>NC_072373.2:142740000-152740000 GCF_028885625.2 Pongo pygmaeus | reverse complement strand
CTCACACCTGTAACCCCACACTTCGGGAGGCCAAGCCAGGTGGATCACTTAAGGCCGGAGTTCGAGACCAGCCTGACTAACATGGCGAAACCTCGTCTCTACTAAAAATACAAAAATTAGCCAGGCCTGGTGGCATGTGCCTGTAATCCCAGCCACTCGGGAGGCTGAAGCGGGAGAATCGCTTGAACCTGGGAGGCGGAAGTTGCGGTGAGCCAAGATGGCACCACTGCACTCCAGTCTGGGCAGTAGAGTGAGACTGCATCTCAAAAAATAAATGAAAATAAAACAGAGCCTCCAAGAGAGAAGACCCAAAACAAAACAATCATAGGTCTAAATCAGCAAGGGCTGAAAGATGGTGATGACTTCACATAATTACAAAGTTGGACTTGATTTTATTCCACAGATCTTGTTATATAGAAACGACCAGCTATGCCTTGGGATCAAAATCCAGAGAGATCAAATAGAGATTACAGTGAAGATGAACGAAAGGGAAAGCAGAAATGGAGAGAAGGAGGAAGAGAAGCAGGTGAAAAGAGAAGACAAAAAGGAGAGGACATGGAAAAGGAGCTGGAAGATGAACAGGAAAAAGGAAAATGAGGAACAATAGCTCAAAAAAAGACTAGTCAGCAAATCCCTCGTGGACAGTCTCCAGGCAAAGTTTAAATTAAACAAGTACTCCACAATACAAGAGAGTCTAGCACTCTCATTTGAATTTGGCATGACATATAAACAGATAAGTCAATGGTTTTGTAAAAAGAGGAAGAAATACAATAAAGAAATGTCCAAGGGAAAGCATAAGAAAAGACATAAGAGATGGGGTCTCGCTCTGTTGCCCAGGCTGGTCTCAAACTCCCACCCTCAAGCGATCTTCCCACCTTTGCCTCCCAGAGTGCTGGGATTGCAGGCATGAGCCACCGTGCCTGGCCGAGATGTTTTATATAACACCATTCTCACCAATAAATGGAGTTCTGAAAGGATAAACAGCAAAATATTAACCATCGTTAATTCCGTGGAGTAGAACTAAATGAGGGAAGTGCAAAGAGTTCCCAAACATTCTATTTTTACCCTACTGTGGATTTAAAGCTTTTATAATGGACATTAACTGATTTTATTTAAGAAAAAAATAAAGAAATTAGCAACCTCTGGAAAAAAAATACAGTAGAAATAACACTGTCTGCCTCACCTTTCCCAGGGGTTGATGTGACATAGTGAAAGCACTTTGAAGCATTATACAGATGTGCTTTAACAATACAAAGGGAGGTAGAGATATAACTTTCTAACTTAGCTTTTCCCTCACTAGCTTTTCCCAAATAATGAAATAGTTCAGTAGGAAAATATAAAGGAATAAATTACTTAAATATTCTGAAATATCTTCAGGATAAAAATAAATAAGAACAAAAGCTAAAGGGTTGAGACTTCCACCTCTCACCAAGTTGGAATAGAAAAGACTGGATTTTTCTCTTCCACATGAAACAGTCAAAAAAATAAACAGAAGAAAACCTATTTAAGAAAACAGTTTTCAAGACACTGTACATCAAACAATGAAGTGGTCCCTGGTAGAAGAGAAACAAATGCAGTGAGCCCTGTGATTGCTTCAGAGCCTGGAGATGTTTCCAGGCCACAGTGCAGGAAAAAGGAAACCCTTTGGAGGCTGGTGGACTCCATGAGTTGAAGAGATGGAGCTGAGAGTCCAAGAAATCAAGGTGGCTAGAGTTACAGGACAAAAGTATCAGAGATGAGAGAGATGCACAGATAACTCTGGAAATATGCAGAGGGCCTAATCAGATATTCAGTGGTCACCTTGTATCTGTCCTAATGATTACCTGTTTTTTCCCCCTTGCTTTTAGACAGAAGGGCTGTGTCAACACTTACTGGAGTAGAATGGCTGCCTTTGTCTTACTATAATGATCATATATCACCTGGTAGGATGGAAAGTCTCAGTCATCCCAAGTTCAAATCTTAGCTCATCTGCATGCACGTGAGGAAATTGCCTGATGCTGAGAAAAAAAAAAAAAACCATACCAAAGGATTAGAGAAAATAGTACCTGCTGCTCACACCAGGCTTGGAATAGTGCCAGTGTCCTTCAGGCAGACTGGAAAACTTCATAATTCACAAAACATGGGGAGAGGCTTTGCTCAACAGTGGGGAATAATTAGCCCTAAACACTGCTCTGATCCAACCTAACACATCTTAAAAGCAAGACCTGAAAGATGAAACTGTTTCCAAGTAACTAAACTACATTCCAGAACAAAGCTCAAGAATATTTATAGAAATACAAAAATATCCAGCATCCAACAAGGTCAAACTGTCAATGTCTGGCATCCAGTAAAAAATTACCAGGCATGCAAAGAAACAGGAAAATATACCCCATAATGAGGTAAAAAAAGTCAACTGAAACTGACTCAGAACCGACACAAATGTTAGAATTAACAGAGAAAGACATTAAAAGTAACTGTAATTTTATTTCAGATGTTCAAAAGCTTAAATGGAGACATGGAAAAATTTTTAAAGGCTCAAATCAAACATTTAGAGTTGAAAACTACAATGTCTGAGATGAAAGATATCCAGGATGGGCTTAACAATATATCCACACGATGGAATACTAATGAATAGTGAAAAGAAATGAACTAAGGATATAACAAAATAATAGTACTGAGTGAAAGAACCCAGAGAAAAAAAATTGCATACTGTATTATTCATTTTATGTAAAAATCTAGAAAATGCAAAATAATCTGTGGTTACAGAAAGCAGATAAATGGTTACATGGGGAGAGGAGAAGGAAAAGTGATGCCAAAGGGGCATGAGGAGTCTTTGGGGGGTGATGGGTATGTTAACTATTTTTATTTTTATGATGGTTTCACGGGTGTAGACATACATCAAAACTTATAATTTGTTTTTTTAAATATAATTTCAACTTTTATTTTGATTTGGGGGTACACGTGCAGATTTGCTACCTGGGTATGTTGCATACTGCTGAGGTTTAGAGTATGATTGACGCCATCACCCAGGTAGTGAACACAGTACCCAATAGGTAGTTTTTCAAGCTTTGTCCCCTTCCTTCCCTCCCCTCTCTAGTAGTCCCCAGTCTGTTGTTCCCATCTTTATCTCCCTGCGTAACCAGTGTTTAGCTTCCACTTATAAGTGAGAACATGTGGTATTTGGTTTTCTGTTCCTGTGCTAATTCACTTAGCATAATGGCTTCCAGATGCTTCCATGTTGCTGCAAAGGACATGATTTCATTCTTTTTTATGGTTGTGTCTTATTCCATGATGTATATGTACTACATTTTCTTTATCCAGTCCACCATTGTTGGGGACCCAGGTTGATTCCATGTCTTTGCTATTGTGAACAGTGCTGTAATGAACATATGAGTGCATTTGTCTTTTTAGTAGAATGATTTATTTTCTTTGGATATATACCCAGTAATGGAATTCCTGGGTCAAATGGTCAAAGAACCTGTTTTAAGTTCTTTGAGAAATCTCCAAACTGCATTCCACAGTGGCTGAACTAATTTGTATTCCCACCAATAGTAAAAACATTTCCTTTTCTCCGCAGCGTCTGCAGCATCCATCTTTTTTTGTCTCTTTTAATAATAGCCTTCTGACTGGTGTGAGATGGTATCTCATTGTGGTTTTGATTTGCATTTCTCTGATGATTAATGATGTTGAGCATTTTTTCATGTTTTTTGGCCACTTGTAAGTCTTTTTTTGAGAAGTGTTTATGTCTTTTGTCCACTTTTTAATAGAGTTATTTGTTTTTTGCTTGTTGAATTGTTTAAGTTTCTTATAAATTCTGGATATTAGACCTTTGTTGGATGTGTAGTTTGTGAATATTTTCTCTCATTCTGTAGGTTTTGTTTACTCTGTTGGTAGTTTCTTTTGCTGTGCAAAAGCTCTTTAGTTTAATTAGGTCCCACTTGTCAATTTTTAAAACTTATAATCTGCATACTTTATGTACAGTTCATTGTATATCACTTAGAACTCAGTAAAGCTATTTTTATTTTTGTTTGTCATGTTATCTACTTTTTTCTTTTTTAATTTTTAGTTTTGGTTTGGGGGCACATGTAAAGGTTTGTTACATAGGTAAACATATGTCATGGGGGTTTGTTATACATATTATTTCATCACCCAGATATTAAGCCCAGTATCTAATAGTTATATTTTCTGCTTCTCTGCCTCCTCCTATTCTCCCCGCTCAAGTAAACCTCAGTGTCTATTGTTTCCTTCTTTGTGTTCATAAGTTCTTATCATTTAGCTCCCACTTACAAGTGACGACATGTGGTATTTAGTTTTCTGTTCCTGCATTAGTTTTCTAAGGACAATGACCTCCAGTTCCATCTGTGTTCCCACAAAAGACATGACTTCATTCTTTTTTACAGCTGCATAGTATTCCATGGTATATATGTACCACATTTCCTTTTTCCAATCTGTCATTGATGGGTATTTAGGTTGATTCCATGTATTTGCTATTGTGAATAGTGCTGCAATGAAGATTCACATGCATGTGTCTTTATGGGAGAATGATTTATACTCCTCCAGGTATACACCCAGTAATGGGGTTGCTGGGTCAAATGGTAGTTCTGCTTTTACTCCTCAAGGAATTGCTGTACTGCTTTCCACAATGGTTGAACTAATTTACACTCTCACCAACACAACCTCACTACCATCTGTTATTTTTTCACTTTTTAATAATAGTCATTCTGACTGGTATGAGATGGTATCTCCTTGTGGCTTTGATTTGCATTTCTCTAATGATCAGTGATATTGAGCTTTTTTTTCATATGCTTGATGGCTGCATGTATGTCTTCTTTTGAGACATGTCTGTTCATGTCCTTTGCCCAATTTTTAATGGTGGTATTTGTTTTACTCTTGTAAATTTGTTTAAGTTATTTGTAAGATGCTGGATAGTAGACCTTTGTCAGATGCATAGTTTGCAAATATTTCCTCCCGTTCTGTAGGTTGTCTGTTTACTCTGCTGGTAGTTTCTTTAGCAGTGCAGAAGCTATCAAGTTTAATTAGATCCCACTTGTCAATTTTTGCTGTTTTTGCTATTGCTTTTCATATCTTTGTCATGAAATCTTTGCCCATTCCTGTGTCCAGGATGGTATTGCCTAGGTTGTCTTCCAGGAATTTTATAGTTTTGGGTTTTACATCTAAGACTTTAATCTATCTTGAGTTCATTTTCATATATGGTGTAAGGAAGGGGTTCAGCTTCAATCTTCTGCATATGGCTAGCCAGTTATCCCAGCACTATTTATTGAATAGGGAGTCTTTTCTGCATTACTTGTTTTTGTCATAGTAAAGCTATTTTTAAAAACTAAAGAGACAAAAATGTGTTAACAAACCACTGAAAAACTCGGAAAATAGAGAATTCATAAATATAACTATGTTATTTTAAAATATTTAAAATTTTGTTAATTTTAGAGAATTGTAAAATAAATATTTAAATCTATAATTTTTGTTACATCTAAATCCACAGAATCCATAGACTACATCTATAATATTGTATCTAGTATTGTATCTGAAATTTGGTTTGGAGGTTTTGTTGTTGTTGTTGTTGTTTTTGGAGACAGAGTCTCAGTCTGTCCCCCAGGCTGGAGTACAGCAGCGCCATCTTGGCTCACTACAACCTCTCCCTCCCGGGTTCAAGTGATTCTTGTGCCTCAGCCTCCCTAGCAGCTGGGACTACAGGCATGTGCCACCATGCCTGGCTAATTTTTTTGTATTTTTAGTAGAGATGGGGTTTTGCCATGTTGGCCAGGCTGGTCTCAAACTCCTGGCCTCAAGCAATCTGCCCACCTCGGCCTCCCAAAGTGCTAGGATTACAGGAGTGAGCCACTGCACCCAGCCTCTTTGTGGTTTGTTTGTTTGTTTTTAACAATAAGTTAGAACATCTTTCCTCTTACTGTTTAGAACTATATATTTTCATGTTTTTCACATTAGAAAAATGAAGTCAGAAAGCCACAAGATAAATTTCAGTTTTTTCCAAATGTGCTCCATAAATTAAGAAAATATTACACATTTTTTTAACCATAAGTGACTGTACATTTACTCCCTAATACTCTTCTCTGTTCGATAGGAGGTCTAGGCTTAAAACCCTCTAAATGTCTGATTAAAGACTCAAATGCTTTAACTCCTGTTGTTCTGCTTCATTAGAGATACAGTTGTGTGATGGATGCTCATTATATTTTTGAATTAACTAATTTGTGTATTCTCATATTCCAAACTTGTCTGTCCTGATTTCCCCCAGTTTGATGCCGACCGTGATGAGGATGAGGTGTTCTATGACATCAGCATGGCAGTTGACAACAAGTTATTTCCAAACAAAGAGGCTGCAGCAGGTAAGTCACCGTGTCCTTTAGACAACAGTATGCCATGATCACCTGCCAAATGTCTGGGGCTTTGTATTAATGGATGAAGCTTAACAAACTGCTGCAAGGTTTGAAGGATGACAAAGTCTCATACTTTCTGGTATAAAAATAAAAGTACAAAACAAAGTAGAGAGGAAAGGCTATAAATCTGTTCTTTATAGCTGCTGCTTTTCTTCCAGTCATTGCACATGTAAATTACCAGGTAGTCACAATGTAACATAGGGCCTATGTTACTATAATAGAAAAATATCTAACCTAACCCATACTTTGTACAACAATTAAAATTTACAATATCTCCAGGACCCCCTAACTCATACGATAGGTTTCTCCCTCGTTGCCAAAAAAGCATCCCCTCCAATCTGGTAGCCACTCCCATCCCAACCCACAGCTCCTGTGTGACCCTACCTCTTCTCTTCCTAAGTGCTCTTGCCTGGAACTTTGACTTTGGACACTGATGTAGAGTAATCATATCTCCTAATGTAGGCAGTACTCACGGTTCTGTCCTGACCCTCCTCTCATTCTCTCTGTACTCTGACCCTGAGTCAACTCATTGTCACATGTGGCTTCAACATCAGTTCTATGTGGATGACTCTCCAATCTTAGTCTCAGTCCTGAACTTCTTTCTTCTGAGTAATGATCTCAAAGGGTAAAGACCAAAAGTTTGGGGCCATAAAGAAAAAGGCTAAACACTTAACATTTTAAATCACTATTTGAAGCCGCCTAAGAGTAGCTTCAAAGAAAGACAGAATTACAAGGGTAAGGTGGTAGTCTTTCTGGGCAGACCCACAGAACACAGATAATCGATGTAAACTCATCTGCCTAACTTTCTGATGAGATTTATGAAAAGTTGGCCTATTGCAAGAAAGATGAAATATTGAGAATCATTTAAGATTATGAAAACATGACTACTGCTGCTCTGAAAAATACTGACTCTGTGCTTTTCAAGTTAATATTTTATTTAGAAGATGCTTTAGAAGTGACTACCTCTAACGACAAATATCTAACTGCTAGATATCCTCAGTTTGCTAATACAGTGGGATGGAGGGGCTGATTTAAGCCGTCCCTTCTTTGGGACACCCAGCACTTTCTGGCTCGCTAGTGGTGTTTCTCCACTAGGGAGCCTTGTGCCTTGCGGTGATGCAACTGTGCTGGTTTCTGTACCAATAGGAAACCGCCCAAGGACAGGTGCTGTGTCCTCATTCTCTTAAGGTCCCCTTGGTAAAGTGCATAGTGCCTGAGCCTTAGCAGCGGTTTCCAGGTGTCTACTTTCTCCTCCCTGTACCTCAGAGCTCATAAACGGAAGACTGTGCTTGCAGCCTCAACTCCCGCTAACTCTTCCACTCCTGAGACCCCCTGAAAGCTGGCTTCTGCTTCAGCCTTAGAATAAGTCTGTTTTCTCTAAAACAGCCCTTGGTGAATAAAGTGTGGTAAACTAGAAGTAAATGGTGCCTCCCCTGCAGGAGGCAGATACTGTGTAGCTCCAGGAAACTGTCGCTGTTAAAGAACAATGGTGAAATCTCCTGGCTTATAAATGTTGATGACTCACCCAATAAATAAGTCATATCCATGGCCTCTGCTCTGTGGATTGTCAGCCTCCAGGTTTGGTCCCTCCACTGTTTTTTTCTCTCTCAACTCTCTTTCTGCAGAATCTCAGCTGCCCCACAGCTCCCATATCGCCTCCTATAAATGGCATCCAATTCTCTTTCTCTCACCTCGACCTTTCTCCAGGGAGCCAGGCAGAAATGTTCTTGCCCTCACACTCCACACTGATCATCATTCCGTGGGGGCACCTTGGGAGTGCAAACCTTTGTCTCTATTCCCACTGCAGTCACCAAACGCTTTGTCATTCTTCATCCCTGGCCTCTCCTGTCTGTCATGAATGTCCTGCTGCCATGGGGATCTTCACAGAATGCAGTTCTAATCATCCTACCTTTCTGAAAACAAAACAAAACAAAACCTTCAATGACTCCTGCAGGCTGGCCACGAGTACCCTTAGCACAGAAGAAAGCCCCAAATCCTTTGCTTTCCTGCAGTGGTCCTGTTACTGCAACAACATCCCCTCCCCAACATCACTGGCACCAGCTTCCCACACTTCTCTGAATACCTCAAGTTCCTTCCTGCCTTAGGCATTTTCCACCTGCTCTTCTCTCTGCTTAGAAAACGCCTCTCCTCATCTGCATCCCTCTCACTCTCCCAACCCCATAGAGCCCCATCCTGCACCTGGCCAGATTCTACTTTGCGCCTCAGAGTAAACGTGGTGATTTTCTCAAGGAGGCTTTCTCAGACCCCACCCCAGACTAGATTAAGCCCTTGAATAGCACCCTGTGACCCACAGGTGTACAGGACTTTTCTTAGAGACTACCATTGCTCTGATTATCTGCTTCTTCAAGGCCTGTCTGCAGTGTCTCCCCCTCGATGAAGCCCTCCACCCACACTTCTAGCAAAGCCATCTGGCTGTGTCACTCAACTGCTCTGGGCCTCCATCTCCTTATCTATAAAAAGGGGATAATAATAGCAGCTACCCCAGAGGATTGTTCTGAAAAATAAATGGTTTCTGCGTGCAAAGTATGTGGCTGTCACATTGAAAAGGCTATCTATGAGTTCCTGTCTTTGCAGCAGATTTGAGGGCTCATGGGGAGAAACCACATCTTACACAATACAACTTTCCCCCCTTTTCCTGGATCTGCTTCTTCTCTCTTCTCCTTCTCTGCCCTCCTCCCTGCCCCAACCCTGTCCTGGAGTAACTGAAAAACTCCCCACTTCCCCTTCTCACCCAGAGCAGCCCACCGACACCCAGAACCCTCAAAGAGTTCTAGTCCCAAATACCGTCAGAATATTTTTCCAAGTAAATACAGTGCTCTTCCTACACATTGTAATGAACACTTTCCATGCCTGTGGAATTCGAGCTGGACTCTCAGTGCTTAATGCAGGTCAGGCACTTACAGGAGACATTTAATGTTTGTAGCATGGATCAATGAGAGCAAGACCTGTAAAGGTAAAGTGGAAGTGTCCTTTCATTTTTAGTTATTTGGTACATATGCATTGAACACATGTACCTTCTAAGTTTTGTTCTTAGATTCAGAGATGAAACACAACCCTTACAGGTTTAATTTTCGTTAAAATTAAACTGTAATGAAACTGTTAACGAAAATTAAACTGTAAGCTACCCTGTAAGGGACAGGACAAGGGAGAAACTGCTTACCTCAGAGGGTGCAGTTTAAGGGTTGGAGGAGTTTTATTTACAGACACCCTTCACTGCTTAAGAAGCCCTGCAATTGTAGGAGTGTCTTTATGGGGTACTCAAAGTGGGAGGAGGATTTTCCTAAAACTTTGAGTTAAAGATCCACTGGGAGGAAAAACATCTGTAACGTTGTCCCAGAAAGTAATATGGTTAGCTTCTGGTACCTCTAAAGCCAATTTGTATCATCTTCCCACTTAAATTTAAGGAGCCAACCTGAAAATAATATTTCCGAAGGCCATTCTAAAACAAGCAGCACTGGGTGCTTCCTCTGGGGTTCTGTATTTCAGCTCATACCTCTCTCTGTCATCTGTAGAAAGAATATTTTTAAATCTGAAAAGAAATTGAAGAATTCAAAATGGGGGAAATGAAAGCTACACTATCACTTTTTCGTAACATCCTAATTTTGCTGTCTTTTTTGAGTAACAATATCATTGCAGTTGTTTTATGTGTTAAATTATCCAACGAAAGAAGGCAGTAATGTGTACATTTGTTTATATTTTCCCTCTATTTTTTGTGTCAAACCTTAGAGTATTATTAAAGGTCCCGTTTTCAGCAAACCAAGAAACCAACGCTAAAAGAAAATGAAAGCCATTCAATCATTATCAAAGCTGATAATGATATCCTTTATCTGTTGCCTCCTATGATATATTAATACTGCTGCCAGGAGTAACAGTGTTTCAAGAAATTTCATCCCTAATGATGCAATATAATTCCTGTTAAAAGCATTTTACTGCGACAGAGGGAGACTCCATCAAAAAAAAATACATTTTATTAGGAAATTCAATCTCTCCTTATAAGCATGAAGCTTTCTTTTAAACAAAGGTATTTTCATTCTACCATTGCTGAAGATAGTTTTCTAATTATCTTGCTCCGTTTTCCAGTATTAACATGTAATATCCATTAACTGAGTTGTTTAAGAGCCCTTCACATTGTTGTTTTTTAAAACAATGGAAAGAACACTTTGTAATTAAATAAAATAAGTAGGACACAGGTACTAAAAGCAGCTATATGTTTAAAAAGATTTCATGTTCAGATCACAGTATCCACTCCACATGAATCACTGTTAAGTACAGGTGAAGCAAAGGTATCATTTGAATCCAATAGCTATCACCACTTCCACTAGTCAGTGGCAGATAATAATCATATTGTGGAAGTAAAGAAAGCCAGCTAAAATTTGTGTTATCTTTAATGATGCTGTCAATAGCAGCCACCTAGAAGGGGGCATTGATTGTTACCAGCTTGAATGGGACTCCTTAATTCCACTCTGATTCTTCCATTTCCACAGCCACCCTATGACCTGTGTCATCATCAACCATTCACTGTTCCTCATTTTCTCAGCACATAGACTTGACAGCATGCTCCTCCAGGTCCTTTCCTGTAGAGCACTGTAGCAAAAGAGGGTCTGTATAAACCCATTTCGATTGCCCCTGCTTAGAATTTGGAGTCGGTATGGTGTGTTAGAAAGAGAAGTAGGAGCTACTGGCTCTGCCTTTGGTCTCAGGCACTTTCTACATGACCTAGGCCAAGTTTTTTAACTTTTCTGCTTCTCATTTTCCTCTTTTCTAAAATGAGAAGTGGGATTCTGTGAAACAGACTTTGAAAGTAAAGGCAAAAACCACAATTTCTTTTGCACCAACCTGATAGTTCTAAAATGTCTATTATAATGGAAATATATATGTATATATATTTTATTTCTGATACTTACTGCCTCACAACATAAGTGCAAACTGACCTTCAAACTGGGCTTTAAGACAGCTGAATATTTTGGCCCCAAGATACACCTTACAAAATTCTTTATTTGAAAAAAATACCAAAAGTACAAAGGTAGAAAAATTATGTATAATCCCACTAATGTTAAAATACATATGTAAATTAAAGCTTCTCACCTCTACCTTCTAATCTCTGTTAATAGCATGGTGGGTAGGCTTGCCAACTCCATTCTAGCAACCACCTTATGAACAGTGGTCTGGCAAGGGCTGTGCTGACAGCGTGACTAGCATCACCCAGGGTTGTTCTGAACACACTTATGCAACTCTTCATAGCAATTCTATGATTACTTTTCCAAAATGGTTTGTTGGTTTAATATGTCCATTTTGAAAAACTTTATCATCCTGTAAAAAATGTAAAGATATAAACACAGTAAACACTGGTATTACTGCTTAGAACTTAATCAATTTGGTAATGGCTATTACTTTGTCAAGTTGGTAGATGGCAGGCACAATGATAAGAGAAGAGAAGGGGGAAAAAAGAGAAGAGATGAGAAAAGACTGTGTAAGGTCATACCCCAACTTATTTTGAAAGAAAATATGAAAGCAACATCGGGGAGAGGCCTACATCTGAGAAGTGTATGAGATGCTTAACATTTTTTTAAAATTTATATTCATTATGCATTACTCATTGGATATTCTGACTAAGAATTATTTGCCAAGGCCACGTTTACAGTGAAACAATGTTTTCTCACAGAATATAGAATATTTTATGGGCAGCACTGAATTCAGTCTTTCTGGGTAGTTAGATGATATATATTTCCTACCAGGAGAGAGTTATTAAATGAGAATGATGAATCAGTTGTGCTTCAGAAGTCCCATTGTAAAAATTACCAGTTTAAGTCTGAGCCTTGGGGATTAATGGGTAAGTGATTTAATGAAACCTGTAGTACCTAAGGGAAATAATCTCTCTATTCATACATTAAGTTAACCTGATTTTTCTTACCTTCAGCAACTAAGGTGACCTGAAGGCTTGAGGAAAAACTCAAGTTTTTATGGAGTATTCAAACTTAGCCCTTCCTATTTCTGGAAAACCCTTTCTCTCCTCCCACTCTGTACTTTGCTCATGGTGTTCCTTCTACTTCCGTTATTACTGCAAATCCTGAAACTGCTCCCCCTCCTGGACAACCTGTATTCACTCTCAAAATTCAGGATCATAGATTAGTACCTCGTGAAGAATCTTAACTCCACCATCACCTCTACTACTAACCAGAATTAGTAGCTCACTCTCTTGGGTTGCTGAACCTTTAATAATAACCTCTTGTTGACAAATTATTCTTCCTCACAGTATTTTCTTCTTCTTAAGGATGCACACAGTGTCCAGAGTCTCTGCATTTTGAATCTGTAGCAAAACATTGTACCTGGCAGATGAGAAGAGTCTAGAAATGTTTGTGAATTTAATGTAATATAGGAAAATATGGAAACCTAGTGAGAGACTGTTTGCTTTAGAAACATACATAGACAACCTCCATCCACTTATCTTTTCTTTCCTAATCTTAGGTTCAAGTGACCTTGATCCTTCGATGATATTGGACACTGGAGAGATCATTGATACAGGATCTGATTATGAAGATCAGGTAATTAAAATCTAAAAATAGTTCTATATTTAAATGTTTTTCAGTTGAACCTTTGTAAATGTTTTATGAAAATTTGAATTATAAAAACTCATTTTGTGAAATATATACAGACAACTAATAACATATTACATGATAAATTACAGTAGTCTACAGCTTTCATTCACTAAGTTTGGCTCTTTGGCACTCCCTTGTCCAAAGATCCAAAACACAGTGAATTAAAGAAAGATTTATCATCAAAAGTTAACATGGGATAGAAATGAGGTTCTCTTGACGAAGAATTTGCCCGTGTCTCTATCCCTTCCCACTAATAAACTAATACTATTTACTGAGCATCAGCTACAGGTTCAGGGCTCTGCTATTTTATTGCTAACTGTATTAGTCCATTTTCAAGCTGGTGATAAAGACATATCCGAGACTAGGCAATTTACAAAAGAAAGAGGTTTAATGGAGAACTCAGAGTTCCACGTGACTGGGGAGACCTCACAATCATGGCAGAAGACAAAGAGGAGCAAGTCACGTCTTACATGGATGGCAGCAGGCAAAGGGAGAACTTGTGCAGGGAAACTCCTGATTTTAAAACCATCGGATCTTGTGAGACCCATTCACTATCACAACAGCACAGAAAAGACTCGCCCCCACGATTCAGTCATCTCCCACTGGCTCCCTCCCACAACATGTGGGAATTATGGGAGCTACAAGATGAGATTTGGGTGGGGACACAGAGCCAAACCATATCACTAACCTGTGGAAGGGAATGATGACCGAGGAAAGCATAGCCAAGAAGTTAAATACATTTTCTCTTTGAATAAAACTGAAGACATTTATCTGGGTCATTTTCTTCTCAGCAGAAGAACTCTCTCTGCTGCTATATTTTAATGAACCAAAATAGTTGGCAAATGAGCCAACCCCCTAATTAGGCTTTATTTTTAAAAAAGAAAAATGTCCAAAACTTTCTTCCGCCTCTCGTCAGTGCTCCTCAGCAATGGCTAAAAGCCAAGTGAACATGTTCTTGGGGGAGGCTTTGTTCCCATCTTTAACTAATATTCATCACAAATAAAGCAAACAGATCTGACCAGTGTCCACGTGTAATGGCTGGCTGTGTATTTCATATACATATTCAGAAGCTATTTTCTTGAGTATAAAGTTCTTTCCTTATAGCACAAAGCAAGGAGATGATGTTGGCAAGTGCTATAATAGCTACACATGTTTATAGTAATTTTTAACATCTATTAAGCACTTACTACATGCAAAACGTTGTGCCGAGTTTCTTATATTAACTCACCAATTCTTCACAACATCTCTAGGAAGTAGGAATTATTATCTCTATATCACAGACAAAAAAAAAAAAGGACTAGAAGAGTAATTTACCCAAGGTTACATAAATAGTTTCACAGTAGGGATGTGAACTTAGGTCACATTCTCTAGCATACCCAAGACTGGGCAATTTACAAAAGAAAGAGGTTGTACTGCCTCTGCCACAATGTACTGCCTCCCATCCTAGCCTCCAAAGACAGGTCATTCAATGATATGTATTGGGAGCCTTTTCAGTTGCTGACCCATAAGACTCCAGCAGAGGCTAATGCAAAACAACCACTTACAATCTAAAATTACAGACTGCACAAAGAAATGATTCACAACAAGGAAGCCAGCTAGTTAAAGAAATGGAAGACTCCACACCCCCAAGAACTAGAAAGAACAGAAAAATCTAAAAGAAATCACAATATAAGGATATTCAAAATATTGAAAGGGAAGATTGGAAGCCATGAAACAAATACATGAACAAATGGAAAAGAAGAAAGAAAAAGGGAAGAAACAGGCATTGTAGGCACACACAAAAATATTGTCATTGAAATAGAAATTCAATTAACAGTTGAATAGTAGACTAGATGCAGCTAAAAAGGGACTTAATGATAGAGTAGAGGAAATTGCCATAGAATAAAACACAGAGCTAAATAGTTGTCAAATATGAGAAAGAACTTAGGAGACATTGAGGATAGAATGATTGGTTCAACATATTCTAAAAGGAATTCCAGAACGAGAGAATGGAGGTGATGGAGCCGAGGTTATTTTTTAACAGATAATAGTTGAGAATTTTACAGAGATGAATAAGACAAGTCCTAGTCCCAAGATGGAAGGAACGTATCCAGTCCTGAGCAGGATTTTTTTTTAATCTTCATCTATTCTTTTTTCATTTAGTCATTCAACAAGTATTAATTGGACACCAACTGTGTGCCAGTTTCTGTTTAGGCACTTAGAATATAATTACATAAAACAAGCAAGGGCTCTTGTGGCAAGGAGCTTACATCAGAGTGCAGAAGACAGAAAGTAAACAATAAACATAGTAAATTAGTCAGTTCTCTAGATTGTCAGAGGTGATAAACTTTATGAGAAAAGAAAGTAGAACAGGGTAAGGGGGTTAGGAATGCTGGGGGAGGAACAAATTATCACATTAATCAGGATGGTCCATATTAAATGGTATGCCCTCATTAAAGAGGTGAGATTTGAGCAATGACTTAAAATATAACATAAACCAGCAGAAGATGGAAGAGAAAACTAAAATATTAAAAGTGAAAATATAGTGTTACAGCTCTTTTAGAATTTGTCTAGCAGGCTGTCTAGTTTTCGCTGGAAAGCCCAGAAAAAAAAATTCTTTTAAAAAATTAAAAAGTGAAAATGCAGTTACTATAAAGGAATGACAATTTTGTTTGCAGCAGATTAAATGAAACAAGAACTTGCATTCATTTAGCACCTACTCTAAACCAGGAATGTGTTTTATGGTTTACATGCATTATTGCTGATCCTTACAATAACTCAAGAAGTAAGCTCTGTTAATCCCTAATTTACACCCAAGGAAATTGACGCTCACAAAAGTTAACTGACTTCCCAAGACCATAAAGCTAGCAAGTTGTAGAGTCAGGAATCAAACTTTGATTTGCCTGGCACCAAAATCTATTCTCCACTTTCCCCACTCCAGTAAAGCCATTAACAAGCTCACTAGTAATCTTTTGCCAATTCCAGTTAACCCTTTTTAGTTATCTTTCTTGACCTTTGCTGCATTTGACACTGTAAACTAGGGATCACCACACTTTTTCTGTAAAGGACCAGGTAGTATAAATATTTTAGGCTTTGTGGGCCCATATGTTATCTGTTGCAACTACTCAAACTCTGCCATCATTGAGCAAAACAGCCGTAACAATATGTAAACAATGAATGTGGCTTTGTTGCAGTAAAACATTATACGTGGATAGTGAAATTCAAATTCCATATAATTTTCGTGTCATTTATTTCCACCATTTAAAAATGTAAAATTCATTCTTGCTGAAAGGCCATATAAAAATAGGCAGCAGAGTAGATTTGACCTGCAGGCCATAGTTTGCTGACTCCTGTCGTGAACCATTCCCCCATTCCTGACATTCTTTCCATTAGCTTTCAACATTTCTAGAGCTTTTAATACTTGTCTGTGTGCTTCATATTTATTACCTCATTTTATCCTCAGACAACTATATTATTATTATCCCAATTTTACTGATGAGGAATCTGAGGCACAGAGAAATTAAGTTTACCCAAGGTCACACGGTTGGTAAGAGGTAAAGCCAGGATTCAAAAGGTGGAACTAGGATTCAAATCCAGCTTTGTGACTCCAGAGCCAGGTGCAGGACAGATAGGCTAGGTTGTGCTGGTGTAATTAATAAAACTCAAAATCTGAAAGCTTTCCTTCCAGAGTTCCTTTTACATGTGACCTCCAAAGGGATTACGGATGGGAAGGAGAAGAACTTGAGGAAGATGCACCTGCATTTAATTGCACATTACCTCATCTCACATTCAGTAGCAACCTTAGTCACTGGCTCTACCTAGATGCAAGGAGGCTGAGAAATGGAGCTTATTTATGTGCCCAGGAAGGGAGAGATGGGCTTGGTGAGCACCAAGCCAGTCTCAGCCACAAAGCTTCTGCTCCTAACCACAGGCTACAGCACCTGCCTCCATGTGATCCCTCCCTCTTACTTCTCGCTTCACTCATTCTTGGTTTCCTTGCTGAACTCCTCTCCATCAGTCTATTATTTAACTGTGAACACTCCCCAGCATACTGACCATGGACCCTTCTCTCCTAACTGCACATGTTCTCCTATGAGAGGCTCATAGGCTCACAGCCATGGTTTTGACTTCACTTAGAGCTTCCTGGTGAGCTCCTGTTGCATATGTCTGACTACTAAGTAACACCAATTGGATTTCCCATGTGCATCTTGAATTCAACATGTCCAAAACCACGCTCACCATCTTCCCCCAAGAAATCTGTTCTTCCTTCTGTTCTTCCTATTTCTGTGAATGATACCACCGTTCTCCAGCTGCCCAAGCCAGACACAAGGGCGTCTTCCTAGCCTCCTTCCTTTCTCTCTCTTCCTACATCAGTTTGATCAAGAGCTACTCAGTTCTCCTGTGCAGGAATTGCTTCTCCCACTCCACTGCCCATGCTTTGGTTCACACCCTCAGCCTTCCTCCCTGAGACCATAGGGCCAGCCTCTTAACCAGTCTCCTTCCCTCAGTCTGCTCACCCATCAAATTATCTTCCTGAAAGCACACACAATCATGGCATTCCATGGCTTAAAACTTTTCTTGGCTCTTCATCGATTTCAGAATTAAACTGGAAGCTCTTAGAAGATTCATAGAAACTTTCAAATCTGAATATGACCCCTACATTTTTCTCCAAACTCATCCATTGCCAGTTATCAAAACACACTGACTGCTCCAGCCACACAAAGCCATTCTCAGTTCCCTCAAATGGGTCATGTTTGCACAATCTCTTTCCTCTATATGGAAGTTTCCTCAACCCTATTGCTTCTGTCCCATGTGACCTCTACTCATGCACCATCAGGACCAAGCTTCCCCTCTAGGAAACCCTTCTCTTATCACAGGTTTGGTTCACCTTCTCAGAGGGCCCGTGATACTCTGTGTTGTAATATTATCTTGCATTTCAGGTACTATGTTCTGCTCTCTGTGTCCTCAGTGCCTGCCACGGAGCCTGGCATATGGCATATGCTCAATAAATGCCCATTTGTTTAAAGCCAAGAACATGAATTCCAGTTCTTCTACTTAATGTGTGATGTTTTTATGCCTTACTGAGCCCCTTTTGAGCCTCAATTTTCCCTTCAAGAAAATGGTGGTGACAACCCCACTTAGAAGTACTGTTGGCCGGGTACGGTGGCTCACGCCTGTAATTCCAGCACTTTGGGAGGCCAAGGTGGGTGGATCACGAGGTCAGGAGATTGAGACCATCCTGGCTAACACAGTGAAACCCTGTCTTTACTAAAAATACAAAAACAAAAAATTAGCCAGGCATGGTGGTGGGCGCCTGTAGTCCCAGCTACTCAGGGGGCTGAGGCAGGAGAATGGCGTGAACCCAGGAGGCGGAGCTTGCAGTGGGCCAAGATAGCGCCACTGCACTCCAGCCTGGGCAACAGAGCAAGACTCCGTCTCAAAAAAAAAAAAAAAAAAAAAAAAGAAGAAGTACTGTTGTCAGAGGTAGGGAGTGCAGGGTACCTTGTACAGAACAAATGCTGCATAAATGTGAGTTCCCTACCCTCCCTCTTTCAAATATGACTGAACTTTTCAAGATAGCCTTCTATAGCTGACAGAGGCCACCACTTCTTCAGCTAAGTGAATGCCAGTTGTCTGAGCACTTCTGATTCCTGGACTGGCATGTGAGGCACTTAGAAGTTGCTGCTCTATCCTAACAACCAGTAAAAAGCTGAACAACTGAAAAATAAACAATCACTCTTAGATCTGTCAGAGAAGTGAGTTTACAGGACAAACCATTACCCCAAAGATTGGAGAGACAATCAGAGAATCACAACTTACCCAAACAGAAACCCACAAGCAGAAACATCTGTGGAAGCCTGTACCAGGGCTGGAAACACTGAACAGTGACAATAGCTGGAGGTTCAGTGTGGACAATATGAGAGTTAAAAATCCCAGAGAGATCCAGTCATGGGACCCCACACTTCTGTAAGTTTTACCTCCAGGAGCTTTGCCAGGTCCTCACAGTGAATATCTGGAAAAATTCCCCTCAGTCTTCTGGCAGTGAGAGGAGAAAAAAAAAAACATTTTGAAATATGCTAAAGCATTCTGCTCTTCTTAACAAGGGCTGCCCTCAGAAGAAACTATTTTACCAGGGCGTAACATTCCTAGAGCAAGAGAAAACCCAACTCTAGCTGCCTCTAGCCATCCTGTCCCACCCAAAGGGAGAAAAGTATCGAGAAACACTGGCAAAGTTCACAGTCCAGGGCCACAGGCTCACCGAAAGACTGAGACCTAATTATATTACTGTAGAACAATTCCCCGGCCCCATACTTTATCACAGCATTACTAAAGGTTATTTACTGTGGTTCCTTTTATTCAGTATATCGGGTCCATCTGTCAAGGAAAAATTGCAAGGTATGTCAAAAGGCAAAAAACATGATTTGAATAGACTGACTAAGCATCAGAACCAGTCATATATAGCAGGAATGTGGGATTATCAGACCAGGTACATTTTATTTTATTTTTTAGAGACAGACTTTTGCTGTGTTGCCCAGGTTGAAGTGCAGTGGCATGATCATAGCTCACCGCAGCCTTGAGCTCCTCAGCTCAAGCAATCCTCTTGCCTCAGCCTCTTGAGTAGCTAGGACTACAGATGTACACCACCGTGCCTGGCCAATTTTATTTTTTGTGTAGATGAGTCTTGCTGTGTTGCCCAGGCTGGGAATTTTTTAAACTATGATTAATATGCCAAGGACTTTAATGATAATAAGTAGACAACATGCAAGAACAAATGGATAATGTAAGCAGAGAAAGAAATTCTAACACAGAAGCAAAAAGAAATTCTAGAGATCAAAAACACTGTAATAGAGGTGAAGAATGCCTTTGATGGGTACGTTTAATAGACTGCACGTGGCTGGGGAGAGAATCTCTCAGCTTGAGAATATGACAATAGAAACTTTCAGGGCTGAAAAACAAAGGGAAAGACTGAAAAAACAGAACTGAATATCTGAGAAACATAGGACAGCTACAAAAGATGTAACATATGCATAATGGGAATACCAGAAGGAAAAGAAAGAGAGTAATGAACAGAAGCAATATTTGAAGCAACATTAACTGAGAATTTCCCCTAGATTAATGAACAACACCAAACCACAGATCCAGGAATCTCAGAAAATATCAAGCAGGATAAACGCCCCAAAACAAAAGGCCTTTATATTCAAACTTCAGAAAATCAAAAATAGAGAAACAAATCTTGAAAGAAGCCAGATTTTAAAAATGCCTTACCTGTAGTAGAGCGAAGATCAAAATCATTTTTACTTTCTTTTCAGAAACTTTGCATGCAGGAAGAAAATAGAATAAAATATTTAAAGTGTTGAAAGAGGGGAATAAAGCACCAACCTAGAATTCTGTACTCAACAAAATTATCTTTCAAAAATGAAGGAGAAATAGAGACTTTCTGAGATCAACAAAAATTGGGGAAATTTGTTGCCAGCAGACCTGCCTGGCAAGAAATGTTAAAAGAACTTCTTTAAAGACAAAAAAAAAAAAAATGACATAGGGCCAGGCGTGGTGGCTCACGCCTGTAATCCCAGCACTTTGGGAGGCCAAGGCAGGTGGATTGCTTGAGGTCAGGAGTTTGAGACCAGCTTGGCCAACATGGTGAAACCCCATCTCTACTAAAAATACAAGAAATTAGCCAGGTATGGTGGCACACGCCTGTAGTCCCAGCTACTCAGGAGGCTGAGGCAGGAGAATTGCTTGAACCTAGGAAGCGGAGGTTGCAGTGAGCCAAGATCATGCCACTGCACTCCAGCCCGGGTGATAGAGCAAGACTCTGTCTCAAAAAAAAAAAAAAAAAAGAAAAGAAAAAAAAAGAAAAATGACATAGTTCAGAAACTCAAATCTATATAAAGAAAGGAAGAGCATGAGAGAATGAAGAAGTGAAGGTAAAATAAAGAAATTTTTGTTATTCTTAATTGATCTAACAGATGAGTATGTTCAAAATAATAGCAACAATATATTTAATTATATATACTTATGATTCTGTATACATGTTTATGTATAAGTGAAATAAATGAGAGCAATGATACAAAGAACAGAAAGGAGGAATTAGGAATGTTTTGTTATTATGAGGTACTTGCACTACCCATGAAGCAGTAGAGTATATTTGAAAGTGGACTTGAAATAGTTGCAAATGTTTATTGCAAATTCCAGGACAACCAATTAAAAAAGTGAGAAAAGAAGCATATGTGGTATGCTCATAAAGGAGAGAAAAAGACTCATAATGCTCAGTTAAAACTACAAAAGGCAGAAAAAGTATGCAAGACAAAAATAGGAACAAAGAACAAAAGCAACAAATAGGAAACAGTAACAAATATGGTATATATTAATCCAAGTATATCAATAATCACTTTAAATTTCAGTGGTCTAAACACACCTATCAAATGACAGAGATTGTCAGAGTGGATCAAAAATCAAGACCCCGCTATATGTTGTCTACAAGAAACCCACTTTTAAGTATAAAGACACATATAGATTAAAAGTAAATAGAGAAAGCTATACCACACTAACACTAATCAAAAGAAAGCAGGAGTTGCTATATTAATTTCAGACAGAGCAGAATTTAGAGGAAGGAAAGTTATCAGAGATTTTTTAAAGCATTATATAATGATAAAGAGGTTAATTCTCCAAGAGGACGTAATAATTCTTAATGTGTATGTGCCTAACAACTAAGCATCAAAACACATAAGGCAAAAACTAGTAGAATAGCAAGGAGAAATAAGTGAATTCACTATTATAGCTGGAGACTTCAACACTCCTCTATCAGAAATGGACAGATCCAACCAGAAGAAAATCAGTAAGGTTGTAGTTGAACTCAATAATACCACCAAACACCACCAGTCAACTGGATATAACTGACATCTATAGATTGCTTTATCCAACAACAACAGAATACACATTCTTCTCAAGCTCACATGGAATATTCACCAAGACTACATTCTGGGTCATAAAACATACCTTAACAAGTTTAAAAGAATATAAATCATACAGTGTCTGCTCTCAGAACACAGTCAAATTAAACTAGTATTCAATAACAGAAAGATAAAAAATCCTCACATACCTGGTGATTAAACAGCACTTTCTAAATAACACTTGGGTCAAATAAAAAACCTCAAGAGAAACGTTAAAATATTTTGAACTAAATGAAAATGAAAATTTAACAAAATTTGTGAGATGCACCAAAAGCGGTGATAATGGGGAAATTTATACAATTGAATGCATATATTTGTATATACATTGAATTCATATATTAGAACAAAAGAAAAATTAAAACTAATAAAAGCCTCCACTGTAGAAAATAGAAAAAGAAGACCAAATTAAGTCCAAAGTAAACAAAGAAAAAAAACTAATAAAAATTAAAGTAGAAATCAATGAAATTATAAATAGGAAACCAAAATGGAAAACTAACAAAACCAAAAGCTGGATCTTTGAAAAGATCCATAAAATCAATGAGCCTCTAGCCAGGCTAACCAAGGAAAAAATAGAGAAACACAAATTATTATCAGAAATCGAAGATGGGAAATCACTACAGATCTCATGGACATTAAAGGGATAATAAAGAAATATTATTAACAATGCTATGCCCACGAATTTGATATGGAATGGACCAATTCTTTGAAAGACACAGCCAAAACTCACACAAGAAGAAACAAACTATCTGAATAGGTATATATTATTAAATAAGTTGAATCAATAACTAATAATCTCCCAAAACAGAAAGCTCTAGGTTCACTGGTGAATTTTACCAAACATTTAAGGAAGAAATCATACCAATTCTCTATCAGAAGATAGAAGCAGAGGGAATATTTTCTAACTCATTCTATGAACCATTCTCTATATACCAACACTAGACAAAGACATTACAAAAAAAGAAAACTACAGACCAATATCTTTTTAAGTGCAGGTGTGAAAATCCTCAACAACGTAGGTAAAAAGCCTACAGCTAACATCATACTTAATGATGAGAAACTTGAAGCTTTCCTGCTTTTCTGCTAAGAAAAGAAATAAGGCAAGGATGTCTCCTTTCACCATTGCTTTTCAGCATTATACGTGGAAGCCCAAGCTAATGCAATAAGACAAGAAAATAAAAAGCATATAGATTAAGAAGGAATAAATAAAAGTGTTCTTGTTCACAGATGAACACATAAAATGGGAACTCACTTATTACCACAAGAACAGAACCAAGCCATTCATGAAGGATCTGCCTCCATGACCCAAACACCTCTCATAGGCCACATCTCCAACAGGGGAAGTCACATTTCAACATGAGATGGGATGGGATAGAACATCCAAACCATATCAATGACAATGGCTTTTTAGATATAACACCAAAGGTGTTTTCTTTTGTGGATTCACAAAAGAAAAAGTGCATAATCTGGACTCCATTAAAATGTAAAACTTCTGCTAATTGTCTGAGCAGAGTGTGTAGAGTTGCTGAGCCCACACACTAAATCTGAAAATGACACCAGATTGACAAAGGTCACACCAAGGAAAATGTGTGCTGTTCCTCTTCTCTGTGTACTTTTTTGTTCATTGAAAATACCTGCTCAACACAGAGAAAACTACCACTTAGGTTCTCAAAACCTGAAGCCACACTTCTGCAGCTTCAGCTATCCAGAAGAACAATTGCCCCATCAATAATAGTGCAGACTTTTTCCCATAGGACGAAAAACCAAAACCAAAAGCACTGATGAAGGTGATAGCCCAGGCCTTCCACTCCAACATTAGGCTTAATTGTACCTTTGTCCATTCAACCAGCTTCAAAGGAGGAGAGGTGCAGGTTGTCTTCAGGTTTATGCTCTATCCAAGTTCTTTTTTTTTTTTTAATTTTTTTTTATTATACTTTAAGTTTTAGGGTACATGTGCACAACGTGCAGGTTAGTTACATATGTATACATGTGCCATGTTGGTGTGCTGCACCCATTAACTCGTCATTTAGCATTAGGTATATCTCCAAATGCTATCCCTTCCCCCTCCCCTCACCCCACAACAGTCCCCGGAGTGTGATGTTCCCTTTCCTGTGTCCATGTGTTCTCATTGTTCAATTCCCACCTATGAGTGAGAACATGCGGTGTTTGGTTTTTTGTCCTTGCAATAGTTTGCTGAGAATGATGGTTTCCAGCTTCATCCATGTCCCTACAAAGGACATGAACTCATCATTTTTTATGGCTGCATAGTATTCCATGGTGTATATGTGCCTTTTCTTAATCCAGTCTATCATTGTTGGACATTTGGGTTGGTTCCAAGTCTTTGCTATTGTGAATAGTGCCGCAATAAAGTGTCTTTATAGCTGCATGATTTATAATCCTTTGGGCATATACCCAGTAATGGGATGGCTGGGTCAGATGGTATTTCTAGTTCTAGATCCCTGAGGAATCGCCACACTGACTTCAACAATGGTTGAACTAGTTTACAATCCCACTAACAGTGTAAAAGTGTTCCTATTTCTCCACATCCTCTCAAGCATCTGTTGTTTCCTGACTTTTTAATGATCGCCATTCTAACTGCTGTGAGATGTATCTCGTGGTTTTCATTTGCATTTCTCTGATGGCCAGTGATGATGAGCACTTTTTCATGTGTCTTTTGGCTGCATAAATGTCTTCTTTTGAGAAGTGTCTGTTCATATCCTTTGCCCACTTTTTGATGGGGTTGTTTTTTTCTTGTAAATTCAATGTGCCAGACTCTATATGAGGTGCTGGGGATACAGTGGTGGGCAAAAGATGGCACAGTTGCTGCTATCATAGATCTTATAGTAGAAATAGACAAGAATAGAATAGTCAGAGAAATAAGTTAAAACTGTCAAGTACTTGGGAGAATAAGTGCATGGTGCTGTGTGTAGATGTGGTCGGTGAGGTGAGGAAAGTCTTCTCCAGGACGGTCTAGATCTCCTGACCTCGTGATCCACCCGCCTCGGCCTCCGAAAGTGCTGGGATTACAGGCATGAGCCACTGCGCCTGGCTGGCAAGAGATTCTTGAATTGAGATATGTAAGGTTTGTCATAGGTAACCAAGTATGTATGAGAACAGGAAAGAAATGGGGAGAAGAGAAAGGGATGTTCAAAAAGAGGAAATAGCAGGATGAAGCAGGAAGAAGCATAGCATCCAAAAGAAGACCAGGATAGCTGGAGTGCAGATGAGCCTGGAAAGTAGGGCTTTGTAGAGCAGGTTAGGGGTTTTGACTTTATCCTAAGAGCAACGGGGAACCTTGAAGAGTTGGGGCTTTTGAGGAGGGAGGAGAGTGTGTTGACATAATTATATTTGTGTTTATTTTTTAAAACATTGTTCTGGCTGCAATGTGGAGAACACATTGGAGAAAAGCAATCTATGGAGTTCAAAAAAAAAAAAAAAAAAAAAACAAGGCATCTATGGAGTCCAGAGTGGGAGGCTGCAGTGGTCCAAACAAGAGTTGATGGTGACACTGAAGTAAAAAAGGGGACAGAGAGAAAGAGGTGTCTTTGAGAAGAACTTGTGACAAAAATCAACAGGACTTCATGTTGGAATGGATATGGGAGCCAACAGGGAGTGAGCTGTTGAAGATGACTTCTGGGCTTTCAACTTGTACAGCTGGGTAGACAGTGGTGGCATTCACTGAGAAAAGATGAGTTCTGTAAAGATAGGGCATGAGTGTAATTTTAGACATGCTGAGTTCAAAGTGCCTTAACATATCCAAGTAGAAAATTTCAGTGAGCAATTAAATATATAGGTCTGGTGTTCAGAGGAAAGATCTGAGCTGGAAATACAAATTTATGAGCCTTTTTAATATAGATAAGACTTGAATTTGTGAGTGGAGATGAGATAGAGAAAGAAAACAAAATTGAGAGGAGAAGAGGCTCTATAGCTGAACACCGAGGAAATTTAAAGTCTTAGTAGAGAAAGATGAAAGAGCAGAAAGACGTAGAAGAAGCCATTAGAGAGATACGAGGAAAATCAGTAGAATGTGGTGTTCCAAAAGCCAGAGAAAACAGTATTTCAGGAGGCAGGGAGTGCCAAATGTGGCTGAGAAGATAAGGAAGAGAGAGACTGGAAAATAATCATTGAATATAGAAACACAGAGGAAATTGAGAACTTCACAAAGAGCTATAAAGTGAAGACACTTAAGCATGTTTTAACTCACAGGAAAGGTCTACTTGTTTGTGAAAAGGAGAATATACAAGTATAAGAGAGAGGAAAGTCTATCTGAATGTGGTAGGTCTGGGTTCTCCAGCCCTGGTGGAGAGACTGGCATGAGACCAAAAGAGTCTCATGTGGGTTAAGACAGAAGGAACATTGATAGGATAGGAGGATGGGTTCGTATATTTAACAAATATACAAACATACATGGGAAGTCGATGAGTTCCTGTAAGATGACTTCCAGAGGCAAAGCCATCTGTTGAGATTTCAGGGTTTCAAGAGAGTAGAAGCCTGAACTGTTGTGAAATCTAGCAGGCAATGTGCTAAGGAAACACAACAGGATTACCAAGCATTTCATTTGATATTAGTGAATTGAGAGCCCATTTGACATTAGTGACTAGAAATTTATTTTGACGAATCAATCCTTTTCATTTTTTTTCATTCCTTTAGCAAATGTTTGTTGGGTGGCCTTAGGTGCCAGACACTCTTGTAGGCGCTATACCGAGTGTTGTGGAATTCTAGCGGGACACAGAGAAGGTCAGTAATTTGGTTCACACAGTGATGGAATTTTACCAAATATGTGGTTCAGAAAGGCAGAGAGCAAAGCATTAGCAGAGTGTAAGTGGTAATGAGCTGAGGATTCTAAGCAGTTTAGGAAGGAAGTGGGTAGAGAACAGTTAGGAGCCAATGCCCAAAAGCACTAGAAGCATATTTGACTTCTTTAAAAATATAACCCTATGTCACTCTTTTAAATCAAGAATGCCATCTCTTGATTTAAAAGAATATTTGATCCTAGCAATTGTGTCATTCTAAATAAACAGAGAGAGAAATTCTCTAACAGAAAATGATATTTATTCAGAAATGGGCATTGCAATAGGAATATGGGTGCCATTGTAAACTATGTGTGTATTCAGGGAGGTAAAGGAAGACAAAGGTCTTGTAAGAAAAAAATGAGGAGGATTACACAATAGTTTTGAGATAATTATCCTTGACTACAAGGATAAGTAACAAAGGTGGTGTCAGTCCAAGTTTGGACAGGCAATTGCTGGGCAGATGTCCTCAAATAAGTGTTTTCTGTGTAAGGTTGTGATGGCCTTTGTGTGAAGTTGTAGTTTTTGCAGAACCTTTTGTGGTAGTTTTGTTATCAAGAACTTGTTCGTGAGAATCCTCCCTTTATGGCCTTCCCCAGCACTGTTTTTCAGCTGTTTTTGGTTTTGTTTTTTTCTTGTTAACACAAGTGACTCTATTTTGATTCTGATAACTTTCACATTTCCCCCCTTTTGATCGAGATCTTTTTCTGAAAGTGTCACCATTCAATCATCCTGTAGTTAGATTTTGATTGTCCCTTGGTGCCAGGATGTGTCCCAGATTGTTGGTCTGGTCCCATATCAGAAGTGATTGGTGAGTAGGAATCTGTGTCAAAAGTGTTCTAGCCACATTTGAGCAACAAGGGAGGCTTGGAGGAAATGGCTCTCAGGTTAAGTCTACCTGGAATTTATTGCTATGTTCAGTTTTGTCTATTCCATAGTATTTTGGCCACAATCTCAAAGCACTGGACCAGCATTATTCTGTTAGGAGTTGTACTTCTGCAGAAATTTAACAAGCAACAGGTACAAGTTTTAAAAACAAAAATATAAAATAAAATTAATAGTAATATGATAAATCCAAGTTTGTATAATGGTTTTGAGCCATGAATCCAGTCTTAAAGACAAACAATTGAATCAAGCAAATGACCATTGAGAATTAGATGACATCTGTTGTTACTGTGTGACCCATTTAAAAAATTCTGTGGATATGGGCCTCAACTTCCCCAGAGGAATTTACCCAAGTATAACATGTAGTATTAGTGGAAGCATAGACTTTTTTTTATTTAAACAATAGATACCTAAGAGGTCATGTTCTTTTAAGTTATGAGCAGAAGCTGCTGATTGTGAAATCTGAATTACATCATTATCTTGCCAAAGAAAAAGGTAAGCATAAGAAAGGAAAAATTAAGAGGGGCAAGAGTCTCATTTTGATGGAGTGTCTCGGGAAACGCTGCCTATAGCATGAAGCCATCAACTTCTCTTGGCTTGCAGTTTGAATTCTCTGCCATGGCATCAGGTGGATTGGTGAACTTTCTGTGTGGCACAAGACTTGTCCTTCTTTTTTCGGGTATGAGACTTGTCTCTTGAAATTTATATCAAGTTGTCTAGCTTCAGCTTCTAAGGCAGCAGGCACAGAGCAGTTTTTGCTCTTAGTTGGAGAGTTGCGGCCAAATATTGAAGAAAATTAGGAGGATTCAGGTTCTAATCAGATCTACAGGTAGAAGAGAAGAACTTGAAAACAATGCACAGGGCCACAGCCTAATAATAGGTGTATTATAGTTTTTTTCTTTAGAAACATAACGTTTTCTCTCTATAGTCATCCTTATTTTTACCAAAGATAATCACAGTAAGACTAATTTGTTTGTAAAATAAGTTTAGTTTTATCAAATTTTGCCAGCAAGAATAGTGATTTGACCATGCAGTAATCTCAAACTTAAAAACTTCTTGAGGGTAGGAAGCCAAACCAAAGCTGACTTCAGACTTTATCTGTAGTACCTATAAAC
This sequence comes from Pongo pygmaeus, assembly GCF_028885625.2. Taxonomy (NCBI): domain Eukaryota; kingdom Metazoa; phylum Chordata; class Mammalia; order Primates; family Hominidae; genus Pongo; species Pongo pygmaeus. The sequence goes on along the minus strand of NC_072373.2, from coordinate 152,711,271 downwards.
AATTTAAATATGACACTTTAGTCAAAACTTTGGTGATAAAACCAATGTTTCCACTTGTATCCCATAATAAAGAGAACAGATTCTTATCAAACTTAAGTAAACAATCATATTGTCATGAATCGTTTTCCCATTTTGGAGGGATCAGGTAGGAAGAAAAAGTAAATGCTTTCATTTTTGTTCACAAATGTTTACTTTACCAAGTGGCTGTAAACTATAGATGGCTTAAGACAAAAAGTTTTCTTCAATCTGGAAAACAAAACATTGAGGAAAAGAACCAGCAATGTTTCAAATAAATAGGCTATAAAATTCTTTTTATCAGTTCATTTAATTTCATGTAGTTAATTCTTGTCCTGCTTGAGCTTGATTATTAGTTTCATAAATTTATTAGTTTCTTCATTAGAGTTCTGAAAATTTTTATTTAGTACATAATTTTTATTTATTTTATTATCGAATAACTTTGATCTTAAAGTTATTAGAAACTTATATTTAAGACTACTTCTTAGAGTCTTTTCCATGAATCTGATTGAGTATGTCTTTAGAAAAGAACTCAAACCAGTAACCGTGGATGACAAAAAGATAGAAAACAACCATGGCTTAAAATCTGATTAAATCAGAAAAATAGAGTGCAAAGCAAAAATAAATAAATAAATAAATAAAATCTGATGAAAGTTCATGATAACCAGAAATTGACAAGGAAATTTGGTTACTTTGCGGCATACAACATAGTAAGAATTCTGACTTATATATTAGATTTCTAAGAGTTTTATATAATCTTGGAACATTCATATCAATAACATACTCATAAATGTAACTGAAAAAGGATCTAGCGTCACTTATCATTTGACAATGCTTCCCATACAATTTACTAAATAAACCTAATCATTTAATATCTCTATAAGATGAGAGATACAGTCTTTGAGGCTCTCCAGAGCCCAACTGGGAAAAGTTACAAAATTAGTTTTAGGTCAGAAAGATTAAATTTAGAACTTGATCCTAGGGAAATCTTTCAAAAAATGTCAAGAGGCTGAAAACACTTGATCAAACTTGGATTACAGAAAGACTTCAAAAACAATACAGAAAGTTCCATGGATATAAAACAAACAAACAAAAATCCTTAACCTTTCCAAAGCTCAATTTTCCTAAATAATCATAATAAAACATAAAATCAAATAAAACATAATAAAGACAACGTGAAGCACAGGAACTTACAAAAATCTTCATCTTAGGCCAATTACCAAAAGGGGGAATAAAAAAAAAAAAGCTTCCTGCAATGTAATTGCTTCTTATTGGAAGCCTGTTTAAATAACCCGGAAGTCTAACCTGATGAAAAACTACTTGAATTTAGTCAGACACAAGGAGAGTGAGTCCAATGGTATGAGTTTACATCATATCATAGAAGAAGTAAACAAGAAAACTAGTACCTTGAGCAGAGGAATACATGGCTCTTAAAAAAAGTGAAAACGTGAAGTTGCCTGGTTACATGGAACAATTCAAACATATCAAGAAAAACCAAGATTACAGAATCAAGATATACTGGAGGGAAACATTGCTCTTCTAGGGCTTCAAGACAAACATTTGAGCATCAGGTCATAACAGCAGAGCTTGAAGTAGAGAAAAAAGTTTCAGGAGCTGACAAAAAAGTTGAAGGAGCGAGTTATCAACCTAGCCAAGCAAAAAGATGTATCCTCTCAAGGAGGGACAGGAAGAGCAGAAGGCAGTGTTGTATGACCTGCAAATCCTGTGCTGCAAGATACAGCAAAAATTGTACTTCTGAGATATGAATCTGAAAAGCTTCAAGAGGAAAACTTTACCTCAAGAAATGAAATTACCATCCTAAATGAAGAACATAGCACTTTTAATTTGAAACCAGGGAAAGTAAATAAAGACTGTAAAACAGAGGCTGGGCGTGGTGGCTCCAGCCTGGTGACAGAGCAAGACTCTGTCTCAAAAAAAAAAAAAAAAAAAGAAGCTGCAGTTTAGAAGATGGCTGAAATTTTACAGAATTAAAAATCAAAGACTTTCACAAATTTTACTAAGAGCAGATTAGTACTTCAAGAAAACTCTGTTGCTCTGATATAAGGAACAAAAATCTTAGTTTTATATCTTAGTTGTAAATGAAGTTTTAACTTATAAACTAAGTTATGTATATAATCAAAACTTAATCCTTAGAAAGATATACGTAATTCCCTTTTATTTATAGCAAACTTGATTACACACACAAAACTCCTTTTATAAAATTCATCCCTCAGAAACCTTTCACGATCTGCACAGACCTTTGATGGCATGCTTAAGCTGTTAGTTTTGTCCTGTACATTCACTTTTTAAAATAACAAGTCACCTTAGGATAAAAATTTACTTTCTTTGTTCCCTTATTATTTTGAAAAATTATTCGCTTCTAACATTCCATGCCAAAAATACATCTTCACACTTAAAACTTTCTTCACATCTCTGTTTCCTACTTACTGGTTCCTTTCTGTCTTGTTTCTATTTCCTTTCTAAATTCATATTTTGAAACAATCTTTAAATAACCTCTAAATTAGACAAATTTTTCTTTTTCTCAACAAAGAACATATTTTTATCCCTTTCTTATAACTTCTCCTACCAAAAACACATTTTACTTTTATTGGTATGCTTTGTATACAGAATTGTATGTATTAATTAAAATTCAAACTCTTAGTAACATTAATTTCTAATGAAAGTGTAGGAAGCAAGAAATGTTAAACTGTTCCATATCAGTATTTTATATATAAGAATGATTTTATAATTTTGGAAACATGTTTCCTCATAATTGTAATGTGTATTAATGAACCCAAATATATTTTTCTATAAAATTTAAGAAGCCAAGAACAAACTTATATTTATGTTCAGAAATTCGTTTCAATTTTTTCTTATTTTGAAATGACCCAGATACTTAATGAGTATCTGTTACTTAATTTAACATAACTTTAAAATTTTAAGTTATCAAAAAGATTTTTTGAAACTAAGAAGAATTCATTTATAAATGATTATACCATTTACATTCACCTAATTTGTTTGTTTTTAACAATTGTAACTATATTACTTATGAAAACTAAGATATTAGACAAGGCTAGTAATTATTTCAGGCTAATTCCTTGTTAGCCATTTTTACAGGCTGTGACTATTAAGCATTCCTCACCCAACTAAGAACCATAAAGTTAAATACTTCAGTATCTTGCCAATAACTCAGAAAATACAGCTGATTTCATTAAATCAACAATATTAAATTAGTATTACTTATCAAGGAGTTACATAAACAAAGGTCATTCTCTTTTTAGGATGGATTCATAGTTCTATGACATTCATGTCAAACACTGACTCCTTAAAATATCTAGCAAAGATAAATATAAAACTGTCTGACCAGTAAACTCAGGCACAAATCTTTGCTGACAATTCTTAAGACATTTCTATTTTTATTTTATCAACAATTTTAAAATCAGTTTACTTATCAAACATTTACCCAAGTCAGGTGAACTTAAAAACTTTGAGGTGGCTATTATGTTTTTGATAATGTACTTGATTGAAGTGCTTAATTTTTCCCTTTAAGTCAATTAATTAATTAGCTCTTTGATACATTTTGGTAGAAAAATACATACATGCAACATAAAAACATACAGACAACATGAAAACATCGAAGCAGATTCTTTAGCTTTCATTTTGAAATGTTAATCATGAGACAGCAAAACATAGTAATTTAAACTTACCAGTTTATAAAAGGACAGTTGAATCCAAATTATATTTCTGACAAAATGGGACCTGTTCACATGGCTAAATTTTATTTGCCCTGATAGGTGATCTTATGAAGGCTGTGGACCAAAGCTTTGGGTAAAGCAGTTTCCACAGCAGTTTGATTTTTAGAAACCTCTTTTTATCCTTCAAGTTTTAAATTAGTACAGGGGTTAAATATTCAAACATTTTCATTTTAGATAGCACCGACTAAATTGTGTAGAAAAACAAAGTATCCCAGTGGCCTTGAATTCTGGCAATAAATTTATCTTTTTATTTGTTTGTCTGATTTACTTGATTAGTCAATTCAGGCAGGAAAGCATTTTAGAAAAAGGTATTTAAAGGGTTTTTTTTTTCCCCTCAGCTTTTCCTGGCTCACATACAGCAGACAAAGCAAAATTTTTATGTCAAAGATACCTTCTATTATTCCCCTGAGCTCAAGATTTCGACCTGTTTGATCTGAGAGCCTAACTTTTGTAAACCTTGATCTAGTTCTTTCCTTCTTAGACTATCTAGCTTTTAATTAACTAAAGCAATTGTTAAACACCCTAAGCAATTGCTAGTCAAGCAAAACTAAATTAACATTTCCAAAAGGGATGACTCTTAGGTGTACTGGATAGCTTGTTGGTTGTCATGGAACTACTGTAATTTGAAAGCCCTCTCTTTTTTTGTTATCTTGGCTGAAATGCCCTTTAAAAAATTTGTAAGTAGCTTTGGAAACTAACAAAATTAGATTATTTTAATACAAGTGAAAAAGTCAGCAGATTCAGAGAAGCAGAGAGGGGAAAAAAAGGAAAAAAAAGAGAAGTTGAGAGCCTCTACATACCAGCATTTTGTTTTAACCCTATATTTGGTACAAAAAAACAAAAACAAAAACAAAACAAGCTTGGGGAGTTCAAATAATGCCTAAGATGGCCATTGGTTTAAAAACATGCATGAGGAAAAACCATGTAGCTGGCTGGAGTCCCAGAAAAATTGGCATGCCTTAATGTTTGAGAATCTCGTTTTGTTTCTTATTAATCTCTTAAGAGAAAAGAAATCTATGCATTCTATCAGGGAATGTCAGGAGTTTGGTATTTTAGATAGTGGCTTTTAATTGGCCATCTCACACCTACCACTTTGAATGTTTATTTTTGCTCTGGGAAGATGTTCAAAAGCAAGCAAGAAGAGAAAAAAAGTACGAGATTCAAATTATTTATAGATGTGCATAACCAGACCAAAATGAAACCAAAATTAGAGTGCTCACAAAAATGTTAAGCCAGGCATGCTAATCAACCAAAATATCAAACTAGGCATGCAGACCAAAAGTGAATTCACCAGAAAAGACATGCATCACAAACAAAGTACACGTTCTATAAAAACCAGAGTACTCGAACCAGAAGAACATTGTCCTTAAACCAGAAAGGGCTTGCCAGAAAAGACAAAAGTTTTTTTATCATTCCAGGGGGAATGCAAGGTCCATTATTAAAGTGGCCTTACAATCAAATCAGATCCCAAATAATGTCCAAAAAACTCACCAAAGGGAGACAGTCAGAAAATCTGAGAAGAAATTCTCCAGGACCAAAAAGGTGACTCATAGAAACGAAGAGCACAAAGGGCTCAGGTGATACTGCTCTCCATTTCAGGGGCTGATAACCTATCTAAGGTGAGCTGACTTAGATCTCACTTCTGACACCATTTATATAATTCTGAATAAGAGAGAGAGAGACTCTCTGAAAGAAAATAATATTTATTTGGGAGTGGACATTGCCATGGGAATACATTTGCCATAGTAATTTATGTGCATATTTAGGGAGGCAAAGGAAGCGAACATTTTCTAAAGGGAAAATGAGGAAGATTACATAATTTTTATTGATACATATTGTACATATGGGGAACACGTGATATTTTGGTGCATGCATACAATGTGTAATGATCAGGTAATTAGGATATCTATCACCTCAAACATTTATCACTTCTTTGTGTTGGGAACATTACAAATCTAGCCATTTTGAAATACACAATGAATTATTAACTATAGTCACTCTACTTAGCTATCAAACACTAGAAACTATTCTTTTTATCTAACTGCATTTTTATACACATTAACCAACCTCTCTTCATGTCCTCTCCCTCATCACTCTTCCTAGCCTCTGGTAACCAATGTTTAACTCTCTGCCTCCATGAAATTTACTTTTTTAGCCCTTGCATATGAGTCAGAACTGTGATATTTATCTTTTTGTGCCTGGCTTATTTCACTTAACATAATGTCCTCCAGTTCCATCCATATTGCTGCAAATGATGGTATTTCCTTCTTTTTTATGGCCAAATTTTATATGTATATTATATATATAAAATTTATATATATATAAAATTTGGCCATAAAAAAGAATATATATATATGTATGTATATCTCATTTTCCTTATTCATTCTTCCATTGGTGGACACTTAGGTTGATTCCATATCTTTGTTATTGTAAATAGTGCTGCAATACACTTGGAAGTGCTATATCTCTTCAGCATACTGTTTTCGGGGGTTTTGTATATCCTTTGTTCTTGCTTTCTTATTTATTGTTATTGCGGTTTGGTGGGTTTTTTGTAGTGATAAGCTTTGATTCTTTTCTTTCTCTTTGGTGTATCTATTCCACCAGTGAGTTTTATACTTTCATGTTTTTTCATAATGATGATGATGATCTTTTTGCTTCCAGGTGCAGGGCTCCCTTGAACATTTCTTGTGAAGCCAGTCTACTGCTGTTAAATTTCCTCAGTTTTTGGTTATCTGGGAAAGACTTTATTTCTCCCTCATTTCTGAAGGGTAGCTTTGTTGGATATGCTATTCTTGACTGACAATTTTTTTGCCATACTTTGAATATATCATCTCATTTTCTTCTGGCCTCTAAGGTTTCTCCTGAGAAATCTGCTGTTCCTCTAATAGGGATTCCCCTATAAGTAGCTTTATGCTTTTCTCTTACTGTTTTTAAAATTCTCTCTTTGCCTTTGATTTTTGGTAATTTGACTATAGTGTACTTTGGAGAGGACTTTTTGGGTTGAATCTGTTTGGGGACTTTTGAGCTTCCTGGATTTGAATGTCCACATATCCCCTCAGACTTGGGAAGTTTCTAGCTATTATGTCATTAAATAGGCTTTTTTACACCCTTTACAACATCTTCTCTTTCTGAAACTTCCAGAATAAAAATATTTGTTCACTTAATGGTGTCCCATAAGTCTTGTAGGCTGTCTTCAGTCTTTTGTCTTTTTCATTCTTTTTTTTCTCTAACTGTATAATTTATAATGGCCTATATTCAAGTTCAGAAGCTCTTTTTTTTTTTTTTTTTTTTTTTTTTTGAGACAGAGTCTCACTCTGTCACCCAGGCTGGAGTGCAATGGCATGTGATCTCAGCCCACTGCAACCTCCGCCTCCCAGGTTCAAGCTATTCTCCTGCCTCAGCCTCCCGAAAAGCTGGGATTGCAGGAGCCCACCATGCCCAGCTAATTTTAGTATTTTTAGTAGAGACGGGGTTTTGCCATGTTGGCCAGGCTGGTCTCCAACTCCTGACCTCGGGTAATTCACCTGCCTTGGCCTCCCAAAGTGCTGAGATTACAAGCGTGAGCCACCGTGCTCAGCCAGAGGTTCTTTGTTCTGCTTGATAAAGTCTACTTTTTAAGCTCTCTATTGCATTTTTTATTTCATTAATTGAATTCTTCAGCTGCAGGATTTCTGTTCGGTTTTTTAAATGATATCTCTGTTGTACTTCTCATTCATATCGTGAATTGTTTTCCTGATTTTATTGAATTGTCCACCTGTATTTTCTAGTAAATCATTGAGTTTCCTTAAGATAATTATTTTTTAATTCTTTTTCCATCAATTCATTGATTTACTTTTTATTGGGGTCTGTTACTAGAGAGTTATGTTCCTTTAGTGATGTTAAACTTCCATGCTGTTTTATGTTTTATGTGTCCCTGAATTCATGTCTGTGCATTTGGTGGAACAATCACCTCTTTCAAACTTTCTAGAGTAGCTTTCATAGAAAAAGACTCATCTACAGTTGGGTCCTGGTGTGCTGGTTGGGAAAGATGTGGTGACTCTGTTTCCAAGTAGGTGCCATTTTATAGTCTCTCTGCAGCTTCTTTGGCTGTGTTGAACATCAGTAATTACTGTAGGCACCTCAGTGGTTTAGGCTGTATGATTTTGTGGTAGCTGTAGTGGTAGTGTTTATTGTTAATATCCTCAGTGGCAAGGGCTTCCGGGGTCTTCCTATTCTTATTTTCCCCACAATGGGGACACTTAGCTGAGAGGATCCTTCTTGATGTCAGGTCTGACACAGCCTAGAAGCAATTGCAGTGGCACTGGTCACAGAGGCAGGTGCCCAGAGTGGCTGTGGGGCCAGAGTTCTGTGCTCAAGATCTCTCAAACCTATTGTGTCACTTGGGTATTGGGGTGCAGATTTGCTCTCTGTGACAGCATTGGAGGTAGTTTGTTCACAGATCCAGGATCTGTGACACTGAGGTACCCCCTAGCAGCTTGGGTCCAGGAGGTTGGGTTGTAGCTGTGATTCTGCCCTGGAAGGCAGGGCACAGCCCTGGCCTGACTCCAAGAAATAAAGGATACTCTGGAAGTTTTAGCCCAGGGCACAGGATATGGCTGCAATTTGGAAGCCTGAACCAGTAGGGCTTGGTGGCAACTCGGGTTCCTAGACATGAGGCACTGTGTAGTGGTAACAGATGGGGAAAGGTATAACAGTGGCTCAAAACTCAGCTTAGGGATGTCAAGCCATGGGGCAGGGATGATTTAAAAGCAGCTTAGACTCAGGGATGAAGGACTGCCATGGCTACTCGCACCCAGAGCAAGATACACTCCAGCAGTAATTCCATTTCCAAGATGGTGTGTAGGACAGTAGCCATGTGGGCACAGAGGGTGGGGCTCCTTCTCTAGAGGGAAGAGAGCCATATGGACTCCAGGCATCTCCTTCAACTGGGCTTAAGTGCTTGTGAGGGCTGCAGAGGACCCCAATGGTAAGGCCTGTAGGTATCCAAGGTGCTGACAGGGGCTGCTGCGATCCTCTTGCTTACTTTTTCCCTATAGAGAGAAGTTCCTCCAGGTTCCCCGCTTATCCTAGCTGGGGGATAGGGTGGTGGAAGTCAGGTGTTTCCTTCTGTTCTCTGTGTGACCATCCTGAGTTTCTGTGCTCCCCGGAGTTTCTGTTATTGTTTGGATGTACTCCAGTGCCCTCCTTCAGTTATTTTTATTAAAATGTAATTATTTCTTCATTGTTTTATCTGTCTTTGTTGAGGGGACAAACGCTAAGGACTTCTAGACAGCCATCTTGCTGATGTCACCATCTGCATAATTGTTTGGAGATAATTATCCTTGGCTGCAAGGATCAATAACAAGGATGGTGTCAGTCCAAGGTTGGATGGGCAGTTGCTTGGCAGATGTCCTCCCAGAAGCATTTTTTGTGTCAAGTAGCAATGGCCTTTGTGTAAAATTGTGGGGTTTGCAGAATTTTTTTATTGTTTTTATCAGGCATTTGTGCATGAGAACCCTTCCTTCATGTCTTTCTCTGTCTCCATTTTTCAAGGTTGTTTTTAACACAACTGACTCCATTTTGATTCTGACAACTTTCACACCTACCAGGATTTAAAATTAAATTCTGCATCTTCTGACTTGAGATCTTCTGTAATAATTAAACATTAATTTCCTGCCACTGAACTCCTAAAGCATTAGAGGCTCATACCTAAGTCTTAGCACTTGATTATACATGTTGAGTATCCCTTATTCAAAATTATTGAGACTAGAAGTGTTTGGGATTTCAGATTTTTTCTGGTCTGGGATGCTCAACTGGTATTTAATTTTATACTTCATTGTGTACTGACTCGTATTACTCTGTAACTGTCTCTGTATGCTATATGCATCCATTACAAATAAGAGCACGGAGTCTTAACCCAGATAGACCTGGATCAAATTACAAGTTGCAAGATACTTAACCTCTTCAAGCCTGCATTTATTTGTCTGTAAAACTGACATAACTTGCAGTCTATATTGATTAAAAGAGATAATCTATGTAAAACCACCTAGCACAGTAGACCATCCAGGAAGTATTTCTTCTTCTTTCTTTCCTTCTTGAGAGGGAGGGCCTATCAGTACTTCTTTTGTGTCCACTGCACTGTGACAGGGACACTGTAGAGATCCAAATAGATTTAATGAATAAAATAATAATGCCGCATTCCATGGCCAGAACAGAGTTTACTGTGGGGTGTGTGTGTGTGTGTGTGTGTGTGTGTGTGTGTCTGTGTGTGAGTTCAACTGAATTTCCATAGTGATATTGAGCTTCTAAATCAAGAAAAATATTTTTTCTAATTTATTTTTTAAATATTTTAAGTAAACTTTATTGTGTATGTCTAAGGTATACAACATGATGTTAAGAGATACATCTATATAGTAAAATAATTATTATAGTGGAACAAATTGACACATCTGTCATCTCACATAGTTACCTTTTGTCCTCCCCACCCACCCAAGACATGAGCAGCTACAAGATACTTATTTAGAAAAACTCCTGACTGCAGTACACTATTATTAACTATAGTCCTCATGTTGTACATTAAATCTGTTCACTTATTCATCCTACATATTTGCTACTTTGTATCCTTTGACCTATAGCTACCCATTTCCTTTCCTCTCCCTGCCACTGCCCAACCCTGATCCTAGTAACTGCTATTTTATTCTCTCTCTCTCACTCTCTCTCTATATATATATATGTCAGATAAGCGGTGTATGTATATATATACCACTTATATATATGTATATATGTATATATATATAGTATAAATATATACAATATATATAGTATATATATAGTACAACTATTTATATATTGTATAAATATATACAAATATATGTATATATTTGACTTTTCTGTAGAGATGGAGGGGGTCTCACTTTCTTGACCCCAGGGGTCTTGAACTCCTGGGCTCAAGCAGTCCTCCCACCTTGGCCTCCCAAAGCGCTGGGATTATTAGGTATAAAACACCATCGCTGGCCAATATCTGATCTTTATTTAAAGATTCCACATGTAAGTGAGAGATCATGCCATATTTTTCTGTGTCTGGCTTATTTCACTTAGCAGAATGTCCTCCAGATCCATCCATGTTGTGACAAATGGCAGGATCTCTTTCTCCTTTACAGATGAATGATATTCTATTGGTATACCTAGATTGTTTCCATATCTTGGCTATTGTGAATAATGCTGCAATGAGCATGGCAGTACAGACATCTTTATGTGGCAGCGATTACATATCCTTTGGGTATGAAAGGAAGAGATTGCTGCATCATATAGTAGCTCTACTTTAAATTTCTTTAGGAACCTCCATATTGTTTTTCATAATGACTACAGTATTATACATTCCCACAAACAGTATACAAAAGTATTCCGTTTTCTTCACACCCTCACCAACACTTGTTATGTTGTCTGATAGTAGCAATCCTAACAAGTGTGAAGTGGTATCTCATGGTGGTTATTATTTGCATTTTCCTCATTATTAGGGATATTGAGTACCTTTTCATGTACCTGTTGGCCATTTTTAATATCATCTTTGGAGAAATGTCTATTCAAGTCCTTTGCCCATTTTGTAATCAGCTTATATATTTTCCTGCTACTGGAGTGTATGAGTTCTTTACAAATCTTGTAAAGATTTGTAAATATTAACCACTTATCTGACATATGGTTTGCAAATACTTTTTCCTAATCTGTAGGTTAACCTTTCATACTTTATTTTTTTGAGACAGACTCTCACTTTGTCACCCAGGCAGGAGTGCAGTGGCATGATCTCGGCTCACTGCAGCCTCTACCTCCCAGGTTCAAGCGATTCTCCTGCCTCAGCCTCCTGAGTAGCTGGGATTACAGGCACCTGCCACCATGCCCGGCTAATTTTTGTATTTTTAGTAGAGATGGGGTTTCACCATGTTGGCCAGGCTGGTCTTGAACTCCTGACCTCAAGTGATCCCCCTTCCTCGGCCTCCCAAAGTGCTGGGACTGCAGCCCTGAGCCACCACGCCTGGTCAGCCTCTCATATTTTTTATTGTTTCATTCACTGTGCAGCTTTTTAGTTTGATGTAGTTCCATGTATTTATTTTTGCTTTTGTAGCCTGAGCTTTTGGTGTGATATACAATAAATCATTGCCAAGGCCAATGTCAAGATCTTTTCTCCCGTGTTTTCTCTTAGGAGTTTTATTATTTCAGGCTTACTTTTGGGTCTCATCCATTTCGAGTTGAGTTTTGTGTCTGGTGTAAAATAAGAGTCCAATTTCATTCTTTTGCAAGTGGAAATCTAGCTTTCCTAGCACCATTTATTGCAGAGACTATCCTTTCCCCATTGTGTCTTTTTGGTGCCCTTGCTGAAAATTGGTTGACCATATATGTTTGCAAATATTTCTGGACTCTTTATTCTGTTCCACTGCTCTATGTTTCTGTTTTTATGCCAGTATCCTACTGTTTTGATTACTATAGCTTTGTAATATAATTTCAAATCAGGAAGTGTGATGCCTCCAACTTTGTTTTTCCTCTCAGAATTGCTTTGGGTATTCAGGATCTTTTGTGGATAAATACAAATTTTAGAATCGCTTTTTCTATTTCTGAGAAAAATATCTTTGGGATTTTGATAGGGATTGTGTTGAATATATATATTGCTTTAGGTTGTATGGCCATTTTCACAATATTAATTATTCTGATCCATGAGCACTTATTTGTATCCTTTTAATTTCCTTCATCAATATTTTATAGCTTTCAGTATACAGGTCTTTCAGTTCCTTCATTAAATTTATTCCTAAATATTTTACTTCTTTGATGGTATCATAAATGGGATTGTTTTCTTGTTTGTTGTTGTTGTTGTTGTTATTGTTCAGGTCATTGGTCAATAAATATTACATTTAGATGAAGCACGTGTTAGCTTATATTTGTAAAGCTGATTTAAAATTAAAATAGTGCCATTCCCAAGGCAGTATATTTCAGTAACACAGTGCTGATTATAATTTGAGGACTTAGCAAGTTGTAGCTGACACACTGAGTCCTGTTCCAATAGGTAAGTCAAGGGTTTGGGGCAAGTCCTATGAAGATCAGCTGGAGCCAGGAAGCTGGAATGGCCAGGTTTGCCTCCCAGCCCTGCAGGAAACACTTGTGCTTGATGGTGAAAGTCATTGGTGGTCTACTGCAAAAATAAGAACAGGAATATTGAAGAGGAACAGAGGTCAAAAGGATGTAAGTCTAGCTTTCCCCAAAGACTGAAATAAAAATACTTGCCACAGTTGGTTCAGGCAGCCAGCACTTCCTGGCTATCTCCACTGGCCCTGGGGCGTTAGGGCTAATTGATTCTGTAAGAAGAAAGACAAGTTCCACTTTTAAACCTCATAAATTCATATGGATAAATTTTCACCATTCTTGACTAAAAAGTCAGAAATGTCCTTCATAGTTTCAGTATAAATATTAAACAGTGACATTATATCACTTAGGTTGCCAATTCTGAGCCAGGAATTCAATAGATTTCCACTCTGAAGACATAAAAGTGAATGCCTCATCACTATGCATAGCTGGCATTCTCTATCACAGGAATATAGGAGAAACCTTTGCAGAAAGAAATGAAAACTCATAGAATTATTTATTTCAAAGCAACAGGATATACTCTAGGGTTAGAAAACATATGAAGGACTGATCAGTAGAGACTGTTTTCTTTTCGAAAACCCTGTTATTCTTGTCAGACAGGTATTATAATTAATTTCATGGCTTCTCTAACATCTTATTAACCAGATAACCTTGAATGCCAAGTAATTCTGAAGGCAAGATGAAAACATTTGTGATAACACAATAGTATCACTGCCTAATAAAGAAAAGGAATTAGAACTCAGGTGTGACCCATCATCTGGTATGTCTGGGAGCCTTAAAAGACAGGAAACTGTTGTTAATGAGAAACCAGATAACCTCCTGGGATTACTGTGTATTTACAAAAGGGTTGGGTAGTATGCAAAAACCTGGAAACCCAGTCTAAAAGCAAACATAGGCTTATAGGCTTATGCAAACTTAAATGTGGGTGGTAGGAGAGATGTGATGAGGTTGCCCTTTGTTCCTCATAGGTAGTTGCCAAGGAGCAGAAGTTACCATTGTCTAACCATTGTCCATCCAGGCTTAGGGCACCGACGAGCATGGAAGGGAGGCTGACAGGGGGCTTAGGGCAGCTCGGCTGAGGCCTGCAGGTCCCCCTCGACGTGAACAGCCTGGGCACTGTGGACAGCGGGTTGATGGCAGTAGGAAAAAGACATGCCCTTGGGTGGAAAGGGGCGGGTCCTGGTAAAGCCCCACCTTCACACCAGGGATGGCCTGAAGCATGGGGGCCAGGCTGCCAGTTCCACAGACTGGAGTAAGAACTTGTGGTGCTCTTTTCAGGCCCATCCATGGCCTCCCATGGGCCAATCAGCATGCACTTCTTCCCCTCCAAAGCCCATAAAAACCCCAGACTCTGCCAAACTTGGGCAGACGATGGGACAACCTGCCTGCAGATAGGAAATACCCACTCTGGGTCTCCTCTCCGCTGAGGGCTGCAGAGACATTGGGATGAACTGCCTGTGGATAGCAGCCACCCACTCCGGTCTCCCCTCCACTGAGGGATACAGAAACATCAGGACAACCTGCCTGTGGATAGGAACTACCCACTTCAGGTCTCCTGAGAGCTGTACTCTTGCTTAATAAAGCACCTCTTTGCCTTGCTCACCCTCCAGTTTTCTGCATACCTCATTCTTCCTGGTTGCAGGACAAGAACTTGGGATCCATGGCAGGACTGAAAGAGCTATAACACAAACAGGACTGAAACATGCCCTTCACTCACCACATTGCAGACAACAAGAAGAAGGGAAGAAAGAGAGAAGAGCTGTGGCCCTCTGGGGAACCCAGACTTAGGAACTCCCTGAGCCAGGGCTGTAACACCCTTTTTGAGGCTCTGTGGTTCCAGTGTCTCCAAGCTTCCAGGTGCCACCATGTTCCCTGGTGCCCACAGTGGAAGCCACTTGCAGTATGCCTGGTCCAGCCACAGCAGAGAGCTGGCAACAAGAATTGAGGTTTGGGAACCTCCGCCTATATTTCAGAGGATATATGGAAATGCCTGGATGTCCAGGCAGAAGTTTGCTGCAGGTGCAGGCTCTCATAGAGAACCTCTGCTAGGGAAGTACGAAAGGGAAATGTGGGGTCAGAGCCCCTACACAAAGTCCCTACTGGGGCACCACCTAATGGAGCTATGAGAAGAGGTCCACTGTCCTCCAGACCCCAGAATTGTAGATCCACAAACAGTTTGCACTTTGCACCTGGAAAAGCCACAGACACTCAACACCAGCCCATGAAAGCAGCCAGAAGAGGGGGGTATACCCTGCAAAGCCACAGGGGCAGAGCTGCCCAAGACCATGGGAATCCACTTCTTGCATCAGTGTGGCCTGGATGTGAGACACAGAGTCAAAGGAGATCATTCTGGAGCTTTAATATTTGACTGCCCTGCTGGATTTCAGAGTTGCATGGAGCCTGTAGCTCCTTCATTTTGGCCAATTTCTCCCATTTGGAATGACTGTATTCACCTAGTGCCTATACCTCCATTGTATCTAGGAAGTAACTAACTTGCTTTTGATTTTACAGGCTCATAGGCAGAAGGGACTTGCCTTGTCTCAGATGAGACTTTGGACTGTGGATTTTTGAGTTAATGCTGAAATTAGTTAAGACTTTAGGGGACTGTTGGGAAGGCATGATTGGTTTTGAAATGTGAGAACATGAGATTTGGGAGGGGCCAAGGGTGTAATGATATGGTTTGGCTGTGTCCCCACCCAAATCTTATCTTGAATTGTAACTGCCACAATTCCCGCCTTTTGTGGGAGGAACCCAGTGGGAGGTAATTGAATCATGGGAGGGGCTGACATGCCCTGGAGACATTTTCCCCATTGTCTTGGGGATTAACATTTGGCTCCTCATTACTTATGCAAATTTATGCAGCCAGCTTGAGTTTCTCCTTACAAAATGGGATTTTCTTTTCTATTGCATTCTCATGTACAAATTTTCCAAACTTTTATGCTGTTTCCCTTTTAAAACTAAATGTCTTTAACAATACCCAAGTCACATCTTGAATGCTTTGCTGCTTAGAAATTTCTTCCACCAGATACCCTAAGTCATCTCTCTCAAGTTCAAAGTTCCACAAATCTCTAGGGCAGGGACAAAATGCTTCCAGTCTCTTTGCTAAAACAGCAAGAGTCACCTTTGCTGCAGTTCCCAACAAGTTCCTCATCTCCATCTGAGCCCACCTCAGCCTGCACTTTGTTGTTCGTATCACTATCAGCATTTTTGTTAAAGCCATTCAACAAGTCTCTAGGAAGTTCCAAACTTTCCCACATTTTCCTGTCTTCTTCTGAGCCCTCCAAACTATTCCAACCTCTGCCTGTTACCCAGTTCCAAAGTCGCTTCCATATTTTCAGGTATCTTTTCAGCAATGCCCCACTCTACTGGTACCAATTTACTGTATTAGTCTGTTTTCACACTGCTCATAAAGACATACCCCTTCTAACCAGCTGAGAACACACTTAAAATGTCCAGTTTTTCACTGAATATTCATAATCTTTAAGAAATATCAGAGTCAACAGTTTTTATTAAGTGCCTATCCTATGCAAAGAGTTCTCATGATCTGGTTTAATCTTCACAACAGTAAAAAAAAAAAATATCATTATCCCCAAGGTCACACAACTAATAACGTCCTCACTCTAAGTTCATCTCTTTCCAATAAGGCATGCTGCTGCCCCAGAATCTATAATAACTATCCTCAACAACCTTCTCCTAACCCCCACAAAAAACTAGCTTGATTTTAACCTCATATTTGCAATCATGTAAGTTAATTTCTTCACAGGTTTGTAAAATGAGCAAGTTATATAAACAGATGCCTAAGATTGTAAGAAATGTCAAGTTTGCGATTGCTTGTCTTTCAAGCATAATTCTCTTTGATTTCCTTATTTTGTTAAATTTAATAACTTTTTTCTTATTTATAAAAGCAAAACTAAACTGGTGCAGTGGTTCACGCCTGTAATCTCAGCACTTTTGGAGTTCGAAGCAGGAGTATCATTTGAGCCCAGGAGTTCAAGACCAGCCTGGGCAACATAGTGAGCCCCCATCACTAAAAAAACTTTTTTAATTAGCCAGGCATGATGGTATGTGCCTGTAGCCCTAGCTACTCAGGAAGCTGAGCTGGGAGGATCACGTGAGCCTGGGAGGTTGAGGCTGCAGTGAGCCATGATTCTACCACTGCACTACAGCCTAGGCAACAGAGAGACCCTGTCTCAAAAAAAAATAAATACATAAAGACATAAAAGCAAAACTACATGCTATGGAAAATTTGAAAAAAAATACAAAAAGTATAAAGAAGAAAATTAACATTGACGTTATGAAGTATTTCCTTGATTGATAGACATTTAATAATGTTATAATCAGATTTTGCATTTAATAATATAGAATTTCCCATGTCATCAAATAATTTTTGTAAACACATTTTAATGGCACTATAAAATATAATTCTATAGGAACACCACTTTTTTTCATCATTCCCTTATTACAGAACACCTATTTTTCTTTTCATCTTTTCACTGTTATAAATAATGCTGCCCTGGCACATCATGGCACATAAACTTTTCCTAAGTCTCTGAATATTACTCTAGGAGTAAATAAGGACCAAAGAGTATAACGGACAGTATTTTCAAACCCTCTGAATCTCAATTTGCACATGTAAGTACTTGGGTCCACAGGAGCTGCTTAATAAATAATCTTGAATGAATAAACATGACAATAGCGTCAGTCTCTCAGGGTTGTACTTGCGGTTTTCCAAATCATTCTCTTCCTCTCAACTGTGCTTTTGTATAGTCTACATTCTGTCGGGGATTGCCTTTGCACCATTTCACCTGGTTAACTGGTGCCTGTCCAGAGAAATCTCTCCTGACAAGACCCTCCTACCCCAGGGACCTGAAATCTGTGTAAGGTACCCACTTGAAGCAGTCTGTGCTTACTGAATTAATCATGTGGAACAATCACATGTTTCTACCTATGTCTGCCTGCCAGACTGTGAGTTCCTTGAGGACAAAGACTATGTTTTATTCCTTTATTTATGTACTTTTCTCAGGTGCAGAAGGCCAAGTTAAACATATCTTTTGGTTCAGGGAAAATTGCCATTATTCCTGTGAAAGTCCATTTCATATTTTCCCCCTTTGATATTAGCTTTTAATTTATTCTTTTTTATATCCCCATAATCATCTTCCATTTTTCTCTCCTGCATAAGCATCCATTATAATGCAATTATATGTATCTTTCTGTTTGTATGTATTTTCAAAATGAGCTATGTTGTTCTATATATGTATGTCTTCCTTAATTTTAATGAATTGACATCCTTCTGTATCAACACTTGTTCATGACTGGCATATCTTTAATTTTCAATAAATGCTTGTGGAATTATGAAGAAAAAAGGATAGCATTGCAATATTCTCCTTCTTTCTAATCAGATATACTTTAATAATAAATCAAGGATTATTGACTGAGCAAAGGACTCCAAAGAGGAAGATTTTTAGATAAGGCTGTTTATTTAAATGTTTGGAATAAGAGCTGTCAAATTGGATCCAGTTTAGTCCCACATGACTCATGATGCAGAGTATATTAAATGCTAAAATATCTGCAGTCTGTTGATCAATAAGGTAGTCCTCCAAAATGCCAGTCACCCATGCGGCCAGGCTAAACGGTGCCACAAGAACATGCAGTAGAACCTCTCATGCTTTTCCATGGAACAAGTTCACTCCACATTCAGTCCTTCATTCAGCCAAGCATAGATAGAACAAACAAGTTTCACTGGGCCTGGCTCTCTGCTAGTGCTTCCATGAGCTTCTAGAAACAACAGTATTATTCAAGACATCCAAGAGTTCTTGTAATTTCCAAGTACACATGCTTTCTTAAATACCTACAGCCAGAGCCCAGAACATATCCATTTATCTTCCTGTATTTCATTTGATCTCATTTTATCTGTGGAGGCGAATGTGTTTTTATTAAAGAGAAAAGAAATTTGTGGACACAAAACTAGGAAACAAAATTAAATAGATTGTACAAAATATTTCATACAGACTAAAAGCTATAGAGAATGATATAACAAACATCATTTATCCACTGCCCAGCTTAAATAAAACATTGCAAATAACTGAAAACCTCTGTGCACCCCCTCTTTAGTCACATTCCTCTGGCCTGTCCCCAGAGATGTCCCCGTTCTGAATTCAGTGTTTGTCAATCCTATATTTGTCTTTCTATTTCTGCTACATGTGTAGGTATGTCTCTAGAATGTGAGTTCCCAGAAAGCAAGTACTTTTCTCTGTTCACTGATACATCACCAGCACCTAGAGCAACATTTGGCACATGGCAGGGTTTCAAAAAGTATTTATTGACTGTTGAATAAATAATGTATTCGTAATAATGTCAGGATTTTTTCATATTTTAACCCCTTATAAAGTGTTTCGTATTGTATATGTCCTTCTGCAACTTAATTTGTTTGTTCAATCTATGCTGATAATGTAACTTGGCTCCATTCATTTCACTGCAGTATAGTATTCCAATGTAAGATTAGAAGACAATTTATTTATCTGTTCTAATGATGGGCATCTAGGTTGTTTCCAATTTATAATATTGTAAATTTGTTGCAGTGAATGTCCTGATACTGTCTTTTTGCTCCATTTTGTAAGAGTTTTTCTATAATAAACAACAGGGGAGAAAGTGGGAAGGGGCTGACTCTTGTCTCTACTATATTTCTTCCTCTTCTAAATCTCTAGGTGAATGGGAAGTTGGGAAATCAGCTCAGCCCTCTGGGCATCAGCTTCCTCACAAATAAGATGAGGCCAGTTGGTCAGCCAATCTTTTAATGTGTTTATGTATCTTCAACTTTATTATTAGCAACAACGATATAAGTAGTTAGGAAAGGACTAACTTCCTCCATGTAAACTTTCTGTATTTTTCTGAATCAGTTTTGTTCCATAGCCCTATTCTTATTGGTAAAGGAACTTTCATTCTCAGTCATGGTATGGGGAGCCCCTTTTTCCTCTTCTTCAGGGTCTTAATAGGGTCTGGAAAGACTCACCTGGTCCAAAAAGTTTGAGAAAGAAGCTTCTAGTCTTCAGCTCTGTAGGGTCAACATGAGATGCTTATTGTTCAAGCCTGTGTGATCCACTCAAAAGCAGGCTGCTCTACTACAGCATCCATGCTGCTGTGACTGGATGGACCACAGGACAGTTGAGACCCCAGCTATCTATCTGCCAAACCCAGGACTGTCAGGAAGGGAATAGGGTTCAGGTCTTCTCCATTTATAAACTACCAACCCCTCTTTACTCTGGAATATTCTCACTCTCCTGGCTGGGATAGACAATGTTGGCGCATTCCACTCCCCTCAAATCCTACTCCTAATTGTATGCCATCTTGGTCAGTATTACTCCATCCACCCCAGGAGCCCAGAGCCTAGCCATTATCTCTCTCTCTCTCTCTCTCTCTCTCTCTTTCATGAACCAACACAAGGAAAAGAAAAAGATATGGTTACTTTCTCATCACATATCTAGCTAGCTTTATTTCTATATATTTTAATTATTTTTATTTTCATCAGTTTTATTTACTCTGAAAATGATTGCATTCTAACAAAATACATTTAAATTCTGTAGACCAGACCATAGCTATTTTGTTTAATTTATACTTTCCAAAGAGACTTAATAGATTTACCAAAATAGGAAATTAATGTTTATCACCAAAACAAATCATTATCAGGCAAAGTCAAGTTGAATACATAAGACTTATACCCGCAGCTCTTCACAATGGAAAAGTTTTAACTGATTTCATCTGGCACACAAATAATTGGATGACATTAGTCTTACACATTTTTTAAGTGGGTCTAAGTTGACATTTAAATGGATATGTTCTCTCTCAAGTTTTTTTTTTCTTTTGTGGAGTTTAGTTCATAAATTATAATCCTTATCAAGAGTTAAAACTTCAAGTGTCATCTTCTCTCTAGACAAAGATGTTGAGCAAGATAGTTAATCATGTTGCCTTTCCTTTTTTGCTCTTTGATAGGAAGCTTTTTCCACTATCCAAGCAATGATGATCAACAGCTCACTTTTGCTGAGCACTCAATTTGGGGCAAGTATTAAACTGAGTGGTTCACATACTTCTTTATCCATACCACAGCCCTATCTATCGGGCATTAGTAAGCCCATTTCATAGATGAGAAAACTGAGACTCTGAGTGTGAAATTACTTGGCCAAAAACATCTAGTATATCGCTAACACAGGAATTGAACCAAATCTCCCTGACTTCAAAACTGCTATAATCTGAATGATTGTTTTCCCCAAAAATTCACCTGTTGAAACCTAATCACCAACATGACCATGTTGGGAAGGCCTTTGGGAGGTGATTAGGTCCTGAGGGCAGAGCCATCATGAAGAAATGAGTGCCTTATAAAAGAGGCCCCAGCTTGCCGCAGTTTGTCCCAGCAAGCTGCCTTGCCCATCCCACCATGAGAAGGAATTCCACCATGGCAGGCAATGTTTGTTGGAGGAAATGAACAGGGGAAGCCCCTAAAACAGCAAGTAATTCCTCAATATAAGTTTTGAGATTTAATAGTGAGGGCACAGCCAGAAGGCATCATCTGTGAACAAAAAAACAGGCCCTTACCAGACACTGAGTTTGCCGGAGCCTTGAACTTCCACTTCCCAGCATCCAGAACGGTGAGGTATAAATTTCCATTGCTTATAACTCACCTAGTCTATGATGTTTTATTATAGCAGCCCAAACAGATGAAGGCAAAAACTACTGCTCTGCACCCAGTAGTCATTACCCTAGCTGCACATTAGAATCACCGGGTGAGCTGTTAAAACCTCCCCACGTTCACGCCCCACCCCCAGAGATTCTGAGAATGAAGGCTGAGCAAAGTTACGTTTTGAAATCTCCCAGGTGATTGTAATGTGCGTCTGGCATGAGACCCACTGTAATTAGCTAGGAAGGCTGACAGCTGAAAGGGATCAAGTCTACAAGAATAGAGCAGATCAAAAGCACCAGGAGTGGTGGTCTCCAAAATCTAAGGAAGTATGATTTTTAAAATTCATTTAAATGTAAAGGAAATGTGCTAATTCATGAAAGTAATGCATAAAATCAGAGAAGACTACCTGAAGTGCCTAGGATTGTGCAGTTTCCATGCAGTTATTCAGCCCGGACTTTGTCCACTCTAAGGCAATGTCTGTTTGGAGAAAATGAACAGTGGAAGCCCCTAAAACAGCAAGTAATTCCTCAATACTAAGAGTGAGATTTCATAGAATTTAGAGAACTGTAATGATAAGACTCTACTACCGCAGTTGTTTCCTCAGCTGATTGAGCCCCGTGGCAGATTTTATCTTTGTTTTTCCCCCTGCTTAAGGGCACTAGTTTCTGATCTCCCAGGTAACTGGGGGTAAACCCCACCCTGACCGCAGCTCTCACCTCAGCATGGAGAGGTTTCACTTGGTATCTGCCTGAATACAGATGTCTCCGAAGGTTAACAGGCTCTTCTGGTGTTACACCTTGCTAGAGAAGAGAGCCATCTTGACCTGGATACATTTCTCCATTTCCAAGCTTGGGCTGGGGCTCAAGGGGAGAGTAAGAATTGACTGGGCAGAGAGCATGTGCCAGGGAGCAAGAATAGCACCTTCGAAGGCACAGACTTAAAAGAACGAGGATGGGCCTCAGTTCCAAGTATGGAGACCAGCTGTCCCAGCTTACCTGGTAAAATGCCCCATCTTGGGAAACCTCTTCATCCTGAGCAAATGGGATGGTTGGTCCCCCTAGTTCCAAAGAACCATGCAGAATAGGGAAAGAGTGACGTGCAGGGCATCACTGAAGCCTAAAGCCTGCTCTTCTCACCTGCCTCATGTAGCCTTTTCTGAAAACCAATAAACTCCTCTGTGTGGGCCTGTTTGAGCCTCATTCTAGTATCTGGGGTCTGTCGTCTTCCTCTCTATGCATCACCTCACTTTTCTGGAGCACATCCTATAGTAGTTTCCTATAAAAAAAAAAAGTCAATGGGAGGTACATTTTCTAAAAGTCTTCCATTGCAAATGACTTTTCTCTTTCTTCATAATTTTCTGACAGTTTGCCTGGGTTTTTAATCCTTGTGTTCGCAAATCAGTTTTCCTCCAACATTTTGAGCCACTGTCTTCTGCCTTGCCATATTGCGGTCAGGCGTTGTTCTGATTTTCAGTCCCCTATCCTTGTGACCTGTGCCCTCCTCTCTCCTCACATTCCTGGAAGTTTTAAAGATCCTGTCTGTGTTCCTGATGTTCTGAAGTATCCCACTGATGTACCTTGGTGCGGATCTTCTTTCGTTCACTGGGCTGCGTACTTGGTGTGATGTCTCAATGTGGAGACGCAGGTCCCTCAGGCTTGGGACATTTTACAGTTGGTTTTTTTTATTTGCTTGTTTTCTACCCTCTGCTCTTTATGTTCTTGCTTTTTAGAATTGGATATAAGGCTTTCAGAATTGATTCTCTCCTTCTCTACCTAAATTTTCTCTCATTTTCTACCTAAATTTTCTACTACCTTCTGCTTTCTGCAGACTTCCTTAACTTCACCTTCCATCTGTTCTATTGAATTTATTTCAGCTATCATAGTTTTAATTTTCAAGAGCTCTTTCTTTCTTTAACTGTTCCTTTTTCAAACCATATGTTTTTAGTTTTGTGGATGTAATATCTTCTTGTATCTTTCTGAGAATAATAATGTTTAAATTGCTTTCTAAATTTTCTTTGTCTGTTGCATTATTTTTGTTTCCTTTGGATTTTGTTTGTTTTTTGGGACCTCTTTCCTTTATATTTAAAAGTTTTCTCCTAAGTTTTGAGATTCCTGGCTGTCCATTTGTATTCATGTGTGCCTGGGGGCCACTGGAGTAGGAGGCTCAGCCAGTGGTGGGCTTTAGTCCAGCATATTTAGTCCGTCTATTAGCTTCCTATTTGCTATAACAAATTACCACAAACCTAGTGACTTAACACAAATTTATCATATAGTTCTGGAGACTGGAAGTCCTAAAGTCAAGATGTCGACAGAAACCAGGCATGGTGCCCAGCCCCTGTAGTCCCCGCTACTCAAGAGGCTGAGGCAAGAGGATCACTGGAACCTAGGAGTTAGAGGCTGCAGTGAGCTATGATTGTGCCACTCCACTCCAGCTTGAGAGGCAAGATGAGACCCCGTTTCTTAAAAAAAAAAAAAGGCAAAACAAAACAAATGTCAGGGGTGGTTCCTTCTGGAGGCTCTAGGGAATCCATTTCCTTGCCCTTTTCAGCTTCTAGAGGCTACACACTCCCTACTTTATGGCTCCTTCTGCCTTCTTTAAGGCCAGCCTTTTCAAATCTCTCGCTCCTCTATTGTCCCCTCTCTTCCTTGCTCTCTCGCACTGTTTCTTTCATTATGTCTCCTCTCTGACAGTGACCCTCCTGTGCACCAAACCTGAGTAGTCAGTATCATCTCCCCATCTTAAGATCCTTAACTCAATCACCTCTGCAAATTTCCTTTTGTAATGTAAAGTGTATTAGTCCATTTTTATGCTGCTGATAAAGACATACCTGAGACTGATCAATTTACAAAGGAAAGAGGTTTAATGGAGAACTCACAGTTCCACATTACTGGGGAAGCCTCACAATCATGACGGAAGGCAAGGAGGAGCCAGTCACGTCTTATGTGGATGGCAGCAGGCAAAGAGAGAGCTTGTGCAGAGAAACTCCTGTTTTTAAAACCATCAGATCTTTTGAGACTCATTCACTATCAGGAGAACAGCATGGGAAGACCCACCCCCAGGATTCAATCATCTCCCGCCAGATCCCACCATATGGGAATTATGGAAGCTACAAGATGAGATTTGAGTGGGGACACAGAGCCAAACCACATCATAAAGTAACATATTCACAGCTTCTGGGGATTAATACATGAACTTCTCTGCAAAGGGGAGTGGCATTATTTAGCTTACCACAGGCAGGGACCGGTCATTCCTAGTAGACCTCCAAAGCCAGAAGACAGAGACTTTGCTGTCTTTTTCTAAACAGGGAACTTCTGGTGTCTTGCCCAGGGAGCAGGATCCTGGCTGTTGGTTCCTCACTGCATAGGAAGTTGGTGGTCTGGTTGCCACATAAGCACATTTTAATCTCATTTGCAGCCTCTGGCTTCCCTCAGAGGTCCTGGGACCTGGGCCTTTGTCTTCCACATGTATCCTATGTAGAAAACGTCCACATCACACTTCCACACTTTTCTCCGAGGACTCGGTCATCTTATTTTTAGATAGATCTAATTTTATCACTGTCTTCCTTAACACCCTTTTAATGGCTTCTCACTGCCCTTAAGATGAATTTCAGACTCCTTACATGGATTATACTTTTCTAAATGGTTAGGCCCTTGCTCACCTCTCCAGCCTGTAACAGTTTTCCAAGCATTCTTTACGTCCCCCGCTGTAGCCAGTTTTGGGGTTTGTCTTTGCCTATTTATTTCTCTGTGTGCCCCACCACCACCACTACCCCAGTAGACTGGAAGATCCACAAAGGCAGAAACCACTGTCTTCACTCATCTGTTTAACCCAGTGGTTCTCAGGCTTTAAGGAGCACGAGAATCATCTAGAGCACTGATTAGAACACAGTCTGCTGGGCCCTATCCTTACAGTTTCTGATTCAATAGGTCTGAGGTAGCCTAAGAATTTGCCTTTGTAATGAGTCCTCAGGTAGTGCTGATGGTCCAGGGACCACACTTTGAGAACCATAGATTTAACAAATACTTATTAAGCATTATCTTGTTCACCTCTATACCCCAGCAGCTACCATAGTATCTGGCCCATAGTAGAGCCTCAGTACATGGCAGCTATCATTATTATCATGACCAATAAAAGGAGTTAGAAAAGGAAGCAGGAAGAAGAGATACTGTGTACGTTTTTCTAGAGTTTCTTGAACTAGAAAATAGTTGCTTAACTGTGACTTCTGAATCATTAAAATACATTTTATAATATTTTAAAGAAATGCAATTTATAATCTTTAATCTAGTATAATGCAAGTACCAAGAAGAAACACTGACATTCAGTGAAACCTGTCAAGGCTCTAGATCTTATGGTCTTAATGAACAGAACAATCACTTCAGGTTCAAAGTACATCTGGTATCTCAGAGATATGACACACTTCCGGAACTTGCACAAGAATACAAATTTCATTAATAAAGGAGTCACTGAGGCATCAAGACAAAAATAAAGAACATTTTGAAACACAGGACTGTGTCCAATCAATGCTGATAAAGTGATTCAGACCTCACAGAATGGGTCACCATAGTCACAAATTAAGCAAAGGTGTAGATAAGAGATTCTATTATTGCTGGCTTCATTACAAAAGATGAATCAAATGAACAGTATTTAGAATAGTAGCAAATGTCACAGGAAATATACAAAGCAAGACAAAGAAAGAATGGATATTTGTATGTAAACACACTCCTTCCTCCTTCAAACAGATCTTAATCCGAATTAAAATTAGAACATACATTTGTTTGTTCATAGACTTTGGCTCCCGTAAAAATGAAAGAAATATAATCTCCACTGTCTTTTAGAAGTTAATTTGCCAGTCCTGAGAATGCTCTATATTTCAAATTCGTTTAAAATGATTCAGAAGGACAATCAAAATGTTGTATGCATACACAATGAAATACTATTCAGCCGTAAAAAAGAACTAAATCCTGCTATTTGCAACAATAGGGATGAACCTGGAGGACATGATCTTAGGTGAAATAAGCCAGGCACAGAAAGACAAACACTGCAT
This sequence comes from Pongo pygmaeus, assembly GCF_028885625.2. Taxonomy (NCBI): domain Eukaryota; kingdom Metazoa; phylum Chordata; class Mammalia; order Primates; family Hominidae; genus Pongo; species Pongo pygmaeus. The sequence continues at coordinate 152,684,678 of NC_072373.2, read as the reverse complement.
GATTTCATTTTATGTGGAATTTTTTTTTTTTTTGAGACAGAGTCTCACCCTGTCACCCAGGCTGGAGTGCAGTGATGCAATCTCAGCTCACTGCAACCTCTGCCTCCTGGGTTCAAGCTATTCTCATGCCTGAGCCTCCCAAGTAGCTAGGATTATAGGCACATACAACCACGCCTGGCTAATTTTTGTATTTTTAGTAGAGACAGGGTTTCACTATATTGGCCAAGCTAGTCTTGGACTTCTGACCTCAAGTGATCTGCCTTCCTCACCCTCCCAAAGTGCTGGGATTACAGGCGTGAGCCACCACACCCAGCCTGTATGTAAAATTTTTTTTTTTTTTGAGATGGAGTCTCGCTCTTTCGCCCAGGCTGGAGTGCAGTGGCGCTATCTCGGCTCACTGCAAGCTCTGCCTCCCGGGTTCACACCATTCTCCTGCCTCAGCCTCCCGAGTAGCTGAGACTACAGGCGCCCACCACTGCGCCTGGCTATTTTTTTGTATTTTTAGTAGAGGTGGGGTTTCACCGTGTTAGCCAGGATGATCTCAATCTCCTGACCTCGTGATCCACCCACCTCGACCTCCCAAAGTGTTGGGATTACAGGCATGAGCCACCGCGCCCGGCCCTGTATGTGGAATTTTCAAAAGTTGATCTCATAGAAATAGAAAATAAAATGTGGTTACCAGAGGCTGGGGTGGTTAGTGGGGAGGGGGGAATGGGGAGATGTCAGTCAAAGCATATATAATGACAGATAAGAAGAATACATTCAACAAATCTATTGTGGCCGGGCATGGTGGCTTACGCCTGTAATCCCAGCACTTTGGGAGGCCTAGGTGGGCGGATCACGAAGTCAAGAGATCGAGAACACCCTGGCCAATGTGTTGAAATCCCATCTCTACTAAAATTAGAAAAATTAGCGGGGCGTGGTGGTGCACAACTGTAATCCCAGCTACTCAGGAGGCTGAGGCAGGAGAATTGCTTGAACCTGGGAGGTGGAGGTTGCAGTGAGCAGAGATCACACCATTCCACTCCAACCTGGGCAACAGGGCGAGACTGTCTCAAAAAAAAAAAAAAAAAGAAAGAAATCTGTTGTACAGCATAGTGACTATAGTTAGCAAAGATATATTGTATTCTTGAAAAATGCAAAGAAAGTGGATGAGTGGATGTTAGTGTTCTCACCACAAAAATGATAACTATGTGAGATGATGTATTTGTTAATTAGCTAGGTTTAGCCATTTCACTATATACTGCAAAACGTGTGTGATAAATACATACAATTTTATCTGTCAATTTAAAGTGTTCTAGGAACATTATTTGAAGAATGAGAAGTTTTCTTTATAGAAAGATAGATAGTAGTCTTTAGAAAAACATTTCTGACTTTATGCTTTCTAAAAAGATTTCCTATTTTTCCACAAGCTCTTATCCTACTCAAAATTCATACACAGGAGAGCCAATGGTGTATATTATACACACCATAAACTTTTAGCATTACAACTTCCACACAAGAAAGTGATCAGGCCAAGGAACCCTCTCACTGCCTTGATCTAGTGAGGCTGGGCCTGGCATGTTGTAGATGCTTAACAAATATTTGTCGGATAGATGGATGGATGGATGGATGGATGGATGGATGGATGGATGAATAGGCAGATGAATGGATGATTTATATGTGAGTCCTGAATTTTCCATTTAAATTTTTTTACTTGAGCAATACATAATCACTTTATAAATATTATAAAATATAGATACTTAAAAGGAAAAACATCTATAACCATGCACTCACATTTAAGCTATTTAATATGCTAACATCTTAATTTTTATTATAAATTCTTGTGTGTATATATATACATTTTTATAAAAACGGGACCACCGTATATCCACTATTTAGTTACCTGTCTATTCACGTAATACATTATGAATCTCTTTCAGTATTAATACATATGCTTTCTCACTATTATTTTTAATAGCTGCATAAAAGTAGGAAAAATAAAATAATTTGGGTATTTTCTGGGCTTCCTAAGCCTCAATTTCAGAATTATAATCAATAAATATGGTGGTACTGTTCCCTATGCTTTAAAACAATAAAACCGAGTTTGTTGAAAATACCATTGAGATAGCTAAGAAGACAATTATTACTGATAACTTGAACCCTGCTTTACTGGAGAAAATAATTTGTCTCAATTCTGCATAAAGTGGAAGCTCTGCAATCCTTAAAGTTATCTTAAAATTCATTCTAGCTTATTATGACTAGCTTGATTATGCCCCTGCTGCCTTATTTGCAATTTAGTACCAAATCTTTCTTTTTATGATGTGCAAAGAATCTAGATTCTAATGGGATTCTCATAAACATGGATTACTTGGGTATGGATTAATGAACCATTACAAATAAATTATAGAACTTATAGACGTTGGAGGGGGGACCTTCTTCTCTCCTAATGTTTAAGGAGGGCCCAATAACAAGCACCCCAACTCCTCACTGACTGACTTCTCAACAATTGAGAAGTCTCCAAATAATCTCTCCCTCTCTGGGGAGGAGTAAGTGAGGGATCAGAGCTCAGCACAGTTAGTCTGATCATGATCAGCTTGGTTCACATTGATTGAGAGCTTTATGGTTTTTATACATCTCACTTAATTCAAGAAAATGTCAACGTGTCAATTCAACAAGCACATATTGAACATCTACTAAATGTCAGGCACTATGCCAGATTCTGGAGTTACAAAACTTAATCAAGATTCACCTAGTCCTTGCTTTCAAAAATCTCAGTCTCTTGGGAAAGACAGGCAATTTAAAAACATTCCCTCCCTATGTGAGTGTCTTGGTTAAGATTCTTTAGGTTGTAAGACACAAAAACCTGTTTAGCTTTAAAAAAAAAAAAAAAGGTAAATTTATTGTAAACCTATGGAGACCTCTCAAAAATCCAAGAAATAATGCATCTGAACCCTAGGAACAGTGTGGAACCGGGTGTGGAAAGGTCATTAAGAATTTCCCTCTGTTGTGTGTCTGTTTCCCTCTATTTTTCCCTTATTATAGGCCTGTTTCTTCCCTTAGTTACATAGTAAAAGCGTCTACCAATTGGTACAGCCCCCAGCAGGGAGGCCAGTCTCTTTCAGTCTAAATTCCTAGAGAAGGATGCTCATTGTCCAGGCTTGGTTCAGGTACTCTCCTCATCCAATCACCTGTGGTCAGGCTCACATGATAGGGGTAGGAGGGGTGCTTAAGCAGAGTCCAGTAGGTATCCAGTATATTGAGAATTATAAAAGTGCTATGGGTTAATGAGGAGGGAGCCACTTACTCTGCCTTCTACGTTCAAGGCACTATGAAAGAGGAAAAGTTGAATAAAATTCACAACTAATTCTGACATAGGACAGAGTATTGTTGTAGGACTTTTGCTTAGTTCAGCTGAAGACAGGGTCCTTTGTCCCACAGCCATGAAAATTCAGGCTTGCAGACAATTTGAATGGTAAGACAGTTTTAATGGGTGAAAAGGAAGAAAAGGGGAAAACAGGGACTCTCTCAAGGCCAGAATCCCCTGCTAGAGTGCTTCCCACCTGGCAGATTGAATCCCAGGTTCCACACAGGAAGAGGAGGGGCCAGGCTCCTTCCTGCTGCAAACAGTGCCAACTTCCCGAGGCTCCACCCCAGTGCGCAGGCCGGTTGGAGTTTTTCCAGAGACCTCCTCCCACCTGGCTGTTTCAGTACAATGTGATGTGCACAGTTACAGAGATGTAACATGCTCAGTGAACACATTGGAGGGGAGATTGGTTCCAGTGGGGGAAGAAGAGTGACTTGAGTTCAGTCTTAAAATGAGTCTTTTAATCAGATGAGTTGTGTAGGTAGCTAGGCAGATCATTCTAGGTGAAGATGATAGGCTGAACAGAAGATAGGGCATACTGAGAGACAGCCGGGAGGATATATGGGCTCATCAGTGGCAAAGATAAGCCTATGGGATAGGCTGGCCCAGATCAGAAAGAGTTTTGCATACTATAGTAGTGTAAAGTCCCTGGCAGCCTTGGAGCAGAGCGATAACATGGAAACATAACATTGCCACCCATGTGGAGAATGGACTGAAGTGGAGAAACTGGTTTCAGGGATGCTAGTCAGGAGGGCATTTTAATTATTAGGGCAGAAGAGATGATGGAGGTGCAGCCGGGGAGAAGCAGGGGGAATAATGAGAGAGATTTAGGAGAACAAGGGAGAGTGAATATCCAGTACCTTTTATCTAATTCCAGAATTAAATTCTGATGGCAGACTTTGGGAACTCTTTGCCAAGAACCAGGGTGCTAACTTTGTGTTTGCTCTTGGAAAGAGGGAGCAGCCTCTTCCCTTTGCTTCTCTGCTTCTCGCTGTGCTTGCCCTCCTGCTCTGCACACGGCTTAAATATTGTTAGCTGGTGGAAGGTTTGAATCCTGATGAAATTTCCAAACCCTCTCTTCCTGGGATATAGTTTTCTCATTCATGAAATGGAAGTGCTGCCACTTCAGGGTCCAGTAAAGAGATAATGCTGATGCCAGGCCAGGGAAAAAAGAAATACTCAGATCACCTTTTTTTAAAGTTCACTGCAACATTCAGTAGATGGAAAATGTGTAGCTGTGATTCACTGAAGGCAATGAGTAGTCTGTTCTTGAGTTACCATGGCAACTGCTCAATTAAGTGAAAAAAAAACGAAGAAATAAATATACTACAGTTTCTCTTGAGCTTAACATCCTTTAAAAAGAAAAGAAACAAAGTAATATGCTTGGTGAGATATTTTCCCCAAAGCTTTCCTAGGACTTTGCATTTCTTTGCTTTGCCTCTTAACCGGGACGTCTTATTCACCTGCTGCATACTGGGCTGAATTCTAGAGTTGTCGTTCGTGGTTGGGAACAGCACCTTAAATTTTCCCCTCAGAATGCTCTTTGATAATGTTTGCTTACACCGATGTTTAAACAGAATTCTAAGGTGGTGGAGTGGAGCCTGTATCAGAAGGGTAAGTGGGAGTAGTGGCTGGGTTCTAGCACTGGATGTGACCCCAAAGTTTCTTTATAACTTTAAACAAGCAATATGACTTTTCTGAAAATACGAACAATAGCTCCTGCCTTGACCATACTAAGAAACAGATGATATAATAATAACATCTTACATTTGTACAAGAATTTACAAAATACTTGCGATCATCTCATTTCCTCTTAGTAGCCACCCTCTGCAGTGAACATTGTTCTTCCCACTTGAGACAGAAGGAAACCTCCAGGCCATGCTTTACACAGAATCTAGAGTGATCTTTATTAAAAAGCACAAAACTGATCATGCCACTTCCCAGCTTCCAGCCCTCTAATGTCTTACTTCTCATTGCTCCTGGGATAAAACCCGACTCTCTCACCATGGCCCATGAGGCTCTGCTGGAGTCCTCTGTGCACCGTCCTCCCAGCTCTCTGAGCCCCAGCCTCACTGGCTTGCTTTCAGCTTCTCTAAGGCATGTGCTGCTCTTCCTGCAGCCCTTTGCATCCACTGGTGCTCCTCCTGGGACATGTTTGTCACTCCCCACCCATCCACCCTTCCTTTTCCTTCCCCTCCCCACTTGCCCAACTTAGAGTCCACTCCTCAGCCCAATCCAGATTAGAGCTCCTGGTTTAATTATCCTAGAACTCTATACTTCATATACACCCACGTTTAACATACGTTTACTTATATCGTTACCTAATATCAGTTAGCTAGGCACCAGACTTCATGAGGAGAGGGACCATGTTTGTTAACCCGCCATCGCACCCCCAGCCTGGGCACAGTACCTGACAGATCAGGACAGATCATGCCCTCAAAGCTGAATAAAGACCTCATTGATGTTAACAAGTGTGCACAGCAGAATTTGGCCCACACCTAGTGACTTAGCCCATTTTGTGCTGCTGTAACAAAATACCACAAACTGGGTGATTTATAAAAAACAAAAATTTAATCCTCACAGTTCTGGAGTCTGGAAACCAAGATCAAGGTGCCAGCATCTGGTGAGGGCCTTTTTGCTACGTCCTCATGTGTTGGAACACAGAAGGGCGGCAGAGAACCCACATCCACAAGCCCTTTTTAAGAGGGCTCTGCCCTCATGATCTGAACACCTCCCAGTGGTCCCCACCTTCTAACACAGTTGCGCTGGGGATTAAGTTTTCAACACATGAGTCTTGGAGGAGACCAAAACATTCAAACCATAGCAACCATAGCACTCAGGGTAGGGATCTGGTGCTTTTGCCAACATACCACACTGCATTGCAGGTAGTAGAAATGAAAATATTTTCCATGTGTAAAGCAGCATATAAATGCAAGACACTGAAATTTAAAGAAAATACAGTAGCTTCTATGGGACCACATTAACTTAGATGTGAACATGCATCAAATTGTAATTCTCCCTGAATTGTAACATACTCCTGCATAGAAAATAATATCAAATTGCCTCATTTATTCATTCCTGGATAGGGAAAAATGCATGGAGTCTTTGGAGTTCAGTCCCCTGGGTCAAGGTATCAGCTCTCTTACATACCAGGGGTGAGACATTGGTCCTTGTGTCATTCCCTCACCCAAGCTTCACTTTCTTTCCTTGTAAAGTGGAGGCTCCTAATTTCTCCTTCACGGGCTTTCTGTGAACAGACTCACACAATGAACACATTCACAACAATGAGAATTTCTCTTTCCACCCCACAGACTTCTGTGCAGAGCCTGCTGCTCAGTAATAAGTAGAAAATCAATAGGAAAAACACTTCGGAAATCCAAGACTGATGATTTAGAAATGTGCCTTTGTGAAGCTGATGTTCAAAGATAAAAACTGTTTTGAGCATAAAATAGTTATTTTATAGTCCACTTAGTTCTCATATGGTAATTTCATACCTGATTTTTTTTCTAAAATATGTACTAATGTGTCAAATCCATGGCATAATCTTCTCCATATTTACTCCTCTTTAAGGCTTTTAATTCTTTGATTTTAGTACACATGAAGAAAAGCCATGAAGAGGCATTGATGACAAGGGTTCATTCCAGCCTATGAAATATTCCCACTGTCCTTTAAAGTTTTAGGTCTTTACAACCTCAGGGGAAGGAGGAGAGGAGGCTGCTCTGAATTTATACGGTATATCTGGGAGGACCAGCTCTGTCCTCTCTCAAGGTGGACTGGTTTCAGAAGCAGTGAGCGTGCCCTGCACTTACATCATCCCTTCCTCATCATCCCTCATCCAGTGCTCACAACAGTATCATCATGCAAGCACAGGAAAGGAATGGTTCCTCTTTTAGGAGTCAGCGAAGGCTGAGACCAGCAGCAGCAGCAGCTCCAGAATGTTTACAGAAGAGGGGCTTAAGTGCTGGGGTAGGGTCAAAGGGGGTCTTAGAGGACTGGCCTGAGGCCACTTTAGTACACCAAGCCCCTTGGCTTATAAATGGAGGCATGTTTATTTGAACTCTTGAGGGGCTGGGAGATGTGGTTGCAGTGTCTGACTGATGCCATTGAAGCAGCATTTGCAAAAGCATAAAATTCTGCTTTGCTTCTTTTTCCCTGTACTCTCTTTCCTTAATATTTAATATGGAAAAAATTGATAAACCTTCACCTCAAGTCAGGCCACTGCTAGCCCATATGGTACTTTTGTGCAAATTAGAAAAAGATCCCCCTCTTGGCAGACACATCAGTGAGACACACAGGTTGGTGACTGGATTCAGTCTCTACTCAGCTCCTTAGCCAGGAATATTTGTGCAGTGCACAACTGTAGAGCTGTACCTGGCAGCCGTGCCTCAGAGGCAGGCCTGTGGCTTCAGGCCCCAGGAAAGGGCTGCCTTCACTCAGTGGCAAGGGTCCATCCCTGGATTTTGAATTTCCCAGCTTTTAAGAGTTAACTCTCGTGCTTGCTTTTCTGACCTGAGCCTCTTTCATTTCTGCTTTTGGCAGTTTTCTTTTTTCTGTACCACATTATATATGATGGACTTTCAGAAGTAGAAAAGAGCAGGCCGGTTTCCTTGGCTCTTCCATCTATTTGTGTTTGGTACTTGGTTGAATGTGTGCTTTTCCAGATGATGTCACCATGTCTTTAAATAGTCCTCAAATACTCTTTGCTAAAGGCTTTTCAAAAGACAGTAAAATGTTTCTCTTTACTTGCTTTGGAGCTTAGTACTGTGATTTTAAGACAAACAGGAGCTATAAAGGCTGGCTTTTGAGTTCAACACGTTTCCAGGAGGCACAGAGCTAGGCTAGGTCACTCTAGAAACCAACCTGGTAGCTGTCTTCTGCATTGTCTTGGGGAAATTATAGCAGACAGCCAAAATAGAAAGGGTAAAAGTCCTTGGGCTAAAGGGTTTTCGAATATTGTTTCAAAGTAAGAAGTACTGCATATGCAGTTAACTGTTGCTGTGTCACTGCCTAGATCTTAATGGCTTAAAACAACATCCATTTATTGTTCCTCTTGGTTACTTTTGGAGGGAGGGAGGATTGGCTGAGCAGTTCCACTGATCTAGGCTGGGCTCAACTGATCTCAGCTCACTCACACATCTGCAGTGGGATGGACAGTTTTGTGTGTCAACTTTGCTAAGCTATTGTACCCAGTTATTTAATCAAATACTAATCTAAGTGTTGCTGTGAAGGTGTTTTGTAGATTTGATTAACATCTACAATCAGTTGACTTTAAGGAGAGTTCCTCGATAGCCTGGGTGAGCCTCATCTAATTCATTGAAAAGCCTTAAGAACAAAATTGAGGTTTCCCAGAGGAAGAAGGAATTCGGCATATGGCCCGCAGTGAGAGCTCTTGCCCAAGAGTTTCCAGCCTGCCCACCTGCCTTATGGATTTCAGACTTACCTAACCAGCCCCTACAATTATGTAAGCCAATTTCTTGCAATAAATCTCATAGGTATAGACAGCGACATAAATAAACAACAGGTTCTGTATCTCTATAGAACCCTAACTAATCCATGTGGTCAGCCGCTGGGTCAGCCAGAGCCTTGCTGATCTGGGATGGCCTCAGCTGGGATGACCCAAACTCTGCTCCATATGGTCCCTCATTCTCATGTCCTCATGACAGTGGCAGGAGCCTAAGGGAGGAAATGGAAGCGTGCAAGATACTTGAAGCATAGCCTTGGAACTAGCATACTGTAACCTCTTCCTCATGCTATTGGCTGAACAGCAAGTAACAAGACTGACACAGGTTAAAGGGTCAGGGGAAAATAATCACCTCTGGATGTGAGGATCTACAAAGTGACACTGTAGGGGGCAAGAATGCAAGGAAAAGTGAACATCTGAGGCTACAGTTGTCATTGATCTGCCATAGACAGTTTGGTACAATGGCGCAGGAAAGGACAAACATCAGAATGTTTTGTAACTTCCAATATGCCTTTTTCCTTTCCTTAAGGGAGTTAAAACTATGAAGTAAAATACTCATAGTCTTAATTTTCTCACTTACAAATAAAGGATAATGAAGCTTACCTTGTGGTGTTTGCATGAGAATAATGAGATAGCTACAAAAGCATCTGTTGCACTACCTGTCAGGAGCTCAATAAATAATGCATCCCTGGCCAGGCGCAGTGGCTAACACCTGTAGTCTTAGCACTTAGTGAAGCCAAGGCAGGAGGATCACTTGAGCTCAGGAGTTCAAGACCAGCTGGGCAACCTGGCAAAATCCTTTCTCCACAAAAAATACAAAAATTAGGCAGGCATGGTGGTGTGTGCCTATAATCCCAGCTACTCAGATGGCTGAAGTGGGAAGATCACTTGAGCCTGGGAGGCGGAGGTTGCAGTGAGCTGAGATGATGCCACTGCACTCCAGCCTGGATGACAGAGTGAGACCCTGACTCAAATAATAATAATAATATTAGTAACAACACATCTCTTTACCAGCAGCCCTTGAGTATGTACTGCATGTAAGAATAAAGAAGACAAAATCAACTGGAGGCACAGGACTGGAAATTTTATTTAAGTGTCTTTGTAGAATCAATATTCATAGGTAAAAACTCTGTTCAATAGAAAATATTTGTTTGACAAATAGTTTAGTCTTATGTGGTAATTCCAACAAAGTTTTTAATTTATAGGCAAAAAACACCTTATGAACACAAACACAACCCAGTCCCCATGATTTGTCTTCATGATTTTGAATTTTCTCATTTTAATGGCACATTTAGAATATATATATATATATATTTTATATATATATACATTTTTTTTGAGACAGAGTCTCATTCTGTGGCCCAGGCTGGAGTGCAGTGGCACAATCTTGGCTCACTGCAACCTCTGCCTCCTGGGTTCAAGCGATTCTCCTGCCTCAGCCTCCCGAGTAGCTGGGACTACAGGCGTGTGCCACCATGCCTGGCTAATTTTTTTTTTTATTTTTAGTAGAGACGTGGTTTCACCGTGTTAGCCAAGATGGTCTCAATCTCCTGACCTCGTGATCTGCCCACCTCAGCCTCCCAAAGTGCTGGAATTATAGGCATAAGCCACAGCGCTTGGCCTAGAAGACGTATTTTTTAAAGCTGGTGCCCAGGTTTTGGAATCAAGCAGACCTGAATTCGAACTCTATCTCACACACTTTCTAGCTCTATGATTGAGGCACATCTCCTAAGCCCTAAGACACAGCTTTAGATCTGTCAAATGGGGATAATACCTCCTTCAGTTGGCTGCTGTAGTAAGCAAATTAAATAATACAAAGTAAATGTAGTTATTGTTATTATAACCAGTATAGTATGATGATAGAAACATTCATTCAGGGTTTAGAGTGCACTGACATGCTTTCTAAATTTTTTCCACTGCCCACTTACTTCACCTGTTCATACTTTTCCCCACTGCAATAGTACTGACGTTTATTAAACTAGCACATTGGGGCTGGTTAGAGACCTATCTTCTGCAACTGGAGTAGTATGGAGTTTCATCTAGAAACCATAGAACTTGTAGGTCTTAAAGCCTATCCCCAAAGATAACCAATGCAAAGGAAGTATCCGTCATTGGAGTGCCAAAGGACGTATGGAATGCCACATAAGGTGGCATTAACACCCCACAGCAAATTAAATTGGTAGTAATGAAGATAAAGGCATCATAATTAATCATGAAAAAGCAAGAATAGCAGCAAAATGCATCGTTCCTGAAAACTGTTAAGATTGCCAGTTTCAGTATGTGTACACATTCTGTAGGAGCATTGAACATTGTCGGCCTTGTATAGCAGCCAGATTCTTAAGAGAATGATGAATTGGAGTTCTCCAAAGCTCTACAAACATGCTGAGTTAAGTTATGGATTCCAAATATTCTTAACCCTTAATAACTTATTTATTAGATTAATGATAAGTGCCTTTTAAATGTAAGCCAAAAATGAAATTCTATATACACATACCAGTATTCACCCAAGAAAGGATTTTGCAATTGTGCATAAGTTAAGCAGGATTCAGTGAACTTGCTGCCTGCCACCTGCAAGTAACCTAGCTAAAATTGTCATAAACAATTAAAAATGTTATTTTCTTCCTTACCCACATTTTAAAGATAGATGATCCCAGAGTTGGTCCAGCAGGGACACAAGGTCACATGGGGCCCAGGCAGTTTCCCTATTTCCATCTGCCCTCCTTAACGCATAGGGGATGCCTCCTTTTGTGGTCGCAGGGTGGCAGTGGTGGATCCAAACGTAGCATCTCACACAACCACTTGTAAAACCAGAATGGGAGAGTGAGGCTGATTCTCCCATGTGTGTCTCTCTTTTTTAATAGAGAAAACCTCTTTCTCCCAAAGACCCCCAGAAGATTGCTTTTCACATCCTCTTGGCCCTGATTTGGTCACAGACCCATACCCATAATGCAAGGGAGGATGGAAATGCAAGGATCTGGCATTTTCTGCATCCAAAAAGAGAGGTGGGCTCTACCTGCAAGAAAAGAAGAGGAGGGAGGGAGGGCCGGGCACAGTGGCTCATGCCTGTAATCCCAGGACTTTGGGAGGCCAAGGCAGGTGGATCGCTTGAGCTCAGGAGTTCAAGAACAGCCTGGACAACATGATAAAACACCATCTCTACTAAAAATAAAAATTTTTTTTAAAACACTGGGCGTGGTGGCACGCACCTGTGGTCCCAGCTACTGAGGAGGCTGAGGTGAGAGAATCATATGACTCCGGGTAGCAGAGGTTGCAGTGAGCTGAGATGATGCCACTGCACTCCAGCCTGGGTGACAGAGTTGAGACCCTGTCTCAAAAAAAAAAAAATAAAAGGGAGGAAGACTGAGGAAGACTAGGCATCTAGAAGTGTCTGCCAAAGAGGTCACTGAGGGAGGAAGAAGAATGGCCCTTGGCAGGGCTCTGGAGCCACCCATTCCACCTTCACCAATAGTAGCCCCCATTCATATCAGTCTTATATGTTACACTTCCCTGTGAGATTGTGTTTGACCAAAAGCTTTCATGGATAAAATCATTTGCAAATCTTGATTTTGGCACACACTCAAATACCTAATATACTCAGTGACTCAAAACTGACCGCTCCCCATTCCATTCCCAGCACGTGGAACAGTTCCTAGCACGTAGTAGAAGTTTGTATGGATTTCCTATAATTGCCATAGCAGATTGCCACAAACTTGGTGGATAGAAGAGCACACATTTATGATCTTACAGTTCTGGAAGTCAGGAGTCCAAAATAATTTTCACTGGGCTAAAATCAAGGTGTCAGCAAGATTGCAATTCTTCTGGAGGCTCTAGGGAGAAATCCATTTCCCTGTCTTTTTCAGATTCTAGTTGCCCACATCCCTTGGCTTGTGGCTCCTTCCATCAGTGGCATCGTTCTGACCTCTGCTTCTGTCACCACCTCTCCTCTGACTCTGACCCTCTTGACTCTTTCTAAGAAGGACCCTTGTGATTGCATTGAACCCACCCAGATAATCCAGGATTATCTCCCCATCTCAGGATCCTTAACTTACCCACATCTGCAAAATCCCTTTGGCCATGTAAGGTAACATATTCACAAGTTCCAAGTATTAGGACATGGACATCTTTGCTGGGGGTGGGAGGATTATTCTGTCTACCACAGAACTCAATAAATATTGGTTGAATTGTTGCATGAGCAGTAGAATCTCAGCACTGGAAGCTTCTTGGGGGTTTTTTTGGTGTTTTGTTTGTTTTGTTTTGTTTTGTTTGAGACAGGGTCTCTGTTGCCCAGGCTGGAGTGCAGTAGTACGATCACAACTCACTGCAGCCTCAAACTCCTTGCCTCAAGCTCTCCTCCCACCTCAGCCTCTCAAAGTACTGGGATTACAGGCATGAGCCACCATGCCCAGCCTCAGAAGCTTCTTAGGTTAGACAGCACCTAATCTAACCTCCTACACGGTCTAAGAATCTCTTGACTGCCAGATAGTTACTCTGCCTCCAGTTGAATACCTCTGGTGCTGGGATCTTCCAAATCTACCCTTCCAGGATTGGACAGCTATGGACATTAAACATTTAGACCTTTCTAATTGCCTATGCACTGATATTACTTCTGCCCTTCTTCCTTCTGGAGAAATCTACTGATTGTATCTTCTCTATCACTATTTTTACTATATTTTGAAAAAAGAAACTGTGTCTTCCTCTTATATTCATCATTTACAAATCTTTACTTAGCACATCTCTGTTAGTCATTTGGGTGCAAAAAGATAAATAAAAGACAGCCCCATCTTTGAGAAGGATTTTGGAAAAACAAATTCTACACATATGCAGTGAAGTAGCAATACAATTAAATGAGATCATCTACGTAAAGAGCTTAGTGCTGTCCCTGGCATACAGCAAATGCTCCAAAAATGCTCTTGTTGCTGTTCTTACCACTCACACATGCTCTGAGCCAAATGGATGATTCATGGGGAGTTTGGTGAGGGTAAAGTGACTGGCAAAGGCTCAGGGAGGAAGGGAGGTGGAAGAAGGGGCAGAATGTAAACAAGCTCAGGGCAAAGGGGAAGGCATTCCAGGCTGGACAAACAATAAGCAGGGGTCCAGAAGGCAGATTAAACGGGTCAAGCTCTGGGGAAATTAATGGACTCGTTTGTCTCATGTGGAGTTTATCTTAACTAGCTTGGGCAAACCAGCCAGTACCTTATAAATATTGTCAATAGCAGCTATAGATAGTAACTGCTCAGCAGTCTCTCCCGAATGTCTCCTCCTGAGCCCTTCTCAGGCTGGTAGACTCAGAGTAAAGCCTGTCACCTCAGGCCCCCATATCGTTTCTAATGGGAAGAAGACTTCTTTTGACCTGCCTCTTTGATTCCCAACTCCAACCTGGATATCATCTTTCATTCCTCCCTGGCTCTATGTCCCACTGCCACTAACTAGCCCTGTCTCACTTCCTACTCAGGCTTACCCTCTAGAGCCTTGGGGATTGAACACAGACATTCATGTTGAGGAATAATGAAAGCAGGAGAAGTAGGGCCCAGGTCAGAGACTGTAGGCTTGGGAGTGGTTGATGGAAAACTGTTGCTTCTATGACAGTGACGATCAAGAAGTGCTTCAGGCTGCAGGGAAAGCATTAATTAGGGTACAGTGTGACCAATGGAGGAACTCAGAAGGAAGAGGACTGGAGAAGGAGTTGTTAGTCCCTTAAGCTCTCCACTGGCTCACCTCATCTGGACCCACCTTCCCCCAATCTTACTTCCTTCTTAAAGAAAGGTGATGTGACAAAGGATGATGCCTCTGGGTGATCCTTTTTCTCCCTGGAAACACACGAACACACATATAATGTGTTTTATTCTTTTATTTATTTATTTTTGAGACAGAGTCTCTTTCTTTCACCCAGGCTAGAACACAGAGGTGCAATCACAGCTCACTGCAGCCTCAAACACCTAAATTCAAGTGATCCTCCCACCTCAGTCTCCTGAGTAGCTGAAACTATAGGTATGCACCATGTCTAGCTATTTTTTTAACTTCTTTGTACAGACGGGGTCTCACTGTTTACCAGGCTGATCTTGAACTCCTGGCTTCAAACAATCCTCCCACCTTAGCCTCTCAAAGTGCTGGGATTACAGGTGTGAGCCACTGTGCTCAACCTAGTGTGTTTTATTCTAATAATAAATCTGATTTTCCATTTTGCTAAGAGTATGTGTGTGTGCATGTATATATATATGTGTGTGTGTGTGTGTGTGTGTATTCTATATACTCCATATATAGGTATATAAAGACTCCATATATAGATATAGACAGAAATATATATATATCACTCAGGGAGGTGGGGAGGTAGAAGAAGGGGCAGAATGTAAACAAGCTCAGGGCAAATGTATATATATACATATATGTTATATATATATACATATATATAATATATATATATGTACGTATTACTCTCTCTGTATATCTATATATGGAGCCTGTATATATGTATGGTACCTAACAAAAGTAAGAGACAAGCCAGTGTGCTCTGTAATTCCCAGTGACTGAAGCTCAGCTTTGCCATTTTATTTCTGTTTTACAAGGAATTAGAAAACAAAGAGGTAAAGGTCAAATAATTCCTTGGCAAGACTAGTCAGATGTGACTTTATGGCCAACATTAACTTTACATGAAATTAAAATGGGAACTTTGCCCCTTCCTTTAAACCACCAGCCTAACAAAGCTCTTCTTAACAATGGTGCTACATTTGGCATCTGAAGACAAGATCAAAGTGTTTCATAATCTTCTAGCAGAGAGTTGAGTTGAACACGTATTTGAGATGATGAAAACAGGAACATAGAGAAAAACAGTGAGAAAATTTTTTCTTTAAAATTTCTGATTGGAGACACTAATATTGCAATTTATACATAAGAGAAGAAAAATACCATTTCTCCTAGAGAACTAGGTCTGTTAAAGCGGTTTATATAGAGAACCTGCAATTTAATACAACTGGAAAAAGGTTAGCCTAGCATCCACCACATTTTTTTCAACTCTGTTTACTCAGTTATACAAGTACTTTACCGCAAGCAGACCTCTAATTGTGTAGTTCGGTGAATGAGAAATGGGACTTGCTGCGGAATAAATTCTGGGGTGTAACTAAATTACATACCACTTCCCATACTTTTTTTCTTTCAAAATGCCCATTACTTTAAATGAAAACATGCTTTAGAAAAGAACTGTAACCACTCAAAATTTCTCAAGGACCAGTCTCTCTTCTCCCTGGTGATAAAATGTAGTTATGTTTTTATTTTTCAATATTCTCCTGCTGAAGTTCCAAGGGATTTCAAAACTTCATTCACAGTTTTCCAGTAAAACCTGTAAAATTCATTTTCAGATCATTGGTTTAGCATGATCCAGCTTCAGCTCCACTTTTAGCAAATGAATCCATCTTCGTTTCTATTCATATGACACCAGGAGCATTTCTAATGATGCCCCTCCCTGCTCACCATACTCTGTCATCCTGCACTTATGTATCATCTCATGCCACCCAGGTCAGCCGGAGGAAGGCAGAGCATGGGCCTGGGGAATTGGGAAGCCCGACCCACCAGGGCATCCTGCACAAGTTGCATAAGCTTTCTGAGCTTCAGTTTCCTCATCTGAAGAATGGGAAACATCAAACTTGCCTACTTCCTAGTTTTTTTCTGAGATCAGATGAGATTGCACATGCTGAAAACACTCTAAGTACTACTGAAATAATAGTTCCAGTAATCATTTTCTAAAATTGTTTAATGTGTAAGGTGTTTTGCTGTTTTTTTTAAAAAAAAAAAACAGATATAAGGAAAGTGCAAAAAAATTCATTTTCAGGTAAAAAGATGGGGAAATAGCCTGATCTATTTTTGATTGTTCTTTGTGTGTGTGTGTGTGTGTGTGTGTGTGTGTTTCTGAGACAGGGTCTCACTCTGTCATCCAGGCTAGAGTGTACTGGTGCAGTCATGGCTCACTGCAGCCTCAACTTCCTAGGCCCAAGCCATCCTCCAGCCTTAGCCTCCTGAGTAGCTGGGACCACAGGCGCACACTACCATGCCCAGCTAATTTTTTAAATTTTTTGTAGAGCAGGGTCTCACTATGTTGCCCAGGCTGGTCTCAAACTCCTGGGCTCAAATGATCCTCCCTCCTTGGCCTTCCAAAGTGCTGGGATTACAGACATGAGCCACCACATCTGGCCTGGTTGTTCTTTTTAAATTATTATTCCATCCTATTAAGATTCTGCCCCTCAATGAAGTGAACCCTTCCAAGAACTACAAGATATTTTTTTGCTCCACCTCTATCCCCACCACCATGCTATTACTTCCTGTAATCAGAGAGAAGTCACTAAACCAATTTAAATAGAAATCTAGGAAAATCCTTATACGCTAGCATTTCATGGTTCATGATTCTTCCAGAATTTGGGTTATTCTGTTTAGTACTCATTGAGGTAAGAAAAAATTAGAAAAGACTGCTCCTTAGATTATCTTCGAGACTAAGGAATCACTTTTAAATCCTTTTCTTTTCTTTTTTTTTTTGCATTTTGAAGTTATCTGTGTTCAGTGTCAGAAAAACAAAATCTCCTTTTTTTGTAGAATTCATTTGTGAATTTTAGAGCAAGAAATTAATCTTAGCTGTAACATTTTAATGTCAAGTAAGCTCCTTTCTCATAATCCCATTTGAAGTTATACACATTTTGCTACCATGAAACACACACGCTGGTTAATACAAACAAGTTACTCTGAACTGGGAATACACCCCCAAAATGACCTATTACTTCTTTCTCCTTCTCAGGAGAACTTTAATTTTATGGCCTCCAAAAGCATTTTTAAAAACCAAAACGGTTTAAGGAAGGACAGTAGGCATATCTGAATACATGATTGTCATCTCTAAGAGCAGTAAGAGGATGCTGCTGAGGAAGCAGAGGTTAGTGTCAGAGAGCTAACTTCAAAGTTCAGCTCACCTCTTGTGCCATGGGAAGCCCAGGCACATCCCCATCCTGTGCTCCCTCAGAATCTCAACTACAAGTTCCTCATCCATGAGGTTGCAGTGAGGGTCCAGTGAGATCATATCTGCAAACAGGCTTTCAAGCTGAATTATTTAAATGTCAGCTTCTTATGATGAGGTGATCTGTGATATGGTTTGGCTCTGTGTCCCCACCCAAATCTCATCTTGTAGCTCCCATAATTCCCACATGTTGTGGGAGGGATCCAGTGGGAGATGATTGAATCATGGGGGTGGGTCTTTCCTGTGCTGTTCCTCATGATAGTGAATGGGTCTCAGGAGATCTGATGGTTTTAAAAATTGGAGTTTCTCTACACAAGCTCTCCTTGCCTGCTGCCATCCACATAAGATGTGACTTGCTCCTCCTTCTCTTCCGCCATAATTGTGAGGGTTCTCCAGCCACATGGGACTGTGAGTTCTCCATTAAACCTCTTTCCTTTGTAAATTGCCCAATCTCAGGTATGTCTTTATCAGCTGTGTGAAAACAGACTACACAATCTACTGTGGCAATGCCACAGAAATTGGTTCTGTCACCAGGAGCAGTCACTATGCTGTAATCAAACCCAGTTGAAGAAGATAGTTGCTTAAAATTGGTGAACCCATCTGTGAGACTAAGTTGTTCTATTTTGATCTCCCTCATTTAAAATTCAGTAATTCAAGGAAATGGAAATGACTAGACATGAATATCTTAAGGTGGTGATGATAGGCACCCTGATCCTAAAGGAAAGCACATACATACTCCAATTAGCCACTCTTCGTACAGATGATAGTACCAGAACCCAGCCTTGCAAAAGTAGTTTTTTTTGCATACACACCTACACAGGGAAATAAGGTTGAATGTGGGTTCCTTTTGCCCTCCTAATGGGTCTTGATTGACTGGAAGATGAGGGATAGAGACCAAAGCAAGTCTGTAATCCAAATCTGCAGTTTCCCATAGCCATTAATCCCACTTTGAAATTTTAAATGTGTCCCTTCAATAGAATTCGAGATTTCTCCTCATCAATTACCAACATATTACCCAATCTATAGCATCAAAATGATGTAGCAACCTGAAATTGTCTTTTTTTTTTTTTTTTTTTTTTTGAGGCGGAATTTCACTCTTGTTGCCCAGGCTGGAGTGTAGTGGCGTGATCTCAGCTCACCGCAACCTCCACCTCCCACGTTTCAAGGGATTCTCCTGCCTAAGCTTCCTGAGTACCTAGGATTACAGGCATGCACCACCACACCCGGCTAATTTTTGTATTTTTAGTAGAGATGGGTTTTCTCCATGTTGATCAGGCTGGTCTCAAACTCCCGACTTCAGGTGATCCGCCCACCTTGGCCTCCCAAAGTGCTGGGATTACAGGCGTGAGCCACCGCACCCAGCCTAAAATTGTCTTTTGGTGTTAGTGGGTTTGCTGAAGCTTCTCCCACCTTAACAGTATTAATCACAGCATTGCAGGCTGTGCCTTGGCACCCCATACTTGTGAGTCTTAAAGGGCACTTACATCAAATCTGTGACTATATTTATACTCTCTCTCTCTTTGTCAGTTCAGAAGATTTAGTATCCCACTTCATGTACCTCAAAACCTAGTTTAATACTATGGAAAGTCACCTGTGTCCTGTTGTGCACACAAAGCCTAACTCCATAATTCAGATTTAAGGTGACAAAGGGTGGACTAGATGGAGCCTCAACATAGAAAAAGGCCAGAACACAAAGAGGCTCCCACAGACACTCAGAGTTGTGGCTAATGGGTTGAGTCTTCTCAAGTGATGCCTCATTGAAGAGGAAGCTCCAAGGTGACTGAGCATAAACACCTGATCAGATGTCTCCTGAATAAGGCTACAGCCTTTGGCTCCTTGTCCAAGTGACATTCTGAAATTAATGCCTTTCATGCAGAACACACCCAACATTTGAAAAGTAACAAGATTTAGTGCTTACAGGGGCTGTTTGGTATCTTTTTCACCGAAACCAGAAGTGTTTCCCATTCACCCCGAGTGTGTGTGTGTGTGTGTGTGTGTGTGTGTGTGTGTGTGTGTGCGTATAAGATGCCAGATTAATTTTGTTTACAAAATATTCACATTGGAACCATGAGGTTTATTGAGAGTCCCTGGTTACACCCTCCAATCAAACATCTCATTCACCTGGGCTTTCATGTCAGTGCACCACATTCCTGGTGAGAGTTGATGACAGTTGCATCTATGTCCCAGCAGCCTGTTCACTATTGATGAATTAATGAAAATAAAGCTGGGGCTCATGTGAAGCATTTGAGCAAGTGTAATAGAAGGCTGTGAATAAGAGCTGTGGATACAAATAGGTCAGACTCAAGAAGCCTGGCAGAGGTCAGATGGGCCCTTTTACAGTGGGATGCACTGTTTCAGGAATTCACATTAACCACGATCAGACTCCCCAAACATGATAGCCGTGTAGAAGAAAGATCTAATACAGCCTAGCCTATAAGGTGGGTATAAGTCTGATAATCTAACAATAATATTAAAAATTGAGGGAGAGGACTCCATGGCTTCCTCTCAACATTACCTAGATAGATTCAATAGCTGTTTGACAAACAATAAGAAGATTTAGATTAAACAATCCTTTTCCAGGAAATACTCTTGAGCCTGTTCTATAAAGCTGCCCCTTAGGCAAACTTATTAATTGCTTCAAATAGGTCCCTGTCTTAAATCCAAAATTCCCTGAGAATTTGGGAACTCCTCAAGGTCCCTGTCTTGAGGAATAATTGATATTTTTCCCCTAGAAGCAGAGCTTGAGACAAGAATTCTCATGAAAGTGCATTATTAGGGAGCCCTCTAAGGAGAAGCAGGATAGGGTAGGGGTAAGAGCTAAGCAAAGATGTGGTCCTGGCTCCATCCTAACTTCGTCCTGAGACCATGGTGAGCTCTGGGGCCCAGCTTGCACCATGGATTCATCCCAGCTTGAGACAGGGAGCCAGACTGCAGTGGGCCCTTAGCAGCAGTTCGGTGGATGGGTGCCTGGCCAGGTGAGCAGAGGAGAGGAGATGCCCCTACACTGATGAGACCAAATCCATAGGAGCCATGCAAAGTGGTAAAAGAAGTGGTTCTCATCCCATCCTGACCTCACTAAGGACATGATGGCATGGCCATGGGCCCCTCGCATGACCTCTCTGAACATCACTTTCCTCGTCTGTAAAATGGAAGAGTGGGTGGCAGGGTTGGATTAGGTGATCCCTAAACTCCAAGCTCTGAATTGCGGTAATTTCAACAAGGGAAGTGGTGGAAAGTCTTGTTGAGGAATAATTGATGCTTTTTCTATTCACAGAAGAGAATTCATTAATGTAAATGTGTCCCTGAATGACCACTCTGTTAAGAGCTCTTCTCTTACCTGGAATAGCACTGAATGCACAGGCAACTCTAAGAAGATGAGTAGTAAAATTTCCCTGAAGGCATATATTCTAAACAGGATGGCAAGAATCTGTCTTTAAATAAAGTGTTTTGAGGGCAGTTTACCTCAAGGGAGTGTTAATACAACCAGACAACCTCATTTAACTGACTCAGGCATCAAAGTGAATTAGAGGCAAGAGGCCGGTATAAAGCACAAGCCAGAGGCTGTCCCTTCAAAATGGTACAACCTCTATGGGGAGCAGTTTGGCAAAATTCGATCAAAATTATAAATACATTTACTCTTTGACCATGCAGTCCCCTCTCTCGAAATTTAGCCTGCAGTATGAAATGATATTTATACCAGTTTACTCACTGTGCCACTTTTTCCAAAAAAAGTTCGAGACTGGAAACTACTCACTGATCCATCAATAAAGGACTAATTAAACACAACAATTATGGTACCACACATACAATAGAATGCTGTGCAACTGATGATATTTGGTACTGAGAACATTCTGTACTTATATGGAAATTTCTCCAGGATACATTGATCAGAGAAAAAGCAAGTGGAGGAGCAATATATTATAGAATAGTATTATATCGTAAACACATATGCATGTATAATAAAAGTATAATGCTTTTGTATAAGAAATGGAGATCATAATATCTATTTATGTTCACATATATCCCTGGATATCTAGAAGTCATTTTTGTTTGCCTCAAGAAAAATCTGTATAAGTGGTTACCTATAAGGGGTGACAGAGTAGAAAAATGATACAGATGAAGACATAGGTGAGAGTGACAGTTCTCACCTAGTGCCTTTTTATAAGATGTTTTTCTGAATTTTTTTCCAACCACCATGGGCTACTCCAAAAGGAATAGAGCATCTGTTTGATTAAATTATTTTTTAATGAAAAATTTAAAGGTAGGCATCAATAAAAACTAATCACCCCTACTTCCTTTATTTCATGCTTTGGTTTGGGGATTGGCAAATTATGGCTAAATAGTTGCCCTGTAGGGGCCGTGCACGGTGGCTCATGTCTGTAATCCCAGCACTTTGAAAGGCCGAGGTGGGCAGATCACTTGAGGTCAGGAGTTTGAGACCAGCCTGGCCAACATGGTGAAACTCTGTCTCTACTAAAAATACAAAAATTAGCCCAGCACGGTGGCACATGCCTGTACTCCCAGGTACTGGGGAGGCTGAGGCCCAAATTGCTTGAACCCAGGAGGTGGAGGTTGCAGTGAGCCGAGACTGCACCACTGCGCTCCAGCCTGGGCAACAGGGCGAGACTATGTCTCAAAAAAAAAAAAAGGTAGTTGCTACAGGGGACATGTTGCTCATGATGATGAAAATAGTTACTATCTGGCCCTTTACAGAAAATTGTTGCCAACCCCAGCTTTAAAATTTGGAGTTACTCATAAAACAGCTGTGATCACACCTACCACTAAGCTTCTGATACCAAAGGATTTTGTCTTCTTGAAGTCAGCCTTCCTGTCCACAGATAGCTTTTGCACTTTAAAAAAAAAAAATAAGGAGGTGAGATACTGTACTGGTTAAGAAGAGAGCATGTACTCGGGACAGATGACCCAGGTTTAATTCTGAGCTCTGTCCCTCACTACCCTGTCACCTTTGGAAAGTTAACTTTTAGAATTCTCAGTGTCTTCGTCTGTAAAATGTTGTCCCTCATAAAATTGTTTGGAAGTGCCTCCCTCTTACAGTCGTTTGGAAATTCAAGTAGGCCAGTGTTGCCAAGGAGTTCAGCACAATACCTGCTGTTATTATTATCTAATATTGTGATTTTTTTTAACAGGGTGATGACCAGTTAAATGTATTTGGAGAGGACGCTATGGGAGGTAAGTTTTCCTTACTGATCAGATCAAAGTTGTCATTTTAGTAACTTTGACCATGCCTTTTTAATTAAACATCAACTTAAGAGATAAAATATTAACAGCATCACTTTTTCCTTGGCCAGGGAGCATGATTAAGAGTAGAACTCTTTGGGTCTTTCCTGCCTCCATCCATGTAAAGAACCAAAGGGGTGCATTACTAAGTGATGCATTTCCTAACTGCCCAGAGAACATGACTCCCAAGAGGCTCAGCGAAAAAAGGATGCTCTACTCAAATATCTTTGAAACATGCTTAATACCAGCTCCCCACTGGAAGATCCAAGTATATAATAGCATCCAAAGCTCCCACAAGTCCTGCAGTAAAAAGAGTTGTTAAACTTTAATTCAACATTCTTTAAACATAATTGAAACACAAAAATATTTTTCCTGCCTGGTAGTTACTATTCCACGTGTACCTTTGGAACTCAGCCTACCCTACACCAGGATTATACTGCTTTGTAATTTTTGTCATATTAAAAGTTTTGCAAATGGCCAGGTGCAGTGGCTCACGCCTGTAATCTCAGCACTTTGGGAGGCCAAGGTGGGCGGATCACTTAAGGTCAGGTATTAAAGACCAGCCTGGCCAATATGGTGAAACCCTGTCTCTACTAAAAATACAAAAAAATTTAGAAAGGCATGGTGGTGCACACCTGTAATCCCAGCTACTCAGGAGGCTGAGGCAGGAGAATTGCTTGAACCCAAGACGATGAGGTTTCAGTGAGCCAAGGTTGCATCATTGCACTCTTGGCGACAGAGTAAGACTACGTCTCAAAAAAAAAAAAAAAAAGTCTTGCAAAAAGTAAAAATTCCACCCATAACTAGCTATGCATGTAACTGAAAATAGATATGATTATGTGAATTTGGGACTATCCAAAAAAGAAAAGGTTCATAATTGTCCTAAGTAAAAATACCTTCTAACATATCTACCCTGTAATAAAAGTTATAAGTCATGGAAATATGTTTATAGTATTGATTCTAAACACATATAAGTAAGTGATTTGGCTTTTTAAATAACCCCAGCTCTAATCCTGCACAGATCCATGAGCACAAGGTGGTGGCTAAAGTGTCATTTGATGATAGTAGCAAGAGCAGTATGTGAAAATCACAGTCACCAAATGACATCTTGGTGATTCATGAGGAGAGGTACAAATATATGAGCCGTAACTTAGCTGTCACTTAGCTAAGTGCAAATAATCAACTTGGTCTCAACTGGATAGGGGATGACTGATTGCCTAATAAATTTTCCCTTTTATTCTAGTTATAAAATTAACACATACTGTAGAAATTTTTTAAGGTATAAAATAAGAGCCATTTAAAACCTTATGACTTATAAATTATCATGGTTAACATTTGGTACATTTCATTCCAATGCATTGCCTTTATGTCTATTTTTACATAGTTGAGAATGCATATGTATATATAAGTATCTCCAAATGTTTTGTATATATCACAACATAAACATGTTCCCA
This sequence comes from Pongo pygmaeus, assembly GCF_028885625.2. Taxonomy (NCBI): domain Eukaryota; kingdom Metazoa; phylum Chordata; class Mammalia; order Primates; family Hominidae; genus Pongo; species Pongo pygmaeus. The sequence continues at coordinate 152,660,190 of NC_072373.2, read as the reverse complement.
TGTCATTAAAAACTATATACTTAATTTGTAATGACTACATTAGATGAATGTCATGTACCATCATTAATTTTAAAACAACTATTTTTTAAAACTGAAATAGGATACAATCATACAAAAAAAATCACAATAATAACCAGGACCATTTTCCTAGATTGCAAATAGGCTCAGAGTTCCTCAGCTTCGTAAATGTAAACTCACAGGCTGGAGAACCTGAGATGACCATCTGGTCCCACATGTTAGGAACACCAGTGTATCTGCCTTTAATAGAAAACTCCAAACAATATAAGGTGTTTCCTGTCACCATGGGTTATTCTATAAAGAGACTGGATTTGATTTAAAAATTCTTTTTGTTTGTTTTCTGTTGTGGAAACCATATGGTTTCAACGATCTCAAACTTACTTCTATCCTCTGTTTCCAGCTCTTTCTCCTCTCTTTATCCCCAACCCAATTCATCATGCCCCATGCTCTCTCTTTCTCTGGTAGAGTTGGGGCTTCACTCAGCTAATTGTGAATTCCTACAAAATGTGGTATCGTGCATATAAATGAACTACCCCAATTTCACTAAAAAATGTTTCCTGTCAGAATAATGATCTAGCTTTCAAAAGTAGTTATCTATAGAAAATATGAACTGCTGTTACTCAGATATATTTATTTTAAAAGGAAATTTTATATCACTACCTTAAATGGAAAATAACATTATTTGCTCTAAGCGAAACTATTTTTTAAAATATTATTTTCCAGATACTCTACTTGTGTTTTAACCATCTGTATATAAAGGAAGCTTAGCAAATGTTTTAATGTGAAATAACACCAAACTGAGATAGTTAGGATGATTTAAAAGTGATTTTTAAAAATAGCTTTCTTTGTGATTCATGCTATTAAATGACATAAATTTTTGCCACCAAAAGTTGATCATGCATGTTAAAATAAAAATACATTACCAGGGTGGGGAAATAAGACTGAAATGAGCAGGGCACGGTGGCTCACACCTGTAATCCCAGCACTTTGGGAGGCCAAGGCAGGTGGATCACTTGAGGCCAGGAGTTCAAGACCAGCCTGGCCAACATGGTGAAACCCCCTCTTTAATAAAAATACAAAAAGTAGCCAGGTGTGGTGGCATGCCTGTAATCCCAGCTATCCGGGAGCCTGAGACAGGCGAATGGCTTGAACCTGAGAGGTGGAGGTTGCAGTGAGCCAAGATCGAGCCACTGCACTCCAGCCTGGGCAACAGGGTGAGACCATCTCAAAAAACAAACAAACAAAAACACTGAAATGGTCATTGGTGCCTACTAATTGTAGCCTATTCACACATTTATTCAACTTCATGCTTTTTATCAAATAAAACTACAAGGTTTGGGTTTTTATATAACATGAGTAAAACCAGGGCTTCAATACAGTTTTTCTTGCCAATAACTTAAGTTATTCTTATTTTAAAGGTTTCATGGAAGATTTGAGAAAGTGTAAAATTATTTTCATGATTGGTGAGTAACAGCCCTTGCATTTTCTAACAATACAATTGCTAATAATAAGAATTTGGTAGTGGGCCAGGCGCGGTGGCTTATGCCTATAATCCCAGCACTGTGGGAGGCCAAGGCTGGCAGATCACGAGGTCAGGAGATCGAGTCCATCCTGGCTAACACAGTGAAACCCCGTCTCTACTAAAAATACAAAAAAAATTAGCCGGGCATGGTGGTGGGCGCCTGTAGTCCCAGCTACTCAGGAGGCTGAGGCAGGAGAATGGTGTGAACCCGGGAGGCGGAGCTTGCAGTGAGCTGAGATCGTGCCACTGCACTCCAGCCTGGGTGACAGAGCGAGACTCTGTCAAAAAAAAAAAGAATTTGGTAGTGAAAGAGACTATTTATTTCTCATCCTGTTTTGAAGTCTTTTTGGTCAAAATAGTACCCCAAATTTTCCAGGTTATTTCTTTTCATGTATGCAGTTTTATATTACTTTGGGATTTGTATCTTTTCAGCATGGAAAAAGTAGGACTTGAAAGAATGTCAAACTTCTGAGTTTAGCTCTACAATAACAAAGTGCCTTAAAAGGGTAAGAGGTTGTCATGTATTAAAATCTAACACACATCTTTTCTGTTAAAACACTGACCCCCTCCTTCCTCAACTGAATGCATCAGTTGCCTCATGTTCAAATATACCTCAATAGCCAGATCCTGATTCTATACAGCAAACAGTAAAAACTGTCTAATTTGCTCTTTGCTCTAGTACAGTGAAATTTATTGATGGATTAATTGTGGGAGAAAATGTGTTTGAGGTTTACCAACATTTTCTGAGCACCCACTATGCTCCAGGTTATCTCAATTAATCCTTATACAATCCCATTACCTAGTCTATTCCTATTACATATCTATTACATAGACAAGAAAAATGAGACTCACGAAGCTTAAGGAATTTGTCCAAGATTATGAAGCTAATGAGTGTGTGAGAGCCAGATTTCCAGTTTTCCTCATGGAAATAAAGGGAACTAGTTGTGCAGTAGTTAAAAATGCACAAAAAAGGACAAATATTATCATTTGAAAACTTAGTACTTTTTCTTGTGATCATTCAAGTGCCTCAAAAAATTAGTACACCTACCTGTACATTTTCCAGAAAATGTCTATTTATATTCAGAAATAATGAAAAGGTCCACACCTCCTCAATGAGTGGGAAAAGAATGGTTGTCAACACTACAGAAATATAATCAGATAAACTTAGACTCTTGCAAGTTAAAATCAAAGTGCCGCCTTGGAAATCTCTGGGTAAAGTTCCCTCATTGTTAGATGAGGAAACTGAGGCCCAGAGAAGTTAAGGGGTCTGATCACAGTCATTCAATTAACTGGTAGCAGGGAGGGGACCAGGGTCTCTGACTGCAGTTCCTCACTCCAGGCTTCTCCCTCCTCCGCCATTCAGTTGTGTTGGTTGTTAACCTGAATGCAAGCTGTCTCACACATTCAGCCATCTGACACATGCTTATTGAATATTGGACCCCTGCTGGGCAGTGGGGAGTCACAGAGCTGCCGTCTTAGATGAAGAGAATAATAGATATATCATTAACCTTGAAAAGTATTAGGAAGGAATATTAGGAAGGAACCAAAGAACTGAAATAGGGAACAACCTGGGTCAAGTGTTTGGAGTAAAATTAGGTGATTACTTTAGAGAGGGTGACCAGGGAAGGCTTCCCTAAGAACATAACATTTAAGCAGAGAGATAAAAGGAGAGATGGGCCCAGTGAAGGGATGAATGGGAGGTGAGAGGAGGCAAAGAGGACAGTATGTGTCAAGCAGTGGGAATTCTTGAGACCTACCTTAGGTCCACTTGTCATCTGCTTACCTCTAGCTGACCTTAACCGTGGGAACTGGATGGACTCTTCCCACATTTACTTTACGTTTTTTTCAGAAAGTAAAACTATATATTGAAAACTTATTGAAGAGTAACCCAATGTCATAATAGCAAAGGAAAATTAGTTGTGCTATAGATTACTAAAATTCCCTTTTCCACATAAGTTTTATAATCAATTTTCTTGGCATCCAGACCATACACAGAGTCTTATATTTTCTATTCAGTTTTTATATTAGGAGCCAAGTTAGGAAAAGGGAGACCCTTTAAACTGGACAGCTAGGAATTCACAGTAGGAGCCTGTATTAGTCAGCATTCTCTAGAGGGACAGAACTAATAGAATACATATATACATGTAGGAATTTTTTAAGTATTAACTTATGTGATCACAAGGTCCACAACAGGCTGTCTGCAAGCTGAGGAGCAAGGAGAGCCAGTCCAAGTCGCAAAACTGAAGAACTTGGAGTTTGAGGGCAGGAAGCATCCAGCACAGGGGAAACATGCAGGCTGAGAGGGTAGGCCAGTCTCTCCTTTTCACATGTTTCTGCCTGCTTTATATTTGCTGGCAGCTGATTATATTGTGCCCACCAGATTAAGAGTGGATCTGCCTTCCCCAGACCACTGACTCAAATGTTAATCCCTTTTGGCAACACCCTCACAGACACACCCAGGATCAATACTTTGTATTCTTCAATCCAATCAAGTCCACACTCAGTATTAACCATCACAGAGCCCTTTATTATCACATAGAAATCTATGTTTTTAATAATGTGGTCCAAAGAAGCTTCCAAAAATAATACAGTATGTTTTGTGGTTGTTGTTACTGTCTTGGCAGTAATATTACTTCAGATTTATCCATTGTTTAACACTCACAATTGAACTGTGAAATGTGTTGTCAAATGCCACTTCCCTCTCTCTAGGCATAACTAAAGACCTCACCTGTTACTAAGTCCTGTGCCCTTCAAAAGGTCAAACAGCACAGTAGAAGATCTTTGGAATTAGACAAAGCTCGAGACCTCCAAGGGTCCACAGACCACCCTCTAAGAATTGCTGCACTGAGCAAAAGATTTTTCTTCTATCTAACAAAACTCTCCTGTATTTCAATTTACTGATCAGTCACTCTTCTAGTAAAAGAGATTTCAGCTTGCTGTTTGGGCCATAGAAGGTACAAAGCCACTGTGATACAAGGGAAAATGACTGCTCTTCTTCTACTGTACATACTGGACTCTGAGAATTAAGGCCTTAGTTCTAAATACGTCCTTGACAGGTGGCAGTATGATATTTTGGGACTGCTTTACTGTAAGTCAATTTAACCTTATAAAAATATTCCAGATGTCATAGACACACCCATAGCTGTTTTGATGAGTTCACTTTCAGTGAAACAGAGTGGTTTTGTCTATTTGAGAAGATGACTGAATTGTCACTTTTCAAATTATTGTCTTGGCGTATACCCGAAAAACATTGGGGCTGCAGTATTAGGCAGAGTCTAGGTTGACATCCTCACTATTTGCCTTAAGACAAAATTAGTATGCCTAAAGCATTCTTCCCCTGTTTTAACATATCCATTAGATCCTTTTTGTCCACAGAAAGGTCCAGACTTCTTAGACTGGCCTTCTGGTCTTTCCCATTTCCCACCACACTCCTATGTCAATCTTTGGCTCCAGCCACACCTGCATCCTTATTATGGCTTGAGCTTGTCGCACTTTGCTAGCCCTTTCACTTGAAATGTCTTCTCCGCTATTAATCATGCCCCAAGGTCAGGGTTAAGTTCTAGCTCCCTGAGAACTCCACTGTAATCACCAGCCTTCCTCCTCAGCGCTCCTCCTCCCTTGTGTCTACATCATTCATTTGGGTACTACTTAATGACTAGAACAACAAATATTTGTTGGAGTAATGAATTCTTTAAGAAGGAGTGTGGTCTGTTTCCATAACAACCAAAATTGCAATTGGAATTCCTGGCCTAGAACTGACAAGCAGCTTGTTGCTGCTGTGGCTGTTTCTTGCGGGATGGTTTTCATGTTAATTAGGAGCCTAATCAGATGCTCCTTTCTCCACGAAGCGGCTACCCTCTCACTGAGAACAAGCAAAAGCAACTTTTCCCCTGAGCTGGTGCTGTTTCTTTCTCATTTGCAGGGCAGTAGTCACAGGTGGGAGCAGGTGATAGATAGCACTGATGGTCACCTGAGTAGAAAAAAATGTTCAGGGCAAGTGTACCATCTGCACCAAAGGGGAAGGTGGCAAGGACGGACCCAGTCGACCCTTTGAATAGTGTGTAACTATACATTCTTGTTCCCGAAGAAAGCAGCTCAGTAGCTGTTTATAAAGAAATACCTTTCAAAAAACAAAGAAGGGATCCCACAGGGTAGGACCAGATGATCGAAAGGATTGAAAAAGATTCTATGGACTTCGGTTGTTCACATACAACATATAAGAACCTGCGCTGATATACAAGACAGGAACTCAATCATTTCTGAAAACTGAAAATTGTTTGGAAAATGTAAAAGTATCCTTTAAAGGGCCTCATTAGGTCCCACTAACAGGTTCCTACAGTTTTTCACAACCTTTTCTGGTATATTTCTTTCCTTTTTTCTTTCTTTTTTTTTTTTTTAAATCTCTTGATCATTATTTTGCTATAAGCCCATTTATTCTGGCTTCTTTTTCCCTTCTCCATTTTTCATTGCCTGCCTATGCCCAAAATGTGACATAATCTAAATTCCTGGTAATTTATATCCAAAGCTTGGGTAGAAGTGCTCCAATTTGGGAAACACATCTGACTTTTCAGGTGAGGTATGATATTAATGACATAATGATCAAGACATCATGCAAAGGCCATAGCTTTCAATGTGTCAGGAACACAGGTGGCCTGGTGTACATTGGCATTGGTGCTGTGATAAACTGTTTTTAAGTAGTGATCTTTGGGAGGTATTTTGGCAATATTTTATGTTAATTTGTGCGTTTTTAACCACTACAAAAATAGTCCTATCTATTTTCCTAAGGAAAACTGGAGAAATAAGAATTTTTGCTTAAAACTCAATATTGCAATGCCTGGCACTATTTCATTATAGCCATGTTGCCACTTCATTATTGCCTTATTATTAAAAAAACATGAATTGAATTTTTTTTTTTTTTTTGAGACGGAGTTTCACTCTTTCTCCCAGGCTGGAGTGCAGTGGTGCTATCTCGGCTCACTGCAATCTCCGCCTTCTGCTTTCAAGTGATTCTCCTGCCTCAACCTCCCGAGTAGCTGGGATTACAGGCGCCTGCCACCGCGCCCGGCTAATTTTTGTGTTTTTAGTAGAGATGGGGTTTCACCATGTTGGCCAGGCTGGTCTCGAACTCCTGACCTCGTGATCCACCCGCCTTGGCCTCCCAAAGTGCTGGGATTACAGGCATGACCCACCGTGCTCGGCCATGAATTGATTCTTTAAAGTATCTATTTGGTGCTTTACATGAGCACTTTTGATGGAATTGACCCACATATTTGGTTAAATTAAATATGAAAGAAATTGGATTATTTTAACTCAGTGTGGCTGTAATAGCAGTCAACATTTATTGAGCAGTTAACACATACCAGACACTACATAAAGCACTTTACAATGTTATCTTATTGAATGCTCCTACCCATCCTCTGGAGTAAGCACTATTACTACCCTGATTTTTCAAGTAAGACATTAGGGAGTTCAGTTATTAGATAGTAAGTGGTGGATCTGGAGGTTGAAAGCATGGATTTTGGCAAAAAAACACTGGCTGTTGTTTCTTCTTGTTGTTTTTTCTTGAAGTGACAGGCTTTATTTATTTTCAAGAAAATTTCTGCCAGATACTCAAGTCTGAAAAAAAACACAGTTTGTTTGTTAGATGCTCTTTCAGAAAGTAGATTTAGTGTTCACTTTTAAAAGCAACTGATTCAGCTACTTAAATAATCACACAAGTGCTTTTCCCAAAACAAAAGCAAAAACCATAGGTGTGCTAAAGAGCCTTATGCGTATTTCCCATTCTGTCACACAAAATATTAAAATGATGTGTGCTTCAGGGTGAAAATTAAATAAAATGTGTCTTTTTTACTGCTTCATCAAGGGCATTCTTATGTAACATTGCCATTTTCTTTCTTTTCTCTGTTTTTTACTGTGAGTACATGGTAGTGAGGCACACAACTAGTACAGCAGGACTAATAACACTGCTGCCGTGCACCACAGGTTTACAACCATTGCTTCTGCACCACCTCCGAAACGCTAATAACCTCTTAGTGTTATAATGAATATAGGAGACCTCTAATGTCTGTGGACCACGCTTTGAGAACCACCACCGTGGGCTTACTTGGGGGTTGGGGTGGGTGTGTTAAGCACGTACGTAGGACAGAGAGAAACTCCAGAATTAGCACTTAGGGATCTCAAAGGGAAAAAGTTCCTTGTGCCTTTCCAAGCAAATAACCTCACAAATATGAGGAAGAGGTCAGGGGGAAAATAGTGCATCTGCTGAAAGCCCTGTTTCTCTGGGCTCCTGTAGGCCTGGAAAAAGTTCTGAGTGTTTCTCTGTGCCCAGTGGTGCAAGGGGTGCCTAAAAGGAAAGTCTGTGCACTTGTCAGAAGAAGGCAAAGAGGACTGTAGCAGGAGGTCCCAAAGCAGGGGGCTGGATAGAAGGTGGAGGGGGTACGGCCCAGGGGAGCAACAGCACCAGGAAGAATGAGAACTGAAGGGAGGGCAAAGAAAAACACGCAAGGTGGGAGAATGGCCCTGACATGGAGACTGAACTTCGAACTGGACTATCAAGGTTATCAGAAATCACTGGATTGGACTAAGAAAACCCAGACTGGATTTGATTGAGTTTCCACTCTGAAGTGAAATCGGGCAGCTCATGAGCTAGGGGCAGGTGTGATGGTTAATTTTAGGTGTCAACTTGACTGGGTTAAGGAATACACAGCTAGCTCATAGAGCATTATTTCTGGCTGTGTCTGTGAAGGTATTTCCAGAAGAGATTGGCATTTGAATCAGTGGACTGAGTAGGGAAGATCCACCCTCACCAATGTGGGTGGGCATCATCCAATCTGTTCTGGCTCAGCTAGAACAAAAAGGCCGAGGAAAGGTGAATTTGCTCTCTCTCTTCTAGAGCTGGGTCATCCATTTTCTCCTGCCCTTGGACACCAGCAGCACCCCCAGGTTCTCAGGCCTTTGGACTCAGACTGAACTATACCCCCCCCACCTTCCCTGTTCCTCTGCTTATAGAAGGCCTATTATGGAACTCCTTGGCCTCTATAATGGAGTGAACCAATTCTCATAATGAGCCCATATGTATATATGGGCTTATAATGGGAATAATAAGCAACAGGATATATACATCCTGTCGCTCCTGTTTCTCTGGAGAACCCTGACACATACAGCTGGAATCACCTAGAATTAAGTTGCCATCTGACTCTCCAGCTTTTGGCCTGGCCCAGCTGGAGCACTGTTCCAACTCCAAACACAGGCACCAGATCTCCACAGTTCTTTCTCTCCTGAAGGGATGCAGACACAAGGGCCTCTTTCACACTCTTGCAGACCCAACACCTGTATTTTCAAAGTCCAGGCCATTCAGGATGGGAGAGTAAAGAAAAAGAGACATTGGACTGCTTTCCAAGAGAGCCTCAAATGCATTTACCAACTAATGAGATATCTTTCTAATGTTGGAGAAATGTGGGCATTTTGTGGTGACAATGAACCTACTTAATGATACAAACCTTTTCACTGCAAAAGGGCTCCAAGTAATGTTGAACTAGAATGCAATGCATTCTTCATTTAATCAAAGCAAATTAATAAGCCTTTATCAAGGGCTTACTATGCTCAAAGAACCGTGAAATTCCGGAAGACATAAAACAGTCCTTGCAACACTGCATGACATGACAGGAATTTAGGACTCATCTAGAATGGCAAATTACTGCTAAACAGAAAAGAGCCCAAGTACATGAGGTTACCAGTAAAGGGAATGGAGGCCTCATACTCATTGTGTCCCTACCCATTGGTTGAAATCTTTTTGGAAGCACTATTAATTCATCAGCTGAGTCACCTGATGAAGTTTTAGGTATTTGGCCTGTTCACTAAAGGCTAAGTGTATTCAAGGAAATGGCCAATGTTCCTTGTCTATGTTATCCTGCTTATTGATTAGCAATTGAGTTAAGGGACATCTCCAGGCTGACTCACTGAGAGCCTCTTTTGCTTGTTTAGAGAGCCAAAGAGGCTCTCTTTGAATGATCAGGGGACAGTAGCAGATGCTGCAAGATCTAGCAGGCCCCAGCACTGGAGAGGAGAGAATACCCAAAGTCTTGTGTTTGTATCCAAGTTCTGTGTACCCCTGGGCCAACCCCTTATCTCCTCTGGATTTCTTTTAAAATAACAAAATCTCTGTCAACTCCAAATTTGAGCAACTAACAAGTTAACACATTGTTAACTGTTCTCTTAATTGGAAACTTGTACAACAGAGACATAGCCCAAGGAAGTGAAGCATGAAGGCAATTAAATAAGTCAAATACCCCATCCTCTAGCCTAAAATATTCATTTTAATTACCTAATAGCAAGATTAAAACTCGACATATACTGGTGACCTACTGTGTTCCAGATACTGTGTTGTCTTCATATGCAGTATCTTTTTTTTTTTTTTTTGAGATAGAGTCTTGCTCTGTTGCCCAGGCTGGAGTGCAGTGGCTCTATCTCAACTTACTACAAGCTCCGCCTCCCAGGTTCACACCATTCTCCTGCCTCAGCCTCCCGAGTAGCTGGGACTACAGGTGCCCGTCACCACGCTCGGCTAATTTTTTTGTATTTTTAGTAGAGACGGGGTTTCACCGTGTTGCCAGGATTGTCTCAATATCCTGACCTCATGATCTGCCCACCTCGGCCTCCCAAAGTGCTGGGATTACAGGCGTGAGCCACTGCACCGGGCCCCCATATGCAGTATCTTATTTAATCCTCACACCAGTCATCAGCACTCATATTCTTCCCCATTTTACAGGGAAGAAATTGAAGAAATCAAGGTTCAAAAAGGTTAAATAACTTTCTGAGGGTTACACAGTTAATAAGTGACAGAATTGAGACTCAGACCCAAGTTTCTCAGACATCAAAGCCCATGCTCTAAAAGTGTCTGTAAAAGCAAGGAAACCAAAATGTAGGTGAAATTGTGGGAATATAGTGGGTGAGAGACGTTTGCCATAATTATTTGAATAAGTACTGCAATTTTCTGTTTTACTTTGCTCCTATGTATCTAGCCATTGATGTCTGAAAACAAAGGTCAAATACGATAGCAAGTGAATATTAATGACAAAGACCTCTGTCTACCCCAGCCATGTTTCTCTCAAATATGTAAAATTCCATTTTAACTTCAAAACAGGAAACAATTTGAACCCATAAAAGTACCCTAAACCATCACTGAAAGTACAGTGATTTCAGAATTTATGCTATGTCTTTTACCATAAAGAAATAGCATAGGCACTTGTTTTGTGAGCATTGCCAAAACTACTTCTGAGGGCCATTGGCAGCAATCAGCAAGTGTTTGAGCGTGTGATGCTGGCTGGGTCTGAGGGAACCTGGTCATGCTGAGATTTTCTCTGTGGGTGGGATGGAGTAGCTCCCCTGTATACTGATCTCAAACAGTGGCCTAGTATGGAGGTGGAGGGGAAAAATCCTACGCAAGCAGATATATAGACTTAAAGGGGGGTGCTTAAACTCCCCACATGATAAAGATATTCTCTCTCTGCTGTAGTACATTCATCCATTAGGTATATATGGCTTTGGGTGAATTTTGTTAGTTCATTTGACACATTTATTGAGTTTCTACTATATATCAGCAAAATGGCAGCCTAAGGATACAAAGATGAAAGGCAAGGCTCCCCAGTCTAAAGGAGCTCATGTTGTAGGGAGGAAGCCAACAAATAGCACAGCTTGGCACAGCTTGCAATGGCAGAGGCGCAGACAATGGGGAGCAAGACTGAAGTAGGGATCAGAGTTGAGAGAGGAAGTCAGAGGTGAGTCCAAAAGAAGAAAAGGAATTGGCCAAGTGCTAAGTGGGAAGAAAGTGGGGGTGAGCCTAAGGCAAGGACTGAGGGAATGGTGTGTGCAGGAGGGAGCCTCAGAGATGAGATGGATGGGAAGTGGTAAGAGCAGAGCTGAAGACAAGGCAAAATCTGAGTCATGAGAGACTGTGATCCCAGGAGAGGTAGTATGAACTTCATCCTGTGGCAGTGAGGCGCCATGAAGGCTTTTACTCAGTGACACATTGTCAGCTTCCAACTTCAGATGGTGCACTCTGGCAACCAGAACAGGAAGCCTAGGCTTCAGCAGGAGGTCAGCCAAGGTCATCAGAATGGTCACTCAAGTAAGGAAAAAGGAGACAGTTGAGGTGAAAAAAGAAAAGCAGATCCAAGAGATTTAGGAGGCAGAATCAATGGACCATAAAGATCCATTGTGGGAACAGGTGAATGAAAGGACCTGAGCATGTCTCAGAAGCAGCTGGTTTAGACAGCCACATGGATGGAAGTGAGAGGTGAAGCCAGCTGGGCTTCTGTGTTGGGTAGGGACTTGGAGAACTTTTGTGTCTAGCTAAAGGATTGTAAATGCACCAATCAGTGCTCTGTGTCTAGCTAAAGGTTTGTAAATGCACCAGTCAGCACTCTGTGTCTAGCTAAAGGATTGTAAACGCACCAATCAGCACTCTGTAAAAATGCACCAATCGGCATTCTGTAAAATGGACCAATCAGCACTCTGTAAAATGGACCAATCGGCACTCTGTAAAATGGACCAATCGGCAGGATGTGGGCAGGGTCAAATAAGGGAATAAAAGCTGGCCACCCGAGCCAGCAGCAGTAACCCACTGGGGTCCGCTTCCATGTGGTGGAAGGTTTGTTCTTTCGCTCTTCACAATAAATCTTGGCTGCTGCTGATTGCTTTTTGGGTCTGCACTACGTTTATGAGCTGTAACACTCATTGGCGACTTCACTGCTGAAGTCAGTGAGACCCCAAAACCACCGGGAGGGACAAACAACTCCGGATGTGCCAACTTTAAGAGCTGTGACACTCACTGTGAAGGTCTGGGTCTTTGCTCCTGAAGTCAAGCGAGACCACGAACCCACCAGAAGGAAGAAACTCCGGACACATCTGAACATGTGAAGGAACAAACTCCGGACACACCATCCTGAAGAACTGTAACAGTCACCACGAGGGTCCACGGCTTCATTCTTGAAGTCAGTGAGACCAAGAACCCACTGGAAGGAACCAATTCCAGACACAGAAGTGCCATGCAAAGAGAAGGAATTTGCAGAAGAAATAGATTTTGAGAGACAGATGAGTTCAGTTTTAAACTTTTTTGTTTGTTGTTGTCAGCCTTTATCACCCAGGTTGAAGTGCAGTGGTGCAATCATGGCTTACTGCAGCCTCGACTTCCCAAGTTCAGGTGATCCTTCTACCTCAGCCCCCGGAGTAGCTGAGACTACAGGCACGCACCACCATGCCCGGCTTATTTGGTAGAGTATTTTGTATTTTTCACCATGTTGCCCAGGCTGGTTTTGAACTCTTGGGCTCAAGCCATCCACCTGCCTTGGCCTCCCAAAGCACTGGGATTACAGGCACGAACCACTGCCCCTGGCCAGTTTTAAACATCTTAAGATTGAGATGCTTATGGGACATCCAAGAAGTGATGTACATTAAATGTTTAAGAGATTTTTCACAGCTGACACCAAAAATACAAGTTCTGGCTATAGACACAGATGTGAAGCCATGTGTGTGCAAGAAGTCACCCAGTGAACTTAGGGAGGGTGAGGCTGGAAGAGAGCTAAGACCTGAAACCTTCCCAAGAGCCCTGCCAGAGCCAGAGGAGAAGAGCACAGGGGAGGAAAGTGGGCTCTGTAGAGCAAATGGCATCACAGCAGGCAAGGGAGGAAAATTTTCTTCTGGGAAAGGTTCAGTAAAGTATAATGAAAATTGTCTGTGGGGTTTGGCAACAGGTGAGTTATTGGTGACTGGTGACAGCAGTTCCAGAGGAACGGGAAGGGGTAAAGCCAGAGGGTTACGGGTGACTAGGAAGTAAGTAAATGGGGATCTGTACAAACTACACTTTCAAGAAAGTTGACTCTGAAAGAGGTAAGACTGTTTAAAGGAAAGTGAATATTCAGGGTGGAATATTTTTAAAACGAGAGACTCAAGCTCATTTGTATAAAGAGGGAGGCATCACAGGCTCCAGTCAAAAGCTACACTACATGAGTTCAAATGTTGGCTCCTACATGTACAGCTGTGTGACCTTGGGCATCATCCTTACACTCACTGTTCCTCAGTTTCTTCACCTGTCATGTGGAAGTATTGATCCTACCTAGGTCATGGGGTTGATGGGAGAGTGAAATGAGTTAGCACATGCAGCAGGGCTCCTAGTGAATACAAACATTAGCTGTCACTGTAGATACTCTATGCAGAGTGAGGGGAGACATCCAATGAGAGGGAGAGAGTCTTGAGAAAAGGAGGATGAGGATGGGTTCAGGAGTGAATTGGAACAAGGAAAGGAACAAGATGAGAAAACCGTAACAGAAGTTTAGAGGTTAAATTCCTGTTTGTTTCCTTAATGTTTCTTCCTCAACATTTCTTGTTAAAATTAAACACTCCCTAAGGGACTGAGCTGTTAAGTGGTGTTTCACCTACAACCAGCTGTAGTTGGCTGAGATCAATCAGTTGAAATGAGAATGTGTCTCTGAAGCCCTGGGCTTAAACTTGCCTATATGCTACCATTTCCTCTAGCTGACACATTCTTGCAGTTGTTTACAACAACCCAGCCCTGTAGGAGACCATTTTACCATAGGAGATCATTTTTTGCCTTGAAGAATGAAGCAGAGTAACAAGCCAGTGATTAAGGAGTCAGTGACTATTTTGGCCCTCCAAATGTAACACTCACAAAGTATTTCCTTTCCAACTTGCTCCAGGCTCCTCTGAACCAGGAGTCTGAGTGTTTTCTTAGCTGCAAATGAAAACATATTTAAACCAACCATCAGGTGGTTAAGGCAAAAAAGGACTCTTTCCTCTTGTAACAGAGTGTAGCTGTTTTGCTTTACTGTGACTTATGTTCCTGCGACTCAGGTGATATTTTTTCTCATATTTGTCTGGGGCACTGACTCTGAAGATGTTCCTCCTGGTTCTGCCAGGCTGCAGGGAATGCCTTCAACTAGGAAGTGGATCACGCGTTACTGCCACGCATCCACCCATGACCGTCGGCCCAGCGACCTTGGTGTAAAGTGCATTGAACCTATTTGGGCCAGTTACGTATGACCCTGTTTGGACTAACTCTTGTAGTCAATGCAGGGAAAGCTGGTGGGGAAGAGCCACAAGCAGAACACCCTAGTTTTTTTGGAAGTTCTCAGCATGGTCTGGGTGGAGCCGTTGAGGCAAGCACTGAGACTGCCTCTCATTCCAACATCTGCGTTGAGAAAGGAAGAGAATGTTCAGCAGTGAGAAACCTGGCCGAGGCCAGCCAACAGACTCCTAGAGAGACCCTTTGGGAACCCCTTCAGAGGACGATTTGCTAGAAGGCAGTGATAGCCAGTTCATTGGAGGATGACCTTTACTAAATCTCCTAGATGACAGTGACCATGCCCTTTTTCCTTTTTCTTTTTTTTTTTTTTTTTTTTTTTTTGGTTTGCTTCTGCAGCACCTCTCAGGATGCCTGGCATTTAGTATATGTCTTTAGAATGAATGAATGGAAAATGATGAAAGCTTAGATTAAGTTACTTCCCCCCAGGTTCCTCAAACTCAGGTGTGACTAATACAGACCCATTATCAGAAGCAAATGGACTAATCTGTCTTCCAGTAATAACCATCTCAGAGCCATAATGATAAGAGCAGAGGTTTGAGGTAAAACAATGAGGCATGGCTATTTTTAAGAACCAACCATAACTAAGAAACTCTTCCTCTGGTCCTGAAGGATCAATGCAGAGTCTTTATAAAGTCTTTATGGCTCCTTCCCACAAAATAAATAAAACCAAAAAAAGAGATACAGCTTTTGGTAAATTTGGCTTAGTAAAGTAGCACATGGTTTCCGTATTAGACTCACGTTCTAGTCCACCATTAGGTAGCTGGCACCATGAGGAAGCAAAGTCAAAATACAAAACAAATAACAGTTACATTGATGATACAGGTCCCAAATGTCACCATCCTTCAAAGAATGGAGTGTGTACCGGAGTTGATGTGTTGATAAAGTGTCCATTAAAGACAAAAGAAGGCAAGGCACAGTGGCTCACTCCTGTAATCCCAGCACTTTAGGAGGCCGAGGCAGGCAGATCACCTGAGGTCAGGAGTTCGAGATCAGCCTGAGCAACATGGTGAAACCCCGTCTCTACTAAAAATATTAAAAAATTAGCCAGGTGTGGTGGGTGCCTATAATCCCAGCTACTCGGGAAGCTGAGGCAGGAGAATCTCTTGAACCTAGGAGGCAGAGGTTGCAGTGAGCCGAGATTGCACCACTGCACTCCAGCCTGGGCAACAGAGCGAAACTCCATCTCACACACACAAAAAAAAAAAAAAGAAAAGAAAAGAACAAGCAAAGGGTGAATTATCCATCGTTGTGATAAGTACAGTGAAGTTCTTTTTTTTTTTTTTTTTATGTTCCCACCCATCACAGAACCTATAATCTGTTCAGTGAAGCCAGAATTCATGCTTATGAAAACTTCAGAGCCCATACAGGGCAGTGTAGAACTAACTGAAAAGGAGCCATTTGGTGAAGGTTACCAGAGATGAGAGGACAAAGAAAGCACAATGGTTGGAGCCTCTTCCTAGAAAAGCTGAGAACCGAGGGGAGTCTCAAAGAATGGATGGGATTCCCTAAGTTTGAGAGAGGGCTGAGGAGAGAGGGATTGCAAGCAGGGAGATTCCAAGTTAGGAGCAAATCACAGCAGTAGGGATATGCCCCTCGTAGCCCAGGAACAGGAAGGAGATGGGCCAAACCTTGAAAGGCCTGGATGCATGAATGTGATGTTGACTGAAGACCAGTCCAGAGCTGGTGAGCAGGGCAGGCAAGGAAACACCAGGAGGACAACTGCCCTCCACGAATTCTCCCATATACAGTCATGCATCACTTAACAACGGGGGTGCGTTCTGAGGAATGCCTTGTCAGGCAATTTCCTTGTTATGAGAGCATCCTAGTGTGTACTCACACAAACCTAGATGGTGTAGCCTACTATGCGCCTAGGCTATACGGTATAGCCTATTGCTCCCAGGCTACAAACCCATACAGCATGTTACCATAACAAATAGTATAAATACATAGTAACACCACGGTAAGTATTTGTGTATTTCAACATAGAAAAGACACAGTAAAAATACAGTGTATTATAATATCATGGGACCATCCTTTATGCAGTTCATCATTGAGCGAAATGTTGTTATGCAGCCCTTCTCCTTTTACTTTTTTCTTTTAATACTGTCCATGAATGTAAGGGTGGGAGGATGCGAATATAGAAAAGGTTTACATTTAAAGTAGTAGCTCAGGTCAAACAAAATTAGAGCCCTTGTCTTCTAGTCTTCTCCAAAGAAGAAAGAATCCTGAACTAAAATATTAGCCCCAGCACTGCACAACATCACTAGATAGTGTAAAATCAGAGACTGTGCCTATTTCACTCACTCCTGTTTGGCAGGAAGAGTACAGAGCTCAAAGAGAGGTTAGTCTAGCTTAATTCCTTAATCAAGTCAAGAAGTGAGTCTTGAACATCACTGACAGATAACTATCTAGTCTTGATTTCAGTACTTTGAGTGTCAGGATATTCACTATCCTATTAATAATAGATGACTAATAACAATTGCCCGTCTTGGAACTCTGAATCAGTTAGGATTTTGTTTGGCTGAAAGTTTTTTTAAAAATAACTGCAGTTACACAAGGTAGAGATTTATTTTATGTAAATTTTAGGTACAAGTAGTCATAGCAGTGGTATGACATGCTATGGCCTCAGAGACTCAGGTTCCTTATATTTTTCTGCTCCTTTGTGTGGCTTCTCCAGAGTTATCTCATGTCCCAAAATGGTTTTTGAAGCTCCAGCCCTTATGTCCTAAGCCCATTAAAAAGGAAAGAGGAAATGGGGCAGAAGAGCTTGCTTCTTCCCTTTAAGGACACTGCCTGGAAGTTGCATTCACCAGTTCCACTAACATCTCATTGGTCAGGAAGACACTTTTACCTGCAAGGGAGGCTGGTAAATGTAGTCCGTATTTCAGAGAGCCTTGTGCCCACAATAAAAATCATGAGGTTTAATTTTTTACAAAGAAAGAGAGAGTAGATATCATGTTTCTATGAGAGTCTAATGTAGGCCTGCTCCTGGAAAATCCAGGAAAAGTGAATTTGGCTTAAAAAAAAAAAAGTTTTGGTTTTTAATCTTGCCTGGTAGGACCATGCTCACCAAAACAATAGGAAGAAGATGCTCGTCTGTGGAGTGGCTGTTACCAACAATGTCCGTGGCGGCAGCGGAATTTAGCTGCACCTCCCAGAGGCCTACAGTTTACTCTCAAAGTCAGAACATAGCAAGTAGGCAGAAGCTGCACCCCTGCTTTTGAAGTCCTTCTTTTGGAGCTGCCCAACAATCCCTCTTGGACTACTCACCAAAGCCCCAGGAGTGCCACCCCCTCTCACACCCTGCTGTGGTATAGGTGAACTCAGGTGGCACTGTCCTAGCCTTGAGCCCTAGTAGAAGACACTGGCTGCATCCACTTGGTCTCCCCAGCAGAGGAGATGGTGTGTTTCTACTGGGCATCTGTTGTCCGTAGGAAAGTCTTCCTAAGACTCAGTCAAAACCTGCTCTGTCAGAAATTCCAGTATTTAGGCATTTCTGTCTGGTGTCCTAGGCTCTATATCTAGTACATAATTAAAATCACCTATCAGGTGTTTCACCAAAAATAAAAATTGCTGAGAGTTAACATTGTAACGTGTAATTAAGACTGCTAAAAACCATCAGTTTCACATGCCAGGCCTGTGAGGAAGTGAAATGTGCTTTTAGTAAAAGATTATAAGAAGATATGGGAATGTACATTTTTTCCTAGTTTGGAGGGCTAAAGGATTGTTTTAAATTAGATGTGATAAACCTAAATGTTTGAGCAAGTTTTGGAAGGTTTGTGAAAAATTAATTGTAAAAGAGAGTCTGTGTATGAACATATTGGCTAAATTTAAAGGGTATTATTCAGTTTTTTCCATGCTTTTAGAATAAAGCACAACATTGTTTTCTTAGAGCATGGATCTGCTCTTTAGCAAGAATTTGTAAAGGGTTATAAAAGATTTATGAGAAGCTCACCTTATGGTCAAACTGATTAAGACTGGATAGATTTGTCTATAAGATTTTATTAAAAATTGAGGTTGAGGCCGGGCACAGTGGCTCACGCCTGTAATCCCAGCACTTTGGGAGGCCGAGGCGGATGGAGCACCTGAGGTCAGCAGTTTGAGACCAGCCTAGCCAACATGGTGAAACCCCATCTCTACTAAATACACCAAAAAAATGAGCCAGGTGTGGTGGCGGGCGCCTGTAATCCCAGCTACTCGGAAGGCTGAGGGAGGAGAATTGCTTGAACCCAGGAGGTGGAGGTTGCAGTGAGCCAAGATCGTGCCACTGCATTCCAGCCTGGGTGACAAGAGACTGTCTCAAAAAAAAAAAAAAAAAAATGGGGTTGAAAAAAATTTTTCACTATTTAGTCTAGTCCTGCCGTACAGAAAAAATTAGCTTTCTCTCCACCTTGCCCATTCAAATATTTGAAGACATATACACTTTTCTTGTGATTTATGTCTTCATCCAATTAAAAACATGCAGCTTCTTCTGTTGTAAATTGCAGATTCCTCAAGAGCAGAGTGCTATCTTCTTGTCTGTGTGTCCCCAGTCCTTACACTGCCTAGCTCATTTGGATTCCTCACATTTTCTTGTGGAATGAATGAATAAATTCTACTTTTATTATTTCCCCCTAAGTCATGTCTCTTTAGACACCTGCAGCCCAAATCTTTCCTAAAACAGATTGGCCAGAACATTTTTAAATTTAAGGATTTCTTTTCTTTTTACAAAAAATAATGCATCTTCATTCTAGAAAACGTGTATCAACAATAACAAAATCACAAACAACCCAATACCTGGGAATGAATACTATTAGTATTCTGATTTATATTCTTCTTAGTTTTTTTTCTGTGTATATATATTTTTTAATATACATTTTTCATCAGAATGAGATCATAAAATTTTAAAACCTACTTTTTATACTTAACAGAACCTCATGGGCATCTTTCCAAGAGAGTGTACCTGAATATGCCATGTCATTTTTTAAAGTTCTTTTGTAATTCAACCGAAATAGAAAAACAGAAAAGTTAACAAGTCTTAAGTATTCTGTTTGATGAAATTTCACTCATTGGACGCATGTGTCTTATCAAGATGCAGATCAGGAAATTGAACGTGACCAGAACCTCAGAAATCTCCCTTGTGTCTCCTCCTCATCACTACTCCCTGCAAGGGCTACCATAGACATTTTTTAACTTCCATAAATGGAATCACATTATATAACTGTACATATTCTTTTCTATCTGTCTTCTTTCAGCACATCATTTTAATGACTGCATCCTATTCCTTTATATTGCTGTAATATAATTTATTCAGTTTATACTTATTATTATATTGTCATAATACATTATTTTTTCAATGCTTTTGCTTTTATTAAAAATTCTGTAATGAATATCTATATACTAAAAGTGATTTTTTTCTCTTAAGGTAAAATTCACAGGTATGAATTAAACTTTTAAGATTTGTTTACTTATATTGCCAAATTGCCCTTCAAAACAGTTGTGCCCATTTTATGTTCCCATCACAATGTGTAAGACTTCCAGTTTCCGTGATGTGGTCTAGAATTGAACATAAAACCTCAGATGTAATCCAGCTAACATTCGCCCTGAATGTCTCACTTCTCTTTACTGTACACAAATAGACTGCAAGCACAGATAATCTCGAAGTTCTCTGACAAAGACAAAAGTTAGGGTGATAGTGCTGGAAATGACCTTGGAACAACAAGACACTTATTTTCCATCAACAAGCTTATTTTCAGATGAGAATCCAGAAGCCCAAAGAGGTGAGATATCAGAGCAGACAGATTCCCAAAGAAAACCAAACTAGAAAACCACATGTAGGAAAAAAGCAGCAGAGAAACAAAACAAAATGTGTCTTTAGCAGTTACCCATGGGGAGCGAAACTATTTTTCTTCTTCTTTTTACTTTTCTGAATTATCTAAATCTTCAGTAAGGAGCATATATTTCTTTCCTAGTGGAGAAAAAAAGTATTTCTTTAAAAGAAGAGGGCGGACATGGTGGTGCACACCTGTAATACCGGCACTTTGGGACACTGAGGCAAGTGGATAGCTTGAGGCCAGGAGTTCAAGACTAGCCTGGCCAACATGGTGAAACCCTGTCTCTACTAAAAATAAAATTAAAAAAACAACCAAAAATTAGCTGAGCATGGTCTTGCATGCTGCACACCTTTAATCTCAGCTACTCAGGAGGCTGAGGCACGAGAATCACTTGAACCTGGGAGGTGGAGGTGGAGATGGCAGTGAGCCAAGATTGGCAGCCTGGGCAACAGAGCAAGACTCCGTCTCAAAAAATAAAATAAATAAATAGAAGGAAAAATAGAAAGGAGGAGGTAAATTTGTAATTTCCTATTCTATACACTTAATATATGCCTAAGACCTAGTACAAAGTAGGCTACAAAATAGGAAAAATGATATGTTTAAAAATCTGGAAGAGGCAGGGCACTCTAGAACAATGAATTCCAAAAATTCAGAAACCCAACCAAGCAGAACCTGAGTGAAGTGACTTTTGAAAAGCAGCTCTGGTCTGTCAATTTGAAAAAATAAATGTACTTGATGAGCTGGGTCTGGAACAGGCCCTGGAGACCTCTGGGTGAAGAAACAAAGGATCGGTGGTTGGTTGGTTGGTTGGTTGGTTGGTTTTTTTCATTTTTGGGGGTTTTTAAAATTTTTTAATTTTTCTGTAGATTCATATTCAGCTGAAAAGACAAGTGATTTAATGGTGTTTTCTTATGAGCAGTTTGGAAATCTTGTCTCTGTCTCTGCTCGGAGATGGGGGTAGGGTGAAGATGGGGTTAGGGTGCTGTGAGCTGTAGGAGCTCACCAGCTTCATGGGGTAAAAACATTTCAGAACCACCACCAACAGGCACCAGGAAAGGTATCTGCCCTTTCCTGTCACCTGAGACCTGAACCTTCCTCATTTTCTGTCCACGTGAGAGCTGGAGTCATGGCATTTGGTTTCAGAGTCTTGATTAATGAGGGATTTCACATCTCGCTGTGGCTATGGTGGGTGTTGGCTGAATGAATCGTAAAATCGTAGATGTTAGTTAGAACATAGATGAAATCACATCCCTAAAGTCTACTATTCATTGTTAATAAGTGGGCCGGGCGCAGTGGCTCACACCTGTAATCCTAGCATTCTGGGAGGCCAAAGCAGGCAGATCACTTGAGGCCAGGAGTTCAAGACCAGCCTGGCCAAGATGGCAAAACCCCATCCCTACTAAAAATACAAAAATTAGTTGGGCGTGGTGGCACAAGCCTGTAGTCCCAGCTATTCTGGACGCTGAGTCAGGAGAATCGCTTGAACCCAGAAGGCAGAGGCTGTAGTGAGCCAAGATCACGCCACTGCACTCCAGCCTGGGTAAGAGGTTGAGACTCAGTCTCAAAAAAAAAAAAAAAAAAAAAAAAGTTAATAAATGATGGGGCCTGATAGGGTTGCCAGATTTAACAAATAAAAATAATACAAGAGCCATAGTTAGATTTGAATTTTAGATAAACAATGACATGGCCTTTAGTCTAAGTCTCATGCAGGATTTGACTGGGTGTCCTGCATTTTATCTGGCCACCTGATGGGGCCATGATGAAAGCCCAGCTCCCAGTGACCATTCCAGTCAACTGCAGGCTCTGCAGTGCATTTCCCAAAGGAGGTCTGTCTGATTTCCAGAAAGACAGGCCAGAAGTGCCCCACATATAAGAGGCTGTAGAGTTTAGTGGTACCAGGACACAGTTGGCCCTTGGCAAGTTTTCTTCATCTATTATAGGATTACAAACAGCACCTGTTTCAAATAGCTGTTGTAAGAATTAAATAATTACAAATAGAACACATAAAACAGATATTTATTAGATAAAATATCAAGCCAAAAGTATTGTGACTTTTATCTGAATAGTCTGCAATGACTTCTCAAACATATTTGGTCTCTCACTATACCACTGGTGCCAAATAGGCCACAGTTCCCCTACTAATCTCTCTAGCTTTATGCTGAGGAAACCAAAAATTCCCCTCATCTGCAAGAGAGAGGTATGGCCCTGATTTTGATAAGGCAATAAAGATTTTTATTAACCATCATAATAATTATTAATTCATGATAGAACCATTATCTTAGCATTATTACGTTGTAAATATAAAAAGAAAAATCAACAAACACTTCCTGCAGTGACATTGGGGAGTTCGCAGCAAACTGCCTTCCTTAGATTATCTAATCTAGAAGTTCCAAATCAGGCTAATCATCAGAATCACCTGAGGAATTATCCTTTTTTATTATGAAAATATTTCAAACATACAGCAAAGCTGAAAGAATATTACAGTGAACACTTGTATACCCACCACCTAGTCTTCAACTAACATCTTACTACAAGCTGAGTATCCCTAATCCAAAAATCCAAAATCCAAAATGTTCCAAAGTCCTAATCTTTTTGCATGCCAACGTAATGCTCAAAGGAACTGCTCATTGGAGCATTTGGGATTTTGAATTTTAGGATTTGGGTTGCTCAACTAGTAAGTATAATGCAAGTATCCCAAAATAAAAAAAATTAAAATATAAAACACTTCTGATCCCAAGCATTTCAGATAAGGAGTGCTCCAACCTGTATATCTTGTCTTGTTATATATCTGTCCCGCTATTCATCCATCAATACATCTCTTTTTCTTGTACACTTCAAAGTAAATTGCAGATGTCTGTACACTTTCCCTGGGGAGTTTTCTAAAACTATAAGTTCCCAAGCCTCAGCCCAGAGATGTACAGATCTGCTAATTCAGGAATTTTTCCAAACAACTCCCCAGCTTCACTCTGGTAACCATGCTGATGGAGCCCTTATTAGCCAAAACATTACCAGTCTCACGGCAAAGGGAAAAGACCTGGCACACCATGTGCTGGGCATAAAAACCTCTGCTCAAAACCGGTACACATCCGCCTCTGCCCACATTTCGTTGACCAAAGCAAGTCCCTTGGAACTCTTAACTTCAAGAAGTTTGGGGCAGGCTGGGCACGGTGGCTCTCGCCTGTAATACCAGCATTTTGGGAGGCTGAGGTGGGTGGATCACCTGAGGTCAGGAGTTCAAGATCAGCCTGGCCAATGTGGCAAAACTCCGTCTCTACTAAAAATACAAAAAACAGCCAGGCATGGTGGTGGGTGCCTGTAATCCCAGCTACTTGGGAGGCTGAGGCAAGAGAATCACTTGAACCCTGGTGGTGGAGGTTGCAGTGAACCAAGATCATGCCATTGCACTCCAGCCTGGGCGACAGAGCGAGACTCCATCTCAAAAAAAAAAAGAAGGTGGGGATGAGTAACCCTTTCACAGGCACAGAGAGAAGCACTATGGAAGGAAAGCTGGAATATTTAAGAAAGTAATACAATCTAACACAGGAAGCCACTCATTTAATTCAGCTTCTTCACTTTACAAACAGAGAAGCTAGCACCCAAAGAGGCAAAGTGACTCTCCCAGAATCACTCGACTAGTTCAAAGCAGGAGTGGTCAAGAGCCAAAGTCCCCTAATTGACTTTCTTGTCATGTACAGGGTTGCCTCTGTGAAGCTCACAGATAGTCCATCATTCATTCATTGATATACTATACACAGGCACTGATAAATAAGGCATGGTTTCTGCTATCAAGACATTCTCAGTCCCATTTAAAGTTTTTCCATATAACCTTCAGCTGACCCTGGCATATTTCCACTCATTCCCAAATAACCTGAAGCAGTCAGTGCATTTCAGAACTAATAAAGATGTTGTATTTGAGGATAAAGATCTATTTATCTCAATTGTTTTCGGTCCAAGAGTGTCAGTTCCCAGCAACAGCCTGCTGAAGCTTGGCACAGTGATGCAGCTCTTCCCAGATGGAGAAGGTTTCAATTGACCCATGGGCCCAGACTGGTTGAGGATCATTCTTAGGGCACAGTCAGTTCATGATCTGATGGCATAATAGTTTTTCTCAGAGAAGAGTCATTTGGTTACAAAAAACTTAACCCAACATAGGGACCTATTTTCATTTAGGGAGAAAGAAATATTTCAACAGGCAGAAATATGATAGATTTCTAAAATATGAAGATTAGAAATAAGATAGTTTGATTTGCAAAAGATATTTGATCCTCCCACAAGCTGTAACTGGGAAGACTATGCACCTTTAAAGGTGTTAAAACAGTACCAGGATATAAAACTGCTGTGTCCAACCTTTGTAAGCTCATGGAATTTTACTGGGAGTAAGTTAGAAAGAGTGAGAAAGACTTTTAAACATCACCAACAGTAGCTGCCTTGTTTTGCAGATAATAATTATGATGCTTATTGTGTGTTTCACTTTGCCAGCTACCGATCCAAGAGATTCACATGCATTATTTTATCCTCACAACCAACAGATATTGTGACCACCCCCATTTTGTAATGAAGAGGTTGAAGCTCAAAGCAGATATGTGACTTGATGAAAGTCATCTAACCAGATGGAGAATGGCCTGAGGTGTGAACCTGGAACTCAAGCCCTTGGGTCCAGTGATCCTTTTATGTGAAAGGAGCAGAGTTGTCATTTTTGTGGGGCCACAGGCTCCTGGACACTGGCTCTTGTTAACAATTGTCTGTGACACTGGGCCAGGTTCTGTGGGGATGCCAGCCTAAGTGAAGTGGTTTCCGCCCTCTGCGAGCTTCGGCCTGGCAAAGAAAGGAAGAGAACGTGAGCAAACTGTATGTGCTAGAGGCAAGAGAAAGAGAGAATTTTGAGATGTTGGTCATTGGTGTTACAGAGTCAAAGGTATCAAAGACTAGAAGCAAGCCAACAAGTAATATGACAAATAAGCAATCGCTGTTGAACTAGAAAAGAGCAATTTCAGAGTGTGATGAGGTATGAGATAGTTTCCAAGAGGATAGGGAGTCAATAAATGAAGAGGAAATGGAAACAGGCAGTTTTCCACTGCTGAAAAAAGAAATAAAAAGAATACAAAGATAACTCAGGGGACACACGCAATGGTAGAAATATTTTCATTTGGACTGGGGAGAACCGAGCTGATGTTATACAGAAGAAAAGATGCCAACCGAGAGAAATATATTTCATATGGACAAAAAAGAGAGCGTCAAGTTCTTGGAACAGGCAGGAGAGGATCCATTTATCATTAAATTTTTTCGTCTTTCAGCTGCTATTATAAAGTGTCTATTATATTTCAGGCACTGTGTTTGTGCACCATGACGAGCAAAGCAGACCCAGATCCCACACTCAGATACCACAGAGCCTAATAAGGAAGACAAAATTTTAAGTAAATAATATATATCATACATATAAACTAGATACATGTATCTGTACATACATATGCTTTATCTATTAA
The DNA here is from genome assembly GCF_028885625.2 of Pongo pygmaeus. NCBI lineage: Eukaryota > Metazoa > Chordata > Mammalia > Primates > Hominidae > Pongo > Pongo pygmaeus. The sequence goes on along the minus strand of NC_072373.2, from coordinate 152,634,255 downwards.
TATATTTTATATGTATATAATTTCCCTGCTTTGTCTCCTGTAAAATATATGTATTTACATTATATATATTTCTATTTTACATATATTCAATTTATATTTTACAGGAGCCAAAGCAGGGAAATCATATATATATAGTACTACAATAGCTGGTAAAATAGTACCACAGTATAAAAAAAGCTGTGTCCGACCTTTGTAAGATTATGGAATTTTACTAGGAATAAGCCAGAAAGATTTCTAACCATCACCAACAGTAACTGCCTCATTTTACAGATAATAATTCTGATCCTTATTGTGTGGACTGGGGAAAACTGAGCATGATGTTACACAGAAAAGAAGCTGCCAACCAAGAGAAATAAATTTCATATGGACAAAAAAGAGGGTATCAAGTTATCTGTAATATATGTATGTATTTTATGGGAGCCAAAGCAGAGAAATTAGCCTTAAGCTAAATGGCATAAAGTTTTCCAGACAGGAGAAAGAAGGATGGAGGGCAAAGGATAGAAACATCAATGTTTTGAAAATGCTGAGGAAATGAGACAGTCTTCATCTTAGTGAGTAAGAGGGTTAAAAATGTTAAGAGTGAGAGGAATGAGGATGTGCTGAAGGACAGTGGGAAATACTAGCATCCATTCATGGACATCCAATTGATGTCCAACTTGATACCAGGAAAAAAGAAGGATATTTGCCAAGAAGCATTAAAAACTATTATGAAGTTAGATAGCATGACTCAGTTGGCTCAGTTTTTGGACTCTCTCAAGGGAACTCTTAGCAGCCCAGAGTAGATGCAAATAAAGCCTATGGTGGGCTGGGCAGGGAGAGCAGGCTGATGGTGACACGGCAGGTTCCGTAGAACTTAAGTAGGGCAAAGGATTCAAAGTTGCTAGAAAGGGGCTGGCGTCCAGCTAGCTAGGGAGGTAAGTGGAGCCCAAAGGAAATGGGCCAACCCTGTGAGGTCATAACGATGGCAAGGAACAAGTTGAAGAGAAGTGAGGTCAAGGGAAAAGTGAAAGGGAGAGAAAGATGCTATCAGAGTGGGAGAATAGATCCAAATAACGAACGCTCAGTTTCAGCTAGAGCCACAGGGGGCTGAAATTGGGTTAGTGATGAAGGTCATTGGTGCTGAGGAGGCTTAAAGACCTCTCAGACTGGGGTGGAATAGGAATGAAAGCCTGGAAAGCTTTGCTGATAGCAGTTAAACCCAGAGAATACTGTTCTCTCTGCTTTGCAACTTAGAGAAAATAAACATTGAGTTCTAAACTAGATACGTGTATCTTCACATAGGCTGTCACATATGTGTGTGTGTGTGTGTGTGTGTGTGTGAAAGACAGAGAGAGAGAGAGAGATCGTGCACACACGGGTATATCTTAAGTACCTGCAAGTGGTCTGGAAGTCTGGAAGTAATGGCTAGTTCCCAAATTCATTACTGACTTTGGATTATGTTTAATTTAAACCTTGATGTGCCAGACAACGTAACTCAGGAAGAGCTATAGAGGTGTATAACCCCCCTTCATTGTAAATAGCTTTTGCCAAGCACCAATATTTTAACAGAGAGATGGGAATAGGAACATTTTTGTTGACATTTGGGGGAACAGGGGACAAATTTCAGAGACTTTTTTTTTATTATACTTTAAGTTTTAGGGTACATGTGCTAGTTCAACCATTGTGGAAGTCAGTGTGGCGATTCCTCAGGGATCTAGAACTAGAAATACCATTTGACCCAGCCATCCCATTACTGGGTATATACCCAAAGGACTATAAATCATGCTTCTATAAAGACACATGCACATGTATGTTTATTGCGGCACTATTCACAATAGCAAAGACTTGGAACCAAGCCAAATGTCCAACAATGTTAGACTGGATTAAGAAAATGTGGCACATATACACCATGGAATACTATGCAGCCATAAAAAATGATGAGTTCATGTCCTTTGTAGGGATATGGATGAAGCTGGAGACTTTTCAAATGTAGACTTGACAGAGCTTGGCAACTGGTCAGGTATGGGAGATGAGGAGGGAGACCCTAAAGTGCAATGAGGCAGAAAGTTGGTGATTATTTCCCCCGATTTTACAGATAAGAAACTAAGATTCAGAGAAATTAAAAGATTGCTCTATAACCACGTGACTAGTAAGTGGTAGAACCAGTGTTGATTGTCAGATCACCCATCCTGTGCCCTTCATAATACTTCATACTCCTCCACTTCCACCCCTGTGCAGATGCAGAGCCCTTTCATGCTCCAAGTTCCATTACTGAAGACACCAGGCTCAGCCTTATGCCATCTTTCCCACACTTTCCTTGTGCTGGCAGAGGTGATTAATTACCCTTCCCCTTCCTAAGGAGTCCCAGCCAGTGCTTCTGCGATGGTGTTTACAGGCCCCACTCATAGAACCTATCGCACTGCTGTGATGATGGTTCACCTCTCCATCCTCCCCACTAGATTGTGACCTCTCTGATGGAAAAGACCCAGTTCTGGGTCTTTTTATTTCTAGTGCTTAGCAGCGTCAAACCCATTCTGGCTGTCCAATAGATGTTTCTTTAAAAAGAGCTGTGTTAATTAACTTCATGCTTAATTCCAGGTAACATCCTGGAGTTAGTAAGATGCAATAAAATGTCAACAAAGGTCATTTTAGGCCAGGCCCAGTGGCTCACACCTGTAATTCCAGCACTTTGGGAGGCCGAGGTGGGTGGATCACTTGAGGTCAGGAGTTCGAGACCAGCCTGGTCAACGTGGTGAAACCTTGCCCCTACTAAAAATACAAAAATTAGCCAGGAGTGGTGGCACTCGCCTGTAGTCCCAGCTACTCGGGAGGCTGAGGCAGGAGAATCGCTTGAACCTGGGAAGCGGAGGCTGGTCCTTATCTTAAGGAGCCCAGCTCAGGATGCTGAATCCAGAAGCTGTCTCACAGGAGAGGATTGCTCCTGTCAATACAAATCAAACTGGGAAAGGTGACCCACGTGGGCATGCTGAGGTGATGCAGATGGTTTCAGTTCTACTTCTCAAAGAACACCAGGTACTGAAGAGAAGGCAGACTTGGACTCCCTGGGCTGGCAATTCCCATGCAGTCTCTCGCCTCCCTTCCTTCTGTGGCAATGCTGTCGAGACCTGTAGGGAAATGACTTACTGACATGCAAAGTGGGCGTTCACAGTACATGCACTTTTCACAATATAGCACCTTTGGCCTCACAGGGAACACTTTTTACATTTTTCCACCTTTTTTTGAGGTATTTACAGACACCTTCAAAATAGATGCTCATATTCCACACTCTCTTTGTGTATCACATCACGTAGTATGGTGTATGGGCTTGTTCAGGGGTTCGAGCCTTGGGTAATGATACACTAAAAATTAGTGAGATGACAGTAAATGTGATAGCTCCTGTCTGTCATCAGTCATCTTGCCACCAGAGGACACAGCCCACTCATTCTGAGATGTGGTTCCTCAAAATATCTTTTGCCGTGTAACAAATTATCCTGGAGGGATATCATTGTTTTTTATTTAAAAGTCATAAGTTAAGACCTCAAAGATATGTCAGTGGCAGTATATGAAAATTTATGTTTATACCGGCAGTTTTTGTGCTTTCACTGCAGTGATAAAATCACTTTGTTCTTCAGTTTGGAGCCAAGGGAAGAATCAAGCTATTGTGTAGATTACTTAAAATTCCACAGTGCCTGCGCCATTTGGCCAAAGAATGCTAAAAATTTGCAGCTGTTGCTCCCACAAAAGTTTCTAACTAGGGCAGTGGCTGCTGTTCAACACACAGCTGTTGTTAATTTGAGCTGAAGATTTTTAATTGCCTTTGTGTCGAGATTTATTAAATAACATTTTAGAGGAACAAAAACTGTAATAGTCGTATTAGCAGGATGCTAAAGGAAGAAAATAATTGGAACATGGCATTTTTGCTTTGTAAGCCAAGTCTGAAAATATCTTTTCCACATGGAGGGCTCCCAGCCATCCCAGGAAAAGCATTTCCAGGTAAATCCAGCCACAGAAGCCCTGATGGACTTTGCAGGAGCTCAGCCACTTGCACCCCTTAGTCATTTACCTGGAAGCACCACTTCTCCGGAGTGGCCTCCTTGTTCCCACACTCTCCATTCCTATTATACTGAGAGACGGGAGGCATAGTGCTTACAGTAAACATAGCATTAGCTGGCAGTTGGCTGCTTCTTTAAGTGGTCTGCATTATTTTGGGGAGCCTCTATAATTGCTGTTTTCCTATTACATCCAGCCCATCCCTGACAATACTATGAGGGGTCTGACCTCCTCCACATTTGGCTTAGAGCAGCTGTATAGATGAGCGGAAGATAGAAAACTCAGACCTTTCCTGGATTTTCTGGCAAGGCAAAGAAGGGGGAAGGAGGGGCCCTTCTATTAAAAAGGGTCGACAACTAATGTTGTCCCTTAAGAGGGAAGTTGCCAACTGCACAAAGAAAGGAGTTTTAAGTATGAAAAAAGGCAAACCAGGAAAATTGCAGAATGAGTTGTAAATCCTCATTACCATACTAAAATTTCAATCATGTTTTGCATGCTGATGGTAAATATTTCCTTTTAGCAAGAAAACTTTGTCAGGCATTTATGGCGCACTTACGATGTGCAAAGTGCTGTGTGATGTGCTCAGGGCACCCAGAGAAGCTTGCAGGGCCGGCGACCAGTGAGGGAGCGGCAGCCCAAGAGTAAGACAGGCAGGGAGCACCCGGCGCTGTTTACAGCATTGGCTCCAACAGAGCTGAGGGTGAGAGGGCTGGCTCCTGCCAGAAGGGGGAAACATGTGATCTGGACCTAAGGGCTGAGGAAGACCTTGATCATTAGAAAAAAGGATGAATGTGACCGGGCCCAGTGGCTCAGGCCTGTAATCCCAGAAGTTTGGCAGGCTGAGGTGAGAGGATCGCTTGAGGCCAGGAGTTCAAGACCAGCCTGGGCAACATAGCAAGAGACCCTGTCTCTACAAAAAATTTAAAAACTATGGGTGTGGTGATGTGCACCTGTAGTCCCAGCTACTCAAGAGGCCAAGGCAAGAGGATTGCTTCAGCCCAGGAGTTTTGAGTTCAAGGATGCAGTGAACTGTGATTGTGCCACTGTGTTCCAGCCTGGGGACAGAGCAAGAACCTATCTCAAAGAAAAAAAAAAGAAAGAAAGAAAAGATGAATGGGTAAAGAAAATGTGCTAGAATATAGAATATTATTCAGCCATAAAAAGACAGAAATCCTGCCATTTGTGACAACATATTGGAAGACATTATACTAAGTGAAATAAGCCAGGCACAGAAAGACAAATACTGCATGATCTCACATGTACGTGGAATCTTAAAAAGTCAAATTCATAGAAGCAGATAGTAAGAATGGTGGTTGCCAGGGGCTGGGGAAGTGAGGAGATGTGGTTCTGGAGACCTCATGTACAGCATGATGGCTACAGTTAACAACACTGTATTGTATACTTGAAATTAGCTAGGAGAATAGATGTGAAATGTCTTCAGCACAAAAAAAAAAAAGATTATGTGAGGTGGAGGTTTATTAACTTGATTGTGGTAATTATCTCACAATATATATGTATATCGAATCATCACATTGTACACCTTAAATTTATAGTTTTATCAATGATACCTCAATAAAGCTGGGGGAGAAAACAAAGAGAAGAGGAGGAAGGAAGGGCCTTTCAAGCTGAGGACCAAGAAGAACAAAAGCATGGTAGCCTGGAAAAGTCTGTGTGGGCATAGGATGCCATTGAATGCTATGGAGGTGGGAGTGCCCTCCTTTCCAGGCACATGGAAAGCATTGAAAGAACTGTTAGTCCAAGAATTGTGTTAGTTGGACATGACAGTGCTGGAGGAGGATAAGAAATGGGAGAGAGGGGCCCGGCACAGTGGCTCATGCCTGTAATTCCAGCGCTTCGGGAGGCTGAGGCGGGTGCATCACTTGAAGCCAGGAGTTCGAGACTAGCCTGGCCAACGTAGTGAAACCCTGTCTGTATCAAAAAATACAAAAATTAGCCAGGCATGGTGGTGCGCACCTGTAATCCCAGCTAATTGGGAGGCTGAGGCAGGAGAATCACTTGAACCTGGGGGGTAGAGATTGCAGTGAGCTGAGATCGCACCACTGCACTCCAGCCTGGTCAATAAAGCAAGACCATCTCAAAAAAAAAAGAAGAAGAAGAAGAAATAGCAGGGAAAGATGCTGGAGAGGTAGAGTCGGACTGGATTCTGGAGAGTTGGGGTGCTGCTGTAGGGAAATTGAATTTTACTCTGGGAGCACAGGAGGCCATTGAGTGCTATGGAGGTGGGAGTGCCCTGCTTTCCAGGCACATCATCCTGCTAGCAAGTCTGTGGGGCTCCAAAGCCCCTCCCATTCTGTTCTGACATGCGGAGGTGGAGTGATTGCCATATGCCAGGCGGAGAGGATGAGGACCTGAAGTGTGGCCAGGTCAATGTGGCCACAGTGGGGAGGAAAGAAGGGAACACCTCTGAGAGTCAGAGCCCGGGCTTCAAATCCTGGGCTTGCTACTCACTAGCAGTTCAGCCTAGGCAATGGATTTAACTTCTCTGTGCCTCTGCTTCCTCATCTGTAAAATGGGAATAATAACAGTGCATGCCTCTTAAGGTTATTTTATATAACCTTGTACATAATACCTAAAATGTTTAGAATAGTGGCTGGTGCAATAAGCACTTGATAAAGGTTAGCTATTATTATTATTTTCAGATGTAAAATCCTATGACATACTATTATGAAAGGGATATGGCAGATACTCAGAACTGATAATAGCTAGGGGAAAAAATAAGATAATAAAACATATTGAGGGACATTCTACAAAGTAACTATTCATAATCTTCAAAAGTGTCGAGGAAACCCACAGAAACTGTTCTATACTGAAGGAGAGCAGAAGGACATGGCAACTAAAGGCAATGTGTGATCCTGAATTTGACCCATTGACTTCAGAGGACATTATTGAGTCAATTGGGACAATTCAGTTGAAATTTGGAGGGGTCCAAGGATATCATTATGAAGGAGGATGTGCTTGTTTCCTTGCTTGTAGGAAATGACACTAAAAGGTTCTGGAGTAAAGAGGCATCCAGTTAGCAACTTATTCCCAAGTGTTTCTGAAAGTTCTTTGTCCTCACAACCCTTTTGTAAGTTTGTGATTGCTGAAAATAAAAACACTTATTTTTTTAAATTAAAAGCTAGCATTTGTTGAGCATTCACTAAGTATCAGGAATTGTGGCCAGTGCTTTGCACATGAGCAGGTTCGGTTCTCCAAGGAAACTTCTGTGACTTTGCATCTCTACCAAAACGGAGCCAAGTACCCCTCATCTGTGCCCCAATAGTAGGCTGTACTCGTCTTCACTAACTGCCTGTGACCATGGGTTACAAATGGTCTATGAAAAGTAACTGCCTGTTTTTCTGTAACACCTGCCCCCTCCCGCTTCATGGATAATCTAAGCTCTTTAAAGGCAAGGGCTATATCCCATTCTCAACTTGCATCCACCACTCTCAGCACAGTTCCTGGTATAGCAAATCTCAAGTTCCCAATACATGCTTAGTGACTGGAACACTGAGGCTTGCTCACCATGGTAACTACCATTAAAAATGAGGCACCAGACTTGGAATGCATGTCTGACACATGACTTCTTTTCAAGGTGGTCCTGGCTCTGGCAAAGGCACACAGTGTGAAAAGCTGGTGGAAAAATATGGATTTACACATCTCTCAACTGGCGAGCTCCTGCGTGAGGAACTGGCATCAGAATCTGAAAGAAGCAAATTGATCAGAGACATTATGGAACGTGGAGACCTGGTGCCCTCAGTAAGCAACATGGCCTGACCCACATTACTGCCTTTCCTGTCTGGGGAGACCTTTGGGGTTTTTGTAATGAATCTGAGCTGCTGGAACTAAGAAACCCAAAGAAACAATAGCTGTATTTTATGTCCCTCCTTTGCAGCAATCCAGATGCAGGCAGGTCTACAGCAGACAGCCCTTCTGCCCAACCAGGTCGAGCTGGCCCAGGCTCCTTCCATCTTGTTGCTCTACCAGACCCTCAAATGTTGGCCTAATTTCACATTTCCCCCCCAAATTCATCCCACTTTAGAATTGGAAAGGCTTCAAAATAGAAGTGAGTGTGGTGCAGCAGAGCCTAGAATTAGAAACCCCCAGAAAATATAAAATAATGCTTTGGTCTAGTTCTGGGAGGTATGATTATCTTGAAATTTGCTATCTTGTGTAATTTAAGAATGTCCCCTTTTCTGTCTTTTTTCTTCTTAAGTCACCATCCATCTCTAAGAAGCTGAATGGTAGGGATATCAAGAAATAGTCATCCTTGCCACACTGGGTCCCATGCTAGGCTCTGTAATGAGGGCTGTATGATACAGTCTCTGTTAGCAACAGAGCTGTCTGATTCCTCTCTAACCAGCTGCACTCTGTTTCCCACCTGGAAGCCGGAATGGTCCTCATGAAAGGAAAACAGACCATTACAGTTGCCACTTAGCTGGCCTCCTGGAGCCCACTCTTTTCCCTAAAGTGTCCTCTTTTCACAGCAGCTGTTACCGGAAAGGGGTCCCGATCCAGACCCCAAGAGAGGGTTCTTGGATCTTGTGCAAGAAAGAATTCAGGGCAAGTTGTAAAGTGAAAGGAAGTTCATTAAGAAAGTAGAGGAATAAAAGAATCGCTACTCCATGGACAGAGCAGCCCCGAGGGCTACTGGTTACCCATTTTATGTGTTATTTCTTGATGATATGCTAAACAAGAGATGGATTATTCATGCCTCCCCTTTTTGACCATATAGGGTAACTTCCTGACATTGCCGTGGCATTTGTAAACTGTCATGGCGCTGGTGGAAGTGTAGCAGTGACGATGACCAGAGGTCACCCTTGTTGCCATCTTGGTTTTGGTGGGTTTTACCCAGTTTCTCTACTGCAACCTGCTTTATCAGCAAGGTCTTTATAACCTGTATCTTGTACTGACCTCCTATCTTATCCTGTGACTTAGAATGCTTAACCTGGCAGGGCGCAGTGGCTCATGCCTGCAATCCCAGCACTTTGGGAGGCCGAGGCAGGTGAATCACGAGGTCAGGAGTTTGAGACCAGCCTGGCCAACATGGTGAAACCCCATCTCTACTAAAAATACAAAAAATTAGCTGGGCGTGGTGGCGGGCACCTGTAATCCCAGCTACTTGGAAGACTGAGGCAGGGGAATTGCTTGAACCTGGAAGGCAGAGGTTGCAGTGAACCAAGATCGCGCCTCTGCACTCTAGCCCAGGCAACAGTGTGAGACTCCATCTCAAAAAAAAAAAAAAAAAAAAAGAGAGAGAGAGAGAGAATACGTTAACCTTCTGGGAATGCAGCCCAGTGGGTCTCAGCCTTATTTTATCCAGCCTTTATTCAAGATGGAGTTGCTCTGGTTCAAACACCTCTGACACAGCCAGAATGATTTCTTTAAAACATTTATCAGAGTGTGTTATTCCCTTCCTCAAAACCTTCCAATGGCTGCCCGCCGCACTTAGGATGAAATCCAGAGTCCTTTCTGCAGCTCTGGCCTCCAGCTCCCTCTCCAGTGTTATTTCCCACCACTCTCACCTTGCTCACTCCCCCCCACCACTAGCCTCCTTGTTCCTCCCACAAGTCAGCCTGTTCCTGCCTCAGGGCCTTTGCATTTGCTGTGTCTGCAGCCTGATGCTCTCCCTTCATATAGTCACATAGTTTGCTCCTTTACTTCATCCAGATCTCCACTTCAGTGTTACACTTTATCAGATGCCTTCCCTGGCCACCCTACAGAAAGTAACTCCTCTAGCATTCTGTACCTTTGTCCTGCTTTAATTTTGTACCTATCAGTTATCTTAGCTGACTCTTCATTATATATTTATTTGTTCATCTATTGTGTGTCTTCTTCATTAGAATATAAACTTCATGAGGACTTCATTCACGATTATCTAGGGATAGATTCTAACCACACTCGCAATGGCCGCATTCCCCAAGCCCCTGCCAAAAGCCAGAGAGCCCACGAGCAGGGAATTCCTCCACTGGCAGCTGATTGCGTTTTTCCTCTACCAATTTCCAGACTCTGGTGTATTTCTCCTACTTCATTTACCATAAGCACTTGCTAAATACAAATTTTCAACAAAGAAAGTGATGTTACTTGAAAATGCTACTTTACATCTACCAAAAGTCTTTTAAGTCAGTAGATGTCAAATTTTATAAAATATTTACTGGAAAAAAGTTAACAGTAAAATACCTTTTTTTTTTTTTTTTTTGAGACACAGTCTCGCTCATCACCCAGGCTGGAGTGCAGTGGCGTAATCTTGACTCACTGCAATTTCCACCTCCCGAGTTCAAGCGATTCTCCTGCCTCAACCTCCCGAGTAGCTGGGATTACAGGCGCCCACAGCAATGCCCGGCTAATTTTTGTATTTTTAATAGAGATGGGGTTTCGCCATGGTGGCCAGGCTGGTCTTAAACTCCTGACCTCAGGTGATCCACTCACCTCGGCCTCTCAACGTGCTAGGATTACAGGTGTGAGCCACCGCACCCAGCCAGTAAAATACTTTTTATACCATGTTTTGTCTAGTTTTAAATTGCCATTATGCCTAATTCATGGAGTGCTACCATATGAAATACAGCTACCTTACCTCATCTAATCTAAGATGCCAATATCTTAAGACAGATAACTGGTAAGAATATACCAGTAAGAAAAAAACACTAACAATTAAACTATGTTATAATATAATCAGAACTGATTATAAATACCTGCCAGTTTCATAGATATTAAAATATGGGGTGGAGGTGGAAGAGTGAAATGAAATATGGTCAATTGCTGTCTGCTGTTAACCTTATCTGAACCTTCCTCGCTCCCTCAGTGGATGACTGAAGGAGACTTGGGGTACTTCTAGTGTTCTGTGAAAGAGCTCAGGTCCTGACCACTCTTGCTTTGCTCCAGGGCATCGTTTTGGAGCTCCTGAAGGAGGCCATGATGGCCAGCCTCGGGGACACCAGGGGCTTCCTGATTGACGGCTATCCTCGGGAGGTGAAGCAAGGGGAAGAGTTCGGACGCAGGGTGAGTGGTTGTTATGGGGATCCTTCCAGAAGAAAAATAGGGGACATCATTGAGGTTGGGGGATAATTCAAAGTCTATTTCTTTCCCAATTACATTAATGAAAACTTTAAGGGACAGAAACTTGATTCAAACTAGAAATTTAAAAAAAGGAGTAGATTTATTGACTTAAGTAACTAAAACACCCAGCAGTGGTTTAGATTTGGTTGACTCCAGATATCCAAATGTGTTCATCAATTGTCTGACTCTCTCTCTCTCTCTCTCTAATTCGCTTTCCTTTGTGTTGGTCTCATTTTCTTCCTGATCAAGGCTTACCTTCTACCATCTAAGTGGCTTCATAGAAAAGTGTTTCTGTTTCCCAGTGGGTCCAGCAAAAGACCCAGAGTTGTGTTTCCTTATCCTGGATTTGGTCACAGTCCCATCATCACTGAACCAATTACTGAGGCCAAGAGGGAAGGAGAGGGAATACGCTGGCTGGCCCAGCCTGGAGGACCAAGGAAGGATGGGAAGGGAGGAGGGAGCAGGGGCACCACACCTCAGCCACACAGGGAAGGAAAATTACCCCCAGGAAAAGTAGGGCTGTCCTTACAAGAAGACGGGGGAATGGGTGCTGGACAGGCAGAATCAGAACTACACACCACCCTCCCACTATCCTCCCACCATCCCACCTCCCTGCCCACCCTCTCCTAGTGAGGAGGGTGGGTCAGGGATACTCACAGGGGAGCAGCAGTAAGTAAAAACCGTTGTGGCTGCCACGTATTGAACCCACTCTGGGCCAGATCCTGTGCCCACACTTTATAGAGAGTACCTGTAATCTTACAAGTCCAGGCAAGAAGGGTACAACTGGCCTCATTGTTAAACAAATACTGACTTGAGAACTTAAATTCATATTTATAGAGATATCTCTTTAGACGAGTTTTGAAACATTTTTCATATACAGTTTTCTCATTTTTTTTTTAATAACCTTTTTAGATAGATAGGGGAAGTATTGTCCTCATGTTAAAGGTGATGAGTGAAGCCCAGAAAGGGTTAATGACTTCCCCATGGCCACACAGCTGGTGACAACTTACTGGTAAGTGCCAGCTGCTGGCAGGACTAAGATTTTGCGGAACCCGTCGCCATCCACTTCTAGTAACATTGATTGAGGTGAATTGTACTTGTGTGTCTCTGGGGGTTTACTTTGACCTCCTTCTGAGCCTGTTTCATTTAACTTCCTTGGTGTCAAAATACTTCAAGGTCAATTGCTCATCTTCGCCTACACTTCCTACATGAAACCAGAGTCAAAGAAAACATGTCTAGGTCTAGTTGGCATGGGTGGACCCTGGACCCATTCTGGCTGTCCCTTGACTCCAGAGCTTCCATCAGCAAGATGGGGGTGGGCAGGGAGAAGTGGATTTGCAGAGCAGAGCCCCATGACTGTGGAAGTTTTAGGCAGTTCTTGATGGGGGACACTCACATGCCCAAGTTCTAATGAGTTTTTTCCCATGAAACAAATCACTTCAAGAGCACAAACCTCAATATAAATCAACTAGTTTTTTACAAAATGGAATTGGGAGCATTGTTCTACTTTTTAAATAATTGTGGTAAAATAGACAACAAAATTTCTCATCTTAACCATTTTTAAGTGTACAGTTCAAGGATGTTAAGTACATTCATATTGTTATGAAACCATCACCACCATCCATCTTGAGAACTCTTTTTATCTTGCTAAACTGAAACTCTACCTACTATTTATTTTATTTATTTTTATTTTTGGAGACAAGGTTTTGCCCTATTGCCCTGGCTGGAGTGCAGTGGTGCAATCATACCTCACTGCAGCCTCGACCACACAGGCCCAAGCAATCCTCTCACCTCAGCCTCCTGAGCAGCTGGGACTACAAGTGTGCACCACCACATCCCAGCTAAACTTTTTGATTTTTTGTACAGATGGGGATCTCACTGTGTTACCAGGGCTGGACTTAAACTCCTGGGGTCCGGTGATCCTCTCACCTCGGCCTCCCAAAGTGCTGGGATTACAGATGTGAGCCACCGCACCTGCCTGAAACTCTACCCTCTCCCTCCTTTCCCCAGCTCCTGATAACCACCATTTTTCTTTCTGTCTCTGTGAATTTCACTATTCTAGGTACCTCTTATTTCACTTAACAAAATGTCCTCAAGGTTCATTCATATTGTAGCATGTGTCAGAATTTCCTTCCTTTTCCGGGTCAAATAACATTCCAATGTATGTATATGCCACATTATTTTTATTCATTCACCTATCGATAGAGACTGGGGTTGCTTTCACTTTCTGGCTATTGTGAATAATGTTGCCATGACTACGTGTGTACAATATCTGTTCAAGTTCCTGCATTAGTTCTTTTGGGTATATACCCGCAAGTGGAATTGCTAGATCATATGGTAATTCTATTTTTAATTTTTTGAGGAGCCACCATACTACACATATACATACATACTGCCAGCCATAGTGGCCACACCACTTTACATCCCTACCAACAATGCACAAGAATTTCAATCTCTTCTCACCAACACTTGTTATTTTATGGGTTTTTTTGATAGTGGCCATCCTAATGGGTGTGAGGTGGTATCTTATTGTGGTTTTGATTTGCAGTTCTCTAATGATTAGTGACATTGAGCATCTTTTCATGTGCTTTAAATGAAGTTGTTTTCTTTTTGTTGTTGTCTAGTTGTAGGAGTTCTTTATATATTTTGGATAGTAACTCCTTATCAGATATATGACTTACAGATATTTTCTTTCATTTGATAGGCTGTCTTTTCACTCTTTTGATTGTGTCCTTTGATGCACAAAAGCTTTTCATTTTGGTGTAGTCCAATTTATCTGTTTTTACTTCTGTTGCCTATACTTTTTGTCCTGTACAAGAAGTTATTACCTAATCCCCATGAAGCCTTCCCTCCGTATTTTCTTCTAAAAGCTTTGTAGTTTTAGCGCTTATATATTTAGGTATTTTGATCCAGTTTGTTTGTTTGTTTGTGACAGAGTCTCAGTCTGTCGCCCAGGCTGGAGTACAGTGGTGAAAGTGGTGAATCTCAGCTCACTGCAACCTTTGCCTACCAGGTTCAAGCAATTCTCGGGCCTCAGCCTCCCGAGTAGCTGGGACTACAGGCACATGCCACCACGCCTGGCTAATTTTTTTGTACTTTTAGTAGAGACGGAGTTTCACCATGTTGCCGAGGCTTGTGTTGAACTCCTGGCCTCATGTGATCCGCCTGCCTTGGCCTCCCAAAGTGCTGGGATTACAGACATGAGCTACCATGCCCAGCCTTGATCCATTTTGAGTTAATTTTTCATATATGGTGTCAGATTATTTTGCATATGGATATCTAGTTTTCCCAATGCCATTTGTTGAAAGAATATTTTCTCCTACAGAATGATCTTGACATTTATGTTAATCCATTTGCATTGCTATGAGGAATACCTGAGGCTGGGTAATTTATAAAGAAAAGAGGTTATTTTGGCTCATGGTTCTGCAGCCTGTACAGGAAGCATGGCACTGGCATCTGCTCCTGATGAGGCCTCAGGAAGCTTCCACTCACAGCGGAAGGTGAGGGAGAAGCCAGTGCATCACATGTTGAGAGACAGATGGCAGAGGCCCCTGACTCTTTTCTATAATCACATCTTCCATGAACTCAGAGAATGAGAACCCAGTCATTACCACGAGGATAGCACCAAGCTGTTCATGAGAAATCTGCCCAAACACCTCCAACTGGCCCCACTTCCAACATTGGAGGTCACATTTCAACATGAGATTTGGAGGGAACAAATTCCAAACCATATTAGCATCCTCGTGAAAAATCATTTGACCATATATATGTGAGAGTTTATTTTTGGACTGTCTATTCTATTGGTCTATATATCTGTCTTTATGCCTGTACCACATTCTTTTGATTACTGTAGCTTAGTAATAAGTTTTGAAATCAGGAAGTGTGAGACCTCCAGCTTTGTTGTTCTTTTTGGTGATTGTTTTGGCAATTCAGGGCCTCTTGAGATTCTATATGGTTTTAGAATGATGTTTCTATTCCTGGAAAAAAAAATTAGGATTTTGATAGGGATTACATTAAATATGTAGATCACTTTGGGTAATATCGACATCTTAGCAATATTAAGCTTTCCATGGATTGTTTTAGATTTTGTTTATTCTAATCTTCTAGCCAACGTCTAGGCTGTGGATAAGTCCCTAGGGATACATTCTAAGTAATTAAGGAACAGGAGTATTTTTCTTACACCACCTTAGAATCAAGGCCTGTGCAGGGCTGGGGGGTTGGAGGGGAAAGGAAGAGGAAGGTGTGATACAACCGTTGAGAAGCTTCCTGTCTATGAGGATTGGCAGTTGTGTAAGCATGACACTAACATGCAATTGTAGATGTGTAATAACTGCTGCAGGGTCAACAGTGTTTCAGGCTTTTCCCACTTACCTTGCCCTTGAACTTAAGGTTAGAAGAGCTCTGAGAGACCCTCCAGGAAAGTCAGGACAGGTCCTGCGCGTGTTTGGAAGTGATGGGAATAAAAGTCTTTTTTTTTTCTTTTTTTTTTTTTGATACGGAGTCTCGCTCTGTTGCCCAGGCTGGAGTGCCGTGGTGTAATCTCGGCTCACTGCAAGCTCCGCCTCCCGGGTTCACGCCATTCTCCTGCCTCAGCCTTCTCAGTAGCTGGGACTACAGGCGCCCGCCACCACGGCCAGCTAATTTTTTGTATTTTTAGTAGAGATGGGGTTTCACCGTGTTAGCCAGGATGGTCTTGATCTCCTGACCTCGTGATCTGCCCTCCTCGGCCTCCCAAAGTGCTAGGATTACAGGCGTGAGCCACCACGCCCAGCCAAGTCTTTTTTTTTTTTTTTTTTAATTGCTCTGAGAGGTAGTAGAACATTCTTTTGAAACCCTCAAATGATCGAGGACAAGATGTATAGTAAATAAATAAGGTCTCTCTGTCTCTCTCTCTCGGTCAACAACAACAAAATTAAATTATAATCCTTATTCTTCTTTGGGGAATTTTAAAATTGAGTCTGAAGGCAATCCCCAGAACTTAGGCCTATGGGGTTCCACACCATTTTGAGCAATGACAGCCCTGGAGCTTCCCAAGGTGGAATCATTAAAGCATGTCACTCATATACTCTGGAGTCAGAAAATCTAGGTTTTCACCTGTCATTTATTATGGAGATAATAATACCTGTTAACACCTATTTAAAAGGCTTTGTAAACATCAGATCATATAATATACATAAATGTCTTCTGAGCTATAAAAGTTTATAAAATATTATCTAGTTTAGCATCACTCATTTGTTAATCACACCTCATACAAGCCTCTAAAATTCCTGCTCCATCACCACTTCCTCCTTTGCTTAAAACCCAGTTAGGGTGAGCTCAGAGCTCTGTGCAGCCCGTTGGTCTGTCCTCTGGTGTTTGGGTAAGTATGAATTCAAATGGTCCATGTGATCTTCCCTAAAGTAAAGCAAAAAACTTCCTCTCCCACTGTGGTCCCCGTTCAGACCAGTTTTAGAATGTGGCAGAGAAGAAGCCTAACTAGAACTGAGGAACAAGAAAGTCATCAACATGGTGACTGGACAATTACACTCAATGCTAAAATTCATGATGCCATTTCAAACAACACACAGGTGACCCATTTCATTACTGAGCATACAACCCTTAAGTGAGATTTTAGACATCTACAAAGATGATTTCTTACATACTGCTGGGAGGAACTTACAGAGACCAAGAGTGACATTGATTTGTCCCTGGGTACAGGAACTTTAGAAGATTCTAGTATCAATTAAGCAGGTGTGCAAGAGAACACATCCAGCCCTCCAGAATGAGCTCCTGCTTTAAACCTGACCAGATGGCCGGGCACGGTGGCTCACGCCTGTAATCCCAGCACTTTGGGAGGCCGAGGCGGGCAGATCACCTGAGGTCAGGAGTTTGAGACCAGCCAGACCAACATGGTGAAACCCCATCTCTACTAAAAATACAAAATTAGCCGGGCGTGGTGGCACATGCCTGTAATCCCAGCTACTTGGGAGGCTGAGGCAGGAGAATCACTTGAACCCAGGAGGCAGAGGTTGCAGTGAGCCAAGATCGCACCACTGCATTCCAGCCTGGACAACACAGTGAAACTCCATCTCAAAAAATAATAATAATAATAAAACCTGACCAGATGAACAAAGATGCTACAAACACAGAATAAGCTACTGTTGACTCATTAATGCCCTGCAGGGCCCTTCATTTGTAGCTCCCCTTCAAATTACAAGCAAGAAATTCATTTGAAATTTGACAAAGACAAATGCAGACATCTGATTTTCCCCAGAGATTCAAAGTAATCAGCTTGGTTGAAAGCATAGTATTTCCCCTAGTGCATCAGGCCTGCAACTATGTTTGAGGTCCATTCAAGCCTGGAGAGGTTTTAACCAGCCCACAAAAATCTCACCAGCCTTTCTGTGTCACCGAGATTGATGTGTCCGATGCATTGGACCATCAGTTCCTTTAAAAATTCAGTTAGTTAGACTGACACTTTTGCATACCTGTAGCTGAGTTCTCCGAGATACAAGGTCCTTTGAGGATTTCCTTGGCCACTGCATATGACACTGCTAAAAATCAAATGCAAACTAATGTCCACAGCTTAAGGGTAAGTCTATATGTGGTTTCTGTTACCTTCCTATCTTCTATTCTCCAAGCTGGTTTTATCCCTGTTGAATTACAACCTATACCTTCAGTTTACAGCATGATTTACTGGGGGAGGGGCTGTGTATATGTACATGTATGTAATGCATGTATGCATGTAGATGTGTGTAACGAGGCAGAAGGAATATGAGGGAGGAGTCAGGGTTTCTGATCACTATCCTTATTCCCCACCCCAGCTGAGAACCCCTGGTTATAGTGACTCTGGTGTGAACAGGCCTGTATTTGGAGCCTGGCTTTGTAATTCGTTGGCTGGTAAGCAAGTCAGCTAACTTTGTAGATCTCCATCTCCTCTTCTATAAAATGTTGGTTGGAAATACATACCTCAGTGATTGTTGGGAAGATTGGATGGGATCCTTGACAAGTGCCTTTACACATTTATAAGCCTACATATGGTGTTCAGTAAATCTTTACAGTTTTTTTAATGATGTGTATTTTTTCTGACTATAGAAATAAAAATTATATAGTATGAAACAATACACAAAAATATAAAACAAAGAATAACTAACCACCCAGTGATAATACCTATTAACATTTGATGTATGTTCTCCCCAAGCTTTGTTCTGCCTGTTTTTGCTTAGTTAAAATCATACAGAACATAGGAATAGTAATTATTTTTTGAGTACTTACAATGTGCCAGGAACTGAGCTTGATGCTTTACACATTTCATTTGATTAATTTTTACAGTCCTACTTAATAGGTGTTAGGACCCCCATTTTATAGATTTTTTTTTTTTTTTTTTTTTGAGACGGAGTCTTGCTCTGTCCCCCAGGCTGGAGTGCAATGGCGTGATCGCAGCTCACTGCAACCTCTGCCTCCTGGGCTCAAGTGATTCTCCTGCCTCAGCAGCTGGGATTACAGGCGCCCACCACCACGCCCAGCTAATTTTTGTATTTTTAGTAGAGATGGGGTTTCACCATGTTGGTCAGGCTAGTCTTGAACTCCTGACCTCGTGATCTGCCCACCTCGGCCTCCCAAAGTGCTGGGACTATAGGCATGAGCCATTTTATAGATTCTTACCATCTCGAGAAGGGCTCTGTGCTTAGCCTGACTCCCTGGTGTGAAATCGAAAGGCTTTCCTGTATTAAGCCAATCTCATACTCAACACCAGCCAAATTAACCACATATTAACAGAAATCATATTAACAGAAGTCATATTAACGGAAGTCATATTAACAGAAGTCATATTAATAGAAGTAGAATGCATGGGTTTGCTCTTGGCTTTTCCCTCCCAAAAGACTCTTAGCTGAAATTCTGCGTTTAGCCAGAATATGTACATAACTCTCGTGGAGGTGGGAATGATGGCTTCATAGTGATCCCTCTGTCTTACTACTCTCAACTATCTCATGACACTTCATTGACAGAACCAGTGTTTCTGTTTATAAGTGTATTCTAATCTTCAGAATGAGTTCTTAACACACACACACACACGTGCACATACGGACCCATGCACAAAGTTTGAGTCTGGCCAAGGGAATGTCTATTTGGTGTGTTCTAGTTGTTTAGAATTGTGGGGAGCTCTGGAGGCCACATAGGATTTTTCACTTGAGATGTTTCTGCTCTCTTCTGATTCCTGGTTCACTGCAGAACTCAGAGCTGCATAATGGTGTGTGGGGGGAGAAGGTATATATAAATTGAGTAGTATTACTGTCATTAGGGTTGTGTATTCAGGAATGCTGGAATGACCCAGATATTCCTCCTCTAGTGAGGTTCCCCCAAGGGGACATACCTTAAGGTGAGAGCAAATGAGAAATAGGCACACCACTTTCTTTTCAGCCAGGGCCCTTTCCTGCCAGCGCAGGGAGACTCTGGTAAACATGCTGGAGCATGCAACTTAGGCTAAAAGCCTGAGTGAGGCCGCTGACTCTTTCTAGACCTAAATCTGACCAGTGGGATACTTTACAGGTCAAAAGGATGATTATGTTGCCAAGTCCACCTTAAATAACATTAGCTCCCATTTATGTAGTGTTTGAAGTGAGTCAGGGGCTTTACATATACAAACTCATTTAACCCTCACAATAGTCCTGTGAGTCAAACACTATCATTATCCTCATTTTTAAATGAGGAAACTGAGGCGTACACTAAGAATAAGATAGTTGTTATTCTCAACAAAGAGAGTTCCTGGATGGCATGGAGAGCTCCTGCCCACTGGTAAACGTGGCCTAACCCCCATTCTGACTTAATCAGAAGAAAACTAAGGTGGGGGTGGAGTCAGAGGGCAGGAGGGCAAACTTCTCCTCCCGCTCCACTTGCTGGAATGACCAAAGCAAAACCATGATCACAGTCCACAATGCTCGTGTCCCTGTGCTGGTGGGCTGCCCTCATGCCCTGAGGGGTAAAAGGATGAGTGTGGTCCTGTGTCCGGAACTGGGTTCTTGGTCTCACTGACTTAAAGAATGAAGCCGTGGACCCTCGCGGTGAGTGTTACCGTTCTTAAAGGCGGCGTGTCCGGAGTTTGTTCCTTCTGATGTTCGGATGTGTTCAGAGTTTCTTCCTTCTGGTGGGTTCATGGTCTCGCTGGCTCAGGAGTGAAGCTGCAGACCTTTGCAGTGAGTGTTACAGCTCATAAAGGCAGTGCGGACCCAAAGAGTGAGCAGTAGCAAGATTCACTGCAAAGACCGAAAGAACAAAGCTGCCACAATGTGGAAGGGGACCCCAGCGGGTTGCCACTGCTGGCTAGGGCAGCCTGCTTTTATTCTCTTATCTGGCCCCAGCCACATCCTGCTGATTGGTCCATTTTTACAGAGAGCTGATTGGTCCGTTTTGACAGGGTGCTGATTGGTGCGTTTACAATCCCCGATCTAGACACAAAAGTTTTCCAAGTCCCCACCAGAGTAGCTAGATACAGAGTGTCCACACAAAGGTTCTCCAGGTCCCCACCAGAGTAGCTAGATACAGAGTGTCTATTGGTGCATTCACAAACCCTGAGTTAGACACAAGGTGCTGATTAGTGTGTTTACAAACCTTGAGCTAGATACAGAGTGCCGATTGGTGTATTTGCAATCCCTTAGCTAGACATAAAGGTTCTCCAAGTCCCCACCAGACTTAGGAGCCCAGCTGGCTTCACCCAGTGGATCCCGCACTGGGCCACAGGTGGAGCTGCCTGCCAGTCCCGCGCCCTGCGCCCGCACTCCTCAGCCCTTGGGTGGTGGATGGGACTGGGTGCGTCGCGCAGGGGGCTGCGCTCGTCGGGGAGGCTCACGCCGTGCAGGAGACCACGGGGAGGTGGCGGGGGAAGGCTCAGGCATGGTGGGGGCTGCAGGTCCCGAGCCCTGCCCCGCGGGGAGGCAGCTAAGGCCCGGCGAGTAATCAAGCACAGCAGCTGCTGGCCCAGGTGCTAAGCCCTTCACTGCCTGGGGCCGTGGGGCGGGGCCGGCCGGCCGCTCCGAGTGCGGGGCTCGCTGAGCCCACGCCCACCCGGAACTCTGCGCAAGCGCCTGCAAGCGCCTAGCGCAGTCCGGGTTCCCGCCCGCGCAGTCACGGTTCCCGCCCGCGCCTCTCCCTCCACACCTCCCTGCAAGCTAAGGGAGCCGGCTCCGGCCTTGGCCAGCCCAGAAAGGGGCTCCCACAGTGCAGCGGCCGGCTGAAGGGCTCCTCATGCGCGGCCAGAGTAGGCGCCAAGGCCGAGGAGGCACCGACATTGGGCGGGGGCTGTGAGGGCTGCCAGCATGCTGTCACCTCTCAGTCCCACTAGATCCCAAGAGGCAGCAGAGGCGGCTTCTGAAAAATAAAATAAGTGAGTAGGCACCCCACCCCATCGCTCCCTTTCCCACGGCCCCACCCTCCTCTCCTGGTTCCTTTTGGCCCACTCAGCTTCTTGCCCAAACCTCATTCTGAAGGCGCTGGCTCTCTCCATCAGGGTGAGGTCACCAAGCTTTGGGGTTACGTGCATCTGCTTCAGGCCTGTCACTCACTAGTCCCTAGTGACCTTGGGAAGGTTAACCCCTGAGGGCCTCCATTTCCTCATCCTTAAAGTGGGAATAATCATACTTCCCGGCAAGGGCGCCAGAGGGCTTAAGGGATGGCTGTTTGTAAAGCCCTTAGCACAGTGAAGCATAGCCAGCTGCTGAAATGTTGCTGATGGCATCTCAGCAGCCCTTCCAGGGGCACTCGTGCTCTAACTAAGGTCCCCTGAAAACCAAAGCCCATGGAGAATCCAGTGATGCTGGTGCCAGAGCCCCAGGGTGCCAGCGGGGTGTTGTTGGGGGCAGGCCAATGTCCCCAAGTCTCTGATTCATTCAGCCAAGGGCAGAGTTCTCTGTTCGCCCTCTTACTTGATGTTGAAGACTAACCACAGTCCAGTGAAAACAGAGCAGAGCTAGGAGCCAGACAGCTACTCCAAGGGAGTTTCTAATGATACCTAGCGAAGCATTTTGAAAAAAATTAAATGGTATCTCATTGAAACATTTCAAAAAATTTTAGGTATTGAAAACAAATGGTTCAGGTCACTTCCAAATAGAATAACTGATCGATAGCTTTTTATATAGGAAGAGAGTGCTGATTCCAGGAGAGAGAGGTTAGGTCAAACCCCCTAGTTTTGGCACAGGAAAATGGCTTGTCAGAGTAGCTTCTCAAACTATGATGCTGTGAAGACTCACTTAGGGATCTGGTTAAGATGCAGACTCTAGGCTGGGTGCGGTGGCTAACACCTGTAATCCCAGTACTTTGGGAGGCTGAGGTGGGTGGATCACTTGAGGTCAGGAGTTCATGACCAGCCTGGCCACCATGGTGAAACCCCGTCTCTACTAAAAATACAAAAATTAGCCGGGTGTGGTGGCACACACCTGTAATCCCAGCTACTTGGGAGGCTAAGACAGGAGGATTGTTTGAACCTGGGAGGCAGAGGTTGCAGGGATCACATCACTGCACTGCAGTCTGGGCTGCAGAGCGAGACTCTGTCACCAAAAAAAAAAAAAAAAAAAAAAAAAAAAAACAGATTCTGCTTCAGCAGGTCGCTTGTTGTGCCTGAGAGTATGTATTTCTAACAAGCTTCCAAATGACATGCTGCTGGTCGGCGGGCCACACTTTGGGAATCAGTGTGGGAGAAAAAGCTACCACCTCTCTGCCCCGTGCTTATTTTGGTCTAAAAGGTCATTTGCTGCCGGCTCCTGCTCAGTGACATATAATCTGTTTGTACCTGTGTCCCTGAATTATCTTTCCTGTCCCCACGAGTGGCCTGAAAATGACCCCACAATTGGAAAAATCGCCTGGCTGCCTCATGCAACCCTAACCCGAAGTTGTTTCAGGGAGAACATTAAGCCGCCTCCCAAGCTCGCCCTCTGCCGGTAAACAAGGGTCATTTTTTTCTTAAACCCTCACCCAGCCTTTCTTGCTGCACAAATGCTCTTTTTTTTTTTCCTTCCAATTAATACAGACGGAAAAGTCGCATGACCTATTCCAGAGGTTTATTGCACTGTTGTCGATTTTGGAGAATGTTTCCACTCTGTTCCTTAAAGTACACCCCTCAGGAGGTAGATAAATGTTTGACCAACACTGTCTGGCAGCTCACAATATTGTGAGTTCTCCGTGTTGCCTAAACATCCTCTTCTTGACTGAACTTTGTTCTCATCCCACGCCACACACTTTCTACAGTGGTGGCAAGCCTTCGTTTACTCACAGCTCGAATGTGGCAAGGTCAGGGGGAGTAATGGTTTCCTTTGATCCAGGGTTGGAGGGGGATGCAAAGTAAGCATGTCCCAGAGACAAAAGAACATTTAAGAGAAGGATATGGAGATGGGGAGACTCATACCACAGGTCATACCACCATCACTCATTCATTAAAACATTTCTTCATCAGCTACTGTGTGCAAGACTTGGGACTAGGAATGGAGAATTCTTAATCCCTGCACACGGGGAACCTAAGCCTCATAGAGGAAATAAGCATAACAGTGAATTGTTAGTGAGTGTCTGCCGTATGCCAAGGAGCATATGTACATTACCTTATTTAATTTTATTTCATCCTCACAGCAATCCTGTGATCATCCTCATTGTATGAATGAGAAGACTCAGATGCAGAGAAGTTGAGTCAGACTTCTAGGTAATGAGGAAGTCAGTTTAAATGAACAATATATAAGTCTGGCACAGTGGCATGTGTGTGTAGCCCCAGCTACTCCGGAAGCTGAGGCAAGACGATCACTTGAGTCCAGGAGTTCAAGACTGTATAGTGCACTATAATTATGCCTGTAAATAGCCGTTGCACTCCAGCCTGGGCATCAGAGCGAGACCCCATCTCTTACAAAAGAAAATAAAATAAAAACTTTAAAGAACAATTTGTTATTATCTCTCATGGTTCTGGAAGTTATGGGGCTCAGCGGGCTGATTCTCACTTGGGGTTCCTTATGCAATTGCACTCAGACAGTGACTGGGGCTGAGATCCACGTCTGGAGCCAGGGCTGGGATGTCTAAAACAGTTGGGGGCTGGTGGGGCATCTCCGTCCACATGGCCTCTCCACATGGCTAACTTGGGCTTCCTCTCAGCCTGGCAGTCTCAGGATAGTTGGACATCTTAGATGGCAGCGGACTTCCCGCTGCAGCAAGTGTTCCACAAAACCAGACAGAAACTGCAAACTTTGTTGTGACCTAGACTCTAAAAGCGTGAACATTATTTCCACTACAGTCTGTTGGTCAAAATAGTTACACGTCAGATTCAAGGTGTTTCTGTGTCTCAGTGGGAGAGCAGCTTACAAGTAAACTGAGATAACGAATTGATGCAGCCCATCCTGGAGACAAGTCATGACACCAGGGTTTGACCCTAAGCAGCCTGAGTCCAGCCTCTGTGTGCTCAAGCATTATGCCCCACTCACCTGACAGTACAGGCTCAGCCACAGAATGCCACCTGTGGCTGTTGTAAGGTATCATGGTGGCTTGAAGGAGAAGTGATTAACTGTGCCTCAGGTGGGCAGGAAAGGCTTCACATTAGAGGAAACACCCCCTCATACATACATACTCCTTTCTTCTCAGTGCAGAAGAAGACAGACGGTGGCTGCGGTGGGTGGCATATACGCCCCTGCATCACGTGAGGTGGCCTAAAAGCTGAGGGCAAGAGACAGCTCTGAGGCAGCGTGTGGAGGGGAACTGACCTGGAAGAGGGGAGCTATGGAGTCCAGTCCCAGCTGCACCACAGTGTAATGCTGGGACCTTGAAGGGAACCAGAAGGCCAAGAAAGGAAAAACCAGAGGCCCTGGGCCTTTCCAGAACATCAGCAGGGTGAGGTTTCTGACTGTGTTATGCTCCACTCCCATCTCCAGATTGGAGACCCACACTTGGTGATCTGTATGGACTGCTCGGCAGACACCATGACCAACCGCCTTCTCCAAAGGAGCCAGAGCAGCCTGCCTGTGGACGACACCACCAAGACCATCGCCAAGCGCCTAGAAGCCTACTACCGAGCATCCATCCCCGTGATCGCCTACTACGAGACAAAAACACAGCTACACAAGGTGAGTCGCTTCACTTTCCCCTCTGAAATGAGCCACTTACCTTTTTTTTTTTTTTTTTTTTTTCCAAGAAAAGAGAAAAATCTGAGAACATTTTAGTTAAGGGATCTGGGAATTAGAACTCTGTGCAGCTGCAGCACTGGGGCCTAAAGACCCAGCACAGTGGCTCATGCCTATAATCCCAACACTGTGGGAGGTCAAGGCGGGTGTATTGCTTGAGCCCAGGAGTTCAAGACCAGCCTAAGCAACATAGTGAGACCCCTGCCTCTACAAAAAATTAGCTGAGTATGGTGGCACATGCCTATAATCCCAGCTACTCAAGAGGCTGAGGTGGGAGGATTGCTTGAGCCCCAGAGGTGGAGGCTGTAGTGAGCCGAGATTGTGCCACTACACTCCAGCCTGGACAACAGAGCAAGACCCTGTCTCAAAGAAAACAACAACAAGAATTTGGACCAAAATATGAACCCCTTACTCTTCACTTCTATCTCAATCAAAATTAAATATCTGTCATCATATAGACCATAAAAAGGTGGTCATATAATTTTCACAGATGCCCTTATAGTTGCTGAAAACAACTCCTTTTTCCCAGAAAAGAGAGACAGGGAGAGAGGAAGGGAAGAAGGCAGGGAGGGAGGGAGGGAGGCATGGATGAGACGTAGGCTCTGCCACTGACTCTGGACTGTGAGATTATTCACTAGAGCTAAGATTCAATGACTTTGAATTTCTATAATTTTACATCATTCACAATTGGCTCTTGGCTCCTTTGCCTCAATTTCTTGTGATAACCAACATTTTTAGAAGAAGCTGCATATGGGGCCAGGAGAGCAGGTAATTAAGTAAAACAATGAAGATAGTGTGAGGAAATGAGTGTATCAACCTAGTGATCATGAGCTCTCTGCTGAGTCACCATCAATTTCATGAATTTGGGAAAACTGCCCAGTCCTCATCCTTCCACTCATCCCATAACTATGTATCAGGCACCCATAGTCCATCAGTTGCACTAGTGGTTTGGATGCAAATAAATAAGATTCTTGAATCCTTGCAAAGCTTAGGGTTTCAGTAGGAGAGAGAGACAAATGTGTGATCACACAATGAGATCAAAGCAAGCACAGAATGTGTGGCAAGGGCCCTTTCCTCCAGTGTAAGGGGGAAGGAAAGGATCCAGGAAGGTGGCCTGAGGAGGACTCGGCTGAGTCTCTGAAGTGGGGGTGCACGCCACACCAGAGAAGCCCCAAGTGGAGAAGGTCAGGAAAACCAAGTAACTCCACGAGGCTGTGACATAAAGTGCCAAGGAAAAGAGGGATAAGAGATGGAGATGGAGAGGCAAGCAAGGACTAGATCAAGATGGATCGTATGTGGGAGCAAATAATTGTCCTGTGAGTGATGGGAACTACCAAAGGGGCAGGAATAATCAGGATTTCAATCTAGAAAGCTCAATCCATAATCCTTATGGGGAATGGATGCAAGAAGGTAAGGCTAGGAGACCACTGAGAGGCTAGAACAGTATCCAGGAACAAATCCATAAAGATGACAGAGTGAGCTTTTGTCGAAGAACAAAATCCTGAGGATTCAAACCGGGGAAGGGAGAGTGGGATCTCTTGCTGTTCACAGGATAAGAGACATCATCAATAAATAACAAACTTATCTCTGAGGAAGCTACATTACTGATTCCTTGGGGAGAAAACCATTGATAATGAATTCTTATCTTCTAACTCTGTTAGTGGTCCGCTTTCCAGAATCCTAAGAAACACTGGGTATAGAAGTCTGAAAAATGCCTCTGCATTTAACTCAGAGTGTCAAATACGTGACATGAGAGACATCATCCCCTACATCCGCATCCATGGCCATTGCTAGTTGATCCCAGCACCGTTTCTCAGTAACCAGATGTGGCCTGAGAATGTTTGTCAACACAGCACTCCAGGAAGCTACTGCCAATTAATAGGATTTGATGTGCAACATGAGACTTATTTGTTGTGCTTTGTATAACCTCTGGCTGCCACATTTTTAAAATAAAGACTTCGATCTTTAAAAACAGTGCCAAGTGCAGTGGCTCACACCCGTTATCCCAGTTCTTTGGGAGGCCAAGACAGGAGGATTACTTGAGTCCAGGAGTTTCAAGACCAGCCTAGGAAACATTTTGAGACCCTGTCTCTCCAAAAAATGCAAAAATTAGCTGGACATGGTGGTATATGCCTGCGGTCCCAGCTACTTGGGAGACTGAAATGGGAGGATCACTTGAGCCTGGGAGGTCAAGGCTGCAGTTTGCCATGGTCGCACCACTGCACTCCAGCCTGGGCAGCAGAGCAAGACTGTCTGTCAAAAACAAAAACGAAAACAAAAAAAAAAACCATAAAACAAATAAAAAGTGTTTTTGTTATATAAGAGCAAAGTCTTAAGAATTCAGGGCTGCAAAGGCCTTTCCAAAATTAGATTGTCTAGTGATTTTCACCTTTTGAGCAGCCAGGAACATATACAGAAGTTATCCAGGTAGAAAGATTTCTTCCATCTGGGCACAGTGGTTCATGCCTGTAATCCCAGCAGTTTGAGAGGCCAAGGCAGGCTGATCTACTGAGGCCAGTAGTTCAAGACTAGTTTGGCCAATATGATGAAACTCCATCTCTACTAAAAATACAAAAATTAGCCGGGCATGGCGGTGCACGCCTGTAATCCCAGCTACTCGGGAGGCTGAGGCAGGAGAATCAGTGGAATCCAGGAGGCGGAGGTTGCAGTGAGCCGAGATCACGCCACTGCACTCCAGCCTGGGTGACAGAGGGAGATTCCATCTCAAAAAAAAAAAAAAAAAAAATCCTGGTGTGGTGGCGCGTGCCTGTAATCCCAGCTACTCAGGATGCTAAGGCAGAAGAATTGCTTGAACCCAGGAGACAGAGGTTACAGTGAGCTGAAATTGCGCCACTGCACTCCAGCCTGGGTGACAGAGAGAGTCCCTGTCTCAAAAAATAAAAAAAACGAAAAGAAAGGTATTTCTTCCACTTTTAAGATTTGTAAAGGTGGGAAAATTCCTAAGTAAGGATTTAACCACTTTTAGAGTTGGAAAATCCCTCTTAGTTCTCTGTTGTATTATTCCAACCTGAATTCTACAAACTCACAAATGACTGCTCATGAGTACAGGGTTGAGTTCTCAGACAAATCTGATTTCTGGAATCTTCCTTAGAGCTTTCTAAGTTAGTGGTGTCCAAAAGACCAGATTACAACACACTTAAAGATCTTCATTGGCTTTTATTCATGATTCTAGAATTGGGCAGACCTCAGGACCAGAAAAATGTTTGAAGAATAAGCCACATGGTCAAGCAATATTTATGTTTAGAAAACAGAAGTGAGGAACTGAGGTTAATTAGTTATAGCCTTATGTGAATCAGCTGGCTACCTACTATGACTTAAGCTCAGCTGCTGGAACTACCAAAACTCAGCCATCTGTTACAGTGTGTACATCCAAGTTGTTTGTTTCATTTAGCACGGATGACTCCACATTAGTTCAGTCTGTTGGGCCCAGAACAGGAGCCTAGTCCAAACCAGTGGCCTCCTACAAATTTTATTTAGTGGTGGAAAAGAGGTTTGCAGTCCCCTGGCTCATCTCTTCAACTTCCCCTGCATTTTGGAGATGCTGGCAGCTGGGTCCGTGGTGAGGTAACATTATGATCCACTGCACAAATATGTAAAACCTCTCCAGCCCGGACTGCAGACCAGCATAAGCTTCAGCCTTCAGGACTCCCAGAGAGCCTCAGGGAGACTGCTTCATCCCACTGCCCCTGCCCAGGGCCGTCCCCTACCTACACAGCTGCAAAGATGAACAGTCCCCCCTACACACCTAGCATAGAGACAGTGTGTGCTGGGCCCAGGAAGCTGAGATTTGTCTGCAGGTACCCGTGGGGTTTGCCAGTAGCTAGGGCGACAGAGCAGGGACTGCAGGAGAAGCAGGGGAGGGGATAGGATTGTTTGCCGCTGGAGAGGGAGAAAGCCGCTGGCCCGTTCTGTTGTCTGGCCTCTGGGTTTTTGCCCGGTCCTCTTGCATCAGCTTAATCTCCCTTGGTTTCTAAGTAACAGCTTGTGGCCTGCTCCTGTGATGCTGTTTGGATTGTTTGCCCCTCCTCCCTGTTGTTTTACTGGACCCAAGACAGGGCTGCTCACCCAAGAGGACCTCTGGGTCACTTAAGGAGCTTTCTTAAAATTAGGTGGGGCTGGTGAATGCACTTCAAGAAAGCAAGTGAGATGAATCAGCAGTTCTGTGAGATTTATTTAGGAATTAAAGCCACAGGGTGGGCCAACCCATGCAGCCCACAAATAGGCCACAAGCACCGCCCTCAGGTCTCTACCCAGCAATGCTGACACTGAACCCATCAGCTGACGCCCTCCATCCCCCACTCCATGACAGTCAGCCCTTTGGCCACCAGCTAGCTAAGGAAAGTGCAGCAAAATTTCAAACAAAGATAATTTTTAAAGCAAAGCAGAACTTATACAGCCACTCCCTTATTCTTTATGTCATCATAATGCCATCGTTGTACAATAAAGTTAGAACTTCTTGTAACGTGCACACCAGAGATGGAAGTATATGTGATACAGGTGTATCCCTTTCTGCCCGTTTTCCTCCCTCTCATAAAGCAGAGGTTTGCCCTGCATCCGAGAAAGAATTAGAACAGAACTTTCCTCCATTTCATCCCCCACCTCCCTACACTTGGGCCAGGCAGCGTTCGCCAGTCATGGCACTTCCTACCAAGTCTGAATGCTGCCTCAGAAACTTGCTTAACACAGCAGTATGGACCATCACCCCCAACTGACTAGAATTAGCCTACAAGAAGTTTTCTTTCACCTTAGTGAGATAATTTATTATGGCATAAGTAACTGAAATGTAGCATTTGGGGATGAAAAGCACAGTTACCAGCCAAAGACTCCGTGGGGGGTGGCGGGGGGAATATGGGCCTGTGCATCAGAAAGCCCCAGGCACACTTTCATCAACTTCGGTGAGTCATTTTACTGCTTCACCTCTCAGTTCTTCTTCCTAAAGTGGATAGAATACGATCTACTAGAATTGACCAAGTCTATTATTATAAAAGTAACACATACTTGCTTTATAAAATATAGAAAACTGATCAGGTGTGGTGGCACATGTCTCTAATCACAGCAGTTTGGGAAGCCAAGGAGAGTATGGGTCACTGGAGCTTAGGAGTTCTTTTTTTTTTTTTCTTTTCTTTTTTTTTTTTTTTTTTTGAGTTGGAGTCTTGCTGTGTCGCCCAGGCTGGAATGGAATGGCGCGATCTTGGCTTACTGCAACCTCTACCTCCTGGGTTCAAGCCATTCTCCTGCCTCAGCTTCATGAGTAGCTGGAATTACAGGCACCCACCACCACGCCCAGCTAATTTTTTGTATTTTTATTAGAAACGGGATTTCTCTTATGTTGGCCAGGCTGGTCTCGAACTCCTGACCTCGTGATCTGCCTGCCTTGGCCTCCCAAAGTGCTGGGATTACAGGCATGAGCTACCACACCCAGCCAGGAGCCTAGGAGTTCTTGACTATCTTGGGCAACATGGCAAAACCCATCTCTACAAAAAATACAAAAGTTAGCCGGGCGTGGTGGAACACATCTGTGGTCGCAGCCAATCAGGGGACTAAGGTGGGAGGATTATTTGAGCCCAGGAGGTTGAGGCTGTAGTGAACCAAGATGGTGCCACTGCACTCGCCTGGCGAGATCCTGTTTCCAAAAAAAGAAAAAAGAAACAAAGAAAATATAGAAAACTAGGTAGTCCCACCACTCAGAGGCAAACATTGTGGGGCGTTTTCACCACATCTTTTTGCTGTGAATTTTAAAAACATGATTGTGATTGTAGGTAATACTGAGCCAGACTCCGTGGTTGTAGGTAACAGGTGCCAACTCCCGCTAGCCTAACCTGAAACACAGAACTTCATTATAAGGTTAGAAGACTCAAGGCTGAGGCACAGCAGGCCCCAGAAGGCGTTTGGGATCAGGCCTAAAAGGCTCCCAGTGCTCCCCACTGCTTCATAAACACCGTTTCCTCCTCTCTAAGCCAGGTTTTTTTGTCTTTGTCTGGCCTACAAGCCAGAATATGCCCACCTGACAGCTTTCGCATTTGCACATTACCACGACACTCTGATTCCCAGCTGCAGATTCCTGAGAGAAATGATGTGGTTGGCCTTGCTTTGCTCAGGGTCTCCTTGGCCCTCTTAGCTATGGACAGGCAGCTGGGGTCACAGGGGGCTTTTTCGTTTTTTTCTGTACTTTACTGAGTGCATATGGTATGTGTGGGACACGACACTTGGTGCTGGGGACGCAGCAGTCAACGTGACAAAGCCCCTCACTGAAAAGAGAAAAACAGGCCAGGCACGGTGGCTCACACCTGTAACCCCAGCCCTTTGGGAGGCCAAGGCAGGCAGATCACTTGAGGCCAGGAGTCCGAGACTAGCCTGGCAACATGGCAGATGTCTCTACTAAAAATATAACAATTCGCTGTACGTGGTGGTGCGCATATGTCATCTAGCTCCTGCGGAGGCTGAGGCACGAGAATTACTTGAAGCCGGGAGGCAGAGGTTGTGGTAAGCCAAGATCACGCCACTGCACTCCGGCCTGGGTGACAAAACGAGACTCGGTCTCAAAAAAAAAAAGAGCAAAACAGTATACAAGAAAATAAAGCAACCGCTAACAAGTCCTGTGGATAAAACAAAACAGAATGTGTTGTTGGGAGTGAGAACTGTGGGCAGCTGTTTGGAAAGTCTGAGGAGGTAGCATTTGAATTAGGACCTGACTGATATAAACACGGTTACCTGGGACTCTTCCCTGTGAAGCAGATGGAGGACAAGGAATACCCAGAGAGAAGGGCTTGTTGTGAGCTGAGAGAAACCAGAGAAATAGCTGTCTCAAGTGGCATAGGCAGAATTGTATCAAATGATATTTAAAGCCTCTTTTTTTCCTAAGTATAAGTAACAACTACACATTGTTTAAAAAAGAAACAAACTAGAAAATTTAAGAATATAAAGGTAAACATTAAAATTATTCAGAATTATTCCACCCAAAGATAATCACCAGTGAACATTATGATATATTTCCTTATATTTTGTTTTTTTTTCCATTTTTTATGTACATTTTGTTCGTGGCATAATTAGCCCAGAAACACCCCAGGCCATAGATGAAGAGGGCCTGGTAACAGATTATATCTGTCCCTGCGTTATTTGCTACTCTTAACTGATTAAAAAAATAAAAAGAGAGCCCAGTGACTCATTAAACATGAGTTTTACAGACACAGAAAATCAAGTTCCTTGGCAACTCTGCTTTTGTAGAGGAGATAATAAGCTTTTTTCCTCAGCCATTCTGCTGCTGCAGTGTCTCAACTTTGTAAATAGTTTGACCGTTTCCATTAGGTCCTGACATGCAATGATCCTCGTTGTTCTGGTCACCATGCTGTCAGGAGAAGCCCTATGAATTGAGGCAAGAAGAATGAGAAGTTTCTGCAGTTTCTGGTATTACTGAGGAAAGTGGAAGCAGAAGGTACCATAAGGTCACATTTCACCGCTTGGTTGCAAAATCTACTGGGTAATTCATAACTGACTGGATCCCCAAGTTTGGAGTCTAATACAAGTAAAGGAAAACCCAAAATTACTTTTATACCTTGAATTCTCTGTACTAAATTCTTAATTTTGATTCTTCTTTCAGTTGGCTAAAGTAACTCAACTAATTTTTAGTTCAATTTCTCAGTGAATATCTGAGAATGCCATTATAGTGGCTTCACACACAAATGACAGTTTCACTGGACATAATTTAAGTCATAATAATTATTTTTCTACCAAAAGTCAGTAAACATTGCTCTATTTTTTTTTTTATTGTTTGTTTTGAGACAGGGTCTCTCTGTGTTGCCTAGTCAGTCAGGTTTGCAGTGGTGCAATTACGGCTCATTGCAGCCTCAACTTCCCTGGGCCCAAGTAATCCTCCCACTTCAGCCTCCCAAGTAGCTGGGACCACAGACATGAACCACTGACGACAGGGGGCAGTCCAAGTTTTCAGAATTCTTGTGACTGTTCTCATTTGTGGGGGTCTTCACGAGTATTTTAGTAGGAAGCTGGGAAGCTGTATTGGGATGCTTGCCAGATTCCATGCGAGGTAAGAGCAGGGACGATGGAGGGAATATTTTCCATCTCCGGTTAGTTGAATCTGCAGGTGGAATTACAGGCACCCACCACCACGCCCAGCTAATTTTGCAGAACTTTGGATACAGAGAGTAGACTGTATATATTTATGTGTGTATGTGAGAGTACAAACACACACACACACACACACACACAGTCATGCATCATTTAACAGTAAGGATACGATCTGAGAAATGCATCATTAGGCAATTTTGTCATTGTGCAAACATCAGAGAGTGTACTAACAGAAACCTAGATGGTATAGCCTGCTACACACTACAGCCTGTCACTGTATTGAATACTGTGGCAATTGTAACACAGTGGTAACCATTTGTGTATCTAAACATATCCAAATATGGCAAAGATACAGTAAAAATACAGAATCAAAAATTTCAGTGGTAGAATTGCTGTATAGCGTGTTTACCATGAATCCAGCTTCCAGGACTGGAAGGTGCTCTGGATGAGTCTCTGAGTGAATGTGAAGGCCTAGGACATTACTGTATACCAATGTAGGCTTTATAAACACTGTACACTTAGGCTATGCTACATTTGTAAAATATTTTTCTTTCTTCAATAATAAATTAACTTTGGCTTACTATAACCTTTTTACTTTATAAGCTTTTAAAATTTTTTCACTTTTTGACTGTTTCATAGAACTTAGCTTAAAACACAAACACATTGTACAGATGTACAGAAATATTTTTTCTTTATATCCTTATTCTATAAGGTTTTTTCTATTTTAAAAAAATCTTTTTTTTTTTACTTTTTAAGCTTTTTTTCTTAAAAACTGAGATGGAGGCACACACATTCGCCTAGGCCTGCCTACACGGGGTTAGAATCTTCACGCCACTGTCTTTACCTCCATATCTTGCCCACTGGAAGGTCTTCAGGGGCAGTAACATGCATGGAGCTGTTGTCTGCTTTGATAACAAGGCCTTTTTCTGGAACATTCCTGAAGGATCTGCCTGAGGCTGTTTGACAGTTAGCTCTTTTTTAACAAGTAGAAAAAATGCACTCTGAAATAATAATTGAAAGTATAATATAGGAAATACATAAACCAGAAACCTAGTCATTTATTGTCATTATCAAGCATTGCATACTTTACATGATTGTACGTGCTATACTTTTCCAATACCAGCAGCACAGTGGATTTCTTTACACCAGCATCACCACAAACACGCGAGTAATCCATTGCGCTGTGACATTATGATGGCTACCACATCACAAGGCGCTGGAAAATTTTCAGCTTCATTATAATCTTATGAGACTGCCATTGTATAAGCAGTCTGTCATTGACCAAAACATTGTTATCGGTGCATGACTATATATATCAACACACCCGCAATTAACAATGCCCCTCACAACCTTGCCTCCCTCAAATAACCAATGTGAACAGCTTATTGTGTATCTTTCCACCTCTCCTCCCTTCCTCCTTTTCCTCCTCCTGTTCTCTTTCTCTCTTTCTTTTCTTCTTTCCTCCAGCCCCTCATTCTTTCTCTCTGAAATCAAACTTTTTACTACGGACACACACACACAACTATGGTGGGGGAGGGCTGATTTCATGCAACTACTCCCAAGCTGTACACACTTCTGTGAAACACCTCCAGGTCAACACACCACAATATTGTTTTCTTTTTAATAGCTATATAATATGCCACAATATAGATATTCTATAGTTTACTCAACTAGGTTGTTTCTAGTTTAGTTTGGTTGTTTTTGTCTACTACTAACAACGATGCGGTGGAAAGACATGCTGAATTAGATTTTTTTCTAGTAGGAGCGACTGCTGAGCTATTTGAAGCAAAGGCTGATTTTTTTTTAACTCATTCATTTCCACTCCCCTGGCTCTCCATGTTGCCCTGGGAAGAGTTCTTTGAAGTATAACAAGTAAAACAAGGAGCTTTGGAATTTCCCAGCTCCTTGATGCTTAGCCTTTTTTATCAGTGCCCCATCTTCACTGGGGGTGCTTATCAGTTTCAAGTCTGAAGCATCCCTGCGTTTCATCTGGGCCTGCCTTGGTTGACAACTAGAAACCTAGATTTAGATACAGCCCTCCCTCCTGCTGGTGCAGTGAAGAGAAAGGTGTGCCTGAAGGAGAGAGTGACTTAGAGGAACCCTAAGGTTCTATCCTCTCACTTGACAAATGAAGCATAAATCTTCCATCTGGCTCTGAGAGACTTAAGAGACTTTTTCTTTATGACTCTGCTTAAAATAGTCTTCTCTCCACCCTCTTTACTTCCTGATTGTCAGACCTTCACCAGATTCCCGCGAAGACCTTTTGATTCGATGCAGTACTGTTTGCACCCCTGCGGTCCTGCTGAAATGAGTTATGCTTGCTGCATGCGTGTCTCCTCCCCAAACAGCAAGCAGAAGAGAATTCCAGGCCCTTTTGACTCATCTGTACACACTCTTGATTTCTTCCTCTGTGGTTGTTATAATCACATAGCAGATTTTGCCTTTGCCCATGTTAGGGCACCCCCTTCACTGAGGTCCACTTTAACTCAGAACCCCTCCCAGAGTCACTGCCGTGAATTCTACCAGCAAATAATTGGCGCCATTCTATGTAAGGTCTTTGACATGCTCAGCAGATATTTAATGGGCATCTCTAAGGTCCAAGGCATGCCACTTAATGCTGGGAATTCATAGGAAAAAGACATGTGCTTGTAATCCCAGCACTTTGGGAGGCCGAGGAGGGCAGATCTCTTGAGGTCAGGAGTTCGAGACCAGTCTGGCCAACATGGTGAAACTCCATCTCTACTAACATTACAAAAATTAGATGGGTGTGGTGGTGTGCGTCTGTAATCCCAGCTACTTGGGAGGCTGAGGCACAAGAACTGTTTGAATCCATGAGGCAGAGGTTGCAGTGAGCTGAGATCGCGCCACTGCGCTCCAGCCTGAGCGACAGCATGAGACTCTGTCTCTACACAAAACAAAACAAAAAAGACTCGTGAAACTCTGTGACACATGAAACCCCAGCAAAGTGGTAGGTGCTCCAGGCCTTTGGGAGCACAGAGCTCGGGCCTGGGAAGGCAAGTAAAGGCTTCAGAGAAAAGAGGACATTTGAGCTGGGTCCTAAAGGATGAAGAGAAACTCAAGCCAGATGGAGGAGAAGGAACAAAGCCACTGACAGGTGAAAGCGCCAGGAATGCTGGCCCAGATGAAGTGCCAAGTAGATGAATTAAAGTCGTGGCAGATGAGACTAAAGAACAAGATTGAAGCAAGCGGTGAAGGGCTTTGAATCCATTCACTCATTAATTCTTCCTGCATTCAATAAATTTACTAGATCAGCACTGTCAAAAGAAATAGAATGTGGGCCACATGTATAATTTAAACTTTTCTAGTAGTCGTATAAACACAGAAAGGTAAAAAGAAACAGATGAAATTAATTTAACAATATATTTTATTTAACCTAATACATCCTAAGTATCATTTCAACATGTAATCAATATAAAGTTCTCTTTTTTTTTTTTTTGAGACAGAGTCTCACTCTGTCGCCAGGCTGGAGTGTAGTGGCATGATCTCGGCTCACTGCAGCCTCCACCTCCTGGGTTCAAGTGATTCTCTTGCCTCGGCCTCCTGGGTAACTGGAAGTACAGGTGTGTGCCACCACGCGTGGCTAATTTTTGTATTTTTAGTAGAGACGGGGTTTTGCCATGTTGCCCATGATGGTCTCAATCTCTTAACCTCTTGATCTGCCCGCCTCGGCCTCTCAAAGTGCTGAGATTACAGACGTAAGCCACCATACCCAGCCATAAAATTCTTAATGAAATATTTTTACATTTTTTTAATAAACTCTGTATTCAAAATCTGGTACTTAGGGCTTTACCTCAAATTTAGTTGCTAAGTTTCCATAAAAAATACTGGAACTATATTTATATTTCATAAAATTTACAGTTGAAAAGTAGATTTCACATACCCAAGTCCTTCCAAATATAGTTCTTAATTTTCCAAAAATTGGGTCAAATACCAGGTTTAAATTTTAGATTAATTTTAATTAAACAGTATTAAAAAATCAGTTCCTTTCTTGTGCTAGTCAGATTTCAAGTGCCCAGAAACCATGTGTGGCTAGGGGCTACCATATTGCATAGTTCTAGACTACCCAAGGATGTTTGGACTGAATACTGAAAGTACTCAGTTCTAGGAGGGAAGCACTGAGTAACTTTAAACAGGAAAATGATTGAGCAGGTGTTTTAGAGAGGTCATTTTTAGAAAGAATGATTTTTTTTCATATCTGCTAAAAGATGTTATTCAAAACTTTAGGCAGAACGGAGAGGAAGAAAAAAGGAAAAACAGTTATTAAAACATTTAAGTGGACAGACTGCACGTACTATGGGAAGTCCTATTTATAGAGCGGCCATTAATGTGCTGATTATAAATCATCCTTATATTTTTGCGGAAGTTTGTCCTTAAATCTCTCTAAAGTCAATGTATATATAGTCCTCCTCCTTTCTATGGCTTTGATAACGAGGAGAACTGTGTGGCCTGACTGGATATGTGAACTGGATGACCCCCATGAGCAGTCTTTTACATAACCCCAACTTTTGAAAACTGCATTTGATGATTTTCCCCAGATCATGCCCAGGTTCTGCACACTGAGGTCTACCTTGCTGAGCCGCTGCTGTTATCCTCTGGCAGTGAGGGATCCCTGTGGTGTGAGGCTGTGTCTTGTTTAACAGGGGACAAGATTAGAAAAGGAAGGTGCTGGCACACAGACCGTGTTCCTAAACCATGCTGTAACAGCTTGGCTTTGTCCCAGAGGTTCCATGGTGCCAATACATGAAAAATAAAATGAAACTCAAGCAATGGTTTCAACCGTGTGGGAAAATTCAGGAAAAACACAACCAGCCATAGGCAATGTTTGGACCAACAAACCATTTTATGATTTACAAATCCATGGAACTAAAGAGGAAGAGTAAACAAAATGTGTAATTCCCAAAGCAGTGTAATTGCTTTCCTCATTTAGTCATATGTTCTGTTGACTGCTGGGTAGAAATATTATCACTGACTGCTCTACTTTTCCTTCAAGAAGTCAGGTAAAAACTCAGAAATTTACTATTTCTTGTTCACTTGCTTTTAGCTTTTTTTTTTTTTTTTTTTTTGAGACTGAGTTTCATTCTGTCACTCTGCTCACTGCAACCTCCGCCCCTCGGGCTCAAGTGATTCTCCTGCCTCAGCCTCCCGAGTAGCAGGAATTACAGGTACCTGCTACCACACCCGTCTACTTTTTGTATTTTTAGTAGAGACTGGGTTTCACCATGTTGGCCAGGCTGGTCTTGAACTCCTGACCTCAGGTGATCCGCCCGCCTCGGCCTCCCAAAGTCCTGGGATTACGTGCATGAGCCACTGTGCCTGGTCTGCTTTTAGCTTTTTAATAAAATAATATTTTGCTACACTGGTCAGAACATCACTTACTGCGGGATTTTTATATCATGTCTCAGACCAAAAATGGTAAATTCTTTTTTTATGCTTATTTCTTCCTTAAAATTTTTAACTTTTGTGGATACATATTAGGTGTATATATTTATGGGGTACGTAAGATACTTTGATACAGGCATGCAGTGTATTAGGATCACATCAGGGTAAATGAGGTATCCATCACCTCAAGCATTTGTCCTTTCTTTGTGTTATAGATAATCCAATTATAGTCTTTTAGTTATTTTTAAGTGTACGATAAGTTATTGTTGACTAGAGTCACCCTCTTGTGCTATCAAATACTAGATCGCATTCATTCTACCTAAATTTTTGTATCCATTAGCCATTCCCACTTCCCCCTCTCCCTTCCCAGACAGACACTGGTAACTATCAATCTACTGTCTATCTCCATGAGTTCAATTGCTTTAATATTTAGCTCTCAGAAATAAGTGAGAACATTCAAAGTCTGTCTTTCTGTGCCTGGCTTATTTCACTTAACATGACCTCCAGTTCCATACATGTTGTTGGAAATGACAGGATCTCATTCTTTCTTATAGCTGAATAGTACTCCATTGTGTATATGTACCACATTTTTTTTCTTTTTTTGAGAGAGGATCTCACTCTGTCACCCAGGCTGGAGTACAGTGGCACGATCATGGCTCACTGCAGCCTCAGCCTCCTAGGCTCAAGTGATCCTCCCATCTCAGCCTCTTTTATGTATTTATTTATTTTTATTTATTTATTTTTTTAAGGGACAAGGTCTTACCCTGTTGCTCAGGCTGGAGTGAGTGCAGTAGCTCCATCAAAGCTCATTTTAGCCCCGAACTCCTGGCCTCAAGCCATCCTTCACCTCAGCCTCTCCAGTAGCTAGGACGACTGGCATGTGCCTAGCTAATTTTTTTATTTTTGTAGAGACACTATATTTCCCAAGCTGGTCTCGAGCTCCTGGGCTGAAGCAATCCTCCTACCTCAGTCTCCTAAAGCATGGGCAGTTTACAGGCATGAGCCACTCCATCCAGCTGGTAAATTCTTGAAGTCAGAAGCAAATCTTCTTACCCAGTTTCTAACTAAATTAAATACGTTAAGACCTCATACATTCTGACTTTGCTGACTCAGAATTGCAGATCTTTTGGAGAAAGGTCACGATGAAACTTACTTTTGACTGTTCATGATAAAAGAGGGTTACTATAAATTAATATTATAATAATTGATTATATTGGAGGACATATTACTTTCAAGTTTGCACAATTACCGAGAAAGTCTCATTCACAGAAAACAGTCAGTAAGCTGACTGTGCAGGATTGTTCTCTGTTTGCTAAGGACATTAAACACCAGCACCTTATAACCTACCTGGTTTAAATTTGCTAAAGCTCTAAGCACGAAGAAAAGTTCCTGTAACTTTGAAAGCATTTAGTAAATTGGTTCTTTTCCATTTCTTTTGAGTTGCAGTTATATACAAAAAGATAAATGCCACTTATTCTCTTAAAATACTCTCCACATGGGAATTAGATGAGCAAAGAGAATCTACTTTGAGACTTAGGAACTGAGTCGAGGTAACCTGTAGAACGAAAGGAGAAATTTGGAGAGTAGACAAAAGGCTTTGTTCCCACCCAATTCAACTGGGCTCTCTTTTGCTCCTTAAAAATATACTTCAGGCCAGGGGCAGTGGCTCCCACCTGTAATTCCAGCACTTTGGGAGGCCAAGGCAGGCAGATCACCTGAGGTCAGGAGTTTGAGACCAGCCTGGCCAACATGGTGAAACCGTGTCTGTACTAAAAATACAAAAATTAGCTGGGCGCGGTGGCGCATGCCTGTAATCCCAGCTATTCAGGAGGCTGAGGCAGAAGAATTGTTTGAACCCAGGAGGTGGGGGTTGCAGTGAGCTTAGATCATACCATTGCACGCCAGCCTGGGCGACAAGAGCAAAACTCCATCTCAAAACAAAACAAAACAAAACAAAAATGCACTTCAGGAATCCAGGCCTTTCCCACCACACACACACACACACACGCCTTCTATAAGACAACAGAAATTGCCTCACTGACTTTATTTTCAAAACTTGGCATCTTGGTCCTAAGGAGGATCCCAGATAACTTCACAGAGTTTTCACCCAAGTAAAAGACTGCTTTTCCCATCTAGAAAGCCTTATCATTTGATTTTGTCTTTAAACCTACCCACGTTTTGGGCTCCACAGGGGCAAGCACTACAGTACATGACTCTGACTGGTTGGCAATAAGCAGTTTTTAAATTTCATTAATAAACCCCCATATTTAAGCCACAAAACAAAATGAGGAGGGGGATTGGGGTTGGAAATAGAGGTGGGCAATGGTCCACTGAGAGCTCTGGGACCCTGACCCAGCTCTCCCCAAAACATCAGCTCTGGCCTGATTGACAGAAAATAACTAGCATTGCCCTTGAGACACTGTGTGCTGAGTCCTCTAAAAACCAAGTCGCCTTGTTTTTAGAAGGCAGAATCCCTTCTCCTTCCATAAAGCCCAGACTGCAGAAAATGGGCTCTAAGAACATGTTTCTTCCCCCACAACAGTTCATTTCTATGAGGAGAGGAAGAGCAAATGTGGGAATAGAGGATACATTCTTTTGTTTACCTTTTTTGTTTTTTGCCTTTCTACCTAGAGGCAGGCATGGGGGGATACTATGCTGAGTAATGACCTCGTGCTCACGGAGCTTACTGTCTAGCTGGATGTTGATAAAGGTTCTCTGCTGACCAAACTTTAGTCAAACTCTTAAACCTTCTCCGAGGCCCATCTGTGCACTTCCTTGTAAAACCCAGTTTTAGCAAAGAACTCTGCTAACTCACTTTAGCAAGATCCCCTACCCTCAATAACTGATTGGGGTGCTCATCCTCCATCATACCCAGGTGCTGTCTGATCATGTTGGTCTTTCAGCAAGAGTCTTGTTAGGTCGGTGTAGCCAGAACTTTCCTTACTCCTGATGTTATTACCTCTTAGTAATTTTCCATCCACTGACTCCCAGCCTGCTCCTTGACTATAAATTCCCACTTGCCCACGCTGTATTCAGAGTTGAATCCCATCCCTCTCCCCCACTGCAAAATTCTGTTGCCGTAGTCCCTGTACCCATCGTAATGGTCCCCAATAAAGCTTCCCTTACCATGCTTTAACAAGAATCATTGAACATTTTTTTTCTTTAACAATATACAAATATTTGAGTTAAGACTGGGTTTTATCTGGCCAAGAAGTGAAAAGTTAAATGTTGCAGTGAATTGCAAGGAGTGAATGTCCACTGTGATAGTCAGTGGGGAAGGTAATACAGAAAGAGCCTTTAGTTCACTGTGATAGTAAAAGGCAGAAGGTAATAGAGTGCATTCAAAGGTTGTTGTAATGAGCAAATGTGTTTTTATCAGAGTCTAAAAGAAATCCTGGATAAGGATCAACCCAATTTATGTGAATGTAACACTGGCATTATATTGAATGACCAAGTTATCAGTTATGAAACATGGAGGAAATAGAACATAATACATGTGTTCTTGGCCAGGCACCGTGGCTCACACGTAAAATTTCAGCACTTTGGGAGGCTGAGGTGGGAGGATCGCTTGAGGTCAGGACTTCGAGCCCAGCCTGGGCAACACAGCAAGACCCCGTCTCTACAAAAACATACAAAAAATTACTGGGCATGGTGGCACACGCCTGTAGTCTCAGCTACTCAGGAGGCTGAGGCAGGAGGATTGCTTGAGCCCAGGAGTTAGAGGTTACAGTGAGCTATGATCTCGCTACTGCACTCC
The DNA here is from genome assembly GCF_028885625.2 of Pongo pygmaeus. Taxonomy (NCBI): domain Eukaryota; kingdom Metazoa; phylum Chordata; class Mammalia; order Primates; family Hominidae; genus Pongo; species Pongo pygmaeus. The sequence goes on along the minus strand of NC_072373.2, from coordinate 152,591,790 downwards.
AGCCTGGGTGAGAGAGCAAAACCTTACCTCTTAAAAAAAGAAAAAAGGGTTCTTTAAAAAAATTTGTATATTAATAGTGTTAAAAGACACATTATGAGTATGAGAAACAGGTATGGTTTTCTTTTGGAAAGAAGATAAATTTGGAAAATCATATATAAAGTTGGGAATGTTAAGTAGTATTGGTTGCAGAAGACATTGGAGGAGAGAAATGTTTCAGGGCCAAGGAGCAGAAATAGAACATGCTAAGTCAGTTAAATGCAAGGAACTGGTGGAATTCAGCAAGAGGCTGGAGAGCAGATAAATAATGAGGAAGATGCTGCAAAATATCTACCACTTGGTGAGGACAAGAAAGCGCCCTAGAACACAGTTGGGGTTTGTACAGATGAAGCAGAGGGCGTAACTGAGGCTGAAAAGTCCCACTACACATGTGCCTCAATTAGGTAGTGATATTGTAGTGAGAAAATTCACACTGAAGTGTGAAGTGTGAAGTGAAGTAGACGGTCACTTGGGATCATTCCCTAGGCTAATTATCTTCCTCTTCTGGGGAAGATATGGAGCTGATTTGGGGAAGTGTTTGTGCCAAAGACGAAAAATTGGATCACTAGGGTGAAGAACTTACATTATGCACAAAAGAGTTGTATTTGAGTCTGTCCTCATGGAACTTCTTGGGGACCAGTGACAGACCTGATGCATTTTCCACTGATATGATCATGGACAGTGTAAATAATAAATCAAGTGTTTGTGGATTTAAACCTTCTTACCCGTCCCTGCTACAGGGGAGGAAACTTGAGAAGGGGCGGGAATGTGAGTTAGCAACCCCTTCCTTTCCTCCCTCCTCCCAGCGTTTGATAAGGTGAGGTCAGGTGACTGTACAGTGGGCTGTGGGCAGAAACAGATTTGCTGAAAAGAAATGAGGAAGGCAGACATCCCAAGGCATGTTTGGAACATTCGGGTTAAATGCAGCATAGCATTATTCAGCAATAAAAAGGAACGAAGTATTGATATCCACTACAACATAAACGAACCTTGAAAACATTATGCCAAGAAACCAGTCACAAAAGACCATATATTGTGTGATTCCATTGACATAAAATGTCCTGAATAGGCAAGTCTATGGCGACACCTCATTCCAGACTATTTTTCCAGCTTCCTCTTTTTCTCTGCCTGCCCCCATCACCCCATGCAGCATTTGCTCTGTCCTCAACAAATGACCCACTGTTCACTGAAAAATCTATGTGCTTTCAGATCTCTACACCTTTGCCACCTTTATTATCGTCCAGTACATGTCTGTTCTTCTAGGCCCAGCTTAACTGGCAACACCAAATTAAACTGAACAATCCTGACGCCTGCTGAGAGGAGCTCTTCCCCACTAAAAAGTGAGCTCAGATTTGGAATAGTGTAGAACATCCAGGCTGGAACCAGACCTGGAGGTTATCTAGTCCTAGTTCAGTCCCTTCATATGATAGAGGAGGAAACTGAGGCCCCAAGAGGATGAATGGCCTGTCAAGTCCTGAAGCACACTGAGGGCAAAATCCCAGGCACGCCCCATGCAGGGCTCTCTGCCTTGCACTTCAACCTTTCTGCAGTTTTTTTGTTTTGTTTGGGTTTTTTGTTTTTTGTTTTTTGAGACAGAGTCTCACTCTGTTGCCCAGGCTGGAGTGCAGTGGTGCGATCTTGGCTCACTGTCAGCTCCACCTCCAGGGTTCACGCCATTCTCCTGCCTGAGCCTCCCAAGTAGCTGGGACTACAGGCGCCCGCCACCATGCCCGGCTATTTTTTTTTTTTTTTTTTTGTATTTTTAGTAGAGACGGGATTTTGCCATGTTAGCCAGGATGGTCTCGATCTCCTGAGCTCGTGATCCACCCACTTCGGCCTCCCAAAGTGCTGGGATTACAGGCGTGAGCCACCATGCCCAGCCTCTGCAGTTATTTTTGATGGAACAAATATTTATCAAATATTTGCTGTGTACCCATATTTTATGATGTCAGCCTATTCCTTAAAAACTCTTACATGGGCTGGGCACCTGTAATCCCAGCACTTTGGGAGGCTGAGGTAGGCAGATTACTTGAGGCCAGGAGTTCAAGATCAGCCTGGCCAACATGGTGAAACCCCATCTCTACTAAAAAGACAAATGGCCAGGCATGGTGGCGCACACCTATAATCCCAGCTACTCGGGAGGCTGAGGCAGGAGAATCGCCTGAACTTGGGAGGCAGAGGTTGCAGTGAGCCGAGATCGTGCCACTGCACTCCAGCCTGGGCGACAGAGCAAGCCCCTGTTTTAAAAAACAAAAAACAATTCTTACATGGTTCCTCATTATCGTCATGCAATAGGGTACATAAGCCTCTTCATAGCCCAGGCTGTCCCTACAATTCCAGCTTCACTCCTTGCTACTCCCCCCCATATCTGGCCATCCACCATTTTGAACTGGTCAGCATAATGTAATGTAGTGAACATGTGCAAAGACTTCAGAATCAAAGGCCTGGGTGTGAACCAGGTCTCTCCACTTACTTAACCACATTATCTTGAAAAATTTTAATTCATCTTTCAGAGCCCCTGTTTCATCATCTGTAAAACTGGAATAACAATACTTCTCTTCTAAGATCATTGATAGGATTACTTTGGTTATTTAAAAAGCATTTCTGTGCCATTACTAGTAATATTTATCATTTTAAATGATGACAATTATTACTTTCCTCAGAAAGCTTCTCTGCCCTCCCAACATTATGGAAGTTGCCCTTATAGCTCCTGTGCTTATTTCCTAACAGTGTAAATTCCTGTTGAATGTTCATCTCTACCACTGAGCATGAGCTCTTGGAAAACAGGACTATTGTTTCTCATTCAACTTGGTTAACTCCAAAACATTGATGATGACCAGGAAATGCTTGTTGGTTGAAAGGAAAAGAAGAAAGAAGTAAAGCAATAAGCAAGGTGCTGTGGGGGCCATGAACATGGCAAAGGCAAAGCCCCTACCATCCAGATGTAGAACCTCTAGCTGGACAGACAAATTACAGATTGCTATCTTTGAGTCTCCTGTAAGGATAAAGTATATTTATGAGAGGGGAAAAGGAACTTTAAAAAAACTTATTTTTTCCTTATTGTGGGCTATATCATACGTACAGGAATGCATAAAAGTAGTACGTAGAGTTTGAGGAATAAAATGAACACTCATGTAACCGCCATGCAGGACGAGAAATAAAAGAGAATTGCGGAAGCTCCACCCTCCCCATATGTCTCCCCTGTCACAGCTTCCTTCCTCTCCCCAAGAAGTAACTCCTGTCCTGGATTTCGTGATAATCATTTCCTTGCTTCTCTTTATGACTTTATTGCCTATGTATGGATCCGTAACCAATATAGCTTTGTTTTTGAACCTTATATAAACTGAACCATACTGTATTCATATTCTTGAGACTGGCTTGTGTCCCTCAAGTTTGTGAAATTAATCCATGTTGTCGAAGATAGCTGTGGTTCTTTTTCTTTTAATTACTATAGTATTCCATTATATGACTATGTCACAATTTATCCATTATTGCTAATGGACATACAGGATTTTTCCAGTTGGGGAACGACAAACAGTGCTTCCATTAATATTGTTGTATCCATTTTCTCCAGTATCTAAACATGCAGCATTCTTTTTGTTGATATTGTTGAGAATTCATTCTACCTCTGGAAGCAGTGAAATCCCTAGGAGAAGAAAAATTCAAACTAGTTTGCACAAAAAAGATTTAAATAGGTAGACAAGAGTCTCAAAGTCTGCTTGAAAATGTGTGTTTGAAAACTTTGTGTTTCTCAAAGTGTGCTCCAAGATGGCCCACGACAAAATCATGTGGAGAATTTGTTAAATATACAGATTAAAGACCCAGCCCAAACCCACCAACCAAGACCCTCTGCAGATACGGCCTGGAAAGCTGTGTTTGAGCAAGCTTACCACCCACCCCCACATGACTCATGTAGATCACCAACCCTCTACCTTTTTGTTTTCTTTTTTCATTTGTTAGCATTTAGCTAAGCTCCCTCCTTGTGGCTTCAAGCCACCAGAACACAGCCTCCCTACCTCCCCCCACATATACACCTTTAATCTTCTCCCAGCTCTCCTGCTGAAGAACTGGGCCTTCGTGACAGCAGCCTACTTTGGGAGTTTCCCTTCCTCAGAATTCTGCAGTAGCCCATAGCACTCCATCAATGATGGGAGCAGCTCCAGCCTGTTTTATTTATTATTTTTTTTTTTTTTGTCAGCGTGTGATTACTCATGTCTCCTGACTGATCAAGGTCCACATTTGTCAAGGTCAAGAGTTGGGCAGAAGCTCTGGTTTCTCTTTAAGTGGTAATGCCTCATAACCAACTTTACCAAAGTAACCTGGGTGACACTTGTGGAAGTTGATGCACACCACCAGCATTCCCCTGGCCTCCCAGGTGCTTCCTGTGCTTGGCCAGGCCTTTACTTTCTGTAGATGATACAGGTGTAATGGAACAAATCTCAGCAGTGGGTGCAACGTTAGGAGAGGAGAAGGGGCAGTACTTTCGTGCCCAGAAAATCAGCTTCCCTTGATATGTCCTCCTTGGACTAGCATGCCTGCCAACAGTCTCCAAGCGGACTACCTTTAGCACACCTACACACTGCGGTCCTAGCCTTTTGCTTTCTTCTCCACATCTCTCTCCCTCATCCCTCAATCTCGCCCCTATTCCCAAATGCTCCAGAACACTCAGAAGTCTCATTTTAACTCCAAAGTCTTTCCATGACCCCTAGCAATGTTTTACCTAAATAGGCACTTATTGTTTTAAATAGACCTTCCTTTTTAGAGAAGTCTTAGCTTCACTGCAGAATTGAGCAGAGTTCCCATATACTAGTTACACTGCTCTAAAAATCCTGTACTCTGCCTACTCATCCCCCCCGCCCTCTGCTCATCAATCATTGATCTTTTTAAACCTGCCTCCAGTTTTGACTTTTCCAGAATGTCATATAATTGGAACCATACAATATGTACTCTTTTCAGAGGAGCTTGTATCACTGAGTAATATATATTTAAGTTTAGCGCTGAATAATATTCCCCTGTCCATCTGGATATATCAGTTTATCCATCCATTAAAATACTGAAGATCATCCTGGGTGCGTCCAAGTTTTGTCAATTATGCATGAAGTTGCTGTCAACATCCATATGCAAGTTTTTGGGTAGATGTTCAGGTTTCAGCTCATTTGGGTAAACACCAAGAAGTGCAATTGCTAAAAAGTATGGTAAGAGTATGTTCAGTTTAAGAAACTGCAGTGTATTCTGAAGTGGATGTACCATTTTGTGTTCCCACAAGCAATGAGTGAGAGTTCCTATTGCTCCATGTCCTCACCAGCATTTGGCGGTGTCAGTGCTTTGGATTTTGGCTATTCTAATAGATGTGTAGTGGTACTTCATTGTTGTTTTAATTGAGACACCTAGTTTTAAAACCACTACTCTTCACTTTTTTCTCTGTGTTTTTGGGGGTCTTGTGTTTTAAAATTTTGCAGAGCAAATTATGAGCAAGTGATAGTGATCTTTCATTATTAAACATGATTTACAAATATTTCAGACTAACTCTCTTTTTTTCCTTTTAAATATAGATAAATGCAGAGGGAACACCAGAGGACGTTTTTCTTCAACTCTGCACAGCTATTGACTCTATTTTCTGAAGGCGAAAATGCATGTTTGTTAGAATGGAAACAGAGAAAAACATTAAAAAGTTCATTCCTTAACACAATGTTTCAAGTTAAACCTTTTGTGTCACCCCCACCCCCATCACCACCCCCTAAATCCTGACAGCACTGTTTGCTTCCCAGCTAGACCTGTGTGAGAGGTGTCTGGAAATCATGCATGGTGTATTTGGGACTATCAACCTCTTCTCCACACTTCAGACAACTGTCTGCACTCACAGCACGCACACTTTGTATCATGCAGGCCACACTCAGAGCTAGTCAGTACGTGAACAGTGGTGCAGTGCCAGTCTGTGTCCGTTGTGATCACAGGCCTTGCTAGACCCTGATCATCTGGTTCTCCTCTCATTAAGCATCCCTAACTCCCAGTCACACCTTCCTCTCCCTAAGATTTACATCCTGTTCCCCGATGGAGGCCCCTGGCATAGGGGACAGCCCTGGGCATCTTCCTTTGGTGTCTGGCTGTTTTGTCAACTCTCATCCACTGGTGGCTCAGAGCCATAAGGTGGGTTGATGATTACACAATGCCTTGTACATGATATAGAGGCATCAAGCAAGTAAAATTTGACAGAAATTTTTAAAATATGAAAATGTATAGCTTTTCCAAGATGGTAAAACCCAGGTTAGTCATCAGTAACATTCTCTATTTTTAAGAAACTTGGAATACTGTCAGTCATTATGGCTAAGAGAACAAATCTGATAAATTGTGTAACCTAGTTTCTTCTCTACATGGTGATGCATTTCAGCAATTATAAATTAATATAAATGACCAAAAGTAACTTAAAAGCATGAGATATTTGCTATTTCATTCATTGGGCACATATCAAATTATAATTTTGATTTTAAATGGTCACCCATTTATTTGTTGCCAAGCAAGTAAAAAAAAAAAAATACCATAACAAACCTGATGTGGGTGGCAGGGGCATGTCAGTAAGTGGTGTGTTCAATGTTGTGTTTGTTTCATATGGGCCCTTTCCAGGAGTTTGCAAACCTTGTCATACCCATATGCAAAATTGTGTTTCCTTGCATTAAACCAGTGAAGTTTGGGTTCTCTTTTGTGCTATCAGTTGTAAAATCAGAGCTTCTTATATATTCTACTGGAATAACTGCATCTTCCACTCAGTCACTACAAAAAAGCATAGTTTCAGTTTGCATGAATTTTTTTTTTTTCTTCAGTGGTTGTGCAGATAAGGATCCATTTCTGGGATAGAATTGTATTTTTTAAGTCTTTTTTTTTTTCTTGAAATGGATATGTACAAATAAAATAAATGGACGACAGGATAACTCTTTTTCTATTTATTTGTAACACATCATTCTGGAAAGCATTTGAAGCCTTATTCCAAACAGAATTAGAAGCGAACACAGAAATAGTCAAGATTTACGATACGCTTATATGGTTTTAATTTTAGCTATAGATCAGTTTTGAGTTATTACAGAGAGAACTCAATGTATTCATGATACATGGTAACTTTCATATTTCCTCTTTCTCTAGCACTCATTCTGAAACAGAAATGTTAGTGTTTGCTAAAGAAGAAATTAAATTTCTTTGGTTACAATTATGCCTCTATTAACAAAAAGGGGCATGTTCCCACAACTCCAACAGTTGTCAAATACTTTATTACTACCCCAAGTTGTCACACTCTCTATCGGGGAGCATAATAAGTACTTGAGCAAACTGGAAAAAAAAAGGTTACAGGATGAAAATCATCAGTTGTGCCAGAAAACATAAAATGACTCTTTGTAGGCATTAACATTCTTGAAACACATACCATATACTGGCAAACACAGTCCATGCCCAGCACAGCTCTGACTGCACAGGTAAGGAAAATGAGACAGCAGAGGGGCAGAAAGGCCCAGCCATCTTTTACAGGCTTTTACGGCTGTAGCTGACAGCCACCCTGAAAAATTTAGCAAGGGTAAATGGCTTTGCCCCTGAAGAGTATCTAGAAGTGCAAATCAACTCTTCTCTAGAACACATTAACTGATTTGAATGGCTTGAAATGATATCACTACTTTAAAGTCATAAGATTTTAATACTGGAAAAGACCTTAGAGGTCTCTGTCTAGCGAAAGACCTGTGTGTATGTAGAAGACATCAGAACATAATCTAAACTCCTTTACAATGATGTGTATTCAAGGCCACATCTGAGCTGGCTTGTGCCCTCTTCGACGCCATCAACTACTACTCTCCTGTTGCTCATTTGGCTTAAGCTACTCTGGCCATCTTAATGTTGCCAGAACAAGCCACGGTCTGCTGGCTCAGGGCCCGTGTGCTACTGCTATCCTTCTGCCCCTTCCTACAGATTATTCATGCAGCAAATTCCCTTGCTCCATTCTGGTTTCTATTTGAATTTACCCTGGCCAGTAGAGGATTTCTTTGCTTATTCCATCTAAAATGGCAGACTATTCCCCATTCTCCCATTATTATTTTTCTCTGAGCGTTACTTATCTTCAAAGCATTTATCCCTGCCTGAATTGAAGTAATAGTTTTTATTTACTTACTTATTGCTGGTCTTCTGCATTAGATTATAACCTCCATAAGGACACGGCTTGGTATCTCCAGTCCCACACACAGTAATTATTATTGAGAGCTAACATATTTAACATACTCTCTGCACCTCCAGTTTTCTCATGCATACAATGGAGAACATAATAGTAATGAACCTCATAGAGGAACTGGGAGGATTAAACAAAAGTTAATAAGACACATGAATCATTTACTAGCTCCTAATGTGCAATGAAAGGTAGTTCTTTGTCAACACTTACTGAGTGCTTCACTTCCACAACTGGGACTAAGACCCACAATTTTTACTCCAGTGTACTTTCCATTACATTGCTTTTTTTTTTTTTTTTTTTTGAGACAGCGTTCTCCCCCAGGCTATTATGCCATGGCACCATCTCAGCTTACCGCAGCCTCAACTTCCCAAGTTCAGGTGATCCCCCAAACTCAGCCTCCTGAGTAGCTGAGACTATAGCCACGTGCCACCATGCCCAGCTAATTTGTTTGTATTTTAAGTAAAGACAGGGTTTTGCCATGTTGCCCAGGCTGGTCTCAAACTCCTGGGCTCAAGCAATCTACCTGCCTCAGCTTCCCAAAGTGTTGGGATTACAGACGTGAGCCACCATGCCCAGCCCCATTACACTACTCTTAAAAACATGGAAGAGAATCAAGATACACAGCCTAACTAGGGTCCCACAGAGAACCAAAACCACCTCTACTACCCAGGGTTGAACCACAGCCTTCGGGTAAGATAGAGTCCAATTCCCCTGTCCTCTCACAGAACTGTCAAGATGACCTTCTGATGCAAGGCCTCTAAGGATCTCACAGACACAGTCATAGGTGGTGTCTCTTAAGTTCCTGGAGGAAAAAAATGTAAACTCACCAAAATGTTGGTCATACAACCAACACATATTTATTGAGAATCTACTAAATGCCAGGCCCTAGAGATACAGACAGACATGGATGGTCTCTGTTCTCATGGAGCTAAATGTATTATAACTCTGAAAAGTCTAGTTAACTAGCTACATGAACTGTAGAAAAAAAAGTTATATCTTTTTTCTGGGATCATATAAATAGAAGAACATTTTTCATCAAGAAATAAAAACAGTTTACAGCCTAAACAGGACCGTGTCTTCATAAGCTTGTGGAAAACCCTACTGAAATCTGAAGACTTCCAATCCCATCCAGTGCATCTATAGATGAACAACAGGCTTCAAACTTCATTATCCACAATAAGAAATAGTTTTATATAGCACACAACACTTATATTATGATTAAAAAAGACATTTCACAAAACAATATTTATCTTTATTACATGTGATGTACCATTTTCTCTATTTCATTTTTTCAAATGTTCTTCATACCTAGTAAATTTTTGTGTTCTGTGAATCAATTTAAACAAAAAGGGGAAGGGGGGAAAACAGACAAGGCATACTATTAGGTTAAGTGAGAAGCACCCAACATGCATAGAAGAAAATCCTACCCGAGGCAGGAAACACAAGCCTTAGTCCCAGCTTTGCCTGAGACTTTGCAAGCCTGGACATATGCTCAGGTTTGTACTCTTAGGAAGCACACCACGTCAGGAAAACAGAATGTAAGGCAACACCTGCACACCTCCACTCCTAACACCTAGTGTTGCCTGACACAAGGGGAAATTCCTGCTCAGGAAACAGGATAGTAAGGCAGACGCTGACTCTGAAGTAATCTGCCTAGGTTAAAATCCAAGCATCACCGCTTTACTAACTATACGACCTTGGGCAGGTTAATTAACCTCTCTGGCTAGATTTCCTCATACGACAACAGGATAATAAATGACCCTGCCTCATACAGTTGTTAAGAATTAGTTATCATATGCTTGCTTGGCACATAGTAAACACTGTATCAGTGTTTTCTATTATTATTATGCATCACACAAAAGGAAACCTCCTCTGCCTAAATCTTACAGCAATGGTTTTAGATATTAAAAGTTTCTTAAGATGTGCAAATAACTTGAGCACAATATATCAGGAAATAGATCTTATCTAATGAATACCACTGAATAAGCAATGCTTTAGCAAATAGGTCTTTTACGGTCTGTTTTAGCTTACAGTCCAATAATTCTATGTAGGCAGATGGTGGCCTACTGGCAAATGACAGCTCTGCCCATTATTCCTGCAACTCTCAAATTAAAACAATAACAAAACACTACCTACTACTATCTGAACTTCAGGGCCTTTTAAAGCCATGGGGGCTATTTGCTTGGAGCTGAAAAATGCAAAACAAACACATCTTCTGCTCAAGCCGAAAAATCCTCTTAACTCAAAAATCTCAAAAAATGTTTGCCCTTGAAAAATGCATTCAAGTGGTTTGTCTATTCCATTTATATAACAATTGTATCACTCATAGCCCTCTTCCAAAGCATACATCATACTTTATGGAATTTTTGAATGGATCTGAATGGCTTTCCAAAACTAACTGGTATTATTTCTACACAAACATAGAAGTTACCATCAAGCGTTACTATCTTGCCTAATTACAAGTTGAAGGCAGATCTTCTGGCATATTCACAAAACGTTTAATATAAAAATGCCCAGAATGCTAATGATTCCCCTCTTCACTCACTAATAATTCCAGGGTGAGAAGTTAAGCTCAAGTCCATTTACTTTTCCTTCCGTTATGATATATTATATCTATATCATCAGTGATCTTTAATCAATATATTACTTTAAAATTCTCATATTTGTATATTTAAAATTCTATTACTTTTCTCAATTAAAAAAATTCAGGGTATGATTTTAGTACCCTGCTATGTACTGAAGAGAACTAGTCAATAATGTTCCCTTGATTTTAAATAGGAAAAAACAAGTGATTCTAAAAATTGGGTCAAATATAACAATCAATCTTAGAATATTTATAGTATCTTTTCCTATAGTTAATAGTAATTTCCAGGAAACGAGGTGATTTTTCAAAAGCCATCTGTTTAAATACATGGGGGCTTATTTTCATGAGACACAACTAGAAAAAAAATTTTCAACTTTAGTTTTCATACCTGAGCATTAATAATTGCCTTTTTCTTTAACCATGGTCTGTGTTTCCTTTTTGTAAGCTAGTTTAATTTACTGTTTCAGCACACACTGAGTAAAAAACATTACCATTTTTTACAGGGTTGCTTAAGATCACCCTCTTTTCCATAATATATTCCTTATTCTTCATAAACGACAGAAAGAAAACTCTTAAATATGTGAAGCAAACTATTTTAAAAAATACCAATTTCTGGTTTTAACACTGGTAAAAAAAAAATCCAAAATCTAACCAAAAGGAAGTCACAACAAGCATTCTATAATATAAACAGACAGTATCCACATAGTTTATTTCTCACAGTTCTCCTGACAAATGAACATCATTCAAGAACATACTGTATACACAGATAAGAAGAAACATACAAAATGTTTTAAATGATGCACAACAAAATCCAGCAGTATAAAAGAATGCATGTGAACCTTTAGCTCACTGTGCAGACTAAATTTAATCACTTGTTTAAATAGTAATAAAAATACAATCTTTTATGGATCTTGTGCAGACTACAAAAGAGGGAAATTATTACCATATATATGATTTTTATATTAGGCAGTTTTCTTTGATGAGTTGTACTGACAACTCCAAATACAGAGGCAGAAGGCTGTGTATTTTAAAGGAATTAATGTTGTGAATTAGAAACTTTACACAGTTACTACCACTGGCACTTTTCACCATAGTTTGTACACATCACATGATCATCTTATATAACATTACATTTAAAAATATATCTGAGTGACAATTTTATAACATTCACACACCATGAGCTGGTTAAGGAAGCAATGCCACAGTTGCCTCCTGTAGTGCTTCACTGTTGGTAATTAAGGACAATTCATTGTGGTTAAAAGAAATTAGGTATCAATATGATTAAGCAGCTCCAATTTACTAAAGGCCATCAATGACCACCACTGGGACAGTGAGTTCTTTTAAAGTGTATATCCTAGAAGCAAACACCATCATTGGTTAAAACTTTGTCTAAAGAAGTCAGTTTCTGTGCTGAAAACTATTTTCACAAAACTGAAGGCTACTAAACTGTTTTAATATAAATACTTTGTCTTCTCATTATCATATTTATGACCAAGTTCTTTGAAACCTTTGGAATTTACTCTCTCTTTAATGTGTGCTCTCGTTCCATCTCACCCATTTAAGATCACCACCTAAAATGCAGTGGTGAAAAATTCACCAGGGAAACCCTTTGCTCACCAGGAATGTTCAGCTGCTGAACAGTGATCTAGAGCCACAACGGTGCAGAGCTGTACTTGACGAGAACACTCAGGAAGCCCTCATGCTGTGAGTGTCATTTCTGGGAAAGCAGAGAATCTTTCCAAACTGTGCACATAATTAACAATGATACCATTGCTATGTGTTGAAGAGGACTAGTAAATGATGTTCTCTTCCATGTCATCTGTTTGCTGGAAAGTAGTTTGGGTCAAGGTAATTGTAACTGGTGCCCTGAGACACACAGTAGTCTCTGTCTAAGAATGTCTCTGACCTATAAATAGGTTCTAATTGGTGATCTTCCTTGTGAATATCTGTTTCATGTAGGCTGCAAAGAAAAAAAGACACACATGATTACATGGTACTGGATGCATTTTAGTCTGTGTATTACAAAGCTTCCTCACAGCTCTCCCTGTTTAAATCCATTAATCTATCAAAATCTCTAACAGAAAGTTACTTGACATGTGGTATGATTACAGAAAAAAATTCACTGCCTAGAACAACAAAGTTTAATTCACTAAGTGTGGGTATTAATATTTTCTATGTTTGGAAGTCAAATTCACTAATGGCTGAGAAGCTCTTTTCTTGTCTAAGTTGAAGACTGACAATGAAGAAAACACTTACCAGTCTGAACAAGAATCACAGAAATCCAAAGACATTTCTGGAGGACAATCCTGGCAATGCCACCGAACACCCTGGATGGGTTCTATGCCACAGTTATCACACTATAACAGATTCAGACAGAAAACGTATTAAATTATACTGTTCCATGATCTTTTTTATTTTCCACAAGGAAACACATGATGTGCACATAGACATCTTCTCTCTCCATGCACAGGACAGTAATATAACACACAAATGGTTATCTGTTAGAGACAATTTCTAGCAAACTAGGTAAAATTCCATCCACTCAATATCAAGATATGGGTGAGTGAGAGGAACATTAGAAGGGATAATCTTCAATCAGCTTAAATTTATTTAAAAATTTTTAAAAGTAAATCATCTCCAACTTGGGTGTTTTGTTATTTGTAATCATCTACTTGAAAGGTACCTCAGACCACTGTATGATGACTATGGTTGAGAAACAGAGAGTTAATACCATAGTTAAAACTATCCAAATACTGGTTAAGGAAGCAATGCCACAGTTGCCTCCTGTAGTGCTTCACTGTCGGTAATTGCTACAGAATTGTTTTAGCAGGCTCTCTTGGCTAACATAAACCCAGGCAACAATGAAATTCTGTCTAAACTTTTATCTTATTGAATCGCTCTCCAAAGCCTAAAGACTCCTAATAACCAATGCCCATCATGTCAAAAAGGCAGATCTAGCTCTTTCTCAGCGTGGTGGCATTGTGACAGTCCTCAGTGTGTTCTGTGCACTTTTGGAAATCAAAGGATCTATCATTTCTAGTTTCTTTGATCATCTGGTCAACTATAGTGGCTGACAGACTGGCAAACAAGCCATGGCTGGGTTTTGCAGCAAAATTAGGAGAAGTGAAGCAAGTTTTTCTGAAAGGCCAGAGCTGCCAGTTAGGAAAATCTCTATTGGAGAAGCAGGGTCACTGAAAGATCAAGAGGGAAAATCATTTAATATAGTATGGTTACTGGCTACTCTAGAGGATCAAAGGTATAGCTTTGTTTTCAATTAGGTTTACCAGTCACAGCACACATCAATACTTTCATGTGTACCCACCAACACCACCAAGTTTATGGTCTCATTATTACCTCCTCCAGTCCAACCAAGTCAATTTTAATGCCTAAAGGCTTCTCAAACTTGCCAATCTGTATCTCCATGGCCACCAGTCAAGTTCAGGACACCCTCCTCTTTTGTCTAAATTATCAAAAGAATCTCTAACCAGTTTCCTTGACTCTAGTCTTGCCTTCCTCTAATTAAGTTTCCATACTATGGCCAAAATGATGAGAGGAAAAGCTGGTCAGTTCCAAACCCACTGCTTTCCTAAAGATCATCACCCCCAATAATTTAAGTAACTAGAATGATTCTCTCCAAAACGTAAATTTCATGTTACTTTCTGCTTAAAATCATTCAATGGTTCCCCCCACCAACCTCTCAGGATAGTGTGAGCTCCTTGGCAAAATTTATAAGGCGGTGCAAGCAGCCTCTAACTACTCTCTAGTATGTACTCTAGCCACCCTCAACTATTTTGTTTAACTTCTCTAAATTCCTTATGAGAATGAAAACAGAGTAAGGGCAAGAACTGAGTCTGTCTTGTTTACTGCTGAATCTCTAGCACTTAGCAAAGTGACTGGAACATAATGTGTATTACAAAATTCTGCAGAATGAGTATATGCATTTCTATTAGCCTCTCAATCAGAAAGGGAAAAAAACCCATTTCGGACCCATGGACAACAGCAACAAAAAGAGAAACAGCTAAACAAAAGCCCCTCACATTTTACCTCAATTGATAGCTACCTGTATGTCTGTCTTCACTCTACTAAATAATAAACTCTTCACATCAGGAACGATGGCGCCACTGCTTTGCACAAATGAATGGGATAAAAGATAAACTTTTTCCTATATGCTTAGCAATTCTGGAGTTTAACACTACAGAAACCACTTTAAAGTATCTCTTATCACCCTTTTAAAATTAAATGAATACTGCAGCCTGGACAACATGGTGAAACCCCCATCTCTACTAAAAATACAAAAATTAGCTGGGCATAGTGGCACACACCTGTAATCGCAGCTACCTGGGTGACTGAGACACGAGAATCGCTTGAACCCGGGAGGCAGAGGTTGCAGTAAGCTGAGATCACGCCACTGCACTCCAGCCTGGGCAACAGAGCGAGACTCTGTCTCTAAATAAATAAATAAATAAAATGAAATGAATCCTAAAATTAAATAGAACTTACCTTAAAGCCCACATGTTGCACAAATCCACTTTCAGCTTGCATTTGCTGAAGTTTCTGCTTCTTTAACTTTTTAAACTGTAATAGTTCTTTATATTCAGGTAAATTCCTATACATGATAGGAATACTTTCGTCATCCTATCAAAAAAAAACAAAACAAAAACGTTGGTTTGGTAATTAAAATGAATTAAGTGTAAAAAATACTGATACAGAATATTATTCTACTGATATTTTTCATTTTTAAAATATCTCTTAGTACGCATAGAAAATTAGTGCTGTTATTAGCAGTATTTTCCACTAATGCTTTTGGATGGCTTTTTTTTTTTTTAACACAATAGTAATTCTGAATTGTAGCAGACTACTTCAATGTAGGTAAAAGGGAAGCATGGCCATGATTACCACCTCTGTCACACACTATTGCAAACCCAATCCCATCTTTATATTTTCACGGTTACTTGAGTGACTTGTAATCTACTTCTCCTTCATTTAAGGAAGTTCCTCCTCTCCAATCTAACAGATTTTTACATTTGCTTCTGTAAACATGACACTTTCTTAATAACAAGCAAACCAACCTCTGCTCTTGTTTTTTGCTCTGTACTCCCAATGATCAAAGTAGAACATTTCTCTCCTACTCAACAAGATGAACTGAGTTACAAAGATGACTATTTAGAATGGACTGTAAGAGACATAAACAGTAAAAACTATATAAATATATTAAGTAGGCTAGGTGCAGTGGCTTACACCTGTAATCCCAGTACTTTGGGAGGCCGAGGTGGACGGATCACTTTAGGTCAGGAGTTCAAGACTAGCCTAGCCAACATGGCAAAAGCCTGTCTCTACTAAAAATACAAAAATTAGCTGGGCGTGGTGGCACGCACCTGTAATCCCAGCTACTCGGGAAGCTGAGGCAGGAGAATTGCTTGCACCTGGGAGGCAGAGGTTGCAGTAAGCCAAGACTGTGCCACTGCACTCCAGCCTGGGAGACAGAGCGAGATTCCATCTCAAAATTAAAAAATAAAATAAATGTATTAAGTTGAAGTATCCCTTAATAAACTGGCCTTCAAGGTATAAAGTCTATTTATGATTCCAAACTTTTAGATACATATGTTCGGGACCATCCCCCACCTCCCAAATTGACAAGTAGTTTTCTACTCAAAGTATTAACATGCAAAATTTGTCTATTTAAAATTGCTGACAACACTGTGGTTCATCATCCTAGACAACTTCAAGATTATCACAGATGCCCAACTTGCTATTTCTGGCCTCTAATCTTACACTGATTCTACTGAAATGATCTTCATCTTCATTCCTTCTCAGAGTCTCCCACTCCAACAGCCATACCTTGGACCTTGCCTTCAATTATAAGTGATTTACATCCCAAATATTAAGCTTAGATTTCCTACCTCCACTGTTATTCCTACTTCTCTCATATTCTCACCCCAAATAATCAGCTTATTTTTTTAACCTCATTGAAATTTCTGATCACTATTCTGCTTCCTGTTCTCCCAATTCATTTGTGCTCTGCCACCCAGGTTCCATTTCTTTCCTTTGCTACCTCATGACTAATCCCATGCTCACTTATTTCCTAAAAGCATCCCCAATTCTCTGATCCATGTCCTGTAAATTCCCAATCCTGGACCAAACAAGCCCTACCCCACCCATTCCTCCTGCTACATTAGGTATTAAGTGCTATGTTTATTTTATATCAAGTAAACAAAAGTTTACACAAAGCAGCCCAAGTCAGAAATCTAAGTGTTATCCTCAGTTTTTGTTTTTTGTTTTTTTTTTGAGACAGAGTTTTGCTCTTTCACCCAGGCTGGAGTGCAGTGGTGCGATCTCGGCTCACTGCAAACTCCGCCTTCCGGGTTCACGTCATTCTCCTGCCCCAGCCTCCCAAGTAGCTAGGACTACAGGCGCCCGCCACCACACCCAGCTAATTTTTTTGTATTTTTAGTAGAGATGGGGTTTCACCATGTTAGCCAGGATGGTCTCGATCTCCTGACCTTGTGATCTGCCCGCCTCAGCCTCCCAAAGTGCTGGGATTACAGGCGCACCACGCCTGGCCTATCCTCAGTTTTTCACTCCGTCTTATATCGAATGTAACAAATCCTGTCATTTCTTAATACTTTCTACAATCTCTCTCAAATCGGTCCTCTAGTATCCACCCCCTCCTTTGCCCCTACCATTACTTAAAAGTTCCCAATGGTTTCCTGACTATCTACAGCATCAAGTCCAAAGTCTTTGGCTGAATAAAAGATTCTTTACAATTTCACACTTCATCTATCTTATCTCCCACTTTTTCCTGTTTTTTTA
This sequence comes from Pongo pygmaeus, assembly GCF_028885625.2. Lineage (NCBI taxonomy): Eukaryota > Metazoa > Chordata > Mammalia > Primates > Hominidae > Pongo > Pongo pygmaeus. The sequence continues at coordinate 152,574,163 of NC_072373.2, read as the reverse complement.
ATTTTGAGAGAGGGTTTCACTCTGTCACCCAGGCTGGAGTACAATGGTGGGGCTCTCTGCAGCCTTGACCTCCCAAGCTCAAGTGATTCTCCCACCTCAGCCTCCTGAGTAGCTGAGATGACAGGCGCACACCACCAAGCCTAGCTAAATTTTTTTTTTTTTTTTTTTTTTGTAGAGACAGGGTTTCGTCATGTTGCTCAGGCTGGTCTCAAACTTCTGGGCTCAAGTGATTTGCTCATCTAGGCCTCACTTATTGCTGGGATTACAGCATGAGCCACTGTGCCTGGCCCCACTATCCATTTCAAATTCTTGTCAACTAAAGATGTTTGATGATTGTTATTACCATCCTATGGCACCACTGAGAAAGACAACGTAAGTAATGCTATACACTAATAAATAAGTGACCCAAATAATTAGATAATATAGTAAGAAACGTCTTAACGAAATTTACTTAATTCAGGTATTTTGCAAATGCAGAGTGTAAACACTTTTAAATTTTTAGATTTGCATTTAAATGCTAAGGATATTATTAAATGTGATCAGCAAGGCTAAGATTAAGAAAAGTTAAATCACCTCACACCCAGTAGGTGGCTACTACTAAAAAAAAAAAAACAAAAAATAACCAGTGTTGGCAAGGATGTAAATAAATTGGAATCCTTGTGCACTGTTGGTGAGAATGTAAATGGTACAGCTCCTATGGAAAACAGTATGGTGGTTCTTCAAAAAATTTAACATAAAATTACCATACAATCTAGCAATTCTACTTCCCAAAAGAACTGAAAGCAGGATATTTGTATACCCATGTTCACAGTAGCATTATTCACAATAGCCAAAAGGTGGAAGCAACCCAAGTATCCATCAACAAATGAATGGATAAACAAAATGTGGCATACAATATTGGGAATATAATGCAGCCTTAAAAAGGAAAGAAATTGTGATACATGCTACAAAATGGATGAACCTTGAAGACCATATGCTGGGTGAAACAAGCCAGTCACAAAAGGACAAATACTGTATGCTTCCACTTATTTGAGGTATGCAGAGTAGTCAAATTTATAGATATGGAAAGCAGAATAATGACTGCCAGAGGCTAGAAAAAGGGGTGTTGGGGAGATGTTTAATAGGTACAGAGTTTCAGTCAGGTAAGCTGAGAGCTCTGGAGACTGGTTGCACAATAATGTGACTGTACATAGCATTGCTGAACTGTATACTATAAAAATGGTGAGGATGGTAAATTTCATGTTATGTGTATTTCACCAAAATTAAAAGAAAAATTTTTTAAAGCCTCATAGATTTCCTAATCATAATCACTTTAAACTTAAAGGGGACTAATATCAAATGGAGCTAAAACTGTATATAGATTTCGAAGCCACAGGTAAATAACATGTAAGTAAGTGTTCTATCTATTGCTTTTCGAAAAGAGAAACTAAAATCTATAAATTTTTCCACCAGATGCTTCATAAATATACATCTTGAGTAGCTATTTTAAAGTGATCAGAATAATTTGAACAGGCACTCATTTTTAAATAAATAAACTCAACAACAACAAAAATTACATCAAATCCAATCCACTCTATTATATTTTGCCAATCTGTCAAACTGTACCTTTGGGTTTTGTTTTTTTGTGGGTTTTTCTGAGGGTTTTGGGTTTTTTTTGTTTTTTGAGACGGAGTCTCACTCTGTCTTCCAGGCTGGAGTGCAGTGGCACGATCTCGACTCACTGCAAACCTCTGCCTCCTGGGTTCAAGTGATCCTCCTGCCTCAGCCTCCCGAGTAGCTGGGACTACAAGCATGCACCACCATACCTGGCTAATTTTTGTATTTTTAGTAGAGACGGGGTTTCACCATGCTGGCCAGGCTGGCCTCCAAAACCTGACCTCATGATCCGCCTGCCTCGGCCTCCCAAAATGCTGGGATTACAGGTGTGAGACACTGTGCCTGGCCTTTTTGTTTGTTTTTTTAAGACAGAGTCTCCCTCTGTCGCCCAGGCTGGAATGCAGTGGCATCATCCAGGTTCACTGCAGGCCCAATTTCCCAGGCTCAAGTGATCCTCCCATCTCAGCCTCTTGAGTAGATGGGACTTCAGGAATGCACCACCATGCCAGGCTGATAATTTTTTCTTTTTTCTTTTTTGTAGAGATGGGGTCTCACTATGTTGCCCAGGCTGGTCTTCAACTCCGAGGCTCAAGTGATCCTCCTGCCTCAGCTTCCAATGGTACTAGGATTACAGTTGTGAGCCACCACGCCTAGCCAAATTGTACTTTTTTTAAGTACTCCAACACCACTCTTCATGTGGCCAATTTCCATCCATACTTCAAGTACCATCTTCACTGTCACCCTCTCAGGTCTTCCCCTGAAACTCTCAATCTAAATTAAGTACCTCTTAAATAATTATGTTAGCATCTCTTTTTCCTTTGAAGCATTTTTTAATTTATTTTTTTGGAGATGGAGTTTTTGCCCTTGTTGCCCAGGCTGGAGTGCAGTGGCGCAATCCCAGCTCCTAGCAACCTCCGCCTCCCGGGTTCAGGCAATTATCCTGCCTCAGCCTCCTGAGTAGCTGAGATTACAGGCATGCACCACCATGCCCGGCTAATTTTTTTTTTTTTTTTTTAAAGTAGAGATGAGGTTTTACCATGTTGGCCAGGCTGGTCTTGAACTCCTGACCTCAGGTGATCTGCCCACCTCGGCCTCCCAAAGTGCTGGGATTACAGGCGTGAGCCACAGTGCCCGGTCTGAAGTACTGTTTTAAATGTGTGGTTTACTGATGTGATTACACATTTATCTCCTCCCATAGACTAAAATTTATGAGCACAAAGATCAAACATATTTTGTTCATAACTATGTATCTAATCCCTAGCAAAGCCTGATAAATAGTAAGTTTAAATAAATATTTCTCAGATGTACAATCCTAATAATCACAAAGTATGAAATTATACACAAATGCTGTTTAAGACACAGCAATGATAGTAGTCATTTTTCAAAAGACAAGTTTAAAAGGAAATTTTAAAATTTTTATGAATACAGTTATTAAGGTAGTTTGATGCCAAAGTATACAATCAGTATTTGATTAATCTAGCTATAGAACAAAGGAGCTTACTTTTATTTGATAACTTTTCATTAAAATATCCTTTTCCAATTCTATATAATCAGAGTATTAAGGAAGATATAGGGTAATCTTTATGTCCTTTTAAGCAAGGAATCAGAATCAGGTTAAGTATTGAGAAAATAATTTCAGGAATAGTAAATAATAAAAAATACTAACAGCAACAAAAAGAAATCCCTATATATGTAAAGTAAAATAAAGTGAATTAACCTAAATTAATATCCAACCATGGCAACACTGAGAGGGATTATTTATTCCAAGATAATTTAAAAACCAATTTGACTTTATTTCTGTAGTGGGATATATATATATACATATATATATATATATATGTATATATATACATATATATATATATGTATATATATATACATATATATATATATGGCAAAATAAAGAACTGAAAAACCGTTTTCAGGAACCATATTAATAGTAGTGTTGGTTATTAATATATTCTGAGATTGTTCTGGGCAGTGTGAGACAAAGGAAGTAAGTATTACCTTGATGTCATTGAGAACTATGATTTTTAACCCGCAGAAAGGAGATACATATTTAAGATCAATTAGGGTAGATAAAAGTCCTAGAGTTCTTAAGTTGAATTTGCAATTAAAATATGAACTTAATGATGTCTTTCATCCTTAAATAAAATAAAAATGTATATTTCCCAGCTCTGTCCATTAACAGGCCTACAAACAATGATGAACCCCCCAGCAAGACTCCCAACATTCCTAGAGTCAGGATATAGTCTCTAAACAACATTTCCCAGTAAAAAGAAGGACTGACTCTGGGTCTGAGGCAGGAAATATACAAGATGAGCCTGGATTTTCCTTGTTAAAAATGGGTATTAAGCTATTAAACACTATTAGAGTCTTATCAAAAGAACTTATAAGCCAACTTAAATAGGCCACAACTAACCAAAGATGGGCCCGTTTGAACACTAACAAAGGCAGTAACATCAATGAATTGAAATACATTAAATACATTTAGGGCCAATAGTTCATAAGAATACAAAAAATTTTTAAACCTCATTGGTCATCTTTGAAAGATATGAGAAAATGAACTAATTATTTTAAAAACCAGAAAATAGGCCAGGCATGGTGGCTCATGCCTATAATCTCAGCACTTTGGGAGGCCGAGGCAGGCAGATCACGAGGTCAGGACATCGAGAATATCCTGGCCAACATGGTGAACCCCCGCCTCTACTGAAAATACAAAAACTAGCCAGGCATGGTGGCACATGCGTGTAGTCTCAGCTACTCAGGTGGCTGAAGCAGGAGAATCACTTGAACCTGGGAGGCAGAGGCTGCAGTGAGCCGAGATTGCACCACTGCACTCCAGCCTGGGCGACAGAGAGAGACTCTGCCTAAAAGAGAAAGAAAAAGAAAAAAAAAGGGAGAATTGAGCAATTATCCCACCTTCTCTATATGTACCTCAGAGTAACCAAATAGTTGACTGGGGCAGGGGGATTACTTTTAGAATAGTCCATCAAGTAAATGAAGAAATGATAGCATAATCACTATTCTGTAACATCTAATGAATTAATTGATTTAGGCAATGATCAGTGGCTGTTATGCCAAAAAAAAGAAACAACCAGGCTGATGAAAGTAAACGTGAAGTAGTCCTGCCCACCCCCTAACAAACAAATACATCTGAATTTCATCAATGCTCTCGACCTACTATGAATTTACAGGAAGTTCAGAAAACAGAGGAACAGATTAAATGACAACAAGAAGATGTAATCAATAAAATCCATACTGCAAAATTCTATAGGACAAATGAACCAGTTCTTCAACAAAAACATTGGGAGAGGGAAAAAAGGAAAGTGAAAGAAGGAGAATGAACCTATTGTGATTTATGGGCTTTATTTGGATCCAAACCCAAATGAAAAAATTAGAAAAAAAAATCATGAACAGTGACTATATATTTCACTGTATAACAAATTACCTTTTATAAACATGACAATTATATTGTGTAATATCTGGGACTTGCTCCAAAATAATCCAGAGCAGAGTTGAGGTGGGTAGGGAGGGAGTAGAGATTAAAATAAGGTAGCTTCATGTTGATAATTGTTAAGGTTCATTATACTATTCTATTTTTGTATATGTTTGAAATTTTCCTCACAAAAGTACATTACTTAAAACTATACATTTGACTTGTTCATTAAAAGAAACCAACATTCTCTGAAGAGTGGAAATAATTAGAAAATCCTACTCTCTTCTATACCTTGATGTGTATAACAACTAAGTAGATAACTTACTGATGCATCTTCAACAGCAGTGTTCATGTGGCTATGAAAACAAGATCGGTCATCATCTTCATCCATATACACTGGCGGTTCATGTGAAGTCATGAAAGTGGAAGGCTTAAAGAGATGCTTATTAAGAGGGTGCTGTCGTCTGCTTGTTGAAGACTAAGTAAGAAAACAAATTTTTAATTGGGACAGTGAAAAATCATTACAAGAATCAAAAATATAAAAATACAAATGTTACTTCCAACAAGTCTATCAGAAGAATTTCACTCTATCCTTTAGCATACTCTTATGTTGTTGCTTTTTCTATGCTTTCTGTGTTTTTAAATCATAATTAGCCTTAAAAAAATTTTTTTAAATGTAGGTGAAATACCCCAACAATGGTAAAATGGACCACATGCTTAATATCTAGCTTATATTTGTATCCCCAGCATTTATCATACTCTTGGCAGTCAAATGCTGGCTGCACTGAACTCTTATGATCATCTTATAGAAGATTAGAGAGGATAAAGTGGCCTATGCCAGACATAAAACTATCCAGTAAAACGAAAATTTCTATAACATTATGAATATCTGAAAATACTTATCTAACATTGATTGACTGCTTATTCTATGCCGGGGTGTCCAATCTTTGGCTTCCCTGGGCTACACTGGAAGAAGAATTGTCTTGGGCCACACATAAAATACACTAACACTAAAAAAAAAAAAAAAAAAAAAAAAATCTTGTAATGTTTTAAGAAAGTTTACCGATTTGTGTTGGGCCACATTCAAAGCTGTCCTGGGCCACACGTGGTACGTGGGCCATGGGTTGGACAAGCTTGCTCTATACCAACGTCATTTAATCCTTACAACATTCCTATAAAGTAGTTATCATCACCTCTAATTTAAAGATGAGAAAACTGAGGACAGGGAGGTTAAGTTTCTTGTTCAATGTGTTGCAGCTAGATAGTGGTAGAACCAGGATTATAAACTAGGCCTATGTGGTGCCTAAATTCTCACTTTCCACCACTATGCAGCCTGCCTGTCTTGATCAATAGCACAGTCACAAAGAACACCCTCAGCTACATGGAGAACCATCATTTCATCTGTTTCCAAATTTAAACTCTAACCATGGCAAGCAATCATTGTAAATATAGCTGTACTAGATCTTCACAGCCAAAATACAGTACACCTAAGGGAAAAAAACACATGTAGGTTCTCCAGTATTCCTTTTGTTATCATTATCCAGTGTTAACTATGAAAACATATGGTTACAACACATCTATAAAATTAGCTTAGAATTAACCATGAAAATAAGAGCTCTTACATTAAACACAGGTTAATGTAAGGTTCCAATATTCCACAGTTATAGGATGAACTCTACATATCTACACAGGTTATGCTATATTTGGTGGGAAACCCAAAATATTTAAAACAATTGGCAAATTAAAACAAGCTTCCATAGCTTGGTTTAAAAAATTTTTTTAATGTGTAAAACATGAAACTGTATAGACAATATTCTTAATGTAAAATTATATTAAATAGCTTCAGTATGGAAGGGTAACAGCACTAGATATACTCTTAGCTTCTCTTTATGAGAAAGATGTCAGTGGTGGGGAGGGAAAAGTACCAGGATAACTTATTAAGGAAATTTAAAACAGCCAATTAGGTGTCTTTATTTTTTGTGATTACAAGAAACTGGCTAATTTTTTTTTTTTTTTTTGAGACAGAATCTCCCTCTGTTGCCCAGGCTGGAGTGCAGTGATGCAATCTCGGCTCACTGCAACCTCCGCCTCCCAGGTTCAAGCAATTCTTCTGCCTCAGCCTCCCGAACAGCTGGGACTGCAGGCGCGTGCCACCACACCCGGCTAATTTTTGTATTCTTAGTAGAGACGGGGTTTCACCATATTGGCCAGGCTGGTCTTGAACTCCTGACCTCATGATCCACCCGCCTCGGCCTCCCAAAGTGCTGGGATTACAGGCGTGAGCCACCGTGCCCGGCCGAAACTGGCTACATTTTTTTTTAATTTTATTATTATTATACTTTAAGTTTTAGGGTACATGTGCACAATGTGCAGGTTAGTTACATATGTATACATGTGCCATGCTGGTGTGCTGCACCCATTAACTCGTCATTTAGCATTAGGTATATCTCCTAATGCTATCCCTCCCCCGTCCTCCCACCCCACAACAGTCCCCAGAGTGTGATGTTCCCCTTCCTGTGTCCATGTGTTCTCATTGTTCGATTCCCATCTACATTTTAATGTAGTGTCCTGTTTGGGAAAGAAACAGTAGCTTCTCCACTGTAGAAAGCAACAGAGAAAAGTGGAAAAAGCATGGCATCAGAATGAGAGAGAATCAGTGGTTCCCAGACTTAGCAGCTAAGCAACTAGATAATTCACTCAACATACCTGAGGGCCCAGTTTCCTTATCTAATAAAAGGTTATAGAACAGTAGAGTCTGGCTCAGAGCCCTCAATATAACAGCTAGCTATTAATATTATGTCAGTAAAATGAAGATGATAAGACCATTTGTATTTCAAGAATTGTAGTAAGGATTAAATACAATATTTTATTTTTTTAAAGATATGGGACCTCACTATGTTGCCTAAGTTGGACTCGAACTCCTGGCCTCAAGTGCTCCTCGTGCCTCAGCCTCCCAAGTAGCTGGGACAACAGGTGCACACCACTGTGCCTGGCTTTAGAATATCATAATAAACCTTTCTATTCTTGGATTTATGTAGCATTATCTACAAAACAGAAATTGATTGTATTTATTAAATAATCAAATATCCTAAAAACTTTACCCTCACAAAGGCCTTTCTAACATATTTTGAATCTAAAATCTTTCAAGTAGCACTCATTCACATTACTCCAAAGAAAATAATGAAGAATCATGAATTTCACTGAGTAGCAATAATGGAGTCCTTACCCTCCACTTATGCACAATATAAGGAAATGCTTAGAATGAACAGAAGTTTTAAAATATAACAACACTATTCTGTCAAATGTGTAGATTTTTACATAGCAATTCTTACTTTAATAAGTTTAATCTACAGTTTACTTTCATATATTTTCTTTTACCTTTTTGGAGTATATATATAGGTTTGGTGTTCTGCCTGGTACTGGAATGCCAGCTTTAGTTAGCTTTATGAAATACTTCTGTACTCGGCTGGCAACCTAAGGAAACATGACAAGTCTCTTAACACAATGAGATAACATACAATACCTGAGTCGTTTTTAAAAATTAAAACGTACATGACTATCTAATGAATGCTAAGAATTCAATACTCATCATGAATCTAGAAATAACAATAAACTGCCACCAAATACACATATATTTTAAAATCTAGGCCAAACAAAAATTATTCAAGTAAATTTAAATTTCATTCTAAAGCTAAACACGTATTTCAACTTGTGAACACTTACATTTGTAGTATAAAAGCACATCTATTAATATAGACGGGAATATGAAGGAGTAAACTGCAAGATACGTTTTTAGAAAGACAACCAGGAAATACTAAGGCAATGAAACAAATCTGTTTGCTCAGTATAAGCAAAAAGTATACAATTAGTATATTTAGTAAGCATTCAAGAGAAACTAAGTCCATTATATGTTCATTTTTTAATAGTTTGTAATGATCCAAAGCAGAAGTACCTCAAGTTGTTTCTGAAATCAACAAAAATATATACAATTTTTTTTTAAAAAACACCACATACTACAGCACTCTGTAGCTGAAAGTGTTATGGCAGATCGCCCAATGTCAGCTGCATTATTCTCCTTTATTAAAAAACTACCAAAAGCATACCAGCAATCTGCAGTCATCTCCTCAATTACCTGTTTTGCTGTCCTGTTGCCCAATTCATCTGCTATCTTCTGCCAGCGGCGAGATTCTACTTCTTCAGGAGGGTATTTGATGAGTAGCTGTTCCAGCTTTTTCTAAGCCACACCCAAGACCAAATTTAAGAAAATATGTATTTAATTTTAAATATTGAATTTCTAAATAAATACACTCACATTTCATTTCAAAGTGTAATACTCTCTCCCACCTTTGGGGGTTACATAATTAGAAATCCTCATGGTAGGAAAAATTTCTGGTTGGAAACTTAAGACTTCACAGGGAACAATGAAATTAGAGAATAAACTTATGAAAGAGCTTAGAAAAGTTTTCTATTCATGTAAGTAAAAATATCTCATAAGAAAACAGAAAATAAGTAAACAAATTGGTAGATTACTCATTTTAGTGATTTCCACTGACCATCTTTTCTTACTTTTCTTTCCCCTACAGTTTTGACAAAAACGTGTAAATTCACTTAAATTTCGACTATTAAAAGAGGCTTTTCCTTCTTTTGTATGGTCCTTTATTCAAATATTTGATTTTAATATTCTTTCTTGTCTCCTATATCTTCTCATAGTCCTAAACATGCAGAAAAATCTGGATGCTTGAAATAAACAGATTTCCCAAAGCTTTTTATAAACTGTTAAACGTATAGCTGTGGGGTTAATAACCATATGAGACAAAGATGTGCCTCAAACTTCACCCACTAACAACCCTAGCCATTAGCCAAAGAACAATTCTAACTGTAGGCCAAAACTGACTTGGCTTCCTCACCTCCCTTCGACAACAAAAATAGGAATGCACTTTGAAGCTCAGCTTTACTGGCCTCAGGTTTTTCTCTCTCCCAAAGCTACATTACAAAAACATCTATTTTATTCTATCCACTTCTACTCCCCTCTCAAAACCCAGGTTCCTTCTTTTAAAATTATCCCCAAACAAAAGTTTACACATTCTCAAAATCCAAAATTCTTGAAGTATGCAAAAAAGGTATACAAAAATAAGCCTAAATATTTAAAACTCATGACTAACAGGCATCACATACAACAATATACACCTGACTCAAAATACAGGCTCTTTTCTTTTTGAGATGGAGTCTCACTCTGTTGCCCAGCCTGGAGTGCAGTGGCGTGATCCTGGCTCAATGCAACCTCTGCCTCCTGGGTTCAAGCAATTCTCCTGCCTCAGCCTCCCAAGTAGCTGGGAATATATGCACACGCCATCACACCTGGCTAATTTTTGTATTTTTAGTAGGGTTTCACCATGTTGGCCAGGTTGGTCTTGAACTCCTGACTTCAAGTGATCCACCCATGTCAGCCTCCCAAAGTGCTGGGATTACAGGCGTGAGCCACTGAATCTGGCCTCATAATACTGACTCTGATGTTAACTGTTTACTTGTTTTTTTAAGCCTATACGATTTTGAAATATCTATTACCTGTTCTTCAACAGTCCACAATTGGTTAAATGTTTCAGGTTTGGTATCATCACACAGGCGTCCTCTTATCATCTGCACATAAGACAAGGCTTTTGTTAGAGAGAAAATAACAACATCTATTCTTTGATATAGCCAAATAACATGCAAATTGTGGAATTTTTAAATTAATTTCAAAATAAGTAAATTTGTTTTTTAACGTATATGCTTTTTTTAAACTGTTTACAAAATGCCTTCACATTATTTTATTTTGTTTGGTTTTATAATCCCAGCAATCCTGTGAAATACATAATAGTACTGTAATTTCATTTTTAAAAAAGGGAAAGGAAATGTGGGCTCAGAATTGAAAAGTAACATGTTCACTGAGGTTCATCGAACTGAGAGTGGCAAGGCCAGGACTCAAATCCTGGTCACATTTCACTACACACAAAGGAGCTACTATTTTTAGAGTAAATACTATGTGTCGGATACTGTACTAGGCACATTGCATATACTACCTATTTAACCCTCACCAACAACCCTACAAGATAGGTAATATCAACTACATTTTATACAAAAGTAAACTGCAGCTTAGAGACTTCAACGTAAATGATGTCTGAAGGTTCACGGCTAGTAAGTTAGGACTCCAACCTAAGTTTCTCTTAATTTCAAAGTTCATATCTCCTTTATCTTCCAGTGAAAGACTGATTTAATTTTAAGAACACAAACCAGCAAAATGTTAAAATGTTTTGTCTAAAATTCAAATTTTCCTACTCCAATATTTCACACTGCTTACCTGAGGACGAGTGCTTGAGCCTTCTGGACCATCACTCAAAGGCAACATAGAATATGAAAGGGACTCTCCATCCTTCTTAGGATCTAAAGGACTTTTTGGTCTAGCAGGTAAACCTACTGAAAAATAAGTCCACATACAGAACTGTTAAAGCAAAACATTGTCAGATATTTTTCTACTTAAATTCTTATCATATGATTTCTTACCTTTATCAAAAACTAGCTTAACTCTTCTAGTATGTCTTTTACGATTTTTAAATTCTCTTTCAAAGTTCCCAAGGCTATGGGTATATTGGTCCCATACGATCTCAGGCAACTGAACAACTCTCTGTGGATATGGAAGCCCAATATCAGCCTGGAGGCAGGAGAGAAATAATCCACCACAGTCAAATTTTCAGATGACTCCAAATCCAAATAATCAACGGGGCATTTCTATTCATGTTTAAATCCAAGAGACAATAAAGTTAATTAACAGTCTAAATATTAAATGCTAAAGATGATAAGTGAAGAAATGAATTTAGCAAAACCTAGGTACTACTTCTAGATGGAGGGCAGTGTCTTTTAAAATAATGATAGTAATATAAAATAAAACTAACAACCCATAAATGTTCTCTGCATTCCATATACCAATATATATCACCAGTTTCATTAATATGAACTAGGAGAAATTTTTTATATGTCCACTAAAACAAACATGGTACAAGTCAACAACATAACTAATATGATAAACCTAAATAAAATAGGCAAATTGAGTTTGCATGAGCAAACCCAGAAAAATAGAAGAATCAATCTTTTAAATTAAACCTAGTAGGAAAATTTTTTTCCAAAGAACACAGGACTTTCATGGTAATTTTTTTTTTTTAAGTACCAGACACTGATAACTTCATGGTTATTAAAGTATCTTAATTTAATATATTTCTGTGTATTTTTATAAAAAATTATTAAGATGGTCAACATCACATCTTTATTTCTGAAATAAAGTGAAAAGAAATTCCATTCTAGGCTGAGCGCAGTGGCTCATGCCTGTAATCTCAGCACTTTGGGAAGCCGAGGCTGGTGGATCACTTCGGGTCAGGAGTTCAGACCAACCTGGCCAACATGGTGAAACCCAGTCTCTACTAAAAATAAAAAAATTAGCCAGGCATGGTACAGTGCACTTTCAGTCCCAGATACTCAGGAGGCTGAGGCAGGAGAATCTCTTGAACCTGGGAGGCAGAGGTTACAGTGAACTGAGATCAGGCCCCACTGCACTCCAGCCTGGGTGACCTAGTGAGACTCCATCTCAAAAAAAAGAAAAAAGAAAGAAATGAAAGTCTGTTCTAAGCTAAACCTGACAGTGAAGAATCAGGAAATAATCAACTGCATGCAAATCTAGTAAATATGCCTACTTGCATCTTTTTGCCTACCCGGGAAAGTATATGAAATGAAATTAAGGTTAACAAATTTTTCATTAGTATTTACTTTACTAACACCATCTGTTTTAGTTGAATCCTTTGTAAATAACCATTGTAAGTCTTATATCTTTTTGTACCAGTAAATTATTTAATAACAGCAATGCAGAATCAATAAACACTTAAAGGGGCCTCATTTTAACACAGAAGGTACACCAAAATTCTAAAAACCTTAGAAGTTTTAACAAATCAACATATAGGCTCTACATCTATTACAACAGTCAATGTTTTCTAAAAGCATGAAGAGAAAGAAATGTTTACCAACTAAATAATATACCTAGGAAAATTCAAATAATAAATTAACACATCTAGTGAAATAAAGTCCCCAGGGCTGCTCTCCTAACACCTGGTAGACCACTTTTGTAACTCATTAAAAACACGTAACTCATAAAGATACTAAAATTGTCATACAAGATAAGGTTTCGTTTCTTTTTTAAGAAGAGGATTCTTTTTCATCATTTTTCAGTTTTAATCTTTTCATACAATGCTGATTAATATTATACCTCTCAAATTTAATGAACAATTAGTGGGTCCCTATTACAGCACAAATGCACATCAAGATCATCTCCATATTTACACACCAAGAAACTCATTATAAAAACCTGTATCGCTTTTGAGTGGTTAAGTGTTACACATGAAAGATCTGTTTTAAGAAAAACAAAATTATGGAGAATTTTCACACTTAAAAAAAGTATTTTAAAATTAAGTAAAATTTATACTTCTTCCTCATGGACTTGCCTATCATAACTCTAAAGATATTTAAAATAGATTTTGTTTTGATCACCATTGTTTTCTCTCTCAATATGCACAAAGGTACTAGTGTGCAAAAGTAACCCAGAAACAGAAGTAGTTAATCAATTCTGAAGTACTTTTTTCTTTTAGCTTTACTAATCCCTAAGTCCTGAAACAGAGGAGGAAAAATACTCAAAGAAGGGGAAGATAACAGGAAAAACTAGAAAAAAAAAGGCTAAGGAATAGGGCAAGTTCCCATACAAATATCCAATAAAAGCTTCTAGCTATTTTCATTTGGATATATTTTATTGTGTGCCTGATGGAGGTGGAAGAAGTTGGTATCTTGCCTTAAGTAGTACGGCTAACTATAGACGAAAAAAATTAAACATTTTAAAAAGTATATACCCATAAAAAAGAATTAACCAAATTATCTTAAGCTATTCCCAAATAGATCTTAGTAAATCTTAAAAAGGGTTCAATGTATACCTTCTTCTGGAGTTTTTCCACAAATCCAATGGGATTTTTTAGTGCTTCTCTCTGGTGCCTGCCTAAACTTTCAAGGTCTTGGACTGCTTGAGAACGCTGAGCCTCGAGTACAGCAATCGTCTGTAATAGTCTCTGATAACTACAGAGACAAAGAAAAATATTTCACAAAAATTTTCTAGTAACAACAATAAATAAAAACTGAGTTCAAGCAGTGATCTACTATTAAGTCACACAGTCTTTTAAGAGTTACCTGAAAGAGTTTAGTAAAACATATTACTGGGAATAAATGAGGTCTTCCTGAGTTACGAAGTACCTACAGAAAATAAGAGTTAGAGAAAGCAAAGCCTTCTTCCCCCATCTTAAGTTTTTAATTCTTGAACCTGAACAAGTACCAAAATAAAAGAGCATTTTGACCTTCCAACAATCAAAGTCGTTAAGAAACTGCTAGATAAAAAAATAATAATAATTAAAATGATAAAATCTTAATACTAGGAGGAATCACTCAATTCAGGCACTTTGTTGTACTCTGTCGAAATAGGGAAATCTGAGGTATGTTTTCTCACCCAGAGACACATGACACTGTCACATAACTCCAACGTGATATTAGTCTCAAGGTTTCCATTTGCTCTATTATACCCTCCCTCCTATTTTAAAGGTTTACTTTTCCATCAACAAATCTGTTGTTTTTTTCCTCTGAATGAAAGATAAAGACAAATATTCAATTCTTAAGTATTAATCATTTAAAGAGAAGAAAGGCCATAAAGATATTTATACTTTCCTGCTTGCAAAGGTCCATTTGCCACAACAAACATATAGTTTTACCCACACAAATATATTACATGTCATTATCCTGAAATCTCACTACAATACATCTATTCTAATATTCTCCCTGTTTAAATTGTCCTGCCTCTCTAATATTTAATTTCACATTATTGATACACATAGAGAAACACATTAAACCCAAAGCTCCGAATGCTCAAATACATTTTGCAAAACAACTCAAGGAAAAGTCACTCCAAGTTCACTTTAAAATAACTGGTTAAATCCTTAAAGTATAAGCAAAGCACAATTTTTCTATATGGCTTCAGATAACTTTCGTTTTGTTTCCTACTAGACTAAACTCCACAATGGCAAGTTCATCTGTTTTGTTCATTGTTTTGTTTAGCTAGTATGCAACATACTTCCCAGCACATAGATGCTCACTAAATATTTTCTAAATGAACAGATATTCTGTGAATCTTTTAAGTTCAGAAGTAAGCAAACTAGCAGAAGTATCAAAGGTGAAATACTGCAGTTTTGAAGTTCACAGGCCGTCATGGCAACATGATGTTCTCTATCAGAATACTTTTCTCAGCCTCCTCTCTAAAACAAATCTTATTCTTATTTTCAAGTCCTTGTTAACTAATCCTTGATTAAATTTTTAATAATTAAGGTAAAACTGCTAACACTGAAGGGCAAGACTCCTCTCCAGCTAGAGATATTTCATTTAAAACTAGAACTATGAGTGGGAAAGGCAGAGCTATACTAAGTCACTACTGGATAAATTACAGAGGGTAAATCTAAATTCACTTTCACTAAGCCTTCTTTTGCTTTGAGGTGTATGCAGTGTACAAATCCTGCCTCAGCTGGCTGTTTCTACTAAGCAGGCTCACATAGGCTCAATCTTAGGGTGATGGTAGTGATCTGAGTGCTAGAAGCTGTCCTCTCTATACAATACTCTACTTCACCTTCAGAATTCCTATCCCACCAGCTGAATACAACCAAAGACTTATATTATATTGCCTCTATCCCTGTTTTAAGCAGGAGTTACACACTTTGGTATCACTTTAAAAACAACTGTGAATCTATTAAAACTTCAGTAAATGCTGTAGGCACAGTAACAACTAATAAGGCACAAGTAAAAATAGGGTTACAAAAAAACAAGCTTGAAAAAGGTGCTACAGTCAATTACATTGGCAGCCGTCTTTTTGCTAGGTTTGGAGCAAACAGACACTGGGAAGAAGGGCCTCTAATTTGAAGCCAACAAATTACCACAATTTTACAGTATGTAAATTATTCCACAACAAATCTGACTTTAAAAATAATTCCAACAAAGATGGCAAACAAAGTACAGTTCTTCAATTCTGCTTCCATTTAGTTAAGACAAAATGATTATCAGATTGGAAGGCCTATAATAAACATTGGTAAAGTCTTCAAGCTCAAAATAATGAAGACTCTAAGAAAACAGTAAATTCAAGTCTTCTATCCCAGATAACTGGACTTATTTCCCAGCATACTCAGACACTACACCAGTAAGATTACCATATATATCCATGAGCAGATATGGAAGAAATTATTTAAACAAAACTGGAGTGACACCTAAAAAACAGTAAATATAGACAAATCTATTTTCAATCCCGCTCACCCACCTACACAAGCAAACTACAGAAGCTGATCCAGGCATAAATCCAAGGCAAGATTCAATTTTTCATTAATTCAACAATTATCTACTTAGAAAACAAGGCATTATCCTAAAAGCATCAGTAATTATCAAGATTAACCAGGCATGGAGTCTAAGTGTAATAGAGGAGCTACAATTATACCACAGAGGAACTAGATGAAGTACAAATAGGGCTGGATTGGTTGTGTTGCTGGGGATGGAGGATGGGTATATGAGGGTCCATCATACTAGTCCATCTAGTTTTTTTATGTTTTAAATTCTCCACAATGAATGTTTAAAAATCAACTCCAACTTTGACCCTTTTTTTTTTTTTTTTGAGACGGAGTCTCGCTCTGTTGCCCAGACTGGAGTGCAGTGGTGTGATCTCGGCTCACTGCAAGCTCTGCCTCCCGGGTTCACACCGTTCTCCTGCCTCAGCCTCCTGAGTAGCTGGGACTACAGGCGCCCGCCACCACGCCCAGCTAATTTTTTGTATTTTTAGTAGAGATGGGGTTTCACCATGTTAGCCAGGATGGTCTTGATCTCCTGACCTCGTGATCCGCCCGCCTCGGCCTCCCAAAGTGCTGGGATTACAGGTGTGAGCCACCGCGCCCAGCCCTTTCACCCATATTAATGGGGGAGGTGACGACTGTACTACTCCTTCTGGGCTGATCAGATCACAGCTGCCACTGCATTCAGCTATGCTTTAAGAAAGACAAACAGGTTCATAAATAGACAAGATGGATGAGAAAAAATGTAAGATGAAGTAACAATACAGTTGGCCCTTGAACAACACAACCCAGTCTGAACTGCGTGGATCCACTTATACACAAATTTTCTTCTACCTCTGACATCCCTGAGACAGCAAGACCAACCCCTCCTCTTCCTCCTCTACCTCAGCCTACTCAGTGTGAGGACAATGAGGGTGAATACTTTTAGGTTGGTCTACTTTGACTTAATGAATAGTAAATATATTTTCTCTTTATTATGATTTTCTTAATAACATCTTCTGTTTTCTAGCTTACTTTGTTGCAAGAATACAGTATAAAATACATGTAACAGACAACATTTGTGTTCATCAACTGTTTATGTTATACGGTAAAGCTTCTGGGTCAACAGTAGGCTATTAGTAGTTAAGTTTTAGGGGAGTCAAACGTTACACATGGATTTTCAACTACACAGGAGGTCTATGCCCAATCCCTGTGTTGTTCAAGTGTCAACTGTGGTGTCTAACATTTACTGAATGTGTACTACATGCCAGACAAATGTTGTATTTTAAATGTAATAACTCAATCCTCACAATAAATTTATGAGCCCAGTACCAACATTCTTAATTGTAAAGATAAGGAAACCAAGCACAGATTAAGTAACTCCCCAAGATCATACAAGCTATTTATGGTGGAGCTGCAATGTGAGGAATGGTTAAAGACTCTGAGAATATTTAGTCAAGAAATGAAAACCTCCACTAGAATACCATTTCCATTTTTACTTAACAAACAGCTATGCAGGAAAAAAAAATAGACTTGTTTTATAGAGTATAAAGGGTCAAACCAGGAGCAAATTGTGATGAAGACACAATATGAAGAAAAACCTTGTCTCAGTCAAAACTAATAAAAGATGGTAGGATAGCACCCAATCACCATAGATGTTCAGACAGATATTTAAAAGAAATTCAAGCACTAAAAACCTGAAACTCTTTAATTCCAATAAATATCCTACTTTTACTTTTGCTACTCACTGAACCAAGCAAGAGAATAGAATAACTCAAAAAAAAAAATTACACATATTTCTGCCTGGATAAAATCATAGTTATACCTTTTCCGTAAGGATAGCTTTGTATTAAATCTATTAAAATTATTTGTTATGTATGTCTAAATCTAAATCTTACACAATGCTAACAACAGTGAACTTACTTGTGTCAAAGAATTAGGGTTTTCTTATTTTCGCCTTTTGAGACAGGGAGTCGCTGTCTTACCCTGGCAGGCGGGCAGTGTCAGATCATGGCTCAATGCAGCCTCTACCTCTCAAGCTCAAGCAATCCTCTCACTTCAGCCTCCCACGTAGCTGGGACAGCTGTGTACCACCATGCCCAGCTACTTTTTTAATTTTTTGTAAAGAAAGGGTCTCGCTGTGTTGCCCAGGCTGATCTCAAACTCCTGGCCAGCACTCCGCCCACCTTGGCCTCCCAAAGTGCTGGGATTATAGGCGTGAGCCCCACACCCAACCAGAACTGTTTTTACTTTTACATCTCCAACAGAGAGACATTTTAGCTTTCTATATTCGGCCAAAGTATAAACGCCCTTTCAAGTCCTTACCTAAGTTATTTTTACTACTTTTCAATATCCAAGTCCTCTTGAATTATTTACATTTATGAATATAAAAACATTTATATGAAAGAGTATACAGGTAAAAATCCTGACATCTGAAGAGAACATCAAGGAATTAGCAATCTGGAGGTTGATTTTATTTATTTATTTATTTATTTATTTATTTATTTATGTATGTATTTGATGGAGTCTCACTCTCACCCAGGTTGAAGGGCAGTGGTGCAATCATAGCTCACTGCGGCCTCAAACTCCTGGGCTAAAGTGATCTTCTCGCCTCAGCCTCCCGAGTAGCTAGGGCCACAGGTATGCCACCATTCCCAGCGAATTTTGTTCTCTGGGGTTTGGTTTGGTTTTGTTTTTTTTTTTGTAGGGACAGGGTCTTGCTTTGTTGCCCACACTAGTCTCAAACTCCTGGCTTCAAACACTCCTCCTGCCACAGCCTCTGAAAGTGCCAGGATTATAGGCATGAACCACTGTGCTCGGCCTATCAGTTAATTTTACTGTCCAATTTCTAGGCAGTAATATTACATACACAATAATCAGGGAGGGATGGAAGGAGGGAGGCATAGACAGGCAGACAGAAACAGAAGGAAAGATTTTATATTCATCTGCATCAGAATCTTTTTCAAAAAACTAGATTTCCATTTCTACTGTGGTAACAACCCTTAAGATTCCATGGGCATTTGTAATCTAAAAAAACTAATGGAGAAACATTTTTAAAAATCCATATCAAGGACACTCTGCCAAAATATCAGCCTGATTCTTCAAAATACTCATTAAATAGTGTCATTAAAAACAAAAAAGAGGGCCAGGTGCAGTGGCTCACGCCTGTAATCCCAGCACTTTGGGAGGCCAAGGCAGGCGAATCACCAGAGGTCAAGGGTTCGAGACCAGCCTGGCCAACATGGTGAAGCTCCCGTCTCTACTAAAAATACAAAAATTAGCTGGACATGGTGGTGCATGCCTGTAATCTCAACTACCTGGGAGGCTGAGGCAGGAGAATTGCTTGAACCCGGAAGGTAGAGGTTGTTGTGAGCTGAGATCCATGCCATTGCTTACTCCAGCCTGGGTGACAGAGCAAGACTCCGTCTCAAAAAACAAAAAAAAAGAGGGACAGCTATTTTACAACAGGAGTCTAACTAAAGTTTTATTGGAACATAGCCACATTCATTTGTTTACATAATTTCTATGGCTGCTTTCTAGCTATAATGACAAAGAGGAGGAGCTGCAATAGAACCACATTATCCACAAAGCCTAAAATATTTACTATCTGGTCCTTTAAGAAAGTTTGCCAAGCCATGCTCTAGATTAAAGGACACAAGGACATGACAAGCAAATGTAATGCATAATCTTGGGCTAGATCCCCCCAGGGGTTAAACAGCTATAAAGGACATTTTTGTGGATAAATGGAAAAATTTAAATATAGATTGTGGAGTATATAATTTTATTGTACCAATGTTAAATTGCTGGAGTATAATAATGGTATTTAAAGTTATACAGGGAAATGCCCTTCTTTTTAGGAGATATTTGCTGAAGTATGAGTGATGAGTCTACAACGTACTTTTAAATGACTCAGCAATTTTAAAAGTACAATGTACCAGATGGGAAGGAGAATAAGCGTAAAAGGAGAGAAAATACATTAGAAAATGTTAAGTTGTTAACAACTGGTGAATTTAGGTGAAGGTTATGCAGATTCTTATCATATTACTGTTCTAGTTTTTCTAAGTTTTATACTTTTCCTAAATAAAAACCAAGGAACAAAAAGTCTTCATTATACTTTGCTACTCAAAAAGAGCAGCTTGATTTCCCTATGAACACTGAGCCTCATTAAACATACTGAAAACAACCAGAGGACATAAGGTGACGTAACGATAAATGTATGTATGCAGCACGCAAAATTTTAAAAATTATTTAGTGAAATAAAAGCTGTATAATAAGATGCTTTCTCTTCCTTAATGAAGGGCTCAAAGAGTTTACAGGAAGTGCAAATTCAGTAATTCACAAATAATCTCCCACTTTCTTTCTCTTTCTTTTCTTTTCCTCCCTCCCTCTCTCCTTCTCCCTCTTCGTTCTTTTCTTTCATTAGAGATGGTGTCTCACTCTGTTGCCCAGGCTGGAGTTCACAATCATAGGTCACTGCAGCCTCAAACTCAGGGCTCAAGTTATCCTACCACCCCAGCCTCCCAAGTAGCTGGGACTACAGGCGCATAGCACCATGCCTGGCTAATTTTAAAAACATTTTTGTAGAGACAGGTTCTTGCTATTGTGGCTCAGGTTAGTCTTGAACTCCTGGCCTCAAGGGATTCTCCCAGGTCAGCCTACCAAATTGCTGGGATTACAAGGCATAAGCCAGGCCCACTCACTTTCAATAAAACTCCAGAAGTCAATGGTGACCAAAAGCCTTTTATGATATTCTGTGTTAAGACATAAACTAATACCTCAGCTCCCAATAATATGTCTTCCAGGTATAAAGATCAACTGTATTGAAAATAAGTAAAACCCTGAATTTAAAATGAGCAAAGAAAAAAACAGGTACTTGTTTATTTCAGAAGTATGGACAAATCAGCAAGATACTAAGGCCAAAATCTAAGTGAAAGAATAAACTGACGGGGCAAAAGGAGAACTAAAATTGCTTTTGGCTTGAGGGCAGGTACTGAACCATGCAAGCTTGAGCTCAATTTTCTAGACTTCACTTGGCCAAGGAACATAAGACAAAGCCACCAAGATAGATAGTCTCTCCCCATTAAGCTGGGACCCTATCCCTCACTCCAACCCCCAAGGAGAGTTGCCTTGGGACTGAGGAAAGAATACATATTTACTGCCCCAAATTACTACCCCCAAATTACCTGGGTGGTCCCCAAAACCTCAACCCATGACTACAGTTTAAGTCAATGGCCCTGGACTGGGACACAACTCCCTCCCACCTCCAATCCTGAATCAAGATACCCACAGAGGCAAATGCAATCCTGTCTAGAGAAATATGTTTTCATCCTGGGCCTCAAAGATAATCCATAAGTAATTTTCCAAAGAAAGTGAATAGCTCACATTAAAAAAGTTTTGCTCTGTCCCCCAGGATGGAGTGCAGTGGTGCGATCTCAGCTCACTGCAACCTCTGCCTCCCGGGTTCAAGTGATTCTCCTGCCTCAGCCTCTGAGTAGCTGGGATTACAGATGCACACCACCACGCCTGGCTACTTTTTGTATTTTTAGTAGAGACGGGGTTTCACCATGTTGGTCAGGCTGGTTTCAAAATCCTGACCTCAAGTGACCTGCCCACCCCGGCCTCCCAAAGTGTTGGGATTACAGACATGAACAACCGTGCCCAGCCTGCTCACATTAAAAAATTATCAAGCATGCAAGAAAGCAAGACACAAAGAATAAGAATAAAAGATGAGCTCAAAAATATTTATGAGGTATAGGAAACTACAAAAATTGAGCACGTAGCTTCTAAAAGGAAGCAAATAAAATATTTAAATATACAGTAACTAAAACTAAAAGCTCAGTGGGTTCAAATTTTCACTTCTGGAAAACACAGACGAGGCAAATTCAGAACAAACTCTTCCCTGAAGACAACCAATATAAAGCTGGAGAAAATATTTTAAAGTTCTTAAAAGCATCAAAGAGCTAACAAAATTGTGAGTTATTACAAGGTAAAGATCCACAAGAAGATGGAAACCAGAAAGATAAAACATGTTTTGGGGGCACTTTTGCCTGGAGCAATTTATTGATCAGAAGAGAGGACTGAGAGGCTGAGCAGTCCTTTTGACAGCTTAAAACAGTAGAAGATCAAAGTTGGAGTCTAGGGCCTATCAAGGGAGAACTTTGAAACCAGCCCAGCCTTTGGGTTGGGATCCTGAAAGGCTATACTTTAGAACTAAGGGTGAACGGGAAACAAACAGCTTTCTCAGAACAGACTAGAATATTTGGAATTAATCAGTTTGGAATCAATTAGTAAAGTTGAAGATGTACATACCCTAAGATCCAGACATCTCATACCTAGGTACAACCTCAAGAAACTCTTGAATATACACAGTGTAAGACATATGTTCATAGCAGCCTTATTAATAACCCCAAAGTCCATCTAATACGAATGCTTAATATAGCAATGAAAATGGACATCTATTTACATCAACACATATAAATATCACAAACATAATGTATTACAAATGAACAGATACAGTATGGTTCAAAAGCATGAAAAACTAAACTTTATTGTTAAAGGATACACATATAGGTGGTTAAAAGTTTTTAAAACAGCAAAGAATTATTTTCTCAAAAGTAAGATCATATTTACCTCTGGGAAGAGGAAAGGGGCAAGGTATAACTGAAGAACTATTCCTAGGAGACTTGTGAAGTGCTATCAATATTTTATTTCTTAACCTGGATAATGATTAAACAACTATAGGCTATTTGGTTTCATAATTACTCTATAACTGTGCATAAATATTTCATTAGTCTTATATGCATAAGATATTGCACAATTTTTTTAAAGGGAAAATAACTTTTCTAGGAAGAAAATGTTACAAAGAGATCACTTGCACTCTTTTAGAACTTTAAGATTCACTTAAGAGTCCTAGTTCAAGTCCCAGCTCTACCAGCAACTAACCATGGAACTTTATTCAAGTCATTAAAACTTGGGTCTTGCTTCTTTGTCTTTAAAATGAAAATGGACAAGATAGATAATTGCAAAAGCTTTTTTTCTAAGCCAAATATTCAAGGATCCTAAGATACTTGTACCACTCAGGTCACTCATTACTATATATTCTTTATGAGTTGTAAATGGATTCCATTTATGTTGTATACACAAATACAGCATTAAGTCTCCGCTTTCTTCATACAGAATCGTATCTGACAACTGGGCTTATCGGCTCTGCCCACAGCTAGAAGTATGCAAAGTTACTGCCTTCAAAGAGAATATTTAAAAAGACCTATATGATAAGTTTCTCCTACTTCAGTGTCTACTCATGAGGCATTAATAACATTTCTCTCACAAAAGTCACTTCTAAAAGGAAATTATCAGGAATATTACGGCTGGTTTATGAAGAGACTGGCTGTTCCCTAGGTCACTAAATAGTATACTTCCTGAAGGCGAAAATTTTTAGGTACACCTATCCCTTTAGTTCTTAAAATGAATGTCTTATTTTATTATATTGTGTGATTTTTTAAGAGGAAAGCCATTTTTCTACATCTTTAATGCTGTCCCATAGCATAGTAAGGTTCAAGAAACAGAAAGTGCTCTTAAAAATGAAAACAGAAACTACAAAAGAAAATAAGAGCTGAGTAGTTATACAGATGGATGACTCTTCAGTGACGACAGTTCAGATATAGTTCTAGACTATATTTAGAGCATTGTTTTAATATTCTGTTTATGACATATTGGGAGTTCTTTAAGTATGCTAAAGGAACATACAAGCCTCAATTCTTTTCAACACTTAACATTTAAATGAACACATAAAAGACAAACTTGACAAATTTATGAACATGAAGCTGAGAAGGATAGCAAATACTATAGATTTAAAAAATCAGGATTAAGAAATAACAGGCAAGCTAGAAAACTAGACCAACAACAAGATAACATTTAACTACATAAACAAAAAATATGGCATTGAATTACAAAACAACCAGATAAGTATAGGATGGCATGAACTTGCCTTGACAGGCCCAAAAAAAAAAAAAAAAAAAATTGTGGGCCTCTCAGCTGGATCATTAGCTTACTATGAGGCAAAGTATAAAGTGCTGCTCAACAAACATTATTTGTAATATTATCTTGAACTTGCATCAACCCATTCAAACACTTACCATGCACATTCACTGTATGTTCTGTTACATCAACCATTCTAAAGGACGCACATATAACCAACATACAGCACTACCTTCAAGATCATTACAATTTAGGGAAGAAGATGTGACTGTGTGAACAGTAGTTGTTTATTTAAATATTGAAAAATAAGAATGCTTATAAAATTCTTAGTCAATTCCTAGAATTTGCCAGAGTTTTAATGATTAATGTACTCTAAGAGAAACACACATATGCAAAATTTAACCAGCCATGATGAATGCATAAGCATGTTATGAACAAAATGATCATTTCAGGGAGATACAAACAATGCATCATATAAGAAGTAAAAAGCAAGTTGAATCCTGAAAAATAGATGGGATTTCAAAAGGAAAGGCAAAAAGAGGTTAAGACATTCTAGACAGAATATCAAATATTACACCTTATCAGGCTTTTAGTTTCCTCTTCTACAAAATAGGAGATGCTCTAAAATCTCAGTCCAATTCCAGAATCCCCAGGAAGTAGAGCATCTATATATTTTTTAAAACTCCACAGATTATTGTGAAGCATGCCCTTCACAAATTATTGTAAAGCATACCATTCTAATGCAATACGGAGTAAATGCAAGTTTTGAACAATTAAACAATGATACAAGCAAACATTTGCATCTGGAAGGCTAATATGATCACAACATATAAGATAAACTTGAGAGAGATGAAAATGGCAAAGGAAACTTCAAAGAAAGCTATGTAGCTGACGTATAAAATTACACTCTGAGCATCCTATTTAGCACCAAAGTTGTTAACTAACTGAAAAGCAGAAAACTTAAAGAAGAGGGTATACTGAAAAGCAAAAGAGAGTATACTGAGACTGCATTCAAGATACGAATACTTGATACGTAGAAAAGAGAACAGACCTATTTCAAGTCATCCCACAGTCAAATCCAAATCACTGGGTAGAATTTCTGGGGAGGAATTTGAGGCTTAATACCAAGTAAAGAATTTCTGTTATAACAAACAATGGTATGTGCTGTTTCATAAGGTAGTGAATTCCCTAGAACTAGATAAACGGAAACAGATATTGAATGACTGACCATCAAAGGATGCTGCAGAGAGGTGGTATACGAGATGGAAGTTTGGATTAGACTTTAATCAAAGTTATTCTAAATCAATGTTTCTAAAGATACTACGAAAGAACATTAAAAAAATTTTCTTCAGTCTAAAAGGCTATATACACTTTATGATTCTCATTATATGACAATTCATAAAAGGCAAAACTACAGAGACAATAAAAACATCAGTAGTTCCTAGAAGTTCAATGGGCTTGGAGGAGGATTGCATACATGAAGCAAAGGGAATTTTTTTTCAGACTGGTGAGGTGAAACCATTCCATACAACACTGCAATGTTGGGTATATAATACCATGCATTTATCAAAACCCATAAACCTTTTAAGCACAAAGAATTAACCTTAATGTATACAAATTTTTTAAAAGTCATTTACAAGTTCAGGAATAAAAGAATCTGACTATATTACGAATGTCTCAAACAACCGCACTGAGGGGCAGGAAGAAAAGGTGCTGACCTATGTAACTGGAAATGAGTGGCATCTGTAAGACCAAAGGCAAGAGGAACTGTACATAGCACTGTATTCTAGTTGATAGAGTTTTTCACAATTCACAATTAACAATTCTGACACTGATGTCCATATATAATGAAATTAAATAATTAAATAGTTGACAGGTGGCCAGGATTGCCACTTCTGGAGTGGAAATGTACAGATAAACAAGGGAAGGACGCTAGAATAATCCATGTGGCAATGGATTAGAGTTGGGAGTCATTACATGAACTCAAGTTTAGCTCAGTTTATAGATATATGTGCATATACACGGGTTCATATACACACATATTTTCTTGCTCTATCAGCTGAGACAGCTAAATAAAAGCAACAACGCCCCAGCAGCAATAAGCACACTTGGCACCCAAATTTTGGTTTCTAATACCATTCTCCAATAGGAACTAGGGTTCCCTGGACAGATGGCTGATTCTAGAACTAAGGGAGGAAATATACAAAATAAGCGTCAAGTATTTTATAGTGCCAAAAATTAAGAAGCACTCAAAAAACAACAAAAAAAGATATCACCTTGATGGGGTTATATCACAGGGACACAAGAGCCAATAGAAATGTCCCCAACAACCAAAAGCTGGAACAATTTGAGCAACAATAAATAAAGCAGTACCACATTATAATCCAAAGTATAAAACAACTGTCAGTCCACACTGATATAAATAAATGAGTAAATAAATACATGAGGAAAAAGAGAAAAAGTCTCCCTTGAAGAATTCCAAATAACTTATGCAGATACTCTGCCCTCAAGAATAGGGAATGCAGCTCCCCATTCCTTCAGTGTGGCCTGTACCATAGTGACTTCCTTCCAAAGAATACAGTATGAAAAGGGGAAGAAAAAAGAATAACTAGAGTGGAGAAACCTGACCAACACTACCCTCAGCTGGGTGATTAAAGTCACATCAATAGCAATAAATCTTATTGCTAGTATGCACCCTGGTAGCATGTGATAGAAATGGCATTTTACTTCTATTGTTTTCCTTTCAAAAACCCACAACCCCAGTCTAATCATGAGAAAAATATCAGACAAATTCAAATAGAGAGGCATCTGTAATACCTGACTAGTACCCCTCGGAACTGTTCAGATCAACAACAACAAGGCAAGTCTGAAAAACTGCTCCAGCCAAGCGAAGACTCAGGAGACATGAAAACTAAATGTAATGTGGTATCCTACATGGGATTCTGGAACAGAAAAAGGACATTAGGTAAAAACTAAGGAACTCAATAATGTATAAAGTTGAGTTAATAACAACAATGTTGATTCATTAATTGTAACAAATGAACCATACCATACTACTGTAAGATAGTAATAATAGAGGAAATTGGGTACAGAGTATACAGTAACCCTGTAATATGTTCTAGATATTTCTGTAAATCTAAAACTATGCTTTTTTAAAAGTCTATTTTTAAAAATAAATAAATACAGTTGACCCTTGAGCAACAACAGGGGTTAGGAGCACAGATGCTCCCAGTGCAGTCTAAAATACTTTTGACTCCCGAAAACTTAACTACTAAGACTACTGTTGACCCAGAAGCCTTACCATATAACATAAACAGTCGATTAACAGATATTTTGTATGTTACCTATAATAGATACTATATTCCTAAAATAAAGTAAGCTAGAGAACAGAAAATGTTATTCAGAAAATCATAAGGAACAGAAAATATATTTACTACTCATTAAGTAGAAGTAAACCATCCTAAAGGTCTTCATCTTCATTATCCTCACGTTGAATAGGCTGAGGAGAAGGAAGAGGAGGGGTTGGTCTTGCTGTTCCAGGGGTGTCAGATGCAGGAGAAAATTTACACATAAGTGGACCTGCCCAGTTTGAACCCATGTACTGTAAATATAAATTTATCAACCTTCCTTGTAGCCACTATTGCTTTACCTTGGAACAGCAAATGAGAAAGTATTTAGTTAAGGTACATATTTAAGATTGTACCAGTTGAAATATCACAATTTAAGAGATCCCATCTGATTAATTTAAAATTTACCTTTTTATGTTAGCAAATTTATTGCCATTTATTTCTGGTTAAACATTAAGACATAATGCAATCATGCCACCAGTTCTGGAACTCACCAATTTGTAAATAATTCTCAGCTGCTATCTAGACTCAATGGAGAGATTTATTCGAAATACCTTTTTAGATATTCTCTATTTTACTTAAGAGTGACAGTTGCTAAAGCATTTCCCATGTTGTAAAACCTTTCTCAAACAAATCTCATCTTTAGACCTACTATAGTTATATAACTTTAGCTGTTAAGTAAGTACACTTCTACTCTTTCAATTTTAGTGCTTTAGCACAGTAGTTAAACAGGCCCCATTATATCTGGCACAGCTACTATATATTCTTAATACATTCTGATGAGGAGGCTGGAGAGACGACAAATTCAAGGGCAATAGTTCCTTCAATTTAGTAATGGTAGTCCTTTTATAGAATCATATTAGACCAACTTAAGTATTTACATGACAGTGGTTTTTAAAGAGTATTTAAATAAATAAATAAATGGTAAAAGTAGTATTTAGGTATATGAGCATCTGGTAAAGGCTCAGTTTATATAAATTTTAAAATCACAACACAAAATTAAAACTTGTAAAGAAATTATTATACAGCTATTTGCTACCTTATAATATTATTCATTATACTTTTACAATTCTATTAATTTTATTCTTTATACCGGTATTACCTAACTTATACTCTCATTCCACAAATATTTATTGAATATACATTAGTTATGATTACATATGTAATCATACTTATACTTGATGAAAAACCCTTTGAAATAGGTATTATTGCCACTTTACAGATGACATAAACAAAATTCAGAAAAGTTAAGTATGGGTGGAAGATTCTTGCCATACAATTCTTTTCATAATATAATTATTTACATATACTAATTTATCTGTAATACTGAGCTCAGATTTTATACATTGGAACAGTTAACCTATATCTAAAACTCAGAAATGATCCAAAACCTAAATGAGGCCTTAATTTCTTGCCTTACTTTTAAATACAGCAGAACAAGTAAAAAAATTAGTCTGTTTAACAACTCTTCCTGCTCTTATTCATCTGCTAGTACAAATACTAATTCAGTAACAATACAAAGGCAGAGAAAGAAGAGTACTAATTTTTTAAAAAATTAAATGTATACATATATCAGAGTAGACAATCTTCTAACAAAACATGTCATCCGTAATTTAAAAGTTTTGATAACCTCAAACAATTGTACAAAAACACTTGCCTCTTTCCAAAAAGTCTTCATTATATATGTTATCTATGTTAGCCCTCAGAAAGAAGTATATTTTCTAATGTGTTTCAGATGTTATTTTCTTTTGCATGAAAGGTTTCATCAACAATCCTGAAAATATAGCCATTCTTTCAATGGCCTCTATTACAAAGGTTACCAGGTTTCTCTTCCCAGAATCTATCTTAATTTGGAAGGTAGACTACATCCACATTAGAGTGCACAATATGTATATGTCCCTACAAGACTTAAAAAAAAAAAAAAAGATCACGTTTGACAGCTAAGCTGTATTTTCCTTGTTTTGTTTATTTGGCTTAAAACTGTAAGAAAAGATTAGCCACTTGGTGTGGTTTACATAGAAGGCTTAAATAAGCCAAACTATATACTCAGGCTAAAGTAAAGATGTTTAATATCTTTTTTCTTAGCTCCAAATACCTGAAGAACCAGCAAGATTTCACCCATTTATTCATTAATTCATTTACCTACTAAGCTAAGGTACGGTACTAAGCACTGGAGATATAACAGTGAACAAATAGACAAAGAACTTTTCCTCACAGAGGGTATCAGTCAAGGGAGAAAGCTGAGAAAATTATATTTATTTGCACAGTTAAGTAAATAAAATACGAGGTGTTAAGTGCTATAAAGACAGAAGCATATAATTTAGGAGGGCATCAAACAAAAATCTCTAAGGGTCAGGGGTGGCTTCCCAAAAGCAGTTCAACAGAGACCAGGCAAAAGAAAGAGAATTAGCTAAGAAAAGGGAGTAAAGAGTGGAGCCTGGGCATTGAAATAAAAACAAAACAAACAAAAAAAAAAAAAAAAAGAAAAGGGAGTAAAAGGGAAAGGGTTCCCGCGGTTGTTCCAAACAGAAGAGACAACATGCAGAAACGTTTTTAGGCAAAGCACAGGACTTTAAGACCACAAACAGCTTTGGCGTGACTTGGAGTGAAGAAAGAGTTGAGGCTCAAGGGGAAGAAAGGAATCAATTACACAGAGCTCTATAAAACCAAAACTGTACTCAGACTAGACTAACTAGGACGGAGTTTTAAAGACAGGAATCAATTACACAGTGCTCTATAAAACCAAGACTGGAGTCAGACTAGACTGAGTTTTAACCTGAGTTTTCAGTCAGACTAGGATGGAGTTTTAACCTGGAGAATCACAACAGTTTTGCATTTTACAAAGATCATTCACATCAGAACAAGAAGAATGGATTAGAATGGAACAAGACTCTAGAGGAAGACCAATTAAGGAGCTGTTGTGATAATCCAAGAGAAAGTGGACTGTATTAAGGTAGTGGGGATGGAGATAGAAAAGTTAAGTAGGGTGAATTTGAGAGCTTTGTAAGATAGGCCCTATAGAACTTGGTGACTGTCTAGACAAAAATAATACCACAGAAACTAGAAAAATGTTTCAAGAAGGAGGGTATGACCTACCAAACCAACTACAAATGAAGAATCTAAGGTAAAACAATGAGATGTCTCCACTGGACTTCACACAAGGAAATCACTAGTAAGTCATTTCAGTGGAGTGATGAGGGTCAAACCTAGATTTCAATGGTTTAAGAGTAAGTGAAAGATGAACAAAATAGAAATAGAAAATAGAATCAAGTTATTCAAGAAATTGTGATGGGAAGAAAGTAAGTAGAACAGTAGTTGCAAAAGTATATAGGATATAAAAAAGAGGACTGTTTAAATAAGAAAAAATTGTATCATGTTTAAATGCTGATAGGAACAGGGCCAATAGAAAGGTTGATTTTGAAAAATCAGTGAAGAGTAAGAATAGAGCAAGGTCCCAAAAGGGATAAGACCCAATTCACTGGCAGTAGGCTTAGCTTAGAGTAAAAGAGAGAAACAGATCCCTTCATTTCCCTGTTTAAAAGACTGTTTACATTATCATCATCATTTTGCATTGAAAATTTAGTACTTATAAGATACTATGCTAAGCCCTATACAACCTCTAGGAGTCCTGTAAGTATTACTGCCCTCACTTTATAGATTAGGAAACCAAACTTCAAGAAGGTTAACTAACCTTGCCTAAGGTTTCAAGGGTGGATTTGAACCCACCTAAGCCTGACTGCCAAGAGCATAATCAATAGGCTATATACTCTCAGGAAGGATGGGGACAGATACAGACAAATTAGGTTTGGTGGCAAGATGTTGGCTGAGGAAGTTCCGCTCTGCTAATCTGCTGAATGAGGATATGGCAGCTTAATGAAAGTGAAAAAGATTTTAAATAAACATAAAGAAAAAGCTGGTTAGAGAAACATGGAAAGTACAGGGCACCTGAGAGGCTCCCAACTCTAATTGGAAACCATGCATTTAGAGTTGTAGCAATATGCAGAAGTATGTAATTTTTCCTCAACAAGAGCAAAGACAATGGGAGAAAGGAAGAAAAACTGTTGGCAAGAAAGCTGTGCACTTAAAGAACAGGCAATCTAAGCCACATAAGTAAAGGAAGCAAGTATAGGTAAGGGGAAATACAGAAAAGGTGCAGCTGTAACAAAATAAATAACTTCGTGTAGTCTTCTATGTATTTATTTCTCAATTATTACTTGTCCACCTATTCAGAGTAAACCAACAGCAGTAGAGTGCATATTTGTTTGATTGATAAAATTAAAGAATCTATAATCTAAAGCATTGGTGTTGACCAAAGGTAATTACTCTAGCACTGAAATATTATACTTGGAACCCTAAATCATAATGCCAGTGACCAACCAGAATTTCATTTATCATTAAGAACACTAAATAAGAGAAAACAGATGCAGGTCCAGACACAACCATTATTTTTACTGATTTTTTTTTTTTTTTTTTTTTGAGATGGAGTCTTGCTCAGCTGCTCAGGCTGGAGTGCAATGGCATGATCAGGGCTCACTGCAACATCTGCCTCCTGGGTTCAGGCAATTCTCCTGCCTCAGCCTCCCCAGTAGCTGGGATTACAGACGTGCATCACCACATCTGGCTAATTTTTATATTTTTAGTAGAGACGGGGTTTCACCATGTTGGCCAGGCTGGTATTGAACTCCTGGCCTCGTGATCTGCCCACCTCGGCCTCCCAAAGTGCTGGGATTACAGACATGAGTCACCACGCTCGGCTACATGAGTTATGAGTATGATGAACAGGGTACTGCAATTTTTTTCACTCTATCTTCAAGGCAGTTTTAAACTAATTAGTCAGACCTAGGACTCTGAACTTAAATAAAAATTGCATATCTAGCAGTGAAAAAAAAATAACTTCTGAAAACCAGAACATACGTATTTCTTTAAGAACCTGTCAACTTTTTTTTTTAAAAAAAAAAAAACAGAGTCTTGCTCTGTCGCCCAGGCTGGAGTGCAGTAGGATACGATCATGGCTCACTGCAGCCTTGATCTCCTGGGCTGAATCAATCCTCCCACCTCAACCTCCCAAGTAGCTGGGACTACAGGCGCAAGCCACCATGCCCAGCTATTTTTGTGTATTTTTTGTAGAGTCAAGGTTTTACCATGTTGCCCAGACTGGTCTTAAACTCCTGGGCTCAAGTGATCCTCCCAACCTTGGACTCCCAAAGTGCTAGGATTATAGGAATGAGCCACCATGCCTGGTCCCAACTATTAATACAATAGAAATCATACCACAAAAAAACCATACCTATGTTTTCTTTGCCTCAATAATTTTCTTCCAAGCAAAGTGAAGACTGTATTTCTCTTCCACCTGCAAAAGCAGGGTCATGAAAATCTCTTAAGAATAAAAGAAAAAGCTTCTAAGGGTCAGGTTTCCCAAAGCGGTGTAAGGGCTAGATTATATGCATGAATATCCCCAAGATGCAAAGTTAAACATCCAGGTGCCTATTTCCTGTCCCTAATCTACTAAAACACTCTCTAAATGCAGACCTAGGAATCACATTTTTAACAGGACAAGGCAGAATTTTTTTATACTCAAGGTCGAATACATAAGGTAAGTTTTATATACAGATTATGAGCCACTGATTTGAAGAGCTTCTCCTTAAAAAAAAGAGGAATATTTCAGATCTCAGATCTTATTTCTGACATAAAACTTTTAACAACAAAATTCTTATGTCTGACAACAAAATTAAACTAAAATATCAAGCAGGCTGGGTAGAGCAGCTCATGCCTATAATCCTAGCACTTTGGGAGGCTGATGCAGGAGGATAACTTGATGCCTGGATTTTGAGACTAGCCCAGGCAACATAGTGAGAACCCATCTCTACAAAAAAAAAAAAATTTAAAAATTACTGGGTATGGTGGTCCACACCTGTAGTCCTAGCTACTTAGGAGGCTGAAGTGGGAGGATCGCTTGAGCCCAGGATTGAAAGCTGCAGGCTGCTATGTCTCCAATTATAAGTAGCCACTGCACTCTAGCCTAGGCTAGAGATATTGTAGTGGGACGCCGTTTTAAAAAAATTGGTAATAGAGATGACTGAGGCTTCACAGATTAATTAAATTATATTCTCTAAGGCAGGGCTAGGCATTCACATATTTTTATAACATCCCAAGTGATTCTAATGTGCAGCTAGATTTGAAAACCACTAAACTGCATCATTCTTAAAAAGAAACAGATTCATTAAGAATTACTAGTAATAGAAAACAAACTGCTATTCATAAGTAAAATGAAAGAATGAAATAACTCTAAACATTAAGGTACAAGGATAATACATAATTGCAACACAATTTTTTTAAAGTATTTGCGGGCTAGATTTCTAAAATCTTTGTAAATCAAGAAAGCAAGAACTACCAGCATCATGTACTAGAAGTTATATCTCTAGTAAACTATGTGAGAACAGGCAACTCAAGCATCCCCTATGTTCTAAATCCATTCCCTAGATCGATAACCTTGTTGAATGTCTGTATACTTTTGAATGTAAATGTGTTTAAATTAAGGCTTACCACACCTCAAAATATTTCAATAAGCATTCGATAGTATCAGTTTACACTTAACCATATTCTTTTTCCTTTTTTTCTCTGCCACTGTAGTGCAAAATACACTTAACCACATTCCAAAGTTTCCTATGTTGTATCTGATAAAATTTTCTAAAAGAATGCTTGTCATTGTTTATAGTCCATTATCAATTTATACACGTTTCCCCGCCAACACACAAATTTTTTTTAACTGCAAAGTGTAGGAGAAAATTTTTCACCTAGAAGATTTTGACTGAAAAAATTCCTAAAGAGGGGCAGAGCAAGATAGCCAAGTATAAGGCTCCACCAATGGTCCCCCCAAAAAGGAACACTAAATCTAACAACTATCTACCCAAAAAAACAGAACCTTCATGAGACCCCAAAATCAGGTGAACACTCACAGTACTTGGTTTTAACTTCATGTTGCTCAAAGAGGCACTGAAGACGGTAGGAAAGACAGTCTTGAATTGCAGATGCCACCCCTTCCCTATCCCCCAGCAGTGACCACAAGGCACAGAGAGAAAATCTATGATTAACGAGAGAGAGAGGGCACTCATCATGAGACTACATCAAATTCCATGCTGCCGTCACAGTAGAAAGCAAAGCCAGGCAGCTAACGCCCGCTCACATCAGCCCTAGCCAGAGGGCAATTGTTCAGTTCCAGCAACCCTGGCCACCTAGACTAAAGTGCTCTGGAGCATTAAATAAACTTGAAAAGCAGCCTAGGCCACAACTGCAGTTCCTAGGCAAGTTCTAGTTGTCAGCTGGGCTCGAAGCCAGGAGACATGGGGGGCATGTGACCTACTGAGACTCCAGCCAGAGCAATTAAGGGAGTGCATGCACCACCCTTCCCCTAACCACAGGCAACACAGCTCGTGACCCCTTTCTTTCGCTTGAGGAAAGGAGAGAAGAGTAATGAGGACTGTCTTGCATCTTGGTTATAAGCTCAGCCACAGTAGGATAGGGAAACAGACAAGGTCATGAGGCCCCCATTCCAGGCCATAGCTCCCAAATAACATTTCTAGACACACTCTGGGCCAGAAAGGAACCCACTGCCTTGAAGGGAAGGAACCAGTCCTGGCAGCATCCATCACTTGCTGACTAAAGAGCCTGTGGGCCTTGAATAACCAGCAGTGACACTCAGGTAGTACACCATGCGCCTTGGGTGAGACTCTGAAATGTGCTGGCTTCAGTTGAGACCTAGTACATTCCCAGCTATGATGGCTAAGGTGAGAAACTCCTTCTGCTTAAGAAAAGCAGAGGGAAAAGCAAAGGGGACTTTGTCTTGTACCTTAAGTATCAGCTCAGCCACAGTGGGATAGAGCACCAAGCAGGCTCTTGGGGTCCCCAATTCCAGGCCTTAGCTCTTAGATGGCATTTCTGGACTTGCCCTGAGCCAGAAGGGGGCCCACTACACTGAAGTGTTACTCCCCAACCTGGCAGCATTGACTACAAGTTGACTGAAGAGGCCTTGGGCCTTCAGTGAAAATTAGTGGCAGCCTGACAGTACTCCCCACAGGCCTGTGGTGATGGTGGCCATGGGGTGAGGCTCCTCTGCCTATGGCATGCAGGGAAAGGTGGGAAGCACCATGTCTCGTGGTTTGAGTGCTAGCTCGGCTGCAGGAGAACAGAACACCAGGTAGATATCTAAAGTTTTTTACTTCAGTCCCTGGCTCCGGGATGGCATCTCTAGACCTGCCCAGAGCCTCAGGGAACTCACCACCCTGAAGGGAAGCACACAAGCCTGGCTGGGCTTGCTACATGAATATAAAGCCCTAGAGCCTTGAGCAAACATAGGCTGTAGCCAGGTAGTGGATACAGCGGGCCTTGGGTAAGACTCAGTGCTGTGCTGCCTTCAAGTCTGACCAAGCCGAGTCCCAGTGGTGGTGGCCACAGGGGTGCTTGTCACCCCATGCCCAGCCCCAAGCAGCTCAGCACAGAGAACTCTGAGAGAAAGTAAGGGAAGAGAAAAAGAATCTCTGCCTGGTAATCCAGAGAATTCTTTCAGATCTTATCCAAGACCACCAAGGTAGTATGTCTGTAAGAACTACAATGTTACTGGGCTTGGGGTGCCCTCTAATACAGATATAGCTTAGATCACAACACTCAAGTCCTTTCAAATACCTGGAAAGCCTTCCCAAGAAGGACAGCTACAAACAAGCCCAGACTGAGAAGACTAAAATAAATACCTAACTCCTCAATGTCCAGACACTGTAGTAGATGTCCAAGCACCTACTACAAGGATCAAGCCAACACAGGAAAACAGAACCTCACCAAATGAACTAAATAAGGCACCAGGGACCAATCTTGGAGAAACAGAGATATGTGACCTTTCAGACAGAGAATTCAAAATAGCTGTGTGTCTGTTCTCAAGCTACTAATAAAGACATACTCGAGACTGGGTAATTTAGACAGGAAAGAAGTTTAATTGACTCACAATTCCACATGGCTGGGGAGGCCTCACAATCATGGCTGAAGGCAAATGAGGAACAAAGTCACGTCTTACACGGGGGCATGCAAAAGGACTTGTGCAGGGGAATGTCCATTTATAAAACCATCAGATCTTGGGAGACTTACTCACTACTACGAGAATAGTATGCAGGAAACCGCCCCCATGATTCAATTATCTCCACCTCGCCCTGCCCTTGACACATGGGGATTATTACAATTCAAGGTGAGATTTGGGTGGGGACACAGCCAAACCATATCAAACCGTTTTGAGGAAACTCAGAGAAATTCAAGATATCATTGAGAAAGAATTCAAAACTCTATCAGATAAATTTAACAAAGAGATTGAAAGAAAAAGAAACAGAAATTCTGCAGCTGAAAAATGCAACTGATATACTGAAGAATGAATCAGAGTCTGTTAATAGAAAAACTGATCACACAGAAGAAAGAATTAGTGAGCTTTAAGACAGGCTATTTGAAAATACACAGAGGAGGCCAGGCACGGTGGCTCACCTGTAATCCCAGCACTTAGGGAGGCCGAGGCGGGCGGATCACAAGGTCAGGAGTTCGAGACCAGCCTGGCGAACATGGTGAAACCTTATCTCTCCTAAAAATACAAAAATTAGCTGGCTGTGGTGGCACGTGCCTGTAGTCCCAGCTATGGGAGGCTGAGGCAGGAGAATTGCTTGAACCTGGGAGGCAGAGGTTGCAGTGAGTTGAGATCATGCCACTGCACTCCAGCCTGAGCGACAGAACAAGACTCTGTCTCAAAAAAAAAAAAAAAAAAAAACGGAAGGAAGGAAGGGAAAATACACAGAGGAAACAACAACAACAACAAAAGAATACAAAACAATGAAGCATGACTACAGGATCTGGAAAATAGCCTCACAAGGGCAAATCTAAGAGTTATTAGCCTTAAAGAGGAGGCAAAGAAAGAGATAGGGGTAGAAAGTTTATTCAAAGGGATAAGAACAGAGAACTTCCCAAACCTAGAGAAAGGTATCCACGTACAAGAAGGTTCTAGAAAACCAAGGAGATTTAGCCCAAAGAAAACTACCTCAAGTCATTTAATAATCAAACTCCCAAAGGTCAAGGATAAAGAGAGGATCCCAAAAGCAGCAAATGAAAACAAATTACAACATAGCTCTAATATGTCTGGCAGCAGACTTTTCAGTGGAAAGCTCAGAGGTTCAAAGAGAGTGGCATGACAAACTTAAAGTGCTGAAGGAATAAAATTTTACCCTAGAATAGTATATGCAGTGAAAATATGCTTTAAACATGAAGGAGAAATAATGACTTTCCCAAACAAAATCTGAAGGATTTCATCAACATCAGACCTGTCCTACAAGAAATGCTAAAGGAAGTACTTCAATCAGAAAGAAAAGGACATTAGTGAGCAATAAGAAATCATCTGAAGGTACAAAACTCACTGGCAATAGTAAGTACCCAGGAAAACACAGAATAATATAACACTGTAACTGTGGTGTGTAAGCTACTCTTAAGTAGAAAGACTAAAAGATGAACGAGTCAAAAATGACTATAACTTTTCAAGACACAGACAGTACAAAAAGATATGAAACAATAAAAAGTTAAAAAGCAGAGGGACAAGGTTAAAGTGTAGAGTTTTTTTAAGTCTTGTTTTTGTTTATTTGTTTATGCAGGCAGTGTGAAGTTGTTATCAGGTTAAAATAATGGGTTAAAGATAGACTCTGCAAGCCTCATGGTAACCTTACCTCAAATGAAAAAACATATAACACATACACAAAAAATAAAATGGTAGAAATTAAATCACAACACCAGAGAAAATCACTTTCACTAAAAAAAGACAGGAAGAGAGGACCACAAAACAACCAGAAAATAAATAACAAAATGGCAGGAGTAAGTCCTTACTTATCAGTAATAACATTAAATGTAAATGGACTAAATTCTCCAATCAAAAGACACAGACTGGCTGAATGGATGAAAAAAAAACAAGACCCATGGATCTGCCGCCTACAAGAAACACACTTCACCTATAAAGACAGACATACACTGAAAATAAAGGGATGAAAAAAGATATTTCATGCCAATGGAAACCAAAAAAGAGCAGGAATAGCTATACTTTTATCAAACAAAATAGATTTTAAGACAAAATCTATAAAAAGAGACAAAAAAGGTCACTATATACTGATAAAGGGGTCAATTCAGCAACAGAATGTATCAATTAGAAATATATATGCACTCAACACTGAAGCACTCAGATATATAAAGCAAATATTGTTAGAGCTAAAGAGAGAGATAGACCCCAATACAGTAACAGCTGGAGATTTCAACACCCCACTTTCAGCATTGGACTGATCTTCCAGACAGAAAAATAAACAAAGAAACAGCAGACTTAATCTGCACTATAGACCAAATGGACCTAACAGATACAGAACATTTCATCCAATGTCTGCAGAATACACATCCTTTTCCTCAGCAAATGGGTCATTTTTGAGGACAGAATATGTTAGGTCACAAAACAAGTCTTAAAATATTCAAAAAAACTAAAAATAATATCAAGCATCTTCTCTGATCACAATGGAATAAAACTAGAAATCAGTAAAAAGAGGATTTTGGAAACAATACCAACACATGCAAATTAAACAATATGCTCCTGAATGACCCGTGGGTCAATGAAGAAATTTAAAAGGAAATTGAAAAACTTTTTGAAACAAATGGTAATTAAAACGCAACATACCATAACCTATAGGATATAGCAAAAGCCATGCTAAAAGGAAAGTTTATAGGTATCAGTGCCAACATAAAAAAACAAAAAACTTCAAATAGATAACCTAAAATGCATCTTAAAGCAAGAGCAAACCAAACCAAACCCAAAACTGGAAGAAATCATATAGATCAGAAGTAAATGAAATTGAAACAAAGAAAATAATACAAATGATCAATTTGAAAAGACAAACAAAATTGACAAACCTTTGGCCAGACTTAAAAAAAAAGAGAGCTCCAAATAAAATCAGAGATAAAAAAAAAAAGCAGACATTACAATCAACACCACAGAAAGTCAAAGGATCATTAGAGCAACTAATTGCTCTAATTGGAAAATCTGGAATAGATAAATTGCTAGATATAATCTGCCAAGACTAAGCCATGAATAAATCCAAAACCTGAACAGACCAATAACAAGTAACAAGATCAAAGCCATAATAAAAAGTCTCCCAGTAAAGAAAACCCTGGGACCCAGTGGCTTCATCGCTGAATTCTACCAAACATTTAAAGACAAACTAATACCAATCCTACTCAAACTATGCCAAAAAATAGAGGAGGAGAGAATACTTCTAAATTCATTATATGAAATATTATCCTGATACTCAAACCAGACAAAGACACGTTAAAAAAAGAAAACTACAGGCCAATATCTCTGATGACTGTTGATACAAGAAAACCCTTAACAAAATACAAGCAAACCAAATTC
Source organism: Pongo pygmaeus (assembly GCF_028885625.2). Classification (NCBI taxonomy): domain Eukaryota; kingdom Metazoa; phylum Chordata; class Mammalia; order Primates; family Hominidae; genus Pongo; species Pongo pygmaeus. Next base: position 152,533,939 of record NC_072373.2, on the reverse strand, counting down.
AACAATACATTAAAAAAAAATTCATCATGGCCAATTAGGATTTATCCCTGGAATGAAAGGATGGTTCAACATATGCAAATCAATGTGATACATCATATCAACAGAATGAAGGACAAAAACTGTATGATCATTTCAATTGGTGCAGAAAAAGCACTGGCAAAGTTTGACATCTCTTCATGATTAAAAAAAAAAAAACTCTCAACAAATTAAATACAGAAGGAATGTACCTCAACACCCTCAATACAATAAAGGCCATATACAACAAGCCCACAGCTAACATCATACTCAAGGGTGAAAAGTTGAATGCTTTTCCTCTAGGATCTGAAAAAAGACAAGGATCCCCAAACCACTTCCATTCAACCCAGTAATAGAAGCCGTAGACACAGCAATTAGTCAAGAGAAAGAAATAAATAGCATCTAAATTGGAAAAGAAAAAATTAAATCATCACCATTTGCAGATGACATGATCTTATCCATAGAAAACTCTGAAGACTCTATCAAAACACTTTTAGAATAAACAAATTTAGTATTAGTAAAGTTGCAGGATACAAAAATCAACATACAATAATCAGTAGCATTTCTATACACTAACAATGAATTATCCAAAAAAGAAACCAGGAAAACAGTCCCATTTAAAAATAGCTACCAAAAAAAAAAAAAAACCCCACACACACACAAAAAACACAAAAACTCTTAGGAATAACTTTAACCAAGAAGGTAAAAGAACTCTATGCTGAAAACTATAAAATACTGATGAAAGCAACTGAGGAAGATAGAAATACATGGGAAGAATTAATATTATTAAAATGTCCATACTACTCGAAACAACCTACAGATTTAATGCAATCCCTATCAAAATTCCAATGTCATTTTTCATAGATATAGAAAAAACAATCCTAAAATTTGTATGGAACCACAAAAGACTCCAAATAGCCAAAGCAATCTTGAGCAAAAAAACAAAAACAAAACCCAAAGCCGGAAGCATCACACTCAATGATTTCAAAATATACTACACAAAGCTATTACAATCAAAATAGGATGGTACTGACATAAAAAACAGAAAATGAAATAAAACAGTGCAGAAATAAACCCATGTGTTTGCAGTCAATTGGTCTTTGACAAAGGTGGCGAAAACACACAGTAAGGGACAGTCAGTTCAATAAACAATGCTGGGGAAACTAGATATCCACAAGCATAAGGACAAAATTAGACCTTTATCCCATACCATATACAAAAATCAAATGAAAATGAGTGAAAGACCTAAATATAAGACCCGAAACCATAAACTAGAAGAGAACATAGAAGGAAAGTTCCTCAACATTGGTGTTGGCAATGATTTTTTGGGTAATACATAAAAAGCTTAGCTACAAAGGTAAAAATAAATGAGACTACCTCAAACTAAAAAGCTTCAGCGCGGCAAAGGAAACAATCAACAAAATAAAAAGGCAACCTACAAAGAAGGAAAAATGTTTGCAAATCAAATATCTGATAAGGGATTAGTATCTAAATTTAAAGACAAATAATTTAAAGACAAATAAAATTTAAAGACAAATAATCCAATTTAAAAATGAGCAAAGGAGTTAAACAGGCATTTCTCCAAAGACATAAAAATGGTCAATGGGTATATGAAAAGGTACTCAACATCACTAATCATCAGGGAAATGCAGATTAAGTCCATTATATGATATAACCTCACACCCATAAGGATAGCTGTTAGCAAAAAGACAGATGATAATAAATGCTGGTTGAGGGTATGGAAAAAAGGAAACCCTAGCACACTGTTGGTGGAAATGTAGATTGATACAACCATTATACTAAACAGTATAGAAGTTCCTAAAGAAATTTTTAAAAGAACTACCATATGACATAGCAATCCCTCCTCTGGGCATTTACCCAAAGGAGATGCCCAGAGGCATAAAGATATCTGCACTCCTATGTTCACTGAAGCATTATTCACAATAGCTAAGATATTGAAACAACCTAAATATCCACTGACAGAAAACGGACAAAGAAATGTGGTACATATATACACAATGAAATACTATTCAATTTTTTAAAAGGAGATACTGCCATTTGCCACAACACCAACAGACCTAGAGGGCATTATGCTACATGAAATAAGCCAGACACAGAAAGACAAATATTGCGTGATCTCATTTATATGTGGAATATTAGAAAAGAAAAAGAGCTCTAATATGCAGAGATAATGAAACAGTGGATACCACTGGCAGGGGGGTGGGGAAAGAGAATATGAGGAGACATAGGTCAAAGGATACAAAATTGTAGATACCTAGGATGATCAAGTTTAGAGAGCTAATATATAGCATGAAGACTAAAGTTAATAAATTGTATTAGAGATTTTTATTAAGTAAGCAGATTTCAGTTGCTCTTGTCACCAAAAAGGTAACTATATGAGATGACAGATACGTTAATGTGCTTCACTACAGTAACCACTTACTACCTATATGTATCCTATAACATATTACTAACTTCAAATCTACACAATAAAATTTATTATTTTTTAAATAAAGTGTCTGATAGTCTTTACTTCCACCAATTCTTTAGATTGTAGTTGACACATTTTGCCTTCAGTAAATCATTTAAGACATCACATAGATGTTGGTAACTTCTTCATGGATTATTAGTCTTTAGTATGAACCACAGAAACACTAACAACATAGAATACAGGAATTACTCTTCCATTTGCAGAAAAAATGTAATCATAATTCAGATTTCTCTGAAAGAGAAATTTGTTTTCATTTGCATTGAGTTACACTTTCAAATCCTAACCACACAATGAACCTGTGAAGACTAGGTCTTAAAAAGCAAGATATTTACTACATTATTTATTAGAACCAAGATAAATAAAACTCATTATTCTTCACTGCTATTCCACGCCTTTAAAAAAAAAAAAAAAAAAAAAGCATCTATTTTTAAACCCTGCTTCTCAGGTATCTATAATTAAAGAGTTTCTTGGTATATGTTTATATGGTAGGTAGAGACTGAGGAACCAAAATGTCTCATCTCTAGTGTTGCTATGCAATTGTAAGGAAGAGAGAGTAAGTAAAGAGACTTTTTTAAAGGAGGAAATAAATTAAATTATCCATTTATTAGAATAAAATAAAGACATCCAGCCAAGGACCTTTCTCTTTTCTCCTGACCTTCTCCATTCCTTGCCACACACATACCAAGAGTGCTATTCCTACCTGATAAACTAAACAAGTTATATCCTACATATTGACTTTTCCCCTATGTTGAATATATATTAAAACTTAAAAATCTAGGATCTCTTTAAGCATAGTCTATACTACATTTTTAATATATCAAAAATTTCAAAGGGCCCTTAGACTGAATGCCACAATAACTCAATAACAAATACAAAACAGTTAAAGCTCTGCAGTGCTACCTCTGATGCAGACTGCATGACATCTTTTTAAAAATATAGCAAGCCCTACAAAACATAACTATAAACAATAAATAGAAAATTATTTTAAATGCATCTCCCAACTAAGGTCTTCCAGTAATACATACAGATTAATGACATGACACTAATATATTTTTTAAATATGCTTTTTAAACATATGCAGATTTCTATCAAGACTTAAACACAACCCTTAAATTACTTTAGCCACTGAATGTTTCTGACAGTAGCTTATCAAGACACATCCAATGCTGTAAAACCCAATGCCTCTCCTAAGCCGACTCTAGTTATGCAAAATTAATGGAACAGCAACTATAGATGCCACGTAATCATAGAGTAACAAGGCTAGAAGTTACCACCTCAAGGATAAACACAACCTCTTCATCTCACAATTGAAAAAATGAAGTTCAAAGAGATTGACTCCTTCATGATTACCCAGCTAAGGGCTAAGACCCCCATTAATGTCTCTTGATTCTGTAGCTTAGTTCTGTTTCCTCATCAGCACAAGAAAACTAAAGTTGGTTTCTGGTTAAAAATTATTTTTTAAATCCCCTATAATATCTTTATGAGACTAAATTTTGTTTTTCATTATTTATTTTCTAATTATATTACAAGACAAACTCAGTGCGAAAATGTAAAACATGAAAAGAAATAAAGTTCCAATAATCCTAATACTATATATCACTTTTTTAAGCTTTGAGAAAAATTTTTAATAAGCTTAATATACTGTAAATCAACATACAGGGGAATATGTTACTAGATAAATTTCTTGTTCTAAAGGTTCCAAATCCCACACAGTATTTATCTACTTTCAAATCAAAACAGGACTTCAGGTTCTAACCATGGTCATGAAACCAGATGTTAAAATCTATTTCTAATATTAATGAAGAAAATATAAACAGAACATTCATGTTTATGGCCATACCAGCCCGAATGTGCCCAATCTCATCTGATCTCAGAAGCAAAGCAGGGTCAGGATTGGTAGGCTTTAAAAAAAAAAAAAAAAATTCATTCTTCAGAGAAGCATTAACTGAATGGGGTAGCAGGAGTGCAGATGACACAGTGGTGGCAGCAAGAGTGGAGGAATCCAGAGCAATCACTGCCTCCAGACTGGTACAACTGTTCACTCTTTTCTCTATGCTTTTACAATTGATGATCAATAGACCAAACAATTCAAGGAAGCTTTCTTCCTACCTAACAACAAAAATGGTGACATCACAGTAAATGAATTTTGGATAGCCAAGGGTCATTCAAATTTCAACAGACACAGAATTACAAAATATAATCAAAGAAGGTTATCAGTAACAGTATGAATTCCCAGAATGCTTTTTATCAATATGTTTAGAAAAAGACAGAGAGGGGGAAAAATATCCACAAAATATTCTCAATCTTTAAACAAGTATGACAACGGTTAAAATCAACATGGAGAAAGTACATCATAGAAACAAACTTGGGATCTAGCTTCAAAAATCTCACAATCTAGGAAAAAAGATGGTTAAATTAACAGTCCACTAAGTGTTACACGCTACATGGTGCACATGCAAAATGCCTATGGAGTTGTTCTGCTGGAATTCTTTAGAGCCAAATTTATGAGTCACATTTAGTTCAGGTTAGTGAGGCATGAAAGGACGTAAGTTTCACTACTTATAATTTTATTTTTGACAAAAAATATATTTCTCCATGTTACATATTTCTGCATAATTAAAAATTCTAGTAAAAATTAAATATCCTTTAAAAGGAATTGCCACCACTGAGGATATTCTGCAAACTGTTCCAAAAGTTGAGTTCCAAATATATTTTGAACAACAAGGATTGAGTCCAGTAAAGTGAGGCACTGATTCTTATAAAGAGGAAAACATTCTATTTGGTTTTATTTTTAGATAAAGCTTGGTAATTCAGTAGTGCTACCTTACAGGCATATGCTACATAATGTAACCACCACATAATTCCTGTGCGTCAAAGGGCACCCCCCCCCGCAAAACACACACACACACAAAATTAACTAGTTTTTCTTTTTAATCACAATTTAAAAAGGAAATAACCACAATGACATGGAACACACTGTGTATAATGTTTATACACATTATACACTCTGAGTTATTTTTATCTAATAATTTGTCTCTTAAAGAATTCTCATTAATTAGTCAGACACGCTTCTTACCCCTGCCCTTGAGGAAATCATGACTCTTTCCCCCTTCAATCGTTGACTTTTCTTTAAATGCCAAATGTTGATATTTATTATTATTAGTGTTATTGGCTTCACAGTTTCTGAGTATAAAGAACATTAACAAGTTTCTAATGCCCAAGAACACTCTGGTGCTCTTCTTAGGAACACCTGCCACATTTAAAATGTCAGTGCAGTTTTAATAGATGACACCATTTGCTTAAAAGCAACCCAAGTTATTTTCAAGATTGTTAAGTAAATGTCCATTGAGCCCTGTAGTTTCTCTAAATGTGTTACTAGGATTCTGTAACCTATATACTTCAAGAGAATCTGGCACTGTGTTTAAAAACTTCCCCTAAATGCTGAAGTAAAAAATTATTGAGCAACAGGTGGCTTTTCCTTATTAAAAACAACAATTTTCACACTTTTTGCTCTATGCATCTCTACTGGTAAAAAATTAAAACTGTCAGCCAGGCGCGGAGGCTCACACCTGTAATCCCAGTACTTTGAGAGGTCGAGGCAGGTGGATCACGAGGTCAGGAGTTCAAGACCAGTCTGGCCAATATGGTGAAACCCCATCTCTACTAAAAAAATACAAAAATTAGCCGGGCGTGGTGGCACCCACCTGTAGTCCCAGCCCAGGAGGGAGACTGAGGCAGGAGAATCACTGGAACCCAGGAGGCGGAGGTTGCAGTGAGCCAAGATCGCGCCACTGCACTCCAGCCTGGGAGACAGAGTGAGACTTCGTCTCCAAAATAAATAAATAAATAAAATAAAAATAAAGATAAAAATTGTCAGGCATGTTCCCAATATATGTATACTTACTTATAAACTGTATGTTCTACTATACTTAAATGCATTACAAATATATGTTATAATGTATTTCAAAAAACCCAGACATTCTTAAAATGAGCAAAAAACCTCTAAATAGTATTTTCTTCCTATCTCCCAGTGGATGATCTTGTGCATACCCTGGTATGCACATAATCCCCCCACGCTTTAGTTTCGTCTGTCTTACTGTGGTAAAAATCACATAAAATTTACCTTTTTAACCATTTTAAAGTATATAATCCAGTGGCACTTAGTACATTCACAATGTTGTGCAACCATCACCATTATCCAGTTCCAAAACATTTTCATCACCTCAAAAGGAAATCCTACACACACATTATGCAGTCAGTCCTCATTCTACCCTTCCCCGACCCCTTGGGTAACCATTCATCTGCTTTCAGTCTCTATAAATTTGCCTCTTCTGGATTATTTCATATAAATAGAAACATATATGACCTATTTTGTCTGGTTTCTTTCATTAGTACAATGGTTTCAAGATTCATTCATATTGTAGCTTCATTCCTTTTTACAGTTGAATACCATTCCATTGTATTGATATACCTTGTTTTGTGTATCCATTCATCAGCTGATGGACACTTGAACTGTTTCTACCTTTTGGCTATTGTGAATTGTGCTGCTGTGAACATCTGTATACAAGTTCGTGTTTAAACACCTATCTTTCATTATTTGGAGTATACATCTAAAAGTGGAATTGCTGAGCCAGGCGTGGTGGCTCATGCCTGTAATCCCAGCACTTTGGGAGGCCCAGGTGGGTGAATCATTTAAGGTCAGGCATTGGAGACCAGCCAAGCCAACATGTGAAATCCTGCCTCTACTGAAAAAAAAAAAAAAAAAAAAAATTAGCCAGGCGTGGTGACAAGCACCTGTAGTCCCAGCTACTTGGGAGGCTGAGGCAGGAGAATCACTTGAACCCAAAAGGCAGAGGTTGCAATGAAACAGGATTGCACCACTGCACTCCAGCCTGGGTGAGAGAGCAAAACTCCATCTCAAAAAATAAATAAATAAATGTGGAATTGCTGAATCATATGGTAATTCTATGTTTAACTTATTGAGGAACCACCAAACTGTTATCCACAGTGGGTGTGCCATTTTACCCTGCCACCAGCAATGTATTAGTGTTTCCATATCTCATTTTATAAACAATTAATTGACCAAGAGCACAATTTTACCCAAAAAGCTAAATGGTCTATAATGAGCATGTTTTGGCAGCCTACCAACCTGCCCACATACCTTTTTGCTGGAAGATATACCCTTGCTCTAGAAGAGTAGACCAATTTTTTTTTTTTTTTTTTGGTCCAATAATCCCACCCCTGACAATTGATAATTCGGCCAAGGATGGACTGACCAAGGAAGCCAATCTATTAGATAGTCAAGAACCAGGTTCTCTTTAGAGACTGTGACGAGGCTCTGGGAATAAAACGTCATATAAAGTTGGGATCATGACAAGCACAGTAGGAAGCCAATGCCATCTGCAAAATGAAATTTCAGGGGAAAGGAAGAAAGTGTGCAAAAAAAATCAATAAAATAAGAAAAACTAGCCTGTACTGTACAAAGACAAGCAGTGGTGAGAGAGTATATATAATCTTGAATGCTGACAGGTTATAATTTCATGAGGCCTGCCTCGAATTTGTTTTCTGATCATGAGTATTCGTAAGATTGTTTGCTATCATTTAAAATAAACCCCTTTGTTGTTTGAGATACTCTGAGTGAATTTCTGATTCCTGCAACAAGCTCCAAACAAGTTCTGATTACCTTAACTTTACTGTCCTTGTTAGTTTTAAATAGCTTAAAGAAATTATTTACTAGTCACTGAATTTAAGTAACTTGTATAGGAAATTTTAAAACAATCTGTCAGTGTTTTTTAATCACATCATTACAGCCTTCAAAAAACGGTCTTTTTCCCCTGAAGACTCAAGGATTCTTATGGGAACAGACCTTAAAAGATGACCTTTTCAATTTATCCCTAGGTTCAGCTTTTCTAAATATATGCCACAGAATTCTTGAGTTTTCTCTCTTAAAATAGAAAGCTAAATGCAACTATATTATAGCTAACAGAATAAAAATTTCACAATCATCTAGAAAAAAACCCCTGACAATCAGTCAGATCAAGATTCCCTTGATATTTCCCTACTCCAGAATTTTAGATTACCTATTCTATGAAACAATCCACCGTAAAATCTAAAATGTTTACCTCTTATTCTAGTATTACAAATACATTAAAGTTTCATATAACAGAGACAAGTTAGTAACTTCTAGTTAAAAACTAACCTGTAACAAACGACATACCTCAAATATAGCCCAAACTACATGTATGTTAAACTATATGTAGGCTATCATTTCATAGTAACTCCAAAGACACAGCACATGTCATTTTAAATTAATTGTAGCATCTACTCAAAATTACGAGTTTTTACCGAGAAAGTTGAGTACTATCCTCTACTGAAAATCTTTAATAGAACAGACACACATAAAAAGGCAAGGACACACATTTTCTTTCAAGTCCTTCAATTCAGTAAAGACAACCACAATCAAATTCTTAACCACTCTGTAGGCTTCTAATGCCTACTGGCAAAACTCTAGATTGTAAAATTGTATTTACAATCATATAAAACATTCTGATAATACCAAACATAAATTTATTTTATAACACAATGACTTCTCTTTGGGAGTCTGGTATTATTAAAAACTGAACTTACATTTCTTATATGACCATGTAAAAACATGATTTTACCACTAGGTAACAAACTCGGGCAACTCATCTGTAAACATGAGACTCCTCTTATATGTCTCCGCATAGCTGAGTTAAATTAACCATATGAATGATGATATCGCATATTTATCTTTTCTTTCAAAAATTTAAATGTTAAAAAAATCACTAACGTTATATAAAATTCAGAATCTTGAAAGTCAAATAATGGTATTTAAATTTTTCTACTATGAAAAGCATGCTAAATTTTTCTCTGACATTTTCAAAGCAGTATAATGCTTGAAATCTCACCACCGATACATCAACCAACCAGACAGACATGATTCCCTCAAAGAGCTTATGGTCTCTTGTACACATTTACAGGCAATTATAACTACAACACAGCACACAAGGAGCAACTAATTAATGTCCTGAAGATAAGAAAGATTTCTCAGAGAATATGATGTCTAAATTCAGAAAGGCTTTGTAGAAGTAGCACAATAACCAAGAAAACAGGGAAAAGGTAGAGCAGGCAGTTAGGCATATGAGGAGGGCCTAGAGTGAGAGACCATAATTAAGGAACTAAGGAAATCAAGATTCAATTGGAATAGAATGTAGAGTGAGAGGCAGACAGTAAAAGACATGTTTAAAAATCATGCAATGATTCATTTTAAAGAGTCGATTTTATTCTAAGACATTTACTCCAGCTACAGTATAAGAGTTCATTGGCAAAGTAAACTAGCACCACAGAAAGCAAATAAGGAAGTATGTTAAGTAATCCAGAAAAGAGATGGCAGTGGCCTACATCAGAAAGAAAGAAAGAACGAAAGAATGGAAGGAAGGAAGGAAGGAAACTGAGTTGAATCAGTAAGAACAGTAGGAGAGGAAGGTGTAGTAAACAAGTAGTTGAAGAATACTTTGCTTTTTCTGGATTGGGCAAGTAAAAAGACTCCACCAAATTAAGGAAAAAATGTGAATATTCAGTGTGAGTATGAAAGAAGCAATAAGTTCAGTTTCAGACATGTTCCACTGGATATACTATGGGACATGGAAATGCAGCTATCTACTAAATGGTCTGATACTCAAGAATAATCTAAGCTGGTGATAGGCATTTCAAAATTTATCAGTATATAGATAGTAATTTAAGCCACAGCAGTGAGTAGGAACACCCAGAGAGAGGATGCAAAGGAAGAACAAAGCCAGTAACTGAAGCCTAAGCAGTGCCAAAAGTAAGGGCAAGAACACAGAAAGAAGTGAGTCCAAAACCATGTATATAATACACTAATTATAACTACAGAAATCAAAATAAAGTTTTTTTGTAGAAACAAAAGCTTAGCATCATACTGCCAATGAAAAATAATTGGAAGGCAGATGTAGAGTTCCTCAAATCTAGCCCAATCACCTTGATTTGGTAAATAATTTAAAAATAAAGTTTAACAATATAGTGAGATTCTAGATCTAAATAATATAAGCATCTTGAAAATAAAAACATTATCTAGTTATAATTAGTGTCTCAAAAAAACAATACTAGCCAGGCACAGTGGCTCATAACTGTAATCCCAAGACTTTGGGAGGATCACTTGACACCCAAAGTTCATGACCAGCCTGGGCAACAGAGAAGGAGCCTGTCTCTACAAAAAAAATTAAATAAAATTAGAAGGCTGAGGCGGGAGGATCACTTGAGCCCAGGAGTTCAAGGCTGCAGTGAGCCATGATTGTGTCACTGCACTTGAGCCTGGGTGACACAGTGAGACCCTCCCTTTAAAAAAAAAAATTCAGTGAAGAAAGAGTTTGGGGAAAAATTTAAGAAATAAAAATTTAAATTTAAATTTAGATTTAAATTTAAGTTAAAAAAAAAAAAAAAAGTCCAGGCATGGTGCCTCACACCTGCAATCTCAGCACTTTGGGAGGCCAAGGTAGGCGGATGGCTTCAGCCCAGGAGTTTGAGACCAGCCTGGGCAACATGGCAAAACCCCATCTCTACAAGAAAATATAAAAATTAGCCACATGTGGTGGTGCGCACCTGTAGTCCCAGCTACTTGGGAAGCCAAGGCAGGAGGATTTCCTGTGCCCAGGAAATCGAGGGCATGATCACACCACTGTACTCCAGCCTGGGGAACAGAGCGAGACCTTGACTCAAAAAAATATAAATATAATAATGATAAAATAAAAGAAAAAAAGAATATACTTCCAGTTTTTATTGTACTCTTATCTCACATCTTACACTTTTTCAATCTCACATGTTAAGACAATAACATGATCCTTCCCTCCAACTAAAAGTTTAAGCATAATCTTAATTATGTTTTGAGAACCTTTAGTTAAAATATATGAATGCGTTAATAACTAAAGGGTCAGGTGTGCTGGCTTACGCTTGTAATCCCAACACTTTGGGAGGCCGAGGAAGGAGGCCAGGAGTTCAAAACTAGCCTGGGCAACATAGTGAGGCCTTGTCTCTACAAAAAAAAAAAAAAAAAAAAAAATTAGCCAGGTGTGGTGGCACACACCTGTTGTCCCAGCTACTCAGGCAGCTGAGGTGGGAGGATTGCTTGAGCCGGAGGGGCTAAGGCTGCAGTGAGCCTAGACTGTGCCACTGCACTACAACCTGGGTGACAGAGTCAGAACCTGTCTCAAAAGAAACAAAACAAAACAAACAAAATAAACTAAAAGGAATGATAATGTAAAACAAGTGAAAAATAGCAAAAAAAAAAAAAAAACCCTGAATCAAATTTTTCCAACACAAATGGTAAAAATTAAAGTACAAGGAAAAATAAATTTCTCCAAAATACTTTACATTTAAATTTATTTAAAAAGAAAACCATTTACTAGAAACTGGATTGAAAAAGAACATATTCACCATGGCTTTATTAAAATATTATACAGCAAATCTGGTACAACAAAAATCCTTGAAATATCTATCTATGAAAAATAGCTAACAAATACGTAATTCCTTAGACTCTTAGAATTACCATTTGAAATCTAGTAAAAAAGTTTCATATCTTTTTGTATGTCACCTTCTCTCTTTTCCCCATCCTCATGAACTTTATCTCACCAGTAACCTAATTTTTATTTCTGTTCCAACCTCAGCAATACCTAATCATAACTAAAACAGGTAGGTAAAAGTTACCGTCATTCTTCAATTAAAATTCCTACTGTTAAAATTTCTGACTTCAACTTCTTTAAAAAAAAGAAGTTGCTGAAACTATTTTTTAAGGTATAAGTAAAAGCTCGCCCACAGTAATCCCCAGATAATCAAATTGCAGGCTTGGGGTTGAGTATTATAGGAAGAAAAAACATACCCAGTGCATACTAAAATTACATCAGAGACATCCACTTACAGTCATAACAGAGTAGCTGACACGGAATGGCCATCCTGCCATCCACAACTACAAAACTGGAGAAAATATACAAATAATAACTATTTCCAAACATTAGACAACAGAAAGCACGTAACTGTGATCTGTGAAAGAGGGCAAACAGATGAAATAAGCCCTATTATCACCCTGTCTTTCTACTTGGAAGTACTGTCAGTACTATAGAACAGGGAGGTGTGTTGCTGAGCGGACAGAGAGAAAACAGTTTGGGGAAGCTGAAGCGGCTAGAATTTGTGGGACGGAGTATCAAAAAGGAAGAAGCAACACAGAAAGACAAACAATGCTATCTGCATAGAGGTCCTCTTGAGTCTGGCTGAATATAATGCTGCACACACAAGATGAGACTCCACAAACCAAGCAAAGAACAACTACCAAGGAGCTATATAAAGAACAACTAACAGTGTCCTCATAAGGCTAGAAACATTCAGGATTCTATCAACCACAGTAAATTACCTCTTTAAACAAGATATCACTAAGGCCATACTATACAAGGCTAACCGAGATCTAGAGAACAGGCTACTCTGTACTTCCCCTAACAAAGGTAAGCACAAGCCTTAACAGGACCAAATTTATCCCCAAATTAACTGCCTGTCAGAACAAATGTCAACATTTTTTAAGGAAAGAAAACAAAATCCTGACCCTCAGCAACATAAGTACAATGTCTATAATCCAATTCCCAAGATTAGTAGACATGTGAAAATTCAATCATAGCACACCACAGAAAATCTTGCCTGAGAGGGTCCTGCACAAATTATTAGTCTCCTCTGGCCACATTCAGATTTTCCCTATGTTAAAATCAGAGAATAAAGAGACAAACAAAAGCAGCTTTCCACAGTAAAAGAAATAAAAGTTAAACAAACAAAAAGACTCCACTGAAAAGTGAGACCAAAAAAAAGAGAAGTAGATCACAACACAGATCTTCCCATTTATTACTATACATTATAATATCTGATAACATGAAACAACACAAAAAATAGCATATATGGTATACTCTTCTTACTAATATGTAAAAATACAACATTCCTAAGCCTACTTGTGAAATAATAAAAAGTAAACATATTGGTCTCTACTCCCAGTTCTGGGCATAGAGCTCCTAAAACTCTTGTAAATAGGGATGCTAGAAAAATCTTTGTTCCTAAAAGTTGGTCTTTGATCCCAGTTCCTGACACAGAGCTCCTAAGACCTCTACAATTTCCTGAGTGACAGGAGTGCCTGACACAGAGTTCCTGAATCCCTTAGAATTTCCTGGATGATAGGAGACCCTTTTGTTCTAATAAAGTCACTCTGGGTGGAGTCCTGGGTGGAGGATGGTCATTACAAAGAGCAAGCCATCATTACAACTTACAAGCCCCAACCCTTGTGTGCTCTGGGGAGGTTAGAGGAGCTGGAGATTGAGTTAATAATCATGCATGCCTGAGAAATGAAGCTCCATTTTGAAAAACCCCTAAAAGACAAAGTTTAGAGAGCTACTAGATTGGTGAACACATCTACGAGCTATGAGGGCTGCTGACCCAAACTCCACAGGAAAAAAAGCTTCTGTGCCTGGGACCCTTCCAGACCTTGCCGTACATATCTCTTCATCTGACTCTTCATTTGGATCCTTCGAAATATCCTTTGTAATTAATCAGCCATAATAAGTAAATTGTTTTCCTGAGGTCTGTGAGCCACTCTAGCAAATTATCAAATCTGAGGAGGGGGTGGTGGGACCCTCCAATTTGTAGCCAAGTCAGACAGAAACTGTGGGTAACCTGAGGACCTACCATTTGTGATTGGCTTCTGAAGTGGGAGGCAGTCTTGTAGGATGGAGACCTTAACCTGTGGGGTCTGCACTAACTCCAGTTAGTGTCAGAATATTGAATGGAATCATAGGACATTCAACTGAGTCAGAGAATTGGTCAGTGGGAAAAACCACCACAAATCTGGTCACAGAAGTGTTGAGTGTGAGTAGAGAGAAAAACTGTTGAGGTTTCCTATAGATCTGGTGTCAGAAGTAAAGTACTGAGACAGAGTGAGTATAGAAGGAAAAAAGTTGGGTTTTTTTTCTATACACTTCTATAAAAAAATTACCAAAAATAAGTTTCTGCAACTAAAAGCTAAGCTTCAATTAGTGTCAAAATTGTAGATAAATAATTGTTTTAGATGAGGTTTGTTGCTAACTGAGTCTTTCTTACCATATATAAGGAAACGATTATTGTTTCTCTATTCAGAATTTAGATCTGGTAACTTACATGAAACACAGCCCCCAAACCGGAAAGCATACAAACAAGAAAACACAATCAAACATCCCACACATTAACACATATTCATTCAAAGATAAACTCCTCAATGTATCAATCACTAAAAAAGAATCATGAGACATAATTCTGACAAGTGTCATTCTGATACCCAATTTCAGAGAAAACTAAAAGCAGTCAATTAGAAGGAAAGTCTTAGTTACTAAAGGAAGGTGACTCATGAAAGCCAACAAAAATGAAGAAAACAATAAAGTCACAGCACTTAGAAAAGAACATAGAAAAGAAACAGATTATAAGAACACAAAAAACCAAGTAGCCCAAAATCATTTACCACAGGAAAAAAAAAGACCCATACTGGCAATGATGCCAGAGAAGTATTACTTTATAACCTCTGTCAAAAAGATGAACCTAAATCAAAAAGAAAAGGTTAAGCCAGGCATGGTGGCTCACACCTGTAATCCGAGCACTTTGGGAGGCTGAGGGGGGCAGATCACTTGAGGTCAGGAGTTCGAGACCAGCCTGGCCAACATGGTGAAACTCTGTCTCTACTAAAAAAAAAAAAAAAAAAAAAAACAAAAACTAGCCAGGTGTGGTGGCAAATGTCTGTAATCCCAGCTACTCAGGAGGCTGAGGCAGGAGAATCACTTGAACCTGGGAGACAGAGGTTGCAGTGAGCTGAGATGGCACCACTGCACTCCAGCCTGGGTGACAGAGTGAGAGCCTGTCTCAAAAAAAAAAAAAAAAAAAAGAAAAGGTTAAATTATAGTTGGGTACAAATATACTTGGAGTACAGCAGAGAATCACTTTTAGATACCATCTACAGTAGTTGAAACAAAACAAGTTGGTATTCAAAGGAAAAAGCAAAAAATTCACTTAATGTTTTGATTAGTCAATGGCTTACTCTACTTACAAGCAAAAATTACATATTTTTTAGAGCAGCAGTCTCCAACCTTTTTGGCACTGGGAACCGGTTTCATGAAGGACAATTTTTTCCACAGACTGGGTGATGGCGGGGTCAGGAGGGGTGGTTTCAGGATGATTCAAGCACATTACATTTACTGTGCACTTTATTTCTATTATTATTCCATTGTAATATCTAATGAAATAATTATACAACTCACCATAATGTAGAATCAGTGGAAGCCCTAAGCTTGTTTTCCTGCAACTATAGATGATCTCATCTGGGGGTGATAGGAGACAGTGACAGATCATCAGGCATTAGATTCTCATAAGGAGCGTGCAACCTAGATCCCTCACATGCACGGTTCACAGTAGAGTTCGTGCTCCTATGAGAATCTAATTTCACTGCTGATCTGACAGGAGGTGCACCTCAGGGAGGAGCAGCTGTAAATACAGATGCAGCTTTACTTGCTTGTCCGCTGTTCACCTCCTGGTGTGCAGCCCAGTTCCTAACAGGCCACAGACTGGTTGGGGACCCCTGTTTTAGAAAGCTACCTCTCTCTTCCCATTAATCTTTGTGCCAGACCAGAGGGGTAAATCCGGCTATTATTCTACAGCCTTTTCTGGTGAGTTGAGAAGGTACACCAAGCATGAGTTTTCCTTAGTAATCTTTGACTTTAATATACCTACCACATTCGAAAATACCCCAGAGTATTCTTTTCAAATTATCCAAATCCTCTATTTGAAATCAGCTATAGCCATAGTTTTATTTCACCAGTTTATTCTTCACAAATAAGACGTTCTTTAAAACAGTGAACATGAAAGTATTTCATTCAATAAATAAAGCAAATTACTTACCTATAATGCTGATTCTGTAACAAATAAAAATCAGATAATCATGACTACAATTACAGAACTTAACCTCAGGGTAAAGAATTCCTGACAACTGAGTCCCCAAGATCTGCTCCATGAGGGTTCTCAACATAGAAACCCAAAAGTCCATGAAGTAAGTCCTCACTGGATGAGGTAACCAAGTATAGTTCAAACTCGTAATTAAAAGATAGAAGTCTGATCCTATTTAGTAATTCATTATGTTACTTAAAATAATCTAAAACTCTTAATTACGAGTTAGGAAATGGGGACTGTATAACGGTGCCTATCCTGTCTACTTTCAAACTGTCATGATAGTCAAATGAGAAGCTAATGAAATTGCTTTGTAAATAATGTAAAATAATGTAAATAATGAAATTGCTTTGTAAATAATGTAAAATTATCTTATTCAGGGCAGGATGACTCCTCTAGTGATTTTTAAGCAAGATCCTGGAGTTTTTCTGGCCCCTTGAAAGAAATTACTTTGACCAACAGTAAAAGTAGACTCTCAATAAGTAAATCTCCAAGAACTGATTAAGATTTTCTCTATGCAGCTTCCAAAATTGATGAAAATATCAAATGTTTGTTTAATCAACTATGAAATAAGCATGGTGCAATACAAGGACATATTATAATTATTTACTATCATTAACGTTTTCCAAAAACCAAGTTTAACACAATTCTTAGAAACTCTTTAATGTGGCTTGAAAATAATATTCTCACCTGCAGAGTACCTGAGCAACACTCTTAGATGAGCAATAACTATCTTAGTTTCATTATCTAGAAACTAAGAACTGGTATAAATGTTAGCAATCTGTTATCAATGAGTTAATCTTTGTAAGATCTCAAGAATCTAGAATCCCTAAATTTGACTTTTCACCCCCTTATCTGTTCATGAAATTTGGTTATAATACCAAAGATCCTTAAATGAAGATACCCAAGGTCTTTCAAACACAAATTTATTTAAGTAATGTTGCACAATGATAATTCAGAGGCAGCTGACCAAAGCACATTTTCATTTAGAAGTTTATTTTCCAGTGATTACGTTTTGAATTGGAAGAAACGATCTGAACATTAAAACCTAAGACCTAAAATCTTCCACACTTGTGCTTCCTAGAGCCAGACCTTCAAAATTTAGAGATCTGTTTTAAGTGCTCCTGATTCAAAAATTAGCAAGAAGTCAATTCCCAAACAAAAAGGGCAATCACAGTTAAGTAAATAATCTCACTCAGTGAGGCTATTTATGCCTAAAAAGAAGTCATTAGTTACTGTATTATTTACCACTTTAACAGATTCTATCAACCCTGAAGATCAAAGAGCTTTCAGATAAAGAATATTTCTTTTGATCCTCCACCCCTAATCTTTCAGAAGGCATGTCTAATAAAATAATCCACAGATGGAATCTTGCCAGAGAGAAAGATATTCTCTGGTCCCTTTCTCACAGTGGGGTTCTCCATTTGGAAAAATAAATATATAAAAGCACACTGTGGATTTATGTGCTAGAGAAGAGGGATGGCATCTAGAGAGGCATCAAGCTAGTACCCAGAACATCCACAGATTTGTTTCCCTGGTCTATTGCCTAATTTACCATAAATCACATCTAAGACTAGGATTCTACACAATACTTTTGCAAACATTTACAAGTGATCAGATGACCTTATATGGGATATCTCTGCACACAAGACAGATAAACTATAAGCTGAACACTAGGATAGAAGGCTGTTGATCACTGTTAGCTTAGAGGAAAAGTTTCAACTAGAATAACACAGAGTTATGTCCTCCTGGCTCTAGACAAAGAATTATGCCATGCTCAGTATTTTCTATTAACAACTTACTTTTAAAACTGGCTATCAAGAAGTATTTATTCCCTACTGGTAGAGATATTCATATTTAGGCTGGGCGATGCTCAACCTCGATTTCAAAAAGCAATTACCTGGAGAATGTTTCTAGCATAGAGAGAATAAGGAAGAGAAGTAACATTTGACAAGGTATGTACATATGTGTGTACAGGAAGATAATAAACCATCTCCTTCAAGCACCTTTTTTTAAAACCCAAGTGCTTTTTAACATCATTTTCAAACTGCCAGAAATTTACTTGAGACTTGAAAGCACTAGACAGGTGTCATGATGCTATTTTTAGCAATGGCAACTTGGATTAAAAAGAGCCAACATTATATCCAACCATCTCTTGGCTCTAGACAATGAAGGCATGGGGGAGGAAAGAGAGACTTTACTGAAAGAGATTAGATCTGACATGATCAAACACCCTCTCCCAATTTTCCTTAAATTAGCTCTGAGATGCTAATCATGATACTCCATCTCATTTCTGATTTGCTTCCTTTGAAAAAAAAGAAAAAAGAGAAAAGTTTCAAAAGTGCGATCCTGGCCAGGTACAGTGGTTCATGCCTGTAATCCCAGCACTTTGGGAGGCCAAGGCGGGCCGATCGCTTGAGCCCAGGAGTTCAAGATCAGCCTGGACAACATGGCGAACACCTGTCTTAACTAAAATTACAAAAAATTAGACAGGTGTGATGGCGTGCACCTGTAGTCCCAGCAGCAACTTGGGAGACTGAGGTGGGAGGATAACCTAAGCCTGGGAGCTCAAAGCTGCGGTAAGCCATGACTGTGCCACTGCACTCCAGCTCACGTGGTAGAGTGAGACCCTGTCTCCACAACAAAAAACAACAAAAAAAGTGCTATCCTTCAAAAGATCTGGAGCAAGGCAAAAAAGCAAGAATCAGTAATTTTTTCCCCAATGTCACCCAATGAGGCATTAATTTGAAAACACTGTTCTAACAAAGCAACTAGCATCCAAATTCCAAAGGAGTCTCTATATCTTAAGGAATGCATGAAAAATAAACATATAAAAGCACACTATATAAAATGTATAAAAGCACCAATTAAGCTGTATTGTTCTCATCCTCAAAGGGTTATGAATGTGGAATATCAATGTTATGATTGTATCTTTAGATAACCGTTTTATGTGAACATCATCCTTCAGAATTATTATCAGGAAATCTCTTACAAAAAGTAATACTGCAGTGAATTACTAGAAAAAAATTTCCACAATCAATAACGAGTCAAGACTAAATAAAAAGCGAAGAACAGAACTAACATATATCATTTTATAAAAATTCACATTTCTTTAGTTTTTGGTATTTTCCTAAGACATATGCTCTCCTTTCCTGCACTGCAGATAAACAGGTCTACTTTTAAAAACTGATACTAGGCCAGGTGCAGTGGCTCATGCCTATACTCAATACTTTGGGAGGCTGAGGTGGGAGGATCAATCGAGCCCAGGAGATTAAGAGCAGCCTGGGCACCATGGTGAAAACCTGCCTCTACAAAATACAAAAAAATATTAGCCAGGAGTGGTGGCATGTGCCTGTAGTCCCAGCTACTTGGAAGGCTGAGATGGGAGGATTGCTTGAGCCCAGGGAAGTCAAGGTTGCAGCGAGCCATGATTGCACCTCCATACTCCAGCCTGGGCAACGGAGTGAGATGCTGTCTCAAAAAACAAAAAACAAAAACAAACAAACAAAAAAAAACTGACAGTATATATGAACAGCAGAACTCAACTTATTTCTAATACAAAAAAAACTTCATTTATGAGTTGTTTTGCTATCTAAAACTGGACTTCAAATATTCCAAATACTCAAGACTCCTAACATTTTCACAAAATTGTAAAATGCTCGGATGACATGAACTATCAAATACAGTATTAAGATAGTATTTCAAAAGAGAGCAGAAGAAAACTTTTCAGAAGAGGCCTATGCTGAAAGACCACTGTATTACCATATACAAATCTAAACTATCTACAATGCATGGCAAAAATAATATTATGTCCCACAACCAGGATTTGATACTTTGATCTGACACATACCAGGGTCTGGCAATTGTCACATCAAAACCATTAGAAATGTTCCTCAAATCAAAGTATTTATGTACAGTCTATATAATCTGATTGTGATATTAATTCAAAAGCCTACCCTGTAGCAATAAAGGTAATTAACTTATTATATAAGTCTGTCTTTTATTGTTGCTAATCATGATATTTATGATGAGCACTGTGTGTTCTAGTTCCTTTCAGGATTATCTAGACATAGTAAGCTCCAAATCTTTTGTGCTATGGCCCCGAATACTTTATAGGAAATCTAAGCAAGTAATATTGTGAACAATTTGGATACAGAATTCTTTATTTACAACAGTGACTTAGCAAAGGTTGAGAGCTGATAATATTTTAAGATACAGTCTTCCTTTATATTTAGTATCAGGAAAAGCTATGTCAAATGGTAAACTATCCAGTAGACTAACCCTTGCTAATATGCTAATTACAATATACTGTCATAGTGTTAATAGTAATATCCACTTCTCTAAGTCAAAGTCAAAGATGATGCATAAAGCACATTTTTTAATAAAAAAAATTTAATTGGGAATTAAATGTAAGTAACTAAGATAAAAGTAGATGTCAAGCCTGCCAGACTTCACATATCTGGATGATGTCTAAGCACTCATTAATTGTCCTATGCTATCTAGAACTTTAAATCAAAGCATACTGTGGTGACTCAAAATGTTTCCATTGTATAAATTAACTAAAAATGATATAAAACATATTAAAAAAACAAAAACACTACCAACCACGTCTTTTCTAATTGACACATGAAATATCAGAACTGGAAAGACCACGCTGTCATAGAACACATGTGTAAAGTTGAGTTTAAGTCTTTTTTTGGAGTTTTTCTAAGAGTTGAGAAAATCATGTTAAACCTAAAATTTTAGTGAAAACATTAATTTTGGCTGTAATAAAAACACTATGAATAGACATTTATGAATAGACACTGAAAAATTTGGGGAATAATAAACAAAGCAGAATTCATGGTTACCATATTTACACATACTCT
Source organism: Pongo pygmaeus (assembly GCF_028885625.2). Taxonomy (NCBI): domain Eukaryota; kingdom Metazoa; phylum Chordata; class Mammalia; order Primates; family Hominidae; genus Pongo; species Pongo pygmaeus. The sequence continues at coordinate 152,512,540 of NC_072373.2, read as the reverse complement.
TTGTTGTGTTTCAGTGCCACATGATCTGATTCAAAGTAATAAACATCAGGATCATCATCTTCCTCTTCTGTAATGTGCTGACTGGCACTCTCTTTGGCAGATGGCAAATGTCCAATATTGAGTCTTGCCTCTGAGGGTGGTTTACTTACTCCTTCACTTCCATTATTTTGAGAGTCACAACATATCCCTTTTTCATTTTGAGAAATTTCACCAGGATTTGTAGGAGATTGACTTACATTATCACTAACAGTTGCATTTGTTTCATTAGGACTAAGATTATTCTCCTCAAATTGTCCATTTTCTCTGTAAGGAGAACTGTTTTTAGTGGGACTACCTCTGGTAGGGGCTGCCCTTCGTGGTGAGGTTCTCAGAGTATAACGATGTTCTTGAGGTTCTGATAAAGACATCATTTGAGCTGAAACACAGTCTAGAACAGAAGATGGTTCAGGTTCTCCGGAGGCTGGCATACTCTCAAGACTTGTGTCCAGGTCGTTATTGGTGTTTTCTTTACACTGCTCTTTTGAGGCACTGCTATCTCCCACCACATCTACTTCCTCCTCAGAATCCCTTAAAGATGACTGAGTTTCAGAAAAGGGCCCTGTAGCTGGCTCAGTAGTCAGCTGATTAACATGTTCCACAGGCAAGCAGGCAGTTACTATTTTGTGGTCCTCCAACTTGACCTGCACTTGTGAATTTGTGCAAGGCACGTTATGGTCTATATAACTGTCTTCCTTCCTACTATCAAGGAACACTGAAGTTTGGGTATCCGTATCCCCATTTTCAGCTACTGATTTTTCCTGTAACACATAGGAACCAATGCTATTTTGTTTAGTGTTCCCATCAGGCTGACAGTCATCACAGTTTATAACAGCTGAATCACTGTCATCAACACCATTGACAGCCAAATAGCCTGTGATTTCTTCAACTACTGCAGAATTAAGTGGCCCTTCCTCACTGACATTCACCTTTTTAATTTCCCTTTTCTCACAATCATCCAGTATAAGACATCGACAAGCTCGTTTAGTCCCTTGAAAATCTGCATCATTGTCCACTACTGTACTCCTCTGTTCTACTGACTCCTTGTCTGATTTTATAGGAGAATCTTCTTCTGAACTGTTTGGTGCTTCAGATCTAAGACAACGTTTAATTCTTTTCAAAACTGGTGAAACAGGTTCTGTTTGCCTTCTCTCACAATTTTCTATAGCCTGCCTTTCTATGTTATCCTTTTCCGAAGAAGAAAGTCCTCTTTTCCTAGGGCTTACCCATGATTCTCGGGTACTCTGCTGTTTTAAATCAGTGGTTCTCCCATTATTATTTCCTTTCTGAATTGGCACAGGCTCTGGTCTCTTCTTTGGTGATCTTGATCGTACTTGAGAATTAGAAGAGATTTCTTCAGGATGCGCAATGCTACGATTCCTTAAAGTTCTACCACAAAAAGATTCATCCAAGCCGTTTAACCCCACTGTTGATCTTGTAACACGAGTAGATCGGGAAGCAGCCATACTATGGCAAGTCCCTACAATACGGTCATCATGATCCACTCATTGGGAAACCTTCAAAAATGTAAACAAAATAATGAGAAAAAGGTAATAGTTAATATACCTAGAACGAAAGTATAAAGCTATAACTTTTTAATCCAAGTATACTTGGACATTATAGTCTATAACTACCTATATAACTGCCAATATTAAATTATGTGATAAAAATTCTTTAACATTTCCAATAATGATATAAAGTATAGCTAACAAGCATACAGTACTTAATATGTTCCATGGGTCTTTCTATATGCCTTACATACATTAACTCACTTAAGTCTCACAACAACTCAGATAGGTGCTACTATCATCCCTACTTCACGAATGAGATTAAAGCACAGTCTGAGTAATCTATCCAAGGTCACAACTCTAGTAAGTAGCAAGGCAGGGCTCTAGAGACCATAACTGCCTCACTGTGTATCTGCCTCTCAGATAGGCATAAAATACCCAGGAGAGATCTATCCTAAAGATGTGATTTCATTTTGGTCATTAAAATAATCTTCGGCCGGGCACAGTGGCTCACGCCCGTAATCTTAGCACTTTGGGAGGCTGAGGCGGGAGGATCACGAGGTCAGGAGTTCAAGACCAGCCTGACCAACATGGTGAAATGCTGTCTCTACTAAAAATACAAAAATGAGCCAGGTGTGGTGGCACACGCCTGTAACCCCAGATACTCAGGAGGCTGAGGCAGGAAAATTACTTGAACCCAGGAGGCAGAGGTTGCAGTGAGCCAAGACCATGCCACTGCACTCCAGCTTGGGCGACAGAGCGAGACTCTGTCTCAAAAAAATAAATAAATAAAATAAATAAATAAATAAAATAATAATCTTGAACTTATATAGCAGCTATCTTTCAAAAAACTATTCCAATCATTTCTCGTGTTCTTTCAAAATGTTCCTGGTATATAGAAAGGCAGGCTCTCCTCTTTTTAATTTACTTTTGCTAAAATGAGTTTCAGATCAAATCCCTTAATAACTAATAATCTGGCATCCAAAAATTTTTTATTGCAGTATAATTTTTCATAACTAAATAGACAAAAATCACAATGCTAGCTTGCATTGGCTAAGAACAAAACAAAGCAAACCCAAGCCTTCCTAGTCTCTAGAAATAAAGCCATAAATTAGCAAGTGAAAGGTAGTGTTCCAAAGACCAGAAAAGAAAATGGAGAAGAAGCCTCTGAAGCAAATACTTACATTTAAGAAATCAAGACTACTCCTATAATCCCACCCTTTCCTTCTTTGAACTCCTGTGTATAGCATATGCCAGTGCCAGTTTTAATGTGTAGTTTGGGAGATGAGCAGGTATTCTGGTGTGGATGCTTGAGGTTTATATGACAGAAATGTAAGGGATATAGAAAAATGCCTTGATTGATCCATTTGGGTAAACTAGCGATTTGGTGATATTTTCCAGAGGCTCTCCCATCAAGCAGAATAAAGGAGCTGTTAATATTTGAAGTCTCTATTCCCCCACTCCTCTTCTGTTTAGTTTTCACAAGGTACCCTGTCATTTTATTTCCTAACTTTGAATGAGATGCAGGATGATTAGTTAGAGAAAGAGGCCAGTGGTGGCAACAGTGCAAAGTTTCACAGTCCCTTCCTCCTGCCTTTGGTCATCAACAGTCTCCCTTCTCATGTAAACCTCCAAATGCCATTCTGACTCCTACCCCTAAAAATCAAACACAATTTCTCCTTGCTTCAACTAGAACTATCTAATAGTGGAAAGTTTGGAAGAATTACAGAAGACACAGCAACATGCTACCACATATAAAAAAGAAACACTACGGGAAATAATCTCCCTGTTCCTGCCTGCTGACAAGTGAACTGAGAAAGTGCCCTGTAAAATATTTAAGCTGGCTGAGTTTAGTGTTGTCTCAGAGTATGGCATACTTCTAAATTTTTAATTAACAATTTTTTAAAATCTTGTAAGAATCACAAAACTAGCCCTGGAATTAAAGCATGGTTATTTGTTCTAGAGAATTTCATAGCAACCAAGTGAACAATAAGTACGAGACAGCAATCAGAACTTAGAAACATTTCTTACAGTAGTAAACTTTCATTGTTTTGGGGATTCATTAAAAGAACTGCTGACATTTAATTCTCGTTTGCTAATACATTATCATGAAGATTACAATCTTTCTGTTTCTTTCATGGGTAACAAACACTGAGTGTCCCATAATTTTCTACTTTTAATTGTAAAACATTTAAGTTAAACTTCAAATGATGTTTTAAAAGAACACAAACTGGCCAGGGGCAGTGGCTCATGCCTGTAATTCCAGTACTTTGGGAGGCCGAGGCAGACGGATCACTTGAGGTCAGGAGTTCGTGACCAGCCTGGCCAACATGGTGAAACCCCATCTCTACTAAAAATACAAAAACTAGTAGGGCATGGTGGCACATGCCTGTAATCCCAGCTACTCGGGAGGCTGAGGCAGGAGAATCGCTTGAACCCAGGAGGCAAAGGTTGCAGTGAGCCGAGATCGCGCCACTGCACTCCAGCCTGGGCAACAGAGCGAGACTCTGTCTCAAAAAAAAATAAAAAGAAAAGAACACAAACTGAAATACATGAAAAGCAACTTATTTGTTTCATGTATCCAAATCTGGCACTCTAAAATGTTAAGATTACTTATTTTTAAATATTAAATATGTATGTAAATGCACAAAAAAAGCATAAGGCTAAGTTAATTTAATAACTAAAATGCCTACAAAATCTAATACATATTATCTTTAATGTAAATTCAATTATACTCATAATTTATGGTTCAAAAATAATACTGACAATAGAAATACTTTATAAACACACAAAAGAATCTGTTAGTCTTTACTTTTTAAAATGCAATCCCAATTAAGGGCATATAAACCTCTTAAATTATTCCAATAATAAGACTTCCTTAACCTTTTCTTTCCACACCAATCTGAATGGGAGCAAAATCTGCCTTGCCATACAAACTACTCAAAGAGAGGTTGTTTTGGATGAAATGAACCTATTATTAGTAGTACTAAAAACCTTTTTTTAATACATATGTTTTTTACTATAAAATATCACCTATAAGCTGGTCATGGTGGCTCAGGCCTGTAATCCCAGGACTTTGGGAAACCGAGGTAAGTGGATCACTTGAGCCCAGGAATTCGAGACCAAACTGGGCAACATGGCGAAACCCTGTCTCTACTAAAAATACAAAAAATTTATCCAGGTGTAGTGATGCCTGCCTGTAGTCCCATGTACTAGGGAGGCTGAGTGGGAGGATCACTTGAGCCTGGGAAGTCAAGGGTGTAGTGATGTGACTGCCCTTCAGCCTGGGTGATGGCAGCAAGGCCCTGTCTCGAAAAAAAAAAAAAAAAACACGTATAGTGAGGCCTATCTTACTTTTTCACCATTCCACTGATTAAAATATGAAAACGCTGATTAATACAAAAGTTAAATAAAATATGAAAACACTGATTAATATAAAAGATTAAGCTTCTTTCCATTTCTTCTGTACCCTAAAAATGCTTTTATTTCACTCAATAACTAGAACAAAGCCCTAGTTCTAGGATTCTCAAATTCTGTGCTATTGGGCTGTATTGAAAGAGAACTTGTTTTATAACAAGGATCCTTGTGGTGCCTCAGACTCTTGCAACTCAATCACGGGCATCTCCTGGAAGCTTGTTAGAAATGCAGAATACGAGGCCCTGCCTCAGACCTACCAGTGAATTAGGCTCCTAGGTGATTCATGTATGTATTAGGGTTTGAGAAGCACTGCCTTAGGCTACTGAACTCAGACAGAATTCTAATAAGATAATAGTCATCAAGTTTCAAACTAAATTAGACCTATTTATAAAATACCCTTTAATTTCTTACTGGATCCTAATAATAAAAAAATTTATAAATAAGACCAAGGAAGCACCAAATGGAAGACTATAAAAATATCTTGCCTGAAATTAACATGTGATGTGCACTTGAGGTAATAAACTGGTTAAAATTAAGATAAGAGTTAAACAAAATTTTGCTAATCTTCCCCCTGATCATTTTTTTCTGTTCTAACCTTTTTCTTCATATCTTTTCTATTTTGGATAGGCATATATAAAGGTACATACTTTCTATAAGTATCTAATAAACTGAGTGCAAAATTCAGTTAATAAAAAGGGACCAAAAATGTCTAGATTAGCCAGGTGCAGGTGCAGGGAAGTGGGGGCACCTACAGTCACAGATACTCAGGAGGCTGAGGGAAGAGGATCACTTGAGCCCAGGAGTTTGAGAAATGCCTGGACAATGGTGAGACCCTATCTGTTAGAAAATAAAAAATAAAAAGTCTGTATTATCTCAACCAAGTCTCAACATTGTTTTGCCAAGCTTAGCAAAATATTATAGACTAAAGCAGTTGTTTTCCTCATTTTAGCTGCATCGCAAAAAGTTTCTTAAGAATACAATAAAGAAGCTTAGAGTACAAAATTATATTTCTGCCAAATATTGTTAAGGAATAAAAATGAACTTATTTACAAATTATCTCAGGAAATAACCCTGTTGGCTAACAAAATAAGAGGTATATGGTAAAAACCTTAGCCAGCATCCATCTGAAATTAGAAATGCAATCAATCTAGTTTTAGAAATAAGGGAAGCCATTAATTAACATATTCATATGGGCAAAACACAATCTAACAGCTACACTGCAGTTTTTCCTATATGTTATCTACCAAATAATGAATGGTCGCACTTTCTAGAATTCAGAGAAAAGAGAGTGTGGTCAGTAACTAGAATTAACCAGACTCCCTTCCTCTCTTCCCCACCTTCATAAATTCTCATCCTCTTGGAGGCCATATCTGAGAAGGACTAGCCAACCAAATTTCAACTTGTCCATTCATATTAAGCCCTCAATTCTACCTATAATTTCCCATATCCTACCCACATATTTGCTGCTGAATTGCCCTCTCATAAATTTGAATCTACTGTTACCCAAATATAACTATAGGATTCTGAAAAACACTCTGAAGCATTATCAACTACGTTTCAGGTCATAAATTTCCAGCTCCTATGATCATACCTGTAGAACTGTACGAATAAGAACTAAAACACATAATAATTATTAAACAAAAAAGGCCCACCTAGTGACACACTTCTCCAGCTATTTACTTAAGAGAAAGAAATTTCAAAAAGATATTTCAAAGACCTTGCCTATAAGCTTTTGTTCCTACTATAATCACCAAAGTGGTAAAGTTTATTTTGGGAATTGAGCAGCTGGCAATCTTCCATCACACCAATGTTCTAGCTGATATTTATTATCATAATATTTAGTTTTATTAAGTGAAAAATTTTTAGTAAACTGGTCATGATACCAGTATATATTCACATAGACAAACCAAAGTAAAAGGAAAAAAGAGCAAATGCAACTGGAAAGTGTAACCAATATGATTCTTTTCCTAGTTGTCTAAACATAAACTATTTAATAATGTTGAGGCCACGTTTGTCATATAATTATTTTAAGACAATACCTCAGCAGTGCAATTACCACCATATCTATAATGTTAAAAGCAGAAGAGTAAAACCTGGCTGGTAACCCACCCATGCAATTCAACTTAAGGTTCTTAAATAGTCACCTCTTTGAAGTCTGGGAACTCTATTATGCATTGTCTTACATAAAGAGACTTCTTATTTCTTTCCCATTAAGAGAAACTGATATATGACAGATGGTTGGTAGGTAGGTAGGTAGGTAGGTAGGCAGGCAGATAAGCAGACAGTCAAACAGACAGACAGATAGACAAAAGCAAATGAAAACACACTTTAAAAGACAATCGGGAAAAGGAAGTCAAGGAATTTCACAATGCCTCCTGAGTAAAAAATTCCAACATAATCAGTCACTTCATTTATACCCCATTGAAAAAAAAGGGGGGGAAATATTTCATTCCTAACCCATTCCCTGCAGCTCCATACTCCTATAAACAGCCAGCCAAACTACAAGTTGCCACACTGAGGATGTATGGAAAAATAACAAGTCTCCCCATCTCAAAAAAAAAAAAAAAGAAGTTGTCAAACTATAGTCGTCTTCACTACTGCAAAACTAAATAACTTACCTGTACAACCAAAGATCTATCATTGTGGAAATATAATCTTTTTTCCTTATATCCTGAAGGAGTTGGAGCTATGATCTAGAATGGAGCTTAAGCATCAGGGTTTCAGACTCTCTCAGCTTCAGCCATGAAGAATACTAGAACCTCCTAAATTTCTTTCTTTAAAATAAAATAATGAAAAAAAAAGGATTAAAGAAGATGATGAACTTATGCTAATAGATTTACTCCTTCTATAATAAGAAGAAATACAGGTACAGAATCTGTTCATAGTGACATCTTTCATGCTTCTTGGTAACTCTGTAGCCTCAAGAATACTAAGAAACTGAAATAGGATTTTTAGAAATCAACAAAAGCAAACCAAAAAGATACTGAAATATACCAAATCCTTACAACTCAATATTAGTTTGAACTGAGTCAAAATGAGACTTGCTCTTTTCTAGACACTGCTCTAAGGCAGTATTTTTTTTGCGGTGATCTAAAGATTGCCCTTGATAGCATTTCTCATAACAGAATTTATAATATCATCTCTTACTCTCGTCCTAGAGGACTTTCCAAATTCTCGACATCAAGTATACATAACCATTTAGATTATGCATAAAAGAATCACACAAATAATCAACCAAATCTTTTATACCTATAGGATAACCTTGATGCTTATTCAAGTGCTACAAAATTCAATTACAAAAGGACATTTCTATTATTTTTGGCACATGTATTTTTAACAAGAAAAGAACAACAAGGTTTTTCTGATTTTAGTACCCAATTAGCCAGACAATTTAATTAATCTAATTACATTTCATTTCTTAGAACAGTCTGGTTTTTACTTTATAATAATTTATTATGATATCCTTTTCAAAGAATGTACAGGCCAGGCACCGTGGCCCGTACCTGTAATCCCAGCACTTTGGGAGGCCAAGGCAGGTGGATCACAAGGTCAGGAGTTCGAGACCAGCCTGGCCAACATGGTGAAACCCCATCTCTACTAAAAATACAAAAAATTAGCTAGGCATGGTGGTGTGCACCTGTAATCCTAGCTACTCAGGAGGCTGAGGCAGGAGAATCACTTGAACCTGGGAGGCAGAGGTTGCAGTGAGCCAAGATCACCCCATTGTACTCCAGCCTGGGCAACAAGAGCGAAACTCAGTCTCAAAAAAAAAAAAAAGAGAGAGAATGTACAATCTGGCTAAATGGGTTACTATGAGTGCCCATCTGAAAACAAGGAAGAGGACTAAGAAAAAGACCAGCAGATGTTTATGACAGAAACTGTCACTTTATTATAAGCATAAAACTAGATATTATAATAGTGATACATTTTGGGGAAAGCATTACAACTTAAAGACTGATATAATTACAAAATCTTGTAATTACTAGGCAGACTTACTGCATAATAAAAATAGGTTACTGCTCTAGTCAGCTAGAAAGGGAACAGGGCTAATAATATCTAATATCTATAGATGCCACCTCTCCCCAACATGCCCTGGAAATGCTTTAAAAAGCACAAGGTAGGAAAATTGTCTAATAACCATTTAATACTACAGTACATTAAGAAATGTTCTAAGTTAACATGGGAGAAGCTCAGTGAAAACAGGATCCTACATAAAGTAACCCTTGACTTGAAAACCCACTCTTCTTATAACAGACTCCAAGTCACAACTCCTTTGTACCAAACACTGAAGCCTTTCACAAACATGGCAAAACATTATGTTTTACAGTGTGTGATGGTAGTAGCAATCATCAAAAGCAAGGAACATCTACAACTTAAAGTATATCTCTGAGCATACTGGAATGCGTCCTAGTAGCACTCTATCAAGTTCTAATCAACCACATAACTACTCTATTTGAATACAGTTCACTATAGGAACATTATCCACTACCATATTTAGCAGGCAAGATTATCTGCAACTGTTATTTTCACAGAACTGATACTTACAGCTGAGCTCTATCAGCATTAAGATAGACAGGATCCTGCAGTGTTTCTTAAAAGGCTGATACACTGAAAAAGAAACTTCAATCAATTACTTCTAACTAAACCCCACTTGGCCTTAATTAAGATTACATTATTTCTTACCTTTTAAAAAGCGTTTCGCCTAGTATTTGATCCCCATGCGTCTGTATTTATCTGTCATCACTGTTAATTGTCCATGTTACACTGAGACTTCAGGTATTATTTATTTATATGGTCGTACTAGAACAACTTGATATCTGTGAAGGGAAACCATAATATAGTCACTATAGATGTGTTACTGTTTACAAATTTGTGAATAAAATTGGTAATATTTCCAAACACTTGTATAGCACACTTCATTTTCTACTAAACTTCACAAGTAATTCCTTACATTTAGCTGTGAAATATGTGTCTTCAACAAACTAAGATGATTGGCTAACACTTCCAAGTTCTTCTCAGAGAGTACCCACATACAAATATTCTAAATTTAATTCTACACTTAAACCCTTACAAATTGAAGAGCTCCTCAGGTTCCTTTTCTTACTACCAATATAGATATATGTCATTTTCCTTAAGTCTACAATTACTCTCCATTAATAGAAAAGTACTTTTTTGTGTGTTTTATATTTTAGGGAATAAATCTATAATGCTTAAAAATGAAGTAAGAAAAAGATAATGACTGTCCTTTAAATGTCACTTTAAACATCTGATATCTTTCTCAAGTAATTTTGGAAGTAAACAGAAAATAAATGTTATTTAAAATAAACTGAGATGTAGGTATACAAACATTCCTTAAAGGTAAGCTTCTTAAAAACAGACTTGGTTGATGGTTACAAGTCGAAGAAACAGATCTACATACTTGCAATGATGACCAAAAGCACTGTACAGAATTTTAAGTCATTTTAACCAGTTTATCAGTGAAAAAAATGAGCTACAAAAGAATGTTCATTCATACATATCAAAGAAAGCAGCGTATGAATGGCATTCTAAAATGTTTCATCATGCTGTACCACTCTACTACACAGTAAAAAGAGTACAAATCTACGTGGAAAATACAGATAACCTTAGCGAGGCATGGTGGCTCATGCCTGTAATCTCAGCACTTTGGGAGGCCAAGGCAGGAGGATCCCTTGAGCTCAGGCATTCAAGACCAGCCTCGGCAACATAGTGAGCCCTCTTCTCTAAACAAAAAAAAAAAAATGAAAATTAGCCAGATGTGGTTATGTGTGTTTGTAGTCCCAAATACTTGGTAGGCTGAAGTGGGAGGATCATCTGAGCCCAGGAGAATGAGGATGCAGTGAGCCATGATCGCGCTACTGCACTACAGCCCAGGCAACAGAGTAAACCCTACCCCAAAAACAAATTTTTTTTTAATGAAAATGCAGATAACCTTACAGATGCTTTCTGGATAAAACTTGTTATTAGGGGTGTCAACCATTCAGATATTCTCAGTGAGAAGTTTCATTAACAATAGAGCGATTGAGAAACTATTATCTATCCTCAAACACAATTCCTTATTCATTTGTTTTCAAATATTAAAACCATATAAGTAACACCATAAAAAAATTAACACTTTGGGATGCCAAGGCAGAAGGATCGCTTGAGCCTAGGAGTTTGAAACCATCCTGGGCAACAAAGTGAGGCCTCATCTGTACAAAAAAATAGAAAAAGGTAGCCACATGTGGTGGTGTGCGCCTGTAATCCCAGCTGCTAGGGAGGATCCTTAGAGGGGCAGTGAGACCAGATTGCATCACTGCATTCCAGCTTGGGTGACAAAGAAAAAAAAACAAAAACCAATCTAAGTATTTTTTAAGTTTAAAAATTGTCATGACCTCTCTTGTAACAAAAGCAAGGAAATTAAACTAGCCAAAACTCATAGCCCCTGTATTGTGTTCTTCACTTCATTCAATATACATTTCGAACTTAAGCATTCTGCAAAACTGTTATATGCTTTCTGCAGCAGAAACACTGCTTTGAATTATGACAATACACAGTAATTTTTTCATTTGAATTATTTAACTACAGTTACTTACTTCTAGAAGTTTAAAAGACAGCATTTTGTCTTTTAAAAAGCATACAAAATAGAAAACAAACTATCTAAGTCCTATTCCTAAAGCCATCTTATTTATTCCCTTGGAACAGAGCTTTGCTTGTTTTCATGTACTAATAAAATTCATTGACTATTCAAGCATTCCAAAAACAAACCCAAAACCAATCTTCACTGAAAAGAATTACTTTTCCTACTTCTTGCAGTCTTAACACTGGTACTACTGTGTTAAATAGATTACATGATCTCAGATTCACAGCACACATATAATCACTTCAAAAGACTACGTAAATCTCACTAGAAGATACAGCCCTAGTGATACAACCAGGATATAAGCCACACAACTTACTATTAAAATAAAACAATGAAGTTCAAAGTTAAGCACAATCCCTATATTTTCAGGCAAATTATTTTTTAGTTTTATAAGAGCTCGGAAAAAATTCAAAAGGAAGGTCATACAACAGAGTCATATTTATTACCTGATTCTTCACTTGTTGTAAGTGAAAGTATCACATATAGGCACTATACTATGATTTTAAATGATTTTATAAGAAAGAGACATTCAACGTCAGTTGTAAAAAGCATTAAGATATGGTCAAAGACAGAAATACCTTTCTTTTTTTTTTTTTTTTTTTTTTTTTTTTGAGACGGCGTTTTGCTCTTGTTGCCCAGGCTGGAGTGCAACGGTGCAATCTCGGCTCAATGCAACCTCTGCCTCCTGGATTCAAGTGATTCTCCTGTCTCAGCCTCCTGAGTAGCTGGGATTACAGGCACCTGCCACCATGCCCATTTAATTTTTGTACTTTTAGTAGAGATGGGGTTTTGCCATGTTGGCCAGGCTGGTCTCAAATCTTGACCTCAGGTGATCCACCCACCTTGGCCTCCCAAAGTGCTGGGATTACAGGCATGAGCCACTATGCCCAGCCCAGAAACACCTTTCCTAGACAATTAAGCTTTCACAGTTACTTGCTATAAAGAGCTGAACCAAATTTTCATTTGGTACAATAATCAAAGAAGAGTACATTTTCTGCTCAGAACCCCGTGTTCAGTGTCTTGGATGCCTTCTATAGATTTTCAAAGATAAGCCTATTTCACAGCCAACTGAAAGATAGTAGGAAGAATATAGGATTTGGTGGAAGGAGACAGAAATGTGATTCTCTGTCATCAATAATTATTTCACCATGAGCAAGTCACTTTGCCTATCTGTGCTTTATCTATAAAATGAAAGACATAATACCTGCCTACTACCTCTCAGGGTTATTGTGAAGTTCGAAAGAGATCACATCTGTGAGGTACTTCAGGTTACTGACTCCCAAATTTTAGTGTGTCTAAGAAATCCCTGGACCCAATCACCTCATAAATTCAGATTCAGACGGCCTGAAGACAAATGCATAAATTTTCATTTTCAATTAAGCACTTCAGGTCATTCCAATGTATGGGCTCCCAGTGATGATCATACTTTGAAAAAACTACATCAGTTTCTTCTAAAACTTTAGTGTTCAGGCTGGGCACAATGGCTCACACTGGTAATCTCAGCTCTTTAAGAAACCGAGGCAGAAGGATCACTTTGAGGCCAGGAGTTCAAGACCAGCTTGGGTAACTTGGCAAGACCCTGTCTCTACAGAAAAAAAAAAATGCACACAATAAATTAGTGGGGCATGGTGGTGTGCACCTGTTGGAGTCCTAGCTACTCAGGAAGCAAGAAGCCTGGAGTTCAAGGCTGCAAGCTACAGTAAGTTATGATCACACCAATGCACTCCAGCCTGGGCAACCAAGTGAAGCCCTGTCTCTAAAAAATTAATTAATTAATCAATTAATTAAAAGAAATAAAACTTTAGTGTTCATAAGCATTAAATCTAGGTACATGTTTAAAATACAAATTTCTAGCTGGGCACAGTCACACACGCCTATAGTCCCAGCTACTTGGGAGGCTGAGGGAGGAGGATTGCTTGAGTTCAGGAGTTCTAAGTTGTACCGCACTATGTCAATCAGGTGTCTGCATTAAGTTCGGCATCAATATGGTGACCTCTGGGGAGCAGGGGACAACCAGGTCGCCTAAGGACGGCAGAATGGGCCAAGGTCGGAAACAGAGCAGGTCTAAACTTCCATGCTGATCAGTAGTGGGACTGCACCTATGAACAGCCACTGCACTCCAATTTGAGTAAAACAGACCCTGTCTCTTAAAAACAAAATAAGAAGAAAATGAAATAAAATACAAATTTCTAAACCTCATCCTTAAAAATTCAGATTCAGGCGAGGCACAGTGGCTCACGCCTGTAATGCAGCACTTTGGGAGGCTGAGGTGGGCAAATTACCTGAGGTCAGGAGTTCAAGACCAGCCTGGCCAACGTGATGAAACCCTGTCTCTACTAAAAATACAAAATTAGCCAGGTGTGGTGGTGTGTGCCTGTAATTCCCAACTACTCGGGAGGCTGAGGCAGAAGAATTGCTTGAACCTGGGAAGTGGTGGTTGCAGTGAGTTGAGATCACACCACTGCACTTCAGCCTGGGCAACAGAGCGAGACTCCATCTCAAAAAAAAAAAAAAAAAAATCAGATTCAATAAACTTGGAATGGAGCATACAATCTTTATTTAACATCATTTAGGAGATTCAGATGTAAATGAGTTATGATACACCCTTTTAGAAATCCTAAACTAGATTCTTCCTCCTAAATATTTCTCAAATTGTTCCTACCTCTGTAGTATCATCACCCATGACCAACCTTAGGCTCTCATTTGAACTAACCCAAATGCCTTCTAATTAGTCTAAGTTTTTTTTTTTTTTTTTTTTGAGACAGAGTCTCACTCTGTTGCCCAGGCTGGAGTGTAGTGGCTCAATCATCGCTCACTGCAGCCTTCGACCTCCCAGGCTCAAATGATCCTCCCGCCTCAGCCTCCCAAGTAGTTGAGACTACTGGTGCATGCCACTACACCCAGCTAATTTTTGTATTTTTTGTAGAGACAGGGTTTCACACCATGTTGCCCAGGCTAGTCCTGAACTCCTGGGCTCAAGTGATCCTCCCACCTCAGCCTCTCAAAGTGCTGGGATTACAGACATGAGTTATGGCGCCCAGCTCTGCTTTCGTTAAGTCTTATCCTTTAAAAATGCATGATCTACAGAATGATGTCATTCTCCTATCTAAAACTCTTCCAAGAGACTTATGCTTCTTGCCAAGATAGAGTAACAGGCATGAAACTTATGCCCCCATCTGAAACAACTAAAAATCTGGACCAAAAAAAGTATGAAAATTATTTCTGACAAAAGAAACAAGACAACACAGGACAGTGATCAATGAAAGAGAAAAAATAAATGAGGTAAAGCCTACAATTGTCCCCAGTTTACTTACTGGAGAATTTCTAAGCCGCAGAGAAAGGAAGGTGTCCCAAGCAAGCTCGGTGGTTTTCCGGAGTTAAGATAATGAAGTGAGGAGTTTAGGGGAGGCCAAGGTAGCTACAGTCTCCCAGAACATAGTACCACAGAGGAGAGAACAGAAAGGAGAGGCAAGATCTCAGATAATCTGCAGGGGACCTCCTTAAATCTTGAGCTGAGTATTGATCAGTAAAACAGGGAAAGACATCCATAGGCAAGGGTATGCCAGAAAACATGTAATAACTGAAGGGTAGGTGGTATGTAGTTCCTAGTTTATAGGGTTACTAATGTTTGTGGTATATATACTTCCACCACAGCCAATTTCAAGCTACCAACATATCAGTGAATAAGAATCTGAAAAAAATACATGGCAAGACATTATACACTACACAGTGTTTCTACCATAAGAACATAATAAGGCTGGCTGCAGCAGCTCACATCTATAATCCCAGCACTTTGGGAGGCCAAGGCAGGCAGATCACTTGAGGCCAGGGGTTCAAGACTGGCCTAGCCAACATGGCAAAAACCCATCCCTACTAAAAATACAAAAATTAGCAGGGCATGGTGGTGCACACCTGTGGTGCCAGCTACTCAGGAGGCTGAGGCATGAGAATTGCTTAAACCCGGGAGGTGGAGGTTGCAGTGAGCTGAGATTGCACCACTGCACTCCAGCCAGGACAACAGAGTGAGACTCCATCTCAGGAAGCAAAAAAAAAAAAAAACAGTACCCAATAGATATAAATTACCATGAGTGCACAAAAACAGTAATATAAAATAATATAATATAGTTATATGAGGTAATGAGTTTTCAGCATTTACTACCTTTGTTCGTAATAAGTGATTTAATTATGTTTATATAATTTAATTATCTTAAGAATTAAGCTAGCTCACAAACTTTCTGATATTTTAACAATCGGCTCTCATGAGCCAGCTCGGGCATAACACCACACGTGGCTCACACATAGTCAGGAATAACTGGTTAACCTACTAGCCACAGTAGACAACCTCATAATTCGTGGGACATGAAGTACAATGCTCAGTACCACACTGCATCAGTAGTGGTGCAAACTGAGCTCTAGACTAAAGACTATTCTGGTCTCACCTAACAAAGATAAAAAGCAAGCCTCAAAAGGATAAAGCCATTTCCAATGAACTCACCGTGTCCCAGAACACAGGCCAAGAATATTTATGGGAATTAAAAAAACATCCAGCTCCAAACAAGGTAAAATTGAGAATGCCTGGAATCCAATCAGAAATTACCAAACAGGCCAAGTGTGGTGGTTCACGCCTGTAATCCCAACACTTTGGGAGGCCAAGGTGGGCGATTGCTTGAGCCCAGGAGTTTGAGAGCAGCCTGAGCAACATGGCAAGACCCCATTTCTACAAAAATTAGCCAGATGTGGTGGCACACGCCTGTAGTCCCAGGTTCTTGGGAAGCCGAGGTGGGAGTTTTGCTTGAACCCAGGAGGTTGAGGCTGCAATGAGCCACGATCATGCCCCTGCACTCCAGCCTGGGTGACAGAGTGAAATCTTGTCTCAAAAAAAAAAATCATATAAAGAAGCAGGAGAATACCACTTAAAATGAGAAAAAGCAATTGACAGAAAAAGAACTGTACATGAAAGTCACTAGACAAGAATATTAAATCAGTTATAACTGTAGTTCTTACATTCAAAGCCATAGATGGATATATTAAGCAAGCTAAGTAGAGATATGTAAGTCTTTTTAATGTGAATTGATTCTTCTACTTAGAAAAACACAGAGTTTGGAATGAAAAATATGCTGGGATTAGGCACTGAAAGAAAAGGTCAATCAATCTGATGCCATAGCAATAGAAACCTAACAGAGAGAAACGAGAGTGGAAACAAAACCATGAACGAGATATAGAATATCATCAAGACGCCTAAAACATGGGTAATGGAAGTCCCCAAAAGACTGAAAGCGAAGCAGAAAAAATACTGGAAGAAATGATCCCAAACTTTCTAAATATGATGGAAATGACGAATTCACATATCAAAGAAGCTCAATAAGCTGGGCATGGTGGCTCAGTGCTGTAATCCCAGCACTTTGTGAGGCCAAGGAAGGTGGATCACTTGAGGGCAGGAGATTGGGTGGGGTTCAACATAGTAAAACCCCATATCTACTAAAAATACAAAAATTAGCCAGGAGTGGTGGTATGTGCCTGTGGTCCCAGCTACTTGGGAGGCTGAGGCACAAGAATCACTTGAACATGGGAGGCAGAGGCTGTAACGAGCTGAGACTGCACCACTTCACTCCAGCCTGGGCGACAGAGCGAGACTCCACCTCAAAAAAACAAAATACAAAGAAGCTCAATAAACCCAAGCGCAAGAAACATGAATAAAACTACAGTAAGCCAGCTCATAACCAAACTGCTTAAAAATCAATAATATAAACAATATCTTAAAAGCAGAGAAAAACAACACATTACAGGCACAAAGAGAAAAATAAGAATGACAGCAGACTTCTCGGTGGAAGCAAATGCCAGAAGACAGTGAGGTATATCTTTGACGTACTGAAAAAAGTTGTCAACCAAAAATTCTATACTCAAAAAAAAAATGTGTTTCAAAAAGTAAGGTGACATAAAAATTATTTCAAACTTAAAATAGTAAAAGAACCTATCATAGACAGACATGCATTATAGGAAATGTTAAAAGAAGTTCTTTAGGCAGAAGGAAAAGACACTACATGGAAGTCTAGATGTATCCAAAGGAATATAAAGCACCAGAAATGGTAAATATGAAGATAACTATAAAAAACTTTTCCTGGCTGGGTGTGGTGGCTCACGCCTGTAATCCCAACACTTTGGGAGGCCAAGGTGGGTGGATCACCTGAGGTCGGGAGCTCGAGACCAGCCTGACAAGCTTGGAGAAACCCCATCTCTACTAAACATACAAAATTAGCCAGGTATGGTGGCACATGTCTGTAATACCAGCTACTCGGGAGGCTGAGGCAGGAGAATTGCTTGAACCCAGGAGGCAGTGAGCTGAGATCGCACCATGGCACTCCAGCCTGGGCAACAAGAACAAAACTCCACCTCAAAAAAAAAAAACTTTTCCCCTTAGTTTTTAAACACAAATAACTGACGAGCAAAAAATATACCAATATACTGTACAGTTTATAACATAAATGGGAGTAAATGTAATAGCACAAATGTGGGAAAGGGGACATACAATATAAGATTCTTATATTACATGTAAAGTGGTATAACAGCACTTCAAGGTACACTAAGATAAATTAAGATGTATATTATAAATCTTAAAACCACCACTAAAAAGCAGATGAACAGAGAAAAAGTAATAGTTAAAAAGCTAACAACAGAAACAAAATAAGAACATGTTTAAAACACTCAATCCAAAGGACAGCAACTTAAGAGAAGAAAGGGAACAAAAAGCATATAGAAAAAATAAAAAGCCAATAGCAAAGTGACAGATTTAAACTTTATCAAAAATCACTTTCATACAGCCATTTCAACTATAAATAGTCTAAAAATAGTTTCAAGCAGTTTAGTTATTTGGAAGCAGTTACTTGGAAGGAATAACAACAAATGAACATTAAAAGATTCAAGTCATTTAAACTGTGACCACAATGAAATTAAATCAGAAATCAGTGATAAAAAATACAACTCAAAAATCCTCAAATACCTGGAAATAAATAACATGCTTCTAAATGACCCATTAAGTCAAAGAAGTAATCAAAGGGAATTAATGCAGCATATCAAAATCTCTGGGGAGCAGCAAAAGCAGTATTTACAAAGAAATCCAAAGCAGTAAACATGTGTTAGAAAAAAAGGAAGGTCTCAATGATGTCAGCTTCTACCTTAAGAAACTAGAAAAAAAAAAAGGATACTATAATCCACAGAAAAAGAAGAAAAAATAACAATGAGCAGAAATCAATGAAATAGAAAACAAAAAAGCAATAGAGAAAAATCAATGAACCAAAAGCTGATTCCTTAAGAAAAACCAATAAAACTGACAAATCTTTAGACAGACTCATCAGGAACAAAATACAAATTATCAATATTAAAGAAAAAAGAGATGTTGCTATAGATTCTATAGATGTTTTAAAAGATGGTTCTATAGATATTTTCACAACAAAGGTACCAAGACAATTCATTGAGGACATAATAATCTTTCCAACAAATGCTGCTAGGACAACTGTATATCCACCTACAAAAGAATGACATTGAACCCCTACCTCACACCATATACAAAAATTAACTCAGGATGAACCAAAGACCTAAATGTAAGCACTAAAATGATAATGTTCTTGCTGAGCATGGTGGATCACACCTGTAAACCCAGCACTTTAGGAGGCTGAGGGAGGAGGATAGCTTGGGCCCAGGAATTCACGACCAGCCTGGGCAACAAACAGAGACCCCATCTCTACAAAAAATAAACAACATTAGTTGGGCATAGTGGTGTGTGCCTGTGATCCCAGCTACTTGGGAGGCTGAGGTGGGAGGATCACTTGAGCCCAGGAGGTTGTAATGAACCAAGATCACGCCACTGCACCCCAGCCTGGGTGACACAGAGAGAGAATCTGTCTTTAAAAATAAAAAAACACTAACAAATCTTTGTGCAAATAGGTGCAAATCTTTGTGACCTTGGATTAAACAAGTTTCTTACATATGATGCTAAAAGCATAACCAACAAGGACAAATGTGTGATTCCAATTACTATATGAGTTTATCTAAAATTGTCAAATTAATAAAAACAATAAAAAGAAGGGTGGTTGAGTCATTGCTTAATGAGTACAGACTTACAGTTATGCAAAATGAAAAACATTCTGGAGATGGACCATGGTGATGGTTACACACAATGTGAGACTATATTTAATGCCACTAAACTGTAATCTTTAAAAATGGTTAAAATGGGGCTGGGCATGGTGGCTCATGCCTATAATCCCAGCACTTTGGGAGGCCAAGGCAGGCAGATCACAAGGTCAGGAGATAGAGAACATCTTGGCCAACATGGTGAAACCCCGTCTCTACTAAAAATAGAAAAATTAGCTGAGCATGGTGGCGTACATCTGTAGTCCCAGCTACTCTGGCGCTGAGGCAGGAGAATCACTTGAACCTGGGAGGCAGAGACTGCAGTGAGCCAAGATTACACCACTGCACTCCAGTCTGGGTGACAAGAGCAAAACTCCATCTCCAAAAAAAAAAAAAAAGGTTAAAATGGTAACTTTTACGTTACATATATTCTGCCACAATTAAAAAATAAAAATTCAAAAAGCACAAGCAACCAAAGAAAAATACAGATAAATGGGGATCATCAAAATTAAAACCTTTTGTGCTTCCAAGAACTCAAGAGAATAAAAAGATAACCCAAAGAATGGGAGAAAATATTTGTAATCATCTCTCTATCTATAAAAACCCTTACCATTTAATAAAAAGATAAACCTAATCTAAAAATGGGTAAAAGACTTAAACAGATATTTCTGCAAATAAGATATACAAATAGCCAATAAGCACATGAAAAAATGCTCAATATCATTAGCCCTCAGGGACATGCAAATCAAAACCACAGTGAGATACTTCACACCCACTACTACTGCTATAATAAAAAAGACAACAAAAACATGTGTTGGCAAAGATGTAGAGTTATTTGCACCCTCATACATTGCTGGTAGGAATGCAAAATGGTGCAGCTGCTTTGGAAAATAGTTTGGCAGTTCCTCAACAAGTTAAACACAGAATTACCATATGACCCAGAAATTCCATTCTTAGGTATACACCCAAAAATAAAGGAAAACATATGTCCACACAAAAACTTGTACAAAAATGTTCATAGCAGCATTATTCATAATAGTTATAAAGTGGAAACAACTTAAAGGTCCATCAACTGCTGAGTGAATAAACAAAACAAGGAATATCATATCAACACAATGAAATACAATTAAGCCATAAAAAGGAGTGAGGTATTGATAAATGCTGTAACATGGATGAACCTTAAAAACATTATGCTAACTGAAAGAGGTCAGTCACAAATGGCTACATATTGTAAGATTCCCATTTATATAAAATACCCTGACTAGGCCAGGTGCAGTGGTTCACACCTGTAATCCCAGCACTTTGAGGGGCCTAGACAGACAGGAGGATCACTTGAACTGCAGGAGTTCGAGACCATCCTGGGCAACATGGTAAAGACCTTGTTTCTACAAAAAAATAAAAAATTAGTCAGGGATAGTTGCACATGCCTGTAGTCCCAGCTACTCAGAAGGTTGAGGCAAGAAGACTGCTTGAGCCTGGGAGTTTGAGGCTGCAGTGAGCCATGATTACGCCACTGCACTCCAGCCTGGGCAAAAGGGCAAGATTCTGAAAGAAAAAAAAGGCAGGCAGGCAGGCAGGCAGGAAGGATCCAGAATAGGCAAATCCACAGAGACAAAAAGGAGATAAGTGATTGCAGAGACTGTGGGAGGGAGGAAATGGTAGAAAGTGAGTGCTATAGGTATGGGGTTTCTTTTTAGAGTGATGTAAGTATTCTGCAATTAGGTACTACTGATGGTTGCCCTATTTTGTAAATATACTAAAAATCACCAAATTGTATACTTTAAAAGGGTGATTTTTATGGTTAAGTGTATATCTCAATGTTTTTAAAAGGTAAGAGAATAGGCCAGGCGCGATGGCTCATGCCTGTAATCCCAACACTTTGTGAGGCTGAGGTGGGTGGATCACCTGAGGTCGGGAGTTCAAGACTAGCCTGACCGACATGGAGAAATCCTGTATCTACTAAAAATACAAAATTAGCCAGGTGTGGTGGCACATGCCTGTAATCCCAGCTACTCGGGAGGCTGAGGCAGGAGAATCACTTGAACCTGGGAGGCAGAGGTTGCGGTGAGCCTAGATCGTGCCACTGCACTCCAGCCTGGGGAACAAGACTGAAACTTTGTCTCCAAAAAAAAAAAAAAAAAAAAAAAAAGGTAAGAGAATATTACAAATAACTTCATGTCAATAAACCCAACTATTTAGATGAAATGGACGCATTCCATGAAAAACCGCAAACTCCCCAAAACTCACTCAAGAAATTATTTCTTAAATATCCTTAAAGAAAGTGAAGCTATAGGCCAGGCACGGTGGCTCACGCCTGTAATCCCAGCACTTTGGGAGGCCAAGGCGGGCGGATCAAGAGGTCAGGAGATCAAGACCATCCTGGCTAACACAGTGAAACCCTGTCTCTACTAAAAATACAAAAAATTAGCCAGGCGTGGTAGCAGGCACCTGTAGTCCCAGCTACTTGGGAGGCTGAGGCAGGAGAATGGCGTGAACCCAGGAGGCGGAGATTGCAGTGAGCTGAGATGGCACCACTGCACTCCAGCCTGGGCGACAGCGAGACTCCGTCTCAAAAAAAAAAAAAAGTGAAGTTATAGTCAAAAACTTGGCAAAAAATAAATTCCAGGCCAAGGCGAGTTCACTGGTAAATTTTAACTATGCCACTTGATATACATTTAAGGAAAAAAATAATCCTAATTCTACCCAAACTCTTCTAGAAAACTGAAGAGGAAGATTTCCCAACTCATTCCATGAGGCCAGCATTAGTCTGATTTCAAAACCAGACAAAAACATTACAAGAAAATTGAACTACAAACCTATATTCCTCATAAACATAGATGTAAAACTCCAAACAACTTTTTAACAAATCAAATCTAATAATATTTTTAAAATAATACACCATGACCAAATGGTGTTTATCCCCAAAATGCAAGACTGGCTTACATGTACATAAGGTTGGTTCAATGCAATTCACTCTATAACAGACTGAAAAAACAAAACCGAAAAGAAAAAATAGGAAATAAACATAACTGGCCCTTTTGACATCAGGCCTTATATATTGCCTTATGTTCGGTACCCATGCCTCTCCATAGATAGATGGATATCTTTTCCATCTCTATGAAGCTTAGTCCTTTTTCTATGCTTATAACAGAATACCAGAAATTGGGTATTTATGGAAAATAAATTTCTTCCTTTCTTTCTTTTTAAATAGAGACAAGCTCTATGTTGCCCAAGCTGGTCTCGAACTCCTGTACTCAAGCAATCCTCCCACCTTTGCCTCCCGCAGTGCTGGGATTACAGGTATGAGCCACCACACCAAGTCAAGAAATTTATTTCTTACTGTTACAGGGGCTGAGAAGTCCAAGGTCAAGGAATTGTCTCTGGTGAGAGCCTTCTTGCTCATGAGGATTCACTGAAGAGATTTGAGGTAGCACAGAGCATCACAAGGTGAGAAGGCTGAGCGTGCTAATGTGCTAGCTCAGGTCTCTCTTCTTCTTCTTATAAAGCCACCAGTTCCCCTCCCATGATAACCCATTAATCCATTCACCAATTAACCCATTAATCCATTCATGAGGGCAGAGACTTCACGATCCAATCACGTCTTAAAGGCCCTAGCTCTCAATAGTGCCACATTGGGGATTAAGTTTCAACATGAGTTTTGGATGGGGCATTCAAACCATAGCATATGATAAGCCAATAAAAGAGTTAATATTTATGTAATATGATCAAGTAAAGGGTTTTTAAGATCAAAATTCATTTTCTTCTAGAATTACCTTTACTTTGATTGGGTTTAGTCAAGTTTAAGCCCTTTCAGCCATGTGAGGACACAGTGAGAAGATGGCCACTTATAAACCAGGAACTGGGCCGTTGCCAACACTTAATCTGCCCTTGGACTTCTCAGCCTTCAGAACCATGAGAAATAAATGGCTGTTGTTTATTTGCTACCCAGTCTATGGTTTTCTGTTACAGCTGCCCAAACAGACTAAGACAATAGCTAATGAGACAGACAAACAGACAAGGCAGATAGATAAAACTCTCCTTCAGGTAGCAAAAAATAAAGCTGAATTTGTCAGCAGTAGAGCAACAGAAGCAGAGCACTAATATGAAATCGTTTAAACATACTGACTTAGCTCAGCCTGAACCAGATAAACACCCTGCACTTTTCAGTTCCATAAAATCCCTTTGTTGATCTATGACTTAGAAGAAGAAATGAGACGAGAAGGCACCATGTATCATTCTTAGGTCGAAACCAGCTTGTTAAATCCTGGAACAGACTAACTTGAAAATGATTATTGGACTAGCAAGACTGATTCATTTCAAGACACATTAGTTTAGCACACACAGTGTACTATGTACTTATCATTAAGACATAATCGCAGCTCTGGACAGCCATTCATCTTCAATGGACATTCATAAATGAAGCATAAATAATTCAGCAAGGCCTAAGTGAAATGCCTGATGTAAAGATCCATCTATATATTTAATTTTTACAAATGCTTCCCTTTCATCAACTTACAGTTTTCCTCACAACGATATATTTTATAGCTGCCTAACTGTATACTGCATTTTGAAAATGCTTACAAAAAATTTTAATTCTTGGCTTGCTTTAAATATTTTTTAAATTTGTCAATTAGTTAAATTTAGGAAAAAAGTCAAAATTTCCATTAATTTTATTTAGTGATATTTATCCTTAAGGATGTTATTTAATGTCAATTTTTTTTAAAGCCAGTCACAGGTAATAAATAAATGACTACTTAATCCTCTCTAAAAGCCATGCTCCATCTGTCTTAAGAATTCTCAATGGTTTCTGTCAACACAACAATCAAAAAGACTAGGAAAAGTCTTAAAAGCAAATATAATCTAAAGGAGACAAATCAAGGTAAAGATTCATAATGAGTTAGGATATTTTACCATTTCTCATGGGACAGAGTCCTCACTGAAATATCTTTTGATATCAAAGTCAAGGTCTGAATATCAAAATATTGAGACCTTGAATCTTATCAGATATGCACCATTGCTCTAAATTCTTGCATTTGTACTGTCTTCAGAGGGCACAAACATTTTTACCAGCATATTAACCAACCTCTAAGCTGGATTCTCCGTCACCTCTAAGAATCTACAGGACAGGTAAAGCAGTTCCCAAGCTAGTTTCAGTATTTCAAAATCCCTAAGTGCCATAACAGATCATATATAGTTGATTCTCATAAAGTTGCCATGAGCACTGAATTATCAAATACTCAATACTAAGAGAAATTCAGAGTGAAGTTCCTGCTAGCCTCTGACTAAAACATTTTCAACAGCCTAACAACACATATCCTTGTTTTATCTGTGCTTTTATTTAAAAACACTTTTCTTTATGTATTTACTTACTTTTCGAGACAGTCTCACTTTGTTGTCCAGGCTGGAGTGCAGTGGTATGATCTCATCTCACTGAAACCTCCGCCTCCCGGGTTCAAGCGATTCTCATGCCTCAGCCTCCTGAGTAGCTGGGATTACAGGTGTGCACCACCACGCCCAGCTAATTTTTTCCATTTTTAGTAGAGATGGGGTTTCACTGTGTTGGCCAGACTGGTCTCTAACTCCTGGCATCAAGTGATCCACCCACCTCGGCCTCCCAAAGTGCTAGGATTACAGGCGTGAGCCACCGCACCCATCCTAAAAACACTTTTATATTGCTGATTCATAAACACTGAACTCACAGTCAACAGCACTATAACTTTTCATCACAGCCTTCTTGCACTTAGGAACACTATCGACAGCACTTTTGCACTACACTTAAGGGCAATTTTAAACAGTGAAACCACCTCTAAAAAAAAAGTGGGAAAGATGTAGCACTAAGTAAATAGACAAGAGAGCTAGAACAAGGCAGCAGAGAGTCACTTTGTTTAACCTCATTTGGAAATGTGTACATCAAGCAACTCAAATTTCACCACTCTGAACGTGTCCGCAAATGACTGCGAAAGTGCCAGGCATATTCATTTCGGGGTTACAAATAAATTTTAGTCAGTAAATGAGTTCACAAACGTGGAATCCAAGAATAATGAGAACAGACTACAGTCATCCCTCAGTATATGTGGGGATTGGTTCTAGGATCCCAAGTATAGGTATCCAATAAATAATTGTTAAATTATTTAACAAGCATATAGTATCCAATAAATGTTAAATGAATGGATAATTACACAAAATACAATAATTTAGACACATCCACAATATAAAGTACAAATATAGCTTACCCCATTTCAACAACCATTTAACATACTAGTGTAGGTCTGGATGCGGTGGCTCATGCCTGTAATCCCAGCACTTTAGGAGGCCAAGGTGAGTGGATCACCTGAGGTCAGGATTTCGAGACCAGCCTGGCCAACATGGCAAAACCCTGTCTCTACTAAAAATACAAAATTTAGACAGGCTCAGTGGCGCACGCCTGTAATCCCAGCTACTCGGGAGGCTGAGGCAGGAGAATCGCTTGAATCCACGAGGCAGAGGTTGCGGTGAGCTGAGATTGCGCCACTGCATTCCAGCCTGGGCCACAGAGCGAGACTTTGTCTCAAAAAAAAAAAAAAAAACAAAAAAAACATACTAGTGTATTCTCTTCCATTCTTATTTCAATGTGCATTTTTAAAATCAGAATTCACACAACACACACTTAATTTGGCATCCTGCCATTTATTCCCCACTTAAGCCACATAATTAAGGGCTAAATTGTCTGGGATTTTTTAATTTTTTAGAGACAGGGTCTCACTCTGTCACCCAGGCTGGAATGCAATGGCGAGATCACTGTTCACTGCAGCCTTGATCTCCCGGGTTCAAACGAACCTCCCAGCTTAGCCTCCCAAGTAGCTGGGACTATAGGTGTGTACACTACCATGTCCTGGCTATTTTTTTTTTCTTCTTTTTAGTATAGATAAGGTCTCCCTATGTTGCCCAGGCTGATCTCCAACTCCTGGGCTCAAGTGATCCTCCCGCCTTGGCTTCCCAAAATGTTGGGATTACAGGCGTGAGCCACACCGCCCAGCCTAAAATTGTTAATGGCCATATAAAAACCATATAAATAGTTTCTAATTTAACCATTTCCATTCTGTTAGGACATTTAAGCTGCTTCTGATATTTTATTATTTATTATTTTAAATGCTGTGATTAACATTCTTGTACACTCTATGTCTACATTTGATTATTACCTTAAAACAGACTTATTGGGTCACAGAATATAAATGTTTCCATCCTTGAAGGACATTGTCAGGTGGCTTTTAAGATAAAGCTTCATTTGTTAAAAATTCTAAATGCATTTTTAAATGACTATGCAAGAAAGTTCATTAAAATATACTTCTTTGGGAGGCCGAGGCGGGCGGATCACCTGAGGTCAGGAGTTCGAGACCAGCCTGACCAACATGGAGAAACCTCGTCTCTACTAAAAATACAAAATTAGCCAGGCATGGTGGCACATGCCTGTAATCCCAGCTACTAGGGAGGCTGAGTCAGGAGAACTGCTTGAACCTGGGAGGCGGAGGTTGCGCTGAGCCGAGACCATGCATATGCATATATATATATATATTTCTGAATCATACTTTACATAGAAGACTTAATAGGCTTTACTAATTTGCTATCACAATGTAGCTTTAAGTGTTTTAATATTACTAATGAAAGAAAAATGTTTAATTTAGTTTAACTAATTCGATTATCTCATTGAATTTTTCTAATATACTTAATCAATTTTTAAATTTAAAAAACCAGTTGATGCAGGTGTGGTGTGGTAGCTCACTCCTGTAATCCCAGCACTTTGGGAGGCCAAGGTGGGTGAATCACCTGAGGTCAGGAGCTCGAGACCAGCCTGGCCAACATGGTGAAACCCGCCTGGCCAACACGGTGAAACCCCATCTCTACTAAAAATACAAAAATTAGCCAGGCCTGGGGGCATGTGCCTGTAATCCTACTCAGGAGGCTGAAGCAGGAGAATCACTTGAATCCGGGAGGCGGAGGTTGCAGTGAGCCGAGATCACGCCACGGCACTCCAGCAGCCTGGGTGACAAAGCGAGACTCCATCTCAAAAAAAAAAAAAAGAAAGAAAGAAACCAGTTGAATCCTATGTTTTGATTACCCCCCCAAAAAAAAAAGTTCCTTTTAAAGTATTACTAGAGGAGTGAGGATTAGGGGAAGGCAGAGCTCAGTTGTTGTGGGTTTGTTTTTTGTTTTTTTTTTTTTGAGACAGGATCTCACTCTTGTCACCCAGGCTAGAGGGCAGTGGCAGGACAATAGCTCACCACCATCTCAAATTCCTGGGCTCAAGCGATACTCCTGCTTTAGCCTCCCAAGTAGCTAGGACTACAGGGGCTTCCCACCACACCCAGCTACTTTTTAAATTTTTATAGAAACAGGGTCTCACTATGTTGCCCAGGCTGGAGTGGTACTCCTGGCCTCAAGTGATCCTCCAATCTCAACCTCCCAGAGCTGGGATTACAGGCATGAGCCACTGTGCCTGGCTGACATTTCATTTTCTAGCAGGTAAAGAAGGGTATGCCTCTTTAGTGAGAGGTAAGTTACTTCTCCCCTCCCCAATATTTTTTTTTATTGTGGTAAAATACACATAACATAAAATTTGTCATCTTAATCATTTTTTAAGTGTATGGTTCAGTGTAATCCAATATATTCATAATGCAATCATCACTACCATCCATCTCCAAAACTCCATTTTGTAAAACTGAAACTCTATGCTCCTTAAACATTAACTCCGCATATCCCCCACCTCTAGCCTCTGGCAACTACCCTTCTACTTTTTGTTTCTATGATTTTAACCACTCTAAATACCTCATATATGTGGAAACACATAGTATCTTTTTGTGACTGGCTCATGTCACTTAACATAATGTCCTCAAGGTTCATCCATGTGGCAACATGTCAGAATCTCTTTCCTTTTTAGAGGTAAATAATATTCTCTATGCATATACCACATTTTGCTCATCCGTTAATGGACACTTGGGTTGCTTTCATATTTTAACTATTGTGAACAGTGCAGCTATGAACACAGGTGTACAAATCTCTCTTCAAGACCCGGCCTTCAATCCTTTCAGGAATAACCCAGATATGGAATTGCAGAAGGCCACATTACTTCTATCCTATTATTTTAGGCCCCAACTCTCAGACTGCTTCTCTCTACACTTCATACTACCATCATGACCAAATTCAAGCTTTCTACCATTCTGGACTGATTTCTATTTCCTCCAGTTATATACAGAAATAGTTGATATAAAAAGAATCACACATTTATGAACACACAATAAACACAAACACGTATTTTTCATTTATAAATATTTTTCTAGGAAACTTCAATAACCCAAATTCCTAATTTACTCTAAGTGCATCTGTTACCCTAATTTGCCATCATTAAATTGAGCTTTAATTGCTTTAACGCAAAAAAAAAAAAAAAAAATCATTGAATACCCTTTAGGAAAATCACTCAGAACACCATACAGTTAACAGTGGTACAGAGGCCAGGCGCAGTGGCTCATGCCTGTAATCCCAGCACTATGGGAGGCTGAGGTGGGCAGATCACGAGGTCAGAGCTCGAGACCAGTCTGGCCAACATAGTGAAACCCCGTCTCTACTAAAAATACAAAAATTAGCCAGGCAGAGTGTCGGGTAACTGTAACACCTGCTACTTGGAAGGCTGAGGCAGGAGAATCGCTTGAGCCCAGGAGTCGGAGGCTGCAGTGAGCCAAGATCACGCCATTACACTCCAGCCTGGGCAACAAGAGCAAAACTCCAACCAAAACAAAAACAAAAACAAAAACAATGGTACAGAAAAACCAAGTAAATTTCCAATGCAATGACTAAAAGGGCCCTCAGAAGTTATTTAGCCTAGAAGACATACCCTACTGGCTTTTCTGACACTTAGCTGTCCTGTCACAGAGGAATGATTAAGGGCACTGCAGTTAGATACCTGGTAAAAAATTACAACCTCTCTGAGGAGAGATTAACTACTTTTCTCTTCCATGAAAGAAAAAGGCACAGCAATCTTGAATAATTATCATTCCATATCAGATTATGGAATGTCTGACATAAAGTGGGCACTCAAAATTGCTTTCTTTTTCCAAGTTAGAGGAGTCTCCTAAATCACAAGACACCCCCTTTTCATTTCTTGATTATAGTTTCAAATTGCTAACAAGGAATTTTTTTTTTGTTTTCCAGACGAGGTCTTGCTCTGTTGCCCAGGCTAGAGTGCAGTGACACGATCATAGCTCACTGCAACCTTGAACTCTTGGGCTCAAGCAATCCTCCCACCTAAATCTCCTGAGTAGCTAGGACTACAGGCGCAAGCCATGATGCCTGGCTTTTTTTTTTTTTTTTTTTTTTTTACTTGGTTTTTCTGTACCATTGCTTTTGTTTTTGTTTTTGTTTTGGATGGAGTTTTGCTCTGTCGCCCAGGCTGGTACAGTGGCGTGATCTAGGCTCACTGCAACCTCTGCCTCCCAGGTTCAAGCGATTCTTCTGCCTCAGCCTCCCGAGTAGCTGGGACTACAGGCACACGCCACCACACCCGGCTAATTTTTGTACTGTTAGTAAAGACGGGGTTTCACCACATTGGCCAAGCTGGTCTTAAACTCCTGACCTCATGATCTGCCCACCTCAGCCTCTCAAAGTGCTGGGACTACAGGCATGAGCCACTGTGCCCAGCCTGGCTTTTTTTTTTGTAGAGACAAGTTCTCACTATGTTGCCCAGACTGGTCTCAAACTCCTGGGCTCAAGGGATCCTCCTCCCTTGGCTTCCCAAAGTGCTGGGATTACAGGCATAAACCAATGCGCCTCACCCAACAAGGTATTTTTAAACATGAAGCAAAAAAACTTAAGATATCACAAATATGGAAGGGTGGGAAATCTCAACATACACTGTAGTGACTAGAATTGAAAGTATCAGTGTACTCACCCTGAATCTAACCACAAGAAATTCAAACTGAGGGACACTAAATACCTGGCCTAATCTCTTAAAAAATGTCAAGAAATTTGAGGCCAGGCTGGACATGGTGGCTCAGGCTTGTAATCCCAGCTACTTGGGAGGCTAAAGCAGGAGGATCACTTGAGTCCAGGAGGTCAAAGCTACAGTGAGCCAAATTCATGCCACTACACTCCAGCCTGGGTGACAAAGTGAGACCCTGTCTCAAAAAACAAATACATAAAATAAAGAAATGTGAGGCCAGGTGCTGTGGCTCACGCCTGTAATCTCAACATTTTGGGAGGCCAAGGCAGGAGGATCCCTTGATCTCAGGAGTTGGAAACCAGCCTGGATAATATAGTGATGCTCCGTCTCTATAAAAAAACAAAACATTAGCCAGGCATGTTAGCACGCACCTATGGTCCCAGCTATTCAGGAGGCTGACGTGAAAAGATTGCCTGGGGCTGGGAGGTGGAAGTTGCAGTGAACCACGATCACGCTACTGCACTCCAGGCTGGGTAACACAGTGAGATCCGGTCTCAAAAAAAAAATTAATAAAAAAAAAAAAAATTTGACTAACTGTTCCAGATTAAAGGAGACTGGAGAGACATGAAATCAAATGCAATATATGATCTTCGATTTTAAAAAGCTATAAAAATAATTATTAGGATAATTGACAAAATTTGATTGTGGACTGTAAATTAGATAATGGTATTAATGTTAAGTTTCCTAATTTTGATCATTGTAACTGCAGTTAAGAGAATATCCTAGTTCTCAGAAAAAAAAGTCTGGTGGTATCCTGGATCTAATTCTGCTCTGTGGAACAACTCACTACAGCCCTGCATTACCTGAAAACAACTGTCCCCTTCCCTCCTTCACTCATTCCTGTCAAGTCTTCCTTCTCCACAGTAAGCACTCTCAATTCCTTCAAAGGTTCTCATGGGTTACCCTCCTCTTGACATATCCATCTTTTCATTTACTTTTCTTAAAGTGTAGCTTTCAGAAATAAGGCCAACACTGTAAATGTGTCCTAACCAACATGGAATGAATATTATATCCCTTATTATGGACAAAATCCTATTACTGCAGCCTGGTAGTTCATTTGTTT
This sequence comes from Pongo pygmaeus, assembly GCF_028885625.2. Taxonomy (NCBI): domain Eukaryota; kingdom Metazoa; phylum Chordata; class Mammalia; order Primates; family Hominidae; genus Pongo; species Pongo pygmaeus. Next base: position 152,480,780 of record NC_072373.2, on the reverse strand, counting down.
TTTCTTTTTTAAGCAACTCACCAGTTGGATGTCTGAGACTATACAAAACTAAACTCCTAATAATATACAATCAATAAAACCTATTTTTTTTTTTTTTTTGAGACGGAGTTTCGCTTTTGTTGCCCAGGCTGAAGTGCAATGGTGCGATCTTGGCTCACCGCAACCCTCCACTTCCCGGGTTCAAGCGATTCTCCTGCCTCAGCCTCCTGAGTAGCTGGGATTACAGGTGTGTGCCACCACGCCTGGCTAATTTTTGTATTTTTAGTAGAGACAGAGTTTCATCATATTGGTCAGGCTGGTCTCGAACTCCTGACCTCAGGTGATCCGCCCGCCTCAGGCTCCCAAAATGTTGGGATTACAGGTGTGAGCCATGGCACCCGGCTAATAAACCCTATTTATTCTATCACCAAAATGTCTTGGGAAAAAAAAAAAAAAAACTATCTACTCTTTCTGTTCTACTGTTATTGCTCCAGCTCAGACCATCATCATTCTATTTAAACAACTGTAGTAGCCTAATTAATCTCTCATTCCAATCTACTCTTTATTTGCCCACAAATATATCTGTCTTAATAAACACTGTCCTCAATCTGATTTTTCAGTACCTTAAAGAAGAATGGGGAGGGAAAGAAAGGAGATGACTTTCTCCCCTCTTCAATTCCTAGAAAACTCTTATTCCTCAAAGGCCAATTCAATGATCCACCAGAATTAACTGCTCTCTCCTTTGCTCCCATAATGCTTAATAATTCTATCATAAAATTACAATGTATAGTTTGATATACCTATATTCCCTATTCAATTATAGGATCTTTGAAGGAATAGGGCAATACATTTTTTATTCTCTTAGTACATACAGTGCCTTAACATTAATTGAACAAAATTTTATTCATATAACTTTTTCTATCTGAATTCCATATTTTTTTAATTCCACACTTTTAAGCAGCTCACACTATAGGTTTCTGCCTGTAGCTTCAGACAGAACTTACAAGTTGTTTTAGTTATCCTTGCCAGCTAAATTGTTCTGACATTTTATAAGCACAACTGTACATTTATTCAAAACATTAATGAAAATATTAAAAATAGACAAGAAAAAGTACCTTTTTAGATACTTCTCTCAAAGTCTGACATTAATTCCTGCTAACAGTATTTAAGAAAGTTTATTTTACACTATTAATGAAACGTTCTTAATGCTGATGAGCTAAGCCTGTATTTCTCTGCCTCTTCTCCAAGGCATACCTAGGAAAACAATCTCCAAAACTACTGCTTTCCTTTTTAAAAATAAGACCTTATGCTGTTTCTAGTCTTCTGGCATACTTTTTGTTACAACAAATTAACAAAAGCTATCAATACCTCTCAGTTCCTTAATGTCTTTAAATGATCTAAAACCTGTGCCATTAGCCAGACAGAAAATGGATTCCTGGAATCCAATCAAGTGGCGAAATAATCTGGGTGAGGTTTACAAAACTTGATCTGGCAATAGAGTTAAAAAGCAATTACAAAACAATTACAAAAGGTCTTAAACTTCAATTCAGAAGAAACCAACATCAACTTAAGAGTTCCACTGTTACCATACAGACAATTTTTACTAACAGTTCATTATGTCCATCTGTGACATGAGAAAAACCACCTAGACAAAGACAGCTTCCAAGGCCAATGTCAAGCTGATAAACAGCCTGTCAAGAGATGGTAACTAAACTGTGGACATAAAGTATGTCACAGGAATCTCAACTTGCTGAAGACAGCAAAACTATTCCCGTAGGTAAGTGACTGCCCAACGTCCATGATTAATTAGAATACTGAAATTAAGTATATCAAACTCATGATACTAATTCTGTGTGGTTTAAAACTATCCTAAATATTTTTCAAGTTCCTATAGACAATGATAGTTTCTAAATTTAAAATAGTAACTGACTTCACACTTACAATTTTAAGTTTAAAAGTGTATGAATATTTAGCTTGGTTAATAAGAATATTGGAATGTTTAAGAAAATTTGTGATTCACTGTTAAGTTTCATTCATTAAATTTAAAATTTTTATATTTACCAATTATAACTCAATAAAGCTAGAGAAAATATAAAATTTTAAAGTTTTAAAGTATTTGGGAAGCCAAGTGTGGTGGCTCATACCTGTAATCCCAGCACTTTGGAAGGCCGAGGCGGGCGGATCACCTGACGTCAGAGTTCAAGACCAGCCTGGCCAACATGGCAAAACCCAGTCTCCACTAAGATACAAAAATCAGCCGGGCGTGGTGGCACACACCTGTAATCTCCGCTACTCAAGAGGCTGAGGCAGGAGAATCGCTTGAACCCAGAAGGCGGAGGGTGCAGTGAGCCGAGATTGCGCCAGTACACTCCAGCCTGGGAGACACAGCAAGACTCCATCTCAAAAATAAAAAAGTATTTGGGAAAATCCTACTTGTTGAAATTTACTCCACAAGGAATAGTGCTTAAAAATAAAACAGTATATCAAACATATACAGGGAATGTAATTAAGTTAAGCAGCAGTAGCAGTGGTAATAGCTAATATTCACACTGCAATGTTCCTAGGGCTCACAACCTTGTTCCAACACTTTACAGTATAAATTCATGCATTCTGGCACGTTGGCTCATGCCTGTAATCCCAGAACTTTGGGAGGCCAAGGCGGACAGATCACTTGAGGTCAGGAGTTTTAAGACTAGCCTGTTCACCAACACGGTGAAACCCTGCCTCTACTAATAATACAAAAATTAGCCAGGTGTGGTGGTGCATGCTTGTAATCCCAGCTACTTGGGAAGCTGAGGTGGGAAGATCGCTTAAACCAAGGAGGCAGAGGTCGCAGTGAGCCAAGATCGTGCCACTGCACTCCAGCCTGGGCGACACAGGGCCAGACTCCATCTCAAAGAATAATAATAATATAAATACTTATATGGACTAAACGTGTGTGTCCCCATTCATATGTTGAAATCTCTCTCAATAAATAAATAAATAAATAAATAAATAAATTCAGCAAGTATTCGCTGACCATCTACCATGAAGTAGGCATCATTCCAGGCTCTAAGAACTGCAGCAGAAAAAACATAATCCCATCCTTCATGGATATTATATTCTTAGAAGAGACAAACAATAAATATCAGGTATGATCATTACTATTAAGAAAAACCAGGGAAAGTGAAGGAAGAAGATACTATTTTAGGTAGCATAATGAGGTTCACACCAATGAGCACCATTCACATTGAAGTCTATGTAAATGATGTCCCTTAAAAACTCCCTCAGGGAAAACCTTTCTAGCTCAGGTAACATTTGAACCACAGAAGTGAGGGAACAGGCCATGAAAACATTTGAGAAGAGTATTCCAGGAAAATAAAACAAGTATAGATGCCATTTCACTCAAGGATATTTTAAGGGAGACTTACTGTTCAATTATAATTACTAGGCTATTAATCAAAGTCCTCCCTCACTCAGAAAAGGCATTCTTAGTTTATAATGTGATAGCTAATAGAATAAGAAAATATATAAGTTGAACTTGAAGACAAGTTTTTACATTGATGATTTTAATTACTCAATATTATTTTAGAAAAGCAAACATTGTAAACAGCTCTACAACCAAAAGCAGCAACTGACATCAATGAACTCAAACTGACACTTCATTGCTCTAAGTATTTTACTGGAATTGGAGCTCTAAATTTCTTTAATGAAAGTAGATGCTCTTTATCATGTAACATACCAAGGAATAAAACTTCGTCTTTAGAAAGCTTTTTTTTTAACCATCTCCCTTCTGGTATGAAAACCCTTCTCCTACACATAAAGTAAAACAGAATTTGGGTATTTCTCATTATTTAATGTTATCTCCCTAATCAAAAGGCTTCTTTCTTCTTTATTGACTAGCCCTTTTTATTGTCCTTAAGCATTTTTACAACCCTTACCTAATTCCAGCTCTATCTAGCCTACCTACATTCCTAATTATCTTCTTTTTTTCTCCCCATTTCCTCTTCATACATTACATAGATTGTGAATGGTCTATTAAGTGAATGAAAGAATGTTTCCTAGCCCTAAACACTACTGTTCAGATCACTTTAAATCCTATCAATAAGTCAAATGATTTTTTAAATTAACCTTATATAACATTAGTTAAATGGGTATTCTTTTTTTTTTTTTTTGAGAGAGAGTCTCACTCTGTTGCCCAGACTGGAGTGCAGTGGCATGACCTTGGCTCACTGCAACCTCCACCTACTGGGTTCACGTGATTCTCCTGCCTCAGCCTCCAAGTAGCTGGGATTACATGCACCTGCCACCACACCCGGCTAATTTTTGTATTTTTAGTAGACACAGGGTTTCGCCATGTTGGCCAGGCTGGTCTTTAACTCCTGACCTCAGGGGATCCGCCTACCTCAGCCTCCCAAAGTGCTGGGATTACAGGTGTGAGCCGCTACGCCTGGCTAATGGGTATCCTTGATATGTTCTTCTTTTGAAAAAATTTACTTATGAGGAAGTCATATTAATTTCTTTAGATTACTCATGTTTTTCTTCCCCAATGGAATTTTTTTTGTAATTTAAATAACAGGTTTCATTTTTAAGAGCCTATCAATATTGATTGCTTAAACTATCTGTGGTCATTACCAGTTTCTTTTCTGAACTTTCTGAAACCTGCTTTTCTGGGAATTGCTACCTAAGGTAAACTCCAAGACAGCATAGAATGATCACTACCTTTTGATTCCCATCATTTCAATTTCTAGCTGGGAGGCATGGAAAAGCACGGGCTTTGGAATCAGATATTTGTCAGTTACTAGCTGTGTGACAAACTTCTCTGAGCCTCTGTTTCCACATCAATAACAAAGAGCACTTACTGAGCATCTATTTTACATCAAGTACATTATATAGTCTCTATATAAGTAGAAAGTACCATATCTATTTCTAATAAGGAAAACAAAGCTTAGAAATAAGTAACTTGCTTAAAATTACAGAGCTCATATGATCGCACCACTGCATTCCAGCTTGGGTGACACAGCAAGACCCTGTTTCAAAAAAAAAAAAAAGTTACAGCACTCTAAGTGCTAGAGCCAGGATTTAAATCAAAGTCTATCTGATTCCAAGTCCATGTTCTTTTTACCACACCACAAAAAAGTGACTATAAAAACAGTCCATTTGCCCAAAACAGATGTTCAATAATGGTTAATTCTATATCTAAGTGTTCTTCCTTGTTGGTAAGAATCAATATCATACCAGCAATTCTCTTCAACTTTTAGGAGATTAAACTGCCAGCAAAAACAAGAATTTATCAGAAGCTCTGATCATCTTTATTATTAGTGAATTATTTAATTAATCAAAACCAAAAACTGTATCAAACTATGCCAAACATATTCTTCAGATATTTTTGTGTTACAAAAAAAAAAAAAAGCCTTATGCACAACCATATCCTAAGTCAGCACACTGTGTGATTGTTCACCCCCAGAGTTCTTAAAACACATAGCTTGTAGAGATAAAGCTCTTAAAAGAAAGTGTCATTCTTGAGAGGCATTCAGATCAAGACAACAGAAACACACAGTAGTTTTCCAGAATCCAAATAACCACCACAGACAAGAACTCCGAAGTTGTCAATATCATCATGGAACTACAGATATTAAGTTTCTCTTCTAATCTCAGCACCAGTGCTATATGTCTGCCATCAGAGCACGGCAAAAAATCGCTACCAATAAGGATTTCTTGGAAGCTGTAAATAAGGTCATTAATTCTTATGCCAAATTCAGTGCTACTCCTCGTTACATGACATGCAACTGAACCCTGAAGGCTTTCACGTGAAAACTTTACATTGAAATCCTAACCCTATATAGACTTGTTAATAACCACTTCATAAACAAATAAATGGCTTCAAAATTGAAAAAAAAAGATATTAAGTTTCTCTTAATTATCTTCTCTTTCTCTTCTCCCCATTTCCTCTTCATACATTACATAGATTGTGAATGGTCCATTAAGTGAATGAAAGAACGTTTCCTAGCCCTAAACACTACTGTTCACATCACTTTAAATGCTATCAACAAATTAAACTGATGTTAAGTGAACAAAAATTAAGAGCTAGAATATCATTAAACTTTCTTTCTCAGTTTTTTTTGTTTGTTTGTTTTTTTTTTGAGATGGAGTCTCACTCTGTTGCTCAGGCTGGAGTGAACTGGCACAATCTCAGCTCACTGCAACCTCCGCCCCTCTGGGTTCAAGCGATTCTCCTGCCTCAGCCTCCAGAGTAGCTGGAATTACAGGCGCCCACCAACACGCCCGGCTAATGTTTGTGTTTTTAGTAGAGAGGGGGTTTGTCCATGTTGGCCAGGCTGGTCTTGAACTCCTGACTTCAGGCGATGCACCCACCTCAGCCTCCCAAAGAGCTACTATTACAGGCATGAGCCACTGCGCCCCGGCCTCTCAGTTTCTTAAAAGTTTAAAAACGTTTATAGATTAAAGTCTATAGGTTGGTTTTATTACTAAGAACTTCTAAAATGCACCAGCTGATTAAAAAAAAAAAAACTGTAATAGGCTGAAGGTGGGAATGACTTAAAACAGGTAAAAGAGATCATTTTGGTGTGACAGAAATGTTCTAAAACTGGATTGAGGTAATAGTTGCATGGCACTGTAATTTTACTAAAAAGCACTGAATTGTGCACTTAAAAAGAATTAATATGACTAAGAAATTCCCCCAAAAAACCTATTAATATAATAAATATTGTGACCCCCCCCCATATTACTCCCTTGAAATTAACACCAGCATTTAGGTCTATTATCAAGCAAATCTCCATGTTTTACTTGAATTAAACTCCAAAGCATAAGTACATGGGAGCCTCCAGATACTGAATTGCATTGTTGTCCTCTTTAATAAACCAATACAGTCCTTGAACATACAACATGCAATTTTTTTTTTTTTTTTTTTTTTTTGGGACAGAGTCTCGCTCTGTCACCCAGGCTGGAGTGCAATGGCACGATCTCGGTTCACTGCAACTTCTGCCTCCTGGGTTCAAGCGATTCTCCTGCCTCAGCCTCCCCGAGTAGCTGGGACTACAGGCACACTCCAGCACGCCTGGCTAATTTTTTGTTTTAGTAGAGACGGGGTTTCGCCATGTTGGCTGGGCTGGTCTCGAACTCCTGACCTCAGATGATCCGCCCACCTCGGCCTCTCAAAGTGCTGGGATTACAGGCATGATGAGCCACCGCACCTGGCCTAGCATGCAAATTTTTACCAGAAACATTAACCAGTAAGAGCTGCCTTACTGAAATTCCACACAAAAACAAAATCTATTAAGGCAACAAAGAGTTTGGATGGATAACAACACCTTGATGAATAGACTTATATGAAAGTTATCAGAATCAAACTGGAGTAGTAGTAGTGTTTGCTTTGTTTTTTTTTAAACAAACAAACAAACAAAAAAAACACCCTGACAAACAGCCAAGGAAGGCCATGAAGGAAGGGCTCTCATGCGGGTATGCATGATAAAAACTATCACAAAAGACTGTGCAAAAACTACAACCTTATATAAAACGTGAAACAAAAACAAGCCAGGTGCATGGTACATACACACCTATAATCCCAGCTACCCAAGAAGCAGGAAGACTGCTTGAATCCAGGAGTTTACATCTAGCCTGGGCAACACAGTAACACTCTGGTTTTTTTTGGGGGGGTGGCAGGGGGTTGTTTTTTTTAAAAAAAAAAAACTTCTGTGAGGACATCTGCCAGCAACTGCCAGTCCAACCTCAGAATGGAGGCACTTTATTGACCCTTGTAGCCAAGAATAATTATCTCAAAATAATTATGAAATCCTCCTCATTTTTCCTTTAAAAACTTTGGTCTTCTTTTACCTCCCTGTATATGCACATGGTTTACTATAACAACAGAATTCACGGCAAAGCCCTATTCCCAAATAAACATCATTTTCTTTTAGAAAGCCTCTGTTATTTAGGTTGACAAGATCAAAGTATTCAAACCACAGCTATTTCCACTTCTGATTGTTCTGATGAATATAAGACTTGAAAGAAAATTCAAATGTCACTGTAAAATGTGATACCAAAAAATTCATTAGAATATAATCTATGGCACTGGAACAAGGAAGGACATACATACACACAAACGGTACTGAAGATACATATGAAGATAGCACCTCAAACTCCAAAACTCCACAGTTTGAGTGCTTAGGTTCAAATCCCAAACCCTCCATTTAGCACCTGTGCGACACCAAGCAAGATACGAAACCCCTCTGCTTTGATTTGCTTATTTATAGAATGAGGGTTACAGTAACCCTCTGTATAAGGTTGTAGGGAGTACTAATGATAATGAATAGAGTATCTAGCATGTATCTGGCCCACAGCAAATGTCCAATAAATTTTAGTTATTAGTATTACTTTTATAAGAGTTTTTAAAATCACCTAAAGCAGCTCTTTTCAATCTTCAATATACACACAAACCACCTATGAATCTAGTTACAGTAGTTCCCTCCCCCCATCCACAAGCGATACATTCCAAGATCCCCAGTGGATAACTGAAATTGAGGATAGTACCAAACCAGATATATACTATGTTTTTTTAATCTGATAACTGAGATGGCTACTAAGTGATTAACCAGTGGGAAGCATACAAAGTATGGACACGCTGGACAAAGGGATGATTCACATCCCAGGCACGACCAGAGGGACAATAAGAGATTTCATTCTTGAATTTCCCACTTAAAATGTTCAGCCGAAGGAAAGCAAAACTGAAGATAAGAGTGCAGGAGAGACTACTGTAAAATGAGATTCTGATATTCAGAATCTGTTATATAAGAGCTCCGAGTGCAGTGTGAAATTTGAATTTCTAGTAAGTTCCCTGAAAGGTGCCAGAGAACTACAAAGTTACAAGGATGGTTGTCAAACTTTAGCACACACCAGAATCCTCTAGTGGTTTAGTTTAAAACACAGATTTCTGGGTTCCATCTCCAGAGTTGGAGAAAATCTGCATTTGTAAAATTCCCAAGTGATGTTCTGCTGCTATGCCCAGAACCATACACTGTATTGAGAACTATTGATCAAAGGTTCTCATCTAGGATATGTATCAGAATCACTTGTAGGGTTTTTGTCTGTTCATTTTGTTTTTTAATGCAGAAGTCCTGACTATACCCAAGTAGTGCTACTCAAAGTGTTGTCTCCTGACGTACTAAATCTGAAACTCTAAGGGCAGAGCCCAGCAATCTATTATTTAAAACAAACAACTTTCAGGCGATTATGATGAATGATAAATACTGAGAACCATTGCCATATAGCTACAAATAAATCAAAATATCCTTGGTGAAATTCTCTTAACTACAGAAAGAGAAGTAGCTACCCGTGTGCTTGGCTTAGGTCAAAGTGGAAAATGCTCTGACTAGTTCACTAGGTAGAACAGCATTTATTCAAATTTAGAAGTAACTCTATAACCATTACAAAAGTTAATCTCTCCCCCATTCTTCAGGAGATAATGTTCCCCTATAGCATGATGTTTCCCCGAAGCCAGACATTTAAACTCTCCAGATTAAAAAACAAGTGATTTTTTTTTTAGAAAGTAGGCTAAAACTTTACAATCATTTAATTTCCACAAAAGCTCAGCAAATAAAAGATGACTGAAGTACAGGACTGCTAAGTATACACGTTACTCTTAATCATGACCAAAATACCTAATTTCAACAACTATTGGCCATTTATAATATTCTGGCCCTAACACTTACTGACTGAAATAACTAAAATTTGCTTAAAAAGGAAATTAAGCATATCATCCAGGCATATCATAACCATAGGACTTATATGAAAGAAAAATTATATGCAGGAATACAGTCATAAATCTTTCACTATGACTTTCCTTAAAATTAAGAAAGTGAAATGAGAGGAAAATACAAAAGGAGAACTCCTGAGAAGAAAGCTGCACTTTATGGCCAGGCAGGGTGGCTCATGCCTGTAATCCCTGCACTTTGGGAGGCTGAGGAGGGCAGATCACCTGAGGTCAGGGGTTCGAAACCAGCCTGGACAACATGGAGAAACCCCGCCTCTACTAAAAATATAAAAATTAGCCAGGCATGGTGGCAGGCAGCTGTAATTCCAGCTACTCGGGAGGCTGAGGCACGAGAATCGCTTGAACTCAGGAGCTGGAGGTTGCAGTGAGCCGAGATCGCGCCACTGCACTCCATACTGGGTGACAGAGTGAAACTGTGTCACACACACAAATAAAAACTGCACTTTACACTTGAAGCTAGCCTGAAAAGGGTTAATAAGCAGGTAAGGCTCTTAGCTGATTCCCAATTTTTTACCAGCCTATTTGATTTTATAATCTACACACCACAATGTTGTACTGTTCATAAATGTAAGTATTTTGAAAGTAAAGTGGCTTAAACTTAAATTGGAATCTTTTTCTTGGTGGGGAGGCTCACAACATGCTTTGAAATAACTGAAGATACTACATGGTATCATAAAAATTAGCATGGGAATCACTGCTTGAGGAATTCAAAGAATGAAAAGAAAGCTACCAAGTCATAAAAGTCCAAAAAGCCATTAGCTGGCCAGGAATCCTGTACCATAGTTTTTAAAACAAAATTTTTAAGTAGGAAAAAAAAAACAAAAGCAGCTGAGGTACTGCATAAGTCATCAGTGACATAAATTTTAAAATATACTGTTTACCCAAATAGCAATAAAACACAAAAAAGGTCATTAAAACACAAAAAAAGGTCTACCACAGAGTTTAAAACAAAGAAGGCTTTTATTTGATGTCCCCTCCTCGGAGTTCTTGAAAACTATGAATGCCATGAGAAAAATGTCTAAGTGTTGCCATCTCAAGGTACGAATCAGGTTGAGTTATAGGATTTCTCAGGTTACTCATATCAGAACAGGATGAAGACACAATAAAACAGCTGAATCTCACAAACATAACATTGAGCAAAAAAGGCCAAACACAAAAACAATACGTACTGTATATTCCTAGGCTCAAAAGCAAATAAAATAATTCTGTGGTACTAGACATCAAAAGAGTGGTTTCTTTTGGTGAGGGGTGGCACCTAGGGACCATTAATGACTGGACTAAACACACAAGTTTCTGGAGTTCTGACAGTGTTCTTCTTAGTGACGATTACACCAGTGTGCTCACACTGTGAAAATTCACTGAGGTGTACATTTATGAGAACTTTCTTTGTGTATTATACTTTAATTGTATTTATCTTTATTTAAAAAGAAGGAAAAAGAGGAGATTTCTCCTTAGGAAAAGACACATTGGCCGGGTGCGTTGGCTCACACCTGTAATCTCAGCGCTTTCAGAGTCCGAGGTGCGCAGATCACTTGAGGTCAGGAGTTCAAGACCAGTCTCACCAACATGGCCAAACCCCGTCTCTACTAAAACTACAACAATGAGCTGCACATAGTGGCGCGTGCCTATAGTCCCAGCTACTCAGGAGGCTAAGTCAGGAGAATTACTTAAACCCAGGAGGCAGAGGCTGCAGTGAGCTGAGATCACGCCACTGCACTCCAGCCTGGGCAACAGAGTAAGACTCAGTCTCAAAAAAAAAAAAAAAAAAAAGAAACATTACTGCAAAAACACCATAAAAATCTACATATAGTGAAGACAGTTCAGGTAAGAATTATAGGTTTGGGGTGGAGAGTGGAGAGTTAATATAGAGAAGTATTACATCCCCAATAATCCACGGAAATAAAACAATGTAAATAAAAAAAAAGAGAGAAGTATTACAAAGTTCTTCAAGGGCTATCAGTGGATAAATCTCACACACAACCCTTTGCCAGGAGAAATAATCTTGGTAGTTCCCTCTATAATACAGCCAAGCCACCTAAAAGCATTATTTTATTTTATTTATGAAACACATCAATCTGCTTTCCAATGGGGAAGTGTGTAACAATGGCAGGATCTATTTTCCTTTAACTTCTGACCAATTAAAAAAAAACTTTAAAAACTAGTAAAGAGGGTAAATAGTGCCAGAATATAATTAGCAACTCTATTTCCTGGACAATTTCAGTGACATTTTGAAAAAGCAACTCATCTCTCATGGGGCAGCAGAATTCCAGTAGGAAAAAAAGGTGTTGTTATGTTCCAATCCCTTTAAATCTCACCATAACCCAAGATAGAAGGAAATTACATCACATCAAATTGTTCATCTTCAGTTCTCTGTAGGTGTTCTTCAAGCACAGGACACACTTTTTTTTTTTCAAATATTTATTATTTTTTCACACTCAAAGTTACTTAAATCTGGCTTTTCTTACTAGTATTGTAACCAGAAAAATCTGTAAACAGAAAACATTAAAGCCATTTAACAAAATTAACAGCTTTGTAGCCATCACAATTTCAAAATGTAAATAAACATAAATACCTTTTTTCAATTATTTTGAGATCACAAATTATTTCATAACAGAAAAAAAGGCATCATAGTAAACAGTAAGCATTCTCAGTATTAAAAATGCTCTTTGACAGATACCTTCCTAAAGCTTACTTAAACGTCTTATGTTATTAAATTTCAGTAAATGTATCATATTGCTATCTCAACATTTGAAGAAGAAAGGTATTATGATTCTGTAACTTGAGTCCTACAGCTGTTAAATGAAACTTTTTCATTAAATATATTAGAGGTATATGGTATCAAGTTGTATACTGCTGTTTAACACTTTAAGCATACATCCTAAACTGTTAATCTTAGGAGTTAATTTCTCTAATTCCCCAAAATCTGCCAAAGTAGGTTTACTCCTTACAGTCTCTAGTACTGTACTTGTTGGTTGGGGTTTTTTTGACAAGGGTCTCACTGTGTCACCCAGGCTGGAGTGTAGGGGCGCAATCTGGGCTCATTGTAGCCTCAACCTTTTGGGGTCAAGTGATCCTTCCACCTCATCCTCCTCCCCAGTAGCTGAAAGTATAGGCGCACACCACCACACCAGGCTAATTTTGTGTATTTTTTGTAGAAACGAGGTCACACTATGTTGCCCAGACTGGTGTCCAACTCCTGGGCTGAAGCGATCCTTCCACCTCAGCTTCCCAAAGTGTTGGGATTACGGGCATGAGCCACTGTGGCCAGCGTAGTACTTTTAAGTAGTTTCACATTTTATCTCTGTTCAAGAAGGGGGAAGTTTCATTCAATGCAACTAAATTATGTGGTATGGAAAAATCTTATTTCAAATTCTGGCTGACAAGAAAAGGAATTATAAAACATTGTTTTGTTAAAAAATAAGCTTTATTATCCTCAACTTACAGTAATCTTAAAAATAAATAAGGAAACAAACACCACAATAAGAAAGCCAAGGCAAAAGATATTAAACATATCACAGAATCATCTAAAAATGATATGAATGTTCTTAAGGCTTGGGGTAAAAATAAACAATTTAAAATAAAAATGATTAAAATGTAAAAATGAAGCATAACAAAAAAATGAGAAAAATTAAAAAATTAAATAAAGCATTATTTAACAGAGTTGAGAAAATTACCAATTTGGAGGAAAACATTTAGATTCTCATTTCGCACCAATGCCAGATGAGTTAAAAACTTAAATTTATTTAAATCTAACTTAGAAAAACTAAACAAACAGAATTAAACCAATATTGTTTATTACAATTCTGAAAAGGGAGGAATTTCATAAAATCAGTAAAACAAAATTATATCAAGATGTTTGGGCCGGGCACGGTGGCTCACCCCTGTAATCCAGCACTTTGGGAGGCTGAGGTAAGTGGATCACCTCAGGTCAGGAGTTCCAGACCAGCCTGACTAACATGGTGAAACCCCACCTCTACAAAAATACAAAAATTAGCCAGGCGTGGTGGCATGCATCTGTAGTCCCAGCTACTCAGGAGACTGAGGCAGGAGAATCGCTTGAACCTGGGGGGTAGAGGCTGCAGTGAGCTGAGATGATGCCACTGCACTCCAGCCTGTGCAATAGAGCAAGACTCTGTCTCAAAACAAACAAACAAAAAGATGTTTGACTGCAATAATGTTAAAATCTATTTATCTTCAAAGTTCACAAGATAAATACATCTATAAACATGCTTCACCTCAGTAATTAAATAAATAAAGCACAATATGTCATACACCCCCATTAAACCTTTATAAAAAATGTTAAATGTTGATGAGTATAGGGTAACAACCACTTGAAAGAGAATACAAATTTATCCCTTTTGATTAATCTTGTTCAGTATGTTTTAAGAGCCTTCAAAATGTACCTAAAAAATCAATTCTGGCAATATACAAGAGAGAGATAATACTATATACAAGAAACATGTATAAATATGTTCTTCACATAGGGGAATAACATGATATGTTCACTGCACAGAAGATTTTACAATCATTTATAATGACAGTTATTAAGACGCATTGTAAGAAAGGGAAAGTGGTACCTAACAGTAGGTTAAAAAGCAGGACATGAAATTAAATGTTTTTACCCACAAATACATAAAAAATATACATTAAAATAATGGAAGAAATATATCAAAATGCTAATAATAATTATATTAATTCCCAAGATCTAATTCCTCAAACCAGCTTTCAAAATCATTAAAATACATACACACTCCTTATACACAAGTCAAAGTCTATCTACTTTACCACTAATGGAAGCATAAGGTTTAAATTAACATAGTAAATGAGACAGAGAAGGCCAGCAATGCAACGAAAAAAACTCACTACAAAAACCTGGCACCTTAGGACACCTGGGCTAATAGACTCAATAACAGGATTCAAAACTATACAACTGAATCATATGCATAGGTCATTTACTAATTCTAATTAACTGCTTTACTATCTTCTTCATTAGCAAATGTGCTAATCTTTAGGCAACTGGTTGTTCATTACTGATATCAAATATTAACTGTAATAGAGCCTTGTTTGGGAGTAATTCCTTGAAATATTAAGTAGAAAGATAAATAGGTTAAAATAATAAAACAAAGGACGTTCCATACACAATAGCACTATTTTTATTTGGTATCATCTGATAAGGAGAGATCTACAAGTAAATTTTCCAGAAAACTGAAACTTAACATTTAATTAACAGAGTTTTGAAAATGTTTACTTTTATAGCAATCTCAAAAGACACCAATTTCTTACTTCCTTAAACATAGTACACAAAATAAAAGTTCATTATCAAAGTTATCATTGTGATGCATCAACTTACTAGGCTGCTCTATGATACTGTCATTCCTTCAGAAGTTAATGATTATAGGAGTGTATGTCTTTATGTAATGGCCTTAAAACATTATTCTACTATAGTTCCACCTACTTTTTAATAGTTCTTCCTTTTCCCCTGAAGATGACATTTCAGCTGCCAATGTCCCTAACTCCAATGGCCAACACTGAAGATTTTTATCTGTGGACTAATTCCAATTAGTAGTTTCCTAATAAAGGCTAATGGCTTATTATACTTGGTTGCAGTCATTTTGAAGGCTTAGAGATTTTTTTATGTCCAGGATTGCTGTTATGTTTCAAATGGCTGAGGTCATTAGCAATAAATGTCAGTTGAATTACTGACTCTAACTTACAAATATACTGAAGTTCCAAAACAACAGTAATAATAATACCTGAATAGTTTGATTAATCACAAAGTGATATTCTCCTCAGGGCAAGTTACTCAACTCACTCCTCTCTAATAAGACAAAAGTTACCCACATAAATGAGAAAAATCAGCTGAAAAGAAAAACAGAAAGGTGAGAAGGAAAGGGTCAAACAAAATAATCAAGACTTTGGACTTTGGGAAATATTTACTGAGAGTGGTTTTCAGAGTACAATTATAGTGGTTATCAGAGCATTAACTACAGAAATTTGCACCAGAGTATATACCAAATCTCTAGTAAATACTACTATAAAAATGAAACTCTTCTAGCAACTATTTCTTGTAGGTAACTCCAAACTGAATTTTCATATGAAATTTAGGTGTTTTTATTTTATTTTTGACACAGGGTCTCACTCACTCTGTTGCCCAGACTGGAGTGCAATGGTGCAATCACAGCTCACTGTGGTCTCAACCTTCTGGGCTCAAGCAAGCAATCCTCCCTTCTCAGCCTCCCAAGTAGCTGGTACTACAGGCGTGCACTACCACGCCCAGCTAATTTTTTTTTCTTTTTTGGTAGAAACGTGGTCTATGTTGTTGCTGGTCTCAAGCAATCCTCCCACCTCAGCCTCCCAAAGTGCTTGTATTACAGGTGTGAGCCACCAGGCCCAGCTTAAGGTAACTTAAAGTTACAGGTCTGTGGAAATTGGCATGGTGTCAGACCTTAAGGAAAAAATTCAAGTGAGAATAAATCAGTATTACTATATTATCACTGTTACTAATTTCCTCTGATCACTGAAGTTCACTAGCTCTCATCATTTATATGACCGTAATAATTGAGAAAAATGAAAATTAAATTTCTTGGTTATTTCAATTTTACTCAAGCAAACACAAACCATGTAAAAATACATTTTTCCTCTTCCTTGGATTTTTCTCAGTATATTTTTACCAAGTACCTCAAATAATTTTGTGTCTGTAACAGACTGGTATTTCCCAAGACCCACTACTGAAAAGTTTATAAAACAAAAGTTCTAAGAACAAGGAACATACATTATTTCATAGATCAGATGTACGTGGACTATTAAAGGCCCAGTTACCAAGCTAAACTTATGTAGATACCTTTGCAAAGGCCATTGTAGAACTGTGACCTTCAAACTCATTGTCATTTTCACAATTTCCCACTTCTGAAAATAATAAAACGTACTTAACAAATGTTATTTAAACGAATAGCTTTATCTAAAGTAAAGAATTCACAAGGTTTCAATTAAGTATAACCTTAAGCTGCTGACTTTTATGACAGGAAATATCTAGCAATTCTGTGAATGGACCCAGAACTGTCTTAAAAAAAATAGGAGGAGAAAGTTGCCTCAAATACTGACTCGGGCTGTCCTCCAACTATTATGAGCCTGACTATTCTTGCACCATGGCTCTTGCCTCACTGTCAACCTTCTACATTCCTCTTTTCTCCCCAACTTGTCCAATTCCATTTCAGTATCAACCTCTACACTCCCAATGTCCCCTTTTCCTCTTTCCAACGTCATACCTCTCAACACTCACTTCTATTCCTCAACATTTCTACTTGCACTGTTACAACAAAAAACCACATTGCCCAAAGAGTGGACACTTTTCTTATGTGACTGGTCTGATAAATATTATTACTGGTAGGTTTGTGGGGGGGGCGGAAATTACAAAAACAACACTTACAAAATGATAGCCGCTTAGCAACTTCAAGTATATATACCTTTGTTTGTACTAACTACTAATGTGTCTACCACTCTCCAATTGAGATCACTAAATTGCATGGTCAAACTATCATTTTAATCACACTGATAAACTTTTAAAACGTCTGAAAAACTCCTATATAGTTAGGTTACAGTTTAGAATATATAATATATAAAGTTAAATATATAACACACATTAAACATAAAAATATAAAACTCAAGTGATAAAACATTAATTTATTTAAATCTTGTTTTACATGTACTTTCTGTGCAAAGCTACCAAGCACAATAAATCAACTTTACTGCAAAAATAACACTGTTACTTGTGATATTTTCACAAGATTATACTACCAAAAAGATCAGTACAAACAAAAAAATCTGCTTAAGTATGCATACGTAAGTCTTGACAAACAGGTATATATCACTAAATAAAAATTTAATTTAGTTAAAAAATGTTTACTGATTGCCAGTATTGTGTTGGTACCCCATTACAACAACACTTTCTCCCCTTCATTTAAGAAACAAAAACCAAACCAAAACGTGGAAATATCTGGAATGATACACAGCAACCACAAAGGCTGGTTACAGAGATTTAAGACTGAGGAATGGAACTTTGTGGTACCGTGAAACAAGCACTGTGTTACTCTATACTATATACCTCTCTGTATTATGTATAGGAAAAAAACACTTTTGTAGTTTTAAAAAACAAACTATGAATGAATTAACTAGTCACCTGATTCGTTTTGTAATTAACTCCCCACTCCTTATTTAGTACTGCAACTACTAAATAAAATCCAAACACTAAAGAATACGAAAAAACAAAGGTATATTGTAAATTCATTTCTGAGACATTAGGGAATTGGAGAGAAATATTAAATTGATTTCAAACTCATTTAAGAAATATAAAGCTCAAACTCTGATGCCAAAATTTATGAGTTTGCTCTTTACTAAAAAGTTGACCTGAGGCCGGGCGCGGTGGCTCACGCCTGTACAGTGCTAAAGTCCCAGCACTTTGGGAGGCCGAGGCTGGTGGATCACTTGAGGTAAGGAGTTTGAGACCAGCCTGGTCAACATGGTGAAACCCCGTCTCTACTAAAAATACAAAAATTAGCCGGGCGTGGTGAAGTGCGACTGTAATCCCAGCTACTCGCTACTCGAGAGGCTGAGGCAGGAGAATCGCTTGAGCCCGGGAGGCGGAGGTTGCAATGAGCCGAGATCGCCCCACTACACTCCAGCCTAGGCGACAAGAGCTAGACTCCGTCTCAAAAAAAAAAAAAAAAAAAAAAAAAAATCACATGAAACAGTCTGTTACCTTAAATATATAACCTAAAACTACCACCCCTAAACATCAAAGATGGCAACCTCAGTAACACAGTAATTAAAACCCTACCGATAACTGAGTTAATAGGCACGTACAAAATGATGAAAAGCAGGATTTTATTCTGACCACAGGTGTTGTCAGAGACATAATGGGCCCTCCAAATACGGCCAAAAGTTACTGAAAATACGAAGTCAGGGTGATGAGTAAATGACACCCAGAGAAAATAGATGGGAGGAGTTCTGTTTCAGGAGACTGGAGTCAGGTACTGCAGCAGAAAACGCGACAGAATAGTTAACCTGTCTGGAATACTTTAGAAAATAGCAAGAAGGGCAAAACTGACAAGAACATTTTCAAGTAAGAGGAACGGTATCCAATGGAATCATCAGGTCTGCGCGAGCACGGCTCCCGGACTTCCAGTGAGTGGGACAGGGTGGAACTATCACTGCGTGGGGAGAATGACCCGGCTGAGGGGTACATATGCTTTTGCAGGTGGCGGAGCGCCCGCAGGGGGATGGGGAGGGCAGTGTTGCCTCAATGGGGTTACTGTATTCCCTTCAAGACTATGGAAAGCTGATGCAGCACGTATCCCGGCACCAAGAGGCACTCGCCCCGGGCCCCTCCCTAACGACTTGCCTTGTAGAAAGAGTTGCAGGTCCCAAGCCCCCGGAACCCAAGGCTCCGCCATCCAGGACAACTGCTCTGCCAACGAGGTCCCGCGAGAATCGAGAGATCTCGCGATACAAACCCACTCGCATCTCGCGAGCTTCCTCTAGACCCAACATGGCGGTACAGAAAAAAATCAGTATTTCGGAACTTAAAAAGCACTTCACTAACGGAGTAGTGAACATTTAAAACACTGAGACAGTAGGAAGTCTTTCCGCTTTATATGTCTCTTCCTTTCCCCTTGTACAAAAGAGAAGCAGAAATCTTAAAAACCTCCGATTACCACGGTTATACTACATAAACAGAGCGCAGTGCGCTGCCCCAGGCAGCCTCCCTGTCACGTGGAAACATTTTCGGCGTGCCCATCACGTGGGCCGCTACTGAGCGAGCGCGCTCCCGACGCCCTCCCAAAAGCCCTCCCCGCCCCCCTTTCGCCCGCGCACACGTGCGCGCGCACCCCCACCCCACGTGGGGGCTTCGCCGTCGCAGCCGTCGCAGTCGTCGCCTCCAGCCCACCCCCTCCCGGTACTTGGCTCCAAATCCGGGTCCCAAGCCGATCATTTGCCACCCCCATTCCCTCCCCCTTCATTCTCCCTCCCCCGTGTCTCGCCCTCACCACGTGTCCCGAGCTCTTGCTCACCTTTCACGCGGGGTCGGACGCAACGGGCCACTTGGGAAGGCGCCGTCGCCGTGGCCGCTCTCCGCCCCCGCCACGGCACTTGCTTGGGTGGCCACCGCCGCAGGAAGCTCGATAGCGGCGCCGCGGCGCTTCCAGGTGGCTCCCCGCCTCCCGCTCCTGCCACTTCCCGCAGCACCAGCGGCTCCTTCCGGTCCCCTCCTTTCTCCTCGTTGGGACTGGCGGGCGGCGGCGGCGGCGGCGACTGCTGCTGCTGCTGCTGCTGCTGCTGTTGCTGCTGGTGGTGCTGCTGCTGCAGGCGCGCTCACTACACCGCCTGCTGGTAACCGCGGCCCGTGCAGCGCCCGCGGGTCGGGGGCCTCCGAGGCCCTCCCCGGCCCGTCCCTGCCCCTGGGCGAAGGTTGGTCTTCCGAGGGCGGGTTGCAGTCCATCCCTTGCAACCGTCCAACCTGGCCCTAGCAGAGGAAAGGCGTCCTCGTAGCTCCGCCGTTGGAAATGGGCTTCATCCTGCCCTTTGTGGCCTCCTGAGAGATTTGTAAACCCCACCTCCCTTAGCACTGTGGTCTCAAGCCAGGAGAACATCCATACATGTATTTATGATGATGCTTCTGCCTCCCCTCGTTCACCTCTGACTTTCTGGCTGGTACCACAGCACGCAGGCTCGAACCACTTCGGGCCTTTGCGCTTGCTGATTTCTCTGGCAGAACATTTCCTCCAGATTTTTTTTAACTCGTCGATGTTCGATGCATATTTCAGATCCCTTCTCAGAGGGCTGCCCAGACCACTGTATCCAAAAAAGTACACCTGCACCATTGCTTTAACTCTTTACCTGCTTTTATTTCTTCATAACAATTACAACTTCCAGACCTTATTTGTTTCTCAGTATCCTCACCACCAGGAATGTAAGATTTTTAAAAGCAGGGACTTAGTAAACTGTTTTGCTCATTGCTGTATCCCCAGAATTGTGTCTGGCACAAAGCAGTGCTCAGTAATATCAAAATAGATCTACCAACTATATTGAGCATGTAGGAAAATAAAGCCCAGCACACATTAATGAAGATAAATAACTTCATCATTTATGAGCTGTGGAAAAACAGCTAAACCTCCTTCCCTGGCTATAAAGATTATGTTCCAAAAATATAAAATCCAGTGGTAGAAGCCATTAACTGGGGCTCTTCTTTGACAGTTGTCCAGTGCTGCTTCATTACTTTTGTTTTCCTTTGCAACATTTTTTTTTCAGGCAAGTGGATATGTGTTGTGCCTTCTTTTATGTTGCTAATAAAAGTTATTAAATGGTTTAAATGGTGTTTTGTATTTTAGCTTTGAGTTCAACTCAAAGTAACATCTACTTCAAGAAAAAGGGTTACATGTTTTTATATTAACACATCAAGTATTTATTGAACATACTAGTGTTTCTGGGTGGCAGTATGTCAAAAAAACGGGGGTCGGGGAGGCTGGGCACGGTGTCTCACGCCTGTAATCCCACCACTTTGGGAGGCCTTGACAGGCAGATCACCTGAGGTGTCAGGAGTTAAAGACCAGTCTGACCAACATGGCGAAACTTCGTCTCTACTAAAAATAGAAAAATTAGCCAGGTGTGGTGGCACACGCCTGTTATCCCATGTAATCCCAGCTACTTGGGAGGCTGAGGCAGGAGAATTGCTTGAACCCGGAAGGTGGAGGTTGCAGTGAGCCGAGATCGCGCCACTGCACTCCAGCCTGGGCAACAGAGCAAGACTGTCTCAAAAATAAAAAAGGAAAGATAAAACATGTTAGTGCCTTATACTAAGACTAGAGATACAAAAATAAACACATTTCCCTACCTTGCTCTTTCTACTTATAGAGCCAAATTCTATTATAATAACCATACTTAGCATGCTTTTGATTCCTACGTGCCAGGCCAAATGCTGTGTACTTTTCTATGTTACCCTATTTTAGGCTTCTGACAATCCTATGAGATATATACTATTTGTGGTAGGCCTTGAGATGCACTTTTCAGACCCCACTTCAGGAATAAAGAACTGAGCTGCTGCTGCCAAGAGTCATACCCACAGCCTGCCATGGGTTGTCAGCCCCTTTCAGGCACGCCAGTGTCACAGTGTCATAATGTTCTCAGAGAGGCCACATCCAGTGACTGATCAATGCAGGGATAAAAGGCCCAGCCCTCTCACCTCCATTTGGTACAATTCTGATGGATTTTCTCCTCCTGCAGAACAACTTGCAGGATCAGCTAAGGCATTCCATTGAGACTTCATTGAAGCCCAACTTCTGCCCAGTTCAGCTTTTCTTCCCTCCCACAAGTGATGATCCCAAGAGCACTCCCTAATAAATCTCCTGCACACTAGTCATGTAAGAGTGTGCTTCCTGGGAACCCAGTCTGTAACATTATTTGTATTTTTCTATTGATAAAGCAAGTAACTTGCCCATTTGAACTGCAGAAGTTTCTATATAGATACATAAAGTATTGTGGGAGGGGAGGAGGGCTTCTGGGAAGGGCTTCTTACAAGGATTGGCATTTAAGTTACAGGATGACTTTGCTAAGAAGAAAAAAATAATTCTTGGCTGAGGGAACTGCATGCATGAGTGTGTGAATGGGAGAAAACTACAAGTAACCCCAAATGGCTGGACTGTAGGGTCTTCGGGGTAATCCCTACAGGATAAGGAGAAAGCAGTTCATGGATGGTAAAGAGGGTAGCCAAGAAAGAACTCTAGGCCTGGGAATAACTCTTAGCCAAGTGGAAAGGGATGGGAGCCCCTGAGATCCTCAATTAAGAGTAGGAAAGAGGAGCTTCATTGCTCCTGGAAAAGGGAACCACTGCCAACCTTGCTGGCAAATCCCACTCCCTAATTACGACATATATATTCCTACATGGCCTTTGTTATTTTGTTATTTTCTTTTTTTTTCTTTTGGAGACAGGATCTCGCTCTGTCGCCCAAGTTGGTGTGCACTGGCATAGTCTAGGCTCACTGCAGCCTCCTGTGTCCCTTGTAGCTGAAATACGCACCACCGTGCCCAGTTAATTTTTGTATTCTTTATAGAGATGAGGTTTTGCCATGTTGCCCAGGCTGGTCTCAAAACTCCTGGCCTCAAGCTTCCACCCACCTCAGCCTTCCCAAAGTACTGGGATTGCAGGCGTGAGCCACCACGCCTGGCCCCCTTTGTTATTTTGACCTAGGATCACCGAATATTGAAGATGGAAGATACATTAACATCAACTAATTCAGCAGTTTGTACAATATTTTCTGAAGCACTGGAAATTTCTTGTATACTCATATTCTTATGCCAGGATGCAATATTTGAGCTAAATAAAACAGGACCTGGGAGTAGGCAACCAGCTGACATTTTCCTCAGTCCCTTACCATGGCACATAAGATGCTACCTCAGAACACACTTTGAAAATCATTGATGTAGTTCATTCTTTTAACAAGTATGCCAGGTGCCATACAAGGTGCTAGAGATACAGTGGTGAACAAAGCAAGCACAGGCCCTACTCTGACAGAGCCCACAGTCTAGGGAGGGAGGCTGACATTTAAAATATAATCACATAAATTCAAACTGGTTAGTACCATTCATGAAAAGTGCAGGTCACCCGTCTGGGAAGTGAGAAGCGCCTCTGCCCAGCTGCCGCCCTGTCTGGGAAGTGAGGAGCGCCACTGCCTGGCCACTGCACCATCTGGGATGTCAGGAGCTCATCTGCCCAGCCCGCACCGTCTGGGAAGTGAGGAGTGCCTCTGCCCTGCTGCCCCACTGTCTGGCAAGTGAGGAGCGCCTCTGCCCAGCTGCCGCCCGTCTGGGAAGTGAGGAGCACCTCTGACCCGCAGCCCCCACCGTCTGGGAAGTGAGGAGCACCTCTGCCCCACCGCCTCACCTTCTGGGAAGTGAGGAGCGACTCTGCCCCGCCCCCACCCCGTCTGGGAAGTGAGGAGCACCTCTGCCCCGCTGCTCCACCATCTGGGAAGTGAGAGCACCTCTGCCCTGCTGCTCCACCATCTGGGAAGTGAGGAGCGCCTCTGCCCTGCCCCCACCCCCCCCAACCCCCCTCCCCCCCGCCGCCACCCCACCGTCTGGGAAGTGAGAAGCACCTCTGCCTGGCTGCCCCACTGTCTGGCAAGTGAGGAGCGCCTCTGCCCAGCTGCCGCCCCGTCTAGAAAGTGAGGAGCGCCTCTGCCTGGCCACTCAACTGTCTGGGAAGTGAGGAGCACCACTGCCCGGCCACTGCACCATCTGGGATGTCAGGAGCCCATCTGCCTGACCCGCACTGTGTGGGAAGTGAGGAGTGCCTCTGCCCAGTCCCCCCATTGTCTGGGAAGTGAGGAGCGCCTCTGCCCGGCCCCCACCCCGTCTTCGAAGTGAGGAGCGCCTCTGCCCGGCCAACGCACCGTCTGGAATGTGAGGAGCGCCTCTGCCCGGCAGCAGCCCAGTCGGGGAAGTGAGGAGGGCCTCTGCCCGGCCGCCCCGCCCCCGCACCCCTCCTTCCATCTGGGAAGTGAGGAGCGCCTCTGCTGGCCGCTGTGCAACCCTCCAAGTGTGAAGTGACAGCCTTGTGTGTGATCTTTCTGCCCTCCCCAAGTTCGCATTTTCGACATTAAAGTTTCCTTTTTTTTTTTTGAGACAGATCGCTCTGTCGCCCAGGCTGGAATGCAGTGGCGCGATCTCGGCTCACTGCAACCTCCGCCCCCCAGGTTCACGCCATTCTCCTGCCTCAGCCTCCGGAGTAGCTGGGACTACAGACGCCCGCCACCACGCCTGGCTAATTTTTTGTATTTTTAGAAGAGACGGGGTTTCACCGTGTTAGCCAGGATGGTCTCGATCTCCTGACCTCGTGATTCCACCCACCTCGGCCTCCCAAAGTGCTGAGATTACAGGCGTGCGCCACCCCGCCCGGCCTTAAAATTTTACTTTTTAATTAAAAGTTTTAAATTGGAGAATATACAAAAAAAAAGTGCAGGTCACTATGAGAATATGTCCATATGCCCAAAAGTACATTCATGTTCTAAAGTACTTCTGAGGAAGCAACATCCAATCTGAGATGAAGTATGCATTCACTACTTCTAAAGTGTGAATGCATTTAGGAGTTGGGCAAAGGTGGGAAAAACACTCCAGAGAAAGAGAACAGTTGATGCAAAGCCCCCTGCATGGGATGGAAGTTATTATTTATTTACTACTACTACTTACTATTGCCTGAAAGAAACCACTGTTTTTTGTCCCCATGTATATAAAATCTGATATGAAGTCATATATCCTAATTTCTTTCATTGGATCATAAGCTTTTTTCTATGTCATTAAATATTCTTCAAAAACCCCAAGAACTGGGCCAAGCATGGTGGCTCACACCTGTAATCCCAGCACTTTGGGAGGCCAGTGTGGGAGAATCACTTGAAGTCAGGAGTTCAGGCCTAGCTTGGGTAACATAGCAACATCCCATCTCTACAAAAAATATTATAAAATTAGCCAGGCTTGGTGGTACACACCTGTACTCCCAGCTACTCTGGAGGCTAAGGCAGAAGGATCACCTGAGCCAAGGAGTTTGAGGCTGCAGTGAGGTATGATCATGCCACTGCAGCCCAGCCTGGGCAACACAGTGGGACCCCATCTCTAAAAAATAAAAATAAACACTGATAAATGATTGCATAATTTATTTAACCACTTTTCTGTTTGGGGGCACTATCATGGCATTATGATTGGTTTAATAAGTGCCCTCATGTCCAAACGCAGTATATGTCCAGATCTTTTGGGGGCTGAATCTCTTAAGATTTGGGTGGTTGAATTAGTGGGAAGCAAAAGGAGAGTCTAGGCGTGGGTAACCACTGAGATGGAGGTGTTATTGATAACCACAGAAAATACTAAAGTAGGAGCAAGTTTAGATGGGGGAATGATGTGTTTCATTAGAGTATACTGAGTTTCAGGCAACCCCAGTACATCTAAATGAAGAACCCAAGAGTCAGTTAGATACATGTCGAGGATGCTGGCTTCAGGTCTGAGCTGGAAGTACAGGTTTGTGAGTCTTTAGCTTAGAAATAGTAACTGGAACCTGAGGTTTAGATTTGGTTACCCAGGGAGAGCACAGAGTGAGAAAAACAAAATCAAGAACAAAACCCTGAGAAGCACTGACATTGTTGAGGTCAAGGAAGAAAGTAAAAACTATAAAGGAGAAATGAGGGACCAGAACTGTAAAGGAAAACTGAACAGTGGTAACCAAAAACCAGTGAGGAAGAAATTTGAAAATGGAGTCCTAAATGTGAACTTATTAGACAAATTTACCAGGAACCTATTTTGTCTCATACATTATGTTAAACACAAGGGGGTGAACAAGACAAAACCTTTTGGTGCCTACTGTCTGATGGGGAAGACATTGTTATACATCACCAAAAAGGCCATATTTTTAATAATTATACCTTGCTTGTTTCTAAAAAGACATGTAGCTTACCCAAAAAAATCAGTATAATAGGTAAAACAGAACTCAAAATAATTAAAATGGGAAATTTAGGGCAAAAAGAAAATAGAAACAAAAATGATGCACAAAAATACATGCTTGGTTGGATGCACTGGCTCACACCTCTGTAGTCCCAGCACTTTGGGAGGCCAAGCTAGAAGGACTGCTTGAGCACAGGAGTTCAAGGCCAACGTGGGCAACATCTCTACAAAAAATAAAAATAAATTAGCCAGGTGTGGTGGCGCATGCCTGTGGTCCCAGCTGAGCCTGAGGTGGAAGGATTGCTTGACCATGGGAGGTTGAGGCTGCAGTGAGCCATGACCATGCCACTGCACTCCAGCCTAGGCAACAGTGCACGACTGTCTCAAAATAAATAATTTAAAAAAAAAAAAAAACATGCTGTAAGGTCCTGAACACTTGCTTTAAGCTTTGTAGCAGATGTTGTAACAAGGAAAAACAAAATCAGTTATAACAGGTTCAGTATGCCCAGGGTAACAAATATTTTGCCCACAGTAGGCATTACTACTCCAGGACTAAGACTAAAGATGCACTTCTCTCAGTTTCTCACAATGACAACATCATGTGAAGAGTATCCTTAAACAGCATCTTTCTAGTAAATCCAACAGTTAATTTTACAGGACTCCTTATTACAACATCCCTCAGTCTAGGCTGAAAGCAATTCTGTGGGCTTGGAAGAGGTAAACAGCATATCCTAGGTAGGAAACCCTTATAGTCTCAAAACTCTTATAGTCTCAAAAAAAAAAAAAAAAAAAATCCTGAGAGCTGGGCACAGTGACTCACGCCTGTAAGCCCAGCACTTTGGGAGGCAGAGGCAGGTGGATCACTTGAGGTCAGGAGTTTGAGACCAGCCTGACCAACACGGTCAAACCCAGTCTCTACAAAAATACAAAAATTAGCTAGGTGGGGTGGTGTGCGCCTATATTCCCAGCTACTCGGGAGGCTGAGGCAGGAGAATCACTTGAACTGAACCAAGATCATACCACTCCAGCCTGCGCAACAGAGTGAGACTCTGTCTCGAAAAAAAAAAGAAATTATCTTGAGTAAACAGACAACCCATAGAGTGGGAGAAAATATTCACAAACTAAGCATCTGACAAAGGACTAATATCCAGGATCTACAAGGAACTCAAACAAATCAGCATGAAAAAAAAAAAAATCCCATCAATAAGTGGGCAAAGGACATGAAGAGACAATTCTCAAAAGAAGATATACAAACAGCTAACAAACATATGAAAAAATGCTCAACATCACTAATTAGCAGGGAAATGCAAATTAAAACTGCAGTGACATACCACCCTACTCCTGCAAGAATGGCCATAATTAAAAAGTCAAAAAACAACAGATGTTGGCATGGATGTGATGAAAAGGGAACACTTTTACATTGCTGGTGGAAATGTAAACTAGTACAACCACTATGGAAAACAGTATGGACATTCCTTAAAGAACTAAAAGTAGAACTACCATTCGATCCAGCAATCCCACTACTGGGTATCTACCCAAAGGAAATCATATGAAAGGAAGTCATATGGAAAAGACACATGCACATGCATGTTTATAGCAGCACAATTCGCAGGTGCAAAGATATGGAACCAACCTAAGTACCTGTCAACTAACAAATGGATAAGGAAAATGTGGTATATGGGTGCTATGGCTCACACCTGTAATCCCAGCACTTTGGGAGACCGAGGCGGGCAGATCACCTGAGGTCAGGAGTTCGAGACCAGCCTGGCCAATATGGTGAAACCCCGTCTCTACTAAAAATACAGAAATTAGCTGGACGTGGTGGCGGGCACCTGTAATCCCAGCTGCTCGGGAGGCTGAAGCAAGAGAATTGCTTGAACCCAGGAAGTGGAGGTTGCAGTGAGCTGAGGTTGTGCCACTGCACCCTAGCCTAGGCGACAAGAGTGAAACTCTGTCTCAAGAAAAAAAAAAGGGAAAATGTGGTATATATACACTATGGAATACTACTCAGCCATAAAAAGGAATGAAATAATGTCTTTTGCAGCAACCTGGATGGAACTGGTATTCTAAATGAAGTAACTCAGGAATGGAAAACCAAATGTCATATGTTCTCACTTATAAGTGGAAGCTAAGCTATAAGGATGCAATGGCATAAGAATTACATGGACTTTTGGAACTGAGATGTAAGTTTGGGAGGGACTGACGGATAAAAGACTACATATTAGGTAAAATGTACACCGCTGGAGTGACTAGTGCACCAAAATCTCAGAAATCACAGCTAAAGAACTTATCCAGGTAACCAAAAACCACTGGTACTCCAAAACTATTGAAATTTAAATATAAAAAGTTATCTTGCTTCTCTTCTCTTCATAGATTCAGATTCAACATTTTTGACAGGACTCTTACATAGATAATGTTGCATCCTTAGAAATTACACATTTTGGGCCTAGCATGTGGTGGCTCACGCCTGTAATCCCAGCACTTTGGGAGGCTGAGGCAGGTGGATCACTTGAGGTCAGGAGTTTGAGACCAGCCTAACCAACATGGTGAAACCCTGTCTCTACTAAAAATACAAAAATTAGCCAAGCATGGTGGCGTGCACCTGTAGTCCCAGCTACTCGGGAAGCTGAGGAAGGAGAATCACCTGAATCTGAGAGGCAGAGGTTGCAGTGAGCAGAGATCACGCCACTGCACTCCAGCATGGGCGACAGAGAGACTCCATCTCAAAAAAAAGAGAAAAGAAATTACACATTTTGAAAAGGAGAAAGAGAATGATGAATTACATCACCGAGTGCCAATTATGTTGTATATATTATATATAATACACATAATTATCATAATCCTATGATTAAGTGTGGCAGCCATGAAGATTGCTGTTCAGACCCCTCAGACCCCTCTTCCAGAAAGCACTTGCTGCGCAGCTGAGAGGAAGATGGTTGGGTAACAACTTCTGTTACCTCAATCAGGGTCAAGCTGAGTTTATTCTCCTTTCCAGGTAGCCACTAGTCAGTGACAGAACAAGGCCTAGTGACAGTACGAGGACCTAGTCGTTTCTGCCCAGTGCAGGGCTCCTCCAATGGGTAATCTTAGCTCCATACTGCCTTATGAGCCTGGCAGAGAATTTGTCAGGTCTGCATCATTCTGGTTACTCCTCCTGCTCAATCCTGTTTCTCTCATTTTTTTCATCTGTGTTATTCCCCAACCAATCATATGCATGCATTAACACTATCTCAGTGTCTGCTTCCTGGAAAGCCCAAACTACATTCTCATTTAGCAAATGAAGAAAACTGGAAATCAGAGAACTTTAAATATTGTTCCAAATCATAGTTAATATAGCTACTAGGATTTGAATTTAAACAAATGGACTTCAGGGCCTCAAAAGTAATCACTTTCATATTATAAACCAAGACTCTTTTTTCTTTTTTTTTTAGATGGAGTTTTGCTCTTGTTGCCCAGGCTAGAGTGCAGTGTCACGATCTTGGCTCACTGCAACCTCCACCTCCCAGATTCAAGCAATTCTCCTGCCTCAGTCTCCCGAGTAGCTGGGATTACAGGCGCATGCCACCACGCCAGCTAATTTTGTATTTTTAGTAGAGATGGGGTTTCACCATGTTGGTCAGGCTGGTCTCAAACTCCTGATCTCAAGTGATCCACCCACCTTGGCCTCCCAAACTGCTGGGATTACAGGCATGAGCCACCATGCCCGGCCTATAAATCAATAGACTCTTAACACCTATAGGCTCTCACTAGCCTTTGATTGCAATTTTCCTAATTCTCAGCTTATTTCCAGGAAAATCATGCTTAGAGAAACTATTTTATCCCACATCTGTCAACACATAGATCAATTGTTAGCTATGAATCTATGGTATTGCTAGACCTTTACTTAACATATTATGTATTTTGACAATTACAATGTAAAAAAAATTGACTGGTCATGGTGGTTCATGCCTGTAATCCCAACACTTTGGGAGGCCAAGGCAGGTGGATTGCTTGAGTTCAGGAGATCGAAACCAGCCTGGGTGACATGGCAAAACGCTGTCTCTACAAAAAATACAAGAATTAGCTGGGTGTGGTGGCATATTCTTGTAGTTCCAGCTACTCAGGACGCTGAGGTGGGAGAACTGCTTGAGCCCAGGAGGTCGAGGTTGCATGTGAGCTGAGATTGCACCACTGCACTCCAGCCTGAGCGACAGTGTGAGACCCTGTCTCGAAAAAATTATTAAAAAAAAAGAAAAAAAAAAAAAAATATATATATATATAAGCTCTTAGGGACCAGTATCTTTATCTTATTATATATCCCAATAACAGACACTACTGATATGACTGATACCACAACCAGTTTCAAAGGAATTCATTGGGGATTACATTATGGTAAATAATTTTCTGACTACTAGTCTCAATTTAAAATAGGCTCTTTATTATATGAAGCCATGAGTTGGAGTCCTGTATCTGCCACTTCTTCGCTGTATGACTTTGGGCAAACCATTTAACCTACATCATAGAGTTGTTAGGATTAAATATAAGGAAAGAACTTTAGTAAAATGACTGAAACATTCTAAGTTTCAATAAATAACAATCATTAAAACCAAATCTTTTTTGATTAACCACTAAATACTAGACAATACACTAAATTCTGGTGATTCACAAAAAATCAGTAACATTCAGACCTTGAGGAAGATCATAGTAGAATCATATTTTACTATATATTTTTTAAAACTTCAAATAGATCTTAAATGGCTGCTTATTAAAATTCATTTCATTAAACATCAAAACTTTACTACACTGATTACCAGCCCAAGCAATAAAGTCAGACTTTACAAAAAATAAAACAAATTATCCAGGTGTGGTGGTGCACACCTGTGGTCTCAGGTACTCAGGAGGCTGAGGTGGGAGGATCGCTTGATCCCAGGAGATGGAGACTGCAGTGAGCTGTATTCAATGCCGGGCACTCCAGCCTGGGTGACAGAGCTCAAGAGACCCTGTCTAAAAAAAAATAAAATAATAAATAAAAACCAACTTTACTACACTGAATGACTTGTTTGCATACTTCTGATTAAGAAATAACAAGAGGCCGGGTGCAGTGATTCATACCTATAACCCCAGCTCTTTGGGAGGCCGAGGTGGCTGGATCACTTGAGCCCAGGAGTTTGAAACCAGCCTGGGCAAAATGGCAAAACCCCATCTCCACCAAAAAAAAGAGATAAAAATTAGCCAGTCTCATAACCCGGTCTCAAAATAAATAAAAATTTTAAAATAAACTGGCTGGGCACAGTGGCTCACACCTGTAGTCCCAACACTTTCAGAAGCCAAGGCAGGTGGATCACCTGAGGTCAGGAGTTCGAAACTAGCCCAGCCAACATGGTGAAACCCCATCTCTACTAAAAATACAAAAATTAGCTGGGTGTGGTGGCTCATACCTGTAGTCCCAGATACTTGGGAGGCTGAGGCAGGAGAATCACTTGAACCTGGGAGGCGGAGGTTGCAGTGAGCCAAGACTGTGACACTGCATTCCAGCCTGGGAAAGGGTGAGATTCTGTCTCAAAAGAATACATAAATAAAATAAAATAGAAACAGCAAGAAGGTATTAATATTAACAAACTTTGTACCTTTTACCTTTAACATCTATCAAATAAATTCAACATTCAAGTTTTACATTTTAAAGACATTTTTATTGAGCTAATTTTAACAACATTGCTTTAGCTGGTGACAGCTGCCCCAAACCAAAACAAAGCCATCATGAATGCTATTCAACATCCTTAATGTAATCCAGTATGTTTTTGTACTTGGAATATAGTTAAACTTTTGACATTACATAATCAAGCAAATAGCAGTGCATACTATATTATTCAAAAAGACTTTATTTCATTTATAAAATCAAGTTGCAAGTGGCCTCAGCTTTATCAACAATCGCAGTGACACATTCCACACTTCATGCTCGAAAAATAAAAACTGCCCTAAAACTAACCCTAAGTTTTTTAGTTACTGACATGAATACTAACCAGGTTACAGGAATTGAAGTTTAACATTGTACAATATAAGCGGCAATAAGTTACTGATATCTGCTGACAAATTCCACTCAAACTAAATACATCCTTGATACATTCAAAAAGACATTTTGTAAATTTTAATAAGCTAGTGTATATGCTGCAGTGCAAAAAAAGTGACACCCTAGTTTCCTGAGCTTTAGGAAATTAATTTTCTGACTACTACTTTCAACTTAAAATAGGCTCTTTATTATATGAAGCCATGACAAAACTATACAATTAAATTAGGCTTTTGGAGAACTGAAAGACTGGTCAGAGTTAGGGTGATTTAGGATAATGAAAAAGTTTTCAAAGCAAAAGTATTTACAACACTACAAAGGATACTATGGATCTGCATGTAGTACAAAGATTAAAGATAACCTACTGATTTCACAATTGTCCCTCCTCTTTCAAAAATATTACACTGGGCCAGGTGCTGTGGCTCACACCTGTAATCCCAGCACTTTGGGAGGCCAAGGTGGGTGGGTCACCTGAGGTCAGGAGTTTGAGACTAGCCTGGCCAACATGCTGAAACCCCATCTCTACTAAAATACAAAAATTAGCCAGGCATGGTGGCAGGCGCCTGTAATCCCAGCTACTCGGGAGGCTGAGGCAGGAGAATCGCTTGAACCCAGGAGGTGGAGGTTGCAGTGAGCTGAGGTCACACCACAGCACTCCAGCATGGGTGACAGAGCAAGACTCTGTCTCAAAAAAAAATTACACTGAAAGACTTTATGGTAAGTATTTAAAACTAAATATACCAACCTGTGGTATATTACACATTTTAATATATTCTTCCATAATGCCCACTAAGAAGAAATAAATGGGACAAATGATGAAAAAAATAAAGCAAATAAACACGCTTTTAGGAATGTTTTCGCATGTGTACATGTCAGGGGACGTGAAAATGATTCCTCATTAGAACTCTCTACAACCTAAAAATTACAAAGACCGAGTTTCTACTTCAATTTTTTCTTCTGCTTGAAGTATATCTGGATCAACATGAACAACCGGAGGTCGTAGGATAACTTCAGGCCCTCCACCATAAATAGACTGCAGAAAATTCCATGTTTCTTCAGAAATCTGGCCAGAATCTGCTCCTTAAAATTATGTAGAAGAAATAATGTTTACAAACCTATATATTCATATTGCAAAAGCTTTCATAATGTGCCCCCTAGCATGAATCTTCTCGGGATAATTGAGAACTTCTGGAACATGAATCTGCAGACTACCAGCCCATATTGTTATAAGCTGCAACATATGGTTTGTCTTAAAAAGTCAGAGTTGCTTTTTCTTTGCTCTTAACAACAGCCTTAAGACCTTTCCTCAGATAAAAAAAATAGTGGCTGCTTTTCATTACTTGCCCTAGTTAATGTATGGATTACATTCTTCAGTTGAATAAAAAAGTACTATAGATGACTAATGATAACATATTTCTAACAGTGACAAATCACTCACAAGTAAAAGCTTAAATACGAGTCAAACTTACCTTGCCTAAGCATCACACTACCACATTTAGTGACTGCAATCTTAGTATTGTCAATAGGACCTGGAGGATCTAAAGGAAAAAATAACAAAATGTATTTTTCAAAGAAATGTAACAAAAAATTGCATAATTTTGTGCTTGACAAAATTGTGACCTGTAACCACATTATCAGACTGGTTATTTCTCAGCCAAATTATTATAGTTAATTCTTTTTTTTTTTTTTTTTTTTTGAGATGGAGTCTCGCTCTGTTGCCCAGGCTGGAGTGCGGTGGCACCATCTCAGCTCACTGCAACCTCCGCCTCGGGTTCAAGTGATTCTCCTGCCTCAGCCTCCTGAGTAGCTGGGATTACAGGCACACGCCACCACGCCCAGCTAATTTTTGCTTTTTTTTTTTTTTTTTAATAGAGATGGGGTTTCACCATGTTGGTCAGGCTGGTCTCGAACTCCTGACCTCACAATCCACCCACCTCAGCCTCCCAAAGTGCTGGGATTACAGGCGTGAGCCACTGCACCTGGCCTATGGTTAATTCTTAATGTCTTCTCCTGAGCTTCTTCGTTTTTAGTTCTTAGTTCCCCCAAAACAGAACCAGGAAAGAAGGTAAGAGAGGCTCGTTCACAACCATCACAGTTTAACAGAAATGTTTTTTTGTTGTTTTTTTTTTTGAGACGCAGTCTCGCTCTGTCGCCAAGGCTGGAGTGCAGCAGCACGATCTCGGCTCACTGCAAGCTCCGCCTCCCAGGTTCACGCCATTCTCCTGCCTCAGCCTCCCGAGTAGCTGGGACTACAGGTGCCCACCACCACGCCCAGCTAATTTTTGGTATTTTTAGTATAGACGGGGTTTCACCGTGTTAGCCAGGATGGTCTTGATCTCCTGACCTCATGATCCACCCACCTCAGCCGCCCAAAGTGCTGGGATGACAGGCATGAGCCACCACGCCCGGCCCAGAAATTATTTTTTAACTCTCTGTTTGGGGATTACAAGTCAAAATGTACCACTAATGCTATAAAATAGCAATTCCTTTGTAATTTGAAAGAAATTATACAATTAATTTGCTTCAGATTATCAAAGTAACATTAAAAACAATAAAAGCATTATAAAAGAAAGTGTTTAAATACATTCTTTTTAAAATTTAAGGCAAAAGTGAACCACATGGTCATCATCAAAAGTTGTAAAAGCAACTTAAACAAATTTACAATAAAAAAAAAACCCAATTAGAAAGCGGGCAAAGAACATGAACACTTCTCAAAAGAAGACATTTATGTGGCCAAAAAAACATGAAAAAAAGATCAACATCACTGATCATTAAAGAAACACAAATCGAAACCACAATGAGATACCATGTCACGTCAGTCAGAATGCCAATTATTAAAAAGTCAAGAAACAGGCTGGGCCCAGTGGCTTATGCCTGTAATCCCACCACTTTGGGAGGCCGAGGCAGGTGGCTCACTTGAGATCAGGAGTTTGAGACGAACCTGGCTAACATGGTGAAACCCCATCCCTACTAAAAATAGAAAAATTAGTCAGGCATGACAGCGGCACCTGTAATCCCAGCTACTCAGGATGCTGAGGCAGGACAATCGCCTGAACCCAGGAGGAGGTTGCAATGAGCTGAGATCACGCCGCTCCACTCCAGCCTGAGCGACAAAGTGAGCCTCTATCTCAAAAAAAAGAGAGAGTCAAGAAACAAGAGATGTTGGCGAGGCTGTGGAGAAATGGGAACACTTTTACACTGTTGGTGGGAATGTAAATTAGTTCAACCATTGTGGAAGACAGTGTGGCAATTCCTCAAAGACCTAGAACCACAAATACCATTTGACCCAGCAATCCCATTACTGGGTATATATCCAAAAGAATACAATTCATTCTATTATAAAGATACATGCACACATATGTTTATGGCAGCACTATTCCCAATAGCAAAGATAAGGAATCAACCCAAATGCCCATCTATGATAGGCATTTGGATAAAGATGCCTATCATAGATAGGATCTATGGATAAAGAAAATGTGGTAAATATACACCATGGAATACTATGCAGCCATAAAAAGGAAAGAGATCATGTCCTATGCAGGGACATGGATGGAGCTGGAAGCCATTATCCTCAGCAAACTAATGCAGAAACAGAAAACCAAACACTGCCTGTTCTCACTTATAAGTGGGGGCTGAACAACAAGAACACAAGGACACAGGGAGGAGAACACACACTGGGGCCTGTTGGTGGGGGTTGAGGGATGAGGGGTGGGAGAACAACAGGAAAAACAGCTAATGCACGCTGGGCTTGATACCTAGGTAATGGGTTGATAGGTGGAGCAAATCGCCATGGCACATGTTTACCTATGTAACAAACCTGCACATCCTGCACATGTATGCTGGAACTTACAAAATAAAAATAAATTTTTTTTAAAGGTGTAGAAAAGCCAGATATGGTGGTGTGCACCTATAGTCCCAGCTACTCAGGAGGCTGAGGCAAGAGGATCGCTGGAGCTGAGGAGTTTGAGGCCAGCCTGGACAATATAGAGAGAACTCAGTAATTCAGCACTTTGGGAGGCCAAGGTTGGTGCACTGCTTGAGCCCAGGAGTTCCTGGGCAACACCGTAAGACCATGTCTCTACAAATAATTGTAAAAAATAATTTTTAAATTAGCCAAGTGTGGTAGTACATGCCTGTAGTCCCAACTACTCAGGAGATAGAGGTAGGAGGATCGCATGGGCTGAGAGTTCAGGGCTGCAGTGAGCCATGATCATGCTGCTGTACTTAAACCTGGGCAACAGGGTTAAGACCTTGTCTCTATTAACTTAAAATTTTAAAAAGTAAATACATAAATACAAAAAGCTTTAACTAGGCATATTGTTGCAGCCTTTTTCACATATCAGAATATCTTTTTTTTTTTTTTAAGACAAAGTCTTGCTCTGTCACCCAGGCTGGAGTACAGTGGCATGATCTCAGTTCCTGCAGCCTCCGCCTCATGGATTCAAGCAATTCTCCTGCATCAGCCTCCTGAGTAGCTGGGATTACAGGTGCCTGCCACCACACCCAGCTAATTTTTGTATTTTTAGTAGAGACAGGGTTTCACTATGTTTCAGGCTGGTCTTGAACTCCTGACCTCAGGTGATCCACCCACCTCGGCCTTCCCAAACTGTTGGGATTACGGGCATGAGCCACCGCGCCTGGCACATATCAGAATATCTTATTTTCAAATTATTAAATATTGTCATACAGTTTTACTTTAAAAGTCCACTGTATTGAATAAACCATAATTTAAGCAACCTCTTATTCCTTATAAAGATTTCTAACATTTTTTCAATATTAAGATCACAGATTTACTTTGTTCAGTTCTCTTATTCCTGCTATAATTCATAAAATAAGTTTAACAAAATTTACAACCAACAGAATATAAACTAGAACATAAGATCCCTGAGGACAGGATCTTTTTCTCTTCTGTTCAATAGTGTAATCCCAAGTGCACATAGATATTCAAGAAATATCTGTCAAACAAAAAAACAAATAATTTACCAAAAAAAAATTTTTCAGTCAACCACTTACCTCCATCTTTACCCTTCACAAAACTTTCCCATTCTCTAAACCACTGCATACTGATGCAATAAAAAGTAGCTGGAGAGTCCTCTTTTTGGAACGCTCTGTTAAGCTACAAGGGGGGAAAAAAACAGTTATCTAATATCTAAAACTTGCTTTATGGCAAAAAAATACCATCATTCCACTTCAGTGTTTGATAACTCAGCACTTTGGGAGGCTGAGGCTGGAGGAGTCCTTGAACCCAGGAGTTCCAAACCAGTCTGGGCAACATCGTGAGAACATCTCTACAAAAAAAAATTATTTTTTATTCTTATTTATTTATTTTTGAGATAGAGTTTTGCTGTTGTTGCCCAGGCTGGAGTGCAATGGCACGATCTGGGCTCACTGTAACCTCCGCCTCCCAAGTTCAAGTGATTCTCCAGCCTCAGCCTCCCAGGTAGCTAGGATTACAGGTGCCTACCACCGCACCCGGCTAATTTTTGTATTTTTAGTAGAGATGAGGTTTTGCCATGTTGGCCAGGCTGGTCTTGAACTCCTGACCTCAAGTGATCCACCTGCCTTGGGCTCCCAAAGTGCTGGGATTACAGACGTGAGCCACCACACTCGGCCTACACAAAAAAAATTTTTTTAATTAGCTGTGTGAGGTGATTTGCGCCTGTAGTCCCAGCTACTCGGGGAAGCTGAGGTAGGAGGATCACTTGAGCCCAGAAGGTTGAGACTACAGTGAGCCATGATTGTGCCACTGTACTCCAGCCTGGGTGACAGAACAAGACCCTGTCTTAAAAAAAAAAAAAAAAAAAAAAAAAAAAACCAGTGGTACAGTAAGATGTATGCTAACTTAGTACTAGGATACGTGGTGGCATCTACGAATAAACAATTCTAGGTTCTGTCTCAAAATTTAACAAGTATACATAAAAAGGGCAAAAAGACTGGGTAAATGAAGATGGTCAAGACAAAGTCTTCAAAACAATAAATACACCACATATTTATTAAAAATCTAATGTGTAAACTTTATTTATGTACACATACTATATCCACAGTCTATACTTTTTGTTTACTTAAGATACTGGTAGACAACTTGCTATTACCATGCTGCAATGAATGAATGATCTTGTACATGTCATTTCACAAGCAATATACATAAATGTATAGGTAAATTCTAATACGTGGTGGGACAGTCCCTGAAGACCAATTCCCTCTTCCAGCCCTCAGGCCTAAGGAATGGGTATGTGACTCAAACTATACACAACTCTGCCAGAAATAAAAATCTTCAGAGAAGTGACCTAATGGTTAGAATGGAATCATTCCAATGTCAATTCAGGTAGATACTCAGGGCTATCTTAGTTCTCAAACTTTTGGAGGTCTGGTTTTTCAATTTTTATTCTTAGCAAATTTCTTTTTTGCCAGGTTAGCCAGTCTGGCTTCTGCCACTTGCAATTAAAAAAAAACCCAAGTGAGAGAAAAACTGATATAGAAAGAGAAGCACAAGCAAAAGAGGCTCGGGAAAATTAAGAGTATTTGGAATTAATCTAATTGTAGTAGTGTGTAAGTAGTGTGTAGTAGTGTGTAAGTAACTGCCCATCTCATGATGGGCAATTCAATCCACAGAACACATTAACTGTGGACAAAGACAACCAAGTTCAGATTATATAATTCCTGTAATCAAATTAATCAAAACCCTGTAATTATTCACAGATACCCTTATAAAAATAGTCCAGAAGTACCTCCACGATCTCACCCCATAATCTGACCTCATCTTCTTTCTTCCTCATTTTTCACTGGTGATCATACTGGCCACTTTGTTATTCCCAGAACCAAACAAATACACCCCTGCCTCACAAGCCTTTTGCACTAACCCTTCTTTTTGCAGGTATCTGAATGACTATCTCCCTTACCTCCTTTAAGTCTTTGCTTAAATGTCATCTTCTCAACGAGGCCTATCTTGACCACCCTGTTTAAAACTCCAACCTGGGCTGGGCACAGTGGCTCACGCCTGTAATCCCAGCACTTTGGAAGGCCAAGGCAGATCACTTGAGGTCAGGAGTTCGAGACCAGACTCTGGCCAACATGGTGAAACCTCATCTCTACTAATGATACAAAAATTAGCTAGGCGTGGTGGTGGGTGCCTGTAATCCCAGCTACTTGGGAGGCTGAGGCAGGAGAATCGCTTGAACCCGGGAGAAGGAGGTTGCAGTGGGCCGAGATCGTGCCACTGCAGTCTAGCCTGGACAAAAAAGCAAGACTACATCTCAAAAATAAAATATAAAACTCCAACCTGACTCCTCCCCCTCACCACTGTAATCTTGGTCCTCTAATTCTGTTCAATGTTTCCCTATTCCATTGTACCTATCACCTTTTAATATAACATATAACATATTTATTAAATATAAGCTCTGGCATGGCACAGTGCCTCACTTGAGACCAGAAAATTCAAGACCAGCCTGGGCAACATGGTAAAACCCCATCTCTACTAAAAATGCACAAAAAAATTAGCTGGGTGTGGTGGCACATGCCTATAGTCCCAGCTATTCATCAGGAGGCTGATGTGGAGGATCTCTTGAGCGTGGGAGATCGAGGCTGCAGAAAGCTGTGATCATGCCACCATGCTCCAGCCTGGGCAAAAGAGCAACACCTTGTCTCAAAAAAAAAAAAGTATATATATGTGTGTGTATGTATATATAAGCTCTCTGAGGGCAACGATCTTTCTGGGACACAAGGTAGCTGCTTCAATGGAACAATGAAATGGAAAATGCTGTGGCAGTCTCGGATGGTTAACAAAGAAATCAAGGCATATTTGTCTCAAGGCATGGAATTAAAGTTCGGGCTTTCTGTGATGTGCAACTTATCCCTAGAGAACTGAGATTTCTAAAAGTCATATCAGACTGAATCTGCCAGATGCTGGATTCTAACAACCATTAAATTCATACCACTACCATGTTTGAAAACTTTCAGGACTTACTTTATCTTTGGTATTAAGAAGTTACTTCCTATGTGTTTAGGTAGACGCTTTTTAAAATTTAGTTAAGCACAGTTACCTCATTAATTTAAGGGTGTGTTTCTCTCTAGTTCTGGGAAATTTATCTAAATGGTTACTCTAAATGCAGTTCTCACTCTGTTCTCTTTTAAAAAATACATAATAGAAAAACACTGGATCCTATAGCTATCCAACATGTCCAAACTTTTCTTCCTTCTGTCTGCTTATCTTTTTGTGCTTTACCTTAGGAGAAATATTTCCACTATATCTTTCAGCATACTAATTTCCTCTCCAATAGTATTTATTTTGCCATTCAATCAACCCATCTATTGAGGTTTTGTTTTGTTATTTAGGATACAATAACCTTATGTATCTCCCTGAATATCAATCATACTTCACATGTCTACACTCACTGCTCTACCTAGGCAGATATCTTTATGCTTGCTGCCTGGTACAGTTCAACAGGCAGAATGCTAACGTCATCATCCGTATCTGTCACTTCCAAAATTAAAGCCCACACAGTCATTTCCTGTGGCCCTTGGCTTGCTTCTTTGATCTGATCCTATCTGCTTTTTCAGTTTTTCAGAAACTTCACTTAGCTTCCAATCCACTAAGGGCATCTATTTTTATATTCCAGTGTTATTTCTGTTAACACACATGCTTTGTTTAAAAAAAAAGGGGGGGGCGCTGAATAAAACCAAAAAAAACCCTAATATTATAGAAGAATAATAATAGGTTTGCACTTTTTAATTTTTTTTTTTTTTTTTTTTTTGAGACAGAATCTCACCCTGTCATCCAGGCTGGAGTGCAGTGGTGCGATCTTGGCTCACTGCAATCTCCACCTCCCCAATTCAAGCGATTCTCCTGCCTTGGCCTCCCTAGTAGCTGGGATTACAGGTGCCCGCCACCATGCCTGTATAATTTTTGTATTTTTAGTAGAGATGGGGTTTCACCATGTTGGCCAGGCTGGTCTTGAACTCCTGACCTCAAGTGATCCGCCTGCCTCAGCCTCCCAAGGTGCTGGGATTACAGGCGTAAGCCACTGAGCCCAGCCAATTTTATTTATTTTTAAAGACAGGGTCTTGCTCTGTTGCCCAGGCTGGAGTGCAGAGTCATGGTCATAGCTCACTGTAATCTCCAACTCCTAGGCTCAAGCAATCCCCTCTTCTCAGCCTCCCAAAGTGCTAGAAAGGCATAAGCCACCTTGCCCAGCCCCAGATTTGCTTTTAAAGAAAAAAAACAATTTTATTAAGGTGTAATCCTCCCACTCTTAGTATGGACTTTAATGGTTTTCTGTAAATTTATAGTTGTGCAACTGTCACCACAATCCAGCTTAGAGCCCTCCAACACCCACAAAAGCTGTCCTGCACCAGTTTACAATCAGTTCCCCTTCTCTCAGCCCTTGAAATCACTGTTTGTCTCCACACTTTTTCCCTTTTTAGAAATTTCATATAAATGAAATTAGGCATTATATAGTCTTTTGTATGTCTTACACTTGGCATAATGTTTCTAATATTCATCCATGTTGCTTCATGGATCAGTACGCCATGATCTTTTTACTGCTGAGTAGCATTTTATTATACAACTATAACACATTATGTTTATCCATTTGTCAGATGATAGACATTTCAATTGTTTCTAGTTTTGGGCAATTATGAACAATACTGCCATAAACATTTGTTTACATGTTTTATGTTAACATAAATTTTCATTTCTCTGGAATGAATACCTAAGAGTGGGATTCCTGGGTCATGTACTAGGAGTTGAACCTACAAGAAATTACCAAACTGTTTATCATTTGGCACACAACATTTTGCATCCTCATCATTGATATTCATAGGAATTCCCTAATGACTGACACTGTGTACTTTTTATGTGCTTATTAGCCCTATCTTCTTAAGGGTAATTCCTATCCAAATCTTTTGCCTATCTTCTAACTGGAATATTTGTTTACTTATTGAGTTGTATGTTCTTTATATAGTCTGGATATGAGTCCTTTGATGACACGTGATTTGTAAACACCTATAACTTACACTGGATTTAGGTCTACCTTCCTAACTCAGTGTTTTACCACATACCACTATTCTTGGACTTAGTGAATGACTCATTCATAACCATAATATCCTACACTGGCTCTGACCATGGAATTCATTTTACACAAAAGAAGAAATAGGCTTACTTCCATAAAATTCGCTGCTTACCATGTGCTATCATGCAAAAGATGTTGGCCTACTGGACTTAGTTTTTTTGTGTGGGTGGCAACACTTTTGTGAGTTTGGTACTATCTTACACGATGTAGTATATGCTCCAAATTAGAAACCAGTATATGGTGGTTTTTCCCATAACCGGAATACATAAACCTAGGAGTCAGGTAAAGGAAATAAGAGAGCTCATCTACTACTACCTACTGACATATTCACAAAAGTTTTGCTTCCCATACTCACAACTTTGGCCTCTACTAAATGTGGAAGATTTATATCCCAAGGGAACACAACAACAATTTGACTGGACTGAAAGTTGAGACAGCCCCCTGGCCATTTTGAGTTTCTCATGTTACTGAATCAGCAAGCAAAGAGGAGGTTACAGTACTGGCTGCAATGACTGACCCCAGTTATAAAGGGTAAATAAAATGAATACTACATTACTACATAATAGGAACAAAGAGGATTATGTTGGGAAACCAGATTATACCCACTGTATTAGTTTCAGAGGGATGCTATAACAAAATGCCACAAATTTGGTAAATGAAAAGGTATTTATTCTCTCAGCTTTAGAGAACAGAACTCCAAAATCAAAGTGTCAGCAGAACCATTCTCCCTGCAGAGGCTCTAGGGGAAGACTCCATTCCTTGCCTGTCATGCTTCTAAAGCTTCTACCTTGCAGCTGTATCATTCCAATCTCTGCCTCCATCTTCATGATTTTCACCTCTTCTCTGCGTATCTCTCTGCTGTGTATCTCTGTGAAAGGTCACTTACTGGATTTAGGGCCCATTCAGACAACTGAGGATGATCTCATCTCAAAAATCCTTACATATGCAAATACCCTTTTTTCAAGTAAGCTCACATTCACCAATAAGGTTAATTTACAGAGATTAGAGTATGGAAATACCTTTTTGGGAACCACCATTCAACCCACTATAGGCACCATTTAGTATTTCCATACTCAGAGAGAGAAATCTAATACAGACAAGACTACCAAGGGTTCAAACCCTTCAGAAATGAAGGTCTGGGTTATTTTATGAGGTAAATACATTCACAACCAGCCAGGGTATTGGCTGAGAACGGAGGAAATAAGGAATGGGTAGTGATTAGCTATAGACACATATTTCTTCCTTGCTCCACGTACATATTTATAAATATTTACCAGATGTTGAAATAACTACCAATTTATTTTTTTCCTTTCATTTGACTACTATTATAAGGTATGTTGGTGGTGATTAACGTTATAGTTCATTCTTCAGATTACAGACTATAACGGAAAAGTATGACTATACTCTCTGAACTAAAAGATTTATAAACATCATTTAAAAATAGGTATAGTGACTGATGGGACTTTGGGTGTCCCAAACATGGGGAAAGGGCAAATGCAACACATACTGGTGCAGGAGCTAGTTGTATTACATCAGGCAGAAGCACGATATTGTTGCTACTGTTGTTTGGTTGTGTAAGTGCATATGGGTGCTGAGTTGACAAAGGGGTAGGCTGTCCTGTATTATCTGTTAATGAACATCATTTTCATGGATTCATATAGTCCCTTCTGTGAAGACAAGCCTACATTTTGCAGGATCCATTGCCAGTAGTATGCCAGACTATATATAACCATGATATATGAAATATATGAAAGGTATAAGAGAAAGAAAAATGATTTCCCCCTCTGGTGGCAGCTTTGGGTAGGCTTGAGGCATCCACAGATAGCATAAGTAGGGTTTTGCCACCACTTCTAAGCATCTTCCAAAGAATCCAATCTCACTTAGCATTGTATGCAGCTAAGATCTTTAACA
Source organism: Pongo pygmaeus (assembly GCF_028885625.2). Lineage (NCBI taxonomy): Eukaryota > Metazoa > Chordata > Mammalia > Primates > Hominidae > Pongo > Pongo pygmaeus. Next base: position 152,436,532 of record NC_072373.2, on the reverse strand, counting down.
GCAGCATCCTGTGTCTTCTGGGCATCCTCTTGAATAATTCACTTGGGTCCTGATAGTAGCAGTAGCTTCTCAGGTTTCTGAGCATTGTCATAGGCAGATAGCTGAAATCGTTTCCAAAGGCTTTATGCAGTTTTGAATTTTTTTAAACTCTGAAGCAATCTGATACTTATAGGAAAACTCCAAGTATACAAAGAAATTTTCTTTACCTAGTTTGATTTCAGAATAAGGTGCTGAACAGATGTTCCTTTCCTCCAAATAGTTTGTTGTTTTATAAAATGTCCCTCAATTAGGGTTTGTGACTTTCCTCTTTTGAGATTCAGGTTATCCATCTGTGTACCAAAGAAATGGTACCATGTTCTTCTAATTGTATACTATTCTGGCACATAATTTTGATTTTGTTTCATTTCTTTCTTTTTTTAAAGATACAAAGTCTCGCTATGTTGTCCAGGCTAGTCTTAAACTCCTGGGCTCAAGTGATCCTCTTGCCTCTGCCTCCTGAATATCTGGAACTTACAGGCACACACCAGCACACCCAACTAATTGATTTGTTTCATTTCTAATGATGCTCATTTTATCTTCATCGAGATGGTGACAGGATTCTCTGCTGAAAGTTAGTCTTTTCCCTTTGTAATTAATAAGTGTTCAATGAGGGAGTTAAGTTGAAATGATGTAAGCATTCCAATCCTCATCCTTTCCATTTATTCATTTATTTATTTATACCAATATGGATGCAATATCTCCTATTTTATTTAATGAGGTTATATGTTACTGTAATTTATTTTGAGGCTAGGCACAGTAGTTTATGCTTGCAATCCCAGAGCTTTGGGAGGCAGAGGCAGGAAAATCACTTGAGGCCAGGAATTAGAGATCAGCCTGAGCAAGACAGCAAGACACTGTCTCTACAAAAAAAATTTTTTTTTAATTAGCCACACATGGTGGTGTGCATCTGTAGTCCTAGCTACTCGGGATGCTGAGGCAGGAGGATCCCTTTAGCCTAGGAGTTCAAGGTTACAGTGAACTATGACCAGCCACTGCACTCCAGCCTGGTGACAGAATGAGACCCTGTCTTTTAGAATAAAATTTAGAAACATATAGATATATATAGATACATATCTATATATCTATATTTTATATACATGTTTAATTTGAACATATTCTCACTATATATATAGAACATATTCTCTCTCTATATAAAGCTACATATAGATCTATCTAGATAGATCTATATATATATGTCTCTGACAGCTAGGTATGATCAATCCTACTGGAGTAATCAACAGATTGGAGTAATCAATCTATATATGTATATAGATATCTATATCCATATCTATATCTATATATGTATATATATGTATACAGATATAGATATCTATATCAATATATAGATATACATATATCTGAGAGCTAGGTATGATCAATCCTACTGGAGTAATCATTGATCCAAGGCACTTTCAGTGAGAGTTAAGAAATATCAAGTTTCTATACATGCATACACATATACACACACACACACATACACACACGTCCATATTTACTCAGCTATTATCATGAGTTCACAAAGATACCCGTAACTCCAATCCAGTAACAACACAAGGCACAGTTTAGTTTTCTCCTTTTCCATATTTGAAACTTCATCTGACAATGAGAAACTTGGTACTCATTACACTTATGTCTTGATCATTTTCCCATATGGAACCAATCGCTCACTGCCACTACCACCACTATGCTGTACCCTTGTAGCCACTGATGTCAGGCCAACATGGGCATCCCTTCTTATCCTGCCTGGGCTCTAACACCCTTGATTGGGCTCATGCCACTCACTATACAGAAATTCTCTTTACTCTCTGTGGTTATAAACACCATTCTTGGCCACTGCTTCTCTCCCACCCACAATGTGGTACCCTATTCCACTTCTAGATTTCCTGAAAGTCAGCAGTGGTCTTCTTGACCTTCACTGCCCAGTCCTTTCAATAGTAATGTACATCTCTCATTCCCTATATTCTGATTCTATTCAAAATACTTAGAATAGCTTCTATTAATCAAATCCTGACAGACACAGTCATTAGCCATTATTTAAGCATTGATGGAAAAAACTATTTTTAATATTCAACTAAAGTTTGCTTCCTTAGATTCAAGAAGCAAATGAAGCCCATGTAAAATAAATAAATCTATACCTGCATCTTTTTTTTTAATGTAAAATTTACTTTAGGCAAGGGCACAAAAAAAGCCCTGAATCAATGAGGAAAAGCAGGTGTGTGTGTGTGTCTACACATGTGCAGGAAAGGAATAATACAAAACATACTGGACATCTTACTTTGATCTGCTCAATATCTTCTCCACTGCTTTTACTAAAAGAATCCCAATTTTTTTCTTGCAGTATTACTCCTCCCCGTAATAGTGTCTCAGTAGATTTATCAATAAACATGTCTCTCAAGTGATCCAAATTTTCAATTGTCTTAAATAGTTGCAGCTATGTTACTGACAGCAGCACTGCAAAGACTTCTTGCTACCTCAATAATTGGAAGGGTACTAGTCCTTGCCCATAAAACCTGGTTGTTCATGCTTTTGATTTTATGACCACACTTTCTGTTGTTTACAATTAAGGAAAACCTCATAATATGCTCAGTTTGTGAAAAATGAGTATATTTATAAGCCCAGGAGTCCCTCAAAAAAACAAAAGAATATTATATCTCACAAAAGAATCAAAGTAGTACATGCAGTCTGGATAGACTACAGACAACACTAACTTAAGGAAACCTGTAATTTTCCATTTCAATAAGATTTCTGCCAGTGCCATTAAAAAAAAAAAAAGGTATTGTCAATCCTTAAAAACAAAAACCCACAAAGGGGCCAGGAGCAGTGGCTCATGCCTATAATCCCAGTACTTAGTGGGGCCAAGACAGCAAATCACGTGAGGTCAGGAGTTCGAGACCAGCATGGCCAACATGGTAAAACCCTGTCTCTACTAAAAATAAAAAAATTAGCCTGGCGTGGTGGGGCATGCCTGTAGTTCCAGCTACTTGGGAAGCTGAGGCAGGAGAATCGCTTGAACCTAGGAGGCAGAGGTTTCTGTGAGCCGAGATTGCACCACTGCACTCCAGCCTGGGTGACAGAGCAAGATTTTGTCTCACACACACACACACACACAAAAAAAAAAACACAAAGGGAGAACATAACTCAACAGAACTGTAGTGAACTGCCTGAGGTCATTCACCATTATGCACCTAGAACACTTGAAATCTATTACAACTCTTTCATCCAATCATTTTATTAATATCATATAACTCTGATAATTGTCAGGTCTTCATCTTTATCCTAGATCAATTTGAAAAGCATCACTTTTTTACCCGAATAAAAATTTCCAATTCAGTTTTTCTTCTTTTTTCAATTTTCTCCGCCTCAATTTGGCAAGTGTGACAAATGTACAGATGGTTCACAGCTGGTCCTCCACCATACCTAAAGCATGAAAAATTTAAGAATTAGAACTATGGCTATCTTAAGAAAGCTAATGTTCTAGGAAGTTTGTTTCTAACATTTAAGTTAGTGGCCAAATACCCAGTAAAAATAAATCCTCTTAATAAAATCCTCAAAGTAATATAAAAATCAAAAATCATATAAGGACTTGTTATTATGTTTATTAAGGTCAGTGACTTTATCAGTTTATTGCTTAACCTGCTTTATCTATATTTCAACTTTCCCTTACTTCTGCTCCAAAATGTTAGAGCCAACAACAAAATAAAAGAAGTGGTTTCAAAAAGTATCATACAACATATAAATCTTAGTTACACATCACAGTCATAGTCAAGTTTTCATCAGATGAAGGCCTCCCCTAGCCTCTCAAGTAAGAAGCATTCAATGTATGAATTATTTTTAATATTTAATTAAAGAAAACATAATTAGTGGGAAAACTGTGGTGGAAAACGTTTTAAAATAAAGGTCAGGAGTTGCGAGATCAACCTGGCCAATGTGGTGAAACCCCATCTCTATTAAAAATATAAAAATTAGCCAGGCATGGTGATGTGTGCCTGTAATCCCAGGTACTCAGGAGGGTGAGGCACAAGAATCACTTGAAACTGGGAGGCAGAGGTTGCAGTGAGCTGAGATTGCACCACTGCACTCCAGACTGGGCGACAGAGCGAGACTCCATCTTAAAATTTTAAAGTTTACAATGTTAAGGCCAGGCCCAGTGATGCATGCCTGTAATCCCAACACTTTGGCAGGCCAAAGCAGCCACATGGCTTGAGCCCAGGAGTTCAAAATCAGCCCAGGCAACATGGCAAAACCCCATCTCTACAAAAAACACCCCAAAATTAGCCAGACATGGTGATGCACGCCTGTGATCCCAGCTACTCGGCAGGCTGAAGTGAGAGGACCACTGGAGCCTAGGAGGTCGATGCTGCAGTGAGCCAAGATCGTGCCACTGCACTCCAGCCTGGGTGACAGAGCAAGACCTTGTCTCAAAAAAAAAAAAAAGAAAAAAAAATTTACAATTTAAGAGTAAGATACTCAATTGTGGGAGTATATACATATGTAAAATTTTAGTGTGGGGATATGCAAAATATTTTAAACAAGGTACTTAAATTATCACAGCGTACCTTCACAGACAGATAATTAGAAAAAATTAAAATTAATTATCTAGACTATGCCACAGTAGCTACAAAGTCTTCCTACTCACACTTTAGAATGAATAAGTGAGGGAAAACAATAAACATATAGCACAAGGAGCATCTGTGAAATAATCCAATCCCCTTTTAACCAGTTTAACCGACTTTCACAACACTGTATGGTCTGACTTAAAAAACAAACCTGCTATATAGGTTATCCCAAATGTTCTGAGGCAGCATCAAAACCAGGTCTTCAATATAACCAGCTTTTCTTGGAGGAACACCTAAAAAAATATATAAACATATCTGTTTCATGCTTTTAATTATATTCCTTTCAAAGATTAAACTCATTTTTTTTTTAACAGTAACTAAATGACAGATCAATCATCATTGTTTTTTTAAGTGGCAGGGTCTTGTTCTGTCACCCAGTCTAGAGAGTGCAGTGGCATGATCATGGCTCACAGCAGCCTCAAAATTCCTGGGCTCAAGGGATCCTCCCACCCCAGCCTCCTGAGTAGCTGGGACTACAGGCACGCTTCAACACACCCAGCTAACTTTTCTTTTTTTTTTTTTTTTGTAGAAATAGGCTCTCATTATGTTGGTTGCCCAGGCTGCTCTTGAACTCATGACCTCAAGTGATCCTCCTGCTTTGGCCTCCCAAAGTTCTGGGATTAGAGGTGTGAGCCATTGTGTCTGGCCATTTTTTGAGTCAAAGTCTCACTCTGTCACCCAGGCTAGAATGCAGCAGCATGACCATGGCTCACTGCAACCTCAAACTCTAGGGCTCAAGGAGTCCTCCTGCCTCAGCCTCCTGAGACAATGGGATTACAGGTGTGAGCCACTGCACCCAGCTCAATCATTATTCTTACACTCTCTCCCCCAAGAAAGGTAATTATAAAGCATTTTTGGTGACTGTGTTTCCTCAAGATGAACATACACCTTAAAATTTCTATGTCCAATACAGGTATCCCTATCCCTTTTGGTGTCACTACAAACATAATTACCATGAATATCCCATCTTCAACCTTGAAGTTTAATCGGCGTCACACAAAGGTCCTATTTATTGTAGGAATAAACATTAACACAGCCACCAATCTCACAAGGGCCAAAGTTATATTTAATTATGAGGCTTTTTTTTCTTAAATCCCAGATACATTTCCATACTTGGGGAAAAAGCCAGCTATTCATTTAGACAATGGGGTTAAGAACCACCAATATAGTCGATAGATAAAATCACCAGCACAGGAATGCCTCAGGTAGGAAAAATGATGTATAATAAAGGAGTGCACTGTAATGTAAACAGCTGTTTATGTATCTGACTCTACTATGAAATTAGAGCTTTCACAGAAGAAAAAGGATCTTTAGTGTCCTTAGGCACTAGCAAAAAGTTTAGAAAGCATGTACTCAGTAAATATATGTTCAATAAAGAAGCTAGAGATTACCTACAATTAAAAAGGAAAGGTGAATTTCTGAAACCATATGGAATTAAAACACATTAAGTTTGAATGCACGTGGGGAAATGGGAAATAAGTGGGAGAGGAAAATTCTTGGCTCTCCTAATTTGCAAATTATTTTACAGCAAACTTCTACCCCTGCTTTGCATTACAGGATTTCTTACCTCCATGAATACAAAGAAAGTCATTATTTGAAATAGGGCCAGGTTCGGCAAAGGTCTTAAATTTATTTAGCCACTGTCGAGAAATATAAAACTGAAGGAGGCTTGGTTCCATTATGTTCAACAAATTTGATATCCTTCTCCTCTCTTTTTGTGCCTCTTCGCTGCTCTTCCTATTAAGGACAATGATTAGTTAAATTCAATATGCATTTTACCACATTACTAGTAGATGGATTTTTCTTCTTATTAGACTTAACACACATATTAACACTATCTTTATTATGTCTTGGGAATTTCAAGAGAAATATACTTTGTATTATCCACCAAATACATTATATACTCATAGGGATGAAACTGTATCTTACCTACAGGTATCCACATAACTACTGGAACACGGTAAGCATTCAAACGTTTGTTAATAAGATCAAGCTAAATAATTAATCTGCTTCTGTTTCAGAAGCTAGCATCTTCTTTTATAAGATGCTAAAAAATACCAAATATTTTTATAGTAATACTTTCATTATTAGCTACTTTAGGAGAAAAGGTGGTACTTAATTCAGACCATCAATGCCTGATTTTTAAATTAAACCTCATCTTTCTTTTTTTTTTTTTCAGATGGCATCTCACTCTGTTGCCCAGGCTGGAGTGCAGTGGCGCAATCTAGGCTCACTGCAACCCCCACCCGCCGGGTTCAAGTGATTCTCCTGCCTCAGCCTGCCCAGTAGCTGGGATTACAGGCGCCTGCCACCACACCTGGCTAATTTTTGTATTTTTAGTAGAGACAGGGTTTCACCATCTTGGCCAGGCTGGTCTTGAACTCCTGACCTCGTGATCCACCCGCCTCGGCCTCCCAAAGTGCTGGGATTACAGGCGTGAGCCACTGTGCCCGGCACTAAAATTAATCTTTCTAAAACAAAATATATCCCTTTACTCTTCACGTAAATGATTTAGCATTTTCTGAACAAAGAATCATTCTACATATACAGCCTTTTACTGTATTTTACTGTAATGAAATAGGAGGAAAAGAATTCCTAATCTTGACTCAGCAATCCATTAGAATGTCTTAGAAGTCACTGATAAGCCCAAAATGTGAGATGTCCTTTCACATCTATGGTTATTTCCATTACCTATAGAAAAGAACGTAAGCTTCTGCATTTTGTACAGTAGATTCTGAAACTTCAGTGACACTCTGATCATCAAATTCATACCAGAGATTATTTAGATTGTTTCGGCAGTAGGCTATATAGTGTCCACCTGAATTTGAGGGAAAAGAAATCATTACAGTAATACAAAAACAACAGAAGAAAGGAAGATAAACTTTTTATATTTCCAGTGCCTAGCACAGTAGCTGGACTATAGGAAGAACTATGCTTGTATTTTTTTTCAATTTGCATGCTTGCCACCATTCCTTCATCATCTGATGACAGAACATGTAATTTTTTTAGTTTTTTTTATTTTTTAAGAGACAGAGTCTTGCTCTGTTGCCCAAGCTGGAGTTCAGTGAAGGGATCACAGCTCACTGCAGCCTCAAATTTCTGGGCTCAAGCTATCCTCTTGCCTCAGCCTCCTGAGTAATTGGAACTACAGGTGCACATCACCATACCCAGCTAATTTATTTTTATTTTTTTAGAGATGGGGTCTTGCTGTGTTGCCCAGGCTGTTCTCAAACTCCGAGCCTCAAGTGATCCTTCTGCCTCAGCCTCCAAAGGTGCTGGGATTACAGGCATGAGTCATTAACACCTGCGGGGGTCTGTCCCACAGACCCTGACCCAATGACAGATGAATAAAGTACACTGACACAGATATTCTGCTTTGCCAGTCCGGCTGAGCATCCGGGCCACTTACAGACTCCAAAGACAGTGCTGTAAACAGTTGCAGACAGCAGCCTCGACCAGCCAGTGAGACTCACATTTATTCAGTACAGATTAATTGACAAAGCCTTGAGTCAACACCACTAGAGGGTAATTGACATTGCAAACCTCCCGAGTAGAAAGCAATTAAGAACCCAGTAAATCAAAGGTTAGTCTTAGGACCACATGGGTAAACAAGCTAGTTAGATAAACTCCCCACATTCCTTTGTTTCTACTCTAATTTACTTAACTAAGGGGACAAGGCTGCCTTCAGCCAAGTACTATATGTAAAAACTCCCAGCCCTCCAGAAGGGTTTGTGTTATTTTCTATAACTAAAATTTTTCCCACCAGCCTGACTGAGCCCCCACAAACACCCAGCTATTAGAAAACATTTTCTTTTTTTTTTTTTTTTTTTTTTTTTTGAGATGGAGTTTCGCTCTTGTTGCCCAGGCTGGAGTGCAATGGTGCAATCTCAGCTCACTGCAACCTCCACCTTCCAGGTTCAAGCTATTCTCCTGCCTCAGCCTCCCGAGTAGCTGGGATTACAGGCGCCAGCCATCATGCTCGGCTAATTTTTTGTATTTTTAGTAGAGACGGGTTTCACCATGTTGGCCAGGCTGGTCACGAACTCCTGACCTCAGATGATCCACCTGCCTTGGCCTCCCAAAGTGATGGGATTACAGGTATGAGCCACTACACCCGGCTAGAACACATAATCTTAAAAAACCCAGTACAAAAATCATGTCAGGGCCAGGCATGGTGGCTCACGCCTGTAATCCCAGCACTCTGGGAGGCCGAGGTGGGCGGATCACGAGGTCAGGAGATCGAGACCATCCTGGCTAACACGGTGAAACCCCGTCTCCACTAAAAATACAAAAAAATTAGCTGGGCGGGGTGGCAGGCGCCTGTAGTCCCAGCTACTTGGGAGGCTGAGGCAGGAGAATGGCGTGAACCCGGGAGGCGGAGGTTGCAGTGAGCCAAGATCATGCCACTGCACTCCAGCCTAGGCAACAGAGTGAGACTCCATCTCCAAAAAAAAAAAAAAAAATCATGTTAATGCCTTATTAACTGTATACAATTTTCAATATTGGAAACATCATAGTAAAAATATTTAATTGCATAAAATTGTCTGACACGTTTTTAATAATTAGCAGTAACATCTGTTTTTAACGTTTTTTCTTTTATTCAGATATTATTTAAAAGATTAATTAGGATGTTTATTTATTTATTTATTTATTTATTTATTTATTTTGTAGAGATGGGGTTTCACTATGTTGCCCAGGCTGGTCTCAAACTCCTGGCTTTAATTAAGTGATCCTCCCATCTCATTCTCCCAAAAGGCTGGTAATTACAGGTATGAGCCACCACGCCCAGGCTTATTTTAATTTTTTTTTAAATCTAGGAACAACTGTTAAACCTATATACTTACTACTTGCAGTTCCATGATGGCAAATGACTGACAGAAGATCATATGTCACAATTTGAGCTGGACTATCCTTAGCAAGAAATGGCTGAAGATCCAAGCCTTCCAGCGGAAATGAAACATGGGTACTGATTTTGGTGGAAAACATTAGTTCATGTCTGAATCTTTTAAGGTGGATGCATAAAATCTAAAAGAGAATAAAATTCAAAACTAATTTGTCAATACAGAAAACAAAAAGCATTATAACAGGTAAAACTTAGTAACATTTTTATTCAACAAGCAAGAAACTGAGGTGTTCAATCAAAACACAATTATAAAGTTATTTAGATTTTTATTTAGCTTTAAATGCTAGATAAAGCAGTCTATTCAATATATACTGAAGTGTCAAGGTTAAGTATTAATCTGCAATTATAACCTGCTTCCAGAGATGTTAAAAATATGGAAATGGTGAAACATGGTACTTTCTAAGTTCACTGCTATTTGTTTTTCTAATTTTACACTTTAGACTGGCAAGATCCTGCAAGTATGATTAAACTTTGTTCAACACAGCACATTGTTAAAGAGCACTTACGGTATTTAACTCAATATTTTAAAACTGAATAATCTTAAAAAGGCATGCATAGCAATCATTCAATTCTTCAACCAAGCAAAGAGAATTTATTACTACATTTTGTTACATTAATACTTTATGTTCCTACCACACAATATAAGTTGAATTAAAATAATGCCCATACCTCAGGAAACTTTTGTACTTTACAAAACTTTACTCCATTTCTCAACCTAAGGGGAGAAAAGAGAAAATAAATTAGTTTACAAAAAAACTTAGTATACTTAAATTTGCAGCAAAAATCTTTTAGAAAATGCAGAGATCCAGCCTGGCAAAATGGTGAAATCCCGTCTCTACTAAAAATACAAAATTAGCCAGGCATGGTGGCACATGCCTGTAGTCCCAGATACTCAGGAGGCTGAGGCAGGAGAATCACTTGAACCCGGGACGCGGAGTTTGCAGAGAGCCAAGATCACACCATTGTACTCCAGCCTGGGCTAGAGTAAGACCCTGTCTCAAAAAAAAAAAAAAAGAAAGAAAGAAAATGCAGAGACAAAAGATATCAGACTAGAAATACTTGCCACTGAATTATGTTACATGTATACATTAAATATCTGAATCAAAACACTGGAGTCCCTTATTGTAAAAAATAATTTAAACTGGCCAGGCGCAGTGGCTCACGCCTGTAATCTCAGCACTTTGGGAGGCCGAGGCAGGCCAATCATAAGGTCAGGAGATGGAGACCATCCTGGCCAACATGGTGAAACCCCATGTCTACTAAAATACAAAAAATTAGCCAGGCATGGTGGCGCACGCCTGTAGTCCCAGCTACTCAGGAGGCTGAGGCAGAGGAATCACTTGAACCCAGGAGGCGGAGGCTGCAGTGAGTCAATATCGTGCCACACACTCCAGCCTGGGGACAGAGCAAGACTCCATCTCAAAAAATAACAATAGTAATTTAAACCAAGATATCAGTAATCAAAAATTTAGAGAGTTGTATAACTCTTTGATGAAAATTCTTTTGTTTTAACAAATGTTCTACTGTCTATGGTGTGGCTATGCCTTTAAAACATCTAGATATTAAGTAAAACTAGATAAAGCAAAATCTCAGTTTTATAAAATTTGTAGTTCAAGTCAACATATCCAACTCTTGGCCAGGCACCGTGGCTCACGCCTATAATCTCAGCATTTTGGGAGGCCAAGGTGGGCAGATCACCTGAGGTCAGGAGTTTAAGACCAGCCTGACCAATATGGCAAAACCCCATCTCTACTAAAAATACAAAAATTAGCTGGGTGTGGTGGCAGGCGCCTGTAATCCCAGCTACTCAAGAGGCTGAGGCAGGGAAAATTGCTTGAACCCAGAAGGCAGAGGTTGCAGTGAGCCGAGATCACACCACTGCACTCCAGCCTGGGTGACAGAGAAAGGCTCCCTCTCAAAAAAAAAAAAAAAAAAAAAAGTCTTGGCCAGACACAGTGGCTCATGCTTATAATCTCAGCATTTTGGGAGGCCAGTGTTGGCAAATCGTTGTGAGCCAAGGAGTTCGAAACCAGCCTGGGCAACATGACAAAACCCCATCTCTACAAAAAATACAAATTAGCCAGGCATGGTGGCATGCATCTGTAGTCCCAGCTACTTGAGAGGCTGAGGCAGGAGGATCGCTTGTGCCCAGGAAGCTGAGGCTGCAAAGAGCTGTAATCATGCTACTGAATCTTCAGCCTTGGCGACAGAATGAGACTATGTCTCAAATGAAAAAAAAAAAAAAACAACTTTATTCTTACACGTGGAAAAAAGATAAAGGATGGTTATTATTAATAATCAAAATTACTATACATTTGACAGATCTCTACTTTGAATTTGGAGGTAGATGCAAGGTTCTTTTCCATCTTCACTGTTATCTTTTTCTTAGTATGCTTTGCTTTGCAAGGAACAATCCCTTTCCAAGCCAACTTCCTTTTCAGCAGTCAGCTAGGGCTTCAAGAACAAAGTGATACTTTCTCCAAAAGTAGAAGTCAGCTTTTTCATCTTTATCAACCAAATAGTATACCATTCCTTTCTGTCATGTCATGATCAGTTGCAGATCAATGTTTCCTTGAGGTTACTGCCAAGAACTAGAAGTCTGTATTATCCCAGATCTTATTAGCAAGCCGTTGTATTTCTACCAAAGAGACTGAGAAGAAATTTCCAGTTCACTTTGCATCACAAATAGTTGCTTTTCACCAAGTCTTCCAACACTTTTTTCTGACTTACCACTAAGAAGCATTAAAAGTCTAAATTGATTACAAGACAGAAAAAGGCAGCTGGTAGTAGATGTAAACAAAATCAGACTTTAGCTGTCTTTCTCGTCTGCCATCGTTAACAGCAGATAACATCGAAGTTTGTATAACCTTTAGGAATTTTACGCAGATCTGAAACTTTGTACCTTTCACTTCCTGAATCTAGCCTGTTAAAATGGTTAATTCAGAAGAAAATATTGCCTTATTTAGGAAAACGTTTTATGCAAAATCACATACAGATTTCATCCCTCAAAATATACTCTCTCACATCTTAATAAGCCTATTAAATTTGTCAAATTTTTACCTCACATTTGTTTCATAAAACAGCTAATCTCTATTATTACTAGGATAAAGCTTTCTGGCCTATATTTTTCTAAATACAGTGGCAAATTTAACTCCACATACCCAATTCTAAAAACCAAGAAAAATACACAACATGCAATTAAAAGCACTGTCAATGTCACTTACTTTTTGCATTTTTCACAACTGTACATATTGTCACCTGCAAATAAAACAGATGTGGCATTGGTTTCAAATTAACAGCAAATTGCTTATTATGGTCCTGTAATTATTTGATTTTGCCCCATGCTGACCTCCCAGCACAGTAAAACAAGGTTCCATTTTTTTAATCTATGCTCATGAATCAGGTTACTGTTTACCTTCCCCTCTCTTAACTCCTGCCAACATTGAAGACCTACCTCATATAATATCTTTTCCATTTATTCATTGAACAAAACTTACTGACTGCCTGTCATATGTTCAAGCAAGGTGTTAGACACACAAAAATAGTGAATGACCTTAAATGATACGGAGTAGTTCACAATTACAGACACACAAATAAGTCCATTATTTTGGTTGAGTTTGCCCTTCTACGGATCTCAGAACAGCTTTAAAACATCTCACTTATCATTTGTCTTATACTACAGGAATTCACATGAATTCCTTCAGGATGTGATTTTTCTTGTTATATTTATATTATCAAGGTAGACACTAACCGAATGCCAATATGTGAAAGTACTATTAAACTGTCTTAAAACTTAGCTTTTATGAATACATTTTATTATTTAGTCCCACTAGTATTTTAGATTCACCTACAAAAATTTAGCCATAGATATTATATTTCTTACCTTTTAGTTCATCTCTGGCAAAGAAGGCAGCAAGACAATCTTGCAAGGTTACTACTGGACCCCAAAACCAGCTAGGGACACATGAGACAACAAACCTGAAACATCATTGACAGAAAAAAAAGGAAGTGTTCTGCCAGTACAGCAGAAACAGCAGTTTTAACAATCATGTAATACAAAGAAAATAAATACATACCTCTTCACATATTCCATGAAAAAAGCTATCCACCCTTGTGGAGCATATGCTTCGCCACATGATCCTGCTTTGACTATAGAAGTTGGATGACTTGATGAATGCAGCTTAGCAAGGTCTTCCTTGCCAGGAATTGGCAAGGACAGATCTTGAAAGGTCTCGAGGGTTACAGACACCTAAAATTGTTTTGTGTTTTAAAAATGGGATGAACATAATGCAGCAAAACATTTCCAAGGTTAGATTTTAGACTCTAAAGATCAAAGCATGTTTAAATAAGCAAAAAAAACAAAAAACAAACACACAAATTGAACTGCTTTCATAGTCATAATAGCAAAAAAAAAAAACAAAAAACAAAAAACACTTGCTATATCAGGTATCTTCACATAAGCCCTGTGCAGTAGCTATTAGTATCCCCATTACAATCACAGACACTGCAGCATTAAACACCCCAAATCCAGCCACTGCATCTTGAAGTCCAAACTCTTAAGCACTATTGTATTTATTTTTGAAAATTGACCTTTGATGGTAGTTTTAAAATGTTTTTTAAAAAGGGTAAGACAAAATCTGGCATCTAATTTTAAATAGCTAAAAACATGCCTGATAATTCCACTTAAATATTTAGTACCAAAATAACCTACATTAAAACGACCCGATTGAAAGTTCTTAGATTTGACTTGAGATTCTAACACAATAATTGAAATCTTCTTTTTGTTTTTGAGATGTTATTTCATATTCATCATTGCACTAAAGTAAAACTGTACTTAAGAAAAGCTCAAAGAAACTTTGAAGGATTGAAGTGTTATTAAAAAATTCATGATGATTTTAATGTATGCCTTTGTTATTGTCTATGAATTTGATACTACCTTTAGTATCTAAGTCCCATCCTAAACATGGAAAAATATTTACAAACCACATATGACCAAATGTAAGAGATACATTCACAGCTTTGTACCTGTGAAAATCAACAGATTCCCAGTATACAAATTTCATCAGCCTGGGAGAATATGCAGGTGTTACCAATTCTTGTTGCTGAGCAACTTCTCACCTTTATATGTAACCAAAATAGATGACAAAGGATAATATATGCCTGTCCAATGATGGGTCATCATCCTTTAAACAGGATGCTGCTACTTCCAAAAAAGTAAATTCTACACCTAGAATCAATTTGTATTGACGTAAACACAATAAATGCATGTATGATCATCAATAGCAAAGAGAAGGAATTAAACTTTTCACATCATCTTGTCACATTTTTAAAGATCATCTGACAGGAATTTTCTGTGTATTCTAATACTCTCATACTCACCCTGTCACAAGTCAGACACTGCACTGAACTAATGATTGTTCCATCAAATATGTCTGAAATAACACTTCTGTATTTCTTGTGCTGTTTTTTTCTCTTTGGAGACGCAGACTGAGCTAGAGTTGAAAAACATTAAAAAAAAATCAAAGCAGCTCCTCTAACATTTTTCTCTGGAATCTTTTTTTGTCTTGTCAATCTTACTTGTATATGATCTCTAGAATCCTTAAACTGTAAAAATTACTGTGTCGAAAAGGAAATTTTCAAAATACTCTTCAAAAGAGCATAAGTATTAAAAAAAAAAAGAAACTAAGTAGACAAGGCTTAAGATGTTTGTTGTTGTTTTTGTTTTTTTGTTTTGAGGTGGAGTCTCGCACTGTTGCCCACACTGGAGAGCAGTGACACGATCTTGGCTCACTGCAAGTTCCGCCTCCCAGGTTCACGCCATTCTCCTGCCTCAGCCTCCCAAGTAGCTGGGACTATAGGTGCCCACCACCACGCCCAGCTAATTTTTTGTATTTTTAGTAGGGACGGGGTTTCACCATGTTAGCCACGATGGTCTTGATCTCCTGACCTCATGATCCACCCACCTCAGCCTCCCAAAGTACTGAGATTACAGGCGTGAGCCACCGCACCCAGCCTGTTTTTTTTTTTTTAAAGTATAAATGATCCTTGGCCACCATAAACGTACATATGAGAAAATGAACAAAATTCTAAATTAGCACAAAACCACAAATGCTTCATCACTGGGATGTTTACCTAAATGGTCAAGAAGAGGGGAAGAGGTTAGAAAGTGAGGGAAAGATGATGAAAGTCATCATCAAGCTAAAGATGAAATAGGAGGGGTTCAGTCTCCCTATCCTGACTTGAGAGCAATTCTGTTTTCACTTATTTGTTTTTATTTCCAAGTAAGGCTTTATTTGAAGAAAAGATTCTATTATTTAAAGTTTTTAAGAGTTCTTTATATATTTCTGGATACATGTCCTTTGCTAGCTATATGATTTATAAATACATCCAACCTTATCTTTCCATTCTCTGAATGTCCTTTGTCAACAAACAGTTTTAATTTTTTTCTTTAATGGATCATGCTTTTAATGTCTTTAAGAACTCTTTGTCTAACCCAAGGCCATGAAGACTTTCTCCTATGTTTTCTTCTAAGAAAACATAATACTGGAACTCCCATACATACCCGGAAGGAATACTAAATGGTAGACACTCTGGTAAAAAGTCTGGCAGTTTAATACAACTATAAGCATTAAACAAACATAAAACCCAGTAACCCCACTTCTAGGTATCTTCCTAGACAAATGAAAACATGTTCTTACAAAAACCTATACATAAATTTTAGAGCAACATTATTCATAATTGCCAAAAATTGGAAACAATTCAAAAGTCCACCAATAAGTAAATAAATAGTGGTATACCCATAAAAAATGAGATATTAGGCCGGGCATGGTGGCTCACGCCTGTAATTCTAGCACTTTGGGAGGCAGAGGCAGGCAGATCATGAGGTCAGGAGTTCGAGACCAGCATGGCCCATCTCTACTAAAAATACAAAAAATTAGCCAGGCATGGTGGCGCACACCTGTAGTCTCAGCTACTCGGGAGGCTGAAGCAAGAGAATTGCTTGAACCTGGCAGGCGGAGGTTGCAGTGAGCCAAGATTGCACCACAGTAGTACTCCAGCCTGGGCGACAGTGAGACTCCATCTCAAAACAAAACAAAAAAAAAGAAACATTACTTGGTAGTAAAAGGAACAAACTATTCAGACATGCAGTAACATATCTGAATTTCAAATGCATTATCCTGAGAGGCAAACCTATTTCAAAAGACTACATATGAAAAGATTTTAAAAAATCAAAAGACTACATACTATATGATTCCATTTATATGACATTCTAGGAAAAGGCAAAACAGTAAGAAAAGAAGATCAAGGGTGCCAGAACATAGGAATAGAGAGATGATCTGATTACAAAGTAGTAATATGCAGGAATTCTTTGGGGTGTTAGAGCTGTTCTGTATTCTGTTTGTGGTGGTGGTAACAAGAATCTATGCTGCAAGTGTTAAAATTCATAAAGCTCTACGCAAGAAAAAGTGAATTCAACTGTACGTAAAATTTTAAAAGCAGAGTACCAACACACAAAATTTTTAATCATGTCTATGTAAAATTACGCTATCAATTTTAAAAGATCAAATCATATTTCATAATTAACACTTTAAATTATCAAGTATCAAAACCATCATTTTAAACTAAGACCCAAAGCAAAAGAGACTGAACAAGAGAAACGTTTTACCTTTTTTGTGTGGTGGTGCCAATCCTGGCCACAAATTGCCTGATTTAGGAGGGCTTGCCGATAAACGTGGATTAATACTTTCATTTGATGGAAGGATCTGTGGTGTAGACAGGTCATTCGAATGGACATCAGTGATATATTCTGTAAGATTTAAAATTTGCATTATTACCTTAAATAGTAAAATTATTCTAACTGTCCAATAATGTTAAAGGTTTCTTAATTTGATATTTTGAACACAATTCATATTAACAAATGTCAACTTAAATACTTAACAAAGTGCTTACTAAGCAAAATAACAGTAATCTTCTACCCAGAAATCCAACTAATTTTTGTTTGTTTGTTGGTTTATTTTGAGACAGAGTCTCCCTCTGTCCCCCACGCTGGAGGGCAGAGGTGCGATCTCAGCTCACTGCAACCTCCGCATCCCGGATTCAAGCGATTCTTCTGCCTCAGCCTCCCAAGTAGCTGAGATTACAGGCATGTGCCACCAGGCCCGCCTCATTTTTGTATTTTTAGTAGAGATGGGGTTTCACCATGTTGGCCAGGCTGGTCTCAAACTCCTGGCCTCAAGTTATCCACCCACTTTGGCCTCTCAAAGTGTTGGGATTATAGGCGTGAACCACCGTGCCCAATCCCAACTGATGTTTATAACACACTACTATTACAGGCAGTTTAGGAAGTGAGCAGTGGAAATACAAAGCCAAAGAGGATCTTGTTTGTCCAAATATAGCATTAAAAAAAAAAAAAAAGAGGCTAGGCTGGGTGGCTAATGCCTACAATCCCAACACTGGGAGGCCAAGGTGGGAAGACTGCTTGAGCCCAGGAGTTCAAGACCAACCTGGGCAACATCATGAGACCCCCATCTCTACAAAAAAAATCTAAAAATTAGCTGGGCATGGTGGTGTATGCCTGTACTGCCGGCTACTCAACAGGCTGAGGTGGGAGGATCACTTGAGCCCAGGAGGTTGAGGCTGTGGTGAGATGTGATCACGCCACTGCACTCCAGCCTGGGTGACAGAATGAGACCCTGTTTCAGGAAAAAAAAAAATATTTCAGGACAGTTTTTTAGAAGTTCTAAAACCATGTGAAAGAAAAATCGATTATTCTCCCAAACTAACATAATAATCAAAATCAAGAAATGTAGGTATAAAGTAATCATAAGTTATTTTATTCTTACTATAATAAAAAACACACCACTTCATCAGGAAAGAATCTTTTTTTAGAATTAAATTATAAGATGCATCAAGAAAATATAAGAGCTACCTTGATTGTTTGCTTTGGATTCCTAGTGCCTAACATATTCCAGGGCAAGGGAATGTGCTCAGTAACTATTTGAGTGAAGAAAAGAGAATTGTTCATAAGAGATCTTAAAAGGGGATGTATTCAGAAATTTTTCCAGATAATGCAAAATCATTTTTCACACAGGCATTTCTCAATATTTCAACCATGACTAAATCAGACTGCATAATATTGGGAGTGAAAAAACGACTCACTCTAGGACTTTCTGAAGGGAATAAAGTTAATGAGATTTAGATCGGGAGTTGGCAATTTTTTCCTCTAATGGACCAGAGAGTAAGTATTTTAGTTTTGTGTGCCTTACAGACTTCGCCAGATTTTTTTCATCAAGCCCTTAAAACACCTAAAAGCTCAGACTCCTGATTTAGGTCATCCCCTTGTTACTATGTATAGGAACAAACCTGTTACAGAGCAATAAAAGATGAGTATGTCCCTAATCAGGCTTAACTGGGCTTTTGACAAGAAAAGCCTGGACAGCAGTCAAAGCTAAGTCTTTCAATACTGATACCTGACATATTTATTCACTAACAACTTCTACACAAGATCAGTATAATTAAGGAGCCTAACACTCCTAGTCTTCCTGATTAGAAAGCATCTGTGCACTTTATGCAAGTGAACCACAAGTCTTCCTATAGTTAAGAATATTTCTCAAGAAGAAATTTTGGATTCATTCAAATATCTAAATAGTTTAGTTACTCTCACTCTTCAGTAATTACAGAAAATAAACTTTTTTACATTACATGTCTGCCACTTACTTTAAGATCACATAATTTGAACCTCTAACGGCCCAATTTTGTGTGCTTTGGAAAACTACATACCACATTTTAAGCCAAGATAAGTTAACTCTTGAAGAGATAAATTACAAAGCAATTCAACTTTCATTTGGCCACATGCTCTTTCTCAAAGGAACACTGACTAGTATCATGGCATAATCTATCACAGCAGGGCTCACTATAGTTAATTCAACTTCTACACTAAAACACATCTGATGTGACTCCAATGACAACAATCTAAATCTACTAGTGTATATAATTAGAAAATTGCAATTTGGGTTATTTGCTTTTTTCCAGGATCGCAACATAATTTGCTTAAAATAAAAGAGAAAATTCTGGGGAGCCCAATTTTTTAGATTACTGCATGACTACACAAAAGACATCTGATGAAATGTTTACTTCAAAAGGAGGATTAATTTCTTATATAATTAAATGACCCAAAAAATTCCTTTTATCCTCGGGTTCTATAATTTTATGACTAATACTCACATGCAAATACTGCTAAACTATAATTCTAATTAGAAATACCCAAAGTAACAATTATTTAAACACCCATGTCTACAAATGAAATACTATCATTTTCATGAACAAACTACTAAATTGTCACCTGAAGCTCTGCTGTGTATTTGCACTTTGACAGTTTCCTGGTTGTTTAAGTCGACTGTTTCAGATATAGAGTCTCTATCTTTATCTAATTCGCCTTCAGAATTTACTTTATTAATCTTATTGCACATCTTCTCTTTTTGCCAATCTTTTGACATTTCTGAATTGTTTTCATCATCCTGAATTAACATTGTTGTTTCATTATTATCTTCAGAAAAGCATCTAGAGCCATTTTCATTTTCTGCTTTATCACTGTTGCTACAAGATTCACAAGACTGAAAATCGACATCCGACTGGCTCTTGTCTTCTTCCATTGTCTCCTCAGTGGTTATGGTTTGCGGATCTTCTACTTCCATGACTTGCTCTTTCAATTCTTCATGAAGCAGATCCATTAAACATCGAAGGAATTCTTGAGCATCCTAATATATCAGCAACATAATGTTAACCACTTCATTACATGTGTACATAGAAACGTAAGGGAAAATATACAAAATGTCATTACAAACTTACACATAAACATACAGCACTATATTGAGAAAATACCAGTTTGGAGAGCATAAGGCACTAGAGAAATGAGATGCAAATTAACTTCCAAAAAGTTATGTAAATAAAAGTTTTCTTTTTTTGAGATGGGGTCTCATTCTGTTGTCCAAGCTGGAGTGTTGTGGTATGACCACAGCTCACTGTAGCCTCGATCCCCCAGGCTCAAGCAATTCTCCCACCTCAGCCTCCTAAGTAGCTGGGACCACATGCACGTGCCACCACACCTGGTTGATACATATTTCTAAATTATTTTTAGAAATGAGGTCTCCCTATGTTACCCAGGCTGGTCTCAAGCTCCTGGGCTTAAGCAATCCGCCTACCTCGGCCTCCTAAAGTGCTGGGATTACAGGCATGCCCAGCCAAACAAAAATTTTAAAAAACTAAAGATGATCTAAAGGTCAACTTCCGCTGGATGCAGGGGCTCATGCTTGTAATCCTAACATTTCGGGAGATTAAGGAGGGAGGATCGTTTGAGTCAGGAGTTCAAGACCAGCCGGGGCAACATAATGAGACATTATCTTTCTTAAAAAAAAAAAAAAAAAAAAAAAAAAAGGCTGGGTACAGTGCCTCACGCCTGTAATCCAACACTTTGGGAGGCTGAGGAGGGTGGATTACCTGAAGTCAGGAGTTCAAGTCTGGCTTGGCCAACATGACAAAACCCTATCTCTACTGAAAACACAAAAATTAGCCAGGCGTGGTGGCACACACCTGCAATCCCAGTTACTCGGAAGGCTGAGGCAGGAGAATCGCTTGAACTCGGGAGGTGGAGGTTGCAGTGAGCCAAGATTGCACCACTGCACTCCAGCCTGGGCGATAGAGCGAGACTCTGCCTCAAAAAAAGATAAAGATAAAGGAAAGTTGAAAAAATATCAACAATAAACATGAAAAAGGGTTACTATTCTTGGCAAAAGAAAAACACAAGGAGTGATGACCCCAAAAGACAAGCAGACCCAAAAAAACCATAATGGCATTTTCCAAATTTATTTAGATTAAAATTACAAATGAAAAGCAATAAACTAACCTGCTGAGAATACCCCCGAAATGTTGGATTTACAGTTTTAATTCCTTGAAACAGATTAGTAGGCACAACAGATCCTGGCCTGAGCAAGAAAACATTTTTAAAGAGTAATTTTTGTTATTTTTAATTTTCATTTTAAAAATTAACAACCAATAATTCAAAGTGTTAAATAAATTGAAAATTACGTTTCAAAAAAATCATTCAAAACTGCCTAATATTATGTTTCACAGGCACATCAGAATACCTTATCCTTGATATTTTAAGTGATATTTTACTGCTATCTTCCCTCAATTAAATGATTATGCTTCACCCCATGACTTTTCAAAAATTCAAATTTCCTGAATAGTTCTAAAACAAAATTATTAACATATTACAGCAAACTATGATCCTAATGCTAAACTTTAGAACAAATAAACATAAGCAGGAAAATATTCATATAGTATTCAGGGTCTGATTTTATCATTGTGAGAATGCCTGCTCCTGAATACAAAACTCTAAAGTTCCAGTAATAGCAGCTTTAACATTCCAACACTATATACTATATCCAAATACTTCTAGACTTCTATGACACCTTCATCTGCTTCTAAACTTCTAAGACACCTTACATTCAGCTTCAAATGTAACATGCCTGAAACAAAGCTGTCTCTAATCTGTCTCTCTTCTACTTTTTTCTGGCTCCATAAACGGACCTGCATCCTTTAAATATTTATAATACTCATTTAAAAGTTTAATAAAGTATATTAAGTTACATACCTGCTTTTATGCCACAGCTCTGTCATTAGTTTGAGATAACTTTTACAAATAGCAGGTTTCTTATCTGTTCGAGCTAGTCCTCCACAATCAAGAAAAAACTGTGTCAAAGGTGGGCTGATTTTAAAAAGAGAAAAATGTTAGAGTGGAGTCAAAGCTAATACTGATTATTTCTAGTCATTCAATTAACTGACAACACATACATTCCTTTAGCTGTTATTTCTTTCTTTGATCCCTCTTACAGTTTCACTTTCATTCCTTCATAAAGAGCTCAATCCATTCAAATCAAATTTGGCCCCAGCATATCAAGAGTCCTCCATGCTGCCAGATACACTTTTCAGTCCCTACTCAGTAACATTTGCCACAGACGACCATGCCCTCACTCTTGAACAAACATTCTCAGGACTATTGTAATGCATTTTCCTACTTTTCCTCTTTAGCTCTTGAAACTCCTTTTCCCTCTTTATTGCTCTTTTTGGCCTCAGACATGTAAATGTAAGGATTCCTCAGGACTTGATCCTATGACATTTCCCTATATACTTTTTTCCTGGGCGATCTAAAATTTTCAACCATATTCCAACGATGGTCAAATTTATATAAAGTCAACCACGTCATCTAAATTTCAGATTTATATGAAATGCCCAAACTAAACAGGATAAAAATTTAACTTTCAAGTGAACCTGCACTTCCTCCAGCCTTCTACATTCCATTATTTGGTACTAATATTTGTTGGTGGCTCAAGTTAGCAATTTATAAGGAAGTATAGTCTGTCTGTCGTGAGTTTGATTAGCTTGAGGGAATCTCCATAAATCTATTTATAGGAAACTGACTGGGCAAAGGACCAAATCCTGACCTACATAAACCAAACCTCCTATGAAGGCAGTTAGATAACTACTAAGCCATCTCTTTGCCAAGTGTAATCTTTTTTTTTTTTTTTGGTAGAGACAGGGTCTTGTTAATGTTGCCCATGCTGGTTCCAGAACTCCTAGGCTCCTCAAGCAATCCTCCCAAAGTGCTACAGGCATGAGCCACCACACCCAGCCACCAACAGTGTAATCGTATCAGCCACATCTTTTTCAATGAAATCAGAGGAATTACAAAGTAAATTGGTGGAAGCAGTATTGTGCAGTAATAAACAAAAGATCTATAAAAACAAACATACATGTAAAAATCTCAGACTCAGAATTTTGTCCCTGCCAGGCATGGTTGGTCATGCCTGTAATTCCAATACTTTGGGAGGCCAAGGCAGGACACGACTCAAGGACAGGAGTTCAAGACCAGCCTGGGCAACATAGCGAAAACCCATCTCTACAAAAATTTTAAAACATTATCTGGGAGCACTGGCATGCACCTGTGGTCCTAGCTACTTGGCAGGCTGAGGCAGGAAGAACCCTTGAACCCAGAAGTTCAAGGCTTCAGTGAGCCATGATCGCTCCACTGCACTCCAGCCTGGGTGACAGAGTAAGACCCTGTCTCTAACTTTAAAAAAAAAAAAAAACCACACACAGAATTCTGCTAGTACTTACTAGCTGGTTATATTGGCAAAGTTATTTAAACTTCTGTCTCTGGTTTTCTTATCTGTATAAAAATAACAATAGCATCAACCTACAGTTCTCTTATCATAGGACTGTACTGTTAAACTTTGAATCTCCTCTCCCTTTCTCTAGTTACTCTACCCACATCCTATCAATCAATCATCCTCCTAAAAGTGTTTATCTCCAATTCCTTCACTCTTTTCCCACCACCCTAGATGATGTAAACTACCACTACTTCTTGCCTAAATCATTATCATAGTCTCCTAGCTGGTCTTTCAAATTCCACTCTCTTCCTCCTCCAATTCACTGTCCACATAGCAACCACAGTAATATTTTAAAAATGTAAGATAGATTATTAGCTACGCTACTACACAAACACTTCAACAGTATCATACTACTATGAGAATAAAGACCTACATCTTCAATGTGGTCTACATAACCTAGACCCATGTCATTCAGCCCTATGATTACTGTACCCTGTCACACAGATTTTCTTCCAGTTCCTCAAATGTGTCAAGCTCTTTCCCATCCCAAAGCTGCTTACAAGGAGCATTCTGCTAGGAATGCTCTCCCCATCCTTTCAACCAACCAACTGATACTCATTCCTCAAGTTTCAGAGTAAATGTCTCTTTTTTTTTTGACGGAGTCTCACACTGTCACCTGGGCTAGAGTGCAATGGCATGACCTAGGCTGATTGCAACCTCCACCTCCAGGGTTTACGCAATTCTCCTGCCTCAGCCTCCCGAGTAGCTGGGATTACAGGCGCACACCACCACACCCGGCTAATTTTTTGTATTTTTAGTAGAGACAGGATTTCACTATGTTGGCCAGGTTGGTCTCGAACTCCTGACCTCGTGATCCACCCGCCTCAGCCACCCAAAGTGCTGGGATTACAGGCATGAACCACCACACCTGGCCTAAATGTCTCTTCTTTCACGTCCGAGCACAGTGGCCCATGCCTATAATCCCAGCACTTTGGGAGGCCAAGGCATGCAAATCACTTGAGCCCAGGAGTTGGAAACCAGCCTGGGCAACAAGGCGAAACCCCATCTCTACAAAAAATTCAAAAATTAGCCAGGTTTGGTGGCATGTGCCTGTAGTCTCAGCTACTCAGGAGGCTGAAGCAGGAGGATCACACAAACGCAGAAGGCAGAGCTGCAGTGAGCCAAAATCGTGCCATTGCACTCTAACCTGCGCAACAGAGTGAGACCCAACCTAAAAAAAAAAAAAAGAAAAAAAAAGTCTCTTCTTCAAAGATGTGTTCTCTGATCACTTAATAAGAATTAGGTTATCTTTATTTCACAAGGTTATGAAACCTAAGAAAACTGAAGGCAAAATATTTATGGAAGGTTATGTCTAAATAAAAATTAGATTATTTTGGGAAGAAGTACAGCTTTACTATCCCTAATACAAAATACAAAATTCAAAATTCAAAATGCTCCAAAATCCAAAACTTTTTGAATGCCAACATGATATTCAAAGGAAATGCTCATTGGAGCATTTCAAATATTGGATTTTTGGATAAGGAATGCTCAACCAGTAAGTATAATGCAAATAAATACTCCAAAATCCAAAAAAATCTGAAACACTTCTGATTCCCAGCATTTCATATGAGGGATACTCAACCTGTAGACATATGTTCAATCTCCAATCACTGCTCTATAATTTAATCCAGGGGAAAGGGTAATGTCAAAGTCAGTGATTTCTGAATTTTGGTCCGGACTCAATGCATCTAAATTTAAAGGGTAATGTCACCTGACTCAATGTATCCAAACTTAAGAGTAAAACCACCTGACATATCTATTTTGTAAGACTATGATTAAAAAAAAAAATCTAACTCCTTTATAAAGGCTTTCCATCTACAGAAAAATATAAAATATTTTCATAAGATCTCTGAATTAAAAGTGATCTGAATAATTAGTTGACACTCTTCATTTTCTAGATGTAAGAAACAATAACTTGCTCAAAGACACACAACTACCTAGGGTTTACACAAGGACCAGCAGCCTCAAGAAACTACAGGTATACACAGAGTAACATCATTGCAACAAGAATGGGTTATGTCCCAAACCAGATTCTTGCCTGTTCTACCTTGAGTTAGTCAACTACTATAGTTGCATGGTTTTCTACTCAAAAAATAACTTAAAAAATCATACAAACAAAACAAAATTAATTTCTCTATTTACCAATTAGAAAGAGCCTGCAAAGCTGCATTCATGTAACAAGTATTTCCAATATTTTTCAAACCTGTAAGACCTATTAAGAAAAAATATACATGAAGTCATCATTCAATAATGCAAAATGACTCAATTTTAGGGGTCATTAATATGGTTCCCAAGTTATATTAAGGACCATAGAAATACAATATAGCAACTTGAACAATTCAGAGAGGTCACGTTTTGGGAAGCCTTACAATCACCAAAATTTTGAGTTTTACATAAATTCAAGGATTAAACAGTTCAACCTTTGAAATTTGCACAGGAAGAACAGTCTTTCCTATTAACATTTAAGACTACATGTTTTTAAAAAGCATTAATTGAGACTTTTATATTTCTTATTATAACTAGTTTAATTATTTTGAGAAAATTAATGACAATGCAAAAAAACTCACGTCATGATAAATGATAAGCAAACATCCTTTTCCTTTCCTTTTCAATGTATTGCATTTTAAGTAGTATTTATGCCAGGCGCAGTGGCTCACGCCTGTAATCCCAGCACTTTGGGAGGCCGAGGTGGGTGGATCACGAGGTCAGGAGATCGAGACCATCCTGGCTAACATGGTGAAACCCCGTCTCTACTAAAAATACAAAAAAATTTGCCAGGCATGGTGGCGGGCGCCTGTAGTCCCAGCTACTCGGGAGGCTGAGGCAGGAGAATGGTGTGAACCCAGGAGGCAGAGCTTGCAGTGAGCTGAGAGCTGAGATTGCACCACTGCACTCCAGCCTGGGCAACACAGCGAAACTCCATCTCAAAAAAAAAAAAAAAAAGAAAAGAAAAAAGACAGTAGTATTTATTAGGTTGAACCATAGGAAACTGCTGACAATCTACAAAAATGGCAATTTCATATGGTTCAAGCTAATGTGAAAACGAGCCATTGAATGACTGTTATCTCTTCCATATATAGTCAAGTTCATTTTCATCAGTTTACTTTCATTATTAAAAGATGAAATAAATACTACAAAAAAATTATAAATGCTATTTGGATTTGGAGCAAAATGAAGAAAATTTAAAATTCTAAAAATCTCTAAAACAAGACTGAATTACCACTTATTGATAAGTATCCAGTCAAATTAATAGTGTGAGCTAAATTAATGGGTTAAAACTGGGAAATACATAAAATATTTATAAATTATCTCTAGTCATGTTAAGCTTAAACCAAAGTGTTAATTTCCAGATAATTATCTAAATATACATTCAATATACCACTAGTATCAATTATAAAACAGAAAATTTTAAGCTTATACTAAGAACAGTGGGCCTAAATGAATATGGAAAATCCAAATAGACTGGTTCTCAATTTAGGGGAAGAAGGGAGAAGTGTATCACCTGATTCTTTTTCCAAATGTTTTCCCCGGAACTTCTGCTAAGGGAATACCTTAATACCTAATACCTCCCCATCACTGACAATAGAAAAATGAGAAACATCTGCTCAAACAGACCTCAAAAGGCAAGTTAAGCAAAAAGATCATAAGGCTCAACTGCAAAAGAGTAAGTAGGATCCTACCTTTGGTAAACTGACACCAGAGAAACCAAAAGTTTGTTTTGCAAATAAAATTTTACTAGGCCAAATTTCAGAGTCCTTTTGTTTTAATTATCAAGCCCATTTTACCTCCACATTCTGAAACTTTTACATTATACGGTTTTCTAAAGAAATGCGCAGTGCCATACAAAGAAGTATTACACAGGATTAATTTACCTCTTGCCCTAAGTTCATCTTCTTCATCCACTTCTATATCCAGATCATCAAATACGGCAACCAGAGGAGTTTTTAATGTTGTATTACTGGGTATTTTAAAATCCTTGATAACAAAAAAAGATAGCACACTTGAACAAATCCTTAAATTTAAAAAAGTTTTAATTGTAACTTATATAACATCTATACCATAAAAATTATTGAGATGTTATTTTAATAGTGGAACCATAAGAATTTGTGGTATTAGCAATTAACCTTACATTTATATTTTGAAGGAAATAAAACCCTAGGGTAATAGCATGTCAGCCCCGCTTTATTAACATATATATTTGAGTTAAAAAGGCACTTTTTACAACTGAATTTTCTGAATTAAAACTCCACAATAACTGCAATTATGTGACAGTAAGCCATAGCTAAAAAGATCTCTGAAAGATACTATCCTACACTGTCTTCTCTGATGTAATTTTCAATAGGGAAAAAGGTAAAAGTTTTTCATCATAACACATTACCTATAGACTTCTACAATCTCTCCTGATACTTATTACTGTATTTACTTTGCACACTTTTTTTTTTCCGAAACAGAGTCTCACTCTGTTGCCAGGCTGGAGTGCAGTGGCATGATCTCAGCTCACTGCAACCTCCACCTCCTGGGTTCAAACGTTTCTCCTGCCTCAGCCTCCCGAGCAGCTGGGACTATAGGTGCACGCCACAACGCCCAGCTAATTTTTGTATTTTTAGTAGAGAGGGGGTTTCACCATGTTGGCCTGAACGGTCTTGATCTCTTGACCTCATGATCCACCCACCTTGGCCTCCCAAAATGCTGGGATTACAGGTGTGAGACACCACGCCCGGCCTGCACACTTTTATGTATATTAAATAGTTCAAGCACTTACTTTAAATAATAATATTCTAATATTAATTTCCAACAATTGGCTTGACTCAGAGGTTGCAACTGATAACCTGTTAGCCAGATGCTAGTAAACACTTAAAAAAAAAAAAAAAAAAAAAACTTTGAGCTAAAGTTTAAAAAATTCGGAGATGACAAATAAAAATCAAAATTTGAAAGTTCTCTTGTAATATCAGAAGATTGACAATGAACCAACATTCAGCAACACCCAAACAGAGAAGGAAACTGAATAGCAGCAAGAATTTAGCATGCACTCTGGTTCTCCAAGTTATTATAGCCTTACTTTACCTCTAAAATGCAGGCATATGCACTAATTCCCAACCATTTTATTTTCCTGACATCTGTAGAGACTGGACATTTGAATAGACTTCATACTCTCACTTTGTTTTTATAAAGTAATTGCTTTTAAAAAAGATACATGCTCACTACAAAATATCTAAATACATAGAAGTACAGAGGCTTAAAAGAAATCACCTGAAATTTTACTATCTAGAAAAAATATCTATTTGAAAAATCTTATTAATATTTGTATGGCTGGCTTCCAATATTTTACTATTTTGCAAATATCCTGTGGTAAACTGGATTCAAACAGCATATAAGTTTTGGACCACTAAAGAAATCTATCTGAACCACTTTTTTCTTCTGAATAATTTCTTCAACAACGGGATCATAAGGAAGTTGCATGAAATTAAGTTTATGCCTTTTATGTGTTAACATATTTACAAGTCATCAGAAAATTATTAACAAGCCATCAGGAAAGTAACAGTATACTTATTCTATCAGATTCAACATTCATTAAAGTTTGTAATCTTGATCTTTTCTGGCAGAAATGGCAACAGATAGCTTATTTAACTTACTTCTCTAGTAAGTGATGCTGATAATTTTGCCTTTATAGATTATTAGTTCCTTGTGTGATTAAACTTTAGTCATAACATTACACTTTTTTCTTTTTTAAAACTTTTTCTACTTATTACCATTCAGCTATCTTCAGTGGGACAAACTTTTGTTAATAATGTAAGAGGATTCAACAAAACTGCCATTTTCATACTATCTGGACTTTTGAAAATGACTAAACATGTTTGTGAATGATAAATAGGTATAAGTGGGAGAAACAGTAATGATTATAATTAACTAGAGCCATTCAACTGAGAAACTGAAAATGCAAGAAATTATTCTTTGACTAAAATCTAGCCACCTTTCACGTGTAAGGCAAGCAAATTTATTATCACAAATATCTACCACAAGAATGTGATACAAACATACAACAGAAAAACTTGAGAGTTGGTATCAATGAACAAGTACAGAAATACGTGATTTCTATAATACACATGAGGAAAAAAACTTGCTGTTAATCGAATCTGATCAAATTCTGATCAATCGATGATCTAAATAAGAAGCCAACTATTCTAAGTTAATTTCCTTTTTCCTATTTTTCTATGACTTTAAGAATTCTGAAAATTAAGTGATAAATTCTGCGAGCAAACCCATACGTTTTCTAAGTCTCTTGATCCAAAAGGAGAAAAATCTTTTTTTTTCTTTTTTTTTTTAGATGGAGTCTCGCTCTGTCACCTAGGCTGGAGTGCAGTGGCACGGTCTCGGCTCACTGCCAGCTCTGCCTCCCAGGTTCACACCATTCTCCTGCCTCAGCCTCCAAAGTAGCTGGGACTACAGGCGCCCACCACCACACCCGGCTAATGTTTTGTATTTTTAGTACAGACGGGGTTTCACTGTGTTAGCCAGGATAGTCTCGATCTCCTGACCTCGTGATCCAGCCGCCTTGGCCTCCCAGAGCACTGGGATTACAGGCGTGAGCCACCGCACCCAGCCCAAAGGGAGAAAAATCTTTAACCAAAGACTGATGCTAAGCTTTATTATATTCTACTTTGTTTTCAATAATAAGTAAAATGTTCACAGTAATACAAAGGGGATGGAGGGGAGGAGAGAATGGGGAAGAGAGCTGAATTAGTAACTGCCATATACTATCACAGAAGGCCCACCATCTTTCTTGGAATCAGACTTACCAGAAAAAGATAAAGACTACTTGAGTCATTTTTTTAAAAAAAACTTTAAAAATTCATTAGGGGCTTTTCCATCTTCAGACAGGTGGGCTTCAATCTCACCCTAATCTATCACTCTAAGCAACACAAGAAAGGGGAGCACGAGCGCTTTATTTGAGAGAAAAAAGGCACATTACAGAAATTTTCAAAGTACAGGTTAAGCAGTATTCCTTTCTAAAATTTCAGCTACATGACAAATTCTGAAATTATTACCTGAATGTTTTACAGCTTAACTAAGTGGATCTAGATTATTACCTGGACACTGTTTTCTTGTATTTGGTGAGGTTGTCTTACATGAGGCAATGAAGGCTGAGTTCCTAATTTCCTATCCAAAAATACTTCTTTGCTGCAAGCATAACACCATACTCGAAGAGTGGTAAGGTTCACAGTTAGATAATGCTTTGTCTCCTATATAATTTCACAGTAGAGGGAAAAGAGAAACCAAAATTACATATACTTGAAAAGACTTCTTCAAAAGATAACAGAAGATAAACTGCTGGCCTTTGATGAGTAACAATATACTCAAAAGCTAATTTAGAACACGGAAAAAAAAATTCTTCAGATAAACTTCTAAGGTATAATAAACAGTAACAACATCTAAGCCTACTCTAGAAATTACTCTGCCATTCTCCCCTCACTATTCATTATACAAAAAGATAAATGCAAGAGTGTAAGACCTTGCTTTGCAGTCTACAAATAAATGTAACACAAGAAAATAATTAACAGCAGCAAGTAACTATTCTAAGAAATCAGAATGGCAAAAGAACACAAATGACATGAGTCAAGGCATAAAACAGCTCTAGCAATACAGAATATATAATCTTGGAAAGATAAAAGTCTAGCCTTTCTCAACCAGAGTTCTGCTACAGAATTAAGCCCTACAAAAAATGATCTGAGTGACTAATTTATCAATTCTCCCAAGGGTGGTACACAGCAAGTACCATCTTAGATGCACAGAAAGAAGCAAATGATATACAATGATGACTTAGAGCTTGGGTATTCAGGCTTAATTAATTCTCTAGAGGAATCCTGGTTGAGAACAGTTGATGCTATAGAGGTATCAATGTGCATCTTAAAACAAAGTCATTCGAGAAACTTTCCATTTAGAATGGGAGCTCTACCTAACACTATAGAAGAGGCATGCCAGAGTTACATGGGAAGTACCAGACAACCAGAGCAAAGTAGAAAGGTGAGTCCAGTTAGGACTATGTGCAGGAAAAGGCAATATGACATGAGCTGAGACTTAAAGAAGTTAGCCAGGCCATGTCATAAACCTAAGGACCCATTCTCTCTTGGGCTTCAACCTCCTAATATGCCAGCTATCACCTCCAAATATCTGGATATACACTTTTTTGAGATGGAGTTTCGCTCTTGTTGCCCAGGCTGGAGTGCAATGGCACGATCTCAGCTCCGCCTCCCACGTTCAAACAATTCTCCTGCCTCAGCCTCCCGAGTAGCTGGGATTACAGGTGCCCACCACCACACCCAGCTAATTTTTTTGTACTTTTAATAGAGACAGGGTTTCGCCATGTTGGCCAGGCTGGTCTCGAACTCCTGACTTCAGGTGATCCGCCTGCCTCGGCCTTACAAAGTGCTGGGATTCAGGCGTGAGCCACCACGCCTGGCCGGATGTACACTTTTGAAATCAGTGCTTTCTTAATCACAACCTCATTCTAATGTTCATCCTCCTACCAATTCCCTTCCTCACCCTTCACAGAGAACATAAGTGAAGTTTTAACTTAGAGTGCAAATTTGAATTACAACTTGAATTAATAATGTTATACTGGCTTTCCCTTTCCTTCAGGCACTTTTTTAACAAGTCTTCCATTAAATTTTTTATATACATACCTGAGAATGTATGGTGCTGTGATCTACTTGTGATTCACCACAGCCAACATATGAACATCTATTCTATAAATAATTATATAGGAAGAAAAATAAGGTACTTTATAATATACATGTAAATTTATAACAGCATTACAATTACATTTACAATTAAGTTTGGATTACCTGTTTTAAACTCAATGAGTAAATGACTTTCCAGTCATTAAATTTAACCAAATGTTTCCAGGCACAAAATAAAACCAGGATATATTTCTAAGCTAAAAGCTATGTCATTTCTAATAAAAGGCAAGCATAAAATATCTGAGTGATTTACTAAAAACTGCAAAAGCACTACAGATTAAGATCTTTCCAAAGTTTAATTTTTGTTATCAATAATGACCTTTTAAAAGCAAGTTTAATTTACAAAAATCACTTTAAGTATCAAAAATTTTCTGGTTATGATTATTCAGATCCAAATTTATTATTATTATAGCAATCTTTTCAGGAAAAAACATATACACACCTCCAAGCATGCCCAAAGATTTGGTCCTCGGACTTTACAATCCTGACAAGTACCCTATAAAAAGAAATTAAAAAGACAACATTGGTTATATTGACACAAACACATACAATTCACTAATGCACTAATGACATCATACATATTTTTAAAATACTGCTCATAGAGTATTACAGTAATTTATGAAAATTACATATTCAAGAGAAAAGTGAATAGTTTTTCAAGGAAGAAAAAACCTGTTTC
Organism: Pongo pygmaeus; assembly: GCF_028885625.2. Lineage (NCBI taxonomy): Eukaryota > Metazoa > Chordata > Mammalia > Primates > Hominidae > Pongo > Pongo pygmaeus. The sequence goes on along the minus strand of NC_072373.2, from coordinate 152,403,329 downwards.
TTACATGAGATTTTTGTATCAAATCTTCTTTGGTTATTTCACCAACTGAATCCAAATGTGGACAATGATTTCGAAAAGCTGACATTTTGTTAGGAATTTTTTCCTGTTTCCCAAGACTTTCAAAATGAGGTAACACCTATTAGAAAAGTAACACACACAAAAAAATTAATAAATGCTTACAATGCCTGCAGAGATTCCAAAAAATAAAAAAATTAAAATGCTAACATATTAAAAATGATTAAAAGATAATGTAAGAATGATATGTTTATAAGTTTGCCCTGTGAAAAGAGTGTATTCTCAAACACAGATGAGTTTTCAGAATTGAAGTTAATCCGGACACCGGAAATTTCTCTACTACATAAACATTTTATTAAAATTGACATCTATAAACAAATGTAAGTTTGTTTCTCCATGACTTTTGCTGCTTTTCCGCTCTCATTTCACTTTTTATAGATAAATAAAAGGGGGGAATATTCAAGTTATTCTATAGTGAAGCATTTTTATCCTTTTTTAAAAAAAAAAAAATTAATCCTTAGGCTGGACTAGGAGTTGAAAAAAAAAAACTTCAAGTAGAAAGCTTCATTTTTCTACTAACAGGACCCCCTACTGATGGTGTAAATTAAATCATCTGGTATCCTGGCCTTATACCACGACAGGCACTTTATATCAGGGTTTCTCGATCCCGGCACTATTGACACTTAGGGTGAGATAATTCTTTGCTGTGAGGGATTATCCTGTGCATTGCAGGTTATTTGGCAACATTCCCGCTTCTATGCACAAGAGACAGACCATCCCTGCCACCACTCTGAACTCTGATGACCAGTATCTCTAGACTGTTTTAAATTATATCCTCCGGGACAAAATCTCTCTAGGTTTGAGAACCCCATTTTCATGATCTTTACAACCCCTGAAATAGGTACCATTATTAGCTTCATTTGCATATAAGGCTAAGAGATGCAAACTTTACTGATTCCACAGTGTTTGGTTCAAGTAAAGCGAGTGATTTCCAAAGGTCTCAAGTCTAATTTGGTATTCCTAGATCTTTTGGTTGTACCTTTTTAGTAACAGGGTTTTTCATGCTCTTAATTCAACTTTGAGGTTTAAGAACACTTTCCCAAAAAAAGTTTAGAACTTGCTAGGACAGAATGAAACAGTTTAAAAGTTTGAACTTCAGAAACACTGTAAATTTAATTTCTTTTGTGGTTTATAAGTTATTCAATAAACCATGCAGATCTATGTAATAGTTTATAACTATATACAACCCCTTTGTTACCCTATAGCTTATGTAAGAGTGTCTGTCTGCCTTTTATTATTTATTTATTTATTTATTTTTGAAACAGAGTTTCACTCTTGTTGCCCAGGCTGGAGTGCAGTGGCGTGATCTCAGCTCACCGCAAACTTCACCTCCCAGGTTCAAGTGATTCTCCTGCCTCAGTCTCCCGAGTAGCTGGGATTACAGGCATGCGCCACCACACCCGACCACTTTTTTTGTATTTTTAGTAGAGATGGGGTTTCTCCATGTTGGTCAGGCTGATCTCGAACTCCTGACCTCAGGTGATCCACCTGCCTCAGCCTCCCAAAGTCCTGGGATTACAGGTGTGAGCCACTGCACCTGGCCTCTGTCTGCCTTTTAAACCCATTGCAATAAATTTGCTGAAATACTAACACATTAGTAAATACTTTTTTTATTATACTTTAAGTTCTAGGGTACATGTGCACAACGTGCAGGTTTGCGTAAATACATTTTTTTAAGTTAAAAAAAGTTGAACAAAATCAAATCAAATAATCAATTCACTATTACGCTGCAACACACAAAATTCACCAGGAACCACTCTAGGGTTAATAGTGCAAACAATTCTTTTTCCTTTTGAGACAGGGCCTCATTCTGTCACTCACACTGGAGTACAACAGGGCGAACACAACTCACTGCAGCCTCAACCTCCTGGTCTCAAACCATCCTCCTGTCTCAGCCTCCCGTGTAGCTACAACTACAGGTGCATGCCATGTGATTAGACTACCCCAAGCCAGAGAAAAAACCCACAGGAAAGGATTAGGTAAAACAATTCTCAAAGCCTTTAAGGGTTGTTTGCATTCTCATCAGCCACAGTTGAAAGACACCATAATAGAGGAAATAAAGTACTCAGAATGGCATTGCCTCAATAATCGGAAGAAATTATCCTTAATCTAAAGGCTACTTTGGTTCTGTCTTTAAAAAGTTCAAAAAGGGTCGGGCGCAGTGGCTCACCCCTGCAATCCCAACACTTTGGGAGGCCAAGGTGGACGGATCACAAGGTCAGGAGATCGAGAACATCCTGGCCAAGGAAACCCCATCTCTACTAAGAATACAAACATTAGCTGGGCATGGTGGTGTGCGCCTGTAGTCCCAGCTACTCAGGAGGCTGAGACACAAGAATTGCTTGAACCCAGGAGGCAGAGGTTGCAGTGAGCTGAGATTGCGCCACTGCAATCCAACCTGAGGACAGAGCAAGACTCTGTCTCAAAAAAAAAAAGAAAAAAAGTTCAAAAAGAAGTCTTAGAAGGATCAAACTGTTCCAAAGGAATTGTGTTCAGAACAAAGCTTAAGGACATTTAAAGGAATGAAAAAATTCAGTAGCCATCAAGGTAAAAATCACAATAACTGGCATCCAATAAAAAATGACAGGCATTCTAAGAGGAAATTCTGACCCACAGTGAAGAGAAAAAGAAGAAACCAAGAAATAGCACAGATGACAGAACAAAGATAGATTAAATCTTAATCTTAAAAATTAAATCAGAACATCAGTGATACAGGGGAAAATGTTCAAATTTGATGAAAACTAGAGCCCTATAGATCCACAAGCAATTTAAACTCAGCACAAAACACACAAACTACACCATGTACATCAAAAACAAATTGCTTAAAACTAGTAATAAAAAGAAAATCTTAAAAAATAGCCAACAGGCTGGGTACAGTAGCTAATGCCTATAATCCCAGCACTTCGGGAGGCCAAGGCAGGAGGATTCCTTGAGCTCAGGAGTTAGAGACCAGCCTGAGCAACATAGCGAGACCTCGTCTCTACTAAAAATTTAAAAAATCATCCAGGCATGGTGGCATGTGCCTATAGTCCCACCTACTCACGAGGCTGAGGTAAGAGGATCACCTGAGCCCAGGAGATGGCGGCTACAGTGAGCTGTGATCACACCACTGCATTCCAGTCTGATTGACACAGCAAGATCCTGTGTCAAAAACAAAAACAAATTTGGAATAAGTGCGACATGGTGCTAAGAATCTATATTCTGTTGATATGGTGTGGAAAGTTCTGTAGATGTCTATTAGGTCCGCTTGGTGCAGAGCTGAGTTCAATTCCTAGATATCCTTGTTAACTTTCTGTCTCGTTGATCTGTCTAATGTTGACAGTGGGTGTTAAAGTCTCCCATTATTATTGTGTGGGAGTCTAAGTCTCTTTGTAGGTCTCTAAGGACTTGCTTTATGAATGTGGGTGCTCCTGTATTGGGTGCATATATATTTAGGATAGTTAGCTCTTCTTGTTGAATTGATCCCTTTACCATTATGTAATGGCCTTCTTCGTCTCTTTTGATCTTTGATGGTTTAAAGTCTGTTTTATCAGAGACTAGGATTGCAACCCCTGCTTTTTTTTTTTCCATTTGCTTGGTAGATCTTCCTCTATCCCTTTATTTTGAGCCTATGTGTGTGTCTGCACATGAGATGGGACTCCTGAATACAGCACACTGATGGGTCTTGACTTTTTATCCAATTTGCCAGTCTGGGTCTTTTAATTGGGGCATTTAGCCCACTTACCTTTAAGGTTAATATCATTATGTGTGAATTTGATCCTGTCATTACGATGTTAGCTGGTTTTTTTGCTCATTAGTTGAGGCAGTTTCTTCCTAACATCGATGGTCTTTACAATTTGGCATGTTTTTGCAGTGGCTGGTACCGGTTGTTCCTTTGCATGTTTAGTGCTTCCTTCAGGAGCTCTTGTAAGCAAAATTGACCACATAGTTGGAAGTAAAGCACTCCTCAGCAAATGTAAAAGAACAGAAATTATAACAAACTGTCTCTCAGACCACAGTGCAATCAAATTAGAACTCAGGATTAAGAAACTCACTCAAAACCACACAACTACATGGAAACTGAACAACTTGCTCCTGAATGACTACTGGGTAGATAATGAAATGAAGGCACAAATAAAGATGTTCTTTGAAACCAATGAGAACAAAGACACAACATACCAGAATCTCTGGGACACATTTAAAGCAGTGTGTAGAGGGAAATTTACAGCACTAAATGCCCATGGGAGAAAGCAGGAAAGATCTAAAATCGACACCCTAACATCACAATTAAAAGAACTAGAGAAGAAAGAGCAAACACAGTCAAAAGCTAGCAGAAGGCAAGAAATAACTAAGATCAGAGCAGAACTGAAGGAGATAGAGACACAAAAAACCCTTCAAAAAATCAATGAATCTTGGAGCTGGTTTTTTGAAAAGATCAACAAAATTGATAGACCGCTAGCAAGACTAATAAAGAAGAAAAGAGAGAAGAATCAAATAGACGCAATAAAAAATGATAAAGGGGATATCACCAACGATCCCACAGAAATACAAACTACCATCAGAGAATACTATAAACACCTCTACGCAAATAAACTAGAAAATCTAGACAAAATGGATAAATTCCTGGACACATACACCCTCCCAAGACTAAACCAGGAAGAAGCTGAATCCCTGAATAGACCAATAACAGGCTCTGAAATTGAGGCAATAATTAATAGCCTACCAACCAAAAAAAGTCCAGGACCAGATGGATTCACAGCCAAATTCTACCAGAGGTACAAAGAGGAGCTGGTACCATTCCTTCTGAAACTATTCCAATCAATAGAAAAAGAGGGAATCCTCCCTAACTCATTTTATGAAGCCAGCATCATCCTGATACCAAAGCCTGGTACAGACACAACAAAAAAAGAGAATTTTAGACCAATATCCCTGATGAACATCGACGCAAAAATCCTCAATAAAATACTGGCAAACCGAATGCAGCAATACATCAAAAAGCTTATCCACCACGATCAAGTTGGCTTCATCCCTGGGATGCAAGGCTGGTTCAACATATGCAAATCAATAAACATAATCCATCATATAAACAGAACCAAAGACAAAAACCACGTGATTATCTCAATAGACGCAGAAAAGGCCTTCAACAAAATTCAACAGCCCTTCATGCTAAAAACTCTCAATAAACTAGGTATTGATGGCACATATCTCAAAATACTAACAGCTATGTTATAATATTTCACCAGTACTTTAATTTACGTTATCCTGACAACCAGTAAGTTTGAATGTCTTTTCATAAATGTTACAGCCTTCTGGATTTGTTCTTTTATTAATTGCTTCTTTAAATCTTTTGCCCTTTTTACTATTGGGTCCATAACCTCTTCTTTTAAAATTAATCCTCTATCCTCTATATTGCAAGATATTTTTTCAAACTTACCTACCTACCTTTTTAATTGTGCTAAACACCATGCTGAAAAGATTGCCCTCTCCCCACTGAATGGTCTTGGCATCGCTGTCAAAAATCATTTGATCATATACAGTACATAAGGATTTATTTCTGGGCTTCTGGGCTTTTTTTTTTTTTTTTAAAGAGATGGTGTCTTGTTCCGTTACTCAGGCTGGAGTGCAGTGGCATGATCATAGCTGACTGCAACCTCCAACTCCCAGACCCAAACAATTCCACTGCCACAGCCTTCCAAGCAGCTAGGACTACAGGTGTGAGCCACCCCACCTGGCTAATTTTTAACTTTTTTTTGTGGAGATAAAGTCTTGCTATGTTGACCAGGCTGGTCTCAAACTCCTAGCCTCAAGCAATCCTCCTAACCTTGGACTCCCAAAGCGCTGGGATTATAAGCATGAGTCACTGCACCAAGCCTATTTCTAATCTATTCCATTGGTCAATATGTCTGTCTTAATGCCAATACTGTTATTAACTTTCTTATGGTATCCTTTACCATTAAAAGGTCTTAATTTTTATAAAATTAAATATGCCTCTTGTAATAGCATCTGAGTTTCTTATCTTCACATTTCCTTTACCTAGCTTGTATAACTAAACCTGGAGAATATCCTTAAGTATTTCTATAAGGCTTTGATCCATCTGGAATTTATCTTAAGACAGGAACCCAATTTTATTTTCTTCCAGATGGGCAGACAGTTGTACCAGCACCACTTATTAAATAATCTCCCCATTTCCCATTGAACTGTAATACTACCTTTATCTTTTATTAAATCTGCACATATACTGGATTTCTGGATTCTCTATTTTATTCCACTAATCTATGACAATACCATATTAATCTGATTACAGAGGCTAGATACAATATTTTGATAACTAAAAGATACACCTCCTCACTAATCCTTTTCACAGTTTCCCTGGCTACACTGTGGCTGTAGTGGAAAACATAAGTTTTACTCTTTTTTTTTTGGTCTTTTAAAAAAAGGTTTTATTTTGTTTCAACCTTTGAAAAAGTTTTACTTCTTTTCAAGGGGAGGAGTTTTAGTTCTTATTTTCTGATATTAACATCATTATTCACTTTTACTGTTTTAATGCATTTACCAGAACCTCTTAAGACGATACATGAATACAAATGTGATCATGGGCATCCCCACGTCCCCATCAAGTTTCTAATTTTAATGCTCTTGACATTTAGGATATTTGCTGTAACTTCCCTCTATTCTTACTTTACTTATTTTATTAGAAATGGTCTTGATGGGCTGGGTGTGGTAGCTCACATCTGTAATCCCAGCAATTTGGGAGGCTAAGGCGGGTGGATCACAAGATCAGGAGTTTGAGACTAGCCTGGTCAATATGGTGAAACCCCATCCCATCTCTACTAAAAATACAAAAATTAGCCAGGCATGGTGGCAGGCGCCTGTAGTCCCAGCTACTCAGGAGGCGGCAGGAGAATCACTTGAACCCGGGAGGCAGAGGCTGCAGTGAGCCAAGATTGTGTCACTGCACTCCAGCCTGAGCGACAGAGCGAGACTCCGTCTCAAAAAAAAAAAAAAAGAAATGGTCTTGATGAACTCTGGCTAATATTGTATTTAGAAATTTTGCATTTCTAGACATAAGTGAGACTGTTCTTTTTTGGCAGCATTCCTTTTTTTTCCCCCCCTCTGGTGCTTGAATCAGGATTGGCAGCATTTTTATCAGAGATAAAATATGAGTGCTTCACAGAATGCATTGAAGCTTTGCATTCTTCATCATGGAAAAGAGAGTTCCTTTTTATTATAATGATGTGTTGTTCTTCATAAATGAAACTCAGCTGTGAAATCATATGCTATGCTGCCTCTGTCAAGGACCAATCTTCCATCATTTTTTCAAACCTTTCATGGGGATTGGGCAATTAACATTTTTACTTCTTGGGTCAATTTTACTCACTGACATTTTGCTATAACAACATCCATTTTCTCTTGAAATAACTTTGACATTATAGCATTACATGTATATTCTCAAGAAAATTTGCAAAAGACTCCATTAATGTCTCCTGTATTTGGGGTCTATGGCGTTTACTCATTCCTAATCTTGTACATTTTTATTACATATTTTTTTTTCTACAAGATGTTTATCTAGATCATTGGTATTTGCAAAGAACCAGATTTGGGATTTATTTATCTTCTCCACTATTTTTGTTCTGATCTGTTTTCAATTCCATTAATATCCATATCCTACTTGCCTTTGGTTGTATTTTTTATGGGTTTTTTTTTTTTGGAGACGGAGTCTCGCTCTGCTGCCCAGGCTGGAGTGCAGTGGTGCAATCTTGGCTCACTGCAACCTCCACCTCCCAGGTTCATACAATTCTCTTGTCTCAGCCTCGCAAATAGCTGGGACTACAGGCGTGTGCCACAACGACTAGCTAATTTTTGTATTATTAGTAGAGACGGGATTTCACCATGTTGGCCAGGCTGATCTCAAACTCCTGACCTCAGGTGATCCACTCTCCTCAGCCTCCCAAAGGGCTGGAATTACAGGCATGAACCACTGCACCCGGCCTGGTTTTATTTTCTTAATCCCTAAAGATGAGTACTAAGCGCTTTGTTTACTGAAAGTATTTAAGCTATGTATTTTCCTCTAAAGTAAAAATTCTGCATTTGCCAATGAAATGTAGATGTTCTTCTCACTGCTTTTTAGGCAATACTATGTTGCCTCGGAGGAAAGAAATGGGATCAGAGGATTGAAAAGAAACTTCCAAGATAAATATTTTTTTCTAAAATCTCAAGCAAAAAATAAGATTAAAATAAATTCTCTCTGCTGATAGCTGAGATTAAAAAAAGAATAAAAACATAAATACATTCTGTTCTGCTATTAATTTTGCAGTATCTAAACAATTTAATAAGAATTGGCCGGGCAGGGCCGGGTGCGATGGCTGTAATTCCAGAATTTTGGGAGGCCGACGTAGGGGGATCACCTGAGTTCAGGAGTCTGAGACCAGCCTGGCCAACATGGTGAAACCCCTTCTTTACTAAAAATACAAAAATCAGCTGTGCATAGTGGTGGGTGCCTGTAATCCCAGCTACTCGGGAGGCTGAAGCAGGAGAATCGCTTGAACCCAGGAGGCAGAGGTTGCAGTGAGCCGTGATCACGCCACTGCACACCAGCCTGGGCAACAGAGCAAGGCTCCATCTCCAAAAAAAAAAAGAAAGAATTGGCTGGGCAGCCAGGCATGATGGTTCAGGTCTGTAATCCCAGCACTTTGGGAGGCCACGGCGGGAAGATCATTTGAGCTGAAGAGTTCAAGACCAGCCTGGGCAACATGGTGAAACCCCATCTCTCTACAGAAAATAGAAAAATTAGCCCAGCATGGTGGTGCACACTTGTAGTTCCACTGAGGCAGGAGAATCCCTTGAGCCCAGGAGGCAAACGTTGCAGTGAGCCAAGATTGCGCCACTGCACTCTAGCCTGTGCAACACAGCGAGACCCTGACTTGAAAGAAGGAAGGAAGGAAGGAAGGAAGGAAGGAAGGAAGGAAGGAAGGAAGGAAGGAAGGAAGGAAGGAAGGAAGGAAGGAAGGAAAGAAAGAAAGGAAAGAAAGAAAGAAACGAAAAGAATTAGTGCACGTAAACAAAGGCTAACAATTTGTCCCAAGGATATTTAGTATACCGTATAATACAATGCTATCAAAATAGAAAACCCTTAGTATTCTCGTTGCCTAGTTTTACTCAGTTTATTAACTAAGGTAACAAAATCATTCTTTTATTCCTTTATTTGACAAAGATTTATTGAGGGTAGGGTATTCAAATATAGTAGGGTAAGACAGTGGGAGTTCTTAGCTACTTCAATTTCTTCTCAAATTGTACACCAAAAGAAAGAAGGCATGTATGCTTCCATTCTTGTCTGATAATTTAATCACAGGAGATGAGTATTAGACATTAGAAAAAAACAGAAAATGGTTGTATATGGAAATGCTATTGTCCAATCCACAGAAGTAGATTTTGCAAAACTAAGACTCCTGTAGAAGCTTGTGACTTACAAGTTGGAAATCACAAAGAGTGCACAAGATTTTTATCTCAGTTTGTCCTTATCTTTGTAATCTTGTATCTGGTAGCTTTTTCCTCTATCTGCCACACTAACTGGACTACTGGAAGTTTTCTCACCAAGAATGACGGCAGTAACACCAAGTGAAAATTTTTCCAGATGAAAACGACTGCACTCACGCTCTATGATGTACAGCTCCGGTGGCTAAACTGCTCATCTGCATTAAAGTAAATGCAAAACTGCTTCTGGGCTGGGCATGGTGGCTCGCACCTGTAATCCCAGCACTTTAGAAGACTGAGGCGGGAGGACTGCTTGAGCCCAGGAGTTCAAGACCAGCCTGGGCAACATGGCAATACCCTGTCTCTACCCCAAAAAAATACAAAAATTAGCCAGGCCTAGTGGCATGCCCCTGCAGTCCCAGTTATTCAGGAGGCTGAGGTGGGAGGATCACCTGAGCCCAGGAGGCAGAAGTTGCATGCAGTGAGCTGTGATTGCACCACTGCACTCCCGCCTGAGTGACAGAGCTAAGCCTTGTCTCAAAAACAAAACAAAACTGCTTCTGAAGATATCACTTTTTTTTTTTTTTTTTTTTTTGAGACGGAGTCTTGCTCTGTCGCCCAGGCTTGGGTGCAGTGGCGCGATCTCAGCTCACTGCAAGCTCCACCTCCCGGGTTCATGCTATTCTCCTGCCTCAGCCTCCTGAGCAGCTGGGACTACAGGCGCCCGCCATCACACCCAGCTAATTTTTTGTATTTTTAGTAGAGATGGGGTTTCACCGTGTTAGCCAGGATGGTCTCGATCAGCTGACCTCGTGATCCGCCCGCCTCGGCCTCCCAAAGTGCTGGGATTACAGGCTTGAGCCACCGCGCCCCGCCCAAAGATATTACTTTTAAGGGGAGAATATTTTAGTAGTACAATCTCCAAATTTCAGGTTGAAATTCTGACCCCTTATCCTAATAGAAGATAATCAATCAGCTATTCAAATTTTAATATTAGGAAAAGCATAGGGAACCATGTTATTAATACAATTTTTTTTTCTTGAGACAGAATTTCACTCTGTCGCCCAGGCTGGAGTGCAGTGGCACAATCTCGGCTCACTTGCAACTTCTCCCTCCCAGGTTCAAGCAATTCTCATGCCTCAGCCACCTGAGTAGCTGGGATTACAAGCATGTGTCACCACGTCCAGCTAAATTTTTGTATTTTTAGTAGGGACAGAGTTTCACCATGTTACCCAGACTGCTCTCAAACTTCTGGCCTCAAGTGATCCACTCACCTCGGCCTCCCAAAGTACTGGGATTACAGGAGTGAGCCACTGCGCCTGGCCTTAATATAATAATTACACATCAGGACATAGTTGGTAACCTAAGGAGCTTTTAATATTGAGAAACTGCCTGAATTCCACTGCCTAGTCTATTCCAAAAAGTAAAGTTCTTCATAAAAAGTCAGATTCACATTACAGAGAAAAAAAATTATGCCAGAAGGATTGGTAGCTATTTAATAGTTACATATAAGATTAATATGAATGCAGGAGTTCTTCACTAGCAGGTATCAGAACTGCTCAATATTTTTAACAATAACCTGGATAAAGCTACAGAAGGCAGGCTAGTAAAATATAAACTTAAACTTATAAAAATAAGTTTTTAAAGAAAAATTAAACTATTTTTAAAAATAAGCTAAAATTGGCTGGGCGTGGTGGCTCACACCTGTAATCCCAGCACTTTGCGAGGCCGAGGCCAGTGGATCACCTGAGGTCAGGAGTTCAAGACCAGCCTAGCCAACATGGTGAAACCCCGTCTCTACTAAAAACACAAAAAATTAGCAGGGCGTGGTGGTGTGTGTCTGTAGTCCTAGCTAGCTGGGAGGCTGAGGCACAGGAATTGCTGGAACCCGCGAGGAGGAGGTCGAAGTGAGCCAAGATCATGCCACTGCACTCCAGTCTGGGTGACAAGAGTGAAACTCCATCTCAAAAAATAAAAAATAAAAAAATTAGCTAAAATTAACAGGACAAAATTTAATAATGATGGATGTGATATTCGACACTGGGATTCAAAGAATCAACCATATAAACTGAGACCAAAAAAGGGGGTCAGGTATTTGGATTCTAGACCCTTGAAGAAGTAGCAATTCCTACTCAATTAATCAACAGAACACTAGGTTTCAAGGTTTCAGAATAAAAAGAGTAACCAGTCTTGCTGGGTATGGTGGCTCACACCTGTATTCCCAGCACTTTGGGAGGCAGGGGCATGAGGATCACTTGAGGCCAAGAGTTCAAGGCCAGCCTAGGCAACAGAGTGATACCCACCCCTCATCTTTACAAAAAAAAATAATAATAATGTTTTAATTGAATACAGTGTTGAAAAGGGGGAAAAAAATATTTTTTTAAAAAAGAAGAGTAGCCAGTCTTAATGTACTCATAAACTAAGTAGATTATATCTGGAATACAGTATTTTATTTAAGAAGAATACTAAAAGCTACAGAATAAGAGTGCCTCTCATAGAAAATCTTAAAAGAAATAATTTGAAAACTGTACCTTATAAGATAGCACTGTACTAAGAGTAAAGTTTCTAGAGCAAGACTCCACTATCTCCTAGATTTGGGACCAGTGGTAAGTTTCTTCTCTTTGCCTTAGTTCCCTCATCTAAAACACTGATCTAATTACAAATATCTACTTCATAGAGTTTTGGAGAAGATTAATATATAATATTTTTAACTAATTATATAATTACACATAATATGTTAATATATAATTACATATTATATATTAGTATACATAAAATACTTATAAGAGGGTGATATAGTAAGTACTCAGTAAATGTTAACCATTACGAACAGAAAGCATGGATGTTTAAATAGCAGAAGGCAAAAGATGCCAGGACTTGATACACATGTTCCAATTGAACATGATGACCAAAGGGATCCTTTCTTTTCTATGCAACTTGAGAAAGTCAGAACAGCATACCCAATCAACGGTGAAGACTTCGGTTCAAATACAGATGAACTTTCATGGAAGAAGCATGTTCCCCATAATTGTTACACAGAGGTTGGGTAACTGTCAGAGGTGCTTCAAAGGACAGCAAGCACTTTGCATTAAAAACTCAGAATTGAATTAAGATTCTATGATTATAAAAAGATTGATTTGTCTTTCAACGGTTTCAATCTAGACTATAGTTCCACAAGTACTAGTCCAGCAGTACCATATTAAATATTACACTTTAGCAAAAATACAATGAAGTAATAAGCTTATGGCTTATCTTTCCATATTTATCATGGAAGAAAATTGCTACCCAATAAAAGCAAGCCAAAAAAACTGATGAATGGAAGGAAGTTATCAATGAAGAGTGCAAAAACAAGCAGAAAAGTTTATTTTATTCTCAATCCATAGTAAGTGTTCAGGGAGACTTTTCACAAAAGAAATCAGCTGACAAGCATTTTAAATAACTGTTTCTTGCCCTTTAAACAAATATTCTGAGAATAAAATCATTCAAACCTCTGTGAGGATTTGAAGATCTCACAAAGTCCTATAATACTTACCTAATCATTCTTAATTTTCATTCAAAACCACAACACAGAAAAAGAAATGTAGTGCTAATCTTTTTATTTCTCTTTTACTAGAAAATCTGTCTCACTGATCCTTAAGAGTCTAATTAATGACAGCCTTAAGTCTATTAAAAGAAATACAGTCTCCTAACTGATTTCTCTAGCTACAACCTACCTATGTGCTCTAGAATCTATTCTTAACATTACCACTATTAATAATACCAAAGTATAGCTCCAATCTGGCAATCTTCATTCCAAATAACATCCTCTAAATGAGATTTGTAAATATTAATTAGCATTTCCTATAAAGATTTTTAAAAATCTGTCCAATAGTGAATGGCAAAATATGGTCAATTCTAGCCTTATCTTGTTGAAATAATTTTGAGAAATACTGGAAGAGAGAGGAAATAGAAATGAATTAATGAATATGACAGAGTTCTAACAGAGTCTCAAATAAGCTGATGGTAATTTTCACTCTAAGTCTCACTTTTGAGCAAGATGAAGAGTTAATATACTGGCATTATGGAATAGTCATTAAAAATATTCATGTAAACCACATAGAAACATGGAAAAACCTAAATCTTCAGTTCAGCTTGTTAGCAAAAAGAAAAAAGACATAAAGAATATGAGAAAACAAATGCTATCACCATTCAAATGAGAACCACCGTAAGAAAAATTATCAATTTTTTTATTGTTTACCAGACTATAATATTGATTTTAAAACTAATCAAAACTGATTCATCTAAACACAGTAATGCTTCCATAAAAAAATATAAGAAATCCGGCCAGACATGGCAGCTCACGCCTATAATCCCAGCACTTTGGGAATCCAAGGTGGGAGGGTCACTTGAGGTCAGGAGTTTGAGACCAGCCTGGCCAACATGGTGAAACCCCCATCTCTACCAAAAAATACAAAAATTAGCTGGGTATGGTGGTGTGCGCCTGTAATCTCAGCTACTCCGGAGGCTGAGTGGCGAGAACTGCTTGAATGCAGGAGGTGGAGGTTGCAGTGAGCCAAGATAGCACCACTGCACGCCAGCCTGGACAAAAGAATGAGACCCTTTCTCGAAAAAGTAAAATATATAAGAAATTCCTCTTCTAGGATTTTATAAAAGTTAAAACCTGTGGGAAATGGTCTTATTTTAGGTCACATTCAGCCCTATAGTTTCACTACATTACTGTATTTCAGGACTGTGCTAAGCCCTGAGGAATAGAAATTAATTTAACAAATGCTTATAATCAAGCATGGGCCAGACATTATAAGTTTGTGGGGATGGCAGCATTGTTCAGGTCTCCACCCTGCTTTCCTTTTGAATGACTGGTCATCAACACTCTTATCATCACTCTCCTGAATACTGTGCAATTCTTTTACTTTCCTTAAAAAACTAATTTGGAAGTCAGTGTCCTTCTGTCAACCCTTCTTTTTCACAAGTTAACTAACTTTTAAACCTCAGTACCATCTTAGATCCCTCCTTACTTTTTTCATTTACTTTTTTTGAAATGGGAGGTTCTCTATGTTGCCCAGGTTGGACTTGCACTTCCGGGCTCAAGCAAATCTCCTGTTTCAGCCTCCCAAGTGACTGAGACTACAGGCTCAAGCCACAGCACCTGGCTCCCCTCCTTACTTTCTATCAGTTTCTAAATTCTGCTTTTTTTTTTTTTTTTTTTTACCACATTTCAACTCACATTTCTTCTAGGTCTCTATCTAAATTGAGGCTTTTATTTCACATCTGGATTATTCAATGAGAATGCCTGTTAAGACACAGAGTTGATACCTGGACCATCTCCTTTCAGCTCACTTCAATGTTTACTTGTAGCTGGTATGGACAGTTAACACACTGACAACTTCCCGTCTCAACCACTTCTCTCCTCAACTCTTCAGCACGTCAGGAGCTTGCCAAGCCCTACCTAACCAGTGTACCTGGGAAGTTCTGGGAGCCTTTTAGATAAAGGCAATCTTAATCAGTGAGGATTGACTGTAGGTGGTAAACCACCCAGCTCCCCTTCATTTGGGGCAGTTATACAAAACTCTGAGGCAGTTATACAAAAATCTCCAAAGGCTTAAGCAGCCTCCAGTTGGCCTTCCACTATTAACCTTTTTTCCTCCTTTTCTGATTCTACCTGCTTCCTCACTTGTGCTTTATAGCATCTCACCTGCACCCATGTCATCTCAGGTCCAAGTTCAAGATGCACTTCAGAGAAACCATAAGGGCTACAAAAATAATGGTCACAATCTAGCTTAACATAAAGCCACCCCAGCAGTCTTCCAGTCTCAATCTTCTAACAATTACAGCTCATTCTCCTTTCATGTGGATCACATACCTCTTCTGAGCAAACACCTTCAGTGAAGTCTTTCATAATTTTTCTTCTTTATCTCTTATTATTAACTTACATAAATTATGAATATCAGCCAAATTGTTCTACCGATGTTTTCTCAAATATAAGTTGTACCCTTCAAGGAGCTCATTAATCTGTTCACATTACAAATATCCTCCAATATTTACCTTTCAAAGCTCACTCATCTCAAATACTACCTTCACCAAGCCCCAATCACAAGTAATGTCTACCTCACCTAAATTCCCGAAGAACTTTTATAAAAACTCATAAGGCATTTACTGTTGTGTAAAAAATTGCCTCACTTGACTACAAGTTCTTTGAAGGCAGAAACCACGTTTCATTCTTTTTATTTTCCAAAGGGCCTTGTCCTGGCAGACTCAAAATATTGACCTAACTTAACCTTCTGAACATTTGAGAGCACCATTTATTTTGATATACCTATTGTTTCTTAAAGACTATTTCTCAGTATACAATATAGCACATAATTCATGTGCCTTTTTATAGATAGTTAAAAGCAACTGTACTCATCTCACACTCTTTGGAGTTTTCCCACTTATCAAAATGTTCCTGCAGACACATGTACACTTTTAAAGTTTAAAAACTACACTAAATAGAGCTGTTACTTATTCCCTTCCTTTTTAGAAATGGTTACATTTCACATTTCTCACCAAAAATCTTTCAGCATTTTATGTACTTCATTTTCTTGTGAAGAGTCCACAGTCTGTCATATGTTATAGTTCACAGTGCTCCAATCTTAATCTATCTGAATTCTCAATCTGTATCAAAAGCTGCTTTGGTAACATTATTTCAGGCTTTACGAAATTCTGATCCTTACACAATCTTGAAGTGTTTCTGTCATGGGGAAAGACTTTATTTCTTGGCATTCCGAGCTCAGAGGACTGGCAGGAGGATCAAGTAAAACTGTGTAAGTGAAAGGTCACTGAAAATTCTAACAGTACTACATAAATGTAAGAATTATCATCTCAATTCTGAATTTCAAATATTTAAAATCACCTATTTACTACAATCTAATGTCATTAAACTGCAGTTATATAAAAAGATTTGCTTATGGTTAAGTTATAAAAAGTTCAGAAAAGACATAAAAAAAGTGAAAGCTGGCCATAAACCAGATCATAAATAGGAAGCAATCTTAAATAGACTATCCCTCTTGCACATACCAGGTCAAATATTTTATTCCAATAAGATTTTTTGTACTGTCCTTTTTTTTTTGAGACAGAGTCTCGCTCTGTGGCCCAGGCTGGAATGCAGTGGCATGATCTCGGCTCACTGCAAGCTCTGCCTCCCGGATTCACGTCATTCTCCTGCCTCAGCCTCCCAAGTAGCTGGGACTACAGGCATCTGCCACCACGCCCGGCTAATTTTTTGTAATTTTTAGTACAGACGGGGTTTCACCGTATTAGCCAGGATGGTCTCGATCTCCTGACCTCGTGATCCTCGGCCTCCCAGAGTGCTGGGATTACAGGCATGAGCCACCGGGCCCAGCCCTGATCTTTCTTTCAATCCTGCCAAGGTAATGAAATAATACAAAGCTCCTAGCATTGTGTAACTATTTCTATTATTTTTTCTTAAAACTAGCATTGTCTTTCATTAAGATTCCTATTTTCTCCCTTATTTATAATAGTATGAATTCACTAACAATATTTGTATTATGCTCAAATTAAATAGCCTATGACGATAATGTGACTTGGTCAGACCTTTCCAAATAAGACAGTAGAAGAAACGGAACTAGGACGGCCTCGTTACTTTTTGTAACACGTTTTTCTTAAAGGAAAAATAATCTGATTAAACTTAAAAATTCTCTACATCCACATATTTATTAAGCAAAAGGCCTAGAGATCGTTACGATAAAATTCACCCTCAATTTAAGTCTATGCTCCTGCCAGAATTTCACCCTCTGGCTCAATTTTCCAGGCCTAATACTGATTCTATGAGAATGTAAACTCCAACGGTACTTGAGTGCAAAACACCCAGGAAAATCTCATCGTCCAACAGCTCAACGTAAAACCCTGTAAATATTCAAATGAAGAGCGTTTTGTATACGAGAAATATAAGTAAAGGTCTGGGAAACCACACACTATGGATCTTTCATCCAAAGGCTGCAGACGGACAGAAGGGGTAACCTCTCAGTCAAGATCAAACATTGGTCGAAGAAAAATTCCAGGGACGATGACACCTCGGTTTTTCCGTTCACAACAACAAATAACGGGGCCGGCCCCCTCAACAGCGCCGCAGAGCGAAACCAGAACCCAGGAGCTGGCACGCCGCAGGGCTTTCAGTCACCCACTGAGAGGGACTGGCAAGCCTGAGGGAGGAGACCGAGGAAAGGAGCAGAGCCCCCCTCTCTCGGGCTGACCTGCACCTCCCGCTTCCAGGGAAGAACCCCTGAGGACCCTTCCTCAAATCAACGACTGGTTCCCATCCTCCACCGACCGTTGACAGGGCGACCACTAGATTATCTCTGCAACGCGGAGCACCGAGGGGCCAAGGCCTTCTTCCCGCCCGCGCACCCACCGCCACCCAGGACCAAGAAAAAGAGGCTGCTGCAGCGGCCGCAGCCCCAGCGCGCGGAAGCGAGAACGGAGACCGGCCTCCGGACGCAAGCGAAACGCCCTTCGGCCCCGCGCCCCTCCCAGCAGCGCCGCGCTCACCTCCACGGCCTGGCCCGCGGGACCCGCCAGCGCGACCAACAACGGCCTGCAGCCGCACCTCCGCAAGCTCCTCTTTTCCTTCTCAGCCCTCGGAGAGGGGCAGTGTCGCGTCAGGAGGGCCGGGAAACGGCCCCGCAGCGCTGCCCTCGGGGTGTCCGCCTCCTGAACCGGCCACTTCCCGCAGCAGCCGCGGCTCCTTCCGGTGTCTCCGGGGCCGCCGCAGGCGTCTCGGGCGTCCGGGGAGGTGGGGGCGGAGCCTCGATGGGAGCCCGCCCCAGGGGCGGGGCCACGGGAGCCAGGCCCAGGTGCGGGGACCCACGCCGGCTCCCTGCTCTGACTGCGAACTATCTGTACAGGGTATGTGCAGCAGTTTGAGGACGTGAGCTTTTTTTTTTTGTTTTTTCATGTTTTCTCCTCCTCTTTCACAGTCACACACTACGACCATTACAAGGTCTTGATTCGATGCATTACAAAACTGCATTAAGGCTGGCCACTGAAGGGCCTCAAGTTTCCAAACTTGAGCAAAGAAATATTAGACTTAACTATTCCCAATTCAACATTGTATTTCCTCCTCTCATCTTTCTTCCCCCAACTTCTTAGGACCTAGATTCTCTGAAAGCAATTATGTTTCCCTTTTCCACCTATGCAAAGAAGAAATTTATCTCACCATTTTCTCTTTAGGCTAAAATCAAGAGGATCAAATCAAATATTTATTGAAACATTAGTATCTGCTTAATGCCTGGAGCATTGAAGGAATCTTGCCTTCTAATTATGTAACTGTTAAAATGCACTCGATTGAGGTTCAAATCTATGAATAAAAAAGGTTAAATTAATAAAAAATTGTTAAAATTGCCAGTTTCAATCTGTCTCATGACATCTGACTTTTTGGTCTCCAAAATGGGAGCATGTACCCAAGTATCATGCAAGATGCTCAATCTCCATTGGAATAGGTAGAAAATATAAAAGCTTCTACTTATTTTTATGGTAAAAATGAAATAAATTAACCACGATACAAAATTCTATGTAGGGATTGACACTCAGGCCTCAATTTGCACCACAAATGATCGCCTATCCTCGGTTCACTGAGGAGAATAGAAATTTCACAGAAGTTTCACAGGCAGGCGCCATGGTTCATGCCTGTAATCCCAGCACTTTGGGAGGCTGAGGTGGGTGAATCACTTGAGGTCGAGACTAGCCTGGGCAACATGGTGAAACCCCGTTTCTACTAAAAATACAAAAATTCGCCAGGCATGGTGACGGGCACCTGTAGTCCTAGCTACTCAAGAGGCTAAGGGTGGAGGATCACTTGAGCCCAGGAGTTTGAGGTTGCAGTGAGCCATGATTGTGTCACTGCACTTCAGCCTGGGTGACAAAGTGAGATATTCTCTGGGAAAAAAAAAAAAAAGATACCGTTAAGAGATGAAAAGTTGTCCACAGCCGGGCATAGAGCCTCACACCTATAATCCCAGCACTTTGGGAGGCCAAAGCGGGTGGATTACCTGAGGTCAGGAGTTCAAGACCAGCGTGACCAACATGGTGAAACCCCCGTCTCTACGAAAAATGCAAAAATTACCCAGGTGTGGTGGCGCATGCCTGTAATCCCAGCTACTCAGGAGGCTGAGGCAGGAGAATTACTTGAACCCAGGAGGCAGCGGTTGCGGTGAGCCAAGATAGAGCCACTGAACTCCAGCCTGGGCAACAGAGCAGGACCCCATCTCAAAAAAAAAAAAAAAAAGTTGTCCACAGAGGAGATCTACAGAAGAAAAAAAGAGAAGAGAGACAGAGAGAGAAGAAAAGTTAGGCCAGCAAATAGAATTTATTTGAAATACATATGATTGAAAAGGGGCTCATCTACATATGTATTTCCAGAAATCAATTTTTAAAAAAACAGGCGACCAAATAGAAAAATAGACAAAAGTCACTTCCCCAGAAATTCTTCTATTGAAAATGTATCGGGGTATTCTGTTCTTACAGTGTCCTAGCAAATTCAATTCAGCCTCCAAGTCCCACCACCATCCTGCTTAGTAACCAAGGTCCTCTCTGGACTTACCTGTCCTGGAGGAGTTCTAGGGCAGTGTCAATGCAAGGAAGACAACTGATAAGGCTGTTCAAGATCAGCAGGTGCGGTGGCTCACGCCTGTAATCCCAGCACTTTGGGAAGCCCAGCTGGGCAGATCACCTGAGATCGGGAGTTTGAGACTAGTGCCTAGATAATAGTAGGCAAGTACTTCTCAGGTGGACATCAAGTGAAGTCCTTGCAGTGGACAAGTTCTCACGAAACAAATGCACTCTGATAGAATATAATGCAATACCTCTCCCACTTTTAACTTCCATGAATTCCTGCCTCCCACCCTTGGGTGTTTATCCTTTTATCCCACAGTCCAGATTGCTTATCTTTTACTTTTCTTCAAACAATATCTCCTGACGGCTTATAATGGCTTATAAGGAAGAATACTATCATTAGGAAATAAATCAACCAACTTCCCCCTGAGAGAACACATTATATATTCCAAAGTGTGGACACCCAGCTGAGTCACTGATTCTGGAGTAGAATTCTAGAGGGTGTGTGGACACCCAGCTGAGTCACACTGATTCTGGAACAGAATTCTAGAGGTGCCGTTCATGGAGAATATAATGTAAATAGTATGACTTAGAGTTGTGCATCAGGCCAGGTACTGAAGTCTCTTCTAATGAAAGGGAGAAAAAAGATGAAATGAAGAGTAGGAAGAAAAAGAAGAAAAGGAGAGATACAAACAGGGAGGGAGGAAGACAATTGAATGGTCATATCAAAAACAAATACCTTCTCATTTTTGTAACTGAGTAATGGCAAGTAAAAAATACCAATGTAGAAAATATACATTTTGGTGCTTATGTACCTGAGACTAAATAAAGCTTTGTAAATGCTGTTTCCTTAGAGACAATTTTACAGATACTCCCAACCTCTATCCTTCATTCACCTGGCTAACTCCTACCTAGATATTCTCTGTTTAACATAGAACTCTTTATCCCATCATTTCCCATTTCAGCATCCTGCTTGCTTCCTTTAGAGAATGTATTATAATTTGTAATTATCTTAAATTTTTTGGTATACTTAATTTTTTGCCTGTCTCTCCTGAACTCCTCAATGGGAGCAGTGACTATTTATCCTATTCATAATATTCCCAGAGCCTAGCATTGAAAGACTCAAAAACTTGTTGGCACTCCTGGGGGTGGTTTTGTCCCCTGAGTGGATAGTTGGCAATATTTCTGAAGAGGATTGGTGGGAGAAAGAATTAGTAACATTCCTTTGCATTGATATTACAAGAGAGTCCCAGACATCATTAATGCCACTATTGAGAAACTCTGATTTAAGCTGGGGCTTTAAAATATGTTTTTGGGCCGGGCACAGTGGCTCACGCCTGTAATCCCAGTACTTTGGAAGGCCGAGTTGGGTGGATCACCTGAGATCAGGAGTTCGAGACCAGCCTGGCCAACATGGTGAAACCCCATCTCTATCAAAAATACAAAAATTAGCTGGGTGTGGTGGCAGGTACCTATAATCCCGGCTACTCGGGAGGCTGAGGCAGGAGAATCGCTTGAACTCGGGAGGCGGAGGTTGCAGTGAGCTGAGATGGCACCACTGCATTCCAGCCTGGGCAACAAGAGCAAAACTCTGTCTCAAAATAAAATAAAATATGTTTCTGGGCCGGGAGCAGTAGCTCATGCCTGTAATCCCAACACTTTGGGAGGCTGAGGCTGCTTGAGACCAGAGTTCAAGACCAGCCTGGGCAACATGGCGAAACCCTATCTCTACAAAAAATTGCAGCAATTAGCCGGGCATGGTGGATCATGCCTGTAGTCCCAGCTACTATGGAGGGTGAGGTGGGAGAATCATTTGAGCCCAGGAAATTAAGACTGCCATGAGCCATGACTGTGCCATCCCACTCCAGCCTGGGCAATAGGAGCGAGACCCTGTCTCTCAAAAAACAAAAAGAAAAAAAGAAAGAAAAGAAAAAAAGAAAAATACATTTTAAAAGAAATCTTAGGCAAAGCATTTTTGCTTTTCCACTCACTGTCACATAATTAAAAAGTCCACCAGGCCAGGTGTGTTAGCTCATGCCTATACTTCAGCACTTTTCGAAGCCAAGGTGGGAGGATCAGTTGAGCCCAGGAGTTTGAGACCAGCCTGGTTAACAAAGTGAAATTCTGTCTCTACATAAAATTTTTAAAAATAATACCAGGATATAATGGCACATGCCTGTAGTACAGCTACTCCAGAGGCTGAGGCAGGAGGATCCCTTGAGCCCAGGAGTTTGAGGCTGCAGTGAGTGAGCTATAATCGTGCCACTGTACTCCAGCTTGGTGACAGAGCAAGATCTTCTCTGTCAGAAAAAAAAAAAAAAAAGTCCTCCAGTAATTTTCTAGTAATAAAAAAAATGGCCTTTTGCCCCTAGTATTAGAAAAAAATCCTGTCCAGTGCAATATCAAAAATTCTCTGCCATTTCCTCTGCCTTGTTCTCCCTTTTCCCTGGCTTATTGGCTTTTTGTTTTGTACCCCTCCACGGTTGGAGAAGACAAGAACAGAAAGGATCTTTCTGGACTGACACAGTTTTAGCAGTCTGTGACTTTTGGGTGTGGCTGGGGTCTGAAGCTGACTCCTTCTCTCATGGAGTCCATCACTGGAACCCTCACCTACAGTCTCTTGGCTCAGCAATGTATCTTCTGGATGGCCACCTATGACCTAGTCCTTAGTCCCCTGATTTCCAGGAATCCTCTCACCCAAACTGACAGTCCTTTTGGACAGCCATTTTCAAGGTGACCCAATCCAAATCTCTTACATGAGGTTCTCACTTAGTCCACAAAAAGCATACAAGTATCTTGCAGAGAAGTGTGAACTGTTCCCAATCAGCCCTATATGCATTTTTTGTGTGTGTGAAAGTCTCGCTGCAGTGCAGTGGCACAATCCTGGCTCACTGCAACCTCTGCCTCCTGGGTTCAAGTGATTCTCCTGCCTCAGCCTCCCGAGTAGCTGGGACTACAAGCAGGCACTACCATGCCGGGCTAATTTTTGTATTTTTTTTTTTTTTTTTTTAGCAGAGACGGGGTTTCATCATTGTTGGCCACGCTGGTCTTGAACTCCTGACCTCAAGTGATCTGCCTGCCTCAGCCTCCCAAAGTGCTGGGATTACAGGCATGAACCTCCACATCCAGCCCCTATATGCATCTTCTGCTCAGAGGCGGCCTCAGCCTCTTGATTTAGAACTTTTCAAATGTACATCAGTTACCAGATATCATCTCTGTAAGATTCAAGGGGCACATCTCATCTTTTCCGAATGGTCCTCTTGAAGCCCCTCAGACTTGGCTTGAGATGAGATAGAAGCACCTATTTCCCCACCCATCATGGAGGTATCTTAACTTAAGATGTGTAATTTGGCACTGACATTTGAAGTCTCTGCCAAGAATCTGTTATCGTCTGTTCACTCTTAGAGTAACGATTCAGGTTACCCTAGCTCAAAGTTTCTAAAAAATGACGCGACATTGACATTTTGGATTAAATAATTCTTTGTTGTGGAGTGTGGTTCCTGTGCACTGAAGGATGTTTAGCAGCATCTTTAGTCTTTACCTACTAGATCCCAGTAGCACCTCCTCCAGTGATAACAGACAAAAATGTCTCCAAACATTGCCAAAAGTCACCCAAGGGGCAAAATCACCACCAGTTGAGAAGTGGTGCTCTAGTTTAGGCTAGTGCTTCTCAGAGGTTTCTTAGATTATCAGATCAGGTCATTTAGAAAATTATAATACACTGGGATCAATAGACAAGGATGCTTGCTGTTAGAGGTTTCCAGCAGGGATCACTGCCTTGGCATACCTGTAAGCCACTTGAAGCCCATAGGTGAACTGGGATACAGAATTTGGATGCTCTAACTTTGGCAAAAAGGAGGTTTACTGGCTTATAGAATCCAAGGAATGATAGCTAGAACCAGGGACTCAAACATTGCAAGGGATTTCTAATGATCAATGATCTCTTTACCACTCCCTTTTTTTTTTTTTTTTGAAGTAGGGTATCGCTGTGTCACCCAAACTGAAGTGCAGTGGCACAATCATGGCTTACCATAGCCTTGACCTCCTGGGTTCAAGCAATCTTCTCGTCTCAGCCCCCCAAGAAGCTTGGACTACAAGTGCACTCCACCACGCCTGGCTAATTTTTGTATTTTTTATAGAGATGGGTTTTCGCCATGTTGTGCAGGCTGGTTTCATACTCCTGGGCTCAAGTGATCTGCCTGCCATGGCCTCCCAAAGTGCTGGGATTACAGGTGTAAGCCACAGTACCTGGCCCATCACTCACTTTCTAATTTGCCATCTTACAGTTTTCTCCAAAAGCAGAGTTCCCGGTTTAAAAAAAATCCCAAAGAAGGGATTTACTATCTTCACCTGGGTCCAGTGCCTGTCCAAGAGCATTCAGCCAGAGGGTCAGCGTCATGGAAGAACAGGGCAGCTCATGACAATCAAGTAGATGAACGGAAGACACAATACCATAGATAGCCAATACTGGCTTACGGGCCAAGAAAAATTTCTTACTTGGCCCACCTTGCACTCCCAAAGTGCTAGGATTATAGGTGTAAGTCACCGTGCCTCACTGAACACAGGACTTTTTTTGGAGTAGCACCGCATTCTCATAACTACTGAGGCAATGCAGTGAAAATATGCTCTAGGTCATTTTCCAGCTTTAGATCTCCAGATTTTACCATTTTCACAATCTTTTCAAGCCTCAATTTCTTGATCTTAAAAATGGCAATAATTTTTTTAATAACAGCTTTATTGAGATATATTCACATACCATACAATTCATCCATTTAAAGTCTACACCTCAATGGTTTTCAAGTGTACACTTCCAGAGGAGGAGAGACATTTTTGGCAGAGGGAGGAGCATAGGCAAAGGCACATCAGCAAGAAAGAATATACTGCAACTGGGAACTTACAAGGGGTCAGTATTGCTAAGTAAAGATTGAGAGCAGGGGATAAGGGAAAAGACTAGACAAGAGAGGCAGATCATAAGTGGCCTTGTCTGCTAAGTAGTTTTTCTTCTAAGGATACGAATAACTTTGGGAAAGGAAGCAACACAATAAGATTTATGTATTGGATTACTTGGATGGTAATGACTGACATAGAGTAGAGACAGGCTACTTATTGTAGAATCCAGACAAGGGAAGGTAAGGGCCTAGCAGTGGAGATGGTAATGAGAGTTACTTACGAGTCTAAAATAACTTTTAATTGACTGCATGGGAGATGGAGCCTAGGAGGGCTCCTCTGTATGGATCCTCTAAATTCTTACCTGGGTTGTTTTAATAGCTTCCTCACATGTCTTTCCGACATGTGAGTCTATTCTCAGTCTCCTTTAGTCCAATGCCATACTTCTAAACATAACTTTCTAAAACTTATATCTAGTCATGTAAGTCTTCAATGACTCTTCCCTGCCCCCAAAGAGTTTTTTTCTCACCAAGGTCCTAGGATGAGGCAAATAAGTTGCCTAGAATGCAATATCTAAGAACCCTATATTTGCAGGAACCCGCAAATACTTCTAACTGTATGCCCTAGGCACATTGCTTGCTTCCTAGGTCCTCGTGGCCTTAGTTTGACCCAAATTTACTCCACCTACCTAGTATTTTGCTATGCCCAATCAAACACCCTGTCCTCAAGCTACTCTAACTTACATTTCGTTTTTCTGAAAGGCAAAACATTTGCCTGTGCCTCTCCTACTTAGTGCAACTTTACTTATACAGGGAACGCCTTTTCTCTCAAAAGTGAACTCCATTCATCCTTTAAAGGGACACCTTCTGGGGCAGCCATGTCCAACCCTTTGAATGCAACAACTTTTTTGCTGATCCATGGTGGTGGATATCATGAAAATTATGCACGGAACTTTTTTTTTTTTTTTTTTGAGACAGAGTTTTACCCTTGTTGCCCAGGCTGGACTGCAATGGCGAGATCTCTGCTCACTGCAACCTCTGCCTCCCAGGTTCAAGCGATTCTCCTGCCTCAGCCTCCCGAGTAGCTGTGATTACAGGCACCCACCACCACACCCAGCTAAATTTTTAATATTTTAGTAGAGACGGGGTTTTACCATATTGGCCAGGCTGGTCTCTAACTCCTGACCTCAGGTGATCCACCCGCCTCAGCCTCCCAAAGTGCTGGGATTACAAGCGTGAGCTACTGCATCTGGCCTTCATGGAACATATATTTTTTTTAAAGCTCATCAGCTATCGTTAGTGTTAGTATATTTTACATATGGCCCAAGGCCATTCTTCTTCCAATGTGGCCCAGGGAAGCCAAAAGGATGGACACCTGTGTCCTAGGGGAAGCCTCTTCTGATTTTCTGTGCTGTGTGGGCCTTTCCTTCCATCCTGTAGCATGCTCCTTAGTGATTATTACTGCTGCTTGATTATACAATGTACATTGTAATGTCATTATTACACATAGCAGTGATTTGTTCACTTTTCCATTTCCTGAACCAAGCTGTGGGCAGGAATTTTTCTCACTCATTCTAGTATTTCCAGCTTTCAGCACACTACAAGGCACAATGTAAGAAATGAACAAATCAATAAACCTATTACTGAAAAAGACGAATGAATGGGAAAATATGAAAGAATTACAAGATGTATTTTTTAACTTAGAGAAGCAGTAATTTTCTTGTACTTCTCAAAATTTCCATCATTTAAATGTATACACAGCAGATGCAGCTCTTTTTAAAAAATAAGTTTAGAAATGACACACGGTTTTCTAGGGTTTTGAAGTCGTAAGATTTTTTAGAAATGCAAAATATGAACTCTTGTTTCTCGGTAGTTTAATTTAAATTTTATGTTCTTTATGTTAAAGTAACTTTAGAATAAACTTATTTGCCTAAACTCTTACTTGAAAAATCTCTGTGATGTCTATTAGTTATTTTACATTTTGATGTAAATACCTTCCAATAGAACACAGGTGTCTCTCTCTCTCTCTCTCTCTCTCTCTCTCTGAAAACGGGTCAAACCGAGAGGATAACTTGAGGTCAGGAGTTTGAGACCAGCCTGGCCAACATGGAGAAACCCTGTCTGTACTAAAAAATACAAAAATTAGCCGGGCATGGTGGCATGTACCTGTAGTCCCAGCTACTCAAGAGGCTCAGGCGGGAGGATTGCTTGAGCCCAGGAGGCAGAGGTTGCAGAGAGCTGAGATCACATTACTGCACTACAGCCTAGGTGACAGAAGGAAACTCCGTCTCAAAAATAAATAAGTAAATGAATAAGAATAAACAATAAAAATAAATAAATAAATTTAGAACATTTTCACCATTCCCAAAAGAAACCCTGTATCCTTCAGCAGTCACTTTAATTTCCCCTCAACTCTCCCAGCTCTAGGCAATCACTATGCTGCTTCCTCTTTGTATAGATTTGCCTATTCTGGACATTGCATATAATTAGAACCATATATAATATACGGTCTTTGTAACAGGCTTTTTTTTTTTTTTTTTTGAGACAGAGTCTCCCTCTGTCATCCAGGCTGGAGTGCAGTGGTGCAATCTTGGCTCACTGCAACCTCCACCTCCTGAGTTCAAGCCATTCTCCTGCCTCAGCCTCCCAAGTAGCTGGGACTACAGGTGCACGCCACCATGCCTGACTAATTTTTGTATTTTTAGTAGAGATGGGGTTTCACCATGTTGACCAGGCTGGTCTCGAACTTCTAACCTCAAATGATCTGCCCACCTCCACCTCCCAAAGTGCTGGGATTACAGGCGTGAGCCACCGTGCCCTACCTGACAGGCTTCTTTACTTAACATAAAGTTTTTAAGATTCATCCATGTTATAACATTTATCAGTTCATCATTCCTTTTTATGACCAAATAATATTATATGAATATATCACATTTTATTTATTCATTCATCAGTTGATGGACATTTGAGTTGTTTCTACTTTTTGGCCATTAAGAATAATGCTGCGGCCGGGCGTGGTGGCTCACGCCTGTAATCCCAGCACTTTGGGAGGCCGAGGCAGGTGGATCATGAGGTCAGGAGATTGAGACCATCCTGGCTAACACGGTGAAAACCTGTCTCTACTAAAAATACAAAAACAAAATTAGCCAGGTATGGTGGTAGGCGCCTGTAGTCCCAGCTACTCGGGAGGCTGACGCGGGAGAATGGCGTGAACCCGGGAGGAGGCAGAGCTTGCAGTGAGCCGAGATTGCACCACTGATCTCCAGCCTGGGCAACAGAGTAAGACTCCATCTCAAAAAAAAAAAAAAAGAAAAGAAAAATGCTGCTAGGCCAGGCACGGTGTCTCACGCCTGTAATCCCAGCACTTTGGGAGGCCCAGGCTGGAGGATCACTTGAGGCGAGGAGTTTGAGACCAGCCTGGCCAACATGGTGAAACCCACTCTCTACTAAAAATTCAAAAATTAGCTGGCATGATAGCGGGTGCCTGTAATCCCAGCTACTCGTGAGGCTGAGATGGGAGAATCACTTGGGCCTGGGAAACAGAGGTTGCAGTGAGCCGAGATCGTGCCACTGCACTCCAGCCTGGGTCACACAGTGAGACTATGTCTCAAAAAAAAAAAAAAAAAAAAAAAAAAGAATAATGCTGCTATGCATATTCATGTACAAGTTTTGGTATGAATGTATGTTTCATTTCTCTTGGGTATTACCTAGGAGTAGAATTGCTGGACCATATGATAACTCTATATTTAACGTTTTGAGGAACTGAATCTGTAGTATTTGGATATGTACATACCACTATACTCTGAATAGATGTTCTAAATTAGCATCTAAAACCATATTTTGAGTTCTAGATGCCTTGGTTAGCTTAGTTCTGACTCATAGAAGGGTCCTGTAAAATACTTTCAGAGGGTAATGAGACTAAAGCTATAATGGCCAATATGTGACCTATAGCATTGTATATATTTGAAAGGAGGCCCTGAGGTATTTCTCGGGACTGCCAAGTTTTTGCAGTTAGTAGAAAAAGTAATTGGAGCTACAAATTACCTAAAAGTGTTCATCTAGTTAGGTGATATAATTGCTTTTACAACCTCAAGGTGCTAGACTTCTTTCTTCAGGCTTAATGTCATCACTTGATAAATGTTGTTTCCACTAATCAATCATTCATGAAGTACATTGGCCACATATTGTTTCAGATGGAATGAGCAGTGACCCTAACTATTCTTTGTTTTTTTTTTTTTTTTTGAGAGAGTCTCGCACTGTCGCCCAGGCTGGAGTGCAGTGGTGCGATCTCGGCTCACTGCAACCCCCGCCTCCCGGGTTCACGCCATTCTCCTGCCTCAGCCTCCCGAGTAGCTGAGACTACAGGTGCCCTTCAACAAGCCCGACTAAGTTTTTGTATTTTTAGTAGAGACGGGGTTTCACGGTGTTAGCCAGGATAGTCTCGATCTCC
Source organism: Pongo pygmaeus (assembly GCF_028885625.2). NCBI lineage: Eukaryota > Metazoa > Chordata > Mammalia > Primates > Hominidae > Pongo > Pongo pygmaeus. Next base: position 152,373,863 of record NC_072373.2, on the reverse strand, counting down.
TGACCTCGTGATCCGCCCGTCCTCGGCCTCCCAAAGTGCTGGGATTACAGGTGTGAACCACTGCGCCCGGCCGACCCTAACTATTCTAAATAAAATATCAGATATACCCAACCAGTGCAATTAAACCTGACTTTGGTGCTGGGCACGGTGACTCACGACTGTAATCCCAGCAGTTTGGGAGGCTGAGGTGGGCAGATCACTTGAGGTCAGGAGTTTGAGATCAGCCTGGCCAACATAGTGAAACCCGTCTCTACTAAAAATACAAAAATTAGGGCTGGGTGTGGTGGCTCACGCCTGTAATCTCAGCACTTTGGGAGGCCAAGGGGGGCAGATCACGAGATCAGGAGATCAAGGCCATCCTGGCTAACATGGTAAAAGCCCGTCTCTACTAAAAATACAAAAAATTAGCTGGGCATGGTCGCGGACACCTGTAGTCCCAGCTACTCGGGAGGCCGAAGCAGGAGAATGGCGTGAACCCAGGAGGAGGAGTTTGCAGTGAGCCGAGATCGCGCCACTGCACTCCAGCCTGGGGGACAGAGCGAGACTCCGTCTCAAAAAAAAAAAAAAAAAAAGAAAAAGAAAAGAAAGAAAGAAAAATTAGCTGGATGTGGTGGCATGAGCCTGTAGTCCCAGCTACTTGGGAGGCTGAGGAAGGAGAATCACTCAAACCCAGGGGGTGGAGGTTACAGTGAGCCAAGATTGTGCTACTGCACTCCAGCCTGGGTGACAGAGCGAGCGAGACTCTATTTAAATAAATAAATAAAAATAAGTCTGACTTTGGTACCTTCTGTGTGTGGCTCACTCCTAAATGCTGGCTCTTTTCTTGTCCCTTTTGTATGTTCCTCAATGACTGTCTCCTTTGCTGGGGACCTCTTATTGTTTCATTTCCCAACCCTGGACAAAAAAATCTGTGGCTGACCATTTAGATGGTCAATTTAAACCTGGTTTGAAGATGCAACCTTCTAATATGATTCAAGCCTGGCTACATTCTGTGACACTCATATGGTCCACAGGAAAATTTTTCTTGCAAAGTTGCAAGTACAGGCCCCTTCTGTTGTAGGCCTCTCTCTCTCTATTCTGCCATCAAAGGCTTCTCTAGATAGCCTATTGCTTTTAGACTTTTCCAGGTAACGTAAATTCCAGGGCACATAGTCAACTTGTCTGAATTTCTTAAGGTTCTTTTACCTGGCTTGAGGTGGAGATAGTGTGGGATAAGCACTCTCTTCTTCCCACTCCTGGGGAAAGGGAAGAAAAATGCACAGCCTGCCAGAAAACTGTCTCCTAGGCTTTTTTTTTTTTTGAGACAGGGTCTGGCTCTGTCACCCAGGCTGGAGTACAGTAGTACGATCTTGGATCACTGCAACCTCCATCTCCTGGGCTCATGCCATCACCCTCCCATGTCATCCTCCCACTGCAACCTCCCGAGTAGCTGACACTACAGGTGTGCCCAACCACACCCAGCTAGTTTTTGCATTTTTACAGAGACTGATTTTCATCATGTTGCCCAAGCTGGTCTTGAACTCCTGGGCTCAAAGTGATCCACCCGCCTCAGCCTCCCAAAGTGCTGGGACTACAGGCATGAGCCACCAAGTCTGGCCCTTCCAGGCATGTTTATTCTACAATCTTCTTTCATCAATCCTGACATATCATTCCTGGGAGGTGTGTGAGAACTGAGGATTGCTAAACTGGCTTCACAGTCTTCCAGCATGTCCTATGGGGATGGTCTGGCATCCTCTTTTAGAATGCTCAGGGTACTTCACATTTATTTTTCTCAGCTTTGGAGCCTCTGTTAAAAGACGCACTGAAGGGTCTAATTTAATATGCCATATATCTTAGCAATATGTGCCAGGATTGTTCTATTTTTTTTTTTTTTTAAGGTGTGCACTTTTATTCAACTGGTCTCAAGTCAGTATACAGGTAAACCCTGGCTGCCTCCACTCACTCTCAGGGAAACCAAAAGCCTTCATACATCTCAAGTTGGGGGAACAAAAGGGGGCCACGAAGGCTGATCATTCAAAATAAAACAAAATAAAAAAGTATTAAGGCAAAGATTTAAAAAATTTTGCAGCGGGGCACGGTAGCTCACGCCTGTAATCCCAGCACTTTGGGAGGCTGAGGCGGGCAGATCACAAGGTCAGGAGATAGAGACCATCCTGGCTAACACAGTGAGATCCCGTCTCTACTAAAAATACAAAAAATTAGCCAGGCGTGGTGGCAGGCGCCTGTAGTCCCAGCTACTCGGGAGGCTGAGGCAGGAGAAGGGCGTGAACCCGAGAGACGGAGCTTGCAGTGCGCTGAGATTGCACCATTGCACTCCAGTATCGGCGACAGAGCGAGACTCCATTTAAAAAAAAAATTTTGCATTACATAATTTACATGATAGCAATGCTATCACCTCCCTTTGTGGACTCAGGAGAGGACCGGGCCGTTCTCCTTAGAGAGCAGTGGGGTGACTTTTAGGAGGGCAAGGGACTTCCTGTAACAATGCATCTCACAATATTTGGAATGACTATTAAAAAAAAGAACAATGTACAATCAAAGTCCTGGGCCACATTGTAGAACTTTGGGGGATGCCCACTCCAACTGACTACTCTCACCTTCACCGTTCCAGTTTTAAAATCCTGAGTCGACACCCCCTCAAAAAAAAATAAAAATAAAAATAAAAAAAGCCATGCCAATCTCATCTTGTTTTCTGTGCAAGTTAGCTTTTGTCAAGAAAGGGTGTAATGCAACTAAGTAAAAGTTCGCCTAGAAGCATTTGCGGTGGACAATGGAGGGGCCGGAGGGGCTGGACTAATTGTATTCCTGCTTGCTGATCCACATTTGCTGGAAGGTGGACAGCGAGGCCAGGATGGAGCTACTGATCCACATGGAGTATCTACTCTCGGGAGGGGCAATGATCTTGATCTCCATCGTGCTGGGCACCAGGGTGGTGATCTCCTTCTGCATCCTGTCAGCGATGCCAGGGTACATGGTAGTGCCGCCAGACAGCACTGTGTTGGCGTAGAGGTCTTTGCAGATGTGCACGTCACACTTCATGATGGACTTGAAGGTAGTTTCTTGGATGCCACAGGATTCCATGCCCAGGAAGGAAGACTGGAAGAGCACCTTGGGGCAGTGGAAACTCTCCTTGCCGATAGTGATGACCTGGCTGTCGGGCAGCTAGTAGCTCTTCTCCAGGGAGGAACTGGAGGCCGCCATGGCCATCTCCTGATCCAAGTCCAGGGTGATGTAGCACAGCTTCTCCTTGACGCCATGCACGATTTCCCACTGGGCGGTGGTGATGAAGCTGTAGTGGCGCTCCATGAGGATCTTCATGAGGTAATCAGTCAGGTCCCAGTCAGCCAGGTCCAGAAACAGGGTGGCCTGGAGGAGGGCCTATCCCTCGTAGATGGGCACAGTGTGGGTGACCCTGTCGCTGGAGTCCATCACGATGTGGCCAGAGGTGTACAGGGACAGCACGGCCTGGATGGCCACATACATGGCTGGGGTGTTGAAGGTCTCAAACATGATCTGGGTCATCTTCTCGTGATTGGCCTTGGAGTTCAGGGGGGCCTCAGTCAGCACTACGGGTGCTCCTTGGAGCCACACGCGGCTCGTTGTAGAATTTGTGGTGCCAGATCTTCTCCATGTCATCCCAGTTGGTGATGATGCTGTGCTCTATGGGGTACTTCAGGGTCAGGATACCTCTCTTGTTCTGGGCCTCATCACCCTCGTAGGAGTCCTTTTGACCCATGCCCACCATCACACAGATGTGGACGGGCAGCAGAGCTCTGTGCTCGCGGAGTGGACGCGGTCTTAGCAGTCTGTTCTACGTTCTTAACCTTTTTTTTTTTTTTTTTTATGGACCTCTTGGCTTTCAGGTAGAGTCTGGGACCCCCTTTCCAAAGTAATGCTTCTATGTGCATAAAACAAATACACGGGATTACAAGGCAAACCAACTATATTGAAATAAAGTTGCCTCCTTGGATCCTATGGAGGTCCAAGTACTCAAGTTAAAAATTTCCATAAGAGCCGGGTGTGTTGGCTCACATCTGTAATCCTAGCACTTCGGGAGGCCAAGGCAGGCGGATTGCCTGAGTTCAGGAGTCTGAGAACAGCCCAGGCAACACAGTGAAACCCTGTCTCTACTAAAATACAAAAAATTAGCTGGGCATGGCAGCATGCGCCTGTAGTCTCAGCTATTTGGGAGGCTGAGGCAGGAGAATTGCTTGAACCCGGGACGTGGAGGTTGCAGTGAGCCAAGATCGTGCCACTGCATTCCACCCTGGGCAACAGAGCGAGACTTTGTCTCCAAAAAAAAAAAAAAATTTCCATAAGATTCTTGGTTCTTTCTAAGCATTACTATATTTGTCTTTCTTTTTCTTTTTTCTTTTTATTTTTTGAGACAGAGTCCTGCTCTGTTGCCTAGGCTGGAGAGCAGCGGCGTGATCTTGGCTCACTGCAACCTCTGCCTCCTGGATTCAAGCGATTCTCCTACCTCAGCCTCCCAAGTAGCTGGAATTGCAGGCACGCACCACCACATCTAGCTAATTTTGTATTTTTAGTACAGATGGGGTTTAACCATGTTGACCAGACTGGTCTCGAGCTCCTAACCTCAAATGATCTGCTCACCTCGGCCTCCAGGTGTGAGCCACAGTGCCAGGCCTATATTTGTCTTTCTAACACGCCAGGAGGAAATTGAGACATGAAAAAGGTAAGTACCTTGCTGAAGACCACTGTGACATAAAAAATACATATTTGGGCCAGGCACGGTGTCTCACACCTATAATCCCAACATTTTGGGAGGCTGAGGTGGGAGGATCATTTGAGCCCAGGAGTTTGAGACCAGGCCCTGGCAACATAGGGAGACATTGTCTCTACTAAAATTTAAAAAATTAACTGGGCATGGTGGCAAGTGCCTGTAGTCCCGGCTACTCAGAAGACTGAAGCAGGAAGATCACTTGAGCCCAGGAGTTCTAGGCTGCAGTGAGCTATGATCGCACTACTTCAGTGCAGCCTGGGCAATAAAGTGAGATCCCGTATCAAAGAAAGAAAGAAGGAAAGAAAGAAAGAAAGAAAGAAAATAGAAAGAAAGAAAGAAAAGAAGGCAGGCAGGCAGGCAGGCAAGCAAGCAGGCAAGCGAGACAGACAGAAGGTAACGAAACAAAGAAAGAAAAGATATATATTTGGTCTCTGTCCCCAGTTCCTGACACAGAGCTCCTAAATCTCTTGGAATTTCCTGGTTGATAGGAGTGTCTTTTTTTCTAATATTCTTGTTGGGCTCCTGGGTAGCTTCAGGATAGGGGCCGGTCACCAGCAAATTCAAGCTATGATTAGAAGCTTAAAAATGTTGGCCCCATACCTACCCTATCCTCTGTGGAGGAGAGAGGAGTTGAAGATTGAGTTAATAATCAATTATGGTTACATTGTCAGAGGGTTCGAACCAGAGCGACTCCATTTTGAGTGAGGGCTAGGAAAATGAGGCTGGGACTTGCTGGGCTACATTCCCAGAAAGTTAGGCATTTCTAGCTTCTAAACATTTACAAGTAAGGGAACAGATTGATAATGTTTACTAAACAGACCCAGACTTGGGAGTGTCCTGATGTCCCTGATACCTTGAGAGCAAAAGCATTCCTAATTTTGCTTTAAAGATAATAATATTAATTCTTGCAAAATATGGTAATTAAGAAAATTAATCTTTTATCACAAACCCTCGTAGCAGAGCACATCTTCCCATGATCTTTTTTTTTAATCCTCTATAAATGAATATTGTACCTAGAGTGGATGCGCTCCTTTTCTTCCTTTTGGGAACGCCCTACTCTGTCTATAGAGTAAGTGGACATTCACCACTTCACTGTCTTAAACTTGCTTTTGCTTTGGACTGTGGACTTGCCCTGAATTCTTTCTTGTTTGAAATCCAAGCACCCTCTCTTGGGGTCTGGATTGGGACTCCTTTCTGCTAACATTATGAAGCTTCCGTAGAAATCCCTGAAGTACGGGGTTCTAAGAGCTTCTGAGTTGGTGAACACATCCATATCCCAAAAAGGTGGTACACCCTGATTCCATGGGGACAGAAGTTCCTGCACTTAGGATCCTTCCAGATCTTGTTTTATGTACCTCTTCATCTGGTTGTTCATCTGCATCCTTTGTAATATCTTCTGTTATGAATCAATAAACTGGTTTGGGATGGGAGGAGAAGATTGCGGGAATTCCTGATTTATAGCCGGTTGGTCAGAAGTGCAAGTGACAACCTGGGATTTGCAATTGATATCTGAAGTGGGGGCAGTCTTGTAGGACTGAGCCCTTAAGGGTTTGGTGCATAGTATTGAATTGAATTTAACTGTACAACACCCATTTGGTAGATGCTAAATTAAAGAGTGGAGTTTATAATAAGAAATAATTGGAGACTTGTTTGGTGGGGAAAAACCTCCACACATTTGGTGTCAGAAGTGTTGAAAGTACAGAAAAATAGCTTTGTGTTTCTTTTCCTTAAACAATGCATATAGTAAGTGGCCAAGAAAGGATTCAAACCCAGGCAGTCTGACTTGACAGTTTTGTTTTGATATTATGCAGATAGGATCCCCTAAATTCATTAATGGTTGCTGTAGCATGTATTGCAGTACTTGTACAGAAGAAACAACTGGTAGTACTCCATGAACTCCATTCTCTGGTTTAGTGAGCATTACACGATGGCTTGGTTATCTGGGGGAGGTACAGGCCTTCAGAATTAATCCAGGCTCCAATTTTTTTTTCCTTGTCCCCGATATCAGAAGATATTGAGTTCCCTGTCCTTCTGGTTTAAACCACTACTTGTTTGGTTTTCTTTTACTTGTAGCGAATATGTTAATTAATATATCCAATAATGGCTAAGATTGAGTGCAGCACTCTGCCAAACCAGAAGGGAGGCTTATGGCAAATTACATTTGGTTTATAAACATAAATTAAATGTGATATTTCTATTTTATATATTTTATTTTATTATTATTTTGTAGAAATGAGGATCTTGCTATTGCCCAGGCTAATCTGGAACTTCTTACCTCAAGGGATCCTCCCTCATCGGCCCCACAAAGTGTTGGGATTACAGATGTGAGCCACCTCACTTGGCCTAAATGTGACATATCTTATTCTCATGCTAAAGAATAAACTCTGTACCCACCGTGTAATAATATTTCTCTCATAATGTTTATCGTGGAATTAAGGAGATAATATGGTCTCAGGAAAGTTGTGTTGAGTGGTAGTCATCATCATTACTGCTCTTCTCATTAGGCTGAATGTTTGGAAGCTGTGGGAAATGGGAAAGAGGAGGAAATTGGGAAAATAAATGAAAATAGCCTTACAAATTTCAGGTTCTTCAAATCTCAACAGCTCCATTTACCCTATAAGTGCAAAATATTTTCACATAAAACCCAGTCTGTGGATCGTTAGTTATTATTAATCTAATAATATCATAAATTGGTACTACTATTCTATTTTCCATTTAGTTAAATGGGAATTTTGAAAACAGAATTATTTTGGCTTTTCACCACAAATATGCTCAGCAACTGGAATTCTTAAATCTGCAGTTTTTTGTGTGTGTGTTTTGTTTTGTTTTTTGTTTTGAGACAGAGTCTCACTCTAGTCACCCAGGTTGGGGTGCAGTAGCACTATCTGGGCTCACACAACCTCCGCCTCCCGGGTTCAAGCAATTTTCCTGCCTCAGCCTCCCGAGTAGCTGGGATTACAGGCAGGTGCCTGGCTAATTTTTGTATTTTTAGTAGAGATGGGGTTTCGCCATGTTGGCCAGGCTGGGCTTGAACTCCTGACCTCAAGTGATCTGCCCGCCTTGGCCTGCCAAAGTGCTGGGATTACAGGCTTGAGCCACCGTGCCCCGCCTAAATCTGCAGTTCTGATGGAATGTTTTGATAAAGACAACGTAGAAACAGTACCTTGGGTTTTGTTGTTATTTTTTCCTAACCCGGCCCCCTATTAGTTTACCATGTATTAGACAGAACCTGAGAGCGGCGACTACTTTGCCAATAAATTGCCACATTCAATACTCTTCGGTTGCCTAATTCAGTGGTAAACACAGAAAAAAAAGGTAAAGAGGACATGAAATCAATAATAAATGCATCATCTATACCGGATTAGAATGCCTCTTAACACTCATTCATTTGAGGGCTGAGGGCCTGTGGTAGAAGTTCTTAATCTTGTTTTCAGGGTTTTGAAATTGTGTAATTTTTTTTTCTTTAATGTAATGAGCATGTGTATACACATTTTTTTTTTCCAGGGGAAAGGCGCCATAGTTTTCACCAGATTGACAACTGTTCTAGATCCCCCGACAGGTTACGAACTACAATACTAGTTTTTTTTACCGGTTTGTAAAAGGATGCAATTCTTCGAATATAGTTTTTACATCCACCTGACGAGGAAGGAGCCTCTACCCTAAACAAAAATGGCGGGAGCTGCTTCACACGTAGCCCCTCACGCAGAAAGCCTGGAAGGCCCCCTCCACTTTCTCTCCACCTTCGCACTCCTGACCCCGGAAGGACTCCGCCTTCTCCCCGTCAGGCTGCTGCTCAGCGCCAGGCATCAGCTGGGAAGCAGGCGTGGGCAGGCCGGCTGTACCTGGCCTGGAGCTCCAGGTACAGGGCCAGGGGCGGGGTGGGGTGGAGAGGCGGGCGGGAGGAAGCGGAGAGTTGGGCGGCCACGCAGTTGGGGCAGAGGCCTCGGGGCAGGGGTGGCGCGGACTCCATCGCTGGCGTTAGCTCTCGGACTGCCAGATGGAGCGGCTGAAAGCCAGAGGGTCTACCGCCGTGCCACCCTGAACACTCCCGACCTCGTCTCATCTCAGAAGCTAAGCAGGGTCGGACCTGGTTAGTACTCGCGTAGGAAAGCAGGAGGGTCCCCACGCCAGAGGGAGGCCTGCAAAGGAAGCGCGGAATTGGGATGGGCTCGCCACTGCTCTGAGCCAGAGGAAGGGTCTGGATGGCCGAGCTGGAGGGACCCCTTTTTCTGGTGTTCTTGGCAAAGAAAAAGGAAGACAGCAGCGGAGAGAGCTCCGCGAGGGGCTGCTGTGGGGTCGGGGGAGAGCGCGCTGGAGGTGGGGCAGCTGGTGAGGTCTCAGGTTCTGTTTGGATGCGGGTGGTTTTGAGCAGGGAGTGGCTTTTGGATGTGAAAGATTACTCTGCTTTGCAGGTGCTTTCAGAGAATAATTTAGCACGGGAGCATTGTGGTGTCAGGTCCTTCTGTAAAGTTGTTAAATTATCTGTTTTCCAGAGGGAGGACTCAGCTTTGTTTTTGCTGAGACTTTGAAACCTTTATTATTGTTGTTTTATTGTTGTTATTGCAGCTAAACATGTTTGCTCTGTTCTAAGTGTCTTCTCAGAGTTAGGTTATATAGATTTGTGCTTCACGTCAATTTTCTTTTTGATACTTCAGACTTGCCTTCCTGTTGGATTATAAAGTCAAAGTTGTAGGATAGAATTTTAAGATGTGTAAGAAACAAACTGTTTATGACATTTATTTTTAATTCCGCAGTAGTTGGAATGTAGAGGAACAAGTAATATCACACAGGACAATATTTTTGGTTATGTTTTATAGATTCCGTCTATAAATTTGAATAATCATGAAACCCCCTTCATGTTTATTTTTATTATACTTCTGAAAGCAACTGAAATGACTAGTTTTTTTTTTTTTAGTTTTTCAATGAATAATGATTAGGTTTGGAATCAACTTCCTCAGTAATATTAAATGAAAAAGAATGAGGTAGTTAGAATGCAAAAATAGAGGTTTGTTATAATCTTTTTTTTTTTTTTTTTTTTTTTTGACACGACGTCTGGCTCTGTCACCCAGGCTGGAGTGCAATGGCGCGATCTCTGCTCACTGCAACCTCCGCCCCTAGGTTTCTAGGAGTTCTCCTACCTCAGCCTCCCGAGTAGCTGGGATTACAGCTGGGATTACAGGCGCCCGACACCACGCCTGGCTAATTTTTTTGTATTTGTAGTAGAGACGGGGTTTCGCTATATTGGCCAGGCTGGTCTCGAACCCTTGACCTCAACTGATCCACCCGCCTCGGCCTCCCAAAATGCTGGGATTACAGGCGTGAGCCACCACGCCCGGCCGAGGTTTGTCATAATCTTTTAAGAATATCTCTGCAGCCAATTAAAGTGTTTGCTTTATTTTCTTTCTATTCTGCTTAAAAATTTGGAATGCTCTATTATAGGGAAAATTACTTTGGGTGAATTACTCAATACGTTTTTTAAATGCAGTAGCATAGATTGCTTAATGATCCAGAATCTAATTAGTAAAAATGTTTCTCAAAATAAAATGTGTTAATATTTAGGGAGGGGGAAGAATAAATGAGCTTCCCCCCACTTCCTTTTTACTGTAGTAATATTAAAAAAGTAATAGCTGTAGGCAGGTTTTTAAAAATCAAGTATTACAGACAGACTTGTAAGGAAAAGCAGTCATTCTTTGCCCAGCTTCTCTATATCCCTTGTCTTATTCTCCAGAGGACCATTTTTCACTTTCTTAACTGTTCATAGTTTCCTCTGTACTTTTTAATCATATGTCTCTATCACAGGTTGTTGACTGAAATAAATGTATGTCAATTAGAGCTAACTATACTGAGTCTAAAAGTTGTACTTAGAACACTGGTAGGGGGAATTAAGTTTATACTGCTGTATTCCTAGTAAGGATTAAGGGAAGCATCAGTAGTAGTAATCCACCCTAAGAGGTATTGCTGTGTTTGATTTTAAAGGAAACCACTACTTAATCAGTGGTTTTGACACTTGTCTGAAGACAGGTGGGTATTAACAGAAGGGGATAGTCTATTGGAGTATAGAAAAAGAGAACATAGAGATATATGTGGAAATGAAGGGCCTAAAAAAAGTATAGCAAATAATTTTTTTGTTTTTTTTTTTGGTGTAGGCAGGGTTTCACCATGTTTCCCAGGCTGGTCTCAAACTCCTGGGCTCATGGGCTCAAGCAATCCACCCACCTCAGCCTCCCAAAGTCACTCCCAAAGTAGCTCAGGCATGAGCCACTCATTGTGCCCAGCCGCAAATAAACTTTTATAGAGGGATTGTTGGTAATTTTTATATTCTGTTACGTAATATACAGCACTACCCAAATAAAAGAAATAATAAATCTGGTAGACATAAACATTGTAGTTATTAGAGAAGCCCATTCTCTTGTGCATTAGAGATAGTGCTTGGGCGTTTTCTTGGCCTGAATGAAATATTCCTCAGGACTCTTGATTTTTGCACTCATCAGGCAACATTTTTGACTTATTAGTTCAGCTTCCTATGGTCTTTTATTTCAGGGATGGTATGTTTTGATAGAATATGTACACTAGATCGTTTATTTCTTTATTATAAATAGATAAACTTGTAAACTGATTTATGCATCAATACCACGTAAATTTGTTTAGCATGTGTTCAACTGGGTACAGTGGTAAAATTACGTTTCTGGTCTATAAAGCAGAGACCCAGACCCTGAACCACTGCCTTAATGACCTCTCTTTGTGTGTCAACTGCTTCTCTGTACTCATCTGACTTTTCTTTTTTTGTTTAAGAGAAATAATATGCATTAAAACTATACCAAAATCATATAGCATATATGTGGCATTTCTTTGAAGATCTTTAAAATGAGACAATAGGAGAATAAATGCGTGAGTTCTGATGTTCAGTCAGTGAACTCTGAGATTCTAGCCCCAGGATTCTGTTCTGGATTCCATTCAGCAACCTGCCTGCCACCTACTGTCACCCCCGCAGTTATATGAAGGAAACCGAATGAATGAGAAGTAAATTTTAAATTACTCTCTAAAAAATGTTAAATTTTTATGTAACCAGAAAAGAGAGAATCTAGAACTTGCAATTTCCTAAGGAAAACTTGCTACCTGGACTCAAAGTTTAAATCTAGTTTTTTTTTTTTTTTTAACTTCTTATTATTTTTTATGCTATCTCCTACAGGAAGGATAGCTTATTGTTTCTTTTACGCATTTGGTGATTAATAAATATAATTTTAGCTCAAGTGTAATGTCATCAATAATTGACTGCAAAAATAAGCTGATATAATTAAATTTTCAGTTTGTACCTTTCATTGGTAAAGTAACCAGAAATCTTTGTGGCTAATTTTTTTTATGTTTCATTTAATGAAGATTAGAAGAGGAGCCATGTCAGAAGAAACAGTAAGTGAATCACAGTTTTCCTTGAAGACAGCAGCGCTAAGAGTGTTTGATCTTCCTCTGACTTGGTACTATTCTCTCTCCCAGGTAAATAAAAGAAGCAAACATGAAGTTGAATATTAAGCTTATTGCTCAGAGCGTATTTTGTTTACATTATTTCAGTTTTATTTGAGCTTTCTATATAGTACAGTCAAAATATTTATTGCAGTAGTTAAAAAACCTACTTGGTTATTTCACGGGTTTTTGTTTTTGTTTTTGGTTATTGTAACTCTTAAAAAGGGGTTATGTTACTTAAAAATTTTTTTCTGTCTTAAGCAAACTTACATAGTCCATTATTATTACTTTCAGTGAATTATGTTATTCCAGTAGGCCTGTTCTCACTATTAACAATCCTTTAAATTTTATTGTGGTAAAGTACAAATAACATAAAATTGACCATTTTGATCATTTTTAAGTGTATAGTTCATTAGCCTTAAGTACATTCACATTGTTGTACAAACAATATCCAGAATTCTTTTCATCTTGCAAAACTCAAACTCTACAACTGTTTGTCAACATCTTACTGTACCTCCTTCCCGTCATTCCCCACAACCATTCTATTTTCTGTCTGTATGAATTTGACTAGGTACCTCACAAGTAAAACCCTACAGAATCTTTTTGTGACTAGCTTATTTTACTTAGCATAATGTCTTCAAGGTTCATCCATGTTGTAGCTTATGTCAGCATTTCCTTTCTTTTTAAGGTAGAATAATATTTCATTGTGTGGATATACTACATTTTGCTTATGTGTGTGTTTGTTGATGGACATTGGATTGCTTCCATGTTTTTGCTATTGTGAATAATGCTGCTATAAACATGGATATACAAATATCTCTTTGAGATCCTGCTTTTAATTATTTTGTGTCAAGTGAAATTGCTGGATCATACAGTAATTCTACTTTTAATTAAATTTATTTATTTATTTATTTATTATTATTATTTTTTTTAGAGGCAGGGTCTTGCTTTGGAGTACAGTGGCAAGATCATAGCTCACTGCAGCCTCAAACTCCTGGGGTCAAGCAATCCTCCCACCTCAGCCTCTCAAGTAGCTGGGACTACAGGCATGTGCCACCATCTCTCCACCAGTTTTTAAATGTTTTTGAAGAGACAGAGTCTCAGCATGTTGACCAGGCTGGTCTTGAACTCCTGGCCTCAAATCATCCTCTCACTTTGACCTCCTAAAGTACTGGGATTATAGGTGTCAGCTGGTTCACCCAGCCCTATTTTTAATTTTTTGAGGAATTGCCATACTGTTTTTCACAGTGGCTGTACCACTTTACGTTTCTACCAATAGTGCACAGTTTTTCCACATCCTCATCAATGCTTGTTATTTTCTATTTCATTGATAGTAGCCATCCTAATGGGTATGAGGTTATATTAGTCCGTTTTCATGCTGCTGATAAAGATATACCCAAGACTGGGCAATTTACAAAAGAAAGAGGTTTATTGGACTCACAGTTTCACATGGCTGGGGAGGTCTCACAATCATGGTGGAAGGTGAAAATCACATCTCACATGGCGGCAGACAAGAGCTTGTGCAGAAAAACTCCCATTCTTGAAACTGTCAGATATTGTGACACTTACTCATTATCATGAGAACAGCAGGGGAAGGACTTGTCCCCATGATTCAGTTACCTACCACTGGGTCCCTCCCACAACACGTGGGAATTCAAGATGAGATTTGGGTGGGGACACAGCCAAACCATATCATTCTGGCCCCTCCCAAATCTCATGTCCTCACATTTCAGAAGCAATCATGCCTTCCCAACAGTCCCTCAAAGTCTTGACTCATTTCAGCATTAACTCAAAAGTCCACAGTCCAAAGTCTCATCTGAGACAAGGCAAGTCCCTTCCACCTATAAGCCTGTAAAATCAAAAGCAAATTAGTTACTTCCTAGATAGAATGGGGGTATGGGCATTGGGTAAATATGGCTATTCCGAATGGGAAAAATTGGCCAAAACAAAGGAGCTACAGGCCCCATGCAAGTTTGAAATCGAGCAGGGCAGTCAAATTTTTTTTTTTTTTGAGATGGAGTTTGGCTCTTCTTGCCCAGGCTGAAGTGCAATGGTGCACATCTTGGCTCACCACAACCTCCGCCTCCCGAGTTCAAGCGATTCTCCTGCCTCAGCCTCCCGAGTAGCTGGGATTACAGACATGTGCCACCACGCCTGGCTAGTTTTGTATTTTTAGTAGAGATGGGGTTTCTCCATGTTGGTCAGGCTGGTCTTGAACTCCTGACCTCAGATGATCTGCCTGCCTCGGCCTCCCAAAGTACTGGGATTACAGGTGTGAGCCACTGCGCCCGGCCAGGGCAGTCAAATATTAAAGTTCCAAAATGATCTCTTTTGATTCCATGTCTCACATCCAGGTTATGCTGATGCAAGAGGTGGGTTCCCATGGTCGTAGGTAGCTCTGCCGTTGTGGCTTTGCAGGGTACAGCCTCCCTCCCGGCTGCTTTTATGGGCTGGTGTTGAATGTCTGTGGCTTTTCCAGGTGTACGGTGCAAGCTGTTGGTGGATCTATCATTCTGGGGTCTGGAGGATGGTGGCCCTCTTCTCACAGCTGCATTAGGTGGTGCCCTAGTAGGGACTCTGTGTGGGGCCTCCGACCCCATGTTTTCCTTCTGTACTGCCCTAGCAGAGGTTCTCCATGAGGGCCCACCCCTGCAGCAAACTTCTGCCTGGGCATCCAGGCATTTCCATACATCTTCTGAAATCTAGGTGGAGGTTCCCAAACTCCAATTCTTGATTTCTGTGCACTGGCAGCCTCAACACCATGTGGAAGTTGCTAAGGCTTGCGGCTTGCACCCTCTGAA
This sequence comes from Pongo pygmaeus, assembly GCF_028885625.2. Lineage (NCBI taxonomy): Eukaryota > Metazoa > Chordata > Mammalia > Primates > Hominidae > Pongo > Pongo pygmaeus. Next base: position 152,358,860 of record NC_072373.2, on the reverse strand, counting down.
GCCACAGCCCAAGCTCCATGGTGGCCCCTTTCAACCATGGCTAGAGTGGCTGGGATGCAGGGCACCAAGTCCCTAGGCTGCACACAGCACAGGGACACTGGGCCTGGCCCCTGAAACCACTTTTTCCTCCTAGGCCTCTTGGCTGATGATGGGAGGGGCTGCCGTGAAGACCTCTGACATGCCCTGGAGACATTTTCCCATTATCTTGGGGATTAACATTTGGCTTCTCTTTACTTATGCAAATTTCTGCAGCCTGCTTGAACTTCTCAGAAAATGGAATTTTCTTTTCTATAGCATTGTCAGGCTGCAAATTTTCCAAACTTTTGTGCTCTGCATCCCTTATAAAACTGAATGCCTTTTAACAGCACCCGAGTCACCTCTTGAATGCTTTGCTGCTTAGAAATTTCTTCTGCTAGATACCCTAAATCATCTCTCTCAAGTTCAATGTTTCACAAATTTCTAGGGCAGGGGCAAAATGCCGCCAGTCTCTTTGCTAAAATATAGTAAGAGTCACCTTTGTGCCAGTTCCCAATGAGTTCCTCATCTCCATCTGAGACCACTTCAGCCTCACTTTATTATTCATATCACTATCAGCATTTTGGGCAAAGCCATTCAACAAGACTCCAGGAAGTTCCAAACTTTCCCACATTTTCCTCTCTTCTTCTGAGCCCTCCAAACTGTTTGAACCTCTGCCTGTTATCCAGTTCCAAAGTCACATCCACATTTTTGGGTATCTTTTCAGCAGCACCCCACTCTGCTGGTACCAATTTACTGTATTAGTCCATTTTCATGCTGCTGATAAAGACATACCTGAGACTGGGCAATTTACAAAAGAAAGGTTTATTGGACTTACAGTTCCATGTGGCTGGGGAAGCCTCACAATCATGGCGGAAGGTGAAAGGCACATCTCACATGGCAGCCACAAGAGAGAGTGAGAGCCAAATGAAATGGGTTTCCCCTTATCAAACCATCAGATCTCATGAGACTTATGCGCTGTCATGAGAACAGCAAGGGAAAGACTTGTCTCCATGATTCAATTATCTCCCACCGGGTCCCTCTCACAACACATGGGAATTCAAGATGAGATTTGGGTGGGGACACAGCCAAAGCATATCAAAGGTAGTATATCCTTCTGGTTTTGGTTTGTATTTCCCTGATGATGTTGAGCATCTTTTCATGTGCTTATTGGCTATTTCTATGTATCCTTTGGAGAAATGTATATTTTAGTCCTTTGCCCTTTTTTTTTTTAAGACAGAATCTCACTCTGTTGCATGGGCTGGAATGCAGTGGTGCAGTCTCACTGTTCGGTGCAGTCTCATTGCTCACTGCAGTCTCGGCCTCCTGGGTTCAAGCAATTCTCCCTGCCTTAGCCTCCCGAGTAGCTGAGATTACAGGCGCCTGCCACCATGCCTGGCTAATTTTTGTATTTTTAGTAGAGTCAGGGTTTTGCCATGCTGACCAGGCGGGTCTGGAACTCCTGACCTCAGGTGATCTGCCTGCCTCCGCCTCCCAAAGTGTTGGGATTACAGGTGTGAGCCACTTGCACCTGGCCCCTTTGCCCATTTTTGAAATTGTTTCGTTCTTGTGGAGTTTTAGTTCTCTGTATAGTCTGGATATTAATTCCTTGTTAGTTATATCATTTCCATATATTTCTCCAATTCTGTGAATTACTTTTCTTTTTTTTTTTTTTTTTTTGAGATGGAGTCTTACTCTGTCACCCAAGCTGGAGTGTAGTGGTGCAGTCTCGGCTCACTGCAACCTCTGTCTCCTAGGTTCAAGCAATTCTCCTGCCTCAGCCTCCCGAGTAGCTGACTTTACAGGTGCCTGCCACCATGCCTGGCTAATTTTTGTATTTTTTCTTTTTTTTTTTTTAGACAGAGTCTCGCTTCTTCACCCAGGCTAGAGTGCAGAGTGCAATGGCGCGATCTCGGCTCACTGCAACCTCCGCCTCCCGGGTTCAAGCAATTCTTCTGCCTCAGCTTCCCAAGTAGCTGGAATTATAGGCATGTGCCAGCACGCCCGGCTAATTTTTGTATTTTTAATAGAGATGGGGTTTCACCATGTTGGCCAGGCTTTTCTTGAATTCCTGATGTCAAGTGATCCGTCTGCCTTGGCCTCCCAAAGTGCTGGGATTATAGGCATGAGCCACTGTACCTGGCCTAATTTTTATATTTTTAGTAGAGACGGGGTTTCACTGTGTTGGCTAGGCTGGTCTCGAACTCCTGACCTTAAGTGATCCACCCGCCTTGGCCTCCAAAGTGCTGGGATTACAGGCATGAACCACCGTGCCCGACCATGTGAATTACTTTTTATTCTGTTGATAGTGCACAAAATTTTAAAATTTTCATCAAGTCTTGTTTGTATCTTTTTTTTGTTGCCTGTGTCTTCGTTGTCATATTTAAGAAGTTATTGCCAAATCCGATGTTGTGAAGCTTCTTAGGGTTTTAGGACTTATATTTAGGTCTTTGATACATTTTGAGTTAATTTTTGTATGTATTATTAGGTAAGGGTCCAGTTTTCCCTATACCATTTGTTGAAAAAACTGTCCATTTCCTACTGAATGGTCTTGCACCCTTGTGGAAAATCATTTGAGTATATATATGAGGTTTTATTTCTGTGCCCTTGATGCCAGTACCATACTATTTTGATTACTGTCGCTTTATAGTGAGTTTTGAAATTAGGAAGTGTGAGTCCTCCAGCTTTGTTCTTCTTTTTCAAGTTTATTTTGGCTATTCTAAGTCCCTTGAGATTCCATATGACATTTAGGGTGGGTTTTTCTATTTCCGCCAAAAAATCATTGGGATTTTGATAGAGATTGCATTGAATCTGTAGATTGCTTTGGGTAGTATTGACATCTTAACAATGTTAAGTCTTCTAATCCATGAACATGGGATGTGTTTCTATTTATTCATGTTTTCTTTAATTTCCTCAGCAACACATATATATATATTTTTTAATTGTAGAAGTCTTTCACATCTTTGGTTAATTCCTAAGTATTGTATTCTTTTTGATAATAATCTAAATGGAATTGTGGGGGGGGTTGCCTTTTTTTTTTTTTTTCTTTGAGAGAAGGTCTTGCTTTGTTGCCCAGGCTGGAATGCAGTGGTACAGTCATGGCTCACTGCAGCTGAAACCTCCCAGGCTCAGGTGATCCTTCCACCTTGGCCTCCCAAGTAGCTCGTACTACAGGAGTGTACCAACACACCCAGCTAATTTTTTTTAATTTTTTTGTAGAGACACGATTTTACCATCTTGCCCAGGCTGGTCTCAAACTCCTGGATTCAAGTGATCCTCCCGTATTGGCCTCCCAAAGTGCTAGGATAACGGGTGTGAGCCACCGTGTTTGGCTTTCTCTCTCTCTCTTTTTTTTTTAAACCAGATTTTAAAATAAGAAGATGGTTCTGTAGTATCCTTCACAGCCAATCAATGAAAGTTTTTTAAAAATCGTTTTGATCTTATGGATTTAATTGTATTTGATGTTTTAAACCATTGCATTTATTTATTCTTACTTATGCTCAAATGATCTCGTATTTGGCCAGTGAGAGTCTATTCAGGTTGGTTCCTGAGTGCTCTTGATAAAACCCTCGTAATCCTTGCTCTCTAGTATAAAATGGCACAGGCTCATCTTGTACTTTTCCTGCTCCATACCTAGAATCAACCACTTCTTCAAGGACCCCTTTAGTGTAAAATGATAAAGACAAAAAACTAGGTACCATGAGTCAATTCAGATTACAGTGAGTAGTTGTGAGAAGGAAAACAATCCAATTATAAAACTCTCCCAAAAGTTCTTTGGTTTGAATTATTCTGGATTAGAAACTAGGTTGGTACAGCTTATTTTTAAAAACTTTATTTTGAAATAATTATAGATTCACAGGAAGTTGCAAAAATTATACAGCAAGGCCCAGTGTACCTTTTATCCCATTTCCCCCAATGGTTACATTTTATATGACTATAGTACAATATCACAATCAAGAAATTGACAGTGACAATGTATGTATATAATTCTATGCCAAGCCATTTTATCATATGCATAGATTTATGTAACCACAGCCTCCATCAAGATCCAGAACTCTTCTATCACCTTAAAGATTTACCTCTTGCATCCTTTTTATAATCACACTCACACCTTTCTTTTTTTGTCTTGCTCTGTCCCCCAGGCTGGAGCGCAGTGACGCAATCTCGGCTCACTGCAAGCTCCGCCTCCCGGGTTCAAGTGATTCTCCTGCCTCAGTCTCCTGAGTAGCTGGGACTACAGGCTCCCGCCACCACACCCGGCTAATTTTTTGTATTTTTAGTGGAGACAGGGTTTCACCATGTTAGCCAGGATGGTCTTGATCTCCTCACCTCGTGATCTGCCCGCCTCGGCCTCCCAAAGTGCTGGGATTACAGGCGTGAACCACTGCGCCCAGCCCCCACCTTTCTTTTTCCCTGGCACCATTCCTTTTTTTTTTTTGAGATGGAGATTTGCTCCTGTTGCCCAGGCAGCAGTGCAATGGTGCGATATTGGCTCACTTGCAACCTCCACCTCCCAGGTTCAAGCGATTCTCCTGCCTCAGCCCCCTGAGTAGCTGAGATTACAGGTGCCCACCATCGTGCCCGCTAATCTTTTGTATTTTTAGTAGAGATGGGGTTTCACCATGTTGGCCAGGTTCGTCCCAAACTCCTGACCTCAAGTCATCCACCCGCCTCAGCCTCCCAAAGTGCTAGGATTACAGGTGTGAGCCACTGTGCCTGGCCCCTGGCACCATTCCTAATCCCTGGTGAACCTTAATCTGTTTTCCATCTATAGTTTTGTCATTTCAAGACGGCTATATAAGGCTGAGAACAGTGGCTTATTCCTGTAATCCCAGCACTTTGGCTGGCAGGAGGATTGCTTGAGACCAGGAGTTTGAGACCAGCCTAGGCAATATAGTGAGACCTTGTCACTACAAAAATAAAAATAAATGTCAGCTGGGCATGGTGGTAGGTGCCTATAGTCCTAGCTGAGGAGGCTGAGAAGAGAGGATCACTTGAGCCCAGAATTTCGAGGATATATTAAGCTCTGATTGCATTATTGCACTCCAGCCTGGGCAACAGAGCAAGACCCTGTCTCTTTAAAAAAAACAAAACAAAACAAAAAAAACCTGCTATATAAATGGAATCACACAGGCTGTTACCTTTTGAAATTGGCGTTTTTTCACTCAGCATAATGCCCTTGAGATCCAGCAAAGCTGTTGAATGTATTAACAGTTTGTTCCTTTTTATTTTGTACTCCATGGTATGTATGGATGTACCACAATTTGTTAACCATTCATTTATTGAGGACCATTTAATATTACAAAATAAACCTGCTTTAAACATTTGCTTGTAGGTGTTTGTGTGGACATGTTTTTATTTTTCTGGGATAAATGCTTAGAAGTAGATATTTGGTTTTTTTTTTTTTTTTGAACAGAGTCTTGCTCTATCACCCAGACTGGAGTGCAGTGGTATGATCTTGGCTCATTGCAATCTCAGTCTCCTGGGTTCAAGTGATTCTTGTGCCTCAGCCTCCTGATTTGCTGGGATTACAGGCGCACACCACCACGCCTGGCTAATTTTTGTATTTTTAGTAGAGACAGGGTTTCACCATCTTGACCAGGCTGGTCTTGAACTCCTGACCTCAAGTGGTCTACCTGCCTCAGCCTCCCAAAGTGGTGGGATTACAGGCATGAGCCATTGCGCCTGGCCCAATACTTAGTTTTTAAAGAAATTACAAAATTAATTATTGGCTGTATCGTTTTACATTACTACCATCAAAGTATGAGAAATCTAGTTTTCCCATATTCTCACCAGTATTTGGTATTGTCACTTCAAAATAATTATTTTAGATGTTCTAATATAACTGAACAAAAGTCTGGCTGCTCACTGCTTGAGGACCAAAACATGAGAAAGAAAGAGTGGTGAAAGGAAAGCAACTTTATTGAAATGCTAGCAGTTGGGAGAGGCTAGGCTTATGTCTCCAAAAGACCATTTCAAGTGTTAGGCTGAGGGAAGGGGTTTAAAAAGAGGAGACTTGGTATGGGAAACATGAGAGTAACACAGGATGCAGGTTCCTATGTGTTGTTCCAAGGACTATCTCGAATTATTGTCTGCCTGGAGTACAGGCTGGTGCCATTTTATTTGCTGCTGAGTTACAGATTATCAGTTTTGAGGTAATCTCCCTGTAGAGGAGAATTCATTCCACAGCTGGGTCTTTTTGCCTGGGTTGTTGTAGCCCCTGAAATTTCTTAACAAGCATGCAGTTAGGTAAGTGTGCATGGTGCAAGGGAGTGTCTGGTGGGAAAGAGAGGGGAGCAGAGTTTCAAAGAAGATTTCAAGGCCATATTTTAAGACTTAGGACACAAAGTTTCTACAGTTTGTTTCAAGGTTACATCTTAAGACTAGAGAAACAGGAGAAAAAAGTTTTAAAATGCATTTCAAAGCTGAAATACTCAGTTACACTAATAGTTTTGTACTGGTATCTCACTGTGGTCTTAATTTGCATTTCCCAATTGGCTAATGATGTTGAACATCTTCTTGGGTTTGTGTGTGTGTGCCATCTGTATATCATCTTCAATGAAATTAAATGTCTCTTCATGTCCTTTGCCCATTTTCTAAATTGGATTGTTTGCTTTTTTTTTTTTTTTTGAGACGGAGTCTCACCCTTGTAGCCCAGGCTGGAGTGCAGTGGCGCAATCTCGGCTCACTGCAACCTCTGCCTCCCGGGTTCAAGTGATTCTCCTGCCTCAGCCTCCTGAATAGCTGAGATTACAGGCATGCACCACTATGCCTGGCTAATTTTTTTGTATTTTTAGTAGAGACGGGGTTTTACCACGTTGGCCAGCCTGGTCTTAAACTCCTGACCTTAGGTGATCTGCCCGCCTCAGCCTCCCAAAGTACTGGGATTACAGGCATGAGCCACAGCACCCAGCCTGTTTTTTTTTTTTTGTTTGTTTGTTTGTTTGTTTTAAAGACAGGGTCTTTCTGTTGCCCAGGCTGGAGTGCAGTGGTGTGATATCGGCTCATTGTAGCCTCAGTCTTCTGGGCTCAAGCAATTCTCTCACTTTAGTCTCCTCATTAGCTGTGACCGCAGGCATGCACCACCATGCCTGGATAATTTTTGTAATTTTTGTAGAGACGGGGTCTCACCATGTTGCCCAGGCTGGTCTGGAACTCCTGAGCTCAAGCAATCTGTCCGCTTTGGCCTCACAAAGTGCTGGGATTATAGGCATGAGCCATGGTGCCCAGCCTATTTGCTTTTTTTACTGTTGAATCCTGAGAGGTTTTTTTTTGTTGTTTTTTTGCTTGTTTGTTTTGTTTTGTTTTGAGAAAGGATCCCCTTTATCATCCAGGCTGGAATGCAGTGGCACAATCTTGGCTCGCTGCAACCTCTGCCTCCCAGGCTCAAGTGATTCTCATGCCTCAGCCTCCTGAGTAGCTGGGACTACAGGCATGCGCCACCATGCCCAGCTAATTTTTTTATTTTTTATTTTTAATAGAGATGGGGTTTCACCACGTTGCCCAGGCTGGTCTACCTGACTTCAAGTGATCTGCCCACCTCAGCCTCCCAAAGTGCTGGGATTACAGGCGTGAACCACTGTGCCTGGCTGCTTTATTAAAATTTTATCTTTTTGTTTTTTTTTTTTTTGAGACAGTCTCACTCTGTCACCCAGGCTGGAGTGCAGTGGCGTGATCTCAGCTCACTGCAACCTCTACCTCCTGGGTTCAAGCAATTCTTGTGCTTCAGCCTCCCAAGTGGTTGGGATTACAGGTGCGTGCCACCGCACCTGGCTAATTTTTTATTATTTTTTGTAGAGATGAGGTTTCGCCGTGTTGGCCAGGCTAGTCTGGAACTCCTGACCTCAAGTGATCTGCCCGCCTCCACCTCCCAAAGTGTTGGGATTACAGGCATGAGCCACCGCGCCCGGCCTTAAACTTTTATTTTGAAAGAATTTTATTTACCAAAGAGTTGCAAAGATTGTACATAGAATTCTCGTGTATGCTTTGTATTAACATCTTAATATTAATGTCTAACTCTAATACAACCATCAAAACTAAGATTAACATTGTAATCTTAATTTTGTAAGTAATATTCTTAACTACACTATAGACTTTATTTAGGTTTTATTACTTTTTTCCACCTTGTGTCCTTCAGGATCTTATCTAGGTTCCCACACTGCATTTAGTTGTCAGGTTTCCTTAGTCTTCTCCAATCTATGACAGTTCTTTCAGTTTTCCTTGGTTTATATGACCTGCTGCTTTTGAAATATATAGGATAGGTATTTTGCAGAATGTCCCTCAGTTGAGTGTGTCTTATGTTTTCTCAGCGTTAGATTCAGGTTATGCATTTTTTGGCAAGATGTCACAATATCAGGGGATACATGCTGATGTCTGTGTGCCTTGTTACTGGTGATAGTAGCTTTGATCACTGGTCAGGCATGGTGTCTCATTCCTGTAATCCCAGCACTTTGGCATGACAAGGTGGGAGGATTACTTGAACACAGTGATGCATGTCTGTAGTCCCAGCTACTCTGGAGGCTAAAGTGGAAGGATCGCTTGAGCCCTGGAGTTTAAGGCTCTGGTGAGCTGTGATCGCACACTGCATACTAGCCTGGGCAACAGAGCGAGACCCTGTCTTTTGAAAAAAGGCACATACACACCCCCCCTTGATCATTTAGTTAAGGATGTGTCTGCCACACTTTTCCACTTTTTCTCCTTTGTAAATAAGAAGTTTGGAGGTAGATACTTTGACACTATAAGATATCTTACTTTAGTACTTATTTTGATGCTGCCTTCAGGAATTTTTTTTTTTTTTTTTTTTTTTTTTTAAAGATGGACTTTTGCTCTGTTGCCCAGGCTGGAGTGCAGTGGCGTGATCTTGGCTCACTGCAATCTCCACCTCCCGGGTTCAAGCAATTCTCCTGTCTCAGCCACCCGAGTAGCTGGGACTACAGGCGCATGCCACCATGCCCAGCTAATGTTTGTATTTTTAGTAAAGATGGGGTTTCACCATACTAGTCAGGCTGGTCTTAAACGGCTGACCTCAAGTGGTCCACCTGCCTCGGCCTCCCAAAGTGCTGGGATTTACAGGTGTGAGCCACTGCACCCAGCCAGCAGTTCTTACTGAAGTGTTTATTGGTGATTTTCTATTTCCTTCATTACTTCTACATTTATTATTTGGAATATTTTTCTTCTTTTTTTTTTCTTATTTCTTATTTATTTTTTTTTTAGATAGTTTCTTGCTCTGTTGCCCAGGCAGGAGTGCAGTGGCACAATCATGGCTTACTGCAGTCTCAAACCCCTCGGCTCAAGCGATCCCCCTACCTCAGCCTCCAAGTAGCTGGGACTATGGGCGCCCACCGCCATACCCTGCCAATTTTTGTATTTTTATTAGAGATGGAGCTTCACCATGTTGCCCAGGCTGGTCTCAAACTTCGGCTCAAGTGATCTCTCCATCTTGGCCTCCCAGAGGTGTGAGCCACCATGCCGGGCCTGGTATATTACTTTCTTTTTTGTTTTTTGAGACAGAGTCTCACTCTGTCATTCAGGCTGGAGTGCAGTGGCACGATCTCGGCTCACTGCAACCTCTGCCTCCTGGGTTCAAGCGATTCTCCTGCCTCAGCCTCCTGAGTAGCTGGGATTACAGGTGTGTGCCACCATGCCTGGCTAATTTTTTTTTGTATTTTTAGTAGAGACGGGGTTTCACCATGTTGGCCAGACTAGTCTGGAACTCCTGACCTCAAGGTCTCCACCCGCCTCAGCCTCCCAAAGTGCTGGTCATATTGATACTTCTGATTTCAATCCAACAACAGAGATTTCATTTTAGCATTCCTAGTTGGATCATTTGTGACTTGTTTATTCAGCAGTGAGACACCTGGCTCTCATTAACTATAGTGTATTACTCATAATATATGTACTTATTATAATATCTAGTGTACACATAAAGAAATTTCAGAATTTGCACCCCAATACTCCTCTTTTTAAAATTTAACTTAATTTTTTTTTTTTTTTTTTTTGAGATGGAGTCTCTCTCTGTCGCCCAGGCTGGAGTGCAGTGGCATGATCTCGGCTCACTGCAAGCTCCGCCTCCTGGGTTCACGCCATTCTCCTGCCTCAGCCTCTCAAGTAGCTGGGACTACAGGCACCCGCCACCGTGCCTGGCTAATTTTTTTGTATTTTTAGTAGAGACGGGGTTTCACCATATTAGCCAGGATGGTCTTGATCTCCTGACCTCGTGATCCACCCACCTCGGCCTCCCAAAGTGCTGGGATTACAGGCGTGAGCCACTGTGCCCGGCCTTAATTAATTTTTTTTTTTTTTTTTTTTTAAGAGATGGAGTCTCACTTTGTCACCCAGGCTGGAGTGCAGTGGTGCGATAGTAGCTCACTGCAGCCTCAAACCCCTGGGCTCAAGTTATTCTCCTGCCTCAGCTTTCCAAATAGCTGAGACTACAGGCAGGTACCACTGCAGTTGGCCCCAGTACTCCTTTGAGAAACAAATTTACCAACAGGTTACAGTACTTATGTCTAACCCTTTTTGTCTGTAGCCTTACAACATCCAGGCAAAACACTGTCACTTAGGTCAGCGCCTTTCTTCCTCACACCCTTCAGTGTGCTTCATTTGGAACAAAGTTTGATTTACTTTTCACAGCCTGTGATTTATCTTTGGATCCATCTGTGATCCCATATCCTGGTTGATTTTTTTTCAATTGACATGGAGCACAATTTGTTCTTTGTTATGCCCAGTTCTGTGTGTTTTTACAGCTGTGCAATCATGTGTCCATCACCACAGCACCAAACAGAACAGTTCTTCATCCCCAGAGTTCCCGTGTGCTGCCCCTTTGTGGTCACCTCTGACCGCTAGCTGCCATTGATGTTTTCTGTCCCTGTAGTTTTATCTTTACCCACAAATGTCATATAAATGGAATTAAACAACGTATAATCTTTTGAAATTGGCTTCTTCCTTTTACCATAATGCATTTGAAATTCATCCACATTGTTGTTTGTCTGAATAGTTTGTCCTTTTTTGTTGATGAGTAACGTTCCATTGTATGAATGTACCACAGTTTATCTGTTCACCTGTTGAAGGGCATCCAGGTTGTTTCTGATTTTAGATGATTATGAGGTCATACATATTTTCTCCTGTGTTTTCTTCTAGAAATTTCTTCTTTGGATTTTCTTTCTCCCTTTGACAAAAATAGATTGACTATATGTTTGTGTGTGTTTCTTGCAGGCTGTCTGTTCTGTATTAATTTATACGTCCACAGTGTATTGCCTGTTGCTTTATAGTTAAGTCTTGAATTGAGCTATTTTGAGTTCTACAACTTTGTTCTTTTTAACATTGTTTTGGTTCCTCTAGTTCTTTTGCCTTTTCTTAATTTTTTAAAAATAAACTTATCAGTAACTACAAAAATTTTTCTGGGTTTTTTCTTTGGATTATGTTGTTTATGTAGATCAAATTGGAGAGAAAAATTCCTATAATCCATGAATATGATGTCTCTCCTTTTATCTTCTTTGATATCTTTTGTGTTTCGTTGTTATCTAGCACAGATTTTAATAGATTTAGCTCTAGTATTTTCCTTTTCTTTTTATTGGTGCTATTATAAATAATATTACTTTTTAAAATTCAAATTCCAGTTGCTTATTGCTGTTGTACAGAAATACAGTTGATATTGTATATTGACTTTGTATTCTGTTATCTTGTGAAACTTACCTACTAGTTATAGGAGCTTTTTTGTAGATTCTTTGGAACTTTATAGACAGCTGTATCATTTGTGAATAGTTTTACTTCTTCTTTTCTAATATATATTCCTTTTATTCCTGTTTCTTAATTTTTTGTACTGGCTAGTACTTCTAATATGACATTGGTGAAATGACATCCTTGCCTTGTTCATGATCTTATGGGGAAAGCATTTAGTTTTTCACCATTAAGCATGATCTTAGCTACAAGTTTTTAAAATAAATACCCTTTATCAGATGGAGGAATTTCCCTTTTGTGTTAGTTCCCCAGAGTTACCATAACAAATTACTACAAACTTGGTGACTTAAAACAATAGAAATTTAATTTTTTAGTTATGGAGGCTGAAATCACAGTGTGGCAGAGCCACACTTCCTCTGAAGGTTCTAGGGGAGAATCCTTCCTTGCCTTTTCCAGCTTCTGGTGACTCCAGACATTCTTGGCTGTAGCAGCATGGATTAGTCAGTTCTCACTCTGCTGATAAAGACATACCTGAGACTGGGTAATTTATAAAGAAAAAGAGGTTTAATGGACTCACAGTTCCACATGGCTGGTGAGGCCTCACAATTATGGTAGAAGACAAAAGGCGCGTTTTTCATGGCGGCAGACAAGAGAGAAGTGAGAGCCAAGCGAGAGGGGTTTCCCCTTATAAAAGCATCAGCTCTTGTGAGACATATTCTCTACCACGAGAACAGTAGGAAACTGCCCCTATGATTTAATTATCTCCCACGGGGCCCAACTCGCAACACGTGGGATTTATGGGAGCTACAATTCAAGATGAGATTTGGGTGGGGATATAGCCAAACCATATCACAGCATAGCTTCAGTCTCTTTACATGGCCTTCCCCTTTGTGTATTTATGGTTTACAAAGATACTTTCATTGGATTGAGGGCACACCTTAATCCAGTATGGTCTCATCTAAATTCTTAATTATATCAGCAAAGACCCTATTTTCAAATATGATCACATTCTGATGTTCCGGGTGGACATGAATCATTCCGGGACACTATTCAACCTACTACACCTTCTATTCCTAATTTGCTGGGAGTTTTTTAAGTAGTCATAAATGGATGTTGAATGTTTTAAAGTGTTCTTTTCACTTCTGTTGAGATAATATTATGGCTTTCTTTAGTTGATATTATGGTAAGTTACATTGATTTTTAAATGTTGAACCAGATTTGCATTCCTAGGATGTATACCACTTGGTTATTTATATATTTTTTAATATATTGATGGATTTTATTTGTTAATATTTTGTGGAAGATTTTTGGCATCTATCAATGAGAGATATTAACCTATACTTTTATTTTTTGTGATGTCTTTGTCTGGCTTTGATATTAACTGTCCCCAACTTAACAATTTTTCAACTTCACAATGATGCACAACCATTGCAAATTTGACATAATGTACGGTATTCAATAAATTACATGAGATATCTAATACTTTCTCATAAAAGAGGCTTTGTGTTACATGATTTTGCCCAAATGTAGACTAATGTATTAATAAGTGTTGTGAGCGTGTTTAAGATAGGCTAGTTTAAGCCATGATGTTTGGTAGTTTGGGTTTATTAAATCTATTTTTGACTTACGTTTTTAAACTTAGGATGGGTTTATTGGCTATAACCCCATTATAAGCAAACAGCATCTGGACTAGATTGATAACATGAGTGGGAAGTATCTTCATTGTGTGAAATTGATACTGTTTCTTCTTTAACTACTTGGTGTAATTTGGCCTTCAGTTTTCTTTGTTGGAAGGTTTTTAACTACCTATTCAATTTCTTTAATAGATATTTAACTGCTCGTGTTACCTGTTTTTTTTCCGAGTGAGTTTTGATTTTGTCCTTTATGGTCATAGAATTGTTTATAGGATCCTTTTTACAGACCTTTGTGAGGTCTGCAGTAATGACTCCTCTTTTTTTTCTGATTTTGGTAATTGCGTCATTCTTGCTTTTTTTTCTTAATGAGACTGGCTAGAGGTTTTATTAGTTTTCCTTCCAAGAAACACCCGCTGTTGGTCTTACTGATTTCTGCTTTAATCTTTATAATGCTTCCTGTCTCCTGCTTGTTTTAGGTTGAATTTGTACTTCTTTTTCTAGATTCTTAAGTTGAAAGCTTAGATTACTGATTTGATATCTTTCCTTTTTTAATATAAGCATTTAATGGCATAAATTTCTCTCCAAAGTTAAAGATGCATCCACAGTTTAAGGCTTTTGTTCTTTAATGGCGATAGAGGAGAAAGGTTATGGTGCCGGTTCATGCCCTCCACAGAAGCTGCTCTTTCCCTCCCTCTGTACCATTAGGGAGACTTTTGTAGGACTCTTTCAGTATTTTCTACGAGTGCCTGGTGATTCTTGATGATAAGGTATGCAAAAAAGGTGTGGATTTCACCTACATTTGCACCACCTCTCTCCAGCCTCTCAACAGTGTATTCTTTCTCCACCAGTTTTGAAACCATGCTTGCTGACCTCTTCTTGCTAACGTCCTGCTGTGTCTTGTCCGTGTAAGCCAATGCTAATGTCTTATCTCTCTGCAAATGCCTGTCTCATTAGTTTATGTGGCAATTGGTTGCCCTCTGATCTCCGTATTCTGATGGAGTCAGAATACTTTATTTTGTTGTTGGAAGGTTGAAAGTGACATTCTTTCCAGCTCTCAACATTCCAAGCTTTTAGCTTTATTTTAGAGTTCCTTTGCTTTTAGGTATTTAATAGTGTTTGTCTCCCAAGAGAAAGTTAATCGCTTCTTGCTCTGATGTTAGTACTTATATAACTTAGTACTTGTATAACTGTATTTATCACATTATACTCTAATTATTTGCCAACATATCTGTCTCCACTCTTAGCACACTGCTTGAGGGAAATAGACAAGTATATGCAAAATGCAAGATCTGTGACCTCCGTATACCTAGTGCTTCCTGATTGGTTGTAGGCACTTACTATGTGCTCATAGAATAGAATTACAGTAAGATTTTAATTTATAACACAGTCCTGGTACTTTAAGATTCTGAAGAAATATTTGTTAAATAATTCGTGAATAAAATGGCTTATTTAGAAAGTATTTAGAAATGGATTTAGCTTCTATTTCCTCAGATTTCCAGATAGTTTTTTTTTGAAGCTCAGTTTAATCATCCCTGTAAAAAATCTTGCTGTGATTCAGATAGAAAATTCAGTTGCGTGAATTAATCCTTAATTGCTCAAAAAATATTAACGGGGTTGAATTATTTTCTGCTCCTATTGACTTTGGGGTAATATTGTTTACCTGAGATCTTCAGAGTAGTGAGTAATAAATTACAACATTTAAGATATTTTTAAAAAAAATCAAATTGGGCTAGCTTGTCATTGAAAGAGTGAAGTGATATTCTCTTGATAGTATTTAGAAATAGGTTAGATTAAGAGTAAGTTTAGTTATTAGGTCCTTCTTTTAAGTGGACAAATTAAAGAGATTTTTTTCAATTTTAACTGAATCTTTTCCAGATCAAATTTTCTCCGGTGGCTAAAAAGTTGTTTGTGGTAACTGCAGTGAGTGCTATATCTGTAATTTTTCTGGCCCATCACTTTAAAAGAAAACATGGAAAGAAGAAAGGAAAAATATTACCATGGGAACCAGAGCACCTCATACTTGAATACACTAAAAGAGCAGCATCAGACAAAGGTATGTGGAAATAGTTGAATTAAGTGTACAAAAGAAATTTTATGTGTAAATCATAACTGGAATACAGTGATTTTGGTCTTTTAGTCTCCAGAATTTTCTTCCTAATATATTATTTAACTCAAAAGTAGTACAGATTTATTTTAGAAAGATTAGAAAATGTAGATAAGCAAACAGAAAAAATTAAAATTACTTGGCATTCTGGTACCCAGAAATAACTACTGATAATACTTTCATGTATATCAGCCCACTTATATTTGCATTTAAATGTCATATTGAGACATAAAATGTTATATACAAGTAAATTATTTATGTATTTTAAGTAAAATTGTGATCAGACATTTTGTAACCTGCTTTTAAGATATTTGACAGTGTGGAAGAATGTCTTTCCAGGTTAATAAATATCCGTCTGTGCTATCATTTTTAATATGTAACTAGTGTTAATTTGTACGAATGTACCCCAATTTATTTAATCATTTCCCCATTGTTCCCTTTAGGATGTTTGTGTTTTTCTTATTTTGCGTATCCTTGTCTATTTTCCTTAGTATGTAGAGTTCAAGAAGTAAGTTGTTGTCTTTTAAAGGATCTTTAATTTTTGGTAAAGATATCGTATGAATAAAAATAATTTCTTAAACATGCTGAGTTTCTTAGTTTTTTATTATTTAGTGAGTGTGTGATATGCTTTTGTGATTCATCTGTCCAGCATACAATTAATGAGTGACTATTTCGTACCGAGTGCAGTGAACATTGCAACAGTAATGATTGCTGTCACTTGCTGAGATTTTATTAGGTCTCAGGTAAGTGCCATATATTCAGTGCTTTATTTAACCTTACAGCAATCCTATGAGTTAGGACTATAGTCTTGTTATTGTTTCTATTTTCTACGTAAAGAAAACTGAGATATGCAAAAGCTAAGTGACTTACCCAAGGTCATATAATTTATAAGTGCCAGGATTTGAATCCAGAAACATCTTAACTGCTGCATTAAGAAAAACTTACTCAGCATGGTGACTCGTTACTATAATTCCAGCACTTTGGGAGGCCAAAGCAGGAGGATGGCTTGAGCCCAGGAGCTTAAACCAGCCTGGACAACATAGTGGGACCACATCTCTACAAAAATAACAATAAAAAAATTGTTTTTTTTGGTGTGGTGGCACAGCTAGCTAGTCCCAGCTACTTGGGAGGCTGAAGTGGGAGGATCACCTGACCCAGGAGGTCAGTGCTGCAGTGAGACATGATTGCACCACTGCACTCCAGCCAGGGTGACAGAGTGAGATCTTTTCTCAAAAAAAAGAAAAAAAAACCCAAAAAACTAATGTCAGTCTTAGAAGAATGGATAGATGAGTAGAAGAGGCAGAACTATAACTAATTTCAATGCAATGAGATTTGGGTAAGGTTTAGATGTAATTCAGAAAAGGAAATGCCTGTATTTTGTTAAATTTGCAGTTTAACAAAATTGTAAATTTAACATAGTCACCAGTATTTTTATACTGGTTACAATAGACCATTCAAATACCATCCTAATTTATTAGGTGAATATTCTATTCTTCATTTCAGAAGCAGATTTTAGCAGTGTTGAAAAAAGATTATATAAGATTATGTAAAGATTTAGATTTTAATAATGGTGTACATGTAATAATTTACACAATTGAGTGATGCATGTTTTAAAATTAGAAGCTTTCTGGGTGAATATATTATAAACTCTGAAATTTTTACGTGAAATTTATCATTGGCGTTATTGATACTTTTAATATTAGTATGTTTATTTGATAGGTTCAAGTTGTTCCAGTAGCAGACAGAATTTGACATTATCTTTGAGTTCTACCAAAGACAAAGGATCTCAAGCTTGTAACTATGCTAATGGAGGACTTTTCAGTAAATATTCAGGTTCTGCACAGAGTTTGGCTTCTGTAAGTACAGAAAAAATATTTTTAAAATTTTTGTTTATATATATTTTGTGATCTATTAGTTTAAGTGTCATATACTTATAGTTCTTAGTATGGAAATACTCTTAAGAAATCATCTGAATCTGCTTTCTTTAGGCAAGTAAAGTGCCTTTTTGCTGACTATTAGTCAATTTGGTTCTAGGTTTCTTTGAATAAGTGATGTGGTCTCATGGGGTCCTGTGAAAATAGTGTTGATGTGGAAGTATTGCTTCAAAATTAGATGTTGTTGTTTTCACTTATTTGTGGGAGCTAAAAATTAAAACAATTGAACTCATAGAGATAGAGAGTAGAATGATGGTTACCAGAGGCTGGGAAAGGTAATGGGGGGTGGAGGGGAAGTGGAATGGTTAATGGGTAAAAAAATATAGGCAGATAGAATAAATAAGATCTAGTATTTGATAGCACAATAGGGTGACTGCAGTCAACATAAAGTATTATACATTAAAAAGTAACTAAAAGAGTATAATTAGATTGTTTATAACACAAAGAAGGGATAAATGCTTAAAGATAAAGGTGATGGATACCCCATTTACCCTGATGTGATCACTACATGTTGTAATATCAAAATGTCTTATGTACCCCATAAATATTTACACCTACTATATATCCACAAAAATCAAAAATTAAAATTAAAGAGTTATTAATTTAAAAGAATTAGCTGTTCTGCAAGAAGCTGGACAATGCAGCCAGACTTTGTGCTGGGTCACATTAATCACTTGATGAGCCTACTTAGGTGAAAGTATTTGGTTTGCTGAAGCCAAGTGTGAGGTTCTTCACCTCCTTCTTTGGATCATTAATACAGTATTGACTGACAAGCAGGAGGCTGCCCATCTTTATTTGGAACATTACTATTAATGCTGATTGACAAGTGAGGAATGAAGTTAGTATTTGTTTAAATCTAATGTGATTTAAACATTAATTTAAAAAACAGGTAGAATATATACCTGCTATTAAATACAGAACAGGCAAAAGAATATACAATGAGAGCTGGGTGCTGTGGTGGTGCCTATAGTCTCAGCTATTCAGAAGACTGAGGCAAAATTACTTCAGTCCAGGAGTTTGAAGACAGCCTGGGCAACATAGCGAAACTTTGTCTCTAAAAAAAAAAATAATAAAATAAATGTGTTCCTGATCCACTCAGTTCCTCTCCATGGAGATAAACAACATTAACAATTTCTTTTTTTTTTTTTTTTTTTTGAGATGAAGTCTTGCTCTGTTGCCCAGGCTGGAGCGCAGTGGCGCGATGAGCTGGAACTCAGCTCATTGCAACCTCCACCTCCTGGGTTCAAGCGATTCTCCTGCCTCAGCCTCCCAAGTAGCTGGGATTACAGGCATGTGCCACCACACCCGGGTAATTTTTGTATTTTTAGTAGAGATGGAGTTAACCATGTTGGCTAGGCTGGTCTCGAACTCCTGACCTGGTGATCCGCCTACCTCAGCCTCCCAAATTGCTAGGATTACAGGCGTGAGCCACCGTGCCTGGCCTGTATTCATTTTTTCTTCATAGTTTATAGAACACCATATTCTGTTCTGTACCTTGCTTCCATATTTCTTTTTTTTTTTTTGAGACGGAGTCTCACTCTGTTGCCCAGGCTGGAGTGCAGTGGCACGATCTCCGCTCACTGCAAACTCTACATCCTGGGTTCATGCCATTCTCCTGGCTCAGCCTCCTGAGTAGCTGGGACTACAGGCACCCGCCACCACACTCGGCTGATTTTTTGTATTTTTTAGTAGAGACAGGGTTTCACTGTGTTAGCCAGGATGGTCTCGATCTCCTGATCTCGTGATTCACCTGCCTCAGCCTCCTAAAGTGCTGGGATTACAGGCGTGAGCCACCACACCTGGCCCCTTGCTTCCATATATTCCATATTTCACTGGAATATATAGCTGCCCTATTCTGTAATGCCTAAAAATGTACTAAATTTTTAAAGGCTCTTCTAGGATAGGAATAGCTAAATCAAAGGCCTACAGACTTTCAGTTTCTCTGTGAAACCAAGCAGCATAATGAAGAATATGCCTATCCTTTTTTTTTTTTTTTTGTCTTTTTGGCAGTGTATTGATGGAATATACCTATTCTTTTTTCTTTTCTTTTTTTTTTTTTTTTTGAGATGGAGTCTCACTCTATTGCCCAGGCTGGAGGGCAGTGGCGTGATCTTGGCTCACTGCAACCTCCACCTCCCGGGTTCAAGTGATTCTCCTGCCTCAGCCTCCCGAGTAGCTGGGATTACAGGCATGCACCACCACACTCGGCTAATTTTTGTATTTTTACATGGTTTCACCATGTTGGCTTGGCTGGTCTCGAACTCCTGACCTCAAGTGATCTGCCCGATTCAGCTTCCAAAGTGCTGGGATTACAGGCGTGAGCCACTGCGCCTGGCCAGAATGTGCCTGTTCTATAATGTGAACTTCCTCAGTGTCTGAGTTCTGAATTTCCTCAATTGAAAGTTGAAGCCCTTGTTGACTAGAAGTAGAGGTGAATTTCATGATAATAGTGTAACAAGTCTTCAGAATCACTGTACTGTACTTGCCTAACTGAACTAGTCATTCCTCTTTTGTTAAATCTTACAATTTAACAAAAATATAAATTTAACATAGTTGCCAGTATTTTTATACTGATTACAGTAGACCATTCAAATACCACCCTAATTAATTAGGTGAATATTTTACTCTTCATTTCAGAAGCAGCATAATCTGTAGGCTGTATGTTGTAACTTGTTGCTCCTAGGCTACAAACCTGTACCACATGCTACTGAACTGAATAATGTAGGCAATTGAAACACAGTGGTATTTGTGTATCTAAACATATCTGAACATAGAAAAAGTACAGTAAAAATACAATTTTGTAATCTTACGGTAGGGTTGACTATTGTATATGCAGTCCGTCATTGACCCAGATGTTATGTCGAAAGTGTCTGTAGTTAGTTTGAGATGCCAGCAGAAGAGCCAAATGGAGTCACCTAAAAGGCAAATGAAAATGTGGGCTTAGATTTCTCAAAACTGAACTGGAATTAGGACAGAACTGGAGTTAGGAATTTGAGAATCATCTGCATAGAGGTGATTTGAAATGATTTGCTCAGTGGACCTTGCTAGGAGAGGGCATTTACAAAGATGATAGTGGCTTTTTTATTTTAGGTATCATTTAGCAGAGAGTCAGCATTGTAAAACATTCTAAAAGAAAAATAAGCTAGCTTAAATCACAGTAGGTATAGATAAAATTTATAAGTGAATGCTTAAAAGAATAAATGATATAAACATAACTGCCTGATTTCTGATGGAAATAAGTGATTTACATTCAAAATATTACTCTACTTGTGTATTTTTGAGCAAACAGGCTTAGAATAGAGTCGTGATTTCTAAGTTTGGTTGAATATCATCAGAATTATTTCTTCATGTGGAAATTACATGGATTGTCTTACCACTGATAAGATTTATAAAAATAATTTGTAAATATGAAAGATCACAATATACTATCATGAGAGAGATTTGAAGTAACTTCTGTCCATCTTAATTTTAGGTCCAGAGTGTCAATTCTTGTCATAGCTGCGCTTGTGGCAATTCTAATTCCTGGGACAAAGTAGATGAAGATGATATTAAACTTGTTAATATTCCTGTGACTACTCCAGAGAACTTATACTTAATGGGTAGGAATGAGATGATAACATTTTAAGATATTGTGCTCACATTTAATTTGTTTTGTTCTTGTTTTTTATTTATTGAGACAGACAGGGTCTCGCTGTGTCACAGGCTGGAGTACAGTGGTGCGATTACTGCTCATTGCAGCCTCAACTTCCCGGGCTCAAGTGATCCTCCCACCTCAGCCTCCTGAGTAGCTGGGACCACAGGCACATACCACCATGCCCAGCTAATTTTTTTAAAAAAATTTTGTAGAGATGGGGTTTTGTCATGTTGCCAGGTTGGTCTTGAACTCCTGAGCTCAAGCAGTCTGCCCGCCTCAGCCTCCCAAAGTACTGGGATTACATGCATGAGCCACCGCGGTCGGTGGTAAGTTGAAATTAAAAAACTGAATTGTTCTAAGAGAAGCAACTATAATTTTAAATGTTCTTATATCCGTTGTATCTAGTCTTCATAACATTATACATTGTATTAGTTTAAACTAATACAACAAAATTAAAACAGCAGAAAGAGTTTTTGGAGGCTAGAATTTCATTATCACTGGGCTGAAATCAATATGTCAGTAGAGCCATGCTCTCTCTGGAGGCTTAGGGGAGAATCTTTTCCTGGCCTCTTCCAGCTTTTGGTGGCTTCCAACATTGTTTGGCTTGTGGCCACATCATTCCAGTCTCTACCTTTGTCTTCGTGTCACATTCTCCTCTGTGTGTATCAAATCTCCCTCTCTCTCTTTTTTTTTTTTTTTTTTGAGACAGAGTCTCACTCTCGCCCAGGCTAGAGTGCAGTGGTGCAACATTGGCTCGCTGCAACCTCCACCTCCCGAGTTCAAGTGATTCTCATGCCTCAGCCTCCCAAGTAGTTGGGCTTACAGGTGTGCATCACCACCCCTGGCTAATTTTTTGTATTTTTAGTAGAGATGGGGTTTTACCGTGTTAGTCAGGCTGGTCTTGAACTCCTGAGCTCAGTTGATTTACCCACCTCGGCCTCCTGAAGTGCTGGGATTACAGGCGTGAGCCACCTCACCCAGCCACCTTTCTCTTACAAGGACACTTTTGATTAGATTTAGGGCCCACCAGATAAAGTAGGATAATCTCCCTGTGTTGGGTAGGATTCTTGATTACATCTACAAAGATGTAAGATGTTACCTTTATTTATAAGGTAACATTTACATGTTCTAGGAATTGGGACCTGATATCTTTGGGTGACCATTATTCAGCCTACTACACTATCTTAACCTAATCTGTTGACTGTTATGTAATGAATCTATCAGAATTCACTTTACTAAATATGTTTTATCTAGCTATCATTTGTATTATATCCAGAAAAAAATTTTAAATAGAAAGAGGCTTTCTGTGTTTCACATCTCAGTATTTCTTGACTTGACCATGAACATGTCTGTGGAGCCTCACTGGAGCCCTGAAGAAGAACCAAATGAACCTGTTGTTGAATCAGAAGATTCAAATGCTTTTCCCTGTTCTCTATTCTGTTTCAGGCTATCTTCCTTTTAGTGGAAATACATAATAAAAAACAGAACCAGTAAACTTGATGTGGCCCTGGCCAGTGAGCAGTAAAGGGTTGATGGCTCTGTGTAGAAGGACTGAGTGCCTCAGAATGCATTCCTACTCTCTAGAATAGTTAGACTATCTCATCTCCAGTGCCATCACAGTGGGTACTCCTATGGGGAAAGAAGGTCTCCAGAGAGTTAAATTCACTGTATTTCTAGATTACTCTGTGTCTAGGAAACTTAACATTCACAGCTTCTGTTAATATTACAAGTTTATGGCTGGATATGGTGGCATGTACCTGTAGTCTTACCTACTTGGGAGGCTGAGGCAGGAGGATCACTTGAACCTAGGAGTTCAAGGTTACAGTGAGCTAATTGTGCCACTGCACTACAGCCTGGGTGACAGAGGCTGTTTTCTTAAAACAACAACAAGAACAACAACAAAAACCTCAGAATATTAAAAATTCAAATTGAAGAAATACAGAGTAAAACTAGAGACACCACAGGGGGTCTTTGTGTTACAGGATTAAGATTGCAAGGAGCCCTGTGGACCACCTGGTATCATCACCCATCTGTTTCAATTCTCTTCATAAAATTGAAGACATTAAAAAAAGATTGGTGACATATGTTTGACTTGCTGTTACAAAACTGATATTTGGTAGTCTGGACTATATTCTATAGTGAGGTAGACATAGTACTTCTAGAGGAGACAGGTTTTATCTTTGTGTTATACAACTCTGCTGTAAAATAATTCTTCCTGAAGCCAAGTGTGGTGGCACATGCTTGTAGTCCCAGCTACTTGAGAGGCTGAAGTGGGAGGATCCCTTGAGCCCAGAAGTACAAGACCAACCTGGGGAACATTGTAAGACCCCATCTCTGAAAAAAGAGACCAAAAAAACCTAAAAAAAATAAATAAAATAATTATTCCTGTGTTCATATGTTCAGCCAAAATAATAAGTGTATAGAAGGGATAGTGTGAGAAAAGGATGAAGAAATTAGAGTTGTATAACTTGGAGAAAGGAGAATAGACAGTGATATAATTGGTTTTTATGTGCATAAATGTTTTATGAGGAAGATTCAAAAGCTGTTTTTTGCTACAGAAAATCAAACAAGAAGGAAAGGCCTACATTTCATTTTAAGAAATTTTAGGCTAGGTGCGGTGGCTCACACCTGTAATCCCATAACTTAGGGTGGCTGTGGTGGGAGGATTGCTTGAGCCCAGGAGTTTGAGACCAGCCTAGGTAACATAGTGAAACCTCATCTCTACAAATAAATAAATACATACATTTAAAAAAATAAAAGAGGCTGCGTGTGGTGGCTCACGCCTGTAATCCCAGCACTTTGGAAGGCTGAGGCTGATGGATCACCTGAGGTCAGGAGTTCGAGACCAGTGTGGCCAGCATGGTGAAACCCCATCTCTACTGAAAATACAAAAATTAGCTGGGCGTGGTGGTACATGTCTGTAATCCCAGTTACTTGGGAGGCTGAGGTAGGAGGTTGCAGTGAGCCGAGATGACGCCACTGCTCTCCAGCCTGGGCAACAGAGTGAGACTCTGTCTCAATAAATAAATAAATAAATAAATAAATAAATGAATGACAAATAAATACGAAATTTTATTCATTTAGGATTGTAGTTTCTATAGGTAATTGAAGAAATGACTTGAGAGGAGAGGTATTTTTTAGCTACCATATCTTAAAAACATCGAGAGAATGACTTGCCCAGATTCTTAAACAGCTTTTAAAGATCTTTTTCTTTAATATTTAACATCTTAAAAATACTTTAAAAGTTGAAGTTTTAAACTATTTTTGTTTTGTTTGAGTGCATAATTATTTTTGTAAGCCTTGTTTTTTACTTTGGAGAAAAGGAATCACATATTCATTTTTTTTTCACACAAAGCTTTCTCTCAGCAAGGAAATGAAATTCCTGCTTGGACTATAACTAACTTTTGATGGGTTCATTCAGTATCTTGCAGAT
The DNA here is from genome assembly GCF_028885625.2 of Pongo pygmaeus. Lineage (NCBI taxonomy): Eukaryota > Metazoa > Chordata > Mammalia > Primates > Hominidae > Pongo > Pongo pygmaeus. Next base: position 152,334,427 of record NC_072373.2, on the reverse strand, counting down.
TTTTAACTCTGGCCCACCAATTTATCCAAATCCGCCTGTTGGGATCATAGTAGTTCAGGACACCCTTTAAGGGACAAAAGGTGGAAAAGGCTTTTATTTTAGACTTCTATATTATTGTCTTTTCTTCAGCTTTACTTTCTTTTTTTTGAGACAGACTCTTGCTCTGTTACCTAGACTGGAGTGCAGTGGCACAATCTCGGCTCACTGCAACCTCTGCCTCCCAGGTTCAAGCCGATTCTCCTGCGTCAGCCTCCTGAGTAGCCATGATTACAGGCACGTATCACCACACCTGGCTGATTTTTGTATTTTTGGTAGAGATGGGGTTTTCCCATGTTGGCCAGGCTGGTCTCGAACTCCTGACCTCAGGTGATCCACCCACCTTGGGCTCCCAAAGTGCTGGGATTACAGTCATGAGCCACCGCGCCGGGCCATCTTCAGCTTTACTTTCTTCTTCTGAGAACTTATAAACCCAGTAGCTTTTTGTAAACTGGTTTCTTCTATCTTCCCATTAGTTTTCCTTTTAATTTACAGGGATATTTTGAAACATAGTTGTGTGACTATAAAAAATAGCTATTACTGTGGAACTTTTGATGAATTCATTATATTCTTTTAGAAAAATTCTGAGCACCATATACATTTGTGTTATATTTTTAAAGAAATGAAAACATTGGCCATTTTGTCTCTGATTTTTGGTTAACTGGAACCATAGGCTGAGAATGTATTGGGAAACTAAGATTCTGCCATGAAATGATGTATGATTCTTTAGTGTCAAAATTAGACTGTGACATCAGTGATAACGTATGAAAACATTTCAGGCCCCAATAATTTTATTTTGGCATTGGTTTTGCTCAGTTAAAATTGTTCTGTTCTTAATTTTTAGGTATGGAATTGTTTGAAGAAGCATTGCGTCGATGGGAACAAGCTCTGACCTTTCGCAATAGACAGGCTGAAGATGAAGCCTGTGGTTCCATTAAACTGGGTGCAGGAGATGCCATTGCTGAAGAAAATGTAGATGTAAGGGTGATTGATTTGAGTGGTCTTTGTAATATTAGAAGAATCAAACTTTTTTTTTGTTTTTTTGGTAGAGGTAGGGTTTCACTGTTGTTACCCAGGCTGAGTCTTGAACTCCTGGGCTCAAGCGATCTTCCCGCCTTGTCCTCTGAGTAGTTAGGACTATAGGGATGCACCACCATGCCAGGCTAATTTTAAATTTTTTGTAAAGATGGGTGTCTCACTATGTTGCCCAGGCTGGTCTCGAACTCCTGGTCTCAGGCAACACTTTCACTTTGGCCTCCCAGAGTGCTGGGGATTATAGGCATGAGCCAAGGTGCTGGCCCAAAGTATTTTTTAATGTTGATTCAGTGTATTTGCTTTATGTGCATTTAATAGAACTGTTTTTTTCTTCTTCCTTGGGACTATGTGGGGTATTTCTTATTGGTCTTTTTCTATCCAGGTAGTTGTTAAATGCGAGATTTACCATTCATCAAGTTTACTGACTTTCCCAGGATATGCAAAATAAACAGATTGATTTCTAAAGGATTTTTTTTTTTAAAGAAATGGGGACTTGCTATGTTGCCCAGGTTGGAGTACAGTGGTTGTTCATAGGAACAATCATAGTACACTATACCCTAGAACTCCTGGGCTCAATCAGTTCTTCTGCCTCAGTCTCCCAAGCAGCTGGGACTGCAGGTACATTCTACCTTGTCTGGCTTGGAATTTGTTAAAGTTTGATTTGTGCTTTGGGATTAATTAAGTGCCATTATGTTCATAAAAATCACATAGAGATGTAGAGCTAGACTAGTCCTTATTGATTATTTAGTTAAGCTAGTGGTTCTCAAACTTGAGAATGCGTAAGAATCACCTAGAGGACTTGTTAAAACACAGATTTGGAGGCCCTACCCCATGGGTTTCTCATTGACTAGGACTGGGGTGGATCCTAAGAATTTGCATTTCTACCAAGTTCTTGGGTGATAATGAAGCTGCTGGCTCAGGGACCTTACTTTGAGAACTCTCAATTTAGTCTAACTCCTTAATTTTATAGGTAAAGAAACTGAATCACTAAGAACTAAGGTAATTTTGCCAAAGACACAGCTAGAACCCAGGCCTCTTGACTTCTGCTGTTGTACTCTTTCCACCATCTCTCAGTAGTTTTTTATATTACTCACTTTCTTTGCCTTTTATTTAAAAGTGGGAAAAATATTTAGAATTTTAACATTAGAGTTTAATTTGTTCTGTGTACTTTTTCTCTCCTCGTAGGATATTATTAGTACTGAATTTATCCATAAACTCGAAGCTCTGCTGCAAAGAGCCTATCGTCTCCAAGAGGAGTTTGAAGCTACCCTTGGGGCATCTGATCCTAATTCCCTTGCTGATGATATTGGTAAGATGGATATTTCATATGGCTTTTATGAAATGTTTACTTTTCTTTTATATCCTTGGAATCATCTGCATAAGTGTCTGTCTTACGTAATAATAGGTTACTTAAAAAAAAAAACTAGCCAAGAGAAAACATTTTTATCATATTTCTTTTTTCTTTCAGTTTTAATTTTCAAATGAACTAATGCCCTTAAGATACAAATTCAAGTACTTATCATAGGCAGAACTGTGACATTATTTTAAAATATATTGTGGGTGAAAAAAAATCTAGTTAAGAGTGTTGGAAGGAGAAAAGAATAAACAAAAATATACAAATGGGACAGACTCAGCACTTCAGAAATATACATATAATATTACTTAAAATACTTTAAAGAATTATATGTGTTGGGGCCCACTTTAATCACAGGATAGCTGTTGATGTAAATAGTCAATACATACATCATTATGGGTCATTACCTTTGTTTCCTACTTTAAAGAGAAAAGAGTTTTAAAGATACTTTTTAAAAAGTTTTTTATTTTTTATTTTTTTGAGACAGGATATCTGTTGCCCAGGTGGGAGTGCAGTGACACGATCACAGCTCACTGCAGCCTTGAGCTACTGGGCTCAAGTGATCCACCTGCCTCAGCCTCCCAAGTAGCTGGGACTATAGGCACATGCCACCATGCCTTGCTAATTAAAAAGATTTTTTTGTGGAGACAAGGTGAAGTTCTTTTTTTTTTTTTTTTTCTTTTTGAGGCAGAGTCTCACTCACTCTGTCACCCAGGCTGGGGTGCAGTGGCATGATCTCGGCTCAACTCAACCTCCGCCTCCCAAGTTCATGCAATTCTCTTGCCTCAGCTTCCTGAGTAGCTGGGATTACAGGCATGTGCCACCATACCCAGCTAATTGTTGTATTTTTAATAGAGGCGGGGTTTCACCATGTTGGCCAGGCTGATCTCCACTTCTTGACCTCAAGTGATCCTCCCACCTCAGCCTCCCAAAGTGCTGGGATTACAGGCATGGACCACCGTGCCTGGCCAAGGTGAGGTTCTTGAATGAAGTCTTGGAAGAAAGGAATGATTAAAGTTGCTTCTTCAACTTCTATAAATGCCCCCAAAGAAAGACAGAAGACAAAATTACATGGTTTTTTTGGTCAAAAATAATTTAAGTCTTTTTTAGTATGAAGAGGATTATTATTTTTCAATTAAAATAAAAGCTAAGGAGTTTTAACTTTTTCCACATTAGTACTGAAAGCAGCTAAACTTTGAGATATTTATATCTATGCATTTTGAGTTTAGGTAAAAGATTTTGTTTGTATTAGAATTATGAATTACTGTGTATATGTCATAAGGTTATATGAAATCTCTTTGGTCTCTGCTTTGTCGTACTATTATTGTCACCAAACATTATTTATTAGACTTGAGTGTTTTTTAATAGCTTCTCTGCTATTAGCATAGGCATAATGTTTTGACATAGCTAGGAGATTACAGTCTAGAAAAAAAGTAGGCAGTATTTGTATCAATAAATATAATTTGTCAAAGCTTTATATTAATTTTTTCTACAGTTTCTTTTGTAACTTTAATTAGAACGTCATTTATGATAGTAAGTAGGAGAAAGAACAGAGAAAAGAAATTTTTTAAAACCTCAAACGTAGAATGAGAATGGAACAACTAGAAAAGTTAGAAAAATGGTGAAGTGTCACGGAATGCCACAGAGAAAAGTAAGTAGGAAAAAATTATAAGGAGGAAAGAGGAAGAGGATGCTGGGACTTTTAATGTCTTACTCTAGGAATGGAAGCTTTGTCTACACTGTCTAATCTTTGGCAGTTTCTTTTAGCCTCATTATAAGGATCTTGTGGATGTGTAGTTCTTGTTCTTTTAGTCTTGTAATATGCATCGCAGATTTGGTTCTGTTTGGCATGCCTGGGCACATTTTTTCTATATCCGTCTGTAGAGGTTGGCTGGGTCCGTCTTTTATTTCTTCAGATTAAAAGGATTCCTTGGGTACAGTCTCAGAGGTCTGCTTTAGATTCTTGTTGCTTTTAGACAAGAAGACCTCTGGGCATGTGGCTTAGTTTTTGGGGTCTTCGAGTTGTTTCTGAGGCAACTATTGTTAATCTGGAGCTCTAAATGGATAGGGTGGGACCCACAATCAGTCCATGCATTTAGTTAGCTTAGGTTTGGAATAAGTTCCTGACCCCACTCATGTTTTAACCTGTGCTGTCACTGCCTACTAGACTGATGTGCTTTTCCCTGTAGGCTTCCAGTTCGTTGGCCTCCTGTTGCCCTGGAGATTCCATTTAACGTGAAGCTGTTATATTTTGTTCATTTTGGGGAATTGTTTGGATATTGCAAGTTTGCATTTTTGAACTTCTGGATCAAAAGAGCTGAATTTATGGCTAAGACTCTGGGAGCAGCTCTGTTACAACTGTTACTTAACATTGATCAAAATTGCCTAGAAGTCAGTTAACTCTCCTCATTCTTTAAATCCAAAATCATTGTGTATATTTAACTTACTGAGAGGAAACTTAAAGTTAATAGTCATAAATTAAGATAGTGTAACAAATGCCTTCAGAGGCTCGGGGCGAATTTAAGCCAAGTATTGCTGATGTCAGTGAATACTTCATTGTTTTGGAATCTGCTTTGTCTAATTTGATGAACTTCATTTTTTTTCCCTTAAGAATCTGGTAGAATTTCAAGATTGGAAGATTTTTTTTTTTTTTTTGCAACAGTCTTTCTCTGACACACAGGCTAGAGTGCAGTGGTGTGATCTCAGCTCACTACAACCTCTGCCTCCTGGACTCAAGCCATCCTCTCACCCCTCCCTCCTGAGTAGCTAGGACTACAGGTGTGTGCCACCACGCCCTGCTAATTTTTTTTTTTTTTGAGACAGAGTTTTGCTCTTGTTGCCCATGCTGGAGAGCAATGGCATGATCTCGGCTCACCGCAACCTCCGCCTCCCGGGTTCAAGCGATTCTCCTGCCTCAGCCTCCTGAGTAGCTGGGATTATAGGCATGCACCACCATGCCTGGCTAATTTTGTGTTTTTAGTAGAAATGGGGATTCTCCATGTTGGTCAGGCTGGTCTTGAACTCCTGACCTCAGGCGATCCACCTGCCTCGGCCTCCCAAAGTGCTGGGATTACAGGTGTGAGCCACCGTGTCCTGCTGAGATAATTTTTATTCAGAATATAACAGTACCTGACCCAGAGAAGACACAAAGATGTACGTTAAGTGCTTAACAAAGGGCCCACCTAGTACATGGTAACAAAACGATAGTGGCTACTAGTTATTAGTAGCTACCATTAACTAGCTTCCCCTAGCTATTACACACAGGGGGAAAGATGAAATTAGATGATGGCTAAGAAGTCTTTCCTGGCTCGACATGGTGGCTCATGACTGCAAACCCAGCATTTCGGGAGACCGATGTGGGAGGATTGCTTGAGCCCAAGAGTTCAAGACCAGCCTGTATAGTTCAAGACCAGCCTTGTATAGCGAGACCTCATCTCTAGAGGAAACTTTTTAAAAAATTAGCAGGGCGTTGGCTGGGCGTGGTGGCTCACGCCTATAATTCCAGCCCTTTGAGAGGCCGAGGCGGGTGAATCACCTGAGCTCGGGAGTTCGAGACCAGCCTGGCCAACATGGTGAAACCCTGTCTCTTGTAAAAATACAAAAATTAGCTGGGCATGGTGGTGGGTGCCTGTAATCCCAGCTACTCGGGAGGCTGAGGGAAGAGAATCGCTTGAACCCAGGAGACGGAGGTTGCGGTGAGCCGAGATGGTGTCACTGCACTCCAGTCTGGGCGATAAGAGCAAAACTCTGTCTCAAAAAAAAAAAAAAAGAAAAAGAAAATTATCTCAATCCCTACAACAACTTTTATGATATAAATATACCTATCATCCCTATTTTTCAGATGAGGAAAGTGAGATACAGAGGCATTAATAACTTCCCCAGGGTTGCACAGCTATTAAGTGGAGGAACCCAGATTTGGACCCAGTCAAGCTAGCTTTGGAGTCCTTCCTTTCCTTTTCTCTTCCCTTTTCCCTTTTTCCTTTTCCTTTTCACTCTTGTCACCCAGGCTGGAGTGCAATGGCGTGATCTTGGCTCACTGCAGCCTCCACCTTCTGGGTTCAAGCAATTCTCCTGCCTCAGCCTCCTGAGTAGCTGGTATTACAGGCACGTGCCACGATGCCCAGCTAGTTTTTGTATTTTTAGTAGAGATGGAGTTTCACCATGTTGGCCAGGCTGGTCATGAACTCCTGACCTCAGGTGATCCACCCACCTTGGCCTCCCAAAATGCTGGGATTACAGGCATGAACTACTGCGCCTGGCCCATTCTTTATTTTTTTGAGAGAGAGGGTCTGGCTGTGTTGCCCAGGCTGGAGTGCAGTGGCTTGATCTTGACTCACTACAACCTCCGCCTCCTGGGCTCAAGCGATCCTCTCACCTTAGCCTCCCAAGTAGCCAGGACTACAGGCACTTGCCACCATACCTGGCTGATTTTGATTTTGGGTAGAGGTGAGGTTTTGCCGTGTTGCCCAGGCTGGTCTCAAACTTCTTGGCTCAAATGATCCACCCAACTCGGCCTTCCATACTGCTTGGATTACAGGTATGAGCCACTGTGCCCAGTCGCAGAGTCCATTCTCTTAATCACCATGCTGTATTGACTTACCACTTACAGGACAGACGTCTTCTTTGAGTGGGAGGATTAACTGTGAACTTTTTGTGGACAGAGTATGCCTATACCCAAAATTCCCTGTAGGAAAGGTCGGCTTAGAGCAGGCAGCCTGGAAATTCCACAGCTGACAGAGTAAGGAGACTTTTATTTCTGGTGGTGGTATGCTTTTGTGTAGATCTTTTTTTTTTTTTTTTTTTTTTTTAATTTTTCTTCCTTTATACTCATGTGGGGATCTGTAGTTAACTCATGTGTCTTTCTTCCTTTCTCAGGCTTTCTAGGCAGATTTCACACATTTTGTAGAAAGAAATTGTCAAGGTTTAATCCAAGAACAAAAGAGGCAAGCTATGTGAGACAGAGGGCCTAACTGTGACCCTGAACTTAGTGTAGTGCTAATGAGTTACTCTGACGATTTATCCTACATCTGTATGATAACTAAAAGTACGGACTGTGGATGCAGACTAACTGGGTTCAACCCCTGACATTTCCATTTATCTGTGTGATTATAAAGCCTGTCTAAGCCTTGGCTTCCTCTTCTGAAAAATTAACATATAGAGTACCAATTTTATAAACTGACTTTGAGGATTAAATGAAAGTTCTAGGAAGAGGGTAACAATGTTTATTGGCTCGGAATTTGGAACTTCTCTAGGACACTCAGGAAGACCATCATTTTACCTCTAGAATCTTAGGCTGTCGTTTTTGTTGTTGTTGTTGTTCTTGTTCTACCTTTATGATCCTGTATTTGCCAATTTCAAGACGTTCTTTAAAATTTCTGGTCCACTGATATCCTATTCATGTTTTCCAGTGATGCTATACTTTACTCCATTAAAAAAAATTTCTTCTGTCCTTTTCAATGGGCCTTTGGGAGGAAGGAGAAGTACCTTCTTGAACTAGAAGGTAATTTGCCTACCATGAACTATAAATTCTGGACATTAGGCCAGGCATGGTGGCTCATGTCTGTAATCCCAGCACTTTGGGAGGCTGAGGCGGGTGGCTCACGTGAGGTCAGGAGTTTGAGACCAGCCTGGCCAACCTGGTGAAACCTCGTTTCTACCAAAAATACAAAAATTAGCTGGGTGTGGTGGCGGGTGCCTGTAATCCCAGCTACTTGGGAGGCTGAGGCAGGAGAATCACTTGAAGCTGGGAGGTGGAGGTTGCAGGGAGCCAAGATTGCACCATTGCACTCCAGACTGGGCGACAGAGTAAGACTCCATCTTAAAAAAATAAAAGATAATAAATTCTGGACATTATAATAATAGAGTCTAAGGTTTACATTGGTTTTTGTTGAACTTATGGCTAACTAAAATTTCTAAGTTCTTTGTTATTGTTAGTTTCTTAGCATTAAGCCACATCTTCCCTCATTTATTCCTGTGCAGTTGTTCTTTTGGACCAAGGGTGTAGGTACTGTATTTATTATTATTACTAAATTGTTTGTTCTGAGTCATCATTCTGAATTGTTAAATAGTTTTAGATTTTTTTTTTTTTTTTTTGAGACGGAATTTCGCTCTTGTTGCGCAGGCTGGAGAACAATGGTACGATCTCATCTCAGCTCACCGCAATCTCTGCCTCCTGGGTTCAAGCGATTCTCCTCCCTCAGCCTCCTGAGTAGTTGGGATTACGAGCATGCGCCACCATGCCTGGCTAATTTTGTATGTTTAGTAGAGACGGGGTTTCTCCATGTTGGTCAGGTTGCTCTTGAGCTCCCACCTCAGGGGATCCGCCCGCCTCCGCCCCCCAAAGTGCTGGGATTACAGTTGTGAGCCACCGCACCCGGCCAAATAGTTTTAGATTTTGATTTGACATCTAACATATTAATTATTCTTCTCAACTTTGTATCATTCTCTAATTTGGTTAGTTTTGTATAGTTGGTAATCAGTGCTGTCATTGAAATCATTAATAAAAATTGCTAAAATGGATAGTGTCAGAGTCAGAGACCTGAGGCATAACACTGTCAAATTTCCTTAGGTCACAAATAATTATTAAGATACTTTGTAGTCTTCGGTTATTCAAGATGAATAAATTCTGGAGATCTAATGTATAGCATGGTGACAGTAGTTAATAATACTGTGTTGCATATTTGAAGTTTGCTAAAAGGCTAGATCTTAAATCTTACCTTACACACCACACACACAGATACACAGTCACTCTGTAGAGGTGGTAGATACATTAATTAGCTTGATTATGGTGGTCATTTCACATTGTATGCATATAACAAAACAATCATACACCTTAAATATATACAGTTTTGTATGTCAGTGATATCTCATAAAGCTGTTAAAAAAAACACTTTGTTCAACCAGCTGTGAATTCAGCTTATTCTGTTTTTACATTTTTCATCTTGATTATAAAGAGACCATGGGGCTGGGCACAGTAACTCACACCTTGTAGCCCTAGTTCCTCAGGAGGCTGAGGCAGGAGCTTCACTTGCGCTCAGAAGTTCGAGGCTGTGGTGAGCTATGTTGGTACCTATGCACTCTAGCCTGGGTGGCAGAGTGAGGTCCTGTCTCTAGAGAAAAAAAGAGTGAGAGAGATCATGGGATGCTTTTTTGTATATCATAACAAAATGTTAACTGGGAATTTAGGAAAATATAGAATTTTTTTGAAAAAGAGGCTGATATTAATTAACATTATTTGGAAATATTGCTGAGGCTGAGTTTTTTGCAGCTAGGGATTTGCCATCAAATGTTCATAGCTGGTTTTATACTCACTTGCAAATCATTTTAGTATTGGAAGGCTCATGTGTCAGATTTTATTTACTTTAGAAGAGCCTTAGCAAAATTTATTTCACTAATTTGGAATTCAAAATTTAAATAAGGATTCTACTTATTATACATTTGTACTATTTATAGAAGAGTGGTTTGCCAACTTAACATTATGGATGAGATTATAGGGGGACTGTTTAAACCCTTTCAGCATGTTTTTTTTGTTTGTTTGTTTGTTTTTTCTGAGACAGAGTCTTGATCTGTCGCCCAGGCTGGAGTACAGTGGCGCAGTCTTGGCTTACTGCCACCTCCACCTCTTGGGTTCAAGCAATTCTCCTGCCTCAACCTCCCGGGTAGCTGGTATTACAGGCGCATGCCACCACGCCAGGCTAATTTTTGTATTTTTAGTAGAGACGGGGTTTCACCACGTTGACCAGGCTGGTCTCAAACTCCTGACCTCGTGATCCTCCCGCCTCGGCTTCCCAAAGTGCTGGAATTACAGGCGTGAGCCACCACGCCCGGCCCAGCATGATTCTTTCAGCATTTTTCTTTGTAGATAACAATGAATTTATTGAAAATAAATGATGTCTATTCTCCTTTTCTTTTTTTTTTTTTTAAATAGCAGATCCAAAAAACTTCTGAGTTATCAGTATTGTGAATTATTTGGGGTTACTTTTGGTAGATGAAGTTAATAACATAGATTTTGAAAAACATATAGTATGGTTCTAACACTGGATATGGTAACCATTGCACAGCTCTATACATTTAAAACTAAAACACATTGCACACTTAAAGGGGGAGAATTTTGTGGTATGTAAATTATACTTCAATAAAGGCGTTAAAAATACACTATGGATGGTGTTAAGCTAAGCTTAAGTAAGTAGATTTTCATGAATTTGAAATAGTGCAGAATAGCATTTCATGTTAAATTGAATGCAAATTCCAAATTTTCATTTTGGGTTTTTTGGTTTTTAGAGACAGGGTCTTGCTTTATCTCCTAGGCTTCAATGCATTGCCACGGTCATAGGTCACTGCAGGCTCAAACTCCTGGGCTCAAGCAATCCCCCTGCCTCAGCCTCCTGAGTAGCTAGGACTGCAGGTACATGCCACTGTGCTTGGCTAATTTTTGAATTCTTTTGTAGAGATGGGGTCTCACTTTGTTGTCTAGGCTGGGCAAAATTTTTAAAAAGTTCTTTAAAGAATCACTTAGTTTCAAAGCTGGTGGGCCTGTTGAATTCTAACCTCTGTTTCTCTGTTGCCACATAGGTCGTGACACCTCAGCTGGTAACCAGAAATATTAACTATCCTTTGTGAATAGCCTATAAACCGTACTGTTGTTTATATGCATGGGAACTTCTGCAAGTGATTTGGTTGTGTTGTTGTTTTTACTTTGGTTAAATTTTAAATCTACTTTCTATTCTGTAACATTGCCATCCAAGAAGCCATTAAATATGATAAATACTGAAAAGAAGATCTGACATTTCTGTTAATTTAGCAGCAAGCATGCTGGAAATATTAGAATAATGCTGAGAAAATAAAAGAGCAATATTAAAGTAGGAGCACTTTTATTTTTAAAATGAAAAACTTCTGACAACCTGGCTCTAAAATTGCAAATATTCAAATGCATTCCTAAGCTGCGCTGTCATCTGTGTTAAAACAGGAAACAGGCTGGGTGTGGTAGCTCATGTCTGCCTGTAATCCCAGCACTTGGGAGGCTGAGGCAGGAGGGTTGCTTGAGACCAGGAGTTCAAGACCAGTCTGGACAACATAGCGAGATCCCCATCTCTATAAAAAAATTTAAGCCAGGAATGGTGGTGTGTGCATGTAGTTCTAGCTAGTCAGGAGGCTGAGGCAGGAGAATCCCTTGAGCCTAGGCATTCGAGGCTGCAGTGAGTTACGACTGGGCCATTGTACTTCAGCCTGAGAAAGAGTGAGACTCAGTCTCCAAAAATAATTAAAATAGGAAATATTTTTGATATTTGGGAAGGAGGTAATACTGATACAAAATGGTTTACTAGTAATATTTTGTGTTTTAAAAGCGTAAACACAGATTTTATTATAATTATTGTGGTTTAAAAGTATGCCTGCAAAAAGAAATATAGCACAGTAGTTGTATTTCAAGGCATCTTTACAATGTTTCCTATGATAAGAAAATAGCTTTGCATTAGGCAGGGTTTGAATTATGTTTTAAGGAATGAATTCCTCCCATAAAATATAACCCACTGCACATTCTATAATTTATTGTTTGCCATGTTCCATGCTGCATTTCCTTAACCATCCTGAATTAATGAATCATTATTGCATGCATTTCTAAGTGCTAGTGCACCAAGAATTTAATACAGGCTTAAACAATAGTTATTTGTTCTATTCCTCTTTTTTTTTTTTTTTTTTTGAGATAAATCCTTGCTCTGATGCCCAGGCTGGAGTGCAGTGGCATGATCTTGGCTCACTGCAACCTCCGCCTCCAGGGATCAAGTGATTCTCTTGCCTCAGCCTCCCAAGTAGCTGAGACTGCAGGTGCGCTGGGGACTACAGTCGTGCCCCACCACACCTGGCTAATTTCTGTATTTTTAGTTGAGGCGGGATTTCACCATGTTGGCAGGCTGGTCTCGAACTTCTGGCCTCAAGTGATCTGCCCGCCTTAGCCTCCCAAAGTGCTGGGATTACAGCATGAGCCACCATACCTGGCCCTGTTCTGTTTCTCTTATAGGAATATAGGAGTCGTGCAATCACAAACAAATGAAATGAAGATTTGAGTTAGTTCTCTAAAAATGAAAACGTTTTCCTTATTCACTTGTAAGAACATTTAGTGTTGAATGTGAGATGTTGAAATCACTAGAGGGCAGCACATTTTATCTACATGTTGGATGCCTGTGACTCAGGTGCCATTCTGTGTTGCTACTTGTAGCACTGGTAGTTAAATATAAGTCAACACTTGCTGGCAGGCTTTGTATGCACCTGCTACTGTAACTCAGAATGAGAAAGAACGTGGAAGTTATGCAGAGAAGACATGAAATAACATTAGTGTAAATTTCCGTTATTGTGCAAGTTCTTCTAGCTAAAAGCATCTGGAAGTGTTATGTTTGTTTATGTTTATTTGTAGCCTCTATTTTCAGAGATTGTTAAATTATAATTGATAAACTATTTTTTGTAACTTCTGAAGGCTTAACAAAAACCTCCAATATGATTTCAATTATACATAATATAACTTAGTAATTAAGAATATGGGCTTTGGAGTCAAACAAGCATGAGTTCAAATCCTGGCTCTACCCCTCTTGCTAGCTGAGACATTAAGCAAGCCTTGACTTTGCTTAGACTCAGCTTTTTCATCTGTAATGTGTAGGAGTATATTAGGATCAACTTCATAGAACTGTGAGGATTAAGTGAGATAACATAACATATTTAGCATAGGCACGTGGTAAACACTTATCTATTCATTATTATAATTATAGTCTAGCAGTTTAAAGAGGCCTCTTCTAAGCTGGTTTAAAAGTTTCATAGTTATAGATAGGAGGATGTCACATGTTCATAAGTTGTTTTACAATGATATTGTTAGTCAATTCTGCAGACAACAACTTTGGGAGGCCAAGGTGGGAGGATTGCTTGAGGCCAAGAGTTTGAGACCAGCCTGGGCAATGTAGAGAGACCCTGTCTCTACAAAAAAATAAGTAGAATAATTAATTTTATAAAAGTAATTAGCTGGGTGTGGTGGCATGCGTGTATATGCCTGTGGTCTCAGCTACTTGGGAGGCTAAGGTAGGAGGATCCTTTGAGCCTGGGAGTTTGAAGCTGTAGTGAGCTAGGATGGCACCACTGCACTTCAGCCTTGGTAACAGAGTGAGACCCTGTCCCTTAAAAAATCTTCTAGAAGTTTTGTTTGTTTGTTTTGAGACAGAGTCTCGTTCTGTCACCTAGGCTGGAGTGCCGCGGCACGATCTCAGCTCACTGCAACCTTCACCTCCTGGGTTCAAGTGATTCTGGTGCCTCAGCCTTCCTAGTAGCTGGGAGTACAGGCACCTGCCACCATGCCCAGCTAATTTTTTTGTATTTTTAGTAGAGACGGGGTTTCACCATGTTGGCCAGGCTGGTCTTGAACTCCTGATCTCAAGTGATCCTCCCATCTTGGCCTCCCAAAATCCTGAGATTACAGGCGTGACCCACTGTGCCCGGCCATGGAAGTTTTTTAAAATGTATTTTATTATTTTGTTTTTAATGTTTGGATAGGTAATTGCCTCAGCACCTCTCTTTGAATAATATATTCTTTTGTGACTGATTTGCAAAGCCCCCCCCCCCCCCGCCCTTGTCATATGTCAGGTCTCTTTCTGTGTGTCTTTTCTGGGCTATTTTGTTCTGTTAATCTGTTTCCTGCATTGGTTTCACAGGGTCTTAATTACTGTAGCTTTATATAGCTCTGTAATAAATCTTGACACTTGGCAGGGTGAGTCCATTCACTGTGGGGCTTTTTGAGACTTGTCATGACTGTTCTTAGCCCTTTGCTTTTCCATGTGAAGTTTAGGTCAACTTGTCAAGTTTCATGAAAAACCCTCTTGGGATTTTGATTATTATATTGTATTTATAGGTCAGCTGTAGGCAAATTTACATTTTCATAATAGTAACCTTTATATCTGTGAACATGGTATGGTTCTTTACTTAGGTCTTCATTTATATCTTTCATAATGTTTTATAATCTTCTTCATAAATGTCTTATATGTCTTTTTTCCTAAGTCCCTTACAGTTTCATTGTCATTATAAGTGGTTATCTTTTTTAAATTTACATTTTCTAATTTGTCATTGCTGAGATCTTAAATGTAGGTTTTTGCATTTGAATATTAACAACTCTTGTGAACTCTTATTAGTTGTAATACCAGTAATTTGACATAGGTTCTTTTGGAGTTTTTATTTAGACCACATATTATCTGGGAATGATAACACGTTTATTTTTATTTCATCTTTTCACCACGTATTCTTTCATCCCTCTTCCGCATCCCCTTCCCCCCACCCCTGCCCTATCTCACCGCTTTGGGTAGAGTGTTAGAATCTTTTTATGTCTGAAGAGAGCTGTGTCAGATAGAGGACCATAAGTCAGCTGGCCCACTATACAGAATCAAAGACTATATTTCCCTGTGGCTATAGCCTCTCATTAAGGTAAAGGAGCATTAATGGCAGAGATACCCATGGAGACTTTAAAGCAGATATAGGTTAAAAATCAGTTTTTAAGTATTTATTTATTTGCTGTGTACCTTACACAGCAAACAAATACTTAAACACAACTCTGAAACATGTGATGAAATTCAGATGAAATAAGGGCTAATGTACCTATTTTCAGGTTGCTTGTAGTCTGATGGGGTAACTAACACTTACACTTATGGAGCAGTTAAAAAGCAATATAAGTTAGTATATTCTTCAATACCGAGCAGTTAGACTCAGAGCCTAACCTCCATCCACAAAGTAGAAGATCCTTTAACTTTTCCTCTCCACTTCCATTTCTTCCCATACCTCACAATTGAAGTGCCCTCAGCCTGTTTAAGAGCCTAAGATAAGAACTTGAAAGTAAACAGATCTTGTTTGGGACATATGGGTTAATTCTTTAGTTATCTGCAGCTGTTTTTTGCTGCAATATCTGAATGTCTATGAAATTTATTTGGGAACTTGAGTTTCACGTAAGAAGATATGTACAGTGTATTTCTGCGTGATGGTGTTACTTTCCTTAATAGACAAGTAATTTTGTAAGCTTTGAAAAGTGACTATAAATGGGTGGCAAATGCAAAAATGTTTGTTTTATTATTTTGAGTCCAGAAACATGTCTATGCTATGTAGGTAATTTTTATACATTTCAAATATCACACAATAAAAATATATATTTATATATTTTATAATAAACAGAAATTTGTATTATCTGAATTATTTTGGTAAAAATTAGGCTTCAGTTGGCCACAACAACTCAGAGATATTCTACCAATCTCTCATGAGGAAATTCTCATCTTCCACCAAAATGTGGGATCCTACCAATCTCTAACACCAGGAATAACTTATACTGTAGGAGACTTCTGTTACTGTCATATCATGAAGAATGTGTGTAATTACATGCTTTGGGAGTTTATTTTTGTAACAGTACATTCAGGAATTAACATTATTCTTTACCCACTTTGGTTAGGCTATTTAGTCAGGAATAAATTGCTGGATTTAATGCCAGTTTAGAAGTAAACTGGGTGTGAGGTGGGAGGATTGCTTAAGCCCAGGAAGTTGAGGCTGCAAGACCTTGTCTCAAAACAAAACAACACCAAAAAAGTAAACCCAATTAACAACAGATGTATCTTGTCCACAGTTTCTTGGGGACATTATATAGTTGGTATGGTTTAAATGAATAAAGTTCCAACTTATTAATCTCTAATTTCATTTCCTTCTAAAATTAATTGGGCTTCATATTTTGTGTAGTTACACTTCCTGTGAAGAGTAGTATATATGTGCAGTAGTAGTATTAGCAGGCAACTCTGAAGCCTGTATGATAAATGTTATTTTTGTGGCTGAAACAGAGGACTTTGAGATTCTTTTATATTGATGTGTAGGAACAGATTTAGATCTTAAACCAGGAATTTTTGTGGCTTTATTGAAAGCATTGCTTCACATATTTCAGATATGTGTTTAGGCATCTTCCTAATCTATGTTTTTACAGAATGAGCTCACAGAATCTTGGGTCTGGAATATTTATTTAGCAAACATTTAATTTCCTAGTATATGTCAAACATGGTATAAGACACTGGAGAAATAAAGATGAAGATTTCATCTCTGCCTTTAGGCAATGCAGAGTCTAGTTTTGGAAACAGGCATTAAAAAATACACAGACAGTGGAGTAAGTACATAATAACATGTTTATAAAGTGCTGTGGGAACACCAAGGAAAAGCGTGTGATTATTCATGGAGTGGGGCTCATGGGAACGTTTCACAGAAGGAGTGACACTTAAAGAAAGATGGTCTGCTAGGGAGACAGTTGAGAAAAGAGCATTCCTAGCAGAGGGAAGAACATGGATCAAGGTGCAGAGTGGAGCCTGTTTAGGGAACTACAAGTTCTTTGATATGTTTTGGGAACACAATATAGGTGGGGAGTGGTAGGAGATGAACCTAGAAAGCTGGGCAGGACATAAATTATGATGGTCCTTGCTTTGTACCTTTAGACAAAAGGGAGCCATTGAGGATTATAAGAAGTCATAATCAAATTTATGAGTTTGAAGAAGTCTGGAAGTGTGGCTGGCACAGTTTAAATATTTTATCCATTTTCGTTGCTGCTCCTTTATAAGATTTTATTGAGTCAGTGAGACATCCTTTAAGGGAAAATTAGAGATTTTGCCAGCTTAGTACTGACTGCACAAATTCTCTGGCAGAGCATAGGAAAAGCTGTCAAGTAGAACCTCTTGACCACTAGAGAGATGTTATTCTTCTTTTTTGGTAAGCAGCCAGATAGAACATTTAGAAATACTGAATGAACTTGGCAACAAGAGGAAATACCTCAGCCTAACATCTTACATCAAATGTCAGCCCCAAGTTGAAGCTGTAAGACCTTGTCCTCTCCCATTCCTGCAGAATCATTGTGGTTGGAGGATAAACTCCCTGAGGGTTTATTTTTAGGGAATGATATGAATTGCCAGCTTAAGTTGTATACTCAGACATCTAAATATACAGAGTACACATTGTACAACATATGAGAAATTTGGCTTAGTAATTTCCTCCCATGTGTTAAGGCTCATAATCTTATTTTTAAAGGGTTTAGTAATAACACAAAATGAAATTTAACTGGTATTATACAAGTTAAAGTAGGTTCAGAGAAGAAAGCAATATAATGAAAATTGTTGGGGTCCCAGAAACATGAGAAATTTCTGGTGCTTGCCTTTGCCTGTTTTGTATCGAAGTTATGTCTTAACAGCTTGGATTTCTATGTCCAGGACCATCACTGCCTATATAAAGCCTTTATGTGATTTAGACAAAGGGCCATCCATGTAAGCCCCTTGGGAGGGGACCTTTGTGCCAAGAAGAAGGTCCACTTCAGGAAGATGCAGGGTCTAGTATTTGGGCTGGATTTCTGCCCCGACTTATTCCTGTAGCAGGGGACCTTTGTGTAACATACAGAATGACCAGTTGTACCTCGTGGCCCTGCTCAAGTCTCTGTAACTGCAGACCTAATCTTAATGACTTCTTGCTCCAGTTTAGGTTAATCTAGTCACTTCTTTCTTCTTTAAACAAAAGCGGGGAGGGTGTAGAAAATGCTGTTACTCTTCTAAAGTGTTTGGTTCCCATTCCCTTTCCTTGTGTTACTCACTTTGCATTGGCAGCTGTACTTCCCAGTTAGGAATCACAGTTGTTGTGTTGGTCAACCACAGTATATAAAAATTTTGATAAATAGGGAATGCCAGAGACAACTGTTGTGGAAATCTTCTTTTGGGTAATATCAGGCTGTTTTGTACATATATTATTTCACATAGGTGAAACTTTATATGTCATCACAAATCAAGAACTTTGACAAGTTCTCCTTTTTTCTTTTTTTATTATTCCCACCACCTCATCATATATAACTTTTTTTTTCTTTTTTAGAGGAACAGGGTCTCACTCTGTTGTCCAGGCTGGAGCACAGTGGCATGGTCCTAACTCACTGCAGCCTCAAACTCCTAGGCTCAAGTGATCCTCCTGCCTCAGTCTCCTGAATAGCTGGGCTACATTGTGCACACAACCACACCCGGCTAATGTTTTTATTTTATGTAGAGACGGGATTTCGGTATGTTACTTGGGCTGGTCTTGAACTCTTGGGGTCAAGTGGTCCTCCTGCCTCAGCCTCCCAAAGCACCAGAATTGCAGGCGTGAGCCACTGCACCTGCCCCAAGTTCTCTTTTCTTTTGTTTCAGTGGATTTTATTGTTTCTCTTTTCAATATTGAGGCACATTGAGGTTAAAAATCAAGAAAATATCATAACTCTCTTAGTTTTTCACTTTCTGAAATTATGTTGTTTCTGATTTTTATATTCAACTTTGTTCTTTCTCTCAAATTATACTGTAGCATTTTAAAACAAATCAGAAAATAAAAATTATCCACAGTATGTATGGACAGATAGTCATACAGAATAAACAAAGAGCAGCCATGGTTTCCTAGACTTGATTATTTAAACAAATTATAACAGACTCTGTTTGGAAAACAGCTCATCTTGTCGACAGCAGAAGCTTTTCCATTGTTAATAAAAGCATAGAAAGGACAAGGTTCCAAGTCATATTTTAACTGCTGAATATCACCTGGAGAAAAGCTGTTGACATAGAAGTCAGATGACATTGAGACAATTGGCAGGCTTCCTCTTGTTGCTCCTGTTATAAAATCTACAGTGGACAGCCTGGATTTTAAAAGAAGAGTGGCATCTTTGGAATCTCTACTAGAATCTGCTGAGGTTAAAATAGACCCAGTGTTTTCTAAGTGACAGAAAATAGAATGTGCCTAGGGATGGCAAAAGTGAAATGTAGAAAACCCACTTGGATTGGTCTAAGGAAATAGATCCAGGCCTGAAATTCCAAGTTCCAGGACTTCTAGTTTTCTTTAAAACTTAAAGCAAATCCTGCTTTGGAAAAAAACTCAAGTAATATTTGAAATATGAGATTGTGAAAGAAGGGTAAGGCTTGAATCCAGTCAGATTTTTGGCCTAGAATATGTGACAATTGAGTTAAGAGTAAACATTATGGTTTTGATGTACTTCCAAAGAATATCATCATTGATATCTGTGTACAGTGAATGCTTTAAAAGTTCTGGGTGATTGAGACTGTTTAAAGTTTTTTTTTTTAATTTTAGATTTACTTATTTTAAAATGTTACCAAAAATAAAAAAGAGCTACTTCACTGAGAGCCAGTGTGGTAGTTTACAGAGTATTTTAAATTTAACGTACAATCAACCAGTTTGGGGAAAGCTTTTTAAAATGAACTTCTAATGTTCATTATCATTCATTAAGGAGTGTAAGCTGCATATTTCAGGTTTACAAGATAGTAGTATAAGTTTAGTTAATTTAGGGCTGGCTATTAGAAACCTAAGAAATAAGCCAGGTGTGGTGGCTCACAGCTGTAATCCCAGCACTTTGGGAGGTCAAGCTGGGTGGATCACTTGAGGTCAGGAGATTGAGACCAGCCTGGTCAACATGGTGAAACCCCATCTCTACTAAAAATACAGAAATTAGCCAGGTGTGGTGGTGCACACCTCTAATTCCAGCTACTTGGGAGGCGGAGGCACAAGAATCGCTTCAACCTGGGAGGTGGAAGTTGCAGTGAACCAAGATCGCTCCACTGCACTCCAGCCTGGGCAGCAGAGCGAGACTCTGTTTCGAAAAAAAGAAAAAAAAAAAAAGAAACGTAAGAAGTTTAACAGGGTTCTGAAAGCAAGTTAAAGTCATAGGCAAAATGACCCAGCGTAAGTATATGATAGGCTTTCTAGAGATTTTCATGTCCTGGGGACGGTCCATTTATAATAATAAATTTTAGTTTACATGAACAAATATGTAAGTGTTTGTTATGTGTTCAGTAATCTCCCGAGAACTGTATCGAACCACCAGGAAAAACAAAAAGGGAAAGGAAAGAAAGTAAAGTCCCTCCACTCTATGTTACACGTGGGAATATTGAGGAACAGAGAAGATAAGAAACTTGCTCAAGGTTACACAGCTAGTAAGTAACAGAGTCAGTATTGGAATTCAAGCTCTAGAACCCATAATTTTAATGCTTTTGCTATACTGCCTTACATAGGAGCAAAAAATTAGATAAATTTTGGAGGATGTTTACAGGGGATAATACTTGAACTGAGTATTAAAAAAAAAGTGCTTGTGGGTAGCATGGGGCAAGGGAGCAGAAGGAGAGTAGGATATATGTAGAGTAGAAACAGGAGGAACCAGAGGGTTGAATAAAGAATGCATTTGGTAATGATAGTAATAGAAAAAATTATTTTATACTCACAATGGACCAAGTACTGTGCCTCCACAAATCTCATTTAACTTTTGCAACAATTCTAGGAAATTAATATTGCTATCCTCAGTTTACCTAGGTGGTAAGTAGCAAATCTTAGGATCAGGATCCAGGTGCTGGCTGGCAGAATCAGAAACCACGCTTTTACCCATTACATTACTGTATGACAAGTGGGGATATGGTCAACATACCCTCAGATAAAGCAGAAAGTTTTTTCTTTTTTTTTTTTTAAAGTAATTAATGGAAAAGAACGTTGGATAGGTAGGATAATCAGAGATAATGGAAAGCTTTGGAAACCAATAGAGGAGCCATTTGATTAGAAAATGGCTTTTTTCCCCAAGTTACAAAAACTCAATATACATAATTAGGCTATTCTTCTCTAATGATTACATATGTCAAGTAGAATAGTCCATGAAAGCACTTAGTATTACTTGGACACATAATAGTGACTCAAAAAATATAAGCTGAATCTGAGTCTTCTAAAGAACTTGTAAGCTCTTTGCACTGTAGTTAAAATATGAACAACAAATGCTGTAACAGCAACGTCCAATAGAAATATAATGTGAGCCACAAATGTAATTTTAAAATTTCTAATAGCCACATTAAAGGCTCAAAAGAAACAGATAAAATTAATTTTAATAATATATTTTCTTAAACCCAGTATGTTTTAATAAGATGTTTTCTCTTTTTTGTTGCTAAGTCTTCACAATCTATTATGTACTTTACACTTACTGCACATCTCATTTCATGTGTTTAATAGACACATGTAACTAGGAGCTACTGTATTGGACACCAGGGCTCCATAGTTTTATAGCATAGCATCTGGTATCAGATGACCTGAGTTTGAATACTACCATTCTCATTCTTAGATGTGTAAGTATGTAGCAGCTACTTAGCCCCTCTGTGCCTTAGATTCCTGATACATAAAATGAGAAAACTAATAGTATCTACCTCATCAAAGGGTTATTGTGGGGATTGAAAATAAGATAATATATGTAAAGCATGTACCTTGGTATCTGGCAAGTATTGAGTGAAAAATAAATGTTTATTTTGATTAATCGCATCACGCTTCTATTGTTATGATTAAATAGCAGACATTCCTTAGTTTCCATGTCTTCTCCTTCTTGAAAGTATTTGGTTATCCCCACTTAAACATTCCCACTTAAAATTCTAAACCAATCACTAAATAGCAAAGTAAGGTGGCAGAGCTAGAGAAAAAAGGTTATGAGTGGTATATATTTGGCATTATACACTACTACTATTGTTGGTATTCACTACAGGGTACAAATAAATTATTTTCAATTTGCTGTTATATTTAACACTCATCAAATCTTTTGACTTTTGAATCTAGCATCATTATAGATGCTTTGTCAATCAGGTTATAAAATTCGTGTCTGGTAATAATTTGCAGCATCATTGGCAACACTGAAATATAGAAAGCATTCATTGTCTTACCCTCCTTCCTCCTGCCTTTGAAGCTCTGATTGAGCCTTTTCTGCTTTCAGCTATTTGGGACTAAGACATATAGTTGATATTGCTTTCTTTTCTTTCCTTCTATTTAAATCCTTAGAGGAAAGTGCACAAAACAAAAAAGTACAATGATTTATCACACATTCTTATGTAACTATCATGTACAGCAAAATGTAAAACATTACCAACTTTCCAGATGGGTCTTCTTGTAATCCCTTCCAGTCACCTGCAGAATGAGCAACTGTCCTGATGCTCAGGCTAATTACCTTCTAGCTTATTTATTTATTTATTTATTTATTTATTTATTTTGAGACAGAGTCTCACTCTGTCACCCAGGCTGGAGTGCAGCTGTGCTGATGCTGAGGCTAATTACCTTCTAGCTTATTTATTTATTTATTTTTTATTTAGAGACAGAGTCTCACTCTGTCACCCAGGCTGGAGTACAGTGGTACGCTCTCAGCTCACTGCAGCCTCCACCTCCTGGGTTCAAGCAATTCTCGTGCTTCAGACTCCTAAGTAGCTGGGATTACAGGTGCCTGCCACCACACCTGGCTAATTTTTGTATTTTTTGTAGAGTCATGGTTTCGCCATGTTGGCCAGGCTGATCTCGAACTCCTGACCTCAGGTGATCCACCCACCTTGGTCTCCCAAAGTGCTGGGATTACAGGCATCAGCCACTGCGCCCGGTCACCTTCTAGCTTTTAAAAATAATTTTATCACTAAGTGTGTTTAGTTTTGTCTGTTTTTGAATTTTGCGTGAGTGAATTTAATAATAGTTTTTTATTATGAATGAATTCTGCATGTAATTCTTCACTCAGCATATTGTTAGATTGATGCATGTTACTGCATGTAGCTGCAATTCATTTATTTTCATTGTTGTGTAGTATTTCATTGTATGAATATACTACGGTTTGTTTATATTTGGACATTTGGTTTTTTTTTCCAGTTTGGGGCTATTATAAACAGTATTATTATGAACACTCTTACGCATATAAGCATGCATTACTGTCAAACACACCCAAGGGTAGAATTGCTAGGTCATAGAGAAAGCCATCTTGAACTTTCATAGGTAATGCCAAACTTTTCAAAGTGGTTCTGCCAGTTGTTTCCACCAGTGGTGTGTGAGAGTTTCCACTGACCGTACATCCTCGACCAAAAAAAAAAATAATAATAATAACCATTTTTCCCCAATTTTAGTGATTCTGGTAGGTATGTAATGATATTTCACTGTGGTTTTAGGATTTTTTTTTTTTTTTTTGGCTGAGAAAAATTCAGAAGTTTCTGAAATATTGACTAAGATGAAGCCTTTGGTTTTTTTCTTTTTTTTTAGAGACAGAGTATCATTCTGTCACCCAGGATGGAGTGTAGTGACACGATCATGGCTCACTGCAGCCTTGAACTTACGGGCTCAAGCGATTCTCCCGCATCAGCCTCCCGAGAAGCTGGAACTTTAGGTGTGCACCACCACGCCCTGCTAACTTTTTAAATTTTTTGTAGAGCTGGAGTCTCTATTGCCCAAGCTGATCTTGAACTCCTGGGGCTCAAGTGATCCTCCCGCCTCAGCCTCCCAAAGTGTTGAGATTATAGACATGAGCCATTGCACCCAGCTGCCTTTGGTTTTCAGTTTTCCATGCTGTCACTGTCTTTCAGTACCACAGTCGAGTTGATAAAACTTTTTATTTGTTTTGTTTTGAGACAGACCCTTGCTCTGTCACCCAGGCTGGAATACAGTGGTGCAATCTTGGCTCACTGCAGCCTCTGCCTCCCAGACTCAAGTGATACTCCCACTTAGCCTCCCAAGTAGCTGAGACTACAGGTGCGTGCCACTGTGCCAGCTAATTTTTTGTCATATTGCCCAGGCTGGCTTTGAACTCCTGGGCTTAAGAGATTTGTCTGCTTCAGCCTCCCAAAGTGCTGGAATTACAGGCGTGAACCACTGTGCCTGGCCAAGAGTTTATGATACTTTTAAGAAAGAGTATTTTAAAATTTAATTGATGCATGAAAGCAGTTAGTTTGGGATATTGCCCAAGATTCTTTGTTTGTACTTTTTATTGTCGTATCTAAAAAACAGATGTATTATTTCTCTTTGTAATCATTTAGCTGCCATTCCAGGAATCATAACAATTACTGAAATAAGAGGTATAGTCTGTGGTTTATGGACTTGGTTTAATGAGTAAATCCTTCTAGTTCCTCTGGAAGTGAGCCATTTTTCTTTGTTAGATTTTTTAAAAAATAAAGTACAAGTATGGTAACTGATCTGGATGACATTGAATAGCTGGTTACTGTTGACTAAAGTAAAACAGACTTTTAACATCTCATGGGTAATGTCTGAAAGGTAAAGTGACACTAGATAAATGTCTGTATTCTACTCTGAAAATAGCAAAAACCATATGGAAACAAGAGTTAATTGACTTGTAAATTTAATCCCACTCTCGGCCGAGTGCAGTGGCTCTCATGCCTGTAATCCCAGTACTTTAGGAGGCGGAGGCGGGCGGGTCACCTGAGTTTGGGAGTTGGAGACCAGCCTGACCAACATGGAGAAACCCCGTCTCTACTAAAAATACAAAATTAGCCGGGCGTGGTGGTGCATGCCTGTAATCTCAGCTACTCAGGAGGCTGAGGCAAGAGAATTGCTTGAATCTGGGAGGTGGAGGTTGTGGTGAGCCAAGGTCGCGCCATTGCACTCCAGCCTAGGCAACGAGCAAAATTCTGTCTCAAATAAATAATAAAATAAAATAAAATAAAATTTAATCCCACTTTGATAATGCCATGACATAATGAAAATTGTAAAACTGTGATTTCTTTTTGTGAAATACTGAGAATGGAAAATAATTAAGATAATGCTTTGAAGGTTGTACACGAGGATTAAGTTTTGTATAAAAGCTCAGTGTGTGTGTATTTGTGTTTAAAAAGCCTTAATATGCACTGAAAAGAGAGTTGTGGGAGTTTTTCTGGCTAATTGAGTGTCCCAAGATACCAGTTTGATAGCTATTTATAAGTGTGAAACAATTATGTTGTTTTATTCTCTAGTTTAATGGAAAAATGTAAATTTCTAAAGTATTTTTATAATGGAATAATTTAACCTCAGATTTTATCCCATTAATAGTCATTTAGTAGTAGAAAGATTTTTAAGATGAAAAGTTTTAGGTACTTTAAAAGGATTAATATAAACGTCATCTGAAAACAATTATAATTTAAACTTGGAAGGTAAATACTTAAAATGTAAAGTCTGATCTCGCCAAACATAAAGTAGGAAAAAAATATGTTACATGTATGGTTATTTTTGGTACTTAATAGGAATGAATCTTGTACCAATTGTGGTTTATTCTGTCTTCTGCTTGGAATATAATTGGTAGAGCTTGGAATATAATTGATTGTGCAACTTTTGATTTAAACATTTAATTGAAGCCAGATTGATGCTTTGAATTAAAAAAACCCCATACTTCCTGGGTAGAGTCACAAGTTGTGTTTTTTGGTACTTACGGTTTTGAACAGAATTTGACAGATTTCTAGTAGAGGTAATAAATTTTAATTTTGGAAAAATTATGAAATGAAAATTTGGATGAATCAAAGCCAAGGAGACTTCTGCTTTCTTTCTTTTCTCTTTTCTTTTCTTTCTTTGTTCCTTTCTCTCCCTCTCTCTCTCTTTCTTTCTTTTCTTTTTCTTTTTTTTTTTTTTTTTTTTTGACAAGGTCTCACTCTGACATCCAGGCTGGAGTGCAGTGGTGCAGTCATAGCTCACTGCAGCCTCAAACTCCTGGAGTCAAGCAGTTTTCCTCCCTCAGCCTCCTGAGCATGTGCCGCAACACCTGGCTTTTTTTTTTTTTTTTTTTTTTTTTTTTTGAGGAGGTCTCACTGTGTTTCCCAGGCTGGTCTCAAAACTCCTGGACTCAAGTGATCCTCCTGCCTCAGCCTCCCAAAGCATTGGGATGATTACAGGTATGAGCTACCTCAGCCAGCTTGTTTCATTTTAAAGAAGATAGTGTCTGACAAATTTGGCAGATTCAGAATCAAAATAAGAAAAATCTATATATGTTTTATTCTTTGCTCTTTCATACTTATGATACATTTTGAAGTTTGTCAGTTGTTTTCTCCATTATAGTCACATATGTAAGCAGGAAAGTATTTGTTTGAAAATTTAATGTTAACAATTAGATTCCTGATAGTAGTACATGAGGATATTCATACCCACATTCTGAATGACAAGTGTTGCTAACAGCCTGTCTTGATAGGGTGAGATTAACCATTCCAAAGAATTTGAACTTTTTCAACCTTTTAAAATTTTGGGGGCATTTATATTTGACCCTCAGGTAACCAGAGTAAACATCAAGGACCTAGGTCTGATTGTTTTTGACCATTCAGTTTTTAAAGTAGGTCTCACTAAAGCCTGAAAAAGTCACAAATATCTTCTTGAATTGTTTTTTGTTGTTGTTGTTGTTGTTTTTGAGACGGAGTCTTGATCTGTCCCCCTGGCTGGAGTGCAGTGGTGTGATCTTGCCTTACTGCAACCTCCACCTCCCGGGTTCAAGCAATTCTCATGCCTCAGCCTCCCAAGTAGCTGGGACTACAGGTGCGCACCTGGCTAATTTTTGTATTTTTTTAGTAGAGACAGGGTTTTGCCATGTTGGCCAGGCTGGTCTCGAACTCCTGATCTCAGGTGATCTGCCTGCCTCAGCCTCCCAGAGTGCTGGGATTACAGGTGTGAGCCACTGCACCCAACCGTGAATTGTTTTAATTGATCAGCTTATCACAAGTGACAGGCCGGATATTTTATGTTAATAATATAGTTGATTTAAATGAACCTACAAGTTCTTCTAATTTGGGCAAGACCACTTGCAAATAAATTGCTCTGTTTCAAACTAGCTGTGATATATGCTGACTTTACCATGTATAGTAGATAATCCAGCTCTGGTTATTATGTACTAAAAAGCCCTTTTAATAAAAAATTAAGCTTAATTCCTTTTTAAATTAAAAATGAATATTTGCTTTGTAACACTGTCTCCCCTACTTGGCAGAGTTTCAGATTCAGTTAAACAATGGATACTTACTGTTTTCCTTTTGACACTAGTAGTCTAAATAAAGACTGAGGAAAAAATCAAAATCAAACTATGGAATGTGAAATAATACCACAATGATGTGGAATATCGCTTTCTGAACTTTTCACCTTTTACTTTTAAGATAACGATACAGATATCACCATGAAGGGTAACGTGGATGACTTTGGCCTGCGAGACACCTTGAGCATTGCATCCACGGATTCCTTTGCTTCTGCAGCAGAGGTAGGACATGTGTGTTCCTAATGAGGATTTCTGTTTCTTTTTTGGTGGAAACAACAGTCTTGTCATTATACTGTAATTCAGTTCAGTCACTATTTATTTAGCATGTACCATGTGGTAGGTGCCAGGATACAAAAATGAATAAATCTAACATGAAAATAAGCTCCTACAGGAGCTTACACTCTCTTTAAGGAGATGGACCTGTAAACACATGGTTTAGATGGGCACTTTCATATACTGTAGATTATGGGTGAGGCATATAAATTAGTATGTTAATGGAAAGCAATTTTTCAACTTATATCAAGAGTCTTAAAGATGTTCAATTTCTCTAGTTCAGAAATCATACTTCCAGATTTTTGTTCTAAGAAGGTGATCAGATTCAAAGATTGTATATATATAAATATTCACTGTTGGCCAGGTGCAGTGGCTTACAACTGTATTCCCAGTACTTTAGGAGGCTGAGGTGGAAGGATTGCTTGAGCTCTGGAGTTTGAGACCAGCCTGAGCAACATAGTGAGACCTTGTCCCTACAAAAAATTTAAAAAATTAACCAGATGTGGTAGTGAGTAGCCTATAGTTCTGGTTATTCAGGAGGCTGAGGTGGGAGGATCCCTTAAGCCCAAGAGGTCAAGACTGCAGTGGGCCATGATTGTGGCACTGCATTCCAGCCTGGGTGACAGAACAAGACCCTGTCTCAAAAAAAAAAAAATGTAGATAGATAGATAGATAGATATAGATAGATAGATAGATATAGATATATATGTATGTACACACACACACACACATTCACTGTGGCATTTTAGTAACAATGAAAAACTGAAAACAATCTAATGCCAAATTATGACACATCTGTAATTAGAAATGTTATAGAGCTATAAACATGTTTCCAATAATTTTAATGACATGGGAACATATGTTAAGTGAAAAGATTAGTATGTAAAGTTTTATATTGATTGTATGATTACAATTTTGTAAAAAGGAAACAGAAACGTGCGTGATATATAAGTATATAGGCAGAGGAAAAAAGGCTAACCATAAATAAACAGTAGTGATTACTGAATTATAAATCTGTGGATAATTTATGTTTCACTGACATTTAAATTTTTTACCAAAAGAGACTGCTTGCAAAGAGGTCATCTTTTTGTTTTAATTTTTGTACTTAAAACAGCTTTAAAAGTTACATGTAGCCAATTTTATCTCAGAATATTTGCATTTTTTGCAGTAGATTTTGGATATAATAATTTTAGGTGCTCTTTTTTCATAGAAATAGTATTATGCATCTGGCCAGGCACAGTGGCTTATTCCTGTTATCCCAGAACTTTGGGAGGCCGAGGCGGGCAGATCACCTGAGGTCAGGAGGTTGAGACCAGCCTGGTCAACATGGTGAAACCCCATCCCTACAAAAAATTAAAAAATTAGCCGGGCATGGTGGTGCATGCCTGTAATCACAGCTACTCAGGAGGCTGAGGCACAAGAATCACTTGAACCTGGGAGGTGGAGGTTGCAGTGTGCCAAGATTGCACCACTGCACTCCAGCCTGGTCAACAGAGTGAGACTCTGTCTCACACACACATGCACGAAAGTAGTATTACACATCTATAACTGATGTGTGAATTTTATCTCTAGTTTGGAAGCTTTAGATATTCCAATACCTGTACCTTAAACTTTGGATCTGCCTTTTTAAAAGCAGTACTGATTCATAATATCTTTTATCCTCTCAAGGTTTTTCTATATGTGTATATTTCAGCCATCACTTACAGTATCATCTCCTAATTGTTTACATTAAAAAAATTTTTCCACTTATAAGTTTGCAGTAGACAGAATATATTTACTTGTTCTATGGGAAAGCTGTTTCCTCTTCCTTTTACTGTTCATTGTATACATATTTGTCTTTCTATTCTGTAGATGCTGTGTCCTAGGTCGTTTGTAAGGAGAAAAATTGCTTTTCACTTTGCACTTTTTTCCATTGTGAGGAACAATATACCTAATTGCTCTAAAGTTTTTTTTCTAATATGCAACTTTAAAAAATATTTTGCTAAGTGTTGATTGTACTTACTTTAAATTTATTGTTTAATAAGATTTAATAAAAATTATTAAATACTTGTGGAAAACAAAATGCATGAATATACACAAAAAGGACTTACTATTCAAGAAATACCCTAAGAATGCTTCCATGGTATAAATGTATGGTCTCAGAATGTGAATGTTCCAGGATAAATTATTTTATAAGAAATGTTTGTTAAATTATTTTTAACTATATGCCAAGCACTTAAGGTTAAATTAGGGAAAATTGTTTTAATGAAGAAAGTTACTAAGTTAATAGAATCAGAACCCTTTGGGAAGTTAAACAGTTTTTGATCATTCGAAAACCTTTTCAGGATTACCAGAAAGGTTTCTTGCCTAGTTAGATTAAAACAATTTCTGGTATAGGTTTTTCTATAAGTTAGATCAATCATTTGTGAAAGTGATTAACAAGATTTTCCTGTATAAGCTTTGCCAAACATTGGTTTGGAACCACAGATGAAAAGCTTTTTTTTTTTTTTTTAAAATATAGCTTTCTTGACAGTAATTCACATGCCATAAAATTCACCCTTTTAAAATATAGAGTTCAGTGGTTTATAGTATGTTTATATAGTCGTGCAGCCAGCACTACTTTCTGATTTCAGAACATTTTTATCACCCTAAACACAAACCCCTACCCAATAGCAGTCACTGTCCAACTCCCTTTACCCCCCCAGCCCTTGGCACCCAATACCTTCTGAGTCTATGAATTTGCCTTATTCTGGACATTTCTTATAAGTGGAATCATACCATGTGATATGTTGTATTTGGCTTTCTTTCACTTAGCGTAATGTTTTCTTTCAAGCTCTGAAAAGTCTTTTTGATGTTAAGATACTTTCCCATTTTACTCCTAATCCTTCCATCTGTTAAAGATATTGTCATTTAATAGGTAGAAACTAATATTGCAGAGAGCAGTTTTTAGCTGTAGATTCCATTTTTTATAGAATTACCACTCTGCAATTGTGTATATGTGTTTAATAGAGAAATCATAGGCTTCTCTTTAAAAAGAAAATTTTATTTAAAAATTTTTTTTTAAATAGAGATGGGGTCTTGTCATGTTGCCCAGGCTGGTCTCAAACTCCTGAGCTCAAGCAATCCTCCCTCGTCGGCCTCCCAAAGTGCTGGAATTATAGGTGTGAGCCACTGTATCCGGCTGAAAATTTTATTTTTTATAATCCAGATACCACGGCTGGGCATGCTGGCTCACACCTGTAATCCCAGCACTTTGGGAGGCCAAGGCAGGCGGATCACAAGGTCAGGAGATCGAGACCATCCTGGCTAACATGGTGAAACCCCTCCTCTACTAAAAATACAAAAAATTAGCCAGGCATGGTGGCGGGTGCCTGTAGTCCCTGCTACTTGAGAGGCTGAGGCAGGAGAATGGCGTGAACCCAGGAGGCGGAGCTTGCAGTGAGCCGAGATTGTGCCACTGCACTCCAGCCTAGGCAACAGCGAGACTGTCTTAAAAAATAAAATAAAATAAAATAATTTAGATACCTCTACTTGTACTCTAAATGGAACCTTGGAAAACTTTTGCTATATCCACCTCTCTGATTTGACAACACTTATTTATAGCAATCCAAAAACTACACCAATAGTAGGGCCACGTTCAGCAGATACGGGAGCAAGATGGTGATTCTGGGCAGGCAGTATGGGCTTATTTTGCCAAAGAAAACACAGCAGTTGCATCCTGTTTTGCAAAAAACATCAGTGTTTGGGAATGATTCTGATGATGATGATGAGACCTCCATGAGTGAAAGCCTTTAGAAGGAAGCTACTAAGAAGCAGGCCATGAAACAGACCAAACTGGAATCCAGAAGGCCCTTGCAGAAGATGCTACTGTGTATGAATATGACAGTATTTATGATGAAATGCAGAAA
This sequence comes from Pongo pygmaeus, assembly GCF_028885625.2. NCBI lineage: Eukaryota > Metazoa > Chordata > Mammalia > Primates > Hominidae > Pongo > Pongo pygmaeus. The sequence continues at coordinate 152,303,040 of NC_072373.2, read as the reverse complement.
AAAATAAGAGGAAAACAATCCCAAATTGCTTTTGGGGAAAGACCGAAAGCCCAAGTATATTCACAACTTGCTAAAAGCAGTTGAGATCAGAAAAAAGGAACAGGAAAAAAGAATGGAAAAGAAAATACAGAGAGAACGAGAAATGGAAAAGGGAGAGTTTGATGATAAAGAGACATTGTGACATCTGCATATAAGAAAAAACTGCAAGAGACAGCTGAAGAAGAAAGAAAAAAGAGGGCTGCTGCGCTGGAAGCATGTTTGGATGTAACCAAGCAGAAAGATCTCGGTGGATTTTATAGGCACTTATTAAATCAAGCAGTTGGTGAAGAGGAAGTACCTAAATGCAGCTTTCGTGAAGCCAGATCTGGTATAAAGGAAGAGAAATCAAGGGGCTACTCTGATGAAGTAAGTTCAAAAAACAGAATACAAGAGAAATGCATTCTTCAAACTGATCTGAAAGTAGAGGAAAACCCAGATGCAGACAGTGACTTTGATGCTAAGAGCAGCAAGGATGATGAAATAGAAGAAACTAGAGTGAACTGCAGAAGGGAAAAGGTCGTAGAGATCCCTGAGAATGACCCCCAAGCACCACAGGAATCAAAACCACTCTCAGTCACCTAGTGAAGAAATAGGGCACAGTGCCAGACACCACACGAAAGGATCACGAACGTCGAGAGGACATGAGAAAAGGGAAGATCAGCACCAACAGAAGCAATCCAGAGATGAGGAGAACCATTACACTGACCGTGATTACCGGAAAGAAAGGGATTCTCATAGGCACAGGAGGCCAGTCATAGAGATTCCCATTGGAAGAGGCATGAACAGGAAGATAAACCAAGGGCGAGGGACCAAAGAGAAAGAAGTGACAGAGTGTGGAAAAGGGAGAAAGACGGGGAGAAATATTCCCAAAGAGAACAAGAAAGAGAGACAACAAAATGATCAGAACCGACACAGTGAGAAAGGAGAGAAGGAAGAGAAAAGCAAAGCAAAGGAAGAGCATATGAAAGTAAGGAAGGAAAGATATGAAAATAATGATAAATACAGAGATAGAGAAAAACAAGAAGTAAGTGTTCAATCTTCAGAAAGAAACCTTCAGAAAGGAAAGCAGCCCAAGTTCTAGGGCAAAGGATGAATTTCTTGACCAAGAAAGATCCAACAAAATGAGAAACATGACAAAGGACAAAGAAAGAAACTAGGAGAAACCCTCTAATTCTGAATCATCACTGGGAGCAAAACACCGACTCACAGAAAGGCAAGAGAAGGGTAAAGAACAAGAGAGACCACCTGAGGCAGTGAGCAAGTTTGCAAAGAGGAACAACGAAGAAACTGTAATGTCAGCTAGAGACAGGTACTTGGCCAGGCAGATAGTGCAGGTTAATGCAAAGAGCTATATTGAGAAACAAGATGATTGATGCCTACCCCAAGAGAAAGATTTAAGGAAGCACAGAAAACTGTAATTCCTGGAACCTGCTGCATAAAACCGTAAAGGAATGTGTTACCAGTAGTTTGGAGGGCATTTTTAAATTTATTTTCAAAATTTTAGGTTAAAATCAAAAGTCAGTCTTACATCTTGGATGTTTGGATATGGATGTTTGGCTGAATTTATATATAGTATGTACTTATCAATACCACATTCTTTGTTGTATTCCAGAACCATAAGAGTGTGTTAATTCCCTGTAGGTACATAATGAGGAAAATTGGCTCCACTACAACCATTAAAAAATAATTTTGGCCAGATGTGGTAGCTCGTGCCTGTAATACGAACATTTTGGGAGGCCAAGGCAGAAGGATCACTTGAGGCCAGGCATTCAATACCAGCCTATGCAAGATAATGAGACTTTGTCTCTATTTAAAAAACAAAAAGCCTGGTGTGGTGGTGCATGCCTGAAGTCCCAGCTGTTCGAGAGGCTGAGGCAGGAAGATCCCTTGAGCCTAGGAATTTGATGTTACAGTGAGCTATGATCATACCACTGCACTCCAACCTGGGCAACAGAGCGGGACCCTGTCTCTAAAAAAAACCTTTTTTTAAATAAACAGTTTAACTCTTCTAATAACGTTGGTTTTGTTGCATGAGCTGTTTGTTTTATAAATATTGTATTTCAGATAAAATATGAACAATAGAAAATATACTTTACATTCTGAAATTTGTATTAAAGTGTAAAATGTGAATCATACATCTTGTCTAAATAGCTTACAGCTAGTTGGCTTAAATGAAAATAAAAAATAGTGATATGCTTAAAAAATACACCAATAATAATTTACAAAGCGACAAAGATGAATATTTAGGATAATTATAACCTGAAAAGGGAGAGAGGGCTACATCTATCACTTAAAATTTTTGTTCTATGAAAGTATGAAGGCATGGCCATCCGTGGTGCTCACACCTGTAATCCCAGCACTTTGGGAGACCGAGATGGGTGATCACCTGAGGTCAGGAGTTCTAGACCAGCCTGGCCAACATGGTGAAACCCAGTCTCTACTAAAAATACAAAAATTAGCCAGTGTGGTGGCACACACCTGTAATCCCAGCTACTTAGTAGGCTGAGGCAGGAGAATCGCTTGAACCTGGGAAGCGGAGGTTGCAGTGAGCCGAGATTGTGCCACTGTACTCCAGCCTGGGCAACAGAGTGAGACTCTGTCGCAAAAAAAAAAAAAAGTATGAAGGCTTGACTGGGGCTGAAAGATCTGTTCCCAAGATAACTCACTCCTATGAATGGAAAGTTGGTGCTATCCATTAACAGAAGACCTAAGTTTCTCACCACATAGACTTTTCTATAGGACTATTTGAGTATCTTTACAGCATGGCACCTGGCTTCCTGCAGAGGGAGTAACCCAAGAGAGGGCAAGGTGGAAGTGATGACTGTTTTGACCTATCCTCAGAAATCTCATTCTGTCATTTCCACAATGTGCTGTTGGTTACACAGGTTAGCCCTATTCAATGTGGGATGGGATGTGAGTAACCAGGGTGAGAGAATCATTGAAGACCCAATTTGGAGGGTGGCTATTTTAAGTTCCTATTGTCTATTAAGGGATACAGATTGTTAACAGCCTGCTTTCTTTAACTGTAAGTCTTATTTATAATTTTAGGTGATTGATTTGAAAGGAGAATGTAAACATGTATAAAATGGTCCACATTAAAATAGAACTTAGCCTATTTCATGTCCCTACTTGTAATAATCTTGAAACTTCAGACATTTCATTCATGGTCATTCAGAGGACCTGGTCTGGATTAAGGCTTTTAAAAAATATTACTTCAAATTTAGCAAAGTCATTACATGCCAAGGAGGATAAGGCTCAGTCCATCTTGTACCTCATGGGGCCCAAGAGGAGTAATTTAGGATGTTTGAAATCTTTAGCTAATCCCCAAACACAGTTTTCACTGGTTGCTTCATATGTGGGAATTATCTATTTTTCTGTTTTTATTGTTGCTGTTGTTGTTGACTTGTTTGATTTCTTTTTTTTGTTTGTTTTTTTGAGATGGAGTTTTGCTCTTGTCACCCAGGCTGGAGTGCAATGGCATAATCTTGGCTCACTGCAACCTCTACCTCCCGTGTTCAAGTGATTCACTTGCCTCAGCCTCCCAAGTAGCTGGGATTGCAGGCACCTGCCACCACACCCAGCTAATTTCTGTATTTTTAGTAGAGATGGGGTTTTGCCATATTGGCCAGGCTGGTCTTGAACTGCTGACCCTCAGATGATCCACCCACCTTGGCATCCCAAAGTGCTAGGATTACAGGCATGAGCCACCGCGCCGGGCCTTGTTTGATTTCTTTTATGGTCATATTTATGGTACTTGTGAAATATGGGAAATAACAAAAGGTAGGATGATGATTTGGTGTAAACAAATATAGTATTACTTTTCTTTTTGAAAATATTAAAATGAGTTTTTTAAATGTAGCCTTTTGGGAGAAGAAAAATTTCAAAATATATAGGAAATTTCAGCTAGTAAGAAAAAGGACCCCCTTTTCATAGTAAATTGCATCTTCCATAGCTGAAATTAACTGCATTATTGACCGCTGCTTCTGAAATAACTTCTCAGCTCTATTTAAATGTTAATTTTTTTCTAAAACCTTTTAAAACATGTTTGGGAATTTTGTTGAAAAATTCTTCCTATGTGATGTATTCCGAAATGAGAATTTCAGCCAATGTTTTAATGAGTTTCTTTTTGCTTAAAAAAGTTTAAGATTAATGATTTAAATAAATGTTTCTGAGCTGGCGTTGTCTCTGAAGAGTCAATAATGTTTGCTAGTATCAAATCTTCAACATGATATATTCTCACAGCTGCAGTCCTATTTTAGGAGGCTTCTTTAAATGATTACTTCAACCAAACCAACAAATAAGCAAGGTAGATCAATAATTCAAGACTCAACTCTGGAATCTCCCATTGTTGGATTGTCTTCTTATTATTGTTAGAAATTATTTCATGTAGAGGGTTTAATTGGAGCCCAGTTTAGTTTTCTTTCTTTTTTTTTTTTTTTTGAGACAGAGTCTTACTCTGTCACCCAGGTTGGAGTGTAGTGGTGTGATCTTAGCTCGCTGCAACCTTGCAACCTCTACTTCCCAGGTTCAAGCAATTATTCTGCCTCAGCCTCCCAAGTAGCTGGGATTACAGGCATGTGCCACGATACTCAGCTAATTTTTGTATTTTTAGTAGAGATGGGGTTTCGCCATCATGGCTAGGCTGATCTCAAGCTTCTGACCTCAAGTGATCTGCCCACATCAACCTCCCAAAGTGCTGGGATTACAGGTGTGAGCCACCGCACCTGGCCCCCAGTTTACTTCTTAGGATTTTTCTCTAATAGAGAATAGAGAATACTAATAGTACATGTATTTGGGTCCTATTTGTTTTGACAGTGGTACAAAAATTTAAAACTGTTTAATATCTAAAGAATTTTCATTCTAAGTTATTTTTAAAAAGCTGTTTAGTTTTCTTAGCCTCAAGAAGTTGCCCTTTAGCATAACATATATTCCTTAAAATATGAGGGGAAATGTTACTTAAAGTAGAGAATATATACTGTGAGATACTGTCATCTCTTCATACCTTTTTTTTTGCATCTGGCCTAATCGACATATTTATATTTCATAAATATTGCTGATGCTGAAACTTCTTATCTCTTGGCTGTTTGGATAAGGCTGATAGGAAGGGTATAATTTGGTGCTTAAGTTCTGGAATAATGTGCCTGGGTTTAAATTTTATCATTTAGTTGTGGGATTCTGGGTAAGTTCCTGCTAATTTAATCTCTGTTTCTTCATCTGTAAAATGTGGATTATTTATTTATTTGTTTATTTGAGAGAGAGAATCTCACTCTGTCTCCCAAGCTGGAGTGCAGTGGTACGATCTTGGCTCACTGCAACCTCCACCTCCTAGGTTCAAGTGATTCTCCTGCCTCAGCCTCCCAAGTAGCTGGGATTATAGGCATGCGCCACCACACCTGGCTAATTTTTGAATTTTTAGTAGAGGCGGGGCTTCGCCATGTTGGCCAGGCTGGTCTCCAACTCTTGACCTCAAGTGATCCACCTGCCTCGGCCTCCTGAAGTGCTGGGATTACAGGAATGAGCCACTGCACCTGGCAAAATGTGAATAATAGTACTTACTTTATGAGCTTTTGTAAGGGTTAAATAAATCAAGTGAAAGCATTAGCACAGCACTGGCTGCATGTGAAATACCAAAACCAAAGCCTTGAGAGTTACTTCTAGAATTATAACATAGACATTCAAAAGTCTCCTCCACAAAGCAGAAAATGTCAAAAACAAAATTTTCAGAATTCTGAAAATGGATGAAAGGCTTTCAAAAATTCAGAGAACATTGAATCAAGTAAAATGGCTGAATCTCCATAAGAGCAGTGAGCTTTGTGGATTTTTAATTTGCTCTCTTCCTTTTTAATAAAAAAATGTTTTGGGTGTGAGAGCAGAGTACAAGCTGTAGTGTCAGGAGTCATGGCAGGACAAGCATTTGGAAGTTTCTTCCACCCTGACCAAGTATTGGTTGAAAGGTGTGCTGCAGAAACTACAACCAAAGGAGGCATTACAGCTGGGCACTGTGGCTCATGACTGTAATCCCAGCACTTTGGGAGGCTGAGGCAGGAGGATCACTTAAGTCCAGGAGTTAGATACCAGCCTGGCCAACATAATGAACGCTTGTCTCTATGAAAAATTTAAAAATGGGCGGGAGGATCACTTGAGCCTGGGAAGTCGAGGCTGCAGTGAGCCATGATTGTGCCACTGCACTACTGCCTGGCTGACCTGACAAAAACAAAAAACACAAACAAACAAAAACCCAAAAACAACACACACACACAAAGGAGGCATCATGCTTCCAGAAAAATCTCAAGGAAAAGTATTACAAGCAACAGTAATAGCTGTTGCTGTTGGATCAGGCTCTAAAGGAAAGAGTGGAGAGATTCAACCAGTTAGCATGAAAGTTGGATATAAAGTTATTTTCCTGGAATATGGAGGCACCAGGATTATCTCTTATTTTATTTTTCCATTAAGTTATTGGGGTACAGGTAGTATTTGGTTACATAAGTTCTTTAGTGGTGATTTGTGAGACTTTGGTGCACCTATCACCTGAGCAGTATATACTGCACCATATTTGTAGTCTTATCCCTCACCCTCCTCCCACTCTTCCCCTCAAGTCCCCAAAGTCCTTTGTATCATTCTTATGCCTTTGCGTTCTCATAGTTTAGCTCCCACTTATCAGTGAGAACATATGATGTTTGGTTTTCCATTCCTGAGTTACTTCACTTAGAATAATAGTCTCCAATCTCATCCAGGTCACTGCAGATGCTGTTAATTCATTCGTTTTTATGGCCGCACAGTATTCCTTCATCTATACATACCACAGTTTCTTTATCCACTTGTCAATTGATGGGCATTTGGGTTGGTTCTACAATTTTGATTCACAATTTTGCAATTGTGAACTGTGTTGCTATAAACATGCATGTGCAAGTATCTTTCGAATGATGACTTCTTTTCCTCTGGGTAGATACCCAGTCGTGGGCTTGCTGGATCAAATGGTAGTTCTACTTTTAGTTCTTTAAGGAATCTCCACACTTTTTTCCATAGTGGCTGTACTAGTTTACATTCCCACCAGCAGTGTAGAAGTGTTCCCTGATCACCGCATCCACACCAACATCTACTGTTTTTTGATTTTTTGATTATGGCCATTCTTGCAGGAGTAAAGTAGGTATTACACTGTAGTTTTGATTTGCATTTCCCTGATCATAGTGATGTTGAGCATTTTTTTCATATGTTTGTTGGCCATTTGTGTATCTTCTTTTGAGAATTGTCTATTCATGTCCTTAGCCTACTTTTTGATGGGACTTTTTTTTTCTGATTTGTTTGAGTTCATTGTAGATTCTGGATATTAGTCCTTTCTCAGATGTAGAGATTATGAAAATTTTCTGCCACTCTGGGTTGTCTACTCACTGTCAACTGTTCCTTTTGCCATGCGAAAGCTCTTTCGTTTAATTAGGTCCTAGCTATTTCTTTGTTTTTATTGCATTTGCTTTTGGGTTCTTGGTCATGAAATCCTTGCCTAAGCCAATGTCTAGAAGGGTTTTTCCAATGTTATCTTCTAGAATTTTTGTAGTTTTGGGTCTTAGGTTTAAGTCCTTAATCCATCCTGAGTTGATTTTTGTATAAGATGAGAGATAAGAATCCAGTTTCATTCTCCTACATGTGGCTAGCCAATTATCCCAGCACCATTTGTTGAAAAGGGTGTCCTTTCCCCATTTTATGTTTTTGTTTGTTTTGTCAAAGATCAGTTGGCTGAACTATTTGGGTTTATTTATGTGTTCTCTCTTCTGTTCCATTGGTCTATGTGCCCATTTTTATACCAGTACCATGCCGTTTTGATGATTGTGGCCTTATAGTATAGTTTGAAATCAGGTCGTGTGATGCCTCCAGAATTCTTTTCGCTTAGTCTTCCTTTGGCTGTGCAGGCTCTTTTTTGGTTCCATATGAATTTTAGAATTGTTGTTTCTAATTCTGTGAAGAATGATCGTGGTATCCTGATGGGGATTGCATTGAATTTGTAGATTGCTTTTGGCAGTATGGTCATTTTCGCAATATAAATTCTACCCATCCATGAGCATGGGATGTGTTGCCATTTGTTTGGGTCATCTCTGATTTCTTTCAGCAGCGTTTTGTAGTTTTCCTTGGAGAGGTCTTTGGACTCCTTGGTTAGGTATATTCCTAAGTATTTTATTTTATTTTTTTGTAGCTGTTGTAAAAGGGGTTGAGTTCTTGATTTGAGTCTCTGCTTGGTCGCTGTTGGTGTATAGAAGAGCTACTGATTTGTGTACATTAATCTTGTATCTGGAAACTGCTGAATTCTTTTATCAGTTCTAGGAGCTTTCTAGACAACTTCTTAGGGTTTTCAAGGTAAACAATCATATTGTCAGCAAACAGTGACAGTTTGACTTCCTCTTTACTGACTTGGATGCCCTTTATTTCTTTCTCCTGTCTTATTGCTCTAGCTAGGACTTCCAGTACTATGTTGAAGAGGAGTGGTGAGAGTGGGCATCCTTGTCTTGTTCCCATTCTCAGAGGGAATGCTTTCAACTTTTCCCCATTCAGTATTATGTTGGCTGTGGGTTTGTCTTAGATGGCTTTCATTACACTAAGGTATGTCCCTTGTATGCCGATTTTGCTGAGAGTTCTAATTATAGAGGGATGCTGGATTTTGTCAAATGCTTTTTCTGCATCTATTGAGGTGATCGTGTGATTTTTGTTTTTAATTCTGTTTATGTGGTGTGTCACATTCATTGACTCACATATGTTAAACCATCCCTGCATCCCTGGTATGAAACCCACTTGATCATGGTGGGTTATCTTTTTGATATGTTGTTGGATTCAGTTAGCTAGTGTTTCGTTAAGGATTTTAGCATCTATGTTCATCAAGGATATCGGTCTGTAGTTTTGTTTTTTGCTTATGTCGTTTCCTGGTTTTGGTATTAGGGTGATGCTGAATTAGGCAGGGTTCCTTCTATCTTGTGGAGTAATATCAAAAGGATTGGTATCAATTCTTCTTTGAATGTCTGATAGAATTCTCCTGTGAATCCGTCTGGTTCTGCACTTTTTTTTATCAGTAATTTTTAAATTACCATTTCAGTCTTGCTGCTTGTTATTGGTCTGATCAAGGTATCTAATTCTTCCTGATTTAAGATGGGAAGGTTGTATTTTTCCAGGAATTTATCCATATCTTCTAGGTTTTCTAGTTTATGTGCGTAAAGGTGTTCGTAGTAACCTTGAATGATCTTTTGTATTTCAGTGGTATCAGTTGTAATATTTCCTGTTTCTTAGTGAGGTTATTGGGATTTTCTCTCTTCTTTTCTTGGTTAATCTTGCTAAAGGTCTATCAATTTTATTTATCTTTTCAAAGAGCCAGCTTTTTGTTTCATTCATCTTTTGTATTTTTTTTTTGTTTCAATTTCATTTAGTTCTGCTCTGATCTTGGTTATTTCCTTTCTTCTTCTGGGTTTGGGTTTGGTTTGTTCTTGTTTGTCTAGCTGCTTGAGGTATGACCTTAGATTGTCTGTTTGTGCTCTTTCTGACTTTTTGATGTAGGCGTTTAGGGCTATGAACTTTCCTCTTAGTACCACCTTAGCTGTATCCCAGAGGTTTTGATAGGTTGTGTCATTTTTGTCATTCAGTTCGAAGAATTTTTAAATTTCCATTGTGCTTTTGTTTTTGACCCAGTGCTCATTCAGGAGCAGGTTATTTGATTTCCATGTATTTGCATGGTTTTGAAAGTCGTTTTTGGAGTTGATTTCCAGTTTTATTCCACTGTGGTCTGAGAGAGTGCTTGACATAATTTCAGTTTTTAGTATTGAAATGTGAGGTACCATTACATTCATTGTGCTCTTTGTTGCCTGTGTACTTTGTTTTTTTTTTTTGTTTTTGCTTTGTAACTTGTATTGTATTGTATTGTATTTATGTATTTATTTTGTGACGGAGTTTCGCTCTTGTTGCCCAGGCTGGTCTTGAACTCCTGACCTCAGGTGATCTGCCCACCTCAGCCTCCCAAAGTACTGGAAAGTGCTGGGATTACGGGTGTGAGCCACTGCATCTGGCCCCCCCTAATTTTTTTAATTAGAGGATATGGTGGTGCGTACCTGTAGCCCCAGCTACTCAGGAGGCTGAGGCAGGAGGATCACTTGAGCCCAGGAGTTTGAGGCTGCAGAGTTATGATTGTGCCACTGCACTACAGCTTGGGTGACAGAGCGAGATCCTGTCTCTTCCAAACAAAACACTCTAGAAGTTTTCTAGAAGTTTTCTGGGCTGTTTTTTTTTTTTTTTTTTTTTTTTACTTAGCTGGCTACTCTATAGTGTTTGCAATTGTTTTTTAATGAACTATCAGAAGATTGGAATTTCATATGTAGAGTTGTTATGCTAGCCAAAAGCATGACTGTCTTTCACTTATACAAAAGTTAATCAAAGCTACATACAAGGAAATATGTCTTAGAATAGCAACATTGAGCTTATTTTTTTGTTTTTGTACTAAGTTTTGCTTCATTATAATCATAGGTTATAATACTTGTAAGTAATCTATGGATGATAAAATTCTCCTCCTCTTTTTAAAAAATGCTTCCTCAGTTGTTCTTTTTGGTGAACTATAAGATACAGTATTGCTGGCCAGACACGGTGGCTGACGCCTGAATGCCAGCACTTTGGGAGGCTGAGGTAGGTGGATCGCTAGAGGCCAGTTCAAGACCAGTCTGGCCAACATGGCAAAACCCCATCTCTCCTAAAAATACAAAAATTAGCTGGGTGTGGTGGCGCGTGCCTGTAATCCCAACTACTCTGGAGGCTGAGGCAGGAGAATCGCTTGAACCTGGGTGATGGAGGCTGCATTGAGCCAAGATCCTGCCACTGTACTCCAGCCTGGGTGACAGTGAGACCCTGTCTCAAAAAAAAAAAGATACAGTATTGGTTTTCTGTACGTTCTGTGGATTTAAGTAATTGGATTCAGAATGAACTAAGCTTGTTAAAAGTTTTACTCTTTTTAACAACTCAATTTTGAAATAAAATAAATTCAGATTTTATTAGCTATAAAATCCTATTGAATGGTTTTTATGGTTTAATCTAATTTATTGTATTTTGATGTTAGCAAAATCCTATTTTCTTTCTTTTATAGTTTATCTTCTTATATCAGTGTATTCTGCTTTTTGGTTTTCTGGGTTTTTGTTTTGTTTTGTTTTTGAGACAGGTCTGGCTTTGCCAGCTAGGCTGGAGTGCAGTGATACAATCACAGCTCACTACAACTTCAACCTCCTGTGCTCACGTGATCTTCCCACCTCAACCTCCTGGGTAGCTAGGACCACAGGTGCATGCCTCCACACCTGACTAATTTTTTTAGATTTTTGTAGAGACAGGGTCTCCATGTTACCCAGGCTGGTTTCAAACTTCTGGGTTCAAACGATCCTCCCAAAGTGTTGCAATTACAGGCATGAGCCACTGCACCTAGCCTGTATTCTGTTCTAACCCACCGTGCTCTTAGCTTGCAGAACACAGAGAAGTAAGGCATACCTACAGCCTGGAGTCCCTTTGTCACTGCCCGTTTTACGAGGAAGCCATGCATTTAGTTGAAGAAGGAAAAATTTACTCCAGAGTACTGAGGTACCATTTCAGATTTGTTTATGTTTATGAAGGATATTAAGGTGTTTGTGTGGTACTTATTAAAAATGTTTATGAGAATAGGAGAAAATATGTTTTTAGGTCCAAGTAAAGAAAAAATTATTTTACATGTTCTGTCAGTATTGAAAAAACATGTTTTATATAAGGTCCTGAGGTTAAGCCTTGTTTGAATCCAAATTTATAGTAGGCTTGATCTTGAATGTAGTTTAACAATTGTCTCCCCTGTTTATTACATAGAACTGAAATGTTGGAGTGCCTAGGAGACAGTGATTTTCTTGCCAAACTTCACTGTATTCGACAGGCTTTTCAGGTATTTTTTTAACGTTAAGTGACTTCACCCAGCCACTCATCCCCACCCTCATGCTGTAGAGTCCAGTGCAAATAAACAGGACAGCTCTGTGCTCTTGATTATCCCTATTCCTAATGACAAATATAAAGTCCACTAAACTTATTTTTCCTCCCTGCTACTTGCCTTCATTTGTTTCCGTATTTCATTATCCTCTTCCACGGCTTCCCAGGCCCACCAGACTTTGTCAAAACAGGATATTTTGATACTTCAGGAGCGTAAAAATGGCTGCTTAAAATAAAAACCCTCTTTCTTATTAATTACTGTGTATTTGAGATTTAATTTCAGTCAATTATAAAATTGATTTTCTAAAAAGAAAATAACAAGAATATATTTGTTTTCTTATGTTTTGGGGCTACAGGAAATTTATTTAAGACTGTAATATGATTTTGAACAGAATTTAAATTTAAATTTTACTCCCTTTAATCTTTTTTTGACTATAGGTTTCAAGAGTTCTTTTTATTTTAGTAAATTAGGACTTTCTCTGTGAGCTGCCTGTTGAAATAGCACCACATGCAATGCATTAACTGTTTTAGGATTATTTGTGCTATTAAGTTGAATGTCCATTCACATTCATTATAGGTCTCTTTTTTTCTTTGGGGATGAATATTTTTTCAGGTAATTCTTTCAGAATCGGCTAACAGGATATTCCTCGCTGAGAGTGGAAGGAAAATTTTATCAGCTTTAATTGTGAAAGCACGAAAGGTAAACTTGTTCTGTTGGCAAGATTTTTACCATTTACAAAAGTTGTTTTTACCCTTTGAACTGAAGATTAAGATATTAAATTTTTGATAGAAAAAGTTTTTGTGGATAGTTGAAAAGGGCATTAAGTTATGCTCGGGTTGAACTATGTATAAAGTCCACACTATTTCAACCAAGTTGTTTCTCATAAATTATTTCCAATTTGCCATAAACTCTGTAAATATCATGGTGAGAATTATCATTAGATCTGCTGCTATAACCATCACTATTATTGTCACTGATGCCTCCTCTTTTATTACCTCAATCTTGTTCAGGAAGAGGGTTACAGGAAATAGCGTAGGTCTCAGAAATCTGGAATACAAATTGAACTGCCTCATCTTCATGTAGTTGAATGAGGCAGAAGCAATGACAAGAACTTCATTCAGACTGTAAGGAACCACCTTACTTTATGTAAGGTTTGTCCAGATGATGAGAAAACAAAACAAGCCTTCCTTGAGCCATTTGCACACCTAGTTTTCAGACTCAATCCCTTTGAACTTTAATTCTTTCATTTATATAATAGAATTATATTTATATTACCTCATTTCAGAGGGTTTTTAGGATGATTAAATAAATGATAAATGGGAAAGCAACTTAAAGAAAAAAGTGTTAAGTAGTGTAAAGTGCTAAGTATATGTAAGGTGATACTAACTATTAATACATGCAATTCCCAATGTAAGTCTTGTGTTGCTTTCTTGGCTTTCTCATGACAGATAAACTCAGTGATTTGAACTAGGCTTCCTCCAAAAGAAGCAGAACTGCAACAAAAGCCTCACATAATGTCTGCTATAACCAAATTTTCATTTTAAGGACTGACCAAAATAGGCATACATATTTGAGTAATAAATAGTTTGCTTGTGACATTTTACTGACATTCTTTATCTTGGCTTCTGCAAAATGTTGCAACAGCAAAGTAGTAAACCAGATAAATTTGGTATACCTTTAAAATGTATTTTAGTTCAGTTACCTAGTAGAATTAAGATCTACCAGACTTATTTGAAGAGTAACTTTCTTTGTAGCTTGTTATAAAGTTGAGTTTAGGGTTAAAATGTGTTTTCTTCTTCAGAATCCAAAGAAGTTTGAAGATGTTTTTGATGAAATGATCTATTTTTTAGAGCAGACCGATCACTGGGGTAGTACTGAAATGGAACTTGCTGCTAGAGGGGTAAATTAAAATTTTTTGTGATATTTATTTTTCTTAGTTATTTGCATGTAATTTTATATGAGTTGAGACTTCTGTTTCATTGTCCTTGTTAAATAAAGTAAAGCCAATTGTATGGTTGTGGGACATCTTTTTTTCTGACGAAGTCATAAACCACACTCCTTGTACATTGGGGCAGTAGTTGTAAATTGTTTTCTAAGAAGCCTTTTTTGCTGTTGTTGGCTCCTTGCTTCCTTCCCTCCTGTGCTCCTTCCCTTGTTCCCTCTCTTCCTTCTCTCCAAAAGTCATTGGCAGGCCCCTAGCAGGGCAGGAATGGTGGCCTATGCAAGGACAGCTTTGGGTAGTACAACAGCAGCAGCTCAGTAGGGCTGGGGAATTGGCTGTATACACAGGACTGAGCAAATAAGTATACTGAGAAAAATCAGAGCCAGCTTTTCCCTGTGAGAGAAGGGAGGTATAAAACGCTGGGATTGGAATTGGAGCTGTCAGTGTGAGTTCACAGTTTATAATGTATATGTAGATACAGATATAGAAATAAATATAGGTCCGGGCATGGTGGTTCATGCCTGTCATCCCAGCACTTTAGGAGGCTGAGGCGGGCGGATCACCTGAGGTCAGGAGTTTGAGACCAACCTAGCCAACATGGCAAAATCTCGTCTCTACTGAAATACAAAAATTAGCCAGGTGTAGTGGCTCACGCCTGTAATCCCAACTACTCGGGAGGCCAAGGAACGAGAATTGCTGGAACCTGGGAGGGGGAGGTGGCAGTGAGCCAAGATCGTGCCACTGTATTTCAGCCTGGGTGACAGAACGAGACTCTGTCTCAAAAAATATATAGATACAGATATCGGTCAGGCATGGTGGCTCACGCCTGTAATCCCAGCACTTTGGGAGGCTGAGGCGGGCAGATCACCTGAGGTCAGGAGTTCGAGACCAACCTAGCCAACATGGCAAAACCTCGTCTCTACTGAAAATACAAAAATTAGCCAGGTGTAGTGGCTCACGCCTGTAATCCCAACTACTCGGGAGGCCAAGGAACGAGAATTGCTGGAACCTGGGAGGTGGAGGTGGCAGTGAGCCAAGATTGCGCCACTGTACTCCAGCCTAGATGACAGAACGAGACTCTGTCTCAAAAAATATATAGATATAGATATCAGTCAGGCATGGTGGCTCACGCCTGTAATCCCAGCACTTTGGGAGGCTGAGACGGGCAGATCGTGAGGTCAGGAGTTTAAGACCAGCCTGACCAACATGGTGAAACTTGTCTCTACTAAAAATACAAAAATTAGCCAGGCATGGAGCGCATGCCTGTAATCCCAGCCTGGGTGACAGAGCGAGACTCCGTCTCAAAAAAAAAAAAAAAAAAAAGGAATGAAACCCCAGCACTTTGGGAGGCCGAGGTAGGCAGATCACTTGAGGCCAGGAGTTTGAGATCAGCCAGGCCAACGTGGTGAAACCCTGTCTCCGCTAAAAATACAAAAATTAGCCAGGCATGGTGGTGCATGCCTGTAATCCCAGCTACTCAGGAGGGTGAAGCAAGAGAATCACTTGAACCCAGGAGGTGGAGGCTGCAGTAAGCCGAGATCGTGCCAGTGCACTCCAGCCTGGGTGACAGAGCAAGACTCTGTCTCAGAAGCAAAAAAAAAAAAAAAAAAAAGAGTGAGTTTACAAGCAGCTGAAAGGCCTTCTAGTCAGAGAAAACAGTGGATACGACAAATACATGAAGACTTAATTTTTCCTTTTCTAGTGTTCCCTTATTCAGGAAATGGAATCGGTATCCATTTACTTCTGCAGGCCAGCAACCTGAGTCTCATCCTTCACCTCTCCCTGATCCTCACCCATTTTATCATATTCATCTCTAAGTTTGTCAGTTTTAACTCCTAAATATCTTTCAGTTTCTTCGACTTTTCTCTCTTTCTGTCACCCCTCTTGGCCTGAGTACCTGTTGTCTTTTCTCTGGGCTACGTCAGTAGTCTTTATATTTCCCGATTCCCTGCTCACTCCTTTCCTCTCTGCATTCATTCTTTCCCCTGTTTCATTCTCCACATTTCTGCCAAAATGATACAGCACACTATATTTTTTCCTTTATTGTGCTTCACACAGTTCATAATTGGATATTTGCAGGATTATTTTGTTGCTGTTTTCCCCACTATACTCTAGGCTTCTAATTTGCTTACTCTAGAAGTTTGAGCACTTGGTACAACCTGTAGTATGTAAAGTGTGTATGAATGAATGAAAGAGCAAGATGTTCATGATCTGGTGGGGAAGACAGGCACATATACCAGTAACTAAATAACAAGGCAGAATGAGCATCCTGGATGTTATAATAGAAGCATGAACAAAGGACTCCTAGAATAGAGAGGAGGAGAAAT
Organism: Pongo pygmaeus; assembly: GCF_028885625.2. NCBI lineage: Eukaryota > Metazoa > Chordata > Mammalia > Primates > Hominidae > Pongo > Pongo pygmaeus. The sequence continues at coordinate 152,286,779 of NC_072373.2, read as the reverse complement.
TATTTTCACTTGAGATCTAGGAAGGAGCAGCGATAATGTGAATTCGTAATTTCTAGTGGTGAGCTTTCATATTTATCTCTCCTTTTATTTTTTATTTTTGAATAAGCTGATTAAAAAAAAAACCCTGCTGTTATAAAACCGTAAAGCCCTGGCTCAGATTTTATTTCAGCTGTATGTAATAATAATTTCTGTTTCAACTCATAATTTAATGCAGGTGAAAAATCTAAATTTTTATGATGTTGTTCTGGATTTTATATTAATGGATTCCTTTGAAGATTTGGAAAACCCACCCACATCCATACAGAATGTAGTAAATAATCGATGGCTAAACTCATCCTTCAAAGAAACAGTAAGTGGTGGTTTACCTTTCTCAGCCTTTTAAGTTTGATTAAAAAGTGAGGCTGGGCGCAGTAGCTCACGGCTGTAATCCCAGCACTTTGGGAGGCCGAGGCGGGCGGATCACCTGAGGTCAGGAGTTTGAGACCAGCCTGGTTAACATGGTGAAACCCCATCTCTACTAAAAATACAAAAAAAAAATTAGCTGGGCATGGTGGCGGGCACCTGTAATCCCAGCTACTCGGGAGGCTGAGGCAGGAGAATTGCTTGAACCCTGGAGGCGGAGGTTGCAGTGAGCCGAGATTGAGCCATTGCACTCCAGCCTGGGCAACAAAAGCAAAACTCCGTCTCATTAAAAAAAAAAAAAAAGTGGTTGGCCAGGCACGGTCACTCACGCCTATAATCTCAGCACTTTGGGAGGCCGAGGCAGGTGGATCATTTGAGGTCAGGAGTTCAAGACCAGCCTGGCCAACATGGTGAAAGGCTGTCTCTTCTAAAAATACAAAAATTAGCTGGGTATGGTGGTGGGCACCTGTAATCCCAGCTACTCGGGAAGCTGAGGTGTAATAATCGCTTGAACCCAGGAGGGAGAGGTTGCAGTAAGCCGAGATCATTCCGCTGCACTCCAGCCTGGACAACAAGAGTGCAACTCTATCTCAAAAAAAAAAAGTCAAAACTGGGTAGATTGGTAAGATTTACATATACATCTGTCTGTGAAATAATGTATGGAAACTGAGCTCATCCTTTGATATTCAGCTCAGGCATATACGGTATAACATCTTCAGATGAAATTCTCTTTTCAGCTTCTGTTGTTTTTTGTTCTCAAACCTGTTTGACATTGGTTTTTGTTGGGCTTCAAGAGTGCACCTGGAAGCAAAGTAGGGTGGATATATTTTATGATGCAATTTGGATACCTTTAAAAAAATGTTCCAGTTGGCAATTTCACAATTATTTTGGAACTTACTGATATTAAACTTAAAAGCATTTTAAATAAATTCATTTTTCCTCAATTAAGTATGTTTTAATAATAAAAGGTACATGTTCTCCGTTTCTGTAACTGATTTGGTAAAGTGACCTTGATCAAAGCTGGGTCATGCCAGAGTAGGGTCAGATTTTTCTTTTTTTTTTTTTTTTTTTCCTTCCTGGAATCACCTCCAAGGGTCAGATTTCTTTAGGATCCAGTGGATGCTTTTGTCCTGTCACGGTTGTATTTCCTAGTTCTTTATTTGGATCAAACTGTTAGCTCTATTCACAAATATTCCAATAGTACTGTTCTTGAAAAAAAAATTACTTTAGGCCAGGTGCAGTGGCTCATGCCTGTAATCCCAGCACTTTGGAAGGCCGAAGCAGGCGATTACTTGAGCTCAGGAGTTTGAGACCAGCCTGGGCAACATAGTGACACCTTGTCTCTATAAAAAAAAATACAAAAATTTGCCAGGTGCAGTGGTGTGTGCCTCTGGTTTCAGTGACTCAGGAGGCTGAGGTGGGAGGTTCACTTGAGCCTTGGAGGCGGAGGTTGCAGTGAACCGAGATCACTCCTTTGCACTTCAGCCTAGGCAATGGGAATGAAACCCTGTCTCAAAAAAAAGAAGAAAAATTACTTTATTATTACACATAGAATATTTATTTGTGTATGTGAATTCTATATACACATATTTTCACTTTTTTCCCTTAAGGAACAGAACTTTAAAACTCTGAAAATTGAATCTCCTTTGTTCCAGAGTGCAGTCTTTTTCCTTTAGTGGCTTTGTGTTTAATTTTTTAAATATTATTTTACTTTTTTTTTTTTGCCCTTACAACATACAACTTTGCTCATGATTTAAAAATTTATAAAAATGAAATAACTTTTCATTAATATTTTCAAACAATGTGAGGACCCTGACTAGTTTTGTTTTTTGTTTGTTTGTTTGTTTTGAGACCAAGTCTCGCTCTGTCGCCAGGCTGGAGTGCAGTGGCGCGATCTCTGTTTACTGCAACCTCCGCCTCCCAGGTTCAAGCAATTCTCCTGCCTCAGCCTCCCGAGTGTCTGGGTCTACAGGGGTGCACCACCATGCCCAGCTAATTTTCTTTTGCATTTTTAGTAGAGATGGGGTTTCACCATCTTGGCCAGGATGGTCTCCATCTCTTGAACTTGTGATCCACCCGCCTCGGCCTCCCAAAGTGCTGGGATTACAGATGTGAGCCACTGTGCCCGGCTGACTAGTTCTTATTAGTAATGAACGTATTAAACATTTTAGACCCATAAACTTTGAATTTCTAATAAAAATGGAAATGTTTATATAGCTGTATATAAATCTTTCTTTTCTCTGCATGTATTTAGGCTGTGGCTTCAAGTTGTTGGTCGGTGCTGAAACAGAAAAGACAACAGATGAAGGTAAAATTCATTATGTCCTGAATTCCTTTGTTAAATCATTTAAGGATTCTGTCAAAGAAGCTTCTGAGTCACTTCTCCAGTGGGAATTGGCAGTTGTAGGAGGGGTAGATGAGTGACTTACTGGTAGTGGGTTGGCTTCTTTTTTGAAGGCCTTCTTTCTCATCCTTAGTATTGAGGCATGCATGGTATTTCAGCTAACTGGGAGAGGGGTTTCGAGTTGGAAACAGCTCTGATAAGTTTTAGGTTTTTGTTTTTTCTCTTAATCATATTAATTTTTTTTTTTTTTGAGTCAGTCTGTCTCTGTTGTCCAGGCTGGAGTGCGGTGGCGTGATCCTGGCTCACTGCAGTCTTCGCTTCCCGGGTTCAAGCGATTCTTCTGCCTCAGCTTCCCAAGTAGCTGGGACTGTAGGTGCCCGCCACCACACCCGGCTAATTTTTGTATTTTTAGTAGAGACGGGGTTTCACCATGTTGGCCAGGCTGGTCTCAAACTCCTGACCTCAGGTGATCTGCTTGCCTCGGCCTCCCAAAGTGCTGGGATTACAGGCGTGAGCCACTGCACCTGGCCAGTATTTTTTTACAGTTCTTTAATATAGTGGATTCCACTTCATTTAATCCAATTAAGAAATAAAGATCTGATTCTAATAGCTGCTTTATTCAATTTGGAGCGCCTACAAATAAAAAGTCTCAGAGTTTATATCCTGCCTCCACGCCTCACATCCTGTAACCCGTCTTACCTGCTAAGCATTGTTTTTCTCATACACTCCTAGTAGTAAAGGGCAAGGACTCTCGAGTGAGACTACTGGGTTCAAATGCCACATACTAGCTATGTGACCTTAGGCAAGTTGCTTACCCTCTCTATGCCTCAGTTTCCTTATCTCTAAAAATAGAATAGTAATAGTATCTACCTCATAGTGTTTTGTTTTGTTTTAGAGATAGGGTCTTGCTCTGTCATTCAGGCTGGAGTGCCGTGGCATGATCATAGCTCACTGCGGCCTCTATAACACCTGGGCTAAAGCAATCTTCCTGCCTCATCCTCCCTGAGTTGCTAGGACTACAGGTGCACACCACCATGCCTGGCTGATTTTTTATTTTTTTGTACAGATGAGGTCTTGCTGTGTTGCCCAGGCTGGCCTCAAACTCCTGGCCTCAAGTGATCTTCCAGTCTGGGCCTCCCAAAGTGTTGGGATTACAGGCGTGAGCCACTGTGCCTAGCCCTCATAGGATTTCTTGAAGATTCAATGTGAAGTGCTTAGAACAGTGCTTGGCATAGTGCATTAAGCACGTATTGACTATTACAACATTATTGTTTGCCCAAGGACCTATAGTATTTTATCATATCCATATTTTCCAATCTTATAACTTTGAGACAGTATTGCCAGTTGCAGTGATTTTAAAGTATAGTCCTCACAGCATCTTTAGAATGTGCTGGTAGGAATAATTCTGGAGCCCCTGTATTTGAATAATTCTTATTTTAAATGATTCCAGAGACCCATATTTTAAGCAGGTTTCCTTAATGATGATGATGAACTCTAACGTTAGGACTAGGAACAGACTTGTATACGTGGGTTTGATTCTCACACTAGCTAGCATGATTACAGTAAGTTACTGACCATCAGCTGACCCTCAGTTTTCCCATTTGCAAAATGGTGTTAATGCCTACTTAATAGGACTGCAGTAAGGATGAAAGCGATGATATCAACAAGCTTAATTTAAACATTAAACATTTAAAGAGTTTAGTAAGTGGTAGTTATAATAATAATGATATATTATTAACATGTCTAACTTTATTTTTCTACTTCTTAGAATAAATATTGTACTTTTTTTTCCTTTTTGAGATGGAGTCTCACTCTGTCGCCCAGGCTGGAGTGCAATGGAACGATCTCAGCTCACTACAACCTCTGCCTCCCAGGTTCAAGCGATTCTTCTGCCTCAGCCTTTCAAGTAGCTGGGATTACAGGCGCTCGCCACCATGCCCGGCTAATTTGTGTATTTTTGGCAGAGATGGGGTTTCATCATGTTGCCCAGGCTAGTCTCAAACTCCCAGCTTTAAGTCATCCACCTGCCTTGGCCTCCCAAAGTGCTGGAATTTCAGGCCTGAGCCACTGCGCCCAACTTATAACTTTCTATATCCATAGATACCTATATGTCTCACCTCTTGGGAACTACTTCCTATACCTGAAATGCCAGATTTCCTCTGTACTTAAATAAATCTTACCCATAATTGAGCTCAGCTCACATTATTCCTTGCTGAAGTTTATCTAGTCTGCTTCAGCCCACACTAAGTTCCCACTTGTCTGAACTCATAATACACTTCAAGTCTGTATGGTATTTAGAACTTTACTATATGTAGAACATACTTTTTGGCCCTCACTAACTAGCTGTGTGTGAATTAGGGCAGTTTATTTAACCCCTCTCCAATATCACTTTTCACATGTTTAAAATGATATTAACATGACATACTTTTGAAGGAATGTTTCAGTAAATTAAATAGAAACTAGCACATTTTCTAGAATATAATGAGTACTCATTAAATAGTAACTGCTGCTATCTTATATTTTAAAAATGAGGTTTAGGCTCGGCATAGTGGCTTTTGCATGTAATCCTAGCACTTTGGGAGGCCAAAGAGGGTGGATCACCTGAGGTCAGGAGTTCGAGACCAGCCTAGCCAACATGGCGAAACCCTGTCTCTACTAAAAATTCAAAAATTAGCTGGGCATGGTGGTGCACGCTTGTAATCCCAGCTGCTTGGGAGGCTGAGGCAGGAGAATTGCTTGAACCTGGGAGGCAGAGGTTGCAGTGAGCCAAGATGGTGCCACTGCACTCCAGCCTGGGCGACAGAGTGAGACTCCGTCTCAGAAAAAAAAAAAAAAAGAAAATGAGGTTTAGAAGATTGTCTTGGAGACTGTAAAATAGAAAATAACTTCCCCCCCAGGAGACAGAATCTTAAGGTGTAGTTTTCTGTAGTCAGTGCTGTATAACAAATCCCACAGTGTGTTATTTAACAAGGGAAATTCAAAAAGTTATTATAAATATAAACTTAGAGTTTCCTAAAACACAGCTATATGAACTAATACTTCACAGGAAGAGGAAATTACACAATTAAATGCTTAGATAATATAGGGTTCCTTAATTAAAAGATAGGATTCTAGTAAGAGTAATTTAGCTTAATCATTTTACTAGTTGTGTTTTTTTTTGGTCAGTTAATATAATTAAGTGATTGAGTTGGGCTTTTAAATAGCTAAAACTATGATAGTCTTAATAATCATAAAACTTATACAACTAAGGAACACTGTAGCATTCTTGTTGTTGCTTGGTTGCAAAGCTAATATGATTGCCCTTTTTTTTTTGAGACAGAGTCTTACTTTGTCACCCAGGCTGGAGTACAGTGGCATTATCTTGGCTCACTGCACCCTCCAACTCCTGGGCTCAAATGATCCTCCCACCTCAGCCTCCTGAGTAGCTGGGACTATAGGTACACACCACCACGCCTGGCTAACTTTCGTATTTTTTGTAGAGACAAGGTTTCACCATGTTGCCCAGGCTGGTCTTGAACTCCTAAGGGTCAAGTGATCCACCTGCCTTGGCCTCCCAAAAGTGTTGGGATTATAGGCATGAGCCACCATGCCTGGCCGGATTGCTTTTTATGAAGCATTTTTATGAGGTAAAAACAACTTTTAAGGGCGGGGTGTGACAGCTCACACCTGTAATACCAGCACTCTGGGAGGCAAAGTAGGGAGGATTGCTTGAGCCCAGGAGTTCAAGACCAGCCTGAATAACATAGTGAGACCTGTTTCTACTAAAAATAGAAAAAATTAGCCAGGAGGGGTGGCGTGCACGTGTGGTTCCAGCTACCTGGAATTTTGAGGTGGGAGGATCACTCAAGCTTGGGAAGTTGAGGCTGCAGTGAGCCATGACTGCACCAGTGCACTTCACCCTGGGCTACAGAGTGAGACCCTGTCTCAAAAAAACAAACAACAAATATAGAAATGTGTCTCAGCACATATGAAACTATTGGCTAGGATATGAAATCTACATAAAACATTCTATGACTCTAAAGGTTACTTGTAACCTTATTAACTTTCTTAATAGCATGGCTCATGACTGACTCTTGGTTTGCCCTCAAAAAGAGCTAGTCATGAGCCCTGCACTGTAGTGCGTGCCTGTAGTCCCCACTGCTCAGGAAGCTAAAGCCGGGGGATTGCTTGAGGCCAGGAGTTTGAGGTATTGCTAGACTCTGGTTCTAAAAAAACACATTTTCTTAAACTCCCACTGGTCATGTAATGAACAGCAACTTCAGTTTCTGTACTAGAGAAAGCAAATAACAAGAAGGTAGAAATAACTTGATTCTCCTTTACTTCCCAACAGATCCCAGATGGATTTTTTGCCCATTTTTATGCCATTTGTGAACACATCAGTCCTGTCCTAGCCTGGGGCTTTTTGGGTCCTAGAAATTCTCTCTATGATTTATGTTGCTTTTTTAAGGTATGTTCAGTCATTGAATCATTTCTCTTTTTTTTCTAAATCAAAAAGGAGATACGGTTTTATTCTGTTTTGTTTTGCTTTTATAGAAGAACAAATGTTATTTAAGAGTAAAGTTATAAAAGTCACCTAAATTCAGCATTTAAATGCCAGTGTTAAATATTTTTGGCATTTTATAATACCACTATTATTATAATGGACCAGTATTTTATAGATTTGGTGCTTTATTCTGGAGTAGACTCAGCATATCCATTCACCTTATCAATTCCCTAATGCAAGGGATACATGGTCTTGCATGGTGTTGCCATGTGACAGTCAAATCAATGTAGATAGTTGGTTCTTCATACGTGGACACTTTTGAAACTTACAAACAATATCCACCTTTATTGCACATGTGGTAATATAGAATAAGTTGTGGTTAAAGGTGAAATGAATGATAAAATCCAAGTTGTGAGAAATGAAATGGGAGTTTAACGTTATCTCCCAATGTCAGCAGTTTTAGTTTGCCAAAATACAAGTTATAGCTCCTTATAGAATTTTCTGGCTGGCAAAGTGACAAGGAAAGTCTCGCTATGTAATAGTCTTGAGTTTAGGCTGCATTTCAAGGAGCAAATAAAAGTAAACATAATTGAGTATGAATTTGAAAGTTTGGATGTTTTACTATACCATTCATTTTTTAAAATTATGTTTATGTGCTGTCAAGGTAATATTTTTATAAATGGTTTAGAAAATGTGTATTTTACTGTCATTCAGAACACATTGATTTTTGTAGTTTACTTGACCACCCAAATGTAAGGTATGTGTTTTAGGGGTTGGGAATTAAGTCTGTCATCAGTGAGCATTCTGACTTGGGGCAAATCATTCTTTGATGTTCCTTTTCTTTATCTATAAAACGAGGGAGCCTAACAGGTTGATTGCTAATGACCCTTTCAGATATAAAATCCAGTGAATCAATGAAGTGTGTCTTCTTAGTACTTAATAACGTTTGGAAGATATGTTATTAAGAAAGAAGATAGAAATTAAATATTCCTGTTTTTCGCTCTTTGAAATTACTTTTTTTCTATTATGGTGACATAACAGCTGAGACTTAATACTTATTAGTATACAGTTTGCTTACAGTGAGTTTCAGTGTATATAATAACTTACTGAAATGAAATAGCCTTCAGGATCTACCACTGATTTGAGACCTGAAATGTTCTTTATTTTTCATGTACCTTAAGGGTTTTTCTTGTACAAAAAAAAAAGCACATTTAAAATTATAATGTATTATTTTATTATTATTTATTTAAAACTATTACTGGAAATAGTTTATTCTTCTGTCTTAGAGTAGAGGCAATGCTCAAAGGTCACATTGAAGAGAAAGGACTATAACCCCTTACGTTTAAACAGTGCTTTAGAGTTTACAGGCACTTCTTATAGATTATCTTTTTTAAAATGTTTCCCCACCTTTTCATGGTATCACATAGGTTATATTTTTTGATCATCATGTCATCCCTGAGTAGTAAGTAGGATGGGTGGTATTAGCCCTATTTCACTGAAAAAGAAAATGAGCCCCAAAAAAGGAAAGGTTAAATCACTTGGGCAAGGTCCCTTTTCTAATGAGATATGAAACTAGCACTGGAAGTCAGGTCTTCTGAGTCCTGATTCAGTGCTCATTATAATATTAGAAGCTTTTTCAATGTAACATGATTTTGGTCTAATAAATGCCAATTTATGTTCATTTTCCAGAATCAAGTTCTTTTATTTCTCAAAGACATTTTTGACTTTGAGAAGGTGCGCTATTCAAGTACAGAGACTTTAGCTGAAGACCTCATGCAGTTACTCATTCGCCGCACTGAGCTTTTAATGGCCTATCTTGAAGCAGATGCCCTGAGGCATACAAGTAGCTGTCTAAGCAGTCATGGTCATGTTATGTCCACTGGGCTACTGGAAGCCAAAGTACAATAAGTACCATAAGAATCATACAATTTGAGTGTGCTATGAAATATTTTAAGGTAACTATTGATTTTGTAATATATATTACAAAATTAACAGAATTGGTGCATGTGGATTCAGGGAGGAAAAAAAAAATCTACTAAAAAATGAGCAACTGTACTGTATTTATACAGAAGTTCTGTCATTGAATTCCTGTGTAGTGTAGTCATAGTGGCTTTTTGCATTCATTAGGTAATAATCGAAGTCGTGAAATGTATATTTTACAGAAATATTGCTTGAATTGAAGCCAATATTTGGGAGTTAATTGGTTTGTCTTCTTGAAGCTGTCATTCTCAAAAGCTCTGTTTTTATGCTTTGCACCTTTAAAATGTACACTTTAGTCAAGGTCTTTGTGGCCCACACATGCAAGAATATATTACTTCTAATGTCAATATATTTAACTTTGCCTAGAAACATATTTTTAATTATAAAGTTATTCATTTGTTTAATCAAGTTTAGGCAGTAATGATGTTTAATATCTACTGCATACATTATTGCTTGTTCATTTGCTTATGTATTTGAATCAAAGAAATTGTAATCACTGAATATTGTTATAGAACATTTAAATGGGCCACTTGCAGTGGCTCATGCCTGTAATACTTTGGGAGGCTGAGGCATGAGGACAGTTTGAAGCCAGAAGGTTGAGACTAGCCTGAACAACATAAGGAGATGCCTGTCTCTACAAAAACATAAAAATAAATTAGCTGGTATCAAGCAGAGTTCCATGAAAATATTTAAATTTTTTTAAAAAATAAAAATAGGCTGGGTGTGGTAGTTCATGCCTGTAATCCTAGCACTTTGGGAGGCCAAGGTGGGCGGATCACCTGAGGTCAGGTGTTCGAGACCAGCCTCACCAATATGGTGAAACCCCATCTCTACTAAAAATGCAAAAATTAGCCAGGCGTGATGGCGGGCGCCTGTAGTCCCAGCTACTCGGGAGGTTGAGACAGGAGTATTGCCTGAACCCAGGAAGTGGAGGTTGCAGTGAGCTGAGATCGCACCACTGCACTCCAGCCTGGGCAACAAAGTGAGACTCCGTCTCAAAAAATAAATTAATTAAATTAAATTAATTAGTTGGGTGTGGTGGCATGTGTCTGTGGTCCCAGCTACTTGGGAGGCTGAGGTGGGAGGATCACTTGAGTCCAGAAGGTCAAGGCTGTCATGAGCCGTGATTGCATCACTGCACTCCAGCCTGGGCGACAGAGCAAGACCCTATCTCAGAAGTGAATAAATAAAACAAATAAAGCATTTAAATGAATTGACATTGAGAAATTGACAATTTACAAATTTGTATTAACTGTAGTTTCCAAAATATGTTACTGTTGGTCCTGTAAGTTACAAAGAGACTGAAGAACTTTCTTTTTATACATTAGAGCATTTTCCCCTGGAATGAGTATTGATTAAAAAGATAGCATTTATTAATTAATAAAAGCAATTTAAAATTTAGTGTTATTTGAAGACTGTTAACATCTGAAGGTATGAAACTTGGTACAGTAAAATAATTTCTCCTTTCTCCTTCCTTTTAGTTATTCCCACAGAAAACTCAGCCCAGTGGGAATTTGTCACATTATGCCCATGTTTTTAAAATGTTCATATTTTGAATCTTATTGACATTTTAAAGAAGGGTTTTTTCCTCCCTTGAATGTAAAACAAAAATATTTTTAATGATGTGGAAGTATATATTTCATGTTCATTATGATACATCTACAAACGAATGAATTGTGTTTATGGGTGGAGTTCTTCTATAAGAGTATATTAAATGCTTTCAGAGTTATATTAATTTTGTTTCTAAATAATATACCACTTATTTGGAGTGGCTAACTCAGTATGTAAGTAGATTAGATTTGTTGATTTTTGTCCCTAAAACGGGCTTTATTCATTTTAGGAGTGAGTTGCACAAAAGGACCTAAAATGCATTGTTTTTTTCCTTCTTTTAAGAGATGGGGTCTCGCTCTATTGCCCAGGCTGGAGTGCAGCGTGCTATCATACATAGCTCACTGCAGTCTCCAACTCCTCATACCAGAGGCATGTGTCACCATGTCTTACTCCTAAAATGCGTTTTTAAAAAGTGAATTTTTAGATTAAAGTGCCTAGTTTCTGATTAATAAATAGAAGATGAAAAAAGTAGGGGGGAAAGCATAATCTTTTAAGATTTGTAATTTTCTGTATGTGCCACATTTGTGTAAATTAACTACAAAATATGGAATTCAGGATCACGCTGTTTTGCATGTACTTTATAGGTTGTATAGCATGAAACATACAAATTATCACTGTTCTTTAGTATATAGCTCCTTGCCTTTTCTTACATAGATGCTTAATTTAACAATTACCTATTTATAATTCTTATTATTGATGGGAATATGATTAGAAGTACCAAAACTAAAAATTCCATTATGTACTGTTTACTTTTTATTTAATATTACGTTTTTACCTTGTTGCAGTATCTTTAGTCTTGAATGATACACACACATATGTGTGCGTGCACATGCATTTCATTACCATGTGGACAAGACAGTTATTGCTTATATTAATTTACCCATTTGAGGGCTAAGTGTTTTAAGCTGTGGTTTTATAAGCAAAGCTGTAAGTAAATGTAATTTATTTTAGAAAGATATTATTTGAAATCAATTTTGAAGAATTGCACTATTTGATAATGCTGCTACTACATGAGATAACTCTGGGGAATTAATTTTATAAGATAAGGTGAATGGCTTTCTAGAAGGTGTTGCTTTTTGTTTTGTTTTTCTTTTTTACATTTCATCTTAGAAAAAGTTGCTTATATTTAGCAGGTTGGTTTGTCAAATTCAGTGTTTGAGTTTGTTTCTGGTCAGTTCAGTAGCTGCTACTTTAGCAAGATGTGGCCTTTCACAAAAGAGGTAAGAGTGACCAAATAGAATTTTAGGACAATAAGTATAGGAAAAATCTCTTTATTGTAAGAGAAGAAACTTGAACTTTTTAAAGGAAATGTCCTCTTGAAAAGAACATTTCTGACTGCATGCAGAAGGGTACTTAAGACATATATAACAGGCCAGGAGCAGTGGCCCACGCCTGTAATCCCAGCACTTTGGGAGGCCCAGGTGGGCAGATAACCTGAGGTCAGGAGTTTGAGACCAGCCTGACCAACATGGCAAAACCCCATCTCTACTAAAAATACAAAATTAGCCGGGTATGGTGGCGCATGCCTGTAATCCCAGCTACTCGAGAGACTGAGGCAGGAGAATCGCTTGAACCCGGGAGGCGGAGGTTGCAGTTAGCCAAGATCATGCCATTGCACTCCAGCCTGGGCAACAAGAGTGAAACTCTGTCTCAAAAAAAAAAAAAAAAAAAAAGACATATATAACGGTTTCCATTTGCCTTAAAATTGGGTTAAATAGCAAAAGCAATGTTTTTAAAAATGATTAGTTTAGAGCCTTTTAGGGTAAACCCTGTTTAAACACTTAATCATGGAATTGCCCTTGCCACCATGAGCTCTACCATCCACTTCCATATATAAATTATAAGAGGGACTTCAATTAAGTCAGTCCTGAGAAAATATCCTTTTTTCTAGAAGAAAGAAGATAAATTTTGAGGCAATTTACATTTGGTATTTCTTTTAATTTCATTTTTTGTATTTTGATTTCTCTACATTTTTGTTCAACTAAAAGAGTGCTTATTTCTTCTTGAAGGTTAACATTATGTTTATTAAGTATCAAAGTGGAATTATCTTTTAAAAAAGAAGAGAAGTTTTCCATACTGTCACAGTAAGCTCCAAAGAACTTTGTCTTTCTCATAAAGTAATATTCTTTATTTGCATCCATTTACTATGATTCCGTTAATTTGTTGAATTAAATGCCTTTATAAAAATATTTACAAATGTTTTCTTGCCTTAAAATGTAACATTTTCTACTTAAATTTAATTTCCAAGAGAGTGATTATTTGCATTACAAAGGAATTCTTAATAATTCCTGTAAGCCTAGGAAACAGGAATGCCAAAGTAACATTTAATGTACTTCTCTATAACTTTTCATAATCAGAAATTTTAAATTATGTTTATATAACCCATTTACTTTTATTTTAATGTGAATATATATTCAGAAATTATTTGATGTAAATTTCAAAATGATTATAGGAATTAAGCTGAATTCTAATTTTTTTTGCTTAGATTAAGAAATATGTATGTGAAATTTAAGAATTTATATAATCTGTGATTAGTGGAAATAAGAACTTCCCTACTTTGTTCCTAATGAGTATATTATGTTATTGTTTTGTTTAGTTTGTGAACAACCATGTATTAGCTTTACTTAGCTGATATCAGTAAATGTTTCTGTTTCCTAAATGTAAGGACTGTACTCATTAATTTGTGTAAAAGTAAAACACTACAGTAGCAGAAAAAATTGCACTGGCTCTTTCGCCAAAATAAGCACTGTAACATGGATGTATTACTATTACTGCCAAATAAAAAAGTGATGGTACGTCTTGCTGATGTACTGAATATTTTAAACAATGTTAATATATAATTATGAAGTCACACTTGTCTCATCAGACCCTGTATGAGAATATTCAGTCTCCATAAGACCCATATATATGGCATAGAGAACAGGACAACTGCAGAAGCATTATAATCAAATATAAAACTTTATCATTAAAATAAAAAATAAAAGGCTGGGTGCGGTGGCTCATGCCTGTAATCCCAGCACTTTAGGAGGCCGAGGCGGGTGGATCATCTGAGGTCAGGAGTTCGAGACCAGCCTGGCCAACATGGTGAAACCCCGTCTCTACTAAAAATACAAAAATTATGTGGGCATGGTGGTGGGCACCTGTAATCCCAGCTACTCGGGAGGCTGAGGCAGGAGAATCGCTTGAACCTGGGAGGCAGAGGTTGCAGTGAGCCAAGATCGCACCATTGCACTCCAGCCTGGGCAACAAGAGCGAAACTCTGTCTCAAAAAAATAAATAAAATAAAAAATGAAAACAAAGATTAAAAATTTACTGTTTCTCCATGTACTGATGTGGGGAAAAAGACAGTTTTGTGATGAATAAAGTGAAAATACTTGTGTTTTAAAGTGTTTGGATGATAATGCCATCAAGCATAATATAAACTTATCGTACTGATGTATATGCATCATTTCTATTCATATATGACCTGAACCTCCCTTCTCATCAGTTCTTCAAAAGGCTTCAGATATATGGCCGGGTGCAGTGGCTCATGCCTGTAATCCCAGCACTTTGGGAGGCCGAGCAAGGCAGATCACTTGAGGTCAGGAGTTAGAGACAAGTCTGGCCAACATGGCGAAACCCTGTCCCTATTAAAAATACAAAAATTAGCCAGGCGTGGTGGTGCACACCTGTAATCCCAGGTTCTTGGAAGGCTGAGGCAGGAGAATTGCTTGAACCCAGGAGGTGGAGGTTGTAGTGAGCTGAGATCACGCCACTGCACTCCAGCCTGGGCAACAGAGTGAGACTCAGTCTCAAAACCAAAAAAGAAAAGGGTTCAGATATATTTAGTCAAGGAGAGGGATGCCACCTGGATACCACCATAGTCACCAGATGGAAGTCGCCTGGATATGAAAACATATTCTTAGTTTGAGACTTTTAACAAATAGGTTTATTTTAGAATAATTATGTATGCTATAGATAAATGTATATAGTTATATTTTTAGAATTATTAAACATATAAAGTGAAATATATTGATAAGAAAACCATATAAACATGAGTAGAATCTTTCCTTAGCTAGGATACAGGGTTGGAGTGCAATGGGAAACTAGAGCAGCATCTCATTCTCATTTTCTGTTTTGTCATTATCTGCCATACTCTGTTGTCTCATGCATCTTCTTTGATCCCACTATCTGAACTTAATGTTTTGCACTTTAAACATCTCTCTCTGAATTCTTATGTGTATTTAAAATGCTTCTCTGCAAACATCTTAGTGCCCTGTTGTTAGACTTTATAGGGCTTTGCTGGAAATCTTTATAAATCACTTTGTTAATCTTTCTAAACTAACTGTTCTTATGCTGCTTTTGACTTCTGGTTTTTTCTGCAGTGTTTCTTCCTATGCCCTGTATTCTCTGATACTTTATCATGCCACTTCTTCCCCCTTGATCTCTTTCTCTTCTTATGCTACTGACATCTTTGATCAGGCTGCACAAACTCTTCTGTCTGCTAAGCTTCTTTCTTTGGCTTTTTCTGTATCTGAACAGTGAAAACTCTAACCTTCATCATCTGGGCAGGGAAGGACTGTATTCTACTACAGAGAAGAAAAACAGCCTTCCTTCTATGATACTTTTTATTCTTAAAAGCCACAGCAAAGCAACTGGTACATCAAATATGTCTTTTATGTGTGTCACAGAAGCCTTTCACAAAGTACATTTATATTTAGGAAATTACAGAACTTTTATAATTTGCTATGTTTGAAATGATACCATAGTACTTGAATATAGAGAAGCACTTTGAATTAGAAAGCACTTGAAATATATGACTTCCTGAACTTTGCTAATTCTTATTTAATAATAACTCTGTGTGAGAATAGTCCCAGGGGCCAGGTGCGGTGGCTCACGGCGTGTAATCCCAGCACTTTGGGAGGCTGAGGCGGGTGGATTGCCTGAGCTCAGGAGTTCGCGACCAGCCTGGGCAACACGGTGAAACCCCATCTCCACTAAAATACAAAAAATGAGCCGGGCGTGGCATCGCGTGCCTGTAATCTCAGCTACTCGGGAGGCTGAGGCAGGAGAATTGCTTGAACCTGGGAGGCAGAGGTTGCAGTGAGCTGAGATCACGCCATTGCACTTCAGCCTGGGCAACAGAGCGAGAATCCATCTTAAAAAAAAAAAAAAAGAAAAAAGAAGAATGGCCCTTTTTACAAAATTCCTTGTAAAAAGAATTTTACAAAGGACCAATAAAATAATGTGGTAGAAGATGAAGATGGATAATAAATGTTAAAGCAATTATATTCACAATCTGTTACAATACGACAAATTATCCCAAAATTTTAGCAGCTTGAAACAACAAACATGATCTTACACAATTTATGAGGGCTGGGAATTCAGGAATGGCTTAGTCTGGTGGTTCTCTCCTGAAGTTGCAGTCATCTGAAGGCCTGATTGGGGCTGGAAGACTCACTTCTAAGGTTTTCTCATTCACATGTCTGTTGTCAGGAGGCCTCAGTCCCTTGCCATTGGCAAGAGACCTTAGTTCCTACCAGCTAGACCTCTCAGCTGCCTGAGTGTCTTTTAAGACATGACAGCTGGCCAGGCATGGTGGCTCATGCCTGTAATCCCAGCACTTTGGGAGGCTGAGGCAGGAGGAATGTTTGAGCCCGTAAGTGTGAAACCAGCCGGGGCCACATAATGAGACCCTATCTCTACAGAAAAAAAAAAAAAAAAAAAAAAAAAAAAAAGACATGGCAGCTGGCTTCTTCCCAGATAAATAATACAAGAAATAGCAAGGTAAAAGACACAATGTCTTTTATAACCTAGATGTGGAAGTGTTGCCACTTCTGCAATTGACAACACAGACCAACGCTGACACAATGTGGGAGGGGATTACACAGGATGCGAGTACCAAGAGGTGGAACATTTGGGGTTGTCTTGGTGGCTGGATACCATGGCAGGGAATCATAATAAATTATACATAATGATGTAGACAAATTACTTTTTTTTTTTTAGAGACAAGGTTTTTCTCTCTCTCTTACCCAGGCTGGAGTGCAGTGGTTCTCACTGCAACTTTTAACTCCTGGGCTCAAGTGATTCTCTTGCCTCAGCCTCCTGAGTAGCTGGGGCTACAGCCACATGCCACCACACCTGGCTTATTTTTATTGTTTAGTAGAGAGAAGGTCTTGGTATGTTTCCCAAGCTGGTCTTGAACTCCTGTCCTCAAGTGATCCTCCCACCTCAGCCTCCCAAAGTTCTGGGATTACAGGCTTGAGCTACCATGCCTGGTTGACATTTTAATGTTAAATGAATGAATGTACATTCTTTGGCCAATCTTTTGATACAGTATCAAGGCCTTTAGTTGGGAGTATGGATTCACTCGATATTTCAAGATATCTTTGTTACATAAACTAAACCGCTAAATCAGTGGTCTCCAACCTTTTTGGCACCAGGGGCCAGTTTTGGGGAAGACAATTTTTCCATGGACGGTTCGGGGGTGGCTGTGATGGATAGTTTTGGGATGAAACTGGTCCATCACAGATCATCAGGGATTAGATTCTCCTAAGGAGTGCACAACCTAGATCCCTTACATGCACAGTTCATAATAGGGTTTGCGCTCCTATGAGAATCTAATGCCATCGTTGATCTGATAGGAAGCAGAGCTCAGGTGGTAATGCTCACTCACCAGCCCTCACCTCCTGCTGTGCAGCCTGGGGTTTGGGGACCCCTGCCCTAAATCATCATCTGGAATTTCGAGTTTTCCTTACTTTTAAAGGACAGAAAAGGTACATTAAAAGCACTGACTGCAGAATCTCCCTAGATTTGTACAATTTTATACCCAATCTTTTACATTTGTCTTCTCCACACCTAGCTTGGTGGTAATTTTTGTAAGCTATTTGCCTTTATCAAGTCTTTTCAAAAGCATTCAACTCAGCTTTTATAAAAAACTATAACTTTATTTTTGCTTTTATAATTTCTTTTTTTTTTTGGCACGATCTGGGCTCACTGCAGCCTCCGCCTCCTGGATTCAAGCGATTCTCCTGCCTCAGCCTCCCGAGTAACTGGGATTACAGGCACGCATGACCATGCCTGGCTAATTTTTGTATTTTTGGTAGACAGGGTTTCACCATCATGGCCAGGCTGGTCTCCAACTCCTGACCTCAGGTGATCCGCCTACCTTGGCCTCCCACAGTGCTGGGCTTACAGGTGTGAGCCACCATGCCTGGCCTATAATTTCATTTTTTAAATGTTTACTTTGTATAATTTCAAAACCGTGCAACTGACATAGAACAAACCTAATCACTCGTGATAAGTATATCACTTATATACTTATTATAAGTAATGCTTATACAAATTGGCAAATCTTGGATTTTTAGTAATCTCAAATTTAGCATGTCAAAACTGAGCTCCTTACCACCCCTGCCTAAACCTCCTCTTCCCACAACCTTCCCTATCTGAGTAAATTACAACTCCATTCTTCCAGATCAAAGGCCCAAAACCTCCTTTCCTCACACCTCACATTCAGTTACCAAAAAAAAATCCTACCAGTTCTACCTAAAAAGGCAACAAGGAAAAAAAAATATGCCAGGCATTTCTCACTACCTTTACAACTATCACTTTGTCCCAAATCCCCATTCCTCATTCCGATTATTGTGGAAGCCTCCTAATTAATTGATCTCCCTGCTTGTTCTCTTGCCTCATTTAGTGTATGTGCAGCACATAAGCTAGAGAGAGTAAACATGTCAGATCATGTCACTCTGTTGTTCAAAACCTACCAGAGACTACCCATGTTAGAGTAAAAACCAAAATCCTTACAATGCTGTACAAAAAGAGGCTGGGTACAATGGCTCATGCCTATAATCCCTACTCTCTGGGAGGCCAAAGTGGGAGGATGCTTAAGCCCAGGAGTTTGAGACCAACCCAGGCAACATAATAAGACCCCATTTCTACAAAAACTAAGAAATTAGCCAGGTGTGTTGTTGCATGCCTGTAGTCCCAGCTACTCAGAGAAGCTGAGGCAGGAGGATCGCTTGAGCACAGAAGTTAGAGGCTGCGATGAGCTGTGATTCCACCACTGCACTCCAGCCTGGGTCTCTTAAAAAAAAAAAAAAAAGGCCAGGCGCGGTGGCTCACGCCTGTAATCCCAACACTTTAGGAGGCCGAGGTAGACGGATCATCTGAGGTCAGGAGTTTGAGACCAGCCTGGCCAATATGGTGAAATTCCATCTCTACTAAAAATACAAAAATTAGCCGGGCATGGTGACAGGCGCCTGTAATCCCAGCTACTCGGGAGTCTGAGGGAAGAGAATCGCTTGAACCCAGGAGGCGGAGGTTGCAGTGAGCAGAGTTTATGCTACTGCACTCCAGCCTGGGCGACAGAGCGAGACTTCTCAAACAAACAAAATCCTACATAGTCTGTCTTCTGCTCCCTACTGCACCTCCTATTACCTCACCCTTCACCTACTCAGCTTCACTTGCACAAGCCTCCTGGTTCTTCCTAGAACATGTCAAATAGAATCCTTCTCTGGGCCTTTGTATCTGTCCCTGGACCACTCTTCCTCCAAATATTTGCATCTCCAGATATTTACATAGCCTACTGCCTCACTCTCCTCAAGGCTTTTACTCATATGAGGCTTTCCTTAGCCACTCTATCTAAAATTACAACATCTACTCAGCCTGCCTCCAGCATTCTCTACTTCCCTGCTCTGGTTTTATCCATATTGCCATATTACATGTCACTAAATACTACATAGTTCACTTATTTGTTTATTGTCTGCCTTCTTTCACTAGAACATATGTTCCATAATGGCAGGGATTTTTCTTTTATCACTGCTGTATCCTTAGCATATAGAACTGAATATCTGTTGAATGAATGAATGATGAATTGGTGGGAAAATAAGCAGGCCTTGTATGCTGTGAGAAGCTATCAGTGTTCTACAGAGAGAATGGAGAGCTTTGTTTCATCTGGTGAATCTGTTGGATGGATATAAAAATAAAAAATTGGTAAGTTTCTAGTTATTTATATATTTATTATTTTTCGAGACAGAGTCTCACTCTGTCGCCCAGGCTGGAGTCCAGTGGCATGATCTCGGCTCACTGCAACCTCCGCCTCCTGGGTTCAAGCAATTCTCCTGCCTCAGCCTCCCGAGTAGCTGGGACTACAGGCGCACGCTACCACACTCAGCTAATTTTTATATTTTTAGTAGAGACAGGATTTCACCATGTTGGCCAGGCTGGTCTCGAACTCCTGACCTCAAGTGATCTGCCCACTTCAGCCTCCCAAAGTGCTGGGATTACAGGCGTGAGACACCATGCCCAGCCAACTCACTTCTTTAAATCACAGAAATAAATATGTAATTATAAATTGATATGTATAGGGGCAGGGCACAGTGGCTCACACCTGTAATCCCAGCACTTTGCGAGGCCGAGGTGGGTGGATCACTTGAGGACAGGAGTTCAAGACCAGCCTGGCCAACATGGTGAAACCCCATCTCTACTAAAAATACAAAAATTAGCCAGGTGTGGTGGCGCGTGCCTGTAATCCCAGCTACTTTTGAGGCAGGAGAATTGATTGAACTGGGGAAGTGGAGGTTGCAGTGAGCCGAGATCGTGCCACTGCACTCCAGCCTGGGTGACAGAGCGAGACTACATCTCCAAATAAATAAATAAACAAATAGGTAAGCAAATAAATAGGAATAGATACATATAGGGAAGAGAAAGGTGGGATGAAAGGTGAGGTGCAAGGTGGGGAGAAAGGTGGGGTGCAAGGAAGCCTTCTCCGAGGAAGCAGCATTTAAGAAGAGATCTGGAGGATATGTTGAAGTTAGGTGAAGGGGAAAGTGGGAGAAAGGATTTCATGCAGGGAACAACTTATGCAAAGGCCCTGCAGCCAGACTGCCCATAGAAAGTTTCATGAACTGAAGAAGGCCAAGGTGATGGCATCAAAGAGAGCAAGGGCACAAGCAAGACTACCAAGACCACCTATCACTATCCTTAGTTTGGTACATTTAAATAATTTTAATCACCAATTTTGAACTTTTCTATAATCGAGGAATGAATGCCTTACCCTCCTTAGAAGAGTTTCCATCCTGAGTAAATAGTGTGGGGATGGGACTGGGGAACAGAGTAACATTTAAGAGTAGAAGGCCTTTTGTGTGTGTGAGTGTGTGTGTGTGTGTGAGAGAGAGAGAGAGAGAAGGAGTTTCACTCTTGTTGCTCAGGCTGGAGTGCAATGGCGCCATCTCAGCTCACAGCAACCTCAGCCTCCCGGGTTCAAGCGAAGTGGGTTCTTCAACCTCAGCCTCCCAGGTAGCTGGGATCACAGGCGCACGCCACCACTCCTGGCTAATTTTTTGTATTTTTAGTAGAGACAGAGTTTCACCATGTTGGCCAGGCTGGTTGCAAACTCCTGACCTCAGGTGATCCACCCGCCTTGGCCTCCCAAAGTGCTGGGATTACAGGCATGAGCCACCGCGCCCGGCCTTTTTTTTTTTTAGAGACGGAGTCTCATTTTGTCACCCAGACTGGAGTGCAGTGGGATGATCTCTGCTCACTGCAACCTCCGCCTCCTGGCTTCAAGTGAGTCTCCTGCCTCAGCCTCCTGAGTAACTCAGATTACAGGTGTGTGCCTCCACACTAGGCTAATTTTTTGTATTTTTAGTAAAGACGGCCTTTTGTCATGTTGGTCAGGCTGGTCTTGAATTCCTGACCTCAAGTGATCCACCCGCCTCGGCCTCCCAAAGTGCGGGGATTACAGGCATGAGCCACCGCGCCCAGCCCAGAAGGCCTTTTCAACATCCCTGAAATATAACCTGAGCACCGCTGTCTGCTTAGGGCCTGAAGTTGGAAGTGGTTACCTTTATTCTTTATCTGGATGTCATTTCGATTTTTTTTTTTCAAGTGCAGTGAAGAATTAAAGATCTCGTCCACCAAAAATGCTCCCTCTGAGTGTGCATTTCGGGTTTTAATATGGTATTGTCTGATGGGTTTGACAGGCTGGCGGTCCAAGTTGAAAAAGGTCTGTGGGTGTCTCATAGTCAAAGATGCCTTTATGAAGCTTTAGAAAGACCAGATATGGTTTGCCCTCAATTAAGAAAAAGGTGAAATATTTGTACTTATATAAATATATTCCTTTTTTTCTTCTCCTCCTCCTCCTCTGCCTTCAACTTTCTTCTTGTTCTTCTTTTTTTTTTAACTCTCCTTTTAGAGTTAAAGACTGGAGCTAAGAAAAGGGGAGCAATAGACAGATGAAGTGTTCCCGGATTGCTGCCCCACGCTCTTTGTAATAAAGGAAAACTTGGCCAAAGGTCAATGCTTAGGGTAGTAGAAGATATGCAGTGGCTTGGCTTCTTGACTGGAAACTAGGACGGGTAGAGTAGCTGAGAGAAGTGGGCCCCAGAGCAAACGGGTTGCGGGTAGGGGGAGCCAGCTCCAGCCCGGTAATGAAGTCCATTTCACCCTCATTCCTTTCCCATGGCGGAGACAGCCTTCCTTCCCCAGGCCTGGCTGGAGGTGGAGGCAGGCCCAAGGTTAGGGGGTCAGCTCGCGCACCTAGGGCTGGGAGACAGACAAATTCTGGCGGAAAGTTGGCAGCCACGGTCCCCCTCCCCTGCTTTTCTCCTCGACTCTCCACCCCGCCCTCCGGGTGATACGGCGGAGGTGGGGGTTGGGGAAACTGGCCTTGTGTTTTGGAACAGCTGCAGCCGGCACTGGGCCCGCCTGGAATGCGGGAACAGGCTGCGCACCAGGACTTTTATGGAAACTTGCTGCTGGAGACGGCGGCGGCGGCGGCAGCGGCAGCCAGAGTACTCCCAGCGGCTGGAGCAGAAGTGTTAGCGGCCAGAGCTCCCAGACCCCTACCCACAGCCAGGCGGGACGCGCACAGTCCCTCTACGCGAAAAGAAGGAGCTTCGCCGGTCACCGCTCCTGGAGGGTGAGAAGAGTTGGGGGAACGTGGGCTGGGGGGAGTGGAGACGGAGGTGTCGGGTCCCCAGGAGGGGGCGGGGGCGGGGGCGGGGGCGGGAGCGGCGGCTGCAGAGAGGCGCTCGGGGTCCGTGGCTTCTGGCCGTGCTCCGCTGCAGCACCGGAGGGCGCAGGGCGCCATACAGCTGTGGCTCCGCTCTGGCCCCGGCCCGGGCGAACCCTGCCTTGGAGCCGCGTCCTGCGGGCTCGGCGGGGTGCCTACCGGGGGCTGCCCCAGGGTCTGAAAGAGTCAGCCGGCCTTGGGCTTCTGGTTGCAATGTCTTTGCTCTGCTCCCCTGCGCCTTGTCGGCTGAGTTTCGGGTGTGTTCCGTACTGTAGGGAGGGAGCCTTCGGTGAGCGGAGTGGGTGCCGGTCCCTCGGCTGAACCCTTGGGGTCCTTAGGGAAGTTCAGTGCCGTCCCCCACCACTTGCCCCAGCCGCGGTCTCCGTCTCTGCCAGTAGTGCCAGTTAAGAAATCCTTTCTGATCGGTCTCTGTGGAAGATGGGGAGAAATATGATTTAACAGCCTATTACTCCCCCCCTCACACACCCCCTCATATCCCCCCACTCCTGTCTCCAACCCGTTTTTTTTTTTTTTTTTTTCGTGATTCTGCCCGAGGTGGGATGCTGGGGGTTGAGCAACTAGGGCTGGAAGTTTACGAAGTTTACGTAGTTTAAGTGAGTGAAGAATGTAGTCACCTCTTGAGAACTCCCCTTGCCTATATGCTTTTGAAAACGCCAAACCATTCCAGCTGTTTGTAAACTGTGAAACGTTCTACAAATGCATTAGCATTGGCATTTATAAAGAAAATGACGAAGTTGAGAGGTTATAGTTGGTTACTGCAGTGACTTAGAGATGCTCATTTTATAGTTATTAAAGCACAACGTGAACAAAGTTGGCAGAGAGATAACAAGGTAAAAATAGCTTAAGGATATGTCCTAACAAAATGTCCTTGGTGAAGACACAGGTAGAGAAAAGAAGCCATAATGAAGAAATTAGTTCCCTGACCAAAGCAACGGGAATATCATTCATCGTTAAATTTTGTTAATGAATTCATGTAGCAGCGGCCCATTGGCCTGCGAGTCACAACATAACTATGTCTTAGGTAATGTGATTAAATAAACTTAAGTATTTATACCATCTTAGTCACACGTTATTGAGTGGACCACATAATTTCCCCCGCTAAATAGTATCCTTTTACAGGTTAAACTGCTGCAGTTAGAAAACTTTGTCTCAAATTCTTTTGAGTTTGGGGTATTGTTAAGAAAAAATGCATAATTAAATGAGAGAAAGGTTTTTTGGGGGGAGGTATAATTTGTATAAGTAAACTTTGATTAACCAATGTGGCTGTTTAAGTTTCTTCTTCTTTACAATTAACACCGTATTTTTGCAGATATTTTATATTTTGACTAATG
The DNA here is from genome assembly GCF_028885625.2 of Pongo pygmaeus. Lineage (NCBI taxonomy): Eukaryota > Metazoa > Chordata > Mammalia > Primates > Hominidae > Pongo > Pongo pygmaeus. The sequence continues at coordinate 152,262,612 of NC_072373.2, read as the reverse complement.
CTTCTGAGGAACAATTTAAAGAAAAATGCATGCAATTATGTAGTTTATCTGCAACAATTCCCTTAAAGAATTCTAAGCTAAAACCACAACAAAATTATTTTAAATCCAGTTTTCCTCATTATAGTTACAATGTAATCCAGTTTTAGTAGAAGATTCATATTTTAAAATCCATTTTCAATTGAAATGTAATGAATAGCAATTGTTCCTGCTCACCTTAAAATGGAATTTGTGCTATTTTTGAAAATTTGACATGTAAGGCTGATCATTGTCAAAATGTATGTCATCTTGAGATGACTATATTTAGCATCAACAAAGGAATGCATTATCTAGGTTTTTGAACAGTATTTTTCCCCTGAAATTTCACTTGAAGTATTTAGGTTAGGGTTTCATCTTTGAGCAGAATGAAAACTAAATATGCATATTTGGAAGACATTAATTGGGGATTCAGATTGCTTAGAATCTGAGCGGCCTATAATGACATACTTCATTTATTTAAAAAAAAACCTGTTATCTTTGAAATACCCTAAAAGACAAAAAAAAGGGGGATTATTTAAATATGAGAGTTGTGCACACCTAAAAGAAAGAAAATAATGCAGTGAATGTGGAAAAGTATGTAACAGACAGGTAAAAGTCTAAACGTTTTTATAGAAGAGAGGACTGTTATTTTATAGTTATGTAGGCCACACACACACAGAACATCTTGGTAGTTTATAATTTGGAGAGAAAATGATTTATAACATTCTTAACAATTTCACATATTTCTGTTCTTATTTAATCAATCTGTGGTCCATATCACCTGTGTAGTTTCTTTCATGTTCTCTTTCTGGGTTTATAATTGCATAGTTACATATTATATACATTTGAAATGGCTACATTTTCCTTTTCTATTTAAATATTCAGTGTATAGTTTGGCTTAATTTATAGTAGTTTACTTTCTATACTCCAGGGTGGGTGGATTTGTACCCAGAAATCCACCTTAAATTTTAGTTTAATTTGTAGTATAATGTTAATACACCATATTATATTTATGGTTAAAAATTATGGAGAATGGAAAAAGGGGCTCTTGTAATCTGACACCCTGTTAGGATTTTGATGTATTTCCTTTAAGTCTTTTTCCCATGCATAGAACTCTTTCTTTTTGCATTGACATATCTGAGTAAAACAACATGTGAAAGCATCCCATGCAGTGTCTGCCATCCAGTAAGTGCCCAACAGGTGATTCTTTTTCTTCCTCCTTTATTTCCTTCTTGACATCTCTTCCTTTTTACTCTTAGATTAGAAGACAAGCAGATTGGGGCTCCCTATATGAGGTTTCGAGGTTGGCGAAATTCACTTCTCACCATCCATCCTGGGCCTCTTCCCTGTCTTTTCTTCCCCTTCACTCTTTCTGGCCAAAATAGGCCTCCCCTTTGACCCTTTCCATTTTGTCAGTGTTGTCTATTCATTTAGACTAAGGCTATGGCAGTCAAAAAGTCGACAGTCAAAAAGACACCTTTTACTTCCTGATTACCAAGTGTGGAAAAAAAGTAAAAAAAAAAAAAAAAATCAAAAACAAAAAAGACACTTTTGGGGCTGGGCGTGGTGGCTCATGCCTGTAATCCCAGCACTTTGGGAGGCTGAGGCGAGAGGATCCCTTGAGCCCAGGAGTTCAGGACCAGCCCTGGCAACATAGTGAGACCCACCCCCATCTCTACAAAAAATTTAAAAATTAGCCAGATGTGGTGGTGCATGCCTGTAGTCCCAACTACCTGGGAGGCTGAGGCAGGAGGATTGCTTGAGCTCAGGAGGCTGAGGCTGCAGTGCACCGTGCTTGTACCACTGCACTCCAGCCTAAGTGACAGAGTGAAGCTCTGTGTCAAAAAAAAAAAGACACTTTTAGCCACAGACATACTTAAAAATTGGTACATTTTACATTAAAATATCGATTTACATCCTCTCTTGAAAATTGGAAAATCTGGGCAAAATCTGTGTTCACTTTTTTAAAGAAATTATTTTTATTTCAGTAGCTTTAGGGGTACCAAGTGGTTTTTGGTTACATGGATGAATCGTAAAATGGTGAAGTCTGTCTGGGTTTTTAGTGTACCTGTCACCCAAATAGTGTACATTGTACCCAAAGGTTCACATTTTTGCATAGGAACAATACACTGGAACTAAATAGTGGCTGCCCCACAGACAGGCAGGTCACATGCTCTGCATTTGACATAGTCTCTGAGATTCCTTATTGTTTTAAACAAGTCATACACTCATTTACATTACCTGTCAATTATATTACATAACATTACCTTACATTACATTTACATTACCTGACCCTGAATACTTGAGTATGCAGTCCCCGATCTAAGTATTAGGGCAAGTATATCTGATGCATCATATGATGGAAAGTCTGCTGTACTTAACAATAGGAACTGGGACTTTAAACATCGTAGATATATTTTGGTTAGCAAACCTCTTAAATAATGTGATCATGGGAGTGGGAGAAGAGGTTAGCATTCATTGACACTAATTGTTAGTGTCGATTAGAGCTGGAAGGGACCATATATTGCTAACCAAAACAAAATACTTTCCCTGGTGGGATTTTAGAAAGCTTGGGGAAGATATTTCTGCTAAGGAAGTATTTCCTAGGATCTTGTAAATAATTTTTTTTTTTTTTTTTTGAGATGGAGTCTTGCTCTGTCACCCAGGCTGGAGTGCAGTGGCATGATCTTGGCTCACTGCAGCCTCTATCTCCTGGGCTCAAGTGATCCTCCTACCTCAGCCTCCTGAGTAGCTAGGACTACAGACATGCACCACCATGCCTGGCTGATTTTTTAATTTTTTGTAGAGTCAGAGCCTCACTATGTTGCCTAGGCTTGTCTCAAACTCATGGTCTCAAGCAATCCTCTTGCCTCGGCCTCCCGAAGTGCTGGGATTACAGTTGTGAGCTACCATGCCTGGCCTTCTTAAAAATTCTACTCCCTGTCCATTTGAGAAGTGTTTAGGAGAGTTTTTGTGACTCCTACAGCTTGGCTATAAAGAGGAGTTTACTGTTTTTTTTTGCCTCCCCATTCCACTGACATGTTTGGAGCCAGAGGTCCAGGTCTTCCTCTTCCCAGCTGTGTCCTTCAATGAAAGACCATCTTCCACTTGCAGAGATGGTGAGGAGGCCCAGACTCCAGTGATTACCACATCAATTTGCTTGGGAACAGAACTCCTGAAGCCTGAGGTTTCTGGTTGTTCATGGTATTTAATTTAGCATAAAACCACCCCATTTTATTTTTTATTATTTTAGTTAGTGCATCTAGATCATCAGTCTTCCTTTTGTAGATAAGAATCATGTGTCTTATTTGGGATGATTTTGGATCAGACAGTTTTCCTGTTATCTCTTTGTCATTCATTCACTAGCTCAAATATGAATAGAGCTTGTACTATGTCCTAGGTGTTGTGCGAAACACTAAAACTATAGAGAGGAATAGAGCAGTTCTTACATTTCAGGGGCTCATAGTTTGGTGGATATACTTCGAAAAGTATCACATACTGTCATATAAGGGCAAAGTGTTATTTATACTTACTGTGGAAGGATATCAAGGCAGGTTGAAAGATTCGAAAGATTTTTGATTTTCTTTCTTGCTTTTTTTTTAGATGGAATTTTGCTCTTTTGCCCAGGCTGAAGTGGCACCATCTCGTCTTAGTGCAATCTCCACCCCCTGGGTTCAAGTGATTCTCTTGCCTCAGCCTCCCGAGTAGCTGGGATTATAGGCACTTGCCACCACGCCTGGCTAATTTTTGTATTTTTAGTAGAGATGGGATTTCACCATGCTGGCTAGGCTGGTCTCAAACTCCTGACCTCGTGATCTGCCCACCTTGGCCTCCCAAAGTGCTAGGGTTACAAGCATGTGCCACCACACCCGGCCTTTTTGTATTTTTAGTAGAGATGAGATTTCACCATGTTGGCTAGGCTGGTCTTGAACTCCTGACCTCAGGTGATCCACCTGCCTTGGCCTCCCAAAGTGCTAGGATTACAGGTGTGAGCCACTGCACCTGGCATAAGATTCTTGGTTTTCAGTGAGGAATTGTGTATTGGTAGGAGAGAAATAGATCACTATTTCATATAGGTGAAACAGGATCTAATTTCATATTTTTGAATTGCGATGAGGTTTATGACAGGTTTTATAGTATCATTTTTACTTCATTATTATTTTTTGGACATTTTATAGTATCATTTTTATTTCATTATTATTATTTTTTGGAAACAGGGTCTCGATCTTTCACCCAGGCTGGAGTGCAGTGGCGTGATCAGGGTTCACTGCAGTCTCTACGTCCCAGCTTCAAGCAATCCTCCCGCCTCAGCCTGCCGAGTAGCTGGGACTACATGTGTGCACCACCACACCTGGCTAATTTTTCTTTTTTTTTGTAGAGATGGGGTTTCGCCATGTTGCCCAGGCCTCACCCTCCTAAAGTGCTGGGATTACAGGCATGAACCACTGCACCCAGCCTATAGTATACTTTTTTTTCCAGAGATGGAGTCTTGCTCCGTAGCCCAGGCTGGAGTGCAGTGGCCTGATCCCGGCTAACTGCAACCTCCACCTCCCGGGTTCTAGCAATTCTCCTGCTTCAGCCTCCCAAGTAGCTGGGACTACAGGCGCACACCACCTTGCCTGGCTAATTTTTTGTATTTTAGTAGAGACGGAGTTTCACCATGTTGGCCAGGCTGGTCCTGAACTCCTTAGCTCAGGCAATCCACCCGCCTCAGCCTCCCAAAGTGCTAGGATTACAGGCGTGAGCCACCATCCATGGCCAGCCTGTAGTGTAATTTTTGTTTTCTTTTTTTTTTGAGACGGAGTCTCGTTCTGTTGCCTAGGCTGGAGTGCAGTGGCACGATCTCGGCTCACTGCAAGCTCCGCCTCCCGGGTTCACACCATTCTCCTGCCTCAGCTTCCCGAGTAGCTGGGACTACAGGCACCCGCCACCATGACTGGCTAATTTTTTTGTATTTTTAGTAGAGATGGGGTTTCACCATGTTAGCCAGGATGGTCTCGATCTCCTGACCTCTTGATCCGCCCGCCTTGGCCTCCGAAAGTGCTGGGGATTACAAGCGTGAGCCACTGCGCCCGGCCGCCTATAGTATAATTTTTAAAGTATAAGGTTGCAACCTTCATTAATTAAATGTAATAAAGTTACATTATACCTAAGTTTATGTTTCCTGTACAAGTGAAAAATGATAAAAATTTAGGCTCATATTTTATGAAGCGCAAAACAATTTTGTTGCTTGTTCCAAAGACTGTAACAATTAGGTTTTAACATTTACTTGTAGCATATAGTTAAGTATTACGTTTAAAATCTTCTTAAAAGTTGGCTGGGCACCGTGGCTCACGCCTATAATCCCAGCACTTTGCGGGTGCAAGGCAGGTGGATCTCTTGAGGCCAGGAGTTAGAGATCAGTGTGGTCAACATGGTGAAACCCCATCTCTGCTAAAAAATACAAAAATTAGCCGGGTGTGGTAGTGCACACCTGTAATCCCAGCTACTTAGGAGGCTGAGGCATGAGAATCACTTGAACCTGGGAGGTGGAGGTTGCAGTGAGCTGAGATAGTGCCATTGCACTCCAGCCTGGGCGACAGGGCAAGACTCCATCTCAAAAAAGAAATCTTAAAAGTTGACAGCCTGGTCGGGCACAGTGGCTCACATCTGTAATCCCAGCACTTTGGGAGGCTTAGGTGGGCAGATCACTTGAGGTCAGGAGTTGGAGACCAGCTTGGCCAACATGGTGAAACCCTGTCTGTACTAAAAAAAATTAGCCGGGTGTGGTGGCATGTGCCTGTAATCCCAGCTATTTGGGAGGCTGAGGCAGGAGAATTGCTTGAACCCAGGAGGCAGAGGTTGCAGTGAGCAGAAATCACACCACTGCTCTCCAGTTTGGGTGACACAGTGAGACTTTGTCTCAATAAATAAATAAATAAATAAATAAATAAGTTGTCGGCCAAGCACAGTGACTCAGAAACTGAGCTCATTTTCTGACTTAAACATGTCTTTTAATTTAATCTCCAGTTGATGGTAACCCTGTTCACCCATTTGCTCAAACTAGAAACCTTGGGTTCATCCTTTTTTATTTACTTGTTTGTTTATTTCTCATCCTCTGACTCTTGCTTGGGTTCATTCTTGACAATATTCCTCTCCTCCCCTCTACTCCTCCAAATCAAATTGGCCAAAGCTCTTGCAATAGTGCCCCACTACAGTGTAAGTTCCATCAAGAAGGCCGGGCATGGTGGCTCACGCCTGTAATCCCAGCACTTTGGGAGCCCGAGGCGGGTGGAGCTCAGGAGTTCAAGGCCAGCCTGGCCAATATGGTGAAACCCCGTCCCTACTAAAAATACAAAAATTAGCTGGGCGTGGTGGCAGACACCTGTAATCCCAGCTACTCGGGAGGTTGAGGCACAGAATTGCTTGAACCCGGGAGGCAGAGGTTGCAGTGAGCCGAGATTGCGCCACTGCACTCCAGCCTGGGTGACAGAGCAAGACTCTGTCTAATTAAAAAAAAAAAAAATTTAGAAAAGAGAGAAGAATCAAATAGACGCAATAAAAAATGATAAAGGGGATATCACCACCGATCCCACAGAAATACAAACTACCATCAGAGAATACTACAAACACCTCTATGCAAATAAACTAGAAAATCTAGAAGAAATGGATAAATTCCTCAACACATACACCCTCCCAAGACTAAACCAAGAAGAAGTTGAATCTCTGAATAGACCAATAACAGGCTCTGAAATTGTGGCACTAATCAATAGCTTACCAACCAAAAAAAGTCCAGGACCAGATGAATTCACAGCCGAATTCTACCAGAGGTACAAGGAGGAGCTGGTACCATTCCTTCTGAAATATTCCAATCAATAGAAAAAGAGGGAATCCTCCCTAACTCATTTTATGAGGCCAGCATCATCCTGATACCAAAGCCTGGCAGAGACACCACCAAAAAAGAGAATTTTTAGACCAATATCCTTGATGAACATTGATGCAAAAATCCTCAATAAAATACTGGTAAACAGAATCCAGCAGCACATCAAAAAGCTTATCCACCATGATCAAGTGGGCTTCATCCCTGGGATGCAAGGCTGGTTCAATATACACAAATCAATAAATGTAATCCAGCATATAAACAGAACCAAAGACAAAAACCACATGATTATCTCAATAGATGTAGAAAAGGCCTTTGACAAAATTCAACAACCCTTCATGCTAAAAACTCTCAATAAATTAGGTATTGATGGGACGTATCTCAAAATAATAAGAGCTATCTATGACAAACCCACAGCCAGTATCATACTGAATGGGCAAAAACTGGAAGCATTCCCTTTGAAAACTGGCACAAGACAGGGATGCCCTCTCTCACCACTCCTATTCAACATAGTGTTGGAAGTGCTGGCCAGGGCAATTAGGCAGGAGAAGGAAATCAAGGGTATTCAATTAGGAAAAGAGGAAGTCAAATTGTCCCTGTTTGCAGACGACATGATTGTATATCTAGAAAACCCCATTGTCTCAGCCCAAAATCTCCTTAAGCTGATAAGCAACTTCAGCAAAGTCTCAGGATACAAAATCAATGTACAAAAATCACAAGCATTCTTATACACCAATAACAGACAGAGAGCCAAATCATGGGTGAATTCCCATTCACAATTGCTTCAAAGAGAATAAAATACCTGGGAATCCAACTTACAAGGGACGTGAAGGACCTCTTCAAGGAGAACTACAAACCACTGCTCAATGAAATAAAAGAGGATACAAACAAATGGAAGAACATTCCATGCTCATGGGTAGGAAGAATCAATATCGTGAAAATGGCCATACTGCCCAAGGTAATTTATAGATTCAATGCCATCCCCATCAAGCTACCAATGACTTTCTTCACAGAATTGGAAAAAACTACTTTAAAGTTCATATGGAACCAAAAAAGAGCCCACATCACCAAGTCAATCCTAAGCCAAAAGAACAAAGCCGGAGGCATCACGCTACCTGACTTCAAACTATACTACAAGGCTACAGTAACCAAAACAGCATGGTACTGGTACCAAAACAGAGATATAGATCAATGGAACAGAACAGAGCCCTCAGAAATAACGCCGCATATCTACAACAATCTGATCTTTGACAAACCTGAGAAAAACAAGCAATGGGGAAAGGATTCTCTATTTAATAAATGGTGCTGGGAAAACTGGCTAGCCATATGTAGAAAGCTGAAACTGGATCCCTTCCTTACACCTTATACAAAAATTAATTCAAGATGGATTAAAGACTTAAATGTTAGACCTAAAACCATAAAAACCCTAGAAGAAAACCTAGGCAATAGCATTCAGGACATAGGCATGGGCAAGGACTTCATGTCTAAAACACCAAAAGCAATGGCAACAAAAGCCAAAATTGACAAATGGGATCTAATTAAACTAAAGAGCTTCTGCACAGCAAAAGAAACTACCATCAGAGTGAACAGGCAACCTACAAAATGGGAGAAAATTTTTGCAACCTACTCATCTGACAAAGGGCTAATATCCAGAATCTACAATGAACTCAAACAAATTTACAAGAAAAAAACAAACAACCCCATTAAAAAGTGGGCAAAGGATATGAACAGACACGTCTCAAAAGAAGACATTTATGCAGCCAAAAGACACATGAAAAAATGCTCATCATCACTGGCCATCAGAGAAATGCAAATCAAAACCACAATGAGATACCATCTCACACCAGTTAGAATGGCGATCATTAATAAGTCAGGAAACAACAGGTGCTGGAGAGGATGTGGAGAAATAGGAACACTTTTACACTGTTGGTGGGACTGTAAACTAGTTCAACCATTGTGGGAGTCAGTGTAGCGATTCCTCAGGGATCTAGAACTAGAAATACCATTTGACCCAGCCATCCCATTACTGGGTATATACCCAAAAGATTATAAATCATGCTGCTATAAAGACACATGCACACGTATGTTTATTGTGGCACTATTCACAATAGCAAAGACTTGGAACCAACCCAAATGTCCAACAATTATAGACTGGATTAAGAAAATGTGGCACATATACACCATGGAATGCTATGCAGCCATAAAAAATGATGAGTTCATGTCCTTTGTAGGGACATAGATGAAACTGGAAAGCATCATTCTCAGCCAACTATCGCAAGGACAAAAAACCAAACACTGCATGTTCTTACTCATAGGTGGGAATTGAACAATGAGAACACATGGACACAGGAAGGGGAACATCACACTCCGGGGATTGTTGTGGGATGGGGGGAGGGGGGAGGGATAGCATTTGGAGATATACCTAATGCTAAATGACGAGTTAATGGGTGCAGCACACCAACATGGCACATGTATACATATGTAACAAACCTGCACATTGTGCACATTAAAACCTAAAGTATAATAATAATAAAATAAATAAAATAAAAAATAAAAAAACAAAAACAAAAAAATTTAATCAAGACAGGGACTTTGACTTTTTGTTCACTTTCATCTCCCCAAGCTTAGGATAGCGCCTGACACAAAGTAGGAGCGTAATAAATATTTGTTAAATAAATAATGAGTCACCATGTCCTGTCAATTCCACTTCCAAAATGTCTCTTTCAGCTTTTCATTCCTAATGCCAATGTCCTAATTCAGGCCCTTATCTTCTCTTACCAAGATCATTGTACTTGTCCTCCTTCCACTAGTCTTTCCCCATTAAACTCCATTCTCTACATTGCTATAAGAGTTTCTTTTTCTTTTCTTTCTAGAATACATCTTTAAGTCATGCTCCTTTGCTGGCTCTCTATTGCCTATAGTATTATTAGGTAATATCTGAACTTTTTATTAATATGGTGCACAGTGTTCATTCTAGTCTGTGCCCAGCCTGTCTTTCTAGTTTTGCCATAGATTGACTGGAGAATTTTATAGCTCCCCAAATTTGCAATGGGTCATCAGGCATTGGTATTTTTGTTCATTCTGGTTCTTTTTCCTGGATGCCTTTACAATCTTTTCCACTTTGTGAAATTCTACTTATCTGTCAAGGTCTAACTCAAATGTCATTGTCTCCGTGAAACCTTCTTTAACCCAGCCTCTTCCTTAACCATACCATAGTCTTTTCCATGTGTCTATAGCCTGGTTATAATACTGGTATTATAGCATTTACTACATCATATAATAATTAGTACATCTATTTCTTTCACCAAAGCTATTTGATTCACAAGGGCTAGCTCTTATTTGTTTCGTATCCCATTGCCAGGCATACTTTTTGGCATAGAGCAGATTCTCCTTTTCACAAAAATAATGTATTGTAAATACAGACCTAATCTGTCAAATGTGAAAAAAATGCAGCTTTTTTGATAAATTGTGTATAGGTTATAGTAATATTGCAATATTCCCACCGAAACCTGCGATGGATACATAGTCATCTTCATTTAACATGAATGCTTAATGTGTTAGAATGCCATTACTAAATCTCTTTATCATCCCAGCCTTCTCTATTATGACCAAACTCTTAGAACCACCTGTTCAATCTTATCTTGTGATCACTGGTTTCTTTCTTTTTTTATATTTTTTATTTTATTATTATTATACTTTAAGTTTTAGGGTACATGTGCACAATGTGCAGGTTAGTTACATATGTATACATGTGCCATGCTGGTGTGCTGCACCCATTAACTCGCCATTTAGCATTAGGTGTATCTCCTAATGCTATCCCTCCCCCCACCCCAACCCCACAACAGTCCCCAGAGTGTGATGTTCCCTTTCCTGTGTCCATGTGTTCTCATTGTTCAATTCCCATCTATGTTGAGAACATGCAGTGTTTGGTTTTTTGTCCTTGAGATAGTTTACTGAGAATGATGATTTCCAGTTTCATCTATGTCCCTACAAAGGACATGAACTCATCATTTTTTATGGCTGCATAGCATTCCATGGTGTATATGTGCCACATTTTCTTAATCCAGTCTATCATTGTTGGACATTTGGGTTGGTTCCAAGTCTTTGCTATTGTGAATAGTGCCGCAATAAACATACGTGTGCATGTGTCTTTATAGCAGCATGATTTATAGTCCTTTGAGTATATACCCAGTAACGGGATGGCTGGGTCAGATGGTATTTCTAGTTCTAGATCCCTGAGGAATCGCTATACTGACTTCCACAATGGTTGAACTAGTTTACAGTCCCACCAACAGTGTAAAAGTGTTCCTATTTCTCCACATCCTCTCCAGCACCTGTTGTTTCCTGACTTATTAATGATCGCCATTCTAACTGGTATGAGATGGTATCTCATTGTGGTTTTGATTTGCATTTCTCTGATGGCCAGTGATGATGAGCATTTTTTCATGTGTCTTTTGGCTGCATAAATGTCTTCTTTTGAGACGTGTCTGTTCATATCCTTTGCCCACTTTTTAATGGGGTTGTTTGTTTTTTTCTTGTAAATTTGTTTGAGTTCATTGTAGATTCTGGATATTAGCCCTTTGTCAGATGAGTAGGTTGCGAAAATTTTCTCCCATTTTGTAGGTTGCCTGTTCACTCTGATGGTAGTTTCTTTTGCTGTGCAGAAGCTCTTTAGTTTAATTAGATCCCATTTGTCAATTTTGGCTTTTGTTGCCATTGCTTTTGGTGTTTTAGACATGAAGTCCTTGCCCATGCCTATGTCCTGAATGGTAATCCCTAGGTTTTCTTCTAGGGTTTTTATGGTTTTAGGTCTAACATTTAAGTCTTTAATCCATCTTGAATTAATTTTTGTATAAGGTGTAAGGAAGGGATCCAGTTTCAGCTTTCTACATATGGCTAGCCAGTTTTCCCAGCACCATTTATTAAATAGGGAATCCTTTCCCCATTGCTTGTTTTTCTCAGGTTTGTCAAAGATCAGATTGTTGTAGATATGCGGCGTTATTTCTGAGGGCTCTGTTCTGTTCCATTGATCTATATCTCTGTTTTGGTACCAGTACCATGCTGTTTTGGTTACTGTAGCCTTGTAGTATAGTTTGAAGTCAGGTAGCGTGATGCCTCCGGCTTTGTTCTTTTGGCTTAGGATTGACTTGGTGATGTGGGCTCTTTTTTGGTTCCATATGAACTTTAAAGTAGTTTTTTCCAATTCTGTGAAGAAAGTCATTGGTAGCTTGATGGGGATGGCATTGAATCTATAAATTACCTTGGGCAGTATAGCCATTTTCATGATATTGATTCTTCCTAATTCTAATCGTATTCTTGATAATTCAATTGACTTGCCTGGGATTTTAGATACATAGGTGTAATGGGGCTGAACTGTTGTGTTGCTGCTGCCCCTTTAAGGTGGCCAAGGACATTGCATGTGTCTACCCAAACAAGAAAAATCACTTAACACTAGAAGAAGAAAAGCCTGTTAAGATTCCAGATACAAAGTCTTTTGGCATTCAGGTCATCGAGTATAGGAATTAAGTTGTTAAGCCAATCTCCATTTAGCATTCTAAAATACAGTGGCATTCTAAAACACAGTAGCATTCTAAAATACATTTCTAGAATGAGAACTTGACATGACTCAATTAGGATGTTTTTCCTGTAACTCAGCAAATCTCAAAATGTGGTCTTAGAACCCCTGGGAGTCCTCAGTACCATTTAGGGGTCCATAAAGTCCTTTCCAACTACACATTAGTATAAGGTCATGTTTTCTTAGAGACTTCAATCAAAACAACATCACCATAGTTTGAATGCAGAAGCAGATATGAAAATGTATTTTTCCTGTATTAAGCCAGATACCAGAGATTAGCAAAAATGTAAAATGATTTTCCTCTTCTTACTAATTATTTTTATGTTTATAAATAATGGTTTGTTGTTACTTTAAATGACTTTATATATTAGAATATTTTGTTTTAATTTCTAATACATTAAAGACCTATTGTTATTATCCAGATAAACAAAACCTCTATTATAACCAAATTCTTAGAACCACATGTTCAACCTTATCTTTTGGTCACTGTTTTCTCTCCCATCTTATTCTTCATAAGAATTCAATGGACCTGCCTGGGATCTTAGATACTTACAAGGTGCAATGGAGCCGAATTGTTGTGTTGTGGCTGCCCCTTTAAGGTGGCCAAGAACCACCTTAGGATCCTCAATAATGGGCCCAGACTTTAGGTCCTGAGCCCCAAAAGTTTGAGACCCACTTTGTAATACATAGCCTTTCTTTTAGTGGGGGGATTTTCTTTAACATCACAGATCTTATTTTTATTTTATTTAGAGATGGTGTCTCACTATGTTGCCCAAACCAGATTCAAACTCCTGGGATCAAATGATCTTTCTACCTCAGTCCTCCCTACCTAAGCTGAGACTACAGGAATGCACCCAGCTAAAGCTAATTTTTATGTGTATTTACACACTTTCAGATGTTACCTAAATAAAGCCTTTTCTAATCTAAAAATGTAAGCCTTATTATATTTTTGATAGTTATATTTTATCTCATCTAGACCATAAACTCCATAACAGATATTTTATCCTATTCATTATTATTTATGTAGTAGCCTTTACTGTACCTAGCACATTATAGAAAAATGTTCAATAAATGTTTCTTGAATAAATATCAATTTTCACTAATTTATCTTTTTCTGTTTATTCTTAGTTCTATCATACTCATCACTCTAAATTTATAAAGTATATGAAAATCACCTAGTTTATGGTACACAATAGGTATTCAATTGTTATTTTCTCCTCCTTTATTCAGTTTAGAGTTTTCAGAACTTTCCTTTAATGTATTGTAGTTTTTTAAAAATCCTTAAATTTTATTTGTACATGTAACTTTTCATTACTTTATTAATGACTTCATCAAATGAGAGTTTACCAATTTTCTTTGAGTGGTTAAAGTTTTCCCAAAAGAGAATAAAAGGCAAGAATTATAGGTTTTGATTCTGTTCATATTCTGAGAGGATAGGAGGATGTACTACATAGAGCCTAGAATATGGTGAGTGCAGGTAGAATATTATTTAAAACATCTATAAAGATGTGTTATGCTGAAATAGGTGTTGCACAAAATAAATGAAACAGACTTTGTATTGCCTAATATAGTGGAAAAAGCTGATAATTGTTGAAGCTTGATATGGGTGTATGGGGGTTCATTATATTAGTGTCTTTCAGTTTGTATGCCTGAAATTTTCCATAATAAGAGAGTAAACAAAAAAGATAGATTAGACTGATATGTCTGAGATGTTTACCAATATAAAAATGTTTACAGTTTATGCCAGATACACCTAGAAATCTAAGCATATTTAGAGGTCTCAGAGACTGAAGGAGAAAAAACAACCATGTTTAAGATGAAGTGGAGAAAAATCACCATTTCCATTATAATTAGTTTGGGAAAATACCTCCTTGGTAAAGAAGTGACTTAAGAAAGGTCTTGGAGGTAGAAAAGGGCTACTAAATAGATTTGTCTAGGTGGAAGGTTGAAAAAATGGAGAGAAGACAAAGGAAACTGAAGAGTCTGAGGGTCTGCAGAAGGCCTGTCAAGCCCAGGTGAGAATTTTAGTTCTGATCCATGATGCACTACACAGTTAACATCCTCAGAGTTAAGAGTGATACACTAGAGCACAGAGAAGAGCACAGAGAGGTAGAGATGGCAGTAGTTGAGTAGAGAACCTAGTGGGCCTGGTTGAGGGCAGAAAGAATGGTGGGCTGTTATCCTATCATAAGAAATGAAAAAAAAAAGAGAGAAATCAGAACAATCATGGCTAGAAGTTCTTCTGGAACTTTTAAAACCTATTTTTTTTTTTTTACCGATAATGTATATTTAAATTATTATTCTATTCTAATACAATATGTAGCAGTTAAGAGTTCTGAAGAAACTACATTAAAGTAGCTGCCCTATAGCAACTGAAGTTAACTATGTCATTACACTTGGATTCTGGCACCTATTGAAAAGATTGAATAATTTGAAAATGTTTATCAGGATTCTGAAGAAAAGAAACCAGTAAAGTGAATACTTTGAATATTATAGCTTCTCATTTTGTAAGTTTATTATTGAAAATTATAGTGATATATATGAAGACTAAATAGAAATAATTTCTGGCAAACATAATTATATGAAATTGAAAGAGCAGCTGGGGCCTTTTGCTAAATAAAGCAGCAAAATTAAGTTTATAGACTGGTAACTGAAATGTTGACTATTAATATATATAAGCACAAAACTGGAAAGACTGACAAGCCATGGGCAATATGATGAAACCCTGTTTCTACAAAAAATACAGAAATTAGCTGTGTGTGATGGTGTGTGCCTGTAGTTTCAGCTACTCAGGAGGCTGAGGTGGGAGGATTGCTTGAACCCAGGAGGTCGAAGCTACTGTGAGCTGTGATTGCACCACTGCTCTCCAGCCTGGGCGACAGAGTGAGATCCTGTCAAGAAAGAAAGGAAGTGGGAGAAGATGATGAAATAAGTCAAAGATTAAATTGATATTTGAAATTTTTAGTTTTTATTTTTATTTTTTTGTGACAGAGTCTTACTCTGTCACCCAAGCTGGAATGTAGTGGTGTGATCCTGGCTCACTGCAACCTCTGCCTCCCAGGTTCAAGTGATTCTCCTGCCTCAGCCTTCCTAGTAGCTGACATAACAGGTGTCTGGCACCACACCCAGCTAATTTTTGTATTTTTAGTAGGGATGGGGTTTCACCATGTTGGCCAGGCTGGTCTCAAACTCCTGACCTCAAGTGATCCACCCGCCTTAGCCTCCCAAAATGCTGGGATTACAGGCACGAGCCACTGTTCCTGGTGATATTTGGAATTTTTTTAAAAACCACCTTATTAACATATGATTGACATACCAAAAGCTGTATATATTTAATGTATGATATTTGGCATTTGAGAATATGTTTCTAAAAGACTAATAATCTGCTATAAATGTTCAACAGAAGACTTCTTTAAAATATAGTATAGACAGTTTGTTAAGAGAATAAAAAGTTGAATCAAAGGAACAGAGGATCTTTCAGACTTGCTAGTTTTTGCGTGAATATTGAAAAGCTTTATGTGATAGCTTTTGGGGGTTATTTTAAATTATAATTTAATTGAACAAGACAATGGAAAGCAACTGATCCCTTGCAATCTGGGAAGGGAGCGTAGAGTCTACCATGCGTACAGAGGAAAATCAGGGAGTAAGAGAAGTGCAAAATATGGACTGAGAATGGAAATCATTGATCTTAGTCATCTAACTGGAAGTTGGGGAATAGTGTATACTGCCTTTCTATTCTATAGTAGGTATGGTTGATGTTAGAACTTTACCTGTGTTTGCAGACAGCAAATCAGACTGGACCACTTAAAAATCCGGTTCCAAGGCTTTTGTTGAGAGTTGTTGCAAAGAGACTGTTAATAGCATGAGAATAGAGACCATGTCTGTGTGTTCAGTGTTATATTTCTCAGTGCCCAGTAGAGTGCCTGGCATAGTAGATGCTTAATAAATACTTATGGGCCAGGCATGGTGGCTCATGCCTTTAATCCTAACACTTTGGGCGGCCGAGGTGGGCGGATCACGAGGTCAAGAGATAGAGACCATCCTTGCCAACATGGTGAAACCCTGTCTCTACTAAAAATACAAAAATTAACTGGGCGTGGTGGTGCGTGCTTGTAGTCCTAGCTACTCAGGAGGCTGAGGCAGGAGAATCGCTTGAACCCAGGAGGCAGAGGTTGCAGTGAGCAGAGATTGCACCATTGCCCAGCCTGGGCAGCGGAGTGAGACTCCGTCTCAAAAAAAAAAAAAGTAATATAAGTGGCATGTTGTATTTATACCATATCCCTGCATAATGATAATCATAATGATAGTCATGCCTTATATCCAGATAATCTTTATCTGTCCATAAAGTGATTCACCTTGAAGCTGGCAAGATTTACTTGTTCAGGGCTGGGCATGGTGGCTCATGCTTGTAATCCCAGCACTTTGGGAGGCTAAGGTGGGAGGATCACTTGGGCCCAGAAGTTAAAGACTAGCCTGGGCAACATAGCAAGACCCTGTCTCGACAAAAAATTCAAAACTTAGCTGGGTATGGTGGTGCAAGCCTGTAGTACCACTCAGGAGGCTGAGGCAGGAGGTGCTATGGATATAATGGTGTAAAAAACACAGTCACTACTCTCAAACACCTTACCTTCTGGTCGAGGAGGTTTTCAGGAAGGTGGGTCATTACTGTACATTGTGGTAAGTGCTACAATTAGGGTAACCATGGGATGCTGTGTAAGCACACAGGAGAAGCACTTAACCTAGTCTTGTGGTATCAAGGAAGGCTTCCCGGAGAAAGTGACAATTCAAGAATTAAAGGATGAGTAGGAGTTAGCTGAGTGATAAGGGAATGAGAATAGCATAAAGCTGAGGGAGCCAGCTCTGCAAAGGCTTGAGTTGTGCCAGTATTACAGTATGGGTGATAGAGTGGGAGGGAGGGTTAAAAAGAGATGAGGCTACAGAAGTAATTTAATCTACTAAAGTGTATTAAATCACAGAAGAAAAAGTGGATAATGAGAAGAAAAGGGCAAAGATTGAAAGCTGGGGGCAAACAACATCTAAAAGGTAGAGAGAGGTATAGAAGCCCTCAAAGGACATAGAGAAGGAATACTCAGAGACATGAAAAAACAGAGGGAGAATAGTGTTATGAAACCAAGCAAGGAGGATTTCAGGAAGAAAGGAGTGACTGAGAGTATCACGTGTAGCAGTGAAGTTCAGAAAAAGGGAACTGTTCATTTTATTTGGCAATATAATGAGAAAAGCATTATTAGGCCCATTTTACATATAAAACTGAAGTTCACAGAAGTTAACTGGCCCATCCAAAATCACATATCTAATAATTAACCTAAACAGAAACTCTAATCCAAGTTTTCTGGCTCTAACTCCAGTGCTTCTTCCACCGTCAATGTTTTCTTAATGTGCATGAAAAAACCAACAGTTAACTATATAATTATCATGAGGATATAATTGAATACAAAGGTTATTAAGCACAAAAAGTTCTAGTAGAATATTTTGGGAGATTTCAAATTATTTTTATATTAATATTAAAATTTAAAATATATATGGGTTTGGAATTTTTATGAGGGGGTTTATGAAAAGTTATGATAACATTGAACCTGTATATGTCATTTGTTCTAAAGTTGTTTTTTGTTTGTTTGGTTTCTGTTTTGAGACAGGGTCTTGCTCTGTTGCCCAGGGTGTAGTGCAGTGGTTCAATCATAGCTCATTGCAACCTTGAACTCATGGACTCAAGTGATCCTCTTGCCTCAGCCTCCCAAGTAACTGGGACTACAGGGACATGCCACCACACCCAGATTATTTTTTTTTTAAATTGTAGAGATGGGGTCTTGCTATGTTGCCCAGGCTGGTCCCCAACTCCTGCCTCAAGTCATTCTCCTGCCTCAACTCAGCCTGGATAACAAGTGTGAGCCATAACACCTGGCCGGGAAATGATATGGAGAGAAGGTTTGATAATAGTATTTACCTTGAAGCGTTGTTGTAGGAAATAAATGACAATGCTTGTTAACTACTTGGCACATTACCAGGCACACGGTAAAGACTTAACAAATGTTAACTTGGATTATCTTCATCATTAATTTTATTCATGTTTTGTGACTAAAGGATGTATTAGTGAAATAGTGGGTTTAGATAGGACAATACAATTAATGACTAGGGAACAGAGTTTTCCTGTGAAGTTAATAGGCCAAACAGAGTTAAATTCATACCTTTATCCTTGTGTTAACACAGACAGGCAAATGAGTTAGCAACTGAAATGCACTGTTGTTTCTACCAAGGCAGTGTCATACTTCCTTTTTAATTAACAATAAAGGAATCTTATATGGATTTACAGTGTCTACATAATTATGAAGTTTTTTCTCCAACATAAAAATATTTAAGAGATGTGAGTCCTATTGGTTTGTAATTTGTACCTTAAGTGCAATTCCATAACACAAAAAGGTCATAAACTTATTTTGCTACAACTTTTTATCCTCAAAAGGCAGAACAGAGCAAACTTTGAGTAAAGGATCACTTGCTTATATTTTAACCAAAAAAGTTAAGGCTAGTGCTGTCCAAATTTTCACTGAGTTTAAAAATGAGAGCTCAGAATACTAAAATGACATTTTAAAAAACGATTTTAAGTGGTTTTATTCATAGTAAATTTTTAAAATCAATTTTATTTTATTCTAAATCTATAATTAAGTCAAGATATAATTTGAGGATTTTTTGAATCAAATTAAATGAAGAAGGCTAGCTGATTCATTTATTTTCTAGGACTATTCTTGACAGATTAATTCTTTACTGTCAGCAAGCCACCCAATTTTCTTTCATTTCACCAAAAAAAAAAAAAAAAAAAAAAAAAAAAAAAGGCTTTTGAGGTCCCTTCTGGCCAATTAATTGACCTAAAATTATCAGTTCTTATGATCCCATGATTCCAGGTTTTCCTCATACCCTTTAGTATTACTCTAAAAAACTGCACAAGAGGCTCGGGCATGGTTACTCATGCCTGTAATCCCAGCACTTTGGGAAGCTGAGGTGGGAGGATCACTTGAGGCCAGGAGTTCGAGACCAGCCTGGGCAACAGAGTGAGACCCGTCTCTATTTTTTTTTTTTAAGACAGTCTCATGCTTTGTTGCCCAGTCTGAAGTGCAGTAGCATGATCATAGCTCACTGCAACCTTGAACTCCTGGGCTCAAGCGATCTTCCTGCTTCAGTGTCCCAAATAGCTGGGACTACAAGCATGTGCTACGACACTTGCAAATTTTTAAATTTTCAGTAGAGATGAGTCTCGCTATGTTGCCCAAGCTGGTCTCAAACTCTGGGCTCAAGCGATTCTCCCACCTCAGCCTCCCAAAGTGTTGGGATTATAGGTGTGAGCCACTGCACCCTCCCCCACCCCTCCCCTACCTCTATTTTTTTGTTTTTGAGACAGAGTTTTGCTCTTCTTGCCCAGGCTGGAGTGCAATGGTGCGATCTCAGCTTACAGCAACCCCTGCCTCCCAGGTTCAAGCAATTCTCCTGCCTCAGCCTCCCGAGTAGCTGGGATTACAGGCATGTGCCACCACTCCTGGCTAATTTTGTATTTTTAGTAGAGACGGGGTTTCTCCATGTTGGTCTGGCTGGTCTCGAACACCTGAAGTCAGGTGATCTGCCCGCCTCAGCCTCCCAAAGTGCTGGGATTACAGGCATGAGCCACCACACCTGGCATCTATTTTTAAAAATAAAAAATTGTGTAAGTAATACATTATATATGCTCACTGGCAGGGAAAGATAGGTTTTTTCCTAAATAGAGTAAATTCTAGTAGGGGAGATGAATAGTAATAAAATTAATCAAAGTTATTGATATCTACTAATGTTAGTTATTATTCCAGGGTTCTTCATATAATGCTATCTCAGCTAATCCTAACTAAGCAGTTAACAGATCTGAAATGTGGATTTTGGTCTGATTACCAAATTTTGGTAATCTAAATGTGAGGTGATTGAAGGTCTGTATTAGTATGGAGGCCGTGGAAATATGAAGTAATATGTAAGAGAAGTTTGAAAGCAACATTCATAAATCTTGACAATCTATTAAAATCTAGGAGATATAGAAGAATGAATAAAAAATAACCGCAAGGTTTGAGAAGCCATGAGAATGAAGGGTAGGTTTTGTTGGTTATATAAGAAGAAATATCAGGCCAGGCGTGGTGGCTCATGCCTGTAATCCCAAAACTTTGGGAGGCGAAGGTGGGTGGATCACTTGAAGTCAGGAGTTCAAGACCAGCCTAATCAACATGGTGAAACCCTGTCTCTACTAAAAATACAAAATTAGCTGGGCATGGTGGAGCATGCCTGTAATCCCAGCTACTTGGGAGCCTGAGGCAGAAGAATCGCTCGAACCCGGGAGACAGAAGTTGCAATGAGCCAAGATCACACCATTGCACTCTAGCCTGGGCAACAAGGGCAAAACTTCATCTCAATAAATAAATAAATAAAATATCTAACAGGTAACTCTAGATATGATATAATGGCTCAAGTAAGACAACAGGACTAGTGCTATTTATTATTTTTATCTCAGGCACATAAAATTAGGTTACTCATAAACCTTAGTTCATGACACACTCATGTATGGATGGATTCCTTTAATTTACTCCTTTATTTTTAATAATGTCATAAGCACCGACAGACCCACTAAACAAGAAAAGTTAGGATCTTATTAATAATTACAGGGAATCATGTCCCATCCTCTCCCCCATTATATTGTCTCCTTCCCATAAAGAAAACTTCAGTCCCACATGGCTTCACTGGGGAGTTCTTGCAAATATTTAGGGAAAAAAATAATAATAAATCCTACATGAACTCTTCCAGAAAACTAAAGAAATAATTCCCAACTCATTCTATGAAGACAATATTACTCTGTTAATAAAAGCAGACATCACAAGAAAAGATAACTTATACAACCAATAATTTATCATAAATACAGATACAAAACTTAACAAAATTTTATCAAATTGATTCCAGCAATATATTAAGAGGATAATGCATTATAACCAATTGGGAATTATCCTAGGAACGTAAGGTTGATTTAACACTTGAAAATCAGTTAATGTAACTCACCATATTAATAAATTAAAAATGAAAGCCATATGATTATCTCAATAGACACAGAAAAAGCATTAGATAAAATCCAACATCTGTTACTGATAATTACTCCAGCAAACTTAGTCTGATAAAGGGCATCTAAGAAAAGCCTACCGCTAACATCTTACTTAACAGTGAAAGACTGGACATATTTCTCCTAAGATCAGGAACAAGACAAAGATATCTGCTTTTACCACTTCTATCTAACATTGTACTGGAGGTTCTAGCTAGTACAGTCAAGCCAGAAAAAGAAATGAAAGGCATCCAGACTGGAAAGGAAAAAGTAGAACTGTGCTCACCGATGATGTGATCATCTATGGACGTAGAAAATCTGATGGAATCTATGAAAAAGCCAATAGAACTAAACAAGTTATTAGGCTGGGCTCGGTGGCTCACGCCTGTAATCCCAGCACTTTGGGAGGCCAAGGCAGGCGGATCACGAGGTCAGGAGTTCGAGACCAGCCTGGCCAACATAGTGAAACCCCGTCTCTACTAAAAATACAAAAATTAGCTGGGTGTCATGGGTCGCGCCTGTAGTCCCAGCTACTCGGGAGGCTGAGGCAGGAGAATCACTTGAACCCGAGAGGTGGAGGTTGCAGTGAGCTGAGACTGTGCCATTGCACTCCAGCCTGGGTGACAGAGTGAGATTGTCTCAAAACAAAACAAAACAAAACAAAAACTAATAAGTTATTTTAGCAGGGTTGCAAGATATAAAACCAGAATACAAAAATTGTATTTTTTAATTTTAATTTTTTTTCTTTTAGAAATAGAGACTCACTCTGTCACCCAGGCTGGAGCACAGTGATACGATCATAGCTTACAGTAACTTTGAGTTCCTGGGCTCAAGAGATCTTCCTGCCTCTGTTTCCCAAGTGGCCAAAACTACAGACACACACCACCAGGCCTGGCTAATTTTTAAATTTTTTGTAGAGATGGGGTCTACTATGTTGCCCAGGTTGTTCTTGAACCCCTGGCCTCAAGCAACACCCCCGCCTCAGCCTTCCAAAATGTTGGTTAGGATTAAAGGAATGAGATACAGCGCCTGGCCCCAAAATTATACTTCTATATGCAGGTTGAATATCCCTAATCTGAAAATCTGAAATCCAAATGCTCCAAAATCTGAAACCTTTGGAGTACTGACGTGACGCCACAAGTGGAAAATTCCACACTTGGGTCTCATGTGACAAATCAGTCAAAACATAGTCAAAACTTTGCTTTGGCCAGGCAAAATGGCTCACGCCTGTAATCCCAACACTTTCAGAGGCCAAGGCAGGTAGATTACCTGAGGTCAGGAGTTCGAGACCAGCCTGGCCAACATGGTGAAACCCTGTCTCTACTAAAAATACAAAAATTATCAGGCATAGTGGCGGACACCTGTAATCCCAGCTACTTGGGAGGCTGAGGCAGGAGAATCGCTTGAACCCAGGAGGCAGAGGTTGCAGTGAGCCGAGATCGCACCATTGCACTCCAGCCTGGGCGACAAGAGCAAGACTCCATCTCAAAAACAAAACAAAACAACTTTGCTTCATGCAAAAGTTATTTAAAATAGTCTATAAAACTACCTTCAGGCTATATGTATAAGGTGTATATGGAACATAAATGAATTTCATGTCTAGACTTGGGTCCTATCCCCAAGATAGCCTGTTTTATATATATATTCCAAAATCCAAAAAAGATCTGAAATCTGAGGCCAGGCACGGTGGCTCACACCTGTAATCCCAGTACTTTGGGAGGCCGAGGCAGGCGGATCACGAGGCAGGAGTTGAGACCAGCCTGACCAACATGGTGAAACCCTGTCTCTACTAAAAATACAAAAATTAGCTGGACGTGGTGGCATGCACCTGTAGTCCCAGCTACTCAGGAGGCTGAGGCAGGAGAATTGCTTGAATCCAGGAGGCAGAGGTTGCAGTGAGCCGAGATTGCACCATTGCACTCCAGTCTGGGTGACAGAGTGAGACTCTGTCTCAAAAAAAAAAAAAAAAAAAAAAAATCTGAAATCGGAAACATTTCTAGTCCCAAGCATTTCAGATAAGGGATACTCAACATGTACTAGCAACAATCATTAATTTAAATCTAAAAAACAACACCATTTACAGTAGTATAAACAAATATGAAATTATTTAGGGATAACTGACAAAAGATGTGGAAGATCTGCACATTGAAAACTACAAAACATTTCTGAGAAATTATAGAATATGTATATAATGGGGGGGGACATACTGTGTTCATGGATCAGAAGACTTAACATTATTAAGATATTAATTCTCCCTAGATCCATCTACAGATTCAATGCAATCCCAATCAAAATCCCAGCACACTATTTTGTGGATATTGACAAACTGATTCTAAAGTTTATATGAAAAGGGAAAAGACTTGGAATAGCCAACACAGTGTTGAAGGAGAAGAACAAAGCTGGAGGACTAACACTACTCAACTTTAAGACATACTGTAAACCTACTGTAATTGATACAGTGCGGTGTTGGTGAAATAATAAACAAAAAGATCAACGGAACCGAATAGAGAGCCCAGAAATAGATCCACGTAAGTATAATCAACTGATCTTTGACAAAGGAACAAAGGCAATAAAGTAGAGAAAAGATTATTTTCAACAAATGGTGCTGGACCAACTGGACATCACTTGCAAAAAAATGAATCTAGAAACAGACCTTACATTCTTCACAAAAATTAACGAAAATGAATCACAGACTTACAGCATAGAACTATAAAACTCCTAGAAGAAAACATAGGCAGAAATCTAGATGACCTCAGATTTGGAGTTGACTTTTTAGCTATGATACCAAAGTCACAATTCGTGAAAGAAAGAATTGATAAGCTGGACTTCATTAAAATTAAAAAATTCTGTTCTGCAAAAGACACTGTGAAAAGAATTAAAAGATAAGCCATAGACTTGGAGAAAATATTTGCAAGAGACATATCAGATAAAGGACTGTTATCCAAAATATACAAAGAACTCTTACAACTCTGTAATAAGAATACAAACAACCCAATTAAAAAATGGACCAAAGGGCTGGGGACGGTGGCTCACGCCTGCAAGCCCAGCACTTTGGGAGGCCGAGGTGGGCGGATCACCTGAGGTCAGGAGTTTGAGACCAGCCTGACCAATATAGTGAAACCCCATCTCTACTACAAATACAAAAATTAGCCAGGTGTGGTGGCAGGTGCCTGTAGTCCCAGCTACTCGGGAGGCTGAGACAGGAGAATTGCTTGAACCCAGGAGGCGGAGGTTGCAGTGAGCCGAGATCATGCCACTGCACTCTAGCCTGAGTGACAGTGCAAGACTCCATCTCAAAAAAGAAAAAAAAAATGGACCAAACAAAGCTCTTAGGAGACATCTCACTGAAGAAGATACAGATGGCAAATAAACATATGAAAAGGTGCTTTAATATATTATTTAGTATAATTCTAATTTAATATTTATTCATTTAATATACATTCAAGGAAATGCAAATAAAAATGACAATGAAATACCACTCCACATCTATTAGAATGGCCAAAATTCAGAACACTGACAACATCAAATGCTGGTGAGGATGTGGAGCAATATGAATTCTCATTCATTGCTGGTGGGAATGCAAAATAGTAAGCTACATGGTGGTTTCTTATAATACTAAATATGCTCTTACCATATAATCCAGTAATCATGGTCCACAAGAACCTGCATACAGATATTTATGTCAGCTTTATTCATAAACACCAAAACTTGGAAACAACCAAGATGTCATTTGGTAGGTGAATGGATAAACTATGGTACATGCAGGTAATAGAATATTATTCTGTGCTAAAAAGAAATGAGCTATCAAGCCATGAAAAACATAGAGGAAACTGAAATGCACATAACTATGTGAAAAAAGTCAACATGAAAAGGCTACATACTGTGTGGTTCCAACTGTATGACATTCTGGAAAAGTCAAAACTATGAAGACAGTAAAAAGATCATGGTTACCAGGAATTATGGGGGAGAAAAGCATAAGTAAGTGGAGTAAAGAGGACTTTTAGGTCAGTGAAACTGCTCTGTGCAATACTGTAATGATGGAATACATGTCATTGTACATTTACCCAAAACCCACAGAATGTACAACTCAGGAGTAAACCCTAATGTAAACTATGGACTCTGGGTGATAATGATGTGTCAGTATAGGTTCATCATTTATAACAAATGTACCACTCCAATAGGCGGTAATAATGGGGTTATCCAGTGTTGATAATGGGGTTGACTAAGCATGTGCAGGGACAGAACATATACAGGAAATCTCTATCTTCTACTCAATTTTGCTGTGAACCTAAAATAAACTCTATTAAAAAAAAAGTTGGCTAGAAAATTCCAAAAGAAAAAAACAAAACAAGATAAAACAAACCTAAAATAAATATTTAAATGATAGGCCTAAACTCATTGATATTAATAATTACATTAAATGTTAATAAACTAAATGCTGCAATTAAAAAAACAGATTTTAGGCCTGGCATGGTGGCTCATGCTTGTAATCTCAGCACTTTGGGAGGCCTAGGTGGGTGGATCACAAGGTCAGGAGTTCGAGACCAGCCTAGCCAACATGGTGAAACCCCATCTCTACTAAAAATACAAAAATTAGCTGGGTGTGGTGGTGGGAGCCTGTAATCCCAGCTACTCAGGAGGCTGAGGCAGGAGAATCGCTTGAAACTGGAAGCCGGAGGTTGCAGTGCGCCGAGACTGTGCCACTGCACTCCAGCCTGAGCAACAAGAGTGAAATTACATCTCAAAAAAAAAGAAAAGAAAACCCAGATTTTATCAGAATTGATTTTTTTAAAAAGCAAGGTCCAGTCATATGCTGTGTCCAAGACATATACTTTACATATAAAAACATAGACAGAGTGAAAGTAAATAGCTAGAAAATTATATACCATGCAAACTGTAAACCTAAGAAAGTTGGGGGCCAGATGCAGTGGCTCACAGATGCAATCCTAGCACTTCTGGAGGCCAAGGTGGGAGAGTTGCTTGAGCCCAGGGTTTCAAAACCAGTCTAAACAACACAGTGAGACCCCATTTCTATAGAGGAAAAAAAAAAAAAAAAGCTGGGCATGGTGGTGTATGCCTGTAGTCCCAGATACTTGGGAGGCTGAGGAAGGAGGATCGCTTGAGCCCAGGAGTTCAAGGGTACAGTGAACTGTCATTGTGCCACTGTACTTCAGCCTGGGTGACACAGCGAGATGCTGTCTCTAAAAAATAAATGAATAAATAAAAAGAAAGCTGGTGGCCGGGCATGGTGGCTCACGCCTGTAATCCCAGCACTTTGGGAGGCCGAGGCAGGCGGATCACGAGGTCAGGAGATTGAGACCATCCTGGCTAACACAGTGAAACCCTGCCTCTACTAAAAATACAAAAAATTAGCTGGGCGTGGCGGCACACGCCTGTAGTCCCAGCTACTTGGGAGGCTGAGGCAGGAGAATGGTGTGAACCCGGGAGGCAGAGCTTGCAGTGAGCCGAGATGGTGCCACTGCACTCCAGCCTGGGTCACAGAGCGAGACTCCATCCCCCCAGCCAAAAAAAAAAAAAAAAGAAAGTTGGTGTGACTATTTTAATGTAAGATAAGTTTAAGACAATGAGGTAAGAAGAAAGAAATTTCTTACTGGTAGGCTGGGCACAGTGGCTCACAGCTGTAATCCCCAGCACTTTGGGAGGCCAAGGCAGGTGGATCACTTGAGGTCGGGAGTTCCAGACCATCCTGGCCAACATGGGGAAACTCCGTCTGTACTAAAAACACACACAAAGTTAGCTGGGCATGATGGTGTGCTGCCTGTAATCCCAACTATTCAGGAGGCTGAGACAGGAGAATCGCTTAAACCTGGGAGGCAGAGATTGCAGCGAGCTGAGATTGTGCCACTGCACTTCACCCTGGGGTGATAGAGTGAGACTCTGCCTCCAAAACAAAAAACATACTGCTGAAAGGGTCAATTCAAAAAGAAGATATCTTATAATCATAATGTGTGTGCAATTAAACCTGAAATTACATGAAACAAAAACAACAGAATTAAAGGGAGAAAAAAAAAATTCTGGCCGGGCGTGGTGGCTCACACCTGTAATCCCAGCACTTTGGGAAGCTGAGCTGGGTGTATCACTTCAGGTCAGGAGTTCAAGACCAGCCTGGCCAACATGGTGCAACCCTGTCTCTACTAAAAATACAAACATTAGCCAGGCATGGTGGCACCGGCCTGTAATCCCAGCTACTTGGGAGGCTGAGGCAGGAGAATTGCTTGAACCTGGCATGCAGATGTTGCAGTAAGCCGAGATTGTGTCACTGCACTCCATCCTGGGCGACAGTGAGACTCCATCTCAAAAAAAAAAACAAAAAAAAACCAAACCGGACAAACAAACAAAAAACTACATAGTTGAAGATTGATAGAAATAGCCGAAAATTAGTAAAAATACAGATCTAAAACATGATCAACTACCTTCGGCTAGTTAATATTTATAGAGTAATACACTCAATAATTGCTGAATACACATTCTTTTCAAGTGAACTTAATATGTTCATCAAGCTATTCTGGATCAAAAACTTTCAGGGATCTTTTACCATCATGCACCTTATATTTTCTATACCATGAATCTTGGGAAAAAGAGCTAAAGGTTATCGCAATTTATTAATTGCTTGAATTATGTCAGTATTTTTTGAGGGGAAATTAACTGCTATTTCTATTTATAAAAATACATAATATATTACAAATAAATTAAAATTTATTATACAATATAAATTTTTTTCAGGTGCAAATATATACAGAGCTTCATAATCAGCCCAAGACCACACAGAGCAAACATGAATGATATTTCCCAAAAGGTTGAGGTAAGTCTCAAAAGTAAAAATAAAAATAAAAGAGGGAAATGTAGAGTTGACTGTAGAATTGCTGACAGGACAATCATTTGGTGGAAAGGTCATATGTAGGAGTTCATAATTAATAACATAATGGGAAGATGTAAAACAAGAAGAGATACAATTCACCAGCTGGTCTTGGGCTAGTATTTTCATTTGGGTTCTAGGAAATTCTACAAAGCATGAGTAGTAAATTTGTGAATGATAGTGAAGTGGATGTGAGAGCTAGCATTCTGAGTAGAATTTTAAATATTTTGTTCTTGATAACTCTTAGAAATTATTATTTTAGTATTAAAACGAAGTTTGACCTATACTCATAGGAGAAAACAATTCCCTCTTAGGTAAGGAACCTTTTTAGTGCCTTATATATATATTTTTTAATTTTTAGCTTTTTTCTGGTTCTTGACTGTAGATACTGAGAGTTGTTGTAAGAAGAGCTCAGTTGCTGACACCTCAGAATTATAAAGTTAACCCTTAAATGGCCAATGACACATAATAGATTATAAAATACAAGTTGGATGTGCCACAGATTAATTAAGCAATTGTCATTATCACTAGGAAAAAGGATTTGGTGTTCTGAGGCACACATTTTATTTACTGAAATTTCATTTAGAAATCAGCTTAATTTTCAAAGTGGTGAAAATAATTTGCTTTCCTGGTTTTAGAGTGGAGGAAAATCATTTCTTCAGTCTTCTACCAGATTCCCATTCTTTGTGAAGCTCTGTTACCATATGGAATTCTTCTTACAGCCACCCCCCCATATAGAATGATACAGCCTCCTTACACATTTTTAATGTGGTTTAAAGAAGTTATAGATGGGAAGTAATAGTAACAACATAAATCACAGCTTGTGCACACAGACCGTGGTGTGCCTCAGCCACAAATAAGGACTAAAGAACTGGCCTTCGGTTTTGCTTATATTGGATATAGAAACCAGGAAGGGTGTAAAATGTGAATTAGGCTCAAACTTTAAAACCTAAACTTTTGCTTTGTTTTCAGCTTCACCAAATTTACTGAAATTAGTTTGGGTACCTTTTTAGCAAGTGATATCAAATCTGAATCTTTAATAATGGAGTTAGATAATAAAAGACAGTTGTTTTTAATCAGAATTCAGAATTTGATTTTTATATTTTACTGGCTTTCAGCTTCAGTGGAATGCTACCCACAAAATGAGATTTCATTACTATATAACGGTGAAATTTCTACTCTCATATTTTCTGTAATGTCATTTTTCGTAGTTAGGTTTTAGAAAGTATTTAATCAGGTTGTGATGGTCAAATAAAGGGTTCAAACACATTTCTATTTTCTGTTTCAATAAATATTTTTTATATTGCTTATTCTTATCTATCTTTACCTAATTTCTTCCTATCTTTTTCGTTAACTTTCTTTTCTTTATTTTCTTCTAATGAAGATTCTGCTTTCTTCATCTAAACCTGTCCCAAAAACCTATGTACCAAAACTTGGCAAGGGTGATGTAAAGGATAAGTTTGAAGCCATGCAGAGAGCCAGGGAAGAAAGAAATCAAAGGAGATCTAGAGACGAAAAGCAAAGAAGAAAAGAACAATATATTAGAGAGAGAGAATGGAACAGGAGAAAGCAGGAGGTTATTTTATTTTACTTTATTCTCGTGAAAATATTTGTTTGCATTTTTTAATTTAAATTGTATTTATTCACATTAACCACATTTCATATTAACTATAACCTGTATTTGTAACCTAATTTAAACTCTGCATATAATGTGATTTAGTCTAATTTTTGGACATGTGCTCACATTAATTTATTTAACCATCTAGATTAAAGAAATGCTTGCTTCTGATGATGAGGAAGATGTATCTTCTAAAGTAGAAAAGGCTTATGTTCCAAAATTAACAGGTAAGAAGCTTGAGGGGTTAATAGTAAATTAAATTGCAAAATAGAAACATAGCCAAATATCAAACATTTTTTCTCATATATTTTTAGGAACTGTTAAGGGTAGATTTGCTGAAATGGAGAAACAAAGACAAGAGGAACAAAGGAAGAGAACAGAGGAGGAACGAAAACGCAGAATTGAGCAGGATATGTTAGAAAAGAGGAAAATACAGCGTGAATTAGCAAAAAGGGCTGAACAGGTATCACTAAAGATTAAGTTCGTATTTGTTTCTGAAACTAACTGCAAAGTGAAACTAATCAGTATGTTGCCTAATTAAAATATTTTAATATAACACAAACCTATTAAAAAGCAGCTAACCGTCTGGAAATGGTGGCTCACATCTGTAATCTCAGCACTTTGGGAGGCCAAGCTGGGTGGATCGCTTCGACATCAGCCCGGGCAACATGGCAAAATCCCGT
Organism: Pongo pygmaeus; assembly: GCF_028885625.2. Taxonomy (NCBI): domain Eukaryota; kingdom Metazoa; phylum Chordata; class Mammalia; order Primates; family Hominidae; genus Pongo; species Pongo pygmaeus. The sequence goes on along the minus strand of NC_072373.2, from coordinate 152,231,876 downwards.
CTCTACAAAAAAATACAAAAATTAGCTGGGCATGGTGGCAAGTGCCTGTAGTCCCAGCTATTCAGAAGGCTGAGGTAGGAGGTTCACTTGAGCCTGAAAGGTGGAAGTTGCAGTGAGCCGAGATCATGCCACTGGACTCCAGCCTGGGTGACAGGGCAAGACCCATCTCAAAGAAAAAAAAAAAAAAAAAGGGCAGCTAACCTGAAAAGATCTGAAGGAAAAATATTTAACATCAGATGCCTAGAAGGACATGGGCAGAATATGTCTATTTTAAGGTAGAATAGTGAGATGATTTGTATCATATACAGTCTTACTGCTCTATCCACATTCCTCAGCCTGTCTACATTCCTTATTTTTCTTTACAAGTTAGAGAATTTTACAAAGATGTAAGGCAATTTCACATATAAACTATCCATGAGTACCTAACAAAATGTTGGTCTTCTAATAACAATACTTTTAAATGCTGTCTGTTTGCATGCTGCTGATAAAGACATACACAAGACTGGGAAAGAAAAGAGGTTTAATTGGACTTACAGTTCCACTTGGCTGAGAAGGCCTCAGAATCATGGTGGGAGGTGAAAGGTACTTCTTACATAGTGGTGGCAAGAGAAAATGAGGACGATGCAAAAGCGGAAACCTCTGATAAAATCATCAGATCTCATGAGACTTATTCACTACCACGAGAACAGGATGGGGGAAACCACCCCCATCCCCATGATTCAAATTATCTCCCACCGGGTCCCTCCCACAACACGTGGGAATTATGGGAGTACAATTCAAGACGAGATTTGGGTGGGGACACAGAGCCAAACCATATCAGCTGGTCTTTTAAGGCATACATTAAGTGCTTTCAGTCTTTTTGCTATGCTGCCTTCAGTTTCCGTTACCTTTCTGAAAAGAAAAGTGACGATGAAAGCAAAGCATATGCTATACTTGCATACTAAAGAAATGTATTTACCCTGGATTTGCAAAGCGGGGTACAGGTATTGGGTAAATACAGCAGTTCCAAATGGGAGAAAACATCCAAAATAAAGGGGTTATACGGCCCATGCAAGTCTGAAATCCAGCAGGGCAGTCAATTTTTTTTTTTTTGAGACAGAGTTTTGCTCTTGTCGCCCAGGCTGGAGTGCAATCTTGGCTCACTGCAACCTCGGCTCACTGCAACCTCCGCCTCCCAGGTTGAAGCGATTCTCCTGTCTCAGCCTCCTGAGTAGCAGGGATTACAGGTGCCCGCCGTCACATCTGGCTAATTTTTATATTTTTAGTGGAGACGGGGTTTCGCCATGTTGGCCAGGTTGGTCTTGAATTCCTGACCTCAGGTGATCTACCTGCCTTGCCCTCCCAAAGTGCTGGGATTACAGGCGTGAGTCACCACACTGGCCTCATTTTTTTTTTTTTAATTGAGACGGAGTCTCGCTCTGTCACCCAGGCTGGAGTGCAGTGGCAAAATCTCGGCTCACTGCAACCTCTGCCTTCCGGATTCAAGCGATTATCCTGCTTCAGCCTCCCGAGTAGCTAGGACTACAGGCACATGCCACCACTCCCAGCTAATTTTTTTGTATTTTTAGTAGAGACAGGGTTTCACCATGTTGGCCAGGCTGGTCTTGAACTCCTGATCTCAGATGATCTGCCCACCTCGGCCTCCCAAAATGATTACAGGAATGAGCCACCACACCCGGCCTAGTAATTTTATCTTGTAAATATGTAAAGTTTAATTTTCAAATCTAATTAAGTACATTTTCCACTCCACTCTAATATAATTTAATGTATCTTTGAATATAAGGAGTAAAGTATGACATAGGTAGTCAGGAAGAGTTTTAATGTTTGTTTATAAAATTTATTTGTATAAATCCATATGCAAGAATGTCACAAAGGATTCCTGAGTCAGGGGGTAGCTGAATGACTTGGTGACCTACAAGATTTGGAGATTCTAGGATCTTATAATGAATTAAAAATGAGAGCTGGACATGGTGACTCATGCCTGTAATCCCAGCCCTTTGGGAGGCTGAGGCAGGAGGATTGCTTGAGCCCAGGAGTTTCAGGATGCAGTGAGCTATGATAATTTCACTGCACTTTCAGCCAGCAACAGAGAGACCTTGTCTCTTAAAAAAAAAAAAAAGATGGTAGGGGGGTGGGCGGGGATTAATAGTAGATATAGTGGATGTTAGAATCAATTTGGGGAAGAAACTTGATTTGATATTATCTGTTTATCTTTGAGGATATCCTGATGAGCAAAGTTAAAGTCCATCAGCTTAGAAAAAAGAGGAGTTACTGGTGAGGGAAGAGAAGGAGATGTTGAAAAGAAAAGGGAGAGAAGGAAGTTGATTTGAGAAGAAGCAAAAGGAGTTTCATTTTTTATAAAGCAAAAGAAATAGGAAGTGGCTCTTCAATATTGTCTTCTGAAAGTCAACACTATACCTGAACTTCTGAATATCTGGTCTCTGTGAATATACTGACACCATGGCTACTTAGACAGATTTATCTTTTTCCTTGTTTGTTGGAAAAAAAGTATTCTCCAATGTTTTCTTGTTTTGGTAATGGTTTAAAGTGAGCAAAGAAGAAAGCAAAAAAAATCCTCAAACATACTTTATTATTTTACCATAAGCTAATAAAGATCTGGGAAGCAACCTGGGTAACAATATAGTGAGACCTCAGCTCTTAAAAACAGACAGACAAACAACTTAGCCAGGAGGTGGTGGTGGGTGCCTATAGTCCCAGCTACTTGGGAGGCTAAAGTGGGAGGATTGCTTGAACCCAGGAAGTTCATGATCAGGCCACTGCACCAAAACAAACAAACAAACAAACAAAAAAACCTGGGTTTGGGAAGGTTGTAGCAGCAGCAATAAAAGAAAGTTGAGTTAATAAATTTAGTATTTCTCTTTTCTATATTCTCAATGTCTGGCTTCTCACTGTATCTCCTGGATCTTTTTATTTTTTATTTTTTTAAGATAGAGTCTTGCTCTGTTGCCCAGGCTGGAGTGCAGTGGTGCAATCACAGCTCATTGCAGCCTCAACCTTCTGGGCTCAAGCAATTCTCCTACCTCAGCCTCCTAAGTAGCTGGGACTACAGATGCATGCCACCATGCTTGGCTAATTTTTAAAAAATTTTTTGGCCAGGTGTGGTGGCTCACACCTGTAATACCAGCACTTTGGGAGACTGAGGCAGGTGGATTGCTTGAGCTCAGGAGCTCAAGGCCAGCCTGGGCAATACAGTAAAACCCTGTCACTACAAAAATTAAAAAAAATTAGCTGAGCATGGTGGCGCATGTCTGCAGTCCTAGCTACTTGGGAGGCTGCGGTGGGAGGATGATCGCCTCAGCTTGGGAGGCGAAGGTTGCAGTGAGCCAAGATTGCACCACTGTACTCAAACCTGGGCAACACAGCAAGACCCTGCTGTCTCTACAAAAAAATCTACCAAAAAAATTTTTTTTTGTAGAGATGGGGTCTCACTTTGTTGTTCAGGCTCGTCTCAAAATCCTGGGCTCAAGAGATCCTCCCACCTCGGCCTCCCAAAGTTGGGGGAATACAGGCATGAACCACCACGTGCAGCCTCCTGGACCTTTTTATTGAGAGATTAACATGATTTATACAGGAGTTGTCAGTATTCTTTTAAAAAGAGAAGTTTTTTTTGTTTGTTTTTTTTTTTTTTGAGATGGAGTCTCGCTCTGTCACCCAGGCTGGAGTGCAGTGGCACAATTTCAGCTCACTGCAAGCTCCACCTCCTGGGTTCATGCCATTCTCCTGCCTCAGCCTCCCAAGTAGCTGGGACTACAGGTGCCCGCCACCATGCCGGGCTAGTTTTGGTAGAGAGAGGGTTTCACTGTGTTAGCCAGGATGGTCTCAATCTCCTGACCTCATGGATCCGCCCGCCTCGGCCTCCCAAAGTGCTGGGATTACAGGCGTGAGCCACCGCACCTGGCCTAAAAAGAGAAGTCTTTTGTAATTATTTTATTATAGATCCATTAAAGATTTTTAGTATAATACATAATTCAACAAAACCTTCACCATTTACCTAGCATGTCAGTGTTAACAAGTAATTCTATAACAAAGCAAATTATTCTAAACAAAATGTTTTATAGTATACAAAATTATTCTTTTTTTTTTTTGAGACGGAGTCTCACTCTGTCACCCAGGCTGGAGTGCAGTGGAGCGATCTCAGCTCACTGCAAGCTGCGCCTCCTGGGTTCATGCCATTCTCCTGCCTCAGCCTCCTGTAGCTGGGATTACAGGCACCCACCACTGCGCCCAGCTAATTTTTTGTATTTTTAGTAGAGACGGGGTTTCACCATGTTAGCCAGGATGGTCTCGATCTCCTGATCTCGTGATCCGCCTGCCTCGGCCTCCCAAAGTGCTGGGATTACAGGTGTGAGCCACTGCACCCGGCCACAAAATTATTCTTAATAAAACTATGAAAATAAACTATTAAAGTATAAAATAGATTTATTTTTAACAAACTTTCCTCAGAATAATTTATTTTTCAAGAAATTGGGTGTCTTTTTTTTTTTTTTTTTTTTTGAGACAGGGTCTTGCTCTGTCTCCCAGGCATGCTCATGGCTCACTGCAGCCTCCACCTCCCAGGCTCAAGTGATCCTCCCACCTCAGCCTCCATAGTAGCTGGGACTACAGGTGTGTGCCACGACACCCAGCTAATTTTTTTTTTTTTTTTTTTTGTAGAGACAGGGTCTCGCCATGTTGCCCAGGTTGGTCTTGAACCCTGGGCTCAGTCAGCCTGCCTCAGCCTCCCAAAATGCTGGGTTTACAGGCATGAGCCACCATGCCTGGCCAGGTATCTTAATAAAATGTATTATTTCTTTCTTGAGAGAAAATATAGAAAAGTGTGATGATGAGATAACAGGGACTTAGCCTAGTTCCTAGGATGAAGCAGGGTACAACAAAATTCCCTTACACTGCATGAGGAGTTAATGAACTCTTTAACCACTCTTTCATTGGTTTTAAAAGTCAAATTAAAACAATAAACAATCTGAATTCTTACTTTTTTAATGGTTCTATTTTCCCATTGTTTGTGTTTTCTTTTCCTGAGATCTTAAACACTGCATTATTTAAATCACCTATCTTCTCTCAATTATGTTTGCTAAGAAGAGTACATTAGTCTTCCTCTAAAGCTAAACTAATGGTATTTCTTATGAGTAATGAGTAAATTGAGCTTTTTTTTTTTTTTTTTTTTTTGAGAGGGACTCTTGCTCTGTCAGGCTGGAGTGCAGTGGTGTGATCTCAGCTCAATGCAACCTCCGCCTCCTGGGTTCACGCGATTCTCCTGCACCAGCCTCCCGAGTAGCTGGGACTACAGGCGTGTGCCATCACACCCAGCTAATTTTTGTATTTTTAGTAGATACGGGGTTTCACCATGTTGGGCAGGATGGTCTCGATTTCTTGACCTCGTGATCCGCCCGCCTCAGCCTCTCAAAGTGCTGGGATTATAGGCATGAGCTATTGTGCCTGGCCAAGCTCTCACTTTTTAAATGAGGAGCTTTCCTACTTAGACCTCGTCAAAATATAGAGAAAACATGACTATCAGAATTATTTTCCCTTCTAAACTATTCTATCCCAGCTGGGCACGGTGGCTCACGCCTGTAATCCCAGCACTTTGGGAGGCCAAGGCAGGCAGATCACTTGAGGTCAGGAGTTCAAGACCAGCCTGGCCAACATGGTGAAACCCCGTCTCTACTAAAAATACAGAAATTAGCCAGGCATGATGGTGCGCACCTCTAGTCCCAGCTACTCAGGAGGCTGAGGCAGGAGAATTGCTTGAACCCAGCATGCAGAAGTTGCAGTGACCTGAGACTATGCCACTACACTCCAGCCTGGGTGACAGCGCGAAACTCCATCTCAAAAAAATGAATAAGCTAGCCTACATCTTTCACTGCACTGTGATTGTATCAGTTTTATTTTTGCCCTATATTTATGTTGTAAAATATAATCATGACAAGTATTAGATTGCTAATGGATAGGTTTTCCTTTGATGGAGCAGTGACAAAGAGTGGAGAAGTGTTTCTATGTGTCTTGGTTTAAATTGCTAATTAAATTAATAATTGCTGCTTGTAAGCTCAACAGCCTGGTCATAAGAGTTTGGTCTGTTATTCAGTTTCTGGGTTACAAAGGTAGGCTTTATCTTAATTTTTTCTGTTTTTTTTAATTTTTTTTTTCTTGAAACAGGGTCTCACTCTGTCACCCACACTGGAGTGCAGTGGCATGAACATGGCTCACTGCAGCCTTAACCTCCTGGGCTCAAGTGATCCTCCTGCCTCAGCCTCCAGAGTAGCTGGGACCACAGGTGCGTGCCACCATGCCCAGCTAATTTTTGTACTTTTTGTAGAGAAGGGATCTCACCATGTTGCCCAAGCTGATCTTGAACTCCTGGGCTCAAGTGATCTGTCCACCTCAGCCTCCCAAATTGCTGGGATTACAGGCATGAGCCACCTCACCCAGTCTGATTGTTTTCTTAATATGTTGTTTTCTGGATATTGATATTGATATTGATATCAATATGCAACAATAAATATAAAGGACATATTTGGCTAATTTGGAACAACATAAACATATTTCAAAAATCATGAATTTGAAAATTTACTATAAGTCACAACTAAATTACTTTCCAGTTGTTGTTTAAAAGCAAAAAGTAGAAATCTGATGTAATGTAATGATATGAAATTCTCATTCAATAGATTGAGGACATAAACAATACGGGAACTGAATCAGCATCAGAGGTAAACAGACATTTCCTTTAATGAAACATTCACCTAAAATTATCTGATTCACAAATTATCTTTTAGTATAAGAAAAAATTAAAAGGGCTTTTATTATTTTTATTATAAATATAGAAATAAAAAAGTATGTTTTGCAAAGCAAGAGCATACTTTTGCACTTTCAAACACTATAGCTTAGTGTTTTTAAAGAAAAGTATGTTTTGCTTTCATAGTCAGGTTAGAAAGATAAGCCTTATTAATCTCAGTTTGAGATACTCTGCCAAGACAACGTATTTTTTGAACTGTTACTAACAGCTGAGATTGTTGAACGCTAACATTTATAAAAAGGCAATTTTATTTTCATCATTTGTCTTCTTTCCTCAGAGTTCCTGAGAGTTTATGTTTTGGTTTTTATATAATAGTATAGAGTGCAGTATCTGTTATCAAGAAGAAATGTTCAACAACCACAAAAATTTTAGTCATCCCTTTTATCTAACAGAATAAGTTAAAAATCTTTCAATTTGATGGTGTGCCTAAAACTACAGCCCATAAATTGGGAGCAATTTTATCTCAGGGCCATGTGTTTCATTTCATAACTTTTCTTAGTTTTTAAAAAAGTCAGAGGCAACAATAGATTATATAATTAAAATGAATTAAATAATAATTTTAAAATATTTTAATACAGTCAAATACCAGAGAGTTTTATCTATAATATATAAATGTTTAATAAATCACTTGGAAATACTGTGTTTTTTTCTCACTAAATACTGTTTTCATTAAGTATTTAAAAGCTTGCATAGAGAGAAAAATCATATGAAGAAACTTTTTTTTGTTTTAACTGAATCTATCCACCATCAAATTGATTTAGAGTATATTCACATGCACATTTTGTGGATTAGTGCACAAATAGCTTAATTCAGGCAATGTCACTGCAGTTTCGTTATCTAAACAGCTGTATTAACTCCATCTTCTAGGAAACAGAATGCTTCTTGAACCTCGTCAGCAATGGATTTCAGTAAGATTAACTCACAATGCACAAAGAATTTAGAGTAGGAGATATTTAATAATAATCTGTAAAAAAAAATTGCTCTTCATAATAACATTGATGACAATGTAATGAAATTCACCTATGATGGAGGTAAAGTCCCATGAAACCCAATTTTGATTAAGAAGAAATATGCTAATTATCTATTTTATAAAATAGGAAGGAGATGATTCACTACTTATAACTGTGGTACCTGTCAAATCATATAAAACATCTGGAAAAATGAAAAAGAATTTTGAGGATCTAGAAAAAGAACGTGAAGAGAAAGAAAGGATCAAGTATGAGGAAGATAAAAGAATAAGATATGAAGAACAACGACGCTCTCTCAAGGAAGCAAAGTGTCTTTCATTAGTTATGGTAAATTTTTGTTTGTTTGTTTGTTTTCTAAGAAACAAATCAAGGCAGTTTAAGTTAGTGTGTGTAGTGTGGTTAAGAGCATGGATTGTGGAGCCAGATTGTCTAGATTCAGATATCAGCCATTTACTAACTGTGTAACCATGGACAACTGTTTTAATCTCTCGCTGTGTTAATTAATTAAATCTCTCTTAGTTTATTTTTAAAATGGTAAAAATGAAAGCGCCTACTTCTTTTTTTTTTTAACTTCCAGAATGACTTGGATTTTTTTTCAATGCCTATTTCTTAAATGGTTAAACGAGTTAATATCTAGGAAGCACTTAAAATGGTGTTTGTTACATATACTAAGTTCTTTGAAAATGTTAATTATTACTATGGTATTAATAGTCCTTTATGACTAAAAGGTGGGTTTTCATAATGTTTTCTTAGGATGATGAAATAGAAAGTGAAGCAAAAAAAGAATCACTTTCTCCTGGAAAATTGAAACTAACTTTTGAAGAACTGGAGCGACAAAGACAAGAAAACCGAAAGAAGCAAGCTGAAGAGGAAGCAAGAAAACGTTTAGAAGAAGAGAAGCGTGCTTTTGAAGAAGCAAGGCGGCAAATGGTAAATCTACATATTTAAACCTTACAATTAATATTAATGAAGTTAGCTGACTTTAGATAAGGTTTATTACTACAAATTCAAAGAGATTTTACATATAGAAGGACTGATTTTCAAATTGTATTCATATTTCATATATAAAATACATCTAGGCTAGGCACGGTGGCTCATGCCTGTAATCCCAGCACTTTGGGAGGCCAAGGTGGGTAGATCACCTGAGGTCAGGAGTTTGAAACCAGCCTGGCCAACACTGAAATCCCTGTAATCCCAGCTACTTGGGAGGCTAAGGCACCAGAATCACTTGAACCTAGGTGATGGAGGTTGCAGTGAGCTGAGATTGCGCCATTGCACTCCAGCCTGGGTAACAGAATGAGACTGTCTCAAAAAAAAAAAATTCATACTGTTTTCCAGTTTCCACTCTGGGGCATTTTACCCAATATGCTTTAAATTTTTATTTTTATAAATTGTTATTAATGTATAAATATGCAAAATAATTACTGAATGAACCTGGTTTCCTTCATCTGTTAGTTCAATCTGCAATGTACTTAATGACATGGGTGTGGGACTGATTTTAAGTGTAAACTTGTTCCCAGCAGTCCAGTTTTTCAACTGTTTGAACATATCAAAATAACAGTTTACAGTGGAATATGCAGTTTGCCCTATTAAGTGTATGTGTGTGCATATTTGTGTGCATGCCTTTGTGTGTGTGTGTGTCTGTGTGTGTGTAGTGTGATTAAGAGCATGGATTGTGGAGCCAGATTGTCTAGATTCAGATATCAGCCATTTACTAATTGTGTAACCATGGACAACTGTTTTTATCTCTCGCTGTGTTAATTAATTAAATCTCTCTTAGTTTCTTTATTTTTAAAATGGTAAAAATGAAAGTGCCTACTTCTTTTTTTTTTTAACTTCCACAATGACTTGGATTTTTTTTCAATGCCTATTTCTTAAATGGTTAAACGAGTTAATATCTAGGAAGCACTTAAAATGGTGTTTGTTACATATACTAAGTTCTTTGAAAATGTTAATTATTACTATGGTATTAATAGATTTATCAACAGAAAGTAAAACTGAAATAAGAAAACACTGATGCCAAACCTCGTTTTAAGATTTAAAAATGGTCCAGGCATGGTGGCTCATGCCTGTAATCTCAGCACTTTGGGAGGCTGAGGCAGGCAGATCCCTTGAGCCCAGGAGTTTGAGACAGCCTGAGCAACATGTGGAAACCATGTCTCTACAAAAACAAATACAAAAATTAGCCAGGTGTAGTGGCACAGACCTGTAGTCCAAGCTCCCCGGGTGCTGAGGCGAGAGGATTGCTTGAGCCCGGGAAATCAAGGCTACGGTGAACTATGAATGAGCCACTGGACTCCAGCCTGGGTGACAGAGTGAGACCCTGTCTCAGAAAAAAAAAAAAAGGATCTAAAAATGGAATATTTGTAATTTTAAAGTTACAGAACTTTCTTGATCAGCTTTCTTGAATGATGTTCTAAGAATTATATATATAAAAATTTAATTTTCTAGACATTTATTTGAAAATGTTATTACTCAGGTATAGCTGCATAATATCTGCACATTTTAGAAATTTCTGGTGGTCAACTTAATAAAGAAATAGTATTGTTAAATAAATAATACATTTCAATTGATATTACAGTAAATTTAATAATAAATTAAAACTTTAATGATAAAATCATAAAACTGGAATTTTACATAAAATAGTTCTAGATAATAATCTTTTATCTGATTAGTGTAAGTTACCATAGTTCACAGTAAAAAAAAAAAAAAACTACAAAAATTACAAAATGAGAACCTTATTTTACTACCAAAGAGATTCTGTGTAGATATACTTGAACCCCAATTATAGTACACACATACGCATTTTATATTTGTTCTGGGAAAGTTAATAGTCAACAGTAACCCCTCACTGCAGCCTCAACCTACTGGGCTCAAGGGATCCTCCCACCTCAGCTTCTCGAGTAGCTGGGACTACGGGCACACACCACCACACTGGCTATAATGTGTTTTTTGGTTTTTAGTAGAGACGAAGTCTTGCTATGTTGCCCAGGCTGGTCTTGAACTCCTGGGTTCAAGTGATCCTCCTGCCTCCTAAAGTTCTGGAATTACAGGCGTGAGCCGCCACAACACCCGGCTAAAAATGTTTTAATATTCAATTTTATCTATAGAAATTTGGCTTACTTGAGAAGTTTTATTTAACCTGAGTACATCTTTATATGGAATTTCTCCAAATTTGAATATTTTATCATAGAAGACATTAAAAAGGAAGGGAATTTTGGTCAAGTATATTAAGGGCATTGAAACTCCTGTGTGATAGTGGCTAATTCTGTGCCTTTTGATTGATAATTCATTCCTTTTTCTGATGAACCTCAATTCTTAATAATGAATTGTTTATTTGGTTAGGTAAATGAAGAAGATGAAAACCAAGACACAGCAAAAATTTTTAAAGGGTACCGCCCTGGTAAACTCAAACTCAGTTTTGAAGAAATGGAAAGGCAAAGAAGAGAAGATGAAAAAAGGAAAGCAGAAGAAGAAGCCAGAAGGAGAATAGAGGAAGAAAAGAAGGCGTTTGCTGAAGCAAGGAGAAACATGGTAAGACAGAAGCTAACTGGAGAATGCTGTTAGAATTCACCTTTGAGAATATGTTAATAGAATCATTAGACTTTAGGGAATACCCTATTATTTCTGAAATCTGTGCCAAGATTCCAGAAATGGTAAATATGTTTTAAAGTCTCCCATGGAATAACACCAGTTGGTTGAAGGTATTTGCTTCAATTTAGTGTTCAGAAGATTCTGCTTTAAATTGCCATGCTTGGCACAAAGGATGGAATATTATCTCCCTTCTCTGGGAAGGCATGTTTTCCAGAACTAAGTATCCAAGGAAGAAGAAGAAGTAGGGAGTTTCCTCCCTCAACTTTTCCTTTCTTCCTCTCCATCCTTTCCCCACCTCCTTCCCACACTCCCTTTTTCCCTCCTTCATTCCTTTATTTCCTTCCTTTCCTTCTTTCAGTTTTCATTCCACCTACTATATATTAAATGACCTGAGTCATTTAATCAGAATTATTTCTCTCTCCAAAATGCTCACTCATCACTCTTGGAAATTGATACCTAACTTAACTGTCACAAGGTTATGACTGTACTTCCTATACCAGTTTTATGTTTGTACAATGTACAGTTATCTGACAAACAATTTTGAAGCAATTTGAGACTAGAGAGCAATTTGAGGAGAGCACTGCATCTCCTTCTTGAAACATTGTAATTAGCTTTGGTGATATCGTAACCTGGTTTTCTTCCTCTGTATGGGTGAGCATCACACACATATGTCCAAGTGTTTATTTGGCTTTATTGCCCACACAGATACTCAAATCAGAAACGTGGAAGCCTGAAACACTTCCATCTTCTTATTCATGCCTGATGTCCAACCAGTCACTAAGTCTCATTTATTCTACCTCCTAAATCACTATAAAATCTGTCAGTTTTCCCCCCACTTTGCACCGCCACTACTATAATCCAAGTTACTGTTACAGCTTGCCTGGGGCAACTCCTAATTAACTTGCTTTCTTACCTGTAACCTATTCTTTCCTGTAAGGCCAGGAGTGATCTTTAAAAAGAAATAAATTTTGATTGTGTTTTGTTACTGTTTTGCTTAATATTTCCCCACTTTTCTTAAGCAAAAATCCAAAAACTTCTAAAACAAATTTCTTTATAGTCTTGCTCTTGTATATTGCTCCCGTTTCATTTCTTGATTCTTCTTGAATCTGCTCTTTGTTCCAAATATGCTGAATTTGTTTGTATTTCTTCAAAGTGAGACTCTCTCAGCCTTCACACTGTCTGAAAGATGTCCCTCACTCCTTTCCCTATTCATAACTTTCCATTTCCTCTGGAAAGCCTTTCCTGATAGTAAACATCTTCTTCCATGAATTCTTACAGCATTTAGTACTCTTCATGGCACTAATCCTGTATTGTTACCACTTATGGCTGTCTTTTCCACTCCATGAGGCCAAGACTGTTCATCAAACATGTGGCACAATGCCTAGCGTAACAGACCTCCAATAAATGTTGATGGAACAAGTGATATTGAAATCTTACGTGCAGTAGGCAATCCCTGATTCATAAATGGTTTCTACATAGAAGTCCTACAGATGTTGTGAATGCACTTAATTTTTGGAGAATAAGCAGGTTTAGAAGCGGTAGCAGAAGCCGGGCGCGGTGGCTCACGCCTATAATCCCAGCACTTTGGGAGGCTGAGGCGGGCGGATCACGAGGTCAGGAGATCGAGACCATCTTGGCTAACATGTTGAAACCCCGTCTCTACTAAAAATACAAAAAAAAAAAAAAAAAAAAAAATTAGCCGGGCGTGTTGGCAGGCACCTGTACCTGTAGTCCCAGCTACTCAGAGGCTGAGGCAGGAGAATGGCATGAACCCGGGAGGCGGAGCTTGCAGTGAGCCAAGATTGCGCCACTGCACTCCAGCCTGGGGGACACAGCAAGACTCCGTCTCAAAAAAAAAAAAAAAAAAAAAAAAAAAAAAAAAAAAAAGCGGTAGAAGAGAAGTAACTGTGAAGATTACTAGACCTAGTCCTTGGGGCAGATTTGTAGGCCAATACTGCCTTTTTACCATGATTCACTCGTGGAAAAAATGCAGGCGAGAAAACTGCATTAAAACAAAACCAAGTTTCCTAAAGACATTTCTAAAGAGAAGAGAGAAAAACTTCCTCTTACATTTATATTGTTTTCTTATCCACAAATAAGTATTGTAATTTATCCAGGAATAAGTATTGTAATTTCATACTATAGCTTAGTTCATGCATATATAAAATTTAAAAATTTCAGGCAGTCTTTGAATTGTAAACCACTTAAATATTGTTTCTGAGTTGAAATAGTTCTGTGGTAAAGCCTGGATTACCTTGATAAAACTTGGAGCAAATGAATAATACCCCTTGCCTCTCTCATTCCCCTGTGTCTATTTCAACCACAGGGTCACAGTTCAGGCCAGAGGGTTATGTTATACCGCGCCCAGCCTATAATCTTTTTTTTTTTTTTTGAGATGGAGTCTCGCTGTCACCCAGGCTGGAGTACAATGGTGTGATCTCGGCTCACTGCACCTTCCACCTCCTGGGTTCAAGTGATTCTCCTGCCTCAGCCTCCCCAGTAGCTGGGATTACAGGCGCCCACCACCACACCTAGCTAATTTTTGTATTTTTAGTAGAGACAGGGTTTCACCATGTTGGTCAGGCTGGTCTCGAACTCCTGACCTCATGATCCACTTGCCTTGGCCTCCCAAAGTGCTGGGATTACAGGCATGAGCCACTGTGCCCGGCCTATAATCTTATTAGAAAGATTTTGAAGTTTGAATCCCAGCTTTGCCACATAGTATTTGTGTTGACTTTAGACAATTACTTTTCAGTGCCTCAGTTTCTTTCTCTGTAAAATGAGGATATTAGTAACTACTTCATAGGGTCATAGGATTAAATAAATTAATACATGTAAAGTGCTTATAACTGTACTTGGCAGCTCCAAGTATTAACTATTATTATTTCTTTAAAATTAGCCAGACAGCAAATAAACAATAAACTCATAGCACTAAGAATGATTTTTGCCTGATTATGAAGAGATCATGATGGGTTATCTAATTCATTCAGACAAAATCATGATTAACTTAAATGCTTTAATTACCAACATGGAGAGTCGTTTCAATCCAATTAAAAAATGTTCTCAAATTAGGAAATCTTAATGTCTAATTCAAAGTACTCATGGTATGAATAAAGTATTTCTTTGTCTTCACTGTAATGGAGAATAGATGGTTACCATTTCCTTCATAACCACAAAATACCTCAGTCTTACATTTTCTAATAATTCTTCCCTTTTATTTATTTATTTTTGAACACTGTGTCGAGACTTCCTTGTTTACTGTTAAGTCCCCTTGTTTTTTGTTCAATGTGAAACCTATTTAAGAAATCTGGCTGGGTGCGTGGCTCACGCCTGTAATCCCAGCACTTTGGGAGGCCAAGGCAGACGGATCACCTGAAGTCAGGAGTTCGAGACCAGCCTGACCAACATGGAGAAACCCCGTCTCTACTAAAAATACAAAATTAGCCGGGCGTGGTGGCGCATGCCTGGAATCCCAGCTACTCGGGAGGCTGAGGCAGGAGAATCGCTTGAATCTGGGAGGCAGAGGTTGTAGTGAGCTGAGATTGCACCATTGCACTCCAGCCTGGGCAATAAGAGTGAAACTCCGTCTCAAAAAACCAAAACAAAAACTAAAAACAAACAAAAAAAAGAAATCCCAGTTTTTTCAACAAATAGTCCCTTTTTAGTATGTATAATTCTGGCCAGAGTGATAAAATAATTATTTTAAATAGGTAGTAGATGATGACTCCCCAGAGATGTATAAGACAATCTCTCAAGAATCTCTTACACCGGGAAAACTGGAAATTAATTTTGAAGAATTATTAAAACAAAAAATGGAAGAAGAAAAACGACGAACAGAGGAGGAACGGAAGCATAAGCTAGAAATGGAGAAACAAGAATTTGAACAACTGAGACAGGAAATGGGAGAGGTAAGATTTTAAGAAATATCTATATTCCCCATATTTATTAAGCTAAGCATTTTACTTATATCACCTTATAATAACTTTGTATTATTATTCACCTTTAGGATAGTCGACATAGTATAATGAGGTGCTTACATGGTACAGGCGTCTGCACAATTATGTGTACTTTCTAGTCTGCTTTAACTACTCCTTCCTTGCTAGTTTAATAAAAAAGTATCTAGGTTTGCAAGTGACTGAGCTATTACTATTTATTTATATTTGTAGTTCATAAATATGCATATTTATATTCGATACATATATATAGACTATACAGTGCCAGCTTCATGGGCATGCACCTTGTGCACTCACAAGATGTCATGTTCAGAAGGCCCTGCATTTGGGGTTTAATGCTGAGGTTACTGTCTTCAAATTCTTTTTGTGGTGTGAACATGGCTCACTGCAGCCTCGACCTCCCGTGCTCAAGTGATCCTCATGTCTCAGCCTTCTGTGTAGCTGGGACTTTAGGTGCACGCAGCACCATGTCTGGCTAATTTTTAATTTTTTTTTTTTTGAGATGGAGTCTTGCTGTGTCGCCCAGGCTGGAGTGCAATGGCACGATCTTGGTTCATTGCAACCTCCACCTCCCAGGTTCAAGCAATTCTCCTGCCTCAGCCTCCCGAGTAACTGGGATTACAGGCATGTGCCATGATGCCTGGCTAATTTTTGTATTTTTAGTAGAGATGGGGTTTCACCATGTTGGCCAGGCTGATCTCGAACTCTTGACTTCAGGTGATCCGCCCACCTCGGCCTCCCAAAGTGCTGGTATTACAGGCATGAGCCACCGCGCCCGGCCTTTTTGTTTTTTTTCTTTTCTAAAGATGGGGTGATCACACTTTGTTGCCCAGGCTGGTCTCGAACTTCTGGCAAGCGATCCTCCCACCTGAGCCTTCCACAGTTCTCGGATTACAGGCATTAGCCATCATGCCCAGCCACTGTCTTGAAATTCTTAATTTTACCTTTGAATTTGTGTGTTGTATATAAGTGAAAGCTGATTGGACGATGATGCATGCCCTATATAGGAGCTTTTGCTCACTAGAGCTTCACGCTGTCTTCCCGCCTCCCTGGAATGGGTTTTCATCAGCCCCCTTCCCAGGGCCCTGCCTAACCTTCCCTCTTCGGACTCTGCTGCCATCCCTCTGGGTGGCCCGGGCTGCGTGGGCAGCAGAAGAGAAAGGTAGAATGGCGGTGTGTATTCACCATCAGCCTTGGCCCCTGCCAGGGGCCAGGCCTCACACATGAACAGGGTCAGGGTCTAAGATGTAGCCTCATGACTTGGACTGGCAATGCTATGGCATGTTTGGCAGGCAACTTGGTAGGGTTCTCTCACCAACTTATGACCTAGGAACCGAATGAGTTCCTACACAGAGGTTGCAATCTCTTGGAAGGTGCCTGTTTTTTATGGGTTGGGGCAGTAGGCACGTAGGAAGGGAAGTTTTACTTCTCTGCCCCAGATGTGGCTGGCAAATTATCTAGTGGACCCTGAGAATATAAATATAAATGTATAAATAAATACCAGGAATGTGCTGTAGGAAAATATTCCAAGGTCTAGGTTTCTTATGTATTGTTTATTTTCACTCCACATAGTCCAAAAAGTGGAAATAGTATAAAGGAATGTTTTCTCTTACCCCTTGGTTGAGTCAAGAAATTAGGCTTCATGTCATATCATCCCAGACTGTGACACCCTCTGCCTCCACCTTTTAAAACTCTGCGTAGAACTTTAAGTCTTCTCCAGGAAAAGTATACCAGGAATACCTGTAGTATTTTACCATTCCATATGGTGGTATTAGGGTTTGGTAAATATTACAAAGGACTAGTAATAATAGGTTGTGAAAAGTCAGGGGAAAAGAATCTGAATAAAAGAACAAGATGGGCCGGGCACGGTGGCTCACGCCTGTAATCCCAGCATGCTGGGAGGCTGAGGCAGACAGACAGATCACGAGGTCAGGAGATCAAGACCATCCTGGCTAACACGGTGAAACCCCGTTTCAACTAAAAAAATACAAAAAATTAGCCGGGCATGGGTGGCAGGCGCCTGTGGTCCCAGCTATTCGGGAGGCTGAGGCAGGAGAATGGCGTGAACCTGGGAGGCAGAGCTTGCAGTGAGCCGAGACTGCACCACTGCACTCCAGCCTGGGCTACAGAGCAAGACTCAAACAAACAAACAAACAAACAAAAAACAAGATAAAATGGTATAAAGAACTGGAGCCAGCCAGGCACAGTAGCTCATGCCTGTAGCCCCAGCACTTTGGGAGACCAAGGTGGGCAGATCACTTGAGGTCAGGAATTTGAGACCAGCCTGGCCAACATAGCAAAACCCCGTCTCTACTAAAAAAAAAAAAAAAAAAAAAAAAAGAGAAAAAAAAAAATTAGCTGGGTAGGTGTGGTGGCACACACCTGTAATTCCAGCTACTAGGGAGGCCGAGGCAGGAGAATCACTTGAACCTGGGAAGAGGAGGTTGTAGTGAGCTGAGATAGTGCTGTTGCCCTCCAGCCCAGGTGACAGAGTGAGACTGTGTCTCAAACAAACAAAGAATTGGAGCCCAATTATGACTGACTCCTTTTTTTCTTCTTCTTAAAACGCAGCTCACTCTATCAGGCTGGAGTGCAGTGGTGCACTCATAGCTCACTGTAATCTTGAACTCCTAGGCTCAAGTGATCTTCCCGCCTCAGCCTCCCAAGTAGCTGGGACTACAGGCACACACTACCACACCCAGTGAATTTTTTCCAAGATCAGACGCAATCAGCACATTCAGGGTGGAATGGCTGTAGACCTGGTGAATTGTTTGTAGAGATGATGTTTCGCTCTGTTGCCCAGGCTGGCCTCGAACTCCTGGGCTCAAGTGATCCTCTCACCTTGGCTTCCCAAAGTGTTGGGAGTACAGGTGTGAACCACTGTGCCTGGCCAGTTGACTCCTTTTCTGTCTTTGCTGGTGGAATACATAATTGAGGATACAAGTGATATGTAGAGAAATGTAGATATTTTACCAGACTATATCTCCAGAAATGCTTAATTATTAAATTGAGTATTAAGAGTGATGTTTAACTTTATAAGACTACCATAAAATCAAAAGTAGGAAAAATTTTAGATACTCTGGCTCTATTTAGAGATGAAGAAAATCATACAGTGGGTAACTGGGCAAAAGCCTGCACAGTATCAGAGCCAGGACTAGAACTCATATGACTCCTAGTCCAGTGTTCTTTTTGTTTGTTTGAGACAGTCTTGCTGTGTCACCCAGGCTGGAGTGCAGTGGCACAATCTCGGCTCACTACAACCTCCGCCTCCTGGGTTCAAGTGATTCTCCTGCCTCAGCCTCCCAAGTAGCTGGGATTACAGGCACAAGCCACCATGCCTGGCTAATTTTTGTATTTTTAGTAGAAACGGGGTTTCACCATGTTGTCCAGGCTGGTCTCGAACTCCCGACCTCAGGTGATCTGCCTACCTCGGCCTCCCAAAGTGCTGGGATTACAGGCGTGAGCCACTGCACCCAGTCTAGTGTTCTTTCAATTATTTTTTACCTTCCCCTAACAAAGATCTTTCTACAACTCCTAGAAAAAGCTAATCTTGTCATGAATATTTTAGTTTTAGCAAGTTATCAAGGAATGTCAGAGAATTTTAACCATATTCCCTAATGAGAATAGTATTTTAAGTAGAATGTTTTCAATAATGCCTTAAATTTGTAGCACGATTTTGAGTTAGTAAATTTGGACCCTGCATTTAGAGAAGAGGTTAAACTGTATTTTTGGTTTCAAATAAGAAATAGTGCACATTTTTTGGATGGTTTATTTTACAAACTAATATGCTGATATTCAATCTTTTTTTTTTTTTTTGAGTCACGCATGGTGGTATGTGCCTGTAGTCCCAGCTCCTTGGGAAGCTGAGGCAGGAGGATTGCTTAAACACAGGAATTCAAGGCCAGCCTCGGCAACATAGTGAGACTCTCTCAAAAACAGCAGCAACAAACTTACTAATTTTTTTTTTGAAGGAAGAGGAAGAAAATGAAACCTTTGGATTGAGCAGAGAATATGAAGAACTGATCAAATTAAAAAGGAGTGGCTCTATTCAAGCTAAAAACCTAAAAAGCAAGTTTGAAAAAATTGGACAGTTGTCTGAAAAAGAAATACAGAAAAAAATAGAAGAAGAGCGAGCAAGAAGGAGAGCAATTGACCTTGAAATTAAAGAGCGAGAAGCAGAAAATTTTCATGAGGTATATTACCTTTATATTTAACATAGTTATGGTACAGTAATGATAATAAATTTAACAGAAGTAACATTGGCTTTGAAATAAGTTTTAGTACTTAAAATTAATCATTGGTATATACAGTAATCTGGGAAGTAAATAGCAAAACACATGTAGATCTTAGACTTTGAAAGACTAGCATTGTTTCAAAATCACCTTTATCAGTGTTAAAACCTACAGTGAATGTCAAATGGTTCTCACTCTAGCAAAAATGTTCAAAAATATTTTTTGGCTGGGTGTGGTGGCTCACGCCTATAATCCCAGCAGTTTGGGAGGCCAAGGAGGGAGGATCACATGATCCAGGAGTTCTAGGCTAGCCTGGGTAACATCTCTACAAAAAAATGATACAACTAAAATAATATATTTTTTGGCATATGTTTTAGTTGAGTCAGTAGAACCAGTGTATATTCAAGTTAAACACCAGATTATTCATACTTTATTTTTTAGATGAAACCCATAAAGCCTCTAATATTTGCTCAAAGTTACAGCAGTAATTCAGTGTGGAAGAGCCTAAATGAGAATTCTGATGACATGAATTTGAATTACCTTCAAACATAAAATAAAGAGGCAATCACTGACCTGCAATATCCCTTCTAGCTTAAGGACTATTTCTGTGATTATGAATACTAGTTTAAATGAGATCTAGAAATTTTTTTCTGCCAGAATTGCCATCCTATAATATTTAACAGAATTTAACCTATATTCTAGAAATACATTTTTATCAAATATTCAGCTAGCATAACAGGTATGGGAATTTGGGAGGGCCTTCAGAGGAGACTGAATAAAAGGATAGAATGAAGAAACTGTGTGCCAATTATTGGGACTATAAGCAATTCATTATTATTGAGGCATGCACAAGTGCAAAGGACAGCAAAATGAAGATGCAAGCATAATTGAGATGATCATGGAGTCTTAGATGCCATGTGAAGGGATTTTTAAAACATGGATATTGGCTGGGCACAGTGGCTCACACCTGTAGTCTCAGCACTTTGGGAGGCCGAGGTGGGTGGGTCACTTGAGCCATTTCAAGACCAGCCTGGGCAACATGGCAAAACTGTATCTGTACAAAAAATACAAACAAATTATCCGAGCATGGTGGTGCATGTCTGTAGACCCAGCTACTTGGGAGGCTGAGGTGGGAGGATTGATTGAGCCTGGGTTGTTGAGGCTGCAGTGAACTGTGATTGCACCACTGCACTCCAGCCTGGGGGTCAGAGCAAGACGCTGTCTCTAAAACAATAAAGCATGGATATTGTCAGGCAGATATTGTCTACATAGCTGGATCATGCTGAAGCTATATGGTCTTAGATACATGCGTTAAAAAATTATTTGAGGCCAGACGCGGTGGCTCACGTCTGTAATCCCAAGCACTTTGGGAGGCCGAGGCAGGTGGATCACCTGAGGTCAGGAGTTCAAGACCAGTCTGGCCAACATAGTGAAACCCTGTCTCTACAAAAATTAGCTGGGCATAATGGCGGGTGTCTATAATCCTAGCTACTAGGGAGGCTGAGGCAGGAGTATTGCTTGAACCCGGGAGGTGGAGACTGCAGTGAGCCAAGATCGCACCACTGCACTCCAGCCTTGGCGACAGAGCGAGACTCCGTCTCAAAAAAATAAAAATAAAAAATAAAAAATAAAAAAATTATTTAAATGACTACTATGTTCCAGGGACTGCTTTGGACACAAGACATCAGTAACTAAACTTACAGTCCCTGTTCATATAGTGTTTAGAATCTAATGGATGGGTTGGGGATTGGGAGGGGTGGAAAACAATTATCAGGTGGTTAACAAACGAAAGCTATTAAGTTTAATAAAGCAGAGTAAGGGAAATAAGAGTATGTGTTACTGTTTTGTACAGCGTGGTCAGAGGCGGCCTGAGGATTTGAACTCTAGGGCTGGGATGGAAAGGACAGATAAGTATGCAGGAGTCAAAACTGGCAGGACTTGGGGATGATGATGGAGAGGAAGAAAGAGGAAGGAATCATAGTGACAGGGTATACAGTAACAATACGGGAAACCAGACTAGAGTTTGGAAGGAAAAGAGGTTCCATAAGCTATTTGACACAAATGGAGACGCTGTGAAACATCAACCAATCAATTTGATATGCATCTAAGCTTGTGTGACATACAAGCCTAAGGCCTGGGTTAGTTGTAGATAAACCTTTTCATCATTGCCAAAAGCAAACACCATTTCTATTTTTTAACATCTACGAAATGTTGAACATTTTTAACATGTTGGATCTGTTGTTTTGGGGATATATATGTGGATATAATATGCCTTTAAGAAGTTTAGTCTACAGCCGGGTGCGGTGGCTCACACCTGTAATCCCGGCACTTTGGGAGGCTGAGGCGGGCGATCACCAGGTCAAGAGATCGAGACCATCCTGGCCAACATGGTGAAACCCAGTCTCTACTAAAAATACAAAAATTAGCTGGGCGTGGTGGCACGGGTCTGTAGTCCCAGCTACTCAGGAGGCTGAGACTGCACTCCAGCCAGGCGACAGAGCGAGACTGTCTCAAAAAAAAAAAAAAAAAAAAGTTCAGTCTAATGACGTATGACGAAGAAAATTCTAATTATTGTAAGTACTATAATAGAAGTTATTACAGAATCAAATTGGGTGGAGTCAATATACCTAGGATATGTTTAACAGGGCAAGAAGGTGACATTTAAGCTGAGTGTGAAGGCTGAATAAAAGTTGCAGGTAAAGAGGAGACACATTCCAGATAGAGGAGAAGCCTTCCAGATTAACTCAGAGGTTGTAAAAATGGGAATGGAAAACAGGTTCAAAGGACTACAAGGCAAGGTTCACAGAAAAAGTGATAGGATACAAAGCTGTAAAAATAGGTTGTGTCTAGTTAATGAAGGTCTTTTTAAACCTTGCAGGCTCTGTGATCTGGAGAACAATGTTAATAACTTTTTAGGTCAGAGTAATAAAATATTTATGTTTATACAAGAATTCTGGGACCATGGAGGATGAACTGGAAGACAGGCATGAAGTTGGGGCCAAGGGAGAAAAACAGACCTAACTAACAAAAGTAGGTTAGACTCTGGTATGGATAGGAGTTAAACAAACAAAAAAGGGTTATAGGTTGCTTTTTGGGCAATTGGTTGTGGAGGGGGCCACCATTACTTCAGGATAACTAGATGATGCTATAGAGAAATCAGGTCTGGGGAGTTGGGGTGAATAGTTTTGGCATGTAAAGTTTGAGTGATATTTGGATAAGGTAAAGGCAGTCTAACCAAGGTCCTGATCTAAGGTGAGAGGCAAGCAGATTCTAACTTTTACATTTAGCACTGGAAAGTACAAGTAGATAAAGCTGCTTATAAAGTTAATTGTTGAAAGTGAATTAAACCCTGGAGAACACCAATATTTAGTGGATGACTGGCCAAACATCAGTCTTTATAGGTGTAACATGGAAGGTAAAGTTCAATCAGCATGCACTTGCTTCCTTTTGGTAATGGTAGTGAAACCGTAGCAGTCATACCTATACCTACAAAATATGTAGGTAAGAGTAACAAAAATAAGATAGGTGACTTCTTGTTTTATTGCTATTACTGGCTCTCTAGTATACATGGATGTGGTATTAGGACATGGCTGAACTTTTATACCCTATCAGAATATCCTGAATGGAGTTTCCTCTGGAGGACAATGAAGTCCCTCCTATCATACCTTTCTGGCTTCAAGGTGATTGAAATGGTATTTAAAAACTTGTTAGCGGCTGAGCATGGTGGTTTACGCCTGTAATTCCCAGCACTTTGGGAGGCCGAGGCGGGCGGATCACCTGAGGTCAGGAGTTCGAGACCAGCCTGGCCAACATGGCGAACCCTGTCTCTACTAAAAATACAAAAATTAGCTGGGCGTGGTGGCAGATGCCTATAATCCCAGCTACACAGGAGGTTAAGGCAGGAGAACGGCTTGAACCTGGGAGGCAGGGGTTGCAGTGAGCTGAGATCACACCACTGCACTCCAACCTGGGTGACAGAGCGAGAAATATCGATGTTCAATGTGTCTTCAAAATGTTTATATTCTTTCAAGGCTCAGCTCATTTACATAACCTTACCTAATCAAAAAATTCCATCCCAGCTCCTGTAGCACTTAAACATGTCCCCTCATTTGGTACTTAAATGCCTTATATAACATTTGAATTTCTAGTTAGATTTTCCAATAAAGTCTACCCCAAAACTACCTTATGCCCTATTGTATCTCAAGGAAAATACACTGCCTAACTGCTGACCTTAATATTCATGGGCTGAGAGTACCAATGCCCTATAAAGAATGTACCTACAGAATACCATTTATATTACTCTCTTAGATTTCTTTCCCAGAAACATGTTTTAACCTGGCTTTTTAGGAGCTCAAGAAAAGTTGACAATTGTATTTGACTGAAGAACTGTTCATAAATTTTCAGCTCAAGAGAAATTATTTTACTTACTCAAATTTATTTTCTAAATGCAGGTTTGAGGCAGCTAAATGAAGTTATGAATTTGCATAAACAGGCTAAAATCTGAAAGGCAAGTTATTAACTGGGAGGGACTCAGAATAGCAATTATTGTACCTGCTGAAATATTCCATCTTAAAGGTTCATTTGGTAAACAACAAAAAAAGTGTATACTGTGAACAGAGGTCCTTTTAAAATTTAAGTCTCAGAAGTCTATTGAGATAAAACTACAGTAAGCAAATCATGGTTTAACATGTATTTTTCTTAGTCTTTTATGTATAATAATAATTTTTTAAAAAAACGCTATTCATTCATTCGTTAGCAACAACCATAGTCAGGCATTATATTTACCAACTGAAGGTAAATAATGGCACAAAATAGAATTTACACATCAGGTCGCAGGTTTTCTGATGTCCCATGATTTTCCAACATCAAATAAAAAATCTAATGCAGAACCAGAAAAACCATCCAACTATTTTAACCTCCTTCTACTCCTTTCATCGGAAATGAGGTAGGTACAAGGTACGAGGTGTGAGGTGCAACACCTCAAACTGAAGTTAAACACCCGAACCAAGATTTTTCTTATATAGGCAATTAAACTGCTTGTTTCAAATTTCCCTTTAGTTGGATGTGACAACCTGGAGCAATTTCCTCATAGTACAATGAAATATAAATGGTGACATTTCCAACTAGATCCACAAATGCCTAGGTAGTTAGAAACCAAAAGTCAACAACTGAAGTACTTTAGAAACCATGAATTAACTACCCACATTAACCCCACTCCACCAAAACTGGTCTAGAAGACCTTATCATTACCAAATTATTATTTTCCTAGACACACTATTTGACAGTTGAGACTCTGCTCTTAAATCACTCCCTTATTACCATGGCTTCCAATTCACCCCTCAGATGACCAAAACATATTTTACTTAGTGATTTCCCCATGTTTCAGCCATTGCCTCTTTCAACAGTTGTCTCTACCTGTTTTTCTACTTGTAAACACCCTTTCCCTGCCATTTCACCATCAATACATTATTTAGATGGAATTCATTAGGGACATAGTTCTAAGAAGGGTAAAGAAGGAAAATCATTAAGTGAGAAAGAACAGATTTCTCTTATTATGCAGTAGGGAGTGATATGGACTTACAGGAATCAAGGGAGTACTTTTAACAATTATTTAGAATGTATAGTATTCTGACCTTTTTCAATTAAGTGCTATCAAAACCAAGCGGAGTTGGTAGGACAAACAGGCTGGGATCCCAGTGGTATTGTGGTCTTTACATTTGGAGAAAAAAGACTATAACTAAGAGAATGCTTCATAAATGTATCTATCACTTTTCCTGAACTGGGGAGTTAGAAAAAATCTGAGTGTCTGCAGTGTAGCAAAAATATGCATTATAAATATGTTAATCATTTTGTGCTTCTAAACACCTTTAGAACTAGTAATGCTTCTTTGTTTTTAGAAGGCAACCTATTGTTAATCTTGGCCCACTTTCTTGCAGGAAGATGATGTTGATGTTAGGCCTGCAAGAAAAAGCGAGGCTCCATTTACTCACAAAGTGAATATGAAAGCTAGATTTGAACAGATGGCTAAGGCAAGAGAAGAAGAAGAACAAAGAAGAATTGAAGAACAAAAGTTACTACGCATGCAGTTTGAACAAAGGGAAATTGATGCAGCACTACAAAAGGTACCAGGCTTACATATACTTTATTTTCCAAAGATGCCCTCTTAAAACCCAGTTTTATAATTAGGTAGGTTAAAAAAAGTTTTAATAGTTTTCTTTCAAGTCACTGGAATGTACTGTTAAGTACACTTTGTAGTAGGCACACTTGTATGTTCTTTACTTTAAAAAAAAATTCATTTCAAAATTGTTACTAAATCGCTGCCCTGAAAATACTATATTATAAATGCCAACCTGAATGCATTTATTTTAATATAGAAAAGAGAAGAGGAGGAGGAGGAAGAAGGTAGCATCATGAATGGCTCCACTACTGAAGATGAAGAGCAAACCAGATCAGGAGCTCCATGGTTCAAGAAGCCTCTTAAAAACACGTCAGTTGTAGACAGTGAGCCAGTCAGATTTACTGTTAAAGTAACAGGAGAACCCAAACCAGAAATTACATGGTGGTTTGAAGGAGAAATACTGCAGGATGGAGAAGACTATCAATATATTGAAAGGGGAGAAACTTACTGCCTTTACTTACCAGAAACTTTCCCAGAAGATGGAGGAGAGTATATGTGTAAAGCAGTCAACAATAAAGGATCTGCAGCTAGTACCTGTATTCTTACCATTGAAAGTAAGAATTAATCACTCTTTTTATCTTTTATTCTATTAATTTTTTTTTCCTTAAAATCACTTTTCTTCTTCTCTTTTTTAGCTGATGACTACTAGCTCCCCTCCCCTCTCCCTGGAACTTTCTCTTTCACTCCAACTTTCTTACTACATCCATCTTTTCTGTGGCGGGGCCAAAAAAGGAAACCAGGAGTGCCACTATGCTGACTTCTTATTCCTTTTCGTAACAGTCTTCAAAGGCACAGCTCATCTAAAGAATGCCTTCTTCTTTTCCAAATAAGCATCAGATTTATTGCCTATTATGCAGTAACAGTCAATAAAATGTACTTATCGGGGGGGAATTACTCAATTATTCTATCAGAACCTATTATAAAGACTGTGTATTTCCCATAGACGTTTACAGCAACTATGTTTAAAAAACAAAACAAAACAAAAAAACACACAAACCTAAGTAGAATACATTATTTTGCATGAAGGAATGTCATTTCTGAGCTTTTTACACCTAAAATTAGGCTGAAATAGCTGAGATAATTAATTTGAAACCTATCAATTTGAGTGGACTTTTTCTTTAGTAGTATACCATTTTGGTTGTTGTAGTTTCAAAGTCTTTCTGAAGCAGATATATTGGGATTGGAGCGGGGTGGGGAAAAGTGTCACTCCTTTCAGAGGAAAAGGGGAGGAGCATGGAGAAAAACAAAAATTAAAGGACTTTAAAGAAAGAATGGCTATACAGTGTTGAGTGTTGAGGATATTAAACATGTTATTTTTCAAACGTATGTAATATATATTAAATTTATAAAGCAAATTTATGTTGTGATCTTGCCTGAACAAATTATATTTTAATGAAAAAACTTTGTATTAATAGTTCACGCAAGAGAAAACACTTTCAACATAGTCGAAGGCTTCAAGATCTAAGTGTATCAGACTTAGGGAAAAAGTGGCACAACCTTCGATTTAAAATTCTAGTCTTTAAAATGAGTTTGTAAATAATTAGCTATTATGTTCTATTAAGTTGTTTTGTATTTTAATTTTCTGGAAGACAATTTTATTTTACAATGTGAACCCAAATAAAGTAACTTCTGTATTTAAAAGTCCTTCTGTATTTTAAGACTTGTGCAACCAGATGTTACCCTTTTATCATTAAAACTTTTTAAAATCATCTTTTCTCACAGTAAATGTTAAAAAAAAAACCCAGTCAAGCAGAAAATTTTACCATGTAATATATGTATAAAAAACACAAAGCACTCCCTTATAATATTCATCAATGTACATTTATTGAGGAAACCATAATGAATACAAAATTACAGCAATCATGTGACCTTTTACATACAATGTCATTAAAGCAAACTCTAAACCACAGTTTGTAAAGTATTCAATTTACCTCAAGTCCAAGCTGCATCTCCCTAAGACACTGTTCCCATCACAGTAGCCATTTTAAGCCAATCTTCTTTTTACACACGGGTAGTTTCTGCAGAGAACATTTTTCTCAGGACGAAAATGCATTGAGCATGCATAAGAAAAAATATATATATATGCGCAAATACATTTAAGAGTTTCTATAGGGGTATCACTGAAGAAAATAAAACCCTGGGATTTATTTGCTTATTAAAAGCACCAATTTTAAAAAATCCCTCAAAAGCTTATATTGTGGCAAGAAAAATGAAGTCACTAACTCAACAAAAAATAAGGTAACTTTCAGAGCCAAAATTATCTTTAATTAGGTATTGTTATAATGCATTTTAAAGTGAGGCAGAGTTTGCAGAGAATAAAAACAAGACATCCTCACTGATTAGTAAACTCTACATCATTATTCTACACAACAGATAACTTTCTAAGTGCAGATGATTTTACTGGCAGAGTATTCAAACAAATAAAATGCTATCACTTCTGAAAGACTCCCCTTTCCCTCTGAAAGTACTCTGCTATTCCTACCCAAACCCACCCTTATGAATTAACTACCAAGATAATTTGTTTAAAAGATAAATTTTACAATGTTTATAAACAACTAGTATCAAATTACTAGTTTTAGTATTAAAACCATTTTTGATATTAAAAAATAAAACTATACTTCTCATTTCTAAAAGAAACATCAAACCATAGAATTCTAAGTATCACCACACTAAGCTGTCTTAAAAAAAACTAAAAACATTGTCAAATTTTTGTTTAAGTGCTAAATAAGTCAGTTCAATTTCAATCTAAACTATACATTGTTTCTAACACTAATATCCAATGCATTCAAATCAACTGGCTCACCTTTTCTGCTTTCCATTTATTTCAGACTTAAGATCAGCGTCATTTAAAATAATGCTTATAGTATCAGTGAAGGCTTATGGTAATG
Source organism: Pongo pygmaeus (assembly GCF_028885625.2). Taxonomy (NCBI): domain Eukaryota; kingdom Metazoa; phylum Chordata; class Mammalia; order Primates; family Hominidae; genus Pongo; species Pongo pygmaeus. The sequence continues at coordinate 152,203,252 of NC_072373.2, read as the reverse complement.
AATAAAAGAATTCTCATGAGACAGAAACAATGCCCCAATATCTATTATCATCAATCTATCCATTTTTTTTTTTTATAAAAATGCAATCTACAACTAACCAAAACTCGACAGGCTCTGAAGTTTCAATGAGCCCCTTTATATTATCAATCGTACATACCTATCATTGACTATTAAAACATAACATACACATAAATGTGGTGTAGTAACTATGTAACTTAAGAAATTTAACAGTTCATGGAACATTTAAGATCAACTGAATAGCACTTTAAAATGAAAAGTGATCAAAAGCAGGTACATTACACCCTATACCATATTATGTATGGGAATACATTTCATACTTCTCAATTATGATTTGCCAATTTTACCTTCTACATTGAGCCCTTCTATGGTCCATGCTCATCGGCTCACCAATGGCATACACTCAAAGGATTCCTCTTTATGGGTAACTATCTCAGGACCTGATTTTATGAGCTATGATTTGGTGCTTGCAGCATCTTCAGCACTGTGTGTGAAAATGAAGGCAGTATTTTTGAATATTTTTCTTTGTTGCAGAGATAAGCAGGAGTTTTAAAAGGATCAGCACATTTTAGAAATCGAATAAACAAAACTGGTAAGATGCTGCTTTCATACATTCATCTTAACTCAAAATATGTACCAGTTAAAATCATCTATAAAAACACACAAACATTTTAAACTGGCAAAAAAATTAAATAAATGCAGCGTCAGTTATTAAAATATTATTAAATCAGAAAAATACTGATTGCTACAGATTATGAAAGGTTATTTGCTATACAGTTAACATTTCACTGATGCACATGCCTTTTATCAAAACATACTGCCTTATAACTTTTTCCTTCTTCAGCATATAACTTTTGTCTAAGAAAAAAATCATAATAAAATTCTAACCCAAAATATCCTTACTGAATTATTATAATTTAAGAATAAAAAAATAAAGAAATTATAATTTTGGAGGGCAAAGAAATTTTCTGTCCATCATATAAAACAGATTGTGAAGGCTGTTGAAGTTTCTAAACAAGTGATTTCCTAAATCTTGAAAACTGTGTAATTGTCCTTTCTTAATCTTAACACTTCTATATTTGGGGAAAAAATACAAAAAGATTTGGATGTAGTTCAATTACTGCAGCAATCTACTCATCATTTTCTTGTCTTAATAAAAAAAAAAAAAGTAAAATAAAAAACATTACCCAGAAATGTAAACAGTTGCTTTAACAACTTACAGACTTTCCACTAAGATGGTAGCATAAAATAACAAAATACATTTTGGGGAAGCAGTAGCAGATTGCCTTTGAATACACAACCACAAAAACCTCACAGGGACAACATTAATGTACTGAAATATTTATTTATATATGTCCTTAGGTTGTGCTTACCTGGTGCTTTTTGCAGCAGAACCTAAGGTGGAAGGTCTGGGAAGGCACTGTGAAGTATAAATAATTGCACTGTTTGCAATTAATAAAGATTTTAAACCTTAAATGAATCAAAATCAACAGCCTCCAATTTGTGAGTTATGATACTGAATTCAACTGAACTACTTCTTCAGTTCAATTAATAAATGCACCACTTTCCTAAAAGGTCATCTATAAAACAGTATCATGCAAAATACTGCAATTGTTCACGTCAATACCCTACTCTTAAAGATAACAAATAGCTAACTCCTTAACTATTAAACTTCATACTAGAACTATATACCCAGATCTAAATAAGGGTAAGGGAAGTCACTCTAGGTTATATAAAACAATCAAAAACATTTCAAAATATCTACAATGAACTGTACTGCTATTTCCATCCTGTAGGTAATCTCAACATTTATGTCCTTGTACCTCTTCCTTTAAAGTATATTCAAAACAACAAATGGTGCTCCCCACCAATGACAAAATATATATTTATGAAATGTGTTAAAATTGCTACATTGCTCATTATTTGCAAACTGAAATCCCCTTCTGTCTGATACATTTCAAGACTTTCATATTAAATATAGAAGATATGCATATTTTACACTGAAAAACAATATTTTAGGAGCACCAGTGAATAATACTATTCAACTTTGTTAAGTATCAGTTTTCTTTAGCTATAGCTAAAGCATATAAAAAATACTTACCCATTAAGCTCACTTTAAAAAAAATACAGAACTATGTATTATTCTATGTTAAATTAAGAAGCAGTTATGGTTTTCCAAGATATCAGCACTGTATTCCAACATAATATTCACACAAAGTATGGCATTTGCATTATGTGGAACATTGACAAAAAGATACTGTTGCAGTTCATCAATTTGTCATTCTGATGTACTTACAGTGCAATGCTCCTTGAAGGAACACAATCAAGGATGATACACAGCACAGTCCTCCTCACCCCTACAGAGCTAGTTCTATACTGGCTGGATCAAACCTGCACTTCAACAGACAATGGCAAGACAGACTGTATTTGCATGTAGTCTAATATATTAATATGCAAAGAGCCAACAAATATGCAAAGAGTAAAACAATGGATTTCAACAAAATATCAGAACTTCAGCATGAGTGTTAAAGAGTAATAAAATGACTTCAAGTACATAAAAAAATTAAGTTGATTCAATGATTGGACTTGTGCATTTACAAAACAAAGCTTATCTATACTGCATAAAGAAAAAAAAAAAAGCTTGAACGTTTCCATACCCCATTTATGTTTCAATGGCAGATGCAATGTAGCTATACTTTTTGCACACTATTCACTTTTCTATCCTAAATTTAGAAAGAAACACACTAACATTATATACATTGAAAGAGTTGCTTCACATGGAAAAAAAACTGTTCTTATTAGACTACTCATATTCACTATCTGAAAACTGTTTAAAATTAGTTATGCCGAAACAGTCTTGGAAATCAAGTATTATCAAATTAAGAACAGAAAGGTTAACTGTTATAGCAGCAGTACAGGTCTGAAACAGTGGTCATGTATAAAAGGAAATTTCACTGTTAATGCAATGGAAGTATGCCAAAAGATCATTGTACACACATGCAGTTTTTAATCAAACAGAAGGAAAAAAAATGAAGATATCAGGATTACTTGTGCTGAAAGAGCCAAATACAATAAATGGAAAAGATCCTCCAATCTACCACTATACTGCAAGGGGGGAAAAACATGCCAGTGTTTAAAAACTCAATATTTCATGGGGAAAGCTTATATATTTGTGTATATGTATCTTAATTTATCATTGCTAAGAAATTATGAATCCTTTAAATACCCAGATATCCAACTTACCGACACAGGAGGTTTCATATCATTTATTGTAAAGCACAAAACAGGCATTTTAAAAGTGAAAGTATACATTGAAAAAGTACATTTATATCACAAAGCATCAACCACATAATTGCAAATACATTTGCTGGAATGTGTACATCTACACTAAATACTAAAAACAAACCAATTTTCATTTCTACACAGAAATATTAACCTCCTATCAGTAGTGATAGATATTTTGTACATTTTCAAAAAAAAAAAAAAAAAGAAACACTATTTTAAACCAAAAACAAAATTAAGATCTTCATCAAGTCGTCTGCATCCATATATTTAACAAAGGTTTTTTTCCCCCACACAATGAAGCAAATACTGTATTGTCCACTTCTTATTATTGGCCCTGTGCAGAAGAGATACATAAGAAATACACAAAAAGTTAAAGAAAATCCTTGAAATGGAGCTAATTCAGGAGTGAATCCTTTAAGAAAGAAAAAGTGGTTAATATAAATGGTGGTGGCTTCTTGCATGATTTGCAAATCCCTGGGGGAAGAAAATTTATTTTTAAAATCAAAGGCATTGCAGAAATATTCACCACTCAGATGCTGGAAAGCATTATAAAAAACAAACAAACCCAAACAATACACCGTAGTACTTCATTTAAATAGTTATTATACTTTGCCAGATAAAAATTTTAAAGGCAAACACTCCCAAACAGACAAACAGTAAACATGCAGAAAATAGACTGGAGTAGAAATCAACAAATTAGCAATTACATTATACCTGAGGTGCTGGAGGATGCTGTGGCATTCCCTGGGGACTTGTCTGGGCATAATAGGCTGCTTGTTGTCTATAATACTCAGCCCAGGCTGCACTATAATCTGGCTGACCACCTGGAGGAGCCCCAGTCGGAGCAGGAACTGCCTGACCTTTGAAGAAAAAGAACTTTGTTGCTGTAACCACAATTATAAGCCCAACATCTCATTTCTAATAAAAACAATACCTTGCTTCTTGTAATATTCCTCCCAAGCCTTTGAATAATCTTGTGTCTGCCCTTGTTGACCTAAAAAAAACTCCCTAAATTTTAATATAAAATTACATCCACTGTAAGTACAGGTTATAAGACAAAAGCACAGAGGGGCAGAATTACTCTTGTTTTATTTAAAATATTCATTAGTAGCGTCAGGAAACTACTCTGCAATTAGAAAAAAAAAAAAAAAAAAAGAACGCTCTTTTCTTTTTGCCTTATAATTAATCGTTAACTTTTAGTTCTACAGCATCATTATTAGTAAAAAAACAAAATCAACCCCAAATCCACACCGCTTTAGCTAAGGAAGGTAAAGATTTAGGCATAATCTTGATTCGATTCCAGAATTACAAAAAGAACATTTTTGAAAAACTTTTACTTAAAGGCAATGATTTAAAGACTTTATTAAGACCTAACCAAGACTTTTTCCTGATTAGTAACCTATAAAGTGTATGTACACACACGTAATAGATGTTAAAAGTATTAATAATTTATTCCAATTACAACACAATGTTATTAAAAGTAACCTGACAAAGAATAAAGAACAAGATCAATGAAAACACATAAAACTCAGCTTTCACAATCAAGTCTTTTTCCAAATGAGGTGACTGCTGAATTAAGAGACTAAAGAAATATAGCAATGAAATGCAACGCATGAATCTTGAATGTACTCTGAATTAAACAAAACACACAGACAACAAAAGATAGTCTGTATGTTTGTGATAATATTGAGGGTATTTATTTTCAGACAGGGTCTCACTCTGCCACCCAGGTTGGAGTGCAGCGGTGCAATCATGGCTCACTGCAGCCTCGACCTCCCAGGGCTCAGGTGATCCTCCCACCTCAGCCTCTAGAGTAGCTGGGACTACAGGCCCACCATGCCTAGCTGACATTTTTCTCTTTTTTTGTAGAGATGGGGTTTTGCCATGTTGTCCAGGCTGATCTTGAACTCCTGGACTCAAGTGATCCACCTGCCTTGGCCTCCCAAAGTCCTGGGATTAGAGGCGTCAACCACCGTGCCCAGACATTGAGTTTTAGAGCAAACTGTCTTGTCTACAACTTACTTTGAAATGGTTCATACAGAAAAAACATACATATAAAGCACATACAGCAAACTTTTAAAAAATGATGAAGCTGAGTGTCTGATGCCTGATTTCCCCATTTTCTGAAGGTATATAATTTTCTAAATAAAAAATTGAGAAGAGAGAGTATGTGTTCTATTCAGTTTCTTTACTTAAGCACTATTTTATTTCGTTTGTAACTCACTTGGCTTTGTGAAATAATTACCATAGACAAAAATACTGGAGCATGGACATACAGGAAGCTCTTTTTATGTTTGTAGGATGTTGCCAACAAGACCAATTTCATAGTTTCAGAAAGCAGTCTATCACCATTGTAAAACAGGTCACAGAATCAAAGCAACTGAATGAAAGAGTTTAAGATTCATGATTCTTTAAAAATGCCTGAAAAAAACTCTCTTTTCTTGGGTAACAGAGAACTCTCAAATACTATTAAAAATTCTCATATTTTCCTGTCTTCTATAAATAACTGTTCTCAAAGAGGAAGTAAGTTTAACATTTTACTCTAACAAGACACAATTCAAGCAAATCTGAAACAGGTTTCAATATTTAAAAAACTGGTGTGACAATAGCAATAAAACCACACGTTGTCTCTTACAGGCTGCACACTTGAAACCAAACATGATCAAGGTAGCAATCAATATTCTTCAGGTTTTAAACCCCATTGTAAGAATTACTCATTTTAGAGGCAAATTAACAATGTAAGATGGTAGAAACAGGCATATGCATCAAGAACATTCATCGATGTTCCCTTAAAAAACTACAACCTCTGCAAACTCCTATATCCCTGTGGAAAGCTAATAGTAAACACTTTAGACTTTAAGAAAAACCAAATTCTTGGTAAATAAGTTGGTAATATTTGACACTCCAATCTTAAAAGATGTTCAAGAAAAGCTTATTTCACTCTTCCAATCTAAAGGGCAAATGTGATTTATTTTACCCAGTTGGAAGTAGAGAAAGAACTCTTTCCCTGCCCCTTCAGACATGTACTGCCTTACCTTGCTCCCCTTATTCCTCTCTTTAGTTACTGGATTTTTTTTGTTTTGAGACAGGGTCTTGCTCTGTCACCTAGGCCAGAACACAGTGGCAGTGGTGTGATCATGGCTTAGTTACTGTTTGATGCCAGATAGTTGAGTTTATACTTCAATAGAACATTATCTAATATTTATTATAGTTTTATAAGTATAATGTATAAAGTTTAGCCTTAAATTTCCTTCATCCCAAAGATAAAAGACTTGCTCTAGAGTTAGCTTATAAGATTCTATTAGAGCCTAAGAGCCAGCCTTGCATGAATAGATTTTCACACTCAGTTGTCTTCCCATATACCTGTACCTTTCCCACAAGTCCTCACTCTACCCTCCTTTAGGCTTAAGGTACCAGATTCTTAAGGGTTCAGAGTCTACCACATCAGTCCTTATCATAATGGCCTTCCTTAAGTCAAACTTTTCCCAAATGTCTTCACTTCTCCAAACAAGAATTACTCCTATTTTGAAACTCTGTTTGTTCTCTTAAGGGTCTCTTATAAAAAATCCCTCTATTCTAGCTTTAAAAATACCCATCTTTACTGCCATTCCTTATAACTCTCTGAAATCTTATCAAGATTTTCTCTACTTGAGAGGCTGAGGCAGAAGAATTGCTTCAACCTGGGAGGTGGATGCTGCAGTGAGCCGAGATCGTGCCACTGCACTTCAGCCTCGGCGACAGGGAGACTCCATCTCAAAAAAAAAAAAAAAAAAAAAAAAAAAAAAATTTTTTTCCTCTTAGTTTGGTGTTATCCTTGGGAATTTAGAATTGTTTTAAAATATAAACCTAATTTTGGGAAACTTAACCCACATCTGTTTTCAATAGTTTTTTTTTTTTCAGTAAATAAGCAAATAATGACAAATTAAAATCTATGAATGGAGTTTTCTGTTCTTAACAAGAAAAACTTAAATTAGGCTCCAAAAGCTGTGAAAGCCTGCCTAGTTTGGCAAAAGGGGCACTAGGATGAGGAATCAGGAAATCTGAAGTCCTAGGATCATACCCCTGCCACTGGAAAAGTCAACAACTGTTGGCTTTGAGATAAAGATGTCTATCTCCCTATTATTCCCTTTCTCCTTCCATTTAAGAAATGTGAAGACTGAACCAAGTTTTATGCTTTAAGGTTTCTTATTTGTGGTAAAAAGATCCTGATGACAGGTAAGGTACCTAGAAGAAATTAAAGCAGTTAAGCAACTAATCATTTACAAAAAGAACTTTCATAGAAAAAGACAAATTGACTCTGTAGCTATCATCATGACAAATGCTCATCAAGCACCTGACTAAAATACCTAGCATTACTTCCTTTAAGATACACATATGTGGCCAGGCGCAGTGGCTCACGCCTGTAATCCCAACACTTTGGGAGGCCGAGGCGGGTGGATCACCTGAGGTCAGGAGCTCGAGACCAGCCTGGCCAACATGGTAAAACCCCGTCTCTACTAAAAATACAAAAATTAGTTGGGTGTGGTTGGGCGCCTGTAATCCCAGCTACTTGGGAAGTTGAGGCAGGAGAATCACTTGAACCCAGGAAGCGGAGGTTGCACTGAGACGAAATCGCGCCATTGCTTGGGGAATAAGACCAAGACTCCGTCTTAAAAAAAAAAAAAAAAAAAAGGAGATACGTATGTGAAGGACTTGCCCAACTAATCTATTTTGCTCATAAAATTAACAGGTGAGGCTGGGTGCAGTGGCTCACACCCGTAATCCCAACACTTTGGAAGGCTGAGGAGGGTGGATCACCTGAGGTCAGGAGTTCGAGACCAGCCTGGCCAACATGATGAAACCTTGTATCTACTAAATATACAAAAAATTAGCCAGACGTGGTAGCAGGCACCTGTAATCCCAGCTACTTGGGAGGCTGAGGCAGGAGAATCACTTGAACCTGGGAGGCAGAGGCTGCAGTGAGCTGAGATTGCGCCACTGCACTCCAGCCTGGGCGAGAGAGTAAGACTCCCTCTCAAATAAATAAAATTAACAGGTGATTATTGTGGTACTACAGAAAAACAACAGAAAAGGTGGGGTAAGGAGGTTCTTTAGTCATACAGCATTATTATTTAATATCTAATTATTATTTAATTATTTCTATGCCATGTTTTCCTACAGAGGATTCAACACAGTATAGTATAGTATCTCTAACTGGCAGGGAAATGGTAAAAAAAATGAAAAATTAATGACAAGGTAAAACTTCTTCTCTTAACAATAAAAATTAGAATTCAACCCACCCACTCATTTTGAGTAAAACATAAAAAAGTAAAGCAAAAAAGACTAAACAGTAAATGTATTAATGGCCATATTACAAATAATCAATAAGGCAAAATAAAGCACAGAAGCCAAACTCATTCCTCAGTAATTACCTAAATCCATTAACAAGCCTTTATTTTTACCTACTTAATAATAACTAGGGGCCCTATCTAGGGGACATTACCCATTGAGAAAATAGAAGTTGAAGTTAGTGATTTTTAACCCGAACACGTGACCAGGTCTCACTATGATGCCAAGGCTGGCCTCAATCTCCTGTGTTCAAGGAATCCTTCCACCTTAGCCTCCCAAGCAGCTGGGACTATAAGTGTGTGCCACCGCACGTGGCTCATGCTCAAGTCTTTTAAAATGGCGATGCTATTTAATTAAAGTTAAGTTGATTACATGTCCTGACCACAATGCTGTCAGGGCATGATTATTAATAGCATCCCTATTCATTCTAAAAAGGATCCCAGTTCAGAAAATAAATTATGTAACCAACCTTAATCAGAGTATGCTGTTTTTAAGTTAAAAGTTTCTTTTTGCCGAATTGTAGCTACTGTAGATCTGCCTAAGCTAGGTCACAAAAACATAAATTAATCTGTTAAAGCCTCAGAAATAGACGGAACATGACTCTCCTAGGAAGCCATTCTAAGAGGAAAAACAATTCTTTCTTTAAAAAGAAACCAGTTGTGCAAAACAACTTTATCATCAGGTATATGTAATTTTACATCTAGAAGATTAAAATCATCACCTTTCTGGAAATTTTTCTTTCTGTGGAGAATGAGAAACATTCTTTGGCAAAGAAAACATTGAAATTTACATTGAAAATCCCAAGTAGACCGTTCTCTTATGACAAAACTCTTCCACCTATAGATTCTTTTTCTGCTAGTGAAGGATAACCAAGCTTACCAATTTAGCTTTCATTTGTGACATCTAGCTGTGGTATGTAATAATTTTAAATGACTAAGAGCAAAAGCAGCTGAAACATAGTGATTTGTCCAGAAGTATAGTATCAGGTTCCAAATGGTCCCTAAAGAGACAAATTTGGGAGACAAGCTTGGGACTCAGACCCTCTTGGAAGCCAGATTCTGGTTCCATCACTTGGTTACTTTCCGTCACTGCAGATTACTTCTTACCTGCTTATCTTGCAGCAAAAATAATGGTATCACACACAATTTTCACCTGACACATTAAAATTTAACCTTATGTCATTTAGACTGATAATATATATAACTGTCATTGTCAAAAGTATAGTAATGTTAATATTGTATGTACCAGTAAGGACATTTCTAGTTTCAATTAATAACTGGTTGACAAATGCAATTAGAAAAAAATATTTCCTTGCCATATAACCACAAATTTAAAAATTACAATTTACAACTGTCTTGATATGTTTACAAGTCCAATGATTTTATTCAATTATTCTCTTCCTGAAGAGAATAATTTGTGTTTCAATTAAGTATGTATTTTCAAGAAATGTATAAAACATACCCATTTTCTTGTAGTACTCTTCCCAAGCCTTGGTATAATCAACCTGTCCAGCTGGGGCTGGATTCTGCTGATCTCCTTGTTCAAGCAAAACAAAACAAAAAACAGAATTAAAGTTTTTAAAAGGCAATTTTGGCCGTTTCCTTGGGTGTAGGAGCTGGCAGGGGCCTGCAATGTGACAGTGAGGGTAGGAGGGAGGTACTATGTGGTGGTGGCATCCCTACCAGTGCCTAAGATAGAAGGTACTGGGGGTACAGAGGTGGTGGACAGAAAAGAAATCCAACTTGTTTGGAAGACTGGTTATGTTGACCATATAAGTAAATGTATGTCAAATAAGGAAATACACTGAGGATACCAGGTTTCTCACCATTTGTAAACAAGTACAAAAAAGGAAAAGGCTTGAAAACTCCAAAATGCTGAAATGGATGTGGTGCTATGAACATAGTTTTTAAAAATATATACATATATCAACGTTTATGTGTTTTTTGGTATGTGTATGTAGGTACGCATGTATGTAAATATATTTCCTAGTTCTGCCTGTTGAAAGAAGCTAGAAGCAATTACACCTCAGTAGCAACAAGCATACTCAAGTCTCGTTTCTAACTACCATACTCTACTAAAAGGAATCAGAGCTCCTTGAAGAAATAGCTGACTCAAGGGCTAGAGCCCAGAAAGCACAAAATAACAATCTTACTATGCCAGACAATATGGAAGTGCTTAAAAGAATGACAGGTATTTCAAAAGGATATAGGCACCATCCTGAATATACTCCCTGACTGGCCAAATCCAGGATAATCTGATTATCAAAATTATAAAAATACTTTAAAAATATAATCTATTGCAAAAATCAGAAATCCATAATGATATAAAGAACTTAATATATCAATGTTGACTTACTGATTTGGAGGGCTGTATGATGGTTATGTATTTTTGAAGAAGTACCCAACAGGACATCATGTCTACAGTTTAGTCTTCAATGATTTCTTTCAGAACTAATTATGCTGGATATAATTAGTTTCCTTCAGAACTAATTATAATGGATATTTAAAATAAATACACACAGATACACATGTATGATATAGATGGTAACAGAGTAAACAAGGGAATAAAACATTAACAGCTGGGCTATCTGGGTGCTCCTGGTATTCTTCTTACAACTTTTATGAAAGTTTGAAACTATTTCAAAGTAACAATTTAAAAAAGGAAAAGTCTGCTTAAATTATAACTAAATAATGTCAGAAATTTTAGGTATTATACAGTGATGTACTTCATATATAATTCCAAGCACAAGTTTTGGCTTTCACATACAATAAGTTCTTTAGTTACCTTGTCCATTAGTTTGAGTTGTAGTTGGTGCACCTGCAGGGGCTGCTGGTGGTGGCTGTGCTTGCTGTTGATAATAGTGAGCATAATAAGCAGCCCAAGCTGCAGAATTTGGATCCGTTCCTGCCTTAGCTAAAATAAATAAAAGTTCAAGGTTTGCATGTGAAGTCTATAATTCTCTCTCACACACATACACACACGCACACCCCCCCCCCCACACACCCCCACCCCCAGTTCTCTGGCAAATATACAGCCCCCAAAATTAACTAGAACATTAAAAAAAGTATATGAAAACTTTTAAATTTTCTATTATTTTTGTTGTCACCATGAGCTTTTATTAAAGAAAACCAAGTCTCAGAGACCAAGTGACTTTCCTAGGTTAAAAACTACTGAGTGGCATAACTGGGATTATGAATAAAGGTCTTTTGGCTCCAAATCCAACGCTCTGTCTCAAACCATCCTGTGCCCTTGTTTTTTCCTAAATTGGTTTCGCCTCAAGCACAAACAGCTCTATCTAGAAGATGACTAAAGAAAAACATTTCTAGGGACTAACCTGTATAAGAAAGAAACAATTATTTTAGAACAATGAACTTTGTCCTTATTTTCAATGAAGAGAAAATATAAAAATCTTAAAAAAGATTAGCCACATTTCATCCTATTTCACATTGAATGTTATAAACTTGATGTCATCCTACTTGAAATTCTTCATTCTCTACAATCTTCAGGATGTTCAAAGCTTAAGCACAGCCTATCATTCAATATCTTTAACAGCCTGAATCCCCTGGCTTATCCTTTCCATTTCAGCCTCATCTCTCCCTTCGGTTGTATCTCTTCAACACCCAAGCTCCAGCCACAACACAGTGCTTGTACTTTTCAGAAATCACTATGCCCGTGTCTCGGCTTTTAGCTATGTTATGTCTCCTCTACACTTAACTGACCCTCACTCATCTCCCACATCAACTGAAGTGCGAACAGTTTGAGACCTCCCAATCTTCTAGAAACCAGAAAAAACTTGACCTGTCTTTTATACTAGGAATATCATACAATTAAAACTTTTAAATTTTCTATTATGCCTTCATTCTGAACAGAAGCAATTCTCAGCTGCTTAATAAAGGTTAGTCAAGTTTGAGAAAAATAAGCAAGAATTTCTAGAAAAAGAAAATTGCAAGGTAATGTAATTGTAAGGTGTTATTAGGACACCCTCCAAACTTTTCTCAATTGCCCAATGTACTGCTTTTGTATGTTGGATGTTTACATATCTCAATAGTGTCATTATCTGTATTTTTTTTTTTGAGATGAAGTGTCTCACTCTTGCCCAGGCTGGAGGGCAGTGGAGCAATTCTCAACGAGTTCTCCTGTCTCAGCCTCCTAAGTAGCTGGGATTACAGGTACCCGCCACCACATCCAGCTAATTTTTGTATTTTTAGTAGAGACAGGGTTTCGCCATGTTTGCCAGGCTGGTCTCCAACTCCTGACCTCAAGTGATCCGCCCGCCTCAGCCTTCCAAAGTGCCAGTGTTACAGGTTTTAGCCATGGCACCTGGCCATTATCTGTATATTAATCAAGAAATCTAGGTACTTCACTTTACACTATGCCTGGATAGAGAATTTGAGATAAAACAGACTTTAGGAAGTGGTATTTCTACTCCCAAATGTGAAAACCATACCAAAAAACCAGTCTCACAGTTACAAATAACTAGTATGTACTAAGAATTTACTAAATATTCACTCAACCCAAGATTCATTCATTAATCAATTTATAGATAAGAAAACAGAGGCTTAGAGGAGTTCAAAAACTTGCTTGACATCTCACAATTAGTAAGCTGTAGGACTAGGACTGATATAGGTTTGACTCTGAAGTCTAAATTCTTGACCACTACATAAATCCATTAACAGACCACTCTTTTTTTAAAGAAACATTTTAGTTCATATAATATTAAAACATTACGCTATTCTAAGTCTAATATAAGCAATATCACCCCCAGGGACCCAGTAACTCTTTGATAAATCTGAGTGGGGCCAACCAGCTGGTTTTAGTTAAATGGGTTACTTCTTGCCCAAAGGCCATGTTGCAACCACATACTGACCAGCTTTTACAGTAGTGACTTCACTACTACTCCAAGTGAGAAATTTAACTTGTGATACAAAGACCACTTCCACTTCTTATTCCCATCATTTTTCCTCAATCATGCTAACCACCCAGTAGTGCTCAAAAATACAATCCTGGCAGATCCAAGTTACCGAATATGAATCTGCCTTTTAACCTACTCAAACTCTTCAATCCCATTAATTATACCATCCCAATCCGCCAACAAGAGGGAAAGAAAAGCCCTTTCATTCTCCAAAAATTAGTGTTTAGAGTATTATATTCTGTACCCTGTGAGCCCCTTCCATCAGTGTTGCTTACGCTGGGAGTGCATTCTTTTGCCATAGAACACAACCCCAACTTTGCATACCTATATCCTAGCACAACTCAAGTCATGCTTGGTAACTGTCATGCTGTGTTGTCATATTCCAAACAGCACACTTCCTACGAAGTTAATCAAGCAATTTCATTTACATAAATTACTTCAAGTTTTTTTGGGATAAATGTATTATGTGTAGAAAGTAATCCATAATTGAGTATATTTTCCTTGAAACTACTCGAGTGAAAGAGGCCTAAAAGGTAGGTAGCAGGTGAGAAAAAAGGATCATAAATAAATGTTAATTGGCTTCAAAGAATGACTCTTTGACTAAGATGGAAAGCAAACTACAGGGTATGGAAAGATGCCAGAATAGAATAGGATATAATAAATAAATCTAAATATAGAAAATAATTAAACGTATTTGGGTTTTAGCATGCAGTTATTAAATACAGGCCTGATTTTTACTCACATGAAGTTGTCATATGAGGAGTACTAGAACAGATATCTTATTTGACAATTTGGAAGTTTAATGCCCCAATACTTAACACTCTGTTAGACTGTTTTTTTAATATATATATATATATATTTATATATACTGTTACATATATACATAATTTTTTAAGAGATGGGATCCCATTCTGTTGCCCAGGGGAGTGCAATGGTGCGCCCATAGCTCAATACAATCTAGAACTTCTAGGCTCAAGCAATCCTCCCACCTCAGCCTTCTGAGCAGCTAGAAGTACAGGCACATACCACCCTGCCCGGCTTATTTAAAACAAATTTTTTTAGAGATGGGTCTTGCCATGTTGCCTAGGCTGGTCTCAAGCCTCAGCCTCAGACTTCTGAATAGGTGGGATTACAGACATGAGCCTCAGTGCCCAGCCCCTATCACATAATTTTCTAAATAAGTAAAAACTATTTTTCCACAGATAATGTCACAATTAACATACTACACATTTGACAGCACTGGTATCCAAAACCTATAACACTGTGCTCTTTCCTGAAGCTTTTAGCTTTTATCATTCTACTGTATCAACTCATAAGCCGAAGGCAAGTAGAAAGAAGTTCCATAAAAGCAGAGCTCATATTCGTGTCGGTCCTATACACTGGGGTAGAGGCAGTGCCTAACACTGTTGAAAGAGTAAAGTGAGTGAAGGTGATGCAAACAAATGTAGAATCAACACTAGAAAATTTAATAATGTAACAGGAGTGGAAAACAATACAGATAACACACAAATAATAAGCATCTTCTACCTGGATCAGGAGGAGCCTGCTGCTGCCAGTGTGGATATGCATTTCCCCATCCCTGGGGAGCGTATGGGGCTGGAGGACCACTGAAAAGAAAAATGAGTATAAAAATACAGTCCCAAAACTAGAATCTTTGGGGAAAGCCCAGAACTAAACCCAATACTTACTGAGGAGCCGGGCCTGGTGGTCCAGGATTATAAGGTGCAGGGTTGTATGGTCCCATTGGAGTTCCAGGCCCTGGAGGCCCAGGAGGTCCATGGGGGCCTGGGACACCATGGGGCCCATGGGGTACAGGTGGCCCTAAAGGATTTACTGGGCCCTACAAAAAAAAAGGATGACATAAAAAAACCAGAAAGACACAGTAATGGTTAAACAACTCTATGGCCAAATAATCGTCCATTTCTACCCTCTTATAGTCACAAACAACAAATTTTAGGCTTTCCTTCCTTTCCTTATTCATTTTGCAAAAACTATTTCATCTGCCATAATAATGAGACATGTAAAATTCACTAAAATCAATAGCAGTAGCAATTAAATGCAATTTAAATTAAATTTAAATTAGCAATTAAATTTCCTTTAGCTTGTTTGCAGACAGCAGTAGTTCCCTTTCCTTTTATAGTTCTTACTTTTACTATCTTTTTCCATCTTAATCACAGAAATCAGGTCCTTATCTTCAGCTCTTCTCTCTATATCTACTCGCCTAACATGAGACAACCATCTTGACAATATATTCCCAAACTGCTTGGGTCCTGTATCATCAATTGTCTTCTGATCATTTCACTGATAACGTTAATAGCTAGTTGTTTCACTATGAACTAAAATCCACGTCACAACCTAATTCTGTCACTGAAACCCCATTCAGATCAATAATTTATATCTTTTTTGGCCTTTCATGTATCATAATGTTTAATAGCACAAAAATTCCCTTTTTAATTCCTTCAACAAATCAGGATATTTTATATCCTTATCATGCACGCATGCCACATCATTAATAACGCTTAACTGATTTCTGTTTTGTTAAGCCAACAAAGACATTACACTTAACTGTCTTAAAATGCTCCTTCTGAGTAGTTAACACAACCAGGTGACATGTTGGACAAAATGCTAACACTATATTTTGTTGTAAATTTCTCACTGCAAAACAGGGAAACAAAACTTCATGACCTTTAAAGTTCTTTTTATTAACTTGTCTCTTTAAATCTCCAATTGCTGTCATCTCTCACTTACTATCCATGACCTATTCTTTCCAAGTAGTAAAAATAATACTGAAAAAGTAGCAATATTTTTTAGGGTTATGTGCCAGGCATTCTTTTAATCACACATCAACATTCATTTAATCCCTACAACTCTATGAAGTAGATACTATTATCCTCATTTTACAGGAGGCAACCAAGGCACAGAAAAGCCTGAGTAACTTCTCCAAGGTCACAGAACCAGTAAATGATTTACAGAATTCTGAACTCAGGCAACCCGACGACAGAGTCCATGCTCTTAATCACCACACCAAATTGCTTCTCCAAAACAATCTATCTTGTTTTTCCATGAATCCAACAGAAATCCTGATCCATGCATGTGAGGCTAATACTGTAAAATCAAAAACCAAGATGTGCTACTCATTTTTTTGCCATGGCATCAACCTCTATCATTACTCCACAAACATCCTCTTCATTTTTTGAACAATTAAACTATCCATACAACAGAATTTACAATGTTTGTGTACATTTTGTAAGATGTTCCTTAAGCATCTTTTGTACATCTATTTTTGTCTTCCCAAGTAGGCAGAAACAGTGTCAACCTTGTTTTGCATGCACCCCATTCACAGTATGGCAAACACCAAAAATAATTTCTCCTAGGAAATTCTAATAATTTAAGATGCTACCTGCACACTTTGTGTTAAAAACTCCAGTAAAACTCTGTCTGCCACATTTACAAAAAAGCAGTCAAAGTGTTTCATACTTTTTTGTTCTAACAGAAAACTTTTCTGGAGAAAAAATTTCCAAATTTGTCTGTGCACCAGAATCACCCAAACATCTATGTAAAATTAGATGCTGGGCCCTATCCCAGACATTTTGAGTCAGGTGTGTCTCTGTATATTATGTGCTGGAGTGGGAAGCACCCAAATAGTCTACATTTTAATACCCCCAGATGATCTGTGAGCCAGTCCAAAAGCTAGGATTTATGAATTTCTACTGTAGAGCGGGAGATGTATCTGCAAATCTTGTCTGCCTCGCTGGGGTTCAGTAGAGTAAAATCTTAATAAATAATGAATTCCTGGTTAACTATGTCCTTCAAGTATATTCCACAATCCTGCACCAACACTAATATCATGCCTGCAGGTAACATTACCCTCCTCTTATCTAGCCACACCCAAATGTAAGGTTGTTCTCAAAACCTGTAACTACACATTTAATTAGGTTATTTTCATTGCTGGAAAATCTTCATGTTGTATCTATTATATGTATCATGAAATCTATAAATGCAGACTAGTAATGATACATTTTCCTTTGATGTATTTGAATAAACGTCTTAATTTAAGTACAGTCTAAGGGTCTACACTAAAAATTAAAAGTTTAAAGCATACTCACACCAATCTTTTCTTCTATGAGTTGCCGAGCATAGTCTATCTGTTGTGGAGTGCCACGAATTGTAAATAACTTCATATTTGGATCTGCATTTGGTGGAGGATTTCTCTGAAGCTCTATTCTTGCACCAGACTGTTGGCTTATGCTTTTTATGGTTTCACCTCCTAAAATCAAAAGACAGTAATTTCTCTAAAGGTTTCAACGGTGTACTAGGAGCTGTTTAGAAGAAAATGGTCACAATTAAATGTGCCATTAAAAATATGGTTTGGTCAGTATCCTAACTGACAATATTGTATTAAGATTTTTCATTTAATATTCTACACTGAAAATCAAATTTTAGGAAGCATTTCATGCTTCTCTTAAAATACATTTACATTTACTTAGTATGTTTAAACATAATCTTAATGTGATTATAATAAAATATTTGAATAAACTGCTTTTAAAAGCAGTGTAAATATAAACTAATACACTTATAAACATTCGAATTTTTAAAATATGAGTCGGGAAAAACCAAAACGCACAAACAAAAACACTCAAACCACTTTTTGGGTCAAAAGACATTTCTTATGCTAATAATTATCTCTTAGTTTGCTTTCTCTAGAAGCTAGTAAGATTAAAATCCTGCTCTTTTTATAAATATACATGAGATCCCTCATTTATGTTTTACTTGTTACATATTAAGAATGCTTTTCTACTAAAATACAGTCAAAGAAAAAGCATTGCCACTTGTTTACGACAGCAACAGAAAGTGTCCAGAAAAATGAATAATGTGTTAAAACATTAAGAGTTTAAAATACATTGCCTTTTCCTATTATTAATCCAGTTTTCCCAGTTGGCACAATAAAATTAAATTCCTGTAGTCCACCAGGTGGTCCCATGTTCCAGTTGCCTTGACCTCTACCTCTTCCTCGACCACCAGGTCCAGGTCCACCAGGATTACCAGCCTATAGAGAGGGAAAGACAAGAACAAAGAGTCAGCACAGAAATACTTGTTTCATGATAAAATTATTACGTTTATTCTTCCTAGCTCTCATATACCTGAATCAGAAATGTAGAGATGAACTGGCCCTAATGATCATAAATGATAACACTTTTTAAATACAAGAGTAAATAAGGTAGCACTTAAGGTAGTAGTTCTTCCTGCTCCAAGATCTTTACCTTAAAACAATTTAAACTTTCTCTATTAATAAAGCATATCAAGCAGACTCTGATACAGAGGAAACTTCAGATTTCATGAAGGAAAATACTTTTCCATAAAAACAAAAAATGAAAATGTTAACTTTCTATCAAACCTGAACACTTCGAAGAAGGTCTGTAATAATTTCTGCAGCATGTTGACATCGGTCTGGAGGTCCTGTTATTTGTGCTATCCTCTCCGGTGTTGTCCCATCATCTTCAAAACAAAGAAACAAAATTAATTAAACAATAAACGTATGTCAAAACTCACTGCTGCCAACACTTACAAGATTATTATATGTACTCACCTGGCTTAAACTGAATGCGAACACCAGCATCATTTTGTATTTTTTTGATCATCTCTCCATTTCTTCCTATTACAATGCCAACAGCAAATCTTGGAATGGGGACCTTATGTAAAAAAGACTAAGCATTAAGAAAGCTAGCTTCTCAGGGTTTAAAGTAAAAAAAAGTATTTTTAAAAAGGGCCATTTCCTGAAAATCTGCCTCAAATCATAAAATTAGATATAATTCTATATTTATAGTAAATAGGGTAACAAGATATAAAATATAGAATTCTGTATTCTAAAGTATAAAGGTGAAATCAAAGGATAACAATATTAGAGCTACTTAACACAAAACAGAAAACACTATTATATTTATGAATTAGCATACAACCATTTCTGAATGGGTATTTTTACTTACATCTATCCCTTCATTTCCTCCTATTCTTGACCCATACTCATTCCGAACTTCTCTGAAACCGCCTTGATCACGAATTAACTCTAACACCATTTCCTTGGCTTGCTAAAGCAGAAAAAGTTAGCTAATTTAGAAAGCATGTCTCAAAACATTTTAATTATTCATGCATATTTTGCCCAACCCCATTCAACCCACTCTTTCTTAAGTATAAAGTTAAGTTTACTTGAACTTTATATGGGTCTCCTGTAATCCTAAGAGGTTTGTCAGCACCAGTGTTTTGCGGCCCGTCTTGAATCATAACCATTTTAACTCCAGCCCGTTCCTGTTATAATCATAGAAATAATATATATTAACAAAAGGGAGTGGACAAAAATGGGCATCAAAACAGATCAAAAGTAGCCATTTCACAAAATTAACAATACCTGAAGCTGTTTAATAGTTTCTCCCCCCTTTCCAATGACTAATCCTGCCTTGCTAGCTGGAATCATGATTTCTTGAACTGCATTTCCCGGTCCATCGCCATGATGGAAGCCAGGAGCTGGTCTTCCTTTTTCAACAATCTGGTCCAGTAACCGTTTTGCTGACCTGTTAACAAATTAATATTTAAATAGTAAGCTGTAGCATACCCAAGCTTATTCAAATAGAGAAATATAAAACGATATAACCAAGTACTCCTCCTATCCCAGTTCAGGATTAGGTGCCTTGATGCTAACTTTAACAATGCTTTTACTTTTAACTGAAAGAAAACGCCATCAAGGGTCAAAGATTGAGAGATTATGCAAAAAAATTTTCTAGATATACAATTTTTATTTTTAAGAACAGTCCAAAATTTCCAAGAAAGAACTCTAATGTTAAAGTTATCTCAGAATTAAACTGATTCTTCCAAGAACTAAATGATTTATTTACATTTTTAAACTACCATTTTGCTTACTCATATGCTACAATTATTCATTCAACAAATATTTAAGTATCAACTATGTGCAGGTGCTATTCTAGGTAATGGGGTAATAGCACTCAAAGAAACAGGGTTCCTGCTAGAGTGGCTTCATTTCATTAAATAAGTAAAAATAACACGTCAAATGAATAACACATTATTTGGAAAGTGCTATAAAGAAAATCAGGCTGGGGGGAAGTGGCTCACGCCTGTAATCCCAGGACTTTGGGAGGCCGAGGTGGGTGGATCACGAGGTCAAGAGATCGAGACCATCCCGGCCAACAGGGTGAAACCCTGTCTCTACTAAAAAAATACAAAAATTAGCTGGGTGTGGTGGCATGCACCTGTAGTCCCAGCTACTCAGGAGGCAGAGGTTATAGTGAGCCGAGATCGTGCCCCTGCACTCCAGCCTGGCAACAGAGCAAGACTTCGTCTCAAAAAAAAGAAAAGAAAAGAAAAGAAAAAATCTAGTAAAGAGGGGGAACTAATAATGCAGAAGAAAGTACAACTGCAGGCTGAACCTTCAGTAGGAAGAAAGGGCTGGCTTTAGGCACATGAACATAAAGGAAAGCAATTACCTGAGTACTATGTGAACAGAGGAAAAATGAAGGCTGGTAGGTTTAGTGGTAGGGAAAAAGAAAAGCTTCTTATCATTTGCTTCCATTTTCTCAGTAAATAAGCTTAAGTGGGAGAAAGGTGGGGTTAGATGCTGAAGATTTGGAGGTGGGGAAATACAGTATTAAAGAGCCTTGGAGAGGAGTGGAAAAGTGAATGGAACTAGGGAAATGCAGGCAACACAACAGTCCATTTGAGCTTAATGTCTGAGTTTTAGGTGTCACCAGTTAACCTGACTGTGC
Organism: Pongo pygmaeus; assembly: GCF_028885625.2. Taxonomy (NCBI): domain Eukaryota; kingdom Metazoa; phylum Chordata; class Mammalia; order Primates; family Hominidae; genus Pongo; species Pongo pygmaeus. The sequence continues at coordinate 152,181,937 of NC_072373.2, read as the reverse complement.
ATTCTTCTCCAGGCTACACTTGGCTTTACAAGTAGAGAATGGAGTAGATATGAAGTTGTTTTAACCATTTTCTGTGTTTAATGATTCAGATGATGAACCCTACCTGAGAAAGGCATGAGGCATAAACTTCAAAGGAGTTAGAGGACTTTGAGGGAAGGTGGCAGCGAAACAATAGTGTAAATAAAGCAGTAACAAAGAGAAGAGACAAAATTCAAAGAGTTCTGCTGTTGTTACTTAAGTAGATTTTTAAGATTTTTCAAACTTACTGGACAGATTCAGGTGTTCCAGTTAACATACAGGACCTTTCTGGAAGGCCACCACTGTCTACAATTTAAAACAAAAAGAAAACTTCAGGTCAAAAGATTAAAGGTAGCATTATTGTTACTAGAAACCTTAAAAAAAAAAAAAAAAAAAGCTAGTTTTCTAGTCACACTGAAAATACCATGAGAATATAACATTACCAGGAGCTATCTGTATTTTGCATCCAGATTCCTGTTGTATGCGTGAGATCTGTTCACCTCCTCTGCCAATTACTAATTAGAAAAAAAAAAATTTTTTTTTTTTTGGTTGAAAGATCCTAAAGTACGTTTTGATCATGTTTTCAAAACTTTAAAAATCAAGTTACTTACTGAATCCAACCATTCCATCTGGAACTTTGTATTCTTCTGTCATTACAGATCTGCTAAGAAATAACAGAAAGCACTATTTTCCTTCAATGAAAGATACTTTGTTTACAAATAAAAGATAATCTATTAATAAAAATGGAAGTCTAATGTCTCCCAATGGCTTAAACTAAGGTTCTAGGCTCAGACTCATGTCAAAAAATATGGTCTTATTACTTGAGTAGTTAAATTAAGAATTTTAAGATGACACATCAAGTGAAGAAGGGATGATGAATGGAACAGTCTGAAGGCATGAACTGTAAAGAAGTTGGAGTGGAGTTTAGAGAACGTCATCTTAACAGTTACTTTAATTCACCCGTTCTTCTAAAATGTGGTTAATTCCACCTATCTCTCCAAATCACAAATTTTTCTCACTCAAAAGAAAAATCATCACTTTATGGTACCTTCCCAAGGGGAGTGACATGAACTAGGTACACCAAAAAATACACAGACACATATTCAATATACATCAATGTGGTTGTGTTTTTACATACAGCTCAACCAAAACTTGCAGAGTACTTTTTGAAAATCTTTTGACTATACCTTTGCTGCTGATGCATCGGTGGTAACTGTGTTCCAAAAGCTATCAAAAAATTAAATAAAAATAAAACGAAAATTCAAAATTTCAATTTACTTATATATTTAACAACACAATCATATTAAACATTGAAAAATCTCTCCCTAATGCACAGACAACATCTTGAAGAGAGTCAAATTTTTTACAGAATATTTATATTGGCACTGACAGGGGCAAGAGAGCCAATGAAAGGGAAGACATTATATTAGCAATGGCACAGAACAAAATAATTTCCTTTTTTCAAGCTGTACAAGTATAAATCAAGAATTGGAGCTGTTAAATATGTAAAATAATTCAGCAACCAATCCTTATATATACCTGGCCACAATTAATGGGACAGATTGTAAAATAGGAGAAAAAGGTATATATTTACAAAGAAATTCAGGCTAGCTGATCCAAAATACTCATAAACCAACTAACTTCAAAGATACCCAATAATATGAACAAAATCTTAACACTGAAATTGTTACTTTAGCTTTTGACCCAGTTTAAAAGGAATACTTACAGTCATTTTGAGGAGCAACTTTCTTAGCATCTGGTTGATCTGCAAAATTAAGTGTCTTTTAATTTTTTGCCAATTAAGTACAAAGCTTCTCCCCTCCCAAACAAGAATAAATAACAATATAAACATTTATTAAAATATCTGAAGGTATGGTTTATCATTTGAACCAAAACTGCCAAAATTCAACCCAAACTCAGTAATCTAAAAAAGAAACGATACTTCATTCTCTTCACATTCAAAAGATGCACAGACATTAAAATAGTTATCTGATTCTTAACAAATCACTGACCTTAATGTATGTTAAGCACACTAGAATGATACAAGACAAAGTACTTTAGGTCCATTACTAGCAAAATATCACATGCTAAAGGCTAATGATGCTTCCACCTCAGGAACTGAAGACTGGGGGGAGAAAAGCCTATCAAACTATAAAAATCTGACATATTAAAGTGTATCTGACAGTGACCACAAAGCTATGCCCCAAAAAATAAAACAAAAAAACCCCCCACAACATTACAAGGCAATCTCAACCTAAACTGTTCTATTATTTATAAACAAACATTTCACTGCATAAAACTTTAGCGAAAAAATAAAATCTCAAAGCAACTACATGACTACCTTCATCTAAATCCATTACACAGATGAATACAATGCATACCTTGGAACAGACAACCTATAGCTCAAAGTACTACATTCTCCTCCCCCCTTCAAACTTAAATGATTAAACATCAGAATGTTGTGCAGCAAAAATTCAGACACATAATCCAAGAAATATTTGTGTCCATTTAAGAATCCACTGGTTTATTTCACGTTTACATACTGAACACAGGTAATAAATAAAAATTCCTGCCTTTAAAAGGAGAGGGCATTCCCTCCCAGTGTGTTGTACTGCTCGGACTTGTCCAAGAGCCATCTACACATAAAATAAAAAGAATACATTACATACAACATCTGAAGCATCATTAGCTCATTTTTTTTTCTACATTAAAAACCTCACTATAAATATGAAAGACACTTAAATAAAAGGAAACCAGGTTCTCCTGGTCAAAAGCTACAAATACATTCTATAGCCTCAGTGAGAATCCTCCCTTTAAAAAAAAGGGTAAAAAGAAAATGTATCAAAACTCATGTATCAAACCTAAAACAAAAAATACATGCAGACTTCTAAGTTCAGAAGTTTCAATGATTATGATTTTTAAAAATACAAAGCACTGTAAATCCGCTGTTTTAATCCACAGGTTTAAAGCTAAACGTGAAACACAAAAGTACTGAAAGCAAAGAACATAAAAAAAATGGTATAACCTGCAACACACTAGAGTAGCAAACTATAGGAATTTCAACCTTTAAGGTCCAATTGGAAATAGAAAAATGACGAAAACACAGTATATTAAAATCCATTCACGTATGAGTAAAACCAGTGAAGTGTCTTCTAAGCAATTTATATTTTTGTTTTTTTAATATTATTAACAAGACGTCTGTGCAAACTTTCAATCTGGCACAATCCTAAAAGAGGGAAAATAAATTGTTTTCTAGTAAGACAAAACTTTTTTTTTTAAATTTTTAAAAAAATTTCTTTCAAATTTTACTTACCTTGTCTAGTTCTCTTTCCCCCCTTTTAGGGCAATATACAGCTTACAATTTTAACAACCTTATAATAAAAGTAATATTTCAATAAAATAACAGAAAAATACCGAGAATCACTTCAACTAAACACTCTGAAAAACAATTTAAAATACTTAGAGTATAACTTACCTCCATCTTCTAAAGGTCTTTTTTGTCCCCCATAACCATAGTCATTTGAATTCAGTGATGTCCCTGCATCACCTCCAATTTTTGCTGCAATCTAAAAAAAAAAAAGAAAAATACCATCACAAACTATTATATACTATTCATTACTAAATTCCCCCCATTTACTTCCTGATACATGTATATGTGAAATACTTAGTATCACATAAGAAAATATACTTGAAAAATTAAAATTATAGTTCAATTTATTGCTACCATTAATACTTCAGGCAGTTAACATAATAATCATGAGATTATTAAGCTTCTGATACATCCCTATAAGAAGCAACAAAGAAGTAATCAACTAGGAATCCGGAAGACAGACCAGATTTAAAGAAAATCTGGATCCTATCTGGCTCTCTGTCCTGACACTTCAAAAGATGTGTGTAAACACATAGAATGTGAACACTTTGTGGGACTCAAAGGCTATGCTATCTAGTAAGGCAGCCACTAGCCATATGTGGTTATTGAGTACCTGAAATGTGACTAGTCTGAAATGATACTTGCTCTAAGTGTAAAATTACTCACCGAATATTGAAAACCTGGAATATAAATCATCTTAAATTTTTATATTAAGCACATGCAAAGGGGGTAATATTTTGGATATGCTGGGTTAAACAAAACATGTGGCTCACATTGTACTTCTATTGGACAATGTTGCTCCAAGGATATATGCAGGAGTCCGGGGAGCTCAAGTCTTAAAAAAACCTCAGCTGCAAAACCATAATTCTCTTAGAAGATTTTTAAATTTTAAAGTAGGGCAAATAATTTATTGCATCTGACTGAACCAATTTAAGAAATACCCAGCTTTGCTGGCATGGTGGCTCATGCCTGTAATCTTAGCACTTTGGAAGGTGGAGGTGGGTAGACTGCTTGAGCTCAGGAGTTCGAGAGCAGCCTGGGCAACATAATGAAACTCCATCTCTACTAAATACAAAAATCAGCCAGGTGTGGTGGTGCACGCCCATAGTCCTAGCTACTCGGAAGGCTGAGGCACGAGAATCACTTGAACCCAGGAGGTGGAGGTTGCAGTGCACCAATATCACGCCCCTCTTGGGTGACAGAGCAAGACTGTTAAAAACAAAACAAAACAAAACAAAAAACAAAAAACAAAAACCTGGCTTCAAGTCACAAGTAGGGCACAATCAGCAGATACTTACTGAATTTTTCTATAAAAGGACAACTGAAGTAGTTCCCATTTCCATGGGGAATCATGGAGTGGTTCTGCCACATTGCTGAGTGGTCAGCAATAGTCCAAGCTCCACACTGCAATGCTGTACATTCATTATTGATGTGTGATGGGCTCATGAGAATTTATTATATAATTCTTTCAATTTTGAGTATATTTGAAATCTTCCATGAAAAAATATTAAAGAAAACCTAACTTTTGGTGACTGGGATTCCCCAAAGAGATCCCCATATGGATAACTGCTTCAAGTTTTTATTATCATCAGACAACTGGAGAGGGTAAAATTATAGTTAAGTGCTGAAGTCATAAATTCAACATGGATCACTTAAGTCTAATTATGTATCAGTCCCCATATACTAACCTCATCAGACAACTGGAGAGGTTAAGATTATAGTTAAGTGCTTGAGTCATAAATTCAACATGGATCACTTAAGTCTAATTACATATCAGTTCCCATATACCAACTGTATTTCCTAGGACTTCTAGATTTCCCTTTTCCTCATCTAAAAATGCAAACATCTACCACAAAGAATATTAGGATCAAGTACTAGATTGCTTGATAAAAAAAAAAAGGTACACTCTCAGCCGGACACAGTGGCTCATGTCTGTAATCCCAGCATTTTGGGAGGCCAAGGCGGGCAGATCACTGAGGTCAGGAGTTCGAGACCAGCCTGACCAACATGGAGAAACCCAGTCTCTACTAAAAATACAAAGAAATTAGCTGAGCGTGGTGGCGCATGTCACCCAGCTACTCGGGAGGCTCAGGTGGGAGAACTGCTTGAACCCAGGAAGTGAAGGTTACAGTGAGCCAAGATCACGCCACTGCACTCCAGCCTGGGCAACGGCATGAGACTCTGTCTCAAAAAAAAAAAAAAGGTAAATTCTCCCTTTGGTCAATCTAACCTTCTTTAATCATCTTTCACTTTACCAATTACAAACCTGTTTTTGTTTCTGGGTGTCTAATTTAAATCTTATTTTCCTAATAATGCCTGAAAACACTGCTTTTCCACCCTTAGGTCTTAAAGCACTTAGCATTTGAATTGTTCCTCAGGAAAGTAAATACACTGCTGGGTACTGACAGGCACTAATAGAGGGAACATATTTCAGGCCAGAGAAAATGGTACTACCAAGAATAGGAAACGGTTTAGCCTATGAATACCTTCTGCAGTTAGCTTTTATAAATACTCTATGAGTTTGCAAAGCAGCACTCCTTGAACTCCAAGAAACTTCTATACAGAGAAAAGACACTTATTTATACAACTTTACCCACTGAATAGTTCAAAATGAACTACTGAACTAACCAAATGAAAATGAAAGCTGAGGCCAGGCATGGTGGCTCATGCCTGTAATCCCAGCACTTTGGGAGGCCGAGGCAGGGCAGGGTAGATCATGAGTTCAGGAGTTCGAGACCAGCCTGACTGACATGGTGAAATACCATCTCTACTAAAAATACAAAAAAAAATAAAAAATTAGCCGAGCACGGTGGTGCGCACCTGTAATCCCAGCTACTCAGGAGGCTCAGGCAGGAGAATCACTTGAACCCGGGAGGCAGAGGTTGCAGTGAGCCAAGATCGCACCACTGCACTCCAGCCTGGGTGACAGAGCGATCTAACTCTGTCTCAAAAAAGAAAAAAGGAAAAGAAAAGAAAAAATGAAAGTTGACAGTTCACACTAAAGAACCAGTAACACCATTTCAAAAATTGAGAACTGTTATAAAGACATTAGAGAAAAGCTTTTAATAAAAATACCAATAAAGGAGCCCGGCTCAGTGGCACCTGCAGCCCCAGCTACTTCAGAAGCTGAGATGGGAGAACTGGTTGAGGCCAGAAGTTCAATGCTAATACAGCAAGACTCCATCTCTTTAAAAAAAAAAATTGAAAAAACAAAATGAACTGTAGATTTGATAATTTTCTAAGATCAATAGAAAATACACAATTCCTAGGTGACTACAAGGATAATTAATTTAAGACAAATAGTAATTCCTAAAAACCAACCTCCAACTATATTCAACTCCTTTTTCAGAGTACTTGAACTCAACATATTCAATTTTTATTAGACATTTATCAAGTGTGGGAAACTTTTAACTTTATTTAATTATTATTATTATTTGAGATGGAGTCTCACGATGCTGCCCAGACTAGAGTGCAGTGGCATGATCTGGGCTCACTGCAACGTCTGCCCCCCAAGTTCAAGTGATTCTCCCGCCTCAGCCTCCCGAATAGCTGGGACTACAGGTGCCTGCCACCATGCTCGGCTAATTTTTGTATTTTTAGTATAGACAGGGTTTCACCTTGTTGGCCAGGCTGGTCTTGAACTCCTGACCTCAAGTGATCCACCTACCTCAGCCTTCCAAAGTGTTGGGATTACATGCATAAGCCAACATGCCTGGCTACTTTATTTAATTTTAGTTTTACAAAAATAATTCAAGCTTTCCATCTGGACCATTATCTACTTCTTGAATGAGTAAGTTATTTTTCCTGTTTTCACTACTTTAGCATTTCTCACCTCTATTGAGGAAGCCAAGAGGTGAGAAATCCAAGAATTTGGGAGTTGAAAAGAAACTTAAAAGACACAGTAGTCTCTCTTTATCTTCAGTTTTTGCTCTTCACAGTTTCAGTTATCTATGATATAGTACAATAAGATATTCTGGGGTAGGGGAGGGTCCCCTCATTCATGTAACTTATTATAGCATATTGGTTTAATTTTTTTTAAATTTGCCCTTCTTGTCAAGTAATACAGTGTACTGTTGTAATTGTTCTATTTTATTTTTTAAATTAAATTAAATTTTTGAGACAGGGTCAGGCTGTTGCCCAAGGCTGTAGTGCAGTGGCATGATCATGGCTCACTTATGCAACTACATAAAGGACCCAGCACTGTCAACATTCTAGACTTGACCTCCCAAGTTCAAGCAATCCTCCCACCTCAGCCTCCTGGGTAGCTGGTACTACAGGCACGCACCACCATGTCTGGCTAATTTTTTGGTGTTTTTTTTTTTTTTTTTTGAGACGGAGTCTCGCTCTGTTGTCCAGGCTGGAGTGCAGTGGCGCGATCTCGGCTCACTGCAAGCTCCACCTCCCGGGTTCACGCCATTCTCCTGCCTCAGTCTCCTGAGTAGCTGGGACTACAGGCACCCACCACTCCCGGCTAATTTTTTGTACTTTTAGTAGAGACGGGGTTTCACCATGTTAGCCAGGATGGTCTCGATCTCCTGACCTCGTGATCCACCCACCTCAGCCTCCCAAAGTGCTGAGATTACAGGCATGAGCCACCGCGCCCAGGCTATTTTTTAGTATTTTTTATAGAAACAGGGTTTCACCATGTTGCCTAGGGTGGTCTCAGACTCCTGGGCTCAAGCAATCTTCCTGACTCAGCTTCTCAAAACACTAGGGTTACAGCCATGAGCCACCTTGGCTGGCTGATTTCTTTTCAAAGACAACGTCATAGTTAAAGTTAAGTGTTAAGATTATAGGCGTGAACCACTATGCCCAGTCTTGCTCTAATTTATTATTATCGTTAATACTGTGTCTGATTTAGAATTTAAACTTTATAGATACACATGTATAGGAAAAAACATTACCGTGTATATACTGGATTCAATACTATCTGTGGTTTCAGATATTCACTGAGGTTCTTGGAATGTATCCTCCGAGGTTAAGAACAGACTATTTTAGTTTACTTAACTTCTGAGAATCAGAAAATCTCTAAAATCAGGTGGTATGATCAACTACAGTCCCTCAGTATCCCTGGAGGATTGGTTCCAGGAACCATGCAAATACCAAAATCCACAGATGCTCAAGTTCCTTACATAAAATGGTACAGTATCTGCATATAACCTACACAAATCCTTCAGTATACTTAAAGCATCTCTAAATTACTTATAATACCTGATACAATGTACATAGTTGTTGTATTGTTTTTATTCGTATTACTTGTATTGCTGGACTGTTATTCCATTTTTCTAATATTTTTGATCCATGGTTGGCTGAATTTGCAGATGCAGAGCCCACAGATACAGAGGTCTGACTTGTACTTTAATTCATCAGAAATATTTATTGATTTAATTCAGTAAATGTTGAGTACCTACTATAGGCAAGGTCCTGATGGAGTTAGTAGTTCCCATACACCAGATATGCAAAGAAATGTGGACACTAGAAATATTACCATACCATAACTTGCTTATCACAAGCCTTGCTAAACTGTCACAAAATAATTTAAAAAAAGAATCATGCTCAAATGTTAGTTTTCACTGAAGAGACTGATGGTAATAAAAAAAAAACAGCTCTAGTCTGTATTTTCATTTCATTCAAACAACATTATGCAGCCTGAATCACTTTCATAATTGTCAGAGAAGAGACTGCAAGAAGGATCGAATACATAATGACTAATTTCATAGTTGTCTAGAGGGGAAGGGATGAGGGTTAATAGTCTTGCTTAGCTAATCATCTAGTGATTCATTTCCACCTTCATATAACCTCGAGGAAAAAACCGGCAGATAAATACATTTTAATTTTCCAATGTTCTAGAGACAGAAGTTGCTATTAGTACCACTGCTAAAGACCCAATCAAACAATCCCAATCTCTGGAGTTACAGCTTGAAATACACAAAAATAAATTTCTTAAGTGCACAGGCTGGAAACCCTGAACTAAAGCAGCAATCTGGTGTCCCTGTGTTGAATTTAGCTCAGAATATTATAAAAATCTAAAAATTTCACATAAAAATAAGCTAGAAAAAAAAAAGATTGGCAACTAAATGACCAGATGGCAATAACCAGCTAGAGTTAACATTACTGGCATTACCAGGTACGGATCAGGAATCATAATTACTTGTCCTGCTTTTCTGAATAACAACTATCCAGCTAAATATACCAATGGCATCCCCACTGGTACAGCCTTTGAAGCTCCTTGAGAGCAGGAAACTGTTCCTATATCTCTTCCTTCCAAAAACAAAAACAGCATAGTATTCTAGACAAAGAAAATAAACTTAGGATTAGTTGAGGATTCTAGAAACTTAAGTCAATATTCTCTTAAATACACAAGGAGGAAGTAGTTCAGATATTAACCTAACTTTTGTCTAAGTACGCTTCTGTATATTCCACTTATATCATCGGAGTAACAGCTACAACTGACATTTAGAGATATCATCAAATGTAATGGGTAATTCCAGGCAAAAACTAAAGTTAGGAAGCTCAGATTTAAGATCATTTTTATAAAGAAATCATTACAGCAAAGACATCAGGACAACTGATCTACTAGCATATACGACAATAAATTTCGCAATTTGCCAACAATGTCTACATTTTAATAAGTATAAAGAAATTATGGCTTAGCCTAATAATAAAATCCAATTTTTTTTTTGAGACACGGTCTCACTCTATGTCCAGGCTGGAGTGCAGCAGCGTGATCTCCACTCACTGCAACCTCCACTTCCCAGGTTGAAGCGATTCTTGTGCCTCAGCCTCCCAAGTAGCTGGGACTACAGGCACAGGCCACCAAGCCAGGCTACTTTTTGTATTTTTTGTAGAGATGGGGTTTCACCATGTTGGCCAGGCTGGTCTTAAACTCCGACTTCAAGTGATCTGCCTGCCTCAGCCTCCCAAAGTGCTGGGACTACAAGGCGTGAGCCACCGTACCCGGCCTGAAATCCAATTTTTAATTAAAGCATTGCAACACAAGGTCTTCCAGTATCTGGATCCGCTTGTACCTTTCCTTGCCTCGTTTCACGTCCTCCCACCCCCATCTTCTAGCGACTTCACTTCTGGGTTCTTGTCATTCCCTCAAGTCCCCATACCTCTGCGCATGCTGCTTCTTTTCTTTACTGGCCAAACTCTCTTTCATTCTATAATGCCTTGCTCAAATATCACCTTTACTTAGGAAGCTGGACACCCCCTCCTAACTTGTGTCCCGTACAAGGTGCCTGACTTATAGAAACTCTTATAAATTAGCAAGTGGATGAATTAAATATCCATATTTTGTCTGCTCTCGTTAAAGTATTAATCAGATAATCCTGTTCATTTGCATTTGGTCAAGGAACTATATCATAGCTTCTTAGTAGGAAACAATTCATGCATTAAAACAAAAAAAAAAACAAGGCCGGGCGCAGTGGCTCACGCCTGTAATCCCAGCTTTGAGAGGCCAAGACGCGCGGATCACGAGGTCAGGAGTTCGAGACCAGCCTGGCCAGCATGGCTAAACCCTGTCTCTACTGAAAAAAAAAAAAAAAAAAATACAAAAAATCAGCCGGGGGCATGGTGGCGGGCGCCTGTAATCCCAGCTACTCGGGAGGCTGAGGCAGGAGAATTACTTGAAGCCGGGAGGCGGAGGTTGCAGTGGGACGAGATCGCGCCACTGCACTCCAGTCTGGGCGACAGAGGGAGACTCCGTCTCAAACAAAACAAAACAAAACTCCAGTATCTACCTACAGTGTGCGATACTAATTAATCCAATGTGCTGGTTCTGGTAAAATAAAATAGTTGGTTCCAGTAAATAAAATAGTTCCCTTAAGTTTTACAAATCAGTCTAATAAAACACGCTAAGAGTGTCTGTCATAGTTATATGCTTGTTGCTAAACATGTTCAGAATTTCTTAAATTACGTGAAAAAACCGCAGAACTAATATTAATGATGACCTTTTGTTGACTACCCCTAATATTTCTGGTTATAAACAAGTACAGGTTCATGTTTATAATGCGTTCACATTAGATGTGTTACAACGGATTTTATGAATTCTAATTTTGACTCAATGTTCCTTCAACTGTACCGGTAAAAAGTTAACTAAGTGAACTCCTAATGCAATGAAAACACAGCACAACACTGGTTTCTAATTATCATTAGCTTAACACTAGTAAAAAAATGTCCAGCACCTAGTACAATACGCATAGTGTCATAGAGAATAGGATTCTTTTGCTTACATGCAAATCCATACCAACCCCATACATTTTGAAATGTTAAATATATTAGGGGACTATCTAAAAATGTGAAGTTCAAATTAAGAAATCTTTTATTTTCCTGAAGTACACGCACTATTTTAACAGCTTTCGTCTGGGAAAGTGGTGCCTTCAGGGCAAATGCACGCACTACGTAATACAAAGAGGTCTGGTCAGTTTACGACTCTGAACAGAGAGGCAGATTCAAATTGAAACCTCTGGTATAATGGGCCTGAGGCCATTTTGAGAAATAAGGGGGGCGGACTGGTGGAACAGACTGACACGTAAATCCCGCCCAGAAAAAGACTGCTTTCAAGTCCCTTCCTTGTAGAGGTGTGAAGGTGAATGGTACTGAAAGCGGTTTTAATTGCGAGAGAGAACGGAAATGAGCTATAAAGGCTACTTTAATGACAAATCCCTTCCCTTGCTATGGCTCCAGGATAGACCCTAGTTCTTTCCCAAACTCATTACCAGAACCTTCCATTAAATTGTGTGAAACTAACTGCGCTTTATCCCCTAAAAGAGGATCTTCATCTAAACTAGCTCACTGGAGACACGCGAGTGCCGCAGAAGCGGGGGAAAGACTTCAGGCCTTCTTTGCGTAGCACGCGTCGGGGTTCTAAGTGGATTAGGCACCAAGAACACAAAACTGAGTTCTAGTCTCTAATCGTTATTACCAACATGGGGAAACGTGTCTCTTCACATTTCAGCCCGGAAGGACACCTCTTTCCTCTTCCTCATGCGCTTAAGGGTAGCGGCCTACTCAGTCAGCGGCCAATTACCGTGAGCTTTCGGGATTCCGCCGCGCGGTCCACGCTTACCTGCCGGGCTCTCTGCAGTGCATCTTTGAAAGCGTCGTTAACTCCTCCACCACCACCGCCGCCACCACCGCCACCAGCTGAGCCAGAAGACGGGGGAGGCACTGTTGAATAGTCTGCCATGGTTACACTATAAGAGCCGCTGCCGCCCGTTCAGAGACTTCCTCTCAGCTAACAGCTAAGAAAGAAAGAAAATGGCGGCCGTCGAAGCTCTATTACATTCTTGCGCGACCATCGTGCCGTAAGGGGCGGAGACTGAAGGAACAAAATCTCGCGATGTTTCCGAGGCAACGCGCTAGTGTGGGGTTAGGGCTGAGAAAGAACGACAGGAACAGAGACGTCGCGAGAATTAAGTTTAAGATTTCGCGAGAACAGGGTTTCTTTTGGCGCCTCCTCTCCGCGCGTTCTTGGGGTGAGGCTGGGTAATTGTTCCTGCAGGGTGGTGGGTCACAGTGGCCAGTTGACTGCGACTGGGGTTGCGTGGTGGGAAGTCTGAAGAAAAGGTTGTTTCTTACCGGTCGCTGCCTCAGGGAGGTAGTGCGGTAGAATTTTCCGCCATGGGTCATTCTCGGTGTCCGCGGGGAAGGGCGTGACAACGACGGGCGTGACAGCGACGCAACAGTGTCTCGAGAGCGCTGCCGCCCGGAGGGCGCCAGGAGAAGCGCGTCCGAGACGCCGCGCGGTGATGTTCCCGAAAACGTCTGCCCGGCCTAGCGGGAACCCAGCATGGTTTTCAGGGTAGTAAAGTGTCCCTGTATTTTACTTACAGACTGTCAAATTTTTTAGTTTTATCACGAGGGTGGGTGTTGAATTCAGGCTGGAAGCCTGTTAGTTCTCGACCATATTTTAAGTTTTTGTTTAAAATAATGTGGATGAGGCTCTAAAAGTATGACTGCCCTTTTCTTTATCCAAAAACGTGATTGTTCTTAAAGTTCAGTGTTAGCCAGATTTAGTAACCTAGTATTTGTACGTGTCCATGGCCATTTTTATTAAGGTTTTTTTGTTTGTTTGTTTGAGAGTCTCGCTCTGTTACCCAGGCTGGAGTGCAGTGGCGCGGTCTCGGCTCACTGCATCCTCCGCCTCCTGGGTTCAAGCGATTCTCCTGCCTCAGCTTCCCGAGTAGCTGGGACAACAGGCGCCTGCCACCATGTCCGGCTAATTTTTTGCATTTTTAGTAGAGACGGTTTCACCGTGTTAGCCAGGATGGTCTCGATCTCGTGACCTCGTGATCCACCCGCCTCGGCCTCCCAGAATGCTAGGATTATAGGCGTGAGGCACTGCGCCCTGCCTGTTAAGGTCTCTTAAGAACAGCGTTGTTTCTGGACCAAAATAGATTTTGTAGCTTCTTAGGCGTAGTTTCTCCCACCCCATCCTGTGGGTACTCAAATGTAAGATCATATTCTGAATTGTCATCACAGGACTAGGTATATATATATGTGTGTGTGTGTATGTGTGTGTATATATATAAATTGGTATTTTATGTTATGTACTAAAGTTACCAAGTAATGCCAGACATTTCTTCAGACCTTCTCCAACATATCGTGGCATGTAATTTACTGCGTTAATAGTAGTAAGCTCCAGGAATCGTTAGGATACTTTAGAAGTCTTACTCTTTATTATTGAGTATATCACAGTGACTTTTTTTTCCAAAATTATTTCTATTTAAATAACAAAGAATGAGGTAAAATGAACTTTCTCGACTTTGTGGCATTTTGTCTTATTTGGTTAGGTCTAAAAAAATACTTTTTCAGCAGCTCTTAAGAGTAATTGTGAGAAATATATATATGCTGCATTCTTTCTGAAAACCTAAAAGTAATGTGTTCATTTGCTTAAGCACCAAAATAGCAGTTAATATGAATGTAGATATAGGTGAGCCATCATTTCCCTTTAATCAGCTTTTAAGGCAGTCGTATCCATTTATAGCTCTGATGATCTTTTTCAGTGTTCATGGCCATTCCTATAAATTTTGGTGGGATTTGCATTTGAAAAATCAGTGCACGTATGGGACTACAGATTTAATCATAATATATAGAAAAACAGTAAAAGCAGTGTTGGGTGTGTGCGGTTAGGTAGAAATTTTCCAGTTGTATTTTGAGAATGTCTTGATTTTTTCATATTTTATTAATTAGGCAATAATCAGACCTTTTGATCAATGTAATTTACCACAGTGCTATAATTTACGCTCAAAACAAATTTATGTATATCTCAATTTATTTTAGTTATCACTGAATATTGAAAATATGTAAGGACCTCACTATTTTTTTTTATTTTTTAATACGTACTCGCTCTGTTGCCCAGGCTGGAGTGCAGTGGCACGATCTTGGCTCACTGAAACCTCAGCCCCCCAGGTTCAAGAGATTCTCGCACCTCAGCCTTTGGAGTAGCTGGGATCACAGGTGTGCACCACCATGCCTAATTTTTTTTTTTTTTTTTTGAGACGGAATCTCACCCTGTCACCCAGACTGGAGTGCAGTGGCATGATCTCGGCTCACTGTAACCTCTGCCTACCGGCTTCAAGCAATTCTGCCTCAGCCTCCCGAGTAGCTGGGATGACAGCCACCCACCACTACGCCCAGCTAATTTTTGTATTTTTAGTAGAGACAGTGTTTCACCATGTTGGCCAGGCTGGTCTCGAACTCCTGACCTCATGATCCACCCTCTTTGGCCTCCCAAAGTGCTGGGATTACAGGCGTGAGCCACCGCGCCTGGCCAGAATAAAATTCCTGATAGCTTAATCTTTTGGAAAAATTAATGCTTGAGACAAAGGTTCTTTGTGAAAATATAAATAAACTGCTTTTTAGGACCTCTTCAGTGAAGCTGGGAGGAATATTTGGGGGGTTGCTAAGGTGTCATTCCAAACTTTTTAGTGTTCTTCAAATCTAATAAAAGAGCAAACATCTTTACTTTATTATACAAAAGCCCTCTTTGAATATTAATGGAGTATTTGGTTACTCCACACATTCACTGTCAGGATCTGTCCTTTGATTATTATCATGGGAGATATAACAGGGCATCATAGGATATATAGGAAATAGATTTTTAATTTTTAGAGAAAAATTTAGAGCTCTCCACCTCTTCTTATAAGACATAACACTCGCAACTTCCCATTACTTTAGGTAATAATGTTAGATTGAAAGTTTGGGACTCCTGAAAGCATCTATCTTAAATAAGTGGCCTTATCATCCGGTTCTTAAGTGAGTTTAGCTTATTCCATAGCATACATTATAATTTATAATAAGGCTGCTATATACAAATATGCACTAATATACTTGTAATTTCCTGTAAATTGATCCTATACTTGTTTCCTAGATGTTTCCAAACAACTACCTACAAAACTTTGGTTTTACATGTTGCCTCAAAAACAAAATGTCTAAAATTCATATATTTACTGTTCTTCTCCCTTTTTTTGTGGTCAAAACATTTCTTGTTTCTTTTCCTATTGGATCATATATTTAGATAATCAGTTCTTCTATTACATATATCTTTTTCATTAACCTTTAGCTAAATAAAAATATCCAGATTAAAAATAGTCTTTTCTCATGAAACTTAACCTGACTAACCAATTGCAGTGACCTTTTATTTATTCAGTGGTTACCCACATTGGCTACAGGGAGCTTTTAAAAAATATGAAAGGTAGGCCGGGCGAGGTGCCTCACGCCTGTAATCCTAGCACTTTGGGAGGCCGAGGCGGGGGTGGATCACCTGAGGTCAGAAGTTGAAGACCAGCCTGGCCAACATGGTGAAACCCCGACTCTACTAAAAACACAAAAATTAGCTGGGCATGGTGGCGGGCGCCTGTAATCCCAGCTACTCGGGAGGCTGAGGCAGGAGAATTGCCTGAACCCGGGTCGCGGAGGTTGCAGTGAGCTGAGATCGCACCACTGCACTCCCTCCTGGGTGACAGAGCGAGATTCTGTCTCAAAAACGAAAGAAAGAAAGGTTAGCCCTAACTCCTACTCCCAGAAACTGATTTAATTGGTCTATATTTGAATCCGTAAGAGCTTCCTGGGTTAATACTAAAGTGCAGACACATTTGAGAACCACTGAAATACACAAGTGTACAAGCTCTGGCCGACTTTTGCTTATTTTTAATGGCTTGCAGTTTGTTTCTAGTTATGGGTTTATAGTCTTGAGATGAATTCAGGGTCTAGAAACAGCTTTTTTTAAACTGTTAAAATAATTAAATGGGAAGTGATTAGACTGAGGTACCTCCAGTGCCCTGTGTTCCTACATAAGCAAACTGAAACCTAATTCAGTGTAAACTGTCTTAACCAATCAGAAACTGCCAATTAACCTTTAACTAGGGACTTTTCACTGGAATGGTCCAAATCAGGCTGTTGCTCCACTTTAATCAAATGTTTTCTTTGCATTGTTTCTGCATTCATCCTGTGAAAGTCCTCCTTATCCCTTCAGCCCTAAGCCATTGAACTACTTTCAATTGGGACCTGTCCTATTCATGAATCAATTGAAAGTTTTTCTTTTAACTGGACTAACTCAAACTTTTTGTCTGCTAGACTAAGGCAGAGTTTCTTAACAAAAGGTCACCAGCGTCATCAAGAGTGCTTTTTAGAAATGCAGATACCTGAGCCCTACCTGGACCTACTGAATCATGTTTTGGGGAATCTATATTTCTTTTTCTTTCTTTCTTTCTTTTTTTTTTTTTTCCGGAAAGTAAGCATCATAGTTGATTCTACTCATCAAGATTTGAAAACTACCCTTTTACACAAAACATATTTAATATTTGAGGAATTCAAGTGAATTAAATTTTGTTTCCCTGGCTAGATTGTAGTAAATGTTATGAATAAAGAAATTTTGTCTTCTCCCTCTGCCCCTCCTCTGTATAAAAGAGGGCTGGTCAAGGACCGCGTCTTATTCTTTGGTTTGCCCAGTATGCTTTTATGTTGGTAAAAGTTTAATAAATATCAAGTTGAATTCTTGATTCCACTTATCATTTTCCTACAAAGCTACATATGATTATGAATGTGGAGGGCCTTTGAGGCCAGATGGCACTGAAGGGTAGTTTCACACAAACTTTTCTTAGAATATCAGTCTTGGAAAGACCTTGAAGGTAATCTCGCCCATTTGTTTCATTTTATATTGGAGGAAACCATAACAGATTGCTGAGTGCCTTCTACAAAGTGCCAAGATTAATTGCAGAGCCAAGACTAGATTTCTAATCCAGTGCTCTTTATTTTGTGAACTATCTTCTATATGAAGCATCGGTGTTTGGGTTGGAGGTTTTCTGCTTCTTAGGTACAAGAGGAAGAAGAATCTGTACAGAACCAAAAACATCTTAATTTTTGTAATCAGGATGTCTACCTTTACTGACAACATTTCCTTCTGAAAATAGGTTATTGAAAGATCAAGGATCTTTGCCAGTGAAATCCTTAACTGGAAGTTGGTGGGTACAAGATACAAAACTCATTTGGTATAACAATTTTGTTGTTGTTTTTTAGTGGAACTTTGCTTCTCTATTCTGACATTTCCATGTCTCTATTTATAGCAGTGATCTCTTTGGAATTTGCCTTCTGATTCCATTTGTTCTTTTATGTTGCTTCATATTAACTGATGTTCTCACTTTATTTAAAAAAATTTGAAGGGACATGTACTTAAGAAAAAGGAATTAATTTTTTTACAAGAAATATCTGGAGGTACTATTTTTCTATGATTCATCATAATCATTGTTTATGCCAGGTTATCTAATTGTAGCAATAATATAAATACTATTTTTTCAAGCAAGAATGGTAGTTTTAAAAAATTTAAGTGCATATTAAGCTTTAGACGCCTTTTATCCGGGACAGATATTACCTTTAGATTCTTAACAACCTTGCTCCTTAACTATGCACTTTGATATAAATGAAGATTGAGAGGTTTTAGTTAGAGCCTTTAAGTGGTAAACTGTCAAGGGCAGGAGCTATCTTATTTACCTTTGGGATGAAAATAATGCCTGGCATCTAGTAGGTCCTAATTAATCTATTCATTTATTCAATTCAACAAAAATTCTGGGCATTGTTCTAAGTGCTAGAGATACAGTAGTAAACAAAATAGACATATATCTCACCGTCTTGTCTTGAGCATGCTAGTGAGTGAAGGTGGAGTGAAACCATGGATCACTTTGCAGAGACTCCCTATTGTTTTCAGACAATTATTTGTATCAGTCTAACCAATAATATCCTGTAGCTAATTAAGCAATGGTTTGAAGAGACAGAATGGGAGAAGCTGAATGATCAGATAGATCATTCAGTCATTAAACATTTAATTTCCTAGTGTATGTTAAATTATTTGAAACAAGCTAGTGAATGTGAGTCATTGTCATCCCAATTGTCAGCCTGATTCTTGTGCTTTGTTTATATCTTGGGGTAAAGACTTCAAGCTTCTGGCCAGGTTACAGCCCGGGAACTTCATCTCAGATCACATACCACTGAATCCCAAGTGCATAAAATAATGTGTGCTATGTAGTAAATATTACTACATTAATCCTTAGCTACTCAAAATGCAGTTTCCTCACTACTTGTGGCCACAGCCTGCATCTAGTCTTCATCCAGACAGCTCAAACAATAAAAATCTTCAAGTCTGATATTCTCCTCAAGATGATCTCTTGTCAGTTTGTTTCCTAATGTACTTCTTCCGTTCCTCTAGTCTTTTGACACTTCTCTTTTCTTTCCATCTCTTACTTGCTGGCTTTCCTTCTTTGCCAGTCACTTCAGTAATTCTCAACTCCCACTCCCCTTTGTCTTTTAGTTGTGTCCATTCTTTAAATCAACAACTCTTAATCAGTTCAAATTGACTTTGGAGTCAGATGAACTTCAAATCACCATTTGCTACTTCAGTGACCTTGCCAAATTCTTTAACCTTTTTTGAGTTTGTTTACTCTTTGGTACCCTAAGCATTGTTTTGAAAATTAAATGAGATTATTGTATCCAGATACTTTTGACCACAAGTAATGAAAACCCTTACTAAATGGCTTAAATAATAAAAAATCCAGGGGTAGAGTGGCTCTAAGGCTGGTTGATTAGCAGCTCAACAATTTATGAGGTACCCATGTTTTTTTCATCTTTGCCTTCTACCACCCTCAGCTTCTTGACTTTACTCCCCTAATGATTGCATAATGGTTGCCACAGTTCCAGGTGTCATGCAGTCATGATTGTTAAATGGAAGGGGAAAGTTGCTGCTACCAACGTCCCTACGCTCCACCCCTGCCCACAACTGCCAATCTGATTAACCTTGTCTTGACCAGAGCTGAGTCACAGTTTTACTCTATCAAGTGTCATACTGGCTTAGAATAATTAGGATTCATCTCAGGGGTGAGGGAGAGGCCCCACTTTCCTAGTAATAGTTATTCTTACTACTGCGTTTGTGAATGCTAGGACTCAATCCTTGTGCCCTTTTACCCTATCTATTATTCTAGTAATTTCCTCTAGTCTCATGGTTTCAAATATCACCTACACTCTTCCCAAATTTTTCTCTTTTGTCTGGACTGCTGTGAATACCAGACTCACATATCCAGCTGCCTACTGGGATTTCCATGCATCTTATTTTATTTATTATTTTTTTAAGAGACAGGATCTCTGTCGCCCAAACTGAAGTGCAGTGGTGCAGTCTTAGCTCACTGCAGCCTTGAGCTCCTGGGCTCAAGTGATCCCCATGCCTCAGCCTCCTGAGTAGCTAGGACTACAGGCATGCATCAGCACACCTGGCTAATTTTTATATTTTTTGTAGAGATGGGGGTCTCGCTATGTTGCCTAGGCTGGTCTCAAACTCCTGGCCTCAAGCAGTCCTCCTGCCTTGGCCTCCCAAAGTGCTGAGTTTGAGCCACTGTGCCTGGCCCCATGCATCTTTATTTTATATGTCCAATATTGAACTCCTCAGTTTCTCCCTTCTCCCCTCTATTTTAGAAAGTAGCAAGTCTGTTCTCTGTTTGCTGAAGTTGAAAAACCTTGGTGTCCTTATTGGTTTTTCCTCACATTCCCTGTCTGATTCACCAGGAAATCCTATTGACTCTACCTTTAAGATATATCCAGAAGTTCACCACTTCTCATCACCTCCACTGCTACATCATGGTCCAAACCACCTGAATATATATGTATATTGCTACTTCAGTGACCTTGCCAAATTCTTTAACCTTTTTTGAGTTTGTTTACTCTTTGGCACCCTAAGCCATATGTGTGTATGTATATATATTTTATATATGTACATAT
This sequence comes from Pongo pygmaeus, assembly GCF_028885625.2. Taxonomy (NCBI): domain Eukaryota; kingdom Metazoa; phylum Chordata; class Mammalia; order Primates; family Hominidae; genus Pongo; species Pongo pygmaeus. The sequence continues at coordinate 152,161,284 of NC_072373.2, read as the reverse complement.
ACATACATAAAGATTTTATATATATACATAATATATATACATACATTTTATATATATATATAATATATATACATACATTTTATATATATATATATGTATTTTCCCCCCAGACAGTGTCTCACTTTGTCACTCAGGCTTGAGTGCAGTGGTATAATCAGAGCTCACTGTAACCTCAAACTCCTGTGCTCGAGCAATCCTGCCTCGGCCTTCCGAGTAGCTAGGGTTACAGGCATGTGCCACCATATCTGGCTGACATTTTTTATCTTTTGTAGAGGCAGAGTATCGTTATATTGTCCAGGCTAGTCTGAAACTCGTGGCCTCAAGCTATCCTCCTGCCTCAGCATACCAAAGTGCTGGGACTACAGGTCTGAGCCACTGTGCCCATCAGTTCTTATTGGTCTTCCACCCTTGCCCACCGTCTTTCCCACGCTGTTAAGAATCAAAGTGACCTATCATTCTGCGTAAAACTCTCCAATGGCATTGTATCTTCCCTCAGAATGCAAGTCAAAGTCTTTAGTGGCCTACAAGCCTCTGTATTGCACCTGTTATTTCTCTGACCATCTTTCAACCCCTTCATCTCTATCATTCTGACTCAGCCACCTTGCAGTTCCTCAAAGATGCCTTGCATTCCCTCACTTCTAGGCTTTGGTATTTGATATTGCCCTCTATCCAATAAGTTCTACCATATGGATTGCATAGCTTTCCTCCTTTCCTTTCAGATTGTAGTGCTAATATTTTCTCTGAAATCATTTCTGGCTACCCTATCTAAATTTTGAATCTCCTTATTTACATCTTCTGCTTTATTTTTCTTAGCTTTTATCACCATCTAACACAACTTACAGTATTTAAACATTTTTATTATATCTCCCCCAACTAGAATGTACGGAGAATGAGGCAGGGATTTTTGTTCATACTGTATCCGTAGCACCTAGAAAGGTGCATTGGCATATGAAAGGTCCTTAATAAAAATTTGTAAATAAATGAATGTTCATTCATTCTGGTTTCAGCTGGGTCCTTAGTGGGATTTAGTAATTGTTTGTTTCTGATCAGCTGCTTCCCTATTTTCCATAACTGACATACTGAACTACCACCATTCTTATCAAACACCCTACTTTAGTCTGAATCCTTAGCAGTGGATGTCCCCCCACCCCTCTCTTTTTAAACAGAGTATTGATACTGTGTATGAACTTCTTGGTCTTCCTAGTCCTTTTACTTTCAAATTTATAAATTGTCGTCGTCTACTTCCTTTTGCTCTCAGAGCCCGCCTCTAATTTTATTCACGTCTCATCTACTGGTACTCTTGGTATCAAATCATATCAAATCTTATCTTCTTTGAGATGTCATTTAAGCAATTATTTCTTTTATTATATGTCTTACATGTTTTTAAATATCCTCCTCTATATTGTTTTCTTCTTCCCTGGACTATCTTAAAACCTCTTTTATCCTTTCCTTATTACAACTCTATCTCCTTTACTTCAGACAACTTTTTAGAAATATTTAAATTTACTATTTCATTTTCATTTCTCTCTTAATGTTCAATTTACCGCATTCTAGCTTTTATTGGTCACAATTCTATCTACCTCATAGAATTCTGAGAGATTAAATGAGGATACATGTGTTTTTAGAATAATGCTTGCACATTGTTAATATTTTTTTGAGGGCTCACCAGGATTAACTATTACTACTGAAGCCAAAATCATTCTCACTCTTACGGATACTTTTCTATCATCTTTCTTTACTTTTCTATATCCTTCATGAAATAGTTTCTGTCTTTTGGTTTTTGGACACTAGTGGTGTCAGGATGCCTTCAGCTCCAAGTAAGAGAATCTCTTAAGCCCAATGATAGGTAGTTCATGCAACACTGTCAAGTTAGGCTCTTACTGTCTTTGTATTCTGCCATTTTCACTGTGTCATAGATGTCTACCTTTAGGATTGTAAGAATTTCATTTTTCAAAAACAGGATGCAGTGCTGGGGTTTCTCCTTGGTGGTTATCTCCTTATAGGGAGGAAAATCCCGAGAACATCTCTCTTACATCTCATTGGCTAGAACCATGTCACATGTCTGCCCTTACACAATCACTGGCAAAGGAAATACTACGGTGATTGATTTAAATCAACCGTGAGCCATCCCCCAGAGACTAGGGGATGCTCTCACCTTCCTTGAGTTCATTACTCTATTTCTGGGAGAAGATATCTGTTAGCTAGAAAGAAGATATGAGTGGTTCTTTGGTATGTAACCAGCAGTGTCTGCCATAGCATTCTCACCTGGTTGATCTCTGATGGTTCCTTCTGTCTTTTTTATTGTCTCCTGTTGATTGATGTGCCCCTTAAATGCTGGTCATCCCAAAGTTCTGTCTTTGATTCTTTCCAAGAATTGTACCTCCTTCACACTATAAAATATCACTTGCATTAGGATCCTTTCTAAATATTTGTCTCCAACTAATATTTCTAAGCTCCAGTTCAGAATATCTCCTGGATGTCTTCATCCACGTTCAATTCAAATGAATATTGTTGTGTTGGTTTTTGGAGAGTCAAAAATTAAATAAAATTTACCTTATATTATCTTACATTTTAATGAGGTAGTTAGTCAGAGAAATAAGTAACTAGGAATGCAGTCTTATGCAGCAAAACTTACCAACTATTGAAGTAGCATAGATGAAGGGGTTATTAATAAGGTTACAGGAATGTTCGCAGTAGAGCTTGTCTTTACACTTAAAAAGTACTCTTCTTATATTCTATACTTTCATTAGTAGCACAACTGTGCACACCTTTGTCAATCCAGAAATGGGCAGTCTGAAATCCTTCCTCTTCCCTACATCCAGCTGATGGGCAAATTATACAGATGCTATTTCTTACTACTTAATCCTACCTGTTGGTCTGTTTATTTCATAGTCATCCTACTTTAGGTTCTTGTTATTTCTCATCTCTTTGTGATTCATTCATTCAGTAAAAGTTTATTGAACAGCAATATATTGTAAACGCCTTGTTCTAGAAATAAAACAGGACCCCACTGGTTACAATCCAGTGGATAAGGCATAAACACACAGATGGTTATGTAAGGTGATGTGTAATACAGTGGAGATATGGGGGGAAGTGTAGGAGCTCAAGGTCTGGGGAATCTAACCCAAGTTTGGGCTTCACAGAAGCCCAACTACAGGGTGAGTCTCAAAGCAGAAGTAAGCTAGGTGAAGGGCTCCTGGAGTAGGGAAGAGGGAAATACACCTACACACATACCCTATTTGCTTTATATATAACAAATATCACTTCAAAGGTATTAACTTTGGTGCCTGTGTACTTATTAATGTACTTAATAATTGTTAATTATTAACAATTACCATTGTTCACAAACAATTTTTTTAACTGATTATGGTTAATGCAGAAGATTCTCAGTAATGATATTATTATACAGTTGATTCTCATTATTTGTCAATTCTGTATTTATGAATTTGCCTACTCACCAAAATGTATTTGTAACCCCAAAATCAATACTCGAAATGCTTTCAAGGTCATTTTTAGACATATGCATGTTCAGAGTGGCAAAATATTTAAGAACTAGCTGAGCTTTGCACAGAGGCTCACATCTGTAATCCCACCACCTTGGGAGGCTGAGGCAGAAGGATTGCTTGAGGCCAGGAGTTCAAGACCAGCCTGGGCAACATAGTGCAACCCCTCCCACCATCTCCACACACACAAAAAAATGAACTAGCTGAGGTTGAACAAGTCAGTGGTCTGCCCTCATGTTTCAGCTCTCATACTTTTAAACAAGTCTCCTTTTCATGGTCCATTTAGTGCCACATTTTTGTATTTTTGTGCTTTCTGTTTTTTTATTGGTGACTTTACTATTTAAAATGGCCTCTAAGCATAGTGCTAAAGTGCTGTCTAGTGTTGCTAAGCACAAGAAGGCTGTGATGTGCCTTACAGAGAAAATTCAAATGTTAGGTAAGCTTCATTCAGGCATGAGTCATAGTTCTGTTGGCTATGAGTTCAATGTCAGTGAATCAACAATATATATTATTAAGGTATCTTTAACAGAAATACACATAGAAGAGGTTATGTATTGATCAGTTGATGAAAATGTGACCAGAGCCTGGCAGGAACCTAACACTGTATTTCCCTTAGGGGCAGTGACTCAGTATTCTCTAATTTAGCATTTGGGATGATTTTATAGAACATAACCATGGCAAATGTTTTATAGAACATAACTATGGGTTTTATAGAACATAACAAATGAGAATCAACTACTTCAGGGTAAATTTCATTTTGGGAAATAGCCATTATCATTTATGACCAGGACCGATGAATTAGATGGGAATGGTCGAGGGGAACAATACAGAGGTATGATTATTAAACAGTCTTTCTCTGCCTTTTAAAACACATGCCACCCTTTTTGATAAGCATCTCACCTCACACTTTAAATACTCTAATATATTCCCTTTAGCAGTCATGTCTAGGTTGAGAATCAGCATATAGGTTTTATTTTACCATCAGACAAGCAAAAACAGGTTGATCTTTATTCTTTTTTTTTGAGACAGAGTCTCACTCTGTTGCCCAGGCTGGAGTGCAATGGTACGATCTCAGCTCGCTACAACCTCTGCCTCCCGGGTTCAAGCGATTATCCTGCTTCAGTCTCCCGAGTAGCTGGAATTACAGGCATGTGCTACCACACCTGGCTAATTTTTGTGTTTTTAGTAGAGACAGGGTTTCATCATGTTGGCCAGGCTGGTCTTGAACTCCTGACTTCAGGTGATCCACCCGCCTCAGCCTCCCAAAGTGCTAGGATTACAGGCTTGAGCCACCGCGCCCAGCCTATTTCTGAGTGTTTATTGTAAAAACTATAGTTTTTATAGTTTGCCAGATGCAATTAAATTTTATCATGTTTAGTGCTTTATTTAGACTTTCCTCTCCCTCCAGCGAAGAATAATTTGTATAAAGCAGAAGTTGGCAAACATTTCTTGGTAAGGGCCAGACGGTAACTATTTTAGGCCTTGTGGGCCATACAGTCTCTGCTGCAACTACTCAACTCTACTGCTGTCTGGCAAAAGCAACAATAGACAGTAGGTATTACTTTATATAGTTATAGTATAAACTCCTTTTTATTTTATTTTTTTCTTTTTTGAGATGGAGTCTCGCTCTGTCACCCAGGCTGGAATGCAGTGGAACAATCTTGGCTCACTGCAACCTCCACTTCCCAGGTTTAAACAATTCTCCTGCCTCAGCCTCCCAAGTAGCTGGGACTACAAGTGTGTGCCACCACATCTGGCTAATTTTTTTGTATTTTTAATAGAGATAGGGTTTCACCACGTTGGCCAGGCTGGTCTCAAACTCCTGACCTCAAGTGATCCGCCCTCCTTGGCCTTCTAAGGTGCTGGTGGGGTACAGGCATGAGCCACCGCGCCTGACCTATTTATCGTATAAACTCCTTAAGGGTAGGGACTATGTATTATACTGTTTTATCCTTCATGTTAACATGTAACAGTATAGCACAGTGGGGTCTCAGTAATGGTTGGCTTGATATGCTGATTTGACCTAGATAATAAAAAGGTTATATTTTTGAAATATTAATAACTTGAACATTAAAACCCATCCATTTACAGTTAATTTATTTTAGAGATCAATTTTTTTCTCTAAATATCCTTCTTTAGACAATTAGAATAGTTCAAGCTCATGCATTTGGAATTAGGTAGTAAATGGCTGAATTTTATAGTAGTTGGTAAATACTATAGGACATACTGGCTTATTTATATAAATGTTCTAATACTTATATTTGGTAGCCATTATTAAAGTCTTTGAATCATAGTTAAGTCTCCATGGTAGCAGTGGTTTGGTGATTATGTTTTAATGGATGCAGTATACGATAAAGTTAATTCACAGTTAAAGTTTGGTACCGATTTAAATTAAATCATTTGAGAGGCCAGGCACAATGGCTCACACCTATAATCCTAGCACTTTGGGAGGCTGAGGTGGGAAGATAGCTTGAACCCAGGAGTTCAAGACTAGCCTGAGCAAAATAGGGAGACCCTATCTCTACAAAAGAAAAAATAGCTAGACATCGTGGCACATGCCTGTAGTCCCAGCTATTTGGGAGGCTGAGTTGGGAGGACTGCTTGAGCCCCGGAGGCTGAGACTGCAGTGAGCCATAATCAAACCACTGCACTCTAGCCTGGGTGACAGAGCAAGACTGTCTCAAAAAAAAAAAGAAAAATGATTTGAGAATTGTAAACAATTAGCTAAACAAACTTGCTAAATAATCAGTTTGTTGCAGTCTTGGCTAAGAGCCTGATAGTTCAGTGAAACAGCTGCATATCCTCTCCTCTTCTTGGGCTACAGACATTTTTTTTCTCTGTACTCCTTAAACTACTCTCTCTCTTTTTTTTTTTTTTTAACTACTCTCATTTTTCTAATGAGCCAGTTAAGATGACATCTCAGGCCACATATAAGAAACGAGTATGAGAAGAGACATTTTAGAAAAGATAAAAGTGAAAATCACATAGATTGCTCATTTCCAAGTGTTGCTTTTACAGTTAAACATTGTGAAAGTATATGTCAACTGAGCATGTGTAAATCCATTCCTACTACCTTAAGTGTAAAGTATTATTTTGAAAAAAATTCTTATATCGTTTATGTAGATGAACAATGTAATACTATTTTATAAGTAAAATAGAGTTCACCTGTTAAGACTTTATTTACCCTAAATGTACATGTGAGAGGTATGTAAGTGTGGTATACTTGGGCTGAGATTCACAGGCTGAGATTTCTGAAAAATTGGATTATGGTACTGCTGACTAGAAGGAACCAGTAGATCTGCACTGTCCAACACAGTAGCCACTAGCCACATGAGGCTCTTAAGCTACTGAAATGTACCTATCTGAATTGAGGTCAAAGTGTAAAATACATGCTGTATTTCAAATATTTAGTACAAAAAATAAAGAATGTAAAGTATTTCATTGATAATTTGTATTTTGATTATATGCTGCAATGATAATATTTTGGATTTACTAGGTTAAATAAAATACATTATTAAAATTAATTTCATGTTTCTTTTTACTTTAAAAAAATACAGTTTCTGGAAATGTGGCTTGCATTTGTAGCTTGCTTTATATTTCTGTTGGACAGCACTGATCTAAATAGTGTGATCTTTCAACACAGGCAAAGTGTTATAATGAAATATTAGTTTATCAAGACCCATTTAAAATGATGTAGAAACTCTAGCTCTTTTTAAAATTTTTTGGCTAATACAGTGTTTTTGGTTTTGTTTTTTGGTTTTGAGACAGTCTTGCTCTGTTGCCCAGGCTTGAAGTGCAGTGGTGTCGTGATCACGGCTCAGTGCAGCCTCATCTCCCTGGGCTCAAGTGATCCTCCTGCCTCAGCCTCCCAAGTAGCTAGGACTACAGGTACATGCCACCACATCTGGCTAATCTGTTTTATTTTTTGTAGATACGAGGTCTCACTATGTTGCTCAGCTGGTCTTGAACTCCTAGATTCAAGTGATCCTTTTGCCTTGGCTTCCTAAAGTACTGGGATTACAAGTTTGAGCTATTACCCTGGGCCTAACTCAGTGTTAAAATCAGTGTAAAGAACACTTTATTTTAAATTAGCCAGGTGTGGTGGCACATGCCTGTAGTCCCAGCTACTTGGGAGGCTGAAATAGGAGAATCACTTGAACCCAGGAGGCGGAGGTTACAGTGAGCCCAGACTCTGCCATTGCACTCCAGCCTGGGCAACAGAGTGAGGTTCTGTCGCAAAAAACAAAACAAAAAAAAGAACCCTTTATTTTAAATTATTTTAAAATGCCAGAAAAGTATATTAGCTCACTGTACATTCACTAGTCATTAGCAAGCTTTCAAGGACTTATTGTAAAAGAGGGTAACAAAGAAGGGCTAGTTGTTGCTTGAATGTTTTGTTCATCCCATTTAGAATAAGTTAGTTCTATACTCCCCAAAAAAGGAAATGATATATATATTTTTTGGATACAGGGTCTTACTCTGTCACTCAGGTTTGAACACAGTGGCATGATCATGGCTCACCTGCAGCCTTGACCTCCTGGACCCAAGCCATCCCCCTGCCTGAGCCTCCTGAGTAGCTGGGACTACAGGCACATGCCACCATGCCTGGCTAATTTGTAAATTTTTTGTAGGGATGGAATTCTCACTTTGTTGCCCAGGCTAGTCTCAAACTCCTGGGCTCAAGTGATCATCTCACCTCGTGCTTCTAAGTGCTGGGATTACAGGTGTGAGCTACTGCACCTGGCTGATTTATTTTTTTAAGTATAAAATATGTCTGATCCCTGGGTGTCTCTAAATCTAGTAATTTCTATACATTTAAAGCAATTTTATTTTCTTATTTTTTGAAAGGCGTGTACTTTTTAATTTTTTAAACTTAATTTAAAATCTTGTTTTAAAGACCACTAGACAAGTATATATTATAGTGCTTCATTCAGGGAAAGTATTATAAAACCAAGCCATGACACAGTATCAACATTTGAAAACTTGGGGAATTACTAATATTACTGTAGGGATAAAATGGAAATTTTGATGATACAGACAATAGTCCACAGAGAATTATGACTAAAATTGTTCTTCCTACCAACCATTTTAAGTTAGTTTGCCATCTTATGTTGGTGCTCTTGGGGGCTTACAAATTATTATTACTTGAGACGATCTCCCTCTGTCACCCAGGTGGACTGCGATCATGGCTTACTGCAACCTTGATCTCCTGGGCTCAAGTGATCCTCCTGCCTCAGCCTCTAGAGTAGCCGGAACCACAGGCGTAAGCCACAGCGCCTGGCCAGGAAGCTTACAGATTATTAATGAAACTTTGTTAAGAACCTTTACCTTACTGACAACCAGAAAAGTAATTTCACTGGTTTGGAAATAAATGGACACTTAAGAAATGAAGCAACCTCTTCAAGTAATTTTTTTTCAAAGACCAAACTATTGAATTAGTGCTTTTTGAAGAGCATGAAAGAGCAGTCATCAAGTGTGACATTAAAAACTTTCAGCTGGGTGCAGTTGCTCACACCTGTAATCCCAACACTGGGAGGTTGAGACGGGAGGATTGCTTGAGCTCAGGAGTTTGAGACCAGCCTGGGAGACATAGTGAGAACCTGTCTCTACAAAAAATATATATATATAGATATATCTATATCTGTATCTATATATCTATATCTACATATCTATATCTATATCTATATATATTTTAGCAAGATGTAGTGGTGGTGTGAGCCTGTAATACCAGTTACTTGGGAGGCTGAGCCCAGGAGAGATCATGGCTGCAGCGATCTGTGACAATGCCACTGCACTCCAGCCTCGGTGACAGTAAAACCCTGTCTCCATAAAAAAAACTTCGAACAATCTGACCGTAACTTATTTTCTGCCAGCTTCCCAGGGCAAGCCTTCCTAATTTGCATGCATTAATCTCACCAGTATTTTTGCTGTATCAAATACATTTTATGCTCTTTTGCTTCTTTGTGTTCCTGATCCAAATTGCAAATTCTCCCTTTCTCTTTCAAAATCTATCAGTCTTTCATGACTTTGCTCACATTTTTCTGTTCTGAAGTCTTTCCTATCCCCACCACTCCAGCCCAAGTTGAGGATAATAATTAACTTTTTTTCTCTTCTTTTCTTTTTGAGACAGAGTCTCAAAGATATTCTTTGTCAAGAATATCTTAGCTCATTATTAGACTGTAGCTATAGAAAAGCTCTTTGAAATCTTATCACTTGAGTATCAGATGTATGTGAGAAAGCATATGGAAGTATTTTATAAACTGTAAAGTATTATATAAATGTTATTATGGGAAGGCATAGAACAGGTTTTTTTTTTTTTTTTTTTTTTTTTAAACACTGAGAAGATAGTAAAATTCAGAGATAAAGGTCTGAAAAGGGAACTTGGCAAGAGGGAAGATCTTGGGGGATGCTAGACTCCTTTGGGGGTGAATCTGGTAGTTACTTTAATGCTTTATGCCAAGTGAAACTTCCTGAGTCAAAGGAGACTATTTGTCAATAGACATCCAAGTGGTAGCAAAATAGTTTATATAGCTTAAAATACTGAAAATAATGTATATGTAGATGTCATATAAATTGTAGTACTGTCACATGTATTATCTGACTCTCACAATAATCTTTGTGAGTTAGGTATTCAGAGAATTTAAATGATATGTCTAAGTTACTCGCCTGTTAAGTGGGAGAACTGAGATTAGAAACCAAGTATTCAGATTTTTAAGTCTTTATTCTTTTGTGCTAGCCCTCTAAGAGGAATTGATAAATAATGGTTTCCCCTAGATAATTTTCAAGTAATTTGGTACGACTGAGATATGTGAGGCATCGACAGATATTAAGGCTGCACAGATCTTCTGATTCCAAAATCAAAGATATATACTTTAAGAATATAAATATTGGAATTGAAATACAGTGAATGCTACCTATGGGAAGTTTAAATGATTTTATATTTTAACAAAATCAACATGAATGAGTAGCAAATATTAACTGGAATATTTAGAAATACCAATTGGACAGTTGTGTGTGTATGTGTGAGTGTGTGTGCATGTATGCTTATAAATAAGAACATTTTGTTATACATATAGTAATTTTCCTGGAAAAAAATTTTTCAAGTTCATATGAGATCATCATCATGGTAAGAGTAGCTAACACTTTGGTAGTCCTCACTACGTGCCAATCACATTTAAGTATCACACATTGATCGCATTTAATCCTCACAACAGTCCTAAATTGGTATTAATGTTACCAGCTTAACAGTTAACAGAGTTAACTCTGTTTGACAGATGAGGAAGCTGAGGTCAGAGAGATTTAAGTCCAAGGTCTTACAGCTATAAGTAGTGTTACCAGGATTCTAACCCAGGCACTCCAGCTCCAAAATCTGTGCTTTTAATCACTATATTATGAATATTTCCTGGGTGTCACCTCGGCAAATATAATCACTTTTACATACTCTGAGGTTATATATTCAAATATCTAAAGCACTGTTAACAGAGTTTAAAAGAGCCTCAGTTTATTTGCTTATTCTTGGACAGGTAGTATTGGGGAATGGAGGTCATAATTTTCTAATATGAATCACTAAGAAATTTCAGGGCCAGGTGTGGTGGCTTATGCCTGTAATCCCAGTACTTTGGGAGGCCGAGGCGGGTGAATCACGAGGTCAAGAGTTCAAGATCAGTCTGGCCAAGATGGCAAAACCTCGTCTCTACTAAAAATACAAAAAAATTAGCTGGGCGTGGTGGCATGCACCTGTAATCCCAGCTATTCGGGAGGCTGAAGCAGAAATTTCTTAAAACCTCGGAGGCAGAGGTTCCAGTGAGCCGAGATTGTGCCACTGCACTCCATTCTGGTCCAGCCTGGGTGACAGAGTGAGACCCTGTCTCAAAAAAAAAGAAAGAAATTTCAGGGTCCAAGCACCCTGGTTTATGCCTGTAATCCCAGGATCAAAATTTCAAGGACCAAGCACCCTGGTTTATGCCTGTAATCCCAGGATCTTGGGAGGTCAAGGCAGGAGGATTGTTTGAGCTCAGGAGTTGGAGACTAGCCTGGGCAACATGGTGAGACCTGGTCTCTATAAAAAATTAAAATAAGGCAGATGTTGCATTGGCCTGTAGTCCCAGCTACTCGAGAGGCTGAGGCAGCAGGATCACTTGAGCCTAGGAGTTCAAGGGTGCAGTGAGCTATGATTGTGCCACTTCACTGCAGCCTGGGTGACAGAGCAAGCCCCATCTCAAAAAAGAAAAAAAAAAAAAAGAAATTTTAGGACTAAATGTGACCCATTTAAGAATTAAATATTGCCAGTAAAAGTTTTTCACAGGTGCGTTGGTAAAATATGAGAAGTCATTTGTCCTCCAGCATTTAAGTGATGATCTGAATTTTGATGTAATTTCTTCTGAGACTCATGGCATTTTATCTTCTTCTGTACTATTTTATTATAAACTGAGAAATGATTTGTGAGTTGGAAAAAGAAAACTTGTTTTTTATTATATATGAATAAAGTCAAAGTAGAAGATGAAGATGACATCAACTGAATAACAAATTATACTTTTAGTTTTTTGTGGTTGAAATGCTATCTTAATTTCCATTTTTTAAAAAAATTAGTTTTTGGTAGAGATAAGGTCTCATTATGTTGCCCAGGCTGGTCTTGAACTCCTGAGCTCAAGTGATCCTCCTGCCTTGGCCTCCCAAAGTGCTGGGATTACAGGCATGAGTCACCTCACCTGACTGTACTTTTCTTGTAATAAAGGGAAGATAATTGTGTTTTCATGGAATAAGCTTACCAATGTTTGAGTAGTAAAGTAAAAATTTAAAAATGCAAGTGCTAATTTTTATATCTTTGTTAAAAATGCAGCATTCTTTAGTTTTAAGAGAAAAAATGTATGTCAGTTACTAACTCAAGCTAGTTTTTGTTCTCTTCAAACTTTCCGTCACACATACATGTAACCTATAACATCAAATAAGCAGCATTTATGTGATTTCTAAATATTTCAGATAGACTATTTCTATGTATTTTTTTGGTTTTATTTTAACCTTTAAAATAAATAAGCTTTTATTTATTTTACTTTTATTAAATAAGCTTTGATCTCAGCTCTTCTCTGTTCCATTTCCCCTACAGGCTACCGCTACTCTCCCTTTTACATACTCTTCCTGTTTTTGTCATAATTATTTGCAGGAATGACAATCCCACCCCACCCCACCCCCAAAATTGCCGCATTCATATCATACAAACTTGGATGACCAAGATTTAATGTAAAGTGATCGTATTGTAAAATGGATTTTCAACTCCTAAGTAGTAGAGAAGACATCTCAGTCTGAAAAAGTGAATATAAGGGTAAAATATCTCCAAAGTACTATGTACTTTTAAAGATGATCATCTTGATGCTTTACCCTATTTCATCTATTTGCAATGGGTATATTTGTAAATATAATTATTGTCTTTAAATTATTTTTTAAGGATAAATTTCCAGGTGTGGTATTTATAGAGCTATTAAAATAATATTTAGTGGCTTTTACTATTGCCAAATGTTTGAATAATTTACAAAGCTTTGCAAAGCTATAAGTGTGCAAGTATCTGCTCATTTTACCAAAAGCTAGCCAGATTGTTGTATTAATAGTAGTAAACCACAATTATACTTGCTTTCTTATTAACTTGAAATGTCAAAGTTGAGGTGAATTCTTGCTTTTCAACTTTACTATTATGATTCTTATGTGTGTGTGATATTTAAAGAAATGTGAAAATCCCTTTTCACCCTTTTCAGTGTCTAGGGAGCCAGATTTCTTTCCGTCTGTTAATATGTAATACAATTTCTCACAAATGTGAAAGACCCGGTCTTCAGGTTCTCTAAAATAATTTACTGTGTCAAGTTTTGATAATATTCCTAGCTCTCTGAAAATGATTGAATCAAATAAGTATCTTTTTTTTTCTGCAAACACTACCCACCAGAACAATTTCCGGTTGTTAAACAGTAAAGTCACCATTCCTTTGGTAGTGAATATTTAAAGGATCTCCCTTGGAAATGAATTTTATAATAGGTGATTTTTTATTATGTTTTTTACTCTATGTGATACTGATCCTTGCACTGGATTTCAGTTTGGCAATATGCTTTTTAAAACTGGGAGTCTTAAGGTGACTTTGGATATTAGCATTTTTCACTAAGTTTTTTGGATTTGAAAGTACCTTTTGACATTGAGTATTTCTTGGTGAGGCTAAAAAAATTGATAAATAGCTGACAAACCTCTGTAACCTACAGGTAGGCTAGATCAATGTTATACATTTCTAATGTCATGGTGTTTTTAAAGTAGAGAATTTTGAAGAGTAGAAAATCATAGCTGTCAAAATGCACAAAGATGAACATTCAGAAAGAATTGCTGAATCATCATTGCTTGGCATATAGAGTAGGCGTTCTCATTTCTTTAAAGGTTAACACATGATTATTACCCTTTATTATATTCTAAACATATATGTACATTTTCTTTTCCTCATAAAGGTTTTTTAACATTTTATTTGGACCGTGTGCAATTCTTTTGACATTTTCTTATTTATCTCTCTAATAGAAATGGGAACATTTTTGAAAAGATGTGAAAACCATACAGGAGATAAAAGATGAGTTATATACATAGAAAATGTCTCATAAATACCCAAAATATGTTATACTTTCAAAAGCAGGCATGAAAAGGGTATATAAATGCTATGATCTAACTTTCTTAACAAAAAATTATAAAACTACAGCAAATAACCATGAATATTTATAGAAAACAGGATTAGAAGTAAATACAGTAACATTTAACAGGGATTACCTAAAATGGTATTATAGGGAGATTTTTAAAAACTTTTTTCTGTGTTTTCCAAAATCTCCAACAATGAATATATATTTATAATTAGGGAAATGTGTTTTTGAAAGAAAAAACATTTCTCATATTACTGCCCCTTAAGTGGCATATCCAAATTTTACATTGATCTAGTTGCAGTTAAGTCTTGTAAGGAACATGAGTATGTACTGTCTGTAACCTGATACTTTGTTCTAGCTTTCCTGCAGCACCGCAATTCTTTAAATAGGGACCCTGTGGGGCGGCTGCGGGGGACGGGGGTTGAGGGGTGGCAGGGATCTCATTCAGTTTTAGTTTAGTTGAAGTAACTAAGTTCAGATACTAAAATTTCAAAAATAAGTATTTGTTCGCCAGAACTATGAACTCATGTATACTAGAAATAACTAGTTAGTTAGCTAAAATCATGTTTAAGTCCTTCACTTATTTTTAAATAATGCATTTGAATTTTATTATAGATATTCTATTAACAACGTGAAACCAGTACATAAACTTTCCAGCGTTTCTGATTGATAGACCCCAAGAATTTAGAAAACGATGTAAATTACTTGAAAATCCTAATTTAAACAACGTACATTTCAATATTATGTACTTAACAAATAGCTTAAAAAATCAAAAAATACCTGAAGTACGGCTGTTGTTCCTTTTATCTGTATATTAACTTTAACTTCTTTTAACATAGGGTGTTTAATGACTGTAATGATTTTTCACCTAGTATGGAGTACATAAATATATAGTTGTGACATTCTGTGTTGAAATATTGGCATGTTAACCCATTTGTCCTGTTTAATTAGGAAATAAAGATGGTAGAGCCAGTCGGAAAATGAATAGTTAATCGTGGAGGAGGAGAAAACATAGCTCAGTACTTTGACTAGAGGCAGCTGGGAAAGTGACGTCCTGTAGCATTTGCTGTTCTAGAAAGTACAGAGACACGTAGTGAAAATGGGAGGATCTAGAAGGAGGCTGTCTCCTGTGTAGTGTATATTTATCTGTAAGTGAGCCGTTGGGGAAGGATTGAATACAGAGACGCTGTCTGCTTGCTGCCTTAAGACAGCTAGCTGAATTGCTGATTAACTTTTAAAATACCCAGCTTGGTTTATTTTTCTTAGAATCTGTTGCTAAGACTGGGGACGCTGTTTTCTTTTACAAAGGGAAATCTAAGTTAATTTCAAGGCATTCGAAATGGGGAAAGACTATTATTGCATTTTGGGAATTGAGAAAGGAGCTTCAGATGAAGATATTAAAAAGGCTTACCGAAAACAAGCCCTCAAATTTCATCCAGACAAGAACAAATCTCCTCAGGCAGAGGAAAAATTTAAAGAGGTCGCAGAAGCTTATGAAGTATTGAGTGATCCTAAAAAGAGAGAAATATATGATCAGTTTGGGGAGGAAGGTAAGTATTCTCTATATATCTTTCTGTCTCTTCAGCTCTGTCTTTTTTTTTTCTCTCTCTCTCCCAGCCTTTTTCCCCTCTCTCTCAAGCTTGTGGTTATCCTTAAATTGGATTCTTAGTCATATCAAAAGTAGAAGGACAAATAATGTATAATAACAAGGTTTCATCTCTGATCATATGAATGAGTATTGCAGAGCTATGAATGAAATGTCCTTGTTTGCCTTTTTTATTTTAGCATTTTGTATTATACATATTTTATCATTAGACTTACAATGTTAACAATGTATGTTTTAAAATAAACCTTGAATTCCCATACCTATTAGTAAATTGTGTCAAAAGTCTTATGCAACCTGTTTTGTTTTCTAATGAATTTTCTGCCAGAACCAATAAAGAGTCTTTAGTCATTTAAAACCTTAAGATAGGCATTTCAGGTTCTGAGTAGTGTTTATACCTTATTCACAAAAACAAAAAGTAGTTTTTTTGCCTTTCTTATAGCAAGGCTAGTTTAGACTGAACAAGACAGAGTTGTGACTCTCAGAAGCAGAAGGCAGAGGCATTTAGCTTCTAGTTGTTTTTGGCATTCTGCCTGGAGAGGAAAGAATTTTCCTGATGTCATAAAATACCAGAACAAGTTTTTAGCTTAATTGTAAACAATAATTTTGTGCCAAGAAAATGAAATCTCAGAAATACAATTTTTGACCTAAAATGGCCACCTAGGTAGAATAATTACTGATTTACTTTTAGGTAACATTATTTCTTTAGAAATTTTACTATCTAGGTATAGAGAAAAACATGACAACTTCCCTTTCCTCTCCCTGCCATACTTTTGTTTTTTGCATTGTGAGATCAAAAACTAGTGAGCACAGTAAAGGAGGATAATTTCAGATTATCCTTTTCTCATTTTGCATTTTAAATCAGGTTTGTCCATCACTTCCATATAAACGGGGCTATGAAGTAAGACTATTTTAAATTGCTAATTGATAACACAAAAACCTTTAACTTGTACTGGTTTGGGGATTTTCAACTTTTAACATCAAGACTAAGTTATTTTATTATTCGTTTTTCTCCCAAAATACTGGCTTTCAAATCACTGTAGCTATGAAAACTTTTTTGTTATCCCTTTGATTCCTTTGTTACATTTAACATCAAGTTTTCCTAATTAGAAATATATCCTTAAAATATAGTCAAGCAGTGACTGCTTATTTTGAATGAAACAAATTAAATGTAGACAAGCAGGGTGATTGTATATAGAGGGTTTTTTCCTTCTTGTTTTGTTTAGCTTTTTTGGTCTATGAGTTGCCCAAAATTGAAGTTTATGTTGCTGGTTTTGGTGTGGTGAGGACCCACAGTGTCAGGTTCTTACAAAGTAAATATTGAAAAAGGCAAATACTGGGCAGTTCAATCTTGCATGATACCTATGGCCATATTACCCAAAATGTCATGACTTGGTTTATCTCAAAAGCTAAGCAGGAGTCTGAGATACTACCAATAATGTACTACTATTTCTAAAGGAGTTATTTTGTAATTTTGTAAAGAAATTCACAAACATGGAATGACACTGAATTCCTGTGAAAAAGCAGATATCCACTGCTTTGTATTTAAAATATTTTGCAACAATTCACTGATAGCTCAAGTTTGTGGCTAAGCCATTGGATTCAGGGTTTAGTAAGGATATTTGTCTTCAGAATTTTCAAGTCACCAAATGATACATTTTTCTTGATTTAACATTACCTCTTAATAGTGCTTTTCTAGAGTGATTTTTCTTATTTAATTTTTATTGGTCATTACACAGTGAGTGAATTTTTTAAAAACTAAATCACCCTGAATCTGTATACCCTGGATTTTTTTTTTTTTTTTACTTACATAATTGATATAAGTGATAGGAGGAAAGAGTGAGGAGAGAATACCTTTCTTAAAACATAGAAATATATTATGCAGAAATACCATTCTCTAGTTATAGGTTACTTGAAAATACAATTGAATGGGCCAGGCGCTGTGGCTCACGCCTGTAAACCCAACACTTTGGGAGGCCGAGACAGGCGATCACCTGAGGTCAGAAGTTCGAGACCAGCCTGGCCAACGTGGTGAAACCCTGTCTTTACTAAATACAAAAATTAGCTAGGTGTGGTGGCAGACACCTGTAATCCCAGCTACTTGGGAGGGTGAGGCAGGAGAATCACTTGAACCCAAGAGGCGGAGGTTGCAGTGAGTCGAGATCGAGCCACTGCACTTCAAGCCTGGGCGACAGAGCGAGACCTCATCTCAAAAAAAAAAAGGAAAAAAAGAAAATACAATTGAATGAAAGTTATTTGAATTATTTTTTAAAATTATTCTTCCTTCACAGGAAAAGTATTATATTAAGTTGCCGTTTATTCAGAATATCTCATTTATTCTATTAAAAAATCCCATTTAGATACACTGAGAAAGTAGGGGAAAACATTTTTTCTCTTTGCCTTTTATTTATCTCCAGACGTGGTTCCATAGGTTTCTCCAGTAGTAACAAAACACTGAACTTTAGGACTATGGAAACACTATTAATTTACCTGGTATCCTTCTTCCCGCTCCCCCCAAGTTATTACAGTCTTGGGACTTAGAGCTGGGATGGTGGGAATAAGGAACCATAAACTGAAAAGTATATAAGTTGCATATGCTAAATTTATGTATTTAGGAGTGAAAGAACCAGTAATCCAGAGCACAGTATATTTGTGTTCTGAATATTCACAATTTAAAATGCTTTGTTTTAAAAACAGTTGGCTAGCTGGGTGAGGTGGCATATGCCTGTAGTCTCAGCTAACAGGGAGGCTGAGGCTGAAGGATTGCTTGAGCCCAAGAGTTTGAGTCCAGCCTTTGCAACATAGCAAGACCCTACCTCTAGAAAAAACAAAGGAAAGAAAAAAAATACAGATAACTCAAATTTACTTTTAGGAATCTATAAAAGGGAAACAAAAACATGTCCACACAAAGACATGTACCTGAATGCTTATAGCAGCATTATTTATAATAGCCCCAAACTGGAAACAATCTGAAAGCACCATAAATTGGTGAATTAAACAAAATGTGCTATATACATTCAATGAGGAACTATTTAGCAATAAAAGGACCAATTTGTGAAACATGCTACACCATGGATGAACCTCAGAAATTATGCTAAATGAAAGAAGCCAGATGTAAAAGACTATATATTGTATGATTTTATTTATGTGAAATGTCTGGAAAAGGCCAGTATATAGAAAAAGAAAGCAGATCCTTCTTGCCTAGGACTTGAGGTGGGAGTGGGGATTAGCTACAAATAAGAACTAGAGAATTCTTTGGAATGATGGAAATGTTCTATAACTGGATTGTGATGATGGTTATACAACTCTATCAATTTACTGTAATCAATTGAATTGTATTTGTACAATAGGTTAATTTTATGTATGTAATACATCTTTTTAAAAATAAAATTTCTCTATAGTTGAATCATTTGAAAACAAAAACCACAAAACTACAGAAATTTAAAATTGGATTCTGAACCACTCTCTAAAGCTTTAGGTTTAGTCTTGAATAGTTTAGTGGATGTCAACAAAAATTTGTGTTAAGAGATTTAAAAGAAAAGATTTTCAATAACACATCCTCATTTATTCTAGTTCTCTAATTTTTCTTTTTTTATGCTTTCCTTATTTTGTTATTGCTTATGATTTATTCAGTAACTTCAGATATTAAAAGGTAGTGTTTAAATGATAAAACTTGTATTTATTAATCTTTATACTAGTTCTCTTCTGTTCTTTAACTTATATACTTAGCTAGCTGGATTTTTTTTAATTCACTGTGTGTTCTAAAAACATGTAAGTAAATTTGATTTTTGTGAATTAAAACTGTTTAAAAAATCTCAGAATCTCATTATTTGATAACTGAAGTCTTGCTATAAATCTGGATTTTTACATATTAGATCTCCTTGGATAGAGTAAGAGTTATTAAAGTATTATCATGTTTTTTTCTTTGCAATCTGAATTTTTCTCCAGTGTTTCTTCTTTTGGAAACTTTTAGTCAACCTTAACTAATTAGTGAGAATCATTGTTGTAGATAGTATTCCAAACACATATTTGGTTTGGGACTGCAAACTGGATAACTGGTTAGTTGTAAAATAATAGCAGTCCTGCTAAATCGTAGGCAAATGTTGCTTCTCTAGTGCATTTTTTGATCACACAAAGTGATGATGGTGTCTAGAAAACATTTTGAATAGCAGAGGGAATCCAATTGGATATTAAACATTTGTATTAGCATTCAAAATGTACATGATTAAGAACTGACCATATAGTTAATGTGACATTACTTATAATTTTATGTGCTAGACAATGCAAGTGATACTTGCATAATAATGTATATTATAGTGGCATGAATTTTGGTAGGATTTTTTTCTTTTTTTTGTTGTTTTTGAGACAGAATCAGTCTCCTGAGTAGCTGGGATTTTACAGGCGTGCGCCACCACGCCTGGCTAATTTTTGTATTTTTAGTAGAGACGAGGTTTCACCATGTTGGTCAGGCTGATCTTGAACTCCTGACCTCATGCTCCACCCACCTTGGCCTCCCAAAGTTCTGGGATTACAGGCATGAGCCACCGTGCCCAGCCTAGGATTTTTTTCATTCATTAGAGTAGCTTCGTTCTTTGTCTGAGCTGCATAGTTGACTGTTTAATAGTGTCTAGGAAAACCTCAAAGCTGCATTGGAGTCTTTTTATCAGCTTTGATAAGTTACTTCAGACTTTGTATGAATCTTCTCAGGGACTTTGTAATTCTGACCGAATTACCCTTTTTGGCAAAGGAGGAAGAGGTTTTCCAGAAAGCCAAACCCATGATGTAATAAATTAAAACGTTATTCTTTCTTTTCATGAATTCATTATGGGTGCAAGTATTTAAATTTTGTCTTATAAGAGGCTAGATTGGGCAGGCTGATTTACCCAGTTTACTTTTAACTCAGTTAAATAATTATACTCCCTTAAGTCTATGGGATGAAGGATAAAATGATTTAAATAGTTTAAGCATTGGTTGAGTCACTTTGGTCATGACCTTGAGCTACATATTATTCTATCATTAAAAAAAAAAATCTGCCATTACCTTTTTAACATTTGGAGTTATACTACTAAAATTTATAAAAGGGAAATTTGGATGAGCTGCTTATGAAAAGATCTTGTCCTGCTTATACTTGTCATTCAGTTTCTACAAGGAATTTCCCTAACTATTTGGATGTATTGTTCAATACATATTTTGGCAATTTTCAGATTATTAGGTCTCTCTTGGTCTCTCCAGATTTCTATTCATGGAGGAAGGTAAAAATTTAGATATCACTTGAGACCCTGTTAGATGAAATAGAGTAGATATATACCTTTTAATGGAAGAAGCCAAATGTAGAATAAGACATAAGCAAAACTAAGTTTCTTTAAAGTATGCTGTGTGTTAGTGGCATTTTAAATTGTTAAATCTCTCATATATGTAAATGTGTGATTATATTTTACATTGTTTTTGCTTCTGCCTTTTTCTCTGTACCAATACTCAAGACACCTTTTTTAGTTTTGATTTAGAAGGACTTTAGGAATTAGTTCATTCCCTTCATTCACTAGGCATGAATACCTACCATTTTCAGCCCTGTATGCATGAGCAATGCAAAATAAATATATTTCCTGCCTTCAAATCACCACTGTTTGGAGATATTAGAATCTCCTAGCTTCATCTGTTGGATTTTTCATAGTTTTATGATTTTTAGATTCTTTTCTTGCTTGTTTCTTGATCAGTATTGACCCCTTAAAAGATCACTATACTGTTGTTTTTTGGATTTTAGTAGAACATTTCTTTCACACATAGTGGAAAATGTTGTTTCAAATATAATCTTTTGTGGGTTAAATATTACTTAGTGGAACCCTTAAGCAAAGGGTCAAAAAGTCACTATATTGTTGCCTGAGGTGGACTGTTCACAAGAGACAGAAATAACCCATATAGAGGCCTTACGTGTCAAAGTTTACAGCTCTTGATTTCAGTCTTCTTCTTACAAGCCTTGAAATTAATGCTAAGATGTGGTATGCCTAAACAAATTTGGTATCTAGAGTAGGAATGACAACTGTAGTGTCTAAAAAACCATTCTTCATAGAGTGTCCTCATTATTAGCATTTTTTTCACTCTCTGACACACAGTTCTATTTTAATTCTTTTTTTTTTTTTCTTCTTTTGAGATGGAGTTTTGCTCCTGTTGCCCAGGCTGGAGTGCAGTGGTGCAGTCTTGGCTCACTGTAACCTCTGCCTCCCAGGTTCAAGCGATTCTCCTGCCTCAGCCTCCCAAGTAGCTGGGATTATAGGCATGTGCCACCATGCCCAGCTAATTTTGTATTTATAGTAGAGTTGGGGTTTCACCATGTAGACCAGGCTGGTCTCGAACTCCTGACCTCAAGTGATCCACCCAACTCGGCCTCCCAAAGTGCCAGGATTACAGGTGTGAGCCACTGCACCTGGCCCTATTTTAATTCTTAAACAGTAAAAGATGATCTGAAATAAAACTAGTTAGAATGAATATGGTATTTTGATTACATTATATTTTTACATATTTCTATTTTATTTATATTATATATAAACAGTATGAATATGGTATTTTATATTTTACTATATATTTTATTAATATATTTATATTTTTAAATGTTATATATATTGTTTGATTGTAATAAAAATTAAAGATTTAAGTTCTGCACTTTGTGTTGATTGCTGAAGACCTTCCAACTGACATCTTTTAAAAACTTATATATTTATA
The DNA here is from genome assembly GCF_028885625.2 of Pongo pygmaeus. Lineage (NCBI taxonomy): Eukaryota > Metazoa > Chordata > Mammalia > Primates > Hominidae > Pongo > Pongo pygmaeus. The sequence continues at coordinate 152,138,806 of NC_072373.2, read as the reverse complement.
AGTAGATACTTATATAATTTATATACTTCAGCATGCCAGATCAGTAGTTTATAAGATAAGGAGTTCCCAGTTTTATTTTCTTTTTCTTTTTCTTTTTTTTTTTTTTTTTTTTTGAGACAGAGTCTCACACTGTTGCCCGGGCTGGTGTGCAGTGGTGTGATCTCAGCTCGCTGCAACTTCTGCCTCCCGGGTTCAAGTGATTCTCCTGCCTCAGCTTCCTGAGTAGCTAGTATTACAGGCGCCCACCACCACACCTGGCTAATTTTTTGTATTTTTAGTAGAGGCAGGGTTTCACTATGTTGGCCAGGCTGGTCTCAAACTCCTGACCTCATGATCTGCCTGCCTCCGCCTCCCAAAGTGTTGGGATTACAGGCATGAGCCTCTGCGCCTGAACTTATTTTATTTTTCTTACTTACCTGTGGAACAAAGAATCAGGAATAAATATTAGAGATGCTGATTTGGCCAGAAGCAGTGGCTCACACTTGTAATTTCAGCACTTTGGGAGGCCAAGGCAGGCAGATCACCTGAGGTTGGGAGTTCGAGACCAGCCTGACCAACATGAAGAAACCTCGTAAAATTAGCCGGGCGTGGTAGCACATGCCTGTAATCCCAGCTACTCGGGAGGCTGAGGCAGGAGAATCGTTTGAACCTGGGAGGCGGAGGTTGCGGTGAGCCAAGATTGCGCCATTGCACTCCAGCCTGGGCAAACAAGAGCGAAACTCTGTCTCAAAACACAAACAAACAAACAAAAATGCTGATTTGGAGGAAGAATTTGAAAACTAACAATTTAACTTAGGATGTAATCATCAAGAGTTTTATAGCTGTTCTGTATTTAGTTAAAGTGGCATTTCTGGCCAATATTAATACATTTTAATGTAAGTTAGCCAAAATTTATTAGCAATACAGTTTTTGAAAATTTAACTTTTAAGAGTTGCAAGCTTTTTTCTAATCATGCTTATCTCTTCAATTAGGGTTGAAAGGAGGAGCAGGAGGTACTGATGGACAAGGAGGTACCTTCCGGTACACCTTTCATGGCGATCCTCATGCTACATTTGCTGCATTTTTTGGAGGGTCCAACCCCTTTGAAATTTTCTTTGGAAGACGAATGGGTGGTGGTAGAGATTCTGAAGAAATGGAAATAGATGGTGATCCTTTTAGTGCCTTTGGTTTCAGCATGAATGGATATCCAAGAGACAGGAATTCTGTGGGGCCATCCCGCCTCAAACAAGATCCTCCAGTTATTCATGAACTTAGAGTATCACTTGAAGAGATATATAGTGGTTGTACCAAACGGATGAAGATTTCTCGAAAAAGGCTAAACGCTGATGGAAGGAGTTACAGATCTGAGGACAAAATTCTTACCATTGAGATTAAAAAAGGGTGGAAAGAAGGCACCAAAATTACTTTTCCAAGAGAAGGAGATGAAACACCAAATAGTATTCCAGCAGACATTGTTTTTATCATTAAAGACAAAGATCATCCAAAATTTAAAAGGGATGGATCAAATATAATTTATACTGCTAAAATTAGTTTACGAGAGGTAAGTTGGTAGGACCTAAAATCCTAAGACCAAATAATTATGTAGTTGATCATAGGGAGTGTATCTAGATAATAGCTAACATTTATTTAATGCCTATTATACATTAAAAATAATTATTATAACAATCCTCTAAGATAGTACTAGTATTATACCTCTTTTATGGATGTGATTATATTTTCTAACCTTAGTTACTTATAAAGTGTCAAGTGTTAACTGGATTATGTACTATGAGGCTGCTTTTACAAATGTGGTTTATGAGATCTGCATTGGTAATCTCAACACATTAGTCTTTGTATATAGGGTTTGTTCTAAAGTTGTTAATATGGAGTAATAATTGCATAACAAAAAAGATTAGAAGAAAATTATAATTCACTATAAATAAATTTGTATACATTTATATTAATATACATTTATAAGTGCATATAAATATATACATTTATAAATTATAATGGTACTACATTAATACAATTATTATTTGAGTTCTTATTTGCCCTATTTCTTTTTTTTTTTGAGACAAGAGTCTTGCTCTGTCACCCACGTTGGTGCGATCTTGGCTCACCGCAACCTCTGCCTCCGGGTTCAAGTGATTCTCTTGCCTCAGCCTCCTAAGTAGCTGGGATTACAGGCGCCCACCACCACACCCAGCTAATTTTTGTATTTTTAGTAGACACGGGGTTTTACCTACCATGTTGGCCAGGCTGGTCTTGAATTCCTGACCTCAGGTGATCCACTCGCCTTGGCCTCCCAAAGTGCTAGGATTACAGGTGTGAGCCACTGCGCCTGGCCTATTTGTACTATTTCTCAAATTGGATTGTAACTTTGCAAATATGGTCATAGCAGTTCCCTGCTTCAAATTCTTAAATTGCTCTATATAACCTCTACCATAAAGTCCAAACTTTTTAGCTTAAAATAAGTCATTTTAAATCTGATGTCTACCCATAAAATGTATATGCACTTCCCCAAGTTTGCTCTATTATTATTATTATTATTATTTTTTTTTTTGAGATGGAGTCTCGCTCTGTAACCCATGCTGGAGTGCAGTGGCACAATCTCAGCTAGTACTGCAGCCTCCACCTCCCAGGTTCAAGTAATTCTCCTGTCTCAGGCTCCTGAGTAGCTGGGATTACAGGCGCCCGCCACCATGCCCAGCTGATTTTCATATTTTTAGTAGAGATAGGTTTTCACCATGTTGGCCAGGCTCATCTTGAACTCTTGACCTCAAGTAATCCGCCCACCTCAGCCTCCCAAAGTGCTAGGACTATAAGCGTGAGCCACCGCACCCGGCCCAGTTTGCTCTATTATTATCTTGTATACTTGAGCTGTACTCTATGGAACACTATTGTTTCTTACCCTGCTCTAATACCTACCTGCTACTGGCCAAGCATCCTCTACTCCCGGAATCTAAGGGGTTAAGTTGGGTGCTCTTTCTCTTACAAAAGACCTCCATGCTTACCTCTGTTCTTACACTATACAGTATTATAATGGCTAGTTTGCTTCTATGTTTCTGTGAGTTCCTTGTGCATTCCTTAAGCTGGGGTTGGTGTTCATGGTCCCTATAAGGCTCACCATCTAGCCAGAATGTGTGGCATATAGTAAATGCTCAGTAAACATTTGTTATCTAAAACAAATATATTTCTTGTCCTAATACTTTCCAGAGAAATAGTTGCTCCTATCCTGTTCTTTCTAGTCCTGAATTTCTCCCTCTTCTCCCATTCCAATCCCTGCATCTTGAATGTATTAATAGCAGCTTCAAAATAACCATGTCATTCCAGGGCAATGTGGAATATATCCTTTACTTCTCTTTTACCTTTTCTTTTCTTCCTTTTTTTTTTTTGGTAACATATCTAATAATGCATGTCCTGAAGGAATTTTCCTTTTTTTCTTTTCTTTTCTTTTCTTTTTTTTTTTTTGAGACAGTGTTGCTCTTGTTGCCCAGGCTGGAGTGCAATGGCACGATCTCGGCTCACTGCAACCTCCGCCTGCCAGGTTCAAGTGATTCTCCTGCCTCAGCCTCCTGAGTAGCTGGGATTACAGGCATGTGCCACCATGCTTGCCTAATTTTGTATTTTTAGTAGAGACGAGGTTTCTCCATGTTGGTGAGGCTGGTCATGAACTCCTGACCTCAGGTGATCTGCCTGCCTTGGCCTCCCAAAACATTGGGATTACAGATGTGAGCCACCGTGCCTGACCTCTGAAGGAATTTTCTAATGAGGGAAAAAAAATTATAACTATTGTTATTCTTTTGGAGGTTAAAGTTTTACCTTAGTGGTATTATCCTTTACCATCTGGTAATATTTGTGCTTAGATTTTTGAGTTTTGAAGTGTTTTCATTTTATTTTATTTGGTCCATTTTAGGCATTGTGTGGCTGCTCAATTAATGTACCAACACTGGATGGAAGAAACATACCTATGTCAGTAAATGATATTGTGAAACCCGGAATGAGGAGAAGAATTATTGGATATGGGCTGCCATTTCCAAAAAATCCTGACCAACGTGGTGACCTTCTAATAGAATTTGAGGTGTCCTTCCCAGATACTATATCGTCTTCATCCAAAGAAGTACTTAGGAAACATCTTCCTGCCTCATAGAATGAAGAACTTTGTTACCCATATTTTGATAAGGCACTGAAAATATAAAAGGACTGGCAGTTTACTGATGTAGATGTGAATTCTGTATAAAGATGTGTAAATTCTTTTGAGGGTTCATTAAATTGCATGAATAGAGACGGGTCAAATAAATAGGCAAAAGGGATTTTTACAGTTAGAGATAAAAGAGAAAACCATTCACTGCATTTTATTTCATTTCTCCTGATTTAGATAGTTTTAGTAATTTGCTTATATGTAAAAGTTGTTTTTGTGGAGTCAGCAGATATATTTCTAATAAAGTGCTAGACTATCCAATTACTTAATTTCTTATACCTTTAGATAATCAGTATGAAAAGTTCCCCTTTATAATGGAAATGAAAATTCTTAACTAAACTATACATGTAATATGTATTTCTAGAAGAGAATAAAAACCCAAGTCAGTTATTAGATTTAAATCACCTTCTGAAATGCTGCTATAGGGCTGCTATCTGTAAAAGAATATCCTGATGAATATATTTCACCATTTTGATTTTTAAAGTATGCTGTAGCATTTCTTAATAACATCGTTGTGATGTTCTTAAGGCAGATCTTTCTTCATAAAAAGGAAAGTAATGGCAATTTCTCTTCTGTGGAAATCCCAATTGCTTGAATTACTGATATTTTAGAAATAGACTTTTTAAAATGCCATATGTAATTTTATGCAAGTTGACTATATATCTTGTACTTAATAAATTATAGGCTCATTTTCTCTGCTAGTTTAAAGTAATTTGTTTAATAATAGATGTGTTTTTAGAGGAAATGCTGTTACTTGGAATTAATTTTCCAGTTATACAGTCTTCTATAACTTACTAATAATATGCTATATGTACTTTATGTAATTTCCCTAAAAAGAATGAACTACCACTACACTATGGTGTTAAACCAAAATATAGGGAAAATAAACAGTAACTGCTGCTTATGGATAATGTTGCAACTACTTGTTATGCATATAAATATTTTACTTTTTCATATGTATAGATTGCATTTCTTAGGTGTTTTAATTTTTTAAATATATTTATGTTTAAAAATTTTAGTTTTGTTTCTGTTTTATAACTATAGTGAGAATGATGTTTTGAAACAGTTTTTGGTTATAAAATAGCTTTCAGGATTATATATATATATATATATATATATATATACTGGGTCCTATCACCTTTTAGTAGAATATGAAATATTCTTTTAGAAATCCAATATAAATAGGTTATAATAGCCATATTCTTTATTACTTTATTGAGATATAATTTACATGCCATAAAGTTTACCCTTAAAATATACAATTCAGTGGTTTTTAGTAATATTCACAAAGTGGTACAATCATCATCACTTTCTAATTCTAGAGTATTTTCATCACCCCAAAAAGAAATCCTAAATCCATTAGCAGTTACTTCCCATTCTTCCCTTCCTCCAGCCCCTGAAAACACTACCATCTACTTTTCATCTGTATGGATTTGTCTGTTCTGGACATTTCACATAAACAGACTCAAACAATATATGGCTTTTTTTTTTTTTTTGGTCTGGCCTCTTTCATTTAGCTTAATGTTTTCAAGGTTCATCTATGTTGTATCACGTATCAGTACTTTATTTTTTGTGTGGCACATCATATGGATATACCACAATTTGTTTATCTTTTCATTAATTATGGGCATTTGGCTTATTTCTACTTTTTTGGCTATTATAAATAATGCTGCTGTGAACATTTGCGTGCCAGTTTTTGTGTTTCAATTCTCATGGGTATATACCTAAAAGTGGAATTTCTGAGAGTAACCATATATTTGAGTTGCAAATGGAAAATGCTTGAAAAAAATGCCACAGAATTCAGCTAATCGTATTTATTACTCTAATTCATAAATGATTCCTCTATAACTGTCTCTCTGGATGACAGTTAAAACTCCCTACAGAATGTGAACATTACAGAAATTTTCTCACAAGTCTAAAGATCTAGATCTGAAAAGCATCAGTCAACGTGGTGACTGATAGTGGTTTCTGTTTTAAACTCATCATTATTTATTGAAATTTTCTTGATTAAGCATTTTCTCCCAGGTAAAATAAATGATTTATAGATAGATATATAATAATCTTTGGATTAAAAAGTTTTTTTAAGCAGAGAATTATTATTCTAGTAGTAAATAAATTTACATAACTACACAAAACCAGTATACCAGTATCTCTCTTATCTTAAAGGATATTGACAATGCTTTAGCATGTAGTAAGTGCCCAGTTTTTATGTGTTGAATGTTGAATTAAAAGTAGTAATAATAGTAGAGTTTTAAAGTTTTTTAATTTATTTTTTCAAATTATGAGAGTACTTTTAAAAATATTTTCTTTAAATTCAACCAGGTTCTTGGATAGCCGGAATAGTTTTCAAGTACTATAGATCCCATAAAGAAGATGTTTATCTTTCCTAAAAGAAAAACCACAAATTGCTTATGTTAAAAAAAAAAAAAAAAAGAAGAAGGCCCGGCACTGTGGCTTACGCCTGTAATCCCATCACTTGGGGAGGCTGAGGCAGAGGAAAATCAAAACTTGAGTCCAGGAGTTTGAAACCAGGCTGGGCAACATAGTAAGACTCCATCTCTACAAAAAATTTTAAAATTAGCTGAGCCTGGTAGCATGTGCTGTAGTCCCAACTACTTGGGAGGTTGAGGTGGGAGGATTACTTGAGCCCAGGAGGTAGAGGCTGTAGTGAGCCCTGATTGCACCACTGCACTCAGCCTGGGTAACAGAGTGAGACCCTCTCTCAAAAACAAAAACAAAAAACAAGTATAAGCCAAGGTGATTAATGGCCTGCTAACAGAGGTATTTTGTTTGGCCAGCTCAGTGGTTTAAAACTATTTTTTAATTAGAATGCTTTTAGGCAAGACATGGACTCTTCCATTGCCACTCACCTACCATTATCTATTGCATTACATAAAGCTGCTTCACATGTTTAGTTATATTGCCTGGGCCTCTGAAAGCATCTGAGTTAGTCACATCTACTGTAGCTCATCACTCCTGCCTATTGTTAGCCTTCCTTGGAGACAAGGAGTTGAAAATACTCTTGTTTGTTTATTTTTGGGAAACTGTCATTCAAATAGTTATGATGGATAAAGGAAATTAATATATGTGATTAGACTCAGTAAATGGCTCAGAAGGGACTATCTTCATATTCCAAGGACTATTTACATAACCTCAAAGAGTTAAGACTAAATATTCTTAATCTAAAAATAATTTTTATCTACTAATGTGTAATGTAGTATACTGCCTATATGTCTGACTTCATGTATACACGGTTTATTTTTTACCCTTTATGGAGAAGTATAGAAAAAAATGTGGTTTGTTACTTTTAAATAATAGCTTAATCAAAATGTGAGTAAATAGATGAAGTTTTATAGAGTAAATATTTCAACTGTAAAAATTTTTTTTTGTGATAGTTCTAGTTCATAAAATTCATAAAACATTTGGAGCTGGAAATAATTTTAAAAATCCCATTTTCTAGATAAAGAAACTCAGAGATGCTAAGTGGCTTGTCTGTGGTTAAAGAGCAGGTTTGATGTATTCAAGACTCTTCTGGTCATTAAAAAATAAAAGAAAGAAAAAAAAAAGGAGAGCAGGCCGGGTGCGGTGCTTCGTGCCTGTAATCCCAGCACTTTGGGAGGCTGAGGCAGGTGGATCACTTGAGGCCAGGAGTTTGAGACCAGCCTGGTCTACATAGTGAAACCCCCTCTCTACTAAAAATACAAAAATTAGCTGGGCATGGTGGCAGGCACCTGTAATAGCAGCTACTTGGGAGGCTAAGGCAGGAGAATCGCTTGAACCTGGGAGGTGGAGGTTGCAGTGAGCTGACATTATGCCACTGCACTCCAGCCTGGGCAACATGACAGGGGGAGACTGTCTCAAAAAAAGGAAGCTGGAAAGGGAATTCTTATTCTCAGTGCCATTTTTCTCCAGTATGCCATCGATATCCCGTTTCTCAATTTCCAAGACTAGATTAAATTCTTTTACAGCTCATTTGCTGGCCAAGTGTGGTGGCTCACACCTATAATACTACCACTTTGGGAGGCTAGGGCAGAAGGATTGCTTGAGCCTAGGTATTCAAGACCAGCCTGGGCAACATAGCAAGACTCCATTTAAATATTAAAAAGAAAAGTTCATTTGCCTATTTATTTGTGTAGTCTGTGTAATTTAGCATATACATTTGAAATATTTTCGGTCATTTAGGAACATATAAAGTTATAATTTGGTGCTCACTAGAAAGCTTTTGAAACATTAATTACAAAAACAGGCTTTTTCTTTTTAAGGATATTAATAGCAGTAATAGTCCATAATTGGGCTGTGTCCTTCATTAGTTTACAAATATATATGCCAATGTTATTCTCAAAATAGTGTAAGGCCACATCTGAGCAAAAAACAAGCATATTATTTTAATTTACATAAATAACAAATGAAGACTTTTACAAGTAAAATACTATTCAAATATTAAATTATATCATTGTAAAAAGAAAAGGAGAGACAGGAAAGAAAAAAGGCCAGAGAAAAAGAAGGGGGGAAGAAAGGAAGAAAAAAACCCTGCAGATTTTATTGAGAAGAAAAGTTTGTAATAACAAATAACATATGGAATCTCTACAAACATTTGCAAATATTGTAACTCCTCCCAAACTAAAAATTGGTTAGTACATCTTCTCTCCAGCTGTTAGAATTTTGGTTTGTGTAAACTTAGTTCTTGAGGTTTTTTTTTTTTTTATACTTTAAGTTCTAGGGTACATGTGAACAATGTGCAGGTTCGTTACATATGTATACATGTCCCATGTTGGTGTGCTGCACCCATTAACTCGTCATTTACATTAGGTATATCTCCCAATGCTATCCCTCCCCCCTCCCCCCAACCCACAACATCCATCGGTGTGTGATGTTCCCCTTCCTGTGTCCAGGTGTTCTCATTGTTCAATTCCCACCTGTGAGTGAGAACATGCGGTGTTTGTTTTTTTGTCCCAGTTTGCTGAGAATGATGGTTTCCAGCTTCATCCATGTCCCTACAAAGGACATGAACTCATCCTTTTTATGGCTGCATAGTATTCCATGGTATATATGTGCCACATTTTCTTAGTCCAGTGAGTTGTTTTTTTTTTTTAAGGCATGGTCTTGTTGTGGCTGGAGCGCAGTAGTGCAATCCAGGCTCACTGCAGCCTCGACCTCCCAGGCTCAAGCCGATCCTCTCACTTCAGCCTCCCCTGAGTGACTGGGATTACAGGCGTGCCCCTCCATGCCTGGCTAATTTTTGTATTTTTTGTAGAGATGGAGTTTCACCATGTTGCCCAGGCTGAGCCATTATTAATTGAGATAATTTTAAGAAGAGGAAACCAGAGGTTGGAAAAAAGGAAATGAGAGTAAAGCGAATGGTTGAGGAAGATGAGAAATTTTTGATGCAGACTTACACATAAGAAATAAAGCCAAGGCCGGTTGTGGTGGCTCATGCCAGCACTTTGGGAGGCTGATGCAGACAGATCTCTTGAGCCCAGGAGTTCGAGAACAGTCAGGGCAAAATAGCACAACTCCATCTCTACAAAAAATACAAAAATTAGCCCAGTGTGGTGGGGCACTCCTGTAGTCCCAGCTACTTGGGAGGCTTAGGTGGGAGGCTGATGTGAGCCCAGGAGGCAGAGATTATAGTTAAGATCACGCCATTGCTCTCCAGCCTGGAAACATAACCAGACTGTGTCTCAATCAATCAATCAATCAATAAAGCCAGAGGTAAAAACCGCTGCTGCTGTTTTTGCTAAAGGGATGCCATTGAAATGGATACAAAAAGCCTGGATGGGAAGTAGTTTTGTAAGATGAATTTAAAATTTATATAATAATAATATAATTTATATATAATAATATAATATAAATTATATTATTATATAACTATTTCTCGAGCTCAAGAAATATTTAGTTTTTTTTTTGTTTGTTTGTTTTTTGTTGAGATGGAGTCTCGCTCTTTCCCCCAGGCCAGACTGCAGTGGCACTATCTCGGCTCACCGCAAGCTCCACCTCCCGGGTTCACGCCATTCTCCTGCCTCAGCCTCCTGAGTGGCTGGGATTACAGGCGCCCGCCACAGCGCCCGGCTAAATTTTTGTGTTTTTAGTAGAGACGGGGTTTCACCGTGTTAGCCAAGATGGTCTCCAACTCCTGAACTCGTGACCCGCCCGCCTCGGCCTCCCAAAGTGCTGGGATTACAGGCATGAGCCACTGCTCCCAGCTTAGTTATGTTTATCTGAGTCGGTTAAGTAAAAGTTGCACAATTGTTTTTTATCTTAAGTATACATTTTGCATCTCTATGACTGGGGATGAAGAGGTTCAAGAAATGATTGGCCGGATGAATGGCTCACGCCTGTAATCCCAGCACTTTGGGAGCCGGAGGTGGGCAGATCACTTGAGGTCACGAGTTCGAGACCAGCCTGGCTAACACTGCAAAACCCCGTCTCTACTAAAAATACAAAAATTAGCCAGGCATGGTGGCAGGTGCCTGTAATCCCTGCTACTTGGGAGGCTGAGGCAGGAGAATCACATGAACCTGGGAAGTGGAGGTAGCAGTGAGCTGAGATGGAGCCACTGCACTCCAGCCTGGGTGACAGAGTGAGACTCCATCTCAAAAAAAAAAAAAAAAAAGACAGAGATGAGGTTAACTGAAAATCATAAGATCTGAAAAGTTTAAACATTAGGAATGAGGTTAGACTTTTTAAAAATTGCCTTCTTGATGTGCCTATTATGTTTAACAAACCAAAAATGAATTTGCAAGCATTTTATTGAAGCTATGAAAATGGGAGATCCTGAAAAATTTCTAGTGATCAAGCAATTGTAAATCATATAGTATTTACTATTACTAATTAAATACACTATTATCCTCTATTTAATACAATCTTCATTTTAGTGAATCTAAAAACTGTCTTCTTAGGGTTCTGCCTAAAACTATTTTTTTTCCCATGACAACTTAAATCCTAATCGTTTTCTTATCTCAGTGCTTTCAGAAACATATCTGCTTCAGACTGGGAAATTATATTTTACTATGGCTTTTATACATTACACTCCGTTACTTATGAAGGAAACCTTGAAAATTGGCACAGCTAACTTCAGAGTAGTAATTACACAATAGGAATAGTTAGACATTTTATACTTTTTTCCCAGAATATTTTATGTATAAATTTTGGAAGAAATTATTCAGATGTTAAAATTGGAAACCAGGCTTAAAATGGGGCTTAGTATTCTTTAAAATTAGTTGCTAGGTTATATAGGCTTGTTCTCATTAAGTTTGAAGATGGCATATAAAGTTATATCATTTCTGCTTTGGCACCAAAAAAAGGTAGACTTATATATCACAAAATTTATACAATATAAACTGTATTATTTAACCAAATTAATGTAACTTAAAATAAGTCAAACATTTTAAAATGAAACTGATATCTTATTTTGATTTACAGTTAGAATCTTGAGGTGTCGTGTATGAGAAATGAATTTATTTTACTTATTTATAGAAGTGAGGTCTTGCTCAGTCAACCAGGCTGGAGTGCTGTGGCACCATCTTAGCTCATTGCAACCTAGAATTCCTGGCCTCAAACAATCCTCCTGCCTCAACCTCCCAAGTAGCTGGGATCACAGGTGTGAGCCACCACCTGTGAGAAACTTATTTATTTTCTTTCAGTTTTCAAATTTTAAACAATGACTTACTTAATATTATGAATAGATACCAGTCATCTCATTTAATAATTTGTCTTAATAAATGTGATGGGTTTGAATATTAAGAAGATGAACCATTAGCCAGGAATTCTAATTTTATGTTGCTAAGAGATTTTAAAACTTTACCAATCTTTTAATTAATATAAAAATATTTTATTTTTTACTTGTATTTTCGATAATTGTAATGGATTTGAATTATTTCAAGACCTATATGTAGCTTTAAAAAAAGGAATATAGACCATATATACTATGTAAATATCAATAATTTCTTTATATAGGTATTTGATTTAAAAATGTGTTTTTTGTTCTTATGAAATAACATTTTATTAATTTTTTTTTCTTGAGTCAGGGTCTCACTCTGTCACCTAAGCTGGAGTGCAGTGGCATGATTATGACTCACTGCAGCCTCGAACTTCTGGGCTCAAGTGATCCTCTGGCCTCAGCCTCCCATGTAGTTGGGACGACAAGCAAACACCACCATTCCCCTATACTTTTTGTATTTTTCGTATAGACCATGCCCCAATAATTTTTGTATTTTTTGTATAGATGAGGTCTTGCCATGTTGGCCAGGCTGGTCTTGAACTCCAGGGCTCAAGTGATCTGCCTCTGCCCATGGGCATATCCCAGCATGAGCCCACACCTGTAATCCCAGTACTTTGGGAGGCCAAGGCAGGTGGATTGCTTGAGCTCTGGAGTTCGAGATCAGCTTGGCCACATGGCAAGACTCTGTCTCTACAAAAAATATGAAAATTAACCAGGCATGGTGGTCCACATCTTTGGTCCCAGCAACACAGGAGGCTGGCACCAGATAATTGCTTAAGCCTGGGAAGTTGAGGCTGCAGTGAGTTATGATTGTGCCACTGCACTCCAGCCTGGGTGACAAAGCAAGACCCTGTTTCAAAAAAAAAGAAAAATTTTTTTTTTCAGAAAAGTAAAGGCACTAAATCAAAGAGCAACATATAATTCTAACTAGTAAATGCAGTTAGACTTAAATACTTTAATATTAAATATATCTAATGTTAAAACATTTTACCATATCTAGAGGCACATGAAAGAAAAAATATTTTAAAATTACTATGAATGTGTGACTATTCTGAAAAGACTGAACCAAGTATCTTATGCCTACTTATATATGCTGTAAGTACTTTTTTCTTTACATTGACAAATAAAATTGTATGTATTTACTCTGTAAAACATGATGTTTTGAAGTATTTATACATTGTGGGATTTGTAAGTATTTTTAAAATTCAAAATAAAGGCTGGGCATGGTAGCTCACACCTGTAATCCCAGCACTTTGAGAGGCCGAGGCAGGCGGATCACCTGAGGTCGGAGTTCAAGACCAGCCTGACCAACACAGAGAAACCTCATGCCTACTGAAAAAAAAAAAAAAAATTAGCCAGGCGTGGTGGCTAATGCCTATAATCCCAGCTACTCGGGAGGCTAAGGCAGGAGAATCACTTGAACTCGGGAGGTGGAGGTTGTGGTGAGCCAAGGTTGTGCCATTGCATTCTAGCCTGGGCAACAAGAGTGAAACTCCGTCTCAAAAAAAAAAAAAAAAAAAAGTCAAAATAAAAACCCTGCCTGCTTTTGATTTTAGTTTATGAAATACTAACTTCATGAGAGCATAGAGTGCAAACACATAGTTCATAATCAACATTTTCAAATATATGGCCTAATATTTTTGTATAGTAATTGATAATTTTGTGAAGTAGTTATTTGTTATTACTACTTCATGTGGCAGATGAGGAAACAGAGATTCAGGCATTCTTAAGTCCTTTATCCCAGATCACACAGCTAGAGATGCAACTGAGATTCACGCCCAGATTGTGATTTTTGACCTGCTATTTCTACTGTTCATGGCTACATGGTTGTGAAGATGGTAGTTGTCTTCATTTGTTCTACCTGAAAAACCTGAACCAATCCTTCCATATCCACTGAATTAGTTAAGATAATAATTTTAGGAGATTGACAGAAGCCACCAATTTCTTTCAATGAATAGTGACAAATTCATTATGATGCCTTGCTGTTGTCAGTGTCAGAATTTTTTTTTGCATAGGGCACTAGGCTATGCTGGGGTCACAGATAAGAATGATCTTTATAAAGGCCTTCATAAACTTGAGAATTGAGGACATAATACATAAAATGCATGACAGTGGAAATGCACCATATGCCCTCCTCCTATGAGAAATGTGTTTTCTACCACTAGTAGTTGTTTCTGCCTAGGTATCATTTAGGGGCAGAACCAAGAATACGAGGTTATTTTTTCCTTTTGTCTAAATTGTATTAGTTTTATGATAACCAAATACACCTCTTTTCTCCTGCTTTGCACAAGTTAAGGAAAGACAGGGAAATTTATTAGTTTGTATTAATTTTGATAGACATAAAATAAAAATTCATTTCTCCTCTGTGCCAAGATCTGTGTTAGATGTAATGGTGAATTTACCAACCTATTCCTTACCCTCATAGAACTTATTATTATTTTTTATATTTTTGAGATGGAGTTTCGCTCTGCCCCCATGTTGGAGTACAATGGCGTGATCTTGGCTCACTGCAACCTCCGCCTCCTTTCAATACAGTATGTTTTAAATTTTTTTTCTTTTGAGATTCAGGGGATACATATGTGGGTTTGTTACATGGATATTTTGCATAATGGTGAAGTTTGGGCTTCTAGCGTACCCATCACCCAAAGAGTGAACATTGTACCCAATAGGTAATTTTTCAACTCTTACCCCATTCCCACCTTTCCTCCATTTGGAGTCCCCAGTGTCTATTATCTGTAGGTCCACATGTACCCATTATTTAGCTCTCAAGTATTTTATTTTCTGTTTCTGAATTATTTCACTTCGAATAATGGCTTTCAGCTCCATCCATGTGGCTGTAAAGGACATGATTTCATTTTTTTTATGGCTGTATAGTATTCTGTGATGTATATATACCACATTTTCTTTGTCCAATCAACCATTGATGGACACACTTAGGTTGATTCCATGACTTTGCTATTGTGAATAGTACTGTGATAAACAAACAAGCACCAGTGTCTTTTTTAATATAATAATTTATTTTCCTTTGGGTAGATACCCAGTAGCGGGATTGCTAGGTTTAACGGTAGTTCTATTTTTAGCTCATTGAGAAATCTTCACACTGTTTTTCATAAACGTATCAAAATTTATCAGTTATCAAATCACCTTTAGTTAGTTATTAAACAAGTATTTACTGAGCACACTGAGGCTATAACATTGTACATGCTAAAGATACAGTCCTACCCCTAAAGACCTTACATTCTAATCGTAGAAGATAAACACTAAAAAACGTTACTTGCATTAAAAAACAAGTAAGTCTTTTTTTTTTAAATAATGATAAGCATTAAGAAAAGAATGATAACGGCATAGAAACTGACTGGAGGGGGAAGAAGTGTGTTACTTTTTAGCTAGAGTCATCAAAGACAGCCTCTCTGGGGAGAGAGACATTTGCATTCAGCCTTAATGATTCAAAGCGGGCAGCTGTTGGAAGAACATTTAAGGAAAAAGGAACAGCAATGACAAAAGTCCTGAGATGGGAACCTTTATTGAAAAGCAGAAAAATATATAATTTGCTTCCTAATTTTCAAATCCTGTTGATGTTATGTTTCCTAATACATATCAAAGAGGCAGAAGTAGATGTCAGATAAAGAAAATGGGACTAGAAAATGTCTTTTTTTTTTTTTTTTTTTGAGATGGAGTCTCACTCTGTCACCCAGGCTGGAGTGCAGTGGTGTGATCTCAACTCACTGAAACCTCCACCTCTGGGGTTCAAGATATTCTCATGCGCCACCATGCTGGCTAATTTTTTGTATTTTTAGTAGATACGGGGTTTCACCAGGTTGCCCAGGCTGGTCTTTTAATATTACCCCATTTCCACCTTTCCTCCATTTGGAGTCCCCAGTGTCTATTATTTCCATCTGTAGGTCCACATGTACCCATTATTTAGCTCTTAAGTATTTTTATTTTCTGTTTCTGAATTATTTCACTTCGAATAATGGCTTTCAGCTCCATCCATGTGGCTGTAAAGGACATGATTTCATTCTTTTTATGGCTGTATAGTATTCCATGATACTTGGCCTCCCAAACTGCTGGGATTACAGGTGTGAGCCATTGCACCTAGCCAAAGATATGACTAGAAAATGTCAAGTGTTGGTGCCTGATCCTGGCTCTTGCTGTCTATAGAGGCCATTTCTTTTCAGGCTTGTGTTTCCTATTTGTAAATGGAGAATACTTATCATATGTACCTCCTAATAGAATACAGTTCTCTATAAACAATACTAGGTATGGACGAGATAATGTTGAAAGAGAAGTTTACTCAAATATTTTAAATTATGTTAAATTAAAATGTTATCTTTGTTCAAATTTTTTTAAATGAAGATTTTAAAAGACATATGGTTCTATATTTCTTAGGCTCTGATTCATATATTGATAGTTTCCCTCATACTCCTAAATTTTGAAATGCTTTACCTCTTGAAAATGAAAATAAAAATTAAATTACAGATAAGATTCATAATAAAAATTTTAAAGATCATGGGTATACTACATTAAAAATTTATTTCATAGCATTGGTTCTAACCTTTTTACCCCAAATAGGCCTTTTCTTACATTCTTACCCCCACCCATATTAAATTAAACATTTTTTTGTGCTGAACAGGTTGTATTTATTAATAATTATTGTATTTATATTTGGGGACGGCTGTTAGAATTATTATATTTAGGCCAGGCACAGTGGCTCATGCCTGTAATCCCAGTGCTTTGGGAGGTTGAGGCAGGAGGATTGCCTGAAGTCAGGAGTTCAAGATCAGCCTGGGCAACATAGTGAGACCCCATTTCTACAAAAAATAAAAAAATTATCCGGGTATGGTGGCACATGGCTGTGGTCCCAGCGACTTCAGAGCCTGAGACAGGAGGATCACTTGAGCCCTAGGATTTGAGGATGCAGTGAGCTATGATCATGCCACTATACTCCAACCTGGGTGACAGAGTGAGGCCCTGCCTCTGAGAAAAACAGAACTATTATTTTAATATATCCAACATAATACAACAGCTAGTCAACTACTGATAAACACGAAGTAAACAGCTAGAAACAAAAAATGTGATTTTTTTTTTTTTTTTTTGTACAGGCAAGGCCCTTGCTATGTTGCCCAGGCTGATCTTGAATTCCTGGCCTCAAGCAATCCTCCTGCCTCAGCTTCTCAAAGCACTGGCATTACAGTCATAAGCTATAGCACCTGGCTAAGAATGCTATTTAAAAAAATTCACTCTATAATCTGTTAGGTGTGTGATTCCCATTAGATGATTTCCAATACTGAAAGTAACATCACTCATCTATATTACCTACCTCCTTTGTAGTCTCCTCAGGATGTGGAGACATCAGATTAGGAGCTACTAGCCTTGGCTTTGATTATAATTTTGGCGACGGCCGTTAGAAGGAGATGACATTAGATGAGATCTATCCTTCTGTAGATGAAACTGCCTTTAGAGATCATACCAGAGTTCACCCTGGAAAATAGACTAGAGTAAAGTTTAATTTGTTAGTGTGTATTTTTTTAAAAATCATGGACCAGAAGTTTGTGTTGTTAAGAACTTTGGAAGTGTCGGCAAGTATCCTAACAAAAATAAAAAAATAATAATGTTAGGGTAGAAAAAAAAACTTCATGTTCTTTTTAATGTTAAGAAATCACAGTAAATGATGCATGGTATTAAAGTCAGGTAGTTGACTATTTTACAATGCTTTGTTTAAAAAAGCTTGTTACAAAGCTTGTTTACAATAAATTTTTAAATATCCATCCACTTTATAATATAGTATAAAATTTAATAAACCACAAACATTTAATAAATAAGTAAAACTACTCTGAAATTCAACAGAAATAAAAACTCTTTAGGCTGTTTTCTAGAACTATGTAGTATAGAGAGCATTCTTGGGTGTGTGTGGGGGGGTTTTGTTGTTACTCTTTGCCAGTAAGAATACATATTCCCGGCAACCCACTCGGGTCCCCTTCCACACTGTGGAAGCTTTGTTCTTTTGCTCTTCACAATACATCTTGCTACTGCTCACTCTTTGGGTCCGCACTATCTTTAAAAAAAAAAGAATACATTTTACAGTATTATCTACTAGTTTACATTGTGTGTGAATGTATGTGTATATTAATTTAAGCCATATGAAATCACAGATACTCAACTTTTTTGATCTATAAAAGTGGCAATATGAAATTACCTATTTTTTACCTATGAAAATAATAATTTCATTTACATAAATGTATATAAAATGGAAGTTTAATAAACCATTACTTACCATTCCTAGATAGAATGACTGACATTTTAAAATTTTACTCTAGTTTATTAATTTTTTTCTAATTGCATCCCACGGCATTTCTTTCATGATCTACATTTGTGAAACAGCTCCACAGTTTGAAAAACACTCCTAGAATTCTCATAAGGATATAAATGTAGTAATTGTTAAATTTTAAAACTTAAATGTCAATTTGTTTAAATTCATTTAAAAACTACTGACTGGAAAATTTTTACTCATTATTTGATTGTTGGAACAGCAGTAGATATAGCTATTTTTGGGTCATAAGACAAATTCTAATAAACAACCATTATTTTGATTAATTTATAGATGAGTTTATTTCCCCCTTCAACTTAAGATAATTATAGATAGGAAAAGTAAATTTCTGTTGAATTTGCCCTATTAAATTCTCATGTCAGTGGTGACAATAACATTCAGATTTCCTTCAAATTCTGTCTATATAGTATTTTAGCAAACCTATGCTAGTAACATTAGAAAAAATAAATTTACAAACCAAAGACTTTATGAAGATCATACATAAAGAAATGGGTGTTTTAGTAAGAAAGAGAAATTTCTTAAGCTTCTCATTAGATTTCTTTAGATTTTAGTTCAAAATAGATTTGAGTGAGTTTATTTCTGATGCATTGCTTTACCCTGATTACAGAAAAGAGAACTTCTAAATAAATCACATTTAAAAATTTTTAAAAATTTACTAGGGCTGGGTGCGGAGGTTCATGCCTGTAATCCCAGCACTTTGGGAGGGTGAGGTGGGAGGACTGTTTGAGCCCAGGAGTTCAAGACCAGTCTGGGCCATTTGATGAAACCCCATCTCTTCAAAACACAAAAATTGGTTGGGTGTGGTGGTGCACACCTGAGGTCCCAGCTACTGGGAGGCTGAGGTGGGAGGATTACTTGAGCCCTGGAGGTTGAGGTTGCAGCCAGCCATAACCACACCACTGCACTCCAGCCTCGGCGACAGAGTGAGACTCTGTCTCAAAATAAAAAATAAAAAAAAAAAGAAAAAAATTTACTTTAAATTTTAAAATAAACTTAAAATTTACTTTAAAAAATTTCTACTCAATTTGCCAACATCACAACCATTCCTCTAAGGATTATATATGAGAAAACAAAATACCATTAAAAGTATCTGACTAGGCTGGGTGCGATGGCTCACACCTGTAATCCCAGCACTTTGGGAGACTGAGGCGGGCAGATCACTGAGGTCAGGAGTTCGAGACCAGCCTGGCCAACATATAGTGAAACCCTGTCTCTACTAAAAAAATACAAAAATTAGCTGGGCGTGGTGGTGCATGCCTGTAGTCCTAGCTACTTGGGAAGCCGAGGCAAGAGAATTGCTTGAACCTGGGAGGCGGAGGTTGTAGTGAGCTGAGATCATGCCTCCGCACTCCAGCCTGAGCAACAGAGCAAGACTCTGTCTCTCAAAAAAAAAAGTATCTGACTAAATTTTATTTTCATATTGTTTCTTAATTTTATGGTTATCATCAGTGAACACAAATATAATGTAGAGGAGAGTTATTCAATAGTTTTTATTTCTAAGCATTCAGTGTAATCTTAATGTTTTAGGAGACTGTACATAGTATCTATGTGTAGCCTGTTAGAATCCATAGACCTTTAGGTAAGTATCCTCTTTATTATTGCTATTTCAGTCCAAAGTGTGCTTCTGGGATAAAATAAATGGGCCACTTAAATACATCTCTGAGGCAACAGCCAAGAATTGTCTAATAATTGTTTTTATAAGTAAGTTAGAAATTAGAAAATTAATTTGCATTAAGTGGTGTATGTGCATACATGTATATTTTTCAAAGCCATCAAAATATATTTTCTTTTTTTTAAATATATTTTTAGGGGCTGGGCACAGTGGCTCATGCCTGTAATTCCAGCACTTTGGGAGGCCAAGGCAGGCACATCACCTGAGGTCGGGAGTTCGAGATCAGCCTGATCAACATGGATAAACCCTGTCTCTACTCAAAATAGAAAATTAGCCGGGTGTGGAGGCACATGCCTGTAATCCCAGCTACTCGGGAGGCTGAGGCAGGAGAATTGCTTGAAGCTGGGAGGTGGAGGTTGCGGTGAGCCGAGATCGCGCCATTGCACTCCAGCCTGGGCAATTAGAGCAAAACTCTGTCTCAAAAAAAAAAAAAATAATAATATATATATGTATATATATATATAGACAGGGTCTCACTATATTGCCCAGGTTGCTCTCAAACTCCTGGCCTCAAGCAATCCTCCCGCCTTGGGCCTACCAAAGTTCTCAGATTACAGGCGTGAGCCACCACACCCGGCCATGAAAATGTATTTTCAGAAAAACTAAAAGCTTCTTTTTAAAAGAAAAATATAAGAGTATTAGTTGACTGAATATATTTGGAAGATATTAGACCTATTAGGTAAATCGTTATACATATTAAGCACCTCAATGTATGTGGTTATTATAAAGAAGTGTGTTTCTTTTTCTTATTTCTTACAGAACACAGAAGGAAGTCATAGTTGTTTCATTTATTACATGTATTACCTCTTTTAAAGAAATAAGCACCTATAATAGTGTTTGGCTCAATAATAAACATAGCTATTATTAGTCATAGCATCTCTTCATTTGAAAGTGGACTTAGATTTCTGGTTTCAGAATTCAGTTGCCAGAATTTATTCATTCAATATTAATTAAAAATTTAAGAACAAACCATATGCTAAGTATGTTTCATGAAAATTTGAGGGTTTCTGGTTTCTGGCCAAGATAGGAAAGCAGCGGGAGTGGCAAGCTCCCTGTCGCATAATCAGCCCTGTAGAAACTATAGAGCTAGATGGAAGCTAGGAATCCTTGTAGAGATTTAAGGCTGTTTTGAACCATTTTGAGTGTTAGGGTAGGCTGGTGAGAGGGTTAGTCAGAGGAAAGCTTTTTAAGTCTGCTCTTGACTTTTTCCAGAATTACCTTGTAACAGATATTGCCTGCAGCTTCACTGCCAAAATTGGAGACAAAAGCTCAGGGTGTGCATGATGATACTGCGGAGTATTATCAGGGCAGTGCAAAAGCCTTGGTAGCAAGAAGTGTTGATGAAAACAAACGTAGACTGACTTGTAGTCCTTGGATATTCATTTCTCCTCCTCTTTCCTGTCCAAAACCCTTGGGCTGGTGTATTCCTCTCCCAAGGAGGCTTCTCACTAAGGATTTAAAGTAAAAACTCTGACACAGGAGTTGCCTAATGTATAAGCAGCAAACCAGAATGATCAGTAGTATTTACGTGGTGCCTGGGGTTCTGTGCCTTTGGGCTCATCTCCCATGCCCTTCAACTCACTGATTCAGCCAGGGTCCTTGTTGTAGCCCCTTCCTCAATTCACCTTATCAGCTAGAGGATCAAGGGGAAGTGGCCAAGGTAAACAGATATCAGACCATTTTTCTTTCATTCAAAGTGGACAAGTGAACGGCCATAAGTTCTACAGCCTAGGGGGAATTTCCTGTTACCATGCCTTTCAGGGCCACCCATGAGTGTAGTAGCTGTCTACTTCTGGCTGTGCCAGTGTGATGTGCAGAGCAGGCCTGTACTTTTTCTCTTTTATTAACTAGTCATTATGTAGGTCCAGTCTTGCATATATCATTCATATTAAATAATGGAATGCATGTTTCAACTTGAAGATTTGGTTGAGGAGTAGCTCCAGTCACATGATCACTTGGTAGTCTATCACAAAGTTGTCAGTCTCTCCCAGAACTCACCGGCAAGTCAGGAGCTGCTTTTCAATGGGAAAAAGCCTGTTGGCAGCAGAGGACATGGCTTACTCCAAAATCCTAGGACTCTGCACCCGGATTCTCCTATTGGAATTTGTTAGAAGCTCCATATAGCTATATCTGCCACAACAATTCAGATACTCTTGAGTGAATTTTGAATGAGCAGTGAACTCTCAGGCTGCCATGTTGGGAAGTGCTTTCTAGGAGTTCCATGAGCAAAGGGCACAGGAGTGTTTAGGAACTTCTAGCACTGTAACAGAGCTAAAGTATATCATCTGATTTGGGAGAGAGAGAAATATGTGGGGAACCAGTGCTGAATGTATGCTATCCTAGGTATTTATATTTTATCCTGTAAGCCAGTAGTTTCCAAACTGTAGGGTGCATCAGAGTGCTGGGAGACTTGGTAAAACATGGATTGTGGGTTTGGGGTGGGATCAGAGATTTTGTATTTACAAAAGTTCCTGGGTGATGCTGATAGTGCTGATTTGGGACTACACTTTGAGCACTACAGAAAACAAGTAGTTTTAAACAGGATACTAACACAATCAGATTTAAGTTAACCAAGATCACTCACAGGTTGACGTATGGCGGATGGATAGGAAAGATACGGCACAGGACAAATAAGGCTAATTGGAAGACAATCAAAATGATTGTGTTAAGAAAGTAAAGGGCTTGCGTTAAAGTTAGCAATAGAATTGAGAAATAGGGAAAAAACCTCATTTCAAGGAGTATTTAGCACTTATTAAATGCCAGGTACTCTGCTTTGAATTTGATGTCTCTGGATTTTTTCAAAGCATCTGAAATCTTGCCAGAGAAGGAAGTGCTATAATGGCAGAGAATGGGACAAACTTTCTTTGGGGGAACATAAATGTGATTTAATCCCTAGAAAGAAAATGTTTGTAACAAACTTAGAACCAGGTATCAGCAAAACTAAATCATATTTTAACAACCACAGGATAGAAAAATTTTAGATTTTCTATTTAAGAAGGAAGAATCCATTTTCACCTTCTAAATGATGCTGAATGATAAAAAGTTATGGTTCTATAGTTTTATATTGAATTACAGAATTATATTACTCTTGTATATAAAAGAATCACGTCATTCAGTCAAACACTTAGCTTTTGGTAATATATTTTTTTAAACAAGTGAGGAAAATGTTGCCTAATGCTGGTAAATGACTTGCCACAAGCTAATGGGTAGTAGAGCTTGAACTGGGTTTACTCGGTGCTGGTCTGGTGTTCTGCAGTAACCACATAATTGGTTATTGTCAATGGCTAAAAATAAAATTCAAACTTCTTCCTAGTATTTATGACTGTTTACAATCTGATATCAACTTACCTTTTCCGTTTTACATATTGAAACTCCAACTCTAGGCTTGTTTGTAAGATAAGCCATACATAAACCATCTACTTATGTTTAGTCTCTCCAAGAAAGAATGCCCAACAATTTTTCTCTTCATGGGGTTCCCACTCTACTCCCATCTTCTATTTGTCAAAATCAAGGTCCAGCTCATGTGTGAGACATTTCTGATGTTTTTGAGAACCAGTCATTTTCTTATTCTGCTCATCTCCTTGTAGAGCTTATTACAATCTGCCTTGCATAATAATAATTATGTTACTCTTCCTCATTAGATTCAGCCTCCTTGAAAATGGGCTTTTCTTCCCCCACATTTAGGTCAGTCCTTATAGAAAACAATTTCTCAACAAATGTTTGTCTAATTTATGCTGAATAATTGAAATAGTAGACATTTTGTGAAATTAATTTGTTGATATTTTTATTTAAGAAAGACATCCAAGGAGGCAGAGTATATAAAATGTTTTTGAAACACAATGAATTGGAATAATTTTAGAAAACTAGACTATCCTGAATTAAATATTAAATACAGTTTAATCACAGAGTGATAGTTTAGCTGATAACTTGAAATATTCATTTGTCAAGTAAATGTACTTCAGGACTCGATTTAATAAACAGATTAAAAATGTGATTAGCATGCCAATTGTTGAAATTTCTGACTAAACTTCAAAATGATTGCAAGTGTTTTTAACATTTCTCTTATAACTTATATTCACTATTTAAATAAACTTTTCTTAGTCCAAAATGCTTGAATTAGAATATTGTCATTCATTATTTTTGAACAACTTAAATATATGCCATGTTCTGATAGCCTACTTTCAATGCTTAAGAGTACAATGAAATGTGCCATATGAAAATTATGATAAAAAACAGAGCATGTACTTGATTTAGAAGATACTACATCCAGCCTGGGCAACAGAGTGAGACCCCCCATCTCTACAAAAAAATTAAATATAAAAAATTGGCCAGGCATGGTGGCACATACCTGTGGTCCCACGTACTCAGGATGCTGGGGCGGGAGGATCACTTGAGCCCAGGAGTTCATGGCTGCAGTGACCCATGTTTGTGCTACTGCACTCCAGCCTGGATGACATAAAGCGAGACTCTGCCTCAAAAAAAAAGAAGATACTACAGGATCTTAGAGTATGCTATTCATTTTCATTACGAACGTCTATTGTGCAATAATAACTAATATTTTAAATCATTTATTATGTGGTAGGTACTGTCACCTGATACACAATACAAGTATATTTACAGTATGTTTTATGCAATATTTATTTTAGCTATAAGAACTAAATATCTTTAAGTATGAAGAATTAACCAAGAGAGATGAAAAGATTTGCCCAAGATTGTAATCAATTACCATTGTACAAACAGCACAATGACTTGAACCAAGTCTCTTGGTTCAATCTAAAACTCATGCTCTTAATTGGCATACTGAACAGCTTCCTTCAATTATAATAGTTGTGGAAACCATAGAAAAGTGACACATCTCATCATTTCAATTTGTTAACTTGAATTCTGAAGGAAAAGTAGAACGCAGAAGGCCCACCAAAAAATTTTACTTGGATTTTCACGTTATCTCTAGTCCATATAAATCAACATTCTCTGCATTTTTGGTTGGCAGATATAAACTTCAGCCCTGATTCTGCTAAAATTACAACAAAACTTTAATTATGTTATATTGAACTATTAGGGTTATATTTTAATGATGGTTTTCAGGTCAAATTCTTAATTTAAAAAAATGTACTGGGTAAGTTCAGTGTTCTAAAATTAATTACCAAATGTGGCAAAATATTTTTGGATAACATTTACTAGCATTCTTTTTCCAGTATAACTGAGGAACAAAATGAAAAATATTTGGCGGTATTTGGGAACCTACAATTTGCATTTATTTCAAGTTTAAAATGGAGAAAATTATCTCATTACCAGCTAATGACTTTCAGGGGTTGACAATCTTTTACCTCCCCCCTACCCCAGCAAATGGAAGGAGGACTGACTCCAGGTTTCATGTTTTTGGTCTATAATAGAATTACTCAAAAATTTCTACTCTTATATGAAATGTTTTTTTCTTAAAGACATTATATTTCTTTTTGCCATTGCTATATCTTGGCCTTAAACTTACTGTAGTGATTATCTTCAATAGCTTTAAGTTATTCTTTTCATTGAAAATATTTGGACTGGGTGCAGTGGCTCACGCCTGTAATCCCAGCACTTTGGGAGGCCAAGGCAGGTGGATCACGAGGTCAGGAGTTCAAGACCAGCCTGGCCAAGATGGTGAAACCCCGTCTCTACTAAAAATACAAAAATTAGCCGGGTGCAGTGGCAGGTGCCTGTTATCCCAGCTACTTGGGAGGCTGAGGCAGGAGAATTGGTTGAACCTGGGTGGCAGAGGTTGCAGTGAGCCAAGATCGCGCCACTGCACTCCAGCCTGGGTGATAGAGTGAGACTCTGTCTCATAAAAAAAAATAAATAAATAAAATTGCTTAACTCTATCCAGTATTTTGGGTCTGTATAAAAGAAATTATTTGTTCAACTCTGAGTCATCAAAGGCTTGTATGTCAACCAACTACTATTACTATTTTTCAGTTTTGCATACAGTGCTTGAATGATTAAAATGTGTGACTTTGAATGTGGCTGCGCGTTAAACCTCGTGCAGTTTTTCCATATTTATATTATTGTAGAACTAGTGTTAAATTAGCTTACTGTCCACATTTGTTCTTGTCTCTTCAATGTTTATTCACCATAACCTTGGAGATGTGGAGTAATCTGGAGTCCATGCCAGAGGGTTTCCTCTAAGTATACACAGATGAGATAATGCATGTAAAATATTGAGGACTAAGCCAGACACACAGTAGGTGCTTGCTCAAGGAGCACCTACGTATTCTTATTATTAAATTTATTCTTCCCCCTCTATCACCCCACCTCCTTTTCCTCTTTCCATTTTCCATTTCTGTATTTCCAATTACTCATAATAAAATTTATTTGAATTTCAGCTAAGAGTTATTTCCTCCCCCATTTGCCACCTTCAGTTGTTCATTGTTGCCATGCAACTATAAAACATACTATCTTTAGTCCCTGGGAAAACTGCATATGGTTTAACAAACCCTGTGTTTATTTTCTCCCAAGTATTTGCTTACTGGATACATACATAACGGAGAGTGGGGCATAGAGGGAGGTGATCAGTGTGTGTTTCTTCAGAACTCCTAATGTTACATGTTGTAATTAGAGGCTATATTTGCTGGGAAAAACAAGTTAGTAAATTCATCTTATGATTCATTTATAGGTTCTTATAAACAAGACAATGTCTTATAAATAATATTGCTTTTGGCAGACATTAATCATAGAATTTTTAATGACTCATGCTTGACTTTATAGTTGACACTTTAAGGTTGTTGGGAACACCAAATGCTAAGTGGAAATATTGTAGATTGATAACGTGGGTTGAACCCTAAGCCTAGATATAAATTGAAGACCTAATACTTTTAATTAATTGTTTTTAATTTATCTTAAGTAGTAACAAAGGTTAATCAATGTTATCCAATTATATTTACTGATATCTGTTATATATATAATACTATGGGAGAATCTCGACAGGATACCAAAGAGGAATATGAAACATGGTTTCTATCATCAAAGACTTATCTTGCTGGATTTCATAATTTACCATATGTGAAAAAAGTCAGTATATATACAAACAAAACTTTGTTGTAAATAAAGTTTTTTACAATAGATGTGTATTCAATAGATGTGTATTAGGAACTCAGAAAAATGAGAGACTAGGTGGGCTGATATGCCACCGTTTCTATTTATATCTCTAGATCCAACCTCCAACCCTCTCCTCTCTCCTGGAGGCATCTGCGGCCTGGGCCATATCAGCAGAGACTCCATTCCCTCTGGCTTTGGGCTTAATTCAATGTTGAGTCTAGGTAGGTAATCTGAGGGTGGGACTGGAATGAGGTTGGTAGGCACATTTGTGGAACCTGGGACAAGAGTCCAAATAGAGACCCAGATTCCATAAGCCTAACTATTTAAAACTGCTCGATAATCAACTGTCAAATAATATATGTTTTATACTTCTATTTTGGCCAATATGTCTTCATAGTGATCTGAATGGATAAGTCCAAATTTAGAGTTCTCCAATTCAATAGTTCCACACTGGAATATAGGGATGTGGGAGAAACAGGTCTCTGCCTGAAGCGTACCCCATTCTTTTTCTATCCAGCTCTGTTCTGTCCTTCCCTAATCCCCACTTTACCCTGGCCAAAAGCTGCTCCTTAGCCATCTCTCAGACATAGGGATGCTGGCTGCCTGGACCCTGGCGAAGCCTATGCACATTCTGGAGGCAGGCTGGGGGCCACTTGGGCAGGGAAATCAGGGATCCTGGGTGTGTAGAATGTGGTCTAGAAAGGAGGGCATGAATTCTGGGTGGCCATTCCCCCTTGCCCTTATGGGCTCCCTACCTTGGGTGGTATGCAGCTAAAGGAATGCCAGAGCAGAACTTCTGCCTAGCTCTAAGGGTAATATTGGGTCAAGGTATTAATTTCCCCAAGTGCTTTCCTTCTAGATTGCCTTGGCCTACATGTTTCTTTCAAGCAAATGTGATAGCTCCTCTTAAAATGAACTCTCTCTACAGAACTTTTTAATTCCTCATCTCTTTGGATTTGGGGATAAAAACAGCCCTGGGGGCCGGGTGTGGTGGCTAATGCCTGTAATCCCAGCACTTTGGGAGTGCAAGGAGGGTTGATCACGAGGTCAGGAGCTCGAGACCAGCCTGACCAACATGGTGAAGCCCTGTCTCTACTAAAAATACAAAAATTAGCCGGGCGTGGTGGCACATGCCTGTAATCCCAACTACTTGGGAGGCTGAGGCAGGAGAATCGCTTGAACCTGGGAGGCGGAGGTTGCAGTGAGCTGAGATCACGCCACTGCACTCCAGCCTGGGCAACAAGAGTAAAACTCTGTCTCAAAAAAAAGAAAAAAAAGAAAAGAAAAAAAGAAACAGCCCCGGAGTACTAATATTATGCTTACTCTCTGACTACCACCTGCCCAGTCTCTTTATTAAACCATCACCAAATACCTTAACTTGGATGTACCATTTGTTTCCTGTGTGAGCATGCCCAATACAGCTGTTCCTTAAGTGAGATTTTACAGCAAAGGTGAATTCGACATAGCCTTGAGGGGAACATTCACTTTCTAAGTAAGAAAAAATAGAATTTAGAAATTGAAAGGACACAAAAGATTATAGAATCCAACCTTTTCACCCTATGTCAATACACTGGCCTCTTCCTTTGATATTTTGACATGGCTGAAAGATATTCTTCTCTTTGAAGTTTTTCTTAGTTTCACACCTTCTGGTGTTCTGTTCTATGCTCACAGATATTGATAATGAACCTGCCATGTACCTTATGATGATTCACTTATCTTCCTACTTTTCTTTAGTCAAATTTCTGTGAGCTCTTTATTCATACAATGCATTGTGAAGTCATTGTGCTTTCACTTGATGGGAATGCATAATTTGCTTAGTATTATAGGTTTTCTCTACTCTTTTCTCATTAGTCCAAGACAAAGTAATACTATTTAGTGCTACAGCAATCATAACCACGAAGGCAAATTTGAGCCCTGAAACTCTGTGGTAGTATCCTGTTTTCAAAGAGTTATTCAGATGAACCAGAATATATTACATTACTTTTTGGGGAGGAGGTGGTAAAATATGTACATTATCTTCATTGAAGTGGTTTACCACTCTCTCTCTCTCTCTATATATATATATACACAACAGATTTTACCAAACTGTACACCTAATTTTTAAAAAAAAGTCAGTACAGGCCAGGTGCAGTGGCTCACACCTGTAATCCCAGTACTTTGGGAGGCTGAAGTGGGAGGATTCCTTGAGCCCAGGAGTTTGACACCAGCCTGGGCAACATAGGGAAATCCCATCTCTACAAAAAATCAAAAGAAAAAGAAAAGTCCGTACAATTATGTGTCAATTACAAATTTAAAAATATTTAAAAAGTCGTTTGTCTTTTTCATTCTTGTTCTGAGTAACCAGTGCTGTTTTCCAATGGTTAAATGACACAATGCCTTTACTACGCCAGCTCCTGAGAGCTGATTGTGTACATATATTCCCAACTCTGTTTAGAGGTGTCATGTAGATAGCTGGAACTCAGCCATGGTGAAGTATTTACACAATGAAAATTAGCAAAATCGGGGCTTTTTCATGAATAGCTGGTTAAACGATTACCAGCCCATCACTAGCTGTTAACATAAATAAACAAAGACTCATTGCAGTCCTATAATACATATATATTTTTGACATGGGGTCTCAGGTTGAACTCAAGGTTCTGGACTCAAGGGTTCCTCTGGCCTCAGCCTCTCAGGTAGCTAGGACTACAGATGCCTGCTACCGTGCCTGACAGTCCTTAATTTTGTGTGTGTGTGTGTCTCACTCTGTCACCCAGGCTGGAGTGCAGTGGCACAATCTCAGCTCACTGCAACCTCTGCCTCCCAAGCTCAGGCAATCCTCCCACCTCAGCCTCCTGAATAGCTGGGATTACAGGCATGCACCACCACACCTAGCTGATTTTTTTTTTTTTTTGTATTCTTTTGTAGAGACAGGGTTTCACCACTTTGCCCAGGCTGCTCTCGAACTCCTGGACTCAAGCTATCCTCCCGCCTTGGTCTCCCAAAGTGCTGGGATTACAGGCGTGAGCCACCGTGCTGGGCCTCTGTCCTTAATTTATTTTTGAAATTTTTATTTTATTTTTTATTTTTTTGAGACAGTCTCGCTCCGTTGCCTAGGCTGGAATGCAGTGGTGAGATCTCGGCTCATTGCAACCTCCACCTCCCGTGTTCAAACGATTCTCATGCCTCATCCTCCAGAGTAGCTGGGACTACAGGCGTGTGCCACCACGCAAGGCTAATTTTTGTATTTTTAGTAGAGACACGGTTTTGCTATGTTGGCCACGTCCTGGCCTGCCTCTGCCTCTCAAAGTGCTGGGATTACGGGTGTAAGCCACCACGCCAGGCTTCAGTCCTTAATTTTTAACTGTGTAAAAGAATTCTGAGACCAAAAAGTCTAAGAATCACCTGGTACAGTGATTGCTTATCTACGGAGCAAGAAAGTCTTACTAGGGGAAAAATTAAAAAAAAAAAAAAAAAAAGGGACTTTGGACTTCCAGACACTCGACCCTATCAAATCTTTTGCAGAGATTCATACTGTTGCCTTCACCAAATGCCACCACTGCCATTCTCCCATGGGGGTCATTGTTGACCCAGTCTTTCCCCCAAAGACCAAGAGGGTCTGGGGTTGAATGATGAGCTGCTTCTTAAATTTGAAGAGCCCAAAGTCTGCTAGGAAGGAAAGGGCTGCAACCTTCTCTAGCAAACACCAAAGATCTATCACCTTACGTCCTATAGCTACTTGTGGACCAAAAATGGAACTTTAAGGTACTGCTAGGAAAAGAATGGCACCAGATCAAGTTTTCCAGATAATGGATTCCAACTCCAGCAAGTGGGATAGGAGGTTCATGACACAAATATATTTGTATTAGGTGAGTCAATCACCAGCATACCAAGATCAGTTACTTTCACAAACTGCTCTGAGGCAACTTAAATACAGAAGGAACTTCAGAGCCAGCTCTTCGGCTCCAGGCTCCTTTTTAACTACTTATTGTGGTGTGGAAAATATCAGCTTGCTGAGGATTTATCATCTTAATAGAGAGCTCCTTGGGAAGGAAAAGGGTGAAATTTAAAAAAAGGATCTTCATTAAAGAATAGGGAGTTGATTATGTTGCAGAATCATATCTTCTTGTTTTGTGACACCTTGGAAACATAAACTTTAGAGCTTTTTCGTCTCCACTGCACAGAGGTCTGATTGCTTCTGTTTAAAAATGGGGATCTACTGACGGATTTCAGCCAGGTTCTTCAGGTCTATGTCTGAATACATGATTGTTTCTTCCTTGAGAGCCCCAGCAGCAAAGGTTCACTACAGTGCTATGTCCCCAGGCAACATAGGAGGCTTTGTCATCTCAGGCAGGAGAATGTGGCCACATACACCTGATTATCAACAGCCTGAAGCAATTCCCAGTGGGCTGGTCCAGTGGTCAAACTGAAAGCCCCTGGATAAACCAACAGCTGGCAGCCTCTCCGTGTGTAGATTTGTGCAAGCTCTGCAAACCAATGTCATGGCAGATGCCCGGACTCATTCTGCAGTAAGGAGTATCAAATGTGGAGAAACTATTGCCTGGACTCAACATTGTGGATTCTTGAAACGTCATTTTTCCAGCAACACCAGTATCAAGCAGATGGACCTTTCTGTGCTTTACTATTAAAGCTCCATGAGGTGCAAACACAGCACAAGTGTTATGTTATCTAATTTCCCAGCATCCTCTTCAGGGATGGAACCTCTAGTGAGGCTGTATTCCTTTGCTACTTCAGAAAGCTTCTGTGTGGATTTACCAGGAATTTTCGCCGCATATTCAGGAAAATATTTTGTGCCATATGAAGAATTAAAGCATTCCAACAAAGAAACCATTTTGGCTCCTTGTGCTGCTGTCTCCCAGACAAGGCTACAAGCTCGAGTGTTGTTATCTGATTCGATGAAGAAACTTGAAGCTGGATGAGGGCCAAGTGGAAAGTTGCCCTGGCTCTCCTGGGAAGCAACAGCAGCAGCACAGGCTGAGTGCAGGTGTCCCTGTATTACTTTTCTAAGTCACAGAAACATAAAAGAAAAATGTTAAAGTTGTCCTAAAGCTTTTTTTTTTTTTTTTTGAGTCTCCCTCTGTTGCCCAGGCTGGAGTGCAGTGGCACAATCTCGGCTCACTGCAACCTCCGCCTCCCAGGTTCAAGCGATTCTCCTTCCTCAGCCTCCCGAGTAGCTGGGACTACCGGCATACGCCACCATGCCCGGGTAATTTTTGTATTTTCAGTAGAGACGGGGTTTCACCATGTTGGCCAGGCTAATCTCAAACTCCTGACCTCAGGTGATCCGCCCGCCTCCACCTCCCAAAGTGCTGGGATTACAGGCGTGAGCCACCGCGCCGGCCTCCTAAAGAATTCTTAAGACTCTCCTCCCCCAGTACATCTGCTAAACTTAAGTTGAGAAACATGGATTTTTCAGGACTGAATTGATGTGAGAGGTGAGGGAAGAGGAAAAATCCTGATACGATGACTCCGCAATGTCTGGTCTGGGAGTGCTTGGTGATCCTATTAACTGAAATCAGGAGTAAAAAAAAAGAAAAGATAGATGCAGGAGAAATGATGAGGTCAGTTTTGTTCAGTCTCAATTTGAGTTTCCTACAGTACATTCCCTTTCTGGTAGAATAAGCTGGAGTTGGAGACATTTGGTAGACAACAACGTCTGTGAAACCGAGAATGTTGATGTGACCACACAGGAAGAACATACAAAGCTAAGTAAGAAGGGAAGTTTGTCGAGGAAAAACTGTCGGTGAATGCAACTCCTGGAGACTAGCAGTTAGCAAGGAGCAGGGTGGGGGACGGGGAGAGGAGAGGTAAGGAAGCCAAAAGAGGACAAAATTTAAGAAGAATGAAACGGGCAACGCAGATCAAGTAAGATAAAAACCTAAAAGAATTACTTGTATTTGGTAATTAAGATATGATAGTGATTTCACTCCACTGAAATTGCATAGTAAGTGAAATTTCAGTAGAGTGTGGGGGCAAAGTCTGATCACAGTGCTTCTAAGAGCAAAGAAGAAGTGAGGAAATTTCGTGGCTAATAATTCAAGACTGTTTTGCTTTGTTGTAAAAAACGTAGTTGGAGGGGACTGGACTTGAAAACAATGCAATAAACGCGAGGTAGGGAATTGAGGGAACTCACACTTCACACCGAATGGCCTCAATTTTCTTGGTACTGTATGTATGAGGCAAGGTCCTCTGTAGAGACTAAGAAGGGCAGAGCTGGGGCAAATGACTTTGGAGGCGTGCTGAATGTTGGGAGAGGAACCGGCCCAGGAAATAGGCAAAAGGGAAACTCAGAGGTGCCGAGGACCCGGCTGAGGGTGTTTATGAATTCAACGTAGCACCAAGCTCAAGGTTATGTGACTTTCTCTTCCAATTCTGCCCTGCAGAGTGTAAGACGCAGAAAATGCAGACGAAGATTGACTCCTACTTAAATCCCTATCCCCCAAAGCCCAGACGTACGGACTCGAAGGCCTGTGGCCAAATCGTGCGTGGGTGCCTACTACAGATTTATGAAAAGCACAGAAGGGCCAGCGTGTTTGCCTTCTAAGGCGTATTGTTCTGTAGCGTCGGCATCCTCAGGCCTTCACGTAAATAAAGCCATTTTTTACAAGGAGTAGGGATAAACCTGGTGATAGGATGAAGGACTACGTAACTTTCTTTCTCTCCAGATCCATCCGGGGGGAGGCTGGGCGGGCGGGCGGCTGCTCCGGTCCAGGGGTGGAGGTCTGGGCCCTGACCCGACGCAGCCAGGCGGAAGCGCGGCTGCCATTGGAGGCTGCTTTTACCTGCGCGGGGCCCGGGGCGCAAAGTCCGAGGCGCCGCGGGGAGGAGGCGGCGGACGGCAGCGCAGGTGGGCCCGCGCCCTCGGCCCTGCAAGATGCCCCTGAGGCTGCGGGGGAAGAAGAAGGCCAAGTCCAAGGAGACCGCCGGGCTGGTGGAGGGCGAGCCGACGGGCGCGGGCGGCGGGAGCCTCTCAGCGTCCCGGGCTCCCGCACGCAGGCTGGTCTTCCACGCGCAGCTGGCGCACGGTAGCGCCACGGGCCGAGTGGAGGGCTTCTCCAGCATCCAGGAGCTCTACGCCCAGATCGCGGGAGCGTTTGAAATCTCGCCGTCGGAGGTAAGGCGCCAGGTGCTCGGGCTCTCCCGCCTCTCCGCCGCGCTGCGCCGCGCGTACTTCGGTGGGCCCAGGAGGGTTGAGCGGCGTTTGCCGGAGCGCGAAATCCGATGCCGTGTTGAGTCCGCCGGGGGCGTCCCGGGGGGAAGTGAGTGTGCCTTCCCTGGAAGGGAAAATTTAACTTGGCAAGACCGGAGAAAGTCACATTCCCCCTTGCTCCGAGATCTGGCCTTTGGGAAGCGGGTTGGGGGAGGCAACCTTTCTTCCGCTTGCAAATGTGTTTGCTTCAGATGTCCCGGATTCCGCCGGCCGTTCAAGGCGTGAGCACCTTCCCAGACTCAAGATCTGGCGGGGCAGATTAATACCCTCCACTTCATCTGGACTTTACTCTCCTGTTTCCTCCGCAGGCGTGAGAGTCACGCAGGTCATCTCCCTAGATTAATGGGAAAAAAAAATTGAAGTGCCTTCCAGGTGATACCCAGATTAAGTGGGGGGAAAAATTGAAGAGCTTTCCAGGTAATACCAAACGGAGGCCCACTTCCCCCAATCTGTCATTTCTAACATCAACACCAGAAACCCTTTGGTGGTATATCCAAGAAGCTTAAAAAGCTGGGCTGTTATTCCAAGAGTGGATAACCTGGAGATTCATACATAATCACGTGGGACTAGTTAACAAAATTTTCATGAGGAAGATCAGCTCTTTTACATCATATCCTTAAAAAGGGACTGAAATTTGCTTTAATTAGATTGCATGGGGGCCTGGAACTAAGTTTGACACAGGCATGACCTAAAGCACTAGTTTATGTGAACGTTTATGTGAACACTTTATTTGTGCTAACCCAAGTGAACTGCAAAGGTAGGTGTGATAAGTTAGCTCAACAAAATATTTTGTCCGCATTTCTAGGAAAAGCATACAATTTTGTTGCCCTGGACTCCGAGGAGTGCAGAGAGCTGTCTTTGAGGCATACAGCGGCACCTGGAGTTCTTTAATTAGTTGTTTATCAGGTCTGTTCAAGGGAAATTGAGGTCAAGGCCAAATTCCAAGAGGAGACGAAAGAGAGCTTAAAGTGTAACCCTTTGTTCTTTCGAAGTTCCCAGGCACTAAAGGGCAGATCGCAAACCCATCTGTGAATTATTTGTATTGATATAGGATACTAATAACACTTTACATTTATATAGGATTTTTTTTTTTTTTCCAAAAAACACTTTCACAGGACACTTTGATCTCTAGGGGAGGCAGGTGGCAGGTTAAATACGATAACTTGGACATGGAGACAGGTTCTACCCTTTACTAGCTGTGTGGACTTGAATGAGTTTAACTTCTCTCAGTTTTAGCCATCTATAAAATAAAGATTAGAATATTTGTCTTGAAGAGTATTGTGAAGAGTGGAGTCCATATGTAAATGTATCAAATTGCATAGTTTATGGTCAGGGCTTAATACATGGTAACTAATATTATTAATACCTAACAGTTAAATGAAGGACTGAAGTACAAAGTGATTGGCCCTTAGCCAAGGTCACATACCTAGCAAAAAAAAAACTTGGCTGTAATTTAAACTTGGATCTTCTGATTCCTAAGCTAGTGAGCTTGTTAGCATGCTTAACTGACAACTTTAAATGTCTTTGCTGTAACCAGGGACTTCAGTTTTAGTTACAGATAGTCCTGGGTTTATGATAGTTAGACTTAAGATTTTTGACTTCGCCATGGATTTATTAGGATGTAACTTCCTGGACTTAAGATTTTTCCACTTTATGGGTTTATTGGGGTATTAAATGCATTTTTGACTTATGATATTTTTGACTCACAATGGATTTATTGGGACATAACACCTTGGTAAGTAGAGGAGCATGTGTATTTTGCATTAACACTTCTCCTCATCATTATATATGACATTATTCTGAGCTCAAGGTACATGATTTTATTCAATCTACTTAATCCCTAAGAAGTAAGTATTATTATTAATATCCCCACTTCACAGAGAGGAAACAGACTTTGAGGTTCAGAATTTTTCCAGAATTACACATAGCAAGTGGCAGAGCCTGAATTTGAATTCAGTGTATTCTTTTTTTTGTTTTCTGTTTTTCTTTTCTTTTTTTTTTTTTTAATGAGGTGGGGTCTCACTCTGTTGCCCAGGCCGGAGTGCAGTGGTGCGATTATAGCTCACTACAGCTTCAAACTCCTAGGCTCAAGCAGTCCTCCTGCTTCAACCTCCCAAGTAGCTGGGACTACAGGCATGTGCCACCACATCTGGCTAATTAAAACAATTTTTTTTTAGAGATGTGGTTTTTCTGTGTTGCTCAGGGTGGTTTGAAACTCCTACTCTCAAGTGATCCTCCTACCTCAGTCTCTTGAATAGCACAGACACGGAGCCATTGTGCCCATCTTTTTTTTTTTTCCTCCCATGAAGCTATATTGTTTCCCAAGTTTTCCAAAGTCTCAGCAATAGCTTGGTAGCCATGTTCAACATTTTCAGTGCACTGACTTGCAAGGTCAGTTTCCAAGATAATATACACGAGTTGTTTTCATGTGTTATATCAAAGTTTATAACATTTTATAACCCGGGTATATGGGTAAAACCCCAGTTTTACCATGTTTATGCATATAACCAACATTAATGCAAGTTTTCCATCTGGATTAGAAAAAGTTAATTATATGCAGAATAAAGTATTGGTCATCATAGCATAGTACGCATAATATTTCAGTGGTTCACTCTGAAACAGAAGTAACTTACTAAAGTGAAATGCATACCAAGGAGATTCCATTTTCGTAGCCCATTTCCCCAGCAAACAATTACCTCAGCAATAATGAAGTTAACAACTTTTTTTTTCGTTGGTTTTTGTTTTTTGAGATGGAGTCTTGTTCTGTCGCCCAGGCTGGAGTGCAGTGGCACGATCTTGGCTGACTGCAACCTCCACCTCCTGGGTTCAAGTGATTCTCCTGCCTCAGCCTGCCTAATAGCTGGGATTACGCACCACCATGCCTGGCTAATTTTGTGTTTTTAGTAGAGATGGGGTTTCACCATGTTGGCCAGGCTGGTCTTGAATTGATATCCTGACCTCAGGTGATCTGCCCACCTCGGCCTCCCAAAGTGCGTGAACCACCATGCCCAGCCCTGTGATGTAAATAACTTTTGAGATGTCAGTGGGGACAAAAACATTTGCCCCCCTTAATAGGATTGAATAGATAGTTAACTCAGAAGTCCTGCCTTTTTTCTGGAGTGGTGGCTGTAAGGATATAAATAGCGCTACATGAAGAGCTAGCCACTCTTTATTGAGGAGAAAGGGAAAAGACTTGATGTCAAGTGGAGCAGATAATCAGGGCCCATAATGTGCCCACAGCTGTGCTAGGCCTGTAAGCCTACAGTGTGTTCACTCCATCCTCACCAGAATCTTTTCATTTTACAGTTGAGTGAAGTGAGACTCTGAGAAGTTAAATAGGCTGGTATGTGGCTGAGCCAGGATTTGAATTCTGGTTTCGTGGTTCTAAGTCTATTACATAGCAGCTGTGAGATTCTTGGTAGCTGCATTCAAATTCCAAATACGAACTCAGAAAAACCTCTTTTTTTTTTTTTTTTTTTTTTTTTTTGAGACGGAGTCTAGCTCTGTCGCCCAGGTTGAAGTGCAATAGCGTGATCGTGGCTCACTGCAACCTCCGCCTCCTGGGTTCAAGTGATTCTCCTGCCTCAGCCTCCTGAATAGTTGGGATTACAGGCACGCGCCATCATGCCTGGATAATTTTTGTGTTTTTGTAGAGATGGGGTTTACCGTGTTAGCCAGGCTGGTCTCAAACTCCTGACCTCAGGTGATCTGCCCACCTCGGCCTCCCAAAGTGAGCTGGGGTTACAGACGTGAGCTACTGCACCTGGCCGGTTCCAAGTCTATTACATAGCAGCTGTGAGATTCTTGGTAGCTGCATTCAAATTCTAAACACAAACCTGGAAAAACGTCTTTTGTAAACAAATTTTTTTTTTTTCAATAAAAGCTTCAGACTTAGCCACAAAAATATTTATTGCCTCAAAAATATGTTGATGTGAGACTGACAGTTGTGGACTTCAGCTAGTGTTTTGTGGTCCCTGAAGGAATAAGCTAATGAAGCCTATGAATCAGTTTTGTTATTAAGTTGAGACAGATGGCCAGTTATGTAAAAATCCCTCATATCTGCTGCCTTATTTCAAAACAATTAAATGAACAATTCAGTAAAAAGAAAAAAAACCCTGTAAATTAATCTCATCTAAAGAACAGTTAACTCCTACATAAATGCAAAGACTCTTCTTGAGAAAGTTTAATACATACCATCTTTTTTTTTTTTTTGTTTGAGACAGAGTCTCGCTCTGTCACCCAGGCTGGAGTGCAGTGGTGCTATCTCAGCTCACTACAAGCTCCACCTCCTGGGTTCATGCCATTCTCCTGCCTCAACCTCCCAAGTAGCTGGGACTACAGGTGCCTGCCACCATGCCCGGCTAATTTTTTGTATTTTTAGTAGAGGCAAGGTTTCATCATCTTAGCCAGGATTGTCTCGATCTCCTGACCTCGTGATCCGCCCACCTCAGCCTCCCAAAGTGCTGGGATTACAGGCGTGAGCCACCATGCCCGGCCAGTACATACCATCTTTTAAAATATCCAGGTTACATGAAACTCTCGAGCTATGGTCATAAATTTTGTTGAAGGGGCATTTTGAATATTTGACTACTGTAATTGTTTGGCAAGTAGTTTTTACCGTGATGTATTTTCCTAATTCTCTATTATGCAGAAAGATTGTAGGAAAAAATAATGAATGTGAAAACTTAAGAAAAGATGTATAATTAAAAAAAGTTAACCCCACTTTGCTCAATAAATTCATTTTGTAAAATGTAAAAAAAAAATGATGTCATTATTATTGATCCTTGGACATTAAAAGAATAACAAAGAAATATTATTAACAAAAAAAAGATAAGTTTTGTAGTTAGAAATTTTACATGTCCAGAAACTGGAAATTCAGATGCAGTTTCTCTGCAGAATTCAGAAATTACTTTCTTTTACTTGTTTAGATTAGTTTGTGTGTGATATTAGATACCAAATAGTTCACTGAATAATAAATGAGTAATTCAGTGACTTATTCTCTCCCCATACATAAAGCAGTCAAAGAAAGCAGAGTACTTGAAAAGCAGAAAAGGCAAGAAGTGTGATTCTTTTTTTTTTTTTTTGAAATGGAGTCTCACTCTGTCGCCAGGCTGGAGTGCAGTGGTGTAATCTCGGCTCACTGCAACCTCTGCCTCCCGGGTTCAAGTGATTCTCCTGCCTCAGCCTCCTGAATAGCTGGGACTACAGGTGCATGCCACCATGCCCAGCTAATTTTTGTATTTTTAGTAGAGATGGGGTTTTGCCATGTTGGCCAGGCCTGTCTCGAACTCCTGACCTCAGGTGATCTGCCTGTCTCGGCCTCACAAAGTGCTAGGATTACAGGCATGAGCCACCGCACCTGGCCTAGAATCGTGATTTTTAAGGTGAGATTTTTATCCTCACAAGCATGCTGTTATTTCTCTTAAACAGACCAACCTTCTTTTGACACCTGTTCCCATCCCCTATATTACCACCTCATTTCTCCTTTATAGCAAAACTCTTCAAAAGTTGCTGTCTCTGAGATACAATTTGTATGTCATTTTCTGCTCTAAACCTTTCATGGCTTCCCCTCTCACTTGGAACAAACCAAAATACTATGATGGGCTACAGGCTCTGTTACCTCTTCAGAATCATTGTTCCTTCTGCTCCAGCCAGACTGGTCTCCTTGAATGCTGGAGCCTTAAGACTTTTGCATTGGTTTTTGCCTCCGCCAGAACCTCTTCCTACAGAATGCCCTTCCTTAAGTCTGTTCAAATGTCATCTTCTTGGTGAGGCTAGCACTGATCATCTCTAGGTACAACACTCCCTGTTCTCTTCTCTGCTTAATTTTTCTCCATAGCATACTATCCTATGTATATTTAACTTACTTTGTTTATGGTCTGCCCCCTTGCCCCAATAGAAGCTCCACAAAGGCAAGGATTTTTGTCTTTGTTTGCTGATGTGGCCCTCAAGGGCCTAGACTGTGCCTGAAGCATATTATAGTTGGAGTTTAAAAAATATTTGTTGAATAAAAGGATCCTCACCAATTCAGTAGTTAAAACCTACTGTCTTTAGCATAAAGCTATAGTATTGGTTACAATACTAATATCTTATGTAGGTGTTAATTTTTTTTATGTTCTGCTATGAGGAAAGAGACTAGCCTTTAGGTGGGGGTAGTGAGGAACATCACTCATATCTTTAAAATTTTTTGAAAATAAATGTATATATTTAAGGTATACAACATGATGTTTTGATATAAATAGTGAAATAATTGTTACAGTCAAGCTAATTAATATATCCATCTTAGAAACTATGAAATTTGAGGCTCTGTTTGCAAGCAAAGGCACTTCCTAAATGAGTTACAGCATATGAGGAGCTGCTTCCTAAGGCTTCCCAGAAGCTACTTCCTTTTCTCAACTTGCTGACACTAGCACTGAGCTCTTTTGAAAGTCAATATTCTGTATTTATGTGGTACTTCTAGAAGACATGAAATGTTCTGTAGACTTTATCATTTCCCAGCAGTGCAAATAACTGGCAAGTGGAACTGTTATCTTTCTGGTTCACAAATGGGAAACTGGGACGAATAGAGCAAAATAGGGTTTTACTGATTTGCATATAGCACCCCCTGCCCTGGAAAAACAAGTTACAAAAATCTACAAAAAATGAAAGAATTGGGAATTGGGCGTGAATATTACTATTGAGGTCTGAGGAATATGAAGTAAGCCCGTCAAAATTGAGTAGAAAAAGTGTGAGAAGCAGTCCCTGACATCTGGTAGGGGCCTTGGCACTTGCAGGAAGGCCTTGGCATTCTGTTGCACATAAACAATTGCACAGAACGTCAACAGCAGATAAGACCGCTCTGACTGTGGTAATTTCTCCTACCTTACAGATAGGTTTACTAAGATTCCTGGTCATAGAATTGCACCCACTTCCTGACAGCACCCTATCCAGAACAAACCCATGCTTTGGACCCTCTCCCAAATCACCTAACACAAGCCCAAATCCTTCCTAATGTGTCTTTCTGAAACCCCCAGGATTTCCCATAGAGTACTGTCACCCTCCTCACAAGGAGCAATAAACTGCAGGTGAGAATTCCTCGTGGTCTTTGCCTGGAAGGTATTGACAGTTGTCACTTGTCACTCTTGGGTTATTACAATGCAGATTCTAAAGAGGCAGCCTGAATTTGGTTTCCCTGACTCCACTCATCCTCTTTTAGTATTTTAATGCTATAATCATACCAGTCTAATCTTAGCACTTTGGAAGGCTGAGAAGGGAGAATCCTTGAAGCCAGGAGTTTGATTGAGAACAGCCTGGGCAGCATAGTGATACCCTGCCTCTAAAAAAGAAAAAAAAAAAAAATTAGCCAGAGGTGGTGGTACGCATCTGTAGTCCCAGCTATTCAGGAGGCTGAGGTGGGAGGATCACTCAAGCCGGAGTTTGAGGCTGCAGTGAGCTATGATTATGCTGCTACACTCCAGCCTGGGCAACAGAGCAAGACTGTCTAAACAAACAAAAACCTGCAAGGGCTCCTCATTACTTACAAACCAATTACTACCAGCCAAACAATGTCTCGTATTCCTGTCTGCCTCTTGAGTCCTCTCCTATGCCCACTGTTCCAGTCTCATTTCTTAATAATCCCCTTTACATTCAACAATATTTAACTATTTCATTCCATTGTGCTTTTTCTCATGCTGTTCTTTGTTCCAGTAACTCCTACTCACTTTTCTAGTCCTGTAATTTCCTCCAAGAAGGCTACCCTGTGAATCCACAAATCTGGATACCCGCTATTGCATGATTTTTAACATAGCGTTTGCACATAAGATTGAATTTAGTTACTCCTCTTATTTCTTCCTGAGGGCTGGGACTTTTTTCCTTTTTAAATCTTGTTCTTAGATGGTTAGCTAGATGGTTTAGCTGCTCCTTAAAAGTTTACTAAATAAAAGTAGATAATGGATATAGTAGGAGAGGAAGCTGAGGATATAGATAGTAGTAAGACTACAAATGTCCTTGAAGTTGTATGGATTTTATTCTGTAGGCAATGAGAATAACTCAGATCTTTTTCGGAAGAAGCAAGGATCCCTGACACATGTTTTACAAAGTAGAAGCACACTCAACCATTCATTCTCTATATTTTCTTTCTAAATAATATTCAGTCTAAATGGAATATAATGGTATTTTCTGGATTTACATCATACCATCTGAGAAGTTATAAATATATCACAGTCATTATGTAGGCTTGATATCCCCTCCTGAGCACCAGCCTCATTTTTATATGAAAAATTCAGGCAAGAAAAACATGACTCATTTTGAGAAGTGGGAGGAGGATCCAACCAGCTGCCTTATAGACCTCATTGCTGTCAGGAGGGTATGAAATGGGTAAGACTGCTGTTGTGCTAGAAGTACCCTGAAGAAGATATCTGAACAACCCTAAAATAAAGTTTACACCCTTGGGCAGGGGTGGACTCCTCTTCAAACCCTGGCTACCTGTAGGTTAATAGCCAGCCCCTTCACATTCTCTCGCCTGCAAACACCAACCCAGCTACCCTGAGTGGAGTGGAAGGCTCTTGCAGGTTATCTTGGGCAATTTGTATGTATGTATATGTCTGTCTGGCTGCTGTAACAGACTATCATAAACTGAGTTGCCTATAAACAACAAAAATTTATTGACTGAGAAGTCCTAGATTGATGTGCTGGCAATGTGGTATCTTGTGGGAGCCCACTTCCTGGTTCATAGACAGCCATCTTGTTGCATCCTCATGTAACAGAAGGGGAAAGGGAGCTCTCTCTAGGGCCTCTTCTATACAGGCACTAATCCTATTCCTGAAGGCTCGACCCTCATGACCCAGTCACCTCCCAAAGACCCCACCTCCAAATAGCATCATCTGGTAGGAGGTGGGGGATTAGGCTTGGGGACACACACATGTTCAGTCCATATAAATATTTATATTATTAAAATGTATAGGGAGGTAAGGAAGCTTAGGACAGCTTCTGCAGCTGCACAGTCAGGTTCCAAGGACAGTTGGAATGTTGCTCATTCTGTTCAGGTTAAAGCAGTAGCTCTATACTGTGGAGAACTGAGAGCAAGTCTGGTTGTCCTTAGCCTTCCATCTCAGCCTCTCTCTCTCCCTGCTTATTCTACTTTTGACTGATTCTTTCTTCTCATCCTCTTGACTTTGCTCCTCCCATTATTACCTCACCCCACTGTGTCTTTATGTTTCTTTACCTCTCTGCTTTCTGTGCTCTGCCTGTGTGTCTTATTAAACTTCCTAAGAAAGAGTCTTTGTTGTGTCAGGGTACAGCACAGGTGGGACAGGACCCTTGGGCCTGTGGGTCAGGTTCATCTCTGGTCCAGCCTACAGGGTCATGTGGTACAGAGGTAGGTGAGCAGTGGATAAGGAGTTCTGCAGGAGAGAGCTATGCACAT
The DNA here is from genome assembly GCF_028885625.2 of Pongo pygmaeus. Taxonomy (NCBI): domain Eukaryota; kingdom Metazoa; phylum Chordata; class Mammalia; order Primates; family Hominidae; genus Pongo; species Pongo pygmaeus. The sequence goes on along the minus strand of NC_072373.2, from coordinate 152,095,225 downwards.
GGCAGATATTCTGAGACATCTTGATTTAGGGGAACGTAAATGGCAGACACCTTCCATGGCCTGTTTAGAAAATGAAACTATTTTCCGTTCTCTATGACCTTTATGCATTGTTCTCTTTATCTGGAAATCTCTCCCCTACTCTTTCCCTGTTAACTCCTACTTGTGCTGCAGGACTTGCAGGTCATTACCTAAAGCCTGCCCACTACCTCAGGACTGGGTTCTGTGCCTATCCTCTAAACTTCCATAACTCTTATCAGACTTAGTGGTCATCGTTGCTTTAATGTCTGTCTCTTCCATAAGATTGAGAGCCACTCTGGGCAAAGACTGGCAGTTAGTATGCAGTAAAACTTATGGCTGGGCATGGTGGCTCACGCCTGTAATCCCAGAAGTTTGGGAGGCTGAGGCAGGAGGATCACTTGAGCTCAGGAGTTCTTGACCACCTGGGCAACATGGTGAAACCCCATCTCCACAAAAAATACAAACAAATTAGCTGGGAATGGTGGTGTGAGCCTGTAGTCCCAGCTACTCGGGAGGCTGAGGTGGGAGTATGGCTTGAGTCTGGGAGGTGGAGGTTGCAGTGAGCTGAGATTGTACCAGTGTACTCCAGCCTGGGCGACAAAAGCCCTGTCTCAAAAAAAAAAAAAAAAAAAAAATTATTACAGAAATTTTAAATACATGCAAAATCAAGGAAATAGTGTAATTAACTCCATGTGCCCAGCTTCGACGATTGTCAACATTTGCCAACATTTATTTTCTTCCTTCATTAACAAAATTTTTATTAAATATAACACAAGTAGAGAAAAGCACATAAAACAAATGTGTAAATTAATGGATAAATTGAACACCTTTGTAACCACACCTATGTCAGGAGATAGACTTTATCAGCCACCTGAGAACCTTCCATGTGCCCCTTCCCACTTGCACCCAAGAGTAACCACTATCCTGACTTTCATGGTAATGAATCCCATTATATAGTTTTTTCATTTGTGTGCTTTCCTAAACACCATAATTCGGACTTCTTTTAAATATGTTTTTGAGTCTTTCTTAATCTATAGATTCCCCTTCGTCTTGTTCTCTTTCCAGTGTATTTGTTGAAGAAGCCAGATCTTTTACCCTGTATGTTTCAGTTTGTTTTTTGCTGATTGCATTCCTGTAGTCTAGTTTGGCATCCCCAGTCATTGTATTTCCTATAAATTAATAGTTGTAGTCTAGGTTTAATAAGATGGGGTTTGATTTTTTTCCCTGATGAGACAATATCAAAAGTGTAGTTAAAATTTTATATTGAATGAATAAAATCAACAGATAAAATAGGGGTCTCACCTTTTAAAATGTCATCAGTTCTATTCTACTGGAATAGACTCCATCCCATTTTGAAAAGTCTCTCCTATGTTTTTTATTTCAGTTGTCTGTATGGTGAAGCAACTGTGTTTTTCTATAACCCTCTGAATGTATGGCTGGGACTATCTGTGAGCCCTTCATCCCTAAGAAACCCTCTCAGCTATACCCTCAGCAGAGCCAGATGTGCTTTTCCTACATCTGAATGCTGGCAGAATTTTTTTGATGCATTGTAATTGTACATATTTATGGGATATGTGTGAGATTTTGATACAGGCATGCAATATGTAATGATCAAGTCAGGGAATTTAGAATTACTGGTGGAATTTTAATTTTTCAAAAGAAATCACTGTGGAGATATTCCTGTTATGTGTATAAAGAACCAAATACAGGGAAGAAAGAACTAAAAACCCTCAATAAAAGGTGTGTATCATGTCAAAAAAGTTTACTTTGATCATTTGTACATATTATGAATTTATAGCTAGAAAGAGTGATTATAATACAGTTTTAAAATGGAAGGTAGATAATTTAGGCATGTTCAATCTTATTCTTCATTAGAAAACTTATTGATTATTGGCTTTGTGCCAGTCAGTGCCCCAAATGTTGGGATACATCAATGAATAAAACAGACAATAATCCTTGGCCACATGGAGCTTACATTCTAGTCCTCCATCCTGTGAGATGGGTACTTCTTGAGTCAATGAGACTGAATGCAATAGACATTGTTGAGTTATTCTCTGAACTCTTATAAATTATAGGTTTTCTTTTTATACCCACATTTCTTGCCTTAAGGACCTAGAAAAAAGGACCTAGAAGCTTTTGCTAAGCAAGAGGAAAACATAAGTGTGTTCATACTTTTTGCTGGAAAATGTTCCATCATTTATATGGCCACTCTTAATACCTTCTCTGTGCCATATACTCTTAAACCTCCCTTCTGTTTGGAAGCATAATTATAGTATAGCTTAGTGGTTAGAAGTGCTGCTTACTATCTCTGAGACCTTGGGCAAGTTATTGGCTGCTCTTTGTTTTTGTTCCTCATCTGTAAAGTGAGGTTAATGATACTTGTCATCACAACAACCTTTTGTGATGACAAGTATCATTTCATGTATGATTTTTACATACATGAAAAATCATGTATGTAAGATCTGTGCCTGGCACATAGTAGGTATTTTTTAAATGGTAGTTATAATTCTAGAGTTGGAAGAGTCTTTATTGTATTCTAACTTTTGAACTTGTTTACCAAATAGACAACTCATCTTTAGTTACTTTTAACTGATTTTTTTTTTTTAATTGAAGGATTCACTCAGAGCGCTTATTAGGAGTTCAGCATTGTGCTTGATGCTGGGAACTTAAAGGTGAAGATGACATAGCCCCATCCTCCAGTGGAGTGCGGTTCAATGACAAACAATTTGATAAGCTAGTGCAGGTTTCCTAAAATATGTTCCAAGCAACATGAATCCCTTGACATATTATAGAAAAAATGCCTCCAGTTGTCAAATAACTTTGGGAACTGTATTTTGTAAATTCATGATACATATTAATGGCTTTGAGAAGTCCACTAAAAATTTAAAAATCCAAGAATCTTGGTGTTTATTATTCCCCTCACTTATTTGAGTATGGTGCTCTCCCTTTTTTCCTGCATAACAAACACTCCGTGGACCAATATTCCAAGATATATACTTCAAAAAAATGCTGGTATGTTTTTTCAAAAATGATTCATCAGTTATTCTGTGATAAAAAGGGACTCTATGATAACTCATAACGTTCTGTTATGGTGAATGCCCATTTAGCACCAAAGAACTCTGCCAAATAGCTTCCATTTCATCCTTGTCCTTTACTGATCCTTTTGCTGCCCTGTCCTCCTCACTATCCAACTTTGGGCAAGTCTTCCCTCTTGTTGGGGTGGGTGAACTAGACCAGTGGTTCCCAAAGCCAGTTGCCTCTTAGAATCACCTTGGTGACCTTTTTAAAGAACACAGGCTTCTGGGCCTCACCCCTACAGATTTTGACTAGGGCCTGAGAATGTTGTCATTTTAAAAAAGCTTCCCTGATATACTTAGGTGGCTGGCCTGTCATCCATTGGTAGATTGTGTGTTTGGGAGCCACTGAATTAAATGAAGAGGTCCAAGGTCTTTTCTAGCTTGAATGCTCCTCCAGAGCTTGTGCATTCAATTAAAAATATTCCAGTGTCATCTTTATGTACAAAGTATTGAGGGACATACCATGATGACTATGACAGTGTTTTGCAAATGGCTTGACTATAGAAATCCTTGAAACGGTAGAGACCCTGGTGTATCTAAAGTCATTTAGGCTGAGTGCAGTGGCACATACATGCCTGTAATCCAAGTACTTTGGGAGGCCAAGGTTAGTGGATCACTTGAGTTCAGGGATTCAAGACCAGCCTGGGCAACGTGGTGAAACCCCCTCTCTACAAAAAATACAAAAATGAGTAAGGCATGGTGATGTGTGCCTGTAGTTCCAGCTGTAGTCCCAAGTTGAAGCTTGGATAGGACGGGGGAGGCAGAGGCAAGAGGATTGCTTGAGCCCAGGGAGGTTGAGGCTGCAGTGAGCCATGATCGTGCCACTGCCCTCCAGCCTGGGTAAGAGTGAGAAAAAACAAAAAACAATAAAAAAAAGAAAAAATAAATAAAGTCATTTAGAGATCACTTCTTGTTAGAGATGTGCTAGACAGAGAGTTTAAACCTGAAGTGCCAATAGCACTCTGTGAATTAGAGATTAAAAAATGAAGATGTAGTATTTTTGAACTTAATGAGGACTTTTGGAAAATAGAATTCTATGAATATAATTCAGTAAGGCATAGTAGTATAAACTTGAAATAAGAATTTTTTTAGAAGCTGAAGCATATTTTCTGCTTTTCTGACATTAAATGTAACGTTTGGAAATTTGGGATGGTGATATCACACAAATTCTTTTATAGTTGCTTCAAAGCTTTATAGGTAAAGGATATAGGTGGGCTGTAATCAATTCGTAAGATCTATTCCTAATCTAACCTGTCTCATCTCTTTTTTTTTTTTTTTTGAGACCCACAGTGATCATCACTTATTGAAGCCTCAACCTCCTAGGCTCAAGCGATCCTCCCACCTCAGCCTCCCAAGTAACTAGGATTATAGGTGCACACCACCATGTGTGGCTAGTTTTTGTATTTTTAGTAGAGATGGGGTTTTGCCATGTTGCCCAGGCTGGTCTCAAACTCCTGAGCTCAAGCAATTCTCCTGCCTCAGCCTCCCAAAGTACTGGGATTATAGGTGTGTACCACTGCAGCCGACCGACCCTCTTTCATCTCTTGATTTTATCTCAGTGTTAACTGCAACCTACCTCTCAAGTCCTCCTCTTCCCATTAACCTGTTGGCTCTCAGTTAATGAGGGCATCCATAATGTTTGACCAGAGGCTGCCAAAGGAAAGTGATCTCTTGCTTTTGTGCTGCATTCATTTACTGAAGTTACTAGCAGAAATTACTCTCTATAAAGCTGAATTCCACAGTGGAACTACACAGTAAATGATTATTTTAGTTGAAAAAGTAAGGTATGTAAATTGAATTTTTACATGGTAAACATCCAAAACATATGGGCCACCCAGAACCACCTATTGTAACCACTTTCTCTACTGTCCTTCCAGAAAAATACTCTATAAATGTGTGTGTGTGTGTGTGTGTGTGTGTGTGTGTGTGTGTGTATATATGTATATATGTAAAACATTCATATCTGTGTGGGTATATCCCCCCACTTTATCTTTTTTTTTTTTTTAACTCAATTAGGAGCATATTGTATTCTGTTCTGTATGGTTGGTAGTGGGAGAAGAACAGGAGTAGCCCTAAGAAAGAAATGCTGAGGCCTGGGAATGGCAGTCACTGTATCCTTGCAGTGTCTCATAGGGCCACCAGGGAGTCCTTGTGCAAGGAGAGCTGCCACTGTGTCTTTAATGGTGATTAGCCAAATTTTAATAATTTCTAAGAAGTCTACCTGTTTCCTGAAAGGGTTTCCTGTGCTGCCTTTGTTTCCCTGTGTCTCCTTAGTGTAAACCCCCATCACCTGACATAACCAAACGTGTTCGCTGACACTGCTTATTCAGAGAGAAGTAACTAACAAACACCTTTGGGCCAGTTGCTCACTTAGACAAAGAAAAGAGGATGGCTTCCTAGCCAACTGAAGGTGGACGGCTCTGTCACTGCTTGTCTGAATTGGGATCCAAGAAACTGGCCCGCATTACTCATCTCAGAAACTCTAGCCCTGCTGTTTGGGGTGTGTGGAGTATTCTGAGGTTTGGGTGATTAAAATGTGGAGTGGGAAGTTGAAGGGACTTAGAGCTTTGTCAGCGGTAGAATGGTTTTTTTTTTTTTTTTTTTCGAGACAGAGTTTCCCTCTGTCACCCAGGCTGGGGTGCAGTGGTGCGATCTGGGCTCACTGCAACCTCTGCTCCCAGGGTTCAAGTGATTCTCCTGTTTCAGCCTCCCGAGTAGCTGGGACTACAGGCGTGAGCCACCAAGCCCGGCCAATTTATAATAAAGTGTTCTTTACACTAATTTTAAACAGTTAGGCTCCAGTTTCAAGTGATTTTCCTGCCTCAGCCTCCTGAGGAGCTGGGATTATAGGCGCACACCACTGTGCCCGGCTAATTTTTGTATTTTTAGTAGAGATGGGGTTTCGCCATGTTGGCCAGGCTGGTCTTGAACTCCTGACCTCAGGTTCTCCGCCTGCCTCGGCCTCCCAATGTGCTGAGATTACAGGCATGAGCCACTGTGCCCAGCCTGAATGTTTGCTTTTTAGAAACATATTTGACCCTCTGTAAGTGGTGTGGCTAAGAGGCTTAAGAACTCAAGCATTCAGAATGTGTATTTGCTATGTGTATAAAAATCTCCCTGGAGATAAATCAAAGCACATGGAGAGGGATGACTAAAATCCAGGCTCTACATCTCAGTCTATAAAAGTCACAGGTTCTTAAGTTACAGTGTTAAAGTAGCCTTAAAGGGATACACAGTAACAAAGTTGAGGAAATGATAATTGTGTATCTATTCTTAAAACAGTTTACATATCCATATATTTCATTAATGTAGTAGTGGTTGTATAATTGGCGTTAACACTATGTCCCTCATGATCCAGGGCCAGAACCTTAATTTAACCACCTGAAGCTTCTCACATTTGATACTAGCAGTGTGTTCTGGGTGTGGTTGGGTTTTAGGTGCTGGTCATGATTCCTGTTATTTCCTTCCTTCTTCTGTGTTCTCTGTGCTTTCCCCTTCCTTTCTCCATTTTTCTGCCTGTATGTAGAAGTGGGTGGGGGAAGGGAAGCATATCTTAAGAATTGAGGAGAAGGGAATTACTGTGTTTTTTCTTTTCTTTTCTTTTCTTTTTTTATTTGAGAGGGGGTCTCAGTCTGTCACCCAGACTGGAGTGCAGCGGCACGATCTCGGCCCACTGTAACCTCCACCTCCCAGGCTTAAGTGATCTTGTCACCTCAGCCTCCTAAGTAGCCGGGACCACAGGCGAGCGCCACAGTGCCCAGCTAATTTTTTTTTTTTGTATTTTTGGTAGAGATGGGGTTTCACCATGTTACCCAGGCTGGTCTCGAACTCCTAAGCTCAGGTGATCCACCCACCCAAAGTGCTGGGATTACATGGCATGAGCCATCGTGCCTGGCCAAGGAATTATTGTTGAACATCTATTACCACTTAACCTGTGCTATCTTAACGGAAATGGTAATTCTTGCCAGAACCCCCAGAAATTATTACAACCTATAGAAGAGGCAACTGGAGCTTAGAGTAAAAGTAAATTACTCAAGTTGCACAGCCCAGAGGGATGTCTTTGACTTGAGGTCTATCTGGCGTCAAAGTCTGTATTCTTTCCTTTACATAAGTGATTCTTAATCTTAGCAGACCCAAAGGCTTCCTCTAATAACAAATATTTTGTGATACCGTCCTTACTTACCTGAAATAGGATTTTAAACAATGTTTTCTACCTATACACATAATTGATTCCTTAACTCTAATATTAGAAACAAATATGGATTTTCATATCCAAGTATTTGGAAAAGTTATCTTCAAAGGCATCAAGCGGTTGGGTGCGGTGGCTCATGCCTATAATCCCAGCACTTTGGGAGGCCGAGACGGGCAGATCACCTGAGGTCAGGAGTTCGAGACTAGCCTGGTCAACATGGTGAAACCCCGTCTCTACTAAAAATACAAAAATTAGCTGGGTGTGGTGGCATGCATCTGCAATCCCAGCTACTCAGGAGGCTGAGGCAGGAGAATTGCTTGAACCTGGGAAATGGAGGTTGCGGTGAGCCTAGATTGTGCCATTGCGCTGCAGCCTGGGCCACAAGAGCTAAACTCCATCTCAAAAAAACAAACAAAAAAAAAACCCAAAACAAAAACCATGAAGCAATTGCTTGTATCTACTTGTAGTGAATACATTTGGATTTGAAAAGAGTAAGAATAAGATGAGATTCAGGTTGGGTGCAGTGACTCATGCCTGTAATCCCAGCACTTTGGGAGGCTGAGGCGGGCAGATCACTTGAGGTCAGGGGTTCGAAACCAGCCTGGCCAACATGGTGAAACCTATTTCTACTAAAAATACAAAAATTTGCCGGGTGTGGTGGTGCATGCCTGTATTTCCAGCTACCCAGCTACTCGGGAGGCTGAGACAGGAGAATCGCTTGAACCTGGGAGGTGGAGGTTGCAGTGAGCTGAGATTGTGCCACTGCACTCCAGCCTGGGTGACAGAGCAAGACTCTGTCTCAAAAAGAAAAAAAAAAAAAAAAAGATGGGATTCCATTGATTGCTTTTGTCTCTTTTTCCTCATATTCAACATTTTAAAATAAGAGATATTAATATTTGTAAATGCTCATAGAATTGCCGTAGTGCAACAACAGGAGCAGACTGATATAAATGTTTTATGTTACAAATCCAAATAACATGGGCAGCATTGCTGTTAATGACTTGATTTTCTGAAATGATAAATAACTCTTGGTAAGGCACTGCATAAAAAAGTACAGTCTTCCCTTGATTTACATGGTAATTGCAGCCCATAGAAATTCAGAATAAAAAATACTCTGTGTGTAACACAGAATTAGGGGCTAGGCTTAAATAGTAATAGTTTCCCCCCACCCTTCCAGCATGAATGTCTAATGGGACATTTGAGCATCATGTGGAATACAAAGCAGTTCTTCATCAAGCTGGGCTTCTCAAGCATTGCAATTCATACAGAATCCTTGACTCATGCCGTGCTTCCCTCAAATGCCAGTGGTGCCATACAATCATTTTAACAACCAAAGAGACCCCTTGATATTTCCACCTGTTTCCTTAGAGGCCAGTATTGGCTGTCACCTCCAGCAATACTGCTTTATACCTGGTTGCTAGAGGTTAAGTAATTGTCCTACACTGTGAAGTTAGAAGATGATAAAAAGGGAGGTGCGGGAGTGAGTGGGGATGGGAAACAATAAGAGGGCGAACAAGGAGAAAGACCTCCTGTTGGTTTTGTACTTTTAGTTTTAGGATCCATCTTTTTAAAAATGTTTTTTAGAGAGAGGGTCTTGTTCTGTCACCCAGGTTGGAGTGCAGTGGTACAATCATAACTCAATGCAACTTTTTTTTTTTTTTTTTTTTTTTTTTGAAATGGAGTCTCACTCTGTTGCCCAAGCTGGAGTGCAGTGGCGCAATCTTGGCTCACTGCAATCTCTGCCTCCCTGGTTAAAGCAATTCTCCTGCCTCAGCCTCCCAAGCAGCTGGGATTACAGGCACATGCCAGTACACTTGGCTAACTTTTTTGTATTTTTGTAGAGACGGGGTTTTACTATGTTGGCCAGGCTGGTCTCAAACTCCTGACCTCAAGTAATCTGCCTGCCTTGGCCTCCCAAAGTGCAGGGATTATAGGTGTGAGCCACTGTGCCCGGCCCTCACTGAAACTTTGAACTACTAAACTCATGTGATCCTCTCGCCTCAGCCCCCGAGTAGCTAGGACTATAGACACAAGCCACCACACCCAGCTAATTTAAAAATTTTTTTGTAGAGGTAGGATCTCACTATGTTGCCCAGGATCAGTCTTACAGGACTGTAATTAAAAGAGTAGAACATGTGTTTGGCTTGTTAAATTTGTGATGTTCTTCCTACGCACTGACAATGGTCAAGCTGAGAACCAAATCAGGAATGCAATTTCATTCACAATTGCCACATGAAGAAAAAAATACCCAGGAATACGGCTAACCAGGGAGGTGAAAGATCTCTACAAGGAGAACCATGGAACACTGCCCAAAGAAATCAGAGATACCACTAACAAATGGAAATAGGAAGAATCAATATCATTAAAATGGCCATATTGCCCAAAGCATTTTACAGATTCGTGCTATCCCTATTAAACTACCAAGGACATTCTTCACAGAATTAAAAAAAAAACTGTTTTAAAATTCACATGGAACCAAAAAAGAGCCTGAATAGCCAAGGCAATTCTAAGCGAAAAGAACAAAGTTGGAGACATCATGTTATCTGAGTTCAAAATACACTATAGGGCTATAGTAACCAAAATAACTTGGTCCTGGTACAACAATAGATATATAGACCAATGGAACAGAAAAGAGAACCCAGAAATAAGGCTGCATGCCTACAACTATCTGGTCCTTGACATACCTGACAAAAGCAATAGGGAAAGGATTCCCTATTCAATAAATGGTGCTGGGATGACTGGCTAGCCATATGCAGAAGATTAAAGCTGGACCTTTTCCTTACACCATATACAAAAATTAAATCAGGATGGATTAAAGACTTTAACAAAATCCCAAATTATAAAAGCCCTGGAAGACAACCTAGGCACTACCATTCTGGCCATAGGAATGGGCAAAGATTTCATGATGAAGACATCAAAAGCAATTGCAAGAAAAAGCAAAAATTGACAAATGGGATCTAATTAAGCTAAAAAGCTTCTGCACAGCAAAGAAAACTATCAACAGGGTAAACAGACAACCTAGAGAATGGGAGAAAATTTTGCAAACTAGGCATCTGAAAAAGGTCTAATATACAGCATCTATAAGGAAAGTTACAAGGAAAAAAAAAACCCCAACTCCATTAAAAAGTGGGCAAAGAACATGAACAGACACTTTTCAAGGGCAGACATACATGTGACAAACAGTCATATTAAAAAAAGCTTAACATCACTGATCATTAGAAAATGCAAGTCAAAACCACAGTGATATACCATCTCATACAAGTCAGAATGGTTGTTATTAAAAAGTCAAAAAATAACAGATGCTGGTAAGATTGCAGAGAAAAAGGAACATTTAAACACTGTTGGTGGGAGTGTAAATTAGTTCACCCATTGTGGAAGACAGGGTGGTGACTCCTCAAAGACCTGAAAACAGACATACCATTTGACCCAGCAATCCCATTACTGGATATATACCCAAAGGAACATAGATCATTTTACTGTTGAGACCCGTGCACATGTATGTTCATTGCAGCACTATTCACAATAGCAAAGACATGGAATCAACCTAAATGCCTATCAGTAGTAGACTGGAAAAGAAAATGTGGTCCATATACACCATGGAATGCTATGCAGCCATAAAAAGAACAAGATCATGCCCTTTGCAGGAATGTGGATGGAGCTGGAGGTTATTATCCTTAGCAAACTAATGCAGAAACAGAAAACCACATACTGCCTATCCGCACTTATAAGTGGAAGTGAAATGATGAGAATGCATGGACACATAGAAAGAAGCAACAGACACTGGGGCCTAGTGGAGGGTGGAGGATGAGAGGAGGGAGAAGATCCGGGAGAATAACTAATGGGTACTAGGATTAATACCTGGGTGAGGAAATAATCTGTACAACAAACTCCCATGACACAAATTTATCTGTACAACCTGCACATGTACCCCGAACTTTAAATTTAAAAAATTATGTAAAATTGAGTAGCGATTTTTGAAAAATTTATGATGTCTCAATCTTTTGTAATATCTTGAAGTGTCACCTGTTGCTGTGGCTATTTGACAGGTTTATAGAGTCCTATAGCAGGTGCAAAAGTTAGGGTGGAATGATAGGGAAGCACAGGGTTTGAGATCAGATGGGGAGGAGGGTTTCAGGGTAGGGTGGCCTGTCCTGGGTTTGATTCCTGGAGATGACACCTTCTAGCCATTTTCTCACTAATAAAATGTACAGTGAATTACCTTATAGGACTGTTGTGAGAATTAAATGAAATAGCATGTTAGGTGTCCAGAACAATCGTACAATGGTTCAATAAATGTTACTCCTCTTTTCCTCAAAAAAGATGCTGGATGACACTTATTTTTGCAAATTTTTCTTTTCTTTCTTTTTCTTTTCTCTTCTTTTTTTTTTTTTTGAGACGGAATCTTGCTGTGTTGCCCAGGCTGAAGTGTAGTGGCGTGGTCTCAGCTCAGTGCAACCTCTGCCTCCCTAGATCAAGCGATTCTCCTACCTCAGCCCCCCCAGTAGCTGGGATTACAGGTGCCCACCACCATGCCCGGCTAATTTTTATATTATTAGTAGAGACAGGGTTTCACCATGTTGGCCAGGATGGTCTTGATCTCCTGACCTTGTGATCCATCTGCCTCGGCCTCTCAAAGTGCTGGGATTATAGGCATGAGCCACCGCGCCTTGCCTCAAATTTTTCTTATAATTTTTCTATTCTAGACCAGGTACAGTTTTCATTCTCCCACCCTTTGCCTACATCCAGAAAATAAGAACAAATTTAATGTCTATCTCTGTAGATGGTCCTCAGTCTAAACTACCTATGTGGATTCTGTTATAGTAACTAACCTGGACTCTCTGTGGATGGTCCTTAGTCTAAACTACCTGCATGGATTCTTTTATAGTAACTAGCCTGGACTCTTCTGATGAGGGCTCTTTCAATCAAATTTAGTATAAACCTAATAAGCAATTTCAGTCAACTAAGTTGAATATTTCAGTTAAACTTGGGCAATAATACAATTTATTCAGAACTGTTTTGTATTGCATTTGTCAATGCTTATTCTTCTAAGCCAAAAAAAAAACCTTTTAGTAATACACGTAGTTCTTCATGTCGTATTTCTAGGCATAGAGAGTACCTGTGACAGAATTTGTTTCAGCATATAATTCTGTTATTCTACTTATTTCCCCCACTGAACATTTAGAGTTAATATCCAACTCTCCCCATACTCATTAAGTCTCCTAGAATCTTGGTCATTATGCTCAAGTTGTGGGGACTTGTATTTTCTCCCAAGAAGCCCAGGATTGGGGCATGTGGGGAAGATTACTTCAATACCAAGGGATAGAAGAACTCTACCACTGCCTTTCCTCAGCATCCAAATCACATGATTTTCCTTTTATCCCATGCTGTCTTAGTCTCAGCAACTTGAAGTGGGAGCATTCTTATTTGATCAGCTTAATATAAACAGGTTAGTGTAAAATTGATATTTCAAACCAACCCAGATGCTTCAGAGAGTGAAAGAGATAGTATTTATAATTACTCTGGAACAACAGGGATAAACTGGGACCTAGAGTTATCCCAGTTATAACCAAACTGCTTGCTAGAAAAGGAGAAAGAAGAAAAATATGATGTGAGAAAGTTTATCATATAATTATTAATTGCCAACAATATATAAGCCATTTTCCTGGGGAATAAGGAAGGTTTTGCATTATAGGCATTTTTGGAAGGCTAGGGAGAGGGAGTATGTGTGCTCATAAAAATAGAAGCAGGTAGCAAGGGCTCAGTGTCAGCACCTAGACTGGAGCCAGGAGACTGGTAGTCCTCGTCCTGGCTCTGGCTTGGTGACACATTGCTGGGAGTTGAGGATGGAGTCCCATGGTAGTCTGTCAGCTTCTTCAGCTCCTGCCCCTGCTTGGTCTTCTCCCTCTCTTTTCTAAGTGCTCTGCCTCCCCTAGCACCGGGAGTCTTGCAGGCAGGAATGGCGGTAATGTTGGCAGGCAGAGAGTTGGAAGAAACTGCTTGGTGAGAGTAGGGAACAGGTTGCTGATAATCAACAACTCCGAGCAAAGGTCAGTCAGCCAGGACGGTGCCTGGGTAGCTCCAGGTCTGTGACAGAATTCTGTTCTTGGCTGCTCTTCACCCTTTCCCATTCTCAGTTTCCTGGGCTTACTCTATCCCTGGGGCAGGAGATGGTTCAAAATTGAAAAGTCTGAACCTAGAAGAATCCTCACACGCACTCCAGATTGAGGGCTAACCTCACTTGTGGATTCAGTCCTATCAGGCCTACCCATAGGTGAATTTTCTTATGCTCTCAAACTTCCTAATGAAAAATATAAGTGTGTAAGGTGGTCAGTGAATTTGCCTTCACCCTTTTCTCCCAGATCATTTGGCTCCCTCATCTAGGGAACCCTGTAGTACCTTTTTTCTTTTTTTTTTTTGAGACAAAGTCTCTATCTCCCAGGCTGGAGTACAGTGGTACAATCTTGGCTCACTGCAACCTCTGCCTCCCAGGTTCAAGTGATTCTCATACCTCAGCCTCCTGAGTAGCTGGGATTACAGGCACCTGCCACCACACCTGGCTAATTTTTGTATTTTTAGTAGAGACTGGCTTTCACCACGTTGGCCAGGCTGGTCTTGAACTCCTGACCTCAGGTCATCTGTCTGCCTCAGCCTCCCAAAGTGCTGGGATTACAGGCATGAGCCACCGCACCCGGCCCCTGTAGTACATTTTTATGATGCCTTTAGGTGTTTTAGTTTAGAAAAAACATCTTTCTCTCTCAAGATGTTTGATATTTTCTCAGGTGGCCCATATTTTCCCCATGGAGTGCTCATCTCTTTCTGTCAGAATTCCTGTTGTAGGGTGTAGTACGGAATAGACTGTCTTCCCCCATCACTCCCTCTTGACACCTGAATGGCTCACCATGCTTACTTTCCAATTTTCCATGATTCATTTGGGTGGTTTTTAAATATCACACTCTCTTCAGACATTTCATTGTAGGGGTTAGAATTCAGCCTCGTGGGCCAAAATGAACACAGTGCTCTATGAACTTCTGCCAAACAAATTTTAAAGTTTTGTTTAAGGATCCTTTTGAGGTCTAATGGCAATCTTTTACAAGTTATATTTGTATATTTGGTAATTTGGAATGTTTAATCCACAAATCTCTTTACTAATAATTATAATGTGTAATTATGGTGTTTTATAAACCATCCTATTCCAGCATATAAAATGTCCCCTGTTATAGTCTCTCCTTGCCTGTTTAGAATCTCTTCCATCTTTAATGTTAAACAAGAGGAGGCTTTTAAGAAGATAAGTGGTTCAGAAAGCATGGAAAATTTAACAGCATCTGACGGGGAAATAGCAGTGATTTATGATGTCTTTCAAATTGGCATGCAATGTTGCAGCGTTATTAGACTAGGATAAGCTCAGGTATCTCCTCTGAGTGTAACAAGATTGTGGGAGAGGATGATATATATATATGCATTTGATTTATTTTATTCATTGGTTTAGTATTTGTGTAATGTCCACAAAGGCAAGACTTACACCTATTCCAATTCTTTATCCTTTTCTTGTGTCTCAAGGATTGCTTTGGGAGTTTGATTTTCTTGGCTACACAGTTCCCTTTATTGTATTTCATTAGTAAAAAAAAATGTTCTTTTGGTTATGCTGGGAAGTCATTTGGTAGATTCAAAATATGAATTTGTTTTTCTTTTTTTGGATAGAATTCTTATTTGTCATATTATTTTACTTATTAGTAATACTGAAAAAAGTAGTTCTACTGGAGAAGAGCACAAAGAGTGATGATTCACCTTTTATTTAAGGCTTGCCACTGCTGACCCAGGGCAGCTAATTTAGAAGTGAATCATTTATAGAAAGTTCTACACAGTTCAGGACAGAGCTTTGTACAATATACTCATGAAGGTCTAAATAGAGCATATGGTATCATGTTTCTAAATATCTGTCTTGTCGCCAATTTTATATCTTTTCCAGCCTGTGAAACTTGTTTCTAGATGACTGTAACTATTGACAAGATGAAGTCAAAGGCACTGTATATACAAAATGATGCATATTTTAAAACTAATCCTAGAAATTTAGTATACACATTGTACTGGGAAAATAATAGGCTGAGATTTTAAATTACTGTGTTTATAATACAAAGAAACAAATGTAACTAGTCATTTTAAAAACTAGTGGAAATAAATTTTAAAATTGTTTATAATAATTTAAATTAAATAATGTTATTGCTATTTTGATATTTATGTTTGGCTTTTAAAGTCTAATTATAAATAGTTATATTATGCAAACTGTCTTACTCCTTTTAGAAGGTGAGGGGTTTATTAAATGAACACAATATATTTGGTTCCATATAGAGTATAAAACTGTATAGTCTCTTCCAGAAGGTTTTTTTTTCGCTCCTCCTCCTCTTCTTCCTCTTCCTCTCCTTCTTTCTTCTCCTCCTCCTTCCTTCTCCTTCTCCTTCTTCTTCCTCTTCCTCTTCCTCTTCCTCTTCTTCTTCTTTCTTCTTCTTTTGTTTCTTCTTCTTCTTCTTCTTTTTTTTTTTTTTTAAGAAAAGAAGAGGTCCCACTGAGTTACCCAGGCTGTCTCAAACTCCTGAGCGCAAGTGATCCTCCTACCTTGGCTGGGACTATAGGTGTGTGCCGTCATGCCTGTCTTCTAAAAGTTTTAAATTCAAAGCTGTGTTTATATTTACATCACAGCTACAGTGTCATGGGTTAGAAAAAGCCTGAATTCTAGTTCTGACTTTGTCATTCGCTAGCTGTGTGACCCTACACAAATCACTTAACATGTCTGAGCTGGTTTTCGTCTCTGCACAGGGCATATTGATATTTGTCTTTATGACCTGACTCACAAGGATTTAGTTCAGCTAACGCATTAGGAAGTGACCAGTAACTTAGATGTCCCACACAGATAATAGTTGTCAGAGAGGCATTGCCGGGAAAACACCTTTGAGTTGGACAACCAGGGTTGGAGTCCCAGTTGCACCAATTACTATATATGTGACCCTACACAAGCCATTTTCTCCTCTAAACCTTTGTTTTCTAATCTATAAAAAAATGGTATTATGATACATCTCACATAAAATTGTTGTTGAGAATTAAATGAGGTAACATATGAAAGTAGCTAGTACATTAATCAGTGTTTCTTGGACCTTAATGTTGATTTTGAAAAAAGTCCTTGCTGACCTTCCTCTCCCCAGCTCATTTACTTTCACGATAAGCACTTCACTGGAAATGGGAGCCAGTATCCAAACTGTGTACAAATAAGAGAGACGAGCAGTTGCCCAGTCTATGCATATAATTGAAGACTAGTTTGAGTTCTAGAAGTTCCTTGATATGACACATTTACCAAATATTTTGGGGGCGATTATGTAGCATAAGACACTCAGAGCTTTTTGGAAGATCTTTGAGCAATGTGATTCTATCCCTGTGGCTTAGGTAGAGCTGATCCTTTCTTTTCAAGCACTTAGGGTACATGACTATTTTTTTTCTCCCCCATAATTATTTTATTCTTAGTTTCAGGTTGTTTTTAATTCCTATAACTTTAAGGACAGTAATTTAGATGGAGGTCAAATAATTATTATTTTTTCTCTTTGAGGAAAAGTCTTTGAGACTTAGATAATAAGAACAACCCAGATAAAACCTTAGTCACTAACAAAGGAACCATAATCCAGGTGATTTTCTTGTGTATAAATATGTGGTACTAACTCCTGAGGAAAGTATGATTTCTTTTCTCTCTTTTTTTTTTTTTTTTTGAGACAGAGCCTTGCTCTGTCGCCCAGGCTGGAATGCAGTGGCACGATCTTGGCTCACTGCAAGCTCCACCTCCTGGGTTCACGCCATTCTCCTGTCTCAGCCTCCCGAGTAGCTGGGAGTACCGGCGCCCGCCACCATGCCCAGCTAATTTTTTTTTGCATTTTTAGTAGAGATGGGGTTTCACGGTATTAGCCAGGATGGTCTCATCTCCTGACCTCGTGATCTGCCTGCCTCGGCCTCCCAAAGTGTTAGGATTACAGGCGTGAGCCACCACGCCCGGCCTTTTTTTTTTTTTTTGAGACAGAGTATCACTCTGTTGCCCAGGCTGGAGTACAGTGGCCTGATCTCAGCTCACTACAACCTCCACCTCCTGGGTTCAAGCAGTTCTCCTGCTTCAGCCTCCTGAGTAGCTGGGACTACAGGTACACGCCACCACACCTGGCTAATTTTTTAATTTTTAGTAGAGATGGGGTTTCACCATGTTGGCCAGGCTGGTTTCAAACTCCTGACCTCAAATGATCCACCCATCTTGGCCTCCCAAAGTGCTGGGATTTCAGGTGTGAGCCGTCGCACCCAGATTTTCTCTTTATTTTCTATAATGACATTGGCTGATATTTCTATAATGTTTGTTTGAGATACAGTATAAAAAAGTAAGCAAAATTTTGGGGGTAGATTGAGATGTAGGATGGTAGTCATATAAAAATAATAATACTGCTTATGTTTAAAATCACGTATACAAATAATGTAACTCTAGCTGCATAAGCCCATAATTTGTTCCAGAGATCTTTGGAACATGTAGAATCTTTGGCCAGCTCAGTTCCTGTTTAAGGAAGGCATTCAACAAAAGAAAGTTGGAAGTTGACTTCCTGGAGTTTTAAACATGAATTTGATGTGTTTTGGGAGAGATTTGTTAACCTGTTTGTGGACCAGAATATCTTTTGAAACACTAATGACAAATGATTTATTTAATGCTATTCACAAAGCACATTGTGGCCGTATATAATGGTGCCACCAGAGAAAAAGCAATATTAATTGATATTAATGGCTCTGTGCGATAGTTCAAACTTTTATCTTCCTAGCCATATTGAGTTTCAATGATGAATAATCATAACCATGTGGTAAGAATTTGAAAATACTGAGGAAAGTAGCAATTTAATATAAATGCGCAGCAAGAAAACTGCAAGTTATCCTTCAACAACAACAAAAGTTGAAGGATAATTTTTTTATGAGGAGAAATGTAATCTATCCTGGTTATGATATTAAAAAGGAGCAAAATCTGATACTTCAGGAAAGTTCATGCACTTTAAGAAGCTTTCAAGCATAAGTATAAATATCATTGTTCAAGAAGCCCTGTATTCCAGGAATAATAATAAAAACCTTTAAATTGAGCCTTTTTATTTATTTACTTATTTTTTAGAGGTAGGATCTTGCTTTGTCACCCAGGCTAGAGTGTAGTAGCACATAGCACATAGCTCACTACAGTCTTGAACTCTTGGGTTCAAGCAATATTCCTGCCTCAGTCCTAAGTAGTTGAGACTACAGGCATGTGTCAGATAATTATTTTTTTATTTTATTTTAAGAGATGTAGTCTCGCTGAGGCGACTAGGCTGGTCTTGAACTCCTGACCTTAAGCGATCCTCCCACTTCAGCCTCCTGAGAGCTTTTTAGTTTAAAAAGTATATTTATACACTTACTGAATTTTTGTAATGACCATTTGATGTAGACCAAACTTTAATAATGCCACAATTTACATGAGGATCAAGGAGGCCAAATGACTCAACTAAACCCCCTGAGATTGAAGGGTACATAATTGGAACTAGATCCAGAACTCTTAACTCTTAAACCATTATTTTCATCTCTTACGTTTCTTTTTCTCTTCTTTCTATTTAACACATTACAAGAATGAGACTGTTCCAGTCTATCGATTTATTTATTTTACTGGTATTGGAAGTAAGGAGGAGAGATTGTCTGAAATTTTTGTTAGGGGTGATAGAATATGAAATTAGGATGCCATAATACCTCAGTGTATTAAAAGAGACACAATTCACCATATACTTTAGATATTTTTTAAAGGATAAAATGAGATGGTAGGCAGAAAGAACTTTTAAACTACGAAGAATTATAAAGATACAAGGCATAATGATTCTATCAATTAGGAACATTTTAGTTGAAAGTAACAGAAAATCTAACCCAGGATGGCTTGGTGAAATTTATTGACTCATGTAACTAAACATTCTGGGATAGGACTGTGTATCAGACAGCGTGTTTTCAGCTGCAAGTAACAGAAAACTACTTACTCAAACTGGCTAAAGCAAGATAACTTATTATTTTACATAAAAGAGAGCTGTGTGTGGTGGCTTGTGCCTGTAATCCCAGCACTTTTGGAGGCCAAGCAGGAGGATCGCTCAGGCCCACGAGTTTGAGACCAGCCTGGGCAACACAGTGAGACCATGTCTCTACGAAAAATAAAAAAATTAGCTGTGTTTGGTAGTATGTACCTGTGGTCCCAGCTACTAGGGAGGCTGAGGTAGGAGGATCACTTGAGCCTGGGGGGTTGAGGCTGCAGTAAGCCATGATCACACCACTGTGTTCCAACCTTGATGACAGAGTGAGACCCTGTCTCAAAATAAATAAAAGAGGTAGAGTGGGCTCCAAATTGGTTAACTGAGCAACTCACCGATGTCACCAAGGACTTAGGTTTATTTCTTCTTTTTGCTTTGCCATTCTTGGCATTGGTGTCTTTCTCAGCTGGCAGGAAGATGGTGGTAGAAATTCCTAGACCACACACAGATAAGGCAAAATACAGAGGAAGAAAGGGACTGTCTCTTTCTGTGTTTCTTTATTAGGCGTGAAAAAATATTTTCCAGAGCTTCCTGGACATCTTCTTCCTATGTCTTATAAGCTGGGTCACATGCTTACACCTAAACCATCACTTAGGCTAGTTCACTTTTATGCCTGGAACAGGGGATGTGAGTCATTTTCCTCCAAAGTGCTTGCAATCTGTACACATCTGGGAATTGTGTTAGGAGGGGAAAAGAGTGGACAATCTCTAGTGCCAACCCCTGACTGTCTTGAAGTAAGACCAGAGCCAGAGACTCTTCTTTCCTCATGTCAGCGTTGTTGCCAGGCCCACTCTTCTAATGTTCGCAGTGATAACTGCAGTAATTTTAGACTTCATATAATTTAGAAGAAGTGTGGGAGAGAGAACCACCGTTTGGTAGCTTCTGTGGAAAAGAGAAGAGGATTCTTTCCCCAAACCCCAATAAGTTCATTCTTGGATTTTCTTGGCCTAAATTGGTAATCATTAAGCAGTTTAAACCTGAGGATGTGGTCATTCCTACCCAAGCTACCATATGGCTTAAAATGGGGAAGAGAAATTTCCAAAGGAAAATTAGGGGGAAAGGGAAAAGATACCGAAGATGTTGATGTCTAGCACAATAATAACAATTCAAGGCCCTCCATCTTCTGGCCCCAAAGGGCAATAGCTTTCTCCTTCAATTAGTCTGTCTTCCATATAGATGAGGCAGAGTGATAAGCATGCAGTCCCCAATCTTTATGGCACCAGGGACTGGTTTCATGGAAGACAATTTTTCCATGTATTGGGACAAGTGGGATGGTCTCGGGATGAAACTATTCCACCTCAGATCATCAGGCGTTAGATTATCATAAGGGGCAGGCAATCTAGATCCCTCGCATGTGCAGCTCACATTAGGGTTCATGCTCCTATGAGAGTGTAATGCCGCTGCTGATCTGACAGAAGGCTGAACTCAGTCAGTAATGCTTGCCTGCCTGCCACTCACCTCCTGCTGTGTGGCCTGGTTCCTAACAGGCCAAGGGCTGGTACCAGTCTGCAGCCTAGGGGTTGGGGACCCCTGCAATAAGACAAATAAGGCTAATAAGATAAAATCCCTGCCTACTAAAAGGTTTTATTTTTATGTTTATTTTTATTTTTTTTTTGAGATAGAGTCTCACTCTGTCACCCAGGCTGAGGTGCAGTGGTGCAATCTCGGCTCACTGTAACCTCTGCCTCCTGGGTTCAAGCGATTCTCCTGCCTCAGCCTACTGAGTAGCTGGGATTACAGGCACCTGCCACCATGCCTGGCTAATTTTTTTTTATTTTTAGAGATGGGTTTTCACCATGTTGGCCAGGCTAGTCTCGAACTCCTGACCTTAGGTGATCTGCCCGCCTCAGCCTCCCAAAGCAATCCCAAAGCCTGGGATTACAGGTGTGAGTCACTGTGCCCAGCCTAAAGACATGAGAGTCTAAAGCTGAACTGCCCAATGTTGTAACCACTAGCCAAATTTGGATACTGAGCACTTTAAATGTAGCTGGTTCTTCCAAATTGAGACAAGATGTAAGGGTAAATACATGCTGGATCTTAAAAACTTAATTTAAAAAATGAAAACCGTCTTAATAATTTTTACATTGATTATAGGCTGAAATGACAATATTTTGGATATACTGGGTTATATAATTTTAAATTAAAATAATTCAGCTGTTTCTTCTTACTTTTGTTACTGTGACTGTTAGAAAATTTAAAATTATTTAGCTTACATTGTATTTCTATTGGGCAGTGATGCTCTAGAAAATGAAATAGTCATGGGTACTACATCAGTTATGGAAATAGGCAATGATGGCAGTAAAGCAACAAATACAGATTACCCCAGAAGGTGTTAAGGATTTCATTTTACAATGGAAACCATCATTAAGATTATATCTACTGAATCAGTCATTTTCCTTATGTTGTGTGATACCCTGTTATGAGTTTACTTTCCAAATCCTTTTTGATTTCGTTTAGTTTGTCCATCAGAGAGTGTTATATATATAAAAAAAGTTAAATGCTGCCTTTCACTGCCTGTTGTGTAGCGTACTTAGATTCTGGAAGCAAATATTTCTTAGAGGAGCATTGATAATATGGCCACTTCACTGTTAGTTTTATTGTTTTCGTATGAGTATGAGTGAGGGTATGAAAGCTCACAGTAGCTTCTTAAGGTTCCTTTTGACTTAAATGTTCATTATCTTTTGATGAGTGAAGGAGCAGGAACTTTGCATTCTTTAGAAACTAGTGTATCGCTTTCTTATTTTGCAGTTCAAAATATAAAATCTTTGAGGATGCTTGAATTTCTAGACCTTTATCATATACTTAGAGGTATATTTGCTGATAGTTGTGCATTGATACTTTGATAGCTTCTTATTCTCCCGTGAAGAACTGATCTGAAGTCATGGAGCTTTAGTTACCTACTGCTCTTATTCCACCTTGCAGTGGCTATCACATTCCTACAGGCTTTCAACACAGCTTCCCATGGAGTTCCATTCACTGAAAGATATAGCTGGCTCCATTCCTTCCAGAAAAAAGAAACTAATGCCCTGCTTGCCAACTTTTGTCTGTCTAGAATGGAATGTTATTCTGCACGGGAGGAAGCACGATGGAAAAGGGTTCTTCTACCTGCAGGAAATCTAATGTTTGCTCTGTAGTGAAGCATGTGAAAAGTTGAAAGAAAGGAAGCAAAGGAAGAGGCTTGGTCATTAGAAGTTCAGTTTGTGTGAGATTTCCTTTTTTTTCTTTTTGTTTTTCTCTATCCTGTTATACCATCATGGTATTTTAATTGTTTTTTTCCTAGCTAATGGGTAAATTGCTTTTATATTGGTGTTTGGGACCCACTATGAATACCGTGGACAGATTCACCGGAAAACAAACAAACAAACAAACAAACAAAAAAAAACAAGGAGGAGAAAAATGTTGTTTCTTCTACTTACTTCCCATCATTTTGTGAAGGAGAGTCAGAAAAGCTGTTTTCTACACATACTCCCTTCCCCCTCAACCCATTCACAGTGATTTTTGTCAGCAAACTAATATGCCATTGATTTTACAGTTAGGATCAGAAATATGCACCATTCTTGACTTAACCGATTTTTTTCTCCCTGAGAACAATATCATTTTTACACTAGAGAATATGTGCAAAAACTTATTATCTACAAAGCTGAATGTATTTTGCCCTTGCCGGGAACATAAAGGGTTAAATTGAAGGCTCAACAGACTGGGATGAAAAGAAGACAAGGTGGGGGGACATAGTTGTTCCCTGTAGGCATTCACTATTTTGTAGCCAGTGGCCTTTTTTTTGTCCTCATCACTAGCTCCTTTAGCACACCTCTGGGATTTGCTCTGAGCTTGGCTGAACACTCTTGACCTTTGATTGTATAGCAGGGACAGCTTTATTTTATGAAGCTCTTCTGATTCAGACACATTTTGACATGGCCTAAAAAGCCCTTTAGTAGTAAATGCGCCCTATTTCTGAGTGGGATGCAGGTTATGGATGTGTTAAGGCTCAATCAAGGTTCTGGTAGGAATTAGGACTGGTGTGAAACTCCAGGATACTGGGAGAGGGTTGAGAGTGAGGCCTGAGGTAAGGATCCGGGATGGAGGAAGAGGCTTGCAATGTCTGTGGTGGACGTTACCGGATATATTTCATTTAGTCATTTTGGCATGAAACAGCCATATTAAAATGCCCTTTTTGGCTTATTAAATAGAAGCTACTCAATACATGTCTGTTGAACTTAGCTTCTTAACTGATGATACCTTTTCAACTCTGCTTCTCTTCTTCTATAATTTGGGCCCCACAAGTTACCCAGATTATGGTTGACAAACTTGAGTAGCACTGCACATTTTAGTCAAATGAGTCATATTTTTGAAGGAAAATGAGGTCAAATAAAGACTTGATAAACATAAAAAGCCCCTTTGAAATCTCCACACAACTTTTCACCATTTGGTTTCTTTTTTTGCTCTCTTTTTACTGCCACATGAATTGGTACAAGTTGTCTTAAAATCTCCAGACCCCGATTCCATGGTCCCCCTCCCCCTTTTTTAAAATTGGGTTAATAGTCTTTAAAGTCCATTTTAGTTCTAAAACATACTGATTTTAACACCTCATTCACTAAATAAATTGCTTTTTTTCAGGCACTATAATGCAAGATAAATAAAATTGTCTATATTTAAAAAATGTATTTACCAACTTTCAAATATAGGCCTGCCTATATTTTAATTGTAGTGTATGCATGATGCAGACCTTTGGGACTATAACCTTTGATTTCAGCATTATAAAATGTCAGGTCCCTTGGCATAAACCACTTTAAAATCGGTGAGACCTGAACTTAAATCCTTGGCTCTGACAAGTACTGGCTGTGTGACCTTAGGCAAATTACTTATTTTTACCAGGCTTCAGTTTCTTCATTTGTAATATGGTGATACCAATGTACTTTATAAACTTACTGTAAAGATGAAGTGAGATAATGGGATGTAAATTGTCTAGTGTGAAGCCTGGCCTACAGGAAACCCTCAATACTTGTTACCTAATGCTACTGTCTGAAAATGTGTCCCAGAATCTCTCTAGCCAACATAAAAACACATTTTATGATGTAAGTCTTTACATCATAAATTGAGGAGTATTTCAGTCAATAAATATTTATAAATAAATTAACGGTCAGATGTATTCCAAGTGGAAATGGACCTGACATTTTATTTTTCTTTGCAGATCTTATATTGCACTTTAAACACACCTAAAATTGACATGGAAAGACTCTTAGGAGGACAACTAGGACTAGAAGATTTCATATTTGCCCATGTGAAAGGAATCAAAAAAGAAGTGAATGTGTATAAATCTGAGGATTCACTTGGTCTCACCATTACAGATAATGGTGTTGGCTATGCTTTTATAAAGGTAAGTTTTAAAAAATAAGTGTAACCTAATAGAGGATAACATTTAAGAAAATCTACCAGACCAAAGAAAGTTAGAAATGATCTTCAGAGTGAGAGCCAGCTCAGCAAGGATGCATGAATTGGTAATGTTTCACTTTCATTTGAAAAATGTTCAGACATCAGTTTGTGTTTACTATTTTCTTAATTTCTTCCCTTTAGTTTAAACTTCCCCTAGAATTTAGAACTAACTGAAAGGAAAGTCTAACCCTGGTGCCTACTCATTATCCACATAAGCTTTTCCATGTCTATAGGTTTTAACATCTGATGAATTTCAGGCTTATTTCCATTGAGTTAGTGTTATTTCCAACTGTTCATAGTTTTGACTGCCTTATTTACTTCTTTAAAAATGCCCTTCAAAATTTTAGGAAGTATATAAAGTTGGATCTCCATATCTGTAGGTTCTGTATTAGTGGATTCAACCAACCACAGCTTGAAGATAGTTGAAAAAATGGCATCTGTACTGAACATGTACGGCCTTTTTACTTGTCATTATTTCCTAAACAATACAGTACAACTGTTTACGTAGCATTGCCATTGTGTTAGGTATTATAATCTAGAGATGATTTAAAGTATATAGAAGGATGTGGATAGGTTATATGCAAATACTACACCATTTTATACCAGGGACTTGAACATCAGTGGAATTTTAGTATTGATGGCGTGTCCTGGAACCAATCCCCCATGGATACCCAGGGCCAACTGTAATTCCTTTATTCAAATATAAAGAGAGCAATATAGAGCTTCAAAGGCAAGATAAAAGTTTGAAATGGTGTGAAAATAAGAACTGAGGAGAAAGGTAGACTCATCTCTTAAAAATAACAATTCTATTATTGTAATAGTTATAATAATAACGGACTTATATTGAATGCATGTACTAGGCACTTTGCATACAATTTCTCACTTAATTCCCACAAATCTATTTGGTTGGTGTTATGTTTTTTCTTTGTATTTATTTTTTTGTTGCAGTATAAGACATTTTTAATGTACAGCTTAATGAATGTTTACATACTTATCCCTGTTTAACCATCACCCAGATCAGGATATATTGCATTTCTGCCACCCAGAAGGCTCATTTGTGCCCCTTCCCAGTCAATAATCTTTCCCTGCAAAGTAGCCATTATTCTGGCATCTATTGCCATGAACTTCATATAATCATATATTATATACTCCACTATTTTTGGCTTCTTTTGCTCAAAAAGATGCCTTTGAGATCCATGGATAGGTACTATTTCCAACCCTATTTTACAGATGTGGAAACAGGATCAGGAAGGTTAAGTAGCTTGCCCAAAGTTATACAGCTGGACAAATTCAGGATTTGGATCTATGAGGTCTGACTTCAGAGCTGGCACTTCTATTCACTCGATTAAGAATTAATGATAGACTTCATGCAATAGGGAATATTTTGTGCCTTTATTTTGTCCAAATCTTGATTTGCTGATGCATTGTCACCATTAAATAATCTTAGGGAAGTTATCTTCTTAACTGTAAGTGGGACTTTCGCTACCCACTTGATAGAATGGCTATTTTTAGCTCTGCAAAAGATATGACTGTGCTGAAGGTTGAGTGAGTGACCAAATGGAAAATCTGTGACTGGGAAAGTCATATGGGATTATCCAAGGGAAGCTCAGGACATGAGGCACAGGCAGCAGAGAAGGGCTTGGAAGTTTCACAAACATGTGTGGATTTTTAAAATCTTAGCCTCTGACATTCAGAGCTTGTCTTTCTATTTTTTAAAAAATGCTTTGTCAAACATGTGCCTGCCTCAGAGTACTAGTCACTAGCCCTGTGGAGATATAGGGCATGTTAGCAAAGGAGAAAGCAAGGCGTAATCTAAACTGCCAACATATAGTTCAACTTAGAAGAGAGATGCATGTTATACTGTACACATGGTTGATGAAATTTTTTAAAAATTGGGAGAGGATAATTTCAAACTTACATAAAGATTGCAATAATAATACAAAGAACTCCCATAAATCATTTATCCAAATCTCCAATTTTTACCATTTGCCATGTTTTGAGTTTTTTGTTCTGTCTCACACACACACACATATACTCTTTACCCCTTAGTACTTCAGAGTGTAATTACTAAGAACAAGGATATTCTCTTATATATAACTACAGTACAATTATGAAATTCATACAGTCTAATATTGATATAATACTTCTAAACTAATCTATGGTTCACACTGTAGTCTTATCAGTTGTCCTAATTGTGTTCATTATTTTCCCCTCATACAGGTCCAATTTAGGATCCTGTATTTCATCTATGTCTTTTTAGTCTTCTTTATAATCTAGAATAGTTGTAATGTCTTTTTAGTCTTCCTTAATCTAGAATAGTTCCTCAGCCTTTTATAGGATGTCCCTGAATTTGGGTTTTTCTGATGTTTCCTCATGTTGATAAATAGATTGTGCATTTTTGGCAGGAAAATTACATAAGTGATGCTGTGTCCTTCTCAGTGCACCACATCAGAAGGTACATGAAACTGGTTTGTCTCATTGTTTGTGACATTAATTGTTGTCACTTGTCTGAGGTAGTGTCCACCAGTCTTTTTCACTACAAAATTATTTTCCTTTGTGATACGTAATTGTGGAGACATGCTTTGATATCATGAAAATACCCTGTTTTCTTACTTGCATGGCACAAATTTAGTATCTGTTGATGAGTCTTACCTGAATTAATTTTTCCTATAATGGTTGAAAAAAATGATGATTTTTCTAATTCCATCACTTCTTATATGTTTCTCTGAAAGCATTTTTTGGTAGGGAAAAAACTGCCCTTATTTATTGTCAACATGGGTACATGACTTTGTATTTTACTGAATGGTTTATAGTCTATTAGTATCAATTATATTGATGCTCAAATTTCCTGAGACTTGGCCTGCAGGAACCCCTGTAAGTGGGCCCCCATGTCCTTTTGACATGGCTCCTATCATTTTATTGAGTAGTTTCTTACTTTCTAGAACACAACAAGGTGTTCTAGACCCATCTTGTATCTCCTTTTCCCCTGGCCTAGAATCAACTATTTCTCTTAGAAGCTCTGATTTTTACTAGAGATTGATAGTCAAGTTCTGGTGTTAGCTGTGCTCATACATTGAAGTCAAGATTGATAGTCAAGTTCTGGTGTTAGCTGTGCTCATACATTGAAGTCAAGTTCTGGTGTTAGCTGTGCTCATACATTGCTATTGGAGTGCATTATTTCTAGATCCTTTCAGTGGTAGAATTAGAGAACGTGTTTATTAGAAGTTATGAATTGGGCCAGGCATGGTGGCTCACACCTGTTATCCCAGCACTTTGGGAGGCTGAGGTAGGTGGATAACTTGAGGCCAGGAGTTTGAGACCAACCTGGCCAACATGGTGAAACTCCATCTCTACTAAAAATGCAAAAATTAGCTGGGTGTGGTGCACACCTGTAATTCCGGCTACTTGGGAGGCCGAGACAGGAGAATCACTTGAGCCTGGGAGGTGGAGGTTGTAGTGAGCCGAGATCATGTCACTGCACTCCAGCCTGGGCGACAGAGGGAGACTGTGTCTCAAAAAAAAAAAAAAAAAAAATTATGAACTTGTAACGATGCCTCTAATTGTCATCCTGCCCCATAGGGTTATTTCTTGGCTTCCCCATCAAAATTTTTACTTTCAAAGTCATTAAAATATTTACTCATTGTAGAGATCTTTCACCTTCCTGGTTAGCTGTATTCCTAGGTATTTTATTCTTTTTGTGACAATTGTGAATGAGATTGTCTTTCTGATTTGGTGCTTGGCTTGGCTGTTGGTGTATAGGAATGCTAGTTAGGGATTTTTGTACATTGATTTTGTATCTTGAAACTTTGCTGAAGTTGTTTATCAGCTGAAGGAGCTTTTGGGTCAAGACTACTGGGTTTTCCAGATATAGAATCATGTCATCTGCAAACAGAGATAGTTTGACTTCCTCTTTCCCTATTTGGATGCCTTTTATTGCTTTTTTCTGCCTGATTGCTCTGGCTAGGACTTCCAATACTATGTTAAGTAAGAGTGGTGAGAGAGAGCATCCTTGTCTTGTGCTGGTTTTCAAGGGGAATGCTTCTGGCTTTTTTCCATTCAGTATAATGTTGGCTGTGGGTTTGTCATAGATTGGTCTTATTATTTTGATGTATGTTACTTTGATACCTAGTTTGATGAGAGTTTTTTAACATGAAGGGTGTTGAATTTTATCAAAAGCCTTTTCTGCATCTATTGAGATAATCATGTCGTTTTTGTGTTTAGTTCTGTTTATGTGATGAAGCACATTTATTGATATGCTTATGTTGAACCAATCTTGCATCCTGGGGATGAAGCCTACTTGATCATGCTGGATTAGGTTTTTGATGTGCTGCTGGATTTGATTTGCAAGTACTTTGTTGAGGATTTTTGCATCAATGTTCAGCAAGGATATTGGCCTGAAGTTTTCTTTTTTTGTTGTGTCTCTGCCAGGTTTTGGTATCAGGATGATGGTGGCCTCATAGAATGAGTTGGGGAGGAGTCCCTCCTCCTCAATAGTTTCTATAGGAATGGCACCAGCTTTTCTTTGTATATTTGGAAGAATTCAGTTGTGAATCCATCAGGTTCTAGGATTTTTTTTTTTGGTTGGTAGGTTATTTATTACTGATTCAATTTCATTATTGGTCTGTTCAGGAAATCAGTTTCTTCCTGGTTCAGTCTTGGGAGAGTGTATGTGTCCAGGAATTTATTCATCTCTTCTAGTTTTCTAGTTTGTGTGCATAGAGGTGTTTATAGTAGTTTCTGATGGTTATTTTTATTTCTGTGGGGTCAGTGGTTACATTGTCTTCATCATTTCTAATTGTGTTTATTTAGATCTTCTCTCTTTTCTTCTTTATTAGTCTAGCTAGTGGCATATCTATCTAACTAATTTTTTTCATAAAACCAACTCCTGGATCCTTTGATCTTTTGAATGTTTTTTTTTTTTTTGTCTTGTTCAGTTCAGCTCTGGTTTTGGTTATTTCTTGTCTTTTGCTAACTTTGGGGTTGATTTATTTTTGCTTCTCTAGTTCTCTTAGCTGTGATGTTAGGTAGTTAAGGTTTGAGATCTTTCTAACTTTTTTAATGTGGGCATTATAGTGCTATAAGTTTCCCTCTTAAAACTGCCTTATCAGTGTCCCAGAGATTCTGGTATGTTGTATCTTTGTTCTCATTAGTTTCAAATAATTTCTTGATTTCTGCCTTAATTTCACTATTTACCCAAAAGTCATTCAGGAGCATGGTGTTTAATTTCCATGTAATTGCATGGGTTATAGCAATTTTCTTGACTTCTATTTTTATTGCACTGTGGTCCAAGAGTATGTTTGGTATGATTTCAGTTCTTTTGCATTTGCTGAGGAGTGTTTTATGTCCAGTTATAATATGTGGTCAATTTTAGAGTATATGCCATGTGGTGATGACAAGAATGTATATTCTGTTGTTTTTGGGTAGAGAGTTCTGTAGAGGTCTTTCAGATCCATTTGGTCCAATGTTGAGTTCAGGTCCTGAATATCTTTGTTAATTTTCTACCTCAATGATCTGTCTACTACTGTCAGTAGAGTGTTGAAGTCTCCCACTATTGTTCTGTGGGAGTCTATGTCTCTTTGTAGGTCTTTAAGAACTTGCTTTTTGAATCTGGGTGCTCCTGTGTTGGGTGCATATATATTTAGGATAGTTAGGTTGTCTTGTCAGATTGAACCCTTTTACCATTATATAATGTCCTTCTCTGTCTTTTTTGATCTTTGTTGGTTTGAAGTCTGTTTTGTCTGAAACAAAACAGGGTTAGGATTGCAACCCCTGCTTTTTTCTGTTTTCCATTTGCTTGGTAGATTTTTTTTCTCCATCCCTTTATTTTGAATCTTGGGTGTTATTTTGTGTGAGATGGGTCTCTTGAAGACAGCATACCATTGGGTCTTGGTTCTTTATCCAGCTTGCCACTCTGTGCCTTTTAAGTGGGACATTTAGCCTGTTTACATTCAAAGTTAGTATTGATATGTGTGGATTTGATCCTATCTTTGTGTTATTAGCTGGTTATTATGTTGGCTTGTTTGTGTGATTGCTTTATAGTAACACTGGTCTATGTGTAAGTATGTTTTGTATTAGCTGGTACAGTGCTCAGAGAAATCAGAGAAGAGACAAACACATGGAAAAATATCCCATGCTTGTGGATAGGAAGAGTCAATATCATTAAAATGGCCATACTACCTAAATCAATTTACAGATTCAATGCTATTCCTATCAAATTACCAATGACATTCTTCACATAACTATAAAAAATTATTTTAAAATTCATATGGAACAACAATGAAAAAAAAAAGCCTGAATAAAAAAAGCCTGAATAGCCAAGATAATCCTAAGCAAAAAGAACAAAGCTGGAGGCATCATATTACCCGATTTCAAACTGATACTACAGGGCTACAGTAACCAAACAGCATGGTACTTGTACAAAAACAGGCACATAGACCAATGGAACAGAATAGAGAGCCCAGAAATAAGGCTGCACAGCTACAACCACCTAATATTTAACAAAGCTGACAAAAACAAGCAATGGGGAAGACTCCCTATTTAATAAATGATGCTGGGATAGCCATATGCAGCTAAGAAATGATGCTGGCTAGCCATATGCAGAAGACTGAAGCTGGACTCCTCCTTACACCATATACAATAATTAAGATGAATTAAAGACTTAAAAGTAAAATTCAAAACTATAAAAACTCTGGAAGACAATGTAGGTAGTATCATTCTGAACATCGGAATGGGCAAAGATTTCATGACAAAGACACCAAAGCAATCAGAATAGAAGCAAGTATTGACAAGTGGGATCTAATTAAACTTAGGAGCTTCTGCACAGCAAGAGAAACTATCAACAGAGTAAACAGACAACCTACAGAATAGGAGAAAATATTTGCAAACTATGTATCTGATAAAGGTCTAATATCCAGCATCTATAAGGAAAGTTACCAGAAAAAAAAGACAACTCCATTAAAAAGTGGACAAAGGAAATGAACAGACACTTTTCAAAAGCAGGCACACATGTGGCCAACAATAATATTAAAAAAAAAACTCAGCCTCACTGATCATTAGAGAAATGCAAATCAAAACCACAATGAGATACCATCTCACACCAGTCAGAATGGCTATTATTAAAAAATAAAAAAATGAGATGCTGGTGAGGTTGCAGAGAAAAGGGAACCCTCATACACTGTTGGTGTGAGTGTAAATTAGTTCAGCCATTGTGGAAAACAGTACGGCAATTCCTCAGCTAAAAGCAGAACTACTATTTGACTCAGCAATCCCATTACTGGGTGTATACCCAGAGGATTAGAAAGCATTCTACCATAAAGACACATGCATGTATATGTTTATTGCAGCACTGTTCACAATAGTAATGACATGGAATCAACCTAAATGCCAATCAGCAACAGATTGGATAAAGAAAATGTGGTACATATTCACCATAGAATACTATGCAGCATAAAAAAGAATGAGATCATGTCTTTTGTGGCAACATGGATGGAGCTGGAGACTATTATCCTCAGCAAACTAATGCAGGAAGGAAGAGAAAACCAAGTACTGCATGTTCTCACTTATAAGTGGGAGCTAAATGATAAGAACTTGTGAACACAAAGGAGGAAACAACAGACACTGAGGTCTACTTGACCCCAGTCATAGTGAGACCCTGTCTCTACAACAAATAGAAAATCCCTTGACCCCAACATAGTGAGACTCTGTCTCTACAGCAGATAGAAAAAATTAGCTGGGTATAGTGGCATGCACCTATAGTACCAGCTACTCATGAGGCTGAGGTGGGAGAATTGCTTGAGCCTGGGGAACTCAAGGTTACAGTGAGCCATGATCGTGCCACCACTCTCCAGCCTGGGTCAAACAGAGCAAGACACTGTCTCTTAAAAAAAAAGAGTCAAACTATATTAAAAAATACATTCAGAGATGTGTCACTCCTTCTCCTAACTCTTCCACACTCCTTAGAGATAACCAATTTTATTAATTTCTGTTTTATCCTTCCTGTGTTTCTTTTTGCGAAGATAAGCAAAATGGAATATTTCATGAGTTTGCATATCACCATGTGCAGAGACCATGCTGTGTGATTATAATTTTAATGTATGTGCTGCTGAAGTGAGCACTTGATATGTTTTTAACTTGGCTGGAAATAAGTAGGTTAAAGTCACAGTAGGACAGTGTGGTAGGTGTTCAAATGAGAGTGAGCATTCCATGGTGAGAGAGGCATTACAGTGCGGTGCATAGGGTCGTGGACTTTAGAATCAGATAGGCCTGCTTTCAGTCTTAGCCAGATCACTTATTTACTGGCTGTGTAACATTGTCCAAGGCATTAAACTTTTCTGAGCCTTCTCTCAAGTGGGAATGTTAGCACCTACGTTATAGTATTATTTGGGTTATAAATATAATGACACGCTTAAAATGTCTGCAGTACTCACAATGAATAGCTAATATTTTAATAATAGTTCTAATAATAAACTATTACATAATTAGGAGAGATCAATGGCAGAGAAATGCATTTTATAGTTTTGTATGGTTCACACAGATGAAACTGGTTTTTTTGTTTGTTTGTTTGTTTTTATAGAGACAAGGTTTTGCCATGCTGCTCAGTTGAGCAGGGCTCAAGTGATCCCTCTCTCTAGGCCTCCCAAAATGCTGGGATTACAGAGATGAGCCACCATACATGGCCCAGATGAAACTTTTTAGGTGAAAAAACAACATACTTAAATGTTCATGATTTTGTTATCTAAGTCTCAACATATATAAATATATATAAATAACTTAATCAGAAAATTAAGAGCATACTTATAACAAAACCTGTATATAGTTAAGGCAGCAGCTGGAAAATGTTTTCTGTAAAGGGCAGATGGTAAGTATTTTGTGCTATGTGGGTTATATGGTCTTTGCTGCAACTACTCAACTAAGCCCATGTAGCACAAAAACAGTTACAGATAATACTTAGATGAATGAGCATGCATGTTTCCCAGTGAGAACTTACTCACAGACACTGTAATTTAAATTTATTATTATTTTCACATCATAAATCTTCTTTTGATTTTTTTCCAAACCATTCAAAAAGGTAAAAACCATTCATAACTCATGGGCCATATAAAAACAGGTGGTGGCCTGTGGTGGAGGGTACACACCACCCTGGAGTTCTGCTGTGAGCCATAGTTTGATGACACCTGGTTTAAGAGAAGAGACTTGTACTTTAATTAATTTAATTTACTTACTTACTTGTTTATTGAGACGGAGTCTTGCTCTGTCACCCAGGCTGGAGTGCAGTGGTGTGGTCTTGGCTCGCTGCAACCTCTGCCTCCTGGGTTCAAGCGATTCTCCTGCCTCAGCCTCCCGAGTAGCTGGGGTTATAGGAATGTGCCACCATGCCTGGGTAATTTTTGCATTTTTAGTAGAGACAGGGTTTCACTATGTTGGCCAAGCTGGTCTTGAACTCCTGACTTCAGGTGATCTGCCCGCCTTGGCCTCCCAAAGTGCTAGGATTACAGGCATGAGCCACCGCACCTGGCTGAGACTTGTACTTTCAAATTTAAAATAAAAATAAGGATTTATAACATGCAATGAAGAAATGAGGCTAAATTGATTTTTAAAAACCTACCTGACTTTCTTTTAAATTGAAATAGTTTGACTAACCACAAAACTGTCATTCTCAGAATATCTCCTGCAGATCTTTATGATTTGCCATACTTTTGCTTTAGTAGAACCACATTTTAGAGTGATCATTTTGAGAAATATGATTCTTACATATTTCTAACATTTTAGTTGTTCATTTGCCCAAACTAAGAATCAGCAAGACTAGAAATGTAGGAAGTCAAGGGGCAGAGGATTATAGGATGGAAGCTAGGATCTGAGCAGAGGTCTGTGAAGCCAGAATAGACATGATGATTTGTGAAAACAGGTAATGTTTGAGATCTGGAGACCATGATGAGGTGTTGATGAGAAACAGCTTTAGTAGAAATAAGGAAACGGAAAATGGAAAAATAAGGCTGTCAAAAAAAAATTTCAGAGTTCAAAGGTGATAGATTATTTTGGACATTTATAATCCAAAACTTTGTACTTTAGGTCAGAAGACCTTGGGTTCTATACCTTTTTAAAAAACATGTTTAATTTTAAAAATTATGTCACCTCTGTTTGAGACCTAATTCTGTTGTTTATTAGCTGTGTTATCTTGGGCAAGCCATGTAATTATTGTGGCTTAAATTCCTCATTCATTAAATGGAATGATAAATATCCTTTTCCTAGGCTTATTGTGAAGACTAAATGAGATAACTATTTACAACTGTATGACTGTTAGCTTATTATTATGGGCGAGGTTTGAGGACAGTGTTGGAAGGATCAGCAACACAAATCTCAAAGTTGCTGATCATGGCGACTGGACATGCAGCTCAGAGTCTGGTGCTTAATATTTTAGGGAGAGTGGAGCGGATAGGCGGCGGCAGGGGCGGAGCCAGGGGCCGTTGCCTGGCTTGGTGGCTGGCTCTACCTTCCCTGTTTTCACCTCCCGCTGTGCTATGGCTCCCTAAGGCAGCTCCAAACAGCCGTCCTAGGAGGACCCGCTCCTGCAGGATTTCAGCGGCAACCTCTCGGCCAAGTCCTTCGCAGTCTTCTTCGGGAATGCGTTCGTCGTGTCTGCCATCCCCATCTGGTTATACTAGAGAATATGGCATATGGATCTTATTCAGTCTGCTGTTTTCTATAGTGTGATGACCCTAGAAAGCACGTATTTGGTAGCCTTTGCATACAAGAATGTTAAATTTGTTCTCAAGCACAAAGTAGCACAGAAGAGGGAGGATGCTGTTTCCAAAGAATTGACTCGAAAACTTTCTGAAGCTGATAATAGAAAGATGTCTCGGAAGGAGAAAGATGTAAGAATCTTGTGGAAGAAGAGTGAAGTTGCTGATTCTGAAGCTACAACATTTTCCATCTTCTATAACAACACTCTGTTCCTGGTCTTGGTCATTGTTGCTGCTTCTTCATTTTGAAGAACTTCAACCCCACAGTGAACTACATTTTGTCCATAAGTGCTTCATCAGGACTCATCGCCCTCCTGTCTACTGGCTCCAAGTAGACAATGTCAGCTTCACCCCCTGGCTTTGTGTCTATGGGTAGCCTGTGGTTTATGGAAAAGTAGCGGGGTGCTCAGGGTGGGAGACACACAAGATGTTTTTATAGTCTATAGCCTTTAGAAAACCCAAGAGAATATAATTCAGTATTTGTTTATTGGCTGTTTTTGACAGATTTTTGAAATTAAATGAATTTGAAGGGGAAAAAAAAAGATTTTAGGGAGAGTGTATGCTGCCCTAGACTTCTGCTGACATCTGTGATGAGAAAGCAGAATTCTCTAAATATATGGGATGAACATAATGGGAGATACTATAATAATGATCTGAAATGGTTGGAAACCTCTATGTTTAATAATGTAAATTCTGTCTTCCAATAAATAAATAAATCTCTTTACCTTTTGCACCATCAAGCTCCAAAGACAGGTGAAAGTTCCTGAGTGTTATAGAGAATAGTATAAGTAACTCAGTAAATAAAGTATAGCATTAATGCCTCTCTTTTTTCCTTCTTATTCCTTTGCATCTGATTAGTACCTTTGGCAATATTATTAATCTCTGTCAAGTTACTGTATGATTATCAAAGCACATTAGGTTTTAGAAACTTGTCTCCATTGCTCCCGTATTGTTTATTCCACCCAGTTTGGAGGCTGAGGCTCAGGTAACCCATGAAATATACAATCCATGTCTCCAACTTTGCTTCTATATCTGGTTCATCTTCTCCAAGTTTCCTATATTGATTTTCCTGTGTCTTCATTCCAGATTCTTATGTGCTGTCTCTGATAGTGACATGTGCTGTGACTTTTCTCTTGCTACCTGGATTCTCACCCTGCTGTCTGCTCTGACTTCCAGTAACTGCCTTTCCTCCCTCTGTCTGGGCACTCTTCTGGTTGCTGAGGCATCTCTAGGATTGCTGAGGCGACTCATGGGCCTCTGCAACCCAAGATTTCTGTTACTCTGACCTTTAATTCACTGGTGAGATTCAGATGTGTCTTCAAAGTCTTTAACTTTTATATAATGCTTATTTTAAATAAAATTGTAACTCTAAATCTTAAGCTAAAAATACTGTGTGGTGAGACTCTGAAATTTGTATGGTGTAGCTGACCAAAGAAAAAAATAAGTTCAAGATGTATCAAGAGATAAATAAGAATAAAAACTAACAAAAAAATCAAAGTTAAATATAGATTATTGAATTCTTTGATGAATTATGAATTGTGTAAAATATTTAATAGTTTTTTCTTCTTTAGACTCTAGTCTTTTCTTTAATCTTGTTTATTTTTCTATGACAGTTTAGAAATTCTAGTTGTACTGAGTGGTTCCCATTGTTTCTGTTAACGATATAAGTTTAATATGGGTTTCTAATAAAACAATGTCGGTAGATTATGAAACTTCTGGTTTCTTTGCTTAACTATTTCTAATGACAGTGAGCTCTGTTTAAATTGGCATTATTATGACATTTGCATATAGCATGTTAACAGTCACTATTAGAATGAATGAACATAGCAATATTCTTAAAATTTGGGGTAAAAGAGAAATCTATTTTGAGTTTTGATTTATAATAATGCAATTTAAACATTAAAAATGCTTAAACTTCCTAAGTTATACTTGTTCCTGATGACAATATGACGGAGATGCTGGTGGTAGTTGAGGTCAGTTTTCTCCTAGCTCTTGGACACAATGATCAATCACCCTGCTGATTCAGAAGATGTTATGCTTCCACCTAGCAAGAGTAAAGAATACACAACCTTTATTGCACAATAGCAGCTGCTCCTGATATTGCTATCTTTCCTATGAAGGATTTGGGACTTCTGAGACAGATTATGGCCTTCATTTTGCCCCATTCCTCATCACTGTGGAAGAACTTGTACATCCTCTGCAGGACTGTTTTATGCAATTCTGGAAGAGTTTTCTGGAGCTCCTGCCCCTAAAATCCTTTTAGAAATTCTTGGTGCCATCTTGGGAATACTAGATATCATTTTGAGACTCTACCCTACAGATATATTGTAGAGAAGTAAGATAGATTTAAGAAAGACCAACTTGAACTTTCTCCTTGGGGTCCTATATTCTCTTCATCTAAAATACATAAATGAAAAACAATAGCATCAAATCACCCTTACTGGCTCCCAAAATGATAACCATACTTATCTTTTATTAGGTATCAGGCATCTTAACTAAGATGGTATTATTCTTTGTGTCTTTGCATTTGTAACTAAATGCAGCCAATTGAAAAAGCTCAAGCTCTATTCTTATGTGATGGGCCTCAATTGAAATGATTCAGTAATCACTAATGACGGGACTTTGCAGATATTGTGCTAGGCACAGACATGCAGTAGTGAATAAGACCATCTCTGTCCTCAAGGATATCAGTTTAGTAATGGAGACTGAGAAGTAAATGAACAATCGCACTGTGGTATGTTGAATCTGGCGAATTACTTGATCTTCTGAAGCTTTGATCTTCCTGACCTGTGACATGCGAATCTCATAAAGGTTGTTAGAATTAAATGAAATAACAAATGTAAAGTGCTTAGTTTAGAATTCAGCATATACAGCAAAACGTACTGTAGAAGCATGAGAGTGGCACCTTACCGATTCTTGGGGGAGTGGGTTGGGAATGTCAGGAAAAGCTTCCCAGAGGAGGTGGTGTATGACTGAGCTGAATTCTGATGATAAGGAAGACGAAGAATGGTTGGAGGTAAGATAGTGGTTCTTGGTTGCTCAGTCTTCCATCTCTAACTGAGCATCAGACTGCATTGTTATGTCAATACATTGTATTTAATGTCTCAAAAGTATAAAAAGTACTGTTACACAGTTTTTTTTTTAAACTTATAACACCTGATATTCCCAGGCAGTCTCCCATCCAAGTACTAACCAGGCCCAAACCTGCTTAGCTTCCAGGATCAGATGAGATTGGTGCATTCATTACACAGTTCTATTTTATATTATGTTATCCTCAATTTTCTTTCAGAGAATTAAAGATGGTGGTGTTATTGACTCAGTTAAAACAATCTGTGTTGGGGATCATATTGAATCCATAAATGGAGAAAATATTGTTGGATGGCGTCACTATGATGTTGCTAAGAAGTTAAAGGAATTAAAAAAGGAGGAACTCTTTACCATGAAGTTAATAGAACCTAAGAAGGCATTTGGTAAGTCAGGGGTTGGTGAGCGGGTGTGTGAAATGTTCCCTTTCCCTGGTTTATCTTTCTAAGGGAAATGAGTACTGTGATATGGTGCTATGTGCTTTTAGTGTCTTCTTATCTAACATATCAGTTAAAAACATAGAAAATGGTAGCACTACTTATAAGAAAGACAACTATTGAAGGAAGAAAAAAGAGAAAACTATTGCCTTGTAAAAGGACATTTTCCAAACATTTGAAATTACAAAGTCTAATGTCTAGTGACTGAATTTGATGTGGCTGTTCCTATCTCTGAGAACAGCACATTGTATTGTTTTCATTTTGCTGAGCAGTAAGATTTTTGACTGAGCCCTTTAAACCATAATAACTGTTGCTCACGGATCTCAGCAGCAAAAATTATAGTTATATACAGAATGGTATTTAAAATAGTTATCTAGTCCATTTTGAAGACCCCATTCCCCAATACCTTTCCTCTATTGGCATTTTGAATTGGGCAGCATGGGATGATGGTATGAAATTATTTCCACTTTGGGGTGACATCTGTACTTGCTTGGTTTTAGCCATGGCAGCTGTATTCCAACTGTTGTTCAATCACCCAGGGCTATCTCATCTACAGAAAAATGTGCCAGCTTCTCTCTTACCACCCAGAACTATTTTAATAAGCCAAACCAAGGCCTAGCATTCATCAGCGTTAAAATATCTTTAGCAGAATCATCTCAGGCTTGCTCTTACTCATCATGACCCCACGCACCCTATGTTCTTTCCTTTGTTCATAGAACATAAATATTCCATTTAGTTTGTCTCTAATGCCATTTTCTTAGGGCAGTTATTGGAAATAATGGAAGAATGCAGTGGATCTGGGGAATTATGTTTTCTCTGTCTTAGCAAGTAAGTGACAGGTCCTAGGCATATGGAATTAGAATTTTTTCTCTGCTTCTACATGCTTCTGCACCATTTAACAGAAATGCAAGTGTAGGTTATATTACCTGTGGGAGACAATTTTCCAGAAGGTGTAAGAAAAAGATGCCTTAAACCAGTACCTCCTGGAGGGAGCACTCTAGGAACTACCTCTGTAGATGCTGTGATTCTGCCTGGTGCCTTGCAGCATCTGAGCTCACTTCTCACAGAGGAAGGAAAACAGCACTCAGGTTTCTATCCAGTAACTCCTTTCAAGATGGCTTCATTTGGTAACCTAACTCCCCAGATAGCATGGTGAAATAAATTGACAGGGTGTAGATGGTTTGAGATAAATATTCTTATTTGATTTAGACTCTTTGTAAATCAAAGCCATTCTATTAGCACAACTCAAGAAATCTATTTTTTTCTGTATTGATCTCCACTACATAATCTGTTTCCAGAGTAAATTTTTCTGCTTTTTTCCCCCATTGTCTGCATCTAAATCTTTTGGTCCTCATGTCTTTGTAGAAAGTTGTTGATATACCTTAACTTGGATGCTAGGTTGGTGATAGTCTTGAATGTTACAAAGGTCGTTGTATTTAGCTATTATTATTCCATGATTAGATTTTCCCTTCAGTGTTGTAGACATGAGTAGAGTCAGTATACTTCACTGCCTTATGCACCTAACTACTTTTGAACCGGCTTTCTGTTGCCTCATGAAATCAATGGATACATTTGCGAAGCACCCTGAGTAGGATTTTCCTAATAGAGGTATATTATTTGAGCATCCCGAATTCTGGTAGTGCTGTTGGTTAGGACACCCAGAGATTGACTTTGGAGGAATAAGTTTCTATTTTCCAAGGTTTCTATGGAAGTTTAACTCAAGCTGCTGGTCTTTATGCATTTTCTGTGCTGTGGATTGATTCTTGACTCTGGGCCCTAGTGTGAGGGGTTTCTTTCTTAAAAGTAAGCCTGGCTGCTCTGCCTATCCTCCAGCCCTGAATTTTTCTGCTTTTTGTTTTGCCTCTGGGATAAAGACAAAGCTACTTTGTTCCTCATCCTTTGGCTTCATCCCAGTGCTTAGCTCTTTGCCAGAGAGGGGAGCATACATCAGGGGGTACTTGGGGAATCAGGCTTCCCCCAATTCTCTTGGTCCTAATCTTATCTTTTGCTACGTTTCCTTCCTTTTTTCCTGTATTTTCTGGCATTATTATTGACTCAGGGCCAAGAATTCAAATTTCATAGTCCTTCATGATTGTCTGACTCTCTGTCCTCTTGGATTTCTACCAGGAGAAGGGCCAGTCTTAGTGAGGCAGAGTTTTCTCTGCATTCAGATAGGCCACCTTGGCTGTAGCTAAGTCACTTATAGGATCTTAACAAAAGCTGTCAGAAATGGCTATATGCACCAGTATTTTGACATTTTCCTACCAACTTCCCTAAAGACTTAGCCTGGAAAGGCATGTGGACTATATCCCAAAACACAAGAGGAAGGAGCATAGTTGGCTGCTTTGCAATGGCGTAACTAGGACTGCAAGCACCACTTCTTTGTAGTGGGTAGGGAAATCCTTACTGCCTGCCTTCATTTCCATATTTTAGGTCCACCACTAGCTATACTCCACTTCCAGGGGCCATTATATCTGTTAATATTCTTTGATGGAGAGCTACGTAATAAACACTATCTAATTTCAGGAAAAGGCATTTATTGAAGACTACCATGTAGGTCCCAGAAACAGTCAATTGAGCCTTGACAAGGTCAGGAACCAAGCCTGTTTCAGGGATGTATGTACCAGGAACCCTTCATGGCACTGGCTGAATTGACTCTTGGCAATTATTTTCTATTTTCATATCACTTCACTCAGGATTCAAATTCCTGGGAGAGGTGGAGCAACTAAGTAGGTCTTGTACCCATCTTGATAATGGGGAAGGCAGGCTATATGACAGACCTACCAAAATCACACATAACAGGAAGGGTTAAGTTTCCCTATAGGTGGGAAAAAAGTAGCAGATGCCCATTTTGCTATTTCTTCTAAGCTGTTATATCTTGTTCTGCAGGCACAGCAGTATTGATTTTCTCTTGATTTTGAATCTGACTGTAGCCATGTATGATATCTGTCAGTCTGGGAGTATTGGAATGGATTTGGAGGGAGAAGGGTATTGTCAATGGTTGTGGGTGTTTGGCCTTAAGGATTTTATTTTTCTGCTATGAGCTGGGTGCCACATACATAGCTGTTTGGCAGTGGACTATCTAGAGATGATGACAGCATCCAACTTTCTTTCAGAGAAAGAGTAAAGTCACATTTTCCTTGGTGCTGGCCATCAGATTTGGAGGGGACCATAATTACCAATTTTGACTATACTTCTAGGAAGATTTTTAATTTATCTATCTCACAAATTATTGAGACTCTTCTGTGTTTCAGGTACTCTGTGTGGCATAGAAAATACTAAGGAGGAAGACTAAGTTATGGCTTCTGCCTTTTGAGGAGCTCATGGTCTAGCAGGAGGCTGTTATGGGCTGAATTGTGTCCTTCAAAATTCACATGTTGAAGTCCTAATCTTCAGTACCTTAGAATGCAACTGGATTTGTAGATAGGGGCTTTAAAGATGTAACTAGGTTAAAATGACATCATTTGGGTGGGCCCTAATCCAATATGACTGGTGTACTTATTAGAAGAGGAAATTTAGACACAGACACAGGGAGGATGCCATTTGAACATGAAGATAACTATCTATCTGTAAGTCAAGGAGAGAGGCCTCAAAAGAAACCAACCCTAGAGAAACCTTGATCCTGAACTTCTGGCCTCTAGAACTCTGAGAAAATAAATTTCTATTGTTTAAGCCACCTAGTCTATGGTACTGTGTTATGGCAGCACTAGGAAATTATAGAGGATAATAGGAAAAAAATTACAGTACCAGTTCTTTGGCTATGGAAGTAGATCTTGGGCTTCCTAATAATCTAGAAGGTACAGGTATTTTAGCATTCCTCTGGCCTTGGGAAGATAGCAAGAGCATACTGATTTGTTTCCATTCA
Organism: Pongo pygmaeus; assembly: GCF_028885625.2. Lineage (NCBI taxonomy): Eukaryota > Metazoa > Chordata > Mammalia > Primates > Hominidae > Pongo > Pongo pygmaeus. The sequence goes on along the minus strand of NC_072373.2, from coordinate 152,052,291 downwards.
GACATTTGTTGAGCAATTAGTATATGCTTGTCTTAGGGTGTTAGTTGCCCTAGACAATAACAGTCACCATTTATTGAAAGCCTACTGTATACCATCACCATACCACCTGCTTGGTACATGCATGAATAAGATCCAGATCTAGGAACTCATGTCTAGTGAGAAGAGATGGATATGAAAAAATAAATAAATTTAATAAAGGTGATTAGAGGTGCTAAAATATACTGGATGTATAAAGGTGGGAGACATCAAGTGTACTTAAGAAGTTCAGGAAAAGCTTTCTTTTCTTTTCTTTTCTCTTTCTTTCTATTTTTTTATTTTATTTTTTGAGACGGAGTTTTGCTCTGTTGCCCAGGATGGAGTGCAGTGGCACGATCTCAGCTCACTGCAACTTCCACCTCCCAGGTTCAAGTGATTCTCCTGCCTCAGCCTCCCGAGTAGCTGGAACTACAGATGCGTGCCACCATGCGCGGCTAATTTTTTGTATTTTTAGTAGAGACAGGGTTTCATCGTGTTAGCCAGGATGGTCTCAATCTCCTGACCTCGTGATCCACCCACCTCTGCCTCCCAAAGTGCTAGGATTACAGGCGTGAGTCACTGCGCCCGGCCAGGAAAAGCTTTCTAAGGAAAGAGATTTGAGTTGAGTCTGAAGGGATGAATAGTGCTTAGTGGATGAATTGGGGAAGGTTGTCCTAGGAAGTGGGAACAGAATAAGCAAAGTTACAGAGGTACAGAATAGCATCACATATTTGGGAACACCTTGTTTGCCAGTGTTTTTGCTTAGAGGTTATAGGTGTTGGCGTCACAGGAAATGAAGCTTAAGAGTCAGTAGAGAACAAATATATCAAGGGCCTTATATATGAAGACAAGGACTGGGCAATGAAGAGGCAGAGGGGTAACATGGTGAGTCTTCAATTTTACAAAGATATTTTGGAGACTGTTAGATAAAGGGATATAAGATAGAGTTTAGGAGATCATAAAGGTTCTATTAACAATAATAGCTATAATTTGTTCAGTGTGAGAGACATGAATTAAGGCAGTGCCTGTAGGCATGAAGAGAAGAGAAATGGTTTGGAGGAATAGATGGTGGTGTGCTGGAGCCATTTGTACACATCTCTTCCCAACTCCTCCTTCATTGACATCAGGTTGATTGTTTTAAATGAGCTATAATGGGATATTTATAAAAGAGAAATAGGTAAGTCCTGTAAGTCAGGGCTCTTTATTTTAATTTTTTTAATGTGGAGAGCTGATTGTTAAATGTTTACCTGCACACCACTGAATAATAAGATTGAATTGGTAACCTTTTGGACATAGAAGTGAAGGAAGGAAAGACTGCAAATGATGACCTCAGATTTGTGGCTTCAGGAAGGGAGTATGCTGCCATTCTTTGAGATGAGGAAAGCTGGCAAAGAAATAGATATGGGCGAGGAGATAGGATAGGAAAGAAATTATAAATACAATTTTGGACTAAATGAGTTTGAAATCTGTGGGACGATTCAGTTGGACTTGTACAAAAGGGCTGGGTGCAGTGGTTCACTCCTATAATCCCAGCCCTTTGGGAGGTTGAGGAGGGAGGGTCACTTGAGGTCAGGAGTTTGAGACCAGCCTGGCCAATGTGGTGAAACCCTGTCTCTACTAAAAATACAAGAATTAGCTGGAAATGGTGGCAAGCACCTTTAGTCCCAGTTGCTCGGGAGGCTGAGGCAGGAGAATCACTTAAATCTGGGAGGTGGGGGTTGCAGTGAGCTGAGATCACGCCACTGCACTCCAGCCTGGGCAACAGAGTGAGACCCTGTCAAAAAAAAAAAAAAATACACACACACACACACACACACACACACACACACACGAGGTAGATGAGCATTGATAATGGGGGCCTAGAGAATGAGATTTATGAGTAATTTTCTTCGATTGGTAGCAGAAGCTATGGAAATAGATTCAATCACTGAGAGTGATAAAAGGACCAAAAACAGAACAGTGAGGGGAACACCAGCATTTAAGGGGCAGAAAGAGAAGGAGGAGCCAGCACTGAGGAATGGCCAGACATGGAGGACCTGGCCTTCTGGGTAGCCTTTATCCAAGTACTCAAGATCAAGTCACTTGTCCCACGAGCAGATGCTCCATTGCACTTTCCCAAGTTGGCTGTGGGGCTCTGAGGGAGGAATAAAGGCCATTAGAAAATGTACCCTCAGAATCTTCTGTGCTGGTCAGAATTTAAATTACTGTTTTTCAACCAGTAGGTTTCAACCAGTGTGTTTAGAACACAAAGTAGAATAGAGTTGAAAATATTGTGCTTTGTACATTGCAAATATTGTTTCAGTTACAAATAAATATGTGTATTTCAGTTTTATTATCTTTGTGTATATTTATGGGTCATGATATAATGTATGTATTTCTTACTGTGGGTCACAGAAAAAAAACATTTGAAAGCCACTGGCTTAAATGACTCCCTTGTTGAAAGTTTGTAGTTGAATGGGAAATCTTTCCCATACTTAACATGGTTTCTCCTGGTCAGCTGGTTACTGATCCAAATTTTCCTTCTTCTAGCCATGAGCTGATGGCAGCATTCCCAGTCCTTATCAAGTATCGGCTGGAATGTCTGTAGTGGTATTTTTTAGGGCATGGCTCACTTCCTTTCTCCTTTTGCCAATGAAAAGGAACATGTCTTTACAATGAGCTCAACCTTGCAGAGTTTGCCCTGTAAACCTAGATTTTCCCTAGGCCATGAAAATCCCTCTTCCATTTAAATGACTCTAAGATCAGACAAGACCAACTCGTTTGTTTTCCTATAAGGTCTTTTAAATGCAGAAAAATAACAAATCCATAAAGCTTTGATTTGGTTTTACTTAAATGAGTCTCGACCTCATTTATCCTGCATATTTCCAATTTGTGATTCTTGCGTGCCCTTTATGGAAAGAGGTTTGAGGAAGGAGGCCTGAAATATTTCTGTAAGAGTTTTCAAAAGCAGGAAGAAAATTGGAAGAAGAAACTTACCTCCTAAAGCATTTATGGTCTTTATTTTAGGGTTAGATTTTGTAACAGATCATTGGGTTATATCTTCTTTTAGAAGGTTCATTTCTGTGCAGTGTAGCCATCAGAATAGGATGTTAAGTATGTGAAGTGCATCTTAGTCTTTTGAGTCATTCACAGCTGGAAAACTCGGACCTCATCTTTGTGATTCAGCTTAACTGATGTACTTACTTCAAAGGCTAAGCCTATTTGATGTTGAGAGATAAACTGTGGCTTTTAAGTTTTATATGACTTTTTAGACACTTCAAACATTTAAAACATTTCAAACATTTAAAAATTACTTTTTATTATTCATGCTATATCTAGGGAAAAAATTTCAATCACTCAATACTTTTTGTACCTTTTCATATATACTGAATTCTACAAAATATATTTGGGAATATGAAAAAAGTTACAAAAGAGACGATAAATTGCAGTAGTTAAGTGTGTAGGCTCTGCCAGGGTCTGGCTTGTGATATGTGACATTGGGTAAGTTATTTAACCTTTCTGTGCCTTGGTCTCCTCATACAAAATGTGAAGATGTGTCTACCACATTGAGCTGTTGTGAGGATTAAATGATTAAACATGAAAGAATCATAGAGCAGTCCCTGGTATATAGTAAGTCTTCAATAAGAGTTATCTGTTATTATTACTATTATTATAAAGGTGTATCCTTTTCTTTAAGGAATAATTTTAGAAACAAGATAAACCCACCTGAAACAGGAAAAGCAATGTGGATGAATTGGTGATCAACAAGTATTTGTTGAGAACTCTGGCACTGTTTGGATTCTGGAAAGACAGATGGCAATATCACATCTCATATCAACTAATGAAATATGTCAGTACATCATAATAGTAGCTGCCATTCGCTTTTCCTAGGACTTTCTAAGTAGGAAATCATTTAGTCCTCACAACCAACCTAAAAGGTGAAGCAGTTTGCCCAAGGTTACAGCTAGTGAGCGAGGGAGGCACACTTCTAAGCCAAGCAGTCAGCCTCCAGAGCCAGCTCTCTTAACAGCTGTTACAGTGAGTCAGCATGCTTGCTGTCCTCAGGGAACTTACAGTTTACATAAAGAGGCAGATACATTAAGAATCAAGTAATTCTACTAACAATAATAGCTACCATTTGTTGAATGAAATATAGTGTAGCAGTGAAGAGCATAGACTGTGAGCTCAGTTACTTGGGTTTGATTCCTATCTTTGCTGCTTTTAAACTGTGTGATTTGGAGTGTTATTTAACCCCTCTATAAGCCTGTTTACTTACCCATAAAGTATTTTGAGGATGAAATGAGTTAATGTATGTATGTGCTTAGGACAGTGTTATGTAATTGCAACCCATTGCGACTGGGACTACTGCTATTATGGCCTGACTTAATAATCCTCATGCCATTCCTATGAGGGGTTTTCAGCTAAGTAAACTGAGGCTTGGGCAGTTAATTCATTAAGACTGCCCAGTGGCAGGCGTAAGTGTGGGCATAGCACTCCAGTCCTGTTTGCTCTTGAGGCTTGTGCTCTGAACATTATGTGTTACTGCCTCTTCAGAACATAATGCAGACCATGATACATGCTATAGCGCAGATTTAAACAGTGAAATTTATCTGAGAGCTGACTTGTCCATGATTGGGAGGGGTTCTAAGGCTTAGAGAGTGGTAGGGATTGAGAGGTGCTAAGATTGGAAAGAAACTCCCTCAACAAAGAAAGCTATGAGACAGGTGATTTATGGCAGGTCCCACCAGTATCAGGGATCAATGTCCTATTCTCATGAAAGGTGACAGGACATCTGATAGAATGGCATAAGGATATTAGAGCTTTTAAGTGCTGTGGCTTTGCGATCTCAGGTGAAAGACCCTTGTACACACTGGGTGCGGGTGTGGGGGTGTCCTGTGAGTGCACACACTGACTTGGATGTAGAGCTTCATGGTCTGGTCTATGACGGACAGAGTGCAGCATCAGCCTTTTGAAGCCTGGGAGATGGGGAGAGGCCTTCAAAGCAAAACCAAGACTAAATTTCTCACCAAACCTGTGCTATGCTGGTGGTGTGTAGGAGGGGGAGGGGGAGTGGAGGTCGGTGCTCAGAGTCAGATTCAATTAGGCATTTCTTACATTCAGAGTTGTGGAGTAAAATTTAAAAGCCACTACAGAAATCTGTAGCAAATCAGGCTGCAAAAGCAGCTCAGGACCCTATTAATAAGAGCTCTGAAAACTAGGTGGGGAACCCAGGCTTGTTTTATAGAGTAATAGGGAATCATTTAGATTATATTAGAACTGAAGAATGACATGATGAAGCAGATATTTGGGAATTAAGCCCAGGAGACCAATGTGGCTATATATGACTAGAGGAGAAACCATGTAAGAGGCTGTTGGAACAGTTCAGGAGGAAATAATCAGGGCTTGGATTAGGGGCAGCAGTGGGAATTCAAAGGAAATAAAAAGTGTGAGTAATATTGTAAGGGTAAAAATGGGGTAGGAGGTGGATTGATGACACTTAGCTAAAGGGGAGAGGGGAGAAGGTTCAGAAGCAAATGTCACTTCCAAGATTTCTATCCTAGGAGCCTGTGATAACAATGATGCTATAATTGGAAATGAGGCAGTTGGGATGTAGAAATGGTTTGGGGGACAGTCAGGGATAAAAGTTCAGTTTCAGGTGTATTGCATTTTATCTGACAGTGGTACTCTCTTTCATGTATTTTTTGGCAAAGTAAGTGTACACAGTGACAGATTTTGAGGGGCAGAGCATACTGTTGATCATCTTGTTATGTAGTAGAGTTTTTCCTGACCTCTTCGTATCTAGCTACACTTTGGCTTAGCATTTGTCACAAAGATACTATGGGAGAAGATGAATAAAAAAATCCAAGTTCCCTTTTGTGGAGTGTCACAGTGTCACAGATGTGTTAGACAAGTGCTGAGTGTAATTGATAAATTGGTATTCAAGGTAGAGACCCAGCTGGATACCTAAATATAGACCCTTTACTCTAGTTGTAAACTTGCGTTAAAAATTTTTTTATCGAATGCTCAGTTTTTAATCTGAGAAAAATGAAATTATTATAATCTATAATACTAAAAACTTTGTAAGCTATATTTTTCAAGACATTTACCCTAAACAGTGATTGATGTCTTGTAACTGTAATTTTTTTTTTTTTTTGAGATGGAGTCTCGCTGTGTCACCAGGCTGGAGTGGAGTGGCGCGATCTCGGCTCACTGCAATCTCTGCCTCCTGGGTTCAAGCCATTCTCCTGCCTCAGCCTCCTGAGTAGCTGGGACTACAGGCACGCACCACCAAGTCCACCTAATTTTTTGTATTTTTAGTAGAGACAGGGTTTCACCATGTTGGACAAGATGGTCTCAATCTTTTGACCTCTTGATCTGCCCACCTCGGCCTCCCAAAGTGCTGGGATTATAGGCATGAGCCACCTTGCCCGACCAGAACTGTAATGTTTTTTAAGGACCATTTGGAGTTAATAACAACCATGAATACGAGGTACATGATAGTTTTCAACTGTTTTTAAGCTTATTAATTAAAATAGCAATGTGAGGTGAAGGGGTAAAAAATCATGCTTAAATGTAAGTGGCTTTTCTAATCTAACTGAATAGTATGACTATAATGTTATTTATTAGAAAACAGCAATTATATAAATAATACATATTCTACCCAAGGGTATTTTTACAATGGGAATTGTTATTTAATTATAGGAAAATGGATCTAATAAATTATGTTAAAAATCGTAGTCAGAGTATGTTTTCAGATAAGTTAGGCAGATAAGCAATTTGATTTATGTGTGGAAAAATGTTTGTGAGGCCGGGTGCAGTGGCTCATGCTTGTAATCCCAGCACTTTGGAGGCTGAGGCGGGCGGATCACCTGAGGTCGGGAGTTTGAGACAGCCTGGCTATTATGGTGAAATCCCATCTCTACTAAAAATGCAAAAAATTAGCCCGGCATAGTGGCATTCTTCTGTAATTCCAGCTACTCGGGAGGCTGAGGCAGGAGGATCGCTTGAACCTGGGAGGCGGAGGTTGCAATGAGCTGAGATCGCACCACTGCATTCCAGCCTGGGTGACAGAGTAAGACTCCGTCTCAAAAAAAAAAAAAAAAAGAAAAATGTGAAAAGGCAGATTATGGCAGGGCGTGGTGGCTCACGCCTGTAATCCCAGCACTTTGGGAGGCTGAGGCGGGCGGATCACGAGGTCAGGAGATTGAGACCATCCTGGCTAACACTGTGAAACCCCATTTCTACTAAAAATACAAAAAAATTAGCCGGGCATGGTGGCGGGTGCCTGTAGTCCCAGCTACTTGGAAGGATGAGGCAGGAGAATGACATGAACCCAGGGCACGGGGCTTGCAGTGAACGGAGATGGCGCCACTGCACTCCAGTCTGGGCAACAGAGCAAGACTCTGTCTCAAAAAAAAAAAAAAAAAAGATTACAACACAACGTGCTGTAATATCCCAGTTTTGCAAAAACCATTTTTAAGTGTAGAAGAAAAATACCTTACTGTGTATTTTTTATTTTATTTATTTATTTATTTGAGACAGAGTTTCATTCTTGTTGCCTAGGGTAGAGTGTGATGGCGCTATCTCGGCTCTCTGCAACCTCTGTTGCCCAGGTTCAAGTGATTCTCCTGCTTCAGCCTCCCAAGTAGCTGGGATTACAGGCATGCACCACCATGACTAATTTTGTATTTTTAGTAGAGACGGGGTTTCTCCATGTTGGTGAGGGTGGTCTCGAACTCGCGACCTCAGGTGATCCACCTGCCTTGTCCTCCCAAGGTGCTGGGATTACAGGCGTGAGCCACTGTGCCCGGCCTAGGTGGTGAGTTTATGGATGGCTTTTCTTTCTCTTTCCTTTTTCTTTCTTTTCCCTCCCTCCCTCCCTCCCTTTCTCCCTTCCTTCTCTTCCTTCCTTCCTTATTCTCCCTCTCTCTCTTTCTCCCTCCCTCTTTCCCTGCCTTTCTTTCCCTACCTTTTTCCTTTTCTTTCCCTCCTTCCCTCTCTCCCTTGCTCTCCCCCTCACTCTCTCCCTCGCTCCCTCCCTCCCTCCTTCCAGGGTCTCACTGTCTGAGGGTGGAGTGCAGTAGTGCAGTCACAGTTCACTGCAGGGCTCAAGAGATCCTCCCACTTCAGCCTCCCAAGTAGCTGGGACCACAGGTGCAGGCCACCAATCTAGCTAATTTTTCAGTGTTTTGTAGAGATGGGATCTCACTTTTTTGCCCAGGCTGGTCTCGAACTCCTGGGCTCAAGCAGTATGCCAGCCTTGGCCTCCCAAAGTGTTAGGATTACAGGCATGACTTCCATGCCCGGCTGACTTTTTTTCTTTAGGCTTGTATTTTCCACATCTTAAATATAAAACAAACACATTAACTTTCATAACCAGAAAACAATTATTTTAAAAAGGAAGGCTGGCCAAGTGTGGTGGCTCATTCCTGTAATTTCAGCACTTTGGGAGGCTAGGGCAAGCAGATAACTTGAGGTCCGGAGTTCGAGACCAGCCTGGCTAACAGAGTGAAACCCCGTCTCTTCTAAAAATATAAAAATTAGCTGAACATGGTGGCATGCACCTGTAATTCCAGCTACTGGGGAGGCTGAAGCATGAGAATCACTTGAACCTGGGAGGTGGAGGTTGCAGTGAGCTGAGATGGTGCCAATGCACTCCAGCTTGGGCAACAGAGTGAAACTCTGTCTCAAAAAAAAAAAAAAACTAGCATTCTAGGAAGTAGAAGAAATTTATTCTACGTATTGTAGCTTTACAGTTTTCAACTATATGATGCTCCTCATTAAACAATTTTATTATAAATAGTTCCATGTGAGAAATGTGGTAGAATATGTATCAACTCTTTAAATTTGCAGGATCTGTTTTGGTAACTATTTTTCTTAACTTTGTAAAGTCTAGGGGGAAGGTCCAGGCTGTGTAATAAACCAGTAATAAAGGTGAACAATAATTTTTATTTCTTGAATTCCCATGATAAAATCATATTATAGGGTAAAATAAGTGAAAGGATAAAACGAAATATTTTAGCTATCATTCTTTGTAAAAGAATGACCTTTTACTTTTCCAAATTAGAGTCTAGAGGTTTGTAATCTTTTTTTGTAACACAGTCTCCTCTGAATTAAAGGTATGAACTTTTTCCCCAGAGATGCACATTAACTTGTGCCTGCAATTTCAGGGAGTTATGAAAACAGCGTTGGAGCTTTCTTAAATGACACCTTAACTAAAGAACAAGAAGATTTCCGGCACAGTTATTGCACTTCTGATATGCATCACGCCCTGTTCTGTCGTATCAACGGAATGGTTGAGCCACCTTTGTGTGCTTGTGGGGTTCATTCATATATGGGCAGCTCTTTTGATCCAATAGACAACAGATGACACCTTCATGCAGGTGGCATCAGTATATGCCTCCTTTTCCTTGCCTTTGGTCTGTCTCAGCACCCTACTAATTGTATTTTTTTAAAGCCTATTCTAAAGAAGTTTCACAAATATTGGAGAGAGGAAGGATGCAAGGAGAATGGGAGTGTCGTTAAAATCTTAAATTCTGAGACACAAGCTAGATTTTATGTCAGCTATCCTGAGGAGTGTGTACATAGGTTGGGGGTGAATGTGGGGTAGGGAGCATGTGTTTATGGACAATGCTGTTGGTGTATATCTAAGCATTGGAAGGTCTTTTCAGATGGGTTGCCTCATTACTTGGACAGAATTCTGTATCTGTGAGGTTTCTTTCATTTGGAGACCATGGTAAACCCTGCTAAACTGGCTTAAGCAGAAACGGGAATCATAAAAACCAGCAGTCCGTGAGTGATGCTGGCATTAGCAAATCTCTGTGTGGGGCCCATACAGTGTGACTAGGACCCAGTTCCTTGCCTTTTCTCTCTGTTCTGATGTCCTGTCTGATGTACCTGCTTCATCATTTAGGTATCATCATATTAAGGTTAGCTCCACACTGTGTCCCAAGATGGTGGTCAGCAACTGCTGGGACCATCTGCTTTCTTATTCATGCAGAGCAGAAAAGGAGAGAGACTTTGGCTTAGAATTTCTAGCAAAAGTCCTGAGATTTATTCTGACCTTGCGGCCTTTAGTCACATGCTTGCCTCTGAAACAATCACTGTGATGAAGGGGATCAGTTTGGCTTGGCCCATTCTTGTGTCCCATATCTGAAGCTAGGAACGGTCAGCTTCCCCTGAACCACAGTGATCCTTAAATGACCAATGGGTACTAAAACAACCAATGAAAGTTATTTACCAATGGCAACTCATAACTTTTAATAGAATGCAAAATGAGGTAGTGTTTCTAGGGTGGACCTGCCTGGCCTTTTATTCCCGCTCTGCCCACTTACCTGGTTGTCTGTGATCCTGGTGAAATCATTTCACTTTTCCAAGCCTTGGTTTCCTGAATCATGAAATTTGGATAATAATCATACCTATCTCATAATAGTTTTATGAGTATTAAAAACATGTAAATAATTTTATATGCTGTTACCTGGGATATAGTCAATGCTCGGTTAATAAAAAGGCATTACCTTTGACTTACCCCAGATAATTTACCTTGACTATCCCTAGATGAATATAGTGTGTTTTTTTTCTTTTGAAATAAAATTGGTCTTTAAGAATAATGCTAGTTTAGATCCCACCCAGATGTCCAACAATGATAGACTGGATTAAGAAAATGTGGCACATATACACCATGGAATACTATGCAGCCATAAAAAATGATGAATTCATGTCCTTTGTAGGGACGTGGATGAAGCTGGAAACCATCATTCTCAGCAAACTATCGCAAGGACAAAAAACCAAATGCTGCGTGTTCTCACTCATAGGTGGGAATTGAACAATGAGAACACATGGACACAGGGTGGGGAATATCACACACCGGGGCCTGTTGTGGGGTGGGGGGAGGGGGGAGGGATAGCATTAGGAGATATACCTAATGTTAAATGATGAGTTAATGGGTGCAGCACACCAACATGGCACATGTATACATATGTAACTAACCTGCACGTTGTACACATGTACCCTAAAACTTGAAGTATAATAAAAAAAAGAAAAAAAAAAAAAAAGAAACAGCCTATAATGCTTGATAGGTAGCCATCTGTAGAGGGAACCTCTACACCTTGAGAGATATCTGAAGATGAGGGCAGAAAGCCGCAAAGCCCAGGTAGAGCTGTTGACTCTAATTATTATTGCTTTGTAGAAATGTGTCATTCTCCAAGAGAAACCTAAAATTTGAATTTTTGTAATAAATCACCCAATATTTAAAAGGTTGCGACTAATTAAAAAAATCTGAAAACACTGCACATCCAACAAAAATGTCTGTATACTATATGTAACTGTGAACTCCCTGTTTGTAGTCTTGTCCTGAGAGAATTGTCCTTAATGCCAAAGTCTGGTGACATGCACACTAAACCTCTCAGGTAACCCTGTGAGTAGAAAACTTCAAAGGAATCATTTCTGGAAGGGATAGAGAATGAATGAACTGAGAGTTGCCTAGGTGGGAGGGACTTGGAAATGTAACCTCTCCATTCATCGCTTTTGGAATCTTTGAACTTGCTGAACTATATAGCCTGGAACACTTTCCCATCTCTACTCCTCCCCTTTACCCATCTAGCCTTGCTGTCTTTACCTGTGATGGTTGAGTCTCTGCTTATAAATCACTTTCTCCAGAAAGTCTCAGGCGTGTGAGAATGAAGCATGGGAGCCCACTTGGGCCTTTGATAACATCTCTCCCTATGGATTAATAAACTGATTTGGTGAGATCTGTTCTTTGTGAATTTGGTTAGTGTGAATCAATCCCTAAGATTCAGATCAGCTCTGGGAACACTGAAAAAAATAAGCATTCCTGGGTCTGCAATGCTGAGAATTGTTGGTGCACACATCCTGCAGAGTGCTGCTGAGTTGCCACCTGGCCCACCCTTTGATGTTTCTCTTGGTGCTCTGTAACTTCAGAAATGGAAAGTACAGAAACTGTTGGTTGAATTTGATGAGATAGCTGAGTTCACCCTACATGGGTGGTTAGGGGAGGGAGCTAACATGTTTACTTTTCTGGGATGGAGTGATGATATGGATGGTCACTTGCCCACATGGTATGATAAAACTGTAATAGGAGATATTGGGGCAGCGGGGGGTACTGAAAAGAGACCACAGAGTCCAAGGATTTTACTCTTTTCTCTGGGCCACTCAGTGGGCTCTTCTTCCCCTTCCTCACTAGAAGGAGCCCATTACTAAGTGCCCTGTGAGGGGCTGGGCTTACACTCATCCACTTTAGAGGACCTCGGATGGAGCAATGGGAGGGGCCATCTGTTGTTTCCACCCTCCTCTAAATTTTAGGGAGAAATAATACTGTTTTAAAGAAGAAATAAAATAGAATAAAGAAGAGACCTTTGCCCCTGGCATTTCAAGTGACAGCTTTCTGAACATTTTAAGAGGAACCTTTGCATGTTTCATTTTTTGGAGAGAAAACCTACGTAAGTTGTTTTGCTAGGAGAGAGTGGAAGGGCACATTTCCCTCTCTCCGGGTTGAAATACACCAGCAGAAGCAAATTATAAACTCTAGCAGCAGCGTTCTATTAACATGAGCCAGGCCACTGGGCAAAGCATCTTTCATACAGTGGTCATTTGAGTGCTTAAAACCATGCTGTAAATAGGTGTAAATATTTTGTAGATAAGAACTTATTCCTCAAGTTCACACAACTTGCAAGGTGAGGAGCTGGGGTTTTAACTAAGGTGCTCTGATTCCAAAGTCCATGTTCTTAACCACACACTATGGATAACAGTACAGATTGAACCAAAATACTAATTTTCTCATAAGTAAACCTGTAGATATCAGTGATCAGAATGCAATTGAGAACATTACTTACAAGCATCGTGATACCACATTTGAAAACAGAGTGATGGTAGAGATAATCAGACCTCAGTACTAAAGTCCTCGTAAGATGTTTTAAGAGAGCCAGATAATATGCTTTTGAGAAGTCAGGAAAATTTTATCAGGGTCTCACTTTCAGCAGAGATCTAATCAGAAATATTAGAACAACTTTTATTTCACAGTTTGGAACTGAAAGTAATTGGTTTGTTTCCTTTTTGTCACCAAAATACCACTCATTATTTTTTTCTCCTGCCTCATTTTCACACAGGCCCTCAGCCCACTACAGTGTTCCCCCTTTACAACTATTTCCAGGTGCTCTCAAGGGTTTCACATGGGCTCCGAGGAAGTGTGATCCTGTTAGGTAACCTTGTTGACCTTCTCTGTGTCCGTAGCATCCCATTCTTCCCTCTGGGCATCTTTGGGCTATTTCTTGTTCACTGAGCAACTTGGATACAGCAGTGTCCATCTGTGCCCACTTCATGTTGAAATCATGGTCTCTGCCCAGGCGCCATAGGTGCTGCTCCATACTCCAGGCCAACCAGGGCTCTCATGGGACCAGAACAAGGCCTCGTTCTGTGTGGAAGTGGGGAGAATATCCAGCCTTCCCACTGCCTGGTCCTTTGACAGTTGAAGATCTAAGCTGTGTTGCATGTGCTACTCCTGAAAACAGTGCTTTTGTCTTCTGTCAGCACTTCTTTCCCTAGGGCCCAGGCACAGGCTTTTGGGAGGAAGACAGATACCTTTCTGCCTTTTCCATTTCCCTGTCTCTCTACCTGAGCTTCATCAAATAGCAAAAACTAGGGGTTTGCCTGTTTATTGAAAATGTCAGTTAAAATAGCTTCTTGTAAAGAATGATACGTGTGTATATAAACATTTTATTTTAATTTAAAACATAGTGAATAGTGAACAGCATTCATTATTTGGGTGATGGGTACACAAAAAGCCCAGACTTCACCACTAGCAGCATATGCATGTAAGAAACCTGCACTAGTGCTCCCGACATAAAAACTGAAAATCAATGTTTAGGTTCATAGCAAAACTGAGCAGAAAGTACAGAAAGTTCCCATTTCTATGTTTTAAAACATAGAAGTGTACATTCTCTTATCACTCTTAATGTAAAAGGCTTTTTCTTTGAGTAGAGGACACAAATTGGAATTCTAAGATGTCTGTCTTATGTAATCACAACCTTAATGCATATGTGTGGGTTCTGTTTCATTTAAAAAAAACAGATATGTGAAATGATGGCTGTTTAAAAATATTTTTTCTTTTTTCTTTTCAATCATGGTTCACTGCAGTCTCAAACTCCCAGGCTTAAATGATCTTCACACCATAGCCTCCTGAGTAGCTTGGACTACAGGCATGTCCCATCATGCCTGGCTGATGAAGCATTTTGTTTTTCTTTTCTTTTTTTTTTTTTTTTGAGACAAGGTCTTGCTCTGTCACCCAGGCTGAGGTACAGTGGCGTGATCACAGCTCACTGCAGCCTCGATGTCCTGGGCTCAAGCAATCTTGCTTCAGCCTCCTGAGTAGCTGGGACTGCAGGTGCACGCTACCGTGTCTGGCTAATTTTTATATTTTTTTGTAGAAATGGGGTTTCACCATATTGCCTAGGCTGGTCTCGAATTCCTGGGCTCAAGTGATCCACCACCCTTGGCCTTCCAAAACGCTGGGATTGGAGGCGTGAGCCACGGCACCCAGCCTAAAATTTCTAATAGAGACAAGGTCTTGCTCTGTTGCCCAGGCTGGTCCTGAGCTCTTGAGGTCAAATGATCCTGCCGCCTTGGCCTGCTAATGTGTTGAGATTACAGGCGTGAGCCACTGAACCCAGCCAAAAATATATTTTCTAATCTCCTAGAGTCGTCTTGCCTACACCTAATTTTTTTTTTTTTTTGCAACTCACCCTTATGGAATCTATCCAAGGCAGTCAACCGTCAACCTAGTTTTCATAGCATTAATAACTCCTTGTTTTACACTCATTTCATCAGCTCATGTACTTTTAAATTAAACCACATAATTAGAGTAACAGATACAATTGCCACAAAAAGGTCTGGGAACAAACCTGACTGCTTCTAGGCTATGTGCAACTCCACTGTGGGAGCGGTTAGGCACCCACAAGCCGTGCATTCCTGTGCCCTAAGTGACGTATGGCAGGCGGATGGCCAGTACCCTCAACTGGGAGCCCTGGTGCATATAGTGAGTCAGCTAGCTGCAGGTGCAGGCTGGTTACCAGTGCCTACTGTATCCACTGCATCCCTCTCATAGCTCAGCCCCAAGAGAAGCCTCGTGCAGATCCGTTCATGTGAAGTGACTGATTTAGGGCTTGGCCTGGTTGGCCAGACGTGCTTAGACAGGCCAGCACCCCAAAAGTAGGCCAGGCTATAAATATTTGTGGTCTCCAAAACATTTCAAAAACAGAAGACCTGTTTTTTCACCTGTGGATGAACAGGACCATCCTGCTTGTTTTTGTGTATAAACAGATTGATTTATGTACCTGGATCATAGGCTCATAGACAAACACGGCTTCTGTTTCCTTAGAGGTGAAAACCGCCTTTCTGGAGGCTGGTCCAAGCCAGAATTTAAAATTTTACTTTTGCTTTGGTGCCACCAAGTGGTTAGCTTTGAGATGCCACTTTTGAGACGTTGGCTTGGCAAATACATAATGATAAAAAAAAAAAAAAATCTGGGATGTATAGGAGGAGCTCAGAGGATTTTTAGGGCAGTAACACCATTTTGTATAATACTACAAAGGTGGATATATATTATAATATACATTTATTCAAATTCATAGAATGTGTAACACCAAGAGTGAACTCTAAACTATGGACACTGGGTGATTATGATGTGTCAATGTAGGTTCATCAGTTGTACCAGAAGTCTTACTCTGGTGTTGGAGGTTGATAATGGGAGAGGCTGTGCCTGTGTGGTGGGGATAGAGAGCATATGGAAACCTTCTGTACTTTCTGTTCAATTTTGCTCTGAACCTAAAACTGCTCTATCAAATAAGATTTATTAATGAAAAGTCTTCTATACTACATACATTTTCCCTTCTGGCTACCAGTGTTGCAGGTAAGAGCAAGGTAAGATAGAAACATCATGTAGAGAGGCCAGCTGACTTCTCGGGCAGGGATGATACAACCTTTATGAAGCCCCACACTCCAGAGGCTGGGTCCTTAGCTTTGTAAGTCCCAGAAACCTTTTTATTTTTATTTTTTTTTCAATGTGTGTAGAGTTGTTCAGTTTTTTCAGGGCTATATCATGCTCACCAAACTTACAAGAGACACTTTTTGAAAAGTCAGATTGGTAATATATTATTTTACAATTAGAAATGTGTAATCAATGATAAACCAAAGCTCATGTGGTAGATGAGAAGTTCATCTTTCACCCTGCAGGAAATTTATATGGGCAGACAAACTATACCAAGTAGGTTGCTTGGTGAAATTGCAGTAGGGTCGGGGAAGGAGGTTGCATGTCTTAAGGTTACTACCATTAAGACGAAGCTATCTTCACCACTTTAGGGATATACATGACTCTGGGGTGGGGATACTTACATTGCTAGGCAGTACAGAATCCTGGACAGTGCTGATGATAGGTCAACTTAATCTTTTTCTTTGGATACTCTTTTTGAAACTCTATGCTGAGTGCATGAGAATTCTTTCTTCCCTCACACAGGACATACTATAACTGGCAAGACCAATACTGTAGGCTTGCTGATACAGCTGTGGTCTCCTGTGAATGTTGTGTCACCTGGATTAGCATTTGAATATTCCCCAAATCATCGCAACCATTTATAGGTTTTTGGTTGGGCGGGGCTAGTGTACTAATTACATGCTAATTTTTAATAATTTTATTCTCAGAGAAAGAGTTATGTTTTATGTTTTGGTGATTCTGTTCCTGAATACAGGTCAAAATTAATATGCAAAATTAATATGCAAAATCCTTAATCACTTTGGCATAGATTCCTAATAGCAAAACAGTACTTGGCTGAAGATGGGAATTATCCTGGTTTATTAGTCTGTTCTCACACTGCTATAAAGACATACCTGAGACTGGGTAGTTTATAAAGAAAAGAGGTTTAATTGATTCACAGTTCCACATGGCTGGGGAGGCCTCAGGAAACTTAAAATCATGGCGGAAGGGGAAGCAGGCATGTCTTATGTGGCAACAGATGAAAGAGAGCATGCAAGAGCAGGGAAAACTGCTTTACAAAACCATCAGATTTCATGAGAACTGATTCACTATCATGAGAACAGCATGGGAGAAACCACCCTTCTGATCCAATCACCTCCCACCTGGTCTCTCCCTCCACATGTGGGGATTATGGGGATTACCATTCAAGATGAGATTTGGGTGGGGACACAGAGCCAAACCATATCAACTAGGTTCTTTTATTATTATTATTATTATTATACTTTAAGTTCTAGGGTACATGTGCACAACATGCAGATTTGTTACGTATGTATACATGTGCCATGTTGGTGTGCTGCACCCATTAACTCATCATTTACATTAAGTATATCTCCTAATGCTATCCCTGCCCCATCCCCCCACCCCACAACAGGCCCCAGTGTGTGATGTTCCCCTTCCTGTGTCCAAGTGTTCTCATTGTTCAATTCTCACCTATGAATGAGAACATGTGGTGTTTGGTTTTCTGTCCTTACGATAGTTTGCTGAGAATGATGGTTTCCAGCTTCATCCATGTCCCTACAAAGGACATGAACTCATCCTTTTTTATGGCTGAATAGTATTCCATGGTGTATATGTGCCACATTTTCTTAATCTATTCTATAATTGATGGACGTTTGGGTTGGTTCCAAGTCTTTGCTATTGTGAATAGTGCCACAGTAAACATATGTGTGCATGTGTCTTTATAGCAGCATGATTTATAATCCTTTGGGTATATACCCAGTAATGGGATGGCTGGGTCAAATGGTATTTCTAGTTCTAGATCCTTGAGGAATCGCCACACTATCTTCCACAATGGTTGAACTAGTTTACAGTCCTACCAACAGTGTAAAAGTGTTCCTGTTTCTCCACGTCCTCTCCAGCACCTGTTGTTTCCTGACTTTGTAATGATCGCCATTCTAACTGGTGTGAGATGGTATCTCATTGTGAGAAAATTTTTGCAATCTACTCATCTGACAAAGGGCTAATATCCAGAATCTACAAATAACTCAAACAAATTTACAAGAAAAAAACAACCCCATCAAAAAGTGGGCAAAGGATATGAACAGACACTTCTCAAAAGAAGACATATTGCCTGGGTTCTAAGTAAGAATGCAGGCCACTTCATGTCTGTGTCATGAGAGCTTTGCACAGACCTCACTGCCTACTGGTACTCACCAGCCTGTCCTGTGATGCCTCACTGGAGTGCTCAGTTGTCTCCGGTTCTTTAGTGCAGGGGTCCCCAACCTTTTTGGCACCAGGGACTGGTTTCATGGAAGACAATTTTTTCCACAGATGGGGCAGGCAGGAGAGAATGGTTTTGGGATAAAACTTTTCCACCTCAGATCATCAGGCATTAGTTAGATTCATAAGGAATGCACAACCTAGATCCCTCACATGCACAGTTCACAGTAGGGTTCATTTTCTATGAGAATCTCATGCCACTGCTGAATTGAAGGGAGGCAGAGCTTAGGCTGTAAGGTAATGCTGTGTGGCCCAGTTTCTAACAGGCCACGGGCTGGTACCAGTCTGCGGCCCTGGAGGTTGGAGACTCCTACTTCAGTGCAGCATCCCCTCCCCACCTGCCTCTTCCCCTGAACTGCTGCCATGTGGAGTCCTCATTCAAGGAAGCACACGGTATTTGCAGAGGTTATAAATTAGTATCCTGTGGTTGGAATCTGACCCATAGATCTCTTTTGTTTTTGCCAATATGTTGTTTTTAAAAGTTTGATTTAATTATCCAAACTTAAAAAATTTAAAAATCAGGAGATGCACACAAAACTCTGAGTATCCTCTTTCTTTCTTTCCTTCTTTCCCTCTTTCTCTTTTCTTTTCTTTCTTTCACAGGGTCTTACTGTGTTGCAATCATGGCTCACTGCAGCCTTGACCACCCGAGCTCAAGCAATCCTCCCACCTGAGCCTCCTGAGTAGCTGAGACTACAGGTGCGTGCCACCATGCCTGGTTAATTTTTGTATTTTTAGCAGACACGGAATTTTACCCTGTTGCCCAGGCTGGTCTTGAACTCCTGGGCTCAAGCGATCTGCCTGCTTTGGTCTCTCAAAGTGCTGAGATTCAGGCAGGAGATTACTGTAATCACCCTGGCCTGAGTCTCCAGTTTCTTTGCAAAAAAAAAAAAAAAAAAAAAAAAGAAGTGAATGATCTGGCTATGCAGGGCTTATATTCCCACAGTGCAATAAGTTATTGGAGTGGGGCCTACGTAGGGCACATTTCTTCCAATTATCCTCTTTCTTCGCCCTTCCCGTTCCCTAATTTATGTTACTGCTTGGTAACATATTTGGTGGTGACGCCTAGTTTGTTGCAAATACAGGATAAGACACAACAGAAAAAACAAGCATAAGGAAAGTAGTGGCTCCCTGTGGACTCTTGCTCCCTGCTCTTGTCCTTGCTGTCTGCAGGGAATTCCTTCCTTGGAACCTGCTTTCAGGCTCTTTTTCTTTTGGACTCTATTTGTGTTAGTATGTCAACTCTGATTTTATCCCTTGTGCTTCCAAGAGGTGTGGGCTGGAGCATTGTTCAGGAAAGCATATGAACTTTGAAATCTGGTCTGTATCTGCAAGACCTGGTTTTGAATCCCAGCCCCATTTCTTACTGCCTTCAGTTCCCTTATCAGTAAAATGAGGGCAATCACCTGTCTTATAGGTTGGTATGAGTATTAAATGGGATTTTTTTAATGTAAAGCATCACGCAGAGGGTAGATCCTCAAATAATAGTGCTCTTGTCCCTCTCTTCTCTCTTTTTTTTCTTTAAATTTTTGTTGTTTCTTCTTTTTCTATTGGTCCATTGGGAGAAGAAACCTCTCTTCTTTCAAGACATGATTCTTTCCCTTTTTTTGTGACTTTGGTGAAACCACTTACTCCTCTTTACTCTTTTTATAAAGCCTACTGTTTTTTCTTCCTTGTAACTTTGTCTTTCCCATCTGTACATTTCACATATTCCCTTTTCTTGGAGTTAGAACTCTCTCATAAAGACTCTCTTATAAGAATAATGGATGACAAGTACATTTATTTTGCTTCGGGAAATTCTATCAGAAGGCCTACCTCTTATCAAATTTCTATAACAATTGTATATAGTTTTGTGATAGAAACTACATTAGCCTTCACAGTAATCTGTTGGGATGCTTTCTGTGTATATGTATGTTTCCCTGTTCATTATATTGTAGAAATAGAGCCGAGGTCAAAGGCTGGAAAGTCATCAGGAGAAAAAATTGGTTGTGGAAGGGCAACACTTCGCCTGAGATCAAAAGGTCCTGCCACCGTGGAAGAAATGGTATGTTATGTTCATTTACTTCCTGTTCTGCTTGGAAATGTTGAGTTAGATAAAATTCCATTCATTCTAATCAAAACTTGGACTTTTAATTCATTGTCTATTTAAACAATCTGGAAATTACTAAAGGTATTTAAAAAGGAAATATAGAAATTAAGGACATGAGATTGTGATCTATAGAAATTCTCAACTACCTGTAGGTGACGTTTCTAGACTGTATAGACAGCTGGACTATCTCAAAAACTTAAGTCAACCAAAGCTCTCTGAGAACCAAGAAAAAGTTTCAGAGCCACCTGTAGGAGTAAACAAAAGAAGATATTGATGATGAAAGATTATATTCATAAACTCCTCTTCTCAAATAAAACACCTGTAGTCATCTTTGACTCTTTTCGTTCATGTCCCATGTCGCTTCCATCAGCAGATTCTAGTGGATCTACCTCTATAAGATACTGGAGTCCAATGACTTCTCACCACCCCTGCCCACCACTGTGCCGCAAGGCACCATCATCTTATCCTGGATTTTGCAGTCACCTTCTGTTTAGTCCACCTGTGTTCACCCTTGCCTTCTTTCCACCTGTGCTCAGCACAACCCTCAGAATGATCCTTAAAATATGCAAGAGAAATTATGTCACTTTTCTGTTCACAACCCTCCAGTGGCTTCCCATGACACTCAGAATAAAAGCTAAAGTCCTCAGAATGACCAACATGACCGAACTCCTTATTTCTTCTCTGTTCTCATTTCCCATCCCTCTGTCCTGGCCTCCTCTGCTTTACTCATGCTGGTTTCCTTGTTGTTCCCAAACACTCCAGGTGTATCCCCATCTCAGGCTCTTGGTACTGCTGTTGTCTGTGCCTGAATGTTTTGCCCATTTATCTGCATAGCTTGCTTGCTTGCCATCATTAGGTTTCTGCCCACATGTTATCTATCTCAAAGGCCTTTCTGAGCATCCTGTATAAACAGCAACTCCCTCCACCCCTCCCACTGCCCACTCTTCCATGCCCTTAATTTTTGTCAAAGCAATTGTATTAGTCTGTTTTCACACTGCTAATAAAGACATACTTGAGACTGGGTAATTTATAAAGAAAAAGAGGTTTAATGGACTCACAGTTCCACATGGCTGGGGAGGCCTCACAATCATGGTGGAAGGTGAAGGAGGAGCAAAGTCACATCTTACATGGCAGCAGGCAAGAGAGCGTGTGCAGGGGAACTGCCCTTTATAAAACCGTCAGATCTCGTGAGACTTATTCACTATCACGAGAACAACGGCATTGGAAAAACCTGCCCCCATGATTCAGTTACCTCCCACCAGGTCCCTCCCACAACATGTGGGGATTATGGGAGCTACAATTCAAGATGAGATTTGGGTGGGGACACAGCCAAACCATATCAGCACTAAACACCCTAGGACTCTATATCGTTGATTAATTTTGTCTACTGTCTAGCTCCTTTGCTCACATGTCTTGTTCACTGCTGCATCCCCAGCACCTAGAATAGGACCTGATATACCAAAGGAATGGAAATCTTTGGTGCATTAATGAATTAATAAACGATTCCTTTTAGTTTGAGAAAAGCAAGGGTTTTTCCCTTTGAATGACTTTGTCTATATATAGGTCAGTGTTTGAGTGAAAAACACCAGAAGGAGAAGTGACAACTAGAGGCAAGAAGGGTGGAGGGAAAAAACTGCAAGGTTGGGGTGGTGATGGTAAGGATTCCGAGTGGCAAGCAGCAGGCCCACAACAGCAGCAAAGGCATGGGGGGCAAAGCCCTCCTGTGGGCAGACGGGATGTTGAGCAGGTGACTGATGCCTGCGAGCTCCGGGGGGCAGGGGCAAGGCACTGGGCCCTTCTAGGATCTCTCTCTATGTGAATGCTGTCCGGGTTCCTATGTGTTTGAAGGAAAAAACAGACAGGTGAACAGTTTTGAGGCTGTTTCACAGAGTGGGATCCCAGAACTTGTTGGGTGACAAGGTCCAGGGTTGGTCATGGGGGTGGTTTGTTGAAGCAGACACTTAAGGAACACATGAGGCCAAGGCTGTCCTTAGGAATGTCGAGTCACCCAGGGTGTTGTCAGTTTTGGGGGGATCTAGAGGAAGATCCTGAGTCAAATGCCTGGGTTCTGGCAGAATGAAAGGACTGATCGGAGGCAAATGGCAATGAAGAGATCTGATAGAGCAAAAAGTGTTTTGAAAAGGAGATATGATGAGGTATGTGAAGGAAACCCAGGGCAGTGACTTCTGGGCGTTTGGAGCCTTTATTTTCCCTCTGTGGCCCAGCACACTGCCTGGTATATTGCTGAAGGCCAGTAAGTGTTTATTGAATGAATAAGCAAATCTCAGTGGAAGAAAGGAATTTATCAGAGAAGGGAAGAACAGAGGGAAGTTGCTGGCTGTGAGGAGCCAGGAGAATGTCAGCTCTGCCTTTTGCTGGAGGCTGTGAGGAAAAATGAGCAGACCTTTAAACAGCTCACAAAGGAAGCAGGTCAGCAGGAAAAACGCCATGTCCCTTCAGGAGGAGGAGCATCTTCTAAGGGTTAAATCATTCATCACTCTTTGTTAAGCACCTGCTGTGGCAAAGGTGCCTGAATGGAAAAAGAGCAGCTTAAGATCTACCTGGGGAGGCAGGAAAGATTCATTCAAAGATAAACGTCTAAAAATCTATTCCTATTTTCATAGTCTGTTTAGTAAAATAGGGCAATTAAAAATAGCTCATAATGAAAGGAAAAAGCTGTTTGGTGCTAATATTAAATTTGATACAAATGACCTAAAATCTAATTTCAAACACTTTAAGGATTTAAAGGATTTATGGGATTTGAAACAAATCACTCCTTTAATCACCTAGCGCAAATTCTGAAAATGGTGTAAGATTCTCTGTATTAGTCCGTTTTCACACTGCTATAAAGAATACCTGAGACTGGGTAATTTATAAAGTAAAGAGGTTTAATCGACTCACATTTCCACATGGCTGGGAGGCCTCAAGAAACTTACAGTCATAGCAGAAGGTGAAGGGGAAGCAAGGCACGTCTTACATGGTGGCAGGAGAGAGTGAGTGTGCAGGAGAAACTGTCACTTTTGAAACCATCAGATCTTGTGAGAACTCCCTCACTATCACGAGAACAGCATGGGGGAAACCACCTCATGATGCAGTCACCTCCCAACAGGTCCCTCCCTTGACACGTGGGGATTGCAATTCAAGATGGGATTTGGGTGGGCACATAGAGCCAAACCATATCAATTCTCCACTTGCATAACCTCATACTTAATTCAATATGTGCTTGCTGAGACAGGCACAATCTAAGTGCTGTTGATACAAAGAAGAATAAAAACTCTGTTTCTCTTCTAAAAGGAGAGAAGCATGAAAAGAAGCTATTACAACCCAGTGGGATAGGGTTAATGGAAGCAGGTGCAGGATACACAGTGTCACAAAGAAGGGGCTGATCAGCCATTGACAGGGATTGGGGAAAGAAAGGAGGTCAGAAGGCTGGGTGAAGTGGCTCACGCCTGTAATCCCAGAACTTTGGGAGACTGATGTGGGTGGGTTACCTGAGGTCAGGAGTTCGAGACTAGCCTGGCCAACATGATGAAACCCCATCTGTACTAAAAACATAAAAATTAACTGGGCACGGTGGCGGGCACCTATAATCCCAGCTACTCGGGAGGCTGAGGCAGGAGAATCACTTGAGCCCGGGAGGCGGAGGTTGCAGTGAGCCGAGATTATGCCATTGCACTCCAGCCTGGGCGACAGAATGAGACTCCATCTCAAAAAAAAAAAAAAAAAAAAAAAGAGGAGGTCAGGAAGTGTTTCTCTCTGGAAGAAATGAGTGAGTGAGTTCAAAATGGGGAAGAAGAGTGTTCTAGGCATGGAACAATATGGGTTTTGGGGACCAGTAAGCTGTTCATGAGATTGGAGTGTGGGGTGCTGGAAGTACTGGTTAGGTAGGGGTGATGAGGCTAGAGGCATAGGCTGGGGTTAGGATGTAAAGGGCCTTGTGGATAATGAGGGAGCCATTTAAGAATTATGAGGGGAGTAACACAATCAGTTTTGTGTTTTAGAAAAATCCCTTAATTCCAGGGTATGGGTTGTTGAGCAGCTTGGATTTGAGAGGGTGAAGACCAAAGGCAGGGAGACAAAATAGGAAACCTCTGCAAATCAGAAAAGATGAGGACTAAACACTGGCAAACAGAATGTGGATGGAGAAGAGGTGAGAGATCCAGATCTGTTCCGTAGCAAATAGGAAATATTAGAATGTTAAAATATTGGTGGCCATTTGTGTATGAGGAGTACTGACACTTGTCACCGTAACTTAAAACGTGCCTGGATAGATATAAAAGTTAATACCTGTTAGTTTGCATAGCCTGTTGCTTTATACAGCCAATTCAAGATACATTGTAATGAAGGCAAGAGCAATATATTGTCTATTATTGTTTTTAAGGTTTAGTTCTTGTAAATAAAAATAGGAGAAAGTTGTACTAATATCTTCAAGGAAATAGATTTTTATTTGCTATAAAATGCATGATTTTAATAAAATTTGAGACTACAAAACAACATATATTTATAACAGTATTGAAATTAACATGAAATTCTTATAATCTAAATAATGAATTCTACATTTGCACGTATAGTTGAGTAGTTAACATCTTTGGGCAATTCCATTTTCAGCTATGATGCCATTTAAAGCCAAGTATTGAAATAAACTGAGCAAGCAGAATTTACCAAATATTAAACCAAAAAGTTAAAGTAATATTTTTACTGAAATGTTTAGTAATCGTTTTGGGAAGAACAAAAATGTTTTGGTACCATTAATACATAACACAAAAATGATTTAAAAAATATTATTTTATCATCTCAGTCTTATAAAATTTCCTTTTTTGGTGTATTTTTATAATGTATACAATATATTAATATGGTAATACAAGTGTAATTTATAAGCAATACATACAATAAAGTTAAAAATACACAGTAAGGGTATTTGTTCAGAAGTGTTTTACTATTGGGATGAGCCATCAAAAGTTTGGAGACCCCGGCCTGCACAATACAGACCAAAGTCCTTTTCATGGTACACAGGACTCCTCAAGATCTAGTCATATTTGTCACTGTGTTCTCCAGCTACATGGGACTTCTAGCATCCCTCTAACATGACTCTGTGACCTTACTTAGACTTTGCCTTTCTATTGCATCCTACTTGAAGTGTCCTCTCCTGCTTATCTCCTCTTCATCATTGAAAACACAGTTCTTGGCTGAGTGTGATGGCTCATGCCTGTAATTCCAGCACTTTAGGAGGCCGAGGTGGGCAGATCACTTGAGTCCAGGAATTCGAGACCAGCCTGGCCAACATGATGAAACCCCGTCTCTACTAAAAAAATACAAAAAATTAGCTGGGCATGATGGCCCACGCCTGTAATCCCAGCTACTTGGGAGGCAGAGGTTGCAGTGAGCTGAGATCACACCACTGCACTTCAGCCTGGGCAACAGAATGAGACTCTGTCTCAAACAAAACAAAACAAGACAAAAAAACCCCACCACAGTTCTTAAGACATCCTTCTTTTTTTCTGAGACAGGGTCTTGTCCTGTTGTCAGGCTGGAGGGCAGTGGCAGAATTATGGCTCACTATAGCCTCGTCATGCTGGGCTCAAGTGATCTTCCCACTTTAGCCTCCTGAGTGGCTGGGACTAAAGGTGCATACCACCACACCTGGTTACTTTTTAATTAAATTAATTAATTAGTAGAGATAGAATCTTGCCATGTTGCCCAGGCTTGTCTAGACCTCTCAGGTTCAAGTGATCCTCCTGTTTCAGCCTCCCAAGTGGCTGGGATTACAAGCATGTGCTACCACACCCAGCTAATTATTTTAATTAATTAATTAATTTTGTTTTGTAGAGATG
This sequence comes from Pongo pygmaeus, assembly GCF_028885625.2. Taxonomy (NCBI): domain Eukaryota; kingdom Metazoa; phylum Chordata; class Mammalia; order Primates; family Hominidae; genus Pongo; species Pongo pygmaeus. Next base: position 152,026,115 of record NC_072373.2, on the reverse strand, counting down.
GAGTCTCACCATGTTGCCTGGGCTGGTCTTGAACTCCTAGGCTGAAGCAACTCTCCCACCTTGGCCTTCCAAAGTGCTGGGATTACAGGCGTGAGCCACTGTACTCAGTCAGGTCACCTTTCTAAAGTCTTCCATGACTGTTAGAGATATAAATTTGCTTCCTCCCCTGTGATGCTTCTGTGCCTTTTATATCCTTTAAAAACTGTTACATGTTATTTATTTTCACATCTGTTTCCTCTTCTAGATTGTTAGCTACTTGGGGATTGTGTTCCTGGCTTTTCTTTTTTGAATCCATAACACTTAGTGCTGACACTAAAAATAAGTATTTACTGTATTGATTTGTATTTAGTTACAGAGCACATTCTAGATATATTTCCATTAAAATTAGCTAAAATGCACAATCATGAACCGGCTCCACATCAGACTTTCTCTTGTGTATGCCCTGACAATCAAGAGATTTTGTTGTATAATATCTTATTTTTCTCTTTTTTTGATAAAGCCTTCTGAAACCAAAGCAAAGGCAATTGAAAAGATTGATGATGTTCTTGAGTTGTACATGGGAATTCGAGATATTGATTTAGGTAAGATTATACTATTTAAAAAAGTCTTATATCTCTTAATCTGCTTAATGTTTATGTCTTGTTTGTACATACAGCCAATTATACTTTTGAAGATAAAAATATTTGTGGTATGATGAAAAGAATAACGGACATAAAGATAAGAATAATGAAGACCTGCTCCTTACCACTTTCTAGCTATGAGGTCTTAGTGCCAAGTAAACTTTAAAACATTTTAGTTAGTTCTTAGTCATTAAACTGTGACTACTATCTCCTTTAGTGTTGTTTGTTTGGATTTAAAAAATATACATAAATGAATTTTGTAGATGATACATATAAAAGGCATTATTATTTGATATATCAGAAGTGCATTGATTGAATTGCACCCTTTAACAGGGTTACTGAAGCCCTATGAACAAGGAATTAGAAATATGAAGAAAGAGGACACACTTGGCATATGACTGAGAAGGGCAGTTGAGCAGTTGAATTTCTGTGTATTTCTTATGTCATCATTAGGCTGTCAGGGTCTTGTTTATCAGTTAAGACTCTACCAGTTGCAAATGACTAAAACAAAAACCAAACAAAAAACCCTAATTCCAGCTGGCTTAAGGAAAAAAAAAAGGAGAAACTTATTGGTTCTTATAATTGAAAAGTCTAGAGCTAGACCTTGACTTCAAGAATGTCTGGATCCCAAGTTCTCATGCTGTCATCAGGATATGATTTCTCTTCTCTCAGTCTTGGCTTCATTTCAGGCCCCTGTGGTATCCCCTGGCGGCTTCAGTCTCTCCCTCATGGGGCCAAAATGACTGCTATTGCTCCACCCTCTGCATCCTCGTGGCATTAAGCACAATGAGAAAGAGGGGAGGACCTCTTCCAAATCATTCAAACAAAATGCCCAATATTGTCTCTGGTTGGTCTGATTGGCTCAAGTGAGCCAGTCACTGAGGCCAAGAGGATGGTAGGTCTGGGTTGAATGCTCTGGAACTGACAGTGACCCTGAAATACAAGGGTCAAGAATGTGAAAAAGGCCTGACCCTTCCCACGCAGAAGCAAGATAAACGTTCCACTAAGTAGGGCAGTTGCATGCTGGGTAGAGAAAAGAGAGTAAATACACACTCCAGTGTGGGGGTTTATGTCTGCATGCATCCACAGGTATGCATTTGAATCAGGTACTTTCTACATTTTTTAAAGGTAAGAACTTGACTATTTTGTTTATCTGCTACCAGGTAGAGTATTTATCCTTTTCTAGTTCCACTCATATTCCATTTTCCTTATAGAATTACCAAAAGACAATTTCCTTATAGAATTACCTTCTAGAAAATTTCCTTATAGAATTACCAAAAGACAAAACAAATTTACCTTAAAAATCTCAATTGGCTTTTATTTGCAACTCTAGTATCAGGCAACACCTCAAAATGAGTGCTCTGATGAGCTGAGCAGAGGAGGTTGACTTTAGAGTCAGAAAATGGCTGAAGAAATCAGAAACATAACAAAAAGTGGGTTCCCGTTGCAAGATTACTTTCTTCGTAAAGGTGAAAACAGAGGGAATTTCCTTATCACGCCAGCTAAAACTGGCCCATTTGGGGATTTGGCTATTACCTCTCTTTCTCCTGATTTCGTGGAAGATCGGATAAACAACTTAGTTTGGCTTAGTGAGTGGAACTTCAGCATGAGTAACTCCATTTTGGTTTGGTCTGTTAGGCCTAGTACAGGAGCTCAGTCCAAACCAATCACCTCCTATAAATTTTATTTAACAATCTATTCTTATTCTTTCTTGCCTATGTGAACTTTTATTTATCCTTTAATTTTTGAGACAGGATCTCACTCTGTCACCCAGGCTTGGAGTGCAGTGGCACAATCATAGCTCACTGCAGCCTTGATCTCCTGGGCCCAAGCACTTCCCCTACCTCAGCCTCCCACGTAGCTAGGACCACAGGTGTGTGCCTCCATACCCGGCTATTTATTTTATTTTACTTTAAAAAATTTTTTTGGTAGAGATGGGGTCTTGCTATGTTGCTCAGGCTCAAGTGATCCCCCTGTCTTGTCTGTCAAAGTGCAGGGAGAGATTACAGGTGTGAGCCATCATTGCCAGCCCTAAGTGAACTTTTAAAATAAAATTTCTGTACTGGATGTACAGATGCTGTCTGCAACTTAAAAACATTGGTAGTTTGTTCCTTGCTCCTTGGAGAAAAATATAAAATTTTCATGTGGATGCTTTTATCCTCTGTGCAGACAGGAAGTTAAAGCTGAAAACCAATGTCTGAGAACTTCTCTTTCCAATCCTTTTGCCTGGCTAATTTTTTTAATTTTAATTTTTGTAGAGATGGGGTCTACTTGTGTTACCTAAGCTGGTCCTGAACTCCTGGGCTCAAGCCATCCTCTTGGCTCGGCCTCCCAAACTGTTGGAATTACAGGCATTGAGCCGCTAAGCCCAGTCTCAGTCTTCTGTTTTGAAACTGCAGCTCTCAAGGAACAATAGAATCCATGCTATGGTCTGGAGTGAATCACAGACACAGGGCCTAGGAAAAGATCTAACTAGGAATAAAGAAAAACATACACATAAACATGAATACTTTTAGACGTATAAGGAAATATGTAACATATAAATAGAGGCATCAACGTGTACATAAATCAAATTTAGAATAGAAATGTTTATTCGCACAACAGTCTAGACTGTGGGCCATTCTTTAATGGTATTTTGCCGTATAGGAGGGAAGCAAATGTATATATGTGTACATGAATTTTTACATATACATACACACATATGCATAGATGTATTTATTCTCACATACAGTAAAAGAGATATGATGTAGTATTGCTTACAGGCATATATATTTGGCTTGAGGCCCTAACCCTAAACCTAACCCTAACCCTAACCCTAACCCTAACCCTAAAAGAGACCAGCCTGGGCAACATAGTGAGATGAGACCCTGTCTCTACTAAAAATACAAAAAAACCCAAAAAAATTAGCTAGGCATTGTGGCATGCACCTGAAGTCCTAGCCACTTGAGAGTCTGAGACAGGAGGATCGCTTGAGTCCAAGAGTTTGAAGCTGCAGTGAGCTAGGATGGTGCCACTGCACTTTAGACTGGGCAACAGAGTGAGACCCTGACTCTAAAAAAAAAAAAAAAAAAAAAACAAATAAATGAAAAAAAAAAAAGAAAAACGAAAATGCAGCTTAAAAAAAGGAAATTCAGGGCACTAAACATTCCTTACAAATTCTTTGTAAATTAACCAGAAATTTATTTGTAAAGTGAATTAGTCATCTGTAACAAATTCCTCTAATTGACATGAAAAGCCATTATCATTACACATGATTAGCAATGTGATCAGTTACCTAGGGAGGTAAAGTGTAAGGAAAGTAATTATTTGAAGAATGTAAACCATTGTTACATTAGGAATTTCTTTCATTATTCAGATCTGATTAGCATGAAATATAAATCACAAGTGTGATACTGATTTAACAGACAAATATATTTACTTGTATAAATATTCTCAGTATTTCTTAGCTTTCAGAAATGTTAATTCTTAATGCAAATTACACTGACATCACATTTTTCTGTATTTGTTAATGTAAGTATGTATTTTGAAAATTTAAAAAGTAATATGGCAACAACGTGACTTAAAACACTATCCTCAAAAAAAGATTAAGAGGTGTTTATTATTTGAAAATGGAAAATAATTTAAATGAATTTTTGTAGAGAGTAATCCTGAAGATGAAAGTGCTTCATTTGATTGTAAAGTTAAGTTGTGAACTATGACTTTTCTACCAGCTAGTGCCAACATGGGTCACCTTGGGATGTTATCCATGAAAAAAAATAAGCATTCTAAAAGACGCTGAGTCCTATAAGACCTCACATGGTCTTGACCTAACTCAGTGGAAAGTTGTATCATACAAGTTTCTTCTTGAATATTTAAAGAAACTGTGTAAGTTGTGTGTAGAACTATAATATTATCTGATGATACCAATTTAGGAGTTTGGAGATCATCCATGCAACTTCAGAATTTTAGGATTTCAAATTTATTGAGATCCTGAGATGTGTGGAAAGAAGATTTGAATGATTGTTTCAAAGTCATTTATTTTATAAAATCTTTTTTTTTCTTTTTAAAAATTTTACTACTTTGCTTTTGGAGCAGATATGAAGTCTGTTATAGCTCTTGAAAAAGTATGCAATAATGGTGTTTTAATAGTGAGAATTACATTTCTTCCTTTCTTCCTAGGATCACTTTTTTTTTTTTTTTCAGACAGAGTCTTGCTCTGTCACCCAGGCTGGAGTGCAGTGGCGCAATCTCGCTCACTGCAACCCCTGCCTCGCGGGTTCAAGCGATTCTCCTGCCTCAGCCTCCTGAGTAGCTGGGATTATAGGCGCCCACCACCATGGCCAGCTAATTTTTTGTATTTTTAGTAGAGATGGGGTTTCACCATGTTGACCAGGCTGGTCCTGAACTCCTGACCTTGTGATCCACCTGCCTCAGCCTCCCAAAGTGCTAGGATTACAGGCATGAACTACCATGCCGGGCCAGATCACTTTCTTTTGATAGTGAATTCGAAACAATGAACACTGTAGAAAGTCATCATTTTCAGATAAAGCCAATGAAGTTTTAGAAATTTTCATTAGAAATCATTCTACATTGACTGCATTTTTGATGTTTGACTTGTGAGTTGTTTGAAAAGCATTGATATTTATAAAAAGTCTTAGGAAAAGTAAGGCCTGAAGACCTTCCATAGAATGAGATGTAATTGCATATTTTATGATTAAACAAACAATAATGATGACTAATCTTTAAACCCTGCTATTTGCCATTTTATAGATTTGAAAACTGAAATTCAGAGAAGTTTGATAACTTGCCCAAAGTCACCGAACAAGTTAAAAACTAAGATTTAATTCTGAAACTTTGATACCAAGATTTTTAACCGTAAAGATTTTTAACTGTAAATATTTTATATTTAAAAGTTCTGTTTAAGTGTTTAAAAAGTTAATGGAAATTATATGTTGATCTGTATCACCAAAACAGCTTTGTCATTAATAATAATGTAAATGTAGTTCGGTGGCAGTAATAAAAATGGCCACTAGAGGTCAGCACTTAGCTGCTATATGTGGTAACAGAAATTCTCTTTACAATTAAAAAAATTCTTTTTGAGATGGGGTCTCACTATGTTGCCCAGGCTGATCTCAAAATCCTGAACTCAAGCAGTCTCCCTGCGTCACCCTCCCAAGTGGCAGAGATTACAGATTAAAAATTTACTATGTTTTTAAATCTATTTTTTTCTTTTTTCTCATGTGTTTCTAAACATTATACTGCAAGAAAATTCTCCTTTTTTTTTTTTTTTTTTTTTTTTTGAGACGGAGTCTTGCTCTGTCACCCAGGCTGGAGTGCAGTGGCGCGATCTCGGCACACTGCAAGCTCCGCCTCCCGGGTTCTCGCCATTCTCCTGCCTCAGCCTCCCGAGTAGCTGGGACCACAGGCGCCTGCTATCATGACCAGCTAATTTTTTGTATTTTTAGTAGAGACGAGGTTTCACCGTGTTAGTCAGGATGGTCTCGATTTCCTGACCTCGTGATCCACCTGCCTCGGCCTCCCAAAGAAAATTCTACTCTTTTAATGGAATATTTTTTGCCAGATTGCATTCAGGTTTATTATTGCAGTATATTGTAATTTTATTATAATCAACAGACGAAAATAATCTTAGTAGCTATCTTATGTTAATGTGCTGTACCTTTATAAAAAGTGTTTTATTTTGCTAAAATTTCTTTTGCTTTTCTCTTACATCAGAGCTATAATATTTTATCAAAAAGGATGAATTTTACCATTTACTTATCCTGTAAAGAGGTCTTAAAAGTTATGTTTACCAAACCCAGCTGAGGATGAGAAATAAAATAAAAAACGGATGTTTATACTTTATGCATTAGGAAAATATATAACATATTTAGCTGCATGCTCCATTTTTGAATTCATATAGCAAATTACTGGTTTTTAAAAGATGTATACAGCACTGTATTACATGCAGTATTTGCAGCACAATTATGTAGCTGTGTAATTGGCATTTTTGTTGCTTCTACAAGATCAGGTTATTTTTTGAAGGCAGATACCATATCTTACTCAGTTTTAATTCCAGCTCTTACCACGGTACCTCTCCAAGAGTAAGTACTTGATAAATGTCTGTTGAGAGTCACAAAAGTAGTGAATTCACAGGGAGCATGAATCCTAATTTTATTAGTTTGGAGCTTTGGCCCTTGGGCAAATTATTAAACTTAGAATCCTAATTTTCACATCTATAAAAGGGGCATAATAAAAATAATCTTATAGGGTTGCCAAGGAATCAAATTAAATAATCTGCATAAAGTTCCTGTCACATCATAAATAATAATGGATGTAGGTATTATCATTCTTAGTGATGATCACTAATGATTATTACTATTAGTCGTTGTAATGGCAGTGGTAATAGAGGGAGAACATGTGGAGCTGTATAACTAGACTTTATCAGCAACTCTGGGCAGTACTGAGTGTGGGGGTTTTTCTTCACTTTTCTGCTGTGCCAGAATGAGTGCATGAGCGAGATTATGCATTTTGGACTGTGAGGTTAGACTATGGGCATCTTGAAGCAGCATTTTCTTTCATTTTTGTGACTAGAAACCCAAAGCAGACATTGCAAGTCAGTGCAGGTCAGATCTACAACATGGAGTTCCCGGGCTTAGTGCACTAGACAATGCTGCTGAGCTTCCTGAGGTATAAAAAAACCATGTACCAAGTTGTTTCTTTTTCCCTCTTATAGCCAAGGATGTGTGTGTGTGTGTGTGTGTGTGTGTGTAGAGAGAGAGAGAGAGAGAGAAATTGATTCAGTGTCCATCAGTGAACATCTGCATCCTTGTCATTGTCTCCCCCAGCCTGTAAGAGTGTCATCTATACTGTTAGTTTCTGTTTCTGAATGGTCTGTACATTTTCTTATGTCTTATCTGTATGCATCTTATTTCTTCCTCAGCTAGCTTTCTTCCTTAACATGTGTTACCCATACGTCATTATAATCTTTAGGTAGTTGTCTTAATAAATGCTACCTGTAAAGCCTATGAGAAAGAGTTAAAATGGTAGAGTAAGCAAAATTCTGAACTGGAGTTCTACTTCAGCAATACTTCACCTTTACATTCTGGCTACTCTTCTTTTACATCCTGGCTGTGAGACCAGAGTTCTGGACTTCACTTTCCCCAATGCATGCTAACTGTGCCTGTGCAAAAAGTATGTAAGTGTAATTACAAACCCTCCTCTTGCACCGCCCATTCACTAGCATTTATTATGCATGAGACACTGAATTAGTTACTATGGGCATAAAAGACTGAGTAAGCTACTCAAGATCTGTTGGGAGTTTATTCTTTTAGTAGGAGAGAAAAAATACACAGAAAAATAAATGTCAGTGCAGAGCAATGTTGAATTTGCAGTCTAAGACCTTTTTATTGAAAGTGTTGCCTGAGGACCAGCATCACCTGGGGGTTGAAAATGCAGAATCTCAGGGCTGCAGAACTACTGAACCAAAATCTGCATTTTGCCAAGATCCTAGGCGATTTGTTTGTGCATTTAAGCATAAAAACACTGGCAGAAGGGTTTAGAGAATGGGGATATCTCTTCCAGCTGTGGACAAAGGATTTCATGGAGGAGAGAGCCTTGAAGGAGAGAAGGATTTTGATGGTGGTGCTGGTGGCTAGGAGGAGGTTATCCTGGACAAAGGCAGAAAGCAGCGAAGATAGCATTTTGAGTGGTCAGATTTATGAGGGTACAGCATTAATGTAGTGTAGTGTAGTGAGAACCAAGGGTTCTTTAGATTAGACTGCCACTAGGGTTTAGTTTTAAAGATAAACATTGGTTACACAAGGAAAAAAAAATGTGTGTGTGTGTGTGTGTGTGTGTATGTATTATGGATTCATGGCTTCCTGTTTTATTCACTGGAGTTATAATATATTACCATCATTACTTATTTGGATATTTAAATTATCCCTGATTTGGTCTGTGTGAACTCTTGCAGTCTGACATCTATATCCTTTTCACATGTTCCCATCATTTTGTGACAGTTTCTTACTTTCTGGTATAAGATATTCTTGGTTCATATTGCACTTTGCCTGCTCCAGCCCTGGAATCTGCCATTTTTCTGAGGAAGTCTTAGTCTTTCTAATGGAGAATGGTATTTAAGAACCAAGATTTCGGTGCTTTGTGTACTCATTGTTGTTGGGGAACCATGCTTCCAGGACTGAGGAATGTGTATACATGTGCATGTATGCATTTATATCTATATTTTTATAACACCTCAATTGGAGATATATATATATTTCCAGTGATATCTACAATTCTAATTCCATAGGGTTCATTCTTATTTTCTCCCTTTCCCTGTTTATCCTTCTCCGGCAGTGACAAACTTGATTCCTACTGTTCTGTATGTATGTGTCTGTGTATGTGTGTATGTATGTGTGTGTGTGTGTATGTTTGTGGTGTGTATGTATGTATGTGATTCATCTCCATATGTATAACCAATCTCTCATCACCGTGACTGCTGTCCTCCCTCCCCATTCCCATGCCATCCTTACCACATCTGTACTCTCCCACCCCATGCCAGGCTGCCTGGCCATATAGAAGCCCTCCTTACCTTACTACAGGTTTGATCCCTCTACTAGTTCACCGCACCCCCACCTTACTTCTGCTCTGATCCTGGTGCCCTTCTGTAGGCCACATCTCTCCCTTTCTTCCTAGCCTGCCTTGTGTTAGGACTGAACTGATGGGAAGAGGCATAGCTTTTAACTCTCTAGACCTTGTGGCTCATTCAGAGAAATCATACAAACTTGGATTAGTTCATCCTTAACCTGGAAGGAAAGGAGATGCTGGAGCTTTTCCCTGGGGCTTTGGCATTTCCCTTTCATGTGGAGGTTTTTCAGCCAAGTCCCACATCACATATACACAGTCTCTTTCTGGTTGCTGGTGCTTCTGGGGTGCTGAGTGGAAATCCACTGAGCCTTTTGGGCTCCCAGGCAGCTGGGGCAAGTCCTAAGTACTCCTGAAGATGCTGGTTCCAAGACATAGAATATGGAACCCAGGCAACTTAGTAGAAAAACTGAACAAGGCCGCCACTTTCATGTTCTATCCCAAACTGGAGAGGGCCTCAGAAAGGGTACCTTGATTCCACAGGGCGGACAGATGTCTTCCTCTGCTTCTCCCCAGCTTGACTGCTCCAGTGCAAGCTGTCATCCTTTATCTTTTTGTCTTTGGGCAGGGAGGACTGGACTCCATCTCAGTTGGCAGTGGGGGACTGGTGGAGGAGGGAGGGAGAGTAATGACTATTAGGAGATTGGGGAAGGAGTGTTCTTTAAGTTTCCTGCTAGGGTTAGTCATAGCCACAGGGTTCTTTCAGGGGATCTTGTTCTACCCATGGGAATGCCAGAGGTTCCCAACTGATGGGCTCCAAGGTTGGGTAGAGGGCAAGGGTGGCAGCTGCAAACCTGGGTGCAGTGGACACATTGTTGAAAAGTATCTTTGCCACCTTGATGTGTGTGTGTGAGAGAGGGTATCTTACTGTTTTAATTTGCATTTAATTTTGCATTTAATTTGAAATATACTTATGCATGTTACTTTTAGCAAGTAATTTTCCTGTTGCCATTTTTCTCAGTCCTTTGATGCTATTTCATTTATTGTTAATTTTTTAATATTATTTTTGATAGCCACCACAATGTTTGAAGCTGGAAAGGACAAAGTTAATCCAGATGAATTTGCTGTGGCTCTTGATGAAACTCTTGGAGACTTTGCGTTCCCAGATGAATTTGTCTTTGATGTTTGGGGAGTCATTGGTGATGCCAAACGAGGATTATGATGTGTACACTCCATCTCTGAAGAAACAACCCATCGTTCTTTTTTTTCTCTTTTTTTAAAAGTCCTATAAGATCTGTTTTTGGATACCTTTACTAACTCTGGTTTAATTTCATGTGTATGGAATATATTCTTTGAAATATAATTTTGGTAATTTTGATATCTGGGCACTTTTTAACATTGCTGATGTAGTATGCTTAAGAGAAATGACCTAAATAAGGATCAATTGTAATATTCATTCAAAAGGTTTTTAAAAGTAAGTTTTAAGAAGTATTTCTAGATAGATGATTTTCTTCTCCATTAATACCCATGCTTTGTTTTTCACATATAAATAGTTGATTTCAATAGCTTTGTAGTTTTTTTTTTTCCAAAATCTTAATGTAAACTAGGATTGGAGTATGATTTACCTCATAGTATCTTCACTGTGTTATCCTAGTTTGAACAGGTATGTTCAGGAAATGAAAGGTGAATTATGCCCCTTATTGGTCTAGAAGCATTTTTTTTTGTTTGATCCTCTGAGTAAGGGAAGGAAGATTCCTGTGGCATGTTGATTTCTATGGCCAACTTTCTCTCTTTGTAAAACAAAGATTGATTGATTTTCTTGTATGCTTCTTTATACATGCTCTTAAAACTTGTGGTTGAAATCTGTGCTGTGTGTGTGTCTCTGCATGTGTAAAAGAAGGGTAAAAAAGAGATGGGTAGGGTAGAACTACTTGCATTTGATTTTTTTTTCAGTCCTTAAAACATTATTTCTTTTTTTCACTCATAGCTACTTTTATGTTACCTTTTATAAGCACTCCAGGGAAGATTTTATATTTTTTTGTAGAGTTTTTGGAAAGATATTTACTCAAAATAACTATGCTTTAGAACTTTTTTTTTTTTTTTTTTTTTTTTTTTTTTTTTTTTTTTTGGTTAAACAGCAGCACTTTTTAGTTCCCTAAACTTTAGAAGAGATGCTATCAGAAATAGATTTACTTCCAGTGGAAAGAAAGGAGGAAGGGAGAATTGAGAAAATATATTAGTCTATTATTTTAGAGTTCTAATACACTCCTCTAAACCTTACATTTTAGAGAAAATTGAGGGTAAATGGCTGTCTTATCACTCTTATTTGACATTTTATAGGTGTAAGAGAAATGGAAATGAATGGTTTCAACAAAGATCATTTAATACATCAGAGCATGATGTGACCAAGCATCTTTGTAAAGTGTTAGATGAAAAATGCTGTGTGCTGCCACGGTAATCAGAAATAATAACCTGTTAGGGATGTATTCCAGGAAATCAGAAGTAGTTCTCTTTTCTTGCTGGATTATTGCTTAGATAACTCTTGTTTTCTGGTAAAACTTTAGTTTTACTGCCATCCACTCCTTTTTCAAATGAGTTTAATGCCATAAAGCTGATATTCTTTGTCCAATTAATTTGAAATCTGCACAGAAGCTGTTTTAGTCATTAATGTGTAACAAAAGTAGCTTATAGAATATGAATTGTCTTATTGCTGTTGCTTATAATTTGAAAATAAAATCCAGCTCAGGTTGTATCTTGTTGGTACTTGTTTAGTGAGTTCGTTTTGGAGGTTCTGAAATATCTATTAATTCTTAATATTACTGCTTTTGGAAAGACACAAAAAAAGAGCTGCTATTTTTAGGCATAAGATGACTTAGGAGGCCCATAGAAACATTCTAGTTTAAACAACAACCACAAAATAAATTTATCAGCACTAGATATTAGATTTGAAATAAGTCATTGTTCATTATTGATGGATGTCAGTTTCTCCTTCCTTTTTGGGCATGCATAAAGACACACTTGGTGCTGATTCCCTGTGATTTATGGAATGTCATTTTCACAATGATCTTTCTAGAATTTGTGTGTAAGCTTGTGACATCCATGTACAGCTGTAAGTATATATACTTGTCTGTTAGCATTCAGTGGACCATTATCATTACTATCATCACATTACCTGGGCTTCAACTGGGCCCAAATACTCTATATACTACCTGTAATAGATTTTTCCTTGAAATATCCTTATCTTTCACCTCTACAGCTAAACTGATAACAAAGTCAGTTTCTTTATGTCATTTTATTCCCATACATGAAATTGCATCTATTTGTGAGCTTTCTGCCTTTTTGTAATGCTCAGTGCACAAAAAGGGTCTGTTTTTAGTGCAGTCACATAATATATAAGTATGGGATACCCTTCTGCAGCTTCAGTGAGACAAATCACTTTTTTTTTTCACGATTTACGTCTCTTTATTCTTGTGTGAAATAATGAACTTATTTTCAATACTTAGTCTTTAGAATACACTTACACTATGCACAACTGTTACAGATTTCATTACAATTTCACTTTGTTCTCCAGTCAATGTTTTATTACCTTTCCTTGTAAGCTATTAACTGACTTATGAGCAGAAACAGCAATTATTTTCCCAAATCACTTTTTAAAAAACATTCAATTTTATTGGCATCGCTAGATGTTTTTAGGACCCTGTCCTTTTCTCTTTTCTGTAGGCTTTTTTTTTTTTAAATGGAGGATGATTATTTTGTTTGTTCTTGATTTCCTGTTATTGAAAACAGCATCTTCCTTCTTGCAATGGCCACTAATAGCACACAATGTGTTTTCTTTGATTGTGGCAGAAAATGCAAATGATAATTGTATGTTGGGCTCGATGAGGCCTTGAACATAGCTGAGTCCTAATCAGATGTATATACTCTGATGATTACAAATAGGTACATGTTGGGTTTCTGTGATGTTTCAAAAATATAATTATATAATTATGATGTAAACTCTTTAAGAATTCAATTGTAAAAGCAATAATCAGATAACCTCTATTTGGAGCTGCTACATCCAATATTGTGACTGAAAATTAACTAAGGAGAGATAATTTTTCAAATGATGTATAATTTGCAATATTTTCCCTTGTAACTTTAGCAAATACACATATTCCAAGTAAAACTTTATTTAGTCCCTTGTTATTTATTTGTTTATTATTGACAGGGTCTCACTCTATTGCCCAGGTGGGAGTGCAGGGGTTTGATCATGGCTCACTGCAGCCTTGACCTACCCAGGCTCATGTGATCCTCCCACCTCAGCCTCTCAAGAGCTGGGACTATAGACGTGCACCACCATGTCCAGCTAATTTTTGTACTTTTGTAGAGATGGGGTTTTGCCATGTTGCCCAGGCTGGTTTCAAACTCCTGGGCTCAAGAAGTCTTCCTGCCTTGGCCTCTCAAAGGGATTACAAGCATGAGCCACTGCACTGGGCCAGTCCCATGTTATTTATTGCTAGACCTTCATCACTTCTGGAGACTCCCTGGTCTCCTTCAATTATTGCCTGTCTAACATAGTAGCAAAATGGAGTTTTCAATGTAATGGTTCTTCTAAAAAGAGTACAGTTATCAACCAAAGATGTAAAAGATTGATCACATAATGGCCCTTTTGCTCTGTGATACATCTAAATATATATGGATACCAATAACATTGCCATTACTCTGGTGGAGATACTAGGTTAGAAGGACAGTTAAGTGTTTTACCCAAGCTATTAGTGAATAGAGACACAGGAGATGCTATTCAACTCACAGTTCCAAGTATTAGTGCCCTGTATAAAATGCACATTTATTATCTTCTTGACACAGATTGAAGGAGATAAAGTAATTACAAGTTCTTACACATGTCATGGTGATAAAATATTTCTAAAATTGTGAAGTGTACAAAATGGTGCATACAGCCTGTCCCTACCCTATTACCTGAAAACCTAGTTCTAAGAAGTGACTCATGGTTGTCTGCTAGGAGTGTGAAAATTGAATGTGACATCTTTAATTCAATTGGATACAGTCTTCATAAGACTTAAGTATAACCATAGATATTTTTCAAGCAGTAACAGAAAGGACAAATTTGAAAAAAACTTCTTGAAGGTAGTTTTGAGTCAATATTTAATGTTTTGAACTGTTTGTGCCATACAATAGTATTGACTATATGCAGATAAAACATTCTATTTTTGTGGGAAAAAAAGGTTTTTCTTTTTTTATGAAAATCATTACTTAAACTTTAAAAACTTTTGAGATTGAAATTTGAGAGTCTCTTAATATATGAAATTGTAAATTATATTTTGGTACTATTCTAAAATGTATTGTTTACTATATTTATATTGATAGATGTACAGATTTAGTCATATGTTGATCAAAAAGTGAATTATTTGTAAAGCTATTATATATATATATATGTATATATATATAGTTTTTTGTTTTTTTTTTGAGACAGAGTTTCACTCTTGTTGCCCAGGCTGGAGTGTAGTGGTGAATTCTTGGCTCACTGCAACCTCCACCTCCAGGGTTCAAGCAATTCTCCTGCCTCAGCCTCCCAAGAAGCTGGGATTATAGGCACCTCCCACCATGCCTGGCTAATTAATTATATTTAAAATATGACTCCTTAAAATAAGAACTTTTTCATGAAAAAACTGATGACTATTTTCATCATAAATAGAGTTAGGGTTTTAATAATTTTAGACTCTTTAATATTGTTTAAATAAATGATAAGGATAACACATGTGATTGTTCAGGCCTTTATGGTTTTAACATATCTTTGGTATATTTTTTCTTAACATATTTTGTACAAGGTATAACCTCTAAGTTCTATTTAAAATCCCCAAGTTATTTGCCTTGATTCAGTAAAAATGCATAGATAAGCACTGCCATAATACTGTTAATATAAAATAGTCATAAGCTGTTTCTATTATAAGATGGAGGTTTACCCAGGGTGACACTTTATCCTTTGTTCCTTCATTCAACAAGTATTGTGGGAGTAGTTTCCAAACAATAGTGTAAGTCAATAAGTAGAAGAAATGTCAACCTATAGTTGTTAGGCAGTATGCCTTTGGGATTTATTATCTTCATTGATACAGTTTGAAAGCCCTATTAGAGCTGTTGGAAATCCTTGCAAATACTATGCTAATTCCATATGTTAAGGGGTGGCCCAGCAGTCTGCATTTTGACATGTCCTCCAGGTGATCCTAATGGAGGTGAATCCTAGACCTTTACTTTGAGGTCTCTGAAGGCCCTGACCTAGCACTGCAGTGAGAAGATAGACATGACTTCAAGAACTTATGATCTATCAAGGTAAGCAGAGACGAAGAGATTTCTAATACAATCAGATACGTGCTAACATGGACTATAAGGTAGTATGGCAAAAAGCTGCCTATGACAGTAGGATAGCTCTTAGTTTTACAAAGTAGCCAATTTTCTAAATATAACTTGGTATGCTGGAATAATTGGTTACCTTAGTGAAATAGACTTCTTGATTGACACACTATGGATTAATCCATATGATGATTTTGCCTCGGTTTACATGCAGTGTTTGATGCTTACCAACGATACAAATAAATATTAGCTATTTACTTACCCTTGTTAGGTATTTTATCCTCTTCTAGTTTTGCAGACGAGGATCTTCTGAAACCATGGTTTTCAGAGAACATTTTTGCTTTTCGTGGAATGGAACTGGTATGCACGATAAGAAGACTGGCCTCTCTCAAAGACAGTAAGTGCTATGGTTTTGATTATGCAAAAGCTAAGCTTATAAAAATGCTACTCTAATTCTCCTTGTCTAGATTTTCTCTTAGCCAGCATCCCTTCATGTATGAGGTAGGGTACTGAACACAATTTATGCTTTATCTTATATGTCATCTGAAAAATAATGTTTCTGATTTTTAAAAATTATAGATTCAATGAATTAATTTAGCCTTGGAAAGTGGTTTCCCTAAAAGTTAGAATTTCTACCCCCTTGTGGTTCAGATAGGTTATTATTTGATTAGTTTTAATTCTTAACAACTATTCAGTGAAAAGGAAACTGAAATATAAAAATGAAATAAACCAAATACTTTCTTTCCCATAAAGCAAAACATGACGTCTTCTGCAGTAGCACTGGAGAAAAATGCAGAAATAAAATCCTGCAAATTCAGGGAATGGTGGAAGAACGCTGTGATATTTGAGAGAAGGTCCATGGGCACCTCGTAGCCATCTTCCAGCAACATCCCTCCTTTCTTACTCTTTTCTTTGCTGGCTCTCTTCTTTATTCAACCTCCCTCCATGGAGGCTCCTCAGGTCTCTGACCTGGGTTCCTTTCCCCCGCCCCCACCCTCTTTTCTTAGGTGACTCATTTATTCCCATGGCTTTTAACATCTTTATGTTTATGACTCCAAAGTATATATCCACAGTCCAGACCTCTCCTCTGAGCTCGGAACTCAATTCCACTTCTTCCTTGACATCTCCACTTGGTGTCTTGAAACTTTAGCATGTCCAGGATAAAACTTTAGGTTTTTCTTAAAAGTTTTGTTTCTTTCAGTTTTCTCTGACAGGAAATGGCATCACAATTCCCCTCACTGCTCCTTCACCTGCTGCACCAAATGCATCAGCAAGTTCTTTTCATTGTATCTCCATGCTACTTCCCCAATATGGCCCTTCTTCTCGGTTTCAGTCACATCTTCACATCTCTGGGCTGCTGCTCCTTCTTCAGCTCCTGCCCTCCTCCATTTTGGACTGTGAAAATGCTATGGCAGGACATGAGGGTGAAGCTTTTTTTTTTCCCTAAGTGAGAATGTAAATGTCTCATTTCTTTCTTCTCTGGAAGGGCTTGATATTAAGCCCCTCTGTCTCTAAGGGAAGGGACACTTGTTTTTGGATGATTCATCTTCTGCCACTATAGGGCCCACAGAGTCTACTGTGAGAAAGCTGGAAGGACAGAGGAGGCAAAAGGAAGAACTTTCACAGGTGTAGACTAAAGTCTATAAAGAAGTGTGTGTGTGTATGTGTGTCTGTCTGTGTGTGTGTGTTTAGGATGGGGAGAGTGATGCCTTTAGACATTCAAATAGAGGAAGACTGTTTCTTGTTTTTTCATAGGCATATTGTGGCCACATGGAGTGTTTAGACAGACAGGAACAAAAGTCTTCAAAAGATTCCTGATCTCTCAGGAATCTTTCTGTTCTGTTCTGTTCTGGCACAGAACAGAAGCAGTAAGACCCATAGTGACCACAGTGAGGGGTGGTATTTGAGCACTGTTAGGGTTCTTGGAAACAGAAGCAATAGGATGGAGATATACATACAGCTCCAAACAGAAATAGTAGGATGGAGATACACACACTTACACATGTGTATATATATAGATGTACATATAGATATACACACATATCTCCACATATATACCTACACAAAGACAAATATATAAATATGAACATTATAGGAATTGGTTCACATGGTTATAGAGGCTAAGTCCCGGAAAGTCTGTTATCGACAGCCCCGAGAACCAGGAAAGCTGGTGGTGTAATTCAATGTGAGTCCTAAAGCCTGAGAACAAAGGTGAGGATTTTGCTTGTCAGCAGCCTTGCCTGTTACTGTCCAGCAGGAGTGTCACCCCATCAGCCTAGACTTTTTTGGCTTATATCTGTGGATGCCCCACTCCCAGCGTCTTTATTGGTGATGACATGACCTAACACACGTAAGACTTAGAAAAAGAGAGGTGGTTCCCTGGACACATGGAGGAATGGTGGGGAAGCCTTTGTGCCTGCACTTGGGAGGCTGACCTAAACTAGCATGAGAACCCTGTCTGGGACATGAGAGAATGATCCTTTCTGCTACATGTTAATGGGATCACATCCCTCCTCTTCAAGCTTCTTTAGTGGCCTCTACAGCCCTGTCCACCCCATTGCCATGCTCCCCCTAGCTCTACGCCCTGGTTACATTGAACTTCTTTTCACTTTCAAAATCTTACCTTTCTCAGAGCTTTTTTACTTGCTGTTTTCTCTGCCTTGAACACCCTTCCTCTTTTTGCATGGCCAGGTCCTTGTCTTCCTTTGGCTATTAGCTTAAATGCCACTTGTTTGAGAAGGCTTTCTTGATCTTCTCCCTTCCCTTGTTCTCTGTGTTCTCAACTTCAGCCCTTGTTTGTTTCCATCATAACACATCGCTGTTTGTAATTATTTTATTAGTAGGCTTTCTATGCTATTCTCTACTTGAATATCATTCTCAGGATGGGATCGTTTCTGTCTTTCTCACTGTCGTAGCTGCAGCAATTAGCATGGAGCCTGGTGTATATTGAACATTAAAAAATATTGTTGATGAGGAACTTCAAATATTTGTTGAATGCTTACTGAGAGCCCAGCACAGGAAACGGATCACCTCACCTCATCTTTACCAACCCTTGAAGTAGGTAATGATTACCCCCACTTTAAAAATGAAAAAACAGGCCCAGATAAATTAAATTATTTGCTCTAGGGCACATATTTGGTTAGTGGCAAAGACAGGATTTGAACCTGGTTTTAAATCCTGAATTCTCTCCAAAGTTGATTCTGTTAATATTTTACCAGAACAATGTAAATTGTACTAGTCACTTGACTAAGAAAGTTGAGTAGGGGATTAAAGCCTGGAGACCAAAGTTATAGATTCAATTAACTGCTCTCTACAGCCTGAGTAAGGGAATAGCTTCACAGCGGTCAGGCCAACACGAAGTAGATGTAAATGGTTATGTGATGGATTTTAGGTTAGAAATCATATGCTCAAGGACTTTAGTGATTCTTTAGGTTTGAAAATATTAATATTAGTAATTATTGTCTGGAACTTTTTAAAATCCTGTGATTGATCACTGGCGTAATAAATTCTTACTAGTATGACTTAAGGAAAAAGATTAAGACAAGAAAGGTCCTGACCATTTCTTGGAGAATGAGGATGAGGGCTGGCCTTAGAATCCTTCCAAGCTTCTTCTGGTTAAGGTGATTTCATGGTTTAATTGATTTGACTTGGACAGTGGGTATTTTGCTTTCTGGAGTCATTATTGTTTATGTTTCAGAAAAGGATGATTTCTGTGTTCTTTAGTCTTTTTTATGATGGTATGAAAGAAAATTTTAAGAAGTAGCAGCTTGTTATCAAATACTTTGTGTGCCATTTACCATTTGAAAATGGCATTAGCATTTGAGGTTTCATGGACCATGGAAGGTTATTAACTTCTTATAAAATTCTGAGATATTTAAGTTCTGAGAAATGAATTGGGAAGTTGTATTGCTTCAGAAGCCCACTTCTTGACTAAAACTCTAATTTGTATGCCGAAGGGGTGAGTTTGTGGAGATGATTCTAAATTCCCTTAATATATTTCCTACTCAATGCTTTCCTATACATAAAGTCAGTCAATTTCAACATATTAACTTGCGAGTTAATGAATAAGGAATACTCATGAGGCTTCCCTCAATATTGAACTCAGACTGTAACTGTGTTGATTTAAAAAACGAAATCAATCATGTTCCTTTCCAGAGAATCAAATATTCATTTGTAATGGGGACATCTTTATTGAATTCCAATTTGAATGAGGTCCAGGGAAATTCTGAAATAGGAAGATAGACTGAAATAGAGACAGTGGCATTTTAAAGAGGGCTCATTCTGAAATCCTATGGAGTGTGTCTGTGGTTCTCCTTTTCGACTTTTTTGATAAACATAATCACTTTGGTTTATTCTTTTAAAATTAAGTAGCTATATTCCAGAAAGGTTATTGCAGATGATCTAATGTTTATTTCACTAATTAGAAGGAGATTTCCCACTGTGTCACAACACCAAATGGTCTAGTATGGCAGAAGTTAATTCTCTAGGCTATTTCTTTTTTCTACCTTGGCTGACCAGTAGGTGGCATTGCCTGCTCTGGCTGCCACTTCAAGTCTTCTGTCCGCTTGGGAACCTGAATAGCCAGTTAAGTAAGCATTTGTTATATTCTTGTATCCATCTGATTTGTCCAGTCTGATTTTTGAATTCATTTGTGATCCTGCTAAGGATCGCCCCTTGACAACTAAAGTGTCTTTGATACCCAGATAGCTTCTTTTCCAAATCTTGGGGATTGTAATCATGTAGTACCAGAGGGTATTCAGAGTGAATGACTAATTCTACCTAACCAACCAAGGTTCCTCTAGACCTGAGAGGTGAAGAAATGAGTGAGTGCTGCAGTGCTTCAGAGGTGATTATGGTTAATATTCTGTGAAAGTTACAGATGACTTCATACCAAGCATAAAATTAAATAGGTACATTAATAACTTTAAAACCTTATTCATGACTTTAAAACTTTTAAATGAGATTCAAGCAAACAGTTGTGAATTAAATTGTCCTTTGCTTGAATAAATAAAGTTGAACTTCTTTGCATTTAGTAATCAATATTAGATGGTAAATCATATCACAAAAGCCTTTATTTGGTTGAGATAAAATTATGGCAAGACATCGATTCATAAGGTGACGGTTTTGGCAGCTCTCAGTTGAACTAACTTTTTCTTCTTTCTGATGTTTTTCAGATTCAAGTAAATTACTAACACTTTTGAGCTATAACACTGTGTATCCCTTTACTTATTGTATATTAGCTCTATTACCATCTGCTCTTACTTGGGAGACTCATTAGCTATAGTTAAATGACATTTGTTAGAAACAAGAGTTTTTAAAGTTAGAACCATAATGGTTTCTAAAAATCATAAAAATATATAACATCTTCCTAATTGACCATATTTACCAGTTCTTGATCTAGGGACTGTATGAATGACTTCGTGCTGCTGTATGAGGTAGAGTTGCCTGTAAGAGAAGAAACTGAATCACTGATCAGTACCCTCAAGTTAGAATGTTTTCTCTGAGCTTTATAACTGGATGTGGCATATTAGAGGATTACAGGGAATAGCAGAGACATAAAAGCAAAGGGGAAGTTGAAAGGAATCAGTGGCTTCTAGAGAGTTTCCCTTCACTACACCTGCTGAAAAGCCCTGTTGTAACCATTGATCTTATTTTAAATGTCTGAGTTCTTCATATTGCTTTGATAATAAGGATTTCATAATTTCTGGAGCTTAGTAATTGGTTCCAGGAGTAGCACAGACAATTAGGTGGTGAATGTCAGACACTAAATTTTTGTTAGATTTATTAACATAGCAGATTTGTGGCTCATTTTTACACCACTGTTTGTTTTCTCTGTCCACAGTGTTTTATTAGGTATGGCATGTTCCTCCTAATTGGAACCAAATATCCCAACCAAACATCAGAAATGGATTTTAGTACCCTGTGAGAAATCATCTTCTCCTAATGGACAGTCACAGGGGGTTATCTATGTGCCTCATTTTCTATGGATCTGGAGAATTGTGACTCATCTCTTTGAAGCCACAAAAAATCTCCACTTTGGGCATCAGTCTCATTGCCCTTGAGAGAGTATGCTTCTTTTGATGATCTTGGGACCTCTTATTGTTTCTGGGCCCGATATATGGAATTGTATAAAAACCATCCTATTAGTCAGGATTCGATGACAGAGAACAGAATCTTCCCTGTTTTAAGCAGGAAGGGATTTAGTATAGTTTATATTAAACAAACTCCGTAATTATTAGTAGGACTCAAGAGAAGACGCTAAGCTGAGAAGACAGACACTAGGATGAATTCCCAAAGCCTTACTCCCCAGGTGGGCTACTGAAAGAGCTGCTGCTCTGATCAGGAAGCTTCTCCTGCTGAAGTGGTACCAACTCTGGGACCACCACCAGTTCTGTCCTGTCTGCACGAGCACAGGCAATGCCTCATACCTGATCTTTCTCATGATTAACTCACTTCTGAAGTCAAGTCTTGAGTGCATGTGACTGACAGAACTTTAGTTATATCCAGAACCCATAGCTGCAAGGAAATCTGGGAAAGGTAAGCTTTAGGTTTTTGGCCATGATCGTATAAGGATAACATGAGGAGACTGGATTAGATGGTGAGCATGCCAATCCACATTTTTTTTTTTTTGCCATTACCAGTAGTCTGTATTTAAGTCAGACCAACTCAAACTTACTTTCCAAATTGGTAAAAATCTATTCATCCAGCCTTTCTTTTTTGGCATGATGGATAGTAACCAGATAGCGAGAACATATTTATATAGGTTGGTAAACTATTTGTTCTTTAAATGCTGCTATGCTTCTCCTTTTAAATAAAATCAGTACTTTAGTGAATAAGAAATAGCTAACATCTCTTGTTGAGGCATATGTGAAAGTTGGTGAAGGTAACTGTTGGACACAGGATAAAACAGTACCACCCAAGCAGACACCATTGCCTTAAGACAATATCATCTATATTAGAGGATTTTATTCTTGAAGACATGAAGTAAACCTGAACTTCAAAGATTGTTTTGGTGACTATAACCTTAAGTATAGTTTGAAATCAGGTAGTGTGATGCCTTCAGATTTGTTCTTTTTGCTTAGTCTGTCTTTGGCTATGTGGGCTCTTTTTTGGTTCCATATGAATTTTAGAATTGTTTTTTCTAATTCCGTGAAGAATGATGGTGGTATTTTGATGGGGGTTGTGTTGAATTTATAGATTGCTTTTGGCAGTATGGTCATTTTTCACAATATTGATTCTACCCATCCATGAACATGGGATGTGTTTCCATTTGTTTGTGTCATCTTTGATTTCTTTCAGCAGTGTTTTGTTGTTTTCCTTGTAGAGGTCTTTCACCTCCTTGGTTAGGTATATTCGTAAGTATTTTATTTTTACTTTTTTGCAGCTTTTACAATAGCTGCAAAAAATAATTCTTGATTTGATTCTCTGCTTGGTTGCTGTTGTTGTACAGAAGCATGATACTGGTATAAAAATAGGCACATAGACCAATGGAACAGGAGAGAGAACCTAGAAATAAACCCAAATACTTACAGCCAACTGATCTTTGACAAAGCAAACAAAAACATAAAAGTGGGGAAAGGACATTCTTTTCAACAAATGGTGCTGGAATAATTGGCTAGCCATATGTAGGAGAATGAAACTGGATCCTTATCTCTCACCTTAATCAACTCAAGATGGATTAAGGACTTAAATATAAGACTTAAAACTATAAAAGTTATAGAAGATAACATTGGAAAAACCCTTCTAGACATTGGCTTAGGCAAGGATTTCATGCCCAAGAACCCAAGAACAAATGCAATAAAAACAAAGATAAATAGTTGGGACTTAATTAAAAGAAAGAGCTTTTGCATGGCAAAAAGAACAGTCAGCAGAGTAAACAGACAACCCACAGAGTGGGAGAAAATCTTCACAATCTATGTATCTGACAAAGGACTAATATCCAGAATCTACAACAAACTCAAATCAGCAAGAAAAAAACAATCCCATCAAAAAGTGGGCTGAGGACATGAATAGACAATTCTCAAAAGAAGACATACAAATGGCCAACAAACATATGAAAAAATGCTCAACATCACTAATGATCAGGGAAATACAAATCAAAACCACAGTGTGATACCACCTTACTCCTGCAAGAATGGCCATAATCAAAAAATAAAAAAAAATGGCAGATGTTGGTGTGGATGTGGTGATCGGGGAACACTTCTACACTGCTGGTGGGAATATAAACTAGTACAACCACTATGGAAAACAGTGTGGAGATTCCTTAAAGAACTAAAAGTAGAACTACCATTCGATCCAGCAATCCCACTACTGGGTATCTACCCAGAGGCAAAGAAGTCATTATACGAAAAAGATACTTGCACATGTATGTTTATAGCAGCACAGTTTGTAATTGCAAAATCATGGAACCAACCCAAATGCCCATCAGTCAATGAGTGGATAAAGAAACTGTGGTATATACATACAATGGAATACTACTCAGCCATAAAAAGGAATTAATTAATGGCATTTGCAGTGACCTGGATGAGATTGGAGACTATTATTCTAAATGAAGTAACTCAGGAATGGAAAACGAAACATCGTATGTTCTCATTGATATGTGGGAGCTAAGGTATGAGGACGCAAAGCCATAAGAATGCTACAGTGGACTTTGGGGACTGTGGGGGGAAGAGTGGGAGGGGGATAGGGATAAAAGACTACAAATAGGATACAGTGTATACTGCTTGGGTGATGGGTGCACCAAAATCTTGTAAATCACCACTAAAGAACTTACGTAACCAGATACCACCTGTACCCCAATAACCTATGGAAAACACACACACACACACACACACACACACACAAAGATTGTTGAGTTGTGTGGCATGTGGCATCTTGTTGGTAGACACTTTTCTCTGCATTTCTCTTTGGTGATATGGCACATATCAGGGCTACTTTTAGTTTGGGACTCAGTGGGAAACCATCCATCCACTGTGTTTTTGTTTTGTTTCAGTTGTATTTTAGTTGCCTTATAGGGTGATTGAAGTGTTCCAATTTTCTTTTCTTTAAAAAAATCCTTTGTTCTGATACAAAGTCTTTTACTTGAAAGAATTTTATTAGGCTGAGTTCATTATTACAGAGTATCTCAATGCAAAGGATATAGAAAAATCATATTAAAGAACTAATAGGCTTTTAACTGATTTAAATGAACAAAGGCCTTTTTTTGCTTCCTTCTTGTCCATGCTCAAGCATCTTCCCAATCCCAATAAATTACATATTTACTTTACAAATTGGATTTCACAGGCAATGGTAAATATTAGTGATATTTTCCATTATTTACTGTAAGAACTGATCCAATTGAACGCTTTTTCTTCTTCAGTTATTCTAGACACTGTTAATTAGTGAAATTCTATCCCTGATTATTTGATTGTCAAGGCACTAGTTCAGCCGTTCTCATAATGGATATTTTCACTTTTGTTTTAAAATCCGTAGATAATGTAATGTTTTAAATGTCCTATACACTGAGAAATTCAAATTGCTGTAAATCTCTTGGCTCTAAGATATAAAAACAGCAGTGTAAGTGAAAATATCATTGCTGTATCATTTAACGTACTACAGAACAAGCCCTGCACTTAGAATTTCATTTTGGCAAGAAAATGTTGTACAACATTTTAAAACTGAAAATGTACATTTTCAGTTTTAGGAAAAGTCTGGGATTTCCTAAGCCTATGCCTCTTGACACATTGTGATGAAGGTTTTGGTATCTTTTTTTTTTTTTTTTTTTGAGATGGAGTCTCACTGTCACCCAGGCTGGAGTACAGTGTTGCTATCTTGGCTCACTGCAACCGTAGCCTCATGGGTTCAAGCTATTTTCCTGCCTCAGCCTCCCAAGTAGCTGGGATTACAGGTGTGTGTCACCACGCCTGGCTAATTTTTGTATTTTTAGTAGAGATGGGGTTTTACCATGTTGGCCAGGCTGGTCTTGAACTCGTGACCTCAGGTGATCCACCCGCCTCGGCCTTCCAAAATGCTGGGATTACAGGTGTGAGCCACCACGCCTGACCTGGTTTTTGTATCTTATAGATTCTTCTTTCTGTAGGATAGATCTTATAGATTCCTTTTTCTTCTTTTTCAATTCAGACTCTTTCACCGTCTGTTACAGGTGAGAGAAACATTTGTAAACATATCCAATTAAATAATACAGTGAAGAATGGCAGAGAGAGAAATGGCTCATGGGAGACAACATTGCATCACAGTTAAGGAAATGGGTTGAATAAATTACTTAACTCCTCCAATATTCCATTTACTCAACTCTTAAATGGGACTAATACCACCTGCTTGTTATGAGGTTGTTGTAAGGATTACATTAGGTAATATACCTAAAGCTCTTAGCACAGTATCTGGAACATACTAAATATTCAATACATTTATTTATTACTGCTTTTGATACTCTCTGGGCAGACACTGAGTTTTCAAAAGCTGGTGGAGAGATTTCTGAATATGATGGCAGCTACCTAGAAGTGCCTGATTTGTCTTCTCCACCTTCTCATTTAAATAATCTTGAAATATATTGAAAACTAGAATATTCAGCAACAATCTGCCTTGAGAGGAAATTTGACCAATAAACAACAGAAAAAAGCTATAATTTTCTGAAAAATATCCTCAAATTGATTCACTGTGAGTAGAAAACCTGAATTATTCAATGACCCTGGGGGAATTCCCCCCCACCTTCCTAATGATGCTGTGTGCAAATAGTTAGAAAAATGGGAATTTTTAAGTTTTGGAAAAAGATAATCTTGTTTTATAGAGCTGTTGCAGAGCACAGATATATCATGCTGACATTTCATCAATTAATTTACAAATGTAGTGTGATGCTGACACAAAACTTGATAAAAAGGGGTTTAGAATACTTGAACAGAAATTTGGGTAAAAGATGATCACTGGGTTAGAATATCATTAAAATACTATGTTTGCAAACATTTAATGTCATGAGAAAATGTATTATGTTTAGTGAAAAGGGATGGCACATATCCTTATATTCAACAGCATCCTTTTTGTTAGTAAAAAAAAAATGTAAATATTAGCTTGGTGCAAAAGTAATGGTGGCTTCTGCCATTACTTTTGCACCAGCCTAATATTAACAATAGTAAAACCTGGGTAGTACAATTGTGAGTGACTTTTGTGTTTTTCCTTGTGCCTTTGTCTATTTTTGAAATTCTCTACAATGATTATGCATTATTTCTATAATTAGAAAAGGAATATTATTTAAAAAGAAGACTCTGGCCATATCAAGATGGAGGCAAGAATATTGCAAAATTGAATTGTTTATGAAAAAAGATTGGTTAGACAATTTCCCATGGCTAACTTTGTCCTTAGTAAGCTTTGGGAGGTTTCACTTTTTATTTCTTTTCTTCATTTTCGATTTAGTCCCTTAAAACTTTTTTTTTTTAATGGGTGAGTTCTATCTACTCAAGTTGTGAAGGACACCTAATTAGAATGTAGCAGGCAGAATATTCCTAATTGGAATATTCCCTAGGTGATGTTTTAGTGATGAGCTTTCTGTTTTAATTTTTTTGTCTGCTTCCTGTAATGGATCAAAAATGGAAGAAGGCTGGTTTACTGAACATTCAACAGCAAGTAACTTATAACAAAAGTTTAAGGTATATAAACAGAAATTCAATAAATTAATTAGAAAACACTGTTGGACTTTAAAAATAGGAAAACTTTACATGCTAACTTGTATTTAGATTAATATCAAACTAACAAATTGAATTTAGAACTATAGAGGTCTCTCCCTGCATACAACAGATACTCAATAGTACGTGAAAAAATGAATTTGTTTTTAAAACTTTATTAATTTGTACTCCACTTATCTCTCATGCCCCAAAGAGATTTCATCAAGGATTCTAGAGTATTCCCTCTCCCTTTTGTTCTTAGTCTTAACAGATAATATTCTTACTGTGTAAGATCATTGTACCATTCTCCAATGTTCTACATCTTCAAAAAATCCACTTAAAGCACCTGAATTTCAAAATAATGTAGTATTTTAAGGATTACTTAAAATTCTACTAGGAATTTGTGAATAATGTTGGTCACATATATTAATTAAATATCAGTAATACATATATTTTAGATATTGCTTTGTTGAGAGGAGAGAAAAATTTAATGTATTAATTAATAAAGCATTCAAATTCTGAAAGTATTGTGAAAAGGAAGAAAAATCACTTGAGATTTTTAATACCCAATGATAAATGCTGTTAATATTTTGGTGTGCATACTTCTGGTATTATTCCTGTTTGCTTATATATTTTAACATATTGGGATCACATTATACATATCATTTTAGATCCTGATTTTTTTCATTTAACCATATAGAAGGCATTTCTAGTATAATAAATATTCTTCTACAGCATGATTTTAATGATTGAATATTACCCCATCTGATGACTGTATCATGATTTATAGTCTTCATTGTCTGGGCTTATTTGTAGCCATCCTTCTTGGGAAGGATTTCCACATATTGGAAACAACTTGAGTGTTGTGATCGAAGCTGTTTCTCCTTTAGGGGCTACCCCAAGCCCAGTAATGCTGTGGTTCTTGCAGACTCGTAGAGGTCTGCCTTGATGCTCTTGGACAAGAACCGGCAGAATTCTCTGTATTAACAGGCAAAGACTCTTTTTCTCTTCCGTTTCTCCCAAACATACAGAGTCTTTCTAAAGCTGGGGGTGAAGTGACACAAGCACCCCTGTGGCCACCAGTGCTTTGACTATGCTGGCTCAGACCTGAAGCCAGCATAGCACTGGGTCTTGTCCAAGGCCTGCTGAAACCACTGCCTGGCTACTGTCTATGTTTGCTCAAGGCCAGGGGCTCTGCAATCAGCATGTGGCAAAGCCAGCCAGGTCAGTGTCCTCTTCTGGGTGACGAGGTCCCCTAAACCCTGGGTGGGTCCAGAAGTGCCATACATGAGTCAGGGACTAGAGTTAAAAACCTTAGAAGTCTACCTAGTGCTCTATTGTATTGTGGCTGAGCTGGCAGTCAAACAAGGCACAGTCCTTCCCACTCTTCCCTCCACTTTTCCAAAGGCAGAGGAGCCTCACTCCATAGCCACCACTACCCCTGGTCGTGAGGAGTACTGTCAGACTATCACTAATGTTCCCTTAAGGCCCAAGGTCTCTTAAGTCAGCTTGTCCTGAATCCTGCCTACCCTTGGAGTCACCCTTCAGGGCAGTGGGCCCTGCTCTGGTGCAGGGCAGGTCTAGCAATTCCATCCAAGAGTCAAGTCCTGGAATCAGAGACCCCAAGAGCCTTCTTGGTGCTCTACCCCCTGTGGCTGTGCTGGTACCTGAAGCCAGCAAGACTGAGAGGCTCACCCAAGGTCCTTAATGTAGCATGATGCCGCACAATTGCTGTGTTCTCTCTACCCCTCCTCCTGCACCTTGGAGGGAGTGGTGGCCTGAGTGACTCAGGATTATTTTTTCTATCTCTTTAGTGCCTCTTTCAGCAAGATGAGGGTAAAACCAGGTACTATGAGTGCTCACCTGATTTTTGGTACTTATGCAGGTGTTTCTTTCTTTTTTTTTTTTTTTTTTGAGACAGAGTCTCATTCTGTTGCCCAGGCTGGAGTGAAGTGGTGTAATCTCATCTCACTGCAACCTCTGTCCCCGGGTTCAAGCAATTCTCCTGCCTCAGCCTTCCAAGTAGCTGGGATTACAGGCACCTGACACCACACCTGGCTAATTTTTGTATTTTTAGTAGAGACAGAGTTTCACCATGTTGGCCAGACTCATCTTGAACTCCTGACCTCAAGTGATTCGCCCGCCTCAGCCTCCCAAAGTGCTGGGATTACAGGCGTGAACCACTGCACTCAGCCAACAGGTGTTTCCTCTGTGTAGACAGTTGTTAACTTGGTGTCCTTGTGGGTGGTGGGGGGCATAATCGGTGAAGCCTTCTACTCTGCCATTGTATCTGCCTCTGTATCATGATTTATGTACACTAAAAATCTAGGTTTGTAAAAATAGCTTGTTGGTATTACAAACGACATGAAAGTTTTTCCTTTTTCCACTAAAGGGATGTAAGATTCCTCAGACATATACAGCCCCCCAAATCCATCAATTTATCATCATAAAAAGACAATTGTTGAAAGATTTATTTTATCCCAAACTTTAAAGTGTAAAGCAGAACACTTGATTTTTATTGTATTATTTTTATAAATTTATAGACTATGAAGGAAGGGAAATTGCAGGCTATAAAAGAGGAGGACTGATTGGAAGGTATATCAGAGAAATGGAAAAAAAGGCTAATTGAAAAGCATGATGTGGTAGGCAGACTTCAAAGATGGTCCCTATCTTCTGATATTCATGCCCTCGTGTGATCTTCTATCCTTGATTGCAAACCGGACTTAATGACTTGTGTCTAGCCAAAAGAATATGGCGAAGGTGGTGGAATGCTGCTTCTGTGATTAGGTTATAAAATATAGTGCCTTCTGTCTTGCTAGCAGATCCTCCCTGTTGTCTTCTCAGCTTGCATGCTTTGATGAAGTAAGCTGCCATGTGGAAGAGGTACATTGTTAAGGAAATGAGGGCAACCTCTGGCCACTAGCTAGCAAGGAAGTGAGGTCCTTTGCCCAACAGCCTGTGTAGAACTGACTGCTGTGGACAATCACTATGTGAGCTTGGGAAGTTGCTCCTTCCTCAGTCAGAGCTTCAGATGAGACTGCAGACCCACATTAACACCTTGACAGAGACTACAACCCAGAGGACTCAGATAAGCCGTGCCCAGACTCATTTCCCATAGAAACTGAGATAGAAAATGTGTGTTGTTTTAAGTTGCTAAGTTTTGGGGGTAAATTGTTATGCAGCAATACACAATAATACAGATTTGACTAGAAAAAGGAGGCAAGAGCAAATTCAAAGGCCATGAAAAAGATGCATATACTGAAGATTGTAGAAAATATTGAACTTTTACTTTTTCAGGATATCTTTTGCTGACTGGATGATAGTAGTTATTTTCTTTATACAATTATTTTAAATCTAATAAAATAGTGTTCTTATAAAAAAGCTAAAAATATGGAAAAGTTCAAAGTAAAAATTACATAATTTCATCACCAAATATAATTATAATTATTAATTATTATTTTGGTTTATCTTTGTCTTCTCCCTGCCTTTTTTTTCCTACAAAATCAGGATTGTACTCTAATAGTGTTTTGTATCTTGTCTTCTAATCTACTGCATATTACAGACAGTTTCAATTTCATATTCTTCCACAACATCTTTTACATGGCTTCATGGTTGCCCATTGTCTGATGTTTTATAATTTATTTAATCACACTTCTATTATTAGACACAATAGTATATTTAAATACACAAAATTGGACTACCCCAGAAAATCAAGGTTATATGGATGACAGTCGTGTTTTGTTTCAGGCTTTGCTTTATCTCAGAGACATGATATATTTTCAGAGCTGAAGGAAGACATAATTTTTAAAGCCAGTTCTCCCAGGTAGACTGCACATTACTCTCTAGAAAGTCTCATCAGGGCCATTTCTGTCTCATTTAGATGAAAGGACTCCATAATTGAACCAAATGACTGACTAGTGGTAACAAGTTTGGGAAAATATTTAGCAGCTATGACCTCATTATTTAAAAAGTCTTAGACTTTGGGGGGAAAGATGTCACATTTTGAAATCTAGCTATTGTAAAGCCATAGAGAAATGTCAGAATAAAATACCTGCCTCTTGTCTGCTTTAGTTGAACTTTAAGACTCAAGCAGTTGACCAGGTCAGTGGGACAGAGATCCCACTAGAACCAGGAGGGACATGTGCTTGTGACCATGATTTTCACCCTTTGACAGACATGTGATATTTTTCAGTTTTTTCTGATTTTTAATCTTGTCTTTTTCAGTGTTATCTAAAATCAGTTTCAAAACAGATGTTTAAAAATTTAAAAAACATATCTCAGAATTTCCCAAATAACTATTTTCCTAAATATCACACTGTACCTCCTTGGTTTTTGGCAAGTAATTTTAAAATTGAAGTTGGATGTAAAATTACCAGCAATTTAACAAATGCTAAATTCAGACTTTCTTTGCTTATCTCCAGATACATTTCATTAAACATAAAAAATTAACAAAACATGGATAGTCAGGCACCTGATGCAGTGTTTTGCTCTAGAATCTAGCTGATATGTTAATGCCTGTCCAGTTCTAAATTTCTGTGATTTTATAACTTCATCAGTAAGAGTGGTTAGAAACATTACTGTGTGACACCTAAGGCTGGGGTTAACAGCTTTCATTCATCTCTGACCACACCTCAGTCCTAATGAAGTCTCCCTTTGAATATCTGCTCCTAGTGAGTTGACTTTGTGTCCACAAAATTTGACTTTGATGATTCTTTCAAAAAAGTGGGATTTGAAGAATCTCAAGGCACTTTTTCCAGATGCAAAGTTCTGGACCCTGTGTCCTGGGCTAGCAATTGTGCTCTTGTTCTGAAAGCTTTGAGATGAAGACTTTATTTAATTGATGCTGTACATGTATTGCTTGTGAAATTTTTGGATTTCTTCTCAGGAAATGTACTATATGAAATGGAAAGATTTTTGTATTGCCATAAATATATCTACATGGGAATTCTTGTGGCTTTGAAGAGTGTCCGACATCTGATTGCATCAGAATTCCCATAATGCTATACATAAAGTAAAGCTGACCTTGCATTTCTAATTAGAACTGAGAGGAACAGAAATCCTAGTGTGTGTGTGTTTTAAAAAAATATTTTTCAAGCTGAAGACAAAGCCCAAATATTTGAAGGTGGTAGAAAGAAATATCAGAAAAGGACAATTTGAAATGAATATTATTTTCCCCTAATTAACCTAGAAAGGTTACACAACTTTTTAGGGAAAAAAAAAATGCCAGGTGAATGGGGAATGTATGTAGTAGGGGTTCTTAAATATTCAATTTTTGATATATTCTATTGCCATAGGGAAGAATTTAAGTATTTCTTGAACTAAAGAAACATCAGGCTTTGATCCAAGATAAAATTTTGGAGTCTCAGCTTCTGTTCCTACTAAGCCTGTAACCAAGCCACATGACATGCCTGGACATCACATGCCTTTCTTTTACCTTCTATTCCCTTCTGCTAAATTACCTTTCTAAAAGTATCCATTTTTTTTTCAGCTTCAAAACAATTTAATGAGCACTTATTATGTAGGTTTGCATTATACCTCATGCTGGGATCATAAATGTGTGATCCCTGCTCTCAGGGGAAGCCTAACTCAGACGTAGAGTTAACTCTGACTGTTAGCTCTGAATGTAGGATATGGTCGTTTGTTTTAGACATCACTTATACAACCCTGAAGTTTAATTTCTTTTTTTAACCAGGCATTTTATTTGCTGCTGCTTGTAATTTTGTCAATAATTATCACCACCTGATTTAAGTTGTCCTTTCTGCCTCCTCAGTACTCATTTCTCTCACTCAGGCATTTTTCCCTTGTCTTTGTCAATATGGTGAATGTGAAAAACAATAAACTTAAGTAAGATATTTTATCAGAAAGATTAACTCTGAAAGAATTAATGTCAAATTTATGTCTTAGTAAGTTAGAGCATTCCTTGAGGACATAGTAATTGAAAGTCTACATTTAAATTAGACTTTAAATGTTGACTTTCAATTACTAACTTTGAAAATAAGAGATACAAATGTAAATGACATCCCTAATTGCTATAAAGGGAATTGTAGGTTCTTAAGAATTTGGGACTATAAAGTACTATTATTAAATTCCAGACTAGTAAAGTTACTAGAAGAAAAAGAGTTGAGAGAAAAGTTTATTTTAAAATGTTATGTATGGTGATCTTGGCTCACTGCTACCTCTGACTCCTGGGTTCAAGCAATTATCCTGCCTCAGCCTCCCGAGTAGCTGTGATTACAGGCACACACCACCATGCCCAGCTAATTTTTGTATTTTTAGTACAGATGGGGTTTCACCAAGGATCTGTTCCAAGATGGCCGAATAGGAACAGCTCCGGTCTGCAGTTCCCAGTGTAATCAACACAGAAGACGGGTGATTTCTGCATTTCCAACTGAGGTACCTGGTTTATCTCATTGGGACTGGTTGGACAGTGGGTGCAGCCCACGGAGGGCAAGCTGAAGCAGGGCAGGGCATCACCTCACTTGGGAAGTGCAAGGGGTCGGGGGATTTCCCTTTCCTAGCCAAGGGAAGCCATGACAGACTATACCTGGAAAAAACAGGACACTCCCACCCAAATATTGTGCTTTTCCTAAGGTCTTAGCAACAAGGAGACAAGGAGATTCTCTCCCGTGCCTGGCTCAGTGGGTCCCACACCCACGGAGCCTTGCTCACTGCTAGCGCCGCAGTCTGAGATTGAACTGTGAGGCGGCAGCCTGGCTGGGGGAGGGGCATCCGCCATTGCTGAGGCTTGAGTAGGTAAACAAAGCAGCTGGGAAGCTTGAACTGGGCAGAGCCCACCACAGCTCAACAAGGCCTACTGCCTCTAGACTCCATCCTCTGTGGGCAGGGCTTAGCTGAACAAAAGGCAGCAGATAACTTCTGCAGACTTAAACGTCCCTGTCTGACAGCTGAAGAGGGCAGTGGTTCTCCCAACATGGCGTTTGAGCTCTGAGAACGGGCAGACTGCCTCCTCAAGTGGGCCTGACCGCTGTGTAGCCTAACTGGGAGACACTCCCCAGTAGGGGCCAACTGACACCTCATACAGCCGGGTGCCCCTCTGGGACGAAGCTTCCAGAGGAAGGATCAGGCAGCAATATTTGCTGTTCTGCAATATTTGCTGTTCTGCAGCCTCCGCTAGTGATACCCAGACAAACAGGGTCTGGAGTGGACCTCCAGCAAACTCCAACAGACCTGCAGCTGAGGGACCTGTTAGAAGGAAAACTAACTAACAGAAAGGAATAGCATCAACATCAGCATCAACATCAGCAACAACACCAAAACCCCATCTGTAGGTCACCAACATCAAAGACCAAAAGTAGATAAAACCACAAAGATGGTGAGAAACCAGAGCAGAAAAGCTGAAAATTCTAAAAATCAGAGCACCTCTTCTCCTCCAAAGGATTGCAGCTCCTTGCCAGCAACGGAACAAAGCTGGATGGAGAATGACTTTGACAAGTTGACAGAAGTAGGCTATAGAAGGTCGGTAATAACAAACTTCTCTGAGCTGAAGGAGCTTGTTTGAACCCATCACGAGGAAGCTAAAAACCTTGAAAAAAGGTTAGATGAATGGCTAACTAGAATAAACAGTGTAGAGGAGACCTTAAATGACCTAACAGAGCTGAAACCATGGCACCAGAACTTCGTGATGCATGCACAAGCTTCAATAGCCAATTTGATCAAGTGGAAGAAAGGGTATCAGTGATTGAAGATCAAATTAATGAAATAAAGTGAGAAGTTTAGAGAAAAAAGAGTAAAAATAAATGAACAAAGACTCCAAGAAATATGGGACTATGTGAAAAGACCAAA
Source organism: Pongo pygmaeus (assembly GCF_028885625.2). Lineage (NCBI taxonomy): Eukaryota > Metazoa > Chordata > Mammalia > Primates > Hominidae > Pongo > Pongo pygmaeus. Next base: position 151,991,134 of record NC_072373.2, on the reverse strand, counting down.
TCTGCGTTTGGAAGTGATGGGGAGAGTGGAACCAAGTTGGAAAACACTCTTCAGGATATTATCCACGAGAACTTCCCCAACCTAGCGAGGCAGGCCAACATTCAAATTCAGGAAATACAGAGAACACCACAAAGATACTCCTTGAGAAGAGCAACCCCAAGACACACAACTGTCAGATTCAGCAAGGTTGAAATGAAGGGAAAAATGTTAAGGGCAGACAGAAAGGTCGAGTTACCCACAATGGGAAGACCATCAGACTAACAGCGGATCTCTCGGCAGAAACTCTACAAGCCAGAAGAGACTGGGGGCCAATATTCAACATTCTTAAAGAAAAGAATTTTCAACCCAGAATTTCATATCCAGCCAAATTAAGCTTCATAAGTGAAGGAGAAATAAAATCCTTTACAGACAAACAAATGCTGAGAGATTTTGTTACCACCAGGCCTGCCTTCCAAGAGCTCCTGAAGGAAGCACTAAACATGGAAAGGAACAACTGGTAACAGCCACTGCAAAAACATGCCAAATTGTAAAGACCGTCGATGCTAGGAAAGAACTGCATCAATTAATGAGCACAATAACCAGCTAACATCATAATGACAGGATCAAATTCACACATAACAATATTAACCTTAAATGTAAATGGGCTAAATGCCCCAATTAAAAGACAAAGACTGGCAAATTTGATAAAGAGTCAAGACCCATCAGTGTGCTATATTCAGGAGACCCATCTCATGTGCAAAGACTCAAATAGACTCAAAATAAAGGGATGGAGGAAGATCTACCAAGCAAATGGGTAGCGGAAAAAAAAAAAAAAAAAAAGCAGGGGTTGCAATGCTAGTCTCTGATAAAAACAGACTTTAAACCAACAAAGATCAAAAGAGACAAAGAAGGCCATTATGTAATGGTAAAGGGATCAATTCAACAAGAAGAGCTAACTATCCTAAACATATATGCACCCAATACAGGAGCACCCAGATTCATAAAGCAAGTCCTTAGATACCTCCAAAGAGACTTAGACTTCCACACAATAATAATGGGAGACTTTAACACCCCACTGTCAATATTAGACAGATCAATGAGACAGAAGGTTAACAAGGATATCCAGGACTTGAACGCAGCTCTGCACCATGCAGACGTAATAGACAGCTACAGAACTCTCCACCCCAAATCAACAGAATATACATTCTTCTCAGCACCACATCACATTTATTCTAAAATTGACCACATAATTGGAAGTAAAGCACTCCTCAGCAATGTAAAAAAACAGAAATCACAACAAACTGTCTCTCAGACCACAGTCCAGGACTAGATGGATTCACAGCCGAATTCTATCAGAGGTACAAAGAGGAGCTGGTACCATTCCTTCTGAAACTATTCCAATCAATAGAAAAAGAGGAAATCCTCTCTAACTCATTTTATGAGGCCAGCATCATCCTGATACCAAAGCCGGGCAGAGACACAACAAAAAAAGCAAATTTTAGACCAGTATCCCTGATGAACATCGATGCAAAAATCCTCAATAAAATACTGGCAAACCAAATCCAGCAGCACATCAAAAAGCTTCTCCACCATGATCAGGTCAGTTTCATCCCTGGGATGCAAGGCTGGTTCAAAATACGCAAATCAATAAACATAATCCATCACATAAACAGAACCAACAACAAAAACCACACGATTATCTCAATAGATGCAGAAATGGCCTTCAACAAAATTCAACAGCCCTTCATGCTAAAAACTCTCAATAAACTAGGTATTTATGGAACATATCTCAAAACAAAAAGAGCTATCTATGACAAACCCACAGCCATTATCATACTGAATGGGCAAAAACTGGAAACATTCCCTTTGAAAACTGGCACAAGACAAGGATGCCCTCTCTCACCACTCCTAATTCAATATAGTGTTGGAAGTTATGGCCAGAGCAATAAGGTAAGAGAAAGAAATAAAGTGTATTCAATTAGGAATTGAGGAAGTCAAATTGTCCCTGTTTGCAGATGACATGATTGTATATTTAAAAAACCCCATCGTCTCAGCCCAAAATCTCCTTAATCTGATAAGCAACTTCAGCAAAGTCTCAGGATACAAAATCAATGTACAAAAATCACAAGCATTCCTATACACCAATAACAGACAAACAGAGAGCCAAATCATGAGTGAACTCCCATTCACAATTGCTACAAAGAGAATAAAATACCTAGGGATACAACTTACAAGGGATGTGAAGGACCTGTTCAAGGAGAACTACAGACGAAATAAGAGGACACAAACAAATGGAAGAACATTCCATGCTCATGGATAGGAAGAATCAATATCTTGAAAATGGCCATACTGCCCAAGGAAATTTATAGATTCAATGCCATCCCCATGAAGCTACCAATGACTTTCTTCAAAGAATTGGAAAAAACTACTTTAAGTTCATACGGAACCAAAAAAGAGCCCACATTGCCAAGACAATCCTAAGCCAAAAGAACAAAGCTGGAGGCATCATGCTACCTGACTTCAAATTATACTACAAGGTTACAGTAACCAGAACAGTGTGGTACTGATACCAAAACAGAGATACAGACCAATGGAACAGAAGAGAGCCCTCAGAAATAATGCCACACATCTGCAACCATCTGATCTTTGACAAACCTGACAAAAACAAGAAATGGGGAAAGGATTCCCTATTTAATAAATGATGCTGGGAAAACTGGCTAGCCATATGTAGAAAGCTGAAACTGGATCCCTTCCTTACACCTTATACAAAAATTAACTCAAGATGGATTAAAGACTTAAATGTTAGACCTAAAACCATAAAAACCCTAGAAGAAAACCTAGGCAATACTATTCACGACATAGGCATGGGCAAGGACTTCATGACTAAAACACCAAAAGCAATGGCAACAAAAGCCAAAATAGACAAATGGGATCTAATTAAACTAAAGAGCTTCTGCACAGCAAAAGAAACTACCATCAGAGTGAACAGGCAACCTATAGAATGGAAGAAAATTTTTGCAATGTAGCCATCTGACAAAGGGCTAATATCCAGAATCTATAAAGAACTCAAACAAATTTACAAGAAAAAAGCAATCCCATCAAAAAGTGGGCAAAGGATATGAACAGACACTTCTCAAAAGAATAAATCTATGCAGCCAACAGAAACATGAAAAAATGCTCATCATCACTGGCCATCAGAGAAATGCAAATCTAAACCACAATGAGATACCATCTCACACCAGTTAGAATGGCAATCATTAAAAATTCAGGAAACAACAGATGCTGGAGAGGATGTGGAGAAATAGGAACGCTTTTACACTGTTGGTGGGAGTGTAAATTAATTCAACCATTATGGAAGACAGTGTGGCAATCCCTCAAGGATCCAGAACTAGAAACACCATTTGATCCAGCAATCCCATTACTGGGTATATACCCAAATGATTATAAATCATGCTACCATAAAGACGCATGTACACGTGTGTTTATTGTGGCACTGTTCACAATTGCAAAGACTTGGAACCAACTCAAATGTCCATCAATGATAGACTGGCTTAAGAAAATGTGGCACATATACACCATGGAATACTATGCAGCTGTAAAAAAGGAAGAGTTCATGTCCTTTGCAGGGACATGGATGAAGCTGGAAACCATCATTCTGAGCAAACTATCACAAGGACAGAAAACCAAACACCACGTGTTCTCACTCATAGGTGGGAATTGAACAGTGAGATCACTTGGACACAGGGTGGGGAACATCATACACTGGGGCCTGTCGGGAGGTGGGGGACTGGGGGAGGGATAGCATTAGGAGAAATACCTAATGGAAATGACGAGTTGATGGGTGCAGCAAACCAACATGGCACATGTATACCTAGGTATCAAACCTGCACATTGTGCACATGTACCCTAGGACTTAAAGTTTAATAATAAAAAAATAAAATGTTATGTGTGTAACATTTCCATTTCTTAATTTAATTAAGTCTCTAATGTGTGACATTAGTCAGTTCTGTGCCTCAGTTTCTTCATCTTAATTATTGAGATTCTAGGGTTGTTGGGGGGATTAAATTAGGTATAGCGAGGAAAGGAAAGCATTAGTTTTGATGAAAGGTATGACCATTTACACCCGTTCTGGGCCTTCCTTGTTGTCAGCGTTCTATTCACTCAATAGCATGTGGGGTCGGGATGTAGTAGATGGATGCTCTCCTTAAAGACCAGGGCCTGCAGGGGACTCAGCTCAGCCTTCCCTGATGAGGCTAACAATTTTGTATTCTTGACATCAACCATAATATGCTAATACTCTGAAAATAATGGCTCTTAACTTTTTTTTTTTTTTTCAGATTCTCGCTCTGTCACCCAGGCTGGAGTGCAATGGCATGATCTTGGCTCAATGCAACCTCTGCCTCCCAGGCTCAAGCAATTCTCCTGTCTCACCCTCCCAAGTAGCTGGGATTACAGGCACCTGCCACCACATCCAGCTAATTTTTTGTATTTTTAGTAGAGAAGGGGTTTTGCTGTGTTGGCCAGGCTGACCTCAAACTCCTGACCTCAGGTGATCCACCCGCCTTGGCTTCCCAAAGTGCTGGGATTACAGGTGTGAGTCAGTGTGCCCAGCCTGTTCTTAATGCTTATAATATGAAAATGTTTTAAAATGTAAACCATTAAAAATTATTCCATCAACTGAGAAAACAAATAGTGGAAAAAAGCTTCCAAGATTTCAGGATCATTTTAAAGTAAATTTATTTAAGAAACTAAGGCTGAGTGCTGTGGTTCATGCCTGTAATCCCAGCCACTGGGCGGGCTGAGGTGGGAGGATTGCTTGAGGCCAGGAGTTTAAGACCAGCCTGGGCAACGTAGCAAGACACTATCTCTACAAAAATTAAAAAAATAATTAGCCAGGTTTGGTGGCATGCATCTGTAGTCCCAGCGACTCAGGAGGCTGAGGCAGAAGGATCTCCACAGAGTGAGATCCTGTCCCTTAAACAACAGCTGGGCTTGGTAGCTCACACCTATAATCCCAGCACTTTGGGAGGCTGAGGTGGGTGGACCCCTTGAGTCCAGGAGTTTGACACCAGCCTAGGCAATATAGTGTGACCCCATCTCTACAAAAAATACAAAAATTAGCCAGTTGTGACACATGCCAGTAGTCTCAGCTACTTGGGAGGCTGAGAGGCTGGAGGATTGCTTGACCCTGGGAGGTTGAGGCTGCAGTGAGCTGAGATTACATCACTGCACTCCAGCCTTGGTGACAGAAGGAGACCCTGTCTCAAAAACAAAAGCAACAACAACAGAGAAACTAAAGTACTACTCAAGGTCCCCATTCACCTCAGGTGAAATTTGGCTGGAACTCCATTTCTAGAGCCTTATAACGCTGTAGCATGCAAAGTGCTGTTTGTTTTTCTTTGAGTTTCCCCCTCTAATTCCTTATGTTTTGCTTTATTCCCACTTTTTTTTTTTTTTTTTTTTCTGTCTGGGAGGAGCCCTGTGTCAAATCCAGAAGCTCAACCTTTTAACCATTTTCCACAAAAAATTTAACCATATACAGAATTTTATGATTGTGGAAATTTTCCTGAAGGCCCTGAGAGGTTCCATTGCTTTCCATACAGCCTTAGGCTGTCTTACTGGCTCTACCCCTCTCTCTTCTACTCAGGGCCTTTCAAAGCCCATGCTCCTACCGTGATCCCTGCCATTGATTATGTGCCCGCCCTGGAAAGTAAGGCCCCTCCCTCCCTCTGACAGCTTCTACCACAGAGTGTGTCCCTGGGAGATTAGCCTCCCTGGCTTCCCTAACCTGCTGACATTCTGTTACTCATCAGTAAAGTATCTACGTGTTCATGTCAAATGGTAGTACATACATGAGTTAGGCATATCATGTGTACAATCCATAGACAAGGCTTGATGTGAGTATGTATTTCTAGGTCTTGTAATAATTGCAGTGGCCTCTAGGCCCTAGAACCTAACTGATTCAGGATCACTCCCCCAAAAGTCTATTTTCAATAAATTTTTATGGAGACATTATGGATTTATTTATCTTTTCATTCTGGTTTGCTCTTGTGTTAGTTAACTAAAACCTAAAGTTTACCCAAATGAGACAAAATTTGTACGTATTTTTATTTTCCCTAAATTTGTCCTCATTTAAATGTCACATGTATTTCTCCTTCTTTATTATATTCCAGATCTTAGTAAACAAATTTGGTTTACTTCAATATTTTATAAACATTGATCTTTTCTAGTTTTGGCTTTGGCCCTTCTCTACTGAGTAATGCTGATTTGTCTATGTTTTAGCTTCCGGCACTCTTAAAGCACCAATGTGGGAACATTACAGATAGTCAATATTTCTTCCCCATTCAGCTGCCTGAATGTTAATACTGTTTATTAATGGTGTTGATATTAGAAAGGGAGGCAACTGCCCATTTTCCCCTTGCTAGATTTTGTAAGAGAATGCTGACATGATGTTAATAGAGATTCTTTTATAAAAGATTGTTTTCCAGTAAAGAAGACTTAGAGCTTTCAATCTCTTTTAATCAATAAGCTAAGATATTGGCTTATTGGACAGTTTCAATTTCTGTTATACAACTACACACTATTTGGAACCAGGAGTGTAGCACTATTTTTACTTTCCTTGTGCACCCTCACTTAATTCTCTCACAAAATTGCCCTCCTTCCTTTCCCAGGAAAACATCATATATCACCCAACAATGAAGCTCTTGGCCAAGGAGAGGGTTGCAGTGTTGTGTGTAGATTCAGTGTCTCCAGTGGCTTTTGAGTTTTACATTCTGACATTCAGAAAATACTTACTGAACATCCACCATGTACCTACAAATTGCTATACTTGATACCAGACGTATAAGACAGGAATAGAAACACTCCTAGTCTTCAAGGAGCTTATGGTTTAGTGTAGAGATCAGACAAGACCAGCAAGTCAGAAAGTAACTATGATGCAAAGCAGAAAGTGGTAACTTCCTCAGAGACACAGAGAGAAAAGGAGACTCTAAAGAAGAGAAAAGATACACCCCACTGGAACCAGGGAAGATTTCCTGAGTGGAATCTTAGTGGCACTGTAAACAGGGGTTAGCGATAGGTCAGGGAGAGAATTCGAGGCAGAGAACAAAGCATGGAAGTGCAAAAGTGCAGGATAGGTCTAAGAGCAAGAAATCGTGTGAAGAAAAGTAATGGAATTTCAGCATAGGTTGGGTCCGATCGAGAATGATCTTCAGGATCAGGTTAGGAAAGTTCAGTTACCTTGAATTCTCTCCTAACCTCCATAGATCTAGTGAGTCCTATTTTTACAGTAGCACGTGCCCTTATGGTTAACCTGTTTATGTGCCTACCTCTTGCATTAATCTGGGAGTGATTGAAGTCCTGGTTGATCATTTATTTTTCTATCATAGGCACCTATCAGAACACCTGTCACACAGAATGAGTTTGGTAAATGTGGCTTTAATTGAAGCCCCATTTCAGATTTTGTTTTGTTGCATGAATACCATTTATTACCTGAAAAAATATATATCTCTCTGATATACACATGCACACACACACACACACACACACAGTTTCACGAAGAGGCAGATATTACACGTTGGGAGTTTTTCTCTGATAGTTACTGATTTCTCAATGAATTTGGCAGGACTCATTTGATAGGAGTTGCAGGTTTAACAGACTGCAAAAGCTGTTGTCAGCCTGGCGATTACATTTTTCACATTTTCAATTTTGGGGGGCAATAGTGTGTGAAAGTTTGGATTTTTAATTGCTTTAGAAGAGGCAGATTACTGGCAGCATTTACTATAGCAGTTTTAAATGGAAGAAAAAACACTTTTTTAAAGTGGTCCGCATTTTCTGTAGAATAAAGTCCAAATCTTTGCATGGCATTCAAGACCTGCAGCAATTTTCCCAAAGGAATCCTTCAAGCTTGTCTTCTGTCACTCTGTCCCTCATGTCTAGAGAAGTCCTCACTCTCGTCAGGCTATGTCATGAATTCCAATCTTCCTGTCTTTGCGCGTGCTTTTCATTCTGCTTGTATATAAATTAGGGTAACCTAGTGATAAACTCCCAAATCTCAGGGGTTTAATATGGTTAAAGCTGATTTATTTTTTGCTCAGATAGTAGTCAAATGCAGTCACTTCTAGAGGGTGGCCTTTCTCCACCCTCAGGGACTCAGGTTTTCAGGGACCCAGATTTCTCCATCTTTGGATCAACCATCTTCACACCAACTCCTAAGATTGTCCTAGTCATCTCCAGTGTAGCCATTGGAAGAGAGGGCACAGAAGGTCATGAGTCAGAAGCTAAATGTACCAGGCCTGGTGCCCACATTTCATTGGTCAGAGCAGAGACACATAGTATGGCAGCTGTAAAGAAGCCTGGGAAGTGTGTAGCAGTGGGCCTGGGAGAAAAAGGAAGTGGTTTTTGGAGACTAGCTAACCAGTGTCCTCCACAGTCTTTCCTTCTGGTCACAAATGATCTGTTCTTCCTTCTTACACAGAACACACTTACACTATCCCCAGGGAGGCAAACCCAAGACCCGGACAGGCAACCCCAAAACTCTTGAGGTCAGTGCAGCCACAGCAGCAGCAGCAGCAGCACAAAGTTCAGGGTCTGCACATGATGCTCTGTCTTCTCCATGGTGTCTGGATGGGGCTTCTGGTGGCAACCTGTGAATAAAAAGACAGGCTATTCATACCTTCCTCTCTCAATACACAGTGGTGGAGCAGGGGCAGGAGGACTATTGTAAAAACTATCTTTTATTTTTATTTTTAAGACAGGGTCTTGTTCTGTAGCCCAGGCTGCAGTGTAGTGGCAAAATCATGGCTCATTGCAGCCTCGCCCTTCTGGGCTCAAGCCATCCTCTCACTTCAGCCTCCCTAGTAGCTGGGACTACAGACATGCACCACCACGCTGGCTAAATTTTTTCTATTTTTTATAGAGATAGGGTCTCATTATGTTGCTAGGCTGGTTTTGAATTCCTGGGCTCAAGCAGTCCTCCCACCTCGGCCTCCCAAAGTGCTGAGACTCTAGGTGTGAACCACCATGCCCGGCCAAAACCATCTTTTAGAAAAGGGAAGAGTGAAAGACTCAGCAATTACTGGTTGCTGGAACAAAAGGAATCCTATCAAGCAGGCATTATGAAGGCAGTCTATCCTGTGGGTGGGGAAGTTCCTTGATTAGATTCTGATTCCCTAGCCCACGGCCCTTGGTCCATCCCCTGGGAGGGTCTTCATGTCTTGTCCTCCATGGCCACATCTGAAGAGGCCCTTTGGGAGTGTATTCTTGAGGGTCTTCCTGTTTATGTAAGTGTGAGGTTCTGAGGATTGCTTTAATGTTCAAATAGTCAGACTTTTTCAGGTTGGGATCATATTTATTTGGTGTAAAATTTACTCAGAAACTTGGGAAGTTTCTGACCTGTTGGCTTCCAGTCAGTTCCCCGTGCCGGTAAATATATCCAAAGTTTGGCTAGATGTCCTTCTCAAGTCCCATTTATTTATTTGCTTCCTTACCCCCATGCCCTTCTTTCTCAATTTAATAGTAGTTACCTTGAAGCCAGTAGGTTTGGGTGGAAAGGCCACATCTTTAATGTAATATTTGCAACAATGCTGAGGTTTTTAAAAAATTTAAATTATTCTTATTTATTGCTAATTTTATTACAGAGAGTAATGCAATATTAAAATATGTCATCAGTAAATTAGTATTTACTTAAAAATCTGTCACAGGTAAAATGTAGCATATAGAACATTCATTAAACATAAATTTTAGGAAAATTTTAAGAGTTTTTGAGAATGGAAATTGTAAGTTTATGCTAAAGAGAATTCTACTTTTTGATAAGATGTGTCTTAAAATATTATGAAAAATATTTTTATCCTGAAAACTGCATCATGGAAGACTACCCAGATTCCTCTAAAACCATGGTTTCTAGTCATCCAATTGCTGTTTTGGTAACATTAAGAAGAAAATGCATTTACAATTTTATACTGCAATTGTCTGTTGAGAAATTAGGATAGAATAAATGTTGAAATATACATCAGGCTTACCATTACTTATAATTTTAAAAAAGAGAATGCGTTTTCATTCATTTAATCTTTAAAAATGCACAATTAAAATGTACACTTAAATCTTATTCTAATATTCCAAAATGCTTGGAAACATTTTCTTGTAGCGCTGAAAATCCAGCCTAATGCTTTTAGTAATACTCATTGTAACCAAATGAAGTTAGTATTTTGTGGGGTTAATAGTTTACAGGACCTAGTATATTTGAAAGTGTGATGAAGTGGCCCATCTTTCCATTTGTGTATATAGTCTGAAAATATGGTTCTGCACAATGGACATATTTTCTGTTAAAGTATAGGGCACTGGACTATTTATAAAATGTTTGTGAACTGATGGGAAGAATAAGCTTCCGAAATACCACTTGACGTATTGAACACATCTCAACAAGCCACTCAGTAACTTTGTTGCATAGAAAATATTCACAAAAACCTATTTGAAAGTTCCAGATAGCCAAAAAATCCAAAAACTTTAAAATAAGGTGGAATAAAGCTGGTCATATCCTGAAAATCTATCTGGTTATATTACCAAACTCTCCATAGCCAGTAAGGTAACAAGACCACAGTGGTGTGGGAACAAAATTCAGTAAAACTGACATAATTTTTCTAATAGGCATATACCAGTAAACCTTCGGATTTAAAAAGGTATGATGAAATAAGGCATCAATATTACTCTCTGTAATATGATTAGCAATACATAAAAAGAGCTTATAAAAAGAAATTTTAGAATGAAGTCTGTAATTCCAGTAATCCAAAGTACTTCCTAGAAGCTCAAGCGATCCAAAGCAAGATTTAGAAAGATTAAGCTGTCAGAAAGTGACTGGGAATGAAAGAGAACAGAAGGTCCTGCTAAGAATACCAGTAACCAAGCATGCTGACTTTGAGCAACTCTCTTTTAGAAAAGCCTGATTTACATTGCTTTTGTTTGCATGCATAAATGTTGTTAGAAGCCAGTTCCAAGAGAAATTCCTTATATTTCTGGAGCTTGGATTCTCAGTACATTATTTAGGTGTGGAGTTTAGCCAGATACAGACGTCTCCAAAACTAAGGCAACAGTTTTACCAAATGTTTTGCCTGTGAATAATGTGGGTGTTCATTTTTACAGCTCTGTTATAGTATCCTCTGTAAGTCTTGAAATCAAATGGTGAAAAGTCCCTCAACTTTGTTCTTTTTCAGTTGTTTTGACCATCATGGGCCCTTTGCAGTTCTACAAGGATTTTATTTTTCTTATTTTTTGAGATGGAGTCTCGCTTTGTCACCCAGGCTGTTGTGCAGTGGCACGATCTCTGCTCACTGTGACCTCCATCTCCCAGGCTCAAGCGATTCTCCTGCCTCAGCCTCCTGAGTAACTGGGATTACAGGCACCCACCGCCACACCTGGCTAATTTTTGTATTTTTAGTAGAGACGGAGTTTCACACATGTTGCCCAGGCTGGTCTTGAACTCCTGACCTCAAATGATCTGCTTGCCTCGGCCTCCCAAAATGCTGGGATTACAGGCTACATGGATTTTAGAATAATAATTTCAATTGCTCAAAAAAAAAAAAAAACCAAAAAAAACAAACTCTGCTGGGATCAGGAAATGAAGCTGGGAAAGTAGGGGCTCAGAAAGTAGAGTTGGTGAATCAAGGAAGAGTGACTATTAGCCCTCTTGAAATGCGGGCCTGGTGCACTAGTCAGAGCTCCATGGAATCTGCTGGGGAGGGACTGCAAAGGGGGCCAGTGTAGATGTCTACAGAAGCTTGTGGCCTGTCCTAGCTGTTGCCTCTGTGGGTTTGCAGTAGGCATCTGGTCATGGGTTCTGTTGGTCAGCAGGGTTGGCTGATGGGAAGAACAGCTGGGTGCAGAGGCAGAAGAGGATGTAGAGTTGAGAGGAAGATCAAGGACAGGTTGATCCCTGCTGGCACCTGTGTCTGTCTTTTATCACCTTTAACAGTGATGACCTTAAGAGTATAATGGCTACTGTTTCACATCACCTTACAAATCTTGTACAATTTTCTCTTTTGGCCCAACCTAACCCAGATTCAAATAGGGAAGGAGATTCTAAAATGTAGTTCCAACTTAGCCAGACCGTTACAAAATGAAACTACCTTATCTTTCACTGCTGTCTTTGCCTTACTATCTTCACTTAGTCATCAATTCCTGTTGATTCACATCCTTAATATCTCTGGATTATGACTCCTTCTCTTCTTTGCCATCGTCCTCCCTTAGTTCAAACATTGATGCATTTTATGCTTGAATTACTGTATGCTGTGGTTTGGATTTGGTTTCTTTGTCCCTACTGAAACTCATGTTTTAATTTGGTTCCCAGTGTGACAGTGTTGGGAGGTGAGGCCTAGTGGGATGCATTGGTTATGAGGACAGATCCCTCATTAATGGCGTGGTATCGTTCTTTCAGTAGTGAGATCTTACTCTTAAGAGACCAGATTAGTTCTTGAGGGAAGGATTAGTTCCCCAGAAAGTGGGTTGTTATAAAGCCAGGAGCCCCCTCAGGTCTTCTGCTCTTTGCACGTGTCAGCTTTCCATTTGACCTTCAATGCCATATTGTGAGGGAGCACAAAAGCCATTTTCAGAAGCAAGTGCCATGCCCTTGAACTTCTCAGCCTACAGTACCATGAGCTAAATAATCCTCCTTTCTTTATAAATTACCCAGTCTCAGGCATTTTGTTATAGCAACATAAAATGGACTAAGTCACTGTAATAGCCTCCTAACTGGCAGGTTCATGAAGTATGGCTATGTAGGTTGTGCACTGCACGGCACCAGGAGTTGCCATTCACAGACCACAATTTAATGGCTCGTCCTAGAGTTGTACAGAATACAACATGCAGATGCATAAACAGTGGTCCTGTCTAAGGTCTGTCCCCTCCCCTTACCTCCAGTAGTTTAGACAATCCTTTAAGAAATAAAATTCACCATGTCATTCTCCTACCTAAAATCCTTGTTGTTCTCTCGTGGCCTTCAAGGTAAAGTTCAAATTCCTTAGCGTAGCATAAAATCTGTTCATGATTAGCAGATGAGCCTAGGCTCTGGAATCAGAATTTCTAAGTTGTAATACTATCTTATCCACTCGCAAAATATATGACCTTGGATAAGTCACTTAGTCTCACTGGGCTTTTTTTTCTTTAGCTGTAAAATGGGGAAAGGGAGGATAAGAATAATACTTTTTCATCATTTTTTTGTCAGGATTCAGTAAGATATAATGCACTTAGTAAAGTGGCTGGTACATGCTAAGTTTTCAATAATATATGTTGAAATAGTATTATTATTCTTTCTATAGTGCAGTCTCTCACCACTGTCCATCCCCAGCCCAACTATACTTCAGCTAAACCAAACTTACTGTAATAGTTCTCCATATTGTGGCCCATTCTGCCTCGGTGCCTTCTACCTGAAATACCCTTTTTTTCTTCTCCTGTATAGAATCTGCTCATTCTCTAGGACCCAGGAACTCATTGTCACTTCCTTCTGGAAGACTCCTTTGATTTTTGGTTTGTCAGCCTCATTTAGTGGCTGCTACTTTGGACTGTCAGTCAGTGTTTGATGACATTACAATAAATTATATTTTTCTGTTACCTTCTTAATTCCCCCCACTATATAAATGTATTAGTCAGGATTCTCCATAGAAACAGAACCAATAGGATATAGATATATAAGGGGAGATTTATTGTGGGGATTGGCTTATGCACTTATGGAGTCTGAGAAGTTCCATGATATGCCATCTGCAAGCTAAAGAACTGGGACAGTTATAATTTAGTCTGAGGCCAAAGGCCTGAGAACTGGTGGGCTGCTGATGTAAGTTCCAGAATCCAAAGGCATGAGAACCAGGAGCTCTAATGTCTAAGGGAGGAGAAGATGGAGGTACCAGCTCAAACAGAGAGAAAATTTGCCCTTCCTCTACTTTTTTATTTTAATCACCCATCAGTGTATGGGGTGATTGCTTGCCAACAGTGGTGGGAGCATCTTCTTTATTCAGCCTACTGATTCAAATGCTAATCTCCTTCAAAAACACTTGCAGACACACCCACAAATACTATTTTGCCAGCTATCTGGGGATACCTTAACCCAGTCAACTCAGTCCCACAAAGTTAACCATTACAATAAACTATAGACTATCTCTTCTACTAGACTATGAACGCTAGACAATGTTTTCCTTGAGGGTTAGAACTCTTTTTGCCTTTGTATCTTTAGCTCCAAAACTATACCACAAAGTTCTCCTAAATGTTTGCTAGCAAGTTCTTAAAAATGTTTATTGAATTAATGAATGGTGATAAATGATGAAGAATCTAACAGGCATTGATATACTTGTTGAGAAATATGAAGACAATGCATAATAGCAGGAATTTTTAGAATTCTGAAATGTGATGATTTAGTAGATTTTGAAATATAATTGTTTTTATTAAGAATGGAAGTTCTCTTAATAGAAAGAATTATTAAGGAGTTTTTTTGTCAAGGTATTGTTTATAGAATTTGTTCAATATCCATTACTTTAAGGCCTCTTACAAAAATATTGGATAATCCATAAAAATTTCTCTAAGAATATTGTGTTTGTTAGTGGTCAATTTTAATACTTAAAAATATAAAGTTGCTATCCTTGGCAATCTGGATCAACATCTTGGCAGCTATCTGTTAATTATATAATATCTGTATGAGCTCAGTATTTTGACAAGGTACCTTACCTCAGTCAGTAGTTTATTGTTGAAGTTTCTGATGATAGTCTTTTAATAAAAAAAACAAGTAATTACTTTCTGAGGTATTTTTTCCCTCTCAAATGTCAGATTTCCATGTACTGAATATGCTTGAAATAAAGTACATATGTAAGATTTTTTATATTAAAAATGTCTGAAGCAAAAATCAGTAACTTAAAATTTGGAATAAAAATGCAAGTGTATAACTTGATATCAGAAGATATTAAGTCTAAGCACTTTTGTGGGCTGTAAATCTTGACTTCTACCTGTCTTTTCTTCAAATAGGTTCTTGCATTGGTAAAAGTTTAAAGAAATATGGATATATATGACTGTGACAATAAGAAAATTAAAAAAATGAAGATAATCACTCTCAACAGCAGTATTGTTTTTTGTTAGGCTCAATGATTCTAACTGCCACCTAATGCATCAGAATTCTAAGATTAAGAAGAGTGAGTTGCGCCCAGCGCGGTGTCTCACACCTGTAATCCCAGCACTTTGGGAGGCCAAGGCGAGCAGATCACGAGGTCAGGAGATCAAGACCACGGTGAAACCCCATCTCTACTAAAAAAATACAAAAAATTAGCCAGGTGCGGTGGTGGGCGCCTGTAGTCCCAGCTACTCGGGAGGCTGAGGCAGGAGAATGGCGTGAACCTGGGAGGCAGAGCTTGCAGTGAGATCGCGCCACTGCACTCCAGCCTGGGCGACAGAGTGAGACTCTGTCTCAAAAAAAAAAAAAAAAAAAAAAGAAGAATGAATTGCTTTAAATATTTTTGCGTCTTACAAATGAATAAGAATAAATGAAAATCTCATTAGAGAAATGGGCAAGGGCATATCAAAGGAGTCAGAAAAGAAGAATAAAAATGGCCCATAAATATATGAAAATATTTTATTTCTATTTTTATTTTTTAAAATTAATTTATTTTTATTTGAGATGGAGTCTTGCTCTGTCACCTAGGGTGGAGTACAGTGGTGCAATCTCAGCTCACTGCAACCTCCGCCTCCAGAGTTCAAGCAATTCTCTTGCCTCAGACTCCCCAGTAGCTGGGATTACACATGTGGGCCACCACGCCTGGCTAATTTTTGTATTTTTTTTAGTAGAGATGGGATTTCACCATACTGGCCAGGCTGGTCTCGAACTCCCAACCTCAGATGATCCACCCGCCTTGGCCTCCCAAAGTGCTGGGATTACTGGCATGAGCCACCGTGTGCAGCCAATATATGAAAATATTTTAATCTTACTAGTAAAGAAATGGAAGCTAAAACAATGTGATATAACATTTTTAACCGATTGCAATAGCAAAGTGTTAGAGACATGGACATTTGCATCCATTGCTTTTGGGAGTATAAATCTGTAGTCTTTCTCTGCAAGCTGACAGTATATGTGAAAAGGTTTAGAAATGCTGTTAGCTTTGCCTCTGGAATCTTCTAGAAATTTATTCTAAAAAAATAATAGGACAAATGCACACATGTATACATTATAGGATATTCACTGCAACATTGGTTATGGAATGATATTGGGTAAGTGACCTCCTTTTGTCTGGCACCCTGTTTCTGTGTGGAAGAATAGCCACTTCTGTAATGCTTCTGAGCCCACTTCCACCACACAATTCTCTCCGGGGAAAAGAGGTAACTTATTTTGTTGATGAGTCAGGGCTCTGCTCTCTCCATTCTTCCACTTTGGGATCTGTCTGCTTGCAGAGAGCTGTGCTCTCATGGACTCCCTGCCAAGTGAAGCTTTTATAGGGAAGGCCTCCCTTTATGGGAGAGGCCGGCAGTTTTCCAATTCTGCCTGTGCCTGTGTGGAAAACCCTGTTTCATTGCAGGTATCATGTTTGGGCTGCACACCAGAGACATGTCATCCATCCAACTTTTATTTAAAAAAAAGGCTGATGTTTTGATTTTCATTCATCTGACTCCCCTCTATTGCTCGGTTGGTATTGAACCAGGGCCTCTTGATGCCCCAAGAAGTAACCATAATAACAGCAAAACAAAAACTGGATATCCCAAAACATGGGATTGATTAAAATGGTATGTCTGTAAAATTGAATAGGATGCAGTTATTCAAAATGATCCTGTTGAGGCATATACTGGTAAATAAGGAAAAATGAATTCTAGCAGAGCATTTTGCATACAAACATACCTATCCACGTATATAGTCTGCTTTTTCCTCTCTTTTTCTCCCTTCTTTCTTCACCTATATTTTCTGAAGCTTCTGTAACTACTTTTGTTAAAAGTAAAGTAAAAATGGGTTAATGACATTCTTGCCTCTGGTTGATGGGGGCTGGCACATGCTTTACTTTATTCTTTTTTCTCTCAGGCAGTTTCCTTGGTGGGGTAAGCAGGGTCTTGGTCACAGGCAGGTCTAGAATTGATTCAGCTTTCCCCAGCTGGTCACCTCTTTTACATGGCCACCTCTCACAGGACAAGAACGCCTGGTGATTTGTGGCTACTGACTCCAGCCCCTTACCTTCTCTGCAGATTCTCACCTGGTCAGAAAGAAGTTCACCTGTGGGCCCAAAGGAGGCAATAGTCATCTCACTCCTCCACTGCCCTGTTTCATCTCCTTCCCAGGAGGCTGAAGCTTCTGCCTGAGGAGAAAGCCTCAGCCGCCCTGGAGCTGTGGAGGAATGGGAAAATACTCCCACTCGGGAGAATAAACCTGTAGATAATAACAAGATCAGGGTGGGGAGCTGGTGCACAGAGTAACCTCCAATTCATGGAGATGCCTAAATCATCATCATTTGCAATGGCTCCTGGGAAATGGAATTTTCCACGTAACTGAATTCTCTAGATAGCTAGTGTTTACTATTTTAAGATCCTATATTACTTTTCTTAATCATTTTTAATGGAAATCTTATGGAAGCATTTTCAATTTAGTTCAATAAACATTTAACATGTTATTGATGACTCAGTGTAATCCTTATAAAGAGTATTTTATTGTGCTCTACAAGGATGATGTTCTTTGAGCTCATTAAACTATGGAATCCTGAAGCGCCACTGCTGGTTATTGTTCTTTCAAGGTCACACTTGTGTTTTTTAGACCGTTGGCCTACTTGCCCTGCTGAGAACTGTTCCATCTGAGAACCTGTGTATTCTAATTCTTTTAAGACCCTGCTATATTGTGTAAGCATTTGATTGGGAAGTGCTTTGATTGACACCAAGATTCAGCAGCTCGTGGCAGATATATCTCTGCTGATGTGAGGCTGTTTTCATTTGTTTATGAGTTTGCTGCTGAGTTTTGGCTACTGTGGTTATGGTGGTCAGCAATCTGATCTCTGATTGAATAGGTCATTCTTACAAGATTCCTATTCATCTTTTTCACAACCAAATTAAAACACATTTCCCTTTACAAACAGGCTTCCTTATAGATTAATGATCATTTACATTATCATTTTAGAAAGTGTGTTTCAAACAAATGCAGTAAAATTTCTAATCTCGTTCACAATAAAACATTAATGAAGTTCAGAGTCTGTTCCTGAAGCTATACGACTAGAAATCACAAGCTATTTCTAAGAGAATTCCATGGAAACAATGGAATGATCATGCATTCATTAATTATAACTATTCAACTTAACTAAATGGATTCTTTATTTGTTTTCCATTGCCTTAAGTATAAATTTCAATGTCTTTAACATTGTATCAGTTAGTTTTGCTGTCTAAAACCACCCAAGACATAGGAGTTTAAAATAAAACAGTGTTTTATTACATTTCATGATTATATGGACCAGTGAGCAGTTCTTTTGGTCTGGGTTGGCTTGGCTGGAATTGGATGGTCTAAGTTGGCCTCACTAACATGCCTGGGGTCTCACCTTAGATGACTGGGATGACTGAGGTCTTTCTCCACGAAGTCTCATGCTCCAGGAGGCTTGCTTGAGTATGTCACATGGCAGCAGGAGGGTTTCCAGCAGCAAGAGGGCAAACTCCAATACACATGTACCTCTCAAGTCGCTACTTGTGTCACATTTGCTAATGTTCCATTGGCCAAAGCAAGTTACAATGGCTTGCATTTGTGGGGATGGGACTAGGCATGTGCATGGATATGGGAAGGCATGGTTTGCAGGGGCCATTACTGCAACCACGGACCACAGCATGTTCCAAACTATTATTCTAGCCCTGCAGTTCCCAGACTGTGGCTGAGGGGCCCAGGGATGCCACAGTGAATTCACAGGGGTGTTGTGGGATATTTTAAAGTTTTTAGGGACACATAGTTATACTCAATGACTGCTGGACATCTAACAATCTACTGGCTTTATGTAGTTTGCAATGTCAACATCATTATATTCCTTTTGGAGTGAGCTGTCATGTCTTTGCAAAGCTGGATTTTTGTGGTTGTTGTGATAAAAAGCAAGTACTGCATAAAAATCAATGTGGAACAGCAGATAATGGTCATGGTGTCCAATATGATCCCAAGATATCAGAAGTTATGCAGTGCCTAATGCCTAACAAGTTCTTATATCCCATTATTGTGGTTAAGAGTGAAACAAAATATTATCTTAAATTTTTTTTTTTTTTGAGACAGAGTCTCACTGTGTGGCCCAGGCTGGAGTGCAGTGGTGCGATCTCTGCTCAATGCAACCTTTGCCTCCTGGGTTCAAGTGATTATCATGCCTCAGCTTCCTAAGTAGCTGGGATTACAGGCATGCGCCATCACACCTGGCTAATTTTTGTATTTTTAGTAGAGACACGGTTTTGCCATGTTGGCCAGGCTGGTCTTAAACTCCTGACCTCAAGTGATCCACCCGCCTCGGCCTCCCTAAGTGCTGGGATTACAGGCATGAGCCACCACACCTGGTCATGTATTATGTTTTAAGTGTTTAAATGTATTATGTCTAAGTTGTTAGAACATACATACTTACTAAGTTTTCTGTATCGAAGCACTTAGTAAATGGAGCTATTAAGTATTTCTTTTGGTCTGGGGTATTGTGAAAAAATCAAGACACATGCCATGAACCAAGAAATGTTGGTAACTTCTATTCTAACCAAATTTTCTACTGTTCATGAAAGAAGAAAGTTAGGAAATAAAGCAAATTTTATGAACAGGTGAATGGATTCAGTTTTGGATATATTGAGTCTGAGAATCTTGTGAGCCATTCAGGAAAAGGTACAGGAGTGAGTGAGATTCAACAGAATGTTTGGAGTGCAGTGAATTTCATCCTTGAATAATCATGTGTATGCACTCTTATTGATTGCTCTGAGTCTTGTACATACTCAAGAATTAATTAGAAAGGAAAAACTCAATTTATTTTCCGTATAATCAGTGCTCAATTCCAGAGAGGGATTAATAATATCTAAATAAAATTTATAATATCAGTTGCTAGAGAGGATAAATATTAGGGAAGGAACCTAATATTTATCATTATCTACTGTGTACCAAATGATGCTGGTTGCTTTACATATGTTAATTTGTGAAATTCTCGAAACAAATTTGCAAAAAGGACATTCTTGGTCTATTTTTTCATTGTGGTAAAATATTTACAACATAAAATTGACCATTTTTGTTACTTTTTAATGCACACTTTAGTAGCATTAAGTATATTCACATTGTTGTGCAACCATCACCAGTACCCATCTCCAGGCCTTTTTTCTCATCCCAAATTGAAACTCTGTACCCATTAAACAATAACTCCCATTTTCCACCTTTTGCTTCTATGAATTTGACTATTTTGGGTACTTTATGTAAGTGCAATCATAAAATATTTGTCCTTTTATGTCTGACTTGTTTAACTTACCACAGTATCTTCAAGGTTTATCCGTGTTGTAGCATGTATCAGAATTTCATTCCTTTTGAAAGCTCAATAATATTCCATTGTATGTATACCACCATGTTACGCTCATCCATTCATCTGTCGGTGGACATTTGGGATGTGTCTGCCTTTTGGCTTTTGTGAATAATGCTACCGTGAACATTGGCGTACAAACATCTCTTTAAGTCCCTGCTTTCAATTCTTTGGGGTATATACCTAGAAGTGGAATTGCTGGATCTTGTGATAGTTCTACGCTTAATTTGGTGAAGAAATGTCATACTGTTTTCCACAGTGGCTGCGCCATTTTGCATTTCCTGCAGCCATGTGCAAGTGTTCCAATTTCTCCACATTTTTGCCAACACTTGTTATTTTCTGTGTTTTTCGTGATAGCCGTGTGAGTGGGTATGAAGTGATAGCTCACTGTAGTTTTGATTTTCGTTTCTGTAATGATTACTGATGCATCTTTCATGTAGTTATTAGACATTTGTATTTCTGTTTTGGAGAGATGTCCATTCAAGCCCTTTGCCCACTTTTTAGTTGGATTGTTGGTTTTCTGTTGTTGAGTTTGGCTTAAAATTTTTGCAAATGTTAAATAGATGCATTTTAATTTTCCTCTTAAGTCTTTTGTGTGTGTGTGTGTGTGTGTGTGCGCAAACAGCAGGCCTGTAAGGGGCAGCATGAGGTTCATTGTCCTGGGGAGAGAGAAGATGAGCTCTTGGCTCTTGACCTCTTAGGTGTTGGAGAGAGAGAGAGAGAAAGAGAGAGAGAAAGAGAGTTTGCTAAATTACCTTATTTAGTATTTCACACATTGCTAGCTGAGCCCAGAAAACTCTTACCATAGAAGTTCTCCTCATATGTAGAGAAGATACCCCTGTGCATAGTAAGGCTTAACTCCCAGATTAGCATCAGGTAGTAGGAGGCTATGATATAGAGAAAGTAAAGAAAAGCCTCACCCATCCTCTGCCTTTTTGGCTAAGAAGGTTGTGGAATGGAATAGAGAGAAAAGTAATTTTTTGTAATTAATTTCTATAATTTTTTCCCACTTGGCTTGGAAAGAGGGAGCTGTGTTACAAAAGTGAGAGGAATAGCAGGGGCAAAGAGGCGAGCTATTGCTCATTTCCAAATTGAGTGTCCTAGAAAGTACATCTCTTGTCCTGCCCACCTGTACCAACTTAGGGTATGACTACAACATCTTGGTCATGCAGCATGGTCAGACAGAAGGAGAAATCGTGGCTTTGTTTTCCTACGTTGCTCCCACTTTCCATGTTTTATGGACACTGTGACAAGAACAAATAGGGTTTCCAGGTATCCTCTGCCTATCCTGCCTCAACAAGTCAGGGTGGACTACCAGACCAGTAGACTGGGTAAGAGAGAGAGCAGTCACTCCTCAGCCTGTAGCCAACATAGCAGGAATGAGACTGATTCATGTATAGGTGCTATTAAGTCCTGACCAAGCAAGAAGCCCCAGTGAATAATTGTCATTGTCTGGTGACCGGTAGTAACTTCCTGATGCATGTCAACGGCCAGTATGGGGAGAGGAGGCTCTTACTCCAGTGCCATGATGACCCATCGACACTCCCTCTCCTCAGGTATCCAGATGCCATCTTAAGGAAAGGAGCGGGGGAAGGAGGCAGCCATCTGAAGGCCAGGATTGGCTGGTCCCAGTGCAAAATGAAAATGCAAGTTCCTTGTTCTAAAATTTAAAATTTCAAAACTGTGTCAGCAGAGCATTGACCCAGGTGTGGGGTCCTTCTGAGTATAGTTCCCTGTGCAACTGCACAGGTCGCATGCCCATGAAGCCAGTTCAGCTGAGAATCTAAATATTTTTTTTCCCTAGAGATTGAGATTGTCAACATTACCCAAAAGGATTATTTTAATGATCAGATTGGATTAAATTTAAACTGCATCGGACATATAGTTAATTCTTTTTCCATTAACCAGTCAGTGAGTTTTTGGGAGAAATGCCAGATTAGATTATGGATAATCAAGACATTAGTGAGTTGAATATGAGTCAAATTTGTGGTCCTGTGGTAAAGACCTAATTTTCTCACTTTTATAGGAGAAGAACTGGTGATCAGAGAGGTTAAGGGATTGTTCAACGCTGCTCAGGTGAAACTGAGTACATTGAAGTGAAATTGAAATTTAAATAAAAATGTGATTCCAAAACTTTGACTTGTTTCCCCTCTTCTGATGCAGATGATACTAAAATCAAAGCTAAGCCTAAAACTTGAACTTTGAAGTGAGATTTTTTTTTTTTAAAATATGTTTGTTTTCTGAAGCACAGATAAAAGTAAACCTTGGCCAGATGTGGTGGCTCACACCTGTAATCCCAGCACTTTGGGAGGCTGAGGTGGGCAGATCACGAGGTCAGGAGATTGAGATCATCCTGGCTAAACAGTGAAACCCCGTCTCTACTAAAAATACAAAAAATTAGCTGGGAGTGGTGGCATGTGCCTGTAGTCCCAGCTACTTGGGAGGCTGAGGCAGGAGAATTGCTTGAACCCTGGAGGTGGAGGTTGTAGTGAGCCCAGATCACGTCACTGTACTGGGGGACAGAGCGAGACTCCGTCTCAAAAAAACAAAAACAAAAACAAAACAAAACAAAATTAGCCGGGCATGGTGGTGCATGCCTGTAGTCCCAGCTGCTTGGGAGGCTGAGGCAGGAGAATGGCTTGAACCTGGGAGGCAGATGTTGCAGTGAGCCGAGATCGCGCCATTGCACTCCAGCCTGGGGGATAGAGCAAGAATCTGTCTTAAAAAAAAAAGTATACCTTATCATGAATAGAAATGATACTAGAGGGCATTTTGGACAATTGGGGAAATGTTTTTGACTGTTTAAGGGAATGCTTGAGACATTTAGTGGGCAAAGGCTAGGGCTGCTAGAATGTTGCAATTTGCAGGGCAGTCCTACACCAGGAAGAGTTATTTAATGTTCTGCATAACTTGAATGCATAGCTAGTGGCTCAGGTAAGTGAAAACTTGTTTATAATTATGAATCTGGGATCTAATTACATTTTACAAATACATCCACAGTATTTTTTTGCATGCTTTAAAAATAGGCTGAATTTTCCATGACTACTACTTTGTAAATTGATGAAAGTATACATTTGACTTGTTTGTAAGTTTACCAAGAGTTGTTCCCTATTTTGGCAAACCATATTACCCAAAGACCATGTTGCTTTTGGCATTCCAATCACCAACGCAACACACCTAAATCAGTATGCATTTGTGGATGACAAATTCCCACTGATTCCATGTGTAGATGCATTGGCTACTTCAATGTGCCTTCTGGAATAGCTGTGCCTGAGCCTCTTGGCATACATATTATTTAATCATAAATTCCATTCTTTTCATTTCTCATTTGTACTATATTCAGGGCATTACACTGTTTTGTTAAATTATTTGTATATGCAGATTACAGTTTTTTTTTGGATTCCCATTTTAGGACAGTAAAGGGAGCATTAAAAAAATTTGCTACAGAAGGGGATGGGGCCTCATTGACTGAGAACCAGTGAGGTCAGAGACATAAACATTTGGAATCAGTGAAGAGCAGATTTCTTTTTGCAAGAAAACCTGAATTATTGAACTTTCCCCATAGGGCTTATTGGCTATGAGGGCAATATTTTTGGGCTTGATGTGAAAGGGTTACTAGATAGATCTTTCAAGAGACTATATTCTGTGTGTTAGGAGTCAAGATGCCTGACACAATTTACTCAAGGAATTGGACTTTTCAGGTGACCTCCTTTTTTTTTAATATAAGTTAATTTTTGGTCTCGGCTGCACAAAAGAACTGTATTTTTCAGTTGAGGGAATAACCTTGGCAGAAAAAAAGAAAAAAACCTCTTCTGAATTAATTTCTTGAGAAAAATATCCCTTGAGAGGTAAAATAACAACTGTGTGAAACATTCACATTGAAACCCGAAGGGTCCCTATTACTAATTGTTGTGAGGAGGCTGAAATCAAAAAGCTTGGGGTAAGATGTCTCAATCTGCTGAGTTTCCTGCAGGACCACTTTCCTTATGTAACCCCAGGATTCTGTCCTTTTTGTATAAGGGAGTGTGTTATTGCCTGTTATTAACAATGCTACTTTTGCCAGTCAATCATGTAAAAAATTGCTGAAAAGAAGGTTAAGAAAACCCATAGTACTTTACTTTGGGTTTTAGTCACATCTTCCAATCAGGGGGTTGGTCCAACTCTAGAATGACTGCTCTGCTTGATTTGACTTAGCCACCTGCTTAAAGACAGTGAGTGTTACGTTCTAGAAACTTGGGGTCATTCTGGGTAGTGACCTCTGTTATGATCATTAAGGAAAACTCTTCTGCTCCTCCTTTGTCCCCTCTCTGTTGGATCTCCCCCTTCCCCACTTGCTGCAGTGTCTCTTTGGGCCCTTGAATGCTTCCTTCCCCAGACACTTGTCTGTTAGTCATCTCAGTCTCTGGTCTGGGTGATTGGTCGATCCGGTTGGAGAAAAAGGTGGGATGGGAAAATGCCTGTGGATTTTTCAGGCAGAGTTTTTATGCCATAGAGTAGGCAGTTTAGTGTCATGTTTAAGAGCCCAGTGTCTAGAACCAGACAGCCTGGATTTCAATTAATCTGGCTCAACAATGAATAGTTGTGTGACTTAAACTCTGTGCTGCAGTTTCCTCATCTATAAAATATAAATTCAAATAATACCTAATCCTAGGGGTTGTTATAATGATTAAATGTGTTTATATATAGTAACTAGGAAGCAAGAAGAAAACAACTTTTCTACGACACTTAGACATTTAAACAGAAGAATGTTTTGTTTGCCTGTTTCCTAGTTGGTGTTTTATGGAAGATTTTTTAAACTTAATTGATTTGTTTACTCTTTTGGGTGATGGGACTAGGAGAACAACATGATAATGCAAAGTAGAAAGAGTAATCAGATTGGGCTTTAGATTTATGAGTTGGGCTTGTGAAGTCTGCACCCCAGGTGGACCCATCTTAGCCCACATGAACTAATGACTACAGAAAATGACTGAGCTAGTGAAGTATCGTTCATTTTACTCATTCAAAAATATTTATTGAGCATCTGCAACATTTCAAGCACTGTGCTAAGTAAGTCCTGTGGATACACTGATGAATAAGGCAAAGGGAGTAAACAGACCATAAATAAATACATAAAAAACTAAACAAGATAATTTCATGAGGTATGAATACTTTGAAGTGGTAAATATAAAGATCTGGGAGGAAAACATTGCAGGTAGAATGAATACCAAGTGTAGACAAAGTCCAGTAGATGTGGGACTAGTCAGATTATTATTACTATTATTTTTATTTCCAACTTTTAGGTTCAGGGGTACATGTTCAGGATGTGCAGTTTTGTTACATAGGTAAATGTGTGCCATGGTGGTTTGCTGCACAGATTGTCCTATCACCTAGGTATTAAGCCCAGCATCCATTAGCTATTCTTCCTGATGCTGTCTCTCCTCCCACCCCCCACCCTCTGACAGGCCCCAGTGTGTGTTGTTCCCCCAGTGTGTCCATGTGTTCTCATTGTTCGATTCCCACTTATAAATGAGAGCATTTGATATTTGGTTTTCTGTTCCTGTGTTTATTTGCTGAGGATAATGGCTTCCAGCTCCATCCATGTAACTGCAAAGAACATGATCTCGTTCCTTTTTATGGCTGCATAGTATTCCATGATGTGTATTTACCACATTTTCTTTATCCAGTTTATCATTGATGGGCATTTGGGTTGATTCCATATCTTTGCTATTGTGAATAGTGCTGAAATGAACATATACATGCATGTATCTTTATAGTAGAATGATTTATATTCCTTTGGGTATATACCCAGTAATGGGCTTGCTGGGTCAAATGGTATTTCTGGTTCTAGATCTTTGAGGAATTGCCACACCATCTTCCAGAATGGTTGAACTAATTTACATTCCTACTAACAGTGTGAAAGCATTCCTATTTTTCTGCAACCTTTCCAGCATGTTTCTTGACTTTTTAATAACTGCCATTCTGACTGGCATAAGATGGTATTTCGTTGTGGTCTTGCTTTATATTTCTCTAGTGATCAGTGATGTTGAGCTTTTTTTCATGTTTTTTGGGCACATATGTCTTCTTCTGAGAAGTGTCTGTTCATGTCTTTTGCCCACTTTTTAATGGGGTTGTTTTTTTCTTGTAAATTTGTTTAAGTTCCTTGTAGATGCTGGATATTAGACCTTTGTCAGATGGATAGATTGCAAAAATGTTCTCCCATTCTGTAGGTTGTCTCTTTACTCTTTTTTTTTTTTTTTTTTTTTTTGAGACAGAGTTTCACTCTTGTTGCCTAGCCTGAAGTGCGATGGCGTGATCTCGGCTCGCTGCAACCTCTGCCTCCTAGGTTCAAGCAATTCTCCTGCCTCAGCCTCCTAAGTAGCTGGCATTACAGGCGTGTACCAAAATGTCCAGCTAATTTTTGTATTTTTAGTAGAGACAGGGTTTCACCATGTTGGCCAGGCTGGTCTCGAACTCCTGACCTCAGGTGATCCATCCTTCTTGGCCTCTCAAAGTGTTGGGATTACAGGGTGAGCCACCGTGCCTGGCCAGTTGTCTGTTTACTCTGATGATAGTTTCTTTTGCTGTGCAGAAGCTCTTTAGTTTAATTAGATCCCATTTGTCAATTTTTGCTTTTGTTGTCTTCATTATGAAATCTTTGCCTGTGCTTATGTCCTGAATGGTTGCCTAGGTTTTCTTCTAGGGTTTTTCTAGTTTTGGGTTTTACATTTAAGTCTTTAATCCATCTTGAATTGATTTCTGTATATGGTTTAAGGAAGGCATCCAGTTAAATTTTCTGCATATGACTAGCCAGTTCTCCTAGCATTGGGAGAATAAAGAATCCTTTCCCCACTGCTTGTTTTTGTCCTGATACATAAATAGTTGTACACAAGCATTTATAGTATCTTTATTTGTTAATGGCCAAAATCTGAAATAACTCAAATGTTCATCCACAGGTGAATGGATAAACACGATGTGAAATAACCTTTGTCAAGGATCAAATGGTTGTAGGTGTGTGGTCTTATTTCTGGGTTCTCTATTCTGTTCCATTGGTTTATGTGTCTGTTTTAGTACCAGTACCATGCTATTTTGGTTACTGTAGCCTTGAAGGATAGTTTGAAGTTGGGTAGCGTGATGCCTCCAGCTTTGTTCTTTTTGCTTAGGATTGTCTTGGCTATGCAAGCTCTTATTCAGTTCTACATGAGTTTTAAAGTAGTTTCTTCTAATTCTGTAAAGAGTGTCAGTGGTAGTTTGATGGGAATAGCATTGAATCTATAAGTTGCTTTGGGCTGTTTGGCTATTTCCACGATATTGATTCTTCCTATCCATGAGTGTGGAATGTTTTTCCATTTGTTTGTGTCATTTCTGATTTCTTTGAGCAGTGGTTTGTAGTTCTCCTTGAAGAGGTCCTTCACTTGTTAGCTGTATTCCTAGGCATTTTATTCTTTTTGTGGCAATTGTGAATGTGAGTTCATTCATGATTTTGCTCTCAAGGTTATTTTTTTATAAGTGAGCTTGGACAGTGTGACTTTCAAGAAATTTTTCCATTTCATCTAGGTGGTTGTATTTAATGTCATGGAGTTTTTCCTACAATTTTCTTATGCTTGTATTCTCTGTAGGGTCTATTGTAATGTCTTCTTTTTCATTTCTGATATTTTGTAATTTTGTGTTTTCCCTCCTTTTCTTGATCAGACTGGCTAGGAGCTTACCAGTTTTTTTTCTAAGAATCAGCTATTTGATTTTTGATTTTTAACCCATTTGTCATTTTCCCCGATAATACTCTTCTTTCTAATCCTAATGTAATATCATGCATATTTCTGTAACATTAGGTTTAGAGACAAATTCAGTTTAGAGATAACTTCAAGAACAGTTTTTATATTTTATTTTCACATTGAAATTCAGTCAGATTTGCCTCAGCCTCAAATAGCATGTTTATGTAAAATTAAATGAGTGCTGGCAGTGAGTTGCACTTTTTTTTCTAAACAGGAAATGGGTTAAATAAATTTTCTACTCGATTTTATTGATTTTTTGCTGTTTTCCTTATTCTTTCCTTCTTTCTACTTGCTTTGAGTTTACTTTGCTCATTATTTTTTCTACTTTCTTAAGGTAGAGATAGTGATCATTAATTTGAGAATTTTCTTATTTTCTAACAAAAGCTTTTAATGCTCCAAATTTCTTTTTAAGTACTGTTTTTGCTGCATATCACAAATTTTGATATCTGTGCTTTCATTTGCATTCAATTCAAAATTTTTGATTGAAAGGCAGACTTCTGGAAATGGTCATACTTACTGTTTTGCTAGGCCTTTATTGTGGGGTCTAGCAAACCCATGGAAGTTTATTGACTTAGTCTGTTTGAGCTACTAAAACAGGATACCACAGACTGAGTAATTTACAAAAAACAGAAATTTATTCCCACAGTTCTGGAGGCTGGGAAGTCCAAGATCAAGGCTCTGGCATCTGGTGAGGGACTTCTTGCCTCATCCTCACAGGGCAGAAAGTGGAAGGGCAAGTGGGGAGTGAATGCTGTGTCCCCACATGGTAGAAGAGCAGAAGAGAGAGAACCCACTCCTGCTAGCCCTTTTACAGCCACATTAATTCATTCATGAGGATGGAGACCCCATGACCTTAACACCTCCCATTAGCCTCCACCCCCCAATACTGTTGCATTGGGGATTAACTTTCTAAAACATGAACTTTGGGAGACACATTTAGACCATAGCATTCTGCCCCTGGTCCCCCAAATTCATGTCCTCACATGCAAAAGACATTCGTTCTATCCCAATATTCCTAAAGGATCTTAATTTTCTCCAACATCAACTCAAAAGTCCAGCGTCTCATCTAAATCAGATATGGGCAAGACTCAAAGTTTGATTTGTCTTGAGGCAAACTGCTCTTCAGTTGTGAGCTTGTGAACTCAAGCAAGTTATGAACTTTCAAAATACAGTGGTGGGACTGGCATAGGATAGACATTCCCATTTCAAAAGAGAACAATAGGAAAGAAGAAACAGTTCCCAAGGAAGTCCAAAACCCAACAGGGCAAACAGCATTAAATCTTAAGGTTTGAGTATAATATTTGACTGCATGTCCTGTCTTCCATAGACACTGTGGCAGGAGGTTGGGCCCCAAGGCCTTGGGAAGCCCCACTTTCATGATTTTGCTGGGTGCAGCCCATGCTTCAGTTTTCATGCACTGAAGTTGCATGGCTGTGGCTTTCCCAGGCTGGTGTTCCATGCTGGTGGCACTACGGGTCTGACTGAGAAGTCATTTGGGCCTTTTCCCAAATTTCGTATGTTTATATCCTATAATTATTTTCCTTTTAACAAGAAGAAAAAGTTTCTTCATGCCCTTTTGTAATCACTGCCTCCTACTTCTCTTTTTCTACTCCCTTTCTTTGTCCCCAGGAGTTACTGATCTGTCCCAGTCAGTGTAGATTTGTTTGCATTTTCTAGGCTTTTGTATAAATGGAATCATGTGGATTGTACTTTTTTTGGCTTTCACTCTGGATTATTATTTCAAGATTCATCATGTTATTGTGTGTATCAATAGTTCATTTTTATTGCTGAATAGTATTTCATTTCAGTTATTTCACATTGTGTTTATCCATTCACCTGTGGATGAACATTTGAGTTATTTCAGATTTTGGCCATTAACAAATAAAGGTACTATAAATGCTTGTGTACAGCTATTTATATATCAGGACATAGTCTTTCATTTACCTTGGGTAAATAACTTGGAGTGGAACGGCTCGATCATATGGCAGGCGTATACTTAACTTTTTGAGAAAATGCCAAACTGTTTTCCAAAGCTGTTGTATCATTTACAACCAGCAGTGTATGAATTCCAGTTACTTTATATTCTTATCATCTCCTGGTGTGGTCAGTTTTTTAATTTTTAGATATTCTAGTGTAGTCATATTTAATTGTCATTTTAACTTGCATTTCTCTAATGACTAATAATGTTGAGTTTTATTTATTTATGTAGAGACAGGATCTCGCTCTGTCACCCAGGCTGGAGTGCAGTGGTTCAGTCGTAGTTCACTGCAACCTCTAACACCTGGGCTCAAGCTATCCTCCTGCCTCAGACTCCCAAGTAGCAAGGACTATATGTGTGCACCACCATGCCCAGATAATTAAAATTTTCTTTTTGTAGAGATAGGGTCTCACTATATTGCCCAGGCTGGTCTCAAACTCCTGGTGTCAAGTGATACTTCTGCCTTAACCTCTGAAAGTACTGGGATTACAGACATGAGCCACCATGCCTGGCCATTGAGTATCTTTTCATGTGCTTATTTTCCATTTGTATATCTATTTACTTTGGTGAAGTGTCTATTAAAATCTTGCCTATATTTTCATAGACTGTTTATGTTCTTATTAATGAGTTTTGAGGGTCTTCCTATATTCCAGATATAAGACCTTCATCAGATATGTGATTTCCAATGATTTTCTCTCAGTCTCTTTGATTTGTTGATTATTTGAAAGTGTGTTGGTTTTCAAATATTTGGGGATTTTCCAGCTATCTTTCTGTTCTTCATTTATAACTGAATTCCTTTGTGGTTAGACAACACACTTTGTATGACTTGAATCCTTTTAAGTTTATGGAAGCTTGTTTTTTTATGGTCCAGAATGTAGGTCATATCTTGATACCTTGCACTTAAAAAAAAGTGTTTTCTGCTGTTGCTGGGTGGGGTATTCCATAAATGTCAATTGGGACAAATTGGCTGAGAGTTGTATTAATTCCTAGAGATACCATTACAAAGTGCCACCAACTGAGTGGCTTAAAACAACAGAAATTTATTCTCCTACAGGTCTGGAGGCTAGAAATAAAAAATTAACACATTGGCAGGACTGTGTTCTCTCTGAAGGCTCTAGGGGAGGATCTTTCTTTGCCTCATCCTAGCTTCTGGTGGTTGTTGGCAGTACTTGGCTTGAAGGTGTATCACTCCAACCTCTGCCTCCATTGTCACATGACATTCTTCCTATCTATGTCTAAATTTCCCTGTTCTTATGAGGATACCAATCACTATATTAGGAACCTTCTTCTTAATCCAGTATGACTTCATTTTCACTTGGTTACATCTGCAAAGACCATATTTCCAAATAAGCTCACATTTGCAGGTACTGGGAATTAGGACTTGAATATATCTTTTTGGAGGACACAATTCAACACACAATAGTGTTCTTTAAGTCTTCCATATTGTTACCGATTTTTCTGTGTACTTGTTTTATCAATTATTGAGAGAGGGATATTGAAATCTGACTACAATTTGTGGATTTTTAAATTTCTCCTTGTAGTTCTCTCAGTTTTGTTGCATGAATCGTGTTCTGTTATTAGGTGCACAAACTTTGATGATTATTATGTATTTTGAGGAAATGACCCATTTATCATGATGAAATGATCTTCTTTGTCCTTGGTAATATTATTTGTTCTGAATTCTACTTTGATGTTAATACACACACTGAAGATTTTTTGGATTAGTGTTAATGTTAGATAGTTTCTCCTGTTCTTTTACTTTCAATTTATTCATGTCTTTATATTTAAAGTGAGTTTCTAGTAGGCAATATATAATTGGATCTTGCCTTTTAATTCAATCTTCAAGTTTATTTATCTTTTCTTCTGGGATGTCTAATTTGTTATTAATCTCATCCAGTGCATTTTTTTCCTCAGAAACCATAGTTTTTCTTAAAAAATAATCTTTCATGTCTCCACTTAATATGTTCAGTCTTTCATCTACTTTTCTGGCATATGGAATATGGTTATAAAACTTTAAAAATGCATTTATTTATTACTATTTTTTAAATAAATATTTTATAATTTAATTTTTATCTGAAACAATTTTGATTATTGTTTTCTGTCCTTCTAGGTTATATTTTCTAATTCATTTGCATGCTGGGTAATTTTTGGTTAAATGCCAGACATTGTGAATTTGAGCTTTTTGGGTACTATTTTTGTATTCCTATAAATATTCTTGAACTTTGTTCTGGGATGTAGTTGAGTTACTTGGAAACATTTTGATCCTGTGGGTCTTGCTTTTCAACTTTGTT
Source organism: Pongo pygmaeus (assembly GCF_028885625.2). Taxonomy (NCBI): domain Eukaryota; kingdom Metazoa; phylum Chordata; class Mammalia; order Primates; family Hominidae; genus Pongo; species Pongo pygmaeus. The sequence continues at coordinate 151,958,649 of NC_072373.2, read as the reverse complement.
AGGTAGGACCATAGTAGAGTTCATTTTAGGGCTAAATTTTTCCCCTTCCTGAGGCAAGAACCTTCTGACTACTCTACCTGATGCCCTATGAATTATGAGATTGTTTTCCAGCCTGGCTGGTGGAAACAAACACTATGCCTGGACCTGTGTAAGCACCAGGTATTGTTATGTAATGGTTAATTATATGTGTCAAATTGGCTGGGCCATGGTGCCCAGATATTTGGCCAAACATTATTCTGGATGTTTTTGTGAAGGTGTTTTTTGGATGAGGTTAAAATTTAAATGGGTAGAATTTGAGTAAAGCAGATTACCCTCCATAATGTGGGCAGTGCTAATCCAATCAGCGAAAGTCCTTAATAGAATAAAGACTGACCTCCCCTGAGCAAGAAAGAATTCTGCCAGCAGACAACAATGGGACTCAAACCGCAACTCTTCCCTGTGTCTCCAGTCTGTTGGCCTACCCTGCAGATTTTGGGTTTACCAAGCCTCTACAATCACAGGAGTCAATTCTTTAATAAATCTCTCATGCTATATGTACACAGGTTATATTGGTTCTGTTTCTCTGGAGAACTCTGACTAACATGGTTACCTCTAACAATTTCTGGTGACTCTTTTCTTAGCTTCAGAGGCTGAGGGGCAATTTTTGGGCTCACCTTGTTTGTTTTTCATCTTTCAGGGACACTGTCCCTGTCAAGATACGAGCATCTAGTATCTTGAAAACCATCGTTTAATATATTTGTCTGTTTTTTTTCAGTTGTTTCAGGTAAGAGGGTAACTGATCCTTATCACTCCATCTGACCAGATGTTAAAGTTCTTAGGTGTGTCTTCTTGCTTTTTCTTCTCTTACCCAATGTGGCTTGTTCTCTTTCTATGCTAGATTTATATCCACTCATAGCTTTTACTTACTCATTTTTTCAGTTTCCTTAAAACCGTGACTTTCTTATTGCTCTTTTCACCTTTCAAAAAAGTTTTATTTTTAATTGATACATAATTATAGATATTTATGGGGTACAATGTGATGTTTTTATGTGTACATTGTTTAATGATCCAATCAGGGTAATTAGCCAATTCACTGCTTCAAACTCATCTTCTTTGTATGCATCTTTTCAGCTTCAGTTCTTGGAGTCAGTCTACAGATGAGCTGCCCTTGTGTTAAATTCCCTTCTCTGACTGGAGCTGCCTGGATGTGGGGAACAGGCTCATGTGAAATAAAACAAGGCTGAATTTGTTCTGTCTATAACATGATGCTGGACAGTCTTGCTTAGAAGAACTATTGGACATGACAAGTCCTATGGAGAACAAAGCCCATTTTTATTTTATTTTATTTTTTGGAGACGGGGTCTGGCTCTATCATCCAGGGTAGAATGCAGTGATGTTTTCTTGGCTCACTGCAACCCTCACCTCCCGGGCTCAAGCCATCCTCCCATCTCCGCCTCCTCAGTAGCCGGGACAACAGGTGTGCGACACAATGCCTGGCTAACTTTTGTAATTTTTGTAGAGATGGGGTTTTGCCATGTTGCCTAGGCTGATCTCAAACTCCTGAGCTCAAGCAATCTGCCTGCTTTGGCATCCCAAAGTGTTGGGATCACAGGCGTGAGCCACCATGCCCAGCCCCTATTTTTATTTTATAGAAGCAAAATAATAGATTAATACTTCAGTTTACCTTTGTCACATCTTATGCCCCTCTACCATACTGGAGTATGAGCTCCTTGAGAGCAGAGACAGTGTCTAATTTATCACTGCATTCTCATTATCTTGTAATGCCTAACCTGGTTTTTAGTAACTGTTTTAGACTCTCCCTTTTCCTTTAATCACCTAGCCTTGTTTCTACAAGCCCCTTTAAAACTGCGCCTAAGTCAGGTGAAGCCATTAGATTAATTCTTTTTATCTACCTTGCTTGTTTGTTTTTTGCCTGTTATATCCTCTGCGCCTTCCTACTCCTTTCTCCTCACCTCTTTCACAACACGATGTGTATTTGCAAACACCACTTAGAAGGCCAGTACCTCCAGAGAAGTCTCCTTTGCAGTTAATTTATGTGTACTGTTCCTAAAGCCAGCCTGTACCCACGAAGAGCAACACAATCTGCTAGTCCCCAAAGCAAGAAGTGTCGACTTTGCAGCAAGATTTAGACGCTCCAGAAGTCAAACTAGATGTAGAAGCTCCAAAGGTGCAGAAAAAGACCTCCAAAATGTTGACTTTTACCTCTGTCCTAAGAATCACCCTGACGCTAGCTGTCAAGATACTTATCAATTTTTCTGCCCTGATTAGACATGTGTAACTTTAGCCACCTACTCTAAAAGATCAACCAGATCTTCACTCCATAACTTGTGCTTCTCGTCCTAAATTATGTACTAGAAAAAATTGTAATCCTCTTACTATAACTGTCCATGACCCTAATTCAACTCAATAATATTACGGCATGTCATAAAGATTAAGATTTTATATCCCAAGATTTGATATTAAGACTATGTTCACCATCCAAAAAAAAATCCTAGTCTCATAGAGCCCACCCAAGCCAATCAAGTCTTTAACTGCTCTAAGTGACCCTATGTTCCAGAAACCCCCAACAAAGTTGATTTAACTGTTCCTCCACCATTCTTAGTCATAAAAGATACACTCCAAGGGTTCAAAAAAATCTAAATAAGCACCAACAGAAACAAGAAAGTAACATCCCCTAGTATCAAAACATGTTCAACTAGAACCCCTGGCCAACTACTTTAATCACTAAGTTAGCTAGACCTCTCCTCATCATACTATTAAGTTTAATTTTTAAGCCTTATATATTAGTTTCTTAATTTTGTAAAACAATGCATAGCTTCTGTCAAACTTATGTATCTTAAGACTCAATATAACCCCCTTGTTATAACTAAGGAATCAACGATTTGATTCCCCAAAAACACAAGTGAGGAATGTAATGCCCAACCTGGTTTTTACTAACTCTGCTTTTAGACTCTCCCTTTTCCTCTAATCACCTAGCCTTGTTTCCACCTGAATTGACTCTCCCTTAGCTAAAAGAGCCAGACAGACTCCATCTTGGCTCTTTCACTGGCAGCCCCTTCCTCAAGGATTTAACTTGTGCAAGCTGACTCCTAGCACATCCAACAATGCAATTAACTGATAAGATACTGTGGCGGGAGGAGCCAAGATGGCCGAATAGGAACAGCTCCGGTCTACAGCTCCCAGCGCGAGCGACGCAGAAGACGGGTGATTTCTGCATTTCCATCTGAGGTACTGTGTTCATCTCACTAGGGAGTGCCAGACAGTGGGCGCAGGTCAGTGGGTGAGTGCACCGTGCGCCAGCCGAAGCAGGGGCGAGGCATTGCCTCACTCGGGAAGTGCAAGGGGTCAGGGAGTTCCCCTTCTAGGGGTGACAGACGGCACCAGGAAAATCGGGCCACTCCCACCCGAATACTGTGCTTTTCCGACGGGCTTAGGAAACGGTGCCCCAGGAGAGTATAGCCCGCACCTGGCTCAGAGGGTCCTACGCCCATGGAGTCTCGCTGATTGCTAGCACAGCAGTCTGAGATCAAACAGCAAGTCGGCAGCTAGGCTGGGGGAGGGGCGCCCGCCATTGCCCAGGCTCGCTTAGGTAAACAAAGCAGCCTGGAAGCTTGAACTGGGTGGAGCCCACCACAGCTCAAGGAGGCCTGCCTGCCTCTGTAGGCTCCACCTCTGGGGGCAGGACACAGACAAACAAAAAGACAGCAGTAACCTCTGCAGACTTAAATGTCCCTGTCTGACAGCTGTGAGGAGAGCAGTGGTTCTCCCAGCATGCAGCTGGAGATCTGAGAACGGGCTGACTGCCTCCTCAAATGGGTCCCTGACCCCTGACCCCCGAGCAGCCTAACTGGGAGGCACCCCCCAGCAGGGGCAGACTGACACCTCACACGGCCGGCCAGGTACTCCAACAGACCTGCAGCTGAGGGTTCTGTCTGTTAGAAGGAAAACTAACAGAAAGGACATCCACACCAAAAACCCATCTGTACATCACCATCATCAAAGACCAAAAGTAGATAAAACCACAAAGATGGGGAAAAAACAGAGCAGAAAAACTGGAAACTCTAAAAACCAGAGTACCTCTCCTCCTCCAAAGGAACGCAGTTCCTCACCAGCAACGGAACAAAGCTGGACGGAGAATGACTTTGACGAGCTGAGAGAAGAAGGCTTCAGACGATCAAATTACTCCGAGCTACGGGAGGATATTCAAACCAAAGGCAAAGAAGTTGAAAACTTTGAAAAAAATTTAGAAGAATGTATAACTAGAATAACCAATACAGAGAAGTGCTTAAAGGAGCTGATGGAGCTGAAAACCAAGGCTCGAGAACTACGTGAAGAATGCAGAAGCCTCAGGAGCCGATGCGATCAAATGGAAGAAAGGGTATCAGCCCTGGAAAATGAAATGAATGAAATGAAGCGAGAAGGGAAGTTTAGAGAAAAAAGAATAAAAAGAAACGAGCAAAGCCTCCAAGAAATGTGGGACTATGTGAAAAGACCAAATCTACGTCTGATTGGTGTACCTGAAAGTGACGGGGAGAATGGAACCAAGTTGGAAAACACTCTGCAGGATATTATCCAGGAGAACTTCCCCAATCTAGCAAGGCAGGCCAACATTCAGATTCAGGAAATACAGAGAACGCCACAAAGATACTCCTCGAGAAGAGCAACTCCAAGACACATAATTGTCAGATTCACCAAAGATGAAATGAAGGAAAAAATGTTAAGGGCAGCCAGAGAGAAAGGTCGGGTTACCATCAAAGGGAAGCCCATCAGACTAACAGCGGATCTCTCGGCAGAAACCCTACAAGCCAGAAGAGAGTGGGGGCCAATATTCAACCTTCTTAAAGAAAAGAATTTTCAACCCAGAATTTCATATCCTGCCAAACTAAGCTTCATAAGTGAAGGAGAAATAAAATACTTTACAGACAAGCAAATGCTGAGAGATTTTGTCACCACCAGGCCTGCCCTAAAAGAGCTCCTGAAGGAAGCGCTAAACATGGAAAGGCACAACCGGTACCAGCCACTGCAAAATCATACCAAAATGTAAAGACCATCGAGACTAGGAAGAGACTGCATCAACTAATGAGCAAAATATCCAGCTAACATCATAATGACAGGATCAAATTCACATATAACAATATTAACTTTAAATGTAAATGGACTAAATGCTCCAATTAAAAGACACAGACTGGCAAACTGGATAAAGACTCAAGACCCATCAGTGTGCTGTATTCAGGAAACCCATCTCACGTGCAGAGACACACATAGGCTCAAAATAAAAGGATGGAGGAAGATCTACCAAGCAAATGGAAAACAAAAAAAGGCAGGGGTTGCAATCCTAGTCTCTGATAAAACAGACTTTAAACCAACAAAGATCAAAGGAGACAAAGAAGGCCATTACATAATGGTAAAGGGATTAATTCAACAAGAAGAGCTAACTATCCTAAATATATACGCACCCAATACAGGAGCACCCAGATTCATAAAGCAAGTCCTGAGTGACCTACAAAGAGACTTAGACTCCCACACATTAATAATGGGAGACTTTAACACCCCACTATCAACATTAGACAGATCAACGAGACAGAAAGTCAACAAGGATACCCAGGAATTGAACTCAGCTCTGCACCAAGCGGACCTAATAGACATCTACAGAACTCTCCACCCCAAATCAACAGAATATACATTTTTTTCAGCACCACACCACACCTATTCCAAAATTGACCATATACTTGGAAGTAAAGCTCTCCTCAATAAATGTAAAAGAACAGAAATTGTAACAAACTGTCTCTCAGATCACAGTGCAATCAAGCTAGAACTCAGGATTAAGAATCTCACTCAAAACCGCTCGACTACATGGAAACTGAACAACCTGCTCCTGAATGACTACTGGGTACATAACGAAATGAAGACAGAAATAAAGATGTTCTTTGAAACCAACGAGAACCAAGACACAACATACCAGAATCTCTGGGATGCATTCAAAGCAGTGTGTAGAGGGAAATTTATAGCACTAAATGCCCACAAGAGAAAGCAGGAAAGATCCAAAATTGACACCCTAACATCACAATTAAAAGAACTAGAAAAGCAAGAGCAAACACATTCAAAAGCTAGCAGAAGGCAAGAAATAACTAAAATCAGAGCAGAACTGAAGGAAATAGAGACACAAAAAACCCTTCAAAAAATAAATGAATCCAGGAGCTGGTTTTTTGAAAGGATCAACAAAATTGATAGACCGCTAGCAAGATTAATAAAGAAAAAAAGAGAGAAGAATCAAATAGATGCAATAAAAAATGATAAAGGGGATATCACCACCGATCCCACAGAAATACAAACTACCATCAGAGAATATTACAAACACCTCTATGCAAATAAACTAGAAAATCTGGAAGAAATGGATAAATTCCTCAACACATACACCCTCCCAAGACTAAACCAGGAAGAAGTCGAATCTCTGAATCGACCAATAACAGGAGCTGAAATTGTGGCAATAATCAATAGCTTACCAACCAAAAAAAGTCCAGGACCAGATGGGTTCACAGCCGAATTCTACCAGAGGTACAAGGAGGAGCTGGTACCATTCCTTCTGAAACTATTCCAATCAATAGAAAAAGAGGGAATCCTCCCTAACTCATTTTATGAGGCCAGCATCATCCTGATACCAAAGCCTGGCAGAGACACAACAAAAAAAGAGAATTTTAGACCAATATCCTTGATGAACATTGATGCAAAAATCCTCAATAAAATACTGGCAAACAGAATCCAGCAGCACATCAAAAAGCTTATCCACCATGATCAAGTGGGCTTCATCCCTGGGATGCAAGGCTGGTTCAATATACGCAAATCAATAAATGTAATCCAGCATATAAACAGAACGAAAGACAAAAACCACATGATTATCTCAATAGATGCAGAAAAGGCCTTTGACAAAATTCAACAACCCTTCATGCTAAAAACTCTCAATAAATTAGGAATTGATGGGACGTATCTCAAAATAATAAGAGCTATTTATGACAAACCCACAGCCAATATCATACTGAATGGGCAAAAACTGGAAGCATTCCCTTTGAAAACTGGCACAAGACAGGGATGCCCTCTCTCACCACTTCTATTCAACATAGTGTTGGAAGTTCTGGCCAGGGCAATTAGGCAGGAGAAGGAAATCAAGGGTATTCAATTAGGAAAAGAGGAAGTCAAATTGTCCCTGTTTGCAGATGACATGATAGTATATCTAGAAAACCCCATTGTCTCAGCCCAAAATCTCCTTAAGCTGATAAGCAACTTCAGCAAAGTCTCAGGATACAAAATCAATGTGCAAAAATCACAAGCATTCTTATACATCAATAACAGACAAACAGAGAGCCAAATCATGAGTGAACTCCCATTCACAATTGCTTCAAAGAGAATAAAATACCTAGGAATCCAACTTACAAGGGATGTGAAAGACCTCTTCAAGGAGAACTACAAACCACTGCTCAAGGAAATAAAAGAGGATACAAACAAATGGAAGAACATTCCATGCTCATGGGTAGGAAGAATCAATATCATGAAAATGGCCATCCTTCCCAAGGTAATTTACAGATTCAATGCCATCCCCATCAAGCTACCAATGACTTTCTTCACAGAATTGGAAAAAACTACTCTAAAGTTCATATGGAACCAAAAAAGAGCCCGCATCGCCAAGTCAATCCTAAGCCAAAAGAACAAAGCTGGAGGCATCACACTACCTGACTTCAAACTATACTACAAGGCTACAGTAACTAAAACAGCATGGTACTGGTACCAAAACAGAGATATAGATCAATGGAACAGAACAGAGCCGTCAGAAATAATGCCACATATCTACAAGTATCTGATCTTTGACAAACCTGACAAAAACAAGAAATGGGGAAAGGATTCCCTATTTAATAAATGGTGCTGGGAAAACTGGCTAGCCATATGTAGAAAGCTGAAACTGGATCCCTTCCTTACACCTTATACAAAAATCAATTCAAGATGGATTAAAGACTTAAATGTTAGACCTAAAACCATAAAAACCCTAGAAGAAAACCTAGGCATTACCATTCAGGACATAGGCATGGGCAAGGACTTCATGTCTAAAACACCAAAAGCAATGGCAACAAAAGCCAAAATTGACAAATGGGATCTAATTAAACTCAAGAGCTTCTGCACAGCAAAAGAAACTACCATCAGAGTGAACGGGCAACCTACAAAATGGGAGAAAATTTTTGCAACCTACTCATCTGACAAAGGGCTAATATCCAGAATCTACAATGAACTCCAACAAATTTACAAGAAAAAAACAAACAACCCCATCAAAAAGTGGGTGAAGGACATGAACAGACACTTCTCAAAAGAAGACATTTATGCAGCCAAAAAACACATGAAAAAATGCTCACCATCACTGGCCATCAGAGAAATGCAAATCAAAACCACAATAAGATACCATCTCACACCAGTTAGAATGGCAATCATTAAAAAGTCAGGAAACAACAGGTGCTGGAGAGGATGTGGAGAAATAGGAACACTTTTACACTGTTGGTGGGACTGTAAACTAGTTCAACCCTTGTGGAAGTCAGTGTGGCGATTCCTCAGGGATCTAGAACTACAAATTCCATTCGACCCAGCCATCCCATTACTGGGTATATACCCAAAGGACTATAAATCATGCTGCTATAAAGACACATGCACACGTATGTTTATTGCGGCATTATTCACAATAGCAAAGACTTGGAACCAACCCAAATGTCCAACAATGATAGACTGGATTAAGAAAATGTGGCACATATACACCATGGAATACTATGCAGCCATAAAAAATGATGAGTTCACGTCCTTTGTAGGGACATGGATGAAATTGGAAATCATCATTCTCAGTAAACTATCGCAAGAACAAAAAACCAAACACCGCATATTCTCACTCATAGGTGGGAATTGAACAATGAGAACACATGGACACAGGAAGGGGAACATCACACTCTGGGGACTGTTGTGGGGTGGGGGGAGGGGGGAGGGATAGCATTGGGAGATATACCTAATGCTAGATGACGAGTTGGTGGGTGCAGCGCACCAGCATGGCACATGTATACATATGTAACTTACCTGCACATTGGGCACATGTACCATAAAACCTAAAGTATAATAATAATAATAATAATAATAAAAGAAAAAAAAAAAAGAAACATACGAAACCTGAAGTCAAAGTTCCAATGACTTTAGGGCTAGTGGAGAATACAGAATATAAAATAGCATGCAACATAATAAAATATTCACTTCTTAGATGGAAAAAAAAAATAAATCAGTGATTCTCTATAGCACTTATTTTGTAATTTTTCAGACATTTAATTATTTTTAAATGATTGTGGAAAGAGAGAAGGAATAATGATAACAGCAGACATGGTGTAATGCATTACAACTCACCATCACTCTCTGTTTGAGGTTGGTTAGCCTACCATGTATAAGCATGGGCGGTAAGAAGTAAGTGCACACTTCATGTTGGCAAAAAATGATTTTTCCTGAAGGTATTAAATTAGGGTAAAATTAAACACCTCCTTAACATAAAATGTTACAAGAAATTTATAAGGATGAAGCAATTACTATAGCAAATTTTTATTGGTATAAAAGATTATGAATAGGCATAAAAGGTGTCAATTATAATGAAAAAATTCACTCATTCATTCATAAGTGCCTACTATTTGCCAGGCACCATTTTAGGTGCTGAAAATAATCATACAATAAAACAGGTGAAATGAAAACGGTGAACTTGAAATTAGGGTCTTTAAAATAGAAAATTATCTATCAGAAGATGGATTAAAATTTAGTTTTGATTTGAAAAGTAGATTCATTTTGAAAGGATAACTGAACACGGAAATGCTTCTGCAATGATCATGCCACTATTTTGAATAAGAAGTCGACAGAACATACGGCATTAGTAGAGCTCACTCAAGAGAAACCAAAAACAGTACTAATTGCTCATAGAATATGATGTTTCATTATGACCACAAAATGAACCTGCTAAGACTGGTTCATTTAGGGGATATCTCTAATATCCCCTAAATCCTAGAAAGTATTTTTGCCCAACACTGAAGCAAAGAAAATATTGATTGGTTTCTTTAACACCATTGCTTATGTGTATTTCACTCACAGTCAAATGTCCAATCAGGTTTCTCCCCAACAAAATTCTCATGTGTTTGGTAGGTTCTATGTGAAACAAAATAAATAAATGATGGTTCTGAACATTAAAAAAAAAAAAAAAAAGATACTGTGGCAAGCTATATCCGCAGTTCCCAAGAATTCGTCTGATTGATAACGCTCAAAGCCCCAGGTCTATCACCTTATAATAGTCTTAAAGCCCCTGCACCTGGAACTGTTTACTTTCCTGTAACCATTTATCCTTTTAACTTTTTGACTACTTCTGTAAAATTGTTTTAACTAGACCCCCCCCACTTCCTAAACCAAAGTATAAAAGTAAATCAAGCCCCTTCCTCGAAGCCGAGAAGATTTTAAGCATTAGCCGTCTCTCAGTCGCCGGCTAATAAAAGACTCTTAATTCGTCTCAAAGTGTGGCGTTTTCTCTAACTCGCTCAAGTACAACAATCTCCTGTAGTGCTTGGCACTTAGTATTTATTCTGTTACCTATGGAATGAATGAAAGCCTCCAAGTTGTCTTATCATTTATGTTTCTCTGTCATAAACGTAATTCAACATAGTCCTTTTGGTTGTTCTCAGACTTTCTTAGCTTTCTTATAATTATATGCCATTCTTGTTTTTCATGACTTTTTACATCGTAAATTTCACTTAGAAGATGATTATTTTGGGACGATTCCTTCACCTAAAAGAAGCTAAGGGTAAGTGCATTTAGAGAGAGATTGTTGAGAACCCTTTAGCCCTAATGAATTTATTCAGAGTGCACTGGACTATGTCTTTGCAGAACTTGTCAAATTGCTGTGGTCCTAATGTCCTTTTAGAGTGTTGTTCTTTGCTGATTTGTAGTTTCTAAGCAACATTGTTAGGATTATGGATTTCCAACTCCACTTAACAACTGGTAAAAATGATATGTGGGATAAACTCTAGTCTAAATTTGTTCTTAGTAGACATGAGTAGCCTCTGGTTCTGCACACTCAGGCTTAGCCTAAAAGAGGGTTAAAATAACACTTTGACAACAAGAGCTGTGGGCATGGAGGAATGTTATCCATTGAAATGTTTCCTTGATTTTAATAATCTTGACTCAAATGAGCTCATGTTATTTTTATTTTTAAAGAGCTTAGCACACAATCTGGCACAGAATGAGTGTTCGATAAGTGTTAGCTATTATTATTGTTAACAAAGCATTTTCCTTTGCATCTTCTTCTTTAGGTCTTTCTTTCTTATGATTCTTTGATATCCCATTACATGCAAATACGTCTTACTGAAAAGATCTGTGAACAAACGGTTGACTCATGCTTTTTATTTTGTGCACTGTTACCCTTTGGTCTTTTTGCCTGCATGAAGGCTGGTGTCACTCACTATTGCTATGGGTTGTGTTGCAACACTTTCCCATTACACTATTTGTGCCATCTTCATCCCAAATCAGCCCTGTCTCTTGTTTATCTTAATATGGTCAGTCAGTTGCTACAGCTTCCTCACACGCTCATAGCCAAAGTCTCCCTGTTTGACTAGGGGATTACAAAAAACAACAATCACCACAATAATAACAGCTAATATTTGTTGACTGCTTTCTCTAGGCTAGGCTGTGTGGCACTTAACATCTGTTATGTCATTTAATTAACACAATAAATTGATGAAGTAGAAGTCAGTTTGTAAGTTACAGTGTTCTGCTAAGGTAATGCTACTGTCATCCCCCAAATTTTGGTCAAGTCTTGTTTCAGTGCTCTAGCCATGTCATAGCTTTGTTACTGGGTATCAATGCATAGATATATTAATACTAGATCTGGGGTTGAAAGAGGGAGCTATCAGCTCTCAGAGGCCAGAGGGGACATGACATGATAATGAACAAGAAACACAAGGGAAAGTGTATTAGTTTTCTGTTGCTGTTATAACAAATCACCACAAATTTAGCTGTTTAAAACAACATAAATGTGTTACAGTTCTGTAGGTCAGAGTCTGGTGTGGGTTTATTTGGGCCAAAATAAAGATGTCAGCAGGGATGCATTAATTTCTGGAAGCTCTGGAAGGGAATCAATTTCCTTGCCTTTTCCAGCTTTCTGGGGCTGCTGGCATTCCTTGGCTTGTTTCTCCTCCTATCTTCAAAGCGAGGAACATTTGAGTGGGTCATTCTCATGCTACTATCACTGTCACTTGCATGCCCTTTTACCTCCCATCCAGTTATAAAAGCCCTTGTGGTTGCATTGGAGTCACCCAGGTTATCGAGGATGATCTCCCTATATCATACTCAGCTGATTAGCAACCTTAATTCCATTTACAACCTTAACTCCCCTTTACCATGTAACCTAATATATTCACAGGTTCCAAGGATTAGGACATTTTTGGGAGGTCTTTGCCACAAGAAGTTGAATCCTTAGGAACAGAGTTGGGACACTATGGAATAACCACTTCTCTCCCATCCCAGGAGATTATCCTTACAGTGTCAACATTGGTGACCTTTGCTATTCTTTCTTTTTTTAAATTTTAAATTAAAAAAAATTTTTTTTTTTGAGACAGCGTTTTGCTTTGTCATGGCTGGAGTGCCGTGGCACGATCATGGCTCGTGGCGGTCTCAAACTCCTGGGCTCAAGCAATCCTCCTACCTCAACCTTTTAAGTAGCTAGCACTACAGGTGCATGCCACCCACCACACCTGGCTAATTTTAAAAAACGTTTTTTGTAGAGATGGGGTCTGGCTATGTTGCTGGTCTGTAACACCTGGCCTCAAGTGATCCTTCCTCCTCGGCCTCCCAAAGTCTTGGGATTGCAGGTGTGAGCCATTGTGGCCAGTTAACTATTCTCATATTAAAGAATACAGACTTGGGAGACCTGGCAAGATGGCAGAATAGGAACAGCTCCAGTCTGCAGCTCCCAGCGAGATCAATGCAGAAGGCAGGTGATATCTGCATTTCCAACTGAGGTACCCAGCTCATCTCACTGGGACTGGTTAGACAGTGGGTGCAGCCCACAGAGGGTGAGGCAAAGCAGGGTGGGGCGTTGCCTCACCTGGGAAGTACAAGGGTTCAGGGAACTCCCTCCCCTAGCCAGGGGAAGTCGTGAGGACTGTACCATGAGGAATGTTTGACCCCAGCCCAGATACTCACTTTTCCCATGGTCTTCACAACCCACAGACCAGGAGATTCTCTTGAGTGCCCATGCCACCAGGGACCTGGGTTTCAAGCACAAAACTGGGCTGCCGTTTGGGCAGACACTGAGCTAGCTGCAAGAGCTTTTTCATACCCCAGTGGCGCCTGGAATGCCAGCGAGACAGAACCGTTCACTGCCCTGGAAAGGGGGCTGAAGCCAGGGAGCTGAGTGGTCTAGCTCAGTGGATCCCACCCCCACAGAGCCCAGCAAGCTAAGATCCAATGGCTTGAAATTCTCGCTGACAGCATAGCAGTCTGAAGTCGACTTGGGATGCTCGAGCTTGGTGGAGGGAGGGGCGTCCACCATTACTAAGGCTTGAGTAGACAGTTTTCCCCTCACAGTATAAACAAAGCAGCCAGGAAGTTCGAACTGAAAGGAGCACACCACAGCATCACAAAGCCGCTGTAGCCAGACTGCCTCTCTAGATTCCTTCTCTCTGGGCAGGTCATCCCTGAAAGAAAGGCAGCAGCTCCAGTCACAGGCTTATAGATAAAACTCCCATCTCCCTGGGACAGAGCACCTGGGGGAAGAGGCGACTGTTGGCGCAGCTTCAGCAGACTTAAATGTTCCTGCCTGCCAACTCTGTGCAGTGGATCTCCCAGCACAGCACTCGAGCTCTGCTAAGGGTCAGACTGCCTCCTTAAGTGGGTCCCTGACCCTCCGTGTCTCCTGACTGGGAGACACCTTCTAGCAGAGACTGACAGACACATCATACAGGTGAGCTCCAGCTGGCATCTGGTGGGTGCCCCTCTGGGATGAAGCTTCTAGAGGAAAAAACAGGCAGCAATCTTTGCTATTCTGCAGCCTCTGCTGCTGATACCCAGGCAAATAGGGTCTGGAGTGGACCTCCAGCAAACTCCAGCAGACCTGCAGCAGACAGGCCTGACTGTTAGAAGAACTAACAGACAGAAAGGAATAGCATCAACATCAATAAAAAAAAGTCCACTCAGAAACCCCATCCGAAGGTCACCAACATCAAACACCAAAGTAGATAAATCCATGAAGATGGGTTCAGCATATAAAGGCTGAAAATTCCAAAAATCAAATGCCTCTTATCCTCCAAAGGATCACAACTCCTCTCCAGCAAGGAAACAAAACTGGATGGAGAATGAGTTTGACGGATTGACAGAAATAGGCTTCAGAAGGTGGGTAATAACAAACTCCTCCGAGCTAAAGAAGCATGTTCTAACCCAAAGCAAGGAAGCTAACAACGTTGAAAAATGGTTAGAAAAATTGCTAACTAGAATAACCAGCTTAGAGAAGAAAATAAATGACCTGATGGAGCTGAAAACCATAGCATGAGAACTTCATGAAGCATACACAAGTATCAATGGCCGAATTGATCAAGCAGAATAAAGGATATCAGAGATTGAAGATCAACTTAATGAAATAGAGTGTGAAGACAAGATTAGAGAAAAAAGAATGAAAAGGAACAAACAAAGCTTTCAAGAAATATGGCACTATGTGAAAAGACCAAACCTACATTTGATTGGTGTACATGAAAGTGATGGGGAGAATGGAACCAAGTTGGAAAACACTCCTCAGGATATTATCCAGGAGAATCTCCCCAACCTAGAAAGACAGGCCAACGTTCAAATTCAGGAAATACAGAGAACACCACAAAGATACTCCTTGAGAAGAGCAAGCCCAAGACACATAATTGTCAGATTCACCAAGGTTGAAATGAAGGAAAAAATGTTAAGGGCAGCCAGAGAGAAAGGTTGGGTTACCCACAAAGGTAAGCCCATCAGACTAACAATAGATCTCTCTGCAGAAACCCTACAAGCCAAAAGAGAGTGGGGGCCAATATTCAACATTCTTAAAGAAAAGAATTTTCAATCCAGAATTTCATATCCAGCCAAACTAAGCTTCATAAGTGAAGGAGAAATAAAATCCTTTACAGACAAGTAAATGCTGAGAGATTTTGTCACCTCCAGGCCTGCCTTCCAAGAGCTCCTGAAGGAAGCACTAAACATGGAAAGGAACAAATGGTACCAACCACTGCAAAGACACACCAAATGGTAAAGACCATCGACACTGTGAAGAAACTAAATCAATTAATGGACAAAGTAACCAGCTAGCATCATAATAACAGGATCAAATTCACACATAACAATATTAACCTTAAATGTAAATGGGCTAAATGCCCCCATTAAAAGACACAGACTGGCAAATTTGATAAAGAGTCAAGACCCATCAGTGTGCTGTATTCAGGAGACCCATCTCATGTGCAAAGACACAAATAGACTCAAAATAAAGGGATGGAGGAAGATCTATCAAGCAAATGGGTAGAAAAAAAAAAAAAAAGCAGGGGTTGCAATGCTAGTCTCTGATAAAACAGACTTTAAACCAACAAAGATTAAAAGAGACAAAGAAGGCCATTACATAATGGTAAAGGGATCAATTCAACAAGAAGAGCTAACTATCCTAAATATATATGAACCCAATACAGGAGCACCCAGATTCATAAAGCAAGTTTTTAGAGACTTCCAAAGAGACTTAGACTCCCACACAATAATAGTGGGAGAATTTAAAAGCCCACTGTCAATATTAGACAGATCAATGAGACAGAAAATTAACAAGGATATTCAGGACTTGAACTCGGCCCTGGACTGAGCAGACCTAACAGACATCCACAGAATTCTCCACCCCAAATCAACAGAAGATACATTCTTCTCAGCACCACATCACACTTATTCTAAAATTGACCACGTAATTGGAAGTAAAACACTCCTCAGCAAATGCAAAAGAATGGAAATCATAACAAACTGTCTCTCAGACAGTGCAATAAAATTAGAACTCAGGATTAAGAAACTCACTGAAAACCACACAACTACATGGAATCTGAACAACCTGCTCCTGAATGACTACTGGGTAAATAACAAAATTAAGGCAGAAATAAAGATCTTCTTCGAAACCAATGAGAACAAAGACACAACATACCAGAATCTCTGGGACACCAGATAAAGCAGTGTGTAGAGGGAAATTTATAGCACTAAATGCCCACAAGAGAAAGCAGGAAAGATTAAAATTGACAGCCTAACATCACAATTAAAAGAACTAGAGAAGAAAGAGCAAACAAATTCAAAAGCTAGCAGAAGACAAGAAATAACTAAGATCAGAGCAGAACTGAAGGAGACAGAGATATAAAAAATGCTTCAAAAAATCAATGAATCCAGGAGATGGTTTTTTAAAAGACCAACAAAATAGACCACTAGCCAGACTAATAAAGAAGAGAAGAATCAAATAGATGCAATAAAAAATGATAAAGGGGATATCACCACTGATCCCACTGAAATACAAACAACCATCAGAGAATACTATAAACACCTCTACACAAATAAACTAGAAAATCTAGAAGAAATGAATGAATTCCTGGACACATACACCCTCCCAAGTCTAAACCAGGAAGAAGTCAAACCCCTGAATAGACCAATAACAAGTTCTGAAATGGAGGCAGTAATTAATAGCTTATCAACCAAAAAAAGTTCAGGACCAGACAGATTCACAGCCAAATTCTACCAGAGGTACAAAGAGGAGATGGTACCATTCCTTCTGAAACTATTCCAAACAATAGAAAAGGAGGGACTCCTCCTTAACTCATTTTGTGAGGCCAGCATCATCCTGATACCAAAAGTTGGCAGAGACACAACAAAAAAAGAAAATTTTAGACCAATGTCCCTGATGAACATTGATGTGAAAATCCTCAATAAAATACTGGCAAACCAAATCCAGCAGCACATCAAACAGCTTATCCACCATGATCAAGTTGGCTTCATCCCTGGGATGCAAGGCTGGTTCAACATACACAAATAAATAAACATAATCCATCACATAAACAGAACTAATGACAAAAACCACATGATTATCTCAGTACATGCAGAAAAAAGCCTTTGATAAAATTCAACACCCCTTCATGCTAGAAACTCTCAATAAACTAGGTATTGATGGAATGTATCTCAAAATAATAAGAGCTCTTTATGACAAACCCACAGCCAATATCATAGTGAATGGGCAAAACCTGGAAGCATTCCCTTTGAAAACTGGCACAGCACAAGAATGCCATCTCTCATCACTCCTATTCAACATAGTATGGGAAGTTCTGGCCAGGGCAATCAGGCAGGAGAAAGAAAAAAGGGTATTCAAATAGGAAGAGAGGAAGTCAAATTGTCTCTCTTTGCAGATGACATGATTGTATATTTAGAAAACCCCATTGTCTTAGCCCCAAATCTCCTTAAGCTGATAAGCAACTTCAGCAAAGTCTCAGGATACAAAATCAATGTGCAAAAATCACAAGCATTCCTATATACCAATAATAGCCAAATCATGAGTGAACTCCCATTCACAATTGCTACAAAGAGAATAAAGTACCTAGGAATACAATGCACAGGGATGTGCAGGAACACTTCAAGGAGAATTACAAACCACACTGCTCAAGGAAATAAGAGAGGACACAAACAAATGGAAAAACATCTCATCCTCATGGATAGGAAGAATCAATATTGTGAATATGGCCATACTGCCCAAAGTAATTTATAGATTCAATGCTATCCCCATCAAGCTACCATTGACTTTCTTCACAGAATTAGAAAAAACTACTTTAAAGTTCATATGGAACCCAAAAAGAGCCCACATAGCCAAGACACTCTTAAGCAAAAAGAACAAAGCTGGCAGAATCACGCTACCTGACCTCAAACTATACTACAAGGCTACAGTAACCAAAACAGCATGGTACTGGTACCAAAACAGATATATAGACCAATGGAACAGAACAGAGGCCTCAGAAATAACACCACACATCTACAACCATCTGATCTTTGATAAACCTGACAAAAACAAGAAATGGGGAAAGGATTCCCTATTTAATAAATGGCGTTGGGAAAACTGGCTAGCCATATGCAGAAAACTGAAACTGGACCCCTTCCTTACACCTTATACAAAAATTAACTCAAGATGGATTAAAGACTTAAACATAAGACCTAAAACTGTAAAAACACTAGAAGAAAATTTAGGCAATTCCATTCAGGACATAGGCATGGGGAAAGACTTCATGACTAAAACACCAAAGCAATGGCAACAAAAGCCAAAATTGACAAATTGGATCTAATTTAACTAAAGAGCTTCTGCACAGCAAAAGAAACTATCATCAGAGTGAACAGGCAACCTACAGAATGGGAGAAAACTTTTGCAGTCTATCCATCTGACAAAGGTCTAATATCCAGAATCTACAAAGAACTTAAACAAATTTACAAGAAAAAAACAAACAACTCCATCAAAAAGTGGGAAAAGGATATGAATAAACACTTCTCAAAAGAAGACATTTATGCAACCAATAAACATATGAAAAAAAGCTCATCATCACTGGTCATTAGAGGAATGCAAATCAAAACCACAATAAGATACCATCTCATGCCTGTTAAAATGGTGATCATTAAAAAGTCAGGAAGCGACAGATGCTGGAGAGGATGTGGAGAAATAGGAATGCTTTTACATTGTTGGTGGGAGTGTAAATTAGTTCAACCATTGTGGAAGATAGTGTGGTGATTCCTCAAGGATCTAGAACCAGAAATACCATGTGACCCAGCAATTGCATTACTGGGTATATACCCAAAGGATTATAGATCATTCTACTATAAAGACACATGTACACGTGTGTTTACTGCAGCACTGTTCACAATAGCAAAGACTTGGAACCAACCCAAATGCCCATCCATGACAGACTGGATAAAGAAAATGTGGCACATATACACCATGGAATACTATGGAGCCATAAAAAAGATGAGTTTCAGTCCTTTGCAAGGACATGGATGAAGCTGGAAACTATCATTCTTAGCAAACAAACACAGGTACAGAAAACCGAACACCGCATGTTCTCACTAATGAGTGGGAGTTGAACAATGAGAACACATGGACATAGGGAGGGGTACATCACATGCTGGGTCTTGTCAGGGTTTCGGGGGCTAGGGGAGGGATAGAATTAGGAGAAATACCTAATGTAGATGACGGGTTGATGGGTGCAGCAAACCACCATGGCACGTGTATACTTATGTAACAAACCTGCACGTTCTGCGCATGTACCCCAGAACTTAAAGTATAATAAAAAAATACATATAGTTAGCAACTTACCTAAATAATTAAAAATATTAAAAAACAGAATATAGACTTTATTTAGTGTCTATATGCAACATGCCACAGCAGCCATACCATATATTTTACTTACATTACCTCTTTTAGCCTCCATCACAATCTTGCAATGCGGCTACTATGACCATTTTACATATGAAGGTATATAAGCTTTGAGAGGTTAAGGAGTGGCTTCAAGTTCACTCAGCTATTGTATATTAATTTTCTTTGTTGCATAATGTGCTCCTACAAACTTAGCAGCTGAAAATAACACCCATTTATTAGCTAACAGTTCTGTAAATTAGAGGCTTAATCATGGTAAGGGTGGTTTTTCTGTTCACATTCTTGAAAGTCTGAAATCTAGATGTTGCCCAGGCTGCCATTTCTTTTCTGGAGTCTCTGAAAAAGAATCTGGTCCCAATATCCATCTTGTTGTTGGATGAATTAAATTCTTCGTGGTTGTAGCTTGCTGTCAGCTGGGGCAACTTTCAAGTCCTATCTTCTGTATTCCTTGCCACATGGCTTCCTCCATTTTCAAAGCTATTAAGAGAGACTCTCCCTTGTGTTGAATCCCTCTCATGCTTTGAATCTCTTGCCAGGGAAAGCTTCACCTTTTTAAGGTTTACCTGATTAGGTTGGGCCCACTGAGGATAATTTCTCTTTTTGAAGGTCAAATGTGGTATATAATATACACCAATTAAAGAGAGCCTATCCTATCATATCCCTAAGTCCCTCCTACACTCAAGGGGACAGGACTATACAAGGATGTGACTCACTAGAGGATCATGTTAGAATTCCACCCACCACAAAGAGGTAAAGTCAGTCTTAAATTCATATATATTGGATTCCAAGGCCCATGCTGTTTCACTAGGATAGCCTGCGTGCAAAGACAAAGACCTTTATTTTTTCTCAAAATAATAGTGATATAGTCACAAACATGACTATATCATTTTGCTATTTTAAAACCTCTGAGGGATGTCTTCTTATCTTATTAATGTCTATTTAACATTGAATTCCTGGAGGCATTTGTATTAAAATTATAAATAAAGCAAAGATGCCTACTAATTACCATTTTAAAATTTAACATTGTTTTGGAAGTTATGGTGAATTTAATAAGACCTGAAACAGAAATTAGGGATGTATATACTGAATTGGATAATATTATTATATTCAGAGGATATTATTGTGCACCTAGAAATTCCAAGAGAAACAAGGTTGTAAATAATTGGGATTAGAGAGTGAATGTTTAGTACAGTAGCTAGACATATCTATCAATAGGTAAAATATCCAACAGGAAAAATCATCCCAACCGAAATAATTTTAGAAGACATAAAAATATCTTGATGAATAAATAGAACTTGCATGAAATATATTAAAAACTCTTCTGAGAAAAATAAAAGACAAATAATTAAGAGATATACATTGTTTCTTGACTGGAGTACCAAAAACTTTGAAGATATAAATTACTTCAAATTGAGAATTTATAGGTTTATTATAATTTAAATCAAATATCACAATTGAAATTTTTAAGGAACCTTAAAAAAACTGATTTGTGGCAAGATGGCTGACTAGATGCAGCTAGAAGGAACATCTGCACCAAGGGCCAGGACACAGGGAAGACTGGTGCAGTCCAAGCAGATCTTCAGAAGGGTGGCATTGAGAGCAGATGGAGGCAGGACACAGACACTGGGCTAAAGGGGGAGGAAGGTGTAACCCTGCATGGGGCTGCTGTAAACCGGGACTCATTCCTGGCCCCAAGTGACTCCTGGGGTAGGGGTGGGTTGAGCAGACAAAAAGCGACCCACTCTCCCCATGGACCTCTGGAATCTGGGCAGCAGGTAAGCCCCATGACTCACTTGGAACATGTGAGCTAGCAAGGAGAGCTGCTTAGAGAGGTGGTAGGGGCAGGGTTCCAGTCTGTATGGAGTCCAGAGGGTTTGGTGTGGGAACTTCTGCAAGGAAGTATGGCCAGGGATGCTCATTCCCCAAGGCTTGCTTTGCTCACCTACAAGACTCTAGCCTTAGGAGAACTGTTGGGACTGAACAGAACAGGTTGATCTTGCCTGTGAGACAGAGCCATTCTGACCTGAATGCCTTTCTGTCTCCTGGCCTCTCCTGGGGCTCCAGCCTGGCTATGCCTGCTTTCAGTGCATCCTGGGGTGCCTCTCAGAGGCCACATCATAGCTCCTATGCTGGTAGAACATGGCTGACTGTCAGAGCACTCCAGCAGAGTGGACTTTCCTCACATGCACCAGCCTGCTTGTACCCTCCTGCTACTGCAGCCTTCCCTGTGCCACAGCCACCCCATCATAGCTTTACCAGTGCATGTGTGCATGGGTGGACCTCACCTCCCTTTCTCTGCTGGTGCGTGGGTGTGCATGCACCCCACTGTGTCGTTGCCACTGGTATGAATGCACCCACCCCCCTCCACCACTATGCTGCAGGATTGCCTTTGCCCTGCCCCATGATGACACTGCTGCAGGTGCTGATGTGCACACAGACCCCAGCAGTTCCCGCCCTTCAACTCCCACCTGTGCCAACACTGCCACTGCTGCTAATGTCCATACAGAGGTCGGCAGCCCCAAGCCCATCAGTGCCCCACCCCAGCTGACAAGCATGCACCCTGTTTCATTGCTGTTGCTGCTAGCATGAGCTGCCACCACCCAAAAAAGTGCTTTGGAGTGTTGTGACCAGCAGTCCAGGAACACCTCAGCTCCTCTGGTGAAACAGGTTCCCAGCCTTGAGGGGGCAGAGAACAGTGCCAGGGGCCTGATACCAGCTCCCCGAGATTAGAGCATGCAGCCCAGGAGTGCTGAACTATGCCTTCAAATATCTGCTAGAAATGAAGAAGATAAAAGCAAAAAACCCACAAACCCATCCAAAGGATGGCAACTTCAAAGATGGAAGAAACATCAGCCCACATAGATGAGAAAGAACCAGTGCAAAAACTCTGGCAACTCAAAAAGCCAGAGTGTCTTCTTACTCCAAACAACCACACTAGTTCCCTGACAATGGTTCATAATCAGGCTGAAATGGCTGAAATGATAGAAATAGAATTCAGAATATGGATAGGAATGATGATCATCAACATGCAGGAGAAAGTCAAAACCCAATCCAAGGATTCTTAAGAGACACAATAAAATGATACAGGAGATGAAAGATGAAATGGCCATTTTAAGAAAGAACAAAACTGAGCTGATGGAACTGAGAAACTACTTCAAGAATTTCAGAATGCAATTGCAACTATTAATAAAATTGGCCAAGCTGAGGAAAGAATCTCAGAGCTTAAAGACCTGCTCTCTGAAATAACTCAGTTAGACAAAAAAAAAAAAAAAAAAACCATAAATAAGAATGAACAAAATCTCTGAGAAATTTGGGATTATCTAAAGAGTCCAAATCTATGAATCACTGGTGTGTCTGAAAGACAGGGAGAGAAATCAAGCAACTTGGAAAACATATTTCGGGATATCATCCATGAAAACTTCCCTAACTTTGTTAGAGAGGCCAACATTCAAATTCAGGAAATGCAGAGAACTCTGGTGAAGTACCACACAAGAAGACCATCCCCAAGAAACATAGCCATCAGATCCTTCAATGTTGAAATGAAAGAAAAATGTTAAAGGGAAAATGTTAAAAATGTTAAGGGATCCCCATCAGGTGAATAGTGGACCTTTCAGCAGAAACACTGCAAGCTGGAAGAGAACAGGGGCCTATATTTGGCATTCTTAAAGAAAAGAATTTTCAACCTAGAATTTTATATCCAGCCAAACTAAGCTTCATAAGTGAAGGAGAAATAAAATCCTTTTCAGACAAGCAAAGGCTCACGGATTTTGTTACCACCAGACCTGCCTTATATGAGGTTCTGAAGTGAGTGCTAAACATGGAAAGGAAAGACCATTACTGGCCACTACAAAAACACACTTATATACATAGACCAGTGACACTATAATGCAATCACACAAACAAATCTGCATAACAACCAGCTAACAACCTGATGACAGAAACAAATCCAGACATATCAATATTAACTTCGAATGTAAATGGGCTAAATGCCCCAATTAAAAGGCACACAGTGGGCAAGTTGCATAAAGATGCAAGACTCAAGATCATGGCAGATGGGAGGCAGGACTAGATTGCAGCTCTGGACGGAGTAGTGGGAGGTGGCCCACACTGTGAATTTTAGCTCCAGATTGACTGCAAGAAGAAACCAGCAATCCTGAGAGGATCCACAGACCCTCTGAAGGAAGTGGACTGATCCTGCAGGACCCAGGACACCCCTCAAAACTGTGAGTGCCCAACTGTGGATGTGGGAAAGGGAGACCCTCCTCTCCTGAACACATACCCACGCTAGAGAAGCGGAAGGTCTGTTTGTGGGAGAAGTCTCCGACTTTACCTGGAGCTGAGTCAGTTCAGAGAGCTGAGTGAAATACAGGGGTAGAGGAAGCAGCAGAAAGTCCCTGGGAGCTGGCTGGGTCTCCTAGCAGGCCATTCTTGTCTGGCACCACAGGGATCCAACCAGAGAGGAGCGGGGGTAAAACTACACAGGAAGAAGCAAATCTCTAGCTGAACTTTCTAACAATTTGAATGGGGTGAGAAGCCTCCTGGCCAGAACTTGGGGGAGGGTGCATCTGGTGTGCAGACTCCACAGGTGGGGAAGAACCAAGCCCTTTTCCTTTATAGCTGAGAGGCGGATAGCCTGAGGCAGGTTTTCAAGCCCATATTGCTCTCCACCTGGAAATGGTCTGGGGGCTGTTGTGGGAGCGGGTACGGTGGGAGTGAAACCCAGCCCTTTGGTTTGCATGGGAGCTGGGTGAGGCCTGTGACTGCCGGCTTTCCCCTACTTCCCTGACAACCTGCTTGACTCAGCAGAGACAGCCATAATCCTTCTAGGTACACAACTCCATTGACCTGGGAATCTCACTCCAATCCCCTGCGGCAGCTGCAGCAAGACCCACCCAAGGAGAGTCTGTGCTCAGACACATCTAGTCCTGCCACCACCTGATGGTCCTTCCCTACCCACCCTGATAGCAGAAGACAAAGAGCATATAATCTTGGGAGTTCTAAGGCCACACCCACTGCCAGTTCCTCCCCATAATACCACAGCTGATGCTCTCTGGAAAGCGCCACCTCCTGGAAGGAGGCTAACCAGCACAAAAATAGAACATTAAACCACCAAAGCTAAGAACCTTCAAGGAGTCCATTGGACCCCCCTGCCACCTTCACTGGAACAGGCACTGGTATCCATGGCTGAGAGACCCACAGATAGCTCACATTACAGGAGTCTCTGCAGACAACCTTCAGTACCAGCCTGGAGCCGGGCAGACTTGTTGGGTGGCAGGATCCAGAAAGAGACAACAATCACTGCAGTTCAGCTCACAAGAAGCCACATCTATAGGAAAAGGGGGAGAGTACTACATCAAGGGAACACTCCGTGGGATAAAAGAATCTGAACAACAGCCTTGAGCCCTAGACTTGACAGGTCTGACAGAGCCTACCTGTTAGATATGAGTTCTAAATTTCTCTTCAAAGAATCAATATGTCAGTATGTTCAATTCTTTGCCTTCTACTTTTAAACTTAACTTCCCCGTAAAGCAACCTTTTTTGATTACCTGCTCCACCTGACTCATTCCAATTACCTGCTCTACCCTTACTCATTCCAATCACCTGCTCCACCCTGACTCATTCCAATTACCTGCTCATTCTCCACCCTGACTCATTCCAATTTCCTGCTCTACCATAACCATTTTTCCCGCCAAACCACTCACCCCATCACTCTCTTTAAATTAGCCAATCGGAATTAGTTTAGCCTGTGCAGTCTAACCCTAGCCAATAGGGGAACAATACAGCAGCAGGTGCCACATGCATCAGGGATAAGGACCCCTTCCCTTCCCTTGTCCAAGTGTGCGCTTACCATTGCTCCATCTGTAAGGGTGCACCCTTCTATAGAAGTATATTGTCTTGCTGAGAATTAAAAAGAAAATTTTATATTTGAGGGCTATTTCTTTTGCGGCATTAAAACTTTATTTATAACATACCCAATTGAGAAGGAACTGGAATACCAACCCTGGTAATATGACAAAGCAAGGCTTTTCCACACACCCCCAAAATCACACTAGTTCACCAGCAATGGATCCAAACCAAGAAGAAATGCCTGATTTACCTGAAAAAGAATTCAAGAGGTTAGTTATTAAGCTAATCAGGGAGGAACCCAAGAAAGGCAAGGCCCAATGCAAGGAAATCCAAAATATGATGCAAGAAGTAAAGGCAGAAATATTCAAGGAAATAGATAGTTCAAAGAAGAAACAATGAAAAAATTCAGGCAAATTTGAACACACTTTTAGAAATGCAAAATGCTCTGGAAAGTCTCAGCAATAGAATTGAACAAGTAGAAGAAAGAAATTCAGAGCTTGAAGACAAAGTCCTCAAATTAACCCAATCCAACAAAGACAAAGAAAAAGAATAAGAAAATATGAACAAAACCTCCAAGAAGTCTGGGATTATGTTAAATGTCTAAACCTAAGAATAATTGGTGTTCTTGAGGCAGAAGAGAATTCTAAAAGCTTGGAAAACATATTTGGGGGAATAATTGAGGAAAAATTCCCCAGCCTTGCTAGAGACCTAGACACCCAAATACAAGAAGCACAAAGAAAACCTGGGAAATTCATTGCAAAAGGATCTTCATCTAGGCACATTGTGATCAGGTTATCTAAAGTTAAGCCAAAGGAAAGAATCTTAAGAGCTGTGAGACAGAAGCACCAGGTAACCTATAAAGTAAAACCTATCAGATTAACAGCAGATTTCTCAGCAGAAACCCTACAAGCTAGAAGGGATTGGGGCCCTATCTTCAGCCTCCTCAAACAAAACAATTATCAGCCAAGAATTTTGTAACCAGTGAAACTAAGCATCATATATGAAGGAAAGATACAGTCTTTTTCAACAAACAAATGCTGAGAGAATTCACAATTACAAAGCCACCACTACAAGAACTGCTAAAAGGAGCTCTAAATTCTGAAACAAATCCTGAAAACACATCAAAACAGAACCTCCTTAAAACAGAAATCACACAGGACCTGTAAAACAAAAATACAAGTTAAAAAGCAAAAACAAAAAATCCAAAGTACACAGGCAACAAACAGCATGATGAATGAAACAGTACCTCACATTTCAGTACTAACATTGGTTGTAAATGGAACAAATGCTCCACTTAAAAGATACAGAATCACAGAATGGATAAGAACTCACCAACCAACTATCTGCTACCTTCAGTAGACTCATCTAGCACACAAGTACTCACATAAACTTAAAGTAATGGGGTGGAAAAAGGCATTTCATGCAAATGGACATCAAAAGTGAGCAGGGTTAGCTATTCTTATATCAGACAAAACAAACTTTAAAGCAACACAGTTAAAACAGGTAAAGAGGGACATTATATAATTATATTATATAATGGCCTTGTCCAACAGGAAAATATCACAATTCTAAACATATATGCACCTAACAATGGAGCTCCCAAATTTATAAAACAATTACCAATAGACCTAAGAATGAGATGGACAGCAACACAATAATAGTGGGGGACTTCAATACTCCACTGACAGCACTAGACAGGTCATCAAGACAGAAAGTCAACAAAGAAACAATGGACTTAAACTATACCTTGGAAGAAATGGACTTAACAGATATATACAGAACATTTCATCCAACAACTGCAGAATACACATTGTATTCAACAGTGCATAGAACTTTCTCCAAGATAGACCATATGATAGGCCACAAAATGAGCCTCAATAAATTTAAGAAAATTGAAATTATATCAAGCACCCTCTCAGACCACAGTGGAATAAGACTGGAAATCAACTCCAAAAGGAATCTTCAAAACCATGCAAATAAGGGGAAATTAAGTAACCTGCTCCTGAATGAGCATTGGGGCAAAAACAAAATCAAGATGGAAATTAAAAAATTATTCAAACTGAATGACATAATGGCACAATTTATCAAAACCTCTGGGATACAGCAAAGGCAGTGCTAAGAGGAAAGTTCATAGCCCTAAATGCCTACATTAAAAAGACTAAAAGAGCACAAACTGACATTCTAAGGTTACACCTCAAGGAACTAGAGAAACAAGAACAAACCAAACCCAAACCCAGCAGAAGAAAGAAAGTAACCAAGATCAGAGCAAAACTAAATGAAATAGAAACAAAAAAAAAATACAAAAAATGAATGAAACAAAAAGCTGATTCTTTGAAAAAAATAAATAAAATTGATAGACTATTGGCAAGATTAACCAAGAAAAGAAGAGAGAAAATCCAAATAACCTCACTAAGAAATGAAACAGGAGATGTTACTACTGACACCACAGAAATACAAAAGATCAGTCAAGGCCACTATGAACATCTTTATGCACATAAACTACAAAACCTAGGAGAGATGGATAAATTCCTGGAAAAATACAATCCTCCTATCTTAAATCAGGAAGAATCAGATACCCTAAACAAATCAATAACAAGCAGTGAGATTGAAATGATGATTAACAAGTTACCAAGAAAAAAAATCCAGGACTAGATGGATTCACAGCAGAATTCTACCAGACGTTCAAAAAAGAATTGGTACCAATCCTTTTGACACTATTTTACAAGATAAGGAAAGAAGGAACCCTCCCTAATTTATTCTATGAAGCCAGCATCACCCTAATACCAAGACCAGGAAAGGGCATAACCAAAAAAGAAAGTTACAGACCAATATCCTTGATGAACATAGATGCTAAAATCCTTAACAAAATACTTGCTAACCAAATCCAACAACATATCAAAAAGATAATCCACCGTGATCAAGTGGGTTTCATACCAGGGATGCAGGGATGGTTTAACATATGCAAGTCAATAAATGTGGAACACTACAGAAACAGAATTAAAAACAAAAATCACATGATCATCTCAATAGATGCAGAAAAACCATTTGACAAAATCCAGCATCACTTTATGATTAAAACTCTCAGCAAAATCAGCATACAAGGGACATACTTCAATGTAATAAAAGTCATCTATGACAAACCCACAGCCAACATAATACCGAATGGGGAAAAGTTGAAAGCATTGCTTCTGAGAATTGGAACAAGACAAGGAGGCCCACCCTCACCACTCCTCTTCAACATAGTACTGGAAGTACTAGCCAGAGCAATCAGACAAGAGAAAGAAATAAAGGCCATCCAAATGGGTAAAGAGGAAGTCAAACTGTCACTGTTTGCTGATGATATGATTGTTTACCTTGAAAACCCTAAGGATTCCTCCAGAAAGATCCCAGAACTGATAAAAGAATTCAGCAAAGTCTCCAGACACAATATTAATGTACACAAATCAGTAGCTCTTCTTATTTATTTATTTTTTTTTTGTGAGATGGAGTCTCACTCTGTCGCCCAGGCTGGAGTACAGTGGTGCACTCTCAGCTCACTACAACCTCTGCCTTCCAGGTTCAAGCAATTCTCCTGCCTTAGCCTCCTGAGTAGCTGGGATCACAGGCGTGTGCCACCACACCCAGCTAATTTTTTTTTTTTTTTTTTTTTTTTTTGAGTAGAGACGGGGTTTTACTGTGTTGGTCAGCCTGGTCTTGAACTCCTGACCTGGTGATTCACCCACCTCAGCCTCCCAAAGTGCTGAGATTACAGGCGTGAGCTACCACGCCCAGCCACAAATCAGTAGCTCTTCTATACACCAACAGCGACCAAGTGGAGAATCAAATAAAGAACTCAACCCCTTTTACAATAGCTGCAAAAGAAAAAATAAAAATAAAATACTTAGGAATATACCTAACCAAGGAGGTGGAAGACTTCTACAAGGAAAACTACAAAACACTGCTGAAAGAAATCATAGATGACATGAACAAACGGAAACACATCCCATGCTCATGGATGGGTAGAATCAATATTGTGAAAATGACCATACTGCCAAAAGCAATCTACAAATTGAGTCCAATCCCTATCAAAATACCACCATCATTCTTCACAAAATTAGAAAAAACAATTCTAAAATTCATATGGAACCAAAAAAGAGCCCGCATAGCCAAAGCAAGACTAAGCAAAAAGAACAAATCTGGAGGCATCACAGTATCTGATTTCAAACTATACTGTAAGGCCATAGTCACCAAAGCAGCATGGTACTGGTACAAAAATAGGCACATAGACCAATAGAACAGAATAGAGAACCCAGAAATAAACCCAAACACTCACAGTCAACTGATCTTTGACAAAGCAAACAAAAACAAAGTGGGGAAAGGACACCCTTTTCAACAAATGGTGCTGGGATAATTGGCTAGCCACATGTAGGAGAATGAAACTGGATCCTCATCTCTTACCTCAAGATGAATTAAGGACTTAAACCTAAGACCTGAAATTATAAAAATTCTAGAAGATAACATTGGATAAACCCTTCTAGACATTGGCTTAGGCAAGGATTTCATGACCAAGAACCCAAAAGCAAATGCAATAAAAACAAAGATAAATAGCTGGGACCTAATTAAACTAAAGAGCTCTGGCACAGCAAAAAGAGCCGTCAGCAGAGTAAACAGACAACCCACAGAGTGGGAGAAAATCTTCACAATCTATACATCAGGAAATACAGTCTTTTCATGTTTTCAAGAAGAGATGATGAGACTCGTGAGCATCTAGCTGGTCTGCCACAGTGCTTTATTACTACTCAGCCATAACTATTAAAACCCTTTTGGAACAAATAGGGATCTTAGAATTTGGATCTTACCAACCTTCTTTATAGGATAATTTTCCTCCTTTTCTATCTTCTCCCAACTTACTCCTCATGTTCCAACAAAAGGAGCTATGTGCTCTTCCCTGAAGAATCTTCGAAGTATGTAGGGTTTTATACTATGCCAATTTAGCTGAACTATAACTATGAATCTCAGAATTAACTTCTGTATGGTTCTGCATTAGAGTTGGTTCCAACAGACATTTGTGCAGGATTTGGGAGGTGGAAGCAAAGCAGCAGGCATCATGCTTAGCAGGGCAATGCAAGGCCCAGAGCCGGCTCACCTGGAAGGTGTGGGACAACTGCTGGACCCACAGCTCCTCCAGCTCTTGCCACTCTTTCAACTTCTTTGAGCCCTGGGCCAGGAATAAGTGTGTTTTGTGGTGAAGAATACCAGTTTCTTCCACACAGCACCTGCACTGTTAGTTAGAGACAGATGCTGGTTGCACTTTGTCTTTGTATGTTCCAACTTGTTTTTAAAGGTCTTATTTGTCTTTGTACCTTAAGGTTTGTCCTTGCTGTCTCATGATTTATGTCCCGATTTTTTTTTTAAATCTTCCACACCTGATGACCTACAGCGACTTTAGACCAACCACTAGACACAGAGACAACCACCTTCCATTGCTTTTTCCATCAGCTTCCATTTTTGTTGTCTCTGATCAGTGACTTTTCCCTGATCCTCCATTCTTCCCCTTCCAGGCTTTTACATTCCTAGCTTCTCCAACAACTCTGTTAGGTTTAATTTCTACAATAAATCTCTTATTCCATACCTGTCATACTGATTCTGCTTCCCTGATGGAGCCCTATATGAGGGAATGTCTCTGAGTCTTTGCATGTACTGCCTCCTCTATCTGGAATGTCTTTTTTCTTTTCTCTGTTGTGTTGTAATTCATACTTCAAGGCTGAGCACAGATATCACCTCTTTTATTAGTGTGATACTGTTCCTCTTGAGGGACACTATTACTTCTTCCTCTGAAGTTCTACAAGGCTCTGAACATACTTATGTTAGAAACTTCTGCTGTCTTATAATATCTTTATTAGTTCGATCGTATTTTTAAAATAACTCTAAAAATTCTTAAATTTCTATCCTTGAGAAAAAGCAGGTTTAAATAGAGAAAATAAGTAGCATTGTACCCAGGGTTGTAGAGTGGCTCTCACACAGCTCTAGTGACTTCCTGAGGTTTGCCTATCTTGTTGTTGCAGACGTCCCTGGAATCCTTTTGGAGTTGTCCAGAAGTGGCATTCCTGACCTTTGATCCCCAGCCTTCCAACAGTGGTGTACATCTTCATTTCTCTATGTTAAACATTTTCGTATTAAAAAATTGAGTGTGGTAGAGGACTGACTTGGTAAAGGATAGGGGGACATTATGTATTTTGGTTCATTTAGCAGATATTTTTGAGCTCCTACTAACTGCTAGACATGGTGCTAGACCTTGCATAAACCATGATGAACAAAGTAGCAAGGTACTTACTAGCCTCATGGGGCTAGTGTGGAAGTGAGTTAAGCAAATAAACTCATATGGGATATATCTTTGTAAAGAGTGGCCAATGCTTCGAAGGCAAAGAAAAGGGTGCAGTAGGAGAGCATAGTGTGGTAGATGGGCTTGACATTAGTGGTCAGGGAAGGCCTCTCCAAGGAAGTAACACTCTTAGGTTGGGACCGGCTGGATGAGGAGACAGCTGAGCAGGGGATCTGCTGGGGAGCTGAGGCAGATGGAGTGAAGGGTTTAACCTGAGAAAAAACTGGCACATTTGAGAAACCAAAATAAAGTCACTGCAGCTGGAACGCTGGAGTGAGTGGACTTTTTTCTTTTGTCTTTTTTTTTTTTTTTTTTAGTGGCTTGCAATAAATCAAGGTAGTCAGGTGGTTGGGGAGGGGAGTTGGGGAGAAGAGGCAAGTCATAGGTAGCTCAAAGCTAGATTAAGAAGCACAGATTTATATATTAAAAATCCTACTCTTTCTCGAACATAATTTTCCCCCTCATGTAAATTTTGTTTGTATTACTATCTGTCATTTGATCAAGGAAAATAGTTAAATACTTTCCGTAGGTAAGTATTCAAAGATTATCTGAAGTCAAAATGCTTTCTCTGATTAATCTTGTTCAGTTATCTGATTGTAGTAGAACATTTTGTGTTGCACAGTTATTTGCATGCTAGTCACCTTCAGACTGGGTTATTTAATATTCACAGAAACGAATGCAGGACAGTTTGTGTGCTTGAAAAAAGTAAGTGGGAAAAAATATTACAATTTTATAATTAACTCTTGGTTGTTGTGTAGCATTCTCGAATGAACTATAGAAATGATCCCTGAAAGTATAGTCTTTGTGTAGGATTCTCTTTGATTAAATAGTATCATATATAATTTAAAAATATTCCAGAGATCTTTATTTATGAAGGCCTGTCTGATGTTCCTAATTATTTTGAATTTATGATTCATTAAAAACTTGCACCATCATTCAACCAGAGTTACAACATTTTGCGTTGCTATGTCCATCTTAACTGTCATCAAATTCCTTTGGTCAAAGGATTTTTTTCCCCTCATTTTCCAAGGCTTACCTTTTTCTTAGTCTTGCTATCTTGTATTTTGAAGATATGTTTTTCATTCTTTCAAGTGTGTTCGTTAGGTATATGTGGTAGAGCCTAATTTGAGGACCATGTAGTATGGTTAATGGTATAGTGGAAACAGCATTGGCATTGGAGTTAGGCAGACCTGGGTATGAATTCCAACTCCTCTATTTACTTAGCTATATCATATTTGTTTAGTTATATATATTTTGAATCTTAATTTTTTTGTCTATAAAATGGAGACAATAATCTCTTTCTCCTAGGGTTGGCAGGACCAAGAGAGACGATGTACATAAAACACAGCACAGCGCCTACCACTTGGCAGGTGCTAGACTGTGTATGTATACTTTGGCAGATCAGATAGCATTTCTTAGAATTATATTTCTAATAGAAGAAATAGATCTGCACTGATTCTTCTGTGTGCTTTTACCTTTACCTTTATGTCCAAGGACACATACTTATTTCTCACTTGGGAAAAAGGAAAGGGTTACTGTATGGAACACAAGGCTGTCTGTGGCCAGGAGGGACAACAGAATGTCACACTACCTTATTTCAGAAGGCTTTACAGCTGGGGTGGGCTGCTATGGGAAGCCCAGGCCAGTGTTTAAGCAAAAGTGTTCCCCAATCTTAGGAGAAGACAGTGTGATTAGAAGCCGACTTAAAAAGCAAAATCCAGGGCTATAGCCAAGAAGCCAGGTTATTCATTAAAAAAACATTGATTGGGAAACTTCCATGTGTCAGGCACTATGCTAAACACTGGGTTTACTAAGTTGGGCACAGTGTGCCAAAGAGTTTATGATGTAGAGAGGAGTCCAGTAATTACAACAGAGGGTGGTAAGTGCTATCATAGTTATGCGAAACAGGGAAAGGGCAGGGATCTGAGAATTAGAAGGCGAGATGGCCATTTTATATTGCTAGGAGAGGGCTGAGAGAAAGGGCTCAAGAAAGCCACACCTAGGCCAAGAATAAAATGAAAAGTTGAACAATAAGAAGATAAGTTGTGGGTCACTTGGTGAAGAATGGGTTCTGAGCCACTGTGGTTTCTGGTCCTTAAAGGGGGCAAGGAGTAAAGCAAGCAAGGTAATGAGATTGATTCCGATAGCACCTGTGGGATGCTCTCTGGAGGGCCAGACATTACTCAAAGAACAGAGAGATGCTGCCTGGGCCATAGGAAACCGAAACCTTGACCTTGCTTTCATTGACTTGAAGTACAGATTATTTAAACAGTGCCAGTGACCTGAAATAGTTTGTATGTAAGTTCTGTTGGATGTAGCTGAAAAGCAGGATAATATTTACTTATAGGGTAATAAAAGTTGATATTGATTTTACAGGATGGGAGAAATGGCAGTGAACTACTTCTTATTCTGGAAATTATAGTGCACCAGTGTATTTGGGAACATTTTTGAATCTTGGTTAAGTATTCTAAATCCTAACTGGAATCTCCTCATTAAGGATTTTTTTGATGGTTGTGGGAGACTAAGAGATGGATTAAATTAGTTTATTTCTGTTCACCTTGCCTGGCAATGTCTGGCTGCACAGATGTAGTGTGAATGTGTCCTCCAGATGTTGATGTACAAGAGAATACATAGCTCCTCGGTGGGAATGGAAGATCAGTCATTAGTTCAGCACTGGTTATTGCAATTCTATTTATGTTTTCTTTAAAATGCACTCTCAGGAGACCTAACTCTGTGATTGCCTGAGGAAAGATGCAGCTGAGACAGTAATGGTATTTATCAGAAACTAGAGACATTTGGCATCTTTCTCTGCAAAGTTTGTCAGGTTGATTTCCTAGTAAAGGTTCACTTGAGAATAAGCAGGAATACTAACTTGTGTTTACATTGTGAATTTCAGAATAACTGCATTCCAAAATGTTCTCAGTATCATAATTCTGGGAAAGTGAGGATTTATATAGAAAATACTTGATCTACTTTTTACTACAGTCTATTCCTATAATTCCTATGGTTCTCCATTCTTACATTTTATAGACACAACTATTTAGGGCAGTAAATATCTGGAAATTATTTGAGAGGTGAAGCACAGGTACTCACTAGTTGAATTATTAAAATCTGTAAATGTAATTTAAAAACCATTAGGGGATCTAAAAGTCACCATTTCAGCACATCGCTACTTTCTGATAATTGCATAGAGAACTCTGTTATCTGGCTTGTTGTTTTAAGCCACCAAGTTTTGGGGTAATTTGTCATGCAACAATAAATAACTGAAACAGTGGATCAAATAGCACCTGGTTTATGATGGGTAGCTGGAGTCTCGTTCAAGCATTTTATTTCAACTACGCCCAGTAGCAAGCAGGGAGCTATTTCTTAAAAGGTAACACTGAAGTTATCAGCAGAGGAGAACCCCAGGGGTGTTTGCTGTGATTCCTTTATTAGGGATTGCAAGAAACTCCCTGCCACGTCTTTCTTTACCACAGGCACATGGAGTTCCCCTGGATTTCCTGGTCATGAGGAGTGGGTAGCAGGATGAAGCGCCTCCAAGCTTGGACCTCCTGCAGAGACTTCTCTAGTTCTGGCCCCACTCAAAACTAGCAGCCTTAGGGCTATTCGGTAAATGAGTCAGAGCACCATATCAACATGCGAGATCAGTTGTCTCCTATACCCAAAACAAGGCTGAATTGCTTTCCAGGGGTTATAATTTACTCACCCACTGGCAGTTTATGAGAACCCCCAGCCCTTCGCATCCTTACACATGCTGGTTATTGGGCTATCTTTTAATGTTTGCCAATCTCTTGGGTGTCAAATAAAATCTCATTGTGTTGTTGATGCATTTTGCTGGTTACTAATGAGGTTGAACCTCTTTTTTACATTTTTTATTGGCAGTTTTATTTCTTCTTGTTGGAAACATCTGTTTATGAATGTTACCCCCTCTTTCTATTGGATTGTTCATCTTTCTTATAGCTTTTTTGATGTCATTTATATATTTTGGGTAGAATCTGCATTCGCTTACTTTCTCTTGGCTAGAAGAAATAAATGGTGAGCTACAGTGAAGAAGATTCCCTTGTCAAGGGATCTACCGTATTTTCCTGGCTGCTACTTCCCTTTTCCATCTACTTATTGCTTCATTGAGGAGATTAGTGAATTTTCCCAGGACTTTGTCACCTCGCCTTTTGCCCCACGTATTGCTTGAGAATGGGTTTGATGGATTGGCGAGGTTGGGAGGAGAGTGTAGTGGGAGGAAACATGGCT
Organism: Pongo pygmaeus; assembly: GCF_028885625.2. NCBI lineage: Eukaryota > Metazoa > Chordata > Mammalia > Primates > Hominidae > Pongo > Pongo pygmaeus. The sequence continues at coordinate 151,922,722 of NC_072373.2, read as the reverse complement.
TGATTTCTGGAATCTTTCTATTTCTCTTTGTCTAGTCATTGTTTTAAATGTTGCCTTGAAGTTGTGTCCCTTCTTTTTAGTGTGCCTGGTTTTTAACATGTATTTGGTATTCATTTTGTTAGGTTTGACTGGGCAATGACCTGTATTCTGGCTTTATTCTTCCATTTGACCCTGGAAGTCTCTGGGACTACTTTTGAGGCTGCCCTTGATGTTAATTTTAAATGGATGCTCTCAGAGTAACAATGTTGGAGAGAAGAGATTCCTTTTACCCTTGGCTCTGTGTTTCTATAGTATGGCCCTGACAGTGGATGCAAGACTTAGCTAGAAGATGTTGGGGTGGAGACGGATTTCTCATACCATAAACTTGACTGTGTAAAAGTGAAACCTCTCCTTCCCTCTCTAACTAAAAATGTCTAGCCTGAACCCCTATTCTATCTGAGGCAGAAATCTTTATCCAACAACTTAGCAATAGTGTCAAGCACTTCTGACATTTTTTCTTACACATTTCAGGTTTAAACTTAGTTAACGTTAAGATTTTTAACACCCTTGTCTTCAATTTTCTTGCTTCTGGGGTTGATGCTAAGCTTGGCTTGGGGAGGGGTGCAAATGCCATCTCAAATAGGTGGGAGATTTCCTTATCTCCTTTAAAAGCATCTTGGTCTCTGTTGCTGTCTTCTGGGAATGTGCTGTCTTGCTGAGCCTTGAGTGTCTCACCCAAGCTACCCATTTCCCATCCAGTGCTTAGCCCCATGACCCCATCTCTGCATTCTCATTCCTAGCTGTGTTTATTAGTTTTCTATTACTGCGTAAGTGACTGCAAACCTCGTGGTTTAAAGCAACACCCCAATATTATTTCACAATTTCTGTGGGTAGGAATTCTGGGCACTGTTGAGCTGAGCCCTCTGCTTAATGTCTCACAAGGCTGAAATCAAGGGGTCAGCCAGGCAGTGTTCTCACTCAGAAGCTCTGGGGAAGAATCTGCTTCTACGCTCATTCAGGCTGTTGGCAGAATTTATTCCCTTGTGGTTGCATGACTGGGCTTTTTGTCTTCTTGCTAGGAGCCAGCTGGGAACATCTCTTAGCTTTAGGACGGCCTTCAGGGCCTTACCTGTGGCCCTCACAGGCTTCCTCACATACCACCATTGGCTTGTTCCAGGCCAGCAGAATAATCTCTCTTACCTTCAATCTCAGGGCTCATCTGATTACATCACACCCCCCAAGATAATCTCCCTTTTTATTAAGTCAAAGTCAACTGATTAGGCACCTTAATTACATCTTCAAATTCCCTTCACTTTTGCCATGTAAGATAAGCTAATCATACTTGTAAAATCTTGTCACATTCACAAGTTCTACCCACACTCAAAGGCTGACACCAGGGGCTGGGAATCTCGGGACTATTTCAGAAGTCTGCCGACCCCACTATTGGACCCTTGAAATTATAGTTTTTCTGCTAGCTTTTATATCTCCCTTGGCTCTGGGGCATGGGAATTTCAGACATTGTGCTGTGCCACTCAGGGACTTGGAGGAAACTCAGGGCTCTTTACACTCCTGTTCTGTATCTACCTTTCTTGTCTGTAGCTGAGAGAACTGCAGGGCTGAAGGCCCTCTCACTGAGGTCCATCTCATATCCTCAGGCTTACAGGAGAACCACCTCCTTTTAATCCCACAAGTCCCTGGGTGGGGTGGGCAAAGAATAGGACTCATCTTTTGCTTTATCTGCAAACTCTTGCTACCTCCTCTAATGCATAAAGGTTTTATTTACTCTTCCCATTGGGGGATGGGGAGGGACAGAAGGCATGCCTAGTTAAATAGTCTTTGAAATGTATTGCTTATGCCAAGTCTTCATGTCTGGAAGCTTAAAGCTAAAAATTAACTTCTTTTGCCTCAATTTGCATTTCAACTATGGTCTAGCTTTTCTGGGGGCAGCAGAGCCAGGATTAGTTTCAAGTGGGGGTGGGAGCTACACAGGGTAAACAAAGGGATTGCAAGGCTATCTCATGTCTCCTCCTCCCCTGTTGTTTGTGGGTTAATACTTCATAAACAACCTGCCACAATAGTTTCGAAAACAGTCTAGGTTTTCTAAATCATTTTGAGAACTGGATGAGTTCCAGGTAAATGTTTATGCCTCATCTACTATATTCTTTATCTATGAACATTTTTTCCCTTTCTCAGAGCGAGTGGAAACCCCAGAGAAGGGCAAATTGAAACAATTCTAGAAATTAACAAAATGTTAATTAAGTTTTCCCTTGCTGAGGGGAGAGTAAAGTTTGGCAGTGTTTCAGAGACGATAAAGGACTCGTGCTTGTACTAATTAAGAGTATTACTCAAGTGAAATAATTGGAAGTCAATAGAAACCCCAAAGCTTAGTAAATATAGAGAACGGTGTTGGGTTGGAATCAAAATGGGTAAAAGGATATGTCCAAAAAGCAGTTGGTATTTTTCACCAGAATAGTTATGTTAGGGCAATTTTGCACTTAGCTACTAACCAGTACTTCTCTCCATCCCTACCCTCATTACCCAGGCTTGATTGTCGCATAAACAACCTGCTAATCTATAGCCATGATGGAAGTCATGGGAAAATCTCAAAGGAGCACACTTTAAACTCAGTTGGCTTGTTTTCTCAAAGCCACATAGGAATATTTTCAGGCTGTTAATTCACCAGGCAGAGCTTCTACGGCATTGCTCTTTTTCCTTTCCCATTTTTCTGCCCTCCTGACTACCTTCTTCATGTTCTTTCATCCAATTTCTAAAACTATAGGTTTATCCTGGGAAAAGTCTATCTCATTTCTACATGGCTCATTTTCGAACCCTCATAGCTTTCTGATTTTTAAGCTATGTATTTTTTTCCCTTCTGAATTTTTCTTTGCTTTACTTGGATAGTATTACCTTACTGTTGAGGAGTAAATTTTTATTTTTGTATCTCCAACATTGATATGAACATCTGGAAAATAGTAGTTGCTAAAATATTTGTTTAATATGAACTCATCAATGAAAGACATATCTACTTACTTGTCTGACTGTCTCCTCACTAAACATAACCACTTTGAAGGTAAGGACCTGTTTTATTCATTTTTGGATCCCTAGTGCCTAACATAACGCTTGGCATATCATAGATTCTCAAGCAAAGTTTACTGAAAAAATGAGTAATAATCAGGAGTTTATACATGTATCTCGGTATGCTATAAAACAATAATTAGCTCTGATGTTATAATTTCAGAATATACTACTGTAGAAGTAGGTAAGGAAAGGTGACTGCATTGGTCTTCAAACAATTGCTGTGAAGTTAGACAGAAAAGGGATGCAATGAGAAATAATTTTAAAGAGATTACAGGTGAGTGTTCTCTCTCTATGCAATCTTTACAAAATCAAGCACATTTCTGATCCAAGGCAGAGAACAAATATTTCCTTTACTTTCCTTGAGATGAAACACAAACTTTAAATGCTTCCTTGAAAATTATGAAATCCTTTCAACCAAATGGCTGCAGGGAGTTGAAATCTGAGCTGACATCTGAGTCAGACAGTTGGAATAATTTTCATGAGTAGTACTACTTGTGCCATTGCTGATTTGGTAACCACCTCAGAGCATATCCTATTTATTCCCAGCATGGACCTAAATCCACTTCAGCCAAAAATGAACAAAGAAATGATGAAGAACAGAGCCTGTTTCTTTCTCAGTGGTGTACTCAGGTTTGAAAATAAGATGAAATGATTGTCTGCTGTTTTTCTGTTTCCCTCAAGTTTCTGAAAGGTCTTAACTCTTTCCTTTACCTTTTCCCGTAGTTTCCTATACATTTTAATTATCTAGATATAGCCATTGTCCTGCCATGTTGAACCTTGTAGAGTTGGCTTTTCTCTGATATTTCTAGATAATTAAGATGGTAATCAGTTTGATTCCAAATGTGCTACATTTTTATGCTTATCAATCAAGATGTCCAAATTAATAACAACATATCCAAATTTGAATGGTTTCTCAATTTCTTTGGAGCAGTGTTACAGGAAGACTATATGTTTTAGAATCATACATATCTTTTTGAATTCTGTTTTTGTTACTACAAGGTATGAAGTCTTGAGTACATTTCTTAATATTTCCGAATCGGAAAATGTGGAAAATAACTCTGTCATAGGAATTGCTTGAGATTTAAATAAGTTAAAAGGCCTTAATAAATGATACATTGTTTTCTCCCAAGCAAACACTTCAACTAATATTGAAGTTTAATACTGATTCTCTAATCTTACTTTTAAAAAGCATGGTCAATAACCAATATTAGCATAAGTAAATGCAGGAAAAGTTAGCAATAAGAAATTAAGATTTTGTGACATTTAAAATTAATATTTTAGTGATATAACTATTATCTGCAAATTACTTTGAGTAGTTGCAGAGAAAGTGACAATCCATGTTTAATATAATATTTTATTTTACTAATGAAGAAAGTGTATTGAACAAGGAGTTGATTGACTTGCTCAAGATCACAGAGTTAAAGGCAAGCCTAGATAGATTAATGGATTTCTAGTTGAGGGCTAATACAGTGTATCCAGTAATTTCTCCCTTCTGCCCTCCTCTTTCAGTTTGCACAGTCTTCATCCTACTTCAAAACCTCGCTGTTACTCACTTGGACTACATCAAAAGCATCCTAATTGGCACCTCTGATCCAAGTTGTTCTTCTCTCCAGCTCGTCCTCCTTGGTGTGGTCAGATTAATCAGACTGTTACATTTACTTGCTCAGAAACCTCTACTGGTTGCCCAGTGTCTACTAAGTCAATTCCAAACTTACTAGCCTGGCACTCAATATCTTTCACATTATAGCCTCAGGTTCATACATTTAACTAACGAGTACTTATTGAGTGCCTACTATGTGCCAGACTCTGGTCTAGGTGCTGGGATGTAAGAGATATATAGTCTCTGCCCTTACTGAGCTTATATTCTAGTTCAGCAGTTCTCAAAGTGTAATCGGGGGACCCTGAGGGTCTCTGAGACCCTGTTAGGTGTCTGCCAAGTCAAAATGATTTGTTATGATGTTATTTGTCATTTTCTCATTAAAAAAAGTATGTACAGCGAAATTTTCCAGAGGCTACCTGACATGTGATATCACAAACAGACTGAATATAGAAGCAGACATAGGAAACCAGTTGTCTTCTATGAAGCCAGACATTAAGGAGCATCACAAAAATGCAAAGCAATGCCACTCTTCTAATTTTTTTTTTGTTTGAAGGATAGTTTTTTCCATGAATATATGTGTAATGGTTAATGTTAGGTGTCAGTTTGACTGGGTTAAGGGATATCCAAATAGCTGGTAAAGCATTATTTCTGGGCATGTCTGTGAGGTTGTTTCTGGAAGTGATTGTCATTTGAATCAGTGAGCTGAGTAAGGAAGATCTGCCCTCACCAAATGTGGGCAGGTATCATCCAATCCACTGAGGGCTCAGATAGAACAAAAGGGCAGAGGAAAGGCAAATTTGCCTTCTGGAGCTGGGGCATCCATCTTCTCCTGCTCTTGGACATCAGAACTCCAGATGTCTGGGCCTTGGGACTTTGGGACTTACACCCTCCACTCCCTTGGTTCTTGGGCCGTGTACTTAGAATGAATCACACCACCAGCTTCCCTTGTTTTCTAGCTTGCAGACGGCATAAGATGGGACTTGTTGAGCTCCATAATCATGTGAGCCAATTCCCATAATAAATCCCCTCTTATACACACACACACACACACACACACACACACACATACACTATAAGTTCTGTTTCTCCAGAGAACTCTGACCCATACAATATGTTAAACATGTAATGGATTTATTTTAAAAATGAATAAATATTTAACTATTTAAAATTTTCTCTATTTAAATGTCTGGTACAGTAAGTATTTATATATATAACTCACATAAACAAAAGCTCTTTGGGGCTTTTAATAATTTTTGATAATGACCAAAAAGTTTGAGAACTTTTATTTTAGTAATTCTAGAAAATAAACAGACAATATAAAGTCAATATAATAATATACTGTCAGCTAGTGACAAAGGTCATGAAATAAAATGCAGCAGGATAAACAAATAGGTCTATTGGGTGGTCAGTAACAATCACTATCTACAACCTGTGCTCCTGTTAAACTCAATCATCTAACATTCCCAGAACACAATTCATGCTTTTCCACTTCCATGTCTTTGTAATGCTGTTCCTTCTGCCTAGCTTGCCTTTCATCTCCTATTTCAATGCCTCCTCATTTTCATCTATCACAATTCTATTCTTCTTTCAAGACCTGTCTCAAATATCACCTGAACGACGATTCCTTCTCTTATGTTCTTCTAACAGAAGTGATTTGTTTCCCTTTTATTTTTTCCATTTTCAATGATATTTTGTTTGATCTCTCTTGTGAAACTCATAATTTTCTGCTTTGTAAAAAGTATACTACTCATATCCTTCTCAAGTTTATGATATTTCTTAAAGTTGAGTATTATTTCCTATTTCCTCTGAATATGGTGTCTTTTCTGTATCAATGAACCTTAGGTTCAGCAGTAACAGAAAACCTCCAAAAATAATGGTGGTTTCACCTAGATAGAAGTGTGTTGTTTCTCATATAAAAGTTGGAAGGTAGGCAGGACAGGCTGATAATGACTCTTGCTCTAAAAGTCCTCAGGGCTGAAGGCTCCTTCAGTCTCACTGCTCCTCCATCCTAAGAGTGTGGTTGTCCTTAGCTTCAAGATGGCAGCGTCTTTGTTTCAGAAAGAAGAAAGGAGGGAGAGACAAGGGAGCTAATCGTATGGACCAGCTCTCTCCAAAGGAAAGTTTGTGGAAGTTGCTGATATGACTCTTCTGTTGATATCCTGTTGATAGAACTTAGTCACATTTGCATACCTAGCTTCAGGGGAGGTTGGGAAATGCAGTCTTTATTTGTAGTGGTCTTGTGCTCAGCTGTGGAAAGGGGGAGAATAGATATTGGGGGACAAGTTTCAGGCTCTGTTATACTCCCCAAAGTGTCTATCATGGGCACTTATCCCAGGTAAATGCTTAAAATTAACTTTCAGCAAATAAGTAATACTGAGCTTCATTCTTACAATTATTTGTTGATAATAAACAAATACACTGGAAATTTTATTCATCATATATTTGCTTGTTGTCTTTAATGAGGTGTTAGAAATGATTAAGGAATTCTAAAATCTCTCTTTCAGACTTAACTACTGCAGGGTTCAATAGCTGATCAATTGCTTCTAGCATATCAAAAAGAGAAGGCTTTTCTGTTAGACCACCCAGCTTGCTGTTTTCATCATTTCACCTTCTCCTGTTCACCCTTCTTCATAGCGGTAAAGACATCACTCAACTCTTCCTTGCTAGAAGTGTTCCCAAGCTTCCCTGTGTTACGTGACATCTTTGTTCTTAGCTCCCCTGTAGACCCAGAGAAAAATATCCCTCGAAAGAAACCCTCGGTGGCTTGCTCAAGCTATTAGGTTAGTTTGCATATTTGTTCCACCTAAAAGCAGATAAAAGAACGTTTGTAATTTTAAAGTACTAAAAATATTGGGGCATTGAACTTCTGCTGTGTGTTTGCTTTCCAATTCTTCTCATTGCATGAAAATCTTAGTAAATGATAGAGCCTAAGTTTGAGTCTGACTCTTTATTTCCACAAAATGTTTCACTGGAATCTATAGAAGCAACCTCAACACGCCCCACCCCCACACTTCCGGTCTCGACATACTGTCTAATTACCTCACGTATTGTCTACTTCTGGTTCTCAGAGCTTTGAGGAAGTCATTCCTCCACAAAGAAAACTCTGGAATTCCCACATGATTGAATTTATATTTAAAATAGTCTACCTGGTTATACTAGGTCCATGGCCTATAAATATGGAAACTTACAGTTTTAGGATGTTGGCAATTACCCCAGAAATTGTCTTTGAAAAAAGTTGAAATAAAAAGGGGAATCTGTTAGAAATGGCATTTACTATGTTTGCTACTATTTCATTTTTTGTTTGTACATGCCTTATTCCCTGTGGATTATATACTTCTTGAGTACCACAGCTGTGTCTGATGAATGGCTTTAGTTATAAAGTGAAATAAAGTTGGAAGTAGCTGAGATAAATTAAGACAGTGATGATGACATGGGGTTTGTTCTTACCATGACATGAGATTTTCACAAAAGAAATGAATACTGTAGAGGACTACATTCATTCATCCATTCATTCATCTTGCAAATATTCACTGAGCATCAACCAAGTGCCCAGTACTGTCGTAGATACTGGGAGACAGTGGTGAGAAATATTGATCTAGTCTCTGTCTTTATGGTATGTATAGCCTAGAAGATAAAGACAGACAAAAAAGTAATAACTGTAAAATATGATAAATGCTTGTTAGGGAAGCAGAGATTGCTATGGGAGGCGTCAAGGGAACATTTATAGTCTTTATAGAGCTTTCACATACAAATACCTCATTTGAGCCTCATTAAGCCATGTGCAATGAGTAGTGCAGGGATTATTCTTCTCATTTACGGATGAGGAATTAGACTCAGAAAGGTTAGCAAGATGCAAAGTCCCCATAGACCCAGACTTGAGCTTTTGACTCAAACCCAATGCACTCACCAATACTCCAGACAGCAGCTGGAGTGCCGGGGAGTGTGAGGTCTGTGGCTCCACTGCATCTGCTTCCTGTCTTTATGATGCTCTAGTCCCAAGCTTATATAATAACCCCATTGGCATCAATTAATTAATTCTTGGCATCCAATGAAGCCGCCTGGAAGCCACGAGGGTGTTCTGCCTAGCATGGCTCCAAGCCGTGGGCAGTTTATCCAGTGTTCATGCTGGGAGCAGCCTCTTCAATTAGGAGAGGGGCCAAGGGATCTTTTAGGCTGATACAGAACCTACAGAAGCCTAGCCATAAAGTCTTATTAGAAGGAGCCCCTATGCTTCAGTCTGCTCAGTGGTCTGTTTTCCTGTCCTATGAAATAGAAGTCAGATTCTCCAATAAGAAAACAACATTAAAATGTCCAGAGTTTGTTTTGCTTTGTGTTTAGTACCACAAAATTGAGCAGAGGAATAAACACTGTTGTTGGGCAGAAAAACTTCCCTTCTTGGTTTGTACACCTAACTGCATGTTATTCCCTAATCATTCTAGGAAAATGCTTTTTCTTTCTTATACATTTTTGAACTTGTTGGAAACTTCCAAGTGACATGAGAGCTTTTTAGGGATGAGGAAGCTCTGGCAAAATTGGGAGCTGGTGATACTTGTTTCCTTGATTTGTAGTGTAGTGGAAAGACCATGGTACTTTGGACCATGCAGTAAGAACATGGGCTGAGTTACTATCTCAGCACTTTCATTTTTTGGTTGTATCAACTTTGGAAATGTGAGGACTTCATTGAACCTCAGTTTCTTCAAAGGATGGTTGTGAGGATTAGAGGAAAGACAGGTAATACAGCAGGCATAGCCTGGCCAATAATTGGCCCTCAATAAATGGGAAATATTATCATGATGGTTAAAATACCCTTTCTTCTGAGGAGTCAATACAAACTCTAGTATCTCCTCTAAGCCTGACCTTTCTGGCAACACTAGTTCCTCTAGACATTTACTGTTATCATAAATTTCTTTTTTTTTCGTTGTCCTCCTAGCTAGGGCATTTATGATTATTTAATCTACAAATACTAATTTACAGTCTAGCTGGAGAGATAGGATATAGGTAACAGGACAGAGTATAACAAGTATCAATGAGTGACAGAGACAATTGGTGCTGTAGTATTTCAGATGAATAAAATATGACCATGGGCTGGGATTTTTGAGGATTTGAGCAGACACAGTTGATAATTTACACTTGAATGGGTAGTTGGGAAGGGCTGGAACCGGAACGAAATCTATCTAGGTAGGGACGGTGGACAGGGGGATGAAAGAATAACAGAATTTTAGATATTAGTTTGCAAAATATGGTGTCTCAGTGGTAATGGAAATAGATCAGAGCCCTAGCAAGTTACTGGCAAAAAGGTCAGGATAAAGCACCAGGGCAGTGACCGATGGTGGGGAGTTTGGGAATCGTAATATTCAAAAGTTGAGGCAGTCATGCACAGTAGGTCCTCACTGTCTAAATTACACTTCCTTTGGCAGGAGACTTGGAGGATTAGCCCAGCCATTGAAGGTTTTTAGGGTCCAAGTCTATGGTGGTAGTGGTGAGGAAGGGTAAGATACAGTGTAGATCTTTCCAAGACTCAGTGCACCTGTGGATCTTAAGATGGTGTTTTGCAAAGTTCCTGGACCACATGCTTCAAAATCACCTGAAAGGCTTGTAATAAATACAGATTACTAGAATATCTGGGAATAGACTCTGAGGACATCCATTTTAAATAGGATTTTACAGAATCTTGTATATGTTAAAGTTAAAGAACACTGGATAATTCATATTAGATTCCAGACTTCAGAGACATGCTGGAGAGTCCTGAAATAAAAAATCCTGTGAAGAAATTGGCTTTTCCTTACTCCCTAAAGAGTAGTTTGTAGGAAGTCTGGTTGTACTGAAGAAAAATTTGGGGACAGGGCTTTTGCCCTGGTAGTGAGATTGCAAGATTTGTCTGAAAAGAAAGTTGGGGTTTCTGAAACAGGAATCAAGGCAAAAAGAATCCCAAGAACAAGAAGTGGACCAGAGAGACTGGGAATTGGGCAAGATATGATAAAGGATTTGCAACAGAGTTGTTGTTTACCTCTTACCCTCCTCATCTAGACTGTGGGCTCCCTGAGGGCAGGGCTCTTAACTTCCTCATCCTTATTTCTTTTGCGCCTGATATAGGATCTGGTGCAAAGTAGGCTTTCAGATGTTTTTTAAATAAGTTAATAAGTAAATGTGAGATTGGCAAGGGTGACTTGATGCTAAGCTCTGGAATGTGGGCTGGAATTACTTGGTCTGGGTGACTCAGTTCATACTGGGTCCTGGGATTTGGATCTGGAGCTGCACTTGTAGATTTGGAGTTAAGAGAGGGAGGAATCAGACTGATTCAAGACATTGGCTGAGGTTACAGTTAGGATAGTTTAGGGTGACTTCTGAAAGAAGGTGTGATTTGAATCTGGCTTGAAGCAAGACAGATATTAAATAATTCAATCCAACTCAATGGACATTAGTTGGGCATCTACTCTGCATAATGGCTGGCAACCCAATGGTGAGTAAAATACAGTTCTTGCCTTGTAGGAGACCAAAAGGCAAAGAAATGATTGAAACATGTTATATTTGGATGGGGAGGTATGGGATGTGAAAAGGAAAACTATGGAGGAAAATTGAGAGAAGGGACAATGTTTACCCAGGCCTTAAAAATTGGTCAAGGTTTGTTCTACAGTTAAGGCAGGGAAGGACTTTCAGTGGAGAAAACAGCCAGAATAAGAGTAGTTAGGTGTGAAAGTGAAGGTGACCTGGGAGGTGGCCTCTGTGGTTTGGTGGATGAGAGCACAGGATAAATTATGGGTAGGGGGTCTGGACCTCAAACAAAGGTTAACGGGTTAACAAGGGGGGTTTATTTGGTGTTAATGGGTGTTAACAAGGGGGGATTTATTCTAGAACATTTAAATGTGTCAAAGTGTTTGTTTTAAGCAGAAGAATCCCACAATTCAACTTATATTAGGAAGAGAATTTGGGCCAGAGGGTGAAAGAAGGCCTGCAGGAGAGGAAGGCCAGAGGGAGGAATCTGGGCAGGGCAGCAAGGAGAGCCACACTTTACCTAAACTAATTCCTGCTGAGATACTAAAGTAAATAATGGCTTAAGACAAACTCCCTCTGAGTGAGCTGTTTGGCTTTGAATTGGCCCCTCCTCACCTGGAGGAGCTGTGACTTCTAGTGGATAGATTTGCCAGGCCGCTGGGAAGATTTGCCAATTTTTGATTCATTCTTCCCACGCCCATAACTGGCTCTTACTAGCTGTTCGGCCCTGAATATGAAATGCAGTTTTGTGACCTGGCTGAGAGTTCACAGGCCCTAGAGCCCAGGTTGCTTTATGATTTACAAAAAAAAAAAAAAAAAAAAAAAAAGTTATGGTAAGAACACTTAACATGAGATCTGTCCTTGGAACACATTTTAAAGTGTGTAATACAGGACCGTTAACCATAGGCACAATGTTGTACTGCGGATCTCTAGAGCTTCTTCATGCTGCACAGCTGAAACTTCATGCCTGTTGACTAGCAACTCCCCATTTCCCCTTCTCCCCAACCTCTGATAACCACCATTCTATTCTCTGCTTCTATGAGTTTGACTATTTTAGATACCTCATATGGGTGGAATCATGCTGTATTTGTCCTTTAATAGAACTACTATATGATTCAGCAATCCTACTTCTGAGTATTTATCCAAAAGAGTTGAAATCAGGATCTCAGAGAGATATTTGCACTCTCATATTTGTTGCAGCTCTATTCACAATAGCTAAAAGGTGGAAACAAACTAACTGCCCATCAGTGAATGAATGGATAAAGAAAATGTGGTATATACAGCTAGCTCTCTGTATCCACAGGTTCAAGCAATCACAGATAAAAAAATGTAGTATAAAAAAAGTCCCTCCAAAATAAAAATAATACAAATAAAAAATAATACAGTATAACAACTATTTACATAGCATTTACCTTGTGTTAGCTATTAAAAGTAATCTAGAGATGATTTAAAGTATACCGGAAGATGTATGTAGGTTATATGCAAATACTATGCTATTTTATATAAGGGTCTTGTACAACTTTGGATTTTGGCATCCTTGGGGCTCTTAGAACCAATCTGGGGTAGATAGCAAATGACAACTGTAAATATGATATTACTCAGCATTGAAAAAGAAGGAAATACTGCCATATATGACCACATAGATGAAGACATTATGCTCTGTGATTTAAAAAAATTGACCAACATATGGTGGGAATGTAAATTAGTTCAACCATTTCGGATGATAGTGTGGCGATTCCTCAAGGGTCTAGAATCAGGAATACCATTTGACCCAGTAATCCCATTACTGGGTATATACCCAAAGGAATATAAATCATTCTACTATAAAGACACGTGCATATGTATGTTTATTGCTGTACTATTTACAGTAGTAAAGACATGGAACCAACTCAAATGCCCATCAATGATAGACTGGATAAAGAAAATGTGGTACATATACACCACGGAATACTATGCAGCCATAAAAAAGAATGAGATCATGTCCTTTGCAGGGACATGGATGAAGCTGGAAGCCATTATCCTCAGCAAACTAATATAGGAAAAGAAAACCAAACACTGCATGTTCTCCTCATAAGTGGGAGTTGAGCAATGAGAACACATGGACACAGGGAGGGGAATAACACACACTGGGGCCAGTTGGGGGGTCGGGGGCGAGGGGAGGGAGAGCATTAGGATAAATAGCTAATGCATGCAGGGGCTTAAAATATAGATGATGGGTTGATAGGTGTATAAAACCGCCATGGCACACGTATACCTACATAACAAATCTACACATTCTGCACTTGTATCCTGGAACTTAAAGTAAAATTAAAAAAGAAAAAAAAGATTGAAGAAAATTTACCAACATGAGTGTTTACTCTCTGTACCCTGAAGAGTGCTTCCTCACATCAAAGCCATTCCAAATGAGGATCCCCTAGAAGATCTGAAGCACATCAGTGCTAAGGGCAGAGTCAACAACTTGTCTTTTCCCCAAATGGTGTTCAGCCCAGGAACCAGGACTTATAAGCCCAATTATTGTTACTATATGGATTCTTATTATCAAAGTTCTGGATGTCACATTTTCTCAACTGTAAGAAAAGCTGTTGTTTTTAGTGTTAGTAAATTCATTAGAAAGTTCTGTGAATTTACAATAGCACAGAGATGGACTCCACCTAGGTGCCCAATCAATGGTGGATTGGATAAAGAAAATGTGGTCCATATACACCATGGAATACTATGCAGCCATAAAAAAGAATGAAATCACGTCTTTTGCAGCAACATGGATGCAACTGGAGGCCATTATCCTAAGTGAATTAACAGGAACACAAAACCAAATACTGAGAGAGGGAGGAGGCCAAGGGTTGAAAAATTACCTATCAGGTACTATGTTCACTATTTGGGTGACAGATTCAATTGAAACACAAATCTCAGTATTACATAATATATCCATGTAACCTGCAGCTCTACCTCCTGAATCTAAAATAAACATATAAAATAAAATACAAAAAAGAAAGTTTATGAATTAAAACAAAGTTAAAATGATATTAAAACTGCTTTTTTTCCATTCTTTCATTCTTTTCTACCTACTCCCTTCCTTACAAACCCAACAAACATACTCTCTCTGCCAATAAACTGTGTGTTTTAGAATAACAATAGATAAATCCTATGGTTTGATTCTGTCCTGGTTGTGTAGTAATGACATACTAGAAGGAGCGTGTTAGCTCAGAAATAAAAACAATTGGGTATTATTCTTTTCAAGGGCACTAACTGATGTGTATCCTGGGGTGATTACTTCACTTTTCTATGCCTTAATTGCTGTAACAAGAGGGAGTTAGACTGGACTCTATCTCCACAGTTCTGTCTGAGTCTAAGAATCACAGCTTCTCTAAGCAATGCAGGAGTGATAGAATACTTTTTTACATAGTGGAAAAACTTGAACACTGCTTTGGAAAGTAGATTTACCTTTAAAATGGGTATGTGTTGATTGCTTCCTTGGTGTCTATTTCTTCATTTCTTTAACAGACTTGAGTTTTTGTCTTTAAGGTTGGGTTCTGCTTTGCTCAGCTATGCATCTGGCATGGACTGGATACCACATCTGGCTCCAGCGGTGGATCCTGCCTGGCTTAAACCAACCAGTATATCCCTTTCTGGCAAACGATGAGATACAGCCAGGCAAGGAACTAGATTCTGCCTGTCTTTGTGGACCACGTGAAGGAATTCGGGCTTTATTTGAAGCAGAGTGGGTGGCCTCTGCAGGGTTTTAAACAGAGAAGCAACATGATCAGATCTGCATTCCATTTGGACCACGTCTGGCTCAGGGTCATGAGGCCCCCACTCCAGTTTTGTTCCTTTGTGTGTTTGCACTGTTCCCTCAGCTTCCTCTCTATCTGCGGCCTCTTTGCTTTTAAAACACCCTTAAACTGACTGGAGAAAAGAATGAAATGGGCATGGTGTGTTCCTAGTACTTGTTCCAGCACTCCCTTTGTGGCAATTTGTTTTTCCCGGTAAATATAATTTGCCCTTTCTTAATTATGATTTGAGTTTTCGGTAGCTCTGACCTGTAAATTGGCACTAATTTTCAGCTTTTTCAGTCTTAAAAATGGGATCCAGCAGTGGAGGTGTGGGCTTTAATAACCTCATCTGTGACTGGCTTCCCTGTGGCAAGCAGCTGCCAGTGGGGCTCATGCTGTGGCCCTTCTTTGGGGTCTTGTTTTGTGCTGCCAGAGCACAGTCTCACCCAGAACTTATCCCAGCAGTGAGGAGCTGCACAGACTGACTCGCAGATATCTCTGTCCTCACTCCTTCCAAAGGGCCTTCATAATGGAAATAAAATTTAGCTCCAAACAGGATCACTTGAAGCCCTTAGTCCCCTCTTGCACTTGTTGGTTACACCCCAGAGCAAGCGCATTCCTTTGCTTGCTTTCACTCTAAAGGGTTGAACCTTCTTTCTGGGTCTGCCTGTAAACTCCTGGAGGGGCCGGGGCCCTTCCAGTTGCTTCTTCCACAGAGACCTCTTGGCACAGTGAGTGCTGGATAACACCAGTAGAATGACTGAAAAGGCAGAGAAATTAAAAAGTTCTGAGTTGGGGTGTCTTTTGTTTTTTTTTGTTTTTGTTTTTTTGAGACAGGATCTGGCTCTGTCACGGAGGCTGGAGGGCAGGGGTGCGATCTCGGCTCACTGCAACCACTGCCTTCCAGGCTCAAGCAATCCTCCCACCTTAGCCTCCAGAGTAGCTGGGACTATAGGAATATGCCACCACACCTGGCTAATTTTTGTATTTTTTGTAGAGATGGGGTTTCACCATGTTGTCTAGGCTGGTCTCAAACTTCTAAGCTCAAGTGATTTTCCCGCTTCGGCCTCCCAAAGTGTTGGGATTACAGGCATAAGCCACTATGCCTGACCAGTCTATGTGTCTTTTGTTTGCTAATGAGGTAGCTGGGGGCCCCTAGGTAGCCTCAGGATGAGGCTGGTCACCCAGAAAGACCAAAGCATGATTAGAGGGTTGGGACTTTCAACCCCTACTCTCAACCCCCTGGTATGGTAGAGGGGCTAAAGGTTGAACTGATCACCAATAGCCAATGATTTAACCAGTCTTGCCTATGCAATGAAGCCTCCTTAAAAGCCCAAAGGACTGGGTTTGGGGAGCTTCCTAATAGATCAACTTGTGGGGGTTCCTGGAGGGTGGTATGCCACTTGATCCATACCTTGCCCTGTGCATCTTTACAATAAATGGACAAATAAAGTGTTTTCCTGAGTTATGTGAGCCACTCTAGCAAATCAATTGCACCCAAGGAAACGGTTGTGGGAACCCTGGTTTATACCCGTCAGTCAGACGCAGTGACAACCTACTACTTGCCACTGGTATCTGAAGTGAGGGGCTGTCTTGTGGTACTGAGCCTTCAACCTGTAGGATCTGATGCTATCTATAGGTGGACAGTGTCAGAATTGAATTGAATTAGAGGATACTCAGCTGGTGTCTGCTATAGAATTGCTTGCTTGTCATGTGTGGAAAATCCCCACAAATCTGATATCTGAAGTGCTGTATTGAGTGGATGACAGAGATTAGGGAAAAGCAATTCCTCCTCCCTTATCTCTTGTAATAGATTTTTCTGCTTTATCTTGATTATTATTCACCCTGGCTCTCTTTTCCCCCCAACCTTGTTTTCTATTTCTCTATAGCACATTTCACCATCAGACAATATTGTATATTTTACATTTTGCTAATTTACTTGTTTATTATCTGCTTCCCTGCACTGGAGTATAAGCTCTACAAGGGAACAGAGTCTGTTCTGAGCTATATTCCCAGCACCACACAGTGCTTGGTACAGGTGCTCTATAAATATCTATTGAGTGAATCTGTCCCACCTTTGAAGATGGTTTATTCTTTGGATTTTGCCCTCCTTTTCTTGACTCTTCTCTAGGGCTGGAGTTGTCTGGTAGAATGCTGTTTGGACTCATGTTGCTTTGCTCTGTCGTGATTTGAAGATCACACTATCAAGGTATCCAGGTACTTGGAAAGAAGGCAAAGTGGCATCAGGCCAGAAGCTCGCCAACAGTCTTGAAGATTTTATTTAGATGAGAGCTGTTTGGTTTATTTGGAACCCACTGGGGGTACTTTTTATCAGAAATAATGACTTACTGGGCTTACTGTGTACTGTACTGAATACCTTGCCTACATTTGCTTGATTCATTCTTACAATAAATCTATGATGTTCCTATTAGTACCTAAATCTTACAGGTAAGAAAAATGAGGCACAGACTGGTTAGGAGCTGGTTTTTTGAAAGGATCAACAAAATTGATAGACCGCTAGCAAGACTAATAAAGAAAAAAAGAGAGAAGAATCAAATAGATGCAATAAAAAATGATAAAGGGGATATCACCACCGATCCCACAGAAATACAAACTACCATCAGAGAATACTATAAACACCTCTACGCAAATAAACTAGAAAATCTAGAAGAAATGGATAAATTCCTCGACACATACACTCTCCCAAGACTAAACCAGGAAGAAGTTGAATCTCTGAATAGACCAATAACAGGAGCTGAAATTGTGGCAATAATCAATAGCTTACCAACCAAAAAGAGTCCAGGACCAGATGGATTCACAGCCGAATTCTACCAGAGGTACAAGGAGGAACTGGTACCATTCCTTCTGAAACTATTCCAATCAATAGAAAAAGAGGGAATCCTCCCTAACTCATTTTATGAGGCCAGCATCATCCTGATACCAAAGCTTGGCAGAGACACAACCAAAAAAGAGAATTTTAGACCAATATCCTTGATGAACACTGATGCAAAAATCCTCAATAAAATACTGGCAAACCGAATCCAGCAGCACATCAAAAAGCTTATCCACCATGATCAAGTGGGCTTCATCCCTGGGATGCAAGGCTGGTTCAATATATGCAAATCAATAAATGTAATCCAGCATATAAACAGAACCAAAGACAAAAACCACATGATTATCTCAATAAATGCAGAAAAGGCCTTTGACAAAATTCAACAACCCTTCATGCTAAAAACTCTCAATAAATTAGGTATTGATGGGATGTATCTCAAAATAATAAGAGCTATCTATGACAAACCCACAGCCAATATCATTCTGAATGGGCAAAAACTGGAAGCATTCCCTTTGAAAAGTGGCACAAGACAGGGATGCCCTCTCTCACCACTCCTATTCAACATAGTGTTGGAAGTTCTGGCCAGGGCAATTAGGCAGGACAAGGAAATAATGGGTATTCAATTAGGAAAAGAGGAAGTCAAATTGTCCCTGTTTGCAGATGACATGATTGTATATCTAGAAAACCCCATTGTCTCAGCCCAAAATCTCCTTAAGCTGATAAGCAACTTCAGCAAAGTCTCACGATACAAAATCAATGTACAAAAATCACAAGCATTCTTATACACCAACAACAGACAAACAGAGAGCCAAATCATGAGTGAACTCCCATTCACAATTGCTTCAAAGAGAATAAAATACCAGGAATCCAACTTACAAGGGATGTGAAGGACCTCTTCAAGGAGAACTATAAACCACTGCTCAATGAAATAAAAGAGGATACAAACAAATGGAAGAACATTCCATGCTCATGGGTAGGAAGAATCAATATCGTGAAAATGGCCATACTGCCCAAGGTAATTTACAGATTCAATGCCATCCCCATCAAGCTACCAATGACTTTCTTCACAGAATTGGAAAAAACGACTTTAAAGTTCATATGGAACCAAAAAAGAGCCCGCATCGCCAAGTCAATCCTAAGCCAAAAGAACAAAGCTGGAGGCATCACACTACCTGACTTCAAACTCTACTACAAGGCTACAGTAACCAAAACAGCATGGTACTGGTACCAAAACGGAGATATAGATCAATGGAACAGAACAGAGCCCTCAGAAATAACGCCGCATATCTACAACTATCAGATCTTTGACAAACCTGACAAAAACAAGCAATGGGGAAAGGATTCCTATTTAATAAATGGTGCTGGGAAAACTGGCTAGCCATATGCAGAAAGCTGAAACTGGATCCCTTCCTTACACCTTATACAAAAATCAGTTCAAGATGGATTAAAGACTTAAACGTTAGACCCAAAACCATAAAAACCCTAGAAGAAAACCTAGGCATTACCATTCAGGACATAGGCATGGGCAAGGACTTCATGTCTAAAACACCAAAAGCAATGGCAACATAAGCCAAAATTGACAAATGGGATCTAATTAAACTAAAGAGCTTCTGCACAGCAAAAGAAACTACCATCAGAGTGAACAGGCAACCTACAAAATGGGAGAAAATTTTCACCACCTACTTATCTGACAAAGGGCTAATATCCAGAATCTACAATGAACTCCAACAAATTTACAAGAAAAAAACAAACAACCCCATCAAAAAGTGGGCGAAGGACATGAACAGACACTTCTCAAAAGAAGACATTTATGCAGCCAAAAGACACATGAAAAAATGGTCACCATCACTGGCCATCAGAGAAATGCAAATCAAAACCACAATGAGATACAATCTCACACCAGTTAGATTGGCGATCATTAAAAAGTCAGGAAACATCAGGTGCTGGAGAGGATGTGGAGAAATAGGAACACTTTTACACTGTTGGTGGGACTGTAAACTAGTTCAACCATTGTGGAAGTCAGTGTGGCGATTCCTCAGGGATCTAGAACTAGAAATACCATTTGACCCAGCCATCCCATTACTGGGTATATACCCAAAGGACTATAAATCATGCTGCTATAAAGACACATGCACACGTATGTTTATTGTGGAATTATTCACAATAGCAAAGACTTGGAACCAACCCAAATGTCCAACAATGATAGACTGGATTAAGAAAATGTGGCACATATACAGCATGGAATACTATGCAGCCACAAAAAATGATGAGTTCATGACCTTTGTAGGGACATGGATGAAATTGGAAATTATCATTCTCAGTAAACTATCGCAAGGACAAAAAACCAAACACCGCATATTCTCACTCATAGATGGGAATTGAACAATGAGAACACATGGACACAGGAAGGGGAACATCACACTCTGGGGACTGTTGTGGGGTGGGGGGAGGGGGGAGGGATAGCATTGGGAGATATACCTAATGCTAGATGACGAGTTAGTGGGTGCAGTGCACCAGCATGGCACATGTATACATATGTAACTAACCTGCACATTGCGCACATGTACCCTAAAACCTAAAGTATAATAATAATAAATAAAAAAAAAAAAAAAAGAAAATTGAAGGTCACACAGGGAGTTGGTGGCCATACTGGGAACTGAATCTAGGTCTTGCTGATTGCAATGCTCATGTACTTAACCGAGAGGCTGTTTGGACTTGCTATTAGGGGCTTCAATTGTATATTTGTACCAATTCTTTGACTTATTCTCATTAATTCCTGAAACCAGAGGTTTTCGTGCCTTGCAGACATTCTTCACCTTAGTGATGGAGCATATTTTAAATAATAAAGAATGGCATACAGGATTTTATGTTCTATATCACTGTAATTGCTTCCAATAATTTAAGTGATCAGATAGACACATAATGCTTGTTAATGCAGTTAATGTTTGTTTCAAAACAATATATATTTCAAAATGATGTAGAACAGTAGTTCTCAAACTTCAGAGTATATTAAGGTAGAGCTTATAAAAATTGAAAATGTTGACTCTTATGCCCAGGGATTCTTTTCTGTTTTATTTTTTAAAAAATATTTATTTAATTTTTTTTTTTTTCCTTTCTTTATATTCTATTTTATTTTATTTTATTTTTTATTATTTTTTTTTTCTTTTTTTTATTATTATTATTATTATTATTATTATTATACTTTAGTCTCTATGGTACATGTGCGCAACGTGCAGGTAAGTTACATATGTATACATGTGCCATGCTGGTGCGCTGCACCCACCAACTCGTCATCTAGCATTAGGTATATCTCCCAATGCTATCCCTCCCCCCTCCCCCCACCCCACAACAGTCCCCGAAGTGTGATGTTCCCCTTCCTGTGTCCATGTGTTCTCATTGTTCAATTCTCACCTATGAGTGAGAATATGCGGTGTTTGGTTTTTTGTTCTTGCGATAGTTTACTGAGAATGATGATTTCCAATTTCATCCATGTCCCTACGAAGGACGTGAACTCATCATTTTTTATGGCTGCATAGTATTCCATGGTGTATATGTGCCACATTTTCTTAATCCAGTCTATCATTGTTGGACATTTGGGTTGGTTCCAAGTCTTTGCTATTGTGAATAATGCCGCAATAAACATACGTGTGCATGTGTCTTTATAGCAGCATGATTTATAGTCCTTTGGGTATATACCCAGTAATGGGATGGCTGGGTCAAATGGAATTTCTAGTTCTAGATCCCTGAGGAATCGCCACACTGATTTTTTAAAAAAATTGATAAATAATATTTGTACATATTCATGGGGTACGTAGCAATGTTTTGATACATATAATGTACAGTGATCACATCAGGGTACTTAGCATATCCATCATCTTAAACATTTATCATTTCTTTGTGTTGGGAGTGTTCAATATCCTTCTTCTAGCTATTTGAAACTATATAAGATATTATTGTTAACTGTTGTCATCCTAGTGGTGTAGAACACTAGAACGTACTTCCTTCTAGCTGAAGTTTTGTATCCTTTAACAAATTTCTCCCTATTCCCCCCTTTCCCCTACCCTTCCCAGCCTCTAGTATCCTGTTTTTCTTCTTACTTCTATGAGATCAACTTTTTCTTTGTTTCTACAGATGAGTGAGAACATGTGATGTTTAACTTTCTGTTCCTGGCTTATTTTACTTAACATAATGTCCTCCAGTTCCATCCATGCTATTGTGAGTGACAGGATTTCATCCTTTTTTTATGGCTGAGTAGTATTACATTGTGTATATATACTACATTTTCTTTATCCATTCATCTGTTGTTGGACACCTAGGTTGATTCTACATCTTAGTTATTATGAATAGTACTGCAATAAACATGGGAGTACAAATGTCTCTGTAACATACCGATTTCCTTTCCTTTGGATAAATTCCCAGTAGAGGGGTTGCTACATCATACAGTAGTTCTGTGTAGTTTTTTGAGGAACCCCCGTACTATTTTCCTAATTAGATATATTAGTTTACATTTCCAACAGTGTAGAAGAGTTCCCTTTTGTCTGCATCCTTGCCAGCATTTGTTATTTTTTGACTTTTTCATAATAGCCATCCTAATTAGGGTCTCAGAGATTCTGACCCAGCTGATATAAATGTTTAACAAGACTGCTCAGGTGATTTTGATGTCAGTGGTTCCTGATCACCATTTAAGAAATACTAACAGGTAAACATCAGGAAAAACACAGGATTAAGGAAGTCTTACATGTAGTCCCAGACAGGGGCTAACAGACTTCAGAGCTCTATTTGCATGAGAACTTGATAGGTGCCCTGAAAATATGGTAAAGAAAGTTTGGAATTGTTGATTGATCCTCAAGATAAGGAGACTAAAATTCTCCAGTAAGGTGTTATGCAAGGCTGTGTGTGTGTGTGCATGTGTATGCTTGTGTGTGTTGATGTGAGGTATGTGTGGGGATATAAAATAGTCTCTCTTTATCTTTGGGGATCAACTTCCAAGACCCTCACCAGATGTCTAAAACTAAGGATAGTACTGAGTTCTATATATACTATGTTTTCTTCTATACATACATACCTATTATAAAGTTTAACATGTAAATTAGGTACATCAAGAGATTAACAACAATAACTAATATTAGAATAGAACAATTATAACAACATACTATATTAAGAGTTATGTGAATGTGATTTCTGTCTTCTAAAATCTTATTTTTTGTACAGGTTTATTTGGAGATATTATAGGTTTGGTTCTAGACAATTATGATAAAACAAATATCTCAGTAAAGTGAGTCGTGCTTTTTTTTTTTTTTTTTTTTTGGTTTCCCAGTGCATACAAAAGTTATGTTTACACGACACTGTAGCTTATTAAGTGTCTAGAAAAACAACATATATATCTTAAATAAAAAATAGCTTATTCTTGGCTGGGCATGGTAGCTCATACCTGTAATCCTAGCACTTTGGGAGGCTGAGATGGGTGGATCACCTGAGGTCAGGAGTTCAAGACCAGCCTGGCCAACATGGTGAAACCCCGGCTCTACTAAAAATATGAAAATTAGCCAGGTGTGGTGGTGCACACCTGTAATCCCAGCTACTTGGGAGGCTGAGGTTAGAGAATCACTTGAACCTGGGAGGCAGAGGTTGCAGTGAGCCCAGATCATACCACTGCATTCCAGCCTGGAAGACAAGAGTGAGACTCCATCTCAAAAAAAAAAAAAAAAAAAAAGGCTTATTCTTAAAAAGTGCTGACAGACATGAAGTGAGCACATGCTGTTGGAAAATTGGTGCCGACAGACTGTTCAACACAGGGTTGCTGCAAACCTTCAATTTGTAAAAAAATGCAATGTCTGTGAAGCAAAATAAAGTGAGGTTTGCCTATAGCCGTCTATCTTTGGACCACAGGTAACTGAAACCACGGAAGGTGAAACTACAGATAAGAGGGTACTACTGTACAAAAAGTATAATG
Organism: Pongo pygmaeus; assembly: GCF_028885625.2. NCBI lineage: Eukaryota > Metazoa > Chordata > Mammalia > Primates > Hominidae > Pongo > Pongo pygmaeus. The sequence continues at coordinate 151,899,017 of NC_072373.2, read as the reverse complement.
ATACTCACGTATAGGGTTAGATCAAGATGCCTAACTACCTTGGTGGAACAGTAGCATAATCAGTGGGAAGAGACTTGTTGAGCAGGTTATTTAAGCTGCCATTCAAATATTTTCTGACTTTGCTGAGGGGGTTGCTTTTCTTGAGTTATTTGGAAGATAGTTTTGAAGGAAACTAAAAGAGTAAGCTACGCTTTCTGGGAGATTTATTAAAAAATGGAGAGATCACGGTCACACTTAAAGGTCTGGTAAAAAGTTACAACAATGATGGAAAGAGAATCCTCCTTTCTATTTGAGAGAGCCACAGGATCAACTCAGGAGACTGAGAGGGCAACATTGAGAGGCCGGAGAAGGCAGTGGTGAAGGCATTCATGTTATTAGGGTGGCATCACTAGCAAGACAGGCAGCGTCAGCAGGGCTGGTGGGGAGTGGAGGGAATGACTCTTCAGTAGGAGGAAGGCTAGGCCTTGGGTTCTCAGTGATTTCTCTGGGTGGTGGCTTAGAGCCCTGTTAAACCAGGCTCTTAATAATAACTAACACTTAGTAGAGTACCTTACTATGTGCTGAGTCCTTATCTAAATTGTTTGTATTATTACTTGAATGAGAAATTGTTTTTCTAGTTGATCTAGCAAGTGGTAGAGGTGGGAACTGAACCCAGACAGCTAGCTTTGGAGTCAGTGTGCATAAGTGCTGTGTTATATGTTTTCTCCTATGTACGTTAATGCCAGTTAGTGTTCCCCATTCTGGATGTGCAGATCACATAGGTGAGGTCCTGGACAGCTGCTTTTCAAGCAAGTGCCGTTACTAATTGGTGAGGTAAAAGTAGAGGTTCATTATAAACTTCTACCTGGAAAATGATTCTCAAAGAACATCCCTTGCCCATACCAGACCCATAGAAGCTAGTTGATACATGTTTACTTGAGTGAAGAATGAAAAAATCCTGCTTATAATGGTTTGAGAATATTGTCTTTGAGTACTGTACACTAAATGACTCATTCTAATGACAACAACTAGAGGCCATTCATATTCATAAGCTGAACTGCTTAATGCAGGCTGAAAAAAATAGACCTTTTTTATTTCACAGTCAGAAAAATGACTTTTTTGACAAAAATAAAAAACCCAAAACAATGTTGTCTTGAAAAAACAAAAAAGTCCAGACCCTGGTATTCTTCTCCTCGCCAGTTCTGGGAGGGTCTGATTTAAAAAGAATCCCTTTACGCCCCTAACTGGGTTATTTTAATATTATATCAATAGTTTGCAACGAACCACCTATACTATGCTTCTGCCCATGAAGAACTTATGTTCCATTCAGAGGAAAAAATAAGTTTGTTTACTCACTTTTCCCTGTTCTCAGAGCTTTCTAATACTGATTCATTTCTTTTTTTGCTCAAGAAAATAGGATGCAAGAGTAGAAGCTGATCCTCGAGGCTTGCAAAAGTGGGGTTCTTTCTGAAAGTGAAGCCAGCAACCAAGAGCCACCCTTCAGAAGATAAAAGGAAGAGCAGCTGCATGAGCGATGGCCACAGCAATGCATGGGTCCTGTCTGTCCACGTAGTCCTCTCCATCTGCCTGTAGCTTGCCAGGTCTCCTACCCACACTGGGGAAATTCCAGCTGCCAGCCCTCTTTGGGTTGCACCTCCCCTTTTTGCACAGGGCTCTATTGGGAAAGCAGCTGTCATGTGTCTATTTGAAAGACAAGAAACCAGTCTAGTTATAGAAAAGAGATTTAGATTACATCAGAATAACAATGCAAATCATTTGTGCAGTTCTTAGTACAGAAAACAGATTTAGGAACAAAAATTGGGAGGGTTAAAAAAAGTGGTTTTTTATTCTGTCATCAAAATTGTTTTTTAAAAACGTCACAAAAAAACACATCTGTAGTAAGATAAATAATTGTGTGCTGACTTCATAAACAGAATGAATGATTGAATTCACACAATGTTATTTACTGTTTCAGGGCACACGTGGTCTCCAAGTGGTTTCTTGCCGCTTTGGCCTTCAACTGGCTTTGCTATTTTCCATTGAGGAGTGTCTGATTGTCTCCACCACAGCCCTGAGTCTCAGCAAAAGCCCATGGATTGGTTGACTGGTGTTCTTGTTGTCCTTGGAAGTGGACAGACTGGCAGATGTGGGGCTAGTGGGGAAGATTCTCATAAACACTTTATTTGTTGTAAGAACTCCAGTTGGAATGTGGCTTCCAATCATGGGAGGAGGACAGCTTTAGAACAGGTTAGAGAGAGAGAGAGAGGGAGAGAGAGAGAGAGACTGTGTGTGTGTGTGTGTGTGTGTGTGTGTGTGTGTGTCACATGCTTGGTGTTGCTGTTTTGTATCATTTCACCCTTTAGTCTGAAATAGAAACTTATTTATTGAGATTTGTTGATTCATGTTGCTGATGATACATGGTAATGCCGCAAGTATGGGAAGAACTTCTAAATGTGTGGTAATTCAGCCTTTTTCTTTTTTTGGATGCTCTCTGTCTGCACCTTGATCTTGAAAAGCCTGGCAAGGAGTTTGTTCAGAGACAAATCTTTAAAGGCTCTCCAGGCCTCAGCAACATCATGTTGTAAATAATCCTCTTACTGGTGCTAAGCTTTTCATGAAGCAGTGAAGAAAATAAGATGTAAATCCCAATCAAATGAGGCCTTGTTGCATAGTCTATCAGAAAACAGCTGAGAACTCAAACAGCAGCTGCTTTTTCTTTTTCAGGAAACTTTCTATAATAATACCAATACAACCAAAGACTATTATTCTGAACAGAAAACAAGAAATACAGCTGGAGCTATTTCCTATCTACCTGATGAAGGGCACTACCAGGCGGTCACTCTGGCTCTGTGCACCGATGCCTGTGCCCACTTTGTGCGACGTAGCTTCCATGGAGACAAGAGCAATGGTAATGGAAGAAGAAAGTCTGGATGTACTCATGCAGAAACAGAAAGCTTCATGGAACAATATTAATCTTCTGGTCATCTCTGTGCTGGTCTAGTTGCCCATAAAGTTGTCAGACTGACTTTGGATTTAAAGTCTGAAAATGAGTCCCAAGGAAATCTGTTGACATGAGGCCCAAGGAAGACAGTTTTTGGAAGGGGCAAAGTAGGAAGGATGGTTTGGTCACTGTGAGGAAGAGGAGGGTAGAAAAGCATCAGGACATCAGAATCTTTAGGAAGTGGCTACTGACAATCAAGCAGAGCTTTCTCCCTGTGGGTCTCTATCCGTTTAGCGGCTTCTTGTGCTAAGCAACTCAGTGACTGCCCTCTGCTCCAGATGTGACCTTCAGTCTCCACTGCTCCTTTCTGCTGGCAATGCTCAGTGTAACTTCAGCCACAGATGAAAGGAGGTGAAGTGAACATCAGTGGGAGCCTAAAAAGTTAAACAACAGACATGTTTTCCCAGTGTAGAGAAAAGCTTGCTTCTCCACTCCCAGGACTTTGTGCCCTGCTCACCTGGAAGGTAAGCAGCAAGCTGCTGGGGCATGAGGAGCCTGTGAGTGACTGAGAGCAATGATGAGCTCATCCCCTCCTTTAGGCACCTCACCTTCCGCTTCAACCATTTTGGTGGTTTCTTAGATTGTTTCCCTGCCTTCTATTGTCTCTTCTCATTCAGAGTTCATTCTGACGGCAGCCACTAGATTAGTCATCCCCAGGAAGAGCCTGGGTCATGCCTCAAACTCTGCAGAGGCTCCTGAGGGCTCACTGAATGATGCTCAAACCCCTCGCCTGCCCCTCGAGACCTGGTACAGTCGGGCTCTGCTTCCCTTTCCCCATCTGTGCTGCTTACACTCCATTGGACCCTTCAGGTGCATTCTCTGCCCTGCTCTGGGATTTGGGGGCCTGGATTCTACATGCCTCACTGGGGCTTCCTCACTCTCTGGCTTTTCATTGGGTTTGGCCACTGACAGAGGGAGGTGGATGTCTGGATACTTATTCCTCCCCTCTCTTCCTGGCAGTCCTTGATTCTGGCAGTAACCAAGTCTTGTTTCTCCACCCAGGCCACGACTCACATCAAGCAACCCCTCTTTCATAGGGTTCTGGTAACTTCACTTCTTTTGCCCCTTCAGATCCATAGGTGGAAATGGCCGCCTGCTGTTGCTCATCTCTGTTGGCTTTGGCATCCCAGGGTGAATACTTTACCTTGCTCATTCCTCTTAAAGAATAGATTTATTCAATAATTTCCCTTTACTTTCTTGGGTGTGTCACCTCTTTCTTGCTGGAATCCTATCTCCATCCTGTCCTCTCTTGTCCAAGCAAAAGAGCCACTTGCTATTCCTCGAACATAGCACTTTCTCTTCCTGTGACTTTTCATTTCCTAGCTTTCTTCATCTAGTCTCAAGGAAACTCAGGTTTGGAGGATCCTATTCAGCAGTCCAGTAATCAGATGCTTCAATTCTCTCTGCATCTCCCACTAAATGATTGTCTAGTCTTTGTTTAAATATTTGTAAGGTAGGAATTCATTGCCTCTTAAGGCATCAGTTCGTTCAGTGAATATTGTTGTTGCCTCCTACCATGTGCCAAGTGCTATGCATGGTGTCTCTCCTCAAGAAGCTCAAAACGGTGAGGAGATGAATGTATGAATAAGCAATTTTGGGACAACGTGATATGGATTACTTTGGTGTTATTCAGAAGTGCTTTGAGAGCATAGACAGCTGAGATGGGATGGAGTGGAGTCTTGCTGTGTTGCCCAGGCTCATATGAGATGAAATGGAGTCTCACAGTGTCCCCCAGTCTGGAGTGCAGGGGCACGATCTCAGCTTACTGCAACCTCCGCCTCCCGGGTTCAAGAGATTCTCCTGCCTCAGCCTCCCAGGTATCTGGGATTACAGGTGCACACCACTGCACCTGGCTATTCCTTGATAGGTTTTTAAGCTCCATGAGGACAGAGTCCTTATCTTGATTATCATGGAATCCCCTTTATTTAGCATTTTATGAGGCTGAAATCAAGGTGTCAGCCTGGCTGAATTTTTCCCTGAAGGAAAGTTTTTTTTTCTGGAGGAAAAGTCCAGTTCCAAGCTCATTTTTGTTATTGGCAGAATTTAATCCTTTGCATTTGTAGTACTGAGGTCCCCATTTTTTTAGTAGTTACTGCCAGCCAGAGAAGACTCCGCCTTTAAAAGGGTCATGCAATTAGGTCAGGACCACCTGGATAATCTCCCTTTCTAAAGTTAACTCTGCCATATAACGTGACTTAATCCTGGGAGGCAAATCCATCAAACTCCCAATCTGGGGGATTAGGTGGAGCATGTACACCAGAGGAAGAAGAGGGAAATCTTCGGGATAATCCTAGAATTCTGGTAGAAAGTGACATAAATTGAAAATAGTATACATGATATGTTGAATCAAAATAGTCACGCTTAATCAGTGGTTTCAGAAATCAAGACGGTAATGACCCTTTGGATCAAGGAGGGAGAGAAACAATAGCATACATGAAAAGGAAGTATTCAGTCCGTGGGTACACACTCATTGCCTTCCAGATGCTAAAGAGAACCTAGCCATGCCATGCTGAACTTATGGCCTACAAAACTGTGCACTAATAAATGGGATTTTTTTTTTTTAAATGTTACTTTAAGTTCTGGGATACATGTGCAGAACGTGCAGGTTTGTTACATAGGTATATATGTGCCATGGTGGTTTGCTGCACTTATCATCTAGGTTTTAAGCCCCACATGCATTAAGTCCTAATGCTCTCCCTCCCCTTGACTCCTATCCCCTACAGGCCCCAGTGTGTGATATTCCCCTCCCTGTGTCCACATGTTCTCATTGTTCAACTCCCATAAGTTGGATTTTTTAAAGCTGCTAAATTTGTGGTAATTGTTACTCATCGATAGAAAAGTAATACAAGACCTCAACTCCTGACCAGTCTGTGGGTAGTAATCTCATAAAACAAGTTGCCTCATTATATAAACATTTTGCAGTTACTTTATTACAAAGGACTCATCAGGAAGTTACGTTGCTTAAAACTAGGCATTTTGTAGATACTTTCTTAAGATTGATTTATGGCCAAGATGACCTTTAGTCTATACCAGTTTTATCAGATTTCAAGAATAAAATGATTCCATCATAGTAGTGTTTTTTTTTTCCTCTAAGCTTGACTATTAGCTCAAATGATTGTCGAGAGCTCTGCATTTACCTGGAAATATAGAAATGCTGAATTCTAGGTACTTGTCAGCCAGTGAGTTTGAAACCTGGCTTTGCTTATTAGTATATGTATGCCATGGACAAGTTACCCCCTTAAAAACCTTAAGCTTTTCATTTGTAAAATGGGCATAGTAGCTCCTACCTTGCAAGCTGTCTGTAAGGCTTGAAGATGGGGTATATAAAGTGCTACTCTACTTCTTCATATCCTCTCCTTCATCTTTCCTTGATCCTTTATCCCTTTCTTTTTTTAAGATGTGATTTTACAGAAAGATACTAAAAATAAACAAAGGAAAGCAAATGTTAGGAAAAGCCTTTTAGGTTTTATTGTTAATTTCTTTTGTGAGTTCACTTGTCTATAAAGTTATACTTGGTACCATAACAAACACTGAGGAGAAATGTTTCCTGCCCGAAGGGGACAGACATTCTGAAGGAGACGGGATGGCTTCACATAAGCTATCTTTTTATTTTTGTGTTGGCTCAGTATTCTCTTTTTCTGATTATAAGGGTGTGGTTCCTTTAGGAAGTGGGATTGCTCTAGTGTATTTTATAAGACCAGTGAAGTAATCTTTCCACTGTGACCTATCCTTGGATGGGAGAATGGGAATGGGAGGAAGAAATGTGGATTTTTTCAAGGTAGTGGCACATGAGCGACAGCCTTTGCTGCTTGTGGTGTACGGGATGTTTCTGTAACAGAGCATATAAACACAACATTCATGACTAAGTGTTTTGTAGAATGGAAAAATCAATGACTAGACTAGAAAGGAAACCATCATTATGGACAAATACCATGGCTGGTGTCAGTTGCACAGAAGGACCATAGATCTGATGTAGGCGCTGTTGAAGATGCCCAAGTTATTCAAAAGCCATTAAAAAATCAGTTTTAATTTTTCCAATTGTTTCCCGAAACACACAGATGAAAATTCTGTGTGGTTGACTTTGGCTGCTGTTACGTGAAATTTTACAAAGCTTAGGAGATCTATTTTTTTTTCCATAAAAACCAGTGGAATTCTAATGTGACACTTGGGAATTGTGTTTGAATTCTGAATGTGTGTTTATGTCTCAATTTCCCATCAACACAGATGTTTACTTCAGAAAGACAGTCACTCTAGACATTTCCTGGACTCTCACCCAAGTTTTTCACAAGACTATTGTATCATTATGTAAGAGAGCAGCTGCTGGTATCTTTTACACTTTTTGGAAAGTTCTTTAATTTTTTCTTCATGAAAGTTTCCACCAGGGGTGGAATCATTTTATTTTAGTGTTAGAATCTATTGTCTTTGAAGGGAAGCTAGTAAACTCCTATAAGCTGAGGGATAGGAAAGAGAGTGGATGTAGAACTGGTGTAGCTGATATTGCTAAAATAGATTGCTGTCATTGTCAAATGGGAATGAACATTGAAACAATAAAATATCATTCTTATTCTACAATAGAGAGAAGAGGGTTAGCCCCTTGACAATGGAAAAAACAGATGAAGAAAAAACAGATGAAGGAGAGTATGAAGAAGTAGAGTAGCACTTTATATACCCCATCTCCAAGCCTCACAGACAGCTTGCAAGGTAGGAGCCACCATGCCCATTTTACAAATGAAAAACTTGAGGTTTTTAAGGGAGTAACTTGTCCATGGCTTACATATAATAAAAAACAAATCCAAGTTTCAAGCTTACTGGTTGACAAGTACCTGGAATTCAGCATTTCTATGTTGCCAGGTTTCCAGTATCAGGTGGAAATAACCATATCTAATCAGCAATAAATGAGACAAAATTATACTCCTTACCGTATAAAGCTTTCTAAACATTAAGTAAATTGAGTAAACTGAGACTCTAGTAAGCAGTCTTAAAGCATTTGACTCAATATAATTCAGAATCACAGTATAGTTTACAGATATTTTTATCTTTCTAATTTCTTCATTCTCTTTGCATCAAGTTAGAATGAGAGGAAAGGCCTTTATCTCGTGCTCAAATTAAGAGTTTATTACAGAGAAAGTTGGTAGGCATTTTTGAGCAAGGCTTTTGGAAAGATTTGGAACAGAGCTGCAGTTCTGAGAAGAATGAAAACGGTGAGTGAATCCTGTACTGGCAACTGAGGTATCCAGATTCTGTCATTGGGAATGACTAGGTGGCTGGCATGACCCGCAGAGAGCCAGGAAAAGCAGGTTGCTGTGGCAGCCCACCCAGGATCTGTAACAGGCAAGGGGAGCTCCCATCCCCAGCCAAGGGAGGCAGTGAGTGATTGTGCTACCTGCCTAGGAAATGGGCAAATTTTCCATGGATCTGTGCAACCTGCAGATCAGGAGATACCCTCATGAGCCCATGCCACCAGCACCTTGGGTTCCAAGCACAGAGCTATGCAGACCCTATTTGGCCGATCCACTGGAGACTGCCTAAGACTACTGAGTTCCTGGGAGGATGGGACAGCTGCTATCACTGTGGCTACCTGCTGCCTAAGACGACTGAGCTTTTCGGGGGAGGAGTGGCAGCCATCACTGCAGCTCCAGTTTGCCGTTTTCCCCTGCCGGTGCGGGGAGACTGAGCGGTTTGGACCCAGGAAGCATTCCCCACAGCGCAGCACAGCACATTGACTGTGGCAGATTATGGCCAGGCTGCCTGTTTAGGCTGAAGTTGGACCCATCTCTCCTCATTGAGTGGGGCCTCCCTGTGGGAATTTCAGCAACTCAAGCCTAGGGGTTTACAGACAGAACTCTGATATGCCTGGGATGGAGTCCCTGGGGTGAAGGGTGCCCGTGGTCTCTGTGGATCAGTGAACTTAGTCTTTTCCCCTGCTGGCTCTGAGGAATCTGGGCAGTCCTGATGAGCAAGATTCCTCCCAGTGTAGTGCACCTCCTCTACCAAGGGGCAGCCAGAGTGCTTTGTTAAGAGGGTCCCTGATCCTGTGCCTGCTGGCTGGGTAAGATTTCCCAACAGAGGTTGCCAGACACTTTATACAGGAGTGTTCCTGCTGGCGTCAGGTCTGTCTCTGGGACAGAGCTCCCAGAGGAAGGAGCAGGCAGCCATCTTTGCTGTTCTGCAGCTTCCATTGGTGACACGTCCAGCTGCAAGAGGGAGCCAGGCAAATAGGGTATGGAGTGGACCCCCAAAAAACTGCAGCAGCCCTGTGGAAGAGGGGGCTGGCTGTTAAAAGAAAAACAAACAGAAAGCAACAACAACAACAATCGACAAAAAGGTCCCCACAAAAACCCCATCCAAAAGTCGGCAGCCTCAAAGATTGAAGGTAGATAAAGTCATGAAGATGATAAAGAATCAATGAGAAAACATTGAAAACTCAAAAAGCCCAAAATGCCTCTTCTCCAAATGATCAGAACACCTCTCCGGCAAGGACACAGAACTGGGCTGAGGCTGAGATGGATGAACTGATGGAAGTAGGCTTCAGAAGGTGGGTAGTAATGAACTTTACTGAGCTAAAGGATCATGTTCTAACCCAATGCAAAGAAGCTAAGAACCATGATAAAACACTACAGTAGCTGTTAATCAGAATAACTAGTTTAGAGAGGAACATAAATGAGCTGAAAAACACAACATGAGAACTTCACAATGCAACCACAAATATCAATAGCCAAATAGACCAAGAGGAGAAAAGAATTTCAGAGCTTGAAGACTATTTTGCTGAAATAAGACAGGCAGACAAGATTAGAGAAAAAAGAATGAAAAGGAATGAACAAAACCTCCAAGAACTATGGGATTATGTAAAAGGACTGAACCTCTAAGTGATTGGGGTACCTGAAAGAGAGGGGGAAACTGAAACCAAATTGGAAAACATACTTCAGGATATCATCCAGGAGAACTTCCACAACCCAGCAAGACAGGCCAACATTCAAATTCAGGAAATTCAGAGAACCCCAGTAAGATACTCCCTGAGAAGATCAACCCCAAGACGCATAATCGTCAGATTCTCCAAGGTCAAAATGAAAGAAAGTGTTAAGGGCAGCCAGAGAGAAAGGACAGGTCGCCTACAAAGGGAAGCTCATCAGACTAACAGCAGACCTCTCAGCAGAAACCCTATATGCCAGAAGAGAGTGGGGGCCCATATTCAACATTCTTAAAGAATTTCCAACCCAGAATTTCATATCTGGCAAAACTAAGCTTCGTAAGTGAAGGAGTAATAAAATCCTTTTCAGACAAGCAAATGCTGAGGTAATTCATCATCACCAGGCTTGCCTTGCAAGAGCTCCTGAAGGAAGCACTAAATATGGAAAGGAAAAATCATTACCAGCCACTACAAAAACACACTGATGTACACAGACCAATGACTCTATGAAGCAACTGCATCAATAAGTCTGAAAAATAACCAGCTAGCCTCATGATGACAGGATCAAATTCACACATAACAATATTAACCTTAAATGTAAATGGGTTAAATGCCCCAATTAAAAGACACAGAATGGCAAGCTGGATAAAGAGTCAAGACCCATTGATGTGTTATATTCAAGAGACCCATCTCATGTGCAAAGACACACATAGGTACTAAATAAAGGGAGGGAGGGAAATTTATTAAGCAAATGGAAAACAGAAAAAAGCAGAGGTTGCAATCCTAGTTTATAACAAAGCAGGCTTTGTCAGATGAGTAGGTTGCGAAAATTTTCTCCCATTTTGTAGGTTGCCTGTTCACTCTGATGGTAGTTTCTTTTGCTGTGCAGAAGCTCTTTAGTTTAATTAGATCCCATTTGTCAATTTTGGCTTTTGTTGCCATTGCTTTTGGTGTTTTAGACATGAAGTCCTTGCCCATGCCTATGTCCTGAATGGTAATGCCTAGGTTTTCTTCTAGGGTTTTTATGATTTTGGGTCTAACGTTTAAGTCTTTAATCCATCTGGAATTAATTTTTGTATAAGGTGTAAGGAAGGGATCCAGTTTCAGCTTTCTACATATGGCTAGCCAGTTTTCCCAGCACCATTTATTAAATAGGGAATCCTTTCCCCATTGCTTGTTTTTGTCAGGTTTGGCAAAGATCAGATAGTTGTAGATATGCAGCATTATTTCTGAGGGCTCTGTTCTGTTCCATTGATCTATATCTCTGTTTTGGTACCAGTACCATGCTGTTTTGGTTACTGTAGCCTTGTAGTATAGTTTGAAGTCAGGTAGTGTGATGCCTCCAGCTTTGTTCTTTTGGCTTAGGATTGACTTGGCGATGCGGGCTCTTTTTTGGTTCCATATGAACTTTAAAGTCGTTTTTTCCAATTCTGTGAAGAAAGTCATTGGTAGCTTGATGGGGGTGGCATTGAATCTATAAATTACCTTGGGCAGTATGGCCATTTTCACGATATTGATTCTTCCTACCCATGAGCATGGAATGTTCTTCCATTTGTTTGTATCCTCTTTTATTTCATTGAGCAGTGGTTTATAGTTCTCCTTGAAGAGGTCCTTCACATCCCTTGTAAGTTGGATTCCTAAGTATTTTATTCTCTTTGAAGCAATTGTGAATGGGAGTTCACTCATGATTTGGCTCTCTGTCTGTTGTTGGTGTATAAGAATGCTTGTGATTTTTGTACATTGATTTTGTATCGTGAGACTTTGCTGAAGTTGCTTATCAGCTTAAGGAGATTTTGGGCTGAGACAATGGGGTTTTCTAGATATACAATCATGTCATCTGCAAACAGGGACAATTTGATTTCCTCATCTGACAAAGGGCTAATATCCAGAATCTACAATGAACTCAAACAAATTTACAAGAAAAAAACAAACAACCCCATCAAAAAGTGGGCGAAGGACATGAACAGACACTTCTCAAAAGAAGACATTTATGCAGCCAACAGACACATGAAAAAATGCTCATCATCACTGGCCATCAGAGAAATGCAAATCAAAACCACAATGAGACACCATCTCACACCAGTTAGAATGGCAATCATTAAAAAGTCAGGAAACAACAGGTGCTGGAGAGGATGTGGAGAAATAGAAACACTTTTACACTGTTGGTGGGACTGTAAACTAGTTCAACTATTGTGGAAGTCAGTGTGGCGATTCCTCAGGGATCTAGAACTAGAAATACCATTTGACCCAGCCATCCCATTACTGGGTATATACCCAAAGGACCATAAATCATGCTGCTATAAAGACACATGTACGCATATGTTTATTGCAGCACTATTCACAATAGCAAAGACTTGGAACCAACCCAAATGTCCAACAATGATAGACTGGATTAAGAAAATGTGGCACATATACACCATGGAATACTATGCAGCCATAAAAAAGGATGAGTTCATGTCCTTTGTAGGGACATGGATGAAATTGGAAATCATCATTCTGAGCAAACTATCACAAGGACAAAAAAACAAACACTGCATGTTCTCACTCATAGGTGGGAATTGAACAATGAGAACACAGGGACACAGGAAGAGGAACATCACTCTGGGGACTGTTGTGGGGTGGGGGGAGGGGGGAGGGATAGCATTAGGAGATATACCTAATGCTAAATGGCAAGTTAATGGGTGCAGCACACCAGCATGGCACATGTATACATATGTAACTAACCTGCACATTGTGCACATGTACCCTAAAACTTAAAGTATAATAATAAAAAAAAAAAAACAAAGCAGGCTTTAAGCCAACAAAGATCAAAAAAGACAAAAAAGAGCATTGCACAATGGTAAAGTGTTCAATTCCACAAGAAGATCTAACTGTCCTAAATATATATGCACCCAATACAGGAGCACCCAGATTCATAAAACAAGTTCTCAGAGACCTCCAAAGAGACTTAGACTCCCACACAATAATAGTGGGAGACTTTAACACCCCATTGTCAACATTAGACAGATCATCAAGACAAAAAATTAATAAAGATATTCAGGACTTGAACTCAGCTCTGGATCAAGTGGACCTGATAGATATCTACAAGACTCTACACCCCAAAATGACATAATATACATTCTTTTCAGTGCCACATGGCACTTACTCTAAAATCGATCACATAATTTGAAATAAAACAATCCTCAGCAAATGCAAAAAAACTGAAATCATAACAGTCTGTCACAACAAAATTAGAACTAAAGATTCAGAAACTCATTTATAACCACACAACTGTATGGAAATTAAACAACCTGCTCCTGAATCACTTCTGGGTAAATAATGAAATTAAGGCAGAAATCAAGTTCTTTGAAAGCAATGAGAACAAAGAGACAATGTACCAGAATCTCTGGGACGCAGCTAAAGCAGTGTTAAGAGGGAAATCTATAGCACTAAACTCCCACATCAAAAAGCTAGAAAGATCTCAAATTGACATTCTAACATGACAACTAAAAGAACTAGAGAACCAAGAGCAAACAAACCCTAAAGCTAGCAGAAGACAAGAAATAACCAAGATAAGCATGGAACTGAAGGAGATAGAGATATGAAAAACCTTTCAAAAAAATCAACAAATGCAGGTTGTTGAAAAAATTAATAAAATACACCACTAGCTAGACTAATAAAGAAGAAAAGAGAGAAGAATCAAATAGACACAACAAAAATGGTAAATGGGATATCACTACTGACTGCACAGAAATACAAACAACCATCAGAGGATACTATGAACACATGTATGCAAATAAACTAGAAAATCTAGAAGAAATGAATAAATTCCTGGACACATACACCCTCTAAGACTGAACCAGGAAGAAGTTGAATCCCTGAATAGACCAAAAACAAGTTCTAAAATTGAGGCAGTAATGAATAGCCTACCAACCAAAAAAAGCCCCAAACCAGATGGATTTACAGCTGAATTCTACCAGAGGTACAAAGAAGAGCCGGGACCATTTCCTCTTAATATATTCCAAACAATTGAGGAGGAAAGACTTCTCTCTTACTCATTCTGTGAGGCCAGCATCATCCTGACACCAAAACCTGTCAGAGATACAACAGAAAAAGAAAACTTCTGGCCAATATCTGTAATGAACATTGATACAGAAATCCTCAATAAAATACTGGCAAACTGAATTCAGCAGCACGTCAAAAAGCTTATCCACTATGATCAAGCTGGCTCATTCCTGGGTTGCAAGCATCATTCAACATATGCAAATCAATAAATGTAACTCATCACATAAACAGAACTAAAGATGAAAACCACATGATTATCTCAATAGACAAAGAAAAGGCCTTTGATAAAATTCAACATACCTTCACATTAAAAACTCTCAATAAACTAGGTATTGATGGAACATACTTCAAAATAATAAGAGCCATTGATGACAAACACACAGCCAATATCATATGGAATGGGCAAAAGCCGGAAGGATTCCCCTTGAAAACAGGCAAAAAACAAGGATGTCCTCTCTTACCACTCCTATTCAACATAGTATTAGAAGTTCTGGCAAGGGCAATCAGGCAAGAGAATGAAATAAAGGTATTCAAATAGGAAGAGAGGAAATCAAACTGTATCTGTTTGCAGATGACATGATCTTATATCTAGAAAACTCCATCATCTCAGCCCCAAAGCTTCTTAAGCTGATAAGCAACTTCAGCAAAGTCTCAGGATGCAAAATAATCTGCAAAAATCACAAGCATTCCTGTACACCAGCGATAGACAAGCAGACAGCCAAATCATGAATGAACTCCCATTCACAGTTGCTACAAAGAGAATAAAATATCTAGGAATACAGCTAATGAGGAAAGTGAAGGACTTCTTCAGGGAGAACTACAAACCACTGCTCAAGGAAATAAGAGAGGACACAAACAAATGGAAAATCATTCCATGCCTATGCATAGGAAGAATCAATATTATGAAAATGGCCATACTACCCAAAGTAATTTATAGATTCAATGCTATTCCCATTAAACTACCACTGACATTCTTCACAGAATTAGAAAAGCCTACCTTAAAATTCATATAGAACCAAAAAGATTCTGTATAGCCAAGACAATCCTAAGTAAACAGATCAAAGCTGGAGGCATCATGCTACCTGACTTCATACTATACTACAAGGCTACAGTAACCAAAACAGCATGGTACTGGTACAAAAACAGACATATAGATCAATGGAGCAGAATAGAGAACTCAGAAATAAGACCACACATCTACAACCATCTGATCTTTGATAAACCTGAAAAAGCAGGCAATGGGGAAAGCATTCCCTATTTAATAAATGGTACTGGGAGAACGGGCTAGCTATATGCAGAAAATTGAAACTGGATCCCTTCCATATACCTTATACAAAGGTTAACTCAAGATGGAATAAAAACTTAAAGGTAAAACCCCAAACTATAGAAACCCTGGAAGAAAATCTAAGCAATACCATTCAGGACATATGCATGGGCAAAGATTTCATGATGAAAACGTGAAAAGCAATGGCCACAAAAGCAAAAATTGAAACATGGGATCTAATTAAACTACAGAGCATCTGCACAGAAAAAAAAATCTATCTATCTATCTATCTATCTATCTATCTATCTATCTATCTATCTATAAAACTCATCAGAGTGAACAGACAACCTACAGAATGGGAGAAAATTTTTGCAATCTGTCCATCTGACAAAGGTCCAATATACAGAATCTAAAAGGAACTTAAACAAACTTACAAGAAAAAAACCAAACAACCCCATTAAAAAGTGGGCAAAGGACATGAACAACACTTCTCAAAAGAAGACATTTATGTGCCCAAAAAACATGAAAAAAAAGCTAATATCACTGATAATTACAGAAATGCAAATCAAAACCACAATGAGATACCATCTCATGCTAGTCAGAATGGCAATTATTATTATTATTATTATTATACTTTAAGTTTTAGGGTACATGTGCACAATGTGCAGTTTGTTATATATGTATACATGTGCCATGTTGGTGTGCTGCACCCATTAATGGCAATTATTAAAAAGTCAAGAAACAACAGATGCTGACAAGGCTGTGGAGAAATAGGAATGCTTTTACACTGTTGGTGGGAGTGTAAATTAGTTCAACCATTGTGGAAGACAGTGTGGTTATTTCTCAAAGACCTAGAACCAGAAATACTGTTTTGCCCCAGCAATCCCATTACTGGGTATATGTCCAGAGGAATATAAATCATTCTATTATAAAGATACATGCATGCATGTGTTCATTGCAGCACTATTCACAATAGCAAAAACATGGAATCAACTCATATGCCCAACAATGATAGGCTGGATAAACAAAGTGAGGTACATATACACTATGGAATACTATGTAACAATAAAAAGGAAAGAGATCATGTCCTTTGCAGGGACACGGATGGAGCTGGAGGCCATTATTCTCAGCAAACTAATGCAAGAACAGAAAACCAAATGCTGCATGTTGTCACTTATAAGTGGGAGCTGAACAGTAAGAACACATGGACACAGGGAGGGGAAAAACACACACTGGGGCCTGTTGTGGCAGAGGTGTGTGTGGGGAGGGAGAACATCAGGAAAAATAGGTGATGCGTTGATAGGTGCAGCAAACCACCATGGCACATGTTTACCTATGTAATAAACATGCACATCCTGCACGTGTCCTGGAACTTAAAATAAAATAGAAAAAAGAGTTGGAACAACTATTCAAACTAGGCAAGGAGAACAGGAGACCCTCCCATGCCCTGAGTGACCACACTTGCCAGCATGAACATGCATAGAGGGCACACACAGGCCTGCACTTGCCAGCACCCCACCCCTGTGCTAACACCACCACCGGTGACCACTCCCACAGTCACTTGTTGGGGGCCCTCTGCAACCCTGCAAGCTGTGCTGCCTCTGTTGTATCTGTGATCACCCACACAAAGGCTGGCACCCACTAGCACCCTGCTGTGGTCAACAAGCCTGCATCCTGCTGTGCTGCTATTGCTGCTGCTAGCATGTGCAAATGAGGACAGATCTAATTTCAGGGAGCCAGAGACAAAAGCTGGGGACTGATACCAGTCCGTCAGAGTTAGAGCATGCAGTCCAGGAGTTAGGAGCTGAGCCTGGGGCCCCTAAAATCTTCCAGAAATGAACCCAGTTTACTGAATCCACCTTATGCCATAGTCAAACCCTCAAGATCATCAAACAGAATAAAAAAAAAACTCATCCAAAGGACAGCAACTTCAAAGACTGAAGGAACATCAGTCCACAAAGATGAGAAAGAACCAGCACAAGAACTCTGACAATTGAAAAAGCCTGAGTGCCTTCTTTCTTTCAAATGACCGCACTAGCTCTCCAGCAAGTGTTCTGAACCAGGTTGAGATGGCTGAATGATAGAAATAGAATTCAGAATATAAATAGGAACAAAGATCACTGAGATGTAGGAGTATGCTGAAACCTAATCCAAGGAAGCTAAGAATCACAATAAAACAATACAGGAGCTGACAGACGAAATAGCTGGTATAGAAAAGAATGTAACCAACCTGATAGATCTGAAAAACACACTATAAAAATTTCATAATGCAATCACAAATTTAAATAGAATAGATCATGCTGAGGAAAGAATCTCAGAGCTTGAAGACTGGCTTTCTGAAATAAGGTAGTCAGAGAAGAATAGAGAAAAAAGAATGAAAAGGAATAAATAAAACCTTCAAGAAATATGGAATTCTGTAAAAGACCAAATTTATGATGCATTGTTGTCCCTGAAAGAGATGGGGAGAATAGAAGCAACTTCGAAAATATATTTCAGAGTATCATCCATGAGAACTTTCCCAACCTAGCTAGAGAGGCCAACATTCAGATTCAGGAAATGCAGAGAACCACGGTAAGATACTTCACAAGAAGATTATCCCAAAGACACATAAGGATGAGATTCTCCAGGGTTGAAATGAAAGAAAAAATGTTAAAGGCAGTTAGACAAAGGCCAGATCACCTACAAAGGGAAGCCCATCAGACTTAACAGCGAACCTCTCCGCAGAAACCCTACAAGCCAGAAGAGATTGGGGGCCAATTTTCAACATTCTTAAAGAAAAGAAATTTCAACCCCCAATTTTTTTTCTTTCTTTTTTTTTTTTTTTAAATTATACTTTAAGTTCCAGGGTACATGTGCAGAACATGCAGGTTTGTTACATATGTATACATGTGCCATATTGGTGTGTGCAGTCATTAACTAGTCATTTACATTAAGTATTTCTCCTAATGTTATCCCTCCCCACTTCCCCTGACTCCACAACGGGTCCTGGTGTGTGATGTTCCCCACCCTGTGTCCAAGTGTTCTCATTGTTCAATTCCCACCTATGAGTGAGAATTTGCGGTGTTTGGTTTTCTGTCTTTGCAATAGTTTGCTCAGAATGATGGTTTCCAGCTTCATCCATGTCCCTACAAAGGACATGAACTCATCCTTTTTTATGGCTGCATAGTATTCCATAGTGTATATGTGCCACATTTTCTTAATCCAGTCTATCACTGATGGACATTTGGGTTGGTTCCAAGTCTTTGCTATTGTGAATAGTGCCTCAGTAAACATACATGTGCATGTGTCTTTATAGTAGCATGACTTACAATCCTTTGGGTGTATACCCACTAATGGGATGGCTGGGTCAAATGGTATTTCTAGTTCTAGATCCTTGAGGAATCACCACACTGTCTTCCACAATGGTTGAACTAGTTTACATTCCCACCAACAGTGTAAAAGTGTTCCTATTTCTCCACATCCTCTCCAGCACCTGTTGTTTCCTGACTTTTTAATGATTGCCATTCTAACTGGTGTGAGATGGTATCTCACTGTGGTTTTGATTTGCATTTCTCTGATAGCCAGTGATGATGAGCATTTTTTCATGTGTCTGTTGGCTGCATAAATGTCTTCTTTTGGAAAGTGTCTGTTCATATCCTTTGCCCTCTTTTTGATGGGGTTGCTTGATTTTTTTCTTGTAAATTTGTTTGAGTTCTTTGTAGATTCTGGATATTAGCCCTTTGTCAGATGGGTAGATTGCAAAAATTTTCTCCCATTCTGTAGGTTGCCTGTTCACTCTGATGGTAGTTCCTTTTGCTGTGCAGAAGATCTTTAGTTTAATTAGATCCCATTTGTCTATTTTGGCTTTTGTTGCCATTGCTTTTGGTGTTTTAGTCATGAAGTCCTTGCCCATGCCTATGTCCTGAATGGAATTGCCTAGGTTTTATTCTAGAGTTTTTATGGTTTTAGGTCTAACATTTAAGTCTTTAATCCATCTTGAATTAATTTTTGTATAAGGTGTAAGGAAGGGATCCAGTTTCAGCTTTCTACATATGGCTAGCCAGTTTTCCCAGCACCATTTATTAAATAGGGAATCATTTCCCCATTTCTTGTTTTTGTCAGGTTTGGCAAAGATCAGATAGTTGCAGATGTGTGGTATTAATTCTGAGGGTTCTGTTCTGTTCCATTGGTCTATATCTCTGTTTTGGTACCAGTACCATGCTGTTTTGGTTACTATAGCCTTGCAGTATAGTTTGAAGTGTAGCGTGATGCCTCCAGCTTTGATCTGTTTACTTAGGATTGTCTTGGCTATACAGAATCTTTTTGTTTCCATATGAACTCTAAAGAGTTTTTTCCAATTCTGTGAAGAAAGTCATTGGTAGCTTGATGGGGATGGCATTGAATCTATAAATTACCTTGGGCATTATGGCCATTTTCATGATATTGATTCTTCCTATCCATGAGCATGGAATGTTCTTCCATTTGTTAGTGTCCTCTCTTATTTCCTTGAGCAGTTCAACTCCAAATTTCATATCCAGCCAAGCAAAGCTTCATAAGCAAAGGAGAAATAAGATCCTTTTCAGACAAGCAAATGTGGAAGGAATTTGTTACCACCAGACTTGCTTTACAAGAGCTCCTGAAGGAAGCACTAAATATGGAAAGAGAAGATTGTTACCAGCCACTACAAAAACACACTTAAGTACACAGATCAGTGACACTATAAAGCAACCACACAAACAAGTCTGCATAGTGTCCAGCTAACATCATGATGACAGGATCAAATCCACAAACATCAATATTAACCTTGAATGTAAATGGATGAAATGCCCCAATTAAAAGGCATGGAGTGGCAAACTGGATAAAAAACAAGATCTAATGATATGCTATCTCTAAGAGACACATCCCACATGCAATGACACCCATAGGGTCAAAATTAAGGGATGGAGAAAAATCTACAAAGCAAATGAAAAACAGAAAAAAGCAGTCATTGCAATCCTAATTTCAAACAAAAGAGGCTTTAAGCCAACAAATATAAAAAAGACAAAGAGGGCATTATATAAAGGGTTCAAACAAACAAGAAGACCCAGATTCACAAAACAAGTTCTTAGAGACCATGAAGAGAGTTAGACTCCCACACAATAATACTGTTACTTGGTCGTGGCCTATTATTCTTTAAATGTACTAAAGAATTTAGGTGGCTAATATTTTAAAGAGTTTTCTTTTTCTACTGCTATATTTTTGTGTGCTATATTTGTTAGGATTTTTTCTCCATCAGGAATGAGCTAGCTTCATAAATAAATTGATAAACTTTCTCTCATTTTCTGTAACTCTGGAACAGTATAAATAGCAGAGGAATGACTGATTTCTGAAGTCTTAGAAGAACTCACTGGGTCCAGGAAGTTTTAAGAGTCTCTAGCTAGTGATCTATCTATTTTGTTAATTTTTTGAAAAACCCAGCTCCTGGATTCATTGATATTTTGAATGGTTTTTTGTATCTCAATTTCTTTTAGTTCAACTCTGATTTCAGTTATTTCTTGTTTTCTGCTAGCTTTGGGGTTGGTTTGCTCTCTTGGCAGTGTGTGCAGGGGGCATTCTTTGATAATTTTTTTTAATATCAAGTCTCAATGAAGATCAATCCTCAATATAGGATAAAGTCAATATAGAAAGTGTAAAAAATTGGGTTGGAACTACACCAAAATATGTCCCTGAGATAAAATCATCTCCCCTCCCTCCCTCTCTCCCTTCCTTCCTTCCATCCTTCCATTTGCTTATTTTTCTTAACAATGGAAAGAAATACACCTCTTCTTCTTTCCCATGTTTTTTTCCCTGCCACACCTTTAAAAAAATCCAGAGATGAATATAGCACCATACTGGAAGTCCCTAACTTGAGAACAGTAATTTAAAAATAGGCACACTAGACTCTCATGCTTCCCTTATACGGTAGTGGGTACAGAGTAGTGGTTAAGAGTATGACTCTTGAAAACTGAACCTCTCTCACCTGTAAAATTGAGCTCATCACCATACCTACATCCTGACTGTGAGCATTAACTGACATGAATGTCTATCAAGGCTTTAACACTATATCTTGGACACAGTAAGTATTTGTAATATAATAATAAAAATGGCAATTATGGTTATTTTTACTATTGTCATCTAATAAGTATCATTGAACTTAGCTGATTGTAGCAGCATCTCTTTCTTGAAAATGGTTGTTGGGGATGGGAAGCAGAGATGGTTTCCTTATAATGATCATCCGAGGTTAGATACTATTATATTCACCATTTTACAACATGTGACTGTACTTGGTGCCTCTGGCAGACCTCAAGATGTTGAGTAACATATTTTATGTTTCTCATACATTGATGCTGGGGAACATATTTTATGGATCCTTATATCTCCAGAACTTGCACAGCATTGGAATTGGATAGATTCTTCGTAAATGTTGATCTATGGGACTCCCTCCCCCAAAGTGTCTCATTCCTGTATCCTAGAGATGTTGCTCTCTTCTCTTAGCCTTCCCATGCTTTACTCTACGCCCCATGGCACTTTCTCTGGCTCTTCACCCTCCTCAATACTTTCTCTTCTGCCAAAGGTCTTGCCCCAAGCTGGTAGATCCCCTACTGGAAGCTTACAGCTTGGTGGGCTACAGATCATGTGGGCTATAGAGAGTAATAACTGTCAGAGAGATGTGTTTGTATGACATAAGCTTTAGCTTTGAGTGTGCTTTGCAATGTGCTTTGCACAGCCATTTTATCTGCCTTCAAGACCCGTTCTTCCTTCAGGTGTCACACTAGATATCCCCCTCCCCTCACTGCTGCCTGTGCCTCCTCAACACCCAGCCCATGTTTCTGTCATGACACTGACTACTCTCTGATGGATTTAATGTTCTCCTTGTCTGTGCCACTCCCTGTGAGCTCCTTGAGGGCGAGGACTCTGTTCTCTGTGTTCTACAACTCTGTAACTCCAGTACAAGCATGGTGCATAACCAGTGCTCCAAAAATACTCTCTTGTTAAATCAATGGAACAAGGTTCTCATGTTGATAGGTCCTGCAGTACTATTTACAGAGTGTTGTAGGAAAGGATGGATTAAATAAACCTTTGCGGGCTGACCTGGGAATCTAAGTTCCAGTTACAACATGTTTCTAGGTGAAAGCATTGTGGGATGCTCATGCTTATTTTCAGCTGCAAAATGTTAGTTCAGCTCCAAAATTCTGAAGGATCCATTGCACTCTTCTCAGATTGGCATAATTCCTCTTGGGTTCAGTGGAAGTCATATGCCCATGGGAGAGAATCTGGCTGCCTTTGAATAGAAGATGTTGCAGCAACACTAATAAATTTCAGAGTGAATACAATTTGCATATGCAATAGCGTATTCCCATAATTGAGAATTTCCTGAGTGTCTGAGAGGCTCTAAAGGTAGAATACATACTCAATCATTTCCAAACAGTATTCAGTTGTTGCCAAGCTCTGACCCTTTAAATGTCTCAAACAAAACCCAAAGATTTTGGGAAGAAAACCTATTCAATTTACTAGTATCATTTCACAACGTTTATAGGTCATGATTCTTTAATGTAGGGGGGATATTGAGAATGTGTAGTTGACACATTTTTCTCACGAAGAACACCCTTATTTTTCTTTCCCCTTAAGTATGAATTTTTCAGTAATGATGTTGTACTGGTGGGTTCAATTTAATCAAAGTTTTCCAGGATCTTTCTTGCTAAAGAGTGAATCACCAGGTTTTCTGGTATATTATGGGAGGAACATCTGTGCATTTTCAAGTTTGTGGTATGCAATGAAACATACTGTAAGTCAATCAAGTGAGTTTTATTTATTTATTTTTTAGAGTCAGGGTCTTGCTCTGTTTCCTAGGCTGGAGTGCATCGGTATGATCATGGATGGCTCACTGCAGCCTCAAGTTACTGGGTTCAAACTATCCTTCTGCATCAGGCTCCCCGGTTGCTAGGACTACAGGTACATGCCACCACACCTGCTAATTAAAAAACAACTTAATTAATAAAATTTATTCTTAATTTTTAATATTTTTAATATTTTTTGTAGAGACAGTGGTCTTGGTATGTTGCCCAGGCTGGTCTCAAACTCCTGGCCGCAAGCACTCATCTGCCTTGGCCCCGACAAGTGTTGAGATTTTAGATGTGAGCCACTGCACCTGGCCAGTGAATGGTTTTCTTTACCAGTCCTTTGCACTCTCTCTTGAACATTTATTGAAGAGAGCAGCTTCATGTTTTTTTTTTTTGCTTTTGCATGTTGAACTTTAAGGCCATAGTACTTGATATGTCTCTTGAAACGTCATATATAGTGACTGCAGCAAAATTATTACATAGAAGGGTTATAGGGTAGGTGATCTGGTTGGAATAAAGGACTAGATCTTTACCTTGAAGTTTCATTTGTATAGTGAGCCTACTGTTTGTACATAGAAGGTGTGTTTCTCCCTCATGGTGACTCTAGTCTTCTAGTATCCTAGGTCAAGATCTTTGGGATTATCCTTGACTCATCTTTTTCTCACTCTGTGTCTAATCCTTCAGCTATTTTGTGGGGCCCACCTTCAAATATCTCCATAATCACATCTCTTCTCACCTTCATAGCTAGCACCTTGGTCTAAGCTGCCATCATCTCTTGCTGAGATTGTTGCAATCACTTCCTTCCTAACTAATCTCCCTATGTACATCCTCCCTCATACAGTCTGTCTCCAACATATCTTTTGAGTTTCATCTCTTGTTTTCACAATTGTTGGAGTGATCCTGTTAAAAAAGAATCAGATTATGTCATTCCTCTGCAGAAAACCTTCTGAGAGAGTCCCATTCTCACTCAAAATAAAAGCTATAGTTCTGAAAATGGCTGGAAAGGTCTTATACTCTCAGGACTTCTGTAACTTCTCAACTCCTTTCTTACTTCCCTTGCTTGCTCTGTTCCAACCACATTGGCCTTCTTGCTGTTCTTTGAGCATGCCTGAAGTGTTCATGGCCTTTGCATGTGCCTTCTTTTTATCTGGACTGCTTTTATTTTGGGTACCCCCCGGTACCCCTCCAACTCTATCATCTGCTTCAATACTTTACTTATCTAACTTGTCCTCTGTGCTCTACAACATTGCTCATGGTTACCCACTTCTAAAAATGACTCTTGCTTCTGGACACCACATCCTCTTGGAATTATTTGTAACTCTTTGACCATTCCTTCCTTTTAAAAAAAATTTCAACTTTTATTCTAGATTCAGGAGGTACATGTGCAGGTTTGTTACCAGGGTCTGTAGCTTGATGCTGAGGTTTGGGGTATGAGTGACCCTGTCACCAGGTAGTGAGCATAGAACATAATAATTTTTCAACCTTGTCCCCCTCTCTCTCCTCCATCTTGTAGGCCTCAGTGTCAATTGTTCCCATCTTGTGTGTATGAGTACTTAATGTTTAGCTCCCACTTATGAGTGAGAAAATGTGGTCTTTGGTTTTCCGTTCTGTGTTAATTCACTTAGGATAATGGCTTCCAGCTGCATCTATGTTGCTGCGAAGGATATGATTTCATTTTATTTTATGGCTGTGGAGTATTCCATGGTATACATGTGCCACATTTTCTTTATCCAATCCACCACCGATAGGCACTTAGGTTGATTCCATATCTTTGCTATTGTGAATAGTGCTGCAATGAACATATGAATGCATGTGTCTTTTTGGTAGAATCATTTATTTTCCTTTGTGTATATCTCCAGTATTGGGATTGCTGGGTCAAATAGTAGTTCTAGCTTTAGTTCTTTGAGAAATCTCTAAACTGCTTTCTACAGTAGCTGAATTAATTTACATTCCCGCCAAGAGTATATAAGTGCTCCCTTTTCTCCACAGCCTTGCCAACATCTGTTATTTTTTGACTTTTTAATAATAGCTGTTCTGACTGGTGTAACATAGTATCTCATGGTTTTGATTTGCATGTCTCTGATAATTAGTGATGGTGAACATTTTTTCATATGTTTGTTGGCTGGTTGTATGTCTTCTTTTTTTTTTTTCCCTTTTTTTAACTTTTATATAGCTTTTTTTCTTTTATTATTATTATTATTATTATTATACTTTAGATTTTATGGTACATGTGTGCAATGTGCAGGTAAGTTACATATGTATACATGTGCCATGCTGGTGCGCTGCACCCACCAACTCATCATCTAGCATTAGGTATATCTCCTAATGCTATCCCTCCCCCCTCCCCCCACCCCACAACAGTCCCCGAAGTGTGATGTTCCCCTTCCTGTGTCCATGTGTTCTCATTGTTCAATTCCCACCTATGAGTGAGAATATGCGGTGTTTGGTTTTTTGTTCTTGCGATAGTTTACTGAGAATGATGATTTCCAATTTCATCCATGTCCCTACAAAGGACATGAACTCATCATTTTTTATGGCTGCATAGTATTCCATGGTGTATATGTGCCACATTTTCTTAATCCAGTCTATCATTGTTGGACATTTGGGTTGGTTCCAAGTCTTTGCTATTGTGAATAATGCGGCAATAAACATACATGTGCATGTGTCTTTATAGCAGCATGATTTATAGTCCTTTGGGTATATACCCAGTAATGGGATGGCTGGGTCGAATGGAATTTCTAGTTCTAGATCCCTGAGGAATTGCCACACTGACTTCCACAAGGGTTGAACTAGTTTACAGTCCCACCAACAGTGTAAAAGTGTTCCTATTTCTCCACATCCTCTCCAGCACCTGTTGTTTCCTGACTTTTTAATGATTGCCATTCTAACTGGTGTGAGATGGTATCTCATTGTGGTTTTGATTTGCATTTCTCTGATGGCCAGTGATGGTGAGCATTTTTTCATGTGTTTTTTGGCTGCATAAATGTCTTCTTTTGAGAAGTGTCTGTTCATGTCATTTGCCCACTTTTTGATGGGGTTGTTTGTTTTTTTCTTGTAAATTTGTTGGAGTTCATTGTAGATTCTGGATATTAGCCCTTTGTCAGATGAGTAGGTTGCGAAAATTTTCTCCCATTTTGTAGGTGGCCTGTTCACTCTGATGGTAGCTTCTTTTGCTGTGCAGAAGCTCTTGAGTTTAATGAGATCCCATTTGTCAATTTTGGCTTTTGTTGCCATTGCTTTTGGTGTTTTAGACATGAAGTCCTTGCCCATGCCTATGTCCTGAATGGTAATGCCTAGGTTTTCTTCTAGGGTTTTTATGGTTTTAGGTCTAACATTTAAGTCTTTAATCCATCTTGAATTGATTTTTGTATACGGTGTAAGGAAGGGATCCAGTTTCAGCTTTCTACATATTGCTAGCCAGTTTTCCCAGCACCATTTATTAAATAGGGAATCCTTTCCCCATTTCTTGTTTTTGTCAGGTTTGTCAAAGATCAGATACTTGTAGATATGTGGCATTATTTCTGATGGCTCTGTTCTGTTCCATTGATCTATATCTCTGTTTTGGTACCAGTACCATGCTGTTTTGGTTACTGTAGCCTTGTAGTATAGTTTGAAGTCAGGTAGTGTGATGCCTCCACCTTTGTTCTTTTGGCTTAGGATTGACTTGGCGATGTGGGCTCTTTTTTGGTTCCATATGAACTTTAAAGTAGTTTTTTCCAGTATGTCTTCTTTTGAAAAGTGTGTGATCATGTCCTTTGCCCAGTTTTTATGGAGTTGTTTTTTGCTTGTTGATTTAAGTTCTTTATAGAGTCTAGATATTAGACCTTTGATGGATGCACAGTTTATGAATATTTTTTCCCATTCTGTAGGTTATCTGTTTACTCTGTTGATTGTTTCTTTTGCTATGCAGAAGCTCTTTAGTATAATTAGGTCCCACTGTCAATTTTTGTTTGTGTTTCAATTGCTTTTGAGGACTTAGTCATAAATTCTTTGACAAGGCCACTGTCCAAAATCGTATCGGTTTTCTTCCAGAATTTTTATAGTTTGAGGTCTTACATTTAAGTCTTTAATCCATCTTGAGTTAATTTTCATATCTGGTGATAGGTAGGGATCCAGTTTCATTCTTCCACTGCATGTGGATAGCCAGTTAACCCAACACCATTTATTGAATAGGGAGTTTTTTTCCCATTGCTTATTTTTGTCAATTTTGTTGAAGATCAGTTGATTGTAGGTGTGCAGCTTTATTTCTGGGTTTTCTATTTTGTTCCATTGGTCTATGTGTGTGTTTTAGTACCAGTATAATGCTGTTTTAGTTACTGTAGCCTTATAATACAGTTTGAAGTTGGCTAGTGTGATGCTTCCTGATTTGTTTTTTTTGGTTTAGGATTGCTTTGGCTACTTGGGCTCTTTTTTGTTTCCATATGAATTTTAGAATAGTTTTTTTCTAATTCTGTGAAAAATGACATTGGTAGTTTGATAGGAATAGCATTGAATCTGTAGATTGCTTTGGGCATTATGGATATTTTAACGATATTGAGTCTTCCAAATCCATGAGTATGAAATAGTTTTCCATTTGTTTGTGTCATCTGTGATTTCTTTCAGCAGTGTTTTGTAGTTCTCTTTGTAGAGATCTTTCACCCCCTTGGTTAGATGTATTCCTAGGTAATTTATTTTTTTGTGGACATTTTAAATGGGATTATGTTCTTGATTTGGCTCTCAGCTTTAACATTATTGGTGTGTAGAAATGCTACTGATTTTTTACATTAATTTTGTATCATGAAGTTTTATTAAGTAATTTATCATGTCTGGGAGCCTTTTGGTTGAGTCTTTAAGGTTTTCTAGAAATAGAATCATATTGTCAGTGAAGACAGATAATTTGACTTCTTTTCATTTATCAGGTCTAGGAGCCTTTTGGTGGAATCTTTAAAGCTTTCTAGATATAGAGTCATATTGTCAGTGAAGAGAGATAATTTGACTTATTTTCCTATTTGGATGCCTTTTCTTCTTTCTCTTGACTGACTTCTCTGGCTAGGACTTCTAGTACTGTGTTGAACAGGAGTGGTGAGAATGTGCATCCTTGTTTTGCTCTAATTCTTAAGGAGAATGTTTCCAGCTTCTGCCTGTTCAGTATGATGTTGGCTGTGGGTTTGTCATAGATGGCTCTTATTATTTTGAGGTATTTTCCTTTGATACCAAGTGTTGAGGATTTTTATCATGAAGGGATGTGAATTTTATCAAAAGCTTCTTCTGCATCCATTGAGATGTTCATGTGGTTTTTGTTTTTAATTCTGTTATGTGGTGAATCTCATTTATTGATATGTGTATGGTGAACTAACTTTTACAACCCCAGGAATAAAGCCTACTTGATCATGGTGAATTAACTTTTTGATGTGTTGCTGGATCCAGTTTGTTGGTATTTTGTTGAGGATTTTTGTGTCTATGTTCATCAAGGATATTAGCCTATAGCTTTCTGTTTTCATTGTGTCTTTGCCAGATTTGGGTATCAGGGTGATGCTGACTTCATAGAATGAATTGAGGAGGAGTCTCTTCTCCTCTATATTTTGGAATGTTTTAATAGGATTGGTACCAACTGCTCTTGGTATGTCTGGTAGAATTCGCCTGGGAATTCATCTGGCCCAGGGCTTTTTTTGGTTGGCAGATTTTTTTTTATTACTATTTAAATTTTGGAAATTGTAGTTTTGACCACTCTCTCTTGATCTCTTTCATGAGCTTGTCTTCCTCCTGTCCATCTCTTAACTGCCACTTGTCCACTTTTAGTCCTCTGGAATACTTGCCACCTATTTATTTTCTTGAGCAATATTATCTTCTCTGAGGTTTTAAATTACCATTTATATGCTCATAAACTCCCAAATATCTATTCTGAGCCTAGTTCTTTCTCCTGATATTCAGATGCATAAGTCCCATTATCTGCTGAACATCTCCATCTAGGTGTCCCAGGTACACCTCAAACTCAACGTGTTTGAAAGGTCATCATCTTCTTTATTACACTGGATCTCTGTTCATGTTCTCTATCACAGCAGATGGCACCATCTAGGTACTTTAGTTATAAGTTACTCTTGACTTCTCTCTCTCCTTTGCTCTCCACAGCCAACTAATCATCAAGTTCTGCTGGCTATACCTCTCAAATAGTTCTGAGTTTTGTCTCTCCCTCTTTATGTTTATTACTTATAATGGGTCGAGTGACAGTTCTTAAAAGATAAGTCCACACCAAATCCCTGGAACTTGTGTTCCTTATATGGAACAAGGGTCTTTACAGATGACATTGTTAAGGATGAGATGAGATTATACTGGATTTTCTGTGTAGACCCTAAATCCAATGACAAGAGAAAGGCAGAGGGAGAACTGTGGCATAGAGAAGGGGGAAAGATACAGACACATGGAGGAGAAAGCAATGTGGAGGTGCAGACACAGG
This sequence comes from Pongo pygmaeus, assembly GCF_028885625.2. Taxonomy (NCBI): domain Eukaryota; kingdom Metazoa; phylum Chordata; class Mammalia; order Primates; family Hominidae; genus Pongo; species Pongo pygmaeus. The sequence goes on along the minus strand of NC_072373.2, from coordinate 151,869,551 downwards.
CAGTGATTGCGGTGATGTGGGCACAAACTAAGGAAGCCAAGGAATGATGACAGCCTCCAGAAGGTAAAAGAGGCAAGGAAAGATTCTCCTGTATGGGCTCTGCCAACAGCTTGATTTTCATTTCTAGTTTCTAGAAATGTGAGATTGTGAGAGAATATATGTTCCTTGCTTTGAGCCACGTAGTTCGTGGCAATTTGTTATGGCAGCCACCGGAATTGAATGCAGTCCCTTTGCCAGTTCAGAAATTGGTCATCCTTGTCTTGGATTAGTGAGAGAGCTGCCCAGTGGTTTCTCTATCTCCAGTCTTAGCCCTTTTATGTTACATGTTCTATTCTGCACCCAGAGTAGTTATAGTCAAAACTCAATTTGGTCCTGTCCCTTCCATGTTTAAATCTATCTAAATTCCCTCCATCTATCATATAGTCTCTCTTCTCCTGTAGCTTCAATGCTTGTTTAGCCTGGAAGCCTTGGCCACATTTTTTTTTTTTTTGTCGTCACTCCATTGGTCCTGCAAATCCTCAAACATGGATCAATCCCACTATATACTTTCTCTACTTCTACCTTTAGGCTATTGGGAAAACTGATATAATTGTGTGGATTTTTTCCCTCTATACATTCATAGTCCCCAGTCTCAGGTAAGTCTTCAAAATGGTCCAAAAATCTGGCCAGCTCCCCCTCCTAATTGTCCCCAGTGACTCTTCCAAACCTTCATCATTGCCATCTAAGCTCTTCCACTTTGTTTCATGTTGCTCCCTTCCTTGTCCTTAATGGGAGAAACTTCAAGGTTCTCAGGGATAAAATTCCTCAGATTCCTGTCCCCATCCCCACTAAGTTTCATAGCTTTACTTCAGCTGTCTTCCAGTTTCTAAGAAAGACACACCCCCCTCATTCCTTCTATACTGTTGACTTTTTCTGTCCATGTTCCTGAGGACTCAGTTTATTCTTTCCTCTTCTATTATATTTTTAGCTCTTTCTATGGGATCCATTCCCAGTGCTGATAAACATGCTGACATCTTTTTTGTTTTGAACAATACCAAGTACTCAACACTTTTGAAATTATGTGACCTGACCTGTTAAAATGAGAACAATTTTGTAGAGATAAACCAAGCTGTCTTAAAAAATGATACACCATCAATTGTCTTTGAAAAGAGTTCTGAACTTTTCTTTTTCTCTCTCTTCCATTTTGATCAAGGAGGAAAATAGACAAATTAGAAGCCCATGCTGAAAGTCTGCCAATGTTACCAGCTGCTTGCTGATAATGATTTTTCTTCTCCCCTGGTTGGAAGGAAGGGTAAATTAAATATCTTTTAGTGACAATCCCCTACCCCTGCCAGGCTGATTTACTCAACACTGGCCCCTCCTGGCATCATCTGCTGCTATATAAAGCATGAGTTTGTAACTTGTCTTTGTCCAACCTGGTCAGAAAATGTGGACTCTCATCATGGTCATACACGGCATTTAAAATCTTTTTCATTTCTATCTTCAATAATTTATAGATGGAAAATCCTAGGGTATTGATACTTTTAATTAAATGTAGAGCTTCTTTTTATGCAACTGCTGTTTTTTTTTCTTTGAAGAAAATCAACTTTTCTCCTTTTCATATCTTGGATTGAATTCTTTTTCACCCTTTTCCCTTTCATGCTTCTCAGTTGAATTCCTGTGCAACATGAACTGCTGGCAGTGAAGCATTCCAGATGGAACCACCTATAGTTTTGAGGCATGTAGTCTTGCCCACAAAAACAGGGACTTGGAGAGGAAAGATGCATAACCAGTGAAAACAAAGGTAGCAGTGCTCAGCTGTAATCTTTTAGAAGTGACAGTATTATACTTATATTAGAATTTTAACTGAAGAAAACCAATGGAAACTGTAAATTATAATACAATTCTAATTTTCCTTTCCTCATTTGTTGTTTTTCAGATTCTTGTGTCATATTATTTCCTGTCACTGATAGAAAGTTTAACACTATATACTTATTGTTTCTATCAAAATTTGATTCAATTTTTAAAAATATTTTTTTCTATGACTGAGTGTGATAGACAGAATAATCGCCTGCAAAATAAGTTTATGTCCTAATCCTGGAGACTGTGAATCTGTTTGTTACCTTACATGGCAAAGGTACTTTGCAAATGTGATTAAGTTAAGATCTTAATGGGAGATTACCTTGGATTACCTGGGTGGGCCCAATGTAATCACAAGGGTTTTTATGAAAGGGAAGCAGGTAGCTCAGAGTGAGAGCGAGTCAGAGAAGGAGATGTGATGTTGGAAGCAGAGGTCAGAATGATGCCATTGCTAGAAGCAGCCATGAACCAAAGTACCCAAGCAGGCTCTAGAAGCTGGAGAAGCAAGGAACAGATTCTCCCTGAAATCCTCCAGGAGGAGCACAGCCCTGCTGATACCTTGACTTTAGCCCTGTAAGACCCATTTTTGGACTTCTCTATAATTATGAGATAATACATTTGTGATGTTTTAAGCCACTAAGTTTGTGATAATTTGTTAAAGCAGCAATAGGAAGCTAAAATGCTGGAAGTTTCAGTAAAAAACACATGATTTTCATTCTTTTAACCTAAAACTTAGTGACAGGTCCTGTTCAGGGAGCATTGTCACTTTAAGAAGCTATGATAGTCTCACCAAAGCAGCTGGGGGTTTGCTAACCCAAAAGCCACAAAGACTGACTCATTGTCTGATGGGTTTGATCTTGGGTCCCTCTCTCCCTGCCTTCTTTGCTTCCCTCCATGTTCTCTGGCCACCATGCCTGGTCACTGACCTGTACCCAGGGTTATGATCTAGTTTCTCACTATGATTTAGTTAATGAGCCTTAGAATCCTCAGCTTCTCCTCTACCTGGTTTGAAGTGATGCACATGCCAGTCCTTTTTCGCTTACCCTGCCTGGCCAATGTGACAAGATGCCTGACTTATACATACAGGCCCTCAACTCTTGTTTGGGCAGTGTTCAGATGCATTTGTTCCTGCTTTGGTTTGCAGATGTGCGTGAATGTTTGGCTCTGTTTGCCTGTCTATTCGTCCATTCTTTAATAGTAACTTTCTGAACAGCTACTCTATGCAAGAACTGGAGTAGAAACTAGAGATGAATAAGATATGGTCTGCATCTTCAAGGAGTTCATAGTTCATAGCAGACCAACATAGAGAGGTAATTAGTAAAAGAAAAGATAAAAATATGTATAGTCTGTTACTGATCCTAGGGGAGAGAAGATATTCTGGGGTAGTGCGAGTGGGGGAAACTTCCTAAAAGGAGTAGATGGCTGAGTGGGAAGTTAGAAAGAATGAGTAGGAATTATCCAGTGGCAAGGAGGTGTGCATGGGGGATGGTGCAAATGGAGGAGATGGCACAAAGTGATAGGAGTTCAGAAGAGGGAACAAATCAAGCAAAAGCACAGGAAGTAGAGGAGTGTGAAGAAGAAAGTTGCAAGGAGAAGATGGAGAGGTAGACAGGGGCCAGACCTCAGAGTATCTTGCATGCCCTGGAAGGGTGCTTCAACCCTAGCATTCTGGCTGTTCGTCTTATAGTGCATAAGATTCATTCATTAAACTCATCAGCACTGTTCAAAATCCTGGGGATCTGATGTAAACAAGACAAAGCTGCTGCCCTCTTGGAACCCAGTGTATCACAGGAGACAGATAACATGAGTAATCACAATGGTAATCAAAATGAGAGGAGGCATTAGGGGTAGCTCCCAATCCAGGCTGAAGGTCCAAAAAGATTTCCTTGAAGATACAATATCTGCTCCGGAGGCTGAGGCACACACACACACACACAAAACGATATAATCTCTGAACTGAGTCTAAATGGATGGGTGGGATTACCCAGGATCTTTTTTTTTTTTTTTTGAGATGGAGTCTCCCTCTGTCACCCAGGCTGGAGTGCAGTGGCTCGATCTTGGCTCACTGCAACCTCCGCCTCCTGGGTTCAAGCGTTTCTCCTGCATCAGCTTCCCCAAGTAGCTGGGACTATGGGTGCATGCCACCACATCCAGCTAATTTTTTTAAATATTTTTAGTAGAGATGAGGTTTCACCATGTTGGCCAGCCTGGTCTCCAACTCTTGACCTCAGGTGATCCACCTGCCTCCACCCCCCAAAGTGCTGGGATTACAGGCATGAGCCACCGCACCCGGCCAAGGATCTTGTTAAGAAGGGAGATCTCTTTAGCTCTCAACCTCAGATAATTTTATTGCCTAGGTCTCGGGTAGACTTAAAAATCTGCATTTTACAAGCCTACCTAGTAGGTAGTTCTCATGCAGTTAGATTCATAGAAGGGTTAAATTTTTTTGCTTCCATGAAATGAGTCTTACATGGTGGACTTCTATGTAACCTGATTCAGGAGGCTCAAACCACGAATAGCTTAATTGAGATGTGGTAATACTCATGATACTTAAGAAAAACAGTATTGCAATAACTTAGTGTTGTTCTACCCACAACTAGATGGCTCTTGAATGATTCAGAGGGAAACTTTGGATGGGATATATTAGAAGCAGTTTGGAAAGTTCCCTTTGAAAGGTCGAATGATATGAGGACATGCTTCCTTAGATGACTGAAGAATGGGTGAAACTTTCTTTAATTTCTCTACCAGCTCCCATCAACTTCCTGCCTCTGACCCCTAATGCTTTCCAAGAAAATGGGCTCAGCTACTTAATCCTTAGGCAGGGTTGAGCTGAGGATACCCACTCTTCCTGTTTAGAATTAGCTGCTCTGAAAAACTTCCCAGATTCTAAATCATTGCCAACGTACTTAGATCTTTTCATTCTAAGATGCTGGGTAGTATAAAAGAAATTTATAAGTAAAATTTGAAGTCAGGCTTATCAGTGAGTATTTACATACTTTGTAAATGTCTGAAGTATTGAATTGCTAGGTACTCAGCAAACAAACAAACAGACAAACAAAATCCTGGTCCTGCTCCGTAGAAGTTCACTGTCTAGTTTCCTCTGCTGTGCAGAAGCTCTTTAGTTTAATTAGATCCCATTTGTCAATTTTGGCTTTTGTTGCCATTGCTTTTGGTGTTTTAGACATGAAGTCCTTGCCCATGCCTATGTCCTGAATGGTATTGCCTAGGTTTTCTTCTAGGGTTTTTATGGTTTTAGGTCTAACATTTAAGTCTTTAATCCATCTTGAATTGATTTTTCTATAAGGTGTAAGGAAGGGATCCAGTTTCAGCTTTCTACATATGGCTAGCCAGTTTTCCCAGCACCATTTATTAAATAGGGAATCCTTTCCCCATTTCTTGTTTTTGTCAGGTTTGTCAAAGATCAGATAGTTGTAGATATGTGGCATTATTTCTGATGGCTCTGTTCTGTTCCATTGATCTATATCTCTGTTTTGGTACCAGTACCATGCTGTTTTGGTTACTATAGCCTTGCAGTATAGTTTGAAGTCAGGTAGCGTGATGCCTCCAGCTTTGTTCTTTTGGCTTAGGATTGACTTGGCAATGCGGGCTCTTTTCAGAGTGAACAGGCAACCTACAAAATGGGAGAAAATTTTTGCAACCTACTCATCTGACAAAGGGCTAAAATCCAGAATCTACAATGAACTCCAACAAATTTACAAGAAAAAAACAAACAACCCCATCAAAAAGTGGGCAAAGGACATGAACAGACACTTCTCAAAAGAAGATATTTATGCAGCCAAAAAACACATGAAAAAATGCTCACCATCACTGGCCATCAGAGAAATGCAAATCAAAACCACAATGAGATACCATCTCACACCAGTTAGAATGGCAATCATTAAAAAGTCAGGAAACAACAGGTGCTGGAGAGGATGTGGAGAAATAGGAACACTTTTACACTGTTGGTGGGACTGTAAACTAGTTCAACCCTTGTGGAAGTCAGTGTGGCGATTCCTCAGGGATCTAGAACTAGAAATACCATTTGACCCAGCCATCCCATTACTGGGTATATACCCAAAGGACTATAAATCATGCTGCTATAAAGACACATGCACACGTATGTTTATTGCGGCATTATTCACAATAGCAAAGACTTGGAACCAACCCAAATGTCCAACAATGATAGACTGGATTAAGAAAATGTGGCACATATACACCATGGAATACTATGCAGCCATAAAAAATGATGAGTTCATGTCCTTTGTAGGGACATGGATGAAATTGGAAATCATCATTCTCAGTAAACTATCGCAAGAACAAAAAACCAAACACCGCATATTCTCACTCATAGGTGGGAATTGAACAATGAGAACACATGGACACAGGAAGGGGAACATCACACTTCGGGGACTGTTGTGGGGTGGGGGGAGGGTGGAGGGATAGCATTGGGAGATATACCTAATGCAAGATGACGAGTTGGTGGGTGCAGCGCACCAGCATGGCACATGTATACATATGTAACTTACCTGCACGTTGCGCACATGTACCATAGAGCCTAAAGTATAATAATAATAATAATAAAAAATAAAATAAAATAAAATAAAATAAAATAAAAAAAAAGAAGTTCACTGTCTAGCAAGGGAAACGGATAATATTTATAACAATGTAGTAATTGAAACGAGAGAACTGACAAGCTACTGTGCACAAGAGATTAGACATTTGGCTAAACCTGGAGTGAGGACTTACAAAGAAATAAGCCCTCAGTTAGGCGGCTGGGAAGAAATTACCTGGGAAAACAAGGTGAGGTTAACGCACATATTATTTCCCTCTCTTGTAGCCTTTCTTACCATAACATCTCATAATGGTCTATACACAGTAGATTTGTGGTCTGAAAGAATCATCATTTACATATTTTCATTAACTTCTTATTTGATTGGAACGAAAAGATCACTTACTACTGGATTGGATGACCCAAATCAGCAGTTTACTCAAGGTTTCTTAGTGAATCATGTTCAAAGCAAAATACATTTATTTATGAGAGCCTTGTCCTTTGAGGCAATACCCTGACACTATATTAGATTTGTTTGAAGTCTCATCAGTGCACAGTTGGCTTTGGAATGCAATATGGGCAAGATGCATAGCCATAGGTGTGGTGGTCTATTTAGGACCAGTCTAACTGTTAGAAAATGGTAGATGGCCTTGCTCAGTTCCTAGACAATCACAATCTCTCCCCATCTCCCCCCACCACATTCTTTTGACAGTTATTTACTACCCATCAAACATATTTACTAAACACTTTGAGAACCTGAAAAAAATTCAAGACTCTTTAAGAAGAAATAATGTATGAACTTGGACAAAAATGATTAATGAGGGAATGTTCAGAGATTTTCCCCACAGCTTCTCTGCCTAATAAATAGAATCCTCAGTTTACGTGAAGCAATTTTTCTCTCTCTCCAAATATTTCTTTTTGCAGAAGAGAAGCAAATTTGATGTACCTGGTAAAGTTCTCAGAGAGAAAAGAAAGGGCTCTTCTTCTGATGGAAGAAGAAGGCAGTGGAGAAGTGATGGAGGAGTATTTCTCTTTGAGGGTTTTGAGGAGAGAGATGCTGAAATACCTCTAGGAAAAGAGCAAAGTGAGCAGGAGAACAAAAGATTTTAGCAAATACTTTTATGCGTTTTCTGTTGGAATTCCTTTGAGTAATATGAATAAACCATGGGATTTATTAATTAGTTTTTATTTATTTTGGCTATTGCACTGTGCTTCTTGGATATGATGGGGCTTTCAGACTAAATTACATTGTGGGTACGTATGCATCCTCATGTGATTCTATAAATACAGCATGTCCTAGCCTACCTGTGGGTTCCAGGTTAAGAATGTCTCTTTTGGGGTCTAGATTACTGAAATAATCTCCAAACTAATCTTCCCATCACCACTTTTCTTCTTCTCTATTTGTTTCTGCCATACTACTCTAAAATACATATTGGATTATGTCATTTTCTTGCTTAAATCCTCTTAATGGCTTTATTTGCATAAGTGTTATGGGCTCCATTGTGTCCCTACCAAATCCTTATGTTGAAGTCCTGAAACTCAGTACCTCAGAATGTGACTGCACTTGGAAACACATTCTTAAAAGTGGTAAATAAAATAAAATGGAGTCATTAGTGTGGACTCTAATACAATATGACTGGTGTCCTCGTAAGAAGAGTTAGGACACAGATGAGTACAGAGGGAAGACCATGTAAAGACACAGGAAAGCACTGCAAAGAAAATAATCAGCAAAATAAAAAAGTAGCTTCCCCCCCCAATTCCCAATGGGAAAAAAAATTTGCAAACCATTTATCTGATGGGTGGTTAATATCCAAAAATTATAAAGAACACATACAACTCAATAGTATAAAAACAAATAACCTAATTAAATTGGCAAAGGACCCTAGTAGACATTTCTCCAAGGAAGATTAAAAATGTCCAACAGACGAAAGGGTGCTCAACATCATTAATCATCAGGGAAATGCAAATCAAAATCAAAGATGTCACCTCACACCTGTTGGATTGCTATTATCAAAAAGTCAAAAGATAACAAATGTTGGCGAGGGCATGGAGACAAAGGAGTCCTGTGTACTGTTGGTGGGAATGTAGATTGGTGGAGTCATTGTGAAAAACAGTATTGAGATTTCTAAGAAAACAAAAATAGAACTATCATGTCAGACACTGAGAACAATGAGTATAAAAACTCTGAAACACCAGAACAATCCTATCATCAAGGAATGTCTAGAAGGCCATAATGGCTGGTATTTAAAGAAGAAGAGAAATTTGGGCAGGACATACTCATAGGGTTTTGTAAGACATAGTAAAAAATTTGGATTTTACTTACTGTATTAGTTTGCAGGGGCTGCCGTAAAAAATTACCACTGTGGCTTCAACAACAGAAACTTATTTTCTCACAATTATGTGGTTGTTTTTTTTTCTGAGGCTCTTTCCTTGGCTTGTAGGTGGCCATCTTCTCCCTGAGTCTTTATTTTTTTTAATAAATTTTATTGTATATATTTAAGGTATACAACATGATATTAGGCGATGCATAGAGATTGCAAAATGGTTACTATCATGAAGTAAATTAACATATCCATCATCTTGTTATCCATTATGTTTGTTTTTGTGGCAAGAGAAGATAAAATCTCATTTTGCAAGAATTCCAAATACAGCCCAATGTTATTGCCTATACTCCTGATGTTGCACATTAGATCTCTATAGTTATTCATTCAACCTATTTGGTATGATACTTTGTATCCTCTGACCTACATCTCTTCAATTCCCACTCCCATCACCACTGTTTTATTCTCTAACTCTGTATATTTTACTTTTTAAAAAGATTCCACATGTAAGTGAGATCATGTAACATTTTCCTATGTCTGGCTTATTTCACTTAGCATGTCCTCCAGGTTCATCCACGTTGTGGCAAATGACAAGATCTTTCTTTTAAAAGGCTAAATAAAATTAGCCATGGTTCCTTTATCCAATTATCCATCAACAGACACTTAGTTTGTTTCCATCTCTTGTTCCTATAGTACCGTGTCAGTTCTCTCATGTTGATTATCACGTTGTTATAAATATTATCTGTTTCTCCTACTAGATTGTGAGCTTCTAAAGAACAGGACCAGGATTAGAGGTTTGATTGTTAGTTTCCAATTGGAGAACATCTTTAGAATTTTGCTCCTGATGGGCACAAGCTAACTGTCATTACTATTATGGGCTATTAGTGTTACACGATACTTGCATTCTGTTGCTAGGGGATAAAATTCTTCTAAATTCCTGATATTTGTCTGGTTTTAGCGGTATTTGATTAGACCAATAATCAGCCCATCTCTGCTTGTATTATAATGAACTGATTTTTTTTGTCTTTCGTATTTGATTTGGATATCTTTGAGGGCAAGAATTATATCTTCTGCATTTTCAATTAATTTTTAATTGCAACTAGAAATGCTTTATTGCAGTAGAGAGTCTGTTGCTGGGTAGCAGTGTGATGCAATGGGTATGGGTTGACCTAGTTAGAGATTCTGGGCTCTGGCCGAGAGCAGCCTTTCCCCTGGTTTATATGTCCAGGCAAATTAGCCCTGACCTAGTCCGTTATCACACACTGCATTTATTGTCATTGTAACCTCTCTCTCCCCGACTGATTCTTAATCCACTGTGGTGCTGAATACATGCTTTATGAGTGAATAAATGAGGGTGTGTGTGAATACCTAAAATACCTCTTGTGTTGGTTTTCAAATTTTCTGCCACTGTAGTCTCCTTTGAAATCTAAGCATTATCTAACAAGACCCAAATGAAAATCCATTATGTGGGAGAGACATCACTGTCTTTCATTAGCAGGTCAGCAGAGGGTACATCTTGTAAAGAATGATGCGACTTAGAACAGGTACAATTTGTTATGAGAGGCAAGGATGGGGGACTAGAAAGGCCCAAACTGGGGGTCCTTCCTCAGGATGCCAGGCTGGAGTGGGCTGCTGGTAGAGTTGGTGACCAGGGAAAAATATGAGAATCCTGAGTACTGGAGAAGTTTAGGGTATTACTGAAAGAGAGAGATTGAAGAGGAGAGGAGGGGTTGCTAAAGACTAATCAAGCTTTAAGGTCTCGCATAGGGAACCCTATTCATCCTGCCCATAGCAAAGCTTGTGTCTGTAATGATATCATGAATGCAGTGAAAACTTACTGAATTCAGGTCACTTGGTCATCTATGGGAGTCCCAACTGCCTAATTTACTGTCTATTTTAGGAACTTGTATAAAGAAGGAGCAAGATAATTCTGGAAACAAATAAACAAAAAACCAGGAAATACCCCCATATCTAATTGTCAGCTTACTGGATACTCATAAACCAAAAACTTATTTGCTTTACTGTGTATGGAGCAGAATTGACAAATAATGCTAATACCTTACACACAGCCCTTCACAGTTTATAAAGCACATTCAAGTATATTATTTCAATCTTCCAGTAAAGCAGGTGGGTAAGTTGTTATCCCCCATTTACAGATAGGAACACTGAGGCTTGGAGAAGTTATTTGACTTGCAGATGTTTATGTGACTGGTAAATGGTAGAGGTTAAGACCAGAACTCAGGCCCCCGTGGCTAATCTGTGTGGTCTTCTGTGCCAACCTTTCTTTTGAAACATTTCCCAGGACAGTAGCTCAGGCTGAGTTGCCCAGGGCCTTCTATGGCCTAGCTATCCTGACCCAAACATTTCCAGAATTACTTCTGCATTCACTTATGACTTTGTCAATATTAGTAATTTAAATAAAGATTGCAAGGTTTGTCCTGGTAAGAAGTAAGTAAATTATCATTTCATTTTTATCTTTCATATCTGGTGATTATGAGTTTTCTTGGCCATAGCCAAGGTTATGATTTCTATACAATGTCTTAGTTTGGGGACAGAAACAGATTATAGTTCTGAGAGGCATTTGTGCTGCTTATAGAAACTTGAATTCCTATTGTTATCTTGACCACGTTGTGCCTCTTGGATCTTTGTATTCTGGAAAAGAGAAGTTACCTATGGAAGTATATAGCACCCTTAGGTTGAAGCTTGACTGTTGTCAGCAAGTACTCAAGGGTGCTCTACAAATCAGGTGGGTGGCTCTCAGCATGGCCTCAGTATGGGATCAGCTCTGCTTACATCAAGTAATTAATATTATTATTACTACTAATTAATAATAATGGGCATTACTTATTGAACCCCATCTCTGTGTCAGACATAGTGCTACACACTATATATATATTATCTCCAATTCTGAAAACTGTCATATAAAGTAGACATTGTGATCTCCATTTTATTGGTAATGGCCTCAGAGAGGCTAAGTAACTTATGCAATTCCTAAAATTAAGTCAGTCAAAACCTTGTCAGTTTCATTCTTGTATTTGAAATGTTAGTAATGTATGATTCTATAAAAAGTTTTAAAAATATACAGAATTTTGTTAATTCTTCTTGTACACCATGATTGATAACTTAAAGACCATTCCCAGTGAATGTGCCTAATTATGGGGCCTTTATGAGTATGTAATTCTTTCTCAGGCCTTCTACTTTGGGGATTGTAGGCACATGTGGTGGCCAGAACCGGGAGCAATTCTTTGGCAGAGGCTAACTTTGGTAGGGACAAAGCAGAACTACCCTGTGCAGCCTGGACCTTAAAAGAACCCCTTTGAGCACCCCATTTTGGTTGGCTGAACTTTTCATTTCCTTTATCACTTCTGGATCAATGAGCTGAAAGTGTTCTTGTGTGTGCTAAAAGGTAGACTTAGATCCAAAGGATTTATTTGCCTTGGAGCGCGCCCTTCAGGAAGGCATATCTGCTCTTTAGATGAGAGTCTTAGAGTTGTTTGCAATAACTGCTAGTCTGCTTTCTTATATGAGTAATTTATCTCAGGAAGTGACTTGAGTCTTCAGAAATCTGGTGCAATGCACATCAACACATTTGGGCTTAGGAAAGGTTGTGTTGGCAAGGCAGCTAGGGTGGAGTGGACTTGACATGGAATTAGAAGACTAGGCTTGGGCCCTAGCTTTACCAGGAACCAGGTTTATGCCTTTCACCTAACCTGTATGCAAGGCCACTTACCTTATTAGTGCCTTGATATCCTTAATTTGAACTTGCATATGTAACCAAAGTTTGGCTCCTAAAATGATGGACCACAAACCCTCTAACATTCTGGAATGACCCTTAAAAAACTTCTAAATGAAGTATCTTGATTTCCTAACCCACACAATGGCATGTCGTCACCAGTATTTTTGAGCATTTTTTTTTCTTGGTGGAGAGAATGGGAGAGCTTAGATTTTTCCTGATGCAGGTTACAATGAAGCCTCCTTCTCTCTTGCTTCTCTTTCAAAATTTTCTAAAACCTCACTAATGCCAAATAGCTGTGCATAGCAGACATATTTTCATGAAATGTTTGAGGGTAATGGAAAGTGTACATGGGGTTGTTACATTTCAACACAGAGAGAAGTAAACAGCTTAAAACTGAATATTAAACATCATTCTGTTCAAAGTCTCTGGCCAGCTCCACCTCTGGTGCCTTCTGAGGTCCCTGCCCCAGCTCTGTGGCTCAGGTTACTTCTTTCTCCCAGGATCTTCTTCTTTATCCCACATCAGAGTATCCCAAATCTGTGTCTTCCCTACCTTGCGGGAAATACGAAATACTTTTGTCAATTTATTGTAAAGGCCAATTTTACTCTTCTCTTTTTATACCTCTGCCTTCTAGGATATGTTCAAGGTGGGGTGCCATGTGGGGTCTACCTTTAATAACCAGACAAGTTTGTTAGTATGTTTTTTCCAAGGGAGAAAGAGCCTACTATGTGGAAGAAGTGGTTTTTTGTTTTTTTTTTTTTTTTGTTGTTGTTGTTTTGATTTCATAGCAATTGGTCTACTCTATGAAGGTATTTACCTTGGTATCCCCACAGTCGGTGCTCCACGCAGTAGGCAGAGGGACTATTCTCAATGCAAGTGAAGTTGTGTCTCCTCCTTTTCTTAAAACTTTTAATAGCTCAGAGTAAAATTCCAAGTTTCTTATGTGACCTTCAGGGCCCTAACTGCTGCTGCTTTGTTTCCCCATCTGACCTCTGACCTCTGACCAGCCATGACCCTTCCCTCACTGTATTTCAGCCACAGTGGCTTCTTGGGACCCACCAAGCTCCTTACCACCTCAGGGCCTTTTGCATTTCCCTCAGGTAGCCTGTAACTTCTCTTACTTCCTACAGGTCTCTGCTCAAATGTCCTGGAATCAGGGAGACCTTCTGTGACCGCTCTGTAAAATTGTACCTCTCCACTGTTCTTTGTACTAACATATTATTAATCATTTGTATAATTACATGTTCATTTTTTGTCTCCTCACACTAGAATGAAAGCTTATGGGACTAGAATTTACTTTTTCCTGACTTACTGCTCTTTTCACATATCCTATAATAGTACCTTGCATATAATAAGTCTTGATACATTATTTGTTGGATGAATGAATGTATGCATCCAACAGATATTTCTTGAGCACCTACATGTGCCAGAGTCTGTGATATCAATCTCTGCAGGTTATATTGTGAGAATTAGTTGTGCAAAGATCCTTTTTTAAAAGCAGAATGTTGCTCAGACGTGGGGGTGTGTTTAAAAAAAAAGCAGAGTGCCCCCCAAGGGTAAAGCATTCTTACTTCACTTTCCCCATTTCCTCTTTATTTTGTCCATGCCTCTAGGTGCTCAAGAGGCACTCTAGGTTCTCTGTATCAGGAATTGGTACACTTTTTCTGTAAAGGGGCAGGTGTAAGTCTTCTAGGTTTTGTGGGCCTTGCCTTCTTTGCCTCAACTACTCAGCTCCACTCGGCTGTTGCAGCACAAAAGCAGCCATAGGCTGAAGTCAAGGCATGAGAGTGGCTGTGTTCCAACATCTCTGGCTCACAGACCATGGTTTGCTAACCCCTATTGGAAAGAATAAAAGCTCCTTCACAAATCAACCCCGAATTAGTTAGAATTAGAGCACAGTGTGACACCCTTCTTGCAGTAATTGACATTTAAGGAGATCCTGAGGGCGTAGGTTTCTCTTAGCAGGAACCAACGACTTGTAGTGTAGTTTGTAGAATCAGCAAAATGTTAGAGGGAAGATAATTTTGAGGCAGAGGGAATTTTCCCAGCTGACCACAAATTATATTTGTTATGTTTGAGTAAGGCCCACTCTGTTCCTAAATAAGAGAATAGTCAATCTAAACAGATTTAATACTCAAAACAAATAGGACAACAACTACATCATTCAAACTTCCACTAAGTTCAAAGTGGTGTGAAAAGTAAGCAGTGTTTTCATCTTTCATGAATGATCAGATTTATTTCATGAAAGATCAGGTTTTAATACATTGCCTAGTGATGATCTGCAACATGGGACAACTTTAGGGCTTCATTTCCCAGGATTGTCATACCTCTGTTAGGAAGTGTGTCTCTAAGTAGCAAGCTGGACTACCATTCTGGCACTGGGTGGCTGCATCTCTGGTTCAAGTTCCAAATTGTCCTTACAGTTTATTTTTCACAGCTTTCTTTGCCAGCAAAAGCTGTTTAGTGAGCCCGGTTGATAACACTGTTCAATTTCAGGATCTGCAGATTGCCTCAAACCTTTGTAGCCATAGAAGAAATTATATTAATTTAGTTGTCAGGTGATAGGCAGTGAGTATGTTCCATATGTTTGCTGTCTTATGCAAACTCTTTTAATGGGAAACACACTGATATCTGGCAGAGCCAGATCAAATTTTTGGCTACTCAGTATGTATGTGGATATGTGTAGGGTTTCTTTCTTTTACAAAAAAATGCTAAGGGGAAAAAGAATTGATGAGTCAAAGTATTTCACAAAACTGAGTTTCCACATATAGGGTACAGAGAAAATGTACCTCATTAGTGAGATGCTGTTGTATTTTGGTGACCAAAATTAGAAACATATTTAAGAAATGTTCCATTGCTTTTTCAGGATTCCAAGTTCAGTCTGGACTGTTTGTTACTTTTTTTTCTTAAATTTTTATTCTTCTCAATGGGATTGTTTGTTTTTTTTCTTACTGATTTGTTTGAGTTTGTTGTAGATTCTGGATATTAATCCTTTGTCAGATGTATAGATTGTGAAGATTTTCTCCCACTCTGTCAGTTGTCTGTTTACTCTGCCGACTGTTCCTTTTGCCATGCAAGAGCTCTTTAGTTTAATTAGGTCCCAGCTATTTATCTTTGTCTTTATTGCATTTGCTTTTGGGTTCTTGGGCATGAAATCCTTGCCTAAGCCAATGTCTAGAAGGGTTTTTCCAATATTATCTTCTAGAATTTTTATATTTTCAGGTCTTGGGTTTAAATCCTTAGTCTATCTTGAGTTGATTTTTGTATAAGGTGAGAGATGAGGATCCAGTTTTTTTTTTTCTTGCTTGTGGCTTGCTAATTATCCCAGCACCATTTGTTGAAAAGGGTGTCCTTTTCCCACTTTATGTTTTTGTTTGTTTTGTCGAAGATCAGTTGGTGTAAGTATTTGGGTTCACTTATGGGTTCTCTATTCTGTTCCATTGGTCAATGTACCTATTTTTATACCAGTACCATGCTGTTTTGGTGACTATGGCTTATAGTATAGGTTGAAATCGGGTAATGCGATGCCTCCAGATTCATTCTTTTTGCTTAGTCTTGCTTGGGCTATGCAGGCTCTTTTTTGGTTCCATATGAATTTTAGAATTTTTAAAAATAATTCTGTGAAGAATGATGGTATTTTGATAGGGATTGCATTGAATTTGTAGATTGCAAATTTTTATTCTTCTTGAGTGATAACTTTTAAGATGATGTCTCCCAATGAAATTTCGAACAACAATAATAACGTTAAAGATTTACTTTTTTAAAACTAATACAGAATGAATTTTCTTATTATGAAGCTGAATGAAAACACAGTTTGGAAGCACACATTTGGTTAAGAAGCAAGGACACTAGAAGGGCTGTACCAGAAAAGAAAATTTATTTTGGAACATTGTCTTGTCCGTCAGAGGAAAAAAATTGGGGGAAGGTAGAGAGGACATTTTGTGGAAAGAAATTACTTTCTTAGCTTAAATAAAATTAGCAAACATTATTCCAAGGAGTTATATAGGGTTGTCTGTTGGCCTGATCTTTTTTCTTTGGCTTGTCGTATTAGTTTGTAATAGTAAGTTAGTTTGTAGTTGTAAATGTTTCTGAGAAGAAAATACTTTCAGTTTTATTTCTCAGGAAAGACATTTCTGTGCATTTCTAATCATGAGATTACAAATATATAAACTTCAAATGGGAGTTTATCTGTCAAACTGATTCACATACCACATTTCAAATCATTTTTACTTCTTTCTCTTCTGTTCTTTCTTCTTTACATCCTCTTTCCTTTCCCTCATCTTCTCTTTCTCTTCCTCCTTCTCCTGTTCCTCTCTTTTTGCTTGAATCTGTTATGAAAAATAGCAACATTAGACCAATATTTAGTTTTAGAATGAGATTTTAATGTAACTAGACAATTCACATAGTGTGGACATTAAATGCAAAGCCAAATAGTTCAGTTAACTTGAATACATGCCCTTCCTATTTCTGGAACAAGATTTATTACGTAAAACCCTGATCGTTTTTCCCTTTTACATCCAAGTTAGCTCTATTATGTTAGTATCTGCAGATGGGTTTAATTTGAGTACTTTTTCACTTTGGACCACCTCATGATTTTTCCTGGGAGCCAACAATGACAGTGATCTCATGAAGAGATTGCATAAATGCTACTCATTAGGGTTATTTAAGAACTCAAATAGATATTTCCAGTTGCTTATAAAACTATAAAATAAGCAATAATTAAACATGATCAAAAACTCTGCCAAATCTCTTTTCCATATCACG
The DNA here is from genome assembly GCF_028885625.2 of Pongo pygmaeus. Taxonomy (NCBI): domain Eukaryota; kingdom Metazoa; phylum Chordata; class Mammalia; order Primates; family Hominidae; genus Pongo; species Pongo pygmaeus. The sequence continues at coordinate 151,852,342 of NC_072373.2, read as the reverse complement.
GGATACTATGATAAGAGCTAATCATATGTTTTGATTAATATCTGGAATTTAAATTTTAGGGCAGATTATTTTTTAACCAGTCTTACCTTTCAAATTATATGTACTTTCAACAACATATTCATTTTCATTCTGATTTAGAGATTTAACACCATTTTCATTTTTATTATTTAATTTGCTTATCAGGCCAAACTTTGAGACATATTGCCCCTGGTTTTCTGAACTAGCAGCCCCCAAGGGTTAATTCAATCACTTGGCTAGTGCAAGTGAAATCAGAGCTGGAAACCAGACAGGACTGACACTCAAATGTGACTACTAGGTTGTGACTTTGAGTATATGTTGTGTTTTGTCTGTTTTATGTTAGAATGAATATGAGATGGTTGCTTCTGTAGTCTAGATTTAATCTAATGAAAACATTTGAAATAGATAAAATATTGCATTCCTATTACGGACAGTTACTTAATATGTTACTAAAAGTTACAATGAAAAAAAGCTGATATAGCATCTTGCTTTCTTAAAACAAAGAAAAATAATTTAAGTCAAAACTTTCCACATTGAAAACTATTTATTGAGTCATGTTGTTGATATGAAGTTTGAAGACACCCATGTTAGACGTTATGGCATCTGATTCTTACCCTCTCCCTCTGATTTTACAGGTGGGACAGTTCTCTGCTCCAGTGAAGCTAGGTATGGCCATGTGACCCGTGTTGCCAGTGAAACAGGAGGAGAAGGGACATCTGGGTGGAAACATTTAAGAGTCAAGTGTATTTCCCCATACTCTCTTTCTTTGGCTTTGGCAGTGGTGAAGGTACGTGTTGAGACGGAGATGCCATTAAACTGAAGCAGCTGAGAATATCCAGCCAACATATGGAGGACAGCTGCCCTGGAGAGCATCCTGGGCCAGTGATGGCTCTGCTTGAGCCAGACATACACTTCTGTTTTTTACATCCCTGAAATCTTGGAATTATTTGTTACTGTAGCAACCTATCTAAACCGACCAATTCAAGATGAAACTGAATATATTGAGTTAACATGGCTTATTTAATTTTGGAAAGATTTCCATGGGGCCGTGTAATGCTATTATTCCCCCAACTTTTTCTTAGCATGCTCTTTTCCTCCTGCAGCACCCCCAAAATCAATATTTTTGAATAGTGTGACCATAATATCAGAGTTATTGAATAACAAATTTGTAGAGAGTCTGGAATCATGAAGGACAAGTTGTTCAAAATCTCTTTTAATTCCCACCTATGAGTGAGAACATGCGGTGTTTGGTTTTTTGTCCTTGCGATAGTTTGCTGAGAATTATGATTTTCAGTTTCATTCATGTCCTTACAAAGGACATGAACTCATCATTTTTTATGGCTGCATAGTATTCCATGGTGTATATGTGCCACATTTTCTTAATCCAGTCTATCGTTGTTGGACATTTGGGTTGGTTCATGAACAACGAGAACACATGGATACAGGAAGGGGAACATCACACTCTGGGGACTGTTGTGGGGTGGGGGGAGGGGGGAGGGATAGCATTAGGAGATATACCTAATGCTAAATGACGAGTTAATGGGTGCAGTACACCAACATGGCACATGTATACAATATGTAACAAACCTGCACATTGTGCACATGTACCCTAAAACTTAAAGTATAAAAAAAATCTTTTTTAAATTATTCTTTCAATAAGGTCAATCCAATTACAGTTGATTCTTGAACAACAGAGGTTTGAACTGTGTGGGTCAACCTATATACATGGATTTTCTTCTGCCTCTGCCACCTCTGAGACAGCAAGACCAATCCTTCCTTTTCCTCCTTCTTCTCAGCCTATCCAATGTAAAGACGACAAAGATGAAGACCTTTATGATGATTCACGTCCACTTAATGAACAGTAAATATATTTTCTCTTCCTTATGATTTTCTTAATAACATTTTCTTTTCTCTACTTGTTTTATTCTAAGCATACAGTATATAATACATATATGATATGGTTTGGCTGTGTCCCCATTCAAATCTCAACTTGAATTGTATCTCCCAGAATTCCCACCTGTTGTGGGAGGTACCCAAGGGGAGGTAATTGAATCAGGGGGCCAGCTTTTCCATGCTATTCTCCTGATAGTGAATAAGTCTCATGAGATCTGGTGGGTTTATCATGAGTTTCCACTTTGCGTCTTCCTCATTTTCTCTTGCTGCTGTGATGTAAGACGTACCTTTCACCTCCCACCATGATTCTGAGGCCTCCCCAGCCATGTGGAACTGTAAGTGCCATTAAACCTCTTTTTATTCCCAGTCTTGGGTATGTCTGTATCAGCAGTGTGAAAATGGACTAATACAGTAAATTGGTACCAGTAGAGTGGGGCATTGCTGAAAAGATATCTGAAAATGTGGAAGCAACTTTGGAACTGGGTAACAGGCAGAGGTTGGAAGAGTTTGGAGGGCTCAGAAGAAGACAGGAAAATGTGGGAAAGTTTGGAACTTCCTAGAGATTTGTTGAATGGCTTTGACAAAAATGCTGATAGTGATATGAAAAATAAGGTCCAGGCTGAGGTGGTCTCAGATGGAGATGAGGAACTTGTTGGGAACTGGAGCAAAGGTGACTCTTGTTATGTTTTAGCAAAGAGACTGGTGGCATTTTGCCCCTGCCCTAGAGATCTGTGGAACTTTGAACTTGAGAAAGATGATTTAGGGTATCCAGTGGAAGACATTTCTAAGCAGAAAAGCATTCAAGAGGTGACTTGGGTACTGTTAAAAGAATTACATTTTAAAAGGGAAACAGAGCATAACATTACAGAAAATTTGCAGTCTGATGATGCAGTAGAAAAGAAAAACCCATTTTTTGAGGAGAAATTCAAGCTGGCTGCAGAAATTTGCATAAGAAGCAAGGAGCCTAATGTTAATCTCCAAGACCATGGGGAAAATGTCTCCAGGCCGTGTCAGAGACTTTCATGGCAGCCCCTCCCATTATGGGCCTTGAGGCCCAGCAGGAGAAAGTGGTTTGATGGGCTGGGCCCAGGGTCCCTGTGCTGTGTGCAGCCTAGGGACTTGATGCTCTGTGCTTCAGCTGCTCCAGCCATGCTGAAAGGGGCTGATTACAGATTGGACTGTGGCTTCAGAGGGTAGAAGGCCCAAACCTTGACAGCTTCCATGGGGTGTTGAGCTTGTGGGTGCACAGAAGTCAAGAACTGATGTTTGGGAACCTCTGCCTAGATTTCAGAAGATGTGTAGAAATGCCTGGATGCCCAGGCAAAAGTTTGCTTCAGGGGTGGGGCCCTCATGGAGAACCTCTGCTAGGGCAGTGCGGAAAGGAAATGTGAGGTCAGAGCCACCATATAGAGTCCCTACTGGGGCACTCCCTAGTGGAGCTGTGAGAAGAGGCCCACCATCCTCCAGACCCCAGAATGGTAGATCAAATGACAGCTTGCACTGTGTGCCTGGAAAAGCTGAAGACACTCGACACCAGCCTGTGAAAGCACCTGGGAGGGAGGCTGTACCCTGCAAAGCCACAGGGGCGGAGCTGCCCAAGACCATGGGAACCCACCTCTTGCATCAGCATGACCTGAATGTGAGACCTGGAGTCAAAGGAGATCATTTTGGAGCTTTAAAATTTGACTGCCTCGCTGGGTTTTGGACTTGCATGGGCCCTGTAACCCCTTTAGTTTGGCCAATTTCTCCCATTTGGAACAGCTGTATTTACCCAATGTCTGTACCCCGCATTGTATCTAGGAAGTAACTAGCTTGCTTTTGATTTTACAGGCTCATAGGTGGAAGGGACTTGCCTTGTCTCAGATGAGACTTTGGATTGTGGACTTTTGGGTTAATGCTGAAATGAGTTAAAACTTTGGGGGACTGTTGGGAAGGCATAATTGGTTTTGAAATGTGAGGACATGAGACTTGGAGGGGCCAGGGGCGGAATGATGTGGTTTGGCTGTGTCCCCATCTCAACTTGAATTGTGTCTCCTAGAATTCTCATGTGTTGTGGGAGGGACCCAGGGGGAGGTAATTGAATCATGGGGGCCAGTCTTTCCCCTGCTATTCTCATGATAGTGAATAAGTCTCATGAGATCTGATGGGTTTATCAGGGGTTTCCACTTTTGCTTCTTCCTCATTTTCTTTTTCTGCCATGATGTAAGAAGTGCCTTTAGCCTCCCGCCATGATTCTGAGGCTTCTCCAGCCATGTGGAACTGTAAGTCCAATTAAATCTCTTTTTCTTCCCAGTCTCAGGTATATCTTCATCAGCAGTGTGAAACTAATACAGTATATAATATACAAAATATGTGTTAATTGACTGTTTATGTTATTGGGAAGGCTTCTGGTCAACAATTGGCTATTGGTAGTTAAGTTTTTGGGAAGTCAAAATTACATGTGGATTTTTGACTGCATGGGGGTTGGTGCCCCTAACTTCTGCATTGTTCAAGGGTCAACTGTAGTTTACTTTTTGAGAGTTAAAAAATTATCTAACCAACTTATAAATCACCAATCATGTCTTGCCATTAATTATCAACAATCTCCTTTAAGATAAAGTATATATGCCAATGTAGTGTAAAAGAACTGAAATTTTGATGCTTACAGCACTTGGCTTGTGCATTTGTATCAAAATTTGCCTGACTCTTTATGAGGGAGGCCTGCTTTTCACACCTCAGTTTATTTAATATGAGGCAAGTTGAAAGACAACACTCATTCTAGGTGATTCTGTGGTGCCATGAAATTTAAGATAATTTGGGAAAAAGGATTAGTCAGTTTTAAGCAAGAGTCACATCTTCTGAGCTTTTGATTATCAGTGTAGTACTTGACTAAAAATGAAGAAATACCCTTAACCATTTATAATTTCTAGTATTTCTCTGAAAGATCGTTTTGGGGACAAAAGTGACCTGACATGTCCAATTTCATTTCAGAATAAAAAGCTAGCATCTTTAAATATCTCAGATTGCTTGCTTACAGATATAAGTAAGAATTATGGAGAAACGATTCCTTTTAGGGGATTACCTTTTTCAATTTTGGTTTTAGTAATCTAGGCTTTGCCTATAAATAATACTATGATGGGTTTTAAATACTGCTTGTGGAATGTGTTTAAAGGATTGATTCTAGAACGTTTGTATATTTGATAGTATTTCTAACTTTCATTTCTTTACTGTTTGCAGTTAATGTTCATGTTCTGCTATGCAATCATTTATATGCACGTTTCTTTAATTTTTTAAGATTTTCCTGGATGTATAGTTTAAACAACAAAAAGACTATTTAAAACTGTAGCAGTAGTTTGCAGTTCTAGCAAAGAGGAAAGTTGTGGGGTTAAACTTTGTATTTTCTTTCTTATAGAGGCTTCTAAAAAGGTATTTTTATATGTTCTTTTTAACAAATATTGTGTACAACCTTTAAAACATCAATGTTTGGATCAAAACAAGACCCATCTTATTTTCTGCTTGCTGTAAATTAAGCAAACATGCTATAATAAAAACAAAATGAAGGGAAAAAAGTATATATGCCAATGAACCAACTCAAAGCTGGTTATATATCTTATATAAATACACTTACAGACATATACATGCATGCACATATATATTTGAGTATTAAAAGTGGTGGTGAATATTTTATACATTTCTTATCATATTTAGACTGTATACAAATGACCATTTCAAGGGTTTTCTGCTTTTCAGAGGAGAGGTAGCAAACTAGATTATAAGCTTTATGCTTGCAGTGGCCATACATATTTCAGATCCTTATCCCTTAAGCTTACAGTGCCAAGCACGTAGAAGAAACTTAAATATTTTTAGGAGAAATAGACCAATGGTAAGAATTTGTCTAATTGTACCATCATAGAAAGTGAAACGGGCAATGTGGATGCCTATAAGTCACTCCCACCTTTCTTAAACACCGTGAGAAGTGAGGCTTCAGAGCCCAAGCTACAGGTGAATGTATGTTTGTGGACAACTAAGATAACTGTGTAGATCATAGGAAAAGCATTGCATTTGGATTCAGAGGATCTGGGTTTGCATTTCTGTTAATCATTTCCCTACCTTAAGAAAATTCATCGACTCCTTTAAGACTCATTTTTCTCATAGCAGAAGGGAGCTAGTAATCTATCTCACAGGATTTTAACTTGGGGTCTACTTGGAATCCCTTGAAATTATATGCAATTTTTGGATTTGCACACACATATCAATTTTTCTAGCGTTGAGAGTGAATAGCTTGCATTTTTCTCAAAGAAGTTAATGAACCAAAAAGGTTAACAGTAATTGATATAAGCTTGATATTTTTAAGCTTCTAAGTCTGAGAATACACAGTAGAGTTTGGAAGTAAAAAGGTATGTTTATCTCCAAACCTCATTTATTTTTTGTATTTTTAGTGGCTAGTTCCAAGTACCAGTTTTAAATGTAGAAGAAAGTCAATATAATTCATGAATGATGACTTTACAAACATTTGTAGAGTACACATGGTTTTTAAAAAGTCTTTACCTATATCCTGCTGTGGAGACAAGCCATACGATTAGTCTTGTGAGTTGCGTTAGAGATTGATTTAGAGCTATGTGATTTGAATTAATTGGGCCAGGAGCTCCCTCTTCCCTCAGTGACAGTAGCTGTTTCTGACTTCAACTTCCCTTAGCAAGCAGTCTGATGTGGTTTGGCTCTGTGTCTCCACCCAAGCCTCATCTCAAGTTGTAATCCCCATCTGTTGAAGGAGTGGCCTGGTGGGAAGTGATTGGATCATGGGGGTGGTTCCCCATGCTCTTCTCATGATAGTGAGGGAGTTCTCATGATATCTGATGGCTTAAAAGTGGCACTTTCCCCTGTATGTGCTCTCTCTCTCTCTCCTGCTGCCATGTAAGACATGCCTTGCTTCCCCTTCACCTTCTGCCATGATTGTAAGTTTCCTGAGGCCTCCCTAGCCAGCAAAACTGTGACTCAATTAAGCATCCTTTCTTTATAAATTACCCAGTCTCAGGTAGCATATTTATAGCAGTGAAAGAATGGACTAATACACAGTCCTCCCAGGTTTCCAAGTGTTCTGGGCAGCCACTGTTTTCTCACAAGCTTCCAACCAGCTGGCACTTATGCTCATCCTGCCTGCTGCCAGAGCCTTGGTGTTCATTTTCCCTATTAAGGATATGCTTATGCTTGTCCCATAAAAGGAGAGACATGGGTGGGGTCCCATAGCATAAGCATAGCTCTAGGGTACATCTAGTTCTGTGCCAGTCCACGAGTGTCACAGGAAGCTGCAAGAAAGGAGAACTTGAGACTCCACTGACCCTGAGGCCTATGCCTTCCAACCTGCTCCAACATGATATTTGCTGGTATTTTCCTGAGATGATTGCCTGACATCTGTCTCAATTAAAAAGGTAATCCTAACAACAGATCCGTGAGGGAGATATTGCCCTCTCTCTTCCAGGAAAGGGGGCTCAGAGTACTTTGCTGACTTGTTCCAGTTTGTAACTGGCAGGCCAGAAATCAAATGCTAGCTATCCAACTCAAGCCTGGAATTCTCTGCCCCAAAGCCTGGCTCCTTCCCTCATTTAATAGTTTTGAGCCTTTTTTCCTCATGTGTAAGACATATGTGAAATAATCAGAGGACCACAAAAAAAGGGATATGAGAAGTGTTGCTGTGCATTATGTATCAGATTCTTTTAATGTCCTTCAGGAGATGTAAGTAAATAATGGAATTTCTTTAAACTATTTTCTAAGCTCTTGGGCATATGCTATTTGAATACAACTTTGCTCAGGCACTGATCTGTAGGTTCTGGGCCCAATAGGGTTGCAGATGGCTATCATTTGTCAGAATTCTAACCAGAGCCTTGAAGTTAATGCTACCATGCCATCATTCTCCTCTTGTGCCAAGACCCTCAATTCAAGCCAATACAGTTGTCTCTGAAGTGCTAATGTTCATCAGAATACCACTATGTGCTTTCTGCTCCCGATGCATATTTATTTGCTTCCATCTCTGGCAACTTTTTCCATTGTGTCTTTTAGAAATACCTTTTCTTTCATAAAATCTCGGCTCTGTCTTGAACATCTTTACAGTATCCTATCTCTATTTCTTGTTTTAACAGAAACCTACTTTTCTCACAGGAACACTGCCTCTCATTTAGGGTCTCCCAGGCTGAGTATAATAATGCTCTCACTCTGCAGGAAACACAAGAGGTGATTATGACTTGCTAAAAGCTCAGGTGGTCACTAGCATTTTTTAGTAATGAAGTATTTTAAAATTAAGATATACATTCTTAGACATTAATTTAATGCTATTACACAATGAAGAGACCACAGTATGGTATAAACATAATTTTTATATGCACTGGGAAACTAAAAATTCCTTGTGATTTGCTTTATTGTGATAGTAGTTTTATTAGGGTGGTCTGGAACCAAACGTGAAATATCTTTGAGGAATGCCTGTATCCCTTTAAACCTCCCCTACATGTATCCCTCAACTCAATGTTCCCTTACCTGTATTTCAAAGTTCAGGGAACATATATTACTTTTATAAATTCTTACAAATTTTATAAAAATGTCTGATTCTGGAACAGATTGATAGAAGCTCTGAAAATTAAATGTTCTTAGCTTTAATAATCTTCTTGAGCATCAGCAAAGACGACGGAGAGGGAGGGGTTAGGAAAGGAGGAAACAGAAAGAGAAATGGTGGTGAAAAGCTGAGGATGGAGAGAGTTTTAAGAAGGAAGTAGCCATCATTGGCATATTCCACAGAGAACCTAAGCAGGATAAGGACTGCAAAACATCTTGGTAGATACAAGGCCATGGCTGACTTCACTGTACATGGGGAAATATTTGATTAGTTTGTGTCTCCTCTACCAGTCCTTCTAGAATAGCTCCTGAAACCTACAGGAATAGAGAAGATCATGCTTTTTGATGGCAAATATGATTAGCTGTCTTAAGATGAAAGAAGCTTCATCTGGCTTCTTGCTCTTGAAAATGTGCCATAAGACGCGGTGGCTCAAGCCTGTAATCCCAGCACTTTGGGAGGCCAAGGCGGGCAGATCACGAGGTCAGAAGATCGAGACCATCCTGGCTAACACGGTGAAACCCCATCTCTACTAAAAAAATACAAAAAATTAGCCGGGTGTGGTGGCGGGCGCCTGTAGTCCCAGCTACTCAGGGGGAGGCTGAGGCAGGAGAATGGCGTGAACCTGGGAGGCGGAACTTGCAGTGAGCCAAGGTCGCGCCACTGCACTCCAGCCTGGGGCACAGAGCGAGACTCCGTTTAAAAAAAAAAAAAAAGAAGAAAGAAGAGAATGTGCCCTAAGAAAGTTTGGGAAACAATTCTACTACAATGAAGACCATTGTCTCATTTAATAGAGAGTCCTGAGAGCTGCTACCTGTATAAATGACCCCACTGGTTAATGTGTGACACCAGGTTTTTGTGGATTTTGCCCCACAACAATTTTACTTGAAACATGTTGACTCCCTCCCCCACATATTGTGTTTTTCATCTCTAGAAGTCTCATTTGGATCTTTAAAAAATGCTCTCATTTTTATCTACCTCATGTTCACGTTTTCCTCTCCCTCTTGAATATATGAATCATAGCTTTAATAGCTAGTAGTTTAATAGTTATTTTTATGTTTTTTTCTTCTAATTTCATCATTTTATAATTTCTAAATTAGTTTCTATTGTTTGATTCTTCTCTTGGTTGCTGGTCATACATTACTGGGAGTTTTTGATTGGGTGCCAGACTTTTATTTTATGTTGTTGCATGCTAGATTTTTGTCATATTCCTTTAAATGTTTTTGGGCTTTGCTCTAGTGTGCAGTTAAGTTACATGAAATCAGTTTGATCCTTCTGAGGCTTGCTTTTAAGTTTTATTGGGAAAATTGAGTGCAATATTTAGTCTAGGGCTAACTTGGCGATACCCTTCTGAGGACTCTACACAAAGCCCTGGGTATTGGGACATCTTTCCATTCTGACTGGTGGGAAAACAAAATATTCCTAGCCTTGTGTGAGGTCAGGAAATTGTTTGGTCTACTGATTTTTTGCTTGGCCTAGGGCATTTTTCTCTTAGCCGTGACAAGATAGTCATAGTGCAATGGTCAAGATTGGAGGGGACCCCTCTATGTGCTCTTCGTGCAGCTCCCTCCTCTTTAGTATTCTTTCCCACACATTCTAGCTTCCTTGGCTTCCCTATACTCCTAACTCTGTCTCTTCAACCCAGCAATACCGTCAGTCTCTGTTAGGGTCACACCATCTCTGCTGAAGCATGGGAATTCATCTAGGCAGTAAGTAGAATTCACCCCATTTGTTTCCATTTTTGCAGGGGTAAAGTCTCATGCTGTCTGTTGTTCAATGTCTGAAAACCACTTTTTTTTTCATATGTTTTGTTTGGTCTTCTAGTTGTTTAAGGTGGGGCTGTAAACCAGTCTTTCTTAATCCATTTTGGCTGGAAGTGAAGGTTCCCCACATGTTGATTTTTGATTGAGGGCTAAAAGTAATATGTTTCTCCACAAGTATTAGAATTGTTTCTTAAACATATAAATTCTATGCCATGAAAATAACTTGTTTTCTGCCTCTTTCCAGATCTAAACCTCCCACAGTGGAATATTTTGCTCTTTATTATAAGTGATTTTTTTTAATGAGGTAGTTTTCAGGAAGATGTGCAGGAAAGTAGATTAAAAGAGTAAGAATTCAGTTATGATAACCCTTGGCTTCTTGAAAGAAATATCTCTAACTAGTTTTCACTGCAGAGTAGTTTTTTCCTGCAAGATCTACATTGGTCATAAAATGAGTTGATGAACAAATGCAGGCCTTTCATATGTCGCTTAGTTTATCCTGATATTGCCCTCCCATGTTATTGTAATCTATTAAACACAGACAACTCATCCAGCCAAATGTGGAATCATTTTCATTTTATGTGTTCACTGACTATAAAAGTACTGAAACGCACTGTATATTACAAACCAGCAGCTTCCTAATCACCATTGTACCACTGTCACTGTTATTTGTACAAGTGATTCTGCTTCTGGTTAACTTTAGGATAAGAAGCAACAGAATGAGAGATTTTAAAGCAGTAATCTCTGTCCAGCTGCAAACACTGCAGATGTGTGTTTTGAAACTGGAATAAAACATCTCTAAAGGTTGAAATCTAAAGAATTATCCATGTAAAACTTAAAAAATTGCACCATTTTAGAAACATATTTAATGGAATTCAAACCTTCTGCTCTGGCTATTTTTATACAGAAATTTCAGAGTAAAGAATTTACTAATAATATAGTTTTGAAGAAATCTAAGGCAAGAGAGATTGGAATTTCACTGAGGAATCATGACAAAGAAATCTTATATTGTCCAGACACAAAACCATCCTTCATTTATTTGTCAAATGCGTATTGAGGGTCCACTATGTATGAGGCACAGTGGTAAGACTAGGAAACGAAAACCAACCAACCAACCAACCAACCAACCAACCAACCAACCAACTTTACTTTCTCAAAGAGAAGTGAGTGTTTTTAATTTTATTGTATTTTGAGGTATTTATTTAATGCTAAACAGTATACCTTATTTTTTCCTTGATTTATAGAACTATGTGGGTGCTACAGTTTGAATGTCACCTCCAAAAATCATGCTGAAATTTAGTTGGCAATGTAATAGTATTGAGAGGTGGAGTCTTTCAGAGGTGATGAGATTATGAGGATTCTGCTCTCATGAATGGTTTAATGCCATTGTTGGGGGAATGGGTTATTTATTTTGGGAGTGGTCTTGATAAAAGGCTGAAGTTTGGCCCCATTTCTTTCTCTCTGTCTCCTGTGTTCTCTTGCCATGAGATGACTTCCTTCATGAGATCATGCAGCATAAGGCCTTTGCCAGGTGGCCTTGCTATTGGCACCATGGTTTTGCACTTCCCAGCCTCTAGAACCATGAGCCAAATAAACTTCTATTCTTTATAAATTACCCAGTCTATTGTATTCTGTTATAGAAAAAGAAAATGGACTAAGACTGGGACAGAGGGTAATTTATCATATGATAAATATTGATCTTCAAGGTTCTGTTTTCATCTACCACTACCATACTAAACTAGACTCTTTTTTGACTCCCTAAAAAGACACATTTTTTTTTCCATTAGCCATGCTTGTTAAAAATTTAGGGCTACTTTTAGGGTTCAAATAAAAGATGGATTATATAACAACTTTTTTTTTTTAAGATACTAGGTTTCCTTGCCTATTGTTTGGCATGGTTCTGCTGGGAAATACAGTTTCTCTACTGGCCTTAGCTTTCTTGTATCCTGATATCATCTCTGATCACCCAGTTTTGACCTACAATCCATTTTTCCAACTTTTTGTCTGCTTTTCCAGTTTGAGCCCTAGCTCAGTTAAATTCTTTTGGCTCTTGGATCTCCTGCATCACTTCCCAGTCAATGATTTCCTCACTCCTGGCACAGAATTTTCCTTGGATGACTGTTCTGTTAGTGTGAATCATTCCCCCACCCCAGCCACCACCAGTCTTTGGCACAACCATGAGGAAATGTAGCTGTATGCCTGGAGGGATCTACAGCCAGACCAGGTAAATGCTTATAGCGTCTTTCTTCCAAAAGGAGTTTGGTACTTACTTTTGTATTGTTCATGCTCTTATTTTGCAATACTACTTATAAAAAGCTTTGGGTTATGTGTCTATTAGATTTATCCAAGGCCTCACAACTAGGCTCTGAAGAGTGCAGAATGGAATGTCAACTCATTATCCACAATATCGTAGTTTATTTTGGTCAGTTTAGCTCTACCACTTTCAAGCCATCAGATGCCATTCAAAAGTCAATCTTACTTTGAATTCATTCTTTTAACATTACATCTGTTTAAGTATTTGATTAGTTAGAACAGTGAAAATATTCACCAGTGTAGATATCTTACTCATTTTTTAAGACCTCCTAACTTATAAAATCAATCTGGAGAATTAAATCATCAAGGGCCTCATAAGGATAAATTTGCAATGACTAGTGATTGTTAACACTAGACACCTGGGACTGGTGCTTGAATTTCGTTTTCTAAGTAAAGAATGTGGGACAGAGAATTACAGACATAGGCACATATCACTCGCCATGAATAACAAAGATTTGATCCCTGACCTTCTAGAGTGAAATGACCCTGTTGTAATCATAGGTTTTATCTTAAAAATGTATTTGAGCCTTATGTAACACTCTGAAATATATACATGTTAGTGTCAAATATGTCTTAAATTATTTATAATTTAGTACAATTATCACTCCAGGAAAATGCTGCACATTTATCCTTTGATTTTTTTTTTTTTTTTTGTAGCCCTGGCACATCATCAAGTGTCCCCATGAAAATTAGAATCCCAGTTTAAGAAGCTTTGGCAAGCACTTGAGAACACTGATTATGAAATTAGCCTGACCTAAAAGGGCATTCTACATAATCTCTTTACATTTTACTTTCTTTTTGTATAAAATGGAGATTCTGGTGAATGGAAATGAGATCATATATATCAAGCACATTAAGAACCTGTTACAATATACCACTCAATTCGTGAATGGAGATTATATGAACTTCTTGAAGTTAGGAAACACGTTTAGCTTCTTCCTCCTTGTGTTTTTGGCACAATGCCCAGTACCCAGGGGATACACAATAGTTATTAAATAAATAAAGCAAGAACTCATGATTTAGTTATGCCTGGAATACACTAGTTCTTCATAGATGTTTCCTAGTTGCCTGATTGGATGAAAAACTTCACTTGGTGCTCATCCTCAGAAAGTGAGCACTGAACAGAATGTGAACTGTTTAAATCCAAGATTAATTGTACATCAACCTGGTGGTACTTGTACTCTGCTGTCTACTGTGAGAAATGCCTAAGTAGGTAATGCAGAAAATCACATAAAACATGTACAGGTGAGTGAATGAAGACTCTTATAACCACCACTCAGGTCAAGAAATAGAACTTTGACAGCACCTCAGAAGTCCCTCTGTGTGTCACATCACAATCACAGCTTCCTTTCCTCTCCCAAAGTAACCACTGACTTTTATAGTAGTCATTTCATTATGTTTCTTTATGGTTCTTTCTTCTAAGGTGCATTGCTATATAAAATAGTTTAGTCTTGCCAAATAAAAAAAATTGATGTGTTTTTTAGTCCCTGTCATTCCTATCTTTCCCTCACAAATGATTTTTTGAAGAACTGGAGCTGTTTTGTTTGACCTCTACAGTTGCCCACCATCTGGAATTTACTGACTGCACACTAATGGTACAGTTCAGCTTGTTCCTTTTTTCCCTATATTTCCTGCAAATTGGCAGCTGGATACAGAGAAATGATCAAACTGAGATCCTAATACTCTGGCAAGACTACAGGTGGTCCTGGTTTATTTTTATTTTTATCAGGAGCTGCATCATGTCTACTTTTGATTTTATTTGATGTTAGCAGCTGTTGATACCTTAATTTATGAATTCAGATGGAGATATTCTATCATTTCATTTTCATCTCATAACTGGAATAATTTTATAAATAAATCCTTCCCCTCCTCAACCATTTGGTTGCTCAGTATTTCAATTTATATAAGAAAGGCTCTCTTATCAAGGCTTCCTCCCTCTTCCCCCCTTTAGTCGTTATCCAAGAAAATAAACTGGTTCACTATCATCTTATATTTAAAAAATACTATTATGGACTTATGGATTTAGACATAGTTTATAAGTTTGAATCCACTGCAATTCCTTTTTTTGTTGAACCTCAAACTATGCCATCTTTGACCAGTAGTATCCTCTTCAAGTTGGCCCTTGATTCATGTTGATAGCTAACTGTCTGATATGTCAAGATAGTCCACGTGCTTCTTGCACATTTCTTGCCCCAGACTTGAAATGAGCAATTTCTTCAAGAAACTCTGGCTTATTTTAATGGGAACTAATTGCACTAATGGAGATTTTGCTACTGTGTTGATCATTTTCTAGGATTCTTCAGTGTACATTTAGGACATACATATACAAGGGGTGTGTGTGCTTGTGTGTGCATTTTTGTTTATATATATACAGATATATATTTTTAATAGAAATAAAATTCCTCATAGGGATGTTTCAAGTTTAGTGCTTGTTTTCTGTACACAAGCATTTTGCATATGGCAGAGTAGAGAAGCTGGTTAATAATACGCTAGCTGACTCTGGAAGCACTTGATTAAATAATGAATCCCCAGGCTTTCAAATGCTTGATATAACAATGTACAATTACCTCTAATATGTGCATAATTCTATTAACAGGTATCATTTCTACACATTTGAAACTTCCAAATGTTTAAGTAGAAAATGTAGAAAGGGTACAAAGATATTTATAGTAGGCTATGCTTCAGTTTTGCAATTCAAATGAACGTATCTTCTTATAATAGTATTATATATGATACAGCACTCAATAAGTAGTAATTATATAATCTCTCTGGGTGCTTGTTCATCATTTTATCCCCAGCGCCCAGTATAGTGGGCTTAGCAGACACATAGTAGGTGCCAAACTAACATTTGTGAGATGAATAAGTATTAATGCTGTAATATACCAATGAATGAATTGGTTGAATTATTGTACTTCCTTGGCCCCATCTTTAAAACATAATTTGCATGCACTACCACTAATTTTACACACTTTGTTGAGTCTGTCTGACCCATAATAGCAAGTCAATTAAGAGCTTTAAAAACTTATGGAGGGCCTTAGCCTAAAAAACAATGTTAAGAGGTTTTTAATATTTTCATCAGTGTCTGTAAATTTCTCAAATGCAGTCCATCTGTGACTTGTACCTTGTATTTTTTCATTGAATCATAAAGGTTAATTTGGTAAAAGAGGTGATATAAATGTGTTATAAGACTAAAAATAATTAAAAACTAAAAAACAACATTGATGAATAAAATTTGTTAGTCATTATGAAGTTAGAACTGAAATTGCTAACATAAAATTTTCATTAAATAACTGTTAATTAACTCCTGAAAGGGTAGTTATTCTGCAAAATCATGTAAAAGTAGATGATTAGTCACCAGGAAGTTTTTCAGAAATTATTTTATTCTGCTGCTTTCTCAGATAGGATAGAATTTGTTTTTAGCTTTGTGACTAAATTATTAATTTTTTTTTTTTTGAAGCAGAGTCACTCTGTTGCCCAGGCTGGAGTGCAGTAGCGTAATCTCAGCTCACTGCAACCTCCACCTCCAGGGTTCAAGTGGTTTTCCTGCCTCAGCCTCCCGAGCAGCTGGGATTACAGATGCCTGCTACCACGCCCAGATAATTTTTGTATTTTTAGTAGAGACGGGGTTTCACCATGCTGGCCAGGCTGGTCTCGAGCTCCTGACCTCAAGTGATCTGCCCTCTTGGCCTCCTGAAGTTGGGGGATTACAGGCGTAAGCCAGCATGCCTGGCCCTAAATTATTAAATTTTAATGTGAGTTAATCATCTTCTTTATCTCCTTTGGGTAGGAGGATATTTCTTTGTTTTTACCTGAAATTGCAGATATTCTAGTACCTTTATATTGGGAAGCCACAAAATGGCACAAAATGACACACTTTCAGATTTTATAAAACAGAAAAAGATTAATAAAAGGGTAAAAATGGTAGACTTTACTGTGTGTAATGATTGAAGGGAGAAAGGTAACAACTTTTTTTATTTATCTTTCCATTCGCCATGCATAAAGATTGAAGGGAAAATGGTAACAGCTTTTTCCTTTATCTTTCCATTTAAATACTGTCCAGAATGAGCTTGCATGACAATGGGCTGGATGTCTGTTGTTTTGCCATTTAATCAGCAGTACATGTACTTTTCTGCAGAGCTTAGGAACCCAAAATTTAATTACCTCCCACTGGAGTCCTATGTTTTCTTGGGAATTGCTTACGTTTATGTATCTCAAATTACCTTTGCATTTGGTAAGGTCATGTCAACAACTGAAATACCAAAGTGTTTTCTGGAGTCTCAGGTAAATCCACTGTAGACTACACCTGGCCAGCAATGCGTTTTATCTGAGCTGTACAGTGTTGGGAAAAATTGAATTATTTGCCGATGTTAAAAATTATGTGTGTGTTTTTTAACCTCAAGTGTGTATTTCTGCATCTCTTAAAATAGCAGGCTATTTGACAGTAATGGACCCACATTTTTGGGTCACAATTATTGACAGGAGGTGAATCCTGGAATTACTCCAGACTCTGCCTCTTCATGTGATCTTCACACTGAGACTGAGCATGGGTCACCATTTACTAAGACAGAAGTGAAACATTTCTTGTATCCTGGTCTATAGCAACAGTCACACAATAAAAGATAAACCAAGAAGGCTACATGGGCAAGAAAAATGGGAGAGAGCAAGATGGAATATTTTGTATGTGTGCATGTAAGAGAAAAATATTCCATGCCTTTAATATTGAAAGCACATCTGTTTTGAAAGACTACAACTCAAGAAAGTCATTAGGAAGCAAACCATCCTAGGACTATGACTGATATGAGATAATTGATAAAAAAGAAAAACCTGATGCTCGGATAAAGAAACTAAAATTTCAGTAGGGCTTGCTTTGGAATGTAGGTGCAGATGCTGTGAAATGTAATTATGGGTTAACTGAAAAAATTGACCAAGCATCAAAATATTTGCAGATGGTGAATTTATAAGATTAACTACTGAGTGCAGCAGAAACGGTCTTAACAGAGGTAATCACTTGCAGAGAGAAGCCTCTTTAGGAATACCGTTTCTTGGTATGTTGAAGGTATGCATAGGAGCATTTATGGATTCCTTTTTAATTGTAGCTGAAGAGAACACAGATATAAATAATACCACACAATATTCTATATTATCTTGGTATTGAGAAAAATTTAGATGTGACTGAAGAACTTTCGGACATAGTGCCCAGGACAAGTATATCATCAAAAAATGATGTATTTTTATATGTTGAGAATACTCTTCCAAAGTTTAATATAGAATGATCAAAATTTGTTAAGTGATGGGACTCCTCTAATGGATGACATTAGTTTATATTTATTTCAGTATTATAACATTTAAATTAAGGTGGCAACATTTTGCAAGAATGTGAGACTTAAGCACACTCATTTTATAGCATTCATTGGGAATTGCTTTGCTTTGAAAGTTCAATATGGCATATGCCATGGAATCAATGTACTTTTAAGGCATGTACCATGGTTAGTTCAGTCACAGTGACTTGGGTGACTATGGGTGGTCTGCTGGAAGTTAGATGCTTTAGTTGTGAAATGGCACTGAAAATATTTGTTTTGTATTTTTGAAAGAAATTACTGTTCATGTTATCTGATGAAAAATCCTATTATGGCTTACAAACAGAGAGTAGATTAAAGACTTGACATTTTTGGTTGTCATTATAACTTTTAATAGCCTATATGTTATAATGAATTTGACTAAAATTATCTTAGACTTTTGTTATCCCAGGCTTTAGAGCTCATTGACACTTGTTTCATTTCAACATGGTAATTGAACAAGAAGCTGTTTGGAATTGGCAGAAGTCAGATGAATGACCAATCTTACATGCCCATTCTTCCTCTCTTGAGCTGTTATTTATATTCAAATTCAATACACATTGTTTCTCTCTGTAGATACCTATGTACTTACTAGATTCTAGTTAGTAAACTGCACATGCTCAATAACTTTGAGGACATTTAGTGAAAATGAAGGAAAAGATAACAAGGTTCCAAGATGGCCAAATAGGAAGAGCTCCAGTCTGCAGCTCCCAGCATGAGCAACGCAGAAGATGGGTGATTTCTGCACTTCCAGCTGAGGTACCGGGTTCATCTCACTGGGACTTGTCAGACAGTGGGTGCAACCCACGGAGCAGGGTGGGGCATTGCCTCACCCGGGAAGCCCAAGGGGTCAGGGAATTCCTTTCCCTAGCAAAGGTAAGCCGTGACAGACAGTACCTGAAAAATCTGGACACTCTCACCCTAATACTGCACTTTAAAAATGGCCTAAGCAAACGGCACACCAGGAGATTATATCCCATGCCTGGCTGGGAGGGTCCCATGCCCACGGAGCCTCACTCACTGCTAGCACAGCAGTCTGAGATCAAACTGCAAGGTGGCAGCGAGGCGGGGGGAGTGGCGTCCGCCATTTCTGAGGCTTGAGTAGGTAAACAAAGCGGCTTGGAAGCTCTAACTTGGTGGAGCCCACCACAGCTAAAGGAAGCCTGCCTGCTCCTGTAGACTCCACCTCTGGGAGCAGGGCATAGCTGAACAAAAGGCAGCAGAAAGTTCTGCAGACTTAAATGTCCCTGTCTGACAGCTTTGAAGAGAGTAGTGGTTCTCCCAGCATGGAGTTTGAGATCTGAGAATGGACAGACTGCCTTCTCAAGTGGGTCCCTGACCCCCGAGTAGCCTAACTGGGAGACACCTCCCAGTAGGGGCTGACTGATACCTTATACAGCCGGGTGCCCCTCTGAGATGAAGCTTCCAGAGGAAGGATCAGGCAGCAAAATTTGCCATTCTGCAATATTTGCTGTTCTGCAGCCTCCGCCGGTGATACCCAGGCAAACAGGGTCTGGAGTGGACCTCCAGCAAACTCCAACAGACCTGCAGCTGAGGGTCCTGACTGTTAGAAGGAAAACTAACAAACAGAAAGGACATCCACACCAAAACCCCATCTGTACGTCACCATCATCAAAGACCAAAGGTAAATAAAACCACAAAGATGGGGAGAAACCAGAGCAGAAAAGCTGAAAATTCTAAGAATCAGAGCACCTCTTCTTCTCCAAAGGAACGCAGCTCCTTGCCAGCAACAGCACAAAGCTGGACGGAGAATGACTTTGATGAGTTGAGAGAAGAAGGCTTCAGACGATCAGTAATAACAAACTTCTCCAAGCTAAAGGAGGATGTTCGAACCCATTGCAAAGAAGCTAAAAACCTTGAAAAAAGATTAGATGAATGGCTAACTAGAATAAACAGTGTAGAGAAGTCCTTAAATGACCTGATGGAGCTGAAAACCATGGCACGAGAACTACGTGACACATGCACAAGCTTCAGTAGATGATTTGATCAAGTGGAAGAAAGGGTATCAATGATTGAAGATCAAATGAATGAAATGAAGTGAGAAGAGAAGTTTAGAGAAAAAAGAGTAAACAGAAATGAACAAAGCCTCCAAGAAACATCGGACTATGTGAAAAGACCAAATCTACATCTGATTGGTGTATCTGAAAGTGATGAGGAGAATGGAACCAAGTTGGAAAACACTCTTCAGGATATTATCCAGGAGAACTTCCCCAACCTAGCGAGGCAGGCCAACATTCAAATTCAGGAAATACAGAGAACATCACAAAGGTACTCCTTGAGAAGAGCAACACCAAGGCACATAATTGTCAGATTCACCAAAGTTGAAATGAAGGAAAAAATGTTAAGGGCAGCCAGAGAGAAAGGTCGGGTTACCCACAAAGGGAAGCCCATCAGACTAACAGCGGATCTCTCGGCAGAAAGTCTATAAGCTAGAAGAGAGTGGGGGCCAATATTCAACATTCTTAAAGAAAGAATTTCCAACCCAGAATTTCATATCCAGCCAAACTAAGCTTCATAAGTGAAGGAGAAATCATATCCTTTACAGACAAACAAATGCTGAGAGATTTTGTTACCACCAGCCCTGCCTTCCAAGAGCTCCTGAAGGAAGCACTAAACATGGAAAGGAACAACTTGTACCAGCCACTGCAAAAACATGCCAAATTGTAATGACCATCAATGCTAGGAAGAAACTGCATCAACTAACGAGCAAAATAACCAGCTAACATCATAATGACAGGATCAAATTCACACATAACAATATTAGCCTTAAATGTAAATGGGCTAAATGCTCCAATTAAAAGACACAGACTGGCAAGTTGGATAAAGAGTTCAAGACCCATCAGTGTGCTGTATTCAGGTGACCCATCTCATGTGCAGAAACACACATAGGCTCAAAATAAAGGGATAGAGGAAGATCTACCAAGCAAATGGAAAGCAGAAAAAAGCAGGGGTTGCAATCCTAGTCTCTGATAAAAACAGACTTTAAACCAACAAAGATCAAAAGAGACAAAGAAGGCCATTACATAATGGTAAAGGGATCAATTCAACAAGAAGAGCTAACTATCCTAAATATATATGCACCCAATACAGGAGCACCCAGATTCATAAAGCAAGTCCTTAGAGACCTACAAAGAGACTCAGACTCCCACACAATAATAAGGGGAGACTTTAACACCCCACTGTCAACATTAGAGAGATCAACGAGACAGAAAGTTTGTTAACAAGGATATCCAGGACTTGAACTCAGCTCTGCACCAAGTGGACCTAATAGACGTCTACAGAACTCTCCACCCCAAATCAACAGAATATACATTCTTCTCAGCACCACACTTATTCCAAAATTGACCACATAGTTGGAAGCAAAACACTCCTCAGCAAATGTAAAAGAACAGAAATTATAACAAACTGTCCCTCAGACCGCAGTGCAATCAAACTAGAACTCAGGATTAAGAAACTCACTCAAAACCACTCAACTACATGGAAACTGAACAACCTGCTCCTGAATGACTACTGGGTACATAACGAAATGAAGGCAGAAATAAAGATGTTCTTTGAAACAAATGAGAACAAAGACACATACCAGAATCTTTGGGACACACAGCAGTGTGTAGAGGGAAATTTATAGCATTAAATGCCCACAAGAGAAAGCAGGAAAGATCTGAAATTGACACCCTAACATCACAATTAAAAGAATTAGAGAAGCAAGAGCAAGCACATTCAAAAGCTAGCAGAAGGCAAGAAATAACTAAGATCAGAGCAGAACTGAAGGAAATACAGACACAAAAAACCCTTCGAAAAATCAGTGAATCCAGGAGCTGGTTTTTTGAAAAGATTAACAAAATTGATAGACTGCTAGCAAGACTAATAAAGAAGAAAAGAGAGAAGAATCAAATAGATGCAATAAAAAATGATAAAGGGGATAATCACCACCAATCCCACAGAAATACAAACTACCATCAGAGAATACTATAAACACCTCTATGCAAATAAACTAGAAAATCTATAAGAAATGGATAAATTCCTGGACAAATACACCCTCCCAAGACTAAACCAGGAAGATGTTGAATCCCTGAATAGACCAATAACAGGTTCTGAAATTGAGGCAATAATTAATAGCCTACCAACCAAAAAAAAGTCCAGGACTAGGCGGATTCACAGCCGAATTCTACCAGAGGTACAAAGAGGAGCTGGTACCATTCCTTCTGAAACTATTCCAAACAATAGAAAAAGAGAGAATCCTCCTAACTCATTTGATGAGGCCAACGTCATCCTGATACCAAAGCCTAGCAGAGACATAACAAGAAAAGAGAATCTTAGACCAATATCCCTGATGAACATTGATGCAAAAATCCTCAGTAAAATACTGGCAAGCCAAATCCAGCAGCACATCAAAAAGTTTATCCACCATGATCAAGTGGGCTTCATCCCTGGGATGCAAGGCTGGTTCAATATATGCAAATCAATAAACGTAATCCATCATATAAACTGAACCAAAGACAAAAACCACATGATTATCTCAATAGACACAGAAAAGGCCTTTGACAAAATTCAACATCCCTTCATGCTAAAAACTCTCAATAAACTAGGTATTGATGGGACGTATCTCAAAATAATAAGAGCTATTTATGACAAACCCACAGCCAGTATCATACTGAATGGGCAAAAACTGGAAGCATTCCCTTTGAAAACTGGCACAAGACAGGGATGCCCTCTCTCCCCACTCCTATTCAACATAGTGTTGGAAGTTCTGGCCAGGACAATCAGGCAAGAGAAAGAAATAAAGGGTATTCAATTAGGAAAAGAGGAAGTCATATTGTCTCTGTTTACAGATGACATGATTGATTATTTAGAAACCCCATCGTCTCGGCCCAAAATCTCCTTAAGCTGATAAGCAACTTCAGCAAAGTCTCACGATACAAAATCAATGTGCAAAGATCACAAGTATTCTTATACACCAATAAGAGACAGACAGAGAGCCAAATCATGAGTGAACTCCCATTCACTATTGCTACAAAGAGAACAAAATACCTAGGAATCCAACTTACAAGGGAAGTGAAGGACCTCTTCAAGGAGAACTACAAACCACTGCTCAATGAAATAAAAGAGGACACAAACAAATGGAAGAACATTCCATGCTCATGAATAGGAAGAATCAATATTGTGAAAATGGCCACACTGCCCAAGGTAATTTATAGATTTAATGCCATCCCCATCAAGCTACCAATGACTTTCTTCACAGAATTGGAAAAAACTACTTTAAAGTTCATATGGAACTAAAAAAGAGCCCACATTGCCAAGACAATCCTAATCCAAAAGAACAAAGCTGGAGGCACCATGCTACCTGACTTCAAACTCTACTACAAGGCTACAGTAACCAAAACAGCATAGTACTGGTACCAAAACAGAGATATAGACCAATGGAACAGAATACAGCCCTTAGAAATAATACCACGCATCTACAACCATCTGATCTTTGACAAACCTGACAAAAACAAGAAATGGGGAAAGGATTCCCTATTTAATAAATGGTGCTGGGAAAACTGGCTAGCCATATGTAGAAAGCTGAAACTGGATCCCTTCCTTACACCTTATACAAAAATTAATTCAAGATGGATTAAAGACTTAAATGTTAGACCTAAAACCATAAAAACCCTAGAAGAAAACCTAGGCAATTCCATTCAGGACATACGCGTGGGCAAGCACTTCATAACTAAAACACCAAAAGCAATGGCAACAAATGGGATCTAATTAAACTAAAGAACTTGTGCACAGCGAAAGAAACTACCATCAGAGTGAACAGGCATCCTACAGAATGGGAGAAAGTTTTTACAATCTATCCATCTGACAAAGGGCTAATATCTAGAATCTACAAAGAACTTAAACAAATTTACAAGAAAAAATCAAACAACCCCATCAAAAAGTAGACAAAGGATATGAACAGACACTTCTCAAAAGAAGACATTTATGCAGCCAACAGACACATGAAAAAATGCTCATCATCATTGGCCATCAGAGAAATGCAAATCAAAACCACAATGAGATACCATCTCACACCAGTTAGAATGGCAATCATTAAAAATTCAGGAAACAACAGATGCTGGAGAGGATGTGGAGAAATAGGAACGCTTTTACACTGTTGGTGGGAGTGTAAATTAGCTCAACCATTGTGGAAGACAGTGTGGCGATTCCTCAAGGATCTAGAACTAGAATTACCATTTGACCCAGCCATCTCATTACTGGGTATATACCCAAAGGATTATAAATCATGCTGCTATAAAGACACATGCACACGTATGTTTATTGCAGCGCTATTCACAACACCAAAGACTTGGAACCAACCTAAATGTCCATCAATAATAGACTGGATTAAGAAAATGTGGCACATACACACCGTGGAATACTATGCAGCCATAAAAAAGGATGAGTTCATGTCCTTTGCAGGGACATGGATGAAGCTGGAAACCATCATTCCCAGCAAGCTATCACAAGGACAGAAAACCAAACACCGTATGTTCTCACTCATAGGTGGGAACTGAACAATGAGATCACTTGGACACGGAGGGGGGGAACATCACACACCGGAGCCTGTCAGTGGGTGGGGGGTTGGCAGAGGGATAGCTTTAGGAGAAATACCTAATGTAAATGATGAGTTGATGGGTGCAGCAAACCCACATGGCACATGTGTACATATGTAACAAACCTGCACGTTGTGCGCATGTACCCTAGAACTTAAAATATAATTAAAAAAAAGGAAAATATAAAATATTTCTCTTTAGACCTGAGGTTATTTTTAGGCTGGCCCATAGAAACAGGTCCAGATAAATTGTCTAAAAAAGCAAAGTAGGTACTTATGAATAGTATTCAATGCCTAGGATTAACATCTAAAAAGATTCAGTAGTACTGCTAACCAGCCAATAAAATACAAACTCCATTTGTCTTAGTTATGTAGAACTGTGTTTCCAGCTTAGAAAAAGTCAAACCAATGACTTTTATAACAATCTATCCTCATTTTTTATTCAGCTTCTAGAACATGGAAGCTTTAAAAGTGAATTGGCTAAATAGGCAAGAACTTCTGAAAGTTAATGTGTTAATGATTAAAAACAGTAAGTACAGGTTAGTAATTACCTGGGTAATTAATTGAAGCCTTATTCTATTTTCACAAGACTTACTTGCTTAATTCAAGCAAAACAAATTTTGGTCTAAATTACCTAGATAATTATGACATCTTTTTACTTGAGAAGTGTAGAACTTGCCTCAGGCTACAAAACTAACTATATTATTACTAAACTGATAACCAGGTAGGATTCTGACATTATTGTATGCTTAAGAGTGATTTAACAATAGCTATTCCCAGTAGGGAAATTTTAAAAATCAGATCCAGTTACATGTATTATGATTTTTCTACCTTATGGACTATTTTGGAGGGGTAAGCTATTAAGACTAAGACTATGAATGAGAGTTGGGGAGAGAGCAGGAAGGGAGGAACATGCACACCACATTAACACAGAGGCAATCTTCTGCCTCGGACTGTTCTTTACTACGGTTCTTAAAGAAAATATACATTCTGCTGCAGCTAACTAGCCTCCGTCTTCTACACCAAATAATATTCCATGCCATGGAAGTGCTATATAATAACTCTCCCAGGTGACACCTTATACCGTTTAAAAGCCTTTAAAATCTCTAATCCGAAGGTGTCACAGTAAAGAAATGTAAACACTTAGGAAAACAAAAATGTGATTACCTGAGGAAGTCATCTATGTCCATGGAATGGGCCCGTTTGTCACTAAAACCTGTGCTAGTTAGGATTTGCTGTATTTTATCTGCTATACTGAAATCTTCTGGCAATATCTATCAATATAAGATTCAGAATAAATGAACGACATATTATTTAAAAACCCTGTGAATACTTCTCTGTAAACATTTATATGTAGTCACAATGGTGGGATTTGATCTGCTTATTCTTTGTGAAATTGTGTCTTTGAGAACTGATTTGATAAGGTTGACTATAAAAGCATCACTTCATTACCCACAAAGATAGGGCTTTCCATGGACTGTGTTGGAAAACAAGCCTTAGGTCCCACGCTGAACTGAGGCTTGCTGCTTTCTGCCCCCAAATTTATCCCTAGGGCCTGCTTGCTTGATGGCTCTGCAGTGGGCTCTTGCCCACTCTGCAGCATGTTATTTCATCTCAGGGGCTTGAGAATCAGGGAAAGCCATTGGGAGACAAGAGCCAAACCTATATTGCTCTTTAAAATCAATTGGTTTTAATACAGATTTAATATATAGAAATAATAATATACAAAGAATAATGGTAAAACAAACATCCATGTACTTACCACCCAGCTTAAGAAATATATATGATGTATGATGCATGTATTAGTCAGAGTTTTCCATAACAGAATAGGAGATTTTAGATATACGTATATATATATATATATAAAATATACATGTATTTTTTACTATATATATACATATACATAAAATATATACTATAAAATCATACTAATGATTTCCTTGTTCTATTTCTTCGTATCTCTGGGTATAAATATTATGTAGACATGGTCATTAAGTAATGCTTGACAACTAATAAAAGATCAAATTCATAGAATAATATTAGACATCATTATTTTTGATAAAGATAAGAGTAAGAGTAAGGTATTTTAGATTCCTCTCATGAATCAGGATTTGCAAGATATTTATTTTCTTTTTCAGCATATTAGTTAAGTTGTTTTTAACTCTCTTGGGACCAATTTCGCTCAACTTTCATAAATATTCTGATAATAATTGTGTCAGCACCAGGAATGTCTACCAAAATATCTTTCTTTTCTAACAAAGATTAAAACAGATTGATTTGTTTTTCATAATTTTTTAAAATGATTCACTTCTCTTGCCAACTTAACTTATGCAGCTGCTTTTGATACGGAAGATTCTGTTATTGGTGCATCGATTCTTGACTGTTTTCTTTAGTGCCATAGAGAGGAGAGAAGAGTGTAGATAATATAAAAACTTCATATATTTTTGACTTTGAAATTTTTAAGTGTTCTTTCTTCCCCTCCTGATTGAATCTTCCAGAATCTTGGCTCTTTTAATTGTGAACTGTGTGACTAATCTTGGACAAGTTACCTAAACTCTCAAAACTTCAGTTTTCTCATTTGGAAAATGAATATAATCAACAATAGTACCTAATTCATAGTAAAATAATGCTGTCAGAGTTATATGTGGCAGTCACACAAAATACTAAGTGTATTTCCAGGCAAATAGTAAGCACTTAATGAATGAACATGATTTTTGTTGCTGTTTAAACTGAAATAATAGCTGAGATGGCATGGAGTTGAAGGCATCGGAATTGAGGAGAGGAAGGTATTTAAAGGACAGTGTAATAAATGGGCTGTCCACACAATGCTGAAGTCACAGAGGATGATAGCATTAGGTGGGTGGAAAGACTGTGTTGTTTGCCAAAGTCTTTGAATAATCAGAGAGGTGGCTGGAGGCTGGTCAGGAAGAGTGATGAGGAATAAGAGATGCGTGATCTAAGCCCGATATATATGGGAGAATGGGCATCAGCCCCTGAGTGGGCTGTGGTGGAGGCTGTGTACTTGGGGTGCACCCAGGAGTCAGTTAAGGGAAGGAGTTGGGAGAGATGGAGGATGTAATAGAGATATTTTTACGTGGAGAGGAGGTTCTCTAAGACACAGTAAATAGGCTTTAGAGGGAAGGGAGCAGTATAATTGGTTTAGGGGAAAGAAGCCCAAAACAAAATGGGAATGAGACTGTGGGAGGAGAGCTGACAAGAGGGAATTAAATATTGGATGATGGTAAAGAATAATATCGATATAAACCACAGGGCTTCCAGAAAGAATTAAAAATGTTTTTGGTTCCGGTCAAGATGGAGAAATCAACCTGAATAGACTGTGAAGTAAGGGGGGAGGCGAAGGCTATCTTGAACTGCAGTCTGAGGTGGCAAGCTGCAAGAAGAGGCAGTGAGAGGAGGGAGGGAAGTTTTGAAGCTCTGCTCTTGCCTCTTCCACATTTCCTTGGACAATCAGTACCCACTTCTTCATCAGAGAGAGATTGTTGGCAGCAGCTTACCGGTAATAACGGAATAGCACAAAAGCTCTGCTGGGGTGAGATAGCTGAAAGTGGCTGGAGTGAAGCCAAGATGTTGTTGGATGTTCACACTTCCATTTCTTCCCCTTCCAATGGCCCAATGATGATGGAGTTGCAGTGTGGGAAGGCTGCCTTCTGCCAGTGGTGCTTCTTCCTAAGTACTTAAGGGTGAAACTACTCAGAAATCTGCCTGGTTGAATGGCAGCAAAGGAGAGTATCAGTAGTGGTTTTGTGTGCCTAGGGCTCTCCACTCTCCTTGCTTTTCTCTCTCCTCCTTTAACTCACTAGGACTGACTGACTAGAGCCTGGCCTTCAAGCCATTCTCATTACACAATTCTGGACAGAATAATAGTTAATACCCTCTTGTTCACAAGCCCAGAAAACCAAACCAAACAAAACAAAACATCGACAGACACGAGACCCCCAAGGAAAAATAGTGCTATATGCCATTAAACTTTTTGGCATAAAGTTGCTTATAATATTCTCCCATTATTGTTTTAATGTATGTAAGATTTGCTGTGATAAGCACTCGTTCATTCCCAATGGTGGCAGAATGTATTCGCCTCTTTTTCTATTTCTTTTTCTCTCAGTATCTCCTACTTCTAAATTAGAATAACTCGGACTTTATCAATTCTGTTAATCATTTCAAAGACCCAACATATGACTTTGTTAATTTTTTCCTCTTATGTCTTCTATTTTGTTCACTTCTACCCTTATCTTTATTATTTTCATACTTTGCCATATTCTGGGTTTACTTTACTCTTATTACCCTATCTTCTTTCTATAGAATCTTAAGTCATTGATGTTAGACTTTTTCTTCTTTTTTAAGATAGCTCTTCTGCCCTGAAAAACCTTAGCTGGTCACCACCTCACAATCAGTGAAAGTTCAAACTTCATCATAGTTAAAATCTCAGGCTTCCTGCCCTGCTGTTGCTCTTCAGCTGGGAAACAAGTACTTCAGAGAGAACTCTTTTAGCTCTTCTATCCTGCCTCTAGCCACCAGCATGTCACTTCTATGCACTTGGTGAATGTCCTTGGAATAAAATGTGTGGCTGGATTCAGACTTGTTCTGTAGCTAGCCTTCTTGTGATTCTAATTTATCATGCATGCTGTATGTGCAATTAAGTTTGTTAAAAGTTCAGCTGGTCTATCAGTTATCTACTGCTGTGTAACAAACTCTCCCCAAACAGTGGCTTAACATACATATTTGTCATGCTTCTGGTAGGTGAGGCAGTTCTGCTCCATATTATATTGATTGAGATCACTTATGTGGCTTAATTCACCTGGTAGGTGGGCTGGGCTGGAAATTCCCAAATAGCCTGTCCCTCTCCTATTTCTGGGGCCTTCATATTTCTCTCTCTATGGCCTTTATATTCACATGATGTTTCACCTTCCAGGTCTCCTCAATATGGCCTCTGGATCTTATTTAACAGTAGCTGGGCTTCAATACAGAAGGTTTTAAAAAGATAAGCCCCATTGTGCAAGCACTCTTCAAGATTCTGCTGGCATAACACTTCTAACTTGGCCTTGACCAAAGCAAGTCACATTCTAGCCTAGGAGGGTTGGTTCACTGTGAACCAGCATTGTGATTTTTTCCTTATTTCTTGAGGTCTATGGCATATTCCTCCTTTTCCTGCCTCTCGGCAAGGGATGAAACAACTTTAGGTATTTTTTCTCCTAGAGAGGGATATTTATTTTCTTATTTAGTCATTTTAAGTTTCTTTGTATCTTCAGCCGTGGGATGAGGTTAAAAAGCCAGAAAGGAAAGCTATGATTTTATAGATTATTTTTTGTTCTTATGGTTAGGGTAAGATCAAACATATTTAGCAACTTTCTGCATCCAAACCCTAAAGTGGAACAAATGCCCACTACTTATATCTCATACTTTCTCACCTGTACTTAATACTTCATGCCCTCATAACTTTCCCCCTTCAGGTCAGTAGATAATCTCATCTACTGATGGCACAGAGGAAACAGAAGCCAATAGGATGTGCTGATTTGTTTCAGTACAGAAATAATATCTGGAATAGTAGTTGGATTTGGAGCCCTACCTTTTTAAGTTTATGAAAATCCATTGTCATCTTCCAAGACACATCTGTCTTCTGTACAGGTTGAATGGGGATGTGATAGAAATGACTAAATTGCTACCTGTGCATCATTCAAGTCCCTTGTGATGTAATTAATCTCTGCAATCCCTCCAGAAATGTAATACTAAAAATTTATATAGAAGTTGCTAGTTTTATTTATTTTTATTAAAAAATATATTTTTTGAGACTGGTTTTTGCTATGTTGCCCAGGTTGGACTTGAACTCCTGGGCTCAAGAGATCCTTCCATCTCAGACTCCTGAGTAACTGGGGCTATAGGCACACACCACTGTGCCTGGCTATAAGTTGCTAGTGTTTATGTACTGGAGTAACCTACGTCATTTTGATGGGCAGTGCTTTTGAGGCTGAATCTCAATTTTTTTGTGGTCATTCTCTGATCATTCACCACTTGTGTGTTGAATGTTTTCTGTGTGAACAGTGTAACAACTTCTGCTTTGAACTGAAACCGAGATAGAAGAGAAAGCCCTGAGCAGATTCTTCCTACATTCTTGACGGTGGTGACCTAACAACACTTACTTACACTTACTTCACATTGATCCTGACGACTGCAGGGAACCCAAGAAATTTCTGCTAACCAGATCCTTAACCATCTAATGAAATTTAATCAGAGTTATGGCAAATGGTAAACAAATGCACACGAAATGAAATGCACTAAAATTCCAGGCTAGAACTGTTTGTGAGCCAAGATGGATCTGTGGTGTAGCTTAGAACCAGAAAAACCTCCTCAAATTTGAATATCAGCACAGGCAAAAATAATGAACAACCAGGTTGAAGAATTTCTTTCCCTTCTGACCAATCCGGGCCATTTCAGAATGGCTTCCTGAAATATCCATACTTGCCTCTTTCTTCTCCACTCTTCAGATGAGAAGGACAAAATCTTTGTTCGAAGATAAAATCCTAAATCACTTTAATCTATCATACTTTTCACTTTATCATGTTTTACTTTTGACCTTCAAGACTACAACCTCTTTTCTTGTCTCTATTTTGAGTTAGTCTACAATGCGATCTAGGAAATTATCTTGTATCCTGGAAATACATCCTCATATTTCAAATGATGCCCACTGAACTCAGCTTCTCCATGACCCTCTTCTCCACATTTCCCTCTGACTTTTTCCCCTTTTTAGGGGAAATTTGACAATTTTACCCTAGTCACACTGAAGTTGTGCCTGGGTCTGCTTTTAATGGAAAAGTATTGTCTCTTCAGTCAATCCAACTTGTCTGTAGCTGAGCAGATGGCACCTTCTATCCACTCATACCTTTTAGCTGCATTGTTTCTCAATTTCTTGAATGCCAAAAGGATAAAAACTAAATCAATTTTTTCCTTACCTTAACTTCCTTAAAGTCACATGGTTGCTACAAGTCTCAAGAAGAGAAAGAAACTTCTAGCATACTGAGTTGTGGGGACACAAAAACTTCTATTACTCATGTAAGAGCTACTTGTTTTAAACATAAATTTTGTGTCAGCGGTTTCAGCTATTAATATTTATGGTTTCAGGTTCATGACATTATTTTTAAATAAATGAGACAAAACCAGATAAGCACTCTAACAACTAATGAGTATTTATTCCAAGTCGTAAAGCCTGTTACCGACTTGATATAAGATAATTTAGAGACCTTCAAAAATGAGCTTGGATTTTAGTGCTTGAAAATGTCAAGTACAAGACTAATAAATTTATTACAGTTATCTCATTCTTCAGGTGATAGTGGCTTTGGTACTTATAATATGGCTCATACAATTTATCCCTGTCTTAAGGTTAATTGACTTCTAAACTTTTAAGAGGGGCACCTTCAGAGAAGCACCTAACTGGAGTTGATAAATGTAGATTTAAACCAAGTGAATCAACCTAATCCCCCGAATACAGAATTTTAATGACAGGTCAATCAAACGGCACATCCATACTTACCTCATAAGACATTCTAGACATGAATCATTCAGTGGCATGTGGTAATGGGCAAAAAAACATTCTCTGATAAAGAGATTGTGAATTGAGGAGATGTTTTCTTATAGGAGTGGTGGTAAATGTGATAACTTATAAACATGAGTCTTAAAATGTTTTAAAATGTGCTATGGAGCACAAAGCTGAAATAATTAGTTTACAGCGACACAAAGACATGTCCCTTTGCCACCCAATATAAATACGTATAGTTAAAAACAGAATCAGTTAGGGCGTAGTCAGAATTCATCAGGGAAGCCAAACCACTATGAATATTATGGGAATAAGAAAGTTATTTTATGAATTAGAACTTACACACATTTAGTCCTTCTGAAACATTGGAGTGGGTAGAGAAGTCAGAGCCTGAAGGAGAATCTGAAAGATCTCATATATCCACCTGTCAAAGTGGGATCTCAAAGTGGGAGCTTGTGGAGAGGCCCATTGTTTGTCCCTGTAGATCTACAGCCAAGACTGTGGTGTTAGGCTTGGGACTGCTATTGGGGCCAATAGTTTGGAGGACAAACTGGATGAGGAGCAGATAAGGGTGAATTATAAGCTGGGCACCTCTGCATCCGTCCCTCACTGTGTTGAGAATAATGAACTTCTAGAAGTAATGGTTCCTACTTCATTTCTACCTTGCAATTCTTACACAAGTTCCCTTTGCCATACCATACTGGAAGATAAATCTGGGAAATGAAATTCGCAGTTTAACCAAATTGATAAGAGCACAATCCAGTTTAGTCCACCTCTTATTAAATTTCTATTTCTACAAACCCCTTTTCATCATGGTTAACATTCAAACAAATTCAATAGCAAAATCATTCTTCCAGTTAACATAATGCAGTCATTCCTCATACAACTAAATGCATGCTAACCTTTTCCCTAGCAGAGTGTATACAATGTCCAACTTTATCCATCTTTGGATGATGTTCACTCCTCTTATATCTGAGTCATACTTCTACCTTGATATCCTCTGTATTCAATACTAAAATTAATCTCTGTTAACACGTCTTATGTTCAGTATTAGGGAAGTAAAAAAGGGGAAAAGTAGAAAGAAAAATAGTTGATAAACTTTAGTTCATCTTAGTTCTTTATTTGTTGAAGTGACTCAAATCTTTATAATGGAAAGGTCTGGGTATTAGTAGCCCTGCCTGCATTGAGTTATAGTTTTCTACTGACTTTAATCATAGGATGTGGAACTACTAAGATGTACCCCAAAGGAATTTCTCCATTTTACTCCTTCCTGCTCCCATTGTGCAGTAGCAAACCCAGGATAAGTCACTCCAACTATCTCCATTCTGTCTGTTTACTGGCATGAGGAACCCAGAGTTGTCAGGTGGCAGTTTCAGCTCCCACATTAATGGTATCATTGATGTGTCACTTGGTAGAAGTGCTTCTCTTTTGGGAACTCAGATCTCTAAACCAGCAAAGATGCAGAAATGGAAAACATTTTTGCAAGTGGATCATAGAGATAATTGTGAGAAAAGTTATTTCCATTTCTATCCCTTGATTTTTGGATTTGTGAACCATGGCTATAGGAGAAACAGAACCATACAGTGGTTACTGATTCAGAGAAAATACTGCATCCTGAATGATGTCATTCTAGAGACACGAAGTGCTGTCATCTAGCTTCCACAATAACTAAGTCTTCAATAGACCATCCCACAGCTCTATCAGGCTAGCAGCTTCAGAAAGGGTAGGAATGTTGAATTCTATGAGCATGAGCCTAAATAGGCATACTTCATTTACTGTGAAATGAGTTCCCTGATCAGAAACAATGCAGTGTGGAATATGATGATGTTAAATAAGGTATTCTGTAAGTCCATGGATTGGCAAAATCATTGAGGGCTGGAAAGGCAAATTCATATTCAGAGAAACTATTGCAGTGAGAACAAAGTTCTGACCTTTCCTTGGTAGAATTGGTCCAAAGGTAATCAACCTGCCACCAGGTGGCTGGCTGGTTCCCCTGAGGAGTGGTAATGTACTGGGAACTCAGTGCTTGTCTCTGCTATTGGCAAGTTTGGCATTTTCTGCAGTTGTTATAGCTAAATAGGCTTTGGTGAGTTCAAGTCCATATTGTTGAGCTCATGTGAAATCTTCATTCATTTGTTCATATGCCGATCGGGGAAAGAAATTGCCTGAGACCACATAATGGGTCATCCCGCTCATCTAAATACTAAGATTCTCCTCTGCTGAGGCTGCTCTTTGGTGAACATTCACAGGGTACACAAATATTTGCACATTCTGTGCCTGTTTGGAGACATCTTTTTTTCAAACCCTCCGTATCTCCCATTAACCAGTTTTCCAACTGTGTTTCTTCTAAGGTAGGGTGTAAAAGTGTATTGATAGCCCTGCCAACTGAAAGAAAACTTCTAATGGTCTTCACTAACAAGTATAGGGATAAAAATATTTCTCGATCAGTAGCTGAATACAAGAGAATATGCTGATTTTCTTCAGTAACGACACACTATCTGGAACAGCAGTTGGGTTTGGAATCACTGCTAACTTAATTTTGTGAAAATCCACTGCCATTTTCCCAGATCCATATCTCTTCTGTACAGGCAAAATTAGGTGAGCTGAATAGGGAGGTAATGGTAATCACCACCTGTGCATCCTTCAGATCCTTTATGATGTAATTAATCTTTGCAGTTTCTCCAGTAATACAGTATTCTCTTTCAAGCTTTCTTAGTTTTTTTTTTAACTTAATTGTCGATTATATAGCACTGCACTCAACAACTGAAGATCCATATTCTTTTCAAGTACTCATAAAATGTATATAAAGATAGACCATATGATGGAACATAAATAAATCATAAAAATATTTGAAAAGATTGAATTTTACACAATTTGTTCCCTGATCAAAATGGAATTAAATTACAAATTATCAAAATATTACATCTAGAAAAGCCCCAGATATCAAAAAGTTAAACAACTTACATTTAAACAACTCATGGGTCAAAGAAGAAATCACACAGAAAATTATAAAATATTTTATATCAATGATAATAAAATCACAACCAATGAACATTTTTGGGTTTCAGCTAAAGTAGTACTTAGGAGATTTTAGTCATTAAGTTCCTGTGTAAAAAAAGAAGTTCTTCCTTCATGATACTGATTCTATTTCCATTGAATATATACCCAGAATTGGGATTGCTGGATCATAGGGGGTTCTATTTTTAATTTTTTGAGGAAATTCTATACTATTTTCAGTAATGGTTGTACCAATTTACATTGCCACAAAACAGTGTACTGGGGGTTCCCCTTTTCTCTACACTCTAAGCAACACTTGTTAGCGATTATATTTTTGATTATAGCCCTCCCAGCAGGCATGAGGTAATATCTAATTGTGGTTTTAATTTGCATTTCCCTGATGATCAGTGATGTTCAGCACCTTTTCATATATAATACCTGTTGGCCATTTGCATTTTTTCTTTGGAAAAATGTCTATTCAGGTCCTTTCCCCATTTGTAAAATCAGGCTATTTGTTTTTGCTGAGTTGTGTATGTTTCTTATATATTTTGGATAACAACACTTTATTAGATATATAGTTTGTAAATGTGTTCTCCCATTCTGTAGGCTGCCTTTTCATTCTGTTGTTTCTTTTGCTGAGCAGAAGCTTTTTAGTTTGATGTAGTCTTGCTTGTTTGCTTTTGCTTTTGTTTCCTGTGTTTTTGGTGTCATAGCCAAAAGAGTTATGCCAAGATTGATGAATGGATAAAGAAAATGTGATATATATATAATGTTTATATATATTTATATATACATTATCTATATTACATTATAAATGTGATATATGTGGTATATATAATTATATATAATGTAATAATATTTATAAATATTTATAATGTGATATATATAATGTAACATATAATATATAAATATATAATGTATATAAAAAGTAATATTTATATATTTATAATTTAATATATAGTATATAATGTAATATGTATTAAATATATAATATATAATGTAATATAATGTTACATTATATATCACATATATTATGTGATATATAATTATAAATGTGATATATATACACATATTTATATAACATAATATTATTCAGCTCTAAAAAATAAGGAAATCTTGCCATTTGTGAGAACATGGAAACCTGGATAAACCTGGAGGACATTATGTTAAGTGAAATAAGCCAGACACAGAAAAACAAATGCTATATGATTTCACTCATATGTGGAATCTGAAAAAGTCAAACTCATAGAAGCAGAGAGTAGAATAGTGATTGCCAGGGTCTGAGGGGTCTGGGGAAATGAGGAGATGTTGGTCATGGAGTACAAACTTTCAGTTATAAGATGAATAAGTTTCGGGGATCTAATGTACAGCATGGTGAATATAGTTAATAATCTGTATTATTTACTTAAATTTGATGAGAAAGCAGATTTTAAGTCCTCTTCACCACTATGCGTGGTGATGGATGTGTTAATTTGACTGTGGTAATCCTTACATGATGTATATGTATATCAAATAATCATGGTGTACATTCTTGAATAAATACAATTTTCATTTGTCAATTACATATTTTAACATAAATAAAAGACACTTATGAGAAAAGGTCTTAAATCGATCTAATTTTCTCCACTGGAAACTAGAAGAATAGCCAATTACACTCAAAGCAAGTAGAAAGAAGGAAATAATAAATATAAAGGCAGAAATCAGTAAAATTGATAACAAATAACCGATAAAGAAAGTCAATAAAGCCAAAGTTTTTTCTTTGAAAAGATTATTAAAATTGAAAACTTATAGTAAGGCTAGTCAGGAAAACCCACCACAAATGATCAGTACTGTAAATCAAAAATAAAATTCTAAGCCCCCAGCTGACTGATGGACCTCCGTCTGGGCAAAGGGTATTCCAAAGTAAACCTGAAAATCTAGTTTAGGCCATGATGGGAAACAGGGTTGGTGGGGGCAGGGGTTGAGGGTGCTGGTCAGACATACCCTCCTCCCCTTGGCACAACTGACCAGCATTAATATTAAAACAGAGACCTTACAACTGACAAAGCAGACTCTTTGTATCAATAAGATACCAAAATGACAGCAGGCTCTGAAAGCAGTTCAAGTATTTTACCACCAAATATATTTCTTTGACACATTTTGAAATGGCCTGCAAAACTGTCTCTTGTGGGGAAAATCTATATCCTGTAGAGAATCCCTTTCCCTTTCCAGTTCTTTTTCCTGATACAGGAAAGAATTAACTGAGAGTCTGGTATCTTTTTACATCGGATAAGAAACATTTACAATCTATTCTCTCTGAAGCCTGCTACCCGGAAGCTTCATGTACATGATAAGAATCTTGTTCTCTACAACCCGGTATCTTAACCTAGACACTCCCTTCTATTGATTCTAGGTCTTTAGGTGGTGACTTAATTCTTTCAACCTACTGCCAATCAGAAAATCTTTGACTCCGCATATGACCTGAAATTCCTCCCGACACTACACACTTAGTTTTCTTGCCTTTCCAGACTGAACCAATGTAACGTTTACATGTATTGATTGAAGTCATATGTCTCCCCAAAATGTATAAAACCATGCTATAGCCCGACCACCTTGGGCACATGTTCTCAGGACACCCTGGGGCTGTGTCATGGGTTATTGGTCCTCATATTGTTACCAGCAGCGAATCCATAGAGGTCTGCAGCATCATCAAATCTTGCCTCCTCAGGAGAAAGAATTCTACCGAGGGGCATAAGACAGAAGGAGAGACCGAGGCTAGTTTTAGAACAGGAGTGAAAGTTTATTAAAAAGCTTTAGAGCAGGAACCTAACAGCGGATCTCTCGGCAGAAACTCTACAAGCCAGAAGAGAGTGGGGGCCAATATTCAACATTCTTAAAGAAAAGAATTTTCAACCCAGAATTTCATATCCAGCCAAACTGAGCTTCATAAGTGAAGGAGAAATAAAATACTTTACAGACAAGCAAATGCTGAGAGATTTTGTCACCATCAGGCCTGACCTAAAAGAGCTCCTGAAGGAAGCACTAAACATGGAAAGGAACAACCGATACCAGCCACTGCAAAATCATGCCAAATTGTAAAGACCATCGAGGCTAGGAAGAAACTGCATCAACTAATGAGCAAAATAATCTGCTAACATCATAATGACAGGATCAAATTCACACATAACAATATTAACTTTAAATGTAAATGGACTAAATGCTCCAATTAAAAGACACAGACTGGCAAATTGGATAAAGAGTTCAAGACCCATCAGTGTGCTGTATTCAGGAAACCCATCTCACGTGCAGGGACACACATAGGCTCAAAATAAAAGGATGGAGGAAGATCTACCAAGCAAATGGAAAACAAAAAAAGGCAGGGGTTGCAATCCTAGTCTCTGATAAAACAGACTTTAAACCAACAAAGATCAAAAGAGACAAAGAAGGCCATTACATAATGGTAAAGGGATCAATTCAACAAGAAGAGCTAACTATCCTAAATATATATGCACCCAATACAGGAGCACCCAGATTCATAAAGCAAGTCCTGAGTGGCCTACAAAGAGACTTAGACTCCCACACAATAATAATGGGAGACTTTAACACCCCACTGTCAACATTAGACAGATCAACAAGACAGAAAATTAACAAGGATACCCAGGAATTGAACTCAGCTCTGCACCAAGCGGACCTAATAGACATCTACAGAACTCTCCACCCCAAATCAACAGAATATACGTTTTTTTTCAGCACCACACCACACCTACTCCAAAATTGACCACATACTTGGAAGTAAAGCTCTCCTCAACAAATGTAAAAGATCAGACATTATAACAAACTGTCTCTCAGACCGCAGTGCAATCAAACTAGAACTCAGGATTAAGAAACTCACTCAAAACTGCTCAACTACATGGAAACTGAAAAACCTGCTTCTGAATGACTACTGGGTACATAACGAAATGAAGGCAGAAATAAAGATGTTCTTTGAAACCAACGAGAACAAAGACACAACATACCAGAATCTCTGGGACACATTCAGAGCAGTGTGTAGAGGGAAATTTATAGCACTAAATGACCACAAGAGAAAGCAGGAAAGATCCAAAATTGACACCCTAACATCACAATTAAAAGAACTAGAAAAGCAAGAGCAAACACATTCAAAAGCTAGCAGAAGGCAAGAAATAACTAAAATCAGAGCAGAACTGAAGGAAATAGAGACACAAAAAACCCTTCAAAAAATTAATGAATCCAGGAGCTGGTTATTTGAAAGGATCAACAAAATTGGTAGACCATTAGCAAGACTAATAAAGAAAAAAAGAGGGAAGAATCAAGTAGACGCAATAAAAGATGATAAAGGGGATATCACCACCGATCCCACAGAGCAGGAACCAAAAGAAGGAAAGTACACTTGGAAGAGGGCTGAGTGGGTAACTTGAAAGACAAGTGTGCAGTTTGACCTTTGGACTTGGGGTTTTATATGTTGGCATACTTCAGGGGTCTTGCATTCCTTCTCCCCTAATTCTTCCCTTGGGGTGGGCTGTCTGCATGCACAGTGGCTTGCTAGTGCTTGGGAGATGAGCATGCGCAGTATGTTTCCTGGAATTGTATGCGTGCTCATGTGAGGCGTTCTTCCCTTATCAGCCAAATGTTCTAGGAGGTCACATACCAATTAAACTCAGCCATTTTGCCTCTTAACGCACATGCTTGAGTCTACATGCCCAACTCCTGAGATCTTACAGGGAAGCTGCTGATGATCAGTTTCAGGTTTTTCCTATCTATTGGGAGACTGCCTTTCCCTCCTGTGGGCTGTGACTAATTATTACTTTAGAGAGACAGTTAAGAACCACTTGACCATCACCTGATGGCCACCCAACACTCCTGGTGTGTATGTGTGTGTGGGACCCCTCTCCTTCCCTGCTCATGCCTGCGTAGCTAACTACTGTAACAATATTTGGCTCAGAATGAGTCTCTTCAAATATTTTATAGAATTTGCCTGTTTTCATTGACAGTACCAGGCATGAAAGAAATGAAATCACTACAGAGTTCACAGAAATTGTGAACAACTTTATATCAATAAATTAGAAACTTAGATTAAATGAACAATTCTCTTGAAGGTAAAAAAATAACAGAAAGTCAAAAAAAAAAAAAAACCTGACAGATTTGAAGAAAATACCTGTAAATCATATATCTGATAAGGTACTTGTGTACAGAATATAAAAACAACTCTTACACTTTAATAACAAAAAGAAAAATAACTCAAAAAATGGACAAAGGATTAGAATAGATATTTCTTTAGAGATGATATATGTGAATGGCTAATAAGCACATAAAAAGATACTCTACATCATTAGTCATTAGGGAAATGCAAATTTAAACTACAATGAGGTGCCACTTCACACTCACATTAGAGGCTATAATAAAAAAGAGAAAATAACAAGTGTTGGCAAGAATATGAAGAAACTAGAACCCCGATACATTGCTGGTGGGAGTGTTCTCTACTAACTTTAACTTAGGCATACTTGTAACATTGCTAGGACTCTATTGCACAAAGTCCAGTCACCTTAAAAAACAATTTGGCTTCGCCTCTAAATATTAAACTTAGAGTTACTATCTAATCCACAAATTTTAGTCCTAGGTATATTAGTATTGAATCATGCTGACAATAGCTCTTTGAGGCACCTATTGAAAGGGTTTGTTGAAAGCCTCTCTGGAATCACCTGAGTTCAATGAGAACTGGTTTCAGTCCAGGAGTCTCATCGTAAGTTTTGATTATATAAAGACTGAAGCATTTGGAAATTTGTAAAGTATGGCAAAATATTAATCAAAAAGATGAAGACATCTTTGGAAAAATACTTGTTTTTTTTTTTTTGTGTGTACTCCAAAGAGAAATAGGATAATGTAATCTAGATATTCACTGGCACCAGATTCTAATATAGAAGTCAAAATTATGCAACAGCCAGCTGGCTAAATGATGTTGATATGAGTATTATGGAAACCAGTCAGTGTCCTTTGGGGGGAAAAAAACTCTTTGAAAAGAGAAGTGAATTTCAAGATTTCTTTGTGAGATTGCCAGTGTTGTCTTTGACATTGCTGATGTCTGGTTGTCATAATTTTCTCCATTGTTTGAGATAGAATTTCATAACACCAATAAATATTTTTCATGTTAAAAAATAAAAAATTAAAAATTAAAGTCCGTTATAATTATTTTGTTTTTTTGAAGAAAATACTAATTTGATGCAAAATAATCAGACTTAGAGTGATATATGTATGTGTGTGTATATATATATAATTCTTTCAACCAATTGACAACCAATCTTATTTATATATGTTATTCTTATATATATATTTAACCAGAGTTCCACTTTAAACCCTAAATTCTTTTGAAATAGAGTAGAAAGGCAAATTGCTTTGAATTAATACAAATAATTTTTAATAATAAATTAGTAAAATTTATTATAAATTATAAAATCTTACAAATTGTAAAAATTAATAATTTTTTGGGGGCAATCCTTTTTTATTGATGATTATTTGGTAATAGGACTGAACATTTGAGTTTTTTTTACTAAATTGGATGGAGTTACTGTGAATTAAGAATCTTTTTAATAGCTTATAATGTTTAACAAATTCTCTAGTTTTAGTTTATAGATGCTTACGAGTGAAGTGCTTTACCTTTGAGGTAGATTTTAAGTGAAATGCTGCAGAATGTCCTAGATTTTACATTAATTGTCTTTGGAGGATGTTCCTATTTATTAGTTTAATAAATCTATATGTTTTACAATAAGATGCTACTTCACTATTATTTCTTTAAATTGTTGACTGATAGAAATTAGTTAATAATGAATACCACACATACAAAAAAAGGCCAGCCATGTCAGCATGTAGACCATCTTGATAGAGTTGTTAAAACAAGATACAAGAAGAAAAAGCCTATGCCAAAATTAATAGCAGACAAAAATCTTTTCTGTGAAATTCTTTCAAATAAAAATCTAGGAGTAGTTCTCTTAAAAAAGAGCATAAATAGAAAATATAAGGCAGGGAAAGGTTAACATGCATTACCAAAAGTGAAATATGTTAGAATTAAGAATGTGATTTTAGATTTAAAGTTTACTAAAATATAACGAACAAAATGAGTATATAATATTAGATAGGCATTTAATTTTCTTAGCAAATGAATCCCAAAGTCATTTAAATTGTATTAAACTAAACTTGCTCACACAAATCTTATATAAAGAAACTTATGTATTTATTCCAAAGGTGGATAGACTAGTCCTCATCAGGCCAACTCTACTCTCCTTTCTCTTTTTTCACTTATCCTCTCTCCTTCTCTTTCTTCTTTTCCTCCTTTCTCTTCCCCATATCTCTCTTTTCCTGCCTCTCTTTCTTCTGTCTTCTTATCTTTTCTTCCTCTATTTCTCTCTTGTTTTATCCCTCTCTCCCTTTTTTTCACCTTTCTGTGTCTCTCTGTTTCACTTGTTATCTCTTCCTCTATCTCTTCCAGTGTCCTTTCTTCCTCCTTTTTTTCCCTTTACTCTTCCTTTCATTCTCCTTTTGACATTTTCTTTTTTAATCTTTCTCTCATCATCTTCCCGT
Organism: Pongo pygmaeus; assembly: GCF_028885625.2. NCBI lineage: Eukaryota > Metazoa > Chordata > Mammalia > Primates > Hominidae > Pongo > Pongo pygmaeus. Next base: position 151,809,735 of record NC_072373.2, on the reverse strand, counting down.
GTCTCTCTCCCCCACTCTCTCTTCCTCCCTATCTTTCTCTTCTTTTTCCTCCAATTCTCTTTGGTCTTTAAGTTAGGGTGCTTGACAACATTACTAGGACCCGACTATATGAGGAAACAGGTGACTCTGATCTACCCATTTGTAGAGGTTTACCTGGAAAACCTGCAAAGTGGGCTCAGCAAGGATTTACTTTCCTGAGGGATAAAGATGCATTCTTGGAAAAAACCTTTTCCAAAGAAAAGAGAATTGAGGCACTGATTCAGTTCATTGTACATAACTCATATTTACAGAGGGCTGTGTGGTTCTTAGTAAGCTTAGAACATGAAAATTCAGAATAGATAGTAATGGAGGGACATGAACTATGTCAGAACAGTGGGAGAAAACATCAAAAAGTGAGTTTTCATTTCCACTGTTTTTCCTGTTTTTTTTTTTCACCAATAAAGAAGGAAGCCTCAATCCTCAGCATCCATTGTGAGGTGTTATGGCTCCTAATTCATCAAAATTTTCAAGACTTTTGCTTATGTTCTTCCCTTACCTGGCAGCCCCCTCTGCCCATCTGATCTTCTCACCTTTCGTTGATCAGCTATAAATTCGTCTCTTGATGTCACAGTAACCTCACCAGATAAACACATTTCTTTTGGCTTTGTGATTCTAGAATGATTGGCATATACTTTTTTTTTTCTTTTTGCAGTGCTAGTTGTAATTAGTCCCACAAAGATGTGTCTTATTTATTTTTTCTAGAGTTGATAACACATAAAGAAAAGAACTCAATATTTATACATTCACATGTATTTATGGAGCACTTACTGTGTGGTAAAAGCTGAACTAGGTGCTGAATCTTCATTTATATGAGGAATTAAAGAGACTTTTTTTTCCCTCAAAACTGTTGACTTCAATGGTGCCAACTTTCCCTCAAAATATCCCAATGAAAGCTCAGTGAAATAGCCTATCTACTTACTAATTGCTCTTTTCTTATAGCCTCCTTTTTAGTTTGTATGCTTTGGGGACAGAGGATAAACTCAACTATACATTCATAATCACACCTCCCCCAGCTCTGAATCAGTGTCCCTGGATCCAATTTGGTCCAAACGCAGGATGAGATTTTTTTCCCTCCAGAAGGCACCTTGATTTCCTAATATAAATAGACTTCTGCTGGGACCACTTAATCTTCCCAAACAACTGAATTCTAAATACATCTGAATCCTAAAGACAATATAACTTGAGTTCTTAAGTTGAGACTCTGGAAACACACCTCCATAAATGAGAATGCTAAAACAATTTTCTTGAGATCTCTTTGAGAATAGAACTATGTCTTATATCCTAAATGCTAAGTGCAGTTTCTGGTACTCCGTAAACACTTGTTGATTAAATAAATCAATTTAGGATCCTTTCTTCATAGAGATGCTTCTTTTCTCATTATAAAATCTATTTTGCTTCAAACTTTTTAAACCGTTGCGTAGTTGTGAAGTACATCCATAGACAGTCCACTAGGGGAGCAGCACTGTGTATGTTGAAGCTTTGCGTGTTTGTGTTCCTGGCACATGCTTTAAGACATCTGTCAGCCCCTTGTGTGTAAATCTTCATGCTTATAGAGATAACATTCTACTGTCTCTTTTATGAAGGATTGGGGAGGGAACAAATATTTATTTTTTGGTATTTAGTAGACGTTATGTATTTTAGTCCTTATGACAACACTGTAAGGAGGCAAACTCCTCTTAGCTTAAATGGATAAGAAAACTGAAGCTCTGCCATTTAGGAAAAGTTGTCTCAGGTCTCACCAAAGCTCATGAGCAACTAAACTAAGATTTGGAGTCAGATCTTCCTCAATCCAGAGCACATGCTCCATCAATAACACCAGGCACCATCCACATAGCCATGAGGGATGGTGAAGGGCCCTTAAATGTACTTCCAGGAATGTATTTCTCCTTCTTGGAGTCCAGCACAGACCAGGAAGCTCTGGACTCAAGGAGCATTCGCTTCAAGGAATCAATTAATTCCAAGCTTAAAATAATTCTGAATTCAGAAAATATTTGGTAAATATTGATTAGTAAATGTCTACAGTTCTAGATGATAAAAAATATATGACATAAAGGAGTGAAGAGGATGTTAAAAGAAAGAAAAATAATTGAAATCAAATCATTGAAAAATGACTCATTTGGCATGGTGCCAACATAATTCCTAACTTAGTCTACTTTGAGACAGCATTGTCTTAAAAGTTATTATGTTACTATGTGGATCATCATCCTATTTTAAGATTTATTGAGACCCTGAAGATGGAGGTGTTGAGTAGCTAATGGCTGTGTTGTATTTTGTACATTATTTTGCTGTCTGGCTATTGAAACTATGAAGTTGATATTGAAGGATGTGCAGCTTTTTAGTTTAAAAACATTATATTTAACACATATTCAGGAAAGAAAGTTTCAGTTATGTTAAAGTTAGGTAACTAGCTTGGAGATTTCAGCAATTTATTTTTGTCATGGAATGAAAGGAAGAAATGAAGCATAGAATATTAGATTATTAAATCAAATTTTCCTTTTCCTTTTTCTTTCTTCATTTCTTTTTTTTTTTTTTAACAGAGGTACAAACTGAGGCACAAAGTGGCTGAGTGACTTAGTTGGTTACATAGTTCACTAGTACAGATCTGGGACTAGTTCTAACTCTCTTGACTCTTGATTCAGTGTACTTAGTAATTAGTAGATATATGTAGATTTCAATTAAAGAATAAAATGTAAGGTAGATTGTTCTTGCTTCATATAATTAAATATTTAAAATAAACTTGTTACAATTAATTTCAAAAGTTTTTATACACTGAAAAGGAAGTATCTTTCATTCTTATTATTTGACTCCACAGATATTCACTAGCTTTGCTTCCTTTCCAATTTGGCCTGGACCCAATGATCAATTACTTCAACTATTCTCAACCAACATCCTCAATTCCCTTAAGACACTCACTGTCCATATCACCTTGTTTCCAGGCCCCCAGCTGTAGATCAACGATCTGTTTTCTTGATTTCTGCTTCTGGGTTTCTGAGAAGTGCTCAAGAAAGTTGCATAACCATGCTGATGGTGTCATTACTAGTGCAAATGTTCCAAACTCACTCAGGCCACCGATGATGCTTAGCAATTCTTTTATTCATCCGTAGCAGGGTCCCTTTTCCAGTCTTAAAAGGCTTTTGTAAGCCACTCTTTTTTTCTTAATCCCTAGCCTCATCCTTGACCTTTAGCTGAGCAGATGGTGTTTCCTTCTTGACCCAGAACATCAAGGCCATCAGAAGAGCATTTCTTCAGTATTATCCTTGTTCATTTCTGAAATTAAATATACTTTCCTCATCTTTCTTTCCTTTCTTAGAGGAAGGAGAGTGGTCAAGAGCAGGGGCTCTGTAGTCAGACTGAGCATCTCAACTCTTCAACCTGTTAGTGTGTGACTTCAGGCAGGTTATTTACTTGTTCTGTGCCTAAGTTTTTTTCTCTGTGAGATGGGGGCAATAACAGTATCTGCCACCCAGGCTTGAGATGAGGAGTAATGAGGTAATGTTCCTAAGAGCATAAGAAATTGCTCTGCTCTTCCCATAGTAAACCCTATTGCTTCCCTCATTGGTTTTGAGCAACAATTATTTCCTATCCTTCTTTAATGCCATCTTCCCTTCAGTTTGAGAGCACTTCTAAGTGTCCCATATCCTAAAATGGTCAGTGCGTGCACTCTACCTATCTCTTTAGTTTTTATCTAACTCTAACTCTTATTGTGAACTTAATCTTGTCTCACCCTTGTTCTTCCAATTATTACATAAATCCACTGACTCCAAGATGCTATGACTCTATGAGTAAAGATGTAAGGAAGAATTGATTCCTCCTCATAACTAAAAAGAGTTTGTGTGACAACTATTTCTGTGAATCCTTGTGGGGCAAATTAGAAATGAAGTCATAGCAAACCTGACAAAAACAAGCAATGGGGAAAGGATTTCCTATTTAATAAATGGTGTTGGAAAAACTGGCTAGCCATATGCAGAAAACTGAAACTGGATCCCTTCCTTACACCTTACACAAAAGTGAACTCAAGGTGGATTAAAGACTTAAATGTAAAACCGAAAACCATAAAAACCCTAGAAGAAAACCTAGGCAATACCATTCAGGACACAGACATGGGCAAAGACTTCATGACTAAAATCCTGAAAGCAGTGGCAACAAAAACCAAAATAGACAAGTGGGATATAATTAAACTAAAGAGCTTCTGGACAGCAAAAGAAACTATCATCAGAGTGAACAGGCAACCTACAGAATGGGAGAAAATTTTTGCAATCTATCCATCTGACAAAGGGCTAATATCCAGAATCTACAAGGAACTTAAACAACTTTATAAGAAAAAACAAACAACCCCATCAAAAAGTGGGCGAAGCATATGAACAGACACTTCTCAAAAGAAGACATTTATGCAGCCTATGAACATGAAAAGAAGCACATCATCACTGGTTAATAGAGAAATACAAATCAAAACCACAGTGAGATACCATCTCATGCCAGTTAGAATGGCAATCATTAAAAAGTCAGGAAACAACAGGTGCTAGAGAGGATGTGGAGAAGTATGGATGCTTTTACACTGTTGGTAGGAGTGTAAATTAGTTCAACCATTGGAGAAGGCAGTGTGGCGATTCCTCAAAGATCTAGAACCAGAAATACCATTTGACCCAGCAATCCCATTACTGGGTATATACCCAAAGGATTATAAATCATTCAACTTTAATAAAGACACATGCACACGCATGTTTATTGCAGCACTATTCTCAATAGCAAAGACTTGGAACCAACTCAAATGTCCATCAATGATAGACTAGATAAAGAAAATGTGGCACATATACACCATGGAATGCTATGCAGCCATAAAAAGGATGAGTTCATGTCCTTTGCAGGGAAATGGATGAAGCTGGAAACCATCATTCTCAGCAAGCTAACACAGGAAGAGAAAACCAAACACTGCATGTTCTCACTCATAAGTGGGAGTTGAACAATGAGAACACATGGACACAGGGAGGGGAACATCACACACTGGGGCCTGTCAGGGGGTGAGGGGCTGGGAGAGGGATCGCATTAGGAGAAATTCCTAATGTAGATGATGGGTTGATGGGTGCAACTAACCACCATGGCACGTGTATACCTATGTAACAAACCTGCACGTTCTGCACATGTATCCCAGAACTTAAAGTGTATATATGTGTATACTTTATATATATACACATTTCTATATATACACTTTATATATACATTTTTTTCTCTCTCTCTCTCTATATATATGAAGTCATAGAAGTTCCTCTGTTCCTCTGTAGACAAGCTGAAAATTTCTGTACAGACCTTCCAGTACAAGCTATTCATAATATACTTGAAGAAATGGAGTCCTGGAAACGTTAAATGACTTGGTAATTAAAAATAGAGTCAGGCTTAGAACCCAGGACTTGAATTCAAAGGATGGAAGGTAGTGTAGTGAAGGTTGATCACTGAGTTTATCAAGTTGACTGACAATGAAAATACACAAATATACTTCTGTGAGAGCTTAGGCATAAGGATCATTTTCAGGAAATTTTATAGCTTTTGCTTATACGTCATTCTATTTGTTTGTGATGTAGTTGTATCCCCTGAGCCCACATAGAAACTGAACTGTGCTTTTCAGATTATCCAAAGTGATGGAGCCTTGCTGTAATTTCCTGGTAGAGTCCAGGCTGCATCAAATTGCCCAGTAGGTTGATATGTCTTGAAGGATTTTGGTAACCAAGGTCTCTAGGATTGGACCGAAGACCAATCTACCTTTGTTACCAGAGGCTGGGGGTGAAGTGGGGTGGAGAGATTGGAGAGATGTTGGTCAAAGGACACAAGGTTTCAGTTGGACAAGAGGAATAAGTTCAGGAGATTTATTATACATCATGGTGACTGTACTCAATAACAATGCATCGTATACTTGAAAATGGCTATGAGTAGATTTTAAGTGTTCTTGTCTCAAAAATAATAAGTATATGAGGTAATGCATATGTTAAATCGCTTGATTTAGGCATTCCACAATGTATGCATATATCAGAACATCATGTTGTACATGATAAATATACATAACTTTTACTTGTCATCTGAAAAATAAAGACTAATTGCAGAAGTAATGCTGTGTTCTTCTCACTGCATTCTACCACTTGGCATATCGTGGCCATTTGTCCTATAACTAATCATTTTGATTACTCAATTTAAGTGGTGTCTGTCAATCTTCTTTACTGTAAACTTACTCTTTTTCTCTTTGCAGTTAATAAGTTTTCCGTGGGAAGGTATTTTGAAACTATGTAAATATCCCTTTTCTAATCCATCGTTTAATTGTTTGTTTATATCACTATGGCTTAATGGTTTTCAATTTTTATTTAATGGATTATAATAATCTATTACTATTATTATTTATGTTGATGCTCAAATTGTCACCTATTTGGTCAGTCTTTCTTTAAATTGTTTTTTGTATTTTCAGACCTGTCCCTATCATTCTTCGATTACTTTCTTGCTTATTTTGCTTATAATATTCCTGCCCAATCCTATAATCAGCCATTTCTTATTTGAGCCTTTATCCCTTTTAGTGGAGGACAGTATCCAGAAGCCAAGATCTGGTTACTAGGAGTACTCACTGCTATTGGGGTATTGCTGCTCCCAGTCCTTTGGGGTGGACAGAGGTAGGTGATGTACACACATACTTATATCCACATGTTCACATTTACACATGCATATACACATTTATATTCATTTTTGATATATATCTAGATAATGAAAATTATGAGTTTACACAGATATTTCTGTGTACACTTACTTATTTGATCAGTTTTCTTGAATATCATTAATCTCCCATCTCAACCATTACTCCTTCCCTTGCATGGATGTTTTCCTAGCTCACTCGGGCTCCAACACCGCGTGTTAGGCACTTTCTCTCTGTGGAAGTCCTGCTTTATCTTTCCATGGGCCCCAGTAACCGATGTAATGCTATGCGTCCAATCTCCCCATGGATGCCCTCTCCACCCTGCTCAAGCTCTGACTTCCCACACTGGGACACCCTGCATAGACACCCTCCTTATCCTCCTTGGCCCCAACATCTATGCCAGTCTGCCTTTTTTTATTGATGCCCTGCTTGCCTTGCTTGAGCTTTGAAATCTCATTCTAGGTCTCCCTCCAGTCTAGATGCCTTCCTCATCCCATCTCCCCATCACGTGGTCTTCCTCCCTACCCTACTCCGGTTCTGATACTCACAGCAACCTCCTCCTCTAGGTGGATCCCCTCCTCACCCTGGGTGAACTCTGATAGTCTGCTCAAGGTCACCATGGCTGCCTCCTACTTTCAGCAAATACTGTATGCCTATGCTCCCACAAATGGCTTTAGAACTGAATTGTTTGGGAAGGGAAAGAAACTGAAAGGGAAGTTGACAATTGGAATTTGTCACTGGAATTCATCCCTAATTCCAGTTTTTTCCTCCAGTTCTGACCATTCCTAGCCCATCTTGCCAGCTCATTGAGTCATTTGTCTTGCCGGGTCATCTTGGTTTCTTACTAACTCTTGTTTGCAGTTTGCTTGACCTTGATGTGTGTCCATTAAGACATGCAAAGGCTTAGCCTCCTAGGGCTGCGTCACCACCTCAGCTCCAGGCTGCTAGATGACAGTTCAGGTTCAGGCTGACTCAAGCTGCTTCTGCAGCAACCACAACCATTCTCAGGAGAAAGAGCTAGAGCAAGTGATACCAAAGAAAGGGTCATCTCTGAGGGGTGGTTGTTGAAACTATAGGTGTGGTAGAAGTTGTCCAAGAGAAAAGTGAAGAAAAGGAAGAGGAAATTAAAGAGTATCTTGTGAGGAATGTTTATGTGTTTATATTTAAGATAAATAAGGAGAAAAGGAAAAAAGGAGTTAGAACAGAGATATTATGGACTAACCTACAACCTGGAAAAATTGAAGTAGTTGATGTAGGTGACTAAGTTCTTTTTGAGGAGAATTTGACTCAATGCTGTGTCCTCAAACAATTAAAATGGGAAAAATAGCATTATTATTATAAAGCCTGAGTAAACTAAGAAATATGACATTATAGAATGCCTTATTACAGTAAAAATGACTCAGTAGGCTGAGTCAAAGTAAGTGATTCATCTATGCAGCCTGTCAGATCATCTGACAATTATTTTGCCTGACTTTGGAGTTCAGGGTCAGTTAAAAGAGGCTTGCCTCTTCTGTTTTAGTCAACTTTTGGGATGGATAGTTTGTTCAGATAATAGCACCCATGAACTTATTATAAAAAACCTTGTAGGAGAAACCCTTCAAAAAGCATAGAGCTGTTACTTGGATAGCTTGGGTGAAGTTACTTACCTAGGTGATCTTGTTCAGATGGGCAGATTCTCTGGAAATATAAGTAGTATGTATGTCTGTCTTATTCACCGCTATATCCTCAGCACCTAATACAGTTCCTGGCACATTGTACATGCTCAGTCAGTAGCTGTAAAGTGAATGAATAAAGTAGGATTTGTCTATACTTTTTTGAGAAGTCATAATCTGATGGTGGAGAGGACTCGCCTCAGAAATTTTTTTTGGATAACAGTGGGAAGATGGTCATGCCCTAAAAATTTTTCAAGATAGTCATCAAGGGCCAGGCACAGTGACTCACGCCTGTAATCCCAGGACTTGGGAGGCTGAGACAAGCAGATAGCGAGGTCAGGAGTTTGAGACCAGTCTGGCCAACATGGTGAAACCCAGTCTCTACTGAAGATACAAAAAATTAGCCAGGCTTGGTGGCGGGCACCTGTAATCCCAGCTACTTGGGAGGCTGAGGCAGGAGAATCACTTGAATCTGGGAGGCAGATGTTGTAGTGAGCTGAGATTGCACCACTGCACTCCAGCCTGGGCAACAGGGCGAGACTTTGTCAAAAAACAAAACAAAACAAAAACCAAACCAAAACAAAAAAACAACAAAAAACAATGGTCATCAAGGAACATCATTATTTGGTATATTAAAGTTGTTCTCTGCAACAAGGCTTTATTTACTGTGAATTTCCTTCATAGAAATTGATGCTATTCTTTGGTGCTAATAATGTAAAACTTTCCCAGAAGGTCAAACACTAAATCACCTAAGAAATGAGTGTCTAGATTGTAGATGACAATGTAACATTTGGAGGTTTTTTAGATGCAAGTAGCTATCTGGGTTGAAATAACTGAGGAATAATGTGTAATAAGCTTATTGGGCCTGAAACACCCAGAAACGCAGTTGTGCTAATTGGGTCTTTTCCTCATATAGCAAAATTTCCTGTAATTGTGACAAAACCATGACCATTTATGAGAAAGTTATTGCAGTGATTAAGTAATATGTTTTTGAGATGGCTTAATAAAAATTATTATAAAGTGGTCTCCTCCATCACAATTATTTTCCATTTTTATGTTTACCAGACCACTGCAATTTATTTATGTATTTATTTTTTAAGAGATGGAATCTTACTATTATGCCCAGACTGGACTTGAACTCCTGGCCTCAAGTGATCCTCCTGCCTCAACTTCTCAAGTAGCTGGAACTACAGGCATGTGCCACCGTGTCTGGTAAAAGATAGTAAAATTTAATTAGCATATACTCTGTGCCTAGCATATTTAATTTTTAAAGATTTATTTAGCTGTTGAGTAAAACATAGATAATGATTGATAGCATATGCTTCACTTAGAGAAATCAGGTATGAAAACACCCTAATGGTTAAGAGCTGTGACTCAAGAGTAGACAGATATGAGTTTAAATTTTGGCTTCTTTTTTTTTTTTTTCTAGCTGGGGTTTTGGGTGAGTTATCAAATGTTTCTTTGCCTAAATTTACCCAGCAATAAATGGGATTTACTAATATTATTTACCTCATGCAGATGTTTGGAGCATTCAATGAGATAATGTATTTAAAGCATTTAGCTTAATATCTGGCAAATACTAAGCATTAAATCAATACTAATATTCTTTGTTATGGAAGGATTTGCCACAGATTTCCTTCAAATGCTCTGCTCCACTTAAATGTATCAATTCACGTGGAACTTCCTAGGAGCTCAGATATTAGCTAAGATAAACAACATATATGAAAGGTTAGTATTTTTCATTAAATTTAACCCAGGGACATGTGGTTCTCAATGGGAGTAGGATGGGGAAGAGGGCACTGCTTCCCAGTGTGATGGATTTTGGAAACATATGAGCTGTCTTTGGTCCACATTTACTAGTTAAAGATCTCTGGGTGAGTGACATTTACCTTTTATAATATAAAGAACATTGCTAGTTAGTATTATCTGTATATAAAATGTATAGAATATTAACTGATTTCAAAAATGGCAGCAATGCTCATTTTCACATAAGCATTTAGAATGAAACATTGATGAGATTTGTGATATATGTTCTTATGCAGTTACTATTTTTATTCATCATAATGATTTGGAATGATGCCTAATAAAATAAATGGATGACCAGAAGATTAATAATGTGTTGGTTTCTCAAGAAGAGGAGGAAAACATGTTTTTAAGATTCTTACCAATAAGGTAAAGTATTCCTTCAGGTTGTTCATTCATTCATTCTATTTATTTATTCAGCAAACATTTAATGAATGTCTGTTATGTCCATTCTGCTTTATTTATTTATTCATTTTGTGTTTGTTTTAATTTTATTCCTCTTTATTTTTGATTTTTCCTGTTACCTCTTCAAGGGAGAACATTCTGCTTTATCTAATCTGCGTCTAATACAATGATTGATAGATTGTTAAGCACAATAATAGGTGCTTAGCAAAAGAACATTCAATCATGGACTGATGAATGAGTGGTAGTTGAATAATAAATACATGATCCCTGCTGTGTAGAAATTTATACCCCCGTGGGTTAGAGAGATGGTTTGGGGGACAGAAAAAAACTGTCTTTTTTTATTATTATATTTTAAGTTCTAGGGTACATGTGCACAATGTGCAGGTTTGTTACATATGTATACATGTGCTATGTTGGTGTGCTGCACCCAGTAACTCGACATTTACATTAGGTATATTTCCTAATGCTATCCCATCCCCCTTCCCCAACTCCATGACAGGCCCTGGTGTGTGATGTTCCCCTTCCTGTGTCTATGTGTTCTCATTGTTCAACTCCCACCTATGAGTGAGAACATGTGGTGTCTGGTTTTTTGTCCCTGCGATGGTTTGCTGAGAATGATGGTTTCCAGCTTCATCCATGTCCCTACAAAGGACATGAACTCATCCTTTTTTATGGCTGCATAGTATTCCATGGTGTATATGTGCCATATTTTCCTAATCCAGTCTATCATTGATGGACATTTGGGTTGGTTCCAAGTCTTTGCTATTGTGAATAGTGCCACAATAAACACACGTGTGCATGTGTCTTTATAGTAGCATGATTTATAATCCTTTGGGTATATACCCAGTAATGGGATTGCTGGGTCAAATGGTATTTCTAGTTCTAGATCTTTGGGGAATCACCACACTGTCTTCCACAATGGGTGATCTAGTTTACAGTCCCACCAACAGTGTAAAAGTGTTCCTATTTCTCCACATCCTCTCCAAGACCTGTTGTTTCCTGATTTTTTAATGATTGCCATTCTAACTGGTATGAGATGGTATCTCACTGTGGTTTTGAATTGCATTTCTCTGATGGCCAGTGATGATAGCATTTTTTTCATGTGTCTGTTGGCTACATAAATGTCTTCTTTTGAGAAGTGTCTGTTCATATACTTTGCCCACTTTTTGATGGGGTTGTTTTTTTCTTGTAAATGTGTTTGGGTTCTTTGTAGATTCTGTATATTAGCCCTTTGTCAGATGAGTAGATTGCAAACATTTTCCCCCATTCTGTAGGTTGCCTGTTCACTCTGATGGTAGTTTCTTTTGCTGTGCAGAAGCTCTTTGGCTTAATTAGATCCCATTTGTCAATTTTGGCTTTTGTTGCCATTGCTTTCAGCATTTTAGACATGAAGTCATTGCCCATGCATATGTCCTGAATGGTATTGCCTAGGTGTTCTTCTAGGATTTTTATGGCTTTAGGTCTAACATTTAAGTCTTTAATCCATCTTAAATTAATTTTTAATGAATCCAGGAGCTGGTTTTTTGAAAAGATCAACAAAATTGATAGACCGCTAGCAAGACTAATAAAGAAGAAAAGAGAGAAGAATCAAATAGATGCAATAAAAAATGATAAAGGGGCTATCACCACTAATCCCACAGAAATACAAACTACCATCAGAGAATACTATAAACACCTCTATGCAAATAAACTAGAAAATCTAGAAGAGATGGATAAATTCCTGGACACATACACCCTCCCAAGACTAAACCAGGAAGAAATTGAATCCCTGAACAGACCAATAACAGGTTCTGAAATTGAGGCAATAATTAATAGCCTACCAACCAAAAAAAGCCCAGGACCAGGCAGATTCACAGCCGAATTCTACCAGAGGTACAAAGAGGAGCTGGTGCCATTCCTTCTGAAACTATTCCAAACAATAGAAAAAGAGGGAATCCTCCCTAACTCATTCTATGAGGCCAGCATCATCCTGATACCAAAGCCTGGCAGAGACACAACAAAAAAAGAGAGATTTAGACCATTGTCCCTGAGGAACATCGATGCAAAAATCCTCAATAAAATACTGGCAAACCGAATCCAGCAGCACATCAAAAAGCTTATCCACCATGATCAAGTGGGCTTCATCCCTGGGATGCAAGGCTGGTTCAACATATGTAAATCAATAAACGTAATCCAGCATATAAACAGAGCCAAAGACAAAAACCACATGATTATCTCAATAGATGCAGAAAAGACCTTAGACAAAATTCAACAGCACTTCATGCCAAAAACTCTCTATAAATTAGGTATTGATGGGATGTTTCTCAAAATAATAAGAGCTATTTGTGACAAACCCACAGCCAATATCATACTGAATGGGCAAAAACTGGAAGCATTCCCTTTGAAAACTGGCACAAGACAGGGATGCCCTCTCTCACCACTCCTATTCAACATAGTGTTGGAAGTTCTGGCCAGGGCAATCAGGCAAGAGAAAGAAATAAAGGGTATTCAATTAGGAAAAGAGGAAGTCAAATTGTCCCTGTTTGCAGATGACATGATTGTATATTTAGAAAACCCCATCGTCTCAGCCCAAAATCTCCTTAAGTTGATAAGCAAAGTCTCAGGATACAAAAACTGTCTTTGAGAATGTATTTTATGCTTTCTGCCTTAGCTTCAAATTTTAGTATGTAATATATGAAGTAGCAAATGTGCTGATTCGAGTCTGATATACAGAGATCTGTCTAATAGGGATGGGAGAGGGCCCTGGAGTCCAGCAAGAATTCCAGGTAATTCTTATGTATGTGCTCCATGTTCTGATCTTTGAGAAATAATGATTTAGTCCTCTTATTAGATCCAGAGAAAAGGGTCAAAATTATTGTCAAATTACCTTTACACTTACTTTTTATTGCTGATACCACCACCACCAAGAACAACATAGCAAAGCAAAGAAAAACAAAATGAAACAAAACACACTTAGATTGCTCCAGGGAAGGGAAGCACTAGGAGAAGCAATTTGAGTAGCTGTGTGGGCATCTTTCTGAGTTCAGGAGAGTATGGCTTCTAATCTTCTCAGCTGGATTTCCCTGGTGGATGAGTGTGGGCAAGCAGCATTCTGAGCCATTTCTTTATCCTTTGCTGCAGTATTTTCTATATCTTTTGTGGGGAGAAGTTACTGCTTATACTAATTTTTACAGAACTGATGACTGTTTGGAAAGGGCACTGAAGGCTGGCTTATCTTACCCACTCCTGAGTTTCTGTTAACTATAGCTGCGGCTAACATTAGGGCTATTTGACCTTGGTGACTGTAAATGTCATAAAGCTATTCATACAAGATGTGATATTCTCATAAACAGCTTCTGCAAAAAGAAAAATACATACTTACACAAAGCAGCAGGCTCAGCCAGTTGGAGAACTGATAGCAGAAAAAGACTGACTACTTTCCTGTCACTTGGTGTCACTATACAGTCTAAGCATAACAATGTCTTTCAATTTCCAAAGTGTGAAAATTTGACTACCTCACACATTGGAAAGAAGATGCAACGAAAAAATTCAAGAAGCACTTGTCTTTTTGAGTATATTGAAGGAGAAACTGAGTCTTGCTCTTTTAAATTTTAATGTGTAGCTTTAGGCAGAGGGATTGGTAGTAGCTGAGCAGAAACCGGTCTTGGGGAATCCTGGCCTACTGTGGAGTCAGCCACAAGTGTTAGAACATTCATCCAGCCGTAGCTGATTGTTTGGAGGATGGGTTTCCCACATCCCCAGTGTTATGGGGACAAAAACAAGAGGGCTTTAAAGGTTAGGGTGGGCCACTGGGCACCACTTTTTGGCCAGCTCAGAAACAGGGCAGTGGATAACTCTCTCCCATGGAAGATGCAAAGCTACTCAGGATGGTGGTGGCAGTTGAATCTTTCCACCAGCACTGAGCCAAGGAAGACTGCTTCTAAAGTTTGTTATAATGTCTGGGCCAGAGGCACATGGCTAAGACGATTAGATCCTTCACTTCAGTTGCTTCCATAAATGTTGGATGGAGGCTAGTGAGAAAAGATACTCCCTTAGTATTAATACTATATTTCATTGTGGAACCTTCATGCTCTGTCAGGCATCTGCCCAGGGCCCTGCCTGTTAGTTTTTCAGTTCAAATTCAGTCATATCCTAGGGGGCAAGCCAGTCCTGGAGTGCTGGGCTAGGACTGATTTTAAAAACTAGCACTTTATGGATCCAAAACCATTGGCCTCCCTGTCTCTTTCAGCATCAGGTTCCTAAGGGATGAGGCAAATTTTCTATTTTAAAAAAATTGTCTACTTTTATTCTTATGAAAGTAACATTCACATAACATGCATTAGTTACCATTTAACCATTTTAAAGGGTTCAATTCAGTGGCATTTAGTACATTCACAATGTTTACAACAGTTATCACTATCTAGTTCCAGAATATTTTCCTCACCCTCAAAAGAGACCCCATACCCAATAAGCAGTCACTCCATTTCCCGCCTTCCTACCCTTTCTGGATAGCAGTAAGCTGATTCCTCTGTCTATGAATTTCTCTATTCTGGATATTTCATATAAGTGGAATGATACAATATATGTTCTTTTGCATCTGGCTTCTTTTACTTAGTATAGAGTTTTCAAGATTCATTCATGTTATAGCATGTATCAATACATCAACAGTTGATGGACATTTGGGTTAGTCACATCTTTTGGTCACTGTGAATAGTGCTGCTGTGAACATTTGGGTGCAAGTTTTGTCTGAATACCTGTTTTCAGTTCTTTTGGGTATATACCTAGAAGTGGAATGGTTGGCTTATATAGTAACTTTATGTTTAATTTTTTTGAGGAACCACAAACTATTTTCCACAGTGGTTGCACCATTTTACATTCCCAGCAGCAATATAAGGGTTCCAATTTTTCCGCATCTTTGTCAAAACTTGTCATTTTCCATTTTTAAAAAATGATAGTATCATCCTAGTGGGTCTAAAGTGGCATTTCATGGAAATTTTGTTTTGCATTTGCTTAGTAACTAATGGTGTTGAGCACCTTAAATGTACTTTTTGGCTATTAATGTCTTTTTTTGAGAAATATCTATTCAAGTCCTTAGCCCAATTTTTAATTGGATTTTTAAAACTTTTTGTCATTGAGTTCTTTATATATTCTAGATATTAGACCTTTATTAGCTATATAATTTTGAATATTTTCTCTCATTCTGTGATGAAAAAAGTTTCACATTTTGACAAAGTCTAATTTATTTTTTTCTTTTGTTGTGCATGCTTTTAGTGCTATATCTAAGAAACCATTACGAAATTCAAGGTACTAAAGATTTACTCCTAAGTTTTCTTTTAAGAGCTTTATCATTTTTGTAAGTTTCTTACGGCTGTATTCTTTTTTTTGTGTGGCCATTGAAATCTGTTCTGTCAGCTAGTGATTTGAGACATTTCCTTAAACACTGAAATGTAGCAGCTTCATTCTTCATTAAGCATTTCACCGGATGTTGTGCATTGTTTATTAGATTCTAGAGTTCCAAAGTGATTCCAAAAATGACATTCTTTGCTTTTGTGGAGGAATGGAATATTGGAGTTCCTTCTCTGCCACTTTTGGTGATGACACCCATTCCTACTTTTCTTTGTTAAACAGGAATTTTTTTTAAAACATCCTATATTATGCTGAATAGTGACATTCAAAGATATAAGATTCTAATCCCTGGACCCTGTAAATTTTGCCATGTAAGGAAAAAGGGTCTTTCTAGATGTGATTAATGATCTTGACAAGAAAACAATATCCTGAATTGTCCAGAAGGACTTTAAATGCCATCACATGCATCCATGTAAGAGGACAACAAAGGAAGATTTAAAAGACACACAGAGGAGAAGGCGATGTATCCACAGAGAAGGATATTGAAGTGATGTGGCCACACTCAAGGAATGCCAGAGCCACCAGAAGCTGGAGGAGGCAAAATCCAAATTCTTTCTCAGAGATTCCTGAGGCAGTGCTGCTCAGCCATAACCTTGATTTTGGCTCAGTAAAGCTGATTTCACACTTCTGGCCTCTAGAATTTTGACAGAATACATTTCTGTTGTTTTTAAGATACCAAGTTTGTGGTAAGTTGTTATAGCAGTCCTTGGAAACTAATACTCCTTCCACCATATTACTGGGCTATTTTATTTCATCTATGGCTGCCTGTCAAAGGAAGCTACCTTCAGTGATTTCAAGGTGACTTTTTGACCTATATGTAATTTACTTCACACACACACACACACACACACACACACACACAGTATCAATGTATATATACATATATATATAGTTGTAACTGGTATGTCCCTTGTAAAATAAGAGAAAAGGAAACAAGAAAACCCCAGGAATTTAATCTTTGGCTTGGCATGTGTTCACGAGGGCATTCCATTACATACCCTATTTATTTTCCACAAACTAGAAGGAAGATGTAAAATATTTATTTGGCATTCAGCATCAGTGAAAAGGAGCCCAGCACAAATATGAAAACCTCTGTATTTCATAAAGGCAATATATAGAAGAATAATTATAATTCAATGTGATATTATAATATTATATTAGCAAAAACTCATGGAATCTCAGAGAAGGGAGTTGATTATTAGGGATACTAGACATTACTTCTCGACGCTGTCCCATTAGGTCAAGTCTAAAAGGATGACAGGATTTGCTAGGCAGGGAATGCATAAATATGAAATGTCATGTGCAGGGACACTGAAGTGTGAAATGGTGTGATTTATCTGAGAGATATAAGGGGAAGTTTCATTTGTCTAGAAGTTAGGAGGTAAAGAAAAATGGGTGAAAATGCTGGAAAAGTAGGTGGGCCCCAAACTGTAAAGGGTCTTGAATACTCTGATAAAGAATAGAAAGAGAGCCCTCATCAGCAACTGAACAGGGCCAGACCCTGGTATTGGTGGGCCTTACAGCTTTCAGGGCTGTAAGAAAATAAATTTCTATGTTCAAGTCACCCAGTTTATGGTATTTTCTTATAACAGCCTGAGCTGACCAATACAATGCTATTGGCTGGTATGTAATACTTAAATATGAAATATTAGTGGCTTTTGACATATTTAGAAGATGAGGGTTGAGTATGAATTTTCTGTTTTTTGATGAACATAACTGGATGTTGGGATCCAATTCCTGGAAATCAAAGTAATTACCATTATTGACTCATTTAGTTCCAGAGAGTGATGGATGAACATTTGCCATCAGGACTCAATTATTCTTATTATTCACAATCACACATAATTTTGTACTTGGGTTGGGGACCCAAGGCCAAAAATTTCTCCTTGAAGGTCAACAAGTCATGTGTGCATTTGTAAATTAAAAAAACAACCACCTGCCATTTTAACAGGATGATTATATACTCTCGAAAAGTTTTGGAGATCATTTCTACAACAGTGGCCAGAAAAGCAGAAATATATTCAGTAACTTCACAGTTACTGAAGTTTGGGTTTTCTCTATTATACTTATATATAAATGATTGTGGGAAATACCTATGAAAATTATATCAGAATAATTCTCATGGGAGCATAGTTTCTTAATGGAATAAAATATGTATCATTAATAATAAAGTGATTTTGTATGTTGCTCCTTTTACTACCCAATCTTTAGACCAATTTTATTCCTAAAATTTTTTCCCTTTGATATGTCTGCAAAAATTTAGCAGTGGAGTGCCTGGTCATTGCTTAGTTACATCTGAAATCATTGACAACATATTATTTTTTATAAACTAACCTTCATTATGGAAATTAGAAACATTTCCA
Organism: Pongo pygmaeus; assembly: GCF_028885625.2. Lineage (NCBI taxonomy): Eukaryota > Metazoa > Chordata > Mammalia > Primates > Hominidae > Pongo > Pongo pygmaeus. The sequence continues at coordinate 151,791,421 of NC_072373.2, read as the reverse complement.
TAAGTAAAACTGGATTGAACTTAATGAATTTATGTGTCAAAAATAAAAGACTGAAAATATCTTAGTGACTTGTGAAATGTGGTCATTCAAAAAGTGCCGGCTGCCTTTATTCAGTTTTGGAAGTACCTATACACATGATTATATTCACATGCCTAGATTCTCACTATAATTTTCTAGTACTATTGTAACAAATTACTACAAACTTAGAGGCTTAAACAATACAAATTTGTTATCTTATAGTTCTGGAGGTCCAAAATCTGAAATGGTCTTACAGAGCTAAAATCAAGGTGTGAGCAGAGTTGTGATCCTCCTGAAGACACTAGGGGAGAATCCATTTTATTGCAATTCCAGCTTCTAGAGGCCATCACATTCCTTGGGTCATGGCTTCATTCCTCCATCTTCAAAGACAGCTGGTGGAGTCTTTCTTCTGACGCGTTTCTCTTGTTCTGGCTCTTCTGCTTTGTTCTTCTCAATTTGAGGGCCTTTGTGATCACATTGGGCCCACCCAGATAGCCCAGGATAGTCTTCCCATCTCAAGGTTCTTAGCAACAATTCCAGACTTCAGGGAGTTCATAATCTAGTGGGAGACATCAATGCATAAAGATGTTTGCCACCATGCATGAGGACTGCTAAGAGGGGCTGTGCAGAACATAAAGAGAGGGCAGAAGGAGTACAATTGACTGACTCTTCCTGGAACTACCCAAGGAAGGCTTTACAGAAGGGCTAAGTGACCTGGGTCTTTGTGAGGAAGGCAAAGACCCAGGTCATGCAAAGCATTGGGTCAATGACATTTCAGGCAGATGAAAAATCATAGTCAAGGGCAGGCAAGTTTGGAAGAGCATGTTGCATGTATTATTTGAATAGGAGCAAAACAATGTCCCAGGAATGAAAATAGCATTTATTATTTATTCAAAGTCAACAAATTAAGAAAGAAGTCATATTTGCACTATCAGTTTCATGTAAATTAATAAATAGAAAACATCCAAATAGTACAAATATATCAAATAGATACAATAGAACCACGGTGGTGTAGAATGATCACTTTATTCTGCCAGTAACTGGCTATGCAAACTTGGGAACATTAATGTCTTAATAAAATAAAAGAGCTAGAATAGATACACTTTAAAGTTCTTTTTAGCCTAACATTCTATGAAGCAAAACAAACAAGCAAGTGATTCCACAGTTTCTCTTTTTGACTGAGAAATCTGTGAAAGTTAATCAAATCATTTAGACTGGCTCATGTGTGTGGAAGCAAACAGGTACTCTGTTCATCATTTCCATATGGTCTATTGGTAGCCATCCTGAGGCATTTTGCCTGGAAACTTCCCCTTGAATTATTGCAGACAGTGGAGAATTGAGACAGTGTGTTTCAATGAAACATTTGTTAGAGTGGTTTTCACGTGTGTGAAAAATCCGATTTTTTCACGTTCTCCATCATCTGCTCTACTTTCATCTGCCTTAAATATCAGTATGCTCTCTCATGGATAAAGGCTCTGTCAAGTATACTTTATCCCACTTGTATTTGCTTTCTGAGTTTTCTTCCCAGGAGTGTGTGAGATTGGTAGAACAAGTGGTTCTTTGAAATTTGGCAGAACTTCACATGTGCCACATTTTCTGAAATCTTAGCTCTTAGCTGCTCCCCTTCCCTTACCACCTGTGGGCTTGTTGACATTTTTTTTTTTTTTTGCTTTTTGAGTATCATACTTTAAATTGAACAATAATTTTTCACTGAGATTATTGGACAAAGGCTGATGGTCTCACCACTGCCTATAATAGAAGATTATATCCCAAACAGTCATAATGATAGCTTGGGGGACACTTTTAGAGGAGTTTGGTCTATGAAGAGGATCTGTTTCATTTTTCTTTCACTAAAACACCTCATGTATAAATTAGTGAAAGAAAATCGAGAAATTTATTCGGTGTTAATAAACAATAGACTTCAACGGTTACCATCGCAGATCTCATTAGTAATAGAACACGTCTTTATTTCTGCAAATGAAGAGGAAGGCTCATTTTTACATTTTCCAAAGTTATGTGGCTCCTATAAATTGACTACTGTTGCAAACTGAGGTAGGCTAATTTAATTACACTTTTTTTCTTGAATAATTCATAATAGCTGCTGAAAATTTTCAGGTGGGTAAGAGTTAACTATTTCCCTAGAGCCTTACTATCATGTCGTAATGAAACATGTCTTAGACCAAACTGGACCACTCAAATAGGTATTTGTGCTAGCGGGCACAAAATACTTCATAGATACTGTACTGATGAAATTCAGGTTTCTGATATTTTTGGTGCTCTGACAATGCAAGAATGGTTCTCTGAAGGAAGGCCTAATGACATTTTCTAGGCAAGACTGTTCTCTCACAGTTGATATCAGGCAACCAGAGATCCTTCAACAACTGGAGCCAGGACCATTTACAGGTCAAGCCACTAACCCTATCTTGAAGGATTGGGGCTAAAAGTCTCACTAGATCCTTGCACTTTGCTCATGCAAGAGTAGTAATGCCTCCCAAATACCTTAGCTAATCCACGTGTCTTGAATACTTTAAATTCATCACATGGGAATGCATTTCTATTATAACATTCATGTTGCTAACGAGGCATTGATTTCACCAATAAAACCCCATTTTTTGATAAGACTTATGCTAATTAATGAAGTATCTACTGATGATCAGTGATACTGGTAACAGAAGCACTTGCAATAGCGACCTCTGGAGTGTAACCTTAACGGCATGTAACTAGCTGACTTCTTCTGGAACACAAATTCCTGATTGTACCTGGCTTGCAACTCAACCTAATAAATGTGACACCACACTGTCTATGCTGAAGTCCTTTAAAGAAAATTACAGACAACTACTCAACATTACCTTGTGTATTAGTTTCCCATTGCCATTGTAACACATTAGTCCAAACTTAGTGTCTTATTCCATTTATGTTGCTATAAAGGAATACCTGAGATTGAGAAATTCATAAAGAAAAGAGCTTTATTTGGCATATAGTTTTGCCGGCTGTATAAGAAGTATGGCACCAGCATGTGGTGGGGGCCTTAGGAAGCTCCCACTCATGGTGGAAGGGGAAGGAGGACAGGCATCACATGGTGAGAGAAGAAGCAAGAGAGGGGAAGGAGGTGCCAGGCTCTTTTCAACAATCAGCTCTCGTGAAAAACAGACTCACTTTTGCATTAATCTATTCACGAAAGATCTGTCTCCATGACCCAAACACCTCCTACTAGTTTCCACCTTCAAGATTGGGGATCACATTTCAACATGAGATTTGGAGGGGACAAATACCCAAACTATATCACTTACTGTGTTGAACAATACAAATTTATTATCTTACAGTTTTGGATGTCAGAAGTCCAAACTGGTCTTACCACTAAAAATCAAGGTATTGGCAGAGTTGCATTCTTTCTGGAAGCTGTAGGGGAGATTCTGTTTCCTTGCCCTTTCCAGCTTCTAGAGGCTGCCCTCATTCCTTGGCCCATGGTCTTATTCTTCCACCTTCAAGCAGCAATGGCAGGTGGAGTATTTCTCATGCTGCATCACTCTGGTTTCGTGCTTTCATCATTACATCCCCTTCTTTGACTCTCTGCGCCCCCTCTTTCCTCACAAGGACACTGTGTTTTAAGGTTACACAACTTAAGCCTCCTTTTACAGGTTCCAGGGATTAGAATATGGACATCCTTAGGGGACATTATTCTGCCTATCCCACCCTGTTAACACTCTAAGTAATTTTCTTAAAGATAATTTTGGCTGGGTGCGGTAGCTGATCCCTGTAATCCCAGCATTTTGGGAGGCCAAGGCGGGTAGATAGCCTGAGGTCAGGAGTTTGAGACCAGCCTGGCCAACACGGTGAAACCCCATCTCTATCAAAAACACAAAAATTAGCCGGGTGTGGTGGTGAGTGTCTGCAATCCCAGCTACTTGGGAGGCTGAGGCAGGAGAATAGCTTGAACCTGGGAGGCAGACACTGCAGTGAGCTGAGATTGCAGGGCCACTGCACTCCAACCTGGGTGACAGAACCAAACTCCACCTCAAAAAAAAAAAAGATAATTTTAATTTCACTTAATGGAATTCTATAGTAAGAAGAAAAAAAAAATGGGCTTTCGATCTTACAGATCATGGTGTCAACTCTGGCTCCTTATGAGCTGCAGGCCATGGGAAAGACAAATAAAGTAATAAATATATACCTTGCAGAGTTGCCATAAGGATTAGGTTAAATAATGGATAAAAAGGACTTAGTCTAGTATCCAGCACATAGGAGATACTAAGTAAAAGGTAACTAAAGTTAGCTGTCATGATGATTCATTGAAGTTTGAAGCTATACAGATCTTCAGAAATCATTGTGTGTAGCAATTTTCTACCTTTCAGCAGCAGAACTACCTTCTTATAGTCCCAAATAAAATCTTATTTAGAACTTTATGAAGAACCTCAATTTATAAGAAAAATAACAGCAATAGATAGGTCCCTTTGGTGGCATAAGTTTTTCCTGCTCCTCCTCCTCCTTCTTCCTTGCCTTTCTCTTCCTTTTTTCTTCTTCCTCCTTTCCTCCTCCTTCTCCTCCTCCTCCTCCTCCTTTTTCTTCCTCTTTCTTGCCCTCCTTTTCCTCTCCTCTTCCTCCTCCTCCCTTCCTGCTTTTTCTTTGTTCTTGCCCTCTTCCTCCCCTTCTTTCTCCTTTCCCTCTTCCTCTTCCTCTCCCTCCCCTCCCCTTTCTCCTCTTCCTTCTTTTTTTGTCTCCTTCTTCTCTACCTCCTCTCCCTTTCTTGCCCTTCTCCTCTTTCTTTTCTCTCATCCTCCTCCTTTTCCTTTTTTCTTACTGTTTTCCTTCTCCCTGTCTTCTTCTTTTCCTCCTTCCCCTTCCCTTTTTCTTCTTCTTGTTCTTGTTTATCCTCTAATTCTTATTTTTGCAGACAATATTTTTGCTGTTTCCACAGCTAATGATCTCTATAGTTTAAAGACAACCACTTGAAAGCCATGGGTCTAGTGTGACCTCTTAGTTTACATTGGAAGAAAAAGAGGTACAGAGAAGTTAGTGACTTCCAAGGTCACACAGCTACTCAATGGAAGAACAGGTACCTGAATTCAGCACTCCTGATTTCCAGTCCAACTCTTTTCCCTATATTACATTGGAGGTGGGGTAGAGCAGAGTGACCAGAAAGCTGCTAGAGGAATGAGGAATTTTAGAAGATTTAGATAAGGCAAATATCCTTAATGATAGCTAAAGTAAACGGAGTCTCCCCTCCATAAACTCTGGTCTTGTACATCACAAAAACAGTACTCTGAAGTACAGAATTTGGCACTTCATCAGCACCACATAAAAGGAATGTTGTTTGTGAAATATACTAGATTAGAAACAGCTTCTCTTCAGCTCAACAGTATTAGAAATTTTGTCTGAAGCCTGGACTTCTCCACAAAGATTTAGGGTTTTGAATATAGGTTCCAGAGAGCTGTGCTCTGCTGAAAATCTCAGAACACATTGATAGGAAAAGGCAAGTGCTTGCAAAGCAGGGCATGGCTGTCTTCTGCTGCCCCAGCAGGCTCAGTGGGACCAGAAATCTTCATTTTCAACTTCCCATTCAACACTGGAGTCAGAGTTCTTTCTCTACAAGGTGCTCTGAGGTATTACAGCGTATGTTACAGCATAAACTGCTTGCTGAGTTATTGTATAAAAACAATTTTAGTTTAGCACAGCCCTGAAACACAATACTTTTTCCCTTTCAGACTTAAAAAAATATCAACAGTCCAAAGAAACAGTCTGGCCCTTGTCTGAAATTAGTGAAGAATACGGTACTAGCTTTAAAACCAATGTCACTTATTCTAGGATAAACTATACTTTATTTAATTATTTAATTATTTCTTGAATGAGCTTAAAAGTAAACTCTGAATTGTATGTTTTTCATGGTCCTACTCATGTGATATCTTGGGATGGTACTCTAAGTATACAAGTACAAGTGTGTCTATTATCTAGACAATAGATTTAGTCCACAGTAAAGACTCACAGTAAAACTGCTTAGCTCAGGTTATCCAAAGGCTCCAATATTTAGTATGAATGTTGAAAACGTCAGCCAAAAACTTCGGCAAGAAAACAAGTGAGGGGTTAATTATCTTGTCAAAAGAACTGATTTGTTTAGTAAAAAATGAAGTTACAAAATGTCGTGTATACAAAACCTACCCCCTTTATTGAGTCAGCTTTTTATTCTGACTGTATTGCTTGTACACATACAACTGATGAATTATGTGGCAGAGGTGCTTGGTGAGAAATTTGAGACTAGATTAAAAAAATTACTTATTGGGCCGGGCATGGTAGCTCATGCCTATAATCCCAGCACTATGAGAGGCTGAGGCAGGTGGATGACCTGAGGTCAGGAGTTCAAAACCAGCTTGACCAACATGGTGAAACCCCATTTCTACTAAAAATACAAAATTAGCCAGGTGTGATGGTGCATGCCTGTAATCCCAGCTACTTGGAAGGCTGAGGCAGGAGAATGGTTTGAACCTGGGAGGCGGAGGTTGCAGTGAGGCGAGATCGTGTCATTGCACTCCAGCCTGGACAACAAGAGCAAAACTCTGTCTTAAAAAAAATTATCTATTTATCAATATTGATTTTTCTTAAAGGGCAGTTTGGTATAGTAATACAATAGCATAAACATGGGATTTAGTTTAGCTAGACTTGACTTAGAGTTCTAGCTTTAGCACTTAGCCTTAGGAACCTAACAACTTCAGGAGAGTTTTCTTATCTACATGATAATACAACATGCCTTGCCTAGTTTTTGAGAGATTAAGTAATATACTGATGTAAAAGTATTTGGTAAAATATTATAGAAAGTTAGTATTATTTCTCTGATATTTTTCAGATAGATACTTGTTCTGATAAGACAATATACTCCTTTGTTAACCGTATTATCTACTTCCAGCGGCTTCTGGCTTCCGTATTTTTTGGTAGAAAATTACTGGCTACTATGACCTGTTACTTCCATCTTAGAATGTTGAAGGAATGTTTCTCCTATGCCTTATTTGTGAGGTCTGCTTCATGTTTCATGTAGAACCTAGTTCCTGCTTCTTGTTTGGAAGGTCTTGATTAATATTCCATGGGAAACATTTTACTCATTTAATTATTCTAATACTACAGAGTTTCTTTACTTCTTTTAACTTGGCACAAAAATTTTCACTCACCTGCACCTTGGTTTTGACTTTTGAATCTTATCTGTCTCCTCGAACTTACTCTCTTTTGGCTTTTTTTTTCCTGATTGATTTCCTTCATTCTAAGGACAATTCAAGAGGGTATGGAACAGGAGAGAGAAATCATCCAAGTAGAGCTATGAAACACTTTATTATAGAAATAAAAACATCAGTGGGGGTTGTTTATAGTAATTCATCTAAGAAAATAATTGGTAAGAAGGTATTCATAAAATAGTCAGCTACATAAGTATGTTGACATTATACTGCATAGTAATAAAAAGGAGAAAATGGTACCCAGTGGGTTAGAACCTAAAATTAAGAATCTATGTTAGAAAAGACACAGATTTGCTAAAGATGAAAGATGAGTTATCCTATATCTAAAGTACCTATGTGAAAATCTTCTGTAAGGTTGACGCTGTTGAAAATTATAATTCAGATAAAAATGAGAGAACCTTAGAACTACCATTTTGAGATCATATTAAGAGGCTATGTGAACAGACAGAAAAAAAGTGATTAACGTGCTAATTCAAAATATAAGATTGACATGAGGTTGGATTTTAACAGTCATGAGTACTTCAACTGTCAAGACATATGCTGCAAGTCTTCTTAGGCTAAATCAAGAGCCTCTACCAAAGAGTGTTTAACTTGTGTTGCTGACGGGTTTCATTTCCCAGTAGGTATTAGAATTGACCTGGTTAATGAAATGGCAATAATAAGAAATGCATGACAAAGTGAGTGTGTCATCTTAGCAGATCTTGGTGAACCAGAATTCTTGGCTCAGAATATAAATTTTAGCCATAGAAGAAGTGAATGTTTGAAGACACATTAAATAAGATAATGCACATAAAACACTTAGTATAAGGTTTTATTTCTTAGAGCTCAATTTATAGCAGTGTATAGGAGAATGTCAGTTTTCCTTGGTCTTGGACTTTTAACAAAGTATTGGGCATTTAACAAAATAAGACACTTTCCTAATTTGTTAAATATAGAATATTTTTATTAAATTTAAATTTCTTTTATAGTTAATAAAGATAGACTTTTTTATGGGTTTATTTGTTTCTTCTTTCTTTACTTCAATTACCTTGAACTTTACTCCTCTTTCTAATGTCATGTCTATATTTTCTAACTGCTTTTTCAAGGACTGTTTATAAATAAGGCTCTAAAATATGTATAAATGTATTTACAAATATTTTTCAAAGATTTCCATTTACTTGAAAATTTTGTTTATGTGATATTTTCTGACGTATAGAAGTTTTGATTTTTTAAGTATGCAGTTTTTTTCTTTATGATTTCTGCCTTTGGTGCCATGCTTAGAAAGGCTTGCCTCCCTCTCTTTTTTTGATGAATATTTTTCTATAGAAGTGTAATGTTTCTGGGTAGTAGAGAAGGCAGATTATATGGTTTGGCTGTGTCCTCACCCAAATTCTATCTTGAATTTTAGCTCCCATAATCCCCACATGTCATGGGAGGGACCCAGTGGGAGGTAATTGAATTATGTGGCGGGTCTTTCTTGTGCTGTTCTCCTGATAGTGAATAAGTCTCACAAGATCAGATAGTTTTAGGAAGGGGAGTTCCTCTACATAAGCTCTCTTGCCTACTGACATGTAAGGTGTGAATTTGCTCCTCATTTACCTTCTGCCATCATTGTGAGGCCTCCCCAGCCATGTGGAACTGTGAGTCAATCAAGCCTCTTTCCTTTATAAATTACCCAGTCTTGGGTATGTCTTCATTAGCAGTGTGAAAACCGACTGATACAGCAGAGTTTCTCAACTGTCTTTGTTTTTTGATATTTTTGTCAAGGCAAGTGCACTTTGGACTAGAAATATAAAGTATACAGAGAAGATCAAATTTCAAGAAGCATGAAGAAACTGGTTAAGTGACTTCTAGTTGTTTTGCCTTGTTGTATTAAGTCCTAGAATTCTAAGGCAACCAGCAAAGGAAATAGAAAAATAAAACCTTGATTTTAGTTTTCTTTTAACAGTCATGAAAGAACTACGGCATGAAGAATGGGAATGAACAAACGTGGTTTTGATTTTCAAAAGGGGTCACAGGAGATTTTGCAGGTGATAGACCAATAAGCCAACCAAATTTGAGCTTGGTTTCAATCTCAGGACAATTTCTGAACGTATTATTTAAAGGACAGTTGGTGTAATCTCTAGGAAACACTGTGTATTCACTGAAAACAGCTCACATTAGGCTTTTCTTAATGTTGTCTTTCATTGAACTCTAGAATAGAGAAATGCTGCATATGATGTGTTTCTCACTACATCCTTACAGAAATGCTGGAGAGATGTGAGCTGGATCTTTGTAATTAGAAGAATGTGTAACTATTTGACAGAGTATACAAAAAGTATCTATAAATGGATTATTTTGAGCCTTATGAGAAATAGTGGAAAATTCTTCCACTAGTTTTAAGCTCTTCAAATTTATCAATGACCTCTGAATAGATGTTTGATACTTATTGAATTTGTATTAGGTAAGTAGTAGGAATATAACTGTGAAACAATATAAAACTATAGGCAAGATCTACTACTAAAGATGAAGTTTGTTGCAAATAAGTATGTTTTATTTTTCTCCAAATAAATCACGCAACTAATAAATTGAAAAAATATGACTTAGAAGTTCATCTAAAAGTTATTTAGAAAATGTCAGTAACTTTAATGTGAATCAACATATGGTCACCATGAAAACTAGCTCTGCTGGTTGTTGCAATAGTAAGATTATCATGTCCAGAATTAGGGAAATAGTAGTCATTCTTTACTTAATTTCAGTTAAATTGCCCATGAAACATTGTGGTGCCAAGTATTAACACTCGAAAAGATAAATTGGTGCACAAGAAGAGAGAAATGACCAGAATGGGGGAGCCACGCCATAAGATGATGGCTGAAGACACATGAAAAGAGAAGATTTAGAGGACATGTGAGAGTTGTTTTCAAACATTTGAAGAGCTATTTTATGGTGAATGTAAAATTAGGTCCAAAAGAATGATGTTATAATATAAGAGGTTTCAGCTCAACATGATACAGGATTTTACAGAGCTCCTCAAAACTGGAGAAGCAAGTATTTAAGAATAGGGCAATTACTCAGCTGCGAATGCTACTGACAGATGAATAGTGTGCCTAGCTTACCTTTTCAAAGCTGAGATTGCAACTTAATAAACTTTACAGTTTTGCCACTACACAAGTGCATTGAAAAGCATTCCTTAAGCCTGCTGCCTTCATCTAATAAAAACGCAAGCTGCATGTATAGCAAATGTGACTGGTCACATTGGGTAGGAAACTCTTAGTAAACTATTCAAAACCTGTCCTTGGAACCAGCCCAGTCTGCCCAGGTGTCTGGGTGACAAGATAAACTTTAGCATTTTGTTGCTGATTCTGTAAACACAGTCATTTGAAAAGATGACCAGTAGAAGCCAAGCCTTGCAAATATGGTAAGTATAACAAGTATGACAAGTTTGGAAAAATAACTCAATGTAATAAATTTTTATTCTGAAATACTTGGATTAACTGCAGCCTGAAACAATCTTAGTTTCTGTTTGTAAATTTTGTTACCACGGCTTTAGCATTTAATCTGTTTAATCCTTTCATTAAACTTAGTTTTTGAACCAAAAAACCACTGGCTTTGGTGCCCTCCGTTTTAAAAACTGCATCCATAATGACTGAGGAAGGTCATGGCTTCTTCATATTGGCCTCCTAAGAGCACTCAATGAAGAAGGCTGGATGGAACATGGCACATCTCTCTTGGTTATTCGCCATATGCAGGTAGCATTGTGTGTGTGGGGGAAGTGGGGACAGAAGATGACAATATCACTGTGTATGGGAAGGAAAAACAAGAGCAAACTGGACATTTTCTTCTGTTTTTGTGCTGGATGGAATGCATAGGAGTCATTACAAGTCGAGGGCTAAGGATAACTTGTGATTATTGAATGAAATAATGTCGATAATATAAAATGTAATTGCTTGGCACACAGTAAACATTCAGAAAATAATGATTATAATTGGAATTATGATTGTCACTATCTATTCTGGTGGTATGGGATCACAGCCCCGTCGGATGACTTAGGTGCTTGGGGGAAAAAATCTGTATTCAGATAAGACAAAATGGCTAGACTAGAGCTCCAGCTTGACTAATTTTCTAAAAAGTTGGGGGCAGTTGTCCTGTTGGGATTCATTAATTCCCATTAGTCCTCCACCCTATTTCTTACAGTCTCTACCCTTTAGCAGCTCATGGTCTAGGGGAGTAGACAGGCTAACTGTATACACTTATGATATATGGGTGACCCCCCTAAGCTCAATTACTTAACAACCCTTTCTCTGCTATTTGCATTTTTCATGCTGTGACATTCACCTTGACAATGTAAATAGAGAAAGAGGTGTTAGGGGTTAGTTATGTTTCACTAAAAGATATATTGAAGTCTTAACCCCTGGTAGCTGTGAATGTGACCTTATTTGGAAATAGGGTCTTCACAGATATAATCAGGTGAAGATGAGGTCATACTGGATTAGGGCGGGTCCTAATCCAATCTTATTGGTATCCTTATAGGAAGAAAAAAATTTGGACACAGATAGTCACAGAAATGACATGTGTGTGCCTTTTTAGTGTAAAGACTCATGTCTTCCTTCAAATCTCAAAAGTGTTAAAACAAGGTTTTTCTAATTAATGCCTTTCTGCCATTCACCATATTGTCCTCTGAAACTTCCATTGGATGTATGTTGAAGCCACTCAATCTAAGTTTCATCTATCTTAAATGGATCTTTTATATTCTTAAACTTATTTTTTCTTTTTATAAATGATAAATTTCAAAGTAGGCAGATATGCAGACTTTTCTTAATGATAAAAACAAAGAAATATAATAAAATTTACTGTGGACTTGTTATGAGTTTGGCACCATACAAATGCTTCATTTAACCATGGAATCTGATGGGTAGATAATGTACAAACTGTGTTTTAAAAATAATGGCACTGAGGATTTAAGAGGTTAAATAATTTGTCCAGCATCTTAGGGACCATAAATGGTGAAACCAGAATTTGAGCCGAGGCCAGACTCCACAGTTCTTGATGGCACCCACTCGGCTGTATTGCCTCTTTGTGGATCACAAAGATTATGTGAGTTGTGCACTAAAAGTTTTTCTTTTTTTAAAGTTAGCGTTACAAAAGCTTTTAAATTAAATTAAATAATTCACCCTTGAGAAGTTTTCCTTAGGAATAAGTCGTGGTTCTCAAGTCATTTTAATTCTCTATTAACTTTCTAATAAAGTTATATTCAAAGATTCTTCTCCTAAGTACACACATGCACACCCATGTGCATGCAAACACCCATACAGTTGTCCCTCAGTATCTGTCAGGGATTGGTTCCAGGACATCCTGTGGATATAAAAATCCAAGATTGCTCAAGTTCCTGATATAAAATGGTATAGTATTTGCGTATAACCTACACATATCCTCTTGTATACTTTAAATCATCTCTAGATTACTTATAATACCTAACACAATGTAAATGCTATGTAAATAGTCATTATACTTTATTGTTTAGAGAATAATTACAGGAAAAAATCTGTATATGTTCAATGCAGACACAACATTCTCTTTTTTTGGGTATTTTAAATTCACCATTGGTTGAATCTGCAGATGTGGAATCCGCTGATATGGAGGGCTGACCCGATATCCAAAACGAATTTTAAAACATTTTTACGGCCTCATTATCTTTCTCAAATATATAGTCACCCATTGTAAAAAAAAAAAGCCAGTTACATTAAAAAGTGCTTTTATGTGAAAATACATAATCAAAAAATATTGCTGTGCCTTTCCATTGTCTTAATGATTGCTGTTGTCAGCATAATCTAATGATTAGAAACTGGTCTTTATGAAAGTCAGGAGAAACATTTTATTTGAAAAATAGTTGTTTTTCTATGTGCAAATAGATATGGTCTTCATGTGTGTGTTTGTTAAAATTTAAGAAGGGTTAGGAAAATTTTTTTGGAGTGTCCCTTTGGAGAGTGAAGACCTGCCCATCTCACTTTATGGTTTTCAACTGAAATCTAACTGCAAGTAAAACCACTTTATTTCTCGCATTTTTAGTTTCTGGTTTTCTATAGTGAACATCTCTGTGGTTGTTTTTTTAATCAGAAACTTGCCTAATTTATCAGGGATATCTATTATCTATTTTTTTATGTGACTTCCCTTGCACACTTTTTTTTTTTTTTTTTTTTTAGACAAAGTCTCACTCCATCTCCAGGCTGAAGTGCAGTGGTGCGATCTTGGCTCACTGCAACCTCCGCCTCCTGGGTTCAAGGGATTCTCCTGCCTCAGCCTCCTGAGTAGCTATGCCTACAGGTGCGTGCCACCACGCCCAGCTAATTTTTTTTTTTGTATTTTTAGTATAGATGGGGTTTCACCATGTTGGCCAGGATGGTCTCAATCTCCTGATCTCGTGATCAGCCCACCTTGGCCTGCCAAAGTGCTGGATTACAGGCATAAGCCACCACGCCTGGCCTGCACACTGCTTTTGATAGTATATTTTATCCATTTTTTTCCTTTAATCTATACTTTCATCTTAGATCCCATCTAAGGAATAGTAGTTTTGGCCATTTTCAGGTAAGGGAAAAATCTAAACTTTTTACGTAAACTTATTTTGTAGTCTCATAGTTCTACAGCTTTATGGCCAATTCATAGAGTAGTATGTTTGAAAGGCACAACAGCTGACTATTCACTCTATCCTTCTGAGCAGTGATTCCCAAGTGTGGAAAAATAATATCAAATTCTGTGGTGAGATACATGTATAGGTGGAAAAAATATATTCAGTATTATCAAATAAGTTTGTAACTGAAAATGAAAAGGAAACCTGTTATTTTAATAACACAAATAACAAAGAAGTAAAATTCAGCAGCATCTTGGTTGGTATGGATACAGAGAAGCTACAGTCATTCTCCACTGGGATACTCTTTCCCAAGAGGGACAATGTCACAACCTCTGGAGATGGGGGCAAAAATGGTTAGTCAGCTCTGCTCTAGGGGAAGTTCAAGGTATTCCTTCTCTGCCTTCACTTCAAAGCCACCCCAACCCCTCAAGAAGGAGAAGCTCTGGCCTAATCAAGGAGAAAATGCAGTCGTCAGGGTCGCAAAATGGATTTTTATTTATTTATTTATTATTATTATACTTTAGGTTTTATGGTACATGTGCGCAATGTGCAGGTTAGTTACATATGTATACATGTGCCATGCTGGTGCGCAGCACCCACCAACTCTTCATCTAGCATTATACAAGGAAGTACAATACAGTGGAGCAAACATTCTTTCTTTTTCATGATTTACTCTGTTGCCCTTCTTCTTTTCCATATTCCTGGTGCTTAGGGAGCCTGCATATTCCTCCTGCTTGGGATGATCAGAGTGAAGCCTTAGGAAAAAGAATATTCTCTCTTTTTCATTCCTTTGCTGACATCAGAATAGAAAGATCCTGACACTCAAGAACCATCAGTAGATGGCTAAAGGTACAGGGTTTGTGGATAAGGCTGCTAAAGGCCTGTGTTTAGTCTAGACTTTATTATGCTAAATGCAGAGAGGTCCTTGAAGCTTACAAAACACAGCTTAGCTCACTAGAGAAAAGGAGCTGATAGAAATTTGGAGTTGAAACCTTAGCTAAAATAGACATACATTTACCTAGAATATACTTGAGCAGTTTGTAAAGTAGAAGAAATGCAAGATTTATTCAGTCCTGAAGTTGAGTTACAATTCAGCCAGAGTACAATTGGGACATTAAACAATTACCTAAACTCTCTGAGCCTTAGTTTCTTCATTTACACAATGAACATAAAAATGAACATCTTCAGGATTGTTGACAGAATTCAATGAGAAAATGAGTGTGATAGCTCTTAGCACATGTGCTCCATAATGGGTACCCAACAAATTGTTGCATTATTACTATATTTCATGTTAGCTCCTAGTGAAGTTCTCTCTTGGAGTCAAGAGAAAATGGGACTTTCAGACAATAAATGGAATAAAAGATTTTATAAATCAGTATAGAGGTAATATATAGTGAATACCTACATAGAAACAAATAAATAGGAGACTTCAATTCAAAAGGTGTACCTTAGGGAACATTTCTTTTAGAGTAACTCTTCTGGGTCACATTCCATGGTTGATGGAGGAAATATTAGGAAAACAACATTAGAGTAAAATTAGGAAATTTTGCTAACATGTCTGGTTTGATATAAATCATCTCATGATCTTAGGAATAAGCATAAAATGACATCAAGGGACATTTCTGTTACTCTCAAAGAAGTAGAGAAGCTGTATATATAAATATGATAATATAAATAGACACTATAAACAAAAAGATGTTTGGTAATGCTGCTATATTAAGGTCCTGAAGAATGTTAGAAGACATCATTGTAATAGTTGGCACACTTTTCAATGGAGTGGCTCTTTAGATGTTGTAGGAGAAATTACTAGATGCCTACCAAAAGCTGTTCCACCTCTAGTAGCAAGACATAGAATTGCACAGCTACCTTGTGTTTTCCAGCCTCCTTTCCAGTCTGTGGTTGGGTATGGTCCTATGACCATGTGGTCTCCAATGGGATATGAGAAGAGGTAAGGTGTGATACTTCCAGACTTGGCCTGTAAAACCTTTCATGTGGCTCCTCTGTGGGCTTTTTCCATGGGATTCCATGGGATGGTGACATCCAGAATGACTATGAAAGATTTATGTTGAAAATGCCAGTGCATCTGGCAGCCTAGGTCCCAGATTAACTGGGTGGAGAGGACTTATCACCCTGATCCCTGCCAACCTGCCCATTCTGGATTTGAATGAGAAAACAAACAAGAAGCAAAAACAAACTCCCATTGTGTTTGAATCATTATTCAAATGGATTTATTTGAATCCAATCATTCTGGATTTATTTGTTTGTACTTTGCACTTTGACCTACTTTAGACTTTTGGTCAAGATGGTGTTTTAAGTTCATTCTTTGAAGTTTGACATTTGCTTCAAATATATAACAAAGATAGAGGAAATACGGTTAATGTGTTAAAAGACACCTTGAAACAAAACAGGCAGTAATAAGAAGGAAGGATATATAAATATGAAAAGGAAACAATTAGAAATCTTGAAAATAAAACATGTAATTATTGAATTAAAGACTCAATAGAAAGGATAATGTCTACATTGGCTTAGTTAATAAACAAATGGATTGGGATACAAAAGTAAGGAATTCAACTAGAATGATGAATTGAAGAGAAACAATGAGTTAAAAAATATAAAACAGTTTAAGATAAATGAAAGTTAGATTGAGTGGCTTCAGCATGCACCCAATGGGAGTTTCAGAAGATAATAGAGTGAATTCTGGAAAAGCATTAATTAGAAAAACAATGAATAAGAATTTTTGAGATTTGAAGAAAGATACTAATCTTTACACTGAAATGGCACTCTGAGTACCAAACTGGATAATAGGAACAAATTCACACTTGGAGACATTATGATGAAACTGCAGAACATCAAGTACACAGAGAAAACTGTCAGAACTATCAAAGAGAAAGGACACTTAGAAAAGAGCAACAAGTAAATCACTGGAAGATTTCTCCTCAGGAACAATAGATTTCTAGATGACAATAGAGTAATTGCTCTAAAGAACTGAGAAAAAATAACCACCAACCTGGATTTTTGTACTGACTTAGCTATCCTTGAGGATGAAGGCAATATAGGAATGTGTATTACCCACACACAGTCATGAAAAAAACCATTTACACCTTAACAAGTAGAAAAGTGAACCCAGAGAAAGAATATAGGATACCAGAATCAATAGTGATAACAAAATTTTCTTAAAAATAGAGAATAAATGCAATTAATTAATGACTGTGAAAATAATTTTATCTGTTAAAAGCAATGTGAAAAAAGCTCTATAAAACAATTATATGATGAGAGAGGGATATAATGGGTAGTCATATCATGTAAAGTTCTTGTTTAAATGACAAACAGATACCTAACTGGTCTAATTTTTCAAAGAAAATTTATAATGAAGTATTAATAACTTAGCTGCTGAAACTCAGTAGTTCAGTACATATTTCTTTCCCTCTTTTCCCTTCCCTTCCCTTCCCTCTTTCCTTCCTTCCTTCTCCCCTCCCCTCCCCTCCCCTCCTCTCCTTTCCTCTCCTTTATTTCCCCACATCCACTGGCTAAAATAACAGTGTTCAATGTGGCAAGGAGTACTCTTAAAAGCATCTTTTATACATGTATTTTTAAGCATTTCATTACATGCAATACAGTGGCAACTAAGTTTATTTCCTGATGATGAACCTGCCTTTGCAAAATTATGACAGTAGAAGAAATCTGCCATAGTTGACTCCATCTTGCTTCTAACCTCCAAGCTGCCTTTGGTCATTCCTGGGCATAGGCCAAGCTTACTTTGGGAGAAATTTAGTTTATAGTTTAACCTTAAAACAAGGATGATAATAGCCCTGTCCAAAACTAAACTACCTTTGTAAAACTAATGAAAGTTCACAAAGTTAGGATTATGAGAGGGGCCTGAATTATGCTAAGATGTAGGTGTAGTTTCTATAATTACTTACTACTTAGGAGTTACGTGGCCAGAGGTCACAAGATTTGTGACTTTTCCAATTGCTCCTATAGATAACATCACTATTGCAGAACCAAAGATTGGTCTTTTGAAATGTTTTTCAGGCTCACTCCACCCAGTCTTGTGACTCATGACTCAACTGGTCCTGTGGACCCTCAATCAAGAGATGGACTCAGCTCATGAGGACCATTTTCCATATCCCTATGACTGCATCCACAACCAACCAGCAACACCCATCATCTAGTCACCTGCCCACCATACTATTCTTGAAAATCTCTAATCTTCAAGCCTTCAGGGAGACTGATTTGAGTAATAACTCTACCTTCTGCGTGTCTGGCCTCGTGTTAATTAAACTCTTTCTTTACTGCAATGCCATGGTCTCAGTGAACTGGCTTTGTCTGTGCAGCCACCAGAAATAACCCACTGGGCAATTACAATAACCTATATTTCAACTGGTGGGTGAGCTAGGTAGTGGTGGTGGTGTCTCTGTTACATGCTATTATTCAGTCACCCAGGCTGATAAATGCTTTATCCTCAGCATAGGGCTTCCATTGTCCCTTAGGACATTGACATACAGCTGGCTAGGGGTGGAAGTAGAGGGAATGGAGGTTTTAATGGGCCAGGCTTGGGAGTGGCATTCCTCACTTCTGCACATATTCCATTGGCTTGACTATAGCTCAGTCATGCAGCCATATCTATCCAACTTCAGGGGAGGCTGGGGAGTAAAGTTCAGCTTTGTTCCCAGGAGAGAAGGAGAATGGGTTTTATGAGCAGTTAGCCAGTCTCTGTCACAAGTACGTATTTTCATAATTAAAAGTAACACCCAAAGAGTAAAGTTGCTATCTATAATTTCCAAATTTGCAGAAGAACAAAAGGGACCATAGAAATCTTCAGCCATCCAAAAGAAGGCAAAAAAAGCATATCAAGGAAAGAGGATGGCAAACAGAAAATGTAAAAGAAGATGGTAGAAATCACTTCAAGTTGGTAACCACAATATATGTAAATATATTAAACACATCCATTAAAAGGCTATGTGATTGGATTAAAACAATGTAGTTCTATGTGATGCTTATGAGACACACGTATAAAGCAAACTCAGACATAAAGATGGAAAATTAGAGGCATAGAAAATGATATATTGGTCCAACATTAACAAAAAGAAAGCTTGGGTAGCAAGTATTGGTATTATATAAAAAAAGAAGCAATTATTTATAAGAATAAAGAAGAATCTGTTAAATTTACTTTTACTGTCCTATTGAAAGAATCATAATACTCTAAAACTACAGCCATGCATTGTGTAATGATGAGGTTACTTCCTGAGAAATGTAACGTTAGGCAATTTTGTCATCGTGTGAACATCATAGAATGTACTTATGCAAATTCAGATGGTATATATAGCCTACTACACATGTAGGCTATGTGGTATAGCCTATTTCTCCTAGGCTACAAACCTGCATAGCATGCAACTGTACTGAATACTGTAGAAAACTGTATGTAACAGTGATATTTGTGCATCTAAACATAGAAAAGGTACAGTAAAAATACAGTACAAAAAAATAAAAACTAGTATACTTGTAGAGAGCAGTTACCATAAATGAAGCTTGCAGGGCCAGCAGTGGTCTGGGTAAGTCAGTGAGTGAGTGGTGATTGAATGTGAAGGCCTAGGACATATTCCCATACTTTGGTCAATAAACATTATTACCTATAAAAGGTATAATCTAAACAGAAGCCAAGAACACATTAAATGCAGATCCCTTGTCTAAACTTCTTCTCACATGTCTAATTTATTCTCTGACTTTGGTTAGAATAAAGTGACCCCAATTTAAAAAAATTTAAATATCACCCAGAATAAATATTTGCTTTGGTCATAATCACAAACTTAATTGATATAATTCATGTTTGTGTTTAGAAAAAGCCAATGGAAAAGTTTTGGAAAAAAAGCCACTTTCCTAGTTCTCCTCCAGGGGTCTGTTGCTCATCTGGGGGCAACATAAAACTATGTTTAAATATGCATATCATTGATTTTACTAAGTAGTTCACTTACAAGCTCTGATTGAGCACTTATGATATGCCAAGCACTGTTAAGAACTGGGCTACAAAGACTATGAGGCCTGACTCATTCGTTTCAGGCACGAGCATACCAATACAGGAAACAGAAAAGTTCAAGTTGCAGTAGGTGTATGTAGGAAATGCCATGAGAAGAAGCCTGTGGTACTATGTGACTGGGTACAGAGAGGCAAGTGTTTCTACAGGCAGAAGCCAAACCAGCTGCTGAGTAAATTTACCAGATTTGCTTGATTCTTGTCATTAATTTTCAAATGAATAACTAATAAAGGAAGCTAAGTGGTCCATGCACAAATGTCTAGGGAGTTGTTCATACAAATTTCTTTGATTAGCTGGATTAAATCAGGTCAGTTTAAACATCCTCTGAAGAAACACCTCTGCTGGTAAGGCTTTTCAGAAGGCTTTGGCTACAAATGGTAAACAGGCATCCTGGGAATAAACTGACTAGTACATGTGAGCATCTCTTCAGTTACTTAGCTTAGTCATTGTTTCTAATGTTTTGTGGTCTCAAAGAACCACGTGAATCAACAAACCGCATATAACCAAGAACAGAAGGTTCTGGCTGAAGGATATATATATATTTTTTCTTTCACAATATTAAAACAAAAGATTGAAGGACAGAACCTTAAAGATCAGAGATAGATAGATAGTTAGATAGAACTTCTAGAGGCTAAAAGTTCCTTCCTCCTTCAACATTTACCTACTTTCAGAAGTGCTTTCCTAACATGAAATGTGCTCATTTTGCTAGAGGGCTGTTCTGGTTATTTATCACTATGTAATAAACCACACCAAAACTTAGTGGCTTAAAATAACATTGTTCATTCTGCCTACAAATCTTCAATTTGAACAAGGCTTGGTGTAGGATGACTGCTGTCTTTTTTCACATGATTTCAGCTGGGGCACTTTGACTGTGGCTGGTGGATCCACTTCTGAGATGGCTTGTTCAATGGCTAACAAGTTGGTGCTGATGGCTGGCTGGTAGCTGAGCTGGAAAACAAGGCTGGAGGCCTTGAGCTTCTCCATCAGAGTGCTTGGACCTCTCCACTACAATGCTTGGGTTTTCTTAAAACATGGTAGCTGGGTTCCAAGAGCAAGTATTCCAAGATCCAGAAAAAGAAACCATGCCAGTCTATTAAGGCCTAGGCTTAGAAACTGTCACAGCATTACTTCCATAATCTATCAGCCAAAGCAGACACAGAGCCCACCTGCATTCAAAGCCGACACAGAGCCCACCTGCATTCAACAGACCTCACCTCTACGGGAGGAATATGAAAGACTTTGTGGACATTTTTAATCTGCCACAAAGGCCAAAGCTCAAGCCTATTTCTGTCATTAGTAAGCACAATGAGAGTATTGGGGCCAAATATAGAGGAAGGGGAGTATCACTATTTCTTATTATTCATAAGAAATAGAGGAGCTAGACAGATAAATCCAGAGACAGTAGCCTACAGCTTCCATAAATGCTTTTGCTGCAGTTTGATTAGTTCTACCCTCCCCAAAGAGTGCTAATGCTTTCGTAGTTGTAGGGTATATTAGTCTGTTTTCACACTACTAAAAAGAACTACCTGGCCAGGCTCAGTGGCTCACACCTGTAATCCCAGCACTTTGGGAGGCCGAGGCAGGCAGATTACCTGAGGTCAGGAGTTTGAAACCAGCCTGGCCAACATAGTGAAACCTCGTCTCTACTAAAAATACAAAAATTAGCTGGGCATGGTTGTGTTTGCCTATAATCCCAGCTACTTGGGAGGCTGAGGGAGGAGAATCGCTTGGACCAGGGAGGCAGAGGTTGCAGTGAGCTGAGATCCCGCCACTGCACTTCAGCCTGGGCAACAGAGCGAGACTCCATCTCAAAAAATAACAAAAACAAAAAACAAACAATCAAAAAACAACAACAAAGAAACCCTACCTGAGCCTGGGTAGTTTAGGAAGAAAAGAGGTTTAATTGACTCACAGTTCCACAGGCTGTACAGGAAGCATGGCTGGGGAGGCCTCAGGAAATTTACTATCATGGTGGAAAGTGAAGAAGCAAGCACATCTTACCATGGCAGAAAAGGAGAGAGAGAGAAAGCGAAGAGGGAAGTGCCACACACGTTTAAACCATCAAATCTCATAAGAACTCACTCACTATTATGAGACCAGCCAGGGGGAAATCCTCCTCCACAATCCAATCACCTCCCACCAGGTCACTCCCCTAACCCTGGGAATTACAATTTGACAATTTGACATGAGATTTGGGTGGGGACACAGCCAAACCATATCACAAGGATATAGAGTCAGATGTAAAGGATGGTAAATTTTCCTGTCAGGCCAATTTTAGCGGACTCATTATTCTAGAAGTTGTCTCCTTTTTTTTTTTTTTCTTTCTGTGCTTTTTTTCTTGGGATAACTCTAGAACCCAATTTTGTTTCCTCCAATTGGCTACTCTAATTTTGTCCCCTTAGATTTATTGCTGTGTGCCCATTTCTTAAACTGACTATTGTATTTTCTAAATTCATTTAGTCCAAATAATGAACTGTATCCTTTCTCCCTTTCTTTTATCTTATCTCCTCATACCCACTTCTCTGTAATTTAAATAGATTACAGATGTGATAAAAATTTTTGGCTACCTAATTTGATTCTCAGAGAACATATTGAGAAAACACATGGTTGATTTCAAATGCTTTATTATAGGGCAAAACCAAATGGAAATACCTTATCACCTTGAGTCCAAAGCAGTTCTTGTTAAAATCATTTATTTTATCAGGCAATGTGATACTACTGTGATAATTAGATACATTAAACATAATTTTAGCTGTTTATTTGTATCTTAGAATATTTTGTCAGTTTTAAATTTATGAAGATGTTAAGGAGCATCAAAGTTAATTGATGGTTAATTGCATGTGGATAGAGGCCTTAAATTAGTCTTAACATAAAATCAGACTAATTGATCATCAATTATTCTAGATATTAAGAAAACCTTTAAAACACTGAATAATTATCTTGAGGTTTTTCATTGAGAACGTGTACATTTTCTTGAGGTTTTTCATTGAGAACGTGTACATTTTTGGATACTTATTTTGGTCTTAATTTACCAAAAAGATTTTATGATTCATTTCCAAAGAAGAAAAAATAATTTTCCTTCTGTCTCTATTTTCCTCATTTTTCCCCTTAAATAACAAGTTACACAAAAGAAAAAAGATAACAAGATAACAAGGTTGTTTCACATCATTATTTGCTGAAGACCAGGTCTGAGAAGTACATGTTCCTATCTTCTTGTTACTTATGTACAAGATGAAAATCCTTAGATTAGAATCTCCTAATAGATTTAAGATCCCTATTAGTGAAAAACACACATTATTTTTCTCTGGATAGCTTATACGCTGGCAGCACATGCAGATACAGTTGACTGGCTGAACAGGAGAACAACATTCTGTGGCTAAATCTATTCCACACACCAAAAATTGGATCTGGGCCTGAATGCTAATTAGGGATTTAGCACTGAGCACTTGTTGTACAGGAACTTACTGTGATAGGCAAAGTTCACCATTCTCTCTAGCTAAATAAACCTATGTTAGAATATAGAAAAAATGTATTTCTTAAACCATATATCTTTCCAAATATCATGAATGGAATAAGAATTTAAAAAAAAATCTAGAAGTTGTGACTTGAGTGAGAGGATCATTCATTTATTCACCCACTTTGCAAACTTACATATCTATTTGAGTTAGTTTTGGGGTCTCTGATGGAGACCAATAAATAGTACCTTCTTTCTTGACCAGGTTCTGCACAAATATGTTCAACAAATCAACAAATATTTATTAACTGCCTATTATACGGCAGGCACTATTTTAGAAGCTGGGATATAATCATTGAGCAAAACTGACATAAATTCCTGGTTATGTGGTATTTAAATTCTGTTAAGAATAGGTATAATACAAAGAATGACCTTTATCAATAACAAAGGTTAGTTGGAAGAAGTAGGTCAGTGTGAGATTCAGATTGTCTTTAAATTAAATCTCCAGATTTGTCACACTTTCCCATCTATTTCCCAGTAATACTGGGCTAAGACAGGCCTCCTCATGTTGGGGCAGATCTGTGCCAACAACTAGCTCCTGAGAGGAAGAAAATGGAGAGAATGCCCAATTATTACCAAATCCATCAGTTGGATAAGCTCTTCCATATCCCCTGGGGAGAAGTGAGTAAAGGGGAGAAAAGTAGAAAAAGTTTCATGGAGTGTTAGAGGTATAGGGTAACCATATTCCCTTCTACATAGACTTGTTGGGGATTTTGTCCTTCATTGCTCTCGATGGACCATGGGAACTCCAAGGCCAGGTAAAAAGCAAGGGTCAGCAAGCTTCCACTCTGTGGAATCACAGATAATAGCAACATTCAACACAACATACCTTGTTTCAGGTGAGATCAAATCTACAGTGTTTGCTAAGAGGCTATGACGGGTATCATGATAAGGTATTATGCTGGGCATCAAAGGGGAACACAAACATCACAAAGACACACTGTAGCCCTTTAGGAGCTTTTATCTAATAGGGAACACAGACAGATGTTTACCAATGACAAAGTTATATAGAGTGTGGAAAAAGTGTCTCTGGGAAGTATTTCGGCAATAGGAATTGTGAGAGTTTTCTATAAGAATGTATTCGACCTAGGCCTTGAAATTCCAGATCAAATGCTCCCTTTCCCATAGAGCCTTCTTTTATACCCACAGCAGGAATCAATCTCCTCTTCTTCACAATTCCCATGGCAATTTAACTATCATTTCTTCCACCCAAGTACTAACCAGGCCCTACCCTGCTTAGCTTCCAAGATCAGGCACATTCAGGGTGGTATGGCCATAGAACTTAACTAACATTTCTTATTGTGTTTATGATTCTTACACCTTATCTACTAGGTCATTGTAATGAATCTGTTATTTCTCTTTTATGCCACAAGCCATTAAAGACAGGAAACATGTCTCACCTGCAGTAGGTATTTGAGAAATGTTTCTCTAGTTAATAAGCAGTAAACCTATAGTGGAGAAAATTTGTTGAGGTGGCTACTAATATTTCGCTTCCATACGTTTTTTTCCCTTACAAAAATTGAAGTGGTGGCATCTCCATGCCTCACCCTGTGTATGATTACAACCACATAAGGAGAGGTGGCCCCGACCACTTAACTGCTTTGTCCATGCATTCAATCATCCCTTTAAGTACCCTAGTTGCTTACTTTCTGAGTATTTGCCATTTGTGGCTTTTCTCATAGAACAGAAATTTCTGCCAGAATAATTATATAGACCTTGATCCAGAGGGCAACAAATAAGAGCCGTATGTTTTTGCAATTGCCTTCTATGAACAATTTGGGAGTATGGAGCTCCATTATGTTTTTTCTATTCTTTTTAATTTATTGTAGCTCTTTCTGAGATTTTATGGGCTATGCATGGTTTGAATAGCACACATATAATGAGAAACAGATTATAATAGTGCAACTAAATTTTTTAGAGAAAAATTGTCTGTGGCTGTTCTTTCCAAGTTTTAAAGTCTACCACCATTAAGACAACTATGAAAGATTTGCTGAGATATTTACTTAGTGGCCTGAAATAACAGATGAGCAATGTGTGAATGGCACTTTAGAATCCTAAAGGATTCTATTTTCAAGAACTTAAGTTGGCAAGACTAATTACCAGTGCCAGCAAATGCAGAGTGCTGAAAACATCATTTCCACACTACCTTTCGGATTTGTAAGTGTGGCTCTGGTCTGAGCTGGCAAGGCTTCTCTGAGTTTCACTTTACATGAAGTTGAATGTTTCAGTTGTGTGGTTTAGCTCCTGCTGAACTGCATTTAAAGCAATGGATGAAACTCCTTAGGTCTGAGGCTATGTGAACCAAATCTGATGAAACGGCATATTGATGGGATTTCACTTATTTCTTCTCAAGTTCCCCAGCCCTGTGGTATCTTTAATTCCTGCTTGCTAGGTGTAGTCTTCTATTCTTGTTTTTGCTAAACACTCTAGAATTCTTGTTAAAGAGATTTGAAATTTATTATATATGCACGGCCTCTTAAAAAGATGTAACTAACCTGCACATTGTGCACATGTACCCTAAAACTTAAAGTATAATAATAATAATAATAAAAGAATAAACAGACAAAACTTAAAAGAACAAAAAAAAATGCCTTAGTAAGGTACTTTAAGTCCTGATGGCATGGAACTTAAATACCATTTTCCAAAGCAAAGTGAACATTTTCTGAGATAACTTAGAAACCTGGATAATTCTGTGGGACATTTAGGAAAAGTCATGAGAGTGGATATTATCAATTAGATAGTAAAATTTAGTAGGTCTGTGGTTTGGCTGTGTGAAACTGCTCCAAATAATAAACACAAAGAAAGGCACTTCAGGATTCTCAGAGTTCTAAGTGATCCCCTCTTGCATTCATATTACTTAATGGGAATCATGTGCTTGCAATTTGGTGTGCTCGAGAGCAGTGCTTCTCCGTCAGGGGTGATATTGTTCTCCCTACCCCCATCCCTGGAGACCTTTGCAATGTCCAGGGACAGCGTTAGTTGCCACAACTGGTGGGGTAAGGGGTGGGGAAGGTGACTGGCTGCAAGTGGCATCTACTGGGTAGAGGCCTAGGATGCTGCTAAACATCCTACAGGGCACAGAGCAGTACCCTTCACAAACAAGAGTTACCTGGCCCAAAATGTCAATCCTGCCCTGTTTAGAAACCCTGGTCTAGAGGTAACTAAGAGGTAATTCTGATAGTTGTTCTTTATGAGTTTTTACATTTATAGGAGGAAGGGAGAGAGGGAGGGAGAGAGAGAGAGAGAGAGAAATTTTGCTATAGCAGTCATTTGAATGGGATTTACATTTATAGTTACAATTTTCAATCTAAATATACATTCGTGGGTTTTATTTTTGCCTTAAATGCCACTGTGATTAAAGAAATCTGTGAAAGGTGAGAATTCTCCCAAAGATGACAATTACCAAGTTGAGAATTGATTTTTCAGGTCTTGGCTCTTGGGCTACATATGACTTGTTGCTTAGAGAGATGCTCTTCTGGCAATATTCAGGAATATTCAATACAAAACTTGGGGCACTCACAGTGGGTCGGACACTGCAGGGGCTCTGCTGGGTTTTAAATACTTGTGTTTTAATGATACTTGTGTTTTAATGATAGAGGTACTGTACATCTCCACCTATATATGGCACTGTGGCCTGAATAAGCAGGTGCTAAAGGAGATGAGTCATCTGTAGAGCTCCATCCTGTAAAGCTATATTAGCTTAAAGGTTACAACATCATGTCTTTGAAATTTTCCCTTTCCTCTTTATTCCCACTGCTGCCCCAAGTCTTGTCTCTTATTAACTTTTGTCCACCACTAGAGTTCTACATCATTTCTTTTTTGGTCCTCCACTTCTATTTTTGCAACCCAACAGCAATTAGCATTTTTGAAGGTTAATGATTAATTTTGAACCCATCTGTCCTCTGCTCAAAATCTTTCAATTTTCACTGCCTACCCAATAAAGCCTGAATTTTTTATCATTTTATAATCTCTCTATGCTGTCCCTAATTTTTCTTTCAAACATGTATTTTTATTGTTCTTCACACCTCCTATTCCCCAGCCAGACAGAACCACCTGCCATTCTCTTACAGGTCCTGCACTCTCCTGCCTTAGATGTTTTCACTTACTGGGTTCCCTTTGCAAGAAACAGCTCCACACTTCCCATTACTGCTTGTGTATATCTTACTCCTTTCTTCAAAGATCAGGACAAATGCACTGAGTTCAAATCTCTTCAGCTGGAAGTTCTCTGCCTTCTCTGAACTCTCCCTGCTTTGAACTTCTCTTCTTCTCTTAAGATACCAAGTATTTTTGTTCTTTATTTATAAACCCTGTGTTATTCCTTCAGGGGAAAAAAAGAAACCTGTGTGAAAAGGAGAATGGCAGTGTGATGTAGAGCAGTGATTCTCAAACTTTCTTATGTGTGCAAATCACATGGAATCTTATTAAAACCAGGTTCTGAACATGGACGCAAGGAGGGGAACATTACACAGTAGGGCCTATCGGGGGTTTAGGGGGAAGAGGAGGGATAGCATTAGGACAAATACCTAATGCACGAGGGGCTTAAAACTTAGATGACAGGTTTATAGGTGCAGCAAACCACCATGGCACATGTATACCTATGTAACAAACCTTCATGTTCTGCACATGTATCCCAGAACTTAAAGTCAAATAAAATAAACAAACAAACAAACAAAAAACAAAACCCCAGGTTCTGATTTAGTAAGTCTGGGCTGGGACTGAGAGTCTGCATTTCTAACAAATTTCTAGGTTGCTGCTGCTGTTGTTGCTCCATGGACCACACTATGAGTAGCAACGGTGTATAGGATTTGGAATACAACTCCACTTGTAAATTGCTATCCTGCTAGCTCCTAAAGCCACTATCCTGTTATCCTGAAGCCACTAGCCAGTTAGGAGAAGAAATTCTAGATCTTGTTTTCAAACTCCCCCTCAGTTATTACGAATGGCTTGATAATGACGCCCTGTGACTAGTGTCTGGGTTGGGGGAATCGTGGTACAAGCGGCACTTAAGTGAGTGTCAGACTTCAGCCTTCTTACCTAACCTTTATCTTGGGTGTTCAAGTTTCCCAGGATCTTCTGCACTGGTACCTGATTTTCCCTTAGTCACCTGCTAGAACTAAGGCCCAACTTCTAATTTCTGTTGGCTAGTGTGGCCAATCCCATGCCTCCAGGACTAGCTCTTTTCCTGCTCTTCTTTGCATCACCTGAAATATATTTCCTGGCTTGGATGATGAGGCCTTAGTTGCCTGCCCCTATTTCTCTGCCCTTCCTCAGGTAGACTTCTGTATTGTTAGGTCCCAGTAGGATTGAGAGTATTGATTCATTATTTTGATGTGTGTTTGAGGGTTTACTATAAGCCAGCACTACACTGTCTTCAGCCCCAACTAGTTTAATACATTTCCTTGTCCAAATCCCTATTTCCTGCCGAGAACTTCCTGACCTGGTTCATACTGCTTACAGCATTATTTACATTACGAACTTTTAATGATTGTGAGGTTTAAAAGGATTAATGATTGTGAAAGCCCCCTTTTAAGCTAAATGCTAAAATGATGTGATTATTTTGTATTATAATGTATATGAGTATACACAAAAATGTATATTAAATAAGTAATATATTTCTTGATTTCATGTAAGCCTAAAAGGATATTTCTTGTATGCAATAAAGACTCATAGGAGGAAAATATTCAGTAATAAATCTCTGATCTAGGAGTATCAATACAACTAAGTTTGGCTTCATGCACAGGTGACTTGATGGACATCTACATGTATTTTCACCCAAGCATATCTTCCTAGATAAGTTGTTACAGTACCTGAAATAGTCACCATTAGGGATTCTCTTGGAGAAAATAGCTGTGCTAGTTTCTACCTAAAAAGAAATGTTCTTACAAACAGGTAGTTTTTATGAGTTGTTAATTCCTTTGAGGGGATCTGATTATCAGATTAGTAGCTATCAATTTTGGTAAAAGAAAGCAGGACCCAAAAGGGAAGAAAGACTAAAAAGCAAGGAGATCTTGAGGCAAGAAAGAGAGGAAAATCTTAGAGAATAGGCCTCAGCATTCTAGTTGGCAGGGCAGGACAGATCACCTTTGAAGGTGTGCCTGGCACAATAGGTGTAGCAAGCCTGTGCTTGTAGAGGGAGGAACCAAAAATTGGAACATCCTTTGGAAGTGTTGTCTGAGTCAGCTCGGGGTGCCATAACAAAATACCATAAACTGGGCTTAAATAACAGAAATTAGTTTTCTCACAGTTCTGGAGGGTGGATGTCCAAGACCAGGATCCCAGCAAGTTTGGATTCGAGTGAGGGCTCTCTTCTTGACTTGTAGACAGCTGTCTGAAAGACACTATCTTCCTCATTCGCTTCACATATTTGTGTTTCCTGTGTTGAGAAGGAGCTGTGACTTAACTGAGCATAATTAAAAACTTATTTTACAGCAGATGGTTTTATCAATGCAACACATAACTACATCACTTTTTTTTTTTGCATTCTTCTTTGGCTTGCTCTTGCTGGTATTCCCTATTCTATGGGCATCTAAATAACTTGCTATGTGGTCTTATAATGTTATATGCACACAAAAAGAACTGACCCCTCAGTCTTTCAGCTTAAGATGCACACTCTCCCACTAAATAAGTTTTCATTTAATAAATTGTTTATTTCTTCTTTGTGATCTGCAATAAATTGATGACAATATTTTTAGCTTCATTTTTGATTGTGGTAAAATACACAAAAAATTTTACCATTTTAACCAATTGAAGTGTACAATTCAGTGACAGTATATTCACAATATTGTGCGCCAATCATCACTATGTAGTTCCATAACATTCTAATCACCCCAAAAGGAAATCCTGTACCCACTAAGCAGTCACTCCCCATTCCCCACTCCTCCCAGTTCCTGGAAACCACTAATTTATCATCTTTATGTATTTGCCTCTTCTGGATATTTCATATAAATGAATCATACGGTATGTGGCCTTTTGTGTCTGATTTCACTTAGCTTTCACTTAGTGTAATGTTTTCGAGGGTCATCCACGTTGTAGCATATATCAGTACTTTATTCCATTTTATGACTGAATAATAATAGTCTATTATATGGATATACCATATTTTGTTTATCCGTTTATCAGTTAATAGGCATTTGGGTTGTTTTAGTTTTCTGGCCACTGTAAATTGTGCTGCTATGAACATTCATGTACACATTTTTTGTTTGGACATGTGGTTTCAATTTTTTTGAGTATATACCCAGGATTGCATTTGTTGACTCATATAGTAATTCCATGTTTAACTTATTGGGGAATCACCAAATTGTTTTCCATAGCAGCTGCCCCTTTTACGTTCTCACCAGCAACATATGAGGGCTCCAGTTTTTCTCCTCTTCCCAGCATTCATTATTTTCCATTTATTTGAATATAGCCACCCTAGTGGGTATGAAATAGTATCTTGTGTGGTTTTAATTTGCATTTCCCCAATGTCTAATGGCATTTAGCATCTTTTCATGTGCTTGTTGGCTATTTTTTATATTTTTGGAGAACTGTCTATCCAAGTACTTTACCAATTTTAAAAACTGGGTCGTGTCTATTTTTTGTTGATTTGTAAGAGTTCTTTATATATTCTGGATACCAAACTCTCATTACACATATAATGTGCACATATTTTTTCCATTCTGTGATTGTATTTTCACTCTCTTGATAATGTTATTTAATGAACAAAAGTTTTAAATTTTGACGAAATCCAATTTACCTATTTTTCTTTCCTTGCTTGTGCTTTTGATGTCACAGCTGAGAAACCATTTGTCAAATCCAAGGTAATTAAGATTTATTCCTATGTTTTCTTTTAAGATATTTATGTTTAAATAAAGTTTTAGTGCTTAAATTGAGGTCTTTAATCAGTTTGGGGTTAATTTTTGTGTATGGGGTCCAACTTCATTCTTTTGCATCTAGTTGTCCCAGCACTAGTTTTTGAAGATTATTCTCTTCTCATTAGATGATCTTGACAACCATGTCAACTATAAATTGACATAAATGTGAGGGTTTATTTTTGAATTCTCAATTATACTTCATGGATCTATATGTCTATTCTTAGGCCAGCATGCTAGCTGTTTGACTACTGTAGCTTTGTAGCAAGTTTTGAAATCAGGAGATGATACTGTCCTTTGTTTTTTACTTTCTTTCATTGAGTAAATTAGTCTTGGTTCAGGTGCTACTTTCCTTTCTTTCTTATATTGTATGTGGTGGGACCACAAAATTGCCAATAGCTGTGGAGAAGGGTCTTTGGGTGCATACATGAAAAGGAAGGAGAGCATTTGTGATATTGCTTGCAGTTCCCTATGCTTCAAATCTTTAAGTGAAAGCCAAATGCAATGGGAATTTTATAGTTCTACATAGGCATTACACTACATGTTTTTGCTCCTGTGTATTTATGCAACCATGCTGCTATTTCTGTAAGATAGATTCCTTGAAATGTAATGGCTATGTATCCTTAAAAATGTGGTAGGACTTGCAATATACTATTATCAGTTCTTATTTGGGCTTAGGAAATATGAAAGACTAACAGCAATGCCAGCAATGATGTTGTAAAGGATTTTATAAAGAGAACACTAAGTCACAGAGTGATAGAATGAACATCACCATCAGCAATCATTTCCATGTGGTGTTATTTTACACACAAATGAGAATTGAAGCCATGCCTTTGCTCATGTTGTTTCCTCTCTTCCTGTATAGTCTCCTGGTAAATAATGATTTACAGGAAGCAAGCCTTGTTTTTCAGGTAAGTCTTCTCACGGTCTCTAGACTACCTTCTCTAATTCCTTTTCCCCCCCCTAGCCTCACTCTAGAATAAAAGATTCTCACTTTGGTGATGCTTTCTTCCTTTGCCCTATCGTTTTCAGAGATGTCTATCATAACACCTGCTTCTTTTATTTGTTCCAGTTGTTTGCTTGCTTGTTGTTAAGTAAGAACATATTTCTTACTCATCTTTATGTCCCCAGTTGTTGAATGACAGAACAAGTGAAGGAAATAGGACTGCATCAGATTGTCCAGTGAGAGAATGGAGATTGAATGAAATGGGAATGAAAATTTAAATAAGATTACTATAATTAGTGGTAATTAACAAGATTACTATAAATTATAGTATCTCTAATTTCTAGAATTAGCATTCAAATAGTATATTATTCAAATGCATCTGTAAAGAAAGGAAGGCTTGGCTCTTTCAGAGATGAATATGGTTTAGAAATTTTGTTGTTTTCACAGAATGGAAGGGTTACTGAAGGAAATAGCAGAAGCATTAGTGGAGAGATAAGATAAAATATCATTTCTTAAGCTAAAACTTAAGGAATACTCTAAGGTTCAAGTTCAAAAACCATCAAGGTTTCTGGGAATTCACTAGTGGAGTGACAGGAGTGAGACAAATGTAATTTTGAAGTAAACGTCAGTAAAAATAAAATAAGAGAAAATAGTTTAAAATACACTTCTATTATATTTCTATTTATACAAAAGTCTTCTTTATTACTTTATTATATATACTTACAACTATGCAAAATAGGCTCTACAAATATATCTTCCTACTTTCTCTTTTATCAATTCACATACTTAAATGTGGCATAAATTAGATGACATATTTTTACTAGTAAACTGATAATATATTATTATTGAGTTATATTTTTTAAGAATTTTTTTTTATTCAAGCCACCTATTCCCTGGTTGCCTTGTCATAGCTGCTAACATTCCTGATGCTATATGTTAATATCTGGTTGAAAATTATCACAGAACTTCCTTGAACTTCGATGTGAAAGTCACAATTGGTGTAAGTGAGTGCTGAGGTGGTCCAATGAGTTTCTCATCAAATTGACCACATCCATGGATGGGAAGAGGTACAGGCTGGGGAGACAAACAAAATTATTGATCACTTGCCATCATGAGTCTTACTGTAACACAGGGAAATTATAAAAAGTCAATAGAGGAGAAAAAAACTTTAACACTAAATCTCAACCCTAATGTAGAAAATAATTATATTGGGCGTATACAAGGTTAAGTGTTCTTTAAATAAAGGAAGTTGAAGACAGTTACACTTATATTTGCCAACTTCCTTTAGGGCCACTATTGCATTAATTTCATTTGCTGAGGATGGTAGTATTAAGACTAATAGATAACAAGTCCTCTGACTTGCTGAACCAGCTCATGGCTCTAGATCTGCTATTGTGTGAATTTATGATGCAATCTTGTTAGTTTGGTCATATCCCTGAGACCAAAATGACCCTTCTGCTCTGTCTTGTGTAACTGTCTGAAGTGCTAGATGTTTGTGTAAACATATCAAATGGTGATGGCTGAGCCAATTTAACATGCTGTTTGCTCCCTCAAGCATTGGAGAAGTTTGGCTCAACATTTCAAACTGATTTCCCTGAAGTATTTTGTATCCCTTGACAATGATGCAGTTTAGTGTTTTCATTAAATAGAAATTTATCTTGACAGGTGGATACAATTTTATTCCCATTGACCTATTTATAATCTTTTGAGTGTCTTAAAAGTGCTTCTTTCAGAAATTTGGAATTTACTGCAAAGTTAAAGAGCTCCTAGCCTCCCAAATTACTTAAGACTGTTCAAAGTACTCAAGACACTGCAAACTCATGGAGGAAGGCTTGGATCTGGGGGTGCATTTAGGGGTGATGTTACTTCTATTGCAAGCATGGATTGAGCAGGATTTCCAGGGGATGAGTAGGAGTGGTTGCCTAAAGGAATACATGTGAAACATATATCCATTTTAGTGTTCAATAAATACTGTTGGTTGAATGAATTATGTTTTTGTATTCTTCTTAATGAGATTCTACATATAACTTTTTATCAATTTAGAGGGATGGCATAGGGAAAGACAAGACATGTTACTGCAATAACAAAAAGGCTTATTGTTTTGCATTTGAGTAACAATATTGAACCATCCACAATGACATTTTTCACTCTACTTAATATTTACATTATTACCTAGTATGTGTAGATATGTTTGGGACCAAGATTATTCTATCTATACATAATTTTTGAATCATATTGTAATCTTACTGATTTATAGTTAATATTGGATGAATAAATGATAGATTATCTGAATTGTCAAGAGGTAGGTACTAGCGATGTAACATGAGAGAGTTTATGTTGCTTTTTAATTTGTACTGTGAGGAAGTTAGCAGTTAATATGTGAACATGATCTACTGTTAGGTTGAACATCTCTGGTTACATTGGATGCGTCAACGGGGCACCAAACACACGGCAGGTGGTTTACTGGATGACTAGCATAGGATAACTTATTAATATTAGTATATTAAAGTCCACATTACTGACAACTGAAAGTGATTTGGAGAAGATGATAGTTTTTACCACATGTGCTTTCCAAAATATGCTTGGGACATCCTTTCATTTTAGCAGAAATTCTAGGATCTCGATTGAACGTAGTGGAAGATTTTGAAGTAAGTAAGCTAAAGATCAACTATGAAATGAAGACAAAGTCATGGTAGAGATGTCTTAGAAGCTATACTTTTCACTTTTTATTTTTTAGGAAAATAAAAATTTATTTCATTTAGGAAAGATTTCCTACCAGGAGAATAAAATATCAAATATCATTTCTTCTTAGATGACGAAAATGTTCTAGAATTAAATAGTTTTGAAGGTTGCAAAACTTTGTGACTATACTAAAAACCATGGAATAGTACACTTGAAAGTGGTGCATTTTATGGTATATGAAGTATTGCTCAATAAAAAAGAATTAACAAATATGTGAGAATAGTGTTATATATTGCATTATTAAGGGTTAAAGTAATGCATTAGCCCTATAAGATTCAAATTTCATGCTATTTCTAAGTGCTTGAGAATGAAATCCAGGGAACATTGGCTTCTTATTAGAGGTGTCTTAGCAATCTTAAGGAAGGAAGAGCATGCAAAGATTAAAGTCATGTGACAGTCATTGTACTATGAATGTAGGTATTTTGTTTATGGTATTTTAAAACTAACATTCAAACTGAACAATTGCCTTTAAGCAATACAGTCCAATAGTTGAGGTACCAGTAGTTGAGAGACCACAAACCTCTAGAAACTAGAAATAGTAATATTTTGATTACAAAGTTTCCATCTACTAACCACAGTGGCAACATTCTTTGTAAAAAGCTGTGATAATCAGAGTTAAAGGTATCTTTGATGACATTAGTTAAGCAGAATTACTCAAGAAGAAAGGGAAAAGACTCTTATAATTCATAAGAATAATTAAATGTTTAAGAAAACAATGAGAAATGACGATTACTTGAAAAAAATTTTAGTGAGAGAATAAAAAATCATTGTGTACACTTCAGAATGCCAATGGCATACTTTGCAAGAGTGCTGTTTGGGGTGGAAATGTAGAGGTCTGGTCTAGGAGTCTAGTCGTGGCAACACATCTAAGTGTTGGTATGCTTTTGGGAAATTAATTTGAATTCCCTGAGTTTGCTTATCTTTACTTGGATACTTACTTGGATAGCCTTACTTGGTTACAGGACAGAGAGACCAGATGATCATTACAATTTCCTTCCTGTTCTAAAATCCTATTCTTTTAATTAATCGAGACAATGATTGATAGATGTATAAATTTAAAGTTGCCTCTAGATTACTTAGCTAGAAAAATAAACCTGGAAGTTGAATTAGATTTAAACAGCGATAAGCACTTTTTAGAAACAATAAGCCAATTTAATAATTGAGATTTTTTTATAAATCAAAATTGGAATTAAAAATATGTACTTTAATGCCCTACATTTTAACTCTCCAGGTAACATTATAAGCAATTCAATAGAGTCAACTAAAAAATAGTGTATCTGTGAATGCTTAATGTTAAAAGAGGCTATCCCCTTTATCATTTAGCAAATACTTGTTGAGCACCTGTGAAACCAGGCACAATTCCAGGCCCGTCCTTGCCCTTATGGCGCTTACATTCTTGTGGTGAGAACAGACCATAAATGACAAACATAATAAATACATAAATTATGTTATATGTTAGAAGGTGATAATTATGGAAAAATAGTTAAAAGGGTATTTTTATTTCTGGGGGTAAAGTGCAATCTTAAATAGGTGGTTAGGTGCAGATAATATTTACTTATAGCCTCAGAATATAGGTTTAATATACTCATTTATTCAGTAATTTAACAAATGTTCATTAAGCACTTACTATATTGTAGTGTTTGTGTCAGGAGCTAGGAGAGAGGGAGTATGGTGCATGATTGCATGGAGCTTCTATTTTAATAAGGGAGACAGATATTAAATAAATCCACAATACATGTGCAAGGACACATTGTTTTAAGTGTAATGAAAGGAAAGAGCTGGAGGGAGCCTATTTTATGTGAAGGATTAGAGAGAGCCAGTCTCTCTGGGACAGGAACCTTGAGTGAAGATATATATTTGTGAAGAGTATTAAGGAGAGTAGTAGGTTTTACATTTTATTTCCAAATTCAGCAAGCTCTGTGCCTTCCTTTCTCAAAAAGCAGTCATGCTGAGAAACAGACGGCTTGTCTATTGGCAGCCTGCTTTTGTTTTGGCCTACAATGAGGTTTCTTTAAAAAAGAAAAAAAAAAAAAACTTAAAAAAATCCTTCTTTCCACTGTTGTCCATTAGAAGAATTTGAAAAATCCAAGTTTTTGCTCTCTTAGGATTTTATAAAGAATCTACATGCTGAGCAGATGTGGAAAGTTCTGGAACATTTAAAATCCTTTGGCTTAATGGTGTATTGTGACTTTTTTTCTGCACACCTTTCTCAGGTAGTAGCTGCATTATCTACCATGGAGTACTCACCTTTCTGGCCAGTAAAATTCAGGCCTCAAATATCCTTCTCATCTCATCTTTTGTAGAATTTGTTTGTTCATTGAGAACAAAGGAGACTTATTTAAAGCCTCATAGGAGGGTGTTCTAACATTCTCTTTAAAATGTCTAACAGTCCTTGTCAGTATACTTGAAGTTTGTGATAGATACGGAAAAGTGTGGCTGACTGTGCTTGATCCTGTTTTTGCTGCTTATATAATTCATAAGGGCCATTTTATTGCAGTTTGGCATGGTTTGGTATTATTATCAGTCAGTACTTATGTAATACTTTATAATGGAAAAGTGCTTTCTGGCCATTTATTACAGAAGCCTCTGTTATCAGTGACAAATAGTTCTAGGAGGCTGTTCATCACATGGCTTTGTCTGCTTTATAGTTTCAGCTAAAACACTAGAGAGTGTGCCAACACTAAGAGGAGGATTCAGTACAATAACTTTTCCAGTACAATAATTCTTTCTTTGGATATGAGGTCATGGGATTTTCAAAACTCTTGGTAAAAAAATTTGGCTCTTTTGGATGCATTTTTGTACTGACAGAGAAATGATGTGGAGATAATACTAGAGGATTTGTTCAAGTCTAGAAAAGAAAAATAATAAAATGCTTTTAAAAGTCAAGCATCTAGTTAAAACATGGATGATTCTAGAATTATTTAGGGATTGTTTCCCAAGGTGGTCCTCTATGACTCATCACAATAGCATAATATTTAAGTTTTGGAGCAGACAAGGCTGGGTTCAGATTCTTATTTCCACCACTTACCAGATGACTAAGTGAGGGAGAAACCATCAAAAACATTACTGACATTGAATTTCTCACTTTGACCTTGGGCAATCAAACCACTTTAAATCCCTGAGCCTGAATTTTCTCAATTGTCAAAGAAGGGTGTCGTTATCTTTCTTGAAGATTAATCCTTGTGAGAATTCAATCAGATAAAGCCTAGAACAGAACAGTCCACATTTGTTCAATGATTCCTCTTTTTAATTCTCCTGTTTCTGTTCTTTTACTATCTGCCTCATAAAGAAATAGCAATAACAATGAGGTTAAATGGGAGATGATCTGAAAATAATTTCCATACTGGCTAAATATGGTGGTGCACTTATATTTCCTTCATTTAAATGTTGCTAAGAAGAAAATTTTATTGGAGACCAGTACATAAAACAACATATAATTAAATGAAAATAACATTATCTCTTAGGAAACCGTTTGGAAAACTTGGATTAAAAAAAATTCAAAGTGGCATGGCAAGGTCTGTCAGTAATTAATTGAATTTAAGCAAAAGGTTTACCATAATCAATAGCTGGTTGATAGGCAATTACATGAAAAGTAATTGTGTCTGATTTGAGTGGCATTGCCTGTGATGTGAATTTTGATAACGCATGGCCCATTGGATTATTTAATTATCAAAACTTCTGGGGGAACTATGAAGGCAAATTTCTCTTTCTTCAAATTGCTGTGGAATTTCGGGGGACTCCAAACTGCTTAATAGAATTCTAATGCATGTAAATATATTGCTTTAGGTTTGTAATAGAATTTAAGGTTTGTTTGGTTGCAGTATTTGTCACTCCATTGTGTCATGGATTTGTCTGATCCGCCTAGCTGGGTTTGTATCTTCTTTCTCTATCTTTTTGTAAGCATCCTTTCAAAGTTTGTGTTTAACCAAAGGGAATGAACCTCCATATAAGAAAAAGACCCTTTTTTGGTATTGTATTTGAAAAGCTGTACTCTCTTGCTAGAATTAGTGAATAACTCATTACAAAAATAAATATACCAACAAAGGGACATTATACCAGGGCAGGATAAAAAGACCGAATAAGGGTTTCAAATTTATTAATAGGACGGCCAGAAATGAATCCTGGGGCCGGGCGCGGTGGCTCACGCCTGTAATCCCAGCACTTTGGGAGGCCGAGGCGGGCGGATCACGAAGTCAGGAGATTGAGACCATCCTGGCTAACACGGTGAAACCTCATCTCTACTAAAAATACAAAAAATTAGGGCGTGGCGGCGGTCGCCTGTAGTCCCAGCTACTCGGGAGGCTGAGGCAGGAGAATGGCGTCAACCCGGGAGGCGGAGCTTGCAGTGAGCCGAGATCCCGCCACTGCATTCCAGCCT
The DNA here is from genome assembly GCF_028885625.2 of Pongo pygmaeus. Lineage (NCBI taxonomy): Eukaryota > Metazoa > Chordata > Mammalia > Primates > Hominidae > Pongo > Pongo pygmaeus. The sequence goes on along the minus strand of NC_072373.2, from coordinate 151,752,148 downwards.
GGGTGACAGAGCGAGACTCCGTCTCAAAAAAAAAAAAAAAAAAAAAGAAATGAATTCTGGGCAGCTATATGGACTAATGAGACTGGGTCTAGGTAAAGTTGTCAAGAAACAGAATTTAGAAGTGGAAAGACATACTTAGAGAGATTCTGAGATAGGCTACTGAGGATTTAGACTTAGTTCACCTCTCACAATTTACCATAATCACTTGTGTAATAAATGGTTGCAAATTGTTTGTGACACATAGGGTGTAAGTAATATCATATTTCTCTCTGTTAAAGTCTGGCTTCCAGTCCCTGTTCCATGGTTGGCAAGAGGAACAATTTCAGATATTTTTTGAGATTCCTTCCTTCTCCTTTGGGTTGAGCCAAGGCCCTGCGGCTTATGCAATATAGAATGGATAAAGGAGAGGTCAGGAGTTTGTTATGGTCACTACTGCAGGCTTGTGTCCAGCCTCTACCTGGTCCTTTCAAAGGCAGAGACTTGGCTGGGTTATCCAATCCAATCCATTCATTCCAAGCTCAGTCTTTGGAGCTAAGGTGCTCCGTGCTTAGCTCTTAGGCATTCTTGTACCCATCTCCATCTAAGTGTCCTGTCACATCCAGGTGTTGGGTATGGACTGACTCTAAGCATCTCTCTTTTTTCCTTCCTTATTCCTTCTGTCCTCACTACTTCCCCCAACACACACACACACACACACACACACACACACACACACACACTCTCACACTTTGGGTTTGGACTATTGCCCTTCTCTGGGAAGCATCAGCTCTTATCACCCTCTGGAACACAGAGATCTTTCCTATAAAAGAAAGATCAACATTAGTTTTACCAGCAAATCCAAAAGAAGAAATATAAATATATGTAAAATCTATATCAATTAATTTCTCATTAACTTATCTTGTTAGGCTTGTTTAATCATATATCCTTCCTGTTACTATTAAGTTTTCTGAGACAGGAATTATATCTTCATACACACAATTGTTTCTCTAATACTGAGCCCATAGTAGATACTCAAAAAATATTTGCTTAAAAAAGAATAAATAATCAGATAAGTTGAGTGGGGTCATAAAGTCATAAAACAAAAAAATCTTTTCAGGAAGGTGTTGGGAGAATTAAAGTTTTACTGACTTCAAGAAGTATGAAACCTAAAATAATGAAGAAGGATCTAGAGACCTAGGCAGAGTCAGAAAAGAATTCTGCTCCTTGAAGGATCCAGGAAGCTGAAATCAAATGTGACTTAGGTACAGGACAGAAGAGTGACTTACTAAGGAAGACAATGACCTCAAATTCTGAGGTTTAAGGAGGGTCTGTTATTCAGCAGGATAGAAGAGTGGGGAAAGGTTGAAAGACACGAATTTTCATTTCAAACACTTGACAAGCTAAGTGAGTCATTTTTCACTTCTGTCTGTTAGTTAGCTTATCTCTATAAAAGTTTTGCCTTCTGTAATCATTCACTGTAGTAAAATGGAGTACACTTCTATAGCAGATATAGGACTAGGGTAGAAATCAATTACCGAATCCTTTTATGGTTAATGATGACTGAACAGTGACTATGGTTGCAGAAAACTACCCAGAGAACTTCTATTTGTTCTAAAGGAACATCTTTTGTCATTTGCTAAATTTTCATTTTCTATTTGAGATTCTTGAAGAACTAGCAAAAGAGTATGGATTAAAAATCTCACTTATTCACATATTCGGAAAATATTTTGTGATATTATATTCAAGGCAGCAAAAGAGTTTAAGATGTCATTGCTGTAATCTATAGGTTGTGCTGGTGGTGATGGTGTGTGTCATAACAAGGAGCTAATCCAAGTGTAGGAAAAAACAATAAAATAATGTTTTATGATAAAGGCCATATTGTGGGATATACAATAAAGCTTTCAGAAGAGAGATTATATCTAATAGAATGATCACGAAAAACTTCTCAAAAGAGAAGATGATGATTTGTATCTTGAATGATTTTAACAGGGGAGAAGGCAGAAAGATATTTCAGGTAGAAAGTATGAAATAGCCTTGTCTCTAGGTAACAGCTTTGTCTTCTTCCTGGTAATCAGTTGAGTAAGCATATTGATGGTAGTGTGTGGTTGCCCTGCTGTGATTATTATCTTGTATTTATATACTGTGAATCTCAAAGCTTGATTGGCATAAGTTCCCTGCTATTACGATGTCTTAGAAGTGATTTGTGGTCTTTTGGAAGGGCAAGATTTCCCAAAAAAGTAGTGGTGAGATTCTTAGATTTGGAAAGTACTGGGTGTACATTATTTTTCTCTGGTTCCAGGTGATTCCTTTTAGTTAACTGAATGATCTGGGAAGATGTCTGTCATTCTATCCCATACCTTAGACTCTACTATTTGAACCTCATCTGGCAGAAGGTCATGTTTTAGGTTTAATTACCCTGTGTAAGACAGAGAAAATAAGATCTCACATTACATATGTCTATTTTTTTCCCCAAATGAGCTGAGGGGGCAGGTTAAAGTTGCTTTTTAAAAATACATTCTGCTAGGAAGTAGGAAGTTGTACTGATTTGAATTACATAAATATTTAAAACAACCTTATGTACTCCAAAAATAAAAATAAAAATATAATTACAAATGGGGAAATATTTATAACAAATATGGTAAGGTAGTATTATTAATTATATATATATAGTATATTTAGAAATCGATGATAGAATGTCCAAGATTGTGAATGTTTAAAGGGCATAAACAGAAAAAAGCTTCTCAAGAGAAGAAATGCAAACAAACATGTTTCAATAAACATATGAAATCATCTTTGGTAAAGCTGATGATCAAATGAAAATGAAAATCAAGACAAGAATAATGTTTCACTTTCATCTATTAATTTAATAAAATTTAAAAAGGTAATATTTTGATATCAACGGGAGATAGAGTAAAAGAACTTGCCTACACTTTTAAAGGACAAATTGATAACATATGTGATGTTTCTTGATCAATTTCTAATTTATGGTCCATCCCTGGCTTCATATTTTCCTATTCCTAGAAATGTGTTTTAAGGAAATTATATTTAAAAAATAAAAAATAAAAATAAAAGTCTTATGCATGTCCAGTGTTGTGATGTCATTTGGCATTGGATTCAGAAAAGTCTGTAGTATAGTTTAAAGCTGGATAATGTGATGCCTCCAGTTTTGTTCTTTTTGCTTAGGATTGCCTTGGCTATTTGGGCTGTTCTTTTGGTTCTATGTGAATTTTAAAATAGTTTTTTCTAGTTCTGTGAAGAATGTCATTGTTAGTTTGGTAGAAATAGCATTGAATCTGTAAAGTGCTTTGGGCAGTATGGCCATTGTAATGATATTGATTCTTCCTATCCATGAGCATGAAATATTTATCCATGTGTTTGTGTCATCTCTGATTTCTTTGTACAGTGTTTTGTAATTCTCAAAAGGTCTTTCACCTCCCTGGTTAGGTGTATTCCTAGGTATTTTATTGTTTTGTGGCAATTGTGAATGGGATTGTGTTCCTGATTTAACTCCCTGCTTTGTTGGTGGTGGTGCATAGGAACGCTAGAGTTTTTTTTTTTTTTTTGAGACATAGTATCTCTCTGTCACCCAGATGGGAGTGCAGTGGTGCGATGTTGGCTCATTGCAGCCTCCACCTCCTAGGTTCAATGGATTCTCCTGCCTCAGCCTCCCGAGTAGCTGGGACTACAGGTGTGCACCACCATGCCCAGCTAATTTTTGCATTTTAGTAGAGATAGGGTTTCACCATGTTGACCAGGCTGGTCTTGAACTCCTGACCTCAGGTGATCCACCCTCCTTGGCCTCCCAAACTGCTGGGATTACAGGCATGAGCCACCATGCTCAGCTGAGATTTTTATATGTTGATTTTGTACTCTGAAACTTTTCTGAAGTTGTTTATCAGCTGAAGGAGATTTTGGGCTGAGGCTATGGGGTTTTCCAGATACAGAATTATGTTGTCTGCAAACAGGGATAGTTTGACTTCCTCTCTTCCTATTTGGATGCCCTTTATTTCTTTCTCTTGCATGATTGCTCCAGCCAGGAGTTCCACTATGTTTAATAGGAGTGGTGAAAGAGGGTATCCTTGTCTTGTGCTGGTTTTCAAAGGGAATGCTTCCAACTTTGGCACAGTCAGTATGATGTTGGCTCTGGGTTTTAATAGCTGGCTCTTATTTTTTTGAGGTGTGTTCCTTCAATACCTAGTTTATTGAGCCTTTTTAACATGAAGGATGTTGAATTGTATTGAAAGACTTCTCTGTGTCTATTGAGATAATCATGCATTTTTTGTCTTTCTTTCTGTTTGTGTGTTGAACCAAACTTGCATCCCAGAGATAAAGCCTACTTGATTGTGGTGGATTCGCTTTTTGATGTGCTGCTGGATTCATTTTGCAAGTATTTTGTTGAAATTCTTTGCATCAATGTTCATCAAAAATATTGGCCTGAAGTTTTCCTTTTTTGTTAAGTCTCTCCCAGGTTTTGGTATAAGGATGATGTCTCAAAGAATGAGTTGAGATGTCTCTCCCCCTCGATTTTTTGGAATAGTTTAAGTAGGAATTATACCATCCCTTTTTTGTACATCTGGTAGAATTCAGATGTGAATCTGTCTGGTCCTGGGCTTTTTTTTTGGTTGGCAGGGGATTTATTACTCATTTAGTTTCAGAGCTTGTTATTGGTCTGTTCAGGATTCAATTCGGGAGTAAAATGGTAACATCTACTTCATCATTTCTGAGTTTTTTGGATCTTCTCTATTTTCTTCTTTATTAATGTAGCTTGCAGCCTATCTTATTAATTTTTTCAAAAAAACAACTTCTATATTTATTGATCTTTTGAATGGTTTTTCATGTCTCAGTCTCCTTCAGTTTAGCTCTGATTTTTGTTATTTCTTTCTTGTCTTCTGCTAGCTTTGGGGTTGGTTTCTCTTGCTACTGCAATTCTTTTAGTTGTGATTTGAGATCTTTCTAACTTTTTGATGTGGACATTTAGTGCTATAAATTTCCCTCTTAACACTACCTTAGCTGTATCCCAGAGATTCTGGTATGTTATATCTTTGATCTCAGTTTCAAAGAGTTTCTTGATTTCTGCCTTAATGTCATTATTTGCCCAAACATAATTTAGGAGCAGGTTGTTTAATTTCTGTGTAATTGAATGGTTTTGAGTTCTACTATTATCATCTGGGAATACAAGATTCTTTGTAGGTCTCTAAGAACTTGCTTTATGAATCTGGGTGCTCCTGTGTTGGGTGGATATATATTTAGGATAGTTAGGTCTTCTGGTTGAATTGAACTCTTTACCATTATGTAATGCCCTTCTTTGTCATTTTTGATCTTTGTTGGTTTAAAATCTGTTTTTTCCTGAAATTAGGAATACAACCCTTGATTTTTTTCTAATTTCCATTTGCTTGGTAGATTTTCCTCCATCCCTTTATTTTGAGCCTATGGGTGTCTTTGTGTGTGAGATGGGTCTCTTGAACACAACAAACCATTGAATCTTTCTTTTTATCTAGCTTGCCACTCTGTGCCTTTTAAATGGGGGCATCTAGCACATTTACATTCAAGGTTAGTATTAATATGTGTGTATTTGATCCTTTCATTGTGGTGTTAGCTTGTTATTAGCTTGTTTGTGTGGTTGCTTTATAGTGTCATTGGTCTGTGTATTTAAGTGTGTTTTTGTAGTGGCTGGTAACAGTCTTTCCCTTTGATATTTAGTGCTCCTTTCAAGATCTCTTGCAAGATGGATATGGTGGTAAAAAACTCCCTCAGCATTTGCTTATCTCAAAAGGAATTTATTTCTTCTTTGCTGAGGCAGCTTACTTTGGCTGGATATGAAATTCTTGGTTGAAGATACTTTTCCTTAAAAATGTTGAATTTAGACCCCCAATCTCTTCTGGCTTGTCGGGTTTCTACTGAGAGATCCACAGAAACCATTTGAAGATGATCTGCTCTTTCTCTCTAGCTGCCTTTAATATTCTTTCTTTCATTTTGACCCTGGAAAATCTGATAATTATGTGTCTTGGGGATGATCTTCTTGTGTAGAATCTTGCAGGGGCTCTCTGTATTTCCTGAATTTGACTGTTGGCTTCTCTAGTAAAATTGGGCAAGTTTTCACAGATGATATCCTGAAATATGTTTTCCAAGTTGTTTGCTTTCTCCCTGTCTTTTTGAGGAATGCCAATGAATCATAGGTCTTGCCTCCTTACATACTCCCATATTTCTTAGAGGTTTTGCTCATTTCTTTTCATTCTTTTTTCTTTAATTTTGCCTGTTTTATTATTATTTTTTAAAATTGTACTTTAAGTTCTGGGATACATGTGCAGAACGTGCAGGTTTGTTACATAGGTATACGCGTGCCATGTGGTTTGCTGCATCCATCAACTTGTCATCTACGTTAGGTATTTCTCCTAATGCTATCCCTCCCTTAGCCCCCCAGCCCCCAACAGACCCCAGTGTGTGATGTTCTCCTCCCTATGTCCACGTGTTCTCATTGTTCATCTCCCATGTAGGAGTGAGAACATGCCATGTTTGGTTTTCTGCTCTTTTGTTAGTTTGTTGAGAATGATGGTTTCCAGCTTCACCCATGTCCCTGCAAAGGTCATGAACTCATCCTTTTTTATGGCTGAATAGTATTCCATGGTGTATATGTACCACATTTTCTCTATCCAGTTTATGATTGATGGGCATTTGGGTTGGTTCTAAGTCTTTGCTACTGTGAACAGTGTTGCAATAAACATACATATGGATGTGTCTCTATAGCAGAATGATTTATAATCCTTTGGGTATGCTGCACATTGATTTCATATTCTGAGACTTTGCTGAAGTTGCTTATCAACTTAAGGAGATTTTGGGCTGAGATGATGGGGTTTTCTAAATAATCAATCATGTCATCTGCAAACAGAGACAATTTGACTTCCTCTCTTCCTATTTGAATACCCTTTATTTCTTTCTTTTGCCTGGTTGCCCTGGCCAGAACTTCCAATACTATGTTGAATAGGAATGGTGAGAGAGGGCGTCCTTGTCTTGTGCCAGTTTTCAAAGGAAATGTTTCCAGCTTTTGCCCATTCAGTATGATATTGGCTGTGGGTCTGTCATAAATAGCTCTTATTATTTTGAGATATGTTCCATCAATAACTAGTTTATTGAGGGTTTTTAGCATGAAGGGGTGTTGAATTTTATCAAAGGTCTTTTCTGCGTCTATTGAGATAATCATGTGGTTTTTGTCATTGGTTCTGTTTATGTGATGAATTACATTTATTGATTTGCATATGTTAAACCAGCCTTGGATCCCAGGAATGAAGCTGACTTGATCATGTTGGATAAGCTTTTTGATGTGCTGCTGGATTTGGTTTGCCAGTATTTTTTTGAGGATTTTTCATCAATATTCATCAGGGATATTGGCCTGAAATTTTCTTTTTCTGTTGTGTTTCTGCCAGGTTTTGGTATCAGGATGATGTTGGCCTCATAAAATGAGTTAGGGAAGAGTTCCTCTTTTTCTATTGTTTGGAATAGTTTCAGAAGGAATGGTACCAGCTCCTCTTTGTACCTCTGGTAGAATTTGGCTGTGAATCCATCTGGTCCTGGGATTTTTTTGTTGTAGGCTATTAATTACTGTCTCAATTTCAGAACTTGGTTTTGGTCTTTTCAGGGATCTGACTTCTTCCTGGTTTAGTCTTGGGAGGGTTTATGTGTCCAGGAATTTATCCATTTTTTCTAGATTTTCTAGTTTATTTGCATAGAGGTGTTTATAGTATTCTCTGATGGTAGTTTGTATTTCTGTGAGATCAGTGATGATCTCCCCTTTATCATTTTTTATTGCGTCTATTTGATTTTTCTCTTTTCTTCTTTATTATTCTGGCTATCAGTCTATCTATCTTTTTAATCTTTTCAAAAAACCAGCTCCTGGATTTATTGATTTTTTTTGAAGGCTTTTTCATATCTCTATCTCCTTCAGTTCTGCTCTGATCTTAGTTATTTCTTGTCTTCTGCTAGCTTTTGAATTTGTTTGCTTTTTCTTCTCTAGTTCTTTTAATTGTGATGTTAGGGTGTCAATTTTAGATCTTTCCCACTTTCTCCTGTGGGCATTTAGTGCCATAAATTTCCCTCTAAACACTGCTTTAAATGTGTCCCAGAGATTCTGGTATGTTGTGTCTTTGTTCTCATTGATTTCAAAGAACTTACTTATTTCTGCTTTCATTTTGTTATTTACCCAGGAGTCATTCAGGAGCAGATTGTTCATTTTCCATGTAGTTGTGCAGTTCTGAGTGAGTTTCTTCATCCTGAGTTCTAATTTGATTGCACTGTGGTCTGAGAGACTGTTTGTTATGATTTCTGTTCTTTTGCATTTGCTGAGGAGTGTTTTACTTCCAATGATGTGATCAATTTTACGATAAGTGCGATGTGGTTCTGAGACGAATGTATATTTTGTTGATTTGGGGTGGAGAGTTCTGTAGATGTCTATTAGGTCCACTTGGTCTGGAGCAGAGTTCAAGTCCTGAATATCCTTGTTAATTTTCTGTCTCATTGATCTGTCTAATATTGACAATGGGCTGTTAAAGTCTCCCACTATTATTGTGTGGGAGTGTAAGTCTCTTTATAGGTCTCTAAGGCCTTGCTTTATGAATCTGGGTGCTCCTGTATTGGGTGCATATATATTTAGGATAGTTAGATCATCTTGTTGTGTTGATCCCTTTACCATTATGTCATGCCCTTCTTTGTCTTTTTTGATCTTTGTTGGTTTAAAGTCTGTTTTGTCAGAGACTAGGATTGCAACCCCTGCTTTTTTTTACTTTCCATTTGCTTGGTAAATCTTCCTCCACCCCTTTATTTTGAGCCTATGTGTGTCTTTGCACATGAGATGGGTCTCTTGAATACAGCACACTGATGGGTGTTGACTGTTTATGCAATTTGCCAGTCTGTGTCTTTTAACTGGGGCATTTAGCCCATTTACTTTTAAGGTTAATATTGTTATGTGTGAATTTGATCCTGTCATTATGATGCTAGTTGGTTATTTTGGCCATTAGTTGATGCAGTTTCTTCATAGTATCGATGGTCTTTACAATTTGATATGTTTTTGCAGTGGCTGGTACCTGCTTTCCCTTTCCATATTTAGTGCTTCCTTCAGGAGCTCTTGTAAGGCAGGCCTGGAGGTGACAAAATCTCTCAGCATTTGCTTGTCTGTAAAGGATTTTATTTCTCTTTCACTTTTGAAGCTTAGTTTGGCTGGATACGAAATTGTGGGTTGAAAATTCTTTTCTTTAAGAATGTTAAATATTGACCCCCACTCTTGTCTGACTTGGAGGGTTTCTGCAGAGAAATATGCTGTTAGTCTGATGGGGTTCCCTGTGTGGGTAACCTGATCTTTCTCTCTGGCTGCACTTAACATTTTTTCCTTCATTTCAACCTTGGTGAATCTGACGATTATGTGTCTTGGGGTTGATCTTCTCAAGGAGTGTCTTTGTGGTGTTCTCTGTATTTCCTGAATTTGAATGTTGGCCTGTCTTGCTAGGTTGCAGAAGTTCTCCTGGATAATATTCAGAAGAGTGTTTTCCAACTTGGTTCCATTCTCATCAAATGTAGGTTTGGTCTTTTCATATAGTCTCATAGTTCTTGGAGGCTTTGCTCATTTCTTTTCATTCTTTTTTCTCTAATCTTTTCTTCATGCTTTATTTCATTAAGTTGATCTTCAATCCCTGATAGGCTTTATTCCACTTGATGGATTTGACTATTGACACTTGTGTATGCTTTATGAAGTTCTTGTGCTGTGTTTTTCAGCTCCATCAGGTCATTTATGTTCTTCTCTAAACTGGTTACTCTTGTTAGCAATTCCTCTAACTTTTTTTCAAGGTTGTTAGCTTCCTTGTATTGGGTTAGAACATGCTCCTTTAGCTTGGAGGAGTTTGTATTACCCACCTTCTGAAGCCTACTTCTGTTAATTCATCAAACTCATTCTCCATCCAGTTTTGTTACCTTGCTAGTGAGGAGTTGTGATCCTTTGGAGGGGCAGAGGCATTCTGGTTTTTGAAATGTTCAGCCTTTTTGCGCTGGTTTTTCCTCATGTTTGTGGATTTATCTACCTTTGGTATTTGATGCTGGTGACCTTCTGATGGGGTTTTTGTGTGGACATCCTTTTTGTTGATGTTGATGCTATAGTTTTCCTTCTAACAGTCAGGCCCCTCTGCTGCAGGTCTGCTGGAGTTTGCTGGAGGTCCACCCTAGACCCTGTTTGCCTGGGTATCACCAGTGGAGGCTGTGGAGCAGCAAAGATTGCTGCCTTTTCCTTCCTCTGGAAACTTCGTCTCAGAGGGGTGTCTGCCAGATGCCAGCCAGAGCTCTCCTATATGTGGTGTCTGTTGACCACTGCTGAGTGGTGTCTCCCAGTCAGGAAGCGTGGGGGTCAGGGACCCATGTGTGGAGGCAGTCTGTCTACCTTAGCAGAGCTCAAGGGCTGTGCTGGGAGATCCCCTTCTCTCTTCAGAGCCAGCAGGCAGGAACGTTTAAGTCTGCTGAAGCTGCGCCCACAGCAGCCCCTTCTTTCACATGCTCTGTCCCATGGAGACTGGGGCTGCTGCCTTTCTTTCAGAGATGCCCTGCCCAGAGAGGAGGAATCTAGAAAGGCAGTCTGGCTATAGTGGCTTTGCTGAGCTGTGGTGGTCTCCGCCCAGTTCAGACTTCCGGGCAGCTTTGTTCACATTGTGAGAGGAAAACCGCCTACTCAAGCCTCGGTAATGGAGGACCCCCCTCCCCCCACCAAGCTTGAGCATCCCAGGTAGACTTCAGACTGCTGTGCTGGCAGTGAGAATTTCAAGCCAGTGGATCTTAGCTTGCTGGGCTCCATGGGAGTGGGATCTGCTGAGCTAGACTACTTGGCTCCCTGGCTTCAGCCCGCTTTCCAGGGGAGTGAACGGTTCTGTCTTGCTGGCATTCCAGGCACCACTGGGGTATGAAAAAAAAAACTCTTGCAGCTAGCTCAGTGTCTGCCCAAACTTCCGTCCAGTTTTGTGCTTGAAACCCAGGGCCCTGGTGGTGTAGGCATCCGAGGGAATCTTCTGCGGGTTACGAAACATCTGTGGGTTACAAAGACTGTGGGAAAAGCATAGTATCTTGGCTTGAATGCACTGCTCCTCACTGTACAGTCCCTTATGGCTTCCCTTGGCTAGTGGAAGGACTTCCCTTACCCCTTGCACTTCCCGGGCAAGGTGGTGCCCTGCGCTGCTTCAGCTCACCCTCTGTGGGCTGCACCCACTGTCTAACAAGTCCCAATGAGATGAGCTGGGTACCCCAGTTGGAAATGCAGAAATCACTCACCTTCTGTGTTGATCTCGCTGAGAGCTGCAGACCAGAGCTGTTCCTTTTCAGCCATCTTTGCCTGTCTTATTTAAAGAGCTACTCTTCAAGTTCCAAGATTCTTTCCTCAGCTTGTTTTCTTACTGCTGTTAATCCTTGCAATGGATTGCATTGTGAAATTCTTCTTGTGTGTTTTTCATCTCTGTCAGATTATACTGGCTATTTTGTCTGTTAGCTCCTGTATCATTTTCTTACGATTCTTAGTTTGCAGATTGAGTTTTGGACTTCTCCTGAATATCAGTGATTTTTGTTCCTATTCATATTCTAATTTCTGTTTCTGTCATTTCAGCCAACTCAGCCTGGTTAAGAACACCTGTTGGAGAACTAGTGCAGGTGTTTGGAGGACATAGGACACTCTGGCCATGTGAGTTATCAGAACTCTTGCATTGATTTTTTCTCAGCTCTGCATGTGTGTGTCCCTTTAACTGATGGGCTGCCTCTAATTGAAGTGGTCAGGCAGGTGCTGGGTCAATGTACTTGAGTCCCAGCTCAGGTGATCCTGTCTAGTGAGAAGTGAGGACTGGGACCTATGTGGAGAACAGTCCGGCCACTTTTCCATGAGGTAGTTGGTCTGTCCTGGGAGTATGGACCAGTCCCTGGTCCCTTGGATTCTCCAGACCCTTGAAACATCTAGGATGAGAGCTACAAGATGGCAATTATGGCAACCTGCCCCTCCTACTGGGAGTTTTGTTGCAGAGCTGCTACTGGCTCGATATTCCCAGTGTGGGGTGATTGTAGACCCTGGCTGGGAGGACCTGCCCACTGAAGAGATACAGGACTGGGGACCCATGTAGCAAATAGTCTGGGCACTTTTCCATAGGGCTGCTCCAGTATGCTGGAGGTTCGTTCGAGTCCCTAGTCACCTTGGATATTTAGTACCTGAAGGTATCAGTGAAGGCTGCAAAATGTCTCTTGCTTTTTTAAACTACACTTATTCACGTGACTTCATCTGCCTATCGAAAATCATATTATTACCACAAGACTATTGGGAAAATCAGAGGCACCTGATGGGTGTTCAATATGGTAATTATTATTGTGTTGATACTCACAAATTTGAATATCACCTAGCCATTAATTGTAATATTTAAGAAGAGGCCAGGCACAGTGGCTTGCACCTGTAAGCCTAGCACTTTGGGAGGCTGAGGCAGGTGGATTGCTTGAGCTCATGAATTCAAGCCCAGCCTGGGCAACATGGTGAAGCCCTGTCTCTACAAAAAATACAAAAATTAGCTGGGCATGGTGGTGTATGCCTGTCGTCTTAGCTACTTGGGAGGCTGAAGCGGGAGGATGGCTTGAGCCCAGGAGTTGGGGGTTGCTGTGAGCCGAGATTGCACCACTGCACTCCAGTCTGGGCGATAGAGCCAGACCTTGTTTCAAAAAGAAAAAAAAAAAAAAAAGAAGTGCACCTTGTCTTATAGATATATAAATAGACTTGTGATATTACATTCACTAAATAAAACAGCATAATAAAAGTGTGTAAACTAGATGTCCTTAACTATTTAAAATATATGAAGGGAAAAAACTGAAAGGAAATATGTCAAAATGTTAATTCTACTTATTTTTGATAGGGTACTATGGATGAATGCTCTTTCTGATTTTAAAATTTTATATTTAAAAATCTTTTGTTTAATTATAAAAGGAAAAATACATTATGTCATATAACCATAAAAACTTGAAAGTGATTTGTAATGAAAACTAATTTAGATTTAGATTTTTTTATGGTAAAATGTTGATTTCATTAAGAATATTTCATTGCTGCAAAAAAATGAGATTGTTATAGAAGAATAACATTTCTAGATTGCCCCTCTTTGAATTGAGGAAAACATGCCCTTTTATAGTATTTTATTATCAAATATACTTTGATTTGTAAATGCAATATATGTTATATAAACAAAAATTAAGATATACTGGCCTTTTGTGGAAGTGCTCTGTTCTCTGTAGAAGCATATGTTCTTGTGAATAAAATTTGCCTTTTCTACTCCTGCATGACCATTCACATCTATGTCTAGTGTATAACTGCTTTGTTTTCTTTTTATCTTTTGTTTTTGAAAGTGTATTTATATTCTTTTAAAATTTGCAATATTATACAATCATTGTAGAAAGTTTGAAAATTATTAGAAAATATAAAAATATGTGAAAGAAAATAATTATTAGTGATTCTAATGTCTGTACATAAGAGCTGGTAACACTATAAAACATTTTTTTCTACATTTTTTTCAACAAAGTTGAGTAAACTGCAAATGATCTAGTACATTTGGTGAGAATTTTATATCATTAAGTTTTGTTTCAAAGTGTGACTTTTTGTTTAATGATTTGAATATTCCATGATTTGTTTAAATTTGTGTTTTTTAAATTAGTAGTTTGAACACTCTGTTGGTCAATTGAATTTTTCTATAAATTATTGTTCCCTAACTTTTCTCATTTTTTTATGGAATGTTAATGCTTATTGATTTGCTGAACTCAGTACATTAAATATGTTTCTGTAAATTTTAAAACAAATTGTTACTTATATTTTGTCTATTAAAACATTTTAAGAACTGTGCATTTTAATATACATAAAAAGCATTAAAAATCTAAACATCTAAACACTGAATATGTTGCAGTCTCTTTTACTTTCAGGAAATAATGAGTCAGAGAAGCACTAAGACAAATACTGGTCACTTTCACATACATTCTGTCGAACAGCTCTATGGAGAGACAGCTGTAATCTAAGGATTTAAGAGTGTGCCTTCTGGTGTATGACTATTTGAGTTTGTACCCAGATCTTTCAATTACTAGCTGCATGTTCTCAGGCAACTTTCTTAATCTTCATGTCTAGACTTCATTATTTTTTTAAGACTTTAATTTTTTTAGAGCAGTTTTAGGTTCACAGCAAAATTAAAATGTCTTTCATTTTTGTTTCTATATTTGAAGTACTGGATTTTAGTATTTTTAGGTCATCAAATCTCTTGATATTTTACTTTTGATTTTCTCCATTGCCTTTATTACTAGAGCACCTTTTCCTAACTTGATTTCAGTTAAATTTCTTTAATACTCATGTCTTCACTGTTTCTACATACTTTGACAATACATCTAGAATTTATTTTAACATACAATATGAAAGTTAGACATAATTCTCTTTCTCAATATTTAATACATTGCCCAGGGCTTTGTTATAAACAAATAATTCATTCCTTCCACATTTGTTGTAACACTTGTTTTGTCATATACTGTATATGAATATCAAGAATTTGACACTAATCATTTTTCATTATTATTACATTTACTTGAGCTTATTTTTCTGGAGTACACAATTCTAGCCAGTTGATTCACAGTACAATTGTCCCTTGATATCTACAGGGTATTGGTTTAAGGACATCTTCTAGATATATACCCATTTTACAGATGGTAAATGTATATACCATGTATAAATGTATGGTATACATTTATACAGTGTGTATATATATGTATATACACACATATTTATATACACACATATATACACATTTTTATATAGTATATACACACACACACACACATATACATGCATACTTAAGAAGATTTAATAACTCAGAATGCATAGTGTGTGACATGCCTGACAGATGGCTCAGTACCAGTAAATTTTCAAAGTTGTAGAAACTGGTATTATTAAACCAATTTTTCCCAAACTAGCTTGAAATCAAAAGAAAAGATTCTTGATTCCTGGTGTGGAAGGGAGTGGAGCCACGTTGCTGGCTATCTGCTGGATCTGAGGTTAAATCCTTTATCAATATTGGAATCTGGTGATATTGGATATTTAAACTTGAAGCAGTTGTGACCTCTAATTTCTGAACTATTTCGGTGATACTTAGTGAGAAGCTGAACCATATTGCAGATTCCTAAAATGATTGTTACTTAATTACATAATGCATGTTTTAAATAATTGATTAGAATTTTTTTGTTGTATGCTGTCTTTGTGATTTATCCAGTGTAAATGATGGGAAGTCAGTTTGTTATCTTCAGTGCTCTTACATTCCTTTTCTGTGCCTGTTAACTTTTCATTCCTGTGCCTCTAACACAGACACTGTGTGTTCTCAAATATAGCCCCAGCCTCTGCCATGTAGGGCATTATCCTTTCCAGAAATTAATTATATTTCTTAAAGCACCGCTAGACTGAAGGCATGAGAACTTAACATGACAAAGAATTGCTAATGATGAAATTTAAGATTTGTGGGGAAGATAACTAGTGGGTCCTTTTTGCCTTCCTTTTGTTCCATGGGAGTTGGATGCTGTTTGCTCTTATTTTCTCTTATTTAACATGTGCCTGCCTGAATGTTGGAAACACTTTCTGTAACCAACCAAAGTCCCCTATCCCGGGCACTGTGTTTTATATTTTTTTCTGCGGATGGGTTGTTCTATGTTTCAGCAGCAATTCCTGGACTGCTAAGCTCAATTTTTTTATAAAGTATCTTGTTTACCAAGTCAGTTGCCTTCTGGGGCAAGCCATTTTAGGACATAATAACTCTTAATACCTTTTGCACATTTGTCCCATAATATGGTTGTATCCACACATACAAATACATTTGACTGAATTCAGCAAAACCAGTTAGGTTTTGTTATTATACATAACGAATAACTGGTTTCACGGCATTTTCAAATTTTTGGCTGTTGGATTTAGTCTCATCCAGATGTGACCTATAAGAATTATTAGCTTATATAAAAATTTTAAGGAAGGAATAAAAAGTTTTAAAAATCTTTACCACAGAATACATGAAATTTGCCTTGGCACCTGTATTAGGGTTCCCTAGAGGGACAGAACTAATAGGAGATATCTATCTGCTTATCTATCTATCTATCTATGGAGTTTATTAAGTATTAACTTATTTATATAACTCCATATATATGGAGTTTATTAAGTATTAACTTATATATATAAAACTCCATATATATATATATGTGTGGACTTTATTAAGTATTAACTTACATGATCACAAGTTCTCCCAGTAGGTTGTCTGCAAGCTTGAGGAGCAAGGAGACCAGTCTGAGTCTCAAAACTAAAGAACTTGGAGTCCGATATTTGAAAGCAGGAAACATCCAGCACGGGAGAAAGTTGCAGTTTGGGGGGCTAAGCCAGTCTTGCTTTTTCGCGTTTTTCTGCCTGCTTTATATTCACTGGCAGCTGATTAGGTTGTGCCCACCAGATTAAGGGGGGGTCTGCCTTCCTTCTTCAGCCCACTGACTCAAAAGTTAATCTCCTTTGGCAACATCTTCACAGACACCCAAGATCAATACTTTGCATCCTTCAATCCAATCAAGTTGATGCTTGGTATTAACCATCACAGCACTTTAATCTACCTAACATAGCTAATACATTTTAGAATTTAATTTTTAATTCAGTTTCTAATATAATCAGTTGTGTTACACATTTATAGCAGGAAAGATCAGTAGACGTTGGTCTTTTTTTCCTGTCTTTGAACTCATTTGGATACACTGTCATGAGGAGTTATTAAAGAAAAATAATAATTCTGCACTGAGCAAACATTAACTTGAGCTATGTGAAATGACTTATATTAGGCCATTTTAAAACTAAAACAATGGGAGTTAATATTACTAATAATTATTATCATAAACTTATTGATTTTCCCCCAAATTCAATGTTTTCATCACAATTTGAACATTAAAGCTCTGTACTCATTAACTCCTGGAAGTTCATGTGGTCAATATGGGCTTTTCTTGTCGTCTAGTTGGATGATGTCACATTTTTGGACTTCATTGTCTTAGTCTGTTGTTGCTGTAACAGAATACCCGAGATTGGGTAGTTTATGAAGAAAATAAGTTTATTTATCTTGTGGTTCTGCAGGTGGGGAGTTCGAGGGGCATGGTGCTGACATCTGCTCGGCTTCTGGTGGGGGCTTTTTGCTGTGTCAAAATATGGCAGAAGGTCAAAGGGGAAGGGGCATGTGCAAAAATGGACCAAACACAAAAAGAAACTCCCTTTATAACAAACCACTCTCACGGGAACTAATCCATTCCTGTGATAACTAATCCAGTCTCATGAGAGCCAGAATTCACTACCTCGAGAAGACATTAATCTATTAATGAGGGTTGCAACCCCTGGATCTAAATGCCTTCCACTAGGCTCCACCTCCCAACACTGCACATTGAATAGCAAGCCTCAATATGAGTTTTGGTGGGAAAAAATCACACCCAAATCATAGCACTCATAGTGAACTTATCAGTAAAAACATATTTGTGTCTTCTTTTTAGGATGACTATTTTACTTTTCAGGAGTGTATTGACCTGTTTTACAAATTCAAGTCAAAATAAAATGCATCAGTAGTAATTTTGTCTCCTTTATTTTGCTAAAGACCAACAGAACTCACATTCCCTGTGTCCACTGGGACAGGTCTTGAGAATGCCTTTGTGCTCCGTCCAGTTCACAAGGATTTATTGAACTCCTATTATGTGCCAGAGAGTGAGCCAAGTCTTGGGAATACAAAGATGACTATGTGAGAATAGGTGAGTAGGTGAGAATAGGGCCACATGTTGCAGCATTAAAGGTTAAAGAAGTTTTAAGTAATTCTGTGGAACTCTCCACAACTAATAACACATTCTAACGATAATTAATTCAACAAATATTTACAAAGCCCTGCCACATGCCAGGCACTGTGTTAGGCACTGTGTATCCAACAAGACGTAACAGTGAATAAAACATGTGCTTTTCCTGGCCATCTGAAACACAGCACTTTCATGACACATATTGGCATCAAAAAATGAATCATTTGTAATTGTCTTCACTTTGTTTTTTCGTTAGTACATAATAATTGTATATATGGGGTACGTGTGATATTTTGATAAATGTATACAATGTGTAATGATCTAATCAGGATAATTGGGATACTCATCATGTCAAACATTTATCATTCTTTGTGTTAGGAGCATTCCATTCCAAATCTTCTTTTCCAGCTATTTTGAAATACATAGCAAATTATTGTTAACCATAGTCACCTTACTGCGCTATTGACCACTGGAACTTGTTCTTTCTATATAACTGTATTTTTGTACTTGTTAGCTAAGCTGTCTCCATCCTCCACTTCCCCTGTATCTTTCCCAGCCTCTGGTAACCATCAATCAACCTCTCCCTTATGAGAGCCACTATTTTAGCTCCCACATATGAGTAAGAGCATACAATATTTACCTTTCTGTGCCTGTGTTATTTCATTTCACATAATATCTTCCAGTTCCACCTACATTGCTGCAAATTACAGGATTTTATTCTTTTTTTATAGATAAATAATATTCCAATGTGTATATATACACACCATATTTTCTTTATCCATTCATCCATTGATGGACATTTAGGCCAGTTTCATATGTTGGCTATTGTGAATAGTGCTGCAATAAACATGGGAATGCAGATACCTCTTTTCGACATACTGATTTCCTTTCTTTTAGAGATATTCCCAGAAGTGGGATTGCTGGGTTATATAGTATTTCTATTTTGAGTTTTTTGAGGACTCTTTATACTGTTTTCCATAATGGCTATATTAATTTTCATTCCCACCAACAGTATATGAGAGTTCCATTTTCTCTACATTTTTAAAAAACAGAATCTGTTATATTTTTTGTCTTTTTGATAATAGCCATTTTAACTGGGGTGAGATGACATCTCATTGTGGTTTTGATTGCATTTCCCTGATGTTAACATTTTTCATATATGTGTAGGCCATTTGTATGTCTTATTTTGAGGAACATTTATTTAGATCACTTGCTCATTTAAAAACTGGATTATTATTATTTTTACTGTTGTATTGCTTGAGTTCCTTATATATTCTGATTATTAATCCCTTGTCAGATTAATAGTTTGAAAATATTTTCTCCCATTCTGTAGGTTGTTTTTTCACTCTATTGATTGTTTCCTTTGCTGTGCAGAAGCTTTTTGGTTTTATATAATCCCATTTGTCTATTTTTGCCTTTTGAGATCTTACAATAATTTTTTTGTTGCCCAGACCGTTGTCTTGAAGTGTTTCCCCAATGTTTTCTTCCACCTGTTTTGTAGTTGCAGTTCTAATATTTAAGTCTTTAATCCACTTGAAATTAAGTCTTGTATATAATGAGAAGTAGGGGTCTAGTTTCATTCATCTGCATATGGATATCCAGTTTTCCCAGCCCCATTTATTGAAGAGACTGTCTTTTTCCCAACGTATGCCCTTGGCACCTTCATTTAAAATGAGTTGGCTATTACTGTGTGGATGTATTTCTGGATTCTTTATTCTGTTCCATTGGTCTGTATGTCTGTTTTTATGCCAGAACCATGCTGTTTTGGTTACTATAGCTTTATAGTATATTTAGAAGTAGTGTAATGCCTCTGGCTTTGTTCACAAAGATTGGTAGAATTTCTATATGCCAACAGTGAACATGCTGAAAGAAAAATTAAAAAAGCAATCTCATTTACAGTAGCTACATAAATACATAGAAATATATTTAACCAAGGAGGTGAAAGATCTCTACAATACAAACTATACAGCCAGGTGCGGTGGCTCATGCCTGTAATCCCAGCACTTTGGGAGGCTGAAGCGGGTGGATCACGAGGTCAGGAGATCGAGACCATCCTGGCCAACATGGTGAAACCCAATCTTTACTAAAAATACAAAAATTAGTCAGGTGTGGTAGTGTGTGCCTGTAGCTCCAGCTACTCAAGAGGCTGAGGCAGGAGAATTGCTTGAACCCAGGAGGCAGAGGTTGCAGTGAGCCAAGATTGAGCCACTGCACTCCAGCCTGGTGACAGAGTGAGACTCCATCTCAAAAAACAAACAAACACACACACAAACAAAAAAAAATATAAAATGCTAATGTAAAAAATTGAAGAGGACACCAAAAAAAAGAGAAGATACCCCTTGTTCATGGATTGGAAGAATTAATATTGTTAAACTATCCATACTACTCAAAGTGATTTACAGATTCAGTGCAATTCCTATTAAAATACCAATGACATTCACAGAAATAAAAAAAAATAGTTCTAAAATGTGTATAGAACCACAAAATAGCTCAAATAGTGAAAGCAATCATGAGCAAAAAGAACAAAGTCTTCACTTTGTTTTGCTCACTGCTGCTGGGGTGAGCTCTGTGAAACAGGAATCTGATTATGTCAATTTCTTTGCTTAAAAACTTTGAGTGGTATTCTCATTGCCTGATAAGAAAAAGCCAAATTCCTTGGTATGGATTTGCACTCTGACCTCAGATTAATTTTCCAGTTTCTATTCCTTCTCATAAGTCCTTGGCTGTCCACATTTGTCCTTTTGTCAAACTTCTACTCACTCATATGTAACCTCTTCAATGACCTCCCGAGCATAGTTCACTATGTGTAACGCTGTAATCTGCTTATATACGATATCACTTTACTACAGTTATTTTTGTGTCAGTATACTGGGCTAAATGACAAAGTCATTGAAAGGTTCTAAATTGGAAGTAGCTTTTGTTTAAATTATCTCCAACACTGAAACTCCATCTTTCTTCCTAGAGGGTTGTTTTTGTTTACTGTTGCACCTTCCCAAGGACTTCTATGTTCAAGATCTTCTCACGAACTTAGAATTACCTTGTGGAGCATTCAGGGCCAGCAGAATTGTGTCCAGTTCACAGTCAAAGAGTCTGAAGCACAGATGCATGAAGTGCTTGTTTCAAAATAATTAAAGTACTGGGATTATGAAAATTCTCACTGTTGCCTATTTGTATCCATTCTACTACTTGTCCACATGAAAGATTACATATAATTACTTTCCCATCTATAAAATTCTAGCCATATAAGAAGTTGAACCCAAGTCATGGCCTGTGTGCTAGACTGACTATCTATAAACTCAATAAAATAGAATTTCTTTATATAGTCCTTTCTAAGTTAACAAGAAGATGGGTAGTTGTGATGATGGCTTGTTCTCTGGGCCCCACCATGTAGTATTACTGAGTTTCTTTGGCTCTAGTCTGTTGATTCTGAGGGCTCTTGGATATGGGTGGTGGTTTCTACCATTGCTGCTGCCTTACTTTTCTTCTCTTGACCACAGGGCTGCTGTCTGTCAGTGTCTTCACTTCTCCTACTGCTCTGGTAGCAGGGTCAGTGGTCCAGTTCTCAAACTGACAAATACTCTTCCCCAGGGTATAAGACTTTGGGCCTATAAAATGTAACCTGAGGACATGATGGACCTCACCCCTGTGGAACCCAAAGTTATCACCCTTTAACAGTGATCAATTTAGGATGACTTCCTCCTACTTTAGGGTAAGTTCCCTATATTTTATTGGGAACTTCTTATACTGGGGCTATTGTTTGCTTTTTTCAGTGCATTAATCTTGAACATTATACCCACATCCCTGTTCATTATTTTTCCAAGATTCTTTAAGGGTCTGATACGTGTAGAATTTTTATTTGATTTTGTTTAAACCAACACTTATTGAACACCTATTATACCTCAGGCGCTATGCTAGACTATATATAGAATGTTCCATTTAATAGTCTCAAAACACAGGGATATTCCCATTAGCCCCCTGCTACAGATGAGAAAACCTAGCATCTGAGAGTTAAATAACTTGCCCAAGGTATCAAAGCCACTAAGTGGCAGATCTGGGACTGAAACTCAGGTCTGTCTGATCCCAGAGCCTAAGTTCTTTCTCATGCTTCATGCTACATCCCAGTATGTGTGCCACCACGCTCTATAAGGCTTCAGAGGATTCAGCAAATGTTACCCTGAAGTTAGCATTTAGGAGTTTACTGGGAGACTATTCCTGCTACTACCACAAGTGCCAGTAAATCTATAAGATTTGTAAGAAATTGTGAATGTCAATAAAAGGTAGCCTTCTGTACATATTTAATTTTTGCTCTCCTTCTTAACTACAAACATAGGGGAAAGAAAGACTACTTTTTACAACTTAACTTTCTAAGTGACTTAGACATTTTTGAGGGCTTCTTATTTTCTCTACTTTCATGAGACCTCTAAGGGCTATCATGCTAAAAATGATGATTATTCTTTCCAGATGTTGGCGTTTTGATTGCAAGGAGAATAGGAGCCGTTAAGTGGTGGTGGTGGAGCTGGCATTGCTTAGTGGAAAATACTCAGACACCACCACTAAAACCTGCCAAGTCTCTTGCAATATTTTATTTGTATTGATACATGTTTGGCTCAATCAACTCTGCCTGAGGTTGTGGGAATGATTAGAATGACCAAGCAAAAAAACTCTGGGGATATTTCCCCCTTCTTACTATGATTCCTGAGTATCAAGCAGACTAATGATAGGACCAATTCTGCATTTAGGTAAGAGAGTGAACAAATATATACCCTCAGTGGCTATGTTAAGTATTTTAAGAAATTGTATAACTCAGAAAGTAAATGAGAAATAAGATTAGAAGAAAATTCAGAATATTTAAATGAATAGTTGCCTATAAAACTACCATTTTGTGATTTAAGAAAATCAATGATTCACCATTAAATCATATTAATTTTTAGAATTTTGTCTTTTGCTTTAACTAACAGCAGCTAGTGTGCACTGCTCTCATGGAGAGAAGTAGAGGGGGTGAGTAAATACAGCACTTTCAACTGAAACATCCAGCTACACGTATTGGGATTCATCAAGAAAACAGCTTGACCCATGGAGAATAGAGAAAAGCAAGGCAGGATGACTGCCCATTTGGGAGTGACTCAGAGCCCGGGGAGCCTCCTCTGCCTAGGGAAGCAGTGAGTGAGTGTGCGACTCTGGGGACTCACACTTCTCCCATGTATCTTTGAAAACCTTAGGTTAGGAGATCTCCTCGTGAACCCACCCCACCAGGGCCTGTGGTCTGACACACAGAGCTATGTGGTGTCTTGGCAGAGCAGCTGCTTTGGCACACGCAGAGCCCCAGGAGTTTTGGAAACTCAGGCTTCCCAGCAAAAGTAGTTGCAACTCTAGCAAAGAGGGAGGTTAGAGCCCCATATATACCCCTAGGAAGAGGGCTGAATCCAGGAGGCTGAGCAGTGACGGTCTGCAGGTCCCACTTCCATGATACCTCATAGGATAAGACCCCCTGGCTTGGGAATCCAGCCATCCATAGGTAGCAGTGTTACATCTCCCTGACATGAAGCTCCCAGAGGGAGGGGTAGGCTGCCATCTTTGTTGTTTCATAGCCTTAGCTATTTTTGCCTTCAGTGCAGCTGCCCTACAAAAATGCAGCCAGACTCTTTTTGTATGGGGGTTCCTGGGCCTGCTTCTCCTCATTAGGTGGGACCTCCTGACCAGGGTCACCAGCCATCCTTGCCAGTGTTTTCCAGCTGGCAGCGGTTCTAAGCCTCCTTGGGATGGAGATCCTGGGGGAGTGGTGGGCTACCATCTTTGCTGTTTTATAGACTTAGCTGTTGTCTTTGGGCCCTAGGGAGTCTGAGGTGACTAGGGACTGGAGTGGTACCCCAGCACAGTGCAGCAGCTCTATAGAGAAGTAGCCAGACTACTTTTTCAAGCAGGTCCCAGATCCCATTTCTCTTCACTGGTGCAACCTTCTGATCAAGGTCAACAACCACCCCTGCTGGTGTTTTCCAGCCAGCAGCAGTTTCAAACCTGTCTTGGATGGAGCTTCCAGAGGGAAGGCTGTGCTGCAATCTTTGCTGTTCAGCAGCCTTAGC
This sequence comes from Pongo pygmaeus, assembly GCF_028885625.2. NCBI lineage: Eukaryota > Metazoa > Chordata > Mammalia > Primates > Hominidae > Pongo > Pongo pygmaeus. Next base: position 151,728,242 of record NC_072373.2, on the reverse strand, counting down.
CATTGTTGCTTTCAGGCTTTATAGATTCTGAGGCAAACAGTGACTTGAGCAAACCCTCCAGCAAAGCCAGCTGCCGTACAAAAAAGTGGCCAGACTGCTCTTTATGCAGGTCCCCAATCCCATTTCTTCTCACTGGTTGGGATCTCCAGACTGGGGTCTCCAGCCACTTCCTATTGGTGAGTTTGGGTTGTCAACAGGTCTGTACCTCCTGGGATGGAGCTCCCAGAAGAAGAAGAAGGCTGCCAGGTTTGCTGTTTCACAGCCTTCACTGTTGATACCATCAGGTGCTGAAAAATCTGAGGTGTCTAGGGACTGGAGCAGATCCACAGCATACTGCAGCAGCAGTGGAAAAGTGGCTAGACTATTTTTTACATTTATGGGGTCCCTGATCCCACATCTCCTCACTGGGTGGCTCCTCCCAGCCTGGGCCTTCAGCCACCCCACACCAGGGCTATCAAGCCAGTATAAGCTCTGCAACTCCCAGGGACAAACCTCCAAGTAGGAGGGGTGGGTTGTCATCTTTGCTGTCTTTCAGCCCTTACCCTTGCTGTCTCCAGGCTATGGAGAATCCACGGGGACCAGGGGCTTGTCCAGATCTGCAGCATGGAGAACAACCTCATGGAAAAGTGGCAAGACTAGTCTCTACACAGTTCCCAGTCTTCACATGTCCTCACTGGACAGGGACAGGGTGGCCTGAACTGGGACTCCAGAACAACTACCCTGCCCTCGCCTGACCATTTCAATTAGAGGCAGCCCAGACGTTAAAAGAACATCCACATGCAGTGATAAGAAAGAACCAATGCAAGGACTCTGGTAACCCAAATGCCCAGAATGTCTTATGTCCTCCAAATGACTGCACCAGTTCTCTTACAAGGGTTCTTAACCAGGCTGAGTTGGCTAAAATGACAGAAATAAAAATCACAATACGGATAGGAATGAATATCATTGAGATTCAGGAGAATGGCAAAACTCAATCCAAGGAAACTAAGAATCACAATAAAATGTTACAGGAGTTGACAGACAAAATAGCCAGTATAAAAAATAATCTAACTGATCTGATAGAGCTGAACAACACACTACAAGATTTTCACAATGCAATTGTCAGTATTAATAACAGAATAGAACAAGCTGAGGAAAGATTCTTGAAACTTGAAGAATGGCTCTCTAAAAGAAGGCAGACAAAAAAAAAAAAAAGAATGAAAAGGAACAAAAAAACCTCTGAGAATATAGGATTATGTAAAGAGGCCAAATCTATAAATCACTGGCATCCCTGAAAGGGATTGGGAGAAAGCAAACAGCTTCAAAAACAAATTTCAGGATTTCATCCATGAAAACTTCCCCAACCTCGCTAGAGAGGTCAACAGACAAATTTAGGAAGTAAAGAGCACCCCTGCAAGATTCTACACAAGAAGATCATCCCCAAGACACATAATCATCAGGTTTTCCAAGGTCAAAATAAAAGAAAGAATGTTATAGGCAGCCAGAGAGAAAGGGCAGGTCACGACTGAAGGGTTTCTGTGGAACTCTCAGAAGAAACCCTGCAAGCCAGAAGAAATTTGGGGCCTGTATTCAACATTCTTAAAAAGTATATATATCTTCAATCAAGAATTTCATATCCAGCCAAACTAAGCTTCCTCAGTGAAGGAGAAATAAAATCCTTTTAGCATCAGCAAATGCTGAGGCAGTGACCAACCTTACAAGTGATCTTGAAAGGAGCACTAAACATGAAAAGGAAAGTGACTGTTACCAGCCACTACAAAAACACACTTAAGTACATGGACCAGTGACACTGTAAAGCAATCACACAAACAAGCTGGCTGGCATAATACCCAGCTAATAGCATAATGACAGGATCAAATCCATACATATAAATACTAACCTTGAATGTAAACAGGCAAAATGCCCCATTTAAAAGGCACAGAATGGCAAGCTGGATAAAAATTCAAGACCCAATGGTATGCTGTCTTCAAGAGACTCACCTCACAAGCAATGCCAGCCATAGGCACAAAATAAAAGGATGGAGGAAAATCTACCAAGCAAATGGATATCAGAAAAAAACAAAGGTTACAATCCTGATTTCAGACAAAGCAGATTTTAAATAAAAAACATCAAAAAGGACAAAGAAGGGAAATTACATGATGGTAAAAGATTCAGTTCGATAAGAATACCTAACTATTCTAAATATATATGCTTCCAACACAGGAGCACCCAGATTTATAAAGAAAGTTCTTAGAGACCTGTGAAGAGACTTAGATTCCCATATGATCATAGTGGAAGGCTTCAATACTCCATTGACGATATTAGATCACTGAGGCAGAAAATTAAGAAAGATATTCAGGATCTGAACTCAACGTTGGATCAAATGGATCTAATCGACCTCTACAGAACTCTCCACCACAAAACAAAAGCATACTCATTCTTCTCATTGCCACAGGGTACATACACACATTAAAATTGACCACACAACTGAACATTAAACAATCCTCAGCAAATACAAAATAACTGAAATATACCAAACACACTCTCAGACCACAGCACCATAAAAATAGAAATCAGACTTTAAAAAATGGCCCCAAACCATTCAATTACATGGAAATTAAACAGTCTGCTCCTTAATGACTTTTGGGAAAATAATGGAATTAAGGCAGAAATCAAGAAGATCTTTGAAACTAATGAGAACAAAGAAACAACATACCAGAATCTGTGGGGCACAGCTAAGGCAATGTTAAGAGGGAAGTTTATAGCACTAAATGCCCACACCAAAAAGTTAAAAACATCTCAAATTAACAATGCAACATCAGAACTAAAAGAACTAGAGAAACAAGAGGAAATCTACCCCAAAGCTAGCAAAAGACAAGAAAACCAAAATCAGAGCTGAACTGAAGGAGATCAAGACATAAGAAAACATTAAAAGACCAATATACTCAGGAGTTGTTTTTCTGAAAAAAGTGATAGGATAGGTTGCTAGCTGGACTAATAAAGAAGAAAAGAGAGGAGATACAAATAAGCACAATTAGAAACTACAAAGGGGATGTTACCACTTATCCCACAGAAATACAAATAAACCACCAGAAAATACTATGAACACCTCTATGCACACAAACTAGAAAACCTAGAAGAGATGAATAAATTCCTGGACATGCACATCCTCCCAAGACTGAACTGGGAAGAAATTGGTTCCCTGAACAGACCAATAATGAGCTCTGAAATTAAATCAGTAATAAATCACCCACCAACTAAAAAAGCACAGGACCAAATGAATTCACAGCCAAATTCTACCAGATGTACAAAGAAGAGCTGGTAGCATCCTTACTGAAACTATTCCAAAAAACTGAGGAGGAGGGACTCCTCCCCAACTCATTCTATGAGGCAAGCAACATATTGATACCAAAACCTGGCAGAGCTCACAAAAAAAGAAAACATCAGACTAATATTCTTCATGAACATTGATGCCAAATTTCTAAACTAAATAGTGAGAAACCGAATTCAGCAGCACATAAAAAAGCTAATCCACCGTGATCAAATAGGCTTTCTCCCTGGGATACAAGTTTGGTTCTACATATGCAAATCAATAAATGTGATTCATCATACAAACAGAAATAAAGATAAAAATCACCTGATTATCTCAATAGATGCAGAAAAGTCTTTTGATAAAACTCAACATTGCTTCATGTTAAAAATGCTCAATAAACTAAGTATTGAAGGAACGTATCTCAAAATAATAAGAGCCATCTGTGAAAAATCCAGAACCAATATCATACTGAATGCGCAAAAGTTGGAAGCTTATCCCTTGAAAACCAGCAGATGGCAAGGATGCCCTCTCTCAACACTCTTATTCAGCATAGTAGTGGAAGTCCTGGCCAGAGCAATCAGGCAAGAGAAAGAAATAAAGGGCATCCAAATAGGAAGAGAGGGAGTCAAACTATCCCTGTTTGCAGATAGCATGATTCTATATCTAGAAAACCCCCATAGCACGTCCCAAAAGCTCCTTTTGCTGATAAAAAAAAACTTCAGCAAAGTTTCAGAGTACAAAATCAACATACGAAAATCTCTAGCATTCTTATGTACCAACAACAGTCAAGCTGAGAGTCAAACCAGGAACACAATCCCATTCACAATTGCCACAAAAGAATAAAATACCTAGCAATACAGCTAACCAGGGAGGTGAAAGATCTTTACAGTGAGAATTTCAAAACACTGTTCAAAGAAATCAGAGGTGACACAAGCAAATGGAAAACTATTCCATGCTCCTGGATAGGAAGAATCAATATCATTACAATGGGCATACTGCCAAAGCAATTTACAGATTCAATGTTATTCCTACCAAACTACCAACGACATTCTTCACAAAACTAGAAATCAGGATCCTAGAAACTAGGATCAGAACAAATAACTATTGGGTACCAGGCTTAGTACCTGGGTAAAAAAATGTCTGTATAACAAACCTCTGTGACACAAATTTACATATATAACAAACTTGCAATTGCACCCTTTGACCTAAAATTAAAGTTTAAAAAAATTAAAAAAGCACTTCGGGTCCTGTTAATTTCTGTACAAACCAGAGATACCTTCCCTGTCCTAATAATAGGCTTCTTTTTATTTCGGCAGTAACTACACAGCTTGCTTCTCCATCTTTCCTGGAGTTTCTAGTGGGAACCAACTTTTAAATCATCAATGTTTTTCCTGCTGAATTTCTTCGCCAGTCTAGAAGCTGACATGTATCAGTGCAATTTTAACTGTTACTATATGCTTAGTTTTAAGTGAAAGACATTTTGTTTTCTCCATTTTCTGCAGGGACACATTTGTTACCCAACTGTGGTCTGATTTCTAAAGTTGCCTTAGTCTTTTTATCCATGATAGAAGAAGGCAAGTATCACATTGTGGTATGTGTGTGTTCAGCTGATGCCCAGACAGGAAACTTCTACTGAGATTCCTATATGTTGTCCCTTGGTTTCTGTTACATAGAAGACAAAATGGGAGAGAGAAAGGAGCTATATATTATCAGCCTAAACGTTAAGCTGTCAAGGTGATGCTTTTTTCACTCAAATCAACTTCAGTTTTTCTACTATTGGGAAATAAGTTTGGGTAACAAGATACAAACTGAAAAAATTTTTCTTTGTGTATAGTTTTGTCAGAATAGTTGTTAGCAAATCCCAGACATCCTTTTGGAGTCTCTAGGGATTCTGGATTCAAGAAGAAAGAACGGTTTGAAAAACAATCTTATAAATTCAATTTTATTAGTAAAAGTCTTCCAGAAGAGGCAGCACAACAAATGTGAAGACTATGTAGTCAGAGAAGTTCTGCCATTTACAAACTGTGTCAGTGTGGCCAGGTGATTTCACTCCAGGAGCCTCAGTTTTCTCATTTGTAAAATGACGAAACAAATACATACCTTTCAGAATTGTTAGGAGAAATCAATGTCTGCAGATTTAGGCAAGAGAAGGCCTCTCAAAAATAGAAAAATATTTAACACATTTAAATATTATTTATTTAATAATATTTAATATAAATAATATTTAATATTAAATAATATTATTTAATAATATTAATATTAATATCTAATATTAATATCTAAACATTAAATATTATTTAGATGATAATTAAATATTATTTAGATTATATTTAATATTAAATATGTTTAGATAATATTTAATATTAAATATTATTTAGATAATAATATATTTATTAAATATATTATTTATTATTTATATTTATAATAAATAAATATATTTATTATTAAATAATAATATTTAATATTAAATTTTTTAGATAATAATATTTAATATTAAATATTTTTAGATAGTAATATTTAATATTAAATATTATTTAGATAATATAAAAGTTGTTATTACATAGGTTGAATTTGCATTGTGAAGTATATTATAGTAGGCAAAAGATGAATGCTGGCTGGGCATGGTGGCTCATGCCTGTAATCCCAGAATTTAGGGAGGCTGAGGTGGGAAGATTGCTTGAACCCAGGAATTCAAGATCAGCCAGGGCAACATAGCAAGACCCCCTCTCTACAAAAAAATAAAAAAATTAGCTGGGCATGGTGGCTCATGCTTGTACTCCCAGCTACTCAGAAGACTGTGGTGGGAGGATTGCTTGAGCCTGGAAGATTGAGGCTGCAGTGAGCTATTACCACACCACTGAGTTTAAGCCTGGGTGACAGAGAAGACCCTGTCTCAAAATAAAATAAAGTAAAATAATAAAAAGATTGATGCTATGCAGTCTAAAATGTGGACATAAATCTTCTTCCCTATGGTCATGGTTGTGAATAATAATACTAATAATACTAATAGCTGTCATTTATTGTGTTAGTCTGTACTCGGTATTGTACAAACACTATGTCATTTCAAAACTATCCTAAGAGGTAGCTTATGTGATTCCAAACAATGAGCTTATATAAAATTAAAATTAAAAAATTGATTTTGCTATTGTATAGTCACAGCTAGTGGATTTTTATAAAAATACGTTAGACTAATTCAATACTCTTCAGAAGTTTTATATAAATGGTTCTAATCAAGTGGAAAAAGTTCCAGAAAAAATAAAATTGTACCACTGCACTCCAGCTTGGGTGATAAAATAAAATAAAATACTCATGGATCTTGTTCAAAATGCAGATTCCTCAGATTCAACAATGAGAGCTCAGACTGGGAACAGGGCCCAGGAATCTGTGTGGTACAAACCTGTATGATGTTTATGCACACAAAGATTTGAGAACCCTTGTTCTGAATGCTGCTTCCATTTGACAAAGTGCTGTGATAATTTTTGAAAACAGAAGCAAACAATGGTGTCTCTTTTATATTCAGCTTATAATGAAATCTGTTTGTTGACTTCTTAGGACTTTGAATTATTTCTTTATTAACACTTTGAGTTTTTGTATGTATTATCATTCAAGAAAAATACAATCAGGATTTTAAACGTGTAAATACAAATTTTGTATAACTATTTATGACATCAGTGAAATTTTCAGGTAGTCTGAGTAATAGATTGTTTTGCCACTTAGAATAGCATTTACCACTTAGTATTTTAAAAAATTATTGTTGGCGTATTTATTGTCAGTTTTGTTCACTTGTTATCTAATACAAAATTATAAAGCCTTCAGAGAGTTTGGACCACATCTCTTTGGAAAATAGTTTGCAACATATTTAATAGATACTTGATGCCAAACTGACTTTATACGACGATTGTATTTGTGACTTTTAAAAATATTTTATTGTGTAATTGATTTATAAATAACAATTTTTTGTTACAACCTAAAAAAATACAATTGTAAATAGAATCTCAATGTTTTGTTTATTCAGTTTTTAAACAGGTGTACGTTTGAGAGGGTAAATCCTAGGACTTACCTATCAAGTTTCCTAGGATTGTGAACAATGTGAGCTGAATGATGTTAGCAACGCCAAGCTCTGTGAGGAAGCCAGAAGTAGTTTTCATCTGCTCATTACCAGGCAGTTTCTTGAAATAGGTAGATAATACCTACTTAGTAGGTACTTATTATAGCAGGCAGCTAATAATACCTGTTGAATGAAATTTCTTGAATAAATTAATTAGGTTTTAACATGGAAAAATACCCCTGTGAATTGCTTTAAAATAATTTTACCATTGATAATTTTAAAGTTTCAAAAACTTTTTAAGTACTTGAAGCTTAAAATAGCTTTTGAGGCTATTCTGAATCTTGCCAAATAATACTTGATTTTGTCATTGTTTTAATGTAAAAAAAATTTTAAAAGTGAGAAAATGCACTCCTAAGAAAACTGCATTTTTGAATCTTATGTGTAAGTGTATGAAATACTGTATTTATAAAGCTAGCTACATCATGAGCAGCCAAAAAAAAAAAAAAAAAAAAAAAAGAGAAGTAGTAAAATAAGCGACATTCTAGTAAGTTTAAGTATTGGATATAATCCAGTTTTTATGTTTTCTAGGCTATACACAGAGTAAAACAAAAAGGATAATGAAAAATAGGTTATATATTACAGTGCTGATAAAGTTCTAAATCCTGCAAAGTGCTTCGTATACATTATATTTCTTGTTCTTCACAATAACTCTGTGAGGTAAGCATTGCTATCTTTCCCATTTTACAATTGGGAAAACTGAGACATGCAGGTCAAAAGAGTTGCCCAAGGTCACATTGCCAGCAAGTGGCAGAATTGAGATTAGAGAACGGGTGTCTCTGGCTCCACATCCTCCAATCCTATTTACCTGTTTTACTGAGAGTTCAGCCTGAGCTTGGTGGGCAGAGCACCTGCAGGACTTGATTTCTACAGTATGCAGAGATGGGTCATTGATCGGTATATTGAACCCAACTAGCAAAATATCTTGTTCACTCTAAAGTATCCAACATTTTTTGGCAGAAGGAATATCTACATACCTTCTCAAGAGAATCAAATACAAGAACCTCTAGGTTTTAAAAAAATGGATGTCTGCAAAAAACAAAACTCCATTTGATACTAAATTCTTTTTAAAAATGAGCTATTGCAGGAGTCAAGCTGAATACTGAGGAGTCTCATAAACTATTTAATATGAAGTTTGGTTTCAATTTAATGTTGTTGCTCAGTCTAGGAGTTTTCAAAAATTACAACCGTTTGGTTATTGTCCTCTTGTGTGACTAGACCAAAATATGGAGCAGACAATAGTTTGGAATCTGTACTAGCACCTGAAAAACATTCACACAGCATTTTTCTCCTATGTCCATTAATGCAAAATTCCAGTTTCATTTTCTTCATTTTAAATGGATCTCTGTGTAAAAGCAGGGAAATTTAAATGCAAAAATAATTTGTATGCAACAACATTAGGTTGAAATTTTCATTATATGAAAGCAAATATTAAAATCAAAAGGACTCTACAATAATAGTTCTACAGTGATTTTTCCTCCCTCACTGCATTTTTAATGTTCTTTTCATATTACATTACTCTCTGTACTATAACATATATCAAATTAAAAAAACACATCAATAATGGGATAGTGAGAGAAATAAATTTTGCTTGTTGGCAATGTGAGAAAGATTCATTTGGTTTTGAAAAACCCAAGCAAATAATTTTATTGTCTGCTCATTTATATTTCAAGAACTATTTTCTCTAAACATACTCAACTAGCTAAACCCATTGTCTTGTGTTTCTGCATCTTTGTTTTAAAAATAATGTGAATGGATCGAATAATCTTATATTTCCTGTAGTAGTACTAAAGAAAGTCAAAATCAAGTAGAATAATCAAAAGAATGCACAGTATTCTAATAACTAGGCCGTGAAAAACAGCACCTATATTTATTCGGCAATCTTATTCTCAGACAGAACTAAATGGATTTACAAATTTTCCAAAATAAGCACAAACCGAAAGAGAAAAATCGTCCTCAGGCTTAGCAAGAGCATGAGACTTCAAGCTTAACAGGTAATTGTTTTGGAAATTTATGTTTCTAAAAGTGGGGGGAGCAAAATGCAAGCATCATCTCAACCATAGCTAATTTAAAACAGTTGGTGAATGAGCTGATTTTGGAAAAAGAAATGATTTGCAACACTTGAGATGACCGGTGCAGAACTCAGAAAGAAGTCCAAGGAAGTAAATATTTCTTTGCCTTGTGGGCAATTTATTTTAGCCAGACAACTGCATGAAGGATGGTAGTATCCAGGTTACTCTCTTTGAGACAAGTAGATAACTACTCTTTTAAGGCAATAGTGTTTTCTGAAAAGCAAAACAAAACAAAACAAAAAAAATGAAAAACAAACAAAAAAACCTGTTTCTCAAATATGTTGTCTCTCTAAGCACTAAATTTTTTTGCCTCCAAGGAAGGGCCTACAGAATTAGGTATGATTACTTTAAAAATTAATTTAACATATTTCACTGAAATGTGGTAATACTGCTGGCAAGAAGAAGAGGAAGGAAAAGGCTGATGGGAGAACTAAGTGTTAAAACTTTTCTGGAAGTCAATTTGTTAACACTACCAAAATCCTTAATGTATGTACAGATTTTGTCTCAGTGATTTCACTTTTAGGGAATTAACAAAAGGAATAATCAGAGATGCAGACCAAAAATGCCAACTAATAAGACAATAGTTTTTTAAAAAGATAAATTTATACAGGAGAATACTTTGGAGCCAGATTCTGAAAAACATTTCTTGACATAAAAAATAATTGCAATATTTTACTATGCTGCTGTGGGGAAAAAGAGCAGACCAAAAATAGTGTATAGAATGGATATCATTTAAATAAAAACAAAATAAATATATCCCCTGTTTTTTTCTCTTTTTGCAATGTGGTGAGGGTGGTGATTGATGGTCTGCCAACCACAATAGGGAAAAAATAATAAACATTGCAAATGACTGAGATTGCCTTTAACTGTGATGTGTGATAAACCCTCTGCTAGAGTTGGGAGCCAGAGCTGGAACAGCAGAATTTTCTGAGTTGACTGGGACATTGATTCATATTTGGAGTGGTCCAAACCTTGATAATGTTTGTGAAGTACGTTTTGTATTTGACTATGGATTAGATTTATTTAGAATACTTTTACATATAAAAATGCTCAAGTGATTAATCACCATTTTATTTTATTTCATTTTATTTTTTATATTGTCAGATTTTGCACTCTATAAATGTCATCAATAAACCACCTTAGGTTGTATTTAAGCCTGTCAAGTTGTCGGCCACTTTGGCATGGCTGGCCTGCCTGCCTTCCTTCCTTCCCTCCCTCCTTCCTCCCCTCCTCCCTTCCTTCCCTCCTTCCTTCCTTCCTTTCCTCCCTCCCTCCCTCCTTCCTTCCTTCCTTTCTCCCCTCCTCCCTTCCTTCCCTCCTTCCTTCCTTTCCTCCCTCCCTCCTTCCTTCCTTCTTTCCTTCCCTCCTTCCTCCCATCCTTCCTTCTTTCTTTCCCTCCTTCCTCCCTTCCTTCCTTCCTCCCTTCCTTCCTTCCCTCCTTCTTTCCTTCCCTCCTTCTTTCCTCCCCTCCTTCCTTCCTTCTCTCCTTCCTTCCTTCCCTCCTTCCTTCTTTCCTTCCTTCCTACCTTCCTTTCCTGCTTCCCTCCTTCCTTCCCTCCTTCCCTCCCTCCCCCTCTGCCTCCCTTCCCTCCCTCCCTCTCCCTCCTCCCTCCCCCTCCCCCTCCCTCCCTCCCTCCCTCCCTGCCTTCCTTCCTTCCTTCCTTCTTTCCTTCCTCCCTTCCTTCCTTCTTTCCTTCCTTTCCTCTGTCACCCAGGCTGGAGTGCACTGGCATTATCTCTGCTCACTGCAACCTCCATCTCCTGGGCTCAAACGATTCTCTTGCCTCAGCCTTCTGAGTAGCTGAGATTTGAGGCACACACTACCATGCCTGGCTAACTGTGTGTGTGTGTGTGTTTAGTAGAGACAGGGTTTTGTTGTGTTGGCCAGGCTGGTCTCGAACTCCTGACATCAGGTGATCTGCCTGCCTTAGCCTCTCAAAGTGCTGGGATTACAGGCGTGAGCCACCACACCCAGCCCCTGCTGCTTTTTTAATGGCACATTTTAAAAACTACGCATACCATAAGCTGTCTGGTACCGAAATAGACCTGTGGGATGCCAATTTTGGTTTCAAAATTAGCTCGTATGTGGAATCATGGTGGCATATAGGGTTTCCCATGCCAAAAGATAAACAAAGACGTAAGCTCCCCTGATGAATTTTGGCATTCAACACTGTAGTGGGAACTTGTAGACATAGATAGAATCACTTTTCTGTTCCAGTGCCTACTCTGGGTGCTCCACTTGAAAAGCAGTGGCAGGATCAGCAGTGGCGGCTGCCAAACATGAAATGGCCATGGAATGAACAATAAAGCATATTTTGTTTTACAAACCTTCACATAGAACTTGTTAGGTAGCTTGTAGCAATCACTGAATTGCTTTGAGATCTTTGCTTCTATCTTTTCATGATGTATTGAAAGTTCTTGTACTTCAGCGCATTGATATTAACGTGGTTGTTTACAAAAAAGTATTTTACTTTAAAGCAGTCTCAAATTTATGAAGAAATTGCAAGAAGAATACAAGTAACTTTTTTTCTGAATTATTTGAGAGCAGATAGCCTTCATGATGCCCCATCATTCCTGGACACTTTAGTGTGTATTTTTAACTAATGGGGACTATATCATAATGAACCACAATAAAATAATAAAATTCTTAAATTAACATAGACACATTACTACCATCTAATCCTCAAACATGATTCAAGTTTCATGAATTATCCAGAAAACGCCCTTTGTAGCCAAAAAGGTCCACATCAAAACCACACATTACCATTCAGTCGTCCTGTGTGACTTTTCAATCTCCTTCAACCTTTCCTTACTCTTTCCTTGACTTTCATGACTATGATGATTATAGGGCAGTTATTTTGCGGAATGTCCTCACTGCATGTTTTTCTTATGTATTCTGTTGATTAGATTCTGTTTGTGTGTCTTTGGCAGGACTACCACAGAAGTGGTGCTGGGTTCTTCTCACGGGAAGATTTCTATTTGTCCCATTACTGCTGAGGATCACTTTGATTATTTGATTGGGGAGGTGTCTGCCCCCTTCTCTTTGTAATCAATTGCTCTTTATAGTTAATAAATGTTTTATGCAGAAGTACTTGAGGTGAGCTAGATATCTCTTTCTTTATCAAACTTCTTATTTAATTTATTTATAAGAGTGTAAACTCATGAGTTTCTATTTTATTCAAAGGATTGGGATCAAAATCTATAATTATTTATTTTGAAGCTCAAATTGTCCCTTCCATTTGATGGAAGAAATCTCCTTCAAGCTGGCTTCTGTGTCCTTTGAGATATTATTTGAGCACTTCCTTATTTTCTGGCACAACAAGAAGTTCCAGGCTCATCTTGTCCTTTCCTTCCTTAGCTCTGGAATCACCCATTTCTGCAAGGATTCCTGAGTCTTTTTATTAGAGAATAGTATTTAGAAACCTAAATCTTGGTGCTAGGTAACTTCATTGTCACTGTAATGTTGCTGCTCCAAGGCCCTTTGCGTTAACAGAGCTGGAGAATATATAGATACATATTAGTATATTTGTATTTTTTTCTATGTCTGTTTATATGTTGAAACTATGAGTTCACAGAGATATCTCCAATTCCAATCCACAGGAATAATTTTAGCTCTTTCTCTTTCCATATTTGTGATTTCCCTTTGTGTATCTCCACATTTTCATTCCTCGACAACTGAGAAATTAGTTCCCAGCAGCCTCAATATATTTACTTATTGCTCAACTCCCCAGAGTATAACAGATTTCCTGCTGCCAACACCCTTTCCATCGAGGGTGGTCTACGCACCTTGCTTACCCTTTGGCATATGGACATCCTCCTCACCCTGCTTTGGATTTGACATCCCATTCTTGATTGCACCCATATATGGAGACTGTCCTCATTCCATCACCTCTGAAACCCCTTGCCTGGGCATCCTTCTTCAGGGATACCTTCCTCACTTTGCTCAAGCTTTGGCAACACACCTTGGGCTGTCTCCCAGCAGGGACATTCTCTTCAACTATCTTGACCTCTCATTGGGCTGCCATGCTCAATCCTTATTCTACTTGTGCTCCAACATTTCCTCCAGGATTCCCCTTCCTCTACAGCCCCTATGCTAATGCTTACCTTGCTCAACCCCACCTAAAAGCTTTTGGGTTAGAAAGGAGAGACAAAGGAAGAAAAGAAGTAGAAGAAAAAAAAAGGTTTATTTTTAAAATTCAGGTCTAACAAATGGCCAGCAAGCATTCTGTCTCTGGACTACTCTGCCTTTCTTATTAGATGAGGGGGAAATTATTAGAACTCTTATTAGAGTGTGGGTAGTTTGACTGAACAAGCTGTTAGAATAATGGCCAAGGAGCAAGGGTTCAGTGGGCAATTTCATAGCATGTTAAGAAGAATAATAGCCAGTACTTATTGGGTACTCGTTTGCCAGGCACTTGTTACAATATTTAGCAATTATCTTGATAGGTGGGCATTATTCTGACCATTTTATAAAACAGGAAACAGGTTTGTAGAGATTCACCCACTTGCTAATGATCAATAGGAAATGTCTAAGCCAGGGCTCCGATCCAAGTCTGACTGACTTTTATAATTGTTGTTTCTTTTACCGCACATGATTATTAATGGTAATTTGGGAAATAGAAGTGATATAAATAATTCAAAAATTACACTTTAATATGGATTTGTGTACAGGTGTTTCTGAAGTTCTTAATTATTTCAACAATTCCTGGAACAAAGTTGTTCCAGGAAAAGCAGATTCAGGAGTTGCTGGCCAACTTCCTAGTTCTTACCTTAGCTCTCTGTTATGAAAAAAAAAAAAGATTCTGAGAAGGAGCATTCAGACAGTTATATGTCAACTGCAAGGAAAGAATGATCCATAAAGACAACAGGCAGAAATGGGGCCAAGGAAATGAAGCTTATTTACACTGGTCCTTTAGAGCAATCTCTCTGTATGTGGATGATATTAATCCCTAACCTGGAAGTGGTAGAAAGAGCAGGCTAATACACATTTGTATCATTACCTCATTTTGATTCCAAGGGCCTCCTTTTTAACTTCTGTTGAGCAGGTGACAAGTGAGATAATGACAATTTTAACCAATGTGTATATCTGCAGTTAAGTGATGGCTCCAGGGGCACTGAGAGCCTGCCATTTTGTCAGTGTTCCCTCTACATCTGCATGGAAGTGGAGTGTAAAATTATTCTGGTGACCTGTATATCACATAATATTGCAGACCACCTGCCAGTTGTCTCACCATAAGCATCACAACGGAGACAGCATCCTTCTGTTTCCAGGATCTTGCCCTAGTCTGGCGTTGGCACCTGTTGTTTATTTAGATCATTCAAATTGTGTGATTTAACCTTCTATAACAAATGGAATATAGCTTGGCTTTATGGTTTCCCTCATATAAACAATGGTAAACAAACCCATGATTTATTCAAAAAGAATTTATGGTTTGTCTTTCTCTCAATTGTAAAGAACGAAGCATTTGTAAATGAAAACATGATCCTCACCCAGACTTATAAAATGAATTCTACCAGACAGCCTAGACGACAAATTTATGACACTTTGTGGGGTCTTACAGAATGTTTGAAACTGAGTGGCCTGGGAGAGGAGGACAGAATGGATTCAGCTGTAGGAGGAGGGAATAAAATCTAGAGGTATGTTCTCAAGGTCCCTTTCGATTTGTGTGGTTCACTTAAATTGTCTTCTTTATTTCTGATAATGTAATGTCACTTGGCATTTATGTTAACTTTTTATGAGGTACTCATTGCTTTTCAACTCCAACTTGTACGTTTTCACTCTATGCTTGTGTTGGTGAGCAATAAATAGCACTGCGTATATGCAGATGGTGGTATTGGGCCTTTCTATATGAAGTGATGTGGAGAATTGAACAATTGATTGGTTTTATTAAGTTAGAGAGAGGATGTTAAAGTAATCATCTAGTAAAACAATCTAGGGCTATTTTGGAGAACTATTTTTAGTTTTCTATAAATTGTAACAATATAATATAGTTATTGCTTTTGTCAGAGAGCTGGACTCTGCTATTAAGATGATTTAAATTTTATGCCTGAACTTCATATTGGTAATAAATTGTTGGACCTTTTAGTGTTAAATGTAAAAAGGCAAGTTACTCAGCTGCTTGAAGAAAATAGTATGACTGCATGTTGAAAACAGGTACTAACTAAAGGAATTCTAATATATTCCAGAGAAAGGGGGCTACACCACCCCTTATTTTTTTAAAAAAAGAAGATTGTGGTCACATTTTTGCTATGTAGTCTAGCAAATTAATTTGTATTCTAAACAATGGGAGAGAATGTTGAAGAGTTAAATTAAAACAATGAAGGAGTAGAATTTTAGAATATTATAGGAATAATGACAATACAGGAAAGAAATAATTATTACATTATATGCAATTATATCCTTAAATGAATTATAGAGTTTCTATTATTATTGATATTAATAATACATTGGTTTAAATCTAAAACATATTACCATATTGTACTACCTACTATAGTGCTGGGCACAAACGGAAGTTTAACGTTTCCTGAGTTTTGATACATGTATTAGTCATTCAGTAACTCGTTAGACAGCCTAATGAGGGCTGAAACTTGAGAATATGTGCTAGAAGCTTGTTCACTGTCAATAAGAATTCACTTTTAAATGTTATGAGCATGTTTGCAATCTCAAAGTATTTTTAAGCATAAAGATAGAGGACCTACATTACAAGCATGAATTAAAAGTTAATATGGGTCTGAAGAAACAAAAATATTTTATAAACATTAAGACAATTCTTTACAGAAAAGGCAAGTCTTCTAAGTACACAAACAGGTTGCCAAACAGAAGTTTAAACTTCAAATACAAATATGATAGTATAACCAGAGAAACCATCTAACCTAATGTATGGGTATTATAATTTTAGGAAGAAAAGACTGCAGAAAAGGGAAAAATGTTAGTTACTGGGCCAGGGAGCTCAGTACCCAGGACTTGAACTTCAGAGCCACCAGCAAGACACGAGTTGTTGCCTGGCTGTTTGTCCTAGCATCTAATTCTTCAGGGTTCTCCAGTGGACAGACAGATTTGCTTATGTTGTGAGTTAATGACTAAGAATTCATGTTGTCTGGAAAGGAAAACAATAGGAACAATGACAATTAAATAACACCAGGCATTTCATCAGTGTTCCACCAGCTCCTTGCAGGAACGCTCCAGTCTGTTGGCCAGGGGAAGATTTTATTGTCTCCTCTGTGTATTTTTCTTCGGTTCCTAACCAACCAAACCGCTGTGTGTGTTTTGCCTTTGCATAAAAAACAGAGAATGCAGGATAGCCTTCTATCCTAAGTGTTTTAAATAAAATGGGCAATAAAATAATTATTGAAACGGGTAGAAGAAAAGAAGGATTTAGGGGAAAAGAAGCCCACCTACTTTGCTTTTTGAGATGTGGAAACTTTTAGAACTGCCTCTGCTTTGCCTCTGAAGAGAAACTAAAGAAAGAAAGGAATCTTTTGGAACGCGAGATAACTAAATTAATTTGTTATGGTCTTTACAATAAGCTTTGCTGGTTTTGACCTGTGAGAGGACAGAAAACAGAAATTCTAAGCAGTAGAGGGTTGGGGACACTTTATAATCATTTCTTAGTGATACAAGAGCTAATTGTAAAGAGGATGAACAGAGCTTATTAAGGCCGAAATAAGTATTTAGTAACTAAACAGCGACATGAACATTTTACTCTCTTTATGCAACAAGGGACTATATGTACTCCCACAAGATAAGGGAAGATAACTCACTTGTGTTTATTATGTGCCATCTACTATGGTGGGCATTTAACTTAAAATATTTATTTAATTCTAAAATACCCATTAAATTATCACAGAGTGTTACTTATTGAATATTACAAGGTTGATTTGAGAATTAAATGAGATAAAATAGAAAGTATCTGGAACACTAAATTTTCACAGTGACCCTGCAAGTCTCAACAAAGGTAAAGTGACCCAGCCAATGTCACACAGCTGGGAAGTAGCAGAGATTGTGTTCTAATCCAGAAGTGACTGCACAGCTCTCACTTCTGTCGCCACAGTGCATGACTATAAAACAGGATATGTTATAGATAATTGTCTGCTACACATGTGATAGGAGAGATCTTGGGCCAGAAATGCCAGGCAAAAGCGTATTATTCTTAAACAAAATCTATTTCAACAATAATTTATAGTTACTGGGAAGAGTATTTTTATGCCTCTTCTACTCTTAAAGCACAATGTTTTGCAATTTCCTCTTTGCAAGCTCTGTGCTGCTGGCAAGCTGTTTTCCCACTGACAAGGTATTTCTAAATCCATCTATAGATATTAAGTTTGAAGAAATTTGATATCCCAAACTTTGTGTAGAGAAATGAATGTAAAACTTATTTGGGAATTTTATGATCTGGTGATGATAATTTAGTTTCTCTAAGGCTTCGCATGCAGAATCCTTTAAATCATCTCTTGATCTGATAGAATGGTATACTACACAGACAGAAATGTGAGTGGAATTTAATATTTATAGAGATGTCAGGGCTGTGGTTTTTAGTCTTAATATTTATTCATTATACATTTTGATGCAAACATTAGGGTAGGTGCACAAATATCAGTTGAAATTGTAAACAGCTTAAGAATGAAAATACTTAGGCAAAGGGATAGAAGGTTAAGAAGTTGAATCCTAACAATGTTGGAATAGAAAGAATTTTTTATCAGAGGAGCAGAATATTACAGGGATGAACTATTAGTGTAGAAATAATTATAATGAATTAAATCTTCAAATTAAATGTAAATATTTTATTTTTGGCATTTATATTGCTATTACAAAGAGGTACAGCCTCTTCAAATTATCAAAGATAGTCTGCACAATTCTCCCAGTTATTCAGAAGAAAAGATGAAAAGGATCGCACTATGATATCAAATGTTAAATTTTAAGGACTAATTTTAAAAATGTGTGTGTGTGTGTCTATGTGTGTCTGTGTGTGTGACAGGGGCAGGTGAAGGAATGAAGTAGAAAGAAAGAATGCACAAAAATTCAAATGAACTCCCTTGATTACATCTTGTTTTAGAGAACTAACCACCAAACAATTGCTTTTGTCAAAAGCAATTGACAAGTGTCCGACTAGTGTCTTTTTGGTTTTAACATTGTCAGTAATAATATAATGCTGCATAGTTAGTTTTTTATTTAATTCTTATTTACCTTTGCCTATGCTAAACAGAGTTTGCCAAAGTTACCACATATTGTAGGGTCTTAAATGCTTTGCATTACATTCTTCCATTAAATATACATTTTTTCCGCTAATAACATGTAAAAGGATCTGCAAGAAAATCTCCCTAGTTTTCTATCTTTATGTTATTAGGGCAAACATGGAACTTCCTTATATTTGTAACTGGAAACAAAACAAAAAAACTCCCTTTTATATTTTAATTACTTTGAGGGTATAAGAGTGGGGAATAAGAGGAAGCTTTAAGTGAATTCAAGGGAAAAACAAGAAATTGCCTATTTCTAGGAAAAAAGACTTTAAAAGATTATTGAAATAATTCAGAAAGTTTTTGAAATGCTTCTGTGGACACCAATAGTTCTTACAAAACAAAATTTTGGTTATTTGTATATATCTAAATCAGAAAGATGTGAATTAAATTTCACTTAAAATACACATGATTTAAAAAAATTAAATGTAAAAAGTGGTTGGCAAAACTTATTTGGTGTTTGGTAAAACACAAAATGTGTTTTGGGTTTGGTGGAGCCACAGATATTTGAAAAATATCTTGGAATGATCATCAAGCCCAAAGTGTTCCTAAGCTAGCCCATCCTCTAGACACTTTTATTATGATGATGTCTGATGATTGATCTTTTTTTTTTTTTTAACTAAAGAAAAATATCCACTTAGGGGAAATTCAAGGAAGATCAAATTTTCTTTTTCCAGTGATTTGTTAGAATTTGAAAAGCCAATAATTTAACAGGCATGTTGTTTGCTTGTTTTTAACAATCTGCAGAAGCACTATTATTATAATTGCTATAATATTCAAAAATTGGCCTCTACTTTCACAGCTCATGTTTCCCTTTAAAGTCTGAAGAAAGCCGAAGAGTTCATCTCATCTATCTCTTGAACTTTCTCCTTCTCTCCTTTCGCCTTTTTGCTTTGCTTCTTTTGTATTTCATTGTTTTTCTTGAGTCTATCTCAATGATAGTTTCTTTGTTTGCATGGTTGGAATTGCAATGTGGGCAAATGTCAACCCTAGTCCTCTTTCATTCTGGCAAACATGTTCCTTCTCTCATAATTCTTAGCTTCTCTACAGGTGTCCAGTGCTCTATGGCTGCCCCTACTCTTTGCAGTCTCAGCCACACAGACCTATGAAAAGCTGCTATTCTGGAGTCCCCAGACCATCCTCTTTTCAAAGTTTACATTGTGGATAGCCATGACCACGTTGTGGAGATGGGTGTTGAAAATGTCTTGTATCATTTAATTATAGTTGCTTACATGACTTTGTTGAAGAGTAAAACTGACATTAGACTGTAGTTGGAGAGTTTCTAGTAAATTTTTCTTATGGCAACAGGATTTCATTCAAGCTTATTAAAACAGAAAGATGTAGGGATAGATCATGGTACCCAAGGATCAGGTAGTAAGATCTAGAACTAGGTGCTACAATACTAACAGGCTCTTTCTGTGTCTCTCATCATCTACTCTGGTTGAGTCTGTATAATTTTTTTTTTTTTTTTTTTTTTAGACAGAGTCTTGCTCTGTCGCCAAGGCAGGAGTGCAGTGGCATGATCTCAGCTCACTGCAACCTCCCCACCTCTCAGGTTCAAGCGATTCTTCTACTTCAGCCTCCTGAGTAGCTGGGACTATAGGCATATACCACCGCACCTGGCTAATTTTTGTATTTTTAGTAGAGACAGGGTTTCACCATTTTGGCCAGGCTGGTCTCAAACTTCTGACCTGAGGTGATCCATCTGTCTTGGGCTCCCAAGGTGCTGGGAGCCACTGCACCCCACCAAGTCTGTATAATTTTTCCTTTTGCAAGTTTCTTCTTGCAAAAAATGGCTTCTTCCACTTTTTTGGTCTACATAGAAGAAAATGGCTGCATATAGTTTCTGACTTTACTTGTAACAAGTCCAGCCACCAGAAGACAGACTCAATTTTTCTTTTGTTTCAAATTCTAAATTTTAGAGTCAGAATTCTTACTGGCCCAGCTTGGTTAAAGTACTCACTTTCAGACCAGTCAACTGTGGCCAGGGAATGTGGCCAGTTACACTCTAGAATCATGACTGCTACTGGCAGCCATTCTTTTAACCACTTGAAGGGGGTTGGTGTGTGGATGGTGCTCAGATAAAGAGGGGCTGGAGGGATAACCCAATAGATGCACACTATGAAAGTTGCTCACGTTTGTCTTAAATTTCTTGTTGAAAAAAATAAAGCTATTCTTTATTTATATTTTATTTACTTGAAATTTCAGAATAGATTTCTAATGTAGATTTTCATTAGGCATTGCAACAGAATGGTAAGAGATGTATAAAGAGGTAGGACATATTCACCACAGCTTTTCATATTATACTTGTAGACAATTACATAGTCTACTAAAAATTATTTGTTAAAATTTCATGCTGGTTTTAATTTTCCTTGTTGGAAAAAAGTTTCAGGAATATTCCAATACTCTCATTAAAGGTAGGGCATTTATTATTAATTCAGTTCCTTGAATAAAAAGTTATTGAATACCTAGACAGTGTATTAGATAAAGAAACAGAGATACTGAAGATAGTCTTTCCCTGAAGGACCCCATAGTTAATTTTGGAATACTAATGATAAAAATATTATCCTACATAGTGTTAAGTGCAATAATAGAAGGAATTACTAGGAACAATGGTGGCACAAAAGTTGGAAAAATGAAATTGTTTTCTGCAGGTCAGGGAAATCACAGAGAATGAAAAACACTTTTGCCAGGAAAATAGAGAAAAAAAAGAGTACTCTAGGCAAGAGAAATTTGATCATAGGCATGGATTTATGAGACAACGAAGTCTGTGAAGAGGCCTCAGACAAGAGCCTGAGTCTAAGAAGGTAGAAGTATTTCAATAACTGTTCTCTCTCTCTCGCATGTTAACTTAGCTCAATTAATATTACTGCCTCTATATCCTTGCAGGCTGATTTTATTTGGAACCTTCAATGCTGCTCAGCAATCGCACCCTATTTTTCTTTTACTTTACTTTTTTTTTTTTTTTTAGATGGAGTCTCGCTGTGTCTCCCAGGCTGGAGTGCAGTGGTGCAATCTCAGTTCAATGCAGCCTCTGCCTCCCAGTTTCAAGCATTTCTCCTACCTCAGTCTCCTGAGTAGCTGGGACTACAGGCGCCAGCACCAACGCACCTGGCTAATTTTTGTACTTTTAATAGACATGGGGTTTCGCCATGTTGGCCAGGCTGGTCTCGAACTCCTGATCTCAGGTGACCCGCCCACCTCGGCCTCCCAAAGTGCTGGGATTACAGGTGTGAGCTACTGTGCCCGGCTGATTTTTCTAGTCTACTCTCTTTGCCATTTTCCTAGATGGTTTCATTTCTTTTCTCAATTCGAACTTTCAGTATTTCTTCTTCCATCTTGATCCTCAGCTAATGACCTTGTTTTCTACCTTACTAAGAAAAAAACAGATGCATTCTACAGAAACTTCCTCAAGCTCCCATGTGTTCAACTGTACACAGAACTGTGTTGCCTATGTTACTATTGAGAATTGTTCATTCTCCTATCTAAGGTTGATTCCTCCTCTTGTACATGAGTTTGCATCTTTTTCCACCTAATCAAAACCTCATGCAGGCAATTTCCTCTACTCTCTTTACTGGATCATTCTGACTAGCACAGAGATGGGCTGCTTTTTCCCTTCTGCTTAAACAAATCCAAACAAAACAAACAAACAAAAATGCTTTTCCCTTGATCTCACTTCTTTGATTCTCGACTCATGTCCCCATTCTCCTCTGGAGTAAGACTAATTGAAATAGTTGCTTATACTTTTGGTTTTTGATGCCTGTTGTCCTTTGGTTTTTGAACCCTCTCCAACCATGCTTTTTCTCCTATCAGTCCACTCAGATTGCTCTTGCCAAGCTTACCAGTGACCACTGTGTTGCTAAATCCAATAGTCGTTTCTTAGTCCTCACTTTGTTTTTGACTTATTAGTACAATTTGATATGGTTGATTACTCTCTCATTCTTGAAACATTTATATGATTTGGCTTTCTAGCCCATCATACTCACCAGGTTTTCCATTTCCCTGGTCACTTTTAGACTATTTTGGCTAGTTCCTTCTCATCCTCTCAATATCATAACCTTGCATTTCAGTCCTTAGAACCCCTTTCTAACTAGATTTACTACCATGGTGATCTCATCTGGATGTTATGGATTTAAACATCAGGTATATACCTTTACTTAAGGTGTGTCTTCTGTAGCAGCATATAGTCTTATTTTTCTAAAGCCTGGTTTTATAATCTTTTATTTAAAATATTTGGTACATTTGCTACAAATATTGATATATACGAGTTAAATATATTAATGTTTAATTTGTTTAGTATTAATTCTCCTTGTCTTATGTTCCTTTTTCCTCTCTCTTTTGATCTCTTTATGATTAAGTAAGCGTTAAAAATTATTTTATTATTTTCCTAATTACCTTGTTAGTTATCTACTATTTTACTATGGTGTTAGTGGGTACTCTACATCATGCATCCTTGATTTAAAGTCTAATATTATTCCTTATATTATTTTCTTGGTGTTAGAATACTTTAATTCCATTTACTTACCTCCTTCATTTTGTGTTAATATTGTCATGCATTTTAATTCAATGTTTTTTTAATACCCATAAGAAATTATTATTGGAGTAAATATGTGGGTAAATAATATGTCCAATAGTTGTTTAGATTTACACACATAATTACCCTTTCCATTGCTCTAAATTTCTTAAGAAATTAGAGGGCTTCCAGCTAGGATAATTTTCCTTCTGCTCAAAGAATTTTCTTTCAGTTTTTTTTTAGCTTGGGTAATACATTCTTTAGTGTACTGGTAATGAATTTCTTTAGTATGCTTATAATGAATTCTCTTAGTTTTTGCTTTTCTGAAAAATATCTTTATTTTACATTTATTTTCAAGGAATATTTTTGATGAATATAGAATTCTAGTTTGGCAGTTATTTTCTATTTACACTTTGTATATATGATACCATTGTTTGTTGAGAAGTCAGCGATAATCTCTGGAAGCTTTTACGATGTTCTCTTTGTCTTTGATTTCCAGAAATTGTATGGGGCCTAAGTGGCTTTTCATCATCTTATCTTGCTTATGGTTTGTACAGGTCTGAATTCTATGGTCTGATCTTTTTCATCAGTTTTGGAAAAAATTATCAGCCATTGTTTCTCAATTACTACTTCTTACCAATTTTTTCTCCCTTTTCTCCTTCTGCAGCTCATTACATGTATGTTAGATTTTTGCACTATGATCTTTGCATCAGTATGGATATTTTTTTTCTAATTAATCTTCCAGCCCACAAATTCTCTCTGCAGCTGTATCTCATGTTCTATTAAAGTCACCTTAATTTTACTTATTGTATTTAAAAATTTCTAGAGTGTCTATTCTTTTTCTTACTCTTTTCACTTCTCTTATGAGATTTTTAATTTTTTTCATTTAATTTCTGGCATATTAATGACAATTAATTCAAGATATATTTTCTAACTTCAACATTTGGATCTCCCATAGGTCTGTTCTGTGTTGGTTTTTATCCTTTAGTTTGTGGTCAGTTTCTTTCTTTTCTCCCTTAGTAGACATTAATTTCAGGACACGTATGGTAACTTTCTAGGTTTTATATAACAAAATACCACAGTCTTGGTGGCTTAAACAACAGAAATTTGTTTTCTCACAGTTCTGGAAGCTAGACATTCAAGATCAAGTAGGTTTGATTTCTCCTGAGGCCTCTCTCCTTGCCTGGCAGATGGCTGCCTTCTTACTGTGTCCTTCCATGGCGTTTCCTCTGTGTGTGCATCCCTGATGTTTCTCTGTGTGTCTTAATCTCCTTTTCTTATAAGGACACCAGTCATATTGGATTAGAGTCCACCCTAATGGCCTTGTTTTAACCTAATTACCATTTTAAAGGTCTTGTCTTCAAATACAGTCACATTCTGAGGTACTGGGAGCCAGGGCTTCAACATATAATTATGTGGGAACACAGTCATAACATCATTGTATATGAAGAATTACGGGAATAATTTGAAGCTCTGGATAATGTTGTCTGTCTTCAGAGAGAATTTACTTTCATGTCTGGAAAGCAGTTAGATTAGGGACTATCTATTTAATTCAGTCAAGGATTTAGATGATTAGCAGCTGGTCTTCAGTTTTGGTAAGGACTGATCAGTTCCACTTTACCTTTATTTCTAAGGTATATGCTTTCATAGACCCACCCGAAAGCTTTAACTGCTTTCCAGGATCCTTCCCTTTAGGAGTCCCTGAATTCCAATTTTTGTCCATTCAGACTCTCAACTACAGATTATAAATCAGCAAATGCCTCAGGAGGAGCAGTATCAAATGTCATGCTAACCTTTCTGTGTTTCCCTTCTTTTGAGCTTCCATTACTGGTGCTCTTTGATACCTTCAAGTAGATTTTAAAAACACAAAATGGCCACATTTTCTATTTGTTCTCAGCAGGAGAATTAGTCTGAAACAAGCAAGCCCACCAATGTCATAAGGAGAAATCCCAGTTCAAGTCCCTAAAGTCAGTTCTTAGAATACCCATCACCAAAGGATCAATCAAATGACCAAGTTTCTAATTTATATTTTGCAAAGTCCTGCCTTTCTTTTAAGTATTTGTACAATTTATAATAATTTATGTTGGATAGGATGATTTTAATAATTTTAATAATTTGGGGAGTTTTTGACAATTCATGTAAGGTTTTGATGAGTCTTTTTATAATGGTATTTAAAGGAATATTGAGTTTGCCTCAACTCCATGCTACTGTAGCTAAAATGCTAAAATGAGTCAGGACAGACACAGAGGACCCTCTACTTGAAGAAAGATGGAGAAAAGAGACAGTCATAGCATGACCTCAGCTGAGTTCTTGAGAGTGGGAAACTAAGGAGAAAGGAGGGAATAGAAGCAGGGGAGTTCTAAAGGTCTAAGGAACTTGGAGTCCTAGTTTCTCATCCTTTATTGGAGGACTTTAAATTGTTGACAATTTTATAAAAATGTGAAGGAAAATGGTTTGGGTTAATAGATAAATTTGGTAAATTTTACACACTGGCATTTAGCAAATTGATCCTTAGGCAAAGTAGGTTTTTGCGATTTTTGATATTTATTAGGTTACAGAATGCTGTAATAGAGATTCCAAGATATCAGGGCTTAAACACGATGAATATTGATATCTCTTTCACTTAATACTCTGAGCCTAATGTTGGTATAGCAGCTCCTTTGTATTGAGGACCCAGAGCCTACAACCTTTAAGTGTTGGCTTTGTCAAAATGGCCAAAGAAGGTCAAACTGTAATCATTGCTTCCACATCACAGTGAGTAGGAAGAACAAAACAGGGGTGAAGGAGGGCACACAACTATTATAAATGCATGAGTCAAAATTTGCACGTACTCTTACTTATATGCTCCTGGACAAGACTTAGTCTCATGGACACAGCTAGATTTAAGAGAAGCTGAGACATTTAGTTTCCATGCTGGGTGGCCGTAAGCCCAACTAAACTGTACACATTTTATAAGTTTAAAGGATTGGGAGATTGATATGGGAGAAGACATGGAGTCTCTGCCACTCCTGACCGAGAGCAAACTTAATACAACTTGATTTATATTATTGTTTATTCATTATTTTGGCAAGTTTTTACCGGCAACCTGCACTGAGGGATACATTCATGTAGTCAATGTGTGAAGATGAGCTGTAAAAAAAATAAATGTGTAAAACAGAGTGTCTATGTTAGAGTTCCTGGGAAATACACTCCATGATGGAGCTGAACCTGTAGGCAGTTTGCTGGGGAGTGCACCCTGGTCAGCCCCGGTGGGGAAGTGAAGGGAAGAGTGCAGGGCAGTGAAAGCAGTTTAACTGTTACCACAAAGTCCTCATGGGAGCTCTGGGTCTGGGATAGGAAAGTTGTTGTTGTCTCACTTTGGAGCAAGGGGTCTTTTGTACCCTATCCTCTTCACTGACTAATTAGGGAATTTGAGCTGCCCTGGGGAAAAGAGGTTCTTTCTGGATGAGGGCAGTTTCCCTGAGGGATTTGGCTGAGACTTGGTGCCTCAGTCCTGAAACAAGAAGCAGGAAAACATACACCTCAGAGTGGTGCACAGTATTAAGGCCCAATGGTGGAAACGTGTTGGGATACTGTGAGGAATGAGAAGACAATTCTTATATGAGTGTGTGTCTCTGTCAGAAAAAGGTTTCATAGGAGAGGTGATATTTGAACTACCTTGCAAGATGGCAGTATATTCATCAGGTAGAATAGAGGAATAGTATTCCACCCAGACGGAGATTCACAAGCAAACCCTGGCACTTTCAAAAAAAAAAACGTATGTCATTCAGAGTGACTAGGAGTGTAGAGTCCAAGATGAGGGGAAGGAGAACAGGATAGTGAGGTGATAATAAGGAATGAAGCTGAAAAAGCAGCAGGGTCTAGATTATGGAGGGCCAAATAGGCCCAGCAGTTTGCATTTTATTCTAATAGCAAGGCAAGCCTTCAAATAAAGGAGGGTCTGGATTATATCTGGCTTTTACAAAGATCACTCAGGCTCCTGGATGGATTGGAAGGCAGGAAGGATAAATGAAAATAGCTCAGTTAGGAGACAATTGCAGTACCCTCTGTTCTTTCCTTCTTCAGATTTTGAGCATCTTAAAAGCAGATACTGTGATTTTATCTACATAGATACAGATCTCTTTCCTGATGCCTGTGAAATAGCTTCATTATTTTATATTCTGAAAGGTAGTAAAACTGCATTTAAAATTTTTGTAATGCAGATGTTTTGCCTATTTGGACTGATTCTCCTATACACCACAGTTTATATTTTTAATTTGCAAATTTCTACTGAGGATGAGGTCAGAGAAGAAAGCATAAAGAAGAAATCTCACTTTTGCTATTTTATTTTACAGGAAGGATGGGGCCTGCTCTTTGCAGACTCTTTTCAACATTCCATTCCTGCTGCATGACATTCTTTGCTTTCCTTCCACTGCCTCCCCCTTGAGTCCAACCAGCTCCTCATTGCTATAAATTCACTTCTGAACGTCCCTTGAGTACTTATTTTTTCCTCTAGTATGAAGATCAGGACAATGAGAGAATCCAAGTGACTAAAATCTACAGGGAAGCAAGACAAAGCTTTGGAGAAAGGACTATAGCATAGAAAACTGGCATGCTTTGTTATGATGCTAAGACAGTTGATCAATTCAATTTGCCTACTTAGTCATTGCATTAGTAAATAGAGGTAGTCCATCCAGCAGTTGACCAAAAATTTCTAGTTTGTATTTTTAATAGAAATTATATATAACTCTACACATATATTCGTGTGTGTGTGTATGTGTATATATATGTGTGTGTGTGTGTGTGTGTGTGTGTGTGTATATGTAGACAGTTCCTGCATCCCCTTTTCTATGTTCACATTACATTGATTGTCTATTATTTCTGTCTGTTTCCTGCCAATACTAAGCCCTTTGTGGACGGGGTTCTTGTCAATTTTGTTCTCCCAATATTTCCTCAGTGACAGCTCGGGTTGAGTATAATCTATTCAGTGCACTTAGTAAATATGTGCATAATAGAAATATGAATTCTCCAGGAAGTTAGTGATAACAGGAAATACTTGCTTGTTTGAATGCTGCCTATCCACAGGGTGCTAAGTGCTTTAGGTAGATTATTTAATTTAAGCTTCACAATAAATCTATGGCAAAGAGCTCCTTACTTGCCTTGCTTTAATTTATAACCAAGGAAAATAAGGCACTGAGAGATTTAATAACTTGCTTAAAGTCGCACTGTATAATAAATAGGAGAATCAGAATTCAAACCTAGAGATTGTCTCTCAGGAGCCCTTTCTCTGAGCTCCCACGCTATTTAACCCTATTTCATGAGCTATAGTTCTTTGTATTTCTGGTGTTTAGAAACTGTTCAGCCTATTCTTCCAGGTTGTTGAACTTGCTTATACAAAGGGAGAATACCTTCCTATGTACTTTGCATTGTTTTGTTAAGGATAAACTGAAGAATACCTTCTTGTGTACTTTGCATTGTTTTGTTAAGGATAAACTAATTTTTCTCAACTTTACATGGCTGAGCTTTCTTTACACTCAACTCTTTCTTTCTATGCTACCTGTATTAGTCTGTTCTCACACTGCTATAAAGACATACTTGAGACTGGGTAATTTATAAATAAAAAAGGTTTAATTGGCTCATGGTTCTGCAGGCTATACAGGCTTCTGCTTCTGTGGAGGCTCAGGAAACTTACAATCATGGTGGAAGGCAAAGGGGAAGCAGGCACATCTTCACATGGCCAGCAGGAGAGGTGGGGTGCTACACACTTTTAAACAAGCAGATCTCAGGAGAAATTTATTACAAGACAGCACTAGCAGAATGGTGGTAAAGCATTAGAAACCACCCCCTTGATCCAGTCACCTCCCACTAGGCCTCTCCTCCAACACTGGAGATCACAATTCCATATGAGATTTGAGCAGGGACACAAATTGAAACCATATCGCTATCCGTTTTTGAGATGAACTTAAAATTAATTTTTTTCTTTGTTTCAATGATTTGTACTGGTCTTTTCTTCACCATCATCAATTTACTATTGTTCTAAAGTTTCATTCTTTAGTTTTTTGTAAACTCTTCTCTAATCAGTTGAAGGTAAAAGAAAACCACAAATTCCCATACTAAATACACAACCCAGTAATGTACATGCAATAGTCCGTGTTTATAAGCGTGTTCCCTCTAGGCTATGATGCCTTGAGGCAATGATTGTGTCATGCAGCACTGTTTCTCCAGTGCAAGTGTCTAGTACATAGTAGGTGTGAATCACTATGTGGTAACTGAACAAAGGAATGAGTGTTGCTTTCGGAGGTGTAATTTCTTTGGGTCAATACCGAGATCTTAGATTTTTCACTCAGGAACTTACTTGATATCTTATATGATAATGAATTGTAAGGAACTGCTAAGATAGAATATGAATGTTTTTATTATGTGAGTACTCATATATTGATCTCCTCACATAGAACCTAACATCATTCAAAACAATTGTTCATTCACCTGGTGCTTAGAATAGATGACATTAAACACTTGTTTGGACATGTTATTGGGTCATATATTATATTGGTTCAGCTTCATGATAAATTAGTTAATTGAGTTGTTTTGTAACTGATAGAGACACAGACCCTAAACCACATGTGTCACCACATTATCTTCTTCAAAAGGCTTGTCACTATTATAAACAATCTTTTTTTTAAGACTGAGGAGTTAATTTTATCTGACAGAAGTTCATGGTTATTTTATTGGTTTTATTTAACTATTGATCAGCCCACATGTTCTATAGGTCAGTAATTTTATTGCACTAGTTAATCTGCCTTAGTTGGTTCCTATAGCTCGAGCGAGGGTTTGACTTTGAGATAAGAATCCTGGAGCAGCTTATTTTTGTATTTCGCAAAACAACATATAACTCAAGGCATGAGTTTCTTTTTAATGCAGAGACGATGGCCGGATAGTTACTCTGGCTTTTGTTTTGTTTTGTTTTTGTGTTTGTTTTGGAGACAGGGTCTTTCTCTGTTGCTCAGGCTAGGGTGCAGTGGCGTGATCATTGCTCACTGCAGCCTTGAACTTTTGGCCTCAAGCAATGCTCCTGCCTTGGCTGCCAAGTAGCTGGGACTACAGGTGCATGCCACTGTTCCCAGCTAATTTTCTTATTTTTTTTTATAGAGATGGGGTCTTGCAGTGTTGCTCAGGCTGGACTCTGGCATTTGACAAAATATTACAGCTGTGTGTAGGGGTTGATCAGAAAAAAGAAGCTCTTGGCATTGCACATGTTGCTCTGGCTGGAAATAGCTAGGCTCAGTTTGGGTCCTATAGACCTCTACAACCCCTGATTGTATTGTCTTTCTCTCTGAGCTATTTAAATAGCTACAAGATAAGCTTCTTTTTCATTAGGGTTAGAAGGTTGACAGTCATGACATAATCCATTGCTTTCCTCACACTGCATTTTCCTTTAAAAAAACAGTATAAATTTAAATTAATAAAATACACCTTGTTTTGATTTACTCGAAAGGCTTGTGGAAATCTCTGACCATAATCTCTATTTAAGTGATCTCATTCATGCTCATGGATTTAAGTATCATCTATTACTGATGATGCATATACTTAACTCTCCATTTAGAACTTTTCCCTGTTCTTCAAGGCCATATATCCAACTACCTACTTGATGGTACACCTGAATGTTTGCTGGAGTGAATGGGTAATTGGGGTGAAGATCTGTTTAATTTTGAATATGGGAGATTTGAGATTTCTATTTAATATCAAGTTGGATTGTAGAGGTAGAAAAGTAAAAAGAATCTTGGATGGAGCCCCAAAATTTTGGGAGTCAGTGGAGAAGTGAACAAAGATTGTAGATACATCCAGGCAGACAAAGAAAATCAGGAATTGAGATGTCATTAAGCCAAGTGAAGATTGTGCTTTAAGAAGTTAGAGATAGTCACCTATCATACTACTAGGCACTAGAGTAATCATTTGATTACTTTGATGGCATGAAACTAGCTGGTAACATGGAGATATATATGTGTGTGTGTGTGTGTGTGTATATGCTGTTGACAAATGTCTTTATTGGCATGATAGGATAGAAACCAGATTGGAGTATTTATTTATTTATTTATTTATTTATTTATTTATGTATGTATGTATGTATGTATGTATGTATTGAGATGGAGTCTTGCCCTGTCACCCAGGCTGGACTGCAGTGGCATGATCTTGGCTCACTGCAACCTCCGCTACCCAGACTCAAGCGATTCTCCAGCCTTAGCCTCCCAAGTAGCTGGGATTACAGGCATGCACTACCAACTCCTGGCTAGCTCTTGAGCTTTTTTGTCAAGACAGGGTTTTGCCACGTTGCCCCGAGCTCAAAACGATGCACCTGTCTTGGCTTCCCGAAGTGCTGGGATTACAGGTGTGAGCCACCATGCCTGGACTGGAGTGGATTATATAATGGATTGTCAAATCAATAAAGAAAGTAGCAAATAATTTATACCATACAACTTCACTTTGTTAGGACAAGCAACAACAAAATCCCCATATATGTGCATATATATCTCCATGTACATGGAAGAGGATGTAGATGAATACAAACTGTTATTAACACTGGTTTCCTTACACAAAACACCTTTACACTATTTTCACTTCTCATTGGTACATTGAATAAATATTATTAATGTCACTAGAAATTAATGAAAATGTTTAAAAAAGGGAATGGAAGGCGTAGAGATGGAGGCAGAGTATTGAGGGCTATTTTGCTAAGCTTTGTTTTGAAGTGGAATAGGAAAATGAGACAATAGCTAGAGGGGGACTTGGGGTCCAGGAAGGAAGATCTGAGGGTATTTCTCAATGTGCCAGGATGATTGCATAGAGGAGGAGAGACTGATGATGCAGAACATGGGGAATAACTGCAGAAATGAAACTTCCCAGTTGAAAAGTTATCACAGGGAACTAAGGACAATTCAGGACATTACATTGTGGAATCATCTTCTCTATGACTCAGTGTCTCAGTAATTGAGAGTCAAGGGTGTCAGCATGAAAGGGGGCTGCTATGCATGTGTCCTCCATTGGGCTCTTACTCAACACTTTGTCTAGAGATGTGACTGTGGTTGTGTCTTTTAGTCTTCATCATATTTGAATGCTACCGTGGTTTTCTCAATCCTGTATTTCAATTTCATACTTTTGTTTTCTTTTATCTACTTATTTTTATATGGTAGATCTATTTGTATGGCTAAATAGTTTTACAAGCCTGCATGGAAGATTTATATTCTTTTGTTTGCTTTTATTGGAATTTTTTTGTTAAGATACCCTGTTACTAGAAATATTTATAAATCTTTGAGGCCGAGATATTTCTTACTAACAATGGGCCTCTTTCTTTCTCTCTCTCCCCTCCCCATACACAGAAGGGTAGAACAGTTCTTTTTCTGACTCCTTACTCTGGATGGAATCACTAAGAGATTTCTTGAGCAACAGAACAAAATGGAGATGACATTTTGCTACTTGAACAACTTTCAGGTTATGACTTACCCTGACCCCAGTTTACACAATCGACAGGCAGGCTTTGGCTCTTCCAAAAATAGATTAATAATTTGACCATTTTATTGAAAACCATTGCTATTTTAAATTGGTAAAATCAGTGTCTTTCAGAAACTCATTCTTTAAAGTCTGAGCAAGTCACATACTACATCACAAAGTGATAGATCAGCTACTGTTTTTATCATGCCTATTCTAGTTTAGGAACTAGTCAGTGGCCAGAACTGTATCCACCTCTTTCTTATCCTGAAGGTGATAAGATCTTTATACATGCTCAGGGAAATACAAATGTATGCCACAAAATGGAATAATGTAAAGAACTGGGGGATAGTTAATCTGGAGAAAAGAAGATCCAGAGGAATATGCTTACTATCATAAAACCTTTTGAAGAGCTATTATTTATAACAGGAATGAACTTATCATTCGTGAGCATTTAATGGAGGTTGTAGTGAAAATCAGATTATAGCAAAGTGTAAAGACATATTTTCTGACATTTGGGAGCTCTTTCTAGGGATTTCTAGACCACTTCATAGGAAGCTTTTACGAATGGAATGGAAAAACAGGCTAGGATGAGTATCATTCAAGAGGACTAAAAAATAGACTTTGCAGTTGAAATAGGTACGTTAAACACCATTTATTGAATTTTTGTTTTCCAATTACAGAGAATTTTGAAAATTTTGCAAACATGGAAATCTTGAAGGAAATACAAATCACCAAAAATCTTACTCAGAAGAGATAAGCACTGGTAATATTTTAATATACAGGGTACTCACATATGGTTGTTCAAGCTGTTGCTTGCTCAAAGGTAACCAGCTGTGGGAGTAAGTAGAGACCTGAGTGTGTGTGTATTTGTAAACCTGAGGTCGCACTATACATGCTGTTTTGTAATCTTCTTTTCTCTGTTATCATATTATGAACACTTTCTCATGTGGTCACATAATTTTTAAGATTAGCTTAGTATACCTTAAGATAGATGTACCACAATTTCTTTGAATAGGCTTTTGTGTACACCTACAATGTTAATTTCACTCTAAAATGTGGCATGAACACCATTGTGCATATTTTGATCTCTTATGATAAAATCTCTGATGTGGACATAAGTGTTCATATTCGTAAGGCTTTGTGGTCTATATTAGGTGACCCCAATTTTTTAAAAAATCCTGAGATTCTATAACATTTTTGACCCAGGAGAGCTACCTTGTCAAAAGTCACATGGCTAACTATGGGCAGAGTTATGTCTAATTGTATTATTGAGTAGCATATGGATTAATACAATTCTCCATGATAATACAAAATTCAGAAGCAAAGGAAATGTATTTTTTCTCCAATCATTATTACTACCTTTGAGATAAGACTAGTGGAATTATTAAATAATTTATGCATTTTCAATGAGTTTTCCCCTCTTATTCTTATTTACTTCACTCACTACACATAAGTCTTTCTGGACAAATTGTAGGCTCATTGAGGATAGAAATCAATTTATATACATACTTATTTTTTATCTAATGCTCTAAGTTATTATCTTTTTTAGTTTTTAATTGATTTTCTTGATCTTGACGTAGACAATTAAATCATTTACAAACAGTTTTTTCTTTCCAATATTTATATTTTATTTTTTTCTCTTTTATTGCACTGACAAGTAATCTAGATTAGTGCTAAATCATAGCGGTCATAGTGAGAATCTTTATTTTGTTAGTAATTTTAGTCCAGATGTCTTTAGTGCAGTCTTTGCAAAATTGTAGCTGTGGACACTAGTTTCCAGAGCTGAGAACAAAGGGCTTAGTAATCAAAGAAGCTTGGGAAATAGCACCTTATATTCCCTTTCAAGAGAGTCACAGAACAAACATAGTAGCATGTTAAAGCCTCTGAGAAAATCGCCAGTGATAAATAAATCTGTTTAATTTGTTTTGCTATTAAACGTATTTACTCTGGGGAAGACTTATTTTTTTCTAAACATACCTGTGGCCATCTCCTCCCTTAATACCTGCTTGAGAAACTCTGCTCTCTTATTTCACCCCTGAGTATGGCATTTGCTGTTGGCTTCTGAGAAATATTTATTTTTTTGATCATGTAAGGAAAGTTGACTATTTTTTTAACTCAGGAATTGATATTGCATTTTATCAAGTATCTTTTCCACTTTTATTGAAATAATCACATATTTTTTCTTCTTTAATTCTTAAAAACAATGTCTTGTCAAAAGTAAATCATTCCTGCACATAATAGAGAGGTTAAGAAGATAAGCTTTGTGGTCTCTTTACAGTCAGTCTTCCAATACTAGGCCTATCACTTATCATGTGAAAGTTGGCAAGTTAACTTTGCCTGTCTCTGTCTCCTTGTTTAGAAAATGAAGTGAGGGAGTAGTCACCTAACAAAGTGCTATGTACAGTGCTTGGCAAATAGCAGGCAACTAGTAAATGCTGACTTGTTTATTGCTGAGTATTAATAATGATAGCTGTTAAAAGCATGGTAACTTTTAGGATTGTACAAATTTGACAACTTTTTAATGCTTTTATTTTTTAGAATTAGTCTTCTAAGGTTATCCCTGCCTCTTCTTGTGGCACTTTTGATAATTATTGTTTCTCTAGACTACCATTATTTTATCTAGATTTTCAATTTCACCTGTATCTATAATATTTACCTTCTAATTTTGCATATCATGTTTTCTTTCTATATTTTGTTATTAATTAGGGTTGCTAGATATTTGTCTATTTCATTGGGCACTACAAAAGATTTCAATATCATTTTGCAATTTCTAGGTATGTTACATTTTTAGTTTATTAACTTCTGCTTCTATCTCTATAAATTCCTTCTTTTGACTCCTTTTTGGCTTATTTAATTGTTCATTTATAAGCTCCTTTAGAAGAATAAGTTAACTTGGGTTTGATATTTCTTATTTTTTTGATAAATACAGTTGAGCTTATATTATTTTTATTGTATACCCTTTGGCTGAATCTTAAAGTTTGAGTTGTATAGCAATATAATTGTCCTTCACTTAAAAATTCAGTAATTTCAGAATAGATTTCCATATAACCTTACTTAACTAGAGGAGGGTTTTTAAAGTTGCAAGTGGGTAGATGGATAGTGGGAGTGTGGAGGGTGCTTGTTAATGATATCTGGTTTTATCTGGTTTTATTGTAGTGGTCAGTGAACATTGCCTGTATTATTTCTAGTTTTTGGAATTTATGATGATTCCTTTTGGTTTACTATGTCATCAAATTTTAAGACAATTCCATGATGTTTGAAAAGAACAGATATTTGTTAGGTACAAAATTCTGCATAGTAATAAATCAAGCTGATACAGTTATTTGAATCTGCTGTTTCCTTATTTAGGTTTTCTCTACTCGATCTGACAAATATTCCTGGAGTCATGGTTATTTTTCTCAAAACTCTACTATTTTCTGGTAGCTGAGACATGGTCTACTCGTTTTATTCTCATTTTTAATATTATGGTATATTCAAGGCCTAGGTCATGCAGAAGTTAGGAGATCACGGAAAGATGTTGAATTTCATTTGAAGAACATTGGGTGGTCAATGACACATATTAAGCAAGTGAGCGAAATTAATAAGACATATTTTAAAAAATTGTTCTAGATGTGGTGTGGAACATTGGATGTGGACAAAAGTGGATGCAGAGAGACTAGTAAGGAGGCTATTGTAGTACTCCAGGTGAGAATTATGGTGCAACTTGGGCTATGTTTTGGGACAAAGAAGAGGAGAAGAATGGATTGTTCATGATTCAGATTGGAAGTAGGACCAACTACATTTACAAATGGCTTAGATAAAGGGGATTTGGGAGTGAGAAGAATTAAGGAAACTGAAAAATTTTCAAATTCTTACATCCATGAAAAAGAGGTAAGAATTATAATGGCATATTAAAGACAGTGTTAACACTGTCTTCTTTATTATCTTCATCCATTCCACAAACATTTGTGTGACTGGATGTGTGCCAGGAACTGAGGATGTAAAGATGACTGAGATCCTTGTCAACTCTCAATAGAGTCCCAGGATTATCCTTTACTTAGTGAGTATAAATTCATGGGCATAGTCTTCATTAGGAGGTGTGGTTATGGTCCCTTACCAGCAAAGAGTTTGCATGACAGTGGAACCATGTTAGATATCTTTGGTGCGGGTGAATTGTTCAGCAACAGCAGAAACTCAGCTGCTGCTCAACTGATTGTTGAAGTTTGACAGCATACCCCAGTCAAGGTTGATGCTAAGGTCTGACTGCTTGCTCAAAGAACATTCTGCTTATGTAGAGACACCAGGTTCTCTTGACACCTATTTGTAAATAATAAATGTTAGAAAATAACTCAAAATATTGAATCGATAAAAATAAAAATTCTAAATTGAGGTAGAACAGCACAACTGTTAGTGAAATTATATATATATTGTTAATACATTTAATATGTTACCATATATTGAAATATATGTTTCTAATTGTCAGTCAAGTTGAATATACATACACACACATATGCACAGACATATACACATTGTATATATTATATAAAATACTTATAGGTATATATACATTCCTAGATGATTTTCTAGTTTTTTAGCCTAGTAGTAAATCATTCATGGAGGTTTTGGGAAGCAGTACAATATAAATTCCAAGCATGAATCTTAGGAATTTGGCTAAAGCTGACTCATGGAAAAATTCTGTGATGAAATTAAAAGGTTTGGAAAAACATTAGAGCAATGCAAGTAAGAGTACACAAATTAACAGATTTATTTAATAAAGAAATTTTACGATGTTGATTGATGTAGAAGAAAGGACATATTATACTGTAAAATCATTGGAACAGCCTAATGCTTAAGGAAGTTTTTCTGAAGAACACAGGAATGGAGATAAATCACTCAATTGTACACCTCTTGAAGTCCAAATTGAAATATTAAGACATAAGAATCATTGCATTTTGAACAATGTATTAGTACAGAATATTCTATAACAACATGCTCTGTAAGGTTTATGTATATAACCTGATAAATATAGGATTTTGAAGTAATCAGATGAACAAAGAGAAAAATGCATAAGCAAGTGTTGTAATACTAACATTTCACTGCTTTAAAATGCCTGGAAAATTAAGCAGATATGAATATTTAAAATGATTTTTAATAGCTTTCAAATATCTTTTCCCACTGTCCCACATAGAAATAGTAGCAATTACTATTTATATTGTGTTAAGCATTAATGGTTTGGTTTATCATTTGATCAATATAGTAGACAAATGGGCTTAGTTCATTGAGGATAAAGACAAGTCTTATCCTGCGTTTAGTGTTACCTTATCACTGGGTTCAGTGAATAGGAAATGATGAGTGCATTTTTGATGGATTAATAAACATTTCAGTCTCCAATTGTAAGTACCTGCTTTTGAACACCAAATCAGCGTTTTGAAGCAACATGAATTATCTCTGTTGTAGATGAACATGTTTTTATGTATTAGTCCATTTTGTGTTGATATAAAGGAATACTGGAGGCTAGGTAATTTATGAAGGGAAAAAGATTTATTTGGATCATGATTCTGATGACTGGAAAGCTCAAAATTGTGTTCATGCATCTGGTGAGGATCTCAGGCTGCTTCCACTCACGGCAGAAGGTGAAGGGGAGCTGGGATGTGCAGAGATCACTTGGTGAGAAAGGAACCAAGATAGAGAGGGCGAGGTACCAGGCTCTTTTTAACAACTAGTTGGGGCTGGGTGTGCTGGCTCATGCCTGTAATCCCAGCACTTTGGGAGGCCCAGGTGAGTGGATCACTTGAGGTCAGGAGTTCAAGACCAGCTTGGCCAACATGGTGAAACCCCATCTCTAAAAAATAACAAAACAAAACAAGCAAACAAACAAAAAAGCAACTAGTTGTTTCAGGAACTAATAAAGAATTCACTCACCCTCAAGGGAGGGCATTAATAGATTCATGAGGAATCTGCCTCCATGACCCAAACATCTCCCACTAGAGTCTATCTCTGACATTGAGGATCAAATTTCAACATGAAGTTTGGAGGGTACAAACATCCAAACCATAGCAAACACCAAATCCAATTTTAGGTATTTAAAATTGCTTCTGTTTTATATAAACACCTCTGAATTTGTTGTCTGAGTTAACTCTTGTACATTGAACAAGTGAGTCAGTGAGTTTCAAGATCTGTACTTGTGCTATATAGTCTGCCATATCCAACAGTAACAGCAGTTAAGAGCATGGACTTAAGAGTTAGAGTAATGTTAGTTTAAATCCCAACTCTGGCACTTAATAGCTGCAAGATCTTTGGAAGGTTACTTGTCTCTAGGC
This sequence comes from Pongo pygmaeus, assembly GCF_028885625.2. NCBI lineage: Eukaryota > Metazoa > Chordata > Mammalia > Primates > Hominidae > Pongo > Pongo pygmaeus. Next base: position 151,689,262 of record NC_072373.2, on the reverse strand, counting down.
CTGAGTTTCTTTATTTGTAAAATGGGGATAATAAGAGTATCTATTTAATAAGGTTGGTGAGAAAATAAAATGGGTTAATGCATGTGAAACAACACTTCTTGAAAGACATTTTTACACTGTCATTTCCCCTTCTTAACCTTCATTCATTCTTTTTTTTTAAAAAATTATGATTAACACAATAATTTCATTTACTCTTAAACCAGTTCTAATCTGGCTTCTATCCCCATTGAAGCTACTCTTGTTAATTTCACTAATAACCTTCATATTGTATTTATGTAGATTTCTCTTTGTTTCTATTGTGCTAAATGTCTTAATGGCCTTCCTCTCTTATCGTCACCTCTCCCAGGGTTATCTCACTTTTTCCTATGTCTTTGATTACTGTCTGCATGTCAGTAATCTTGAAGTGTATGTCTCCATATCAAGTCTCTCACTTGACTTTCAGATTCAAATATCTAGCTGCTTACCTGGTATTTCCATTTGAGTGTCTCCTCATAGGCTTCTCGAATTTATAAATTCCAAAACAGAACCCTTGATATACTTGTACCCAGGTCTGGCCGTATCTTCCCTATCCTAATAAATGGTATCACTTCCTTCCCAGTTATGAAATCTACAAATGTGGGAATTACACTTCTTTTTCCTTTTTCTTTACCTCTCATACAGTTCTGTCATTAGTACCTCCAAAACTCCTTTGATATCTAGCCATTCTTCATTATTGACATGGCTGTCACTTTAGACTATTATCTCTCCTGTGATTTCTATAGTCTCCAACATCAGTAGATATATTCTGAGGCCTGCATCTCATCCAAATGCTGGATTTTAATGACACTTTCCCCTTCTTATTACTTACATTAAATGAAACCTATAGACCTTAGAATGAAAACTAATAATGTAACCTACATTCCTTTAATTTAGGTGCAAATGTTATGCTTACAATCTAAATATGTTATTGGAATGTAATAACATATTTTTAAAGAATTTGTGGATTAGTTGTACTTATGCAGGCCAGACACCAAATGCCTGGCTTCTCTCCATAGGAAAAAGCATGACACCCAGTTAGGCCCATAAAACAAGGTTTCTTTGGCAGTGTCTCCAGGGCAGTTAGAGCCAACAAGACATTCATTTTGACCATGCTGCTTCTGTTGCACCTGCAAAGACTCTGGAGCAGTTGTTATTCCTCCCCTGACCACATGACCAGACTATTTGGAAAACGCTAGGCTCACAGAATGGTGGCCATCTTCCTTCTTTGTCAAATATATGGGCTATCCCAGGCCCTGCTCCCGCCTCTCTCCTTTCCTTCTCACTAGTTCTAGGGAGAAGTGAGGAAGAACTAAGGCTGGCTCTTTGTTGACCCCTCTCTTGGGAGTCTGCACTATCTGTGTAAAGTCTCCTATAACTACAGAAATAAATTTTCTCTTTTTCCATCTTTAGAATTAGAAAATGATCTATAATCAAGTGAACATATCTTCTAATTAGTCTCTCTGATTTCGATTTTGCTCCTGCCAATCCAGTTTTTCACACAGCAGCCAGAAAATTGAGTTTTAATAAACTTTAAAATTTGAAATATGCATAGTGAAGAACACACAAATCCTAACTTGATAAGTTATCACAAAGTAATCACTATTCAATTCAAGAAATAGAGTATAACTATTAGAGAGATGTTATGATGAAAACTACCTCCAGCTTGGGAGAAAGCTAAATTTCAGAAGGTGCATAGTATAATGGAAAGAAAATAAAAAACTAGGGTGTGAACCTAGACTTGAGACCCAATTCTATGACTTGCTTTCCAACCTTTCTCATAATACAGCACAAGCAAAAAATTGTAGTGTTCAGACTGGGGTAAACGGACCAGCTTGCTTGAGGCCAGAAGCAACTAGCCCACTATTCTGGCTGCTGTAGACCTCTTCCAGCTGAAGAATAGGGATGGATTTTGCCACAATATTTTGCCACAGCTTCATGGCATGCCAGCATGCCATGGCACAGCATTCGGGAAGCTCTGACATAACCTATGGTTTTGTGTTAATGCACACATTTCTTAACTGAAGTTATCTTTAAGTTCCTTCTCTGTAAAATAACAAAACACACTTCACTGGTAGTTGTGAAATTCATAGATGATTCTTTTTTAAAAAATGTCAGAGTATATGTAATATTAATTATTTTAATAATTTGTCATGGAAGATAATTTGACATTGACAACTCACATGTGATGTTAAGGAATTGCTTAAGAAGCTAGATAGATGTGTTTGGGGTGGTAATCTGCAAATACCATTACCTTATTATATTTTTATTTGGCTTATACCTTGGTATCTTTCTATGTCAGTTGTGCTAGCATGAGACTTCCTATAAGGTCCTTGTTTGAACTTCACAGTTCAAACTATGCTATGGTCTTAATATATGTACCCTAAAATTCATATGCTGACACTTAATCATCGATATGATGATAGAAAGAAGTGGGGCTTTTATGATGTGATTAAGTTATAAGAACTGAGCCCTCATGAATAGGATTAATGATTTTATAAAAGACATGTGACGGAGTTGCCTTTTTTCTCCTTTGTTCCTTCCACCATATGAGGGCACAGTGTTTGTTTCTCCATGGAGAATGTAACAACAAAGGGCCATCTTGGAAGCAGAAAGACTGGATCCTCACCAGACACTGAACCTGCCAGTGCCTTGATCTTGGATTTTGCAGCCTCCAGAGCTGTGAGAAATAACCATAAGAAAGTTACTGAGCCTCAGTTTCTTTTGTGAAATGGGGAAAATGATAGTACCTCTTTTATAAGATTATTGTGAGGCTTAGATGAGTTATTGCATGCAGCAAACATTGTGTCTTGCACATTTGGGCACAAGATGGTAGCAATAATCATTACTCATCATAGCACTCTTCCTGTCAGTCCTTAAAGTTCATGCTGGCTTTTTTGTATTTTTCATTTTAAAATTTTGTAAATTTCATTTTAAAATTGATTGTTTCCTACACAGTGTGCAGTGTACAATTAAGGGAGCAGAATTTACTGACAGTATTCTGCTCTGATTTCATTGAAAATCTATAGCTCTTGGTATAGATTTTCCCAAATCTATCCCAAATAGATCTGGTATCCAAAATGCTGACTGGTAGACAATCTCACTCTGATTCAGAGGTTTTAACAACATCTTTAGTGGATTACATACTTCCTGTACAATACTTTTTGTCAGTAATTTAAAAAAATTAGACTGAGAGAGTTATGTTCAGATATCCTTGGGTCTTTTATGATTCTTTTGAGTTACCTGATGGCAGAAAAGTTCTAAGCACTATCTCACTATTAGTTTGGAATTATACTGGTTACTGATGATCACATCTTAATGGGTGGAATATATGGGCATGATTCTGTACAAGAGCTTCTGGGGACCCATTTCAGGTGTAGAAAGTTGAGTTAATATACTTCATTTCATATCTTATCTTTGTAATAGGTCAAAGTCCATATTTTTATTTTATTTCATTTTATACTTTTAATTTCTTCCAATCATCCGGATTACTTTTCTCATTTTTCTCCTTACCGCATTATAGGAATCATGTAATGCATTTGCTAATTGTCCTTAAATACAGATAAGTTTGTATAAAATATACTTCTGTGTTTTTAACTTATGTAATGATAGTGGGCTATAAATCTTGTTCTATATCTTACTTTTTTAAAACTCAACTACGCTGTTAAGATTTATCCACATTTGTCTACATACATCTATTACTCTATCTATATGATATAACCACTGCCACATCATATTATCAAATCTCCTAATGATGGGCAGCAAAGTTGCCATCAGTTCCCTATAACACAAACAGCTTCATAGTTTATATTCTCATACATGTTCCTATATAGGCCAGTTTAAGTATTTTTCTGGCAAATATACTGGGAATAATATTGTTGCATCAAAGGGAAAATCATATACATACTTAATTTCCTGGTAAATAAAGCATGCTTTCCAGAATGGCTGCACATTTTTACATAGCCACCAATAGCATTCAATCTACCTCATATTTAAATGCTACTTAGGGTTCTTTTTCTATAATTTGCCTAGCATATTCTTTGCCTATTTTTTCTTTTGATTTTTTTTCTGTTTACTTTTGTTGATTAGCAGGTATTCTTTAAATATATTTTAAATATTAGTCCCTTATTAATTTTAGACATTGCAAACATCGTCTCTTAGTCTTTCCATTATCTATTAAATTTGATATTCTTTGTTGAGAGAACTTTGTGTATGCTCCTTTGTTGAACCGAAACCCTTAATTTGGATGCCATCAAAACTATTTTTAACATATGTCTTGGGTTTTGTTGGTTTCCTAAGAAGACCATTTCTAGTACACAAGGTTATTTTCCTACATTTAAAAAATTTAACTTTGGACATTACAAGGACAAAATTATTAGTTGTAAAGAACTGAATCTATATTATAGAATGAATTATGCATTAGTTCTGTATCAGTTTGCTGAAGTTGCCATAACAAAATACCACAGACTGGTGGCAGGACCAGGCTGCTTTTTCTTCATTCCCCACCTTTCCTCTGTAGGTTAGCTCATCTAGTTCCATATAGCCCAAACGTTAACGATTTCTAAATTTATGTCTCTCGTCCCTGTTTCCTTTAAACTCTAAAGACATGTGCCCATTTGTGTCTCCCTACCTTTTAACAATTTAAACCATTTTTTGAGGTACTTTCTATTATCTATCTATCATCTATCTATCTATCTATCTATCTATCTATCTATCTGTCTGTCTGTCTGTCTGTCTATCTATCTATCTATCTATCTATCTACCCATCCATCCGATATGGTTTGCCTGTGTCCTCACCCAAATCTCATATTGCATTGTAGTTCCCATAATTCCCACTTGTTGTGGGAGGGACCTGGTGGGAGACAATTGAATCATGGGGGCGGTTTCCCCTGTACTGTTCTCATGGTAGTGAATAAGTCTCACGAGATCCGATGGTTTTATAAGGGGAAACCCCTTTAGCTTGATTTTCATTATCTCTTGTCTGCCGGCATGTAAGATGTGCCTTTCACCTTCCACCATGATTGTGAGGCCTCCCCAGCCACGTGGAACTGTGAGTCTATTAAACTTCTCTTTTAAAATAAATTACCCAGTCTTGGGTACTTGGGTATGTCTTTATCAGCGTGTGAAAATGGACTAATTATCTATCTATCTATCTATCTATCTATCTATCTATCTATCTATCTATCTATCTACTGGTTAATTTTATGTATCAACTTGAGTGGGCCATGGCGTATCTAGATTAAACATTGTTTCTGAGTGTGTCTGTGAAGTTGTTTCTGGGTGAGATTAGCATTTGAATTTGATGCAATAAAGTGATTGCCCTCCCCAGTGTGATCAGTGTTATTCAATCCATTGAGGGCCTGAATACAACAAAAGGTAGAAGAAGGAGGAATTGGCCCCCATTTTCCCTGCCTCACTGTTCGAGCTAGGACATCTCTTCTTGTCTTCTCTTGCCCTTATATTTGGATTTATATCATTGGCTGTCCTGGTTTTCATGCCTATGGACTAGCATTAAATTAACACCACCACCAGCAGCAGTGGTTCTTCTGTGCAGCCTGTCACCACTGGAACGTTCCTGTGTATAAGCTCCCCCCAATAAACCCTATGTCTTGTTCACTGTCCCCAGGTCTTTTCTTCAGCCTCTCAGACATGGTGCCATCCCTGTTGGAGTCAATAGGGGTCCAGCACACATTTCTCTACTCTTTTGATGACTTTTTCATATGATCTAGGAAATAGAATAAATTAGAAGAAAATTTCACAAACTCCCACCACCACATCTTCCTACTAACTGCATCTGTTCTTTTTGCTCCTTTTACCAGAGATGAACTGTCCATCCTCCTGTCAAAGGTGAATCTACCTTCCTTGCATTAGGTATCCCTCCCATCTGCCTACTCAAGGAATTGCACCAGTGATTTGCTACTGTTCTACTCTACTGTCATTTTTCCCAGCCTTTGTGGCATTATCTTGACATAAGAACATGCTGCTGTTTTTTCCACTAAAAATAAGAAGAAAAGTGTCACTTCTATTGAGGACTCATTCCTCTTCTGCTGCTGTACCTTATTTTAATTGCATCAATGAGGGGCACTGAGGTGACCCTGGGGGAGGGGCCTGGGTGGAGGTTGTGTGTGTATGGGAACTGGGGAGCTTGAGTAGGCAGCTATAATATTTATCTGCTGGCATGAAAGTATTTCCATATTTTAAGAACTAGAGCTCTGGTGCTGGTGCATGCCAGGAAATATCAGTGCTAGAGGTAGTACTTTATTATCCCCCAATTTGTAGTCAAGGAAATCAAGGCACAGAGAGATTAAGAAATTTGCTTAAAGTCACAATGAATTTGTGGCACATCTGGAGTTAAACTGGGAATGTTGGTGCCAGGGCCTGTGCTCTTACCTAGTGTGTAATACAACTTCATAAACAGGTACTTTGCTTATTGGCCCCAGTGGGCAGTATAGGGATTTGAGTGGAAGGGAGATCAATGGATTGTTTCTGCCTGTTTGTTTTTTCCATCCCAGGTGACATTATAAGTAACTAAGTTGTTCAGGTGACTTCCATAAACCAGGAAGAAGAGAATTGCAATAGGAGCTATCTTGGTATATATATTTTTTAGTTTGTAAAATTATGAAATGTTATTTCTGTATTATGTATTTTTTATGGAAACAGGGTGACTTAGAAATGAGACAAAGTTATAAAAGTGTTTAATGAAATTGTGATGTAAGAAATGTCATGAATATATAAAACATATAAAAATATAATAGGCATATTATAAAATAACTTATGTATAAAATATGCAAAATTATAAAGTGAGAAAATGTTATGAGTACGTAAGTGACACATCATAAAATGTGTAACAGTAAGCAATAATTGTACTCTAAATTTTGCTAGATTATTTAATTACTTTAACTTTGATACCACACTGGTTTTATGAGGTATGAGAGTTTGGCTACTGTGTGTGAGGTCAAGATCCAGGTGAGGGTCATTAATGTCCCAACTCATGGATTCCTATTATGAGAGAACAAGAATTCAGTCTGTGTCTAGCACAACGTCTATGGGTGTTCTATAAATATTTGGTCTAAGTACAAAGGATTGAAGATTTGGGATGAGCACAGAGAAAGATGAGTTAACATTTCTGGAGATAAAAAATGCACAAATTCTTCACTGAGGTAACTTCTGTACTTATATAAGTATTTTCTTATCTGATCACTACAGTTTTGTTAGAGCGAAATGGCAGTAATAATACATCCCAGTTTCCTCTGATATCTTTGCTGTGAAGTCAGCCAGCAGAATTTGATTAAGAATGTGGGCTCCAGATCATTACTGCTTGAATTTTCTCTCAACCTACCACTTACTAACTTTGAGAACTTGGACAATTTACTTCTTCGCAATTCAGTTTCCTCATCTGCAATATTGGGGTAATAGTATCTGCCTCATAGTTCTGTCATGAGGATAAAATGTGTTTGTGAGTTAATGTGTGTGAAGTACTTAACAGTGTGTGGGCCTTTAGTAGTAAGTGCTAAAAAATGTTGATTACTTCTGAAAGTCCAAGCATGCTGATGACAAAGTAAAGTTTACTTTACTGATGAAAACAGGGAATCTTAAGAGTTGTCAAAGTATACAATATTCCTTGAGAACCATTATTAAATATCTAATGAATGATTAGGAGAAATAAAGACTTTGCTTTCATTTAGTGGGATCTAGTCATTGTCATTTTGTTTATTACAAGGCATGAGATCAAGACAGAGTGTAAAGCAGAGGTGGCTTGCTGTTCTGATGATCAAGGCTGTGCTTCACGACCAAGTTAGTGTGGAGAATAAGACAATGTCTCTGCCTAATGAGGCAGTTCAAATGAGCTACTTCAACAGAATCATCATATTTAATTAATTTTAGTTTATTTTAATTCATTAAGTGTAATGAATTCTTTTCACTATTGCTTGAGAGAGAACGACGTAAAACAATTGTTTTGAATGTCAAGTGTATGTTGCAGCAGAGCAGTATTGGAACTCTTCTCACCATAAATTCAAATGCACCCATCAGCCACAGCTCTCTCAGCCACAGACAGTTATTGGCTATCTCTCAATCCCCTACTTGTCCCCTCCAATGATGCATTTATTAATTTGCACCACTTGCATCACTTGCCCTGTACAGCAATCATTTGAGGTAGGTATTGCTTCCCATGTTCAATTGCTTAGAATGCATCAAATAATTTATTCTCTATAATAATACTAAGTAGGTATTTTTAAAATCCTTGTTAACATGAGAAATTTGAGGCTTACAGAAGTTAAATAGTGGGATTAGTTATCGGATCCAGATCTTTTATGACTCCAGCATTCTTAATCACCATTATATATTACATGTTATATCATGCTATACATATTAACATTATGGTATGTCTCCCCGTATCCTAGGAATGGTTTTTCCATTCAAATAACTTACATTACCACTCCTTCGTTTGCCTATAACAACAATATGACAATTTTTCCCTTTTTTACAATGTCTACTAAGAAGCTTAGATCCAAATATGAGGCTTAATTGTAGTAATGTTGATGAATTGCATGTTTAATCTTTCTTAGTCTTGGTATCTTACTCTCTTATTTGTATTTTGCCCAGGCTTGATTTTTAATTCTATCCTTGAATTTTCATTTTATCATTTGTTTTAATGTCTCCTTCAAGTCACACAGTCAGATCCTTTGTGGAAGATGATGAATGGGTGAATAAGCATTTAAAGCACATGTTCACAGCTTCATCAATTGTACAACAGGGTGGATTAAACATATGATAATTATTAATTATAAGTGACCTATGCTTCTAGTTGTTTCCACAAGTCGTTGAGTCCCCAAAAATCAAGTGATAAAATATATATTTTTTCAGAGTCAATATTGTGAATTATTATCTGGAATAAACATCTTTAAGAGTGTGCTAAGTCTAACATGTCATTCAATAACTGTTTGCTGGCTAGTTAAACATTCTGAATTAAGAACTATAAATTCAGGCATATCTCATTTTATTGTGTTTTATGTTACTGCACTTTGCCAATATCACATATTTAAAAAATTGAATGTCTGTGACAACCCTGTGTCAAAAAAGCCTATTGCCATCATTTTTGTCAATAGCACTGCTCAATTCATGACTCTGTATCACATTTTGGTAATTCTCACAATATTTCAAACTTTCTCATTATTATCATATCTTATGCTGATCTCTGATCAATGATCTTTGATGTTATTATTGTAAATGTTCTGTGGCACCACAAACAGTGCCCTAAAATTAGTTGTGTCTAATTTTAGACCACTAAAATTAGACCAATTAATAACCCTATGATGGCTTCTAACTGTTTAGGTGAAGAGTTATTAGTCTCTCACTTTAAATCAAAAGCTAGAGCTGATTAAGTTTGGTGAAGAAGATATGTTGAAAGCTGAGCTAGTCTAGAAGTTAGGCCTCTTGTGCCAAACTGTTAGCCAACTTGTAAATGCAAAGGAAAAGTTTTTGAAGAAAATAAAAGTGCTACTTCAGTGAACACACAAATGATAAGAAAGCAAAAGAGCCTTATTGCTGACATGGAGAAAGTTTTAGTGGTCTGGATAGATCAAACCAGCCACAACATTCCCATAAGCCACAGCTTAACCCAGAGCAAGGCCCTAACTCTCCTCAATTCTATGAAGGTTGAGAGAGGTGAGGAAGCTGCAGAAGAAAAGTTGGAAGTTAGCAGAGGTTGGTTCATGAGGTTTATGGAAAGAAGCTGTCTCCATAACACAGAAGTGCAAGGTGAATCAGTAAGTGCTGATGGAGAAGCTGCAGCAAGTTACCCAGAAGATCTAGCTAAGATCATTGATAGAAGTGGCTACACTAAACAATAGATTTTCAATGTAGACAAACAGCCTTCTATTGGAAGAAGATGCCATCTGGGACTTTCATAGCTGGACAGGAGAAGTCAATGCCTGGTTTCAAAGCTTCAAAATACAGGTTGACTATATTGTTAGGGGCTAGTGCAGCTGGTGACTTTAAGTTGAAGCCCAGTGCTGATTTACCATTCTGAAAATCCTAGGTCCCTTAAGAATTATGCAAAATCTACTTTTTCTGTGCTCTGTAAACAACAAAGCCTGGATGACAGCATATTTGTTTACAGTGTGGTGTACTGAGTATTTTAAGTCCATGGTTGAGATCTACTGCCAAGAAAAAAAGATTCCTTTCAGAATATTGCTGCCCATTGACAATGCACCCAGTAAGTCAAGAGCTCCAATGGAGATATATACAAGGAGATGAATACTGTTTTCATGCTTGCTATCACAACATACATTCTGCAGCCAATGGATCAAGAGACAATTTCTACTTTTAAGTCTTATTATTTAAAAAATACATTTTGTAAGGCTATAGCAGACATCAACAGTGATTCCTCTGATGTATTTGGGCAAAGCCAAATGAAATCCTTTTGGAAAAGATTCACCATTCTTTGTATTTTATTTATTCATTTTTCTTTCCAACTTTCATTTTATATGGGGTAAGTATGCAGGTTTGTTGCATGTGCAAATTGTGTGTTGTGGAGGTTTGTTGTACAGATAATTTTGTTACCCAGATAATCAGCATAATACCTAATACTCGATAGGTAGTTTTTCAATCCTCACCCTCCCCCCACCTTTCACCCTCAAGTAGGCCCTGGTGTCTATTGTTCCCTTCTTTGTTTTCATGTGTACTCAATGTTTAGTTTCTACTTATAAGTTTGAACATGTGGTATTGGTTTTCTGTCCCTGCATTAATTCACTTACAATAATAGCCTCCAGATCCATCCATGTTGCTGCAAAGGACATGATCTTATTATTCTTTTATGTCTGTATAATATTCCATGGTGTACATGCACCACATTTTCTTTATCCAATCCATTGTTCATGGGCACCTAGATTGATTCCAAGCCTTTGCTATTGTGATAACGCTGCTATGAACATACACATCTGTGTCTTTATGGTAGAATGATTTATATTCCTTTGACATACACCCAGTAACAGGATTGCTGGGTCGAATGGTAGTTCTGTTTTATTTTCTTTGAGAATCTCCAGACTGCTTTCCACACTGGCTGAACTTATTTATATTCCAACCAGCAGTGTATAATCATTCCCTTTTCTCTGCAACCTTATCAACCTCTGTTATTTTTGACTTTTTAGTAGTAGCCATTCTGAGTGGTGTGAGATGGTATCTTATTGTGGTTTTGATTTACATTTCTCTTAATGATAAATGATATTGAGCATTTTTTCATATGCTTGTTGGCTATGTGTATGTTTTCTTTTGAGAACTATCTGTTCATGTCCTTTACCAATTTTTAAATGGGGTTGTTTTATGCTTGTTGATTTGCTTAAGTTCCTTATAGATTCTGGATATTAGACCTTTGTCAGATGCATAGTTTTCAAACATTTTCTCCCATTCTGTAGGTTGTCTGTTTATTCTGCTGATAGTTTCTTTCAGTATGCAAAAGTTGTTTGTTTAATTGGGTCCCACACTTCAATTTTTGTTTTTGTGGCAATTGCTTTTGGAGTCTTTGTCGTAAAGTCTTTGCTAGGACCAATATCCAGAATGGTATTTCTTAGTTTTCTTCTAGGGTTTTTATAGTTTTATGTTTACATTTAAATATTTAATAGATGTTGAGTTGATTTTTTTGTATATGGTGAAATGAACAGGTCCAGCGTCAATCTTCTGCATATGGCTGGCTAGTTATTGCAGCATGGTTTATTGAATAGAGGGTCCTTTCCCCATTGCTTGTTATTACCAGCTTTGTCAAAGATCAGATGATTGTAGGTGTATGGCTTTATTTCTGGGTTCTCTAACCTGTTCCATTAGTCTATGTGTCTGTTTTTGTACCAGTACCATACTGTAGCTTTGTGGTATAATTTGAAGTTGTGTAATGTGATGTCTCCAGCTTTGTTCTTTTTGGTTAGGATTGATTGGCTATTCAGGCACTTTTTTGGCTCCATAGGAGTTTTAGAATAATTTTTTCCTAATTCTGTGAAGAATGTCATTGGTAGTTTGATAGAAATAGCATTGAATCTGTAAATTGCTTTGGGTAGTATGGCTATTGTAACAATATTGATTCTCCCTGTCTATTAACATAGAATGTTTTTCCATTTGTTTATGTCATCTCTGATTTCTTTGAGCAGTGTTTTGTAATTCTCATTGTAGACATCTTTCACCTCCTTGGTTGTATTTTTAGGTATTTTGTTCTTTTTATAGCTATTGTGAATAAGCTTGTGCTCTTGATTTGGCTCTCAACTTGGATGTTTTTGGTGTAAAGAAATACTACTTGTTTTTGTACATTAATTTTGTATCCTGAACCTTGCTGTAGTTGTTTATCAGGCCTAGGAGCCTTTGGGTAGAGACTACGGGGATTTTTAGGTATAGAATCATATTGCCTGCAAAGAGAGATATTTCAGCTTACTCTCTTGCTTTTTGGATGATGCCTTTTATTTCTTTCTCTTGCCTGATTGCTCTGGCTAGGACTTCCAGTACTAGGTTAAATAGGAGTGGTAAGAGTGGGCATCCTTATCTTGCTCCAGTTCTCAAGCAGAATGCTTCAAGCTTTTCCCCATTCAGTATGATGTTGACTGCGGATTTGTCATAGATGGCTTTTATTATTTTAAGGTATGTTCCTTTGATGCCAGTTTATAGAGGGGTTGTAACATGATGGGATGTTGAATTTTATCAAAAACCTTTTCTGCATCTATTGAGACGATTGTGTGGTTTTTGTCTTTAGTTCTGTCTATATGCTGAATCATGTTTATTGATTTGCATGTGTTGAACCAGACTTGCATTCCAGGGGTAAAGCCTGCCTGATTGTGCTGGATTGGCTTTTGGATGTGCTGCTGGATTTGGTTGGTCATTATTTTGTTGAGGATTTTTGCATCTATGTTCATCAAGGATACTGGCCTGAAGCTTTCTTTTTTGATTGTGTCTCTCCCAGGTTTTGGTATTAAGATGATGTTGGCCTCATAGAATGAATTAGGGAGCAGTCCCTTCTCCTTGATTTTCAGAATAGTTTCAGTAGGAGTGATACCAGCTCTTCTTTATATGTGTGGTAGAATTTGGTTGTAAATCCATCTGGTCTAGGGCTTTTACTGGTTGGTAGATTTGTTATTACTGATACAATTTCAGAGCTTATTATTGGTCTGTTGAGGATTTCAATTCTTTTTTTTTTTTTTTTTTTGTGGATAGAGGTCTTCATAACAGTCTTTAAATGTTTTTTTTCCCCCCATTTCTGTGGGGTCAGTGGTAATGTATCTATTGCCATTTCTGATTGTGTTTATTTGGATTGTCTCTCTTTTTTCTTTATTAATTTAGCTAGTGGCCTATTAATCTTATTTATTCTTCCAAAAAAACTCTTATTTGTTGACATTTTGTATGTTTTTACTTATCTCCATTTCATTCAGTTCAGCTCTCATTTTGTTTTTTTCTTTTCTTCTGGGAGCTTTGGGGTGGATTTGTTCTTGTTTTTCTTGTTCCTCTAGGTATGATGTTAGGTTGTTAATTTGAGATCTTTTTAACTTTTTGATATGGGCAGTTAGTGCTATTAACTTCCCTCTTAGCACTGCTTTAGCTATGTCCCAGAGATTCTGGTATGTTTTATTTTTGTGTTTGTTAGAATTTATTTATGGATTTCTGCCTTAATTTCATTGTTTATCCAAAAGTCATTCAGATAAGATTGTTTAATTTTCATTTAATTGTATGGTTTTGAGAGATCTTCTTGGCATTGATTTCTATTTTTATTGCACTGTGGTCTGAGTGTGGTCTGGCTGGTATATATATTTTTAATTTGTTAAGAATTGCTTTATTGCTGATTTTTTGGTCAATTTTAGAATATGTGCCATGTGCAGATAAGAATAATGTATATTCTGTTTTTGTCAGGTGAACTAGTCTATAGATGTCTGTTAGGGTCATTTGGTCAAGTGTTGAGTTTAGGTCCCAAAATTATTTGTTGGTGTTCTGCCTTGATGATCTGTCCAATACATCAATGGGGTGTTGAAGTCTCCTGCTATTATTGTGTGGTTATCTGAGTTTCTCCATAAATCTCTAAGAATGTGTTTGATGAACCTGGGTGCTCCAGTGTTGGATGCATATATATTTAGGATAGTTACATCTTCTTGTTGAATTAAACTCTTTATCATTATATAATGCTCTTCTTTTTTTTTTTCTGATAGTTGTTGGTTTAAAGTCTGTTTTGTCTAAAATAAGAATAGCAACCCTTGCTTTTTCTTGTTTTCCATTTGATTGATACATCTTTCTCCATCCCTTTACTTTGATCTTATGGTTGTTCTTGCATGTGAGATTGGTCTTTCAAAGACAGCATACTGTTGGGTTTTGTTTCTTTATTCAACTTGCCACTCTGTGCCTTTTAAGTGGGGGTGTTTAGCCCATTTATATTCAAGGTTAATGTTGATATTTGTTGATTTGATCCTGTCATCATGTTGTTGGTTGTTATGTAGACTTGATTGTGTAGTTACTTTATAGCATCAGTGGTTTATGTACTGAAATGTTTCATGGTGGCTAGCAATGGTCTTTTGTTTCCATAGTTAACACTCTCTTAAGGAACTCCTGAAAGTCAGGTCTGGTAATAATGAATCCCCTTAGCATTTGCTTATCTGAAAAGGATTTCATCTCTTCTTTGCTTGTGAATCTTATGGAGTTAGCTGGATATGAAATTCTTGGTTGGAATATCTTTTCTTTAAGAGTGCTAAATATAGGCCCCCAATCTCTTCTGGCTTGTAGGGTTTCTATTGAAAGGTCTGCTGTTAACCTGATGTGGTTCCCTTTGTAGTGACCTGCCCTTTTTCTCTAGCTGCCTTAAATAAATTTTTCTTTCTCTTTGGTCTTGGAGAATCTGATTACTGTGTGTATTGGGGATAGTCATCTTGAGTAGTATCTCACAGGGCTTCTCTGAGTTTCCTTAATTTGAATGTCAACCTGTCTAGCAAGGTTGGGGAAATTTTCATGGACAGTATCCTCAAATGTATTTTCCAAGTTGCTTGCTCTCTCTCCCTCTCTTTCAGGGATGCCATGAGTCTTAGGTTTGGTCTCATTACACAATCCCATATTTTCCAGGAGGTTTTGTTCATTTTCTTAAATTTTCTTTATTTCTGTCTGACTGAGTTAATTTGAAGAAGTGGTCTTTGAGTTTTGAGTTTCTTTCCTCAGCTTGGGTCTATTCTGCTGTTAATACTTCCAATTGTGTTATGAAATTCTTGTAGTAAGCTTTTAACCTCTATCACCTCAGTTTGATTCTTTTTTCAAATGGCTATGTCATCTTTATGTCTTGAGTCATTTTACTGAATTCCTTGGAATGGGTTTCAACTTTCTCCTGAATCTCAATGATCTTTGTTGCCATCCAGATTCTGAATTCTATGCCTTTGATTTCAGTCATTTCATTCTGGTTAAGAATCATTGCTGGGCAGCTAGTGTAGTCATTTGGAGATAAGGGGACATTCTGGCTTTTAGTGTTGTCAGAGTTCTTGCATTGGTTATTTCTGAGCTGTATGGGCTGATATTCCTTTAAGTGTGCTGTAATTTTAATATAGTCAGTTGGCTTTGTTTCTGTATATTTTCAGAGGACCGAGGTTTTGTGTGGGGTCTTTATTTATAGCTGAATTCTTGTCTCTGGTTTCACAAGGGGGCATATTTGCTAAGTATTTTTGGGGTCGAAGTTGGGCTTAAGAAGAGGAGCCACATGGTTGAGTAAGAGCTTAATCAAGCCATTAGCATTAAATTAAAGCCATTAGCATTGGCTTTAAACACAATGGCCAGTAGATAAGCTATTACTCAGCCATGTGGCTCCTCTGTATTTCCTCGTGTTTGCTGTCATGCTTCCTCTCAGTGCTCTGAGAGTGTGGGCTTCTCTCTCATTTGAGTATTGGTCACAGATCTCATCTTGTCACTCTTGGGCTGTGCACCACCACCCTGGGCTGAGCTCAGGCTTTTGTTCCCTCACCATCTTTGAGGCAACAGGGAAGGGACCTTGGCAGTGGCAATGACAAGGGGCCTTTCACTCGTCTTTTGTGGCTCTACACCAAAGAAACACAGAACCACTGCCAATTGGAATGATCTGCTGGGGGTGGGGTGGCTGTGTTGCTGGCCCAAACTGAGGGGCCCTGCCTGATGAAGAGCAGGGGACACAGGGGAGCTCACAGGGAAGACAGCCTGGCCTCTTCTTTGCAGACAGTTTCAGCATGCTGGAGGTTCGAGTAAAGCACTCAGGCTCTTTGTTTCTTCCACAGCCTGGTGGTGGCAAAGACTGGGACTGCTGCAGTGGCAATGGCTGAGGGGCTGTCAGTTGCCTCTGGGAACCACACTCCAGAAAAACACAGAGCTGCTGCCAATGGGAATGGGGGTTTAGCTGGGGATGGAGTGGCTGTGCTGCAGGCTGAGCTGGGGGCCCTGCCTGGTGAAGAGCAGTGGGTGAGAGCTCACAAGGAAGACAGAATGGGCTCCTCTCCATATGTGGCATGCCAGAATGTCAAAAAAACGATCAGGATCTTCATTCCTTCTCTAGCTTGAAGGCACCAAAAGGGTATTGATGTGGCAATGGCAGATAGCTGGTGGGTTGTCTTTGGGATTTCCTCCCCAGAGAAATGCAGAGCTGCCACTGACAAAAGTGATCAGGAGGGACAAGGCGGCTGTCCTGCGGGCCCAGATTGAGAGGTCCTGCCCAATGAAGAGTAGCAGGGACAGGGACCCACATGGAAAAGTCTGGCCATTTTTCTGTAAGGCAGCTGGGGTGTGCTGGAAGCCCACAATAGTTCTTGGGCTCTTTGCTCCCTCCTCAGCTTGAAGGCAGAAGGTGTGGGGGGCCACAGCAGTGGCAAAAGCTGCAGGCCTGCCAATTACCTCTGGGAGCTCCATTCCAGAGAAATGAAGAACTGAGACTGGCCAGAGTCCTCAGGCAAGACTCAGGTGGCTATTCTGGGGTCCCAGGCCAGTGGACTTTGCCTGATGAGGTGTAGGAGAGGTGAAGCCTGCAGTCCATCTGTCCCTTGATGCCATGGATGGGGTCTCTATTCTGGGGGCATGTGAGGGATCCTGACCTCCTTTGTTGATAGAGTTACGCCAGCTGATGCCGGGATGTTTAGGAGTCTAAAGCCCTTGGATTTGTGTGTGGATCTGAGCAGTAGCTCTGCCCGGACTCCATACAGCTCTCCAGGTCCGTCTGGAGGTCCCTAGGGCAGGGAGTCAAGGAGGATCTCCTGTGCCTGGGATTGCAAGGGTCCTTGGCAGAAGTTTGGGTCCCTGGAGACTCTTGCTCACTCATCACTTCCCTGCGGTGGAGAGTTTCCCTTGGCTCCACACCAATCCTGGGTGGGTAGCTGTTCTGTCTCACTCCTCTCTGCTCTCTGTGGGTCATATTGCTTCCTTGATGAATCCCAATGTGCCCTTCTAGATGATCCATTTGAAGAGCTAGTATTTACTTGCCACTCTATCTCCACTCTGTGAGAGCAGTGCACACTAGCTGTTTCTAGTCAGCCCTCTTGGCACCTCCCATAATCCAGAATTCACCATCCTTGATCCATTAAGGAGATTTGTAATTCACAGAAGGAGGTCAAAATACTAACATTAAGAAGAATTTGGAAGAGGTTGATTCCAACCCTCATGGATGACTTGGAGGGGTTCAAAACTTTGGTGAAGGAACGAACTGCTAATGTGGTGAAAATAGCAAGAGAACTAGAAATAGAAGTAGAGCCTGAAGATGTGACCAAATTGCTGCAGTCTCATGATAGAACCTGAAGAAATGAGGAGTTGCTGCTTATGGAAGAACAAAGAAAGAGGTTTCTTGAAATGAAATCTACTCCTGGTGAAGATGCTGTGAGCATTCTTGAAATGACAACAAAGAATTTAGAAGATGCCGTAAACTTAGTTGATAAAGCAGTAGCAAGGTTTGAGAGGACTGGTTCTAATTTTGAAGCTTCTACTCTGGGTAAAATGCTATCAAATGGCATTCCATGCAATAGAGAAATCTTTTGTGAAGAGTCAGTTCACGTGGAAAACTTCATTGTTGTCCTATTTCAAGAACTTGACATATGTACTCCTACCTTCAGCAACCACCACCCTGATGAGTTGGCAGCCATCAACATCAAGGCAAGACTCTCTACCAGCAAAAAGATTATAAGACACTGAAGGCCTGGTGGTGCAGTCATAGGTCACTGTAGCCTGGAACTCTTGGGCTCAAGTGTTCCTTCTGCCTAAGCCTCCCAAGTAGCTGGGACTGCAGACATATACTACCACACCTGGATAGTTTGTTTGTTTGTTTCCTTTAGAGATGGGGTCTTGCTATGTTACTCAGGCTGGTCTTGAACTCCTGGCTTCAGTCTCTCAAGTAGCTGGGATTACAAATGGGAGCCACCACACCCAGTTTAAACATTACCTTTATATGCATTGGGAAACCAAAAAATGTGTGTCTTCCTTTATTGGGATATTCACTTTATTGCTGTGGTCTGGAGCCGAACCCACTATATCCCTGAGTTATGCCTTATATATATATATAACATGTGAAGAAGTCCTTCTCAGATATTACAGCATATATACAAAACATAAAGCTGGGTTTAAAAAATGGAAATAGAAAGGGTCATATGTCAGTCTAGTCATTCAGAAGAGATTCAATTGAAAAAATAATTAATTTGTTATATAAGCCATGACACACTAATACATTCACGGAGATTTCATTCTAGAGGAGACAGAGAGTAAATAATAATTACAATCAATCAATCACATAGTATGTTAGAAGGTAATAAGTACTATGGAAAAAGAGGAAAGGGAGTACAGGCAAGGGTGAGTGAAGGTCCCTCATCTGTGCAAAGGTGCTGGAGAAGAATGTGGGGGACACTTTACATTGTAACTACAATGGTGAGAGTAGACCTCATTGAGAAGGTGAGACTAGAGCAAAGACATGAAGTTGGTAGAGGAGTTAGCTAAGTAGATACCTGTGGGAAAACTTTCCAGGCTCAGAGAACCACAGTACAAATGCACTAAAGCAGGAGTCGGCCTGGTGTGTTTAAGGAAAAAATAACAGATGACTAGAGTGAGAGGAAGACAAGAAGGAAAATTACATAAGTGACTGCAGGCTGATTATGTAGGCCATTGTAAAGTCTGGAAGTGGAAGTCATCTTACAGATTTACTAGAAGTTATTTCCCAGATGATAATGAACATCTGGTCAATTCAATTCAATTAACTTTCAACTGAAGAAAATTATTAGCAGGGCAAACTAGAGGATAATTGTAGACATAGAGACTTCTCCTATATTAGTTTCAGAACACTAAATGGTTTGGAAGAACGAAATCAACCAATAGATTGATTATATGTGTGAGACAAAAACTTCTGAGTATAAATACTTAAAGAATCCATTTAAAGCTAACTAAAATTCATCTGATATCACCTTCAGCTATTTTATAAATTTTTGATTATTTTAAAGTCAAACTTTCATAATTTTGTTGAAATAGTTTCTTCTTAAATTTCTTTATTCTTTTAGCATATAGCTTTGAATCACAGAACCCATGCTTGGTACTGTCTTTATCTGGATTTAATGTCATATGAAACTGGCAGATTCTGCATGTGAGTCAGGGGTATCATAAAGGAATGACCAAATTTCAGTTGAATGGATCAGCTACAGGCCTGCATGGCAGAATAGCCTGGAATGACTGCTTTGAGCAGATGTCCTGGCAAGTTGTAGGCACAGCAACACAATGACTGCCAGCATAGTCCTGGCTCAGCAGTTCATTTTATATCCAAGCACCTTCAGCCTTTCAGCAGCAGCAAGGTTTACCCATATGTTTTCCATTCCACACCCTAGATGTGGTTAAATTCTAAAATCACCTGCAGATGTGGTGATTCTGAGCTCAACTTCTCTTTCTTCTCCCCATGTTATATTTGGATTATGTTTACCATGCCAATTCTATCATAAGTTTCTTGCCCACTTAAATTTTGGCCATATAACATGATGGAAAACTCACTCTAGAAACAGTCTAGAATCATTGCATTCAGAACTTTGTTCAAGCTGAACAAATAAATATTTGTCAAATAAATGACAAAGCTAATGTTATGGGAGTGTCCATAGCACTGGGAGTGTCTGCCCTTGCCTTCCCCAGCTACTCTTCATTTTAAGTTTTTGTAGATTCCTGAGTCTGTTCTGATATTACATGGCAGTACATCAGCATTCTAGACCATGAGCCAAAGGGAAGTGGAGCAGGCTTGGTTTATAGGGTACCTGGAATGAGTCCTAGACACCTGCATGTTTGGTGAGGTGAATCTTCTACTAATCCCACTACATCCATCCACTCTGTACAAATGGGCTTCTCTCTTGGTTTCTTACTCTCTGCTCCAGTTCCTTGTGTGACTGAAATGCTATTTCATTTAGCTGGTGCCCTGATGACTTGAACGGTGTATGGGAGGGCCAATTTCACTTAGCAGCCCAAGGGATAGGATTAAGCTACTGTATAAGTCAGGGGTTTCCAGAGAAACATAACCAATAGGACACACACACACACATACACACACACACACACACACACACACACAATATCTATATTGGCAGGGGAGGGGAGAGATATATTTATTTGAAGGAATTGGCTTATGCTATTGTGGGGCTGGAAATTCCAAAATTTGCGGTGCAAGCTGGGAGGCTGGGGTCCCAGGGAAAAACTGATGTTGCAGTTCAAGTTCAAAGGCCATCTACTGGCACAATTTCCTCTTCCTAGGGAGAGGTCAGTTTTCTGTTCTTTTCAGGCCTTCAACTACTTGGATGAGGGCCACCCACATTGTTGAGGGCAATCTGCTTACTCAAAGTCTGCTGATTTAAGCATAAGTCTCATCCAAAATATCCTTCACAGAAACATTCAGAATAATGTTTGAGCAACTATCTGGGCACTGTGGCAAATCATGTTGACATATAAAATTAACTATCACAGTGGTAGAGTCAGAGAGGACCTATGCATTCTGGGCCTGAGTTAGCCAATGGATCAGTAATTGGTAAACAGGAATATATGTATATATATGCCATAATTATTTTCTTCTTGTTACTCTAAAAGCTTTGTGTAGTTTTTCCCAGTTCAGCTGTGCATAGGGCATTCTGTCTGTCTGGTAATTAAAGCATTCAGATGAAATGCTACATATCTCAGGGACAGTGACTAATAACAATGATTTAAGTTACAGGATCTCAAGCAAAGGCTGAAAGTCAGGATATAAAGTCAGAGATGTTTTATTACTACCAACCATTCTCTCCCACCTTCTCTTATGGGATTCTCAATCCAGAACAAAAATGGTTAGGCTAAGTCCAGGCTCCTTATAATTTTATGTATACAACCATCCCACTGCTGTTTTGTATTGCTTAGAATTCATCAATGCACTAAAAATGGTTGGGCAAAGCATTCTATCAGATTTGCCTGGTTGTTCAAAATGTCTACTGCATATCCACTAAAACAGATGCATGCATTCATGAAAAACATTTAATTGATGTCCCTGTCATTAAGTAATTGATAGCAGAAAGAGTGAGATTAGAACAAATATCCATGATGCAACATAAAGAGGGATAACTTAAAAAATAGAAAATTATTTCTTTAGTAGTTGAGAGAAATAGACAGCATTCCAGCTTGGAACAAAATAGGAAGAGGGACATTTGGGGAAGGTTGATAGAGGAGACGGTGGTTGAATGGGCTTTAAAATAGGGGCAGGATTTGGATAAAGAGAGTGGAGGGAAGGGCATTTAGGAAAGGGGAAATAATGGGAGTACAGGTACTGAGGTAAAAAATGAAGCATGGAGTGTATTTGGAAGAGACTGGGTCAAAGTGTAGGTCAAGTGGGGAAAAAGTAGAAAACAGCACTAGACTGGGGAGGTCTTGCTAATTTGACTACAGAGACTGGATTTTTACTTGATGATTACTTGGAAGCTACTGAAAGATTTTAAGCTTAGATTTATATTTTGGGAAGACTAATCCTACAATAGTGTGTAGTATTCTTTAAAGTTGGAAGAAAGAGAAGTAAAGCCTTGTCTTAAGATTCTTTCCAGTGGAACTGAAAAGAAGTAAATAGATGCAAGAAATTCTGTAGAGCTAGAATCAACTGGACTTGGGAACAAAGGATGAAATAATTTATATGGTAGAAAGAATATACAATGCTTAATTTTATGTGTCAACTTCAGCAATATTTTTGGATGAGATTAACATTTAAATTGGTGAACTTGGCCAGGTGTGGTGGCTCATGCCTATAATCCCAGCACTTTGGGAGGCCAAAGTGGGAGGATTACCTGAGGTCAGGAGTTTGAGACCAGTGTGGCCAATATGGTGAAACCCCGTCTCCACAGAAAAATACAAAAATTAGCTGGGCATGGTGGTGCACACCTGTAGGCCCAGCTACTTGGGAGGCTGAGACGGAAGGATTGCTTGAAACCAGGCGACAGAAGCTGCAGTTAGCTGAGATGGCGCCACTGTACTTCGGCCTGGGCAACAGAGTGATACCCTGTCTCAATAAATAAATAAATAAATAAATAAATAAATAAATAAATAAGTGAACTTTGGGTAAAGCAGGTTGCCCTCCATCATGTGGGTGGGCGTTATCCAATCAGCTGGGGGCCTGAATGGAACAAAAGGGCCAGCATCCCACAGCAAGGGGAATTCTCCAGAAGACTGACTTTCCATTGGAACTGGAACACAACCTGGATGTCTATCTGCTGGCCATTGGACCGGAATTGCACCATTGGCTCTTCTTCAGCCTGCTGGGTCACACTTGCAGATTTTGGACTTGCTACATTCCAAAACTGCAGGAGCCAATTACTTATAACAAACTCCTCTCTCTCTCTCTCTATGTGTGTGTGTGTGTGTGTGTGTGTGTGTGTGTGTATATAAAATATAAGTATCTATCTCTCTATATATGTATAGATATATGTATATGTATATGTATATATCTATACATATATAAATAGATCTGTATAGTGGTATATGTACTCTATCTATCTATCTATCTATCTATCTATCATCTATCTATCTATCTATCATGTATCTACCTATCTAGAGAGGGAGGGAGGGAGAGAATCTGTGTGTGTGTGTGTATGTGTGTGTGTGTATGTATGTATACCACTCACACACATCCTATTGGTTCTATTTCTCTGGAGAACCCTAACAGACAATCTTGAAGATCATTTTAAGGCCTATGTATGTCTTCTCTTTTTCTTTCCTCTCTTTGCTGCTCTCCAGTGTGTGGATGACATCTGAAACCCAGGGGAAGGGGGGCCAAGTGACTTGTCTAATTTAATCAGCTAATTGATGACTGAGTTGCTATGTTGAGATATTGATGGGGTGGGGAAAAATGGAGGCGTCAGTGATGACTAATGCATCGATCTGCTCGATGCCTGGGAATTGCTGATGGAAATGTCAGGAGAATTAACCTATTTTGAGGCAAAGTTTTACCCCTGTCAATTGCATTTTAACCATCAACTGTGGCAGAGATATGCAGAAGGTATTAGATATACAAGTGAGGTGTTCTGAAAAGGGAGACATTTCTGTCTGATGCTTATCCTGTTGAGAATAAAAATTTGTTTATATGAAAGATCAAACTTCCACATGTGTTTTAAAGACACAATGTTCTGACAACACTTTTGTTCCCCCTGGTTAGTGATAATTGGCTCTGACTGGCATTTTCAGAAGATGAGATCCTTCTACTGTCAGAGAAGTGACTCAGAGAGCTAATATTTTTTTTTGAACATTTAAAACATTTGTGACAATACAGTGCTTTTAATTTTTAATTTAATATTTTTAAAAATTCTATAATAGAAGAAAAAATATCATTCATGTTAGAGTTAGTTATCAATGGCTTTTAGAAAATAAGATTTGATGCTTCAGCTATGTCTAGACATGAAATATGTGGAGAATGACACAATTCGGGCTGAAAATGACTTTTTTTTCTGTCCCACTGGATAATTTGAGAGTATGTTTCTGTTTTAATTTATTCAGTCTATACTTTTTATTTTCCATTTCATATTATCTAGAGAGATACAGTTTCTGAGACAAGGGAAAGCAGAAACACATATAGTTATTCAACATATATCAACACCAACAAAATAATTTTGCTAAGTTTTATGGAAGATGCAAATATAAAAAGGACACAGCCTCTTTGTCAATTTGGCAGGCAGGACACTGTTAGTGCCATAAGGGAAGGAAAAATGCCACGGGAGCTTATTCATTCACTAACCAAATATTTATTGATTGTATGTTGCACTGCAAGCACTATGATAGGAGAGATGTGATGTCTAAGACCCAGTCACTGCTGTGAAAGATGAGAGAAATGCAAAAAGCAGAAAAAAAGTGCTGTTAAAGTATGAAAATACACAGCTGTTTATTTTGTGGTCTCTCTCTTGACTAGTCATGATGATTTTTATTTGCTATTAACTTATTAAATAAAGTTAAAATGTTAAATTGTTAGCATGAATTTTATTGTTTATCTTTATATTGTGCAATGCCAATTTAAATGCAAACATCAGGACATTTCACTTGTGTGCAGAATCTCCAAAATTACACAATTTGTATTTCATTGCTTGTCCTGGGAGGGTGCCTCTAGCTGGTTGGAAGAGACAAACTCAAGCAAGATCAGGAAGATTGGAAGGAAGACAAGAGGATCTCCAAGATATCTGTTGGCTGAGGGGGCACTTGGGTTATAGGAATACTTGTGGGGCTAGTACAGACTCTTATAGGCACCCAAGGGCCCTGCTTTGTGATTTGGGGTACATTTGTGCTTGCTTGGGCCCAATGGCTACTGAGTTCCTCCTCCCACCAGCCAAGGAATCTTTGTGTTGCCCGCTCCCAGACAGAGAGCTTGGGTGGAAATTGAGTCAGGTGCCTTCCATTTTCTTGGGCCACCACCACACTGTAGATGGGTGCCCTCTAAATATCTTTAAACCTCTGTGCCAGGATGTGCTTAGTGCCTGGATGAGGGTGAGTGAGAAGGTTGTCCCTCCCTCCCTAGACACTTCTCACTTGGAGTGAGAATGACAGCCACCAGGTCCCATCCTGAGCTGCCACAAGGTGTCTGTGCTGGATCACAAGCATATCCAAATTTGAGACCAGGCCCCTTCCCTGGTGACGGGTGGCAGCAATCACTGGGCAGGACATGTGAAAGAGGATGGGGGAAGACACAGGGGTTGGGACATGGGTAAGGGTGCTGAGAACCCATTACACAGAGGCCCCTCCCAGAGACAGGTCTATGCTTGGGCAGGTAGTTCCAAGACCCTGGCACATGCTCCATTGTTCTACTGGATTTCATTTACAAAACACAAATTCAAAGACACAATAATTAAGAATTCCAAACCCCTGCACTTTGGGATCCTGAGGCAGGTGGATTACTTGAGCCCAGGAGTTAGAGAGCAGCATAGGCAACAGGATAAAACCCAATCTCTCCAAAAAAAAAAAAAAAAAAAAATTTGCTGGGCACCTGCCTGTAGTCCCAGCTACAAGAGGGGCTGAGGTCAGAGGATCACTTGAGCAAGAGAGTTCAAAGCTGCAGTGAGCCATGTTTACACCTCTGCACTCTGGCCTGAGTGATAGATTGAGATCCTATGTCAAATAAAATAAAATGAGATAAGATAAAATAAAATAAATTTAAAAATTTCAGGATGGCAGCTGCAGAGCATTGACCCTAGGTGTGAAGTCTAAGTTCCATGCCTTGTGGGATTGCACTGGTTACAAGCCCAAGGGGTCAGCTCTACTCTCAAGATCAGCTTTTTTGATGTTATTGTTTCCATTGTTTCCACAGCTGTGATGGCTGCATCTCTCAAAGAAAACTGTTTTCTCTTTGTGCTAAGTTAGAAGTACAGCTAGCCTATCAATATTTTCCCCTTCAGGCTCTCTTTACTTGAATTACAGTTCAAGAGCCTAATTTTTAATGGTTTTTAAAGAGGTAATTTTCTTTACTTTTCTAAGGAAGATCTCATCATCTTTTACAGTGGTCCCAGATTTGCTTTGGATGTAGATGATGGTATTTTGAGACCTCACTAAAATGAAATTCATGTGAAAATTGCAGGCAAGTATTGATTGCATGCAGTCAAAGACTCAAGATGACTCTCGATAATCAGCCACAAAAGAAGATGCCATGATAGTTGCAGATATACAGACAACCCTCTGTTTCCAGATACAGTGTGCAGGGGAGTTTTGGCTGCTTATCATTTTCAGTGAGGCAATGTGGGCCAGAGGTTAAGGTCATGGGGCTTGGGAACTCAGCAGGTCTAGGACTGAATTCCTCCTCTACTGTTATATGATTTAACTCCTTAATCTTTCTGTGCCTCATTTGCTTCATGTGCAAAATGGGGATTATGGTTTTGCCTTTTCTCACGGAGTTTTTATGAGAGTTAAGTACACGTGACATAGTATTCAATAGACATAAACTTTATGCCTTTTAATATGCAAGCATGAACAAAAAAGTGAAGGAGGGAAAGTCTGCTTCCACAGTACTGTCTCATTTTTAGCACCCTGCCCTAGGGGTCCCAGTGCCCTCAGGCATTTCTGTGATGCTGCAGCTGATTTATTCCCTTCCTTGCAACAAACTTTAGCTTGTTACTTTCACCCTTGCTGAATACTATTTGTATTATGTCCCACTTGCTCAGGACCATTAAGAAAAGTTAGCTGAGTAGATTAAACTTGTTTCTTAGTTGGCTGGACCATGATTTCTATTTCAAACATTGAAGTGAGATAAGTCAGAAGATTAAGTTCTAAAAGAGCAAACATGGACACAGGCAGGGCAACATCACACATTGGGGCCTGTCAGGGGCTGGGGGCCTAGGGGAGGGATAGCATTAGGAGAAATACCTAATGTAGGTAACAGGTTGATGGGTGAAGCAAACCACTATGGTATGTGTATACCTATGTAACAAAATTGTACCTTCTGCACATGTACCCCAGAACTTAAAGTATAATAATAATAAAAAAAAAAGAGCAAATGGTTGTCTGGAAAATGATGAAGATAAAATAAAAGTAAAGTAAAAAGCAGGAAATGTTATCAAGAACTATCAGGTCACTCCAGATTTTAAGTTTCTTTGAGGACACAAACTGGGGCTACAATATTTCCGTATCATCAATTAGCACAATGTCTCACTCACTTTAAGAGCCCAGCAAATTTGCAGAATTTACAGTGAACAGTGCTCGGCATCCAGGATTCTGGAGGGAGTGGTCAGGAACAGGGTCCAGGCTGAATGAGAGATGTGGAAATAGGAAGTTTAAGAGGGTCTGTACTGTCTGCTGATTCCATGAATGAAGCAGAAAGAGCTGAGCACTTCATGGTTTGGGCTGTATCTCACTTTCACCATAGCTGTGTAATCTTGGGCAAATAAGTTACACTCTCTTAGCTGCAGTTTCCTCATCTCTCTTCTGTATAATGAGAATATAACCACCTGATGGCATTAATGTGTGCATTACAAGAGCCTCTCACAGTGCCAGGAACAGGGTGAGAAGCCAATAATTATGATCTTTCCAGTCAGCTTCCTCCTAACCTTTCCTTTCTTTCTACCTCCTAAAATTTCTATTTTGTCCTTGTCATGAAGAGTTAACCAAAAAGTGCCACTGTTGGTCAGGGATATTGTGAAAGAATGTGCTATTGCAAAACCTTCTGCACTGAATGAAAAACAATAGAATCATCTGTCCTTCTGGCGGTGGAGTGAGCAGCAACAACCTTGTGCATAAAGGACAACACTTTATTATATTTTGTTAAACCCAGAGGCAGTATGAAGACCCAGTAAGAGTATGGGTTTTGTGGTCAGATGGATGCAGTTTTATCATATGTGCTAGCCATTCCAACCAGCTAAGTTACTTCTTTGTACTAGGATTTCCAAATCTGTGATATACCTGCTTCATTGTTCACTTATTCATTCATGCATTCTTTCCTGAGCACCTACCATAGTATGTGAAGGTGCTGGAAACAGTGACGATTACAGGCTTGCAGTTAGTGTGGGGTACAGAAAGCACACAAACTTGTGGGGTGCTGAAGGCTGAGGAAGAGTCAGGCAGTGTGTGATTGTTAAAGACAGGAGACTGAGTGCATGAAGGCCGAGAGGTGAGATTCAGGAGCAGAGAATGTCAGTGTTGCTGAGGCATTTACCTCTGAGAGTTCTAGGAGTGATAAAAGAGAGTTAAGTGCTGAGGATGAAGCAGCTGGATAGATTAGGAAGGGCCCCGAATGCCACTTTAAAGAATTCAGTTTATTCTAACCATGACAATAGAGCTTCCTGAATAGTACTTTCTGATGAGACCAGACTCCACTGGGACCCACTGAACATTCTCTTCCTTCCAGAAGATTCACAGTCACATTAGTATCTATTAATTTTCTATAATATTCTATTTAAGGTTTGTTTAAAAGCTTCCCTAAACCTAATTAATATTTAAAATATGTATTACCCTCTTATGAACTGAGGCACCAAAGAACTTACTTGGGGTGAAATGATGAGTAATGGGAAGACATTTCAGGTTGTAAGTTGGGAACCAACATAATAATGCTTGCATTTTATAAAGATATAATAGCATCTACCTCTGTGGAGCTCCAAGTACTCTTCAGAGTACTTAGCTAATTTAATTCTCATAACAAGTCTATGAGGTAGGAAGTATTATTTTTACATTATGAAAATGAGCAAACCAATGCATGTAGAACTTAATTTCCTAAGGTTACAGAACTGGATATAAGTGGAAGGGCTTAAATATGAGTGAGCTTGGTCAGCCTGCTTTAGAGACTCTACTCAACAGAGGATTGCATGAGAACAATGGATTGGAGTCAAATAAGATGGGAGACAACTAGGAGAAGATTGTTCTATTTCAGGTGAGAGATGATGTCCACTTGGGCTTCATACATTTGTTTAGAGAATTAAATACTATAACATGCTTAAGGCACCTATTTTAGTTTCTACTATATGGTGGGCAGTCAAAAATGATAGTTTTCCTATGCATATAGGGAAAATTGATATATGAAAGATGCATATTCCCGATTAGTGGAGAAGGCAGGGTGTATAAGGCTGCCATAACAAAGTACCAAAAATTGGGTGGATTAAACAACAGGAATTCATTGTCTCACAGTCTGGAGGCTGGAAGTGTGAAATTAAGGTGGTATAAGTTTGATTCTTTCTGAGGGCCATGAGGGAAGGATCTGTTACTCCTTACTTTGACTTGTAGGTGGCTACCTTCAGGTTTGCACTGTGTTCTCCTGTATGGGTATCTGTCTGTAAATTTCCTTTTCTTAGAAAGACATTAGTCCTATTATTTTAGAGCCCACTGTAGAGACCTCATTTTAACTTGATTATCTCTTTAAATACCGCATGTCCAAATAAAGTTATATTCTGAGATACTGAGCATTAGCACTTCAACATATAAATTTTTGGGGATAAAAATCAATTCATAATAGAAAAATTCTTTAATAATGGGACCACAAAAATTGGTTATCATATGGAGAAAAAAATCTAGATTCTTACTTCACATGATATTAAAAATCATTATCTTAAGGACTCAAGATTTAAACGTGAATGACAGAAATAGTAAGATATTTAGAAAATATATACTAGAATATACTTATAATCTAGTATCTGGAGGGACTTTTAAAATGCAACACAAAAATGCTGAAATGTAACATGAAAGATGGGGTTTAAAATATTTAAATGTGATTACTTTAAAATTGAGGACTGTAAAAAAAGAGAGCATTAAGAAAATGAAAAAGCAAGCTGTAATTTGGATAAATATGTTTGAAATACATAATTTATAATGGATTAGTATCCAGAACATGTAAGGAATCAATAAGAAGACAATCCAATAAAAATTGGACAAAAGAAAACAGACATTTCATAGAAGAAGAAACAGGAATGGACAGAGAAATGTAATTTATGCCTACTGTGTGATATTTTATAATCATCTGGTTGGTAAAAATTAAAAAGCTAGACAATTTCAAGCATTGTCATGAATGTGAATGAAGGGGAGCTTATATACACAGCTTGAGGGAATGTGAACCATACAACAGCTTAACATTATCTTGTAAAGTTGAACTCTGTGACTCACTAATTTCACTCCAAGTATATATGCTAAAGAAACTCTTCCTTGTAGTACAGTTTGAAGTCAGGTAGTGTGATGCCTCCAGCTTTGTTCTTTTGGCTTAGGATTGACTTGGCAATGCGGGCTGTTTTTTGGTTCTATGTGAACTTTAAAGTAGTTTTTTCCAATTCTGTGAAGAAAGTCATTGGTAGCTTCATGGGGATGGCATTGAATCTATAAATTACCTTGGGCAGTATGGCTATTTTCATGATATTGACTCTTCCTACCCATGAGCATGTATGTTCTTCCATTTGTTTGTATCCTCTTTTATTTCATTGAGCAGTGGTTCATAGTTCTCCTTGAAGAGGTCCTTCACATCCCTTGTAAGTTGGATTCCTAGGTATTTTATTCTCTTTGAAGCAATTGTGAATGGGAGTTCACTCATGATTTGCCTCTCTGTTTGTCTGTTATTGGTATATAAGAATGCTTGTGATTGTTGCACATTGATTTTGTATCCTGAGACTTTTGCTGAAGTTGCTTATCAGCTTAAGGAGATTTTGGGCTGAGACGATGGGGTTTTCTAGACATACAATCATGTCATCTGCAAACAGAGACAATTTGACTTCCTCTTTTCCTAATTGAATACCCTTTATTTCCTTCTCCTGCCTGATTGCCCTGTCCAGAACTTCCAACACTATGTTGAATAGGAGTGGTGAGAGAGGGCATCCCTGTCTTGTGCCAGTTTTCAAAGGGAATGCTTCCAGTTTTTGTCCATTCAGTATGATATTGGCTGTGGGTTTGTCATAGATAGGAAGTCTACAGTAACCAAAACAGCATGGTACTGGTACCAAAACAGAGATATAGACCAATGGGACAGAACAGAGCCCTCAGAAATAATGCCACATATTTACAACTATCTGATCTTTGACAAACCTGACAAAAACAAGCAATGGGGAAAGGATTCCCTATTTAATAAATGGTGCTGGGAAAACTGGCTAGCCATATGTAGAAAGCTGAAACTGGATCCCTTCCTTACACCTTATACAAAAATTAACTCAAGATGGATTAAAGACTTAAATGTTAGACCTAAAACCATAAAAACCCTGGAAGAAAACCTAGGCAATAGCATTCAGGACATAAGCATGGGCAAAGACTTCATGTCTAAAACACCAAAAGCAATGGCAACAAAAGCCAAAATTGACAGATGGGATCTAATTAAACTAAAGAGCTTCTGCACAGCAAAAGAAACTACCATCAGAGTGAACAGGCAACCTACAGAATGGGAGAACATTTTTGCTATCTACTTATCTGACAAAGGGCTAATATCCAGAATCTACAATGAACTCAAACAAATTTACAAGAAAAAAACAAACAACTCCATCAAAAAGTGGGCGAAGGGTATGAACAGACACTTCTCAAAAGAAGACATTTATGCAGCCAAAAAACACATGAAAAAATGCTCACCATCACTGGCCATCAGAGAAATGCAAATCAAAACCACAATGAGATACCATCTCACACCAGTTAGAATGGCAATCATTAAAAAGTCAGGAAACAACAGGTGCTGGAGAGGATGTGGAGAAATAGGAACACTTTTACACTGTTGGTGGGACTGTAAACTAGTTCAACCATTGTGGAAGTCAGTGTGGTGATTCCTCAGTGATCTAGAACTAGAAATACCATTTGACCCAGCCATCCCATTATTGGGTATATACCCAAAAGATTATAAATCATGCTGCTATAAAGACACATGCACACGTATGTTTATTGCGGCATTATTCACAATAGCAAAGACTTGGAACCAACCCAAATGTCTAACAATGATAGACTGGATTAAGAATATGTGGCACATATACACCATGGAATACTATGCAGCCATAAAAAAGGATGAGTTCATGTCCTTTGTAGGGACATGGATGAAGCTGGAAACCATCATTCTCAGCAAGCTATTGCAAGGAGAAAAAACCAAACACCGCATGTTCTCACTCATAGGTGGGAATTGAACAATGAGAACACATGGACACAGGAAGGGGAACATCACACACCGGGGACGGTTGTGGGGTGGGGGGAGGGGGGAGGGATAGCATTAGGAGATATACCTAATGCTAAATGATGAGGTAATGGGTGCAGCACACCAACATGGCACGTGTATGCATATGTAACAAACTTGCACGTTGTGCACATGTACCCTAAAACTTAAAGTATAATAATAATAAAATTAAAAAAAAAAAGGAACTCTTCCACAAGGTGATGAGTGCAAGACCATTCATAGTATAATATTTCATAAGAACAAAACCTGGGAAAATAACTTCATAGCTATTAACAGAATACTATCTTAAAATTTGAATGTCCTAACATTGGGATATTATAGAACTTTGTAAATGAGTAAGCCACTGCTGCATATATCAATATACATGCATTAAAAATTCTTGCATAAAAAAGCAAGTTGCAGAAAATTTACAAACCAAAATCATTAATATATTGGCTCATCTGCATATTTATATAACAAAACAATATAAAAATGCAAGAGAACTACGACACAATTCAGGATAGTGGTTATCTGGGGGAAAGACATAGAGAAATGAAATGGAGGGAGAGGCATATAAGCAGATGTAATGCTGGTAATGTTCTAATATAGTCCTTGCTATGGATTGAATTGCGTCCATTCCAAAAAAGATTTGTTGAACTCCTAACACCTTGAATCCCAGAATGTGACCTTATTTGGAAATACGGTAGCTCCAATAAAATTACTTAAGATCAGGTCATATTGGAGTAGGGTAGACCCCTAATCTAACACGACTAAGGTTTTTATAAGAAGACAGCTACATGAAGACAAAAACACAGGGAGAAGGGTATGTGAAAATAAAGGCAGAAATTACAGTCATATTCCTCTGCAAGCCTAAGAATGTAAAAGATCGCCAGAAAATCATCAGAAGCTAGGGAAAGGCATGGAATAGATTTTCTCTCACAGTTCTCAGAAGGAGCCAATCCTGTCAACACCTTGATTTTGGACTTCTAGCCTCCAGACTCTAAAACAATACATTTTTGTTGTTAAGCTACCTAGTTTATAGTACCTTGTTACAGCAGTCTTAGAAAAATGAATACAGTTCTTAAATAAAGTGGCAGGTTCATAATGTTTATTTTATAATTTATAACTAATAAATGTGTACATATATTACTTTTTATATTTCAAGTAGTTACATAATAAAAAAGAAAAGACAAAGTTATTATTTTTATCACTGTGAAACAGTGGCATGCATTCACGATTAATCTTGTTTTTT
This sequence comes from Pongo pygmaeus, assembly GCF_028885625.2. Taxonomy (NCBI): domain Eukaryota; kingdom Metazoa; phylum Chordata; class Mammalia; order Primates; family Hominidae; genus Pongo; species Pongo pygmaeus. The sequence continues at coordinate 151,655,975 of NC_072373.2, read as the reverse complement.
TTTTTTTTTTCCAGACAAGGTCTCACTATGTTGCCCAGGGTGGAGTGCAGTGACACAATCACAGCTCACTGCAGCCTTGGCCTTCCAGGCTCAAGTAATCCTCCCATCTCAGCCTCCCAAGTAGCTGGGACTATAAGAATACACCTCTAAACCTGGATAATTTTTGTATATTTTTTTTGTAGAGATGAGGTTTCACCATGTTGCCCAGGCTGGTCTGTAACTCCTACGCTGAAGCCATATGCCTACCTTGGCCTCCCAAAATACTGAGATTATAGGCATCAGCCACTGTGCCCAGCCTCCACTATTAATCTTGATGGCAAATTCCAATAAAGCTTTTCTAGGCAATTTTATTAAAACTATGAAATCAACTTCCAGAACTCCTCTTGATTTTTATGGAACTTTTATCTCAACCTCAGTCACATGGAGTCCCTGTTTCTCTGATTGTAATTATAGTGTGCCCATCTTCTGAGAGAAGTGTCTTGCCTGTAATCCTGAATGAAGGTGATTGGCAAGCACACACCTGTCATGGCATGTTATCTTCTTGTAGACAGGCTGACATCAGCTCTGCCTCTATTTAACACAAAAAGGACATCTAAAATCACATCAAGATTTCCAGCATGCATGCTACAAAAGTAAGTGCTTTCTCCTAGCCTAGATGCCACACCAGAGCAGAGGCTAAGATGCCTTATTCATACAGCTGTGTTTCTGCCTCCTAGAAACGGAGTGTGGTGCAAAGTAGATGCTCAATGAATTTGCTGAAGAATGTATGAATGAGTGGTTCTATTAGTGTACACTTCTTTGAAACAATACAAGCTGCACTACTTTTCAGAAGGGTTTATCAGGCATCTCCCACTCTCCACAACATTTTGGTCTGTTAGTTCCTTTCATCTGTGGATTCCCCAGGTTTTCTTTTTTATATAAGCACTCAAGGGTTGTCTTTGGGTACTTTGAATAGGGATCAGATTTGGGGCCCATAAGACCAGACACACGTTTGTCTGTGTATGTGAGTTTTTTTTTTCTTTTGAAGGTAGTTAGTTATTCTTCTTTTAGACTAGTAACATGCAGAGAAGAGATGGAGGTTCTGTAGACTCTTTTATTAATGCTCAGGTGAAATGTGTCTTGATTAAGGAATGGCTTCTAAAAAAGGAACACCAAGAATACATACAAAGTAGATATTGTTTTGAAATCGGATTTATCTAGTACTTTGAAAAAGACATTAATATTGTTTTGAATATATTACATAATGAATGTTATAATTTGACATTGTATTTATGTGAATTTTTTTCTTTTTTTAAATACCCAGTAGCTAGAACAGCTGATGTTAGTGAGATGCTCCAGTGAGAGCCTGAAAGTTTTCAAAATCCTGAACTCTAATACTGGAAATACTGACTATAGCATTTATTAATTTAAGCAACATTTGATGAGTGGCCAGGCATTGTCCTAGGTGAGAATGAAGAGATGAACAAAACTTCTGCAGTAATTCATTTCAGTGGGAGACATAAGTAAACCAACAATTGCAATGTCATGTCATTAAGTGCTATTAATCATTGAAGGAAAGAACAGGAGGTGGGGCCAAGATGGCCCACTAGAAACAGTGGCGATTGGAGGCTTCCATTGAAAAGAACCATAATAAGCATGTGAATCTTTCACCAGCAACCAAGGTATCCAGGTTCTCTCATCAGAACTGACTAGGTGGCTGGCATGATCCATGGAGAGTGAGGTGTGGTGCAGCAGCCCACCTGAGAGCCACATGGGGCAGGGGAGATCACACTCCCCAGCCAAGGGAGGTGGTTAGTGAGTGTGCTACCCAGCTGGGGAAACTGCTTTTTCCATGGAACTGTGCAACCCATGGACTGGAAGATCCCACTTGCGAGCCAATGCCACCAGGGTCTAGGGCCCCAATCCTGGAGCCATGCAGATTCTCAGCAGCCTCTCAGCTGGAATCTGCTTAGGCCTGCCAAGCTCCTGGGGGAAGGCGCAACCAGCACCAGAGCTGCAGCTGCCTGCTGTTTAAGCCATTTGAGCTCCTTGGGAGAGGGGCAGCAGCCAGCACTGGGACTCACAACTGCCTAACATGCTAAGCTTCCTGGGTGGGGGAAGGGCAGCATCCATCTCTATAGCTCCAGACCACACTTTTCCCCAGCTGGAGACAGTGAGGCTGGATGGCTTGGTCCCAAAAAGTGTCTCCACAGCCTTACACACCAGCTGTGACAGACTGTAGCCAGAGCATCTCTTCAGGGCTGACCCTGACTCATCCTTCCTTAGTGGGTGGGGCTTCCTGCAGGAACTCCAAAAATTCCAACCAGAGGCTCAGGGATAGAACCCCAATCTCCCTTGGCCTGAGCCCCTAGGGGAAGGGGTGGCTGCAGTCTGTGGACCAGCAGAATTATCCTTTCCTCCTGGTACTTCTGAGGAATCCAGGCAGCCCAGATGAGTGGGTTTCCCCCTAGTTAAGTACACCCCCTCTACCAAGGGACAGTCAAAATGCTTTGTTAAATGGGTCCTGTTCCCTGTGTCACCCAACAAGGTGAGACCCTCCAACAGGGGTTGTCAGACACCCTATACAGGAGCAATCCTGCTGGCATCAGGTTGGTGCCTCTCGAGGTCAGAGATCCCAGAGGAAGGAGCAGGCACCCATCTTTGCTGTTCTCCAGCCTCCTTGAGTGACATCTCCAAGCACAGGAGTGAACCAGATGAATAGGGCTTGAAGTGAACCCCCAGCAAACCACAGCAGCCCTATAGAAGAGGGACCTGACAATTGAAAGAAAAACAGACAAACAGAAAGCAACAACAGCATCAACAAAAACAAAAAGTCTTCACAAAAACCCCATCCCAGGGTCAGCAGCCTCAAAGATTGAAACTAGACAAACTCATGAAGATGAGAAAAAATCAATGAAAAAATGCTGAAAACCCAAAAGTCCAGAGTGCCTCTTCTCCAAATGTTCACAGTGTCTCTCCAGCAAGGGCACAAAACTGGACAGAGGATGAGATGGACGAATTGACAGAAGTAGGCTTCAGAAGATGGGTAATAAAAAAAAAAAACTATGCTGAGCTAATGGAGCTTGCTCTAACCCAATGCAAAGAAGCTAAGAACCTTGATAAAAGGTTAGAGGAACTGCTGACTAGAATAACCAGTTTAGAGCGGAACATAAATAACCTGATGGAGCTGAAAAACACAGCACAAGAACTTTGTGAAGCATACACAAGTATCAATAGCCAAATCGAACAAGCGGAAGAAAGGATACCAAAGTCTGAAGACCACCTTGCTGAAATAAGGCATCCAGACAATATTAGAGAAAAAAGAATGAAAAGGAAAGAACAAATCCTCTAAAAAATATGGGACATTGTATAAAGACCGAACCTACGATTGACTGGCATACCTGAAGGAGATGGGAAGAATGGAAACAAGCTGGAAAACACATCAGGATATTATCCAGGAGAACTCCCCCAACCTAGCAAGACAGGCCAACGTGCAAATTCAGGAGATACAGGGAAAATCACTAAGATACTCCATGAGCACATCAATCCCAAGACACATAATCATCAGATTCTCCAACATTGAAATGAAGGAAAAAATGGAAAGGGCAACTGGAGAGAAAGGCCAGGTCACTTACAAAGGGAAGCCCATCAGACTAACAGCAGACCTCTCAGCAGAAACTCTACAAGCCAGAAGAGATTGGGGGCCAATATTCAACATTCTTAAAGAAAAGAATTTTCAACCCAGAATTTCACATTCAGCCATACTAAGCTTCGTAAGTGAAGGAGAAATAAAATCTTTTTCTGAAAAGCAAATGCTGATGGATTTCGTTACTGCCAGGCCTGCATTGCAAGAGCTCCTGAAGGAAGCATTAAATGTGGAAAGGAAAATCAGGTATCAGCCACTGCAAAACACACCAAAATATAAAGCCTAATGGCACTATGAAGAAACTGCATCACCTAGTGTGGAAAATAACCAGCTAGCATCATGACGACAGGGTCAAATTCACAATAATAATACTAACCTTAAATGCAAATGGGCTAAATGCCCCAATTAGAAGACACAGACTGGCAAATTGGATAAAGAGTCAAGACCCATTGGTGTGCTGTATTCAGGAGACACATCTCATGTGAAAAAGCACACTCATGTGCAAAGACACACACAAAATGAAGGGATGGAGGAAAATTTGTCAAGCAAATGGAAAGCCAAAAAAAGCAGAGGTTGCAATTCTAGTCTCTGTCAAAACAGACTTTAAGCCAACAAAGATCAAAAAAGAAAGAAGGGCATTATATAAAAGTAAAGGGAACAATGCAACAAGAAGAGCTAACTATTCTAAATACATATGCACTCAATACAAGAACACCCAGATTCACAAAACAAGTTCTTAGAGACCTACAAAGACATACATAGACTCTGATGTAATAATAGTGGGAGACTTTAACATCCCACGTTGAACTCAGCTCTGAACCAAGTGGACCTAATAGACATCTACAGAACTCTCCACCCCAAATCCACAGAATATACATTCTTCTCAGTGCCATATGGCACTTATTCTAAATTCAACCACAAAATTGATAGTAAAACACTCCTCAGCAAATGCAAAAGAACTGAAATAATAACAGTCTCTCAGAATATAGTGCAATCAAATTAGAACTCAGGATTAAGAAACTCGCTCAAAACCACACAATTACATGGAAATGGAACAACCTGCTCCTGAATAACTCCTGGGTAAATAATGAAATTAAGGCAGAAATCAAGTTCTTTGAAACTAATTAAAATAAAGAGAAAACCTACCAGAATTTCTGGGACACAGCTAAAGCAGTGTTAAGAGGGAAATTTATAGCACTAAATGCCCACATCAGAAAGCTAGAAAGATCTCAAATCAATACCCTAACATCACAATTTAAAAAAGCTAGAGAGGCAAGAGCAAACTAATTCAAAAGCTAGCAGAAGACAAGAAACAACTAAGATCAGAGCAGAATTGAAGGAGATAGAGATAAAAAAGCTCCAAAAAATCAATGAATCCTGGAGCTGTTTTTTTCTTTTTGAAAAAATTAACAAAATACATAGACCATTAGCTAGACTAATAAAGAAGAAAAAAGAGAATAATCAAATAGACACTATAAAAATGATAAAGGGAATATCACCACTGACCCCACAGAAATACAAACTACTGTCAGAGAATACTATAAATACCTCTATGCAAATAAAATAGAAAATCTAGAAGAAATGGATAAGTTCCTGGATACATACACCCTCCCAAGACTAAACCATGAAGAAGTTAAATCCCTCAATAGACCAATAATGAGTTCTGAAATTGAGCCTATATAATAAATAAAATAAAGGGTATTGAAATAGGAAGAGAGCCCACCAAGCAAAAAAAGCCCATGACCAGATGGATTCATAGGTGAGTTCTACCAGAGGTAGAAAGAAGAGCTGGTACCATTCCTTTTGAAACTATTTCAAATAATTGAAAAGGAGAGGCTCCTCCCTAACTCATTTTATGAAGCCAGCATCATCTTGATACCAAAACTGGGCAGAAATGCAACAAAAAAAGAAAACTTCAGGCCAATATCCCTGATAAACATCAATACAAAAATCCCCAATGAAATACTGGCAAACTGAATCCAGCCGCACATCAAAAAACTAATCCACCATGTTCAAGTTGGCCTCATCCCTGGGATGCAATAAATGTAATCCATCAATAAACGTAATCCATCACATAAACAGAACCAAAGACAAAAACCACATGATTATCCCAATAGATGCAAAAAAGGCCTTTGATAAAATTCAACATCCCTTGATGTTAAAAACTCTCAATTAATTAGGTATTGATGGAACATATCTCCAAATAATAAGAGCCATTTATGGCAAACCCACAGCCAATATCATATTGAACAGGTAAAAGCTAGAAGCATTCCCTTTGAAAACCAGCACAAGACAAGGATGCCCTCTCTCATCACTCCTATTCCACATAGTATTGGAAGTTCTTGCCAGAGCAATTTGGCAAGAGAAAGAAATAAAGGGTATTCATATAGGAAGAGGGAAGTCACATTGTCCCTGTTTGCTGAAGACATGATTTTATATTTAGAAAATGCCATTGTCTTAGCCCAAAAGCTTCTTAAGCAGACAAGAAACTTCAGTAAGGTCTTAGGATACAAAATCAATATGCAAAATCACAAGCATTTTTTTTACACCAACAATAGCAAAGCTGAGAGCCAAATCATGAATGAACTCCCATTCATGATTACTACAAAAAGAATAAAATACCTACGAATAGAGCTAACAAGGGATGTGAAGGACCTCTTCAAGGAGAACTACAAACCACTGCTCAAAGAAATAAGAGAGGGCACAAACAAATGGAAAAACATTCCATGCTCCTGGACAGGAAGAATCAATATCATGAAAATGGTCATACTGCCCAAAATAATTTATAGATTCAGTACTATTCCCATCAAACTACCATTGACATTCTTCACAGAATTAGAAAAAACTACTTCAAATTTCATATGAAATCAAAGAAGATCCCATATAGCCAAGACAATCCTAAGCAAAAAGAACAAAGCTGGAGGCATCATGCTACCTGACTTCAAACTATGCTACAAGCCTACAGTAACCAAAACAGCATGGTATTGGTATCAAAACAGACATATAGATCACTGGCACAGAACAGAGGCCTCAGAAATAACACCACACATCTACAACCATCTGATCTTCAACAAACCTGACAAAAACAAGCAATGAGGAAAGGATGTCCTATTTAATAAATGGTGTTGGGAAAACTGGCTAGCCATATGCAAAAAACTGAAACTGGACCCCATTCCTTATACCTTATACAAAAATTAACTCAAGATGGATTGAAGACTTAAATGTAAAACCTAAAATAATAAAAACTCTAGAAAAAAATGTAGGCAATACCATTCAGGACATAGGCATGGGCATAGACCTTATGACAAAAACACAAAAAGCAATGACAACAAAAGCCAAAATTGACAAATGGGATCTAATTAAACTAAAGAGCTTCTGTACAGCAAAAGAAACTATTATCGGAGTGAACAGGCAACCTAGAGAATGGGAGAAAATTTTTGCAACCTACCTATCTGACAAAGGTCTAATATTCAGAATTTACAAGGAACTTAACACATTTACGAGAAAAAAACAAACATCCCCATCAAAAAGTGGGCAAAGGATATGAACAGATGCTTCTAAAAAGAAGACATTTACACAGTCAACAAACATATGAAAAAAGCTCAATATCACTGATCATTAGAGAAATGCAAATAAAAACCACAATGAGATACCATCTCATGTCAGTTAGAATGGTGATTATTAAAATGTCAAGAAACAAGGTGGATGGCAAGACGGTTGAATAGGAACAGCTGTGATCTTCAGCTCCCAGTGAGATCAATGCAGAAGGGTGATTTCTGCATTTCCAACTGAGGTATCCGGCTCTTCTCATTGGGACTAGTTAGACAGTGGGTGCAGCCCATGGAGGGTGAGCAAAAGCAGGGTGGGGTGTTGCCTTACTGGAGAAGCACAAGGGGTCGGGGAACTCCCTCCCCTAGCCAAGGGAAGCTGTGAGGGACTGTGCCATGAGGAACAGTGCACTCCAGCCCAGATACTATGCTTTTCACATGATCTTTGCAACCCGCAGACCAGGAGATTCCCTCTGGTGCCTACGTCACCAGGGCCCTGGATTTCAAGCACAAAACTGAGCAGCTATTTGGGTAGACATCTAGCTAGCTGCAGGAGTTTCTTTTCATACCTCTGTGGCACCTGGAAAGCCAGGGAGACAGAACTGTTTACTCCCCCGGAAAGGGGGCTGAAGACAGGAAGCCAAGTGGTCTAGCTCAGCGGATCCCACCCCCATGGAGCTCAGCAAGCTGAGATCCACTGGCTTGAATTTCTTGCTGCCAGCACAGCAGTCTGAAGTCTACCTGGGAGACTTGAGCTTGGTTGGGGGAGGGGTGTCCACGGTTTTCCCCTCACAGTGTGAACAAAGCCGCCAGGAAGTTTGAACTGGGTGCGGAACCCACCGCAGCTCAGCAAAGCCACTGTAGCCAGACTGCCTCTCTAGATTCCACCTCTCTGGGCAGGGCATCTCTGAAAGAAAGGCAGCAGCCCCAGTCAGGGGCTTATATAGATCAAACTCCCATCTCCCTGGGACAGAGCACCTGGGGGAAGGGGTATCTGTGGGGCTGCTTCAGCAGACTTAAATGTTCCTGCCTGCTGGCTCTGAAGGGAGAAGTGGATCTCCCAGCACAGCGCTTGAGCTCTGCTAAGGAACAGACTGCATCCTCAAGTGGGTCCCTGACTCCCGTGCCTCCTGACTGGGAGGCAGCTCCCAGCAGGGGTTGACAGACACCTCGTACAGGAGAGTTCCGGCTGGCATCTGGCAGGTGCCCCTCTGGGATGAAGCTTCCAGAGGAAGGAACAGACAGCAATCTTTGCTGTTCTGCAGACTCTGCTGGTGATACAGGCAAACATGGTGTGGCGTGGACCTCCAGCAAACCCCAGCAGACCTGCAGGAGAGGAGCCTGACTGTTAGATGGAAAACTAACAAACAGAAAGGAATAGAATAAACATCAACAAAAAGGATGTCCACACAGAAACTCCATCCAAAGCTAACCAACATCAAAGGCCAAAGGTAGATAAATCCATGAAGATAAGGAAAAACCAGTGCAAAAAGGCTTAAAATTCCAAAAAACAGAATGCCTCTTCTCCTCCAAAGGAACACAACCCCGTGCCAGCAAGGGAACAAAACTGGACAAAGAATGAGTTTGATGAATTGACAGAAGTAGGCTTCAGAAGATGGGTAATAACAAACACCACTGAGCTAAAGCTAACCCAATACAAGGAAGCTAAGGACATTGAAAAAATGTTAGAGGAATTGCTAACTAGAATAACCAGTTTAGGGAAGAACATAAATGACCTTATGGAGCTGAAAAACACAGCATGAGAACTTCGTGAAGAATACACAAGTATCAATAGCTGAATCGATCAAGTGGAAAAACGCATATCAGAGATTGAAGATCAACTTAATGAAATAAAGCATGAAGACAAGATTAGAAAAAAAAAAAAGAATGAAAAGAAATGAAGAAAGCCTCCAAGAAATATGGGACTCTATGAAAAGACCAAACCTACGTTTGATTGGTGTACCTGAAAGTGACGGGGAGAATGGAACCAAGTTAGAAAACACTCTTCTGGATATTATCCAGGAGAACTTCCCCAATCTAGCAAGACAGGCCAACATTCAAATTCAGGAAATACAGAGAACACCACAAAGATACTCCTTGAGAAGAGCAACTCCAGACACATAATCGTCAGATTCACCAAGGTTGAAAAGAAGGAAAAATGTTAAGGGCAGCCAGAGAGAAAGGTCAGGTTACTCACAAAGGGAAGCCCATCAGACTAACAGTGGATCTCTCTGAAGAAACCCTCCAAGCCAGAAGAGAGTGGGGGACAATATTCAACATTCTTAAAGAAAAGAATTTTCAACCCACAATTTCATATCCAGCAAAACTAGGCTTCATAGGCGAAGGAGAAATAAAATCCTTTACAGACAGGAAATGCTGAGAGATTTTGTCACAACCAGGCCTGCCTTACAAGAGCTCCTGAAGGAAGCACTAAACGTGGAAAGGAACCACCAGTACCAGCCACCGCAAAAACATACTAAATTGTGAAGACCAACAACACTATGAAGAAACTGCATTAACTAATGGGCAAAGTAACCAGCTAGCATCATAATGACAGGAACAAATTCACACATAACAATATTAACCTTAAATGTAAATGCACTAAATGCCCCCATTAAAAGACACAGACTGGCAAATTGGATAGTCAATACCCATTGGTGTGCTGTATTCAGCAGACACATCTTACATGCAAAGACACGCAAAGGCTGAAAATAAAGGGATGGAGGAATATTTATCAAGCAAATGGAAAGCAAAAAAAAAAGCAGGGATTGCAATCCTAGTCTCTAATAAAACAGACTTTAAACCAACAAAGATCAAAAAAGACAAAGAAGGGCATTACATAATGGTAAAGGAATCAATGCAACAAGAGGAACTAACTATCCTAAATATACATGCATCCAATAAAGGAGCACCCAGATTCATAAAGGGAGTTCTTAGAAACCTACAAAGAGACTTAGACTCCCACACAATAATAGTAGGAGACTTTAACACCCCACTGTCAATATTAGATAGATCAATGAGACAGAAAATTAACAAGGATATTTAGGACTTGAAATCAGCATTGGACCAAGTGGACCTAATAGACATCTACAGAACTCTCCACCCCAAATCAACAGAATATACATTCTTCTCAGCACCACATCACACTTATTCTAAAATTGACCACATAATTGGAAGTAAAACACTCCTCAGCAAATGCAAAAGAAAGGGAATCATAACAGTCTCGCAGACCACAGTGCAATAAAATTAGAACTCAGGATTAAGAAACTCATTCAAAACCACACAACTACATGGAAACTGAACAACCTGCTCCTGAACGACTACTGGTAAATAATGAAATGAAGGCAGAAACAAGTAAGTTCTTTGAAACCAATGAGAACAAAGACACAATGTACCAGAATCTGTGGGACACAGCCAAAGCAGTGTTTAGAGGAAAATTTATAGAATGAATGCCCACAGGAGAAAGAAGAAAAGATCTAAAATTGACACCCTAACATCACAACTAAAATAACTAGAGAAGCAAGAGCAAATGAATTCAAAAGTTAGAAAAGACAAGAAATCACTAAGATCAGAGCAGAACTGAAGGAGATAGAGACATGAAAGACCTTCAAAAAAATCAAAGAATCCAGGAGCTAGCCAGATTAATAAGAAAAGAGAGAAGAATCAAATAGGCACAATACAAAATGATAAAGGGGATATCACCACTGACCCCACAGAAATACATACTACCATCAGAGAATACTATAAATACCTCTATGCAAATAAAATAGAAAATCTAGAAGAAATAGATAAATTCCTGGAAACATATGCCCTCCCAAGACTAAACCATGAAGAAGTCAAATCCCTGAATAGACCAATAATGAGTTCTGAAATTGAGGCAGTAATTAATAGCCTACCAAGCAAAAAAAGCCCAGAGCAGACAGATTCACAGCTGAAGTCTACCAGAGGTACAAAAAGAGCTGGTACCATTCCTTCTGAAACTACCCCAAACAGTAGAAAAAGAGGGACTCCTCCCTAACTCATTTTATGAGGCCAGCATCATCCTGATACCAAAACCTGGCAGAGACACAAAAACAACAAAAAAGAAAATTTCAGGCTAATATCCATGATAGATAACAACGTGAAAATCCTCAATAAAATGGTAAACCGAATCCAGCAGCACATCAAAAAGCTTATCCACCATGATCAAGTTAGCTTCATCCTTGGGATGCAAGACTGGTTCAACATACGCAAATCAATAAACATAATCCATCACATAAACAGAACAATGACAAAAACCACATGATTATCTCAATAGATGCAGAAGAGGCCTTCGATAAAATTCAACACCCTTCTTGCTAAAAGCTCTCAATAAACTAGATATTGACGGAATGTATTTATGACAAATCCACAGCCAATTTCATATGGACTGGGAAAAAGCTGGAAGCATTCCCTTTGAAAGCCAACACAAGACAAGGATGCCCTCTCTCCCCACTCCTATTCAACATAGTATTGGAAGTTCTGGCCAGGGCAATCAGGTAAGAGAAAGAAATAAAGCTATTCAAATAGGAAGAGAGGAAGTCCAATTGTCTCTATTTGTAGATGACACGAATGTATATGTAGAAAACCTCATCGTCTCAGCCCAAATCTCCTTAAACTGATAAGCAACTTCAGCAAAATCTCTGGATACATCAGTGTGCAAAACTCACAAGCATTCCTTTACACCAATAATAGACATACAGAGAGCCAAATCATGAGTGAACTCCCATTCACAATTGCTACAAAGAGAATAAAATACCTAGGAATACAGCTTACAAGGGGTGACAAGGACTTCTTCAAAGAGAACTACAAACCACTGCTCAAGGAAATAAGAGAGTAGATAAACAAAAGGAAAACATCCCATGCTCATGAATGGAAGAATCAATATCATGAAAATGGTCATGTTGCCAAAGTAATATATAGATTCAATGCTATCCCCAGCAGGTTACCATTGACTTTATTCACAGAATTAGAAAAAACTACTTTAAATTTCATATGGAAGCAAAAAAGAGCCCATATAGCCAAGACAATCCTAAGGAAAAAGAGCAAAACTGGAGGGATTGCACTGCCTGACTTCTAACTATACTACAAGGCTATAGTAACCAAAACAGCATGGTACTGGTACCAAAAACATATACAGACCAGTGGAACAGAACAGAGGCCTCAGAAATAACTCCACACATCTACAACCATCTGATCTTTGACGAACCTGACAAAAACAAGCAATGGGGAAAGGATTCCCTATTTAATAAATGATGTTGGGAAAACTGGCTAGCCATATGCAGAAAACTGAAACTGGATCCCTTCCTTATACCTTATACAAAAATTAACTCAAGATGGATTAAAGACTTAAACGTAAAAGCTAAAACCATAAAACCCTAGTAGAAAACATAGGGAATACCATTCAGGACATAGGCATGGGCAAAGACTTCATGACCTAAACACCAAAAGTAATGACAACAAAAGCCAAAATTGACAAATAGGACCGAATTAAACCAAAGAGCTTTTGTACAGCAAAAGAAACTATCATCAGAGTGAACAGGCAACCTACAGAATGGGAGAAAATTTTTGCAATCTATCTATCTGACAAAGGGCTAATATCCAGAATCTACAAAGAACTTAAACAAATTTAAAAGAAAAAAACAAACAACCCCATCAAAAAGTGGATGAAGGATATGAGCAGACACTTCTCAGAAGACATTTGTGTGGCCAACAAACATGAAAAAAAGCCCAATGAGATACCATCTCATGCCAGTTAGAATGGCGATCATCAAAACATCAGGAAACAACAGATGCTGGAGAGGATGTGGAGAAATAGGAATGTTTTTACACTGTTGGTAGGAGTGCAAATTAGTTCAACCATTGTGGAAAACAGTGTGGTGATTTCTCAAGAATCTAGACTCAGAAATACCATTTGACCCAGCAATCCCATTACTGGGTATATACCTAAAAGATAACTCATTCTACTCTAAAGACACACGCACAAGTATGTTTATTGCAGCACTGTTCACAATAGCAAAGACGTGGAACCAACCCAAATGCCCATTAATGACAGACTGGATAAAGAAAATGTGGTACATACACACCATGGAATACTATGCAGCCATAACAAGGGATGAGTTCATGTCCTTTGCAGGGACATGGACGAAGCTGAAAACCATCATTCTCAGCAAACTAACACAAGAACAGAAAACCAAACACTGCATGTTCTCACTCATAAGTGGGAGTTGAATAATGAGAACACATGGACACAGGGAGGGGAACATCACATACCAGGGCCTGTCAGGGCATGGAGGGCTTGGGAAAGGACAGCATTAGGAGAAATACCTAATGTAGATGATAGGTTGACCACCATGGCACATGTATACCTATGCACATGTATCTCAGAACTTAAAGTATAATAATTTAAAAAAAGTTAAAATAAAAATTAATGACTTTTGAAGAAAAAAAAGTCAAGAAACAATAGATGCTGGCAGGCTGTGGAGAAATAGGAATGCTTTTACACTGTTGGTAGGAACGTAAATTAGTTCAACCATTATGGAAGACAGTATGGTGATTCCTCAAGGATCTAGAACCAGAAATATCATTTGATCCAGCAATCCCATTACTGGATATATACCCAAAGGAATACAAATCATTCTACTATGAACACATGCACACATATGTTTACTGCAGCACTATTTACAATAGCAAAGTCATAGAACCAACCCAAATGCCCATCAATGATAGACTGGATAAAGAAAATGTGGTACATATACACCACGGAATACTATACAGCCATAAAAAGGAATGAGATCATGTCCTTTGCAGGGACATGGATGAACCTGGATGCTATCATCCTCAGCTAACTAGCACAGGAACAGAAAACCAAACACCGCATGTTTTCACTTATAAATGGGAGTTCAGCAATGAGAACACATGGACACAGGGAGGGGAACAACATGCACCAGGGCCTGTTAGGGGGTGCGGGGCAGGGGGAGGGAACTTAGAGGACGGGTCAATAGGTGCAAAAATTTCATGTTTTTTAAAAAAGAAAAAAATTATATATGCACTCACATATTTTAAAAAATAAAGGAAAGAATAGTACTCTGTGTCATTCATATTTTCAGTATAGCTTATCACACAATTGTTCTTTGGATACTGGCCATTCATTTATAATATTTCTCTAGTAACCAGGTTATCTAACCAAAATGTTTAATTCCCTCACCATAATTGAATAATAGTTTAGTTTACAAGTTATGATCATATCATTTAAAAAAAATCTCAATATCTACCACAGGGGAAAACTGCAATCATTCCTTTCTACAGTTAATGGCTAATATATTTTATCCCGCTTTTTCATTTTTTGATCCCTTCCAATTTCCAGGAATTTAGAGGTCCCTTCTGGTTTTAGAATGGAGAAACAGGGTTCGTTTCCATGTGGTACTGATTTTTCACATAGGTAGTGGCAACATTTTACTACAATAAAAAGAGCAAAAGTCAGTAATAGATTCACATAAGTGTTTAGCTAGAAAAACGAGACACAGCTAATGGGTATGTGTCGAAGCGATATTAGATAAAAGCAATTACAGAATAAAATGGCTCAAATCGTAATTCCTAATGAAAAAATAGATTACTTCATCACAAATTTATCTCCACAAAATTTATTAGACGCACATCTCTTGGGGTATACATATCACTAGAAATTCTCTCTCCAGTGGACTTCTAAAATCACTGGAATGTTACTAATCCGTTATCTGCAGGTGTACTTTAAGAAGTCATCTCATCCCTTTTCCTTTTCACATTCCTTAGAAAGCTGGAAACAGTCCCAGTCCTCTGTGTGACAGTGAACCCTAAAGGCTGTGAGCGTTTTCATTTACAACACTGGGCTTGAATACCTGTTTTTAACTCCCTGGAGATATTTGTCACAAAATTCTCCCTCAAGCACACAACCTCTTTCTACCTGGATTCTTTATGCGTTTCGAGCTGGACTTGGAATGAATTGTCTGCAAGCTACCATCTGACAGCCTAACACGCCATCTTAGGCTTTCCTCGGCTCTCCAGACTGCTGTCTTGCATCCCCAGAGATGGCTTGGGGATAAAAATGAATTTAAAACAAAACTTTCTTTAGCTGGTCCAGCGGCTGAGGGCAGCTCTGATGCATCCGAGCACGGTGCCCTCTTCTCTCCCAGTTCTGCTCTGTGCCCATGGAAAAGGGGGCGGAGGCGAGAGAGAAGAGGAAGAGGCGGAGGTCACTCGCGCGCCCCATCCCTCCCAGGCTGCGAGTGCAGCTAGGTGCAGAGGGATCCCAGGAGCCGAGCGCGCGCCGCAGGTTCCGCGCTAAGGGAACCAGTGTGCGGAGGGGACGAGTGGCTGGACCACAGCCGGCGCCCGATCAGGATCTCCGCGCTGGGATCGGTGGAACTTGAGGCAGCGGCGGCGCGGGGCGCCATGGCACACAGAGCGGCTCCGTCTTCTGCTCCTCAGAGAGCCCGGCTGGCGGCCTGGGATGACAAGGTACCACCCCTCCAGAGGCTGATCCCAATGCATCGGCTTCGCTTATCTAGACCCAGATTTAACCAACTCACCCCTGGGACACCCGGCCACAGCTTCTGCTGGCTGCGCCTGACACTGAGTTTGGACCAGATTCCCCAAGCTAGGGAGACGCGTAGAGAAAGAAGGATACTTGAGCTAACCCATCCCCATTCTGAGCTGCTCTGGGTGGGGGGTTGGGTAGAAAGGGTCTCAGAAGAGGGAAATCGGCACAGATTCCGCTTCTCGCCGTTGCGGTGTTCCCTGCGGGCGGCACTTCGAGTTCCTCACCCCCGGGGACCTCCTCACTCTCCCTGCCTGGGATGAGGGAGAAAACAGCCCTTTAGCGTTTGAGCAATTGCAGAAAGTTTCAGCGAGTTTGTTAGTTTGGAGAGAATGTTGTGAAGCCAGGCCGAAGGGCGGCGGGGGTAGTAACGGGCGAAAGTCGAACTGTGAGTAAGACCTGGAGGAGGCGACCGTCCTGGGGGCAGCCTAGGCAGTCCCCCTCTGGCTGGGCGCAGGAAAGGCTGGCTCCGGAATTCCCAGCCTCCGGGAAAGCCAGCTGCTCGGGAAACGCCAATCCAATTAGCTCGGAGAAGAGTGGCCGTGGCCTTGTGTATCCAGTGTCTGTGACTCAGGCTTCAACCCCCCTAGGGAAAGAGTGACAAGTAAATACTTCGCCTTGAATGTTGCTACTCTGAAGCTGTAACTGGACAGGATCTTGGCCGAGGTGCACAGTGAGCGTGGCCCGCCCCCTTCCTCATCGCGAATCAGAATTTCTACACAGGGACAGCTAGACCAGAAAACCTTCCCAGAGACTCACCACTCTGCTTTTCATGGGTTCAACGTGTGTGTGGTTTGCTGTTATTTGATTTATGCTTAGAAACATATTCAGAAAATCCGCATTTAACATCAATGAACTTGCTGGTCCCCTTCCAAAGTTTGGAGATAGTTATGTCTGCCTGACAAGCAGGTCATTCAACTGAGGAATAATCTTCAGTTTGGGGACAAAGCCCACCAGAGGAAAGAGCAGACACTTTAAAAGTCTCTCTTTCTTTTTTAATAGACTTACGATTTTAAAAACCTTATTGGGTTTAAATCTAATCTTGGTAGCGATTTTGTAAAACTTGAAAATTTTAAGGTGTCAGTGATGTGTAAGGGGGACATTGAGGAGGAGGAGGAGTTGCTCATTTGCAGAGGGGCCACAGAAGTTAACCAAGGGGTCAATTTTGACAGCTTCTTCACCTTGAAAATGAAGTGTGGAACCGCAGGCAGATATGAGCTGCTTTCAGTATGATGCAACCTTGCTTATGATAGGCCAAATAAAACCCATCCCACCACAGGGTGCTGGGGCACCTCAGTCATAAACGTCAGATGAGCAGTAATGCGGTGTTCATAATTCCTCTCCCTTTATCCTACAGATGTCTGGACTGCAATCTTGCACAGTTTTGAGAGGGAGATGACTTGAGTGGTTGGCTTTTATCTCCACAACAATGTCCATGAACAATTCCAAACAGCTAGTGTCTCCTGCGGCTGCGCTTCTTTCAAACACAACCTGCCAGACGGAAAACCGGCTTTCTGTATTTTTTTCAGTAATCTTCATGACAGTGGGAATCTTGTCAAACAGCCTTGCCATCGCCATTCTCATGAAGGCATATCAGAGATTTAGACAGAAGTCCAAGGCATCGTTTCTGCTTTTGGCCAGTGGCCTGGTAATCACTGACTTCTTTGGCCATCTCATCAATGGAGCCATAGCAGTATTTGTATACGCTTCTGATAAAGACTGGATCCGCTTTGACCAATCAAATGTCCTTTGCAGTATTTTTGGTATCTGCATGGTGTTTTCTGGTCTGTGCCCACTTCTTCTAGGCAGTGTGATGGCCATTGAGCGGTGTATTGGAGTCACAAAACCAATATTTCATTCTACGAAAATTACATCCAAACATGTGAAAATGATGTTAAGTGGTGTGTGCTTGTTTGCTGTTTTTATAGCTTTGCTGCCCATCCTTGGACATCGAGACTATAAAATTCAGGCGTCGAGGACCTGGTGTTTCTACAACACAGAAGACATCAAAGACTGGGAAGATAGATTTTATCTTCTACTTTTTTCTTTTCTGGGGCTCTTAGCCCTTGGTGTTTCATTGTTGTGCAATGCAATCACAGGAATTACACTTTTAAGAGTTAAATTTAAAAGTCAGCAGCACAGACAAGGCAGATCTCATCATTTGGAAATGGTGATCCAGCTCCTGGCGATAATGTGTGTCTCCTGTATTTGTTGGAGCCCATTTCTGGTAAGAGCCTGAAGTTTTGACTTCTGCTTTCTTGGGTTAATCCATGTTCAATTCAAGGTTATCTGGAAGTTCAGTCTTTTAAATGCTGAGAATGATCCCTACTCAAAATTTATTTCAGCACTCAGCTCTGGCTTAGAATTACATGACATATGACACATATGGTTACTTTCCCACAAGCCCTGAAGTGAAAGAAATGTGTTGCTAAACAATTCTAACCATAGTGTTAGCTGCTTGCAAAGCAGTGTAGTTCTAACAGAAGTTACATATTTTTAACATACTGACTATGATTATTTCTAAAATGTGAACAAAATGACCAACTATAAAACAACATTTGAACAGATTGCAGTAAGTCTTGATAGAAAGTCACATGAACTTTTAACTTGTAAACAGGGCATATTAGCTACTGGGTTCTCCAAAGCATGTAATGACCAGAACTGCAAAGGGTAGTGCTGAATTGAGATAGCTGGATAGTTCAGGTGTACTGCATGGATAGCTCAAGTGAAGAAATCAGTAGTTCACTAACTCAGGAACAATGCCATTAGTCCAGGAAGAGGTATGTTTGGCAGGAAGGCCAGAGATCTCTCCCTTTTTGATTCATTCATTTAACATTTTAATTTAACTGCATCTATATATGATAGCTTGATAGTTTAATTTGGAAATGAAGGCTAAAGTGAAGCTATTGGAAACAAACATAAATCATATCACTTTCCAGATAGAAGACAAAAATCATATTTATGATAGATAAGTAGGACCTTAACTCCTTCTAAGGTTTTGCTTTATAATGTAAGAAGTGACAACATGCCATGAAAGAAAACAAAAACAGAAGCAAAAAAAACACTTCTGTAGGGAGCAAGTGACAGCAAAGATTTTCTTTTTTCCCTCATCTGTAACAATGGGGAAGTGGGAGGGCATCCAGAGATAGCAATCCAGGTGGGATGGAAGTAAGGCAAAGGTAGAGGTAAGACAAAGGTAGTGGTTGTACCTTACCTGGTAGAATGAAGGTGATTGTTACTAATGCAGTTTTCCTAGGCTCCAAACAGCCTCATTGCCCAAGAATTGTTGCTAGTGCAGGTTTTTTTGTTTGTTTGAGATGGAGTCTCACTCTGTCACCCAGGCTGGAGTGCAGCGGTGCGATCTCGGCTTACTGCAACCTCCACCTCCCGGGTTCAAGCAATTCTCCTGCCTCAGCCTCCTGAGTAGCTGGGATTACAGGCATGTGCCACCAAATCCAGCTAATTTTTGTATTTTTAGTAGAGACGGGTTTTCACCATGTTGGCCAGGCTAGTCTCAAACTCCTGACCTCGTAATCCTCCCGCCTCAGCCTCCCAAAGTGCTGGGATTACAGGCATGAGCCGCCACGCCTGGCCCACTAGTGCAGTTTTAATTAACGATCCAGATGATTTTGATACACATAAAAGTTTGTGATAGCTGGTACTGCAGACAGATTCTATGATAGAGTTGAGTTTATTTTACAAAGGGAGTTCTACTTTTCTAATATTTTAAAAATTTCTATTCATATTATTGCCTCACAACCTGAATTTGGCTTCTTGAATTTTTAAGTCATTTAAACATTTTTTGTGTTGTTCCTGAGTTGGCCAGGTCATAAGAGCTCACCCAAGGGGAGAGTGGGTCTATCAATGGCAAGTCAACCTTTGGAGACCTGATAATTGTCAATTGAGGAGGCCTTCGGTGAACACAGTAAGAGTCTGATCTGTGATTAAAGTATAGTTGTATGAATTGAATAACAGAAACCATTTCTAACAACACTGGAACCACTTCATTGTTTATTTTTGAGGAGGTTAATGTATGTCACTCGACTAAAGAAATTTCCTGAGTGTAATGGTTTTTATTTTTCTGTAGTTAGGCTTTGAAGTAAAGTAGCTTTTAAAACTAAAGAGTGAGTCTGAGTGAGTTGAAATGAATTTGGGGGTGGTGAAAGAAATACAAAGAAAGTGAGAAAAGAAGTGGCTAAAAATGTTTAAATAAACTTTTACAATGAAGGTTGTGTCTCTGGAGGATACCTCAAAACAGTGAAATAGTGAAGTGTTAATAAATGAGAGACATAATCCGGACAACTGAGGTAATCACTTGTATTTTGTTTTTTGTTTATTCTGAGGCATCTTAAAAATTCTGTTTAGTTACTGGGTTTCTACTTTGAGGAATAGGAGTCATAGACTTACTCCTGCAAGACTATGGAAGGAAGCAAAATTTCAGACTCTTGGCATGGATATTTTGAATGTACGTATTTCCCTAATTTCCATTCCTGGATTTTTGGTTTGGTTTGGTTTGGAATAAATATTACAGTTTAATTCCTATTTTAAACATGTTTCCTATTGGAAACAAAGTTTCATTTTTACAGAACATTTTCCGAGGTCCACTGTCTCTTTAACTATGAATTATTGATATATCTGTGTCACCAATGTACCAATACTTTTAGCATGAAAATTATTTCTGTGTTAGATGGGTAGTAGATACACCACAGGTATTACTTTATGGGCTGATATTTTGAGTTGTTTTAAGCATTCTTTGCATTCCTGGCTTCTTTTATGGAGAGTTGAGTCTTCATGAAAATTTCTGACTGAAAGATTTTGTCAGAACTTTGGTGGCCTTGGGGATTAAGTTAGGGTCCTCAGACAGGTATAAACAACCTTATAAAAATACAGGCTTAAGAATCTCAAAATAACATCCAGTACTAATACTTCAGTTGAAAATTTTCTCTTCTTCTCTCTCACATATCTAGGAGGATTTTAATAGATATTAATTACTGAGCCATCATTTTCCTGCCCACCTTGTATTTTAAAAGCTTATGATTTTTAAAAATATCCCGGAAACCAAGCTTTTAGATTCCCATAGTTGCACTGTAATAGTGACAGCTTCCAGGTCAATGCCCTATTTCATACCATGTGCCTTTTCTCTCTGATTAAGTGTGAATTGTTAGATTTGTGTTTGAATGAACATCTGCACACACTCTTTGGCCAGTGTTCACAGTCATTTTCAAGTCTCAAACTGGAACGAAGGTAGAGGTACATGCAACTAAAAGGAGGAAAGGAGTAAGGTGGAGATGATGGTGTTTGTGCTTGACAGGAACTACTGCATCAAAACTTGTCAATAGTGGGATAATTTCTAAAATCATTGAAATGTATAAATTGAAATTTATATTTAAGTTTATGTCAAAGCTGATACTTTATTAATTTGTTGAGTTTTAATCAATACAAAGGTAAAATGATCAAAACGTTTGAATTCTCTCTCATGTTAATAGACTCTATTTTACTTTTTTGAGTAGTTTCGGGTCTATAGAAAAATGAGTAGAAAGTAGAGAGAATTTACAAATACTCCCTCCACCTCCCCCACCCCATCAGCTTTATTATTAACATCTTGCTTTGTTGTGGTATATTTGTTAGAATCGATGAGCTAACACTGCTATATTATTGTTAACTAAAGTTTGTAGTTTACATTAGGGCTATCTCTTTGTGTTGTACATTCTATGGGTTTTGAAAACATAGAATGACATGTGTCCACCATTACAGGATCATGCAGAATAAATGTTTTAAATTAAAACATTTAATGTGTTTTATTTTTCCAAAAGGGGAAAATGTGCTTTCCTCCTCCTAGTAATTGAAATGTAGAAATGTAGTACAAACATAACATTTGTTTAAAATATAATTTGTTAATTACTTAAATTTTTACAATATCTGGGTTTTGTAGTTTTAAACAGTTAATTAATTCACATTCATTTAATTGTAATGCTAACTAAAAAATACAGGAAACTACAACCGATGCTTATTATCTTACAGTTCCATTTAGCAACAAGTTAATTCTAAACATCTTTGAAAGTGAAACAGCAATTATAAAATTGTCTCGTGTTCTTCCTAGATGAATCACTTTTCCTTAATAAATAAATATTGAACACATTCTCCTGATGTCTCTATTGTGAAGAGGAAAAAAGAGATTCACCAGCACTTTTGGGAAACATTTTCTCAATATTCTTTTGTTTCTACTTTTATATGGGTAATGATTCTTTTTAATGCTCCACTTCTAGAATATGCAAGCCTAAAAGGAATTAATTATTAGTGCTATGCGTAGTTCACCTATTTGGCAGAGCAATAAATACTTGTTGACTGGTTGACTGTAACTTAAGTAGTATGAATGTGAAAAGATTGGAAATGATTGACCAGTATATGGATTCTGAGTTTTGTAGGTTAACAGCCAAGCAAACTCTGAAACCAAATGGTAATTTTAATCTGTTCCCTAATCACCAACGGTAGACTTAGGATGTTATTAAACTTCAGCTGTCTTTTACTGGAAGGCCATATGTTTGTTTTACCTTCTCTTCAGGGATACAGAACAATTTTGAATGGGAAAGACAAATATAAAGTACCTGAAGAGCAAAGTGATTTCTTATGTAGGTGAGTTTACCCAAGAAATGTGTTCTCTTGCAAATGTAGAGTTGGAGCTTGATTTTCCTAAGGTTACTCTTATGCTAATATTTCTAGTCAACATAGTTAAACATTGTTTGGTCACTAAGGGGTTGTTAGATATAGATCAAAGAACTGGGTGGCTAATTGAACTTTGACTGAAATTACTAAAGGTATTGGCTTCATAATGACCAGGTCTTAAAGGGCTAATGACAAATGATGGAGTAACATGACATCATAGCACATTTTGACTATTAGTGAAGATTATTTTCTTAGAAAGGCTGACCCCCATCATCATATTTACGAATGGTGTAATGGAAATCTATGTATGTGTCTTGAGCACTTGCCTCAATACCCAAAGGATAGTGAGTGGATGTATGTTTATATATTCTAAGTGAAGAGATAATGTGGAAAATTGCACATGTACAATATAAATGTGTACATATATATATGTAGTGTGTATATATATTGTTTATGTATTTAGGAACATACATAAAAGTGTAGATGTGTACATACATACCTGTGTGTGTATGTGTATATACACATACACACATAAATGTTAAATTATTTCCCAAATTTAAAAAATTAACCAATCGCCATTGGATCAAATAAGAGAGATTCTAGTGGGTGGCGTAGCTATCAGATACTGTGTTCACTGCTTGGGTGATATTAGAAGCCTAAACTTCAGTATCATGCAATATACCCATGCAACAAACCTGTACATGTATCCCCTGACTCTAAAAACAAACAAACAAACAAACAAACAAACAAAATGGACCGTTCTATAGTCTTATATTAGATCTTGGAATATAGGTCTTTCAGGTTTACTCTTGGATTTCTGCTGATTTCAGAGGCAATATTTTCATAAATCGTTTTAGCTAGTTTTCTTTGTGAAGCGGGAGTGTCCCTCTGTTTGGAACGTGGAGGCAGCAGTGAGGTTGTTCGGATACAGGACTGATGACAACTGGGTTCTACTCCTGCGAAGTTTGTAACTTAGACCTAAACAACTCAAAATTGATATCTAGTAGAAAAGACATATTTTAGAGATACGTTAATGTAGTTTAATTGTGGGAATTCAGGCGGCTTTCTCACATTGGGGAAGGCATGAAGTAAGTGCCATGGGGTGAATGACCAACCATAGCTAGCAGAGGAGCTGCCCTGGGAGATCAGGGAGCACGTTCCTGTCCCCAAGCCTTGGTGTTCTCCTGCCTGGAACACTCTCCTCTTGACATCCACCTGACTCTCTCCCTCTTTCTTCTCTGTTCTCTCAAATATCCGCTCCTCTATCTGGGCTATCTTAAAAAGTTCCTGTTCTCTTTTCCTCTCTTCCTTTCCTCTGCTTTATCTCCCTCATAGGACCTAGCAGGGTGTGATAACATAATACATATTTCTCTATCTGGTTGTTGCTGGGCTTTTGCCCCTAGCACGTAAGCTCCTGAGGGAGGGGCCTTGCTGATTGTTCTGTGTTCAGCTCCTAGACCAGTGCCTGGCATATAGTTGGGGTCAGTAAGAGCCTGCCAAATGAATCTTATGTAAAGGAGGGCCCAGTTGTTGACTACCTCATTTCCACTTTGGATTAGCTCTGCTGAGGAGGTCAGGACCTGGTTGATAGCCCCTGGGAATACTTGTAGTACTTTGAATTGTGATTTGAGCTTTAGAGGTCTGAGAGGGAGAAATTCTGTGTTCAGGAGTTCCCTAAGAATGTAAATTGGAAGTAATATCCTGGAGAATCTTGGACTTTCTGAAGTTTGAATCCAGAATGAGAATTTAGGAATTTTGTCAGCATCTAGAGGAATTTCATGGACATACTGGCTTGGTATTTTATTTTATGATATCACAATGATTTGTTTATATGTTTTCTCTGTTATTCCAAATGGTGCTTGGTGGCTTCACTCTACATTATTAGTTTATGTTTTAATTTCAAATATAATGAGCCATTAATCGATGTTTACTGAATGAATAAAATAATGAATCAAGTATTGAATGGGAAGTATCAAAGGCAAAGGAAAATATTAGGTAATAGAAATTTAGATTAATTTCTCCTGAGTCTTTAACATTGATGTTTTCTCTACAGCCACACATTTTTTTCATAATGTATTTTTTTATTGGTATTTTATATCTGAGAGAATCATGTCGGGGGACAAGAGGAGAACTTACTTTGAGTAAAGACCTCCAGATATTGCATGTTCCTTGTCATAAAATGAAAGCTCTATGGTAAATGTGGAAATTTGTCTGAAATAGGCTTGCTTACATCATGTCTTTACCAGCTGATTAAGTGAATGTATATGCTTTAACTTGTACTGTTATCAGACTAAAAGATTAGGTAGGTTTTATATTCACAGAGGATTAATTCTCAAAAAAATCCGACAGACCTTTTTAGTGGACACTGTGGTACTCCTCCCAGATCTTCCTTTTCTCAAGGGAATTTCCTTTAGCTGAAAGTATCTGCTTTGTCCAAGATTGTGTCCCTGTCTCTTGGGGTCAGTCTATGTGCAGTGACTGGTGGATGTGGGGTTACAGGGAACTTGTTCCTTTGCCTTGTTGAGATATTTCCGAAGGTCCATTCATGCTTCAGGGCTTGCTGAGGCGTCTGTTGAGGAGTTTCCTTGCAACTGCATTGCAGCTCCTCTCCTACTCAATCCTGCTTCCTTCTCCACTTCACACTCTCTCTGGAAAGCTTCCTGCATGCAGATCTCTGCCCCAAAGTCTATTGCCTCCAGAGTCTACCTTAGGACAACCTTCCAGAAGTCTATTTGTTCATGTACTATCTGCATTTAAAGTGCATTGCACATTGGTTTACAGTGTTATTTGATAAATATATGAGCTATGTGTAGGCTATGTATATGGAATTGAGCTCATTTAAGTACAAAACTATCTCCCTTCATAAAAGTGTATGGTGTAAAATTGGCAAATGTCAATCCATTTTTAAAAGACATTGCTAGGATGAGAATTTACTCAAGAATTTGTTGCTTTGGATGAACACAGTGATCTGGAATACTTTGTTATTTTAAATTTATTTACTCTTAGAAAAACATGACCTTTTTTTTTTTTTTTAAGAAGAAAGACTTATAAAAATGCCCAAAGATATCGTAGACATCGAGACGACACTTACAAAACATTACTTGAATGACTTAAGTGTAAACGACTCAGAAACATGTGTATTAAATTTATACCCTCAAGGATATAAAAATCTTCTGGCTTAAAGGGTTTTGGGCTTTTCATTAAGCTCCAAAACATTTGAAGAACAATTCAAGATGTTGATGTGTCCCAAAGCTCTTTGGGTTGCCAGTTTTAGCTTTATTTGCTTAAGACTTATCTTTATAGGAAGTATATAAAATGTATTCCATTTATATTTGTTTTGGAAGGCATATATAGCCACCCCAATTTAACCTGATATATCAGTGTCATTTATCTGTACTCAGAGAGGACTTCATCCAATAGGATAAATTTGTCTTGTGATACTTGTAAATATACCTTTCAGAGCTTGTATAAACCTGTCTCCTGTCTGTCCTCTTTTCTGGGTGTAACACAGCTAATGCCATAGAAGAGTGAATACAATTGTGTACATAGGCAGAGAGGTTTTTTTCTCACTCCTCCTCAGCTATTGTATCCCAAATGAAATTCAGACTGTGGAATGCTGAAATGGAGTGTGGCTGTGGTGTGATGGTGAAGGAGACAGGGACAATTGGATTATGTAAAATGAATTATTTTAGCCTTTTGTCCCAAGTCAAGGCTTCCTTTGAGAATAGTGTAGTTATTCAGAGTATAGGTGGGGAACATGAATCTCAGCCTCACCACTCCTTAGCTATGACCTTAGAGTTACTCTAAGACAATTGTGCATATCCGTGATTATAATAATCGGAAACTCAGATGTACTGTCCGATTAAATAATTTGACTTCCCTAAAATCTCATCACAGAGTGATTGGCACATAGTAAATGTACAACAAAATCCAAAAATACTCAAAAAGTTTATTGGTATTAATGCTGCCCACCATCCCAATGAAAAATAATCATCTATGTTTAGTTCAGATATTTTCCATTTTCTCTTCCATTAAGAAGGATTGGTTGCAGTAGAAAGGAAGAGAGAAGAAGCTCATAGCTTCAGAAAACTTGAATGTTTCCACTCCAAGTTTCAAATTATAGGTCCTTATTTCACTATCTCATCAAAAGTAAAGATGTTGCCTGCTAACCTCCTAAATATTCTGATAAGTTGTAAGGTATTAATTATTGGATCAGAGTTGTGAGTAGTATCGGGGAGTAAAGGATAAAGATCTTTCCTCAAGGAACTTATAATTTAGTTGAAGCAAAAGATGTAAGATATTAGCCTTTGAAGAAGCAATATAGTGTAGTGGTTTAAGAATCTGGGTTCAAGTCCTGTTTCTTTCACTTCCTGGCCATGTGTCTGTAGCCACTCTGTGCCTCTGTTTCCTTATAATTAAGTAGTAATAAAGCAAAGTAAAGTAAGTAAAATAAAGTGAAATAAGTAGTAAGAGTACCCACTTCATACGGTGGTTGTGAGAATTAAATAACGTTTGTAAAGCACTTAAAATAGTGTTTGACATATAACAAGTACCATATGCTTCAGTTATTATACTATTCTCATTGTTTTTGCTGTTACTATTAAATAATAATGTTGCCCGCTAATCATTTTGTCAATGAGATGATCAAAGACACTTTAAAATTATTAAATGAATAATGGGAATTACAAGAGGGATTTGTCACTTCTAATTTGGTGATCCATAAGTAGTTATTTCTTTATTGATTTGACTAATATTTATTGGGCATCTAACATATGTCAGGCACTGTTCTAGATACTAGAATAATAATCACTGTAATTTAACTGTTCATAATGTCTATGGCCTTAAACAATAGTACTTATAAGATAAAAAGAGAAGAGATATGCAGGAAACTGAAATATAACAGTTCTGTCTTGTTACAACAGAATAGCAGGTATTTTATTATGAATGTTTGTGGATGAGATTATTTGTGACAACTTATGAAAAGGAAAAAATTTCTCTGGGCTATCATTTACAAAGAAAAATTACTGGAAATAAATGTAATCAAAAGTCAATTGATGTAAGCTGTAAGAACCAATGAGAAAATAATGCATATAATTCCCAGAGATACGGAAGTGGGAAAATGAGAAGAGAAACTCTTTAGTATTTGGGCCAGGGTTTAACAGGATTAGAATACAGCAGGTTATAATAAGTTAATATTAAAATAAAAATTTTCAAGTAATAAAATATGAGTAGAAAAATTAAGTCAGATAATAAAAATTTAATAATTCAAATTAGTATTTTATACTATCTTTTGATAAGGAAAGTGACTCAGGATGTAGAAGAGAAATAAATTTTGGGTGAAATGAAGCATTACAAAAGCTCCTAACACTTTCTAAGAATTCAAGGAAGTTTTAGAAATAAAGAAAAACAATTAAATCATTAAATTGCTGTGAATATGAGTAATAGGAAGAAAACAAAAAAGTTCATTTATGTTTTCATTTACTAATGAATAATTTATTCATTGATTTATTCTTTCAGCAGACTTTGCTGAGGAAACTGGTGGGTGTGGGTGTCTCTCCGGGTGGAGGGTAAAGGTTAGAGACAGAGACATGACCTGGGAAAATATTCCTGAGACAAATTCTAAGACTCACGCTTTCTATCTCCTTCATTTTGTCTGTGACCTTGCATTCTCTTCTCCAAACTCCACATGCTTCCTCTGCCTACTTTTTCCACTTTTACTATGGGGTAAATATAGCTATTTGTATTTTTCTGGCTTTGCTTTGGAGCAGGTCAGGGAGGCAATGGCTTAGTAATACTGAAGGAACCTCTGATCACAAAGGTGAATTAGTAAGTACTAAATACACAACAAGAACATTGCTGTAGCAGCAGTGGCAGCAATATTGGTTGTTATTGTTATTACATATTCCTTTATTTTGCTTCTTGCATTTATGACCGTGGCTGTGGACCAGAAAATAGAAGGAAAAATAAAAGTCACATGAGTGAAGGAGAAACAGAATGCAAGGGTGAAAACAAGGCAATTAGGGCAGCAGAAAGCTGGTGGTATGAGGGTGAAGAGAGGCACTCTCATGTTTTGGGAACTCTGTTGGAAAGATGAGACCTCCTTTTATTTTCACAGACGTCTTCTCCTTTATTGAGGAATATTAAATTTCATGTATTATATTCCCCAAGCTATTTGAAAAAAATATAATATTTTCTTTAGCTATAAAATTTCATTGTAAAAACTTATAACAAACTACACATTAAGTTTTTTAAAAAAATCTTCCAAATCCCACTATCCAGAGATAACTACTGTTAGTATTCTGAGTGCATCTATCCTTTTACCTAGCTAATGAGGAAAATACATTATTTTAATTCTTTGATTAATAGAGTAGTTAAACATTTTTTATTACAGTCGTTGGGCATTATCCCTTTTGTGAATGTACAGGTATTTGTATTTTTCTAAATGATTTTCAAGAACTCTTTGGATAGCAAAGAACAGATAATGCTGATATATAAAAATACTTATAAAATAAATTGTTATAAAAGCAGTTGTTTTTCCAGGTTTATTGTTTGCCTTTTAATTCAGTATTTAAGTTTACAAAAGTAGTGAATTAATAATTTCTTTTGTGGTTACTGCTTTGGTTCATGTTTAAAAAATGCTTTTCTCAGGCTGAGATGATATCAGTATTTATCTCTTTTTTTCTTCTAGCAGTTTTCCCCATTCATCATTTGTATTTATGTTTTTAATACATTTATGACTTATTTTGGTTTGGTTTACAAGTTAATGATCTGAATTTTCTATTGAATGGTTAGCCAGTTGTCCTCAAATTATTTATTGAATGTTCTTCCTGCAACTTGTTTTAAATTCCTATCTTTATTATATATAACATTCTAACATGTGCTTGGATATTTTTGGATCCTTTATCTTATCCTATTGATCTTTATGTACAATTAGTATTAGCTTTATGTACAATTGTCATCTTTATATTTTATTTAGACTTGGGTACAATTTATCAATTTTAATATAGAGTGTTTCTTATCTTGATCACAATCTATCTTATTATCAAAGTCATGTTTTGAATAAAAATTTTGTAACTTTCCTCATAATAGTGAGGCAAATTAGTTGCATTAGTTTTATAGCACTTTTATTCTAACTTTTTTTTTTTTTTTTGAGATGGAGTTTTGCTCTTGTTGTCCAGGCTGGAGGGCAGTGACATGACCTTGGCTCACTGCAACCTCCGCTTCCCAGGTTCAAGTGATTCTCCTGCCTCAGCCTCCTGAGTAGCTGGGGTTATAGGCACCCACCACCACACCTGGCTGATTTTTGTATTTTTAGTAGAGATGAGGTTTCACCACATTGGCCAGGCTGGTCTCAAACCCCTGACCTCAGGTGATCCACCCACCTCGGCCCCCCAAAGTGCTGGGATTACAGGTGTGAGCCACTGCACCTGGCCTATTCTAACTTTTTAAAATTTTTGTTTCTACTGTAAATATAATCATTACTTTCTTTTATATATACAAGTATATAAGAAAGCACTGATCTTGATACATTTGTTATTTATTATGGGAAAATTTACATAATATAACATTTACCATTTTAACCATTTTAAAGTGTACAATTCCTGACACTCGGTACATTCACAATGTTGTGGAGCTGTCACCACTATCTTGTACAGAACATTTTTTTTATCCCCAAAAGAAAACCCTATATCCATCAGTAGTCACTCCCCACACCCCAAAGTCCGTGGCAACCACTAATTTCTCTCTTTCTGGATTTGTTTATTATGGTTATTTTGCATAAACGGAATCTTACAATATGTCACCTTTTGTATCTGGCTTCTTTCGGTTAGCATAAGGTTTTCAAGGTTCATCTACATCTACACTGAGCAAGGTCAGTACATCTTTCCTTTTTGTAGCTGAATAAATTCATTTATATCAATATGCCACATTTTGTTTATCTTTTCAGAAGTCAATGGACATTTGGGCTATTTCCATCTTTTGGCTATTGTGAATAATAATGATACTATGCACATTTGTGTACAAGTTTTTGAACACCTGTTAACAATTCTTTTGGGTATATAAACTAGGAGTGGAATTGTTGGTAATATAGTAATTCTGTTTAACTTCCTGAGAAACCACAAAACCTTTTCACAGCAGCTGCACCATTTTCCATTCCTAACATTAGCGTGTGAGTGTCCCAATTATTCCATATTTTTTGCCAACACTTTTTATTTTCATTTATATTTTATTATAATGGCTTTAGTGGATGTCATGGTAACTCATTGTAGTTTGAGTTACATTTTCTTAATGTTGAGCATCTTTTAATGTGCTTGTTGGCTATTTGTATATATTTTTGGAAAAAATCTTTTATTTTTATTTTTGTGTGTAAAAAAGTTATACTGGTCTGTAATTTCCCTGTTTTATTTTATTCTTTTACTTTTAATATTAGAATTATTCTAGTTTTAAAAACCAGTAGGGAAATTCTTATTTTTCCAGATCTAGAATAATTTAAGTAATTTGGCTGTTAGTTGCTTTATGATGATTTGACATTATTTCAGCATTTTTTTGACAATTTTAGTTTTATTCCTAGTGATTGGTTTGTTTGATTTTTATACCTTTTTCTATTTTTAATAAGTAAATTCTCAGTAAAAATTTGCACTAAATGTATACTCTCAAGAATACTGAGTATATTCTAATAAAATATAATAACCTAATAAATATAATAGTATATTTGAATAAGATATAATATCTTAATATTCTAAGAATATAAAGTTCTTTTTGGCTAATTCCAGCATTTCTGTACCCTGGAGTCAGTCTCTGTTGGTTCTATTTTCTTTTGAGAGCAAGTCCCAGTTTCCTGTTTCTTTGTTTATTGAACATTATTGAATTGTATCTTGGGCATTGTGAATGTTATGTTAGGGAGACTCTGCTTTCTATCATATTCCTCTGAAGAGTGTTAATATTTCTGTTTTAACAGGAAATTAACTGGACCAGACTCAAACTGCAAACAGCAGCTCAAATACCAGTTAAATTATTTTATCCTTAACTAGGTTACATGGAATCTACCCTAAACATGCATGGTTCAAAGGTCAGCCCAAGATCTGGTCAGAATTTATATATAATATTTGGAGCTTCCCCTCTCTGGCTCTTTTGTTTCCAGAACTCTGTTCTCTGGTTCTTCAGGCTGGAAAGACTGTGGGTTTAGTATCAGAGTTTAGCTACTCTGCACGGCACAGACTGGGGTGTGTTTTCAGACTGGAAACTGTGGAATAGGAAACTCATCCTTTTTCCCAGAGAATAATTGATTATTCTCTAGAATTTGCCTACTTTTGGTTATTCTCCAGTGTCTTCAGGTAGCGTGTTTGTTTTTGTTTTTGGCACAGAGTTTATAGCTGTTGAATGAAGCTTGGTTCCATAGGAGCTTATTTGGCCATACTGGAATGAAATACCACATTTAGATTTTAGATTTGAATTGTTATTTTTTAGAAAAATTCATGCCTCTCCATTTTCTAAAATTATTTTTGACATTTTTGGAAGTTCCATAGGGATATAGTCTATGTCTGCTTTGCTAATCATTGTATTTGCAGAGCCTAATGCAGGACATGTCACACAGTGAGTATTCAAGAAAATTTGTAAAATGTTGGATAAAATAAGTTTCATAACCATACTATAAATAATTGAAAAATTATGTAGAATTTGATTGACATTTTGTTTTATTGGCTTTGTTACTGCTGTGATTTCTTTTTGATCATATTGTCTCTATTCTAATGTTTGGTATTTTGATTGATTTCTAGATTGCTGAAGTATGAAATTAGACTCTTAATGTGAAGAATAAGAATGAGGCTTGCCTTCAAACTAGAATGTTTGAAAATGTACTTATCTTGGTCAATAGTTTTGCTGGTTATTGAGTTGTTATATCAAAATTATTTTCCCTTAAAGACCTTGCTGACTATATTCTATTTTGTTTTCTTCATTTACTTCTATAAAGAAAGAATTTGAAACCAAGTTAATTCTTTTCCTTCCTGTGTGGTTACTTACAGGATTATCTTTGGAATTTGTTTCAGTGTGGGAATACTTTTATTACATTTTGTGTATACTCAGGATACTTTTTTAATCTGATTTTTTTTAACCTCACAGAAATGTTCTATTTTCTTTTTTTCTGTTTGTGCTTCTGGCTACTTTGTTTTTTCCTTATGGAATACTTACTACAAATATATCAGAGCTTCTTGATTTATTATTCATAATACTTATCTTTTCATGCATCATATGTATATTTTTATTCTTTTGTAGAAAAATTGCCTAAACAGATTTGGTATTCTGTTTTTATTGCATTCTTTATATTTTGAAATTTAGTAATACTATTTTTCCTCTGGCATGTGGCTAGAAACTTCATGGTTTTGGTGAACAGCTTCTTTTCATGAGTATTACTGTAGTCCAAAGTTACCTGAGGCACTGCTCTCTTTTGAATCATCATGCCCTTCATTAGGAGTGTGTAGCTGTCGTGACCCCCTTTACTGCTCCAAGTACAGCCTAGGAATGAATGTCACTGTCCCCATAGTAAGTGCCAGCTCCCTGCTGTGCACCTCAGAGAAATGCATGTGGTTCAAACTCTCCCGTGACCTCTATCTCTGATCCACTCTCAACAGTCTGGCCTGCCTTTTCCAGCATTGGTGGGTATATGTGCTGTTTCTAACTGAGTTGTTCCAATGGGAATTTGGGCAGGAAGAATGCAAAATGTAAAGGTAAAATCACCTTCTTAACCCAGAGGGGTCATTGTTACTTTAAAATGTGTATTTCTCATAATATTCTGTATAAATTATAAAGGCAAGCCTTAAAGTGGAAAATTAATCTAGTATATAATTTTTGTCATTTCAGTCTACTGATAGGAATGTTACAGTCAATTCTTTTAACTGAGGTGATTTTCAAAATTGAGTTAGTGAGATGTTTGGGTATTTTGGTATAGTCTAAGGAACTTTTAGTGCCATTCTTATTAGTGGAATATAGACCATCATATTCGAACAGACAAAATAGAGATTTTCTTTCATTCTGTCTCATGCTTGCAGTGCCTCTTGGTTGGACTCCAGAATTCTGACATTAAAAAAATTTTAATGTGGACAGTAACTTTACTACTTACATTCTCCCGCTTGTATTCTGGTAGCTGTTTCAGTTCTGCTAAATCAGAAAGGAATCAGTGGATGGAAGAGTATAGCTAAATTTCCACTGTAGAAGGTAGGCCCGTTCTGCCTAGAGCCAGGAATATGATGCTGACAATGGTGGTCATCAACGCCTGTAATTGGCCTATCCCTCTTCCAGACCAGTCTAGTTGTGGTTTGGAATTGCTCAACACCTGTGCATTAAGAAGAAACTTCTGAGACTATTTCTCCAACCTAGCATATCCTTTGTGTCTGCTTATATTAGAAATGCATCTTTTGGGGAAATGCTGGACTAGAATTGCATATAAAGAACAGTATGAATGCTGCCTTGTTTCTTATTTCCTATTATAAAAGTTTATTTCCAAATTTCAACAAAAAGTAGCAACTGATATCTCTATCATTATGCTTGTATTCATTATGGTGAAAAGATAGTTTCTGATATATCTTAATTTTTAAATGTTTCTATAATGGTGGCTTTTTTTGTTACTGAAATCTAGCTTTCCTGGATAGTGGAGAAGACGGCAATCTATCTAGCAGTAATTTCCATTGCATGCTATTGACTTTCTGCTAGTTGCCCAATTTAGATTGTCTATATAAACTAAATGGTCATAATATAAAA
The DNA here is from genome assembly GCF_028885625.2 of Pongo pygmaeus. Taxonomy (NCBI): domain Eukaryota; kingdom Metazoa; phylum Chordata; class Mammalia; order Primates; family Hominidae; genus Pongo; species Pongo pygmaeus. Next base: position 151,621,795 of record NC_072373.2, on the reverse strand, counting down.
GCTAGCCTGCTTATTCATATAGTTTTACATTTTTGTGGATTTCCACATCATTGATTTAGCAAGCCATTTTATGTTGGGTGGTAAAGGTGACTGAATGACCTGTTTTACCTATATCAACACTCTCATCTTAAACACCTCCCTCAGGTATGAATTGACATTAGAATGTAACCACAGCATTGGTGCCACCTTTCTCTTGGACTTCTTGGGTTGTTTTACATGGTTGCTAAAAATTCAAACTTAAATCAGTTCAACTCATCCAAAGATTACCTGCTAAATGGTGTAAAGAGATAAGCAGCAACCAATTAAAAATCATGCATCACAGTGATGCCTCTGAAAGATGTCCTGTGCATTCAGGTACTAACCTAGTAAGTCCTGAGGTATTTCTCTGCTATCCCTGTCCTCTAGAAGGCCACAACTCTCTTAAAATACTGAGCATGGAGGATGAATGCATTAGTGCATTTTTGCATGACTAGAAAGGAATTATTGAGACTGGGTAATTTATGAAGAAAAGAGGTTTAATTGGCTCATGGTTCTGCAGGTTGTAGAGAAAGCATGGCGCTGGCATCTTCTCAGCTTCTGTTGAGGTCCCAGTGACCTTTGACTCATGGCAGGAGGTGAAGTGGGAACAGGCACATCATATGTCGAGAGAGAGAGAGTAAGAAAGAGGAAGGGAGGTGCACACTCTCTTAAACAAGCAGATCTCATGAGAACTCAGAGTGAGATCTCATTCATTACCACAAAGAAGGCACGAAGCCATTCATGAGAGACCCACTCCCAGGATGAATTCACCTCCCACCAGGCCCCACATCCAACACTGGAGATTACATTTCAACATGAGATTTGGAGGGGACAAACACACAAACTATATCATTCCATTCCTGGCCCCCTCAAATCTCATATCCTACTCATACTGCAAAATACAACCATCGCCTCACAATAGTGCTCAAAAGTCTCAAGGCATTCTAGTGTCAACTCAAAAGTCCCAAAGTCTTGAATTTCATCTGAGACTCAAGTCAGATTCCTTCCACCTATGAGCCTGTGAGAGCAAAGAAAAGTTATTTACTTTCATGATACAATGGTGGTACAAGCATTAGGTAAACATTCTCATTCCCAAAGGGGGAAATAGGCTAAAAGAAAGAGACAAAAGGCCCCACACAAGTCCAAAACCCAGGACGCCAGTCATTGAATTTTAAAGCTTAAATAGTCCTTGACTCCATGTCCCATACTCAGGGCACACTGGTGTTAGAGGTAGGCTCCCAAGGGCTGAGGAAAATCCATCCCTTTGGCTTTGCAGGGTGCAGCCACCATGGCTGCTCCCATGGGTTGGAGTTGAGTGCCTGTGGCTTTTTCAGGCTTACAGTGCAAGCTGCAAGTGGCTGTGCCATTCCAGGGTCTGGAGGATGGTGGCCCCCTTCCCACAGCTCTACTAGGCAATGCCCCTCTGGGGACTCTGTATGGGGGCTCCAACCCAAAACTTTTCCTCTGCACTACCCTAGTAGAGGCTTTCTGTGGGGGCCCTGCCCCTGCAGCAGTCTTCTTCCTGGGCACCCGGCTTTCCCAATATATCCCCTGAAATCCAGGGGGAGGTCACCAAACCTCCTTCACTTCTGCATTCTGTGCACCTATGGGTTTAACAGCATGTGGAAAACGCCAAGCCTTATGGCTCGTACCCTCAGGAGTGGTGGCAGGAGATTTACCTGAGGACCTTTGAGCCATGGCTGGAGCTGAAACAGCCTGAACATGGGGAGTAGCATTGTGAGGCTGCACAGGGCAGTGAGGCCCTGGTCCTGGCTCCTGAAACCATTCTGTCCTCCTAGGCCTCCAGGCCTGTGAGGAGAGGGAGCTGCCTCGAAGACTTCTGAAATAGCTTTGAGGCTTTTCCCTCATTGTCTTGTATATTGGCATGTGGCTCCCTCTTGGTCATGCAAATCTCTCTAGGAAGTGGTTGCTCCCAGCCCACATAAATTCCTCTCCTGAAAAATGCTTTTTTTCTCTATCATGTGGCTAGGCTGTGATTTTTTCAAATGTTTATCCTCTGCTTCCCTTTCAAATATAAGTTCCAACTTCAAGTCATTCCTTTGTCCCTGTATCTGATCATAGGCTGTTAGAAGCAGCCATGCCACATCTTGAACACTTTGCCGCTTGCTTCTTCTGCCAGATATCCCAGGTCATTACTCTTAAATTCAAACTTCCACAGATCTCTAGGACATGAATACAATACAGCCAAGTTATTTGCTAGGGGGTAAAATGGGTGACCTTCACTCCAATTCCTAATAACTTCCTAATTTCCATCTGACACCTCTTCAGCCTGGTCTTCACTGCCCACATTTCCATCAGGTTGTAATTTTGGTCACAACCATTTAATCAGTCTCTAACAAGTTTCTAACTTTCCCTCATCTTCCTGTGTTCTTTTGAGCCCGCCAAACTCTTCCAACCTCTGCCTGTTTCACAGTTCCAAAGCTGCTTCCACATCTTCAGGGATCTTTATGTCAACACTCCACTCATGGTATGAATTTTAAATGTTAGTTCATTTTTTATATTGCTATAAATAAATACCTGAGACTGGGTAATTTTTAAAGAAAAGAGGTTGAATTGGCTCATGGTTCTGCAGGCTGTACAGGAAGTGTGATGCCAGCTGTGCTCAGTGTCTGGGGAGGCCTCAGAAAGCTTTTGCTTATGGTGGAAGGTGAAGCCAGAGCAGGCATGTCACAGGTGAGAGAGGGAGCAGGAAAGGTGAGGGGAGATGCTACACTTTTTGAAAGAATCAGATCTTGCATGAACTCAGAGCAAGAAATTACTCATTACTATCTTGCATGAACTCAGAGGGATAAATCACTCATTATTATAAGGAGGGCACCAAGCCATTCATGAAGGATCTACTCCTATGACCTAAACACCTTTCTCCAGTCCCTACCCCCAACATTGGGTGATATGGTTCAGATGTTTGTTCCTTCCAAATCTCATGTTAAAATGTGATTCTCAGCATTAGAGGTGGGGCCTGGTGAGCGGTGATAGAATCGTGGAGGCAGATTCCTTACAAATGGTTTAGCACCAACTCCTTGGTAAGTGAGTTCTCTCTCATGATATCTGGTTGTGATATCTGGCATGATATCTGGTTGTTTCAGAGTGTGGGACCTCCCCCTCCTCTCTCCTGCTTTTGCCATGTGAAATGCCTGCTCCCCCTTTCCCTTCCTTTATAACTGTATGCTTCCTAATGTCCTCACCAGAAATGGATGCTGGCACCATGTTTCCTGTTCAGCCTGTAGAACCTTGAGCTGAAATAAACCACTTTTCTTTATAAATTTCCCAGTCTCAGCTATTTTTTATAGCAATGTGAGAAAGGACTAACACAGAAAATTTATACCAGGAGTGGAGTGTTGCTATAAAGATCCCTGAAGATGTGGAAGTGGCTTTGGAACTATAAAATGGGCAGAGGTTGGAAGAGTTTGGAGGGCTCAGAAGAACACAGGAAGATGAGGGAAAGTTGGAAACTTCTTAGAGACTGATTACATGGTTGTGACCAAAATGCTGATGGAAATATGGACAAAGAAGGACAAGCTGATGAGGTTTCAGATGGAAATGGGGAAGTTAATGGGAGCTGGTGTGAAAGTCATCCATGTTATGACCTAGCAAATAACTTGGCTGCATTGTGTTCATGACCCAGGGATCTGCGGAAATTTGAATTTAAGAGTGATGGCCTAGGGTATCTTGCAGAAGAAATCTCTAAGCAGCAAAGCATTTAAGAAATGGCATGGCTACTTCTAACAACTTATGATCAGATAGAGAAGCAAAGGAATGACTTAAAGTTGGAACTTATATTTAAATGGGAAGCAGAGTGTAAAAGTTTGGAAAATTTGCAGTTTAATCCTCTAGTAGAGAAAGAATCCAAGCAGTCTGTGGAGCAATTGCTTGCTAGAGATATTAGCATGACTAAAAAGTAGCCATGTGCTATATCCAAGACAATGGAAAAAAGGCCTGAAAGCCATTTCAGAAGTCTTTGAGGCAGCCCCTCTCATCACAGGCCCAGAGACCTAGGAGGACCTCTACAGCCTTGCAATGCTGTTTTCCACATCCAGGGTGCCCTGGCTCCTCCTGTGGCTCAAAGGGCCTCAGGCAGATCTTGGGCTGCCACTGCCAAGTGTGTAAGCCTATGGCCTTAGCATCTTCCATATGGTGTTAAGCCTGTAGACACACAGAATGCAAAAGTGAAGGAGGTTTGGTGGCTTCTGCCTAGATTTTAGAGGATGTAAGGGGACGGCTGGATCCCCAGGCAGAAGCCTGCTGCAGGGGTGGAATCCCCACAGAGAGTCTCTTCTTGGGTATTGCAGAGGGAAAATTTTGGATTGGAGCTTCCACACAGAGTCCCCAGAGAGGCACTGCCTAGCAGAATTGTGGGGAGGGGGCTACCATCCTCTAGACCCCAGAATGGTACAGCCACTGTTTGCTTGCACCCTGTGGCTGAAAATGCCACAGGCTCTCAATGCCAACCTGTGTGAGCAGCCACGGTGGCTGCATCTTGGAAAGCCACAGGGGTGGATCTTCCCCCTGGGGAGTTCACTCCTTGCATCAGTGTACTCTGGATGCAGGATGTGGAGTTAAGGGAGATTCATTCAGGAGCTTTAAGATTTAATGACTGGCTGCTGGGTTTAGGACTTGTGTGGGGCCTGTTGCCTCTTTATTTTGGCATATTTCTCCCTTTTGGAATGGGAATGTAAACCCAATGTCTGTACACCCTTGTATCTTGGAACTAAATAACTTGTTTTTTATTTCATAATTTTATAGGTGAAAGAAACTCATCTCCAGATGAGACTTTGGACTTGGGACTTTCGAGTTAATGCTTTGGAGGACTATTGCGAAGGCATGACTGTATTTTGAAATGTGAGAAGGACATGAGATTTGGGGCCCAGGGGTGGAATGATATAGTTTGGATATTTATCCCCTCCAAATTTCATGTTGAAATGTGATTCCTAAAGTTGGAGGTGGGGCCTGGTGAAAGGTGATTGAATTATGGGGGCAAATCCTTTGTGAATGATTTAGCGCCAATGCCTTGGTGATAAGTGAGTTCTCACTCAGTTAGTTCATATGAAATCTGGTTGTTTAAAGAGTCTGGGACCTCCCCCTTCTCCTTCTTGCTCCCCTCCTCACCAGGTGATGCACCTGCACCCCCTTAACCTGCTGCCATGATTGTTAGCTTTCTTAGGCCTTTACCAGACACAGATGCCAGCGCCATGCTTCCTGTACAGCCTGCAAAACTGTGAGCCAACTAAACTGCTTTTCTTTATAAATTACGCAGTCTCAGGTATTTTTTTTTTGTAGCAGTGTAAAAATGGACTAACACAATGGGGATCACATTGCGACGTAAGATTTGGAGAGGACAAACATCTAAACTATATTGATAAAGTTTTCTCTTTTGGAATTAATCTCATTTTTCTGTCAATTGAAGCATACTGGAATGTGTGGGAAACAGTCAGGAGGCTTCTTTGTGGTGGGTAGAGGGAGAAAACTGGTTTTAGGTTTCCTTACTCAATGACTGGCCTATACCACCCAACCTGAAGAGGGGAGGGGGATTAACATGCTATCATGACTTTAAGAACAGGTAAATACCATTTATTAACTAATTATTTTATAACTAAAATCAGAAGACTCAAATATGAATACTGGTTAAGTAACTAACATTTTCCTTCCAAATTTTCTTAAATTCCAACATTTTGTAAATGAAATGCCAAAATTACATGGCTTCACATGAAGTGTAGTCAAATGTACATGTGGCTGGTGGCTAAAAATCATCCCTCTAAAAAGAATATGTTACTATAGCACATTACACTGATTTAAATCTGAGTTTTTTTATTAGAGAAATTACAATTCTGGACATTCTTTGTCTTTATTTACACATGTAATATTCTCCAAGAAATCTGCTGTGATTATTCTACCTTGTATTTATCTCTCTGTAGATAAAATATAGCATCTAATTCTATATGATTATAGATTTTGTGCTGTTTGTTTTATGACTAATCTAATCTCTCAAGTGGCTAGAAAGCTCCTCACTGACAGAGTGAATGTCATATGTTTCTACTCTGTTTCCTATGCTGCCTCACACACTACTTGGAAAAGTTCAAGAAAAATGCAGCTCATCCTTTAGGATCCTTTAGAATCCTTTCACCACAAATAAAATTGGTGAATGAAACAACATCCTTATAGCTGTGGTTATTAATTGCATTTGAATGTCACATAAGGATTTTTAAAATGTTATTTCTTGTAAAAGGAGTCAAGTTTTTTGAAATGTAACTATAAAACTGTAATTGTGATAATCGTTTTAAATTTAAAGTTCTTGCTTAAGAATTTTTCTGTAGTGTAAGAACCAATTAATTTTTTAAAAAAATCCACATGCATAACTCCTAGTATATGCCAGACAAGACTCTAAGTGCTTTACAGATGTTAACTCACTGAATCCTCATGACATTTTGTAGAACGTAGATTTCCTTAGATGTGGAAAATATTTATGACTATGTATGTTCAGAGGGTTTGCCTAAGGGATGCAATCATATAACACAACATTATGAGCAGCTGCACAACATTATTGGCCATATGTTACATTTGAAATTTTAGTTAAAATTAAAATGTCTTCAGATTTAAGTCAACATTCATGGAGAAGAGCTCTGACATGAAGAAAACACAAAGACATGAAGTTGGTTGTGATATGTAGAGAAAAGTAAACATTAAAAGGAGGATTATTTTTGTACTCTGTTGTTATGCTGACACAGGACTGATTGAGAGCAATCTTCAAACAAATTTGCTAAACAAGGCTGCCCTTAATAATGTTTTAAAAGTAATTTTTGCTTCTCTTCTCCCTTCCAGAGTATTGACAATCTCCTCAGTCTCATACCTTTTTCTAGCTCCAACCTAAATAGGTCTTAATTTATCTGAGTAAATTTTAGAATTCAAAGTTTAAAAAATGGACAGATATGTTAGTTGACAATGAGTATTAAAAATAACCTAGATTTGTACATAATTTTTTTTCCTTTGAGAAGTCGTTTTTCTCTCCTATTCTGTCATTGAAAGGTTAAAACCACATCCAGGGGAGAGAGAGGTCACTGCTGAGTGTTGCGAGGAACCAGTCATCAGGCTTTGATTAAAATCAGAGGGTGCAAGAAGGAGCCAGTTCCAGAATGTTGATGGCAACAAAACAAACTTTTGTCTTGAAAATGTGTTCATCTCTCACTGAGCAGCCTGTTTATCCTAAGTGTCTTGCAAAATCTGATGTGTTTGCTATGAGAACACTACTGTTTGCAATCCTACCTGGGCATATTTGCAGCTGCAGGATACCATAGTTCTTGATTTTTAAAGAGCCAAAGATAAATGTCCTTAGTAAAAATTCACTATATGAAGGCACTTCAAATATTACCATAAATACCATACGAAGGCACTTAAAATATACCATAAAATGTACCATAATGAGTTTAGAAATACTCATTCAATTATTCAATAAAATTTTTTATCAGTGCCTTCCATGTGTAAGATACTGTTCTAGATGCTAGGGCTATGGTGCTGGCTGTGTTGCTGGACACGGTAATATCCCTTCTCTTATGGGTTACAGTCTTCTGAAGGTGGTGGTCGAAGTGGGGTAAGGACGGTTTGGAAAGGGGTAGATAATAAGTAAAAAATAAATTTACAGGATGATTTCAAAGACTGATAAGTGCTGTGATTGTGGGTGGGAATGGGGCTATTTTAGATTAGATATTCAAGGACATCCTCACCATGAGCTTAGTCCTGAGTGACAAAAAGGAGCCAGCCATGGGAAATTATTGGGGCAGGGTGGTTGAGCAGAGGGAAAATCCAGCACAAAAACCCAATAGCAGGGATGAGCTTCTTGTGATGAGGAATAAAGCAAAGGTTATTCACTAGAGCAAGGGGAGCACAGATGAAGGTGGTAGAATTTGAGGACACAGAAGAAGGTAGGAGTCAGATTGTCTAGGACTTTGGAAGCCATGATGAGTTTCAATTAAAATTGTTTTGGAAGCCATTGGAAGGGTTTTTAACAAGGGAAAGGTGTGATCTAATGCATGATTTAAAAAGATCATTTTGGCTGCTTTGTAGAGAATGGATTATAATGGAACAGAATATAGCAGAAAGTTTTATTTTGGAAAATTTTTTTGTTAGAAATTTCATTTAATGCATAAGTAACAAGTGATTACTTTTCTGAAATTTATATTAGGAAGTAAGGCAAATAATAAATTACTATTATTCCAAGATTAGTTTGTAAATAACAAAGAAAATGCTTTCAACCTAGATGATGGATTGATAGGTGCAGCAAACCACCATGGCACATGTACACCTATGTAACAAACCTGCACATTCTGCACATGTATCCCAGAACTTAAAGTAGAATAAATTAAAAAAAAGAAAATACGTTCAAAATAATTTTCCTTATGGCTTAAAACACAATTATATTTTGTGAAAAAATTATAAAGGAAACATTTAGTTGTATCTTATCTATTCTACCTGGTTAATAATCTCAATATAACTTCTCTGTTGGTTTAGCAAAGAACATTTTGATAGACATTCATTTGGCTGAGAATATAAAGTTATGTATCTACATTTTTCTTTTTTTGAGGTGGAATTATTTGTCTCTTTTTATTACTCTTTTATTGTTTCTTTTTGGCTTTGGTTTTGCACAGCTTTATACACACAAAAAATTAGGCAACTCCATGTTTTAGTTACAAATTGTTCTATTTCTTGACCCTAGAGGATCAGTTTTGAAGTGCCCTAGTAATTAATAAAAAAGAGAAAGGTTCCACCACTACGGCATTTGTCATCACAGTATAAAAGACACACACACACACACACACACACACACACACACGCACACACACACGCATTTATAGCACAGCAAGTATTGCATGTTAGATAGACCATGAACTAGGAATTTAGACACCTCTTATTTGGGGTTCAGTTAGGGTTTAATTCTGGAATTAAAAAAAATCATTTTTTTCATGATTGATTTTAATATCACAGCTCCCATCATTTCAAATGTGTAAAACATGAGCAGGGATTATCATTTTATTTTGCAGAGCTTTTCCATAAGGCCTTAAAATATCTAAAAAATTGAGTATCCTGCAGAAGCAAATCTTTCTGGGGAGTCAAAGAGACAGCCCCACTGTAGCTAACCTCAGTGAATTCTGACTTGTCTGAGTCAAGGTGCTTAACTACTCTTCAGCTTCTGTTACTGGGAAGAAAGGATCAGTATTCATTCCCAGTTGAATAGAATTCCTTGACTTGGGAAGCTGTTTAGGTTTCCTAATTTGGCCCGGAAATCGCCTATCAAATATTTATAAGGCACTTACTATATGCAAAGATACCTTGATTTTTGTCTCTATCCATAAGGATCTTCATCAGTGGCTACTCCACAATATGTGACTATACTGAAACCGTCTCTGAAAGTGAAAAGCTTTTCTCCCAAGTCTATACTTGAACCTCTCCTCCTAATTTTAAATAAGATCATATAGCCTATTATAGCGTGCAGAAATTTCTCATTACCTGAGTTTGAACATAGTAGCCACGTGTCCTTTGGCAAATTATTAAGGATATTTGTGAGCTTCAGTAAAATATTGATATTAGATAATAGATAATAACGTCTGTAAAATATAGATAATATTTTTGACTCTGTCACTGATTTAATCAGGTAACCTTAGTTTTCACATAATATCTGGTAAGCATCCAATGAAAGGTGCTATGTGATTGTTATTGTTACTGTTATGGCCATGATTCCATTTGGTACTCTAGTAAAACTCAGTAGTAATGTATGAAAATGTTCAATGAGTGCCTACCATGGGCCTGTGCACATGTGCTACAGGGGATACAAACATGACTAAAATGGGATACTAACCTCAAAGGAATTTGTAGTTTATTTGGGGAGGCCTGAACAGAACCAGTTTTGTTACAAAAGAATCCTGTGAACAAGTGCCCATGGCCTTCCAAGGAACAGCTTTGCTAAGAAACTTCATTTATGTTTAATCTATGCCAAGCAACTTAAAGAGTTTTGGACCAAAGGGCTCCTGAGTTCATATATATTGTGGTGTCTGGTGGTCTCTGGGCTTAGTGGAAGTAGGTTCTTACCTACCAATTATGAGAGTGGATTCTCTTCTAAAATAGCAACTCTTCTCTTTTGACTTAATTGTTGATTTATAAATTCCTTTTTTCTTTTTTCCATGGGTTAAATTATCTCATCTTTTCTTCACACTGATTTCTTTTCCATAAACTTGTAGTAAATGTCATTTCAGGTTTATACCACTTCCTTTCTTTTCATGCTGTGCTTCCCAAAATGAATGTGTTTAATAAGGTCAATTCTCCTCTAAGATGCCAACCAGACAACATTACCTTTTGGGATTTTGGGTTTGTGCCATTCTGAGATAGGGGGTTTTGGATCTTGTGTCTTTCACTGGTTAAACAACCAGAGAAATCTGAAAGCCAGTTCAGCCCATCTTCTTTATGAAACAATTTACCCGAATACAAATATATACTTGTTGATTGTATATATTTATCTCCTCATATTTCTTTAAAAGGTCGTGTTCTTTTAAGTGAGGCCATTTTTGTGGTATTATTTGCAAAACCTCTTAAGAATACAATATCTTCCGTATAACCACAGAGAACGGGTTTGGCTTTCTGGCATTGGAAATAATACCACAAAACTTGGTAGCTTAATGGAAAAAACAAGATAATTTATATACTGGAAAGAGAATAGTGGAATTGGAGCTGCAGTTTTACAGCAGTGTAATACAGAAATTTCCGGAGCTTTTGCTGACAGTCTCCTAAGAGCAGAAGGACAGACTTTGGTGGTCATTTTCAGATCTACTCTTGGGATGACTTAGACCTTTCTTAGTTAAGTGAGTGAGTCATTAGTATAATTTGGTGATGATTTGCCGTCGGTTTGGGATCAATCATCATTAAAGTATACAGAGTATGTCTTCATTGCTTATCTTGAGTGTGTTATAAACTAAAAATAATTTGATCTAGTAAGCTGTTTTTTATGTTAAAATTCACCTACCACTGTGGTGGACTTTGCCAAGTACCTGTTAGGTAGGCAGGTATATATGCTTTAATTGCTGTTTTTTGTTACTTGGGGTGTGAGAATCAAGTTCCATGAGGGACTTTTAACCTCGTCATTTCATAATTTGAAGGCAAGTAATGGCAAGGCTCCCAGCATTCACATGCTTGCAACAACTCTGAGTTCATGCAGGGGGAGGAAATCTGAGCTACACTTTTTAATCCTTTCTGCTCAGGTAGGATAGTACGGTCACATGCAGGCTGCCTAGGTTGGCTCCTCTCTCTTAATTTCCCATCCCCCAGCTCTATAGACACTCCACTCCCTTCTGTATCAGCTGTGGCTTTTTGCTCACTGCAACCTTTTAGGTAAGCCCTCTTGCCTTGTTGCTTTAATTATACTCCAAAGGAATTACATTCCCTTTCCCCCAACTATGGGAAAAACAATTATTGAGAGAAATTCTCCTTGGCAAAAGTGGGTAGCTAAAATTTACCCTTCCCAGTGATTTCAAAAAAAGAAATATAATAATCACTTGACAATTATAAGGTATGATGCTCTTGTTCATCTGGTATATATGTATATGGCTGAACTACTTGATTATTGCCTGTGTCATTCTGATTGATCGATAACAATGTTCTAAATATTTTGACTATGACCATTGATAGGGCATGTACTTACTAACAAAGTTATATGTGTTCATTATATAAAATTTGAAAAATACAGAAATAATTGTTTTATTTTATTCTATAGTTGGTATTGTTAGTATAGGGAAGTGATTTTGATTTTTCTAAGTTGGTCATATTTTCAGCAACAGGTTGAACTCATTGTTTCAATCGTATATTGAGTCTAATCATTTTTTTAGGTAACAAAAGTTAATCTCTTTTCTCCTGATTCTTATACTTCATTGTTTGTTTCTTATAGCATTGTCAATACTATGTTAAACAGTAGTAGTAATAGTGGGCACTCTTTTCTTTTTCCGGATTTTAAAATGCATCTACACTTTCTCCAGTAAGTGTAATGGCTGTTGTAGGTTTTTGATCTACTATATATAAATTTCACTGTTTCCTAACTTTAAATCACTCATAAGTACTGTATTAGTTTTCTATTGCTGCATAACAGAGTCCTATAACTTGGCAGCATGAAACAGCGCTCATCTTATTTCACAGTTCTGTAGGTCAGAAGTCTTGGGTGCATTCAACTGAGTTCTCTGCTCAGGGTCTCAACAAGTGTCTGAGATGAAGGTAGGAGCAGTGTTGGGCTGTTACCTACAGGCTTGGGGGAAGAATCATTTTCAGAGTTCATTCAGGCAGAATCCATTTCCTTGTGACTGTAGATCTGAGGTCCTTGTTTCCTGACTGGCCCTCAGGTCGGGGCTGTCCTCTGCTCCTAGAGGCAGCTTGCATTCCTTCTCCTGTGGCCCCTCTGTACACAAACCAGAAAATGTGCAATGAATCCTTCTCACACTGGGAATCTCTCTGGCTTCTCTTGCTACCAGCTAGAGAAAGTTCTCTGCCTTTAAAGGGACTCATGTGATTAAATTAGGCCCACTTAGATAATCTCACTATCTTAAGGTCGGCCATGCCATATAATATAACATAATCATGGGAATCATATCTCATTATATTCACAGGTTCCAGGGACTAGGTTGGGCATATTAAAGGGGTCATTTTTGAAATTCTGCCTAACACAAGTACATACCCAACTTTTGTTATGTACTGTTACATTTTTGTTCATATTCGTCTACTCCTTTCTTAAAGCATATACACATGTATTAGAGAGGCTCTATCAAGCTTGTCCAACCAGACTTATTTTGTTACTGTTGTTCTATTTTATTTTGTTTTAGGCTTTTAGCAGCCTGCCATGGTTTTCAGTTTCTGTCTCTAGTGATAAGCAGAAAAGAGGGATGAGGAAGGGGCTTTACTGGCCAAACAAGAAACAGAAACTAAGAACCCATGACTGTATTCTCTCCCTTGGACACCCCTGCAAAATCTATTTTTTCTAAAAAAACAGTTTGACTTTGTGAACCCAATTTATCTTAACTATCTGTTTGGCCTTACTCAGGATAATTAACTTCCTTTTGTCTCCTTTTCCTTATCATTGAAATGGGAATATTAGTGGTACCTATCTCAGAAAGTACATAGGAATTATGCAATAAGTTTTAGCTATGTAATTATTGTTATGTTAACCAAAGTAAAACACTATTACTTTGTAATCTTCTTTATTTTCTTAACTACATTATAATTATTTTCCCTTATATGCAAACATTCCTAGGTGACATCATTTTAATGGCTGCAAAGTATTTCATTGTGTAGGTGTACTGTAATCTCTTTTTATAAATCCCTGCTTGTTGGAGATTGCTTATATATTTTTTCATTTTATAAACTACACTGAGCTGAACAACTTGTAGGTTGTTGTACACTATTTTTATTTGATTCCTTAGAATAAATTCATAGACATGGAATTGATTCAAGGAGAACTGGCTTACTGATGTATTTTTCCAAACTGCCCAAATTGTCCTATAGAAAGATTGAATTAATTTGCACATTTCCTTCCTCTTAGTCCCAGAAATCTCATTTACTTTTAAAGACACTTTTTATATTATAGAATAATATCTTTAGAGAATGAGTCACAGGTAGTCAGTATGTTGGGACAGTGGAAGAAAAAGGAGAAATAATTCAAGTCGAAATTCATGAGTAAGTGGTCATGAAAAGAAGTCTGAGCTGAAGAATAAGTTTTGTGGGAAAGGAGAATGTGAAAAACATGTATAAATACCTTTAGACTAACCAGGAAATAGGGAGTCTGGCACAGGTAGGGTGGATAGGATCTACACGTAGCTCTCAGATATGACAAAGTTTTTGGTAAGGATTATTAACACTGCAACAGAATTTTATTTTAGCTAGTTTTTAAATAATATTTTAAACTAGCACAATATTTTAAACTAGCTTGTATAATAAAGAGATGCCACATTATTATGGTGAACCATATTCTGTGGTTTAAATGATAACTTGTAAATGAGGGATATTTTAAAAGTTTGTTAGTTGGGGTCTGTCTGCATTTCACTGTTTAAAGAAGAGACTCAAAGGGTTTTTCATGTACTCTGGTGATTCCTTAGTTTAAATGATGAATGATACACTCGTAACTCTTGGGAACTATATGCCTAGCACGTCTGAAAGTAGCATCTAATCCAGCAATTATCTCAGTACTAAATTTCTGAAGATAAAAAAGTGAAATTTCAGTAACTCCTTTGGAACACAAAGGTCTAGTGCAACTTACATAATACAACAATGTGTGGTTTGCTTAATCTTAATGGTGCCTTTTGGGCAGCTGGTGTAGTCGCTACTATTGAGTATATTCATTAGCTCATTAGAAAAGAATGACATCACATGATGAGGGCACTTGTTCAAGGGTGTGAACCTGTCCCTGTATGCATCCTTCCTCTTTAAACCCCCATCCCTTCCACACCATACTGAACAACTGCACACACATAGGGCTTGATAATGCACTGGAGCAAGAGTAATCCATTTGGTATCAACAAAATGAGGAAAAGGATAAATACATGTTATCTAGAGGATTACTGGACTTTTATTAGTTCTTGAAGTGACTTCAGAACCAAATACCTAGATTCAATTTATAATAGATGCCTTATAAATGCTTATGGAATGAATATTTGCATAGGCCAACTGTTTAGTTATGTAAGTCAGCAAAAAATTTAAAAAGACATTAAAAGTTCTATTTCAATGACCAATAAAAGAGAGGCAAGACATTTGATTATATCCTGCATGCTTTCTTTCTCACTGGCAATACAACCTGATCAGAATTTATCTACCTTAGCTAGTGAACAATGTCCTAACTAAAGGAGCTTGGGAATCACAGTGTAATTGTAGATGTTACAGATCTTATGCAGTCCCAGCTCTGATACTAAATGGCTATTATCTTGGGCAAATCACCTATCCCTCTTGCTTTGGTTATTTTTTCTCCTGTGAAAAGAACAAATTAGACTACACAATTTTTAGATTCTTTCCAGTTCTAACCTTCTGTATCTTTCTATAATAAAATATTTTTCTTATACCAATCAGAGGGAAATGTGGAATAACTTCATCTAAAGCTCTACACTTTGGACAAATGCAAGATTTTTTTTTTTTTTACTGTTAATGTATTTGACCTAAGATAACCACCTTGGCTTAATCAAAAGTTCACGTAAATCCTCCAACTGCTTCTTAGTGGTATGAAAATAGTACCCCATCCCCAATTCCAACATGCCAGATGAGTATCAGGATGCCTAAACTGAAGCAGCCCAAGACTATTGTAATACTTCCAGCCTTACTTAACCTCTGTCATACTGCCATGCTCAAAAATGTAACAAGGAACCAGCAGGGCAATTCTGACACTAACTACATGGAGTTAGTTCAAATTTCACAGATACACAGCAGAGTCCCCCACAAGACTGCCCTAACTTCAGACACCATCTGCAAGCCTGGGAGGTTCCCAGCCACCTGCACTTCTGAAAAACTGGCTACAAATTCAGATCTCCCACTATCCTCTTGAATTTGATGATTTACTAGAATGACTTGTAGAACTCACAAAAGTACTATATTTACAATTTTATTATAGAGGATACAAATTAGGACCAGTCAAAAGAACAGACTCCTATGGCGAGGTCTAGGTGGGTCCCAAACACTGAGCTTCCATGTCCTTAGGATGTTTTACCTCCTACTATATTAATGGGTATCATCAACCAGGGAAGATCATCTGAATTGTGGGTATCCAGGGTTTTTAATTAGGTTTCAGTATGTAGGCATAATTGATTGAATAATTGATCATGTGATTGAACTCAGTCTCTAGAAGGTCAGGCTGATATCACATGGTTCAAAGCCCTGACCCTCTAATCACATGGTTGGTCTTTCAAGTATGGCCAGTTCCCATCCTGAAATTATTTAGGGTTCCACAATGAGTCACCTCATTAACAGAAATTGAGACATGGTCCAAGGTGTCCACCAGAACTAAGAAAGACACTCCTATCATTAAGGAAATTGCAAGGGCTTAGAGGCTCCCTTCCAGGAACCAGGGACAATGACCAGTCAAACTCTTTATTACACAGTAAGACTTAAAAGTAGCATCAGAATATTTTGTTTGTTTTAAAATCTTAGAAACTGTTCCAATTGGAAGTAGTCTTCTGGAATTAGCATATTCTTATATTACTAATTCTTCACATAATGATCGTACCAAGGAAACACAGTTGATTTTGGTTGATTGCTGAGACTGGTTTGTACTAGACGTACAGTATGCCTTTAAAAACAAAAACAAACAAGTGAAAAAAAGGTCCTGCCCAACATTGCAAGAATTATACACAATTTATGTTATTCACTGGGACTAAAAAATTATTGCTAGATCTTTATTTTAAAGTGGTCTCCTATTCAGCAACAGAAAATTGAAGATAATTAATGCTTTCTTTATGAGAGGCTGTGGAGTACGGGATTGTTGTGGCATCAAGTTCAACACACTGAGAGCTGAGATTTGATGCATTTCTAGAGATAGTGTTAAATGAGATCACTGGATCCTGCTAAGCATGTTCTAGTGCTCTTGCCTTTTGCTGTATGTTTGGTGTCATTCGTCAGCAGGGAATGGTTGAAATGTGAGGTGTAAATTGACAGAGTAGAGAGAACCTATACAGTTTTAACACCGTAGCCACAGACATCCAGGCATCCTAACATTTTGTCCTAGATCTTCCTGAACCTGGAGGGCAGGACGAGAACACCAGTGATTTTATTGGAATGAAGCCAAGACAAATAACCTTTTTTTATGCTCTTTATAATATAGCTCTCAAGAATGAACAAATAAAAAGAATGGGGTAACCATATATATCATTGGTTAGCAAGTGACAAGTGAGACAGTGAGCAATTCTCAGTCAGTGGTATGACAAGGAAATACTCAAGACAGACACTGACCTGTGTTGTGAATGAGGTGCCTTGGTGAAGCAAAGGTGTGGGCCCAATAGTGAGTCAAGGAGCCATTTCAAAGATGGGCTACAGTCACTCATTAAAAGGGATAGAACACAACTGTACTGATTGTAGAATTAACTGTGACTTGTCCATAAAATAGAGGGAGGATGCAATCTGTTTTATAGAAGGCATACCTTGCAGGGCTTTGTAGCTTTGTTAAGGATAGATGATAGCAGGCTGAAATTTTCTCTCTAGTGGACCACTTTGACACATTCTTAAGGTTTTATTTGTATACATTACCACAAGACATAGACTTCAGTTACAATGGCAGCAAATATAATACATACTACTAACTATGAATTTTTAGGTAAGATGAAATGCTTCTTAAAAGATTGTTAGTCAGAAATCTGGAGATTGGTACTTTTTCTCAGAAAGAAAATCAGCTCAACCTAATGGCTGTATACTGCATTGTAACATTTATTTTTATTTAAAAGTTGGATTTTTATGATTTAAAAAAGTAATGTGAGTCTTCATTTAAAAGTTTAAATGGCATAAAGACAGCAAGTTTTCATATAGTAGTAAAATTGTATGAATTTTAGACAATGATTGATGGCCTCTCTTGACTGTATCTTAAACAAAAGGACTTACTGCAATTTTTTCATTATCAGTGTTATGCAAATATACCAGTAAACGACTGCCTTCAGAGATCTTAGGGAAGTAATGATTAATGAAGTATAAAAATGTAATTGTAATTATATCACCCAAATTATGCCAAAGAGATACATTAGTGACATACACTAAAAAGAGAGAGGGAAAAAAAGACTCCCTCTCTCCCCAAATCTTACAACACATTAAATCTGTCTTCTATTGCATGCTGAATATAACAGTATCAGGAACTTGATGAAAGTTGGTTATTCATTGATGATGATGATGAGGCTGCTAAAGCAGTTGGTATAGTTTTGTGCATTACAGAGAAGGTTGTATGCCAGTTAACAAATAGACAGCCACTATGTGCCCAGCACAGAGAGAAATGAGTCATGGTTTGTGACCTCCATGGATCCTAACATTTCTTCTTATTAATTAATTCCTTCACTTGGTATTTACTGAATGCCAGTATGTACCAAGTATTGAGCATGGCACTGGGAATAAGGGTGTCCAGAAGACAAAATCTTTTTCTTGATGGAGTTGATGGTTTAATGGAGTCATGGCATATGCTTCTGAAACAGTTGAAGGATGAGTAATACACAGAAAATTGTCAGGAGAAAATTATGTGGGGTATAACCATTGCACTAGATTGTTTTGTAGAGGAGACAGATTGGCACTGATCAAATTTGCGGCTAATATTTGAGACCATGAGATAGGAAATGTATTCAAAGGGCTGAAAATTACATGGGAGAGAGTAAATATGATCAGAGATTTAAGCCATAGGCTATTACCTGGAGAATGCTTGGGTATGCATTGACTTATAACTAAGAAAGATGAATTTCAATTTTCTGCTTAGGTATGCTGAAGAAAAATTAAAAGTGTAACTCCAGAGAAGTTCAGAAAGTTAGCAAAAAAAAAAAAAAAAAAAAAAAAAGCAAAAAAAAAAAGCACAACACTCAAATTGTCTTATCTTTGTGAGCAAACAACAAGACTGACTCAAGTGCCACCACTAAACTGAACTAATTTTAATGGAATTGACTGGATCATCAGGAAGGGCTGATTTTTTGTCCTGACCAGAAGTATATATGGATTTTATCTTTAACTAGACTCATATTATGCTTTAGGGTTAAATAGACATTTTTTGTTAATTCTGGCTCAACGCTTTTCTGTGTGTTCCATGTGCCTTACTTTGTTGGTCTTCTAGTATCTTTGCATTAGGTCTGTAGGTTTAGATTGGCTTTTTCAAAGATGAATTTTCTCTAAAATGTATGGATATCTTTTATTGTTGAAAGGACACTCTTCTCATTAAAAATTCCCATCAAATAAAATAGACAGATGCACAGGGAACCAACACACACATTTCAGTAGAGAGATAGGTCCCAAAACAGTGAACCAACAAATGCATTTTAATACATAGTTAGATGTCCAGGCACAGTAAGCAACACATACAAATTTCAATAAATAAGTAGATGCCAAGGCATACATTTCAACAAGTAGATGGATGCTGAGACCGTGAACTAATACACACAGTTTCAATAAGCAGATAGAGGCTGAGGCACAGCGAACCAACACACACATTTCAATAATGAATAGATGTCCAGGCACAAAAGGCCTATACACATTTCAATAAGTAGATAGATGAGAAAAAATTCTCATTAAATAATTAATTATTGTACCACAACTTTAAGAATGCTTTGGAAAATCTTTCCAAACTACTGTAACAATAAACTAAATGGGCCAGTCGGAAATTTCTTGCTGGAAAAAACATAATGTGTTATAGGAGAGATGGTTTACTGAAACACCTAACTGGTATGGTCTGCTTTTGCTATTAAAACAACGTTGCCAGCGGTCAAATAAAGTAGCCTTTTATTCCTGAATCATTGTACCTCCAATATTACAACTAATTACTGGACTAGTTTTTTCTTTAATTCATAGATGGGATGCTAATAATTACTTCAGTCATGATATTTTAGATAAACATTTTTTATTAGGATGAAAATGTCTTATGCATCTATTATTACCAATATTTGGAGCATAACTAATATTTTCTTAGTGTAACTATGTGTTTGATGTAGGTAATCATATCTGGAATGAGTCAGAGTTTCAAAGTAAAATGCCTCAAATTCCTTTTGTGCCAAAGCAAGGCATATATACAAACATAAGATTTTATAGATGTGTTTTCTTCTTCTAAGACTTGTAATTTGCCTACTGATATTTTAGTTTCCACCACTGCCAAGGAATAGAAATAATAAAATAAGGATAACTCTTGGGTGAATACAAAAGTTTGGATTAAAAAAGTAAAAACAAAGTCCAAAAGGACATCTGAATATTAGTCTAAAGCAGGGGTCCCCAACCCCCAGGCTGAGGCCTTTTAGGAACTGGGTTGCACGGTGGGATGTGAGTGGCAGGTGAGCAAACATTACCACCTGAGCTCTGCCTCCTGTCAGATCAGTGGTGGCATTAGATTCTCATAGGAGCACAAACCCTACTGTGAACACATGGGAGGGATTTAGATTGCAAGCTCCTTATGAGAATCTAATGCCTGATGATCTGAGGTGGAACAGCTTCATCCCCAAACCATCTCCACCGCCAAGGAAAAATTGTCTTCTATGAAACTGGTCTCTGGTGCCAAAAAGGTTGGGGACTGCTGGTCTAAAGAATAAGAGAAAAAGAACTACTGAAATGAAAATCATGCCATTCATCATGGGACAGATAAGAAGAAGGAAGATAAAAGGTACTGAGCATTGTTTTATTTCATCAATCACTATTAGTGAATCTATTAGTGATACTTTTTTACAATTACCTTTTCATTCTGGGACAGATAGCTGTCCTCTGCACATTCATTGTTTTGACAGCCATCCTTCTAAAGGACACCTTGGTTACGTGGAGTTTAACTCATTTGATTTTCCTATTGGTTATATCTGTTGTTATGGGCACAGGAGATTTGGAACAAAACGTTTATTAGCACAAGTTCCTACTTTTTTAAAAAGATGCTAGTAAAAATATAATTTTAGAAATATTGGATGAGAGCATGCTAGAATCAGCTTGAAAGACAACTAGACATAGGCAGATGGCACTAGAATCATAGAGAATTAAAAATGAGCTCTCCTAGTGCCACGGAGGCTAACACACAAATCCTTAGTCATCATCTCCAACTATTCAAATCTTGACTCCACCACGTTTTTGTTTGGCTTGACCTAGAGCAAGTTAACCTCTCTGTACCTCAGCTTCATCTTAAAGTAGAGATAATACTGCTTCTCTCAGAGGTGTAGCGGGATTAAATGAGATAATAGATGTAAAATATTAAAACAGTGCCTGAAACATAGTAAGTACTCAATAAATGTTAGCTATTTTTTTAATCATCTTATTCGTAAATATAACATAGCACCACTGGGAATGGTGTAGTGGAAGATAGACTTGAAATCTAGATAGACTTGGGCTGAAATTTTGCCTTTGCCACTTACCAGCAGTGTGAACTTGGGTAAGTTAATGTGTCTGTGACTTGGCTTTCTTTTTGGCAATATCAGAAAGATAGCAACCACCTCTGGGGGTTTTAGGAGGATGAAATGGATTAAAATATATAAAGTGATAACATGACTTTTTCCTCCCCTTTCCTCCTTCCTTGAGGACACATTGGGCTAAAGAAATTCCATGATCCCTGCTGTGCCTAAGCCACCCCAGTGGACCTGGTCTTCTTGCACCACCCCTGTGGCTGGAGGTTTGAGATACTGACAGGTATATTTGATGGCCAGCAGTAGGTGGGTCAAAGCTTCTTTAAGTTGAATCAAACTAATTGATTAGTCAGTGAGTTTGATTTAACAAGATTGAACTAACAACCTATTATGCAGAGGATGCAGGGATGGCAGAGTTTCTTTAAACAAGAGCAAGTCCTCTAAGACAGAGACATCTCTGTTGTAGCACCTTGAATCCCACCACCTCCATCCCAGTTCCCAAACCCTTCTGGGATCTGGCCCAGGTAGGAGTCTCTACATCCCTGCTTCCTTCTCTTCACCTGCACCAGTGATCTTCAATTGTGGCCCTTCCTTAAGAACAGCAAAGGCTTATGGGGAGATGTAAGGTTTATCACCATAACAATTAAAAAAGTTAAAACTCACTTTAACTTTACTAGGATTTCTTATCTTGACTAAATAGAAACTTTTGGGCAGACTAGAAGTTAAAGGTCATAGACAGTCTGAGGAATTCCTTGAAACAAAAGTTCATATAAGTTTTCTTTCCTTTTATTTATTTATTTATTTTTTTTACCTTAAATCCAACTTGACTCTTTGGACCTGAGGTTGCCTGGCCTTCTTTCTGTTAACCTTCCTAACTCCTGTGCTTGTAATTGCCTGTTTCTTCTTGTCTTCCCCAACTCAGCTGTAGGAGTCTCTTCCTAATGATGTTGTACAAAGTAGAGGAGTAGGATTTGAGAAAGTTAAAGACATAGTTCCTACCCTCAAGACACAAGGGACTATTATACACATACTGACATTATCTCATTTCAATATGTTCTACATATTATACTGATATTATGTTTATCAATATTAAAGGAGTGGTGTCACACCTAATGGCTGTATAGAATGAGACATTACTCAGCTACAGAGAGATCAAGAAAGGTTTTCTGCAGAAGATGGGACAAGGATAGGAAGTTTTAGATAGGTAATTTTTAGTGATGGAAGGGCAG
Organism: Pongo pygmaeus; assembly: GCF_028885625.2. Lineage (NCBI taxonomy): Eukaryota > Metazoa > Chordata > Mammalia > Primates > Hominidae > Pongo > Pongo pygmaeus. The sequence goes on along the minus strand of NC_072373.2, from coordinate 151,599,492 downwards.
GGAACATGGCATGTTTTTGGCATTTGTGAAATATTTTGTAACTAGAGTAAACAAAATGCAATAAGAAAAACAAATAACTAGAGACTGGAAAACCACTTAGGAGCCTATAATATGATGTTTGCTTTTAAAGCGATAAGACACTCAACAAGAAAGGACAGAAAAACAAGGTGTGGATGGAGAAGCAACATGAAAGTGGATCAAACAACTTATACATGGGTGCTGGCTCAGACTTGACATCTGAGGCTCCAGAACTGGAAGTTTATGCCATCAAGTAAATTCATTTATGTGTATATATATATACATGTATATATGTGTATATATATATACATGTATATATGTGTATATATATACATGTATATATGTGTATATATATGTATATATGTGTATATATATGTGTGTGTATATATGTGTGTATATATGTGTATATATATGTGTATATATGTGTATATATATGTGTATATATGTGTGTATACATGTGTGTATATATGTGTGTATATATGTGTATATATGTGTGTATATATGTGTATGTATATACGTGTGTATATATATGTGTATATATGTGTATGTATATATGTGTACGTATATATACACACATATATATACACACACATATATGTATATATACATATATACACACACATATATATACACGCACATATATACATATACACATATATACACCTTTTTGTTTTTTGAGACAGAGTCTCACTCTGTTACCTATATACCTTTTTGTTTTTTGAGACAGAGTCTCACTCTGTTACCCAGGCTGGAGTGCAGTGGTGTGTGATCTCTGTTCACTGCAACCTCTGCCTCTCGAGTTCAAGCGATTCTCATGCCTCAGCCTCCTGAGTAGCCGGGACTACAGGCATGTGCCACCATGCCTGGCTAGTAAATTCATTAATATCGAGTCACAGATATGTCACTGTAACTCCACATATATATGTATATTTATATATCTGTATTTTCTAAGTATTTGAATAATTTGAAAAATAAGCAAGGAAAAGTGAAGGCTGTCTTACTCTACATATTCACTGAGTAAAAATATTAAGCAAGAGGTTATTTCTTGTAATGTACTATGAACTAGGATCAGTTCACAAGGGAATATGCAAGGGAGAAAGTAGCTAATGTAGTCCTGGAGGCACAGATAGGAGTAGTTTGTCCAAAAGGAAATGATGCTCCATTGAGCTTTGTAGTTATTGGACCATATATAGAGTTAGTTTATTTCTGTCCAGTGTATTTTCTTAAAGAAAGATTGAGAAACTAGAGTATAAGAGGTAGGGGTTTGCAAACCATTTTGTATGAAAAGCAGTTGAAGAACTATAAGACTAGTATTATTTTAAGATATGTGAAAGGCTGACATTTAGTAAATGGATTCATTATCCCATGATGCTCTAGAAAACTAAATTAAAATATGTTGAGTAAATTTTAGCTTCTGGTAACAGAAAACATTCTACAACTCATACAGCTCAAATGGAAAAGATTTTTTCTTGAGTAGTGCTGAGACTTTCTTCTCACATACTTAATGACATCCCTAAGTAATTTCCGCTTTGTATGGAAGTCTGGACTAGATAACATTTTCCTGTACCCTGTAAGATTTGTGATTCTGTCTTCTCATGAGAGGTGATGTAGACAGTCCCCTGTGTGCATAATAAATGGAGCCCATTGTTTCCTTCTGTTCTCAGAATCCCTTCAGTTACATTTCTGTTTTAGTCACATTAACTTGGGTCTTGGCGGTAGTGCCATCTACCACAATGCCTAGATACAGTAGACACTCAAAACTACTTGCTGCTGGATTGATTTACGTTTATGAATATGCAGAGGAACGGAAGCATAATTATGAAATTTACCATTGCTTTGAATAGTAAACAGCCACAGAGCCCTGACTCTGGCCAACAGATGTACAGACAGATGGGGAGAGATGATGCGATAACATCCAGAATAAAACCTTAGCAAACATGGGCTCTATTATCTATGAGTAAAGTAGCCTGGCAGATTCATTAACTTTGGTGACGTTAACAGTTGATAGAATTGTTTTAGGTGACCCAAAATGAATGGAGATTCATTGTATTACCAACCCATTTTATTCTTTGCAACCTGGCAATGAACATATACTATCCTTCCTCCATGCTTCTTTGACCTCATTCTTTCTCTTATCTTAGTGTCCAGTGTTTTACAGTTATCAGGTGAATTAATTTTTTCATAGAATATTCAAATACTTTGTCCTGTCTACTTCTCAGAATTCTAATCATCAACAAAGATATACAACTGTAATGTGCCAATGTTCACAGGAAGAGATTTTAGAAAATAACCCATATTCATTTAGCTCCATGTACTGGGTAGCCCTTGGAAACTGTATGAAAGACTGTGTGTATGATGAGACTCTGTGCATAAGTGTCTAGAATATAAGTGCAGGTGGGCTAGACAGAGAATAATATTCTCAACGCTTGTCAGGAGACTGTTGCCAGAGACCAGAGAAAATGGCTTCGGATTGCTTTTGTCGAACCAGCTTGCAGACATCCTTGTTCTGACCCCAGCTCTCACATGTCTCTTGCCAGCCTTATCAGGGCTTCAGTTTTCCAGGAGATTCTGTGGTAACTTCAGTGCTGCCCTACTCACATCCATAGAGATGTACACAAATAATCCACATTAGTTTTGATTCTTTAGTAAAATAGTATATTTCCAAAAATTTCTTAGGGAAAAAAACATAATTTATAAAAGCAATGCATGATCTATCTAAAAAATTAGTGAATTTGAGACAAACAAAATGAGGAAATCAAAAGTCTCTGTAGTTCTGCTGTCTAGAGTTAACCAATGAAAACAATGACATACACTCCAGGCTTTTTTCTATGCACAAAATTACATACTTGGGTTTTTTTCAAAAATGGAATCACACGATCAATACAGTTTGGCAATTTGCTTTTTAAAAGGTTAACACTGAATCACAAACATTAAAGTCCGCATGTATCTCAATTATGTGAAAGTACTATAATTTATCTTCTGTTGGATACTTAGGTGGTTCTGAATTATCAATATTATGAATGTATTTGTTATTACTAATATACTAATGATAAATGATATTTCTTTTACAGAAATACTCTCCCCACATTTATTGGTGGCTGAATGATTAGTACTTCTCCCAAGTCAGACTGTGGAATAACCTCTTTCCAAGGCTGGGGTTAGGGGTTAAAGGTGGGGAGAGAGTAATGATGAGTGCTTGGGCAGTGCCCTAGTGTTCTGGGGAGAAGCCTGGGCACTGGGCTCCCTCAGAAGAGGACTCCATGTCTTCCCACATCTGGTGACCACACTGCTGTTTGTAGAGGAGAGAGGAGAATCAGAGACATGTGCGTCATGTAACTCAAAACAAAAGGAGTTACACAAACAAAAGCTCAGAAGGGCATGGTGCATCTGGGAAAGATGAGGCCTTCACAGTGGTTGTATCATAGGGAATTTGCAGGGAGATGAGATTATAGAAGTAGACTTCAGATGCATCATCAAGGAGCTAGCTGAGGAGTTTGTACTTTATTGTGTAGACAATGAAAGTTTTGATAAAGAACATTTATTCTTCAACCATTGGTATCATCAGGTCAAATTAAGATATACATTTCTTTCTAGTAATGGGTCTTGATTTTCTTTGTATTTGTGTTTTGGTCTTTGTTACATCATCTTTTAATGGTGACACAATGGCCCAAGCTTCACTTTTCAGTTTTACCTTTTGTTTACTTATTTCTTATTTGTTTGTACATCCAAGATGTTTTCAAAGCCACCTTATTTGTTCCACAACTGTTTGTTTGGAAGTCAAAGCTGGGATCAGTGATTTGCTTAGTTCTAACATGTAGCTGGGACAATTTATAGAACTGATTCCATGAAATGATCTCTTCAAAATCATGGGTGGTCAGGAAATGGACACATGAAATCACAAAATACATTGTTACAGTTAAGTCACAACTGTAGTGTAGAGAGAAACTCCTTTCCTCAAAGTCCTTAGAAAATTCCATTGCATACTTTTTGGAATATTTTAGCCAAGTTAAGGCTAGGGCTAAGAGATGTAGAAAGGGAAATAGAAAATTGAAGAGAGTGGTATCCTTGTAGTTAACAAGCAGAAAATCTCAAAGTAAAATTTGTCATATACCATTTGCAAATTAATATCAGATGCTCTAAATTCATTTTGTAAAACTATCTGTTAGCTTATCTATAATTTATTTATTTAAAAATACTTCATTGAAATAAAACAAATGTGTGTTGGCTTTGCATTTACTATTCTCAGAAGTATGAGAAGGTCAGTTACTGATAGCAATGTTTGTTCTCCCTTAGGTGATTCTGTTTATGCATATTTGACTTACTATAGAAGTTATCATTTTTGTAGTTCTAATGTCAATTTGAATTAAAATGATTCAGTTGTCTCCATCAGTGTTTCTGCTATCATTCATTTCTTTTTGTCAGTATTTTGCACAATAGCATCACTCTGTGGAAAGTGAAATGAATGTCATCTAGCATAGCTAATTTTTAAAAAATTATAGGATTGAAAAAAGGGCTGCATCAACTAATTTCCCTGTTTTCTTTCTTTCTAGGTGACAATGGCCAACATTGGAATAAATGGAAATCATTCTCTGGAAACCTGTGAAACAACACTTTTTGCTCTCCGAATGGCAACATGGAATCAAATCTTAGATCCTTGGGTATATATTCTTCTACGGAAGGCTGTCCTTAAGAATCTCTACAAGCTTGCCAGTCGATGCTGTGGAGTGCATGTCATCAGCTTACATATTTGGGAGCTTAGCTCCATCAAAAATTCCTTAAAGGTTGCTGCTATTTCTGAGTCACCAGTTGCAGAGAAATCAGCAAGCACCTAGTTTAATAGGACGGTAAGTCTGTGTGGGGCTAGAACAAAATTAAGACATGTTTGGCAATATTTCAGTTAGTTAAATACCTGTAGCCTAACTGGAATATTCAGGCTTCATCATGTAGTTTTAAGATACTATTTTCAGATTCAGGTTTTGAAATTTGTCAAATAAACAAATAAAAATTTGTACATTTTTCACTTGTTTTTGCCAATGGGAGGTAGACACAATGAAATAATGCCATGGGAGTCACACTGAAAGCAATTTTGAGCTTATCTGTCTTATTTATGCTTTGAGTGAATCATCTGTTGAGGTCTAATGCCTTTACTCAGCCTATTTGCCAGAGAACATCTTAATGCGGCCTGCATAGTGAAATGGTTATTTTGAGATCACCGCTCTGTAGCTAATCCTTATAAACTAGGCTCAATAAAATAAAGCACTCTTATTTTTCGATCTGGCCTATTTTGCCCCTCATTGTGTAGCCTCAATTAATACATGCATGGTCATGACACCCGGAATTCATGACGGTTTGTTATAACAACCTCTGTATATTCCAGGACTGGCAGACAGGTTGCCTGATCTTGCAATCCTATCTAGAATGCGCCCATTCTTGTCATATTTGACAAATAGGACTACCTACATTTATTATTATGAAGATCGATTGTTGTTGGAAGTGTTTTTTCATGTCATAGATTAGCAATTTTCAAATAATCATTTTTTTCTCTGAAAATTTTATGCATGATTGCACAATAAATAATTTTTAGAGAAACAAAGGCTCTATCTCAGCACATTGATGGGCAACTAGAATTACAGCAGTTTCAAAACTCTACCATGGATAATGCAAACAAACAGAAGCTACATGCCAGTGATAGGTGCAAAGAATATTGGCAAAAGGTGCTTTACCTTGAGCCATTATTTGTGTCAGAGAACAAAAGAAACATAATCAATATATAAAATTCAAAGACTATCTGCAGCTAGTGTGTTTCTTTTTTACACACGTACACACACAGACATCAGAAAATTCTGTTGAGAGCAGGTTCATTAAATTTGTAAGATGGCGTATTCTAAAGCCTGTGCTACCAGTACTAAGAGGGGAAGACTGGCAATTTGCCAAGCACTTGGGGATTATTATAACAATTAACTAGGAGATCAAGAGATAATAATCTCTCCCCAAATTTTCCAATAATTGAGACTTTTTCTTTGCTTGTTTGTGTAATTCAACCAAAAGAATTTCAGTACTCATTCAAATTGTCCTAGGTCTAACAGAAATTAGGGTAGGTAGTCCTGCTTTGTAATAGGGAAATGCATTTCTGTATAAGAGTTCTTTGCTTTCATTAACTTGGATTCATTTAAAAATTAATCTTCCCTGTTAGGCTGATTTCAGATTCTCTAGGAAATCTGTGTAATTCAATGAGACTTAAATTATTACGCTCATAAATATCTGCTTTTGATTGGTAATTTACATTGGAAGTCATGTTAACTTTTAGTGATTTTTTTGTAAATTCCCATAAATAAATTAAAAGGAATTAAGCAAATAGCCTCACTGAAGATTTAAAGGCAATAATTTTTCAATAAGTTTAAAGAAGAGAAACACAAACATATTGGCACATGATATTCTTATTTTAAGGCCAGTAAATAATTAATAACACAAATTTAGGTTATTCTCATTTATAGAGCACATAGTAGATGCTTGATAAATACTTGCCAGGTTGAACTACAGACAAGAACCTCTTGGTGCAAAATGAACAGAGAATTGCAAAGTTTTGTGCAGTTTTTAATTTAAACGGACAGTTATAGGTTTTTGTAGTATATATGAGTGTATGTATGTATATACACATATGAATATGTGTGATATATATTTCTATAGTACATATGCTTTAAAAAAAGCTGCTGCAATTAGTGACTGTTACTACATTACATAAATGTTCTCATTTGTTTCAAGAAATCTTAAAGCCCATAAGACCTTTCAGATGGTTTATTTGCTTTCAGAGGAGAATTTATTTCATACAGTTACTTAAGAGTGTTGATGTCTTGTGAACAGAGATATAAGGAACCATTCTCCATCTTCCTCATCATGCTAGGTACAATGCTTCTGTGAATATTTCCATGTATTTTGACTGGGGAGAGGCATGGAGAAGAAACTCTCATTCAGGGGCTCCAGCATCCTTCTCCTTGAGGCTTCTAAATAAATGGCAGAATTCTTGCTGTATTGCCATGATGTCACCCTGGCCATGTGTACTGACTTGAGGAGATCTTGCAACATGGCCATGTGCAAGGATTTAAGGAGTGAGAGAGAAGTGTACATATCTTAGGAGGGTTACCTATGTTATCTGAGTATAGGTTTGGGTAACCAAATTGGTCTTAAAAATGATGTTAACCCAAGAAGTAGACATCAAAAATTAAAAAAAAAAGGAATGTGTTTTCATTGTTTTAAGTTTTTCTTCTGAGTAAAACAAAATTATAGAAAACAAATGCAACAATGTGTACATCTGACTTCAGAGTTTTATTTCTGTTATTATATGTGTTGCATGTAGCTTGGCGATTTACTGTATAATGAATAATAGACTGGAACATCTACCAATAACTTTCATATAAATCTTCAAAGTAGAAGTGTATTTTTTCAGGTTTCTGGAAATATATAGTAAAATAAATAGTACAAATAGTTTCAATAAATTTACCAATTTGAGTGTTTTCAGCTCTATTTCAAAACTCATAACTAATCTTCAGAATTACTGAATTTCCTTTTGAACTGGGTAAGGCATTGTCCAAGCAACTTCACATACTATTTAAACATGATTTCTCAGTAATTATATATTCTGGGCAAATAACCTAAACATGTCAGGATTTTTACAGGTCTTAGTGAATTTTTCTAAAAAGATGAGACAAAAGCAAAAATATCACACATAGGTTTTTATGACTATGAATACAAAGATAGATAATGCTGATTCACAATTAGCTATGGGTACATCCAAAACATCAGACCTTTTACTGATGGGTTTAACTAGGTGAAAGAAATGGGTCCTTAATTTTTTTTTTTCCCTAGAGGCAGAAAGTTGCTTCTAATTATCTATATAGCTAAAATGAAAAATACCTGAAAGTTAATACACACATATGTAGATATATTTGTGTTATGTGATAAATGTTTCTTGTTTGCACACTTTTGGACTTGAGAAATCTGCTTTTGTTTTGTGCCTACTCTGAGTTTAGAACCCAAATAAGAGCACTTGTTAAATATAGAGTGTACTTTTTGTTAAAACGATTGCTACTTCACCTGTATACAATCATTGCTCCAAATTAAATAACTGTTTTGGGTCAGAATATAAATGCTGGGAATATACATTTTATTACTTCTTAGTCTAGGTGTCAAAGATTTTACCACCTGGTAAATAATGTTGGACTTCAACTTGTTACTGGCACATTTTAATAATAGATGAAACATGTTTTTCTTTGTTATGTGAATAAATGTATGTTGTGCTCTTCATACTTGTTGGATTGTATAGAGATTAAATATTGATATGTATATTTTGTTGTTTGCTTTGGTATGCAACTCATGTAATTTTAGTGCTTTGACTAGCTTAAAACTTCAAACAAGTAATTTTATAATAAAGTTGGACTAATGTTTTTCAAGAGTGATTATTTTTAGGAGGCCCATATAAAACTTGAAACGCTTGAACCTAAACTCCTGTTTTATCTGCTACTGGATGGGAAGAATTTCAACTTATTTTCCATTATTACCTTTTGCTCTCCCACCCTGCCCCCACTCTTTTGTGATATCTTCACTCTTTTCCCTGTGCCTCAACTTACCTAGGCAAGTCATAATTTAGATAGAAATCTGATTTCCCAAACCTCCAGGTTTAGATATATCATTCAGAAAAGCCTCAATACGTCTGTAGTAAGAAACAACCTCCAAATTACAGCGCCATAAACTTCACAAAGGTTTGTATCTCCCACATGGTTCCTGTACACTCTGAAGGGGAGCTCTGCTGCTGTAATCACTCAGAACTCAGGTGACAAAACAAGCCACCATTATATGTGGCTGTTTCTCACACTACAGAGCATGGTGAATCACACATAGGCTGTTAGAATTTCCATCTGGAGGCAACACACATTTGCATACACTTCTCCAGCTAACATAAATAATGTGGCTTTACTAACTTCCCAGGGGGCAGCTAAGTGCAATACTATGATATGTTAGGAAAACGGAAACTAATTTGTAGACAGCACTAATGATTTCCACATTAGGTAAAAAAACATTTTCATTCTTGTCTTCCTAATAGCATTTAAACAGAAACCATTTTTAAAAGTTGTTTTTAACATTTAGGAACATCATGGCATAAAAACATTTAGGACTCACTCTTTGTAAGTACTGACAAGCATGGTCTTGTAATCTGTAAAGATAAGGTAGAATAAATGAACTAAAAGAAATTTTAGATGACTAAAAGGACTATATAATAGAAAGAGGGAAATCTTGGTTCTTAAATATTCAGGCAATTGAAACATTTCTGTACGATACCAAGCATTGTTGCAGTATTGTCTGAAATGGTTGCTTTTCTAATAAATGAAAATGACTAAAATGTATTTTGCCTTTGCACTTTTAATTTCCCTATAATAGCATATATTTACCTTGATATAAAGGTAATTCACTGAGTTCTATCAAATTATTGGAAAACCTGAAGTATAATCGCACTGGAACAAGATAAAACTGTACACTTCTTTTCTTTTCTTTTTCTCCAAGTGGGAACAGTGCCTTCAATTTGAACTCAAACATGACAGTACATGAAGTAAGTCAGAAACTTGGCAAAATTAAATCTTAGAAATCTTGAGATGTAGTTTCATATAAACCAAATGTTGTATTCTAAGCTTCAACTGAAAGTTATTGCACAGGATTTTTGGCAGAGCTGTCTTTCTGCCCTGCATAAATATAAACTGAAAGCAATATGATGAAGATATGATATGTGATTATGAGAAAGTCATTTGAAGGTTTTTATGCTATTAGTCTCATATTTGCTAAGGTATATTTTCAGTAAACAATCTAGATAGTTTGAGAAAATCATGAACATTTCACTTTATATTTATCTTATAATAAAGAAGAGGCAGAATACTGAAATCTGAAGGAACTATATCTTAAATTTGAAGTGCACTTTAAATTTTAACAAGGATCTAAACTCAATCTTAGTGTTTCACATTTAACTTGAATTATTTTCAATGCCTGATTTGTAAAACCCCAAATTAACAAAATGCATTGTGTTGTTGTAGTGTTAAGCTCTACATTAAATGAGGTAATCTTGTACTAGTATATAGTTACATAATTTTAGTTTTAGAAAGTGAGGCCACGCTAGACATACTGTTGTACTGAAAATTTTTATTTCAATAGTCCATGTCAGTACATAAAAGTATTCTTTTCAACAGCTAGATAGTTGTATTAGTCCCTTTTCATGCTGCTGATAAAGACATACCTGAGACTGAGAAGAAAAAAAGGTTTAATGAACTTACAGTTCTACATGGCTGTGGAGGCCTCACAATCATGGAGGAAGGCAAGGAGGAGCAAGTCACATCTTACATGGATGGCAACAGGCAAAGAAAGTGCTTGTGCAGGGAAACTCCAATTTTTAAAACCATCAGATCTGGGGAAACCCATTCACTCATGAGTGGCATGGAAAGACCTGCCCCCATAATTCAATCACCCTCCCACTGGGTTCCTCCCAGAACACATGGGAACTGTGGGAGTTACAATTCAAGATGAGATTTGGGTGGGGACACAGCCAAATCATATCAATAGTATTACATAATATGAATGTATCATAATTTAAATAACAATTTTCATTTGTTTCCAGTTATTACTTTTTCTTTTCTTTTTCCTTTTTTTTTTTGAGATGGAGTCTCGCTCTGTCACCCAGGCTGGAGTGCAATGGCGTGATCTCGGCTCACTGCAACCTCTATCTCCTGGGTTCAAGCAATTCTCCTGCCTCAGTAGCTAAGATTACAGGTGTCCGCCACCATGCCCAGCTAATTTTTTTGTATTTTTAGTAGAGATGAGGTTTCATCATGTTGGCCAGGCTGGTCTTGAACCCCTGACCTCTAGTGATCTGCCTACATCAGCCTCCCAAATTGCTGGGATTATAGGCATGAACCACTGTGCCCAGCTCCCTCTTTCAAATAATGCTATTTCAATATGTATGTTCTTGTATTTCTATCTATCTTTGCAGTTTGCAGAATCACCAGATTAGACATGCTCATTTTCAATGTAGATATATACTGCTAAAATACGTATTGTGTACTCCCATTCTCTTCTAAGAAACAATGCTTGCTTCTTGGTGTTACCCACTGTGTATTTTAGTAATCTTTCTATTTTTACCAGTTTAATAGACTAAAATTAAATCATATTTAAACCACACTTTATGTTACTTGTATATTCCATTGCTAATAAAGTTGAGGCATCTTTTCATACATTGGTAAGTCATTTATACCACTTCTGTAAATTTCCTGTTCTTGACTTTTTTCCATTTTTAATGTTTTTTTTGACTTGCAGTAAGACTGTATATATTAAAGATATTGACCCTTTTATTTTTCATATATAATATTGTTTGGCTGTGTCCCCACGCAAATCTCATCTTGAATTCCCACATGTTGTGGGAGGGACCCAGTGGGAGGTAATTAAATCATGGGGGCAGGTCTTTCCCATGCTTTTCTCATGATGGTGAATAAGTCTCAGGAGTTCTGATGGATTTAGAAATGGGAACTTCCCTGCACAAGCTCTCCTTGCCTGCTGTCATCCACATAAGATGTGACTTGCTCCTCCTTGCCTTCCACCATGATTGTGAGGCCTCCCCAGCCATGTGGAATTGTAAGTCCAATAAATCTCTCTCTTTTGTAAACTGCCCAGTCTTGGGTATGTCTTTATCAGCAGTGTGAAAATGAACTAATACAATATATGTTACAATTTTTTTTCCAGGCTGCCATTTTATTCTGCAGTGAGGGTGTTTTGTTGGTTTGTTTTTTACCATGTAAGAGTTTTACAAAATTTTACAAAGTTTTAAGTGAGACTTATTTTTTGTAGATTCTTTGATTTGTTTCCTGTTCAGAAAACAGTTCTCCCCTCAAAAATTATAAATATATCCCCATTGTCATTTTCTACAATTGGAGTTTTGTTTTATCTTTAGATTTTCCAGATTTTATGGAATTTATTTTTTTATGTCTCATGTGAGTTAGAAATTTTGTTTTCCCATAAACGTATAGCCAATAGACACCCCAATAGTTTTTAAGCTACATTCTTGAAATCTTACGTTAGGTAGTGTATTAGTCCATTCTCACATTGCTGTAAAGAACTACTGGAGACTGGGTAATGTATAAAGAGGTTTAATTGGCTCACAGTTTCACAGGCTATGTAGAAAGCATGACTGGGGAGTCCTCAGGAAACTTACAGTCATGGTGAAGGGGAAGCAGGCATGTCCTACATGGCTGGAGCAGGAGGAATAAAAAGAAGGGGGAGTTGCTACACACTTTTAAATAACCAGATGTCATGAGAACTCACTATCATGAGAACAGCAAGCAGAAAATCTACCTCGAAGATCCAATCACCTCTCATCAAGCTCCTCCAACACTGGGGATTAAATTCAACATGAGATTTGGGCAGGAACTCAAATCCAAATCATATGAGGTAGGTTTCTGTGACAGTCACTACGGGACTGAACAAAGGAGGATGAACGCCACTTGTGACAGTTACTACTAGACTGAACGAAAGAGGATGAATGCAGTAACAAAAACTTAAGACAAAAGAATCTGTTTTAAAGAAGGGGTCAGGGGGCTCCTTGCTTCTAGTGAGCAAAGGCCTTAAGCTTCCACGCCCCTCTGTGTTTATTGGGTAGAAAGAGCAGGGAGGATGAGGTAACGGTTGGTCAGCTGCTTGGTTGATCACTCGTTCACATTATTGCTAAGAGGCTTCAGATGTGCCTAATCACAAGAAACACTTGCATCTGAGGCGTGACTGCCCTTAGCACTCCCTCTGGGTGGCAGACGCAGTTTGTCAGTTTGCCAACATTCTGCATTTATGAGAACAGTTTGCTGTTTACTCATATAGCCTCCAGTGGTATACTGAGCTGATCACAACCCTCATTCTTTCGGCCTCCAACAGGTTTCCATTAGTCTTTTTGAAATATTGAATTTATCTCATCTGGCCTCTGTTATTTACTCAGATTGGGAAACACTAGTAAGACCATAAAATAATAAAAAAATACTACCCTTAGTATTCAACATTGACCTTAAGACCTATCACAGGTTTTTCTAGTAAAGAACATAATTTTATGCAATACCATTTTCCCTTTTCGCCAGATGTCTGCTATGACCAACAGCATTGAGTTTCCAGATGGCTAAGTGGGGGTAGTTAGGAGCTGTATTGTGTTGTTAGGGGTGCCATAACAAAGTAATGCAGACTAGGTGGATTAGAACAGAAATTTATTTCCTTACAGTTCTGGAGGCTAGAAGTCTAAGACCAAAGTGTGGGCAGGTTTGGTTTCTTTGGAGGCCTGTCTCTTTGTCTTGTAGATGATTATCTTCTCCCTGTAACTTTATATGGTCTTTCCTCTGTGTGTGTGTCTATGTCTCAATCTCCTTTTCTTACAATGACACCAGTCACTTGATTAGGGTTTAGTCTAGTGGCTTTATTTAATAAGTATCTCTGTAAAGATCCTACTTCCAAAAACAGTCACATTTGGAGGATTTGGGATTAGAACTTCAACATATAAACTTTGGCTGGATGCAATTCAGTCTGTAACAAAAATATACTTAGTGATGTTGAGATAAAGCTATGCTAACTGGTCCACACAGGTATTGAGCCCGTTAACTTGGGTTTATTGGACCTACAGCTAATATAGTCGCTCTGAAATATTAGCATGCAACCATTTTAGGTGGAGGATTTACTAAATCAGATGGTGGGGCCCCACATCAGTGACTTAATTCAGTTGGTCTAGGGTGGGGCCAGATAATTTACATTTCTAACCAGGTCCCAGGCAATGCTAATCTTAGGGACAGACTTTTGAGAACCACTGGCCAAATCAACTAGGCTAAGCAGCTATATGGCATGATATGAAATATATAATAACCATGAAGATTTTTTTGAGACAGGTTCCACTCTGTTGCCCAGGCTGGAGTGCAGTGGCACAATCATGGCTCACTGCAGCTTCAACTTCCAGGCTCAAGACATCTCCTACCTCAGTCTCCTGAGCAGCTGGGTACAGGTGCACACCACCATGCCTAGGTAATTTTTAAAAAAATATTATTTATTTTTTGTAGAAACAGGATCTTACTGTATTACCCAAGATGGTTTCCTGGGCTTGAGCAATCCTCCCACCTTGGCCTCCCAAAACGCTGGGATTACAGGCATGAGCCACCTTGCCCAGCCTCATGAAGATTTTTGATAACGCAAAGTTGCTCCACTCTTTTAGTACTGGCAATTTCATCAGTTTCCTAAATTGTATTTTTTGCCTCAACGCCAAATCATTTAGACCTGAAAAATGTAAAAACTGTGCAGAAAGGGGCAAGAACATGAGATTATATCAATTGACAGTAAAAAATGTACATAAAAAAACAAAACACACAAGTAAGTCAAGGGTTAGCTGGTCTAAAATCTCTTATTGGTTTCAAAAGGATTATTGTCATCATGTAGACAGGCAAAATTCCCATAGTCATCTCTGGGAATATTGCTTATATTTTATTATTCTAACTAAAGCTTTTCTTCTTTTTAAAAATTCCGGGTCATTTGGATTAATTTTACATTTTCATTCTTACACTTTCAATGTTTATAATCTTCTTTGATCCTTGTATTTTCCACTCTTTAGTCCAGTTAGTCTTAAGATAATTTCCTACTCTAGTAAAATAAGTCTTTAATAAGTTGTTGGCTCTCCATGGGGATACTGGGTATTTATTTTCCAAATAAAATATAAAGCTAATCCTTTTCTTCTGGAACAAGTAAATTATTATAATGGATTTTATACAAAATAGTTAGAATGACAGTTGAGAATAAATGAATCAAAACCAAATAAAAATACTTGAACACAAAATGCTGTTCTAAAGACATTAAAAATAGAGTCTTTTATGCAATTCCAAATACATGGTATTTCAAAGGTAAGGAAAAACAGAAAAGCTAACTGCAGAAGCAAAAGTCCAGGCTATGCTTTTTCAAGACATTATTTCCATCCAGGAAAGTTTCTCTCCTTCCTAAGAAGAATATGTCATTGGCTACTATGAAGTTTACAAAGAATATTAAACATACACACAGATTAAAATGTTTTAGTCACTTTAAATGTTATCGTTCTGAAATCTCCATGCAAAGTATCCTAACTTATAAATTGGAACTATTCAAGGTGTAGAAAATGGCAATAGTATACAGTTTTTTTGAGGATTGTGACATTTGTCATCACTTTATGATTTGGGTTTTATAAGATTAGTGATTTCCTCACAGAGCTACTCAAAAGAAAATATAAAACAGGAGCTAAAAAGTGTGAGAATTAAAGAAGCTAAAATTAGAAGTATTACATAGTTATTTGCTTTTCAAATTGTGGGTAAGCAGATATTAAAATTGTGCTTTAGTGATGCTTTCAGAGATGTCTTAGGAAATAATGGCATTTTCCATGAGGGAAAATTCTCCAGAAAATCTAGCTATGGCTCCTGAGGCTCTTACCCTTTTTCTGACTTGTGGCACACTTCTTCCAGCCCTTATTAATCACACTAATCAGAAACTTGTGATACTCAGAAAAGGTTTTACAAGAACCCCATGTGCCAATGCCCAGAAGTATGACAGAGCTTAGAATTATGTGGTGGTGTGCTTTTGGGCTGTAATATAGTCCAACTGTAGAATCAACTGGCTTTTGCCTTCTATGTTCCCTAGTCACGTTGTTAGCTCATCATCTGTGCCTGTGAAGGTAGATAGCTAGTCCTCTACTGATTTAAGCTGATTTATGGCTTACGTCCTACAAAATTGTAAACATATTTTGAATCAGCTGACCCTTAGCAGAATAATCTACCATGGATTGTAATTCAATTCAGAATTAAGACAGCAATTCATTCTGACCTAATGGGGCAACATCAACCACTTAGCCCATGGACTGGCAGTGCTGTCACTCACTTGTACATGTGTTTAGGAACTTTCCAGATTCCTGGAGGAGGATAAGTATGGGGAAAGACAGGGGGAAGGATTTTAATGTCTGTAGTCTCAGAAGAAAAACTTGCAGATTTCAAGAATAGAAGATAATCTGTCATCATATTACAACATTGCCTTTGGAAATAATTTAACTCTCATAAGTATTACCAGTAATTCTTTACAAGATTATAACCACCCCCTGGAATTCAACTTTCAATTGTAATTCTGAGTAAATTTTGCAAGTAGGTAAGAGTGTCATTATCAAACTTTAAAATATTAACACCATCTGAAAAAAACGCCTGTGGTTAGACCTCCGCTTGACTAATGGCATATTTTTATTTATAGACACAAGCCCTTTGCTCTAATAATGAAGAGATGGTAGGTGGTTATTGAGTCCCAACATGTGAGCTTCTAACTTTGCTTCATTGCATTGGCCACTGCAGGCAAAGTATCATCATGCCTTAATTGATGTATAGCTGTCTGGGTGTTTTTTTTTTCCCCTACCTTTTCATTCCCCTAAGGGCTACCACTGAGTTTTGAATTTTCTCCTAAAACATAATTACGACTGTTGTACTTACCTGTTTTGAATTATTTTTATTCTTCATTGTTTACAGAACAAGATCCAAACTACTTAGCATGATAATCAAAGATCTTCATTATCTTGTCTTTAGTGGATCCTTTCTGGAGAATCTAATCAGCCTATAAATCATCCTCCCCTCTCTGAGATTTCTGAGTCTTTTTCTGTCATGATCAGAGGTGTTTACCAGTAACTACGTTTATATTCTGTGACTGCCTGGATTTGACCATGTTTACACCTCTTCATTAGCCATAAAAATAAGATTCTCTTGCCTGGAAGTTTTAGATTTGTAACCTTCACAATTATTTAATTTGATCCTTACTGTGGTATTATTATATCACTGTATTATTGTGTCATCTTAAATAGACAAAAACATTACGGCTTGAATAAACTATTTGCTAAATTCCCAGAGAGAGGATTAAAACATCAGCCTCTTAAGATTCAGGCTACACTGCTGCCATGAAAAAAAAAACTTAAAATATGGTGTTATAATTAAAGAGCCTAATTTATAGGTTGGACACTGGTACCATTATTAAGAATCCATTTGTCTAATGTTATGTAAAAGTAACTGGGAAGTCCTAGCCAGAGCAATCAGGCAAGAGTAAGAAACAAAAGGCATCCACATAGGAGAAGAAGAAGTCAAACTATCTTTCTTCATAGATAATGATTTTATACCTACAAAACCCTAAAGACTCTACCAAAAGGCTCTTAGAACTGATAAATGACTTCAGTAAAGTTTTAGGATACAAAATCAGTGTAAAAAAACCTAGCATTTCTGCACACCAATAATGTTTAAGCTGAAAGCCAAATTAAGAACATAATCCCATTTACAATAGCCACACACACAAAATAAATCGCCTAGGAACACATTTGGCTGAGGAGGTGAAATATCTCTACCAGGAGAAAACATGCTAAAAGAAATCAAAGATGACACAAAGAAATGAAAAAAACATTCTATGCTCATGGATTGGGCAAATCAATATCATTAAAATGGCCCTAACTGCCCAAAGCAATATATAGATTCAACACTACCCCTATAAAACTACCAAAGTCTTTCTTCATAGAAATAGAAAATAACTATTCTAAAATACACATGGAACCAGAAAAGAGCCCAAATAGCCAAGCAATCCTAAGCAAAAAGAAGAAAGCCATAGGCATCACAGTACCTGACTTCAAATTATATTGTAAGGCTACAGAAATAAAAACAGGATTGTATTGGTTAAAAAAAAAAAAGAGACACATAGACAAATGGAAAAAATAGAAACTCAAGAAAAAAATAAAGCTGCATACCTATAGCCATCTGATGTTTAACAAAATCAACAAAAATAAGCAATGGGAAAAAGACACCCTATTCAATAAATGGTGTTGGGTTAGCCGGCTAGCCAAAAAGCAGATTGAACCTGCATCCTTATCTTTCACCATATGCAAAAATTAACTCAACATGGATTGAAGATTTAAATATAAGACCTCAAACTACAAGAATCCTAAAAAAAACCTAGGAAACACCATTCTGGACATCGGCCTTGGGAAAGAATTTATGACTAAGTCCTCTAACACAATTACAACACAAAAATTGACAAGTAGAAGCTAATTAAATTAAAGAGCTCTGCAAAGCAAAAGAAACTATCAGCAGAGTAAACAGGCAACCTACAGAATGAGAGAAAATATTTGCAAACTATGCATCCAGCAAAGGTCTCATATCCAGAATCTATAAGGAACTTAAATCAACAAACAAGAACCAAATAAACCCATTAAAAAATGAGCAAAGAACACGAACAGACATTTCTCAAAAGAAAACATACAAGCAGCCAACAAACATGAAAAAATGCTCTATATCACTAATCATCAGAGAAATGCAAATCAAAACCACAATGAGATACCATTCATTGCACACCAGTCAGAATAGGTGTTATTAGAAAGTCAAAAAACAACAAACGCTGGCAAGGGTGAAGAGAAAAGGAAATGCTTATGTTACCTGATGGAAGGTCTTGTCTGCGAGTTGTCCAGGTTCTTGGTGCATCCAACAAAGAGTTGAACAAAATGCAAAAAGAAGGCAACAAAAGAATGAAGCAATGAAAGAGGAAGCATCAAAAGTGAGATTTATCTAAATGAAAGTACACTCCAAAGAGTGGGAGCAGGCTTGAGCAAGTAGCTCAAGAGCTCTAATTACGATGTTCTTTAGCGGTTTTACTAAGCTAAAAGAATTTGGTAACACACCTAAGTGCCCTTTAGAGGCCTCCAATTGGTTACACCCTATGAAGGATTGGCTGGTGACCAATCAGAGGCTAAGTAGAGACTTGGCCTGTGGTCAATCAGAGGCTGAAGTGGAAACTTCTGTCTTGTTATACAGGAGCAGGCTGTCTGCTGCCTAATCTTTCCTAGAACTAGATGCACCTGCGGTTCTTTTGCTTATCCCTTAACCCTCGGTTATCACAATTCTCTATTCTCCTACCTCACTTATATATACACTGTTGGTGGGAATGTAAATTTGTTCAGCCCCTGTGGAAAGCAGTTTGGAGATTTTTCAAAGAACTTAAAACAGAACTATCATTCAATCCAGTGATCCCAATACTGGGTATACATCCAAAAGAAAACAAATCATTCTACCAAAAGACACATTTGCTCATATGTTCATTGCAGCACTATTCGCAATAGCAAATACATGGAATCAACCTAGGTACCCATCAACAATGGATTGGGTCAAGAAAATGTGCTACATATACACCACAGAATACTACACAACCATAAAAAATAACAAAATCATGTCATTTGCAGCAACACGGATGCAGCTAGAGGCCATTATCTTAAGTAAATTAGCACAGAAACAAAACCAAATGCAAAATGTTATTGCTAGTAAGTCAGAGCTAAACATTGGGTACAAATGGATGTAAAGATAGGAGTAATAGAAACTAGAGACTATTAGAAGGTGGAGGGAGGGATGGGGGGCAAGGACTGAAAAGGTAACTGTTGGGTACTATGCACAGTACCTGGGTGATGGGATCATTTGTAGCCTATACTTCAGCATCACACAATATATCTAGGTAAATAAAGTGCACATGTACTCCCTGAATCTAAAATAAAAGTTGAAAAAAATAAATGTGTATTTTATGTTTAGTATACTACCCCAAATACTACTCATCAAATTTTTTGTCTTTCCAGAAATATGCCTAGCCACTTTATCTCTGCATTTTAAACATATTAACTAAAAAAGTCAAGGTAAACGTATACGTAAAAATATTTATTTCCAGTTCATAATTATCTTTAAGAAATTTTTGAACAATAAAGTCACTTGACATTATTGATGCAAGTGTACTTCTATACCAATTGCAAGAGGCAGCTGGGAAAGGGAGAGATGGATACGTGTATGTAAAAGGAAGAGAGGTGGGAAATATATTTTTAAAAGTATACTCTATCCTAGTATTGTACTAGGTGTAATTTCTTAATCCTCAAAAAAAAATGAGACAAGTATTATTATCAGTATTTTACAATGAATCTGAGGAAAAGTGTCTTGTACATTTCTAAAAGGATTTATACTTTTTAATTTTTCCCAGAGCAGATAAGAGGCTTTTAGTGTGCCTCAGTCACTTGGAAATAGCAAAATAGTGGGAAAACACTAACTTACATGGTTTGGCTATGTCCCAACCCATATCTCATCTTGAATTATACTCCCATAATTCCCACGTGCTGTAGGAGGGACCTGATGGGAAATAATCAAATCATGGGGGCAGTTTCCCCCACAGTGTTTTCCTGGTAGAATAAGTCTCATGAGATCTGATGGTTTTATCAGGGTTTTCTGCTTTTGCATCTTCCTCATTCTCTCTTTGCCTGCTGCCATCCATGTAAGATGGGACTTGCTCCTCCTTGCCTTCCACCATGATTGTGAGGCTTCCCTAGCCACGTGGAACTGTAAGTCCAGTTAAATCTCTTCCTTTTGTAAATTGCCCAGTCTCGGGTATGTCTATATCAGCAGCATGAAAATGGACTAATATACCAACTCTATTTGCTTTAATTCAAAAAAGAAAAAAGGAATTTACTAGAAGAGTGAAGGATACCCCAGATCCTGGGGAGGTGACAGTTGATGAACAGCTCCCAGGACAGCATCAGGCTGATAAAAGTGAGTGAAGCTCCAGCATGAGCGAGGGGCAGAGGCTCCCATTGTGACGCACCTTTCCACTAGGGATCCAAGCAACCCAGGCCAAGGGAGAGCACCTTGTTTCTCCAAAGCCCTGGGGGAAATGTTGGGAGAAGTTTGGAGATGCAGAGAGGGAAAGACACTTGGAAAAGCTGTAGGCATTTTCTCAGATCCAGGACTTAAAGCAGGATGCCAGTTTTCACCTGGGCTCATGCAAAGTAAGCCATTTTTTGGCAACCCAGCAGTGTGGCCAAGCAAGCATTCCAGTCAGGTCAGAGATTGGTGCGCTTACTCTGGAGTGGGACAGGACCCCACAGCCAGAATTGAGTCACAAATGTGGAAAGCATCCCAGCAGTAGGCACTGGGATTGGGCTCTCTTCCATCACAGGTCTGAAGTGGGAGGAGAGTTTCTGAAGCCATTTTTTTCTCCTAGATGGTGAGATCTGCAGCCAGGGTCAGCTTTGCATCCTGGAACCAGTCTGCGTGTGTCATTGCTAGGTGCCCCAGCCTACTTTCCTGAGATCATGGGGCAGCAGCAATCTCTCTGTTTCACACCCAGGTGTATCTCCAGGTGCTTGGCGCACCCTCTCACCAGGATTAGCATCCTGAGCTGCCCCTCTCTTCCTGTGCAGAAATCCTGGTGCAGTAGCACATCCTCTGTTCTGCACATAGCAGGCCTCTGGTGCACCTGCCCTCCTGGAACAGGAAGTTGAGCTGCCATCCCCTACCCATGTAAAAAACTTGGTGTAGTGGCACTCCCTCCACTCTATACCCAGATATAACTTCAGGCATTTGGCACACCTGTTCCTGTAGATTAGGATCTTGGGCTACCTCTCCCTTCCCATGCAAATACCTTGTGGCAGTGGTTTCTCTGCTTCTTCCATGGACATATCACCCAGGATGAGGTGCACCTGCACCCCTAGAGTAGGTGTCTGAGCCACGCTTCCCATCCCCTGCATAGACCTTGTTGCAGCACCAGTTTCCTCCTTGCCAGAGCAGATTTCCAGGCATTTGGCACATGCACTAGCTTGGATTAGGAGCCCGGGCTACCCCTCTTTTTAGATGCAGAAATCTTGGTGCAGCAGCGTTTTCTCCTCTCAATGCCCAGACCTATCTCCAGGCATTTGGAGCACCCATTCTTTTAGATTAGAAGTTTAGGCTGCCCCCTCATCCCCATGCAGGGAACTTGGAGCAGAGGATGTTTCTCAACTCCATGCCTAGGCACACGTCTGGATGGTAGGTGGCTGTGTACTGGATCCCTTGGAGCTGGTATTCGTGCCTGCCATTAGGGGACTTACAGGTGGGCCAACCTGGTCCAGACTTGCCCAGCTTGGTCCCATTCTCCAGAGCTGAGCCGGGAGCCCAAGGCAACAGAGCTTTTTCTCAGTAAACAAGGACCAGGTATATACCCATCGGTATTGGCTACACAGCCAGGTCTTACCCAGAAAAGACACCAACTGGCCTGCAGGTTGAAGGGTGCAGCACAATAGGAAACCTGCTAACACAAGTGCACAACACTGGGGAATGAGATAGGCTCCCTGGGACCACTGCCACCTCAGTCTGCTAGGAGGCATTGAGCCTGCTCACATGCCCAGTACATCACTACTACAATCAACATTTGGGAAAGCCACCATGCAAGGCTATCTGCAACCAAGGAACTTTATGCAGACTGTTTGCCACGGAGAACACTCAGAAACAGAGATCTAACCCCCAGTGCAGTCTTCACCTAATGAATGGGGATTACAGTCTGCCGAAGTCCATCTTGGGCCAATGGAAATGTGGGCCAACACCAGCTGCTGAAGGTAGCACCGCCAAAGCTCAAGAACCGACGTGGAGAGGGGTTCATCTCTTGCCCTCTGCCTGTCTCCTGAGTGCACTGCTGATGACTTGGCAGTGGTTCTTCCCACTGGGGCCCGCAGAGTCAAGGTTGAAAGAGACTGCTGGGGTTTCTAAGGCGGCTTTACCCCAACTAAAGCCAAACACACTCAGGGGAGGAAGCTTTTCATGCTTCTCCTTTGCCTCCGTCCCACCCCCTCTTTCTGCTGGCTCTTACTCTTAAGTGCCACCTACTGGATTGAAGCCTGAATTACACCATCAAACAAAAATATATTGCTGCAACAAGCAAAGCCCGAGAAAGCCACTGCACGAACCTATCTGCAGCCAAGGAACCTGCACAGAGCCTTGGCACCCTGAAAGCACCCAAAAATGAAGCCAATCCATACACAAAATACTCTACAGTCATATTCCCCAGGGAAAAAAAGAATAGAAAATCAAAAGGCTTCATCCAGATGATAGAAAATTCAATAAAAAAGTGTCAGCTTTCTCAGATGAGAAAGAACCAGCACAAGAACTCCAGCAATACAAAAAGCCAGAATGTTTTGTCACCTCCAAAGAATCCCACTAGCTCCCAAGTAATGGATTCTAACAAGAATGAAATGTCTGAAATGACAAATATAGAATTTAGAATACGGGTGGCAAAGAAACTCAATGAGATCCAAGAGAAGTTGAAATCCACACAAAACCAGAAAAACAATCCAAGATTCGAAATAGAACATAACTATTTTCACAAAGAACTTCTGGAATTAAAAAATTCACTGGAGGAATTTCTAAATACAGTTGTAAACCTTAAGAATAGACTAGAGCAAACAGAAGAAAGAATTTCAGATTTCAAAGACTGTATCTTTGAATCAAACCAGTCAGACAAAAACAAAGTAAAAAGAATTTTAAAAAATGAACAAAGTTCTCAAGAAATATGGGATTATGTAAAATGACCAAATGTATGACTTATTGGCATTCTTGAGAGAGAAGAAGACAAAGCAAGCAACTTGGAAAACTTATTTGAGGATATAATCCTGGAAAAATTTTTCAATGTTGCTGGAGAGGTCAACATGCAGACATAAGAAATCCAGAGAACTCCTACAAGATAATATGCAAGATGACTATTGCCAAGTCATATAGTCATCACATTATCCAAGATCAATGTGATAGAAAAAATATTAAAGACAGCTAAAGAAGAGGGTCATGTTATCTGTAAAGGGAAACCCATAAGATTAACAGCAGACTTCTCAGCAGAAACCTTGAAAGCCAGAGAAGACTGGGGGGCCCACTTTTAGCACTCTCAAAGGAAATAAATGCCAGCCAAGAATTTCATATATCTGGTAAAACTAAGTTTCATAAACAAAGGAGAAATAAAGTATTTCCCAGACAAATAATGGTTAAGGGAATTTTCACCCCCCAGACCAACCCTACAAGAGATGCTTAAGGCTTAAGGGAATTCTAATTATGGAAATAAAACAATGGTACTTGCCACCATAAAAGCACATGCAAATACAGCCCAAGAACCTTATAAGTAACTACATATTTGAGATTACAAAGGAACTAGCTGACAGCACTGTGACAGGAATAAAATCTCACATATCAATATTGATCTTAAATGTAAATGACCTTAATGTCCCTCTTAAAATACATGAGGTAAAAATTTGGGCTAAAAACTCATCCTTTTGCTGTCTTCAAGAGACCTACTTCACATGTAACAACACCCATAGACTCAAAGTAAAGGAATGGAGAAAGAGCTATCACACAAGTGGAAAACAAAAAAGAGCAGAGGTCACTATTCTTCTATCAGATAAAATAGACTTTAAACCAACAACAGTAAAAAAGGGATTAAGAAGGGAATTATATAATGATAAAAGGCTCAATTCAACAAGATTTAAGTATTCATTTTTTTCCCCAAGGAAAGCTGTTGAAGGAAGATTTAAGTATTCTAAATATATATGCACCCAATATTGGAGCACCCAGATTTATAAAACAATTACTTGTAGACCTAAGAAAAGATGTTGAAAGCCACACAATAATAGTGGGGGACATCAAAATTCCACTGATAGCAGTAGATAGATCACTGAGGCAGAAAACTAACAAAGAAATTCTGGACTTAAATTTGACACTTGACTAATTGGACCCAATAGTCATCTACAGAATACTCCACCCAACAACCACAGGATGTACATTCCTCTCATTTGCACATGGAACACACTTTAAGATTAACCACGTGCTTGGTCATAAAGCAAATCTCAATAAATTCAAAATAATTAGAATCATACAAAGCATCTTCTTGGACCAGAGTAGAATAAAAATAGAAATCAATACCAAGAGAAACTCTCAAAACCAAACAAGTACATGGAAACTAAGCAACTTACTCCTGAATGACTCTTGGAAAAACAACGAAATTAAGGCAGAAATAAAAGAAATTCTTTGAAACAAACAAAAATAGAGACACAACATACAAAAACCTCTGGGATATGGCAAAAGTGTTAACATGAAAGTTTATAGCCCTAAATGCCTATATCAAGCAGATAGAAAGGTATCAAATTAACAACCTAATCCCACAGATAAAAGAACTAGAAAAAGAAGAACAAATGAAACCCAAAGCTACCAGAAGAAAAGAAATAACATCAGAGAACAGTTAAATGTAAGTGAGACCCACAAAACCATACGAAGGATGAATGAAATAAAAAGTTTGTGTTTTGAAAGGATAAACAAAACAGATAGACTGCTAGGTAGATTAACAAAGAAAAAAGAGAGAATAAACACAATGAGAAATAAGAAAAATAACATCACAACCAATCCCACAGAAATATAAAAGATGCTCAGAGACTGTGTGAACATCTCTAGGCACACAGACTAGCATACCTAAAGGAAATGAATAAATTCCTGGAAACACAACCTCCCAAGATTGAACCAAGAAGAAATGGAAATCCTGAACAGAGAAATAACAAGTAATGAAATTGAATGATTAGAAAAAAACCTATCAATCAAAAAAGCCATTCAAATGGATTCACAGCTGAATTCTACCAGATGTGCAAAGAGCTGGTACCAATCCTATTGAAACTATTCCAAAATGTTGAGGAGGCGGGACTCCTCCCTAAT
Source organism: Pongo pygmaeus (assembly GCF_028885625.2). Classification (NCBI taxonomy): domain Eukaryota; kingdom Metazoa; phylum Chordata; class Mammalia; order Primates; family Hominidae; genus Pongo; species Pongo pygmaeus. The sequence goes on along the minus strand of NC_072373.2, from coordinate 151,573,885 downwards.
TCATTCTATGAAACCAGTATCATCCTGATACCAAAATCTGGCAAAGACACGACAAAAAGGAAAACTACAGGCCAATACCACCAATGAACATAGATGCAGAAATCCTCAATAAAATACTAGCACACTGAATTTGGGAGCACATCCAAAAGTTAATTCATCATGATCAAGTGGGCCTTACTCTTGGGATGCAAGTTTGGTTATATATGCAAATCAATGTGTGATTCACCACACAGAATTAAAAACACAAATCATATGATCATGTCAATAGACACAGAAAAACCATTCAATAAGATCCAACACTCCTTCATGATAAAAAGCTCTCAACAGACTAGGCATTGAAGGAACATATCCCCAAATAGTAAGACCCATCTATGACAAATCCACAGTCAACATCATACTGAACAGACAAAAGCTGGAAACATTCTTCTTGAGAACTGGAATGTGACAAAGATGCCTAGTCTCAACACTCATATTCAATATAATACTGGAAAACCCAGCCAGAATAATCAGGCAAAAGAAAGAAAAGGCATCCAGATAGGAAAAGAGAAAATCAAATTATCTCTGTTTGCTGACAATATTATTCTATATCTAGAAATCCTTAGAGATTCACCCAAAAGACTTCTAGACTTGATAAATGACTTCAGCCAAGTTTCAGGATACAAAATCAATGTACAAAATACAGGAGCATTTCTATACACCCATAACATGCAAGCTGAGAGCCAAATCAATAATTCAATCCCATTTACAACAGCCACAAAAAAGTACCTAGGAATACATCTAACCAAGGAGGTGAAGGATCTCGACACAAAGAACTACAAAACAATGGTGAAAGAAATCATAGATGACATAAACAAATGGAAAAGCATTCCATGCTCACGGGTTAGAAGAATCAATATGGTTAAAAAGGCCATACTGTTCAAAGCAATGTACAAATTCAATGCTATTCCTATCAAATTACCAAAGTGATTTTTTTCCCAGAATGAGAAACAAATGGTAAAATTCACATGGAACCAAAAAGAGCCCAAATATCCAAGCAATCCTAATAAAAAGGACAAAGCTGGAGGCATCACATTACCTGATTTCAAACTATACTACAAGATCACAGTAACTAAAACAGCAGGGTACTGGTACAAAAATAGACGCAGACCAATGGAACAGAATGGAGCTCACTGAAATAAAGCCACACACTTACAACCAGCTGATCTTTGACAAAGCTGACAAAAAATAAATGATGAGGAAAGGACACCCTTTCAATAAATGGTGATGAGAAAACTAGCTAACATAATAAGCAGAAGAATGAAACTGGACCTTCTATGTATCACTAAATAAAAAATTAACTTGAGATGGATTACAAACTTAAATGTTAGACTGTTACATTCTAGATTTTATTCATCTGGAATGGAAATTATAGAAGAAAACTTAGGAAATACTCTGCTAAACACTGGCGTAGGCAAATAATTTATGATGAAAGCCCCAAAAGTAAATGCAACAAAAACAAACATTGTCAAGTGGGACTTAAGTAAACTGAAGAGCCTCTGCAAAGCAAAAAAAAAAAAAAAAAAAAAAAAAAAATTATCAACAGAGTAAACAGACAACCTACAGAATGGGAGAAAATATTCACAAACTATGCATTTGACAAAGGTCTAATATCCAGCATCTAGAAGGAGCTTAAATAAATCAACAAGAAAAAACCAAACAACCCCATTAAAAAGTGGGCAAAGGACATGAACAGACACTTTTCGAAAGAAAACATACAAGCAGCCAACAAACATGAAAAAGTGCTCTACATCACTAATCATCCAAGAGATAGAAATCAGAACCACAATGAGATACCATCCGGCACCAGTCAGAGGCTATTATTAAAAAGTTAAAAAAAAAAAAAAGAGATGCTGGTGAGGTTGTGGAAAACAGGGAATGTTTATACACTGTTGGTGGAAATGCAAATTGGTTCATCCCCTTTGGAAAGCAGTTTGGAGATTTCTCAAAGAACTAAAAATAGAGCTACCATTTGACCCAGCAATTCCATTATAGAGTATATATCCCAAGGAAAAGAAATCATTTTAGCAAAAAGACACATGCACTCATATGTCTACTACAGCACTATTCACAATAGCAAATACATAGAATCAACCGAAGTGCCCATAAATAGTGGATTGGATAAAGAAAATGTGGTACATATACACCACGGAATACTATACAGCCATAAATAACAATGAAGTCATGTCCTTTGCAGCAACATGGAAGTGGCAGAAGGCTGTGATCCTAAGCAAACTAATATAGAAACAGAAATGCAGATATCACAAATTCTCACTTATATGTGGGAGCTAAATTTTGGGTTCCCATGGACATAAAGATAGAAACAGTAGTCACTGGGGACTCCAAAAGTTGGGAGGGAGGAAGAGAGGCAAGGGATGAAAAAATCCTTATTGAGTACTGCCTTCACTATCTGGGTGATGGGATCAATAGAAGCCCAAACCTCAGCATCATGCAACATATCCTTGTAACAAACCTGCATGTGTACCTCCAAATCTAAAATAAAAACGGAAATTAAAAAAAAGACAAATGGAAAAAAATAATGAAAGGGTTTGCACATTCATTACATCATACTTTGCTATTAATGTTAATTTTGCAGAAAATTGTGTTAGCAAAAAATAAAACAACAAACAATAACAACTAAGAAACTAAAACAAACAAACCAAAAAACCAGGAGAATTGTTCTGATAAAGTTTTGGTAGTCAGGATGTGAGAGACTCTAAGGTAGTCAAGTCTCTCCAGTGAGATCTGAATTTACCTGGTGTCTTGGGAAAATTTAGTGACTGCAAATTACTGAACTGTGGCATATAAATGTGATGGCCAAAGTTTGAAAATCCAGTTTTAAACTATCTGTGTCACTATCTGCACCACTTTCATGGGTGTAGATGGAAAAGGTTATTTAGAGAAAAATCACACAGAATTTATTAGTTCAGCATTTGAGGTTTCAGTTACAGAAATCACTCAGTCCTAGTTATTTGGTAACATTCTTATGCACTGGGAATGGCTATAGTGCAATACTCATGTTCTCTCTTTGACTGCTATTTTGTGCCTTCGGGATTCCTATATTCATACACTAGATTTTTAAACTGTAATATACGAAAAAATAGCTCTTAATTGATGCTGTTTAAACAAAATTTTCCTTGGTCAAAAACTTTCGAGAAATTCATTCTAATTTTTTTTTTTAGGGTATGTCAAAAACTACACTAGGGTAAAAACCTGTGTTAACTTTGTTTAAAGACTTGACAATATATTAGCTACAGTAAAAAATGTTTTGCTTGACATATTAGGTTGACGTAAAAGTAATTGCATTTTTTGCCATTAAAATTAATGGCAAAACTGCAATCGCTTTTGCACCAACCTATACTTACTGCAATTTCTTAACAAAGAATGAAAGTCCTTGATAAGAAGCAAAACGTAGTCTCTTGCTGTTCTTAGTTATAATTTGTGTCGTTTTCTAAGTACTACTACCTTAGATACCAATTAAATCAGAATACTTCTAGAGCAGAAAGCCATAAAATACTAAAGGTTTTAGGAGTCATCAATGCTACTATGTATACTTGATCTTTGAGAGAATAACTCAAGATAGTTTATTGACTTCTGAAAAATCATATTCACCGAAAAGAAGAATTACCAAGAAGAATGAAATAAAGTCACTTAGGGGACTGGATGAAGTAATGCTTACATTGTTGCTTTATTTTCCAGTGTTTACTTGATTTTTCCTTAAGAGAATTATATTTCTTGCTCTCATATTCTGAAGAAGTGCTTGATGTGGTTTCATCCTTGAATGTCTGAGACAGTTAGTAACCAAATAAGAAGGTGTTACATGGAAGCTAGCTGAGAAGGAAAATGTTCCCAGTATCTAATATAGATTTAAGAAATTTCTTCCTGCCAGCAGAAAATTTTTATCTAATACAAAATATGAACAATGTATCCATCTCTAATTCTTCTGCTTGCTTTTCCTACAGCAAATTATGTAAATCCAAGCATTGGTTAATAGTGAAAACATGTAGTTAGCCCACAATATTAGGAAATCTGGTTCCCAGGATTAGTCACAACCAAGGGCAACCCAGCGGAAAGGCACAGTGTATTAAATGTGTCTTCTACCAATTAAGTAGAAAATAGAGCAAACAAAATGGAAAAAGTAATAGGAGTATATGTCTCTCAGGCTAACTAGTTCATTTCTTTTATATGTCTCTTTGATTCCTTTTACATTCTTTTAGGATATGCATTCCTGGAAATATCAAAGATTAAGCTTTACAGACTATCAGACATGTGTGAGAATAATCACAAAAAAATTTTTATTTTTCAAATATAATATAAAAAGGCTATGGTGCCTTTTTGTTGTCAATTACTTGGTGATATGGTTTGGCTGTGTCCCCACCCAAATCTCATCTTGAACTGTAGCTCCCATAATTCCCACATGTTGCAATAGGGACTCAGTGGGAGATAATTGAATCACAGGGGTGGTTTCTCCCTTACTGTTCTCATGGTAGTGAATAAGTCTCACGATATCTGATGGTTTTATCAGGGGTTCCCTTTTCTCTTGGCTCTCACTTTCTCTCTGGCCTGCCACCATGTAAGACGTGCCTTTTGCCTTCTGCCATGATTGTGAGGCCCCCCTGCCCCAGCCACATGGAACTGTGAGTCCATTAAACCTTTTTCTTTATAACTTACCAACTCTCAGGTATGTCTTTATTAGCAGTGTGAAAATGGACTAATACACTTGAAGAAGTAGAATGACTGATTTCAGCCTGTTGCACAATTTGAGGTTTTTGAATGATCAAAGTTTTCCAGAAATGACTGTTTCTCTTTCTGACTTCTGTTAACTCTTCCCTATGAGGCCAAAGCAAAAAGAGAAAGAGGGAAGGAGTACAATGGCAGCACCACATTCATTGGTCAACTCACAGGACTGAAAATTTTCAGTTTGAAGTGGGTCGTTTTTCCAGTGACTCTTGAAGGGAAGAAAAGTTTTTCCTACCCAGTAGAAAATATCAATTCACTGTTAGAGTAGGCTTCCTTGTGACTTACCTACAATGGAACTTCTCTTTGCAGCTGCGGTGGATCCACCAAGAGCTTCACAGCTTCATTGCTATTGCTTAATATGAGTCACACAGAATTTTTGAGGTAATAGGGAACCTATTGTCTTGCCACAGAAAATTTTAAAATGCAATCTTAACCCAAATTTCAAGCAAAAGTTTAAACTAGATTCATGTCTGATTAATGGAGTACAGGGCAATGATAGTACTAATTTTGTACTTTGGTGTTAATCTTGTGAATTTGCAAGCGAGAATTTGCAGGGACAAAATACCCTATGTTAAAACATAAGATAGGGCTGGGAATGGTGGGTCATGCCTTTAATCCCAGCACTTTGGGAGGCTGAGGCAAGCAGATCACTTGAGGTCAGGAGTTCGAGACCATCTTGGCCAACATGGCGAAACCCCATTTCTACTAAAAATACAAAAATTAGCCAGGCATGGTGGCATGCTTCTGTAGTCCCAGCTATTTGGGAGGTTGAGGTAGGAGAATCACTTGAACCCAGGAGGCAGAGGGTGCAGTGAGCCAAGATTGCACCACTGTACTCCACCCTGGGTGACAGAGTGAGACTCTGTCTAAAAAAAACCAAAACAAACAAACAAACAAACAAAAAAATCATAAGATAGGGCTCTATTAAATGAGAGGATCTGATTGTAGGATTCTGCTGGAAATGCAATTTGGCATCATGTTGTACCTACAACTTTAATATTACCAGGCACTTCTTAAAGGATAAAACAAAGTGTCTGAAGAGATATCAGGGTACCATCTATCTAGACAAAGATATTTACATCGATTGAAAAGGTTAATTACTATAAGATAAACTAATAGGTTTGTTTTTTTCTCTAGAAAGAAGTGATACTGACAAACTCATTTGCCAAAGAAATGAATTTTAGACCAATATCCTTGATGAACATTGATGCAAAAATCCTCAATAAAATACTGGCAAACCAAATCCAGCAGCACATCAAAAAGCTTATCCACCATGATCAAGTGGGCTTCATCCCTGGGATGCAAGGCTGGTTCAACATATGCAAATCAATAAATGTAATCCAGCATATAAACAGAACCAAAGACAAAAACCACATGATTATCTCAATAGATGCAGAAAAGGCCTTTGACAAAATTCAACAACGCTTCATGCTAAAAACTCTCAATAAATTAGGTATTGATGGGACGTATCTCAAAATAATGAGAGCTATCTATGACAAAAACCCACAGCCAATATCATTCTGAATGGGCAAAAACTGGAAGCATTCCCTTTGAAAACTGGCACAAGACAGGGATGCCCTCTCTCACCACTCCTATTCAACATAGTGTTGGAAGTTCTGGCCAGGGCAATCAGGCAGGAGAAAGAAATCAAGGGTATTCAATTAGGAAAAGAGGAAGTCAAATTGTCCCTGTTTGCAGATGACATGATTGTGTATCTAGAAAACCCCATTGTCTCAGCCCAAAATCTCCTTCAGCTGATAAGCAACTTCAGCAAAGTCTCACGATACAAAATCAATGTACAAAAATCACAAGCATTCTTATACACCAATAACAGACAAACAGAGAGCCAAATCATGAGTGAACTCCCATTCACAATTGCTTCAAAGAGAATAAAATACCTAGGAATCCAACTTACAAGGGATGTGAAGGACCTCTTCAAGGAGAACTACGAACCACTGCTCAGTGAAATAAAAGAGGATACCAACAAATGGAAGAACATTCCATGCTCATGGTAGGAAGAATCAATATCGTGAAAATAGCCATACTGCCCAAGGTAATTTATAGACTCAATGCCATCCCCATCAAGCTACCAATGACTTTCTTCACAGAATTGGAAAAAATTACTTTAAAGTTCATATGGAACCAAAAAAGAGCTCATATCGCCAAGTCAATCCTAAGTCAAAAGAACAAAGCCGGAGATATCACACTACCTGACTTCAAACTATACTACAAGGCTACAGTAACCAAAACAGCATGGTAGTGGTACCAAAACAGAGATATAGATCAATGGAACAGAACAGAGCCCTCAGGAATAATGCCACATATCTACATCCATCTGATCTTTGACAAACCTGACAAAAACAAGAAATGGGGAAAGGATTCCCTATTTAATAAATGGTGCTGGGAAAACTGGCTAGCCATATGTAGAAAGCTGAAACTGGATCCTTTCCTTACACCTTATACAAAAATTAATTCAAGATGGATTAAAGACTTACATGTTAGACCTAAAACCATAAAAACCCTAGAAGAAAACCTAGGCAATACCATTCCGGACATAGGCATGGGCAAGGACTTTATGTCTAAAACACCAAAAGCAATGGCAACAAAAGCCAAAATAGACAAATGGGATCTAATTAAACTAAAGAGCTTCTGCACAGCAAAAGAAACTACCACCAGAGTGAACAGGCAACATACAGAATGGGAGAACATTTTTGCAACCTACTCATCTGACAAAGGGCTAATATCCAGAATCTACAATGAACTCCAACAAATTTACAAGGAAAAAAAAAAACCCCATCAAAAAGTGGGCAAAGGGTATGAACAGACACTTCTCAAAAGAAGACATTTATGCAGCCAAAAAACACATGAAAAAATGCTCATCATCACCAGCCGTCAGAGAAATGCAAATCAAAACCACAGTGAGATACCATCTCACACCAGTTAGAATGGCAATCATTAAAAAGTCTGGAAACAACAGGTGCTGGAGAGGATGTGGAGAAACAGGAATACTTTTACACTGTTGGTGGGACTGTAAACTAGTTCAACCATTGTGGAAGTCAGTGTGGCGATTCCTCAGGGATCTAGAACTAGAAATACCATTTGACCCAGCCATCCCATTACTGGGTATATACCCAAAGGATTATAAATCATGCTGCTATAAAGATAAGTGCACACGTATGTTTATTGAGGCATTATTCACGATAGCAAAGACTTGGAACCAACCCAAATGTCCAACAATGATAGACTGGATTAAGAAAATGTGACACATATACACCATGGAATACTATGCAGCCATAAAAAATGATGAGTTCATGTCCTTTGTAGGGACATGGATGTAACTGGAAACCATCATTCTCAGCATACTATTGCAAGGACAAAAACCCAAACACTGCATGTTCTCACTCATAGGTGGGAATTGAACAATGAGAACACATGGACACAGGAAGGGGAACATCACACTCTGGGGACTGTTGTGGGGTGGGGGCAGGGGGGAGGGATAGCATTAGGAGATATACCTCATGCTAAATGACAAGTTAATGGGTGCAGCACAGCAACATGGCACATGTATACATATGTAACAAACCTGCACATTGTGCACATGTACCCTAAAACTTAAAGTATAATAATAATAAAATAAAAAAAATCACATACACCATTTAAAACAATGCAATTAACTTTTAAAAAGATATTCATAGTTTTAGGGAAAAAAAATCCTGACACTTGTCAAAGATGCTAGAAAAGCCAGTGAAGTAAAAGGAATTGATGGAATAGCAAATGAAATAAAACAAAGGATGATAAAAATTCTAGGTTTGAGAGATCTCTGGAATGAAGCTGAATTGCAGTGAGACTGACTGTAACTTGTGGCCTGACCTTGAGCTCTGCCCCAGTGACCTTGATATGCTCAACAGGATTTCTGCTCTCTTCTATTTAAAAGGAAAACAAAAATCCCTCTCTGTGTTTTCCCTTCTTTTCCTTCTTCTTCATTTTTCCTAAAATGCCTTTCTTAATTTAGGTTCAATTTTCAGACAATGCATATTGCTGGAAGAAAAAAATGAATTATGTCATTAAATATGTTATTTCTTCTACTCTACAGTTTATTTATTCTTCAAGTAATATTCCAAGAAGATCTGCTTTGTTCTTACAGCTTTTACCATTACTTTGTAAATCCATTGATTTAATAAATGCTTTTGGCAAATAGAGGATGTTTTTTTCTATACCCAGGAATTAGCTAAACAGAAGCCATTACAGAAGATCTTTTGCTGAAATTTTTAATTATTGGCCACGTCTCTTGAATAAATCAGTAGCGTATTCCAGGAATCAAAGTGGTTTATATTGTAGAGATATTGACTATACCTATGACTTTTTAAAGAAGTTTAGAAATACCAGAGTCTCAGAATGCCTGCCCTTTATAGAATAATCAAGTACATTAGTCACTAATAAAAAGAACCTCATCTTGGTTGATGTGTACCTCTTCAATATCAATTAATTGTCACAGCACATTATGGAACTCACTAGGTGAAGAATATGGTACTGGCTACTTTAGAAATCAATATGTAGATGTCAAAGTGGAAACGAAGACACTAATGAGTAGATTCAGAGAAAAATCCATTTGAAATGTGCTTTTAATTTATAAGTCTGAAGTGTTATGGACTGACAAAATAAGTGAGAGATAAAGTTTAATTTTTATGTAATAGATTAGGCCAGGGATTCTGCTGCACTGGGGATAAACTCAAGCAGTTTTGATGAGCAGAAATTCTGGAAATTATGTTAATCCAAGGGTTTCTGCCAAGTTTTATGATGTTTAAAATGCCAATGAAGGGCAGGAATGGAAAAGTGTAAATGAAAGCCCGGATAGTTCCCCATGTCTTAAGGCATATACTCTTATAAATTGGGGTAGAAAAGAGATCTGGCAAAGAATGACACACAGCTGATAGGATGATGTTCACCCTTATGAACACCCAGAAAGGCTTCTCAAGGGCCAGTTTGTTTCTGAAGTGAGAATTGTTATTGAAAAACTGTTGTGTCACTTATGAAATACAGTATTTAAGGTTTAGTGTGTACAATAATACAGGGTAACATGTATATATAATGATTATAGAAATGTGTTAAGTGTAATAAAAAATTGCTATGGTTATAATGTGTGTTCCCTCCAAAATTTATGTTGAAACTTAATCACCATTGTGTTAAGAGGAGAGGCCTTTTGAAAAATGATTAAGGCTTGAGAGCGGAGTCCTCATGAATGAATTAGTGCTCAATAAAAGAGCTGGAGGGAACTAGCTTAGGTCGTTTGTGCTCTTCTGTCCTTTCTGCCATGTGAGGAGACTTAGATGGAGCCATCTATGAGGAACGAGCCTTCACCAGACACTGAACCTACTAGTGCCTTGATCTTTGATTTCCCAGCCTCTAGAACTGTGAGAAAATAAATTTATCTTGTTTATAAACTAACCAATCTCAGGCATTTTGTTAATAGCACAACAAACTAGGATCTGTTATATTATGCAAAATATAATTTCCATCACTATTTACATAGTTTTTCTTTATCTTTTTCTCTTTTGCCAAACATACAATTCCGTTTCACATTAACTGTACAAATAATATGACTCCACTGAAATAATTTTAATAATTATTTTTGTGTAACTTTCATTTAAGGAGTGGCTTATTCTGTATTAGGACTTTGCTGATACTTTTAGATATTTAATTTGATACTTACAACAACACTGTGAGATAGAGATTGTTTTCCCATTTTACAAATGATGAATCTGACAGAGAAATTAATACTTATGTAATCAGGGTTTTAGCACACTTCAATTCAATCTGACTCCTATACAGTAGGTGGTGTTCATTGAGCTTGAATGTACATATACTATACACACACATAGTACAGTACAATTGTGTTTCTTTCTAAATTGCATAACTTCAGTGCAATTGATAAAATATTACAATCGTATTCAATCCATTTTTGTTTTTATATTCTGAATCACTGAAAGAAAATCCGTTGCAGAGAAGAATTAATGTTTGAGGGGCCTCAAACCAAAGTAACGAGGATGCCACTGGTTTCATCCACTGTTATATCCTTTAGAATCTACTCTTCGCAGAAGACTAGTTATTGGATCTAGATAAATACTAAAAATATAAATACCTAATGTTTAATAAGGCCTAATTATGAATCAGGGACTTTATATTTACAATGTTATGAGTTGAATTTTATCTCCTCAAAATTCATATGTTGTAATCCTAAGTCTGAGTACCTCAAAATGTGACCTTATTTAAAAATAGGGTCGTTGCAGCTGTAATTAGTAAGTTAAGGTGAGGTCTTAACTGGGTAGTAGAGTGAGCTCCTAACTCAGTAAGAGTGGTGTTCTTATAACAAGAATTCCACGTGGGAAGAAAGAGATGAATACTGAGGGAAACTGATGTGAACACAGGGTGACAACGGCCATCTACAAGCACAGGAGACAGGCCTGGAACAGACCTTTCCCTCGCAGTCTGCAGAAGGAGCCAACCCCGCCCACACCCTGATTTTGGACTTCTAGGCCTCCAGAACTGTGAGGCAATACATTTCTGTTGTTTAAGCCACCCAGTTTGTGGTGCTTCGTTAAGGTAGTTCCAGCAAGCTAATACATATATCGTTTCATTGAATCTTCACAGCAAATCTATGTGGCAGGCTTTCTTATTATCTCCACTTCACCAGTGAGGGGACAGATACCCAGAAACGTTAACTACCAGTTACTAATGACCTGACTGGGCTGTGATGCTGGATTCCTTCCTGCCTCCATCAGAAGCAGACTCATCTCCCTTATTACTACAGAGATTTTTTTTTTTTTTTTTGAGATGGAGTTTCACTTTGTCGCCCAGGCTGGAGTGCAGTGGCATGATCTTGGCTCACTGCAAGCTCCGCCTCCTGGGTTCATGCCATTCTCCTGCCTCAGCCTCCCGAGTAGCTGGGACTGCAGGCGCCCGCCACCACGCCCGGCTAATTGTTTTGTAGAGATGGGGTTTCACTGTGTTAGCCAGGATGGTCTCGATCTCCTGACCTCATGATCCGCCCGCCTCGGCCTCCCAAAGTGCTGGGATTACAAGAGTGAGCCACCACGCCCCGCCAATACTACAGAGATTTTTACAACACCCAGAAAAACATGTTTCTGGTGTGAATTAAAAAGATTGACTTTATACTTTGACTCTCAACAGCTTAAAAGAGTTAATGAAGTTTCCTGGGATACTGAGTAGAGAGTGAAAAGTCAGCTTTTCAGGTCCCAAGAGTGTACTACCTGCCTGTCACCATCACAGACACAGGCACACACACACACACAGGCACTCCCAAACTGGTGTTTATAATATGATGTAAAAATTATGTTAGGGAAGCTTTTTTCCCAGTTTTCCTCTAAAGAATCCCAAGCTCTCTGGGCTCCTTGGGACAGGCACTGAGTGAACACTGAGACTCCAGAGGCTGAGAATAGGTACCTGGGCCAAGAATTGCAGCTCCTCTTGAGATATGATGTTCTGCATTGGTATGACCTCCAAATCACACCAGTCCTTTTATTAATAACAACTGAAGGATGAATTGTTTATGCAGCCAGTAAAATGGGCCATTATTTTCTTAGATTGTTGCTAACACTTCAAGGTGATTTATTTCTCCTTGTTATTGCTCTGTTTGTACCTTTGGTATTGGAGACCTGATTTAACCAAAAGTTTCCATTTTAAGTGATCTAAAATAGCATAAGGTTAGTTCTAAACTAATCTCTTAAAGAATGATTAGATTTTTATTGTGGTAAATGATTGTTCAACAACTAAGGGTGAACAAAATGGAAAGTTACATACATTGCATCCTCTTGTCTCCTCTTGCATATCTGTTTTGAGGCATTGTAGGAGGAAAATGCTTTTGTAAATAGAGCAGGAAGTTTGGAATTAAGGTGAGTTTGAATCTGGCTTCATTATTTGTGTTATCATGTTGTTTACTTCCTTAAGAATTTGAGCCACAGTTTTTTCAACTAAAAAACAGAGATAACAGTCCATAATTTTTAATGGATTTTAAGGTTTAAGGAAAATAATGCATATAAAAATTTTATTGTAGCGTACTTACTACATAGTAGGCCCAATTTTTTTCCATTTTCTTTAGTTTGGGAAATTTGATTTTAAAATGCTGCTTTTAAGGTACATATTTTATACTCCCAGCAAGAGATGATGAGATGGCACCATGTATCCACAATAACAACAAAAATTTAAAAACAGATGATACCAAGTAGAGGCAATAATGTGGAGAAATGAGCACTCATATACGTTGCTATTGGGTGAGCAAAACTAAAAATAATTTTGGAGAAGCTGAAAGAGTATTTAATGAATTTGTGTAGGTATACTTCCAAATTACCTAGAAATTCTACCACAAGGCACATTACCAGAGGAATTCTTTCACACATGCATAGAGAAGCACACATAAGAACGTTTGGCATGGCAGTTTTTGAAATAAGAATTAGAAACAACTGAAATAATTAAAAGGCAGAATGCATGAATACAATGTCTATTCATGTGATGGGAGGCTATATAATGTTAAAAGGAATGAACTAGACCTGCACACATCAAAACTGATCAATTTCAACATCTCAAAACCACAATTTTTGAGAGAAAACAGATACTTGACCCTGGATGCCTACAGAAGGGTGGAGAGGTAGATGAGCAAAGTTTGGGTGATAAAATGAACCAAAAATGATGACCTAGGCCTGGACCAATATGCATAATTGTGCTGTGAACTGAGTCTGACAGATTTTATCAATCTCATTATGTTTTCCTATGGTTCATATAATAACAAATGAAACAGTAACAATAGTAGACATATTACATATTTTTATTCCTCAAATTATTTATATTGAGGGGTGATAGAAACAATTTGGTGCCATTAAAAAAATAGGCAAGATTTTGCTTTGCTGAGACTTTTCCCCCTTCTAGTTGGCTCACTTGGACAGGACAGGATCTAAAGACAGACTCCATGTGGGCTTGCTCTTTTGTGGCCCCCTTCTGGCCCTTGTAAACATTTATTAAACCTTTGCCCCTGACAACTCCTGGTCAGTGCCAGTGATCAGAACCTCTCCTTTAATTTTCTAGTCAGACTACCTTTTGTTTTAGATTTTCAAGGCATCAGATATCACTCTGTCATATTTTCCTAACTGCGAAGGAAACAGAAATTAGGTTTTCAGAGGAGACTCTTTGGAAACCAACTCACAAGTCTTGTGGTAAGAGGAAAGCACTCCTTTTTGGGGGAGTTGGGACACACAGTGTAACTCTCTCCAGTGAAATCTCTTCACAGTTTCTCTTCCTCTAATCTCCAGCAACCCAATCATTTTATACTCTGAAAGTGGATGAAGAACTTAAGAGTTGAGTATTTTTCCCTTTTGTTTTGTATCTTCTTTTTTTATCTGTGCTCCACTCTAAGCTCCTATTACATTTATTCTCTGCTTCTAGAGGCCAAGGAAACCAGTTTCTCATTTTAGAATCTCCACTGCTTATGCAGTGTCTGGCACATAGTAGGTGCTTAATAAATGCTTTTAAAGTTCACCTGGAATAGTATAACAGCCTCCTCTCTCTCTGCTTTCATTTTTCCACTCCCTGCTATTCGTCATTTTTCCACACAGCAACCAAAGTGAGTCTTTAAAAATGTCAATCTGAAATGTCATGCCCTGGCCTTAAACCTTCAGTGAGCACCTACCACAGAGTATGAATTAAATTCAATCTTTATCATGATGTACAAGGCCCTGTCTGACTTGGTCCCGATTATTCTTTCCTCTTGCTAACTCCTCACCAGCTACATGGGCCTCTTTGCTGTTCCGACTTGTCAAGCAAGATACTACCCTAGGAATTTTGTGTTTGCTATTCCTTTTGATAACCTCTATCCTCAGACATTTGTATGCCTTCCTCCTTCCCTTCTTTCACATCTCTGCTTAACATTTCCCTCAGCTAAGATGCCTTCCAAAACCACTTTACCTTAAATAGCATCTCTCTTCAACACTTCTATTTTCTTATGTGGCTTTATTTCTTCATAGCCCTACCTGACAATATATGTCATTTGTCACTGCCTATTAGATTGGGAGCTCCAAGAGGAAAGGGATTTCATTGGTTTTTGTGCATTGCATATCCCTAGTACCTAGGTCAGCCCCTGGCAGATAGCAAGTGTCACCCTTAGCGGTATGTTTTATATTCTTACTTTTCAATAACTTTCATATTGAGCTGAAAACACAGAGTAGAATTCATGTCTTAAAATTAGCAAAATGTATTTATTCGTTCCTGTAATGAAAATGTTTTTTCCCCTTTTGAATTCTAAATATGCCTATCAATTTTTCTTGGTGTGTGAAAAAATAAATTATGACCTTTAACCTTTAATATGTCTGATTAATTTATTCTATGAGAATAGTATAACACCATAAAAGCAATGCACACTTTAAAGATATTTCTTGAAAATAGTTATCCAACTCTAATAATTGTGAAATCCAGTGATAATCCTATTTCACTTTAGAGAAAAATCATCCATGTAAGAGCTGTAAAAAGCATTGAACAAATGTGGAGTGATCAAGTCTTAAGTTTTATAACATGGGGGATTCTTCGCAATTCTGGAGAGTCTGGGCATTATTATAAATAAGTCCCTACGCATATCGTGCATCATCTGTAGGCTGACTACGTAATATGCCTCTATATGTAAAAGTCTTGTCGCACATCTAAATGTCATATTTAGATGTGTCACATTTAGATGTGAGACAAAACTTTTATATGTAGAATATGGTTAATATGATTCATTTAAAATGATGGATTTTTTATTAATATTTGGTAATACTTTCTTTCCTGGCCAATGAATATTTTAAAAGTGGAGCTACTGTCGTATGGATGCAAGGGAAATGTTTTTAGCTTAAAAGAAAGACTGTGCACCCTCTCCCCCCAGCAAATATGGGTAAACAGTGATGTAATTGACAACTGTCATTTTACAGGTAAGGACAGGGAAATGCAGAGAGCTGCGTGCAGTGTTTGAGGGCACATAGCTGGTGTGTGGTGCTCTTTCCCTCAGGCCACTTGGTCTTTCCATCAGGTGAGTCCTGTCCCTAGGGCCTGCCCCTTCAGTATCATCAATTTCTTACTCTTATTTTCTTGGAACTCAGAGATGGGCCCTTTACGCACGTCTCTTTTCCCCCTCCCTTTATTTCTCTCTCTTCCCTTGTTTTGTGCTTCATCAGTTCTTTTGGGCCTTCAAAAAATTACTGACTTTGCAATATAGAACTGAACCATTAAAATTTTATTGTGTATATGTTTGCTGAAAGACCCTTTGGCCCGAGGGAATTCAAAGCAAAAGATCACAGGAGTGTTGAGGATGGACCTTATCATGAACCACCTGGGCCAACGATCTACACCATATCTGAATAAAACTGAGAAAGAAACTTACGTCATGAAATGTTTCAAGTGCTTAAACCTGATTTAGGCTCTAAGAGTCACCAGTCAGAAAACAATTAAATTAGACATATGGGACATTACATTTCAGAGATGTAACTGTGCGTTATTAACAATTACAAATATGTTGGAATACTTTAGGAAGCACAGAATAAACATACAGAAACTCAATATAAAGCATACACACATACTTGAGTTCATGTGAGAAAAACAAGACTTTCTAAAAAATTTGCATGCAATTTTTTCCTTTTAGCTTCGTATTTATATTTATATTTTTGTATAGGCAGGTTCTTGCTTTGTTGCCCAGGTCTTGAACTCCTGGCCTCAAGTGATTCTCCTGCCTCGGCCTCCTGAAGTGCTGGGATTACAGGTATGAGCCACCATGCCTGGCCCTTTTAGCTTTTTATTTTCACAGAATTTCGTGAGAAATGTTTCAAAAAACAGCACAAAAATTCCTTTATAATTGATTTACTTGCAGAAACTGACCCTTTGACCTCTGAATACTTTAGTGGACATTTCCTAAAAATAATATTCTCTCACATAACCACAGAATAAAGATCAAAATTAGAAAATTATTATTGATATTATACTCCTTTCTACTCTGCAGACCCAATTCAAATGTTACGGATTATTGCAATCATATCGTATTTTGTAAGAAAGGAACATCCCAAATCAGTGTTGCATGCAGTTGTCTCCTTTATTTTGACTCTTTAGTCTCCTTTATTTTAGAAAACTGTGTGTAGCTTTTAAATTTAACTGTAAATTAAATATAATAATATACGCACCAATCATAAATGTTCAGTTTGATTAATTTTAGCAATTATATATATGTATGTAACCATCGCCCAAAACAAGACAGGATATTTCCTCAGCCCAGACAAATGTTCCTTTGTGCTCATTTCCAGTCAAGTCTGTTCTCCCCAAGAAGTAATTACTTTTTGATTTCTTTTTATTATTATTATTATTATTATTATTATTATTATACTTTAAGTTTTAGGGTACATGTGCACAATGTGCAGGTTAGTTACATATGTATACATGTGCTATGCTGGTGTGCTGCACCCATTAACTCCTCATTTAGCATTAGGTATATCTCTTAATGCTATCCCTCCCCCGTCTCCCCACCCCACAACAGTCCCCCCAGTGTCATGTTCCCCTTCCTGTGTCCATGTGTTCTCATTGTTCAATTCCCACCTATGAGTGAGAACATGCGGTGTTTGGGTTTTTGTCCTTGCGATAGTTTACTGAGAATGATGATTTCTAATTTCATCCATGTCCCTACAAAGGACATGAACTCATCATTTTTTATGGCTGCATAGTATTCCATGGTGTATATATGCCACATTTTCTTAATCCAGTCTATCGTTGTTGGACATTTGGGTTGGTTCCAAGTCCTTGCTATTGTGAATAGTGCTGCAATAAACATACATGTGCATGTGTCTTTATAGCAGCATGATTTATAGTCCTTTGGGTATATACCCAGTAATGGGATGGCTGGGTCAAATGATATTTCTAGTTCTAGATCCCTGAGGAATCGCCACACTGACTTCCACAATGGTTGAACTAGTTTACAGTCCCACCAACAGTGTAAAAGTGTTCCTATTTCTCCACATCCTCTCCAGCACCTGTTGTTTCCTGACTTTTTAATGACTGCCATTCTAACTGGTGTGAGATGGTATCTCATTGTGGTTTTGATTTGCATTTCTCTGACGGCCAGTGATGATGAGCATTTTTTCATGTGTCTTTTGGCTACATAAATGTCTTCTTTTGAGAAGAGTCTGTTCATATCCTTTGCCCACTTTTTGATGGGGTTGTTTGTTTTTTTCTTGTAAATTTGTTGGAGTTCATTGTAGATTCTGGATATTAGCCCTTTGTCAGATGAGTAGGTTGCAAAAATGTTCTCCCATTCTGTAGGTTGCCTGTTCACTCTGACGGTAGTTTCTTTTGCTGTGCAGAAGCTCTTTAGTTTAATTAGATCCCATTTGTCAATTTTGGCTTTTGTTGCCATTGCTTTTGGTGTTTTAGACATGAAGTCCTTGCCCATGCCTACGTCCTGAATGGTAATGCCTAGGTTTTCTTCTAGGGTTTTTATGCTTTTAGGTCTAATGTTGAAGTCTTTATTCCATCTTGAATCAATTTTTTTATAAGGTGTAAGGAAGGGATCCAGTTTCAGCTTTCTACATATGGCTAGCCAGTTTTCCCAGCACCATTTATTAAATAGGGAATCCTTTCCCCATTGCTTGTTTTTCTCAGGTTTGTCAAAGATCAGATAGTTGTAGATATGCAGCGTTATTTCTGAGGGCTCTGTTCTGTTCCATTGATCTATATCTCTGTTTTGGTACCAGTACCATGCTGTTTTGGTTACTGTAGCCTTGTAGTAGAGTTTGAAGTCAGGTAATGTGATGCCTCTGGCTTTGTTCTTTTGGCTTAGGATTGACTTGGTGATGTGGGCTCTTTTTTGGTTCCATATGAACTTTAAAGTAGTTTTTTTCCAATTCTGTGAAGAAAGTCATTGGTAGCTTGATGGGGATGGCATTGAATCTATAAATTACCTTAGGCAGTATGGCCATTTTCATGATATTGATTCTTCCTACCCATGAGCATGGAATGTTCTTCCATTTGTTGGTATCCTCTTTTATTTTATTGATCAGTGGTTTGTAGTTCTCCTTGAAGAGGTCCTTCACATCCCTTGTAAGTTGGATTCCTAAGTATTTTATTCTCTTTGAAGCAATTGTGAATGGGAGTTCACTCATGATTTGGTTCTCTGTTTGTCTGTTATTGGTGTGTAAGAATGCCTGTGATTTTTGTACATTGATTTTGTATCCTGAGACTTTGCTGAAATTGCTTATCAGCTTAAGGAGATTTTGGGCTGAGACAATGGGGTTTTCTAGATATACAATCATGTCATCTGCAAACAGGAGCAATTTGACTTCCTCTTTTCCTAATTGAATACCCTTTATTTCCTTCTCCTGCCTAATTGCCCTGGCCAGAACTTCCAACACTATGTTGAATAGGTGTGGTGAGAGAGGACATCCCTGTCTTGCGCCAGTTTTCAAAGGGAATGCTTCCAGTTTTTGCCCATTCAGAATGATATTGGCTGTGGATTTGTCATAGATAGCTCTTATTATTTTGAGATGCGTCCCATCAGTACCTAATTTATTGAGAGTTTTTAGTATGAAGGGTTCCTGAATGACTACTGTGTACATAACGAAATGAAGGCAGAAATAAAGATGTTCTTTGAAACCAACAAGAACAAAGACACAACATACCAGAATCTCTGGGACACATTCAAAGCAGTGTGTAGGGGGAAATTTATAGCACTAAATGCCCACAAGAGAAAGCAGGAAAGATCCAAAATTGACACCCTGACATCACAATTAAAAGAACTAGAAAAGCAAGAGCAAACACATTCAAAAGCTAGCAGAAGGCAAGAAATAACTAAAATCAGAGCAGAACTGAAGGAAATAGAGACACAAAAAACCCTTCAAAAAATTAATGAATCCAGGAGCTGGTTTTTTGAAAGGATGAACAAAATTGATAGACCGCTAGCAAGACTAATAAAGAAAAAAAGAGAAAGAATCAAATAGACGCAATAAAAAATGATAAAGGGGATATCACCACCGATCCCACAGAAATACAAACTACCATCAGAGAATACTACAAACACCTCTACGCAATAAACTAGAAAATCTAGAAGAAATGGATAAATTCCTTGACACATACACTCTCCCAAGACTAAACAAGGAAGAAGTTGAATCTCTGAACAGACCAATAACAGGCTCTGAAATTGTGGCAATAATCAATAGCTTACAAACCAAAAAGAGTCCAGGACCAGATGGATTCACAGCCGAATTCTACCAGAGGTACAAGGAGGAACTGGTACCATTCCTTCTGAAACTATTCCAATCAATAGAAAAAGAGGGAATCCTCCCTAACTCATTTTATGAGGCCAGCATCATCCTGATACCAAAGCTGGGCAGAGACACAACCAAAAAAGAGAATTTTAGAACAATATCCTTGATGAACGTTGATGCAAAAATCCTCAATAAAATACTGGCAAACCGAATCCAGCAGCACATCAAAAAGCTTATCCACCATGATCAAGTGGGCTTCATCCCTGGGATGCAAGGCTGGTTCAACATATGCAAATCAATAAATGTAATTCAGCATATAGACAGAACCAAAGAAAAAAACCACATGATTATCTCAATAGATGCAGAAAAGGCCTTTGACAAAATACTTTTTGATTTCTATTAACATAGATTAATTTTGTCTATGCTTGAAAGTCACATAAATGGAATTATACGTGTATACTATTGTGTCTGACTTCTTTCACTCAGCAAAATGTTTTTGAGATTAATTCATGCATCAGTACTTTCGTCTTTTTTATTGCTGAGTAGTATTCCATTGTTTGAATATACCATAATTCATTTATCTGTTTTCCTGTTGATGGATATCTTGGCTGTTTTCAGTTTTGTCTATTATAATAAAACTGCTACAAATATGAAAGTACAAGTCATTTAATTGATATAAGTTTTCATTCTTCTTAGGTAAAAAACTAGAAATGGAATTGATGGGTCCTAGAGTGGATGTTTATGTATTTAAGAATTGTCATATTTGTTCACCAAAGATGTGTGATTTTCCACTTCTGCCAGAAATACACGAGAGTGTCAGTCTTTCTATATCCTCACCAAAATTTAGTATGTCAATCTTTTTTATTTTAGCCATCCTAGTGGGTGTGAAATGTTACGTATCTTCTCTTCTGCTTGTTGACTATTTATATGTCTTCTTTTGTGAAGTATCTGTTCAAGTCTTTTGTCCATTTTTTAATTGGGTTGTTTGACTTTTTATTGTGGTTTTTGAGTTCTTCATATAATCTGTATATAAATCCTTTGTCAGATATACATACTGATTTTTTTTCTCAATCTGTGACTTGCCTGTTAATTTTTTTCACGGTGTCTTTGGATGAGTAAAACTTTTAAATTTTGATGAAGTTGTTTTCTTTTTGTCATATCCAAGAAGTCTTTGTCTACTAAAAGGGAAGGATATTCTTTATGCTTTAAGAGCTTTTGGTTCTAGGTTTTATGTTAGGTCTATGAACTTTATTAATTTTTTTAATATGTGGTAGCTAAGGACCAAGGTTTTTTTACTTTCATGTGACTATCTAGTTGTTTAAATGCCTTTTTTAAAAAACACTTTTCTTATCCTAATGAATTCTACTGGTATCTTGATGGAAAATCAATTGAGTGCATATGTGTGCACTTATCCCTAGACTCTATTATTTTTTTCCATTGATGTATCCATCCTATGTCAATATCACACCTTTTGCATTACAGTAGCTTTACAACAAGTTTGAAATCAGGTAGTGTAAGTCCTTCAACATTTTTCTTCTTTTAGTTTTTTTTTTTTTTTTAGCAGTTTAGATCTTTTACATTTTAATATAAATTTTAGAATCGGCTTATCAATTTCTCAAAAAAAATCCTGCTATAATTTGATAGTGATTGTGTGGAGTCTAAGATCAATATGGAAGAATGGACATATTAACATTGCTAAATCTTAATGGAGATTTGTTTACAATCTTAACAATTTTAGTAGCCTTCTAATCTCGGAATATGCTATATCTGTTTTATAGTTCTCCTTTGATTTCTGTCAGCAATATCTTGTATCTCTGCTCTTTTTCATCTGTCAGGTAGTCTGGAAAATGTAGTTTTCCTTTTGGTAGTTACACACTTTAACCATAGCAAATTAATCAGCAATTTGGATCTTCTAATCAAATAGATTCATTTAAGGAAACAAATTCTTTAATTCATAGGTGAAGAATGAGGAACAGGTTTCAATAGTCTCAAACTGGCTGAAATAGTAAATACACTTTCCTTTAGACCTGCTGGCTTTTGGAGGAATAAACCTAGAAGATTCTGTTTCAAAGAAACTGCAATGGACAAGTCAAGGTTGACTTAATTGTCTAAGTTAGTCAGCAAACAATTAGAACTATCAAACATGTGCTCCCTAAAACAAGAACCTAGATTCTAAGAAAAAGATAAATAAGGCAAATTAATTTCTCGGAGGGAGCTTGTCATAGAAGAGTAACAGATATTTAAACAAATAATATTGCTATATTGTGATAAATGTGACCTTAGAAGAAACTACAAGGAGCTGAAGTAACGTGGCAGAGAAAAAAGGGCTAACTTCCATTTGTAAAGTTCTTTAAAAATGGGAACAGAGATCTTGCATGAAAAAACCCATCATAGTCCCTGGTACATATTAACAACAAATTAATGTTAATGACTGCCACTAACAGCTTTAGTTTTTCATGCATAGTCTCTTTTTATCACCAACTCTGTGGTATTACTACTACTATGCTTCTACAAATGGAGGCCCAAGGAGGTCAAAATTATACTGAGCTTTTTGGTAAGAGGCAGAATTAATACTCAAATATTAAATTTTAATACATTATTAATTCTTATATACTTTTTACCAAAAGTGTTTACAAACAGAGAGCAACCATTTATCAGTTCTGATTTTTCAGTTACCTAATAAATCAATACCTTTATTGCCTGTCACACTATTTTGAATAAATATTACAAAATTAATAATGGAAATAATTCAACAGTAAGAGCAGAACCAGTTGAAATAATAATGCTGTCTTTTTTTTTTGAGAAAGAGTCCTGCTGTGTTGCCGAGGGGCGTGATCTCCACTCACTGCAACCTCCACTTCCCAGGTTCAACCGATTCTCCTGCCTCAGCCTCCCAAGTAGCTGGGACTACAGGCTTGAGCCGCCATACCTGGCTAATTTTTGTATTTTTAGTAGAGATGAGGTTTCACCATATTGGCCAGTCTTGTTTCGAACTACTGACCTCGAGTGATCCGCCTGCCTCAGCCTCCCAAAGTGCTGGGATTATAGGCGTGAGCCATCATGCCCGGCCAATAATGCTGTCTTAATGCATCTTTCCCAAAGCCTTAAAATATGTAAAAAACTTGGTTATTTTAGATTTTATGTGCCATTTTGATAACAGGGTGAAGTAAAACAGACTGTACTTTGAAATTTCTATGCCAGTTTGGAGCTCTATAGATAACTTTCTCATATGAAGAATAATGCTAATAGGAGAAATCTGTATTATGGTGCTCTTGTGAAGATTTTAAAACATTTATTTATTTCACAAATATTTTGAGTCCTTACTACAGTTGTGTCTATCTTATCAATTGAATTTGTCTAAATAAATACAGTTTCAATTTATTAGGTCTTCAGGATTGAGGGTAAGTTCAATTTTACACTTTCCCTCTAACATATTCTTGTGCTCTTGTCTTCTGTCACCAAGTTTCCAGACTAAAACTTAGGCGGCAACTTCAAAAATAGAAGACAGAGAACACAGAACATAACTCAGTGTCTGAGGAAACAATGTTGTTGGACTGGTATTTTGTTCATCGAAAGTCTTCCCAAAAGCAGTGATGAAATTTACTTCTGTGAAGATTTTCAAAAACATCATTGATTTTTTGGCAAAGACCTGACTCGAAACAGAATGACTTCTCTGAATTGGGAGGATCTTTTATTTACGCAGTGCTGACCTGAGTAGCATTTTTTCTCATCCTGCTACTGGTTTGATCACTAGAGAGACTTTGTTTCCTTTGACTTCAAGATCTCGGGAAGCTCAAAAGAAGGAAATGAACCAATAAAACACCTAATTGGTTTTATTGTTTGATGACGTGACCAATTACTGTCTTGTCTTCCTCTGTTTTCATTTTTGATAACATCCAGCAGCTTGTAAATGTGACAGATTACATGCTACTTTGTCGAGATGTAAGCCTCCGGAAAGGCCTGTGGTACATCTCAACAGGATTGAGAAATTTCTGTGTTACATTTTATCCTTAGCCTTGCCATTTATTTTAGTTAATTAAAACAAAACATTCCCTTAGTGAAACGTTATCCTAACATGGTTGTTACATCAAGATTAATAGATATATTACATATACCATATCTACTGCAAAGAATAGAAAGAATACAACTTTTTCTGCAGACACTTCATTCTTCAGGGATGTTTGTGCATTCCCTTTATTAGCCACTTGAGAATAAAATTCTCCCCGTCAAAAAAAAAATGCAAAATGCAATTTGCCAGTCCTTTACAGCTTGAAACCAGAAAGAACATGTAGAAACACATCAAATTGGATATTTTATTAAATCATGCTTAAAGGGAATTTCACATGTTGTGAAAATAACTTTTGAAGTATTTATTTCATTTAAAATCTTAAGCTCTAAAGACAAATATTAAACAACAAGTATAAAGATATTTTAAGCTAAGCTTTGTACTATAATAAAATTTCACATCATTATAGACAGGAAAAATTTTGGAGACCAATGTAAAAAGTATATAAAAATGTAATTTGGAGGGCAACCAAGATGGCCGAATAGGAACAGCTCTGGTCTACAGCTCCCAGTGTGAGTGACGCAGAAGATGGGTGATTTCTGCATTTCCATCTGAGGTACTGGGTTCATCTCACTAGGGAGTGCCAGACAGTGGGCGCAGGAAAGTGGGTGCAGCCCACTGTGCACGAGCCGAAGCAGGGCGAGGCATTGCCTCACTTGGGAAGTGCAAGGGGTCAGGGAGTTCTCTTTCCCAGTCAAAGAAAGGGGTGACAGATGGCACCTGGAAAATCAGGTCACTCCCACCCTAATACTGTGCTTTTCTGATGGGCTTAAAAAACGGCACACCAGGAGACTATATCCCACACCTGGCTGGGAGGGTCCTACGCCCATGGAGTCTCGCTGATTGCTAGCACAGCAACCTGAGATCAAACTGCAAGGTGGCAGCGAGGCTGGGGGAGGGGCGCCAGCCACTGCCCAGGCCTGCTTAGGTAAACAAAGCAGCCGAGAAGCTCCAGCTGGGTGGAGCCCACCACAGCTCAAGGAGGCCTGCCTGCCTCTGTAGGCTCCACCTCTGGGGGCAGGGCACAGACAAACAAAAAGACAGCAGTAACCTCTGCAGACTTAAACGTCCCTGTCTGACAGCTTTGAAGAGAGCAGTGGTTCTCCTAGCACGCAGCTGGAGATCTGAGAACGGGCAGACTGCCTCCTCAAGTGGGTTCCTGACCCCTAACCCCTGAGCAGCCTAACTGGGAGGCACCCCCCAGTAGGAGCAGACTGATACCTCACACGGCTGGGTACTCCTCTGAGACAAAACTTGCAGAGGAACGATCAGACAGCAGCATTAGTGGTTCGCGAATATCTGCTGTTCTGCAGCCACCACTGCTGTTACCCAGGAAAACAGGGTCTGGAGTGGACCTCTAGCAAACTCCAACAGACCTGCAGCTGAGGATTCTGTCTGTTAGAAGGAAAACTAACAAACAGAAAGGACATCCACACCAAAAATCCATCTGTACATCACCATCATCAAAGACCAAAAGTAGATAAAACAAGATAGGGAAAAAACAGAGCAGAAAAACTGGAAACTCTAAAAAGCAGAGCACCTCTCCTCCTCCAAAGGAATGCAGTTCCTCACCAGCAATGGATCAAAGCTGGACAGAGAATGACTTTGAAGAGTTGAGAGAAGAAGGCTTCAGACGATCAAACTACTCCGAGCTACAGGAGGAAATTCAAACCAAAGGCAAAGAACTTAAAAACTTTGAAAAAAATTTAGATGAATGTATAACTAGAATAACCAATACAGAGAAGTGCTTAAAGGAGATGATGGAGCTGAAAGCCAAGGCTCGAGAACTACGTGAAGAATGCAGAAGCCTCAGGAGCCGATGCGATCAACTGGAAGAAAGGGTATCAGTGATGGAAGATGAAATGAATGAAATGAAGTGAGAAGGGAAGTTTAGAGAAAAAAGAATAAAAAGAAATGAACAAAGCCTCCAAGAAATATGGGACTATGTGAAAAGACCAAATCTACGTCTGATTGGTGTACCTGAAAGTGACGGGGAGAATGGAACCAAGTTGGAAAACACTCTGCAGGATAGTATCCAGAAGTTCCCCAATCTAGCAAGGCAGGCCAACATTCAGATTCAGGAAATACAGAGAACGTCACAAAGATACTCATCAAGAAGAGCAACTCCAAGACACATAATTGTCAGGTTCACCAAAGTTGAAATAAAGGAAAAAATGTTAAGGGCAGCCAGAGAGAAAGGTCAGGTTACTCACAAAGGGAAGCCCATCAGACTAACAGCGGATCTCTAGGCAGAAACTCTACAAGCCAGAAGAGAGTGGGGGCCAATATTCAACATTCTTAAAGAAAAGAATTTTCAACCCAGAATTTCATATCCAGCCAAACTAAGCTTCATAAGTGAAGGAGAAATAAAATCCTTTACAGACAAGCAAACACTGAGAGATTGTGTCACTATCAGACTTGCCTTCCAAGAGCTCCTGAAGGAAGCACTAAACATGGAAAGGAACAACCAGTACCAGCCACTGCAAAATTATGCCAAATTGTAAAGACCATCGATGCTAGGAGGAAACTGCATCAACTAAAGAGCAAAATAACCAGCTAATATCATAATGACAGGATCAAATTCACACAAAACAATATTAACTTTAAATGTAAATGGACTAAATGCTCCAATTAAAAGACACAGACTGGCAAATTGGATAAAGAGTCAAGACCCACCAGTGTGCTGCATTCAGGAAACCCATCTCACGTGCAGAGACACACATAGGCTCAAAATAAATGGATGGAGGAAGATCTACCAAGCAAATGGAAAAAAAAAAAAGGCAGGGGTTGCAATCCTAGTCTCTGATAAAACAGACTTTAAACCAACAAAGATCAAAAGAGACAAAGAAGGCCATTACATAATGGTAAAGGGATCAATTCAACAAGAAGAGCTAACTATCCTAAATATATAGCACCCAATACAGGAGCACCCAGATTCATAAAGCAAGTCCTGAGTGACCTACAAAGAGACTTAGACTCCCACACAATAATAATGGGAGACTTTAACACCCCACTGTCAACATTAGACAGATCAATGAGACAGAAAGTTAACAAGGATACCCATGAATTGAACTCAGCTCTGCACCAAGTGGACCTAATAGACATCTACAGAACTCTGCACCCCAAATCAACAGAATATACATTTTTTTCAGCACCACACCACACCTATTCCAAAATTGACCACATACGTGGAAGTAAAGCTCTCCTCAGCAAATGTAAAAGAACAGAAATTATAACAAATTGTCTCTCAGACCACAGTGCAATCAAACTAGAACTCAGTATTAAGAAACTCACTCAAAACCGCTCAACTACATGAAAACTGAAAAACCTGCTCCTGAATGACTACTGGGTACATAACAAAATGAAGGCAGAAATAAAGACATTCTTTGAAACTAACAAGAACAAAGACACAACAAAGACACAACAGTTCTTTGTAGATTCTGGATATTAGCCCTTTGTCAGATGAGTAGATTGCAAAAATTTTCTCCCATTCTGTAGGTTGCGTGTTCACTCTGATGGCGGTTTCTTTTGGTGTGCAGAAGCTCCGTAGTTTAATTAGATCCCATTTGTCAATTTCGGCTTTTGTTGCCATTGCTTTTGGTGTTTTAGACATGAAGTCCTTGCCCACGCGTATATCCTGAATAGTATTGCCTAGGTTTTCTTCTAGAGTTTTTATGGTTTTAGGTCTAACATGTAAGTCTTTAATCCATCTTGAACTAATTTTTGTATAAGATATAAGGAAGGGATCCAATTTCAGCTTTCTACATATGGCTAGCCAGTTTTCCTGACTGTTTTTCATCTAGTTGTACCAATTTACATCCCACCAACAGTGCACAAGAGTTCACTTTTTTCAATATGCTTGCCAATAGTTGTTATCACTTATCTTTTTGATAACAGCTATTCTAACAGGTATGAAGTATGTTTTGATTTGCGTTTTCCTGATTATTACTGATGTTGAACACCTTTTCATATACCTGTTGGCTATTTGTATGTCTTCTTTGGAAAATATTCTAGTGCTTTCTTATTTTTAAATTAGGCTATGTACTTTTTTTTTTTTTTGCTGTTGATTGGAGCTCCTTATAAATTTTGGCTATTAACCCTTTATTAGATATATGATTTTCCAATATTTTCTCCAATCAATATGCTACTTTTTCATTTTCTTGGTTGTTTCCTTTACTGTGAAAAATATTTTGAGTTTAAGGTAGTTTCACTTATTTATTTTGTATTTTGTTACTTGAGCTTTTGGTGTTGTATTAAAAAATTGCCATGGCTTATGTCAATAACCTTTTCCCTTTGTTTTCTTCTAGGAGTTTTATGATTTCAGGCCTTATGTTTAGGACTTTAATCCATTTTGAGTTGATTTATTATACGGTGAAAGAAAAGGGTCCAATTTTATTCTTTCATATATGGATATAAGGTTTTCCCAACATCAGTTATGGAAGAGGCTGTCCTTTCCCTGTTAGGTCTTCTTGGTGTCCTTGTCAAAGATTTGTTGACTGTATATGTCTGGGTTTATTTCCAGGCTATTTTGTTTGCTCTGAAGATGTTTTATATGTTCATGGAAAATGCTTAAATAATTCTGGAATATGTATATTTTAAAATATTCCTAGAATTGAATTTCATAACCTTTTACAAGTAATTTATTCCGATGTTTAAATTCCTTTAGTGTCAATAATTGCTTCCTTATAACTAATGGAAATTGATTATATGTGTATTAAATTGTTTATCAGTCTCTATACATTAACTCTTCATCTAAAAATAGAGAATGTCTCCAGGAAGTCCAAACTGAAATATTCAATTAACTAGTCAACATTTCCACTTGAATGTCTAGCATTTTAATTATGTCCAGGCCTTAAGTAATGATTCCCCCTATGTCCCACAAACCTGCCAGTCTCAGATTTCTGTATCTCAGTTAGTGATTCCTTCAGATTTTTAGTTATTCAGGTTAAATAATCTTTGATCTGTATCCTCCATTAAGTCCATCAGAAAATCCTGTTGGCCTTTTAAAATATATCCCATACTAACCCAGTGCCCAGATATTGGTTTCTCCATGCCATTCTTGAAACAAAGTAACCAAGGACCCTTAGAGAAATGGTTGTTTCTAGGGCTGGGACAGGGTAAACATAAGATGAGCCTGCAGTATCTTGTAGTTACAGAAACTAGGGAAGTGCTATAAAACAAAAGCTAGGATATGTCAAAGGAACTCAGGAGCTTAGTAACAAATAAAAAATGTAGTTTTGGATTATAACCCAATGTATAAAATAAATATTTATGCATCTATACTGAAATAAATACATGATTAAATAAATAATGGAGAAGAGAAAAATTTTTCTTATATAATTCAAATTAATACATGGATAATAATATATGGAGATATTCCCCATTCCATAAGAGCTGACAGTGAAGATGAAGGATGTTTCAGCACATTTATGTTCTTCACTGCCTTTATAATTTTATGAATATCAAAGGATAGATTATTTATATTTTCAGCTTCCCCCATTTTGATGCAATGCTGGATATGCTTTAGCAATTTGACTTGCCTTCATTTTACTTTAACTTACTCAGCTATGGCAGTGACCATTTATCTTTTCTACAATCTAAAATGTTGAGATTTTAGCGCATATTTCTCCCCAAATTATCCTGTACTGTACCTACCTAATCAGAAATCATTTGTTTCTAGAGAAAATATAATAATTTTGGGGGGGCATTTTAATATCATCAAGAAATGTCTGTAGCAGTGCTGTGGACTGAATGTTTGTGTCCCCCTAAAATTCATACTTTGAAATCTTAATTCTCAATGTGATGGTATTTGGAGGTGGAGCCTTTGGGAACTATTGAGGTTGGTATAAAAGTTATTGCAGTTTTTGCCATTAAAAGTAATGACAAAAACCACAATTACTTTTGCACCCACCTAATAACTATTAGATGGGGTCATGATAGTTATATCCTCATGATAGGATTAGTGTTCCATACAAAAAGACAAGAGAAAGGTTGTTTCCTCTGTTAGCTCTCTGCCATGTGAGGCTACAGCAAGAAGAAAGCCATTTGCAAATCAGAAAGTGGGCCCTCATCAGACACAAATCTACTGGCCCCTTAATCATGGACTTCCTAGCCTTTAGAATTGTGAAAAATAAATGTTTGTTGCATAAGCCACCTTTTCTATGGTAATACAAACTGACTAAAACAAGCATTTACGAAAATAAGGAATTAGTACAGGTCTAAGATTGTGAAGGAAAGGTGGGTGATTCCCTGGGGAAGCAAGTGAAATGGAGAACTGAGAGTTTCTTGACAATTTAGGCCAAGAAAACCACTTCTATTTCAATTATATGAATAGTTCAACTGAAAGTTGCTTATTGAGGAGAAAAGATAATAATCTAGATAGTTTCCTCTTAAATTCTCTATAATTTATTCCTCTAGTATAATCTAAGTAGAGTGTTTCCATTCTTGGATAAGTTAAGGAAGGCCAAGTTTAGAAAGAATTGATAACCAATTACCTGGCGATTTGGGTCGTATAGTCAACCTAGAAGAAATAGTCATATTTCTTATATCATCAAATAAAATGATAATTCAACTGGATATCTGGATAACTGGATTTCTATAAGTTTACATTTTATTAACAAAAAATGCAGAAAAATCCCAGACTATTCAGTTAAAATATATAACAGAAAGTCTCTATAGCAAATTATGGTGGATTATTAAAAAGATAGCTGGTTTCATCAAAGATTTCAGGGGATAATTTAAATGTCCAGTTGGAAGTAAAGCTTATAATTTTTAAAAATTTAATTAAACAAAAATGTGGATATAAGTGTTGGCACAAAGATTGAAAATTGCTGTCTAATGTATAAATATAGATGTATAAAATAAAGATGAATGCTGCTGTATTGAATTGGAGGTAAGAACTAGATGGCAGGGATGTAGATATCTGTTTATTAAATTTGATTAACTTTAATATCATTGCTAATTTCCTTAAAAGGAGCAAAATCACATGGATTACATTTCTGAATGACAGTACATTGGACAAAATCTCTATTTCAATAATGCCTGAAAAAAATCACAGAGTTAGAGATCTGCAGAGAATAGTGAAGATATACTTATAAGTAGAAAATAGGAAATGAAAAAATAAAGCTGTTTTTAGTTTTAGATGACATGAATGTCTATGTAAAAAGCCTTAAAATTCTACAAAAATCTTAGAATTTATGAGTTTAGCAATGTCACAAAATACAAGGTCTACATGCAAAAATCAATCGTATTCCCATAGCCAACAATGCACAATTAGAGTTTGAAATAAAAACATACCATTACAGTGGCACCAACAAAAATGAAATCCTTATGTAGAACTCTAACAAAATATGGACAATGTCTGTATGCTAAAACTACAAAAATTAATGAAAGAAAATATAAGAACTCAAAACTAATGGGGAGACAAGATTGTGTTCATGGGTTTGAAGACTCAGGTAGTTAAGATGTCATTTCTTTCCAATTTGATCTGTAGATTCTACACAATTATGATCAAAATTCTAGCAAGCTATTTTATACGTATTAACTAGCTGATTCTTAAATTATATGAAATTATATGACTTGGAAACAGCAAAACAATTTTGAAGCAGAATAAAGTTGAAGTATGCACATTATCTCATTTCAGGACTTACTTAATATAAAACTACAGTAATGAGCGTAGGCATACCTGTGAGACCGGCTTCCTGAGTGTCTGATCTGTCCAGTCACACAGGGCCATGTGCTCAGAAGCACTCCATACTTGGCTTAATGCTTTACTGTCACAGTATGCATTAAAAATGCATACTTAAAAATTTTTGAACACAGAGCATTACATTTTTATTTTGAATTGGCCCCACAAATAATCTAGGTGGTCTTGCACAAAATAGACTAATACAAATATAATTAAGTGATTTCTGACAAAGATATGAAGACAAACCTTCATACCTTTGGTAAAGAATTGTGTTGGAAAAATTGGACCTCTACGTACAAGAAAATGATCTTTGACAACATACCTCAGACCCTATATAAAATTTAACTCAAAATGGATGATAGACCTAAATGTGTAATGCAAACCTATAGGATTTCTAGAAGAAAGCATAGGAGAAAATTGATGAGATCTTTGCTTGGGCAATTAGTTTTAGATACAATACCAAAAACATGGCTCATAAAAGAAAAAAAAGCTAAATTGGACTTTTCAAAATTAAAGAGGACTGTTTACAAAATAAAGACAAGCCACAGATTGGGAGAAAATATTTATAAATCACAGATCTGGTTAAAGACTTGTGTCCAGGATATACATAAGGAACTCTTCAAACTGAACATTAAGAAAACAAACAACCCAATTTTAAAATGGTGGTGTATACACCTAGCATTCAATTCTGTTTTCAAGTATAGATCTTATTTCTTCTTTTTGATAAAACTTATCAGGCATATGCTGCAGTCCAGCTCACTGTTTGTCCTACTTTATTGCAGTTTGTAAACTTTAGCTTTTTCTTCAATATATTTGCTTTCCACCTCTGTCACTTTTACTCAATGCATTTAAATAATATTTATTTCTTCCTGTTGCAAGAACAACATGAGTATATTAGTTTCCTAGGGGTGACATAAGAAAATACCACAGACTGGGTGACTTAAACAGAAATGTATTTTCTCACGATTCTGAAGACTAGAAGCACAAGATCATGGTGCTGGTAGGGTTGATTTTTTCTGAGGCCTCTCTCTTTGGCTAGCAGGAGGCAGCCTTCTGCCTGTGTTTTCACATGGTCTTCCCTCTGTGTTTGTCTGTGTTCAAATTTCTTCTTTTTATAAGGACACCAATCATGTTGGATTAGGGCCCACCATAATGACCTAATTTTAACTTAATTACCTCTTTCCAAATGCAGTCAGATTCTGGAACCTCTTTCCAAATGCAGTCACATTCTGAGATACTGTGAGTTAAGACATCAGCATAAGAATGGCGGGGCATAGTTCAGACTATAACAGTAAGTTTTTATGTCTTGAGATGGCACTTAGGAGATGATGGTGGCATTTTCCTCCATCCAGGTTTCCTCACAGTCGTGTCAGAATATAGATCATAACATCATATCTGTATAACACGGGCCCTGGGAAGAGACAGTGGCAGAAACAGTGCAATACATTCCTTAAATTCATTTTATTTTGTCCTAGGCATGAAGAATACTACATGCTAAAACCTACTCCTAATACTACTAGTAATAGTACTCCTAAAACCTCATGCATGATTCTGTATGTCCTTTCCTAAATGCTGGAGGATGTCATTGCCCAGGGCAATCCCAGAAGCCATGTGCTGAAGATGGTGGAGCCCTCTTCAGCTTGGGTCTCTAAACGACTGTATGAAGCAGAGAGCCGCCCTCCCTCTACCCACCGGCCATTTGGTGTCGTACTGTTTCATGAGCTAAGAATACACTTCTCTTGGTTTAACCATTGAGATATAGGCAGAGGTTTCTGTAGCAGTCGTCTGCCAGGACTACTCAGATTAACTGAAGATTTTGATGAACAAATTGACAATGAATGAAACAACTTCAAGTCATTATCAAGGGAATAAATTACTTCAAGTGTATACAACATTTAGATGATTTTATGAATTATGAGTCCACATTTTTAAAACAGAAAAGTTTCTGTTAAATTGGGCCCTGATATTAAAAAATGACTTGGCAGCATAGGTTCTTATGGGGGACGACAGCGTGCACTATTATTATTTACATTTTAGAGATGAGGAGACTGAGGCATGGAGAGCCTCATACAACTTTGCACTGCTGGTAAGAAGCTAGTGCAGCTGCAGAGGCTGGGCCTGCAAACCCCACTCTGCACACTGCTTCTTATTGCTACAAGGCACTGTTAGACACTTGGTGAATTCTTGGATCTATTGACAAATCAACAACTACACTCTTGTGGTTATTAAGACACCCAGGCATCCTTGAAAGAAGAACAAGTGATAATAACTTGAATTTTGTGATTAATCATTTTGTGCAAGCCATTCTAGCTTGAAATTGCTTTTCAATGATTCATTGTCCATGAAGAACTGTGGTATATAGTTTGTTTCCACAGTTAAAGAAACTCTCCTCCAGATTCATCTGGAGAAGCTGGGTCTTCTTTTCCTGCAAATTGCTTCAGTGCTGCTAGCTCAGCATCACTTTCTATCCTTACTGCACATTCAAAACAAATGGGAATTTTAGAATTGTCATACAAAGACTGATTAGCAAAACTTAGTAATTCAAATGCAGTGCAAAATCCCAGAGATATGTCAATCATAAACATTTTTAAGTTGTATTCAAATCTTGAATGAAGATTTATCTCTTACTAATTTGAATAAAATAATGAATCTAATATAATTCAGATAGAAACAACCCTTAGTAGCAAAGTTCTCTGCCAACTTTCATTTATTCATCAAATATTTATTGCCCACTCATTCCGTGGTAGGCACTGTTCTGGGTACTTAGAATATATTCTTGGCAAAAGAAAGAGTCCAGAACTTATGGAACAAACTGCAAATGTTTTCCAGTGAATGATGCATTATAATGTCCCTGGAAGAATGTGGATTCCACTGGCCTTACATTTTTTTTGTAAGAATACCATGCATGGGGTATACACGTGTAATGGCATGTCTAGGGAACATTACATTAGTGTGGGCCAACTTGGTTCCAACCAGCAACACTCCTGGTAACCTGCATGCTGTCTTTAGGAAGATAAATCACCTCTAAGGCATAAAATATATTTTCCTTCTGGGGAGTGGAAGTATCAAAGGTCTGTGCCTTCCTTGGAGATAATCAGAAAGTTAAACTCTTCAGAAAGCTGGGTAAAATGTGGGTAAAAATGAGAACACTGGGAGGTTGTTCTGCTACCAACCAAACCTAGAAATAGATCTACTGGTTTCTAAGATCTGGACTGTATCAGAGGCAGTCTTTTATCTAGGAGGGAAAATGGAGTAAGCTTGTGTGTTTCTCCAGATGGAAAAATCAAGCAGTCTAACTGGCTTCTCCGGGTCTCAAAAGAGAGATGGGGCCAGGGACCACCCAAGGCTCAGATACCTGCACCAACTGACTTCTATGGCTCTGGGATAGCAGGGACCTTGAAGGGCAGCATATGCCTGAAGACCTTCGCCATCAAGATTCAATATTGGGCCCAACATAGGTCCTTTTACCTCCCTTTGAGGATCATGTACTAGATCACACTTCTTCAAAGGACCATGCCCGCCCATGCCAGAGCAGTCAAAGAAAACCTGTGAATTTGCAACAGGAGCCAGAATAACAGCTGATAATAGATACAAGAGGAGGGAAATAAGAGGAGCTTTGTGTTTAGATTGTATGTGTCCCTTGGGTTCTTTAAAAAAGCAGAGGAGGAAGGGGTGGTATGGAGGGGTAGGAGATGTAGCTCAAAAAGCTATTGCTGAACTACCTATCAATCCATAAAAGGGAATTGAGCTGCTTTTAATTTATTTTGGGAAAAATTTAAAACAAATGTAACATCTAGGAATCTCCAAAATTTCGGGGTATTTAAATCGGTTAATATTTAAAAAGTAGAGAGAAAAATTAGCATTTGTTGCATCACTTCCATATGTTGAGTATTGTACTAAATAATTTTATCTCCATAAATTTTTATCGAATTGATAATTCTTGAGTGCCAATGTTTAATTTATTTTATATTTGCCCTTATTCATTTTAAGACCCTGGGCCAGTATTTATCTATTCATCCATCCATCCATCCATCTTCCTATCTACATATGTATTTTTGATGTGGGTATTTGTGTGTGCATATCATAAATAACTAGAACTGTAGCTTTCTATTTGCTGAATAGAATTCTCATAATCCAAATCTTGCAGAAGATGTTCATAGGGCCAAAAATATGTTAAAATGTTCTTCTAATTAATAAATAGTTATAGAAGGCTTTACTTTCCTAATATTATTTAAACTCTAAAACAATCCTGAGAGTTAAGCCTTCCTAAAAAGCTAGGAAGTAATTTAGGTGACTTTGAATCCTACCCTGTATGGTTACAGTCATTACTGCCAGGTAAGGACTTATGAAAGAGGTGACATTAAATCTTAATTCTTTTAAAAAGGATAACTACATTCACTAAAAAGGTCCTCTTGAGGTGCCTCCTGTATCTTTTGACCTTTGCTCACCGTGTTGAGCTGCACTGATTTTCTTTCTGTTTCTCAAATAAGCCACTCTTATTACCTCAAAGGCTCAATTATCTTCTGCGACTGTCTTTTCCTCAGATATTTAAGTAGTAGTTGGCCCAGTGTTTTCAATCAGATGTCCAATTAAATGCCCTCTTCTCAGAGAGGCCTTCCTTGAACACTGTCTTGGTCCATTCAGGCTGCTATAACAGATTATCATAGACAGAGTGGCTTATAAATAACAGAAATTTGTTTCTCACAGTTCTAGAAGTTGGGAAGTTCAAGATTTGATGTCTGGTGAGGGATTGGTTCGTGGTTTATAGACGGCTGTCTTCTTTCTGTGTCCTTACATGGTTGAGGGGTGAGGGAGCTCTCTGGGGCTTTTTTATAAGGGCACTAATTCAATTCATGAGGGCTCTTCCTTCATGCTAATCATCTCCCAAAAACCCCACCCCCAAATATCATCACACTGGAGATTAGTTTCCAACATGTGAATTTTGGGGAGACATAAAGGTTCAGTATATAGCAATCACTCTGACTAGAATGATGTATCTTCCCCAATCTCATGGCCCTACTCACAAAACACAGTAGGTGTTCTGTAAATGTTTATTCGTTAGCTCATTCAAAAAGATTGTGCTTGATATCATTTGAAAGCTAACATAAGCAACTTAGAAATACTCCATTCTGTAGCATTCAATGACTTTACTGATTCTGATTTTTCAACTAATCTCTGTTGGGTAATCTCTCCAGAACAGTCACTGTGTGTGTATGTATGTGTGTACATGCACACACATTTTCTGGTGTGAGCTGAGGAGTATGGTAAGTGGTAGAGTGAGAGAAAGGAATAAAATAGGTTATAATAAGATAAAATGCAAGGAAACTGATTTTCAGTTCGGCTTCAGAAGTACCAAAGGAATATGTGGAATTATTATTGACTAGAAGATATGTAGCAGTTTGTTTTACTACCTGACATTCTTAAAACTTGTTAATCTGTATGATTTAGGGCACTTGACCACTGGAAAACCGAAGTAAATATTTTGAGGATATGTTTACTTAGCTTTTGTATGTTTCATAAATAATATTGTGATAAATGCCATTCAAACTTTTATATTCTGGTAAAATAAAATATATTAAACAGAGTCTTATCCTAAAAGCTCTTATAAATAATATTTATCTGAATGCTATAGTGATGTATATAAGTAGTTCCATTAAACTGGCCTAGATGTTATTTTATAAATACCTATTAAAAACTAATGACTATCATGAAATATTAGTACAGTATCTAGATACTTTTGAGTGATCAAGTCTTTTTCATATATTTGAGAAGAAACTAAACTTTAAAACCTACCTCTGGAGAAATATTTTGTTCTACTGAAAATTATAGAAAGGTAATATAACAGCTCTCAATTTTAACAGCTATTATTAATAGTTGTGTACTTTGTGCTAAGGTACTTTAGTAAGCAATTTGCACCCATCATTTTTAATTTTCCTGTAACATTGATTCTTGGTGGAAAATCGAATTTCACTCAAATGGTTCTACTAAACAGACTTTATCGATGGGGACAGGGTTAAGGAAACCAACAAATGATACTGAGCTCCCAGAGCCTAGCAACAGTGGCAAACCACTATGATTTGAGAATGCTTGAAAAAGGAAATCTCACCAGAATCCAATGAAAGTGGGGGCGCTACTGGAGGGTATGCCTGACAAGAGCTGAGGTCCTAGACATATTCAGCTACTGTCTGAACTTCATGGTATAAAAGCAGCAGTTTTGCAGGGAGGAGTAAAGGAGAGAAATAACCCAGTTTCTCTCTTTTCTTACCTTATGAACTTCTACTGGTGCCTCAAAATAGGCTACACTAGCAAGGGACTTTATGGATGCAGTCCATCGGTGTCAGCTTACTGAGAAATAGATTAGGGCAGAGAAAGTGGAAACTGATTGGTCATCTCAAGGAATAAAAACTATGTTATAAACATGAAGACACTGGGCTCAGAGAAATTAAGGAGTCTACCACAGATGGATTATAAATGGTAAGGTTAGGATCTGACCATATACCTCTATTCTTTCTATGATATCATTAGGATTAATTAACTCTGGATGAGGAAGAATAGACTTGCATGCAATCAAGATGGACAATGGTGGATAGATTGAAAGAGGTGGTGAAGCTGAATTTCAGAAAAGAGACCAGGTAAATAAAAGATTGAGAAAAAGTAAGATCAATGGTATCCACTATGGCTCACTGAAAGAATGGTAAATGTTAATAATAAGCAACTAACATTATGCAATAAATATGATGTTAAGTGAATGTGGAGAGGCTGAAGATGGCCTTTACTCAGCAGACTTCAAGATAGCCTTTCATAAACTGTCTGTGTTCAGTAAAATCTATCCTTCTCTTTTCCATATCTATAAGTCCCTTCTCTGGCAGTGAGAAAATGGGTCTACCTATCCATAATGTATTTGCTTATTTACTCAGTCTCCACTCCGTAACTCAACTCTTGGTCAAGCCAGGTGGAAACTTGGCTTAGGACTCCTTGCTGTGCCTTACCTCCTGTTGAACAGGCTGGTTGAGCCATAGGAGGATTGAAGGAAGGAGATTGAAAGAGAAAGTTCAAGAATGCTTAGCTTGGGATATGCTATTCTCCTGCTCCTTGCGAGTGGCAGTGCCATCAAAAATTTTTGTCTGGAACCAAAAACCCTTCTTCACCCTCACCCTGCCCCATGTGGAAAGGCTTAATCCACAATAATTTGATAGTGAGTGAAGGAAATGTTTCCAATTAGCTAGGAATGGTCCCTTGAAATCTTTCATGTATTGTATCAACTTCTCCTCTTAATTATCTCAGACTTTTTGATTGAAAACCTTTTAGTAACCAGCATTGCTGTTGCTGACTGAAACGAAATTTAGCTTTCAAAGCTGACTATTAATGTGTGTTTGCAAAGCTGAAGTATCAATTGGGATTTAATACTATAACTATTTAGGTATTAATTTAGGTTTAATACTATAACAGAAAAAAACTCTCAAAGTAATAGTGGCTCATATAAGATGAAAATTATTTTACTTTCATATAAAAGAAAGCTGGAAATACATAAACTCATGTTACTATGGAAGCACCACGGTATTAGACAGTCAAATTCTCTTCCTTCTATTTTACCATCCAAGGGTGTGGTTTTCTTCCTCTGGGACATCACATGATCCATAACAGCTGGTAGAACTTCGGTCATCATGTCATCTGCAGAAGAAGGAATGGCATAAGCGAAAATAATTGGCTTCAACTAACTGTGGCGACTGTTGTCAAGTAAATTTCCTCAAGTTCTGCAAAACTTCTACTGATATTCATTGACCAGAATTTAGTCATAGTTTCCCCACAGCTGCAAGGAATGTCGGACAGTATACTCTTTTATTTCAGGTGACAATGTGCTTAGCTAAGAATCTATTGCTGAGGAAGAATGGTTAGGACAGGACTTTTCCAGTTTCTGCAAAGACTAATACTGGTCAAGCAATGTTTGAGAGCTTGGAAGCCACTGAATGAGAATAAAGCACACTCAGTAGGTGAGAATATTAAATAAGGAGAATACAGTCATGTGTTGCACAATGATGTTTCAGCTAAAAATAGAGAGCATATATGACAGTGTTCCCATAAAAATATAATGGAGCCGCCCTTTCCTGTTGTACCATATTAAAATCTTTTATACCATATTTTTACTGTACATTTTCTATATTTAGATACACAAATACCATTGTGTCAGAATTGCTTATTGTGTGCAGCACAGTAGCATGCTATACAGGTTTGTAGCCTAGGAGCAATAGGCTACACCACATAGCTCAGGTGTGTAGCGGGCTATACTATCTAGGTTTATGTAAGTATGCTCCATGATGTTTGCACAGTGATGAAATTGCCTAAAGATGCATTTCTTAGAATGTATCTCTGTTGCTAAGCAGCTCATCACTGTAATACAAACTCCTAATTTGATAGACAACTCTATTAAATTTTGAAGTCTGTTCTTGGTGTCAACATGTATTAAAAAATACATACATTCTCCTCTTCAGTGCTCATGAGTTTATATGTAAATGGTCCTCCAGGAACTGACTGAGAAAGTAGCCTTCTCTCAAGAACAATAATACTCAGAGTAACAACTACAAATGTCTATTGTGTACCTATTAAGTAATAATCCAATTTACTATTAAAATAATAGTTACAAATTAGTTTTAGTAAGTGCTGCCCCACTGATTTTGGAGTGATTTAATTCATTCTTAATCAATCTGATAGCATATTACCCTATTGTACTTAGACTCTCTGTAATATAACTAATGACAGGTTTCACATTCCATTTAATATTGAGCTTTAGCAGCAGAAGAGAAAAAAAGAGAATAAGGTAATCATAGATCTGAATAAGGAGACCTATTTTAAATGTTTTAATACAATGATGTTAAAAACTGCGTATGGGATTTGGCAATGAGCACTCTTAAAGGGTTGAAGTGCTGGTATGTTCTTACTGAAGGCTGAATGGGATAGACATCATGATAAGGATATTCTTTTAGAGGGTCTGCTCACTCTGTCTTCATTGGTATTCCAAATGTCTCTCAGTTGAGTTATATAGAGGTTTATAGGTAGATTGAAGAAGTAGTTCACGGATGTAAAAAAGTAAAGGTACAGTGGTCCCCCTCACTTTTGGGGTGGATGCATTCCAAGACCCTCAGCATATTCTGTAATTTTCTCTCTGTCTTTTTCTCTCTGTCCGTTTCACTGTTTTCCTAAGGTCCTTTCCAAAATAAACTGTCTGCTTTTAAGCCCTGCCTCAGGCTGTGATTTAAAGGAAACCAAACTAAGACATATATTTACAAGAAATGTTCTGCTTTTCTAATGTTATTAGACAATAACAATATCAAAATATCAACAATAGCACAAAAACAATGTTCTTTGTCCCTTCTTACTCAGCCTTAGTTTTGGAATAAAACAAGGAGTAGTGGAGTTTAAATTGGAGAGATTAATTCCTACCTAAAGGAGGTAGTGCAACCTAACTGTAGTCAATTGTTAATTTGTGGGAACAGGCCAGATCTTCTAATTTTTCAAAAGAAGCTTGAAATAGTGACAATTAAAATTTTTAAAATTAAAAACAATCAGAATACAGTACTTTGCTTTCAGCCTGGATTCAGCCTTTGGATTACCAGTTATGATATAAAAGTACAATGTCATTAGCTGGCTTTGCTGTATGATACCCAAATCACTTAATTACCAAGTACCTAGGAATAAATCTAACAAAAATGTGCAGGATCTAAATGAAAAACAAATCAAAACTCCAAAACCACAGCCAAAACTTTATTGAGGAAGATAAAATAATATTTAAAAATTACAAAGATGTAAATTGTTCCTAAATTAATTGTTAAAATTAGCACAATACTAATGAAAATTACATTGGTATATATTGGGGAACCTAAAAAATTATTCTAAAGTTAATCTGGAAAACAGGTAAACAAAAATAGCCAATGTTTTCAAAGAAAAGTAGAAGGGGACATTTGCCACAGCAGATAGTAAATTTATTACAAAGTACTGTAATTAAAACCTTGTGGAACTGAGGCAGGAGAATAGGGCTTGGAGGCAGGGAACCTAAGATCAATTTACACTGACTTCCTCCAACTAAATCAAAAGGAAAACCCAACTTTCCACTCCCAAGTAACAAAAGGATCAGAGTCTACTCCCTTTGCAACCCCCTCCTTTATGCCATGCAGATGAAAATGGAAAGTAACTCTGACTGACCCCCTCCCACCACCAATCAGACTGGTCACAGGCCTAGTCTTCATTTGCATAGGGGTATAACTTTGTAACTTCACTTCAGCCTCTGATTGGTCCCCTCCCAAAACCAATCTGATGTTTGCATAGGGGTATAATTTTGTAACTTCACTTCAGCCTCTGATTGGTCACCTTCTGCAACCACTTAGACTGGTTGCTGGTCACTACTTCATTTACATAGGGTGTAACCAAGTAACCAATGAGAAACCTCTAGTGGATATTTAAACCCCAGAAAATTCTGTAACCAGTGCTTTTGAGCCACTTGCTCAAGCCTGCTCCCACTCTGTGGAGTGTACTTTCATTTCAATAAATCTGTGCTTTTGTTGCTTCGTTATTTAGTTGTTTTGCTTGTCCGTTTTGTCCAATTCTTTGTTTAAAATGCCAGGAACCTGGACAACTCATAATCAAGATTCTCCACCGGTAACAGAACCACAATGAGATACCACTTCACACAAACTAGGTTGAAAATAATAATAATAGTAATAATAATAAAAAAAAAAACAAGAAAATAACAAGTGGTAGTGAGCCTTTGTACATTGCTGGTGAGAATGTAAAAATAACAATGTAAAACTGAATCTACTTTGGGAAACTGTTTGGAAGTTCCTCAAAAGGTTAAACATATAATTAGCATATGATCCTGCAATTTCATCTTTAGGTATATACCAAAGGAATTGAAACAGGTATTCAGACAAAAACGTGTACACAAATGCTTATAACAGCGTTATTCACAGTCACCATAAGGTAGAAGCAACTAAAATGTTCATCAACTGATGAATGGATTAACAAATGTGGCATATCCATACAATGGAATATTATTCAGACATAAAAAGAAATAAAGCACAGATATATGCTACAACATGGACAAACTTCAGAAACATGCTAAATGAATGAAGCCATACACAAAAAGTCACATATTGTTGAATCTGATTCATGTGACATATCCATAGATTAGTAGTTGCCAGTGGCTGGGAGGTGTGAGGAATGATTGCCTAATGGATACAGGGTTTCCCTCTGGGATGATGAAAACTAGGTTGGTGTGATGGTTGGACTACATTGCTAATGCATTAAATGCCACTGAATTGTATCCTTTATTTTATTGTATTTAGTTTTATGTTATATAAAGTTAGTTTCAAAGTTAAGAAAAAAAAGGCCCTGTATATGGTGCAGGAATAACCAGGTAGAAGAATGGAATATAATCAAATTTCCAGAAATTTATCATATATACATATAAATACTATTTATTGGATTTAGTGCATCAAGCCAGTGAGGAAAATGATGGATATTTAAATAAATATATTGAGAACAATTTCATATGAAAAATAAAAATTAGTTTTTTACTTATCAAAATGAATTACAGGAGGACAAGTTTATATATAAGCAAGAAAACTAACAAAAAGAACCAACAGAAAATACAGTAAAAAATATAATGGAATACCTGCACCTGGGCAGAATAAAAAATGGGAAGAATTAGCAAAAGATAAGACTGATGGATTTGATGACATAAAAATAATTTTCAAGTATTTCCAAGCAATTTTAAAATTTTATTCACTTTTGTCCCCCAAGAAGGGGGGAGTATCTCAGTACTGTCATCATACATTTTATCATGTCTCTCTTGTATTTTAAAATACTCAGTGCTTTTATTTTGCCTACAGGAGAAATTGTACATTCCTTTGAATGTCATGAAAGTAATTTTATAATAAGATTACCCTTACCTCACAGGCACCCCCTCTTCCCACTCTGCC
Organism: Pongo pygmaeus; assembly: GCF_028885625.2. NCBI lineage: Eukaryota > Metazoa > Chordata > Mammalia > Primates > Hominidae > Pongo > Pongo pygmaeus. The sequence goes on along the minus strand of NC_072373.2, from coordinate 151,530,109 downwards.
TCCTACTCATATTCACTATGGTAGTTCTGTTGTATAGGGCCAGATGGCAAATACAACCTAATAATGAAAGTTACAAAGGAAATTTAATTCTTTTAAAACTGTGGGAGTCAAAATAAAATATAGAGACAAATCTCTAAATTTAACTTTTATTTTGGGAAGCAAGAATTGAAATTCAGGGCATACGCAGAATGGGTGTTCTTTGATAGGTCTGAAGAACAAAGAAAAGGTTGGGAATCTTATTAGAAAGAGAAATGTTACATATTGTTTTGAAAGAAAGCTCATTAGCACTAGAGAAGCTCTTGGGAGCTGGCAAGCTGTGATTGGTGAGTGGTGATGGTAGGCAAAACTAGTAAGCGTCATGGCAGGTTGCTTCGGCAGCTACTAGGTAAAACTGGTCTTAGGATTAGAGTAGACCATTTCAGCAGCTGGGCTTGTGGAAAATTTAATTCCGGGAGCAGATGGTATGCACCCTGAGTGCTAGTTTTTTTCCCTGGCCCTTCTACTCTGATTTAATTGGGTCTGAAAAAAATGACCCAATTTTTATAATCAACTTTCACAGAACTTATGTAAAAAATTTGGAATTATTCACAGAAATCTATCAGTCACTCTGCATTAATGACAGCCAGACAGGTTTGATTATTACATAAGATTCAGGACCCCAAATGACAATGAAGGTACAATATAGCAACAGCATTAAAGTAAGGACAAGCATCACTGCTAAAAGTGCTTCACAGGCCAGGCGCGGTGGCTCACACCTATAATCCCAGCACTTTGGGAGGCTGAGGTGGGCAGATCACTCGAGGTCAAGAGTTCAAGATTAGCCTGGCTAACATGGTGAAACCCTAACTCTACTAAAAATACAAAAATTAGCTGGGCATGGTGGTGTATGACTGTAATTCCAGCTACTCAGGAGGTGGAGGCAGAATTGCTTGAACTCCGGTGGTGGAGGTTGCAGTGAGCCGAGATTGGGCCACTGCACTCCAGCCTGGGTGACAGAGCAAAAGTGCCTCATTGCAAGGTATGCAAGTATGTCTTAACAAATATGTAAATATTTCTTAATAAATATAAATATTATATTTGAAAGTGAGCTAAGATTTCTGTCTAATGATTAGCCCTTCATCTGTAGGAGGAGATTTGACCAGGATGTGGGGGAATAGTGAGGAAGGCTGAGAACAATTCAAGTTTCTTTCAGTTGACAAACACCAGTCTACCCAGGCTTCAGGAGAACAGTTAGAAAACAAAACTGTATGTATCTATCTAAAAAAATTTGGGAATGAAAAAATACTATTATTCCAAAACCTCAGAGGCAGAGTCTACCTCTGGAAATTAGATACACCACCAAAAATACAGAAAACACTGGCATTCTGGTAATGATGAATTAATATAAAGTAAAATGAAAGAAGAGGCTAAGATAAAAAGAAGCTGAATAAAATAAACAAAACAATTGGAAATGAAATAGAAAGATTAAAATCCACATTGGGGTGATAAACAGCAAAACTTATATTGGGGACAATTTTATTAGAAATAATGGAGGTCAGATTTGATAAAATCTCCTAGAGTGTAAAGGAAAATGAATTAAGAGATTAAAATGATGAAATAGTTAGTAAGAGAAATAGAAAAAAGAAAATAGAACTCCCACTGAAGAATTAATTGCAATCCTTAGGAAGTACTTTATAAAATAACAAAATGTTCCTATGTAGTAAAATAAAAGACCTCATTAAAAGGACTCATTATTTTCTAAGTAAAATTCATTTAAAAATCCATGGAAAGATACTCTGAATTTTTAAAATTATATGTGAAAAAGAAATAAGCTTGTATGATAAAGGAAATGTGTTAAACATCCGAACAGAGAGAAAGAAAGGAATAAGAAGGAAACCAGTTTATTTACTTAAAAAAGAGTACACATTTATGCTGGGGTAAGTTTTTTTTTCTCCCTCTGAGGTGAAATTGCTAGGAGACCTTGGGCCAACATTTACAGAATTTTGAAGGGGAAGGATATACTCAGATACACCATAGTACAGAGAATATTCTCCCAAAACAGACTTCTTGGGAATGAAATACTTCAAGACATGCACAAGTTAATAGGGAAATAAATAAAGGTTTATGACCCAAGAATGGGGAATTTGCGGTACTAAAGGAATGGGATAAGCATAGAAAACATTTCAATAAAAATAATAGACGCACTTATTTTCTGTTATTTAATTTTATTTATCTTTATTTTTTTGAGACAGGGTCTCGCTCTGTCACCCAGGTTGGAGTGCAGTGGTGCACTCACAGCTTGCTGCACCCTAGACATCCTGGTCTCAAGTGATCCTCAAACTTCAACCTCCTGAGTAGCTGCGACAACAGGTGTGTGCCACCATGCCTGGCTATTTTTATTTTTTATTTTTGTAGCAACGGGGTCTCACCATATTGCCTGGGCTGGTCCTGAATTTCTTGGCTCAAGTAAATGTCAAAAGTAGTTTTTAAATGAAAACACATGTAATATTGGAAATAATAATTTGATGTTAATAACATATTGGACTGCTTAGATTATATTTACAAACGTAGAAGAGAGAGAACAAAAACTAAGTAAATTTTCATTTTATAAGGAGTGGGGTGAGGCAAATTCATCCTTTGATAATCAGAGAAATTATCATCTTTTTGTTTTTTAATCTTAACGTAATTAGCAGCATTTAAAAGCAGGATATATCTCTCCTAAATCACTGAGTAGAGAGTGCTAAGAATATTTAGTCTGTAATAAAATGCAAAAACTTGGGAGTATTTTTTTAAAAAAAGGAAATTCGAAATAAGAGGAGTTACATCAGTTAAAAAAAATAAACACAAATGGGTTAATCCTCCCTTATGCATAATGATAATCTCATATTGATTTAAAAAGGATATTTCCACAATATGCTTCTTATAAAAGGCATATCTAATAAACTGACACAATCAGCTGTGTCACTATAGGTTGGTGCAAAAGTAATTGTGGTTTGGTTTTTGCCATTAAAAGTAGTTGCAGAAACCGCAATTATGTTTGCACCAAGCTATAGTCACACAGCTAATTAAAATAAAGAAACAATAAAAGATTATAAGGCAAGTAGAAAAAATCAAAGGAAGCAGTATTAGATTTCAAAGAAAGGATAATTCAAGGCAAATAATTAAGCAGGATAATACCATATCAACAAGTATGGTTTACAATGACAGTATTAGTCATGAGTTATTTTAGTAGAATATATAAACTTGAAATATTTTTTGTAAAAATGTGCTAGAAGTATACAGACAACTAGAGAGAAACAATATTTGTAGAACATTATAAAGCATTCAACTAATGAAACAAATTATATCTAAAGGACAGCTATGTCAATTAAGAAATTAAAAATTTAATAATTTATATACGTTTAAAAAATAAATTATGAAGTAAACTCACCTAAATAACTATTGGATGTAAAATAAAATCCAAACTCAATTTCACACTATTTAGAGAAAACTAATATGAGGCTATGCTGTATGAAAACATGAAATGTATCCAAAGAACTACTCAAGAGCAAATTTAAGGCCTTAAATATTTAAATGCAAACAGATAAAATTTTAAATGATTGATTTCAGCATTTTAACCACTGGAATTTGAAAATGAACAACAACAAAAAATCTTGAAAGTACTATGGACTAATGGAAAAATTCTTCAGGAAAGATAGAAGTAATCTCATTTCAAAAGCTCAGAGGAAGAGCATAATGACAAAAGCTATACACTTAGGAACCTGATGATAATTAATTGTTTGGTTTCCTATCACACATGAAGAATGACTTTTATGTCAAAAGAGTATAGAGCAAATAAAAAATTAAAAAAATTAAAAACCTAGAAAATAGATGAAACAAGAAAACTGATAAATTTAAAAATTGATTGTTTTAGGGAAACCCAATAATCTAAAACATAATTGGGATAAAAAGATGAAAATTAATGAAATAAATAATGAGAACTCAAATACACTAACATATGTCTAAATTTGTTTTTAGTTAAGAACATACTGCACACAACTCCATCCTAACAATATTACAAACTGGGCAAAATTGATTATTTTTCTTTATCTCAATTTCTCCTATCTCACCATACATTGTATAAATAGAATTTAACTAGTCTTTTATAATGGCACAGGCTGAATTAGACTTCAGAATCTAGACTCTATTACTATTTTACTGTCAAAACATTGTTTGAGCTATCATTTAGTTGTTTTTGTCTCCATTTCCTTTCTTTAATAATAGTTTTGTATTCTACCTATCTATCTGATTATCTATCAGCTATCTTTAACCTCTTCTTTCAAAGAATGTTATGCACACAAGCCTGCCAATATTTGTAAAGCTCTTTTAAGGTTCCCAGAAGCGGTTCACTAGCTCTTAAGGTAGAAATAACTTGGAGTTTCATTGTAAACACTCAAGTGTACACCTATTTTTGTAAGGTATCAAACCATCAGCATAAATATATCTGGCCTTATAGTTTTCCTAAAATGTGTTATGCCTCAGCCATCTCAGCTGGGTGTCTGGGTTAAAATTTAGCTCCTCAGTGAGACACCCAAGCTTCATTTGAGCTCAGCTTTCCAAAGGCCATAAATTATGAAAGGCAAATAATAACTTCTTAATATTTCCAATGGAGTTATCAGGTACAAAAGTTCAGCAACAGAGTAGGGCATAGGAAATGAGTAGGCTCTTTGTATATTAATACAAATAACATCTGTTGGCTCCCAATCCCTGCACTCTGTGTTCCTCAAAACAGGTGCTTAATTTTCCTGCACTAATCATCATGTGTAAATTGTAACACAATATCATCTCCATGAGAAATACTGATCCTTCCTTCCTTTTAACAAATATTTGCTAACACCTTTCAATATCTCCTAATTTTAGAAGCTACATACTAAAACTACACATTAATCATTAAACTCATGGCAACAGAGTGGCCAATATTACTTTCATAAGAGTAGAAAACACAATGGAAATTTGAAGCCTATATGGGGTATTATTAATTTAATAACACCTGGCAGCTGTAAGCATAAATTAATTTTTTCTTGTTCTTTTATAAAACTAAAAATCATTGATTAACACAATATGAATACATCTTTCTTTGATTTATTTTGGCTTAGGCATATCATTTAGACTCTTTGGAACCATTTTCTCTCATATATAAAGTGAGAACAACATTATTTACCTCCTGGATTGCTCAATATTTTAATAAATCATAATGATACATAATATATAAATATATGACCGTTATTTCCATTGGTGAATTCTGTACTGCTTCTTGTGGTTGTCTGACTATTAGTGAAGGATAAGATCAGAATTGTAACAATAGGGGAACTCTCGGTCTGGGTGTAGGGAAGAGTCTATTCAAAGATGCACACGTGTAAAAACATGGTGTGTTAGAAATATCGTATCATTGGAGCTTAGGGTGGACTGTAGTTAAAGATTAGTCTGAAGATTCTTGGAGAACCTGGGCCTTACTGAATTTGTATCATTCTGAAAGCATCACCAAACTATTTTAGAAAGGAAAATCATGTAAGATTTGCATTTTAGAAAGATGCCATGCCTCTCACAGCAGTGAGTAGAATGTATTGGAGGGACTGTTGCCCTTGCCTAGTTGAGGGCAATGGCCTGATCCGCTGATAAGTCCATTGATGATCCCAACAGGGACAATGTCAGTCAGTATAGAGGGGGAAGGACAGAACAGAGAGCTAATGCTTAGGAGACAGATTACCAGAACTTGGTGACAATTATATTTAGGGTGCAAGGAAGAGGGAGGAATAAAATTTAATTCCAATGACATTGTTTTAGGTACACTAGGTGGAAGCCTATACTACTCAAGATAGAGAACAGAGGAAGATCAGGTTTAGGGAAGAAAATGGTGAGTTTTAAGTGCCTTATATCATTAGAGATAAAGTTCATATTTCCAGTTGTCAGCTAAATACAACAGTCTGGAGTTTAGTTGGGAGGGCTGTACAAGTGTAACACAGCAGCTTTGAACATATAGGCTTCATATGGCTTCAGTTAAGCCATGGAAATGAATGGGGTTTCTTAAGTCCAAGGAACATGCTCTTCGGGCCGTTGCTAGTACTATTTAGGCAGAATATAAGATACTGATGTCAATGATTCATTTTAAAATAATGGAGGTGTATAATTTTTCAAAGGTAGCACACACACATTAGGTGTCAGATGAATGCTGGATCTTATTATTTTATGAAGATGTTTCATTCTATTAGTGTCAATTGGGAATTGTACTCTGCTGCATAAAGTAAACTAAATTATCAGTGATTAACTTAAAAAAGTCCTAAAATAGAATCAAACATTTGTGAAATCATGAGAGAAAGACCTCTAAATTTAAGATAAATAATGAAATGGAAACTCTTCCGAGAGTTAGTGAATTGGGCTACTTTCACCAAGGTTTTAATTACTTTATATAGAAGGAAAAAAAGTAATATTTCTATTTTGAGAAACAATAGTAAGAATTGTGGAGTATAAAAAACTAATTTCTAGATACTTTGAAATTTGAAGCAAGGTATCAAATATAGTCAAATGAATATTATATGATAAAAAAATTAAGAAGCTGGAGAGTGTCAGTGCCAATAAAATGGAATTATAAAGGATCTTTAGCTTTCATAAATTGATCTTTTTTTTGGGAAAAGAATAAACATTTTTACACAATGTTGTATATATAACCTATATGCAAAACTGAATTTTTCTGAATAAGTTCTATGACAGACTATACTTCATCAATCCTAGCTATAGGATTGTATGATAAGTCAGAAATAACATTAGTGACTAGGATTTAAGGAATTTACAGAGAATGACCACAAAAGATACTTAGATGTAATGTTTTCACTGCACATATAAAATGACAGAGATTTTTGAGGATACCAAAAACTAGATTTTTGACTGATATTTCAAAGCTATTGGCTAGTATGTGGTCTGAAAGTACTATAATCCAATGGTTATAATGATATTGTTCCTCCCTTTTCTATGTCAGTATGGGTGATCTTATCCCAATGTGTCTGAGCATGCATATTTTACATCCAAATGGATTCAATCCTACCTGGATGCAAACATTAAAAAAAAATCTGTTGCATAATGAAAAACTCTCTGGAGATTTAAATACTTATGACTATCATCACACTGATCAGATTCTATAATTTAAAAATATTTGTATAAATGTATTTTCAAGATCTGTGTCTTGCATTAGATGGAAGCTCTGTGATGACAGGGACTATATATATATATATTTTTTTTTTTCAGCACTCTCTCTTTGATGCTTAGCTCAGTTGTAACAAAGCACATAAGAGATGGTCCATAAAAATTTGTAAATTAATAATAACGAAAAAATAGTTTTGAATTTTCTCTGTTCGTCCCTGCCATTCATTATCATCTGTTACTTCTTTATTTCTTGACTTTCAAGGATAAAGTTTAGATATACTGAGATATAATGCCAGATAGTAAGAACTATATGAATAAAACAAAGAGGTGCTGTAAAATGTGATTTTCTAGGAACAGAGTAAGAAGTCATGCTTGATCAATATTATTCTCTTAATATTATATTTAATTTTTTGGAAGGTTTTGAAGAGATTTGAAAGCTAAAACTTCGATGATTTACTGCAGTGAACATGCAAGATGGGATTTATATTTGTTGATTGGAAGTAAATGGCACTGTATGGAACTAAAGAGTCTAATGCAAGTCCTACTGGCCCTAAAGAATTATTTTCAACACACCTGGTGTTTTCTACAACACACTATTTATCACTAAATTGAAAATCAGACTTCAAGTAATAGGAGAAACTTTTATTTATATACGTATGTCTTATCATTCTATATCTTTCCATTTTTGAACACTTATAGGGAACATTGTTTTCTGATCTGGTAGAATCTGAATGCTTTTCTTTAATTTCAAGAACTAAATGATTTCATGACCATTTTAAAGAAAGAAAAGAGAATTTTATTTATAATTCTTCTAAGGTTTGTTATTTAATAGTGTTTATGTCCTCCCCAAATTTATATGTTGAAATTCTCACCACTAAAATGATATTAGGAGGTGGGACCTTTGGGAGTTAACTAGGCTATGGAAGCAGATCCCTCATGAAGATCAATCCCCCTATAAACGAGGCCCAAGAGAGACCCCTGGCCCCTTCCACCATGTGAGGTTAGAGTGAGAACACATCTGTCTATGAGGAAGTGGGCCCTCACCACACACTGAATCCACCAGCGCCTTGATCCTAGACTTCCCAGCCTCTAGAACTATGAGAAATAAATTTCTGTTGTTTATAGGCCACTCTGTCTATGGTATTTTTTTTTAGCAGCCTGAGAGGACTGAAGGGACAAAGACCAACCTAAATGTAAACATGGCAATGTATTTCTCTGAAATCTGTCTCTGTCTTGTCTCTTTCTTTCTCTCTGTCTCTCACTCTTCTCTTCTTCTCATTATTTCACATTCTGACTAAAATTAAAACGTGATTTTTTTTTTTTTGAGACAGTGTCTTGCTCTGTTACCTAGCCTGGAGTGCAGGGGTACAATGAAAGCTCACTGCAGCCTCAGTCTCCCAGGCTCAAACTATCCATCTGTCTCAGCCTCCTGAGTGGCTGGGATTACAGTCATAAGCCACCATGCCTAGCTATATTTTTTTTAATTTTTATTTTTAGTAGAGATGAGCTCTTGCTATGTTGCCTAGGCTTGTCTCAAACTCTCGAGTTTAAGTGATTCTCCCACCTCGGCCTCCTAAAAGCATTGGGATTACTGGTGTGAGCCACCATGCATGGCCTAAAATGTGGATTTTAAGAAGTATTTTTCTTTAAATCAGAAAGTGAAGTTACCTGACAAGAATGATATTTAATTGGTCTCCAATTCCGGTTTAGAGAAATCTTCATTTATTTTACCAAACTGGTTTTTTTTACCAGGATTGACTTGCTTTATCAGATTAGTGGAGAAAACAAATCTAATTTGGGCAAACAACGAGTATCTTCCTCATTTAAGAAAAAAAAAATCAAAGTTTTGATTTTTGAGCTGGCTTCAAAAGTGTTTTCCGGGCATGGTGGCCCACGGCTGTAATCCCAGCACTTTGGGAGGCTGAGGCGGGTGGATCATCTGAGGTCAGGAGTTCGTGACCAGCCTGGCCAACATGGCGAAATCCCGTCTTTACTAAAAAACTACAAAAATTAGCCGGGTGTGGTGGTGGTGGGCACCTGTAATCCGAGAGACTAGGGAGGCTGAGGCAGGAGAATTGCTTGTACCTGGGAGGTGGAGGTTGCAGTGAGCCAAGATAATGCCACTGCACTCCAGCCTAGGTGACTCTGTCAAAAAAAAAAAAAAAAGTTAACAGGCCGGGTGCAGCGGCTCATGCCCGTAATCCTAGCACTTCAGGAGGCCGAGGAGGCTGGCAGATAATGTGAACCCAGGAGTTCAAGAACAGCCTGGGCAACATGGTGAGACCCCATCTCTACAAAATATAAAAAAATCTTAGCTGAGTGTGATAGTGAATGCCTGTAGTCCCAGATACTTGGGAAGTTAAGGTGGAAGAATCAATTAATCCCAGGAGGTAGAGGATGCAGTGAGCCAAAATCAGGCAACTGCACTCCAGCCTGGGCAACAGAGTGAGACCCTGTCTTAAAAATAGATAAATAAGTAAAACAACTAAAACATAATCTCTTTTCAGGTAATCTGTTTTATATAAATATTAGCATTGGGTCAGGTAATCTAAAAACGGACAAAAAATAGTTTCTTATCCCTGACAACTTACTACTCTCTGGGGAGAGAAATGAGACAAATATTCTGTCTATGAGGCAGAAGTTAAACTGGTTAAACTGTACTCTATTTTTTAAGCCATGGCTATTTCGAAGCATGTTAGGTTGTGGGGGTACAGGAGTGACACACTGCACATTATCTAACTGCTGGAGTTTTCAAACGGCAGCTCAAGGGTAGAGAGAGGGAAGGAGAAGATAAATGGGATGAACAAATCATGCAGTGAAAGGCACTCTTAAGGAGCTCTTGAACGCTCCCATGTCCAACAGCCAACTGAGAAATGTCACATGGTTGTTCAACATCTAACTTTGCATGTCCAAAATGGAACTTTTGGGTCCCTGTGCCAAATGTGATCTTTCCTGAGCTTCCCTTTGGTTCAGAAAATGACACTTCCATACAAATAGTTGCTTAAGCCAAACAGTTAGGAGTTGTTCTTTGTTTCTTTCTTCCTGCCAGTCCCATACATGAACAACCTGCAGGTTTTCCTGGCTTTCCCTCCAAAACATTAATTTTACAATTATTTGGATTCAAATTACTTTGTTCTTGAATATATTATTTTACCAAATCAAATAAAATGAGTATCACTGAGTTTCTACTACATGTTTACTTTATGAGGCATGAGGCATTCAGTACATTTGTGTATAACAAAAGATTTGTGGAATCTAGTTTAATAACAGTCAGATAAAAATATTGTGATCTATTAAAATGATTGTCTAAATTTAACAGAAAGTTAATAGGGATGAACAAAGTCCTGCAATGCAGATTGTACAGATGGTTTAAATATAACTTCCAGAAAAAAATCATCTGTGGATATTAACCAACTGCCAATTTAAGCAAAGTCTGTGATAGGATATAGCTGATAAAAATACTTCAGTTGACTTAATAGGAGTGTATACTCTGTACAAAACAAAAGAATTTGGTCCTGAGAGAGCAATAACAAAGGCTAGAAATTACAAAAGGTAGATTTAAATATTAAGTTAGAATGCATTTTCTAGCAATCAGGTAGTTTTTGGAGAAACATTCCAGTACTCGTTGGATGACCATTTTCAGGATAATTGTGATGAAGCTTCATGCTTTATATTATATTCTATAGATTTACAGACAAAGATTTTCAGAAGAGTGTGCCTTGCTGAGCCTTTTGAAGAAGAATTAGTAAAATGCATCAGAACACCAACAAGAGAATCTAGAAAATATAGTCATTGTAAATAAAGGAATGTAGCAAGAGAACCCCCTTGTGGCTGGAGAAGATTTTTTCCAAATGACTTTAGATTTTAAAAATCTTAGACCCAGTACACTTGAATTGTGAGTTAATTATACCATATTCACTAATTTGATTTGATCATATTTGTTTGTTTTTGTTTGCTTTTCTCTCCTCTCTTTTTAAAAAAAATTTATTGGTCACTTCCAAGACAGCCGAATAGGAACAGCTCCGGTCTGCAGCTCCCAGTGAGATCGACACAGAAGACAGGTGATTTCTGCATTTCCAACTGAGGTACCTGGTTCATCTCAGTGGGACTGGTTGGACAGTGGGTGCAGCCTACAGAGGGTGAGCTGAAGAAGAGGGGGGCATCGCTTCATGTGGGAAGTGCAAGGGGTTGGGGAATTTCCCTTTCCTAGCTGAGGGAAGCCGTGACAGACTGTACCTGGAGAAATGGTACACTCTGATCAAATACTGCACTTTTCCCACAGTCTTAGCAACCAGCAGACTGGGAGATACCCTCCCATGCCAGGCTTGGTGGGTTCCACGCCCATGGAGCCTTGCTCACTGCTAGTGCAGCAGTCTGAAATTGACCTGCTACACTGCAGCTTGATGGAGGGGAGGGGCGACCGCCATTGCTGAGGTAGCTCACAGTGTAAACAAAGAGGCCAGGAAGCATGAACTGCTTCTGCAGCTCAGTAAGGCCTACTGCCTCTATAGATTCCATCTCTGGGGGCAGGGCATAGTAGAACAAAGGGCAGCAGATAGCTTCTGCAGACTTAAACATCCCTGTCTGACAGCTCTGAAGACAGCAGTGGTTCTCTCAGCATGGCATCCGGAGAACAGACAGACTGCCTCCTCAAGTGGGTCCCGGACCCCCGTGTAGCCTGACTGGGAAACACCTCCCAGTAGGGGCCGACAGACACCTCAAACAGGAGAGTGCCCCTCTGGAATGAAGCTTCCAGAGGAAGGATCAGGCAGCAATATCTGCTGTTCTGCAGCCTCCGCTGGTGATACCCAGGCAAACAGGGTCTGGAGTGGACCTCCAGCAAACTCCAGCAGACCTGCAGCCGAGGGACCTGTTAGAAGGAAAACTAACAAACAGAAAGGAATAGCATCAACATTAACAAAAAAGACATCCACACCAAAACCCCATCTGTAGGTCACCAACGTCAAAGACCAAAGGTAGATAAAACCACAAAGATGGGGAGAAAACAGAGCAGAGAAATGGAAAATTCTAGAAAACAGAGCACCTCTTCTCCTTCAAAAGATCGCAGCTCCTCTCCAGCAAGGGAACAAAACTGAGTGGAGAATGAGTTTGACAAGTTGATGGAAGCAGGCTTCTGAAGGTCGTGAATAACAAACTTCTCTGAGCTAAAGGAGCATGTTCTAACCCATCGCAAGGAAGCTAAAAACCTTGAAAAAAGGTTAGATGAGTGGCTAACTAGAATAAACAGGGTAGAGAGGACCTTAAATGACCTGATGGAGCTGAAAACCACAGTACAAGAACTTTGTGATGCATGTACAAGCTTCAACAGCTGATTCGATCAAGTGGAAAAAAGATATCAGTGATTGAAGATCAAATTAATGAATTAAAGCGAGAAGACAAGATTAGAGAAAAAAGAGTGGAAAGAAATGAACAAAGCCTCCAAGAAATATGGGACTATGTGAAAAGACCAAATATACATTTGATTGGTGTACTTGAAAGTGACTGGGATAATGGAACCAAGTTAGAAACCACTCTTCAGGATATCATCCAGGAGAACTTCCCTAACCTAGCAAGGCAGGCCAACATTCAAATTCAGGAAATACAGAGAATGCCACAAAGATACTCCTTGAGAAGAGCAACCCCAAGACACATAATCATCAGATTCCCCAAGGTTGAAATGAAGGAAAAAATGTTAAGAGCAGCCAGAGAGAAAGGTCGGGTTACCCATATAGGGAAGCCCATCAGCGGATCTCTTGGCAGAAACTCTACAAGCCAGAAGAGAGTGGGGGCCAACATTCAACATTCTTAAAGAAAAGAATTTTCAACCCAGAATTTCATATCCAGCCAAACTAAGCTTCATAAGTGAAGGAGAAATAAAATACTTTACAGACAAGCAAACACTGAGAGATTGTGTCACTATCAGACTTGCCTTCCAAGAGCTCCTGAAGGAAGCACTAAACATGGAAAGGAACAAGTGGTACCAGCCACTGCAAAAACATGCCAAATGGTAAGGACCACTGATGCTATGCTATGAAGAAACTGCATCAATTACAGAGTAAAATAAACAGCTAACATCATAATGACAGGATCATATTCACACATAACAATATTAACCTTAAATGTAAATGGGCTAAATGCCCCAATTGAAAGACACAGCCTGGCAAATTGGATAAAGAGTCAAGACCCCTCAGTGTGCTGTATTCAGGAGACCCATCTTACGTGCAAAGACACAAATAGGCTCAAAATAAAGGGATGGAGGAAGATCTACCAAGCAAATGGAAAGCAAAATAAAAAGCAGGGGTTGCAATCCTAGTCTCTGATAAAACAGACTTTAAACCAACAAAGATCAAAAGAGAAAAACAAGGCCACTACATAATGGTAAAGGGATCATTCATCAAGAAGAGCTAAATATCCTAAATTTATATGCACCCGATACAAGAGCACCCAGATTCATAAAGCAAGCCCTCAGAGACCTACAAAGAGACTTACGCTTCCACACGATAATAACGGGAAACTTTAACACCCCACAGTCAATATTAGACAGATCAACAAGACAGAGGTTAACAAAGATATCCAGGACTTGAACTCAGCTCTGGACCAAGCAGACCTAATAGACATCTACAGAACTCTGCACCCCAAATCAACAGAATATACATTCTTCTCAGCACCACATTGCACTTATTCTAAAATTGACCACATAATTGGTAGTAAAACAATCCTCAGCAAATATGAAAAACAGAAATCACAACAAAGTGTCTCTCAGACTACAGTGCAATCAAATTAGAACTCAGGATTAATAAACTCACTCAAAATTGCACAACTACATGGAAACTGAACAACCTGCACCTGAATGACTTCTGGATAAATAAGGAAATGAAGGCAGAAATAAAGATGTTCTTTGAAACCAGTGAGAACAAAAACACAACGTACCAGAATCTCTGGGACACATTTAAAGCAGTGTGTAGAGGGAAATTTATAGCACTGAATGCCCACAAGAGAAAGCAGGAAAGATCTAAAATTGACACCCTCACATCACAATTAAAAGAACTAGAGAAGCAAGAGCAAACACATTCAAAAGCTAGCCGAAGGCAAGAAATAACTAAGATCAGAGCAGAACTGAAGGAGATAGAGACACAAAAAACCCTTCAAAAAATCAATGAATCTTGGAGCTGGTTTTTCGAACAGATCAACAAAATCGATTGACTGCTAGCAAGACTAATAAAGAACAAAAGAGAGAAGAATCAAATAGATGCAATAAAAAATGATAAAGGGGATATCACCACCGATCCCACAGAAATGCAAACTACCATCACAGAATACTATAAACACTTCTACACAAATAAACTAGAAAATCTAGAAGAAATGGATAAATTCCTGGACACATACACCCTCCCAAGAATAAGCCAGGAATTAGTTGAATCTCTGAATAGACCAATAACAGGTTCTGAAATTGAGGCAATAATTAATAGCCTAACAACCAAAAAAAGTCCAGAACCAGATGGATTCACAGCTGAATTCTACCACAGGTAGAAACGGGAATTGGTACCATTCCTTCTGAAAGTATTCCAATCAACAGAAAAAGAAGGAATCCTCCCTAACACATTTTATGAGGCTAGCATCATCCTGATACCAAAGCGTGGCAGAGATACACACAAAAAGATAATTTTAGGCCAATATCCGTGATGAACATTGATGCAAAAATCCTCAATAAAGTACTGGCAAATCAAATCCAGCAGCACATCCAAAACTTATCCACCACGATCAAGTGGGCTTCATCCCTGGGATGAAATGCTGGTTCAACATATGCAAATCAATAAACGTAATACATTGCATAAACAGAACCAATGACAAAAACCACATAATTATCTAAATAGATGCAGAAAAGGCCTTCGACAAAATTCAGCAGGCCTTCATGCTAAAAACTGTGTCAACTAAGTATTGATAGAACGTATCTCAAAATAATAAGAGCTATTTATGACAAACCTACAGCCAATATCATACTGAATGGGCAAAAGCTGGAAGGATTCCCTTTGAAAACTGGCACAAGACAAGTATCCCTTTTCTCACTACTCCTACTCAACACAGTGTTGGAAGTTCTGACTAGGGCAATCAGGCAAGAGAAAGAAATAAAGGGTATTCAATTAGGAAAAGAGGAAGCCAAATTTTCTCTGTTTGCAGATGACATGATTGTACATTTAGAAAACCCCGTTGTCTCAGCCCAAAATCTCCTTAAGCCGATAATCAACTTCAGCAAAGTCTCAAAATACAAAATCAATGTGCAAAAATCACAAGCATTCCTATACACCAATAATAGACAAACAGAGAGCCAAATCGTGAGTTAACTCCCATTCACAATTACTACAAAGAGAATAAAATACCTAGGAATCCAACTCAAGGGATGTGAAGGACCTCTTCAAGGAGAACTACAAACCACTGCTCAGTGAAATAAAAGAGGACACAAGCAAATGGAAGAACATTCCATGCTCATGGATAAGAAGAATCAATATGGTAAAAATGGTCATACTGCCCAAGGTAATTTATAGATTCAGTGCTATCTCCATCAAGCTACCACTGACTTTCTTCACAAAAGTGGAAAAAAAAAACTACTTTAAAGTTCTCATGGAACCAAAAAAGAGCCCGCATAGCCAAGACAATCCTAAGTGAAAAGAACAAAGCTGTTAAGTATCATGCTACCTGACTTCAAACTATACTACAAGGCTACAGTAACCAAAATTGCATGGTACTGGTACCAAAACAGATATAATAGGCCAATGGAACAGAACAGAGGCCTCAGAAATAACACCACACATCTCCACACATCTACAACCATCTGATCTTTGACAAACCTGACAAAAACAAGCAATGGGGAAAGGATTCCCTATTTAATAAATGGTGCTAGGAAAACTGGCTAGCCATACGTAGAAAGCTGAAACTGGAACCCTTCCTTACACCATATACAAAAATTAACCCAAGATGGATTAAAGACTTAAATGTAAGACCTAAAACCATAATAACCCTAGAAGAAAACCTAGGTAATACTATTCAGGACACAGGCATGGGCAAAGACTTCATGACTAAAACACCAAAGCAATGGCAACAAAAGCCAAAATTGACAAATGGGATCTAATTAAACTAAAGAGCTTCTGCACAGCAAAAGAAACTGTCATCGGAGTGAACAGGCAACCTACAGAATGGGAGACAATCTTTGCAATCTACCCATCTGACAAAGGGCTAATATTCCAGAATCTACAAAGAACTTCAACAGATTTACAAGAAAACAAACAACCCCATCAAAAAGTGGGTGAAAGATATGAACAGACACTTCTCAAAAGAAGACATTTATGTGGCCAAAAGACATATAAAAAAGTGCTCATCATCACTGGTCATCAGAGAAATGCAAATCAAAACCACAATGAGATACCATCTTACGCCAGTTAGAATGGCGGTCATTAAAAAGTCAGGAAACAACAGATGTTGGAGAGGATTTGGAGAAATAGGAACACTTTTACAGTGTTGGTGGGAGTGTAAATTAGTTCAACCATTGTGAAAGACAGTGTGGTGATTCCTCAAGGATCTAGAACTAGAAATACCATTTGACCCAGTGATCCCATTACTGGGTATACACCCAAAGGATTATAAATCATGCTACTATAAAAACACATGCACACGTATGTTTATTGTGGCACTATTCACAATAGCAAAGACACTTGGAACCAACCCAAATGTCCATCAATGATAGACTGGATTAAGAAAATATGGCACATATACACCATGGAATACTATGCAGCTATAAAAAAGAATGAGTTCATTGTCCTTTGCAGGGACATGGATGAAGCTGGAAACCATCATTCTAAGCAAACTATCACAAGGACATAAAGCCAAACATCGCATGTTCTCACTCATAGGTGGGAGTTGAAAAATAAGAACACATGGACACAGAGCAGGGACTATCACACACCAGGTCCTGTCGGTGGGTAGAGGGCTGGGGAAGGGACAGCATTAGGATACATACCTAATGTAAATGACGAGTTGATGGGTGCAGCAAATCAACATGGCACATGTATACCTATGTAATCTGCACATTGTGCACATGTACCCTAGAACTTAAAGGATAATAAAAAAGAAAAAATTTATTAAAATATAACACATATACAGAAAGCAATACAAATCATAAACCTATAGCTCCATGAATTATCACAAATTGAAACACCAGTGTAATCAGCACACAGGTAAAGAATAAGAATATTATTAGCATTCAGGATGTTCACCTTGTTTCCATTTCTAGTCACTACCCCTGCAAAAGTAGCCACTATTCTAATTTTTAACACCATAAGTAGGTTTTGACCATGCCTGAACTTTGATAAATGGGGTCATATGGTGAGTATTTTTTTTTCGTCTGGTTTCTTTCACTTAACATTATGTTTGTGGGATTCATCTATACAGATTGTTTGTATATATGGTGCATTTATTTTCACTGCTCTACAGTATTCCAGTTGTGAATATACCATAATATATTTATTTGTTCCATTGTGCATTTGAGTAATTTTCACTATAAAATAAGGCTGCTATGAACATTTTTGTACCTGTCCTATGACAAATTTGCATATGATTATGCATAAATGGAAGTAGAATTACTGGATCATGAAGTACACAGATGTTCAGCTTTTGTTAATATTGCTTTCCAGTTTGTAAAGTAATTGTACCAACTTGTATTTCTACAGCCAAAATTTCCGCTGTGCCACATTCTAGCTAAAACTTGGTTGGCCTTTCTGATTTTAGTCAATATTGTAGGTGAGTAGTGGTATCCCATTGTAGTTTTCATTGTCCTTTTCTTGATTACTGATGAAGTTGAATACTTTTGTATATGTATATTGACTATTTCTGAAGTACCTAATTTTTCTATTGTTTGTCTATGTTGATTTGCAGTTGTCCTTTCAGTAGTCTGAAGTTCTCTGTTAAATATAGGAATGGGAAATATCTTCTTTAACTTTGCAGGATTTTATTTTAAGTCGTATGTCTTTGATAAGAAGTTCTTAATTTTCAAATTTTAATTTTATTATTTTAAGGGGTTAGCAACTTTTTGCCTTTAAGAATGCTGTGTCTACTCCAAGGCCTGGAAATGTTCTAAAATTTTTTTATTCTAAAAGTGTGATTGTTTTACCTTTCACATACAAGTTTGCAACCTATTTGGAATTTATTTTTAAGTATGGTATGAGGTATGGGTCAAAATTAATTTGTCTTCTGTGCCTATCAACTGACCTAGAACCATTTATTGAGTGGTTTCTCCATTTTCTCCAATGTATTCCCATGCCTTGTTTGTCATTAATCAGGTGATAGTCTATGTGTGAGTCTGTCTCTGGGCTCTATTCTGTTCAATTGGTCAATTTGTCTCTCTTTGCATTAATAACATACCATCTTATTGTCTTAGTCTCTCTAGGCTGCTATAACAGAATATCATAAACCAGGTAGCTTTTAAACAAAACAAACTTATTTCTCACAATTCTGCAGGCTGAGAAGTCCAAGATCAAGGAGCCAATAGGTTCAGTGTCTGATGAGGGCTGCTTTTTGGTTTATAGATAGTACCGTATTGCTGTGTCCTCACATAGAGTAAGACGAAGGCAGCTCTCTGAGGTCTCTTCTATAAAAGCACTAAGTCCATTTATAAAAGCCTGCCCCCATGACCAAATTACCACCCAGAGGGCCCACGTCCTCATACCATCACATTGGTGATTAGGTTTTAACATATGAATTTAGGGCATTGTTGGTGTATAGAAATGCAACTGATTTTTGTGCATTAAATTTATTTCCCGAGACTTTACTGAATCCGTTTATCAGGTCTAGGAATCTTTTGGAGGAATTTTTAGGGCTTTCTAGGTATAAGATCATGTTGTCAGTAAACAGAGATAATTTGACTTCCTCTTTTCCAATTTGGATGCCTTTTATTTCTTTCTCCTGCCTGATTGCTCTGGCTAGGTCTTCCAGTACTATGTTAATAGGAGTGGTGAGAGTAGGCATCCTTGACTTGTTCCAGTTCTTAGGGGGAACGCTTCCAACCTTTGTCCATTCAGTATGGTGTTGGCTGTGGGTTTGCCAGAGATGGCTCCGGTATGTTCCTTTGAGGTCTAGTTTGTTGAGGGTTTTTTAAAAAAAAATTATAATGAGATGTTGTATTTTCTCAAATGCTTTTTCTGTGTCCACACAAAAAATTACCTAGGAATACATTTAACTGAGGAAGTGAAAGATCTCTACAATAGGAATTATGAAACACTGAGGAAAGAAATTGTAGATGACACAAACAAATGGGAAAACATCTAATACTCATGAATAGGAAAAATAAATATCATTAAAATGACCATACTTCCCAAATCAGTTTACAGATTCAATTACTGTAGTCATTTTTCACAGAATTAGAAAAAACAATTCTAAAATTCATATGGAACCAAAAATGAGCCCAAAAGTCAAAACAGTCCTGAGCAAAAAAGAACAAAGCCAGAGGCATCACATTACCTGACTTTATACTATGTGGCTGTAGTAACCAAAACAGCATGGTACTGGTACAAAAATAGATACATAGTTCAATGGAGCAGAATAGAGAACTCAGAAATAAAGCCCCATACCTACAACAAACTGATATTTTACAAAACTGACAAAAATAAACAATGAAGAAGGGATACCCTATTCAGTAAATGGTACTGGGAAAACTGACTTGCCATGTAGAAGAATGAAACTGGACCCCATATATCACCATATACAAAAATTAACTAAAGATGGATGAAAACATTAAGTGTAAAGCCTGAGAGTATAAAAATCATAGAAGAAAATGTAGGAAAAAATTCTTCTGGACATTGGCCTAATCAAATAATTTATGACTAAGACCTCAAAAGCAAATGCAACAAAAACAAAAATAGAGAAATGGGACTCAGTTAAATTAAAGAGTTTTGCACAGAAAAAGAAACAACAGAGTTAACAGACAACCTACGAAATGAGAGAAAATATTTGCAAACTATGCATCTGACAAAGAACTAATGTCCAGAATCTATAAGGAATACAAACAAATCAACAGAAAAATAACCCCTTTAAAAAGTGGGCAAAGGACATGAACAGACATTACTCAAAAGAAGACATTAAAGAGGCCAACAAACATATGAAAAATGTTCAACATCACTAATTGTCAGGCAAATGCAAATTAAAACCACAATGAGATATCATCTCACACCAGACAGAATGGCTATTATTAAAAAGTAAAGAAATAACAGATGTTGGTGAGGATGTGCAGAAAAGAGAATGCCATACACTTCTGGTGGGAATGTAAATTAGTACAAGTCCTGTGGAAAATAGTATGAAGATTTCTCAAAGAACTAAAAATAGAACTACTCTTTGACCCAGCAATCCCACTATCGGTAGCTACTCAAGGGAAAGGAAATCACTTTACCAAAAAGGCACCTACACTTTTATGTTTATTGCAGCATCATTTACAACCGCAAAGTCATGGAATCAATCTAAGTGTTCATCAATAGTTGACTGGATGAAGGAAATGTGGCACATATTTCATACGATGAAATACTATGCATAAATTCATGTCCTTTGCAGCAACATGGGTGGAGCTGGAGGCCGTTTTTCTAAGTGAAATAACTCTGAATCAAAAAATCAAATATCAGATGTTCTCACTTACAGTGGGAGCTAAACAATGGGTACACATGGATATAAATATGGAAATAGTAGATGTTGAGGACTCCAAAAGAGAGGCGGAAGGGGGCCAAGCCTTGAAAAACTATCTATTGGATACTATGTTCGCTATTTGAGTAATGCTTTCACTAGAAGCCCAAACTTCAGCATTACATAATATACCTATGCAACAAACCTGCACCAGTAACCCTGAATCTAATGTTTAAAAAAATGAATTTAGAGGGGCGATGCAAACATCCAGACCATTGCACATGTTTATGAAGGTTTTATAATATTATGTCTTCTAGTTTCATTTTCTTTTGCTCCAGTTATCAATTTATTCCCTCAGCTCCAAACTCATGCATTGCCCAGTCTCTGAAAACGGAAACAGTCCCTTTAAATGTTTTTCCTTTGTCAGCCGGCATAAACTTAACCTTTGTCAGTAGAGGGCGCTGAAGAGACATTGCAAGAGAAAGTTTTGCTCTCCAGTTCTGCAGATTTTGAAGCACGTGTTACTTCCCAGGGCCCAGCTTCTGCAGCAGGCAGAGCTATTCCGGTGCCAAGTTCCTGCAGTGAGTCGATGGTGGCCAGCAGCGCCTAGCAGCTTTCAGCTTTCCTCAGTATGCCCCTAAGGTGGTTTTGTAGCAGTGTGACTTGGGTGAGACATTTCCCTGCCACCAGCTTTCCCCAGTAGCATAAAGTGTGAATTTCCAGCAGTTGTTACCAGTGCAGCGCCATAAGCACTTTTCTGGCATTTCGCAAGCCACAGTCACATCCATGGTCTGGCTATCAGCCTGCCAGGACCTCTTCATTGTCTAATATTTAAAATAATTCACTAGCAAATGGGGGTTGGGGATTTTCTTCTTTTTTTTTTTTCTTCTTTTATTATTATTTATTATTATTAAACTTTAGGTTTTATGGTACATGTGCGCAATGTGCAGGTAAGTTACATATGTATACATATGCCATGCTGGTGCGCTGCACCCACCAACTCGTCATCTAGCATTAGGTATATCTCCCAGTGCTATCCCTCCCCCCTCCCCCCACCCCACAACAGTCCCCAGAGTGTGATGTTCCCCTTCCTGTGTCCATGTGTTCTCATTGTTCAATTCCCACCTATGAGTGAGAATATGCGGTGTTTGGTTTTTTGTTCTTGCGATAGTTTACTGAGAATGATGATTTCCAATTTCTTTGTAAGAAAGTTGTCCTTTAATTTTTTTTTTGGCAATAATTTCACACAGAAAAGTTGAAATATAGTACAGAAAGTTTTCATATACCCTTGATTCAGCTTTCCTTAAAATTAACATTTCTCATAACCAGAGTAAAATTATCAACACCAAGAAATTAACATTGGTGTAATATTAGCTAAATCACAGACCTCATTCTAATTTCATTAGTTTTTCTATTAGTGTCCTTTGTCCCAAGATCCATTTAAGATCTCACAATGTATTTAGTTGTCTCTTTAGTCTCCTGCGGTCTGTGACAGTTCCTTAATCTTTCCTTGTCTTTCAGGATCTTGACACTTGAAGAATTCTGGGAAGTTATTTTATAATATGTCCTTCAGTTTGACTCTGTCTGATGTTTGCTCAAGGTTAGATGAAAGTTATGCAAAAATACCACACAAGCGATGCACTCTTCTCTGTGAATGATAACTGGGGTACCTGGCATCAATATGCCCATCCTGGCAATGTTAACCTTGATCGTTTAGTTGAGGTGGTATCTGTAGGATTTATCCACTTTAAAGTTACTTTTTTTTCTTTTGAAATTAATAAATATACCAGGGGAGAGTCTTTGAGGCTATATAAATATTCTATTTCTCTCCAAATTTATACTCATTAATTTTAGCATACATTGCTGGATCATGCCTGTAAACATTTATTACTATAGAGTTTACCTAATACTGCTTTTCTATTTCCCTCATTTTTCCTACATTTATTAATTGGAATTTAGAGTTGTGAATTCTCACTCATTTATATACTTACTCAGTTATTTGTTTATTTATATCAGTATAGATATTGATTTCCTTCTATGGTGATAATCCAATACTCTTATTTTTTTTTCTCTCAAATTGTTCGGCTTTTGGTCATTTCTCTGCCTTCTGACATGCCCCATTTGTTTTTGAGCATCTTCTTACTTTCTGGCATGAGAAGATATTCTACTTTCATTTTGTAGTTTTGTGATCCCAGACCTGTAGTCAAACATTTCTTCAAGTAGCCTTGATTCCTTTTATTGGAGACTGATATGACACGATAGCTGGCTAACACCTTGAGTGACAGACCCTGAGCAGAGAATCCAGCTGAGTCATGCTAATCTCCTAATCCATGAAAACTGTGCAATAATATATTTGAATTGTTTTAAAGCCTGTGGGTAGTGATAACTTGTTACAAAATAAGATAAAACTGATATACCCTTTTTTTCTAGGACATTCAATTTTGATATGCCATTCCTCTGCTTTTAGAGCCTTAATAACTTCTCATTGTCTTAATGATAAAATCCAACTTAATTGAAAACTTGCAAGGCCCTCGTCACCTCCCTAGCTCCACTGCTTATGAATCCAATGCTGTCACTCCATTCCAGACAGACTGAAATACTTGGATGGCCCTGCTGACACCGTGTTCTCCTGCCTTCCTTGCTTTCATTTCATGTCTCAGTTTAAACTTTGATTTGCTAGCAAGCCTTTTACAAGTGCCCCAAGACTGGATGAGGCTACTGTTCTCCTGGCTTTCAGAGAATCTTGTTTCATCCTTAGCACAGTAATTCAGTTGTCTTTGTCTGACTGTCTTCTTGAGTATAGAGCACTCTCTTTGAGGGCATTTTTTTTTATTTCAATTTTTATTTTTTAAATCTTACCCACTGTTATCCTCCCCCAGGGTCTATGCCAGTGTGGACTGAGTGAAGGAGTAAATGAGAAAATGAACAGTGTAATGCCTTATGAATTCAGCAAAAGCTGAATCATCATCTTTTTGTTCCAGTGCAGACAGGCTTGGCTTTGAACACCATCCAGCTCCACGATTCTATCAGCTAAATTATTATTTTTTGTACTTTAAGAAATAGGAACAGTCATAGTGTTTACTGTACGCAGTTGTTCTGAGGAGAAATTAGGAAAAGGTATGCAGTTACACAGTGCCATGTGCAACTCTAAATTCCAATTAACAAATGTAGGACAAATGAGGGAAGTAGAAAAATGCACAAGAAGTGTTAACTATTAGCTTTACTGCAGTTTCTTCTTGGTAGTTATCATTTCATGCATGCCTACAAATGGGCTACAAGGGGACCAGTGATCATTTTTATGTGCTCAGCAGGATTTTTTTTTCTTTCTTTCTCTTCCTAGTGAGGAAAAAGAAACTTAGTGGCAGTTGGCATGCTGCCAGCTGAGTTTTTTTGCTGCTTTGAGTTTCAGTTTTCTTTCTTTCCTAGAGTCTCCGAAGCCATAGATCTCTTAAGAACCTTCTGTCTCCAAACCGTGGCTGCTCGATAAATCAGACAGAATAGTTAATCCTCAATTTAAGCCTAATCTAACCCTTAGAAACAGGTAAGCGACTTTTTAAATGAAACATAATATTTGTACATATTTATGGGGTGTGTGTGATATCTTGATACAAGCATACGATGTGTAATGATCAAATCAGGATCATTGGGAAATCCATCGCCTCAACCATTTATCATTTCTTTGTATTGGGAACATTCCATATTTTCTCTTCTAGCTATTTCAAAATAGACAATAAATTATTGTTAACTATAGTTACCCTATTGTGCTATGAACACGAGAACTTATTCCTTCTATGTAGCTGTATTTTTGTACCCATTAACCAACCTCTTTCCATCATCCCCTTCCTCTGACTTTCCCAACCTCTGGTAACCACCAGGCTACTCTCTGCCTCCATGAAATCAACTTTTTTTTTAAGCTTCCACATGTAAGTGAGAACATCACAGGTAAGTGACTTCTTGCCATCCAATGTTTCCTAGCTGTGTGTGAAGAAAAAAGCTTGCTTTTTTTTTCTAAAAAGGAGTTTCAGAGTGGAATTGCTGCTAATAATAATACTTTGCTCTTTCATTTGTCTTTTATTTTAATGAAAATTTCACACACAGATAACTAGAGAGTATAAATGAACCACACTGTAATCTGATATAGTTTTATCCGATTTTAAAAATGATTTGCTTTTTAAATTAGAATAATTTTCTTTTACTTAAATACAAAAGCATTACAAATAAAGTTGAAGAAATCTATGACTCTCTACTATATATTGTTTTCTTTTGAGACGGAGTCTCACTCTATTGCCCAGGCTGGAGAGCAGTGTCAAGATGTCGGCTCACTGCAAACTCAGCCTCCTGGGTTCAAGGGATTCTTGTGCCTCAGCCTCCCAAGTACCTGAGATTACAGGCGTGCACCGCCATGCCTGGCTAATTTTTGTATTTTTAGTAGAGACGAGGTTTCACCATGTTGGCCAGGCTGGTCTTGAACTCCTGACCTCAAGTGATCTGCCAGCCTCAACCTCCCAAAGTGCTGGGATTACAGGTGTGAGCCACCACACCCAGCCTCTCCTATATTCTTTACTCTTCTTTTTATTTCCAGAGGGCAACATTATCTAGACTTTGGTATAAATTATTGTCATAATTGTTTTTATGGTTTTCTGTATGTATGTATATATGTATCTAAATATGATCTCGAGTATTACTTTGTTAAAATTACTTCTGTTTTTATATACCAGCAAAAATGGTTTTACACAATAATTTAAAAATTAATATATTTATATTAATTTTATTTTTATTGATACATAATACATTACATATTTATGGGGTACAGGTGATATTTGGTGATGCACTTAGAATGTGTAATGATCAAGTCAGGGTATTTGTGGTTTCCATCACTTTGAGTATTTATTATTTCCATGTGCTGGGAACAACCCAAGTCTTCTAGCTACTTTGAAATAGACAATACATTGTTTTTGACCATAGTCACTCTATTTTGTTGTTGACTAATAGAACTACCTTCTATTTAACTGTATATTTGTACTCATTAACCTACATCTCTTCATCTCTCCCTCCAAGACCCACCCACCCTTCCTAGCCTCCAGTATTTATCATCATACTCTCCACATTTATAAGATCAACTTTTTTAGCTGATCTAAAATGATGAGTGAGAACGTGTGATATTTCCTGTGCCTAGGTTATTTCACTTAATATTCTCCAGTTCCATCCATGTTGCTGCAAATGACATGATTTTACTGTTTTTATAGCTAAATAGTATTCCATTGTGTAATATGCCACATTTTCTTTATCCATCCACTTATGGACAGTTAGGTTGATTCCATATCTTTTCTATTGTTAATAGAAATTCACAATAGAAAGGTTGCTGTGATAAACCTGAGAGATACTAGAGGGAATTTTAACATATTGACTATATTAAACAATATTTAACATATTGATTGTATTCAGCTATGTTTTACAATGTGGTGTATAGACTCTAAAATAGCTCCTAATTGTCCCTGTCCTATTTTTTTTTTTAATACTCATGTCCGTGTATAATCCCCCCTTGTCTGTGGATGGAAACTGTGACTTAACGGTAACAAATAGAATTTGGCAAATGTGATATGTTAAGATTATAATGTCTGCTATGCTAGGAGATTCTCTCCCTTGCTGGTTTCAATGAAGTAAGTGGTCATGTTGGGGAGGCCCATTTGGCAAGGAACTAAGGGTGACTTCAGGTCAGTAACTAACTGAGAACTGAGGATAACCTCTGACCATTAGTTGGCAAGAAATGGAGTTCTCATATCTACAACCATAAGGAACTTAATTCTGCTAACAACTATAGGAGCTTGGAAGCATGTCCTTCTCCCATTAAACATTCAGAAGAGTCTGCAGCTGTGGCTCGCACTTTGATAACTGCCTCATGAAAAATTCTGAAGCAGAGAACCAAACTGGATTTCTGACCCAGAGAAACTGTGAGACTATAAATGTGTGTCGTTTTAAGTCTCTAAATGTATGAGAAATTGCTATGCAGCAATAGATAAATAGCACACTAAATTAGTCAATACTATTACTTGATCTGTAGATGCTTTAGGATTTTCCACATATGAGATATTATCATCTGTGAGCAGAGATGATTTTACTTCCTTTATAATTCAGGTACCTTTTTCTTTTTCACTTTCTTTTGTATTTTGGCCTACTTGTTCTGGCTAGGACATTCAGCATTATGTTGAATAGAAGTGTTAAAAGTGGATAATCTTGTCTTGTACCTGATGTTAGAGGAAAAGCTGTCAGTTTTTCCCTGCTGAATATGATGTTAACTATGGACTTTTTATACATGGATTTACTATGATGAGGTAATTTCCTTCCACTCCTGGTTTTTTTTAAGTGTTTTTTTGCCTTTTTTTAATCATGGAAGGATTTGGGTTTTGTCAAATGTCTTTTCTGTATCTATTGAGATGACCAATTTGTATTAGTCAGCGTTCTTCAAAGACACTGAACCAACATTAAAAAAAAAAATCAAAAACTAAGGAAATTTGTTATGGGAGTTGGCTCAAATGACGTTGGAGGCCAAGATGTCTCACTATCTGCCACCTGCCAGATGTAAAGTCAGGAAAGCTGGTGGTGTAATTCAGTCTGAATCCAAATGCCTGAGAACTGGTGGAGCCAGTGATGGAACTCCCAGTCTGAATTCAAAGTCCTGGGAACTGAGAGAGCTGGTGGTGTAAGTCCCAGAATCTGAATGTCTGAGAACCAGGAACTCAGATATCTGAGAGCAGAAGAAGATGGATACTCCAGCTCAAGAAGAGAGAATTTGCTCTTCCTCTGCCTTTTTGTTCTATTTGGCCCCTCAATGGACTGGATGATGTCAGCTCATGTTGGATCTTTTTAATGCGGTTTACTGATTCAAATGCTAATCTAAAATGGGTTTGTATCTTCATTTGTCTCAAGATTTCTTTTCTTTTCTTTTTTTTCCTTTCTTTTCTGTTTTTGAGATGGAGTCTCTCTCTTTCACCCAGGCTGGAGTGCAGTGGTGCAATCTCCGCCTCCCAGGTTCAAGCGATTCTCCTACTTCAGCCTTCTAAGTAGCTGGGACTACAGGTGCACACCACCACACCCAATTTTTGTATTTTTGTATTTTTATTAGAGACAGGGCTTCTACGTATTGGCCAGGCTGGTCTCGGACTCATGACCTCAAGTGATCCGCCTACCTCGGCCTCCCAAAGTACTGGGTTTACAGGTGTGAGTCACCATGCCTGGCCTCAAGATATTTTTAAATTTCCCTTTTGATTTCTTTTTGATCCACTGCTTATTCCAGAGGGTGTAGTTGAATTCTCACATCCTTGTTAATTTTCTAGATTTTCTGCTATTGATTTCTAGTTTCATTACATGGTTATGAGGAAAGACACTTGATATGGTTTCAATCTTCTTTGATTTGTTAAGACTTGTTTTTTGACCTAACATGTAATCTATCCTGGAGAACACTCTTATAATACACGTGAGAAGAATGTGTATTTTGTTGTTGCTGGGTGGAATGCCCTGTATATGCCTATTACGTCCATTGGGACTATAGTGTTCAAGTTCTCTGTTTTCCTATTGATCTTCTGTTTGGATATTTTATAATGGATAAAGTATTGAAAGTGGGCTATCGAAATCTCCTTCTCTTATTGTGTTGCTGTTTCTCCCTTCAATTCTTTCAGTGTTTCCTTCATTTATTTAGGTGCTCTGATGTTGGATGAACATATATTTATAACAGTTATATTTTTCTGGAGAATTGACCCTTTTATTATTATATGATGTCCTTCATAGCTTCTTATGACAGGTTTTGATTTAATGTGTATTTTGTGCGGGATAAGGACACACACCTCTTGTGGGTTACCTTGCGGTTCTTGTGGTTACCATTTGCAAAGGTACCCTTATTATCATTTGATTTTCATCCTATGTGTGTTCTTAAGTCTAAGTGAGTTCTTGGAGACAGCATATTGTTGTATTTTGTCATGACATGCTTTGACTCAGTATTATCCTTCTTTCTTTCTTTCCTTTTTTTTTTTGGTTTGCTAATATTTTGCTGAGGATCATTCCATCTATATTTATAAAAGAGATGGTCTGTAATTTTTCTTGCTTATAACACCATTAGCAGGTTTTGGCATCTAAGTTATTCTCTGGAAGAACATGTGTAAGATTGTGTATTATTTATTCTTCAAAATTTGGTAGAATTCAGCAGCTAGACTCTGATCCTTGAGTTTTCTTGGGGAAGTCTTAAATTAATTATGAATTTAGTTTTTAAAAATAGCTATGAGATAGTCAAATTTTGTATTTACTTTTATGTCAGCTTTGGTAAGTTGTATTTTTCTAGAAATTTGTCCACTTATTCTCAAATTTAATTTTACAAAGTTGTTTATCTTCAGACCATTTTATCATTTATCATTTATTGCATCTGGACTGACGTTTTCTCTTATGTTTTTGATTTTAGGACATTCCTTCCCTTTTTTCCCTTTATCAGTGTCAGCAGTGTTTTACAAATTTTGTTAATCCCTTTGAAAACTGGGTTTTGGTTTTGTTAATCTTCTCTATTGTATACTTGATTTGTCCATTAATATTTTGGTCCATTATTTCTTGCTTTTATTTTTATTGTTTATTTCTTTCTACTACTTTGAGTTTAATTGGTATTTTTTCTGACTTTTTGAAGTGAAAGTCCATATAATTAATTTTCAGCTTTTCTCCATTTCTAATACATATGTTTAAACTTATATGATTTTTGTAACATTTTATCTTCATTGTATAAGTTTTAACAAGAATATTTTATCATTTAATTAAATTTCATTATGATTTCTTATTTGAATAATGGATTATTTCAAAATATATTTTTTATTTTCCAATGTATGAGGGGATCTACTAGTTATCTTCTTGTTAAAAAAACTCTGGCTTATACTGTCTGTTCAATATTTAGTACTTTGAAATGTTTTGAGACTTGCTTGCTTTTTAAGGTTTGTAGAATATCTCTTCTATATTATTTTTCTTTTATTCTTGTTTTCTGGTTCATATGTCTTAACTAATTTTACTGTATCCTTTAATCCCTTTTGCCCTTTTCTCTTTTTATTCTCTTTTAGTCTCAATACTTCAGTTGGTAAATTTTCTTCTAATTCTTTATGCCTACCTTGCAGTTAAACGTATTCATTTAATTATTAATTTCAGATATATATTTTTACCTATAGAATCTCTTTTTGACTTTTTATTGTATTCATTTTACTGTAAATCATTCAATCTTACCTTTTAGCTGTTTGAACATATTAAACATAGTAATTCAAAAATCTCTATGGGTAACTCCAGTATAAGTATGGGTTTGTTTCTAGTGTGTGCTTTTTCCTCTTGGTTGTCTATCATGTTGTTTCATTTACCTCGAAACATGAATGTGTTTATGATGAATGAGAGTCACTGAATATTTAAAAAATCATAGAGATATTTTGAAGCTGGAAGAATGTTCTTTTCATCCAGACAGGATTTATTTTGTTTCTGCTGTGCAGCTATGGACACTAGCAATTCTCATTTACCTTAATTCAATCAAGGATTGAGAATACTGAAGTATGAAATTAACTCTGTCTGCTTCCAGTTCATACTTCTTCTCTGTAGCTCTTTTCTTAAATTTTTTTTTTTAAATTTTATTTCAATAGCATTTGGAGTATAAGTGGGTTTTTTTTACATGGATGAATTATATAGTGGTGAATTCTGAGATTTTAGTGCATCCATCATACAAGTAGTGTACATTCTATCTAATATGCAGTTTTTTTAATCCCTAGCTCCTCTTCCAGCCTCTCCTTTCTGAGTCTCTAAAGTCCATCATATCAGTCTGTATGCCTTTGTGTACTCATAGCTTAGTTCCCACTTATAAGTGAGAGCATATGGTTTTTGGTTTTCCCTGTAGCTCTTTAGAATCCCAAACTGTAGCCTAAGGGAAAGGTTTCCAAGGTACTCTCCTTATTGCACTCCAAAGTATGATTTTTATCTCCCTAACTCTATGAGTCTAGCAAACGCTTTGCTTAACTTTTCAGCATCTCAAGTGCCTTTTCTGAATTTGACAGATACACGTCAGAAATGTGCTCCCAAATGCCTAGCTTATCTCTCTTTATTAACTTCTCCAAATCTTTGCCAATAGCTATATGTCTTAACTGCCTTGTTTCCTCTTTAGAGCTTTGTAACACATGTATTTTTATAGTTTATCCTGCTTTTCCAGTTTTTTTCATTGAAATAATTGTTGTAATGACCAATAGTCTAGTATGCTGCTGTAAGACTTCTATAGCTGTTATCTCCTTTCATATTTCAATTTCTTTATGTGCTTTTTTTTGCATGAATTCCTAGGCTCCATTTTCTAATTCATACGTTGGCAAATGATGAATGTGATATGACTATGATGACCTCTGTTCCAGCCATATACATTTTAAAGGAAATTTTATTGGAACACAGTCATGCTCTCTTGTTTACATATTATCTATGACTTCTTTTGTATTACAGTGGCAAAGTTGAGTAATTGTGGAAGAGACCATATGGTCTACAAAGGCTAAAATATTTACTATCTTGTTCATTATGAAAAAGTTTGCTGACTCCTACTGAGATTTATTTTTTCTTTATTCTTTAACTTTCTGAAGTTTGTCAATTGATTTAAAAATTTTAATGACTTTTCCTTTCTAAATTATATATTTTTATATCTAACATTATTCTGCCATTTCTATATTTTTTGCTATATTTTTTGCCTTAACCAAATAAGTGTTTTAATTGAGTCAGTGAAGAAAGAACTCACTGAAAGTAGAAGTGGAAACCTAAGCTATAAGCTACTATATTATATAAGCTTCTCAACCTATAATTGTTTTTCCATTAGATATAGAACAATGGAAGTGACAACAAGATTGACATGGAATGATGAAAATCATCTGCGCAAGCTGCTTGGAAATGTTTCTTTGAGTCTTCTCTATAAGTCTAGTGTTCATGGAGGTAGCATTGAAAATATGGTTGAAAGATGCAGCCATCAGGGATGTACTATAACAATGACTTACATTGATGACAATATGATTGTAGCCTTTATGCTTGGAAATTATATTAATTTACATGAAAGTTCTACAGAGCCAAATGATTCCCTATGGTTTTCACTTCAAAAGAAAAATGACACCACTGAAATAGAAACTCTACTCTTAAATACAGCACCAAAAATTATTGATGAACAACTGGTGTGTCGTTTATCGAAAAAGGATATTTTCATTTTATGTCGAGATAATAAAATTTATCTAGATAAAATGATAACAAGAAACTTGAAACTAAGGTTTTATGGCTACCATCAGTATTTGGAACGTGAAGTTTTTCGAGTTGAAGGTACGTAAAATTAGATAATCCTACATCTCACATTATGATTCTAATCCTTGTGTTCGGTAGGTAATAATTGATCTACAAGAGCAAGGAAAGTGAAAGGAACAGTTAGATTCATGCCAATTTATACTCTTTGATAAATTCTGAAATGAAACGTGGGGAACATAAGGATTATGAGGTTTTTATCCAGAATGTATAGGCTGCTTTGAGCAAAGCAAGTTGAGAAATATATGTACAGAGATAGAGATGACAAAGGAGATGGGGATGTGGAGAGAGAGAGATCTTATCATCAGAGCTGCTCTGTTTTGACATATGACCCAAAGATCAGACCCTTATAACATATGACCCTTAGAACTTCTAGGTGTAATTGTGTGAGAGCTTCCAGAGCAAGTTAATGTGCAGAGAGGATAATTTTTCCTCCTCTTCCTCTCATTATGTTGCCAACTCTGACTCCTAACTGAGCAGCTCAGCCCTGGGTTATGCAAGCAAACTCAATGTCTTATTTCAAAAGTAGACTTGGCCACATTTAACCAGACAAGTTTTAAAAATTTATTATGCTATGATTATTTCCTATAGGAATTAAGGATAACCTAGACGACACAAAGAGGATAATGAAAGCCAGAGAGTAAGTTGAATTCTTGGGCTATCTATTAATCATTTTATTTAGACCAATTGTATAAAGAATGCTGACAAATACGTGGTAAAGATAAAAATCATGCCACTGGAATGATTAAAAAAAGAGTTATAATGTTATTGACATAAAATAACAAAAGCACTACTAACTATGAAACTTTATATCCACCTGATGACATTGACCAATTTGACTTCATTTCCACTTTAGACCAAAATTTTCCAGGTAGGGTCTGGATAACCATTTTAGATAATTTCTCTGAATCCTGTCCTTGAGAAACAGCTTTTGAGAATCCTCAGTAAATGTCAAAAACAAACTTTCTTTTTAAATTTATAGATAGCTACATTGCATATATTTTATTTTGATTTCTCCTTAATGTATTTCTAGTGAAAATAATAATTTGTGTTCAATGTCACTGATATTTCTTATTACATTCATGTGATCTAAGACTAATAGTTGAAAAATGGTTTGGTTGCAGGTTAATATTTAACTTTAGTCATATATAAAATAATGCATTTTCTTTAAGCACAAAATGTGTAACTTTAGATATTTCAAATCATATTATAGAAGATCTCATTATCAAAATAATAATTAAGTATTGAAAAAATACCCTTCTCAGGGAAGAGAAAGAAGCTCTAGGTGACTTGCGGTGTTCTTTATGGTATTCTTTATTGGCTGTTCTAATGCTGTATTTAACCACTATATTTTAACAGGCACAGAAATAGGCTTCTAGCAGACATCAGAGCCTACAAGCCCTATGCAGACTTGGTTTCAGAAATTCGTATTCTTTTGGTGGGTCCAATTGGGTCTGGAAAGTCCAGTTTTTTCAATTCAGTCAAGTCTATTTTTCATGGCCATGTGACTGGCCAAGCCATAGTGGGGTCTGATATCACCAGCATAACCGAACGGGTAAGTTATTTCCCTGAGGATTTTATTTTATAGATTACAATTATTACATTGCTTATGTCTTTGCCTTTTTCTCTCAGGGCAATCCTAATATACAATTAAATGCTAAATCAAATGGAAAATAGGAGTAAAATTTTAATCAGAAGCACCTCCATTGTGCTATGTTATACAGAGAAGCTTTCAAATTTTATGGATGGAAGAAGCAGTTATATAAAGAATACTTTTTAGTATTTGTATAAAAAACAACAAAAATTTAAAAACCCTATGAAAATCTTTGACCATTATATTTGATGTTCATTTTACTCATGTACCACATGATTTTACCTGGTTTAAAATGTTTTTCTTTTTTTGTAATAAAATAATGAGAATTATGTAAGGTAATTTTTTTTTTTTATTACATAGGCCCATTCTCTAAGACATGGTCATGAAAAGCTAAATAGTAATTCACTTTGGTGGGTCAACTTTGAAGAAGAACTTGAAGTGTAAATCTATGCTCTTACAAAAACTATCTTATTTACAAAAAGATATACATAAGGAAATAAATAGTAATATAGATTTCTTAATTGTTGCTCTAAAGAACTACAAATTATGATGCAGCACTTGTCTAGAAAATTCTTTCTGATTTATGTTTTTCAATGTTATCATGCACATGCAATCAAACAAAAAATAATAAAGGGAAAGATAGAAAAGTTTAGAATCAGGCTTTTTTAATGATTACTACAAATTAATATTATCATTTGTTAGGGAATATGCTGTGTATTATCAATGCAAAATTTAGCATAAGACAGCATAATAAGACAGTAATGGTTCATTTTAGCTTTTGTGTCACATTCAATAACTGGAAGAATTTTCTAGGATTTTCAAGAATCGCACCTTATTTGTTGATGTTGGCCTGATACTGTGCTCTTGAGTGGCTTTATTTTAATATATTAGTCTCAGAAGCCATGGCAAGGTATGGGCAGCACAAATGAAATTAATTAGGCATTGATTGAAATGTTTCTGTTTGCTAAATATTTATTCAGACATAAAGACCAAAATACAAATAATGCTTGGTCCCATTGCCCAGATATCTCAGAGACCAATGCAGATAATAAATCTGTATCATTCATTGTGATATATGCTATAATAGAGGTACTACTCAGGACAAAATTTCACTTTCTTCCTTTTAAGTTTTAAATTCCAAAGGTCTTATTTTAGGAGAAGATGTAGATACTGAACTCCAGTGAAATGCAAATGTTATTTAAATTGAAGAAATATAGGGCAGACTTTTATGAGGGAAATTGAATATTTTATTGCTTAAAAGGCCCTTTCCTTTGAATAATTGAAGTTGTGAAGAAAGCAAATTAATGGGTAAGGAAACTATGAAGATGCATATTGGTGTTCCTGAAATTTTACAATGTACTTTAACTCTAGTGCTTAGTATAATTTCTTTCATGTTGAGGCACTGGTAAGTCCTATTCTCCTAGATAAAAATCTTCAGTGGGATTACTCCTCTGCATTTCATGGCCCAATGAGAGCTTTTGATTTTATTGCGATTACAATAGGTCATAGACGATTCTCTCCCTTCTGGTTTGAGTGATACTACACCCTTGCCAGCACCACAGGTGGAAAAATTGTAATTAAAGTGTCTCTGAGAAATCCTTTTCTTTGCAATTCTTCCCAAATCGTCCATATTTTTTTGTGTATTTTGAAAGTATATCTGACCAACAAATAAAATACTTTCAGAATTGTTCTAGAAAATATCCTTGCAATAAGATTGAATGTGTTTATCTAGGAAAGAAAGTTCTGTTGTGCTTCTCAAAGTGAGATTTGTGGACCCCTTGGGTTCCCGGAGACATTTTAAGGGTATCTCTGTGTTCAAAACTATTTTTAGAACTATTCTAAGTTTTTTTTTGTCTTTTCTAGTGTATTGACACTTGAATTAATTGCACAACATAGTTTTACCTGTTGGCACGTTAGTATGAATCAAACGGTGGCACCAAACACTACTAGTAGTCACTGTATTTCTCCCAATTACTGCACTTACAGGAAAAAAAATGCCAGTTTTACTCCTTGATGAATAGTAACAGTTACTGGTTTTATTTAAACTCCACTTTGGAATACACATCATTTTGATATTCAGTGTGATAAAATGGGAAGTGCTCATAAAGTACTTCTAATGCATATTGAAAATTGGCAGTTGTCTTTCGAAAAAGCACTGGAGCAGCTGAGTTGTTAACTGAACTTTTTTTTAAATGTGACATCACTTTTACTGGACAGAACAGACTTACTCATTCATACTTGGATATTTGGCAGATATCTTAATGAAAATGCTCAAGTGACCCTACTAATCAAGAACAAAAACAAAAGCTGACAGTGTTTGTTGCCAATAACAAAATTTGAGCTTTTGAGAGAAATCAAACTTTGAGAAACTTGTATCCACTATTCTGAGCCTGACAGCTTTTCAGCACTTAAAAACTTATCCAATGAGATTAATGGTGGTATTAACAAATGTGCTGTTTTAATATTGCATGATGAAATGTGTCAACATTAGGAAGATCTGGATAACCCAGTGAACCAATGTTTTAAGATGATCAATAAATTAGGTTAAAAAATCATGCATGAGTAAAGGGTATATTCAAAGTATAAGACAAACCAATGGATTTAATGTGGCGGCATATAAAAATGTCGTAGATTCCACATTGCAACTAACCTTTAAGAAGTTATTACTTGTTGAGCTTTGCTATATTACGTTGAGGAATATTCACAATTCCCTGAAAGCTATACAGTGAAATATTACCTCCTTTTCATATTATACATACATGTGAGAGTCCATATTTTCTTCACATACCTCAATTAAAACAACATATCAAGAGATTGAATCGGAGCCACATATGAGATTACAGTTATATTCTTTAATCCAGACATTAAAGAGAATTTTACTAATAAACCAATGATACTGTTTTCTGTAAATTTTTTAAAAAATGCTTTTTAAGTAAAAAATGTTATTTGATGAACATGTGACAGGTTTATAATTGAATTTTTAATGATTAAAACAACATTTAAGAGCAGGAGGGGCAGAGCAAGATGGTCACATAGGTCTCTCCAGCAATCATTCCTCCATTGAAGCATCAATTTGAATAACTATTAGCACACAAAATATCACCTCAGGAAACCAGGTGAAAGATTACTGTACCTAGTTCTAGCACAATAATAACAAAAGATACATTGAAGAGGGTAGGAAAGATAGTTTTACGTTATCTGCATCACCCCCCTCAACCCCAGGGAGCATAGTGTGGAGAGAACTGTCATCTGCTTTGGGGAAAAGAGAGAAGTGAGCACAGGACTTTGCCTGGACTCCAATATCAGGCCTACTGCAGTAAAATCCAGCACTGGATAGAACCTCATGGCCCCAGACTTTAGGCTGTTGTTTGACGGCTGAGCCTCTAGCCCCATGCTGGTGCCAAGTGAGACCGTGTGGCCCTAGGCTTCAAGCTTGCATGGTGGACTCAGTCCCTGGACCACACCATGGATGGGTTATTAGTGGCCCAACCTCTGAACAGCACTTAGTGACACGGATGCCACAGTGGCCCTGAGCTTTAGGCATGCCTCAGTGCTGTACCAGTCACAGTGGTCCCAGGCTTTGGGACTATGCAAGGCAGCCTGCCCAGAATTTTTGGATAGGCTGATTGTTGAAGGACTTTTCCAGACAAAGGCAATCTGCAAAGATTGGAATAAGTACCTACTTCCAGAGATGTTTATACATTGACACATTGTTACAAGAGTCAAAAGCAATCAGGGTAACATGACGTCACTAAAGAGAGAAAATAATGTGCCAGTGGCCAATACTAAAGAAATGGAGATGTATGAACCACCCGAAGAATTCAAAATAATTATTTTAAGGAAGCACAGCAAACTTCAAGAAAATACAGAGAAACAATTTAACAAAATGAGAAAAATGAGTGATCAGAATAAGAAATTTAATAGAAAGGTTGTAATAATTATAAAAAATGAAACAAATTTCAGAGATGAAAAATACAATGGGTGAAATGAGAAATGAAATAGAGAGCATCAACAGCAGAATTGATCAAGTAGAAGAGTCTGTGAACTTAAAGGTAGGTTATTTGAAAATATAGATAGAGAATAAAAAAACAGAATGAAGAGGAAGGAAGAAGAATAAAAAAACAGAATGAAGAGGAAGGGGTTTATGGAACATCATCAAAAGGACAAATATTCAAGTTACAAGGGCGAAAGGAGACAAGAAATTAAAAGTAATAGAAATCTTAAGTAAATAAATAGTAGCAAAAAACTTTTAAAACCTGGAAGATGATGTAAATATCCAGGTAAAACTGAGAGAAAAGTCCCCAGTCAGATTTAATCCAAAGAAGATTAACCCAAGATATATTAAAATCAAACTGTAAAATATCAAAGACAAAGAGAGGATTCTGAAAACTGGAAGATAAAAAAGCAAATAACATCTTAGAGAGTTTTAACATGACTAGCAGCAGACTTAGCAGAAACTCTATGGGCCAAGAGAGTAGGATGAAATATTCAAAGTGCCAAAAGAAAAAACAAACAAACCCATCCAATTGAGAATATTATACCCAGTAAAGCTGTGCTTCAGAAATAAAGGATAGATAAAGATTTTCCTGCAAGAACAAAAGCTGAGGGAGTTCATTACAATTATACCTGTCTTACAAGAATGCTAAAGCGAGTTTTTCAAGCTGAAAGAAAAGGATGCTAATAAGTAATATAAAAATATCTGAAAGTATAAAACTCACTGGTAAAACTAAGTATACAGTAAAATTCAGAATACTCATACTATAATGATGGTGAAGTTTAGAAGACAAAACTACTAAAATAATAATAGCTGTAAGAGTTTGTTAAAGGATATGCAATATGGAAAGATGTAAATTGTGGTATCAAAGGTGCAAACTGTGGGAAGGAGTGGAGTAAAAATGTGGAGTGTTTTTTTTTTTTTCTATCCAAGTGGAGCTGTTATTAACTTAAAATAACCAGTTATAAATATGTTTTTTTTGTAAGCATCATGGTTAACCACAAAACAAATACTGATAGTAGATACACAAAATATAAAAAGCAAGGAGTCAAAACATACCACTATATATATATATGTGTATGTGTGTATATATATATATACACACACACATGATTTACATGATAAATTACATATAATTTTCTTTTTTAATTAAAAAAGAAATATTTACATTTTTTTCAGTTTTAATTTCCAATATTTTAAATATCCATAGATAGAACTCACATAAATAACAGATCTTCTCAATAACAGATCTTCTTAATGACTTTTAAGAGTCTAAAGGGGTCCTGAGACCAAACTGTTTGAGGACCATGGCGTTCAAATATTAACCAGTCTCTTTTCTTCTTATTGTCATGTCTTGAATGCTGGGTGATGAATGAACCTTTACACTTAATATTTTTTTAACAGTATAGGATATATTCTGTTAAAGATGGAAAAAATGGAAAATCTCTGCCATTTATGTTGTGTGACACTATGGGGCTAGTTGGGGCAGAGGGAACAGGACTGTGCATGGATGACATTCCCCACATCTTAAAAGGTTGTATGGCAGACAGATATCAGGTAAGATTTCTTCAATATCCAAAACATTTCAAATTATTTTCTTCAGTATTTTTCACTGAATTTTTAACCACATAAGGCAATTTCAACTCCCATAATGTGGTTTCAACATCAATCAACACTATTCTACTTTAAAGGAATAAGAATTCATATAAAAAAGTAGAGTGACTATTGTTCTTTTCTATAACATTGAGAAATAAAGCCAAAAGGCAGGGTTCTACTCATTTGCATTCTAGTAAAAGATCAAGGAGATAGTGTGTTTTTATCACTCTTTACAATAATGTAAACTAATAATAAAGTAGTCACTTAACCCCTTGCACTTTTTGGGTTACATAGACAAAATATTGGAACAAGTAACTATTTTGTGTTGAAATGTCATTTTATACGTAAATGCTTAGATTTCACTACTAAATACCTAGATTCAAAATTTGGCTCTGCTACTAACAGATGTGTACTCGTAAGTAAGTTACACACTTCTCTCTTTTAGTCTTTTTTTTTCAGGTGTGAAATGTTAGTATTAATAGTGTCTATCTCATAGGGTGGCTAAGATGATTAAATGAGATGATATAGTCTAAGTTCTCAAAAAAGCCAACAATGATTGTTCCCTTTCTTTTAGGTGTTGGGTATCAGCCTCAATTTCTAAAGAATTATCTCTTTTGCCTCCCAAATGTGCTGAATTGGAAACCTTACCTATGTATTTATTTATTCATTCAAAAAACATTTATTATAAACCATATTTGTGCCAAACTCTAAGCCAGTTACTGAAAACACATAGGTCAATAACAACACAATCCTTATCCTCCAGGAGTTCATAATCCAGTCAGGGAAAAGGAGACACACAGATAAAGAGAGGAGGGATAGAGCGAAGACATTGGAGAAATCAGGAGCATACTAACACCCTAATTTTTCACAGCAGGGAGCCAGTCAATTCAGTCCAACATTGAAATACATAGCTTAATAACTACATGTTTCCAAACCATTGTTTCATAATCTATTTCCTTAATCTTAGAAAGATTACTGTCTTGTGGTAAGAAGACATTAACTTCAAATTTGGTATTTCTTTTATTCACTTTAGTTTGTTTTTCTTCTATAAAATCAAAATAAATTAGTCTTTTAATTTAAATAGCATTTTCAACATATTTTTCTTTCTTTTATTCTCTCTATCCAGTTCATTTAAGCATGCAAAATGCTTAGAGAGGAGTCTTAAATGTATTTAACAAATGTTAATGGTGTTTATTTCTGGATACTAGGATTTGAAATTAGCTTTTCAAAAATATTATTTAAACTTTCCTGCAATATTTACAATGGATAATTATCATTTTTACCAAAGCAATAAAGTGTTTTTTTTTCCTACAAGAGAGATATAATGGCATTATGCTCACAGTGGAAAGGAAGTAAAGAGGGGGTGCTACTAATTTGGGGAAAGAGTAGCTGAGGAGAAAGAGGGAGATCAGTAGTTACAGTATTAGAAGCATTAATTGTGTCTTTAAGGGTTAAACAGAGGCTCTCTGAATTCTGAATGTTACCTTATGTTTTTATAACAGTTTAATTCCCATAAACCAATTACACCTGAGCATTCTACTTTTATCACCTCTCCATCTCTGAAGGACAGGATTCACTGTGTGGCTTATGTCTTAGACATCAACTCTATTGACAATCTCTCCTCTAAAATGTTGGCAAAATTCAAGCAAGTTCACAAAGAAGTATTAAATTGTGGTGAGTCTCACTGAACTTATAAAAAAATTTACTTTGAAATAATTATAGATTTGTAGGAAGTTGCAAAGAGAGTACAGAGATTTCCCATGTACCTTTCATCCAATTTCCCTGGAGTGGTGGCCATCACAGGTAGAGATCATTCACAGGCATGACTGAAGAAAGACCCCAAATCCTAATGTTCAGTCTTTAAAGAATAGACTGACCAACCATTTTTTTTTCGTGTGTGATTTTCCTGAGGCTTTAGATAGGGCTAAAGCCTATGTGGCTAGACCGGGAAGATCAAAACCAGAAAACTGATTATTGTTAACAATGTGTGTTTATAGTTCTATGTCATTTTATCACATGTG
The DNA here is from genome assembly GCF_028885625.2 of Pongo pygmaeus. Classification (NCBI taxonomy): domain Eukaryota; kingdom Metazoa; phylum Chordata; class Mammalia; order Primates; family Hominidae; genus Pongo; species Pongo pygmaeus. The sequence goes on along the minus strand of NC_072373.2, from coordinate 151,488,777 downwards.
TAAGTTTATGTACCCATCACTGCAACCAAATATTACATCACTTTGTAGATTTCCCTCATGGCACCCACTATTCCTCCACCATCCTTAACTCTTGGCAACCACTAATATTTTCTTCATTTCCATAATTTTGTCATTTTGTGAATGTTATACAAATGGAATCATACAGTATGACACCTTTTGAGACTGGCTTTTTTGACTCAACCTAATATCCTTTGACATCCATCCAAGATGTATGTATGTATTTACTGTTCATTTAAAAAACTGTATAGTATTCCATGGTATAGATATACCACAGTTTAACCATGCTCTATCAAAAAATATTCCAGTTTTTAGCTATTGCAAATAAAAGTCCGATCAAGTTTTGTGTGGATATAAGTTTTTATTCCTCTGGGGTGCATCTCCAGAAATGTAATGCTGGGTCATAGAGTAACTGTATATTTAGCTTTGAAAGAGATCACCAAACTATACTCCAGAGGGACTGCACCATTTTACAATCCCACCAGCAATACATGAGAGATCTATTTTTTCTGCATTCTTGCTAGTATTTGGTATTGTTGCTATTAAAAATTCCTTAACTCTTCTAATAGATGTATACTGATATTTCATCAGGGTCTTAATTTGCATTGCTTAAAGACTAATGACGTTGAACATCTTCTCATGTGCTTATTTGCCTTCTATATAGCTTGTTCAGTGAAATGTCTCTTCATGTCTTTTGATTATTTTCTGATTGGGTGATTTGTGTTTTTTAGAAGTTGAATGCTAAAAGATCTATAAATCCTAAATATGAGTCAATTGTCAGATACATTGTTTGCAAATAGTTTCTCCCAGTCTGTAGTTGTCTTACTATTATGATGATTTCCAGCCCTGCCATCTCTCATCTCTCCTTTTGGAACTCTGGGACATGAATTCTAGATATTTTGTTATAGTCTCACAATTTATTTATTTATTTTTTATATCTATTTGCTCTTTATTTTTCAGAGTGGGTAATTTCTATTGTTATATCTTTGAATTCACTTGTTCATCACTTTGCCCTCTCCATTCTGCTTTTGAGCATAGCTATTGTTTTTCCTATCTTGGGTATTATGCTTTTTAGCTCTAAAATTTCAATTTGATTCTTTTTCAGGTCTTCTATTTCTTTGCTGAGACATCCCACTTCTTTCATTTTTTTCAAGCATGTTCCTATTTTGTTCTTAAGCATTTTTATGATGGTTGCTTTAGAATCCTTGCCAAATAATTCTAACATCTTTGTCATCTAATTAGGGTCATGATCTTCTGATTAGCTTTTCTCATTCAAGTTGAGAATTTCCTGGGTTTTGATGTGACAAATGATTTTTAATTGCATCTTTGATATTTTAGGTATTTTATTCTGTGACTCTGGATCTTACGTCTCATGTTTTAGTAGACATATTCTGATACTGGTAAGATGGAAAGTACAGGTTTCCCATGAGGCCTTGTTTGACACCCTTGGAGAAAGGGTACTTTCTTACTGTGCCCCATATAGGATACCCTGACATCACAGGGGCTAGAAGCCTCCTTGCATCTAAGGTTAATGAAGGCTAAAGTTCCAGCTTCTCACTTGTTCTCCTCTGACACTGCCAGAGAGGGAAAAGAGCACCTCATTGCTGCTGATTCGGTGGAAGTCTAGGATCCCCAAGTAGCCTCCCTTGACACCATCAAGAGGGACCTTGTTAGTATAGTGCAGGTATAAATGTCCTGGCTCCCTACATTTTTTTCTTCTCTGATACTACCTTGGCTAAGGGTGAAAGTTGGGAAAGGGAAGGACATATCCATGGATAGGGCTAAGGTGAATTCTGTGGTGTTTGACTGGGGTAGTGTGGCTATTTTCTGAAAGTTTTCTGTCTTGCTACACTGTCCTTTTTCTCATGCTTTGACTAGATGGAACAGGTTTTACTTTACTTTTTTCCTTTTTGCTGGCTCTAATCGGTATTTTCCAGTTGTGAGTGTCTCCAAAATCCAGTCTGGGGCATATGAAGTAAAAAGAAAACCTAGAGAGCTCATCTCTGTATTGTTTCTTGGGTCTCAAGGTCTCTAGCCAAATTGCATTCTCTGCACTTTTCAATCTTTATGTTTGATTTATGCATAATGTCCAGAGATTTTAGCCATATTTAGTGTAAAGAAGAGGGAAAAGTGTGTCTACTCCATTTGGTCCAGAACTGGAAGTACTCTCACTGAACTTCCAAAAGATTTTAATATAAAGAATTGTTGGGGCATTTATACTCCAAAGCCTCATTGCTTACTTTATCAGTAGAAAGATCACATATTTAGGTTCCGAAAAGTGCTTAATGTATAGAGCATGTTTAATGTATAGAGCATGGTCTTGCTTAAGTGAACCTAGTTTTTAAATAGTAGTAAACTTTGACCTCGAGAAAGGTAATTTAATTGCTCTGAACTTTATCTCCTGTTCTTCTAAAATGGGGATAATAAGTTTTACATCTGAACTTAATAAACTGCCTAACAAAAGTCTGAGTAGTGAACATTAGATATACACAATGTAAATATATAAACTTATATAAGCACTTAACAGCTCTAAAATTATGGAGGGTTTGGGGTAAGAGAGAAATGCTAAGTTTTAAAATGACTTTTCAAGGATGTATGGCAACACATTGTCCTTGGCGTGCTGGATGCCAATGCTTAATGCAACTTACTGTGCTGACTTAGGACCTCTAAAAGGACATTGTATTAATTTTGAAAGAGAAGAATTACATTGCAACAGAGGTTGAAAAAAATTATAGGTGTCAATTGAGAACTGCCCTCTACCAGAACCTAGGTATTAATTGGTCAACTTTGCTAGTTATTCCTCTGAAACCTGAATGAAGAGAAGGTAGTAAAGGAAATCATTCAGTAATGGAAAAAATAAACACAAGATTTTAGTAGGAAGAAGGTACTAAAATCCCTGTTAAAAGAGTCCTGGGAGCTTCCTTGACTGGCATTTGAAATTAATCTTATATTTTCCTCATAAGCAGTTGTTAGCATAGCAGAATTTTGATTTGTTTAGAAGTCAAATGTGATTTACTAATTCAATCCCTGTGGTTTGAGGGAGAAAGGAGTAGGTCCCTATTGGAACTGTGAAATCAGCACAGTTTGCTGATTTCATACGCAACCCTCCTCACTTCCTCTTTTTCTTGTGGTTCTTTTTAGTCCTCAAAGTCCAGCAACCCCTTTTTTCCCCTTGACCAATTTAAAACAAACTATTTGAATGGAATCGTAGATGATTGCAATTTAGTGTGAATTTAGTTGCATTGAAAAATGCTGTCTCATGTTGGAAAAAAAAGATCAAAGATCACTTCTCCTCTAGAAAAGCTTCAGGCTCCATATTGAGATGTATTGGGGATATTTCATTCTTCAGCTCTCAAAATCACCCTATAGAGTTGCTTTCACACATATTTAATAACTTTTTGACACATTGCTATTTATGATATAAAATAATTGATTTATCTATTTGATATAGGTATAGCACATGTGGCCTTGCTTACTAAAGTGGATGATTGCAGTGAGGTTCTTCAAGACAACTTTTTAAACATGAGTAGATCTATGACTTCTCAAAGCCAGGTAAAGAATGCTGATCATAACCAGATATTATTGTAATAGTATTACAATCATACGTGTGTGTGTGTGTGTTGTGTGTGTGTGTGTGTCTGTATGTGTATATGTGCTCACACAATGTATTTGCAGGGAAATGAAGAATGGGATCAATTGCTTGATTAATTCAAATTTATATCACACTTTAAAACTGCAATGATCTGAATTATTGAATGTTCTGAAGATAACTTATTAAGCCATTGCTTTTTTGGTTTCTTTCTTAAATTGTATTTAAAATTGATCAAATTTCAAATATTAAATACAAGACTTACACTTTTTAAATATACTTTCCACAGGTCATGAATGTCCATAAAATGCTAGGTATTCCTATTTCCAATATTTTGATGGTTGGAAATTATGCTTCAGATTTGGAACTGGACCCCATAAAGGATATTCTGATCCTCTCTGCACTGAGGCAGATGCTGCGGGCTGCAGATGATTTTTTAGAAGATTTGCCCCTTGAGGAAACTGGTAATCTGGCCCTTTTCTCCCCCTCTCATAGATCACTAGTGCCTTTTGAAAAATGCTAAGTTATACATCAGTTATTTGATGACTGGGGCCCACCTGCATGCCCTAGTCCTGAAAGCTACATTAGGATATATGTTTCATTTCCACTCTTGTTTGTTTCATTTTCAGGTGCAATTAAGAGAGTGTTACAGCCCTGCATTTGATATAAGTTGCCTTGATTCTGACATTTGGTCCAGCCTGTACTAGTGTGCCTCAATGAGAGTCAATCTCTATTGACAGCCTGCTTCAGATTTTGCTTTTGTTCATTTTGCCTTCTTTCCTTGGAACAGTCATATCTCAAGTTCAAAGGCCAAACCTGAGAAGTGGTGGGCTAAGATAGGTCCTACTGCAAACCACCCCTCCATATTTCTGTACCATTTACAATTCAGTTTCTGTGACATCTTTTTAAACCACTCCAGGAAAAATGAGATATTCTCTAATTTATTCTTCTATAACACTGTATATAGAGCTATGTGAGTACTAATCACATTGAATAATAGTTACAAAATTATTGTATAGACATCTGCTTTCTTAAATAGATTGTGAGTTCTTTGAGAAACAGCGTGGATTTTACTTATAGATGTATTCACAGAACTTGGCACAGTGCCTGGTAATGAGCAAGCATACCTGCCACTACTTTTCCTTCCCACTCTCTCCAACATCACATTCACTTTAAATTTTTCTGTATATAGAAAGGAAAACTAGCCTGGGAAACATGATGAAACCCCATTTCCACTGCAAAAAAAAAAAAAAAGAACAAAACAAACCCCATAAAAATTAGCTGGGTATAATGACACATGCCTGTAGTCCCAGTTACTCAGGATGATTGATTGAGCCTTGGAGGTGGAGGCTACAGTGAGCTGAGATTGTGCCACTGCACTCTAGCCTGGGAGAAAGAGTGAGATCCTGACTCAAAAAAACAAAAGAAAATGAAACAAACAAACGAAAAACAGAAAGGAAGACTGAAAGAGAATGAAAAGCTGGGGAGAGGAAATAAAAATAAAGAAGGAAGAGTGTTTCAGTTATATCTGAATGAAAATATGAATGACTCTAAGTAATTGAATTAATTAAAATAAGCCAACTTTTTTTTAACAATTTACATTTTATTTCTATGGAAAAAAATAAATATTCCTCTTCTAAAAAACCCATGCCTGATTTTCATTAATTGAATTCCAAATCATCCCAGCCATGTGTCCTTCAATTTAGGTTACTGGTGCAAATCAGTAAGAAAGTTCTTATACTTATGCTCCAAATAATTCTGAAGTCCTCTTAGTAGCTGTGAAAGCTAGTACTATTAAGAAAGAAAAACAAAATTCCCAAAAATAGCTTTCACTTTTTTTTTCCTTAAAGACTTCTTAATTCTCTTCTCCAAATTCTTAGTCTTCTTCAAAATAATATGCTTTGGTTCAATAGTTATCCACATTCTGACAGTCTAATTTAGTTTTAATCAGAATTATACTCATCTTTTGGGTAGTCATAGATATTAAGAAAGCAAGAGTTTCTTATGTCCAGTTATGGAATATTTCCTAAAGCAAGGCTGCAAGTGAAGTTGTGCTCAAGTGAATGTTCAGGAGACACAATTCAGTGGAAGAAATTAAGTCTTTAAAAAAGATCTAGGAATAGGAGAACCATGGAAATTGAGGAGGTAGGCCTACAAGTAGATATTGGGAACAAAATTAGAGAGGCAGCCAGAAAAAGTTATTTTAGGCTCACCAGAGTTGTTCTTATTGCACAGTAACATACCAATACACCGAAACAGCAGGTATTGCAGTAGAGAAAGAGTTTAATAATTGATGGTAGAAAAATGAGGAAGGTTGAGGAAACCTCAAATCTACCTCCCTGCTGAGTCTAAGTTTAGGATTTTTAAGATAAAGGCAGGTAAGGGGCTGAAGGTCTGGAGCTGCTGATTTGTTGGGGTATAGGGAATGAAATGAAACATACAGAGATGAAAACTGGAATTTTTTTTTTTTTTTTTTTGCTGAGTCAGTTCCTTGGAGGGGGTCTTCAGACTGACTGGTGTCAGCAGACCCATGGGATTCCAGGATCTGGAAAACTTTTTAGATAGAAACTTGATGTTTCTTAATGTTACATATGTTATCTCATAGAAATAACTAAGAGAAGTTAGTGCTTTGTGACCACATCTATGTGACTTTTAGGCAGTAAGAAACTATAAGGAAAGGAGCTAACAGTCATGCTATAAGTAGCTACAAGGAATTGGTTTAAAGGGCAAGCTGGTTAGTACTTAGCTGTGTTTTTATTCAAAGTCTACATATAAAATGTACACTACATAAAGTAGTGGTTAATGTTTGCTGTTCATTAGGATGGTTTCACAGTTACCATACAAATGTAGAAGCAACAGGTCCAAAAAGTAGGGCATGATTTTCTCCATGTAATCCAGGGAGAAACCAAGCCATGACCATTGTTGGTTGGGGGACTGAAGGTAATTGAAGGTTCACCATCATCCTCACCAACTTTTGGGCCATAATTCACCCATCCCTTTGGTGGAGCCTGAAAAAAATCTGGGCAGAATGTAGGACTTCTTTATTTTGTTTAAAGGGGTAACACAGAGTGCCCTTATGAAGGAGATGGAGATCCTGCAAGGAAGAGAAGGAGTAAAGGAGAGATCAAGAGAGAGAAACAATGAGGAACATTTCATTTGATCCAACATCCTTTAGGAGCATAAATGTTGATACTAAGTTATCCTTTTTGTGCTAAAATGGACAGTATTAACAAAATGATACCACAACTTGTTATCCCCTGGCTCTATATTGCTTTGGAAACACTTAAACATCAAATGGAGTTAAATACACATTTGGAATTTAGGTTAGGAAATATTAGTGAGGAGGCATCAAAAAGGGGGAAACATCTTTTGCCTGGGAGGATATTTTCTGTTTTGTGGATTTCCCTGATCTTTTTCTACCACCCTGAGGGGTAGTGGGAATTATCATTTCGCTACATTTTAGAGGTCATTCAGGATTTTTGAAACTTTACATTCTTTACAGTTAAGCAAGATGTACAGCTCAGTCAAAGATACTAAATTCTTCTTAGAAAAATAGTGCTAAGGAGTATAGCAGATGAACTATAAGTGTGTTGGGAGGTAGAATATCATCGTAAAGTGAGAGTGATGTTGTGGAGACAGTTGAAATGTCAGTGCTAGAGCCTTTGTGGTGTGAATGGGTAGGTTAGGTTGTTGCATTAGAAAGTGACTGTTTCCGACAGAAATTTGTAGCTTTGTGCAAACTCACCCAGCATCTACCTCAATAAAATATAGAGAAAAGAAAAATAGAGCAGTTTGAATTTTATGAGGTATGCAGGCCCAGAGAGATATAAGTATGGTCCTTTAGTCTTGCTTCCCGTGTGCCACACTGCCCCTCCACAACCATAGCTGGGGGCAATTGTTTAAAGTCGTTTTGTTCCCGACTAGCTGCCTTGCCCATTATCTTCATGTTCCTGGAATTTGATACAGAGAACAATTTATAGCCAATTGATAGCTTATGCTGTTTTAATGTAAATTCATGGTAAATAACTTAGGAACTGCCTCTTCTTTTTCTTTAAAAACCTACTTGTAACTGTTGCTAATAAGAATGCGTATTGTTCAGGGCAACTTGTCTCCATGCATTTGGGTTGTAACCCCCATGCTTGGCCCAAATAAACTCTCTACTTATATCAGTTTTTCCTACACTTCTTCCTTTGAGGTCAACAATACCAAGACGGGTTACTGTGCTGGGTAATGTGTAAACTTGTGTCTTGTTTAGAAAGATAAATCTAAAGACTATCACATTGCTTTTTCATAAAACAAGACAGGTCCACAATTGATTTATTTTGAAGCAAATTGATAGGGGGAGCCAAGTAAGCCCCATATGCTTAATGATCAGCTGATGAATAATCATCTCCTAGCAACATAACTCAATCTAATGCTAAGGTACCCACAAGATGGCAAGGCTGATCAAAGTCTTCATGGAGTCCTGCCACCAAAAGCCATGGGAATTTGGAAGCCCTCAAATCCCATTCCTAATCTGATGAGTCTATGGACCAATTTGTGGAGGACAGTAGATTAAATAGATCTGATTTTTACCATCAATGTAAGGAAGATAAAAACTTGCATACCAGTTGTAAACCCTTGCAAAATCTTTCTCTGATGTTGGAGAAAATGGGCCAGTGAGATCATAGATGTAGAAGTACAGTCAATATTCAGCTTTACCCTCCCCCAATCCCACTTCCTTCCTCAAAACAATTCAAACAAATAGACTCAGACTGTTTCAGGCTCCAGGACAGGAAGTGCAGTGTAAGCAAAATTACAAAAATTGAGGGCACGGGGTAGAGGTGGGAAGGTTGAGTAACAAGCTGTGCTAAACAATTATGTGTAAATATTTTTTTCATTTTTAAAAATTGATTTCTTTTACACATTCCATGACAATACCTGTCAGATTTTTAAAATAAATGCAAAGAAGCATATGTCCAAACCACTGAGCTCATTTGTCTTCTGTTTTGATAAAGTGGTAAAGAAGGAATTAATATGTGAATGGATTGCTACAATTTAAATAAGCTTACCAAGATAAATTCATTTATGGTGCTTTGAGTATATGAGACCCTTTTCTAACAGATAGATGATGAGTGTTAGATTTATAGAGAAGGGATTATCAAATTCCCATGGCCAAGAAGGTCAGAGAGAGAGAGAGAGAAAAAAAGTGATTCATGTGCATGATAGAACTATAGACATATCAAATGGACACTGTATTAGTCCGTTCTCATGCTGCTATAAAGAACTGCCCAAGACTGGGTAATTTATAAAGGAAAGAGTTTTAATTTGACTCACAGTTCCACAGAGCTGGGAAGCCTCAAGAAACTCACAATCATAGTGGAAAGGGAAGCAAACATTTTCTTCTTCACGTGGTGGCAGGAGAGAAAAATGAGTGCCTATCAAAGAGGGGAGCCCCTTATAAAACCATCAGATCTCATGAGAATTAACTCACTATGACAAGAACAGGATGGGAGAAACTGTCTCCGTGATTTAATTATTTCCACCTGGTCCCTCCTACAACAAATGGGGATTAAGGGAACTAAAATTCAAGATGAAATTTAGGTAGGGACACAGCCAAACCATATCATTCCACCCCTGACCCTTTCCCAAATCTCATGTCCTCACATTTCAAAACACAATCAAGCCTTCCCAACAGTCCCCACAAATATTAACTATTTTCAGCATTAACTCAAAAGTCTACAGTCCAAAATCTCATTGGTGACAAGGCAAGTCCCTTCTGCCTGTGAGCCTGTAAAATCAAAAGCAAGTTAGTTACTTCCTAGATACAGTGCGGGTACAGACATTGGGTAAATGCATCCATTCCAAATGGGAGAAATCGGCCAAAACAAAGGAGCTACAGGCCCCATGCAGGTCTGAAATCCAGTTGGACAGTCAGAGCTTAAAGATCTGAAATGATCTCCTTTGAATCTATGTATTACATCCAGGTCACGCTGATGCAATAGGTGGGCTCTGAAGGCTTCGGGAAGCTCTGTCCCTGTGGCTTTGCAGGATACAGCAGCCCCACCCAAGCTGCTTTCACAGCTGGCATTGAGTTTCTGCAGCTTTTCTAGGCACACAGTGCAAGCTGTCAGTGTATCTACCATTCTGGGGAATGAAGGACAGTGGCTCTCTTCTCACAGCTCCACTAGGCAGTGCCCCAGAGGGGACTCTGTGTGGGGGCTTTGATCCCACATTTCCCTTCCACATTGCCCTAGCAGAGGTTCTCTATGAGGGCTCTGACCTTGCAGCGGACTTCTACCTGGACATCCAGGTGTTTCCATATCTCCTCTGAAATCTAGGCAGAAGTTCCCAAACCTTATTCTTGTTCTCTCTGTACCCACAGGACCAAGACCTTATGGAAGCTGCCAAGGCTGGGGGTTTGCACCATCCGAAGCAATGTCCTGAGCTGTACCTTGGCCCCGTTTAGCCGTGGCTGGAGTGGCTGTGACAGAGTCCTGAGGCTACACACAGTAGTGGGACCCTGGACCCAGCCCAGGAAACCATTTTTTCCCTCCTAGGCCTCTAGACCTGTGATAGAAGGGCCTGCCATAAGCTCTCTGACATGCCCTTGAGACATTTTTCCCATTGTCTTGGTGATTAACATTCAATTTCTTGTTATGTATGCAAACTTCTGCTGCTAGTTTGAATTTCTCCCCAGAAAATAGGGTTTTCTTTTCTATCCTATTGCCAGCCTGTGAATTTTTGAACTTTCATGCTCTGCTTTCTCTTGAATGCTTTGCTGCTTAGAAATTTCTTCTGCCAGATACATAAAATCATCTTTCTCAGGTTTAAAGTTCCATAAATCTCTAGGGCAGGGGCAAAATGCTGCCAGTCTCTTTGCTAAAGAACAGCAAGAGTCACTTTTGCTCCAGTTCCCAACAAGTTTCTCATCTCCATCTGAGACCTCCTCAGCCTAAACTTTATTGTCCATATCACTATCAGCATTTTGTTCAAAGCCACTCAACAAGTCTCTAGGAAGTTCCAAACGTTCCCACATTTTTCTGTCTTCTTCTGAGTCCTCTAAACTGTCCCAGCCTCTGCTGGTTACTCAGTTCCAAAGTTGCTTCCACATTTTTGGGTATCCTTATAGCAGTGCCCCACTCCCTCTGTACCAATTTACTGTATTAGTCTGTCCTCACACTGCTATAAAGAAATGCCTGAGACTGGGTAATTTATAAAAGAAAGAGGTTTAATTGACTCACAGTTCCACAGGGCTGAGGAGGCCTCAGGAAGCTTACAATCATGTCGGAAAGGGAAGCAAACATGTCCTTCTTCACATGGCAGCAGGAGAGAGAAATGAGTGCCCAGAGAAAGGGGAAGCCCTTTATAAAACCATCACATCTTGTAACAACTAACTCACTATGATGAGAACTGCCCCCATGATTCAATTATCTCCACCTGGTCCCTGCATTCTCCTGTTTACTGCCATTCTCCCCCAAACTTAAATCTGCACCAACCATACTGACCTCCTTAGTTCAAAAAGCTGCCCCAGGGGTGATTATCCTTGCCATTCTCTCTGCTTATAAAGCTCTTTTCCTAGATATTTCCATGGTACTCCCTCTCACTCCATTCAGGACACTTCTCCAATGACATCTCATTAGATAGACCTTTCCTGATTATGTTTTCTAAAGCAGGAGATTTCTTCCCACATCACTCCTATTCCTCCTCTTTTTCTCACTTAATACTCCAAAACTCTGTTTATTTACTTGAAAAGTGACAATAATATTGGTGTCTTCATCATAAAGTTACTAAAATAAACACACGAGATACATGTAAATTGTCTTGCAAATAATGTCTATAATAATATAATTTTTAAAGCCAAGTATATAATACCCCATAAGCTGCTTAAAATATTTTTATTTGATGGTGCTATTGTTTTTAATAGGGCCAGAAAATTAAATAAAACCTATTTAGGGCAGGCAGGTAATTTAAATTTTTTGGAACCAGTCAGGTATAAAGCAAGAGGGGACAAACGAGGACTGGAGAGTGGATGCCCAATGATATAAAAGCATTCACGTTCAAAAATTAAAAACTATAAAGACATTACATTGGCCCTACAAAAAAAATGTGCAGATTGAATTCTGCCTATAGGACACTAATTTATGGTCCTTAGCAATGTGAAGTTAGAGAAGGGGCTTTATTGTGAAATTGACATAGGTTGTTTTATATCTTATAAATGAAGTCTCCTCATTTTCCTGTGGTCAGGAGAAAGGAGGCAAGCAGAAAAGCAGAGGAACAAATTTGGAGGCTAAAATAACATTCTACATAAGGAACTATGCTACAGTAGAATTAATTGATAGCAGGGATTAAGAGATGTAAATGAATTTGAGATACATATTCTAGAGGTAGAATATGTAATACTTTTTGTATGTCCATATACAGAAATTGGTTTCATTTTCCTTAAATAAAAAGATCTTTTAAAAGTCAGTAAGCTGTTATGTTTTCTTCCCTCTGACTTCAATTCCTTGATTCTTTCAATAATTTTTTTTATATAAATTTACTGTCTAAAAGCTGGATCAGCTCATGCTCCTTTGTTGAGAGAAGTTGGCATGCTGTCAAGTGGGCTGGGCACACTGAGTTTCAGTTTCCTTTCTCTGAGTCTTTGAAGCTTCAAGGCTGCTGAATAATTTCCTTCTTCCATTTTGTGCCTGCCTAGCTATCCAGGCAGAGCAGTTACCCTCAGCTCTAGCTGATACTACAGATAGCACAACAGGTAAATGTCTTTCTGCTTTTCATTTTTCCTAGCTAGAATTAGTCTCTCTCTGTCTCTCTCAGGTGACAGTGTCACTTGCCAATCTCTGTTTTTGTTTTAATTTAAAAAACAATAATTTATAGTAAAAAAATTAGCTAATGATTTTTTTTGCTTTCTGTTCATCCTTTGTCATTTTTTGTGTTATGTAGAGTATATAGGCGGGATAAATGCAAATTTTATAACTACATATTATCTGTTTTTTAATATTTAATGGAAAATATATCTGATTTGCCACTAGATCAAGAAGCATGGCAGTGACAACTCGTTTGACATGGTTGCATGAAAAGATCCTGCAAAATCATCTTGGAGGAAAGCGGCTTAGCCTTCTCTATAAGGGTAGTGCCCATGGATTCTGTAATGGAGTTTTGCTTGACAGATGTTGTAATCAAGGGCCTACTCTAACAGTGATTTATAGTGAAGATCATATTATTGGAGCATATGCAGAAGAGAGTTACCAGGAAAGAAAGTATGCTTCCGTCATCCTTTTTGCACTTCAAGAGACTAAAATTTCAGAATGGAAACTAGGACTATATACACCAGAAACACTGTTTTGTTATGGCGTTACAAAATATAACTCCCCAGCTAATTTCCAGATAGATGTAAGAAATAGAAAAGTGATTACGGACTTAAAGACAATGGAAAATCTTGGACTTGCTCACAAGTATACTATCTCTATTCAGGATTGTGAAGTTTTTCGATGCGAAGGTAGGTTTAATTAGATAATCCTGTATAGAGTTCTCCCTTGCATGTTTGGTAGGTTTGAACCAATTCATCTCTTTAAGGAAAAATGAACTTTTCACTTGTCAATAATTTGGATGGTTCAGACTGAAACCTGGATACAGATTGTTTGCTAAGAGACAACCATGGTCAATAAAATGTATATTTATGATAAGAACACTTAACATAAGATTTATCCTCTTAGCACATTTTAATTACAGTAGATCTTCTGTTAATGTGGACTATAAGTTCTTGGAAACTGTGACTTAAGTGAAAAAACTTAGAAGGAAACCAATTTATTTCCCCCATCATTATGGAAGAAAGTCATTATTCAAGGACATGCTGTATGTTGTTTTGCTTAAAATTACAGTTTCCAAGAATCCATGATGATGTTAAGTGACGACTTACCGTATACCAGCAGTGGTCACCAACCTTTTTGGCATGAGGGACCAGTTTCGTGAAAGACAATTTTTCCACAGACTGGTGGTGGGGGGATGGTTTCAAGTGCATTACATTTATTGTGCACTTTATTTCTATTGTTACTATGTTGTAATATACAATGAAATAATTATACAACTCATTGTAATGTAGAATCAGCAGGAACCCTGAGCTTATTTTCCTGCAACTAAATGGTCCCATCTTGGGGGTGATGGGAGACAGTGAATCATCAAGCATTAGATTATCATAAGGAGCATGCAGCCTAGATCCCTCATGCACAGTTCATAATATGGTTTGCGCTCCTATGAGAATCTAATTCCGCCACTGATCTGACAGGAAGCAGAGTTCAGGCTGTAATATGAGCAATGGGGAACAGCTGTAAATACAGATGAAGCTTCACTCGCCGGCCGCTCACATCCTGCTCTGTGGCCTGGATCCGAACTGGCCACAGACAGCCACGGCTCCGTGGCCCCGGGTGTTGGGGACCCCTGCCATATGGTATTGTTGCTGTAGGTACTATGCTGTACAGTAGATCTCTGGGACTTGACTGTCTTGTATAAGTAAAACTTTACGCCCTTTGACAAATGTATCCTCCTTTCCTCCTTCCCACAGTCCCTGGCAAACCACCATTCTAACTCTGCTTTTATGAATTTGACTATTTTAGATTCCTCATATAAGTGGGATTATGTAGTATTTGTCCTTTTGTGTCTGGCTTATTTCACTTAGTATAATATCTAATATTGCTGTATTAGTAATTTCAAAGATGGGGCAATCAGAAATCTAAGAAAAGGCAGAAAGAGTACTTAGATATTCTGTGTGGCTCCCTAAATCTTTTCTTTCCACATTGGACATATGCTTTAAGGGCCAGAAAAATAGGCAGGGGTTTTAAGTGAAGTTTATGGGCCACTTTACATATTGAAAAATTATACACCAGCTTCCACGACATTTTCAAGGCAGGCAAGCATGCCCCCTTAATCCATGGAATCTGGATTTTTTTTTTTTTTTTTTTTTTTTTGAGACAGAGTCTCTGTCACCCAGGCTGGAGTGCAGTAGCGCGATCTCAGCTCACTGCAACTTCTGCCTCTCGGGATCAAGCAATTCTCCTGCCTCAGCCTCCTGAGTAGCTGGGATTACAGGCGGGCACCACCATCCCCAGCTAATTTTTTGTATTTTTAGTAGAGACAGGGTTTCACCGAGCTGGCCAGGCTGGTCTCAAACTCCTGACCTCGTAATCCTCTTACCTTGGCCTCCCTAAGTGCTGGGATAACAGGCGTGAGCCACTGTGCCCGGCTGGAATCTAGATTTATTTACTAAGTAATTCTTAGCCACAGGTATCCTGTTAAGGACGTTCAAGAGATGTAGTCTATTTACCAGGACATAAAATTACTAGCATATTTATTAGAAAATTAGACTCGGTCAGTTGTCTTCCTTTTTTCCCTGAGAGTGTTCCCTGGTAAAGTGAGTGAATGTATCTGTCTAGCTGCTTTAGCTCCTACCTTCCTAGTGATTCATCCTTATTTTTGTACGTAGCAATAGTTTGTTCCTTTTCATTCACATAGTATTCCATTGTGGTGCACCCTGCACAGTATTTTATCCAATCATCACTGGTGGACATTTGTGTTTTCCAGTTTGGGGCTATTACAAATAATACTGCTATAAATATTATTGTACATATCTTTTGGTTGACACATATAATTGTTCTTTGAAGAAAATACAATGAAATTGCTGGATCATAGGGTATGTATATGTTCATCTTCAGTTGACACTGATGAAATTTCCAAACATAGTTTTATATCAATTTCTACAACTATAAGTAGTGTACAAGGGTCTCTGTCACTCCAAATCTTTTTCAGCATTTTGTTTTATTTTTAGATTATGTAACTATTTTGGTATACGAGTGGTGGTATGACATTTAGCAAATTTGTCTTTCTTTGATAAAACAAGATAATAATTTATTTATTTTACATTTTAAAATAATCAATTACTATATTAATTTATCCTTTCTTCACGTTTTAAAATTTGGTTTTATATTTTATCATTTCTCTTTATATTCCTAAGATTTGTTTGTTTATTCTTTTTTATTCTATTTTCCATTTTCAACGTTTTCCTTCTTTCTTGTCATTAATGAAATGGGATTTTATCACAACATTGACATAAAGGTTCATATTGCTATTTCCTATATATTTATAATTGTGGTTTTTATTTCCTTTTGGGTATTAAAGTTATTTAAGACAGTGCTTTTTAAACTCCCAGGAGGCTGCTTTTCCATTTGTTTGTACTTGCACTTTGCTAGTCTTATTACATTATAGACATTGAGTGAAGTTTTCATAATTTCTACTATTGGTAATTTATTGTTTACTTTGTTGCCATACATATGGCCATGTTTATAAATGTTCTACATGATATTCTTCTTTTGTAATTGAGAGAATTGGTAGCATCGCTTATCCTTATCCTTTCTGTTTTAAATTCACCATAAAAATGTCTTTCCAAGAAAAAATAATTCTGAGCCTGTGCCTTATTGATCTGAATGAAATCCTCTGCTTACCCCTGAACAATTTACTGCGCTCTGGTTGGGTAGGCATGAGTCTCATCTTCTCTTCTGGGGGCAGGAATAAAATTAAGTGAGCTGGAAGTTTCTGGAGTTCCAATTGTTAATAGCAGGTTGTAGAGAAAATCTAGTGCCTGTGTTTTCTGTTTGTGTGTCTCTGCACATTATTCCTCTCAGACCTATTGGATTATGGAGGGGAAAATGTCTTATTAGACATTTCCACATTTCCACATTAGACATTCCCACATCTCTAGGCCTTGCTCCTTTTATTTAGAAAATACCCACACCCTCAATTCCCATGTCGGAGTAAGTTACACACTACTGTTGAGTAATTGAATGAGAAGAGATCTGTTGATAGTACAGAGGGTCTACCTTACCTCTAGCCCTAGCCTCTTCAAATGAGATGATGTTAAAGAGATTTATCAGAATTTGCTCTATAAAATTGTTCCCTTTTCACCATACAGGACTATTCTCATGGAAAAGCTATTTTTGTATTTGTCCCTAGTGGATTCACTGATACTCATTCATTCATTCAGCCAATTATTCGACAACTTCTAATCTACCTTATTCTTTGATTATTTCCCCAGACTCACTGGACGAAAGAAAGATAAAAGGGGTAATTGAGTAAGTCAATGTTTTTAAGATTCTATTACTCTCTTAATTATCTTTGACTTATTCTATGATAGGTCTCATCAATATAATTGGCAACACATATTATCACACATAACTTGTGGATCATCAAGAACAAACTATTTATAATCATAAAATATTTGATAATATTAATGTTAAAAAGGACACTGAGTAGAGGAAATGAATTTTTAATGTTATATACTTGAAGAAAAATAGTTACTTGTTTGTGTGTCTGTTTTTTGCTTAGAATTCTTGCAGTTAATATTTCAACTACTCTAGAGAGTTGCTGTAGAAGAAGTGGTTGGTGGGTGGAGAAAACCTACCATGAACTTCAAGAACATGTTAGAAATTGTCACTTTCATGAACTTCAGAAGTCATATATATTGTGACTTATATATATTGTGACTTATATATATGTAACACAATATATATGACTTCTGAAGTTTAGTCTTAAATAATTGATCTTTATGTTTAATACTGCTATTACTTATCCTTAGATTTATATGGTCTAGTAATTTAAATCTGAAAGATTTTATGCCTGGCTTTAGTTGTGTATTATTTTTGCTTTTTGTTCTTTTTGCAATAGGATTTCAGATAGGTTCGTCTCATGTCTTTCATGTAAGAAGGCAAATTGCTAATCAAAAATAATATCTATGAAAAAAATGAATTCTCGGAAAATGTATAATAAGGTTTTGCGACCTAACCTCAGTCAATTGTTAAAAACAGTCATGTCTAAACAGGCTCAGGAAGAGCTTACTGTCTGCCTTGAGAACTTATGAACCATATGGATCCCTGGTTCAACAAATACGAATTCTGCTGCTGGGTCCAATTGGAGCTGGGAAGTCCAGCTTTTTCAACTCAGTGAGGTCTATTTTCCAAGGGCATGTAACGCATCAGGCTTTGGTGGGCACTAATACAACTGGGATATCTGAGAAGGTAAGCACATTTGAGGCCACCTAGCCTTTGCTTCTCTGTTCAAATCAATTATATTTCAAAAGCCTTTTGCAGATCAACTTTATTACATATAGACTTCATCTCAATTTATAATAAAAAATGAAACTTTAAAATTGCTTTTCTCCCCTCTACAGTATAGGACATACTCTATTAGAGACGGGAAAAATGGCAAATACCTGCCATTTATTCTGTGTGACTCACTAGGGCTGAGTGAGAAAGAAGGCGGCCTGTGCAGGGATGACATACTCTACATCTTGAATGGTAACATTCGTGATAGATACCAGGTAATATTTGACTAATGAGAAATTATAACTGATATTTAAAATGCTTATTTTTGTACAAATGTATCAGCATTTATCTTCTTAAACTATACTTGCTCAAGATCCTTTGTCCCTTTTCGATTTTTTTTTTCAAAAAGAATAAAAACATCTCGAGGGCTCTTCCATCACGGCTATCGTAACAGCTACTCCACTTTCCATTGCTTTCAGCTATGTGAAACAGAAATCCAACTGCATCAACTTACCCACGCAGATAATTTTTCTTATGTAAGAGAAAGTCTGAAGGCAGGCAGCTTGGGACCAGTGTGGCAGCTATCTGAAGTTATTAACTTCAGAGATCCTTCCGACTCTTTGAGGCCCTCAGTGTGGGCTGTTAAGACATGCCTCCCCCAAATTTATATGTTGAAGTCCCTAGTCCTCAATGTGATGGTATTTGGAGGTAGCGACTTTGGGAGGTAATTAGGTCACGAAGATAGAGACCTCATGAATGGGATCAGTGCTCTTTTATACATAAGAAAGATGATCTCTTTCTGTCATGTGAAGATATAGCCTGAAGGTGACTCTCTATAAACCAGGAAGAGGACCCTGACCAGAAATTGAATCTTCTGGCACCTTGATCTTGAAATTCCCAGCCTCCAGAACTGTGAGAAATAAATGTTTGTTGTTTAAGCCACCCAATCTGTATAATGTGTCATAGCAGCCCTACCTGACTGAGATGTATGGCTGTCATTTTTATGTGAAAAAACACTGAGCACTGTCAGTGATCCAGGCAAGAGGAAGGGGAGATCAAAGAACCATCTCAGTATATATTTTTTAAACTTCTAGTCTTTTAATGAACATTCAGATCTTGAATTAATCATTAAGTTTACTTTGTTCCAAATGGTAGTTAATGATGCCAGCATCTTTCACCGAATGCCTTTTGAATCTTTCCATTATGAAATATTTGGGTCAGTTTTTGTATTGTCTAGTTTTTTCTATTGATGTAGTGATCTATTATTTCATGATAGCATTTTAATTACTATATTATCTAATTGTTTTAATTACCATAGTAATCAATTATGGCTTGATAAGTTACCAGACAAATCACATTCATTTTTTATTACTTCTATTTGTTTTTCTTGGCAATTTTCATACATAGGCCTTTTCAAGTGAGGTTTTTTGTTCTTTGTTTGATCATTTGTGTTTGATTTCTTGTTGTTTAGATTGAAATTATATTTACACTTTATACTGAAAATTGATTGACATCTTTACATATCTCGTGTGCCTGTTAAAAAACACAGCAAGTTTTGTTTTTCTATTTATGCAAGATTTTTTCATTCTTTAGTATAGAGTTATCTTGTAAACGCTGTTTATTTTTAAATATCCTTTTTTAAATACAAACTTTTTATCATAGAGAATTTTAAAATATACAAAGTAGTTTAATGGATTCCCATGTACTCAGCTTCAAAAATTTTTGACTCACAGACAATCTCGTTTTATCTATATCTACCCACTTTCTCTTCTCTCGTATTATTTTGAAGCAAACCCAAGAAATCATAACATTTCATTCAATATTGAATATACATATAACTATATAAATAGGAGCATATATATTTCTCCTTAAACATAGCCATAATACTCTTATCCCGCCTAAAATTTACAGTCATTCCATAAATTATCAAATACAACTCAATGTTCAAATTTCTAATTGCTTTATAAATATACATCTTTAAGTTTGTTTGAAAAACATTCAAATAGATCTATTCAGTCTCTTTGATTGTATGTTCTGACTATATATCCCTTTCTTTTTCCTTATCATTTGTTTCTTAAGAAATCTAGTTGTTTTGTAGACTTCTATGTAATCCGAACTCCATTATTTGCATCCCTTGGGGTAGTTTTACACGGTCCTCTGTTTTCTGTGTGTCCTGACTATTGAGAGTTGAATCTAAAGTGTGTTCCAGTTCAGGTTCTACTTCATAGATTGTGTTGTATTCTATGAAACCATGCACAATATGGGGATTTATCCCTTTTCTAATACTGGTATTAATCAATGTTTAATTCCTAGATCCATTTATTTGTTAAGGTGTGAAAATAGTGACATTCTATATTATTCTTTCACCATTTCACATATGAAAGGAAGCTTACCCTCATCCATTCTTTGATTACCCAGTGGCACAGTTTAAAAAGAACAACAGGATATATGCTTGAATTTTTTGCCTTTTTGCAAGACTTTGAAATAATAACATCTCCTTCACCTTTGCCAATAGGATCAATATATTATTTTATTGTTATTAAGAATTCAAGATGAATTGAACATATCTTGTGTGTTTCAATCCATTGTAGGTTTTCTCCATACTGATGTAAAATGTACCATCTTGTACCGGTGAGAGCCTCTACAATTTGGATCCTGAGTCCTTTTGACATGAACCTAAAAGTCTTTTTTATATTCTTTTATTCTTGCCACAGCTTTTAAAACAGCTATTTCTTCAAGTAGTCCTGGTGTGGGGCATTAGAAATGTTCATAGCTACTTGGTTGGTCATTGTTTCTTGACTTTTTTAGTGAGCAGAGTTAAGTAATACACATTTTCATGAAAAAATAAATTATAAACTTATACAAAAACTTCTTATTCAAATTCAGTACTGGAAAGTTTTTACTTACTCTCTTTTCTATCACTTGTATATCTGCTTTCTCCCAAACTGATAATTCTCATTCTCAAAAACACTGCAGGTAACAGAATATCATGTCACAACTCATTTCCTTTATCTTATATAAACATCTATAGTAGCCTCAGTATAAAAGCTCTATCAGTACCATGAACAATCTCATCATAATCACACTTAATATCATTTCATATAATCACAATCAAAACTGGAAACAATTAAAACATTTTAGTAGATTTTTATAGTACGTTTAGGTTGTATCATGTGTCCTTGGAGGGGTATACAAATTATTGTATTTTAAAGTCAATCAAAATAGTTTATTCCTGTATTATAACCACAACAGTTCACTAATTCAATTAAATTTAGGAATTGATTTTTTAAGTTAATTTGGTTTTATATTTATGTTTAGCATTTATGTGGTTCAAAGATCAAGTCTACAAAATAATGTATATTCAAATAATCTATCTTCCTTCTCTGCCCCTTCAAATAAATTTCTCCCCCTTCCCATTAGTAACCATACAAAATTTATATTTTACTTGCCTTTTAAAATATATAACAAAGTACGTATAAATTTGCAGCTACTCCATTCTTGGAGAAGTGGTAGAAAACTATGTTATATTGACATATCAGACATTGTTTAATTCACATGGCATTTTTCTGCTACAAATGTTCCAGCAGTTAATAATCTTTGCATATATCATTTTGCATTTTTGTCAGTATGTCAGTGGGACAGATTCCCAACAGAGAAAGTGCTGGCTGAAGAGTAAAGTCATCTCACCTTGAACCCCTTCCCTCGTTGCGCTCTGCTTGATGGTACCAGCTTTTTTTTCTGAATGCTCTTACTTCCATCTGTGGGCAGATTGCCTCTCTTATCTAGAACACTTCCAGCCATATCCTTATCCTCTTTGGCAGACTAACTCCTGCTATTTCAGCTCTCAGATTACATGTCCTTCCCTCACAGAGGCCTTACTTGACTAGGTGAAAGGACTGCTAGCTTACTTGCATAATGCCTGTCTTCTCTACCAAGATTGTTAGCCTCATACTATTAGAGATTTTTCTGTTTTGTTTACCATTTGGTTCACTTGCACAGTGCCTGGTACATAGTTTGTGCTCATAAATATTTGTTGACTTAATATGTTGCTTTATGTCTACCTTACAGTTTAATCCCATGGAATCAATCAAATTAAGTCATCATGACTACATTGATTCCCCATTGCTGAAGGACAGAATTCATTGTGTGGCATTTGTATTTGATGCCAGCTCTATTGAACGCTTCTCCTCTCAGATGATAGTAAAGATCAAAAGAATTCGAAGGGAGTTGATAAACGCTGGTGAGTCTCATTCCACTTTGCTACTAAGGGTAATTGACTAGACTGTATTTTAGAATGTTTTTTTGACAGTGTAAAGAACTTAAGTCATTGCGTATTTCAATCTTCCCTAGCCTACCAGGATGCTTCAATGAAATTGAGCATTCATTAGCTATATGACTTTGTGCATGTAACTTAAACTCTCTGTGCCTCAATTCTCTAATCAATAAAACTAGTATAATAATAGTATTTCTTAGAGACTTTTTTTATTAAGAATTAAAACAAATTAATGTATATATGAAGGGTAGTACAATCTGAACTACAAGCTACCCCTGTATCCTGGCATGAATTTATTGACCAAGATTGGGCCTTGAACTTTAAGAATTAGAAAATGAAGCAGAAACAATTCAGAAAGGAAAAGAAACAGGAAGTTAAGATATTTGGTAGGGAGAGGTAAAGAGTTTGGGGAAAGTAACCAGGATCAGGGATTTAGGGTGACCCATTCTGGCTTTTCTTGTCATATCCACTTTGAGTGAGTAAGAGCCAGTTTATCACTGTTCCTAGTTTTGAATCAGAGAGTGATCAGCTTACCTGCTTTTTGAAATTTAAAACTTTGCAAAGAGGAGATGTGCAGAGAGATGATTGCTAGTGTTGTGAAATAAGGGAAGTTTACTTGTGATGCTTTGACACATTCTGTCTCTTTCTTGAGGATTCTTCTCCCCCATCTTGTTTATTAGAGCCCTTTGGTCTTTAGTCTCTGTCAAAACACAACTTCTGGAAAGAATATGAAATCAATCAGCAATATTGCAGCATAAATTTTAGTTACCTCTTCCAAGAGGTGGTTTCATTTGAGGCCTCATTTGTTATCATGGAAATCAATGAAGGTGACTCCCCATGTCAGAGAAATTCCAGATACTAATAAGTAGTCCAGGGGAGTTTTTTGGGGAGATGAGGGTGACCAGGGTGCGGGGGATCTTTCCAAATCTGAAATTGTTCCATAGGTTGCCTATTACATAATTGATAGTTAAGTAACTTGAAAATACTGATGCTCTCTAAAATGATTTAAAAAATTCTGTTTGGTGTAGGTGTGGTACATGTGGCTTTGCTCACTCATGTGGATAGCATGGATCTGATTACAAAAGGTGACCTTATAGAAATAGAGAGATGTGTGCCTGTGAGGTCCAAGGTAATGAATGATGCCCTTCGTAAACACATTTTCTGGGATATGTTACTACAATCACATACTAGTGTGTATAAAAATAAAAACAAGCAGCTACTGGGTTTAAGAAGAATTACAAAAATTACTTAAATAGGGCCCGTTTCCCAAGATTTAAAAATTAAGTACAGTTGTTCCTTGGTATTTGCAGGGGATTAGTTCCAGGACTTTGCATTGTTACCAAAATATGTAGATGCTCGCTGGCATAGTATTTGTATTTGCATATAACCTATGCACATCCTTTGGTATACTTTAAATAATATCTAGATTACTTATAATACCTAACCCAAATTAAATACTTTGTAAATAGTTGTTCTACTCTATTTTTAATTATTAATGACAAGAAAATAACCTGTACATGTTCAGTACAGATGAAATATTTTTTCAAATTTTATTTTTTTGAGATAGAGTTTCTGTTGCCCAGGCTGGAGTGCAATGGCATGATTTCAGCTCACTGCAACCTCCACCTCCTGGGTTCAAGTGATTCTCCTGCCTCCGTCTCTCAGCAGCTGGGATTATAGGCACGTGCCACCACGCCTGGCTAATCTTTTTTGTATTTTTGTAGAGATGAGGTTTCACCATGTTGGCCAGGCTGGTCTCAAACTCCTGACCTCAGGTGATCTGCTCGTCTCGGTCCCCCAAAGTTCTGGGATTAAGGCATGAGTCCCTACACCCGGCCATTTTTTTTCAATTTTTTTTGAGCCTTAGTTGAACTCACAGATGCAGAACCCACAGATACAGAAGGCTAACTCTCTATCTTTACACTGACATGGGTAAGTTCATTTATTACAATTTAATTCAACTATATTTAATTCAATAAATGTTTATGGATAGTATCTTTAAGATTGAGCCAGTGTGATACTCTCTTATCAGCTACACAAATCATGAAAAAATTTCCCCTGCACTAAAAATTTTACAATTTTATAAATAGGGGTGAGGGGATGGGAGTGTGCGATAAGAAAAAGTTGACAAGAGATTGTGTATGACTGAGTGTGATAAATGTCATGAAACAATGAAAAATAAAGTGCTTTAAAAGTTTAGAGAAGGAAAGTATAGTGTTAAAGGGGTTCGGGAAGATTTCATCAATGGAACGGCACTGGGAAATGGCTTTCAAGGAGAAGAAATATTTCAGAAAATGAAGAGACAAAAAGGGCCAACAAATTCAGCATAAGACAATATATTAATGGAGGAAAAGTCAGCGTGTTTGGGAAATGTGGAGTTCAGGTTAATGAAGGGCTGGATCTTTGTAGGCGGAGATAAAATGGGCAAGGAACATTTGCATGAAGTAATTTTATTTAATTAGGAGCATTATGAGGAATCACAGCAAGTTTTTGAAAGAATAATGATATGATCAAAGTTAATTAAAGTTATGATCTTCAGAAAAATTAATCTGGCACTGTGTACAGAATAGATTGGAATCAAAAGGAACCTGGAAGTGGGAACACCAGTTGAGGGAATGCAATGATAGCGAATATTTCTTGAGCACTAGGTATGTGATAGATTTTCTTTTTTCTTTTTTTTTGGCTTAAAACAACAGCCTTTATTTACCTCACAATTTTGTGGGTTAGCAATATGAGCTGGGCTTACTTTGCTATATTTTATTTTATTTTTTTGTGGTCATGTGATTTTTTTTAATTTTATTATTTTTATACTTTAAGTTTTAGGGTACATGTGCACAATGTGCAGGTTAGTTACATATGTATACATGTGTCATGCTGGTGTGCTGCACCCATTAACTCGTCATTTAGCATTAGGTATATCTCCTAAAGCTATCCCTCCCCCCTCCTCCCACCCCACAACAGTCCCAGAGTGTGATGTTCCCCTTCCTGTGTCCATGTGTTCTCATTGTTTAATTCTCACCTATGAGTGAGAATATGCAGTGTTTGGTTTTCTGTTCTTGCGATAGTTTACTGAGAATGATGATTTCCAATTTCATCCGTGTCCCTACAAAGGACATGAACTCATCATTTTTTATGGCTGCATAGTATTCCATGGTGTATATGTGCCACATTTTCTTAATGCAGTCTATCATTGTTGGACATTTGGGTTGGTTCCAAGTCTTTGCTATTGTGAATAGTGCTGCAATAAACATACGTGTGCATGTGTCTTTATAGCAGCATGATTTATAGTCCTTCAGTCCTTATAACAAGCCTATGAAATGGGTACTATCGTTACTGCAATTTACAGGTGAGGAAACAAAGAAAACAGAGTAAATATTTGCCAACATTTATTGACAGTGCTGAGCAGTGACAGATAAATATTTCGAACCTAGGCAGTTTGGTTCTAGAGGTAAAATAGTCTAAACAAGAATTAAACATTAAACTGGTCTAATAAAATCTACTTATCCAGAGAATGTCTGTTAAAAGAAACAGGAAATTTATGGACTGTAGCATAGGTGTCATAAAAATTTTGTTTCTAAATCATTTAGAATCCACTGCACGTATTCCAAATTACAATTATCAGTGACATTAGAACCTGATATGTGAAGTTCTTCAAGAGTACTTTGTGAGACCAGATCTCCATTTTTTTCCAATGGGAAATTATTGCCAGGTTCCTACATTTTGATATTGCTTTCGTAATTTATACTGACATAAAATAATATTTTTCACTGTTTTGCAATGTCTTTTTAATTTGTGTATTGCAGCTAGAGGAAGTCCAAAAAAAACTTGGATTTGCTCTTTCTGACATCTCGGTGGTTAGCAATTATTCCTCTGAGTGGGAGCTGGACCCTGTAAAGGATGTTCTAATTCTTTCTGCTCTGAGACGAATGCTATGGGCTGCAGATGACTTCTTAGAGGATTTGCCTCTTGAGCAAACAGGTAGATGTGTTTGGTGGTGTGGAAGCTTGGAAGCGGTCAGGTAGTTGGCTACTTTCTGCCTGGATCTACCAAATACCTGGCAGCTCTCTGTCTTTTTGTGGGTTGTTGCCCTGTGATTAGTTCTGCTTTTTAACCCACTCCCTGGATGCATTTTTCCCTCTTTGCATTTCCCTCTTTTCCTGGAGTTCATACTAGAGAATCTGCACTACGTTTTCCCCTTTTTGTCTTGAGATGAAAGTTTTAAAATAATCCACCTCTGTAATTTCCACTCTCTGAACATCCCAAGCTGTATCCCTGGCCTCTTTTCTCAGACTGTGTTTCTTTACTTGGGACCTAGAACTGGATTGGATTAGCATTGCTCCTGATCAAATGCGACCTTTGATTATTTGCTCCTTCCTTAGGACCTTATGCTCCTGTCTTTCTTTGACTTGCCTTTTTGTTTCTTTCCTTCATCTTAGTCCCTCTTCATGCAGTGTGGTCATTGCTAGGTAGAGGTATGTCCTTTTATGTAATGGCCACAGAATTTAACAATTAACAATCTGTGCATAGTACATGCTGCACTGTTCCATTTAGAGATTTGACAGAGGTTTCAGTTTAGTTTACTCAAATCTTATTTTAGTGCTTGGGAAATCAATTCAGAATATCACATCCTCTCCATTTCTCTCTTACTCAAATTGCTGGGAAACTCTCATGTTACTAACTTTGTTGCTCTAACTCTGCCATCTTGGTTTCCCCATTCCTTCTCTTCCTCGTGGTACATGTGCTCCTAATATTAGCGTTGGTTGAGATCTCCAGTGGCCCAATATTCCTCTTCCCTCTGGTTGCCTTTCCTCAGATAATCCACTAAGAATATTTTGCGTTTCTTTTCTCAGGGAATCTAAGGGAGGAAATTATCAAGTGTGCACAAGGAAAAAAATAGATATGTGAAAGGTTCACGTAAATTTCCTCACATCACAGAAGATTAAAATTCAGAAAGGAGAAAACACAGACCAAAGAGAAGTAACTAAGACCAAAGGGATGTGTTTTATTAATGTCTAGGATGAAGAAATGCATAGAACATTGTAGTACTTGTAAATAACTAGAAATAGCATGATTTAAAGTCATAATTGTGAAAAATAATAATAATTTTTCTTGGATTTATGTTCTGTATCTGTGAAAAAATAAATTTCTTATAAAACTTGGGTCTAACTTGAGAGTGTATGTGATTTTGGAAAACTTATGATTTGTCAGCATCTTCTAATATTCACTGCTTTCATCTTAATTTTCCCTTCTGATTTTATTTCTGAAGTATGTGATTTTGGTCTGTATGAATCCCTTCTTAATGTTGTATTCTTTAACCTAAAGCCATTTTTGCTTAATGTTTGATACTTACCGAATGTGGTAATTGATATTCATAAGAATTCCATAAGACTAAAACTGAAAGAGACTATAGCTTGATTACTTTATAGTTATGACTATTTTAGTTACAAGTGACAACACTCACCCTGAACTATATGAATAAAAAAGAGGATTATAGTATTGGATCAAGTAATCCAACCAAAGAAAGGGCATAGAACTGGCTTCAGAAATGATTGAATCTGGGGATTTAAAAGCTGTTGACTATTTCTCTCTCTCTAGCTGTCTCTCCATTTCGGTCTCTGTCTCTCTCGCTCTCTCTCTCACACACACACTCACCCCTTCATTACTTCATTTATGTGTTGCTATCATTCTCTCAGGTTAGCATCCTTGATAATCTTAAGCCATCTTAATTCAAGTCTTCTTAATACATATAAAATTACTAGCAATTACTTTTAAAAAGCTTTTTATTAAAATATAGTATAAACATAAAAAGTGCATGATTCATGTATATGGCCCAATGCATTTTTATAAACTTAACAAATCCAAGAAACTAGCACTCAGATAAGAAACAGAACTTCACCAGCAGGCATCTCAGATGTCCCCTTTATGCCCCAGCCTAGTTATTAGCCAGGGTATCCACTATTCTGAGTGTTACCCTGCTGATGGTAAACCTTAGTTAAAGGCAAAGTTAGGTCCACAAAATGGGCAAAATTGAAGGCAGTATATCTGACAGTATAGGAAAATTTTGACTCATCTGAGATAATGCTTGCTATTCTGATTCATGCTGTGGTTAATGCCCTTGCATTTAGTGCATATGAGATCCACATGATCAGTCAATTAAGAATACACTTTGAGGAGAATTAAATTATGAAAATCTGTAGTAATGTTGTGGAAGAATTAAAATAGATCATGTCAATGGCCACCAAATAAAGCCTAGTCGCTGGCTCAGAAGGGATTAGAATACAAAGGCTGATATACTGGTCCACTCCTTGGATGTCTTTATTTGGGTACATGAAATAAACAGAGATATTGTCATTCAAGCTATAAACATTGGGTGGAATCACAACATACTCCTTTATGGAAACTGCTAATGTAGTAACACAGTATTCATAATGCTAATAGAGAATTTCTAAAACACGGCTTTTGGTAAGATTCTTTGCAAGCAAAGAACCACAGGTAGACTATGTAGAAACCTTACTAGTAGCCCCAGGTGTCTTCAACTGGGTTCTGACTAGAATAAATGAATGTCAGGCTTTGACTTTGCTTATACTTTGGGTGTAGCAATGTCTTAGGACAGTGGTCCCCAAAATTTTTGGCACCAAGGACTGGTTTCATGGAAGACAATTTTTCCACAGACCAGTGGTGGGTCAGGTGGTTTTGGGATGATTCAAGCACATTACATTTATTGTGCACTTTATTTCTATTATTATTACATTATAATATAAAAAGAAATCATTATACAACTCACCATAGTGTATAATCAGTGGGAGTCCTGAGCTTGTTTTGATGCAATTAGACAGTCCCATCTTGGGGTGATGCATGACAGTGACAAATCATTAGACATTGGATTCTCATAAGGAATGCACAATCTAGATCCCTTACACACGCAGTTCACAATAGGGTTCACATTCCTATGAAAATCTAATTCCACCGCTGATCTGACAGGAGGCAGAGCTTAGCCAGTAATGTGAGCAATGGGGAGCAGCTGTAAATACAAATGAAGCTTCCCTTGCTCACCCGCTGCTCACCTCCTGCTGTGTGGCCTGGTCCCTAACAGGTCACAAACTCATACTGGTCTGTGGCTTGGGGGATGGGCATCCCTGGCCTAGGACACTATTAAAGATGTCGAACAACAGAATGTGAATAAGCTCAGTTTTCTAGGTTGTATTTTCTCAGATCAGAGTATACACATCATGTTGCCTATGTACAAAACTGAGCTAAGAGACTCAGCATCATATAGACTTATGAAGTTCTGCATCATCAATATAGCAACAGTTTGATCAAGAACTGAAATGGGTCATTCTGCCCTTTTTCAGCGTTCAAGATGTCTAAGCAAGGATGTGGTGGGTTCTCCAGTGTGAAATGCTGGAATTCCTTGGGTTTTCCGATAGGAGCTAAGATCAATTGTGTTGACAACACAGGAGGCAAAAATCTCTATATCATGTCTGTGAAAGGGAATCAAAGGACAGCTGAACAGACTTTCCACTGCTGGAGTGGGTGACATGGTGATGGTCCGTCAATAAAGGCAAACAACCAGAGCACAGAAAGGAAATATATCCAACAGTGGTAGTTCAACAACAAAAAAATCATACCAAAGAAAGAATGGCATGTTTCTTTATTTTGCAGATAATATAGGGGTCATAGAAAACAATGAAGGCAAGATGGAAGGGTCCTGCCATCATAAGACCAGTTGGAAAGGAGTGTGCAGACTTGTGGCCCAGGATTGTGTTAGATGCTGACAGCATTGCGTGATTCTCCAGTATATTTGTGTTAAAAAAAAAAAAAAAGCCAAGTAGCTAATTAAAAATATTTGCTCTTCCCACTCCCCAAAAAACTAACTGGAATGGGCAATTAAAATATCTGTTGATAAAAACTGGTGATGATGAGGTCATGAAGGACTAGCTGGCCAGATTGGGTGAATTTAAAGCAGAAAAACCATTGGGAAGGATTTTGGTAAATGGTTGTAGGGATAAAGAGAAGATTGATGATGCACTTGCACAACTTTATCTTTCCAACAAAAATTTTCTTTTATCTTGCCAGATCAAGTTGTATCAGGTTTGGGCTACAATAGCATATCCCAGCATAGGGAGGCATCACCACTGAGGATACTATTTCAATCTCTGTGAATTTGGCTTGCATCTGGTAAGGAAACAATGGACTTGATAGTGACTCCATCTCATGTATAAAGTAGGACTGGCTGTAAGTGTCGCTCCATTGCCTACAAATGGGGTGGTCCCATCACTACTTATATTTATAGTTCTTCTTCCTGGGGAAGGCCTGGCAGGGTTATTCCAGCTATTTGCCTTATGTAGGTAAGCAGTAGAGACACACCCAAGGAGTAAAATCTGGTAATAAATAGGTAACAAATGGAACCCAAAGAGGGAATTGTGGCAGATGAGAAAGGTGTGCATAAAATGTGTAATGATGCTGAGAATGAACACATCACTTTTATCCTAAGAGAATAACTCAGAACAAGACGAAAACACTCTTAACAGTTTCTGTATTCTGTAGTGCCAAGTAATTGCCAGCTCAGAAAGAAGATCCTAAAATTTTCTCCCACTGGAAAGGAGAAGGGCATTGAAGCCAAGCTACAAGATTAAGCCAAGAACTCTGTTTAGGTTATTTACTGAAAAGACATCAATTACTCTCGATGACCTACCTTTATATTAACTGGTTGAAATTTTCATTTGAATCTCATTTTGTTGGTTGCATTTATCGTATTGGTTCTGTTGTAGGCTGGAGAGAAGTCTTACCCTTGAGCTGAGCTGGATGTATTGTGACTCTCAGCCGGGTATGGCTATGAAGAAAAATGTGCCACCACTGCATTTCTAATAGGCTGGAATCCCCTTTGCTCTTTTCAATAAATCACATGTGAATGTGGAAGAAATATTAAACAAATAGGACATTGGAGTGGGGTCCAAGAGAGTAAACTATTGCTTGATATGATGATCAAATATCGCTGATGGATTTGCCTTTGAAACTTTGAAAAGAATGATTATGGGCAGTCTTATGCATATTAAATTGAACTGCACCTAGGAGTCATCGTGTTCTACTGACAATCTTCTGGAGGATCAGTATTTTGGGTGCCAATTATATACTTCAACAGCACTCCAGCATAAAGAGTTAGTAGCAACTATATTTACGGTATTAACTAAAACCAGCTCCAACATACTAAGAGGGATTTGGGATCCCTGGGAATTAAATTAGATGTGGTAACGAAGTGCAGATGGCTTTTCTGGAGGCTCATTTTTATAAGAAGGAATTTTAACTGATGGTCACTAGAAAGAATTCTTTCTCAAGAATCTTGTCTGTGCTAGGTAGGCCAGCTAGAAAATAAAACTATTTGAAATTTTAAAAGAAAGAAAAGAAGGAAGGAAGAAATAGGGGAAGAAAAGAAGAAAGGAAGGAAAAGAGGAGGGAAGGAATTAAAGAAGGTAGGAAGGAAAGGAGGGATGGAGGGACAGAGAGAAACAGTGGGGCTGGGTAAACTAGAGACTTTGGCTGTGGAAACACTAGTGCCAACCTACTATGGCAAGCTATTACTGGGAATGCAGTCTTTACTGCTAATTTCTTATAACCAGAGTACCCAACTTTAAAAGAAAGCCATATTCCTTATGGTGAAATTGGTTGAGATTGGACAGATTAAGGATCAACACCATTTCCTTTTTATGGGAAACAGATGCTACTTAAAAGCCTTTATCAGTAAAAGCTTATTCTGTAAAGGCTGGCATGTGTTTTTCTCTCAGACCAGATGGTACTTGGAATTTACTGAGCAGTGGCCTCTAGTAACTACCCCAGTTACAGGAAAATATATAGCATGCAGAAAATGGAATATTTACTATATTTACTGGGATGGGTAGTAAAATGACACAGTAGTATTATTGATGTGTAGTGTACTCAGCATTATTTAAATTTCCTACCATAACTGTTTGGTGCAATAAAGGATATATAGACTCATTTTCACATTACTATGAAAATAAAACTTTCATAGATAGTGAACTTTCACAATGCAATGATCTCCCATTTGATTAATTACCTGTGGAAGCTAACTGTCCAGAGGAAGAAGTAAATTTAATTTTGGAAAAGTATACATGCAGTTGAATGCCTCTATCAACATCTATAAAATATGCAAGTAATTGTGAATAAAAGCATAAAGTAGTCCATCTATTAAAAAATATCAAAACACTTGTACGTTGTATGTTCTTGGTAAACATATTTTGCTGAAGGAACTCCAAATCTATATTTAATGATGCAGATCTTGGTGGCCTTCTGTTTTAATGTTTTAGTACTTCTGTTTTTGTCTATTAAGCATTGTTGAAGTTGCTTTAATAAGAATTATTAGAAAATGTCTTAGGAATAGGCAGCAATGATATATTGACAAGTTTTCAGAAAGGAACGTTTAACAGCTAGTTTTAGGATTACCTGGGGAATTGACTATTGGTCAATTTTCTTTGTAACGAACACAGAATTCAAGATGAAGAAGAATCTGTTCAAAAATTCTGGAGCATACCAAGTGCATGTTATTGAATAACGAGGAAACAGTATTGATGAAGTGTAGCTTCCTCAGAGAGTAAGAAGGGGAGGGAGGGTCTGCATGAGTAGCCGTGTGTAAAAGATAAAGACCTTTCAGGGATGATGGCTTCCTTAAGCTGAGGTTATCCTCAGATATGTAGCCTCCTCTCTCATGTGAAATGACAGAAACAAACAAACCAAACAAAAAGCCAGCATTCAATAAACTAATTCTCTTGAACTAGATGTGGCCCCCTAAAATATAATCCTCTTCCAAGCCTAAGTACAACCAACTCGGAATCCTCTTATGAGCTCATCAAGGCTCAATTAATCACTGCTATAAAACACCAGAATAACCAGAGCATTGCCAAAAATCTTACAGTCTGGCGTTATATTATTATTATAATGTTACTGAGTAGGTTTCATACTTTCTGTATGAGTCAACTTAATTGTTGACACTAGAGTAGGTCTAACACTTTAGACCTACTCACTAACATTGATCCATTATTCTAATGTCAGTGAGTAGGTCTAACACTGTATGGGTCAACAGCTACTTATTGTTGCCATTACTAATACTGTATAATCTAATACTATTGGGTCAACATTACTGATTATTAACATTATTGTGAGACCTACTCGCAATAATGTTAGTGAGTAAGTTTAATACTGCATGGGTCAACCTAATTGTTGACTTTAGACTTTATGTGAGTAGAATCACACAGAATGTACTTTTTTTGTTTTTTGCTCTGTAGTTTTTTTTTTTTAATGTCCTTTCCTGGCATTAGTTTCAGGGTGATATTGGCTTCATAGAATGAGTTAGAGAGGATTTTATCTTTCTCAATCTTATGAAATATTTTCAGTAGGATTTATAGCAACTCTTTTTTGAAGATCTGGTAGAGTTTGGCTGTTAATCCATGTGGCTTTGGGCTCAGTTTTTGTTGGTAATTTTTTAAATGACTGATTCAATCTGACTGCTTGTTATTGGTCTGTTCAGGATTTCTATTTTTTCCTTGTTCAAGCTAGAAGAGTTGTATGTTTCCAAGAATTTATCTATTTCCTCTAGATTTTCTCATTTGAGTGTATAGAGGTGCTCATACTAGTCTCAAATGATCTTTTGTATTTCTGTTGCATTGTTTGTAATGTCTCCATTTTATTTTCTAATTAAGCTTATTTGAATTTTCTCTCTTCTTTTTTGGTTAATCTAGTTAATATTCTATCAATTTTATCTTTTCATAAAACCAAGTTTTTGTTTCATTGGTCTTTTGTAATTTTTTTGTTTCAATTTCATTTAGCTCTGCTCTGATCTTCATTATTTCTTTTATACTGCTAGTTTTGGGTTTGATTTGTTCTTGTTTCTCTAGTTCGTTGAGGTGTGACATTAAGTTGCCAATTTGTGATCTTTCAGACTTTTTGATGTAGGCTTTTCACACTCCAAATTTTCCTCTTAGTACTGCTTTTGCAGTATCCCAGAGGTTTTGATAACTTCTGTCACAATTTTTATGCACTTCGAATAATTTTTAAATTTTCATCTTGATTTCATTTTTAATCCCAACATCATTCAGGAACAGATTGTCTAATTACCATGTATTTATATAGTTTTGAGGTTCCTCTTGGAGTTGATTTCTACTTTTATTCTATGGTGGTCTGAGAAGATACTTGATATAATTTTGATTTTTAAAAATTTATTAAGACTTGTTTTGTGGCCTACTGCATGGCCTATCTTGGATAATGTTTCTTGTGCTGACAAGAAGAATGCATATTCTGCATTGCTTGAGTAGAATATTCTGTAAATATCTCTTAGGTTCATTTATTCTATAGTGCAGTTTAAGTCCAGTGTTTCTTCATTGACTTTTTCCTTGATGATCTTTCTAGTACTGACAATGGAGTACTGAAGTCTTCCTCTATTATTGCATTGCTATCTTTTTTATTAGGTCTAGCAGTAACTGTTTTATAAACCTAGGAGCTCCAGTGTTAGGGGGATATATATTTAAGGTTATAATATCTTCTTTTCAGATTGATCCTTTTATCATTATGTAACGATATCCTTTGTCTTTTTTTTTTTTTTTTTTACTTTTGTTGCTTTGAAGTTGTTTTAGCTGACCTAAGAAGAGCTATTCCTGCTCACTTTTGGTTTTCTTTTGTGTAAAATATCTACCTCCACCCCTTTACCTTGAGTCTATAAGAATCCTTACATGTTAGGTGAGTCTCTTGAAGACAGCAGATATTTGGCTTGTAATTGTTAAAATCCATTCTTTCAATCTATCTTTTAAGTGGAGCATATAGAACATTCACATTCAACATTACTATTGAGATATGAGGTACTGTTCCAGTCATTATATTGATTGTTAACCAGATACTCTCCCCCACCCCTTGAGGATGTGATTATAATGATTGTGTTTTATTGTAACCTAATTTTGTTCTGAGTGCTTTCAATGGTGATGACTCTGTATGAGTTCCTTAGTTTTAGACAGTCTTTCTATGATGGCATACCTAAATGATAATTGTAGTAGCAATGTGTTCTGTGTGTGAGTAGATTCACTGTCTCCTGTGGGGTTGAAATGGCAGAGGTTTCTTGATGTTTATCCTGTTTCCCGGTGGTGTGCTCTTATTTATTTATTTTCCTCAGTATCTGGATTGACCAGTTCAGGCTTCAGGTCAGTAGGGGAGGTATCCATGAGTGAAAACCAGCTTTGGATAAACCAAGTGGGTAAATGCAATACCCAATGGTGGACAGGGGTTCCATCCTTGACAGAGGTGTCTGGGGGAGCTCTCAGTGAAACACAATGAGGTCTTTTCAAGGGGGAAGTGAGGGAGTTACCTCAGCTCCCTTGCCAAGCCAGCATGAAAATGACCTACCTCCTATTCGTACTCCTGACCCAGTGTTCCAGCTATTCAGATCAGACACGCATCTCTTTTCATCTGCAGGAATGCTGATGTTCTACATAGAGAGAGATTGACTCTACCTCTTGTGCAAGCCTGAACCTGGAGGGCACTCCACCTGTGGGGGTGTAGTCATACTGAAGTGTTCCAGAAAGGCTGTCTACAGGTATGCCCATGCCAAGCTCCTGTGGGAGAAGCTCCAGCTGTGTCTTCACGGGTGGGTGAGAGGGAGAAGTCCCCTTCTCCAAGGCCCTTCATGAGCACAGGACTGCCTGACTGTTGGGGTAGAGCTGAGCACATCACTGCAACTGTGCCTCTGCTAAAAGAAACTTCCCGCAAGTGGAAAGTTCTGGGACTCAAGGCCTGCTGTCTGGATTCTTTTGTCTCACAGGGTGTTCTCTTAATGTGGTACATTCTCCCTTTCCCTAGGAGCAGGAGTCCCTGCCGGTCAGAGTACTGTGAATGCTGCTACTCCTCTGGGTCTAGTTACCTTGTGAGGCTGCTGCACTCCAGGCTGGTGTTGGGGAATGTCTGCAAGGGATGTAGTGATGTGACCTATCCTCAAGTCTCCCAGCGGCAGCTGCTAGCACCAGCTCCAATGGAGGTGGCAACGGAGTGCCATAGACTTGGTGAGATTCCTCGTTAATAGCCTTAGTGGGTCAGCTTTCTCAAGTGACAGCTGTAGTAGTAATGAACTGGTAAGTAGACAGACTCAGGACCTTCTGATTAGCCAAGGCGATGCAGACACTTGTGATAGCTGGGTTCACTCACAAGTTTTCTCTTTCCTGGGCACTGTGCTATTCTAACTGCAAATGTTGTCAGGGACTGTGTCATTTGGCTTCCAGCCAGGAGGTGGCACTTGCAAAAGAGCTGTGCTGGTAGCAGTGGTATTCATGCTTGCCTTATGTTACCCAAGGGATGTACTCTGGTGTCTCAGGCAATGGGTGGGGCCTTAGAGCTCCCAAAAGTTTCTGTCTTTTGTGCGAAGCTACCAGAGCGGGTGGAGGGGCAAGCCAGGTTGGGGCTGGGTCAGGAAAGTCTTATGCTGTGGCTTTTCACGTGCAAGCAGTGGCCCCAGTAGGGATCATTAGGCAGTTTTCTGGTTGGTGGGGTAATGTTCTAGGGAGGAGTGCAGCTGCCTCTGCTGCACAGGAGAATCCACATGGGGATCTGGGAGTAGCAGGCAGCACTAAGCCCCACGTAGAAAGGCAAGTCTTACACCTGCAGTGTTTCCCTAGCAGTAGCTAGGTTCCAGGCAGTCTGCACTCAGAACTCAAAGCTGCCTCAGGCCGTAAGCTTTCTCCAGGTATTAGTGGTGGAAGGTACCCAAGTCACAGCACCAAAATATGTTACAGGCAGAAATTATTCGAGTTACCAGTGGCGAATCCCCATAGGTCTGCAGCAACCTCAATTCTTGCCTCCTTAGAAGAAAGAGTTCAACTGAGGGGCATAAGGCAGAAAGAGACCGAGGCAAGTTTCAGAGCAGGAGTGGAAGTTTATTAAAAAGCTTTAGAGCAGGAGAGAAAGGAAAGTACACTTGGAAGAGACCCAAGCGGACGTCTTGGAGGTCAAGTGCCCTGTTTAAACTTGAACCTAGGATTTTATATGTGGGCCTACTTTCGGTGTCTTGTGCTCCTTCCCCTTCATTCTTCCCTTAGTGTGAGATGCCCACATAGCGCTGCCCTGCTTGTGCTTGGGAGGTGAGCATGTGTAGTTTACTGGAGTTTGTGCGCATGTTCACCTGAGACTTTCTTCCCTCTTTTTGGTGGGATGCCCCTAGAAAGTCATTCTCCGCATTTTGCCTCTTAATGAGCATGCCCGAGCCCACTTGCCCAGTTCCTGAGATCTTATAGGAAGCTGCTGATTATCAGTTTTAGGTGTTTTCATCTACTGGAAAACTGCCTCTCCATGGCACTGGCTGCAGCCAATTATCATTTAAGAGAGGCAGTGTGACAACCGCTGGACCATCACTTGATGGTCTCCTGGCATTCCTGGTAAGTCGAGAGAGCCCTCTCTTTTCCTGCTCATGACTGACTACCCACCTACTGTAACACAGTGAGAAAGAAAATATGGCTTTCAGGCCATGCCTTTTCAGTCAGCCTGTGAAGCAGGGACAACCAGCTCCTGTGCCTATAGCTACAGCACACTTCCAGCTAGCCCCTTGGTTCTAGTCAAGGGGATTCATCCCCGCTCGAGATTATACTGCAAATCTCAGTTGGGCGTTTCTTTCAACCTGACTGCCACCTGAGTTAGCTGGCCGACTTCCACAAGGTCCCCTGTGAGGTACAATCAAGAATAGCTTCTCTCTGTCCCCTCTGGAGACGGTGTGCATGCAAAGCACGTCTTGATGCTGATCCTTCTCGTATACTTCCCACCGCTCACTAAATCAGCTCCAGAGCTGGGTGGGGTTAAGGCCTTCCCCCATCGCCCTGATTGACAGGTTTTCCGGTGGGACTTTACCTCCCAGAGGTAGTCTCTCCCTTTCTCACACTCTGTGACTTCTCACACTCTGAAAACTCCACCTGGCTCAGCTGTAGGCTGCAGCCTGCCACTTCTTTGAAAGGGTCTGTGATTTGTTTCAGTTTTCCTGTTAAGTATCTGTGCTGCTTTTTGGAAAAAAGTTCACAGTATGAATCTCTACACACTACTTTGTTTTTCCAAGTGGAAGAGGCATGCTAACAATCCCTCAAATCTGCCATGTTGGAAAGAAAAAAGACAAAAAGACACAAAACAAAACCTGACTTCTTTTACGCAGCCTGAATATTTGAAATTCATCTATGTTGTTGCATCGATCAATAGTTCCTTTCTTTTTATTGCTGAGTATTATTCCACTGTATGTATTTACTATAAGTTCTTTATCAATTTACCTGTTAACTGACATTTGCATTGTTTCCAGTAAAGTTGATGATATGCAGACCTGATGAGCTAGCTCTTTGACTCTTAGTCATACGCCTTAGGGAAACTTTTTGCATATCTATCTATCTATCTATATCTATCATCTATCTATCTATCTATCTATCTATCTATCTATCTATCTATCTTTGTGTGTGTATACATATACATGTATACACACACACATATATACACACACACACATATATATACACAGATATATATATATATATATATATATATATATATATAAATCTTTGCAGTAACCTTGTTCATAATAGTCCCAAACTGGAAACAACTCACATGCCATCAATAGTAGAATATATTATATTATCATGGTTTATTACATAGAGCATTTTATTTCATGTAGCAACAAAAACTAAAGAACTATATACTGCAATGTACATGAATCTTACAAATAAAACATTGACCCAAAGGAGAAAGA
This sequence comes from Pongo pygmaeus, assembly GCF_028885625.2. NCBI lineage: Eukaryota > Metazoa > Chordata > Mammalia > Primates > Hominidae > Pongo > Pongo pygmaeus. The sequence continues at coordinate 151,450,066 of NC_072373.2, read as the reverse complement.
CATGAATGATTCAATACATTATATATAGATTTATAGAAATCTCACAAAGGTTTTAAATAAAAGAAAGTGAAGAATGATTATAAAGATGAAGATGGTGTTTACCTTTCAAGGTGAAGGAGTTGTGAACAGTGAGGGACTCTCCGGGTGCTTCTTTAGGGGCTAAAAATGTTGTTTGTTTTGAACAGGGTAGTGGTGAAATGGGCATTTGTTTTACAATTATTTTTAAGAAGAGTGTGTGTGTGTGTGTGTGTGTATGTGTATATGTATATATATATATTACTTTTCTGCGTGTATTGTATATTTTATAATTAAAACAGAAAAAAATGAGAAGTTATATCTACACAAAATTTGAAATTAGGAAAAACTGGGTCTGAATTCCTACTCTGCCTGATAATTTGTGAGCTTCTAAAAGTCTCTAGTTTCTCCATCTATAGATGAGGATGACAACAGTACTGAATTCAAAGCTATGTCGTAAGAATGAAATTAGATAATACATATAAACTAGATTGCTGGTACCTTCACTTAGAAAAACAAACTCAAGTGCCAGTGGATATTGCCAATCCTGTATAACAACAAACTGATAACTTACTATGTCTCTCTTGAGTAAATTTAATTTTATCGTAATTGAAAATAAAGATAAGACTTGGTAGCTCATAAGAAAATGAAAGACTGAAAGTTGAATTATAAATTGGTATCAGGGTTTTCCTTTTCTTATTTGAGTATGCAGTTTTCCTTTGACTTCAAGAGGATATATCTAAAAGAAATTCAAAATTTAAAGGAAAGAAACTTATTAAATGGCTTGGTTACGTCTGCCCCCTAGTGGTCAATGCTCTACAACCTACAGAGATGCTGAAGATAGAATTCTGGTTTGAATAAAAACGACTAAGGCTAATTGTTAACAAATAACTATCAGAACTAAAAGTGTTTAAATTTGTAATGTGATTAAAATATGCAATATTTAAGTGCAAAATATTTTCATCCTGGCATTGAATATGCAACAGTATTCGGAGATACTGTGTTCTGTACTACATTTTGATATTTCTGGCATTATATCAAACTGATTATTCATGCACATTTGCACTTTAGGCTGACATTAATGCATCTTATTTTAGCATATTTGTCAACCTGTAGGATAGACATTTAAATGTACAATACTCAGAGATTATAGTGATCAATAAATACGTAAAATAAATACTTTGGCCGTTTACTTTTTCTAACTATGATTCTTTATTACATAACTTTTGGATAACAGAGTTTGGAAGTGACTTATACATGCATGTGATTTGTACAGACATTTTCAGTCAGAACAAACATACTTCAAGTGCCACTTTCCCTCAGTTTTAATTTACAGTGGATTTAGGATTTTTCTATAAGAACCAAAAGTTTGCAAGTTGGTCACTACAGCAGATTGCTATGGAAACATGACAATATGCCAATGCTTTATTCACAGAGATGTACAATGGACTCCTTTCAGTTACATGGTAGTAACTCCAGACTTCTTATATCAGTCAGGGTTCTCCAGAGGCAAAGAACGAATAGGATATCTATGTCCCTGAGAGGGAATGTTTTAGGGGAACTGGCTCACGTGATTATGGAGGCTGAGAAGCCACATGACAGGCCATCTGCAACCTGGAGACTATAGGATGATGGTAGCATGGCTCAGTTCAAGTCTGAAGACCTCAGAACCAGGGAAGCTGATGGTGTTACTTTCAGTCCAAGGCCAAAGACCTGAAAACCTGTGCCAGGGTAAGAAGTGGGAGCACTCGGCGCTTGTGCAAATCCTGGAGTCCAAAGGGTCAAGAGCCTGGAGTTCTGATGTTCAAGGACAGGAGAAGAAAGGTGAGTCAGCTCCAAGAGAGAAAGATAATTTGCCTTTTCTCTGCCTTTTGTTCTATCTGGGCTCCCAGTCAATGGAAGGGTGCCCACTCACATTAAGGGTGGATCTTCCTCACTCAGTCAACCAATTCACATGCCAATCTCCTGCTGAAACACTTTCATAGACACACCTATAAATAATGCTATACCTGCTATGTAGGTATCTCATAATCCAGTCAAGGTGAAATCTAAAATTAACCATCACAGATGGCTTCTGAAATTGATTTCTCTGTCATCTGTACTCTTGCTGATTCTTTGTCGATACTGGTTTTAGGTTCAAGCATTATCATACTATATGTTAATTACTTAGCTTTGTGGAGTTATGCATTATGACACTACATGTTAGTTATTTCACAATATGTCTCTGTACTTGGCTACATTGCTTTTTGTGGTCATGGGTTCAATTAGCATAATTTCTGCCCATAATAGATTTCAATACTGTTTTGGAAGAGTAAATGAAGTGATTAGAAAGCATAAGGGCTTATAGGATGTGAACCTGATTTGTTAAAAGGCAATTGAGAACAACAACAAAACAACTATTTTTAAATGTAAAGGACCAAAGTAGGAAAAGGCAAAGAGAGATGGAGCTGAAACCATTACCCATTTTGTTGGCCAATATTAATGAACATCTGTGTTCATCAGACTTGAGGCAGAAAATGAAAGCAACTCCGGGTCTTGTAACAAAGGTCATTTAAGGAAGAAAGTTGGCTACAAAAGTGCTGAGGAAGATGAGAAGGTAAATCAAGGTGGAGAATCAAGGCAAGGTTAGCTAAAACTGGAAGCCATTACCACCCTGAGGGCAGGAGGCACAGTGTGAGGAGGTGCTGTTACCAGAACCAAGAAGCTGAAGCTCTTTGGAGGAAACCATAGTGAGAGCTTCCTGGTGAGAAATGAAACTGCTGGGGGTGATAGGGGAGGGCTGCCAGATGGAAACTGTAGCCATGGAGGTATAGCTGTTTCTAGAAGTCAAGGCCAAGAGAGTGAGAGAGGAGCAGACATACCCTAGGATGTCTGCACTCTAGCCCTGCAATATCTAGCCAGTATTTCCCATTGTCCAGACCAAGGCATAAACCAGTGAAACAGGGAGTCTGGAAAACGCAGTCTGCAGGGATGGGCATTCCTGTGAAATAGACCAGAATTGGATGCAAGCCTGAGGAACAGATCTGGAGGCAAAAATGTTACTCACCATTCCATAATCCCTTGTTTTCCCCACTCCTTACATTCCAACCTCTCTGGTCTTTGTTCCATTCCTAAACACAGGATTAATGTTCATGCTGCTGGGTGCAGTGGCTCTCGCCTGTAATCCCAACACTTTGGGAGGCCAAGATGGGTGAATCACTTGAGCTTAGGAGTTTGAGACCAGCCTGGGCAACATAGTGAGACACTAGTGTTCAAATAATAAATAAATAAACAAATTTATTTATAAAATATGTCCATGCCTCTGAACCTTTCCCTATACTAATCTTGTATTCTAGAATGCAATCTCTGTGTTCTTTCCTATTAGAATTCAACAAATTGTTCAGAACCCAATTTGAATGCCACCTCACGATATAACTTTTCTCATACTACTAACATATTCCATTGGTACTCCCTGTACTTAGTACTTTGATGATACTTCTTTTGTAGCAATAATTTCTGCTTTACAGTATGGTGATTTATGTATATGTCTTTCTCTGCTAATATTAGAGGACATATTTAGCTACTCCTTTGACTAAAAATCCCCAGAGATTCAACACTTTGATTAGTGTTAAAATGTATGGAGTTCTTGTATTGTTATAACAAAAAGTGAGATTCTGAAAAAAAAAAAAAAAAAGATCACCAAAACCACAGGAGTTGGAGAATGGTTTTCCTCAATGATTCTCGAAATAATGTGTTTTTTTTTGGTTTTTAATATAAAGTCATCCCATCAAATTATGATATTCTGAAAATATTTGAGGTATACAGTATAATTTTCTTCCTTTCAGTAGTTTATTACTTATAATAAGCTTAAGTCTTTTAAGTTTCTTTCCAAGAGTTTTAAATCACTCAGGCTGAATTTTTAGAAATCTTGCCTTTTTATTTTCAATTTGAAAATAAAATGTGAGATATCTATTAAGATTCTGTTAAAAACAATGGGAGCTTAAAAATTATGGGAGGAAGTATGTCTAACTGCATAAGGAAAAATAAAAGCGATTTTTTCCCACCTGAGAAATTTTAGTCATAGAAAAGACACACTACCCATGTGGAAATTAAGTATTCAATCACCTATAATTAACAGGCTGGATAATTAGATTGCTGGATATTTTAAATTAATCTAGGTAGTATAGATATTTCCCCAGGCCCTGCTAGCTTGAGTGGATAAAGAAGCAAAGAATATAGGTTGAAATAATAATGCTAACACACACACATACACACAAATACAAACACACACACACATAAACACACATATGCATGCTCATCTTTGTCTGAACTTACGTACAACAGAGTCAACTTTTCCTTTAAAAATATGAGTTCCAGATAAATTCTCTGGGTGCCTCAGAATTTGAATTGCTGACGCTGTTGACCATTGGGTTCCTCCTCACATATATACAGAGAGCTGCTCCCTAACTCCAGTACCCAACAAACGGCTCCTTCTCTTTCACCAATTCTGATAATACTGAGGGTGGCAGTTGCCAGATTCAGTCCCAAAGTGCCATACCTCAAAGAGTCCCATTCTCAGGAACGTCCCTCTGTAGTTATCATCCCTGATGATACTCTGCTCCCCTGACAGCACTACACCCTGAAGAGTCACCACAGAGAGCAGGTGTGCCCCTCTGTGTATGGCTATGAGCCACTCCCATAAGACATTACCTGATGTGCTCTGCCCCCACTCACAGTCCAGGGACTATGGCATATATCTTCTTGCGCACCATGGAGGACTTCTTTCAGTTCAGAGATGGTAGGAAAAAGACTTTCTCCCTTAGGCGTGGAGAGGTTGAAGCTGCAATAGATGTCAAGATTTTGCCTTCACTCTTCTTAGAGAATCCATCATTACTAGTGCAAGTCAAAGTTGTTTACAAAAATAAGTGCATTGAATTTTTTTGAGAATTGTTTTCCTCTAAATACAGCAGAGATGATTTTGTCTCATCTTCAAGACCAGGCTACAGAGGATCAGAAAGGTGTAGCCAGTGCAGTTTTCTTTAATAAGAATGGAAGCTGTATATGTGCCACATTTTCTTAATCCAGTTTATCATTGATGGACATTTGGGTTGGTTCCAAGTCTTCGCTATTGTGAATAGTGCCGCAATAAACATACGTGTGCATGTGTCTTTATAGTAGCATGACTTATAATCCTTTGGAATACTATGCAGCCATAAAAAAGGATGAGTTCATGTCCTTTGTAGGGACATGGATGAAGCTGGAAACCATCATTCTGAGCAAACGATCACAAGGACAGAAAACCAAACACTGTATGTTCTCACTCATAGGTGGGAATTGAACAATGAGAACACTTGGGCACAGGGCGGGGAGCATCACACACTGGGGCCTGTCATGCAGTGTGGGCAGCGGGGAGGGATAGCATTAGGAGAAATGCCTAATGTAAATGACGAGTTAATGGGTGCAGTGAACCAACATGGCACATGTATACATATGTAACAAACCTGCACGTTGTGCACATGTACCCTAGAACTTAAAGTATAACTGAAAAAAAAAGAAGAAGAAAAAAAAAAGAATGGAATGGAGGCTGATTCATTAGCACAAATGTTAGGGTTGGTTGGTATCTGCAGATGTAGCTTCAAAGTACATATTTCCCAGTAAGTCAAACAAAAATTTTCTTAGTACTCATGGAAGAGATAATTCACCTGTTCCACAACATTCTTTATTGAAAATCCATGTTCTGTGGCCTGTGTAAATGCCTTAGGAAGGTCAGTTCTGTAGAAAGCTTGATCAATACCACTGGGATGGTGAGGCTGTACCTTTAGAGATGTGTATTGGAGCTTTGGGTGCCCAGCTTGGATTAAAATGATACAATCTGATTGCATCATAGCAATACCAAGGACATGTACTTCAGCATTCATATCTCTGTCAGTCATTCCAATATCATAATATCTAGAAACTTGCAATTACTCTGTAGTCTCCATAAACTTGAGATATTCTTTCAGAGTCTCAGCCTCTGGGTTTTGGAGGCTCACTCACTTGCTGTTCTTATTTTGCTGCTTTTCCAGGTATATTTTGTTTTTAAAACATTTAGCTCTCATGTAAGATACATTTTCTTTGCACTCCATATACAATGAAAATATGCTTATCCTGAAATTCATGTAAGTTGTAAGTTACAAGGATGAACAACTATTCATATTCAAGAAAATTTATTCCTTTCATTCTTCATGATTATTATTCATGAGCTTCTCCACTGTGCAGGGCATTGTTCCAGATTCTAGAGTCTGAAGAGGGTAGCATTAAAATGTGACTTTGGAAGCCTACATTCAACATTTTTCTTTATCGTTAAGTAGCCCTGTGATTCAAGGTTAATTTCTTAACTTCTATAAGATTTGGGCTTCTTATTTGTAAAATAAAGGGGTTGAACTTCACAAGTTCAACCCTTTCCAGGTTCTTTCCAGGTCTGAAATTCTATGATATTACAACTATAAAAATCCTCATGTAAATATTTGCAAATATAGGATAAGCAGTTAAAACTCTGTAAAGTATAAACTTCTAACACATGAGGTTCTAAGTGATATAACTTGATTTGGAAAGTATGTTTGATGAGCTGGAGATGAAAAAAAAGTACTGAAAAGAAGACTGGCAACCTATATGTTGCAAGTCATCTTTCTGTGACTTATCTCACCTTCCTCTGGTTTCATATTCAGAACAAGTTTTATCATAATTTGCAGCTAAGTAGAATCAAAGTAGGATATAAAATCAATCATGTTTATTCTGTTTTCATACATCATTTAAAATTACCAAATGTACCAAGTATCTGTAATTGGTCCCAGCTTATCATTTGTGGACTCAAATGACAAGACTGTATGTCCAGAGATGACGTGAGAATACCATTTCATTACTTCAACTCGGTTAGGTCTGTGTGACCAAGAAGAGGCAAGCTTGTAATTGGCAATGAGACCTGGACAGTGGGGAGGAAAGGAGAATGATAGCCCAAGCAGATAGTAAAAAAGATGGATGAGCTGTAGGTGAGAGGAGGGCTTGATGGGCTGGGAACATGACTGTACTGAGAAAGAATCATCGTAGTGCAACATCTTAGTGCAGGCCTGGGAAGGCACATTAGCAACTGTTGATCTGGATGATGGCTGGGTGGCTCTGTTCAGCTGCTAATTTTATCTTTTCTCTTTTTTGTTATTAGTCACAAAATGAATCACTTGCATTAAGAGCCAGTATAAGTCATAAAACAACAATACATTAATTATGCTATTTTCCCTGCACAACATTTATTGTTGTTGTTTTCTCTCAATGCCAGTTATTATGAATACATTGCAGAAATTTAGGATAATATACAGGATTATGAGACAAAGACTCACAAGGGCTAATTGTATCCCATGTTCTCTTTTTAATTGTTACTTGTTTATTTGTATGATGCTTCAGGGTAATCAAATCCCCTCACCAAAATCAAAGACAAGGAAAGCCGTCAACGCATACTGAAATGAAATTTAAAATATCTAAAGAAATACATTGTTTACTTCATTCTTCCCTGCCAAAAAGTACCTGGATATGCAAACAGGTATACAATTAGGTAAAATCTTAGATGTACAAGTCACCAGTGAAAACAGCCTCGATCACTGGAACCTTTCCTAAAAATGACTCATTAAGAGGAGTTTTATCAAGTATTAAAGGGGTGACCTGCTGTCTTGATGTGCTGCTTCCTGGCTGGAGCTGTGAAGGTGCATCAGAAAGAGCCCAATCAAAGCAAAACCATAAAGTCAGGTTTTTATTTGAAATGTTTTCATTTCATATTTCCTCATCTCTCTCTTCCTCCTGCCTTGTTATGATCACTCCATCTTTTAACACCTAGCACTTATGCCATACCATTTCCTTTTAGATCTCTGAAAATGATAATACCAATAGTAGCACTTTTTATGTGATAAATGCTATAACAAATATTATCTTAATTTTCACTCCCAAGAGCTCTTGAGAGTTCCTACTTTTCAAACGAAGACTTAAAATCAGGAAGAGTTTTGTTCAAGGTCAGCTAGCTGGTACCCAGGAAAGCCAGAACTTGAACAGATTTGTATGATATTGTTGTTGGAGCTTTATTCTCATGCTGTGTTCCAGCCTTATTTGTGTGTCTTTCCCTCTGGATCAAGGATATGAGGGTTTTTTTTTTTTTTTCCACCAAGTGCTTGTTTTGAATAGAGTATTTTTATGAAGGAAATGCCCTTAAGAACCAGATAAATATACCTCTAAAACTAGTTGAGGTTGGAAGAAATAGTTTTGGCTGAAATTTTCCAAGAACTCCTCAAATGATATCCCCAATTCCAGTGTTTTTCAAGCTAGCCCATCTTCAAGTGTGAGATGGAGATAAGCCAAGAAACTAGAAAAAGCATCACTGCTAGATAACAAGACCAGTTCCCTCAGTCAGCATTCCCATATGACAGAGCAAGACCACAAGCTACCTTTACCTTCTGAATCCTTGAGCACAGTAGCTTTGCCTCCTGTAATACACATGCTGCACACCACTCTGAGTTCTGCTGAGCTGGGCCCAGGACATGAGCAGTGCTACATGTGGCCAATGCCCTGACACTTTATTCCTGCTGACCTCATTTAGCCTAATTACTTTGTCCACTGCCTTTGGAATAAGGTGTTTTAGATACCCATATATGGTGTGTGTCAGAATTCCACCAGACAGCTAGGATGACAGGTCTGGGACCTGATCAATGCACCCTACCCCTCCCCTGGAAAGAAATTAATCTAGATAAATGGAAAATCAAGGCTGAAAAAATTTGACATCTCTAGAAAAAAGGAAAGCATGAGACTCATCCATGTCTGAAAAATGCTCAGCCTGATACTGTGCTAGGAAATGGAGACATCAAGGTAAATAAGATCTGGTCCTTGATGGCATTCACATAAGGCATAAATTAAAGTTGTCAAAAAAGCATGGTCTATAGATATTTACATTTTCAGAACAGATGAGTTCGTTTTTTTCCTGCAGAACAATGATAGTCATTTGTATGACATTTTCCTATTATTTGCTATTGATACTAAAAAAGAAAACTTAAAAATACACTATCCCAGGTGTAAAACAATGATTAAATATAGTGCACTTACAGAGTTCTTCACAAATGATAATTGTACAGAGCAGTGATTTTTTTCAAAGTCAAACAAACTCATATAATTATCACCCCTGAGATGCCTCTGTTTTGTCTCCTCTCAGTCATGACCTCGTCCTCCCCAGTATTATGATTTCTATACCCTAGATTAATTAAAGTTTTTACACTTTATATGAATAGAGTCATGTTTTCACGCTTCTGTGTCTGGCTTTTTTCACTCAACAGTATTTTAATTTATATTAATATAAACCCATACAACATTACACAATTAATATTCATTTAAATTTAGCCTAGTTACTCTGTCCACTGCCTCATTATTTCTACTGAAGATCTTCAAAACAGAGACCTCATTCATTTTTATAATATCTTATCCATGATACACTGTCTCCCTGTACATTTACTCGATCCTATGGGACATAGTATCACACTTAACAGTGATTATTGAATTCATTTAAATGATTGAAATTAAAGAACATCTAGAGAGAGGAAAGTAAAATAAGCAAGTGGTAAGGACACACTGAAAGCAAAATCCTGAATAGTAAAGTGAAGAACCATAGCAATTAGATTCTCAGCATCAGAAGAATTTTCTCTGTTTATGCTTTGAATCTTGTCAATGTTCCACAAACCCATCTTGTTAATTATATTCTGCAAGATTTTGTTTGAGGATTCCTTTTTCTCCATGAACCAGCAAAGTCTTGCCAAATTGCCCTTTGTGTTTCATTAGCCATTCTTCGTTGGTTGATTTTCTTCTTTTCACAGTCTAATGAATGTTCAGCCTTGTGATTTCTTCAAAAAAAAGTTCATCATGTACAAGCCTATTGTTCTATTAGAATATTATCAGCTCTATTCAATCTATGAAGCTATTATTTGTTGCAGAATCTATTTCAAGTTAATAATCTCTATATGTTTAATTAAATAATTTCTAAATTTTTTGCTGTATTCATGAGTCAGAACACCACACTGCCTATGCCTTGCTTATAGCAAGGCCTGCTTTTAAGAAATCAATGAATCTCATGCTGGAGTGTGTCACTTTTCCAGTTTGGGAAAACGAGCATTCTTTGGTTAGCAGAGGACAGCAATAAAAAGTGAAAGATGGAGGCAATTTGGTTTTGAGTACTTTGTCTGGAGCAAAACTGTATCTGCAATGGAAGCATGATAGAAAGGACAATGGTGGGGATCCAATGGCAGTTCAGACCTAAGTAGTCATTGCACATTCACACAGTCTCTCAAAGACATTTCATCTTCTAAAGATCTCCTTGGAACACAATTCTGTTCCTATGTAGGTCATACTTTGGACTCTTCAGTGGCACACAATTGTATTATCTCCAGAATTGTAAAATGCATCTTTTTGACATTCAGTGAAAATATTCTTTACACTATAAAGACATCTCCCAGGATTTCCAGGGAAGGTCACTTTTTGTTGGAATGAAGTAGATAGAGTTATTATTTGGCAATTCTAGTAGAAAAAATACTTGATGCTATTTACTTTTTAAAAGAGAGAAAACATTTTCCACTTCTGATTTCAAGGGAGTAGTTTATATCAGAATTAATTTCCTGTCTTGGGATAAACAACAAAAGCTGTATACAATTTTTTTAAAATAAATAAAATAGCTATTTAAAAGCACTGGAGAAGAACCAAGGCAATCAGAAATAAGAAAAAATACACCAAGTTGGCCTGGTGCAGTGGCTCACCCCTGTAATCCCAGCACTTTGGGAGGCCCAGGCGGGTGGATCAGGAGGTCAGGAGATGGCGACCATCCTGGCTGACATGGTGAAATCCCGTCTCTACTAAAAATACAAAAATTAGCTGGGTGTGGTGGTGCATGCCTGTAATCCCAGCTACTCTGGAGGCTGGGATTGAACCCAGGAGGTGGAGGTTGCAGTGAGCCGAGATCGCGCCACTGCACTCCAGCCTGGTGACAGAGTGAGACTCCGTCTCAAAAACAAACAAACAAACAGAAAGCAAAAACAAAAACAAAACAAAACAAAACCAAAAAAAAGAAAAAATACACCAAGTTGAGTTCCTCTTTCTCTGCAACTTTTACTCCTTGAGGCATTTGCTGATTAACAGTTTTCAAAGTCAACAGCTAAACAAAAGCAAAGACTTAAAGCTTGCTCTAGTCTCACTTGGCTAGTGATATAAAAATAAGAATTCAGAGATACCAAGGAACTCACGACTTCATGAGCAGGGTTTTGAAGAAAAGGCAACCATGGGGAACAGAACCCACTGTTCTGCTAGGCTCTTGCCTTCATTATAGTATAAAATGAATAAGGATCCCCTTTGAAGATTCTCAGCTTGTTTTCTGTGGATATGCTTGAAGCTTTCTAACTCGTTGTTATTAGGTTGGTGTAAAAGTAATTGCGATTTTTGTCATTGAAAGTAGGAGCAAAAATCGCAATTACTTTTGCACCAACCTAATAGAATTAGCCTTCACAGACTGCCAGAAACCAGTCAAGATTTGCATGTGAAATATCTAGTATAAGCCTGTTAATCTTTTTGTGTAGTTCAAGGTGAGCCTTGGAAAAGCAGTAAGGGAACCTCAAGATTCTTGAGACCATCATCTGATGAGGAAAGGATTAAATGTATGAGAAAACAAGAGCAATGGGTTTCCAGGGGTGACAGGCTGCATTTGTTCTCATGTTTTCCCTGGAAACCCATTCACTGGGGTCTCTTGGTATAATTCTACCAAGGATTTCATAGCACCTCACATCTCTTTCATCAGTTTTTACCTAGGGTAGAGGTTAGCAATTTTTTTTCTGTGAGGTCTAGTTAGTAAATATTTGCAGCTTTGTGAGCCAGGTAGTCTCTGTTGCAACTACTTAGTGCTGCAGTTGTATTATAAAAGCAGCCAGAGATAAAAAGTAAATAAATGGGCATGGCTGTGTTCCAATAAAACTTCATGAGCACTGAAATTTAAATTTAATATTTTCATGTATCATGAAATAATATTCTTCTTTTGAGTTGCTTTCACCATTTAAAATGTAAAATCTACTCTTCTCTTAGGCTCTGTGAGAACAGGTGGTAGGGCAGATTTGGACTATGGCTGTAGTTTTCTGACCCCTGCCTTGGAGCTTCAAGTCTTTCCTGATATTCAGGGTCCTCAAAAGAGTCAGTACTATTTTCCTATAAAAAAGACATTATGGTCATATAGGTTTTGGCAGAAATATTCTGAGGACTATCTGTTTTTGGAATTAACTTCAGCTGCTTAATAACCACCTCGTCAAGAAAGGATGGCTTGTCAGTTTAGTGGTTATTTTCAATGTTTGCTCCAGAAATAGCTTGCTTGATTTTTCTCCTTCAGAGTAACAGATTCTAAACATGAATGAGAAATTATTCAATATGACTCATGGTTCTGTCAAGAAGGGAATGTGGAATGAGACAGGATTTTTTTGTTCTTGTTGAAATTTTACATTTGTTAATGAATGACTTCTATTTATGAATAGGTATAAAACTTGACTGGATTACCGCACACGTTCAGTTGGATCATCAGTAAGAAAGTAAGTGACTGGCTGTCTGGTTGAAACAGCATTAAAATACTGACATTTGTCATCTCTTGATGGGTCAAATCAGAGAATAGTCTGATAAATTAGTAAATTAAACAAGAAAGGCAGGATAAATGGCAATAAAATAAGAAAAACATACGATAATACACATCCAACTGTGAGTCAGATTGTTATAGTACAGAAATGTACACTAGAATTTAAAAAATCCTTAAAAATTCCTCCCCCAAATAATAATCAATTTATACAAATGTTTTAAACTCAAATGAGAATGTGTTACAAATACATTTTAAGTGGACAGAAGGATACCATTCCAAGGCAATTTTCCAGCTTTGGAGAAGGAAAATCAGCACTGATATTTATAGCAGGTTGGGAGATGGTTTTCTTGCCTCTTTCAGAAACCGTGTCCTCTTTTTCACTGAAAGAGGACTTCTAACAAAGGAATTAATTCAGCAGAGTTTCACTAACAAAGAAAAAACTTAGAACATACCAGTATGAGGGCAAAATGTTGCTTCAGTGCAGATATCTTTAGCAAGAAATTCAGTACTTGAATGAAAAGACTTTCTGTACTTGCTCCTGCAAAACTGTAATATTGCTCAAGTCAAACAGCAAGAGTGAGTTTTGGAAAACAAGTAATTGAAAGGACCAGTAGATGGCATAAATAAGTCAGGATAGACTTGTTGGTTTGGTGAAAGAAACAAGGACAATTTGGCAGATCCTTACTTTTATGTCTCCCTGTCTGTTTAAGCTTGTAGTATTTGCCTCTGTGATCCTAGCACACTGAGCTACTACTATGACTTTAGTTCACACTTAAGAAGGATTCCCTGAGCACAAAGCCCAAAACTTAAAGAAATGATAAGGTCAGAAGAGAGTTATATTTACAATCATTATTTTCCTATTTCCATCCTCATGCCTTTTTTTCTTTCTCCCTCCCTTTCTTCTTTCTTTTCATTCTACCTCAAATGCAAATATCTGGGCCACATATATTCCTGGTTTGCCAATGTCATTGGTTGCTAATCCATCTCTGGTTTTTAATTCTCCCCTTTTCTGAGACTGCAGCATTCATCTCCTCCACAGTATTCACACTCATGCATTTGATGTTTACCCTTGACAGTATATGTATGTACACTTATAAAATATGTAGTGTTTTGTGAAGGTATATATTTTTAGTTTTCATACATGGTGTTATGTTGTTGATTTCTTTGTTTCTTTTTTTTTCACTCAATACCAGGTTTCTAAGAAACTGAAGTTGCTGTTACTTCCAACTGCTACCTACTATTATTCTATAGATGTACCTACTGCATTTTAATTGGCTATTCCTTTACAGATGAACAACATAGACCTTGGTTATTAGAGAGTAATCTTTTATTTTTTCTTTCCATTTCTTAGGGTATTTTACGACTTTAAAAATATATTTTGTAAAATGGCTTTTAAAAATTTGATGAGCAGTAAATAAGGCAGAGAAAACAAGGTGCGTGTTTGTGTGTGTGTGTGCATGTATGTGTGTGTGAAAAAGCCTTCTTACTCCTCCACTACAAAACTGCTCTCTTCCTTTAAGCCTTCTAAGAGGATTTTCTGATTCTTATTACTACAAATTTTTATATTTTTACCTACCATAAGTGTGAAACACAAGGAAATATGTTTATTTTACCCTTAGATTTTTGTGACTCTTGTTCTAACAATGTATTTGAAGAAAGATCAAAAGTGAAAATGTTATAAAATTTAAAAACTGGTGTTTTGAAGCCCACATAATGACTATTCCTAATATGCATCTTCTCTATCTGTGTAATACCTTTTATGGAAAATGAATATATATACCCTGTAGCATTAAACATCAGTAAGATATCTGTGTCACATAGATGGGCAATAATGGTGGGGTGGAAAGACCATATTCTTTATTATAGACCAGGCATGGCGAAGTGTTTCTATCAGGGCTGCTATCAGCTGCGTTGTGTCCCCTCAAAATTTATGTTGAAGCCCTAATGTCCCATGTGACTATATTGGACATAGGGCTTTTAAGGAGGCAATTATGGTTAAACAAAGTCATAAGGGCCTTGATTCAATAGAACTCATGTCCTTAAAAGAAGATGAAGAGACATCAGTGCTCTCTCTCTCTCTCTCTGCCATGTGACCACACAGCAAGAAGGAGGCTCTCTACAAGCCAGGGAGGGAGTGTCCACCCTGGACAACATGACCATGTTGTCACCCTGCACACACTATCTGCATAAAGGCCCAGATAATAAATATTTTAGACTTATGTACATGACAGCATTGTGAGACTTATTCTGGAAAACTTCTCTAAGGAGTTGACAGTTGCTTGAGAAATCAATCACGAGCAGAACCAGTTACCCAAAATTCAAGGTGTTCTTGGCAGAGTACACAGCAAGTGCAAAGGCTTTGAGGTGTGGAAGTGGTGTTCAGCTTGTGGGGGCAGTGAGGTGCTCAGGACAATGATAGGGCCAGTGTGTCTGGTGTAGAGTGTGAGTGAGACAGATGAGATATGGAAGGAGAATGAGTACAGTGAGGTCATGATGAAGACACAGAAAGGAATGCGGATTTTATCATAAGGATTATGAGAAGATTTTGGAGTGTGTGTGTGTATAGGTAACTTTATATTTATTTGGGACATTTTGAAGCCTGAAAGTAACTTGATCTGACTTATGTTTTTTTTTTTCTTTTTTTTTTTTTAAATACTTTTGTCTGCTAAATGGAAACTGGGAGCTCTGGTAGGAGGCAATTGCAAACCTGAAACACTGATGCTAGAAGGAGTAGGTAGATTTCAGATATTATTTAGATGCTGAATCATCAAGTCTTGTTGATGGATTACAAGTGGAAAACAAGGGAAAGAGAGGAATAAAACATTGTGTTTTGATTTCAACAACTATAATAAGGATGGTGTATTTCAAATGGGAAAAATAGGCAAGGAATAGTGTTTTTTTTTCTTATGAGAAGGCAGTGAAAGTTTATTCTGGACATGTTGTGGAATTAATGAGTAGGCAGTTATATGTACAAGTCCACATGTCAGTAGAGAATGTGGGTTGTAGTGTGGTCAGCAGCATAGAGATGGATGAAAAGCTATGGGACTATATGGGAACCCCCAAGGAAGGAATGAGCAGAGAAAAGAAAAGGAGGGACTTGTAGAAGCTGAGTGATGAAGGAGGAGCCAACAAAGGGCACCAAGAAGAAGCTGTCAGTGAGTCTGGAAGAACCCTTACAACAGAATAGCATACAATATGAAAGTGAAGAGCAGAGAGGATTTCAAGAAGAAAAAAGAGGTCAATTGCTTTGGATGCTGCTGAGAGGTTATGAAGGATGAGGACAGAGTGGTGATCACTGGATTTGGCAGTGGAGGTTGTTGGTGGACTTGACTAGAGTAGTTTCTCTGAAAGAAGGGGATCAAAGCCCTAATGAGCAGTGTTGAGAAGAGAATGACTGTATGGATTTGGAGGTGAAGAAGGAAATAGGATGAACATTGAACTTGTCTGATAAGCCTGAGATCGAAGTTGATCTCTACCACTTAGTAACTGAACGATCTGGAAAATAAAAGCATGTAATTTCTTTGAATTTGACCTTGCTTCTCTGTAAATTGTAAATAAAATGCCACACATAAGTGGTGTTATGAGGATTGAATGAGATAACATAAGTATCTTAGTTCATTTGTACTGCTATAAGAAAATACTGTAGACTGGGCAGTCCACAAAATCAAATTTATTTCCCACAGTTCTGAGGACTGGGAAGTCCAAGACCAGGCAGTTGGCAGATTTTGCATCTGGTGGGGGCTGCTCTCTGATTCCAAGATGGTGCCTTGTTGCTGCATCTTCCAGAGGGGAGAAATACTGTGTTGAAAGGAATGGAATGTGCAAAAAGGGGCAAACTTCCTCCATCAAGTCCTTTTCTAAGGGCACCTAATCCCATTCATGAAGGTAGAGTCTTTATGACCCAATCACTGCCTAAAGGTCAGACTTCTTAATACTGTTGCACTGGGGATTAAGTTTCAACATTTTCAACATGAATTTTGGAGAGGATACCATCATTCAAACCATAGCAGTAGGTTAAATACACAATGCACATAATAGGCACTTTACAAGTGTCATTTCCCTTTTCCTCTCATACTCTATTTACCACTCTCCAGGTAATGAATATTTCCAAAGTGCCACAGGTGGCCTTTGCATTTGCCAGAAAACTCTAGCATTGAGTACAAAAACAGCAAACAAAACAAAACAAACAAAAAACAGCCAAACAAAAAAACAACTTTGCTGCTCGAGTTTCTTTATCTGTGCATCATATGCAATAAGCATCATCATTATTGATCCCTGAGTACCACACACATGGGTGAGTAAGAGGACAGTCACAACATAGTCATAAAAAGTCTCTGGGCTCTATCAAAAAGATCTGATGTAAGGTTTTTCACAACTAAGGCATGCATTTGTACAGACTGAGTGACAATAGAACATGTAGAAGCTGAAGATGATGCACTTTTATTCGGTAAAGCAAGACTGGCATTGTCAAGTGGGTCCTGAGAAGTTCTAGGAACCTTGTGGTATGTTGCCACTTAATTGCATTGTACATGAACATAAAATAATTTAATGGCATTGCACATGCAATAGAAAAACAGATTGAGAGAAGCCAGTAAATGGCCTTGCCTGAGTCTTCCACAGGGTTGCTTTTCCAGGAGATTCTATTACATAGCAGGCCACATTGGTGCCTACAGTGAAAGGAAAATGAGTTATTCCAATTGAGGAACTTGCCAAAGTCAATTTACCTTCTTTTAAGCATGTCTCCTTATTTATCTTTTTTCCCACTCCTGCACCTGCTACTAAGAAAAAAACATTCTCTTTAAGCTTTATAATTAAAAAATACTTTACTGATTAAAATATTTGTTTATGTAATAACAATAATAATAACTAATTACATCCAGCCCGATGAGTTGTATATCACGTCTCAGCCAAGTAGGACTCAAAGCAGCTGAGCTATTAAATCTTGACAAGTGATAATGGAAAAGACTGCTCAGCCTTAACTATAGTGATGTTACCAGCAGTGCTATAATTATAATTTCCTCTTTCATTAAGGACCATAATTTGCCATTGATTTTTATGTAAAACCCCATTGACTTCGATAGAAATTCCTTATGCATAGTAAAGGGAAAATATGGCCTTTGTTACTTACTTGAATGTTTCTAAAACATTTAAACTTTCTTTCTTTTCCTTTCTTTTTTTTTTTTTTTGAGACAGAGTCTCACTCTGTCACCCAGGCTGGACTGCAGTGCAGTGGCGCAAGCTTGGCTCACTGCAACCTCCACTTGCCGAGTTCAAGGGATCCTCCCACCTCAGTCTCCTGAGTAGCTGAGACTACAGGCACTCTCTGCCACGCCCAGCTAATTTTTGTATTTTTAGTAGAGACAGGGTTTCTCCATATTGGCCAGGCTTGTCTTGAACTCCTGACCTCAGGTGATCTGCCTGCCTCACCCTCCCAATGTGC
This sequence comes from Pongo pygmaeus, assembly GCF_028885625.2. NCBI lineage: Eukaryota > Metazoa > Chordata > Mammalia > Primates > Hominidae > Pongo > Pongo pygmaeus. Next base: position 151,431,974 of record NC_072373.2, on the reverse strand, counting down.
TGGGATTATGGACAGGAGCCACAGTGCCCGGCCTGAACTTTTATTCTTTATAAGCGCGCACTGTATGATTGGGGGCCATGCACACAAATTTTCACCCTGTTCTTCACATCTTTTTTTCTGTTAGAAAGTATACATAAAATTTCTGCAATTTTTCTTGAAATGTTTATTACTTTTTGAAATAATTTTGTGTAGAATCATATTCCCGAAACAAATATAGCTCAGGTAACATCTGTTTGAAGATAGGCAAGTTCAAGAGCATCATCTTTTCCCACATTTCATGCCACGTTTTGCTCTATTATTGTTTTTGTTTGTGTGTATGTTTGCATGTTTGATAATGTCTGAAGTCTGTTAATTTCTTGAAGATGTTGAAACATGCTAGAAAAGAGGCAAATTCCCTTTTATCCCAACTATCCACTTACCATTCAAGTGACACACCCATCCCCACTCCACCTTCTTGCTCCCCTGCCAGATACAGACTCGGGCACTTACACCCCTTCTATTACACAGGAACAACCACATTTATTATCAGGCAAGCATAGTGCCCATTTCATGCTTTTGGCCCATTTTCACTTGCCATCAAAGCAGTAGGGCTGGAAAATGGTGAGTTATTCGATCTCTTGTCAGTATTCCTTATGTCTTTCTTTTCTATCTTTTTTTCCTGGTAAGAGCTTGATGCTTGAGGGAGTTGGACCCCTGCCACCTTGCTAAGTAAAAGCGATTGCTTGGACAGTCTTCATTGTCCTTCACTGGGAGGGAGCACCCTGTCTCTATCACTTACTGAGCATCATGGAAGAAGGTCCTGGGCATTGTGCTTGGCTGTGGATTCCACCTTTAGGAGTGGAGTTGCTTCCAGGCCCATGCAGTCTTGTGGAAAAATGAAACATGATCACCTGTTGTTTATGATTTTTTTTTAAAGCAAAGCATGCCCAAACTCTTAGGATTCACTGTGGTTTCAGGAGTATCAATCTTTGTGTGAATAGGGAGTTCTAGTTCCACTACAGTCTTACCTGGTAAATGTAGTAACCCAACCACTCTGGGAAAAGTCACTGACTATTACAAGCTAAGGGCTGAGAATCACTATGTCTGCTTATCAAACCAACCCCAAATTTAGGTTCCAAATAATAGCTTATGCTTGCCCACTTGTCCATGGATACCCTGGGGGTTATAGGCAGATCTAGGGTGAATGCAATTGTGTGGCTCTGCTTCAACCTGTAGCTCCAGTTGGAACTGGCTACTTTTATTTTTTAAACTTTCATTGTAAGTTCAGGGGTACATGTGCAGGTTTGCTATATAGGTAAACTGAGTGTTGCAGGAGTTTGAGATACAAATTATTTTGTCACCCAGTTAATAAGCATAGTACCCAATAGGTAGTTTTTCAGTCCTCAACCTCATCCTACCCTACACCCTCAGGTAGGCCCTGGTGTCTGTTGTTCCCTTCTTTGTGTCCATATGTTTTGAATGTTTAGCTTCCAATTACAAGTGAGAACATGTGATAATTTGGTTTTCTGCGCTGGCATTAGTTTTCTTACGATAACGGCTTCCAGTTCCATCCATGTTGCTGCAATGGACATGATCTCATTCTTTTTTTATGGTGCACATGTACCATATTTTCTTTATCCAGTCTACCATTGATGGGCATTCAGGTTGAGTCCATGTCTTTGCTATTGCTAATAGTGCTGCAATTAACATATGCATGCATATGTCTTTATGGTAGAATAATTTATATTTCTTCAGTCTAATGACCTCCCAACTGAGCTATCTCAGCTTACTGCAAATAATTTATATTCCTTTGGGTATATACCCAATAATGGAATTTCTGGGTCAAGTGGTAATTCTGTTTTAAGTTATTTGATAAATTGCCTAACTTCTTTCCAGAACTGCTGAACTAGTTTACATTCCCACCAGCAATGCACAAGCATTGCATTTTCTCCACAACCTCACCAGTATCTATTATTTTTTGACTTCTTAGTAATAGTCATTCTGACGGGTGTGAGATGTTATCTCACTCTGGTTTTTGATTTGCAGTTTTCTGATTAGTGATATAGAGCATTTTTTCATATGCTTGTTGGCTGCATATATGTCTTCTTTTGAAAAGTGTCTGTTCATGTCCTTTGCCCACTTTTTAATGGGTTTGTTTGTTTTTTGCTTAACTTGTTTAAGTTTCTTATAGATTCTGGATGTTAGATCTTTGTTAATGTACAGCTTAGAAATATTTTCTCCCATTCTGTAGGTTTTCTGTTTACTCTGTTGATAGTTTCTCTTGCTGTGCAGAAGCTCTTTAGTTTAACTGGATCTCATTTGCCAATTTTTGTTTTTGTTGCAATTGCTTTTGGCATCTTTGTCATGAAGTCTTTACCAGGTCCTATGTCCAGAATGGTACTAGGTTATCTTCTGGAATTTGTGTAGCTTTTGGTTTTAGATTTAAGTTTTTAATGTATCTCGAGTTAATTTTTGTGGGTGGTATAAAGAAGAGGTCTACTTTCAGTCTTCTGCATATGGCTAGTCAATTATCCAAGTACCATTTATTGAATAGGGAATCCTTTCCTCTTTGCTTATTTTTGCTAATTTTGTCAAATTTCAGATGATTGTAGGTGTGTGACACTTATTTTTGGGATCTCCATTCTGTCCACATTGGTCTATGTGTCTTTTTTTGTACAAGTTCCATGTTGTTTTTGTTACTGTAGCCTTGTAGTATAGTATGAAGTCAGATAACATAATGCCCCCAGCTTTGTTCTTGTCTAGGATTGCCTTGCTAGGCAAGCTCTTTTTTGGTTCCATATAAATTTTAAAATAGTTTTCTAGTTTATGAAGAATTGGCAGTTTTATAGGAATAGCATTAACCTAAATTGCTTTGGGCAGTATGGCCATTTTGATAATATTGATTCTTCCAATCCATGAGTATGAAATGTTCTTTCATTTGTTTATGTCATCCCTGATTTCTTTAAGCAGTGTCTTGTAATTCTCACCATAGAGGTCTTTCATCTCTTCGGTTAGCTGCATTCCTAGGTATTTTTTCTTTCTGTGGCTATTGTGAATGGGATTACATTCTTGATTTGGCTCTCAGTTTGAATATTGTTGGTGTATAGAAATGCTACTGATTTTTGTACATTGATATGTATCCTGAAATTTTGTTGAATTTGTGTATCAGATCAAGGAACTTTTGAGCAGAGACTATGGGGTTTTTTGGCATAGTATCATATCAACCACAAACAGGGATAGTTTGACTTCCTGTCTTCCTACTTGGCTGCCTTTTATTTCTTTCTTTTGCCTGAATGATCTAGCCAGAACTTCCAGTACTATGTTGAATAGGTGTGGTGACAGAGGGCACTCTTGTCTTGTTCTGGTTTTCAAAGGGACTGCCTCCAGCTTTTGTCTATTCAGTATGATGTTAGTTGTGGGTTTGTCATAGACGGCTCTTATTATTTGGAAGTATGTTCCTTCAATGCCTAGTTTTCTGAGGGCTTTTAACAATAAGGAATGTTGAATTTTATCAGAGATCTGTTGCATATCTATTGAGATAATCCTGTGGTTTTTGCTTTTAGTTCTATTTATGTGGTGAATAACATTTATTGATTTACATATGTTGGACCAACCTTGTATCTCAGGGGTAAAGCTTACTTGATCACGGCAGATTAGCTTTTTGATGTGTTGCTGGATTTGGTATACTAGTATTTTGTTGAGGATTTATGCAGCTATGTTCATCAAGGATATTGGCCTGAAGTTTCCTTTTTTTGTTGTGTCTCTGCCAGATTTTGATATCAGGTTGATGCTTGCCTCATAGAATGAGTTGGGGAGCAGTTCTTCCTCCTCAATGTTTTGGATTAGTTACATTAGGAATAGTTCCAACGCTTCCTTATATGTCTGGTAGAATTTTGCTATGAATCCATCTGGTCCTGAAATTTTATTAGTAGCTATTTTTACTGATTCAATTTTGAAACCCATTATTAGTCTATTCAAGAATTCAGTCTCTTCCTGATTAAATCTTGGGAGGTTGTATGTTTCCAGGAACTTAGTCATTTCTTCTAGGATCTTTAACTTGAGTGCACAGAGGTGTTTGTAATAGTCTCTGACAGTTTTTTTATTTCTGTGGGGTCAGTGGTAACATCCCCTTTGTCACTTCTGATTGTGTTTATTTGTATCATCACTCTCTCACTTTTAAATTAGTCTAGCTAGTGGTCTATCTATCTTACTAATTCTTTCAAAGAGCCAGCTTGTGGTTTAATTGATCTTTCATATGTTTTTTCATGTTTCAGTTTCCTTTAGTTCAGCTCTGATTTTGGTTATTTCTTGTCTTCTGCTAGCTTTGGGGTTATTTTATTCTTGTTTCTCTAGTTCCTCTAGATGTGACGTTAGATTATTAATTTCAGATCTTTCTGACTTTTAGATGTGACCATATAGTGCTATAAACTCCCCTCTTAGCACTGCTTTGGCTATATTACAGAGATTCTAACATGTTGTATCTTTTTTTTTTCTTATTAGTTTTAAAGGATTTCTTGATTTCTGCCTTAATTTCATTATTTATCTAGAAGTCACTCAGGAGCATGTGTTTAATTTCCATTTAATTGTATGGTTTTGAGTGATTTTCTTTTTTTTCTTTTATATATATATTTATTATACTTTAAGTTCTAGGGTACATGTGTACAATGTGCAGGTTTGTTACATATGTATACATGTGCCATGTTGGTGTGCTGCACCCATTAACTCGTCATTTACATTGGGTATATCTCCTAAAGCTATCCCTCCCCATTCTCCCCACCCCACAACAGGCCCCGGTGTGTGATGTTCCCCTTCCTGTGTCCAAGTGTTCTCATTGTTCAATTCCCACCTATAAGTGAGAACATGCGGTGTTTGGTTTTTTGTCCTTGCGATAGTTTGCTGAGAGTGATGGTTTCCAGCTTCATCCATGTCCCTACAAAGGACATGAACTCATCATTTTTTATGGCTGCATAGTATTCCATGGTGTATATGTGCCACATTTTCTTAATCCAGTCTATCACTGATGGACATTTGTGTTGGTTCTAAGTCTTTGCTATTGTGAGTAGTGCCACAATAAACATACATGTGCATGTGTCTTTACAGCAGCATGATTTATAATCCTTTGGGTATATACCCAGTAATGGGATGGCTGGGTCAAATGGTATTTCTAGTTCTAGATCCCTGAGGAATCACCACACTGTCTTCCACAATGGTTGTGGCAGCCTCGCTGCCACCTTGCAGTTGGATCTCAGACTGCTGTGCTAGCAATGAGCGAGGCTCTGTGGGAGCGGCACCCTCCGAGCCAGGCGCGAGATGTAATCTCCTGGTGTGCCATTTGCTAAGACCATTGGAAAAGTGCAGTATGAGGTTGGGAGTGACCCAATTTTCCAGGTGCTGTCTGTCACAGCTTTGCTTAGCTATGAAAGGGAATTCCCTGACCCCTTGCACTTCCTGGGTGAGGCAATGCCTCGCCCTGCTTCGGCTCATGCTCTGTGCACTGCACCCACTGTCCTGCACCCACTGTCCAACAAGCCCCAGTGAGATGAATCCGGTACCTCAGTTGGAAATGCAGAAATCACCCATCTTCTGCGTCGCTCATGCTGGGAGCTGTAGACTGGAGCTGTTCCTATTTGGCCATCTTGGAGCTGCCAGTTTTGAGTGATTTTCTTAGCATTGATTTCTATTTTTATTGCCCTTTGGTCTGAGGGTGTGGTTGGTACAATTTTTAAAAATATTTGTTGAGGGTTGTTTTATGCCCAATTGTGTTGCCTACTTTAGAGTATGTGCCATGTGCAGATGAGAAGAATGTATACTCTGTTGTTTTTGGGTGGAGAGTTCTGTAGATGTCTATTAGGTTCATTTCCTCAAGTGTTGAGTTAAGGTCCCAAATATCTTTGTAGTTTTCTGCCTCAATGATCTGTCTAATACTGTCAGTGGGGAGCTGAAGTCTCCCACTATTATTGTGTGGTGATCTAAATGTCTTCATAGATCTCTAAGAACTTGCTTTATGTATCTAGGTGTTCCTGTGTTGAGTATGTATATATTTAAGATAGTTAGGTTTTCTTGCTGAATTGAGCCCTTTATCATCATGTACTTCCCTTCTTTGTCTTTTTTGATCTTTGTTAATTTAAAGCCCATGTTGTCTGAAATTAGAATAGCAACACCTGCTTTTCCTTTTTTTCCATTTGCTTGGTAGACTTTTCTCCACTCCTTTATTTTGAGCCTATGGGTGTCATTGTATGTGAGATGGGTCTCTTGAAGACAGCATACCGTTGGGTTTTGCTTCTTTATCCAACTTTCCATTCTGTGCCTCAAATTGGGGGCATTTAGCCCATTTACACCAAAGGTTAGTATTGATATGTGTGTATGTGTTACTGACATCATAATATTATCTGGTTATTATGAGACTTATTTGTGTGGTTGCTTTATAGTGTCACTGATCTATATACTTGTGTATGTTTGTAGTGGCTGGTAACAGTCTTTCCTTTCGATATTTAGCACTCTTTTCAGGACCTCTTGTAAGGTAACTCTGATGGTAATGAATTCCTTTAGCATTTTCTTATCTGAAAGAGATCTTATTTCTTCTTTGCTTGTAAATCTTAGTTTGGCCAGATATGAAATTCTTAGTTGAAAATTCTTCTTTTTAAGAATGCTGAATATAGGCCCCCAATCTCTTCTGGCTTGTAGGATTTATGCTGACAGGTCTGGTGTCAGCTTGATGTGGTTGCCTTTGTAGGTGACCTGCCCCTTGTCTCTAGCTGCCTTTAACACTTTTTTTTTTTATTAAGATGATGGAGAATCTGATGACTATGTCAGATTCTTCTATGTCAGATGGTCTTCTTGTATAGTATTTTGCAGGGGTTCTCTACATTTCCTGAATTTGAATGTTGGCCTTTCTAGAAAGGTTGGAGAAATTTTCATCATGATATCCTGAAATATGTTTTCCAAGTTTCTTCATTTCTTTTTCTGTCTCATAGGCATGCCAATGAGGTGTAGATTGTGTGTTTTTACATAATCCCTTATTTGTCAAAGGTTTGGTTCGTTCTTCTTTGTTGTTTTTTTTATTTTTCTCTGACTGAGTTATTTCAGAGAGCCAGTCTTCAAGCTTTGAGATTCTTTGCTCAGCTTGGCCAATTCTGCTGTTAATACTTGCAATTGCATTTTGAAATTCTTGTAGAGTGTTTTAGCTCTATCAGATCAGTTTGGCTCTTTCTTACAACAGCCATTTCATTTATCAGCTCTTGTATTGTTTTATCGTAATTCTTAGATTCCTTGGATTGGATTTCAACTTTCTCCTGTATGTTGATCATCTTCCTTCATGTCCATATTCTGAATTCTATTTCTGTCTTTTAGCCATCTCATCCTGGTTAGGAACCACTGATGAGGAACTTGTGTGATTGTTTAGGGGTAAGAAGACACTTTGGCTTTTTGAGTTGCCGGAATTCTTGTGCTTGTTCTTTCTCATCTTTGTGAGCTGATGTTCCTTCAATATTTGAAGTTGGCAACGCTTGCATTTTATTTTCTTTTGTCCTATTAAACATCCGTGAGGACTTGATCACTATATAAACTGGGTTCAGTAGCCTGGCTTTATTTCTGGAGGATTTTAGGGGGCCAAGGCTCAGCTCAGAACTGCTGAACTACATGCTCTAACTCTGAGTGGCTGGTATAGGGCTCCGGCTTTGTTCTGTGGCCCCTGGAGGTTAGAAACCTGTGTGCTAGAGGTTGATCTGACTACTGATCATAACACTCTGATGGGGGCCTCAGTCATAGTGCTTTATAGGGTGGTGGCAGTAGGATCCATTCTCTATTGCACATGCCAACAGCAGCTGCAGTGCTGCAGAATGCATGCTCATTGGCATGCATGCTCCAGAGAGGTGCTGGAGGGTATTCCCAGAGGTGGTGGCGACACAATGCAGTGGAGCAGGGAGCCAGGGGTGGCAGAAAGACCCACTGACATCAGTACATGCATTCAAGATGGCAGTTGTGTTAGCAAGAGGGCTGGCAGAGTGCTGGTGACATGGAACTGTGTGTGCCGTCTATCCCTGGCTTCACGAGGGTAACAGCTGTCTCTGGGGGTGGGGGCAGATTTGCTTGTCTTCCTTCCTAGTTTTCCATACAGGCCGTGTCTACTCAGGGCAGAGGTGCTGGTGGGCAAGGGGCTAGCGGTTTCTATGCCTGTGAACCCCTCCAATAGCAATGGCCAGGTGGAAGGGTTGGGTTTGGGAGGGGCATTGGAAGGGGAATTTGGGAGGGTTGGAGGGGTGGGGTGCACTCAGGCCAGCAGCTGTGGCATGATGGGGTGCATGGGCACATGTGTGCTGGTGGGAAAGGGAGACAAAGTTCACCTGTGAGAACTGCCTGCAGCAAAGTAATGTCAAGGTGGCCATGGGTGAGGCAGGCAAAGTGGTTCTGGGGAGGCTGTGGTGGGGGGAGGCTGTGGTGGGCTGGTGCATGTCATCAGGTGCACGCTACTGGAGCTCTCTGCTGGTCAAGTAAAGTCACCAGAGCAGGAGCTATGATATGGGCTCCTAGGAGGCCCCCTACCTGGGCATCTGAGGCTGCACTGCAAGCAGGCACTGCGAGGCTGCTCTCACAGACCCCTACACAACTAAAGAGGCCAGTGGACTCAGGGTTGTTTAGGTCGAACTGACCTCCTCTCATAGGCAATACCACCCTGCAGTGTTCAAGTCCAACAGCTTCCCTAGGGCTAAAGTCTAGGGAAGAAAAGTGAGCCTTGGGATATAGACATCCCCAGTAGTGCTCCACTACAGACACTCTTGCACCAACCTCACTGGGCTCCACACTGGTTGGAGTTTTGCCCCCATCACTTCTCTAAGCAGCTCTCCTCGCCAGCCTGGGGGACCATAGTGTCTCCTGCTGGCAGGATTCCAGAGGCCTGTGGCCCGAGCAGGTTATTCTCCTTGCCTTCTCAACTCACCCCTTGCCCAGGAGTCCTTGGGGGCTAGGAACATCCCAGTGTATTATAGCCCCATGCAGGGTTCCCAGCTTCCTCCCGCTTTAGCTTGGCATGTGTGTCTTCACTCTGTCCACTCTCAATGCCTTCCCTCTGAAGATCTGCTAGGAGTGTACCAGTCTTCCCAGTGTCCCGGTCCCTTGGTGGCAGATGTTCCTCCTAGCTGCATCTGTTTGGCCACTTGCCTCTTACCTCCAGAATTGGCTCCTTTAGAGAGTTGAGCCCACATCTGCTTCACCTGTGTTTATTCTGGGCCCAGGTTGAAGGGATACAGATGCTCTGGGGATGCTCTTGTTATGGTGATATCAGAGGCACAGGAATGCAAGACCAATTCTTGCTCCCAAGCATCTGGCAAGTGTCTTTTTGTGTGTCATATCTGGTAATAACTTGTTAATCAAAACAAGATGTGTGGTTTATTCTGAAGTTAAAGTGCAGGAAAGAAGTGTATCTCTTCCATTGAGGTGGGGAAGGGGAGAGGAGTAATTATTTGACAATAAGAATAAAAACAGATTTTTTCTAGATGTTTACATTTCCATTTTATACATTGGTACATCCAGAAAGGAGGGTTTCAATAGAATAAATTTTGGAGGGAATATTTTGAATTGTGGAAATGGGGTGGTAAGGAAAAATGAAAATCAAGGTTTCAAAGAGGTAATTAAGTGAACACCATGGAAAACATTCTTACATTGATTTAATTGTTTCTTTCTTTCTCATCTAATGTCTTGATAATATTTGTTGATGAGGTAAGGCATTTTAGGCATTACTGCTGGGGTCCAGACAGACTAGATGCATGCAAAAAATTAGAAGTAGAATCTCTGAGTGAAACAGTTCTATCTCATTTTACATAATGTCTTATCAAAAAGGGCAGCAGAGCAGATATTGATTTTTACAGAATAAAAAATCATTTGTGCAAAAATATAACTGATTTTCCTATAACCAATCTTAATTTTCATCTCAAGCCATACTCCCATCTGATGGAAGGTAAGATGTTTGGTTTTCCTCTTACACTTGCAGTTAAACTCAGTCAAATTTAGAGAATTTTTTTTCATTTCAATTTTAAACTAAAATGGAATCAAGATTTTTCCTTTCCTCTTTCTTCCCTTTGATTATAATTCTCAGTCCTGGGGCAATGACCTGATGTTGTAGTGTCAATGGACAGAGGGACCTTCCCTGTGCTGGCGTCTGTTGAGATGTTCAAACCATCTGTTTGGCCCTTTACGTCATCTGAGTTTGGAATTCAAGTGTACGACATTGGTCTGCAGACAAATTCTTCCATCCTAACTTTGAGAATCTTTATTTTGGCACAGCTCATTTCTATAAACTCACGCAATACAAGAGAAATACAAAGCAAGAAAAACATTCTGCAAACCTCAGACTCCTGTTGGGCTGGGCTGGCACTCTATGAGGATGCACTCTTCATAGGCATTTCTATGCAGCTGCTCTCGCTACTCCCCTCTGCTGTCCCCCATGACCCCAGAAGGGCAACAAGAAATATAGATCTCTGCTCACAGGTCCTCAACTTATCTTGGCTTTAAATCATTCCTCCCCAGGGACTCAAGATAGAAGGCAGGGCACAAGACACTTGGTTCAGTGACTAAGGCCCCTTCTCATCCAGCTCTTCTTCCTTTATTAAGCTCTTCTTACTTTATTAAGTAGGATATGGAGGCAGGGGAAACAGTGTTACCTTATTATTATTTTAAATAATTCTGTTCTTACCCAGGGATTTACCAAAGGATTGGTTTGACCTTTAAAAGCAAGAATTTTACGTTTTTCTTTTCTATTATGACTTGCCCCTATGGTAATGAGCTACCCTAAGGAAAGATGATGACAAGGCAAAAAGGAAGAGAGAGAAAAACATGCCAGTTAATATAGTACCATATCAACCCATCTTAGCTCTTTTAGGAGATGAGAAAAATAATATTTCGACAATAATGGTTTACAGCAGTAAGACTCTGTTGTTTTCAAGTATTTTCACATCATCTCATTTAATTCTCACAATGGCTCTCTGGGGTTGGGCTCATTTGCAGATGTAGAAGTGTAGTTATATTTTCATTTAATATGCTGTGTCTCCTGGGACTGTTGCTTTAGCAGGGTTAGGAAATACAAGTATACATGCAGCTGAAGTTTCCTTGGAGAAAATCCTGCACCTTTTTAAATATATTTTTTTCTTAATTTTAAATTTGAAATTGTTAGATAGCATTATACATTTCTTAAGACTTTGCCAGGTGTACAGAAAGATATAGATGCAGATATTTATCTTTGCTCAGAAAACTTCAAGGAATCAACACAAAAGGCTATGTAAGCTCACAAGAATACCATTCTTTCTTCTCTACTTTGTGTTTGCTCACGATATTAGCTTATACAGTGGGGTGCTCCAGTTGAGCTTAAACCTAGATTCAGAGCTGCTGGTCAGCTGACATATTGGCCCAGGGCTCCGCAGCTCCATTTTGCCTGAGTGGATATAAGATAAAGAAGGTACTTATACCCTACAGCACTTATGAAACTTCTCAGAAGGAAGCTTCTACGAAAGAAGCTTTATAAGAGCTGGAGGATAGAAGTAGGAGAGACAAGAAAATGGAATAGGATAAAGCAGTAAGATGAAAGGGATTAATTACAAGGTGCTGTGTCTATTACCCAGTCCTGCCCTTTTGACTAGTTCTGAGCCTTAGAGAAAGAGAGCTGTAATTAAAAAATGGAAGGAGTTCTTGTCAGGAGGGACTTTATGAGATTCTGTTCCAGGTCTCAGGTGATAAAATATACAGAATGAGGAGAGGGTGTTCTCTCAGTATCTGCCTGTAGCAGCCTGGCTTTATCTTAGACAACACTCAGAAGATGCAATTGTGAGCACAGCTTAACAGTTTTCATGGAAGTCCATCCTGGATTCAGCCTCTTGCATAGTTATAGAGGCTGACAAGGCTGTGAGGAAAAATGGGAAGAAAAGCTCATCATAGTTTCACAGAAAGGGAAGCAAATCATTTTCTTTTCTTAAAAACTGACAAGTTGGTGGGTGCAGCGCACCAGCATGGCACATGTATACATATGTAACTTACCTGCACATTGCGCACATGTACCATAAAACCTAAAGTATAATAATAATAATAATAAAAGAAAAAAATAAAAATAAAAATAAAAATAAAAACTGAGTGGATCATTTGAGGTCAGGAATTCGAGACCAGCCTGGTCAACATGGTGAAACTCTGTCTCTACTAAAAGTCCAAAAAATAGCCAGGTGTGGTGGCAAGCGCCTGTAATCCCAGCTACTCAGGAGGCTGAGGCAGGAGAATCACTTGAACTCAGGAGGTGGAGGTGGCAGTGAGCCGATATTGTGCCACTGCACTCCAGCCTGGGCAACAGAGCGAGACTCTGTCTCAAAACAAAACAAAACAAAAAACTGGTGTTTAATAGAGCCTAGTTCAAATCCTGTCCCCACAGTATATTAACCATATGACCTTAGTCATTAGCCATATGATCACTTTCCGTGACTCAATTGATAGTCATTTCTAAATTGTAATAAGGTAACTTCAGCAAGATGGCTGACTAGAGGTGTCCAACGCACATCCCCTCCACAAAAAGTGACCAAAACAATGAATACACAACTACATTTTGACTAGAGTAACTAAAGGACAGTGCTAGAGTACACCAAGGGAATGGAAGAAAGTCTTTGGAGCACAGAAACTCAGGATGGCTCTCCTGGTACCAGAGTTGCCGCTATGCACCAACAGTCAAATTGTAGCAGTGTCCCACTCCCCAAGGGCCTGAGCCTCTGGAACACTCTTTCTTTCCTGGAGCCTTGCCAGTGTTGTGCCTAGATTTCCAGAATTAAAATCACAGCTACAGCCCAGCCCTCTGGGCCTGAACTACTGACAAGTGCCTCAGAGTCACAGTCTTCAGACTTGTAGGGTGGCTGTCTCCACTCATGCCTCAGAGAGTTAGCCTGTGCTGACATCAAAGGTGCCACAGTAGTTCAACAAGACACTGGGCCCGGATCCAAAGCCACTCTGAGCACCTGTGCCCTGAAACACAATACTGCTGTGGCTGCCTGTAGCCTGTGTCAGACCCAACACAAAGAGGGATCCCTTCAGCTGTGTATTCCTACTGTGCGGAAAATGAGAACAGGAGGATTCTTAAAGCCCTTGCTACCAAGAACCCTAAGAACCTACCCTGCCACCAATACTGCCATAAACTCCTGCAGCCTAGGCCACTGAATCATTCAGAAATTGGAAATTTGGAAATTGAACAACATGCTTCTGAACAACCAAAGGGTTGAATACAAAGTTATAGTTAGATAGGATGAATAATTTCTAGCCTTCTATACCACTGTATGATGAGTATAGTCAACAATAATATATTACATAGTTTCAAATAGCTAGGAGAAGGATATTGAATATTCTCAACATAAAGAAATGATGAATGTTTAAGATGATCTATATGCTAATTATCGTGATCTGATCACTATATGTATTGAAACATCACTAGGTATTCCATAAATATGTATTAATTAAAAATAAAAATATATTGAGATAAGCAACAATAAAAACACAACAAATTGAAAACTATGGAATGCAGTAAAAGTTCTAAGAGGGACGTGTATAGCAATAAATGCTATAAAATTTGGAATATTTCCTTTTTAATGTACTATAATCCATTATATTATAATGTGTTATATATTAATACATAATTATTATGTATTAGTATATTAATTACATATTAATGTAATTATATATTAATTAATTATATATTATTGATCTATTATATATTATCTTACAATAAATATATAATACATTGAATATGAAATATCCCAAATAGATAGAATAACAGTACATCTCAAGGGACTAAAATAAACCAAACTAAATACAAAGTTAGCAGAAGGAAGAATATAATGAAGATCAGAACATAAATAAATTAAATAGAGAACTAAAAAACATAGAAAAAAATCAATAAAACTTATAGTTTGCGTTTTGAAAAATTAAAAAAAATCTACAAACCCCTAGCTAAAATAATCAAGAAAGAGAAAATATTCAAATAAGTAAAATTAGAAATGAAAGTGGAAACATTACAAAAGATGCCCCAGAAATAAAAATTATTGTAAGAAACTATTATGAGAAATTCTATGCCAACAAATTGGATAACATAGAGGAAATAAATTTTTAGAAAAATATAATTATTATAGCAAGATTGAGTTATTAAGAAATAGAAAGCGTGACCAAATGAATAACAAATAAAGAAATTGGAGGAGTAATTATAAACCTCCCACCAAAGAAAACCCAGGAGTAGATAGCTTCATGGCTGAATTCTATCAATCATTCAAAGAATTATTACCAATACCTCTTAAACTCCTTTAGAAATTGGGAAATAGGGAATACTTCCAAACACATTTTATGAGGCCAGCATTGCCTTGATACCCAAACCAGACAAAACAACACAAGAAAACTACAGGCCAATATCTCTGATGACACTGGCAGAAAAATTCTCAAAAATATTAGCAAATCAAATTCAATAATACGTCAAAAAGATTATATATCATGACCAAGTAGGATTTATTCCTGACGTGCAGGCCTGGTTTCCTATATGCAAATCAATCAGTGTGACACATTACATTAACAGAAAGAAAGATTAAAAACCATACGATTATCTTAATTAATGCAGAAAAAGCATTTGACAAAGTTCAGCATTCTTTCTTGAAAAAAATCCCTAACAGTTTATGTATAGAAGGAAAGTTCCATATAATATAAGCGATTTATGAAAAACCTACAGCTAGCATAATCAACAGGGAACAACGGAAAACTTTTTCACTAAAATCTAGTACAAGGCAAGGGTGCCTACTTTCAACCCTTCTATTCAACAAAATGCTGGAAGTGCCAGAAAGAGCAATTAGACCAGAAAAAGAAAAAAAAAAAAAAAGGCATCCAATTCAGAAAGGAAGTAAAATTATCTCTGTTTGTAAATGACATGATCTTATATGTAGAATCCCCAATCCCCAAAGATTTTATTTTAAAAACCTGTTAGAACTAGTGAATGAATTAAGTAAAGTTAAAGGATGCAAAATCAATATACAAAAAATTAGTAGCATTTCTATACACAAATAATGAGCTAGCTAAAAGCGAAATCAAGAAAACTATTATTTATAACACAATAAAAAACTTAAATGCTTGGGAATAAATTTAACCTAGGAAGTGAAAGATTTTTATACTGAAAACTAAGAAACATTGATAAAAGATATTGAAACAGATACAAATAAATGGAAAGATATTTTCATGGATGGAAATAATTAATGTTGTTAAAATGTGCATTCTACTCAAAGCAGTATACAGAGTTAATGCATTTAATTTGTTGATCACTTTGGATATTATGGACATTTAATTCCAATGGCGTACTTCACAGAAATATAAAAATGATTCTAAATTTATATAGAACCATAAAAAAACCCAAAATAGTGAAAGCAATATTGACAAAGAAAAACAAAGTTGGAGGAAACACGTTTCTAATTTATTAGAAAATGCAAAGCTATAGTAATCAAAACAATATGGTCCTGGTATACAAACAGAAATATAGAGTAATGAAATATGTTAGAAAGCCCAGAAATGAATTCAAACATATACGCTCTACTACTTTTCAGCAGGGTCACCAAGAGGACACAATGCAGAAAGTATAGTCTCTTCAATAATTTATGTTGGTAAGACTGGATTTCCATATGGAAAAAAATGAAATTGGCCACTTATCTTACACCCTAGACAAAAGTCAACTCAAAAGGGATAGAAGACCTAAATGTATGACCTGGAATCATAAAACTCCTAGAAAAGACCACAGGAGAAAAGCTCCTTGACACTGGCCTTGGCAACAATTTTTTGAATATCACGCCCAACCTCAGACTACAAAGACAAAATAAATAAATGGGACTACATGAAACTCAAAAGCAAAGCAAACAATTAACAAAAAGAAAAGGCAACCCACAGACTGGGAAAAGGTTATTTTCAAATCACATACCTAATAATGTGTTAATATTCAAAATTTGTAAGGAACTCCTAACAACTCAATGAAAGACAAACGACCCAATTTAAAAATGGGCAAAGAGCCCGAACAAGTATTTCTATAAATAAAACATAAAAATGGCCAACAGATGTATGAAAAGGTGATCAACATCCTAATTATATAAGAAATGCAAATTAAAACCACTATGAGATATCACCTTACACCTGTTAAGATGACCATTATAAAAAAGACAAGATTGGTATAACCATTACAGAAACTAGTACGAAGATTCATACGAAAATTAAAAATAGAACTACCCTATGACCTAGCCACCTCTTTTCTGGGTATATATCCAAAGGAAATAAAATCACCACCTAGTAAAGATATCTGCACTCCCGAGTTCACTGCAGCATTATTCAGAATTATCAAAGGTAGGAAATTAATCTAAGTGCCTGTTCATGGATGAATAGATAAGAAAAATGTGATGTGCACACACACACACACACACAAATATTATTCAACCTTAAAAAAGAAGATCCTGCCATTTGCCACAACGTAGATGGACCTGGAGGACATTATGCTAAGTGAAATAAGCCAGACACAGAAAGACAAATATTGCATTATCCCACTTATATGTGGACCTTTCTTATAAGGTCAAATATACAGACATAGAGAATAAAATAGTGGCTACCGTGGGCAGCAGGGAGTTTGGGGTGGGAAGGAAATGGGAAATCAAAGCTATAAAGTAACTGGTACATGGGATGAACAAGTCTAGATCTAAATAAGGATTACAGTTAATTAAATTGGATTGCATTAGACATTTTTGTTAACGAAGTGAATTTTAGCTGCTCTTATCACACATAAAAAAACTATGTGAGATGACAAATATGTTAACTAGCTTCACTATAATTACTATTT
Source organism: Pongo pygmaeus (assembly GCF_028885625.2). Taxonomy (NCBI): domain Eukaryota; kingdom Metazoa; phylum Chordata; class Mammalia; order Primates; family Hominidae; genus Pongo; species Pongo pygmaeus. The sequence continues at coordinate 151,415,137 of NC_072373.2, read as the reverse complement.
TACCATCTGTATGTATCCCATAAGACCATGTTGTAGGCCAGGCATGGTGGCTCATGCCTGTAATCCCAGCACTTTGGGGGACCGAGGCAGGCGGATCATCTGAGGTCGGGAGTTCGAGATCAGCCTGACCAACACAGAGAAACTCCGTCTCTACTAAAAATATAAAAACTTAGCCTGGCATGGTGGTGCCCTCCTGTAATTCCAGCTACTTGGGAGGCTGAGGCAGGAGAATCGCTTGAACCTGGGAGGCAGAGGTTGCAGTGAGCCAAGACTGTGCCATTGCACTCCAGCCTGGGCAACAAGAGCGAAACTCCATCTCAAAAAAACAAAATAAAACAAAAAAATCATGTCGTAGACCTCAAATATACACAATAAACTTTATTTTTTTAAATGGTGGTAAGAACAACTGCCTCATTGTTTAGTAATGGGTAAATATGGGAAATAAACCAATTGTGAGTTTAGGGAAAATATGGCATCATATTGCTGTGGGTATAAGGAGTTGGAACAATTTCCTTGCTTCCTTCCTTTCTTTATTCCTTCTTTACTTATTAAGAGTTATCATCTTCCACAATTTTTTTGATAAAATAAGATTGTTTTATTGTTTTAATTGACCCAAGATGCCCCCTCTTCAAATATTACTTATATTTCTTGATTTTATTTCTCTATTTTAAAAATAAACTTTTTATTTTGGAATACCTTTAGATTTACAGAAAAGGTGCAATGATTGTGAAGAGAATTTCCCAATGCCCTTTACCCAGTTTCCATTACAGTTAATGTCTTTCTTAATCATGGCACTTTTCTCAAAACTAGGAGACTAACATTGGTACATTGCTATTAGTTAAAGTAGAGACTCTATTTGGATTCCACCACTTTTCCACCAGTGTCATTTTTCTTTTCTAGGCTATCATATCACATCTGGTTATTTCTATTTTAAAAGAAAAATATCTTCAGAAAATATAAATCTTCAGAAAAATAAAAACAAACTCTGATATCAATTTATTTATAACACAATGATTTTCATAAATTAGGCAATTAAAATGACAAGAAATTAGAAAGTTTTGATTCCTAAATACCATTAATACAACTGTATACTATGTGTGTAATGTCTGAGTAGCCTTTTATATTTCTAAAATATTAGATAAAATAAGCAGAGCAAGCCCAGAAAATACACTTGTTTATTCAGCCAGGATTATGTAAGGTAACCTTCAGGAGAGCTATGGTATGCATTTTAAACGCTATTGATTATGTAGAATCATTTCAGTGTTCAAATTTCACCTTAATTGGGATAAATGTTATGTTTTACTTTTAATTTATCTAACTACACGAGTACTAAAAATAATATATACATTCTAATATTAGATCACAATTTGGCTTTAATTTCATTTTTGGTACTTCAATATTGGGTGACATTGGTAAAGTTACTTAACTTCTTTTTGCTCAAATTTGCTCATATAAAAATTAATAGATTGATATAGATGGTCTCTAAGACTCAATTAATTCTAGAAATCCCCTGGATAGGTAAAGTCTGTGGTCCAGTGGGGTTAAATAATGCATCTAGGTAACTCAGCGAGTAAGTGGCCAACTCTGAGACAAAATAAGGACTTACGACTGCAAGACCAGTGTGTTTTCTAACCCATGGTGTCCTCCTTTGTGAAATACTCTAGGAATAAGAAACATACATGTAGCTCATTAGAGATGGAGAAACACATTTACTTGAAACATCAAAATGAGCTCTGGATTACTTGTTCTATTGCAGCAATTTTGTTTCATTTCCTCTAAGTTTTGAACTATTCTAATGGTTTTATTGTTGGTAATGTTATTTCTATGGCTTCTTTTATTCCGAAAAAGCAAGCAAACTTCCATTAAACTCAAATACTTTTGGCCATTTGTGGCCTACAAGAAGACACCATATGACTACCTTTTTGGAAGGGGAAATTGAATACTGGAGAAAGTTAAAAGTGTGGACACCATCACCCAAGAGACCACTGCTTTGCCACTGATGAGACAGCAAGTCTCTAAGTTTACTCCTGTGTAATTGCTAATGCCTCTCTGCTGAGAACAGTTGTCTGGTCTCAGCACTCTAGTTGCAAAGCATTACATGGTTAACTGCTTCTTATTTTTTCCCTGAAAGTAACATATGCAATAGTGAGGCACTCCTATTACTGACAAAACAAGAAACTAGCTGTGTTTTCAAATGCCCATGGTCTTGACTCTCATTTTTCACAGAAGCAAATGAAGATCTAAATTCTGAGGTCTGTGGGGGATGCACTTGGGTTTCATTAGGGCTGATGTACAGAGGCATCCGTGCAATCTGTCTTTCTTATAAAGATGTGCAGTCCGTCACAGGGCAATGGCACTAATGAGCCTTCCAAACAATCAGGATCATACTTTTTAATAAGGATTGGAAAATGAGACCTGCAGTTTATTGCCTGTCAGAGAGGAAAAGGAATGTGAAGGATATACAAAGTCTTGCCTCATGTAAATTGGTACTTGCCTTTCTAAATGACATTTTTGCTAGCAAAGTATACAAAGATGCCTTAACAGGTACTGCAGAGAGCTGTATGGTCTGCTGGTTTGAAGCAAGTAATCATAAAAAATCTGAACTTGGGGTGGGATAAAGTGGGGTCAGGAGAAAGTGAAAACTGCTGTTGTTTTTTCTTTTTGCAGACTCCTTTATTGCCATATGAAACTATAATTTTGACTGCGAGAATGCTGCCAACATTTCAGGCATTCTGTAGAATCTGCCCACTATTTACTGGAATAAACCAGAGACAACTTAACCTGATAATTAATCGTTTATCAACAGAATGGAGCTTGGTAAATACAGAGGTAAGGGGATACCCAGAAGTTAAGGGGTCATTTATCCAGATGAAAAATAACAGACCGGAGGGAACCACATTGCCAGTATCCAATTTCATCCTCATTATGAAGACAAGTTTTGATCTTAGCTTAAAAAATGCTTTGGGCAAACTGTGCCAGAGAAATGTGATTTGGATGCCTAACATCTCATATAGTGGGCATGAGTTGTTCAGTCTGACAAATGGAGAAGAATATTAAAAGAAGCAAACACAGAGTCAAATTCCTTTAGAGATCAGGAACTAGCATTATGTCCATTTACTGATAATCAAAATACAGTTTTTGTAGCACAAAAAGTCCCTGAATGCTTCAGGGTAACTCTAACCAGTCCCAATTACTGATGTGCATTATGCTTTAAGATGAGTTCCAGGGTTAGGAGTAAAAAGTTGGTATGTTTTTCTCTTCTATGCCGGGAAACATGAAAGAAAAAAATGTAGTATTTTGAGTAGGTTAACTATAAAATGCTTTTTACAATGAAATATTAAGCTAACCATCTCTTGTTTCTTTTCATCTGAGCATGATTTTAAAAGGCGATAATGTGATTATATTTTTATATAGGAAGGAGTTGAATTTCTCAATAATCTTATGCTCAGCTTGATTGCTCTATTGATAAGAAAGGAGGACTTGTGAATGTATATTTTATGAGTAATGCATTTATTAAGCACAGACTGTACATAATGCATTAGATTTTATGTGAATTGCATTGGATTTATCTTTCTTTTAGAGCATATTAAAATATTTAAAATACTTTACTGCTTCCATTATAACCCCTTTGTAGCTGGGGCATTGCTCCATGGTAACAGTGCTTTGGAATCTTTGATCAACTTTTAAGATACTGTGCAAGGGGGAAAAAGGTCACTATGGCATGCACAATCAATAATCAATGTTTCTAGTCTCCTTTTTCTATTTTTTTTACCTTGAACAATGCTTTTTTTTCTTGTGATCTTCTAGTCATTCAAGTTCACTGAGAGATATGTGAAGAAAGTAGAATGATTAGAAATTAACAGCAGAGGAAATAAACAGACCTAAAAATAGCCTGTAGAGATAAAGACAAATGTCTGACAGAGAAAAGTAGTATCAAGCTTGATAGGGTAACATGTTCCCTGACAAAGTGAGGCACCCTCTTGATTGTTCTTTGCTGAGCACAAACTCCTACAGGCAACTGGAGCTTGCTTCCACAGCCAGCCTTAAAATGGGGACCATTCTGGAAATTAAGCACCAGCCACCTGTTTTTCCTTAATAATTGCCTGCATATCAGCTAATACATTAGCTCTAATTTTGTTTTAAGTTTATTCCTAAGGATAAACCCTTTGGAGTTTTTCAGACTTTTATAAACTTCTAATTAAAATTTCCTGTATATTTTCAAATCTGGCACCGCATTTGTCAGTTTTAGCATTAAGCGGACTACGTGGCTTTATTATCTGCAGCCTGAATAAACCATATCCTTTAATCTAAATGGAATAATATGATTCATCCTTCCAATAAAAATTCTCAACTGTTTGGAGGTTTATCAAGGTATAGAGAAGAGTATTAGAGCCTTCATTTAGATTACGTTTGCGTAACTAGAATGTGCAAAGCTTCCCTGATTTTTTTCCTGGCTTTTCTATTTATGAGAAGCATATTGCATATGAAGAAAGTTTAAAATAATTTAAAACAATCCAAATTACACTAAAAATGTGGGTCAAGACTCTCAGCATCACCTCTTTGCTGAATTAAGTGATATTAATGTCATCTTAGAATTACAATTTTCTGACTGATCTGACCCGAAGGTTTTGAAACATCATGAAATATCATATTACCCCAGTATGATGTCTGTCATATACAATGTAATGTTGAGAAAGAGAAGTCTAGAAAACACTGGTTCTCATTGCCAGATCTTGAGTCATTTCATTCGCCTGCCTCTTTTCTCTTCTCCCCTTTATTGCAGATTTTGGACAAGGTTGGCATTGTGTCTTCCTGTGCACAGAAAGATTTGATTGCCGGGGGAGACATGTCACTGTGTCTCCATAAAAGAAAATATGCCAGCTGTTTCCATTACCATTTCCATATCAATGACGTTTATCTGAATTCTTCTAATAATTGCCACTGTGGTAGAATATCAAACTGTTTATAGGTCTGCCTATTATGAGCACATTTTGAATGTTTTAAATTCCATGGGGGCCCAAACTGCCTGTTCTACTTACCATTATACAGCCATAGTTACTGGCATAGTTACTGGCACATGTATGCACTTAAGAAGTGTTTGTGGAAATGTATGAATGAATGAATTATGTAGCTGTTCTTTGCCATATTTACTCAATCAGGGTAATTGTATGGAGTAGACATCTCTGTTTCAGTTGCTATGACTGCACCACAAACCTAAAGCTTAGTGATTGAATACATCATGTATTTTGCTTACATCACAAAAAACTGGCATTCTGGGCAGGGCTCTGTGAGGATATTTTATTTCCTTTTCACTCATCATGGCTGAGGGAGTTCATGGTTGAGTGAAAGAATCTTCTGAAAACTTCTGACTTACCTGTCTAGAGGTTTGACTCAAATGGCTGAGAGCTAGAACAACTGGGGATCTCTGGGCATTTCTATCTCAAAGTGGTCTCTGCTGCACCAAAACTTCATTATAGCTAGACTTCTTACAAAGTGGTTCAGAACTTCAAAGGTGTGTATTTCAAGAAACAGATGGAAGCTGGATTGTATTTTGTAGCTTTGCCTTGACAGTTATCACATCATTTAAATTCTGTACAATATTACACATAACATCATTTTAGCTCTGTACAGCATTTAAATGCTATACTCTGTTGATGGAGGCAGTTACAAAAGTTCATGCAAAATAAAGCAGAAGACACGGAGATCCCACTTCTCAGTGGAGGAGCATGACATTACATGGCAAGCAGGGCCACATATGAATAAGCAATCTTTGGAAAAATACAATCTGTTATAATTCTCAACCTCATGTTATTATTTTACTTGAAGATCTTACAAGGATTCTTAGTCAGAATTCCACAGATTCGTCCTTTTATTCTAGAAATGGAAAAGCAGTAAAAGCTTAAGTGAATAATAATTTTATTTTCACAAGGCAATTTTGGATACTAGCCAATGTGAATTTCTCATTTTACGTTTCTAGGGAGATGCAAGATCATTTACCTTTTATTAAAACCTTCAAATTTTAATTTTTGATAAATTTTAGCTTTTAGAAGAATGGAGAAAATGGAATGAAAGCATTCATATTTTATTTTATTATTATCTAAAGAACATATTATATAAGAACATGAAATATAATAAATATCTGAAGAACATGACAATTTGATGGCAAACTTTGAAATCATTTCCTGCTATATTATTAGTTAAGTTCTCATCTGATCCTTAAAAATATGTCATAGTGCTGTGATAGTATGCATTGTTATCATACCCTTGGGCTTTAACACAGGTCAAATTGTACTCTACAGATAGTGCCTCTGGCCAGAAAAAATAATCTTCACCACAATTGTAGGATATAGAATAGCATTTGTCAAACTGTATTTAAAAGAAACGTTTGGTAGCTCATTTCTGTAATCCCAGCATTTTGGGAGGCTGAGGTTGGAGGATCACTTGAGCCCAGGAGTTTGAGACAAGCTTGTGCAACATAGGGAGAGACCTCATCTCTACAAAAAATAAGAAATTAGCTAGATATGATGGTGTGTGCTTGTGGTTCCAGCTACTTGAGAGGCTCAAGTGGGAGGATCACTTGAACAGGGGAGGTCAAGGCTACAGGGAGTCATGATCAAACTGCTTCACTCCAGCCTGGATGACAGAGTAAGAACCTGTCTGAAAAGTAGATAAATGAATAAAATGAATAAAAAAGAGAAATGTTTGTTGAATTTATATGCTAGTCATACAGATTAGTGTGCCAGCTTATAATGGAAGAGTCCACTGACACTGACTGTGGTAAAATCAGAAAAGAATTTTTAAAGGCTGCTTATCTATAGATTGTTAGTTTTTGCAAATTTTAGAATATTCATGTTTAATTGACTTTCCACATTTTAAATAAAAGAATTAAATGTTCTTCAATTTGAATTTTAAGAAATAATAATGGAAGTGCAAGAATACTTGCGTGATGGCAGAGAGTTAGGTTTATTTATGCCTCTACCAAACTTCAAACTCTGCAACCCAGGCAAATCACTTAACTTTTTAGGTACTTGGTTTTTCATACAGAGTAACTGAATGAATGGATGAATGAATAAATGAAAGAAGAGTTAATGAGCAGTGTATTAGTACATTTCACTTTGCTATAAAAGAATACCTGGCCCTGGGTAATTTATAAAAGAGGTTTATTTGGCTTATGGTTCTGCGGGTTGTACAAGAAACATGGAGCCAGCATCTGCTTCAGGCAAGGGCCTCAGGAAGCTTTCAATACTGGCAGAAGGAGAAGGAGGAGCAGGCATGTTACATGGAGAGTGAGGGAGCAAGAGAGAGGGGAGGAGGTGCCAAGCTCTTTAAACAACCAGTTCTCCTGTGAACTAATATAGTAGAGAACTCACTCATTACCAGAGGGAGCCCCAAGCCATTCATGACAGATCTGCCCCCATTACCCAAACACCTCCGACTAAGCCCCACCTCCAATGTTCAGGATCACATTTCAACATGAGATTCAGAGGGGGCAAATGTCCACACTATGTCAAACAGGTCAGGGGGATCACAGATCTAATCCATAAGAGACTATCAAACATGGCTAGGGAATAGAACCTTAGTGGAAATAAAAAAATAAGAAAAATATGTTTTATTATTTTTCAGGGAAAAATTGAACGTAGATGAAAGAAATGTATTCTGATCATTTCCTATGGGTGGGGAATAAAATCCAACTAGACCTTGAAATGGAATTGTTTTCTTTTTTTTTTTTTTTGCTAATTTTTTTTTCTTTTTATTATTATTACTATTATTATTATACTTTAGGCTCTATGGTACATGTGCGCAATGTGCAGGTAAGTTACATATGTATACATGTGCCATGCTGGTGCGCTGCACCCACCAACTCGTCATCTAGCATTAGGTATATCTCCCAATGCTATCCCTCCCCCCTCCCCCCACCCCACAACAGTCCCCGAAGTGTGATGTTCCCCTTCCTGTGTCCATGTGTTCTCATTGTTCAATTCCCACCTATGAGTGAGAATATGCGGTGTTTGGTTTTTTGTTCTTGCGATAGTTTACTGAGAATGATGATTTCCAATTTCATCCATGTCCCTACAAAGGACATGAACTCATCATTTTTTATGGCTGCATAGTATTCCATGGTGTATATGTGCCACATTTTCTTAATCCAGTCTATCTTTGTTGGACATTTGGGTTGGTTCCAAGTCTTTGCTATTGTGAATAGTGCTGCAATAAACATACATGTGCATGTGTCTTTCTAGCAGCATGATTTATAGTCCTTTGGGTATATACCCAGTAATGGGATGGCTGGGTCAAATGGTATTTCTAGTTCTAGATCCCTGAGGAATCGCCACACTGACTTCCACAATGGTTGAACTAGTTTACAGTCCCACCAACAGTGTAAAAGTGTTCCTATTTCTCCACATCCTCTCCAGCACCTGTTGTTTCCTGACTTTTTAATGATTGCCATTCTAACTGGTGTGAGATGGTATCTCATTGTGGTTTTGAAAACCTAGGCATTACCATTCAGGATATAGGCATGGGCAAGGACTTCATGTCTAAAACACCAAAAACAATGGCAACAAAAGCCAAAATTGACAAATGAGATCTAATTAAACTAAAGAGCTTCTGCACAGCAAAAGAAACTACCATCAGAGTGAACAGGCAACCTAAAAAATGGGAGAAAATTTTCGCAACCTACTCATCTGACAAAGGGCTAATGTCCAGAATCTACAATGAACTCAAACAAATTTACAAGAAAAAAACAACCCCATCAAAAAGTGGGCAAAGGATATGAACAGACACTTCTCAAAAGAAGACATTTATGCAACCAAAAGACACATAAAAAAATGCTCATCATCACTGGCCATCAGAGATGACTCATCTTTTAGGCCCTTAACAGGCTAAATTTCTAACCAAAGCAGACAAACACATTCGCATACCAATAGAAGAACAATAACAGATACCATTACCATCACCAATACAAGGAGGAGGTTAGTTTCTTTGCCAACTAAGGCATTATGTAAGGTGAGATTTAATGGCCAGAATGAGGACAAAAGATGAGACAAGTGAAACTCAAGATCAAAGACAAAACTAGAATGAAAAATGAGCTATTAATTGGTGCTGGGAAGTTAGGAAAGGAGTGGCAGAGATTAGGAAGCAGAGGTAATGGGAATAAATGATTACTGTAGTATGAATGAACATTTGTTAAGGAAAATACAGTAAAAGTTTCAAAACTACACAGACTTTGGACAAATTGTTTTTAGACATATGCAAGTATAAAGTTGAAAGTTAAAATGATGTTCTTCATGTTTTTCAAGTGAAAAGTATGTCTCTTGTTGAGATAGGAGCCTCTTCTCATTTTTTCTTTGTATTCCTAGCATCTAACATATTCTTGGCATGCAATGGAAGGTTAAGAAATATTTGTGAAGGAATAAATGATGAAACTCATTTGCACAAGGATTAAGAATACATAGGATAACATTAAAATCAGGAATAATTAAAATTTAAAGTATTGTTTATTAAGATATCGCTCTATTTCTCAGTAGTTGATATGTGTGAATAAAACGTGAAGAGTATTTTCTGATTATTTTGATATATTCATATTCCCCTTCTTCATTCATTTATTTCAAACTCTCTATTTTAGCATTTGCCATTATCTCTGCCTAGAACAGTGATTGTTAACATCGGTTCACATCAGAATAACAGTATTTAAATTTTATAAGGTCCAGGCAGTCCTCTGTATTTTTAAAAGGATTATGGATCATTGTCATAATCACTCCTTGTTAAAAACCACTGCACTAACACGTCTTTTCCCAGTTCAAACATATAGCTGAGTCCTACTTGTTTTTTTTTCTTTATTTTTTTTTTGAGATTTAGCAGATGGCTAATATTCTATGTAATCAAAAATTTTAGATATTTTTCTTTTGATGTTTATGAACAAACACAGATGAACAATACCAGTATGAATAGACATAGTGAAAGCATAAAAGAAGCCTCAGGTGCATTAAAATTTTCATTGAATGTTGTCTAGTATTATAACTCAGGTAGACAGGGGGAGTTACTGTCCTTTTATTGCACATTAACTCCAGCATATTAATGTGAAGCTTATATGTCCTAAGGAAAAAAAATTACTGAGTTTTACAGCATTAAATATTGCATTACACAGCATTAATATATTACAACACACTTGAAAGTAAACTATGATATTTTGATAGTGAACTTTCATTTTCAAGAGAAAATTATTTAAAAATGGAGAAGCCTATAATATTCTAAGAAATCTTACTACCTTACAAATTGTAGTCATATGTGGCTTAATTAACTAATTTCAAGTTCCTTTTTGGTAGAAGACAATAAAGACAATCCACTTTCATATTGAGAATTACTTATCAATATCAGCATGATATCCAAAGTTAAATGGTAATTCAATGATGCAAAATATATTTTTTATTTTCTGGAATAGAAGAAGCAGTTTAGTTGATAGTATCATTTCCAACAAACTAAATAGCTGTAATTATACTTTTGTTATCTAGAAACATTTTATAAATGCCTCTGAAGTAGAGAGTCTAATTTTATAGTCAGGACTCTGAATAAAATCAATATGCTTGATAAATGCACTCTACAATTGTCAAGAAATTGTCCAGTTAAAGGCCAAATGGTATACAGCAGAAATTAATCCTTATGATCATTTATTCCAAAAAAAAAATGAACAAAGGGTTTTAGTTAACTAGTGAAAAACAACAGTCTCTAGTTTTTGAATAGTACAGTATAGTTGATTTGCATTTCTAATACTATATGTTATTGTTCCTATTGTGAATTTTGAAACTTTGATAATAGATGTAAATTTACGGTCATGCACGGATATATTTTTAAACCATCCTTAAACTAGCTTAATATTTATGATGGATCAGTAAATAGGTACACTAGGTCTTCTGGTTTAAACCTAGTTGGTGTTCATATATTGTTCCTTTTATTTACATTTTAATCTTTCACAAATGCATAAGTTCCTAAAATTGACATGCTCTCATGATAAAATATGGGAAAGTTGTGGATCTACCCTTTAAGGAACTAAAGGACTAGTAGGCTGATGAGAGAATTTAAACAATAATTACAAAAGAATCCAATGGAAATATTTAACAACCTTGCCATATGCTTTGCATGGTCTCAGGAGCCAGATGAAGGACATTTTGAGCAAGGGACAGAGAAGATTCAAGTAGAGACACATCATAGACAAAAGTGTGTGTGTGTAGATACCCGCAGATCAGACCATCTGAACAATATGAAATAACAAGCTTGCCAAGGTGAATTTTTAACTTTCTAGTCAAACCGAATTATTTTCTTTAAGGATAAGAATAGAATGTAGGTAGAGTACCAGTTCATCTGAGTTTTGATATTTTTGTACTAAAGGTCAGCTCTTCTCCTATCCACTGGCTCTTGAGTACAATGTGAGTCATTGTGAAAGTGAGCACCTCTTGCATCTTCTTAAGGAACCAACTTATTCACAAACATTAATTGTCAACCGAGAATTAACTCAAACTTTTGTAGGAGAGGTCAGGTGTTGGTGAATTTAAATGCATCACAACAAATTAAATGATTTTAAATGCTCATTCTTTTCAAACTCCTTCCTTTGCCAAGTCAACTAATGGGAATGATAATGGGTTGGGGATTTAGGCAGAGAGCAATCTCTATGTTGCTCTTTTTCTCGCCCAGCATCCATGCAGACTTCTGGTTTTGCTATTTTTAAATAAACAGTTTTTATCGAAATTACTTTTGGGAAGTCAATTTTCTTCTTCTTTTGTTATGCACAGCAATTCAGCTTTATTCAGCTCCTGAGATTAAATTTAGCTGCTCAAGTCTCCACACAGTGGTCAATGAAACATACGATTCCACTGGTTACCTGGACCCACCCACCTAGGAGGCAGTTTAATAATCACTTTTTATTACATGATCATTTCTTTGGTGGCACACTACAAATGATATTTATTTAAATAAACACATTTATTTAAAACATTTAAATGCTTATTAGTTTCCTTTAAAATTTAATGCTCTTCTTAAGAGGAATTTTGGTGAATGAAATTTTGTCCACCTTATTGCTTACTGCATACATCTCAAGGACCTACCTATGTCCTCTCTTACTATACTCACATAGATCCAATGGTCCCCTAAGTTAGGAACTATTTATGAGCAAATGAGTGCTTCTGTTTCCAAAGGTACTTACAATCAATGCAATTAATTAAGTTACTTGTTTAAGTCAGATATTTCTGTGTGGCCAATGTGTGTCAAGTCTAACATCTCCACCAAGAAAATCGATGTATAGTTCTCTTTACAAAATCTGTGTTACATGCGTGCGTATGTGATGTGGGTGTGTATGCTAATTGAATTTATTTAAATAACGGAATGGAAGTAAAAGTATGAGGCCTGGGATCTGATGTTGTACAGTATTAAGCAGGACTTAGAGAAGAACCCAGTGGGAAGAGATATGGGGAACAGACTAAATTCCTCATAGAAACCTCTCTCATGTTCCCTGACATTCTGTCTGTCCCTATCATATTTCAGATTACAAGCCTCCTTGAAGGCATTTACTCTAGCTTGTTTGACACCAAAATCTCTGCATTCCTAGAAACTCAGCTTAGTGTTTAGTACATATAGCTACTCAGTATTTATTTACTGAGTGAAGGAAATATGGTTGAGATGGGAGAGGAAGGTAGCTAAAAAATGCCAGACTCTTGGAAGTAAAAGAGAGATGGGGACAGGCTAGGCAACATGTGCCTGGAGTGGAGGTGGGATGGGAAGACTGTAGGATGGAGGTAGAGCCAGAAGTGCCATCTGTGGGCAAGGAGAATTTTTTCTTACTCATCAGGATGCTGCTGGGATGATTCCTTCTTCAATAATTGGTTAGAAGGAATCACTCATTTAAGACAAAATTCTCAAGGAAGGGGATTATAAAATTAGATCAGATTTGCTAGAAGAAAATATTAGTGCTGTTTTTGAAAAGAAGTATCAATGTCTTATCTCTTGGCAAGGAACTTTAACTTGATGTACTGTTACAAAATTAAACTCCTTATGTTTTTAGATGAAGATACTCCACAAGTTTCCTATTTGTAAATTAATCATGAATGTCTTGAAACCAAGAAAAACAGTTTGTCACTTGTAGTCTAAAATGAAGAATGTAGTTGGTTATGAGGATACTTACCAGTTAAGAAGATAACTTACATACCAGAAGACCACAGAAAAATTATCTGAAGGCAGCTATATACGCAAGGCAGAATATTATGGCACGAAGAGTTGAAGGAATTTAACATAAGGGAATAATTATGGGATTTGAAATGTCTCATGATGAAAAAATACATTTCTTAGGCTCAAAGTAAGGCACACATATCACTCCACTTTCTTTGAATTAATGCATTACCCTTTACAAAGGTCAAACTATGATGCTGTTGAATCTAATCAAAATTTTGTTTTATGAAAACTACATGACCAGTTAACTGTATTTAGAAGTCAAGGGCTGAATTTATCGCTGTGCTTATACGAAGAAGAAATTGATGCCCAGGGCATGCTCACTTAAGAAGCTGGTTAAAATAAAGAATTGCTGGGAATATTGCTAGTGATGTCTCCTTGACACTGAGAGTCATTATCTTTGGTAATTTTATCTACCCAATATACAATGAGAATATGCTGAGGAGCAAGTGATATGTAAATACAGAGAACATTTGATATTTAAGTTGCCTCCACAAAAAAATTGGGGGAGGGTTAAAAAATGCATATCATAAAATAATGGACAATTGAATTAAGAATAAAAACTCAGAAGCAATGAGTTATAAGTAAGAATAAATTGATGGGACTGCAACAAAATTTGTTCAGTCAGTTAAGACTGAAAAAGTTACTTTGATGTAGCCTTAGATTTCGTTTCAGACTACCTTTGAGCCACGGTGATCATTTCTTTTCTCTTATGATAAGAAATGAAGAAGCTCATCAAATACTCAAGGGAACCAGATCTTTTCCTAGAGCAGAATTTCAAAAGAAATTTTTCATGTGGGACTCTGTTTGGAAGGCATTTTGGGATGCTGTGTGTACTACCTTTAATAGCATTTTTATGTGGTGACGGATTCTTTATGGCTATTTCCTGTAATTACTTCCTATAAAAGCTGAGACAATGCTAAAATGAAATGCAGTGAAGGCAATTCTACCATAAAAATATGATCTGCGAGTACAGTCATCTTATGGTCAAGCATGAGCAAAGGATAGTCCGTAGATCAGTAGTCTTGAATCTAAAATAATTTTGAAATAAAAAAGTACCTTCTTGCTTATCTTTAGGTGGAATTTGAGTTGATTTTTCCATCATAATTTTGAATTGTTACAAACATTGTAATTTCTGGTACACAGTGAATGTTGGCAATTAAAAATAAATCTTAAATTATCCTTTTACATGTATTCAGTAGAATGTATCATTTTTGTCCCAGTTCTCCAGGGAAACAGAACCAATAAAATAGTGTATATTTATAATATATTATATTTATATATAATAAATATAATTATGTTACAATTATATTCTATATAATAACTTACATATAATATTATATACATATATAAGTATGTATAAATAATAGAAGATTTACTATGGGAATTGGTTCATGTGGTTATGTAGGCCAAGAAGTTCCACAATCTGCTGTCTGTAGACTGGAGAACCAGGAAAGCTAGTGGTGTAATTCAGTCTGAGTTGAAGCCCTGAGAACCAGGGGAGCTGATGGTGTAAATACCAGTCAGTCTACTATGGTTTAAATGTTTGTGTCCCCTCTGGAATTCATGTTGAAACTTAATCCCCAATGCAACATTATTAAGAGGTGTGACCTTCGGGAGGTGATGAGGTCACGAAGTCCCCATGTTCATAATGGATTAGTTCTCTTATAAAAGGGCTGGAGGGAGCTAGTTAGGCCCCTTTTGGCCATCAGCTTTTTGCCATGAGAGGATACAACAACAAGGCATCATGTTGGAAGCAGAGAACAGACCCTCACCAGACACCTTGATCTTGGACTTCTTAGCCTCTAGAACTGTGAGAAATGTTTCTATCATAATTTACTCACTCAGGTATTTTGTTATTACAGAACCAAAAGATTGAGACAAGGTCAAAGCCCAAAGACCTGAGAACCAGAGTGTGGGTGTGGAAGGAGTGCTAGTATAAGTCCGGGAGTCTGAAGGTCCAAGAAGCAAGAGCTCTGATGTCTGAAGGCAAGAGAAAAATAGATGTCCCAGCTCAACAAGAAAGGAAGAATTCACCCTTGCCCCACAATTTTGTTCTATTCAGGTCCTCAGCAGCCTGGATGTTGCACTGGTGAGGGCAGATATTCTTTACTCAGTTTATGGATTCAAATGCTACTTTCTTCTGCAAACACTGGTACAGATGCATGCAGAAATAATTTTTTACCAGCAATATGGGCATCCCATAGCCCAGTCAAGTTGATCATAAAATTAATTATTACACTATCCAGCACAAGAATATGAGACACATCATCACCCAAATATACAACCAGTATAAGCTCCTTTTTTTGGGGTGGGGGGGGGTGGCAGATGGAGTCTCGTTCTGTCGCCCAGGCTGGAGTGCAGTGGTGCTGGGGTGATCTCACTTCAGTACAACCTCTGCCTCCTGGGTTCAAGTGATTCTCCTGTCTCAGCCTCCTGAGTAGCTGAGATTACAGGCGCCTGCTCCATGCCCGGCTAATTTTTGTATTTTTAGTAGAGATGGAATTTTGCCATATTGGTCAGGCTGGTCTGGAACTCCTGACCTCAGATGATCCGCCCACCTCAGCCTCCCAAGATGCTGGGATCACAGGCATGAGCCACTGTGCCCGGCAAATATAAGCTCCTTTTTGATAAAAAATTTACATAGCTTTTATTAATCACTGAAATTGTAATTCTACTTTACTTCTCTCACAGAAATGAATTGTAATGCAAATTTTATTCCTAAAATTTCTTAATGACCACTCAAATATACTCCTCTGCAACAAAAATTACAAAAAATAATTGCATTTGTTTTTAAAATTCTTTTAACCAAAAGCTTTAAATGTTGAAACTTTCTGCAAATCGATTCTATAATTATTAATAGATAATGAATCAAAAGCATGTATGTAGGGGTTCAAATGTTGATGAACTATTATTAAGCATAAAAAGTAAAATACATATCTTAATGAGATACGTAAGGGCTTTTTCCAATTATTTTAAGACGAGTGATGGATATACTGTTTTATGTAAAATGGGGAAGGACAATTGTGAAAGAGGAGATAAGAAAGAAAAACTTTGGACAAAGAAACTCTCAGGCAAATATTTGAGAAAGGAACATTATATATAGAATTAAAGATCTGGAAATGAATTTCGTTAAATCGTTCTGTACAAATCACTCCTTGGACAATTTTTATATATTTCAGTTGGAAAATGTCTAGATCTCAAACTTATTGGTCGTGGCACACGATCAAATGAGGCAAAAGACCCTGCAGCCCACACATCTTGCCCTGTCCTAGTGGGGCTGTGGGTTTCTAAGTATGTGCACATATGTAGGCACATTAAGAGCTTACTTGAATTTCTTACTGAACTCTTAAAATAACAATGTTCAGAAAATTTTAATGTCATACTTAATTTGGTATATAAATACCAAATTTAGAAGTAACGTATTTACTGAGAAGTTTCTTTAATCATACAAAAAATGAATCTTTGGAATTGTATGTCTTTCACTATTAAGAATAAAGAAATGGACTTGCATTTTTGAATTAATCTATGGCTCTGCAGGAGGACATCATCACAGCGAAAAATGATCCACAGGACAAGCTTTGAAAATTACTAATCTATTATAATCGATGGACTGCATGGTTGCCAAACAATCCTTTGAAATATCACCTTTTTTCCCTTTTAAACAGAGTTAATAATAAGTTTACTCAAAGGTCTGGTCTCTATGTATTTTCCTTTTCCCTGATCCCTCACTAGTACACTAAAGGCATTCTAAGGCCATACTGAAGCAAAACAATGACTCAAAAAAGGATTTCCTAAGATCCAGAAACTTGCCAACAGAACTTATCCTTTCAGCTCTCATAAACCATTCAAAACTTGGGTTACCATAGACCCTAGAGATAGGCTTTTTGGATTTTAATCCCAGCTCTTCCATTTATTAATTCTGTGTGACTTTATGTAAGTTATTTGTGACTCAATGTCCCTATCTATAAAATGAGACTTAATTGAGTTCATATTTATTTAAAGACAAATGCGTAGACTAGTTCTCTGTACATATTAAGTGGTGTGTAAGGGCTTATTTATTTTAAAATACATATATGTTCATATAACACTCTCATTGCATTTTATATTTAACAAACCACTCACATTAAGTACATTATTTCATTATTTTATTTTACAACATGGGAATTTCAAGAAAATACAGCTCATTTACTTGTCTTAAAACAAATAATTATAAACCGACATATTTGAAACTTAAATCCATATTTTCTAGTTCCACGTTAAGAGATCTTTTTACCAAATGTGTATCTGAATTCCCTTTAGTAATGGAGTTGTTTTGTTACTTTCAAATTGATTTTTGTATTTAAAGTTTTAACTTACAGAGCACTTTCAGGTGGGTAAAGCAGACATTCTTGAATTGGAAATGTCTAGATCTCAAACTTATTGGCCATGGTGCACCTATGCAGGTTTTTCACCGTCCTTGTAGGTAATTAGAGATTACGCTTGGCTGAGTTTCCCTGGTTCCTAGTCCCACCTAGGTCACTTAAAAAGCCATTATCCAGAAGAAGAAAGATAATTACAAGCAATACCTGGTGATACTTATATATGAAGTAAAAGATCTCTTCCACACCTATTTCACTGTCCAGAAATACAATTTTCCAAGTTTCTAGATAAAATTTTTGCTTAATAGAAAACAATATACTCAAAAGCCATATATTCTCTTTCTGCCTCAAGTGTTCTCTAGTATAAATTCCAATACAATTTGTCTGGTTGGTAACTATTTTCTCTAACTGTTTGAACTAAATGATTTTGATAAGGACAAGAGGCAGGAGAATTCTGGACAGAAGACAGCAGATGCCCAGCGAGGGCCCCACCCTCAAGACTGGAACCACGGCCCAAAGTGGAACAAATATTCCTGTTTTCCCTCTTGAATGTTGCCTTTTCCAAAACCACCCATGGCCTGCTCTGCCCCCCATCTTGTGCCCATAAAAACCCCAGGCTTCGCTGGCAGAGGGAGGAGAAGAGGGGAAGCAGCTGGGCGTCGAAGACTATGGTTGGACATTGGAGAGAAGCAGCTTGACTTGAGAAGGACGGCTTGACGGCAGAGCTTTGAAGAATCCTATGCCGGACTCTGGGGGAAGATTACCTTCTCGCTCCATCACCTTTTCAGCTCCCCTTCCCACTGACAGCCACTTTCATTGGCAATAAAATCCTCTGCATTTACCATCACCAATTTGTTCATGCGACCTCATCCCTCCTGGATGCCCAGTAATTACTCGCGTGCGAGTACGAAAGGCTGTCACACTGATACTCCGCTGAGCTGTTAACACCTAAGCCATCTGCGGACGGCAAAGCTAAAAGAGCACTGACTGTAACTCTCTTTCTGGGGCTTCAGGGGTCATGGGCACCCCCACAAATGCTGCCGAGTTTGTTCCTGCCGGTGTCCAAAAGTGCTTGCCCTGACTCCTGCACCCGCTCACCTGCGTGCTCCCTCCCACCAGGGGTTGAGTGCGGCAGCTTCCAGTGAGTGGAGTTCGCCGTTGCCAGCGCCTGTGCACTCCAGTTCCTGCCCACGAAGGGGTCAGGGAAAGAAAATGACTCCTGGTCTAGAAAGATAGGAACCTGTCTTTTAGAATTTTAAAGTTTCCTTTCTTAATTTCTGCTATGTTAATTTGGAAATTATCTATAAATGATCTCTCCACTCTAACTGGTTGGAATTCAAATGTCTCCCAGCCTCGTGTGAACTTTGGGTTTGCTCAGCTTTTACGACCCTGGTAGTTTTTGCCCAGCTTCGTGGAGTTCTAACTTCATGCCAAATTTACTGCATAGATTAGAATTCAGCAACAAACTGAAGGAGACTTACCGTGTTCTTTCTCTTCCTAGCTGCCTCCTTTCTAATTCACTGCTTCGCAAGTCACTTCAGTCTCACTGAACTCTGGTCTCTGCCTCCTCAATATTGTGAGTCTCCTCTGCTCTGCTTGGGTTCTCCTTCTCCGTGCCATGCCTTGAGGCAAAAAGCTTGGGTGATAATAAGGCTGATCTTGTTTGTTTTGCTTCTTTTAGGGATCTAAGTCCGTAAGAGGACTTTGATCCTTTATATCAAAGTCCTGTGTTGCTTGTTGTCTCATGTTTGAAAATAACGGTTTCATATGTTTCTGGTGGGATGGCAAGTCTGGTACTTCTTACTCCACTGTGGTGTCTGTCGAAACAAATAATAAAACTTTGGCTTGTGCTTTGCCTATCTTTGTTTTTTTTTAAATTTCATTTTACTGTTTGTTCTTATTCTACTTTAAAAATACATCAGTCTGTGAGAGAAGGAAAATAAAAAACTACTTTTAAATACAATAGTTTAAATGTTAATGTGCATACAGATCACCTGGGAGATCTTGTTAAAATTCAGATTCTGATTTAGCAGGGGGCTGGAGTCTGAGAGTCTAACAATCTTCCTGGTGATGTCAGTGCTGCCAGTCCAAGCACTACATTTCATGTAGCAATGCTCTATGCAGCAGGAAAACCAAGATTTGAATTCAGACTCATAATAAGCACTGATAACTGGTAGTTCATGTCATCGAAGCAGCCAAACCCATGAAGAAACATTAAGACAGTCCAGGTAGGGGAAGAGACACTTGTTTCTTTTTTTTCCCTTCTCTCTAAACCAACCTTGGAGGAGTTGGTCTTAAAAGTGGGGAGTGGCGGGGTTGGGGGGATGGGAAGAGATGATTTAGATGAAGATCATGTCTTACCCTTACTTGACTATGCCAAGGAGTCAGGGTGCCAGCTCAAGGCTGTACTGTGGCAATTCGCTGGCAGCACATGAAACCCTGATGGAATTCTACTCTATTAAACTTTTTTAAAATTATTATTATTATACTTTAAGTTTTAGGGTACATGTGCACAATGTGCAGGTTAGTTACATATGTATACATGTGCCATGCTGGTGTGCTGTACCGATTAACTCGTCATTTAGCATTAGGTATATCTCCTAATGCTATCCTTCCCCCCTCCCCTCACCCCACAACAGTCCCCAGAGTGTGATGCTCCCCTTCCTGTGTCCATGTGTTCTCATTGTTCAATTCCCACCTATGAGTGAGAACATGTGGTGTTTGGTTTTTTGTCCTTGCAATAGTTTACTGAGAATGATGATTTCCAATTTCATCCATGTCCCTACAAAGGACATGAACTCATCATTTTTTATGGCTGCATAGTATTCCATGGTGTATACGTGCCACATTTTCTTAATCCAGTCTATCACTGATGGACATTTGGGTTGGTTCCAAGTCTTGCTATAAGTGGGTGAAGGATATGAACAGACACTTCTCAAAAGAAGACATTTATGCAGCCAAAAAACACATGAAAAATGCTCACCATCACTGGCCATCAGAGAAATGCAAATCAAAACCACAATGAGATACCATCTCACACCAGTTAGAATGGCAATCATTAAAAAGTCAGGAAACAACAGGTGTTGGAGAGGATGTGGAGAAATAGGAACACTTTTACACTGTTGGTGGGACTGTAAACTAGTTCAACCATTGTGGAAGTCAGTGTGGCGATTCCTCAGGGATCTAGAACTAGAAATACCATTTGACCCAGCCATCCCATTACTGGGTATATATCCAAAGGACTATAAATCATGCTGCTATAAAGACACATGCACACGTATGTTTATTGCGGCACTATTCTATTAAACTTTTAAATACTGAAAGTGATAGAATTGCCCACAATAATATCAAAGCACAGGAAAATTATACAGAGTGTTACTAAAAACAGTGATTAGAAAAAAATTATTTCGTATTTATACTTTTCTATCTTAAAACTATTCAAAAATGTCATTATACATATACATTTGCCTTGAGAAAATATTTCAACTGTATTTCAAAGTTTGTATAAAAATGAAGCAAATTATAAAATTATTTTTAAATGTTACCAAAAAGCTGTGTTTATGCAACTCAAAATTAAAAACATCCTGTTTAGAATAAAACACACACGTGCACACACACATACATTTTATAATGGAGTCAAGTCAGCATTTTTATGATTGGCATCTCTTATCTGTTTAAGGTCGATCACTTTATGCATAATGTGTTTTTTTTTAATACAAACTTATTCAGCTTCCAAGTTATTGAGAGATGTGGTGAAATCTAGGTAATGGAAAACATACAATGTAAGGCTGATTAACTCTAAAGAGAAAAGTTATTTTGTGACACTGCATAGGCAACAGGATTGGATAATTTTGTGGATGCATAAATTGAATTACAATTATTGCCAAAGGCAGCAGCACCATTAGAAAGCACATCAAAAAAGTAACCAAACCAGACACACTGCCAGCGTTTTTAATGGGTGTATCAATTGTCTGTGAAGTTGTTGCTGAAAAATAACTTGGTGAGAATCTCTTTCTGCTGTGCTTCAGAAAAGGGAACTAGAAAGATATGCATTCCGTTGACTTAGAAAACTGTGAATATTTTTGGATGTTAAGTGAGCCAGCTCATGCAAACATGTAGACAAGCATGTGCACATGTGTGTGCACACATAAAGAAAGCTTTATTGTGCTTATGTTTTTGACATTCAGAGTGGAATATTTGTCCATCAGCCTTCAGCCAGAAAGCTATATTCCCTAAAAAGTACCCATAGAGAACGTAGCTTCTCTCTCTTAGTTCTGACATTCGAAATCCTTTTAAAACTTTCCTATATGAAAAAGAGAAAAGGTGACTACTGTTTTGTTAAGATGAATCTACTCCTATTCTTGCTCAACTTTAGTTCCATCTCTTCTGAGACGTTTTTCTGGCCATTTCAGTATAAAATGATCTATTTATTTACCATTTTCACTCATTTATCATCTATCTATCTCTTTCGTTTAAACACTGCTGAGTATCAGTAATTATTACTCTTCGTGCTATTTGCCAAAATAGCTCTTCCAGGGTAAGGAATTTGTCATTTTGGGGTATCTTAGAGCACTTGCCATGATACCCAACATACAATAAGTATTTAATAATAATCATGTTGAGCTCTGAGTATATGCTAGATATTGCTATATTACTCACATCTAATATTTCTCTTATGGTAACAGCAAGGTAGCTATTTTCTCCATTTTCTAGATGAGGAAACTGAGGCTCAGAGAGGTTAAATGCCTTGCTAAACCCATCCATTGGGCTAGAATTTTAGTCGGACTCCAAAATTTTATTCCAATGATATCTAACTTTTCTGGTGCCCTCTATAGGCATTATCTAATAAATTAGGAGATCAAATTGTAGATTCTCTAAATATCTCACTGATTTTGCGCTAGTCACTTTATTGCTATCAACTTTAATTTACCTTGCTCTAAGACAAAAATAAATCCACATCACCTACATATGTGTGAACATGAGAAATAATATGTATTGAATACCTTTTATGTATCACAAACTATACTAGTCAACCTGTTACATACATTCATCTCACTTAAGTCTCCCAATGCCCCTAAAAAGCATACATTATTATTTTAAATATTAGATTCAGGAGGTACATGCGCAGGATTCCATGGGTGTATTGTATAACAGTCAGGTTTGAGCCTCCGGTGTACACATCACTCAAATAGGGAACATTGCACTCAATGGGTAATTTTCAACCCTCACTTCTCTTCCACTCTCCCCACTTTTGGAGTCCCTAGTGTCTATTATTTCCATAAAAGCATGTATTATATCTGTTTTATCGTTACTGAAGGTGAGATCCAAAGAAGTTAAGTAAATTGCTCAAATATTCAGCCTGAAAGTGATGGAGTCTGGATTTGAGCCTAGGTGTATCTGACCTTAAAATTATTGTCTTTCAATTCTTCTGTGTCAACAATTGGAGGAAAAACTGCTGCTGACTTAATATTGATGTAGACAAATCACTTCTTATTTAGGGAGAAAGGATAGACTTCTTTAATCCACTTATATTCCATATCTCTGTTAGGGCTCAGATTTGGCTTACTTTAAAAAATATTATCCCTATTGAAAATGTGGTTTAAAGCAGAAGTTAATCAAGTCAGAGTGACTGTAATAAAAAAGAAGCAAATTTATCAACATATCTGTCTATAGATAAAATTGTAACTTGTATTACTTTTGAGATTCTGCAAAGTGTAGGCAATATTTTATATATCTACTTCAGGGAAATCTGTGAATGCGTTTGACGTCATTAAAAACGTTTAGTTTTCCAGTTTACAACTAATATTAATAGGTATCACTAATGTGTTAACATGTTTTGTAAGCCCTACCAAAGACATGTAGTGAAGAAATCAAGCTTTGATTCTATAAGTAGCCTTTTCACTTGCCCTCTAAATCTAACTTTTTCTTTTAACTGCAGAATTTTTTTTTCAGCAACTAATTAGTCAGGGATGGATTTAGGTATGTTATTACTTGTCTATTTTACTCACTCCAATCTGGCATGTGACTAACTTTTTTTCCCATTTCATTATGGAGTATTACATCTGAATTCAGGGTAGTGAACTGCATTTATGCTGCTGTTAAAATAGTGTGGACTCAGAAAACCAATTTCCTGTTTGGGGGAAAGAATGAACAAACCTGTAACTATTTCTCTCGGGATGTCTCCCAGTGCAATTTTCACCTCTAATTAAACCTTTAAGTCAAAATCTGCAAACACCGCCAGAAATTTTTGGCTTAATATCACATAGCAGTTAAGATTATTTTCTTTTAAAAGATAAGTTAACAAATCTTTTAATTAACAGGAAGTTGCTACTGCTTGCCTTTATGTGAATATGCTTTATTTAGCATTAAGGCAGTTCTACAAAAAGCCCTCATAAAAATATACATACATTTTTCTCTATCACGTGAAGGTCATCCTAGCTGCTAATCTAACTTTATTGAGAAGGTCTTTTGTGCAACTGGTAAATAGGGAACGTGCTTATTTCAATTTCTCCCCACGTCCCGACAGAAAATTTTTCCTCAAGGCGATATTAAACACGTAAAGTGAAGAACCGATGCAAAATTGGCCTTTACATTGTGCAATCTAAATAACTTCTCTACTATACTTTGCTAATGAATATATAGCCCAGGAGTCCGTTAAGATCTACATGGCAAGGTAGTAGCAATAATCTTAATAGTGTGCAGTTCTTAAGGACCACTAAGGACCCTTAGCAAGCCAGAGCCTGAGTTCCTCTGCCAAGCATGTTGAGAACACAGCTTTCATACTTGGAAGTGAGATATCTCCTGCTGCACTAGTTAAATCTGGAAAAAATGCCAAAAGTATGAATTCTTCCTAGGCCAACCATCCAGTGCCTGCTTGCACCAAGCCTGACCATGAGCAATATTTTGGCTATAATTTAGCTATTGTAAAAGCAGTTTACAGTGAATTTTATGAAAAGTTGAGCACAGCTCTGTTCTGCACTACTGCTTCCAGGTAGATGTGTGAGACTACTGGAACATGTCAGCACTCATTGGTCTCCTACAGGCCTGTATCACCTTACCTGTACATTAAGGTAAGATTGGAGGATGTGAAATTCTGGATATCACATAGTAGACTGAATACATAATCTTCTAGCAATCTATTTTGCTAACTTGAAACAACTCTGTTGCTTACAGATAAAATTATGCATTTCATATTTATTCTTGAAAGCATGGGATTCAATCTCCACCAACGGTTAAGCCTAGTAATCAATGTTCAAGCTAAAGTTACCTGAGGGAGGGAGACATATGTTGAGTTAATATAGCTGATCCTATAAAGAAGGCTCTTGGCAATTGCATTGATTTCATTTTACTGAGAGTGATTTTGAGACATTAAAAAGTAATTGAATATTTTACTCCCTTTACACACTCTGAAACATCTAAAAAGGACAAGGATATTTAGGAGCTATAGTACGTAAAATAATACACACTCTATAGTCACAGTTGAACACTTTTGTACATTTTCATTCTGCTATCTTTGCAGAAAATGCATTAACAATCAAAATGTGTCTTTTTTTGTTTTCCTTTTTTTCTTCTCTTGCTTCAGTTTTATAAAAGGATGCTAGCACCAGTAAGCAAACTGTGTATGGCATTCTTGGAGAATAGATTTCTAACTGTGGTCAATATATTTCCTGCTGTGTTAGGTTAATAGCTCCTTTCCACTGTTTACTGCAGAAAATGCATTTCACTAAGGTCGTTCCTGTTTCATTAACTTACTTAAAAAACAAAAAAGCAGTAACTTCATGTGTAAAAAAAAGTATATTCAAGATGCACATTCCAGTTTCTTTCTTTTTTTTTTCTTTTTTTGAGATGGAGTCTCACTCTGTCGCCCACGCTGGAGTGCAGTGGCACGATCTCGGCTCATCGCAAGCTCCGCCTCCTGGGTTCAAGCCATTCTTCGGCCTCAGCCTCCCGAGTAGCTGGGACTACAGGCGCCCGCCACCACGCTTGGCTAATTTTTTTTTGTATTTTTAGTAGAAATGAGGTTTCACCGGTTAGCCAGGATGGTCTCGATTTCCTGACCTCGTGATCCACCTGCCTCGGCCTCCCAAAGTGCTGGGATTGCAGGAGTAAGCCACCGCGCCCGGCCGCACATTCTAGTTTCTACATCAGGAAAGTAGTCTAAATGAACATTGCTGGTCCAAAGTTTTTCTGGAGACTTGTGTTATAGCAGAGGGGAGAGAAGTCTCTCTTCCCTGGTATGAAAAATAATATGGTCACTATTTGCAATACATGATCTGAGCTCCCAGGGCAATAGCTCCTTAGAGACAAAACTATATCAGTTTACACACACACACACACACACACACAAACACACACACCCACAACACAACACACACACAATTTGAGTCAGGGGCAGTTTCTATTTTCGCCATGTGAAGTCCCTAAGATCTCAGCAGACAATTACATCTTGCATGAATGTGAACTCAGAACAAGAACTCCTTATTATTAGGAGGATGGCACCATTAATTAATTCATTCAATAAATACTGAGTGTCTTTTATGTGCTGCACACCATTCTAGGTATTACAGATAGAGTGATGAAAATCAAAGTTCCTGTATTCTAGTGAGGGGCACAAATAATAAATAAGTAAAATTCAACAATAGAACTTCAGGTTATATCCTACCTAAAAAGCGGAGTAATGGGGAAGAGAGTGATATCTAGTTTGGAGGCATGACCAAAGACAACCCCAAAGAGGTGACATTTGGGCAGCTGTGGACAAAATGAAGAAGTCAGTGATGTGAATATTTGGGACAAGCATATTTGATGCATAGGAGACCCCCCCAGTAATAGAGATGTAGAAAAAGAGCTTGTTTTGTGTGTTTGAGGACCAGCCAAAGGCAAGAATGGCTGGAGTGCAGTGGCTAATGTGTAAAGACTAGAGAGTAAGCTGCAGGACACAGTGACAGCAAGGAGAATGGTGGGAGGATCTTTTAATACTCCAGGGGAAAGTACGTCGCTTGGACTCCAGTGGTAATCATGGGTGCAATAAGAAATAATGCTGATTTAGAAAATATTTTCAAGTAGAGTCAAAAAAGTCTTATACAGTGTGAAAAGAGAAAGAGGAACAGTGGTGCCATTAACTGAGATAAGGAAGACCATGGATGTATTAGGCCATTCTTGTGTTACTATAAAGGAATACCTAAGACTAGGTAATGTATAAAGGGTTTAATTGGATCACAGTTCTGCAGGCTGTAAAAGCATGGCATCAATATCTGCTTTGCTTCCTGGCAAGCTTGAAGGTATTTCCTGAGGCCCAGGCAGAAAATGAAGCAGGAGCACGCACATCACATGGTGAGAGGGGGAGCAAGAGAGAGAGAGAGTGGGGAGGTGCCACACTCTTTTAAACAGCCAGATCTTGCCTGAATGTGAACTCAGAGCAAGAACTCCTCATTATCAAGAGAATGGCACCAAACCATTCATAAGGAATCCACCCCAATGACCCAAATATCCCCCACCAGGCCTTGCCTCCAACATTGAGGATTACATTTCAACATGAGATTTGGAGAAGACAAACATCCAAACCATATCAGTGGGTGAGGCTCTTTTGTTGTTTCCAGTGGACAGCAAAAGTCTTATGTTGACCACACCAAGTTTGGGAAGTTCAGTTGACATAAAAGTGGAGACGCCAAGTAGGTATTGGCTATTTGTGTTTGGAATTCTGGGGGAAGGTTGGGACTGGGGATTTAAATGTAGGAGTCACTTGCCTATTGATAGTATTTAGCTCCTTGTGACTGATGTGATCAGGGGAGGCAGTAAGACAGAAGAGGTCTGGAAACTGTGAACAGACATGCTGACTTTGGAGGTCTGGAAGAAGAAGAGAAACCCTGAAGGAGAGTTCACATTTTGAGGACTGATGTCTAATCATGCTGCTGACCATTCAGATCATACAGTGCATCAGACCACGATTTTACCTAGTCTTTGAACTATCATGGATGGAGGGAAAGAATTCTCTATAACTACTAATTAAAGCAATTATAGAGGGAAGAAACTCTTCAAGGCAGACAGGGTGAATGTCAGAAGAAGACGCGCAATCAAAACAACCCTCCTTCTGCAACTCCCTCAAATTAAAGACTGAGACTTCACTTTGTACCATATTCTATAAACTAGTTCCAGAAAAATATTATTTGAAACTTGTATACATAAGAATTTCTAAGCTAAATCTTAAGAGAACTGAATATAGTTTTTAATTTTTACTTTGAATTTAGTCATTTTTAGTGAATCCTTGTACTATTTCTGAAATACCAATGTAGGAGGGTTCCTTCAAGAAATTATAATTGATTGAATTCAATATTCTATTTCTGATGTTTACAATAGGCAAAATCAGTTGACTTGGTTCTTTATCAGGATAATATCTTAACAGAACTTTTTCTTCTAGGGGTGCACTAAACATTTTAGGTGCTCCAAGCAAATTGTCTAAGGAGACATATCTCTTTGTCAGGATCCTTTGATAAAATTGCTTTAAGAACAGGAAAAAAGAGCATTTAAAAAATATAAAAGAAACCCTGTAGTTACATTACATGGAGTTATTTTCTTACCACTGAGTTTGCCCTTCATTTATCTAAGAGTTGTTTACAAGGGTTGAAAAAGCTGACATATCTCTCTGTTCTTTAATTCTTTGTTTATGAACTAGTGTAATCAAACAAGAATGTACACAGCATAGGGAGTGGTAAACAACCATTGCTTTGTTGTCATAGTTTATAAAATTACAGAATTTCTCAGGAGGTTCACATCATTGTTTGGCACAGAGCGTTTTCCCATTAATTAAGAAAAAGATTCACTTACAGAGATTCAGTAAGCGCATTTTAATTATTTCTTCAACATTGGCTAAAACCAAATGAATAAGAAGGTAATGTACTCACTTTGAATTCATTTTAAAGATTTTTAAGTCCATGTATCTTTTGGCCCACATTGTTTACATTAGCCTCATTTTTATTATCCATTTGTGGCGGGATATTCTTAGCAACTAAAGCTGTTGCTACCCCTGCAATGTTCTGTAGAGATGCCACATTTGAAGCATAGCTGACTTTGGAAGCCTAAGTGAAAGATCTAGTTAAAATGAAGCTCATCTTCACTCTTAAAGATGGTCAGTGTGTTTGACACCTTTCTCAGGAACTCCAGAAAGAAAAATCTATGGCTTGGATTTGACTCTATGGAAGCAATGGATACTCCTGTGGAAACTAAGAAACTAAAAATTTACTGGACAGGACCCCTTAAAACTTGGGTGCTAGGTTTGATATCCTGGAACTGCTATTCAGGCTGCTACATATTTGATTCCCAGGAGAATTCCACTCATGTATTTGCCCACAACATCTCCTGGCATTTAAATATTGAAACACCAGACTAAGTATTATTACTGTTACAAAGGACAAGACTGATGAAAAAAATACATGCATATACAGGCCTTATCTGATATCATACCTGTTTCCATGTTTAACCAATGAATATCTTTCTCAATTTTGTTTTGTATTGGAGAATTTTATTACTTAAGATAATGCTAACTCCAGAAATAGATTGACTAGAAAATTTTAACTACTAGTATGGTTTGACTGTGTCCCCATCCAAGTCTCATCTTGAATTGTAACTACCACAATTACCATGTGTCGTGAGAGGAACCTGGTGGGAGGTAACTGAATCATAGGGGTGGGTTTTCCTGTGCTGTTCTCATGATAGTGAATAAGTCTCAGGAGATCTGATGGTTTTAAAAAGAGGAGTTTCCCTGCACAAACTCTCTCTCTCTTTGCCTGCTACCATCCATGTAAGATGTGACTTGCTCTTCCTTTCCTTCCACCATGATTGTGAGGCTTCCCCAGCAATGTGGAACTATAAATCCATTAAACCTCTTTCTTTTGTAAATTGCTCAGTCTTAGATATGTCTTTATCAGCAGCATGAAAACAGACTAATACAATAAATTGGTACTGGGAGTGGGGCACTGCTGAAAAGATACCCGAAAATGTGGAAGCAACTTTGGAACTGGGTAACAAGTAGAGGTTGGAACAGTTTGGAAGGCTCAGAAGGAGATAGGAAAATGTAGAAAAGTTTGGAACTTCCTAGAGACTTGTTGAATGACTTTGCCCAAGATGCCGATAGCAATATGGACAGTAAGGTCCAGGCTGAAGTGGTCTCAGACGGAAATGAGGAACTTGTTAGGAACTGGAGAATATGTGGCTCTTGCTACGTTTTAGCAGAGACAGGTGGCATTCTGCCCCAGCCTGGAGATCTGTGGAACTTTGAACTTGAGAGAGATGATTTAGGGTATCTGGAGGAAGAAATTTCTTTCTTTCTTTTTTTCTTTTCTGAGTTGCAGTCTTGCTCTGTTGCCTAGGCTGGAGTGCAGTGGCATGCTCTTGGCTCATTGCAACCTCTGCCTCCCAGGTTCAAGCAACTCTCCTGCCTCAGCTTCCCTAATAGCTGTGATTACAGGCGCATACCACCATGCCCAGCTAATTTTTGCATTTTTGGTAGAGACAAGGTTTCATCATGTTGGCCAGGCTGGTCTTGAACTCCTGACCTGGTGATCCTCCCACCTCGGCCTCCCAAAGTTCTGGGATTACAGGCATGAGCCACCACACCTGGCCAATGGAGGAAGAAATTTCTAAGCAGCAAAGCATTCAAGAGGTGACTTGGGTGCTGTTAACAACATTCAGTTTTATAAGGGAAGCAGAGCATAAAAGTTTGGAAAATTTGCAGGCTGACAATGCAATAGAAAAGAAAATCCCATTTTCTGAGGAGAAATTCAAGCTGGCTGCAGAAATTCGCATAAGTAACGAGGAGCTGAATGTTAATCCTCAAAACAATGGGGAAAATGTCTCCAGGGCATGTCAGAGGTCTTCATGGCAACCCCTCCCATCACAGGCCCAGAGATTTAGGAGGAAAAAATGGTTTCATGGGCTGAACCCAGGGTCCCTCTGCTGTATGCAGTCTAGAAACTTAATGCCCTATGTCCCAGCTGCTCCAGCCATGACTAAAAGGGGCCAAGGTATAGCTCGGGCTGTTGCTTCAGAGGGTGCAAGCCCCAAATCTTGGCACCTTCCATGTGGTGTTGAGTCTGTGGGTACACAGAAGTCAAGAATTGAGGTTTGGGAACCTCTGCCTAGATTTCAGAGGATGTATGGAAATGCCTAGGTGTCCAGACAGAAGTTTGCTGTAAGGGCGGGACTTTCATGGAGAACCTCTGCTAGGGAAGTGCGGAAGGGAAATGTGGGGTCACATGGCCCATGCAGAGTCCCTACTGAGGCACTAACTAGTGGAGCTGTGAGAAGAGGACCACTGTCCTCCAGATCCCAGAATGGTCTGTCCTCCAGACCCCAGCTTACACTGTGTGCCTAGAAAAGTCACAGACACTCAATGCCGGCCCATGTAAGCAGCTGGGAGGGAGGTTGTAACCTCTACAGCCACAAAGGTGGAGCTGCCCAAGCCCATGGGAACCCACCTCTTGCATCAGTGTGTCCTGGATGTGAGAAATGGAGTCAAAGGAGATCATTTTGGAGCTTTAAGATTTGATGGTCCCACTGGATTTTGGACTTGCATGGGGCCTGTAGCCCTTTTGTTTTGGCCAATTTCTCCCATTTGGAATGGCTGTATTTATCCAATGCTTGTAGTCCCATTGTATCTAGGAAATAACTAGCTTGCTTTTGATTTTAAAGGCTCATGGGTGGAAGGGACTTGCCTTGTCTCAGATGAGACTTTGGACTGTAAACTTTTGAGTTAATGCTAAAATGAGTTAAGACTTTGGGGGACTGTTGGGAAGGCATGACTTGTACTGAAATGTGAGGACATGAGATTTGGGAAGGGTCAGGGGTGGAATGATATGGTTTGACTATGTCCCCACCCAAATCTTATCTTGAATTGTAACTCCCAAAATTCTTATATGTTGTGGGAGGAACCTGGCGGGGAGGTAATTGAATCATTGGGGCAAGTCTTTCCCGTGCTGTTCTCATTATAGTGAATAAGCCTTAGGAGATCTGACAGTTTTAAAAATGGGAGTTTCTCTGCACAAACTCTCTTTTTGCCTGCTGCCATTCATGTAAGATGTGACCTGCTCCTCCTTGCCTTCCACCCTGATAGTGAGGCTTCTCCAGCCACATGGAACTGTAAGTCCATTAAACCTCTTTCTTTTGTAAATTGCCCAGTTGTCTCGGGTATGTATTTATCAGCAGCATGAAAATGCACTAATACAATTACTTAGTAAAATCAATGTTGATTTCTCTCATATAAAATCCAAATGGGATGTTCTTGATTGGCAGGTAGCCTTCCATAATAAGGACCCAACCTACTTCCACCTTGGGGCTCTGTCCTTCTTTAGATCCATGGATTTTCTTTTGAATTTTGTTCATGGAGAGGCAAGGAGAAGGTGGAGAAGGCTCATTTGCTTCTTTATCAGTTTACCTGGGAAGTGTTACTCCCTACTTCTGCCAACACCTTCATTAAGTACCAGTCACATGGTTACAGTAATCTGCCAAGGAGAATGGGAAATGCAGCCCATTATTTGGCTGTTTCCAAATAAAATCTCCACACAGTGCAACAGAATTATGAATCTATGATTTTCCCTGACTTATCTGCCTCAAAAATCTTTTATAATTGAGACCATCCTGGCTAACACAGTGAAACCCCATCTCTAGTAAAAATACAAAAAATTAGTCAGGTGTGGTGGTGGGCGCCTGTAGTCCCAGCTACTCTGGAGGCTGAGGCAGGAGAATGGTGTGAACCCAGGAGGCAGATGTTAGAGTGAGCCGAGATCATGCCACTGCACTCCAGCCTGGGAGACAGAGAGAAACTCTGTCTCAAAAACAAACCAACCAACAAACAAACAAAAAACCAAAAAACAAAAAAACAAAAAAATCCTTTACATATGCTGAAGTGAGGGTATTTCATTCAAAGCAAATTTGGTAGGTCTTTATGTTTAAGGACATCAAAAACTAACTGTTGCTTACTATGCTCATTCCCTGGGTGATGGGATAATCATTCATATTCCAAACCTCAGCATCATGCAATATACCCATGTAACAAACCTGCACATGTATCCCTAAATCTAAAACAAAAGTTGGAGTTCAAATAAAAAATTAAAATGTTATTCCATTACAAAAAGGAAAAAGAATGTGTAGCTTTATATTTTGTTTCCCTTTTTTTAAAAAAATTAGTAGACCAAGAGTCCATTAATTTATTCATTCTGGTTTCTGATTAAAACAACTCCCATGTGCTTTGTAAACTCTCCAGTGTAATTGCCCATGTGCATTAGACTTGACTGGTCTTCAACATCGGTTTTTCCCAGTAATATGAAGTAATCTTTTCTAGTATCTGAGTCATATTTAATGGCTTTCTCTTCTGCAAGAAAACAAAATCTGTGTAGTTAGGGTAAGCTATGCATTAAAGACATTATTCAGACACCTTGATAGATAATAAAAAAAAGTGTTTTTTAAAAGGGATATTTTTTCATTTAAAATAGTTTTTCCTTTTTTAAAGAAATATTTAGAGTTAGTGCAGCATTAATTTCCAAATGATTTAACCTATACAAATATTCAGCAGAGGAAAAAAGTCACATTAATCGAGAGACAGTATCTTGTAATTTGTGACTTTAATTGATTGGTGGTGGTGGGGAAGAATGTGTTCTTTTCTTAGACATTTATTCTCAGCTTCCATTTGAAATTCTAGCTTTTAGGGATTTACTCCACTGAACTTGGAACTTTCCAAGAGCCACGCAATAAAATGCAATATAAATATTTCTGTACAATAAATACTACTATCATTTAAGATATAGCCTATGAAAAGACTCCTGGAAGCATAGGCACCAATGTAGAGGTCTGAGGAAGAAAATAATCTGAAGGAGCTGAGTAGGATGCTGGAGATGGAAGGATGATGCCAGTGACGACTTTGACCTGTTCTCTAATTGCACTTTAAGTGGGGCTGACTGATTTGGAGTACAGTGAACAAGTGTCAGTGAGAAAAGCAAAGCTACTACTAAATTTTCCCCAAATACATTTCTCCAAATACATTTTCTAAATGCCCACCATTTGCTAGACATTTTGCTAGAAGTTGAAATAATGAAGAAAAACATAATAATTCCTGTACTTCTGGAGCTTATTGTTTAGGGTAATTAAAATGGAAATAACTATCCTGGTAAACTGAATCAATAATAACAACAAACAATAGTGAAAATGGGATGATAATACTAGTAGTTTCAGTTTCATTTGAACTGTTTTGTCTCCCAGTAATATATTTTAATTTACATATGTAGCATTTATATATATATATATATATATATATATATATATATATATATATACTGCTCGTTGATACATTTATATATAGTTAACAATAGGATAAAAGGCAGGACAGTGTTATTCATAGGACCCAGAATAATACTTGGTACATAGCAGGCACTCAATCAATGACACTGTATGGATAAATAAAATAGTCTTGGATGAAAAATCAGGAGACTATAGTTCTTACTGAGATTCTACCAATTTTTCTTTGTGACATAACAAGTGATTCCCAGTTTTAGTTTTCTAATCCAAGTAATGGAATAAAAATACCCATTCTCCACACCTTACAAAGTAGCAGCTTCTTGGATAGGAAAAAGATAGTAGATATGTAAGACTTGTGAATGTTATTATAGCCAGTAAACAGTCAAAATGGAGCATTTTCTTACTTAACTAAGATATTTCCCTTTTTTGAAATAAACTTTCTGATTGACATGTTTCAGTGAAGTGAAAATCATTTTACTTTAGAAAATTTAATTGTATTACCATCAGACAAGTATTTTTGTGAAATTTCTAAGAACCTAGCATCTCTTAGAAATTTAGCCTAATAGAAGTGACTTGGGGCCCTATAAGAATCTCAGTGCATCTTTCCCAATCCTTTCCCATTTATGGACAGATGTTTCCCAAAGAAATCCTTGGTTCACCCTTCTTCAATCTGGAATACATAAAAGAATAAACTATCACTTGAAGGCAATCTGACAACAGACTAAGAGAGAGGAGCACAGTCAGAAATTTGAGATTAAGATAGAAGAAGCATGTTTTATTCAAAGTTCAATATCCATTTATTTTGAGGATAAGGGTGTCTGTGTTGTGACTCATGCATGCTGTGAAAAAATGCCAAGTGTCTTGATAACTAATGTTAGTAAGGAAAGATTCACCAAGAGGGGGAAGAAGCTCATGAAATGCTAATCCTTGAATTCAAGAGTGAGAATCAGTTTCAGATTTTCATGTTTTTGGAACATTTCAAAGGACTTAATCTTTTAGTTAAAAATCTATATATTCTGCGAGTAATGATAAACATATTTCTTTGCTACGATTCATCTCTGAGGTTTCTTTCCTTTCTTACGGCTTTGGCTTTCCCATTTTGCTTTTGTCTTCTTGCTGCCTCTCATCTTCCCTCTAAGCATTCAGATTAAAATTCCATTCCTTTACCTTCTTTAAAAAATATGATTATAAATGTGCTCCTTTTATGGTACGTAATGAAAAAGCATAAACTCTAAGCCAGAAAGACAATACTTTCTTTGAAACCCCTCCTTTAACAAATGATTTTTCAGTTTTAAAAGCCCATAAAGAGACTATGTTTTCTCCAGCCATTGAAGGTATGATAAATGATACATCCTGAGAGTGAACAGAAGAGTCATTTTAGAAAGTTTGAAGAACAAATACTCAGGCTTAGTTAGGGATTGTGTACTAACAAGAGGTACAAGGCAGTTAGGTGAATGACAATGGATCAAACTAATCCTATAAAATGACAAGGACAAACATTGGGGACCTCCACTGTGAAATGTCTTGGAGTAAAGGCTTAGTAAGAAGTCAGTCTTGCATAAACGTAAAAGCCAAACTCTTTTAAAAAATACATTACCAAAGATGATTTATTTTTATGTGAGAATAGCTCTTTAGAAATTATTTTAGATCTTTTTCTTGAATATCAATATTGATTTAGCTAATAGGACATGTCTTTTTTTCATCTTTATACAACAATGACTTCAAAAGAGGAGAAGGGGACTCAGAAGGAGCAATGACAGACTATGAGCACAGAATGATTTCAAAAACTTTTGCATTTGAACACAAAAGTGAGTCAATAAAACCATAGCCTCCTTCAATTTGTAATTCAAACACATAAAATAATTTGACTTCAATAGGCAAGGCGAATTCTCACTTACTTGGAAATTTCTCAGGTACTACAGAATGTCAAGGAGAGGACTTAAAGGGAAGAAAACATGTTTGACTAATGATTAGTAAAACTATTGTTGATCCAAAGTATTGTTGAAAATGGAATCTTTTCAATGTCTGAAATATATCTTGATAAAAAATGCAATCCTGTTGAATAACTGCAAAAGAAGTGCTGGCTCTGTATTAAGAAATCTGGATTTAATGCATAAATAGATGGATTTAATATATTTGTATTAGACAGTTTTGAAAGAAAATTGGTATAGCCAAATTCATATATTGTTTCATTTGCATATCTTGAGTCTGGTAAATGTAGCTACAGAGCAAACACATTTTTTTAAAAAAAGCAACCATGCCACTTGCTCTTTTTAAATTGCTTTGCTGCATTTTTGAGAGTTTTAAAAATGGCTACTTGATGTGCATAAAACAGCAACTGTTGTTCATTCTGTCTTTACCTTTACTTCAGTGAAGATATGTTTTGAAAAGGAATACATTAGAAATACATCAAAATACATAATGCAATAGAAATGAGCTTTACTATTTTTTTAATCCTCCATTCCAAGCATTTTGTCTGCCCTGCAGAAGAAAATGCCTCTCACAAAACCCTCACAGCCACCTATCACTGTGGCCACATTCATACCTCCATCTAGGCAATTGGCATGGATCAGGAGATATGATAGAACTGTAAAGAACAGGCTGTCCATCATTAGAATAATAGCAGAGTTTTGGCTGAGAATAAACACAGTTGAATTATTTGTAAGGACGTGGAATAGACGAGCTGCTTAGAAAGAACACTTTTTCAGATGACTTTTTCCTTCTTCCTCTTTCCTCTATGCCACAATATTTCAAGAAGGTCATTTCAGCTAATAAAAAGAGCAAAGTGAAACACTAAAAATAAAACACTTGGATTTCAAAGATGTACTGAGACTTCTTAAAGAAGTTTGAAAGATCAAAACTCTAAATAAAATATATTACAAACCACAGAATTTGGGATTAATCAATGACAAAATGATCTCTGAGAATTTTGAAAAGGAAGCTGATAAACAATTGTTCCACATCACTAATACACCCAACCTTATTTTTAAAGAAAGAAAAACAGTGCTATGAGCATTTTGCAGTTCCTTTTCCCTTTGTTATTTTTTGCTCAAATATACAAATATTTAAATACTTTAAAAAATATAAAAATTATATTTGATATATTTACAATGTGTGTGTATCTATAATATATGTTAGAAACATAAATAATAAACATTGGTGAACCAATCAAACAACTCAAGAACTAAAATGTTAACATGACTTTCATCTACCCATATACACTTTGCATGCCCATCCTCCTTCCTTTCCACCAGAGAAAACTACTGTAGTTATTTATTTACACACACACACACACACACATGCACATAGACACACAAACACATATATGTAGCTTTTTTGACATATGCATGTAAGCCAAAGTCAAATATAACCTAATATTATTTCTGTTGAGATTTATAAAAATAGTTTCATATCTTCTGTAGTCTTATAGGACTTTTCTGTTTAACATCTTAAGATGCATCCATAGTTATTACAAATAGTTGTGTTTCATTCACTTTAACTGCTTTCTCATATTTAATTGAGTAAATATAACACCATTAATTTATTTGTTCCTTTGTCATAGTACATCTTTGTAGCTTCCATATTTTATTATTAATCATACTGTTATGAATATTCTTGCATGTATCATAAGCACATATATAAGTTTTTCTAGGGTACCTACATAAAGGTAGAATTATTGGTTTGCAAGGCACATGAATGTTTAACTTTGCAAAATAGTGTCAACAGGTTTTCCAAAAAATTTTCAAATTTGCAATCTTTTGAATTTTTTGCAATCTTTCGAATCTTTGTATGAATTTCTGATGATTCACATTCTCCTCAGATTATAATATTTCTTAATTTTTTTCCACTCTAGGGGGTATACATAATAATTACAAAATGATTTTATTAATTAATAGTTCCTAGCTTATTATAGTCTAAATTACATTTCATTTACTGCACATTTAACAAATATTTTTTGAGTGCCTACTATCTCGACCTGCCAGACCTGTATTGACTCTAATGAGAGGATGCTATGTCTGAGAGACTGAAGAAGAGGCCCAAGCCAGAGAATGAGACATAAGGTTTATCAAGGAAACTTACATATAAGGCAGTCCAGTGGTGATAGCCTAGACAGGAGAACCATTTGTAAAAAGATGCAGTTTTGTACCATTTGTAAAAAGCTGAAAGTTTATACAGTTTAGGTGCATCTGCATTCTCGGGGGATGCTTAAGTTATGGCTATCAGTATGTCTACCATGCAGAGTCATTCTCAGTGTCCTTCATTTAAGTTATTGCTGTCAGGTATGTCTGCCATACATATGTTCCAGGAACTGCTAATTATGCTATAGATTTAACAATAATAAAAAAAAATCCCTGCTCTCATGAAGATGAAGTTCAAATAGGTCAGAGACCGAAAATAAACTTAATAAATAAGTGAATTATATAGTATATAAGAAGGTAACAAATGTCATTGAGAAAAATAAAGTGAGATAGGACTCCCATAACAGAGAACCAGTTGAAATTTTAAATATAATAGTCAGAGTTGACTTTTGTAGTAATCCATTTTTGCATTGCTGTAAAGAAATACCTGAGACTGAGTAATTTATAAAGAAATCCATTTTAATTGGTCCATGGTTCTGCAGGCTGTACAGGAAGCATAGTACTGACATCTGTTTCTGGGGAGTCCTAAGGGAGCTTCTAATCATGGCAGAAGGTAAAGCGAGAACAGACATATCACATGGCCAGAGCAGGAGCTCTTGTGAGGAAGAAAGTGGAGTGGGTGAGGTTGGGGGTAGATGCCACATACTTTTTAACTACCAGATCTCTTGTGAACTCAGAGTGAGAGCTCACTTAACACCAAAGGATGGCCCAAGCCATTCATGGGAGATCCACCAGATGATCCAAACATTTCCCACCAAGCCCCACTTCCAACACTGGGGATTACATTTCAACATGAGATCTGGGTAAGGACAAATATCCAAACTACATCACCTTCTCTGAGAAATAATTTTAGCAAGGACATGAAGTAGATGAAGGCTTTAGTGATGTAGAGGAAACAGCTAGAGCAGAAAGGATCCTGGTGTGTTTGAGGAATAGCTAGGAAGCCTTTATGTTAGGAGCAAAGTGAATGAGAAGAGAGTGACAGGAGATGTGATTGATAGGTAATTGTGGGGCCAGTTCCTCTAGCATCTTGCTGGCAATTTTAAGGATTTTAGCATTTACTTGGTGAAGTGTGAATCTATTGAGGAATTCTGAGCACAAGATTGACATGTTCTGAGGCCATGGGTAGAAGTATGGAGACCAGCAGGGAGAAAATTAGAAAAAATGTGAAAGATGCTAGGGGTTAGGCTAGGGTAATAAAAGGGTGATAAAAGGGGCAGTGGTAGAAATTGAGGAGAGCATATATATATATATATATATATATATATATATATATATATATATACACACACACTTTTAACATATTGGGTCTTTATATTCTTGAACACAGAATATCCCTCTGTTTATTTATATCTTTAATATCTTTCAATAAGGTTTACATTTTCTATACCCATATTTCTACACTCTTTGTTTCTGTTATTATAAATAGTCTCTTGCTCACCCTCTTTTCTTTCTCCCTCTTCTTTAACCATTGTTTGTTTCTTCCTTGTGTATTGAGATACCACCTATTTTTGAATAGGAATCTTATGGCAAGCCACCATACTGAATTCTCATTATTTCTATAAATTTGTCTGTAGATAATTTTGCATATTTTATGTGGTCAATCATGTCATCTATGAATAGTAACCATTTTCTTCTTTTAAATATTCTTCAAATACTTATACCTTTTATTTAATTTTTCTTACTATATTGTAAAGGATCCTCAATAAAAGTAGCAATTGTTTGCAATCCTTAATTTATTCCTGATTTTGAAGGGAACACATTTAATGTTTTGCTACTAAGAGGATATTTGTGATATACTTTGATACCTATCTTTTATCAGGCTAAGCAGATGCCTCTCTTCTTAGTTCCCTATTGTTACTGTACACAAGAGATGTTGAATTTTATAACATTTCCACACTTCTTAGATGAACTTGTGGATTTTTTCCTTTAATCTATTCACATAATTTTAATATATTTTCAATGCAAAAAGCATATTTGTATTCCCAAGATAAGCCCAACTTGGGCATGGTATATTTTTGAATATTACTTTGGATTCAGTTTGTAAATCTATTGTTTATAATTTATATCTATTTTTATAAATGAAATAAAGCTATGAGTTTCCTTGCTAAAACTCTCCTTTTCTCATTTATAAATGATTCCAATATTGCTAGTTCTTGGCTGTCAAAACCAGTATATGGAATTTGTCCATACTAAACTTGTGAACAGTGTCTTAATTACTCCTGTGGGTTTTCTACACACTGACATAGCATTCAGAAGCTTTGTGTTTGGGCCGCTAGGGTCTTTTAAGATACCAAATACTTGATTAATCTAATGGAATCAGCACCCAGTCAATATATGTTAGGTCCACTGTGTTTTTGTAATTCATAAACGACTATTACTAATATTTTATGCTTATAGATGAGCAGCATAAGAATGATTTTTCTATTGGGCTGAGATGTAGTAAGTTGAATATTGTAGGAAGGTGGCATTTTGAACATATGAATGTTAAGTTGGCATCACTATGTAAAGTGTCTACTATTTTGTTTGTGTGTTTTTTTCTTGGTAACAATTTTGCATATGCACCTTTCCTAGACCCCTGCCCTAGCCATCTGGGCATCTGTTGTTATGTCTGCTTGCTTTTAGATTAACTAATGAACATTTCTAAGTTAACAGTCTTACTAATAGTAACTACTTGACTAGTTTACCCTAAGGTCAGAGATTTAAGTTGAAAAGCTCTTTAGATTATTGTCGTTTCTAGGTTTCACCAGAGCACAGGATTTGTCAAATAAATATGAATAATTAGGCCCAGAAAACTTTAAAATAACAACTTAGAAGAAAATTTAAACCACCAGCTTCATAATATTAAGAAGTTGTTTAAATGGATTAATTATGCTCTTCACAATGTGAACTTAAACATTTGCTTTAGAGAAGTGGCACTGGGTCTGAAAACTGCAAAAATGTATTTCTTTGACAAATTGAGGTGCTTCTTATATAGCGTTGCCAGATAAAACACCTGCACCTACTCAGTTATCTCAGGACCAGCTTGAGGCTGAAGAAAAGACAAGATCCCAGAGATCACGGCAGACTTCATGTGTCTCTTCCGGAAGAGAACCTTCCCCGTACGGATACCGGAAAGGCTGGACACTTCGGTTATTAGAGGATTTTGGAGATGGAGGTGCTTTTCCAGAAATCCATGTGGCTCAGTATCCACTGGATATGGGACGAAAGAAAAAAATGTCTAATGTGCTGGCCATTCGGGTGGATTCTGAAGGAAAAATTAAATATGATGGAATCACTCTACAAGGACAGTCAAAAGACAAGGTAATTTATAGGAAATACACTGTCCTGGTTCCAAAGGATGTTATGAATGCAAATGATCCAGACTTGCAAAGGCCCGATGAAGAAGCTATAAAAGAGACAACAGAAAAGACAAGAGTAGCCTTATAAAAAGCTGTAACACAGAAGGTCGCCGCAGTCACGCCAGTTCAGGCAGCTGACAAACCGGCTCCTGCTCAGTATATCCGATACACACCATCTCAGCAAGGAGTGGCTTTCAATTCTGGAGCTAAACAGAGGGTTAGTCGGATGGTAGAAGTGCAGAAAGATCCAACGGAGCCTCCAAAGTTCAAGATTAATAAGAAAATTCCCCGGGGACCACCTTCTCCTCCTGTACCTGTCATGCATTCTCCTAGCCAAAAGATGATTGTAAGGGAACAACAAGAGTGAAAGTTTCCTCCTTGTATTTCTAACTGGAAAAATGCAAAGGGTTATACAATTCCATTAGACAGATGTCTGGCTGCCGATGGAAGAGGACTACAGACAGTACACATAAAAGAAAATGTTGCCACATTGGCCGAAGCCCTCTACATTGCTGATCAGAAGGCTTGTGAAGCTGTGGAAATGCGTGCCCGAGTAGAGAGAAAAATGGCTCAGAAAGAAAAGGGAAAATATGAAGAGAAACTTAGAGAAATGGCCCAGAAAGCCAGGGATAGAAGAGCTGGGATCAAAACTCGTGGAAAAAGAGGATAGGTGAAAAGAGAGACAGCATGACCAGAATCTTTCCAGGACAGCTCCTGATAAGAGGTCGAAACTTCAGAGAAATGAAAATGGGGATATCAGTGAAGTCATTGCTCTCGGTGCTCCTAATCCTTGAACTTCCAATGAAGGTCAGTACGACCAAAGGCTCGTCAACCAATCCAAGGGTATGGACAGTGGATTTGCAGGTGGAGAAGATGGAATTTATAATGTTTATGATCAAGCCTAGAGAGGTGGTAAAGATATGGCCCACAGTATTTATAGGCCCCGTAAAAATCTGGACAAGGACGTGTATGACGATGACCTAGAAGCCAGAATAAAGACCAACAGATTTGTTCCCGACAGAGAGTTTTCTGGTTCAGGCTGTAAGCAGAGAGGCCGAGAAGGACCAGTTCAGTTTGAGGAAGATCCTTTTGGTTTGGACAAGTTTTTGGAAGAAGTGAAACAGCACGGTGGCTCTAAAAGACCCTCAGATAGCAGCCGCCCCACGGAATATGAGCATGAAGGCAAGAAGAGGAGGAAGGATTAGACACAATTTTCTTCAAAGTGAATAAATTATTATTATCTATAACCGTAATGATGCAAGTCATATGGGGGAACACTTTGTAAATGGTTAGGATAAAAACCAAATCTGGGTGCCAGATCCCAGCACTACTTTTTTACTGGAGAATGGAGGGGATAGAAAATTCTACTTTGAAGTATTTTTTTTTAAAGAGTGGATTGTGTTTGTGCTTCTCCCACCCTTCAGCATTTATAGAACATGCTGCTCCACATGCAAAATCAAGGCCACTTCCTTTTGTGTGACATTAATAGTTTGGGGTTAATATTTTGTGTGAGAACAGCTGCATATGAGTAAAGGAGGGTGTTCACATATTGTAATGGTCCTGTCAAATAAATTTTGTCCTTATTGTGCTCTGTTTTAATTTGGAGTGGGCAAAGTAAGCTCTTGCTTGGTGCAACTATTTGATTTAAATAAAAATATTTAGACAAAAAAATGAGATATACAATATTTGGGACATATAAAAAATATTTGTCTGAAATTCAAATTTATCTAGGTGTCCTATATTTTTGCTTACTAAATCTGGCAACCTTGTTTCTATGTAGATTAAAAACAAAGATAAGCTTTCATAAAAGCAATGTGCAATTCTGAAGCAGCACTTAACTCATCTGACTTAGTATATTATGTAATTACTTCAATTGGTTAGAATCTAATTAGATTCAAGCAACGCAAGTCAATTTGGAATATTTTGTTCATGTGTATTCTTTATGGATATTTAACTAGAATGCTAGACAATTTTGGGGTATGGAATATCTTTTACACACAAAATGAAAATATGTAAGACAATAAAAACAAGTTAGAAGAAAAGGAGTTACTATTAGGTATTAGGTCAGGATCTTCTCACCTAACAATGATCAGGAAGTGAAAACTTATTTCAATTGTCTGGGTCTAAATTCATTTTGAGCAACTAACTCAAGATGATTATGATGTAGATGTATTAAAGATGGATATTAGAGGAGGAAGAGGACAGAACTCCACAACACAGCAATTACCTGGAAAATAGACTCAGGAGTTCAGGACCAGAGAAAACCTTGATTAAAAGCAGGTGAAATAGCTGATATTTTCAACTACTCCCCATTGTTATCAGTCCAGGCCCAGCTCCCTTAATTGCCATTTCTATCATCTAAGAATTCCTGGAATATTTCAAGGTGGGAATGATGATAAATGCTCTGTTTCTGCCAATAAATTCTCAGTTTCTGAGAAGTTTATTTTCTAAATAAAATTTTAAAATACCCTTTTCTATAAACAAACTCACAATTATGTTGTAAAGAAGAATTCCTAATAATTTTAAAGCTGCCTTTGGAATTCGTGTTAAAACAAATGGAAAATTCACATAATGACTGAAATCTCTTTTTAAATAGCCATGGGCTGAATATGCAAATGATATCATACAGTTGATTATCTCAGATAATAGTACAGTTTGAGAATAGACGAGAGAAACTTCACTAAATTTCACTGATTAGGTAGGTTTTTTACTATGATTTTGTAAAAGCCATTCTCCACCTCCCAGTAAGACTCTTCCACCTTGGGTTTAACTCTCGTTTCTGAAAGTTAGAGCAAAACAAAAAGTAAAACAAAAACAATATGTAAAAATAATCAACATCAAGTTTCTCATTTTAATCTATACTTATGTTAATTTTTAAAAGAATAAGATAAAATTCACAGTGCATTTATTATAATATTTGATCTTCTAATGTGCTTTAATTAGAAATGGAAGGCTATTACCAGGAAGTTGAATTCCAGTCTGTTTTCAACAATTTGTCATGTTAGTAGAAGATTAAACGTCAATATATTGAGTAGCAGAATATTCTTAAACCCTGTGGTGTTAATATTAACTCTAACTATAAAGCACTCTTGCCAATGAACAGCAAACGTCTCACTTTCCAAACTCATTCATGTATTTTGGAAATAATGTTGTTTGTTATGCAAGATATGTATCATTTTTTAAATTTATTTACATTGTTGACATTTTTTCCAAGATTTTATAATAATTTTTTCTTTGTCTTCAATGGTCTCATATGTGAATATACTAAAATACTTTATGGCAAATTATCTGTTAACAAGGGTTTATAAGGATCATTGTGGAAAACTTCAGTTAAATATTGCTCATTATATATTAATATAGATACTTATTACCTAATACGAATTACTTTTGCTATAACAAAC
Organism: Pongo pygmaeus; assembly: GCF_028885625.2. NCBI lineage: Eukaryota > Metazoa > Chordata > Mammalia > Primates > Hominidae > Pongo > Pongo pygmaeus. The sequence goes on along the minus strand of NC_072373.2, from coordinate 151,370,399 downwards.
TTGTCTATAAAGAGTATTATTGAGTAGGAAGCACTTGTTTCTATTTTGATTCTGGCAGTGCTATGGTCAATCACAATGCAAAAAAAGTCCAGGAATCTAGAAGTGTTTTTTGTTAACACCTTTGAATAAGGGGTAGAAAAAAACTTTTCAATCTGCTATTTAATTTTCCAGCGGGAAAATTTAAGAATCTTCCTTTGGCCTGCGAATTGATTACTAATTACTTATTTGACATTTAATAAATTCTAACTGCTATGTTGGATAATGTACAATATAGTCTGTATCCTCAAAGGACTTTCCTATTTATTTGGAAAACAAGACAAAGATTTGTGGCCAAGTCAGGTGTACACTTAACTGTATTAAATAGAACTGCATTATATTATGAAGTGATAAAATCCTAATTTAATTATAATTAAAGAATAAGGTGCTTATAATGTACTAGCTGGGAAGTAAAGACAATCAGGGCAAAAGGAATTAGACAAAGTCATCAAAGGAGGCTTCACAGAGATGGTAGGACTTGAGCTATGTCAAAAAGAATATTTAAATGTGAAGTAGGGAGGAAAGCACAATTATTGAATAAGTATTTCTCTAGCCAAGCAGCCTCAGAACCTTGGAATCATCTTTAAATCATTTTTTTTCCTTTGGCCTCTCATATGGTTTGGCTGTGTCCCCATCCAAATCTCATCTTGATTGTAGCTCCCGTAATCCCCACATTAAGGAAGGAACCCGGTGGGAGGTAATTGAATCATGGGGTTTTTCCCATGCTGTTCTCATGATAGTGAATAAGCCTCATGAGATCTGATGGTTTTATAAAGGGAGGTTCCCTTGTATGCTCTCTTGCCTGCTGCCAAGTATGACATGACTTTGCTCCTTTTTGGCCTTCTGCTACAATTGTGAGGCTTCCCCAGCCATGTGGAACTGTGAGTCCATTAAACCTCTTTCCTTTGTAAATTACCCAGTCTCAAGTTTGTCTTTATTAGCAGTGTGAGAACAGACTAATACAGTAAATTGGTACCAGGAGTAGGGGACTGCTGTAAAGATACCTCAAAATGTGGAAACGACTTTGGAACTGGGTTATATAGGCAGGGGGTAGAACAGTTTGGAGGGCTCAGAAGAAGACAGGAAAATGGGGAAAGTTTGGAACTTCCTAGAGACTTGGAGGGCTCAGAAGACAGGAAGATGTGGGAAAGTTTGGAACTTCCCACCTGGAGACTTGTTGAATGGCTTTGACCATAATGCTACTAGTGATATGGACAATGAGGTCCAAGCTGAGGTGGCCTCATATGGAGATGAGGAACCTGTTGGGAGCTGGAGTAAATGTCACTCTTGCTATGCAAAGAGACTGGTGGCATTTTGCCCTTGCCCTAGAGATATGTGGAACTTTGAACTTGAGAGAGATGATTTAGTGTATATGGGGGAAGAAATTTCTAAGCGGCAAAGCATTCGAAAGGAAACAGAGCATAAGTTTGAAAAATTTGAAGCCTATTGATGAAATTAAAAACAAATGAAATTTCTCTTCTGGGGAGAAATTCAAGCTGGCTGCAGATATTTGGATAAGTAACAAAGAGCTGAATAATAATTACCAAGTCAATGGGGAAAATGTCTCCAGGGCATGCCAGAGAACTTTGTGGCAGTTGCTACCATCCAGGCCCAGAGGCCTAGGAGAAAAAATGGTTTTGTGGGACAGGCCCAGGGCCCCCCTGCTCTGTGCAGTCTAGGGGCTTGGTGTCCTGTGTCCCAACCACTCCAGCCATGGCTAAAAGGCGCCAAGATACATCTTGGCCCATGGCTTTAGAGGGTGCAAGTCCCAATCCTTGGCACCTTCCATGTGGTTGAGCCTGCAGGTGCACAGAAGTCAAGAATTGAGGTTTGGGAACCTCTGCCTAGATTTCAGAGGATGTATGGAAATGCCTGAATGTCCAGGTAGAAGTTTGCTGCAGGGGTGGAACCCACATGGAGAACCCCTGCTAGGGTAGTGTGGAAGGAAAATGTGGGGTTGGAGCACCCACACAGAGTCCCCACTGGGGCACTGCCTAGTGGAGCTGTGAGAAGAGGGCCACCTTTCTCTAGACCCCAGAATTGTAGATCCACCAACAGCTTGCACCGCACACCTAGAAAAGCCTCAGACACTCAATGCCAGTCCATGAAGGCAGCTGGGAGAGAGGCTGTACCTTACAAAGCCACAGAGGTGGAGCTTCTCCAGGCCTTGGGAGCCCACTTCTTATATCAGTGTGACCTGGATGTGACACATGGAGTCAAAGGAGATCATTTTGGAGATTTCAGATTTGACTGCCCTGCTGGATTTCAGACTTGCATAGGGCCTGTAGCTCATTAATTTGGGCCAATTTCTTCCATTTGGAAAGGCTGTATTTACCCAATGCCTATACCTCCATTGTATTTAGGAAGTAACTAACTTGCTTTCGATTTTACAAGCTCATAGGTGGAAGGAACTTGCCTTGTCTCAAGTGAGACTTTAGACTGTGGACTTTTGAGTTAATGCTGAAATGAGTTAAGACTTTGGGGGACTGTTGGGAAGGCATGATTGGTTTTCAAATGTGAGGACATGAGATTTGGGCGGGGTCATGGTGGAATGATATTGTTTGGCTGTGGCCCTACCCAAATCTCATCTTGAATTATAGCTCCCATAATTCCCACATGCCATGGGAAGGGCCCAGTCAGAGGTAACTGAGTCATGGGGACAGGATTTTCCTGTGCTGTTTTCATGATAGTGAATGAATCTCACAAAATCTGATGGTTATATAAAGGGGAGCTCCCCTGTACATGCTCTCTTGCCTGCTGCCATGTAAGATGTGACTTTGCTCCTCATTAGTTTTCCACCATGATTGTGACACCTCCCCAGTCATGTGGAACCAAGAGTCAATTAAACTTCTTTCCTTTATAAATTACCCAGTCACAGGGATGTTTTTATTAGCAGCATGAGAACATACTAATACACCCTCACATCTAATCATTTGTCAAGCTTGTTGGGTTCCACCTCCCCAGTGTCACATCCACTAATTCTTCCCATTCTCATGATCTCTAGGCTAAGCCCTGTTATCTCAATTAGAGCTCTGAAAGAGCCTTCTAACTCAACTCCTTGGCTCCACCATGTGGTTTGTGCTCCTGGCTCTCCTTTCAACATTGCTGGTTCATGCTCTTAAAACACAATACAGCCATGTCTCTCCCTGCTGTGTTACAAATTAAGTGCAGTCTCAACTCTGGAATTTTACAGTCTCCATAGCAGGATCACAACCTCTTTCAAGGTCTACAGGCCATTGTTTTCCTGCGCATATATTTCATACCTGTGATTCATTCAACTCAGTTGCTGTGCTACGTGCAGTCTGCACAACATGTTAAGACATTTCTTAACTTTAAGAAGAAACCTAGTATATGATGTAATTGCTTGACACAGTTATAGTCCAGTGGGGTTAGTAGAATGACATGGATACAAACATGGCAGCACAGGAAGGTAAACTTCACCTAGCTGGGAGTAGAGGAGTTGGTTTACAAGGAAAACTTCCGGAAGGAATTCTTTTTGTTATTAGCTAAAAAGAATAGGCAATTTTTTTTCAATGCTCATCATCATGTGTCAAGTATTTTAGATGAATTGAAACATTTAATTATCACAACAATTTTGTGAGGAAGTTACCATTGTTATCCACCATTTATAGATGAGAAAAAAGCAAATCCCAAAAAACAAACAAAAAAAGCAAGACACAAAGATGTTAGGCAACTTGCTCACAGCCCTGGAAGTAGAGGTTGATGCTACAGGAGTTGAAGCTCAATAGGCTGGTCCCAGAGTCTGCAGGTTTAATCAGTTTGTTATGCCTTTTTCTTACCTGATTAGCATTATTCTACTTCTGACCTGTTCATGTTGTTCCTCCTTGTGATGCTTCCCCCCACCATCCAGACTTGTCTCCTTATTGAATTCCTACTCATCTTTTATGGTTAATTGCAAAGGTCACCTTTACTTATGACCACACAAATGTACCTTTTCTACTATTCTACTCTATAGCTCTTTAAAACTCTTCAGCTATTTATCAAATTCTAACATATATTGTGTTAGTCTGTTCTTCTGTTGCAGGAGCAAGAGAGAGAAAAAGGAGGTCCCACATTCTTTAAAACAACCATATTTCTCCTGGAGTAACTGAGGGAGAACTCACTACCATCAAGGAGATAGTGTTAAGCCACTCATGATGGACCCATGATCCAATCAACCCATGATCCAAGCACCTCCCACCAGGCCCCACCTCCAACATTGGAAATCACATTTGCAGCTGATATTTGGAGGGAACAAAGACTCAAACCACATCTTACTGTTATGATCTCTACCCTTATCTGCTTTTTATGAGATTGTAAGCTTCTTGACTACATCTTTATTCACTCATTTATTCAGCTGAATTCATTCATTCAACTCAGTTACTGTGCTATGTACAGCCTACACAACATGTTAAGACAGAGTTCTTAACTTTAAGAAAAACCCTAGTATGGGATATAATTACATTAAACAATTATAATCCAGCGGGTTAGTGGAATGACATCGATACAAACATGGCAGCAGAAGAAGGTGAATTTCACCTAGCTGGGAGTAGAGGAATTGATCGACAAGAAAAACTTCTAGAAGGAGTTAATGTTGAGCTGAGGTTTTAGTATTGAATTGACAGGTGAAGAGGTGGATAATGTAATCAGCAGTGCTACCAGACCATGTTCCTGCATATAGTAGGTTCTTAACAAATATGTATAATCAAATTAAAATTGTTACATGAGTTTTCTTGTTTGTCATTCATATATTCTGCTGCCATGCAGACACAGTGAGAAGGGCTTTAAAGCCATTGATCAGAAAAGACTTTATAAAAATGAAAAGTTTCATTTTTTTGAAATCTTCTGTCAAGCAGTCTCACAATTGCACATCATGTTTAATAGTTTGGCAAATATTATGGGGTTTGTAGCTTTTATTTTCTTTAAAAGCTCTGTATTTTTTTAGAGATTGCTAGATAAATACATGATAGCACTCCATGCAGAGTGCACAGAACGGAACATTCAAGGATAAATCCTAACAAGCTGAGGGGATAAAAGATTTTTAAAAAATCAACTTGGATTTCAGGTTTGTCTGGGCAAAAAAAAAAAGAAGAAAAGAATAGAAATGGCTTTTATTTAGTCCATTCAATAATTCAAATTACTAGAGAACAGTAGTGGTGTAGTCCCCAGGCAGAAAATTCTCCCATTTATTTTTTAAAATAATTTTTTATGCCAATGGTCTATTTCTACCACTTAATGAAAGCTGAAGATCGATGCTTCCCTGGTGAGCACAAAGAGCTGGCCAAATGTGGCTGCAACACAGGTGACACATGTCGATACCTGTGGAATTATACAGCATAATAAAAATAGGCAGCCAGAGTTGGCTCTGGTGTTTTAACATAAAAATATATTGTAAAGATATGAGAGAATGTCGCTCCCAAAGATTTTTGTACCAGAAAAAGTACTGTAGATATTTCTAGTATAAATGTACTTATATACTTTTAAAAAAATAGTATTGGCAAAAGTGTCTATAATACTGAACGTATGCATAAGTTTTTTACATGAAATTTATTTAAATAAATTTTGTTAACATAGTATTAAAGAAAAGAACAGTACTTTCCATGGCATATGCCCACATTTGTGCTTTAATCATAGCAACCTCGTTTTCCAAAGGTTTATTTACATAAGTGCTTTCTTTGTAAATGTTACGTTAGAAAAAAATATACACATTCACATAACCTTTTAAATCAACAACTGCTGGCAAAATGAATGGAAGAGACAAAAGAAATGTGCCAAAGTGGTTTGGAAATGTAGTTAGCCTTAGTACTGTTTATAAAATTTATTTTAACTTTGATGCCTGATTACATTGCAACACTTTTTCAAGAATCCATCTGGTGCTATAAGTATAGTGGGTAATCTGTGCTGAAAAGGGAATTTGGAAGGTGTTAAGTGCATTGCCTCATGTGGATCTTTGACTAGGCTTTTCAGGCAGATGTACTTCTGAGTGATTAAAATCTGGTGAACTTGAACTTACCTCTTCATCTTGTGCACTGGAGGCCAACTTTTCCAGAGTGGGCCTCCACACCAGGGCCTTTTTAGTGGATGTTAATGAGAACAAAGAAACCTCCTCCTAACACGGTGAAAGGTCTTGTCATCAGACAGACTGTTTTTCACTTTCTAGATGCATTATTTAAAGGAGCTGATGAAATTGACCCATTTTTTTGATCTTGGATGAACAAAGTCTGCAACGATAATGCTAGAAAAAAACAGCGGGAGCAGTCATAAGTTTCTTAATGAGTAAGGGAAACTTTTAATTAGTCATTCAAATTATTTTTAAAATTATCAAACTCACTTTTATCATCCAGATGTCATATTTTCCCAATTCACTTGGTAAATCTTTTCTTCCATTTGGCTTGTTAATATGGACTTAAATGTTGTAATTGAGTGATGAAAAACATAGTTATTTTCACTACTTAAGTTCTGGATTATCTGTATAGATGCTTTACTTTAGAAACACAAATATGTTTAAAACTGGGAGAGATACCAGCAAAACCTATTTCAATCACTTTTCATGTTGACTTTCTGAGGGTAATTAAAGAAAATTCTTCCTCTATTATATTCTTTTTTTTTAACCCCTTGGGCCAAATTCTTTGTCTAGATTACACTACCATCTGTTTTCATTTGTTTGGTATTTAGTTACAATTGTTTCACAGGGTATGTTTTTGAATAATAATTAATAGAAGTAAATCAAACCTTTCAGAGAAATAATTCTCATATGTGGAATAGAAAAACCAGATGAATATATATCTGGAAATATCAAGTTAATTTTCAAAGTAAGGACTAGGGATTTTGCCTTGTGGCCTTGATCAAGGTCGATAGGACTCATGTGGGTAAGTCTTGGCACAGTGCTCTGAAAATGCTATCTGCTACCAAAAGCTAAGGAAACTGGAACCAGGTAAAAGACATCAAGAAAACACAGGGGCATAAAAGGAAGAAAACCTAGTAACCCATATTTTGTAAAGCTAGAATAAGATGTTGTGTTAAATCATTTAGTATTTTTGGCAGTATATTGGAGGTAAAATTTTATACTCCAAAGCAACCATGACTAATTCTTCTACCTGCTGTTCCCTGGGTTTCTACATTATTTAACTGCTGTTTTCTTTCCTTGGCTCTGCTGACGGCAGCTTTCCTCTCTTGGGAAAAAGTGATGAGGAGTCCAATTTTTCATTTTTCAATATGGTCTAAAAATTTCATCTGCATGCTGATCTCACTTTGAAACTGGTGGAGTCTCTGACCCTGGAAGAAGTGTTTAACTAAATGAGAAACAGCTTGTGGGAAAATGACAGGGGAATCATTTTAACATGCTAATGTACATTTCAAATCCAAATGCAAAACATGATGGTCAATAGAGGCAAAATCATCTGACAAAGGCCATAATGCCAGGAAATATTATGTCAAAAACTCATTCAGTTCGTGGTAGCCAGTGTCTCAATTAGACATAGAGGGTAATAAAAAAAGCAAATGTTAATGTCATTAAATTAATGAAATTAATGTTGAGTTGCTATTATTTTAGCATAATTCAATACTTGTTTGAACTCTTAATGAACAGTTTAACAGGATCTATAATTTTTTATTGCCTATGGCTAGAAATAGCTTTGCAGAATTACAAATAATACATCTTATTACATTATATTATAGAAGGTTATCCATATTACTTATATGTTATTATAGAATGATAATTATTTGCAGGCATAGTCAGAAACATGGTCATCCCCTGAGAACATTATTTTCCTTACAGTTCTGTCCAGTGGAAGGCTCACTCCCTAAAGTTTTTCACTTTTTTTGAAATAGGAAGTGTTACCATTCTCCCAGACTTACATTTTACTTTAAAATTTACAAAAACTTTTACAACATGAATCTAAAACCATTTACTACCCTTCTGTATCTTTTTTGTCATTTGCCTTTCATTAACACTGGTGTAAAGTAACTTTACATAAATGAAAAATGTAAATTCTCATTTACATTTCAGGGATTTATTGAGGATGTTGATTCCCATCTCACAGTCTTTCTTATCTCTCCACCTTCTATTATCCTGTGTGATTTCACCACATAAATCTCACCCAAATATTCAGACTCTTATCACTCCTTATTTACTCTATACCATGACTCATAACTCCATGAACTTTGTCCTCCCCTGAAATTGAGCATCCATACATTAGGATTAGAAAGCTTAAGCTCCATTATCTTTTTTTCTGAGTAGAGCATCATTTCTTTTCAGACATGCCTGCACACCTATTCTTTGATCTTATTGAAACTTTCAGTCCCTTGACATCCAACTATTTCTTCTAGCCTCTGGGTTTATTTTAGGCATTCCTTCCTTTTCAAAACACATAGTTCATCACTTCAAGAGTCCTTTAGCTACCAGCCTCAATTCCTTTGTCTCCTTGCTTATCTGTGTCCTTCCCTATAATCCTGGAAACTTTTAAAGCTTGTCTTCTTCTTCCTGTGTACAAGGACAATCACAAAATTTAACAGCTACTCTCTCATTTATTTCAACAATTACGTTGATCCTTCTTTGAGCATATAAAGCACCTAAGTCTGCAAGCTCCCCTGCAGACTTAGACCACTGCAATCTTGATTTCTATTTCAAAGAGACAAGTAGAAGCAACAAGGCAGGAACTTAAAGCACATTAAAAGCACACAGAAAAAAAAATACCACATGTTAAAACACATTGAAAACACACAGATAAATGCACAAGAAATAAAAAATGTATCTCAAGATTACACACTACATTATATGTCATCAGTTTATCTTTATAATAACCTTGTGTGTGTTCATGTTTAAGCCTTAACTTGACCAGTGAAATTCAGGCTCAACAATATTGAGGGTTTTGTCTGATGTCACAGTGCTGTTGGTAGAGATCAAGCCATTAATTCCACCATATTTTGTTAATTATCTTTTCACATGCAAATTTTCAAATGAAAAGGTATGCTCCTTATTCATTGTATTTATCACAATGCTTAGCCCAAAACCTTATAAATAATTATGTATTCTATGTATTTTACAACAAAGCAGTATATAAAAGCTATATGCTTTATGGCAACAATATCCATTTCTTGACTAATCATGAAAATTCTAATTGGACACTATTGCCCTTAAAATAAAGTGAAGAAGTGACACTTATGAGATTGTCTGCCTTTATTCTTAATTTTTTCCTTCAGTTTGCAGTTATATACAACTACAATCTTGCCATCCAGATAGACTAAAGGGATAAAACAATGTCTACAGGAAAGATACACATGTGGAGATCATTAGAAACATGTGGAAATTATTTAAGATTTTGAGCTCAGCTAAGAGGCACATAGGTTATTTATTGTACGTTATTTATTTTACTCCTGCCTTTTAGACACAACTTGGTGTTGCTAGCAAATAAGCTGACTAATCTAAAATGTGAAAATTCTATGGTGGAATCTGGGTTTTAACCATGACACAATGATCCGGTACTTTAAATGCTGCACACATAACATATAATCATGAAAACTACACTAACAAAATCCAACTTAAAGAAGTGTAACAGAAACAGCTTTCTAATGGCAGCCAATGAAGGTTGGCATGATGTTTTTAATGTTTAAAATGAGTAATGGTTTACATTACTGAACTGCAAAACTATATTGCTGACTCTTAATGACTTTCTTGACTGTTAAAAGATTTCCCTCACTTTCTCCAAATGCCCGAAAATATAGAAAAAGAAAAATCTGAAATACTACAATTATATTATAAACTACACCTGGAGAAAATGTTTCCAGTGGTCCTAAAATCACTATGTTATGCAAATAAAACAATTTTACTTAAAAAAATCTCAGGCCGGGCATGGTGGCTTGGGCCTGTAATCCCAGCACTTTGAGAGGCCAAGGCGGGCAGATCAGGAGGTCAAGAGATTGAGACCATCCTGGCCAACATGGTGAAACCCTATCTCCACGAAAAATGCAAAAATTAGCTGGGTGTGGTGGCTCGCATCTGTAGTCCCAGCTACTTGGGAAGCTGAGGCAAGAGAATCACTTGAACCCAGGATGCAGAGGTTGCAGTGAGCTGAGACTGCACCACTGCACTCCAGCCTGGTGACAAAAAAAACAAAAAACAAAAAACAAAAAACAAAGCAAAACAAAAACCTCATGAAGAAAACTTACTTCATGAACCAAAGTATCTAAATGGAGATATAAAAAATACTGTAATTTTTAAAAGTTTCTCTTCCATTTCTAATAGATACTTATCAATACATCAAATCAGATATTTTTTCCAAATTATTTTTCTTACACAGTTGTGAAATTATTATTTGTAGATATTGCTTTTCAGTCCTATTGCGGATATTGCTTTTCCATGAAACAACAATGCAATAACATTACTCTTGCCTGAAGTATTAACAGCTCAAAAGTAATTTTTCTGCTTTAATTTTTTTCTGCTAGTTTTTCGGATGTCATTGCTCTTCCATTCTCAGTAAGTGTCATGTCTGACTGAATGCATTTTGATAAACTCTTTTAGCCTATGTTAAGTGTGCATCTTTATTCTAGAGGATAAATTACATCAAAAAGATTTAATACACATTTTAAATCCAGGGCACTCTTAAGAGAAATACTTTGATGCCAGGATAGTAGTGTTCTGATTGAAAATTGGTACTTGTGTTATTTACTGAGTAAGTATTCAAGAACATTTTCTTTCATAAGATAATGTAAAAAGAAAAGGAAACCACATTAGCAAAAGTGTGGCTGAATTTTAAAACCACCCTGTGCAGTGTGAATCAAGTTACTAATTGCCTAATATGATATACAGTCTGATATGAGAAATGTTGGAAATCTCAACCATAAAACTGATGTCATTAAACCATTATAAGCAGAACACTGTGCATCTTTGTCCTATTAACATACATAATTAGAGTCCCTTTGTTCATTTCATGGCAATTATAATATTTTTCCAATTGCACCAGCCAGATCATTTGCATTCCTTTACATTCTGTAGTATCAACTCATTAAATATATTAATAAAGAATTGTTAAATATGAGGTGACAAGAGGATCAACAAATGCAACAAATAACTGTATTTTGCCATCAGTAGGGGAAAACTGTTGAAGGTATTAGAAAGAACTAGGCCAGATGGTGAAGTGTTTTATCAGAGTTTAAATTACATTGAGGTAGTTTGATATATAGAGTAATACCTGCTAAAACGTTAGAAACAAAATCACAATAAAATCACATCTAACCTCAGAAATATTTGCCTGTCCTAGGGCTGGGTATTGTTCCAAATGTATCCCTTTCTGCTGTGATAGTATTGGGAAAGATGTAGGGGTTTACATGTAATCATTTCACTTTGAATTAGATTGATAGCTTGTTCCATCAGGATTGGCAGCAGCAGCAGATTTTGCCAGTATTATATTCTAAGATTTAAAAAATGACTCTCTAGAGCGATTATGAGGCAGATACAAAATTATACATCTTAGAGTGAATGACTCCTCTGCTGAATTTTTACTGGAAATATCTTTTTGACTGGTATGCTATTAGGTCCACCTGACTTTCATCTGATAACTCTATTAATTGTTTATGTGAATTTTTTTCATCTAATAAGCAGATAGAAATTTCGTTTTGAGAAAATCTCACCCACCTCAAAATCCTTACTCTTCATCCAATTATATTTTACTGGATTGAATTTCAAAGAGGAGTCTTGGATGCATCATAGTGAATATGCATAATATCAAGAAAAGGGATTTAATTTGGCAGAACAAGTAAAAAGTAAACACAGAGATTTTCAAATTGGTAAAATTTGCCTGGTATTGATTGATTTAGTTTTTGTGGTTAAATAGTACTCCATTGTGCACATATAACACATTTTCTGTATTCATTCTTCTGTTGATGGACACTTGGGTTGCCTCCAAATCTTAGCTATTATAAACAATGCTACAACAAACATGGGAATGCAGTTATCTTTTTGATATACTAATTTTCTTTCTTTTGGATATACACCCACAGTGGGATTGCTGGATCATATGGTAGCTCAATTTTTAGTTTTTTGAGCAACCTCCAAACTGTTCTCCACAGTGGTTGTACTAATTTATATTTCCACCAACAGTGTACAAGGGTTCCCTTTTCTCCATATCCTTGCCAACAGTTATTATTGTCTCTCTTTTGGATATAAACCATTTTAGCTGGGGTGAGATGTTATCTCATTTTAGCTTTCATTTGCATTGTTCTGATGATTAATGATGTTGAGCACACTTTCATATGCCTGCTTGCCATTTATATGCTGTCTTTTCAGAAATATCTAGTCAAGGTTAGCCCTTGGATGAAATGTTTTGTAAATATTTATTAGATCTTTTTGTTCTATAGTACAGATGAAAAAAAGTCTAACTTTTCTTTGTTGATTTTCTGTGTGGAAGATCTGTCCAGTAATGAAAGTGGCATGTTGAAGTCTCCAGTTATTATTGTATTGGGGCCTATCTCTCTCTTTAGCTCTAATAATATTTCGTTTATATATCTGGGTGCTCTAATATATATATCTGGGTGTATCTACATTTAAAATTGTTATATCCTCTTCCTGAATTGACCTCTTTAAAATTATCAGTATAGAGTGACCTTCTTTGTCTCTTATAGTTTTTGTCTTAAAATCTATTCTGTCTGATGTAAGTACAGCTTTTTTTTGTTGTTTGTTTCCATTGGCATGGAATATCTTTTTCCATCCCTTTATTTTCAGTCTATGTGTGTCTTTATAGGTGAAGTGGGTTTCTTGTAGGCAATACATCCGTAGTCCTTGTTTTCTCATCCACTCAGCCAGTCTATGTCTTTTAATTGGAGAGTTTAGTCCATGTACATTCACCGTTGTTATTGAGAGGAAAATACTCCTGTTATTTATTTATTTTTTTTCTGGTTGTCCTATAGTCTTTTCTTCATTCTTTGCTTTCTTCCTGTCTGCCTCTAGTGAAGGTGATTTTCTCTGGTTTTATGATTTAGTTTCTTGCTTTTTGTTTTTTGTATATCCATTGTATTTTTTTTTGGTTTGATGGTATCATGAGGCTTGCAAATACTATCTTATAACTCATCATTTTAATCTGATAGCAACTTAATGCTATTTGCATAAACAAACAAATAAGCAAAAATAAAACTAATAAAACCTCTATGCCTTAACTTCATCCCCCTGCTTTTTAACTTTTTATTGTTTCTACTTATGTATTATTGCAATGACTATTCTTGAACAGTTGTTGTAGTTATTACTTTTGATTAGTCTTTCTACTTAAGAGTAGTTTACACATCACAGCTACAGTGTTATAATATTCTGTGTTTCTCTGTGTACTTATGATTACTAGTGAGTTTTGTACCTTCAGGTGATTCTTTATTGTTCATCAATGTTCTTTTCTTTCTTGTGGCACAGATCTAGTGTTAATGAAATCTCTCAGCTTTTGTTTGCCTGAGAAAGTCTTTATTTCTCTTTCATGTTTAAAGGAAATTTTTGCTAGATATACTATTCTAGGGTAAAACTTTTTTCCTTCAGCACTTTAAATATGTCATGCCACTCTTTCCTGGCCTGTAACAATTTCTGCTTGGTTCTTTTTTTTTCATGCTACAGTGAACACCTGGAGATACATTTTATTTTTATTTTTGACTTATAATGCCATAGGTAGTTTTACTTATGTTTGGGCCACATATAGTTAGAATCATACATTATGTATTCTTTCAGGTATGGCTTTCTTTTTTATTGTTTTTTATTATTACTTTATTTTATTTTTATTTTTATTTTATTTTCAGTTCCAGGATACATGTGCAGGATGTGCAGGTTTGCTACATAGGTAAACATGTGCCATGGTGGTTTGCTGTACCTATTGAGGTTCTTTTTAATTATTTCAATATCTTTGTTGAATTTATCTGATAGAATTTTTAATTTATTCTCTGTGTTATTCTGAATTTCTTTGAATTTCCCCAACACAGCTCTTTTTAATTCCTTGTCTGAATGGTCATATATCTCTGTTTCTCCAGGATTGGTCCCTGATGCCTTATTTAGTTCATTTGGTGAGGTCTTACTTTCCTGGATGATGTTGATGCTAGTAGACATTCTTCAGTGTCTGGGGATTAAAGAGTTAGGTATTAAGAAAAGAGGCAAGATTTCCAATTAGAAGTAGTTATGGTGTGTGGCACTCATGGAGAGAAATAAAAGGGGTGAGTGAATATAACACCTTTAACTGAAATATTCATGTACTTGTGTTGGGAATAATCAGGAAAACAACTCGACCCATAGAGAATGAAGAAATACAGGGCAGATTGATGGCACACCTGGGAGCAACACGAAGCCAAGAGAACCCCCACCCCTAGACAAGGGAAGCAGTGAGTGAATGTGCGACCCCAGGAAACCACAGATTGGGAGATCCGCTCATAAGCCCACGCCACCAGGAACTTGGGTCCGACACACAGAGCTGTGTGAGACCCAGGAACTTTACATACTCTGGCCCTGAGATCCCCAACAGAGGTGACTAAAACTCAGGCAAGGTGGGAGGTCTGTACATATCCCTGGGAAGGGGGCTGAATCTGGAGGGCTGAGCAGTGTCTGTCTGCAGGCCCCACTTCCCCACTTCCAACTTCCTTGCAGGCCCCATGGAATGGGGCTTATCCATCTCTCAAGATAAGACCTGCTGGCTTGGAATTCTAGCCAGTCACTGGCAACAAGGCAGAGCCTACCTGAGATGGGATGGGGCCTCTGGGGGAAGGGGCAGGCTGCCAGCTTCGCTGTTTGGTTGACTCAGCCATTCCAGTCTATGTGCTTTGGAGCATCCAAACAGTGCAGATGAGGAAGGGTCCTCTCAGCACAGCGCAGCTGCTTTGCCGGAACATAGCTAGACTGCTTCACTGAGCTGGATCTCAATTCACTCCTCCTCACTGGGTGGGATCTCCCAGCTGGGGCCTCCAGCTACCTCCACCCACCTGTATTCTATGGACAGAGCTCTAATCTCTCCCTGGGATAGAGTGCCCAGGGGGAGGGGTGAGCTGCCATCTTGGCTGTTTGGATGACTCAGCCATTCCAGCTTGTGGTATTTGGAGAGTCCAAGCTGTCCAGGGCAGAGGTAGTTCATTAACATGGCACAGCTATTCTGTCAAGGTGTGGCCAGACTGCTTCTATAAATGGGACCCAGATTCATTCCTCCTCACTGGGTGGATCTTTCAAGCTGCAGCCTCAGGCCACTACTGCCATGTTCAATGGCCAACAGAGTTCTAATTTCTTCCTGGGATGAAGTGCCTGGGGCGGAGGGCAGGCCGCCACTTTTGCTGTTTGGGCATCTCAGCTGGTCCACCCTGTGGGCCTTGGAGAGTCCAAGCCAGTTGGGGGCTGAAGGGATCCCCAACACAGGAGAGCCTCTCTACCAAATTGCAGCCAGACTGCTTCTTTAAGCAAGTCCCTGATCCTGTTCCCCTTGACTGAGTGAGACCTCCCAACCAAGACCTCCAGCTACCTCCTACAGGCACATTCAGGCAGGCAAGAGGTCAGTACCCCACTTGGACAGAGCTCCCAGAGGAAGGGGTGGCCTGCCATCTTTGCTTTTTTGCAGCCTTCACTGATGATGTCTCCAGATACTGGAGAAACCAAGACAACTAGGTACTGGAATGCATCCCCAGCAAAATGCAGCAGCCCTACAGAAGAGTTCCCAGACTGTTAAAAGAAAAACAAACAAACAACAACAAAACACACACACACAAACCCCATCCAAAAGTCAGCACCCTCAAAGATTGAAGGTAGATAAGCCCACAAATAGGAGAAAGAATCACCTCAAAAATTCTGAAAAGTAAAAAAGCCAGACTAAATAACTGCAACACATCTCTAGCAAGGGTTCAGAATTGGGCTCAGGCTGAGATGGCTGAAATGACAGAAGTAAGCTTCAGAATGTGGATAAAAATGAAATTCACTGAGCTAAAAAAGTACATTGTAATCCAACGCAAAGAAGCTAAAAATAATGCTAAAATAATGCAGGAACTGACAGCCAAAATAGCCAGTATAGAGAGGAACATAACCGACCTGATAGAAGTGAAAAACATGCTGCAAGAACTTCACAATGCAGTCACAAGTATTAATAGTAGAATAGACTAAGTGAAGGAAAGAATCTCAGAACTTGAAGACTGTCTTTCTGAAAGAAGAGAGTCAGACAAGAATAGAAAAAAAAGAATAAAAAGGAAGAAACAAAGCCTCTGAGAAATATGGGATTACATAAAAAGACCAACTCTACAATTGATTGGGGTACCTGAAAGAGATGGAGAGAATGAAACCAATTTGGAAAACATGCTTCAGGATCTCATCCAGAAGAACTTCCCCAATCTTGCTAGACAGGCCAAGATTCAAATTCAGGAAATGCAGAGAACCCCAGAAAGCAGACTCATGAGAAGATCATCCTGAAGACAAACAATTATCAGATTCTCCAAGGTCAAAATGAAAGAAAAAAATGTTAAGGGCAGCCAAAGAGAAAGGCCAGATCACCTATAAAGTGAAGCCCATCAGATTAACAGTGGTTTTCTCAGTAGAAACCCAACAAGCCAGAAGAGATTGGGAGCCAGTATTCAACATTCTTAAATAAAAGAATTTCCAACCCAGAATTTCATATTTGGACAAAGTAAGCTTCATAAGTGAATGTGAACTAAGATAATTTTCAGACAAGCAAATGCTGAGGAAATTCATTAACACTAGACTTGCCTTGCAAGAGTTCCTAAAGGAAACACTAAATATGGAAAGAAAAAACTGTTATCAGCCACTATAAAAACACACTAAAGTACACAGACCACTGACACTATGAAGCAACCACATAAAACAAGTCTGTAAAATAACCAGTTAGCATCATGACTATGGGATTAAATCCACACATAACAATACTAACCTTAAATGTAAATGGGCTAAATGCCCCAACTAAAAGACACAGAATGGCAAGCTGGATAAAGAACCAAGACCCATCAGTATGCTGTCTTTAAGGTACGCATCTCACATGCAAAGACACATATAGGACGAAAATAAAGGGATGAAGAAAAGTTTACCAAGCAAATGGAAAACAGAAAAATGTGGAGATTGCAATCCTAGTTTCTGACAAAACAGACTTTAAATCAGCAAAGATTGAAAAAGACAAAGAAGGACATTACATAAAGGTTCAATTCAAAAAGAAGAGCTAACTATCCTAAATATATATGCACCCAACACAGCCACACTCAGGTTCAGAGAGCAAGTTCTCAGAGACCTTCATAGAGACTTAGACTCACACACAATAATGGTGGGAAACTTTAACAACCCACTGATAATATCATACAGATCACTGAGACAGAAAATTAACAGATATTCAGGAGCTGAACTCAACTTTGGATCAAGTGGACCTGATATATATCTGAAGAGCTCTCCACCCCAAAACAACAGAATATAAATTCTTCTCATTACCATCCAGCACTTGCTTTAAAATTGATCACATAATTGGAAGTAAAACATTTCTCACCAAATGCAGAATGACTGAAATCATAAGAAACATTCTCTTGGACCACAGTGGAATCAAATCAGAACTCAAGATTAAGAAATTAACTCAAAACCATACAACTACATGGAAATTAAATAAGCTTCTCCTGAGTTACTTTTGGGTAAATAATGAAATTAAGGCAGAAATCAAGAAATTCTTTGAAACTAATGAGAACAAAAATACAATGTACTAGAATCTCTGGGATACAGCTAACACAGTGTTAAGAGGGAAATTTATAGCACTAAATGCCCACATCAAAAAGTTAATAAAATTTCAAGTTAACAAAATAACATCCCAACTAATAGAACTAGAGAACCAAGAGCAAAGAAACCCCAAAGCTAGCAGAAGACAAGGAAAAACCAAGATCAGAGCTAAACTGAAGGAGATAGAGACACTAAAAACTCTTTTAAAAAAATTCAAGAAATCAAGGAGCTGGTTTTTTGAAGAAAATAATAAAATAGATAGATCACTAGATAGACTAATAAAAAAGAAAAGAGAGAATACTCAAATAAACACACTCAGAAATGATAAGGGGGATATTACCACTGACCCCATAGAAATACAAGCAACCACCAGAGAATACTATAAATACCTCTATGCAAATAAGCTAGAAAATCTAAAAGAAATAGATAAATTCCTAGACACATACACCTTCCCAAGACTGAATCAGGAAGAAATTGAATCCCTGAATAGACCAGTAATGAGTTCTGAAACTGAGGCAGTAGTAAATAGTCTACCAGGCAAAAAGAAAAAAAGAAAAATAAAGTGCAGAACCAGACAGATAAACATCTG
Organism: Pongo pygmaeus; assembly: GCF_028885625.2. Taxonomy (NCBI): domain Eukaryota; kingdom Metazoa; phylum Chordata; class Mammalia; order Primates; family Hominidae; genus Pongo; species Pongo pygmaeus. The sequence continues at coordinate 151,352,082 of NC_072373.2, read as the reverse complement.
AATTCTACCAGGTGTACAAAGAGGAGCCGGTATCATTTCTACTGAAACTATTCCAAACAACTGAAAAAGAGGGACTCATCTCTAACTCATTCTATGAGGCCAGCATCACCTTGATACCAAAACCTGGCAGGGATATAACAAAAAGAAAAAAGAAACTTTAGGCCAATATTCTTGATGAACACTGATGCAAAAATCCTCAACAAAATACTGGGAAACCAAATCCAGCAGCCCATCAAAAAGCTTCTCCACCTACAAGTGGGCTTCATTCCTGGAATGCAAGGCTGGTTCAACATATGCAAATCAATAAATGTAATTCATCACATAAATAGAACTAAAGACAAAAAGCCACATAATTATCTCAATAGATGGAGAAAAAACCTTCAATAAAATTCAACATCTTCATGTTAAAAATTCTCAATATACTAGGTGTTAAAGGAATATATCTCAAAATAATAAGAGCTGTATATGACAAACCCACATCCAATATCATACTGAATGGGCAAAAGCTAGAAGCATTCCCCTTGAAAACTGACACAAAACAAGGTTTCCCTCTCACCACTCCTATTCAACATAGTATTGGAAGTTCTGCCCAGGATAATCAGGCAAAAGAAAGAAATAAACAGTACTCAAATAAAAAGAGAGGAGGTCAAACTATTCCTGTTTGCAGAAGACATGATTCTATATCTAGAAAATCCCATTGTCTGAGCCCAGAAAGTCTCAGGATACAAAATCAATGTGCAAAAATCACTAGCATTTCTATACACCAGCAACAGGCAAGCCAAGGGTCAAATCACACATGAACTCCCATTCACATTTGAAACAAAAAGAATAAAATTCTTAGGGATATAGCTAATAAGGGAAGTGAAGGACCTCCTCAAGGAGAATGCAAACCACTGCTCAAAGAAATCAGAAATGACACAAAAAAATGGAAAAACATTCCATGCTCATGGATAGGAAGAATAGATATCGTGAAAATGGCCATACTGCCCAAAGCAATTTATAGATTCATTGTTATTCCTATTAAACTACCATTGGCACTCTTCACAGATTTAGGAAAAAACTATTTTAAAATTCATATGGAACCAAAAAAGAGGCCAAATACCCAAGACAATCATAAGCAAAAAGAAGAAAGCTGGAGGCACTACACCACCTGACTTCAAACTATACTTCAGGGCTACAGTAACCAAAACAGTGTGACACTGGTACAAGAATAGACACATATATCAATGGAACAGAATAGAGAACCCAGAAATAAGACTGCACACTAACAACCATCTGATGTTTCACACACCTGACAGAAACAAGCAGTGGGGATAGGATTTCCTATTTAATAAATGGTGCTGGGAGAACAGGCCAGCCATATGTAAAAAAAATGAAACTGAACCCCTTTCTTACACCATATATTACACAAAAAATCAACTCAAGATGGATTAAAGACTTAAATGTAAAACCCAAAAACACAGAAACCCTAGAAAAAAACCTAGGCAATACCATTCGGGACATAGGCATGGGCAAATGTTACATGACAAAGACACCAAAAGCAATTGCAACAAAAGCAAAAACTGACAAATGGAATCTAATTAAACTAAAGAGCTGCATAGCAACATAAACTATCAACAGAGTAAGCAGACAACCTACAGAATGGGAGAAAATATTTGCAATTTATCCATCTGACAAAGGTCTAATATCCAGCATCTGTAAGGAACTTAAATTTCTAAGAAAAAAAAAACATTAAAAAAGTAGGAAAAGGACATGAACAGACCTGCTTCTCAAAAGGAGTGATGCCATCACTCCCTTGGCTGCCCCAGCTTATGTCTCAGAATGTCACATGATCCCTAAGTCCACTGTCCCTGGGCCTAGTTCAGCACTAGGACTCGCCTAAGTCTTGCAGTTCTTATGGCCTAGACTGCCTTGCAAGTTTACTTGGAGACAGAGCATTGTAGCTCTTTATGGTGAAATTTGTTAAGCACTCAAGCTCGGGGCTCTGGGATTCGTAATTTCCTTCTGGCTAGGGCTGATTTAAATGCTCCCTCTGTGGGCAGGTGTCAGCTGAGTTTGGTCTGGTTTTCATTTCTGCTGTAACAGAACAGCACTGAGTTCAATGCCTCACAATTGCTGTGTTCTCCCTACCCTGGCACCCAGTGAGGCTCTCTGCACTGTGCTGCCACTTCTGGGGGTTGGGGAGAGGTGGAATCAGTGATTCAGGACTGTTATTTCTATCTCTTCTGTGCCTTTTTTCAGTGATATGCAGTTCAAACCAAGTACTATGAGTGCTAACCTGATTTTTGTTTTTTATGAAAGTGTTTTTTTTTTTTTTTCTATGTAGATAGTTGTTAACTTTGTGTCCTTGCAGGGAGAACAATTGGTGAAGCTTTCTATTCCACCATCTTGATCCCTGCCTGGTATTGATTTATGTCAAAATGTTTTTCTTCACATTTGTTTCTACTTCAGACACCTCAATGTTTCTTAGAGTGCCTGGTAAGCATTCTCTCCTCCTCAACACCACCACTGGGGGTTAACATTATCAACGTTAATCCAGTATTTATTGGCACAAGAGCAAATTAATCTGATAATATATTTATACTGAATTATAAAGGAATGGATATGTTATACTTCCCAAAATTGTAATGAAAGAATAGACTTTCAAAAGTCCTAGAGGGAAGACTAATTAAAAGAAGAAAAACAGTGGAGGAATTCTGTGGAGCTTGGGAGCCAAATAGCAGTCATTTAATTCCATTATGCAGTCAGCATTACTCTGCTTATGCATAAAACTTGTGTTAATATACCCTATCTTTTAAAAAGTTCAATTAGTACATACAGTTATTGGTAATTTTAGTAATAAAGCATAAACTTGAGTTTAAAGGTAATTATTGTATTGTCACATCATTATTTCTTCTGAATCTTCACAAATTAGTTTCCAGAATAATGAACTTTTTCTTTTCATGTGTGTTCTTTTTTCTCCTATAATCCAAATGCAAATTTCTTTTTTTCTATTTATAAGCCGTAGTTAATTTCCTCATAGCATTGGGTAGGACACATAGTAATTTATCCTTGAATGGGGAAAGTAAGGGAGGAGAAAAAGAGACACTACTTGGTAATCCAGGGAATTCTGGATCCAAGACTACCAAGCCGTTACCTCTACAAGTTTGCAAGAGTCATGGCATTACTGGGCTTGGGCTTCCTCCTAATGCAGACTCAGCTGCAGTGACCAAAGACTTAGATCACAACACTCAGTTTTCATTGGCCTTCTCAAAAGGTCGGTCACAAACAAGCCCAGACTGTGAAGATTACGAAAAACACCTAACTCTTCAATGCCTAGATATTGATAAGCATCCACAAGCATCAAGACCATTTAGGAAAACATGACCTCAACAAATAAGCTAATTAAAGCTGCAGCGACCAATTCTACAGTGACAGAGATATGTGACTTTTCATACAGATAATTCAAAATAGCTATTTTAAGGAAGCTCAACAAAATTCAAAATAACAGAGAAGGAATTCTGAATCCTATCAGATAAATTTAACAAACAAATTGAAATAATTTTTGAAAAATCAAGCAGAAATTCTAGAACTGAAAAATGGAACTGACATACTGAATAATGCATCAGAATCTCAACAGCAGAATCGATCAGCAGAAGAATTAGTGAGCTTGAAGATAGGCTATTTGAAAATACAAAGAGGAGACAAAAGAAAGAATAAAAAGAATGAAGCACACCAACTTGTCAATAAATGTGCAAAGTTATTTTATTTTAACATTCTTTTATTTCATATACATTTCTGGTTCTTTGATTTCTCCTTTGAACTGGTTGTGACATCTTACCAGTTTACCTTATTCTGTTAATGAGTTAAATACACTTGACATGTATGCATTTGGTATTTGTATAATAGACATGCAGCGTTTTTTGTTTTGTTTTGTTTTGTTTTTGAGACGCAGTGTTACTCTGTCACCCAGGCTGGGATGCAGTGGCACAACCTCATCTCACTGCAACCTCTGCTTCCCATGCTCAAGTGATCCTCCCACCTCAGCCTCCAGAGTAGCTGGGACTACAGGTGTACGCAATCATGCCCAGCTAATTTTTGTGTATTTGTAGAGATGGGGTCTTGCCATGTTTCCCAGGCTGGTCTTGAACTCCTGAGCTCAAGCCATCTGCCCGCCTTGGCCTCCCTAAGTGCTGGGATTACAGGCGTAAGCAACTGTGCCTGGCCAGATATGCAGGTCTTTTAAGATTTGTCACTTAACATTGCAAAAGCACACAGAGCGTCTTCTTGTGTAACAAATAGTAACAGTCTTATATTGGTTGGGCCACATTACAAAAGCAGGTATAAATTGAAGTAAATTATAGTAAATTATATTACTTGTAATAGATCTCTCTTCATATTTCTTGTCTTGTACTTCATAAGGTGAGTATTCCCTGGCTTTAAGAATAAAAACTAAATACTAAACTAAGAAGGAGTTTTTTTATAATTACCGTTATATCTGATAAAGTAATGTGTTCTCACTATATATTTTTATATGAAGAAATAAGATATTCAATTTAATTCAAATAAACTGAGTTCAATTCAAATCAACATACATCTACAGGTGTTCTATAGTTGTTGCAAAGAAGCTTTAAATTTAAAAAAACAAAATTATCCTTTTCATCCACATTAGGTATGTTTTGTGCAGTTTTCAGAAATTCTTATGAAAATTATTTCATAATTACAAGGTACTTTTCAGATTTGTATATAAGCAATAACCAGTAACCAATTACTAACATTTCTCCTGGGCAGTGTCTTCTTATAAAAAAGAAAATAGTTTTTTACCTCCGGTCTTAACTCAGACATAGATATTTTTCAGCTATTTATGCCAGTCCCTTAGCCTTCATTAGCACCAAATTGTTATTCACAATGAAGAGAAAATATTTACCACTGGAAAACATGTTGACATAGTGAAATGATCCATTCTAGCTATTAAATTCTGGAAGATAAGACTAAATATCCTCTAATTTGAGGAGATATTTTCATGCTCAATTGCAACTGTTTGAAAATCTTTTAAGGAAGGAAGTACTTATATTTGTAATTACCTTGACTGAATATAAACAATACAAAAATACTTTCAGAAGACTTACTTCATTAGGCAATTTCTTATGACTTTTTTTTTTAAAGAAAAGCATATGGTTTTGCATATCTAATACTCTGGCACTTTGAAATGGAAGGCATAAAATATTAGTCACCTCTAGCTGCTATAATGAAATACCACATGAATTTCTTGTAAATAACAGAAATTTATTTTCTTGTCGTTCCGGAGGCTGGTTACAGGAGAAAGTTCTTCAGTGGTGTTTTGTGAGATTTGGTGCACCCTTTACCCGAGCAGTATACACTGCACCAATTTTGTGGTCTTTTATCCCTCCCACTCTTTCCCCCAAGTCCCCGAAGTCCATTGTATCATTCTTTTTTTTTTTTTTTTTTTTTGAGACAGAGTCTCACTCTGTCACCAGGCTGGAGTGCAGTGGCGTGATCTCAGCTCATTGCAACCTCCACCTCCCAGGTTCAAGCGATTCTCCTGCCACAGCCTCCCGAGTAGCTGGGACTATAGGCGTGCACCACCATGCCCAGATAATTTTTGTATTTTTAGTAGAGACGGGGCATCACCATGTTGGCCAGGATGGTCTCGATCTCTTGACATCGTGATCTGCCCTCCTCGGCCTCTCAAAGTGTTGGGATTACAGGCGTGAACCACCGCGCCCGGCCCATTGTATCATTCTTATGCCTTTGCGTCCTCATAGCTTAGCTCTCACATATCAGTGAGAACATACGATGCTTGGTTTTCCATACCCGAGTTACTTCACTTAGAATAATAGTCTCCAATTTCATCCAGGTTACTGCAAATGCTGTTAATTCGTTCCCTTTATGGCTGAGTAGTGTTCCATCATATATATATACTACAGTTTCTTTATCCACTCGTTGATTGATGGGCATTTGGGTTGGAACACTTCTCCACTGCTGGTGGGAATGTAAATTAGTGCAGCCACTATGGATAACAGTGTGGAGATTTGTTAAAGAACTCAAACTAGAACTACAATTTGATCCAGCAATCCCACTACTGAGTATCTACCCAGAAGAACAGAAGTCATTATTTGAAAAAGATACTTGCACGCACATGTTTATAGCAGCACAATTCACAATTGTAGTTGTATTTCTTTAAGCATGTCTTTTCAATATCTCTCAGGTTTCTGGTGTAGATCGTATATATGTTAATCTTGTTCCTGAGGTCTGTTTTTTATTTTTGTTATTAAAGTGGGAATTAAATAGTTTTGTAGTGCATATAAATTAAAGAAAAAGTTCACATAAGCATATTTGCCAATCATCTCAAAATGCTATATTCTCCTTCGCGGTTTTGAAAATAATTCAGGGTTTTCTCTTCCTCATTGCTTTCCCATCAACTGACAGTATTATTTTCTTAGTCATTTTACTGACCTTTGAAATTACTCCTTTGAGGTCTTCTAAAAAATTTTATGGGCTTTGCTGCTTTTTGGTGGCCTCTTTGTATCATATATTCTATTATAGGACGACTTACAAAAGGAAGCACATAAATTGACCCATATACATATCCTGTCATTGGGGAGTTTCTATGCAAATGTTATTTATTGGGAGCTATTACTAAGAATTGTAAGAAAAATAATTGGTATTGATGCAGCTAGTATGGTTCCTGTAATTATCATACTCAGCCACATAAATCATAGCTATATGTAGCCAAAGATCCATGAACAAAATTTCCAGTAACATCATTATAATTCAAAAGGCAGACTTTTGGAACCAGACAGACTTGAATTTAAATTCTAGCTTTACCACACATGAATTTAACCTTGTGGAAGGTTAACCTATCTAAACTCCTGTTTCTTCATTGGTAGCTTATAAAATTAAGGATCATGTACATAACCATCTAGTAGAGTTGTTTAAGAAACTGTTAGAATTCCATAAATTGTTAGTATTAATGAGTTTTTGTTGCACATGTGTTAGGCTAGGCTACTCCTTGACCTTCATAGAGGTATGGATTATGACACAAATTCTAAACTCTAGGTAGGCATGGCTTTGTAGCAAGTATTAAAATAGTAAACATTTTATTTTTATAAGATAAATGTAAACCTTTTAAAAGTTTGATTACATTTGTATTTATGAAATGCCATCCTATATCAACTATAGAGAGAAGATTTCAAGAAGGCAATAGTGGCGGCAGAGGCTCCAGTTAGGAGGCTACTAGTCCATATACATTGCGATAAAAACTTGGCAAAAGGTGCTGGTAGTCTGATGAAATAAAGTAGATAAATTTTAGAGGTATTTATAAAATAATTAAAGAATATTCAATAATAGGAGATAGGGTAATAAAGTGGAGATTCGAAGATAACTCCAAAGTTTTTTGCTAAAGCAACATTTGGCTGTGCTATCATTTACCAAGAAAGAAAACAAGAGAGTAAAATCAGGTTTGAGGATGAAGTGAATTTATTCCTTTTTGATTGATACATAATTGACATGTAATAAAACCCACAATGTTAAGAGTTCGGTTTGATGTGCTTGTCTATTTTAGGCACTGGTGTTATCACAACACAAGACAACAGATAGAACATTCTCAGAAAATTTTTTCATGTCCCTTTCCAGTCAGTTTCAAGCCTTCTTTCCATGCAATAATTTTCTCACTTTGCCGTTCTAGTAGGTGTGAAAAGATAGCCCTTTTTTCTTTTTGTTTTAATTTGTAATTCCCTGATCACAAATGATGTTGAGTGTCTTTTCACATGCTATTTTCCATTTGAATATCCTATTTTGGGAATTATCTATTGAAATAATTTATCTACTTAAACTTGAATTAATCATCTTATTGTTTGCTGTAGGAGTGTTTATATATTCTAGATATAAATGTTTTGTCATATCTATTTCTTGTGAATATTTTTTCCAGTCTGTGGCTTATCCATTTTTAAAATGGAATCTTTGCATGAGCGCACATTCTTCGATTAATCAATTGCACTTATTTTAACATTTGTGTTTTTTTGTCTGTTCTGATAAAAACACCTTGCCTGTTCTAAGGCTATGAAGCATTATAGTAGAATTTTTTGGAAGTTTGATGGTTCTGGGTTTTTTAATTTAGGCCTATACTATGGTTTGAATGTGTTTCCCAAAGTTCAAACAATGAAAACTTAATCCCCAATGCAATGGTGTTCACATGTGGACCTTTAAGAAATGATTGGGTCGTGAAGGCAGAGATGAATTAATGCTGTTATCATGGGAGTGAATTCCTGATAAAAGGATAAGTTTGGCTCCCTCTCCCAGCTTCTGCTTCTCTTGCATGTGTGCACATGCCAGTGCTCTCTTGCCCTTTCACCTTCTGCCATGAGAAGATGCAACAATAGGAAGAAGGCTCTCACAAGATGGGAGCCCCTCGACCTTGGACTTCCCAGCCTCCAGAACTATAAGAAATACATTTATGTACTTTACAAATTGCCCAATGTCAGGTATTCCATAATAGCAGCACAGAAAGAACTGATAGCCTATAATTTACTTCTAACTTACTGTTTTGTATAGTGTGAAATAGGAATTTCATTTCACATTTTTCTTATGAATATTTTTAGTTGTTGCATCAACATCAGTCAAAGAGAAAAAGAAAACACCTTTTCTTACCCAATTTATTTAGCAATTGACTAGAAATGTGTGTCTATTTCTGGACTCTTTTTTCTGCTCATTGATTGCTTTGTCCATCTTATGCCAGTATCACACTGTCACAATTATTGTAGCTGTATTGTAAGTTTTGAAGTCAATTTGTCTTACTCTAACTCTGTTCAATTTTTTTAAAGATGATTTTCGATATTCTAGGTCTTTGCTTTTCCATATGAACTTTATAATCTTTTTACCAATTTCTACTAGAAACCTACTTGAATTTTGTGAAAGATCATATTGAATCCATAGGACAATTTTGAAATTAACATCTAAAAATATTGAGCTTTCCAACTTATAATCATGGCAAATCTGTATCTTTATTTAAGTCTTAAATAATTTCCTTAGGCAATGTTATTTATTTTTTAATATAAAGGTCGTATATATATTTTGTTGGATTTAATTGTAATATTTAATTTTAATTTTTATTGTGACTTTCAGTGATGTTGGTTATTAATGTAGATATAAGTACAATTTATTTTATATATTTATCTTGAATTCTATGGTCTTCATCCATTCACTTGTTAATCTTAGTTATTTTTGTAGACGCTGCATACTCTACATACACAATTTTATTATCTTCAAATAAAGACATTTTTACTTATTTTCTGATATATATCTTTCTACTTATTTTTAAACATTTTAAATTTTTATTTCATTGGCTGGACATTCAGTACAATGCTGAATAGAAATAGTGAATGTAAATATTCTGGTCTTGTTTTTTATCTTAGAGGAAAGAGCTTACTATTTCATGATAAACTATAATGTTAACATTAGAATTTTCATAAATTCTCCTTATCGGATTAGAAGAGTTTACTCCTATTCTTAGTTTGATGACTTGTTGCTGTTTGTTAATAATGAATGGGTGTTGAATTCTGCCACGTGCCTTTTCTGCCTTTCTTGAGATAGTCGAATGTCTTTCTTTTTTATTGTGTTAATATATTTTGGGGGATCTGAGGTTAAGTGAGGTCATAGAATGGGGCCCTAATCTGATAGGACTGAGATACTTATGAGAAAGAGACATTGGAGCACTTTCATTCTTCATGAGTATGCACAGAGAAAAGGCCACGTGAAAACTTGGCAAGCAGGTGCCTTTTGCTGGTTGAGGAGAGAGGCCTCCCTTCTGGCACCTTGATCTTGGACTTCTAACCTCCACATCTATAACAAGATGAGTTTCTCTTGATTAAGTCACCTTAGTCTATGATATTTTATGGCAGCCTGAGCAGACTAATACAAGCATAAAATAGTGTGAACACTGCAATGGGGATCCTATTCTACCTCTGATTCCTAAAGTACATAAAATCTGAGAAAATTATTTCATTCATTCATCAGCAAATATATATTATAAATCTACTATACCAAGGGCTAGGCCAGGATATATGTTGGTGGAACAAATCATACATAGATCCTGTTCTCATGGCTATAGTGAGCTATACGGACATCAAACCAATGACATTAGCTATAAATTCATAATTACATATTATGTTGAATCCAGTGAAGGGAAAGATCAGAGTATTCGGAGGAAAATTACTGAGTGGCTCTGCTCATAGAAGGGGCTGTGCAGTGGGAAGGGAAGAGTACACAGATGGATGAGGAAAAGCCTCTAAGAGAAAGGAGCATTTCAAATAGGGCTTGAAAATGAGTGGTAATTTGGGAAAGGTTCAGGGGATGAGTGTTTTAAGCCAAGGAAGGATCCTCAAGATGGAGTGAACTTTGTTACATTGAAGAAACAGAACAAGGACCCAAATGTGGGGAGTGCAGTGAATAAGAGTAGAAGGAGCTGTGAGATGATGCTGGAGAGAAGGGAGGAGCCAGAGTGTGCAAGGCCAGGGGAGCCATACTTAGAGTATGATGTGTTCACACAGTGGGAAGACACTGCAGGATCTAAAGCAGGAAACTGCCTGTCTGATACAGGAATTAAGAAATTCATTTACTCTGTGAAATAAAGAATAATGTGCAATTATGCAAAAGAAAGCACACAATTATAGGAATGAGAAGAGAGAGAGAAAAAAATGACTAGAACAGCTCACAGGATGGCAGAAATTAAGAATGAAAAAAATTCATGTCTTGTTCAACAAGAACGTTTACAACACTTGTCTTCCCCATTCCCCACCTAAAACATGGCTGGAGAAAAACACTATGTACTGATTAATATTTATATTCATGATTATAACCTCAAATAAACCTGTGGAGCTTCCGGAAAACCCTAATCCATTTCCCTAGACCATTAATTTTTTTTCACTCTCCTGGATCAGAGATTAAACTATGGCCTGTGAGCCAAATCTAGCTCTCTGCTGTTTTTAAAAGTAAAATTATACTGAAACGCAGCCATGCTCATTTGTTTCTTTATTATCTATAGCTGCTTTTATACTATAGCATAGAAGTGGAGTAGCTATGACAGAGACTACATGATTGACAATGCCTAAAATATTTAATATTTGGTCTTTGCCGTAAGCTTGTTGATCTCTGTCTTAGATGGCTATTACATATGTCCTCTGCGTCTGAAACTGCAAGTCTCATTGGTCTCCATATTCTCATCTGGTGACCTTGCCTTTTATTTCAAATGAGAGTAGATGAGAACATAGAAAAAATTTCACCTTATCCTAACACTAAGTATATTACCTTCTTAGATGTCTGCTGATAATATTCTTTACCTCCTCACTTACTGAAGCAAAGATATTGCTTCAGTAATCTGTCTCTCAAAATTTTATTTTATATTGTATCATTTCTAAATTCCTAAAATACAGCTCTCCTCTTTTATCCCAAATCTCCCTTCAGCCACTACCCAATTTCCCCGTTTTCTGCTGCTTTTTGAACTTTGTCATTCTTGATAAGATTTTCTCAAAAGGGTTATATTTTCTCACGGTCTCCCTTTCTGCTTCTTCCATTCTGTCATAAAATACTCTAATAAGAGTATTCTTGTCAAGGCCAGTAAAGATTTCCTTGTCACCCAGTTCCTTGGTCAATTCTCACTTGCCCTTTAAGAAGTATTTGACAATTCACCATTCCCTTTCCCTTGAAGCACTTTCTTTACTTAGCAACTCAGAGCCTTCTTGATCCTCAGAACCTTCTCTTACTTCACAGTCTTCTGATTTTCTGTGTCCCTTGACATTTTTTCTTTTTACTTCTGGTCTTGTAACATTGTTGTCCCAAGACTTAGTCCTCTCACCTCTCCTCTCTCTATTCACAGTCGCCTTATCTTATCCAGTCTCTTGACATCAAATACCATCTGTGTTGATGATTCTCATATTTACTTCCTTGAATTCCATATTCTTATTTCTCTATTAGGCTGTGTAACACTGCAAATTAAATTTTTCCCCAAACAAATTTTGGATATTCTCCTAAAATGTAACATTCCTCATTTTAGTGACTGGACCCTCAATTATTATAGTTGCTAAGGCCAAAAGCTCTGAACTTTTTTTGTTTATTTTTTGATTTGGGAGTTTTTGTTTATTGTTTTTTTTTCTTATATCCGAAACTCAATCCATCAGAAAATTCTGCCAAAGTTCTCCAGTATATGTCTTGTATTCAATCACTTCCTAATAAATCTGCTTCTATCATTTCATTCAAGCTAAAACTACTTTTTATCTGGATTTTTATAATATCCTTCTACGTGATCTGTCTGCTGCCTCTGTTCTCTCTATCCTCTCTTCTCCATACAGCTACCAAAGTTATGGCATTTAAATACTCAAAACTCTACAGTGGCTCCATGGGACACCCATATAGAAACCAAACCTGTACCTTGTGTAATACAGTCACAACAAGAAACAAATGGCACATTCAAATTAGCAATTTTTGGAAAGTTTAATCAAGAGTCTATTTACAAAGATATGGGCAAGGAAAAAGGGAAATTTCAAGGGATAGTGAGGATAATGCAGGACCATGGTATTAATGACAGCAGAGGCCAAAACCATCCCTAGGCCCTAAGGGGTGAGGGTAGGAAACTATTACCGGAACCCAGAGAAAGAGAGGGCCACTTGTCAGGAGCTGTGATCTTTAGTGGGAGGCAAAGCCAGCCTGTGGGAAACATGCAGAGAGAATGCTGGGAGGTTACATATCTCGTCTTCACTCTCCTACTTCCCTCTAATCTCTTGTCCATGCTTATTGCCCAAACCCAGTCAAAGCCAGCCTGTTGATGTGTTCCATGAATGAGCACAGATCAAGGTCTAGAAGAGTGGGGCATATATCTGGAAAAACAAGTGGAAGATATCCAGTTCACAGTGCCCTATAAAGCCATACAGGATTTGCTGTGTTCCTTCAGTTGTTATACCCACCCATCTCCTTGCTCACACTCACCTGTTACTTTTCCCATTTAAAAAGCATACTTCTACTTCGGACTCTTTGCTTTTCCTCTTTCCTCTGTCTGGCACTCTTTCTCCTTCAATTATCTGTTTTAAGTCATTTTGCTAGATACATTTTCTCTAACTTGTATAAAAACACAACTTATTCTCTCTATTGCCCTACTGAGGTTGTTTTATAGCAGTTTACTTCCCAACATGGTATATACTTATTTGTTCTTTGCCCTCCTCACTCCAACCCGCTGAAACGTAGTCATCTTGAATAAACGACTACATCTGATTTGTTCATTATTGAATCTCTGGAAGCAGAAAAGTACTTGATATATGGTAAATAAAGTCAATTGTTATTATTCATGATAGTTATTTTCTATAAAATTCCTTGAACAGTGAATTAGTGAATACTGAGCCACTGTTCTTATGAGAAATATAGTATTATGTTCCTGACAGTCTGTGGTCACAATATTTTTGCCCATCATTCAACACATAATCTTGTTTTATATATGTTTCTGATTAAAGACACTGTAATATGTGTTTCTGACCAATAATTAATTACAGGCAGTATTTTTAAAAAATAATAAAACATCAAACAAGAAGAGTATAAAATTTTCCTGACACTGAGTAACATGACCATAAATTCCTTTGGCTTTCAGTCTTACAACAATGCTGCCCACTCCACCTTTTTCAATAGTTGTCATCTTATGTCGTCATCCACAATTTAGCGGATTTTTCATCTTTTCCATAGGCTCATCATGCACATTAGAACTTTCCAGAGAAGCTTCATGTACATATTGGCAAATTTCCTTGTCCTTTTTTGAGACTTGATATACTGTTGATTTGCTAACATTGACTTCATGGCCAACAGCTCTACAACTCATGCTTGAATGACACTTACCTATCACGTGTATTTTTGCCTTAAGGCACATCACAGCCCTCTGGTGCTTAGAAGCACTAAACAGCACTTCAACTTTATGCTTGGGGACCATCTAAACAATAAAATTGTCACCAAAAAGCACAAAATTGCAAAAAACCATGATAGTAAATAGACTGAAAAAAAAGACATTTGTTTACACTACGAGAGCTGAAACAAGAAGGCAGAGTATTGTCTTGTTCAACTTCAGCTGGGAATGTGTACATCAAATTTTTTGCATATCCATGAATGATCACAAAAATGCCCTAAGTATTGATTTTGAAAGTAGAAATACATTTTAGTCAGTAGGCAAATTCACTAACATAGGACGTACAAATAACCAGGATTGACTGTACCAAAAATATTTATTAAATTAAAGAATATTTAGCAAGTATATACTCAGCTCTTCAATTGTTCCTCTAAGAATTTTAATGTACAAATTCAAATAGACTAGTTCTTGGCTTCTAATCAAGAAAAGTATAAATTCTAAGTGGAAAATTCTGAGTCATTCTCTGTATTCCTTAGAAAGTCTCAGTGAGATCAATTCCCAGGTGGATGAAGCAGGACTACTTTGGTTACATATCCTTATTTTGCCTTTTATTCTTCTTCATTTCACTTTCCTTCTCCCTCATTCATGTTTCCTGGGCTAAGATATTGAGACTATAGGGAAACTGGAGCAAAAGATTAAAAATCAAAAGGAAAAATAGATAATAGACATATAGTTATAGATTATTCAGATATTGGCATTATCAGACATAGATTTCAAAATAATGATAATTAATATGTTCAAGAAGAATAGAAGGAAAGAAGAATAATTTCACCAGAAAACAATAACCTATTAATAATAGATGTTTTGAAAAGAAAATACAATGAATGATTTTAACTCTTTAATAGATCAAATTAACCATATATTAGACTGAGGTAAAGTAAAAGTAATACCAATAGAAAATAGATAGATTGAAAAACAGAAAGAAAAAATAGAAAATTAAGAAATGAGAAGAGATAGAGGGGGCATGGGGAAAATACTTACTTTACATACAATTGGAATCCTAGAAGGAGGGCAGAGAAAACTTGAAGAAAATCAAACATGGATTCAATATGCTTTATGAGCTCTGAGCAAGATATATTTTTTAAAAACCACATGTAAGCCTATGATAGGTAAATTGTTTAATACCAGGGACAAATAGAAAATCTTAAAGGTAGGCTAAGAAAGGGAGCAATAATAAGAGTTTAAGCTGACACTTAAACAAAAACAATAGAATCTAGAAGTCAATTAAGTGGCATTTACAAAATTCAGAATGAAAATAAAAATAGATGTCCATTTACAATTCTAAATCTAATGAAAATAGCCTTCCAAAATAAGATGTATTAGGAAGTAAATGATAATTTATCATTTCTGCCCAATCACACATACATACATTTATGTATGCAAGCACCAACATATACACACACGAGAGAGATACATCATCATGCAAGTGGAAAATTATCCTAGAAGATGTAAGCACAATGATTCAAGACGTTAAAAGCACTACAAACACTTTGGGAGGCCGAGGTGGGTGGATCACGAGGTCAGGAGATCAATACCATCCTGGCCACCAGGGTGAAACCCCGTCTCTACTAAAATACAAAAAGTTAGCCAGGCATGGTGGTGGGCGCCTGTAGTCCTAGCTACCGGCGAGGCTGAGGCAGGAGAATGGCATGAAACTGGAGGACGGAACTTGCAGTGAGCAGAGACTGTGCCACTGCACTCCAGCTTGGGCGACAGAGAGAGACTCCGTCTCAAAATAAAAAATAAAAAATAAAAAACAAAAAAGGCACTACAAAAGTAATTTGTGTTTAAATTTAAACAAATATTGACTATTTAAAACAATAATAAAATCTGCTGTAGATTAATGTAATCAAAATATAAATTCATGACAATAACAACACAGAAGGTAGGAGGAAGCAAATGGGTTAAAAAACCTGTAAGGTCCTCCATTGTCAGGGAAGTGAAAAATGTACTAATTTATGGTGAACTAAAAAAGTTTTATGATGTATGTTTTAATTACAATATTATGCACTAAAAATAATAAACTAATTTATTATTAAAAGTAACTTTATAAAGATAAAAATAGAATAAACATATTAACTAACCTCCAATGAGGCAAAAATGAAGAAACAAGGGGAAATAAAAGAAGAAACACATACTTTGATACTAGTATTTTTAAAATCAAATATATGATAAATTAAATCTAAATGTAATAAATATTTCATTTCATAGACAAAAGTTATAAGAATGAAGAGAACAAACCAATTACAGGATGCTTATAAAAGACATTTACTAAATTTAGGTGGTTGAAAATAAAAGAATGGAAGAAAACTCATCAGGCAAATACTAACTGAAAGAGATCTGTTGTAGTTATGCTAATATAAACAAATATACGCTTTAAAGCAACGTGTATTATCAAAGACAAAAAGGGAATTATAATTTGATAAAGGGGTCAATTCAACAGAAAGTTATAGTAATTGTAAATCTGTACACATTTAATAATAGAACCTCAAAATGCATTACTGAAAAACTGACAGAATTAAACATAGGAATACATACATCTGCATTCATAAATGCAGATTTTACCACATCTCCATAAATAAACATTAGACCAAGAAAAAAGTAAGAATATAGGCAATATGAACAATATAATTAAAAAACTTTATGTGTTTATGTGAAAAACACTCTACTTAAATACTGAAGAATAAATACTGTTTTCAAATGTCTATGAAACATTTGTAAATGAGAAAATAAGAAGACAAACTTTTTTAATTCTTTAAGTTTCAATGGGTTGAAGCCCCACTGAATATTCAGAATATTTCCCTGACAAAATAATCTCATTATAAACATTTAAAAAGATAATTAGACAATATCAGAATGAGAGCAATTAAAATATTTGCTTCTAAGTAAGCCATGGATTAAAGAAAAGAAAATAAGTCATTATGGAAATTAGATGTTAGCTTGAGTTGAATCATCACAAAAACACAATATATCAAAACTGAGATGCCAGTAGAGCAGTGCTCAGAAAAAAACTTATATTTCTAAGTTTCCATATTAGAAAACAAGGTAGATAGAAATCAGTGATCAGAGCATCCATTCCAATTTTTTTGCATAACAAAAAAGCAAGCTACATCCATATTAGGAGGGAAAGATAACATAGGAGACAAAGATACGACACGGAAATTCAAGAAATCTTAAATTTGGTTCTTTGAAATACTAATAACATTGATTAAACCCTTAGCAAGATTTGATGAAGGATAAAAAAGAGTTATTGTACAAATTACCAATGTCATAAAAGAGTAGGTATCATTCTAGATTCAAAAGAAATTAAAATATAAAATAACATTATGAGATATTTATGCCATTAAATCTGAAAATTCATAAGAAGCCAACAAATTTCATGAAATAAAACTTTCCAAACATAATAAGAAACAGACACTCTTAATATTTCTACATTAAAATTTGACTTTTATAGTTTAAGTCCTTCCAACAATGAAAACTCATTGTCCATCTGTCTTTGCCAATGAATGCTGTCAAACATTAGAGGAAGACATGAAACCAATCATGCTCAAATTCCTCCAGAGAATAGAAAAAGGGGGAACATTTTCCATTTCATTTTATGAGATAACTATAGTAATGGCACCAAATCTTACAAGAATATTGAAAGAAAAAAACATCTCTCATAAGTGCTAATGCAAAAACTTCTAACAAAATATTAAGAAATTGAACATAGTAATATATAAAATGGATAAAACAGAAAGACAAGTTGGGTTGCTTCCAGGAAGCACAGTTTGATTTAAAGTTTGAAAATTAATATAGTCTATCTCATTTCAAGGACAAAGAAGGAACTATATTTGATTACCTAAGTAGATTCAGAAAACACATTCATATCTGATAACATTCACACCTACTCATGATTTTTCAAACTCTTAAAAACTTGAATATCTAAAGAAAATCCCTTATTCAGATCAGATAAAGCTGTATCAAACTTCATAGTTAATAATGACATATTGAAAGCTTTCCGCCTGAGAATGGAAATGAGACAAAGACATGCTATTACTACTTGTACTCACTGTGCCCACTGCAATAAGGCAAAAAGAAAAAAAAGTATTTGGATTAGACAGGAAGACATCATATGATCATAACTTGCAGAAGAGATGATTGTGAACATGGAAAATATAAAAGACTATATAAATAAAGTATTGGCATAAACAATGAATTTAGTACAATTGCTGGATACAAAAGTCTGTATGCAAAAATTAATTATGAAGAAGAGACAAATATTCCATGAAGAATTCCAAATAAATTATGTAGATCCTTCACTTTAAATGTGGGCTGAGCATGGTGACTTCTTTCCAAAGAATTCAATATAGAAAGGGAGGAAAAGAGTAATATCATAGTGGGAAACCTTATTGTAATGGAAAAACCTGACAAACACTACTTCAGCCAGATAAGCAAAGTCCACATCAAAGGTCATAAATCATGTTGATATATAGACCCTTGATATGATGTGAGCAGAGCTTCCAATGAAAATTTTAAACAGATGGGGTCCAAGATCCAGAAGTATTTCTTCGAAGATGTATAGCAGTAGATGGCACATGGCTTTACCAGTACAATCCTGAAGACAAAGCACAATCTGATAATGGTTATCAAAAAGTGGAAGTGCTCCAGTCAAAGCAAAAATGGACCAGTTAAGAGCGAAAGTCATGGTAACAGTTTTTTGGGGGATGCTCGAGGCATTTTGCCTGTTGAATTTCTGAAGTGCCAAATAATAACAACTTCTCCTTATTATAACATAATTTGAAGAAAGTTAGCCAAAGCTTTCAGAGAAGAACAGTCAGGAAACCACCACCAAAGAGTCCTTCTCTACCACAACAATACTTCCATTCATTCCTCTCATCAAACAAGAGTAATTTTACAAGAGTTTCTATGGGAAATTATTAAGCATCCACTTTACAGTCCTGATGTACCTCCTTCTGACTTCTTTTGGTTTTCTAATCTTAAAAAAAAAATCTTTAAAAGGTACCGATGTTTTTCTTCAATTACTAATGTAAAGAGACCATACTCACATGGTCAAATTTCCAAGACCATTACTTCTTTAGAGATGGACTCAATGGCTTGTACAATTGCTTTAAAAAGTGTCTTGAAATTGATGGCGCTTATGTTGAGAAATAAAGTTTATATGTTTTATCTTTTAATTGAATTTTTCCATGAACTTTTTGAAGTGTCCTCATGCAAGCAAAATCAGTTAAAAGAGAAATAAAATAGTAACCTTTTTAAAGTATCAGGAAGGATATCCACAGATAAGTCTGATTAAAGATGTGTGTAAGTCCTCTATACAGAAATCTACAAAACATTACTGAGAGAAATTGAAAAAGACATAAATAAATGGAAAGGTGTATTTTGTTGGTGAATTTAAAGATACAATATCAAAAAAGTTAATTATCCACAAATTAATCAGTAGGCTCATTAGAATTGTATTCAAATCCTAGCAGACTTTTTGACACTGAGAAACTATATAAAACTTTCTCAATGTGCCAAGGTACAGAAAGCCTACAGGCAATCTTCAGGAACAATGCTGGAGGACTTAAAGTACCAGATATCGTGACTTATGCAACATAGTAATTAAAAAACATTTTTTACAATTGCCAAATATTCATCATTAGTAGCATGTATAAATGAATTCTCATATTCATGTAATTTAATGTTATACAATAGAAAAATGATCAAATTAATGCTACATATGACAATCAGGTTAACCTCATAGCCATAATATTAGTGAAGGAAGCCAGACACAGAAGATTCCACACTATGTGATATCATTTATATAAACATCAAGAATGGTTAAAACTAATCTATGGTGATAGAAAATCAGGATATTGTTTACATTTGGGTGGATAATTAATAAGATATAGTGAGACACAGTGAGGCTTCCCATAGGCACTTGTGCCTATTTCAATCTATAGTTTCATGCAGCTGCTAGAAGCTTTAAGTAATGCAAACTGTTATTTTCTGTCTTGATCTGGGTGGCAGTTAGAAGGCTGTGTTTAAGTGTTAACACCAACATGGCACATGTATACATATGTAACAAACCTGCATGTTGTGCACATGTACCCTAAAACTTAAAGTATAATAATAAAAAAAAAGAAAAAAAATTCTACTTAAACACAACGGAAGGAAAATATGAGCCAAAAATGTTATACACATCTAAATTACAAGTTGACATTTAAGTATAAGAGAAAGAAAAACCAGCTTGACATATAGATTATCTATCTATCTATCTCCCAATCTATCTACTATATCTATACATCAAGCTGATTTTTCTTTCTCTCATACTTAAATATATATATAAAATTCAGCTGTGACCTTGAAGGAGAGGGAACTAAAAGAAACTACTTTGAGAAACTTTATGCTAATAAAAACTATTTAGTTGAGATAATGAATGGATAATTTTGAAGAAAATATAAATTGCTATTATTAATTGAAAACAAGATTAAAATTAAGCAATAGATAACAATGAAAAAACCTGAAAGTTTGCTAAGGACTAAAGCTCTACAAGTTACCTGTCACAGATATGTTCATAAGGAAATCCTCTTATACTTTTTAATATAAATTCCACATAACTGAAACAAAAGTTTCATGTTATTTTAAATTTAGCACAACACATACCAAACTATGAAAAAAAGCACACAAAATAAGTGCAAGAATTAAAGCATTAAATAATTAAATGTCATAATGCATTGCTATAATTTCAATGAAAGCATTTCTTGAAAAGTCAGAATCCAGACAAGTGTCTGGAATGACTCCTATTAAATAACCTTGCTCTGGAATTACTAACCAATAAAACTGTAAAGAGAAGCAAAATGGAGAACAGATATTAGAAAGTAGAATAAACATTTATTAATATTTTAAGATCATAAATTATATTCCTAGAAAAAATATAGGAAATGGTAAGAAATCCAGTAAAATGGTCGAAAAATTTTTTTAAATGATTTCTGAATAAGCAGTAACCAGTAAAATGTATAAAGATATATGGTAGAAGAAATAAAGAACTACTAAAAATAAGATATCCAAAAATAAACTCACTAAGAAATGTGCAGAATCCATATGAGGACAACTTTAAAAATACATTTTAAAATGTGTTCCTTTTATCCAGCAATTTTATTAACAAAAATAGACTCATTATGTATGCAAATATGTCTTTTCATCCACAGACTTACACACAACCACAAATACACATATAAAAACACAAAAGCATACACTCTCAAAGCTATGTTATCCTGATTGTGCTAGCCAAGAAAATAAAATAAAAAACAGAAGGAAACCTAAACGTCAATCAGCAGGAAATTTGACTTTGAGTTCACGTTGAGTCAGTGCTTTGTGATGGGAAAAACAATAAAAACAATAGTACTTACTACGTAGAGCTGTAATGAAGAATAAATGAATAAAGGTAGGTAAAGCATTTAGTACAATGCTTGGCACAAAGAAAGGACTTTTTTTTTTTTTTTTTTTTTTTGAGAAAGAGTCTTACTCTCTTGCCCAGGCTGGAGTTCAGTGGTGCAATCTCGGCTCACTGTAACCTCTGCCTCCTGGGTTCAAGCAATTCTCCTGCCTCAGCCTCCCGAGTACCCGGGACTACAGGCGTGCACCACCACACCCAGCTAATTTTTGTATTTTTAGTAGAGACGAGGTTTACCATGTTGGCCAGGATGGTCTCGATCTCTTGACCTTGTGATCCACCCACCTCAGCCTCCCAAAGTGCTAGGATTACAGGCACGAGCCACGGCCCCTGGCTGAAAGAACTTTTTAATAGTAATAATAATTAAAGGAATGGAACACAGTACACCTATGAATGCTGAGATGAAATCTCTCTGAGAAATGTTAGTAGGTATATGAAAAAGCAAGCAACAGAACAATGTATAAGCGTGAGCCACTTCGTAAAATTTGTTACATGACACATGTAAATATTTAAAAATATTTTTAAAAAACTTAATGTGACAAATTTCTAGACTACTTTATGGTATTATAAGCAGCAGAATAAATTATCATATACATTTGTGAGAAAATTGGTGGATGCTCTAAGTAGCTGATGGTGGAATTTCAGCAGAAAGATTGATGGGAAAATAATCTAATTTACATGTATTGTGGCTATGACTAATATTTACATTCAGAATACTGAAAAATACCATCTATTCAGCATTACCTCATCTCAACCTATCACTTAACCACAATTCATGCTGCTATCATGAAGTAGTAGATTTAGTAACTAATATTTTTAAGGGGAATATTGTCAGGAAAAAGATACTTTTAGAAAATGATTTTAAAAATTAGAGGTTTTGATAATGGTACAATGGTATTGCCATGATTTTCGTTGAGAATCCCAGGTGAATATCCACCATATTGTTACAAATCTAAACCGTTTTGGCCCCAGTAAGTGAAGAGACTTGAAACGGTCTTTGAGGTTCTAATGGACTAGTTTGATTAGGAGCTCACTGAAAAATTTATTATGGTGGTGTAAGAGAATAAGAAAGAAAAACAATCTAAACAAACAACACTAACTCCAGAGGGAGTTTCTAAAGACTTTATCCTGGTTTGAGCCATGACCTATTACATCAGCTATATGGCTGATATAGACATATTGAACCACTCAACACTGGACATTTTCCTTCAAATATTTTTTGAAGGAGCTATCCTTGTAGATATATATCTATATACAAATATAGGTTCAGATATAGATATGAAATATATTCTTTCATAAAGCACAGTGACTCTGCAATCTTCCATATTCCCAAAAGTTAAGTAATGCTGCTTTTACAATGAAGAGATTGAAGGGGCTATGTTCATATACTTCTCCACAGTACAGAATTTAGAGTGAAGACATATTCTTATAAATGATGGGAAATGCCAATGCTAGAATGCAATAAGATTGTAATATTTTTGGTGAATATATAGGTAGTATAAATCCTTGAAATGCATAAACAGAAAACTACATGAATTATGTTAAATATCAAGAAACACTGAACTCTTTGCTTTTGCATCTGTTTCTGCTTATGAAATAAGTTGATTAAATAATCTAAAGTTATATGGTTTTGGTACAATTGAATTGATCTTGGAATAAACTGCTGTGCATTCAAAATTACGCTCTATTGTCTCCCTGAGCACAAAGCAGAAGAAATCCCTCAAGCCCAAGGTTAGCTTGAGCTGAGAATTGTCTGGCTACAGTGTGAAATGGAATTTAGGCTTCTGCATTAAAAAAAAAAAAAAAAAGCCTTAGTTACATTCTGCATGAATAAGCAAAACATATGATGAAACTTAATTATTTGTCCAAAGCTTGAAAACGTTATCAAAGAAGGTAATTCCAGCTTTCAAATTGGATATATTTTCTTACCTTAATAAAATTGGGTTTCAGACCTGTGCCAGTGATTTCTACTTTACTTTTTGTTTACATCCCAGCTCTTCTAAGTACTGCTGTGGAAATACACTAGAAATGTACTTTCATATTTAGAATCATAAATCACCCTTTCTGGAAATTAGGTTCTGAAAAATAAAATACAAGTCCAGAATTACAAGCATGTTCACTTCTACTTAATGATATATGAGAAATATTAATAGCTTAAAATAATGGATGTGCTTTTGTTTCCCTGAAGAACACATGCAAATGTGAAAGCCATACTTATATTGAACTGCCTACATACTTTACTCTCTGTGTTAAATTAAATCATGAAAACACTATATATCACACAGACTAATATAATAAGATCCAATAATTTATTGAGATAGAAATAGTACCTACTGTAATAAAATCATTGAGTCCATGAACATCTTGGAAGGTAGAAAATATTGCAATTAAATAAGATTAAAAAGAATCATTTATTTTCTCCACTATATTGTAATATTCATTTTTTGTATTTCATCTATTTTGTCAATTTTGTCTTCCTTTAACTGATATTTTTCATTTTAAAAGCACATCAAAACAGTTTTTTATTTCATTATTATTAATACACTGAAGAATTTCCTAAAGATCTATTAGATTTTCATATGAGATGCTGAAACTTTTATGTTTATAAATGTTCCAAAAACCAATAGTCTGTGTAATATGTTATCCATCATGCACTCTTCAGAAAACTGGTCAAAACAAATTTAGAGTTACTCACAAACTCAAGGGGAAAAAAAAGAAGAACTAAAATATACCACCTTATTTTAATGTGATGCTTATTGTGAATAGTCTAAGTTCATTTTAGAAATAAATATTTAGCCAAATGTTTTGGAACTTAACTGTAATAAATATACACATTTTAGAGTCAATTTAGATCCATAATTACAGGGAGGGCAGATACCACTTTGCTTTCATCAAAGTATTTGCTCCATTTTTCTGAATATTAAATTTATCTATAATATTTGTATTTTTAAACAAATTTCCAGTCACAGTCATATGATATTATTAGTATATTTAGAGAGCTCAAAAATAAGAAAATCATACTCTTATTCCAGTAGTCATTTTAATGCAAATTTAGATTGTTTAGTAATCTAACAAATGATAACAAAATCTAGATGTCATTGAATTAACAACAAAATTTGTTTATGTGATTTTCAGCCTACAAACACATTTGATTCTCAGAGAATACTGGGGGTGAATTAGGTAATAAACAAACACAACAGCACATATAAACTACGTGCTCTCAGCCAAATGCTGCGGCCAGAATTCATCTGCTTTTTCTCATTCATTACTCTCAAGAATGCAGTGACACAGACATTACTACTATCCTCAATGCACAGATGTAGAAACTGAGGCACACAAACAATTAAGAAACATGATTGAGTTTATAGAAACATGATTGAGTTTACTCAGTTAGTAAATGATGAAACAATAAAAATGAAAGGTATGATTCCTGTCTCCACTTGAAAGATGAAACTAAAGTGCAAGAGGCAAGTTGCTTGGGGAAATTCTCCCTACTGCATGTAGACAGTAGGTCAGAAACAAGAATCTAGGTGTCCTATTCCAAGTCTTACACTTTTTCTATTACTCTACACAGTTTGCGCTTAAACTAAATGCTATACTCTGAATTATTTTGTAAATCACATTTAAATTGCACAGGAAATTACAATTCATATTGACATAAATTCAGATATGAATCTTTGTTATTCATTCCCTATTCATTTACATGAAAATGTATAGTGGCCATAAATCAGACTTTTTATCCTCTAGTAAATTAAAACTACCATTTATGGAGTATTTAACTTCTAAAGGCTTTGCTTATATTATCTCATTCAATGACAATTAAAAACTCTATGAAGAAGATACAATTACTTCATTTTACATTAAAAAATGTAATCACAAATTTTAAAAAACTAAAGGTCAAATGACCAATAAGTTTTAGAAGCATAATTGAAATACACAATTTTTCTAATTGAAAAGCAACTTCACTTAACAACTATTCTATGAAGGCTCTAAAGTATACCACAAAACCACAGGATGTAAAATAACTTTAGATGAAAAGTAACAACTTTTAATTTTTAAAAATCTTAGGTCCAGGGGTTACATGTACAGGTTTGTTACATAGGTATATTGTATAATCTTAGGGTTTGGGCTCCTATGGAACCCACCACCCAAATAATGAACACAGTACCCAAGGTAGTTTTTCAGCCCTTGTCCCTCTCCCTCCCTCACTTCTCTTGGAGTCCCAGGTGTCTGTCATTTTCATCTTTATGTGTTCATGTGTATCTGCTGTTGAGTTGAAACCAAAATCTGGCAAAGGCACACCAAAAAAAAAGAAAACCATGAGCCAATATACCTGATGAACACAGATGTGAAAATCCTCAACAAAATACTAGCAAACTAAATCCAACAGCACATCCAAAAGATAATTCATTACTATCAAGTGGGCTGTATTCCTCACATGCAAGGATGGTTCAGTATATGCAAATCAGTAAATATAATTGACTACATAAACAGAATTTGTAACTAAAACCATATAATTACCTCAATAGATGCAGAAAAAGCATTAGATAAAATCCAGCATCGCTTCATGATGAAAATCTTCAATAAACTAGGCATAGAAGAAACATATCTCAAAATAATGAGAGCCATCTATGACAAAAGCATAGTCAACATCACACTGAATGGGCAAAAATTGGAAGCATCCCCTGTAAGAACTGCAAAGAAACAAAGATGTCCACTCTCACGACTCCTATTCAATATAGTACTGGAAGTCCTAGCCAGAGCAATCAGGCAAGAGAAGAAATAAAAAGCACCCAAATAGGAAAAGAGGAGATCAAATTATATTTACCGACCATATGATTCTATACCTAGAAAACTCTAATGATTCCTCCAAATGACTCGTAGATCTGATAAACAACTTCAGTAAAGTTTCATGATACAAAATCTATGTACAAAAATCAGTAGCATTTCTATACACCAATAATATTAACTGAACAAATCAAGAATGCAATCCAACTTACAACAGCCAAATATACAAAACAGAATACCTAGGAATACATTTAACCAAAAAGGTGAAAGATCTTTGCAAGGAAAATTACAAAACACTGGTGAAAGAAATAAGAGAAGACATAAATAAGTGGAAAAACAATCACTGTTTGTGGATTGGAAGGATCAATATTGTTAAAATGACCATAGTGCCCAAAGCAATCTACATATCAATGGTATTCCTATAAAATTACCATAATCTTTCACAGAATTAGGAAAGAGAATTCTAAAATTCATATAGAACCAAAAAAGGGCCTGAATAATGAAGCAATCCTAAGCAGAAAGAACAAAGCCAGAGGCACCGCATTATCTAACTTGAAACTATACTACAAAAATACAGCAACCAAAACATCATGGTATTGGTGCAAAAACAGACACATAGGTAAATGGAACAGAATAGAGAACTCAGAAATAAACTGACACACCTACCACTAAGTGACCTTCAAAAAAAGCTGACAAAAATAAGCACTAGGGAAAAGATACCCTATTTGATAAATGGTGCTGGGAAAGCTGGCTAGCCATATACAGGGAAGGACACTGGACTCTTACTTCTCACCATATGCAAAAATTAACTCAAGACGGATTAAAGACTTAAATGTAAAACCTTAAACTATTAAAACCCTAGAAGAAAACATAGGAAAAATTCTTCTGGACATTGCCCTCCCAAGCATGGGAGAAAATATTTGCAATCTATGCCTCCAACAAAGGACTGAGGTCCAGAATCTATAGAGAACTTAAAGAAATAAACAAGAAAAAACAAATAACCCCATTAAAAAGTGGGCAAAGGGCACGAACAGACACTTTCAAAAGAAAACATACAAGAGGCCTACAAACACATGAAAAAGTGCTCGACATCACTCATCACAGAGAAATGCAAATTAAAATCCCAATGAGATACCATCTCAGACCAGTCAGAGTGGCTATTAGTGAAAAGTCAAAAAATAACAGATGTTGGCGGGATGTGGAGAAAATGGAACACATACACTGTTGGTTGGAATGTAAATTAGTTCAGCTCCTATGGAAAATAGTATGGAGATTTTTCAAAGAACTAAATATAGAACTACTATTCAATCTAGCAATCCTACTACTGGGTGTCTACTGAAAGGAAAATAAATCATTTTATCAAAAAGACACCTGAACTCATATTTATCACAGCACTATTCATGATAGAAAAGTCATGAAATCAACCTAAGTGCTCATCAGCAGTGGATTGGATAAAGGAATTTTTCTACATACACACCATGGAATATTGCACAGCCATGAGAAGGAATAAAATCATGTCCTTTGCAGCAACATGGATGTAGCAGATGCTGTTATCCTCTTAGATTTTAAAATTATTTGCTTTTAAAATGTGTGATAGCCAATAACATATAAGAAATATTGGCCATTTTAATTTTGAAACTAGTGTACATTGTGTCATTTTGTTCCATTTTTATAGAAGACAAATGAATTTTCAAACACAAACTTACCCTAAGAAGTCTAAGCTCATTTATATTCCATTTGTCTTCATTACTTAATTCAAGCTCCCATATTCCAATTGTCAAAGGACTGGCGCTTGGGACATTGAGTTTCCCACACTTATGATTGCCCATTTGAGAGGTCCTTGAGCAGAAAGAAATGAGAAATGCATTTTTAGTTTAGATTCACATTTCTATATGCTTTTTTTGGTTTATATTTATAGAACTACATTTAAAATAAATGAGGCAAAGTTTTTAATATAATAAAAATGTTACTAAGAAAATCAGAAGAAAAATGGTTATCCTTCTAGCCAGTGATATTAATGGACCCCCAGGATCTTCCCATATGAAGAAGTGACTGTGTAAACCAGATGTGTTATTTTCAAGGATGATAGCGGCATAAACAACCTTATTGAATGAGTGACAGTATTAACACTGTCTGGCAGTCCCAGTGCTAAATATTTATCTTATCATAAGCCTATGTAAGAGGTACCCTTTAAAGCTTTATTTTATAGAAGCTAATGAAGCCATGAATGTTCATTAACTTGCCTAAAATCACATAGCCAGTAAGAAGCAGAGTATGAGAAGCAACAGAAAATATGTACAAGCGTTACCTTATCCATAAGACTGTGTTTAAAAACACTCCAGTGTAAATATTCACAGGTAGCTATAAGAGTGAAGATTTACACAGATTTTACTCTAAGCTTCAGACAAGAGAGCATGGTAAACTCTCAGTTAGTATGTTGAATAAGTTTTTAATGCAATTTTTTTAACAGGTACTGAGAGTTACCTACCAACATTATTCTCATTAAGCTCTTATTTTCCATTTCTGTAAGTTTGAAACTCCATTTTTTCCACTAAATAATTGATATATTACACAGATATACAAAGTATGAGTTAAGCTAAATTAACTTTGTTTACTGCCTTCTATCTTCTTAAGAACTAGTAAGGAAGAAAATGGAGGATTCTCAGCTAAAACAGGGAGTTAAAGTTATAGCTGCTCATCACTCCAGGCAGGGTTTAGTGAAGAGTGGATATGGTCACTGTGACAACTGATGAGTCCTTAAAAAAATAAAAAACCTGGACCCATCATTTCCTAATCAGAAGAAGATCAGAACCTCCATCAGTTCATCTCATCAGCTGCCACGGCAACAGCCAGGGCACATTTGAAGGACTCAGGGACACACGCGCTCATCCTGCTGTCTTCTGCAGTCCTGGAGATGGTTCTTGGTTCTCTCATTTTATAGGCCAGCTATGTGTACACCAAAAAGTGACTGAGGCAGGTCTCAATCAAGATTTATCTAGTAAATCAAGGTTTATTAAATTGAACAAGTCAAGGTTTATTTAGCCAAGGTTGAGAACATGCACTGGAAAAAAAGATACAAGTCACAGGAACATCTATGACCTGTGTTTTTTCCAAAGGTGGTTTCGGGAACTTCAGTGTTAAAAGGAGAAAGAGAATGCAGGAGAGAAAAGAAGAAAGGGAGCGAGGGTAGGCAGTGAGGCAGATGATTACATTCTTGTGAGGCTCTAATTAACTTCAAAAAAATCTACATTTTACATACAATAAAGTAAGCATGTGAAAAGAGGGAATAGAGAAAATGAGACTACAACACAGGGTTGTGAAATTACAACTATATATTTGGGAACAAAAAGAACAGTTTTTGTGTGACTCAGTTCCCAAGGTTAACTGTCCTCTTGACATAGTGAGTTTGGGTCCTGAGTTCAATTTTCTTTGACACTTAGGCATGTGGCCGGTTGACAGCACTTGTACTGCTTAATCCTTGAAGAGTGACCAAGTGGAAGTAAACCATCATCGTTTGAAAATATCTCACCTGAAAGCCAATTGCACTTTTATTTTATTTTTTTATGTATTTATTTTTGAAACAGAATCTCGCTTGTCACACAGGCTGTAGTGCAGTGACCAATCTGGGCTCACTGCAATGTCCGCCTCGCAGTTCTCATGCCTCAGCCTCCCTAGTGCTGGGGCCACAGGTATGTGCCTGGCTAATTTTTGTATTTTTAGTAGAGATGGGTTTCGCCATGTTGGCCAGGCTGGTCTCAAACTCCTGGCCTCAAGTGATTTGCCTGCTTTGGCCTCCCAAAGTGCTGGGATTACAGGCATGAGCCACCATGCCTGGCCTGCCCTTTTATCTCAAACATAGCATTTATACCTAAATGGAAATTCTTGTGAGACAGTAATTTTATATAATCTAGGTTAACAGCTAGGGTCTATTGTTGGAGACCATTTTGTGATCAAAAAGAGAAAGTCTCATATCAAAGTGATGCTTCTTTGATTCTATATTCAACACATTTTTTATTTGCCACCTCAGATTTTCTTGGATTCACCAGTCTAGTGTTCCATCTGGCTGTAAAAAGTTCAACTTGGCAATGCCTCTCACCTCCTGTCCTATGGCTTTCCTGTTGACACCAACGCATGAAGCACTACAAAACTTTACTGGGTTTCCACATATGAGCAATTTTGTGAGAATGTAATGATCTTGATTCTTCCTAGAGGAAAGGGGGTACGAGTTTCGCAAGTCACAGAGTTCTCTTCAATGTAGAAGTTAACCACACTCTGAAAAAACTTAAGGCAAGAGGGTTAATAAAATGTGCTGTAAGCCCCACTGTTGCCACTGGCCTTGAGGCTCTAATTTTAGTCACAATCTCTCCTCTCCCTTTCATTCAGATTTCCTACTCTTTCAGCCAAGCTGGTCTTGCATACCTGCCTGATAGGATAATACAGACACTTATCCCAGAGGTAAAAGTAAAAGTCTCTTATGTACATTGCCCTTGTTGGACCATGGTTTCTGCAGTTGCCCATTTGTCATTATTATTGGGGATAAAAGCACCAAGAATTCCATGTTTCCAGATATGCACACCCTACCCATTGAATTGCAGCAGCCCAAACTTTTGATTACCTGAACCAATATTTATTTTTCTGCCCACTTGACTATGTGCATGAAGAGCTCAAAGCGGCCAAACTCTGATAGGTGTGCAATTATATTTCACTGTGGTTTTAATATGCATTTTCTTAATGAGTAATAATAGTGAATATTATTATTATTGTTATTATTTTTGAGACAGAGTCTCACTCTTGTACCCCAGGCTGGAGTGCATCTCGGCTCACGGCAACGTCTGCCTCCTGGACTCAAACGATTCTCCTGCCTCAGCCTCCCAAGTAGCTGGGATTACAGGAACCCACCACCATGCCTGGCTAATTTTTTTGTATTTTTTATAGAGACGGTGTTTCTCCACATTGGCCAGGCTGGTCACAGACTCCTGACCTCAGATGATCCACCCACCTCAGCCTCCCAAAGTGCTGGGATTACAGGAGTGAGCCAGGGCACCCGGCCAATACTGAATATTATTTAATGCTTAAAGTCATGTGTTTATTTGCCATCTATATGTCCTATTTGATTAAATGTTTGTTATGCTTTTTGTACATTTTCTAATTCAATTGCTCTTCTTTTCCTTTTAGTATGACCCAAGTATCAGTGAACGTCTTGTGATCCTTCCTGTAATATAGCAAGACAGGCAGTTTCAGAAAGAACTAGCACAACACTGTTTTTCTTCCACCTCCCTAACGTGTGGGAGGCTCCCTGTCTAGTAGGAGGCTTCCACAAAGAAGTTTCTAACTCATCTCCCTGATTGTGTATAGGATTTCCCACCTCACCCCTACCCCCACAACTTATGATACAGGTGAAGAATATAAAACCATGACTTACTGCATCCTAGAGATGGTTTCTCCACAGCAGAGCAATGCCTTAATTGTGCTATCACCTGGCCCGTCAAGTTCTTTGTCATTCTATAGGATTAGGGTCATAGGGAGCTGAAACCATGCTGATCTTGCTTTTGCTTTACTTTGTGTAAGTAGTAAACTGTCTAAATTCATTTAGATTCATTGTCTTTTACTAACTGAACCTACGGAAATGTGGCAAGCCAATCCAGGAGCTACCACCATGCTGCTACTCACAATTGCTTGACCACTTGACAGTATTCATTAACCTTTTACCCAAATACCATTTTGCTTACCTATACTCACATTAGCTTATGTCCCTGCCAATAAACTTTGCTTCTGCAAATCTCTGTTCTACACTGAAACTAGAATGGCTTTTCTAAAATGCAAATCTGATATTGCCTCCACACTTAACATCTTTCAGTTGAAGATAGTAAACATTTTCATTTTACCACAGTTTCATTGACTTCCATGATTTGACTATTGACCACCTGTGACACCTCTTTTTTTTTTTTTTTTTTTTGAGATGGAGTCTCACTCTGTTGCCCAGGCTGGAGTGCAATGGCACAATTTCAGCTCACTGCAACCTCCGCCTCCCGCGTTCAAGCAATTCTCCTGCCTCAGCCTACTGAGTAGCTGGAATTACAGGCATGCGCCACCACACTTGGCTAATTTTCATATTTTTAGTAGACACGGGGTTTCGCCATGTTGGCCAGGCTGATCTTGAACTCCTAACCTTAGGTGATCTGTCTGTCTCGGCCTCCCAAAGTGCTAGGATTACAGGCGTGAGCCACTGTGCCCTGCCAACACCTCATTTCTTGCCACTCTCCATCTTATACTGTAAGTTCTAGTGGAATTAAATATATTCTTCATTTTTGAGGCAAGACGCAAATGCCAAGTTTTAGATACTGAAAATGTTTAATCCTTAACAATACTGAGTACAAAATATGGCAGCAAGATATGAGGCTGTGTAAGAAAGCAAAGCAATGTTGGATTCATTTAGAATACTGTGGTCTTGCCTTAAGCCTCTTTGACTTAATGAGCTGAGTGTGTATCTCTAAAACATATCCAGCAACCCATGATTGGCATGCACAAATACCACATTTACCCTATAGAATGAGTGACAGAAGACTCCAAGTCCAGAGTCACATCCTAGTCCCTTTTTCTTATGTTTCCAAGAAAACAATGACTTGTTAATTTCTTCATATATATATATATATATATATATATATATATATATATACAACCTCAGGGGTGAGTAAAACCTGGAGCTGGTTCTGAAATATTTTCAATTGAGCAGTATATGCAACATTATGGACATGGCTGTAGGATTAATTAGGGCCTGTTTGATCTAACCGTTTGCTGCAGTGTTTGAAAAGCCAACAAATGACTCTTGTTGGCATGTGTCAGCATAACACACTAGACTACAAAATTGGTGTCTTTTTCATCTTTGACATTATACACTCTGCCCTTCTTAACTTTCTTCAAATTCTGAGAAACTAAGCAAGACTTTGTAAATATTTTCCAAATATTTGTTTTCAATATAAGATGTCTAAAGACAAAAACAAAAATGGGATTTTCAATGAATTTTCCCCTCAAATAAAATGTTCCTTTTTGGAAACATTATAGAATAATGTTCCATAAAAGTACAAAATATCTTGAAGAGAGATGTTTAGAGGTTAAGATGTTATTTTAACACTCGTGAGTGAAAATATAATACTCCTCCTTAGTGATAAGGAAAGCTGACACTTGTGGATCACCCATTTTAATACATTAATGTCCATCTGATGCTTGGCAACAGTGCAGAAAAAATAAGAGTGAACAGAGCATAAATGTGTAAGAATGAATGCAGGATGCTTTGAATTGCAAAGTCCTCTAGATATGAAATGAAAATGCATTTTAATTATCACTTTAGAAATACTGCTTTCACACTGGTGTTATGTCTTGCAAACATATTCTCTTCAGGTAACAGAGTCACGTTAATGGCTGTTGAAATTCAGCAGATATTCCTGGCACTTCTCTGACTCCATTCATGATACCAAATTATGGCTTAGTGATACCACTTTCATGTGTTGTTTAGGAACAAAGATGGGATTAGGGAAATTGCTTCCAAGCCACCATAGTAAATTTTCACCAAAACGATCAAGCAGGCAGCTATGGTAAATGACATTGCCTTTTACTTTGACATCTGAATACAATATCATTAGAATGGAAATGACTTCATGTCACATCCCCAAATATATGTTCCTTTTTAGAATCCTTTGTTGCTGAGTTATATTTCCTAATATTAGTGTATTCTGTGTCTCTGTACTATTACTTAAAAAGAATCCGCACTTTTAAAAAAGTATAGATTCAGGTGGTATATATGCAGGTTTGTTACACCAGTGTATTGCATAATAAAAATCAGCACTTTTAACATGGTCTTTTTTTCTTTTAGTATTTGGTGACATTAGTACACAGTCAAAAACGTTTTCATGAAGTGGCTAGTATTTAGATTGTCACAGTATGGGGATAAAGGTGACATACAATTTTAATTACAACTAATTCTGTGTATTCTCTGTAGATTCCATATATTTTTCCAAATCCTCCAAAGCACTCATCAACGTAAATTGCAGCTAAATTTTTAAGTGAGGGCTTACACTTTAAAGAAATAATTACATGACCATGATGTAGCACAGCCCAATTCAGTATAAATTGTAGCACTAATTACATGCATGTATTTTACTCACTTATCGTTTGAGAAAATATTTTTGGAAAAGTGTATTGGTAATCATCAAGTCAGAACCCAAAGAGTAACAGTAATCATCCGGCTTGGGGTTTGTGTTTTAACATAAATGCCTTGTCTACAGTGAATGTTCCTGATTGCAATCTGCCATGAAGTTCATCAGCTGTTCTCTTGGCTGCTTCTCTCAGAGTACCCTGGTAAACCATTACACTTCAGTTTCATAGTAAAGGTAATTTTGTCTTGTGGGGAAGTTTTTAATGTCAAAAGGCCAAAATATAGCCTAGAATAAAATTAATCATATTCATGTTCTACAGAATTTTCTCTTGTAACATAACAAGATTGTGCAATTCCTTTGCTATTATGAAAATATGAGACTATAGACTCTTTATTTCTCTCTCAGTCATTTTGCATTAAGATTTTGACATGAGGAAGTAGGAGATTGGGATGTTAGCTCTGACTTTGTCATCTTGTAACGATGTTATCTTGGTTAAATCATATTAATGCTTACAGACTTTGGTTTTTCCATATATAATATGAAGTAGTTGGACAAGATCACCAATAAGATTTATTTAGTCCTCAAACTTTCTAATATAGAGAACTTGCTTATATAGGAGATTTTTAAAAAGTTAAACCACCAAATTTGGTATTGCTTATCTTGTGATTTGAAAGTAAGATCATTAAAATTTTTTGTTGGTATATTGAAATCAGGGCTACTTCCTTAAAATTTAATTACAGTAATCTATACACTATGTTTCAATTAAACAATGATAAAACATTACTTCTATGGAAGTATGTTTTGAAGAGAAATACTTTTTTTTGATAGATTTAATATAACACAAGATTTACCTCTTTGGACGGTAACTGTATATTATTTTTCTACCTAGAATTGACATTTTGTAGAACACAATAACATCAAGGAATCATGACAATACATAAGTCAGCAGTTGGATATGTCAATAGATTTCACATGTATAGAGTGTGATGCCTATTTTTTTCATCTCCATGTCACTGTGACACATGGTCAGGATGACACTGGGTCGGAAGAGAGATAAGCATTTTAACATCCAAAGGACTCTTGGTCCTAAATCAAATCTCTTTTGATTTAGCAACACAAATAGAGGTTTGATTTTACTCTAGAAAATGTAAAACTACCTAATATTTTAAAGTAAAATGACTTTAAAGAGATCTTATTTAATTTGAAAAATACAAAATAACAATCACTGATTAATTTATATACTTTTAAGTATTCTTTGGCTCATGTAACATAGAGTTTATCTAGTTATTGTTTGATTTTGTTTACTTTTTATTTCAAATATTATCCAGTGGAGCAATGATTCAATGACATCAACTTTCTGTATGAAAGAGTAATCAGCTTCTGTCTTTATCCATGTTGAGTTAGAGTCAGGCAGAATTTCTCTTTGGATCTATAGGAGATTTTGTCCACTTATGTCTAGTCTTAGAAAAGGAGCATTCTTAACCACAAAAGAAACTTATGTAATCCTCTAACATAGAGTTCTGCTAATTTATTAACAGATTTTCTGCACATTAGCTTATCTCAATAGTAAGTCTAAAAGTTTTTCACAGAAAGATAGTAGAGAAAGAGAATATTAATTTGTTTTCCATGATCATTTATTATTGGTGATTTAGTAGACACATACCACAATTTAAATCAAGAAAGCTAGTTTACTTGCCATAGCTTCAAATTATCCTGAAATTATATATATGTGCATATGTGTATATACATATATGCAATAACTAGTACATAATATTTATAGTGAATATTAATCATTGAAAGATAGGAGATAATTTTCTAGTCACTGAACCTCAGAAGAAATAATATTTAAAAAGGTCCAAACTTAAATGACTTTCAAAATAAGATTATACTAGGATAATACCTTATCAAATCACATGTATCTTAATTCTAAATGAGCATATGGGATTGAAGGTAGAATTGAAAAAAAAGCAGGGGTTGCAATCCTAGTCTCTGATAAAACAGACTTTTGGCTGGGAGCAGTGGCTCACGCCTGCAGTCCCAGCACTTTGGGAGGCTGAGGCAGGCGGATCATGAGGTCAGGAGATTGAGACCATCCTGGCTAACACGGTGAAACCCCATCTCTACTAAAAATACAAAAAATTAGCTGGGCATGGTGGTGGGCGCCTGCAGTCCCAGCTACTCACTCGGGAGGCTGAGGCAGGAGAATGGTGTGAACCCTGAGAGGCAGAGCTTGCAGTGAGCCGAGATCGAAAAGCTAACTAACTTAAATATATATGTACCCAATACAAGAGTATCCAGATTCATAAAGCAAGTTCTTAGAGACATACAAAGGGACTTAGACTCCCCCACAATAATAGTGGGAGACTTTAACACCCCACTGTCAATATTAGACAGATCAATGAGACAGAAAATTAACAAGGATATTCAGGACTTGAACTCAGCTCTAGACCAAGCAGACCTAGTAGACATCGACAGAACTCTCCACCCCAAATCAACAGAATATACATTCTTCTCAGCACCACATCACACTTATTCTAAAATTGACCACACAATTGGAAGAAAAACACTCCTCAGCAAATGCAAAAAACAGAAGTCTTAACAGTATCTCAGACCACAGTGCAATCAAATTAGAACTCAGGATTAGGAAACTCACTCAAAACTGCACAAATACATGGAAACTGAACAACCTGCTCCTGAATGATTACTGGGTACATAATGAAATTAAGGCAGAAATAAATAAGTTCTTGGAAACCAGTGAGAACAGAGATACAACATACCAGAATCTCTGGGACACAGCTAAAGCAGCGTTTAGAGGGAAATTTACAGCACTAAATGCCCACGAGAGAAAGTGGGAAAGATCTAAAATCAGCACCCTAACATCACAATTAAAAGAACTATAGAAGGAAGAGCAAACAAATTCAAAAGCTAGAGGAAGACTAGACATAACTAAAATCAGAGAAGAACTGAAGGAGACAGAGACAAGAAAATCCCTTCGAAAAATCAATGAATCCAGGAGCTGCTTTTTTGAAAAGATTAACAAAATAGATAGACTGCTATCCAGACTAATAAAGAAGAAAAGAGAGAAGAATTAAATGGACACAATAAAAAATGATAAAGAGGATATCACCACGGATCCCACAGAAATACAAACTACAATCAGAGAATAATATAAACACCTCTAAGCAAATAAACTAGAAAATCTAGAAGAAATGGATAAATTCCTGGACACATACACCCTCCCAAGACTAAACCAGGAAGAAGTCGAATCCCTGAATAGACCAATAACAAGTTCTGAAATTGACGCAGTAATTAATAGCCTACCAACCAAAAAAAGCCCAGGACCAGGCAGATTCACAGCCGAATTCTACCAGAGGTACCAAGAGGAGATGGTACCATTCCTTCCAAAATTATTCCAAACAATAGATAAAGAGGGACTCCCCCTAACTCATTTTATGAGGGCAGCATCATCCTGATACCAAAACCTGGCAGAGACACAACAAAAAAGGAAAATTTCAGGCCAATATCCCTGATGAACATCGATGTGAAAATCCTCAATAAAATACTGGCAAACCAAATCCAGCAGCACATCAAAAAGTTTATCCACCACGATCAAGTTGACTTCATCCCTGGGATGCAAGGCTGGTTCAACATATGCAAATCAATAAATGTAATCCATCACATAAACAGAACCAATGACAAAAACCACATGATTATCTCATTAGATGTAGAAAAGGCCTTTGATAAAATTCAACACCCCTTCATGCTAAAAACTTTCAATAAACTAGGTATTGATGGAATGTATCTCAAAATAATAAGAGCTATTTATGACAAACCCACAGCCAATATCATGCTGAATGGGCAAAAGCTGGAAGCATTCCCTTTGAAAACTGGCACAAGACAAGGATGCCTTCTCTAACCACTCCTATTCTACATAGTACTAGAAGCTCTGGTCAGGGCAATCAGGCAAGAGAAAGAAATAAAGGGTATTCAGATAGGAAGAGAGGAAGTCAAATTGTCTCTTTTGGCAGATGATATTATTGTATATTTAGAAAACCCTATTGTCTCAGTCCCAAATCTCCTTAAGCTGATAAGCAACTTCTGCAAAGCCTCAGGATACAAAATCAATGTGGAAAGATCACAAGCATTCCTATACATCAATAATAGACAAACAGAGAGCCAAATCATGAGTGAACTCCCATTCACAATTGCTACAATGAGAATAAAATACCTAGGAATGTGACTTACAAGGGATGTGAAGGACCTCTTCAAGGAGAACTACAAATCACTGCTCAAGGAAATAAGAGAGGACACAAACAAATGGAAAAACATT
This sequence comes from Pongo pygmaeus, assembly GCF_028885625.2. Taxonomy (NCBI): domain Eukaryota; kingdom Metazoa; phylum Chordata; class Mammalia; order Primates; family Hominidae; genus Pongo; species Pongo pygmaeus. The sequence goes on along the minus strand of NC_072373.2, from coordinate 151,313,437 downwards.
TCATGCTCATGGATAGGAAGAACGAATATCGTGAAAATGGCCATACTGCCCAAAGTAATTTATAGATTCAGTGCTATCCCCATCAAGCTACCATTGACTTTCTTCACAGAATTAGAAAAAACTACCTTAACTTTCATATGGAACCAAAAAAGAGCTCGTATAGCCAAGACAATTCTAACCAAAAAGAACAAAGCTGGAGGCATCACACTACTGACTTCAAACTATACTACAAGGCTACAGTAACCAAAACAGCATGGTACTGCTACCAAAACAGATATATAGACCAATGGAACAGACTAGAGGCCTCAGAAATAATGCTACACAACTACAGCCATCTGATCTTTGACAAACCTGACAAAAAACAAGAAATGGGGAAAGGATTCTCTATTTAATAAATGATGTTGGGATAACTGGCTAGGCAGACACAGAAAACCGAAACTGGACCCCGTCCTTACATCTTATACAAAAATTAAGTCAAGATGGATTAAAGACTAAAATGTAACACCTAAAACCATAAAAACCCTAGAAGAATACCAAAGCAATACCATTCAGGACATAGGCAAGGGCAAAGACTTCATGACTAAAACACCAAAAGCAATGGCAACAAAAGCCAAAATTGACAAATGGTATCTAACTAAACTAAAGAACTTCTGCACAGCAAAAGAAACTATCATCAGAGTGAACAAGCAACCTACAGAATGGGAGAAAATTTTTGCAATGTATCCATCTGACAAAGGGCTAATATCCAGAATGTACAAGGAACTTGAACAAATGTACAAGAAAAAAAGAAACAGCCCCATCAAAAGTGGTGAAGGATATAGACATTTCTCAGAAGAAGACATTTATGTGGCCAACAAACATAAGAAAAGCTCGTCATCACTGCTCATTAGAGAAATGCAAATCAAAACCACAATGAGATACCATCTCATGCCAGTTAGAATGGTGATCACTAAAAAGTCAGGAAACAACAGATGCTGGAGAGGATGTGGAGAAATAGGAACACTTTTACACTGTTGGTGGGAGTGTAAATTAGTTCAACCATTGTGGAGGACAGTGTGGTGATTTTTCAAGGATCTAGAACCAGAGATACCATTTGACCCAGCAATCCTATTACTGGGTATATACCCTTCTACTATAATGATACATGCACATGAATGTTTATTGCATCACTATTCACAATAGCAAAGACTTGGGACCAACCCAAATGCCCATCAATGGTAGACTGGATAAAGAAAATGTGGCACATATACACCGTGGAATACTATGCAGCCATAAAAAAGAATGAGTTCATATCCTTGCATTGACATTGATCAAGCTGGAAACCATCATTCTTGGCAAACTAACACAGGAACAGAAAACCACACACCGCATGTTCTCAGTTATAAGTGGGAGTTGAACAATGAGAACACATGGACACAGGGAGGGGAAAATTACACACCATGGCCTGTTGAGGGGTGGGGGCATAGGGGAGGGATAGCATTAGGAGAAATACCTAATGTAGATGATTGGTTGATGGGTGCAGCAAACCACCGTGGCAACGTGTATACTTACGTAACAAACCTGCACGCTCTGCACATGTATCCCAGAACTTAAAAGTATAATATTTTTTAAAGAAGAAAACAGCATGACTTGAAAAGCAAGTGTGATTTAACATCACACGTTTTATGTAACTTTCTCTTTAAAAGATTAAAAGATAAAAATTATATCATCTGCTTTACAGTTTAAAATATTTCATATTCACCATAGATGATAAAAAAATTAACAAATTAGAATCAGAATGGAACTTCTTCTATCTCATTGTGAATGACAGACATCACTGTTAGTAGTAAAATATTGGAAACATTCCTTTAGATCCAGGTAAAAGTCAGATGCCCAACATCACTTCTAGTAAATCATAGTGAAGGTTCTAGACAGCATGGAAAGACAATAAAAGGCACAGGATTGGAAAGAAAGAAGCACAGGTTTAATTACTTATAATTAACTACATAGAATGATGGAACAAAATCTTTAAATTGACCAACAATTGAAATAAGATTTTGCAATGTTTCCATAGATAGAATATAAATATACAACAATCACTAGTATGGTTTTTGTAATGATAAATATAACAAAAATATGTAAGACTTTTACAGAAAAAAAATTGAAGAGCATTAAATTTGTCCCGATATGAAGATATTGTTTATCTCTAAGTTGATCAAGAGAATCAATGCAGTTCCAATCCAAATCCAAGCAGGGTTTTTCACGAAATTTGATAAGCTGATTTATAATTTTATATAGGTAAGCAAGAAGAAAATAGCCATAATGCTGTTAAGGAAAAAAAACAGGTGAGAAGGTTTGTTTTTCCAGGTATCAAGACTAATTATAATGTTATGATAATTTGATAGCATATGGTTAGCAAAGGGATAAGTGGAAGAAAATACAAAATGTAGAGTCAAACCCACACATGTACCGAACCTTACTATATGAGACAGCTGACTCTGCAGGGAGATATCTTACAGATGGACTATTTAATAATTGGTAAAAAGAAAACTGTTAATCCGTATAGGAAAAAATATAATAAAATTGGATCTGTACCATGTATCATAGACAAAAAACAAGTTCATGTGGATTAAAAGTTAATGTAAATGGCAAAACACAGTAGTCTTATAAGATAATTTAGGAGAATATGTTTACATCTTCAAAGTATTAAAGGTTTTCTTAAAGAAGATACGCAAAGCAAATTTAAAATAAAAATAATTAATATATTTTATGACAATAAAATTAAGAAGCTATACTCCTCCAAAGACACATAAAAATAAAGCAAAAGGATACATTACAACCAGCAGAAACTATGTGTAATACATAGAACCAAAGAAAGATATTTTGACTATATAAAAACTATAAATCAAAAATAAGACAATTGACACTAAACAGAAGATAGACACAGCAATTTCAGAAAAAGCAGGAGTCATTAGTAAACCTACTTAAAGAATCTAAGAATCATTTATAATCAAATAATTGCAAATTACATCATATATGTAGTCTTTTATATACAAATGACTAGCAACATTAAAATATCCATGATAACAAGCATTGCGGAAGACGTAGAGCAAAGGGAACTTACAAGAGTTACAAAGTTCTTTGTAAATTAATTTGGCATTTTCTTGTAATGTTGAGGTCTACACTTGTTAAATTTGTATGCTCAAGACAAATGCTTGAGTATGTTTACCAGGAGGCATAAAGAAGAATATTTATATTATCATTTTTTGTGAAGAAAAAAATCTGCAAACAACCCAGATGTCCATTTATAGAATGATGGATATTCTCTCAGTATAGAATATAGGATATTCATATGACGAATACAGACCACTAGGATATTCATATAATGAATATAGAATATTAGGATATTCATATAATAGATTACACTACAACAGTGAAAAATGAGAGCTATAGCTACAATCATTAACAAAAAATGAATAAAGAAAACTTCAACATTGAGTGGAAAATGTTATCAAATTATAATTTAAACTATTTTAGTTTGAAAAATATACAAGTATAAAATTTTAAAATATGTTTATTGAGAAATATATTCATACTTAGAAAAGAGAGAAAAGTAAAAAACACAAAATTCTGAATTGTACTGACAATTGGGGGAATATAGAGTGAATAAATTGGTGTTTCTTGGGTTGGGTAGTAGGTATATGTCCTTGATTTTTGTTATTTTTATAATATATATGTGTATACACACATGCATGTGTATGTATATATGTATGTATGCATAAGTATATATGTCAAAATACATAGATAATGAAAAGTAAATAGAATTGTTTCAACATATTTTCATGTAGCAAGATGTAAATTTGATTAGATAAATTTAAATCAGCAGTACACTGATGAGCATATTGAGACAGTTTTGCTGGAGATAAAAATAGAAGCAAAAGTTAATGAATTACAAAAATAGAATTAACAAATACACTCACAATTATTGTTTTAAAGCAATAAAATAAAATGGTTCACCTAATCAAAAAAGCAGAAATACAAGAAAATGTCTAATTTAGAAAAAAGAAGACATTAAGCTCTATTGTTTTAAACAATAGAAACCCACTGGAGTTCCTTCACAAATTTCTGGCAAATAAATGGTCAGGAAATGATGCCTTAGTGCAACCAGATCCCTGAATCACTTACACTGAAGGGATGCCCTGGGATAAAAGTGTTATAAACGATTATGTCGGCCGGGCGCGGTGCCTCACGCCTGTAATCCCAGCACTTTGGGAGGCTGAGGCAGGCGGATCACGAGGTCAGGAGATCGAGACCACCCTGGCTAACACGGTGAAACCCTGTCTCTACTGAAAGTACAAAAAATTAGCCGGGCGTGGTGGCGGGCGCCTGTAGTCCCATCTACTCGGGAGGCTGAGGCAGGAGAATGGCGTGAATCCGAGGGGCAGGGCTTGCAGTGAGCAGAGATCGCACCACTGTACTCCAGCCTGGGCAACGGTGCAAGACTCCGTCTCAAAAAAACAAAACAAAACAAAACAAACAAACAAACAAAAAAACATAAAACAATTATGTCGGAAGGGTTCCATGTTGATTAAAAAAAAAACAACTTTTTACCACATCTATTTTCAATAATAGAGGTTCAAGAAGCTAACACTGAAAATCAAATCATTGATACGTGTTAAATACAAACATAGTTTACACTCTGCAAAAAAAAATTTTTTTGGTTTGCTTTTAAATGGTTCTGCTAGCTTTACGTTTCACTAGATTTCAAAACACTCTTTAGTATAAGATTACCTATAATTCTTTTATATTTGTGGTAAAAAAAAATAACATTGGTCAGCTGCTCTTAGGAACAATTCCATAGACTTCTATTAGAGATATATACTTGGAAACAATTGTGCTTAGTCTTGGCAATTATCATTGATATACAATGTACCACTGAGCTCAATTGTCCTGGATGCTCTTTTCAATCATGAATAGAAAAGATAGATAATTCTTGAGAACTGATGAGACAAAAATAGAAACTTTTTGCTTCTATCTTTATCTCATCAATTATCAAGAATTATCTATCTTTTCTATTCATGATTGAAATGATATTATGATAAGTTAAAATTTCCAGTATAAAACAGTTGGTGATAACTTATCTTCATGTAAGTTGTTGACTGTAGAAACTGAATATCTGGGTCCACAAAACAAAGATACTTATAAAGTGAAGAATCTAGAAAAAAAAAAAAGGTAATGGAATGGTACAGTAGACTGGGAAGACAATGAGGTTTTCAATGAAGAAAGGCTTAAGTAAGTTTGTTTACCTTCATCTATAGTAGTAGAATTAAGTAGAAAGAAAGAAAGAAGATAACAGTCGTGTGCATACTTTCACTAAAATAGGTTGAGATGTCACGATAATTTTTATATGATGGGGTAGACAGAGTAATATTTTAACTAAGAAAATTTAATTAATTTAAATTCAAAATGAATACACCTCAAATACAGAATTCATCACCTTATAGTTTAGGACCACAATAAATGTTACTCTTCAACATATTATAGAAATGCTTTCAACATTATCAGACAAAGCACTGCATTTTATACAAGTATCTTGGAAATCACAGACAATATAATCTACCCATAAAAAATTTGAGTACAATCAATATGATACCTTGCATTCCTAAATGATGAAGGCAGGAGTAATAGTGAAAAACAATTTCTGTAATTCAGGTAAGATGTAATGAGAATCAATCAAAGGTAACGTCACTGGGGTAGGTTTTGTGAAGAGATAAATAAGGCGATCTGGTGGAATAATGAGGAATTCATGTTTCAGCTTGGAACGGTGAAAGTGTGTTGATAATTGAAATAGCAACTTCAGTGAAGAAAGATATGCTGGAGAAAATTCATTAGAGAATATTTTGGACTAATTTAAGTATATATTGGCATTTTGATAGAGATGCACAGAAAACAGGATAGAAACGCAGAATTAAGTGACATCCTGATACAGCTCATGGTGAATCATATTACTTAATTAAAGAGGAAGACAAAAAGTGGGCCAAGGTGAAAACCCAGGGAAATCCCATATTTAAGAATTAAAATAAGTAGGAAGGACAAATGATAAATATTCAAAGAAAGGAGTCAGAGGAAGGAAGATAATAAGGAGAATACAGTATCTCATATGCCTTGAAAGGGAGTATTTCAAAAGGAAGGGTGCAATAAATAATATCAAACGTTTCATAAAGAATGGGTGAAAAGAAAACTAAGAATCTGAATATTTTGTCACATAATTTTCAAATAAAAGTATGGGTAAAAGATAAATTACAGTATTTTTGCCTTGAAATGTACAAAGTAATCACAGGAACCATAACATTTTTTTAAATGCAGGATCAGAATAATGAGACACAACAAAATGAACATGGATTTAAGGAATTACAAAAAGTATCCTATGCAAAATGGTAGTCCAAAAGATATTTTATTCTCATATCTCACAGGGGTTTTAGCCAGAATAATTTAGTCTTTGGGGTCTTTAGAATGTAATAACTTGACCCTCATTTTTTCCTGTTATTACCTACAGTGAGAAGACCAAAGGGACCAATTTATTAGCCAAAAATACAGAGTCACCCATTAAAGCTGGATTGAAGGTAATGGCTTGGACTTTCCCTCTGTTTTCACTAGCTCAATCTGAAGCAGAATAGCAAGATAACTTCAGCTCTTTCTTGCAGGGCAGAAAACCATGCTCCAATGAACTTTTCCATGTGGAAAAAGAAACCTTAAGGAAAATGAACTTGATCATCAGGCAAGTAAGGCCGAAGTGGGAGAAAGTAAGGTACTGTACTCCAACTCACTAAATAAAGAATTCACATTTGTGAGTGAATAGGGATGGGAAGAGAAAGATGTTTATGGCTCTTAAATTCTCTTCTACCATTCAGATTTATGCTTAAATAGTAAGTCATGGGCGATCAATTCTCTGCAAAGGTGTTTTTCAGTGCTTTATCAGGTGAATCCTTTTCTAACGTTCATGAATTATAGTTCAATTGCTAAAATCTGCTTTTTGGTGCATACTCTTAGGGCCGGAAATTATCAATTAAGCTTCTCCATAGGCAGGCTCTGAAATAGGGTTAGAATAATATATTGATTAATTTCAGACCACACTGTCCCTTTGGCCAAAATGTAACACTTTTCTTTCAAATCAGATTATCCCGGTTATATTGTCTAATATAACACCAGAGATTAGGAAAAAACCCAAATAACAGCATCAAAATACTCTAAATAGTACACTGTTCTATTAAAACGTGCTAAATTTGACCAATATAAATTATTTGTGCTCAATTTTCAGGAAGAAATTAGATTCCAAAAAACCTAATTTTGAAATTAAATTTCAAAGGAATTAAAGTTCAAACATGTGCTTTCCCCAATTTTTCAATCAGTTTAGTCTCAGCCAAAGGCATCTTGCGCGGATGCTTGGTGAGATACGGGGATCCTGCGGTGTCTGTATGGCCTGGTCTATCTTCCACTTAAAGGACTGACATTTCTTCAGCATCTCAATAGTTGAATTAATTCAATACTGAGTATTGAGGGGAGTTGAGTTACAGAGAAAATACTAAAAAATTTTTTTTCCAGATTTAACCAGGATGCCAGTCATCCTATGCTACTTATTTAGAGTCTATGATCTGTGAAATTGAATTCTGCTTGGTAAACTAAACACCCAGAAGTTGAGGCTGTGTATTTACCATATTTAGAGGCGGGCATGAGTTTACCATATGCGTGTTCTGTGTCCTCCCACAGAAAAGGTGTTTGAAACATCCCTACCTTTTAGCATATTTGAGTACGTGCAGGAGTAGTCACCAGGTTATATGACATTCCCTTTTTATTTTTAAAATGTTTTCTCGTCATTATTGAGGATGATTGACAGATAAAAATTGTATATGTTCAAAGTATGCAACAGGATTATTTGATGTATGTATACAGTGTGAATGAGTACCACATTCTGATCGTCACATATATCAACACATATAGTTACCATTTGTGTGTCTATCTGTATGTCTGTGATGAAGACACTTAAGATTTACTCTCTTAGCAAATTTCAAATGAACAATACAATGTTATCAATGGTAGTAACCACAAGATTCCCTTTTAAAAACTTTTTTTTGGAGTATAACATGCATTCAGAAAAGTGCAAAATCTTAATTGTAGAGTTTAATACATTTTTACAAAGTGAAGCTACTTTGTAGCCACTACCCAGGTTGAGAAACAGAATATATGAATACCACAGAAGCCCCACTCAGATGAAAATTTATTAGTTTAATAATCTATTTTGCTTATGAAAACTAATACTGAATATATTTTCATCTTTTAGCCATTTGTATATCTTTGTTCCTGTTCAAGTTTTTTTTCCTATGTTTTAAATTGTAGTAAAAACACTTAGGATGAGATCTACTGTTAACACATTTTTAAGTGCATCATACAGCATTGTTTAATACAGGCACTATGTTGTAAAACAGATCTCCAGAAGCTATTCTTCTTACATTATTGAAATTTTACACTCATTGAACAGTTCTCCATTACCTCTCTCCACCAGCCTCTGGCAACCACTTCTATTTCTATGAGTTTGACTATTTTAGGTACCCCATGAAAGTGGAAATATGTAACATTTGTCTGTCTGTGACTTGTTTATTTCACTTAGCATAATGTCTTCCAGATTTATTAATGTTGCATTTGGAAGGATTCCTTTCTTTTTAAGGCTATATAATGTTCCATTTTATGTCTATACCACATTTTCTTTATCCGTTCATCTGTCAGTTATGATTTGGATTGTATTCCTATCTTGGCTGTTGTGAATAATGCTACAAGGAACATGGGAATGAAGATTTTTTTTGAGATCTTGATTTCAATTCTTTTGGATATGTATCCAGCAGTGGAATCTCTGGATCATATGTAATTCTATTTTTAATTTTTTAAGAAACCTCCATACTATTTTCCATAGAGTAGTACCATTTTACATTGTTACCAACAGTGTGTAAGAGTTTCAATTTATTGACATCACATTATATGTGTACACATATATACAGTATCTTCACTTTATGGTGTTTCTTGATGAACGTATGGTGTTGATTTTAATGAAGTCCAATATATCAATCTTTTATAGTTAGTGGTTTTTAAACATAGTGCTCTTTATATACTTTTGCATACCCCAACGTCACGAAGATGGTCTTCTGTGTAATCTTAATCTTGAAGTTAGTTTTATTATTATCCGAACTTCTACATTTAAGTTCATGATCCATATAGAACTTGATTTTTGTGTCTGATGGGAGGAAAAAGCCAAGATTTTTTTTTTTTCTGTATAACTCTTCAATTGATACATTGTGATTCATTGAAAAGGCCATCTTCTCCATTGTATGGCATTGACTGGTGTCATAAATCAGGTTATCAGCATGTTCTCACTTGTAAGTAGGTGTTAAATAATCTGTACATATGGACATAGCATGTGGAATGATAGACAATGAAGACTCAGAAGGGTGAGGAGGCAGGAGGGGGGTGGACGATGAGAGATTGCTTAATGGATACAATATACGTTATTTCAGTGATGGATACTCCAAAAGCCTTTACATCACCACTGTGCAATCTATGCATGTAACAAAATTACACTTCTACTCCATAAATTTATACAAATAAAAAGTAAATAAGATGATTAGAAACATATGGGTCTGTTTCTGGATGTTTTATCCTGTTTGATTGATCTATTTGTCTATCCTTGTGTAATACTACAGATACAACAGATTTAATTCATACACACACAGACAAACATATACATACATTCGTTTCATGAATGAATTTTTGAATGTTATGAAACAATTTTTTCTGCATCTATTGAAATTATGCTTTTTCTCTTTCCTCACTCTATTACTGGGATGAATTGCATTTACTGATCTCCAACTGTTATACTAAACTCGAATCCCTAAATAAACCCAAGTTGCAATGGTGTGTTGTTGTTGGATTTTTAAAAACATTTACATTCATTAGTGAAATTAGACCATACATTTCCTTTCTTATAATATTATTCTAAAGTTTGGAATCAAGGTCATGCTGACTTTATACATTAGGAAGTATTTCCTTCTTTTTCATACTGTGAAACGTTTGTGTAACATTGGAATAATTTCTGTCTTGAATACTTAAATAGTAGTTGTAAATACAACTTCATGATGCATTATTCACATTTAATTCTGCGGATTTTTCCTCCAGGGGATATTCATTTGGTAAGCATTGCAATTGGCATTACTAATGTTAATTTTTACTTTTCTCTACTTTTTGATCAGTCTTTCTTTTATCAATTTTATCTCTATTTAAATAACTGATTTCTGACTTTATTCATTTTCTCCAGGTTACATTTGTTTTCTATTGTATTCATTGCTGCTCTTATCTTTAATATTTCCTTATCTATTATATTTGGGTTTAAGTTGCTATACTTTTTCCAGGTGCTGGTATAGATACTTAGGTAACTGAATTTTAACCTTTCTTCTTTTGTAATGTATGCTTTTAAGGTTAAAAATTTTCCTCTAATCACTACTGTGGTCAGAAAGGTAAGGTTTGATGTATTGTATTTTCCTGATCATTCAATTCTAAATATTTTATAATTTTTATTGGGATTTCTTCTTTGGTCAGTGGGTTATTGAGAAGTTTATTAAGAGAAAAAAGCAAGTATTGAGCAATGTGTTTACTATGATCTGGTTTTAAATAATTTACATAGGTGTATAAGTATGCATGCATTGAAATGAAAAAGAAGGAAGGTGGGTGTGGAAGGGTTCAGATCATCCGTTTGTTACAACAATATTAGCAAAATGGGTCATATGAATGTAATGCAAAAGTGAGGAAGATGGTTGGGATTGGGAGATGTTAATTTTTTTAAAGCATATTGTTCCAATGTTTCAAAGTCAAAGCCACTGCATATGCAACTCCAATATGCCAATTTCAATGTTTATCAGGTGAATATCCCTTTGAAGAAAAATCCACAACATTAAATGTGAATAATGCATCTTGAAGTTGTATTTATCAGTGCCTCCAGTTATAATAAATAGGAATTGTTTTTGTAAAATAAAAATACATAATTTAAAATTTCAAATGAGAATAAAAAGCCTATAAATTGAAACTCCCTATTTTGCAGTGACATATTTTTTGTTCTAGCAAAATGCTTAGCCTCTCAATATGTGACAGTAAGCCCTCAGAATGTCAACTTGCCTGCCCGTTCAGAAATAACTAAAGATGGTTGTTCTAATGCGGACATACATTTCTTTCTCTCTCTCTTAATTCTCTGTTCCTATAATTTGAGGTCCTTGACAAGCACTAAAGTGAATCTCCTCTTTTGTAAATACTGCCCAGGCTTACATCTGAGGAAACTAACAATATTTGATATCTTACAGAGGTCAGAGTTTGGTTACAGGAGAGAAAGCTTCAGTCTTAGTCACACTAGGAGTTCTGACCTCTCAGCCTGGTATATGGGTCCTGAAAGACCAATCTGGGGTTTAATATAAAGACTTGGAGGCTTCTAGATATACAATCATGTCATCTGCAAACAGGGACAATTTGACTTCCTCTTTTCCTAATTGAATACCCTTTGTTTCCTTCTGCTGCCTGATTGCCCTGGCCAGAACTTCCAACAGTATGTTGAATAGGAGTGGTGAGAGAGGGGATCCCTGTCTTGTGCCAGTTTTCAAAGGGAATGCTTCCAGTTTTTGCCCATTCAGTATGATGTTGGTTGTGGATTTGTCGTAGATAGCTCTTATTATTTTGAGATACATCCCATCAATACCTACTTTATTGAGAGTTTTTAGCATGAAGGGCTGTTGAATTTGGCAAAGGCCTTCTCTGCATCTATTGAGATAATCATATGGTTTTTACTGTTGGTTTTGTTTATATGCTGGATTATGTTTATTGATTTGTGTATGTTGAACCAGCTTTGCATCCCAGGGATGAAGCCCACTTGATCATGGTGGATAAGCGTTTTGACGTGCTGCTGGATTCGGTTTGCCAGTACTTTACTGAGGATTTTTGCATCGATGTTCATTAGGGATATTGGTCTAAAATTCTCTTTTTTTGTTGTATCTCTGCCAAGTTTTGGTATCAGGATGATGCTGGCCCCATAAAATGAGTTAGGGAGGATTCCCTCTTTTTCTATTGATTGGAATAGTTACAGAAGGAATGGTACCAGCTCCTCCTTGTACCTCTGGTAGAATTCGGCTATGAATCCATCTGGTCCTGGACTTTTTTTGGTTGGTCAACCATCTGATCTTTGACAAACCTGACAAAAACAAGAAATGGGGAAAGGATTCCCTATTTAATAAATGGTGCTGGGAAAACTGGCTAGCCATATATAGGAAGCTGCAACTGGATCCCTTCGTTATACCTTATACAAAAATTAATTCAAGATGGATTAAAGACTTATATGTTAGATCTAAAACCATAAAAACCCTAGAAGAAAACTTAAGCAATACCATTCAGGACATAGGCATGGGCAAGGACTTCATGTCTAAAACACCAAAAGGAAAGGCAACAAAAGCCAAAATTGACAAATGGGATCTAATTAAACTAAAGAGCTTCTGCCAGCAAAAGAAACTACCATCAGAGTGAACAGGCAACATACAGAATGGGAGAAAATTTTTGCAATCTACTCATCTGACAAAGGGCTAATATCCAGAATCTATAATGAACTCAAACAAATTTATAAGAAAAAGAAAAACAACCCCATCAAAAAGTGGGCAAAGGATATGAACAGATACTTCTCAAAAGAAGACATTTATGCAGCCAAAGGGCACATGAAAAAATGCTCATCATCACTGGGCATCAGAGAAATGCAAATCAAAACCACAATGAGATACCATCTCACACCAGTTAGAATGGCCATCATTAAAAAGTCAGGAAACAACAGGTGCTGGAGAGGATGTGGAGAAATAGGAACACTTTTACACTGTTGGTGGGACTGTAAACTGGTTCAACCATTGTGGAAGACAGTGTGGCGATTCCTCAGGGATCTAGAACTAGAAATACCATTTGACCCAGCCATCCCATTAATGGGTATATACCCAAAGGATTATAAATCATGCTACTATAAAGACACATGCACACGTATGTTTATTGCAGCACTATTCACAATAGCAAAGACCTGGAACCAACCCAAATGTCCAACAATGATAGACTGGATTAAGAAAATGTGGCACATATACACCATGGAATACTATGCAGCCATAAAAAATGATGAGTTCATGTCCTTTGTAGGGACATGAATGAAGCTGGAAACCATCATTCTCAGCAAACTATCGCAAGGACAAAAAACCAAGCACTGCATGTTCTCACTCATAGGTGGGAATTGAACAATGAGAACACATGGGCACAGGAAGGGGAACATCACACTCTGGGGCCTGTTGTGGGGTGGAGGTGGGGGGAGGGATAGCATTTGGAGATATACCTAATGTTGAGTGATGAGTTGCTGGGTGCAGCACACCAACATGGCACATGTACACATACATATGTAACTAACCTGCACATTGTGCACATGTACCCTAAAACTTAAAGTATAATTTAAAAAAAATACTTGAGGCCCATTTATTCAAGTTAAACTAACCACTTGCCTTTTCTTCTCTAAGAATTTTTGAACAATTAAGAACCAACACAAAAAGTAAATTGGGTAACTGTTTAATTAGTCACAGTATAGAGTCCCACCAAAAATCTTTCTTGGAGAACAAGGCTTTGCCTGAGATCATAATGGGGTGAGGTAAGCAGGATCTTAAGGTGGCCCCCCAAGATTTCCACCTCTTGTTGTACAGGCCCTATGTAATGTCTTTCCCTTGAATGTGGGTAGAACCTATAAATATGATGATGCATCACTTCCATGACTGTGTAACATTATATGGCATAAGGGAGATTATCCTGGGTAGGCCTGACCTAGCCAGCAGAACACTTAAAAGGGAGAGATTTTCTTTTACTGTCCCTAGGGGAAGAAGTCAGAGAAATTTCCTGCTGGCCAGGAAGAAAACAAACAGCTGTTCTGTGAAGTGCTGATGGCGAGAGGCAGCCTCTGGTAGCTAAAGGTGGTTCCTGGTCAACAGCTACCAAGAAAATAGAAACATGGGTCCTATAATCATAAGGAACTGAGGCCTGCCAACAACTTCTGAGCTTGGAAGAGGACCTAGGAGCCCAGAAAGAATCAAAGAGTGAGTGACATGATTTCAGCCTTATCAGATCCTGAGCAGAGGACCAAGTAAACTTGTATCTGGACTCTGGGGCCATGAGATAGATGAGATAATACATTTATGTTGTTTCAAGCTACTAAGTTTGTTTTGTGATAATTTTCTACAGAGCAATAGAAAACTAATACATGGGATTCCTTCTCTTTTCCCATAAGTTAAATTTAACTTTGAAAAACGGCAAGGAAGTGGGAGCAAGGTGTGCTCCAGTCACGTCATTGAAGTTTCAAAAGAAAGAGAGAAACAAAGACTCCAGGTCCTGTATTAGCAGCCATCTCTACAAAATGCACCAGCAAGACCTTTCACTTCTACTATCATAAAAAAAAAAAAAAAAAAAAAAATCAGCAAGGTTGGCAAAGCAGAAGACCACAAGCCAGTTATTTATCTTATTTCAATAAAAGTTTACTCAGGTTCAGTGATTCCGGGGCTGAGATGCTGCAAATCAGATTTCCGGACTCTGGATTCCTTTTAAGTTCTGACAAAAAGAGGCACTCGGGAGAGATTGGAAGTCAGGCAGAAAGAAACAGATACTTTCTTCATATTTCCCTGTTCTCGTTGGTGTTGCTCCAGCAGCAGTTGGTGGCCTCAGCTTCCAGTTTCTGTCTGTGTTCCCTACACCAGCCCTCTGACACTCCCTTAGAGACACCATCAGAACAGAACATTGCTACCCCCTCAGAAAACTAAACACCAGCTCACAGGCACTTCTATTCCAAAATTCTAGGATCTTGGAACCCAGTATCTTCCTTTTGGTTCTTTCAGACCTCATTGTGGGAACTTCTGCAGTTATTATCACTGAATACTGTAGTGCTCCTTTGTATTTTTTCAGTCTTCCAATACCCAAGTAATGAACCTTTGGCATTAAACAATGTCTGCTTAAAATGCCTATTCTAATTTCTTTTTTCCCAACTGAATCTTTGCCAATAGTGGACTCATATTATTTCCTCCTGGTGAGTGAAGTCTAAAGTACTTTCTACCTGAGAAATGGAATAGCAAATATGTACTTTAATGCACTCTTTAATGCACACCAATATCCAAATTTATTATTATTTTACTCCAAGAGGTATCTCTAGTTCAGATGTCACTGTTAAGTCATTGACCAAATTTGAGCCATATATGTGCCTTGCTTTGTAAGTGTGTTAGTCTTTTTTTTTTTTTAACCTAGAAAGAAACAGCTGAAGTTGGGTAGTTTATAAAGAGAAGAGATTTAATTGGCTCACAGTTCTGCAGCTGTACAGGAATAGTGCTGGCTTCTGCTTCTAGTGAGGGTCTCAGGAAGCTTCCAAGGCAAAGGAGAAGCAGGTATATCACATGGCAAGAGCAGAATGAAAGACAGAGAAGTGGGAGGACACAGACTCTTTTAAACAACTAGATCTTGTGTGAACTGAGCCAGAACTCACAGAAGGGATGGTGCTAAATCATTTAGGAGGCATAATCCCCATGATCCAAGCACCTCCCACCAGACCCCACCTCCAATACTGGGAATCACATTTCAACATGAGACTTGGAGGAGACAGACATCCAAACCATATTGGCAAGCATTGTTGATTTAAAAAATATTCCAAGTAGAATCTTGTCATATGGGCTACATGATCTTCAATTTGTATAATTGATAACTATCCATATTGTCTTAATATTGTGCCTGTTTCATTATTTAAATTTGCTTTCACATTGCATCTAAGCCCAGTCCAATGCTTGTTTTAAATGAAATTGTCCCATAGAAACATTTGCATATATATTTATTTCCTTAATTTTTTGTTTATTCATGTTATTATATATTGATTAGATATAGTGATTGTGGGTGGGTATTTCTATCTTTATAGAAAAGATAGGTGGGTATTTCTATCCTCATTCTGAAGATGAAGGCCCCAAATTCATTAAATATCTTACTGAAGCACGTAGGAAATTTCTTCTTGCAATACAACACAGGAGCTATTTTTAAGCCATCGGCAGTGCATTTTCTGCTTTCAAAATGTTTTTTGAAAACATGATATTTAAACCTCAGAAGAGCTCTATGAACTTCTTTTTACAGAAATGTAAAAAATGTAAGAGTCCTGATGAATATGCCATTACTATCATATTTGGTACTAAAACTGGGAAAATAATTCTAATAATTGAACCAATGATTTTCTAATTCCATCATATGACCCATAAGTGACTTCAAGTGAGATTTAAATTGCTAATGAAAAATTAAAACCATTCATAGACATGGCTTGACTAAAAGATTACTCTCCAAGACCAAGATTATCATCCAAGACACTGAAAATTAATTATGCCCTGAGACATGGCTGCTTTTCTTAAACCTAGGACACTGGCATCACTTCTGAAATCTCTCCGTAAGATACCAAACTCGATGGAAAAACAAATGCTGATGATATTGAGAAAAGGTACAGGTAGAAGAAGATAGAAATTACAGAGGATGTAGGAAAGGTATTACCATGGAAACATCACTAGCAATAATAAAAATCACCTCGGGGGGCATTAGTTTGAAGAAAAACACTAATAATCATTGAAATAGAGTAATCAAATGACATAAGAACCAGGAAGCCAGTAACAAATATGCTGATTCAGGAAAATAAAAAGAGCATTATTCAGGTAAAGATGGTTTGCTTGAAGTATCATCTTTTGAGTATTATCAGTGTCTTTGTGGTGTTTTTTGTTTTTTACTTATCTTTTTGATAAAAAATTAAATTGTGTATGGCTACAAAATAATAGTGCCTTGACATATATTTTTTAGTTTGTCATTTATTTTATAGTTCTAATCTTTTTACAATTGTTGTACCAATTTGTTACATCTCTGGGAACTGATAATTCTTCCCATCTACCCCCAGTCTACACATATATGCTGTATTGTTACAAGAAAAAATGATTTTGTATTTGTCATTAATAGCTTGTTTAATTATGACAGAAGTTTTGCCTCTTTGTTGAGGATTTTAAGAAAGTGCAGTGAGGCTAATTAAATACCTATCAGATACTTATCTTCTCTCTCAAGATATTGCGTTGATATTTCACTTTGTTGATTTATGTTCGGCTTATGAATATCTCCTTATTTCCCACTGTTTCATTAAAAATGCAATTCTATCATTCTGTTTCTTTTGCCAAAACTTTCTCCAAATTTATATCACTAACCAGAACTTCTGCAAATACCTCCAATACATATCCAAAATTTGACACTGTGTTGCCTCCACTGCTATGGCTCTGGTTTAAGCCACCATCATCTTTCCCCTGGATTATTGCCACAGTCTCTTAATTGGTCTCTCTGCTCTACCTCTGGACTCTGAGAGTCTGAAACCAGATGGCTCACTTGCTCATCTCTTTCAGGTTTCTGAACAAATGTCACCTTCTCAAATAAAGTCTACCATGAAAACCCTACTTAAAACTGAATTTCTTTACCATCCACTCTGCTCCATTTTCATTTCCTCCCCTCCCATCTTAATCACTTATTGATTCTAGCATATTTCTTATAATTACATTGTCTGTTTGTGATCACTGCTTTTATGAGCCCAGTACCTGGACCAATGTCTGGCCTATAGAGGATACACAATAATTATTTGCTGCATGTGTGAATGAATGTGTGAGGTGTATAGGTATACAATGGTGTATAGGACATAATATGCTCATTTAGCAATGCAAATCAATTGTATGAAGACTGGAGAGAGACTAAGGACAAAGAGTGAAAATGGAAATAGTGCAGGCAAACTCAACCCACCCTTCCACTCAATGAGCATCTGCCCCAGAATTAACATGCCACAGTATATTAATCTGCTATTTTATATGTTATATCAGTGGCCTCACAGTGTGAGAATGGTACATGTTGGGTGGGATTATTTTACTATTTAAAAATGGGTATTTTTTATACATATGGACTTCAAATGCAAGACAGCAACCTTATATGAAGCTCAACCAAAACATGATCTGTTCTAAAGCTACAGGGAAAACAGCTGTGCCAAATTTATGTATCAAGAGAAGGCACATTGGCCAGATGTGGCAGACACATGACTATAGTTTCAGACCCTCCTGGGGCAGGAGGATCACTTGGGCCCAGGAGTTTAAGTTTAACCTGGGCAACATAGTGAGACTCCATTTCTGAAATGTGTCTAACATGGTATTTCCTAAGGGGTCTTTACCAGCCATCATTTTCACCTTACAAGTTCACTTTAGAACTTAACCACCAGATAGCTGGGACTTCAATGTAATCAGTGAGGATTTTTGGTTTTTTTTTTTTGTTTTTTTTAAAATAATTGAGATGACAAATGGTATCAGGAGCAAACATAAAGTGTGTAATAAGAGCATACCTTCCCCAAACCATACGTGTTTCCTATACGGCATTCTTATTGAATATATTTTGTACTCATGAGGTCCCTGCATTTGCATATCCTTTCCTGCTGCCAGGAATGCCCTGCTTCTTCCCCACTTGGCAGAATTCCACTTTCCCTTTGAGATTCATCCCAAGCACGTTTCTGGAAGAGAACCCTTTGCTGAACTTTCCATCTCCTTCAGCTGTTTTTCAGTTCTCCAGTCATCTCTTTGAGTATGCACTAGATGTTGATTTTATGTGTTTACCTGCTTGTTCCCACTGGTCTTTTGCAAATTTCTTTATGCTTGCAATTTGTGTATTATCTGTGCATTGATTTGTTTAGCAATATCCTCTGGTCCAGCATAGTGACTGCTATGTATTAGGTACTCAAATGATATTTGATAAATAATGAGGACTAAGAAACCGAGACATATGCCTAGCTCTGACTTAACTCTGACCTAACTTCCAAATAGCTTACCAAGGTGACTCTTTAGAACAGAGAACACAGTTAACCTGTTTACTTGTGAGGATTACTGTATGAGCTGGAAAATGAGATAACGCACAGAAATTTACTGAAAGAGAATAAATTAAATGCAAGGTATTCTTATTATCATAGGTTCTAAGGCATGTGCAAAAGAGAGACCGGTGAGTGCTTTCTTAATGATCCTTGTCTTTTCTTGTCCCCTTCTCTCTCCCTCTTCTCCATCTCTCCTTCCTCCCTTGATTTCTTCCTTTCCTCTAACCTCCCTTTCATTCTTCCCTTTTTCTCCCTCTTTTTCTTCGTTAGGAGTGAGTTCCTAAATATAAACTCCTCTAGGAAATTAATCACCTGTCTAATGCAAATTTTTGAGGCACGTTTTCCAACCCCATCTTACTCCATTGGCCCCAACTTATTCCTCTTACCTTCTAGTAAACTTATGTCTTGAGATCTAGTTTGGATTTGTTTTTCTCTGATTAGCAGTTAAGTCAGAAACTATGACTTTTTCTCAGAGCACTGAGAGTGGGCGCTAGGATACAAGAGTGTATGTATAATATATCATTATTATTCTTTAAAAAACTTTAACTTGAAATAAATTGTTTAAAAGCATATACATTCTTTACGTATATAAAGAAT
Source organism: Pongo pygmaeus (assembly GCF_028885625.2). Taxonomy (NCBI): domain Eukaryota; kingdom Metazoa; phylum Chordata; class Mammalia; order Primates; family Hominidae; genus Pongo; species Pongo pygmaeus. The sequence continues at coordinate 151,293,834 of NC_072373.2, read as the reverse complement.
TTCCTAAAATAGTGCTCAGCAGGAGAACAAGAAGTTCAGATTTTATCATTCTCCTGGGATTTAATCTCTTAGCAAAAAGTTACATTTGCTATGCTAAATCTGGATTTTAAAAAGTCAGTAAAATCTAGGAGAAACTCAGACATCACGATGATAAATTGTGATTTTATAGTGGAGTCCATAACACCATATGTATTTTACTTTTTGTAATATAAGCGACATATAATAAAATATTATTTTATATTCCATATTTTACCTGTGTTGTATTCCTCTATTATATAACTTGGTTGGTCATTGTATAAAGACAACTTGGGCTGGTCACTGTATAAATGCCTCTCTCTGTCACTTGACTTTCTTTCCCTTTTAAAAACAAGACATTCTAGAGGCACTTGGCAGGCAAATAATCAAATAGGTGCCATATTAAGCCCTGAGCCGGGTACATAGAATGGAGCCTATAAGAGGTACGTATTTCCTTAAGATAGAATTATACACCCTTTTAGTCTGTCTTTCTTAACAGAGGTAGATTTTTAAAATCTAGTTCTTAGAAGTTATTGAGTATAGATTATACCACCATCAATGTATAAATTATTATTATTGTTTAGGGGATTGTCTTCTTCCTTAAATAGTGCTTACTTCCTAAAAAGTGTTGAATTTTTAATGGTTATACTCTCAATAGGAATATCTGAAAGAATCTCTGGAAAAAATTGCATACAGGTTTAAGAGTAGTTATTTGAGCAAAACAAACTGATGGTGGAAGATTAAGAATTAGCAAAAAAAAAAAAAAAAAAAAAAAAAAATCAGCCTTTTTTTGTGCAGCTGAAAGACATTGCCTGGCATTTTACCTCAGAGTTCACAGGTATCTCTTGGCGACTTTTCAGAGACCACCATTATGATTTACTGTAGCATATATGGAAAAAAGAAGCAATGGGTCAAATGAAAAATGTGTATGTATCCTTTTTATTATTATTTACTAATAATGCTGACTTTTTGCATTAGTTAGGTTCTTTCAGGTAAAACTTGTAATTTCTCTAAGTGATGAGGGGCTAGGTAGGTCAGGAGGCATAGAAAACTCTTTGCAGTCCTTGTCAAGGACTTAAAAATTGCTCAGAAGTGCATTTAAAAGTGTGAAATTCCTATCCAACTACTCCATCTCAGCTTATCCTGTCCTTTACTCTCCTATAGAGTCTATTTATTTATACTTGTACTGCTTAAGAGGCTTTAGCCTTTCTGCATATCTGTCTACCATCCGTGTCCCCCTTTGCTCGTGTGTCTCATTTCATTGACTTATTTAATAACTTTTAAATCACTTATTTGACAAATGATGAATAGCAGGCACTTAGATAGTTCTGGTATTGAATTCAAATGCCCCAAAATATGATCTTCATGAATCAATTCATTTACACTAAAATGTTAGACTTTTTTTTTTTCCTGCCCTCTTTACAGGTCTAGGGATCAATTGGTTGGCTATTTTTAGCTCATTTATCAAATCCTTGACCATCAGTTATGACCAAGTTGATATGATCAAATGAAACAGGGCTTCTCCATGACGGTGATTCTGTGTCATGGTAGAATTTGGGGAAAGTCCTGCAGTAGCTAAGTTATCACTATGCTTCCATTTTAACACCACATAATGATTTCCATTCTTCCCAATTGCTTAAAATCTATAACACATTAAAAAAAAAGAGTTCTTCGATAATCAAAACAAAACTGAAAGCAAACTTAATGGTTGAGGCAGCTACTTTAGCAATTTATTCCTCTTCTCTTAAAGGAGCTTTATTAAGAGCCTTTTAAAAGCTGTTATGAAGGAGTGTTTATTTCTTGTTCAGACTGTTTTTTTGAATTTGTAACTTCATAGGCACCCTATTATATCTTATCTACAACTAAAAATCTTGGAACAAGTGAGATAAATCTTCAGTTGCCCTTTCAAACTAATTCTTTCAGTTCTATAATTTTTTTTTTTGCAAATATCCATGCCTTCTTAGATTGTGAGAAATGTCTGGTAGAAGAGATGCATTTCCCTTTGCAGCATGTAGATTTTTATGCCATCAGGCATTTTCTCCTATTGGTCTCAGGAAAAAGAAAAAAAGGTATTTGGGGTCCTGAACAAGACAGAAGACAAAGGGCAGTGCCACCTGTATTATTATGGTTTTATCCTCTATTTTCATGTTCCCCTACCATCTTAAATGTGATTTCAGTGTGGGATGAAATTGCATTTATGATTCTACCGATTTGGTTTTTAATTGTCATTAATATGGGTGACATGGTTTGGATCTGTGTCCCTACCCAAATCTCAGGTCAAATTATAATCCTCATTGTTGAGGTGGGGCCTGGTGGGAGATGACTGGATCATGGGGAGAGATTTCCCCCTTTGGTGCTGTTTCTGTGATAGAGTTCTTACGATATCTGGTTGTTTATAAGTGTGTAGCACCTCTCCCCTCTCTCTTCCTCCTGCTCTGGCCATATGGGACGTCTCACTCCAGCTTTGCTTTCCACCATGATTGCATGTTATCTGAGGCCTCCCCAGAAGCTTAGCAGATGCCAGCATCATGCTTCCTGTGCAGCCTGTGGAACTGTGAGCCAATTAAACCACTTCTCTTTATAAATTACCCAGTCTCAGGTATTTCTTCATAGCAGTGCGAGAATCAACTAATATGGTGGATTTAATTAAAAATAACATGATATGCATGCAAAACAGGTTGTCCTTTTCAGGGAATTAAATTGCTTTTGTTCCTTACCACACACGAGGTTGTTTTGCTTTTAAGGAGCTGTAGACAAAGGAGACATTCAGAAAGTCATAGGCTCCTCTTCAGAACATTTCTATATGTGGTTAACAGTTTAAACAGAACTTTCATGTGCACCTTTGATCCTCTTATTAATGAAATTAATAACTAGAACCTACATTTTCTCTGTTTTGTAAAATAAGACATTGAAAAATTGATGTGGGCAAAGCCATACAGCCTTTGTTTGACTTGAATGACAGCAATTTGTGGACAAAAACTTATTTATCTTGGTCACCCCCATGCCTAACAAGGTCCTGGCACATAGTTGATGTGCAATTAATGGTTGATTAATACATAAATGAATAAAGATATAAATGAAATTAGAACCTAGGCTTCTAGTCTTCTGCTCATTTCATTTTATTAAAGGATCTTTAAATTGAAAAATATTTTGAGATCCCATACCTCTGCCATTGGAAATTACTACAGTTACTCCAGAAAGACACCCCTGGGGGATATATAATACAGGAACACAATGACATCAAGCTTAAAATTGCCTGATTGCTAAATATTGTGCATAGATTACATGTTTTAATTTTATTATTTTTCTTCACGAGAAAACATGTTCCTCCTCCGTAAACATTTCTATCTCTGTGGCTTAAATTAAATCTAGTTTTAACCTCTATACTTTCTCTTACTGAATACTTGTGTGCTAGCTCATTTATACTTATGTCTAGATATCACACAGATTCAACATGGACATCTTGCCCTAATTAGACAGATAAAACAAGACACATTTATTAGTAGGTCGGTGTAATTATTTTTCATTTTATTTTATGTTTTATTTTTAAATTTTTTTCTAGAGATAGGGTCTCACTATGTCACTCAGGCTGGTCTTGAACCCTGGCCTCAGTGTTTCTCTTGCTCCAACCTCCCAAAGTGTTGGGATTACAGGTGTGAGTCACCATACCCAGCCCTATTTTTTATTTTAAAATATCAACAAAAATATATAAAGTGCTGAGGAAATGTGATATATGTGCTATACACATTTCCATGGAAACACAGTAAGCTAAGACCTACAAATTTGAGACCAATGTTATTTTGGGTCGTGTATAACTGAACATCCATCTCTACTGCCAATCAGAATGACAACTGAAATTCATGGGCTTGATCTGGGGAAAAGAGAAATCTCAAAAGGTGATTTAAGTAAAGGTAGAGTAGAGGAGAAAATGAAATTTGCAGAAACTAGGTGTTACTCTGCATTATGGTTGCTAAAATTACTACTGGGTCCTCAGAAAAGTGACTGAAATAGTGCTCATGTACTGGCTAATAATTTGAAAGGATGTAAGTTGAGATTAAAAAGGGAAAATTTAAAGTCCCTATGACAAATATGTGTGAGCTGGGTGGTACATTTTCTCATCTAGAAACGAAGAAACAAACAAACAAAAACTTAAGTAGAAACTTTAATAGAAAACCTTAAACTTTTGGAAAATTGGTCTGTCTGTCAAACTTCATAGTATGATTTAGGTGGGAGTTTTTCTTGCCTCAGGGAGTAAGAGGGCTATTGGGCTTAACTAATGAGATTTCATATAAATAGATGAATTCAAAAGAGAAAAATTGCTCTAATATTTTTACTCTTTTTAATGGTTAGAGATCAAGGAAATTACCTATCTATGTATCCCTGTTCCTCAGTGTGGTATTTTTTTTTTTTAAAAAAAAGATTTAGACATTAGTAAAAGACTACAAATCCAAAGAAATGTATACATTTCTGCAACACAGTGCCTGGCACCCCATAGTTGATGTATGTTGGCGTGAGGGGGGAGGGGAAAAAGATGGAGGTATCAGAGGATAAGCAAAAATGAGGAGAGTAAGGAAAAAGAAGGCTCTGCTTTTCTTTCTTTCTTTTTTTTTTTTTTTTTTGAGACGGAGTCTCGCTCTGTCGCCCAGGCTGGAGTGCAATGGCGCAATCTTGGCTCACTGCAACTTCCGCCTTCCGGATTCAAGCGATTCTTTCGCCTCAGCCTCCAGAGTAGCTGGGATTACAGACACCCGCCATCATGCCTGGGTAATTTTTGTATTTTTTTAGGGATAGGGTTTCTCCATGTTGTCAGGCTCGTCTTGAACTCCTGACCGCAGGTGATCTACCCGCCCCAGCCTCCCAAAGTGCTGGGATTACAGGGGTGAGCCACCGTGCCTGGCCTCTACTTTTTTATAGTGGTAGTTATGACTTTGCCAGTTAATGTATTACTGGTTTTTAGGTTTAACACTTATTAAATAACATTTCGGACATTAAAAATGATGTAAAGAAGACTATATCAAGTATCCAGGTACTTGTCACTCAGTTCAAGAAGATACCTTGTCAACACAGTTAAATCTCCTTTCCAAACCTTTCCTGCATATGAGCTGGATCTCTTCTATAAGTAACATTATCCTAAAGTTATTATTTAGCACTCTCATGAATTTTGTTACAGATATATACATATATATTTCCCTAAGTATTAAAGTGTTGTTTTGAATACTTAAATCTTTATATAATTGGTTTTAGTATTTCATTTCATTTTTTCATTTTACATTGTTTGTGAGATTTATATATATTCATTTATGTTCCCTATGGTATGAATATACCAACATTTATTTCTTTATTCTCCTGCTAATAGATATTTAAATAATTTTCTTTTTTTAAAAAACAAACAATGCTATTTTATACATTCTCCCAAGTGCTTGTCCCAATTCCCAGATCCACCAGCAGCAGTGTATAAACATTCGTGATGCTTCCTTTCTTTGCCAACACTTGCTATTAAACAACTTTAAAAATGTTTGCCAACTCAATTATTATAAAATGATATTTCATTGTGATTTTAATTTATATTTATTATTTTCCTAATTGCTAGTAAAGTGGAGTATCATTTCATATGTTTATTGGCCTCTCCTGTGAATTTCCTGTACATCATGTTTGTTACTTACTGTTTTTAGTTTAAAAAATATATTGTAGCTATGTGAACTATATATTGTACTGAAACATAAATATATATATTTTTTTCAATCTGCAAGATCTCTTTCCACTTTCGTGTTGTGTTTTAATGAAAATACTTTCACATTTTAATGCAGTCAACATATAAATAAATTCATTGCCCAGATTCTCATTACTATTAGATGCCATACATCCTACTGAGACCTGCAATCTGCTGAATCTGTAATCTTTTTACTTTCTCTCTTACTTATTCATCACTCCCCTGCATATAACCTTGATTGTCTTGCCCTTTATTGTATAAGTCTGAAAAATATGAACCCTGAATGAATCCAACTGTCTTTGTACTCAGCATCTACACCTGTACTGCTGTTCACAGTAGAGAAAAACACACAATCATGATCACTGACCCACTGGAATTCATAATCCTTTCACTCTGCTGTTTTCCTAGGTAACTATTTCCTGCTCCCTTCTTAAACTTAAAGCACCCTGTCATCCATCTTCACTCTCAGCTTATGGCCTTGCTTATTTCACTAAGGAAATAGGAACAATTGAAATAAAAATGCCACATACTTTCTCTACCACATTTACCCAGTTAATTTCAACTATGCCAATAAACCCTACATCACTCATAAAGTTATGCTGTGGTCCTATCAAATGTGAAACCGTCCATTGCGTAGTTCATTCTCTCCCATTTATTTAATCTGCTCAATTATCTGTCTAGCAATTCTCCTCTTTCCCTTTTGTACACCATCAATTTTCCCTCTTTACTGGATCATTTTGGACATCGTAAAAATAGGATATAATTTTCATATCTCTAAAAAATCTCTCTGAACTCTACTCCCTCTCCAGTAAGCACCCCTCTAGCATCTTATTCCTGGGCTTTTTCTTCCTAACAAAACTACTTAGAATAGTTGTATATAATTGCTGTCTTTAATTCTCTCCTTTTATTCTCCCATTTTAGGACTTTTTGTTTAAAAAACTCAAACATACACAAAAGTAGAAAGAATGGTATGATTAAATCTTGCTTTGCTATCACTCAGATGTAATAATTATTGCCATTTGCCATACTGCCTACATCTACCTTCTCTTTTCTTTCTTCTTTAGCTAAAGCATATAAAAGCAAATTTTGGACATAATCTTATTCTACTCCTCTACTCAAGCTTTTGCCTTCACCACTTCACCATAACTGCTCTTGTCAACTACAACCATGACCTTTACATTGTGAAGTCCAATGGTTAATTCTCACTTCTCATCATACTAGACTGTGATGGTTAATTTTATGTGTCAATTTGACTGGGCTAAGGGATGCTCAGACATCTGGTCAAATGTTATCTCTGGATGTGTCTTTGAGAGTGCTTTGGTACTATTGGTGCTGTTTTTCTACAGGATCTTGACTAATACCTCTGCTCATCAGCAGCATTTTACAAAGTTGATGACCTGCCTTGTTGAAACATTTCCTGCACTTGACCCAGATGCATCCTATGGCTCTGGTTTTCCTCCTATTACACTAGACTCTCCTTTTCAGTTTCATTTGCTGGCCTATCTTTAAATGATGGAAGCTTCGAGATTGTTTCTTTACCTTCTCTGTTTTTTGCCTAGTCATATTCCTGGGTAATCAAATCCAATCTTCTGGGTTTAAATGCTGACTAAATATCTAATGATTTTCATAGTTATATCTCCAGTCAAGTCTTCTAAACCTGACTCATATGTTCTACAGTCTTGCAAGTATGATAAAGATATCCAATAGGCATCTCATTTTAATGTCTCAAACTGAACTTGGGAGTTTCTTACCTGCTGCAAGCAAATCTCATCCTCTAAAATGCTCCTTAATTTTTAAAAATAGTATCTCCGTTTGTATAGTTTCTCAGGCCCTGAAACCTTCTAGTTGGTCAGGCCTAAACTCCTCCTTTTCCCACATGCAACATTCAATCTGTCACAATGCTTTTGATTCTACTTTTGAACTAGCATTTTATATCCCAAATCTGAATCTTTGCTTTTGGTTCTACCTTTGTACTGTCTTCTCTGCTACCACCCCGTTCCAAAACATTATCATCTCTCACCTGTATAATTGCAATGTGCATCCAAGTGGTCTTTCTGTATACTGCCCTTGCTCACCCCAGAGCAGATAGAGTGATCTTCGAATATATACACAGGAATATGTTATGTTCTCTCTATAATCTATAAACTGCACCATGTCACTCCTTGACTCTAATGGCTTTTTATTTCTGTCAAAAATAAAACCCAATGTCTCACAAGACTTGCAAGTAAAGTGAGAATACATTTATACCCCAGATCAGGGCACTTTGGGGATTGAAGGAGGATGATCATACTAATTAAATTGATATGATTCTGAAATATGCATTTATGAATATGTAAATTAGATTAATTATATTAGTAGATATGAAATAATTATATTCAAGATGTGTTTGAAACTAAAATTTTCTTCAAAAACAATCAATGTTTGTGAAAGCAACATTAGAAACCAAACATCTTATTTAAAAATTAACATAATCTGAATAATTATTCTCAGTCCACTTTCCCCCACTTCAGTCATGACTTAGCTATAAATATCTCTAATATTATGTCACTGGTATTTTTTTCTAAAAAGTATATGTTTTAAGCATGGCTTTATCAAGTTTTTAAAAAATAATATTACCTTTAAATATTATTCAAATTTGCATTATTTGGTTAATTTGAAGGTGATTATACTTTCAATGTAGTCCTGTCAGCAAGCTGGGTTTTCAATAATTTTGATTTGCTAAGATCTTCAGATCTGAAATTTTGGCAACAGCTCCATTTGCTGAGTAACTTCCTTAAATATTTCTTGTTTAAAGTAGATGGTGGAGAATCTCAGTATATTTTTCTTCTGGTTTTCATGTGGTCAATGATATCATTACGGTACCCATGGTGGATGGCAAGTGTTTACAAACAGCCACAAGAGCAATGTTGCTTTACAAATATCATAAATGTTTAAAAATGTGGGAGCTTAGGACACAGCAAAAATCTATGAACGAGTGCCCAGAGAATACCGTGTTCTTCTATAATACCATAATTATAAGAAAAAACATCTTATTCTACAGGACCAATCATAGGAAAAGAAAAAAAAAAGGTCACAATTTGGTATGACCAAGCCATGGTTTATGTATGTCCGGAAAATTATAGCTAGAGTTAATTTTTATGCGGTATTTAGTTTGTTCCCAGTATTATTCAAAATATTTTACATATATTAATACATGTAATTTTTATAACAACTCTATGAATGAGGTTTTATTATCATTCCTATTTACAGAGGAGAAAATTGGTGGCCACAGAAGTTGAATAGCTTGTTCAGGATTGCACAGCTAAAATGTGGAGGACTTTTACTAAACCCAGGTGCTAGGGACAAAAATTCACTTGTGGAAGCCCCACTCTCTAATGTGACAGGGTGTGGAGGTAGAGATTTTAGGAGGTAATTAAAGTTAAATGAGGTCATAAGGGAGGTGCCTAATTTGATGGTATTGCTGTCTTTATGAGAGGAGAAGGACATATCAGAGAGGACTCAATCTTTCTCTACCATATGAGGACACAGTGCGAAGGCAGACCACTTTAAGCCAGGAAGAGCGCTCTCACCAGGAACTGAATTGGCTGGCCCCCTGATCTCAGAATTCCCAGCTTCCCAAACTGTGAGAAATACATTTCTATTGTTTAAGTCAACCAGTCTCTAGTATTTTGTTATGGCAGTCCAAGCAGACTGCCATACACCAGGCACCTTGGTCCCAGAGTCTGAGCCTCTGCTTGATAAAAACTTCCAGGTACAACAGTGATTTATCTAGGCCTTCTCAAACTTGTCTTCTAAGGTGTCTAAGACAGCACTGTTAAATGAGCATTTCCACATGAATTTGTAACCTAGGGCTACCATAACAAAGTACCACAAACTGGGTGGGTTAAAACAACAGAAATTGACTCTCATATTTTAGAAGGCTAGAAGTCTGGAATCAAGGCGTAAATAGGGCCATGATTCCTTTGAAGAGGGATCTAGTGAAGAATTCTTCCTTGTTTCTTCCAACTTCTTTTGAACCCAGGAGTTCCTTGACTTGTGGGAGCATAACTCCAATCTCTGTCTCCATTGTCACTTGATCTCATGTCTTTCTGTGTGCCCTCTTCTTTTCTTACAAGGATGCTAGTCGTCAGATTTAAAGCCTACCTTAATCCAGTGGGAACTCATCTTAACTTAGTTATATCTGCAAAGAAATTATTTTCAAAAAAGACCACATTTTGAGGTTGCAGTGAAACAATAATTTTCAGGGGACACTGGTCAGCTCACTACCATATCTCTAGAAAACTGAGAGATACAGCTAAACACTACTTGAAACCTTCTCTCAAAAGGAAATCAAGAAAGAGGCCATTGTAAATGAACCCATTTCTCTTGATCTTCCCTCTGAATTTGCTCCTGAGAAGGATTAGGCTGGTTTCCAACCTCTTCTCTCCAAACAAGAAGTAAACTTTCATATTTTCTGTGTCTTGAAGAAGGCATTGAAGGATTCAAGGGCTGTGTATGAGCTTGAAGAAGCCACTTTTAGAATTAATTTAAAATGGGGTTACTCTGTTACATGTGAATCTAGAATACTCTAACTCTGAAGCAATTATAGTGTGAAAGACACTGATTGAGCTTTAGGAAACAGCAATATTTAGGTTTGTTGATGAGTTTTTCTCTTCCTCACGAATATTAAAAAAACTGTAAGCATTATTTATGAGGAATCATTCTGAAAGTATTGCTATTGATACTTTTCATTATTGGGTTGGAATGTACATATACATTGCTATGAAAGATAGTTTGCACATCATTTATTTATTTTATTAATTCCAAGACATAATAAGAACAAAAGAAATTGACTTTGGAACAATTTGGAACTTTAAAAGATTTTGAGAATATCAAGGAAATTTAGGAGCTAAGGGAAAAAGGTCTGTAGTTTACAATTAATTATAGATTTTAACATAATACTTCAAAATATCTGTGTATAGGTGAATATCTTGAATTTTGGAACATGGCGAGGAAAAACAAAAGTCACAATGGCAGACCAAACAAATCTCACAGCAAAATGTAGTAAGTTGTTCTGGATGGGCAAGGCCAAGGCTATAGGTTCGTTACTAGATGCTGTTAGGCAGTATCATTTTTTGAAAAACTTGCCTGTTGGAGCTGGGAAGCACTTCCACAGTTTGAAGCTGTGGATTTACATGAAAGGCCAAATAACTCTTTAGAAGGTGGCATGTGGGGAATTATGAGAACCCTGATCTCTTTTGCCCTACTGAAGTTATATATATATGTGATCTAATAGGGTGAGTCCAGACAATGCCAGAATATTGGAAAGGGAAAAAGAAGGCCCTAAGAAGAGCCGTGTCTGGAAAGGGTGTGGACTGCTGAAAGGGGCTGCAGCAGTGGCTGGCCCATCAGAGGGAACAGGGATAGACTGATTTGAGGGATTAGTCAGATCTAGTGTATTCTTTAAGGGGAAAAGACAGGTGTGTGAATTGAAAGTGCTGTGCCACTAAAGAGTATAATATTTTGGGTCCAGGTAGCTTTGTTGTGGTTAGCCTCTGTCTGAATGTATGTGAGGAGAGTACATCCTTCTCTTTGACCTATGAAACCAAGGAAACAGCATGTTTTATATCTCAAAGGACTGCTGGCACTTTTAGATGGGCTATCAAAGACGCTGGATATTTGGCTCCACTGTTAGCCGTGAAAGTCCACTGAGGGTAATAGCAGCAGGCTATAAGGCCAGAGGCAAATGGAATGGCCTGGGGGAGTGTGGGACACCATCAATTGTAGAGTTCAGCCTTGAGTGATGCCATTGGCAACAGGGGATCTCTGACAAGGACTGATTTATGAACAGAGTGCAAGCAGCTCTGGGGATTTGTGTAAATATTTATATGGAATAGAATTTCGGAAGGAATGGAAATTACCTCAGGTAAAGGGACAGTGGATTTAAGATATTATAATAATGTAAACATAAATATAAATGACTCCTCACTTTTGCCATTGGGTTAGTGAAGCATAAGGAAGTTTTCAGTGTCAACAACGTGTATTAAGCCGGTGTCAAGGTGGATAAATAGCTCAGAATTTGGAGTCAGGTTTGCGGTTTAAGGCCTGGTGCTACTATTTAGTAGCTTTGTGATTTTTGCAAAAGTTAATTAATATCTCATGCCTCATTTTTCATATCTGCAGAATGGGAGCACAATAGTGCCTACCTCATGGGGTTGTTGTGAGATTTTTAGATTATTTGTGAAGCATTTAAAACAATGCCTGACCCATGTACATACTATATACTATTTAGATAAAAACCAAGGAAATAGAAGAGAATGAGAAGAGTTAAGAGTGCTGTTTCTAAAAAATGAAAATAATAGTGGGAGAGGCTGAATTCATTTGCATTTCAGGGGCACTATTTATCCACTGCACGAACATTAAGTGAATATCACCTGTGTGTCAGACACAATTCCCCAATAAGCTCCAGCAATAGGTGAGCCAATCAGAGAAGAGCACTTGTTTCTGTTGTTTTCCATTATTCAGAAGAACTGCCACTGCAGGTTTGCCTGGATTAATGACCAGCTTGAATATTTCTTCACCAGGACAAAACATGTAGTTCTCCGGCCTAAAAAATGACTCTAAGGGCTCTGTCCAAGATTCTCTTCTGAGGATGCTTACGTCATTGCTAGACATTGACAGGCAGTAGTAGAATGATATTAGAACTTGGCTATGGTACCAGACAGAAGGAATCCCTGTTTAATAGGGTTGCTGTGAGTTTTAAATAAAGAAATCTGTATACAAAGTCTAATAATAGGCACATTGTTGGCCACTGATATTGGGAAGTTGCATTTCTTCAATAATTCTTCTCTGCTGTTTCTCTAAGATATTCAGCATCAATCAAATACACAGCACCACTGACAAGTGCTTTGGGGATGCAGCAAATCATAATGGCGAAGCCGTCAGGCTCTGGAGACCTATTTTTTTTTATTCAAATCCCAGCTCCGCCACTTACTAACTGTGTGACCGTGGGCAGAGTCTATGCTTCAGTTCCATCATCTGTTAAGTGGGAATAATTACTGTTCCTGCTCCACAGGATGGTTATGAAGATTCAATGAGTTAATACATGTGAAACCTCCAGAACATTGCCTGCTGCATAGTAAGTAGCATTAATAGATGTTAACTGCTATTATCAATATAATAAGAGCATGATAAAACACTAGAAAAAGAAATACTATCAGGAAAAATTTCACAGAACTTCTAACAAGGGTGACAAAGTCAGTTGCATTTTCTGCAAATGTTCTGATAGAAGAGTGTTATCACTACTCATGGTTCCAGTGGGACCATAGGCAAGAGAATGGTGGAGGAAGAATTTTGATGGCAGCGGTAATGAAAGTTAAAGCAGGATGCTCACGAAGGATTTCCTAAATATATGAGATACTGAATCGAGGGCAGCAAGCTTATTGAAAACCCTACCAGCTCTTGAGTCTGAAACCCTGTCTCCTTTCCATGGCCTTCAATGTCCTGCTCGGTCAGCTTTCCTGTCTAGCCCTCTAACCTCTTTTCCCAGTCTCACAGCCACCACCCTACACTGTGATCTAGCATTTATTTTTTCCTTAAGTATGCCAATTCTAAATTCATTCCAGTCCCAGATTTTTGCACTTGAAATTGCCTCTGTTAAATGCTCAGCTTCTGGGCTTTTCATGCCTGGCTCCTGCTCACCACTCAGGTCTTGTCTCATGTTACATCTCAATTTCCCTGACTACCTATTTGAAAGTCTTCAGCAGACTCTAGTTACTTTCAGTCCCACCACCTTGCTCTCTTTTATTCTTTGTACTTATCACTGTATAAAATTATCTTATTTGCCTACTTGTATCATGAAAGCAAGGACTTTATCTCAACCACAATTATTCCTGTGTTCTAGAACAGCACTTGTAACATAGCAGGACATCAGTAATTTTTTTTTTAATTTTTAATTTTTATTTTTTATTTTATATATATATATTTTTTATTATACTTTAAGTTCTAGGGTACATGTGCACAACATGCAGGTTTGTTACATATGTATACATGTGTCATGTTGGTGTGCTACACCCATTAACTCGTCATTTACATTAGGTATATTTGTTAAATGAATGAAAAGTGTGCTGGCTGCTGAGAGGAAGGGAGCTGGAATTTGTAAGCAGAATCTTCGGAGCCTGCAGCTGAATAGGCTGACAAATGTAGGGACAGATAGGGACAGACAGTTTCAGGTCTTCTCATTTCCAGAATGAAGTTTACTGGTCATATATGAGGTTTTTTGGCTTATCTAAAAATGTGAGTGCAAATCTGTAATTCTCCAGGTATAGTTTGGACTGAATTTGATATGTTCATATCCATCTTTTCTCCTCTTTCCATTCATATATTAAAATATAGGACTAAAACAAGATCAAATCAATGAATAAAAAAAAGAGTTTAGGACCTGTCTTGGTTTTATATGTATTTTTAGCATTTTGTTAATGTAGTATTTCAAATCCATGGATAACAGATTGGCTATTCAACAAATGATGCTGAGAAAATTAGTTAGCCTTTGGGAGGGAAATGTAATGAAAATCCATATCTTGCTGAAATCAATTTCAGATAGAGCAATGAATTTCATATTAAAAAGTAAAAGTCTGACAACAGTTGAAGAAAATAGAAGTGAATATTTGGAATCTTTGATAGAGGACAACTTTCTATGCATGACCTAAAGCCAGAAACTATAAAGGAAATGGTTGATAGAGTTCCCTACATAAACATTAAAAGTTTCTGTAAGGAATAATAGGTTCTATAAATAAAATTAAGAAACATAACAAACTGGAAAATAAATTTACAAAGTAACCTTAATATATTTAGACATTGGTTTACAAACCCTTTCCTCCCCCCACACACAGACACTACCGTGCAGTAAGAGGGTGTCTAGCCTTCTTAAGGCAGGCTGGACTGATGGCCCACCTCTTAGTCATCTCCTTTCCTTCTCATTTCCTCTTTGCCCATGCAGCCAAAATTCCCCACTATAAAGGCTGAGTTTTCCCCAGAAACATGCTTTGGGGCATTCCTGTGGCTAGGTTGAAAGCATGTGACTCAATCATAGTTAGTGGGATCTGAGCTGAGGTCTTCTGGGCCTCCTAGGAAGTACTTTTTCCTCTAATTAAAAGAGGCTCATAGTAGGAAATACCCCTTTTGTATTTAATATTTAACCATACATTGTCATGTCTACCCGGGAGCAGATTTTGCTACATTTTGCTACGTTTGCCAAAAATTTCAAGCCTAAATACCAAGATTACTTGCCAAGAAATTCGACTCCATATTTAAGTTGAGAAGTAATTAATCATGCCCAAAGCTGAACATGATTTCATGCTTCATCACTGTTTCAGATATTAAATCAGCTTTTTTTTTTTTTTTTTCTACTCTAGAAGCATAGGCAGGCTACAACTGTCAACAACAGTCTTGGAAGTTTTTTTTTTTTTTTTTAACATGTCCAATATTTGAATTAATATTCAGAAGGCTCAGCAAATTAGTCTATTGTTTGTGGATCTGCTGCCGACCAGCCCATACAGTGTGTGTAGCTGACAGTTTCTGAGTTTTCCAACAACCAACTCACATAATAGGCAGTGTTTAGGGCATCTGGCCTGGCAATCAAGCTAAATGATAAAATAAGTATCTACTGTCCTCAGCAAGACTGTTGTATCTAACTTCTCACACTGATTCCCGTTTGATTAAGTTAAAGATCCAATTGTCTTCTTCTCTGGCCATCTATGCTCTATTGTTCCATGCTCTCTACAACATTCTGCACGACTTTGCCCCTGGGCTACACTCCTGCACCTACTAAACCCTTCACTGTATCCTCTGAACTTGCTCCTCTGTAATCGGCAATCTCCACTGTGTCTTTGACTTTTTATCTCAGTGTTCACACCATCTTCTTGTTTTAACTATAAACGGCTTCCTTCCTAAGGACACCACTTGTGCCTTTTTCTTTTAACTTTTTCTCGTCTTGCATAACTCATGACCAGGGATTAGGCTAGGGTGTCCTCATTGATCTCCATTATCATCTCCAGCCCATTCCTTTTCCACTCTTGTATAAAACACTAATTCTTGGCCGGGTGCGGTGGCTCATGCCTGTAATCCCAGCACTTTGGGAGGCCGAGACGGGTGGATCACCTGAGGTCGGGAGTTCCAGACCAAACTGACCAACATGGAGAAACCCCCTCTCTACTAAAAATACAAAATTAGCTGGGCGTGGCCGCGCATGCCTATAATCCCAGCTACTCCAGAGGCTGAGGCAGGACCCGGGAGGCGGAGGTTACGGTGAGCCGAGATGGCACCATTGCACTGCAGCCTGGGCAACAAGAGCAAAACTCCGTCTCAACAAAACAAAACAAAACAAAACGAAACACTAGTTCTTTTAGCTCAAGCCCATGTATTGAAGACTGCCACCTAGTTTGCTGCCATCATACTGCATATCTTCAGGATGAGCAAGAGGAATCCTTCAGGATCCCGGCTTCTGTGTCCTGACCTCTTTTTCTGCTATGATTTTCTCTTTCACTCCACTTTAAAAATCTGCTCCAGTGGTCATTCCTAACATCATGCCATCACCTTTATTTTTTTTCCTTCAAAATAAGTAATTTAAACCTCATACACTGTTTACCATAGTCTCCTATATGTTCTGTGTATTTATTCAACTATCCCTTTTGCAACTGATGGACACCATCTGTGTCACTTGTCACTTCTTGTGCATATTCATTCCTTTGTCAACAACTACATTTCCTGACTCTTGAACGAGGTTACATTCCGCGATTCATCATTTCAACAACACCCTTGCCAGTGTCTTAAATTTCCTTTCTCTCTGTTTTTCTTTTTCATCACATGTACTTGGAAATGTTCCAAATCAGATCAGCCTGACTGTTTAATTTGTTCTGCTTCATTGTATTAGTTAGCCATTAGCTGCTTCTAGCTTCATGCTCCCGCCTTCTTTCCCTCCTCAAAGTTTATTATCCAAGCTTCTCAACATAATTCTCTAAAATTATCCATTTTAAACCCCAATTTACTCATTAGTTTAGTTCTGCCAGGATTCCAACCTCATCTTTCCATCAAAACAATATGTGGTAAGACAACAAATGTCCCCCATCTTCCCAAATCCTTCATATAATTGTCAGTAATTTACTTGAACTTTCAGCAAGATGTTGTCCTTTTGACTCAATCTTCTTGAAAAAAAAATCTCTTTTCTTAGTTTCTATGTCATAACGTGCTTTCCTTCATTCTTCTCAGGTCATTTATTCTCTATTTCTTTTGTGGGGGTTCATTCTTCTGTATCTATTCAATAAAAATTGGTATTACCAAGGGTCACTTTTAGGTAATCTTCTCTGCTCATTTTATACTACAGATTGTACCTTATATCGTGAATACCTGTGGATTAAATTGTTCTCAATATGCAAATGACTCAGAAATGGATGTTTCTAGATTTACAATAGCTCCCAAGTTCCAGACCAGTACACGGAATTGCTACTTGATATTTTCTTGTGGTTGTGGTAAAGGGACCACAAAGTAAATATGACCAAAACTAAACAAATGATTTATAGCCATCTCCTGTAGAAAAGAAAAATAAGCACAACACAAACTCTTTTCCAGTGCCACCACCATCTACTCAGTTATGTGAACTGGAAACCCTCCATACCCTGTACATAATCATATCCTCTCAGTTTCAACTTTCACACAATCTAGGTTAACATCATTTCTCACCAGAAATACTATCCTGGTGTCACAACCAGCCTACCTGCTTATAAGGTATAGTACATCCCCAAGAAACATTTGTTTGATAAATGAAATGAGAGGATAAAACAGATGAAGAAAAAGTCATTATAAACATAAATTATGTAAATGTATTTAATGTATTTGTTTTTTTTTTGTTTTTTGTTTTTTTGAGAAAGAGTCTTGCTCTGCCACCAGGCTGGAGTGCAGTGGCGTGATCTCAGCTCACTGCAACCTCCGCCTCCTGGGTTCAAGTGATTCTTCTGCCTCAGCCTCCCGAGTAGCTGGGACTACAGGTGTGCGCCACCACACCCAGCTGATTTTTGTATTTTTGGTAGAGACGGGGTTTCACCATGTTGGCCAAGATGGTCTTGATCTCTTGAACTTGTGATCTGCCAGCCTCAGCCTTCCAAAGTGCTGGGATTACAGGCATGAGCCACCGTGTCTGACCTTGGTTGTTTCTTATCAGTGACTTAAGTCACATATATTTTTTAAAATTCTAACTCATATAATAGTACATTGATAACATCATTTTACTTTATTTAAAATATCATAAAGGAAAATTGACTTTCAATTTTGATTTTCAGTTATATGGATTTTATCACATGTATGGTTTCTACTATAATCAAGATACAAAACAGGTGCATTATTCCAAAAAAACTTCCTCAAGCTTCCACTCCATGGTTATACCCTCCTTTCATCCCTTTCTACTGGCAACAACTGATCTGTTTTCCATAACTATAATTTTGCCTCTTTAGGAATGTCTTACGAAAGAAATTATTCAGTATGTAACCCTTTAAAACTGAATTCTGTCATTCGGTCTTTCTCATATGAATTATTATGTGCACTGATAGTTTGCTCATATGTATAGCTGAGTAGTATTCTATTATGTGGGTGTACAAGAGTTTGCTTATCCATTCAACATTTGGGTTATTTTTCAGATTTTAATTTATTAATTACTATACTGTCTCTTTTGTATAACTTCTATATTTTTAAGTTCCATAGAGTGTCACTCACTTTTTCTATTATTATAGGAAAGGATAATTAAAGGAAGATTTTTATTTTTTATATAACTACTTCATAAAGTTGTGTGAAATAAAATTTTTTTACAATAAGGACAGGCTACTTTAAATTCTTTTAGTTTGCAATATGTCTGTAATTCTTGATTTACAACTTGGTAGGTACAAAATGCTCTTCCACTTAAGATATTGTTTTAAGACCAATGTAGAGAGAAAACTACAAATACTCTATACTACAGATATCTAAAATATTCTTGCTTTACTTCCCTTCAAAGCCCTTAAGTCTTTTTGCATGAGTACCTGTGTAATTCTTTTCACATTAAGACAATTATTTCATCAATAAACTCACGTTTGGAGCCCTGAAGATAGTGGGTTGTTTCTTCACGAAACTTTCATATTTTTGTAGTTGAGGTTGCCTCTTATTTGCCTTTCATATATCTAGAAATGTGCTAAATAAAATTCCTTTAAGTATATATAAAAGTTCTAACATTTTGTGAGAATTTTTTTAACTTCATGACAACCCTGAAGGTAGAATGCTCTTGAGATATAGCAAAACATTGTGGGAATCAACCATTTATTTAACTCAATGTAGTAATATCCCAGGAAAACTTGGAGGTCCACAAAAGGAGGAACCACCTCCAGGTATATGCAGTACATACTATGTGTGTGTAAGAGTTTGTGTGTTTATGTGCGTGTATGCATGTGTGTGTGCCTGAGCACATATGAGAGAGACAGAGAGGGGTGGAGATGTGATAACCAGCACCAGATGAAGATAAATATAGTGAAGAGTTTAAGGAAACTTTACAAATTTTATCTTGGGGGTGAGAAATTTACTGCTTGGAAAATTTCTTTATATATATATATATAAAGATATATAAGTATATATATCTATAAGTATATATATATAAGTATATATATATATTTTTATATATATGACAATTTTGGCTCCAACACTGTTAGACCAACAAGACTTCCTTCTCTTGGTACTTGTTGATCTGCATAGAACTTTACTTGATTACTTTTGAAGAAGGAAGAAGTTTGGTTGGAGTATGTGGCAAAGGGAGAGAGAGAGAAATGAAAGTGAAAGCAGATGGTTTGGCATTTGTCTTCTATCAGCATTCATACATTGGTTTGAGCCCTAACCCTTTGAATATTGGGAGCTACAAGCATGAGAAATATTTTTGTTCTTGCACTTGAAGAAATTTAAGTACAAGTGTACTTTTTTCATGGTCCAGGAGAAAAGTGTTATTTTCTCCACTTTGCCTAGAGCTTGGTTTCTTTAGAACCCCCAAAATGGTGACTGGAAGTATTGGAAAATTGTTCATTGGGTATATTCGTCAAGGGTACTTTCAACTATAGTGTCAAAGAAGTACCCTCAAAATCTCCAGGCTATGACTGTGGACAGTAAGTCAGAGAAGGAAAGCAAGACACAGCATGGTGATTTTTACTTATATGTGATCTAGTTTGAATCTTCACATTTTCCAGAAATGACTATGGGAGAACTGGAGAGATATGCTACAGAAGAAGGCAAGGAATAAGAGTACAGATGGAGCTCAGAAACATAACATTTTAGGCTTATATACTAATGTCCCTCATTTGTACCCATTGGATGACAAGGCCAGGAAAAAATATGTAATCACACTCTTACATATGATACAGATGTGTGATGTATAGTGGTAGAGATGTATAAGGTAGACACACCCACTGGTGGTTAATCAACTATTCTTATTTTTTTAAGACTAATTTGAATTGGTGATGGTCCATCTCCTTGTTCTCCGTCCATATAATTTGAGGACAGGCCAATCTGTTTTCCCAAGGTACATTAATGGAAATATAATCCATTTTAATGCATGGTTAAAGGACATCAACAAAGCGTATCCCTTATTCCTATATGTGGAGTAAAAGCTGCTCAGGGCTACTGTGTCCTCAGGATGCATGTGTGGAGTCACTATTAGTATTTAATAGAAGCTGGGCATGTGCGTCAAGAAGATAATATTATAGTACCTGAGAATGTCGAAAGAGCTATGTAATATTAGGGCTTTTCTTGTGGAATAGACATAAAAATGATTGAAATCCTAGTTTAAGGAAAAAAACCACGTATTCATTTTAACTGTCTTCTTTGGTGGTATTTCTAGAAACAGCTTTTACTCTTTTTCCAACAGCTTCTCTAACTGTGGAAAAAATAAATGATCTCAATATGATTCAATCTAATATAAAAACCCTTACCCTGCAGTGTTCCAGATCTCATTGAAGTACAAATAACCATTTGCTTAGAATCTGGAAGAAAAGTAAAGGTTGTCTACACCTAAAATTTGCCTTAAATTGACAGAATAAAAAGATTTGTTTGTGTATCTCTCTGCATATGTTTCTGCATATATGTGTGAAAACATCCTACAGAACATTAAGATACAGAGGTAAAACAATCAGTGATCTAATTCAAATCAGAGATGTTTCATTTTCTAAGTCCTGGTTTGCTAAGAGACTGCCTTTTCAAGGTTGTTGGCCTATAAAAATAAAATAAAATAAAATAATAAAATAAAACGCTGTATGTTTTAAGTCTGTCTTCTTAAATTTCCTCCCTCTGGTTCCAGCAAGATAAAAATAATTTAGTATTTTTTAAAACACCCTGATAAATCTGTGATTGCTTAAAATGGGGAGATTTTTAAAATTCCAATTATCTTTTCACAATTAGCATTAAGCCTAGTGTAAGGAGGCTTAGTGGCCTCCATTTCATTTTTCAAATCACATGTCCCAGATCATCACATTCAAATTCAATAAGCACTAATTGTTTGAAGTAGGACTGTATTTTCAATGTACTGATTTTTTAAAAGTGAGATCTGTGGATAAAAAAGGAGTGTTTTCCCTTTTTTTTTCTCTAAGGAGTTAGTGGATAGGGGGCCTGGGCTGGAAGGTCTTAGAAGTCTTAGAAGCTATAATATCCCGATGCTGAACTATGTGTTGGATGGTTCAAAACACTCACCTGAGAACACACGGCCTTTCAGAAATCATGTCTTTAGAGACCCCATGTACTTTGTTAGAAGCCGTATTGTTAGATTCAGATAAATCAACACTTGCTTCTGTTGAGGATTGTATCTTTGCATTATATTCTACAATGAGTTAAAGATAATTACATTTTTAAAATATAATTTTCTTTCTCAGACACCATATGTGCTGTTTTGATTGTTTCTGTGAGAGAATTTCATTTCTAAAAAGTCAACTCTGTAATTATTTAAATCTATTTAAATTTTACAACCTCCTGTTACTTATATTCTTGTTCCTTTTAGTAAATCCTAAATGAATGACTTTGGTTATTTGTATTTCCATAATATTTGAGCTAATTAATAGATTTGAGGTAATCTGCTCCGAATATTTATTTCATTCTCATGTATACACAGTACATTTAATTTTTTATTATCTTTGGGTTTTCTAAAAATGTGTCTATAGAAAAAATAAGCTAAATTTTAAACAACATAAAAAAAGTCCATCAGTCCTAGACCTATCTATTCTTCCTATAGTTGATCCCTTCCATTCTTTTTCTCTTTATTCCTACTTTAAAAACCAAAAAAAGAAACTTTTTTCTTTGACCAGTTTATCTTTTCTTGTTGTTATTCTTCTTTATTTTTAAAAATCCCTTTTTTTCTTTTGATTCTTAGTGGACTCTTCAACTAATTGTTTCTTGGTTTGGGAAAGGTTAAGTTCATGCAATTTCTGCAGAGCTTGCTTTTAAAGATTTGTCCAGGAGGTGGCACTAAAGCACTATAATAAGATTGAGTCACAACTATCAATTTTAAAATGTCACCTGGAAAAAAAAAAAAAAAAAAATCTCTGAGGAGTCCTGAGGTTGTTACCTGTAAAGAAGGTATGTTTGCAAACAAAGAACAATTTGCACTTGAAATCTTACCACAACATAGATTCAATTATGTCCAGTTAAATCCTTTCTCCTGTACAAAAGAAGTAAATATTCTTGTAAAAATAGTAGGAGTTTGTATGAATATGCGTCTCTGTTAGGGAGAATTAATTGAGACAGCCTTTGTCTCCAAAGGGTTTTCTAAGTGTTGTATAAAATATTACATTAATTCTGAGTAAAATTAGAATTAAAAATGTATTTATTAGTGTACAGTTCTCATTTTGACACAGGCGGATTGGTGCGCACAGTCTATCTTTTATTAGTGTTAATGGGAATTACATGTGTAAATCACCAAGTCCCAGGGCATGGAGAAGAAAATCTCCATAAAGATTAAAATTCTGCATTTGTATTGCTTTTGATTATGGAGAAACTGAAAGTATGATAGTTGTGCTTATATCTTTAAACTTAGTAGGAATAAGTTGCTCCTGAAACAACAGACCCTGAATTTATTCACGTTAAACCTTCAGTTTTGTGTGATGATCAATTCAGAACCACAAGCTAGAGAGGCTTCTCAGATTGCCAACCCTGAATCCTGGAATTTAGCCATCCCCGAAGAGCTCCCACAGCTGTTCCCATAGTAGCAGAGGTTGCTTCTGGGTCTAGCTTCCAAGAAGAAATACCTTCTTTTCGATGCCAGTTCAAGCACCTTAGAAAGAGCAGAGCTTTCTTCTCCCTCCTGACCCTTATCTCTGCAGCTCCTTCTGCCTCACAAAGTGGGGCTGCCCAGCCTCACTGGCACCTGTTGCACCTGGCCTCCTCAGAACTCTACCTAGGTTTGAAGCTGGTCCCCAGTGACCCTCTAGAAGTAAGTCTCTCCAGAATGCCTCCAGGCCCAGGCAGCAAGGAGTAATGTGAGCCACACTGCGGCAACCAGCAGCTCCTGACTGACAGTTCTGGTTTGGCAGTTAACCAGAAAAGTGAAGAGAGGGTTTTGACAGCTGGGAGATCCCCTGCCCTACAGACCTAGAAGATACTTATGCCAGAAAAAGAAACCCTTCCATCCAGGAATGCGAGGAGCCAGTCAGTCTTTTTCTTAGCTGACTGTCTTTCCCTGCTCTGCTTTTCTAAGTGCTGCCCTGCCTAGATGACTAATAAGTAAGATCGCTTGCAGAATCTGTGTGGTCTCCATCCAGCTGCATTCTCTGCCTCCCGTGGTCCCAAAGGCTTTCTGGCCTTAGTTAAAAGCCCTTCTACTCTTGAGAATATACTTCCAGTAGCTGGAGACTTCAGTGTTCTGTCACCAGATAAGACACTGGAGCCACTCAATAAATATTGAGCTTCCAATGTGGCCAGCACTATTTTACGCTGATTACATGAGGAATAAGGGAAAAGATTCCCACTCTTTTTCAGTTTTTCTTAAGCCCCTTGATTCTAACTAGCTTTGAAGTAAAATAGCCTTTCATTGTCTTTCCTGCTCCTATGTTGGCTATAGCAACCATTTCTGTCTCTGCCTGTGGTATTTGCCAAGGTGATAACTGTCCCATATCTATCTGCTGTTCATATTTAATAAGTGGGTTTTAAAAGGCATGATTGGAGACAGTGTATACTCTAGATAGATAATTCCCTCTGGTTTTAAGGTGAAAAAGAGTCTTTTATATTACCTTGAAAATTCACTCTCCTTTGTATCTTGCAGGTTTTTAATTTTTAAAATAAAATAAAATGTTTTTTTTTTTCTTTTTCATTTCAGGACAGAATGGAAAACTGTAACACTAGTACCATGTGTTTCATAAGGATTTGCTTCACTGACAGAGAAAATTGGCTGTTGACAATGGTTGACTGAAGCCGACGTAGCCTAATAAGGAAAAGAGACACTTTATTGATTATAAGACAAAAGTGCCCAAACTGGGTTTTGTCCCTTTAAATGTTATTGACTATAAAATGGAGATCTTGTACCTTTTAAATGTGCATTTAGTGTGATATTACAATTACTTTTACTATCACTCTATTTATGCTGTCTAAAAGAGCACACACATTTATTACCAGCAAAAAAAGAAAACTACTACTCTTTAGCAGACACTTTGCTCGGGAATATTTATATACACCCACACATAGAAAAAATTCAAAGCAAGAGGTAAATGTATTCTAATTTTAAGGAGTATTCGGAGGTCATTGCTAAAATTTTTGATTTGAAGTCATTGCCTCCAAGTTGCATATAAAAAAAGCATTTCTTTAGCACAGGATCCTCAATCCATATCTCATTTACTGTATTTAAATCCTTAATCCTCTAACACCAATTCAAATAACAGTCCACTTGCTAGCTTCCAGCTTCAGGTCACCATTCAATGAAAAATGACAGGCAGTGAAATCAGGAGGGCTCATTGGCACGTAGATAATGGATGTCAAAGAAAGCCAGCATAACTCATAAACAGTTAGCTTTTATAAATTGTCCAGTAAACAAATATTTTGTGAGCACTCTGCTAGACAATAGGAGCAGGGACCAAGATATTTACCATTCTCAAGAAAATTTTCACTATTCTCAAGGGGCTTATGGTCTCACAAGGCATGTTGATATAGAGAGAACTACAGGAGCCAATAACTGCCATAAACTGAATGATTCTAAATGTCATATGTCTGCTAAGTGCCTAATATACACTATCTTGCTAATCTTCAAAACCCCCTTATGAAATATATATTGTTAACTCCACTTTACAAATGAGACAATTAAGGCTCAGAGAGGTTATGTTACGTGGTTAAGGCATATCTTGTTCAGTGATAGAGACACCATTTCAACCTAAGTTTCTCAGATTCCTGAGACAGAGACCTTTCTTCATACCTTGCTATTTCTTTCTCTTGGGAATGCAAATGATCAAGTAAACTCTTCTGTCTGGAACACAGAGGTGAACAGGTAAGACTTCACAAAGAAGAAATCTCTTAGGACTGAGGAATAAATTTTCTAGGCACATTTCATTGGCTAATTAAAAAAAGAAGTGCTGGAGTGTTGCTAGGTAGTTTATATTTTATTCCATTTCAAGTTGGAAAAATACCTAGCTTCAAAGCTTTGTTTGTGTATATATTTTTTTGTGGGGTGGATCACATTGTAGGCAATTTGGAGAAAATGTTTATAGTTGTACAGGCTGAGAATCTGGTCTTTCCCCAACACATATTTTAACATATAGCAAAACATAGCCACAATATAGTCCTGCTGTTCACAAAGTAAAGCTTGATTCTGAGACATATAAACAGGAGTCTAACTACAGGAGACATGAGTTAATCCTCTCACAGTCCTTAGCATTTGCAAAGCTTTTATTAGAGCCTCATGTTTACAACTGGCTAAAGCAATTTAAACAAGATATATGGAACCTGGAAAGAATCCAGAGGACAGAGGCAGGACGAATATAAGGATTCCTTGAAAAGAATTCAATTCAACAAACACTCATATGTAAGGTACCAAAGGAAAAAGTATAGCCCCAAAGGGCTGGGCCCACATCTGTTTTATTAATTAATATGTCCACAGTTCTTAGCCCAGTACTGGGTACATAGCAGCACCTCAGTCCACACGTGATGAATTGATGCAAAGTCCTTAGAATCTCATAGGGATGCAAAAATAAAAGGTCTGCAATACAAGGAGCAGGAGATAAGTGATACAATAAATGTACAAAGAAAGACAGAAGAAAATGATTCATTCTGACTAGTTTGTCACCGAAGTCTTCATGAGTAAGCCTGATGTTTGAGATAGGCTTTGACTATGAGGGAACTTTCTAAAGGCTAAAGAGAGAATGGGCATTTCTGGCTATAGGTTTAGTCAGTGAAAAGATGTAACAGTAACAGAATTTATGCTGCATTTATGGAATTCAGGATGGAAGAATTTCAATCTAAAATTCCTGGGTGGAAGTGAAACATAGAGAAAACAAGACTGGAAATTAAGTTAATCTCAGGCTATGAAAGGCTTGAATGGAATGTTAGGAACTCTGTACTTTAGGCAGTGGAGAAAATAAGAAATAACATTTATTGAACTATGGTAATACAAGTTTTATAGTGAATAAATGTGCAATTTACAAACACTAATCCTCAAAACTATGCCAAGTTTTAGAGAGTTTAAGTAATAGTCTCAAGATCACATATCTGGTTTAGCTTATCTGTTTCAATCTACATCTGTCTGACTCCTGATCCAAGGCTATTAACTAATAAACTGAATGGTCTTATTATCAATAGCTTTTAGAGGAGTAACTGATATGATTAGAACCATATCAGTTTGAAGGATGCATTAAAAATATGGAAGGATAAAAATAATGAAACCAGTAAGATTATTGCAATGGTCCAAGAAAATATCATTTAAGGCATAGCTATAGGAATTGCACTGGAAGTGAAAATAGGGCCTGAATATAAAGGCAATGCCAAAGGCAAACGAATAAGGATTCAAATAGTTTTAATTTGAAAATGCAGTTGTTAAATAGTGCTGTTAGCCAAGTAATTATTGTTCTTTTCTTTCCAGACACATTGATCACGTTTTCTGCACGCCTGTGGTTAGGTTTAGTCATGTGATTCATTTGTGACAATAATTGTACAGAGAAGTGAAGTGTGTTATTTCTTGTCTGAGTATTTAATTGATAATGTATGACTTTCCAGAGCATTCTCTTTTTCTCTATCATCGTGATTGGCAATATTTGAGAAGGTGACTGCTCTTTCAGCCTGGTCTTAGGCTGAAATATCAGTGGCTATGAAGAACAGGGGGCCTGTTGACCTACAAGAGACCTGAGTAAAAAAGAACCCTCTGTTGCTGTAAACCACTGATATTTTAGTTTTATTTTTTATTGCAACAAACTTAGCCTGTCTTGACTGATACAGAAGTGATGAGGGAACTAGCTAACATTTATTGAGCGCTTATTCTGTGACATGCACTTTTCTGAATTGTCTTTCTTAGTTCTTAAAATAAGTCTATTAAGTAGATGCCATTATTGTCTTTATATTTAGACGAAGATATTAGGTGTATTGTTGTTAATAGAGCTTCATTAAAGATTAGCCAAGTACTCCAGCCGGGATTTGAATCTAGGCAGTTTTAACCTAGTGCCCATGTTCTTGTACATCATGTTACTCTTTCATCATGTTTTCTGGTCAGGATGTCAGGGATAATGGTTATGCAAGATTATTTGAAAGAGAGAGAGTAGGATTCTAGAAGGTGTGTTGGGAGGTGACTACATTTTTGAATATTTTAAAGTAGAATTGGAACTTTCAGAAGCAGAACATCAGGCAATATTATATAAATTTAGCATTCTGAAAAAAAGTCAAAGCTAGTGTGATAAACAGAATAATGGCTTCTCAAAAACGTCCACATCTTAATCCCCAGATCTGTGAATATGTTACCTTACATGACAAAGGATTTCACACAGGTGATTAAGTTAAAATCTTGAGATGGGAGATTATATTGGATTTTCTGAGTGTGCTCAGAAAATGTACTCTTGTAATCACAAGAGTCCCTATAAGGGAAAGAAAAAAGGAAATGTGATGGTAGAAGTAACCAGAGGTTTGAGAAACAAGAAGAAATTTGAAGATTCTACACTGCTGGCTTTGAAGATGAGGAAGGGGCCAAGAGCTGAGGAAAGCAAGTGGCCTCTAGAAGCTGAAAAGGCAAGAAAACAAATTCTACCACACAATCTGCAGAAGGAACACAGCTCAGTCAACCGATTTTTGACTTCTGACCTAAAGAATTATAAGATAATAAATCTTTATTGTTTTAAGCCATTGAGTTTGAGGTAATTTATTATAGCAGTGATAGGAAACTAATACAGCCATGATAGATTTGGGAATTCATTTAAAGAGATTTGATAATTGATGCTGGAGGGCTGGTGAGATTGTCCAGTGAGGAAAAGTAAAGTGAAATGGGAAGGGCTAAAGAGAGAGCATAGGACAATTATAAATTGTTTTCAAGATCGAGGCAAAGAAAGAGGGCACAGGCAATGGTGAGAGAGTTAGGGGGCAACTTTGTAAGAGGAGAGCTAGGATTGGGCTAGGCATAGATCTGCCGTGGTCTTGGTGCTACTCATTCTGGAAGGAGTGGCGAACTTGATCTATAGACCAATCACAAGAATAAAAACCTAAGGAAAACAGAACACACAGGTGTGAAACTCTGACCCAGCAAGCTCAGTAATTATAATAATAATAATAATAATAATAACCAATACTTTATTAACAGATTACCATGTACTGGGTAATGTTGTAAGGGCTTTACATGTGTTCATATTTTTCAACATTACAACAAACCACTAAGATATGTACTATTATTAACTTACGTTCGTAAATAAGGAAATTATTTGTGACAAAGAAAAATTTTTAATGAAAGCTAAGGTAAAAACCAGGTTGTCCAGCACAGAGTCAACACTCCTAAGCCCAATGCAGATTAATAGCTGAGAGAAATGCAAAGTGATAAGGCCATTCTGAGTTCAATTTTCTGTTAATCCATGTAATAGATGTACAAATTCAGATAATTTTTATTCTTTTTGAACTTCCTTTTTCTTGTTTTAAAATAAGTCTATGAATAGTAGTACCTATTTCATATGGTCAGCATGAGGTGTACCGACCCTGACTGGTTGCAGATAATAGACACTCAACCCAGAACAGCTTAAACCACCCTCTAATCCCACTAAAATAGAAGAGATGGACTTATTGGAAGTGTCTGGGGTGGTTCTCAACATAGAAAGACGATGAGGAATTCTTGAGAAGGGAAGAAACCAAAACATCTTTGGGGATCCCAGCAATTCAAACATCAAAATAATTTCTGCTGGTCTCTCATCCCAGCTTCTATCAGCATGTAAAATGTGTCCTCTCCTACAGAAGGAGATCAATAGCATAGCCAGATTAGAACCCTAACAACTTGGTTGCATGTCTTTACATCTTCATTTTCTCATTTTCTTCGAGACCCTGCTAAAATACCATCAGTTGAAAGAACTGATCATCCTATGTAAAATAATACTCCTGGCATTCTATCCATTTTCTAGGTTTTGTTTTCTTCTAAGCATTTATCACGACTTGGTATTCTATTATGATTCTATTATATATTTATTGGTGGTTGTCTGTATTCTACACTAGTATGTAAGTTCCATGAGAACACGGACTTAATCTGTGTGCTTAACTACCTGGCACATAGTACCATTCAAATCTCGGTTGGATGAATTAAATTACTGAATTATCATGTGCTTACTATGTGCCTAGCACAATTCTAGATGCTTGGCATACATCAAGGATCTTTGCTTTTGTGTAATTCACTTTAGGTGGGGATCTTGGGGGAAGAAAGCAAGCAAGCAATAATTTTAATATTAAAGTATATTTGTAAGTGTGTTTGAAGATGACAAATTCCATGAAACAAGAAGAGAGTACAGTTGGGGGAGGGAGAGGTATCAGAAATGCCATAAAGGAAGGCGGTTGCTAATTCCAAACTGAAAACTTGAAGGTGAGACAGTGAATTATGTAAATATGGGAGGTGGAGGATGAGGAGTGTTTTGGGCAGAGCACACAGCCAGTGCAAAGGCTTAAGGTTGGAACTTGACTGAATTTGTTGCTACTGTGACTGAGTGGAGTGAGGGAGAAATTAGAGGTAGGAGTTGAGGTGAAGAGGATCATAGGCAAGGGAGAAAGGGAGGACTTGTTCACCAAGAGCCTTGAGACTCACTCTAAATATCTGAACAAGGAAGTGATATGATTTGGCTGAATGAAGAAAGAAATGAATGATCATAAAAAATGAAAAATATATGTCATTATAGCTCCAGTTTTTTTTTTTTAATCTTGAGAATGACTGAGTGGCTTTATTCTGAGCTTGTGTATATTTCTGAACAAATCCCATGGCCATGACCAGAAACCTAGGTAGCAAGAGTAGCTCAAATTTGGTCAGTTGCCCCTTTCTCAGAAAAACAACAACAACAGCAACAAATCAATTCAGTGTGTATAGAAAGGTGGGCTGGTAATTTTTCAGTTTGGTAATATTTAGTTAGGTTGGAAAAGAAGGAATAGTTTCCGAAAGGTCAGAATTAGATTCCAGGGGAATAATTTGGCAAACAGTAAATTTTAATTAAATTATAATGCTCTTTTACCTCTTTTAGACTTTGGGAAACATTCTGTTTGCACTGCTGGCATCAACTTTAGGTTATCTTTTATTAAACTCACTGTTCCAGGCATTGGGGATGTAAAATTAATTGACCAAGATATGCCTTCAAGAAGCTCACAGTTTAGCAAGAGAAAATATAAATAAATCACATTAATACGACATGCTCCTTGACCTAATGGACTAAAGACGCACTGCCTGCTCTGGGGACATGCTGGATGGAATACTTAGCTCATTTTCATGAATCAGGGTTTCACAAAGCATTGTCCATGGATCACCTGTATCAGAATCTCTTAGGGGGTATTTATTAAAATACAGATTTCTGGGCTCCATTCCAAACCTACTGAATCAGAATCTCTACAGATAGGGCTTAGGTATCAGCTTTTATAATAAGGCTCCTAATGATTCTTACCTAGATCGAAATTGAGAACTGCTGCCACATATTCTTTCTTCTAATGCTATCTGGTAATAGTGCTGAGCATAAAACCAGCTGCGATGAGCTGGTTTACAGCTCAGCAGAGTGGCCAGGGAATTCAGATGATAGTTGCTCTGCCACAAGGTGTACAAGTCTGAAAACTCAGAACTGAAAATAGAACAGCACAGGCCCCTAAGCTACTCTTCAGATTTTAAGCCAATGCTATGGTTGCCTGTGTGTAGAACCTAAATATTACTGTGGGTGATGTGCTTCATTATTTTTTTATTGTCCATTGTGACTTAATTATTTTGGAAACCACTAGGCTTTTGAGAAAGTCATTCTTTGACCACTGATATGCCAACTGTTGTTTCCCTCAGGGTCAAGTAGACTTAGTTATCCTAATTGACTGGATTGCCTGAT
Source organism: Pongo pygmaeus (assembly GCF_028885625.2). Classification (NCBI taxonomy): domain Eukaryota; kingdom Metazoa; phylum Chordata; class Mammalia; order Primates; family Hominidae; genus Pongo; species Pongo pygmaeus. The sequence continues at coordinate 151,262,592 of NC_072373.2, read as the reverse complement.
AGGGGGTTGGTGGTTCAAACAATTTGTTCTTCACATAAAAAGAAAAAAACTCTTTCTCTCTCGTCTTAAATTTTTCGTCATAAGTCTTACTAATTTCACCCTACAAGAATTTATCTGTGAAATTCAGTTAGGAAATAGACTCTGATGATAGACATTCCAGTCGTCAGGACTTTTTGAGTCTTGTTTTGCAGGATCACACGTGTATGTCTTTGCCTTATTCTCACTGCCATTACCATGGTCTCTAGCCCTCATGCTCCCAAATCTAGCTTGCTTCAACATATTCCTAGTAGTTCTCTTTGCCTTTCATTTACCTAGCCCCAAGATTCAGCAGTGTTGCCTGATAAAGATTCTTAAAGTATCCCTTTCATAATGTCAATGTGTTTAGTTAGACTTATTGAGCCAAAGAACAGAGTTTTGCATTGACTAGGTTAAGTTCAAGGGGATTACTGGGAGCAATTTTCTATTCTCTTAGTTTCCTTTGTGGCCTATGTGGTTTCATGATATGCTTCCATCTGCAAGTTTCCTCTTTTTGACTCTTATACCTGAACAGTCCTTTATGGAGTCAGTTTGATTGGCTTAACTAATAGTCTTCAATTATACTAGGAGAATCTCTTCATTTATCCTGGGCTGGGCACCCACCCTGATCCAGTTAGTTGTCAGCCCAGTGCAAAGAACTATCTTTGCTTCGGACAGGAGGCTCTGGGTGAGGGTACTTGAAAGTTTCCAGCTCAAGGACTTAAAATGACATTTTGTTAAAGCCATAAAAATTTTTACTTTCACTCCCTAGATTTAAGTTTTCTTGATGATATGACCCTTCCCTAAATTTTCTATTTTATTGCTTACTAATGTCCAATGTGTATTCATTGCCATAATCAGGCCAGTTTTATTTCAGTTGTTTCCACTTACTGTTCACGTTTCCACCTCTACACTCTCATCCCTATTCCACAAAGCCATGCATCTCACTTATTTCCATCTATTGACACCTTATGCAACTAGCCACACCTTGCGCATTTCACAAGAATCAGCTTCAGTTACCTTCATATAGATGCTCCAAGGATTTCGTCCCATATTTACCCCTTATTTTCTCATTCTTTTTGAACATATAAGCACTATCTTATTAACTGTGTCTTATTTTTTATGCTCTTTATTTAGTGTGTTTTTATATAATTATTTGTCCTCTAATTGGATTCTGTGTGTCAGCATTTGCTTAGCACTGTGCTCCCTATGTATTAGGACCATATATTATCATGCTGTGTGGCATAGTGCCAAGCTCATTTATGGACACATAACCCATGCGCAAATAACTGCGGTATAAACAATGTAAAACAGGATAAGCCATTATTAAACAGGAAAGCCCTTAAACTGTTGCTACATGGGTGATGATCAGTGATAACTACTCAGAAAGTCAATAGGAAACTTGTTTTCAGTATGTTAACCCCTATCAATGAGTAATTCTTTTTAACCAAAGACAGTCAACTTTTTATCCTTCCTCATCACTGCATCTCAAAAAAGTAAATGTTGCTCTGGATAAAGCACAAAACAGAGAAAGGAAATTCCTTGAATTAAGTAGACAACTTAGCTAAGGGGAAAGAAATAGGAAAGGAAAGGCATTTAAGCCAGAGAAATGGCTTAAACAAAAGTGTGGAAACAAGAACATGCAGGATGTGACCTGGAGTTCAGTTCCATAGAAGTAGAGATTTTATCCATGCTGGCCACTCCCACCTCCAAACTGGATGGTAAGGACCATGAGGAGAAGAATTTATCTGTCTCATACAACTCTATCTTCTACAGTGGGTAGCATATTTTATGACCTCACTAAATATCTGTGGAAGGATGGGCTAAGTTAGAATGAACAAGCAAGACTTTTTTTAATGAGGAGAAAATATTCTTCAGAGCTTACTGTAAGAATGCAAAACACCCATAGAAATAAATTTATATAAAAGAAAATGTGTACATTTGAAAATTTCATTTTGACGTTCCTTGCCAAGGTTTCTTACGAAATGAGCAAACTAACATCATAACTCATGCTGTTGTATTCTAAGTTGCTCTATTAACTTGTGCCTGGGTTACCGGTATAAAAATTTCTCTCATTCAAGAGAGAACATTATGTTCTTTATCATAAAGTTTTTTTGATTGACTGTTATCCCTTATTATATGATTTTCTTTCCAGTACTTTTATGTATGGGTAACAGAACTAGACAGGTCTCACTCAGGTCAGAAGAACTTTTTCAGCACATGTTATACTGGAAACTCAGTTTAAATTAACATAAGTCAAAAAGAGAACTTACTGTTTTGTGTAACCTGGAAGTCAAGGTGGGATGTAGTTTCACGCACATTAGACTTTGGGGCTATACTGATGCCATCAGGTCTTTCTCTTCATCCCTTGACTCTGCTTCTTGCTGGGTATCAGTTTAAATTCTTTCTACTCTGGATAAACTTTTTGCATGTGGTTGGCTTAAAAAGGGTACCAGCTGGCACACAGTTCTCCGTGTTCTTGACTTAGTAACATCAAAGGAAATAGACTTTCTCTCCAACCTCTGCTTTCAGAAAAGACTCTGATTGGCCCTATAAGACATATAGTTTTGGGATTTGTCCCATCTTTGTTGTGTCTCTTCCCTCGCTGACCCTTCACCCCCATGGCCAGAGTATGGTGGACACTACATGTAACAAACTGCAAGATGGCATATTAAAGGGATAATTCTAAAAAAAATGAAGCTAGATATTCCATATATGTCTACAAGTATGATCTAATAATGAATATTATGCTTCCTAGATTGGGAACAATGAGGTAAGCAGCACACAGCCTGACATGGAATGCCATCTTAACAAGATTTATTTTTGCCCCGTGGTACTTTGTAAGATTGTATTTTGTGAAGATGACTGCCATAAATCTTCTATTCCACATATTTTTTCTTCAATATGATCTTAACATTTTCCCATCAAGAGGTAATATATAATTCCTCCCAGACTGCTGCCCCTCATCCCCGATCTGGACTATAACTAAGACAATAGGGCAGAGGTGGTGCTGCAGGACTTCTGAAGCTGGGTTAGAAGTAGTCTTTCAGTCTCTGCCATGGTATCTTGCAATGCTTGTGCTCAGAATGTTCCTCTAGAAACCCAGAAACATACTGTGAGAAGCCATAGCCAAATTGCTTGCCCCCATGTAGATATTCTGTTTGACACTCTTAGCTAAGCTCAGCCTTCGAGTCATCCTAGCCCGGGCACCAGCCATAGGAGTGAATTAGTTATCTTGAAAGGGCATTATGCAGCCCCAGCCTTTTCTGCATTGGACCATTTATGTCACTCCCAACTGAGACTCCATTTATAAAGGAGGAAAGAACTTCTGACCCTGAAAATTGATGTGCATACTAAAGAAGTGGTTGTTTTATACTGCTAAGTTTGGGTTGGTTTGTTATGCAGCAATAGATAACTGGGACATGCTCCATGCTCTTAGTGCCCAGCACGAGTTTTTGCACAGGATAGAAAATGAGTTTTCCACCTGACACTTGAAACATAATTACACCAGATGAGAAAGCCTGAAAACAATATTATCAGAGAGATATTTAACAGTTAACAGTGGAGGAAATCAAACACGTCCTTTTAAAAGAATGAATCGTGAAGTCTTAAAGTCAGTGAAGAATATTAATCAATGGAGAGGAACATAAAAAATAAAACCCATGAATAGAGTTTAGTAATCAGCACCTATTTAGGAGAACAATAAGAAACTGACATGATTGAAATATATGAAAGAGACTAGAGATACATTTCAAAAGTGAAGGCACTTTATTGGGCCCTTGATGCTCTGCTAATAAGTTTCCATTTAGATAAGGACTAATAGGAGAGTGCTAAGTTTTATTCTTTTTGAAAGTTATATATCAAATATGATAAAAAAGATTGTCATTTTAACCATGTTTAAAATGACTAAGAGTGAGGAGTCCAGAGAAGCGGCAAAAGTAACAACCCCATCATGCAGTGACTAGAACATCTGGCAGAAAACATTATGAGCATTGGGTACATTTAGAAAAGGTAGAAGAAAAACAATAAGTTTGTGCCCAATTGTAATGAGGGATTATTATAACCTCCTGTTTCTTTCAGATGCTAAATTTCCATAATAATTCCAGAGCATGACTATAGTTGGTAGTGAGAGACAATTGGGAAAAGAAGCTTATTTTGAGGGAATTTGAAGTGTTAGTAGTAAGAGATGTGGCTTTGTAAAGTAGAGGTAGAAACAAAGATGGTTTCTCATGGCATATTTGTGATCTTAGATTTTCCACACCTCTCCGTTCATCATGGCTTTCAAATGAGTCTAAGGGAATGTGTTGTACTTGATGTAGTGAGCTCTTGCCTTAGGAATTCTAAATCCCAGTTACTAGCTATGGGATCTAGAGCAGGTAACATTCCTGGAACTTAGTTTTAATGTTGGGAACTATGAATTGACTATTTCATTGAGTTTATGGAAGAATCTGATGAATACATGCTTCATATATTGTAAAATGTACAAATTGGCACATTTCACAAATATCTTTTATACAGATAAAAGGTTGTTAATATGAAACTATATAGTTAGTTTTGGAGGACTCAAAAAATAGATTAGAAAATTTTAGCTGTATCAAAAAAGTGTTATTAGGGTAGAGCCCTGAGATATGTATAAGCTGGGCTGGTATCTGGATCTTATGTGGGGCTATCAAGAGAGGGGTGGTTCAGCTCATATGGAATATTGGGGAACACGATTGGACATTTGATCATAATAGATGGATGTTGGATCAGAATAGATCCATTTTATAGATGAAGGAGCCAGAAATGAAAGTGAAGATAGCAAATTATATATAGAGACTGTGCTTAGTCCAAAGGTAATAATTGAGGAGTCAGTGAAGATCAATCAGATAAACAGATTTATATAGATTAAAGGAATGAAATCAGAAAGATATCAGTGGGTATCAGTAGGAGAGTCAGAGACAGTAGTATGATCAATTTGCTTTATCTGTGGTCCTCTTGATGTGGGACTTCCACCCTAAGGGTTTAAGGGGACATTTTTAGAAGTGATTACTTAGCTATTAAGAGATACATCTTTGTTCTTGCAAGTCTCAAAATTGTTGTACAAAATACTTTGACTAAGAGAATTTCTGTTCATGTCTAAGCTTAGACTCTAAGAGCTAAATAAATAGAATAGCTATTGTCTTAGTTGGCTCATTGCCCTACCTGGCATTATTAACAGCACCTTCTTAAGAGGGTAGGTGACACTGTAGACACCACGTGTAAAGCCTCTAATTTGCATCCCAAACCCCAACTATAGCTACTAACTATAGTTTCATTTTCCCCTTTTGAAGTCCTATTGACACAAAAGTAGTTCTACCACCTTGCTTGTCTTCTTTGGATTGTTCATTCTATCAGCTTGGGTCCTCACTCTTTTCTTTGAAACTAGACAATGACTTTTCAAGGTTTTTTGATTCCACGCTCCACAGCCATATGCCATCATTGCTCTATTCAAGCATTCGAATTTGGTTCTCACTGTCAGGGCCAAAACCTTAAAGGGATTAGTCAGCTATGGCAACTACATATACTGTTAGGTGGTTGTTAATGTGGTCAGTTATATTTCAGGTGTAGCATTGAGGTTATCTCTTATTTTCATGTGTTATTTGAGTGATGAATCAGAACTTTATCATTACCAACTAAGGCTGTGTATTTGAAAGTAAATAAACATTAGATAGTGAATACAGCTTATGAATAAAAAATATTTTCTGCTTACAAATATTTATTCACTTTCCAACATTAGTATGGCACATTTGTCATAATCAATGGATGAATATGGTTACATGACTATTACCTAAAGTCTATAATTTGTTCAGATTTCCTTACATTTCACCTAATGTCTTTTTTCTTTTCCAGGATTCTATCTGGTAAACCACATTCCATTTCGTCACCATGTCTCCTTAGGCTTTGTTTGGCTGTGACAATTTCTCAATTTTCCTTGTTTTTGATGAGTTTAACAGTTTTGAGTAGTACTAGTCAAGGTTTATATGAAATGTACCTCAATTGGGATATGTCTGATTTTTTTTTCGTTATTCATTTAGGATTATGGGTTTTTCGTAGGAAAATCATGAAGTGACATTCTTCCCATATCAAGATTATAGGCTACCAACATGACCTAGCACTGCTGATGACCTAGACAGCCTGACTGAGGTAGTGTTTACAGGTTTCTCCACTGTGAAGTTACTCTCTCCTCTTCCTTTTCACAGCATGAACTTGGAAGTTACTCCATACTGTCTACAGGGGAGGAGTGGAGAGATAAACTCTACCTCCTTGAATAGTAATATTTACATACATTATTTGTAATTCTTATGCACGAAAGGTTTGTTTAATCTCTGCTATTTTTTAAATTATTTAGTCAATCATTTATTTATATCAGTATGACCTCAGGAATATTGATTTTATACAGAGCTATATTCCAATGCTACTTTATTTACTTATTTATAAAATAAGCTTAATTTTTAGAGACGTCTTAGGTTCACAGTAAAATTAGGAGGAAATTGTAGAATTCCCATATCCCCGCTTCCCTGACACATGCACAGCCTCTTCCACTGTCAGTATCACTAACCTGAGGGGTACATTTGTTGGAAATGATGAACCTACATTGACACATAATTATCACACAAATTCCATATGTTACATTAGGATTCACTCTTGGTGTTGTATATTCTGATTTTGACAAATGAATAATGATAAGTAGCCAATATTATGGTATCACATAGAATAGTTTCACTGCTTTAAAATTCCTCTGTGCTCCACTTATTCATCTTTCTTTCCCGCTAACTCCGGCAACCACTGATCTGTTTACTGTCCCCATCATTTTGCCTTTTTCCAGAATGTTTTATAGTTGGATCATACAGTATGTAGCCCTTTAAGATTCACTTTTTTCACTTAGTAATATGCATTTACAGTTTCTCTATGCCTTTTCATGGCTTGATACCTCATTTCTGTTCAGCACTGAAGAATATTTCAGTGTTTGGATGTACCATAGTTTGTTTATTCATTCATATACCAAAAGAACATCTTGGTTGCTTCCAAGTTTTGACAATTATGAAGAAAACTTCTGTAAACATTTATGAATGGGTTTTACGTGGATGCAAACTTTTTTTTTTAGGCGGAGTTTCTCTCTTGTTGCCCAGGCTGGAGTGCAATGGCATGATCTTGGCTCACTGAAACCGGTGCCTCCCAGGCTCAAGCAATTCTCCTGCCTCAGCCTCTGAGTAGCTGGGATTACAGGTGCCAATGAAAACTTCCAAACCTTTTAGGTAAAAACCAAGAAACACAATTGTTGGATTACATGGTAAGAGTATATGTAGTTTTGTAAAAAACTGGTGAACTGTTTCTAAGTGGCTGTACTATTTTGCATTCCCACTAGCAACGAATGAAAGCTCTTGTTTCTCCACATTCTTGTCAGTGTTAGGTGTTGTCATTGTTTTGTATTTGGGCCATTCTGATAGTGTATATTGGTATATCATTTTATTTTCCAATTCTCTAATGACATATGTTGAGCATCTTTTCATATATATTTATTTGCCATGTGTACATCTTCTTTGGTAAAGTGTTTGTATAGATCTTTGCACATTTTTAAAGGGGGTTGTTAAGCTTTAAGTGTCTTTTGTACACTACACTTTGGATAACAGTCCTTTATCAGATATGTCTTTTACAATTATTTTCTTCCAATCTGTGGTTTGTCTTCTTATCTTGACAGTGCCTTTAAAAGAGCAGAAGTTTTTAAATTTAATGAAGTCTAGTTTATCAATTTTTTTTCCCCATGGATCATGTTTTTGGTGTTGTATCTAAAAATTCATCATCAAAGCCACACTTACCTAGATTTTCTTCTATGTTACATTCTGAGAGTTTTATAGTTTTGCATTTTACATTTAAGTCTATGATCCATTTTGAGTTAATTTTTGAGAAGGATGTAAGGAATATATATATATTCTTTTTTTTTTTTGCCTATGATGTCCAATTGTTCCAGCACCATTTCACAAAAAGACTCTTTTCCCTATTGTATTGCCTTTGTTCCTTTGTTGAATATCAGTTATCTATATTTGTGTCTCCTTATTTTGTTGCTCAAATTTGTCCAGCTTTGGCCTTTGGGAGCTGTTTCAGTTGACTTCTGTGTCCCATTTGAAATATTCTTATTATTTTTTTTCTTTATGAGAATTATTTACTTTCTAGCACTACACGATACTCTAAGCTCAGTTTATGTATTTCTTGTCCCATTTCTAGAGTCAGCCATTTTTACAAGAAGCCCTGAGTGTTTTTATTGGAGAGTAAGTATTTGAAGCTAAGAGCTGGATGCTTGGTGTGCTCACTGCTACTGGGGTGTCATTGTTTTAGGTCCTCTCAGATGACAGAGCAGGGAAATAGATAAGTGTCTACTAACCCATGTATGTATACACACATGTGCAAACATACTTTTTTCTCTAAGTAACCATGTATATCTACATTAAGCAAATTTGTTCATAATAATGTCTCCCACTCTAATGCATTACCATATTGTTTATTTTTCTCTAATTTTGTCATGAAGTCTCTCTCTGGAGAGTGGCTATAAATTCTAATTTTGTTTGATGGGGTTCCACAGGTGTTCACAATGTGTCTTTCACAGAATACTTATTTATTCTTGTGGATGCTCTAATGCCTAGGTGTCCAACATGTGACCAGTTGTCTCTCTCCCAGGAAATCTGTTTATACTGGCAGATGCCCTTATGACTCTTGCTGATCTGTGTTCAGCTTATTCCTACCAAGATAGACATTGTCGAGAAGAGCCCTGACCTTGAAAGAAGTTAGGTTTGGGAGTGTTGGTCAGGTGAGAAATGGTAGAAAACTCAACAGACCTCATGAAATAATAGAAGCAGTTTATACTTATAGATCCCAGAGAGAAGAGGGCAGCAGGCTTCGCAGGGCCAACTGGAAGGGGGAGCTGTCCAGGACACATGTTCTCAACCAGTGAATGAGAGCAAAAGAGAGGGGAACCTGTGGACTAAAGGCTTAATTGGGATCCAGGGCATTACCCAAGCAGATTTGCTGTAAGGAGTCTAACGGGTAGGTTTAGGTAAGCAGGCCTGGGTTCCACAGAGTCACAGTGTGACTAAAAGGGGACCACTGCAGCATATCATCATGGTCCATGTGGGGTGTGGGGATCAGTGGGGTGAGTCAAGTAGGTTATTATCTAGCTGTTTCATAGGAAGGTGAGCACCAGGAAGTGGTTATGTAAGGCAGATGTTTGGATCCATCATATTGAAAAATTGAGAATAAGTAGACAACTGGAAAGTTTAGTCAAAGGTGACTATACCCTGCTTCTGATATGAGAAATTCCCACTTATATTCAAAATGGGTGCTGAGGAAAGATAAAATTATAACAATTTACTACACATGTATATCATTCTTGCTTTCTCTCCTTATTTAACTTTACCCCTAGTTAAACAACAGTGAGAAATTTGGGTACTGCAGTCCACCATTCTTTGTTTAATTTTTGTACACATGTATGGTGGTTTCAGAATTGTTAACCCATAGGCCATAGGAAACACTTTCATCAAATAGAATACAGTGCTTATGTACATTTCTTTTTTCCTTTCGTCTTGAAGACTACTTATTTCCAAAGTTTCTTAGTTCAGTATCTTTTTCTTTCATCTCATTTCAATGAAATTGTTTTGATCAGTTGTAATAAAGTTATATTCTTTTGTCACACTGCATTATATCCTGGGATTCCTCAATTTCCTCAATGCTTTTTAAAAATTCGTATACATTAAGGTGTACTCTTTGTGCTGCTAATTTCTGTGGATTTTGACAAATTCATAGTGTTGTATATCCGTTATTAGAGTATCAGACAGAATAGTTTCACTGCACTAAAAAAATCCCTTGTGTTTTACCTTTTCATAGACCTATCTCCCCACCATCTCCTGGCAACCACTGATCTGTTTACTATCCTTGAAGTTTTGCCTTTCCCAGAACGTCATATATATGGAATTATACAGTATGTAGTCTTTTTAGATTGGCTTCTTTCACTTAGCAATATACTCTTAAGGTTCATCAATGTCTTTGTGTGGTTTCATAGTGCATTACTTTTAATAGCCAAAAAGCATTTGTATGAATGTCCCACAATTTGTTTATTCATTCACTTATTAAAGGACATATTGATTATTACCTTTTTGGTGATTATGAATAAAACTTCTATAAACATTCATGTGCAGGTTCATGTAGACATTAATTTTCAAATCAGTTGGGTAAACACCTAGGAGCAAAATTGCTAGATCATGTGGCAAAACTGTGTTTAGTTTTGTAAGAAACTGCCAGACATTTCTAGAGTGGTAGCATTGTATTCCACCAGCAGTGAATGACAGTTCCTATTGCTCTGCACTCTTAACAGTAATTGGTATTGGCAGTTTTTTGGATTTTAGCCATTCTAATTAGTGTGTAGTGTTATATCTCGTTGTTTTAATTTGTGTTTCCCTGATGACAAATGATTTTGAGCATATTTTCATATGCTTATTTGGCATATCTTTCTTGGTGAGATGTCCAAATCTTTTGCCCATTTTAAATTGAATTCTTTGTTTTTTATTGTTGAATACTAGAGTTCTTTGGATATTTTGGATACGAACCCTTTATCAGATAGGTGATTGCAAATATTTTCTCCCATTGTGTGCTTTCTTTTTATTCTCTTGACAGTATACTAACGAGAGCAGAAGTTTTCAATTTTAATAAGCTCCAACTTACCAGTTTTTTCTTTCATGGACTGTGTTTTTCTTGTTATATTTAAAAAACTCATCACCAAACTGAAGGTTGTATGACTTTTTCTCCCTTTTCTCCTATATTTTCTCACAGAAATGTTATAGTTTAGCATTTTATATTTAGGTCTATCATCTTTTTTGTTTTTTTGACAGAGTTTCGCTGTTGTCACCCAGCCTGGAGTGCAATGGTGTGATCTCTCTGCTCACTGTAACCTCCACCTCCCTGGTTCAAGCAATTCTCCTGCCTCAGCCTCCTGAGGTAGCTGGGATTATAGGTGTCCACCACCATGCCCAGCTAGTTTTTTTGTATTTCTAGTTGAGGCAGGGTTTCACCATGTTGGCCAGGCTGATCCTGAACTCCTGACTTCAAGTGATCCATCCACCTCGGCCTCCCAATGTGTTGGGATTACAGGCGTGATCCATTTTGAGTTAATTTTTGTGTAAGGTGTAAGTTCTATTGTAGGTTCATGTTTTTATATAAACATCCAGTTATTCCAGTACCATTTGTTGAAAATACAGTGTTTTCTCCATTGAATTGCCCTTGCGCCTTTATCAAAATCAGTTGAATATATTTGGGTGGGTCTATATGTGGAGTCTAGCCAACTATATAGTGAGAAGACGCAGTTCTCACAAAACTTCTCTCATTTAAGTCACCAGCCACAAGTTTCAGGTGTCCCCTAGACCACCTTCACTTTGGACCAGTTGGCTACTATGATTGTTTTATGTTTCAAGTTTGCTAAGCTGTAATACCCAGATATTTAATCAAACACTAATATGGATGTTGATTTGAGGATATTTAGTAAATTTGATTAACATCTACAACCAAATTAATTCAAGAAAATGAGATTACCCTCAATAATGTAGATGGGACTCATCCAATAGGCTGAAGGCCTCAAGAGTAAACACTGGTTTCTCAGAGAAGAAAAATATTTTGCTTTAAGACTGCGCATGCTGAGTTTCCAGCCAGCTGACCTGCCCTACAGATTTTGGACTCAAGACTGTGGCATTAACCCCTACCTAAGTTCCTAGCCTGCTGACGTGATCTATAAATTTTGGACTTGCCAGTTACCACATTGCATGAGCACTGGTTTTGAGTAAATGTCATATATATATACATATATATATATATACATACATATATATATATACATACATATATATACACACATACATATATATATATACACATATATATACACACATATATATATACATATATATGCACATATATATATATACACACACACATACACACACACACACTCATATATACATGATTATGTGTACATATAAATATATATCAGATTACATATGTGATCTGTTTATAGTCTATATAAACTATAATTATATATATATAAAATATATGTCATATCATACATATAAAAATCTGTTTTTCATGAGATCCCTGACATATATAGCTACAAATTCTGGGATCCCCACTACCAGTCACAGGTTTGATAATTGTCTAGAACAACTAGAACTCAGGAACACACTGTACCTATAATTTGTTTTATTATGACAAAAGTACACAAATTAAAATCAGCCAAGGGAAGTGATGCACAGGGCAGAGCCCAGAAGGGGCCCCAACTTGAGACCCCTGGTTGTCCTTTTCCTGTGGGGTCATAAGCAGCATTACTTCTCAGCCACAATGTGTGACAATATACACTGAATATTACCAACCAAAGAAGCTCACCTGAGCCTTTGGTGTTCACAGTTTTGATTGGGGCTTGATTACATACTTCAGTCTTCAGCTCCTCTCAAAGGTCGGGCTAATACTCTTAGTCTCTAGTTCTGCTGAATGTTAGAACTAATATAGCATGGCTCAAGTCTTCCATCAGAAATTACATTGTTACATTGTTACATTGTCCCATGGCCAAAATCCCCAAGTCAACAAAGTTTCTCTTGCCAGATGAGACATTCTAGGGATGTATAGATCCCAGTAGTTGAAGGAAAAGTTCAGACTTTTCTTTGGGCAAGGTTAACTCTTTACTAGACAACACATAATTTAAGAAAAAAATTGTGTGAATTTTAAATACCATAAAATTGAATTTAAATATGAATGATAATTATAACACTGGTGTTCAAAAATACACACTTTGGCAGGGTATAGTGGGTTATGCCTGTAATCCCAGCATTTTGGGAGGCCAAGGTGGGCAGATCGCTTGTGGCCATGAGTTAGAGACTAGCCTGGCCAAAATAGTGAAACCCCGCCTCTATTAAAAACACAAAAATTATCCCAGTGTGGTGGTGCACACCTGTAATCCCAGCTACTTGGGAGATGAAGCACAAAAATCACTTGAACCTGGGAGGCAGAGGTTGCAGTGAGCAGAGATGGCTGCCACTGAACTCCAACCTGGGTGACAGAGTGAGACTCTGTCTCAAAAAACAAAAAAATACACACTTTGAGATTTTACAAAATTTTACTTTCTCTTTTTCTATCAGAAAATAAATTATAGTATGTTTAAATACTTAGTAACACAAAGTTTTTGATAAGAAAACTATTAAAATTGGCCAATTTTTGTAATTAGGCCTCTTAGTTGCTTAAGGCTTTCTCTATTTTTATATGTGTATCTTAATAGGATGTTGTTTATCTCTCATATTGTAGGAATGTGAAGACCCTCACACATGGTCTTTACCTCACAGATATGTTCTACCTATAAGGGTTAGCTATTCTATAAAATTAGCTATTATTCATCACTTATAAAATGATATTTTTTTGCGTGCATGTTTTGAAATGACTGCGGCCTCCTCATTGGTTTCCAATAGCTTACAATGCTTTTTAAATGTCACCTCTTGAAAACAAGTTAAACTAAAACCAAAATAATTCTGTCTTCATGTCCAGCCTTTTAGTGCCTGTAGTGCCACCAAAAGGCAATCACCACTTACTTTGAGATTTAGCATATTAGGATCAGAGATGGTTAGCCTAATTAATCTAAAGAGGCAGGCTAATTTTTTGACGGTGGTTATTTTCCCTTTAAAAATGAGAGGCATAAGCTATGGCTGAGGCTACATGATGATGTGTGCAATGTTCATAGGCTGTTTTGCTCAGGTGGTTTCAGAGAAAAATGGGATTTTTTCATTCTTCCCCTATTCTCAAGCTGCCCCTGCTGGGTCAGCATGGTGATTATGTCTGTTTCAGTAGTCTGCAATACTCTCATCTCACTTGGAAGTGTTGCATACAAATCATCCATTAAAAGAGTAGACTAAAAGATATCGTTGAATGCTGTTTTAAGATTCAGTAGATGCCTTTTCAATTTTGTGTAGCTTCAGGGGAGGCATCCCTGCAAACTGCCTTTATTTAAAGGTTCTCTTATTTCCTAATTCATAAATCCATTTTCTCTTAAACATTATTTCCCTTTTTTCTTTGTACGCTGTCATAGTGAAGCAGGGATACAAGACTTCTTTAATGTCAGGGGCTGCATACAGATTTTGAGTCAGTCATTTTGTGTTAAAACATTCTACAACTAAATCTGACCTACATGAAATCTAGTCTTAGTGTATAACCTGTTTTGGGTCATAGCCTTTGACTTAGTTGTCACGGAAAGAGAAAGTATGACATAGTTTGTGTGACAGATCTTTTAGTCTCACTAAATATGTCAAATTTAAAAATAGATTTCTTATATTCACAAACTTTTCTTCCTAATTTTTCTGATATTAAATAATTGTCTTATTTTTGGCTAGACTACTATGTTGAAATACTATTCTTTAAATAACATCAGCTGCCTACAGCAGTGCCAAAATTGTATACAATTACATAACTTTAATAATATTTGAGTATGTATTCATTTACTTTACTGAACATTAGCTAATTCACATTAGATTAGAAAACATTATACTATTACCAATCTTGTACAATTATTATAGTTAAAATAGTAAATATAATTTAAAATAACATAAAAATAATTTGTTTGCCATTTTGTAAGAGAAAATGTGTTCCTTTAAAGTTTAGATTTATAGTTTTTTTGGAGAACTAAATATTTATGTTCTATACTTGAAACTATTTTTAAAGTTATTAAGTGAATGAAAGAGAGACATTTGTAGGTTTTAACACTGACTAGATTTACAACCTTGAATATAATAGTAAGATCAGTTTATTTGTAAAAGTTCATCAAGCTTGATGTTTGTCTGTATATTGAATAGGGCAAGATTTTAACTGAATTTTTCCCACTATGCTACATATAAGGAATAGAGCTCTGGGCTCTCAATCACACAATCATTTGTTATGTTCTTTGGTTAAGGATTCTTCAAAAACTACTAAGTCGTCTTTTGCTATCATTACAAAAGAGCTATATTCCTTGATTAATTAAATGCAAAGGAATATTATTTCACATCCAGATGATACTTGGCTTTCAGTTTATTCTCAAGTCAAATACTACTCACTATTTCTCAGCAACCCATCTTTTGGAGCGTCTTAGTCCATTCTTGGTTCTTGTATTGCTGTAAAAGAATACCTGAGACTGGAAAATTTATAAGGAAAAGTGGTTTTTTTGGCTCATGTTTCTTCTGGCTGTACAGGAATTGTGATGCTGGTATCTGCTTTTGGTGAGGCCTCAGGAAGCTTCCAGTCATGACAGAAGAAGAAGGTGTAGGCATATCACATAATGAGAGCAGGAGCAAGAGATGGAGGTGTGGGGAGGTTCCATACTCTTTTCAACAACTAGATATCACATGAGTTAACTGAGAAAGAACTCACTTATCACCAAGGGGATGTTAAGCCGTTTATGAAGGATCCACCTCCATATCCAATCACCTCCCACAAGACCTTCCTCCAACACTGAGGGTTACATTTCAACATGAGATTTGGAGGCAATAGACATCTAAACCACATAATTCTACCTCTGGCTCGCTCCTCAAATATCATGCTTATCTTACATTGTGAAAAGAACAATCATCCCTTCTCAATAGTTTCTCCAAATCTTAACTCATTCCAGCATCAATGAAAAGTCCAAAGTCCAAAGTTTCATCTGAGCACACATGAGCCTGTGTGCTCCATGACACTCCTTCCACATATGAGCCTGTAAAATGAAAACTATGTTATTTACTTCCAAGATGTAATGGTTGTATACTCATTGACTAGACATTCCCATTCCAAAAGGGAGAAATAGGCCAAATAAAGGGTCAGTAGGCCCCAAACAAGTCTGAAGCCAGGCAGAGTGATCATTAAATCTTAAATCTCCAAAATACTATTCTTTCACTCCATGTCTTGCATCCAGGGAACACTGATGCAAGGGGTAGGCTCCCAAGGACCTGCACAGCTCTGACCCTTTAGCTTTGCAGGGTGTAGCCCCCATGGCTGCTTTCATAGGTTGGAGTATGGTGCCTGTGACTTTTCCAGGCTGAGAGTGCAAGGTACTAGCGTTTCTACCTTTCTTGGATCTGAGGGTTGCAGCCCATTTCCTGCAGCTCCACTAGGCAGTATCCTGGTGGGGACTCTGTGTGGGGGCTACAACACTACATTTTTCCTCTGTACTGCTCTAGTAGAGGCTCTCTGTGAGGTCTGTGCCCCTGTGGCAAGCTTCTGCCTGGGCACCCAGAGTTTTTCATACATTCTCTGAAATCCACAGGGAAGCTACCAAGCCTCCTTCATGCTTGCATGTGTGCACCTACAAATTTCATGCCTTGTGGAAGCTGCCAAGGCTTAGGGCTTGTGCCCTCTGCAGTAGTGGCCTGAACTGTCTCTGGGGCCCTTTGAGCTGTGGCTGGAGTTAGACTAGCCAGGGTTCAGGAAACAGTGTCCTGAGGCTGAGCAGGACAACAGGGCCCTGGGCCTGGCTTCTGAAACCATTCTTCCCTTTTAGGCCTCTGGGCCTGTGATAGGAGGGGCTGGCTTCAAGATCTCTGAAATGCCTTTGAAACCTTTTCCATTGTCTTGGATATTAGCACTCTAGCTCCCTTTTAATCATGCTAATTTCTACAGCTAGTGATTGTTCCACAGCCTGCTTGTATTGCTCTCCTGAAAATGCTTTTTCTTTCTCTACCACATAGCTAGGCTGCAAATCCTCCAAACATTCACCCCCTGCTACCCTTTAAAATTTAAGTTCCAACTGTAAGTTATTTGTCTGCTTCAGTATCTGATCATAGGCTGCTAGAAGTAGCCAGGCCACATCTTGAATGCTTTGCTGCTTATAAATTTCTTCCACCAGATTCCCTAAGTTATCACTCTTAAGTTCAAACTTCTACAGATCCCTAGGACATGTACACAATGCAGCCAAGTTCTTTGCTACAGCATAACACAGGTGACCTCTACTATAGTTTCCAATAAAGTTCTCACTTCCATCTGAGACCTTGTCAGCCTGGCCTTCACTGTCAATATTTCTATTAGCATTTTGGTTACAACCCCTTAAAAAGTCTCTAAGAAGTTCCAAACTTTCCCTTGTCTTCCTGTATTCTTTTGAGACCTCCAAATTCTTCCACCCTCTGCCCATTACCCAGTTCCAAAGCTGCTTCCACATTTTCAGATATCTTTATAGCAATGCCCCACTCAGTATTAATTTTCTGTATTAATCTGTTTATGTGTTGCTATAAAGAAATACTTGAGACAGGGTAATTTATAAAGAAAAGTGTCAGGCCTCCGAGCCCAAGCTAAGCCATCATATCCCTTGTGACCTGCACGTATACATCCAGATGGCCTGAAGCAACTGAAGAGCCACAAAAGAAGTGAAAATAGCCTTAACTGATGACATTACATTATTGTGATTTGTTTCTGTTCCACCCTAACTGATCAATGTACTTTGTAATCTCCCCCACCCTTAAGAAGGTTCTTTGTAATTCTCCCCACCCTTGAGAATGTACTTTGTGAGATCCACCCCCTAACTACAAAACATTGCTCCTAACTCCACCATCTACCCCAAAATCTATAAGAACTAATGATAATCCCATTACGCTTTGCTGACTCCTTTTTTGGACTCAGCCAGCCTGCACCCAGGTGAAATAAACAGCCTTGTTGCTCACACAAAGCCTGTTTGGTGGTCTCTTCACATGGACAAGTGAGACATTTGGTGCCAAAGACCGAGGTCAGCGGGACTCCTTTGGGCGACCAGTCCCCTGTCCCCACCCTCAGTCTGTGAAGAGATCCACCTATGACCTCAGGTCCTCAGACCAACCAGCCCAAGGAACATGTCACCCATTTTAAATCGGGTAAGTGGCCTCTTTTTACTCTCTTCTCCAACCTCTCTCACTATCCCTGAACCTCTTTCTCCTTTCAATCTCGGTGCCACCCTTCAATCTCTCCCATCTCTTAATTTCAATTCCTTTCATTTTCTGGTAGAGACAAAGGAGACACATTTTATCCATGGACCCAAAACTCTGGCTCCAGTCATAGACTCGGGAAGGCAGCCTTCCCTTGGTGTTTAATCATTGCAGGGATGCCTGCTTGATTATTCACTCACATTTCAGAGATGTCTGATCATGTGGGAATGCCTGCCTTGGTCATTCACCCTTAGCGGCAAGCACCACTTTTCTGGGGGACAAGCACCCCCCATCCCTTCTCTCCTTGTCTCCACCCCTTCTCCACTTTCCTGGGAGGCAAGCACCCCCCACCCCTTCTCCCATGTCTCTACCCTTCTCTTTAAACTTGCCTCCTTCACTATGGGCAACTTTCCACCCTCCATTCCTCCTTCTTCTCCCTTAGCCTGTGTTCTCAAGAACTTAAAACCTCTTCAACTCTTGCCTGACCTAAAATCTAGTCTTATTTTTTTCTGCAACACTGCTTGGCTCCAATACAAACTCGACAATGGTTCTAAATGGCCAGAAAAAGGCACTTTTGATTTCTCCATCCTATGAAATTTTTGTTGAAAAATGGGCAATTGGTCTGAGGTGCCTTACATTCAGCCATTTTTCACACTTCATTCCCTCCCTAGTCTCTGTTCCCAACGTGACTCTTCCCAAATCCTCCTTCTTTCCCTCCCACCTGTCCCTTCAGTTCCAACCCCAAGTGTTGCTGAGTCTTGTGAATCTTCGTTTTCTACTGACCCATCTGACCCCTCACCTCCTCCCCAGACTGCTCCTCCTCAGGTTGCTCCCCGCCAGGCTGAATCAGGCTCCAATTCTTCTTCAGCCTCTGCTCCCCCACCCTATAACCCTTCTATTATCTCCCCTCTCCTGGTCTGCTTTACAGTTTCATTCTGCGACTAGCTCTCCCCAACCTGCCCAAAAATTTCCTCTTAGAGAGATGGCTGGAGCTGAAGGCATGCATAGTCAGGGTACATGTGCCTTTTTCTCTATCAGACCTTTCCCAAATCAGCCAGCATTTAGGTTCTTTCTCATTAGACCCCACTAAATATGTACAGGAATTCCGATATCCTACAATTTAACCTGGAGTGACTTAAATGTCATTCTAACTTCTACCCTCTCCCCAGATGAACAGGAAAGAGTTTTTTCTCTAGCCCAATCTCACGCTGACATCTGTTGGCTCCATGAGCCAGACCTCCAGGAAGGCACTAGAGCAGTTCCCTGAGAGGATCCCCAATGGAACTATCAGGCAGATTCCCCAGGTATAGCTAGGCAAGATTACATGATTTCCTGCCTAGTTGAAGGGCTTAAAAAAGCAGTTTACACAGCTGTTAATTATGACAAGCTTAAAGAAACTACCCAAGATAAAGATGAAAACCCAGCCCAGTTCGTGGCCCGCTTAGCAGTAACCCTTAGACGCTTTACTGCCCTAGATCCAGAGGGGCCAGAAGGCTGCCTTATTCTTAATATGCATTTTATCACCCAATCCGCTCCTGACATTAGGAAAAAACTTCAAAAATTATAATCCAGCCCTCAAACCACACAACAGGAATTAATCAACCTCGCCTTCAAGGTGTACAATGATAGAGAGGAGGCCGCCAGACAGCAACGCATTTCTGAGTTACAATTACTTGCCTCTGCTGTGAGACAAAACCTAGCCACACCTCCAGCATACAAGAACTTCAAAATGCCTAAGCTGCACCCACCTAAGCCACAGCCATCAAGCATTCTTACAAGACTTCCTCTATCAGGATCTTGGTTCAAGTGCCAGAAATCTGGCCACTGGGCCAAGGAATGCCTGCAGCCCAGGACTCCTCCCAAGCCATGTCCCATCTGTGCAGGGACCCACTGGAAGTCAGACTGCCCAGCCCACCCAGCAGCCACTCCTAGAGCCCCTAAAGCTCTGGCCCAAGGCTCTCTGACTGACTCCTTCCCAGATCTGCTCAGCTTAGCAGCTGAAGACTGATGCTGCCCAATAGCCTCGGAAGCCCCCTGGACCATCACGGACACCAAGCTTTGGGTAAACTCTTACAGTGGAGGGTAAGTCCCTCCCCTGTTTAATCGATATGGGGGCTACCCACTCCACATTACCTTCTTTTCAAGGGCCTGTTTCCCTTGCCCCCATAACTGTTGTGGGTATTGACGGCCAAGCTTCAAAACCCCTTAAAACTCCCCCACTCTGGGGCCAACTTGGACAACATTCTTTTATGCACTCTTTTTTAGTTATCCCCACCTGCCCAGTTCCCTTATTAGGCTGAGACATTTTAACCAAATTATCTACCTCCCTGACTATTCCTGGACTACAGCCACATCTCATTGCCACCCTTCTTCCCAACCCAAAGCCTCCTTTGCATCTTCCTGTCATATCCCCCCACCTTAACCCACAACTATGGGACAACTTTACTCCCTCCCTGGCAACCGATCACATGCTCATTACCATCCCATTCAAACCTAATCACCCTTACCCTGCTTAATGCCAGTATCCCATCCAACAGCATGCTTTAAAAGGATTAAAGCCTGTTATCACTCGCCTGTTACAGTGTGGGCTTCTAAAACCTATAAACTCTCCTTACAATTCCCCCATTTTACCTGTCCAAAAACCAGACGAGTCTTACAGGTTAGTTCAGGATCTGTGCCTTATCAACCAAATTGTTTTGCCTATCCACCCTGTAGTGCCCAACCCATACAGTTTTTTGTCCTCAATACCTTCCTCCACAACCCACTATTCCATTCTTGACCTTAAAGATGCTTTTTTCACTATTCCCCTGCACCCCTCATCCCAGCCTCTCTTTGCTTTTACCTGGACTGACCCTGACACACATCAGTCCCAGCAGCTTACCTGGGCTGTGCTGCCGCAAGTCTTCAGGGACAGCCCTCATTACTTCAGCCAAGCTCTTTCTCATGATTTACTTTCATTCCACCCCTCTGCTTCTCATCTTATTCAATATATTGATGATCTTCTACTTTGTAGCCCCTCCTTTGAATCTTCTCAACAAGACACTCTCCTGCTTCTTCAACATTTATTCTCCAAAGGATATTGGGTATCCCCCACATAGCTCAAATTTCTTCCCCATCTGTTACCTATCTCAGCATAATTCTTCATGAAAACACACGTGCTCTCCCTGCCAATCGTGTCTGACTGATCTCTCAAACCCCAACACCTTCTACAAAACAACTCCTTTCCTTCCTAGGCATGGTTGGATACTTTCAACTTTAGATACCTGGTTTTGCCATCCTAACAAAACCATTATATAAAATCACAAAAGGAAACCTAGCCGACCCCATAGATCCTAAATCCTTTCCCCACTCCTCTTTCTGTTCCTTCAAGACAGCTTTAGAGACTGCCCCCACACTAGCTCTCCCTGACTCATCCCAACCCTTTTCATTACACACAGCCAAAGTGCAGGGCTGTGCAGCTGGAATTCTTACACAAGGACTCGGACCACGTCCTGTAGCCTTTTTGTCCAAACAACTTGACCTTACTGTTTTAGGCTGGCCATCATGTCTCCGTGTAGCAGCTGCCACTGCCCTAATAGTTTTAGAGGCCCTCAAAATCACAAACTATGCTCAACTCACTCTCTACAGCTCTCATAACTTCCAAAATCTATTTTGTTCCTCACACCCAATGCATACACTTTCTGCTCCCCAGCTCCTTCAGCTATACTCACTCTTCATTGAGTCTCCCACAATTACCATTGTTCCTGGCCCAGACTTCAATCTGGCCTCCCAGATTATTCCAGATACCACACCTGACCCCCATGATTATATCTCTCTGATCCACCTGACATTCACCCCATTTCCGCATATTTCCTTCTTTCCTGTTCCTCACCCTGATCACATTTGGTTTATTGATGGCAGTTCCACCAGGCCTAATCGCCACTCACTAGCAAAGGCAGGCTATGCTATAGTATCTTCCACATCTATCATTGAGGCTACCGCTCTGCCCCCCTCCACTACCTCTCAGCAAGCAGAACTCATTGCCTTAACTCGAGCCCTCACCCTTGCAAAGGGACTGCATGTCAATATTTATACTGACTCTAAATATGCCTTCCATATCCTGCACCACCATGCTGTTATATGGGCTGAAAGAGGTTTCCTCACTATGCAATGGTCCTCCATCATTAATGCCTCTTTATTAAAAACTCTTCTCAAGGCCGCTTTACTTCCAAAAGAAGCTGGAGTCATTCACTGCAAGGGCCATCAAAAGACATCAGATCCCATTGCTCAGGGCAACACTTATGCTGATAAGGTAGCTAAAGAAGCAGCTAGAATTCCAACTTCTGTCCCTCACAGCCAGTTTTTCTCTTTCTCATCAGTCACTCCCACCTACTCCCCTGCTGAAACTTCTACCTATCAATCTCCTCCCACACAAGGCAAATGTTTCTTAGACCAAGGAAAATATCTCCTTCCAGCCTCACAGGCCCATTCTATTCTGTTGTCATTTCACAACCTCTTCCATGTAGGTTACAAGCCGCTAGCCTGCCTCTTAGAACCTCTCATTTCCTTTCCATCGTGGAAATCTATCCTCAAGGAAATCACTTCTCAGTGTTCCATCTGATATTCTACTACCCCTCAGGGATTGTTCAGTCCCCCTCCCTTTCCTACACGTCAAGCTGAGGGATTTGCCCCTGCCCAGGATTGGCAAATTAACTTTACTCACATGCCCCATGTCAGGAAACTAAAATACCTCTTGGTCTGGGTTGACACTTTCACTGGATGGGTAGAGGCCTTTCCCACAGGGTCTGAGAAGGCCACTGTGGTCATTTCTTCCCTTCTGTCAGACATAATTCCTCAGTTTAGCTTTCCCACCTCTATACAGTCCGATAATGGGCCGGCCTTTACTAGTCAAATCACCCAAGCAGTTTCTCAGGCTCTTAGTATTCATTGGAAACCTCATGCTCCTTATTGTCCTCAGTCTTCAGGAAAGGTAGAATGAACTAATGGTCTTTTAAAGACACACCTCACCAAGCTCAGCCTCCAACTTAAAAAGAACTGGACAGTACTTTTACTTCTTGCCCTTCTCAGAATTAGAGCCTGTCCTCGAGAGGCTACAGGGTACAGTCCGTTTGAACTTTTATATGGACGCACATTCTTACTTGGCCCCAACCTCATTCCAGACACCAGCCCTCTAGGTGACTATCTTCCAGTCCTCCAGCAGGCTAGACAGGAAATTTGCCAGGCTGCTAATCTTCTCTTGCCTACTCCAGATTCCCAGCAACATGAAGACACCCTAGCTGGACGATCAGTTCTTGTTAAGAATCTGACCTCTCAAACTCTACAACCTCGATGAACCAGACCCTACTTAGTCATCTATAGTACTCCAACCACTGTCCACCTGTAGGACCCTTCCCATTGGGTTCACCATTCCAGGCTAAAGCTGTGTGTCCATCAGCCAGCCAGCCTGATATCTCCTCTTCCTCCTGGAAGTCACAAGTACTCTCCCCTACTTCCCCTAAACTCACTCGCATTTATGAAGAACAGTAATAACACTTATGAGCCTAATACATCCTTTCATTCTGTTAGGTCTATCCATCCTTACCCTACTTTTTGCAACAGGGCTTTAGCAGTCACCTCCACTACTTTGACTGTGCCCTAAAAACTTGTCATCCCTACTATATTCTGTCTAGTCATAATCCTATTCACCATTCTCAACTACTCATAAATGACCTGCTCTTGTTTACACTGCCAGTTTACATTGTTTCTCCAAGACATCACAGCTGATATCTCCTGGTGCTATCCCCAAACTGCCACTCTTGACTCCCTCTTGGAGTGGATAGATGATTTTTGGTGGCAGAGCACCCTCCAATACTTCCACCCTGATGAAGTTCTATTCTTTACTTTTCTACTCACTCTTATTCTCATTCCTATTCTTATGCCACTCTCTACCTCTCCCTAGTTACCTCCAGCATACTATCAATCTCACCCACTCTCTCCTCACTGCCTCCAATCCTTCTCTAGCAAAGAATTGTTGGCTATGCGTTTCCCTTTCTTCCTGCTTTTACACAGCCATCCCCACTCTACAGGCTGACTGGGCTACCTGTCCTGTCTCCCTGCACCTCAGAACCTCCTTTAATAGCCCTCATCTATACCTGTCTGAGGAACTTCTTTACTTTCTAGACAGATTTGATGAGAATCCTCCAGACATTTCACACCAACAAGCTGCCACACTTCTCTGCGTCTACTTACAGCACCTTTCTCCTTATGTCAATTCCACCCACCCCATATTTGGATCCCTAACTACACAAACAACTATCCCTGTTGCCGCTTCTTTATGCATCTCCCAACAGCAGCCTACTGGAATCCCTTTAGGCAACCTTACACTGTCCAAATGTTCCTTTACTCTTTATCTCCAGAGCCCAGCCACACACCTTACCAAACAGATGAGAGCATTCCAACTTCACATTACTGATAAGCCCTCTATCATTACTGACAAACTAAAAACCATTGGCAGTCACTATTGTTCAGGAAGACACCTACCCTGCATCTCACTCCATCCTTGGCTACCCTCCCCCTGCTTGTCTGAATCTCCTCCTAGCCCCTCCTCTTGCTTGCTTATACCCAGCCCCATAAATAGCAGTGAAAGGTTACTTGTAGACACTATGTGCTTTCTCATACACCATGAAAACTGAGCCCCTCCTTCTACGCAGTTGCACCATCAATCCCCATTACAACCTCTAACGGCTGCTACCCTTGCTGGATCTCTAGGATTTTGGGTGCAGGATTCCTCTTGCAGTACACCCTCTCACGTTTTCACTTTACATTTCCAGTTCTGCCTGACACAAGGTCTCTTCTTTTTATGTGGCTCTTCCACCTACATGTGCCTACCTGCCAACTGGACGAGCACATGCATTCTAGTCTTCCTTACCCTCAAAATCCAGTTTGCAGATGGGAACGAACAACTGCCTGTCCCCCTCATGACATCAACACGACAAAAAAGAGTCATCCCACTAATCCCCTTACTTGTGGGTCTAGGACTTTCTGCCTCCACTATTGCACTTGGAACGGGAATAGCAGGCATCTCAACCGCTGCCACAACATTCTGCAGCCTCTCTAATGACTTCTCTGCTAGCATTACAGATATATCACAAACTTTATCTGTTCTCCAATCCCAGGTTGACTCTTTAGCTGCAGTTGTCCTCCAGAACCGCCGAGGCCTTGATTTACTCACTGCTGAAAAAGGAGGACTCTATATTTTTAAGTGAAGAGTGTTGGTTTTACCTAAATCAGTCTGGCCTGGTATATGGCAACATAAAAAAACTCAAGGATAGAGCCCAAAAACTTGCCAACCAAGCAAACAATAACCTTGAACCCCCTTGGACACTCTCTAATTGGACGTCCTGGGTGCTCCCAATTCTTAGTCCTTTAACACCTATTTTTCTCCTTCTCTTATTCAGACCTTCTGTCTTTCGTTTAGTTTCTCATTTCATACAAAACCGCATCCAGGCCATCACCAATAATTCTGTATGACAAATGTTCCTTCTAACAACCCCACAATATCACCTTACCCCAGAATCTTCCTTCAGCTTAATGTCTCCCACTTTAGGTTCCCATGCCTCCCCTAATCCCGCTCAAAGCAGCCCTGAGAGACATTGCCAATTATTTCTCCCTCCCACCCTCAAAAATTTTCGCTGCCCCAACACTTCACCACTGTTTTGTTTTACTTTTCTTATTAATATAAGACAGGAATGTCAGGCCTCTGAGCCCAAGCTAAGCCATCATATCCCCTGTGCCTTGCACGTATACATCCAGATGGCCTGAAGCAACTGAAGATCCACAAAAGAAGTGAAAATAGCCTGAACTGATGACATTCCACCATTGTGATTTGTTTCTGCCCCACCCTAACTGATCAATGTACTTTGTAATCTCTCCAACCCTTAAGAAGGTTCTTTGTAATTCTCCCCACCCTTGAGAATGTACTCTGTGAGATCCACCTCCTGCCCACAAAACATTGCTTCTAACTCTACCATCTATCCCAAAACCTATAAGAACTAATGATAATCCCATCACCCTTTGCTGACTCTCTTTTCGGACTCAGCCCACCTGCACCTAGGTAAAATAAACAGCTTTATTGCTCACACAAAGCCTGTTTGGTGGTCTCTTCACATGAACGTGTGAAACAAAAAGTGGTTTATTTTGGTTCACGGTTCTGCGGGTTATACAAGATGCATGGTGCTGGCATCTGCTGCTGGTGAGGGCTTTGGGAAGCTTCTAATCATGGTGGAAGGTGAAGGAGGAACAGGTGCATCATGTAGTGAGAGCAGGACAAAGGGCTGGGGGCGGCAGGGTGGGTTTCATATTCCTTTAAACAACCAGATCTCACATGAACTATCTGAGCAAGAGCTCACCTATCATCAAGAGGATGTCACTAAACCATTCATGAGGAATCCACCCCCATAACCTAATTACCTCATATCAGGCTCCACCTCGAACATTGGAGATTACATTGCAGCCTGAGATTTGGAGGGGATACACATCCAAACCATATCATAGAGTGAGTAATTATGGATGGATGATGGTGGAAGAATGTGAAAATTCTGTATTATATCATGTTAATGTGATCTATGTTCTCTCATATCTTATTTGGTCTCTCATATCTTAATTGGTATACTAAGGGAAAAAGAAGTGTTCTGAGTCTTAAAAGGTGCAGCAAAACTATGCTAAACTAATTCAATATTTGGATTTGTTTTTTTTTAAATGGCAATAATTCTCAAAACTTTTATATATTAAAATAATTGACTGGCTGACTCAAGTCTGTGGTGTAGTTGGAGAGTGAGAATGAGTAAACTATGTAGGATTTCTAAAAAGAATTCTACTTATAGAATGCCTTTATTAATTAATTTATTTTTTTCAAATAGGGCCCTATTACTAGCAATCAGAATACTTGTGTTGAAAATACTAGAATACAATATGGAGAATACTGATACTGATTTTAAAAATATACCCCTGAGTAAAGGTATAAGAGCATAAAATAGTTATCTAGCTCATATAATTTGGGATTTTTATGGCTTTTATTGCTTTAACTGAATTGTTCTTTGGTGCAATTTCATTGGTTTACACTCAAGGACACTACAGTCCTATAAAATACTTTGCTTTGTCTAATGTAAGGATATTATTGTGATATATAGATACTAGCAAGAGCGTAAAACTTATGGCAGGGCTGGGGGCTAGAGGAGGGATAGCATTTGGAGAAATACCTAATGTAGATGATGAGTTGATGGGTGCAGCAAACCACAATGGCACATGTATACCTATGTAACAAATCTGCACATTCTGCACATGTATCCCAGAACCCGGGGCAGTGGCTCACACCTGTAATCCCAGCACTGTGGGAGGCCGAGGCAGGAGGATCACAAGGTCAGGAGATCGAGACCATCCTGGTGAACACGGTGAAACCCTGTCTCTACTAAAAATACAAAAATGTTAGCCGGGCATGGTGGTGGGCACCTGTAGTCCCAGCTACTCGGGTGGCTAAGGTAGGAGAATGGTGTGAACCCGGGAGGCAGAGCTTGCAGTGAGCTGAGATGGCACCACTGCACTGCACTTCAGCCTGGGAGACAGAGCGAGACTCCACCTCAAAAAAAAAAAAAACAAAAAAACTTATGGCAGATTGTATTTTCTAAAAAGGACCTCAATAATATTTCCCATTCCCAAATGCTAATACGCAATGTGACCTTGTTAGTATTCCATTAAGAGGTGGATCTATTTCTCCTTCCTCCTAAGTCTGGGTGGGCTTTGTGACTGACTGTTTTCACAAAAGTAAGTGATATGACTTCTGAGGTTAGGTAATAAGAAGGTTTTCAGTCTCTACTAGAACCTTTTGTAATGCTTGCTTTCAGGGTGCTCCCTCAAGGATCCCAGAATCTATGCTGTGTGAAACCCAAATAACATGGAGAGACCGTCAATGGGTGTTTGGTGGGCAGCTGCTGTCAAGATTACGGTCGACAGCCATGTCAGATCACTGTAGCCTCAGTTAATATCTGACCACAGCTGCATGAGAAACTCTGGGTGACAACTACACTGCTGAGGCCAATCAACCAACAGAAATGTGAGAAACAATAATGAATCACCAGGCACTTGATTTGGGAGTGGTTTTGTTACACAGCAACAGATAACAGGACAGAACTTAAGTGAATAAAGCACTCATATTTTATTAAAGTTTTTACCTCCGTTTTATGACAGTACCCTTGTTTTTCCTTTGACTCTACTCTCTTGTTTTATATTCGTATTATCCAGTTTATATTTTATCCATCTTTGTAAAGCACCTTAAATTCATTTTGTAAGATGACCATATGTACATAATTCTTTATGTAAGAAATTCACATCGAGTCCAAGTCAAAAATATATATATTAATCCATTTATCTTTTCTGAGTCTCGCAAAGAAAATGGGAGGATACTAAGAAGTAATGTTACACTTCTGCTTTCAAGGAAATGGAGTTTTGGGGAGCAAGCAAGAGCTTCCTATTTGTTAGTGTTATTGGAGCAAGCAGAAAAAAATGTTTGACTGTGTAGACTTATTCAGCTTATTCTATCTATGAATGCAAATTTGTTTGGAAAAATATCACACAATGCTAAGTATGTCTTACACTTTAGTGCATAGAAGAATAAAGAACTATGTTTCTAATCTCTGAAGCATTCTTCATCAAAATAACAAGATTGGCAGATGAGGGTGGCAGATATAATGAAAATCTGAGTTCTCAAATTAGCAAATGATAAAATTCCTAGTTAATTTTTATCTCAAAAATTTGTAATATCTAGTTTACTAAATATGGAAGTTAGAAATTCCCTTTATGTCACAAAGAAATCTATTGTTCAGGAAACAGTGCTGAACATTTAAATATCATAAATAGGTAAAGCCAAATGCATTTTACAAACAAGTAATTGGTATTTATTAAAGAATATTTCTTCTTTTCTATTGGCAATTCCCTTATCAGTTTTTCTCAAGTATTAAAATAGCTCATTTGCTTTTTCCTTTAAAGATATCAGGATTGTGTTTTAAAGGAGCATACTTTCTGTCGTCTTAAATTAGGCAAGAGCAAATGAAATGACTGGAAAGTGTCCTGAACCGAGAATATATATATTTATTCTTTATACATATATTCTTTATATATATATTATATATATATAATATGCTGAAAAAAATACCCAAATGCCAGTGTGAATTTTTTTCCTTATTTATGGTAGTAGTGGAAAGCTGAGAATACCAAAATGTCTTTGTTTATGTGCACTATGTTTAAAAAAGAGAAAATATTTTTTAGTTTCATGTAAATGCTAATAAGATTTATATTTAAATAAAAATATATTGGTGAAAATTTTTTACAGTAAAACCACTTTAATTTTAACTGAAGGACATTAGCACCTGCAGGGGCAGGATTTCTGTGTGTACAGAGAATGTGGGACCTGGGCTGCAACTGCACTCCAGGGAACACATCAACAAAGTCGAACATTTAAACTTCTCTCTGGCATACTTCCAGCTCCATATTAAAGGGCAATGAAACTTGAAGTTGGAGTTTTTGGGTGGGGTGAAATGGGGGCGGTGGGAGAAACTAGATTGGGGGCTGATAGAAAATAAAGAAAGTAAATCTACAATTTGACTTTATTATTACTCACTTTTGTTTTTACTGTTTCCTTCCTTGTTTCAGAAATAACTTGCTGATAAATCAATAATGTGGAGATCTTCACTTTGAACAAGATATTTATGTTTATTTTTTCTCAGTTTTCATGATTTTTACTGGTTAACTCCACCACATACTGAGAACACTCACTAGTACCTGGTAAGTGCATGGTCAGTAATTGTTCATGCGGGTTATAATAACAATAGCTAATACTTAGATGCCACTTGCCGTGTGCTAATCATTGTATTAATTATCTTCCATATATTAAGTGATTTAATTCTGAAAACAACATTATATCATTGTTATCTCTATTTCCTAGGTGATAAACTGAGGTCTAGGGTTGTAACTTGCCCAAGGTTATACAACCAACTGTGTTAGGAAGGGAATTCTAGCCAAGGTGGTCTGACTGCAGAATCTGAGCTTGCATCCACACCGCTGTTACT
Organism: Pongo pygmaeus; assembly: GCF_028885625.2. Classification (NCBI taxonomy): domain Eukaryota; kingdom Metazoa; phylum Chordata; class Mammalia; order Primates; family Hominidae; genus Pongo; species Pongo pygmaeus. The sequence goes on along the minus strand of NC_072373.2, from coordinate 151,232,546 downwards.
GCCTCTCTGAAAGTAAAGTTCTAAAATGTGAGAGGTGACTGTTTATTTACACACTCCTTTAGGAGAATCTGAGAAATTGATCTGAGTGGGAAGATAAAATTGGGGAGCATTTAGGTGGCTCTGCAGAGAAGTTGGCAGCACTTGAGGAAAAAGAAGCACTGTTGTTTTGAATAATTACATTCCTCACTTAGGTCATCTAAGGTCTTGTAGAAAAGCCTCCTGCATTAGATTGAGTGAAAGATGTAGTTGTCATGATTGCTGTGTAGGCTGATGTGACAGAATAAATGACCTCACTGGCACAGTGCCACTCTCCAGGAGCCAGGATGCACAGAAAAGCAGGGGAATTTTGGGGTAATTTGAGCGATATTTGCAGTGGTGGCAACACATGGCTGTTTCTTCACAGCAGGCAGCAGTAGCAGGGAGTCTTTTTTAGGGCTTTGTTCTTATCACCTAAAACTTCCAAAGCTTAACTGACTGCCAAGATAATTAACCCCCCTACATACTGAAGGTTCTTTTAGATCCACTTTCTGATACATTAAGAAAAAGAAAGAAAATAATCATTTTCAGGTTGAGCTGCCTGGCCCTTAGATGTTCATAAATGGCAAATTGCAGCCTGATAGGAAATAAAACCACATTTCTTAAGGACAATTTTGAAAGAAACCTATTATTTTTTTCCTTATTTTTGAGTGCATAAAATTGTAATATACTTTATAGACTTTATTATTTACATTGCCTCAAAATGGGGGGTTGGAATTAGAAACATAGTACATTGGCACCAGAAGAGATCCATTGCAGCTAAACTAACCCTCTCATTTTATATTAATCATAACTATCATACAAACCCGTGACGTGCAATGTCTGAATGAAATACCAGGTAAAATGTTCTGTACTTTCAGATTGCTTACCAATCTTAATGCTTGCTCAAGCCATCAATGTAGGGTAAATAATTCAAATCCTTTTCACTTAAAATGCTCAAGGAGCTTTGTGGATCTCAAAGCCACAGTATGATTTTCACTGAATACTTACTAGAAACAACAAACAACCTTTATATCAATGAAAGGATTATGATGTTTTGGCTCATCAACATGGGTCCACATTCATCTTAAGAAAAAAAACAACATTAGCATTTAATATTTTCAACAACAAAACCAAACTGTATGGCATAGGGAACATTATTTTTGAAAGGCAGTGAGCCCTTCCAATATATTATTGCATTGGTTCAGATTGTATATCAGCTGTGCAATTATGGTACATCCTCAATACAAAATATTATTCAGCCATTAAATGAATTAATGGGCTATACTTGTTAATTTAACAAGTGAGAAAAGCAGGCAACGTAGACATTATTATAATGTGATGTCATATTAATGTTCTCAATATGGTGATATGAACAGGAAGAACAATATGCAAGAATATATGACAGTTGGTTAACATGAATTGCCTGGTTGAGGGTGTGAGTAGGAATGGGGGATGGGAATAAATGTACAAGGAAAGGGCAGTGAAGCGGAGAGAAAAATAATAAAAACACATTAACTTAAAACTTATGCTATGCACTTATTTCAAATCACAGATGCATGTAGAAAAGACATTAAAATCCCATGTTAAAAAAGTATGTCGGCTGGGCGCGGTGGCTCATACCTGTAATCCCAGCACTTTGGGAGGACGAGGCGGGCTGATCACGAGGTCAAGAGATTGAGACCATCCTGGCCATGATGGAGAAACCCCATCTCTACTAAAATTACAAAAAAATTAGCTGGGCGTGGTGGTGCGTGCCTGTAATCCTAGCTACTCAGGAGGTGGAGGTAAGAGAATCACTTGAACCCAGGAGGCAGAGGTCACAGTGAGCTGAGATCGCGCCATTGCACTCCAGCCTGGGCAACAAGGGCAAAACTTGGTGTCAAAGAAAAAATAAAAAAGTATGCCATGCTTCATCTAGCCTCAAGAGAACATAATTGTAAATTGGAATATTATCCTTACACTATACAAATGTATAGCTGTGGAACATACCCTACAGAGGCAGAAAGCTTGGGTATGAATCCAGCCATTTTTAATCCTTATCTGAGTCTGAGCAAGTTTGTGAGAGCTCCTGTAGGGGAGCAGCAGGGGATGTAGCTTTGAGTTTGAAAACTAACTTTGCTATTTCCTACCTGTGTGACATTAGACACTTTTGACGTTGAAAAGACAAGGATAGAATTGCATATGTTAGTGTGAGAATTAAATGGGATAGCACAGTTTAACTATTCAAAACTGTATCAACGTTCAAGAAAGAAATATTTTCTTTAAATGCCTTTACCAAGTTATTTAATTCCTATCTGTAATCTAAAACCTAGGAATTTGAAGCTTGAGCACTGAATGATGACTTTACAATGATTCTTATTAACTGCTATGTTATCGTGTACACCCTGTAAGTGCTATAGTGGTAGCGATTGTGGAAATTAATAAGGACCAAATTGACCAGAGAGTTTCATAATGTCAAGTCTTGAATGATGGGTAAAATTTGCATTGAGAAGACATTCCAGGTAGGGGGAAAACTTGAACAATGGGGTACTACTTCTGGATTCATACTGAATTCATAATTCATGCTTCCCTCAAAAATTTCATGTTGGAAAAATTAGACAATAATGTGATACACACAAATGGGCCCTATTTTGTAGGGCAGTGAAGATGTGCATAGAAAGTTAGATAGAATATATAGAAAATTAATGATGCAGAGTCAGCATTTAATTTTATGGGGCTGGCATTAAATTGAAAAGGACTGAATAAATGATGTCATCACCAAATTATGAAAGGCTTATTAGTTATGCCTAGTATGAAGATTGTGGATTATTTGTTTATAGACCCGCATGTTATTTCTAATTATTATATTTCATGTAAATAAATTTTTCCCAACTACAGTGTAATCAGTCAACCAACAGATATTTTTTATTAGGGGATTATTACATTTCTAGTTAATAGCAAGTTTTCACACAGTCAGAGAATTTATCTTATACTTCCCTGCTGTCTGTCCATCTCATTGCTTTAGGCCAAGCTTAAAGTATTGAGTTATTTGATTGAACCTTCTGAGATTTTATAACTCCCCCTTTGTTTGTTTGTGAAGAAAAGAAGAGTTTGTAACTTAGTATTTAATGATGATCTTGTGACATATTTTACAGGTTAAGGTGGTTGAGTCTTGATTCTTAATATTTACCTAACTCACTATCAAATGAGGAAGTGGAATAAGGAATAACATGAGGAAAGATAACCAAATGGAAAATGAAGCATGACTTTATCATTTTGGTAAGCTCCTTACAAATCCTCCAAAAATGTCTTTTCTGAAAAAACTGAATTGAATAATATATGCTCAAGGCTATATTGCTTGCCTAATTACTCTGCCTTCTCTACTTTACTAATTTGAAGTTGCTGGGTCATCCCTTTCCACCTAATTGGATGGTGTGTGGGAGACAAGCATGAAGGCTTGGCTAAGCGGGCTTCCCGAATGGAATAGGTAAAGCAAAAGAGCAAAGGCCAGATTGTTCAGAGGGGGCAGACCTGTTATGACATCAAACATTTGGTCAGGGGGCAACAGAAGATAAGTACCATCGATTCACGAAACCCAAAATAAAAAGGGTACCTGTGTTTAAGGAGTAACAGAACACCATCCAGTGAATGTCCTGAGCCGGGCTGAATAATTACAACACAGTGTAATACATGTTAAATAGATAAGTACTAGATAGAGTGGTGAGACAAAGGTAGAAGCGATTAATTCTTTGTGTGAGTCAGAGAAGGCTTCCTAAAGAAAGATGCATTAAGGGCAAGTAATATTTGCCAGACTAATGATTGTCACAAGGAGGAAATTCCAGAAAAGGGGAATTTGGTAAACCATGGCAAATTTGGGGAAAGGTAAAGTGTTTGGTATAACTGAATAAACTTGTCAGGCAAAAATGAAAACTGGGGAGGAAAGTAGATATGAGAAGCTCTTAACTGTCATACTAACAAGTATAAGCTTTGTCCAATGATATCTACGGAAAGGTGGACGAAAAGAAGACAGTTGGGTGAATGCTTGCCCTAATGATTTGAACAGTAGTTCATCTCCAAAGATCTTATTACATAAATATTTCCATCGTATTCGTTCCTAATGGCTGCTGTAACAGATTATTCACAAATTCGGCTTAAGACACCATAAACTTATTATCTTATAGGTCTGGAGTTTAGAAGTCTGAAATGGGTTTCCCTGAGCTAAAACAAAGGTATCAGCAGGGCCGACTCCCTTCTGGAGATGCCAGGGAAGAATACATTTCCTACCCTTTTTTCTGCTTCTAGAGGCTGTCCTCATTCCTTGGTTTGTGGAGTTCTATTTCAATGCCAGCAATGGCTGGTAGAGTCTGCGCCACACTGCATCACTGTAACTCCTGCCCTTCTTCTGAATCTCTCCTTCATTTATAAGGACGTTGTGATGACATTGGGCCCACCTGGATAATCTAGGATCATCTCCTCATCTCAAGGTCAGCTGATTAATAGCCTTAATTTCATCTGCAACTTTAATTCTCTTCACCATGTAATCTACCATATTAAGAGGTTCTGAAGAGTAGGGCATGGGCATTTTTTTGGGAGGGGGCATTATTCTGTTTACCACACGAAGGTTTGAATATATCTATTAAACAGATGAGTATTTTCAATATCACATTTCTATAACATTATCCTGCAATGGCACTGATAATAATAGGTCACAGGCTTACCATGTAAGAAATTAGAAGATAATGAGAAGTTATTATCATGGATTCCCTAAAAATGTAAAAGACCCTTTGGCAGGTAGCTCATCTTTCTTGAGAACAGGAATTCAGCAAAGCTGTAGCAGAATTGCTTCATTTAGATAACATTTTATTTGTTAGAGCAAGATTTGGCAGGCTTCATTTCAACAGCTGGAGAAATTAATTTAAAATCACAAATTTAGTGTATTGGCACACTTTTACAGGTAGGCAAAGAAAAATTACCTATTTTTGAGATCAAAGTCACTGCTTCTACATTTTAATGAGAAGATTTAAAGATAGATAGAAGCTATATATTTAAGCAGATATGATTTAATAGATAGTAGAAAACTGTCAGAAAATGGATCCACTGTGAAAACCTCTACAGTTCTCCATGATTTCTTTGTTAACAATAACAATTTTAAATGTGTACTTTTCTGAACAGAAAAAATAGCAATTTACTTTATAAATACTTTCATATTTATAATACCCCTTTAAAAATAGTAAATTAAAGGGAATATTGCAATGTGAACTGCGATATTTCTAAAATTAAAAATAATAAAGGATTCAAATACACTAATGAGATAGTATAACTTCCAATTCACTGAAAGGTAATAGAATAGAATACTTCAGCTTTATTACACTGTTTTTACATTGATAAGCATAAACAATATTATATCTTGATACATTTATATTTTACTGATTAAATATCCAAAGTCACAATCTGTGAAATCAGTATGGAAATAGTATATATCTCAGTCTAAACTTAGAAACAGATTTTTTTTTGCTTTTTTTTCAATTTGTGGAGGTAAACCTTTTTTTTTTTTAGAATATTAGAAGAAGAAATAGATTTAGCAAACAGAAGTCTAAGTTGTTTTAGTGGACATTTAAGTTCAGAACAATTCACAAAATGGTAAAATGTGTTTCTTCAATTCTTTATTTTATCTCAACAATTTCTCAGCTAGTCTACAGAAAAAACAGTTCATTCAAAATACATCTTATTATTGTAACAGTCATTCCCTTTTCACTGTTTGATATTCTGCCCCTTCATTCTCTTATGTTCCACTTTCTGTAACAGAGCTCATTACCAAGGTGGTAGGCGACTAGTTTCAAAGGCAACATAAGTCACAAAAATATCAAGCCAGTGGTTTCCTTCAGGACATTCATATACTTCTTGTGTTAGAAAGAAAATCTTTCCTTGGGTGCAGTGATATCACTCCTGAGAAACCAATTACTTTCCAAATATCTGCAATACTATTTTTGACAGAACTATTTCACATAGAAAAGCATACTATATCTATATGATACATAATTTTACCTTATTATCTACAGTTCCTATAGTGTAAACAGGAAAACTGATTTAAAATACTTTTTGTCTAGTAGTTAATAATTGGATAATTTGATGAGTCATTTTTATACATTGGTCATCCACAGCTTGGAATTTTTATTTTTGTGCAGTTGTAATTATCCATCATTCTCTATGTTTACCTTAAACATCCAAAACAACAGGGGACATTTTTGAACAATCTGTAATATTCTTCTTGAATCTAAAAATTAAAAAAAGGAAAGGAAGAAATGTTAATCATAACAATCACATTTAATTTTTTTTTTCAAATCACAATAAATTGTTATATATGGTTTTCTAAAGTATTATAGCTCAGAATATGTCCATTTAAGTTATGTTTATATCCCTAATACCAAGGTTCTTTTAAAAGCATATTTTCCTATGAACAGCTAGGCGATTTAGGCAATAAAGGCAGAAGTCATAAATCTATGAGAGTAAGAATTTTCTATCAATTTGGCAACTGATGCTACATGAATATACTAGGAACCACCAAAATAAGAAATTGTTTACCTTTCTAGATAAAACACACAGGAATAAGAAAATGAACATCCCCTGGAAAGCATTGCTGATTGTGAAGAGGTAAGCTGTAACCACTGATGCGTGCACAACATGGAGAACCCCAAAGATCCAGGTGGTGCCGAGAAGGAACAGAAGAGCGAGGGCTCCTCTTGCACAAGACCTATCACATATAAGAAATGTGTCAGTGAAGAAAGCCATGTATAGTCAACACGTCTCCCAAATTACTCAAATTATGTGGGAGGTGAGTTTTCAGTATAACCAAGAAACCTTTTACAAATAGACGCAGTAGAATTTCAAAACTGCTAAGTTGTGCTGCAGTTAAGTGGGACAGCCTTTAGGGTATGCTACTAAACCGTGGCAGGGGTGTGCTTCCGAAGTCAAATTGCTATTACCAAAACATGGAATTATGTTTAAGATTAAGTAATTTCCTTAATCTTAAAATATTTTTGTCTGGTGTACTGCAGTGTGCATGCTTTGATTTCAAATGTAATGTTGCAGGAATTCCCGGAGGTAAGACATATATCTGTTAGGAAGTATTTTCCCTAAGAAACTCTGAAAAGTATACCATGTGGACTGGGGTCAGCACATAGCTATTACATCAAAGGAGGCTCTGCTTTTCTTTCAGGTTTAGAAGAAACGAACGTGTAGGATATAAAAATAGGGTTTTGTTTTTTTTTTGTTTTGCTTTTGCAATACAAAAATATGTCAAAATAAATTCATTACAGAATACTGTTTTCTTAAAAATTAAAGAAAAAATACACACACATACGCACTCTTACATCTTTTCAGCAGAATGCCTGTGACTTTTGGTAAAACAGTGTTCTATCCTGCTCACTAAGGACATTGCCTTGGAAATGAAGCAACTAATGATTATTCTCTCATTCATTTTTAGTCCAATCATTCCTTATTGCAGTAGATGTTTTAGCAGTGTACCTCAGAAAATGAGTCATTTTCAACTTTATTAAAACCAGTACACTACATGAAACCATAACTAGTGAGGACTAAAAGAAAGTATTCGATCAAACATTTACTAAATCCCAACTATAAATCTTGTGCAAGGTATTGAAACTACAGGAGTGTTCCCAAGCAACACAAATAGTCCGTGGTTTCCAGTGTTCCCTATAGCATAATTCAGCTCTTCCTGAACAAATCATTTTCAAGGTTTCAATAAATCAGTTTTAAAGCAGAAGGGTGGGTGTAAAGGAAAAATCATGACAACATACAAACTAGGGATAACAAGAAAGAAACAGTTACTAAGTTCTGAAAAGCATTTTATAAAAGAAAATCACTAAGGCCTTCCTTGCCTTAAAACACAGTCATCGTCTTTTCCCTTTCAAAGGGGTGTATGTTTGAAAAAATTGCTTCTTACCACTTAATCTGCAGTAATTATAGTCTTAATATACATACTAAATGCTATTTTCCAATGCGTCTTTTAAATATGGTAAAGTATGAAACAATCATTTAAAAATAATTCCCCAAATTATTTGTACTTTGAGTTACTAAAGCTTTTTTTTTACTAAAAAAAAAAAAAAAAAAGGTGAACTTAAAGACGCATTTACCTTATGTTCTCAAAGCAACTAACTTCTGGTTTCAACCCTGCAGTGTGACGAAAAACTTTGTATATGATAACTCCAAAAGCCAAGAGATTAACCTGGAAAAAGAATTAATTTCAAAGAAGAGATAGTTTTCATCTTAAATTAGATACATATAAAGAAAATAAATAGTAAAGATTTCAATAAGATAGAAACTAAAAATCATGGCATTTATACAATTCTTTACAATATCACTGAAAATTATAAGTACAAGTGGTACTGAAAGCAACCTGTTTATGAAACTTCTTCAGATGTTATCATCACACCTAAAGATTGATGAGTATCATCTGCTGCCACTAATATGAGTATCATCTGCTGCCACTAATATGCCACTAATATGCCACTAATATGTATATATTAATTAATATATACATTAAGTTAAATTTTGGTTTGGAAAGCTTTATAAACACTAAAGAAAACAAATTTTTGTTCAGTAAATTCTATACTGTTTCTTTGAAGAAACGTGTTAGTGATAATTCTGTGAACACTTTAAAAATTTAGACTGGAAAAGAAAAATTGAAAGATTGAAAAGAAATAAGAAAACTCAACAAAACACTCTCAGTTTCTATTGTGAGGAAATGTTTGAATGTAGTTTATCTCGTATGATTTATCTAGATTCTCTCCTAATACAAATGTTAATATTTTTTTTCCTTGATTTAACCTTGGATGCTTTCAAAATGTTAATCAATGAATTAAATGTTTGTTGTTAGGCAAATAAGTGTTAATAAACACATTCTATTATTTGTATTTTGTAATATGGGCTAAATGGAATTGTAGAGTTGTCACTATTTTTATTGTGACTGCATTATGGAAAGTTTCCTCTTATTTTCCTTTTTCTCTAGTTTTGAAGAACTCCAAGTCATATTTGCAGTGTTAGAAGGCTAAATGAGGGGTATATGTTAAATGTATAGATAGTCTAATATGAGCATGCCAATAATTTAAAATATTAAATATTATAGAAATGGTTGGAAGGCTAATCCCTTATGAAGTCTATTTTATTAATTCGAGCAGATTTTTCCAAAGACACTTTGAAATGACAACAGCAAAGTGCAACATTATAATTTTCAGCTAATTCTTCCACTAGTAATTCAGAAGCTTACAGTTTTCAAACATTTCTTTTTTCTATATTCTAATAAGTTTTATGTAGCCTCTCAAAATGAAATTTAGCATATTGTAGTATTACAAACAACAGTATAAAATAATGGGCCTGAGAATTTCATGTTGCCACTTTTGTATGGAGGGATCCTTGAGAAGAAATCTCAGAGGAATAAGGGGTCTAGTCTCTACTTCCTGTTTCCAAATGTCCATTACTTCTAATTATATGAGTAATTAATCCTAATTATAGTAATGCTTCCATACTTTAGCAATTGTAGAGGTGAGATAAAGAATATTGAAATTGATTTAGGTGATAGTTCCATCCTCTTTGTATGCTCAAATAATTAACTGAAATGACAATTAAATAATATTTAATTTTATAAGTAGTCTTTCATACTCATGAAACTGGAATACTTAGTATTTTCTAGAGTTCAATAGCTATAGCTTCTTTGTATAAATTTGGAAACAACCGTATTTAATTTTATAAATATATGCCCATATATTTATAAATAAGAGTTGTAAAATTTGGTTAGTCTAAATAATATATGCCTACCCATTACTGGTTTGAAGAATTTTAAATAATTTTTATGAGGTATTTATATTGATCTTGTTATCTCAACAAAGAAAGAGTTAGAAGATAAAGTAAACGACGAGAAAAGCTGTTCTCTAGATCCACAAGTTTTCCACATAAATAGTAATTTATTTAAGTTTCTTAAACTTCTGTTTTCAATAAAACTGAGTTTGAAAAATAGTTGCTCATACTGCTAATGGTTTCTCAGAAGTTCACATTCATTTTGGATATGCTCTTCTACATCACATGCTGAACTAGTGAAGACAGGAAATGGAACATTCCCTGAGGTGATCCAAATCTTGAAAGTACATTTTTTCTGTAAAAAATGGAAAATGTTTACATACTTATAAAACCCAGGTGCTGCTGGGCAAGTGGGAGGCTAATTCTTATTCCATTAGCTCATATTTTCCCAAATTTAAGAGAAAACAGATTAAAACATGTTTATCAAAAGGCGTTATAGTTTCATGTTATCCAAAAATCACAAATATACTGATTATATTATCCACATTCATTGATAATAATACAAATATGTGGAAATTTTTATTTTCACTTAGGCTAAGAATTTTTTAAAGGGCCTATTAAGTGTCTGGTGCAGTGGCAAGGGCTAGGTAACCATTAATGATTAAAACAGACATGGTCTTTTTTCTCGTATATTCTATTGAGAAACAGATAGTAAACAAATAATCATACAATCCTTATAAATCTACAAACCATGACAAATGCTATTAATTCACAAATTAGAACTGTTAGGAGAGACAAAATGGACATGTAAGATTAGAATGAAGGTTCAGGAAGTACCTGTCTTGGGACTTAGCATTTAAACCCAGACTTAATCAGTTATAATGCATTAGTAGATCAAATAATGAAGGGACAAAAAGTATTCTATAGAGAAAAACAGCATAGGAAAATCCTCAAGGCTTGAGGAGCTAAGAAAGTGATATTCCTACAAACAATTGATAAAGATGGCTGGAGTATGGTAAACAAAGCGAAGAGTGGCATGACATGAGTTGGGTGAGGAGGACAGGGACAATTATCACTTAGATTTTATTTGAAGTGCAAAGGTTTATTTACTGTTTTGTTCAATAATTATTTATGTACTATAGGCTTTCTCCTTAAAGAACCTATAGTATGCTGGAGGAGATGACCAGAAAACAGGCAAGTGCAACACGGTTCAGAAAGCACCATGTAGTTGTTTACATAGTGTCATGAAAGAACACAGGTGACTGCACCCTAAATAGGGATTTCTAAGCAGTCTTGAATGACCAGTAGAGGTGAAGGAGGACAACACAGAGAAATAAATGATTACTGTGAACATCAGTCATTGGACCTATCTATGTACTCTCACTTCCTAGGTGATCAGACCCAATGGTTCATGCCACTCTTCCCTTTGTTTACTATACTCCTGCCGCCTTTATCAATTGTTTATAGGAATATCACTTTCTTAGCTCCTCATGCCTTGATGATTTCCCTATGCTGTTTTTCTCTATAGAATACTTTTTGTCCCTTCATTATTTGATCTACTAATGCATTATAACTGATTAAATTCTAGTTTAAATGCTAAGTCCCAAGACAGGTACTTCCTAAACCTTCATTCTAATCTTACGTGTCCATTTTGTCTGTCCTTTGGCCCAATCTAACTCCTCCATTTGGAAGTCTAATAGGCATTGTGAATTAAAGAAAAGTCAAAAACCAAACTGCTGTTCTTCCCGCAAATAACCTATTTTTTTCTGCAACCTTCCGCATCTCAAAAAAATGTTACCTTATTCTTCTAAGTTATCAGTCAGTGAACTCCTTATTTCTACCTTCAAAACATATTCAGAATATGACCACTAACTACTTACCATTTCCACAGACACTATCCTGAAACAGGCCACCATCATGCCTCTTCTGCGCTACTTCAGAAACCTCCTAATTGATCTCTCTTCTGCCATCCTTATCTTCCTATAATCGATCTCATAATAGCAGTCAAACTGATCTCTTTAAAATGTAAGTCAGGTCTTTTTCCTGTTCAGAATCCTCCAATGGCTTCCTATGTCATTCAGAGTTAAAGTAAAAGATTGCACAGTGGGGTTTAAGGTCTGAAATGATTTGATCTCTGCTATACCTCTTCCCCCAAGCATTACTTCTCTATCTTTTGACCACTTCACTCCACTCACAGTGAGTTCGCCATAGTTTCTCCAGTACCCCATGCACCATGCCATAGGGCAGTTGAATTTTGGCACTAAGATATTCCCATGGCTCATACCCTCATCACTCTGTTTAAATGCCATCTTGCCTACATACTCCCTGCCATGTACTTATATTAAAAAAACTGAAACTCAAATGATAAAATCAGACCTAAGTTCAATTTTATGGAAATGTAGAGAATGATGAGTATTCTTTACTGTTTTGCACAACGCAAACTTTGTATGCCAACGTGTTCTTCCCTTGCCTTAGTCATTAAAAAACTGACACTCTCCTTGACCAACCTTTAGCCAGGTTCCTGTGAGCCCTCTTCACTACTAGTTAAGCCTTGACCTTGGGCTTCAGTGTCTGATCTTGTGGAGTCCAGTTTTAGTAAAATTTCTGATAAGTCAGTTTAGAGAGACTCTCCTCACTTCTGATACCTGATCATTCTTAATACCTAATCAAAGTCTTTAACTCACATCCTTGATATTTGCTCACCCTAGATTGCCATTCAGTAGGAATGCTGTTAAGTCAGTTTAGCAAGAATTCCTCTTACTTATGTTGTCTCTTCTAAGTAATTATTCCATTACCCTTAACTCGCACCTTGGCTATAAATGCCCTGATTTCAGAGTTGGGCCAATCTGCCTCTCCCCTGCCATAGTTTTGACACCTATCACAACAGTCCTGAATAAAGTCTCCCATGCCATTTAACAACAGTCATAACAAGTTTTTTCTTTAACTTTGTATCAGAATAATAACTTTTACCAGAAAAAATACTTATCTAAAATTATTTAGAATATGTTTTTCTTTCATTACTCAAAATTTCCTGAATGATATGATCCAAAGTCATATTATAATATTGAGCAAAGTTGGGGTAAATAAAGAAAAATATAGGTTTTCCCAGTTGCCCCTAATGTCATATTAAAATATTCAGCAAATTTGAGGTAACTGGCAAAACTCACATTTACTCCTTTATATTGTCTGTGTCCTCTCTTTATCCATAAATATATAAGCTACTTCAAATCCTTTTTCTAACAGCGTCAAAGCTTTAAATAAAGAATCAGTATCACCTAAAGACATCTAAAGGCACATGAGTTTATGGACCTAGAGGTGGAAATAAAGTTTACATGGTATGGAAAAATACCTTTGGGGAATTTTATGAAATAGGTATGAAGGGTTTGAAATGAGGTTAAAAAAAAGGATACCTCAAAAAAAGATGATAAAGAATTAGAAAGCATTTTTAATAATAAAAAACAATTTGCAGTTAACCCAGAGGTAATGACTTGGAGGAAAGATGATAAAAGTCTCCATTTTGGGTTGAGCAGCTAGAAAGATACTATCAGCACTATGTTTATATGGCAGTGTCTAACATCATGATAGCAGACTTGGGTAAATCTTTAAAATGTAAGAAAAATCATTGGTATTCATCTGAATTAAGAAAATAGTGCTTTTTAAATGAGATGCACTTTTACTCCTTAGTGCATATCTGTGTGTGCTTATTTAATCCACTGTGGTCCGTTTATTAATCTCTAAATGTTAGCGCCAAAAAAGCACCAGGGATAACTAATGATTTGTAAATGAACATTCCTTCATTATCACTTTTGTCTCATTTTTTTTTTTAATGATTTTAGATTGTCAACTTGGGTTCCATGATACTTTGATAGAAATAAACAGGGCAAGGACCTTAGATGGCAAGTATAAGAACTTTGAAATTCAATGCTGCACTTCGGAATACAGAAGAGAATAAAAATAGCTGTGAAGAAAAAAAAAGTCACTCAAAGTCATGAACACTTAACTCTTGAGGTAAAGCAATATTTTAAAGTTAAAGTCATTTTTTGTTTCATCTTAAGTGATATTTATCTATAAAGAGACCTGTTTCTTAACTTCAGATACATGCAGTTCATGTATTTCATGTATTTCAAAGCTTAGCACATACATTTTGTTGTTTGACAGTGTGTTAAAATTTTTAAGTGTCTTTAAAAAAAACAAGAAATTTAAGTAGATGAGTTGGTGAAAGAACGACAACTAATTCTGAAGGATTTAGAACTACAGGTACCTTCAACCCAAAGGCTTCAAAATCAGACTTCAAAATGAAGCATCCCAATCAGTCATTTTTCTTTTCTTAGTCTTTTTCTCAATAATTGATGAAGCCATCTATATGCTGATGTTAGATCTTATCGAAAAAAATGAAAGGATTTCTCTTACAGCACTTTTAGACCCATGCTTAAATTTTTCATATATATCAAATGGAATCTGGTTCATTTAAGGATGTGTCATAATCACAACGTCTTTGTTCTTTCAAGTAGTTTTATTACCTTTAAGTCAACTGGCCTAGGACAGATCTGCTTTTGCTATGAACAATGGATGGGTTTCTACTGACTGGCCTACTGAATAGCCATATACAACAGCTGTTCATTCTCAATCCTTATACCACTGCAGAAATGGCTATGTATGTATGTATGTATGTATGTACTTTTTTTGAGACAGGGTCTTGCTCTGTTGCCCAGGCTGGAGTGCAGCGGGCAATCATAGTCCACTGCAGCCTCAACCTCCTGGGCTCAAGGGATCCTCCCACCTCAGCCTCCTGAGTAGCTGGGACCACAGGTGTGCACCACTATACCTGGCTAATTTTTTGTATTTTTAAGTAGAGGTGGGGTTTCGCCATATTGCCCAAGCTGGTCTCAAACTTCTGGGCTCAAGTGATCTGTCCACCTAGGTCTCCCAAAGTGCTGGGAATACAGGCATGAGCCACCATGCTTGGCCCTATGTAGTTATTAATTTAAGCATCAAAATTTTAAATTATGCTCTATTAATTGTCCATGAGTTAAATTGGAATCAAAGTAGTAAAGGTTTTGTCTTCTGTCTGATTTTTTTTTTTAACCATTTCCCAATTGAGATTACCATATTAAGTGCCTTAGTTACAATGCTTATCACAGAGTATCAGAAAATTGGGTGTGTGAAAAGCAGAATAATGGCTCCCCCTCCAAAAAAATGTCCACACCTTGATTCCTGGAACCTGTGAATATGGCAAAAGGGATATTACAGTTAGAATTAATGTCATAAACTTTAAGATAGGGAGGTGATCCTGAATTACCTGGTTGAATCACATGAGCCTTTGAGGCAGAGGAGATTTGGTGGGAGAGATAAGGCAAAAACGAAGCTGAGGCAGAGAAATTTAAGCAGGAAAAGACACCAACGGCTGTTGCTGGCTTTGAAGATGAATGAGATCATGAGTCAGGGAAGGTGGGAGGCCTTTGAGGTTCAGTAGGAGCCCCGTCTCACAGCCAGCAAGGAAATGGGGCCTTAGTCCCACAACTGCATGGAACTCAATTTGGCCAACAACCTGAATAAAAATGGAAACGAATTCTTCCCCAGTCCCTCCAGAGACACTGATATATTGATTTTAGCCCTGTGAGACTCTAAGCAGAAAAACCAGCTGTGTCATGCTATACCCAGACTTCTAACCTACAGAAGAACTGTGAGATAATACGTCTGTGTTGTCTTAGGCCACTGAATTGTGGTAATTCGTTATAGCAGCAATAGAAAACTAATATAGGGAGAAATATACGCACATGTACATATATGTGTGTGTAGGTATGATATGGTTTGGCTCTGTGCCCCCACCCAAATCTCATGTTGAATTATAATCTTTAGTGTTGGAGGAGAGGCCTGGTGTAGGTGATTGAATCATGGGTGCAGACTTTCCCCTTTGCTGTTCTTGTGATAGAGTTCTCATGAGATCTGGCTGTTTGAAAGGGTGTAGCACCTCTCCCTTCACTATTTTTCTCTTTCCGATCACCATGTGAAGATGTACTTGCTTCTCCTTCACTTCATGATTGCAAGTTTCCCAGCCATGCTTTCTGTACAGCCTGAGGAACTGTGAGTCAATTAAACCTCTTTTCTTCATAAATTACCCAGTCTCAGGCAGTTCTTTGTAGCGGTGTGACAATGGACTAAGTACAATGTGTATATGTATATAATGAAATACCCTATAATTATAGTTTTTATTATCTTTAAATTAGTATTTATTTTAAACTGTATTTTAAATCTTAAAAAGTTTAATGTAATATTAAATTGTATAAGATTTAAAATCCAGTTTAAAATAAATACGAATTTAGAGAACCTACCATATTTCTTCTGTAAAATTCTTACCTTTATAGGTCCTTCACATAAGATTGCCAGATGTTGTAAATAAAAATATAGGATACCAGTATCTTGGTTCCAAATATTAATATTAATTCCATGCAATATTTGGGGGCATATTTACACTTAAAAATTAATTCATTGTTTATCTAAAATTTAACTACACTTGGCATCCTTCATGTCAATCCTAACTTCATAGCTTTCAAATTTTGTTCACATCTGATCTTTTTATAATCTGAGGACATTGGCTTCTTAGTGGAAAACCCCAAGGATGTCACCCTCTTCACACAGGCTGATCTATAATTGTTTGAAAGAGACCTCAAAGGAAGAGGGGCTAAATTTTTAGATGTTCCAACTATTGTGGAAACTGAATATATGTGTATGTGCTAAAACTGATAAAATGTCCTAAAAGTATGTAGTCTATGAAAGGGCACATAAAGGATTGAACCCAGAAAATGATACATTTGGGCTTGGCAGAACTCTTTCTCTTTGGAAACTCCTTGGTACACATGGTACAGTTGTGTCCGGAAGCAGCAGATTGAGCCAGCACCTGTTAAACACCTTTTGTTAGTAAAGTAATGGTTAGAAATAAAATGTATAAAGCACAGGTATAAAATGGTATTAGTACATTTGTCAAAATTCACAGCAAGTATGATGCCACAGTGTTTGGTCACCTATTGTCAGATTTGTAGAAAAGATAGAATAACTTTCACCCCCTAATATAGCTACATGACACTGCTAAGAAGCGTCTCTCTGCTAACACCATGAGCCTCATCATGTTCAGCACTCACTAGGGTCAGGATTTAGCACACTTGGGAGTATCTACAGAGCTAAAATATATTTCTCTGCTGAGGTTACCAACACTCAGCTCAGCAGAAAGCAGACCTCATAGAAATGGGAGTGCAGTCTACAATTATGTGAAAAAAAATTAAGTGATCTGAAACACATTGAAACATCTGAAACCGTAATAAATATATTAAAGTAGGCTCTTTATATCGCAAAAGGAGAAAAATTTTAATAGATCACTCTGGGATAGTAACAGTATCACAAAAATGCAGTAAATTCTTGATATTTATACTTTAGAAAACAGCAATGTTCTCCTACCAGGCATTGACTACAGAGGAACCCAATTAGATGAATAATCGCTCTGAGATAATGTGGCATTCTGCATGCACTTAAAAACTACTGTTATATTGAAACTCAAGTGAATGACCACCTCCACACCCCCCAAAATTAAATTTTTGAGTGCTGATATTGAGTGCTTTCTATGTGCCAGACATTGTTCCAAGTCTGTTTTATTTATTAATTTATTTAACCCACTCACCAACTTAACAGGATAAGCATTTTTTGCCTTAATATTATCACCATTACCATTATTATTTCTGTTGTTGCTCTTATTATTACATTTGTTTCACATTTATGGCAACAGAGACAGAAAGAGGTCAAATAACTTGCCCAAGGCAATACAATTAGGGGGTAACAGAGGCAATATTCATACCCAGTAGACAGGTTATAGAGTTTATGCTCCTGAGCACTTTACAAAGCTACCAAACTAAGATGAAGGAACTATAAAGAGAAGCTAAACTGACATCTACAATTTTAAGAATTTAATTGTACAGACATTTATTTACATGTGTAGCTAACAGTTATTGCGTTTGAGAAATAAAGGAGTAGAGCAACATATTAATAAGTATTAATATGGTTAGCTATTTGGCATTAGTGTTCATCCAAATTAGTCATGATACCAGTGATGAAGGCCTTGTTAATAGCCAACAGGATTTAGTGTACTGTGCTAATTATCCTTCACTGGAGACATCTGTCCTCATTGTTCTCTGTGGTCAAGGGATTAAAGAATGTGGTAATTTTTCCTGTTCTGGTGAACAACAAAGCTTTCCATCCTTTAGAGTCCAAATATAACTGTATAATCATTTCATGATAGTGGTTTCCAAAGTGGATTGCCAAAAAAATATAAATTGGGGTACATGAAGAACACATTCGAATTCCAGCTGATATTTTCCCACGGAAAAATTAAACTTTAATACTTAAAATATGAATGACACTGGTGTCCTCACTTTTTCCATGCTCTATGGAGTGGAGTCCCATGTCAGATCTGAGCCATTCTGGAGGCTATATTTGTTCCTCAAGGTGGAGAAGTCCACCCTCTTTATCTTTCAGCCTACTGCATCATATTACATGCATGCCTGTCAACTCACACTATTTAGTTTTAATAAAGTAATCCTAATGAAATGGACAAATAAGACTTAAGATGTCTCCAAGTGCACTGTGGGTTAAAATTAATACTATTAAGGAAAATACAAACAAAAAAATGACAAACTGACATTTTTCTTACTTCTACAGTATGCTATGTGCCAGCCAGGCTGCAAGTCCACGTAAAAAGTCCATATAAGCCAATCATGGTTAAAATCCGTGAAGATCTAATCGGATTTGATTAAATGGTATTACAAAACTCAAAGTATTAAGAAGACAATTTGAAGCATGGATTTAGATCCACAGTTTTCAGTCATATTTAAAGTTATGCGTATTCATGAAACGTTTAGAAGTCTCTAGTAATGTTTTCTACTTAATAGTGGAAGTTTAAAAAAAAAATCATGTACTATTGGCCGGGCGCGGTGGCTCATGCCTGTAATCCCAACACTTTGGGAGGCTGAGGAGGGTGGATCACGAGGTCAAGAGATTGAGACCATTTTGGTAAACATGGTGAAACTCCCTCTCTACTAAAAATACAAAAAAATTTTCTGGGCGTGGAGGCACATGCTTATAGTCCCAGCTACTCAGGAGGCTGAGGCAGGAGAATCGCTTGAACCTGAGAGGTGGAGGTTGCAGTGAGCTGAGATCATGCCACTGCACTCCAGCCTGGTGACAGAGCAAGACTCCATCTAAAAAAAAAAAAAAAAAAAAAAAAAAAAAAAAATAATAATAATAATAATAATAATGTACTATTGAAGAAAATCTCTGTTCTTCATGATAAAATTAACTAAAATAATACATAGAACATAATATAATAACCCATGAAGTAAGACATGGAAAACAAATAAAATAATGGCACCAAATTTCAATGTATTCCTTTATATACTCCTTCACTAAAAACTTCTAGAAAGTGCAATAATAAAACATTACTGAAGATTTGAAGAAATAAGTATTAGAACAGAGTACCCAGAGTGGTAGATCTGCTACATCTAATGTGAAAGTACAGATTTAATGCATTTTTGAGGTTGCAGCTCCCTGATAGTCATTTAAACCAAGTATTGAACTTAGATCTATACCTTTGAATTGCTGCATTTAAAGTATAATCAATATTTCATTTAAAAAAATGAAATGCTAATATTTTAGTGAGAATCATATTGATCTATTTTAAATATTGTTATTTCATCTTTCATTCTTTAAATATATATTTTAAAGTATGTTTTACAATATACTTTATATACTGTATAAGATAATTTACATAAAATATTAGTTAAACTAATAAATGATAGACATTTTCAAGATATAAACATACATTTAGTGAGGTGCATACATTTTACTGATGGGTCTTTAGTCAAAAAGTTTGAAAACCACTTTCTTACATAATATGACAGTTTTAAGAAAGCAACAAACGCACCTTCAAAATAAATGGACTAAATGGACTTTAGAGCCGCATTCATAGGTTCAAATTCTAGTTTTCATACTTACAAGAAGGTTAATATGTTTAATTATTTGTGTCTTACTTTCCTTGTGTGTAAAATGTGGATAGTATTAGTACTTATCTCATACGTTGTGTGTATTAAATTACATAATTAATATAAAGTACTCCAAAGAGTACCTAATATTTAAGTTCTCAACAAACATCAATTATTATCAGTAGTGGTTACAACACTCATACAGAATTATGATTCTTCCATATTGTCTTCAAAATTTGAAGTGACCAAAACCACATATAATGTGTATTTATTCAACAATTGGATAATTACTGTTTTGTGATATGGTTTCATTGGACCTGTCAATAGCATCTTAAAATACCAGAACTTATATTTGTCTGTCTTTATTTTTGGCCAATATGTTCTTAATATAGAGGAAGGAAATATTTTCCACTTTCAGGACTTTCTTCTAAAGTGATATCAGCAAAATAAGTACTGAAATAGATATAATTCAAGAATAAGTTGAGCATTTATCATTTGCGTAAACGCTTCCTCATTTCTGTTGAAAGTTCTCTGGGGTAGAATTGTAATTTGTAGGTCATAAACCTGGCTACCTTCAAGAAGTTTATAGAAAGAAAGAAATAACTATATTGCAAAGGGTGACCCATAGAGTACGCAGAATATAAGCAGGAATATTCATAATTAATCCATTATGAAATTCTGGGAATTTTATGAGAGCAGATAGCTACCTTTTCTTACATTTCTCTAGTATACAGCTGGGGTTAGTAAACATTTTCTGTAGAAGTCCAGAAAATAACAATTTGAGGTTTTGAGAGACATATGGCCTTGATCACAACTACTCAACTATGCCATACCATTAAAGCAGAGAATATATAAACAAACAAATGAGTGTGGCTGTATCCCAATAAAACTATTTACAAAAACAAGCCATGCTCATTGATGACTCCTAATCTAGAATCCAAGGTCCACAAGGACAAAGACTATTTTCTATTTTATTTGGTGATGTATTCTCAAGGCCTAGAACAGTGTTTGGAATATACAAGATGCTCAACAATCATTTGTTGAATAAATAAAAGGATGAAGGATAGACTCTATATTTAAATCCCAGGTATCCTTAATAACCTTCATAAAGGAGCATTTAGCCATTAATTTGACTAAACATTTTGAAAAATTACATTTTTATTTTGTCTCACATTTTGCAGATTGTGACATGATAGTATAGAATTAGAAACAGAATATTACATAATATATGGCAACAGAAACTAAGAAATATAGCTAAAATTATCCAAATATAATTATTCTCCAGGAATAACTCTGAGTAGGGAAAAATAATAAAGTTACATCTATTGATGTGGATAGACACATTGGACAACTTTCAATATTTTGCATCTAACAGAAACTAAACATTCATGGATTTTATGATATAAATTCATTAATCTAAGACTTGGGCACACTGATAGGCCACAACTAAATTCTAAGTCAACAAGTTGGCAGGATAGTTGTCTATTAGGAAATTAATCCTCATGTTATAGCTAAATAATTGCTCTATTTAATTATGGCTAAAATCCCATCCTAATACATAATCATTTTAGGCATTAAAATAATATTAGCACTTTATATTTTTAACATGTTTCTATTAGGAATATTTTAATAGTGGTTTTTTTTAGTGTTTGAAAGAATAATTTACTAGTCTCAAAAACAGAATCAAAAGGCAGAGAGAACTGGACATTTGTATCCATGAAGGATAAAGTGACCCGCACGGGAGTAAGCGAGCTACATGGGTTTATCTTTGTCACTGGTTTTTAACTGTAGATGATTTTAAACCATGGAAAGGAATAAAGGTGAAGGAGAACAACTGTATGTGAAGAGCATTTACAACAATGTAAATTGATGTAATGTGACAATGAATACTACATAATGAACTCTTTCTTCATAAGATACAAGCAATGAAAAATATTTCTTGTATATACTTGCAATAGAAAACAAGAACAGAGGTTAGTAAGAATCAAACATTTCAAAGGAAGTTTATAAAACTGTAAGCTTTAAGGTATAAGAACTTTAATATAAATTTATATAAGTTGCTTGCTGAGAAGCTAAAATAGAACTTGCACAATTAAATTCAAAGGTATATCTAAAATTATTGCCAATTTAATCTTTCATTTAAAAGGTAAAAATAGAAGAGATATAAGATTGTTCCCCAAATTATTAAGAATTGTCCTTTTCTGACTTTTTAAAAATGCTCTAATAATTTGATTTTATTTTTTAACAGTATCTTTGTATCTGGAGTAGATACCATTATCTCCATCTACATATTAGAAATTCAGGGCATGGAAAGAACCCATTGTTTGTACTTTTCACTATCCATATTGCTTTTGAAAACTTCTGACATTGTCTAGCTAGCACTTCATTTCATTCAGTTAAGTGTAAAACCTCAGTGTTAAAATTCCTACTGAAAGCATGTAATAGGTAGATAGACTAATATACATAGGTAGATATAGTAATGATTTTCTAAGAAAAAAGTAAATAAAGTAAAAGTGATAGTTTATAATGAATGCTGCACATACTTTTCTGAAATTTTTTCTCAAAATAATCTTATGTCCATGATGATTTATTTCTTTAAATTTCCATTTTAGGGAAGGAAATATCATTTCTGAGTAACTTTTCATGGTGCATCATTCATTTATTCATTCAACAGTATTACTTGAGTGAATTCTACATGCTAACCCCTAAAGATAATATACTGGGAGAAAATCCATAAGGTTTTGTTTTCACAGAGCTTACAGTACTCCTTCGAGAAGACAGATATTAATAGGTTATTCACACTAACACGTGTAATTGTAGAATGATAAAAGTTTTCCAAAAAAAAAAATGGGCTTCTATGAAAGCATTTAACAATGAGACTTATTATGGACTAATGAATCAAGCAGGACTTTCCTTGGAAAGTGTTGTTTGAGTTGATATCTGAAAGACAAATGAGTGGTAACTAGATGGAGGTATGAACAGAAGGAAGTGATAGGGTATGTTTCAGGGCAGAGGTGCTGAGATGGGAAGGTACATAGAACCTCTCAGGAATGTCAAGCAGCCAGTGTGACTGAATATGGAGAGCTCTTGAAAAAAGAAGCTGAGCAGCAGACAGGGTCTAGAACATGAACTTCTAGGTAAAGTATCCACGCGTCCCTGTTTGCCTGGGCTGGTTGTCATTTTGATCAGATACAATCAGGAGAAATGATTTTTGCATCAAAAAGAATCTTAAATATTTATTCCTTGGGAAACCCTGAAACTAGACTGCACAATGTTTCCATATGAGAGAAAGAAATCAAGACCAAGCCACGCAGACTGTCCATTCTCTCAAAATTTGTAACTCATATTTTGCAGGGAATATTAAAGGGGACACAGGGATATGACAAACACTTACAGAGAAGTTTAAATATCTTCAGCTGTGCAGAACATGAGCTCTGCAACGACTAAGAAAGACTGATTCAAAGGACAAACACTTCTCAAAAGAAGACATTTATGCAGCCAAAAGACACATGAAAAAATGCTCACCATCACTGGCCATCAGAGAAATGCAAATCAAAACCACAATGAGATACCATCTCACACCAGTTAGAATGGCAATCATTAAAAAGTCAGGAAACAACAGGTGCTGGAGAGGATGTGGAGAAATAGGAACACTTTTACACTGTTGGTGGGACTGTAAACTAGTTCAACCATTGTGGAAGTCAGTGTGGCGATTCCTCAGGGATCTAGAACTAGAAATACCATTTGACCCAGCCATCCCATTATTGGGTATATACCCAAAGGACTATAAATCATGCTGCTATAAAGACACATGCACACGTATGTTTATTGCGGCATTATTCACAATAGCAAAGACTTGGAACCAAGCCAAATGTCCAACAATGATAGACTGGATTAAGAAAATGTGGCACATATACACCATGGAATACTATGCAGCCATAAAAAATGATGAGTTCATGTCCTTTGTAGGGACATGGATGAAATTGGAAATCATCATTCTCAGTAAACTATCGCAAGGACAAAAAACCAAACACCACATGTTCTCACTCGTAGGTGGGAATTGAACAATGAGAACACATGGACACAGGAAGGGGAACATCACACTCTGGGGACTGTTGTGGAGTGGGGGGAGGGGGGAGGGATAGCATTAGGAGATATACCTAATGTTAAATGACGAGTTAATGGGTGCAGCACACCAGCATGGCCCATGTATACATATGTAACTAACCTGCAGATTGTGCACATGTACCCTAAAACTTAAAGTATAATAATAATAATAATAAAACGGCTCCCTCTTGTAGTAGATCACCTTGGAGAAGGAAATCGTGTTACTTTGAGAGGATGATCAGAAGTCTAAAGGTGATTAGAATCTATACTGTGCTCTTGGCCAAGTTTAAGGATTTTATGTATTCTTAGTGAATAGGAGCTTGAAGGTTTTGTCTGTTAGCTACAAAAGAATGCACATAATTTGCCTTCGTGTAATCAGCCCTTTTCAAACAATTGGTCTAAAGCTTTAAAAAGTTATAAATAGCAGAACCCCTGTAGGTATTTTTAAGTAGATAAGTCAAGATTACAGTACTATAGTGTAAAAATCTAGTAAAACATCATATTTTATGAAATGCTGTGACTATTTTTATTTGCATGTATTACAGAAGCTTCCATTAGGATTAACTGAGATATATTAAAAGTGTTTTGTAAAGGTTAAAAGACTACAGGAATGTAAAGTGAATAATAATTCTAATGACTATCTTGCTTTACCAACATCCATAGTTTTTCCCTTTCATCATATCATTATGTAATATCCTTCAATGTAAAGCTACATTTATAAAGAAATACTAGTGATGAATCTCATCTTAACCAGTTATTTCCAACTGGGCTTTAGAGATCCAAGAGTTTTTAAAAATATTTTTTGGATTTCTAATTTCTATGAGTTTATTCAACTTTTAAGACATTTTCTAGTATGTGTCTTAAGAACATTATCTTTGAAGGTATTTCCAGTAAGAATATATCTCTCATATACAGGAACATATTGAAACTACCAATGTATTATTTATGTTTTTATGTAATTCTACTTTTCCTTATTTTGAATTCCAGCTATCTATTGTTTCAAGAAGGTCAAAATAATGTGGAAAAATGTTACAGGTACTGAAATGCTTATTAGTACATAATATGGATAAAGGTTAGAGTATTAAAGTGCCTTGAACCACAGAGGTCACTGAAAGATGCACCCAACAAATATAATGACGTTAAACTAAAACACATAATTAAAATGTTGATGCCATTATCCATAACATTTAAAATTACAATGAGTAGTGTTTCTAATATAACTTTAATGTGGATATCTAAAGTGCAGTGCCCAAACCATGATTCACATGATTTTTCTCATTGTATGCTATTTATAGAGGACTGCAAAATACAATCGTATTCAAGATACTTAACATCCATGTCTAGGCTAGTGGTTCCCAGTGAAGAGAACTGGGAATATCATCCCCCAGAGGACATGTGGAGAGGCATTTTTGGTTGTCATATTTAAGTGGCAGTGGTGCTACTGGCATCTAGTGAGTAGAGACCAGAGATGTTTCTAAACTTATAATGGCACAGACAGGAGAGCCTCCACAACAAAGATTTGGTCCAAAGTGTCAACTCTGCCATTATTGTGGAATCCTAGTTTATCACATGCTTTTTGGTTTATACATGCCAATCGAACCATTTATTTTTATTATCTACCTCAGTAGATAATAATATCTAGCATTGGCAAAAGTGTCAGAAAGAGAACACTCTCATATATTGTTGGTGAACCTATAAATTAAAGTAATTGTTTTGAAGGACAATTTGTAAATTTTAAAATCTGTATATACTTGCACTTCTACTTCTAAGAAGTAGTTCCTAATAATTTTATGTAATAGATACATGAAATTATATTGGAATAAAGATTCTCTGTGCAGTATTATTTGTAATAAGTAAACTTTGGAAATACATTACATATTCTTCAATAGGAAAGTTATTAAATAAATTAGCACACAGTCATAATATACATGATAAAAAGAGGGTAGAACTATGTTCTAACAAGGAAAAATGAATATGATATATTACAGATAATAGACAATTCAGGTTTTTTGAGTTTATAATCAAATATACACACAGCAGACGTCTAGAAGGATACAGAGTAAATATTAAGAAAAATGTATTTATGGGGAGAATGAGTGTAGGATGGAATATTATTCATATTTTTACCTTGCACAGTCTTGTAATATTTGCATTTTTCCAATCTTTGGCAATTTGTGCTATTAAAAATGTAATAAGAATATCTTACATAATAACAGATATGTCTAAATGTGGCCCATCTTGTAAAAGTCATAAAAAATTCATTTTGATTAGGTTTTAATAAGTATTTCCTGGTGAAAGGGAATTAGATTGTAGACATATAAAGGACAATTAGAGGTTACAACAAAAAGTGAGTGGAGTTCTGGTCAGATTTGAAAAGAAGTTGGTAAGAGTAGTGATACAGCAACACACAATTATGAGAGTTTTGATTTAAATTCAAATGAAAGCTCACAGTTTTTAAATAAAATGCCTTATTTGGACATAGCTTAATTAGTATTTGCCTCAATCAAGCAAATGCTATTCTTCAATGCTGAATGTGTCTAGGGGAAACTTCAGTTTCTATTTAAAAGTTAAATTATTTTTACAAACTCTTCTTTATAGTTGTATACTTGAATCTAATCACTTATATAGTTTTAGTTTAAAGAATTGAGCATTGAAGATTAAAAATATTGAATAAAGAAATAAATTATGGAAATTATCTTCAGTTTGCAGCTTGCTTTACAAAGATTTAGACATCTCTTTTTTGTACAGCTCAAGCTTTCAAAAGCAAGGCTAGGCCCTTTCAAGTACAGTCACAATCTTAACATTTTAAATGTAGTGATTCATAGATAGAATCAATGAGGTCACTGGTTCATATTTCAGAATTCTAAGAGATTCTTAATATTAATGAACCAAACACCTGAAGAAGTACTTTAGTAAGATCAATGCAGAACATGTTACTGTTCAAATACCTAAGTAGTTAACACTTATCAGAACAGATTAAAAGCTTAAATATTTGTTTGAAACAACATACATAATAATACATTAGTGTTGAACTAATTCTGTTCTTACTGATTTATATATTACCTCAAAGGCATTTTACATCATATTCCCAAACCAGGAAAGCCTCAGGACTCCATTCATAATAATAAGCAAATACCATTTAAGGCATTAGTCTATAGTTCTTACTCTAGAAGTCCTTACTCTATGGATAAACTGTAAGGATTCCATGTAGGAATGATTGGGATTAAAGATTGCTCTATAGAGATTTCTTTTCTGGAGCACAAGTCTTTCTACATGTGTTCAGAGAAACAGTGAAAGCAATCTTAATCTTCATATAAGGTTATAAAAAATTTGCTCCTAATTACCTATTTAAATTTGAAGGTTCATTTATATTTTGTCTTTATTCTGGAAAATAAATATTATTTATTCTGTTAAGTTTCTATTGTTTTCTTCACAATATTTCACATTTACTTTGTTTTAGCTAAACTTTTTCTGGTATAGTGTACTAGAAACTTCTAACAAATTCTATATAGCAACAGACATATGTATAATAATCATATCTTGCTATAATTAAATACTGCTACTTATTCACTAATATTTTAAAAATCAAGATCTAAACACACACACACACACACACACACACTGTAGTTGGCTACCCATACATTCCCTTGCATAAAATGTTTTGCTGTAAAAATCATGGTTTTAAAATGTCTTTTTATTTAATTTTAACACAAAAATGTAGGTATAGGAATGCCATAAGATTATCCTCCAGAATGTTGTGCATTTTCCTTTTTTAATTGTTAAAAAATAAGTTAAAATTGTTATTGTTGTTTTTACCACAGCCGTGTTATGTAGGGCTTGCATCATTAACTTCAGCTGCATATTAGGAACCCAAGGCTAGGGGTAGAAAAATAGCTTCAGAAAGATCACTTAATCTTGCTTCCTCATTTATTACCACGGATATTTTTAGTGGCTCAATTAAAATATACACATGATTACTGAAGATTTACTAGGCACTTCTATACTGCAGGGTGACCAAAAAGAGGGCCACAAAGTTTTACAGTTCTAGAGTCCATCACTCACAGAGATTCCAATGTGAATGCAGCTCCCTAAAGACCACATTGCAACTGTGACTCCTAAAGTTGTGCAACACAGTGGCACTGATTATTGAGCAAGATGATTATTGAGTAAGATGCAGTAAATAAATCAAGAAAGGCATAGCTCTGTGATTGAGAAGTAAACTAAAAATAAAATTTGAAGCCCTTAATCAACTGAATAGACTCTGTTGTGCCAAGGAGACCCTAGAACAACTTGAAAACTGAGTTCCTGGCCATGATGAGTTGGAAGGTCAAAAACACCTTGTTATACCCTCTCTCTTTTATGGTTTAGACAAAGGATTCCCAAACCCCAGGCCATGAACCAGTACCACCTGAGCTCCCATCCTGTCAAATCATCAGCAGCATTAGCTTCTCATAGGAGGGCAAACCCTATTGTGAAATGTGCATGCAAGGGATCTAAGCTACATGCTCCTTATGAGAATCTAATGCCAATTACCCCTCCCCAACAATCTGTGGAAAAATCGTCTTCCACAAAACTGGTCCCTGGTGCCAAAAAGTTGGGGATTGCTGGTTTAAAAACAATAGCTGACTGCATTAATGTTAAAATAGGAGGTCATAAAACTGCCAGAACAGACTCTTTGTGGCAATATGATACCAAATTATAAACAGGACCTAAGGCTATGCCAGGCCAGGTTAAGTCATGTACCCCTACAGTTTAAAAAAGTTGGCAAATGGGAACTAATTAAACTAAAAAGCTTCTGCACAGCAAAACAAACTATCAACAGAGTAAACAGACAACCTATGGAATGGAAGAAAATATTTGCAAATTATGCATCTGACAAAAGTCTAATTCCAGAACTATAAGGAACTTAAACAATTTTAGAAGGAAAAAAGCAAACAACCCCATTAAAATGGGGGCAAGGGACATGAAGAGACACTGTTCAAAAGGAGACATACACATGGCCAGCAAACATATGAAAAAATGTTTACTGTCACTAATCATCAGAGCAATGCAAATCAAAACCACAATTAGATATTATCTCACACCAGCCAGAATGGCTATTATTAAAAGGTTAAAAAATTACAGATGCTGGTGAAGTTGGGGAGAAAAAGGAATGGTTATACACTGTTGGTAGGAGTATAAATTAGTTCAACCATTGTGGAAGACAGGGTGGCGATTCCTCAAAGACCTAAAAACAGAACTATCATTTGACCCAGCAATCCGATTACTGGGTATATACCCAAAAGAATATAAATTGTTCTATCATAAAGACACATGTTCACGCAGCACCATTCACAATAGCAAAGACACAGTATAAACTAAATGCCCATCAGTGGTAGACTGAATAAAGAAAACATACATATACACCATGGAATACTATGCAGTCATAAAAAGAATGAGTTCATGTCCTTTGCAGGGTCATGGATGGAACTGGAGGTCATTATCCTTTGCAAACTAATGCAGGAACAGAAAACCAAATACCACATGCTCTCACTTATAAGTGGGAGCCAAATGAGAATACATGGACACAAAGATGGGAACAACAGACATTGGAGCCTACTTGAGTGTAGAAGATGGAAGGAGGGAGAAGATTAGGTAAAATCACTAATGGGTACTAGGCTTAATACCTGCATGATGAAATAATCCATACAACAAACCCCCACGACACAAGTTTACTTATATAAAAAACCTGCACATGTACCTTTGAACTTAAAATAAAAGTTAAATAAGATAAAACAAAATAAAGTATAAATTAAAGTAAAACCTCTTATTTTTGTTCTGAATACTAAGCATCCTAGTGAGGGATAGCAAGGGCCTGACTATAAACATGGAGGAGAAGAAATGGATGAGTTTATTTGTGGAGGTAAAAATTTGTTTAGTAGTTAATGACAATCTGGACTAAGAAGTGATTAATATATTTTAAAAAGATGATTCTTGAATACTGTGAATAATGATGATACTTCAGCTGATGTCTGGTATTGCCTGGTTTACAATGCTAACTACTTCTTGTTTTGCTCTTTGTTCTCCCTCAAAAAGAATCTGGTATGCTTATAAGGGCTACTTGCTTTAGTTCACACTTGCAATCCTCTGCCCATTCGCAATCATATGAAGTACAACCTGCTTCTTGTCACATCCACAAACAAGGTCCTCCACCTCAATGAAGACTTTTGAATGTCTATGATACATATACTGATCTCTCCACATCTTACCAGTATCACTTATATGTAATTATATACTTTTCTTTATCATGTGTGTTGTGTTTTTTCCTCTCATTCATACTGTAGTGGGCAGAAGATATTTCTTATATTTTCTTTATCTTTCTATCATGTCCAGAGCACCCAATTAACGTGGTGAACTTAATCATATGGTTTGGGTCTTTACCTAGCAGGATATTCGAAAGCATAGGATGGAAATTCCTAATCAGTAGGTCATTGCTATCCCCAAAATGGCAAGTGGTGATCAATTTTGAACAT
Source organism: Pongo pygmaeus (assembly GCF_028885625.2). NCBI lineage: Eukaryota > Metazoa > Chordata > Mammalia > Primates > Hominidae > Pongo > Pongo pygmaeus. The sequence goes on along the minus strand of NC_072373.2, from coordinate 151,202,095 downwards.
CTGATCATTTGAACATTTGAACATTCCTACTTCACCAAGGAATCTCTACTTGGTGAAGTAGAGATTTTTTTTGGTGACATAGAAGTTACTTTTTTTTCTTCAGGGACTGCCATAAATTTACATGCCATAGCTTTCATTAATTTTAGATTTTTTTAAATCTGGTGTTTACTTCTTTTTCCTTTCCAGATACTTGAAACATATGTGTTTGAGTAGGGGCAGCGTGGTTGGTTCTGAGATACTGGTCTTCTACTGCTAAGGCTCCACAACTCTGCGCTTGGAGGGTAGAAGGGTCTGACCACCAGTTGTTATGGGGAAGCTGCATGATATAATTTTGGTTTAGTCTGGTTCTTATTACCATTGCTAGTCTTGGCTTAAGAGACAGTCTTCACTTTGATGGTATACATAATTTACTGGTGATCACAGTATTTCATTTCCATCTTGGTCTCTTCTATTCTTCAAAGATGAATATCCATATCTCCATTCAACCCATTCTCTTCATTGTACATATCTTCACACGACCTAGGCAGACCTGCAACTTCTTTCCATTTCTCCGACTTATCTTTGCATGTAGAATAGCTCAAGTCTTTGGGTTTTGCCCCATCATTTTGTTACTAGGGACACTGTATAATAATCTTTTCTGTCCCTGCTGTTGAAGAATACTCCAGTAAGCACATTGCCTGCAGGAAACTCCATACAAAGGCAGGTGCTAGTCTCTAGGTTCACATTTGGCTCGAAATCAGGGGATATATGGCAAACTCTCATAAAAAATGCTCATCATAATCTGGTATTCTTATATCCCAGGGACACATGAAAATTCTACAGTCATTCTAGCAATGTGAGATCAGGATGATAATTTTACTCTTACTATTTTGATTCCATGCTCTGCAAACTTTTTTGAGTGTTCCCTCACATCTTGTCTTCAGGGGATAGGGAAACACCATCATTTTTTCTTATTGGTAGAGAAAAGAAAAACTTCTAATAGAGAACATTGTCCTCCCCTAAAGGCCAAGCATGCCTAACTCTGAGCCATCATCCACTGAGCTCCCTTCTCCAGTCCTCTCACAGGGCTATAGCTGGTCCTTCTCTTTAATTGTATGAACAATGGGAAGAGTCAAGCCTAAACTGTTGGTGGTTCTTTTTTAAATGTTTGGTGTTCAATATCTCTTTGACTTTATCTTCGAACTAGATACTATTCTTGGGCTACAGGAAAAATGTCATCCAACATTGTGTTATACAGCTGAATAATAATAGTAATATGCAAGCATTAGTACAGAAGAACAAAGATAACTGGAGATAAATAATTCACTTTGATTCAATAATTATCTAAGAATTTCTTAGTATTTAAAAAAGAGATTATAAAAGGTGAGAAATATTTAATTTTAGAGTAAAACTGAGGGGCCTAGCTCATTTTTTAAGTAGCCTGACCCTCTGGTTAACCTGGAAATGGTTATCATACAGAGATTGTATGGGAGATAAATTGGCTCATGAGCTCCAGACTAGAACAATGTGACAGTGTTCGTTTAGACTTCTAGAAAAGTTTGCAGGACTCATTTTTAAATAATTTCACCTAAATTTTCTGTATCTTACCATAAAATAATCCAAATTAGCCTTACATAAGCAACTGTTAAAAATTATTTCAAAGTATACTTCCCCTTTTTTATTTTAGAGAAGTATTCTCCTGTTTTTGTTGTTTTAGTATAATTTCTATCATGCTACTTTTTATCTAAACAATAAGAGTCATTGCTCCACGGACCTTTCACTTGTACAAAACAATGGCAAAGATGGATTTTCCTACGGTGAGAAAATCAGTAAAATCAGGATATGCCATCACTGAAATACTCATATCAGGGCAAGCCATAAAAATATGTGAGTGGGACACCATTTTGTATTCTTATGTGGGTTGGAAATTTTGGAGTTATAATAAATTAACTCAACTTGTTTTAACTTAAATCTGGCTCTTGGTGTTTCTTTTATAAAATATTGTTTGATTTATTGTGAGAATTATAAATGAGTTTTTGTGATGAGTAGAAAGTATACATTATGAATGCACTTGATTTCACCCACACCATTGCAAAATAAAGCTTGATGAAAATTATCTGTTTTGCATTTCAGGTCCTTCTCCATTTAGCAGTACCCTCACAACCATAAAAAACTCAAAGGAAAGAGGAAGACAGGAAAAGAAATCCAAAAAGATGACTAGCTTATGGTCAACACATATGGAACAAAGTTGTCCAAAATATCGCCATAACTTCTCTACTGACAATTCATTCCACTCTAGAGTCTTGTCAGACCTCCCAGATTCATTGACAGACTATTATATTCAGAAAGACTGTTGAAAACTTTCAGCACTTAGAAATGCTCTTCAGACATATAAAAATGTCTTTATTTAGAATGGAACATATAATGCCTGCCAAATTTGTAGGTTTGAAACCACTTCCAATAAGAATTAAAAGGCCCTCTTCCTTGCTGAAATAGGACTATCTCAATACATGACTTGTCTGTTCATGAGAAATAGTGGGTTCTTGTCTCTGATGTTGCAATTTAGTTTAAAATCACTTTATGATGACAGGGTACATAAAGATGATAAAACTATAAAGATGACAGTCTAATCTTCAAAGATGACCGATCATCGACAAAAGATTAAATAACATAAACATCTAAAATGCCAAATTATCAGCTGGTTGGCACACTCTCTGTGTTGAAGTATGCCGAGGTATTACTGATAAGCAAAAAATGCTTTTTCCTCTATGTTATGCAGACATCTATACTCCATCAAGAGGGGCAAATGAATTGTAATAGCTTTGAATTTAAAAGATATACATGTAGTTTTCAATTACAGTATATGTAAAATGCTGATAAGTGATATACTGTAAAATATTCAAATTCTTTTTTTTTGGAATAACACCTTATTGCTGGAAATTTTAAGCATCCTATGATCATCACTTTTTTGAATTATAATAACAATTTTATATATACATACAAGAATGATTAGGCATGCTGGTCCTATAAAACTCCAAATAAAGTTGTTTTCTGTGCTAAGCCAACATCTGAAAAGTAAATAAAAGATAGAATCTATAAATATGTTTGCATGTACTTTAACATAGCAAAATTATCAAAGATATGCAAAGCACATTCAAAATTATATTTCAAATGCTCATGAAATCATTTTAACTTACACTTTTGTTGTGCCATAATATCTGTATCCTAGTGCTGCTGAAAATCCAACTACCACGGCTGGGCTTAGATAGCCAAAGATATAAAAATTCTTGTGCAAAAATCCCTTGTTGTAGATGACACCCACAACAATGAGATAGAGATGTATGCCTTCAATGCACATCCATGCAAAAGCAGCTAAAAAGAAGTAGTGTAGCAGTCCGGCAATGATTGAACAGAAGAGCTAGAAATCAAAGAAAAAAAAAACAAAACATTGGCAGTGTTTGTTTTAAAATTATCATAACATACAATCTCTACTTTCGCTGTAAATCACAACTTTCTTTATACTATAAAGTATGCCGCTTTATATAATGATTAGTCATATTAAAATATCATGTCAGTTCTTAAAGATGCACTAGTTCTAGCTGATTTAGAAAAACAACTGTGCTTCATCAACATGAAATATTAACCGATCTTGTGATAGAACTAAGTTACTGTTTTTGTCCAGAGGTTTATAACTTTTATATATTTATGTTATGTGATAAATTGTGGATTATTCACATGTAAACCATGGTATCTTGGCGAATATGTTAGGATTTAAGTTGATTTCTGTTTTGGAGATGCCTCTCTTTTCCTTTATTTTATTCATGCTCAAAGAATGAAAATGACTTACAATACTCTGCTAAACAAAATAAAATAAATATCTTAGGTGACAAAAATAAAATTTACAAAGTAGATTAATAATATATTTTATCAAAATATCCATTATAGAATTACTTTCAACTGTTAAGATTATCATGTAAATTTGAGATGGCTTTCACTTAAACATACTTTTCAGTGTTTATTTCTTATCTAGAACTAAAGTTAGACCTATAAGAAATAACAGAAAAAGACGTGGTTACACTTTCCCATACTAGTAAAGCTAAAGGTATGTAACATGGGAGAGATAACATAATACATACTTACGTACCTATCCCATTAAAAAAACAGAATATAATTCAAGATTAATGAGATGACATACTAAAATATGTTAGAGAGTACTCTGTAAGGCTGGGGAACAGAAAGATCATTGGCAATTAAAATTTGGAAATCACTTTAGCAAGGAAGTGAGATTTGAGATATGACTGGAAAAATGGGACAAATTTAATAGGTGAAAAGTAGTTGAAAGTAAACACTATAATGAGTAGTTTTGGGGTGAAGATAATGGTGGAAGGTAACTGAAAGAGGAACTAGGCATTGGAGGATAGTGGGAGATACATAAAATTGAAAAGTGTAACGAATACCACTGCAAAACATAAAAATAGATAAGGAGTTTACAGTCTAGTGTATACTATTTAAAATAAACACTTCTTGCCATCTACTTCAGAAGAAAACCTTGCTAACTGATTGTTAGTTTCAGTCTTTGAAAGATTTCTAAGAATGGAAATATGGAGGCAATTTCACTTTTTGTGGTCATGAGAATACACTTCTCCAATCTCCAACTGCAAGGAGTGCAACTGACCTAAGGCTTCAGCTGCAGCTGTAGGAAATCCATTGCTGTTCCCACTTCCCATAGGCTGCTGCCAGCCCATGACTGAGCACAGTAGGGTTACTGCTGTGAGACACAAAGGATTCCTCTTACAAAGGATTCCTGCTCCTGAGAGACAAAAAGATTCCCCTGACAGGTAACATTGGCTCAAGTACTTCCAAGAGGACTCCTTGACACCTGTGCTGACTTTTCATTAGAACTGCATTACTGTGTGGAATGCTTTTGCCCACTCTTCTTTTCTTCCCTCAGGATCATACCCGAATCTTGGTCTGATAGCTCTCCAAGCCCCTCTCTTCCCATTTGCTCTCACCAGCAATTCCCTTAATAAATCTATTGCATATTTAACCCCATCTTAACACCTGCTTCTAGGAGGACCCAGACCAATACAATATGAAACCATCTGGGAAGGTTCAAATGGTTCAAAATCAATAATCTTGGGAAATGGGAAGTTAGAAAAGATACTAGGTAAAACCAATTTATCACATTCCAACCTATAAACTGTGACTGCATTTCTGTTCAGTCCCTATTCTAAGATAAACTTTATTTCTAATTCTCTCTCTCCTTGGCCTTTATTTAACGTCCATTTAAAAACAAAACAGAACAACAAAAAAGTATTGATTCAGTTTGTTGCAAAGTTGTAATTTGTCCCAATAATTCGTCATAATGAGGGCCATTTTTGCTGAATGGACTTGATAAGTAGTTTGCTTAGCTGTGTTAGCATTATCAAACTTAGCAAGGATAGCTGAAGAACAAATTATAGAGTATGTCTGCCCCATTAAACCCTAAATTACAATTAATGTTTCTAGGACATATACATTTAAGAAAGTACACATATCATAGGACAAAAATAGAGATTAGGATGCCTACATACCTTATTAGTATTTGTATTGATCCCAACAAGAAAAACAAGTTCAGCAAGAAATAGGCTACAGCAAAGATTTTTGTGAATTGTTGTCCTGGTGCTTTGAATTTCACTGAAGAACCAGAAGGTAAAAATGCATATGGCAAGACAAATCAGTGAAATAATTATTCCTAGTTGAGTGATCCTTGTAAGAATATTATAATCTTTAACACCCTAAGGGAAAATAATAATAAAGCTGTTAAAAGAATAACTCAGTAACTTGTCAAAGGAACTACAACATATAATGAACTTCCTTTTTTGGTGAAACATTAATCAAAATGTTCATAAAATGTAAAAATATAAATATGCATTTAGATGAGAAAAATTTTGTACTTTTGAAAATCCTCAATATCCACATAAATCTGATGTAAATCATGTAGCACTTTAACAGTTCTGTAATTGGTGATATTTTTCTAGGCATAGTATTAGTATTAGTACATGGTTTAACAATGTTATCTTCATTAATTTCACTACATTAGAAAGGCAATAGATTATTATAATGTGAACATGGTTAATTAAAACAGATTTATCAGTGGTAAGACTAAGTCATATGCAGTGATTCATCTAAAACACGTGAAACAAAGGTGTTAGCAATGCAGAATATAAGGATTATCAAGTAATATTGTTCAGAAACTTTGAAATAGAAAATGCTGGTTTTATCCTAACTAGATGAATACTTACGTTTATATATAGAATAGATGTTTATTTGCTTAAGTTCAGGAAAAAATCATTGTTAGGACTGACATTATGTTTAGGTAGATTTATTTGGTTACTTTATATATTTAATGATAGATTATAAATAAATATATTAAAATGGAGATGATAGCACAGAGCTATAAAATAAGAAATTATGTGATAAATATACAATGTAAGTAAGATATCACAAAAGTAAGATACCTATCATGAAACTATTCACCTTAGAGAGATTCTTCATGTTTAAAAATCTTGTGGGGTTCTACATTGCTAAAAACATGATGTTAGTTACAAGTGTGCTAATACTTATTGCCCAACTGTCAAATATTTTCAGGAGCTTTGTCATGAGTAAAAATAAACTGTCATCACAAAAAAGTGCCTTTAAATTCCGTGGTACATTAAAATGGGAAAATGGCTCTTGAAAGCAGCATTACAAGCTAATTTAATATGTAATCTACCAGATATTACAGACTAGATAAGTCTTAGACTAGAAATAACCTTAAATGCATACTAGATATGTTTTAGAAGGTAGGTAGGAAAACAGACAGAAAGAAAGATCCTGTTGGGGTTTTATCTCTTATACTAAATGTGCTATCTAAACCCAAGAAAAATATATAAAAAATTAAATATTGTCTCGAATGACATGGAAAAAAAACCAGAAAAAGCAACATTTATAAATATGAAGGGGAAAATTATCTTACAATGGAAGGACCAGAGGACATCAAAATTGCAAAATGTGTCAGGTGATTACAGCGGCATGAGGTGTAGGTCTCATTTGAGTATGTCAGCTCACAGCCCTCTGAAGACCAGCTGCCATTCATGGTATCAGGTGAGTAATTCCAAAATGCACATAGACTCCTATACCTATCTGTGACCTGAAAAAAAGATATTTTACTGATGAAAAAGAGAAAAAGTTACATATATAGTATTGATTTTGTCGTATTTAAAATACCATTAATGTGATTGAAACAATGCCTTAACAGTAAAACACAAAACAAATGATAACAAATAAAGGCTGCTATGTGGAAGAATGGAAATTTATATTGCAACAATGCTATATTTTATCAATTTTGTCTCACAAACCTGTGATAATTTTCATTACAGTAAATTACTCATATGTCATTTACCACAGTGCATAATTATCATATGTATCTTTATTCAATACATGTTTGTTGAGTATTTACTAGATATTTGTCATTAATCCAGGTACTAAAAATACAACAGTGAACAAAACATAAAAACGTGTTTGCATTGTTGACATTAAATTCTAGTTAGAGATGAAAACTTATTCAATGAGAAAAGTAACCCTGGGTAAGAACAAAGAAAGTGATACAGAGGATTGTCCAAGGGGACGTCTCCTAGATTATGTCTAAGCAAGTACTTCGATGAAGTGAAGTGGGGGTCCAACAGACTTGGGAACAGAGGGTTCTAAATAGTTGGAAATGTAAATGGACAAGCTCTGAAGTGAGGCTGACCAGAGGCATTCCAGAAACTTGTAGAAGCCAGTTAAGTTAGATCACAGTGAGTGAGGTAAAGAATAGTGAAGACAAGATCAGATACAGACATGGGACAGATGACACACAGACTGTGTGATAGTTATTCCATAAACAGTGGAATTCTCCTTATCATACTTTTATATTAACTAATCATAACACTATACCTAATTTTGGTTTAATAATAATTTATCAATAAAATATTGAACTTGTAGAAATAAAAACTATTTACAGTTATATAACAATTTACACTTAACTAGGTGCTTGCTTTCTTATTTTGTTTAGTTTGACCCTCATAAACGCTCTCTGAGATAAATGCTATATTATGTTAAGAGGCCAAGATATGTGATTTTAAGGTGTATTTAAGACTAAACATTGATAGATGGAGTAATATAGAATCAAACTCAAATTTTCAGACAAATATTTATTAAAGAAAACATGTCTTGAGTTTCAAATGTATAATATATACTGTTCAATGAGTAAGGATTATCAGTCAAAAAGATAAAGTATCAGCTCTTCAAGGATGATAGAAACTCAGATGATTTAAATACAATAAGATAATTGTTTTAATGGGATAGATGCTAAATACAACCCTTAGGTCAACAGTTGGAGCACTGAAAAAAACAGTGTGAGTTTGTCTGGAATGAGTCTGGAAAGATAATTGAGTTAAAATTGGAGAGATTGCTAGAAGTTTGTCAAGGATGTCAAGCTATATGAAGAAAACTGAAATTCTTTTAGTTCCTAAAAGAGCCTGGGAAGTGCCTAATTCTAGAGAAAGTAGAGGGACTCTAGAATTGAGGAGCCAAACTGAGCTGTGATTGTGCGTAACATTCAAAAACAGAGTTAAGTGAAGGTCTGTTTACACACTGGTCTCCCATCATGCCCTACCACATTTTCTTAATTTTCCTAATCCTTTCAACCAGACTTCCATCTGGAGTAGACAGGAAAGGAAAAACATTTCTTCCTAAGAAATGGATTGGCCCAAAATAAACTGCTTTTGGGTACTGACATTCGGGATCTTCCAATGCCATGGCCAGGAGCCTGCCTGATGAAAACTCTAGTGAAGCACACCACTGCCACACGGTCAAGAGAGCATACCGTGTCTCATTATTAAATGTGAATGGGTGGTCATGAACTCCCAGACATCTGAGGACAAGCTCCAACAGGAAAGACAGGGAACCAAGATGAACAATCCAAACAAAGAAAGTCAAGAGCAGGATGATGCAGGGAGCAGAAAATAGCTTTTTTAAAAAATATATAAATAATATCTCAGAGAGATGAGATACTGTACCCATTAAACAAAATCAGGATTGAAAAAATAAAGTTTCTCAGTGAAAATAAAGTATAAAGTAAAAATAAAAAATATTAGGAGAAAAAAATAGGAATGAAAAAGTTTAAAAACTCCAAATATTAGAAGCTCTGCTGGGAAGTCTAATAAATACTAAGAGGAACAGAAAAAGAGAGCAGAGATACTGTACAGGGAGAGATTACCAAGAAATCATCGTAGAAAATTCCCTAAAACCAAAGACCATACATTTTCAGACTGAAAAGACTCACAAAATGTTTACTGCAATTAATGAAGGAAGATTCACACCGAAGTACATCTTAAAGATTTTGGAATACTGAGAATAAAGATCCCAAAACTTTACGAGACAGATAAAGAGAAAGAGACTGATTGCATTCAAAAGACAATACATTTTAATTAAAATATTAATTGCATTCAACTTCTCCAGGTTACCCTTGAAAGCTGAAAGACATATGAACAAGATCTAGAAAGATCTGAGAAAAAAAAATAACTCTGAACCATGGTATTTATCTAACTAGTATAAGGGTAAGGTAGAAAAATATATGTGTGTGTGTGTGTATATATGTATATTTATATAAAACCTGATAATGCAAGAGCTTAAAAAATTGACCTTCTCTGCTTCCCCTTTCAAACGGCCACTGGAGAATATGCCACCAAAATACATATATAAACTAAGAAATAGGAAGACATTGCTGGAGGAAACATGGCATCTGACACAGGAGAGGAGAGAGGTGAATGCTGAATGATATGTGAAAATGATGGGGGAAGGGAAGGCATGCCCAGGCTGATAAATGACCTAGGGGTAGATCATCTAGTCAGCATTAAGGCTACAGAGCCTTGGGAAGGATGTCTCCAAGACAACAAACTGGCTGATAGATAAGCTCACGTGTTTGAATGTTTTGAAAAGAGATTTATAATTCTGTCAAAGATTTTGGAGAAAAATTAACAATGGATAAATAGAAATTTAAGCAAGTGAAAATAAAGGAATTTATTAACACCAGGGAAATGATTGAGCTCCATGATTCAGTTGTGAATAACACACCAATTTATAGTATTTATTATAAACACTGAAAACTGATTTAACCAAAAATTGGAGGTAAGCATGAGTGGATGCATAGTTGAGGGAGTGTGTGTATCATAGCAGAAGATGTGTGTAAGAAAACTAAATCTGAGTCTTCCATAGATGGAAGTCAGCAGATTACATCTACTTTTTAGAAGCTTAAGGTAAGAGGAGTTATTAATTTTTGGTTTTTTGGTTGAAGATGATGCAGTACCAAAGGAGAATGGTTTTATTTTTTTATAAGGTGGAGACTTGAGTCTTTTTATTAGCTGAGACACTGACACCAATGTGGAGAGATCCAGGAAAGATAAGATGGTGGATGGAGCATAATTTCTTGGGAAGTAGATTGGGATGGATGTAGTGGGCCAAACTGGCCAGGAGTATCATAGCTTTCGAGAGCATGGACTCTGGAGGAAGGCTGCAGGGGCTTGAAACCTTTTTCTACCAGTTAATTGTTGAGTGACCATGAGCAAATTATTTAATCTCACAGGCTCAGTTTCCTCATCTATAAAATGGTAATAATAGTATGTACCTCACATGGCTTTTGTAAGCATTAAATGAATTTTTTTTTTTAAGTAAAAAACTTAGAATACTGCCTGGTTTCTAACATAAGCACTATGTAATTATTGATTGCTATGATAATTGTTAATACTACTATAATTACTGTTACTATTCTTCTGAGGTACTGTAGAATTATGTATTAGTCAAATCACAGATAAATTATCAGGGAATCAGGACACTGAAGATATTACTTATGAGATAGTTTTTATTTTCTCAGGGGAAAAAATGGGAGCAAAATTTCATTCTCCCAGCGAGGGAACCAGTGACTAAGCAGGTATATTGTCAGAGAAAAGTGGTGAAATTTCATAACAGTCATTACTTTGAATGGAAAATATAGTTGAGCAGAAAGGCAGATAAAAGCAATTAAGTTTTCCCAGGAATTACCGTGAAGAGTTTTTGTTTAAATATGCGTTTTGTTTTGTGTCTTTGTCAAACAGGGATTGGTGAAGTGGGTTGTTCTTGGCAACTCTTTAGCTGCCAAAACATTCCACTGATAAAAAACGGAAAAACCGTCAGACCATGTGAAAGAACAGTGTTTGGTTTCTAGTATTAAAAACGTGTTTTGCATTTTAGCATCTAAAAAAGAAGTCTAAGTTTGGTTTTCAGTCTTAAGCAATTTCATACCTTTTTTTCCCTCAACATAGTACTTACCATTATTTAAGTTTGAGCTATTATTTACCCGCACTTTTTATACATTTAGTTTCTCTCTACCTTCGATGTTTTTACTTAACAGTGGCATGTTTGTAATGTGTGTAAGCAAATATACTCTTTTTGTTTAGAAAGCCCCTTTTCCTCCCATAATAATGCAAATATAACTGCTCAACTTCAAGGTACTTCAAATGGAACTTCGAAAGTACTCGAATCATGTACTAGAACTGAAATTCTGTTGAAAGTTTAAGATAACATCAATTGTGAAATGGTAGCAAATAACCTGTGATTTTGAGTTGCCCCCATTCATTTTTAACTAAAATAGCTAAATAGTTGTTCAGTTCTGATCATGCTTTTTTATTGTATATCTTTAATTATATATGAGTCTGAAAAATGATTTAGAATAAAAAATGAAAGAGTAAAATGGTCTCCACTAATTTCTTTATGAAACATTTTAAATGTTGCTATAATTTTCTTTTAATCAACACCAGAATCCCTTCAAATATTATTTTAAATGACAAGTATTAATCAAACACCTCACTTATTACACAAGTGACATTTATTTCTCTGATTGTGATACTTTTTAATAACTCATTCTTCGAAACCATGGATATTTCCAAAATAAACAGTGTACTTATAAATAAAACTAAAATATTTCTTAATTCCAGAGAATTAAATTAATAAATTCTTTGGTATTAATTAGAATGTTTAAAGAGCTGTGAAACTACAAAAATATTTTATATGAAAATTAGTTAAAACTACTTCACTCTTTTAATTTCAAATCTGTATTTTTAAACTCGAGAACTCAGATAATTTAAGTGACACAACAAAGAGTCCAGTTCTCTGACTATATGACAATCATAGCCAATAACTACCAGAAAAACAGCTTACCTTTCGATGACTTAACGTAAATGTTATTTTTTCAAGTTCATATAATGTGGGTGGGTTTGAGCTCATTGAGACGGAAATTACTGAAGATATGACTCTTTCCTCCTCTTCAGAATTATCATAATTTTGAGGTTTCAATAAGGAGTTGTCAGATGATGAAAGCAAAGGACCAATACTCTTATAATATAAAAATGCAACTGCAACATTGCCTATCAATCAAATAAGTATATTTAGTGAAATTCTTATAAAACAAAGTGTATTTAGACTCTTAAGATAAACATAAAAATTGAATAGACAAACATTTTACATTAGAAATTTATACAAATCCCCAGATACTGAAATATAGACCACAATAAGCCCATGCCTACATTGTTAAACCATAGTAAGACATATTCTCTGACCTTGAAGAATTCAAAGATAATCATGAACTGTGTAGTATCGCTTTTGCACAAACTATCTTTAGACGAAAAATAGCCCTAGATAAATTTACACCAAAATCCTGACCAAGAACCAGAGTGTGAAGTGTATTCACTTGAATAATAAAGTTTCAAGTTATTATGTCCTTGTATAAATACATGAACTTAAGAGGTATTGGGAGGAAATTATCACAGGCTGATAGAATCAAGAAAATTTAGAGATGAAGGAGTTGTAACATGCCACTGAGTTCAAACTTATGCCCACTAAAATGGTTTCTATTTAATATTGATAACATGTAATTATGCAATGTCAGGGTAGAAAATTTATTTGCTTGAGAGATGGCCATTTATCCATGTCCCCTAAAACTCCCCAAACGCAGTGCACCAGCATATAACCAAATAGCACAAAATCATAAATACAAATATTAATATCATCAAATACAAAGGACTGTAATAACAAAACTGGAAACCTCCACATCACATGAATAAATAGGTTTATTTGGATATGACTGTGTGAGCTAGAAGTTGCCAAAGTGTATTGCTATTTATGTTTTCTCTCTTAATCTAAAAAGGCACCTCAAGAGATATTGTTAAGAGCCTTGCTAAACCCAGATACATTACATAAAGGATTTTCCTCAAGTTCCATCTTACAAAACTTATATTAAAGAAAGTATGACATTGTTGGGCTAGTGAAATTATGACTCCAAAAGATAACTATCCCAGCCTTTGCTATAAACAGACGAGGGCCTGAGGCAGGACTTGGATACCTGTTAGATCAACATGACCAGGTCCAGTTGATGAACCATGTCGTGGGACAGTGGCATCTCAGGAGTTGTAGTAGAAGATGGTTCAAAATCAAATGATGAATCAAAAATATAAGATGGATTTTTAAAATCTACTAGCTACCACTTTTCTTTGTGAAGAAAAATATTTATTTAACATCAATTTTTGACTTTTGATAAGGGGTGCCACAGAGAATCCTCCAAGATATCTTCTCACCTCCTTTACAAATATATTGTCTCAGTATTTATTTGTCCATTCCCAGGGTTTTGAACTTCTTCAATTCCTATGATTTCTCACTAATTTGAGGCTTGATCTAGCTTTGAATTTTCTTAACAAACCTGTACCTTTTGTTAAAAATTAGGGGTTCATTCACTAATAAAGGGTATAAAAACTTTGAATAATTTGAGACGATTAGATCATTTCCTAATAAATCGTCATCCATTCTTCCTAATTTTTCTTCTTTGCAATGCTTACTTTAGTCTTTTTGCCCTAAGATCTTTCCTATATTTGTTAACATTACCATATGATTGCCAGGAACCAGACATAGCCTCCAATTTAATTGATAGAACATATATCTGAGCATTTACACAGTGCAAATAACTATGCTAAGTTCTGGAGACTTTACTTTAGAATTAATACCTATATATATTTGTTTAAAGATTCCCATTCAATAGGTCTTCTTCCTTATTCCTATTTTGTTTTGTTGCTTTTAATTCTTTTGAATGAAATTAATAGTTTTTTATTACTGTGGTCCAAGCATGAGCCTTCCAAACTATTAGAAAACTACTGGGGTGACAGGAGTTATGATTTTTCCTTATGTTAAATTCCCAAATCAATTTTACCCACATACACTATGCAATGAACTCCTTAGAGAATCATTGCTCTCAAACTGCTTTATTGCTACTTTAACTTGAGAATAACTAAAACCACTTCTCAATAGAGCTTCATATGCTGCTTTATTTTTTCACCTAAATGTTGATTTCATAAGTAATTTGAAAATAAGTATGTGAAATCTCTTAACAAAAGTCTATTATCTTTTTATCATAAAACCATAGATCAGAGCATTGAATCTTGTTCTGTTAATTCTCAACCCTTCCTCCTTACTCTTCTAAAATTCAGTCTATAAAAAAAATATACATTTAAAAATCCAGGGGCCAGGCACAGTGGTTCAGGTCTGTAATCCCAACACTTTGGGAGGCTGAGGTGGGAGGATCACTTGAGGCAGGAGTTCGAGACTAGCCTGGGCAATATGGCAAAACCACGTCTCTACAAAAAATAGAATAATTAGCCGGGCATGGTGGTATGTTTCTTTGGTCCCAGCTACTTGGGAGATTCAGGTGGAAGGATCACTGGAGCCCTGGGAGGTCAAGACTGCAGTGAGCCATGATCATGTCACTGTACTTTAGCCTGGGCAACAGGGTGAGGCCTTGTCTCAAAAAAGCAAAATAAAATCCACTTGTGCTGCATAGGCCTCCTTTATTTTCCTACCAATGGTACTGTTTATGTTTTAAAGAATGTATGTGTTTTATTAACTAATTTTTTCAATAAATTAATAAATACATGCAGACATCATTGAGAGGGTTTGATCAATGTGTTAGATTTGTCCTTATTTTTAAGATACAACCTTGAGAAAAACACATTTTCTTACTCTCCTTTATTGAGAGCTAATATTACTGTCCCTTTCAAATATCACTTTGTACGTGGGATCATTAAATACAACAAAGCTACCACACAATCAGACAAAACTTCTTCAGGATATTAATTCCATGACAATTTCATCATCTGTCACTATAATCGGTATTTTCAATGTCTTTTTTCCAACTTCCAAACAGTACCCAAATTGTCTTTGAAATTTCAACAGTTTAACACATTCTTTGGATTTGTTCCTAAATACAAAACTTATGCTTGGTTAATTAGAATATGGTATAATAGAGTAAAAGCCAAGGTTTCAATGGCAGCATGACTTAGTTACTTTTGCTTCATTTATGGCTATTTCCCACTAGAACATGACAAGAAAGAATAGAGGATACGAAAACATTTCTTTTTATGAAATAGTGTCTCTCCATGAGACCATATGTGTGTTGAGGTATATAGTTTCCATTTGTATTTTACTATTTTGTTGTTGTTGTTCTCATATAGGTAAAAATATATTACCTAGAGAAAATAGGAAATATTATTATTATTTTCTTTGCAAAAATTTTATAATTCCTATTTTCTCAAGGTAATATAATTTTACCTATATGAGAACAACAAAATTCTACTATTGGCAGGGTTTTTTCTAAATGCATTGCACTAAGATAACAGATAAATGATTAAATTGAAATAGTAACTACTTACTTGCTAGTTAGGTACCAAGGAAAAGCTGATTTTTTTTTTTTTTTTTTTTTTGTGATGAATTCTTGCTCTGTCACCCAGGCTGGAGTGCAGTGGTGGGATCTCGGCTCACTGCAACCTCCACCTCTCCGGTTCAAGAAATTCACTGCCTCAGCCTCCTGAGTAGCTGAGATTACAGGCACCCACCACCACGCCTGGCTAATTTTTGTATTTTTAGGAGAGATGGGGTTTCACCATCCTGGCCAGGCTGGTCTTGAACTCCTGACTTCATGATCCACCCGCTTTGGCCTCACGAAGTGATTGGATTACAGGCGCGAGCCACCGCGCCCGGCCTGGAAAAGCCGATTTCTTTTTAGAAGAATCAGCTTTTAGTGGTTCTGTACTATCTGCTGATGGACATGGAACAAATCTATTAAGTTTGCACATTAGTTACATCATCCATATAAGAAGGATATTCAGTTATTTAATCATTAATTTGCTTGCTAGTACCAGAATTGAATCAACATTGAATTTTGATACAATTTTTAAAAAGGGTTGTTTAGTTGAAGAGTTTACTATACAAAGACTAAGAAAAATACAAATTATAAGAGAAATCTAAGCCTAAGAAACTTACTTTATCCCCAACCTAGCAAGACAGGCCAACATGCAAATTCAGCAAATACAGAGAGCACCACTAAGATACTCCATGAGAAGATCAACCCCAAGACACATAATCAGATTCTCCAAGGCCAAAATTACGTAAAAAATGTTAAGGGCAGCCAGACAGAGAGGGCAGGCCACTTACAAAGGGAAGCTCATCAGACTAAGAATGGACCTCTCAGCAGACACTCTACAAGTCAGAAGAGATTGGGGGTCAATATTCAACATTCTTTAAGAAAAGAATTTTCAACCCAGAGTTTCATATCCAGCCAAACTAAGCTTCACAAGCGAAGGATAAATAAAATCCTTTCTAGACAAGCAAATGCTGAGGAATTTCGTCACCACCTGCCTTGCAAAAGCTCCTGAAAGAAGCACTGAATATGGAAAGGAAAAACTGGTTCCAGACACTGCAAAAACACACCAAAATATAAAGACCAATGACACTATGAAGAAATCGCATCAACTAGTGTGCAGAATAACCAGATAGCATCATGATGACAGGATCAAATTCACATATAATAATACTAACCTTAAGTGTAAGTAGGCTAAATGCCCTAATTTAAAGACACAGACTGGCAAATTGGATAAAGAGTCAAGACTCATCGGTGTGCTATATTCAGGAGACCCATATCATGTGCAAAGACACACATAAGCTCAAAATAAAGGGATGGAGGAAAATTAACCAAGCAAATGGAAAGAAAAAAAAAAAGCAGGAGTTGGCAAGCCTACTCTCTAACAAAACAGACTTTAAACCAACAAATATCAAAACAGACAAAGAAGGGCATTACATAATGGTAAAGGGATCAATTCAACCAGAAAAGCTAATCATCCTAAATATATATGCACCCAATACAGGAGCCAGATTCATAAAACAAGTTGTTAGAGACCTACAAAGAGACTTAGACTCCCATCCAGTAATAGTGGGAAACTTTGACGCCCCACTGTCCATATTAGACAGATCAACGAGACAGAAAATAAACAAGGATAATCAGGACTAGCACTCAGTTCCAGATGAAGTGGACCTAATAAACATTTACAGAACTCTTATCCCCAAATCAACAGAATATGCATTCTTCTCAGTGCCACATGGCACTTATTCTAAAATCGACTACATAATTGGAAGTAAAACACTCCTCAGCAAATGCAAAAGAACTGAAATCATAATAGTCTCTCAGATTACAGTGCATTCAAATTAGAACTCAGGAATAAGAAACTCACTCAAAACCACACACTTACATGGAAGTTGAACAACCTGCTCCTCAATGAATCCTGGGTAAATAATGAAATTATGGCAGAAATCAAGAAGTTCTTTGAAACCAATGAGAACAAAAAAAAAAAAGGTACCAGAATCTCTGGGACACAGTTAAAGCAGTATTAAGAGGGAAATTTATAGCACTAAATGCCCACAATAGAAAGCTAGAAAAATCTCAAATCAACACCCTAACATCACAATTAAAAGAGCTAGAGAAGCAAGAGCAAATTAATCCAAAAGCTAGCAGAAGGCAAGAAATAACTAAGATCAGAGCAGAGTTGAGGGAGATAGAGACACGAAAACCCCTCCAAAAAAAAAAAAAAATGAATCCAGAAGCTGGTGAAAAAAAAAATTAACAAAATAGACCACAAGCTAGGCTAATAAAGAAGAAAAGAGAGATGAATCAAATAGACACAATAAAAATGATAAGGGGGATATCACCACTGACCCACAGAAATACAAACTACTATCAGAGAATACTGTAAACATCTTCATGCAAAAAAAACTAGAATATCTAGAAAAAATGGATAAATTCCTGGGCACATACAACTTCCCAAGACTAAACCAAGAAAGAGTCGAATCCCTGAATAGACCAATAACAAGTTCTGAAATTGAAGCAGTAATTAGTAACCTCCCAAACAAAAAAAGCCCAGAGCCAGACGGATTCACAGCCTCTGGAATTCTACCAGAGGTAAAAAGAAGAGCTGGTATTATTCCTTCTGAAACTATTCCAAAAAACTGAGGAGAAGGGAATCCTCCCTAACTCATTTTATGAAGCCAGCCATCATCCTGATACCAAAACCTGGAAGAGACACAACAATAAAAGAAAACTTCAGGCCAATATCCCTGATGAACCTTGATGCAAAAATCCTCAATAAAATACTGGCAAAATGAATCCAACAGCACATCAAAAAACGTATCCACCACAATCAGGTCAGCTTCATCCCTGGGATGCAAGGCTGGTTCAACATACACAAATCAATAAATGTAAACCATCACATAAACAGAACCCAAGACAAAAACCACATGATCATCTCAATAGATGCAGAAAAGGCCTTTGATAAAATTCAGCATCCCTTCATGTTAAAAATTATCAATAAACTCGATACTGATGAAACATATCTTAAAATCATAAGAGCTATTTATGACAAACCCATAGCCAATATCATATTGAATGGGCAAAAGCTGGAAGTATTCCCTTTGAAAACTGGTACAAGATAAGGATGCCTCTTTCACCACTCCAGGAGATCGAGGCTGCAGTGAGCTGAATCACACCACTGCACTCCATCCCAGGCAACAGAGCGAGACACCATCTCAGAAAATAAAAATAAAAAAACCAAACCCTGGACTACAGCTGATGACACGCCCGCTGGTGGATGCAGGGGGTGTGACGCTGGGATAGAGGAGCTTAACACAAGGACAGGAAGTGCCGTATTCAACATAGTATTGGGAGTTCTGGCCAGGGCAATCAGGCAAGAGAAAGAAATAGAGGGCACTCAAATAGGAAGAGAGGAAGTCAAATTGTCTCTGTTTGCAGATGACATGATTGTTTATTTAGAAAACCCCATCATCTCAGGCTCAAAACTCCTTGAGCTGGTAAGCAACTTCAGCAAAGTCTCACAATACGAAATCAATGTGCAAAAATCACAAGCATTCTTTTACACCAACAATAGACAAGCAGAGAGCCAAATCATGAATGAACTTGCATTCACAATTGCTACAAAGAGATCAAAATACCTAGGAATACAGCTAACAAGGGATGTGAAGGACCTCTTCAAGGAGAAGTGCAAATCACAGCTCAAGGAAATAAGAGAGGACACAAACAAATGGAAAAATAGTCCATGTTCATGGATAAGAAGAATCAATATTGTGAAAATGGCCATACTGCCCAAAGTAATTTATAGATTCATGCTATTCAAACTACCATTGACTATTTCATGGAATTAGAAAAAAATACTTTAAATTTCATATGGAATCAAAGAAGACCCCATATAGCCCAGACAATCCTAAGCAAAAAGAACAAAGTTGGAGGCATCATACTACCTGACTTCAAACTATACTACAAGGCTACAGTAACCAAAACAGCATGGTACTGGTACCAAAAAGAACAGAGACCTCAGAAATAACACCACACATCTACAACCATCTGATCTTCGACAAACCTGACAAAAACAAGTAAAGGGGAAAGGATCTCTTATTCAATAAATTGTGCTGGTAAAACTGGCTAACCATATGCAGAAAACTGAAATGGGACCCCTTCCTTACACCACAGACAAAAATTAACTGAAGATGGATTAAAGACTTAAATGTAATACCCAAAACCATAAAAATCCTAGAAGAAAACATAGGTAATACCATTTAGGACATAAGCATGGACAAAAACTTCATGACAAAAACACCAAAAACAGTTGCTACAAAAGCCAAAATTGAAAAATGAGATCTAATTAAACTAAAGAGCTTCTGCATAGCCAAAGAAGTTATCATCCATCAGAGTGAACAGGCAACCTACAAAATGGGAGAAAATTTTCGCAACCTACTCATCTGACAAAGGGCTAATATCCAGAATCTACAATGAACTCCAACAAATTTACAAGAAAAAAACAAACAACCCCATCAAAAAGTGGGCAAAGGACATGAACAGACACTTCTCAAAAGAAGACATTTATGCAGCCAAAAAACACATGAAAAAATGCTCACCATCACTGGCCATCAGAGAAATGCAAATCAAAACCACAATGAGATACCATCTCACACCAGTTAGAATGGCAATCATTAAAAAGTCAGGAAACAACAGGTGCTGGAGAGGATGTGGAGAAATAGGAACACTTTTACACTGTTGGTGGGACTGTAAACTAGTTCAACCATTGTGGAAGTCAGTGTGGCGATTCCTCAGGGATCTAGAACTAGAAATTCCATTCGACCCAGCCATCCCATTACTGGGTATATACCCAAAGGACTATAAATCATGCTGCTATAAAGACACATGCACACGTATGTTTATTGCAGCATTATTCACAATAGCAAAGACTTGGAACCAAGCCAAATGTCCAACAATGATAGACTGGATTAAGAAAATGTGGCACATATACACCATGGAATACTATGCAGCCATAAAAAATGATGAGTTCATGTCCTTTGTAGGGACATGGATGAAATTGGAAATCATCATTCTCAGTAAACTATCGCAAGAACAAAAAACCAAACAACGCATATTCTCACTCATAGATGGGAATTGAACAATGAGAACACATGGACACAGGAAGGGGAACATCACACTTCAGGGACTGTTGTGGGGTGGGGGGAGGGGGGAGGGATAGCATTGGGAGATATACTTAATGCTAGATGATGAGTTAGTGGGTGCAGTGCACCAGCATGGCACATGTATACATATGTAAATTACCTGCACATTGCGCACATGTACCATAAAATGTAAAGTATAATAATAATAATAATTTAAAAAAAAAGAAAAAAAAAAGAAGTTATCATCAAAGTGAACAGGAAACCTACAGAATGGGAGAAAATTTTCACAATCTATCCATCTGACAAAGGTCTAATACCCAGCAACTCCTAGGAACTTAAACAAATTTACACGAAAAAAATCAAGCAACTCCATCAAAAAGTGGGCAAAGGATATGAACAGACACTTCTCAAAAGAAGACATTTATGCAGGCAACAAACATGAAAAAAAAGCTTGACATTACTGATCACTAGAGAAATGCAAATCAAAACCACAAGGAGATACCATCTCATGCCAGTCAGAATGGTGATTATTAAAAAGTCAAGAAACAATAGATGCTGGTGAGGCTGTGAAGAAATAGGAACACTTTTACACTGTTAGTGGGAATGTAAATTAGTTCAACCATTGTGGAAGACAGTGGTGATTCTTCAAGGATCTAGAACCAGAGACACCCTATTTGAACCCACAATCCTATTACTGGGTATATACCGAAAGGATTATAAATAATTCTACTATAAAGACACATGCACACGTATGTTTATTGCAGCACTATTTACAATAGCAAATTTATGGAACCAACCCAAACGCCCATCAATGATAGACTGGATAAAGAAAATGTGGTACATATACACCATGAAAAACTATGCAGCCATAAAACGGAATGAGATCATGTCTTTGCAGGGACTTTGATGAGAGCGGGAAGACATCATCCTCAGCAAACTAACACAGGAACAGAAAATTAACAGTGCATGTTCTCACTCATAAGTGGGAGTTGAACAATGAAAACACATGGACACAGGGAGGGGAACATCACACACCAGGGCCTGCTAGGGGGTGGGGAAAGAGGGGAGGGAACTTAGAGGACGGGTGAATAGCTGAGGCAAACCACCATGGCACACGTATAACTGTGTAACAAACCTGCATGTTGTGCACATGTCTCCCAGAGCTAAAGCAAAATTAAAAAAAAAAAAACCTACTTTTAAAAAATCTCTATTTTTCTTCCTCACACAATCACAAATTTTGTCTCATGATGAAGAATATGATGGATTATTGAGGAATAAATATTAAAGGAACTGCAAATATAGTGACTTTGCTGTATAAGGAGTAGTAAAGTCAGAGCTCTTTTGTACATTTTCATTAGAATCTCAACAATTTCAGACAGTAGCAAAAGCTGGAGGTAAGACAAGGACCCACATATTGTCAGCCAAAATCCTCCCCAGGTATTTATATCAGAATGGAAATCTCAAGTAAGAATATGGATATTCTGTATACTGTACATACATCAAATGTTTTTATAGGAAACCACACATGTTACATGTACATATGACATAATCAAATGCATGATAAGTATTTATTGCAAATTCATTGATATATTGTCTGTTAGATTGTTAAAGTCCTACCATTTGAATCATATGCAGCTTTTCTCTTTGGAAATATATTTATGTAATCTCCGTCCACATTCATATGAGGATGAATATGTTTCATTTTATATGAATCAAAAAAGAAAACTTTGAGAGCTAAAACAAAACCAAGAAATTAAAAAAAACATGAAATTAGTTTAATCAATATACATCATAAATATATTAGCTTAGAGACAATTTCATCCCTCATTATTGTGTTTTAAATTATTTATAGCAAGTAGAGTGAACATATTCTTAACGTGTTTGGACAATGTAATACATATGTTAAAAATCTGACTCAAGTTTTAATTTTTTTAATTTCACTATGGCACTCATGGTTTAACTGTTTTTGAATTAAATAAAATATAATATGTGTATGTAACCAAGGGACCTATAAAATTATAATTACTAAAGCAAAGATAAGCAACTACAATGTCTTACAGAATAGTGTCTATAAATTACTAATGAGTGATTTAATTAAACGTTTGAGTGATAATTCCTTTGACCTGCTGTATTATCACCATTTTCATGCAGAAACATTATAAAAAATAGAGCACCTGTATATTAGTCATAATGCTTGAAACTTTGATTTAGAGTAAATGATGAATCCTGATGAGATTTTTATAAATCTGCTGTTGCACAGCAAAATGCAAACCAGAAAATGCAATAAAGATGTATGCAGTGATTGATTATTTCAGCTAACTTACATTGCTTCCTCAGAAAAACTTTATAGGGATCCTCAATTTGATAC
This sequence comes from Pongo pygmaeus, assembly GCF_028885625.2. NCBI lineage: Eukaryota > Metazoa > Chordata > Mammalia > Primates > Hominidae > Pongo > Pongo pygmaeus. The sequence goes on along the minus strand of NC_072373.2, from coordinate 151,178,832 downwards.
AAGATTCTGAATATTTTAAGTATGAATTTGCATGAAGCAGGAAACATTCTAATTTGCTATGTTGATTGCTTTATATTATGAACATGCAAAGGATTCCTAAACAGAAGTTTAAATGTGTTGTATCCGGCTGGGCATGGTGGCTCATGCCTGTAATCCCAGCATTTTAGGAGACCGAGGCAAGTGGACGGCTTGAGGCCAGGGGTTCAAGACCAGCCTGGCCAACATGGTGAAACCCCGTCTCTACCAAAAGAACAAAAATTAGCCGGGTGTGCTGGCACACGCCTGTAATCCCAGCAAGTCGGGAGGCTGAGGCAGGAGAATTGCTTGAAACCAGAAGGTGGAGGTTGCAGTGAGCTGAGATTGTGCCACTGCACTCCAGCCTGGGTGACAGAGCCAGACTTTGTCTTTAAACAAACAAACAAACAAACAAACAAACAAACTAAATCCAAAAGATCATTGGTCAAGGTAGACCCTAACAAGTCATGAGATGACGGACTCAAAATGCCAAGGGAGTAATGTACTCTGACCATTTAATGGCTGTACAGTTCAGGAATCAGAAAAGGTGGATATGATAGGAAGGAGACAACACTTGTGGATTTATCCTTTTTACTGGTACTTTATTCACAATGCTCTTGCAATATGCATCACCATTCATTTCTACACTGATAAAACTACTTTCAATGTAATCAATACTAGTTTCAACACCATGCCTCCTAACCCCCACCCAAAACTTTGAAAATGGCTTATTTGGAAAACACAATTACTTTTAAATGGACCCTTGTTTCTTACCTATATCCGTTGAATTTGTATCAAACTCTGTGGTCTTTTGGAAGCTCTGGGATATCCTTAAAGTAGCTTGTTCAACAGTGTGCATGAGTTTTGTAAGATGTGTTCTCCTATGATTCACAGATAACTTGTCCCAAACTACAAATGTATCCCGTTGAACAAAATTATTCACGGTTTTTAAAAATTCCTATTGAAAAAAAGTATGTCTTTTAGAAATGTTAGAATCCTACACTATTCACAGATGAAAGGAAAAATTCAAAGCTCCATTATATTAAGAGTTAAAGCTGAACATACTTACAGTAAGAGTTGAATTAGAAAGGGTGTCCTTGGCTGAGATAGTGTTGTTCTTGTAACCTAGTAATGAAGATGATTCAGCTAGTATTTCTATATATGTAATTATATCTGTTGGTGAAAGATCTGTCACAGAATTTCTATAGACTTCTTGTAGCAAAGCCACAGGTTCTTTTATGGGTCTGATCTGAGAAAAAATGAGTCCAGAAAAAGGAAACTAAATTAGTTCTACTGGAGTTTTACAAGAATAAAACTTACATGTTAAATTTACTCTGAGGTTGGTTTCCTTGGTCTACACATAAATAATATCAAACTAATAAACCTAAACCATCACATGCATCACTGAAACCTCAATTTATTTACAAGAGATTAGCAAATAACTTAAAAGCCTAGACTTGACTTCAGAAAAGAAACAGAGCATGTTTGAATTAATAATTTTTTTAAATGAGCTTTCAAAATAACTTTCTATTCTTCAGTGTAGAATTATATCCTAGCCAATGAATCTACCTTAATACTTAAACTTCTTAGTACTTATAAATATTGATATCCTAAGCAATAAATGAGAATACTTTAAATTAGATTTTAATCAACCAAAGAAAATTCTTTACAATGTGATTAAATGAAAATTTGCTTTAAACTGATAGTTGATTACTCATGTTGAGATTCACATTTTCAATCATATGACAATTATTTTATAAATCACCTACTTTATTTGCTCTTTGAATGTTCACTTTGAAGTATCAAATCTAGGTGCATTCAATTATGTCTACTTAGAATGTGGGACTGGGTCTAGAGTCAAAGTATCTCTTTACTATTTTTTAATCAACTTTTTTTACACAAAAAGAATTTTCCAACATATGGAGTAATGAAAATGTAGCATATGAAATATGTAAAAGGCCTCTTGAATAATTTGAAGATTTTCAAATTAACCCTATCTTTGATGCAAACATGATGCTTGGATCTCTATATGTAAACATTTTCAACTCTCCCTAAAGTTTGGCTACTGGTTACTCTTCTTGAAATATGTGACACTGAAAGCATTTTAATTGAAACCAAAATGTCAAAATAAAATAAATTGTTAACTGTTCTACTTACTTTTGTTAAAGTTTTATTAATATTTGCAGCTATACAGACATTATCTAAATGGCAGTTTGCATTCACATTTTCTGTAAAAAAAGAAAATAGATTACACAGTCAGTTTTAAAAAGTATTTTTCCTAAGCTGATCATATCAATCCCAACGATCTTGCTCACTTACTTAAATATTAAAAAGACATTCTCTAACACTTGAATTTCCTCTTCAGTTTTAGAATGTGCAATATTTTACAGAAAATGAAATAAAAGGGTTTTAAGGGCCAAGGAATGTTAGTTCCATAAAATGTTATCTACAATTTTGATTAAATTAAAAAAATAGAATTTCATTTCTTTATTCCATAGAAGATAAAGGAATGCAGGCACATTTCTTGGAAGATATAGCTCTGTGATACTTCACAACTGTGTACTACATATTTTATATAGTTCTTTGATAATACATAAAATTTAATAATGTAATTTACATTGGCAGTAAGAGCCATCATTAGGTGTGAACTGTGATTTTCCTGTGGATGTCTGATAACCTTCTTTGCAGGAGGTTATACCCTGCATTCACATTTTCACATATGGAATGATCACCACAGACAACTGACTCACTGCACTCATCTATGTCTGGAAATACTAATATTTGAAAAAAATGTTTTAGTGCTCATATGCCTGCTACCTTGTTGAAAATAGTGTTACTTACGATTAGCGGTTTCATGTCAAATTTTATAAGAAAGCAAGAGAAATACTATCATTTAGACAATGGCAGAACAAACTTAGATGCATATACTTTTTAACTTTAATTCCTCCACTCAATTTTGACAGAGTATTGAAAATATTATTCATGGGCCAAACTCTCAAATTGCTTTCTGAATTGCATGATTGATCAACAAAGTCATTACAGTAATTTCCATCATTGATGATGGAACATTTAGTTCTAATTTAACAAAGACCCAATTTAAGAAACACATTTAAACTTATTTGTTTTCTAGTATTAAACTAAACTGATTTCAACAACTCAGTGTAATCTGTAGGATAAAACAGCGACCTGATTTCTTTCCAAAGCTTCATTTTTGCATTTAAGTTAACCTAAAAAACTAAGGTTGCATTTAAGTTAACCTAAAAAACTAAGGTATAGCAGAACATGTGATTGAATTCCCTTAAAATTTTATCACAACTTATTACTTTTGTTCAGGTTATATTTTACTATAGTTCTTCATACACAATCATCATAAATAAAATAATACATTATACAGAATTAAGTCTTACATTCTCAAAAGCCATGTATTGAGGCTGTAATAAAGGTGCTGGGTTTTAAACTTACATAGTTTATATTCTTAATTTAAAACTTTACTTACTGCAGTGAAATATGCTTCACATTATAAGTACAGTATAAATAATCTGCCACTAGAGAAAAAGATTCTAAGGAACTGAAGAGTCTAGATCATTACCTTGAATTAATGCAAAAATTTTTATGTTTCTACCCCAGGTCTGACATCTTAAAGATACTTTATATTAAATTAATAAATGAACATCTAACCTTAAATTTATAATGTAATTTATTTAAAACTAATAGGGTGGCATAATACTGTTTGCTGTAGAAAAAGGGTGTGTAACCAAAGTCTAATTTAAAATATCATCTAGATAGTTATCTTAAATGCAGCTGTTCCTAATTTCTCACTCAAAAATCCAACAAAGACCTAGAAAACACATCCAAATTCACACCACCAAAACTGAAAATTGAAAGTGAGCCTCTTGCTAGATTCTTAAAGAAAGCTCCATTCACTAGAAAGGTGACGGTACTAGATTTAAGAGGTCAGCTAATAGCCCAGGCCTAAAAGGTTAGAACAGTTCTTGTTCTTCTGACAAGTATATATATTCAAAATCTGTACTACCCAGAAATCTGAGCACACCACTTCCAAAGAAACACAAATGCTCTTGTAGCACCCTCACCCCTCATCCTCTATTTCTAGGCGTATTCAGGAACTACCACTCCACAAAAATGAATGAACAGAAAATAAAGTAGGGGAGAAGTAGTGACAAGTGACCTTGGGATATGGAGAACCATCAAGGAAAGCATTCTAGGCTGGGCTACAGACAGAAGCACTCAGATGGTAGTGCAGACTAGGGTTGTCACTTGTCATGAAATCAATGAAGTGAGAAAGCTATATAGGACTAAAGCAAAGATGAGTCTTTTTTGGAGCAGAACTGTTGAAGTATGAAATGTTATACTCCAACTGGGAAAACACCCCAATGAAAGTGTGAATAGACCCATGAAGTATCATAAACAACACCAAAAAAAATTTATTTCATGAGCAAGAAAACTACTATGTTCTTTGAATACCCTTGTTTTGTAGTTGAGATGCCTTCTATGGGTAACAGTAAACAAGGTGGTGATTTTTCTCAATTTCAAACCCTTTTTTTTTTTTTTTAAATGTGCAACATACTTAGAAACTTCATTCCAAATCCAATCTCTGAGAAACACAAAAATCTTGGCTCCATGAACTCAATTTCCATCCTCCTTCTTGCACTTTGAACTTAAATGTCCAATGAAACTGGCCTGGCTACAGTGAATGTGCCTGTCATTTTGCAGCAAGATCCACACTAATTTCTCTTGCAATATCTTGCAGGTTCAAACGGCTAAACCCTATGGTTTCCTCTTTCCTGTAGGAAAAGTCTCTGGGATTGCTAATTAGAAGATCTAAATTCAAATCCTGACTATAACACTTATGAGCTGTGTGATGACCTTGGGTAATATCTTAAAAAGACACCTTCTAGGCGTGGCGCAGTGGCTCACGCCTGTAATTCCAGCAATTTGGGAGGCCAAGGTGGGCAGATCACGAGGTCAGGAGATCGAGACCATCCTGGTTAACATGGTGACACCCGTCTCTACTAAAAATACAAAAAATTAGCCAGGCATGGTGGCAGGCGCCAGTAGTCCCTGCTACTCGGGAGGCTGAGGCAGGAGAATGGTGTGAACCTGGGAGGCAGAGCTTGCAGTGAGCTGAGATCGCGCCACTGCACTCCAGCCTGGGTGACAGAGCGAGACTCCATCACAAAAAAAAAAAAAAAAAGACACTTTCCACCTTCTAATCCAAAAGAGTTCTACCTCATGAACAAATAAGAAAATGTATGGGAAGGTGGAATAGTGCCTAGGATATAGTTGCCACCTGATACTGTAACTGGAAAATCAGGACTGGTGATTCTACTCATATTGCATATTTTCCTAATAGCAGGAGGCTTGTGACTAAGTATGTTTGAAGATACAGATAAATAAAGAGTGTTTTCTTCTAGGTTACCATGTCTTGGTAATCTCCAAATCTATTAAAAAAGAAACCTCTTTCCTATCTTAATGAAAGCCAAATCTCTGTTAGGTAATTATTTAAGTCAGGCTGGATTTGACAGACCTGATTTACTGATTGGCCCACTTTCCTCACTACCAACTTATTTGATTTTAAACTAATAATTTGATATCACTAAATGCAAGCATATCATTAACAATCAACTCATTTGCAACATTTTTATTAATAGGTGATGCTTGGCTGGCTCAAACCTGTAATCCCAGCCCTTTAGGAGGCTGAGACAGCAGAATCATTTGATTCCAGGAGTTTGAGACCAGGCTGAGCAACATAGCAAGACCCTGTCTCTACTAAAAAAATTTAAAAATTAGTCAGACAAGGTGGTGTGTAGTGTAGTCCCAGCTATTTTGGAAGCTGATACAGAAAGATTACTTGAGCCCAGGAGTTCCAGGCTGCAGTGAGCCGTAACTGCACCACTGCACTCCAGCCTGGGTAACAGAGTGAGACCTCAGCTCAAAAATAATGATAATAATAATAATAATAATAATAATAATAATAATAATGATGTTTGTTTTCATGTGTATAATTAGCCAATCCAGCAATATTTTATCATAATGTTCTTTCAAAACATGATCATATGATGGTTATGATTCTTATAATTATGATCAATAATACAGTTTTCTAATGTGTAACTCACAGACTGCCAAAGAAAGATAAAATGTTCAATTATAGTAAATTATTTTCAAAGACAAAATTTAATATTTTTCAAAGCTAGAAAAAAAAATCTACAATTATCATCGATTACTCCAGGCAGTAGGACATTACAAGCAGTAAACAATGCTCTAAAACACATGGTGAAATTGAAGGAATTCATGGCTTCTATTAATTTGGTTTTAGGAGATTGACTTTACTATTGGATGCCTCAGCTTCCCCTTGTGAAATTCTTGTGTGTAACTAGGTTTCTCAGGAGCTGGACTTCTGAAGTTCTGTTTTACTGTGATTCAAAGAGGAGGAGAAATATGTGCAGTGCTAAATCTCACCCAGCGCTTTCTGCAGCAAAATGACCTTATGTGTCAAAAATAGTATTTGAATATGGACTAAAGGTAAAGAATTTTGCTTGGGTTATTTCTTGCCCTATATCAAAGTCTTCCATTTTTTATTCATAGAGATTTTAATGACTATAATTACCAGAAATGTCAAATTTAAGGATAAGCTAAAATTTCAAATCAGAAGCAATACACTGTAAGGTGATATACTAACGCAAAAGGGAGTAGATTTATGTTTCTCTGTTCAAATTCCCTGAGGATTATGATATTGTGCAACGAAAATTACTGCAGGACTGAAATAAAAAGAAATAGCTGCACTGCTTCTCAAAAAAGCTTAATCCTTAAAGACAACAAAAATTGATGAGAAATAACATTTTTCTAGAGAATGAATTTTTCACTGAATAATCCATCAAACAAAACAGGTAGAAACAGAAGGGCTCAATATCGGGTATTGGGCTTTAATAAGGTTAGTGCATTTACTGACTACTTAAAATAGCTAAAAAGGGAGTTAGCACAAACTTAGGCCCATTCCACCTTACCGCAATAGAAATTGAGTATCAAGAGAAAGAGTCTTTGATTACAAATATACTACCCCCATAAAATGTTGCCATTCAGTCATCTTTGTGTGTTTTTGTTTTCTCTGTATTTATGATTCAGTGTTTTCTAATGCAGAAATTCTCTACTTCAAGCAACATGAACAGAGAAATGTGCCCTTTGTGAGTTGAGAGTTATTAAAAGTAAACATGATCAGATAAAAGACATGTCTTCTACAGAGAAGAGACATTAGGGAATGGAGAGCACAGTTAAAACTGTATTAAATTACAGTGATTAAGATGTTACAAGTTAGACTTCTTCACTAATTTGGAACATTTTCACTAAAGCCTGCAGGGCTACATATTAGAACTGAACTACTAAAGGTAAAAAGCACATTATATGACATTCTAAGACTAGTAACAAGAATATAGGCTTGAGAAGAACAAACAGTGAAGTACTGTAAGTTTTCTAGGCAGAATATCATTGATTCCTATTTCCTGAGTATGTTATTATGCTATATTGCAATCAAACTTTTTTCTAGAAACACTAAAGGTAAAATTACCGTTCAACAGCAATAGCATTATTTTCTCATATTTTAAATATTTTATACCCTTGCAAAGCTTGATCGACTATATTTGGATGATTCAGATCAAAGTGATATTTAAATGGTCTACTACACATTTAAGTATTCCGTGGAAATAACAAAGGGTTTTTAGATACAGGACTGTGAGTCTAGCCTTACCTTTATCCAAAATGTACGAATCTAGAGTAGTCCTTCACTTCCTTGGCAATAAAATGAGGAGAATAAAATATTCCTTTTTTATATAACAGAGTAAATGTTGTGAAGCGTAGGTACATGAGACTGGATGATTTCTTTAACATAGACATTTCACAGATAAAATTTTTGAACATTGTGTCATAGCTTACCATCCTAGCACTTTGAGAGGCTGAGGTGGGCAGATTGCCTGAGCTCAGGAGTTCAAGACCAGCCTGGGCAACATGGTAAAACCCTGTCTCTACTAAAATACAAAAAATTAGCTGGGTGTGGCAGAGTGCACCTGTAGTCCCAGCTACTCAGTAGGCTGAGGCAGGAGAACTGGTTGAACCTGGGAGGCAGAGGTTGCAGTGAGCCGAGATCGTACCACTGCACTCCAGCCTGGGCGACAGAGCGAGACTCTGTCTCAAGAAAAAAAAAAAAAAAAAATCTCACTAGGGCACTAATCAAAGGCTTTAGTGTGATTTAGATTAACTTGAATATCTATCTCTTTTATCTAACTATATCGTTTAGAAGCAGCACATTACCCTTCTCTATGTTGCATGTAGGTTCCTGAATTCTAGTCCCATGTCTAACCTTGGCTACGTGATTACATTCTCAGGGCCTCAGCGTACCTATTAATTTTGTAGATTACCAATCATAATTATAATAGTTATTGACAAGTTGAATATTTTTTAGAAACCATGCTTAAGATTATTTAAAATTTATTTTCAAAGTTAAAGTCTTTGGCTCCAGAGAATTTGCTTCTGAAAATTATTCATCTGTTGAAGTTTATAAATAATTATTTTTTCTCAGGCTGTAATCCAGTTCTCTAGAATCTGATAAATCACATGCATGACCAAATTACAATAGAAGGATATTTTTAAAAATCGTCTAGGTACTCCCTTCAGGCCCACAATAAGTGAACAATCACTTAAAAATTACATTGAAATTATTTTCCCTACAAAGGACGTTTTAGTGACCCTACATGATTTTATAAATAATTTTCTGACTCTAGTGTTCAGAAAAACTTAATGCATATCTGAAGTGTGACTAACTTTTATTAAAGCAGAGGTAAAACCACTAGAACAATTATTTTATAAATGATGATTGTCTGAAAAATATGTAGAACCCATCACAGAGTGCATATTTACAAAGTCATCAGTATCTTTTAATGCAAATGACAATTTTCTTGGAGTATTTTATTATTCTAAAGTATAAACATTTATTCTGTTGTTTGCCACTATACCAGATCTCATGGCTCCATGAACATTTCTCTCACTTTCTTTTATTTGTTTATTTTTGCAAACTTATTCTCTCAAAAATTAAACCTTTTTCCTGTATCCTTGGATAAATATCCCATAGACTTTAAAACACTGGAGAAATAAAGACATTAATTAAATTTCTGAAAGTACCTAACAAGTAGGATACAATCAAGGTCTGGCAGAATTTGGCTTGAATATGTTTGACCTCTGGAGGTAACAAACAATAGAGATACATACAAATTCTAACTTAGATAACCGAACTTACCTATACAGACGGTTCCATCATTAGTGATAAACCTGTCTTGGTTACTGCTGGATCTGAAGCCAGGTACACACATACAATAATAACTTCCTTCTGTGTTAGTGCAATTAGCATTTTCGCCACAGGACTGAGTTAAATTTCCACATTCATTATCATCTGTTGGCATATGAATTTAAAAGATTATTTTTATATAATTGACATAAATTTTGACTATTTTCCATCAGTATTTTGGAATATTGACTGTTAAATAGTTTAAGGTATACGATGTTTATATCTACAAACCTTAGTACTGAAGAATCCATATTCCACACTTTCTTATTCTTGTTTATAATATGAGATCTTCTTTGTAGTTGCAAAGCAAAATAGGATTTCTTACTTTAAAAGCACTAGATATAACTATTAAATCTATATGGCAATATCTTTCAAGTTTTTACATGTAATCTAATTATAACCATGTCAACAAATATATGCTCATTTTGAATTTATAGTACTCTTCATAATCCATCAAAAGCACAACATAAATGAAAAATGAAAAATCAGAAATTACAAATTGACATGTTCTTATCATGTACTATTTATTTCATCCATTGTTCCACAGAAAAAATTTGCATTACTTGGCACACAATCTTTTCATGTATTCATTAATGCATTTATTTACAACTATATGCATTATATTGTTCCACAGAATAGTATACAATACAAAAAATTAAGAAGTAAATAATATAGTCTTTACCTTTATACTCTTACAATATAATTTATCAGGGAAGATAAAGGTTCATAAACCCTTTTTAAACATTAGAAAGCAGATTTATATTATCTGTTAAATAAATTGATTGGAAAATATGTGCTTCTCAGAGATGATCATAATGGTCTGGAGGAGGAGAATATTTTCCAGTGACATGAAACACTGTTGTGGGTTAAAAAATATAGTTCAATTCCTAACCCCAAGGTGTCTATGAATGTGACATTGTTTGAAATAGGCCCTTTGGATACGTTATTAAAGAAAAACAAGGTCATACACGATTATGGTGGGCGCTAATTCAACTATTGACATCCTTATAAAAGGAGGGAAATTTGGACACAGAGACACAGAAGAGAAGGCTTTGTGAAGACAGGGGCAGAGATTGAAAGATGTAACTGCAAACCAAAGAATGACAAGGATAGCTGGCAACCACAAAAGCAAGAGGAGGCAAGGAAGGAATCTTCCCTAGACGTTTTCACGTTTTTGAAGCAGCATGGTTCTGCTGACACCTTGATTTTAGACTTTTAGACTCCAGAGCTGTGAAAGAATAAATTTCTGATATTTTAAGCCACTAATTTGGTCATAATTTTTTATGGCAGCCCTAGAAAACTGATAGACTCAAACTGGAGAATATAGGATAAGTAAGTATCAGTTAGAGAGAAAAAGAAGAAGAAAGGAAACTAAAGGAATAAAACATTTTGGACAAAAGTGCAGGCAGAAAAGTGACTGGGATATTCTGAAGATTGTAAGCCTAATTGGGGAGCACAGAGAGAAATCATAGGAGAATCATAAAAACAAGTCAGGTTTGAAAAATGGCTTGAATCTTTACTCTTCATTTTATTCAAACCAGGCTTAATTTCTTTTTAAAGGGTGAGTTGTGTAGCATCTAATTCATATACTGGCTATTGCTCACATATAGTAATTACTAAAAGTTGAAGATTTATTCCAAATGTTTTATAAATATTAATTAGCTCGATGCTTTATAGAAGCTCTAGGAGGTAGGTATTATTATCTTTAACTGATGAGAAAAATAGAGCAGACGGAGCTCAGGCATCATATCTAAGAGTTTTTTCTTTGTGGCATCAGATCGCTTTTTACTTTACCATAGATACCTTCCTGGCAGGTTGAGAGGGAATCTCAAGTTCTGTCGAGAATTTTAATCTCTAGCATTTGACCTGATTTATTGTTGGGAAGACAGAAGAGCAGAGCAGTAAGGGAAGAACTTTGAGCTTCTCCTGGAGACCAACAACTTTGAGATACGAAAGAACGAAGAAGGTTGAGTTATCAAAAGTTTGTGTAGGCCAGGCAGGTAATGTAAAAGTTTGATTCCATCAGGAGTCAGACAATAGAAGCTGGTGTTGTATAGCTTGTGGTACCAGTAAGTACACACTCACTTAAAAAAATTAAAATTTAAAAAACTTTAAAAGCATATTTAAGACACTTTGTTCAGATTTAGCATTTGGCCAGGCACTTGTCTAATGCCCCTAAAGCACAGCATATGGAGGTGGGAGAAAGAGAGAATAATTGCTGAAATATGACAATAAAGTAAGATAAATTGTGAATGGTCTTCTATAAAATGCTGAAGAGTTAATACTTTATTAACATGTATGTATTTAATTTGCCTATTTTATATAAATAAATATATGATGCAACTCTATATGGCTACATATACTCAGAAAGTAGATATGTATGTCTATGTATGCATAAAATAGAAATTAGTTTCTTAAAATTAACTGAGAGTGGCTCACAAACTGAACATAAGCAAAGTAGTTCAACCATATTAGGTTGATTCAATCATTCAGTTACTCAAATATTTATGGAGTTTCCAAGTTCCCAAAAGTGAATATGTCTATACTGGGAAATAAGTAAAAATTAATCAAAAAGTCAGGATCTGTACCCTGCTGTCAGAGTTCACATTCTAAAGGCAAGTTAACACAGAAGCATATAATTGAGTTTTTATTAAAATAAAAGTTTTCATTTTTATCTTTAAATTTGACTCCCTTCATGGCATACTGGGAGAAGTTTATATTAAACTTTAAAAGAAATTGGCTCTCAGATCAGTTATTGGTAATATAGAGGACGATGAGGATTGTATCCCTTGTGGGCTATAGCTGCAAAAATGATATGCAAAAATATAGAGAAAAAGAACTCATGAGGTCTGAGGTATTGGTTGGAGTCCAAGAAAATGAACCACTTTATATCACCTAACTGACTGTTTGTAAAAATAGATTAACTTGCCAATATGTTGCTTAACTCTAAAATATTGTTACTAGTCTTGGGTAATACATTAATAGGTAGAAAAAAGCAAAAGTTGATATTAATTTTTGTGTCTCTTCCTGCTGTATGGTTTTGAGCGCTTGACCTCTTTGCTTTCTTATCAAGAATTTGAAAAGAAAAATACTTCCTTATCTATCTCCCTATCTTCTGGGCTGGATATATGATATGGACAAATTCCCTAATGGTCCAACTCAAATCTTGTTCGGTAAAATACCACTTATCTGAAAGTAACCTCTCTCTTCCCTCAAGATTGTGGAGATAGGCAAGAAATTATCTTTGTGAAGTAATATATAAATATGAATTATTTAAATTGCCTTAAACTTTCCAGTGTCCAACTTCATAATAATTAATCTTCAAGGAGAAAGTTTCTCTGGATGGGTATAATATAGAAAAATAAAAGTCTGCTTCTTGGGCACTCTTATTTCTAATGTTCAAATCAATTCACCAGTTATACTACCTAATCCCTGTAACTAACTCTATAATTTTGGTAGATTGTAAAATAACTATTTAGATTAAGATGTCCCTTGAAAAATTCTTTAAAATACAATTATATTGGAGATATATTTTAAAATGTTATTAAAGTATTTTAATAAGGAAAAATATTTGGTATTATATGAGAAAAAATTCTTCCTGGTTCACCTCTGATACACTGAGTTAAGCATGGCAAGAACACAGGCATACACACAGCTCCTGACTTTAAGGTATCCACAGCTACTGGAGAAGATGTACCAACACCCAAATTATTAGACTGTACTGTGTGTCAAAAATAAACGAGGTATTTAGTAGTACAGTGACAACTGGAAGAAAATGGCTTCCTTAGGTCATTTGCAAGATAAAAAGGTGAAGATTATTGACAGAGAAGTATTAGAAAAGGAAGTGATGTTTGGAGTCAGGTAATGAAGTATAAGCAAGAGTTTAGACAAACAAAAGGGGTCCCCACAATCCAATCAGGCAAAGGAAAAAGTTTACCTAAATGCCTGGAGGCCTGCAGGAACAGCATAATTTAGAGGAGGATTGCACTGTCAGACACTGGGCACAAGGATAGCGGCTTCAGGGCAAGAATCTGTGCAGGTAGGCATGGCTGAAACCGAGAAAACACCGGCCAAGAATTTGGAATTATATCCAGTGGGTAAAGGACGTCCATCAACTGATTTTATGTAGTGGATAAATAGGATCGGATTTGAGTTTCAAAACACGTTTTCAAGTATAAAGAAAACTAAGGCCCAGGTAGCTCTGGTAGAACACTACAAGACTTGAGGAACTAACCAAAGCAGAATCAAGGAGAAAGAAGTAGGGAATATTTCAGAAATATTTAGGTGTTACAAGTCAGTGATTTGGAGAAGATAAAGAAAAGAGGGTAGGATTAAACAGGTGATGGCTACTTGCAAATTTTTATATCATATTTTGCTTTTCTGTATTTTAAATTTTTCGTAATAAAATAATACTTAAAATATCAGTGGGGCTTGGAGATTGAATGGATATTTGAGTTGGCTGAAGAGAGGGGAGCAGCAAAAATGAAATCCAGGTTCCGACTTGGAGGGATCTGGTGGGTAAATTGATCCACTTACCAGGACAGGGAGAAGCAGAGGAGGAGCATTCTTGCAGGGTAAGATGGGGAGTCACTTTTGGACATAAAAAGTTGATGTGCCTTAATTAACTGAGGACATTTCAGAAGGCGTATCAATAGTTCCATAGTCAGCCATATAGTCATGAATTGTCTCTTCATGGGGGAAAGCTCATGACTCCCTTCTTCTCTTCCAGGGCATGTGTCAGATTCAAGAGCATGGTATTTCTCAGCTCCTGAGAAAAGGGGCAAGCCTGCTGTTTTTCTTTGCACTTCATCTCTAAATGGACACCTTTGCTCTCCTTCTAACTCACCAGGCTCCATCTCAGCTTACAGAGCATGGGTATGGGCATTATTGCATTCTTGATTTGCCTCCCCACCCTCCGTTTTTTGTTGTCCTTTGTATCTTCTTCCTTGAGTTTGCTTCTTCTTACCAATCAAGTGATAAAGTCCAGAGGATTGAGGGTAGGATGTGAAGGTAGAGAAAAATGACAAAGGAAGCCTCTCCACATATTTTTGCTTTCAGCATTACCAGAAAACGCCTTTGGGGTTCCACATGGTTCAGCCTAACTTGCCAGTAAACTACACGGGGGGTTAAAATAATAAACAGATGCATATGTCTAAAATATATTTTCAAAATATTTGTTGGCATTTTGTTTCTGTTGTTGATGTTTAGCTACTCATTTAGTTGTTTTGGAGTTATATCAACAAGTAGATTAGCAAGATTTATACCCAATAGTTTGAAAGAATTATTTCAGGGAAAACACGTATTTCAAGCATTCTGTTAAGTGGTACATTTTATTTTACTTAATTGTTGCAACAATGCAATGATTGATATTGTCTTCATTTTACTTCAGAGGAAACTAAAGCTCAGATGGGTTAAATCATGCTAGCGTAGAGAGAGAATCTGGTAGACACAGTTTTTATGCTTAAGACTGTCTGACTCCAAAGACCAAGTTATTTTTTAGCGTTGAAGAGTGAAGTGTACTTTATCATAAAGTGTACTTCTTAATAAGACATAAAGAGTGAGCATATAATTCTCCAAATTCAAGAGTGATATTGAGTCCCCTAGTAATGAAACATTTTTGACCACAAACCATATGATTATGTTACCTTCTTTGTATAATAGGACAGAAGTTTATTTGCTTTATAACACACTGGTATTCCAGAATCTTAACAAGATGTTAGTTTATATTTCACTTTTTAATCTATTGACCAAAGATGGAGAAAAATAAAAAAAAAATCATCTCTTTCTTTTTTTATCACTTGAGATATTATTGGCCAGGCTCAAATTGATTATAACAACTTGAAATCTATGGAACTTTAACAGCAGCATCACTCCTGTACACATTTTCCCTCTGGATGTGATTGCCAGTGTTGCTCCATAAATTTGAACACTAAAATGACTATAACCATTGTGTGATTCCTTGTGAAACAGGCCCTCTGTGTCAAAGGTGGAGTAATATAGAAAGATTTTTTTTTTTTTCCTCTTTTTTCCCAATACAGCTGCTGGGCTCGTTTGTTTTCAACAGCACTGGGAATTCTCTTTCCATATCAGTACTATAAGGAACTTTAAAAGATCATCATTATCGTTCTCAATTATGGACTTTCTGTGGTTTGTATTTATTTTGTGAATACCAAGGTAAAAATACAGGTAAAGAGATAAGGAGGAAGAAAAGATCACCAGAAAGGAAAGAAAAAAAAGAACTACAATGAATCTAGAATGGATTCAATCAGTCAAGAAAAGTAATAGACTTATAAAGCCCATAGTGTAAACTCACATTTCCTTGACCATGAACTCAAGTTCAATTTATTAAAGGAAATGTAAAATTCATCAAATGAAAGTGTTACAATTATAAAGGTAAATAAAGCAGAGTTATACAATAATAAAATGTTTGTGTTGGGTATTTATTATTATTTTCAATATCTTCATTGGGAATGAATTTTTAAAGTGTTTGAAACTACAGGCTCATTTCAAAATTTTTTTGAAGGAAAAATGTCCCTTTGACTATGAGTCAGACTTTGAAAAGTATGTATAAGCCAGGAAAAAAAACAAACAATACTTGTACAGAATGGTCTCTGTTTCTGTTTATACTTACTTATTTTCTGAGGGAAATGTAGCACTTAAGAAAATGTTCCCATTTAAATTGTTATCATTTTTTGGTCCTCTTTGTCAGAACTATTAATATACACATATTAGAAAAACAAACAAAATGAAGTATCAGTAGAGAAGGTAAATGAAATGAAACAATCTTATGTTTGTACATATTGGAAACCACTTATCTTGCCCATTGGAGATATGGAAAATTCAGACACATTTTTTTCAAACTATCAAAGACTCTAAAACTTTGTCATTCCATTGTATCTATCAATCAATGGTACAGTAAAGATGAGTAATGCTCTTATAGTATCTCTGAGACTTACATGATGGCTATGAAGTTGTTTTTGAGGAGCTAGTTTTATTGAATTTTGTTTCTAATCATTGAAGTAATGCATATTCAATGGGGAAAATTAAATCATTGGTAGAAAAATCTTACAAGCTGTCAGTTGCAAAAAAACCCGCTGCTAGTTCACAAAGGAAAAACTATTAGAATAGTATCAGATTCTTGCTAAAATCACTGAAAGACGATAGAGTAACACGTATGTCACTGAGATAAAATGAGTGCGTCTTTATAATTCTTTAACCTGCTAAAGAAACCGTTCTCTGAACAGGATGAAAGACATTTATAGAAATACATGGATTCAGAGAGTAGATCAATCATGCACTGTGTGTGAAGAAAATATTCAAGACAGTATTCTAACCAAATACCAATGAATTCAGGAGACAGAATTTATATAGGGGAAGATTAGATGGAGAGGTAAAAATGGTGGACAATAAGCTCTGCAATACATAAATTCAAATAGATGATGACTGTGTGATCATGAACACATAACACAAGTGCTAATTAGGACTCTCATAGGATACATGTTGAAAGGAGAAACTAATAAATAGTCTGCACTGGCCAGGCGAGGTTGCTCAGGCCTGTAATCCCAGCACATTGGGAGGCCAAGACAGGCAATCATCTGAGGTCAGGAGTTTGAAACTAGCCTGGCCAACATGGTGAAACCCCGTCTCTACTAAAAATACAAAATTAGCTGGGCATGGTGGCACATGCCTGTAATCCCAGCTACTTGGGAGGCTGAGGCAGGAGAATCCCTTGAACCTGGGAGGTGGAGGTTGCAGTGAGTCAAGGTCACGCCATTGCACTCCAGCCTGGGCAACAAGAGCAAAACTCCATTTCAGAAAATAAATAAATAGATAAATAATAAGTAAATAAATAGTCTGCACCTAGTAGGGTTCATATTACATTAGTTAGGGTGAGAGTAGAGCACAGCGGGCAAGTAAAACACACTGGAAAAGAGAAGACTCGTTATCTAATTTTAGTAAAGGACAAAAATGTGGAATTTATTATAAGTATCTGGAATGAGAAATGTACTGAAAATTCACAATTGAATTTAAAAAACAGGGAATAAAGAGATAAAGTAAGCCTACAAAATCTAATATAAGAGAAAAAACAAAACTCTGAGTAAAAACAAATTAGATATCATTAAATAATTTTGATGGAATAAGAATAGCAATCAAGTATATCAACTGTTACACTAAATGAGGAAGACATGCATTTCCCCATAAGAGACAGCATGTCAGATTAGGCTGCAAACAAAATCCAATTATATTTTGTTAACAATAAGCATATTTAAATTTTAAATGGAAACAACCTTGAAAATTTCAACAAAGAAAATAGGGATGGCACATAATATTAAAGTAGAATTTAAGATTAAAGTTGTTAAAAGACATAGAAGCACATTATACCACTAAAAGTTCAGTTTATTAAAAAATTGTAGTTAGAAATATAGAACTTAAACACAACATTTTAGCTTAAAAGCTATAAAGAAACAAATTACATGACATTCAAAGGGAACTAGACAAACGTGCAATAATAGCTAAATATTTTAATTTTCCTTTTTATGAATCTGATACACCCAACTTACTAAAAAATTTGTGCCTATGTCAATAGATATCAAAAATGTAATTAATAAAATTCATCAGATAGGAGAAAAGTTTTTTCAATGTAGTAATGGCTACTTAACAAAAACAACATAAATATTATTCTAAATCATGAAACTTTGATCAGCATGGCCAAACTAATCTTCAGGAAATGTGTAGATATTTAGTAATGTGTGAGATGTGCATATTTCTCAATTTCTTTGCATTCAATTTCAGTTTGATAGACAAAATGTAAGATCTCATTTCTATAATCATGTTGAGATTATATATTGAAATATTACTGAGTACAGAACCCTCTTGTATATTTACATGACTTTTTTTTGTGTTCTTGCTTTTGTTATCTGGCTCTTCATATCTTTTGCTTGGGCATTATTAATTTTCTTGTAGATTTGCAAGAGCCTTTTAACAATTATCAGCTATTGCCTCTCACTGATACGACATAAATGTTAAACTGAAAATTGTTTTTAACTTTATTTGTGGCACAGTTTGTTTTATTTCCTTGTTTGCTTCCCAAGCTACAGAGATCTTTTTGCAATCATGTCTTGCATTCTTTTCCTTTCTTGTTTATGACCTTGTATCCCATTTATAAACCATTCACACTCCTAACATTATAAAAATGTTTAATAATACTTTTGTATTGCCTTTGTTTTTTTTCTACAATAAAATCTCTAAAATAATATGCAGTTTACTTCAGTGTAAAATGTGAAGTTGAAATCTAACTATTTTCCTAAAATGAGTAAGTTTTTTCATCATTATTTTTGCGTATTCATTTTTTTCCTGATGTAAAATGTTATTTTTTTATATTCAAAATACACTAATTTACTTAGAACAGTTTCTGAAGTCTCTCTTATGTTGATGAGTTTTTCCACACCCTCATCACTGTCAGACAGGTTTACTTATGAATGAGACCTTGTTTCCTTGATTTTAAGATGCCATAAATTTTAAGACACATCATCAATGCAATAAAACATTTTGGAAAAAACCTATCTAATCTATACTTACTAAAAGTGTATGCATTTATTTACATACATACATTGTACTTTCTTTACTATGTAATAATGATTGACTCTAGTCTTTTTCCAGATTATATTCTAATATGACTTCGAATTACCTTTGGTATCCAACAGCATATAGCATCAGGATGATACGCTCCTTCCATAATTTGTGATTATAACCTTGACCTCCATATTTATTGCATTTAGGAATGACATTAGGTATTAGTTATTAGTTATTGCATTTAGATATTGCTGAAACACAAAAATTAGCAGGACTTTGTCTTCATTTTTTTAATATAAACTAGGATATCACTTCTTTCTCCTTTGCTTCTTGGTATAGCACTGTAAACTTACATAACTTTCCCAGCATTCAGTTTAAGCTCTGTCAGATACATGTCCCATACCTAGATGATATCCCTTCTGGAAACCTACATTGGTTATGTCAACTGCACCTAGCCTTGCACATTTTATTAGTCGTTCATAGAGATTTGACTCTGATTACATCTAAGCAAGAAATGGCAACAAACACATAGTTTACTCCTCTATGAGTCAACAAGTTAATCTTGCTATCATACTGATTACTATGTGAAAAACAGTATTTGTCTAGTGTTCAAGTCTATGTTAGCTTTTAATTTTTGGTAAGGCAAGAGCCTAACACTCATTTTGCAAATCTCTCAATCTGTTCATTTTCTTCCCCATTTTTAAAATCTATTTTGCAAAACCAGGTTGCTCAAATACTTTGTCACAATAAATAATATAATGTAATATTGTTGACAACAGAGAATTGAATTAGATATCAATATCATAAAATTAAAATTACCTAATGTTTGAGAAAACAACAATAAAGAAATAAAAACCCTTGTAAATAATGAGACAAAGAAGAAAAAGAAGTCAAAATGGAAGCATTGTGTCCTTCAGAAAACAGAAATGAGTACAGGCATACCTTGTCTTACTAAGCCTCACTTTATGCGCTTTGCAGACATTGCAATTTCATGGTTTGTTTCAGCTCTGTGTCAATCAAGTCCATTGGCATCATTTTTCCAAAAGCACGTGCTCACTTCATGTCTGTGTCATATTTTGGCAATTCTCACAATACTTCAGACTTTTTCATGATCACTATACTAGTTATTGTAATATGTGATTAGTGTTCTTTGATATTATGATTGTAATTGTTTTGGGGTGCCATGAACCACAGCCATATAAGACGGCAAACTTAATTGATAAATGTTGCGTGTTCTGACTGCTGAACATACCGGCTGTTTCTCAGTCTCTCCATCGCTCAGCCCTCCTTATTTTCTGAGACACAACAATACCAAAATTAGGCCAGTTGATAACCCTACAATGGTTTCTAAGTAAGTGCTCAAGTGAAAGGAAGAGTTGCATTTATGTCACTTTAAATCAAAAGCTAGAGATAATTAAGCATAGTGAGGAAAGGCATGTCAAAAGCTGAGACAACCCAAACCCTAGGCCTCTTGCACCAAACAGCCAAGTTGTGAATGCAGAGGAAAAGCTCTTGAAGGAAATTAAAAGTGCCACTCCAGGGAACATACAAATGCTAAGAAAGCGAAATAGCCTTATTGTTGATATGGTGAAAGTTTTAGTTGTCTACATAGAAGATCAAACCAGTCACAACATTTCCTTAAGACAAAGTCTAATCCAGAATAAGACTGTAACTCCCGTCAATTCTTTAACGGCTGAAGGAGGTGAGGAAGTTGCGGAAGAAAATTTGAAAGCTAGCAGAGGTCGGTTCATGAGGTTTAAGGAAAGAAGCTGTCTCCATAATATAAAAGTGCAAGAAGAGGCAGGAGGTGCTGATGCAGAAGTTGCAGCAAGTTATCCAGAAATCTGGCTAAGATAATTGTTAAAAGTGGCTACAGGAAACAATAGATTTTCAGTGTAGATGAAACAGCCTTCTATTGGAAGAAGATGCCCTATAAGACTTTCATAGCTAGAGAGGAGAAGTCAATGCCTGGCTCCAAAGCTTCAAAGCACAGGCTGATGCTCTTGTTAGGGACTGATGTAGCTGTTGATTTTAAGTTGATGCCAGTGCTCATTTACCATTCCAAATATCCTGGAACCTTTAGAAGTATGCTAAATCTACTCTGCTTGTGCTCTATAAAGAAACAATGCTTGTATGACAGCACATCCGTTTACAGCATGGTTTACCAAATACGTTAAGCCCATTGTTAAAAAAATAAAACAGTGGGCCTACTTCTCAGAAAACAAGATTCCTTTCAAAATATTACTGCTCATTGTCAGTCCATCTGATCATCCAAGAGCTCTGATGAAGATGTCCCAGAAAATGAAGGTTGTTTTCATCCCTGCAAATAACATCCATTCTGCAGCTCAGGAATCAAGGACTAATTTTCACTTTTAAGTTCTATTATTTAAGAAATACACTTTTATAAGGTTGTAGCTGCCATAGATAATGATTCCTCTGATGGATCTGGACAAGTAAATTGAAATTCTGGAAATGATTCACCATTCTAGATGTCATTAAGAACATTTGTGAATCATGGGAGGAGGTGAAGATATCAACATTAACAGTAGTTTGAAAGAAGTTGATTCCAGCCCTCATAGATGACTTGGAGGGGTTCAAGACTTCAGTGGAGGAAGTAACTGCAGGTGTGGTGGAAATATCAAGAGAACTAGAAGTGCAGCCTGAGATGTGACTGAATTGCTGCAATCTCATGATAGAACTTTAATGGATGAGAAGTTGCTTCTTATGGATAAGCAAAGAAAGTTACTTTTTTTCCTGAGATGAAATCTATTTCTGGTGAAAATGCTGTGAACACTGTTGAAATGACAAAAAAGGATTTCGAATATTTCATAAACTTAGTTGATGAAGCAACAGCAGGGTTTGAGAGGACGGACTCCAGTTTTAAAAGATATTCCATGGGTAAAATGCTATCAAATAGCATTGCATGCTACAGGGAAATCTTTTTTGACAGAAAGAGTCAATCCAAGTGGAAAATTTCATTGTCTTGTTTTAAGAAATTGTCACAGTTACCACAATCTTTGGCAACCACCACCCTGATCCATCAGCAGCCAACATCAAGGCAAGACCTTCCACCAGCAACATGTTTATGACTTGCTGAAGGTTCAGATAATTGGTGGCATTTTTCAGCAATAAAGTATTTTAAATTAAAGTACATACATCGTTTTCTTTAGGCATAATGCTACTACACACTACTGTATAATGTAATGTAAACATAACTTAAGTGCACTGGGAAACTAAAAATATTGTGTGGCTTACTTTATTGTGATACTCGCTTTATGGCACTAGTCAGAACCAAATTTACAATATCTCTGAGGTATGCCTTTATGTAATTCATAGAAGAAAACAGAAATAGCTCATTGCTCTACATAAATATTTATCTTTTCTAATAATCAAAGAAACTAAAATTAAAATAGAAAATGAAAGCCCAATTATCAGCTATAAAATTGGCAAAGTATATTTAGAAATTACAATCAGTTTTTTAAGCAGTGATTAATAAGTAGGCAAATTGGTTATGACACCATCACACACTCAATACCACCATTTGCCAGGCCAATAGTTTTTAAACCAGACTCAGTCATTGGGCTGAAATAGCAAAAACACATTCATATCATCCTTAACATCTTCAGTTAGTCGTGTCTCCAGTCTGACCTGTGTGTGTGTGTTTACCTCCTAGGCAAAATGTCAGAACATTGCATGGACTGGTGGACTGCCTGATCTCATAATCTTGTTTTCTTTTTTAATAGCAAGCACCTTATAGAAGTAATGAAATTCAATTTGTGTTTCCTTGTATTTTATTGGTCTGGACTCATTTATCTTAACATTTTACTTTCTTAAAACTGTCAATAAAAGTATATTGAACCAGAGTCAGTATAATCAGAGCATTCACATATCCTGCTCTCTCAAGGATACACACTTTTACATCAAGATCACCAAAGGTGGCCATATATTTTCCCATGAACCTTCTTGATAGATATTAATTCTAAGGTTCAGAGATCTGTCAAAAGTTATAAACAAGAATATTCACAGAAGTAATGTAATATAAAGAATATGTCAAAGCCTAAATGCCCAATACAAATATTTTGAATAAGCTAAAAGTGTACAGCCATTCAAAATAACATTTTGAAGAATACTCATTAACAGTAGATAATATCTGCAGTTTAAGAAGTGAAACACCCCAAAAAACACAAAGATGAATCCCATCCCTTATTGCTTATTGATGAGTTAAAGTATCTCTGGCATCTTTTAAGAAAAATGCTTACATAGAGGCATATCATTGTATTAAGTATTTTACAGAAATAAAAGTGTGGCTTTAAAAAATCTGTTTATATCATGGTTTTTCTAAAATTATTAAATTATGCAAAAACTAATCTGATTTTAAAACCATACCTGTATACATGGCACTTTATGATTTTATATATGTTTGTAAATATCTAGTATCTAAAATTATCACACAAACGATAAACATTTAAATTAGATTTCTGATAACAATAGGCCTTTAGAATATACCATAAATTTGACAATGAATCTGATTTGTGGATCTTGAAACAATAATTATAGCCCCGACACTCTTATTGAGTGACTTAACATAATTATCCTGTGTCTCAGATCATATACATGACAAAGCTAACTGTGAGTAAGACATGGAGTTACGAGGAAATTGGATATATTGTTTTAACTCTTCCACTTTACTGTGTGCTTCTTAATGTTTTGCAATTTTTTTTTTTAAAGTAACCTTGCAATGGACTGCTGCTTGTATTTTCCCACCCCCAAATTTGTATGTTGAAATCCTAACCACCAAGGTGATGGTATTAGGAATTAGGAACTTTTCCAGGTGAATGGAATTAGTGCCCTTACAAAAGAGGCTCCAGAGAACTCATTTACCCCTTCCACCCTGCAAGGATACAGCAAGAAGACACCAAAAAGCAGGTCCTCACCAGACAATGAATCTGCAGTGCTTTGATCGTAGACTTTACAGCTTCTGCAACTGTGAGCAATGAATTTTTGTTGTTTACAAGATATCCAGGTATGGTATTTTTGTTATAGCAGTCAAAATGAACTAAGACAAATCTATAGTAAGAAATGCATTTTATGCACCCATATTTATTCATAAATAGAGTAACTTTTTTCATCAAAATATTTATCTTTCCATCAGCTATTGTGTGTGCTCTATTTTTTATGACTCTATGTACTTCAGTTTTTGAAGGAGTCTCACTGTCACCAGGCTGAAGTGCAGTTGTGCGATCTTGGCTCACTGCAACCTCCGCCTCCTGGGTTCAAGTGATTCTCCTGCCTCAGCCTCTTGAGTAACTGGGTGCCAACCTCTGACTCATGGGTTCAAGTGATTCTCCTGCCTCAGCCTCCTGAGTAGCTGGGACTCAGGTGCACGCCACCTTACCCAGCTAATTTTTGTATTTTCAGTAGAGACGGGGTTTCACCATGTTGGCCAGGTTGGTCTCGGTCTCTTGACCTCGTGATCCACCCACCTCGACCTCCCAAAGTGCTGGGATTACAGGCATGAGTACTTCAGTATGTTTTAAAGTGCTGGTAATGATCTGCTACTTTGACTGTATGGCCTCCTAATGGGTCATGAAACACAGTTTGAACAAGAAGCCATCCGCTCAAGTCACTTGATTCTGTTAAGTTCTGTTTAGTTCTGTTTGATTCTGTTTAGTTCTGTTTAGTAAAGTTTCATTTTCTAAGAAAGTGATTATGCAATATGATAATGCAAATATGACCATTTGATAATGACCTACTGTATGCCAGGTGTCAGATAATATTTTTAATGGCCTTCACAACAGTCTTGCAGCAGGACATCAGGGTCACATGTAACCCTGATGTTCTTAAATGGCACCATTGTATGACTTAGAAAAAGATGCCCTTTCTGGGTGGATGCAGCTTTGCCGCACGTAGAACTTTTGTTCCCTTCTCTGTTAAAGAGCAGTCCTGCATCATGGTACATGGCTTGAGAATCAGAATATGGGGAGGATTCCAGGATGTAATTCTTTTTTTTTTCTTTTGGATGGAGTTTTGCTCCTGTTGCCCAGGCTGGAGTGCAATGGCAAGATCTCAGCTCACTGCAACCCGCTCCTCCCAGGTTCAAACGATTCTCCTGCTTCAGCCTCCCAAGTAACTGGGATTACAGGCATGCGCCATCATGCCTGGCTAGTTTTGTATTTTTTAGTAGAGACAGAGTTTCACCATGTTGGTCAGGCTGGTCTCGAACTCCTGACCTCAGGTGACCCACCCACCTCAGTCTCCCAAAGTATTGGGATTACAGGCATGAGCCACCGGGCCCGGCCTTCCAGGCTATAATTAAATCAACATTTAATGTGCTCCAAATATGCCTCAGTTTGCAGTCTTTTGTCCTTCTCCTTAGTAATCACATTCATTATTCTGTGTTCAACTACTGCCACTGCGGACACTCCTACATATTTTTTCCTCCACCTATGATTTCTCCTGCAATTTAACTCAATAGCTACTAGACATTTCCATTTACCTCTCCAAATATTCTCCTACAATAAATATGGTAAGCTTTAGCCTACTCATATATGCCTTTATCTGTGAAGATGGCAGCCATTTTGGCTCTCGTGTTCTTTCTATCCACACCATGATTTCACCCTTCCTCCTGCTGACCTAGGTTGAAGACACCTTTCCTTGCCTCTCTCCCCTGTCTCCCCCATCCAAGCTGAAACTTTATATTGATGATGTTAGGATAACATCTTTTTCTTTTGATATTTTCCATAAGTCATCAATTATTCTTCAAAAATATAGTGAAATATCATTCATGTATTTTGTTTTATATATAGAGATGAAAATAGTTTTTATTTGCTTAGAGAAAAGAATACAGAATTTAACTTCAGTGATTTTTTTTCATCTTCAGGTAATACTCTTTCAAATCTGACAGATATCTCACAATGTACAAAATAAAATGCACTAATAGTGAGGATATAGTTAAATTCTATGGCTACACAAAACTAAGCAAGCAACAAATGGATTAGTATAAAATAGGGTGCCAATCTACTCGAGAAAAATGTTCATGGAAGTTCGCCTTTTCTTATGAAAACTTACTGTGCAAAGCTATTGTGTGTATGAAATCTTTTCATATTTTATTATAAGCTGAGGAACTCTCCATAAATCTGCCCTCTGTTTTAAACCATGAGATTCTCAAGGAAAAAAGATCATAATTTACTGATATTTGTATTTTCAGAAATTGCTGGAAATTACCTGGCACATAGAAGATGAACAATAAATTCTTGTTCAATGAGGTGACCACAAGAGTAAGCTTTCTTGATTTCACCCAGGTATAAATATGTCAAACATCTATTATTGACAAGTTGTTTAAGATCTGGCATAGGATTCTTTTATAGATACAAATCTTCGTGGTGTTCACATTGCAACACAGAGGCTATGCATGCATAATAAGTAATCCAAAATCCACATTCCCTTTGCCCCAACACCTCTTTGCTTCTTTGATACCTGTCTGCTTTGCCTACCTGATCCCAAACTTCTCTGAGCCCAGAAAGGAGCTGAAGAGACCCTGCCTAGACTGGAGTATTCTCACGCCCAGCATGCTGCCAACATTGTCTTTCTATGTCTCTTTAAGTCTCCTTAGCAAGATGGAAACATCTAATTGGATGTGTATATTTGAAGTCTAATTTGAGACCATGGAAAATAAATCTTGAATTCTTAAGTTTTATACTCTCCAAATCAAATATTACATTTGTTGATATTTTAGGACAAATATGCTTTTATCTTAAAGCATGCTACAGAAATATTATCATTTATGTCTACCAGATCTCACATCATTAGTCTTGTGACAATTTTACATGATTTCTTCATAAAATAAGATGAAAATAAATGTATATATGGTAAAAATCAAGGCCCCAAGAAATAACTAAAGCATGTGAAGAAACAGTGTTTATTAGGCATACAATAAACCTATGGAAATTTCTTCAATTCTTAGATGAGTTCATTGATTTAAAGATTGTTGCTATTCAAAAAATGTGAGTAATTTATAGCTATTTAAATTGAAAATGACACTGAGTGTAATCAAATATCAGGCTTCCAGTCCTACAATAATTGCCTAAAGGGTCAGTTAGAAGTTGCTTTCCTCTATCAGTTTTGCAGTCTTATACCACTGGTTAGGTACGCTGAACTGTGTGAAGATGATTTAACTAACAGTTCAGAACCTGGAAAAATACATGATGCCTTATTTTCTGGAACAGTGATCTGACCCAATATGGGATGGTAAAATTGCTATATAATTTAAGATATGAATACTTAAGAGCAAAGGAGACTGATTCAAAAACTTTTGTCCAACTTGAAAATGAATGTTCAATGAATGTTCAAGATCAGAGTGATCGTGCTATTATTGTAAAATGTACATTTATTTATCACTGTAGTGCTTTTCTAGCTCAGAGTATGCAGTTACTGTGTTTATGTTTAATAACAGCCTTTTATGATAAGCATTGAAGTCTTAGAGTTATCCCATTTTTATTTCAGACACGATTTCTGATCAAAGTACAAAGCAGAAAAGGTCACACAATAACCTTAGAATTAAGTTGTTTACATCCCCATATATGAGGCAAAAGTAAGTGAAAATAGCAAGGGCACTGTAGGCAGCTTAGATTAGGTTGCGTTCCTACTATCTACTTAAAATGTTTTTATGTTTATTTTTCCCCTAGCACTATGTTAGCAATGTCATTTCAAAACCTAATAAAATTCTTCCATTTAAGTTCTTTCCTTCTAAAATGTTTCATCAATCATAGTAAAACTGTGTGCTCTGTCATGGGGTAATTGCAAATTGGCATACCAAGGTGGGCATCTACATGGCCTTATACTCCTTATCTTCACACTGGGCAAGGATGACAGCCAATTTATTAGTTGAGACACTGTTAAACTCATCAAATAAAATACTGTTTTCTGCTTCTGTAATGTTTTCTGTTATGGTATCAAAGTTGTTTCTTTCAAACATCCATTTAAAAATGACTGTGATAGCAGTTAGTTATGCCTGATGACTTTTCTGTGCACACTTACTGAAAATGAGGACTTCTTCAAATTCTGGCTAAATGACTCATACTAGAGATTTTGGAAGAGAAAAGTTATGTAACCAGAATGCAACTCTGCTTATTGGTACAACTAAAAAGTATGAAGACTTTAAATTGGGAAGATAAACCCTAGCCCTGGATTTATTTACAATAATATTATTTTATTTTTGGAGAGAATAAGTCACTCAATTCTATTTTGTGTCTCTTGTTTTCTCACCTATAAAGTGATTATATTAATTATCCAGCTTTCTAATGTTCTGTAGAATTGTTTTTAGCAAAAAAAGAGACAGTGGCTGTAAATAGTCTTAAAAAAAACTGTGAAGCTAAAATATCCTTGGATTTTAATAATTAAAAACAGAAATGTACCAAATTCAAAATATAGAAATCCTTTTGAGGCTTATAATTGTCTAGTCCAGAGTTCTAGTAAAATGCAAATATGTATTTTGGGAGTTTTTTTAAATTTACAAGCTAAAGTCATTTAACTCTTAAATCTTGAAAGCAATCATATAAATGTGACCCAATAAAACTAATTTGTATGATACTTTGTTATAAGGATAAAATTTAGGCAAAAAACTGACTGATCATTCACTATTAACTATGCGAGAAAAAGAAATATGTGGAGCATTAACTCCTTGTACTTGCTTGTTTATAGTATACAAACTTTGCAGACTAATAGAAGATAAAGCACATAGAACAACACACTAACATTACAGTTATTTCCTGGGAGTTACCCAATCAAGTGTTAATTTAAAAAAAAGAAAAAAATTTTCCTATTTTACAACCCACAAATTCTGTAGCAAGCACTAAAATAATTTACCAACAAAAAGTATAACTAGAAACTTCTTTTAAATAACCTACTCCAAAGACCAATATCTGGATATAACAAGAGATTTTAAGTGTTAAACTCTCCTGTATCCATTTCTACCAATCTTTTATAAAAAGAATTCAATTGCTAACATTGATTCAGCAACTATTATGTTCTAGGCCAGTAAATTAACTCTGTCATTTAAATATTAAAAGAAACCTTTAAAATGGCATTGCCCCCATTTTATAGATGAAAATACTAAAAGTACAGACATCTTAAGTCACTCACTGAAGAATACAGCATTAGGGAATGACATAGCTGGCTTTTAAATTTGACAGCTGAGCTGACACTCTAAAATATTAAGCCAGGTTTATACTATCTCAAACGAATGTTTTGCAAAAAGAACTATTCTTCAATGAAAAAGTAAGGTTTATTTTATTTTAACAGTGATGATAGGACAGAACCAAAAAAACCAAAAAAAAAACAAAAAAACAAAAACCAAAAAACCGAAGCTATTTGAAATTTTGGTTGGGAAAAGCCATCATGAGATTGGGAAAACACATAAGCTACAGAGTCATAAATATAAAGTTTGAATTTTATTCAGATAGCCAGGTGGGAAGAACCTCTGGCAGCCTGTGCACTGTGGTGGAGCCATGGGAAGTTCATGCCCTTTGCAGTGAGGAAAAGCCTGGCCTCTCTCTACTGTTCTGGGGTGTGGCACCCAGGATTCAATCTGTGAGGGGGGAAGCACACTAGCAGGACTCTGGGTTTGTGGAAAGTCCCTGTTTTCCTTTTTCCTTTTTTTGCCTAATAAGTTCCATTATTCTCAACCTTCAAAGTGTCTGCAAACTTAATATCTCATGATCATGTGACCAGGACCTGGCTCTTAGCTGAACTAAGGAGAAAGTCCTACAACAGCTTTGGCACCCAACGTGGGTCTTGAGAAGTGGTGAGTAAAATGGGCACTCAAAACCTCTCACTGTTGCTTCTAAGCCTTTTCATCCTTGGTCTTCTGAGGGTAGGAGAAACTGTGCCCCCACCCTCATTGTTACCAGGTGTCAGGGGCCATTCCATGGTCTTTTCCTTCCTTTTTTTGGAATGGACAGGTGAGCAGGGGATCCTTGCTCCCCCTCCTCTTCCAGCTGGGCCTGGGGAATGCCGAGCATTCACATCTTCCCCTTCCCTGGCCAAGGGCTTCAACTCCATCAGACAGTAATTAAGCTTCTCTCCCTGGTGGAGGCACCATTTGAATAAGAATAAGAGGTTCTTCCCCGAGGCATTCTTTTTTCTTTTCCACCCTATCAGTCAGCAGTTAACTTTTAAGCTAGTTTTTTTTTCTTTTTCTTTCTTTCTTTTTTTTTTCATTTAGAAGACATTTTACTAGGCTAGGAATGATAAAAAAAGAAAAAAATCCCTGTTTATATTCTCTAAATTTTTAGTTGTGAAAAAGGATCTTATGGGGACTGGGTTTTCTCCTACCTCTGTGTAGCATGTGTTGTGTATGTGACGTCTGTAATAAGAGGTCTAATTAACTGGCCTAAAGGAAGACAAGTGCTTGGATCAAATATTTTTTAAAGGAAAGTTAAAAGCTGTGGTACCTTTTAGTTCACATGACTTTAATCTTTGAGAAATAAAAACAGCCTTAAAAATTATTGGTAAAAAGCAGATGTCATCAAAATGTAAATAGGTGGACTAAATTATGCAGGTTAGGTACTAGGCTTCCTAAATGTTTTGAGGATATAAACTGCTTTGGGGTTTTGAGAACTATCTGACTTGCCAGTTTCACAATTAGTAAGACATGGGGAAAAATTGAACTAACCACACCCTTAATTATGCTGGAAGGAGTCAAACCTTGGCTGCACCTAGCACACAATTAAAACAACTTACCAGGTTTTGCATTAAATTTAAAATTGCTAGGAGTTACCTTTATAACATGTAATTGAAACTACTGAGAATAGATTTACATGCAAAGTGCGCAAGAACAGTAAAATGTGTTTTTAGTAAAAGGTTATAATAAAGGCATAGAAATGTAAATTTTTGCTCAGGGTTAAAGGATTGTATTCAGTCACATAAGATATAGCTGAAGGTTCAAAACAAGCAGTGGAAAGATTGTGGAAATTAATCTTGTGGAAGAGGTTCTCTGTGTGAACATACTGACTAAATTCAAAAGGGTATTATGGTTTTCCTGTAAATCAGAAATTGAAATAAAAGCACAACAAGGATTTCTTAAGTCACTCATCTGCTCTTTGGCAAAATTTGTAAAAGGTTATAAAAGGTTTCTGCTACTTTAAAATTTTTGAGTCATCATTTTGCCAAAAAAAAAAAAAATAAATAACTTACAGTGATCTGGAATTCTATTTCATAACATCAAGTGTTTTAAACTTCTACCATATTTAACAGGCTTCCCAAAATCAAACTTCAGCTTCAAAATTGTCTTTCTTGACACCTGGATTTTCCAAGGCTCCAGAGGGTGCTTGGAGTGTCCAGAAGAGAAAGGTAAACAAGATTATTTGACATGTTTAGGTACATGAGATTGCCAAAATGATGTTCAATCTTCCTTAGGTTATATTTTTGTGAATAAAGCTAACATATGTTCCAAAATTATATGGGATTTCTAAAATTCTAATGTCTGATTACATGCGTCAATTATAATTAAGGTTGTTATGATGTCATTGTAAGCCACAGAGATAACCAAACTTTTTTGTCAATTGTGTTTCCAACTGTGGGAGTTCAGTCAGGCTGATGGGAAATATTTTTAAAATAGTTATAGAAATAGAAACAAACCTTCTTGGAAGGCCAGAGGGTTTGCATAAGCTCCAGTAATAGATCAGGCTGAAGGCAGCCTAATCCTTACCTTAAGTAAATAGTTTAAAGTAGATACAAAGGAATGTAGTTTATCTAAATAGCTTGTTTACTCACGCAGTCCTAAGACCAACCTTTGATCAACCAGGGATGCATAATTGCTCTCTACTGAGGGTGGGGGGGGTGGGGTCGGCAATCAGTTCAATTACCCTCTAGTGGTTTTTACTCAAGACCTTTGTCATTTAATCTATACTGAATAAATGCAAACTTCACTGGCTGAACGGGGCTGCGGCTGCTACTCTTTATAGCACCTTCTTTGGTGTCTGTGAGGGGCCCGGGTTGTTAGCTGGACTGACAGGGAAAATATCTGTCAGTGTACTTTATTCATCTGTCATTGGGTCAGGGTCTGCAGGATGGACCCTACATCCAGCTGTAACTACCATGAAAATTTGTTATTCACAGATGATTGTTATCTGGTTTTAATCCTTTTCAAAAGATGGCTTATAATAAGCTATAGAATTTTGACAGATGCTCTCAAATACAAGTTTCTGATAACTTTGTTGATTTTAATATTGGAATAAAGGAAAAATGTACAGGACTTATGAGGAGCTGAAATGTTCAAGAATATCAAGCAAATCAATAACTAAATTGACTGAACTCAGAAAGCTGAAGCAATCTTTTTGACTTTTGATTGAAATATTGCTGATCTTTGTTTTGTTTTTCAGAGTCAAGGGTATTCATTTGGAACTATATACAGCCTTTAATAATTGAGTAAGGTATATTCCTGTGAACAAAATTTGGAGCATATTTGTCTCTCTCTCTCCCTGGCTTCTCCAGAATTTGGAAACTATCTGTGAGTATTCTTAACTTATGGCAATATCATCATTTGCAACAGTGCAATAAGAATCCATTTTTCTTTTGCAACAGGACACAACTGTAGAAACTGGTTGTTTTATCAAGGCTTTGACTGGAAGGGTATGTTTCTCTTTAAGAGGCCAAGTTCAACTTGCAGAGCTGATAAAAGCCCCTTGGGGAGAAACTTGCCTAGACAGTCCCTGTACAGGGTTCCTGACTGGTGGTCAGTAAAGAATATCACTTTCTAACAGGTCCAGGAGCTCCAAGTTTATCTTGGGACCTTAAGAGGACAGGATTACCCAACTCACAGATATTTGAGGATACAAACCTATGGCTGGGCTTGGCTTTAAAAGGTCTTATTTGAGATTCCTTGTGGAACAGAGTTTCATCAAAGCCAATCCAAAGGTGTGTGGAAATAGTTACTCTTGCTGCACTTCATTCAAATAATCAGGACAAGTATAAGACTAAAATCTGTTTTGCAAATGAGTCAGTCCTTTGATGATGATTTGTGGGTTCTTTTTTTTGACAAAAATGAGGACTGGAGAGAGAGAAATTGTGTTTCAAAACTTATCGTACATTTGTCTTTAATTGTTTTTAAGTTTTCACCTACATTTTAGAGTAACCCTCCTTGTTCCTGTGAACCAACCATCAACTTCCAGCTGCAGTTCAGAAAGAACAAGAGGGATGGGCAATGTAAAAATCTGGATCAATACTCAGTTCTGAGCAATTATCCTGCAAATCCTGCCAGGTGATGGGAATAAATAGAATGCTCACCACTTGGAGGTTTCCTTTTTTGGGAAAGTAAAACCAAGGGAGCTAACCATGTTAGCTCCAAGGGTGCACCATGCACCCAAATCCTAGCAAGCATAACTGTAGCTATCAGTTATCTGGATGTGTCACAAGACATCCTTTTCTCTTCCTTGTTGGAGGAAGACTCAGTTCCACATTTTCACCTTAGCAGCTGGCTTATGTTAAGGAGTCCATGCAACTCCTCCCCAAGACACATTTTTGTCCAAAACTCAATTCTAAGTTTTGGGTCAAAGCCCTAGGAAGGAAAATTGGATCTAAAGGATCCAGATGAAGATGACAACAGAGGTTAAAAGGCAGAGTGCAGGTAAGCATGGCTAATCCCTGCCAATTAAGCCAAGTCTCCTATTTCATGGATAAAGGTCATGCTAGTATCTGTAGCATAAATGAGGTCTAGGGAATTCCAAAGCTACTGATAGTAGGTGGGATAGAGACATAGGTGAGAGTGGATAATTCCTATTCTCTAGCCCCTCCCTGTGTCATGGGTGCAAGCCACTTTGGCACCCATGCTAGCATGTGCCAAGGTCACCAGGACTCAGGAATGCAAGGACAGAAGAGGGGAAAAGGATGCTCTTCCCTCTCTCCCTCATGTACCCCAGGTATCTGCTAGGAAGAGAAGGAAACAAGGGATGCCTGCTCCCCTTTTTCTAGATGGAAAGGCATTAATCTTCAGTCTGTATTGCTTTTGAATGCACCCTGAACCCCTGGGACTCCTTTGAAAAAATGCCTTTGTTTTTCCCTTTCTCCTCCTCTGTCCTCTCTTCACAGATAGGTAATTGTGTCTCAGTACTACGGGACACTCCCTTCAGATGCATCCTCCAAACTGGGAAAAGTTAATTTCCCAAGCTGTAAATTTAGGATTGGGCTTAGGATTGGGCTCAGGAGAAGGGAATGCAGAAGGCCAACATGGTGACAAAAGGGTAAAGTTTTTTTACCAGTCGGGCTTTTGGTCTGTCTCTCCCTATGCAAACTGGTAAAAGGCCTCGGGATTTTTGAGCCATCCTTACCCCTCCCCTTGTTCTGTTTTGATAAATGTTTTCTAATAACTGTTTGTCTCTTCTTGCCTTCAGGGCATGAAACTCCAAACGGTCATGCAATCATGTGACTGGAGGCTTGGACAATGGCCCCTTCTGCTGGGAATCCTTAGATAGGCATCTAAGAAAACGCTTGACTGCCATTATCCCCAAACAGCACCCCCTGACAGCAGGAAGCAGTTAAGATAGGTCTTTGACCTTATCCTTATCCTTATTCTAACAGCAGTTAGATATACTTCTTTTTTTTTATTATTTTACTTTAAGTTTTAGGGTACATGTGCACAATGTGCAGGTTTGTTACATATGTATACATGTGCCGTGTTGGTAGAGAGGGGAATGCGAGATCCAGGTGGGAATGGCTCCCTGGAAGAACCTCAGATGACCTGCACACTAGGGTGGAGCCATGGGAAGTTCACACCCTTTGCAGGGGGGAAAAGCCTGGCCTCTCTCCCCTCTTTTGGGGAGTGGTACCTGGGATTCAATCTGTAAGGCAGGAAGCACACTAGCAGGACTCTGGCTTTGTGGAAAGTCCCTGTTTCTCTTTATTCCATTATTCTCACCCTTCAAAGTATCTCTGAGCCTAATGTCATGGCCGTGTGGCAAAGACCCCGCTCCTAGCTGAACTAAGGAGAAAGTCCTACAACATTATGTGACTTGTTCAGATTTAGTTTCCTCATTTTCAAAATGGAATTAATGATGTTAACTGCAGGATTTGTTGTTGTTGTTGTTGTTGTTGTTGTTGAGATGGAGTTTTGCTCTTGTTGCCCAGGCTGGAGTGCAGTGGTATGATCTCAGCTCACTGCAACCTCCACCTCCAGGTTCAAGTTGTTCTCCTGCCGCAGCTTCCCGAGTAGCTGTGATTACAGGCATGTGCCACCATGCCCAGCTGATTTTTTGTATTTAGTAGAGACGGGGTTTCACCATGTCAGTCAGGTTGATCTCCAACTCCTGACCTCAGGTGATGCACCTGCCTCAGCCTCCCAAAGTACTGGGATTACAGGTGTGCACCACCATGCCTGGCCAGGATTATTTTAAGGATTAAAAAACCTTAAATATCCTAAAGTAGCACATGTAGATGCCATACAAATAGTATGGATTATAAAGCATGCTAACTTTTGAATAACTATGTGGGAAATAATTATCTTTCACTTACTACTTATGTTATGGAATCCTACCTCTATTCATGTAAAACCTGTATTTATCTCCATAGCATATCACCATGATGAAAAAGCCTGACTGGATTTTATGTCAGTATGAATGCTTAGCTCTAATATTTATGGAGGAATCTCCAGTAAAGCAACATTAGAAACTTAGAATTGTGTAATTCTAACATTGTAATTAATATATCTCATAAATATTACAGATTTAAAAGGTTTCTAATATATTTAGAAGAAATGTAAATTGCAAAGATTTTTAAAATAATAAAATCCAAAACATGAGGATCTTCCATCAAATATAAGAGGCAACGGTTTCAGTCCTGTAACAACTCTTTATAATTTAAGTACTGTACACATTTATCTCTAGAACACTGATATGCATTTGTTGAATTAGAAAGGGAACATATTGGGAAATAAAATTTACTATTATTATTTTTAAGTTGTAGAGGACAGTGTTGGCTATTTGGTTTCATAAATGAATCTGCTTATTGTTGAAGCATTCTCAAATTCTATTCAATTTTCTGTTTTCTGGTTCTGCAACAGTTCTGTTTTCCAATTAGTTTCTCAAATTGTAAGACCTTTCACATAATTTCATGGCCAGCATACATTTGCATACGGTTCCCACCAAATGTCTTTTGTATCACAGTGGTGTTCCATCTGTTGTTGCTGCCTATCCCAGTCTGCACCAAAAGTGTGGGAAGTTGGTTGAGGAATAAGGCTGCCAATGGACCCTGCTCTTACCAGGTGCAGGCCTCTCAGCTATGAACATAGGACTGATTTCGGTTGCAAAGCACATATTTCTGTAGTTTTAAAGGAAGCCAGACAGGTGATACCCTTAGGCTGTTAGCATTAGCATTTTCTCTCAAATATCATTTCCTCCTTTAACTCCTTTGTTTTCCTTCCAGATTTAGTCTTTTTTCCTTAGGAACTAGTTTCAAGGCATTTTTAAAAATAGATTCTTAATTCGGTTCATATTTTAGAATTAAACCAAGAACTACTCTTACTTTCAAATTTGTGTGTTTTTTTAAAATGAGTTTATTTTTACTCCATATAACAGAGCAAGTGTCTGGTGATTCCCTTCATATATATGTAAAAGCATTATATGTAAGCTATACTACTGTATATAAAGAGAGACTGCCTTCTGTTCTAAATACTTGAATGATTATTTGTGAATGTTCTACTTATAATTTAAAATATTATTTTAAAACTTTTCACATAAGCATATGTAGTTTTAAAAGATATTCTTATGACTGCACTTAAAGTGTCAAATAAGGAATACTTTATGAGCAAGTATGATACATTAAAAATACAAATTAAATAAAATGTAACACATGCAAATCTCTCCTAAGTGATACATGATGTATCATAGGAAAATAATTAAATGTCAATATAAATAAGTAAATTGGTAATATATATTATCTTAAATAATATAATTACTATACATATTATTTTAAATAAGATAATCATATATATATATATGTTAGCCTGAGCACACAAGATACAATTTTTCAGCAAATTTTGCCATTTATAATAAATTGAATTGCTTGTTTATTATACTTAACTTATAAAAAGTGCTAAAATATCCACTGGTGCTAAAGTGGTTTTGTTTTATGTTTCTTTTCTTATATACTCTTGTATTCTGTAATTCCCCTTTTCAATAATGCCAGGAAGATATTTTACTGTTCTAATAAATAAATTAAGGCTAGAACAACTGAATAAATCCTTTGGTAGTTATGGGCTTTACTTGGATTTCATTATTGAGAATATATTTATAGCAATCTTTAGATGAAAATATAGCTTCTTCTTTTGTTTGATTAAATACACCGCATGTGTGCAAAAGCACACACACACACCCTTCCCTCCAGCACCCCATGAAAGCCTGTACAGCCACAGCAATCCATTCTGTCATGTTGTCTTCCTATTCCTCCCTCAAACACGCATATAAATGTTATTTTCCAGTTTATCTTCAGTGCAAAATATTTTACTTAATTTCTATGCTTGGAGTGACTGTTCTGATTTTAAATTATTTAATAATTGCCTACAAAGATGGGAGGAGAAGTCATAACCTTCTATGTATATCAGCCTGTGGATCCTGGTGAATTTTAGGACAATAGTACTGTGGTCTATCTTCTTCTACATTTTCAGTTATTTATTGACAAATGAATTGTCTCATTTTGATTTAAGCATGATTTTATAATATCTCTTTTAAAAATGTGGCTCCAAAACCCTAAGAGATTGAAAAAGAAAAGAATGGTAATGTATACAAGCGACATTTTTTACTTTTATACATTATACTCAAGGAAACATCCTCAGTTACCATATTATTTTCCTATTGTTGCTATAATGAAATACCACAAATTTTATGTCTATAAAATCACACATGTAGTATCATACAGATTTAGACGTTGGAGACCAAAATGTGTTTCACTGGGCTAAAATGTGTCAGCTGGGTTGAGCTCTTTTCAGGAAATTCTAGAGGATAATCTATTTTATTGACTTTTCTGGCTTCTAGAGGTTGCCAGTGTTCCTTGGCTCATGGCCTTCCACCTTTAAAGCCACAAATGGCTGATTGAATCTTTCTCATATCACCTCAATCTGACACTAACTCTTCTGCCTCCTCTTCCACATTTTAGGACACTTGTTTTACATTGGGCCCATTTAGATAATTCAGGATAATCGACTATTTTGAGGTCACATAGTTAGCAACCTTAATTCCATAGAGAATATTATTTCCCTCTTGCCATGTCACATACTTGTAGTTTTTGAGAATTAAGGAATGGACATCTTTAGGGGGCCATTATTCTGCCTATCATAGTTACCTATTTCATATGGTGAATAAATACGAACAAAACCAACAAACAGACTGTAGTGGGCAGGTAAAATTTTGTCTTTTGACTCCTATTACAATCATAGAGAGAAAAATGTGGAGAAATTCACTTCCCTTTCTAGTAGTAAATTAGAATTGGCAGTTTCTTTAGTAATTATCAGGTAATCCTTACTCTTGACCACCATTTGTTTCTGGATATAACTGTGATGAGTGGGACCAAAATGATGTATGAGTTGAAACTCTGATGAAGAAAGTATTAATTACTGCTTAGAATAAGTACTTCATGATACTAATAATATTATAATTAGAATATAGGAACAACGATGGTAAATCCTATAGTTAAAAAGCAAATGAGAAATATGATGCCATATGTCACCCAGATGGATAGTGAAAGATGCCTTGATATTAAGACCTCTTTGTCCCTTAAACAATTATCTGTCTATCCCAACTCCTATTATCTACTTAAAGACCCTCTTAAATGGTCTTACATGAACTCTTCAGTTGACCCTTTATAATTATGTAGGCCCAGGCTGACATCTGACTTTGCCACTACTGCATTTTCTTAAACTCTAAAATACAGAGTAAAACCCAACTCAGGGGTTGTCTTGATATTTACATGAATTATTATATATAAACTTTTAAACTCATGCCTCAATAGTATGCATTTGTCAAAAACACTATACAGTCACTATTTTGCACTGGGCAATGTATTATTATTATATATATTTTATAGATAATGGAAGTAAGAGCAACCTAGTATTTAGAATAAAAGGACTATGCTTATAGTAACAAGAGACACAAAGTTTTGAAACACTTTCTTTTTGGTACAGGGATCAGATTTACCCTCCTAACAGAAACAAACATCATTATTAGCAGCAACAAAAACAATCACTGCCAGAAAAAAATATATGAAAGGGTGATTTTCAAGATACTGGGCAACAGTCATCAAAAAACAGTAATCCCTGAAAGGTAAGTTTAAAAAATGAGATAAACTATTAATACATGACTGCCCCAGCTTACTGCTTTGAGAGAGTTCGGGAGGCTATGACTTAGATAGAGCCTGATGGATTCCCTGTGCTAAGTAAATGGAGTTAACAGTGCCAGAATAACAAGGTGACTAGAGTTTACAGGACAGAA
Organism: Pongo pygmaeus; assembly: GCF_028885625.2. Taxonomy (NCBI): domain Eukaryota; kingdom Metazoa; phylum Chordata; class Mammalia; order Primates; family Hominidae; genus Pongo; species Pongo pygmaeus. The sequence goes on along the minus strand of NC_072373.2, from coordinate 151,139,424 downwards.
ACAAACAAGCAAAAACATGAGAGAAAGAATCTAGGAAACTGCAGAGGTCCCCTTGTAGATTCAGCAAAGTACGATAAATAAGTACTGCATACTGCCAGTGAGGAAAGAACCATCTGAAAGCATAATAGTGAGCAATATCCCTTGCTCATGTAGCAACAGCTTCTGTTCTCACAAACCAGATGGAAAATAGGACATTGGGTAGAATGTTTAAGGAAATTGGGCTCAGTATTTTTTTCACTTGTTAAAAATTAAATATAGACATGAAATATTAAGAAAACAAAACAAAATGAAAAAAAATCCTCTATAAAGTCTTCAACATCTGAGGTGAAAAATAACCTATATGTCTGTTTTAGTTTTTCATTAGTTTAGTTTTTATGCTCATGAGCTACAGATGGTTTTATATTTTTAAATGATTACATGTTAAATAATTATATATACACAAGACCTTTGATTTTGTATGGAAAAACTTAAAATATTTACTTTCTGAATCTTTATAAAAAAGTTTGCCAACTCTTGACTTAGACAAAATGGACACATTCCATAAAAAACACAAACTATCAAAGCTTGTTCAAGAAGAAATAATGTGAATAGCACTATATTTTTGAAGAAATTGAACTTATAATTTAAAGCCTTCCAAGAAAAAAAAAAACCTCCAGACCCAAATGGCTTCAATGGTGAATTTTCCAAACATTTAAGAAAAAAATACTAACTCTACATAAACTCTCCCAAAATATTGAAGAAAAGGAAATCCTTTCCATTTTATCCTATGAAGCCATCATTAACACTGGTACCAAAATCAGATGAAGCTAGTACAAAATCTACAGACCAATATGCCTCATGAACACAGAGGGAAGAATCCTAAATATAATTGTAACACTTAATCCAACTATACATACAAAGCATCATGACTATGTTGGGTTTATCTCAAGAGTGTGAGCATAAAAGTTAAATTATGCTTACACTCTTGAGATAAACACAATATAATTCACTATATTGACAAAATGAAAAAGAAAAGATATTATCTCTATCAATGCAGAAAAAGCATTTGACAAAAACCCAACATCCACTCATGATTAAATAACTCTCAGCAAACTGGGAAAAGAAGGAAACTTTACCAAAGGACATCCATCAAAAATATTATCTAAAATCATAGGTAATAGTGAAAATTGAATCTGATGAATTGTATGGGAACTAGGGGTAATTGAAATGTTCTCTATATTAATTGTGGTGTTGGTTAAATGGCTTTACAAATTTATGAAACTCAGTATACATCTAAAACGGGTCAATATTATCAAATGCAAATTATTCCACAATGAAGTTGATTTTTTTAAATGCAAAGGACTAAATATATCCAAGATACTCTTGAAGAAAGAAAAACAAAGTAGAATGACTTTATCAGTAGAGACTTAATATAAAGTTACATTAGGTAAGACCATGAGAAGCTGTTGCAAGGAGAGAAAAAGAGACCAATGAAATAGAACAGAGATCCACATGCAAATTGTGTATGTGTAGTAACAGTAGTAGTTATAGTAGTAGTATGTGTGTGTTCTGGTGAGTAGTTTGGAGAATAAGTGCCTTTTTTTTCATCTGGCACTACCAGAACCTGGCTATAAACTACTTCTTATAGCAAATACATTTTAAAATACAGGGATAAGCATTACCTGGAATTAATTGGAAAGGGCTAACATAATCAAAACAGCTGATAGTCACCCACATCATGTATGTGTGGTAGAAATACTAGCAAAAAAGTATAGGCCAGTAGACCAGAAAAGACATCCAGTAAGTAAACAAGAAATTAACAAGTAAATATGTGTTTCTAAATTAATATTAATAGTATCCCTCAAACAAGTTTTGCAATTATATAAATATCCATAGGCATTCCCCACTCTGCTCTATCACCTCATTTACCTTGGTCATGTGGAAAAGATTTTGGGGGTCAGATTCTCTGGCATCTAATACAATAAGATTTCCACTTGGCTCTTTCACCCTAAATCATGTATCAAAGCATCAGCATTCCAGTTACCTTTCAATTAAAAGTAGTCTGTATTCCTGTCTGGGTAATCTATGTGCCTATTGTCATGTCCCAGATTTCTGCAGCTTGAGAGACTCTCGGGAAATTTTCTTGCCCTCTGTGAAGATTCAACATAGATCATTTATTGTCATTACTGAACTTTCACTCACACTATTTTTGTTTTGTAAATGTATTGTCTACCATATAGCTGACATTGTAGAAGTGAAAGGCATCACCTCTGTCCACAAGAACATGACAGATGAAAAGCCACAATTTCCAGGTAAAAAATAGTTTGCAATAGTCAATGTTTCAGTTCTTCTCGTCCAATTCCTCAGGCTATTTTTGCCAGGTTTCCTGTTTATATCATCATTTTTTCTCATATCCATATTCTTCAACAAAATGATATGTTTTCTTTTGAGCAGGATTTCCCAAGAAACCTTACTATATTTTACAAATATGCACAAGAGCAGACTAACACTTATTGAGTACTTTCCCGTTGTTGAAATCTGTAAGTGTTTTACATGTGCTGTTTCAATTCATCCTCACAAAAATTCCTATGGGTTAGATTTTATTAGTTCTCTTTCACCAGTTAGAAGATTGGAGTCAAGGAGGTTAACTTTTCAAAGTTTACAGAGGTGGAAAGTTTGGAGGCAGAACTAAAACACAAGTTAATCTAATGCCAAAGATCTTATCTTTTTTTTCTTCTTTGTCCTAACATCCTATAAATACACTGATAATCTAATGTTGGTATTTCACATTTTAATATTTTTGGATTGTGAATATTTAGTATTTAACACTAGCAGCAGCAATTTTTTGAATGAATTATGAGTTAAATTTCAGAACACATTTCTAAATGTGTCTAAATTAAACCAGGAAAATATCACAGTGTTTTCTAGATCCTGCATGATTCTCTCCCTAATGCAGCTGGCCTTCCTAACAAAGTGAATCTAAGATTTTATCATAATTTGGAAATGGTGAACCTAACCTTCAAAAATAAACATTGTTTACACAGTCATGAGATATATATTTCTAAAATGAAAATGTCATTTTGTCCTTTCATTACTTAAAAAACCTTTGTTTTCAAAACTAATTTCAAATCCCATAGCTTGATTTGTAAGTCTGTTCCCTTTAGCTTGGTATTGAAATCCCTTCCTGATTCAGCACACGACCACGTTCTTCTTCTATTCGCACCCTGTAGTCAATATTTCAAACCTATGAAGTACTGAAGATTTTCAAACATCTTATGGCTCTAATTTGCCAAGCCATTAAATGTATTACTTCTGACGTATTCTCCCTTAACCTTGCTTTAATAAAGAATACTGATATTTAAGCTAAAAACAGAACTACCATTTCATCCAGCAATCCCATGACTGGGTATCTGCTCAAAGGAAAATATGTCATAATATGAAAAAGACACATGCACACACATGTTTATCACAACACAATTTGCAATTGCAAAGATATAGAACCAATCTAAGTGCCCATCAGCCAATGAGTGGATAAAGAAAATGTAGAATGTATACACCATGGAATACTACATAGCCATAAAAAAGAAATGAAATAATGTCTTTTGCAGTGACTTGGATGGAGCAGGAGGCCGTTATTCTAAGTGAAGTAACTTAGGAATAGAAAAGCAAATATCATGCTCTCACTTATAAATGAGAGATAAACTATGAGGATGCAAAGGCATAAGAATGGACTTTGGGAACTTGAGGGGAAGGGTAGGAGGGAGAGAGGATAAAATATTACATATTGGGTACAGGGTACACTGCTTGAATCACAGGTGCACCAAAATCTCAGAAATCACTGCTAAAGAACGTATCCATGGAATCAAAAAACATCAGCGCCCCCCAAAACTATTGAAAAAAAATTTAAACAAAAAAAGAATACTAATGTTTTAGTATGTAGCTCAGGTTTCTTTTTTTTTTCTAGTAGCATTTCTAATTTCTTATCTGCGTGCTGCACCCACACGCAGATAAGACTCATGCATGTGCACACACACACATACAGACCCATACACACACACACACACACACACACACACACACACACACACACCAGTTTGGGTGGTATTCCCTATTCCATGTGCTACGTCTTCTCAATGCCCTTATTCTTACTGAGTTCTAATTCTTTTTATTTACATTTCAACATTTTCACTAGGCCTTTATTCTGAAGAGTGGAGACTTTGTTTCTTTCTAGTGCCTAATACATTGTCAGCTAAGAATAAGCATATAATATAAATATTTAGTAAAAACAAAATAAAAAATACGGCCTCTTACAATATATCATTGTCTCCAACAGAGGCCTATAAATAGAATCCACCTGAGTATTTCATTGTAAAACAGTGCTGACTTCTACAATTAAAAGACTTTTACTTAATATTGTTAAAACACAATTTTACAGCCACTGAGGAGTTAAAGCTTTATTTATATAGTAAAGCCAGAAAATTTAGAAGAAATCTTTAGCCACTAGTTTACCACTGAGAGTACTAACTGCAGTCTAATGGAATTTATGAGCAGTTCTGAAGAAATACTTTATTTCCTCACAGAATCGCAAGGCTGGAAATGAACCAGAAAGGTCACGTAGTTCATCTCTCATGTTTAAATCATCCCACAGAGATGAGAAACTACACTATTTATAAAAACCTGCAGAAAGTAGATATGACAACTTCTCTTTGTAACTGATTCCAGCACTTCACACCTTTCACCCTGAAAATCTTTCCCTAAATGTAACCGAAATTTCTAATGCTAGAGTGTAAACCTGTCTGCTATTGCACGATCACCGATGAAGCCTGAAACTAACAGGTTAGTCTCCCTTATGTTAGAAACTACCATACATTTGTGCAGTGTATCCCAATACTGGACCCCTGAGTTCTTCTTTTGTCAAAGGTTAAACAGGCATTTTCCAAAATAGTATTAATCTTTGTGACACCTCTCAGAATTTTTGCGAAAGACATCAGCCTCTCTATAGAACAGCCTTCTAATTACCACTTTGGCCCCTCAACAATCCCTTTCCCCCAAAGCAGTCATATTATTATGCAAACTCCAAAGGAGACAGAAGAAAAATATCAACTGATCAATGAAATGAAATCAATAGATCAGAAAATGATAAAAAATTTAATGTTTTAAAGTAAAATAGATGAATGAATGTGAAGTGTTTCACTCAGGCAGAGGAGGAACAACATAGAAAAATATTGTTTGTTAGGAAACTATGACTTTATCATGCCCATTTCATAATATTTCAAATTATTTTGTGCAATTTTATTCCACAAGTGATTCAGATATAAAGTTATATTGCAACTATTTATTTCACTCATAAAATGCTTACAATAAGAGCGTCTACCTCATAGGGTTGATGAAGATTATAGGAATTTAAAAAGCCATTGCAGTCAGTAGATACTCAGTAAATATTAGTTGGTATAATTCATAGTGTTTATAGTAGCACTGATGATCATTTTATCTTATTTAAACATATTAACCATATTGTATGATTTTAATTTCAAAAAAGCCCTGAAATGACAAAAATATGGTCTTACAGAAATAAATAAAGGTCTATTTTTATGTCTTGGTTTACCCCAGTTTTATAAAAGTGTCTGCTATGAATAATTAAAATATATCTGTCTTGTGTTATGAATTAAGTTTAAATATTAATTAATAAAACAAAGATTAAATACAAAATTTAATTATTTAAGATATTTTATGTTTCTTAATGTCCTTGATATAATTACAGTACAATTTACTATTTTCACTTTATGTTCAATATATAGTAATTCATTTTCAACTTTACTTTTTACCTCTACTTTTAGTCTTCTTTGTAATCTGCCTCATCTTTTCAATTTCAACTAGAGCTCAACCTTTAAGATCTTCTAAAATACATGTTGGTAGTTCGCTTCTTTGAACCTTACACAAATTTTGCATTCATATGCCTTAAATATTAATATTATTTTTGAATTTTGCTGATTTGTTATAGAATTCCAAATTTAAGTTTAATCTTACTCACCAAAACACTTTCTAACTTGAAAATCTCACCTATATTTCTTGTATTTGCAAACACTCTATTTTGAAATATAAGCCATTTTGTCCACAATTTCATGCTTTAACATTTTCCTATGAAAGGTGGGACAACACTTACACCAATATGGTCTTATATTCAAGGCGCGGATGGGGAGAGTTGGAAACCAAACGAAATGAGCTGATAATAGATCGGGTAAGATGCTTTTTACTGTAAGTACAAGAAACCCATTTCAAAGTGGCTTAAGACATAAGGCAATTAATTATCTCACAAAAGAGAAAAAGTACAGCAGTAGATTGGCTTCAGGGTTGATTAATTTAGTAGCACAACCATGTCATCAAGGTTATTTCCTCTTTCTGCTCTGTCATCCAAGGAATTGAAACTTTTTTCCTTGGGCTAGCTTCCTTTATGCTCATAAGATTATTTATAAGTTTTGAATATCTATTCTTACAATATGAGGACTGGATAATCTCAATACCCTTCTCCAACAAAACATCTAGAAATGCTAGATAAAATATGACAAAGAAAATAAATGTACTCTTAGAAGATAAAACAGCATACTGGAAAATAAGAGAAATCCTTGAGGACAAACATAAATAGAAAGATAAAAATTAGGAGTGTAAAACAAAACCTCAGAAATACTTTCTGGAGGCTTTGGTTTTTAAGGGTTTCTCTGAAAAAAGAGGTAAGGACTGCACCTGTGCAAGGTCGAGCTAAGACAGAAAAAATTGTCTAAAGTCAGGACTTCAAAGTGCTACACATTCAGTGATAGGATGGACCTTAAAAGGGTCCTCATCAGGAAAAATAAAATAAAATTATTGGTCTTGGCCTAAGCTACAGGGGCAGAGGGAGAGTGGGAGTCATTTAAGAATGTCTAACGACATGCCTATGATCATAGAAACTCCAAGCTGACAAACAGCGGAAAGTGACCCTGAGGTGGTGGTGAAGAAGGTAGGGTGGCTGAGAGAACAAACAAATATTCTTCCCGTATAGAAAGATCCTGTGCACTGGCACCACAGGACTCTCACACATAAGGAGTGTCAAACTAAATTTTGCAATTAAGCTACACACACAGACACACACGCCCAAAACATCATCAGTGAGAATCAGCAGAAAGAACAAATAGCAGATTTAGGGTACTTTGCAAACCGACTTATTGGATATAGAATGCAAGGTAGCTATGTTGAAAACATTAAAGAGATAAGCAATGGAGTTTAATATATGTGAAAGCTACAAGGTTCTATTTAAAAAGACTCGAGAGTTTAAGAGAACCAAATAGAAGAAGCTCTAGAATTAGAAAAAAAAAAAGCAATTAATGTAGTGAACTGGTTGAACAACAGATTAAATATAGCTATAGAAAAATTGAAGTGAAAGATCTGAAATACTAACAGGTAAGACACATAAGCAAAAAGAGATAGAAGATGTTGATGTTTAAGAAACATATAACAGAAAGAGAAACATTCAATTGAAATTCCGAGGACAGTAAATGAGAAAGTTATTATTTTAAAAGCTAACAGATTAAAACTTTTACAGAATTGAAGATAAGAATGTTCAAATTCGGGGAATACAACTTTAGGCAAGATTAATGAAAATAACTCTAAAAGTGGAAACATCACAGTGAAATTGAAGAGATGATTTTATAAACAGCTATGGAGAAAAGGTAGATTGCCTATGAAGAAAAAGATATATGAGGACACTTTAAACAGTAACAACTAGAAAATAATGTACCATATACCTTCAAAGTTCTTAGGAAAAAGTATCTGTAAACTCAGATAGCCATCTTCAGACAAACAAACACAAAATTTATCAGGTGAACTTCAGGACAAAGAATAGTGAACTCAGAAGGAAAGAATGGTAAACATGAAGGAATGACGAGAAGAAACAAACAAATATCCAGGTAAGTTGAAAACAACATTACTACATAAGCAGTACATTAAGAGAGTAGAGTATACTGATTCAAACATGTTTTAATACAAGCGAAGACACTAGAACAGTTTCTGGTACAAAGTAAGAACTTTATGGTGGTTCTTATTGCTATTGTTACTATTACTACTATTTGAAAATATTAATGATTAATTTGAGGGGCAAAAACACCAAATTAAAATACTGAACTATAAAACTAATTAATATTGGGGTAGGAGATTGGTGCTAAAATATTAAAGTTATATTTTTAGGTATGTAAAAATATGGGTTATTTTGGATTTATTTAGTTAATTATACAAACTAAAACTAGAACTAAAAGGAAAGAGATGGAAAAAGTAAATGTCCACCAGGAAACAGTCTGGATTAATTTTGAATGTATTCATTTAGGCAGAAAATGCATGACATCTATGAGAGGTAAACGTGAGACTAGCCTCAATCTTGACATGACAGCAGTCAGCGACAAAAGGCACAAAATGTAGTGTATGCAAGTTCTAATGATGACAGTTTGACGTAAAAATAGTGTGTCGAAACAAGTTTTCCAAGTATAAGAGGAACAGTAAGACATTTTCAAATACAGGAGAAAGCAGACAACAGAGAAGTCAGAAACCTTTCTTAAAACACACACACACACACATATTCAATAAAGAAATTTAGTTAGTTAATAATTGCATTTAAAAAATTCCTAGAAATTTCTCCTAGAAATGGAGAATCTATAGTGAAAATAACCCCGGGATAGGGCTAAAACCTTTTCAACATAAATGGAGAGTAAATTACTGTGGGACTCATGGTAGAACAGAATGTCAACACTATAACCCTTTACAAAGCAATAACATGCAGATAAAAAGGAAAGAGAGGGAGGAAGATGTGTTAGTATGGCAAATGGCCAACTGGTACTGTCTGAAATCTAAATGAGTTGTTAAAAATTATCTCAGCACCTATATGTATATATTTTTGCTTATATTTATATAGTTATTTTAAAATTTATTTGTTTTGTGGTTAAAAATGTAAATCTGCAATCGACAATTATTTCCATTTCATTTTAGTCTCTTTTTTCTTCTGTTAAATTATAATAAAATGGGAGTGGATTTTCAGTGAAATAGCATGTAAACAACAATCCAATATTTATAATAGTCTATCATTCTATCTATCTAACCTTTCTCTCATCTATTCTCTAATTTATCTATAATCTATTTTGATAGGTGTCCATGCATAGAAAGATACTCTGAATTACATTAACTAAATACATAAAGGCAGGCTTACAAGGTAAGGATTTGAGTGATGATTTGCTTTTTCCCTTGACTTTTTCAGTGGCTTAAAATTTTTGCAATAAGTATATATTACTTTTATCAAAACAAAATATGCTGAAATGGTATTTAGAAACAAAAGCATAGAGTTTATTACTTATTTTATCAATTTAAGAATAGTATCTTAATTTTGACCTTTAACTGTTGTTACACAATTGATATAATATATTTCCTCCAATGGTAATTTGAGATTTGTTAATAACTATTGCATAATCTCTCATTTATCATCTAAATGAAGACAGAAAACCAGGGACAAAAATTACATATAACAACCTCCTCTTAAATGTCAAAAGACAGGGATAGGAAAGCTTAAGCAATATATAAAACATGTGAAAGAGACACATACATGTGTATGTTTATCATAGCACTATTTACAACAATAGTGAAGACATGAAATTAACCTAAATGCCCATCAGTGGTAGACTGGATAAAGAAAATGTGGTATATACACACTATGGAATAATATGCAGCCATTAAAAAGGATGTGATAATGTTCTTTGCACCAACATAGATGGAGCTAAAGGCCATTATGCTAAGTGAACTAACACAGGAACAGAAAACCAAATAATGCCATGTTCTCACTTATAAGTGGGAGCTAAACATTGAGTATATATGGATATAAAGAAGGGAACAATACACACTGGGGCCTACTCAGGGGTGGAAGAAGGGAGGAGGGTTAGGATCGACAAACTGCTTATCAGGTACTATGCTTATTTACTGTTGGCAAAATAATCTGTTCATCAGACCCCTGTGACACACAATTTACGTATATAACAAATCTGCACATGAATCCTTGGACCTAAAATAAAGGTTAAAAACAATAATAAAAACAATCACATAAAAAACAAAATGAAATAACATTTTTGCCTTTTGAAAAAAATGTGATTCATATTTAAGTTCTTATACAGCAGAGCTATGACTAATTGAGTTTGTCTTTTGGCAGTGAAATCTACAACCAAGTTGTTGATGTTTTTGTAATCCTAGCATTTGGGAGGTCAAGGCAGGAGGACTGTTTGAGGCCAAGAGCTCAAAACCAGTTTAGGCAACAGAGGCAGACCCTGTCTCTATGAAATACAATAAAAAAAAGAGAAAAAAGAAAATTAACTGGGTGTGTTGGTACATAGACACAGCTACTCTAGAGGCTGAGAAGAAAGAATCACCTGAACTCAGGAGTTCAAGGCTGAAGTAAGCTATGGTTGAGCCACTGCACTTCAGCCTGGACAACAGAATGAGACTCTATCTCAATAAATGAATAAATGAATAAATGACTAAATAAATAAATAAATAAATAAATAAATAAATATTTTAAAAATTAAAAAGCAATATACATTATTTTTTGAATAGTTGGGGTAAAAGTAAAATTTTTCAACTTATAAAATAGCATTCAAATTGGAATGCAAACTGTGCTTTCACTGAAATTAAAATATTTTCCCAGTTATTCACTCATCATAACAAAGAGTAGCTGGGGTCCTATTTGAAATAACTATAAATAATCTAAGTTAAAACCTCCAAATGATCAAAAATAGTAAAAATGTATCTTGGATAAAAGATTAGATAGAGTCTAAAAACTAATTTGACCACAAGGGAGGTGTTCTGTAGCAATAAGATGCTTTGAAAGCATGTATGTCATGAAACTAACGAGGCATGTCATGAAACAAAGTAGATAAATCATGACATGATGGTATCATTTAAACAGGATAGTTTGGAAGGAGATGTCAGTGCTATTTTAAGTAGTACACTTTCAGTCTCAGATAATTTTTCAGTCTCAGATAATTTTTTTTTTACCAAGAATATTAGTCAAAAGTTCCTGCAAGTCTCAATATCTAAATCACTACCTAATTGAAAGCATAATAATTGTAATTTCCACACATGATTTAAGATAGCTACATGGTATATAAATGACAGGTCATCATGATATACTTGTTAATGAATGACTCAGCAATAGCAGTTTTGTCCAATTACAATGTGGAAATGCACCCCAAAGTGTGTGCAAAGCCATCCATTGACATATAAGTAAAAATGGTAACATTTCTTCAATTATTTATATCTTATACATTTCTGGTTTGGGGTGTTTCATAATGTAGAGTGGGGTAAATATAAAATAAATAAATGTATATACATTGGATGTCCAGTGTAAATAATTTTCACATGAATCAGGATAAAAAAATTACCACCATGAATTAAAATAAGATTGATTCCCAATACAACTAAAAATTTGGAAGTTATTACTCAATCCACTGTACTGAGAAAAATTTTAAGGCAATGTCTAGTCAGTGCTGATAAGGGATACCATGATGGTTATCTAGCTGGTAGAAGAACAAAGTATGTTATTGGAACACTAATAGTTAGGTTCGAACCTTACTATACAGCATTCTACTCTAGGCACTGGCAAATATTCTTGATTAATTTATATGGAGAGTTTCTTTGCTGCTATCTTTTCCTTTTCAATATTGCATGACTCTTATCATTTTCCAAGACAGGCCACATTTATTTGTCCTTTTGTCCTTACCCCTGAAGCTTTAGAAATAATATGAGACATAAATTAGTGAAAAGGAAATTATCCAAAGGAACATTCAATCTTACTGCTCTATTGTCTTTTTTTATACATACTAATAATAGCATAATTTTTAGATTTATAGTAAGGTAATATTTATTACATCATTATTTAAATTTTTAAAATGGCCACGGCATTTTTTTTGTTTCTGTAATTTAGGAATATTGACCAACTAGTAGGAAAGTTGCAAAATGTATTAGAATTTAAAATAACATGCTTAAAAGAAAAGCAATTTAAGGTATAACCTACTGTTTTCTTGGCAAATTACAAAATGAAAGTAATGAAAAACAAATGTTATTATATCAAGAATTTAAACAGTTTATTTCAGGGCATTTTAGAAAACTTAAATTGGATAGTTAGCTCTTCTTGTTGAATTAATCCCTTTACCATTATGTAATGGCCTTCTTTGTCTCTTTTGATCTTTGTTGGTTTAAAGTCTGTTTTATCAGAGACTAGGATTGCAACCCCTGCCTTTTTTTGTTTTCCATTTGCTTGGTAGATCTTCCTCCATCCTTTTATTTTCAGCCTATGTGTGTCTCTGCACGTGAGATGGGTTTCCTGAATACAGCACACTGATGGGTCTTGAGTCTTTATCCAATTTGCCAGTCTGTGTCTTTTAATTGGAGCATTTAGTCCATTTACATTTAAAGTTAATATTGTTATGTGTGAATTTGATCCTGTCATTATGATGTTAGCTGGATATTTTGCTCGTTAGTTGATGCAGTCTCTTCCTAGTCTCAATGGTCTTTACATTTCCGTATGATTTTGCAGTGGCTGGTACCGGTTGTGCCTTTCCATGTTTAGCGCTTCCTTCAAGAGCTCTTTTAGGGCAGGCCTGGTGGTGACAAAATCTCTCAGCATTTGCTTGTCTGTAAAGTATTTTATTTCTCCTTCACTTATGAAGCTTAGTTTGGCAGGATATGAAATTCTGGGTTGAAAATTCTTTTCTTTAAGAATGTTGAATATTGGCCCCCACTCTCTTCTGGCTTGTAGGGTTTCTGCCGAGAGATCTGCTGTTAGTCTGATGGGCTTCCCTTTGATGGTAACCCGTCCTTTCTCTCTGGCTGCCCTTAACATTTTTTCCTTCATTTCAACTTTGGTGAATCTGACAATTATGTGTCTTGGAGTTGCTCTTCTCGAGGAGTATCTTTGTGGCATTCTCTGTATTTCCTGAATCTGAATGTTGGCCTGCCTTGCTAGATTGGGGAAGTTCTCCTGGATAATATCCTGCAGAGTGTTTTCCAACTTGTTTCCATTCTCCCCATCACTTTCAGGTACACCAATCAGACGTAGATTTGGTCTTTTCACATAGTCCCACATTTCTTGGAGGCTTTGCTCGTTTCTTTTTATTCTTTTTTCTCTAAACTTCCCTTCTCACTTCATTTCATTCATTTCATCTTCCAGGGCTGATACCCTTTCTTCCATTTGATCGCATCAGCTCCTGAGGCTTCTGCATTCTTCACGTAGTTCTCGAGCCTTGGTTTTCAGCTCCATCAGCTCCTTTAAGCACTTCTCTGTATTGGTTATTCTAGTTATACATTCTTCTAAATGTTTTTCAAAGTTTTCAACTTCTTTGCCTTTGGTTTGAATATCCTCCCGTAGCTCGGAGTAGTTTGATCGTCTGAAGCCTTCTTCTCTCAGCTCGTCAAAGTCATTCTCCGTCCAGCTTTGTTCCGTTGCTGGTGAGGAACTGCGTTCCTTTGGAGGAGGAGAGGTACTCTGGTTTTTAGAGTTTCCAGTTTTTCTGCTCTGTTTTTTCCCCATCTTTGTGGTTTTATCTACTTTTGGTCTTTGATGATCTATCCTAAATATATATGCACCCAATACAGGAGCACCCAGATTCATAAAGCAAGTCCTGAGTGACCTACAAAGAGACTTAGACTCCCACACATTAATAATGGGAGACTTTAACACCCCACTGTCAACATTAGACAGATCAACGAGACAGAAAGTCAACAAGGATACCCAGGAATTGAACTCAGCTCTGCACCAAGCGGACCTAATAGACATCTACAGAACTCTCCACCCCAAATCAACAGAATACACATTTTTTTCAGCATCACACCACACCTATTCCAAAATTGACCATATACTTGGAAGTAAAGCTCTCCTCAATAAATGTAAAAGAACAGAAATTGTAACAAACTGTCTCTCAGATCACAGTGCAATCAAGCTAGAACTCAGGATTAAGAATCTCACGCAAAACCGCTCAACTACGTGGAAACTGAACAACCTGCTCCTGAATGACTACTGGGTACATAACGAAATGAAGGCAGAAATAAAGATGTTCTTTGAAACCAACGAGAACCAAGACACAACATACCAGAATCTCTGGGATGCATTCAAAGCAGTGTGTAGAGGGAAATTTATAGCACTAAATGCCCACAAGAGAAAGCAGAAAAGATCCAAAATTGACACCCTAACATCACAATTAAAAGAACTAGAAAAGCAAGAGCAAACACATTCAAAAGCTAGCAGAAGGCAAGAAATAACTAAAATCAGAGCAGAACTGAAGGAAATAGAGACACAAAAAACCCTTCAAAAAATTAATGAATCCAGGAGCTGGTTTTTTGAAAGGATCAACAAAATTGATAGACCGCTAGCAAGATTAATAAAGAAAAAAAGAGAGAAGAATCAAATAGATGCAATAAAAAATGATAAAGGGGATATCACCACCGATCCCACAGAAATACAAACTACCATCAGAGAATATTACAAACACCTCTATGCAAATAAACTAGAAAATCTAGAAGAAATGGATAAATTCCTCAACACATACACCCTCCCAAGACTAAACCAAGAAGAAGTTCAATCTCTGAATAGACCAATAACAGGAGCTGAAATTGTGGCAATAATCAATAGCTTACCAACCAAAAAAAGTCCAGGACCAGATGGGTTCACAGCCGAATTCTACCAGAGGTAGAAGGAGGAGCTGGTACCATTCCTTCTGAAACTATTCCAATCAATAGAAAAAGAGGGAATCCTCCCTAACTCATTTTATGAGGCCAGCATCATCCTGATACCAAAGCCTGGCAGAGACACAACAAAAAAAGAGAATTTTAGACCAATATCCTTGATGAACATTGATGCAAAAATCCTCAATAAAATACTGGCAAACAGAATCCAGCAGCACATCAAAAAGCTTATCCACCATGATCAAGTGGGCTTCATCCCTGGGATGCAAGGCTGGTTCAATATACGCAAATCAATAAATGTAATCCAGCATATAAACAGAACGAAAGACAAAAACCACATGATTATCTCAATAGATGCAGAAAAGGCCTTTGACAAAATTCAACAACCCTTCATGCTAAAAACTCTCAATAAATTAGGAATTGATGGGACGTATCTCAAAATAATAAGAGCTATTTATGACAAACCCACAGCCAATATCATACTGAATGGGCAAAAACTGGAAGCATTCCCTTTGAAAACTGGCACAAGACAGGGATGCCCTCTCTCGCCACTTCTATTCAACATAGTGTTGGAAGTTCTGGCCAGGGCAATTAGGCAGGAGAAGGAAATCAAGGGTATTCAATTAGGAAAAGAGGAAGTCAAATTGTCCCTGTTTGCAGATGACATGATAGTATATCTAGAAAACCCCATTGTCTCAGCCCAAAATCTCCTTAAGCTCATAAGCAACTTCAGCAAAGTCTCAGGATACAAAATCAATGTGTAAAAATCACAAGCATTCTTATACATCAATAACAGACAAACAGAGAGCCAAATCATGAGTGAACTCCCATTCACAATTGCTTCAAAGAGAATAAAATACCTAGGAATCCAACTTACAAGGGATGTGAAAGACCTCTTCAAGGAGAACTACAAACCACTGCTCAAGGAAATAAAAGAGGATACAAACAAATGGATGAACATTCCATGCTCATGGGTAGGAAGAATCAATATCATGAAAATGGCCATCCTTCCCAAGGTAATTTACAGATTCAATGCCATCCCCATCAAGCTACCAATGACTTTCTTCACAGAATTGGAAAAAACTACTTTAAAGTTCATATGGAACCAAAAAAGAGCCCGCATCGCCAAGTCAATCCTAAGCCAAAAGAACAAAGCTGGAGGCATCACGCTACCTGACTTCAAACTATACTACAAGGCTACAGTAACCAAAACAGCATGGTACTGGTACCAAAACAGAGATATAGATCAATGGAACAGAACAGAGCCGTCAGAAATAATGCCACATATCTACAACCATCTGATCTTTGACAAACCTGAGAAAAACAAGCAATGGGGAAAGGATTCCCTATTTAATAAATGGTGCTGGGAAAACTGGCTAGCCATATGTAGAAAGCTGAAACTGGATCCCTTCCTTACACCTTATACAAAAATCAGTTCAAGATGGATTAAAGACTTAAATGTTAGACCTAAAACCATAAAAACCCTAGAAGAAAACCTAGGCAATACCATTCAGGACATAGGCATGGGCAAGGACTTCATGTCTAAAACACCAAAAGCAATGGCAACAAAAGCCAAAATTGACAAATGGGATCTAATTAAACTAAAGAGCTTCTGCACAGCAAAGGAAACTACCATCAGAGTGAACAGGCAACCTACAAAATGGGAGAAAATTTTCGCAACCTACTCATCTGACAAAGGGCTAATATCCAGAATCTACAATGAACTCCAACAAGTTTACAAGAAAAAAACAAACAACCCCATCAAAAAGTGGGCGAAGGACATGAACAGACACTTCTCAAAAGAAGACATTTATGCAGCCAAAAAACACATGAAAAAATGCTCACCATCACTGGCCATCAGAGAAATGCAAATCAAAACCACAATGAGATACCATCTCACACCAGTTAGAATGGCAATCATTAAAAAGTCAGGAAACAACAGGTGCTGGAGAGGATGTGGAGAAATAGGAACACTTTTACACTGTTGGTGGGACTGTAAACTAGTTCAACCCTTGTGGAAGTCAGTGTGGCGATTCCTCAGGGATCTAGAACTAGAAATTCCATTCGACCCAGCCATCCCATTACTGGGTATATACCCAAAGGACTATAAATCATGCTGCTATAAAGACATATGCACACGTATGTTTATTGCTGCATTATTCACAATAGCAAAGACTTGGAACCAACCCAAATGTCCAACAATGATAGACTGGATTAAGAAAATGTGGCACATATACACCATGGAATACTATGCAGCCATAAAAAATGATGAGTTCATGTCCTTTGTAGGGACATGGATGAAATTGGAAATCATCATTCTCAGTAAACTATCGCAAGAACAAAAAACCAAACACCGCATATTCTCACTCATAGGTGGGAATTGAACAATGAGAACACATGGACACAGGAAGGGGAACATCACACTTCGGGGACTGTTGTGGGTTGGGGGGAGGGGGGAGGGATAGCATTGGGAGATATACCTAATGCTAGATGACGAGTTGGTGGGTGCAGCGCACCAGCATGGCACATGTATACATATGTAACTTACTTGCACATTGGGCACATGTACCATAAAACCTAAAGTATAATAATAATAATAATAATAATAATAATAATAAAATAAAATAAAATTTAAAAAAAAGAATTAAAAAAATAAAAATAAAAATAAAAAAAAAGAAAACTTAAATTGATGATCAGCTTTTTGACAATTAATGTGAAATGACAGTTTGAAAAAAAATAGGAATAAGTTTAGAATTAGGAGAGCCAGGCAGGAGTTTCTCCCTCTGGCCAAGAGTTAAGACATCTATTCTGACTTTATGAAAACATACATTTGAGATTTAGTTCCAAAAGGATTCCTTCATAGAATTCATATTTAGCTCTCTACTTTTCATTTACTGGAAAAGTTTCCAAAAACTACAGAGGGTTCAAATGCAATGAACAAATATTAGATCATCTACAGTTAACATAAATTAAACTGTAACTCAGAAATGTTGCTGAACTGAATGAAGGTGTCTTGATACATGTCCATACAAATCTATCTTTGTTCAAGATAAAATATTACACTGATGAATGCCTCAACAGCCATGGAAGAGCAGAACCCTGACAGAGTAATTCCAATCTTCCCTCTCAACCAGTTTCTGTCAATGAACACACATCACTTCTCCTAGGCATTGAAAATCCTAAGTGATGTCTCACAAGGTGAGTCTACAGATCTATGATTTTTCTCAAAGTTTAAGAATCTACCTGGAGATTACATGAATCACTTGAGAGGCAGGACACCAAATTCATCTTTAAAACAAACAAAGTTGTGCTAATTATTCAATCCTTCCACCCTGCAAAATGATTTTTCTTCCATTTTTCCCAGAATTAAAAAAATATATGGACTTCTCTATTCTAATAAGCTTTATGCTGAAGTATTCTGCAAGTCTTTTTACAAATTTCATAATAATAATTAAAAGAAACTTCATATATAGTAAAATCTGTCATCTATCATTTATTTCGTATATTTTAAGTAACTAATTTCAGTAAAAGATTTGTTAAGCCAAACAAAAATATTTAAAATTTTATAATATAGATGCTTGTTCAATTTCTGTGTAAATTTCATTATTTTCAAGAAATGAAAACTGTGATAGATATTAATATATTTGTTTCCAAATTTTGATAAATATTCACATTAAACTATTTCAAGAATTTATACTTTCAAAATCTATTTCTTATTGTACTTTATATCATAGCATGCTTTCAATGCTAACCATCTTTTTTAGATAATTGAATGTATTGATATACATATGATTTAGGAAAAGTTAGTTCACAGATCATCTTTGTAAACATGCTTCTACTTTAAATACAGTCATCCACCATACTGACCAGGTGATTGGTACAAAGGAAATTAAAGAAACTTATTCTTTAAAGAAAGCTTACTTTCTTACTTTAATAATTAAATAAATTTTTGTTTTGTTCTTTTTTCCTTTGGACACAGTGAGCTAAAAATATAAGTTAAAGATTAGTAAACTGGTAAAGAATGGGGAGTCGTGTGTTCTTCTTCCAGGTATGTACCAAAGTGCCTGTTATGTGTTGTAGTTCGTGGAGTTTGGGAAAAGCAGAAGAGCATCTTGTTATCTGTGTAACACTAGCATCAGAATCTTGCAGCCTAGATGATCTTAATCAGGTGTCCTGAATGGTTTGGGAAAGTAGAAAGAGACTGAACCCATCAAAAACAATTTTGTCAAAAAGTGATTGACAGATTTACAATGTAACAGTTATCACTTATTAAAGCCCTTCTATAAGGCTGGGGTTATAACTAAGTGCTTTAATTGTATTTTCATCTTCAGTCTTCAAAAATGATTTTGTTGCTGATAAAACTATTTACAATCCACAGATGTAGAAACTGGTAGATACCAGGACCAGGGTTCGATTCCAGGGATGCCTTCTTTAGAAAGTCTGCTTCCTCCAAGGCCCTGACTCTCACAATAAGCTGTAATTCTACTTCCCATTGATTATCAGGATATTTTCACCAGGTTTTGATCAATCTTGATTGAAATCATCAATATTTCATTTCTGAATCAAAAAAGCTGAGGATCCTTTTTACCTCAGTGGATGTCCATCATAGTGCTCCATCCTCAAAACTATTTTGAAATAAACAAGCCATTTTTCCCTTCTATGTTTATTATCTGTACTCGATATCTAATTTTGAGCACTTGTCATACTTCAGAATTTTATTTTTAATTGTACTCTCTAAGTGTGTCATATTCCTATCCAATTTTAAACTGTTGGAAGAAAATTTTTTTTCATTAGTTAAGAAATTGATATGGAATTATTAAGGCATTACTAATAATAAGTCCCCTGTTCACAATTTAGGAATCACTGGAATCTTCTATTAAAAAGGTATCACCAATAATTGATAAGACTTAGGTTTTACTTTCTTAACACAATAGTGCAACTTTTCCTATGGATTACAATCTAAAGACTTGCTTAAATTCAGATTAACGATATACTTATTTATTCTTAAAGCAACCATTTGATTTTTTTCAAAGGAGAAGTATAAAGGGATTGTTGACTATAAAACAACAATTAATGCTTTTACTGAAAATTTTTTATATATTTGTCTACAAATAAACTGAAATTCAAAGACCAAAACACATTTAAAAGACCATTCTTCTCCACATGATATTCCATTGGAAACTGCTGCAGCGAACATAACATTAGTTGAAGAAGTATAACACTATAATCAAGCATCTGCTTGCCTTTCTGCATTGCGTATACAACAGAGATTTGTTGTACTTTTTAAAAATATTCTCAATAGGTTTCTGTGTTTATAAAGGTCCAGAAATAATCTTCAGAACTTATCCTCCATATGGCACCAGGAAATCTGGCATAAGAACCTTTCTGACACAAAGGATATACAACTCTCTTATTTCAAAATATCAATAATTTGCCACAAAGGCAAAACTCTCAAGCAAGTGTTAGAAACACCTCAGCTTCTGTTCAATCTCATGAAAACTGATTTAGTTGCCTGTACATGTCAACTTTAATTATCAAAAATGCATAAAAGACAGCAGCACATTCCTTCCCCATGCTAGTTGTAAATGTTAAATACAACTTCAATTATGTTTTTAATATTAAATTCTTTAAGACTTACGATGTATGTGTTCTTGTCCTTCAGAGGGCCAAAAGCACGAAGTGCTGATAAGCATGACCTACATTTTGGTTCTGAAGTTATATACACAAAAGAGAAATAAGTGAAGATGTGCAGTGCATGTGTCTGGATAATTATTGTATAGATAACTAATCTGGTTAATCAAGCCCCAAAAACCTCATGGGAAGTACATATTTTGGTGTTCTTTGTGCAGAATTTACAAATTTCACAATTTGTTTTAATTATCTTCTGCAATTCATTTCTCCTGTGTAAATACAATTAGAGTCAATATCGGTTAAATAAGCTAACACTTAAGGTATGGAGAATGCTGACAATTTAGTACTTTCACTGTATTGTAACTCCTTTAAAATTACATTCCAAAATTTAGTGAATAACTGAAATAACAACCTTTAAGTCTCAATATGCTTATCAGCACATATTATCATATTTAAGATTTAATAAATATAACCTTTGAAATATGTGAAAATATAATATACTATATTTAATATGTGAGTAATATAACTCCTAAACAAATTAAAAGACTTCACCTTCAATATAGTCAACCAACTAAGTATAATGTTAGTTACACAAAACCTACTTGCTATTCAATAGAAGGAGATTATTTCTGCTCCCATAGTAGCAAAAAGTAGTTTACATCCTTCTAATGGCAAAAAGGGATTAACTTGCTAGTACGGTGTGAAGGAATAATATGGTTCCAAGTATGTATGGTTCCTTTAACCTCGTCGATACACATTGCCAGATATTTCAATTAATGCGTACCAAGGTCACAAAATCAATTTCTTATCAGCCAAAAACACTCATACAGTAAATTTTATTCTCAAACCATAATCTCTAAATTAAATCTGTGTACCTAAAAAATACAGTGCAGTCAGTCAGTCACTGGGTTTTCTCCCTGATAGCATTTTCACAAATGGCACAAGACTTTGTATGCTATATTTAGACTACAATGTTTGGTTAGATTCTAATCTTCCTAGAGAAGTCATTATCTCTTTTCATGGCAAATAAAGGACCAAAGTGTTAATTTCCTCCTTAAAATAAGTACAAAGTTTGAACAGTTTTAACATTCTGTCTTTCAGCAATTTATTTGGGAACTTTTAAACAATTATAAAGAGAATCTATGAAACTGTACACTAATCCGGGTTTCTTGGTAATATCAATTACGTATCTGAACATAAGATTGCAGAAAAATCATGTTAATATGGAAAATAGCATTACCTTGCAATAAATCCCATGCAAAGGGACTTTTCAGGAATTGAGCTTGTCTGACGAATAACACTCAACATAATCATATTTTTAATGAAAACTCTTTGACTTGAACATAAAATATTGTCTATTAGATTCAGGTGTTAGAGTTTGTTGTCTATAGTCCAATAGCCCTGAAAACTTTTTTTCCTCCTAATACTCTCATTCTTATCCTACTCACAACTACACATAAAAGGACAATAATTTAATGTTGGTGCTTTTCATCTATGTTCAATGGCAATGGACCAAATAGTTAAGGACACAAGAATATTTCAATAATCTTGCCTCAATGTTTTAATATTCAGAAAAATCACAATTTTTATGCCAGACAAATTTGATTTTATCAATCCAAATGATTGATACTTTTATACAAAAGCTATATAATATATACTGTACAGTGGTGTTCTGTCATACAGCTGACTAACAAACTATACAAATCTATGTAACTTCAGACCAATTGATGTTTGATGGTTGATACAACAGAGGATATTAAATTATATCTTGGGCAGAAAGGAAGTAGAAAATTATCCTGGATAATACATTTAGAATTTCTTAACTTATTTTTTTCTACATTCTCCTAAACATGTAATTTTTAGTTGATTGTAACACTGCTAAACAGTAGAAAAATAATCTTTTCCAGAAGAAGAAAGTAACACTTAAGGAGGGTTAAAATACGTTTTTTTAATTTAAACCAAGCATTTTTTGAGGATGTACACAATATTTTATTTATAATCTTTATATATTGGGCGTGCAAAAGTTCTCATAAAATGACTTAAAGTTGTAGAGAGAAGGAATACTTTATTTCTTCCCAGTTGGTTTATGTGATCATGCATTCCATTTTAATCAAATTTAGAGCATGATAATAAACAAAATAAATTGTTTTAAATATGAAATTGTAACAGCATAAAGTCTTTCACCTTTACACCTAATGTAAAAAATGATTAAACCTATAAAACCTCATCTTAAATAGTTTACTGAAGAATAAATTTAGCTCTACATAAAGTTGTATTTATGAAGTTTGGTTCATTGGAAGTGAGTGATAAATGTGAGACAAGCATTATGAATAACACATGGAGTAAAAGGAGTAAAATTATTTTTGTAATTAAAAATAACTTAAAGTACTAATATGATTCTAAGCAAAAATTCCTTTTTTTTTTTTTTTTTTTTGAGATGGAGTCTCGCTCTCTCACCCAGGCTGGAGTGCGGTGGCAGGATCTCGGCTCACTGAAAGCTCCACCTCCTGGGTTCATGCCATTCTTCTGTCTCAGCCTCCCAAGTAGCTGGGACTACAGGTGCCCACCACCATGCCCGGCTAATTTTTTTTGTATTTTTTTAGTAGAGACGGGGTTTCACTGTGTTAGCCAGGATGGTCTCGATTTCCTGACCTCATGATCCATCCGCCTTGGCCTCCCAAAGTGCTGGGATTACAGGCATGAGACACCGCACCTGGCCAAAAATTTCATTTTTTTAAGTGCCAGTGATTTTACACTTCGCAGAATTGTTGTGAAAAAATCAAAATCATATTTGATACGTAAGATCCAAAAGAAAGTAGCAAAGTGATTTTTGGGACTCTGAAGGCTGCCTCAAAAACAGACCATTACAAGGCATTAGTGCCAATATTTCAGCTAACTCTGTCTTAGCAAATGTTACTTCCTTATTCCTGAAAATGTTCACAAAAGCAATAAATAAGTCAATGAAAATTCAGACTTTCATAGTTCATCCCTTAAAATGAAGTAGGAAAACAAAGATATTATAGAGCAAACCAATGTAAAGTTTATGATACTGAGTTTGATCATTTATGCAAATTTTTCATTTGGCTATAATGGATGCTCTGTATTTACAGCAAAATATTTGAGATGGGATTACATCTAAAGTAATCCCATTTCAGCTTTATACAACATATGACATTCAATCAGATCTAAGTGCTTGATTCTTGCAAATGGAAATACCATTCACGGTCTTTCAATAAATTCAGCATAGGTAAAGAACAATAAAAATGGGACATCAACAAACCACAATTGTAGCATTTTGTAGACTGGATTTTTGTAGTTTCCAAGGTTACAATAAAAAATAAGAACTAGCCATTCTCCTCAAAGGGTAGTCATTGCTGGGATTTCCCAGTCACTAATGAAAAGCAGGCAGACTCCATCATCAGTTTAAAAATAAAATGAAATTATTTTTTCATTACTAGGATTAATTACTTTAGAGAGCATGATTAAAAACAAACAATTATTACTGACAGATAAAATTTTTTTAAAGCCTTGCAAAGAAAGTGGCATGTGAATCCAGTCTTGGACAGTAACCAGGTTTATAATAGTCCCAGTGTTGAAAGGGTCTAATTTGTCCTCTGAGCACACATACATTTGATCATCCTGCCTCATTAGTTGAGCCTGGTGCAAAATTATTTTGATACCTGGCAATATATATTACCCTCAGAATGAATAAACGTGGCTTTTGGATTTACTTCCTAGCTGAGACGACTGCCTCTCTGATCAATTCTACTTTTACCATTCTTGAACATAAACACTCGTTAAGCAAAGATCTTTTGGAATTGCAACACAAAGATCAGTTCCACTATATACCATTTTGTTTTAGTTGTTAGTTACG
Organism: Pongo pygmaeus; assembly: GCF_028885625.2. Lineage (NCBI taxonomy): Eukaryota > Metazoa > Chordata > Mammalia > Primates > Hominidae > Pongo > Pongo pygmaeus. The sequence goes on along the minus strand of NC_072373.2, from coordinate 151,115,201 downwards.
TGGTAATTATAAAATCACATGAATTACAACCCTCCTGTCCCTTAAATGGATTTGTGCACCATCTTATTCAAAGGAGTGCTCTCAATCACACATCACAGTGACTAAACCTTCCCAATAGGAGAGCAAATATAAAAATTATGGAGGTAACAGCCTTCCACTTACTTTTAATGGTTCAAGTGACCCCAATATAGTACTTCTATCACTGATCATATGATATTTAATGTGTTACTTTTCAGCATTGTAATGCAGGAGGGGTCTCAGAAAATTGATCCAGAAATTCCTTCTGAGGGAGGAAACCACCAGAGAAAATATGGAAACAATGCTTCATTTATGTGCCAACTTCTACTGATTTGTAGCACTGGCCTGGTAATATTGGGAGAAGAACTTTCAGGTCACATCCTGGCTCATCAGGAAAGAGTAGCATGGTGTGCCAGGTCATAAGTGGAGACAAGAGGAGTACAAAGAGTAGATAAAGCATCTCCTGCATTGGTCATGCCAGCTCCAGAGATCAGAGTTTAACAGAACTGTGCAATAAAGTGGAAAGGGCACTGAGCTTACAGGCAAGAGATCAAAATCCATCTGTTTCATTTTCATGTTTCAAATTGAGTCCAAAATCAAGGCTATTTACTCAAGAATTGGTTGAACTGGAAATTGACTACAGTTCAAATAAATGTATTACAATAGTAGAATCAAATAACTTTAAACCCTGTAGGGACATCAATAAAGATGTTAGTCCAATCTGCTCATTTAAGGGAAACTGAGGCTTGGATGCTCTTTGTGACTTACGATGGGAATCTTAGTAGGACAGGGATAAAATATACGTAACAAATTTGGAGACTTTAGCACAGAAACATTAAAATTTATTATTAGAGAATCTAGTCACTGGAGCATAGGATACCAAGGGGATTTCAATTTGTAAGGATGGGTTTTGGTTGTTGGAGCATAAGATATAAAATAGGAGTCCGATAATTAAAACTTGGAAGATAATAGATTAATCTAGAAATTATTTTATTATTAATATGATATACCACAAGATTTCTAATAGATTTCCCTTTACTTTAGACTAGAATTTGTCTCAGGAAAAAGATAAAGTAGTGGTTAAGTGAAAGTAGATGGATGTAGAAATGGGAACTGAAGGGACTGACAGAAACTTTCTTGCAGTGGTCACTTGCCTTTCTGGCTGCATGGCATCTATTCATCCTCCTGATAACAGTCACCCAAATGTCCTTTTGAAAAATACTTTCTCTCTTCTCATGATTTGAGTAGGTTTTTAGCCTAGGCTCTAGAAATGGAGCTGCCTGATGTTAAGTCAGCTAATATATTCCATTACTACTTAAGGACATAAAGATTATAAAAAACTTGAATGTATAAATAAAAGTGACAGGTTGTGAAGTAAACTATACTCTTCTTTTATAGCAGGATATCAATGGATATTCCTTAAACATAAACTGAGAGGTGAAGGCACAGGCACATTCCATAGAAGGTAAGTGGTCTTCTGTGGTTTCTTTTAATTGAAGGCTCATGACTTTCTTAAGCTTTGGGAAATTAATTTATGTCTTTTATTTTATCCTCTGCTAAATTTTGCCTGAATCCTTCTTCAATAAGACTTCTATTAGATTAATATTAGGCCTTCCATGCTTGGTCCTCTGTTTCTCAGTTTTGTTCTCTTATTTTCCATTTTGCTGTCTTATATTCCATCTTCGCTTTTTAGCTCTACAATTTGGGATGATTATTTTTCAGCCCATTGTTGTACATTATCTCATCAATTATCAGAAGATAAATATATTTTATAGCAGGTGAAAAAAATACTTTAGGTTTGTTTCGCAGGAACAATCAAATTAGCCAATGAATTCAGGAAACCATTTGGGGTAAACACACAACACAGGGAAGAGATGATTACACTATTGCAACAACGAAAGTTACAAGTGAGTCACAAAATGAGTTTGAGTTCAATCAAATGAAGCAGAGGTTCTGTAGCAATGATTAGCAGGTATGGACTCCATTACTGCATTAATGACATTTCAATGTAAAAATCACAGGCAAATCATGCAGTTAGGGTCAGAAAACACATTGATGATCACCTTGGTTAACCTTTGAGATAGAGCACAGGAGGAATATAAAAAAGGTCTGGACCTAGATTAAAAAAAAAGATTAAAAGAATTGAAATTGGGATATAGAAAGGGGAATGGTACTGAGGTGATACGCTCAAGAATATCTTGACTAATGCTGTCCTGGTGTATCTTCCACAGATACATAAATAAATTGAATATTTGCAGCTTCCCTGTTCTATCCCGCAACCACCCTTGCAAGACAGAAAACCCAGGAATGGGAAACTTTAACCTCAATCTTATGGTGGTTTTTAGGCACTGGCTTGCATTACTGACAATTTTAGCAGCTTTGTATCTTGATACCTCTTCCTATGAAAGGAGAAGAATTAGAGAAAGAGTGTGGAAGAGGTTGAGCCATGCAAAGTTTTGAGGTTATATCAAAGTAATAAGTTTTTTTTGTTGTGTGATAGTTCTTTTGTACATAGAAGCCTCTTCTAAATTTTTGTAATTGTTTGGATGCAAAATTTTCCAGAATGTCTTTGAGCATATAAATCAGAGTGTTTTCTTCAACCTAAAAGTATGGCTTTTCAGGCAAATTTTTCTATTTATTCATCTATGTGTTTATATTGTTCAGTTTTCCTCAATGATTGGACTATCTTTAAATGACTCTCACATTTATAATTAAAAAAACAATGTTGATTATCACAGGTAACTTGCTCCAGATTTTGCCAGCTAGCCATTACCATCTCTGAAGTAAAAGAGATTTCAGAGTTCTCTGTAAACGCAGGTGGGTACAGTAATTTTGAGGCATTATTCTAGGTAACATCAGTAAGGAGAAGACAGAAAGGTGGTATCAATTTTCACTCTCAAGAGTTGCTTCCAGGCAGATGACCAGGTTTTCTTTGAGAGTATTTTCTTGACTTTATCTGGCAACAAACAATGAGGAATAGAATGTCCAATCTGTGTAGCCTTTGGAAAACAATGTCTCAAACAATCACCTAGATTTCTCTCCACTTCTGGGAAGAGGACAGGATCCCGCCACCACAGGGAAAAGCCAGCCTCTTTGCTGCAGGGTTCTTTATGTGCATTGAACTGCCCCCTTTTGTGGCATTCGACACTGCTTTGAGAATTTCACTCTAATTTGTGGACTTCTCATGGCCTCCCTCTGATTTTGCTTTTTTTTTTTTTTTTTTTCAATTCACTTATCTTGATGGGGACTGATGAACAGGAGTTAAACTCTTGTACTTGACCTACGCATTTTATCAAGATATTAAAACTTCCACTGATTCTTTTTTTTTTTTTTTGTGAGACAGTCTTGCTCTGTCGCCAGGCTGGAGTGCAGTGGCACGATCTCGGCTCACTGCAACCTCTGCCTCCTGGGTTCAAGCAATTCTCCTGCCTCAGTCTCCCGAGTAGCTGGGACTACAGGCATGTGCCACCATGTCCAGCTAATTTTTGTATTTTTAGTAGAGACGGGATTTCACCATGTTTGCCAGGATGGTCGCTATCTCTTGACATGGTGATCCACCTGCCTTGGCTTCACAAAGTGCTGGGATTACAGGCGTCAGCCACCGCACCCAGCCAGATTCTTAAAATATCTTCATATATATGATTGTTTTGATAATGTAGCAGGGAAAAGGCAGATGGGGGTAGGGTAGAACTAAAATAATTCATTTTATCTCAATGAGATTCACTTTCTTTATTTGCAGACCTACATCACAGAGTAGTTTGAGGGTTATGTGAGGCAATTGTTGGTATATACTTTCTCTGGCAAATTACTTAATCTATAAATTGGGGATAATACCAGCCCTTACTTCAGAGAAGAATTGTGAGAATTAAATTTAAAAATTCATGTGAAGTGCTTAGAATAGTGTCTAGCTCACAGAAGTCACTAAAATCAACATCAATATATAATTTTTTTATTAAGCTGCAAACCTGAAACTTACTTAATAATTAAAGAGAGTAAATAAGGAAGAAGAGAAATAATGGGAACACAGATAAGTACAAGACTGGATAATTTACTTTTAAAATAACCAGGAGTTTACTAAGAAGTGTGCTGATGCCCTAAAAATTGGGACTATAGACAACTGACGTTTCCAGAATAACAGAAATGTCATCAATTTTGCAAAATAAGGTTTGCAACCTTAAAATATTGACAAAAGAGTAGAACTATAATAAACAAAGCGGAAAATTTGGACTCAGTGATTTTGGGGGAAGTATTGGAAGTGCTATCTCTACTATTTCTTTAGTCACCTTTCTACCAGAATTTTCATGGAAAAGCAACAGGAATTAAAATGTATGGTAATCCACATTTAGAATACAATTTTTTACAAACAATTAGCCGGTCATGGTGGCAGGTGCCTGTAGTCCTAGCTACTCGGGAGGCTGAGGCGGGAGAATGGCGTGAACCCAGGAGGCGGAGCTGGCAGTGAGCTGAGATCGCACCACTGCACTCTAGCCTGGGTGACAGAGCGAGACTCCATCTTAAATAAATAAATAAATAAATAAATAGAATACAATTTTTATTTAGTTTTACATTCCTAGCAGCTTCAAAATATATGGCAGAACAGGTAATATAAGATGGTACAGTCACCGTGTTCACTTTGCATACAAAATGAACACAAGCTCTAGGAAAACCATATTCAATTTTTATTGTCATTGATCCCTTATCACTAATACATATTATGTAATACACATCTATAGTTATATCTATCTATCTATCTACCTATCTATCTATCTATCTATCATCTACCTATCAACTTTATAAACTGATGGTAGAGCCTGAAGTATAAACAGAAAATGGTATTCTTAATTTGGAAAAAAAATCAACATTTAAATAATGTCAACTCAGAAGGCATTTTTTTGTGCATAAGTAGAAAATATATTGTGCAAAGTCTTATTTAAGATTGATTTAGTATACAATTTTGCATAGCATGTTTATTCTTAAAATTAGAACCCGGAAGCTCTGTGTTCATTTTTATTATTTCAGTTTCATTCTTCATCCTATTAGTTACTTGATATTACTTTTCTGGTTCTAAATATTCAATGAATTCATCTAGATAATACTGATTAAAAATAAATGAGGTTTCTACTTGAACAAAAATTTTAATTAGGTTTCCTTATTGGTTACTTGGGAAAATCCAAAATCATATGTTCATATTAAACCCTACTCTAAGATTTCAAGAAATTTCTTAGTTGTATCTGATTAATTCTTGGTAATTATCCTGTTAGATAAACATGAAACAAGATGATTTGGAAAAATGATTCCTAAAACTTAGTCTGTAAAGTTGACCTTAATAAACCAGGTCAGCGAAGTCTTTGGTTTTAAAACTATGGAACTAATCAGCAAAACTCAGATCACACAAGCCCCTTTCCTTCTCTTTTCAAAGTAAATATTAACCTAAAGAAAGTTTTTATAATGGTTTATTGGTTTATTTTCTTCTTTCTATATACTGATGGAATGTGTAATATTGTTGAGTGGATACTTTTGAGGAAGTTCCACCTAATTATTGTGGTAGTTATCTCTAACTGTAGAACCTTTCTTGTGAAGAGAGAAAAGAGATCATATTTCTAGTACAAAGAAAAGAATTTCTGAAATTTGCAAGATATTTTATTTATTTGAATGAAGTTTACAGAAATCATGATCCTGGAAGGTAAACCCTGGGTTAATTTAGGCTATAATTTCTTAAAGAGGTTACATTTCCCATTTAATACAGAAACCCCAAGGAAATATAAACCTCTCTTTAAACAAATTTGATACATGACTCTCCAGTAGCATATCTGAGTTTATACTTTTTCAAGTTTGCTGTAGTATTCATTTAAGAAGTTCCTCTGAGATACATAAAAATTGCCTAAGATTTTTAGTAACATATCTTGTACATGAAGCAAAACATACATATAATATTAGTGAGATATATACTTGCAACTTTTGAAATAATCCTTAAATGTTACCTGAAAATCAGGAGCCACCTCCTTTTGAGGATTGTAATTTAAAAAACAAGAAATAGAGAACGAAGGAAAAGAAGCAAGGAAGGGGAGGAGGAAGGAAGATGGAAGGAAGGAACGAAGGAAGGAAGGAAGGAGGGAAAGAAGGAAGAGAGGGAGGGAGGGAGGGATGGAGGGATGGATGGAGGGAGGGAGGAAGGAAGGAAGGAATGAATGAATTATGAATGCTGGTCCGGGTGCTACTCAACTCAATTGACTACTCCTAAATTTCAATACTTAAAAATAAAAGGACAAGAAAAGTTTCAGATGAACTACCAGAGAGCCGATAATGTCTGATGAAAACTGAAAACAAATATTTTTAAAACGCCTAAGACAAAAAAAAAGAAAGAAAAACAAAATATTTAGAAGCTACTATGAAAAATAGCTTCTCCAGAGGGACCTGAAGCAGATAGTTTTGATAAACTCTATATTCTGGTATGTACCTTCACATAAGATACATATTTATACAATTTTAAGGCAACTTGTGAACTTCAACTTTGCTTATTTGTGTAACACATTATCTCAGTGAATAAATAGACTAACTTTGGTGAGCAGATTATTTAATTCACTAGGATATGATAAAAATAAGCTGACAGACAATCTTTTTAGGTAAGAAAATTATACTGTTGTTATGCTAATTGCTTAGGGGTATCATTTTGTGAAAATGTCTAGTATGAAGGGGATACGATAAATATTGTAAATGCTAAAATAAGTAAATGATTTTGCCTTTTTCTCATTTTTTCAAGGTAGTTATGTTATTTTATCATAGAGGAAAATGCTTGGTCTCTTCTTCAAAATGCACTGATATCTTTTAATTATTGTTTTTCTGCTTTGTAATGGTTATTTAAAAAAAGTTTGCATTAATAATTACATTACGAATATATTTTCTGAATAAGCTGGTTTACCTCTAGGATTTGTTTCAGTAACATATTAGGTTTATCTTTGTTACTTTAGGGTTAGAGACATTAGCAATTTCCTTTGGAAGTGGAATTCTCCATTCCACTTAATGTTAATTCCACTTATAATGTTTATAAGATAAATGCATGAAAATTATTCATATATATTTCAACAAATAATGGAACATATACATCCAAATGAGAAGTAACAACTTGAAAGTCAATGCATTTATTACAGTCAGCTTGTTATTGCTCAAAACATCTCAAAAGTTTTCAAATTGTCTTTACTCCATGCTACTCATGAAAAAATGTTCCCCATATATTAGTTTATAACCATACAATGTTTTGAAAAATCATTTTGGCCATTAATTATTCCCTTTACTCATAGGCCGAAACCTGGAAGTTGAACATGTACGATATTTTTAAAGGAGTTCCAAGAATTTCACGCCAGATATATATCAGAGGGCATATTTGTTGAGAAGGCAGTGGGAATTAAGTCAGAATGTTAAGGGCCTAGACTTTATTCTGTTGACAAAGAAGAGCCATTGGCAGGTATTAAGTAGCTGAGTTACATGATAAATTATGTCTATTAGGAAATGACTCTGTTAGGTAGAATAAACATGAATTAGGAAGGGTCAACCAACCAAACAAGTAGTAGAGCTAATACTTGAATCCAAGTCTGTTTGATTCCACAGCCTGTACTCTTAATCAATATGTTTGACTATAAGGCCTCTGTTAATTAATTTTCTGGACTCAGAACAGAGTAGATATTAGCTATTCTAATGTTGATGTGATTATGATAATGATGATCAAAGTGCTTAATAAACATCTGTTGAATTAAAAAATGATTAAATTAAATAAATTCACTACGATTAAAGCTTATTTTTTAGGACCATGCAAAACAAATTATAAATTACTTCTTCAAAACTTGCTCTTTTAATATGTTTAGTGAGGTTGGATTATTACTATAACATTTCTTTGGTACCTCTGAGAGAGACAAATTTTATGATAATGGCGATATTGAGGACAGAAAAAAGAAAACAAATTCTATTCCTCAAGAAATAGGCATCCTCTGTAGCTAATCTCCTGTCCAGTCATTTCATCTTGACATAATACCAATCTTAGAGAAAGATAGGAAAGGTGAGGAATCTCTTTAGAGATGAAAATGTCAACAAGAATCTTAAAACTCAAAATATAACCTAGACTATTCAGCAGTTGGGAATATAGTGTTTTAATTCTAAAGAGTATATTAACTATCCTGACTAAAAAAAGGTTAAAAACCTGTCAGTGAATTAATAAAAGGTGAAAAAGATGAAAACCACTGTTTGAACAGTTTTAAGAAGACACTACAAATCTCAGATAATAAATATCAAAATAAGTGTGTATGGAGTTTTTTTAAAACAGAAATGGAATTTAAGTTTAACATGAACCTAAGAAAGAAACAAATTCCCATTACAAATTATGTTGTGCGTGGAAAGAAATTGCAGGCCAAAAGGTCTTAAAGAATTTTTTTTTCCAATGGAAAATATTTTCTGTTTATTAGCTAGTTATTGACTTAGGCAGCAGGGGGAAAACAACTGCATTAGATAATGGAAGATGTGTTTTTAAAAGAAATCATTAGAAATGTGATTATAAGCTGGTTGGCTGCTAAAGGTCCAAAATGTGAAAAATTTTTGATGTTACTTATGCTAAGCATGACAATTGAAAAGCATCTAAATAATGAAAAGGCAATGCTGGTTATGAAGTACTATGGTACAATTTGTAATGATTAGTGGAAAAGCACACTAATTTGTGAGATGCAGTATTTTGAAGGTCACTCAACTTTATACTTGCTATAATGCTGTTCAATTAAATACACAATACATTTCTAAGATTATTTATGAATAAAATTTTGTAATTCTTGTAAAACAGTATATTACAAATTCTGGCTGTGTATACAAGCAGAAGTGCCTGATTTAATGTACCATTAAGTGAACTGTGGCTTTGTTGTACATTTTTTAAACATTCAATCTAATTATGACGAAGTTTGGTCTTACTAAACACTGCATATTTAATCTTTTTAAAGAGCCTATATAATTCAATCACAAGATACAACTTGTTTTTGTTGTAAGCAAACACATTCAATATTAACAATATACAATATCCTGGCTTAATTAGGAAAAGTTCATGTTATCTTAAACACATTTAGATGCATAACACCACACAGCTATAATTTTAACTTGCTATTTAATTATATTTTAAAACTAATTTGTATGACCTAGTACTTTTTTCTCTCTCTCTTCTACACAGAACATTGGTCTATGGATCCAGTTAAAACTAGATTTTACTGAAAATGAATTTAAAAAGATTGAGGGTGTTAGCGGGAGTGGAAGATTAGGGGTAGAGGTGACAACTACAGACACGAAATAATGTAAATTTGATTATCAGATGGTGTTCTGCTGATCAAATCAATGGGCTAAACTGCACCCCACAAGGATGTTTTCTGGCATTCTGTCTCTGGACAGTAGCATAAAGTTCTATGATTATAATCTACTTTTTCAAAAGATGATGTCTTTTCAAAATTCTCTCTTTCTCTTGTCATTTCCTATGCCCAGGGTATGCATGAGAAAACCATGAATCTCTTAATATTGTCTCCAAATATAGGCAGTCAAGTACCTGTATATGTGGTATCATATACCATATAGGTATACAAATACTTACATACTTGGTATCATGTAAAGAGTTTATATGAAGGCAATACATACCAGTATACATTTTGTGAACTCTTTTGTTCCCAAAGCTGTTGACTATGCCCTCTACACCTGGATCTCCAGCATGAGCTAAAAGGAAATCTTTAATATTTGCATCAAAAAATAAGATATGCATGAAGTCTTTTAAAATCAGTAACAAGTATAAATTGACATGGGAAGTCAAACTTACTGTTTAGCTACTTAAGCGTTTTTTAAATGGTAGGAAATTAAACAGTATAACACAAAACAAGTTAGTTTCTGGAGGACAGAAAAGCATTCACATCAGAATTTAATCTTACAGTATAATCCAAAACAAGTAATAAAGCTTGTTTACCTTCACAAATTGTGACACCATTTCCTGAAAATCCCATGTTGCAATAGCAGGCTTCAATTCCATTGCGTATTTCACATTTTGCATTTGGGAGACAAGGTGTCTTGGTGCAATTTTGAGTATAGGAACAATTCAACAAAGTGGAAAAAACCACTAAATAAAATAGAGAAATACACCTTTTCAAAAAATAAAACAAACACCTCTCCCCATTGTTGAATTAGAGTATAATAAGCATAAATTATCCTCTCTATTTAGATAAATGGATTATAATTTTTCCCAAGAGAGCACTTAGCTAAGTTACAGCACAAAAGCAAGTAAGTAAAACTTACTTTTAAGATGAAGGCTTTTTTTTTTTTTTTCAATTTCAACCTTTATCAAGTAAATCTCAATGAAATTAAAACGTAATAAACTACTCAGCTTTATAATAAAAACTGTGTTCCCAGATCAGTGTAGCATGTTGATTAAGTGTTACCCTTCATTCTGAGGTGAGATGCTTTGAAAGGGAACTGCCTGATTGTAAAGCAATTTCCCTCCTCTGGGAGTAATCCTGTGTAGAAATGAAGGTAAATTGAGTATTTGGGTTTTTGCAAATTCAAATCTGTGTTATTTTAAGATGACATCTTATCTAGGAGAACAGATGCAATTGCTGTTTTTTTTTCTGTGTTCTAATGATTGTTTTCAATTTCAATTTCAATTGTTTTCAATTCAATTATTCATAATAAAATTTATTTCACTGTTTTTATTTTCCATTAGGGGAAATTTAAAAACAAAACAAAAACAAAAACAAAAACTCAACATTATTGTCAAAGATTGATCTTCCAGAAATGGAATAGCACACAAATGTGACCAAAAAAAAAAAAAGAAAGAAACAAAACAAGGAAGAAGACTATACATCAGAGTTATTGAAATATATTTGGAAATTATATGTTGTGGACTGATAGGAAAAAATAAGGAAAAGTACAGAAGGTTCCTTTTTTATTGTTTTACCAGGCCTTCTCAAGAGTCTTGAGGACCAACAGCTATGAAGCATGAGGTCGTTGTTCTGAAAACAGTCATCTAACATTAGTTGTCCTTATCAGGTACCAAGAGATTCTTAAGTATTCTGTTCTAAATCCTAGTGGCAAATAACTATGTATACTGACTAAGCCGGAATTAGTTCACCCTCGGAGATGTCATTTACTATCTTTCTGCACAGTATGGTCAAAATGAAGCTCAAATCTGGCCCGGCAATCCCCTTAAAATGCCAGGAAGCCTCCCATGGGTGTTAATGGTTTGGATTTCCCAAATTTCTTCGGGTCAGAACAGAAGAAAGGTGAAAGGGGATGCTGGACACTTCCTCAAGAGGAATAAAAAGGTAACATTCCCTGGACCTTGGAATATTCAACTTTAGAGTTGAAAGGTCAAGGAGAAAAACATCCTGAGAAGTACTAAATCAATTCTCCTCGGAGATTTTGCCAAATACACTTGCCATGTGAGCTCCACCTCTTCAAAAATCCAGTCCCCTACAAGGGATTGGTCCCTCCGACGACCTCGGCGACCAGGGGCGCTGAGCACTCACCTAGGAGCGGGAGGCGTTTCATTGGCGGTGGCCGCGGTGGTGGCGGTGGCGGAGAGCGCGGCGGGGTGAGTGCGGCTGTGGACCCGGCACCGGGCGCCGCTGGGCGGGCGCGGCAGGGTCCCGGATCCGTCCTCCGTGACGCGCCGGCTTCCTCCGGACACTTTCCGGCCTCTTTTGTGTGAGTGTGTGAGTCAAGCCCTGAGTCCGCTGGCCACGTCCGGCCTCCATCCCCTTTCCCCACGCCACCTGGGCTCCCTGCCTGGTGACCACTGACCCTGAGCAATGTTACAGCCCCACTGAGGAATCAGTTTGTCCCCAGGCGCAGCTCCCAGAGTGACACCCTAAAAGTGAGTACATAAAAAACAAAGGTCTCTGAGATCCACGGAGAGCCCCTCCAGAGGGAGCATCCAAAACTCAATAGGTTTTAGGGGTTCTCTCTGACACCTAAATTTCAAGACATAGCCTTTTTTTAATATACTTGCCAATACATTTTCCTAAAGAACAATGGGTCAAGAAGTAGTCAAGAGACCTGAATCCATGCAAAGCGGCATGCCAGTGCTCAGGCCCCACCTTGCTGGGACTCGGGGTTGCATCGTGTAAAATAAGGATATAGTCTATTGTGTCTAGGTTAGACTGTGTTTTCCATTATCAACTCAATTTCAGGTAAAATTCACCTGTAGTCCCTCCTTACATCTGCAGAAAAATTGGTGCATCATATCCTTTGCATGTTAATATACAAGTCAATTATGTAGAAAGAGATCGTTCACATTGGAACATGGAAACAATTCTAGCTTAAAAAATTAAAAATAACTGGCAGAGAAAACTAATGTATCATGACAGAAAATAGATCAATGGTTGCCCAGGCTTGGGATGCAGGAGAGGGACTGACTGCAGAAAGGCACAAGGAGAAATTGAGGTGATGATAACATTCTATATTTTGACTGAGGTGACGGTTACATGAATGCATGCATTTGTCATAACTTATCCAACTGTATTCTTAAAACTGGTGCATTTTATTGTATATAAGTTAGATGAATTGTATTATATGTAAGTTTAAATAAAGTTGATTTACAGAAAGGAAATGACTAATATTTTTGCCATCAACACAAGCCATTTTACCTTTGAATAGTCAGATCACCTTTGTCACATTCCATTCCTGTTCTGTTTAAAAAGTGACTAGTGCAAATTTACTTTATATAAAGAGCAGCCTCAGAAAGACGAACAGCCACAGCCCCTGGACTCCAGGGGGATTATGAACTACTGGAAAAACAACTAAAACTAGTCACAATCACACACCACAAAGTGACTTACGTATTAACAGCAGTCACAAGTGCTTATGTGTTGACACATTTATCTGGCTCTTCATAGCACTTTCCCAGACTCCTTCTAGGTGAATGTGGGCAAAATTTCCTGAGAGTGGCACCATAATAGGTGAGGCAAATGAGGAACAAAGGTGTTGCATGACTTGCTCAAAGTCCACAGCAGCTCTTAGACAGCTGGTCTAAGTGATCGGCCTTGATTCGAACCCAGACTATAAGCTCACAGTCCATGTTCTCTATATTGCTTCTAGAGTGACATGGCACTCAGGAGGCTGTTGCAAGAATGAGGAGTCATCAGATATTGTTATTCGCGGAGTTTGAAAAAGTGATTTAAAAGTCCTAAATGCCATAAAAAAGAAGTTTTGGACTTTGTTGATAACTTTTTTTCCTCAAGATTTTTTTTTGTTTGTTTTTGTTTTTGTTTTAAACTGAAAAGCAATTCAGTGAATCACTGGCAAGAACCCAAATGATGGATTTTAAGGGCATACCAAAGGCAAGGAAGCAAAAATAAACTATGAAGAGTTTAGGAAATAGATTATGAATGCCTGAACAAGGGTAGGCATATTTGTGATGGAGAGATAGGGACAGATTGCGGAAAGCATTAGATAAAGACAAATTGATGTCTGCTTGATTTACTAAAATTGAGATATAAGGCTGAAACAAAGAGAATGTTGGGGTTTTCTAGTTGTATGAATGGGAGAAGGTGGGAACCATTCACAAAAATACAAAAGATAGGATGAGGAGTAATTCTGAAAGAAAAAATTAATAAGCCCAGTTTGGTAATATACAATTGGAAGTATGTCAATGATCTGAATTCATTTATGTGAAACCAGTTTCTCCAGTTATAAGAAGTTGAGCTTCAATGTACATACATAGAGACAAACTTCAGAAGGCATAAATATAGAAATACATTATTTTCTGAGATGAGCTATAAACTGAAACACAGCACTTATTTTTAAAATAATTTACTCCATATATCTGCCACACTTGCTTCATCTTTAATTTTATACTAAAGATAATAAAATACAGCTCAATCTTTAAAAATATCACTTTTTCCTAGACATTGCTTTAAAATTAGCAAAAGTGAATTAACACTTGAATCTAAAAAACAGTTTTCCATTTTTTTCTTTTGCATGTGTGTTTTTATTAAAAGGCAAAAGTGTATTCATTGTTCTCATCAAGAAAATGATAGTGTATAGGGGAGCATAAGGTGTTTAATGATACTTATAGTTTTTTTTTTTTTGAGACGCTCTGTCGCCCAGGCTGGAGGGCAGTGGTGTGACCTCGGCTCAGCGCAAGCTCCAACCCCTAGGTTCTCGCCTTTCTCCTGCCTCAGCCTCCCAAGTAGCTGGGACTGCAGGCGCCCGCCACCATTACCTGCTATTTTTTTTGTATTTTTAGTAGAGAGGGGGTTTCACCCTGTTAGCTAGGATGGTCTCGATCTCCTGACCTCGTGATCCACCCACGTCGGCCTCCCAAAGTGCTGGGATTACAGGCGTGAGCCACCACGCCCTGCTGACACTTATAGTTTTAATATTGCTCTTTGTAAAAATAAAATCATTTAAAAATGTATTGCTTGAAGAAGTCTGTATTTTTAAAGGAAAATACAGATAATCAATGTATAATTTTGGATTCATTGTCTTGTATTACTTACAAAAAAACATTTAGAAGTTTCAGTCGGGCACAGTGGCTCACTCCTGTAATCCCAGTGCTTTGGGAGGCTGAGGCCGGCGGATCTTGTACAAGGTCAGGAGATCGAGGCCATCCTGGCTAACACAGTGAAACCCCATCTCTACTAAAAAAAAAAAAAAAACAAAAAAATTAGCTGGGCGTGGTGGCGGGTGCCTGTAGTCCCAGCTATTGGGGAGGCTGAGGCAGGAGAATGGCATGAACCCGGGAGGCGGAGCTTGCAGTGAGCCCAGATGGCGCCACTGCACTCCAGCCTGGACGACAGAGAAAGAAAGACTCAGTCTCAAAAAAAAAAAAAGAAGTTTCAATCCAAAAAATGTTTTAATTACCAGAAAGAAAAGCATATTTTAAAAAAAGTATTCTCAAATGAATATTGAACTATCAGTCTAAACTTTTATTAACAGTTTTCCCTTGGTTACCACTGCAGCATGTTTAACTTTGAAAGATACACAACAATCTCTTAGAGCTTGATTTTGGTCTATAACATAACGCATGGAAGTTAAATCACTTTAAGCTACCTACCTAATTGTAGCTTTGATGAAATACACCAGTGTGAACACTCCTCTTGCAATGTTAGATCTTGTCAGATCCATGATTAGTTCTATCTTAGGTCTGTCTGTAAGTGCCAAATTAAACAGGATTTCCTTGAAAAGTTCTTGGACAGGTTGGAGTTTGCAATGGAAAGTATTCACTCTGAAGACCTGTGTTTAATTCTAGCTTTTATCTTGAGTAGAGGCTTTAACTCTGTTGGGGATCAGTTCTGTTAAATGAAAATAACTGTATTTGCCCTGCTAGATGATAGTGAGCTTCTAAGGTCATTACTATACATGTAAGAATAATCAGACATCCATACCTCTGGACACTAAACACATTTAAATATAGGAAATTAGTGTATAGTTGACAATAAAGCCGTTCTCCAAAAGTGTATTTATTCTGCTCATGGTGACCGATAGTAGGAACCTAATGCCGTTTCTGGATCCTCTTTGTGAGGCCTTTGTAACACTGTCTATTCCTCACCTAGACATCAATAATGTGATTAGATTCCAAGTGTTTGTCAAGCTGTAAATACATATCTTAATATTAGTCATTACTTATGGATCATTTGACTTTTTCAACTTATTGAACTTTTACCACCAATTTGTTAATTTAGGTAATTCCTCATTACTACGCATTTTCTTTATTCCCATAGTACCCTCAATAGGATGACAATTTACCACAGTTTCTCACCTAAGAATATTGATTTTCTCATGACTCACTTTTAGTCAAAATCAACATTAACAATGTACCGTTGGCAAAAGTGCTATAGAAAGGTTAAAAAAAAGGAAAATTGAGTTATGTATGAAGTAGGAAAGAGTAATTTGATTAAAACATACTCAATGCTGAAATTAAGAAAAGCTTTTAGTAAGGTGGAACAGTAGCCCCAGTGTAGAGGAATGCCCGTGAATGGAGAAGGACTGAGGTTTCCAAAGTGGACTTGCCTGTTAATGGTTCTTAATCTCCTAGAACTCGAAGGTCAGGAACAGAGTTTTTGTTTTTTGGCTTTTTGTTTTGTTTTGTTTTGTTTTGTTTTGTTTTGCTCCATGACACTTCATTCAGTGCCTGAACGTGATAGATATGGAATTTTAAAATGTGCTGATTGATTGGATAAATTAAGAGTTTCTAGAATAGTGCATAATGAAATTTGCCAAAAATGCACATTTGTGGCTAGGCTTGGTGGCTCAAGCCTGTAATCCCACCACTTTGAGGGGCCAAGGTGGGCAGATCATGAGGTCAGGAGATCGAGACCATCCTGGACAACATGATGAAATCCCATCTCTACTAAAAATACAAAAATTATCTGGTTATGGTACACGTGCCTGTAATCCCAGCTACTCAGGAGGCTGAGGCAGGAGAATTGCTTGAACCCAGGAGGCGGAGGTTGCAGTGAACCGAGATTGCGCCCCTGCACTCAGGCTGGCAACAGAGTGAGACTTCATCTCAAAAAAAAAAAGTGCACATTTGTATTTTTGGAGACTATCTGGAAATTGTCTGCCTCAGAGGTCTTTTAGATTTTCAGATGTATTTTATATCAATGGGATATAGCAAAGGTCAGTCTTTTGCATTTAATTTTTTAAAAAGCCAGCAAAACATAGTTATTTTTAAAAGTATTCATAGTTACAAGACAGTAGGAGAAATGAGTTGTTTCCTTTTTTTTTTTTGGTCTAGTGTTAAACTTAGGTTTTAACCAATTGCAGAGAGATGCTGGTGTGGAAATCTGGCTAGCTGGAAACTTGTGTCTTTCTAATCTATGTTAAATATGTCTAATGTCGGTCAACAGTTGGTATCAAAAACAAATTATAATGTTTTAATACACATTTTCACTTATGCATTTAATCAGTTCATCATCTAATTATGAAACTCAAGTTAGTATACAAAAGCATTTTAAAAGTTGCATTTCTAAGACTATGAACAGGAACACTTGACTAGGTTTTCTGCTACTAATTTTTTCAGTGGAACGGGGTGCAAAAAGCATCTGGTAATTTTCAGTGTTGACTGGAAGGGAGGAGCCCCAAGTTCCTTCCCAGCCTGGTCATTCAATTGTTTTGTGACCTTCAGAAAAATCACTAAATCTTTCCATTATTCTGCTTAACACATTTACAAATGTCCCTGCTTTGTATGTTTTTTTCTCTCCTAGAGTTTCTCTTCATAAAGATTAATAAACTAGTACCCACACCTAGAAACAGATTTTCTTCTGAGGCAGGTATTGATGTGAAGAGGAAAAATAAAAAACACCTGCATTTATGCTAATCGTTTCCATTTTAACTGACTTGTAAATTATTTCATTAATTTTTTTTTGTTTGGACATTTCTATGTTATAGAAATATCAAGCTGACTTCATTTTCTAAAAGGCAGCACTCCTAAAACAGAAACCAGGTGAAAATCACCTCTAAACACCGTTCTTTTTAGCTATACTTTCAACACTTTGTAACACTGATTTATTCATAGTTGATTGTTCTCCTTCATTGAGTTGTCCAAAATAATATCCTGAGAGGTTACAGAATCCCTCAGGATGTACAAGTAATTTAAATTATTTCTTTAGGTTTGTAATACATTGCACTTTACGTTACATTTCATCTACCTTTGTGTTCTTCAATCACTCATTTACTATATCTTTTTACAATTCTCCACGACTGCTCAATTTTTATTAGGAAAATAAAATATTGTAATTATGTACTGAGAGCATATTTCAGTTGCTTGTTATTCACTATCATCTATTGTTATTAACATGCATATTGAAGATACAAGTCTCTGGTTCGGGACTCCAGGGAACATCATTATTAACTTCCTATCTCTTTGAGAATTATCTTTTTATTCTTATGCTTCATTTTCCACTTTGTCACAAATCTTTAATCTCAGACAAGATTTAATTTTTTCATTGTAAACTGTTTTACTAATAGCCTTCTATGAGAAAGAATTGGCTTAAAAATAGAAAGCTGTTTGGAAATCTAAATAAAGTATATTAACTGATAATCATTTACAATTTATCACATTTTAAAAAATGTTATTTTAAAGATAAGCATAAGGCTCTGAGTTTCCTTTCATATCTCTATCTATAGACATAAATTAACATAAATAGTACTATCTCACACCAATTGCAAACATAATTTTGCTTACACTGAAATAATTACCTTAATTTAAAGGTACATTTCCAAAAGCCATGATGATGTAAAGTCATTATTGACACATAACTTGTGAATTAACATTTTAAAATAAGGGCCTGTCACATATAATTTACCCAACTTATTGTACTTATGTATGTCTTAAAAATAATTCACAAGCTAATTGCACTAGTTTCTCTTTCAAAATTATTCAATAGTTATTGATTTTCCAAATTTTAATTATACCAAATAATCCCACTTCCTATGCTGGTAGCATAGTACATAATACAATAATAAATACATAATAAATGAATCTTGTTTGTGACGTGAATAAAATTCTTTAAGGTACAAAGAATATCGATATGGAAAAAAAAGTAACATTGTTTTATTTTTGTGCCAAATATGATCACTGAGCTCAGGCCAATGCAAGAATGAAGAGTTTTTCATTAGTAGATATTCAGGTATTTATAAGTAATTTTCTTAAAAATACATATAAAATGGAAAGAATTCTGAATCACAATTGGAATGATCTGAGAAACGGTTTAGCTGTAGAAGACAGAGGTTGCCATTGAATTATTATCAAGGTAATTGACCTTTATTCCTGAAGTTGAGATTATATTTTAGAATGCATTTTTCATTTTGACTAAATAAATTAGAAGATAAAAATAAGATTCTAATGGAGGCAATTAACATTTTCATCAACCTAGGCACTTCTTCTTTAAAAAAAAAGAGCTATATATAAAACAGTTTCTGAAGTCATTTTTATTTGATTTCTCTTAAATTATTTTTTACTATTGGTCAGATATTTAATGATTATTCATTGTTTTATTTTAAATAATTTCAATATTGCATCGTTAGCAACATATCTTTCAAATATTGTCCTCACCACCCACATATTTTTGAGAGTATAAAATGTTTTACTCATACCTGAAAAGAGCATTTTTGAAAACTTTATAATAATGCATATAACTAAAATCATGATTCCTCTGTTGACTTTCTTTTGTTGAAGGCTGAAATTAATTTTATGCATTGTTTTTACTTTTGGTGCTAAGATTGATAAGGTTGCTGTGTACAATATTTAACTAGTGATGTGTCTTGTTTACAATTTTCTGTGTTCCATTACCATTGCATTTGTGAGGAACCATATGATTATGGTCTTAAAGGTTGTCCTGTAAATATACTAATTTTGTTCCATTTCCCCACTGTCCTTGTCAATAGAATGCCTAAATCTCAGCCTGTCCTTGTTTTGTTTTGTTTGTTTTCTGAAGGACTCGTAAGACTGTCAACAGGATGGATTAATTTTGTACCTCTCTCATCATAAAATGTTTGATCCTAATAAAGAGCTACGGTTGAATTTACTCTCACTGTGCAAAATTCTATTGAGAGATAATGTGGCAAAAATGAGTCTATTCTTATCAGAATCTTTAAGCTGTAACTTCATAGTTTGTATTGAATGTTGCATAGCACTAAGGAAATATGTGTATGGTAAAATAACTTTCTCAGATGTAACTTTTAGTGTATATTAATCAACTCTTAACCTGATAAGCTGTTATTAGAGTATGCAAGTATGATTATCAAATAAAAGCAATAGTCTGTATAAAATGCCTAACAATTAACTAAGGCTTGAAGAATAATATAACTTAAAATCTTTCTGATTTTCTCTGCTTTATCTCAAAAACCGTATCCCAGTTCATATTTATCATGCTACAATCACATTAGCTCACTGGCTTCCAGTGGCTTTATATGCCCAAGGCAATGTCAAACTTTTTATGTTCTGAAGCCAAAGGCATTGATTGCTTCTTCTACCTGGTCCACCATGTACATCAGTAGAGGAAACTCAGCAGTGTCCATTTCTGGCCTTGCTCCTATTCCATGTGTCTCCACACCAATTACAAAGGCCTATTTATCTCTCTGGTCCTCAGTGAGAAATATTTTTTACAATGGATATTTTTTTTCTTTTATGATTCAGGAAAACTGTTCTAATTAGATGACTGGAATCACACTGAAATAACTATAGTAATTTAAAAAGAATGGCATGGAACAAGGCGCCATTCTGATGAGTGATTCTAAGACAAAGGCTCTTAGCATTACTCTCAGAAAGCTCACTCTGTGTTTTCCTTGGTAGAATCTTAGAAAGGAATGCTCTTTCCTAAGAAAACACACACTGACAAGTTAGCAAATCTACAGAAAGGTGACTTTTGAAATTTCACTTAAGGGACAAATAATTCAAGTATTAATGAATTCCCCAATGTTGTTTCAGATGTAGCAGCAAATATCTTATATTTATCCGTTAAGACTCCAGCAGCCAACATTACTGAGTGTCTGCTGTGTGGCATATTCTGTATGACACTCTGGAGATTCAAAGCTATAGAGTGACAAACAGAATCATCCCAAAATGGTTCTAGAAATGAACTTGTTGCCTGGATAGTCAGCTAGCTGGAACTTGGAGATCCTTTGCTTTGTTCATCAGGAGGGGTTGTGCCCAGCCTGACTTTCCATGGGTCCCAAGGTGCCCAGGTACATTCCAGACAATTATTGTCAACAGCTGGCATCAAAATTGAGACTTCCTGGCACCCAAATTGATAAATTCCTTCCTCACAACTGATGGGATTGAGTTCTTACTCAACTCACCAAAAGGGGAAGCAGGACCTTCCCTTCTAGGAAGCACATCTGTACTTCACGAACAGTGGAGAGGCATGGGCAAGTAACAGCCCTTTCCCACAGATAATGGGAAGACTGGAGGGCCTGTGCCTTTTTCTTCTATTGTTGACTCTTGGCTTGTAAATTTACCCAGACAGGTACTTGTAGTACATGCTATCTGTGTAGGATTGGATTTCTGTGAAAGGGACTGTGCCCTTTACTCCTGCTCCTTCGTTGTAGGGCAGGCCTACGAAAATGACTTTTTCAGGGAATAGCAGGCACATAGGAGACTAGAAGTCATAAGTTCTAGTTGCCTAGGAGCAGTGACAATAGGGCCCTTGGGAAGTTTTAATTCTTCCTGTGAGGTGGAAGAAGAAGCTACTTTCTGTTAGGAGAAGAATCCTTAATCCCAGCTAACTTGGTAGAGTATTTAGAATGAGTCCTCAGTAACTTTTAGACACTCTTGTTATAACACCATAAAGGTTGACATGACATGTCCCTAGCTTCAATATTATTAAAGTTAAGCAAGGATAAACCAAAAATTATAATGCAAAGAAATCATTGTTAATCGTGGCAGAAAGAACATAGTCTGTTATGAGGGTTTGGCAGAAACTGTTCGTTGCTTCCCTAGCAAATATTATTTTCATCTTTCTTGGTAGTCATACCTTGTACTTGAAGCTGTGAATGTGGTCTACTACTAAAACAAAACTGCATTTTGCAGTCTATCTTGCAACTGGGATTGCAGAGACTAAGTTCTGGCCATTGAGGTATGAGCACAAGCTCTGGATTTCACTTTTAGAAGCCTCCTTAAGTTCTGGCCATTGAGGTATGAGCACAAGCTCTGGATTTCACTTTTAGAAGCCTCCGTAAAATAGGCTATATATATATATTTTTTTCTCTTTCTTTCTTTCTGTTACTTTATCACAGTGGTAAAAATTGGAATTCTGTTTTCTTAAACCAGGAGAGAGAGCCACAGCCTCATGATGTTGGGGGTGATAAACTAGCTGTCCCTAAGAACTACAGAGCCAAGGCAGCCTCCCAGAATTGGTAGAATTGGCCACCGCTAGTCTTCTTTAATGCAAGAAAAATTTAACTACTATCTTGTTGACATCATTGTCATTTTGGAACTGTCATTTGGGGACTCAGAATAACTAAACCTAATCCCAACTTATAATGTTTTCAGAACCATCAGTATTTTGGAGTTGAGAGAGCTAGAGATGAGGGCACAGTTGGTATAACAGGACCAAGTCATGGCTACCAGAACAGTTTACAAGTGTCTTCATTCTCTGAGAAGCCAGTTACCTTTGTACCAACATAATGCTGCCTGGCCTCGACCTAATTTCTTCTTGGCTTCTTGTAAATAAGCGACTTCCAGCAAGGGAAATCAGAGGTCCAGGCAGGAAGTAAGAACATTAGGAAAAAACAGGGCAGTCACATGACCTAGAACGACAGTTTAGGGAACTGAATAGACACAAACACATAAACACACACACACACACACACACACACACATATGTATTTTTGGGTGCATATTATATATGTGTGTGCCAATATGTATGTACAACAGTATGGGAAACTGCACTGTATATGTGTACGCATGCAATTCTAGACAGATAAAAGTAAATTTATATACATTTACATAAGTAAATGCCATATCCCTCTTTATCCAAACTCTTTGCCCATATGAAGCTTATAATAAGTCCTTTAAGTTGTGAAATAAATTAAAGAGGTTGTTCCTTATTAAAATATAAATGCTACATGAAAGTACCTCAGAGTGACAAGCTCAATACAGTGATTTAACTGTTCATGACTTTATCCTCTGAGTGCTTTGCTTTGTCTATTAAAAATGACAAGCCTTCAAGACCTCAAAGAAATCCATAAAGATTTGCTCAAAAGGTTACTGAAACCTTTCTACAGAGTCAACATGGTGGCTTTTATAGATTATGAAGGTTATTAAAAAATAAGATCATATTTATCAGAGTAACATGAAAAAGCATCCCAGCATGCTGTAAGTAATAATGGGAGTCTTATTAATTTATAACTATCACACAGTGTTTTTCTAACACAATCCTGAGCTTTGAGTGAAGCAAATGTGGCTTATTGATAGTCTTTTGGTTTCTAAGTAGTTGACATCTTGAGTGAAATACTTATACCAAATAGCTTTACTAGTAAAAGTGTCAGTTCTGGTTTTCTCTTCAAATGCAATTATTGGATAATATTAGCTTATAGATATTGGTAGAATTTCACACAAGTGGAAGAGAATAACATTTTGATATTTAAAGTCAACTTTTTATAGACTTTATTCATGAAGCACACTAAATCTTTTGCTACAGATCAAAATTTATTTTGTATAACAAGAAAATTTTTTTACAATTTATATTATCTTAGAAAAGTGTTGATATTGATGAGATTCACTGAAAATCATATTTGGGGAAAATATTAAGAAAAACTTGAAGTACATTTTTGAGTTGTAAATAAAATAGAGATTTAATGTTACAGCCTACAAAGGAATAAAATAAAAAAAAATCTAAAAATCTTTGTACATTACGAGCACGCATTAGTAACGAGTGACACCTTTTGTTCTGTGATTTGTGATTGTTCATGGAATTAAATCTTCCCTCTCTCTGTCCTCTTGACTTTATTTCCTGGTTTTGACCTTCACTGTGGTCTGCCTTAGTGTTACTACTATATATAATTAGAGTGCTCTGCAAAGACAGTAGATTCCCTCTGTGGACAAACTCTGTCTCATTTGGCTGGAGATACGCGAGATATGCAATTTTTAGCCATATTCTTTGCTTACTCATTGCTGCCCACAGTGAAAATCTATCCCGTGGCTATTGTTACAGCTACACCGCCTAAGAATGCCTTGGCACTGGAGAAGGCCTTCTAGTGAAAATTCTCTGCAGTTGTTAACTAATTAGTAAAGCAAGCAAGTGAAAACAAACAAACAAACAAACTGATTTAGAGAGCAATTTCTCAATGTTTGTCCATAGCCTTAAAAGGATTCTTACTTTTGACTCAATAGTTTCCATTTTTAAAATATATTCTAAAACATGCACACACACAAACACACACACACAAACACACACACACACACACACACACACACCTCAAATCCAGATTTTGGTAAAGTTGTATGCATCAAGGTATTTATAGCCACTTCAATTATAGCATTCAAATATTGCAAACAATTTTTTTTAATATAGAGGGTCTCCCTCTGTCCCCTCAGCTGAAGTGCAATGGTGCAACCTCGGCTCACTGCAGCCTCAGCCTCCTGGAGTGATCCTCCTACCTTAGCCTCCTGAGTAGCTGGGAATACAGGTGTGTGCCACCATGCATGGCTAATTTTTGTGTTTTTTTTTCAGACATGGAGCCTCACTATGTTGTCCAGGCTGATCTAGAATTCCTGAGCTCAAGCAATCCTCCTACCTTGGCCTCTGAAAGTGCTGGGATTACAAGTGTGAGTCACGGCATACAGCCTGGAAACAATTTTTAAAAGGAAAGGAAACGAAAAGGAAATAGTTAAGAAAATTATACCATGGAGAGTCAATGTTATATGTTCATAAAGAATTAGTGATAGTAATATTAGGGCAAATGGGAATATTGGTTTTTTTGGCCAATTTCAAAATGCTGTATCAATGCTGTTCTTTTCTTTTAAAAAACAGTTTTGAATTCATACAATAAAACAAAATAAATGCATGATACATTTTAAACACAATGAATTATAAATTTATAATAAGACATGCAGTAGAATTATAAATTTATATTTTGCATTGAAATATAAACATAATGAAGTATTTTCAGGGAACAAAATAAAGTGAAAAATATATTTAATTAGGAAACATTTAAAGGAAAATGATATTTGATCTTTTTTCCAAAAAACAGCACTATCTTCAAAAAAGTGTCTATATTGTCAACGTTAACTCATGAGTGTATTTTTGTGCAGATTATTACCTGCTGACGAAGAAGCCCTTTCTGATTCTATATTAGTCAACAGAATGGTGCAGAGACAGGCTATGAAATAACTCCAGATACTTTTCTCTAAATAATTACCTTCAAAGAATATAAAAATCTCAGTTGATAACCTTGTGGAGATATTTTAAATAAGATTTTAGGATTTTTTTCCTGATTTAGCAAACTTCTCATTGATAGCAAACTACATATTTTGTTTCATTATAAAGTGTATTTTCCTGGTTTGTCCTTTGATTTTATCATGAATAGATAAAAGTTTGGTGCAGACTTACCTCTATCAGTTTCAATTCTGATTTTTTCATAGACTACTACTTTGAAATGTTTTTGAAATGGAATAAAAATTGTTCTTGAAAAAGAAGGTTTGCAATATCACAATACACTGCCTATTTAGACTCATTAGCATAGAACTGGCTAGATGAGTAATTGATTTGTCTTTTCACATTAATTATATAATAGAGTCAATGATTTTATCTGAATAAAATAATGATGCAAATTTCAGATTTTTAAAATGCCAACATGATGACTTAATGCTAATAAAATAGTACCAGAGTATTGATTCCTAAAAATAGCTTCTGAATACTGGAAAAACTGACCACAGTAAGTATTATAAACACGATTTTAAATGGTTCTTATAAATACTATTCAATGACATGGAAGATTTTTAGGGTATAATTTTAAGTAAAGAACAGAAAGATACAAATTACATATATAATGCTATTTATAATAATAAATACTATATAGTAAATATTTGTTATGCACAAGTGTGGTGATATTATATATACGCTTTTGTCCATGGTTCCTGGCTCATTAACTCCCATGGCCCTTTTTATAATGCTGGGGAGCTTTAGGCCTCAGGAACAGTTCTCAGTAAACGAGTCTTTGTCTCTCTCTGACCTTCTCCCGCCCTCCTTTCACCTGCTCCTTTTTCTCTTCAAGGCAGAAATCTTCTCTTGCCCTTCTATCTTAGAGTTGGCTGTAAAGAAATTCTCTGACCTACCTTGTAGGTCATAAGATCCCCACTTCAGAAAGGTTCCTAACCCACATTCAAGGAAGGATGCTGCATGGAGAGGCCAAGAATCTAATCAGACAGGCTTTTCTGTGTTTCTCCATTCAGTCTATTAGTACTAGATCATAACTGTTTTGTTCAATCATGTATCAGGACAATTATCCATGCTTCAATCATAGAATTGGGCCATAGAGGCCCAAGAGGACAGGGATAGGGGAGTTTCTGGATACCTGAACATGTGGAGTTTCCAAGAAGGTAGCAGGCTCTGCTATCTCCAGGTAGATAGCAACTAAATTGAATTGGAGAACACCCAGCTAGTGTCTAACAATAGAATTGACTGCTTTCTTACTCTGTGGCAACAAAACACACACACACACACACACACACACACACACACACACAGAAGTCTTCTGTTTTGATTGTTGTTGTGGTATGAGAGTAGAGGGAAAAAACATGTGAGATTTTTTGCCCTACAGAACCAGCCAGTTTAAAGCATTTGGTGGATGAAAATGTATGTTCATTTTGAGATAACTCCATGAAATAAGTACGCCTTACCATTTTTCAAATGAAGATCTGAATATAAAAATAAGCGCCTGTGGACAGATGAATGGATAAAGAAAATGTGGTATATACATTATGATGAAATATATTATTCACCCATAAATAAGAAGAAAACCCTGCTATTTGTGATGACATGGATGAACCTAGAAGACACTATGCTAAGTGAAATAAGCCAGGCACAGAGAGACAAATATTGTATCATCTCGCTTATACACAGAATCTAAAATAGCCGAACTCATAGAAACAGAGAGTAGAATGGTGGTTGCCAGGCCCTGGGACACGGAGAAATTGGTAAATAGGGAGATATTGGTCAGAGTACAATGTTTCAGTTATGCAGGATGAACAAATTATGGAGATCAAAGGTACCGCATGATGACTATACCTAATATTACTGCATTATTGTATATTTGAAATTAGCTAAGAGAGTAGATATTCAATGTTCTCACCACAAAGACCCAAAGGTAACCATGTGAAGTGATGATTGTGTCAATTAATTTGTGTTAATTATGTCCAATGTATATTTATATCAAAACATCATGTTGTACACCTTAAACATATACACTTCTGTTATTATACCTCAATAAAGCTGGAGAAAAAAGAAAAGAAGTAAATATCTGAGCCTTAATAAGAATAGAGTAAATCTGATGTCATTTGCTAGTGAGTGGCAGTGAGGTGGTGCCTGGATCCCATCTCAAAGCCCTGGTTTCTACTTTCACATCAGCATTTTAAAATTGATTTGCCTGCAACCCATAGCAAGAGATTTGTTTAGCATTTCAAACTCAGTAAGTGGGCACACACACATAAGCACACATGTGATGCTATATAGATATATGACACTAAAGAGTGCCATATCTTAACTCACTCCTCCTTTTTAGCTTGTATCCTAACAATTTGGTACTGCATGTTGATGAAGTTGATCCACCTCTTCCGGTCAGAACAACAGGAAAACAAACTTCCTCTTTTCAGGAGTGGCCTCGAGACACAGCCGAATATCTTGGCCAACTATTGTCAGAAAAACATCTATCAATTATGGAAAAATCAGAGTTATTGTTTTACACCAAATCATCCGGTATTTTAATAAATAATACTAAAGCATGTTGTTCAATTTAACTTATTTACTTATCTGGAGGTCTGTTTTCTGACTAACCACTCACATGGATATCACTGTTCAAAATCAAATATGTTACAGGAAGCATGTTACTCAATGGGTAGACATCAGAAATGCATAGATCTGAAGTTGAATTATGAGGGATTTGCCAGGCACTATCCTCAAGTACACCTGCTGCATAGCTCCTATAGAGGCAAAATCCTGGCAGGATTTTAAATTTTAATGATCAATTCTTTTTTCCTTCGTGTCTTGAATATTTATTGAACACCTAAGAGCAAGGCACTGTGCAAGACCTTAGGAATGTCATGGTGAAGAGGACAGTTGGGAACATTGCAAAGCTCAGGACTTCGTTGTTTATATTTGTTATGTTTTAACTATAATCCTAGCACCTAGAATTGGTTACTTGGTTTTGCCCTTCAAAGGTCTAAAACATTTTCCAAACTAAACTTCTCCACTTCTCTTCCCCTATTTACTCCTCCAAACAGAACAAAAAAGAAACAAAAAACCCCAAACAAAACAAATCCCCTGATATGGTTTGAATCTGTGTCCCCCTCACAAATCTGATGTTCAATTTTAATCCCCAGTGTTGAAGGTGGGGCCTGGTGGAAGGTGATTGAATCGTGGAGGTGGTTTCTCATGGTTTAACACCATCCCACTTGGAGCTATCATTGCAATAGTGCGTTTTCATGAGATCTAGCTGTTTCAAAGTGTGTGACACCTCTCCCCACTCTCTCTTTTTTTTTTCTTTTATTATTATTATTATTATGATTATTATTATACTTTAGGTTTCCCCACTCTCTCTTGCTCCTGCCCTGACCATGTCAGATATGCCTGCTTCTCCTTTGCCTTCCACCATGATTATAAGTTTCCTAAGACCTCCCCAGAAGCAGAAGCCACTATACTTCCTGTACAGCCTGCAAAACCATGAGCCAGTCAAACCTCTTTTCTTTATGAATTACTCAATCTCAGGTATTTTCTTTACATCAGTGTGGGAATGAACTGAAATCTGAAACTGAATTGTGTATACTTCCACCTTTAAGTTATAAGCAATTCTGTCTTGTTATTTGAAATACAATCCTTTCAATTACCCTTGACTTCTCTCTCACACCCAGTCTAACCCATCAGCAAATTCTGTGAGCTCTATCTTTTTATTGTTGTTATTGAGACATGATATCACTCTGTTGCCCAGGCTGGAGTGTGGTAGCACCATCACAGCTCATTGCAGCCTCCACCTCCTAGACTCAAGGGTTCCTTCCATCTCAGCTTCCCAAGTAGGTGGGACTGCAGGCACACACCACCACACCCAGGTAATTTTTGTATTTTTTGTAGAGTCTCACTGTATTTCCCAGGCTGATCTCTAACTCCTGGATTCAAGGGATCTCCCCACCTCAGCCTCCTAAAGTGCTAGGATTACAGGTATGAGCCACTCTGCCTGGCCCATGAACTCTATCTTCACAATCTATTCAAAATCGCTTCACTTTTACTGCTACCACCACCTTGATACTGGTCCAAGCCACCATTATTGCTTTCCTAGATTTCCCCATCTGTCTCTTACCTGGACTTTCTACTCCCAATTTTGGCCTTATATAGTCCATGCTCAACACAGCAGTCAGAGTAATCATTTTAAGATGTAAATTGTATCATGACACTGCTCTAGTCAAAACTGTCTAATGACAATTCATGTTCATTCAGAATTGAAGCCAAAGCTCTGCCACTGACCCACAGATCTCTACGTAACCTGAACTCACCTGTATCTATTTAACTTCACCTTCTATAATTCCTCTTGCCCCACCTCCAAACTCAGTTCAACTCTACTAGTGCAAGTGCTGGTCTCCTGGAGGACTTCAAGTTCCACCCTAATTTTCACATGACATTGTCTATCTCAGTTACCATCTTAGCACTGGCACATGGCTTTTGCACGTCAGGTATCTGCTTAAATGTCACCTTATAAAAGGACCCTTTCTGACAACACTATTAAAAAAAAACTACAGTCCTAAATTTGTCATTTCTTTTCCAAGTTCTTCATTTTCTCCACTGAATTTACTACCATCTGAGAAAATACATAGTTGTGTGTATATATATATATATATATATTATATATATAAAAAATATATATGTGTGTGTGTGTGTTTATAAACTGAAACTCATTGTTATAGTTTATTACTATAAAAGGATACAGATTAAAATTAGTTAAGGGAAGAGACACACGAAGACTAGTTTAAGAGAGTTCAAATGTGAAGATTCTGTTGTCCATTTTCAGTAGAGAAATAGTGTTAACTCCTCCTGGCAACAAGATATATACATCTTTACATATATAAAGAGATATATATATCTTTCTTGATAGATTGTAAGAGTCATAAGGATAGACACTTTTGTCTAATTTGAACTCTTTACTGTGGGACACACAGCATATAGACCAGTGCCTGGCATATAGCAAACAATAATGTTCACTAAGTGATTAAATCAATGAATCAATCAGTAAGTCTATCAATTTTGAATGGTAAATAAATAAAAACCCTGTAAACTAATAAGGCAGACAAGATAATTGCCTTTTGAAGCTTGCAGTCTAAAAAGAAAGATAGTTAATCAATTATATATATGTGTGTGTGTACACACACATATATACACACATATATACACACATATATACACACACATATATGTATGCACATATATACATGAAAATATGTGTATATATATATACACACATAGATACATGCATACACACACATCACACACATATATGTCATGATATACAGATATACATATACAGTAGCATGAATTAGATCCAGTGTAGAAAATTGAACATGTGACTTGCCTTAATGTGGCTGCCTGCACAATTTTCTTTGCATTAGAAATGAAAGCATTTCCCAAGAAGACCTATTCTAAGAGAGCCAGGAATCAGGCAAACAAATGTGTGTCATTACTAAGTACAAATTTGGAGAAGAGTCCACAAGAACATCCTCATTCTGACATCACCTGTAGAATTTAGAGGTACTCATGACTCCTCTCAGTTGTAATAAATCACTGAAAGGACTCACAAACCTCACTGAAAGCTATGAAACTCATGGTTCTAGTTTATTACTATGAAAGAATACAGACTAAAATCGGTTAAGGGAAGAAACATATGAGGGCCAGTTCAGGAGAGTTCAAATGTGAAGCTTCTAGTTGCCCATATTCAGTAGAGAAATATTGTTAACTCCTCCTACTTACAATGTGAAAATATTCATGGAGTATTACCAACTGGGGAAGTTCATTCGAGCCTTGATGTCCAGAGGTTTTATTGGAGTTCAGTTTCATAGACCTGGTTGGTCTTTAATGGTGCCAACTTCACTCTTCAGACCCTTCAGAAGTCAAGCTAATAATATGTAACTCAAACTCTCTAACATAAATCACATTGTTAGCATTGACTATTTGAAGTGGCCCAAGGCCTCCAGGTTAAAAACAAAAAAACACTTTTATCAAGCAGGACATTCTAAGAGCTTAAGGATTACCTCTAAGGAGCCCATGGCAGAGGCCATACATCTCTTAGGGTAAGATTTTTTTTTTTTTTTTTTTGAGACGGAGTCTTTCTCTGTTGCCTAGGCTGGAGTGCAGTAGCACGATTTTGGCTTACTGCAACCTCTGCCTCTGGATTCAAGCAGTTCTCTGCTTCAGCCTCCTGAGTAGCTGGGATTATAGGCACCTGCTATTTTTTTTGTATTTTTAGTAGGGATGGGGTTTCACCATCTTGGCCAGGCTGTTCTTGAACTCCTGACCTCGCAATCCACCCACCTCGGGCTCACAAAGTGCTGGGATTACAGGCATGAGCAACTGCCTGCTGCCAGGTTAATTTTTTTTTACTGCACACGAAGCTTTATTAGTAAAAGGAGATGATTCCTTTGAAGTATAACATTGTTCTTGTTATATGCATTTTTATTTTTCTTTGCATTCCAATGCCTGTGTCTGCTCAAAACCTTGTCCATCTTCTATGAATACAATACTCTTCATTTAGGGAACTTCTAATTTTACTTCAACCAGATGGTGAGAATAGGAGAAATGTTTCTATAGACCCTGCCATCCTGACTGTAGTTGATTTTTTTTTAATTGAAAAAAGGAAAACAGATAACTTTTCTGATGAAAGACAAGACATGAAACCACAGGACTTCTAGTGGACAGACAATTCTAGTGAACAGAGGCTCTGAAACAAAACATCCTAGATGTAAATTTTGACTTTGCCACTTTATTCTTTCTCCCTCCCTCCCTCTCTTCTTTCCTTCCCCTCTCCCTCCCTTCCTCCCTCCTTCTCTTTCTCTCTTTCTTTCTTATTTCTTTCTTTCTTTTTTTTTTTTTTTTGAGACAGAGTCTCACTCTGTTGCCCAGGCTGGAGTGCAGTGGTGTGATCTCGGTTCACTGCAACTTCCACCTTCCAGGTTCAAGCCATTCCCCCAGATTCTAGCAACATTGTTAAGCCTCCATGGTTCAAGCCTCCTTAGTAGCTGGGATTACAGGCTTGCACCACAATGCCCAGCTAATTTTTGTATTTTTAGTAGAGATGGGGTTTTGCCCCACCTCTACTAAAGATGGGTGCCTCAAGTGATCCACCCTCCTTGGTCTCCCAAAGTGTTGGGATTACAGGTGTGAGCCACCATGCCCAGCATGTTAAACTTTTTACTACACATGAAGCTCTATTAGTAAAAGGAGATGATTCCTTTGAAGTATAACATTGTTCTTGTCATTTGGATTATTTTTTTCCATTCCAATGCCTGTGTCTACTCAGAACATTGTCCATCTTCTATGAATACAATATTCTTCACTTTGGGAA
Organism: Pongo pygmaeus; assembly: GCF_028885625.2. NCBI lineage: Eukaryota > Metazoa > Chordata > Mammalia > Primates > Hominidae > Pongo > Pongo pygmaeus. The sequence continues at coordinate 151,082,918 of NC_072373.2, read as the reverse complement.
CTTCTAATTTCACTTCAACCAGATGGTGAGAATAGGAGAAATGTTTCTATAAACCCTGCCATCCTGACTGTAGTTGAAATTTTTTTAAATTGAAAAAAGGAAAATGGAGAACTTTTCTGATGAAAGACAAGACATGAAACCACAGGACTTCTAGTGGACAGACAATTCTAGTGAACACAGGCTCTGAAACAAAACATCCTGGATGTAAATTTTGACTATGCCACTTTATTCTTCCTCCCTCCCTCCCTCCCTCCCTCCCTTCCTTCCTTCCTTCCTTCCTCTCCCTCCCTGTCTCTCTCTCTCTTCCTCTCTTTCTTTTCTTTCTTTTTTTTTTTTTTTTTTTTTTTTTTCAGACAGAATCTCACTCTGTTGCCCAGGTTGGAGTGCAGTGGTGTGATCTCAGTTCACTGCAACCTCCACCTCCCGGGTTCAAACGATTCCCTTGGATTCTAGCAATGTCAAGCCTCCAGGGTTCAAGCCTCCCTAGTAGCTGGGATTACAGGCTTGCACCATGATGCCCTGCTAATTTTTTGTATTTTTAGTAGAGACCCGGTTTTGCCATGTTGGCCAGGCTGGTCTTGAACTCCTGACCTCAAGGGATCCACCCGGCTTGGTTTCCCAAAGTATTGGGATTACAGGCATGAGACACCATGCCTGGCCAACTATAACACCTAAGTTGAGCAATCTTTTCTGTGACTTAGTTTCTTCATCTTTAAAATGAATAATGATAATTTATTGCCTCTAAGATAGTTACAAAATTATGAGTGATACGTTGGGCAATTCAAATTTTGAATATACACTTTGTATTAATTCTTTTTGTTATTGCCAAGAAAGGTGGTTTTTCAGTAGAAGGTAATAAAGACAGAATTAAAAATAATTTTATTCAAATTAATTTGTAATATTTACCCAAAGGATACATTTTAAGACAAAAATAATTTGTCTTGGCCAATTAAAAAATTATGCTAGAGTAGTCCTGTAACAACTTTCAAGTATTTAAAAGTCTTCCCACAGAGAAAACATTGCACCCAGATAATTTTACATGTGAGTTTAATCAAATTTTTGAAGAATATATCATTTAAATCCATTTTATATGAATATTGAGAATGGGGGAAGAAAAGCAACCTGGCCTATAAGATTTGTACAACATGGAAACCAAAATTAAGCCAAAATAGTGTAGAAAAAGATAAATGTCAAATCCACTAGTGTATAAGAAAATAAAAATCCATTGATGTGTAGGAAAAAAGCAGTTTTAATTTATCACAAGAATTCAACTTGAGACAACTATGAACTTAGAAAACTTTCAAGTGAATTTATCACCCTAAGTGGCTAAAAGGGAAAAAGTGGAATCACCTCAATAGATACAGAAAAGAATTGTTGGTGAAACTCAGTGTTCATTTCTAATTTCTAAAAGTATGATATTTTAAAACATCTTTAGAATGATAACGTGTTAAATTTAAGCATCTATAGAAACTATCAGTCTTAATAGAAAACATTAGTCATATTGCTTTAAAATCAGGAAAAAGACGAGGCCCGGTGCGGTGGCTCATGCCTGTAATCCCAGCACTTTGGAAGGCTGAGGCAGGTGGATCCGCTGAGGTCAGGAGTTAGAGACCAGCCTGGCCAACATAGTGAAATCCCGTCTCTACTAAAAGTACAAAAATTAGCCAGGTGTGGTGGTGCATGCCTGTAATCCCAACTACTCGGTAGGCTGATACACAAGAATAGCTTGAGTCCCGAAGGCAGAGGTTGCAATGAGCTGAGATCACACCACTGCACTCCAGCCTGGGTGAAAGAGCGAGACTCTATCTCAATAAATAAATAAATAAATAAATAAATAAATAAATAAATAAAATCAGGAAAAAGACAAAAATGGCTTTTATTTTCACTTCTTTGAAACATTGTGCTGAAAGCCTGGCAGAGTAAGAAAAAGAAGTATGGCCAGGAGTGGTGGCTCATGCCTGTAATCCCAGCACTTTGGGAGGCCAAAGTTGGGAGATCACTTGAGGTTGGGAGTTCAAGACCAGCCTAGCCAACATGATGCAACCCCATCTCTAATAAAAATACAAAAATTAGGCTGGGCACAGTGGCTCACGCCTGTAATCCCAACAGTTTGGGAGGCCGACGTGGGTGGATCACCTGAGGTCAGGAGTCCGAGACCAGCCTGGCCAAAATGGCAAAACCCCATCTCTAATAAAAATACAAAGATTAGCTGGACATGGTGGCATAGGCATGTAATCTCAGCTACTCAGGAGGATGAGACAGGAGAATTGCCGGAATCCAGGAGGCGGAGGTTGCAGTGAGCCGAGATCTCGCCATTGCACTACAACCCAGGTGAAAAGAGTGAGACTCCATCTCAGAAAAATAAATAAATAAAAATAAATAAATAAAAAATTAGCCAGGCATGGTGGTGCACCCCTCTAATCCCATCTGCTGGGGAGGCTGAGGCAGGAGAATTGCTGAACCTGGAAGGCTGATATTGCAGTGAACCGAGATCACCCCCCTGCACTCCAGCCTGGATGACAGGACAAGACTCTGTCTCAAAAAAAAAGAAAAGAAAAGAAAAGAAATGAAAGAAAAAGAACTACAACATGTTAGGATTGAAAAGAATAAACAAAGCTGCTACTATGTATATATTATTACATATGTATATAATGTATGAATTATTCGAAATAATAAGAAAGATTGACAAAGTGGATCGATACAGACTCAATATATAAAAGTCAAATGCATTTTGCTCCATTAAAAAATACAACTTGGGCCAGGTGTGGTGGCTCACTCCTGTAATCCCTGCACTTTGGGAGGCCAACGTAGGTGGATTATGAGGTCAAGAGATCAAGACCATACCTGCCAACATGGTGAATCCCCGTCTTACTGAAAAATACAAAAATGAGCTGGGCGTGGTGGCAGGCGCCTGTAGTTCCAGCTACTCGGGAGGCTGAGCCGAGATCGTGCCACTGCACTTCAGCCTGGTGACAGAGCGAGACTCCATCTCAAACAAAACAAAACAAAACAAAACACCATTTACAAAAAATACAGGTAACAGTATATATAATAAAAATTGGAAGACCTGCATAGAAAATATTATGAAATATAATGGAAGTCATTAAATAAAATTTAAATGAACGGTGAGATATACTGAGTTTAAGCCTGCCATTTCTCCACAAACTGATCCACAGATTCAATAAAGTTCCAAACAAAATCTCAATAGAGTTTGAAAAAACGACAGCAATGTCCCTGAGGTTGGTAACAAGTAAGATACCTGACAATACCAAGTGGTGGTGTGGATGTAAATCGAGCGGAAGTGTATATTTTGCTTTATTGACTTAGCAAAAAAATAATGCCTAATACTCAGCAATTATATTTCTGGACATATAGGCCAAGAAATTTGCACGCCTGCCCTGGGAGACAAATACAAAGTGGGTTATAGCAGCTTTGTTTGCAGCACTATAAACAAACAAACAAAAAATAAAAACAAAAACTTGAAAATGACCTCCATGAATATATGGAGAACTAAAAATTAAACTGAAATATATTCAAATAACATAATATTTTTCAGTAATGTAAAGAAATAAAGATATAAGTCTTAGAAACAATGAAGAAAGAGAAAAAGAAAAAGAAAGAGGAAGAGAAAAAAGAAGATAACATGAAGTATAATACCATTTTTATAAATTTCAAAAACAAACTGATTTGTTGTTCAGGGATAGATACATGCATGCTAAAATCATTAATAGAAAAAGCATACACAAGAAAATTTAGGGTACTGGTACTTCTGAGTGAAAGATTAAAAGCTAAGAGATACAGGAGGATTAGTTAGCATATATAGTGGTATCTGGTTTATTATTATGCTTTAAAATATGTAAGTGTTTATACGTGGTCTTTCATCTGTATCAAATATTTTACAATACAAATAATTTATAAAATTTTATAAACAATGTAGTTGTGAGTAAATAATGCTTGCTATAAATTAAAGGGGCTCTGTGTTCTAGAACTATTAAAATCATACTATACAACTTTCTTTTCCTATACTATTGACCCAGGGTATCCTCCCTCTCTTTAAAACTCTTAAAGCATTTATCATAGTTATATCCACTCAGCAGGCAGCCAATGAATATTAAATGACAGCAATTATGACATTTATACTTAGGTTAATTTCTATTGTGTTCTCTAGGTTGATGTTACTTGGACAATTTGTTCTCTCTTTTGGCTATTCTAGTGAGGTTGAGTTGCAATAAGCTAGAGTTTTTTAGTTCATGTCAATGTAAGACCCATGATTAACTACACATAAAGAACAACTTGCTTTCCGTTCAATAAATTTCACACCTGACCTCTTTATTAGAATCTATATATTTTTTAAATTAAACACCTTTAAACTAGAAATTACAAGGTACTTCATGAATATTGACTTATTGGTTTCCATAAAATTTCAAGAGAGGTTGTTAATATTACTATCCTAATATAAATCTAAAAATCTTAATTTTTATAAAGGTGTGTAATTGGAAGTAAATTAGGCATAAGTTGTTATAGGAGTGGTTTCAAGTATTTGGTAAATGAATTATTAATCCTTCCAAATACTTCATCTGCACTCAGTCTGTTAAAAAGCAGTGTCAACATTTCTTGACAAGGAAATTTGATATTGTTGTATAAAAAATTATAAACACCTCAATAGATTATCTCAACACTCAAAAATTAAACACTAAAATTATTATCTCTAGGGCATAGAGATGCCACACTTTGTGGCTAATTACTGACATGTTTCTTCCTAGAAGCCATAATCCACATGTAGAGCACAGGCTTTGCATTCAGAAACCCTAGTTTTGAATCTTCCTTTTGCTACTTACAAGTTCTGTGATGCTGGGCAACTGAGCTTTGCTTTTATCAGGGAATATGAAGACTATATGTGCCTCATAGTTTTTCTATAAGCATTAAATGAGATGATGCATATCAAGCACAATTCCAGCATGTAGTAATTTTCAGTAATGGTAGCAATTTTCAGTCATTGTTTCATAATAAACCTGCAAATGCTAATATGGAATATGTCCACCTAGACCCATGTTTATGATAGAATTGATTAATAAAGACAAAAATTTAGATTAAAAAATTTACCTTTCTGAAAAGAAATAGACTTCAGCTGACAGTTTGTGTTTGAGACTAGTGCTGGACAAAATTATGATATAGTAATTCAGTCTCTATCCTAATTTTACTTCTACTTTTGCCATTCCTTTGATTTGAACCCTTTGCTGGGTCTCCTGCTTCCAGCACTCTCCCAAACACCAATTACCCTTTTTACATCTAACCCCTCACATTATGCATTATTACATTAGCTAATAAAGACTGAGCCCTTGCAAAGATATCTACACTTATTATTATTATTTTTTTTTTGAGATGGAGTCTCACTCTGTCACCCAGGCTGGAGTACAGTGGCACAATCTCAGCTCACTGCAACCTCTGCCTCCTAGGTTGAGGCAATTCTTATGTCTCAGCCTTCCTAATAGCTAGAATAACAGGAGTGTGCCACCACACCCTGCTAGTTTTTGTATTTTTAGTAGAGACGAGGTTTCACCATGTTGGCCAGGCTGGTCTCAAACTCCTGATCTAGGTGATTTGCCCTTGCTGGCCTCCCAAAGTGCTGGGATTAGAGGTGTAAGCCACCACATATCTGAACTTTGATATCAACACACAAGAGAGTGAATCACTTAGGTTGAAATTTTATGACTGAACAGATCATTAGATGACATGTCATCACTTTGAGCTTCCTGTTCAATCTTTCTCTTGTCTTTTTGAGTTGCTTTAAGTGTTGATATTGAGGTGACTAGGATAGTTATACATACATATTGATATGGTTTGGATTTGTGTCCCTGCCCAAATTGCATGTCGAATTAAATCCCCAGTGTTGGAGGAGGGACCTGGTGAGAGGTGATTGGATCATGGGGGTGGACTCCCCATTGCTGTTCTCATGATACTAAGTGCATTTTCATGAGATCTGGTTGTTTAAAATTATGTAGCAACTTCCTATTCTCTCTTCTTTTCCAACCGTGTAAGACATCCCTGCTTGCCCTTTGCCTTCTGCCATGATTGTCAGTTCCCTGAGGCCTCCCTGGCCATGCTTTCTGTACAGGCTGTGGAAATGTGAGTCAATTAAATCTCTTTTCTTTACAAGTTACCCAGTCTCAGGTTGTTCTTTATCACAAAGCAAGAATGGACTAATACAGAAAATTGGTACTAGGAGTAGGGTATTACTCTAAAGATGCCTGTAAATGTGGAAGCAACTTTGAAACTGGGTAATGGGCAGAGATTGGAAGAATGTGGAGGGCTAGGAAGAAGACAGGAAGATGAGGGAAAGTTTGGAACTTCCTAGACTTGTTAAATTGTTGTGACCAAAATGCTGCTAGCCATATGGACAATGAAGTCCAGGCTGAGAAGGTCTCAGAGGAGATGAGGAACTTATTGGAAATTGGAGCTAAGGTCACTTTTATTATGCATTAACAAAGAGGTTGGAAGCATTGTTCTTCTGCCCTAGAGACTTGAGAAAGATGATTTAGGGTGTCTAGCAGGAAAAAATTTTAAGCAGTAAAAGTTTTCAATATGTAGCCTGTCTGCTTCTAACAGCATAAGCTTATATGCATGAGCAAAAAGATGATCTGAAACTGAAATATATTTAAAAGTAAAGCAGATCATAGAAGTTTGGAAAGTTTGCAGCCTGGCCATGTGGTAGAAAAGAAAATCCCATTTTCAAAGGGAGGAATTCAAGCAGGCTGCAGGAATTTGCCAAAGGATGGAGAAGCCAAATGCTAATAGCCAAGACAATGGGGTAAAAACCTTAAAGGCACTTCAGAGACATTTGCATCAGTCTCTTCAGTCACAGGTACAGTGGCCTAGGAGGGAAGAACAGTTTCATGGGCTGGGCAGAGGGGCCCGCTTCCCTGCACAACCTTGGGACACTGCTCCCTGCAACCCAGCTGTTCCAGCTCCTGCAGTAGCTAAGAGGGCCCCAGATACATCACAGGCCACTGCTGCAGAGGGTTCAAGCCATAAGCATTGGTGGCTTCCATGCAGTGTTAAACATGCAGGTGTGAAAAGGGCAAGAGTTGAGGCTTGGGAGCCTCTGCCTAGAGCCTGAAGGATGTATGAAAATGCCTGGATGTCCAGGCAGAAGTCTGCTGCAGAGGTGGAGCCCTCATAGAGAACCTCTACTAGGGCAGTGAAGAGGGGAAATGTGGGATTGGAGCCCACACACAGAGTCCCCATTGGGGCACCTGCCTAGTGGACCTGTGGGAAGAGGGTCACCATCCTCCAGACCCCAGAATGGTAGATCCACTGAGAGTTTGTACTGTGGGCCTGGAAGAGCTACAGACCCTCAATGGCAGGCCTTGAGAGCAAGCTTGGGATCTGAGCCCTGCAGAGCCACATGGGCAAAACTGCCCAAGACCTTGGAATCCCACCTCTTGCATCAGTGTGGCCTGGATATGAGACGTGGAGTCAAAGGAGGTTATTATGGAGCTTTAAGATTTAATGACTGCCTTGCTGGGTTGTGAACTTTCATGGGGCCTGTAACACTTTGTTTTGGCTGATTTCCCCTTTTGGAGAGGCAATATGTACCCAATGCCTATACCCTCATTGTACCTTGGAAGTCACTAACTCTTTGGCTTAATAGTCTCATAGGCAGAAGGGACTTACCTTGTTTCAGATGAGACTTTGAGTTAATGCTGAAATAAGGTAAGAATTGGGGACTATTGAAGAGTTATAATTGTATTTTGCAATGTGAGAAAGACATGAAATTTGGGAATTGCCAAGGACAGAATCATATGTTTTCGATTTGTGTCCCTGTACAAATCACATGTCAAATTGTAATTCCCAATGTGAGAGGAAGGGCCTAGTGGGAGGTGATTGGATCATGGAGGCAGACTTCCCCCTTGCTATTCTTGTGATAGTGAATGGGTTCTCATGAGATCTGGTTGTTTAAAAGTGTGTAGCACTTCCTCCTTCTGTCTCTTTCTCCTTCTCCAGCCATGTAAGACTTGACTGTTTCCCTTTTGCTTTCTGTCATGATTATAAGTTTCCTGAGGTCACCAAGCCATGCTTCCTGTACAGCCTGTGGAACTGTGAGTCAATGAAACCTCTTTTTTTCTTTTTTACAAGTTACTGAGTCTCAGGTAGGTAGGTCTTTATAGCAATTTGAGAACAGACTAACACACACACACACACACACACACACACACACACACACTATTATTTTGATCAATTAGTAAAGTTAAGTCATTTAGCTTGCAAATGCAAAATGTAACTCTGAGTAAGCTTTGGACTGTGTTCAGTTAAAGCAACCTCCCCAAGTTGTGTACATTTTCTAAAAATGTGTGCACATTTTTAGGTTTCTCCTGAACTTTTCCCAGGACCTTTCTGCCTACATATTTCTTCTAATGTTGTCCTGTATCATTTAATGCAGCCATTCCTAATGCAATGACTGATCAGAAAAATAGAAGTATCCTGACTGGCTGTATTCACCCTTCCAACTTGGGCTGGGAAGGGTTGGTTTCTGCTTTGGGAAACTTCTATGTTCCGGCAACGTCTCACCTATAGATTTCCTTCTCTGGGCTGATTTCCCTACAAATTTCTCACAGATTGAGGCACTTTATTCTTCTTTCACGGCATATTAAAAATACTTTTATTGCAGCATATCTATGCTGTATTGAAATTGTATGTTAACGATCTCATTTTTTTAAAGTGACCTCCCAAGTTTCTGAGCTATGTCTTTCCATTTCTATGTCTTAAAAGCCTTGTAGAGGAGGTTCTTTACATGCGGTAAAGTTTGTGAAAGATTGAAAAATTGACTTTCCTCTGTCCAAAGTGTCACCAGTAGTGGGTTGTGACTGCAAGTTGTCCAGTTCCTTGGCGTTTTGAACAAAGAATTGGACATAATGCCCTGCAAAGCAAAGAAAGAATGAAGCAGCAAAAGAATGAAAGCAGGGATTTATTGAAAATGAAAGTACACTCCACAGTGTGGGAGCAGACCCGAGCAACGGCTCAAGGGCCAGGATGGAGAATCTTCTTGGGTGCAAATACCCTCTAGAAGTTTCCCATTGGCCACTTCATGCTCACCTCATGTAAATGAAGTGGTAGCCCACAATCAGTCTGATTGGTTGCAGAAAGCAGCCAACCAGAGGCTGAAATCAAGTTACCAAGGTCACACTCCTGTGCAAACATCTCATTGTTTGCAAGAAGCAACCAATCAGAGGCTAATGTGAAGTTATTGGTTGTGGACAGCAACCATTCAGAGGCTGGAGTGAAGTTACAAAGTTGCAAAGGAAGATTCCACCTGCAATCTGTCTGATTTGCTGGGGACAGCCAATTTCTCATCTGCCACGCAGAAAAAAATGGGGTTTGCAAAGGGAATAGCCCCTGGTCCTTTTGTTACTTAGGTGTGAAAAGTGAGGGTTTTCCTTTCAATTCAGTTCTATGAAGTTGGTGTGAAACAGCGTTTCGTTCCCTGTGTCCACACCCAAATCTCCTGCCTCAAAATCAGGTTTCCCTTTTGTAATTTTGGCATTTATAATAACTTATTATACACATTTGTCTCTAGAGGTCTTCTTGAACACACATGGCCTTGAAATAACACTTTCTAAACACTAATAGCTATTGATAAGCAACGAAAATAAAATAAAATAGAATTAATCAAATTCATCTGCTTTTTAAGCATTTAGATTCTGAACTTAGACTTGTATTTATTTCTAAAATGTTTGAATGGAAAGAAAAAAATATTTACCAGATACTTAGGCAGTGGAAATTCAGTATTTGCCACAATATCAGTCGAATGATCCAGAAAAAGTTAAATGATTCTTAATTTACTTAAATTAAGAGAGCAACAGTTTTAAAAACATTGACGGATAATTATAACTAAATAAATTAAAATATATGCACATCAAAATATACATGTATGGGTACTTTATTTTCAGCAACCAACTGAGAAATTCCTGTTTAGGCAAGATTCTACCCAGTCAGAAGTTTGGTTGATAAACTATCTTCATGAAATACATAATAATAACTCACTCTGTGTGTGTGTGTGTGTGTGTGTGTGTGTGTGTGTGTGTGTGTGGAGAGAGAGAGAGAGAGAGAGAAAGACTGCTGGTTTTGAAAGTGGAATGCTGATAGTTCTACCATTTCAAGTATCAATAGTCTTATAAGGTAAAAATAGTGACAGTCTAATCAGATCTAACAAAAATTTAGCCAAAAAATAATTTTCAAGCTCTCTTTTCGAAACAACGTTTTACATAATATACTTACATTCATTACTAATCTCACTCAAGAATACAGGTAATGGTACTCTAAAGCCAGTGAGTGAAATATGCAAGTAATATCTAAGTCGGGGTTAAGCGTCCTTCTTCCCTTTGACATGAGGTACTCTGAGACTTGTACATTTTTTCACTTATTCACCTTTTAAGTAATACAGTTTAATTTCAACGTATTAAAATCAGTCACAAAAATGCTCTTCCAAAGCATTTACAAAAGCTTCTGCTTACTAGTGTTTTAATCATAATTTCAATTTGCTAACTTCCTTTGCAATACGTACTTTAGTTTCAATGTTTCCTCCTAAATCACCACTTCTTTCATGATAAATTGTTGTGATAAAAAAAAAAAAAAGTGCTTCCTCTGGTGGGAAGAAGTAACTATTCATTTCTCTAATGTACTTCACATCTGTCATTTGCAGTCCCTAAATACTTTGTCACAGCACAAAATAGAAACCTTACAGAGTAGGTCTATGAAGTATGTTTTCATTTTAAGTCACTATCTATGATGTAATTTGGAACAGTGGAATGATTAGATCAGTCTTTTCTTCTATCAGTACCAGAGACAAAGCATGTTAACTATAGAAATGTCAACTTTCATATTCCCTGATAACTGAGCACTATTTCCAGGATTTATTCTAAACTCAGGCTTTGAGGGTGGGGACTGACCCTTATGTGCCCATTCATACACAGTTAAGTAATTATTTGTGGTTGATAAGGACTACCTATTTTCTATTGACTTGAAGAAATTGTATTTGCAGTAGATTTAAAAGAAAAAGCTGCCAGAGGAAATTTGGGTGGAACCCTGTCAATTCAGTTAATTTAAGACTGAGTGTTATTATATAAAGGAAGGAAGCAGATACCAACTCTTAAAAAAGACATCTACATTATCCAGAATAGTGCTCAAAAATATTATGCATTCAAATATATTTTAATAAGTGAATGTTGAGTAATGGATAACATAAAATATTTTTTACTAAATAAAACTTTACCATAATATTAAAATATATTTGGCAGGAAAAATCCAAAAAAGATACCTCTGTTAGGAGATTGCATTCTCTTTTATTCCTTCTTTTCTTTTATCAAATGATGCAGCCAAAGGGAGAGCTCTGAATAAGATATAATGCAAGTATAGAAACAGAAGTCCAGGAAATCATCTTAATTATATGTATTTATTTGTACAGTCTTGCTCTGTCACCAACGCTGGAGTGCAATGGTGTGGTCATAGCTCACTGCAACCTCGAACTCCTGGGCTCAAGGGATCATCCCATCTCAGATGCCCAAGTAGCTAGAACTACAAGTGCATGCCACCATGCCCAGACAATTTTGTAATTTTATTTTTTGTAGAGATGGGGTCTTGCTTTGTTGCCTAGGGTGGTCTTAAACTCCAAGCAACCGTCTCACTTTGGCCTCCCATAGCACTTGGATTAGGGATGTGAATCACCATGCCTGGCCATCTTACTTGTTTCCAATAAATCGTACATTTAAACTACTTAACCTAGAAAATATTTAAATAAATTAAGAGAAAAATATTTTTTAAATTACTTAAGGCCAATCATAAAGAAATTAAAATATATGTGAATGGAAATTAACCCATAGAGGTATTTTTGTTTTCAGCATCTAAATGAGAAATTCCTGTTTAGGTAGAATTGTCAGAAGTTTGATTGAAAAACCATCTTCATAAAAGTACACATGAATAACCAAGTATTTTGTGTGTGTGTGCATATATATATATATGAGTGTGCGTGTATGTGTGTGTGTATAGACAGCTCATTTTGAAAGTGGGATGCTGATACTTCTGCTATTTCCAGCATGAGTCATTTAGAGGTAAAAACAGTGACTCATCAGATTTAACAAAAATTTAGCCAAAAACCTAAACTTTCACGATCCCTTTTTGAAACAAGATTTTTACATAATATACTATCATTATTTATTAATCTCACTCAGAATAAAGATAATGATGTTCTAAAGCCATCTCAATAAGGAAGCAGTAAAATATTGTTCATTGTATCTTTATTTCATCTTTTAAAATCTGCTTTTGTTTATGTTTATGTTGTATTTAAGAGAGATTAATCCTGTATGGGATTATACATAAATATATTTATATTTGGTACTAAAAATGAAATGGATATATCAGTCTAATAATAGAATTCTGGAGATAACTGATACAGAACTAACTATAGAAGATTGATAGAGCTTCAGAACTTAAGAGGAGCTTGTGAAGAGATAAAAAGAAGCCTCAAAATGTCCTGAAATTCATATGGATGGAATGGGCAAACATTATGCTAAGTGAAATAAGCCAAATACAGAAAGACAAGTACCACATATTTTCACTTATATGTGGAACCTAAAACAATAGAAGTCACAGAAACAAAAAGTAGGATGGTGGTTACCAGCAACTGGGCTGTGGGGTAATGGGAGGATTATAGTCAAAGGGTACAAAGCCTCAGTAAGGAGGGATACGTTTTATTTTTTTTTAAATGAATTACACAGCTTGGTGAATATAGCTGATAATTGAGTCCTGTAGGTTTCAATGTTGCTGAGAGTAAATTTCTAATGTATTCATCAACAAATGTTAAATATTTGAAGTAATATTTAACATTACTTAATTTAATTTACTTAATTTACTCTTTCCATGTTGTATTAAAAAAGCAGAACACCACTTCTATAATTATATACAACTGTAATTTGTGTATAATAAAAATAAAAATTAGAAAACCTTTCCGAAATCGTGTGCAAATCTAAGTGCATGTGCTGACCTGGATGTTTCTAAAGAGAGCCTTCAGAGCTGTCATGACATTATAAAAAATAGTGACTCATTTTAGCTTAAAAACAGGCATATTATTCAATACCTTACAGATTTCTACTGAATAATATTTAAATATATGAGAAACAAATATTTGGTATCTGTTAAGACATTTGAATAAAATAAATTGGATCCACTGTAAAATAAATAAGTCTTCAGAAAATGATATAGGTTGCAAAAATATATAATTGTGTCAATTGACTGAAATGCATCAAATAGCAGGTGTGACAACTGATAGCTAAAATGATATTTAACAGAAATTTTTATGGTAGAATTTCATTTTTTCTTTCCCATGTAGTCATCAAAAATACATGATAGATAGAATAAAATGAAAACAGATGAAATGAATTTCCACATGGGTTATGCCAAGTCGCATCTCCTCAGTGAAATCTTAGGAAGTCCAGAATTCATTCCTGTGATTATGACTGGAATGTGCAGAATCTGTGAATTACTTCTTCATTCTGCCAACTGACAAACTGCTCCAAGTGACGGAACACAAGGCAAAGGGAGGCAAGTTTGTCGATTAAGGCATTAGGAATTTTTTCCTTGCTCTCTGTTCTGCACCCCCTCCCTTCCCCATTTCCCTTTCTTTTTCTTTCTCCCTCCTTCTCTCCCTCCCTTTCTTCTTTTCAGTTCACTTCATGGTTTTAAAAGTTCCAGTGCCCTCAAAAACTATTATTCTGACATTTTATTTTCACAAATATTGTCAAACATAGGTGTTAAAATGCAGTACATATGTTCACCCTGTTCTGAATTTAGTTTCCTAAAATAAGGGATAGAGTCCAGAATAAGTTTAAAGTTGCACTAGAAAGTTTATTTATTTGTTAGCATTTGTTATCAAGTCTTTCCTCAGTCTGTATGCTAATAATCTTGTGACAGTTATACATTATTTGATGTCACCCAATGACAAAAAGAAAATTTACAACTCGTTATGAACTTTCTACATTGAATTTATTAAAAGAGGTACATAACTTTTATTGTGTCTTAATTTGTGGTAGTCTTTCAGCTACCTGCAGTTTATTTAAATGTATTATTTTTCACCAGGAAATCAGTAGTAGAACAGTTTCAAGAGACAGCATTAAAATGTCTTTGACATATAAATGGTACAGTGTGTATCGCTGTATTTCAAATTTCATGAACTGTATCAAAGCTGGTAACATATGACATGAACATTCAGAAATACAGCTATAGATCATTTTCCTAAAATGTTTATTTACACGTCTTAACATAGCTCATGAATGTTTATTTTGAATCAAAGAAACATTATTGCGTCTAAAAGCAATTGCTATTAATCGTATGAGTACATTTTTATTAAGTGAATTCATGGCTTTAAAATAAAATATGAATGTGACTAAACTTGATTCTTGCCAACTCTGGAAGTTTTACGGATATAATATGATTTATTTACTCACATTTAAATCCAGAGAAAAAAACACTAATACTTTTAAATGTCATATAATAATTATATGGTTTTTTTTAGATGTGCTATTTGAAATATAAGCAGAACTTGCTAAGGAGAAGTGCGGAATATCTAAAAACTTCAGTGAATAATTATTTTAACACCATTTGTTAAAAATATTTAATGAAAACTAAATACGTTTAATTTTCTTGCTTTCATATATTAATAAGTGAAGTAAAGCACTTTAATCTCTATATTTTAATCTGTCTTTTAACTCATGGAAAATTTTATTTTTAATAGAAATAAACATGCTCTATGATCGGTGACTTTTTTCATTTATCAGAAAGATGTTTTAAGTGAAACGGGAAAAGTTTGTTTGTCCCCCTACAGGGTTTGAGGCAGGGAATGTGGCTCGCTTCTTCAGTGCTAGGCTGCTCAAACCTCTAGGGGAGCATACAGATGGTCAGGCTGTGGGGCTTCGACCCCATGGCACTGTCTAGGGGTGAATGTTTACAGCTCCTGAACTCCCAGTGGGCATGTATTACTGGGTGCTCTCTTAGTCTGCCATCTATAGGCAGCTTGTGTTAACCAGCTCAATTAGACCCTCTACCTTGTCACAAGGACAGAGGGCTTTCTGTATCCTGGGTTCTTGCCTTGATGTATGGGAAGAATCAGATCACATACATGTGGGCTTGGAGAATGAGTGCAAAGTTTCATTGAGTGGGAGTAGCTCTCCGACGACAGGGGAGCCAGAAGGGAGATGGTTTTCCCTCAGAGTTGCGCCATTTGGCAGCCCCGGCTTTCCTCTGACTGCCCCGGCCAAACTCCGCCTCATGCCGCCCTTCGATGGCCTGCCAGTGTACCCTTGTCTGTTACTGTGCTCTTCTGCCAGCGTGCTCTCATTGACGTCCTCTCGACGTCCAGCCTCTTGTGTCTTCTGCCAAACTGCTCCTCTGTCTCTGCCAGCTGCCTCTGTCTCTGCCTTGCTAGGGTCTCGGGATTTTATAGGCCCAGGATGGGGACGTGGTGGGCCAGGGTGGTCTTGGGAAATGCAACATTTGGGCGAAATGGCAGGACTGCCTGTCCTTACCTAGGTCCGTGGGGGTGGAGCCCTAGCCAGGGACCACGCCCTCCTACACCCAGCGCTTCCCTTCCCACCCTGTGTATCATTTAAAGGGACCATGCTCTTCCATTTCCAGCACTCCCGTATCATAAGGAATTCTGAAATTCTTTTTTTCTCTTGAAATTAAAAAATAATCTGGACTCTAGTATCAATTGAACACCTTATGGTTTTATTCTTGACGCTTATAACCTTAATTGGCATTAGTGGTTTTTTCTGTAAAATGGGATAGTAATGTCTGTTCTACCATTCTCACATCACAGCTTTTTAGGGGGAGGTGGAGATGTTGAAGACAATTTGAGCTAATGGCTATGAAATAATGTTTGACTCATAAAAGTACAATTTGCTGTCAGTATTGTTATGTTATTTGTGATTTATAAAACAACATTTTTTACTTTGAAAGTAAGTATGAAAATGTATAGCTAAATAGAAAATTGAGGCATCTATAATCCAATCCATATATTTCACAGACCAACAGAAACCAAATGAAGGATGTGTAAAGTGATTAGAACCCCAAATGGATTACCTACTTCAGCATACACTCCACTTACCATGATGCATTGGTTTGTGTGCCAATTCATTACTTTATTTTTGCCAACAGATTTTCATTAAGATTCAAATCTATCAATTTGAATGTTCTTAGCATAAAGAAAAAATTAAATATTTAAGGTGATGAATATCCCAATTACCCTGATTTGATCTTTACACATTACATGAATATATCTAATTATCACATGTACTCCAAAAATATGTACATCTATTATGTATCAATAAAAAAGATTAAATTATCTGATAAATCTATATATTTTACTTGGTTTATGCAGGGTGGATTAACTACCAAAGACTGCATTAAAGTTGGATGAAAATGTAATCTGGTTAAATTGGCCCAAAATATTAATCACTACCGTTAGCACAGTAATCCATTATATTAGTATAAAGCTTTGTGTGACAGTGCAACTTTCACATAAATCTTTAGTCAATCTTGGCAACAATAGTACAAGATAGAAATTATCATTGCCTTTTACAGAGTGTTAAGGCTTTGCCCAAAATCATTCAGCAGGCAAAATGTTTTTTTATATATATATTAAATCTACTCATCCGCAACAACATGATAAAATTGAAGCTGTGTGTGTTCAGCGGTAAGTTAATTTAAAATGTTGTTTTAAAATATTGGCATATTAATTTACAGGTACATTGTAATCTAATTAAAATAAGACTCATTTCTACCCAAAGTTTGTAGTGTCTTAATTTAGATGTCTAACTCAATTAATTCAGGGTCTATCTTAACTGTCTAACTTGGTTTCCTAGAATTGTTTCTCAATTTCTACCTATTATCAGTTCCAGCATTCATGTTAGACCCTTAAGTCAGCCTTATGAGTGGATCTTAGGGAAAATATTGGCACAGGCACGACAATATAGGCACAAAAATATTATTTGAGACCCCACTGTGACTTAAATTTTGGAAATAGCTGGGGGATTTGACTCTTTTTGTTTTTATTAAATGTAATAAAAATATCATCCTGTAAAATAGCCTGGATAGATTTTTCTAATGTTGCATTTGAATGATATTTTATAAAGTAATGGCTTCAGAGCAAATTGAGTGGTGTTAGGAGAATTCTGTTGGCTGTTTTTGTGATTTATTAGCACACAAAAAAATTCTGCTGCTCATTTTAAGGTACATAACATTGTGATTTTTTTGCTACCAGAAATAATTTTGGCTCTGTAATAAGAGATATACAGTTTTTCTTCTCTATCCTTGGGGAAATAAGTCAAACAAATGACAGGTATGACACTAAATAAATATTCACAGCATTTGAAACATAAATGATTTATTTTTCAGTAGCAATTGAATTATGCTGTCAAAAGAAATGTCATTTTGCAATGATGAATTCTTAATCTTCAATTCTGTTGTAAATCCCATCCTTTTCAACCTGAATCCTAACTTACAAAGATTTTTGAATGTAAATAAAAATATCTCTAAATGTTTTACACTGCTTTTTATAGCTGTGAATTTTTGTGCATAAGTTGTTACTAGTGTTTAAAATGGTGGTAGATAATAACTTTTTCTTTTCTGTTGCATAGTGAAGTAAAGATAAAATCATTTGCTATGATAAAACCCTAGCTGTGTAACAAAATATGATATAATATTTAATTGTTTTGCTCTACTGTGAGTATGTTTTAGTGTAGTGTATATAATTGCTTAGTTAATTCTTTACAAATATAAAAACAGAAACAAATCAATTATATTCTTAATAAAAACTGCCCTTTTAATAATTTTTACATGCATTTGATCACTAATCGTTTCCTTAAAAATATTTGAGATAGCAGATACTTTTGAAACTGTTGAGATATAACTTTATGAGCAGCTATTTCATGTAAATCTATTGGAACAACCAGATATATTCATAATAATAACTTTAGTTTGCTTTGATTTTCATAGTGCAGACAGTAAAACAAAATATATTTTAGGATTTCCCCAAGTTACATTGTGCCATTTTGTTTGGCTTTGTTTTGTTTTCAAAATACTCAGCTTCCTATCAGCTATTGAAAGATGGGACAGAAAACATTTTTAGAATAGTGTAAAATTTAGGTGTTCTTTATTAAAAGACATTGCCTTTGCTCACGGTTTCTTTGTTTCAAAATAAATGAAGAATATATTTTGGTAAAGGTGAAACACAATCTTTTCAGGAGCAAGAGCCTGCTGCATATGGCAATATTTTAAATGGGAAACTCTCTGATTGTGGGGAGATGTATCCAAAAAGGAACCACAGATTGAATTTGAAAGTGTTCTCCAGATACAGTTGAGGATATTTTCAGAAAAAAAAAATAATTCTTACATTTCTGAGACAGTGTTGTTATTGATTCTTTGGGAAAGCTATCATGCCAATTCTACATGAAACTAAACTGGTCAATATTCCTGTAAAACACACATGTGCATGTGTGTATGCACACACACATACACATGTTTTTTAAAAACTCTTTTTAAATACTGAGCATAAAACAAAGACATGTTAGGGAAAAACATTAGTGGTTATACAAAAACTCATTATATTTTGTCTGAAATAAAGTTTAGAAAAATAACTGAGGAGTTTCAGTAACTGAGAAGTTCAGCAACACGATGGGCTATGTTGAGTATTTTGAAAAACTCATAGAACAAGCTAAAGATGGTGTAATTAACTATATTATTATAACTTGTCCTTATATACTAGAGTATGCTTATGTATGTATTATTGGGACCTCACAGCACTGTGGAAACAAAGCAGGAAATTATTTTGCCTTTTTCAGATGACGAAACTTTAAACATTTACCTCAGGGTAAGGGTTGAGGTAGAAATTAAGCACCCAGGTGTTTTTATTTTTCTTTTCATAGAACACTCACTCACACACACTATCCAACCTCTTTTTTTACTTTCAATTTTTTTTAATGGAGAATGAGCATGTGAAGTGGCTCCAAGTCCAGCTGACCCTCTGTTCACTGAGTATACCTGTGCTTGACCTCAAAGTCCTCACGTGTAAAAGAGAGGATTGAATTCCATCTTCTTTTGTTACTGCTCACTCCACCATCTAAGACATGAGGATGATTTTTTTTTTTTTTAGAGACAGAGTCTCGCTCTGTTGCCCAGGCTGGAGTGCAGCGACACGATCTTGGCTCACTGCAAGCTCCGCCTCCTGGGTTCACGCCATTCTCCTGCCTCAGCCTCCCAAGTAGCTGGGACTGCAGGCGCCCGCCACCATGCCCAGCTAATTTTTTGTTAGTGGAGACAGGGTTTCACTGTGTTAGCCAGGATGGTCTCGATCTCCTGACCTCGTGATTCACCTGCCACAGCCTCCCAAAATGCTAGTATTACAGGCGTGAGCCACCACGCCGGCCGAGGATGATTTTCAAGCTAGAAACAGAGTATATGTTCAAGGGAAATTATAGACTCAAACAAAGAAGAGACTCTAAGATATGGTAAAGGGCTTTATATAAGTTAGGGAATACTTGATAATTGGGCTGCTTCAAGACTCAAAAATCATGCAGCTGTGCAATCATGACTGCTAACGTGTGGAGGGCAAGTGTAAATTCTTTGCCAGCAAGGTATGTTAAGTCAACATTTAAAAAATTATCACAATGTTAGACTGGTAGATTAGTTAGATTAGTTTAGATGTGTATGTTACTATGGAATGACAATATTTTTGTGTTCAAGATGTAGAAGTCAATGCAGGCTTAGATAACAATCGGGTTAGGAGGGATTTTAGGAGAATAACTATTTCAAAAGAGTGTTGACTGATAGGTAAAATTAACCTGACACGTGGACTGTAATGATTGGCCATTGGGTACTACAATTAACTATTTCTTGGAAGATATTTCCATCTATTACTTAGAGATCTGGTTCAATATTGCCATTTTGTCTTCCCAAAATTCAGTCTTCTATTAGGTTTTCTGTTTATTAAACAAATATTATTTTTAATGTTGATATGTATAATTCTAAACATCCTGTTCAGTTGGTTTTGTTATTGAAGCAGTATGTGCTACCTAAATCTTTGCCTCCTTTTTGACTTAATCTCAGAAGACAGAGTTAGAACCTTGAGACCTGTGCTTACTGTTACTAAATGTTTCTATGCTGAAAATGTGCTGTCATTCATGAGGACTTTAATTTGGCAATAAATTTACCACCCCGCATAAGAGCAAACAAAATATGCTCTATTTGTTTGAGTGTAATTACATTTTTCTTCCTATAAAATATGATTTTTTTCCCACTTTTTCCAGTAAATAATATTATTTTAATTTAGTAAACTTTCTAATCTGGTAGTTATATTTTACATATTTTAATTAATGACTAAAGACTTAAAATTTGGACATAGACTTTAAGAAGAGATGAGTTATGTTAATTCTAAGGTCTATCCAAACTCTTAGACTTCTAAGATGTAGCCAAACGCTTATATTTCTAAGATGTATCCAAACCCTTAGAAGTCTAAGAGTTTTCAACAAAACCAAGAATTTCACTCTGAAAATACTATGCCTGGCATTGCAAACTTTTCCTACAATGCTGACATATATTTCTTTTAGAGATGTTTGTATGAATATGAATATTTTACTAACATACACTATGTTAAGGGAAAAGTAAAGAGCTGTATTAGTAATACTAAACTCACACTGATGTTCCATTTCCTATACTACTTTGCTATTTGCAGCACAGAATCAAAACTACATAATGCATAATAAGGAAAGACAAGTAAAATATTTTAAAACAAATAACAACTGAAAAAACTCAGTAAAACTTTTGCTACCCAATGATTTAAATTTAATGTCAACATTGTCGCTGTTGATTAAATTTGAATCCCTAACTAAACTATATGTTGTTTCTGAAATGTTTTTAATGTGCAAAAGTATACAGGTACAAATTCATTATTACTTCATCTTAGATTACTTTACCAGATTTCAGATACACTCTATTTTACGTAATGTTGATATTTTTTCAAACATGAACTAGATATCCATCTGCTATTGCAAAATGGTGATCAATCAACATAGTACCTCAATGTTAGTCTATTTTATATTACCATATCTTTTGCTGTATGAGCTTCTATTTTAGGTGGCTGATCCAAATTAATATGGTTCCTCTACCCAATGGCATTTATTTTGGTTATAAGATTAGAAATGTAAATTTGCAATAAAAGAAGAAAATACAAAGCTGGTTTTAATGAATATTTTACACAAGACTAATTAACAGAATCCCCTGCAGGAATTTGGAAGTAATAAGAAATTGACTGAAGATAAATTAAAAATTAATAAAGGAGTCTCCAAACAACTTTGTTTATGAACATTTAACAGTTGCTTTCTTAGTTATAAATATTTCAAGCTGTTTTGTTATTCAGTATGTATTATTCTTGTAGTGTTCATAATTTTAGAGGTGATTAGACAAAAAGAGAGTAACACACAAAACAAAATGTCTTTAAAATGTTAAAAACCCACCCTGGGAAAACTTGGTAATGTAAAAATAATGGCTTAATATTCATGTTTTTTGTCTAACAGTATATGCAAAACAGGTTCTTATATCCATATAAGGATCAAAAGCCCTTAAAAGGAGCGAAAGAAAACTCAGCAGTATGATTTCTATGAACTATGTGAATACTTTTAGAGGAGGCTTCTGAGCAGAAGATAATGCTGGTCTTTGTCAAACATTTTGACAATTAGTTTAAATGATACAAATTCACTCTTGCATGTAAATTGGTGAGAACATCACCCCAAAAGGATACTCTCAAAACATCTTTCTTCAAGCATATTAGGTCTTAATTTATTCAGGTAGCTGAATATTTATGGGCAATTTCCCTCAATGTTTGCAAAAAAACTCATAAGTTGAAGAACTTCAGCTGCAATTTGTCAAGAAAAAAATTTTAACTTCAATTTCTTCCCAAAGTTAAAATGGAAGAATCAAAGAGTTTGAATGGCATTTATTCTCTGTACTTATCATGTCTGAATAAAAACAACACCAAATGACTTTCAATTATACTCTGCACATAGTAAGTGAAATACATTTGGCAAATGTGCTACATAAAAATAATTTAAAATGTAATTTTCAAATACATAGAAAGTATTAATTTTATTCATAGGAACATATATTTTGTATATTTGAATTAATATCTACAAATAACAACAGTTACAAATATTTAGTAATAAGAAGCAGCTCTTAAAGTTACCTCAAGGGTATACCATACATTTCTTGTAATATTAAAATCTCTTAATATTTAAAACTCAGCAGATGTTTCAGAAATGTTTCATAGGGAAATAATAAACATAAGAGTGCTGTAATACTGAAAGAATTTCAAAATAAAATGAAAGTTAGATTCTCAAAGTTAGATATATCAATATTCTTTAATCTTCTCCCAAATCTGAAATGCTGTAATAAGAAACTTTTAATGTTCTTAACATACTATATACCTTTTAACAAGAAAGAAATATTTCCCATGTAACCTACAAATTTTATAACCAAATTTAATTGTACATGTTTTGATATAAACTGTCCTCATTACTATTTCAGTTCTACTATCAATCTGTCTGCAAGATAAATATTCCACTGTCCTTCAAAAGATCCTCCATAGCTTAAAAAGAGCCCACTATATATTGGTGATAAGAATCAGAATCACTAATGCCTCATGAATTTCTTACTTTAATTTGGATTTTCTATAGTACAGTGAATTTTTTTCTGAAAGATAAAGAAGCAAAAAGACTTAAGTCAGCATGACATTGTAATTCAGGTGAATAGACTGCATTCTATTAGAAAAAAGGAAATGGAAATATTCAAAGAACAGAAAGAGAAACCAAGAGAAAGAGAAAGTGATATGAGAGAGGGAGGGGAAGAGGAAGGAATACGAGCCTTCAACTAACAGTAGTTAGATGTTATGTGTTACATGCTAAGTACATTGGAAATAATTCTTTAAGACTACATAATAATTCTTTGCTTAGTCTTTCTTATCTTTTAGCCACAGCAGAATGTAGCATTAGGAGACATTGTGCTTTCCCTGGTTACCATCTCCTCTGCCTCCACCCTACTCGTCCTCCTCCCCCTCCTCCCCACTCTCTCTTTCTTTTTCTCTCACTCTCTCTCCCTCCCTCTTTTTTTCTCCCTCATTCTTCTTTTCTATTTTCTTGCATATTTCTTGAATCCAGAGAAATATAATTTGCAAATAAAACTCCAGAAAAATTTGTATTTTGGAGCTAGCAAGTGATAATTATAGACTCTGTATTCTTAGTAATATTGCCATTCTAAATTCTTCTCAGCCTTTTAACAAATGCAAAGACATTTTACTGTATTTTTTGCTTTTGTCATATGCAAGAAAAAAATCAGCTTTTTTTAAATTATCAGCAAATCGTGCATAAAATTTCTATCAGCACAGAGTAAAATTTACCTTCAAGAATCTAAATGGCTGCAATGAGCCATTTGATACCAAAACTAAGTTAAGATATTCATTTTGATTTTTAAAAGTAAATATATAAAAATATCCTTACCTACTAACTATTAGCTATACTATCAGGCGTTCCTATTTCAGTATTTATGGAGACATTTTTAATATTGAAATAAACTTCTTAGTCTTCATTAGTAGGTATATAATGTAATCTAAAGTAGAAAAACTCAAAACTCTGTAACTTCAACTTTATTTTTTGTTGCTATCATTTCCATCTTATTCCATCCTAGGTGATTCTTTTTTTTTTTTTTTAGATGTTTTAGGACTTTAATGTTCTTCACATATTCAACATAAAATATTGACAATAGATAAACAATGGGGAAAGACTTTTCAGCAAAGTATCACTCTCATCGTCAAACATTACAAAGAAAACAGTCAAGAGAAAAAAAGATAAGGTAATTTAACAGAAATGTTTAGTTTAATGGCATAATTGAAAAACAACCAACCAATCAACTTTCTCTTCTACCTATGGAAAGAATGGTAAAAATGAATCAAGAACTTCTAGATGTTTTTCATAAAACAGCTTAAAAAGAGGAAGGAGGAAGACTGGGGAGGGGGTGCAACTGTTGCTAATGGAATGCTATAATGCACAAGGTCAAGGATTTAATAAATTCTAAAAGTGTCTACATGTATCAGTGATAACCGTATTATTAGAAATATAAAGTATAGAAATATAAAGTATATGGTATTAAAAACAGACCTTGTTAATATAAACATATATAAAGTATGACACTTCTCTTGTAATAACAGTATAATGATCGATCTACAGTTTGCCCTTTGCCTGGTACTCTTAAACCACTCCTCCAATGGTCGATGTTGACCTTGAATCAACAGCCTCTGAACACAGGAGACCCCACAGATGTTTAGATTCAGCACCTAGAGGGCCCCACCTACCCTCTATGCTGTGTGTTCCCATGACTCCAGAAATAATTAATTGCAACTTGCATTATTAAGTCCACAGGCAAGTTGGAAATCTAACTAGAAATAGTAGCAGCAAAGGCAAAACAAGTGGGAATTTGTTAGAAAAGCAACAGAAGATTTCTAAAAATGCTTCCAGTTCAAGTCAGAATTAAGGTGAACATTAGGTCCCACCAGCTTTACAGAGCTGTAGATGTTTTGCTGTTGTTCTTTCAAAAAAGAAGAATCTACAATAAACATGTTCATTTGAGGAAAATATTGTGTTTGTTAACTTTTTGTAGCCATACCCAAGTTACTTTAAACTTTGTGTGTTGTTCAAGAACAGAGTATATCCTGGTTAGGATGTGTTCATAGCTGATGCATCTCCAAAAAATTTTTCATGAAGGCGGCCAGCTTCTGAACATCTTCAATAGTGACAGCATTAGACAGAGAGGCCCGGATGCCTGCCACAGACCTATACCCTTTCAAGGGCAACATATTAAGTTCAAGAGCTTTATCAAAAAGTCTTTTTTCTAAAGCATCATCTCCTTTGGCATTGCCAATGCAGAATGGAATATTCACCTTGCTTCTATTTTGGGGCTCCACTGGACATACGTAGAATCCTTGAGAATCATCAATAATCTCATAAATCATTTGAGATTTGATGGAGCTAAGCTTCTCCATGGCCGCGGCACCTCCATTGTTTTTAATCCACTCCAGGACCAAGCCCGTGAGGTAGATGCTGAAACATGGAGGCATGTTGTACAAGGAGCAGTTTCCAGCCTGTATCTCGTATTCTAGGACCGAGGGGCACTCTCAGAGGGCAAACCTCAGCAGGTCATCACAGACAATCACCACGGTGACCCCAGCAAAGCCAACATTCTTCTGGGCACCAGCAAAAATCACACCAAACTTGGACATCCACTGGCTTGGACAGGAAGTTTGAGGACATGTCACAAACCAGTACTGCTCCCTTGACATCGGGTATAAAGTCAAACTCCACACCATGCACCATCTCATTTGCGCAATAATACACGTAAGAGGCATCCGGGTTGAGGTTCCAGGTGCTTGGATCTTGAATTTTTGTATAACTCCCAAGTTTAGGGTGAATGATATTTATAGTCCCAAACTTCTTGGCTGCTTCTGCGGCCTTAGCTGACCAAGCTCCTGTCACCACATAGTCCGCACATATTCCTGCTTTCAAGCCAATCAGGTTTAAGGGGACGGCACCGAACTGGCCGGACCCACTTCCTTGCACAAAAATCACCTTATAGCTGTCTGGAACGGCTAGCAATTCCCGCACAAGATTCTCTGTATTGTTAATAATCTTGGCAAAATCTGATGGCCTGTGACTCATTTCAAGAACACTAATGCCAACTCCTCTGTAGCCTAATAATTCCTTTTTTATCTCTAACAACACTGAGTGAGGCAGCTTGGCGGGACCAGGCCCGAGGTTGACCACGTGCCTCGGGGCGTCCACGGTGCGGCAGCAAGGGCGGCGAGTCAGCCAAGGAGGACCGAACACGTGAAAGGCTAGCCTTCCTGGCTAGGTAATTCTTACAGATAAGTGGATAAGTGAGTGGAGAACACAAACTTACAATGATTTGCCTGGTCTTCTAAGCAGACAACAAAGAAACAAATGTATAAATTTAATTAAAATCAAATTTATTTTAAACCATAAAGGTAAGTCTGATTCTACACTGACCCAAGGTCTATTGAATACTCTGTAGCTGTAAACTCTTCATTCTTTGAAGTCTTTCAGGGATCAGTATAACAGTGGGCAAGTTGTTTCTTTCTGAGTATTTAAATGACACCATATTGTCCTGAAAAAAAATTAATGATCCTTTTCAGTTGCCCATCTGTTAGGCCCCATAGTAAAAAAAAAAATGGTCTAAACACAAGCTTAGGGGTCAGGCAACTTGGAGTGTAGTTTTAACACCATTTTAAAGCCAGTTTTGTGATTCTGAGTAACGTGGCAAAGCGATAGTTTTCAGTTCCTCAATTCTCTCACTGGGAAAGAAATTGCTGGATAATTTAAAATAATATGTATCAACAATTATTACTTCATAATGGGAATACAATAATAATTAGGTCTATTTTCTATGATTTTTCTGTAAAGAAACTACCAGAGAATTCATGGTGAACCAATGGAAATTACTCTGTCTTAATTCTGTGGAAATTTTCTTTCCAAGTAGTGAGAATCAGTAAATGGCATTGGGTGCTCAATGTAAGTCTCAAGCAAACTGAAAAACAGTCAAACAGCTAACAGATTTCCTTTGCATTCAAAAATATAAAAGACCAGAGAATTCAAAAGTAACCGTTTCCTAGACGGCCTACTTTCAGAAAGCATGAACTTTAATGTTAGGTGCTAGAAATCCAGAAACTTTCTCATTCTACCTATAGGTGATTATATTATAAAAGTGCTACTAACATCCCCAGTTACACTTGTTTAACATAGCATCTTTCTAAAAGTACTTGAACAATAAGCAACATTTGAGAAAGCCACCACACAAATTCTATCCACAATGAAGGAACTCATACAGAGCCTTGGCCCTCTGAAAGCAACCAGAAATGAAGCCAAATGATCATATGCAACATACACCACAGTCATACCCTCAAGGAAAAAAAGAATGAAGCATTTAAAAGTCTCATACAAATGACAGCAAATTCAAAAATAAGAAGCAACAGCTCTTTCACATGAGAAGGAATCAGTGCAAGATCTCCTGCAGTACAAAAAGAGTGTTTTGACACCTTCAAAGGATCACAGTAGCTCTCTAGCAATAGATGCTAACAGGAATGAAAATTCTGAAATAACAGACAAAGAATTCAAAATATGGGCTGCAAGGAAAGTCAATGAGATGCAAGAGAAAGTTGAAAACCAATACAACAAAACCAGAAAAATTATTCAAGATATGAGAGATGAAATGGCTATATATTATATAGCAATTTTTTATATATGTATAGATATATACATATATATCCATATATATATATATATGATGGCTATAAATACGTATGGATATATATATGCATATATAATAAAACCGTGGAATTTAAAAATTCACTAAAAGAATTGCAAAACACAATAGAAAGTTTTAAAAATAGACTAGACCAATCAGAAGAAAAAAATTCAGAGCTTGGAAACTGGTCTTTCCAATTAACACAGTCAGATGAAAAAAAGTTTTTTGAAAGAGCAAAGCCTTTGAGAAATATGGGATTATGTAAAGCAACCAAATCTATGACTTATAGGCATTCCTGAGAGAGAAGCAAAAAACAAACAAAAAACAAAAAGAAAACAAAACAAAAACTTGGAAAACATATTTGAGAGAATAATTTTGTATTTTTTTAACATGGTTACAAAGGTAAAAATCTGGATACAGGAAATTTAGAGAACACCTGCTAGATACTACACAAGATGAACTTCACCGAAGCATATTCATAGTCATCAAGCTATCCAAGGTCAATGCTATAGAAAAGATCTTAAAGACAGCTATGGAAGGTCAAATCTCCCATAAAGGAAATTCCGTCAGACTAACAGCAGACTTCTCAGCAGAAACCTTACAAACCAGTTTATATGCTGCTAAACTGAGCTTTATAAATGAAGGAGAAACAGCCTTTCCCAGACAAGCTAGAGGATAGATGCTAGAAAAGTTTGTCACCACTAGACTGAACCTACAAGAAATGTTCAAAGGAGTTCTAAACATGAAAACAAAGGAATAATACTTGCTACCATAAAAGAACATGTAAGTACAAATTTATCGATCCTACAAAGCAATTAAATAAGTTACACTACAAAGTAACTAGCTAAAAACATGATGACACAAAGCCTTACATATAACATATAAATATTAATTTTGAGCATAACTGACCTAAATTCTCCACTTATAACATATAGATTGTCAAATTAAATTAAAAAAATGAGACCAAACCATCTGCTGCCTTCAGGAGATGCACCTCATATGTACTGACACCCAGAGGTTCAAAGTAAAAGGGTGGAGAAAGACAGATCACATAAATGAAAAACAAAAAAGAGCAGAGGTTGCCATTCTTGTAATAGATAAAACAGACTTTAAACCCACAATAATAAACAGAACAACACACACATACACACACACACACACACACACACACATATACACAGAAGGGTGTTATATAATGACATAGGGTTCACTTCAACAAGAAGATTAAATCGAAATCACACAAGTACATGGAAACTAAACAACTTGCTCCTGGATGACTTTGAGGGAATCAAAGAAATTAAGGTAGAAATCAAAAAATTATTTCAAATGAACATAGAGACACAACATATAAAATCCTCTGGCATACAGCAAAAGCAGTGTTAAGAGGATAGTTCATAGTGCCAAATGCCTGAACAAAAATATAGAAATATCTTAAATTAATAAACTAACGTCTCACCTCAAGGAACTAGAAAAACAAGAGCAAACAAAATACTAAGCTAGCAGAAGGAAAGAAATAAAAAACATCAGAGTGGAACTAAATTAAATTGATCTTAAAAATTGTAAAACAATCAACGGAGGCTCAATGAAACAAAAAAGTTGGTTCTTTGAAAGGTTAAACAAAATAAATAGAATGCTAGTTATATAAGCCAAGAAAAAATGAGAATCAAATAAGTACAACAGAAATGAAAAATGTGTCATGACATTGATATTACAAAAATATAAAAGATTCTCAGAGACTGCTATGAACACCTCTATGTATACAAACTAGAAAACCTAGAGGAAATTGATAAATAACTGAAAACATAACTCCCAAGATTGAATCAGGAATAAATTGAAATCTTGTGCAACCAGTAATGATTTATAAAATCAAATCAATAATGAAAAATCTACCAACCAAAAAAAGTTGAGGATCAGACGGATTCTCAGCTGAATTCTATCAGATATGTAAAGAAGAGCTGGTACCAATCTTACTGAAATTATTCCAGGAAATCAGGGTGTAGGGATTCCTTTCTAACTCACTCTACAAAACTAGTATCACGCTGTTACCAAAATTTGGCAAAGATACAACAAAAAAAAGAAAACCACAGGTTAATATCCCTGAAGAATATAGACACAAATATCCTCAAGAAAATACTAGCAAACTGAATCCAAGAGCACAGAAAAAAAGACAATTCATCATGATCAAGTAGGTTTCATCCCAGGAATATAGGAATGGTTCAACATCTGCAAATCAATAAATGTGATTCACCACATAAACAAAGTTACAAACTAAAATCATATCATCTCAATGGATGCAAGAAAAATATTCGATAAAATCCAGTAGCCCTTCATAATAAAAACTCTCAAGTAACTAGGCATTGAAGGAACACCTGTAAGACAAACCTGCAGCCAACATCAAACTCAATGGTGAAACATTGAAAGCATTCCTCAGAACTTGAGCAAGCCAAGGATGTCTACTCTCACCATTCCTATTTAACCACAGTACTGAAGTATTAGCCAGAAAAATCTGATAATGAAAAGAAAGAAAAGACACCCAAATTGAAAAAGAGGAAATAAAAGTGTCTCTGTTTGCTGACAACATGATCTTATATCTAAAAAACCCTAAAGTTTTCTTCAAAAGACTCCTTGGCCTGACAAATAACTTTAGTACAGTTTCAGGATACAAAATTAATGCATGAAAATCAGGTGCCTTTCTGTATACCAACAATACT
This sequence comes from Pongo pygmaeus, assembly GCF_028885625.2. NCBI lineage: Eukaryota > Metazoa > Chordata > Mammalia > Primates > Hominidae > Pongo > Pongo pygmaeus. The sequence continues at coordinate 151,052,802 of NC_072373.2, read as the reverse complement.
CAAGGTAAAAGCCAAATCAAAAACTCAATGCTATTTGCAATAGCCACACACACAAAACAAAATACCTAGGAATAAATTTTATCAAGGAAGTGAAAACCACTACAAGGAGAACTACAAAACTCTGACCAAATAAATTGTAAATGTCACAAACAAATGGAAAAATACACCTTATTCACGGATTGGAAGAAGTAATATTGTTTAAATGAGTTTAGAGCCCAAAACAATGTACAGATACAATGCAATTCCTATCAAATTACCAATGTCATTTTCACACAATTATAAAAACAATTCTAAAATTCATATGAAACCAAAGGAAAGCCTGAGTAGCAAAGCAATCCTAAGTAAAAAGAACAAAGCCAGAGGCATCACATTACTTGACTTCAAACTATATGACAAGTCTATAGTAACCAAAACAGCATGGTATTGGTACAAAAGAAGACACGTAGATCAATGGAACAGAATAGAGAACTCAGACATAAAGCCACACACCTACAAGCAACCAATCCTTGGCAAAGTTTACAAAAGTAAACAATGGGAAATGGGTACCCTATTCAATAAATGACATTGGGAAAGTTGGCTAGCCATATGAAGTCAAACTGGACCCGTACCTTTCACCACATACAAATATTAACTCAAGATAGACTGAAGATGTAAATATAAGATCTGAAACTATGCAATTTCTAGAAGAAAATCTAAGAAGAACTCTTCTAGATATTGGCCTAGGCAAAGAATTTATGACTAAGGCTAAAGGCAAATGCAACAATAAAAATGGACAAATGAGACCTAATTAAACTAAACTTTTGCACATAAAAAAATAGTCAACAGAGTAAACAGACAACTTATAGAATGGGAGAAGAAAAATGCAAACTGTGCATCTGACAAAGACTAACATCCAGAATCTATGAGGGACTTAATCAACAAAAACCAGACAAATAATCCAATTAAGAAGTAGGCAAAGGACATGAACAGACACTTCTCAAAATAAGACATACAAGAGGACAACAAACATATTAAAAAGTGCTCAACATAACTAATCATCAGAGAAATGCAGATTAAAATCACAATGAGATTCTATTTCAGACCAGTCAGATTGGCTATTATTAAAAGGTCAAAAAATAACAGATATTGGCAAGGATGTGGAGAAAAGGGAAGACTTTATACACTGTTGGTAGGAATGTAAATTAGTTCAACCTTTATAGAAAACAGTATGGAGATTTCACAGAAAAATAAATATAGAACTACCATTCAATCCAGCAATCCCACTATTCAGTATCTATTCCAAAATAAAAGAAATTGTTTCATCAAAGGGACACCTGCACTTGTATGTTTATTACAACACAATTCACAATAGCAAAATCATGGAATCAACCTAAGGGTCTATTAGTGGTTGATTGGAAAAAGAAATGTGGTGTATGTATACCATGGAATACTATGCAGGCATAAAAATGAATGAAATTCTGTCTTTTGCAGAAACATATATGGAGCTTGAGACCATCATCCTAAATGAAATAAGTCAGAAACAGAAAATGAAATACTACATATTCTCACTTTACAAGTGAAAGCTAAACAATGGGTACGCATAGACGTAGAGATGGAAATAACAGATACTGGGAATCCCAAAAGGGGGTACAGTGGTAGGGGGTAAGGGTTGAAAAACTACTTATTGGGTACTATGTTTACTATTTGGTTAATGGGTCCATGGGAAGCCCAAACCTCAGCATTACTCAATGTATTAATGTAAAAAACCTGCACATGTACTCTCTGAATCAAAATAAAATAAGTACCCTAGTCCTCTTAATTTAAATAAAGTAGACTTCCATTTATAAAATAATATAATTTAGATACTAAATTATGAGACTTTATAAAGCCAACAATAATAATCCTTTATTCATTTATAACATTGTAGAGCTTGATTAAACTAATGACTTTCTTAGTCTTCAAAATATTTATATATGGGATATCTGGCTGAGTTTTCAGCATATGGTATTTGTTCAAAAAATGTTGCTTCCTATATTTCTGTTGTTTGTGGAGGAGGTTGAAAGAGGGAATAGAAGTGTGCAGAGAAATTAGCTTTATGGAAAATAATATGTTCAACTTTGAGTATTAGAATTCTTTCAAATCAAAACAAAGTAACGACTGATTAAATATTTGCAATCCCTGATTCTATGCAACAATTCTTTAGAAAAATAAATAATCATTATACAATTACATGAAAATAGTGAAGACATTTTCTGTGACAATTTAAGACGGAAAATATTTGTTTAATAAGTTTGGAATACATAAGGCAAAGTTGCTATTTAAACTTCAATTAACCCGATATTCCTTTACTATGAAAATATTTATGAAGCATACACTATGTGCCAGAGAGTTTTCTAGAATATAGAGGTGCAGAAACAAACAAGAGAGATAGGGCTTCTTATCTTCTAGAGTTCACCTTTTAGTAAGAGGACATTAAATACACAAACATATAAACAAATAAAATAACAAGGTAAGGTCAGCAAATACAACAAAAGATGTTTATGAAAATTTGACAAATGCTGCTTGATGCCTATTCATTATCCATCTTTTATTGCTAATACAATATCGCTATTGTTCAATGTGGCAAAAAATCTATTTTTAAGTGTTCCTTGTGGCGATGTGATGCAGTTCTGAACAATAAAATGTGAGAAGACTTGAAATTTCTGGGAGAGTTTCATTCCTTTCACAGGTATATCCCCTTCTTTGCTGTTTACTTCCTCCTGGCTAGAATGTGGAAGTGATGTCTGATGCTGGGTGGCCACACTGTGATTATGTGAAAAAGACAGGACAAGGGCCTTGAGTTAACTTTACCAATTGCCTACATATCTCTTAGGTGTGAGAAAAATAAAATTATAACTCATTTAAGCTACTCTTTGATGAACATTTAGGACAAATGCGAATCCTACTTTCTACAGAAAATGATGGTGTATGACTAATATACTGGATAGTTAGGAAGGGCTTTACTGGTACTTTAACATGACAAGAAGTGATCATGACCATAAAAAATACTATATAGGAAAAAACATTCTAGAGAGACAGAAGACCTAGTATGAGACTATGTGTCAGTCATGAGCTTTACCAATGTGGCAAAATTGTCATGAATTATGGAGAAGTTACCTGTGATTATAAGTAGGTGGAATGAAGACACTGCCCAGTAAGTGTATCAATGGTGACTGGGCTTTTGACGGAGGTAGGTAAAGCAATAATATGGAGAGGGATAGTAAATGAGAAAAAGAATGGTTACTTCTTTGGAGAAATATTGCTTAGTGTGGGTAATCAGGCCACAGACCAGATGAGCTCAGCCTGCAGAACAACTTAGTTTGCTAGCCTTTACCACCTGCATATATAATACATATTACCAATTACTCTATTACTATCGAATTGGTAATGTATTTATTTTAATGTGAGTCGGCAGGGGGTATTTGACATATTCTCTTTCTTCAAATACAGAGTCAAATATATTGTTTTCTATTTGAAAGTGGCCTATATACTAGAAATTTTATTTTCAAAAGGACATTATATTTGTGTTCATTTATGAATACAAACAAATCTAGTATCTAAAATCTGAAGATGAGATATCTGAAATTTCAAAAAACATGAAAATCTAAATGAAAATGAAAAATCCACACATAAGTGAAACTCTATTGATAGTGTTTTGTTAATGATTGATGTAATATTATATTTAAGCTATTACTAATTGTACTTATGTGACTGTACTCTTATTGAACTGAGCCTATATTCTTTAGATTCAAAGAAACATAAATCCAGAGAAAAACAGATATTAGGTACTGGAAACAACACACAATTTCATGTTAAGAAATTCTAGATTTGGTGATGTGGAAGAAATAGCATGCTAATGCTAAGAGAGTTCATGAATTACAGCAGTTAGCATGATCTTAATGAAATTCTGGAGCAATAAAACAAAATATAATCATTGATGATACCTAAATTTTAAAACAACAAATCCTTGTATGTTTTCCATTAACATTTGCAAAACTTCCAACTTTGTTGAATACCAAGCCTTATAATTATCCATTTACCATAATTATTAGTTGGTGTTTAAGTTAAAATAAATATTTCTTGCAAATTTAAACATTTCTTGTTATTGTTTTAATATGAAAAGCTACTCTTGTTTCCATTCCCTGAAGTAAAGCTTTACCAAGTGATTTACACCCTTTACCAAGTGATTTATAAATGCAATTTGTTTTTAAATAAAAGTACAGTGGTACAATGATAGAAATTCTTATAACTCAAAGATTTTAATTAAAACCTAAAATATATGTGTCACTGTTAAAGAAATTAAAATTTCCAGAACCTTAATAAGAAAAACTATTTGTTAAGGGGTCCTAAAGCAATTGTGCTTTTGAAGATAAGGCCTGAAACGACTTCGTTCTGGCATTTGTTTTTATTCTACTTAGCATTTCAGTCCTGTGTTCACAGAAATTTTCTCTATTCTTTATGTGGGAAAGCACCAAGGGTGTATCTGCCTGGAAGGGAGGACCTTTTGCAAAAACCTAGGAAACTAAAAAGGGGTCAAATAAAAATGTGGAGAGTTGCCCCCAAAACCTCCAAAAAGACATGAGTTTTTTTGTTTTTTATTTTTTAAAGAATCCTAAGGGATTTATCTTTGTGGGGGGGGTTCATGCATTAAACTGTAGTATAAGAGGAACAATTTTGTATAGACCCATCAGGGCTGTAGTGTAACCAGCAGTACTAATAGGGGCTTTATACGGCAATAACCTGCCAGGAGTGGATGAACAGCTGGGGAACAGTTTGATTCACAGATGCTTCCATGTTGGTAGAAGGCCTGTGGTGAAATTCGTGGATGTTTTAAAAATAAGAAATCCATTGCCATTCCAGCTGTGCATCCTCAAGCTGCAGATAATAGTGAAGGGTTCTTATGCCAAATGCCCCCAGAACTAAAACAAAATTGCTTGTATAACACACAGCCCTTACTGGATAATAACTCTTCATCTGTCAATATTTAAAGCCAAGGTTTTTATTTAACATCACAGTGAACGGGTAAACTACCTGAGATGCAAACAGGAACCCTTCATTACACTTACATGTCTGCCTTACCTTCCTTATTTATGAGGTTCGGTTCTGAATACACATATGCAGAGATCCCCACTAATCTTGAGACTCATCCCTTAGCAATTTGTTAGGGTTTATGGTCTCAGTATAGATTTTCTTCACTGAATAAAGCTGTGTGGAAATGTAGACTATGCCAGTTAAATGAGTCCAGCAAGACATAACCAAGCAGTACAAAACCATTATGATGTTGAGGATCTGGTGATAATTCTGAATTATTCATTAACCTTCATCCTTCTACCCAGCTGATATGTGGTGTCATCTGATGTTACTTTTATTACAAACTGGAAAATTGTTCCAAAACACAATTCTTGCTTTTTTTTTTTTTTTTTTGACAGAGTCTCACTCTGTCACCTGGCTGGAGTACAGTGGCACGATCTTGGCTCACTGCAACCTCCACCTCCCAGATTCAGGGGATTCTCCTGCCTTAGCCTCCTAAGTAGCTGGGACTACAGGTGCGTGCCACCACACCCAGCTAATTTTGTACATTTAGTAGAGACGGGATTTCACCATGTTGGCCAGGATGGTCTCGATCTCTTGACCTCGTGATCCGCCTGCCTCGGCCTCCCAAAGCGCTGGGGTTACAGGTGTGAGCTACTGCGCCTGGCCAAGTCTTGTTTTTTTTTTTTTTTTTTTTTTTAAAAAATCCTTTCCCAATATGTATGCTAAATTTTAAAAAATATGCTCATTCCATAATATAAAATTTAAGGATATTTCATTTTTATTTATCATTTAGAAATTTTGGATGATTTATTCCATATGAAGCAATAAAAAGGGAGGAGTTGGGGATCTGGGCACTTTGAGTTGAGTCAGTGACTTGTAAAGCAAAAGTCATCTGCAAAAATACTCTTAATTTTAAAAGGCTTGTAAACCATGCTAATATTTGTGTTCATTCTCATAAACAATATCAAAATGTGACAAAATTATATGTGATAATAGTTTTTAAAGGTAATGAATAATTTTAATATCATATTCTATTGTTTTCTACAATTGAACTGCAAAAAATTTATTTCTTTTTGAAACATTTATTACTTTAGCTTTACCCATGTACTCACAGGTGCATTAATCAATGGATGTTATTACTTGTATCCAGGAAGGCAATTCGATCATTTAAGGCTGACTTATTTTACTTGGGGTTAATTTGTAGGCAGCTCTACAGCTCTGGAGCTTTAAGAAGTTAGTGAAGGCAACAAAATGAAAATTAACAGCTTTTGCCCTGTATGGCTATATTACATGGCAGAAATTGTACAAAGTAGCAATAAAAGTTCACTGCAAACCCTAAGATGGACTTAGTTCGGGGAGTGTCATTGGGCTTTGGGTGTCATTGTCACCACTGGAGGCTATTTTTATGTAAACAGATCACAGGAAGTCTGTAAATCCAAAACACATCAGTAAAATAATCTTCCTGGAAGCAATTGTGTATGATTGCCTATGTCTGAAAAATAATGAGGCACTGTCATTTTAAAATGCAAGTGCTTTGCAGACTCCAAGATATGTGTGTGTGTGTGCATATGTGCATATATATATATATATATGCATATGCACACAGAAATTTGTGTCTCACTTCCACTCTGAGAAATAAATGGTTCACCTTCCATTATTCCCATTTTACAGTTGAGGATATTGTGGTCCACAAGAGTTAAATGGCTATTAAGTGATGAGGTTAGTTAGTTCTGGCCAAATCACAGATGGACCCATGAGAGTTAGTTGTACCTTCTCAGGCATAGAAATAGGAAGCCTAACATAGAGGCCATTGAAATTATTCAAAATACTATAGAATTAATCGGAACTTGAGCAAAGACTGTACTGCAGAAGACAAAAAATAGTGAAGATTTAGAAAGGACAAGCTTTGGTGGCTGATTGGGCAAGAGTGAAATCAAAAATGAAAATGACTCAGAATTTTAAATCACTGACACTGATAATAAGAATGTACAATTTTTTAAGGTTAACTTTTACTTTGAGATGAATTCAGACTTAAAAAAGAGTTGTAAAAATAGTGTAGTTTCCATATTCCCTTTACCTAGGTTGCACTAATTAACATCTTACATAACTATAGTGCCATTATCAAAACTAAGAAGTCTATATTGTTGTGATACTATTAAATTTATAGGGAACTATAAATTTCACACAGAAATGTAGATGAGATATTCAATTTCACTTATTTGAATAAGTAGCTTTCCATCTCCCATTTTATTTTTGCTTGCATTATAAAACACCATTGCTCACTAGACTCTAGACATGAGACATCAGTGTAGCCAAGATAAAATAACAGAGACCAGGTTTATTCTCCTGCCAGAAAGAACCAAAAACTGAGCAAAAACCCAATACTTTTCAAGACACTAGATATCAAGCAATGGAGGGAGTTGAGTTGCTCTTCCACCATAATTTTCCACTCACAAAAACCAATTCCAGTATTGCCAGATGCAACATGCATTATCTTCTTGAAAGACTCCATCATCTTCCTGGAAGATTCCATTATCTTCCTGGAAGATCCAGGTAGTATAGCTATTCCTTCACCACATAGGGTAGGTTGGGTTTTGTGGTCAGCTGAGCCTCCACTCTTCCCCCAACAGCAATGAGACTTAATAAATAAAGCAGTGCAAGTATGGCTGGTCACCACTAGAATTCATTCCTCCCTCTCCTTGTCAGTTAGGGGATGAATACTCACCCCAACTTGTATCAATAAAACTAAACAAAGAGTTAAAAATAAGTGCTAGTATACACTTTAATTTCTTCCATCTCTAACTTCACTGATGTCCAGTTGGGAACAGAATTTCCATATCCACTAGGCAGAAGTGAGAATAAATAAAGTGGTTTGAAGTAGGGTTAGCCACACTCCTGTTTCTGAACATAGCTCCCTAACCCCCCAGCATGGCTTGCAGGTTTAATGGATTGCTGAGCATCCATCTGGGAGGTAGAAAGTAGTGGTGGAGACAAGTCTAGTTAACACTCTGTTTCTACCAGTTCCTTTTTCTTTGGTGTCAGTGGGACCAAATAGGCAACCGAGCTTCTGCCTACCCTGGACCTGCAGCAAAAAACCAATATGGGTTTGAGCTCTTCACTTCCATCCTCTACGAAGCAACAGAGCCCTTGGCAAGCTGATCTTACACCTCCACTCAGAAGTGAGGTGTTGTGATACTTTTAAAGGGAAGGTGTCAGCAGGTCAAGAAGGAAGCTAACTGCCATTCCAGCTGTCTGCAATAAAGCAGCATGAGTCAGTACCTCGTGATTGCAGGAAAGTGTCTATAAGGTATAGTAGGAAAGTGAATATACACACCTAAATGTCCTTAGGGTTACAGCTAAACAGAGGACTGCTTTCTAAAAAATGGTTAAATAGGATTGAGAGTATCATGTTATATTATATAGGTTCAGAGTGCAATTTAAAAATCGCTTCTAATTCTAAGAACCGGAAAAATCATAGTGTGAGAAAATGTAATCAACGGATGCCAACATCGAGATGAATCATATGTCGATATTATCTGATGAGATATTGAAACAGCTTCAATAAGCAATTACAAATTCTTTTTATACAAGTGAAAAAATTAAAAATCTGCAAATAAATAGGAGTTAGAAGTAGATGGAAATTATAGAACTAAAAGATCTAATAACGAAAAAAATTAAAGAATGGGCTCAATATTAAAATGGAGATGAAAGGACATAAAAACCAATGAACTGGAGAATAGATGAAGATAATTTACCCAATGTGAAAAACAAACCAAAAAAAAGTACTTAAAATGATCTGTTGGACAATCCCAAATGGCTAAATTGATATCACTGCAGTCACAAAAGGAGAGAAGAGTACTTGAAGTATTTGAAAAGTATTTTAAGCAATAATGGCTGAAAACTTCCCTAATTTGCAGACAGGCATAAACCTGCAGTTTCAAAAAGCTGAGCCAATTCCAAATAGGATAAACAAACACATCCATGTAAATACACGTCATAATTAAATTACTGAAAACTAAGAGCAAAAAAACATATTGAAAGCAGCCACAGGGAAACAACACAGTAATTATGTACTAACATTGATTTGAATTACAGCATATTTCTCATTCGAAATCATGAAGACCAAAAGGAAGTAACACATTTTATTAAATACTGAGAGAAGTGAACAATGACAGATTTTATATCCAGCAAAAATATCACTCAGAATTAATGGGAAATAAATACATTCTCAGACAAAGAAAAATTAACAGAGTCCGTTGCCAGCAAACTTATTCTTAACAAGTGGCTAAAGGAAGTTCTCTAAGCAGAAAACAAACAGAAACAGAAGAAAGCTTGAAACTTCTGAAATGGAAAAAGAATATCAGAATTCATAAAAATAAAGTAAATAATAGATGATCTTCCTTTTCATGAGTTTCTTAAATCATAATTGATGGTTGAAGCAAAAATTACAATACCATTTGATGTGATGCCCTATGTATGTGGAAGAAATACTTAAGACAACTCTTTTTTTCAAAAGTGGAGAGGGTAAAGAAACACAAATGGGACTAAGATTTCTATACTTCACTCACTCAAAATGCTAAAACATTGATAAATAATAGAGTACAACAAATTATGTTTGTATATTGTAATACTTAAAGCAACCACTAAAACAAACTACCTATAAAATGGCATAACAAGGTACTATAAATAAAACAGATATAATCCTAGAAAATGTTCAGGCTTCCCACAGGAGTCTAAGAAAAAAGAAACAGAAGGACAGGAAATGAAAGAAGCACACAGAAAACAACAGATTGCCAGTAGATGTGACTTGAAAAAGGCAACGGAAGAGATCCTTGTGGTGATAGAATTGTTTTTCATCTTGACTGTATCAATGTCACTATTCTGGTTGTGATATTATTCTATCATTTTTCAAGATGTTACCATTGAGGAAAAATGGGCAAAGGGCACATGGGATCTCTCTTTATTATAGCTGCATGTGAATTTGTAGTTATTTCAAGGTAAAAAGTTAAATTAAAAATATACAACCACAGTGTGATACTACTACATCCCTATTAGATTGTATAAAATGAAAAAGACTGATCCTACCAACTGCTGGCAATGATTTGGAGTAACTGGAATTCTCATACTGCTGATGAGAATGTAAAATTATGCAACCACTTTGGAAGCAGTATGTTCACCTCCTAAAAATATTTACTCATACACCTGCCACATGATGTAGCCATTCCATACCTAGATGTTTGTCAAGATGTCAAAGGACGTACCCATCCGAACGTTTGTTCAAGAATGTTCACAGCAGCTTTTTTGTGATATTCAGAAACTCAGTACAATCTAGATATTTTTCAGTAGGCGAAATGATAAACAAATTTTGGAATATTCATGCAATAGAATACTGCTCAGCACTAAACGATAATGAACTATAGATGAATGCAATTACATAAATTGGTCTCAAAATGATTAAACTGAGTGAATGAATACAGATAACAAAGAGTACATACTGTGTGATTCCATTTATATAAAACTTCAGAAAATGCAACATAATCTATACTGACAAAAAGCAGATTTGTGGTTGCTCAGGAGACTGGTGGGGCAGAAGATAAGAAGGAGGGATTATCCATGGCCACTAAGAATCCCTGGTGGCGATGATATTGATGGAAATGTTCACTATCTTGATTGTGGTGATGGTTTCTCAGGGATACATTTATGTAATAACGTATTAGATTATCACTTTAAGAATGTTCAGTTTAATATTTGTTTCAAATTTACCTCAATAAGACAATTTAAAGCAAAAATATCCCTGTAAACCCCTTATTTTGGGTTACTTATGAAAGGCAAACAGATGACATAATATTATCTTCACTGTGCAGATTAGGAAATTGGATTACTGTGTTGTGCAGGGTAAAATTACATATTAACATTTCAAAGTCCACAAGAGATAATCCCCATTTAGGAAACTGGAACCCTTCCTCTTCTCTCCTCTACACCACAACTTTCACACTCTGTGCTCAATACAATATATCTATTATATTTTTTTAAGAGACATCAATTTTCCACTGTTACCACTTGTCATGCGAAGTACTGGGTAGATTAAATCTAAAAATGTGCTCTGGACCTTTGAAATATTGGATCAAAATAAGCATATGGCTTCGGTTTAAGAGCTACATTTTCTTTTCTGACAATTTAAAATATTATGTTACAATGGCTGAACATATAAAACAATTGTTAAATATTTAGAACTACTAAGATTTCAAACATTTTGAGAGAGAATACTTATATTTACTGAGAGTCTTCCACATGCTAGGTTTATGCTGGGAACTTTATATATTGTATTTCATTTGACCAACATAGAAATCCGAAGTAGATATTGTTATTTACTATGAAATCTGGAAAGAGACAGATTAAGAAATTCAGTCAAGTTAATAAGGATAGAGAGAGATTTTTCTTTTTGATTTTCAAGGGGGCTTTTAAAATCAGAATTTATCTATTCTGTCAATAGATTTCTGTCTTGTCAATAGTTTCCTGTGAATTCTGCATATACATAGTCCACAGCATGTATATATATATATATATATAATATACAGTTTAAATGCTATTTGTGTAATCTTTGTAATATCTATGAATTTTCTTCATTTAAAAACATTTAATATCTATTCAAACTTATTTAATCACTTCTAATGTAGAAAATAAAATAATAGGCTTAATAGTAAATTACAGTGCTCATAAAGACATTGGAATGACAGGTTAAAGTAAAAAAGTCAGATGTCTTCCTTTCATATTTCAAACATTTAACTTTATAAATCATAAAATTATAGAAGACAAACAGAAAATCATGTAGGTTGATGAAAGTATATCTCTCTAATGCCATCTCTATCTAACATGAGGAGTGAGACAGAAAAGAAGAGGATACCAGTTCCTTGAAATCATCACATGATTTCTGTGAAAGAGTGAGAGGTCAGGTTTGTTGTCGCTCACAGTCCACAGCTTACTTCTGTGGAGATTCCTTTGAGGTTCCCTTAATGCAGGAAAATGTTACTCAGGTTGGAATATTGTCTTCGTAGTTCTAAATAGCAGGAAGTAACTCAAATCATTTTTGAAGGTTTTAAAGCTTTTATCTCAAAACTCCACAATTTAGAGCTACAGAAAAAAAGAAAAAAGAAAAAAAAATAACTTTGGGAGCTGTGTGTTTTTACAGTTCCCGTAGGCTTCATCATACCATTAGGAAGGTTTTATTACAAATGTTTCATTATGGAACCAAAACAAAACCACAACTCTCAGTTGGTTCTTGTGGTGTCTGGATTTTCTCTCAAATTGAAATTGGAACGAGAATGAAATATTGAATGCTATGCAAAATGGCAAACAATGGAAAATTGTGTTCTTTCTAAACCAATTTGTATTTTGAAATTTTTCTAACCAAATCTGATGTCTCCACCTCTGTATTAGTTGACAATACAAATACAATATTAAAATTATATATCTGACTATAGGGCACTATGGGAGGGCCAACCCTGAAGAATGGAGTAAGAGGTATGAGTGAGTAAAAGAAAGTTTCTTAAAGGAATAGACTGGCGATTCTTAAGGATTAATAGGCATTACCTACATTCCCAAAGGAGGGAAATGTACCCCAAACAAAAGAAGAAAAAAAGGCCAATGAAATTCAAGACATGGGTAAGATATTAGAAACGTGCAGCAGAATTAGAGATTGGAGTGAATGTGAGTGCTGGGGGAGGACAACAGAAAAAGTATGAGACAATATTTTGAAGACTTTTAAATATTAAGAGTCCATTGAAGGACTTTCAGCAGGAAATTAACTTGACCAGCCATGTTTTTAGAAAAAAAAAAAGATATTTTTGAGGGGCACATTGGAGGCAAAGAGACCAGACAAGTTCTGAAAATATTTCAAGAAAGAGTGAGTGTTGTAACTAAAATCATGCAGATGGGGAGGAGGAAGAGTTTAAGAAGCAGAATGCATGTGACTTGATGACCCTGGATGAACAGGGGTAGAGAAAGAGGCAGTGTAGAATGATTTCCTAGGTGACTGAATAAATAAGGAGACAGACCATCACGGTGTAGATGAAGGCAAATTCTGAAGAAGATTTGGGGAGAGGTTAAGGAGCTAATTTGTGGACATGTAGAGTATGATGTCTGTGTGCGCATAAGAACATGTCTGGTTGGTACTTGTATTAGTCAGAGTTCTCCAGAGAAAAAGAACCAAAAGAATATATAGAGAGACAGATAGATGAGAGGGTATTTATTAGAAGAATTGGCTTATGTGATTATGGAGGCTGAGAAGTCCCATGACAGAGTTGGGGATGCTGACAGCATGGTTCATTTCAAATCCAAAAGCCTCAGAACTAGGGAAGCAGATGCTGTAACTCAGTCCAAGGCAGCATGCCTGAGAAACCTGGGGGATGGCTGCTGTGAGTCTGTAACTCAGTCCAAGGCAGCATGCCTGAGACACCTGGGGGATGGCTGCTGTGAGTCTTGAAGTCCAAAGGCCTGGGTGCCTAAAGTTGTGATGTCCAAGGTCAGGAAAAGGAGGGTGTCCCAGCTCCAGGAGAGAAAGGGAGCAAATTCACCTATCTTCTGCCTTTTTGTTCTATGCTGGACCCCAGCTGGTTAGATAGTGCTCTCCCACATTGAGGGTGAATCTTCTCCGCTCAGTCCTTGACTCACACACCAATCTCCTCTGGAAATGTCCTCACAGGCACACCTTAAAATAATGCTTCACTAGCTATCCAGATATTCCTTAATCCAGTCAAGTTGAACCTAAAGTTGACCATCACAGTACTGAATATAGGGCATGGTATGATAGGAAATGGGATAAAGTGGTGAAAATAAGAAAAACAAAATGGAATAGACATACTCTTACCCTTATGGGTTTTTCTATCTATGGGAAAAGAGTAAACAATTGTAGGAATTGGTTTTAATTAGTGCTATTGTTGCATGGAAGAGGCTGGAAGAATACGTAATGATAGCTTTTAACTGGTAGATTTAACCTAGTTTGGAGCACAGGGTCTCTTCACTATGAAAGTTATACTTAATTTGGTCCTGGAGTTGAGTGGAGGTTGGCAAGGTGATTATATGCAGCAGCGGAAGCACAGAAGTAGAAGAACCTTTAACGTATTTGCAAAATAAAGCTGGAGAAGCTAATCAATCTGACCTTACAGAAAAGTGTACTACATTCTCTGAGCTAAAAGATCTATAAATTTTGAGGGATTTTAAATAGAGAGTGACATGATATGGAGGACTAGAGCTCAGAAACATTAAGTCATGGGGATATTGGTAAGATTCGACTTTTAGAAAATATTTCCAAAAGATTAAGGCAAGAGTCTCTTTTTTATGTCAGAAAGTAATATGATGATCTAATTTGTCTTGTTATGTAATGTTATAAGATAATAAAATATTTGAAGGGGAATATTAATAATAATCGCAGATATTAATAGTAATGACTTAATATTTATTAAATATTGCAAATCATTTTTGAATCATTGTCCTGCTATTTAACTGTGACAAGTTAATTGTCTAAATTCTTTCACCTATTTAACTTTGGCTGTATTTTTACTTTCAAAGTGGGATATTAACAGTAACTTTACTGTTAATATGTGTTTGCTATGACGTTACATACTATAAAAGATAAACGGTATTTATATTAGTGACTGTCACACAGGAAGTGCTCAGTAAATGTTACCTATTTTTACTATTATTAATATACTCATCACCCTCATAGATGTTTACACATTAGACTATTACAATTTTATATCACCTTAATGTAAACTATTTTATTATACTACGTCTTAACTTGAAAGAAGCTAGGAAGCAGAATTGTAGGTATTGCTAAGAATATGGAGAGATATTAATCATTTTCCTCTTGTGCTGTCACAAGGCTTGGCATGTGTAGTCATACACAGCTCACGGTTTAAGTGAAATCCATAGCCAAAGATAAGCCAAGGAGAGCTTACTCATGGTAGGAGTACAGCATGGAGACAAGATTATTGACTCCACATTGACACCTGGCTCTCTGCATCAGTGCCCTTAACATTTATTACTGGAAATACTCCTTATTGTTACTGGTAGATAGTATAAAAGGTATGGGTGGATTTCTACTTTAAGTCATAGGGAACAGAAAGGCTTAAGGAGAGGAATACATTAAGTATATCAATCTAACCCATCAGCGGCCATATATATATTTCATATTAATTTATACAAGAATCTCTCAAGGTAAAAATTATCATCTTTCTTAACTACTCCTGATGAATGAGTCTTAGAAAGGATAAAAGACTTCCCAATATCTCACCACTTGTAATCACAAGACAACAGGTTGCAATCCAGTTTCTAAAGCCTCCTAGTGATTCACACATGTTCCAAGCCCCTTTCATTTCTGATTTTCACTGGTTCCCACCCTCTCTAGTCTCCTTTTCCATAATACATTATCATAAACTTAGCGCTATCTTGATTTCCACATGCTTTTTCTTGGTACCACTATCATAAGAGTGTGTGTGTGTGTGTCTGCGTGTATTGGAGGGGGACACATTTTTACTAAATTTCAAAGATTTGCAGTTGTTTCAATAAATATATTAGAGTTACACCACTTTCAAAAGTTCCTCAGCCATTCCTCAACCAGAAACTTGTCACCAAGTTATCATTCACATTGATCCGAAATAGAATTGGGCTCCTCCCTCTTCTTCTCAGTCTCACCTTCTAGTACCACCCCTAACACCAGTTTCCCAAATCCTTCTGACACTGGGGGATTCAGCCTTGGGTTTTTTCTTTTCTTTCCCCCAGAATATTGAAACCATTTCCACAATGTTTTAAAGTTTGATTCCCAAGAAAAATTTGTCTTTTCCTCTTTGAAATATATATATAAAGCATTTAACCAAATCTCTGACACAGAGTAAGAGCCTGATTCTCAGTGGCTTTAAAAACTACAGGGGAAAAAAAAAACTTGAGGATATTGACCTCATTTAGGTGAAGGGGATACTCAGAGAATATGGTCAAAGAGTATGTATGTGATGATGGAGGCTATGCGTAATTCCAATCTTTCCATCTCTATCTCAAACCTTTTTTTCTCCCATGTAAGAATATATTAAAAAGTGATAATGACTGTGTTTAAGGGACAAGTTTCAAGTAGCTCTAGTTTATGTTTTAAAAAGTTAATGATATGGAAAATTGAAGGTAGTGTTTTGTGCACATTTATGAGAGATTCTAATGCCTGATACTTAAATACCGCTTTGAATTGTAGAGACAATTTTCACATCTTTTTCTATGTGTGAACATTGGTCATTATTTTCTTCAGTTCATGTTAATATTAAGTTTTAAAGGTGGTAGAGAAAAGGAACAGGAGAATAGTCTGGCTTCTGGCTAAATGATCACTTCTCCACCTAATGTGGGCCCAGTGGGGATGGAGGGCAGTAGATTGTTGCCATTTTTAAAGGAGATAATTTGTAAAAGTGCTTGACATCATCTTTATTTTAGAAAGAGTTTAACAGATGAGATTTTGATTCCAATTTTGGAGTGGCTCCTTATTTAAAGAGTAGGGTTAATGCTGTGCTGAGTGTTCACATGGATGTATGAGAAAACTGCTGCTAAACAATAGATTAAAGGTTGGACTCAACATTTTACATTTTTAAAGGGTTGCCAAAGGGAAAGTCTATAAAGTAAGAGTATAACCCCTAAGAACAAAACAAATTTACAATACCTCTTCTAAATCTAGCAGCGCAACGCAAGAAGAAAGTGGGGAGAAAGGAAAGGAGAAAGAAGGTAGGGAGCAATAAGTGGTTAGGAAAATCTTTTGAACACAGTAGTTGAGGGGGCAGTCATCTTTCAGCTGAATCTTTGAACAACGGATAGAAATTGATAGGAAATGGACAACAGAGAAAACACTGATATTTCAGCAGAAAAGAGTAAAAAGAGTGGAGACATGAATACTGGAATTAACATGGATACTCAGGAGGCCAAATGGAGTCAGTATAAAAGAAATGTTAAATAAATGTTTGGATTCACATTTACTTTGTACTCTGTGCCATAAACAATATCTTTTTTTCTCCCTGCAACTCCATAGATAATATTGAAATACTTCATGCCTTCTGAGATAGTTTTGAGAAGGAATTGTCCAGGAGGAACTAATTGTAGAATGACCTAACTAAATTTTCTAGTTTTCTATTCTTCAATGGCCTTGCGTAGGTCATGAGTACTTGAGGATTCACTTTTTCTATAAATTCACTATAACCAAACCTTGCCACTTTCAATAGTTTCTTAACACTGACATTGTGGGATGATGACCAGTTGTGGAATTCTGGTTGAGAGATAAAATGACCTTCATAAGCACACTTCAGGTTAATCAGACTTAAGGATATTTAATGTTACCCTTGATACTGTCTACCAAACAAAGTACATTTATATGCATTCTAGAATGTCTTTCTGTAGCTGAAATAACACCTACATAAAAGTTCTGCTATTAATGAAATATGTAAAAAATATCCCAGAAAGACTAACATTAAAGAGATATAAAATATAGGCTTTTCTAGTACATTGACCTAGTATGTTCCTGTTACAAGTCTTCCTATTATTTAAACAGCTGAACTGGCAGCTTTAAGACCCTTTAAAAGTTAGTAGTGCAATTTCAATGAGATTGTAAAGTCCATATGTGCTTTAATGAACGTTTTAATTACAGTATTTTATACTTGTTTCTATATGTGTCTAGAATTATATGTTTATAAACATCCATATAAGTTACATTATTGTAACTTTTTATATTTAACTTTTTGTAACTGAAATAGCATTATATTTCACTTTTGTTATTTTTCAGGATATCTGTAATGTTTTCAGTTTTACAATATACAATATTTTCACAGCTTTCAGTGCTCACAGGGTTGCCTCAAACACTGTGAAAAAAATGAACTTGATAAACCTTTCCAAATAAGACGATCACTTCATTTCTGTCCTTCATGAACTTGTGCTTTCTTTGTAGTGTATTTTGGCTTGAAATAAATTTTTTTAAAAAACCACAGAAACAGATTTTAAAGATGTCCTGGCCATTTTATCTGGGCTTCTCAACAAATATTCATTCAGTATCGACTGCTTATATGCATACCTTATTGACTCTAACTTTAAAAGTTCTTTGATATTATGGATCAATAGTCTATATGTTTTCGAATTTTGTATTTTTACAGAGTTTTAAACAGAAAATATACTATTAAAAGTTGAATGGTTTGGATTTGTGTCCCCACCCAAATCTCATGTTTAATTGTATTCCTCAGTGTTGGAGGAGGGGCCTGGTAGGAGGTGATTGAATCAGCTATTATGAGACTAGCAGATTTCCCCCTTGCTAGTCTCATGATAATGAGTGAGTTCTCATGAGATCTGGTTGTTTAAAAGTGTGTAGCACCTCCCCCTTCTTTTTAATTCCTCCTTCTCTAGCCATGTAAGACATGCCTGCTTCCCCTTTGCCTTCAACTATGATTGTGAGTTTCTTGAGGCCTCGTTAGTCATGCTTCTTGTACAGCCTGTGGAACCACGTGCCAATTAAAGCTCTTCTCTTTATAAATTACCCAGTCTCAGGTATTTCTTTATAGCAGTATGAGAACAGACTAATACAAAAGTATATGGAAAATTTATAAGCAATACCTTGTTGCATTTCTTCCTCCCTCCTTTCCTCTTTTCCTTTTTTACTCCCTTTCTTCTTTTCTTTTATCCAGCCTCTATTCCTTTTCTTTCCTTCTTAGCTTAAAATAACAGTTAATAAAATTGACCCTTTATTCTTTAGATTTTGTTTATTTATCTACATACATAGAGGTTAAATCAAGCTACTTAGTGGCCAAATATCTGATTCAATCTTCAGAAAATTTGAACCTTACTATCACTATATAATAATAGATAGAAGAATAGAGTATTAGTGTCAAGGCCTGTAAAATAAAATGTATATTTTAAAAAGATAGGCTCAGCCAATAAATTCTGATCAGGATTTTCATTATCAAAGACATCTAATAAGTAATGATCTGAAGTGAATATAATGATAGGCATTGTGCACTGGAAAAGCTCCACCACAAAAACTTTTTCAAGTATTTTAACTACATATAAGGAAATACTCTAAGCACACTTTGTCAAATACTGCATTATGAAATTGTATGAAATATAAAATATGTATGAAATATAAAATATTGTGTAAAATATATCTTTTTAGTCACATACATCAAGGGCTAGAAAGAATCTCTATTTAGAGAGAAACCAAAAGGTGAGATGATGGAGATAATGGGGAGAGTAGAACATGTTCATTAGATGTTGAAGGTAAACACTTCACATACTTTTGGAACCTGATTTGTAGAGTGTGAAACAGTAAAAACATAAAAATTTGTTTAAGTTATGCCAACTTGGAATCTGAAAGTCAAGATTTAAATCCTGTTATGACTGAAACCAGATCTGTATTTGGTTGAATATATCATTCTCTAAGAGATTTTTTTTTTTTAAAAAGAACAACTCAAGCTTATAGCAACAAAAATGATAATAATGCTAATTCTTCAGAGAGCATCTGGCTCTGAGCTCTATTTCCTGAGAAATTATGTAACTGTTGTATAATACATCAGTATGCCAAGGCAGAGAAGGCAGAGGAGAGTGCTGGAAAATGGAGAAGGTGCTGATTTAAGCCTTATCAGCTTCTAAGGATTGTTTGGCCTGCTGTTCTGGTTCCTTCCTCAGGAAGCCAAGATTTGCATGGCTGCTTCTGGATGAGTCATCAGTTTGGGCTCACTAAGCTCTGCTGTGGCCTGGTAGGGAAGGATCCTATGTCAGGAAATCTGGGATATTTACTGACACTCATGCGTGTCTGTAGCTAGTAAGCACAGTTGATTTGAATCTACATGAAATGAGGCTGAGGTCAGGGGTTTGATCTCTGTATGGGCCAGTTGGCTTTTTTTGACATAGTGATCACAGACTGTATCTTGCCCTGACCAGCCAAGTGTCTTGCACATATGAGCTACTCATGAGAGAATGGACAAGTTCCTATATTTGTACTAACCTCAAAAAAAAATTCCTTCTCCTAGAAAAACAACTCAAGCATATTGTCATCACTTATTAGCACCAACTTCATTTATTAGGTGAATTTGATTGTTAGAAAATTCAATGAATTTTTGAGATGGATTTCTGGTTTGCAATGAAATAAATATTCTTCAAATAATGTTGTTAATAATACTTTATTCACATAGACTCTCCTTTAAATTAAATAAAATTAGAATATTAAAATGACAAAATATTAGCCTTCAAAATTATAGGTGACCATTAGGAATAGTTTAGACACCCTTGCAGAAGTCTAATGCTGGTGAAGTTCCATTACTGAAATATACTAAAAAATATATATTTATCTCAGATGAGCTTTTGTAGTGTATACATGTTGTGTAAATAATGCTTGTATTTTGCTTTTGGAAACCACCTCTTCCTCACTCTTAATCCATGTAGGATGACCTCACTTTTGAGACCTAGAAGTAACCTCGGTATTCATGCCTTGGTAATGAAATTTAACTAGTGACATTTTTGGTAACTATTGTACAAGAGAGATTTTCCTCCGCCTTGATGAATTAGGTAGGAAGATGAAAGTCGGGCACTGTTAGGGTCATTAGAAGGAAAGGACCTACCTGAAAATAAGGCTAACCTGGAGAAAAACAAGGGCATGGGATGCAGGTGGGGTTGGGTGGTGGTGGTAGACACAAAACCAAAACAAACCAACAAAAACAGAGTCTTAATGACATTTTTGACACAACCATATGTGAAGGTAAACTTTGGGACTTCAGAGATTTATAAAGTCAATAAATCCCACTTCCTTTCTGGGGGTTTTGAATCAATGTTATTGTATTTCTATAACTTGCAAATGTAAAATTCCTAGCTAACAGAAATAAGAACTTTTATTTACTCGAACACGTTCTTGAACACCTAATTTGAGCTTCTGACTTATCACTCAGCTATATTTTAATAGAATCTGATAGAATATTGTTCCATTATATATACATATAAAATGTAAATTTTCATATCATCTCTGATGTAACATATAAAATGAAGTGCCTTTTCAGAAAAAAATGACAAAATTTGCATTCATTTAAATAAGACAAAAATGAACATCTGCAAGCAATGATAACATGCAGATTAATGTTTCTTCCTATTCCCGCAACAATAGTAATGTCACATTATAGTTTTAAAGATCTAAAATCCTAACAAAGGCAAAAAAGTGTTTTAAAATTAAAATGCAGAGTTGCCAAAAATATTTAAATAATGTGGCTGGAGTGCTGGATTTTTTTTAAAAGTATCCTATCTTGTAACATTTAATCTCATGCCAGCCAAGCTTAAATGAAACATTAAAGCTCAATTCAGTCAAGCACATGGGATGTTACATTTGTTGTAAACATATTATGTATCATAACTAGTACTTTCATATTCTATTGATTTTCACTATGTTGCATGACTAGATAGGTTATTTCATATAGATAGAGTTCGCACTATGGAAAATGACATTTTTATTTTAAAAATAGATCATTTGATGCCCTTTGCCTATTGGTGTTTTACAATCATGCCATATCAACATTATCTATACATTATAATGAATCAATAATGTTGAAGGCATCAGAATGAAATATCAAAATCAATTTGAACATGAACAGGAAATAGTATTTTTAGTGAGGCATTAACAACCAAAAAACTGTTAGGAAAGAGAAAGCTTCAATTCTAGTCTCTCTTTCCTTTTTAAACTGGGTTTCTAAAATGTATCAGATTTATTATGAAAACTATAGAAAAAAAGCTTGAGAAACGAAATGCAGTACAAAAGGGTGAATAGCTAGAATAAAAGTCAGAATTGAGTACACCTTTGATACCATCTTTTACATTTTTATTCTTTCTTCAACCTCTCCTTCTATGTGTGAGAACTCTTAATAGAGAGTAAAGTGCTATCGGTTTTTTCTCTTTCTTCCTTCTTTTATATTATGGCATTCTATCACATTCCCCTTCAAACTTTCCCTGTCAACCTGAATAGTTACTAATGCAGAAGGTTCTTTTATGTGGCTGCTGGTAGGAGGAGCAGTGTCATAATTCAGACGTTACGCTTTCCTTTGGGTCAGTGCACAACTTTCTTGCCTATCTAACAAACAAATGACAACTCTGCATCAGAAGGATCAAGATCAAACCCATACAACCTAAATGAATAGATTTCCTTTTTCTCTTACAAAAGAGGAAATACCACTTCCCCACCCCTTCCTCTGAAAATGCATGACCTGCTTCTGATGTCCTGGAATTTAGAAAGTTGGAGGGTGGAACAGATAGCTCATCTATTAGGCCATGGTGTTTTATGTACCTAAATTAACATGCTTCTTGACCTCACTGATTACCCTTAAGAGAAGATTTAAATCCATTTCCTCAGGGCTCAAATCAGGTGAGTTTTGTCTAGAATAAGTCCCAAAGCCCCACATGACAAAAAGGAAATTCTTCATACACAATAAAAAGAAAAAACAAAAACAAAAATCTTAATAAACAAAACAAACTTTTGTCCAATTACTAAGACAGAAATAGTGTGAATGTGCGTGTGTGGGTGTGTGTGTTAGTCTCGGCTCCTTTTTATCTTTTGATGGATAGATGATACTTGCCTAGGATAAATACTCATGCTGGTATTTCAAAAATATCTCCTCAATAACTACATATATTGACAACTGCTTGGTTCATGTTGTTTAAACGGGGTAATCATTAGTTTAAACAAGAACTCTACTTATCATGTTGGGTTTTGCTTTTCCCTACATAAACTGTGTTTCGTGATCGGATGAGTATGACTGTAAGAATGACAGACCATTACTTCATGTTAAAAAGTCTTCTCCTTCAAACAAAGTCATTTCAATCAGAATAATAAAAATTAAACTACTTTAAAAGCAAGTTGATGAAAATAAGGCAGATGTCTCTAACATACAGTTTGAAAAATTTAAACCAATTTGGAATTGGACAAATCTGAAGTTGACTCCTATTTTCCCATCTATGGGATGTTGGGATGTGTGAGGTTCTTCATTTCTAAAAAGGAGAAAATAAAACGATGTGTAATCAAGGAGGTAGAGTTGGTAAAACCCATGGCATGAATTAAATGCATACACAAAATGTTAGTTTTATTTCCAACCTAATTTGCAAATATTTTCAAGTTCTGCAGGCCAGATACAAAGTCTGGCAGTGGGTGATGGACAGGTGAGAAGCTGAATGCTGTTTTGACACAGTAGTAACTTTGCCTCCTCTTTCTTTTCTAAGTGAAGAGAAGAATTTATTCTTTACCCTCTCCTCTCTCTAACTTTGTCCCTGCTTCGACCTCATTTATTCCAAACTCAGCTCTATAAAGTTATTTTCCAAATCAAGATTACATTTTTCTCCAACTGTTTAAACCAACTCCATGAGTATCATATCAAATCTTGTAATCAGAAATACAGAAATATGAACTCCCCATTTTCTCTACCCAGAGTAATTCCTCTTGACATCTATGTTTCTGTTAATGGCCATACCTTTCACACTATTCTCCCTGTTAGACAGTTATAAGAAGTGAGAGGAATGTGATGCAGCATTTTTTTTAATTTTAGATTTAGGGAATATGTGTGCAGGTTTTTTACATGGGTATATTGCATAGCGCTGGGGTGACGAAGTATTTAAGAACAAGTTTTATGGAGTAAGGCTGCCCAGGTCTAACCCACTTTTGTCATTGGACTAACAGAGTATCTCAAAACTTAACTTCATATTGCTATTGAATGGATTAAACTCTCTGTGTGCAGTTCTTAGGGGAGTGCCTGTCACATAGTAATCACTGTAGAAAGTAGTATATATTGCACTAAATATGTTTATCTGTCATTTTATAAGTACATACTAAATATTTGCACCAGAATGAAATTAGACTGTCCTGTACCCTGTATCTCTACCTTTCTGTTCAAAATAGAATAATCATCTTAAAATATCTAATAATCTTCCTAACTAGATAGAAGCTTTTCTTCTTGTATTCCTATAATATTTAATATTTCCTTTCTGAAATGTACTTTCTGCTTCATATGAATACTATGTGCATGTTATTCTTCTTCCAAAATTAACTGATCAGCTCTTAGGTTCAAGAAAGTGTTTCTTATGCATTTTTGAATCCTCAAAACAAAAGCTTATTCATTGCAAGGACTGAATTGTAAAACTACTTTGAATTGAATTCTCAATTCTAAATATTATTCTACAAAATATTGTTAGTGTTGTATAAAGTACTAATCACATTTCTAGGTTTTATTGAAGCGGTCCTTCTAGTTTCAACTTTTCTGTTTCCCTGTAGGTTACTAGTGAAAAGAACACTGTGGTCTAATCACATCACTAAGTTTTGTTAACAATGTGTAGGTTTAGTGTCCTAATTCCTTTAGTTTTTCTATATAATTTATATAAAGAAAAACTATTTGGGTTTTTACTATGCGATTTTGCAGGAATACAACATATCTAAGAATGTGTAGTAAATTGACACAATGAATTATTGAGGTACTAGGGCATTCATGTGGAGGAGTTGATGAATTACCTAACTGATCAATTTACAGCCTTTTTCCCTCCAGAATAAGACTACTTGATGACAACTGGTGACTTGAATTTATTAATTAAGAAATTTAAGTGCATATTTAGGGGAGAGATCCTAAGATGGCTTGATGTTCTTTGCTTTGGCGTGACCTTTATAACGTTCCTTTTTTTTTTTTTTAAGTTAGTACAAGATTGTTAGTTCAGAGAATTTAGGAATATTGCAACATATACTTTGCATTCGGTATGACATTAAGAAGAATGGGAAAACGACCAACGAGGAAAAGACAGAAGAGAAAAACCACAATTTGACACAGAGAAAACTTTTCTGGGATTTGAACATAGGGCATAAGTACTAACAACTTTCATCAACACCCAAGCTTTCATTTAGGTTTTTAGATCATCGGAGACAGTAGAAGAGAAAGTGGGAAAAGAGCTATTTATTTTGTATTCTACTCAGCTCACTTCTTAGTCTTTTATCCTATGTTAGAATCATTTGATGTTTTCTGCCTGTGGCTACTATCAAGTTACTCATTTATTATTTCACTGATTCCTTTTCCCAATATATTTTAAGCACCCACATCAGTCATACATAACAAAAGGTACTAGGGGTAGGATGATTAATGAGACAAGGTTCCTGCTTTCATAGACTCAGAGACAGGATTAATTTTAATTAATTAATTAAAGATAGGATTAATTTTAAAACTCTGAAATAGTCTCCCTCCTATTTCCAAAGTAATTATACTTTCAATTCATCCAGAAACTTGAAAACTGATGACGAGTGCTTATTGAGTGAGCTTTACGGTTCTATAGGTGTTGTTTTGGTCCTTAACTCCAGATTTCACAAATGTTGCCCACAGAGCCTTAAATTCTAAAGAATATCTTATGTTATATTATTTTCCATTGATAGTGTTTAAACCCAATGGCTTTGAAAACCTGTAACATTGGTTTTAGCATTTTAAAATATTTTTTAAAAACTCAATTTAATAATGAGAACTGATTACTATATTTTTCTTATTTGAGTACTAAGTGTCTCAGGATTTACCTGTGGGAATTAGGTCTTGGTGCTTATATTGTGGAGTTTTAAAAGTAGCATATTTTGTCTCAACTTCTTGGAGGTGATCCTCCTTTGACAAGAGACAGATGTTTGGGTAGAGGAACTTATTATTCTTGAAGTGACTCCTCATAGCCTCCTGGTTATTTCACTAATATTTCTCAAAGGCTATAAAAACATAGCTTTCTTGAATAGGAAAGGAAAAAATGTTTTGAAATAGGTTTCCTAAAAGCACCATGGTAGGGTATCTTGATGCTATAATTGGCACTTAGTAGCCACACATCTGGCCATACACATCTTTTGTACTTATTATTCCATTGGTACTTTTGCTTAAGCAATAATATCCCTGAATCCAAAAGATGAAATAGACAAATGATGGAAGCAGAAAAATAAAAAATATAGTGGTGGAGCCACTTAAAGGAAAACTGAAACATAATGGAAGCAGAACAATAAAAAAATATATAGTGGCCTGAGCCACTTAAAGGGAAGCTGGAAAAGCACTACTCCTTATTTACCACTTTGTCAAAACAGCCAGTTGAAAAAAACCAAAACATAATTCACTCAAAATATTCATGTCAGGTAGAACAACTGCATAGTGTAGCGTAAGGGCATAGATTTTAGACTTTAGACTAGAACTGAATTGGTTAAAATTCCTGCCTCATTCCTGAAACTACTTAGACCGGACATTACTTAAAGACCTTAGTTTCCTCATCTGTAAAGTTGGAAAATACAATAGTACTTATCTGTTATAAGCATGAACGAAGAATATGTATGTAATATACTTATCATGCACTTGATCAAAAAATGTAGTCCCCACCTTCCAATAAATGAAAATTATATAAATAAACTATAAAAGACATTTTTACAAATATAATACTTTTTAAATTGACATAAATAAAATTATTGTTTTTGGAAGAAATAGCCTTAAACATTCCACCAAATAATTAAATGAGGGAAAATCGACTTTCTTAATCATTTCTAAGTCTGTTCAAGATTGGACTTCTGAGCAGTGACATGGTATTTATTCTATTTTTTCCCCACTGGAATAAGCACACCTTCAAATGTATCCTCGTGACCAGGAATTATGTCTTGTGGCTTGACACCTGTGAGCAATCTTTTTCCAACTGTGCCTATATACTCAAACAACACAAAGAAATATGAAATTCCTTCAGTTATTAGGCTATATTTGCGTTCCCTAGATTCTATTTTTAACTAACGTGAATCACTGGTACATATAGAAGGAACATACAGGTTAAGTATAGTTGTCTCTATAAAAAGCTCATCTGAAGAACTGAACATATTGTGTTTAATTGTGAGCCTCCCTGCACTTTGCTATTGGGTGTGAATTTCAGTGAAACTTCATATCCAGTGAGTCCTCCCTGGGGAAATCAGTTCAGACATTGAAACTCTGCCCTCAGCTAGATGGGGCCATCTTTACAGATATAATCTATCAAGGCTCTCCCACTGGTGACCCCTATTTGATAAAGTTGAAGAGATACATCGTTACATTATCCAGTGTAGGGAGTAAATGGAGAAAATAGTAAGAGATATTTGTTATATTGAAAAAAAGTACATATATATGCCCCATATCCTGTAGTCTTCATAGGAAATCTTTACAAATGGCTTCATTTTATGTACATATATGTGTATATAAAATATATGTGCATGTAGTGCATACATATTTACATTTGTCATATTAAAATAGTTTCTGAAATTGCAGTACTTATTTCTGGGTTAGAGAATTATTATTGGAATCTTTAGGACAGTAAAGGTTTATACAGCAATTAGTATATGCCAAAAATGGAATGTAAAAAGCACTTTACACATATAAATTCATTGAGTTCTCTCTCTGAGCTTATCAAATTGGTATTAACAGTTTCATCATTTTAAAATAAAGAGTCACCAGAGAAGTTCAGTAGCTCTTCCAGGGTCATGGATCTGGTGTCGCTCCTGCTCCATATTTTCAATCATTGTATCACTTTATACAATCTTCTCATAGTTTCTTGGTTATAAAGTTGAAAACCAAAAAAAAACTAAGAACACACTTCTTTCTAATTTATTAGGACAGAATGTGGTATCCAAGAAGTTCTTTATGTATCAATATTTTTTTTTGCAGGTCAGATAGGTGTAATTTTGAGATAATTTGAAAAAGTGAACAATTATAACTTTCCTGATTAAATACAGTTTGCAGATCTGTGATCAGTTTTCATCCCCCCTCCATTTAAAAATAGTTACAGAAAGAATTGTATTGAATATTAAGGCAGTGAAGTATCTGTTGACATACTACCTTTTATTTAGCACATAGTGATTCAATTCATTTTTCATTTATTCATGAAAGAATTTATTAAATGGTCAGGGATTAGATAACCAAGAAGTTTTATAAAAGGTATACTATCAACTAATGGAAAGTTTGTCTGCAATCCTTGAGGGATGTAATGAGAGACTGGAAGTATTTCTGTGGACATAACAGCACCTACCCATTCTATTACAATAGCAGAGGGGATTACGAACACAGTTTTTTGCCTTAGGGTGCATTTTTGGAAGTAAGGGGAGAAAACAAATTGGAAGGAGAGCAGATGCAAGTGCTTTCAGAGGACACTAATAAAGGGAAAATGGCTGACAATAGGACAAGGCAGATTTGGGGGAATTTTAGTATCAACAAAATGTCAATGGTTAACCTTCTTTCTAAGTCTGTCTGCCAGGACACAGATTTCAATAAATGTTTTATGTTATAATTTTAAGTTTGACAAAGGTGAGAGCTGTAAGTAGCAATGGTCTATAATACTAAAATGACATGTTTCTACTATTTTCATTCTTTTGTTACCTTTAAAAATTTTCTGGCAAATATCTAAAAATCATACATATTATTTTAAAATTTTCCATTACAAATACTTCTTGGTATCTTTCTAAGATTTTAGGCACTCTGGTTTCTTGTTCTATATGCTAGTCTAAGACTTCCTATACTAGAATCAATGTTTGGTTTTACTTTATTCCTCAGATGGGAATTGTTTTTTACATGTTTATATTGGAGATCATAGTTCATTTTTGCTTCCATTAACTATTTTCAGAAAATTAATATGTGGTCTGTTCCTTGGTGAAACGTTCTACTGATCTTTATAGTTGGTTTGAGGTATGTACTTATACATATACATATACACACATATACATATACGTATACATACATATACATATACATATACATATACATATACGTATACGTATACATATGCAGACAAGTTCTGGCTCTATTGCTCAGGCTGGAGTGCAGTGGCATGATCTCAGCTCACTGGAACTTCCACCTCCTGGGCTCAAATCATCCTCCCACCTCAGCCTCCCAAGTAGCTGGGACTACAGGCATGCACCATCATGTCTGGCTAATTATTTATTTATTTATTTATTTTTGCAGAGACAGGCTTTTGCCATGTTGTCCAGGTTGGTCTCGAACTTGTGAACTCAAGCGATCCACCCACCTTAACCTCCCAAATTGCTGGGATTACAGGCATGAGCCACTGTGCCTGGCCTTGAGGTATTTATTTTCATGTAAAATTTGGATTTCCTAGAAAGACATAGCATCATAACAACTGGAAAGCTGTTCTTGGGTCCTTTGAAAAGTGTATCCAATTTCTGTATCTACTGCAAACTCTTATTTAAAATACTACTCTTCTAAGCTTGTTTTATATTTTTCAAGGAATTGTTCTTTATAATAAATACATATTTAGTTCATTTTACTGTCTTACACACATATTTTCTATTATAATTGGCTTGTCATTTTAAATCTTTATGATCTCCAACAAATTCATGCCATGGAATACAATCTCTGTAGCAGCTGCATACCACATCATCTTACACTGACATATCATTGTAATGAAAGGTAAACTTTTACAAATGTATGCCAATTTAATGGTACAATGAGTGTTTCATAGACTCTTAAGTGCTTTATATTGCTTGTCATATGAAAATTATATAAATGAAGAAAACAGTCTTGAACACTTAGCTTAAAATTTTGTTATATATAATTACATGTATATATATATATATTTATATATTTTTATTTATTTCTTTTCTTTCAAAGCTTGGAGAATAACTTATTCTCCCAAGGTAGAACTTTGCTGTGAGGGAAAACTATGTTTAAAATGCAACATGATTATTAAATAGTTTTATTTCTATTATAAGCAGATAGTAAATGGTGATTCAATATAATGAAAAAATATTTTGAAATTATAAACAGGTGAATACAATAGAAATTTGTTTCTGTGTTTAATTCAGGCAGCTGTGAGGCATGATAAGCTGGATCATGTCTGGCAGAGAAGCACAGAATGTTGATCAGCTTAGAAACTTAACAATGATGAAAGGTAAAATGAATTTGACTTAGAACAGAGGGTATCCAGAGCAATAGTGTCAGGATGAGCAAATTCAAATCAAGTAGGTTTTATCAAATCTTACCTATCATTTATTAATTCATTTATTTAATAATAATAATATTATTGAACATCTATTAGATCTCAGGCACTGCAGTAGGAGACAAAGTGCTGAGACAGACACATTATCTGCCCTCACAGAACTTATAACCTAGAGTACTATAATTTCTGATTCATAATAATTCTGTATTTCCTAAGTACCTAATAAATTCACTTGCTAGAGAGCATCAGGAGAATAAAAATGTTCATTGGATAATTTAATTCAAGCCAGAAAAGCAGAAGGCCAAGACTTATGAGTAGAAACACAATGTGCCAATGCATATTCTGTCAGGCTCCATAAGTCTAAGTCAGAGCCATGCCCAGTACCAGCAAGCTGAGGGTAATTTCCATGGGTTCTATGTGTTAGGAGCTCTGGACCTAACTTTAAAACAACAGCGATAATTTGAGGATAAATCCAATAGAGAAGAAAGGAGTAATTATGCCATCTGATATTTAAAAATGAAAACAACAAAACAAAATTCTGAAGCTTCTAGACAAACAACTAGTTCATAACTATCTCTTCCACTCCATTTTCCCCATGTATGTAGGAAGAGTGTAACATAATTAGTTAAGCACATGGACCCTGGCACCAGACTGCCAGGTTTTCAGTCTTTACCGCTTTCCAGCTGTGTGACATTAGGCTGTGCCTCAGTTTCCTAATCTATAAAATGGGAATAGTAATAACAACTTCCTCAGAAGGTTATGATAATTAAATGTATTAATATCTGTAACATTGTTTAGATCAGGGTTTGATACAATAATCTGTAGCCCTTTTAAGTTTTAGCTCTTGTTATTAAAATCACAATTAAGGGAGTAAGAGTATCTCCAGGCTCATATTTTATGATTACACATAAACTCATAAATCCGTTACATGACTCATTTAGCTCTGAAAAAAAAATGAAAAGGCAAATGCAAATGATGGTTTTCCTAGGCAAGGCATGTGTGCCTAGTAATAGTAAACATTAACCTTGGTGAGGTCAAAGAAAGTCAAATGTGAGTGTAGAAGCTTCTTCTCCCATTACAGTCAAGGCTCTTATGCTAAAAACAAGAGGAAAACAGGAAGATGCAGAAATTCTAGGAATTCTATTTCACATTAATTTAACTTTGTTGTTGTAATTGATTAGATCAATGATTTGGCCATAGTAGCGAATAGATGTAGTGTAATTGATTTAGAGCAATGGTTTTCAACTAGATGTACAATCCCCTAGAAGTCCTATGGGAAATGTGTTGGGGCATTTGGTTGTCATGATAAATGGAAAAACCCTGCTGTTATTTAGTAAGCAATTGCAGATACTAGAAGCTCTGTATTTGTATGGGAAATTCCTGTATAATAACTGACTATATTGTTTGGTATGAATTTCTACTGATCCATTGAACATACATGCCTGTGTAAGAACTGTTCTAAATAAATGAGCCTAGAGAAGTGAAGAATTTTTGTGTTGTTTCAGTACATGAAGATTTTTCCAGTAATGCAACTCACCATACAAATTGAGGAAAACTTGTACTTTGTCTTGCTAAGAACTTTACCAAGAGATGTTCACCATTTCTCAAAATCACATCACCAATGTTACTGTGTTTCTCTGGTTTTGAGGTAACAGTACAATAAGATGAATCAATTTACAATTGTACCTTTAGCATTCACAGAGATGACACCTAGAGGAACACGCATCTACCTATTTCATTATGGTTACTAGCATAGTCATGTCTAAACATTTACTTATTAAATGTATAGAATTTTTTATAAAGTAATTTCTTCCTTTTCTCCTTCATATCATAGTTAAGACATTATAGATAGATACATAGACAGATAGGTGACGTGTTAAAGTCTGATGAAATTGAAAACCAGAGGCTTAGAGCCCTGTACGAAGATGATTAGTTTTTGATACTAACAGTTTCTATGGAGAGTTTTGCCTGTAATTTTTTCCATAATATAATATGTTCTAGATTTTTCTTGTCTTTAATAATCTTTTGTGTGTGTTTGTGTGTGAGTGTCCATGATGACCTATCAGTAAGGTAATTAGTTAAGAATTTCAATGATTTAATTGAATGGATGTATGACTTCTTTTGTATTTGTCATGTTTTAGTAAAAATTAAACTAATAAAAATACCAGATACTAGAGTAATTTATTGACTGGTTTCTCCTTATTTTTTTTTAGATAATTTAAGTATACCATTAGACACTTAGACTTATTGACTAATTACAGTGGACAATAATATGCTGGGAGTTGGCAACCTGCTTATTAACTGGAAACATGAACATGAGGTCATTCAGTAAAGCATCTATAAGTTGGTGTTATAGAAACAATATTCCATGAAAAAGTCATCATCCTTTAACTCTGATTATATTGTCATGTTTTTACAAACTGCTCTTCAAAAATTCTGAATTTCAATCTTTGCAATGATATGCAAAACTCTACACTTGCATTTATATTTTCAGTTCTGATAATAGTTTTACAAGTGAAAACAAAAGCAATAAAACCAACCATAGAATGTTATGAAGCAATCATTACAGAGCTGTGGAAAATTGATTATATGGAACATCCAAACATTTTAGAATTGACTTTATAAGAAAAACCTTATTAAGAAAAACACTATTGGCAAAAGAAGGAATATGAAAACAATAGCAATATACATGACAACTAGTGAAATAGAAAATGGAATATAAATGTCATTAAAATGTGAACAAATAAAATACAATATTGCTTCTTTATATTTCTATGTGGGTATCTTAATGGACAGAAAAATCTTGAAATGGCATGGAGATGAACTAGATGCCTAAGATTCATTTTCTTTGATTACTAATGAATAATTGTATTCAATTTCAGAACTGTATCTTCCCAAGTACTTGCACTTGGTGTGTCTTTTCTCTAGTAAGATATTTTCCAGCAACACTGTGTGTGTGTGTGTGTGTGTGTGTGTGTGTGTGTGTGTGTGTGTGTGTGTGTGTGTGTTGGGGGGGTGGGGGATTGAGGGCTTTTGAACTTAGAACTACAAAATAATATAGAACACCAATCAGTACATTCTATAGAAAATACAGACAGCATATTTTAAAGATTTAAAATAGAATTTGAAATTCTGATTTTTTTGTACATTATGCTCTTATAGATCCAGATAGTGGTTTTAAAAAAGATAAAGATTTTGTTTGTTTATTTAATTAACTCCTAGGATTTCTTGCAAAGACATTTGGGATTTTGAGGGAATCATGGAAATGATGGGGAAGGACTTGACCTACCATTGTCAAGAAATGAATCCTATTGCAATAGGATATTTTACCTCTTGGATCTCTTAGGTCTGGTTTGTAGTTCTACATTTTTCACAAGCTCAGCGATGTAAAGACCTGGAAGTGCATTTACGATGTCCTGTCCTCTCTTCCCTTCTTGGGTATGTGAGGCTTGCTTCAATTTATTCCCATCCTTTTTTAATTTTCATTTTCTCCCTCCCATTTCTGTGTTTTGTTTATGGTATTTTATTGAGACACAATAAATGTAAAGTAAGATGCACAGATCTTAAGTACTGCATGATGCTTTTTGACATATACATCCATGGAAACATCCCTACATCAAGATATTAAGCATACCCATCACCAAACTTCATCTCCTTTCCTGGTCAATCCTCACCTCTTTGCCAGCCTCCCAGCCCTCCCCTCCAGAAACTGCTGTTCCCATTTCTATCATCACAAATTAGTTTTGTCTGTTCTTGAATTTCCTATAAGTTGCATCACATCATATGCATTCTTTGCCTGTGATTTTTGTTGAATTTATCCTTTAAGTTTAATTCATGTTTAAAAAGCTATGGAGATCTGCTGTACAATATTGTGTCTATAAATAAGGATACTCTATTATACACTCAAAAATCTGTTAAGAAGGTAGAGCTCACGTTAAATGATTTTACCACACACAAAAAAAGGTTCCATGAACTACTCCTAACTTCAATAGAAACTAAAGAATGTAAATGCAATCATGGTTTTTAAGCCAAAGATAAAATCTCAGAGGAAAATATAAGCAGAAAATCCTGTCAATAAGTAATTATTTCTGTTATGCATAGTGAATAAAGTATCATCAACAACAAAACAAACAGCTATTAATAATTAGTTTAACAGAATAATAATTAGAAAGCAAAGCCTGAGTCCTGGAATACTTTGTAAATATGATTGCCATTTTTGTGCCTTTATATGACTAAAGCGAAATGATTCAAGCAATAATTCAGATATTACATTTGAAGCAGTTTGTTTTCTAGTAAATATATCGGTTTTTAAATAATGCATTATCCAAATTATGCTTGGAGAATATTAAACATGCTTTAGGGAATAAAAATATAATTTATTAGGTTAGGTTGTAGTTTCTCTATTGTATTCATTATAGTAATCATAGATCATATGGAAAAATATTCACAGGGAAATTATTTGCCATGTCCCCTTGTAATTTTTCATTTGGTCAAATGCTCATTGTCTTCCCCATTCTGTGCCTTCCATCAACCCCAGCCGTCCCCATCCCCACCCTCTCACACCCAGCCAAGAATCTGATTTAATCTTCAAACTAGGATTGGCAGAATTCATGAAAACTCAGAATGTATCTGTGGAAATACTGAAGTAAAAAGGACCCAGCATTTTTTTCAAATGAGCCTTTCTCTGTGAGGCTCTGCTGCCTGAATTTAAGGCCGCCATCCCAGTGGGAGTTAAACAGACTCAAATGCTCCTAACTATGTTGAGCGGTCGATGATGACCAAACAGTTACTATGTTTGCTCACATTTTCTTCTGCACTGGGACAAAATTGCAGTCTCCTAGATCAGGAAGAAAGCTCTGATTGATCTCATTGGGAGCTTTGCCAGTGAAAGGAAAATAGTATTGGGCGCCTGACATCAAACTAATTTCTTACAGGGTGGCCAAAGGTCACATGGCATCTTCCACTGCAAAGTAGAGAATAGGAAGAGAATGAAACAAGGTGGATACACATTGGAGAAGAATGATTTTCTCTGTAATTATTTGTGCAAAGAATTGATCCTGATTTACCTTACTTAGAGGTAAATGTTTTAAGAAAATGAAAAATTATGGAAACCAAGTAATATCTTAAAAATTTTATATTTAAAAACATGTCTTGAGATAAATTTGTCTATTGTGTTTGTGTACAGACACATTTTCATCTTTCTCATTTACACCATGGATGTATAAATACCTCCTTTGTCTTTCTTGTCCTACCAGGAAAGTGTTCTCCATCCCTACTGCTGTTGTTTACCATTTGGTAGAAGCCTTTTGTTCACAGCCTTTTGTTCACAGCCCGCGATGCATCACACTACTTCATTGCTCCTAGGATGCATTTAGAGGAGTAATGAGGAAAGAGCTGTTAGGCCCCACACTTTGAATAATGCCTGACATTTAGTTGGCCCAAATACATGTATCTTTTTTTTTTTTTTCTTTTGAGATGGAGTCTCGTTCTGTAGCCCAGGCTGGAGTGCAGTGGTGCGATCTCGGCTCACTGCAACTTCTGCCTCCTGGGTTCGAGCTATTCTCCTGCCTCAGCCTCCTGAGTAGCTGGGATTACAGGCATGAGCCACCACGCCCAGCTAATTTTTGTATTTTTAGTGGAGATGGGGTTTCACATGTTGGCCAGGCTGGTCTCCAACTCCTGACCTCAGGTGATCCCCCGCCTCGGCCTTCCAAAGTGCTAGGATTACGGGCATGAGCCACGGCATCTGGCCACATTATCTTAAATATTAATTACTGTCCAGATATTTCCTTGCTCAGGAATTAACATGAAAGGAGTGTAGAAGTAACTTTTCATTCCTTGAACAATAAATGTTTCAAAATATATGAGGTACTTTAAATTCTGTAATCAAATATACAAGCACACATAATCATATAAATACAAAATTTAAATTGAATAATATATATGCTAATAACTTTTTAAAAGAAATTTATTTTTTTGCCTATTTTTCCCTCCCTCCCTCCCTTCTTCCCTCCCTCCTTCCCTTCTGTCTCTCGTCCTCTCTTCCTCTCTTTCTCTCTTTCTTCCTCACTTTCCAAGTTAACGCTCTGTTGCCCAGGCTGGAGTGCAGTGGCACAATCTTAGCTCACTGTAGCCTTGAATTCCTGGGCTCAAGCAATTCTCCCACCCCAGCCTCCCAAGAGCAGTGGACTACAGGCACATACTACCACTCCTGGTTAATTTTTAAAATGTTTTGTAGTGACAGGGTATCACCCTATCTCTAACTATCTATCTATTCATAGATATCTATCTATCTATCTATCCATAGATATCTATCTATCTATCCATAGATATCTATCTATCCATATCTATCTATCTATCTATCCATCTATCTATCTATCTATCCATAGATATCTATCTATCTATCCATAGATATCTATCTATCTATCTATATCTATCTATCTATCTATCCGTAGATATCTATCTATCCGTAGATATCTATCTATCTATCCATAGATATCTATCTATCTATCTATCCATAGATATCTATCTATCTATCTATCTATCTATCCATAGATATCTATCTATCTATCTATCTATCCGTAGATATCTATCTATCTATCCATAGATATCTATCTATCTATCCATAGATATCTATCTATCTATCTATCCATAGATATCTATCTATCTATATCTATCTATCTATCCGTAGATATCTATCTATCTATCTATCCATAGATATCTATCTATCTATCTATCCATAGATAGATATCTATCTATCTATCCATAGATAGATATCTATCTATCTATCTATCCATAGATAGATATCTATCTATCTATCTATCTATCCATCGATAGATATCTATCTATCTATCTATCTATCCATCGATAGATATCTATCTACCCATCCATATCACTACTCATATAGTGATATGGGTATCACTGTCACCCATAGTGGTACCCTATGTTGCTCAGGCTGGACTTGAGTTTCTGGCTTCAAGTGATCCTCCTCTCTCAGCCTCCAAGTGAGCTGAGATTACAGGCATGAGTCCCTGTTCCTGGCTTCCTCTCTTTTCCTGTTACCTCCAACCCATTGCCATAAGTCATATTCACTAGTTTATTTTCTTACAGCTTTATTTAATTACAAAACAAACTTATCTATCTATCATCTACCTACCTATCATCTGTCTATCTATCTATCTATCATCTATCATCTCTCTCTAACCTATCATTGTCATATATCTGCAGACATGTAGTAGACATGTACAGAAATCATTTTTGCTATTACTTCACAAAAATTGGATCTTCTTACACAAATTCTTCTGAATTGTATTCTTTCATTGCTAGTGTGAAACTTCCCAGCCAAACACCACCATCTAAGGCAGGGCAGTGTAGAGGCAGTGTATTCCTGCAGAGGAACACATTCATTTACTCTTCTTTACTGATGTCCTTGGCAGGAGACTCAGGGTTATTTGAAAGAATTCTAATTAATAAATTTGACTCCAAGTATCTATAACAGATAGTACTTTTTAGAGACTGAATTCACTGTTTTATTTGAAAGCAGTGAAGCATACGATGCCATTAATCTTGTTTTGAGAACACTTTTCCAGAAAATCTGGGTCCCAGTGTTTGGATTTCCCCTCATCATTTGGCAGAGCCCCTGTCCTCTCTTCCTGGGAATGCACACTTTGCTGGACATTGGCAGACCTCTGCCATAATAACCACATTGTAGGAAGAGTTTAATTAACATAGTGCAGTCTGGCAGTATTAAGCAGCATCTGGAAAGCTGAAAATTCCCACAAAACCCAGCTTGTTCAACGTCCTCAGACTCACTCATGATCAGTGCAGGGCAAGGAAGAAGTCCTTCTGTCCTAAGCTGTGGGGGGCCCTGTCTCATGCCTGCCTTCAGCGCTGTGAGATCCACACTTCTGCCAATCTGACCTCTCCCTGGATTCTTTGCCCCCATCCAATAAGGAGTTTTCAGCTCTTTGTTGCACTCAGCAGAATGGGTGAATCCCTCAATTACCCTGAAGTTGTAAACAGACATCCCTGTGTCTTTGCTTTTTCACTGTGTCTTTCTCAAGTGGAAAAACTGCAGTAACAACAAAAACCGGTAGCTCCTAATGGAAGATCAGGAAATCTTTTGCAGTTCTGTTACTAAACTGTTTTACTCCCTGTAGTAACAGGTCCAACCAATGTGATACGGTTTGGCTGTGTCTCCATCTAAATCTCGTCTTGAATTGTAACTCCCACAATTCCTACATGTTGTGGGAGGTAATTGATTCATGGGGGTGGGTCTTTCCTGTGTTGCTCTCATGATACTGAGTTCTCATGAGATCTGATGGTTTTATAAGGCGCTTTCCCCCTTTTGCTAAGCACTTCTCCTTGCTGTCACCATGTGAAGAAGGGCATGTTTGCTTCCTCATCTGCCATGATTGTAAGTTTCCTGAGGCCTCCCCAGCCATTCTGAACTGTGAGTCAATTGCCCTCTTTCCTTTATAAATCACCGAGTCTCAGATATGTCTTTGTTAGCAGCATGAGAACAGATGAATACACAATTCTCTACAATTCTCATAGTTTACGACAAAATATATTATGTTCATGTCCCTTCTATTAAACAAATGATTTGATCTTGTACAAATTAGATGTAGGCAACAATTATAAGGGTTGAAAACAATTATCTTTCTACATGTTTTCAGACATTAGAAAAGGAAGACAATGGGTATTTAGAATGAGAGCATAGAGAAGCTGTGATAAAATGTTACTGGAAGATTAGAATTGTTGGACAGAATTAGGGCTTGTTTCTTTTAGAAAGAGGCATTTAAAAATAAGTTAATAAATCAGAAAGACAATATTAAAATTAAACTGAAAACATCTAAATGTTGGTGGTAAAATGGATGGAATCCTTCAAAATTATAAAACAGCCTTTCATTGCTAATTGTAGCATGTGACCTCAACACAGCTGCTCTAAAGACATGAGGGAGACCAGGCGGTGGCTCACATCTGTAATCTCAGCACTTTGGGAGGCTGAGGATGGAGGACTGCTTGAAGCCAGGAGTTTGAGACCACCCTGGGCAACATAGCAAGACCATGTCTCTACAAAAAAATTCTAAAAAATACTGCCAACTGTTGTGGTGTGTGCCTGTATTCCTAGCTAATCAGGAGGCTGGAGTGGGAGGGTTGCTTGAGCCCAGGAGTTCGAGGCTACAGTGATCCATGATTGTGCCAGTACAATCTAGCCTGGGTGACAGAGCAAGATTCTGTCTCAAAAAAAAGATACGGGTTGATCTCAGTGAAAAATAACAGCACCCCAGATTTGTCTGCTTCTTAAATTTAAAGATTTTTTATTTACAAAGCCTTTCTTCTCTGTTCCCTTTAAACAAACTGGTTCCTTTTAACACAAAGTCAGAAATGCATATTTTACACCTTTGGAGGATAATTCTCATTTGAGCTATACCGTATGCCTGTGCTTTACAGGGGCTTATACTTGATCTGGGGATTACATTGTTCTGTTTTATTGAAATGGAATAGCTTCATACACACTCACCCAGATGCATTTGTTCATAGTAAATTATCTGGTAGCCTTCTCTATATAGTCTCATAATACAACCTGATGATCGCTTAAGACTCCCTTTTCCTTCCAAATATATTTTTATTGTCAATCTATAGATGTTTTTATAATTTTATTTTCTATTTTCAATATTCCCTCACTGTTAATCAAGATTTGGAAATTAAGTAAGCAGGTTTAAAAATGGTAGAATGCATTTGATTTTATTAAATAATTTAATTAAAGTTTAAATGTTATTATTTCTTTTGGAATGGAGAAAATGCTGAGGGTGACTAGATGATGTAAAAAGGGCAGAATTAAAACATCTTTTGTGGTAGAATGCAAAATATGATCACAGATTCTTACCATCCTGGTCTACCCCTTTAAATCTGTGCTGTTCTTGGGATTTGCATTGAGCCATAAAATGTGGCAGATGTGAAGTAGTGTGATCTAAGAGCCAAGACTCCAAGATACTTTACAGCTTCAACTGTTGCCCTTTTCCAGGGCTGGCTTTTGGGCATGTGACCATGAAGTCTGACTGGGATCTGTACTTAGAAGGACTTGCACTTGGTTTAATGCTCTGCTATCGTCATCTTTAAACTCTTTTTTTTTTTTTTTTTTTTGAGATGGAGTCTAGCTCTGTTGCTCAGGCTGGAGTGCAGTGGCTCGATCTCGGCTCACTGCAAGCTCTGCCTCCCAGGTTCACGCCATTCTCCTGCCTCAGCCTCCCCAGTAGCTGGGACTACAGGCACCCGCCACTGCGCCCGGCTAATTTTTTGTATTTTTAGTAGAGACGGTGTTTCACGGTGGTCTCGATCTCCTGACCTCATGATCCGCCCGCCTCAGCCTCCCAAAGTGCTGGGATTACAGGCGTGAGCCACCGCGCCCTGCCCTAAACTCTTACCTTTTAAACAAGGGGACCCATATTTTTATTTTTATTGAACCCCCACAAATTCCGTAGCTGGCCCTGACATTTTGAAATCCTGAGGACGTCATGATCTTAAAACAGTAGAGCCTCTTTTAGTGTGAAAACCTGGAGACAGATTCAACTCCCTCAATCATTCCAGCTGAGCTTAGCACTTGTTGACCCTGAAGTTGAATGCAGCTGCATGAGTAAGCCGAGTTGAAACCAGCAGAAAAATGACTCAGGCAACCAACACAATTGTGAGAAATAATAAATTAAGGTTGTGGTAAGCCACTAAATTTTGGAGTTGTTTGTTGCAAAGCAATAATTGTAAGAAACTCAAATAAAGCAGGATCATCTGTAACTTAAGAAAAAACAGGTTCAAATGAAAATATGAAGAGACTAGTTCATTACATTAAACCTTGAGAATCTGTTTTGCTAATTAATATCATTAATTATGAAAGCAAACAAACATACATGGTTGCTGTAAGTTTAGCTTTTAACCAGAAAATATTACTTAAAAGTATGTAAAATCTGAAAACTGAGGACTTCCAGACTAAGTTAATGCTCAATTATTTGCAATAATTATTCAGACACATTATTATATTGAAATTTGTAGATGAAGTAAAGGCAAAATCTAAATATAAAAACACAAACAGCTCTAAAATTGAATCAAGATAGAGTGTGGCAAGTTGTAACAGTTAAACAACATTCAAACAGAGTAAAATCTAAATGTTTATACACCATTTTCATCAAAAAGTGAATAAATCATTGTTATTATAAAATATTTTATTGATAATTATAAATTATAAATGTGAACTATTTCTTCAGTTCTTATAAACACTTAAGTCCTGTAAATGATATTATAACAATGGAAATAGGAACTGTGTTACAATTAAAAATAAGGAAGTTAAATTAGGTCAGTCTTCGGTCTGTTAAAAATAATTATAAGTCTCAATCCTCTCTAATAGTATTATTTTGAGACACAAAATATAATCTATATGATTCTTTATTATGGGTCTGTTTAGATGTTTAGATGTTTAGATTTCACATGCTTGAAAATTAAACTCCCCTTAATAGTGAATGATGTGAAGTGCAAATATTTTGAAAATAAGTATTTTGGTATTAAGGGTAAGACTGACATTTTGCAGCACAGCTGTCATGGACAGTAGAGGTCAACAATTTTGTTTGGATACAGTGCCTTTAATGTTTCTGAGCTTATTGAAATAATGACATCTCACTTAGTACACATGAAAGTAACATATTTGTATCTATTAAAGAAAAT
Organism: Pongo pygmaeus; assembly: GCF_028885625.2. Classification (NCBI taxonomy): domain Eukaryota; kingdom Metazoa; phylum Chordata; class Mammalia; order Primates; family Hominidae; genus Pongo; species Pongo pygmaeus. The sequence continues at coordinate 151,011,057 of NC_072373.2, read as the reverse complement.
CAAGCCTCATGTTCAATCACTAAGAGATATGCTGAATAATAAATTTAGTGTGTGATTTTATTATAGTTCTTCACAACTATCCATTTAAAAGATCTTTGTTACACACTTTATATCATAATACTAACTTCTTAGTACAGAATGTTACCCAATCTCACATAAAATATTTTGTATTCTAATTCACACCTAGAACGATGATCCCAGCTAATATGGTTTGGCTGTGTCCCCACCCAATCTCATCTTGTGTTATAGCTCCCATAATCCCCACATGTTGTGAGAGGGACCCGGTGGGAGGCAATTGAATCATGAGGGTGGGTTTTCCTGTGCTGTTCTCATGATAGTGAATAAGCCTCTCAAGATCTGATGGTTTTATAAAGGGCAGTTCCCCTGCACATGCTCTGTTGCCTGCTTCCATGTAAGACGTGACTTTGCTCCTCTTTTGCTTTCCACCATCATTGTAAGGCCTCTCCAGCCATGAGGAACTGTGAGTCCATTAAACCTTTTTCTTTACAAATTACCCAGTCTTGGGTGTTTCTTCATAGCAGTACCAAAATGGACTAATACACCAGCTAGGTCTGAAAAGTGACTTGCTAAGAAGAATATTTTGTCTATTTTAAGCTGTGAAGAATTAATGCAAATTATTGTATTTTCCAGGAGTGATAGTGCATTGACTAAGTGTGTATAAAATATTTAAATATATATTATTCAAAAATCTTTCTGAATGTTCCTGGTGGTTGAAGCCAATCCATGTTTAAGTGAACTCTACCAGTTTTGCATAAAGTATGAAATATGCCAACATGAACAGTATTACATTTAGTGTTTTTTAGATGAATATATGTGACAAATCTTGAACCATGAATAAAATACATGCTGAAGTAAGGACTTTTCATTGTTTCAGTTCCTCAGACCTGTGGGATGCAAAATTTAAAACAAAATTTCTACATCCAACCAGTATACCAAAAGATGCCCAATGACCTAAAATGACAACATAATGTTCACATAAAGGAAATGCTTTAATAAATTGTGGCATACCTATACAAAACAATGCAATGCCATAGTGGAAATGATGGAACCGGAGCTATGTTTTTTAAAAATTATTAAAGTTAAAATATCTGATGTTGAGTATAAAAAGCCATCGCAGGTTATAATGAATGTTACCATTATATACATTTTTAAATAAAAAACAATGCTTTGTTTATAGAAAAATACCTACATAGTAGAATATTAAAATGCTTGGGAATAATAAAAATGTATGATTGTGGTTATCTCTGGAGTATAGAAAAGAAGAGAAATTGAATGGTACAGACCGGAAACTTCCAAAGTACTTGGAATGTTTATTTCTTAACTTGGTTGGATATACACTTTTTACTTTTATGATTACCAACACTTTTATGTTTAACTGAAATATGTCATATAAAATTTTTAAGGCAATCTATCAAATATATATTGCCACAAAAGTGCTAAGTAATAAATAAATCTAAATATCAATATCTTAAAAAAATAAGTGTCTACCTAGTAGACTAGTGCAGGAGATCATTTTCACTGGGGTTGTGTAGGCAATTTTTAGATCTTGGCTAGACTCATTCAGGTGTATGGGGATGAGCTGGATTTTTGCTGATATAGGCTGAACTTGGCTTGGCACACTGACTATCCGCCATGTATATCCCACTTTACTGGGTATGTTGTCAAGGTGATAGCAAAGGATTAAGAGAGAGAAAATATAAACTCAAAGCCTTCTTGAATTCTGGGCTCACAATCTAGCTAAGTGTCAGAGAGAAAGGTCATCAACAATCTATGTGTCGAAGAATGTGAATCCAGAGAAATGAAGAATCTGAGCTTTGCATGACCCTAGTCTGTTCTGATGGACAGAATTATTCATTTATCTCTCTTATATAAAATATACTCACCTCCTCATCCAACCACACATAAGCTCCAAGTCCAGGATATTATGATTTATATCAATTTGAATGTAGCTATTCCTGACCTGGCAACCTACAAACCAAAAGAAGACCAGTTTTCTATTTCAACCACATTCAACTTACAGTAGTGGAATAGTGGTAGGTTAAAAGCAATAATGTACTATCATTGGAAAAAGGAAAGAATGAAAAGCTCTATGGCAGTCACTCATCTAAATGTTCTAAAATTACACTGGGAAATTACAATCAGGTCCTTTATTCTGGAGATAGAGAATGCTCTTAGGTCCAGTTCTCATACCTATGAAGAGTTTCCCCTTCTGTTATTCTCTATAGCTCTTAGCTCTACCCTCTGGACTATCTTTTCTTTTCCATGAACTCTTTTGCCACTTTTGAAGGCAGCATTAGCAAATATGCTCAATAAAAGTCATTCAAAGTTTGCTTCTCATCATGTAAGTATGGGGTCCTAGAAGCCTCTCTATACTTTGAAAAATTTCAGTCCATTGTAGATCAGCCTGTTGATTCTTTTGCCAATGCGACTCTCAAAAATGTTAAGTGTGGCCAGGCATGGGGCATGAGCCTGTGGTCCTAACTACTCAGGAGGCTGAGGCCGGAGGATTGCCCAGGAGGTTGAGGCTGCAGTGAACCGTGTTCATGTCACTGCACTCCCGCTTGGGCTACAGAGCAAAAATCTTCACACACACACACACGCACACACACATTGTAGAGTGTATTTATTTTATTTATTTACTTCTATTGAGACAGCGTCTCCCTCTCTCACCCAGGCTGGAGTGCAGTGGCCCAATAATGACTCACTGCAACCTCAACCTCCCCAGGCTCTAGTGATCCTCCCACCTTAGCCTCCTGAGTAGCTGGGACTACATGTACCTGCCACCATGCCTGGCTGGCATATTTTTTGTAAAGACAGGGTTTCGCCATGTTGCCCAGGCTGGTCTCCAACTCCTGAGCTCAAGTCATCCACCTGCCTCAGCCTCCCAAGGTGCCAGGATTACAAGCATGAGCCACCATGCCTGACCTGTTGAGTATATTTTAAACGTTTGATCTAGTCCACATTAAGCTCCAAAGACATACTATTTATTTATTTATTTATTTATTTATTTACTTACTTATTTGATGTCTGTCCAACTTGATTCTGGTGCTTGGGTTATACAGACTGCTAGGGAACCATTCCATTCAGTTCCTAGAGGTTACATTTTGTCCAGGTGAGGGAATCTACTGTTAATTACTTAATCCTCTCAGAGGTCATCATAAAGTGGTCCAGAGCCTCACCCTTTATTCGACCTTATATCTGAGGCCATGTCTAGCATGAGAGGCTAGAAATGAGAAATAGTTTACCTTCCAGTTTGGCAGTTTCACATCCCACTATCTTTCCTCTAAATTGTATTTGCACACTCTCAGCACTATTCTGAGCTCATCGTTTTACTGTGGTACATTTTCGCATGTAGTTAATAAGAAACAACTGCTATTTCCAATTCTTCCTAGAAATTTCTGTGCCGAGATAAACATTCATTAGTTACTTTATTTTAGTTAAAGCAGTTAAGAGTTTTACCAAATGTTTTGCAACTGCATAACGTGGTTATCACATCTTAGCTCTCTATGGTGGCTCCCTTGCCATTTGTCCAACTTCCTATTAAAGTCTCTTCCATCCTCTGCCTACCATTTGGTCCCCAAACCAGTGCTATATATTTTAGTGATGCTTTATGGCATCACCCTACTCCTCATACTGACTTCTGAATCAGTTATATCTTCCTACAATAATGCTTAATGAGTAATCATCTCAAAAGTAAGTGTTTCAAATAATAGTACTCATTTAGGTGATGAGCCTGTGTGCTGGTGATTCATGCTTGGCTTTGCTTGGAGTTCTTTAGGTATCAGACTCACCCACATGCCTGAATGTGTGCTGACTGTTGGCTAAGCCAGGCTGACTGTAGTTGGAGTGACTTGGGCAACTCAGCTATGCTCCACATTTCACTTTTTCTCCAGTAAGCTAGTCTGAGCACGTTCTTATGGGAATAACAGAAGTGCAAGTATGCAAAGACTCGTGAGACCCAGATTCAAAACTGACAAACTATCGTTTCTATTTGTGTTTGCTAAGACCAGAGCCAGAGTAGAGGAAGTTAAAAAAAAAAATTATGAAGTAACTGTAAAGTTACATGGCAAGTGCATGGATTTTGGAAGGGTAAAAATTTGGGCCATTTTTGCCTTCTACTACAGATGACAATCTTACCACCCAAAGTAATTCACAGATTTACCTTTGCAGCCCCTGATGAGGTCCTTATGTAAAATATTTTCATAATGTGAAAAATTTTCCCATATTTAATTGTAAAAAAAATCATTTAACCTACTTCTTAAAAACACTTTATCTTCCCAAAGATGTATCTGCACTTCAGAACAGAATCATAACTGCACACACAAAATATTTAGAAAACTATTTTTAAACACGCATTTGCAGACTTGTTATTTTAAGACTCAAGGAATTTCCTCATGAAAACTAATGATATGACTCTTAAACACAACACAATTATTCATTGTAGAATTAACTGCTAGTTTCAAAACAACCTTCATATCGAAGATGCCCAAAAGCCCATATCACAGTATGTGTTTTTTATGAAAAGGATTCTGTGTAGTAGAAATGTGTGGTACATTAAAAATGGCTGCAAATTATTTGCTACTCCTCCCAGTGAGAGGGAGACTATACTTTTCTTCACCTTGAATCTAGGTTGGAATGTGTTGCTGGACCAATTGAAAGCAGTGGAAGTGACATTCTGAAATTTCAAAGGCTAGGTTATTAGAAGCCTTCAGTTTTCACCCAGATCTGATATAACACATTCTTTGGAGCCCTAAGACACATGTAAGAAGTCCTTCATGTTAAGGCTGCCAAGCTAGATAGGACACATGTAAGTACTTTGGTGGATAGTCTCAGAAGAAACCAGGCTTCTAGACATTCCTGTGAAGACTTCAGCTATGGGAGTAGCCATATTTGACCATCTATACCAGCCTCTGCCAGGTGAGCACTGCCAGGGAACCTCAGCAATGTAATCAAAGAATTGCCTCAGTACTGATCAAATTTCTGACTCACAAAATCACAAGATAGAATACGATGATTATTGTTTTTATTTGCTAATTTTTATATTATTTTTCTTACAGTATAATAGATAATCAAAGCAGAATTTGGCAGCAAGAAGTGGGGACCTGCTGTCACCTAAACCTAAAACATGTGACACTGGCTTTGAACATAGGTGGCAGGTAGAATCTGGAAAACATGTGAGCAAATTATTTTGAATGCTAGAAGGGCCTTGAAAAAACTATTGGGAGTTAAAGGACACTAAGTGAAACATTTAGAGTTTAGAGCAAAGAAGAGTCTTTTTATATAGCGAAAAAAAGTTCACCAGCTCTGTTATCTGTAGAAGTATGGAGAATAAAAAGGACAAGTAATGAACTCACAATCTCACTGGGGACAATTCCAGGCAGAATATAGAAAGTGCCAACTGACTTCTTATAGGTCCTTAGGATAAAATACGAAAAGAGAGATAACCTAAACGTAAAACATTCCAGTCTTCCAGCAGAATTTAGAGGAAGCATAAAGTTAGGACATGTTAGAAATGAAATTAAAACTGTCTCTCATTCCCCATCTCTTCTAGTAAAATATTCTCAAAGTATGGCATAGTCTCAAGCAAAAGACTAATTCCAAGGCAGGAAAATGTAGTCTTTGGGTAAATAAACCAAGAGTACGGATGATAGAATAAACTCGATGATGTTATTGCCCAGTAGTCTCCCAGGTGGCCAAAGGAACTTGTCTTGACACAATTGGTGGGTGTAGTTTTTTTGTTTTTGTTTGATTGAGTGAATTCCAAAAAGGCTTGTAGAAAAGTCACAAAGTTTTTAAGAGAATTACACCACCGGCTTAAGACTAAATGGTTTAGGAACAGGACAACAACAGAAGAAGCTTTAGGACTCCAAATATCTACAAGTAGGGAGTAGTAAAAAAGGGTACATAGTGTCCAATGCTGGCCATTTTTTTATATAAATGGAGCAGTGAATATAAAGTCATAACAATAAACCCAAGGAATTATTTCCAAGGAGGATGGAAGCAAGTGGAACCAAGGAATTACTTCCAAGTAGGATGGAGGGTCCCTAACCAATTATTGTTTTTTTTTTTTTTTTTTTTTTTTTGAGATGGAGTCTCGCTCTGTCACCCAGGCTGGAGTGCAGTGGCGTGATCTCGGCTCACTGCAAGCTCCACCTCCTGGGTTCACGCCATTCTCCTGCCTCAGCCTCCAGAGTAGCTGGGACTACAGGCGCCCGCCACCACACCTGGCTAATTTTTTGTATTTTTAGTAGAGACAGGGTTCCACCATGTTAGCCAGGATGGTCTCGATCTCCTGACCTTGTGATCCACCTGCCTCAGCCTCCCAAAGTGCTGGGATTACAGGCATGAACCACAGCACCCGGCCTACCAATGATTGTTAACAAGTGCCCAGCTGTATTTCAGAATTTCCATGAACTACAGTGACTGTTTTGCGGTTTCTCTTCTCCTCTACCCTCCATGAAAGGGAAGGTCTGTTGTGGTCAGCCTATGCCTATCTCATCAATGTTTGCCAACAAACATTGGCAAACATTGATGTGTGGGGGGTACGTCATAAAACTTGTCTCATTAGTTCACAAGGCCTCAGATAGACTAGAACTCTACTTGAAGAGATGTATTGGAGGAACTGTACCCAGAGATCCCCACACCTGGAGCTGATTTAGGTGACAAGATCCTAAACCTTGGCTCTGAGCTGATACTATAATTGGATAAGACTTTGGGAAGTCTTTGGAGGGTGTGAATGTATTTTGGTTTTTGGAGGAATGTGGCCAGAGATGGGACTGTGGCAGATTAGAGGTGGCCACAAATTATTTGACACTTCTGTAGATGTGGGACGTTTATCTCCTCCCATTGAATTTTGGCAGTTTTTGGCCAATAAAATATTGTAGAAGTGACATTGTGCCAGTTTTCGCTTCTGAGTCTTAAAAAGCTGGCATCTTCAGACCCTGGCTGTGGGAGACGTCAGCCATTATGTAAGAAGTCTAACTATCCTGCTGTGAGGAAACACAAGTTAGCCATTTGGAGAGGTTGCATGAAGACATATGGGTGACCATATCCCAGGTTTTCAGTCTTCCAGCCCAGACACCAGATGAAGAGTAAAGAAGCTGTTAAGATAACCTCAGTCCCAGGTGCTGCCTGAATGTAACAGCATGAGAGATACGGAAGGAGAACACACAACCAAGCCCAGTAAATGCACAGAATCATGAGAAATAATAAATATATTCTAAGCCATTATGGTTTTGGATATATTTTATGCAGAAATATATAGTTGGAGCAGAATATAGGTATATATATTTTTAACCTGGAACTGATTTACATGTCAAAATCCTGTGTTGTAATAGGATAACATTTTGGGGAGCTTTAAGAGGGCATCAAGTGTATTTTGCAAATGGGGAAAACATAAATCATTGGTGACCAGAGGTCAGACTGTGGTAGACTAAAGATGGCTGCAAATTCTTTGCTATTGCTCCTAATGAGAGGTGAAGTTTCACTCTCATTCAACAGAATGTAGCAGGAGTGACAATCTAGAACTTCCAAGACCAGGATACAGGAACACTTTAACCTCTTTCTGTCTCTCCTAGGACAGTTCTTTGATTGTCTAGAGTCATGTAAGTTGGGCCACCCAGAGAGTATGAAGGTGAGGCCATGTGTGGGTGTTTTGGTGGTCAGACTCTGTTAAGCCTGGCCTTTTAGCCATCCTTGCAAAGGCTCTAGACATGTGAACAAAGCCATCTTGGACCCTAAGACTAGTCCGTCTACCAGCTGAATATCATCAGATAACTTCATTTTACACTACATAGAACAGAAGAATAACACAGTTGAACCCTGTCTAAATTGCTCACCCATCAAAACATAATTAAGTTGGTTAGAGTTACTTAGAGGAATTTGGGGATACTTAGAGTTACTTGGGGGTAATTTTAAGGCAAGCAGTAGATAACTGCTGCCAAGTGTAAGTTATAAAATAGAGTGGGTCAATTCAAACGAAGATATATATTTAAAAATGAAATAAGAAAAGAAAACTAAGTCTCAAGGAAATTATACAATTCTTCAACAAATTCTTGTGGGCATCTCATGTTATAGAAAGAACAGTGGAACATAGAGTCATATCCTAGAGAGAAAAAATTTCCCCCACTTAAAAAAAAACACACAAAAAAAATTAACATTGCATTGTATTTTGGCCTGAGGCTTTCAACTCCACAAGTTTTCTTTAAGATAAATCGTTGAACTTAATTCATTAGGTGCAGATTCTCTTCAGAACCTCTGAATTTAAAAAATGAGTATATTCATAACTTGAATTTACAATCCATTATATTAAATCTTCACGTCCAATATAACCAAAAGCAAGAATACTCAAAGTTCTTTAGACCTAAACTCTTCAAACATTCCTGAAATTAGTATCACCCTTCAAATGATTGGGGCTTTTTGGGTTCCTCACTCTCTAACTTCTATATTTTACAGGTTACAAAATCCCATACAGAAAAGGACACAGGAATATTACCTGCTGCTGCCGGGATAATATTACTTGTAAATTTCCCCAGGAGAAGTTACTTGCATTCTCTTCTGTGCTCCCCTAGAGATACCAACATTTGAAATCTTTACCATTATTGAGCTTATTACACAGCATCACAATAATTGGCTTCTGTGCCCTTCCTAAAGTCCATGTTTCAAGAGTACATGTGCCAGTGCTTGAAAGAAAAGGGGAGATAATTTATATAAGGTAACCTGGTAACATATTTTTATCTTCCCAATATTAAAAAATCTTAGAAGTTAGGATAGTGTCCTTTTTTTTTTTTTTTTTTTTTGAGGCAGCATCTCGCTCTGTCATCCAGGCTGGAGTGCAGTGGCGCGATCTCAGCTCACTGAGAGCAATGTGCTATTCTACAATTTTACATTTTTATGTTGCTTAAAAACTGTAGGCATGTGGATTCAGCTACTGTATCTTCAAAATCTACAGCACATGATATTTTATGTGAAAAAAAGCTAACAGTGACTGTAAAGTCAAAGGTAGTTCTGCTCTGTGTTCTGCTTTAGCTCTGCCTTTGAATGGAAAGCCAGTGTAACCTCTTAACTACAGTGTCCTGGGGAAGCTAAATGAATAAGCAGTAGATATTTAATATATGACCCATCAAGATCATGCCTACAGATACTTAAGTGAACTCCAGGGAAGCAGCTGTCCCTTTGAAGCAGTCTGCTTGCAGAATCAAAAAGAGCCATTTGAGAAACCCTCTAAAACACTGAAATTTCAAAAACCACTATCTGGACATCATCGTCTGGCCCTTGGTGCTCTGAAATTCTGAGCAGGAGCTGTTTTCTCCTAATCTTCATCTTCATCCCGATATAAAACTTGTTTTCATGAAATCAGCACATAAATATTTTTATTGATTACATCAAATTGTCATGGTAATATGTCCTGTTTCTGTTACAAACATTTCATGGAAAACAAATTATTGGATGGAATTTGGTAGTTTAACATGATATTTTATCCTGGTGATGGAAGCTTTTGAAATTATTTTATGTAAGAGTAGATTTTGACATTTGGAATTCATAGTTATTACTCAGCACATCATGTTCCTTCTATAGAAACTAGCTAATTTTATCGTCTTCCCTTTACCGTTTTTCAGTCTTTAGGAATCAATTATAGATGAACTCTGATTTACAATTTGTATAAGCTAAAACATTATATTAATAACATTTAAAATATTATTTAAAATATCCTTATCTTACATATATATGACTATATATTTGCAATAAAAATATTCTCAGGAAAGAGAAGACTATTAATATGTATTGTAGAAAGAAAATTTGTCCTTATTTCTTCTTTCTGAGTACATGAAAGCAAAGATAAATTTAAAAGGGGCAAAGATATCTTAAAGAGTAAAATATTGATTTTAAAAATACATTATTTTACAAATTTAGAGAAATGAAATTGAACTAGAGACATTTCCCATTTCAATTTGTAGGAATCCAGCTTCCAAGATATAGCTTTTGAATTTAATTATTAAATATTTCCTCTTCAATTATTTATTATATTTAGTATATTGAAATATGCCATCTTGAGAATTCACCTTGATTTAAGCAAAACCAGTATAAAACTCTGGACAATTCTTTGGTAAGAAATTCATAATTTTCCTTAATAAAAAGCATTGGTACATGATTCGATTAGACAAATTCAGTTTGCATACATCTTTCCAGGACATATCTATTGCATAAAAGGAAGGCAAACTTTATTTTATTAATGAATCTATTCTAAACCCTTGATAATAGTGTGATATATGATTTTTGTTTTTATTCCCATTCCAATTATTAGGAGAATTCAAGCATTCCAGAAATATAATCTTCTACTTTGATTTCGTCACTGTTTTGATCTTTAATTGGGCAGTTAGGTACTTGATTCTCTTTATTTTTTATGGTCTATTATCATCTGGTAAATGTGGCTAGTTGAAGAAGCCTAGTTATTTAAAATGAAAGCTATTTCATTTCACAAGAGATAAGGTACGTTCTGAAACACTGCAATCACGACCCAGACAATGGAAGAACAGGGAAATATTTTCTCTGAATTCCTACGACTATAATGGAAACAAGAAAGAAAAACGTTTTGGTTTCCTCTTAAAAATGTAACATCATATTTGTGAAGACAACCACATTGATGCATAATGGGTTCCCAAATATTTGCTGAATAAATGAATAATTAGTCAACACATTTCAAATCTATCCCAATTAAATTCTTGTCACTTTATATTTTAATGGCCCGCTTCAAATAAGGGCCTCTGTTTGTTGTCAGTTTCAGTTGTCTAGGAAGTAGACACTAAGTTGAAATCAGAAGTGAAAGAGACTTTTTTGGTGGAATGGGGTTGGAGAATGTCTGTAAAAGATACAGGAGAGATAAAACAGGAGTAGTTTGAGAGAGACTTCAGACTGTTCATATTGAGAGGTGAGGCCAGCTGGACTTTCTGGGTCAAGTGGGGACTTGGGGAACTTTCTTGTCTAATGAGGATTGTAAAATGCACCAATCAGCGCTCTGTAAAATGCACCAATCAGCAGAATTCTAAAAGTAGCCAATCGCAGGGAGGCTTTTAAAAAGGGCACGCTGACAGGATGGAAATGCAACATGGGAGGGGACAATAAGGGAATAAAAGCTGGCCACCCCAGCCAGGAGCAGCAACCCATTCGGGCCACCTTCCAGGTTGTGGAAGCTTTGTCTTTTCGCTCTTCACAATAAACCTTGCCACTGCTCACTCTCGGGTCCCTGCCATCTTTAAGAGCTGTAACACTCACCTCCAAGGTCTGCAGCTCCATTCTTGAAGTCAGCGAGACCACGAACCCACCAGCAGGAACCAACTCCAGACTCAATATGGGCCTGACACCTATGAAGACAGTGAGGGAAGAAAGAAGGATTTGGTAGGAGGAGCCTAGAGCCACACAGAGCTCTGAGGAAACCTTGACCAGCCTGGTGGGGACCCCCAAAACAACGATTTCTCATGAAAGTTTAGCTGCACTGGGCAGGCATGTCTCAGCTAGCACCCCCACCATGGTCAGTCATTGTATAGGAGCTGCCCTGGAATGCTGGGGAATGTGCCTTGACCTGAATAGGGTGGAAGATTCTGAAGAAGTGGCAAGTGGGTGCTCTCAGCTGAGTACACTCCTCATAATGGGTTTTCTCTTGAAAGGAGGTTTAAGGGACACACTTCCATGACTGTCAAAGTCTGTGCCCTTCAAAGTATCTAATTAGTCAATGCAGGGTTCTTAATCTGTCCAATTTTCTGAATATATGTCCATTTTGTTTTCTGATGTCTTGAAAACTACATGTATCTGTCCTTTGGTATCTGTTATACTCTCTGTTTATATCCTTTTCTCCTGCAGGGCTAACTCAGCACTCAATCACACACTCTTCATTCTGTGACCCTTGGGATATACCAGTTGTAAGATGTAACAAGTGGCTGAAGAGTTAAATAAACTCTCACCAAAATAAGGAATAGAAGGGGAGGTGTGGATGTTCTCTAGGGAAATAAATGATTGATTTAGTCTGCCACACATGTCAGTGAGTGAAATAGCAAGTGCTACTTTTATGGAAAGAATAGAAAAACAAATGATGTTGAAAAATTATTTTAAAATATCCAGGGTAAAGACAGGAGAGAGATGATGTGTTTGTTGGGGAGTGACATTTTTATAGAGAGTGTTCCAGTATGGGGATTTGTGTGAAGGAAGCAAGTAAGCCACAGAGTTGTGTCGGGTGAGGACCATCCGGTTATAGAAAATAGGAAATGAAAGGCCCTGAGCTAAGCACATTTTTGGCCTGGTCAGAGAAAAGCAAAGAAGCCACTGCAGCTGCACTGAAGGAGCAAGGAAATATAGTAAGCGATGAGTTAGAGGAGGCAGTCATTTGTCAGAATAAGCACTGGGGGCCTATTGTAATGTTGAATTTTATTTTGAGTCAAAGGGGAAAACATTACAGTATTTCAGCAGATGAGTAATATTCTCTAACTTAGGTTTTAAAAGATCACTCTGGCCACGATATGTGGTGAATAGACGGTAGGAGATATTATTAGGGATAGACCATCATAAACAAGCATCAAGAAGACTCAAAACACAAGAACAGAATGTCCAATTCTGTAAGAAGATACAGAAATTCTAAACATGTATGCAATTAATGAAATGGCCTTGGATTATATGAAGCAAAAATTAGAACTGCAAGAAAAATTTAGAAAATTACCAGCATAATATGAAATTTCAACACAAAAATAATTCAAGCAAAGAAAAGCAGATAATACAATCAGTAGAACAAAATTAATAAGCTTGATCTGAGAGATATGAAAAACCATTTCTGCATCCAACAATTAGAAAATTCTATTGTTTAGGCCTACATGGAATATTTATAAATGTTGATAATGTTAAAAGGTAAATGAAAGCCTCAAAATTTCAAAGACTAGGTATATGCAGACTATATTCACTGATAATATAATAATTAGAAGAAAATAACAAAAGATATGTAAATTTTTTCTGAATAATTAGAAATCAAATAATCACAACTCTGATAAATTATTTAATCATTGAAAAAGAAATTCTAATGGGATTAAAAACTACCCAGCACTGAATAATAAAGAATATACTACATATCAGCATTTAGACCTTGAGGTAGGCAAAACTCTTAAATCTACAAAATATCTAGCTGTGTAAAGATGTTAAATTTTACTCTTAATTTTTTTTTTCATTTTTTTGGTCTGAAAACGCTAATGAACGTATAACTGACAAATCAAATTTAGGTAGTATTTGCAATGCCTACAGATAACAATGGAATGATATCAATCATGTATTAAAAAATTCATGATTTGTTCAGAAAAACTCAGAGAACTAATTAAAAATGAGAGAAAAAAAGACATGAACCAGCATGTTATAAAAATATATATGGCCGATACATACAAATAAGTACTTAGCTTTATTAATGAGTATTTAAAAAATCAAGATTACAATGAGATCCTATTTTACACCTCTTCTATTGGAAAAAAAAATTAAAAATCTGAAAATATCAAGTGATGGAGAAGATATGGATCCACAGACTCATTTATGTATTACTGGTGGAAATGTAAAGTAATACAATCACTTAAAAAACAGACACTGTCTTGTAAAATTGTACTTTCTTACACTCCACAACCCTAGGCAGATACATGCGTCTTGGGTCAAATTTCCTAGAAGCAGACCCCGAGACAGGGATTCTTGGACGATTAGCAGCAGCGCCAACAGAACCCAGTAAAGGAGTCCCTGAGAATCTGGGCAAGATACTAAAAGCATCTGCTACCATCTGGGAGAAACTTTTTACATGTGCAAGATTGTTTACAGATGCAGTGCTTACAGTGACCAAAACCTAGAAACAATCATTTTAGTTCATTGACACAAGAGTGAATCTATCTCGTGTTGGATAGTCACATAATAGAATTAATATTAACATTAATATTAATAAATCATATTAGTAAAACAGTCACAGTGAATTAACCTCATCCACATGCAACAACATAGATGAATCTCAGCAATATAATATTGAGTATAAAATAAATGTACATACACCATGAAAGTGTTTTTAAGAAGCTAATAAAATGTAGAGGAATACATAAAGATGAGTTAAAAATATATAAACCTATAGCAAGGAAATAGTGAATGAAGCATCTTGATGGTTATTGGGTTAGGAGTGGCAGGGGGATGTTGTGGAAGTCTGGGGGATGCATATATAGATTATCCATTGAGTACCAGTTTTTATATCGAATGATAATAGGTTCATGAGTGCTTGTGATGTTATTTTTAAAAATGAATTGAAGATTAAATAAATAAAAAGAAGTTTTGGTGTGGATAAATGAGTATGTAATGAACAAATAAGTAGAATTAAGAAAATTCTGTATATCTATAATATTTTTTAAAGAAGATTTTTAAATTATAGGGTAGGAATTCTGTTCCAGAGATGAGTTAGAGATGATCTTAAAATATTTGTCTTGACTACCGATAGAGTGTGATGGTCCTTTACCTAGATGGGGAAGACTAGAAGGAAAGATTTGGAAGCAGGTAGATAGTGGGAATCAAGATAATGGTTTTGGACATGTTAAGTCTGAAATGCCTATTTGGTCCCCAAATAAAGACATATTGTATGCAGTTGGATTTTAATATTGAAGTTAAAGGGATAATTCCTGGCCAGAGATACTATTATGAGTTGCTACTATGTTTCGAAGGCTACAGGACTTGATAAGATCACTTAGGTAGTGAATGTAGATGAAAAAGTGATGAGATCTGAGAAATGACACTTGAGACGCTTCAGTCATTAAAGGTCAAGAAAAAGGGATTAAGCAAAAGTGTGGGAGGAGTCACATACTGAGGGAGATATAAGAGAGAATGATGTTAATAATGTTCCAGGAACCAGATGAAGAAATGTTTCAAGAAAAAGCAAGTAATTTGTTGTATCAAATGCTGTGTAAAAGTCTAGAGGAAAAAGAACTGACCGCTGGATTATCAACATGGAGGTCATTTGATGTCCTTAAATCAGCAGTTTTAGTGAAGTGGTGGGATGGTCCAAGAAAGAGTGGGAGGAGAAGAAAGTATAGAAACATCTCATTGCTTGATGTGTGTCCAGGTGGAAATAGGTTAGTGTTCTGAAACACTTTCCTTAACTGAGACAGTCAGCTTCGGTGTCAGAATTTCCGATCTACCGAATTTAAAATCCAGAAAGTGCCCCAGTGATGGCTTACTGCAATTCTATAATTGTACACATGAAATACTTGAGATCTGGAAAGGTAGTACTAGTTATAATACATAAAAACAAAGCTGATTAGTTAATGAGATCGCCAGAACCAAATTGAAATTTTCCAAATCTTAATTCAGGGTTATTTATATGTCAGTGAAAAAAAAATCAGCTAGCTTTTAATTCTAATTTATCATGGAAGCAGGAATAAAATGTGTTTTATTTAGCTATCAACAGAACAGATAGAATTGCTGTTGTATGTTATACAAAACTTATTGAATTACTTCCTTTCCGGATTGTATCATAAGCCACCACTTTAATCTGTTGAAGTCGTACTCAGCATTTGGGTTGCAGGTTAGATGTCAAGAAAGCAAAGCCAAATACAACAGCATGTTTTTATTCATGCTTTTGAATCATACATCAACTTACCCCTTCTGTTTGCAGGAATAAGTGAGACTTCATAAGTACGTGAGAGTAAATGACTCGGAGCTTCTCTGAGAACCAAGAAGAGCCCTTTTCTCCTACCAGTATTTTTTTCTCTTTAGTTATACAAATACAAATAATCATTGGAAAACTTAGAAATGTATTATTGATTACTTGTACATTTAACCTGACAACTGAGTCACACTCATCAAGCAGCTTTGCATTGAAAAATATAATATCCCAAACAAGTTATAGATAGAAAAGCACTTTGGGAAATTTAACCTTGTATGAATGTTCCGATTAGGATACATACTCACTTATGAAGAATTATAAGAGTAATTTCTCAGCCATGTCAATTGATGGCAAAAGGGAAAGCTTCTTTGAAGAAATAATGTGTCATGCTCTTTGGAAGCTTTTATTTAAGAGGAATATAATATTCCTAGTAATATTGAAATCCCCCAGAGTGTGTGATATGGCTAATGTCATCTTTGTGTCCTTTCTTTCTTTCTCTCAGTTAAAAGCCATCCAATGAGAAAAGTATGGGTTCATTCCTTTTGTGCAAGAAAAAGACAACTAAAGCATATTTGTTATCAAAATTGGAAGTTAATGCAGTGCTCATTAATAATATCCAGGGCTAAAAGTCAGGAGAGATCTTAGATTAGTCTTGCCTCCACAGACTAAATATATTGATTATATGACATAATGTTTAAAAAGATAATTCTATGAAAACTTTCCTTACCCTTGTTTTTTGGTATCAGTTTGGAGATTTAGCATGTATTTTGGAAATCCTTGTCTTTGTCTTTAACATTTAATGTTAGCTATAAACGTTTGGTGTATTTCAAAGAAAATTTAATATGCCTACTCTTAATTCATTTACACTGAATTCCTAAAACTGTTTTGATATTTAAACAGTCTGAAGAGATCTTTCAAAATTTTCACTTAGTAGAAAAGGATACTGTATTTATCTGAGGAACATATTTGTTAGAATTCTTAACATTTGAGTATTCTTCATGTAGAAAAATACATAAATAAAGTTGTGCATTTCATTCCAGAAACTTTAATCCCTTTTCAGGATGCTCAGAATCAACAGGAAAAGCTGCAGGAAAATGAACATTTCAGGAGCAGTATATAGACCTGGGTGCTTTATTCATATTTTTATATTTAATTATCACGTCAAATCTGATGATATTATTAAGCCCATTTAGCAGATGAGGAGTCCAAAGTTTAGCAAATTTAAGTATGTTGCCCAGTGTTACAAAGATTTTTGACTCCAAAGCTCAGGCTTGCTACCACAATACTATGCCAAAGAATGAATTACTGAATAAGTTAACGAATTAGCAAAAATGATCCCATGATTACATTTAGTGCAGGTCATATTGCTTTTATATCTTTACCAAGTTAGTTCATTTTTTTTCCCCACTAGAACAGCAGTGTCCAATCTTTTGGCTTCCCTGGGCCACATTGGAAGAAGAATTGTCTTGGGCCGCACATAAAATACACTAACAATAACAATAGCTGATGACCTTAAAAAAAATCGCAAAAAAAAAAAATCTCATTTTTTTTATTTATTTTTTTTTTTGAGACAGAGTCTTGCTGTGACCAGGCTGGAGGGCAGTGGCTCAGTCTCAGCTCACTGCAACCTCCGCCTCCCAGCTTCAAGCGATTCTCCTGCCTCAGCCTCTCAAGTAGCTGGGATTACAGGCACGCACCACCACACCCAGCTAATTTTTGTATTTTTAGTAGAGACTGGGCTTCACCATGTTGGCCAGGCTGGTCTCAATCTCCTGACCTCGTGATCCACCCACCTCGGCCTCCCAAAGTTCTGGGATTACAGGTGTGAGCCACTGTGCACAGCCGTCATTATGTTTTAAGAAATTTTACAAAGCTGTCCTGGGCCACATGTGGCCTTCAGGCCACGGATTGGACAAGCTTGCCCTAGAATTTAAGCTCATTGAGGACGCATAACATACCTATTTTTGTGTTAGCATGCAACTTGGCCTAGAGAAAGAATCTGATGAATACATGAATTTTTTGAATACGTAACTGACTGGCCAAGAATCAGTGTTTACTCTTCTCTTTTACCCTCTTACGTAGAATTCAATCAAGCCTCAAATACTATCTGTCTTCTTTCCAAGTGTTATGAATTTGAATTTTCAGGCTAGGCCATAATATCAACTAACTTCAAAAGTAGCATAAGGCACTATATTTTCCAATAATCTACATATAAATCACTGAAAATCAGAACTCCATGTGTGTATTAGATGTAATAGATACTTAGGATTAGCTCCCATTGTGTTTGTATTTCCCTTTTTTTTTGTTGAACAATTGTCCATGCTGCCACATAGTCTACGATAATTTATATTTGTTATAAGATATTTCACTGAGTAAATGTGTCATGTTTTATTTACATATTTTCCTATTACTGGGCAAAAAAAAAAGTTAAATATAGTTATTTTACCTAGGATTTTTTTTCTCCAGAATAAATTCCCAGAAATGATACACCTGAATCCAAAGCCTGGAAACACTTAATAAAACTTACAATAAATATTGCCAAATTGGCTTTCAAAGTTAATTTTCTAAATTATGTTGCCCTCAGAAATATTCTAACGTTTGCTTTTTAGTAAATTTGCCAAAATAGGACATTATTGACATTTAATAAAAAATAAAATAGTAAGTTTAAAATGGTACCTCATGTTTAACTGTTCATTAACATTTGAGTATTCTTCATGTAGAAAAATACATAAATAAAGTTGTGCATTTCATTCCAGAAACTTTAATCCCTTTTTAGGATGACCCAGAATCAAGAGGAAAATTATTTCCTTTAGAACATAAATTTTTGGACAGATATAGGTATTACCTCATTTTACATGGCCAAA
This sequence comes from Pongo pygmaeus, assembly GCF_028885625.2. Classification (NCBI taxonomy): domain Eukaryota; kingdom Metazoa; phylum Chordata; class Mammalia; order Primates; family Hominidae; genus Pongo; species Pongo pygmaeus. The sequence goes on along the minus strand of NC_072373.2, from coordinate 150,992,523 downwards.
CTACTCTGGCTGTAGAAAGGATTTTGAGTGAGATTTCTTCAAAAATACTGCCAATCCCACTATTATTAGAACTTAGGTTGAAATAAAATATTTGATATTTAACATGTGAATCCATGTAGCAGCAGTCAGAAATTCTGGCAAATGGCTAATTATCTTAGTTTTACAGCCTTGTGTAATTCTTTAAATGTTTTTTGTGTAAAATACACACTGAATTGATTTCAACATGTAAGTTGTGATTGTTTACAAAAATAAATGTTAGGTTTCAGAGATACCAGATTCTTTTTAGAAAAAGCACAGACACATGTGTAATGTTTTTTGAATGTAACATATTGCCATTGTTAACTGATTGATTAGTATCAGTGACTCCTAAGGTAGAACTTTCATAACTAAAAATTCATTTAGGGTTATCTATGTATCACTAGGGATCTAGGTTACTGAATTTAGTGTTTGTAGTGAAGTAATATTGAAGCAAGAAAGGAAAGATCCGAGATAGAATACACACGAATTAATTTATAATCCTGGCAATGCCATGAATCAGCCATAAGGCATTAGATTTTTCTTGCCTAAAATTCTTTTTTTATATACATATTTTTATTATACTTTATTTTCTAGGGTACATGTGCACAAAACGTGCAGGTTTGTTACATATGTATACATATGCCATGTCGGTGTGCTGCACCCATTAACTCGTCATTTACATTCGGTATATCTCCTAATGCTATCCCTCCCCCTTCCTCCCACCCCACAACAGGCCCCAGTATGTGATAGTCCCCTTCCTGTGTCCAAGTGTTTTCATTGTTCAATTCCCACCTATGAGTGAGAACATGCGGTGTTTGGTTTTTTTGTCCTTGTGATAGTTTGCTGAGAATGATGGTTTCCAGCTTCATCCATGTCCCCACAAAGGACATGAACTCATCATTTTTCATAGCTGCATAGTATTCTCTTGCCTAAAATTCTAACCAAAGCTTTCTTCCCTTTTATAATTCACAAAGCTGTAGGGGGTTACAGTGTGGTACTGCTTATGAAAAATTCTTTGTAACCTCTATGTGGCTAAAGCATTGTTATCGAAAGTTTTTAAAATCATGAATTACTAGCAAAAAGTCAGGTAGTAGTATTTCTGTTTTTAGAAGCACGTTGGTTCTGTGGCTACATCATCCTTATTTTAAAAAATGAGCTTCTCTGAAGTTAGTGTCAACATATATCTTGGTATCTTATAACCTGAGCTGTATTATAGCAAAGTTGGGGGGAAAATTATCTTCTAATAAACACCTTCAATTTTATATTCATTTATTCAATTCACACAATTAGTTAAAAAAAAATTTAGAGTACCTATGTAGGTACTGGGGATCTACCAATGGGCATAACACAAAAAAATTCCCTGTTGTTATGAAATTCACATTCCAATGACCTGAAGAATTAAGAAAATAAGAGAACAGTGCTAAAAATGGGTCTAGTAGATTCTACAGGAATATAGAATAATTGTATATTACTGGAAAAATTAATAAGATTAGTCAATCTGAAGCATTTCACAATCCATTTTATTTGGTAGCTGTGTGATGACCTCTATTCGGGGCCTAGTCATGTATGATTGTCCTGTCTCTCTCAGGTGGATAGAGATTCTAATGTGATCGGTTGGGAACTGGGGACTTTATTTCTGTCAATACATCCTCTCCCAAAATGGAAAAAAAATCCCTCAAAAGCATATGATGAACTGATAAGAAAATGAGAAATACCTAGACTTGGGATTAATTAAGGGAAGGTTGGAGCTTATCATGGTATGTTGAACACTGAAGCTGGCACTGGCCTTGAGAGCATTTGCTGAACTTGATGAACTCCAATCTTGTTTCCCATGAGTTTTAGGGACACGAGGGACAGAAGAGAAAATTCTGGTCCTGATCACAGTAGGGTGACTACTAGGAAAATCTCACTGTAAAAAGTATTATCCTAAAAAGATATACTGTAATTCTCAGTATTCTGGTGAACAAAAAATACCCATCCTCTTCCCCAGTCTCATCCAAGTGATGAACTCCTTGAATCTTGATGTTGAGCAGCAGAAGTACCTGAACAGTTAAAGCAAGAAGAAGGACCTCATAGATTTGTAGTGTAAATTTAGAGTAGCTGAAATACCAAGAATGTATCTGAAGAGACTCAGCAATTATGCTAAAGTGATGCCAAACTGGTAATGCTTCCAGCCACCTGGTAGGAAAAAATGTAAATGGTGTCTAAGGGAACAGCTGTTTACCCTCCATCTAATGGAAACTGTGCAATTTGCAGTCAGAACTCAAGAAGTGCATAAGGACCAGGCACAATGTATTCATTCATTTATTCGATAAATAGTTTTTGAGGATTCACTATGCATTAGGCAGTCATCAGTAAACTGATTTAATTTTCAATTAAGAATAATTGAAAATTCTTACTCTTAGGAAGCTTACATTCTGGTGGGTAAAGAAAGAATAAAAACTTAAAATATAAAATATGTTAGATGGTAGTGATAAGTTTATCACAAACTTAAAATGACACAGGTTTATTATCTTACACTTTTGTGAGTTAGAAGTCCAATATGGGTCTCACTGGTCTCCAGATCCTGTAGGGGAGAATCTATTTCCTTGCCTTTTCCAGATTTTAGAGGCTGCCCATATTCCTTTGTTCATGGCTCCTTCTGACATCTTCAAAACCAGCAAAAGCAGGTTGAATTCTTCTCACATCAAATCACTCTGATGGATAATTCTGCCTTTTAAAGGCCTTTGTTTATTGTACCAACCTGGATAATCCAAGATAGTCTCCCCATCTGAAGGATCTTAATTTATGTTTGCAAATCATTTTTGCTATGTAAGGTAACATATTCACAGATTCCAGGTATTAGGATGTGTACCTCTTTGGAGGGCCATTATTCTACCTTCACAGTCATCTACCACTAGGGGAAATGTTAATTAGAACAAGTATGAAAACACAATTTGGCATTGCCTAGAGGGATAAACATATGCATATCTAAGACCTACCTATTTTACTTTCAGGTGTATACCCTCAGGAACTTTTATATTTTCTGAAAAAGATATGCAGAATGTTTATAGTGGCATTGTTTTAAATAGCTCCCAAGAAGAAACAACTCAAAAACCTGTCAACAGTAGAATGGATGAAATATATTGTGAGATATTATAAAGTGGAATATTATACATCAGTGAACATTAATGATTTAACAAGTATTGGAATTAACATTAATGAATCCCAGAAATCGGATATTGAGGTAAAGAAGCAAGTCACAGAGGGGTATGTATAACATTATTACATTTATATAAAATCCCAAAACATGCAATATTAAATATTTTCTTCATGAATACATAATTATTAATAAAATGTAAATAAAAGAATTGTCAACCTGAGTGGTGGGTCTACTTACACATGTGTTTTCTTGATGTTTGTGTTTGCCTGATATTTAATTTTTACTTTAAATTATATATTTTTCTATTTTTCAGGATGTAAGGTATTTTTAATAATAAAACATTTTAAACATTTACTGAGATGATTATTAGTTTTATTTTACATAGGCTCTATAGCTTTGGGGCAGTTACTTTTATTCTCTGAGTGTCAAGGTTAATAATTTGCAAAATAAGGATAATTATAGTTATTAGTGTGAAAAATCAAATTAAATAATGCATGAAAAGTGTTAGACAAGTAACATATAATATTAAATAATTTATTTCCTTAGATTGATAAAGTAACCAGAAAAAAATAGTTATGTATCACCAAATCAATCAACAGAGGTTATTAAACAGTTAAGATATATAAAAAAAGATAAGCTGTCATAGTGGCAGAACAAGTGGTACTTGATTGTGAACAAATAAAAGGAAGGCTAGATTACAAATAGTGATTGTTATTATATGACAGTTTCTATAGTATCCAAAACAATTGGAGACAGTCTTCTGTGAGTACAAGATGCATTTCTTCTAAGATGAATCACAAGTATTATTTTTTAACTTACTTTATCAAATATCTTGTCCCCTTATTATCAACTGCATTATTTCAAATAATACAAATATATCTTCATTAATTTATTTAACAAGTATTTACTGGGTGAACCATTGTTTCAGATACTCCAGATACAGGAGTGAACAAACCATACTAAATCCCTGTCCAATGGAGTTTACAGTCATTTTTGTGGAGACAGACAGGACATTAAAATGTCCATTACTGATTCATCCATCAATCCTTCCATCTATATAATTATTTTGGATAGTTACATGTGACGATGACAGAAGAAAAGGACACTGCATAGTAAGACAAAGAGTAAAAATAAGTAGCTCAAGCATTGGCAACTGTGAAAGGCACATAAGGAATATTTCTCTGTGGGGATGACTTGAAAATGATGAATCGACTGCAGCAAGGCAAAATGGAATGAGGAAACCAGCCGGAAGATGCGCTGTCTTTTGTCCTGTGTGCACCCTTCTCCACTGCATGTGTGCTTTGGAATACTGACTGGCAAAGACTGTATGAATCAGGAGGCCCCCTTGCCCTGTGACTTCCTGTTGAGTCTAGCCAATGAGGATACTGGTAGGAAATCAGAGTGAAGCAGCAGTGTGAGGTAAGGGATTTGTTTTTCTCTGATGTGTCTCCCCAGGCTGGTTTTGTCCTACTATGGACAGCTGGCAGTCATCATGCAGCTTTCTTTTTCCTCTTACCTTTTAAACCTGGTGTGGTAAAACCCTCTCAGTGTCACTATATCTCCCTTCCTAGAGGGCAGCACCATTCCTTGCTGCTTTTCCTAAGCCCTTCCCATACTTTGCAAGTAGTCTCTTCAATTACCCAGCTTGAGGATGCTATTTCTTTCCTCTTCAGGTTCTGACTGATGCAGAGGCTGTTGAAGTAGACCACATGATTAAAGCAAGAGAGGGAGATAGAAGTGGAGATGGTGGCAACCTATTATACCTGGATATACTTGGTATACAAACAAAGAGACTCAATGATGAATTGAATAATGAATCTGAAGGAAAAAGGAGAACAAAACACTTGAATGTGCAGGTGTCAATTGTATACCATCATAGTACCATCAAAAGAAGTAGGAAATAGTGGAGATGAAAAAGGTTGATATGATTTGGCTACTTCCCCACCCAAATCTTACTTTGACTTGTAGTTCCCATAGTCCCCACATGTGGGGGGAGGAAGCCGTTATGAGGTGATTTAATCATGGGGTGGTTACCCGCATGCTGTTCTCATGATAATGAGTGAGTTCTTACGAGATTTAAAGTCTTTATAAGGAACTTTTTCCCCTTTTGCTTGGCACTTCTTCTTGCTATTGCCATGTGAAGAAGGACATGTTTGCTACTCCTTCAACCACGATTGTAAGTTTCCTGAGACCTCCCCAGCCATGCTGAACTGTGAGCCAATAAAGCCTCTTTCCTTTATAAATTACACAGTCTCGGGTGTGTCTTTATTTGCAAGATGAGAATGGACTAATACACTGGTGATGAGTTTGATGGAACTCAAATTTTATTTTGAGTATGTTATATTTTCTCCTTTCTGCTCTTGTCCTCCATAGGCGAAGATTTAAAGGTGATAGAAAATGGTGGGAGGAGGCCAGGCTGAAGAAAATGGACACTGAGCCGTGTTGTTAAGGTCAATATTCAGTTTTGAGCCAGTTATGGAGCTCAGGAAAGAAGTCTGTGCTATATATATAAATTTGGGGGTTATCAGCATGTAAACGATATTTCAAGCCTTAAGACTGGATACAATCACCTACGATGAGAGCTACTCCCTAAAATACATCTCCCTCAAAACTGTATCTGTTTCCTTGGTCCACTGACATTTTTAAATACATATTTTGTTTCATATATGTCAGGGACATCAGAACTACAGATCTCTATTTATAGTGACTAAGTACCAAATTATTTATATTTTTATTAACTCTGCTACCTCTCCTGAAATTATTACAAACAGCCTTCCTTCCCACACTCTTGCTTACCTGAACTCTCCAGTTTTATAGGAGCTACTATATTCCTTCACCCCCTTTCTTACATATTCTTTACCTTCTCTCCCTCTCTATTTCTGTTCAAAGACTATTCTCTTGGTTGTCAAATATCCTTAGTGCTCTGCACAATACACAATGTTTCTGGTACTGCCATTTCTCACTGCATTCAAATTTTGTACTCTTTTCCCCCACTATTTTTATGCCTATCGCAAGAAGCTTCTGTTTCTGAACTAACAAACTGCACCATAATGAGAAATTTGGCTGTATAATTCCCTCAATTAACTCTCTGCATGGAGGAATTCAGTAATTATTTTCCTTCAAAAAACCCCATGATGATGAAGAATAATAATTATTTTTAATTGAAGTACTACTCACAACACCACTCACTAAAATTTATATCGGTATAACATATATAGATATATTTATATATTTTTTCTATGGTATCTTCCATTTTTTGATAGGTAATAATCTCCATTCTATTTTATCTGTGAGACAGAGGAGGATCATCAATATCTGGGTTTTCAGGTAGTGGAATAGTATATTTAAGTCTTTTGTGCCATTGATATATAGGGGTTATAGTTAGGGTTCCCTGGTAATTGTGGATTCATTAGGGTTATAAGCTGTTTTTTCTAGTTTTAAACCTGCAAGTTCTGTGTCCCAAAAATCTCCTTTGTCCCTGGAAAATCAGGCCACACATCCTGCACTTAGACTTCTCTGAATCATTTGAAAGTACGTAAATTCATTGCAGAGAAGTAGAACTTGCTTTTACTTGCAATGACTTCAAAGTGACAATTAGGCAATAAGCTAATATGTCTCCCATTTATGAGGATGTAGCTCTTAGTAAATAAACTCTTATCATGTGCAATGAAATTGATGGTATTTTTTTCTCACATTTTCATTCTGATATATGAAGACAGGTGTAATATATTTCTGTTTCTGGCCCAGGATTTGTGATTTATTTATCTAAATATTTTATAGTGTGTGAGAACTATAACAAAACAAAAATAAAACAAAACTAAATATTATCTACCTTATATCCTTGGAGGTTCTATATGATAAACACGGTGAGAAATTTAAAAGCAATAACAACATCTCATTCCTCTTGCCTACTAGAAGAATGGCAAATTTGCTCATTCTCTCTTCAGGGTTCTCAACCACCAGCTTCTGTGTGCGTATCTTTGGCACCCTGTACATATTATCTTTTACTTTGTCTTTGTTCTATTTATTTCTTCTCTGAATCTATCAAAATAGTTTCCATGTTTTATACTGCATCATTCTCCAATAAGAAATACCTGCCTTTAAAAAAAAATTCTATTTTTTTTATCTTGTTTTGGACAGTGTTTCCCTCTGTCATACAGGCTGGAGTGCAGTGGTGTGATCACAACTCACTGCAACCTCAACCTCCTGGGCCCAAGCGGTCCTCCTACCTCAGCCTCTCGAGGAGGACCACAGGCACATGTCACCACAGGTAGATAACTTTTTAGTACTTTTTGTAGATACAGGGTATCCCTAAGTTGCCCAGGCTAGTCTTGAACTCCTGAGCTCAAGCAATCCCCCCACCTCGTCCTGCCAAATTGCTAGGATTACAGGTGTAAGCCATGGTGCCTAACATCTGTTATGCTATTTTTCCTTTCCTTACACTGCCTACTCAAGATTTGCTTAAACAATTATACCTATTTTAAGACAGTGAGTGGAAAAGCAATGTTTGAGATAGTTTGCTTTTTTTACCCAATGCAAGTCAAAACAGCGTAAATTTTCTTAAAATATGTAATATGCCTATTTTTCTCATTACCTAACCTTGGCAGAAGAGGTATGTCTTAATCATTCACTGTTTACAATCCCCCTCCTCCTAACTCGAAGTGGAGAAAATATTTCACTTGCTTTAAAAAAAAAAAGTTAAACAAGGGTTTGTCTATGAAAGCTATAAAATAATGACTCAGTAGGATTTTCAGTGAACCCCCAAGTTGTTTTGCCTCTATTACTTAAACAACAGAATTCTGGGTCAGAAGAACTGAAATCTACCCATGCCATCTCAGAAAACTTAAAATGACATGGTTAGACAAAATTTTAGATTCCTATCCTCTCTGAGATAAAAATTTAAGTGATCCATTGGAACATTTTCTTGATAAATAACTTGACCCAAGAATGCCAGATACTCAAAGACAAAAATGTAATTATGAGGGCCAAGTTGTCTTTGAGGATACTGGATTTTTAAAAAAATGCAAAAGAGATCTCTGTTTCTTCTTTAGCACAGCACGGTGGTCCAAGACTATTGGAGTCTATATGTGTTATTTTCTCATTTTTTAAAATTCTTTCTTCTCATCACAAATCAATACACAGCTTGACAAGTAAACACATAATGTATAAAGTCAACTTACAGATTGCTATAACTGAAGAGAAAGCATGAGTTTATTGGCAAGGGAACACATTTCGCCTACATGGCAGCTCTGGTTGTGGAAAGCTGTTTACAGTGTTTGATATATGACTCATTACATCTGCTACAGGGTGAGAGAATGAAGATACAGTCTAACAGGACTAAAAAGAAAGTGCAGAAATCCAAATTCTCATGCATCTTTTTCCCACTTGCATTTTGTTTCTTTCACACAGTTCTGACCAAATTGGGAATTGATTTATTCTGATAAAAGTCATTTGCATATATAAAGACATCACAATTATTTTACCAAAAATGCTATTGAGTCATATTTGTTAACATATTTCATTATGATATTCATATAAACAATTGAATTAACTGGTTACACTGCAACATCAAAATATTATTTCACATAATTATGCAAATTTTAAGACTCTGTGTTGTAAAGTAGTTTGTCATGCCGTGTAGCTTAGGAGGGTGTCTCTTTGAAAGTGGAGGCAAGATAAATGTTGGCTTAATATGAGAAATTCTTTCTAAAACAAGAGATGTTCTAATGCAGAATATTGCCTTATGAAGTTAGAAATTTCCTATGAAGTGGTTGAGCAAATGCTGGAGGACCTTCAGACAGGAATATCATTGAGGGATTTCCATGTTGCTTCCAGCATCAACACAGGATGTCCTCAAAAGTCCCTTCCAAATCTAACATGCTAACATTTTTTATAAGGATTCTGTAACAGATATTTTACTATAGTTCCACATTTAAAGTTCCATATATTATAGTTCCATATATATATATATAAAATCTTATATATATATATAAAATCATATATATATATATATAAATCTTGCTGTTGTTGTAACTTTAGAATTTAAAAATGACTTTGGCTGTTTCTGAGGAAGTACACGTGAGGATGTTAACCTCTTTGAATGTAGTGAATATTATGCTTTTTCTTGAACATTGTCTTTTGCATTTTACTATATTCTAATATTTTTAAAATAAAAACTGTCTGAAACTTTTAAATAATTCATGTTCTTTTTCATTACAAAACCAAAAAGTCAATTTAAAAAGTTAGTAAAATTTTTATGAAAGCTGGAGACTATTATAATAACTTTGACTTTTGAAGGATTGAAGGCAACCACACTGCTTCCTTATATACCTCTTTTCAATAAAAACCAATTTAAAAATTTACATTTTTCAAGGAGGGATGATTCCCATAAACAAAACTTAAGTATGCATCACCCTGTGCCAGGGTGGATGCCTGTCACTCAAATCACTGTCGTGCCGCAAGCTACCCTGATACAATCAGAAAGGAAAATAGAGTTAGTTAGATGAGTTTACAGAATGATGTCTGCATGAGTGGCAGATGTGTCTGCTATTACCACATTATGTGCACTCAATTTTTATTATAGAACAATTGCTTCTAATAACTTTTATGTTCATGATCAATGTGTCATAAATTCACCTGAATTACAAAAATGACCTAAGAAACCTAAAGAATGGTTCTTCAGTTGTTTTCTCTCAATATATTCAATAACAATAAAAAAGTAACTGATTTGAGCGTGTATTGAAGTGCAGATTCCAACAATCTGTGATATCTCAATTACATGGCCCAAGTCTTCCTGGTTCATAGAAGAGATGACATTATGCCCAAGATGATTATCAATCATCAGCGGCACAATATTGTCTCCTGTAAGTGGGCAGTGTGATTAATAACTGCAATTCAGGCATGATCTGAAAAGCTGTGATCTTTATTGACTAAGGGAACTGGTGACTCTCTCTTTTCATGTTATTTGTACTCAATTTGTGCTGCTTTCGGTTATTGATACATTTTATTACTATTTCAGTGTGATATTCCACTTTATACGAACTCAATAGCAAATGTCAGGTGAAGCAAGAAACATGTTCATTTACTCTCTAGAAATACTTTTGCCTTACTATTGTGGTATTCTATTGCATTCATCGACAAGCTGATGGAAATAGTTAATCTATGTTTGATAGTCATTTCATTTACATATATAACAGGTTTTTAACCTTTATATTTACAAGCATGTCTTCTACCTCCACTGCTGGCTCTAAGTTTTTCCTTCTTCTCTCCCAATTCCTCAACATTAATACTCACTGTGATCACATTTTCAGCTGAATGAAAATGGAAAAATAGAGAAAATAATATTTTAGAAGAGTGTACATTTGTTGACCGTCCAAGAAATCAAATGCTACCTCATTGTTGCCCTGAGTATATATCTGTATAATCTTCAAATGCTAAATGTATATTTATACATAAACATAAACACACCTACATACTGCAAGGTTCCTACTAAAAGCAAGTCTGATTTAGATTAAATGTCTTCCTGTATTTAGTCTGAAATGCCAGCTTTAACCAGCCAAAAGGAACATAGTGTAATGAGTAAGAACACAGGCAGTTAGAGCCAGATGGTTCGGGTTTAAATTTGGGTAAATGACTTATTAGCTATATAATATTAAAAACTGAATTAAGTACACTGTGCTTCAATTTCATAGTGTGTGAAAAGAGTTCTTGGGAAACTAAATGTATTAATTCTATTCTAAATGTTCCTAGAACAGTTTCTGACTCATAAGAAATATTCAGTAGCTGTTAGTTACTATGATTGATTATTGTAGTGAAGGTGTCACAGATAGGCAGTTGTTTAAATGGGGTTGGAATTCATTATCACTCAGATGACATTTAAACATGCGACTAAGTGAGTTCATCTACGGAAGAGATGCAGGCTGAGGACTCAGCCATGGGTCATACCAGCATTTAGGGATACTTAGCAAGTGAGACTAAGAGGGAACTGTTCGTGAGACTGGAGAAAACAAGAGTGGTATTCCAAAAGTCTTGTCAAGAAAGTATTTCAAAAAAGAAATGATCAACTATTTCCAATGCTAAAGGGAGGTGACAACAGGATTAAGAATCATCCATTAGTTTTGGCAACGGGGGGCCTTGATAATAGCAGTTTTATGAGGTAATGGAATGAAAAGAAGTGAGAAAGGGAGAAAATGATGACAGTGAATACAGACCACAAATTATAGGAGTTTTGCTCTAAAAGGGAACAGAGAAATGTGGCAATAAATAAAGGGGAATGAAGTATAATTATTTATTTTTAAGCTGAAATATAAAGTGTTTACTTGCTCATAGAAATTATTCAATAGATACTGAGGCTGATGATGAAAGAGACAAAAGAATTGGTTTCAGGAGCAAACTTCTTCAAAAGGTAAAAAGGGCTGGAATTATAATGCTTTAATTTACTATCTAATGTAATTATTTTGGTTTATTATTTCCTCAGGCCTTCAAATAAGGATCTATGACAGTAGAGATTTTCTGTGTAGTTGTTGTCTTATCGAGAATAGAATTAGGTTATAGGCATGTAATAGACACACAGTATTTGCCAGGCAAAAAAATAAACAAATAAATGAGTGAAAAAATGAATAAATAAATGAAGTAGTTGTGTTTGTCTTAGATGGGAGCACAGACAATCTATTGAAACAGATTGTCAGGAGAGAAGGCAGGTATATAAGAATAGATGCATGTAAGTTAGTGGAATTGCTAATCAAAACACATAGATGTTCATATCAGATTACTTCTATTTAAATCAGTGAAATAAAATATACAAAACTAACTTCAAGGGGAAAATGAAAGATAGAAGCTAGGGAAATCTTGCAGATACTAATACAAAAATACCCAAGAGATAGACAATAGGAGAATACTTAGAAGGTCAAACAACTGACTAATGAATTCCAGAAAGAAAATAGAGAAAAGAGATGAGAGAAAGTTATGAAATAAGTATTTCAATAAATGAGTTAAAATGTGATTAAAGTGAATAATAATTATTAAATTTTCATAATTACAGGAATGAAGGTGAAAGCCTTAAAGCTACAGAGAGAAGAAAAATATGTTTCTCATAAAGTTTTCATACAAAGTCAGGAGACTCCGGGGAGGAGCCAAGATGGCCGAATAGGAACAGCTCCGGTCTACCACTCCCAGCGTGAGCGACGCAGAAGACGGGTGATTTCTGCATTTCCATCTGAGGTACCGTGTTCATCTCACTAGGGAGTGACAGACAGTGGGCGCAGGTCAGTGGGTGAGCGCACCATGCGCCAGCCAAAGCAGGGGCGAGGCATTGCCTCACTCGGGAAGCGCAAGTGGTCAGGGAGTTCCCTTTCCAGGGGTGACAGACAGCACTTGGAAAATCGGGCCACTCCCACCCGAATACTGTGCTTTTCCGACGGGCTTAGGAAACGGTGCCCCAGGATATTATAGCCTGCACCTGGCTCAGAGGGTCCTACGCCCACGGAGTCTCCCTGATTGCTAGCACAGCAGTCTGAGATCAAACAGCAAGTCCACAGCGAGGCTGGGGGAGGGGCGCCCGCCATTGCCCAGGCTCGCTTAGGTAAACAAAGCAGCCTGGAAGCTTGAACTGGGTGGAGCCCACCACAGCTCAAGGAGGCCTGCCTGCCTCTGTAGGCTCCACCTCTGGGGGCAGGGCACAGACAAACAAAAAGACAACAGTAACCTCTGCAGACTTAAATGTCCCTGTCTGACAGCTTTGAGGAGAGCAGTGGTTCTCCCAGCACGGAGCTGGAGATCTGAGAACGGGCAGACTGCCTCCTCAAGTGGGTCTCTGACCCCTGACCCCCGAGCAGCCTAACTGGGAGGCACCCCCCAGCAGGGGCAGACTGACACCTCACATGGCCGGCCAGGTACTCCAACAGACCTGCAGCTGAGGGTCCTGTCTGTTAGAAGGAAAACTAACAGAAAGGACATCCACACCAAAAACCCATCTGTACATCACCATCATCAAAGACCAAAAGTAGATAAAACCACAAAGATGGGGAAAAAACAGAGCAGAAAAACTGGAAACTCTAAAAACCAGAGTACCTCTCCTCCTCCAAAGGAACGCAGTTCCTCACCAGCAACGGAACAAAGCTGGACAGAGAATGACTTTGACTAGCTGAGAGAAGAAGGCTTCAGACGATCAAATTACTCCGAGCTATGGGAGGATATTCAAATCAAAGGCAAAGAAGTTGAAAACTTTGAAAAAAATTTAGAAGAATGTATAACTAGAATAACCAATACAGAGAAGTGCTTAAAGGAGCTGATGGAGCTGAAAACCAAGGCTTGAGAACTACGTGAAGAATGCAGAAGCCTCAGGAGCCGATGCAATCAAATGGAAGAAAGGGTATCAGCCCTGGAAGATGAAATGAATGAAATGAAGCAAGAAGGGAAGTTTAGAGAAAAAAGAATAAAAAGAAATGATCAAAGCTTCCAAGAAATGTGGGACTATGTGAAAAGACCAAATCTACGTCTGATTGGTGTACCTGAAAGTGACGGGGAGAATAGAACCAAGTTGGAAAACACTCTGCAGGATATTATCCAGGAGAACTTCCCCAATCTAGCAAGGCAGGCCAACATTCAGATTCAGGAAATACAGAGAACGCCACAAAGATACTCCTCGAGAAGAGCAACTCCAAGACACATAATTGTCAGATTCACCAAAGTTGAAATGAAGGAAAAAATGTTAAGGGCAGCCAGAGAGAAAGGTCGGGTTACCCTCAAAGGGAAGCCCATAGACTAACAGCGGATCTCTCAGCAGAAACCCTACAAGCCAGAAGAGAGTGGGGGCCAATATTCAACATTCTTAAAGAAAAGAATTTTCAACCCAGAATTTCATATCCTGCCAAACTAAGCTTCATAAGTGAAGGAGAAATAAAATACTTTACAGACAAGCAAATGCTGAGAGATTTTGTCACCACCAGGCCTGCCCTAAAAGAGCTCCTGAAGGAAGCACTAAACATGGAAAGGCACAACCGGTACCAGCCACTGCAAAATCATACCGAAATGTAAAGACCATCGAGACTAGGAAGAGACTGCATCAACTAACGAGCAAAATAACCAGCTAACATCATAATGACAGGATCAAATTCACACATAACAATATTAACTTTAAATGTAAATGGACTAAATGCTCCAATTAAAAGACACAGACTGGCAAATTGGATAAAGACTCAAGACCCATCAGTGTGCTGTATTCAGGAAACCCATCTCACGTGCAGAGACACACATAGGCTCAAAATAAAAGGATGGAGGAAGATCTACCAAGCAAATGGAAAACAAAAAAAGGCAGGGGTTGCAATCCTAGTCTCTGATAAAACAGACTTTAAACAAACAAAGATCAAAAGAGACAAAGAAGGCCATTACATAATGGTAAAGGGATTAATTCAACAAGAAGAGATAACTATCCTAAATATATATGCACCCAATACAGGAGCACCCAGATTCATAAAGCAAGTCCTGAGTGACCTACAAAGAGACTTAGACTCCCACACATTAGTAATGGGAGACTTTAACACCCCACTGTCAACATTAGACAGATCAACGAGACAGAAAGTCAACAAGGATACCCAGGAATTGAACTCAGCTCTGCACCAAGTGGACCTAATAGACATTTACAGAACTCTCCACCCCAAATCAACAGAATATACATTTTTTTCAGCACCACACCACACCTATTCCAAAATTGACCACATACTTGGAAGTAAAACTCTCCTCAATAAATGTAAAAGAACAGAAATTATAACAAACTATCTCTCAGATCACAGTGCAATCAAGCTAGAAATCAGGATTAAGAATCTCACTCAAAACCGCTCAACTACATGGAAACTGAACAACCTGCTCCTGAATGACTACTGGGTACATAACGAAATGAAGGCAGAAATAAAGATGTTCTTTGAAACCAACAAGAACCAAGACACAACATACCAGAATCTCTGGGATGCATTCAAAGCAGTGTGTAGAGGGAAATTTATAGCACTAAATGCCCATAAGAGAAAGCAGGAAAGATCCAAAATTGACACCCTAACATCACAATTAAAAGAACTAGAAAAGCAAGAGCAAACACATTCAAAAGCTAGCAGAAGGCAAGAAATAACTAAAATCAGAGCAGAACTGAAGGAAATAGAGACACAAAAAACTCTTCAAAAAGTTAATGAATCCAGGAGCTGGTTTTTTGAAAGGATCAACAAAATTGATAGACCACTAGCAAGATTAATAAAGAAGAAAAGAGAGAAGAATCAAATAGATGCAATAAAAAATGATAAAGGGGATATCACCACCGATCCCACAGAAATACAAACTACCATCAGAGAATAATACAAACACCTCTACGCAAATAAACTAGAAAATCTAGAAGAAATGGATAAATTCCTCAACACATACACCCTCCCAAGACTAAACCAGGAAGAAGTTGAATCTCTGAATAGACCAATAACAGGAGCTGAAATTGTGGCAATAATCAATAGCTTACCAACCAAAAAAAGTCCAGGACCAGATGGGTTCACAGCCGAATTCTACCAGAGGTACAAGGAGGAACTGGTACCATTCCTTCTGAAACTATTCCAATCAATAGAAAAAGAGGGAATCCTCCCTAACTCATTTTATGAGGCCAGCATCATCCTGATACCAAAGGCTGGCAGAGACACAACCAAAAAAGAGAATTTTAGACCAATATCCTTGATGAACATTGATGCAAAAATCCTCAATAAAATACTGGCAAACAGAATCCAGCAGCACATCAAAAAGCTTATTCACCATGATCAAGTGGGCTTCATCCCTGGGATGCAAGGCTGGTTCAATATATGCAAATCAATAAATGTAACCCAGCATATAAACAGAACCAAAGACAAAAACCACATGATTATCTCAATAGACACAGAAAAGGCCTTTGATAAAATTCAACAGCCCTTCATGCTAAAAACTCTCAATAAATTAGGTATTGATGGGACGTATCTCAAAATAATAAGAGCTATCTATGACAAACCCACAGCCAATATCATACTGAATGGGCAAAAACTGGAAGCATTCCCTTTGAAAACTGGCACAAGACAGGGATGGCCTCTCTCACCACTTCTATTCAACATAGTGTTGGAAGTTCTGGCCAGGGCAATTAGGCAGGAGAAGGAAATCAAGGGTATTCAATTAGGAAAAGAGGAAGTCAAATTGTCCCTGTTTGCAGATGACATGATTGTATATCTAGAAAACCCCATTGTCTCAGCCCAAAATCTCCTTAAGCTGATAAGCAACTTCAGCAAAGTCTCAGGATACAAAATCAATGTAGAAAACTCACAAGCATTCTTATACATCAATAACAGACAAACAGAGAGCCAAATCATGAGTGAACTCCCATTCACAATTGTTTCAAAGAGAATAAAATACCTAGGAATCCAACTTACAAGGGATGTGAAGGACCTCTTCAAGGAGAACTACAAACCACTGCTCAATGAAATAAAAGAGGATACAAACAAATGGAAGAACATTCCATGCTCATGGGTAGGAAGAATCAATATCGTGAAAATGGCCATCCTTCCCAAGGTAATTTACAGATTCAATGCCATCCCCATCAAGCTATCAATGACTTTCTTCACAGAATTGGAAAAAACTACTTTAAAGTTCATATGGAACCAAAAAAGAGCCTGCATCACCAAGTCAATCCTAAGCCAAAAGAACAAAGCTGGAGGCATCACACTACCTGACTTCAAACTATACTACAAGGCTACAGTAACCAAAACAGCATGGTACTGGTACCAAAACAGAGATATAGATCAATGGAACAGAACAGAGCCGTCAAAAATAATGCCACATATCTACAACTATCTGATCTTTGACAAACCTGAGGAAAAACAAGAAATGGGGAAAGGATTCCCTATTTAATAAATGGTGCTGGGAAAACTGGCTAGCCATATGTAGAAAGCTGAAACTGGATCCCTTCCTTACACCTTATACAAAAATCAATTCAAGATGGATTAAAGACTTAAATGTTAGACCTAAAACCATCAAAACCCTAGAAGAAAACCTAGGCATTACCATTCAGGACATAGGCATGGGCAAGGACTTCATGTCTAAAACACCAAAAGCAATGGCAACAAAAGCCAAAATTGACAAATGGGATCTAATTAAACTCAAGAGCTTCTGCACAGCAAAAGAAACTACCATCAGAGTGAACAGGCAACCTACAAAATGGGAGAAAATTTTCACAACCTACTCATCTGACAAAGGGGTAATATCCAGAATCTACAATGAACTCAAACAAATTTACAAGAAAAAAACAAACAACCCCATCAAAAAGTGGGCGAAGGACATGAACAGACACTTCTCAAAAGAAGACATTTATGCAGCCAAAAAACACATGAAAAAATGCTCACCATCACTGGCCATCAGAGAAATGCAAATCAAAACCACAATGAGATACCATCTCACACCATTTAGAATGGCAATCATTAAAAAGTCAGGAAACAACAGGTGCTGGAGAGGATGTGGAGAAATAGGAACACTTTTACACTGTTGGTGGGACTGTAAACTAGTTCAACCCTTTTGGAAGTCAGTGTGGCGATTCCTCAGGGATCTAGAACTAGAAATTCCATTCGACCCAGCCATCCCATTACTGGGTATATACCCAAAGGATTATAAATCATGCTACTATAAAGACACATGCACACATATGTTTATTGCGGCACTATTCACAATAGCAAAGACTTGGAACCAACCCAAATGTCCAACAATGATAGACTGGATTAAGAAAATGTGGCACATATATACCATGGAATACTATGCAGCCGTAAAAAATGATGAGTTCATGTCCTTTGTAGGGACATGGGTGAAATTGGAAATCATCATTCTCAGTAAACTATCGCAAGAACAAAAAACCAAACACCGCATATTCTCACTCATAGGTGGCAATTGAACAATGAGAACACATGGACACAGGAAGGGGAACATCACACTTCGGGGACTGTTGTGGGGTGGGGGGAGGGGGGAGGGATAGCATTGGTAGATATACCTAATGCTAGATGACGAGTTAGTGGGTGCAGTGCACCAGCATGGCACATGTATACATATGTAACTTACCTGCACATTGCGCACATGTACCATAAAACCTAAAGTATAATAATAATAATAATAAAAAAAAAAAACAAAGTCAGGAGACTCTCAACACAAATATTGGCAGCTAGAAGACAGAGTAATAATTTCAAAATTCTGAGGGAAATTTAGATGTATCATATAATTCCTTTTTGAGAAAACATATCAATTCAATGTGAATATGTCATAAAGACATTATCAGATATGCAAGTTCTCCGAAAAGAATGACTGTCTTTGCACAGTTTAACAGGAATCTACCATGGTGAGAAAGTTAAACAAGAAAGGACAAGACATGAAACCAAAGAAACTGGGAATCCAACACGAAAATTTGAAAGGTAAAGTTGACTAAGCAGGAAAATTCCAGGACAAGAACTATGTGGTAGAGCAAAAGAGTAACCAAGTTATATTGTATCAGGAAAATATGAGGTTTTAGGAATAAGAGTTCTGCAAATAAATTTAAGTGATAAATTATATAGGACATCTGAACATATTAAAAATTATATTTAGTCTACTGGAAGTAATAGTGATGCAAGGCAGGCAAGCTCCAAATTTTGGGCTTAGCCTGGAAGGTTCTTGGCGTCTCCCAGGAAAGAATTCAAGGGTGAGCTGGTGGTGGTAGCAACATTTTTTTTTTTTTTGAGACAGAGATTCACTCTTGTTGCCCAGGCTGGAGTGCAATGGTGTGATCTTGGCTCACCAAAACCTCTGCCTCCTGGGTTCAAGTGATTCTCCTGCCTCAGCCTCCTGAGGAGCTGGGATTATAGGCATGCACCACCACACCCGGCTAATTTTGTATTTTTAGTAGAGTTGGGGTTTCTCCATGTTGGTCAGGCTGGTCTCAAATTCCTGACCTCAGGTGATCCGCCCACCTCGGCCTCCCAAAGTGTTAGGATTACAGGCATGAGCCACCGCGCCCGGCCCAGCAACTTTTATTGAAGTGACAGCAGGAGCAGAGCTACTGCCCCTTGCAGAGGAGGGCTACCCCACGGGCATTGTGCCCACAGCAGCTCGGAGCCAGTGCTGCAGTCATATTAATGCCCACTTTTAATTATGTGCAAATTAAGGGGCGGGTCATGAAGAAATTTCTAGGAAAAGGGTGGAAACTTCCAGGTAGTTGGGTCATTGCCATGGAAAGAAGCCATAACTTCTGGTTGTTGCCATGGCAATTGTAAACTGACATCACACACTGGTGGGTATGTCCTGTGGAAAGCTGCTTTTGCCCTTTCTCTGCTTTAGCTAGTCCTCAATTTGGTCCAGTGTCTGAGCCCCACCCTTGGAGTCAAGTCTCATCTCCTGAGTTGAGTTCCACCTTCTAGCTCATTAGGAAGACCTGATTATTATAGAAATAAATAGGCAAACACATACAAATAGGGCAATTTTTAACATAGGAAAGACTACTAATGATACAGGAAAGAAAAAAATGCTATTAAGTCACTTGGCTTAAGCATTGTAATATTTTTATATACTTAAAATAGCATAAACACTAAATAACTATTTAATCTAAAAGTTACATTAGGATTATAGGTGGAAAAAAAATCCAGGACAGGAGTACTGGTGTAAGAGAATTAAATTGGCTGGGCACATTGGCTCACACCTGTAATCCCAGCACTTTGGGAGGCAGGGGCAGGTGGATTGCTTGAGGTCAGGAGTTCTAGAGCAGCCTGGCCAACATGGTGAAACCCCCGTCTCTACTAAAAATACAAAATGTAGCTGGGCATGGACCTGTAGTCCTAGTTAGTCAGGGGGCTGAGGCAGGAGAATCTCTTGAACCTGGGAGGCAGAGGTTGCAGTGAGCCAAGATTGCACCACTGCACTCCAGCCTGGGAGACAGAGCAAGACTCCATCTCAATAAAAAAAAAAAAAAAAAAAAAAAAAACAGAGAGAACTCAATTTATATCTACCCTAATAGTGAATAGTGTGGGAGTACTTTCCTTTGGGAAGCAGAGCAGAAGGCTGGGTGGAATGTGGCCATTCCACATGGGAGAACTGCTCCTATACATGAACCCTAAGCATGTGTTACTTCAATAAAAATAATTTGGGTATGGAATATTTGAGTACAGGAACACATGTGTGATCTCCTCTCTGTGTGTTCATGAAGACCTCAAAATAAGTTTTCCATATCTTCCTTGTAGATATACTTGAACTGATTTAAAGCTTGTAATACATTAGTGATGTACACTTAGCCATGTCTATATATTAGGTTGGTGTACAAGTAATTGCGGTTTTTGCTATTACTTTTAGTGCCAAAACTTCAATTAAGTTTGCACCACCCTAATACATAGAATTGTATAAAAGCACACATCTAGAAAACATACACACACAAACACACACACATACACACGCACATACACACGTCATGCTCAGTGAAATGCCAGACAAAATTCAACAACCTTTGCTCAATCCCAGTTACCCTAAAAATTAACTATCAAGGCCAGGTGCAGTGGCTCGTGTCTGTAATCCCAGCACTTTGGGAAGCCTAGGCGGATCATGAGGTCAGGAGTTGGAGACCAGCCTGACCAACATGGTGAAACCCCTTCTCTACTAAAAATACAAAAATTAGCCAGGTGTGGTAGTGCATGCCTATAATCCCAGCTCCTCAGGAGGCTGAGGCAGGAGCATTGCTTGAAGCTGGGAGAGACAGAGATTGCAGTGAGCCGAGATCGTGCCACTACACTCCAGCCTGCGTGACAGAGTGAGACTCCATCTCACCAAAAAAAAAAAAAAAAAAAAAAAATTAAGTATCAGTTAGCAAGCGTAAATGAGTAGAGACTTATAGGTGATTTTGATGGCTATTTTAGGTTTCTAGTGCTTGTATCTTTTATATGTAGAGTAGGGAGGAGCAGTAGTTAAATAGTTATTTTTCAAATTGAAGTAAATTTGTAGCACTTTAGTGTACAGTTTAGATGACTTTTGATAAACTATATCCGGTACTCCGATCATGATATGGAAAATGTTCATTACACCAGAAAGTTCTCTCACGCCCTCTTCCAGTCAATCCTCAGTCTTCCAAAGGCAAACACTATTCTGATTTCTAAATATGTAGATATGCCTGATTTTGCACGTCATATAAAAGGAATCATAAAATATATCCTCTTTTACATCTAATTTCTTTTACTAGAATAATGACCTTCGGGTTCATCCACATTGTTGGATGTAAAACACAAATTTTGTGCTCTGATTCCCCTTAGAGGAAAGAACTCACTGCCAAGCTGCAAGAATTGTGGTTAGCTGTGTTGCACTTCAGGATGCCTCTAGCCAATGACTGAGCAAAGTCTTGGTATAAGAGTCTCAACATTTATACCCACTGCAAGGCCCCTCTTATGGGTAATCTTTGACTGAATCTCCCCACTGGACTGGCAAAGACCTTCAGGACTGCATGGCAGCAAGAGGTGTCCTGATCAGTCATATTTTCTCTCTTCTCTTTCTTCAGGTATTGCTCTCTGTCTTAATTCATTTTGAGCTTCTATAGAAGAATGGGTAATTTAAAAAGAACAGAACTGTATTTCTAGGCTGGGAAGTCTATGATCAAGCTACTGGTATCAGTGCGGGCCTTCTTACTGCATCCTTACACGGCAGAAGGTACAAGTATAAGAGAGAGAAAACCCACTTATGCAAGCCCATTTTAGAGTGGCATTATTCCATCATGAACGCAGATCCCTTCACTACCTAAATATCTCCTGTTAGTCCCACCTCCCATGCATTGAGGATTAAGTTTTCAACACACTAATTTGAGGGGACACATTCAGATCATAGCCATACATTTTTGTAGCCCTACTTCTTTAGTATTTGCTTCCTGGCAGACTTAAACTATGACATAAGATGATTTGATAGTTCATTCTATTTTGTTAAGACTAGTGATTGCAATTGCAAGAATATGTCAGCATTCTTTCCATTCTCTTGGAACTTGGAGCTATTTGCAATATTTGTCTATTATGAATATAGCTACTCTAAACATTCTAGTTTATGTGTTTTTATGTATTTATTTTTTATAAATTATTTGTTGTAGAGATGGGGTCTCATTATGTTGCTTAGGCTAGTCTTGAACTCCTGGCCTTAAGCAATCCTCCCACTTTATCCTCCCAAAGTTCTAGGGCTACAGCTTGAGCCACCATGTCCAGACTTACAGATGTATATTTTCATTACATTGGGAATCAAAAAGCTGGGCCGTGGTGTGAGCCACCACATCCAGGCTTACAGACTTATATTTCCATTGCTTTAGGAATAGAAACACTGGGCCATAGGGTAGTTGTACATGAATTTCATGAGAAATTGTCAATTTTCTAAAGTACTTGCATCATTTTATGTTTTCATCAACAATATGGGAATGCCCAAGTTGCACTATATTCTCATCAAATTGGTTTTGAGAGTTTAAATATTAGCTTCTTTTTTTTTTTTTTTTTTTTTTGAGAGACGGAGTCTTGCTCTGTTGCCGAGGCTGGAGTGCAGTGGCGTGATCTTGGCTCACTGCAACCTCCACCTCACAAGTTCAAGTGATTCCTTGCCTCAGCTTCCCAAGTAGCTGGGACTACAGGTGCACACCACTACATCCAGCTAATTTTTGTATTTTTTATTAGAGACAGAGTTTCACTATATGTTGGCCAGGCTGGTCTCAAACTCCTGACTTCAAGTGATCTGCCCACCTTGGCCTCCCAAAATGCTGGGATTACAGGTGTGAGCCACCATGCCCAGCCTAAATTATAGCTATTTTAGAATGTTGAAAGTAGTATTATGTGATTTCAGTTTGTCATAAATTTTTCATGTGGTTACTAATTATTTCTTTTTTGTGATGTATCTTCTGAAATCTATTGAGTTGTTTGTCTTTAGCATAGATTTGTATTTTGTTTGATTTGTAAGAGCTTATATATTGTTGCTGGAAGTCAGGGACCCGAATGGAGGAACCAGCTGAAGCCACGGCAGAAGAACATAAATTGTGAAAATTTCATGGACATTTATCACTTCCCCAATCAATACTCTTATAATTTCCTATGCCTGCCTTTACTTTAATCTCTTAATCCTGTCATCTTCGTAAGCTGAGGATGTATGTCGCCTCAGGACCCTGTGATGATTGCGTTAACTGCACAAATTGTTTGTAAAGCATGTGTGTTTGAACAATATGAAATCTAGGCACCTTGAAAAAAGAACAGGATAACAGCAATGTTCAGGGAACAAGGGAGATAACCATTAGGTCTGACTGCCTGGGAGCCAGGCAGGACAGAGCCATATTTCTTTTATTGCCAAAAACGGGTAAGAGAAATATCGCTGAATTCTTTCCCCAGTAAGGAATATTAATAATTAACAGCTCTGGGAAAAGAATGCATTCCCAGGTGGGGGCCTCTAAAATGGCTGCTCCGGGGCTGTCTGCCTTATGCAGTTGCAGATAAGGGATGAAACACGCCCTGGCCTCCTGCAGCTCCCCCAGGCTTGCTAGGATTAGGAAATTCCAGCCTGGCTAATTCTAGTCAGACCCGTTGTCTGCTCTTGAATCCTGTTAAGATGTTTATCAATGACAATGTGTGTACAGCAGGACATGGAACTTCATTAGCAATTCTAGTTTTGCCCTGACTTTGTGATCTCGCCCTGAGCTTCTGCCTTGTGATCTTTTGTTGCCCTTGAAGCATGTGATCTCTGTGACCCACACCCTATTCGTACACTCCCTCCCCTTTGAAAATTGCTAATAAAAACTTGCTGGTTTTACGGCTCAGGGAGCATCACAGAACCTGCTGACATGTGATGTCTCCCCCAGACACCCAGCTTTAAAATTTCTCTCTTTTGTACTCTTTCCCTTTATTTCTCAGACCAGCCAACACTTAGAGAAAATAGAAAAGAACCTACGTTGAAATATAGGGGGCTGGTTCCCCCAATAATATATATTTTGCATATAAATATTTTGAAGATACATATGCATTGTAAGTATTGCCTCCTAGTAGCTTGCTTACTCATTTTTCAATGATGTTTTTTCCTAAATATTTTTAAATGGTGAAAATATTTGTATCCTTTTTTCTTTCATGATTATTGCTTTTGTCATCCTGTTTAAGAAATTTTTGCTGACCACCAGTTGCAAAATATTTTTTTCTAAAAGCTTCATAGTTTTAGCTTTAATGTTTAAGTTTATGAACCCTCTCAAATTGATTTTTGTTTATGATATGAGGGGGCATCTTGATGTATTTTTTCTATACATTTATCCAGTTGCTCCAGCAACATTTGTTGAAAAGATTTCTTTTTCTTTGATGACTTGCTTTGGCACGTTTGCCAAAAATCAAGTGCATTGTTCTGCTTTTAGAATGTGCATTTTTTTTTACCCACTTGCCTATCCTTAAACCCATAACACACTGGCTTATCACTGTAACATTATAGCAAGTCTTGAAATCAGAAAGTGTTAGTCTTTCAACTATATTTTTCATTTCAAAAATATTTTTGCTATTCTAGGTCAATTGCATTTTTTTATAAATTATAAAATCAGCTTGTTAATTTCTACAAAGAAATGGATATTGATTGGGATTGCTTTAAAATATGGATTAAATTAGAAAAATAGTAAAATCTTAATCATATTGCATTTTCCAGTTCATGACTATGGAATATCTATTAATTTAGGTTTCTAATTTCTCTAAATGGCATTTTGTAGTTTTAATTTCAGATATCTTCCCTGTATTTTGTTAAATTTATTCCTACATATTTTATGATTTTGATGCTACTGAAAATAGTATTTCTTAAATTTCAGTTTTTAAATTTATGCCACAAGTATTATGGAAATATAATTGTTGTTGGAATATTGCCCTGCTAAATTTGCTTTTCATTTGTAGCCGCTTCATTGTAGTTCCCCACAATTTTACATGTAAAATAGTGTCAGGTTATCTGTCAATAAACTGAGTTTATTTCCAGTGCATTGTTGAACAATAGTGTGACAGTGGGCATTCTTGCTTGGTACCTATTCCTAGAATATTTCAATTATGGTGTCAGCTGAACTTTGCAAGACTGCCTTTATCATAGAGGGATAGTGTGTACTTTGGTGAGAGCTTTTTAAAATTAAAAAATAGGGTGTTAAATTTTACTGGATGTATTTCTTTCTAATAACAGCTTTGTTGAGATTAGAATTCACTGCCTCAGCTCCAGCACAACATAAACAGAAAAAACTAGATATCATTATCTTGTTCCTGAAATCATAGGGAAAGCATCCAGTCTTTCACCATTATGTGTTATGTTAGTGTGGGTTGTTCTGTAGGTGTCCTTTAACAGATTGAAATAGTTCCTTTCAATTGTAAGTTTGCTAAGGATGTTTATCATGAAAGATGTTAGATATGTCAAATGCTTTTCTATGTCTATTGAGATGATTATGCAGTTTTTGTCTTTCATTCTAACCCGATGTATTATATTAATTGATTTCGGATGATAAGTCCATCCTGCATTCCTGGTACAAAGCCTACTTGTTTATGGTCCATATTGGTTTTTATATGTTGCTGGATTCGGTTTGCAATATTTTGTTGAGGGCTTTTATGTTATTCATAAACAGATGTAAGTCTATCTCCCTATGAGATATTATCATGATATATATATTTATATTTCCTTATGAGATATTCACATATGTAAGAGATATAGCAGTTTTCTTTCTTTGTGATGTCTGTCTGATTTTTGTATCAGGGTAGTACTCATAGAATGAGTTGAGAAGAATTCTGCCCTCATATTTCTTGGAGGAGTTGATAAAAGTTGGTATTGGTTCTTCCTTAAATGTTTAATAGATTGCACCAATGAAGTTGTCCACACTTGAACTCTTATTTGTGGAAAGTTTAAAAATTACTAATTTAATCTTTTTATCCGTCATAGGTTCATTCGAATTTTCAGAGGATGATCCTGAGGTTAGAGAGAAAGTAGTTTATTGACAGGTAACCCCAGAAATCACTTGTGGAGGCTATAGTAGGAGAAAAAAAATGTGTGTTAATGAGTTGGTTATCACTGCAGTCTATTAGGGCTTAGTCTCTCTAGGAAATTTTGGAAGACAGAATAGAAACATTCCCAGTATTATCATATCTAAGGCATGAGGATGCTGCAGAATTTATCCTGAAACTCTTATGTGTTATTTGCCAAACTCTTTTGTGTTATTAATGCTAATGTTGGTGGCATTAATTTGGGGGTATTCCCAGCTTGCTCTGCAGAAGACATTTGAGAAAGTCCGAAGGCTGGGAATTGACAGTGGACACCATTTGCAAGACTGGAAAGTGAAGGACAGAAAGGATATGGACAGTGCACCAACGATGTCTGCTCTATGCTCCAAGGCACAGTATTTATACCACAGTTCCATTACATTCTGATTTTCAATATAGATTGTTATCTACAAGTCTATTGCCACCAAACTATATGTTTCTTGAAAGTTTTAAGTTTTGTATCTTAAACATTTCTCATATCTAATACCTTCTTTCTATTTCTTTCTTTCTTTTTTTTTTTTTTTTTTTTTTTGAGACAGAGTCTTGCTCCATCACCCAGGCTGGAGTGCAGTGGTGCAATCTCACCATCTGGGCTCACTGCAAGCTCCACCTCCAGGGTTCACGCCATTCTCCTGCCTCAGCCTCCCAAGTAGCTGGAACTACAGGCGCCTGCCACCATGCCCAGCTAATTTTTTTGTATTTTTAGTAGAGACGGGGTTTCACAGTGTTAGCCAGGATAGTCTTGATATCCTGACCTCATGATCTGCCTGCCTTGGCAACCATGTTGGCCAGGATGGTCTTTGTCTCCTGACCTTGTGATCCGCCTGCCTGGGCCTCCCAAAGTGCTGTGATTACAGGTGTGAGCCACAGCGCCCAGACCTTCTTTCTATTTCTAAGGCTACTGTACTAGGTATGGCTCACACAATAATCTTGACTGGGTGATTACATTAGCCTATCAACTTTTATTTCCTTTTTGCTTCTCAGATTCAGAGGAGAATACATAGACCTCACTCTGCCAATAGAAGAGTATCAAAGGATTTTCCAGTGATGTCTTTTTAACTGCTGTAAGGGGCACAGTCTTCCTATAGCAGATCATGTCTTCAAAGCCAACCTCCTCATTTCTGTAAAACAAGATTATTTTTAGTTTCAAAATTCTATAATCATTTTCCCACCCCTATGCTCAAAATATTTCAAGGCTTCTAATCAGTACTGCATACATAGCCCTTTAGATCTGGACCCTGCCTGTCTGTCTAGCTCATTTTGGTCTTTCCTCCATGTACCTACACCCAATAATACTGAGCCACTTATAATCCTTATAACATTAGCAACTTTTAATCACTTTTCTTTGTCTTTAAATACAGACTACCTTTTGCTCAAATAAAAATGTTTTAATGCCAATTTAATACCAATTAACTAAGATGTAATTTTAGTTTGCATATTTGCCCATACACTAGACTGAGCTCCTTGAAGATAGAAACTATGGTCTTTTAATAATATTCTATTCCCAGTAGCAAGTGTAGGCCTAACACGTGGTAAATTATCAATAAAATATATGAAAATGCTGAAAGCATATACTTATTTTATTTTTATTTGCTACAACTACAGTACCTAGCATGGTAGTTTACACACACACACACACACGATGTGTTAAGCTGATATTTATTATTTCCTGAAGTATTATCATAATTCTCTAGTTGCTCTTAAAGTCAGAGAGGGTAAAGGGTACAAGGGAAAAGAGTAATTAAGAACAAAATGTATCTTGTGTTCAAACTAAGTTCTGCTCTTTCCTATCTATGTGAACCAGAGTAAGGTACTTACACCCTCTAAAATTCAGTTTCCACTTAAAAGAAAGAGATAATCTGGATGGGTGCGGTGGCTCATGCCTCTAATCCCAGCACTTTGGGAGGCCGAGGCAGACAGACCACTTGAGGCCAGGAGTTCGAGACCAGCCTGGCCAACATGGTAAAATCCCATCTCCACTAATATGCAAAAATTAGCCAGGGTCGTGGCGCACACCTGTGGTCCCAGCTACTTGGGAGGCTGAGGCAGGAGATTTGCTTGGACCCAAGAGACAGAGGTTGAAGTGAGCCGAGATCATGAAGTTACACTCCAGCCTGGGCAACAGAGGAAGGCTCTGTCTCAAGAAACAAAAACAAAACCAAAAAAAAAAAGAAAAGAAAACGAGATGAATCTATTTTCTAGAGGTATGATTGTAGGTACAAAAAAAGGGGGGCAATGCTTAATGGTCCTTTTTTAATATGGGGAGCAACATATTCCTTATCTGGGTGTGTTACTCCAGCCCATTTACTAAGTGACCCAAACAGCTGCTTGTTTCGAGTGAAGCTCAGATCAAGAGAAAGCTCTGCAACAGGTCCAGGCTGCTGTGTAAGCATCTCTGACTCTTGGGCCATATAACCCAGCAGGTCCAGTGGTGCTTCACGTGTCAGTGGTAGCTAGGGATGCTGTTTCGAGGCTTTGGCAGGCCTTTATGGATTAACTGCAGTGCAGGCCCTTGGGATATTGAAGCAAGGTTCTGCCCTCCTTTGGAGATAACTGGTCCCCTTTTGAGCCACAGTTTTGCCCGGCTACTTGGCTTTATTAGAGACTGAACACTTAACCATTGGCCCACCAAGTTACCATGTGACCAGAGCTGTCCATCATTAATTGTGTTTAATCTGACAAACCAAGTCATAAAGTTGATTGTGCATAGTAGCATTCCATTATCAAATGAAAGTACTATATATGTGATTTGGCACTGAAGGCACAGATAAGTTAGATAAAGTGGCTCAAATGCTCAGGGTCTCCATTCCTGCCATACTACTTTCTCTCTTCCTTACATTAACTATTACATGTATAAGGTTTTGTATATTATAGGCATATGTGTGACTTCTCTTGTCTTTCATAAACTTATAAGATTAGTTCCAATGACAGAAAGCAAGTATAGTTGATGGAAGTTACTTTGGAAGTCACTTAATATAATTTTCTCATTTGAGGCCCACAAAGTTGAAGTAGTCTTTGTAACCCGAAAAGAGTCTTGATATGAAATCTTCCATAGAAAAACAAAATAAAAAACAAGTTGACTATTTTTTGTACTATAAACCTGAATGTTTGTCTTATGAAAAAATGAGAGAGAGAAAAACAAATCTGATAGGATAGATACATTATTAAAGTTCTTTTGTATGTCAGAAATTTTATAGATCATAAGAAGTTAAATTAAATATTAAATCAGAATTATTTTTATATAACCCTCAAAAATGATTTACGTGTAGTACACCAGATATTATGGAGTTGACTATGGAATTTCGCTAATGAATGATATTTGGTCAGGGACTAGAATCCTGTGATTCTGAAATGGTTGATTCACCATGAAATGAGAACAAGTCAAAAACCATCTGGAAAATGATGTGAAATATCTTATCTGTCCTCTGAGATACAAAGAACTGGTCTTATACTAGGAAACTTCTTTCCTTCTGCCTTTAGGTAATCCATCAAGGATTTCCTTACTTTTCTATACTTTTAGTAGGGAGGACATTTTCTAGAGCAGAAATATAAAATTCAATATTCATGAAGCATATTATTGGTAAACTAAACTGGCATTCCTTGGAAGTAAAATATAATCTCTGTGAAGTTCGTGAAATGTTTCAGAAAACTTTTTGGTGATTTTCTTGTCAGACAATAAATATTTTATTAAATAAGTGAGATCCCTAAACAAATTCCCAAGAAAAAAACCAAACAACCCCATTAAAAAGTGGGCAAAGGGTATGAACAGACACTTCCCAAAAGAAGACATACATGTGGCCAATAATCCTATGGAAAAAAAAATCAACATTACTGATCATTGGAGAAATGCAAATCAAAACCACATTGGAGAAATGCAAATCAAAACCACCATCTCACACCAGTCAGAATGACTATTATTACAGAGTCAAAAAGGAACGGACACTGGCAAGGTTATGGAGAAAAAGTAATGCTTACACACTGTTGGTGGGAGTGTAAATTAATTGAATCATTGTGGAAGACAGTGTGGTGATTCTTCAAAGACCTAATGACAGAAATGCCATTCGACCCACCAATCCCAGTACTGGTTATATACCCAAAGGAATATAAATCATTCTATTATAAAGACACATGCACTTGGATGTTCACTGCAGCACTATTCACAATAGCAAAGACATGGGATCAACCGAAATGTCCATCAATGATAGACCAAATAATGAAAATGCAATACATATACACCATGGAAACTATGCAGCCATAAAAAAAGAATGAGCTCATATCCTCTGTAGGGACATGTATGGAGCTGGAGGCCATTATCCTTAGCAAACTAATGCTGGAACAGAAAACCAAATACCACATGTTCTCACTTATAAGTGGGAGCTAAATGATAAGAACACATGGACACATAGAAGACAACAACAGACACTGGGGCCTGTTGGAGGGTAGAGGGTGGGAGGAGGGTGAGGATCAGAAAAAAATAACTAATGGGTTCTAGGCCTAATACCTGGATGATAAAATAATCTGTACAATAAGCCTCCACGACACAAGTTTACCTATGTAGCAAACTTGCACATATACCCTAAACTTAAAATAATAGATAAAAAAGAAAAAGAATAAAAAAGTTTACTTAGAGAATTATTGTTAATTACACTCACTACTGTGTCCTCTTTGAAATGTGAGATAGAGAGGATACAAACTGGAATTTCTCCAAATTCTTCAGATTTACTCTATTATTCCTAGTGTTTTATCATCAGCTATGTGGTAACACTATAACGTTTCTCTTATTTATTACTATTTGGACACCTTTTGCTCTACAAGTAGAAAAAAGGAAATGGCAAATATGTCTTAATTCTTCATAATTGCTTTTTAATACTTACGTGTACAATACTTCAATGGAAGCTTTTTGTGTGAAAATATGAGAAGGCTGGGTATAAGAAAGTTATTCTCATATTTCTTATTTGCAGAATGTCTTGTATTTTGGGATGATAAAATGAAACATAACTTGAACCTTTTCTTAGGTTTAATATACGTAAAACAATAGTGACAATCACATCCTTTTTCCCTTTTGTCCCATTCAAGGAACTGGGGCATTGTGTAGAGACTTCTCTGTAGATGTTGGGCAGATTTGTGAGTGAGCTATGCATATTGTTCCTTTTCGGTAACATGTTGCGACTTCTGTTATGTTATCTTCTTGTTTATTAAGTATATTCAGTGAGCTTTGATAACAAAAATGTAGGCGATAAGAAGAAGAAATTTCCATGGTAATAATGTTTACATAAATATCTCAGCTTGTATGCTGCCTGTTGTCTACTGAATGTGTTTTCCATGCTTTCTTTAGATTGTTCCTTAGGTGGGAGTTGAATAAGTTCTAAAGTTATTATTATGTATGCATTGATGTATACATGAGGCTATTAACACAAAAATCTTTGACAGAACAAGCTTGTAATGACTTCCCTGAAGCTGTTATTTTGAACTGTCTCTGATTTTCCTCTTTCTTTTTGGTTGAACAAATCTTTTTAGGAAGAGGGTGTAACACAAATAGAGTTGGAAAACATTTAGATTTTGCCCCTTTGTAGGTTCGTAGCAGCCAAACTATTTCATTTTAAAAATGTGAAAAAAAGAATGTTTCTCGCTAAGAATATATGCCAAGTTTACACCATCATCATATATTTTATGGCTGATTTATAAACCTCTCAAAAAGGATGAAAATGTTGATACATTAATAACTCTAGCAGAATGAGTTCTATATACTTCAAGAAAAATTACAGAAAAGAAATAAAATGGACAATGACAATCTAAAGAAAAGGAAGTTTCTGAATAAAAGTAGAAGATACTTGGTTTTACATAAAGACTTTTATTTTCCATATTTTTTCAGTAAAATATAACTATGATTATTTTAACAATGAGTATTTACTGTCATTTTATTTTTCCTTCCTCATTTGATATTAAATTTATTGAATTCAATTAAGTAGTTGAAATTATTCAATTTTCTTTATTCAATATTATTCTAATATTTTAATGCTGTTCAAACAAGTAAGCAATCTTTTTATGCCATTTAACATATTTCTTCTTTTTTATTTTATTTTGTTTTTTAAGTTCTGGGGTACATGTGTAGGATGTGCAGGTTTGTTACATAGGTAAATGTGTGCCATGGTGGTTTGCTGTGCCTATCAACCCATTATCTAGGTATTAACATGGCATGCATTGGCTCTTTTTCCCAATGCTCTCCCCCACCTCCCTCCCCCAACAGGCCCCAGTATGTGTTGTTCCCCTCCCTATGTCCATGTGTTTTCATAGTTCAGCTTCCACTTATAAGTGAGAACATGCCATGTTTAGTTTTTTGTTCCTGTGTTAGTTTGCTGAGAATAATGGCTTCCAGCTTCATCCACGCCCCTGAAAAGGACATTGCATTAGTCTGTTTTCACACTGTTGATAAAGACATACCCAAGACCGGACAATTTACAAAAGAAAGAGCTTTAATTGGACTCACAGTTCTATGTGGCTGGGAAGGCCTTAGAATCATGGCAGAAGGCAAGGAGGAGCAAGTCACATCTTACATGAATGGCAGCAGGGAAAGAGAGAGAATGAGCTTGTGCAGGGGAACTCCTCCTTTTAAAACCACCAAATCTGATGAGATTCATTCACTATCACAAGAACATCATGTGAAAGACCTGCCTCCATGATTCAATTGCCTCCCACTGAGTCCCTCCCACAACATGTGGGAATTCAAGATGAGATTTGGGCGGGACACAACCAAACCACATCAGACATGATCGTGTTCCTTTTTATGGCTGCATAGTATTCCATGGTGTATATGTGCCACATTTTCTTTATCCAGTCTATCATATTTCTTGTTTTGAAGTTGTTTATGTGTTAAATTTAAATCTTGTAAATCTCATAAGAAACTTCAACAAATTTAACAAGAAAAAGAAAGAAAAAAACACAAAACCTGAACAAAGGACCTGAAGAGACACCTGCCAAAAGAAAACATTCATGCAGCCAATAATCTTATGAAAAAGTCCTCAAAATCACTTGTTAGAAAATTACAAATCAAAACCACAATGAGATACCATCTCATACCAGTCAGAATGGCTACTATTAAAAAGTCAAAAAATAACACATGTATAAACTGAGGAAACTGGTACAAATTTAAGTTAAAAAGATATATAAGTACATGTAATAATATAGATGCAGTCATAGCAGGATATAAAATAATTGAAATATCTACCAGTCACTGATATGAAACATGCTGGAGTGTTTGCAAAATCATCATATGCATGTTTACAATATAAATTCTCTCAAATCTGGTCTAAGAATTTGGGGGTTTCTCAGCGACTTTGAGACTTCAAGATAGTGGATGACGGAGAATTCTTATAAGGATACAATATTTGCAAAACCTGTGTTTTGAGTCTTATCCTCTTCTGCATCCCAGTAGTGACATAATTTCTTGCCCTATTTCATCAAACCCATTGTTGGAAGTCTATAGAGTTCCAAGGAAATTTTATATGTGACCCTCTATAATGAGAAGGCATGCAAACTCTGTTCTAACTTCCACCAACACACATCTAGAATAAAGGGGGGCTGACTATCGGCACTTTTAGCTGATCTGATCCAGTACCGCTCTGTGAGAATGATTTTCCAGCCTAGACTTTGGTGAAGCAAGGATGAATGGGTAGTTGTCTGCTAAGATGAGGAGTACCAGGAGTAGAATGTGTACATGGCCATCTTAGGTCTGAAGTGCTGGGCATCTGATTGAGCTACCCAGAGAAGGAAGAGGCTCCAGTAAGAAGAAACAGAAAGTTGAACACCTAGCAGCTGAGGAGTTAGTACCAAGTGACCACCCTGATCATCTATGGGAATCAAGGAAGCTGCTAGAGGATTTCCAGAATTTATGAAAGTCAAACAATGTGGGCTTACTACTTTTTTAGAGAGCTTTTGCAGGCTAACACACTGCACTGCAATTATGAAAATTAAAAGGATCAATTTGGAGAACAGTCAGTAAACTTTGCATCAAGAGGTATTTCTTATATAGCTTTGTCAGAGAGGTCTGAATTCAAGCCTGGCTCTACCAATGACTAGAATGAGTAATCTTAGACAAATTAATTAACTTCTTCAAACTACAGCTTCATCATCTATTTTGTAAAGGGGATAATAATGCTATCTAACTTCGAGAGTTAGAGTGAGGATTAAGTGAGATAATGAATGTAAAACATTTAATCCAGAGCCCTGTAAGTAGTAAATGCTCAGTAAATCTTAATTACGTTGTTATCATTATATTCCTTGTCATACAGAGCAAAACACCTGGGACAATCATTGTGGCCGTGAGAAGGCTGGGCAAATGTTTCTGAGGATCTTTCCCCATATACATTTGGGAGATACAGATAAACTCATCATTCTGAAAGTCGCTGTGTAAGCAAAAGTCATCTAAAAATCAAACTTCCAAGATTTTTGAAGACATTAAAAATGCATTTTAAAATTAAAGTGCTCACGTTTTCTGCAAATTGTGACCTAGGAAAAAACAGCAACACTAAAAAACCCTGGCATTTCTAGGAATGCCAGCAGTAAATGGAAATTCCACAAAAATTATCTATGTCCCCACTGGGAGTATGCCACCAAAAACAACATATGTTACTTATTCTCAGGACAATTTGTACTGTGCTCAGAAATGACACAGGGACTCTCTTGTTCCCTTCTATATATTTAGCTAGGAGGGATATGAAGTTCATCACCTCTTCATCTGAACTCTGTTCCTGCCAATGTCACAAACAGTGTCACCAGCAGGAAGCTCACAAATGTTGTTGGTAATCAAAAAGCAACTTTATTCCAAGGCACATGTGTAGTATGTATACAGGAAGAAATGTTTTCATCATGTGAACACTTAGACTATAGCATACAATTTTAAAAATTAAATTAAAAATATATGCATTCTTCTATTGACTGGACAGCAGTGGCCTGCAGTGAGTCCGCATGATTATATGTTGTAGATGCATGACTTTGAACCCCTGATCTACAATTTACTGAGCTTTCCTGCTCCTTTCATATATAAATACTTGGCTTGGCAAATCTGATTTCCTTTACTACCTATCCCTGTGATTCATTTTCTACAACTATATGGTGTGAGACCCCTGTGAGCAGACTGATATCACCCTCCTGCTGCTTTGTCCACCTGTTAAGAATTTACATCCAAAATTAGTCTAAAACATACCATTTTTTTCCCTGGAGAATAGTAAGTTAATATATTTACAAATTCCAGATGAACTAGATATGTTCTGAGGGCTTTGCAATTTTGTATTTTGCAAACTACTCTTTGATAGAGCTGGCAATCTCTTTTTCAGAGTAAAGTCAAAATAGAACCCCCTCCCAAAATAAAGCCCAAACAAAACAATGCAAAAAAGAATTCCTTCTATGCACATTTTGTGAAATTTTCTCCCCTCTAACCATGCATTCAATATGCCAGAACCAGGCACAAATGATTACGTGCATTTTAGGTTAGATTTTTCTTAATAAAAACAGACAGAATTTATTTTTCATGGGAATTATGCAATTTTTCTGAAGTGCTGGGCTACCTGGTTCCTCAGGCAACTCTTCATATATCACAGCTCAAAGCTCAACTTCCTTCTTCCTTCTTACTAGTAAATTGCATTAGCATAGATTACTTTGCAGTGAACATTGTATGGCCTTATTTAATCAATGTCAGAGTCTTCATGCTTGTAAACTTATTCATAAGTTTCTCTTTTCAGTTTCTTAAAATATGTTTGATTGAGAGGCACAAATAGGGGTGAGGTGGTAAAGAGCTTCTTTAATTTAATATGTTCCTGCTAGAAGACTCCAGCTTCTGAAGAGAATTCTGAAGAACAGATGTTTGGCTTCCAAAGTGAAAAACATCCATCTGTTTCTTAAATGTCAAAACAATAATAGTAAAGTTACAGCATGCACATGTGCAGGTTTGAGTGGGTGTTCTAAAGCCATATAACTGGGCCTTATTTGTAGACAACTCAGAAATCTACCACAAAAGCACACACATTATCTTACCTGTGCATACATGCAGTTGAGGGAGAAGGAAAGAAAAAAGAAACCATATCGAACAGGCAGAAATTACACTATTTATGGCATAAGAATTTAGTTGTTAGCTTGGTTAATAAAGGTTTGTGATGTAAGCATGACTATCTCTTTAAATATTCTGCCGGGGTTTCTTTCCATTACTCTATTTTAGACTTACCTGGATTCATTTAGTCACAGTTTCCTATCTCTCCATCAGTACATATTTTGGTTTCTGTAACCTGCGGATCAGTTTGTTTTCTTCCAAACGCCTGAGTTTACGGAATGTGGTCAGGAACTGATAGAGTCCAGAATAAACTAAGTTGATTATTTCTTCCTGTTCAGTCAGTACACAAGCTAGCAGGAAGGAAATCCTACCTTTTTTTCCCCTTCAGAAATAATGTTTTCACTGTGATATAAGAGGGAACAGATTTAAAAAAGGGGTTAGCTAGAGTGTCAATATTTTCTATACAGAATGGTAAACATTTTAATGTAATTAAATGTTAGGATTAATTTGTTAATCCTTATATATTCCCTTGTCCATTCAAGAGATGTATCTCTAATTAAATTTCCCTTTGGCCATGCTAATAAAAAGAATATCATCTAGAACTCTAGCCATAGTCAGCATGTGTGTGCAGTAGTGATAAGGCTGGGTAATTGCAGGATTAATAATTGGCTTTTTATTGAGGCTGAAAGCTATGCGCTGTATAGAAATTCACTGAATTACTTGAAATCACATCCATAGACTCTTTGCTTTGTGCTATTTGCTTTGTACTGCTTCTTCTAATAAGTCCCTTTTCCCATTTTTTGTGTTCTGATTTTTGCAAGCAGGGTAACAATCATGCTACAGCTACTCAATTGTTTTCAGGTCATTTTCTTATTATTGGTTTTACATAATCCCCATAAGCAAGAAGTGCAATTTAAACTGCAACAGTAGTTTTATGAAAAAAAAATACTGACTTTTATTATCTCCAACTTAGTTTTCTTATTTATAGCACAGACTACAGGATGATTGTTAATATGGCTATGGATACTCATATCTCTCAAATCTTGCAGAGACACAAAATTATCTTATGATAATACACAGAGTTTGTTATTATACTACCACCATATACAAAAGTATAATTTTGTATCTTTTCTTTGATGGGATTGAGGTGGAGGTGGTGGTAAGGGGTTTTATGAGGAACCTGAGCATTGATCTGGCATCCAAGCAAGATCATCATCATCTATTCCCTTCACCTTCTTTAATATGGAAACAAAACATTTATGGCCTGGTACAAATTCTTTCTCAGAAGACCCACTGACCCAATCATCAATCAGGTCACCTGATAGCAATATTAGAGTATATTGGAGACAATCTCAATGCAGAGCAGTAGAGAGAATGCCTCTTGAATTGATGCTATTTGTTATGG
Organism: Pongo pygmaeus; assembly: GCF_028885625.2. Taxonomy (NCBI): domain Eukaryota; kingdom Metazoa; phylum Chordata; class Mammalia; order Primates; family Hominidae; genus Pongo; species Pongo pygmaeus. The sequence goes on along the minus strand of NC_072373.2, from coordinate 150,954,898 downwards.
CTTGGGCATGATATTCTTCAAATACTGGAACCAATAAAAAATAAATGTATGTTTGGTCTATGATGCTGATTTGTGCTAGGGAGTTAGGGAATCTGCCACTCATTTCATCTCTTACTCTGTGAACCTACAAAGACATGAGGCACCCATGGAATGTTTCCTGGTGCACTCTACTTCTGCTTTGGGTGTAGAAACAGAGGTTTCTACATTCTGCTTAACAGCTCATTCCCTTTACTCCAGTATTTATAATCCAACTGTCTGGAAAAAATAGGTAATGTGGTTAAGGCAAAAGCAAATTCTCCAGAGACTACTAAAGCCTACAAAATACTATTTTTTTGCTCACAAAATGACTAAAGAGTGGTAATTGGTGGAGAAGAAAACCTGACTTTTGAAAGTTTAAAAAGTAGGCTATATCTATCAGAATTAATTACCAGGTCTAACCAACTAAGTCCGTCTTTCACCTGTTAAGTTGTAGCTACTGCCCATTCCTCTTCTTATGGTGATTCAAGTCATAAAGCTTTAGGACATACAATTCTCTGCAGGCTCTGCTTTTGCTAATATTTGTAGAGCCCTAAAATACTGAATGAGTGCCTGGAGGACTTTAGGTATGTTATTATTCTTATTTTGGGCAGCTTAATCATTTAATATTCCTTTGCTATCTCCATATATTAATATTTATTAGCATTATCTAGTTAGAGCTTTATTTCATACTTGGGAGATACATTTCCTAGCATCATTTACATAGTTAGTGCTCATGATTTCCAATGCACTTAGCAAAAGAAAAGATTAATCTCTGGAAGTAAAATGTAAACTAAGTGCAGTTAAAAATGAGGTGCTGGAATTCAAGGGTGAGTGAAGTACATGTGGTTCATTCAAACCACAGATTTAAAGTTTGTATTTATGCATTTCACTTTGACTGTAGTTTTACTTTTAAAAATCCTGTGTGGATCCTTTATTTAAGAGTAATGTGGAAGTTTATTTTGTATTTTTCATCTTTTCTCATGGTTTGCTCTGATGAATGAAAATGGTCTTCAGAAATTATTTGCTATAAATTTCCATAAAGAATGCAATTTATCCTGCACTATATGTCCATTAACTATTACTGTCTTCAATCTGTCAGCCCTTCAACAGTCTTTTTCTTAAATTTATAAGCAAAGCTTGTGAAAACATCTTATTGACTCTTTTATTATTCAGCATGTTAATTCAATGTTTTTTGAAAAACTGATAAAATCTAAATGCTGAATGAAAGTAGAACTGTTTATAATTCAGTGAGAGTGAAATATATCAAATCTCAAAATTTTTTAAAGAGAAAAGTACAGAAGGAGATTTTTATTAATATAAAAGTTTAAAGATGATCTGTGCAGGGGGAGGGAAAAGGACATTTTGCAATTAGAGTTCTTTTGGTAACAAGAAGAAATGGCTTTGAAAGACCTGCGTTGTTAAGGGAGGGAAATTTTTTTAAAAAGTGAAACTGCAGTATTATGGATCTCTAGAAGAAGTATATCCAGATCTATGTGTTTCTTGAAGGCAAGACTAAGAAATCTGTTTTTGTTGGAGCGTTTAATTCTAAAGGTGGAATTTGTAGATGGAGTTGCAGGCTGATTGGAAGACTATAAGCAAACGTGCAGGCACACACAAGCACACATTTGTGTGTGATGGTGGGGATGGCAGTGGGATTGGTGTTCTTCATTGCTTTTGAACTCATTTTCTTGCCAGAATAACGGCTGTTTCTGAAATTTCCAAAGGAGCTGGAGGCAGTTAAGGAAGTAATGCCTGGCATGGCTGTCTGATAATTTAGAATTTAGGTGATGTACACATGCACAACTACATCTTGTTTAGGTGTGCCATATACTTATAACTGATACATGCAAATACACACACACACACAAACACACACACACCCTCGGTGATCAAACATAATCAAATAACAACAAAAACAACAAACATAAACACAAGCCAGCCACAAAAAAAGTATATATATTTTTTACCTTAGCTGACTAAAGTTTGAGTAATGACACCAATGGCATTAAAATCTTGATGTCTACTTTCATTCTAGTCATGTTGCTTGGCACGGAAAAAAACTTTGTTGCACAAGCTATGCAGTCTTGCCATTAGTCTCTTTCACATACTACTAGAATGGTATGATCTACCAACTTTACTGAGGAAAAATATTCTAAGTCAAGGGCAGTCTTTGACTCAATATATATGAACATCACCTTTAAAAAATGTAATGCACTGAATGGAGAAAGGGTCTAATGGAATAATGGTGCCCAGAAAGGATTTGTATGAGTTTTCTTCATATAATAAATAAAGAAAATATAAATTGGAAAGAACAGAAAAAGCATCTTTTAACAGGACCTCAGATGATGAGATTAAGGAAATATCCAGTACACTGGTTCAAAAGAATATTGTTATGTTGGGAGATGTAATACGTTGTGGAGAGGTGGTCAGTATGACCACAGTTACTGAAGATAGAATGAAAATGAGTTATTAATTAGAGAGCAATCTAATTTCAGCCTTTAAAAAGTAGTTTAGTTTGATTTTAGAGGTGGTTAGGGCTGCTGTAGCCTTCTAAAGAAGCAATATCAAAGCAATTAAGATAAATTAAATGTATTTCTGTGTAGCATATAATAGGGTAGATATGTTTTTAAAAGTTCTACCAAATAGTAAAACATTCATTTTAATTTGTGCTAATTACTCCATAGCCGTGCTTATTAGTGGAGTGAAAGAACCTTGACAAATGCAAACTTTAAGGAGGTGATTTTAGAAATCCAGAGATAATATAGGTGAAGGATATGTTGTGACTTACAGCTGACCAGAAAACATACAGATTATTGAAAGAACCTTTTAACCTCTCTAGGCCTCCATTACATGTTTGGTAAAATCAGGATACTGAAAAATAATTTCTAAGAGTTTTTTGGATATAAAATTTTATGATATATGAATTATTACAACAGCAAATAATAAATCACACATATTTCTCTACATTAGCCTTTTTATTACATGCAAGATGAGACAACATAAAAGTTGAGGACAGCTTCGGTATTTTTGGACTTTTAGGCTCAAAGAACTTGCTTGTTTCAATGACCAGGGAGATGATGTGGACCCTCTCAATTTATTTTAGTAGACCGTTTGTTTCCTTGTTTCTGCCCCATTTTTTTTTGCTGTGTTTCCTTTGTTTATTTGTTTTACCATCCACATTTCTTTTGAGAATGAAACTTCTGGCTTCCAAATTTAGTATTTTCATATTGGAAGGGACAAAAACATGGTAAAATTTGATATAATTATAAAAGTCAAATCACTTTGTCTTTAATATTCCTGTGCATTACATTTTTACAATGGGAGATACTAGGAGGTTTTCATGATGAGAAATCCAGGCATTTAAAACAGATGCTCTTGATTAATAGCAGACCTGACAGGACCTAACTCAAGTTTTTCTTATAGGTTCTGGGGGAAAATTGCAGTAAAAGTTTGGTCACAACGGTCACTTAATTAGAAACCTTAAAGGCACAAGAAATCCACAGCAACTGAAATAGATGAGTTCCTAATTATATAACTGTTACAGATATCACATTCCTTGCAGAGGTTGACAAATAGCATTTAAAACAAGAGATTTTACTTCTCTGGTATCAAAGCCAAAGGTTATCTTAATGACGTTGGTAGGCATTTTATTTTCCCTTGATAACACACCTCTGCTGCTCTAATCATTTTGTATATCTGCAGAATCTCAAAGAAATAGAGACAACTGAATTTACAGCCACCGTTCTGGTAATTGACTTGGTGCCTTGGTAAACAGGAAAGTGTGTGTGTTGTGTGCGCATGTGGTTTTTGCTATGCTCCCCCTTATTTTACCCCAGCCTAAACTGGTTCCTGTAAAGCAGGGTAATAGCTAACTGGAAGGCTTTCCCCCAAAATACCCTATAAAAATACAGAGGGAACTCTAAACTTAATGTATATCAACCATTTGCACTCTCAGGTCCTGCATATATTTTCTCGTATCCTTTTTTTTTCTTTTTCTTTCTTTTGCTGTATATCTTTGCATGTGAGCCAAGTGTCAAAGCCATGACATTCTTCACTCCAGAAATATTTATTCATCTTTAATTCCACATTCTGCCCTGCCCCTACCACCCTTTATTCCTTATAACCTAGTGCTTAGTTGACAATACAGCCTCGTCTATGTGCCTTCTTTACCATTAACACCTATATTGTCATTATGAACTTTGTTTTCTGGCTTTACACTAGACTAAAATTTCCTCATATTAGTTTAGAGTCCTTTGGTTGTAATTAACAGAATATAATGTAATCTGATTTAGAAAAAGGGAGATTATACTATAAATATTTAGAAATCTTTAATGAAACCCAGGGCAGGAAGACACCAAAAGATCAGGAAAAACAGAAAAAGGATGTGAAAATTTAACAGAGGCCAAGGGAGGTTTCTCACTCCACTATCTTCATTTTCTGTCTTGGTGTGCTTCAGCATTCTCCTTCTTTGTAGACCAGATTTCCCCGATTCAGTCCAAATAACTAAATACAATATGGCCACCCTAGAGTGGAAGAGCTTATGTAATATAATTCCAGCTACATAAGGAATGCCACCCTCAACTCCCTTCCCAGATTCGCTGGGAAGATAATTTGATTATCCTACCTTGGATTGAGACCTTTCCACTGCTACCATCAGCCAAAGTCAGGGAACAGAGTCAAAATATAAATATAGCTGCTAAGTGATCACCATTATGGATGAAAGTTGGGCACAATCTTTTCATTAGAGTCTATAGATAATCTTTTTTTTAACTTTTGTTTTAAGTTCAGGGGTACATGGGCAGGTTTGTAGTGTAGGTAAACATGGATCACAGGAATGTGTTGCACAGATTATTTCATCACCTAGGTATTAAGCCATTAGTTATTTTTGCTGATCCTCTCCCTCCTCCCACCCTCCATTCTCCAATAGGCCCCAGTGTGTGTTGTTCCTATCTATGTGTCCATGTGTTGTCATGGTTTTGCTTATACTTATAAGTGAGAACACATGGTATTTGGTTTTCTGTTCCTGCATTAGTTTGCTGAGAATAATGGCCTCCATCTCCATCCATGTCCTTGCAGAGGACATGTTCTCATTCTTTTTTATGACTGCATAGTATTCCATAGTGTATATATACCACATTTGCATTATTTCGTCTATCATTGATGGACATTTAGGTTGATTTCATGTCTTTGGTGTTGTGAATAGTGCTGCAATGAACATCTCATGCATGTGTCTTTATAATAGAATGATTTATATTCCTGTGGATATAAACCCAGTAATGAGATTGGTGGGTGGAAGGGTATTTCTGTCTTTAGGTCTTTGAGGAATCCCCATACTGTCCTCCACAATGGGTGGACTAATTTACCCTTCCACCAACACTGCATAAGCATACCTTTTTCTTCACAACCTCACCAGCATCTGTTATTTTTTGACTTTTTAATAATAGCCATTCTGGCTGGTGTGAGATGATATCTCATTGTGATTTTGATTTGTATTTTTCTAATAATAAGTGATTTTGAGGGATTTTTCATAAGATTATTGGCTGCATGTATGTTTTCTTTTGGCAAGTGTTTCTTCATGTCCTTTGTCCACTTTTTATGTTTTTTTCCTTTTTCTTGTTAAACTTACGTTTCTTATAGATGCTGGATATTAGACCATTGTCAGATGCATAGTTTGCAAATATTTTCTCATTCTGTAGGTTGTCTGTTTACTCTGTTGATAGTTTCTTTTGCTGTGTGGAAGCCCCTTAGTTTAATTAAATCCCATTTGTCAATTTTTGCTTTTGTTGCAATTTCTTTTGATGTCTTCATCATGAAATCTTTGTCTGTATCTATGTCCTGAATGGTATTATCCAGTTTCAATTTTCTGCATATGGCTAGCCAGTTATCCCAGGGTCATTTAGGGAATTATTTCCTCATTGCTTGTTTTTGTCAGGCTTGTTGAAGATCAGATGGTTGTAAGTGTGTGGTCTTATTTCTGGGTTATCTATTCTGTTCCACTGGTCTATGTGTCTGTTTTTGTATCAATACTATGCTGTTTTGGTTACTGTAGCCCTGTAGTATAGTTTGAAGTCAGGTAGCATTATACCTCCAGTTATGTTATTTTTGCTTAGGATTGCCTTGCCTAATCATGCTCTTTTTTGGTTCCATATGAATTTTAAGATAGTTTTTCCTAGTTCTGTGAAGAATGTCAATGGTATTTTAATGAGAATAGCATTCAATATATGAATTGTTTCGGGGAGTATGGCCATTTTGACTATATTGATTCTTCCTATCTGTGAGCATGGCATGTTTTTCCATTTGTTTGTGTCATTTCTCATTAATTTGAGCAGTGGTTTGTAGTTCTCCTTGTAGAGATATTTCACCTCCATAGTTAGCTGTATTCCTAGGTACTTTATTCTTTCTGTGGCAATCATGAATGAGAGTTAGTTCGTGATTTGGATCTTGCAATTTGGATTTTAACTTGCTGGTATATAGGAATGCTAATGATTTTTGCACATTCATTTTGTGTCCTGAGATTTTGCTGAAGTTACTTATCAGTTAAGAAGCTTTTGGGCTGAGATGATGGGGTTTTCTAAACATAGGATCATGTCATCTCTAAGCAGGGATAGTTTGACTTCCTTTCTTCCTATTTGGATGCCCTTTCTTTCTTTTGCCTGAAGTTCCTGGCCAGAACTTCCAATACTATGTTGAATAGAAGTGGTGAGAGAGGGCATCCCTGTTTTGTACCAGTTTTCAGGGGGAATGCTTCCAGCTTCTGCCAATTCAGCATGATGTCGGCTGTAGTTTGTCATGTATGTCTCTTGCTATTTTGAGGTATGTTCCTTCAATAGCTAGTTTATTGAGAGTTGTTAATATGAAAGGATGTTGAATTTTATCCAAAGCATTTTCTGCATCTATTGAGACACTCATGTGGTTTTTATCCTTAGTTCTGTTTATGTGATAAACACATTCATTAATTTCCATATGTTGAACCAGCCTTGTATCCCAGTGATGAAGCCTGCTTGATCTGCTTGCTCATGGTGGATTAGGTTTTTGATGTGCCACCGGATTCAGTTTGCCAGCATTTTGTTGAGGATTTTTGCATTGATGTTCATCAAGGATTATTAGCCAGGTGCAGTGGCTTACGCCTGTAATCCCAGCACTTTGGGAGGCAGGCGGATCACTTGAGGCCAGGAGTTCAAGACCAGCCTGGCCACCATGGTGAAACCCCATATCTACTAAAAATACAAACGAATTAGCTGGGTGTGGTGTTGCATGTTTGTAATTCCAGCTACTTGGGAGGCTGAGGCAGTAGAATCCTTAAACCTGGGAGGGAGAGGTTGCAGTGAGCCGAGATCATGCCATTGCTCTCCAGCCTGGGTGACAGGAGTGAAACTCCATCTCAAAAAAAAAAAAAAGGATATTGGCCTGAAGTTTTCTTTTATTGTGTCTCTGCCAGGTTTTGGTATCAGAATGATGCTGGCTTTAGAGGATGAGATAGGGAGGAGTCCCTCCTTTAAATTTTTTTGGAATAGTTTCAGTAGAAGTAGTACCAGCTCTTCTTTGTACATCTGGTAGAATTCAGCTGCAAATCCAACTGTTCATGCTTTTTTTTTTTTTTTTTTTTTTGGTTAATAGGCTATTCATTACTGCCTCAATTTCAGAACTTGACAATCTTTTATCTTGGAACCCCTAGCTGGCACAACCTTGGCATTTACTTTTCCAAATGTTTTGAATAAATAAAAGAGAATCCATCTCTTTCTTCCATTCACTAATATTTATACTCCTGAATTAGAATTTCTCATGTTTTTATATATTTGCTATTACCAGAAGAGACATTTAGCTTGCCAGTGCAATGATGATATTTTGCTGAAAATTGTTCAAAATTTTTTTCTGGATGAAATAATTTGCTGTAGCTACATTAAAAAATAATATTTTTCAAGAGTGAAAATATGTGGTTGCTGCTATTTTAGGATTGGGATACATGTATTATTATCTCTTTTTACCTAGAGGAAATAAACCCAGTTTTTTTCCCTCAGACATGTAGCCTCTTTTGCATTCTGTTATTTAGATATATCTGCCTGAAAATGTAAGTGACATTCTGGTGTTTTTCTACCTTGAAGTTTCAGCTGTGCTAGGAAGGTCTGCAGTTGTCATATGAGTGGCTCGGACATTTTTTGGTTTGTGCCTGTGTTTGTTTTTCCATAAAGGACAACTTGTTGCCAGTGACATTGATCCATTAATAATACCAATATTTACTTAGAAAATTCATCCCTTATTTAAAAAATTATTTATACCCCTTGTAACTAATGTGTGTATATATAAAATTTACAGATTGAGAATGTAATGGTCAAATCTAATAATACCTAACATGTAAGAAATCTCTTGAGAAGTCAAGAACTTGGCAACCAAGTAAAGATTAAGAATAATTAGAAACAATATTGTCAAGAGTCACACTATATGCATATTATATTAAAATTGTGTACCAATCTATATGACTAGGTTGTAACTACTTTTAAAGTGATAGTCTTTCCAGTTCTAGCTTTACAAGGTTTCCATGCATATATTATATGAATTTGAGGTGATTCCAATTGCTAAGACTAACCCTAGAATTGTTAAATTTTATTTACTAATGTCAGCAAACATGCATATTCCAGATACTAAAAGGTAGTGTGCCTCTTCCAGAATTTTTTCACATGTAACTGTATATGAGAGGAATGTATTTAAAAGTCACATTAGCCTGCATTCCTTTGGCTTCCACCCTATTGACTCATGTAGGAAATTAGAGCAGAGTTGATTTCCTATAGCCAATAAACAGTCAGAAAACACAGCCTGTGCAGACAGTGTTAACTTGCTATTTACAGAATAAGCTACTTACTTAAACTGAGTAATCAACTCAGGAACTACACCCAGGTCACAGCATCCACTGTAGAGAGAGACACTCAAGGACATTAGCAGTCCATCTATTGTTTAATAGAGCATTTTTTAAAGTCCTATGAGTGAAGCCTCATAATTAACATGGGCAGTGGAAAGTATGCCTCAGTATTGATATCACATTCACTAGGGGATTAAGGTTCTTAATTCTCACTTTAAAAATAGCCAGATTTCTTTCTACACACAAATCTATTTGAACAAAGGAAAAAATGAGTATACTCTATACTGAAACTTTGCTTTACCCTCAGAGAAAAATTGGATGTTAGACTTTGTGTTTTATTTTCAAATTGTCTAAAATATTCAGGATTTTGAGACATCCAGATACTTTTTGGCAAAGTTTTAGAAATCTAAGAGATGATGTAAATAGACAAAGCAACAATATTACAAATCTTTTTTGATGGAAAATGTATCATTATCTGAATCTCCCTTAGCACTGATGCCCTTTTATGTCTGTGCTACAGAGTATCTAGGGGGAAAACAGACAGAGGGAATAGCAGGTAGAAGGGCTCCAGAGTGTGAGTAGGTGAGATCGGGGGTAGACACGAAAGCAGTAAAAGACTCTTGAAGGCTATGTGAGGCAGTGGTGCTTTCTTAGCATGAGGAAGTCATTGGAGGTATTTAAGCAGGGTAGGGATATACTCTGACTTAAGTGTTGAAAGGATTTTAGGGTCCTGAGTTAAGACTAGAAGGTAGGAGTCTTCACCCAACTTCGGAGCAGAACACCTGGCAGGTCATTATTATAATAAAGTTGAGCAGCAATGGATGGTGATACAGGCTAAGGTGGTAGCAAAAGACATGGCGAGAACCAAAGAGATTCAAGATCTATTCCGGAACAGAATAAATATAACTTATTACTAAAGCAGACTGCGAAGTAAGTGGCAACTTCTCTTTATCTTTATATAATGAATAATTGATATTGGCATATATTTGCTAAAATCCCTTTATTGGCTGATTACACTTAGGATAAAATCCAAAATCCTTATCAGATCTCACCAGGCCTCTGAGCCTGTCACATTCCACCTCTGGCTGTATCTTTTCAATCTTCCTAATCTAGCTGTATTAGACTTTTCACAATTATCTAAATCTGCCATTCTCTTTATTGCCTCAGCACCTTTGTACATGATGTACCTCTGCCCAGATCATTTTCCCTTCTCTTCAGCGAAACAACCACCTTCTTAACCAATTGGTTAGCTGAAGAGAATGGTTATTAACCAATAACACATTCTTCTATTCATCTCTTTCCTATCACCTTAAATGTCACTTGTTCCAAACTTACCCTAAAATTGCCTTTTATATGCTCAAATTACATGTTTTACTTTTAATGGCCCTTCTCATACATGACTTCTGTAGCAGTCAATACTATGAATGCCTATGTAACTTTTGGATTCTTAATTTCTAGCCCAATACCTAGAATGCAGTAGAAATTCAATAAATATTTTTACTAAATTACTGCCTATATCTTCCTCTTGATGGATTGCGATGCACATTAGCCTATCAAAAGTTTTAAAAGTCTTCACACACATGCACATACAGTGGATGGCTATATAAAGGTAGATGTGTATATATGTATAGGCATATGTATATATGTATATACATACATATGTAGGTATAGGCATATTTATATGCATATATACAAAATACACACACACACACACACACACACACACACACACACACACACAGATCCCTATCTTTGTTTAAACCAGCATCTCTGGATGTTCTGTGTTCATGGAATTCTTTTTCTTATCTATTATCTTCTAAGGTGAAAGAAGAACATACTTGGAAAAATGCCATGTTAGATTATGACTTCTGTGGGAAATCTTATTTTTTACATAGTTTTAAACAGTTAATATTAAATAACCTCATTTCAATTTCCTATAACCATGTAGAAGTTCTTTTGACCTCCCTATGCCATGGTTTCCTCTGGTAAAAGAGGATAATGTCAGTAATTCTTTCATTCAACTGTGAGCATAAATGAGCTCACACGTATATGAGTGGGGCTTAGCATGGTGCTCTAAACATAGAAAATACTCATTAGATATGAAATATTTTATAATAAGTAATTTGCTGTAGTATAATTGTATATTTGGAGGCATAAAATCTTGAATTATAAACCTCTAATCTAGTTTTATTTGAGATGTGTTTTCTAAAAAATACAGTTTAATAAAAAAGCAGAAAACCTTAAGCATTGTTTAAATCCTAATCTGTTGTTCTGGAATATTTTAATCAAATCATCTTTGGTCTGCTTTCATTTCTGTATAACTTAGGAAAAATATATGACAATGTGCAAAAATACATATTTTTTTGGTTACCTAGACTATGCTTACATGAATTATGAGACTAATACCATATTTCATATAGAGAAACATCAGAAAATTTATCTATTAAAGAAAGAAACTACTACTATGGATTTTAATAACATAAAACTGCTGAGATTTCCATAAAATAAACTCAGAAGTTTTACTTATTCATTTACTCTAATAGCACTTTTCCTAGTTTAATTAAGCATTACAATTACCATTTATTTTCTGTTTGCAGTGATTCATAAATTAATAATACTAATGATAGTAAGAAAATAGTAATAATAAAAAAATTCACATTTATTAAATGCCTATATTGTGTTGTGTAAAATACAGCCTCTATTTTGCCTTTAATACTGTTTGTTTCAGCAACTTTCTTGAGGTTGGATTTTATTATTTTAAATCTTACTTTCTTGTAGTTTTATATGTTTGTCATTTCTTTTATCACTTATTCATCCTGCTTAGTCCTCATTCTATATGAAAACTTTGCAGTTCCAGTAGAATACAGTTGAATATTTGCAGATCTAGTTCTTGTCAGAAAGACCATAATTTAAAATCCTGACTCATCAAATCATCTCTGGAAAGCAAGTAAACCAGTTCTTGTCTCATTTTATACACAGAATAATATATGTTAAAGACCCTTCATTTTATACTTATTTATGTAAACTTCACCAAAGAGAACATTCTTCAATGTACCCATCTTTAATCTACCACGTTAACTCATCAACAACAGAAAATGAATTCAATTCTTCTCCAATAAGAGATAACCTAGCAACTACAATAAATCCTCTGTGAACCAAACCACTTTTGAACTTCCTTCACTACGAAAGAAATGCTTTGCTAAGAGAAAACGCTGCTATAATTCCAATCCATAAATGGTGATATGGGTAGGCTTTTTGTCCCCACCCAAATCTCATTTTGAACTGTAGTTCTCATAATCTCCACATCTGGTGGGAGGGACCCTGTGGGAGGTAATTGAATCTTGGGAGTGGTTATCTCCATGCTGTTCTTGTGATAGTGAGTTCTCACGATATCTGATGGTTTTACAAGGGGCTTTGCCCCCACTTTACTCTGCACTTCTCCATCTTTCCGCCCTGTGCAGAAGGACAGGTTTGCTTCCCCTCAACCATGATTGTAAGTTTCCCTGAGGCCTCCCCAGCCATGCTAAACTGTGAATCAACTAAACCCTTTTCCTTTATAAATTACCCAGTCTTGGATATTTCTATATTAGCAGTGTAATAATGAAATAATACCATTGATTGGTACCAGGAGTGAGGTGCTGCTGTAAACATACCCAAAAATGTGGAAATGACTTTGGAACTAGGTAACAGGTAGAGGTTGGCACAATTTGGAGGGCTCAGGAGAAGAGAGGAAAATGTGGGAAAGTTTGGAACTTCCTGGAGACTTAGAGGGCTCAGAAGACCAGAAGAAGTGAGAAAGTCTGGAACTTCCTAGAGACTTGTTGAATGGCTTTGACCAAAATGCTGATGGTTATATGGACAATGAAGTCAAGGCTGAGGTGGTGTCAGATGGAGATGATTAATTTGTTGGGAGCTGGAGTAAAGGTCACTCTTGCTATGCAGAGACTGGTGGCATTTTGCCCCTGTCCTAGAGATCTGTGGAACTTTGAACTTAAGAGAGAAGGTTTAGGGTATCTGGTGGAAGAAATTTCTAAGTGGCAAAGCATTAAAGAGGAAGCAGAGCATAAAAGTTTGGAAAATTTGCAGCCTGATGATGTCATAAAAAAGAAAACCTCATTTTCTGGGGGGAAATTCAAGCTGGCTGTAGAAATTTGCACAAGTAACGAAGAGCCAAATGTTAATCACCAAGACAATGGGGAAAATGTCTCCAAGGCATGACAGAGACCTTCACTGCAGCCCCTCTCATCACAGGTCTGGAGGCCTAGGAGAAAAAAATGGTTTCCTAAGTAAGGTCCAGGTTCCCCCTGCTGTGCACAGCCTAAGGGCTTGGTGGCCTTGATGTCCAGGCAGAAGTTTGCTGCTGGGATGAAGCCATCATGGAGAATGCAAGGGCAGAGAAGGGAATGTGAGGTCAGAGCTCCCACACAGAATTCCCACTAGGGCACTGCCTAGTGGAGCTGTGAGAAGAGGGCCACCATCCACCAAATCCCAGAATGGTACATCCACTGACAGCTTGCACTATGTGCCTGGAAAAGCCGCAGGCACTCAACACCAGCCCCCGAAGGCAGCCAGGAGGGGTGCTGTACCCTGCAAAGCCACAGGGGTGGAGCTGCTTAAGAACATGGGAGCCGACTTCTTGTATCAGTGTGACCTGGATGTTAGACATGGAGTCAAAGGAGATAATTTTGGAACTTTAAGGTTTAATGACTGCCCTATTGAATTTCAGACTTTCATGGGGACTGTGACCCCTTTGCTTTGGCCAATTTCTACCATTTGGAATGAGTGTATTTAGACAATAACTGTACCCTAATTGTATCTAGGAAGTAATTAACATGCTTTTGATTTTATAGGCTCATAAGTGGAAGGCATTTGCCTTGTCTCAGATAAAACTTTGAACTTGGACTTTTGAATTAATGCTGAAATGAGTTGAGACTTTGGGGGCCTTTGGGAAGCCATGATTATGTTTCACAATGTGAGGACATGAGATTTGGGAGGGCCTGAGGGTGGAATGATACAGTTTGGCTTTGTGTCCCCATCCACATCTTATCTAGAACTATGGTTCCCATATCCCCATGTGTTGTGGGAGGGACCTGGTGGGAGGTAAGTGTGTCATGGGGCAGTTACCTCCATGCTGTTCTAGTGGTAGTGAGTATGTTTCAATAAGTTCTGATGGTTTTATAAGGGACTATTTCTCCTCTTCACTCTGCACTTCTCTGTCCTGTTGCCCTGTGTAGGAGTACTTGTTTGCTTCCCCTTCCACCTTAATTGTAAGTTTCCTGAGGCCTCCCAAGCCATGCTGAACTGAGTTAATTAAACCTCTTTCCTTTATAAATTACCCAGTCTCGAGTATGTCTTTAGTAGCAGCATGAGAATGGACTAATATAGATGGGAATGACAGGGAACTGACATGAAATAAATCTGTATTAATTTCTGTGGGTTTCCACAACAAGTACCATGAAATGGGTAGCTTGAAAGAATGGAAGTTTATTTTTTCAGAGTTCTAGTGGGTAGAATCCAAAATTAGGTTATTGACATAGGCCATGCTTTTTCTCTGAATAGCTCCAGACCTATTCTGAGAAGTCTGGTTTCTATTTCCCAAATCTCCCTGTCACTATACTAATCTTGTTCATTCCAAGACTCAACATCTAATTGAGTGTGACCATCTCACCTTTTAGGTAAAGTAGAAACAAATGAACCCACATTTTTCTGCCCACTGGAAGAATATCACTTTCAATAATCCCTAAAGGCCATTCTTGGTAAAGTTGTAATGTCTAAACAGACTACTTCTGATAAGATTTGGTGCCACCTATACAGGCTTCTATAAATAACACTAAAGTTTTTAAATTCTCAATCACACAGTTACAAGAACTTTAACATGAAATTATAGTTGTGGGCTGTGTGATCGATGGCACTTTGAAAATGGTAACACATATTTAGAATAGGCAACTTTCTCATTCAAATTATTTCTGCCTTTAGGACAATTTGGATCTAACCCATTTATTATCATACTGTTGAATTCACCTAATGGCACCTAGTTTATGATGAGCATTTTCTGGTGTCCTATTATGAAACATTTAGTTTCCAGATATTCTCAATAATAAATCAAGAAATGATTACTTGCTAGAGACTGCATTCTAGTTCCTGTCCCTTCTCTGCCTATTGATCAACTTTTTCTCCCTTAATTCTATTAACTATGCTGTATAATTGATTTCACTTAATTCTAATCTGACATAAGAGAATTTATTTCTCATAATAGCAAATGAAGAATTCTAATGCAAAATTGACAGTGAGAGCTTAACATTTATTAGGCACATGGCTTCAGGTCAATAAAAGAAGCAATAGGATATGAATCAATATTTCAGTCTTTTGGTTCACCTTAACCCAATAATCAACTTCAAATACCCACATTTCCAAGGTTGTATTGCTTATATAACCTACCATTGTTACTTATTTAGATATCCATTATGGATATTTGGCAGCAATCAGAAACAGATTCTCGTTATCTTAAAATTTAAAATAACTTTACCAAAAGGAGGAACTCATGGGAAAGAAATTGCATAGTTTACAGAATTGAAAGAAGGACTGAAAAGCAGGACAAGTCTTTAAACAAGACATCCAGGAAAAGAATGTCTTTAATGTATAGCATACACCTAAAAACACTACTAGGTAAACTCGCAGAGGAGGAGTGTCTTTGGTTATGTCTTTAGATCTGAATCAATGACCTTTTCATACAAGCTTCTCATTATATGTTTTCAAATTCATTCCAAATCTCACATTCTGAGAGCCTTCTGAGTTTTATCACACATGGATAATTTGCATTATGAGTTTTATCCACATATGATGAAACTCTGAAGGCTTTCAAAATGCACCTAAATAATGTTTTACTCAATGATACTTGTATAATTTGGTGGGTGAATTCATGAACATTTCTACTTCCACTTTTAGGCTTTTGCCTAAAAACAAAGGTGACATTAAACCACAGCCAATGTCATTTTACCTGATATGTACACATTTTACTATATTAGTATTATGGCAGATATCTTCCCAATAGTGATTATAATATAGATTTGTTGATTCATTAAGTGCTATATTTGTATTTTAACATTAAAATTAAAACAAAATGGACAGTTATATGAAATGGACATGTTTAAATATATCCAGAGAGAAAAATATTCTCACAGTCGTATTAATTCAACAGATTCAAGAAATCTATAAATTTGCATTTATATATAAAAACCATGAAGTAGGTAAATCTAAGCCCTAATTTAAAATATGTTTCACATGGAAAAGCTGATGTTTTTATAATTTACCAATTCACCTTTCAGAAAGATTTCTTTTAATGTGGTCAAAGTTTCTGCCATAAAATTTATAAATCATTTCTTCTTATCCACCATGATCAAGTGGGCTTCATCCCTGGGATGGAAGGCTGGTTCAACATATAAAAATCAATAAATGTAATCCAGCATATAAACAGAACCAAAGACAAAAACGACATGATTATCTCAATAGATGTGGAAAAGGGCTTTGACAAAATTCAACAGCCCTTCATGCTAAAAACTCTCAATAAATTAGATATTGATGGGACGTATCTCAAAATAATAAGACCTGTCTATGACAAACCCACAGCCAATATCATACTGAATGGGCAAAAACTGGAAGCATTCCCTTTGAAAACAGGCACAAGACAGGGATGCCCTCTCTCATCACTCCCATTCAACATAGTGTTGGAAGTTCTGGCCAGGGCGATCAGGCAGGAGAAGGAAATAAAGGGCATTCAATTAGGAAAAGAGGAAGTCAAATTGTCCCTGTTTGCAGATGACATGATTTTATATCTAGAAAACCCCATCGCCTCAGCCCAAAATCTCCTTAAGCTGATAAGCAACTTCAGCAAAGTCTCAGGATAAAAAATCAATGTGCAAACATCACAAGCATTCTTAAACACCAATAACAGACAAACAGAGAGCCAAATCATGAGTGAACTCCCATTCACAATTGCTTCAAAGAGAATAAAATACCTAGGAATCTAACTTACAAGGGATGTGAAGGACCTCTTCAAGGAGAACTACAAACCACTGCTCAAGGAAATAAAAGAGGATACAAACAAATGGAAGAACATTCCATGCTCATGGGTAGGAAGAATCAACATCCTGAAAATGGCCATACTGCCCAAGGTAATTTATAGATTCAATGCCATCCCCATCAAGCTACCAATGACTTTCTTCACAGAATTGGAAAAAACTACTTTAAAGTTCATATGGAACCAAAAAAGAGCCCGCATCACCAAGTCAATCCTAAGCCAAAAGAACAAAGCTGGAGGCATCATGCTACCTGACTTCAAACTATACTACAAGGCTACAGTAACCAAAACAGCATGGTACTGGTACCAAAACAGAGATATAGACCAATGAAACAGAACAGAGCTCTCAGAAATAATGCCACATATCTACAACTATCTGATCTTTGACAAACCTGAGAAAAACAAGCAATGGGGAAAGGATTCCCTATTTAAGAAATGGTGCTGGGAAAACTGGCTAGCCATATGTAGAAAGCTGAAACTGGATCCCTTACTTACACCCTATACAAAAATTAACTCAAGATGGATTAAAAGTTTACATGTTAGACCTAAAACCATGAAAACCCTAGAAGAAAACCTAGGCAATACCATTAAGGACATAGGCATGGGCAAGGACTTCATGTCTAAAATACCAAAAGCAATGGCAAAAGCCAAAATTGACAAATGGGATCTAATTAAACTAAAGAGCTTCTGCACAGCAAAAGAAACTACCATCAGAGTGAACAGGCAACCTACAGAATGGGGGAAAATTTTTGCAATCTACTCATCTGAAAAAGGGCTAATGTCCAGAATCTACAAGGAACTCAGACAAATTTATAAGAAAAAAACAAACAACCCCATCAAAAAGTGGGCAAAGGATATGAACAGACACTTCTCAAAAGAAGACATTTATGCAGCCAAAAAACACATGAAAAAATGCTCATCATCACTGGCCACCAGAGAAATGCAAATCAAAACCACAATGAGATACCATTTCACACCAGTTAGAATGGCGATCATTAAAAAGTCAGGAAACAACAGGTGCTGGAGAGGAAGTGGAGAAATAGGAACACTTTTACTGTAAAACTAGTTGGTGGGACTGTAAACTAGTTCAATCATTGTGGAAGTCAGTGTGGCGATTCCTCAGGGATCTAGAACTAGAAATACCATTTGACCCAGCCATCCCATTACTGGGTATATACCCAAAGGATTATAAATCCTGCTGCTATAAAGACACATGCACATATATTAAACATATTCACAATATGTTGCGGCACTATTCACAATAGCAAAGACTTGGAACCAAGCCAAATGTCCAACAATGATAGACTGGATTAAGAAAATGTGGCACATATACACCATGGAATACTACACAGCCATAAAAAATGATGAGTTCATGTCCTATGTAGGGACATGGATGAAGCTGGAAACCATCATTCTCAGTAAACTATCGTAAGGACAAAAAACCAAACACTGCGTGTTCTCACTCACAGGTGGGAATTGAACAATGGGAACACATGGACACAGGAAGGGGAACATCTCACACTGGGGACTGTTGTGGGGTGGGGGGAGCGGGGAAGGATAGCATTAGGAGATATACCTAAGGCTAAATGACGAGTTAATGGGTGCAGCACACCAACATGACACATGTATACATATGTAACAGACCTGCACATTGTGCACATGTACCCTAAAACTTAAAGTATAATAATAATAAAAAAAAGAAAAAAAAAAAAGAAAAGAAGGTAATATCAACCTTGCCCCTTATGATGCAATTCTTTTAAAACTTCTGCTAAGTATTGGGCTGATTCTTCCATAGAAGGGGTTAACAATTCATGAACTGAAGATTTATTAATTTTTCCTTTTCTAGTCCTCTCTGCATTAAATCTTTTTCAGTGGCTATTTATTTTTTTAAAAGATCAATGCAAATGCAAAGTAAAATTGTCATCTACTTGCATTCATATTATCTGGATACTTATAAATGTAGAAAATATAGCTATTGAATAGCATTTTTCTTGTGAATATTATGACTGTATTCATTTCACAGGAAGGAATTTGTCTAGATTAATGTGTTGATTCAGCATCCTCGAATTTTGAACTTGGAAACTTGCTCCACTGACTTAAAACAAGCAAGAATTTTTTGAAGTTGTTTTTATTTCATGTTGTTCTAAGTTCAATAAAAGCTAGAATGACTACTGATAGGTATGTAAATTATTTTAGAGAACAATTTAGGAATAAAGAATTTCCAATTTAAAAAATTAAAGGTACTTGATTACATTTATTCATTCAGTAATTCATTGGGCATTTATTGTGTCATTAGACCTTTGTGTCAGGCACTTGCCTAGGTCTTAAGGATCCAGGATTTTTTAAAAGACTAATTAAATATAATTTTTAATTAAAGAGATACTGATATCACCAAAACTTTTTATCTTTCTCAGTAGTAAATCAAAATACTAGTTGATGAATCTCTTCTCAGGTTCCACCATGGACTCAGAACAAAACCATAGGGATCTTATTTTGAGTCTTTAATTAAGATCATCTAAAAAAATATCAATAATCAAGTTTGAAAATTAAATGTGCCTTTATCTTTACATTCTCACATATACTTGGTCATTCAGTTAGAATTTATGCATACATATTAACACCTACACATAGGAGGTATTCTTTCTAATAGGAATTTACAATCTGATCCATTCATATGCTTTAATTCTATTAAAGGAATAAGCACAGAAATAATTTGTTTTCAATGAGTACATTATTTAACATTTTTATATTAAACTCATCGTTTTTTGAGCTTTTAAAAATTCATTATATCTTAACATCTTTAGATTTTTTTCCCCTACTTGTAAATCCAGACAGAATGACTATTAGCATTTTGGCATGCTTGACAATGTTATTAGGGGTTTTGGAAGAATCTCAAGGGTTTTTACATGTCAAAATTGTAAGGAAAAATAATTATTTATGAAGCTCAATAAGATAATTAAAGCTATTCCTTTCTGAGTATTTGAAACTTGGGTCTTATTGTGAAATTCAGACAAGGATACAAACTGGGGGCTAAAGGAAAATTTCTTTTTTTTTTTTTCTTTTATTATTATTATTATTATTATTATTATACTTTAGGTTTTATGGTACA
Source organism: Pongo pygmaeus (assembly GCF_028885625.2). Lineage (NCBI taxonomy): Eukaryota > Metazoa > Chordata > Mammalia > Primates > Hominidae > Pongo > Pongo pygmaeus. The sequence continues at coordinate 150,934,840 of NC_072373.2, read as the reverse complement.
TGTGCCCACTGTGCAGGTAAGTTACATATGTATACATGTGCCATGCTGGTGCGCTGCACCCACCAACTCGTCATCTAGCATTAGGTATATCTCCCAATGCTATCCCTCCCCACTCCCCCCAACCCACAACAGTCCCCGAAGTGTGATGTTCCCCTTCCTGTGTCCATGTGTTCTCACTGTTCAATTCCCACCTACGAGTGAGAATATGCGGTGTTTGGTTTTTTGTTCTTGCGATAGTTTACTGAGAATGATGATTTCCAATTTCATCCATGCCATCCCATTACTGGGTATATACCCAAAGGACTATAAATCATGCTGCTATAAAGACACATGCACACGTATGTTTATTGCCGCATTATTCACAATAGCAAAGACTTGGAACCAACCCAAATGTCCAACAATGATAGACTGGATTAAGAAAATGTGGCACATATACACCATGGAATACTATGCAGCCATAAAAAATGATGAGTTCATGTCCTTTGTAGGGACATGGATGAAATTGGAAATCATCATTCTCAGTAAACTATCACAAGAACAAAAAGCTAAAGGAAAATTTCTGATACCTACTGATGTTTTAAAAACTGAAAACAAGAAAATATGCTTAGGACTATGGAAACCCAGTTTCATGAGATTGGACTCAATAGGTGTCTTTGCTATTTTGACATTCTGTGATAGTAAGACTGGTTAAATCAAATTCCTACACCAACCATAGTCTTTCATGTACAAACTAAACCATCGTTTTTGCCTCAGACTTACAACACCTCCCCTGCTTTTGTTCCTTTGGCACCTGGGAATTTTCATGGTCTGCTATATTGAATAGGGCTCTACTTTTGTAACTTGGGAGAGGAAAGGGATATAACTCTTATTAGCAAGCACAAGGTTACAGAGAGAAGGCTACATAAAAACACCCTACAAACCCTCACGGGAAAAATGATGATGGTTATTTGGGGATTTTCAGTTCTTTGCACAGCCAGGATTAACATTTCTTAACAGAAACAAAATGCAAGGGTTGTGGGTGAAAACTTACTTTAAAAAAACTTACTTTAAAACTTATATTAAAAAAAATGCATGAAAGCGAATACCCTAGGTCTGGAAGCACTAATCATTAATGGAGAGAAATTCTCATTACAAAATCATATAACAAGTTTGCATGGATTAAAAAAAAGTTAAATGGTAATGGAGAGTCTATTGAAAACTAACAAGTAATTATGTTTGATTATTGCTCCATTAAACATTCCAATCTTGATCCTCAGAAACAACGTTTTTGTAACCATTTCTGTCTTTAAATCCTTGGGTAGTTCCATTCATAACTTTAAAATATATACTTTATGTGTTAACCTGTTAATTTTCAAGTGTGCAATACAAAATAAAGATTTGTTCATTCATGCTACTCCCCACTTCCTCTTTTACTGAATCCAGCTTTGAAAGCTTTAAAGTTATAAAGCTTTAAAGTTATTTTGTTGGTTAACTAGGTAAAATAGTACACTTGTACTTCTAGTTCTTTTTCCCTCATTTGTTTGCAAATATTATCTGGGTTAACTTAAAATACGCTGAGCCCATTTAAAGTGTAAAATCAAGATACAGATTTTCATTAATCCCAAAAGCTTCTTTGTGCATGTTTGTAAGCTATAGTTCCCTCCAACCCCTTCCCCAAACAACCACTAACCTACTTACTATTACTATATATCAATTTTAATTGTCTTGGGATTTGTATTATTTGAAAGATATAGTATGTATTCTTTTGTTATTTGATTCAGCAAAATAATTTTTAAATTTATGCATACTCAGGTGATTTAGTAGTGCTTTTCTTTTGTTGTCTTCAAATTATTGAATAATAAGTTGTTTGTATATTATTTATGTTATGTTATTCTATATATTATTCATACATTTATATATTCTCAACATAAGTCCTTTTTAGATATGTGTATGACAAATATTCCCCCCAACATGTGGCTTGCCTTTTATTTCTTAATAAAATATCTTAAAGAAAAAAAGATTGTAATTTTGATAAACCTCATTTTATCATTTTTCTTTTTTATTTGTGCTTGTGTCCTAAAAAAATTGGTTTATCATACGATTGCAGATATTCTAGAAAATTTATATTTTTATTTTTTAATTTTTAGAATTGTAACCTATTTTATGTTAAAAATCTACCACACAGGTATGGATTTATTACTGGACTCTTTTCTGTTCAATTAGTTCTTTTATCTAACTTGTTTTTAATAATACTAGAGTTTTAGTAATGGATCTAATTGGATAATAAATATTGAAATGTAACTTTTTATAATGTTTCTGCTTTTTAAAAATTGCTTTGGCTACTTTAGATAATTTGAATTTTGATATACAGTTTAGATTTAGCTTGTCAATTTGTACTAAAACATTATGCTCCAATTTTGAAAGAAATTGTGTTGAATCTATGTCTCAAGTTAGAAAGAATTGACATTTAACAATATTGAGATTTCTAATTCATGAATATGGTATACTATTCACTCTTTTTCAATGTTTACCTATATTTTAGATATTTCATTAAATTTATGCCTGAGTAATAAATACATCTATATTTTATTATAAATTAAATCATATTTTTGATAAAACCTAGGATGACACATGAAGTATAATACCACTTAAATGATTTCAAAATATAAAAAATAATGTTCATATATTTAATTTCTAATGACTATATAGTAAACTTATTTTTTAAACATTCATGAAAATGATATATAGCAAATTTGAGAGGGTACTCACTTCTTGGAAGGGAAAGGTAGGGATGATATAAAAAAGAAGTAGAAAGATTTTAGCTATATGTTAATCTTATTTTTCTTATAATCTCTGCATATATATGACAAATAAATGTTAACTATTACACTCAATGGTTTTGTGAATGTTAAAATATTTCATAATTAAAGTAAGAGAAAGACAATTGAATATGAAAAGTGTTATTAGGAGACTATCACATTAGACTACAGAAGAGAGAGTGGTTCCTAGAACTAGTGGGGCAGCTTTGGACTTGAAAAGATTTAGGTAAATTCCATCTATACTATTCCACAACACAGCACAGATTCCAGAAAAGAGGTAGTAGACAATTTGATGATGTTTTATTCAGTCATTAAAAATGGAAGCATGTGGACAACAGCAGCTCTGTTAGTGGCAACCTGAATCTTTAAGTGCTAAGGATGAAAAAACGGCAATAAGATAATTGGACACAATTCCCCAGGTGAGTTCCAAATCTCCACGTATTTCATTTCTGCAACAACACAGCTAAATGTAATTGAAGAAAAACACACACTTATGTTGACAGGAGGAATTTTAAATTCATAACCTCAAGTGGGTCCTTAAAGCTGCTTGATCTACTTTCTTTATCTAATAACTTATCGTGTTTGCTTGTTCAATTCAGAATTACAAAGTTCTAAATGTGGTCTACACCTGAATAGTCAAAGCTCTACATTTTTTTCTTTTCTTTTCTTAAAGCCTTCTCTCATTCCTCTCAAAGCGTATCTAAATCAATCTTCTAAACAAACAATTAATTCTGATCTTTTTTTTTATTTTAGTGAAACAAACAACAAAGTTGTAGTAATCTGGTCTGGACTCCATCAACCAAATCTTATGCTCCAACACAAATATATCTGTACCGTCTTTCCTTCCACTCAGTCTCACTATGACATGTCATTTCTCCTTCTCAAGATCAACCTCCTTTACCAATGTTTTTGATTCCCATTCTCTCTTTCATGATTTTTTTCATGAATTATTTTTTCTGCCTACTTTAATGTCTCTTTCTGTTGATTAATGACATATAACCTAAAAGTATTCTTTACATTTACATTACAAGCTTTACATTAATTAAAATTGGTGCCTCATGTAGATTTTCCCCTAAACTCCTTCCCTTCTTAGGTGAAATTTTGAAGAATGGTCTCTATTTGTGTTTCCACTTTATCACATCCTATTATACCGCAGACAATTTCAAGTGGTTTTCTCTCTCCATCACTCTAATAAATTTTTTTAATGAAATTACTCAATGACCTTCTAATTGTCATATCTAATCACAAGGAGCTTCTGGCATGATCTTATTATATACCAGTCTTCTATGGTGCTATCTATGTTTCTTCTTAAACTATTAGGACCCTACTCTGTCTTACTTCCTGTAGTTATGGGACTATTGCTTTTCTAACAGCTTTGAAGTTTCTTCTGTCTTCTTCCTCTGTTTGACCATGATTTAATTATCTCCTCATCATTTGTTTTTATTTTTATTTTTACTTTTTGTAGAGACATGGTCTTACTTCTTGGCCAGGCTGGTCTTGAACTTCTCTGACCTCAAGTGATCCTCTTACCTCAGCCTCCCAAAGTGCTAGGATTACAGGTGTGAGCCACTGCCACCAGCCTCATGTTATCATTTTTATTAATTTATATATTGTTCCTGGGCATTTTATTGTGGGTTACCTGATATTTATGCGGCTGAGTCTAAAATCTAAATCTTTAAATTCACTCCTATCTTCAGACTTATTTATAGGCTGTAGTTTGTAGATACAACTGCCTGTTGGAATCTGCATCTTGTATCCCACAAGAACCTCAAAACCAACTTTGCCAAATTGCACCAATCATTTATTCCCCAATTCTAAGACTATAAATCTTCTCCTATGCTTTCCACTACTTTTAGTACACCACTAAGAACTCAGTTGCTAAGATGAGAAATTAATTTGTCTGGACTCTTTCTTCAGTGTTAACACTAATCATTTGCAAGTTCTGCCCAACTTTGCCCTCTCAACCTGTCAAAATTTTTCCTCCCTTTATCATCCCTAATACTATTGTACTACCTAATTTTTCTATCACCTCTAAGCTGAAAAACTACCATAACCTATTAAAATGTTTTCCTCTTTTCTTTCTTCAAGCCGTCTTTTATCATGGCCACCAAGATAGTACGATATACCAATATAATAAAAATTTCCTCCAAATCTCTTAAATAGCTTCCCATTCCCAATAGAATAATTTCTCATAATTATACAATGGCATTAAGTATTACCAAAATAATGAATACTTCTGTATATTTTAACTGTTTCAATTCCCTACCTCCAACCTTGAACTCCAGCAAAATGATAAATTTCCAGTATTTCATGAAATACTACATGTTGACATATGCTTCTAGGTCTTTGACCATTCTTTTTTTCTTCTTCTTATTTTTATATGTATTATCATTTCCTATATTTTAAATTGTCTAAATTTTACTCATCTTAGAAAGCTTCAACTTTTGAGGACATTGCCACCTATTTAAGTATTACCTTTATTTCTTTATCTTTCCCAAAACCAGATTAGCATATCTCCTCTGTTGACCTATTAGATTACACGATTGTTTTTAATTGTATGTTTATCTTGTTTCCTTTATTTAATCTCTACAAATACATCTTCCAAAGTAGAGTAAACTCTCTAAGGCTAGAGATCAAATCTTACCATCTTTTCATCCGAGCTGCCTAACATAACAACTATAAAAATGAAGTGAAAATGAAAGCTAGCTTTTGTGGTAGGCAGAATCTTAATATGACTCCTAAGACCCCTAGCCCCTTGACGTTCATACCTTTTATAATCCTGTCCTGTTGCGTGTGGGCAAAACCACGAATATGATGGATTGTCACTCTCATGACTGGGTCCCAAATCAGTTGTCTTTGAATTAATCTAAAGGGAGACTTTCCTGAATGAGGCTAACCTAATCATGTAAACCCTTAAAGAGAACTGGGCCTTCTGGAAATCAGAAAAGCTTTCCTGCTGTCATTGAAGAAGGAGCTTCCATGAGTTCAACAACTGCAAGGAAATTAATTTTACTAACAATCATATGAGTTTGGAAAAGTTCACCGAGCTTGAGGTGAAAACTCAGGTCTAAACAACACCTTAGTTACAGCTTTGTGAGATCCTGATCAGAAGTCCTACTTAACTGTGTCTGTACTTCTGATCCGCAGGAACTCTGAGGTAATAAATTTGGTTTTTTTAGTTGTTAAGTTTGTGATAATTTGTTACATAACAACAGAAAACTAGCATACTTTAAAAAATGCTAAACTACAGAAAGAGCTATGTTTACCTAATTAGCCAAAATAATTCTAGTCACGGGAGAAGGTTTTCAACAGATCTCTTGCAGTGGTCATGGAAATAGTGGCAATTGCAGGAACACCTCTGGTGTATGACCAACAACGATAGCATCATAAGTGGAATAGTGATTGATTTCCACTTGCAGCAATGACTGAATTTAAGAAAGCAATAGCAAACTAGGACAGTAACTAAGGAGTAAGAAAATAGGAAAGAGAAGAGTTTGAAAACATGGAGTCTTTGTAACACTACAGTAGGGAGACCTAAAGCAAATATATTTGCTACTTTTATTTAAGGTATGATTAAATCAAAGATGGTATGAACCTGGAAAGGGGCTATATTAATTAATGATATTTTACTCTAAATATTAAAGAGTAAGGAATCAAGGGAATAAGATGTGGAAAAGTAGTTTATGACATAGAGTAAGAAGTCAAAAAAGTTCTGGAGTTTGGGATGTTGCCTAGCAACTAGGATGTTGTTCTACAGTCTTTGAATTTAATTGAACTTATGAAGTTTTGTTGCAAACAGACACAGGGAGGTAAGCTCAGAAAATATAAAAATTAATTTACCTTTAGCAAGGCTTTAGGCAGACCTGATAGATTTTCAAAATAAAACAACTCTGTTTGCTATTATTCTGACATAGCTTAGTTCTTTTGTTCTATTTCTATTACTTTCTATCCCTCTTTTAGTGTTTACTTATTTTTTGGAGATAATTGTCCTCACTTATATCTTCCTCAAATGACTTTTCTAACCTGGATAAACCATAATAATAATTTCATTCCCTTTGTTGTTGATTGAGTTACCAAACACTGACCCATGAGACAGGAAGTCAAGTTTTCTGGAGGGATTCTGGAAGGATTCTGGAAGGATTCTTGAGGGATTCTGGAGTTGTCTAGAAGGATTCTTTCTCATACAAAAAATTGAATAGCCAGAGAAGAAATGGCTGATTTTCTTGTTACGGGTGCTATTGGTAGTGGGTTTTAGTTGTCAAATTGTTGTAGCCATTTTGCTTCTGGCTTGAGAATAATGCCGTGCATAGTTCATTATTCACTGGGAAGTGGAGCTGGAGCTTTAAAATGTAGCCCCTGACTATACCTGCTTCTGAATTTTTTATGTAAGAAAATATTATTTTCTAGTTATTCAATCCAGTTTAGGACAGCGTAGTTGTATTAGTCTGTTTTCATACTGCTGATAAAGACATACCTGAGACTGAGCAACTTACAAAAGAAAGAGGTTTAATTAGACTTACAGTTCCTCATGGCTGGGGAGGCCTAGCAATCATGGAAGAAGGCAAGGAGGAGCAAGTTACATCTTACATGGATGGCAGCAGGCAAAAAGAGAGATGACTTGTGCAGGGGAACTCTTCTTTTAAAACCATCACATTTAGTAAGACTTATTCACTATCATGAGAAAAGCATGGGAAAGGCATGATTCAATTACCTCCCAGAGGGTCCTTCCTACCACATGTGGGAATTCAACAGGAGATTTGCATGGGGACACAGCCAATATCTTTCTGCCCCTGGCCCCTCCCAAATCTCATGTCCTCACACTTCAAAACCAATTATGCCTTCCCAACAGTCCTCCAAAGTCTTAACTCATTTCAGCATTAACACAAAAGTCTGCAGTCCAAAGTCTCATCTGAGACTTTCTCAGCCTGAACTTTATTGCCCATATCGCTATCAGGCTTTTGGTCAAAACCATTCAACAAGTCTCTAGAAAGTTCCAAACTTTCCCACATTTTCTTATCTTCTTTTGAGTCCCCCAGACTATAGCAACCTCTGCCTGTTAACCAGTTCCAAAGTTGCTTCCATAGTTTTGGGTATCTTTTCAGGAGAACCCTACTCCTGGTACCAATTTACTGTATTAGTCTGTTTTCATGCTGCTGATAGAGACATACCCAGGAGTGGGTAATTTACAAAAGAAAGAGGTTTAATTGGACTTACAGTTCCACATGGCTGGAGAGGCCTAACAATCATGGCAGAAGGCAAGGAGGAGGAAGTCACATCTTACACGGATGGCAGCAGGCAAAAAGAGAGAGGACTTGTGCAGGGGATCTCCTCTTTTTAAAACCACCAGATCTTATGAGACTTATTCACTATCATAAGAAAAGCACGGGAAAGACTTTCACTCATGATTCAATTACCTCCAACCAGGTCCCTCCCACAACATGTGGGAATTCAAGACGAGATTTGCATGGGGACACAGTCAAACCATATCAGTAGTCTATTAGCTTCAGTTAGAAAGCATTGAAACATGTAATATTCCAAATGTCTTTTGGCCTTTAAACTATTTTTGTAATAGGTAGGATTCATCATAGGTGACTGCCTCCTTCTTATCAACTTTGACATCAGAATTTGATTCCTGGGATAGTCAGATGTAGCCAGAGATACAGATTCTTATTACAAAATCATGGTAACTTACATAAAGGACAAGCATACAGCTGTATTGCACAGAAGTGAGCACTGAGTTTGGCAGAATATTTGAGATATCATGACCTGTTCAGGAAAAATGCTTCATCGGAGAACCCCAAAAATTGAAAGATGAACTTGTCTCATTTAGTTAGTTTGCTCTGTGTTGGTCCCTAATAGGAAACCTCAAAGTAAGACAAAGAGAATATGGTCTTACCCCATTGAGGCTATTACAATGGTCTCTAATGAAAAATAAACATTTCTCTAGTTAAGTTTTGTTTTGCCTTTGATCATGGAAATGCACTTTCAGATCAGCTAATATGTTAAAATCTGTAATAGGAGAGTCGAAATACAGAGATAGATTACCCACAATATTTGCATGGTTATTTAAATTAAAAGGAAAAAAACTATAAACCAATATAAACCAAATGTCGACTATATTTTTTTAATATTCTGAATTGCTGAGCAATTTTTATCAGTTCTACAAAGAGCTATACAAACTTTATATATTGTCTTCAAAATAAAAGCTACTCAAGTTTTTCTTCTAGAAGTTTTGGGTCATCAATTCCAACTGAAGCCAGCACTTCTTAAATTATAAGAATGAAATAAAATAGGGAGCTCGTTTTCTGGTTTACACAACAGAAAATGAGACCTAAGAATAAACTGGTCATCTGGGTATCAGCATGAAATGTTTCAGAAAGGGACATGTCTCTCTTTATTCTCCTCCTGTTTTTTTAAGTGAATATACATGATAGAACAATGAATTTGTGAATGTGAAATAAGTTTCAGTTTGTTGAAAGAAAGAATCACTACAAATTTTACCTGATAAAATGATTATTCAAAACCCAAGAGATGTTTCAAATAATAAGACAGCTTTGATAAATAAGTGTATATTAAAAAAACAGGTACTTTCTCCAAGACAGTTATTCTTTTAATATGTTATTTTCATTATTTTCCAGCAGAAAAAGAGACTGCCTGAATGCTAACTAATATCAATTTGGTCTGGTATTTTCCAACAGATGTATCTGAAAGACAAACATTACATAAACCCATACATATCAGTGGAAGATGAGAAAAATGATGCTTAGGGCAATCTGATGGTATCCTCTAGTACACAAAGCTGTTTGTATCTCTTTTTTGTTTATTTTTATGTCCCAATTATTACACCCATCAGTGCCCTTAGCATAAAGCAACGCAAAACAAAACACAACAAAGACCTGTCTGTCTGAAAATGGCAGACAGGTCTTTGAGGTTACAGATGGATTTACTGGTTCTCTGTTTCTAAATTCCTCAAAAGGACCTGAGCAATTTACTGCCTGAAAAATGTTGAGGACTGAGCACCTGGAGGCCTTTAATAATGATGATGGTAGGAAAGCTATGGAGTTAATTTTCAATGTGAATTATATTGAGTACTCAGGCTCAGAATGAAACTCCTCTGGTGAAAGAAAGGGAAATATAACATTTTGTAAAGAGGTTATAAAATGTTTGTTAAATTCTATGTGTAAGAGGTATCAACAACTATAAGAAATAATGCCTCATTCAGGCTCCAGTGAACAATATGAAATATGTCTCAATACCTATTTTTTGTTTTCATTTTTATATTTGATATGATAATTTAAATAACTAGCATAACAAAGATAGGTTTTTTTCTTCTTTTTGAATAAACAGTATGGTCCTCTCTTGCACTAAAAATAATCTGATTTTGTGACTTTCCTAAATAAAAATAAGATGCATCATTCAAAATTTGTAACTTAAATAAATGGCTTTTCATGTCCACAGATGAATATTTAACAGTAAATTCTTGAATGATGCTTCTACCATTTATTACTTTTTATTCAATAATATTAATTGAACTTCTACGTGCTAAGCAGAGTACTAGGAGCCAATGATTAAAAAGTGATAAACATACATGTGGCTTATTTATGTGTAATTTTGGTGCTTAGGATGTTTTAAGAGAAACCAATAAATAAATAAGAACTAAACAGGCAGTCAAGACAGTGTGTTAAATGCTCTAACAGGAAAAGCACCTATTTCTAGTTGAATTAAACCACATGATTTTTTTTTCAAAGCACTTAAGCTCTCAAAGTCTCAACTACTTTATCCATAAAGTAGGGATTATAATTTATTACCTGGGTGAAAAAAAATAAGTGAAGCAGATACTTTCCCGGGACCTCTTGCCATCCTAACATTTATGATTCAATGAAATAATAATTTCCTGGAAATTGTTTAAAATATAAAATATACTCCAACCACCCACCTCCCCACAAATCACAGAAAAAAATAATCAAGGACACAGAGTCTGACACTATGACCTTGTTTTTCCTTTATGATTTTCCTGGGAGAGGTCTGTTTGGCATATAGAGATTCACAGTAAGAATGTAGCAGTGATTGGTAATGCTAATTTGCCATAGCGTTTTAGTTTTACCAAATGGCTCCATGGTTGTCCTGATTCTAGTTACCAAATGAAGCTAAAGTTTCCCCTTTTATGGATATGCAGTAGGTATTTTTTAATATGACAACATTTCTTATTAGTATCTAATATTAGTATCCCTCTGAACAAATTCCATAAAGCAGTTAAAGAAATTACTGGGAAAAATTATTAGATTTCTCTAGGTCATGAATATCTTATGAAGCTTTCAAAACAGTATCAGGAAAGAAAGCTGATATAGAAAAGGAACTCGATACACTTCCAAAGAAGGTACTAACTGACATTGGTAGATTTGACATTTTAGCACATATCAAACTTTGTATCAGAGTTTGCAGAATATGGTACCAGCTCTGTGCATTTGCCATGTCTTCAAATAAAAGATAATACATGAATGACAACTGCCAATATGTTACTGCATTTTTATATTTTAAATTTTCTCATTTACATTTTTCTTCCCATATTTAATTTAAACAATATTCGAGAATATAATTTTAATATCCACCCCCAAGTAGGCTAGAATGTCATGTATCTAGAATGATTGACATGGATTGCAATATTACTGAGACAGAAGAACACTGGCTAGTCACTCAATTTTAAAGTTAATTTTAAAAATATATTAATTTTCCTACAAAGGGATGAGATAATTCAAGTTAGTAATGTGGTATCATTATCACCATCATTATTATAGGAATAAAGAAATTGGAGTAAATGACAACTTAGGTCATTTCAAGTGATAATAGCTTTTGGTAGTTATAACTTTATCATAATGCCATAAATTAAATGAAACACTGTATGTAAAGATGATTTGAAAATTATAGCGTTCTGTACAAAAGTATATTTCAGGCCATCTGATGGCCAGCTGCCAGTTGATCAGTTAATTCAAACAAATGATCAATTCAGTCTCTTAAAACAGCTTTACTTCTTTTTATAAAAATGGTTAGCTATATTACCTTATTGACTGATTTTTAAGATGTTGTTAGGGTACTGTTATCCTGTTATTTTTGAGGTCAGAGCTGAAGTCTGATAGGTCAGAGTGTGAAGAAGCTAAGCAGCATCACCCCTAAGCGTTCTCTAGACAAATCTAACTACAGATGCTCCTCGCCTTACCATGGGGTTATGTCCCTATAAGTCCATTGTTAACTTGAAAAGATCCTAAGTCGAACTCTTATAATGTGAGGACCACCTGTACTACAGAATGGCTGGAAATGGATGTGAAAGAACTAGTGACCCAAATAGGATGGCATTTTCCTTCTGACTGAGGGAAAAAGAGAACCCATGAAAGAATGGCAGTTCAGGGTAGAAAGACTGTTGGTCCATGGTTATGTTGGGAGTATATTTGGGAATCTACTGTACCACTCGGGGAATCATTTAACTAAACAAATGATTGCTACCTTTCCCTCAGATTGCTAGAAGGATAAAAGCTGTCATTTATTAAGCACCTACTTGGTATCAGACACCTGTTTATGTGTTATATTATTTATCAATTTATTTAACAATATGGGTCTATGATATGAAAGGCACTGTTCGTGGCATTGAAAATACAGCAATGACTGAAATAAACAAGATTTTATTTTCATGGGGCTTACAATCAAGTGGAACTGAATTTTTTAAAAAAAAATTTTAAAAAAATTTCTGATGTCATCAGTGGTAAGGGGAAACAATATTGCAATTTTGTAGAATGACCAGGGCAACTTGGATCAGTGGAGTCAGAAGGTTACATTTGTTACAGAGCCGAGGAATGAGAAAAGAGTAGAGTAATACTGTCAAAACAAAACAAAACAAAAAGAAGAATTAAACTGCATCTACTTTTGCTGCAGAATTCCATGATAAGGGCAGAAAAAGTGTCATGAGATTTAATGAAACAGAGGTCATGGCAAACTTTGAGAAGATATGATTACAATTGAAATGGCTGAGAATGAAGAGATGGAAGTAGAGACAGTGTACAGAAAATTCTCAATTAGTTTGGCTATGAAATAAAACTGGTAGTAGAAGGAGAGAAATTGATGCCCAAGAAGTAGCATTTTAGTGTTGTGAGATTAGAGTATAATGACAGGCATAATCTTGAAGTATTAATAATACAGATAATGACAATAATGCAAAAATAACAATGATGGCTTATAATATGCAAGATATTTTTCTAAATGCTTTACCTGAATTATTTAAATTTATCCCCACAACATCCTTTCAAAAAAGGTATACTATATTGCATCTTGTTTTACAGAAATCTGAAAGAGTGAGATGAACTACTTTCCAAGGTTTTACACACAGTAAATGGCAAAGTAGTAATTTAAACCCACAAAATTTGAATATTGACACTCAAAGCACCCTAAATATAAAAACCTCCTTTCATAGACCACTGCAAAATCAACAAATTCCAATCTCTCTCAAAGTTATCCAACACTGCATTTGTTTTGAGGTGAAGAAAAGGGCAAGTGAGTAAGGGAAATCATTACATAAAAATTACCAGCCCTAATATACATACCTGGTTATATTTCAGGAAGCCTGTATAGTCTTTTGAAATGAAAGCTCCCTATTTTTTAGTTATGTGGCTGTGGCTAAATTCCAACATTCCTGAGCATTAGTTTTCATTTTATAAAATTGAGACATTAATGATTCTTTCAGTGGATTTTTGAGAAGTAAACTATGTCATATATGTACAGGTGTTTTCTCAGCTATAATGTGTTATACTTCAGTAACATAGCATGATGGTTTTTACTATGATTACTATTGTTATGGTTGAGTGCTGGACTATGGCAGCCATTTCTGAATTTTACTTCCTTTGCTGGATACTCCTCCATTCCCTTGTTGGAGAAAAACAAAACAGGGTCTGACATCTATATAATAAGTCACTTGGATTATCTTTCCTTCTGTAGGTTGGGTTCCACTAACAGGAGGCATAAGTAGGTGAGTATGAGTTAAAGAGAAAGGATATTCTCTCCTGCCTGGCAGTTTTGAAACAGCTCTTCATTTTTTTACAAAAACCATAAGTCCTGTATGTATCTTTGGTTCAGTTAATCATTCCCTCCTCTTTCCCCTTTAAGACTAGGGGTGGGGACATCTTTCTACTTATTGGTTCCCTATGCCTGTTTTTACCTTGGTCTCTTCATTAAACACTCTTCAATTACCCTTTCTGACTACACCAAGACTTTTTTTTTTTTTTTTTTTTTTTTTTTTTTTTTTGCCTAGATCCTGTCTGATAATCTTGTCCCCGAACAACTCTCATGGTGATATTCTCAAGGTCTTCTTGTTTTTGTTTTTCCTGAAGTGGATTTTAATCTTTTTCCCATGGCTCCTTTTAATAACCATCCTGTCCAGAGCATCTTGGCATTTTAAGTGTTGATTCCATTTAAAAACAAAAAGCAAAGTCACACAAAACTGTCAACCATAACTTTTCATAAGCATGAAAAAGCCAACATTAAAATCTAAGTTAAGTATAGACAAAAGTTATCAACAGTATTAATTATACATGTTGTAAAGACCTTCTAGATTTTGTATCCTGTTTCATTATATCCTCAGATAAGCAGAAGGTTTAAATGCTAACATGGTTAAAACTACCAGCTTTTCCTTAGTGAACTGCTTTTTAAAAGATATTTAATAAACCCTGATATAAATTATTCTTCTATATTATCTACTAAAATATAATCTTTTATATTTAATTATATTTATATATTAAATATGTTTATTAGTTAACATTTCTATTGAATATATACTGTTATTTATTATATTCTTTTTTATATTTAATTATTTAATCAAAGTAAAATGAATATTGTATTATCATGTGAAATAGGACTCAAGTGTCATTTTTTTCAGCAGTAATTAACTATTGTCTTACTACAATTTATTTAATAGTTTATGTTTTCTCCACTTTGTATGCAATATCAGCTCTATCATAAACTAAATTTCCATATGCCTATTCTTTCCATTGGTTAATTTTTCTGTCCTTACACCACCATTTTAATATAGACCTATAATAAGTCCTGATAGCTGTTTGGACACATCTACTAAACCTTGTTTGTTTTCCTTAAGAATGCCTTGCTATTCATGATGCTTTGTGTTCCCAGCCAAATTTTAAAGTTAGACTGTCAGCTACTATATAAACATGTTGGCATTTTAATTTGAATTGCTTTAAATCTATTAATTATTTTGGGACAATTGACATCATTGTGATACTGAAACTTTTAATATCTCCTATTTATGTAAATGTTCTTTACTGGCTTTAAATAATGTCTTATAATTTTCTGAGTCTTATAAATATTTACACATCTAGGTATCTCATTTTGTTTTGCTACTGCAATCTGTAGGTTTAGAAAAATTATATACTCTATTAATACACTTGGGTATTAATTTGAATCCAGTTGCTAAATCTTCTCATTAAATATAATAATTCATTTGCAGCTTTTCTTATGTTTTCTATGAAATCTATTTGTATATTTTTCTATGTAGATAATAATACCATCACAAATAAAGCATATGTTTTCTAGCATCCTGGCAGTTTTCATATGAATAATTATAATGTCATTTAGTTCTATTTTTAAAACTTCCATTTTGATTTCTTCTCAGACAAGTAATTTATTTTGAACTTTTAAAAACAGCCATTGTTATTGTTGCACCTTATTCCTAATTTTATATCGTTTCTTTATTAATATTTTCGAGAATTATGTATTTAAAAATATAATATCAGTAAAGGTACAATCATGAGGCAGTAACCATCTGTTATTTGACAGGGAAACTTCAAAATAAAGAATTACTTAGTACAATACAAAATGATTAACTACCAAAGAATTGAAACAAAGCTTTAAGGGGCCCCTTTACTAACCAAATAATGGTGCATCTCCTGAATGCTACTTTCTCAATAAATGGAAGCATCATTTATCCTGAGGACCAATTTAGAAACCTCTATTATTTTTATAAACCATTTATTCTTTTCTTATCAAGTCATCAAATAGGGAAGATTCTAGGCCCATCCAATCAAGTTTTCACATTGCCACCTAAGTAATATTTTAGAAATGCAAGTTTGATCATTTCTCTCTATTGTTTATACTAGTTCAATGGCTCCTTCTTCCCTTGAGGATAGAGATCTTTAATCTGCCATAAAAGAATCTCTAACATCTGGCTGAACCTGGTTTATTACCCACTTTCTGCCTTTTCTGCACTGAATTACTTGCCATGTACTAATGCACAACGGGCTTAAGTATGTATATGTCCTACAATCTATCTTTCACAAAATTTTTAAATGTATTGGTTCTTTGTATGCTCAACATGGAGAAGTTTCACTCTTTTCCCCAAGTCTCTTTTCTGATAAATTTATACTTGACTTGTTCTGTTACTATCTTCAATTTAAGTTAAGCTGTTTGCTCAGGGTTATATATAGAAAGTTATAGATTCAATTGTACTGCTTAGTTTTCTGGTCTTTTAACTATGCTATTATCTGAAGGACAGAGAGACTCCACATCATAGCATGCATAATGGAGAAGTAATTCTAAAGGACACTGTTAAGAATTTCACATGTTTTAAAAAGAAGCACAGCTTCTTAAAAAAATAAAATTGTACTCACTCAGAAACTCAATATGTAATATCTACTCTTCTTCCAGCTTCCTGGGTGTAGCAGTTTGAAAAAAAGGAGCTGTATTTGTTGTCTTTATAGTATCAGAAACAATACAAACCTGCATGCCTAACAAATCATTTGTGGGATAATGGCAACTGGGTGGACAGCTTAAGAAAAACAGGAAACAATCCTCATCATACTTTAAATATTAATCAAAACAATTTTTCTGTAGGAAGACTTATGTTGAAGCTAAGATCAACAAAATGAGTCATATCCGGTCCAGAACGAGCCAGGCATACAGGAGAAGAAAATGTCAATTTAGGACTCATTCTACTACAGGGAGGAAGGTTCTGTAATTATGACAAAAATAAATTATATAAAGCATAACAGAATCATATGATATATCCTTATAAAAGACCTAACTATTCCAAAATTTTATGACTTTATCATTTCATCATCTTTATCACATCCTTGCAGGATTATTTGTCCATGCAAAGCCAGTAAAAACAGGTGATCATTTAGCTGTATAATCTGATTTTGAAACCACATTATTTTCCCCTCTTTGTAGTGGGGAAATTTCATTTTGTAATGTTTAAGAGGTTAAGCTTTATTAGTTACACATAGCTTTAAACCTCAACTGTGACATTTGCCAAATGTTGACCTTGGGCAACTTGCTTAACTAAGATTATTTCCCTGCTTCTGTACATGCAAATAATTCTATCTATGCTATATGATTGAAATAAGGATATGGCATAAGGATGACTAAAATTGGATATCAATTAAAAAGTGATAAAAAAGTAAAAAAAATATTGAAACTAGCTTATAGAAAAGGAAATGTATTTATTGGTTCTCATAACTCTTAGGTATAGCAATAGCTTTACTTCAGGTGATGCCTGACCCAGGTTTCAAGCAGTGTTACCAGGACTCGATTATACTCTACACAGTCTAGCACATTTCCCTTATGCCAGTTGCATTCACAGCTTTCCCTCCATTTATCATGTAAAAATACACTCATAGGTTTTCATATCCTTTCCTATTCATCCTGTAGAAAGTTTGGTAAAAATATAGATCTTGGTTTTAGGCATGTGTAGCAAAAGTTATAAAATACATATTGATTGAAATGTTTTAGATTATATGCTGCTCTTAGAACCATTCACCACAACCATTCACCACAACCAGTCAGATTGACTTGGGCCTGAATCACATTGTCCATCCTTGGAGAGGGTGGTTGACCACTATCCTTCTTAGATATTGTAAACTGAGAGGGTGAAATGAATCCCTGAATAGAAATTAGATGGGGAAAGAAAGCCACTCTAGAAGAGTTAATAGATGCCAGGAAGGGGCTGGTGAGTAAACAAAAACTTCCTATTTTCTATAAAGAGGTTAACTCTGTAACTGCATATCTGACAGGTCTCAGTATGCAGCACTATCAAATAACAACCAATCAAACAAACAAGCAAATCAAACACTACTCTTTATTTGTAACACTTCATCCTCCCTGAAATTTTTGGTTTTAAGAATAATGATCGTAAGCAGCAGACTTCTTTAGTTTTGACAGATTTTCATTGAGGTTTTTCGTGTGGTTAGTAGGGTAGCATTTATGATTCTCTTCCTTAAACAATGAAGATCATCAAATAAAAAACATAAATAAAAATAAAAAGCCTTCATTTCTAATATATAGGAAATAATATATTATTCTTCTAAATTATATTGGATTGGATAAATAAAGAAGATAAAGCAAATAATTGCTGGGGTTCAATAACAGGATCATTCATAAATAATGTTCAACTGAGTGAAAGCAAAAGGGAGTCCAATAGGAGCCAATCATCTAGGGCAAGTTAAATGGGAGGAAGTAAACCAGTCTTACAATGATGGTGGCAAGTTGCCCTAAATCTGTCTGTGAAAATTGTTCAAAGGAAAACCTTAGACAAATTAAATTTAACAGAGTTTAACTGAGCAAAGAATGATTCACAAATCGGACAGCCCCTGAACCAGAACAGGTTCAGAAAGACAGAAAAAACAGTGATGTACAGAAAAGAGAAGTGAGGCACAGAAACAACTGGCTTGGTTACAGCCCAGTGTTTGCCTTATTTGAATGCTATTTGAACAGTTGGTCATAATATGGACAGAAGGCAGGGAAATACTGGGTAGAAGACAGCGGTTCCTGGCAAAGGCCCTACCCTCAAGCATGGAAACTCACGGCCCTAAATGGGAACAGGCATTCCTGTTTTCATGTCCAATGTTATTTCTTCCAAGACCACTCTGGCCCACCATGCCTGGGGACAGTCAGAGAGGAGATCAGTTGCAGGATGGCGGAACTCCGGGGAAAGATCGTCTTCCCACTCCATTCGCTTTCCAGCCCCCTATCCATCCCACTGAGAGCCACCTCCATCACTCATCATCCCTCCCTGCATTCACCATCCTTCAAGCCCAGGTGACCTGATTCTCCCTGGATGCTGGACAAGGACCTAGGTACCAAGAGGTCAGGGTGTAAAAGACTGTCACCCTGACTTTCCACTGAGCTGGTTTAACACTTGATCAGTGGACAGCACATGCTAAAAGAGCATTAATTGTAACACACCCCAAGACGCTACCATGGGGTTGGAGCCCAAAAGCGCTCACTTCGTCCTCTGCACTTGCCCACCTGGCATGCTCCCCCTCCTGTAGGGATTTGAGTGCACAGCAGCCAAGCAAACTAGCCACACCCCTGTTGCAAGTCCCACAAGGGGGTCAGGGAACTTTCTTGCTTTAGTCACTTGTGAGTAGTTGAAGTGTAGCTTCTGCGATTGACTGAGACAGGGCTACTTGTTACAAGAGTAGGCCACTTACATATTGAGTTAGGTTACTGCTCACTATGTTCAGAGAAATCTTCAGGCCAAACTAATAAGGAGACAGCTTTAAGCTAAACTTGATTTAACAAAAGGCAGCCATGATAAGCTGATTCTTCACTAACCTGCTTTTCCTAGCCTTATATATATCAATTTGTTGCAGCTTTCAAGAACATTTTCCGGTTCAGCTTGGATTACACACACCTCTAGATGTTGCGACTTAGTGTTGTAACTTGCCACTCACATAAAAAATGACATGGTTTCTCCAACTCGATGTCTTCAACTATTTTTATCCCAAAGATCCAATGTCAGCTTCTGGAAAGCCTGCTATAATGTGGAGGTAGTATAGAGCAATATGTGTTCATTAAAAAGTATTTTTAAATCTCCAGGTTTATGACAGAACAGATACAGTAATTTTGTGTTTCTAATTGCCTGATATTCTGGGTATCCTGACTCAATAGAGCCTGTTGTGTAAAGAAATTGGAAGGATTTTATTTGTAATAAGTAACTAATAGAGTTGGTTAAAATTTTAGTTCCTATGATATTTGTAGATTTTAAGTACAGTACTGCTACAAATGAAATTTCAGTTACCCTAGTTATTTATACAGCACGGTTTCAAACACAACCAAAAGGAATTCATTGAAACCTAACCACTATTAGCATGTTTATACAGATAATGAAATTTTTGAGATTTTAAATATCTCTTACCTTTGGTAATAGGAGAAACGTGGGAAACAGTTTGTGAACTTATAAATACTTTAGGATGCTGGATTCTGTTTTAGGACCAACTTGAGAGAGATAATTTGTCCTATTTTGGCTAAAATGTAGCTTCTCTAGGATAAAATATATCAAGATTCAGGCAGAAAAGAAAAATTGCAAGAAAAGTTTCTTACTTGTTGTTTTCACAGTTTCTTAAAGGAAAATAAGCATTTCCTTAGATTCTAAGAAGTGCTTATTGAACCATCATAGGATAAATCGTTTAGTTGTGTTTTCAAGGGACACTTTCTCACTTTAACTTTCAGTCCCTGCCATGATTGCCTGGTTCCTCTCAAGGAGAGTTGAGAAGTGACTTTACTCAGGCTTTCCTCTGAGACTTAGAGGGTAAATAGTAGTTATCCTCTTTTTGTTCAAAAGACTTTAACTATTACCAAGTCTTGTTCCAGGTGGAAAACAGCAGTGAAACATTAAGGACTTTTCAGTAATGTAAATGTTTCTTCACTGACTTTTTATTTGACGACTTCAACACCAAGATTTAACTTTGAACATTTAGATCTGCCACAACTGATTGTAAGTTTATAGAAGCTCTATCTTTATGAAGATTTCACTGCTCTGGGCCACTGAGGAACAATTTGGAGGAATTATTTCTTTCAGTACTGTGAAAAGGACTCAGGAGGACTGGAAGTAGAAAATTACCTCACATGGTTGAACATTGTACATAAAGGGAGTAATTTGCTCATTTCAGTCCCTTCCAGGATCAGCTTAAGTACAAGAGGATATCTCATAGATTTATCCATTAGCATTAGCATACAGCACTGAGGAAAACTGCTAAAGTAAAAGTAGAATTTTGTAATTCAGCCTGGCCAATTAAAACCTACTATTATATTACCTTGCACTTTTACAAAAGCTTGTTTTTAAATATATTAAACTACCCTTTGTGTATTAATTAAAGAAGACACAGCTGGGGGCAGTGGCTCACGCCTGTAATCCCAGCACTTTAGGAGGCCGAGGAGAGTGGATCACCTGAGGTCAGGAGTTCGAGACCAGCTTGACCAACATGGAGAAACCCCATCTCTACTAAATTAAAAAAAAAAAAAAACTAGCTGAGCGTGGTGGTGCACACCTGTAATCCCAGCTACTCAGGAGGCTGAGGCAGGAGAATTGCTTGAACCTGGGAGGCGGAGGTTGCAGTGAGCTGAGATGGTGCCGTTGCACTTTAGCCTGGGCAATAAGAGTGAAACTCCGTCTCAAAACAAACAAACAAAAGAACACTCATGATTCACTTGAGAGATGTTGTTTTTTATGCCAGGGCTATTGTTTTCATGTAACAAACACCATGCAAAGAGAACCAAGTTGTCCCAGACACAAGAGCATAAACACAGTGCTCAACTGCAGTTTTGCTCTGTGTCTCTGTTGATTGCAATACCTAAACTGCTTGTATCCTGGTCTTGCTTCCTGACATTGAAAACGAAATTCAACCAGCATGCTGCTGAGTCATAATGAAAGCCTAAGCCGTTAAAATCACCAGTCTTTTTTAAAGTCTTAAACGTATTCTTGCTTCACCTTAATTTGTAAGAGTAACTACTATTCAATCAGGTTTCAGAACACGCTGTGAGATTGAACTTGCTTAGGTCAAACTGCATCAAGGAGGGCTTCAGAACAAAGACTTTCTGCCCTAGCACACCTGGCTTCCCCTTCCTTTGTAGCAGCCCACAGAGTAAGGCAGGAGTCTACGTTGTTTCCTTAGTGTGACTCTCACCCCAGCTGCTAAGTAGGAACAAAAGCATTTAAGAAAGATAAAAAGTGACTCTGACATTTTACCCAGATGTTGAGTAACAGCTAAAGACGGTACAAATAAAAATGTTTAATCATGGTTTTAAAGGGACAATATAAATATAATGGCATTTGACTTTTGGCAAAGGAAAAAAAAAAGATTTTGACCTTTGTAATGGGCAATTCTTAACTTATCAAAAAAAGCAATACCTCTGCATTGTGTTGTGGGTTGGCTTTGGTCCAAAATGACTTCCTTGCAGCCAGTCTTTATAAAAATACAAGAGTAAAATGTTTATAATGAACTATTTTAAATACAAGAATGTGTCAAGTAACTCTAATTAAACAGTTTTACATTGTCCATTAAGAGCCTTATCAAATATTTGGTTTTCTTCAGAAAATCTATCATATTATTTGTCCAAAACGAAGAATATTTAAATGATTCAATATATATTTTGACTTGTAAGATAGCTTACCATGCCAAGGCTTTTTAATGAAATGGCTAAAATATATTTTAATATTCTAAAGGCAAATAAACAAAATAAAACCTTTCACAGATTCTCAATTAACCCATCCACCATTCTTTAAACCTACAATTAATGACTTCTCTGACCTTCTTAATACTCTGTTCTCCTCCCATAACCTCATTAATAAATAATAGAAGTGATATTTTAGTGTTTTACATCAACGTACTAGAAGATACAGTCTTGTCAAAACACACATTAAAAAATAATTTTTTGCATCCTTAGAATTGGTTGAAATGTGTAGATAACCATTTTTTAATGATGTACCACTCTATATGTTCAATAAATTGTGAACAGAACCCTTTCCTAACTAATCCCCAGTTTCTGGGCATAGGTTTTCACAACAATAATTTTTTTTCAAAAAATAAATTCAAGACTTGGAAAAAATGAAATATGGGCCAGGCACGGTGGCTCATGCCTGTAATTCTAGCACTTTGGGAGGCTGAGGCAGGCAGATCACCTGATGTCAGGAGTTCGAGACCAGCCTGACCAACATGGTGACCAGCCCGTCTCTACTAAAAATACAAAATTAGCCAGGCATGGTGGCACATGCCTGTAATCCCAGCTACTCAGGAAGCTGAGGCAGGAGAATCACTTGAACCTGGCAGGCAGCGGTTGCAATGATCAGAGATCGCGCCTTTGCACTCCAGCCAGGCAAACAAGTGAGAAACTCCATCTCAGAAAAGAAAAATGAAATATGATGCGTCACTTGTTCTCCCTGAATAAACACTACCCAGAGTTAATATTATTAAAAAAGCACTTTTGAAGTAATAATAACAAGTAACTCTAAATCTCAGAAAGCCTAATTTTTCAAGCTCTGGCCATGGAGGACCAAACACCAATCTAGTTAAACCTACTTCATTAAACTGCTAAAAGATAGCTAGTATGAACAATTCTATAAAAACAACATTAATGATGAGATGCTGCCCTTGACTCTGAATTAGTGATTTTTAGTAAAAGAAAATGGAATTTTATTCAAGGCCTTATTTTTTACTGTGTGCCCTAACTAGAAATGGAACCAAAAGTAGGCTGTTAGACAGAAATCACTGGACATGAAATATGATTATTCATGGACTTGACATGGAATGCACATTTGCCCAAAAGCACCATTCCCCCACATTCCTTCACATTCCTGTTTCCTTTCGCCTCCCCCTACTCCTCTGCATCCAAGTGATTCATTGCACAGTGGTGTGATTCTTATGTGCATCACAAAATACGAGAAAAAAGAAGGAAGAAGAATATTACAATCACTATTAGAAGTATTCCTTTTATGTACTTCACAATGAACATTGATTCAGGATAGTGTTTTATTTGTCACATTGAATATCATTTATTCTAAACCTTTTAATGGAGAAATCTTGCTCATTATGATAATCATGGCCTTCTTATGTCTTTTCCATGGACTGCCCTTCTCCTTTCTCCATCCCTCCACAACAGGTGCTTCTTAAAGAATGGACAGGGTTAATGATTGTCAAAGTAGAACAATAGATATAAAGGCATTTCTAGCAAAGTACAGGGAACAAGACCTTCATTATTGAGAAGGCAGATTTTCCTTGGAATTTACAGCATACAAAACTGGAGAAAGTGATTGTCTGTAGGAGGGTAGTGTTTGGAGTGGAGATGTGATGCTGGGATTGGCGGTTCATGGACCCTCAACCCCAGATGGCCCTGATGTACCTAGAGCCAAAGTAGTATGCTGCTGAGAGAGAGCCTGTTCATTTTCCACTTGAATGAAATCTGAAAGCCCATAAATATCACAAGAAACTTGGGTCTCACAAGGATTTAAACCAAATTTTGCAGATTCAGGAACGAAGTCAATCGAACTTGATAAAACTGTGTGCTTTGGGTTTTTCCCCCAACCTGTTCAAATGAACCATCTGTGCTATTACATCAAGCACAGGGAAAGAATCATGTCTTTTTCAACCTGTCTCAGATCTCTCTCATTAGCAATAACCATAGGCAAAGCTATTTTAAATACATTCTGCTGAGGGTGGGAAACATCATTGACCTCTTTCCCTCTTCACTCTTGCTTGCCTCTTGACCACGTAGTCTGATGACTCCTTGATAGGTATCCTCTTTTTTCACTACTCCCATGAACTGTGTTAAATGACATGGAGCTTGTCAGTCTGTTTCCTCAGGAAAAGGTGCCATGTACTCATTGACACTGGACCTGTTATATGCTATTTGATGGGATCTGAGTTTTATTCAGTTTCAACTGGCAGGTCTTCCAGAGAACAGCAGGCATAGAACTAAATGTGTGATAGAGACAGTTGCTCTGCTCTGTTAGCAGGGCACTTAAAATTACTCCATTTGTCTTTAATTAAACCCCATTTGATTTCCTTCAACTTTTTAAAGGTCTGATTAAATATTTAAATTTTGTATTTATTCTGAAATTATTCATGCATTTTGTCTTAGCCAAAATACTAGTTTTTTTGGAGTTAGACACTCAAATACTGAAACATTTCTCTTTTTGCATTTGGAATTTGCTGTGACATAATCATTGTTTGATGGATCAAAATGTTTAATACATTTAGTTATATTTAACATGTCATAATTTTTCCCTCAGCCTTCATCTCATAGTTTTTCCTCATCTGTTGAACATGAAGCCCTATGTAAGTATAGTCCAAGAAATAAAATTGTGCTTGCTATGTACCAGCCATTGTTTTAAGCCCTTTAACGAGTATTTAATAATGTAATCCTCCTAACAACCTAATAAATAGGTACTAATTCTGTCCACTACATGGAGGTTAAATACTTTGACCAAGGTCACAGTCTAGTGAGGTCAAGAATTCCATCCAAGCAGCTTAGTTACAGAATCTGCACCCTTAACCACTATGCTGTGCTGACTCTCCAGCCTCATAATTTCTTTCAGGGATCATTTATTTTAGGCTGTTATAAATTGTCCTGGGAGATTTTGTATTGTGTAGAAACCTGTTACAGAAGTATATAATCCTCTTGTGTTCCCTTAAATGGCTGATTGCACTGGAGCTACTTCTTGCTCAGTTAAAATGTCTTAAAATGATCAAGTGCTATAGGAAAGTTTTTGTCACAAACACATTCCATTTAAAAAATACATGTATCGACTCCACTTTTACAAACAGTGCAATGTGACTTCTTTTTTCCAGATTATTTTAGACAAACATCAAAACCAGCAAGACAATAGATAAGTTGATTGACTCAAAAGTGGTGTGTTTTGAAAAGAGAGGGGGAAGTAAATGTGTACTGTCTAAACTTCATTCAAATAATTTCTGAGACATTTACTGTTATTGAAGCAGTATGGGGAAGAAAGAATTTCAGATGGGGAGGTTAAAATTACAGTTCTGACTGACTTGACTGCTCTTACTATGCTATTTAGAAAGATAATAAATTGCCACCAAATGTGTTGTGATTTCATGATGGATGCTTGCTTTTGATTTGTTGGTTGAGTCTTCCATCTGGTGGCAGAATTTGTCTTGAATGCCACTACATGGGAAGATTCTAGATCTGACATTAGCCACACGTAGTGTTTCCTAAACCTAAGGCCTTCAGAATAAGTTCTCTTTTAGTTAAAATTCATCTTTAGAAAGATTAAATATTTTCCTCCTATTATGGCTGAGGGAATAATTATTTCCTAAAGATTTGAAACTGTATGTATTCTATACCATATTGTTGGTGTTTCTTTGCAAATATTTCTTAAATTGTGATCGGGGATCAGTTCATCAATTTTGGCATGGCTTACAAAAGGCAGATTCCTGAGCTTCACCCTAGACCTGCTTATTGCTTATTAGAATCCTCTGAAATGAGACTCAAGGACCAATACTTGAAATGAATATCCCAGATAGTTTTTATACACAAAACACTAGGGGGGTTGGAGAAAAGGGGCTTAACTTAGGCTCTTTTAAAGCCATATTACTAGTATTATTCTCAGGTAAGGGAGAACTTTAAAATGCTAAATAAATGAAAATTATTACAGAAGTATGATTCAACTAAAGAGGTCCGTCGTCTCAAAAGGATCTTGTAGACAAGACAATTGTCTGTACCTGCCCACAGCCATCAGTTTCCCTAGCCTGAAACAATTCCTTCCATAACATCTTCAAACATTTTTAGAGGTAAAATATAAAATAATTATTTATTTATATACAAACATATGTGTGTACATAATATGTATCTATGTATGTGTGCATGTGTGTGTATAATATAGACTAAGTTTATTCTCAAAATATTCTGTAGTTTTTCAACAAATGATGTGACCTTTGTTTTTAAAAATTACTTCCTATTTACCAGAACTTCCAGCTGGCACTATACTTTGTAGTAGCTGGCACTAAATTGTTGAACCCTGCACATAAATTAGAATGTAAATCCAAATGTTTGAAAGGGGTCTGCCAATCAAAAAATCTTTTGAGTATATAGACAGTCTTTTTCTTATCTCCTGTTGGACAGAGGACCTGAGCTATACTTGTTTTAGCTGGAAGTCATTCCTTGTTTCTCTTACATGGTTATATTATAAACAGCAGTTGCTTAAGGTGATAAAAACACATTCACATCAATGTGAATTTTAAAACGTGGGGAGGAGTTTCCATTCTCATCTACCTGTCTCAAGAAATAATGCAAAAGAATATACAAAGATATTTTAACTTTAACAGCAATAACAAAATGATGGAAAATCATCTAACTTTAATAATAATAAAATAATAGAAAACCATCTTTAACAATAATAACAAAATAATAGCAAACCATATTGTTTTGCTCACATTGATCTTTCTGATTGAAATGCCCTTATAAACATTTTGCTAGTGCTTCACACACATTGTTATTTTACTGCTATTGCATGCCAGTCTAACTAGAACATTCCCCTAAGACTTTCTCAAATTATAAGTCATCTTGCCTAGTTCAGAGGCAGCTGATCATAGCCAGTCTTTGAACTATAGAGATACTACAGTTCCCCTCATTGTTTACTTCTTATTTTCACAGATATAATGGGAACAAAATTCAGAAACATAGTTCTGAAATGAAAATTTCCAAGTGTCAGTATTCAGAGGACATGTTTTGGTCAATGCTTAGAAAATTAAAACTACAGAGTCATTTTAATTAAAACTACAGAGTAATATTGTAATGTTTATATCAGTTGACACTTAATGGATAGATACTCTAGAAAGATAAAACAATATGTAAATATTAAACTGTATTATTGTGGATCTCCTAGACTGGGAGCTTCTTGAAAGATTTTCTCACTTCTCTTTGTCTACCCATGTAGTACAGCACAATGTCTAGATCTCAGATTACAGACGCAGAAAAAATGAGTCTGTTAACTAGTTCAATTTATTGTGTGTTTGGCTAAGTTGCTTCGGTTTTCTCATGTATGAAATGGGAGTAAATATAGTACTTATCTCATGAGGGTTCGTAAGCCCCAAGACACAATAAACAGGTAACTCTTAGCATTTTTCTTAAAATGTTCTAAATTTTCAACATTGATTATTATTATTTATCAATAGAATAGAGATGAGGTTAATATTTTAATTAAGGTGAGTTTAAGACTGTCAGATGCACTCTCTAATCTGTCTTGGCTTTGTTTTTCTCCAAATATATTGTTTCCATATTCCTTTACTCACCTTGATCTCTCTGATTAAAATCCCCTTTATACACAGTTTACTAGTACTCTCCACGCAGAAAAATTCTTACTCATTGAGAAATGGAAGACAAGGATAAGATAATAAGGAAAATTACATTCTCAGAGATTTGAATGCTGAAATCAACACGTAATATATGATAATAGAGAAAGCTATCCTGAAGGTGCCTAGGTCAACAATACTTGAGACTAACTCAGTAGTTCCTAAAAGAAAGCAATTTTTGCTGCTAACCTAACATTTCACTATGTCTGGAGACATTTGCAGTTTTCACAACCTATGGCAGTTACTGGCATCTACTAGAGGTCAGAGATGCTGGTAAATACTCTGTAATGAACAAGAAGCCACCCATAGCAAATAAATATCCAGCCCAAGATGGCAATAGTGCCCAGACTGAGAAACTTCACCTTAACCTGATATCATGCAAATATATCCGAAGAAAGACACAAATATAGCTAAAGAAAGATGATTACCAGAAGAGATATTCATAAATCTTAGAAGCATAGAAAAAGAAACACAAGGCAATGTTTTCAGTGTCCAGGCAATTATCTTCCTGGGAAAAGCTAGCCTACGAGACCAACATGACTTTTGCACCTTGCTGGCAACCATTCTACTCTTTTGAAGAAGGAGACATCATTTGGACTCTAAAATCCCTTTTTCTGATTTCATACTCATCAAGAAATCTATCCATTTGGCTTAGTTTGTAGCTTATGCTGAAAAAGGTGACCTGAGATTTCCTTCACTTGGAAATTGAGATTGTTTAATGTAGATTGACATTCTCAACATTTGGACAATGGTGGGATCAATTATCTTAACTTGCAAAGCTAAAGATTACACCCCTGGGCAACAGTCAAGTTACCAAGGTAAATGCTTAGTTGTAGTCAGCATGGGATGGTGTTGAACCACTAATTCCATTTTTTAAAGAGATACAGGGCTTTTCAGGTTCTCTTTTTCTTCTTGAGTGAGCTTAAGTAATTTGTTTCTTTCAAGGAATTAAACTATTTCATATAAGGTGTCACATTTATTGGCATAAGCTTGTTCAAAATATTTCTTATTATCCTAATATCTATAGATTTTGTAATGATATCACCTCTCACATTCCTATTTTAATATTTCCCTTCTTGTATTTTTTTCTTGATAACTCCAGCTAGAGTTTATCCATTTTATTGATTTCAAAGAGCCAGATTTTAGTTTCATTAATTTTTTCTGTTGGTTTACTCTGTTTTTTTTATTTAATTGATTTATAGCCTAATCTTTATTTTCTTTTTTTCTACTCCCTTTTAATTTAATTTGCTCTTCTGTCTCTAGTTTTTTTATTTAAGTAAAAGCTAAAATCATTGATTTGATATCATTCTTTTCTATTATTAGAATTTAGGGCATAGAACAGACATGATGGCTCATTCCTGCAATACTAGCACTTTGAGAGGCCAAGGTAGGAGGATAGCTTGAGGCCAGAAGTTGGAGACCAACCTTGGCAACATAGCAAGACCCTCTCTATACAAAAAATTCAAAATTAATGTTTTTATTTTCTTAGTGGGGCACACCTGTAGTTCCAGCTACCTGAGAGGCTGAGTTGGGAAGAGTCTTGAATCCAGAAATTTGAGGCTGCAGTGAGCTGTGATCACTGACCTCCAGATTGGGCAACAGAGTGAGACCCGGTTTTTTTTTTTATTATTATTTGAGACGGAGTTTCACTCTTGTTGCCCAGGCTGGAGTGCAATGGCATGATCTCGGCTCACTGCAACCTCTCTGCCTCCTGGGTTCAAGTGATTCTCCTGCCTCAGCCTCCTGAGTAGTTGGGATTACAGGCATGTGCCACCATATCTGGCTAATTTTGTGTTTTTAGTAGAGACAGGGTTTCTCCATGTTGGTCAGGCTGGTCTTGAACTCCCGACCTCAGATGATCCGCCCGCCTCAGCCTCCCAAAGTGCTGAGATTACAGGCATGAGCCAGAGATCCTGTTTCAAAAGAGGAAGAAGAAGAAGAAGAAGAAGAAGAAGAGGGAGAGGGAGAGGGAGACGGAGAGGGAGAGGGAGAGGGAGAAGGAGAGGGAGAGGGAGAAGGAGAGGGAGAGGGAGAAGAAGAAGAAGAAGAAGAAGAAGAACAAAGAAAAAGAAAGAAAAAGAAAAAATTAGGAATATAAAATTTCCCTAAGCATTATTTTAGTGGCATTCCACAAATGCTGCTGTGTTGATTTTTCATTTTCTTCCAGACAAAAATAATGTTTAATTTCCTTTTCACTTTTTTGGCCCACAGTTATTTAGAAGTTACTGAATTTACAAAATTTGGAGGATTTATCAGAAATATTTTTATTTTTATTTGAATGTTATTCCATTGTATCACAGAACATAATTTGAGTGACTTGAAAGTTTTAAGACTTACTAAAACTTATTTTATCACCCAGGCTATCATCAATCTTGGCAAATGTTCTGTTTGTATGGGAAAAAGTGTATAGTCTTCTATTGTTTAGTGGGATGTTCTATAAATGTCAATTGGGTAAGAGAGTGGATACTTTTGTTCATTGGTTATTGGGCAACAGTGAACTCATCAAGGCAAATGTTGAATTCTAGGGTCCTATCTGGGAAGCCATCTGGCTTTCTCCAGCTGATCTCTTATTTTTTATTGCTCAAAATTTTAGAAACTTATTGTTCAAAATTTAAGAAACCTCCAGTCTTGTCTTTTAGACCATGTACACACACATACTCCACGTGGTGAATGTACATTATGCAGTGCACAGAAATGTAAGCATGTTTCCACATCTGGTCTTATCATAACCGCTCTTGTTCTGAACATTATATTTTCATATTATAGTTACAGAAAAGAAAAAATGGTGGGTGAGATGGAAGAAATTAGAGGCTGTCTACCTCTCTAGCTCTCTTCCAAGCTAACATCCATACACATTTCTGCAGATTTTTCACTGCACAAGAATGTCTAGCTAAAGGGGAAAGAAGAGGATGAAGTCAAATTTCCACTCTGTTGGCCAAGCCTTCTCTTCTGATGTGGAGCTGTGTCTTTCCAAAATAAGAAATGTCTTCTTCCAATTTTAATCATGCTATGCTCTCAGCAATTTTATTTATCCAAAGAGAGATGCCTTGTCCAATTATTCCAAACAAGTGACCAGTGGTGTTTTATATTCTAATAGCAGCACCCTTCTCATCCATCCCTCATGCTACAGATGACAAAAAAAAACCAAAACAAAACAAAAAAAACCCAAAAAAACAAAAACAAAAAAACCATGGCTAAAGTGATGAAGCCACTTTACCTTAAACCATACAGGCAATAAAAACATTTCCCAAAATGCACTATGGAAATAATTATTCTAGGTGAAATATCTATTTGGGTTTTTGCCCATATATGTTTACTATTTATATTTAACAATATTTGCTCTATTGATTTAAGCAAGACTTTATATGCTTAGATTTTTCTTATTATTATATTGGTCTAATGCTGTAAAAAAAATCACCAATTCTAATAACTTGAACACGAAGTTGTCAGGTGGGAATGTGCAGAACACAGATATTACAGAAATAAAGGGCATATATGATTATTTGAGGCTGTTTGATTCATTGTTTGGTTATATTCATATTTCATTTCTGGGTAGCTTTACCATTGCTAGGTTAGTTGAAGATAGACCATATACTGTAATGATTTTTGCCACAAGGTTTATAGAAATAAAAAAATAAAGGCAGACATCACATCATTCCCAACCAAGAAGCTACAAAGTGAAACGTATTAAAATTTAATTTTCTGAATTCCATTGTATTTGCCATATTAGCTTTATGCATTATTTCGTTTTCTTTCTGCTATAAAATTCATTAATTTTAATCCAGGATTAACAAAATAAGGAGAGGAGAATTGGTTTTCTGCAGCATCTTCCATACTCAAAGTATCCTAATATGTGTTATAAATAATGAATGAGATACTGTTAGAGTAGGGACTCTGTAGGCAAACAGAGTAGCCATTGTACAAACTGGCAATAACACTCAAAAAAGATAAATGCTAAAATGAAAGTCCTTTCCTGCCCTATCTGTTGTTCCTCTAAGTTTTGGTCAAACTTTTAAGTAAGTTGTTATCTGGGTGTAAATGTCATGTCTAAAGAGAGGGATCAGGGAATGGCGATTAGAAAATTCATTAAACAGGGTTGTATTTGTAGAGCACGATAATCATTTATTAGCCTAAGTAAAACTCCTGGGCCTTTTCACTTCTAAAATTTGTCCTTCTATAAGAAACTTGGGCTGAGTTTGGAACCCCTACCAAGCAATGCAAGAATGGGAGACACAGATTACAGCTCACAGAGACTTGTGAAACTCAAGCATATTGTCTTTTACTGCAGGCAGTATTGTATATAGTAAACTAAGATGAGTTTACCCTAAAAAATATGTTTTTAATCAGGAAACAAACTTTAAACCTAACCAAAATGAGTGACTCCATGAATAGCAGGTTCCCACATACAAGCCTTAGTCTGTTTCTCTTTAGCTGTAATATAAGTATACAATGATTTGTGGAAATATGGCAGTAGCTTGAACACCATGATGAATGAGGGAGCCACTGGTAAACTTAGAAGAAGACAACTCCTTTGTAGCTCAAACCCCCTGAAACTCTGTAAATAAACTCTTTCAGGAGGAATTATACTAAAGAAATAATTAAGAAATAACTTGCCATTTTTCTGCTTTGGGAAAGTAACTCAACTGCTTAAAGACTAGCCTCTGTTTCAAAGAAAAAAAATATGTATGTGTGTGTATATATATATATATATATATATATATATAGACAGAGAGAGAGAGAGAGAGAGAGAGAAAGAGAGAAAGAGAGAGAGAGAAGATTGGGGAGGGGGAGAAAGGGGAAAGATTAGTCAGGGGAATATTTCTCTACACGTTTATATATTAAGTTAGAAAGCGAATTCATTAACATCTATTATATTGGCCAGAGGTCTTATCTGAAGGAATAGGTGAATCCAAAAGGAATACCAGCCACATAGGTTAATACTGAGAAGCCAAAGCCAGACTGGGTAAGGCTTGGCTGACATCCATGTGGTTGGAAGTATTTGCAGTCTAAGGGGTGTACATCACAGTCAAAGAAAGGAGCCAAAATGGGTTAGACAGGAACCGATGTGGTTTTTAGAGAGGCTATCTCAGAGGATATGTCCAAGGGACAAACAAGAAGTCAGAGAAGATGGGGTAAGAGTTCCAAAGCTTGATAATTAGGACCAGATCATGAGGCAGACTGGAAGGCAGAAACTGAAACTACAATGCAATTACAGGATGTAGTCTGAATGGCTCAGGTGCATTGATGATGTGGGGTCAGCAATTTTTTTCTGTAGAGGGCCAGATAGCAAATGGTTTATGCTCTGTGGACTACATGGTTTCCAGGGCATCTACTCAACTTGGCCATTATGGCATGAAAGAAGCCACAGCAGAATAACTGAATGGGTGTTGCTGTGTTCCGATGACATTTTTCTTGCATAAACAGATGATGGTCTGGATTTGGCCATCAGGGTATAAATTGCTAACCTCTGACATGAGCAATAGTGCTTAAAGTAATTGATAGTTGGACAGGAATAATTGTGTAAGAGTATGGGATGCAGGGCACGTATGTGGTATACATAGACTTCTGGAGTCTGAGGACTACTGACTCCTGCTGCTGATGATTTATATTGGGAGAGGTCATTGGTCAATAGGAGGCTTAGTTCAGTCTTTGGGCACTGGAGACAAGGAAGAAAAAAGGATATGGAAACGTGAAGAACAGCAAAGGGAAAATTTACTTATTTCAAAACTTTGTTCTTCACCTTATAATCATATATCCAGACAGGCATAGAAAAGTCTTGCCATTTTGGGAGGCCAAGTTTCTGTTTTGTTCTTTAGATTTTAAATTCTGACAGCTGCATGCAATCTCCTTTTAAGTTAGACTACTTCATACACAGGGCTACTAACATATGCCTTATTAGATGTATTTCATTATTAGTACTAGAAAAGGTATCTGATGAAATCGTGATATATGCCAGCCACTATTTAAAATAATATAGTGCCTGAATGCAAATTTAATCAATGTGCCTGTGTATGTGTGTTTATAAGGTATAAAGTTGCACAACAAAACTTCACTAGTCAGAGAAAAAAAAATCAGTGCTCAGAGAACAAGGAGAAAACAAGGACCATTAGTAAACTCATCAGTCTGTACTTGAGCTTTAAAACAAACTCCAAATGGAGGAATAGCGAAATATATTTTTAAGACCTGGAGGCAAAATATTTTTATGTTGAGATATTTTTGAAAATACCATCTATCAGTTACTGTTAAAATATTTTTCATCTTTAAATATCTTTTAGACATTTGTATATTTTGTTCATAAAACAGTGCATATATATTCCTATTTTTTGTTCTTTTAGCTGCAATAATCCTAAGCAACACCTAGAGTCACATCATTTGCTTTTGTAGAATTATAATATCAAAGGATTAGGAAGAAATAATATAATATTAAGGGAAAAGGAAACTCTTCCTTATAAATTCTATTTCTACCTTGAAAGATAATTTTGTTTAGTATGGTAAAACTCTAGTTTGTCCCATTTATATTACTTGAATTTAAATAAACCAATATTGCCATTATAATCATCATCATTGCTATCTCCCAGACATGGCAAGCTTTATGCATTGTCTCTGGTACTAACAACAATCCAAGGAAATAGATGATGACAATAGGCCCAGATAGATTAACAGTCTTCTTGTGGTCACTAGTTGGTATGTGGCAGAGCTAGGACTTGAAACTAAATCTGGCTGATCCTCTTAACCATTATTCCTAGTACATATATAAATACATGCATACAAACATATGCCTACATAGTACAATTAATAGTGCAATTATAATTTATTAAAACTAATTGGCAACATTTATTGAGCACTTATTTATTGAGATAGGGCTCTAAGTCTGATGTTGTTTTCTATAATAATGTACTCTATATTACCAATGAGCTCTATACTCATGCTTCTCATTTTTAGAGGTGCCTTCAACAATATCAGTGACCATTCCATTCTTCAGCACAGTACAACTTCCTCTGACTTAATAGCTAAGTTCTTCTTGCCCTGCTTTATTTTGTTTCCTAGATAATAAATACGAATTTGCTTTTAGTGAAGACAGAATCATGTTTCTTGGGAGATTCAGTCTTCATTTATCAATTACATTTTATAAGGAAAGATTACATTCACAATGCAACTTTTCCATCCCTATAAAATGAAATCAGCCATATTCCTTTGAATATGACTCTTTTCTCTTTTATGTTCATTCCTTCATTCATTGCACTAATATTTCCTGAGCACATATAATGTACCATGTCTGATTCTAGGACCAAACTGAGCAGTGAACAACCAGGACAAAGTTCCTACAGTTGCAAGGTTTTCATTTCAGTGCATAAAGAGAGACAACAAATGAATAAGCCAAGAAATCAACACTATTTCAGGTAGTAACAAGCACTGTGAAGAAACAAAAGGAAGAACAAGAAGTAGAAATTTATGAAGCAAGGTGGAGATGTGATATTTTGGCTCTCTTGCTCCAACCTTCTAATTTACTTATATGGAATGTTGCTTACATGGAATCTAAGTAAGTATGAACTGTGTCATCTGTGAGCCTCCAGGGTCTTCTTAAACATGTATTTCTTTCTTTGTAGCCTT
The DNA here is from genome assembly GCF_028885625.2 of Pongo pygmaeus. Taxonomy (NCBI): domain Eukaryota; kingdom Metazoa; phylum Chordata; class Mammalia; order Primates; family Hominidae; genus Pongo; species Pongo pygmaeus. The sequence continues at coordinate 150,899,292 of NC_072373.2, read as the reverse complement.
CAGAGTTCCATGTTCTCTTAACTTTGAAATGCTGTGAATAATGTAATTTAAAACAAAAATGCACATAGGGAAGTGAATAGAAAAATTGCAATGTCTTATTGCTGTCCAAAGGAACATACATTTAATGATATTTCAATGCTCATGAAAAATAAACAGCCAGGATTTCAGGTTTTTCCATCTATGAGTCACTTAATTGATATCCCATGTTCCACATAAGGACAATCTGTGGCTAGAAATTCTCACGTGTGTGTGTGCGTGTGTGTGTGTGTGTGTGTGTGAAACTGCATTATGTGACTGCTTGACTATGGTTGGAATGTGGATTTGGCCCCAAGTTCAGAAGGGAGCACTAAGATTGTTTTAAGGTTATTGATTTTAAAAATGGCAAGGGAAAAATTCTGGGTCATTATATTCCTCAGTCCTAAAGTAAGAAATCTGTCATAAGGAAAATGGATTCAATAGCATCCAAACAGGTTGAGAGACTGATGGAGAAGTGCCTAGAAAACCATGAACAATAGGTCGGAGCGGTACACCATTCCAACTAGGGATGGCATTTGAATGGTGTCATTAATGTGCAATAATCTATGAGCAAAGGATCTAGAGCCAACTTGAACCATAATGATTCACAGAAGTGAAAACACTCATCCCCAGGTGCAAAATCACCATTCCTTAACAAATCTATCCAGTAACTCCATATGTTTGTATTGAAAGTCGCTTATAATTAATGTAACTTTTCCAGTTCTTAATAGCCTCCATCCTTATATGGGCTTATTTAAAACAACTTAGGTTTACTCATTTTTACTGAAAAACATTCCTTTGATCTCTGTTAATTTAAATTTTATAAAGGGAGATATGATTTATTGAGATTTTTATTAATTTAAAACATTTGGCTTTTAGTTTAAGCTCAAATCATGATGTGTAAATTAATGTACATTCCCAGAGAAAAATATTACATAAGATTTTGTAGGAGAAAGGGTTTCATAGAAGAAGGACAGAAGGGGATTTATAAAGGATCCAGATCTCCAAGAATGTTAATTGCCATAAAATGAAAAAATTAATAGTAACTAAAGATAATTATTTTTAAATACTCAGGATATTAATTTTTTAAAACGCTCATTCTTGAAATATTTGGAGAAAAATGTTTAATGTATAAAGTAAGCAGCGGTACATTTGTTCCTAATTTGAATGTTTTCCCATGGAGATTTGGCCTATCTTTTATACATACAAATACAAGCTGCCAGGAATCCCCAGGCATTAAAGAGGATTCGAGTAAACGTCAACACGGGGGTGAAGCTCATAACCATGACATTGAAAGTCCTGAGAATACATCATCAGAGCCCAATATGAAAAAAATAAATCTAAAAACATATAACCTTAGGATTTTTAGTGAAATACTGAAATGAAGAGAATTATTTATAAAGCAATAAGCCATTCAAAATTTTGTCTTGGAAAACACTAAAAGGGAAACTAAATATCATTAAATTTTACACACACACACACACACACACACACACACACCCCTTCTTATTGTCATGTTCTGAAAAAGTGTAGAAAAATAAAAGCCATTTAGAATGTAAAATTGTCACGTCTATGGGAGAATGGTATTAGAAATGTGGTTACAAGGAGGTTTGTATTAAAGAATGTTAAACTTGAAATAACTAAATCAACAGTTATAATAAAAGGCTATTGGAAAATCTTCTCTCCTTAAAGATCTCTCTAGAAATTTGTTTTAACAAGCTTGTCACTGATTGACATGGTACATGTGCAAGGTTTTAGTCTTCTGATTTTTAACTAAATTTTGATATTGAATAAGATAATGCCTTTAAAGATATTTTTGCTAATTAACCAATCTTATATGAATATTGAAGTTGTAGAAGTATATTTTATATTTAGAGTAAAGGTGTAAGTTTTGAGGCTTAAAAATGAAAACAAAAGAAGAGGTAAAGAATATTTACAATATAATGTATTTAATAAATTATAATTAATGCCTATCACCTCCTTTTCTTTATTTGTCAACTCTTATTAAAGATCTACTTTGAACATTAAAAATTATTTGAAATTCAATTCTCATATGAAAAATGGTACAACTCTGAACCCAGCAGATGTACAATCTTGGAAGAATGAAGAGTCCTAACAAATACTTTTTATTTTGTTGGTAAATTCTAAAAGATTTATGATTAGAGAGTTACAGAGGCACAGTGTTTGGCATACTAGCTTTGACTTTTGGATATCAAGGAAACTTTTCTGTGGAGAAAGTTATACTGAGATGAACTTGGGGTATGGCTAAGGAGTTGGGCAAATGAAAGAGGGGCAGACAATAAGTCTAAGAAAAAAGAATAGTAGTAAATCCAGAAGCAGTAGAAAGTTTATTTTTTATCATGCTATGTTGCCATATAATCTTGGCAGTTTAAAACTTAAGTAGAATAAACTAGTTATTCTAATATTTACTGAGTAACTAGGATGCACCCAGCACCATGCTAGGTACTGGGGAGATATAGGATTCTGTAAAATTCTGCCGCTACTATCAAGAAAGTTACTTACTAAATGGAAACAATAGGTCACTTCAAGAAAAAATGTTAGAATAATAGAAGCAGTGTTTAATTGAATCAATGAGGCTTTGTGCTGTATTGCAGGGAAGATTTTCTGGATTACAGGAAGGTGTTTCTCTTTACGCTTTAGTAGGTAGAAGATGTTTTTTCCATTTCCTAAGTATGATGTTTTGTTGTATACTCTGCTAATATGAGTATACAGAGAATATGAGAAACATACTCTGTGTCTAGAAGGCAACTTGTAGTCTGGGGCTGGGGGAGAGTGTTTTTCTATCTCACTTGGTCCCTTTGCTGTTTACTTTTTCACTTGCTGCTGAATTTTTCACAATACCTTTATCAACTAGTCTTTCTCATATTGTGAACCTGGAAGCAGAGACGGAGCACATGATAGCTCATGATCTTTACATTTGAATCACTGTTAGAAAAATAAAGCTAATATAAAAATAAAGGTAAGTTACAAACATATTTATTAAGCTATAAAAATAATTAAGCTATGAAAATAAAGCTAAGTTACAAACTATATTTGTACCTGCAACAGTTCTGCCATGTAGTTTGGAAGAGAACTTGCCATCTACTTATGGGTTGAATCCGGCTTTATTTTAAACCAGCTTTATTAAAAATCTACTTTTAACATTAAAAATTATTTGAAATTCAATTCCAATATGAAAAATGGTACAACTCTGATGGTTGACTGAGTTCATTATTAGGGACTAATAATAAAAACAATTTCTCTTTATACTAAAAAGATGTCAGATCTAGACATGTCCTCAATCTATTCATTGACTAATGGGTCTATCTTACTATCATACCTGCTTCTAGTTAGGTATAGACATGGTGAAAATGTGATATGAATATTAATTGAAACATTACTATCTTTAGTAGAAGTATCAATCTATTTTTCAACCCAATTCCATAGTAACTATTATTCAAGCAGCCTAGGAAAGTTAAATTATGATCACAAAAAGGCATAATTTATCACTCAAGTTATTTTACAGTCCTTTGGGTTTTGGTAAAGGTGAATGGTCAGTGGCTCAGGCTGGTGGATATCAATGACCCAGTTGGAAATTGTTAGATGATGAACAAATAGGTAAGACTTATATCTTCTCCTGGATGTGATAATTGAACTGAGGTGAATTCCTGGAGCAAAAAGATTAGATAGGTTAGAACTAATAGTGAAGGAAACTCTATTTTCCAGTTTATTCCAACTTAACTCTAAGGACAGAAAACTTTCAATTTGCTGGTTGAACAAAGGTCATGAGGTGATGTGCAAGCAATGTTACAGTCAGAATGCAAGGTGTCTGGAGTGGATGTCAGTTATAATCCAAAAGTTTAGGGTTAGAATGTAATAATTTAAAGTATCAACAGCAAATTTGTACCTGTGCTCAAAATATATCTTGGAAAAAATGGTTTCTTTGCTAAGAGGTCTGCTAGTAAGATATATGCATTGGAGACTGGTAGACTACCATAACTGTGATAGCTGAAGTTAACATCTTTTTTCTTCCCAAGGCTAATTGTTATTAAAAACTTATTTGAAATTAACCATAATTATTCACATAGACTTCATTATACATTTTTCTCATTTGTTCATCATTTATTAATTTATTCTTTCACTGAAGACAAATTTATTGACTTTCAACTATCTAAATCAGAACTAGAGATATGGCATGAATATGATAGACTCAATTCCAAGTCTTGTGAAGCTCATATTAAAGAAGAACACATAGACAAAACAATTAATTACAAAAATAGTCACTAACTTACAATTTTGTTCAGAGGTATCAAAGAGCAATTAAGAGTACTAGGAGAGTAACTGGGGAATCTGATAGAATCTGGGATTAGGAAAGGTTTCCTTGAGACACCGAATTCAACAGATTCCTAAAGGATGAAGAGGCATGAATAAAAAAGGAAGTAGAAATTACTGAAAAAAGTTATGTGGGTATAGAAAGTAGGATGTACAAATACAAGACATCTGAAGCAGATATCCTGAAGAAAGCCAGAGTCTTAGGAGATTGGGGTTAATAGAGATAATGGAATATGATTGGCTGGTAAGAAAGTCCCTGCTATGCTGTGTTTTCTATTAATATGCTAAGATCATGGTCTTTACCTTAAGAACAATGGGAGGACATTATAGGGTTTTAAACAAAGATTGACATAGCCATTTTTCATTTTAGCAAGATTGTCTGAAGGCAATGTGAAGATTATTCTGGATTGGAAAATGAGAATAATGAATAAGGAAGACTATGAAACTATTTCTGTAATTCCAAGAAGGTACAATAGAAACTTGAAACAAGATGGTGGCAGTAAAGCTGAAGAAAATAAACAGAGATGAGAAATGGAGAGATATTTAAGAGGTAAAATGAATGAAATTTGATGATTAATTGAAAATGGAGGTGTGAGAGGATGGTTTCAAACCTCCCATATTTGTGGGTTTTGAGTTTTGGCACTGTGGTACTATTTATTGATAAATAGTGCAGATGGAACAATTTGGGAAGTAATCATTGATAAACTTGAGCAGGTTAATGATAGGTGAACATATTATATTTTAACAAAGTGGATGGAGCAAAATCACCCTGCTTTGATAGACCCAGGCAGTGACCAACATGTTTAACATATTTCTCCTTTTATGGATAAAGTAACTAAGTACAGCATAGTCTATAAAGAAAAGATAGCTTTCTCTTTTATAAGGAAATATTTTCCTACTCTACTTCCTTCACCATTCACTCATTCATTTCTCAATAATTCATCAAATACATATTGGACAACTTATGTATTACTGATTTATCCTGGGTGCTTGAGATATGGGAATGATCAAGGCAGACTCAGACCTGGGCCATTTTGACCTTTCAAACTTTCTAATGTGAAGGTATTTAGAATGTACCAGGAAGAAAAATGACACAACCATTCTTTAGGCAATTTGATATGTCATGAATTACTAAAAATGTTAATATTCTAAAACAATAATTTACTTTCTAAGAATATATTTTTTAAATATCGGAGCTAAGTAAAAAATTCTCTATATTTAAGAATGTTTTTCAGTGCACTTTATAACAAGAAAAAGGTCAGAAACTTCTTAATGACCAAAAATGGGCATTATCACAACATATGATACATTCATACAATATTCTCCACTCATTAATATTGTATTATAGAAAAATGTCTTCAGATATGGAAAAATGATTTTATTATATTGCTTACTACAAAAAATATGTACATATGATTCTCACTTTGTAAAAAAAAGTAAAAGGTAAATATTGATACATGTGTGACTGAGCCTGGAAATACATACTTTGAAATACTTTTGGGTGATATTTTGGTGATTCCTCTTTGTGCTGTTCTCTGCCCTCTGAATTTTCTACAATAATTATGTATTCCTTTGTAAACAATAGAAATATCCAATCAGTATAAATATTACACATCAATTTTGTTGTTGTTCTTGAAAACCTTTTATAGTGCATATAATTATTTCCGAGTTAAAGCAAAAGTGTGTGTATGTGTGTGGGTTTAGAAAGGGTGGCTATAAAACTGTCTGGATGATTTTGAGGCTTATTTCAATCAGGAGACAACAAAACTTTATTATCGGTATTTATGCCTTTCCATTTCCTATAGAAATGGTCATTAGGTATATCCATGAAAGCCTTTCCATCCCAGATAATACTCAGGGGAATTAACTGAAGAAAAATGATTCTTTTCTCAGTGATGTTATCATATGTAAGTTTGATAGCATGTTAGCCACAATTGTTGAATATTGCCAAAAAAGAGATGACAGATTTATTTCATAAAAGACCTATTATTAAATTCTTCCACCAGCATGTTTCATTAGACCATCTTGTTTGAAACTCTACAATGTTGGTTGTAAATCCCTGAAGTTCTAGAAACCTTAGGCGGTCCCTTGCAAAACACTATGCAGTATTCAAAACCATGGCAACCAGACAACTTAGTGTAACAAAGAAGGAATACATAGCATAATGTGAAAAGAGTTGGATTTGAATGCTACCATTGACTTGCACAGACATGGTGAGAAAATCTGTTTCCTTACTTATACATTAGAGATAATACTTTTTTCACGTAACAAGTATTTATGGAGCAGTTACTATATGTCAGGCATTAAGGAAGCTGGCGCAAAACAACAAATAAATTAGGAATGGTTGGCCAACATTCTGGGCAAAGGGAAGGGAGCAGTGTCTAAGGACCTGACATGGTGAATAGTAAGAGAAAGAGAGTGTGCAGGTCCAAAGAGTGAGGCAAATATGTCAAATCGCATCATAATCCAGACAGCATGATGCATATATTTTTATATTTATAAAAATATTTACTTTTTTATTGTTACCTCTAATGTTTAACCATTGCAATGTATATTTTAAATTCACCAGTTTCCATCTCTTTCTATAAAAACAAATATAAAAATTCAATAGAATATTGAGTCAATACAATTTAGAAATTGTATTTCTCTGCTCAGCTGGATGTTTTAAGTGTCTTTTTGATTCTGGATGATCTATAGATTATTTGTTTCCAAGAATACACAAAGGCAGTCTCTTCTGTGAAGTGTTCTCTTTTCTTTATGTAGAGAAGGGGCATCAGAGTTCCATCTGAAAGGGGGCTGCAAGACACTGCTTCTTAGGTACTCATTTAGAGGAAAGAGAAAGGCCTCACTCTTCAGAAACAGCTCTTGGAATGGCAGATTGTGTGACTGAGAATTAAGTTCAAAACTCCAAAATAATTTACCCAAGAAGACTAACGTAAAAATTTGCAGTAGCCAGGGGATGATCCATAACTATTGCCAAAATCGCCATACCTTCTGTCTTAGAGGGACATCAGACAGAAAGAATAGCTGACACATAAAATGCTGGAAAATGGGACTGAGTCACAGTCAAGGGACACTTGGTTGGGACTGGGCCATGAGACAGGTGTAGAGTGAAAGAATGACAATGGATGCCTTTTGATAGTGTGAGAATCTTTGGGTAACTAGAAAAAGAGAAGCTTGTAGTTAAGGCTGCAAAGGATCAGGCAATCTCTGGGAACTAACTCATTGTCCAGAAAAAACAAGGAAGATACCTAAGTGGAACCAATGAGTTTACCCAAAAGGCATTATCTCAGAGAGAGGAGGGATGTCAGCATCACACACTAAGCAGTGCTACACTATAGTGGCATGGTCTTTACTTCATCTCATGTTAAAGGGACCTCATTCCTCAAGGAATATTAACAAGTGTTTATAGAGCAATGGGGACTGGGAAATAGGACTAAGGAATTTCTATGAAAGAAATAACATAAAAAGATTCCCTGGGAATAATAATACTCATATATTGCCTTCATATAGATTTGGAAAACTTATAAAGCCCTTTCACTTTTGTTATTCCTCCCCACTTCTGAGATTAGGCTATATATTACATATCTAGTATGTATATATGTCTATGCATTTGTATATATGTGTGTGTATCTGCTCCTGATCAATTGACATATTGCACTTGTATTGTGAACTTACTGAATAATGGCCTATGCAAACGTTAGTTTAATGCCTAACTTCTAGGAAAACTGAGGACATGGCTGTCTTTTCCTGCTGTATCTTCTGTCTTCCATAATTGAGAGGAGCCTGCCAAGTAAATACCATTAATACAGGAAATACTTTCTTTACTTTGTAGATGAGTAAGTTGAAACTCAGACAGGTACTGTGGTTTCTGTGTGGCCTCCTAGGGTGAAAATGGTATACTGCAGGCCTCAGAACTTAATTTCTTTTTCTTTTTCTTTTTTTTTTTTTTGGAGCTGGAGTCTCACTCTGTGGCCCAGGCTGGAGTGTAATGGCACGATCTCGGCTCACTGCAACCTCCGCCTCCCGGGCTCAACCGATTCTCCTGCCTCAGTCTCCTGAATAGCTGGGATTACAGGCGCCTGCCACCACATCGGCCTAATTTTTGTATTTTTAGTAGAGACAGGGTTTCACCATGTTGGCCAGACTAGTCTTGAGCTCCTGACCTCAAGTGATACGTTCACCTTGAACTCCCAAAGTACTGGGATTACAGGCATGAGCCACCATGCCAATACAGGTCTCTGCACTTCAAATCCCTTGCTGGTATACAAGGAAAGACAAAATAAATTGAAGTTTTTAAGAGAGGAGCCTGGGAAACCAGGGGATCCCTGAAAGTCGATGAAATTAGGTAGGTGGGAGAACCCCAAAAGGAAGGCAAAAAAGCACACAGGATGGGCTGTGGCAAGTTCTTAAATCTCCTTTACCTTTCTCAATCTTGTTGTCAAGAAAAGATGTTTATTCCTATAAATTCTAATTAAGTGATTATACAGCTATTATAAAGCTATCAAATTAAATGAAGTTAGAGGAAACTAGCATTTATTGAGCACCTACTATGTGCTAGAAACTATTTTTTTTGGGATTACACACATTGTTTCATTTACTCCTTACAACTATCCTGGGAGAAGTAACTACTATATTTCCATTTTAAAGATGAAGAATCGGAGACTGATAGAACTTATTAAAGTTTCGTAGTAAAGTTTCATAGCAAATGGCAGAGACAGTCTTTATAATTCCATGTCTCTCCGACTGTAAGTCACAAGCGTATTGAATCAGCAAATAACTCTCAAGTGCTTACCATAAGAACTTACTATTCAGTATGGAATATGGATCTATAAGGAGGCAAGTACAATTAGTGAAATGTGGTAGGACACTTACAGATGCTAAGAAAACATTTGGAGAAGTAGCACATGATGCCATCATGAGGCTGTCAGAAAAATCTTTCTAGAGGAATTATCTTCAAATATGAGACCTAAAGAATACAGAAAGTCTTAAAGTCTTTTCACTGTATTTTCAAAATGAGGGAATGTGGATATCTTCAGTTCAAATTATCTAGATAATTGTCTTAATTGTCCACATTGCCTAAGTCTCCACCTCATTGCCCACTCATGCAAGTGTGACTTCAGAAATGGAGTTGTTACAAGATGAATGATCTTACCAAATGGCAGAGAACTAAATGTGAATTGATTTTATAATGATATAATTTACCAGCAAATTCTATCTAGCTCTATTGTGGAATCATCTACATGTGACTCTTTGATCAATAACTCTCATCGTTTCTTTATATAATACTTCTGGCCTTTTCTGTCTTCATTTCTAAAAGTACTGACATTTTTTATTTCACTTTTCTGTGTAACATGATTTCAGATTCTTTTGTCTTTATTATATCTCCAAATCACTTTGACACAAAGTATATTAATTTGGCTCTGTGGCTTTAATTTTCCTTATTTGGTATCTATGATTGTCATTAATGTGCCGTCTACATCTCTTCCACCGACATACTTATTTTGAAGACAATGTAATAAATGACAAACACAAATTCCACTGAGCACCAAACTATATTTCTGGCCTTGTTTTGCTCTCTTCATCTAGCTTTTAATCTCCATGAATATTAAATGACTTTCAGATTTTAGAGTGAAATATTATGGTACATTGCCAGGTACACGACAGTTAAAACACCCACAGACTGTTGGCAGTGAATAAATCAGTGAATGTTCATGTGGGTGAACAGTGTCTTAACAAGGGAATCGTATGTGTTCCAATGAAAAGTTTTATAAAAATGTGTTTGTAAAGGTATTTGTTTTTTGCTATGTAAAGAAAAAAATTCAACAAAAACTATCAAGGCAACAGTGCTGCCCTTCATGTTGCTAGCAATTAGCCAAACTCCTTGAGGAGTTGTTTGTAACAGTTGTCTTTAGTTCAAGACTAATAAGCGACAGTCACGTTGTCAGAAAAAAATCTTCTGAAGTCCACTCTTTCAGGAAGTACTGTTTTGCTTTTTTTTTCCTCTTCAGAAATATTGACTTATATGTAAAGATGAGAACAATATGGGTTATAGTAACGATAAGTCAGAAAAGAGTATGGAAAAATCAAGAGTATTTCTGTTTGAAAGTTATTTTGCTCTGTATGTTGCATCAATTTACACACACACACACACACACACATGCAAACACACACACACATATATATGACTAAAAGAGGAAAAATATATCAAGCAGCAATTAATGTTATCTGAAAGCTTGGGTTTTTAGAAGGTGAAAGCTATAGAGCTTGTTTGATAAGTAAAGGAGGGTTTTCCTTCGTCTCTGATGCTTATGTTGGCCGAGGCTTTATGTCCACACAAAAGCTTGTACATGAATAGCAGCTTTGTCGTAATTGCCAAAAGCTGAAAGTAACTAAGATATTCTTCAATGACTGAATGTTTGTAACCACAAACAATCTGTGAATATCCATATAATAAAATATTATTTAGTGATAATAAAAAATAAGCTTTCAAGCCATGAAGATGTATAAATGTATGTTGCTAAATGAAAGAAGCAGGCCTGAGAAGAATGCCTACTCTATGATTACTATTTTATAACTTTTTGGAAAAGTAAAACTGTAGAGACAGTAAATACATCAGTGGTTTTCAGCAGTCTGAGGATAGAAGAGTTGAGTAGATAAAGGCACAGGGGATATTTTGGGATAGTGAAACTATTCATATGTCCATGATTATAATATACATGTTACTGTAAACATGGACTTATGACACCATGCATTTGTTGAAACCCACAGTACTTTAGACATAGAACAAATAACAAAATTTAATATATGCAAATTTAAAAAGTAACTTAGGAGGTCATGTTATGTGTGGATGGAATGTGGAACATAACAAAACAATCTAAGTACATTGCATATGTATGAAACTATCACACTGAAAATGTTGGAGAAATAGGTACTGACATAAATAACTCTAGAAATGTGTACTGTCTGTGAGACTGAAGGCTAACAAACAAACAAACAAAAATGTAAATAATTGGCCAGGCATGGTGGCTCATGCCTGTAATACCAGCACTTTGGGAGGCCAAAGCCAGAAGATTACTTGAGGCTGGGAGTTCAAGACCAGCCTGGTCAACATGAGGAAACCCTGCCTCTACTTAAAATACAAAAATTAGAGCCGGGCATGGTGGCTCACGCCTGTAATCCCAGCACTTTGGGAGGCAAGGCAAATAGATCATAAGGTCAGGAATTCGAGACCAGCCTGACCAACATGGTGAAACTCCATCTCTACTAAAAATATAAAAATTAGCTGGGCATGGTGGTGCGCACCTGTAACCCAGCTACTCAAGTGGCTGAGTCAGGGGAATCACTTGAATTCAGGAGGCAGAGGTTGCAGTGAGCCGAGATCATGCCACTGCACTCCAGCCTGGGCAATAGAGCGAGACTCCATCTCAAAAAAAAGAAAAAAATTAGCAGGGTAAGGTGGCATGCACCTGTAATCCCAGCTACTCAGGAGGCTGAGGCATGAGAATCACTTGAACTTGGGAGGCAGAAGTGAGCCAAGATCACACCACTGCACTCCAGCCTGGGTGACAAAGCAAGACTCTCTCTCAAAAAATAAAAATAAAAAATAAATGTAAATAAGCACTATACTCTAGTTAATAAAATCATTTATCATAAAGTTTACAATATGAGAATTCTTATTTCATTGTACATACATACTAAATTAAACAGTTTACTTAATTTACAGCAGATATTGGGATATCACCTATCAGTAAGGGAAGAAGACTAGAATGATTTATATGGTAATGGAATAGAATTGGAGACATCAGAATGAACTTACAGATAATATAGATACATTGTTATATATGGAAATATTTACAGATATGTATATATGTATTGTGTGTGTGTGTGTGTGTGTGTGTGTGTGTGTGTGTGTACAGAATTCCTTGTTCTGTCAGCTGAGAGGACCTAGAAGGAACATTTTAGTTTTACAGACACGTATATATGCATTTTGTGTGTGTATGTGTGCGTGTGTGTGTTTACAGAATTCCTTGTTCTGTCAGCTGAGAGGGACTAGAAGCAATATTTTAGTGGCAATGTACACAGATCTTGGTTTGTGATACCACTTGGTATGGTATGGCTGTGTCCCCCCTACCAAATCTCATCTTAAATTATAGCTCCTGTAATTCTCACATGTTGTGTGAGGGACCCGGTGAGAGATCACTGAATCATGGGATCAGTTTCCCCCATACTGTTCTTGGGGTAGTAAATAATTCTCATGAGATTTGATAGTTCTTCAAGGGAAACCCCTTTCACTTGCCTCTCATTCTCTCTTGTCTACCACCATGTAAGACATGCCTTTTGCCTTCCACCATGATTGTGAGGCTTCCCCAGCCACATGGAACTGTAAGTTCATTAAATCTCTTTTTCTTTATCAATTGCCTGATCTTGGGTGTGTCTTTATCAGCAGCATGAAAACAGACTAATACAATTGGTACTGGTAGGGTGGGGTGCTTCTCTGAAGATACCTGATGTGGAAGCAACTTTGGAACATGGTAACAGGCAGAAGTTGGAACAGTTTAGAGGGCTTGGAAGAAGACAGGAAAATGTGGTAAAGTTTGGAACTTCCTAGAGAATTGCTGAATGGCTTTGACCAAAATGCTGATAATGATATGGACAATGAAATCCAGGCGGAGCTGGTCTCAGATGGAGATGAGGAACTTGTTGGGAACTGTAATGGTGACTCTTGCTATGTTTTAGCAAAGAGAGTGGGGGCATATTTCCCCTGCCCTAGAGATTTGTGGAACTTTCACCTTGAGAGAGATGATTTAGGGTATCTGGTAGAAGAAATTTCTAAGCAGCAAAGCATTCAAGAGGTGACTTGGGTGCTGTTAAAAGCATTCAGTTTTAAAAAGGAAACAGCAAAAATGTTCAGAAAATTTGCAGACTTACAATATGATAGGAAGGAAAAACTCATTTGCTGAGGAGAAATTCAAGCCAGTTGCAGAAATGTGCATAAGTAATGAGAAGGTAAATGTTAACTGCCAAGAAAATGAGGAAAATGTATCCAGGGCATGTCAGAGCCCCTCCCATCACAGGCCTAGAGGCCTAGGAGGGAAAAACGGTGTCATGGATCAGGCCCAGGACCCCGCTGTTGTGTGCAGCCTAGGGACTTGGTGCCCTGTATCCCACCTGCTCTTGCCATGGCTAAAAGGGGCCAAGGTGCAGCACAGGCTGCAGCTTCAAAGGGCGCAAGCCCCAAGCCTTGGCAGCTTCCAAATTGTGTTGAGCCTGCAGCTACACAGAAGTCAGGAATTGAGGTTTGGGAACCTCTGCCTAGATTTCAGAAGATGTATGGAAATGTCCAGTCAGAAGTTTGCTGCAGGGGTGTAGCCCTCATGGAGAACCTCTGCTAGGGCAATGTGGAAGGAAAATGTGGTGTTGAAGCCCCCACACAGAGTCCCCACTTGGGCACTGCCTAGTAGAGTTGTGAGAAGGTGGCCACCGTCCTCCAGACCCTAGAATAGTCGATCCATTGACAGCTTGCACCATGCACCTGGAAAAGCCACAGACACTCAACACCAGCCCTTGAAAGCAGCTGAGAGGGAGGCTATACCCTGCAAAGCTATGGAGTGGAGCTTCCCATAACCATGGGAACCCACCTCTTGCATCAGTGTGACCTGAATGTGAGACTTGGAGTCAAAGGAGATTATTTCAGAGCTTTAAGACTTGGCCGCCCCACTAGATTTTAAACTTGCATGGAGCCTGTAGCTCCTTTGTTTTGGCCAATTTCTCCCATTTTGGATGGCTGTATTTACCTTTTGCCTGTGCCCACATTGCATCTAGGAAGTAACTAACTTGCTTTTGATTTTACAGACTAATAGGCAGTAGGGGCATGCCTTGTCTCAGATAAGACTTTGGACTGTGGACTTTTGAGTTAATGCTGATATTAGTTAAGACTTTGGAGACTGTTGGCAAGGCATGACTGGTTTTGAAATGTGAGGACATGAGATTTGGGAGGGGGCAGGGGTGGAATGGTATGGTTGGCTGTGTTCCCACCCAAATCTCATCTTGAGTTGTAGCTCCCATAATTCCCACAGGTAAGGACCTGGTGGGAAATAATTGAATCATGGGGGTGGTTTCCTTCATGCAGTTCTCGTGGTAGTGAATACCTCTCATGAGATCTGATGGTTTTATAAGGGAAACCCCTTTTACTTAGCCCTCATTCTCTCCTGTCTGCCACCATGCAAGTTGTGCCTTTGCTCCTTCTTTGCCTTCTGCAATGATTGTGAGGCCTCCTCAGCCATGTGGAACTGTGAGTCCATTACATACCTTTTTCTTTATAAATTACCTAGTCTCAGGTATGCCTTTATCAGCAATGTAAAAACGGACTAATATATCACTGTCCAAAAAAATAAACTGGGGTTTTGGAGAAATGGCTAATTCTAGGAAGGAGATAGAGAATATACAATTTAAGCCTGGAGCATCTTGTGCATGTATAATATAGAAATAATCCTTACTCCTTGACAGATCTCTCTCCCAAGAGAGACCTCAAAAGTGGAAAAATCTTCCTTTCTTTCTCAATCTTTGTATTTTGGACAGAAAGTAAAGAAGTAATAAAAGAAAACCTTTAATGATGAGAATACATCAAAGGGACACAGAAGGCAACTAAAGAGTTCCAGATAGCCAAAGATGAAATAATTTGAGAAAAAATATATAAATAAAATAGTCCAGGCACTGTGGCTCATGCCTGTAATCCCAGCACTTTGGGAGGCCAAGGCTGGTGGATTATCTGAGGTCAGGAGTTCGAGACCAGCCTGGCCAACATAATGAAACCCCCTCTCTACTAAAAAATACAGAAATTTGTCAGGCATTGTGGTGCACACCTGTAATACTAGCTACTCGGGAGGCTGAGCCAGAACTGCTTGAACCTGAGAGGAACAGGTTGTAGTGAGCCAAGATCATGCCATTACACACTCCAGCCAGAGGGACAGGTGACAAAGTAAGGTTGTGTCTCAAAAATATATATATATATGTGTGTGTGTGTGTGTGTGTATGTATGTGTGTGGTAATATAATATATATAACTACTCAAAGTATAAAATAATTATATATTAGTCAATACTGACATTACTATAAAAATGAATGAATAAATAAATGAGAGATAAGAGGTGAAACTCTCAATGCAGGTATATTTCAAATAATTTATATAGATAGTTTGCCTTCAAGAACATGGAGTAAGATTCTTCACTTCTAGGTATGGGCTGTGCATAGTGAATTCATTCTAGAAAGTACAGTATGTAGGCCACACACGGTGGATCACGCCTGTAATCCTAGCACTTTGGGAGGCCAAGGCAGGTGGATCACCTGATGCCAGGAGTTTGAGACCAGCCTGGGACACATGGGAAAACCCTGTCTCTACTAAAAATACAAAAATTAGCTGGGGATAGTGATGCATGCCTGTAATCTCAGCTACTCAGGAGGCTGAGGCAGGAGAATTGTTTGAACTCAGGAGGCAGAGGTTGCAGTGAGCTGAGATTGTGTCACTGCACTACAGCCTGGGAGACAAAGCGAGACTCTGTCCAAAAAAATAAATAAATAAATAAATAAATAAATAATACAGTATGTAAAAAAGGAAAAGAGAATAACTTCATGCAGAAAACTGACAAATTCTACTTCAGTCAGGTAATCAAGGTCGTTATCAAAAGTGAAAAGTTGTGTTGATTTTGTTGATACTATATAACTTTGATATAATACGATGAAATGGTGGTACTCTTTCTCTGTAGTTTTCATCTTGAAACATATTACCCAAATCTAATCATGAAAAAAACATTAGATAAATCCTAGTTGAGTGACATTTTGCAGAACACCTGACCAGCACTCCTTAAAATTCCCCAGGTCATCACAATCAAGGAAAGCCTGAGAAAGTGTTGCAGATAAGAGGAGCCTAAAGAGTGATGACTACTAATGTAATGTGGTAACCTGGATAAAATTTTGTAACAGAAAAAAAAATTAGGTAAAAACTGAGGAAATCTGAAAAATATGGATATAAGTGAATGAATAATTTAATGTTGGTTCGTTAATTATAACAAATGTACCTTTCTAATGTAGGATGTTAATAGGAAAACTGGGTGTAAGGTATATGAGAACTCACTGTTGTAGCTTTGCAACTTTTCTGTAAGTCTAAAACTTTTCTACAATAGAAAGTTTATTTTAAACATAATTAGAAAATTTTGTCAAAATGTATTGAAAATGGAGTTAAAATATTTAAAAAAATTAGCAAATTTTGGACTTAGATGAAAGTTACAGAGATTGAGAAGTAAAGGAAGATTTTCTCACTCTTGAGGTATATCTTGGGAGAGAGATCTGAAAAGGACTAAAGATTATTTGTATATTATACACACACAAAATGCACATACGTGTGCATGTATGTATGCAAAGAAAATATAAACAATATTCATATGATACACAAAAATCTTCACAGCTCCAGTCCTTAATTCCCTAACACAACCCCAATTCACTCAGTCTTCATTCATTTTTTTTCACTCAGTGAACATTTATTCATTGCTAACTACATGCTTTGCATTATTCTAAAATCTGTAAAGAAGAAGACAAACGAGATCCCGGCCCTTCTGGAACTTAAATTATGATGAAGAAGAAGGGATAATTAACAAATAAATACTACCTTAGGTTTTATATATGCAATAAGGAAATATATAGGATGAGAGGTTATTCTGCTAGTCAAGGAAAAAATGAAATGTTTGAAACTCTACAAATCTACACATAAATGAATATCCTACTCTTGAAACTGATAAATCTGATGACTTGCCATTGAAAACTCTGCCAATGGTTCTCCAGAAAAAACAAATTCGGTGAATACCATGCCTGCCTGGCAAAAGCAGCAAAAGCAATTGGAATTCTGCCGTTACCTCGGTTTTGCCTCCCAGTTCACGTGAGAGGACACTGATTGGTTAAACCTAAATCCCATTTTTAATTCCAGCTTCCAGGAAATCTGGAGACATAATTTTTAGCTTTACATTCTCCTCATTATAGAAAATACATTAGATGTAGGAAGGACTGGTGGTTTCAAGACTGGAAAGTATTTATATCAAATATTGCTGAGTATTCAGAAAAAAAATAAGGTTGGAGATATGTTAATTTGATTTGAAACTGTATAAACCATTAGTGCCCTTGATAAATGGAGTTTTTTTATCAGAATTATGGAGACATAAATCCTATGCACCTGGTAAGTCTTGCAAAGGAATTACATGAATTAAATTCTAAGCTCAAAGCATTATGAGAGTTAAGTCAATTATTAGGTCTTGACATGAAACTCGTTGCTTCCTAGCAGACATTTAATGTAAGCTCTATAGCAAGAGAAGTTCAAAGATCATGAAGTCAGACTGATGGGTTAGAAGTGGCTTGTCCTTAAAGTATGGATATCATTGTTTTATTAAGCTAAACAAATCCAGAGGTATAGTAAGAAGAGAAGATGTTTTTATTTCCACAGTTGAGCAGATGGAAGTGAAAATGTGGCCAAACCTCAAGCTGAACTATAAAGATGAGGTCCAAAGGTGATACACAAGTAGTTATGTAGAATTTTTAGAACCAAATGCAATTTCTTTCCAGCAGAGACCCGGAAAATTTCTGTAAGGAAGGCTATCAGTTGACGGTTTGTGTAGCAGGGATTTCTTCCTCACCATGTGAATGGTGCGTGATGCACAAGTAAGCAAGATGGTGGCAAAAGGAATCTCAGTGTCAGAAAGGAAAATACGAGATGATTAGCTGTAGGATTTAGTAAAATATTATTCTCCAGCTGTATTCCCTTTCGAGGGTAGGCTAAATGGATCAACAAAGGACCTTAGTTTAACTTTGATATAATAAAGCGTGTAATTCATAGGACTCTGCTTCCAAGAATTCTTATTTTGCCTAATTGTAAAAGAGTATTCCAAGATGCAACCTATCATTCTCTCTTCCTGGCCCCAAAGTAAATACAAACATGCATATGTTCTGTGAACACAATGTTAAAATGGAGTCTTTCCTTTTGCTACATATCACAAACTTTCTAGTACATCCTTATTTATATTCCTCAACATACGATTTGTCAAAAACCATCAACATTTTAATGATGGAGGCTATGTTAGGGAGATAGCTGAAGGGAACTTTTATGTACAAACTTTTCTTTGATTCCTAAACTCTTTGTTAGAAATTACAATTGGCAAAAATGGCATCATATTTTCTACCTACTAGACAACACAAATTTTTCTTTTACTTATTTTTTCTTTTGAATTTCTTTTAATTTGTTTTTACTTTTCTTTATTTTCTTTTTCCCTGTTCCCTTTTTCCTTTACTTTTTTTTTTAGTGATTTTTGCCTTCATTTGGCTGTTTAATTCTTTTAACTCCTAGGTTTGTGTTCCTCTGTGAATTCCCTCTTTCCTTCTTTAAGTGCAGCCTCTATTAGAACACTTTACTTCTTTTTCTTTCTCGTAGTCTCCAAACAGGTTCTCTTTCTTCCATCTTACCCCACTACACTCTAATGTCATACTCTTCTTTATTTCTCTGCTCAGAGGGACTTTTCCCAGAGGAAACTGTTCAAGGATCAATTTTCATTTGAGGCCAAATTTTATAACTCTCCCCCCTAAAATACTCTTATGTGATTTACTAATGATGAAGAGATAATTAATATATATCTGCATAACCAATTTTATTCTTTTGATTTTTATTCTTTTCTAAGTTACATTTTATTTCTCAAACCAAGCTTCGAGCATCTAAGTTATAATAAATGATTTAATCAGTGTTTGTTTATCTCTTTAAAATACTAGCATAAGATGTTACCAACCACTCAATAACTGATTTTGCAGGAAGAGTAAAATAGAGATTTCAAGAATTAGCCAGTAAATAAGACAAATAACTTGAAGAATCTTGATGTTTTTCTTATAAGCATTCGAAAAACTTCTTTTCCATAAGTGGTTGAAATGTTTTTCCTAGTTGAGATATTTTCCTGGTAATTATGAGAATGGTTTTTCTATTTATTGTACTATGTTTACATATAGATAGGCAATCTTTAGAGTATTTTTTTATGTAGTTTCTATTATACTGTGAATGCTTATGGGAGAATAATTGTCAAAAGGAAACATGAGTAAAACATCTTATTTTCTCTGGGAACCATCATCTGCAATAGATTCCATGGTATATTTATGTACTTCATCATAAAAGTATTTTAATGTAAAATAAGTTTTCTTTCAACATAAGAATTCAGATAAAATTATAAATATAAATTCCTAAGTAGCTGTGGTCTTTAACCCTCAAAAGAACATGAGATTGTAACACCTCGTAACACAGATACTCATTGAAAACTCTCATTAGCATTTTTTCAACTTATTTCAATAGAAGAGTATAAGTAAAATGTTACAGTTAACACATCCAGAACTAAACATTTGGATATCATTTTGTAGCTGGTTTATGAAAGGTTTAGTTACATTGTCAAGGTCACTTAAGCAAGCAGTGACAGATCAATTGTTCCTAGCAATATTCACTTTTCTTCCATTTTCCTACTCTTTCTTGATTCAGCTTTGAGGACTGACAGGAATATTATTGTCAAGAGCTAGCAAACCAACATAATGAAATGATTTACGTTTTGAGTAAAGAAACTATTATGAATACTGGTGGAAAATTTGTGCGGAACAGCAGTCTATTTTGCTCTTCTCTCTTAGCTTTCCCACTATCCCTCATTTTTTTTTTATGACCTATAACCAATATCCACTGTCAGTAATTTCACTACAGACCTTGAGAAGAACAAAGCTGTCCCCACACTCCCCTACACACCCCTCACCCTTCCACCTCCCCTCCATCACCACTTCCCCCTGCTCCCCTCCCGCCCCAACCCAGGTCCTTTCCTTTTCTCTCTCTTATCAAGATAGGAGCTCCAGAGAAGACAATTTACACTTTCATCCTCAGTGATGGCCTGTGATCCTCTCCTCCCAACCCCCATCAAGCCAAATTTTTGGGAGGCTTGTTATTCAACCTTTCACCAGATAGAGTGAACATGGAAACAAAACAATAACTGATTTCCTACATCAAAAAGCTTACATGAGTCCATTGAAAAAGAGAAAAGAGACGGGCAGACTAACTTCTAAAGCCCACCAAGCCTATGAAAACTCCCTGCTTCTCACTCCTCGAATGTCACAAATTCTATTGATCATTGCTGGTAATAGGATAGATTAGTTTATTTTTTATTAGTTCCTGCTACAATTCTGAATTTTCAATTTGGCTGCTGGTTTATTCTAGACATCCCTCTAAAAGGTAAATTATGGAATGTGGTTTTTTTGTGTGTGTTTCTGTGTCTTTGAATTTAGGATAAAAACTGTAAAGTGCATAAAGCCTCAAGTATGCTAATTGCCATCATTTACAAACATGCACATATAACTGGTAAATAGAAAATAGCCGCTAATTACATGGGAAATAAGCATGTGATAATTTGCAGAATTTTCTATGTCAACCAAAAAAAAAAATGTGTAAAGCGTAACAAAAGCCCAAAACCCTAGAGAACTCATTCCTGTTTTCGTAAGAACTGCCTCTCACTTCTGATTGGTGAGCCTGGGCCAAAAATAACGGAGGTCTGGTGCTAAGCAGAATAGTGTTGTGCAAAGAGCTCTGGGGTAGGCATCAAATATTCTGGGTTTGGTGACATCTCTACCACAACCTATTTTGCAGTAACTTGGGCAAGACACTTGAGTCTCTCCAACCTTGATTTTTCTCATCCATAAGAAATGTGGCTATATTATATGCTCAGCCAACTCCCTAATTTGTTATGAAGTTTAAATTAAACAATGTAAGTGAAATCATTTTGTAAAATGTAAGTCTATCTAATGTAACATTTCTCTTATTTTCAATAAAAGATCTATCATGGATTAATGATTAATGAGTCTGACTCCCCACAACCTCTACACATCCTTTCCTCACATGAGAGGGGAAAACAAAATGAACTCAATCCTCAGGAAAAGTGGCATATTTTTCTCAGTTGGTTTTTACTGTATAGAAGTAGGCTGATTGGTGTTTTATTCAAGGGACATACCTGGTAGGCATAGGGCTTAACTTGACCACTGGAAGTGCTTTATCTTGCCTTCATTAAGACCACACAGCATTTCGGAGGCAATGTGAGCAGGCAGACTTATGCTTGCTCATAGTACAAGTGGCTTTCACCTATATGCTTGTATCAGATTAGTGGCACTCGGTCATGTTGACCGCACACCCCCTGCAGGCAGTTGAGCTTGTGATCCTTTTATTTGTCAAATATTTATTATCTTTGTGAAAAGCCCCAGATACTCTGAGATACTCAAAGAACGAAAGCACAAGACAGCATATGTCTACTTGGATCTGACTAATGCTCTGATAGAGGAGTGAAATTAAGTAGATAACAAATTGCAATATACAGCAGCATTTGAGAAATTCTGTATGTGTTATTAAGAGAATAAGGGTTGCGGAAACAATCATATCTAGCTGAGGTGATGTGAAATGATTAGGTGGAGCAGAAAATATCTTCTGTTTGAAGAGTGGGAGAAATTTTAGAGGACAGAGAAAGAAGTTTTGGAACCAAGGAAGTGCACTGTAGACAGAATGCCAAAGACTTTGGAGATGCTTAGGAACAAAGTTATTTTTTAAATGCCTGGATCCATTGTCATATCATCAGATAGCCTTTCTAATTTTGCATTGCAAATCACAAATAAAACACCCTCGGGTTTTATCAATTGACCCTCAAGAATCAATTGGTATTAAATATAATTCCTGTAAATATAATGCATACTGAAATATTAGGTCCTATTATTATTATTATGCATATTAGTGAATATATCTTTAAAATTATTGTTTTAATTAGATTAGACTAACTAGAATGGCAACTGTCACTTCTGTTACTATCCATGGTATTATGTTAAGAGTTATAGTACACTAGCTAGTTAATGATCATAACTGGTCTGTTAAAAAGCCTTCAAGTAAAATTTAGTCCTTTTACAACATAAAAGGCCTGGAAGTCTAAACTCAGATCGTACCTGAACTGAGAATAACTTCTAGTTTAGTTAAGACTGCCAGTGAAGAGTAGTAAAAACAGTTCTGGACAAGAAAATAGAAGACCTATTATAGTAGGCCACTTTTGCATTGCTATCCATAAATACCTGACACTGGATAATTTATAATGAAAAGAGGTTTAGTAGACTCATGGTGCTACAGTCTACACAAACAGGATGTCAGCATCTGCTCGGCCTCTGGAGAGGCCTCAGGAAGCTTTCACTCATGGTGGAAGGTGACACAGAACCAGGCGTCTCACATGGCAGAGGGGGAGCAAAAAAGAATGGACGAGAGTGCTACACAGTTTTAAAAACCAGATCTTATGAAAACTCACTCACTATCTTGAGGACAGCACCAAGCCACGCAGGATCTGCCCCCATGAACCAAGCACCTCCACCTGGCCCCACCTCCAGGGTTGGGGATTACAATTCAACATGAGATTTGGCAGGGATGTATATTCAAACCATATCAACTATGTTTTGTTCTCAACTCTGCCCTTATCTAACTGGGCACTTTTGATTTATAATTTCTTGAGAACAATCTTTAATTTTCAGGGATTAAGTGAATGGATTATTAACATAAGCCTTGAAGTGTTGCAGGAAGTCAGGGACCTCGAATGGAGAGACTGGCTGGAGCCAAGGCAGAAGAACATAAATTGTGAAGATTTCATGGACATTTATCAGTTCCCAAAATTAATACTTTTATAATTTCTTACACCTGTCTTTACTGCAATCTCTGAACATAAATTGTGAAGATTTCATGGACATTTATCACTTCCCTAATAATACTCTTATAATTTCTTATGCCTGTCTTTACTTTAACCTCTTAATCCTGTTATCTTCATAAGCTGAGATTGTACGTCACCTCAGGACCACTATTGTACAAATTGATTGTAGAACATGTGTGTTTGAAAAATATGAAATCTGATTGTAAAACATGTGTGTTTGAACAATATGAAATCAGTGCACCCTGAAAAAGAACAGAATAACAGCAATTTTCAGGGAACAAGAGAAGATAACCATAAAGTCTGACTGCCTGCGGGGTCAGGCAGAATACAGCCATATTTTTCTTCTTGCAGGGAGCCTATAAAAGGATGTGTGAGTAGGAGAAATATCACTGAATTCTTTTCCCAGCAAGGAATATTAATAATTGATACCCTGGGGAAGGAATGCATTTCTGGGGGGAGGTCTATAGACGGCCACTCTGGGAGTGTCTGTCTTAAGCAGTTGAGATAAGGACTGAAATATGCCCTGGTCTCCTGCAGTACCCTCAGGCTTACTAGGATTGGGAAATTCCAGCCTGGTAAATTCTAGTCAGACCAGTTCTCTGCTCTTGAACCCTGTTTCCTGTTAAGATGTTTATCAAGACAATGAGTGCACAGTGGGACACAGACCCTCATCAGTAATTCTAATTTTGCTTTCACCTTGTGATCTTCATTGCTCTTTGAAACATGTGATCCTTGTGACCTACTCCCTGTTCATACACCCTCTCCCATTTTAAAATCCCTAATAAAAACTTGCTGGTTTTGCAGTTCGGGGTCGCCATCACAGTCCTACCAATATGTGATGATACCCCCAGAGGCCCAGCTGTAAAATTTCTCTCTTTGTACTCTTTCTCTTTATTTCTCAGACCGACCGACACTTAGGGAAAATAGAACCTATGTTGAAATATTGGGGGCTGGTTCCCCTGATATTGAAGTGCTGTTGAAAGAAGGGCAGATTTGGGAATGGAACCAGAAATGTCTGAAAAATTTTGGACCATCCCTAAACCTGGAATTTATCCACTTACCAATGTCTACATTGTTTACACTAAAATTCCTTTGTTTTCCAAAGACACAAAGTTGAACATTAGATTTGTTTACTGAACATGTTAATCTGTCCTAAGGTAAAAGGAATATAATAGAAAAAGCATAAAGTACCGAGGGAAGAACCATGAATGTGTTGCAATCACTGGAACAGATATCCCTAATTCCCTGGGGCTGAAGTTAAAAGTGCTTTGAGGAATTGGAGAAAACTTCTAGTGATCCATCTATATGACAGCTGTTTGAAGCAGTATGTGTCACATGCATGAGCATGGCCCCCTCCTCTCTGTATGAGAGGTACAACTTTGCCACACCGCAGCCACATTCACAAGGAAGAGTTATGCTGCTTCATGAAACTTAAATGATGGTATATGGCAGCCAGGCATCCTAATTACAAATGGTAAAGTAGGTTCCAGCTAGTTTAAGCAGAAAAGGTTTGACAAAGGCATAGTTGATAGTTTTATGAAACATCAGGGAAGGCCAGAGAACCAGATTTGGTTTTTAATGTCAGTAAAAAAAAATGCCCAACCATACCATGGGACTCTTCTAATGGAAACAGCTGTGAAGTTGATACCCACACTTAGGAACCTTGGACTTGTCGGGATGCCAATATCCCATGCTGTCCAAAAAATCCGATTTCCCTTTGACCAGCTGCCACCTTATGCAGGTGCATGTGATTGGAAGAAACTGATCACAGGCCTGCAGCCTAGCTGGAAGGGAGTCAATAGAGTGCTGTTTTTAGCTTTCCAGCCTACATTGTAAAGAAAAGAAAACTAGAAAGATGTTGAAACATATGCTAAGTAAGCCAAATTTCAGGATCCTGTTATCTTCGTAAGCTGAGAACGTACATCACCTCAGGACCACTGTTGTACAAATTGATTATAGAACATGTGTAATGTCAAATAATAACAATAATAATAGCAATCATCATCTTTCATATAGCACTTATTGTATACAAAGTCCTGCTTTCAGCCTTTTAGTTGTTTTAATTTACTTAATCCTTAAAAATATGGTATAAGTACAGTACTCATTTGCATTTTATAAAAAATGAAGCACAACAGGCTTAGTTGCCCCAGATCATGTACCTGTTCAATGGCAGAAGCAGGCAATGGGCCTTGGCAATCCATCTCCAGAGGCCATGACCTGCACTGCTAGCCCATGCCTCCTCTCATGCACAGAGGGAGGGGACTCTGACAACTAGGGAGGAAGCAGGAGTTACAAAAGCTCTCTGGTAATCAAAATCAGTTAGCCCAACTTTACTTGCTTTGGGAAAAAAAAGAAAATGAAAAATAAAAAACAAAGCTCTGAACTAGAATTTGGCCCAAACTGGAATTCAACCATGGAACACAGAGCAAACCTACCAAGTAAAGGAATTTTTTTTCTTCTAGGACACAATGAAGGTTGTGCAGCTTGACTGTGCTGTGCTGTGCAGGTTGGCAAGAAGCAGTTTGTTATTTATATTTCTCCTAGTCCAGCCTTTTTGCTTTACTGACATAAGGAAACTTGACTGCTGGCATAGCAGAGTAATGTTTCTAGGAAAGGTCAGGGGATATTGTGTTCTGCCTCTTGACATCATCAAGGCAATCTCTGGCCTCATTGTAATTACAGATCTTTATCAATGGCCAGGAGAAGAGAAGGTAAGAATGCAGTTTGAGTTTCAAATCCCAGGGTGCTCATGTAACATAAAAAATTGAGAAAAATAATCTCTGACTTGTAAACTGAGAAAATTTGAAATGGAAATCACTGAGATAAAACAAATATTGACTCTCAGTCTAACGGTTTATAACTACATTTTAAAAATGCATCAGCTGGATTTGCTAGGACAACAATAGCTGCCTTTTCCTATTTGATGTTTTTATTGTCTGATTTGATGTGAAATTTTTGTCCTTTGATATCTGGATTGTGAGAACACATATGCCTGTTAATTACTTTATTTAGAAATACTATTGTTCAGATGTTAGCATGGTTCATGCTTGGACTTCCTAGGGACAATAAGGCTCTCTAGGGGGTACTTGGTCTGATGAAAATGTTGTTCCTGAATGATCATTTCTTCCTTGCATAAGTGTGCTAATAAATATCACTAATGAACATATTAAATATGGTTCTTCCTCCATTATGTACTAGGTCACCCCTAAACATATCACAGATTCATTTTACTTACAAAATGGAGCCATTTATAATATTTCCTCTTTAGAGTACTTTACTACTTTAGAGATTTTCTGTTGAAAAACTATTTATTACTTTTCCCCATGTGGAATGATTAAAAACATTAGAAAGATGTAAATCTGAATATCATCAGAAAGAAGAGAAAAAAATGAAAAAATAGCATAGAAAAAGATATAAACATTTTGGTAAGGTCACTAATAAAATTTGTTTTCTATTCAACAGGTAAAGAGAAGAATTTTAAATACTGTATCCATGTAACATTCTTATAATGTACAGTTCTTTGCCTTCAATAAATACATTTGAGCCAAGTCAAATTGTGTTCCAAGGGAGTATAATTTAAGAACAACTTTGTTAGGAAACCCATCAAGATAGTGTAGTTACACAGATGTTTTCCTGGTGGTAGAATAGCTGCATTCTAAAACATTGAAGGAGGAAGGATTGCCTTACATTCGACAAATACATAAGAACATTCAATAGGCAGCTTGGTTGTTCTAAAGGTAGACATTCCTGTTGCCCCTATGCATTCTTGTTTACTATAGTCCTTTTATTCTATAAGCGGATGACATCAACTTATGTGCACCAACTTTTAAAAAGCTATAGCAGGCTCTCTGAGTCATATTTCTATGACCTGTATTCTATTATATCATGTGGCATCAATACAAACATAACTGATAGTAATGGAGCTGCTTTGGTGAAATCTTTTGGCTACTTTTATGTTTCTGATGCAAAGTAGAACATTATGTCTTCCTGTTTAAGCTCTATATCTCACAATTAAATAAGAGTTTACAAAGATTTCTATAATCTCTCACTTATTTTTTCCCCTATAGATTTTAAACATAACCTTAAAGAAAACTTGAGGCTTTTGGAAGATATGTCACTAGGATAATTTTAAGTCACATAGCAAATCAGAAGAGTGAAATGTAAGAAGACATGAGAAACACCTTTTCTGTTTTAATAAGCAAGTATCTAGAAAGACTGAGTGTTCCTGATTAGAAAGTAAGACTATTTTACAAGCAAGGGAAATCTAAAAAGACAGGAGAAAGAGTTCCTTGGAGTGTTTCATCATTTACCAGACAGTCTTTTGAATGGTAGCCAATAAAAGCAGGCTATCACTATTAGCACCATTCATTACGTCGCTAGAACATATTGATTACTTGGTTTTCAAGAAAATTACATAATAAACTCAGACTTGATTCACCATTTCCTTTTTCTATATTTGTTCTGATTTGCTGTTGAATCCATTGTTTACACATTTAAGTCTGACTGTTTTCTCTATAGAAGAATGTGGGTTACACATAATGAACAGGATCGAATTTGCATTCAGATTATTAATGGATTGGTAAAAACTGTCACTGTGCCATTCTTCTCTCAACAGCTGTTTATATTTTATTTAAAATCTGTAAAAACATTTTCATGTAGTACCTTGATCTGTATAATAATTTCCTTTTGTTCCAAGCTGTTGAAGGTGTCTTTGAACCCACTAGAAACTATTCATCTATTCCTTCAAGACAGGTTCACTTTCATCATAAAAAATGAACATCATGAAAAATGAACTCTGAAATCAAAGTGAGAAAACAAAGGTGAGTGAACTCTACAAGGCAATAGAATAAAAGTCGAGGCAGCTGCTGAAAACGATCAGTCACTATTGTTCTAACTCGCTCTTGATTCGCACCACGAAGCAGTCTTGGTGCACTACACCAAATCTTTTCCTGTTACCTTTTGTGTTCACTCACTGCTTACAGCCTCTCTAAAAATTCAGCTCACTGTCACAGTCAGGAACAAGTCTGTCAAGCAACCCTAGTTGATAAGTAGGCGTTGTTACTTATGGATATCCTGTTGTGCTTGCCTCCTGTAGTCTTGAATTTTCTTATTGTTCAAGCCAGAATGATTTCAGAACAGCATTCTTTGTAAAATACAATGTCTACTTAAATATTTGTCAATGTGCTTCTAAAAATAACTTGGATATGAGTCCAAATGACTGTCCTCTCCACATGCTTCATAGTGATTAAAGTAAAACCAGAAAAAAAAAATCTTCCAAATGGAAAAGGGAGGCAGAGCACATCCTACAAATTGCTGTATAACCCACAAAATGCCATGAAAAGAGCTTCCTTTGTGAAGCAAAGGATGAATAAAAGCATGTGAGTCCAAAATATGCAAGTAGAGAAAAAAATAAAGAGACAAAAGCTTTTACTGCTTTGTCAATACAGGATATGAATAAGTTGAACTGGGTGAGCTGGGGGTGGACTGTAAGGAAGAAGAGAAAGGCTGAGGAGAGAAGACTGAGCAACAGACTTCTGAGAGAACAGGGAGGTTTTGAGCATTCACATTTACAAATAATCTTTCTCTAGTAAAAGCAGAAAGTATTCCTTTTTATTCACTTTATATAACAATCTCTGTTTTATGGGGAACTGTAGAATCAAATTGTGAGGGATTTCTTGAGTCATATTTAATACCATTTTCCCATGACATTTTAGATGCAAAGATTCCAGATACTTATTAAGAATCAGACCATAATTTTCATGATATTTAACATCTTAATGCATTCTTTGTGTACAAAGTAGTTCTTCCTTGGACTCAGAAAACTGCTGTTCATCAGTGAAGGGAGGTGAGAAAGACTGGGTTTAAGGAAACGAGGCTTCAGGCTGCAAAAGGAGATGCACGAGTCTACTATCTAAACAACGCCCAAGAAAAAATAGCAAAATATTTCCAAAGAGAAGTATGTTTATTAGTAGCCTTAGGAGAGGCAATTTATGTGCCAATAATTTACGTGGGTTTTATGTGCCTATTAGTTTCCTATTCAATTAAAAAATGTGTACTTACCATGGCAACACCCATCTCTCCTGATACGCAGTCTAATTGTGAATCATGCAGAGCAACTTCTTAAAGCAACACACAAACAAGCCATCCGATCCCAATACATACAAATTTCTTTAAAACATATCATTGGAACAGATGTGCTCCAAATGCTATTTTTATTTTAGAAATGCTTTTTGTATTTCACATGTTAATGATAATTCTGAGTTTAAATGAGTTATTTAAAAATCAAGTTGCAAAATAGTAAGCACCATAAACTTACAAGTGATCTTCAAAAAAGAAATATGTCCATTTATTAAAGAGTCAATTTTCTAAATTAGTTGTTCTATTAGTAATAAGGTAATTAGGTTATCTTCTGTTTCCTCAAAATATTTGTTTTTATTTTCTCTGCATAATTGTAATCAAATATACTAATGGAAAGAGATGGTTAAAAATTTGCTTCTCTTCATTTTTTTGTCTTTATTTTGATGGTCCCTATCTTTGTAAATATTCTGGTTATTACACTGATACATTGGATGAGACCTATTTGAGAACTTTGGATGGCTTTAGAAGAATTCAGATGATTTTCTATTTTAAATTATTCAGTTTGCATATATATTTGTACATAATGCAAATGCTTCCTGTTATCTTCAATATATTTGGAATATACTGTTGCTGAAGTAATTAGATAGCTTAGTGGCCAAGAGCAGAGGTTCTACATCCTAACTGTTTGTGTTTGATTATAAATTCTACTGTTTAAAAGCTGCAGACATTAAGCAAATTATTTAGTCTTTCTTTGGGCTTCCTTCTGATTGATTGTAAAAATAGGATAACTAACCTCATAGGGCTGTTGTGGAAATGACATGAATTGGTATGTATCTGTCATATAATATGCTTGCAATATGTTAGCAATAACGATTGGACCATAATCTAATATGTCTAGCAGTTTATATAGTACTTATTTAAATAAGACATTATAAAGCTTACCTTATATACTATACAAAGCCATATAAATAGATAATTTCACTGTAAAATAGCCTTTTATGACAAAGATGAGTTAATTTCCTACATCTTCTGTCATAGTTGTTAGACAAATTCTCTGAGCCTAGTTTTTTCATTAATAAAATAAGGATAATAACATGTAGCCTTATAGGATTGTTATGGGGAGTCAATAAAATAATATAAATCAAGTTTCAATGCAGTGAAAGGCATATGATACTCATTCAATGAATAATGGTTTTCTTAAACCTGTAGCACAAGCTGTTTATAATTGAAGGTACTTTCTACAATAGAGAGTAAAATACATATGTCTAAATAATATTTTAAAGTATTGAATATTTAGAAAAAGAAGAGCAAGTTAAACCTAAAGAAAACACAAAGAAAGAAATAATAAAAATTAAAGCAGAAATTAATGAAATTGAAAACAAGAAAATAGACAAAAATCAATGAAATCAAAAGCTGGTTCATTGAAAAGAGCAATAAAATTAATAAGCCTCTGGCTAGGCTAACTAAGAAAAAAAGCCAGAACTCACAGATTAGTAATCTTAGAAATGAAAGAGGGAACATCACTACAGACCCCATGGATATTAAAAGGATATTAAAGGAATACTATGAAACAACTATGAGAACGGTATAAATCTGTACATTTGTGTATTTAGAAATTTTTCCACCAATACATACTCATTATCTTAAAAATTCCTTGAGAGTAATCTAGAGTTATTTTAATTGTCATAGTTCAATATGCAAGTCATTAAATACCTTTCTAAAATATTAATATTATAATTAATATTGTCACTCTATTATTTTATATGTAGCTAAGTAATAAGAATAAAAAATAAATCTTGATATACAAAACTTCCAGAAAATAAACTACATCTCCCACATTTTATAAAATAATACTTAAGAACTACCCTAGTTGACCTAGAGATTACAAATAAATATGTATATTTGTACATAAAATAACAGAAAAAAAACACAGAAAATTAGGGCTTTTTTCCTGCATAATTTGGATCTCAAATTAAAGAATTTAGTATTTGTTGGCTACATTTAATACATTGTGAGTAAATTACCATCCTGTCCTCCGAAATTCTTCCTCAAATATTTTCTGAGTTCTAAGAAATTTGTTTATAAATTCAATGCTTGGCCCCACAATTCAAATAATTCTAATGATAATTCTTATATCCATGCATTTAGACAATACAAACAATGTATTAATCCAGCTGTTATTTTATTGGCTAAACTATGTGCTTGGAACACTGAGAGAGAAACGTTACCTAAATATATATTTTTTCAGGGTTCTCAAATAAAAAAAAAATAGAAGTAGAATTGAGAATTATATTAGTCCATTCTCATGCTACTATGAAGAAGTAACTAAGACTGGATAATTTATGAAGGAAAAAGGTTTAATGGACTCGCAGTTCCACATGGCTTGGGAGGCCTCAGGAAACTTGCAATCATGGTGTAAGGCACCTCTTCACAGAGCAGCAGGAGAGAGAATGAGTGCCAGCAGGGGAAATGCCAGATGCTTATAAAACCATCAGATCTTGTGAGACTTATTCACTACCATGAGAACAGTATGGGGGAAACCACCCCCACGATTCAATTATCTCCCACTGGGTCCCTCCCACAACACATGGAAATTATGGGAGTAAAATTCAAGAAGAGATTTGGGTGGGGACACAGAGCCAAACCATATCACCAAAAGTCCAAGTTCAAAGTCTCGTCTGAGACAGTAAGTCCGTTCCACCTATAAGCCTGTAAAGTCAAAAGCAAGTTAGTTACTTCCTAGATACAATGGGGGTACAGGCATTGGGTAAATATATCCATTTCAAATGGGAGAAGTTGGCCAAAACAAAGGGGCCACAGGCCTCATGCAAGTCCAAAATTCAATAGGGCAGTAATTAAACTTTAAAGTTCCAAAATGACCTCCTTTGACTGCATGTCTTATATCCAGGTCATGCTGATGCAAGAAAGGAGTTCCCACAACCTTGGGCAGCTCCACCCCTGTGGCTCTGCAGGATACAGCCCCATTCCTGGCTGCTTTTACGGGCTGGCATTGAGTGTCTGAGGTTTTCCCAGGTGCATGGTGCAAGTTGTCAGTGAATCTACCATTCTGGAGTCTGGAGAATAGTGGGCTTCTTCTAACAGCTCCATTAGGGAATGTCCCAGTGAGGACTCTGTGTTGGGAATCCAACCCCACATTTCCCTTCCATGCTGCCCTAGCAGTGGTTCTCCATGAGGGTTCCACCCATGCAACTAACTTCTGCCTGAACATCCATGCATTTTCATACATTCTGGGAAATCTAGGCAGAGGTTCCCAAACCTCAGTTTTTGACTTCGGTGCCCCTGCAGGCTCAACGTCATGTGTAAGCCACCAAGGCTTGGGGATTACATCCTCTGAAGCAATGGCACAAGCTGTACCTTGGTCCCTTTAAACCATGGCTGGAGCTGAAGCAGCTGGAATTCAGGACACCACGTGCCCAGGCTGCACAGAGAAGAGTGGCCCTGGTCCCAACTCACAAAACCATTTTTTCCCCCTAGGCCTCCAGGCTTGTGATGGGAGGGGCTGCCCTGAAGATCTCTGATATGATCTGGAGACATTTTCCCCATTGTCTTGGTTATTAACATTCTGTCTCTTCATTACTTATACAAATTTCTGCAGCCAGCTTGAATTTCTCCCCAGAAAATCGGGTTTTCTTTTATGTTGCATTATCAGGCTGCAAATTTTCCAAACTTGTATGATGTGCTTCCTCTTGAACACCTTGCCACTTAGAAAGTTCTTTCTCCAGATACCCTAAATCAGTCATCTCTCTTAAATTCAAAGCTCCACAGATCTCTAGGGCAGGAGCAAATGCTGCCAGTCTCTTTGCTAAAACATAGCAAGAGTTACCTTTATTCCAGTTCCCAAGAAATTTCTCATCTCCATCTGAGACCACACCAGCCTAGACTTCATTGTCCATATCACTATCACAATTTTGGCCAAAGTCATTCAACAAGTCTCTAGGAAGTTCCAAACTTTCCCACATTTTCCTGTCTTCTTCTGAGCCCTCCAAACTGTTCCAACCCTTGCCTGTTATCCAGTTCCGAAGTTGGTTCCACATTTTTGGGTGTCTTTATAGCAGCACCACACTCTCTGTGGTACCAATTTCCTGTAGTAGTCTGTTCTCACGTTTCTATGAAGAAATACCCAAGACTGGGTAATTTTTAAAAGAAAGAGGTTTAATTGACTCATGGTTCTGCATGGCTGGGGAGGCCTCAGGAAACTTACAATAATGGCAGAAAGTACCTCTTCACAGAGTGGCAGGAGAGAGAATGAGTGCCAGCAGAGAAATTCTAGATGTTTATAAAACCATCAGATTTCGTTGGAACTCACTATCACAAGAACAGCATGGGGGAAATCGCCCCTATGATTCAATAACCTCCCACCGGGTACCTTTCATGACATGTGGAGGTTATAGGGATTACAATTCAAGATGAGATTTTGGTGGGGAAACAGCCAAGCCATATGAAGAATCACAATGGTCATTTTCATTGTCAAGGAACATAAGAAATTACTTTCTGCATCTTTGCAACTCATAAAAATTCCATAAGTCTTTGAGTTTTTTTACTTGTGAAAAGTCTATAAACCACTCAGTTGAAAATATATATATTTTTTATTATGAGCCCATAAACATATCTTCCTACTGGGGTACATGAAGTTCCTGATTAAGGATGCTTAAAAATTATTTTGTCATAATTTTATGAAAATATAAAAATACATTTAAACTCTGTCAATAAATATGGCAACATTTTAATAGTGAAAAGAAATTAAAGTTTTAAAATATTTAAAATAGTCGTTATTTCTTAATATTATAATGAAATTATTATACTTATATAATCATAAAATGGATGTTTGAAAATCAGGTCATATAATTTTATATATATCATTTGATCTGAACTCAATAAAAAGAAACAAAAGAGCAGAAGAAATATTCTCAACTTCTAAACTAAAAATGTGTAACTCTAGGTGGTGTATTATGGGTAATGATTTTCCATCTTCTACTTTTCTGTATTTTTGTAATTCTAGCATAAAGACATAATATTATAATGAAAATCATCTTTAATAAAAATATAAATGCAAACATGCAAAGGGAAAAAATTAGCCTAAGCTTTCCTGAAGAGGAATGAAGCCAAAGTATTTACAGCATTGACAGCTGAGACACCACCATTTTAACACTAAATTGCTATACCATGAACTGACAGAACCCTGTGTGGAGGATGAAAAACTCATAATACACCCAAAGTGAAGAATCATATAGCAGCATGAAGGGTGGAAAATGAACTAAATGGGAGAAGTGTGTATGACACCAACTGCACTTAATTTGGGAGTTGCGGAAAATAAAAGGCATAGGGTGTGAAGAATGCTTGGGGTTCCAGGCTCTAAGTAACTGTACATCCTTTAAGCAAATTAAGGTTCTTTTAACACATCTATAAAGTGAATTAATTAAGCCAGATACTTTCTAAAGTCCATCTTGACTCTAAATCAGATCCTAGCAAAAACAAGAAATCTACCACTTCAGATCTTCGTGAAACCTAGGAAAAATATGAAATGCTAAAACACAGCAATGATATTAAAACTGTTCGGAATGAACACAGAACTATAGGGCATTATTATAATGGATTGCAAAGAGAATTTTCTATAGCCTTGCAAAACAGTGACACCAAAGTATCTAAATCTTACTGATATTAGTACAAGTATAGACAAACTAGCCAATGAGATAAGACAGAAAGCCCAGAAACAGCCCACATATATATAGTCACCTCATTTATAGTAATATTGAAGTATATTGAAAAAGGAGTTATCCTTTCAATGATATTTGGTCAATTATATATCCATATTAGCACAAGAGATTGAATGTGTCCCCCCAAAATTCATGTGGAAATTCTAACTCCTAAGGTGATGGTATGAGGAGGTGGGACCTTTGGAAGGTGATTAGGCCATAAGGCAGAGCCCTCCTGAATAGAATTAGTGGCCCTATAAAAGAATCCCCGGAGAGTTCATAT
This sequence comes from Pongo pygmaeus, assembly GCF_028885625.2. Classification (NCBI taxonomy): domain Eukaryota; kingdom Metazoa; phylum Chordata; class Mammalia; order Primates; family Hominidae; genus Pongo; species Pongo pygmaeus. Next base: position 150,864,101 of record NC_072373.2, on the reverse strand, counting down.
GCCCATTCCACCACGTGAAGGCACAGTGAAAATACAGCAGTCTATGAACCAGGAAGTAAGCCCTCCAGCAGACACTGATTCTGTCAGTGACTTGATCTTAGACTTTCCAGCCTCCAGAACTGTGAGAAATAAATTTTTGTTGTTTGTAAGTCATCAGTTTATGGCATTTTGTTATAGGAGCACAAACAGACCAGACAATGTGATTAAACAAATGTGGATTCTTACCTTGAGCTACACAAAATATTAAATTCAACATTAATAGTTAACCTAAACATGGATAGTAAAACAATACGCATCTGAAGATAAAACATAAAAGAACATTTTTGTAACCATGAAAAATTGTTCTTAAGCAGGACATAAGAAGTAAAAATTATAAAGAAAACCACTAATAGCAAAACATACCATTAAGCTGGGCAGGATGGCTCAAGCCTATAATCCCAGCACTTTGGGAGGCCAAGGCGGATCATGAGGTCAAGAGTTTGAGACCAGCCTGGCCAACATAGTGAGACCCTGTCTCTACTAAAAATACAAAAATTAGCCGGGTATGGTGGTGTGTGCCTGTAGTCCCAGCTACTTGGGAAGCTGAGGCAGGATAATTGCTTGAACCCAGGAGGCGGAGGTTGTGGTGAGCTGAGATCGCATCACTGCACTCCAGCCCGGGCAACAGAGAGAGACTCTGTCTCAACAAAACAAAACAAAACAAAACAAAAAACAACAAAAAAACTACACATACCATTAAATAAACTTTTGCATGTGCCTGAATCAACCAAAAACAACAAAATATATAAAACTTTGGTGTTCAAGACATGAAAAATTAGACAATGCAGGGCAGTTCTCTGAGAGACATAAAATAAATGATGTGAGCCCTATTGCTTTTCCAGTAGTAAAGGGGAATCCACATTATGCTTAGCAAACTTCCTGAGTAGAAAGACTTTTCTAAGAATGTCTTTGGACCATGGTTGCTAGAGTGCTCAGGACAGATTACAAGATAAGACACAGATGCATAGCTAGAGAATGTTAGAGATCTGCAAAGGAATCTCCTCAAGGGTACAGTAGAGTGCTGATTAGCACACTTGTGTGCACCAATACCAGGGAAATAACCAACCAAAATTAATACAGGGAAAACCACCTGGAATTCTCACAGGTCTGAGAAGAGTGTATTTTCCGACCAGCCAAGTCTGGAAAAACTCATAACCCACCAGGCATTTGGTAAAGTAATAATACTGCTTCAGTTTTGGGGAATAATTATCTCTAGACAAAATATGTCATGACTACCACCTCACAAATTTTAAAAACAAAATTTGAGGGGATCAAACTCTTTCCAAATAACTATCCCAGAACAAAGCTCAAGAGTCGTTACAGGAATTCAAAGATATCCAAAATATCCCAAAGTATAATAAACAGTGTCTGACATTCAATCAGAAATTAGTAGGTATGCAAAGAAACAGAAAAATACAACCTGTTCTGATGAGAATAATTATTCAACTCAAACCCATTCAAAATAGATTTGGATATTAGAGTTAGCAATAAGACATTAAAGCTGCTATACTGTATTTCATATGTTCACAATAGTAAGTAGAGACATAGAAGGGATAAAAGAGAGCCACAGCTAATTTCTAAAAATGAAAACTACAGTATCCAAGATAAAAATAATACTAGACGGGTTTAACAGAAAGCTAAATATTGCAGAACAAAAGGACAGCGTACATGAAGACATGGAAGCAGAAATTATTCAAGTAATATACAGAGAATAAAACAATTTTTTTTTTGACATGGAGTTTCTCTCTGTAGCCCAGGCTGGAGTGCAGTGGTGCAACCTCAGCCCACTGCAACCTCCGCCTCCTGGGTTCATGTGATTCTCCTGCCACAACCTCCCAAGTAGCCCGGATTATAGGCATGCACCATACTCCTGGCTAATTTTTTTTATTTTTAGTAGAGATGAGGTTTTACCATGTTGGCCAGGCTGGTCACAAACTCCTGACCTCAAGTGATCTGCCTGCCTTGGCCTCCCAGTGTGCTGGAATTACAGAATGAAACAATTTTAAAATGCACAGGGCATTGTGAACTGTAGGAAAGATTCAAGTGGCCTTTTATTTGTGTATTTAGAGCCCCCCAAAAAAGAAAAAGGAAAGAAGCAAAAAGTGTGAAGTAATATTTTCCCCAAAATTTCCAAATTGGATGAAAATCATAAACTCAGAGACCTAATAAACTCAATAACCCAAGATATGAATAAAACTACAAGAAGCATAAAAACTTATCAGAAAATTTACATAAAATTAAGTAAAATTTATTAGAACCAATGATAAACAGAAAAATCTTAAAAGTGAAAAGAAAAAGAAACTCATTATATGCAGAGGAACAGAAATGAGGAAAGATTTCTGTTGAAAACAATGCAGATGAGAAAACAATGAAATATTATTTTTTAACATACTAATGGGGGAAAATTATCAACTGTCTTAGTCCCAACTGCTAAAACAGGATATTATAAACTGTGATATGGATTGGCTTTGTGTCCCCATCCAAATCTCATCTTGAATTGTAATCCCCAGGTGTTGAGGGATGAACCTGGTGGGAGGTGATTGGATCATGGGGTCAGTTTCCCCCATGCTGTTCTAATGATAGTGAATGAGTTCTCATAAGATCTGATGGTTGTATAAGTGTTTGGCAGTTTCTCCTTTGCACTCTGTCTCCGTGCCTTGTGAAGAAGGTGCTTGCTTCTCCTTTGCCTTCTGTCATAATTGTAAGTTCCTTGAGGCCTCCCCAGCCATGCAGAACTGTGAGTCAATTAAACCTCTTTTCATTATTAAACTACCCAGTCTTGGGCAGTTCTTTATAGCAGTGAATGAACTAATACAAACTATGTAGCTTAAAAACAGAAATTTATTTCTCACAGTTCTGGAGGGTGTCAGCAGGGTCAGGTTTTAGTGAGGACCCTCTTCTTGATTATGTCCTCTCACGGCTTTACCTGCTTTATTTGGTGCGCACACACACACACACACACACACACACACACACAAACAAACAACTCTAGTCTTTTTCTCTTCTTATAAGGACGCTAATCTTATCATGGGAGCTCCATTCTCCTGACCTCATCTAAAACTAATTACCTAATTGCCTCTACCTTCTAATACGACTCCATTAGGGGTTAAATTTTCAATGTATGAATTTTCAGGGACACATACATACAGTCCATAACATTAACCTAGCATTTTTTTTTTTTACCTAGGAAATTATGTTTGTTTTGTTTTGTTTTGTTTTGTTTGTTTGTTTTTGAGACAGAGTCTCACTCTGTCGCCCAGGCTGGAGTGCAGTGATGTGATCTCTGCTCTCTGTAACCTCCACCTCCCAGGCGCAAGAGATTCTCCTGCCTCAGCCTCCTGATTAGCTGGGATTACAGGCATGTGCCACCATGGGCAGCTAATTTTTGTATTTTTAATAGAGAAAAGGTTTCGCCATATTGGCCAGGCTGGTCTCAAACTCCTGGCCTCAAGTGCTCTGTCTGCCTTGGCCTCCCAAAGTCCTGAGATTACAGGTGTGAGCCACTACGACTGGCCAGAAAGTGTGTTCAAAAGATAAGGACAAAATACAAACTTTTTAGACATACAAAAACTGAAAAAAAAAAAAAGTATCACCAGCATACCTGCACTACAAGAAATGTTAAAGAAAGTCTTCAGACAAAAGGAAAATAGGAGAACGATACCGCATGAAAACACAAACCCACACAAAGAAGTAAGAGAACTAGAAATGATAATGACGTAGGTAAATATACAGAGTACTTTTCCTTATTGTTTATATCTTTGTAAAAGACAATTGACTAAACAAAAACAATAACAATGTAGTATGGAGTTTACAAGAATGTAAAAGTCAAATAAATGAAAGCAACAGCATGAAGGTCAGTAGCAGAGAAATGGAAGTCACCTATTATAATGTTCTTATACTCTGGATGAAGTGGGAAAATATCACTTAAAAGTAGGCTGTTAGGTTAAAGCTGTAGTCTACAAACTCTTGAACAAGCACTTATATAAAAATGTTTTGGCTAAGCTGCCAAAAGAGAAAATAAAATGAAATCATAAAAGGTAATTAAAACAAAGGAAGCAGAGTACAGAAAAAGAGGAAGCAGAAACGTAAGGCAAATAAGAAATTTAATGCTAACCACATAAATTAATTGTAAATGGTATAAACATCTCAATTAAAAGGACTCTATGCATCAAGCTTTTAGACATTCACTACTATTATTTGGAAATTTTAATTAGGCAATGCAATATGAAATTGATGCCTATTGCTTACTTAAAAACTTATTGAAATGAAATGTACCTAATATAAAATTAATTATTCTAAAGCGAACAATTCCATGGCATTTATTACATTCACAATGTTGTGCAATCACCATCTCTGTCTAGTTATAAAATATTTATTTAAATCCAACATAAAACCCTATACCCTTTAAGCAGTTTTTCCTCATTTCACTCTATCCTCAGCCCCTTACAACCATCAATCTGCACCTTTCTCTATGAATTTACCTATTACAGATATTTCATATAAAAGAAATCATGCAATATATTACCTTTAGTGTCTGAATTCTTTCACTGAGCATATTTTTGAGGTTTATCGATGTGCAGTGTGTTTCAGTACATCATTCCTTTTTACAGCTGAATAATATTCCATTGCATGTATATACCATAATTTGTCAACACATTCATCTGTTGATGGATGTTTGTACTGTTTTTTGTCTATGGTGAATAGCACTGCATTAACACGCATGTGAAGGTGTTTAGTTTGGGTGCTTACCTTCAACAATTTGGGTATAAACCTAGGAGTTGATTTACCAGGTCATATGATGATTCTATGCTTAACTTTATAAGGAACCTCCAAACTCTTTCCACAGCAGCTGAATCATTTTATTTCTAACCACACTGTACAAGGGTTCCAATGTATACAACATTTTGTTTACGATTTATATTGAGACAAAATTACATTGAGGTAAAATTTACATATGGTGAAATACAAGTACGTTAAAAGAACATCTTAATGAGTTTGAACAACTATGTACAACCATGCAATCAACATCCTAATAAATACATTAAAACATTTCTATCATCCCAAAAATTTCCCTTACACCCCTTCCCATATCAATAATTTTTCTCATTTATATGGTTTGTCCAAGTTTATCAGTATTTATTACTGCTAAGCTTTCTGTACAAGTATACAATTTGCTTAACGTATTGTCCAGTTGACAGAAATTTTAATATTTTAGGTTAGGGTTACTATGAATGAAACCAAGATAAACAAGCTTTATGTGTATAGGTGTTTTCATTTCTTTGGGGTAAATACCTAGCTGTAAAATTGATGGGCCATAGGGTATGTGCATGGTGGACTTTATAAGACGTTGTCAGTTTTCCAAAGTGGCTCTAACGTTTTTCACTGCACCAGCAATGTGGGAGAGTTCCAATTGTTCCTCATGCTTGACAACATTTGTTGTTGACAGTTTAAATTTTAGTTATTCTGGTGCATGTAAAGCAGTATGTCACTGTAGTTTTGATTTGCTTTTTTCTGATGACAGATGAGATTGAACAATTTTTCATATTCTTATTAGCCATTTGCTTATTAGGTTTTTTTGTACAGTGTCTGTTCAAGGCTTCCAGTAATTTATTTGTCACTTTATTATAGTCATGTAGGAATCTTTTTAAATATATTCTGTAGACACATTCTTGGTCAGGTATATATGCATTATAAATATTTTCTCACAGTCTATGGCTTGCCCTTTCGTATTCTTAATGCTGCCTTTTAGGGAGAAGTCCATTTAATAGAGCCTAATTTATACATTATTTTTTGTCTTATGTTTTGTCCATTGTACATGCTAAACAACATTTTTGTAAAACCTGGAGATATTGCCCTATCTTTCCTGCTATAAACTTTAACATTTTCTCCTTTACATTTAAGTGTCAATCTCAAATTAATTTTCATATGTGGTTTGAGAAAAGGATCATGCTTTATTTTTTCCTAGGTTTATCTCCTTGTTTCAACACAATTTGAGAGGAAGATTTTCCATTTCCCATTGAATTATCTTAGACCTTTTGTCAAAATATCAATCAAACATGTAAGTATGGTTCTATTTTTGGATTCTTTTTTCCCCACTGATCCGTTGCTCTGTCTACATAAGAAACTCAGGAGGCATCTTCACTAATGTCAGGAACAAAACAAAGTTGTCACTATCACCATCACTACTTATTACATATTGGCGAAGTCCTTATCTTAAGTGAAATAAGCCAGGCACAAAAAGACAGATGCTGCATGTTCTCACTCATATTGGTAGTTAAAAAAACTTGATCTTATGGACATAGAGAGTACAATGATACCAGATACTGGGAAGTGTGGGCAGATGGGAGAGGAAGATGAAAAGAGATTGGTTAATGGGTAAAAATATATAGTTTGATAGAAAAAATAAGTTCTAATATTTGATAGCACACTAGGGTGACTATATTTAGCAACAATACTTTGAATATTTCAAAGTAAATGGAAAAGAAGAGTTGCAATGATATCAACACGTAGAAATCATACATTACCAAGGCAATGGACACCACAAACACCGTGACCTGATCATTACACATTCTGTTCTATATAATAAACATACACTCATATGTACCCCATAAATATGGAACATATTATGTGTCAATAAGAGAAAGAGGTAAAAGGTAAATCTAAGCAAAACTAGGTAGCTATATTAACTATCATTTACAAAATTTGTTGTGGGTCTTCACTATGTGCCAGAACCTGAGCTATCACAACAATGCATTTTAAGCTTTCAAGGAACTCATGGTCTAATGAGAAAGATCAATAAACATAATAAATAATAAATAGTATCAGTGGACTCCTGTGGAAACACAGAGAACAGTCAGTATTCTGGCTATTTAAAAAATGTATTATTGAGCAGACATTTGGCATATTCATGAGTATATGCCAGGCTGAGAACTGGAGAATAGGGCAATACAAAGAAAGCAGAATGTGCGAAGACATGGCAGTGGGAGAGGATCTGGGACTCTGGGGAATGTTGAGTAATGTGAAGCAAAAAAAAAAAAAAAAATGAAATGAGACTAAATCAAAAGGCAAAAAAAAATTGTCACATGTAATCTAGGTAGAAATAGCTAATGACTTGAAGTTAGGTAAGTCATTTGCAAATAGTAGCTTTGTGTATAACTGAATATAATACTGGAAAGCACAGATCCATTTATTAAGCACATAATGTTTCTTGGAGCATGCCCAGAAGTAGGCTGGTATGAGGTGCATTGGACCAAGTAATCTCTTTTTGATATAGCTGAATGAAGAAAGGGCAAAAACTGGAGAGGTTACATCAAAAGTAAATCACACTTCCATTAGAGGTGCTAATTTTCTGTCCCAAAGGATCCAGTTTGAAACTAATAAAGCAGTGGCAAAATGGGCTGATTTAAATTTCACCTTCTCTCACTTTATATCCAAACCCTATTAGAAGTGCCAATATCCATAGGACCATAAAATGGCCTAAAGACCTCTTGTTGTGCAGATAAAGTGAGGATAATGAGGGTAAATTGAATAAATTGCATCTGGAAAATGAGAAGTTATTTGAGAATTCAATAGAACTTTTAGGTTTCCTGTATTGAACAACCTCTTTTATTTTAACTATCATTTTAATCTGGGTTTTCTACATAAAATAAATGAAACAGAAGTTATTACAAATTGGGATGGAATGGTGAATCAGATAGATTTATCCAAAATGTGAAATCTGTTTTCAGACAAAGCTAAATTTTATCATCTAAGTTTTCATATAGTTATGATTTTATGGTAAGAAAATATAAATATGATTTGTCATCTGCAGATGTTTATGCCATGACAGTGTTTATAAGATTTTTATGAATGCTTTCAACATTTTTCTTTTATGGATTCATTCAAATTATAACTGCACAAATGCTATATTTATTGTTTTAAAAATCAAGACAATGTGATAAAATTGGAATTTTTAGATAGTTGACACACTACTGTCTGTTGCTAAAGGCTATTAACCCACTTAGACATAAGAATATTGTTTAACTAAATAATGACACATTCCCTGCTTGCCACAGAAAGTAGCTTTGGATCACAGAAACACAAGAGACCATATAGATTTTTCTTGATTAAGAGCATGAACTCTGGGGTCTTTCCCAGTTTTCCCACTTGCTAGTTGAGTGCACATTAGGCAATTTATTTAACTTCTTTGTACTTCATTTTTTTACTTATAAATTGGGGATAATATTAGTATCTACCTCAGGAGATTACTACAAATATTTGATGTGATAGTTACAAAGCACTTAGAATAGTGCTTGGCACAAAATTTGTGTTCAAAGTACATTATTAGCTATATTTATTTGCACAGCTCTTTAGACAGCAGATTTATCAGCTGTCAAAAGCAATATCCCTATTTTTACTGTTGCATTAGTTGAAGTAATCTACTCCAGGTCGTCCAAGCCTACTCCAGACCCTATAGATCTTCTAAGGACCAAGTTTGGCATACAGCCATCTCTAATAAAGGCACCCTGGCTTCCAACTCTTCTTCCTCCCAGTACATTTTGTCTCTTAACTCTTTTCTCTATCGTTGTAATGACAGTTACTCTATTAGTCTGTTTTCGCTGCTATAAAGAAACACCCAAGACTGGATAATTTATAAACGAAATAGGTTTAATTGACTCACAGTTCCACATGGCTGGAGAGGCCTCGGGAAACTTAGAATCATGGTGGAAGTCAAGAGAAGCAAGCTTGTACCTTCTCACATGGTGGCAGGAGAGAATGAGTGAGTGCAGGAAAAACTGCCATTTATAAAACCATCAGATCTTGTGAGAACTCACTCACTATCATGAGAACAGCATGGGAAAACTGTCTCCATGATTCAATCACCTCCCACAAGGTCCCTCCCCCAACACACGGGGATTACAATTTGGATTACAATTGAAGATGAGATTTGGGTAGGGACATGGAGCCAAATCCTATCAGTTACAAAATTCAGCCCTTGATGATTCTGAATTATACATACTTCTTCCTTTCTCAACTTCTCTACAGAATTTTAGTATATTGGATTTACAATAATAATAATTAACATTTATTAAATTGTTGATATCTGCCAGATATGGTGCTAAATGTTTAACATATGTAATGTCACTTATGGTATCTGAAGAACTTCATTTTATAGACAAATCAACTAAGGTGCAAGAGTTAAATAAATTACCCTTCTTCCATAGTTTACCAAGCATAGAGCTAGGATATGCATTCATATTTGTTCAGGCTCAGATAACCAAAGCCTCAGATACATGGCCTCTACGACTGCTCTGCTAATCTCAGCCATATGAAATGGATAATATTCAAGCCTTTCAGAACTGAATATACAAAAACATCATATGATACAACTAATATTATTCTGCTATGCACAATGTAGTTCCTTAACAAATGCTTGGGGTGTTTTTAATGACATATCCTTAAAATTTCAAGTCAGATTACCTCTAAGTAGCTCCCCTTCTTCACCATTATTTGTTATTATTCCACATCTTATTCCTTCTTTATTGTGACTGTTGAGACAGTCTACTGTGACATGAACCAATTTAATCTCAGGCCAATAGAAATCGGATTTCTTTTCTACCCATCTGTATTATTCTTTTTAAAAAATAGAAATTCCTGACTGTTGATTTACATGAATTTGTATAATCAACAGTAGGAACAAGTTAATTTACACAAACAATAATAAAATAAAATAAAAACTGAAGCATTTCCAAGCCTTGTTCTGGTTCAGCTTTATTTTTCCTCCCTGGGTCTTTTTTAATAATACAGAGCCATTCCATGCTTTCCTTTACCATTCTACAATTGCTAAGAAGTCACAGAAAAAAATATGATTGAACTCTTCACTGTTTTTCAGTACACATGTAAGAGACACAAAATGGCAAATATACCAATTATGCACTCAAATAATTATATATCTTTGCACAAAATTGCTTTAGCCACTTATAAACAGTTCCTGTAGAAACAGTGGAAAAATTAAGAAAAGAAGGGTTCCAAATCAAGTTCCACAGCTTAATAGATGTAAGATTTGGGGAAATAAATTTCTTCTCTTTGAACTTGAGTTAATTTTTGTGTAACACAGGAGCCATTGTTGCTGGCTTAAACAGAGATTGCGAAAGACTGGATCATTCATTGCTTTATAAACTGCTAAACTCTATGCAAGGTAGTATTTTTCCCCCAGACTCTCAATTTATGTCCATCTATTTTGATTTTCTGATTTGTATCAAACTTATTGTTGATCTAACTTTAAGACCCAGAAATTGCCACCAGGTGGTTATGAGGATTGCTCTAAACTTGAACTGGCAGATATTTGTATTTCGTCAATTCCCAAGTTAAACCTACCCTTGACTTTGTTATGGTAGAACTATCTAAAGATACGAAGAATTTAATGAAACTTCACTCACAATTGATTTCTGAGCATACTATCATCTTTCTGAAAAAGATAGCTCACTTTTAAGCTAGTGTAGATTGAATAACATTTTAAGAATATTTTTTAGTGACTGGATTAAACTTACCATCTTTAGAGACTAGTATCTACCTCATGAACTCTTTCAGCCTACACTTTTCATTTTCTTAGTGAATGAAAACAACTCCTTGGTAAGAGGTAAGAAATAAATGATTTTACAAATACAAAAAAAGTTTTTTAATAAACTATTGTTGCATCAGTTTTGAAGCTGCTAATATACCACAGATACAGTTCCCTCCTGCTTTACCCAAGGGAAGAAGAGCTTTGAGTCCTTTTGTCACATGATGGATGTGAGTGATTTTCCTGAACAAGCACTGCTTTTCTTTCCAGAAGAAGAACATAGTTAAGCATATCAACTTTGATACACCTCCTTAAACAATTTCAAATTGGGCACTGCCGCTTTAATAACCCACACCTGGTTAAGATTCCCGTTCCATTGAATTCACACTGTGGTAATAAGCCCTGAACATCAGGCAGAGACATTAATGAGAACAATGCAATTAATCACCAAATTGTGCTCAATTTCAATAACATAAAAATTTCTCTTATATTTTTTCTCTCCAGAAATAATATCGCATGTAGTAGAAAGATAAAGTTTCAATGATGAACAACAAAAAAGTCCTTATATTAAAAAAAAAAGCTAATAGCAGACCAAATGAAGACGAGTGCATACATCAAATTATCTATACCATCTGTTATAGAAAATTTAACAGGAATTAAGTGACACACATTTCTAAAAATACATTGAAAAAACAGCATGCAAGAGTGCATCCCAAGAATTAAATTTCTGAGCAGGAATATAAAAATTTATTATCAATTAAAAAATCCTATCTCATTAAAGAAAAAGAAATTTACAGCCAAACTTCTTGCCAGGTGAATCTACTCTTGTAAATATAAGACAATACAACACACACCAAAAAAACAAAAACAAAACAAACAAAACACTGGGTTAAATTTCCAGAGAGCTGGGTGCACCTGAGTCACTAATTAATTTGTGTGATGTAGGAAAAATCACTCAATCTTCCTAGGCCTGTCTCCTCACCTATAAAAAATAAAGCAGTGGGACAGAAAGTAAAGCAGAATTTAACAGAGTTTAATTCTATGGCTTAAGGAATCTAGGTATCTGAAGGCTAGAAATTATAATAATTATTAATTTTTCTTATTCGTCTGATTTCTGTGGAATTCTTAGTGACAGCAAGGGAACAACAACAAAAAAAGCACATTAGTAAAGATTTTTTTTTTCTGAACAGACTATTGTTTCCTCACGGTGGTTAAACCCTGATGGACTACTTGCATATATTCAATACATATGCAGGAGAGTTGATCCTTGTGCTATAACATTTGTGTAGTACACGGCTAGTTGTCTTGCAATTGACACAAAGTCTACATATTTATGACTGAACATATTTCTGAAAAAGACAGTTCATTAAGTACTGTAATTTGAAAAATAGGTGCAATTAGCCCACCTGCAAAATTAGTTTATGTGCACATTTCTGTTAATAATAAAATCAAATTGGACATTTAGTTACTAGATATGCATTTTTGTAGTCTATTCTCCTTTATAATAACAAAAGAAAGAAAAGATTTTGCATGCATAATTTCGCATTCATATATGGTATAAACCCTGTTTTTCTCACTTACTTTGGAAAAAGAAGGGCCACAGCTCATAGAATAAATAATATTTTGCAATTAAGAATGACCATGTGTTTCATGCAATTTGCAGACTAGTTTACATGGTTGTATTCTGATTTTAATTTAACAGAGCCAAATCCAAATGAGTAAAAGTGGTGACTCATGTGGAAACTGGCTTTTGAGACATTTAAAATACAATTTAGAGCTTGAGTTTGATGCTGTAAAGTAAATTCATGCTATCTTGAATAGAACGTTTTGCAGTCAGGCATTGCATAAGGACATTATGGTCAATGATAGACCACATATGGGACAAAGATCCCATAAGATTATAGTTCTGTGTTCCTTGTCTATATTTAAATATGATTAGATGGAAAAATACTTACCGTGATTTACAATGGCCTACGATACTCAATATAGTAACTTGCTCTACAGGTTTGTAGCCTAGGAGCAATAGGCTATACCTTATAGCCTAGGCATGTAATAGGCTATATTATCTATGTTTGTGTAACTACACCCTATGGTGTTTGCACAATGACAAAGTCACCTAAGGACACATTTTTCAGAACATGTCCCTTTCACTAATAAATACACGACTATTTTGTTTAGCTTAAGCAAATAGTATGTCAAGTGCTTTTAAATGTAAAACTGAAAAAACAGTAGCATTTGGTTGGCCACTAGATGTTATACACAATGCATTTTGCTAAATAACAACACCACAGTTCCTATATAATAGAGATAATACAATCTTTTGAGCAGATGTTATAGGATAGTTAAGTAAAATAGCCATATCATGCCTGTGGAAAGATTTTGTTTTTACCATCCTACAAATAAGAAAATTGAAGATCAGAGAGGCTAAGGTATTTGCCTAAAGTGATGTAGCTGATACATTTGGTATTGGGATTCAAGCCTGGGCAGTGGAGGCAATTGCTTTTCCATCCAGCAAAATGTTAAAGGACTTTCAAATATTGCAGAAATTATATATTGATTTAGAAGTATTTTTCTAATCTCATTTTGTGGACTTTTTAATTCATGAGTAAAATCAGGGAATGAATTAACAAAATAATCTCATGATTTCTAGTTCTTTCTATTCTTAGTAAGTGGAGTGGGTGAGGACTGTCAGATGTGCATCAAGACTTCCTCCAATTGAGTAGCAGGCCCACCTGCTGTTAAAGATGCTACAGAAATATGTTGTAGAGGAATTAAAATTAATTTTGGAGGTTTGGTAGGTTAATGTCATGACTTACTTATTAATGTGTGTAACCTACCATCAATCTCAAATACATTTGAAGAAGAAATGAGTTTGAAGAAATGAAAAAAAACGCCTTTTAATAGGCATAATACCAGTGTTATAGCAAAAATGTTTCCAATGGTCCAATTTTGAAATTAGTCATGATTTCTGAAGGAATGACTCTAATCACACCCACTTCAATTTTATTTCAGAAGAAAGAACAATAATATCTTACTGCTAACATAACATCAATACTGTGCATTTCTTTTTCTCTAGAAATAATCCTAACATTACTTTGATGATATCTAGAACTTTGAAGAAAGTCAGAAAATGCCTTTGCTTAGATGTTTGCCAGTACTAATCATAGTTTTTTTTTTTAATGCCCCTAACATGGTCCCATTGCTTTATTCTTGTTTGGCCTTACGTGACAAGCCACAGGCAGATTATGATGTAATACAGTGTAGTAAATGTTATTGAAAGTGGTAAAATAAAATGCTGAGTGTGAATCACAGTCATGGGTGCTTTATGTGTTTTTACAGGTGTAAGTCTTTTTCAGGAATTTCCTTAAGTTTAGTCAATGTTTTTTTATTAATTCTTAATAAATATTTTAATATTCATTAAAATAGTAATAAGGACTATTTTAAAGGTCAACTTTGTCACTTTCCTCTCCAAGGAGAGTAAGCACTGGGAATATCAGGTAACTGGGTCTCATAGCTTAGATAATGGGGTCAACCTTATAAACAGATCTTACAGTAGTAGAATATTTCTTAAAATATCTGGTATTTGTCCATCTTTTCATTTCTAAGTAGCTTATAAACTTTATGGAAGTGACCTCATTAACCAATTTACCATTTCTCAGAGGTAGGTTACAGGGTAAAGTATTTTAACTACTGCTTAAGACCAACTTCTGGGATGTTTTTCCTTCTGAACTCTGACTCTGGGCCCTGGTTTATTTAAATAGCACAATGATGAGTTCCAGGTTGTGATGAATAAATGGTAGGCCTTGAATGGGACATGAAACAAATGACTTGACTTTTGAAAGTGGTTCATTAGAACTTGTGCAGACTTGTTAATGGAAGTCCTTGAAGAGACCATGAAGTATATTTCTTTATTACTTTGCAACACAACACCTGAGCTAGCTCAGAAATATAATAACCTGTCTTAAAGAAATCTGTTAAGTTAATGTTTACAATACATTCTAGATTGCAAAATTTATGAGGGGAGATGGTATTGGTCTAACTTACTTTCAGTAAGCATCCTGTTCATGTTTACTTAATATATGAATTAATAGATAAACAATGATAGTTAAAATGTATTGACAATACACTGTTTCAGGCATTATTCTATGAATATTGTGCATACACATTCACTTAATTATCAGGAGTTAATATTATTATTAATTAAAAGAAAGAAAACAAACTTTTCTTGTGAAATTGATAATTTAAATAGTCAAACTTTTTTTTAGAAAAGTTTTCCTTCTGCATGAGCAAAACCCTTTATGTTTTCTGTTTCTTGCTCTTTTAAGAATAAACATATAGAAATACTAAGGTAAAATACATTAAATATTTCATGACTATAAGAAAATAATGAAAAACACTTGGGAATTTAATGTAAACATTATTTCTACAAAAACACAAATAAATTGTAAAGATAAAAAGCATAAGAATTGTTACTTTTACATAAAAATACCTTGTACATTTTATCATAGGTAATATAAATTTAGATGCATCCCCTTTAAATCATTCCATCTGTAAAAGATTTACAGTTTTAGAGCATGTGGTGGATATTTTAACATTATTGGGAAAATAAGATTTATATGCATAATAAAAGATGCAAATTCTTAATGTTGATCTGAGTTACAAGCAGAGACATACTTTTTACATGTTTCTTCTCGTTATGGATTTAAAAAAATAATTCTGGCAATTATTCAGAGACTTTCACAGCCTGTTCCATTTTAGTAACTGCATTTACCTTTGAATGTAGGATTCATCTGACCAGGGTAATAGTTTTCTTAAAAGAAGAACGGTCATAGTGCTGGAAAAGACACTAATGATAGTGGTAACACATTTAGGAATCCTAAAACTTACATAGTGTTTACTTACAGAAGATGAAGTCCAGTATTTTTATCAAAAGACACTGTGTACTTGTCCCTGAATTGTCAGTCTAGCAAAATAGAAACTTTGCGTGTATTGTTGTCATAATCTTATTTTTTTCAAAGTCCTTCATCATCAGTTGGGTTTTTCTTTTGGTTTCATGCAGCACTGGAACCTCATTCTGTAAACCACTGGCTATGTGATCTTTAAAAAGACATCAGCATCTGACATAAATGGTTCCAAACAATTTGAGCAACAAAGCACATGCCACAAATAACTTATGTGCCTTTCCTTTCTAATAAAACTAAAAGCACTCGCACGCTATCTTTGTCCCAAGAATGGTTTATTTGAGAGTAAAAGAATAGAAAGAACAATTGCCTTAACTTTTTTTCTTATTTGTAGTAAGAAGATAAGAAACAATAATAATAATAGGACAGAGGTATTATTACCACCCAGTGCAAAATGGGGGCTGTCACTCTAAAGAGTGAAATACAAATGAAAGCACTGTTTTAAAATTAAGTTTTATGTTGATAGCTATATCCTGCCAATCCATTAGTGTTGATAAAAATAATTCTGAAATGTTTTTAGAGGCCTTGATAAAAAATTGAAATTTGCCAAAATGTGTCTCTCTCTTTCTCTTTGTTTCTCTCTCTCTCTGTCTCTCCGTCTGACCCCTACCCTTTTCTTATGAATTTGAAAATTTTCTGTTACTCTGTTGGAATGGGGGTCATGCTCCCTTGAAACTATATGGCGTCCACTCTGAAAGCCAGTAAGTATTTGCAATAGAGTCCAATTCCATTTGAAGGAGTTGTTTTGTTTAGGCTCAAAGTATTGACGTCATTCTGAGCAATTTACAAAATGTGTACCCTGCTGTAAATGTTCAGTGTCAGTTCAAAAATTACATTTATATGAAATGTTCAAATCAGGGTTGTAGTAGACACATTTTATATGAAGTTTTAAAATAACTTAAAAATATTCTCTTTCTATTACACAAAGAAAAAAATCATCATCTATAATTCAATTTAAAAAATAATTATTGAAACATTCATGAATATGCATTTATAGGCTGAATTTCTAACTTAAAGATTAGGTCTTTAACTGAGATCATGTTTTTCACATACAATCTGTGCTACTGGTGTAGTGATTCCTTTCTGGGTGTTATTACTCACTCCCTCCAAGAGAGAGCAGTAGTGAATTGCTTTATTTGTGCTGGCTATGTAGTTTTACTCAAAAGTACTGATTTTCATTTTCAACTTTATAACCTTTCAACCTATTGACCATGAAAAACGCTCTGACACAACATGACACATATAAATGTTTAAAGTCGAAAGGGTAATTATCTATATTCATAGTTAAAACTGTGCCTTCATTTCACAATAGAAACCATATGTTCACTCAAAACACTTTCAATAGGTTAAATAACACCCAGATTAACCCTGAGTTAGTTTACTGGTTAAAATAATAACAGCATCTTCTTCCAATTCAGTAGTTCATTTATCATCTCTGATCAAGGCACTGGACATGAACTTTCAAGATTTAAAAGCTTAAGTTTAAAAAGAAAAAAGAAGCGAGAAAAAAAGCCTACAGATGTTTAAATATCCTCTTTCTTGACCTTATCATGGTCTTATCTGTTCAGGTACTTAATATCAGCTTTGAGAGTTATTATTGAAAACTATATATTCAATTTTGTCTGATATTTAATAAAATAAAACAATTTATCTCTCAAGTCATGAAGGCAGTAACTTGTAAATTTTTCCTTAGCACTGTATCATATGGAGAGCAATTTAGAACAATTATTGAACTTTTTTTAATGCAAATTGCCTTAGGCCTTGATCAGACCAGTGAGGTAGACCAGAATGAGGAAGGTGGACCTCTGTCAAGGCCAGGCTAGAACATCTTGCTTCACTGGTCAAGTGAAGGATTTTGTGAGGCAAATATGTGAAGTGAAACATAACGTCACTTTCA
This sequence comes from Pongo pygmaeus, assembly GCF_028885625.2. Lineage (NCBI taxonomy): Eukaryota > Metazoa > Chordata > Mammalia > Primates > Hominidae > Pongo > Pongo pygmaeus. The sequence goes on along the minus strand of NC_072373.2, from coordinate 150,846,664 downwards.
AATAAACCAGCTTATATTTATATAGTCATCCTTACAATAATTGATTATTCTGAAACTTTTAATCATTGCAGCAGAGAGTTACAAACAGAAAACAAAATTGTGTGTTATAAAAGTAATGAGAAACCAAAGGAAAAAGACACTGCAGGGGGCAAAAAAAGACAAAGAGGCAAATGACTTTTCAGCACGTGCCAGCTCTGCTCATGTTAAGCTGGTTGCAAACCCCTCCGCACCATGCTTTGTAATGTCACAGTTCTTTGTCAAGCTGCAGAGGAGATCACCTCCAATGAACAGATGATCTACTGGGGGCTTCATCAAAAAGGACCTTTCTGCCTCTGTAGAAGTGATGTATTTTTCCTTAATATTTTATTCAAGCCCCATTGGAGGCAGAGTAAAAGCAGAGTACAGAATAAACCAGGAGACCTGTGGATGCTTGGTTGATATACTTGTTCTGATCACAATATTATTATTTTTTATGATGATACAATTGCTTGGAATTGTCATTCCTCTATATAAAGATAATACAAAGGTATGGGAACTGAGGAGGACAGTATTCCCTTTGGATTTAAATAAGTTTCCATCTTTATAGGTAAGGGCATGAACTCTAGAAGGGAGCTTTGACTGAGTGCTCTTTCCCTTGAAATAAAAAAGAAATACCCTCTGCATATAAAAACCAGAAGTTCTACTTGTTAAAGAACAGCCTCTTCCTATCAATGGAAAAAAATAGGTTTCTAAAATTTTGCAGTTTTGCGTCCATCACTGGCTGATATGCTCTAAACAAGTGAACAAAACCATTCACCCTTAGAAAAGCTGGCTGTCACCTAGTTTATGCTCTATATGTGAGTTCATATGTTCTCCTTATAAACCTTTACCATCATTTATGCATCATTTACCATAAAGATAGGACTTACTAATAAATCTCTTCTATAGAATGCTATAAAGTAATTTGAAGGTCTTTCATATTCAATATCTCAAATGACTCTGCAGCCTTCATTTTGTCATAGTATAGATTATTTTGGATATGGTTTACTTGAGCCTTACTGTTATTTATCAATAAGACTCTGAGTCTATGAATATAAAGAAAAATTCTTAGCATCTGCATGGGTGGAATATGCAAGTCTCTTGCCTCAGTTCCAGTTACTGAAAGTTAACACCAAGGCAGCAAGGCTTTTAAAGCTATCTACACTCACAGTAAGTTCTCAGCAGTGGCTGCTAAAGCCCGTAAATCCAGAGGTGGTAAAAAAACATTTATGTTGCATTATCAGCTCAAAGTGACAAAAGGCAAGTTGCAGTGCCAGGGCGAGTGTTTCATTAAATTTTCCAGTAAGTGAGTTAGCACTTGGAAAACAGAATTGATACATGGTTAACGCTAGTATGTGAAAGGCTGTGCTCTGCAGATCTAATAGATCCCAAATATAAGTAGTATCTACACTGATAGAAAGAAGGGTTGGAAAGAAGCAGTCAGAGAACTTGTATCAGAGATGATTTACTCTTTTATTGGGTTTACTGTTATAATTTTGTTTTATGGACTAGAAAGAAATTAAAATTTTTACAAGGAAAATGAGAGGTTATCGCTCAACTTCTTTTGTTTTGTAACAAAACAAAACAAAACAAAAACTGGAAAAAGTAAGATAAGTTTAAACGTTTATTATCCTTTAGCAAGTTTGGTGTTCATTAAGGACACCTACCACGGTCAAAAAAATCAGCTAAGCAATTGTAAAGTATAGTATTTTTAGACCTAATTCAGCAGTCTTTAGACAACATTCTCTAAGGGTGCTGCTCACTTAGTTTTGCTCTTTCTGGACAATCAGAAACTTAATTATGATACTTCCATAATTTCATCTCTTATATCCCTGGGTCCTATAACTTTGAATTTAATACAAACTCTATAGAGGTTTCTAATGAGAATTATGTATTGTAATACATACCTTATTTAAACATAAATATATGTAATAGCTTAAATATAGCCTGTGAATTTCTGGTGTTGACGTCTATTTTCTTCTCACTGAATATCCAGGGACAAATCCCAATCAATGCAGCAGAAACTGACCTGACTTCTCTTGAATTGTTCTGCTGATTGTTTTGTTTGCTTTTCCTGACCTCATTCCTGTGTGCCGTTTGGTTCTGGGTTCTTAGTCTTTGCAATGCAAATGCCCAATGTTAACTTTAAATGCAGCCAGTAAGGAAGTCTTGTTTCTTTCCAAAATGCTCAGAAAAAAATGCTGGCTGTCTGCTTGACTTCTTCAATGGGAAACTGGTTTTTGTCTCTAAGTTGGCCCTGAAGCACTCTCTCCAGCCTGCTCTGTGATGTCTGTGTTCTTTTTCCAACTCTGAGGTGTGGAGAAGAAGTGATCTGATCCCCAGGGTGAAAGAAACACTTCCTTGTTGGAGACAAATGAAAACATATCTCCTGCTGAGGGGTGCCTTGTCATTTCTTATGTAACAACATTAAGCATGCTTCCGAGGAAAGGGGCTGGGATGTTAATGCTTAGCTACTTCATAGGCTAAGTCATCTGGGACAGAGAGTACATGTTTCGGGCACAAAGATGGGGGAAAGGTGTTGAAGTAAAAAGAAGTTGTGCAGGAATGTCAGAAACTAGTTGCTTTTTAAATTACTCAATATTTACTAAGCAACAACTTTCCATATGTAATATGATGAGTATGGCAGAGAATTAAAGATGAATTAGACCTAAAATCATTATTCAGGGAGCTATGGGAGGAAAAAAAAACTCAGATACATTAATAACTTTGGTACTAAGTAGAAAGACATTCATGGTCGTTAGTGAGAAACTGGTTGGTGTCAACCAGGGTGGGGAGTAATAAGCAAAGACTTTCTGGAAGAAATGGCCTTTGATTTGGTCTCTAAAATGTAAGAACCTGTGTGTGCAGAGGTAGGAGTTTGAGGGTCAAAGCGGTTTAGTGCTAAATGGCCTTGCACATATAATAGTATGTAATTATATTTGTTTAATGTATGTTGGATGGAAAGAGGATAGCAGAAAATACGTTTTAAAAAGTAAGTTTGAGAGAGATGGCATAAGGCTTTGAATACCTGGGAAAGGAATTTAAACTTTATTTTCTAGAGCAGGCTTTCTTAACTTTTAATCTCTTCCATCAGAATCTGCTGAAATGCTTCTTAAACAATCATTTTCATATTCATAGGCCTTACACTAAACATCTCGATTACTAAACCAGTAACAATGGAGTTGGTATTCTGAATTCTGAATACGTTTTTAACATATAAATGTTATTATTATACTCACTAAAGGTTAAGAACTACTGATCTAAGGTGCATGGAGTCACTGAAAGTTTTCTTTTATTCAACAGTTAGAATAAAGACCTGAAGGGTGCTACAAATGAGAAAACTATAGAAATGATTGCTTTTCACTAGAACTAGTTATATAATCAATTAAGCTTTCTGTGCTTAATTTACTGTGCTTACACTAGGGGCTATTGTGGGAAAACTCATAAACTTAGTTAAGCATAATATTACAAGTTGCAGATAATAAATGGTATAAAAATTCAAAGAAGGAAAATATTTGCAAGATAAGAATAAGTTGATGAAGGTGTCTGTGCTGTCAGGATTTAAGCTGAGCCTTGAAATATGATAGATTCTAGCAAGAATCATAATATCCCTATATTCTATCAATGAAAGCACATATGATCGTTTGTTGAGACTTTTTCTTTCTAACATTAAACTCATGGCAGGAATTATCATGTGGACTCTCATAAAAGTGACATTGAGCAATATAGTAAATGATATCCTCAGCAATAGTTTGGCTGAAAGTGAGTAATGGTTGTGTGTGGCTATTCTTTATTTAGACTTTCAATGAAAATCAAGGCAAAACATTAAAACACAACAAAGGCATCATTAGAGGAAGTCAAACTAATAGATCTCAGGGATTTCGACCTCTAGTAACTTTATTTAGAGGATGTGAGACTGAAGTCTGTGTTATATAACCAAATAACAGATATTTTGTGTTACTGTTTACAGAAAGATCCATTCCCCCAAAAATTAAAATATCAGACAGTAACATTGACATTCCCTGTGCACATCAGAAGTCTGTATGTGCACACTTACGAAAGGAGGGTCCCACTTCTGCATTGGAATCCCAATGTTTTTCCTTAAAAAATATTTTAATACACTCCCTTGGACAACAATTCATTGAGCACAGGGTTCCATGTATAAGATAACTTATTTGGGCCTAAAATATTTTGGGAGCGTAAGATGTCTTATCCATAAGAGAAACCCAGTGTTAGGTCAGAATTGTTCCTGATTTAGAGCGGTGCTACAAGCTGATTGGCTCACCAGGATGAGTTAAGTAAGAAACATACTCGTAAGTAATAGGATGGATTGACTCGCTGGATGGAATTATTTAGTACTATCCATTTTACTACCTGAGGACTCCTGCCAAAGACTACAATTTTAAATTTAGTGGAATTGATGTTAAGCTGTTCTGTCTGACAGTAATTAGCTAAAAGGTTTTATTGCTTCTTGAGGTTGCTCCTAGCTCTTGATATAAAACCATGTATTCACTAGAGGAGAGGCCTTTTTGCTATGGCATACGGGCTGGTATCCAACTCATCTAGAAACGGAATCAAGCTATTTAAATGTAACTTAAAAGAGAAAAGGGGCTGTGCAACATAATCCTTTTAAATAACTGTTTAGAATTAGAATGAGATCAGTCCAGAGACTCTTCTCACTCTGCTGCTAGTGTGGCAATAATATTGTAATACAGGAAAAGAAGAAGCATAAATATTCAAGGGTCTATGCTGAGATCAACATTTTGGCTTAAAAGGCAGTTCCTGCTTTCTCCCTGTCTGTTGCAGAAGAAACTGACACTCAGGAAGATGACAACATTGCAGACACTGATGTTATTATTTCAAACCCTATAATCATGAGCCAACAATAATTGTCCATGACTTTAACAAGCGTGAAGTCAAATGCTGAGAGATCACTGAAGGCTCTGAAGAGTCTTGCATTATTGTTAGCTTGGCAAGATACAATAGTATAGAATGATCAGTAGTGTGAAAGTTTTTCTATAATGTACTGGTTCTAAGCTATAAGGCTGAGATATGGCCCAGTAGAGGTAGCATTTTGAAGAGATAGCTGAAAAACTAGCAATGTTTGAAGATAAAGCAAGATTCCCATGTTGAGGGTGGGGTAAGCTACTGCTATGATCTGAATGTTTGTGTGTCTCCAAAATTCATGTCAAAACTTAATCTCCATTGTGTGATTTTAAAAGATGGGGCCCTTAGAAGATAATTAGATCATGGGGGCTTGGCCCTCATGAATAGAATTAGTACCCTTATAAAAAACGTTTAATGGAGACTTCCACTTCTTCCACCAAGTGAGGACACGGCAGGAAAGCACAATCTCTTTTTTTTTTTTTTTTTATGAGACGGAGTCTCACTGTCGCCCAGGCTGGAGTGCAGTGGCCCAATCTCTGCTCACTGCAAGCTCCGCCTCCCGGGTTCACGCCATTCTCCTGCCTCAGCCTTCTGAGTAGCTGGGACTACAGGCTCCCGCCGCCACGCCCGGCTAATTTTTTGTATTTTTAGTAGAGACGGGGTTTCACCATGTTAGCCAGGATGGTCTCGATCTCCTGACCTCGTGATCCCCCCACCTCGGCCTCCCAAAGTGCTGGGATTACAGGCGTGAGCCACCGCGCCCGGCCAATCTTTAAAGCAGAGAGGAAGCCCTGATCAGACATTCATTCTGCTGATGCCTTAGGTTCTTAGACTTCCTAGACTTCAGAACTGTGAACAATAAATTTCTGTTTATAAAATTACTCAGTCCATACTATTTTCTTATAGCAGCCTGAACATGGGAAATAGACAAGAAGACTTAATTACACCAAATAGTCTGGAAAAGATTGGAACCTTCTGCTTCAGACAAAGTTTAGAGCACTGGCAGCTAACATTCTTTTCATGATGGGTTTTTAGCCTAAACTGACTAGCCAAATGTTTTTAGAACAGATATATTTTCTGTATCCAAAAAGAAAATAAATCTGAGTTCTACAAAATAAGAATAAATATTAGACAGAAAAAAGAATGGATTTTCTTACTGGGTTATTAAAAATAATTGTAATTTTCTCATTTTTCTCATAGGATCATGTCATTAATGACATGCCAAAATATATATTGTTTTACTTGATAGTCTTCCTATATATATATTACACATATCATATATTATAAATATAATTATAAAATTTAAATTTATACATATTACATTTTTATATATTATATAACTTTCCACTAATAATATAAACTTTCCACTAAAATCTAATAATTTTCAAAAGTGACTTTATTAGGTGATTTGAATTTTTAAAAAAATTTGTGTGATTTCCTCTGAATTGTAATTGAAATTTTATTATGCTCATAATGTTGTTTAACTTGTGGACAAACTTTTTGACTCTAAAGATAGACTGGTCAATTCCCTTCCATCAGGTATGAGACTATCGCCTTTGTCTACTTTGGTGCTATGTGGAGAATAAAGAAAAACTTCCTAGCCAGAGTGCAGTAATACCTTCTTAATATTATATTTTTGTTTATAGAACCCTGGAGAACCAGCCAGGTGTGGTGGCTTACTCCTGTAATCCCAACACTTTGGGAGGCCGAGGTGGGCGGATCACGAGGTTAGGAGTTTGAGACCAGCTTGGCCAACCCCATCTCTACTAAAAATACAAAAATTAGCTGGTTGTGGTGGCACGTGCCTGTAGTCCCAGCTACTGCGGAGCCTTAGTCGGGAGAATGGCTTGAACCTGGGAGGTGGAGGTTGCAGTCAGCCAAGAACACACCATTGCACTCCAGCCTGGGTGACAGAGTGAGAGTCCATCTCAAAACAAAACAAAACAAAAACCCTGGAGACCCTTAATTCATTTTTGTGCCCATATGGAGACATCAATATTGAGGAGCTTAAAGGATTTAACATGGAAGTGATCACTTTTTATCCTGCCTAAAATGGAAATAGGAAAACAGGTGGTGATTCCTAGTCATCAAATAAAGCTGCTTCCTTAATAAGAGAACTGTGGAAATGCCCACTCTTTATTCCCTAAAGTTCCACTTGGTAACTGACTGCCATTTAATAAAATGAGTTTGTAATTATATATGGATTTGGCTAGTTTTTTTTTTTTTTTTCTTTTTCTTTGATGAACCCTCTCGGCCTACAGAATAATCTATTCTGAAGTAATCTTTCAACCGCAAGTTTTCTATCGGTAAGAATTTGGCAGAATTGTTGCAAACTCTAGTATTTAGGTTACGCATAATTGTCATTAAAGAGTAATGAAATTTATCATTATAACTATCAAGTTATAACTGAACATTATTGGATTCTAAATGGATATTACCTGGAAGGAAATAGGACATGATCTTGGTCATATCAACAGTTAGGTCATCCAAATAAGAATGAGTCTAATAGGAGATATTCAACCAGTGCAAATCTCACAAGGTCACCCCACATATATCCAAGAATGAACAATTAAAATATCTGCTAACACTTAATATGCAGGTTGTGGAGAAATGTAAACTTAAGTTTATTGAGTCAAGTAATTTGTGTTGATTTACCCACCATTTTTCAGTTGTTTGCAGACTATTTAATTCTGATCTTTGGGAGTTAAACCCTCAAGTTTCCTAAGGGGTAGGAGTAGGAGTTGGGAATATCTTTCATTCTTTGGAGCCTGGCATTGCTTATTTCCTTGATGGTTTGTTTGTTGTTCTGACCTAGTGCTCTAATTAGCTGTTGAAGGAACAAGCTCTTTTGGGAAGTCACTGAGTGAGGTGTAACTAAGCCCTGACAAAACGGGTTAGCCTGCGGCTGGTCCAAGTGGGATTAAAGTAGTAAGGAATCAAACTGAAAGTTTACAACATCAGTAAAAAGCATGTATGAGGGGATATCAGCGTATGGAAACTTCTCAAAGAAATGTTGATCAAAAGCTATGTAGTCTTTCATATTTCCTGTATCGTGCCAGTTATGAGGCTCTTGTCTCTCAGCTTCAAATCTACCCTTCCATATTCTGCTTTGTGATGTTGAAATTCTGCAAAACATATTTCTGCTTTGCCAGCAGGCTTTCTGTTAGACCCTGTCAATAAGAGGTGCTGGAAGAAGACAGTAAGGCTTGAGGAAGAACACATTCCTTTCTGCTCATTACCTTAGCCTGTTCTACTTCCTGTTCTTGTTAGCGTTGTGTCAGCCATAATTTTTTTTCATCTCAGTAACAGCAGTTGATTTCAGCTTGCAATTTTTTCCAACACTCAGGGACAGAATCTGTTCTGCCACCCGTCGGAAGTACCAGCAACAGCTGACAGTGTCCATGAGAGGCCTGGATCCTAGTTCCCCAGACCCCCAACTCCAAGCAGAGACATCAGTGGTGGCTCAGCACTGTCCAATTAGAGGTCCATGTTCCAGTACTGTGGGACCCTTTCTCCTAGATTTTATTCTTTAATTATTCCAACTCTTTTGTTTGTCTTCCCAGCTCTAGAAATAATACCTACTTCTAGAAATTGCCACTTCGAGGACACATTAGTTTTCCTTTTTTCATTTTTATTTTTCAATACTTAACAATTATTTACACTGAATTATCTTTATTAAAATAAGTGGTTTTTTTATTCTGTGACTGGATGCTGTAACTGATACATGAATTGTCTATTAAAATGGCTTTTTTTTTTAAGAGGCTTTCCTCATTTGGGAGTAAACAATGAAGAAAATTAACAAAATAAAATATAGAATGCAGAAAGAAAAATAAAATTGTAAAATCATTTTGTTTCTTAGAAGATATATAGTTCTTGAGGGCGCACGGCACCGGGACTGGCAGGCAGCTCCACCTGCAGCCCCGGTGCAGGATCCACTGGGTGAAGCCAGCTGGGCTCCTGAGTCTGGTGGGGACGTGGAGAACCTTTATGTCTAGCTCAGGGATTGCAAATACACCAATCGGCACTCTGTATCTAGCTCAAGGTTTGTAAACACACCAATCAGCACCCTGTGTCTAGCTCACGGTTTGTGAATACACCAATCGACACTCTGCATCTAGCTATTCTGGTGGGGCCTTGGAGAACTTTTATGTCTAGCTTAGGGATTGTAAATACACCAATCGACACTCTGTATCTAGCTAATCTGGTGGGGACGTGGAGAACCTTTGTGTCTAGCTCAGGGATTGTAAATGCACCAATCAGCGCCCTGTCAAAACAGACCACTCGGCTCTACCAATCAGCAGGATGTGGGTGGGGCCAAATAAGAGAATAAAAGCAGGCTGCCCAAGCCAGCAGTGGCAACCCTTTCTGGTCCCCTTCCACATTGTGGAAGCTTTGTTCTTTTGCTCTTTGCAATAAATCTTGCTACTGCTCACTCCTTGGGTCCACACTACTTTTATGAGCTGTAACACTCACCACGAAGGTCTGCAGCTTCACTCCTGAAGCCAGCGAGACCACGAGCCCACTGGGAGGAACAAACAACTCCAGACGCGCTGCCTTAAGAGCTGTAACACTCACCGCGAAGGTCTGCAGCTTCACTCCTGAAGCCAGCGAGACCACGAACCCACCGGGAGGAAAGAACAACTCCAGACGCGCCGCCTTAAGAGCTGTAACACCGTGAAGGTCTGCAGCTTCACTCCTGAAGCCAGCGAGCCCACAAGCCCACTGGGAGGAACGAACAACACCAGACGCGCCGCCTTAAGAGCTGTAACACTCACCGCGAAGGTCTGCAGCTTCACTCCTGAAGCCAGCGAGACCACGAAACCACCGGGAGGAACGAACAACTCCAGACGCGCTACCTTAAGAGCTGTAACACTCACCGCAAAGGTCTGCAGCTTCACTCCTGAGCCAGCAAGACCACGAACCCACCAGAAGGAAGAAACTCCGAACACATCCGAACATCAGAAGGAACAAACTCCAGATGCGCCACCTTAAGAGGTGTAACACTCACCGTGAGGGTCCGCGGCTTCCTTCTTGAAGTCAGTGAGACGAAGAACCCACCAATTCCGGACACATTCTCAGGGCCAAAATGGCTGACTAGAAGCAGCTACAGTGTGTAGCTCTCAGGGAGAGGAAGGAAAGGGAAGAGTAAATACAGCACCTTCAACTGAAATATCCAGGTATTCACATTGGGACTGACCAGGGAAACAGCTGGACCCACAGAGAACGAAGAAAAGCAGGGCAGGGTGATTGCCTGCCCGAGAGTGACACGGAGCCAAGGGAACCTCCCTCTCCCGGGGAAGCGGTGAGTGAATGTGCCAACCCGGAAAACCGCGCTTCTCTCATAGATCTTTGCAACCCTCGAGTCAGGAGGTACACTCCCAAACCCACTGCACCAGGGCCTTTGGTCTGACAGACAGAGCTATGTGGAGTCTCTGCAGAGCAGCTGCTGAGGCACACACAGAGACGCAGGAGCTTTACATACTTTGGCCCTGGGACCCTTGGCAAAGGTGCCTGCCTCGCAGGCAAGGAGGGAAGTTGGATTCAGGAAGGGAACTGAATTCAGGAGGCCAAGCAGTGTAGGTCTGTGGGCTCCATTTCCACAGTGTCTCATAGGAGAAGATCCACTGGCTTGGAATTCCAGCCAGGAACCTACCCTCCAAACACCCCTGCCCCGCCCACAACAGTGTTGCACCTACCTGGGATGTGACAGAGTTCCCGGGTTGGGGGTGTAGGGGCGGGAGGCCACCATCTTTGCAGTTTGGATAACTTAGCCTTTCCAGCTTGCAAGTTTAGGAAAGTCCAAACCAAACTGACTGAGGATGAAAGGGACCCTCCCCCAGCGCAGCACAGCTGCTCTACCTAAATATGACCAGACTGCTTCTTTAAGCAGGATCCCTATCAATTCCTCATCTCAGGGCAGAGCCTCCCAACAAGGGCCTCCAGCCAGCCCCATCCATATTCTCCAGCAGACAGAGTTTTTATTTCTCCCTGGGATGGAGTGCCCAAGGGGAGAGGAGGGCCACCTTCTTTGCTGTTTGGACAACTCAGCTGTTTCAGCCTGCAGACTTAGGAAAGTTCAAACCATCTGCGGGAAAGAGGGATTCCCCCCACCCCCAGCACAGCACATCTGCTCTACCAAAATGCAGCCAGACTGCTTCTTTAAGCAGGTCCCTGATCCACCCCTTATCTCTGAGTAGGACCTCACAACTGTGGCCTCCAGCCACCCCTGCCCATATTTTCAGGCAGACAGTTTTGATTTATCCGTGGGATGGAGTGCCCAGGGGTAGGGACGGGCCACCATCTTTACTGTTTGGACAACTCAGCCATTCCAGCCTCTGGGCTTAGGAGAGTCCAAACTGCCCACAGGTGGAAGTGGTACCACAGCATGGCACAGCTACTCTATGAAAGTGTGACCAGACTGCTTCCTTAATGGGTCCCTGATCTGTTCATCCTCACTGAGCAGGACTTCCCAACTGGGCCCTCCAGCCACTCCCACCCACATTCTCTGGCTGACAGAGGTTTCAAAACTTCCTAGTATAGCATTCCTAAAGGGAGGGGCGGGCTGCCATCTTTGCTGTGTTAGCAACTTAGCCATTCCAGACTCTGGGCTTTGGTGAGCCCAACTGATGGGGGAGAAGGGTGTGGTGGGAGGGAGGGGCAGAAATGGTACCCCAGCAAAACATGGCTGCTCTACTAAAGTGGGGCTAGGCTGCTTCTTTAAGCAGTTCCTTGATCCTGTTCCTCCTGGCTGCTGGGTGAGACCTTCCAACCAGGGTCTCCAGCCATCTCCTACAGGTACATCCCTGCTGGCAACAGGTGTGTACACCCCTGGGACAGAGTTCCCAGAGGGAGGGGCTGGCTGCCATCTCTGCTGTTTTGCAGCCTTCACTGGTGATACGCCAGGTACTGGAAAATCTGTGGTGACTAGGGACTGTAGCAGATGCCCAGCAAACTGCAGCAACCTTATGGAAAAATGGCCAAACTGTTAAAGAAAAACCAAAACCACAACAACAAAAAAAACTCATCCAAAGGCCAGCAACCTCAAAATGAAGGTAGGTAAGCCCATAAAGATGAGGAAGAATCCATGCAAGAACTCTGACAAGTCAAAAAGCCAGAGTGCCCTCTCTCTTCCAAATGACCACATCACCTCTCCTGCAAGGGTTCAGAATGGGGCTGAGGCTGACATGGCTTAAACAACAGAAGTGGACTTCAGAATATGGATGATATGGTTTGTCTGTTTCCCCACTCAAATCTCATCTTGAATTCCCATGTGTTGTGGCAGGGACCTAGTGGGAGGTAATTGACTCATGAGGTCAGGTCTTTCCCACGCTGTTCTCATGATAAGAATAAATCTCATGAGATCTGATGGTTTTATAAAGGGGAGTTTCCCCTGCACAAGCTCGCTTCCCTTGTCTGCCACCAGGTGAGACATGCCTTTCACCTTCCGCCATGATTGTGAGGCCTCCCCAGCCATGTGGAGCTGTAAGTCCAATTAAACCTCTTTCTTTTGTAAATCACTCAATCTTGAGTATGTCTTTATCAGCAGTGTGAAATGGACTAATACAGTGGATAAAAACAAACTTCACTGAGCTAAAGGAGCACATTCTAACTCAATGCAAGAAAGCTAAAAATCACGATAAAACATTGCAGGTGCTAACAAACAAAATATCCAGGATAGAGCTGAAAAACACAGTACAATAATTTCATAATGCAATCAAAAGTATTAATAGCAGAATAGACCAAGCAGGGGAAAGGATCTCAGAGCTTGAAGACTATCTTTCTGAAATAAGACAACAGACAGACAAGAATAAAGAAAAAAGAATAAAAAAGAATGAACAAAACCTCCAAGAAATATGGGATTACGTAAAGAGACCAAATCTATGACTGATTGGTGTACCCAAAAGAGCTGGGGAGAATGGAAACAATTTGGAAAACATTTCAGGATGTTACCCATGAGAACTTCCCCAACCTTGCTAGACAGGCCAACATTCAAATTCAGGAAATGCAGAGAATTCCAGTAATATATCTCATGAGAAGATCATCTCCAAGATGCATAATCATCAGCTTATCCGAGGTTGAAATGAAAGAAAAAATGTTAAGGGCAGCCATAGAGAAAGGCCTGGTCACCTACAATGGGAAGCCCATCAGACTAACAGACCTGGCAAACCACTGGTGTAAGTCCAAGGGTCCAAAAGCTGAAGAACTTATAGTCCAATATTCAAGGGCAGGAAGCATCCAGCAAGGAAGAAAGATGAAGGTCGGAAGACTTAACAAGTCTTCTCTTTTCATCTCCCTGCTTTATTCTAGCTGCACTGGCAGTTGATTAGGTGGTACCCACACACATTAAGGGTGGGTCTGCTTCTTCCAGTCCACCAACTCAAATGTTAATCTCCTTTGGCAACACCGTCACAGACACACCTATGAACAATACTTTGCATCCTTCAATCCAATCAAGTTGACAATATTAACCATCACAGGCAGTAATAAATAGCCTACCAATGAAAAAATGTCCAGGACCAGATGGATTCACAGCTGAATTCTACTAGATGTACAAAGAAGAGCTGGGACCATTCCTACTAGAACTGTTTCAAAAAATTGAAAAGGAAAAATTTCTCCCTAACTCATTGTATGCCAAATGATGCCAAAACCTGGCAAAGACACAATGAAAAAAGAAAACTTTAGGCCAGCATCTTTGATGAGCATCAGTATAAAAATCCTCAATAAAGTACTGGCAAACCGAATCCAGCAGCACATCAAGAAGCTTATCCACCACAATCAAGTAGGCTTCATCCCCAGGGTGAAAAGTTGGTTCAACATACACAAATCAATAAATGTGATTCATCACATAAATAGAGCTAAAGACAAAAATTATATGATAATCTCAATAGATGCAGAAAATGCTGCAATACAATTCAACATCCCTTCATGTTAAAAATTCTCAATAAACTAGGTATTGAAGGAACATACCTCTCAATAATAAGCACCATCTATGACAAACCTACAGATAACATCATACTAAATGTTCAAGAGCTGGAAGCATTCCCCTTGAAAACCAGCACAAGACAAGGATGCCCTCTGTCACCACTTTTATTCAACATAGTATTGGAAGTTCTAGCCAGAGTAATCAGGCAAGAGAAAGGAAAAAATGGCATTCAAATAGAAAAAGAGGAAGTCAAACTATCTCTGTTTGCAGATGACATGATTCTATATAAAGAAAACTCCAAAGTCTTGGCCCCAAAACTTCTTCAGCTGACAAACTACTTCAACAAACTTTCAGGATACAAAATCAATGTACAAAAATCACTAGCATACCTATACACCAATAATAACCAAATTGAGAGCCAAATCAGAAAGGTGACCTCATTCAAAATTGTCACAAAAACAATAAAATATGTAGGAATACAGCTAATCAAGGAGGTGAAACATCTCTACAATGAGAATTACAAAACACTGCTCAAAGAAATCAGAGAAGATACAATTGAATGGAAAAACACTCCATGCTCATTGATAGGAAAAACCAATATCATTATAATGGCTACATTGCTAAAGGCCATTTATAGATTCAATGTTATTTCTATCAGACTACCAATGACATGCCTTACAGAACTAGAAAAAATTATTTTAAATTTTATATGGAAACAAAAAAGAGTCAGAATAGCCCAGGCAATATTAAGCAAAAGGAACAAAGCTGGAGGAATCACATTACCCAATGTCAAACTATACTACAAAGCTACAGTGATCAAAACGGCATGATACTGGTACAAAAACAGGCATATAGGCCAATGGAACAGAATAGAGAGCTGAGAAATAAGGCCGCACATCTACAACTACCTGATCTTTGACATAGCTGACAAAAACAAGCAATGGGGAAAGGACTTCCTATTCAATAAATGGTGCTTGGATAACTAGCTTGCCATATGCAGAAGACTGAAGTTGGACCCTTTCCTTAGACCATATACCAAAATTAACTCAAAATAGATTAAAGAATTTAATGTAAAACTCAAAACTATAAAAACACTGGAAGGCAGCCTAGGCAATACCATCCTGGACATAGGAACAGGCAAAGATTTCATGACAATGACACCAAAAGCAATTGAACCAACAGCAAAATTGACAAATGGGATCTAATTAAACTTAAGAGCTTCTGTACAGTAAAAGAAAATATCAACAGAGTAAACAGACAACCTAAAGAATGGGAGAAAAATTTTACAAACTACCAAACTATGCATCTGACAAAGGTCTAATATCCAGCATCTATAAAGAGTTAAACAAATTTAACAAGAAAAAGAAATTAAAAAATGGGCAAAGGACATGAACAGACACTTCTCAAAAGGAGACATACATGCAGGCAACAACCACATAAAAAAAGCTCAATATCACTGATCAAGAAATGCAAATTAAAGCCACAATGAGATACCATTAAACACTAGTCAGAATGGCTATCATAAAAAATAAAAAATAAATAAAAAAAGGAACCCCGATACACTGTTGATGGGTGTGTAAATTAGTTCAATCATTGTGGAAAGCAGTTTGGCAATTCCTTAAAGACCTAAAAGCAGAACTACCATTCTACATAGCAATCCACTACTGGGTATATACCCGGAGGAATATAAAGCATTCCATCATAAAGATACTGTTCAAAATAACAAAGACACAAATCAACCTAAGTGGCCATCAGTGACAGACTGGATACAGAAAATGTGGTATATATACATCATGGAATATTATGCAGCCATAAGAAAGAACAAGATCATGTCTTTTGTGGGAGCATGAATCGTGTTGGAGGCTATCATCCTTGCACACTAACACAGGAACAAAAAATCATATACCACATGGTCTCATAAGTGGGAGCTAAATGATGATGGACACAAAGAAGAAAACAACAGACACTAGGTTGTACTTGATGGGGGAGGGTGGAGTAGGGAGAGGAGCAGAAAAGGTAACTATCGGGTACTGAGCTTAATGCCTGTGTGTTACAATAATATGTACAACAAACGAAGTGTTTATGTAACAAGCCTTCACATGTACCCCCAAACTTAAACTAAAAATTGAAAAAAACAATAATAACACATAAAAAATAGTTCCCTTAAAGAAAGAAAATCATATATACACTTTAGACAGAGAGATGTGAACTAGACAGATACATAGAAAGATATAGATGTAGAAGCAAACTTATATAGAGATATGAATATATGGATAGTGTTATGGGTTGAATTGTGTTTTCCAAAAGCGTACATGTTGAAGCCCTAAACTTTAGTGCCTCAAAATGGGACTTTATTTGGAAATAAGGACTTGGTAGACATAATTTGTTAAAATGAGGTCATACTGGAGTGGGATAATCCCCTAGTCCAATATGACAGATGTTCTTATAAAAGGAGAAATTTGGACACAGACATGAATGAGCATTGGGAGAATGTCAGGTGAACACAAAAGCAGAGATTACAGTGATATATCTAGAAGCCAAAGAACACCAAAGACTGCCTGAAAACTGCCAAAAGATAGAGGGACATGGGACATATTCTCCCTTACAGTCAATTGAAGGAACCACATTTAGCTACCAGAACTGAGTGTAAACTGAAAATAAAATTCTAAGCCCCCCAACCAATTGAATGGACCCCTCCTCTTGGCCAAGGGCATTCCTAAGTTAGAAAAACGAGTTCAGGCTAACTAGATGAGGTTAATGGGGGTCAGACATACCACATTATACTCTACTTCTTTTGGATTTCAGGCACAGCAGGCCAGCATTTAACATTAAAACAGACCTTAAGACTGACAAAGCAGACTCCGTAGCAATAAGATACCAATATGATAGATAAAAGGCCTTAAAAGAAATTAAAGTATTTTACCCCAAAATATATTTCTTTGACTTATTTTGAAATGATCCTGCAGAGGTGTCTCTTCCCTTTTCCCTTCCCTTTCCAGGTTTTTTCCCTGATCCAGGAGAGAATTAACTAAGAGTCTGGCACCTTTATAAGTCTGATAAGAAACATTTACAATATATTCTGTCTGAAGCCTGCTATTTGGAGACTTGCTTCATCTGCATAATAAAAATCCTGATCTCCACAATCTTTTGTCTTAACCCAGACACTCCCTTCTATTGATTCCAGATCTGTTTTGTTTTGTTTTTGTTTTTTGAGACGGAGTCTCGCTTGTCACCCAGGCTGGAGTGCAGTGGCAAGATCTCGGCTTATTGCAACCTCTGCCTCCCAGGTTCAAGCCAATTCTCCTGCCTCAGGCTCCCAAGTAGTTGGGATTACAGGTGCATGCCACCACATCCAGCTGATTTTTGTATTTTTGGTAGAGACAGGGTTTCACCATGTTGGCCAGGCTGGTCTCGAGCTCCTGACCTCAAGTGACCCACCTGCCTCGGCCTCCCAAAGTGTTGGGATTACAGGTGTGAGCCACTTCATCCGGCCAATTCCAGATCTTTAGATAAACTCTTTCAACCAATTGCCAATCAGAAAATCTTTGCAACCACCTATGACCTGGAACTCCCCAGCTTTCCCCTGCCCCTTCAAATTGACCTGTCTTTCCAGACCAAACCAATGTACATCTGTACATCTTACATGTATTGATTGATGCCTTATGTCTCCCTAAAAACCAAGCTGTGGCATGACCACCTTGGGCATGTGTTCTCAGGACCTTCTGGAGCTGTGTCACAGGCATGTCCTTAACCCTGGCAAAACAAACTTCTAAGCTATTTGAAACCTGTCTCAGATATGTTTTGGTTTACAAGAGAAAATACATTTCTCTTGTTTAAGCTACCCAATTTGTTGTACTTTTTTTAGGGCAGCCTTAGCAAACTAAACTAGACAGTTATACACGCACACATATACACTCCAATGTAAAAATAATAGCATAATTCAAAATAGGATGAAAACAGTAAGACAGTACATCTGTAATGATTTGACTTGGGTTTCTTTCAGTGTATATTGATATAACAGAAATGAAAACTGATTCTCATTGAGAGGGTATTCTCCAATTGAGCATCCATGTTGTCATGACATAGATGAGGCTGAATCGGCTAAGCTCCCAGCTGAATAAATCCCTGAAACATAACCAATTTCTATTAGAATGTCTGTGTGCCTGAACCCAGATCCTAAGTCTCTTACCACATTTACCCTTTGTTACTCACACTACAGGGATTCTCAACTCTGAAAACTCCAAAAACTTTCCTGTTCCTGTTTAGGCTTCTAAACCTTGAATTCCAAAAGAGCTCCGATGAGGTCCAGCCCAAATTCAGCTTCTCTGACCTTAGTTCCTTCCCACTTTTGCACTATACTTGTCTGTATTGTAGATTATTTTCCACAAAACTCTTTGAGATCTTCTCTAACTTCTTATCCTGTTTTTCAAATTCCAGCAAAAACACTTTGCCTCCTATTTTATGAAGAAAACAAAGGCTAAAATCTAAGCTCATTCTACTTCCTCCACTTTGCCTTCCCTGAGGTTGATTGATTGGTTACTTTAATAATCCTAGATTTCCTTCTTAGAAAGACCATTTTCTTTCTGAGTTCTCATCTTGCAATTCTAGGTTCTCTTTTCTTTAACCTCAGGACACTAACACATTTATAGCTCTATTTCTCTTATATTCAGTATCTCCATTTCTCCTACCAACAACATGCATTCTGCTTATCCTAGAGTGTCTTTCCTGTACCATTTTATTGGTTAAGACAAGGTAATGAGTCTGGAGCAGGTGAGGAACAAGTCATATAATAATAGAAAAAGATAATTTGACTCCACGAAGTGAATTAAAAATAATTTACCCTCAAGTCTTTATTTCATAAATAAAGAGATCAGGTAGATAAGATATCCAGCCAAAGAGGTTTTGTTTTTTTTTGTTGTTGTTGTTGTTTTAAAAGTATTCTTTGAAAAATCTCAAAATCATCTTTTAGGCAAACCTACAAGTTAATCTATCAATTGACGAAATAGGCAAACCTACAAGTTAATCCGTCAATTGACAAAAATAAAAAATAATTCAAGAAAAGCCACTAAGGAAATGGGAGTTTGGATGCTGAACAAGATATTACTTATTTTTCAAAACATGTTATTAAACAAATATTTATTAGCTAGAATATGTAAGGCATTCTGCTATGTACATTATATGCACTACCTCGTTTGACTCTCACTACAACTCTGTGAATTAAGTAGTATTATTATTCCTATTCTAAACATAAAGAAACTCATGCTTAACTTAAGTAACTTGCTGTGGTCACAAAGCTTGTAGATTTATGAATACGGACTTAAATTCCATTCTATCCAGCATCAGAGTTCTTCTCTGACCAACAATTACAACCAACACTACCTACCTGGCACTATACTCAATTATTTTTCCCTGACCATGTGGTTAGATAACTAGGGAGTGTGTGTGTCCTGTGAGTCTATCTGTGGTAGGGGTGGGGGAGGAGGGAAGGTAAGAAAGCTGTGGTGAGGCATGAGAAAGAGTGCATATTTGTTTTCAAAGGGGAGAATGAATTTACTCCAAGCCATCCTTAAATGTATTTCAGAGACACTTTTCTTTCCTTCCTTTTTCTTTCTTTCTTTCTTTTCTTTCTTTCTTTCTTTCTCTTTCTCTCTCTTTCTTTCTTTCTCTCTCTCTCTTTCTTTCTTTCTTTCTTTTTCTTTCCCCCCCCGTCTCTCTCTTTCTTTCTTTCTTTTTTTTTGATGGAATCTCACTCTGGAGTGCAGTGATGCGATCTTGGCTCACTGCAACCTCCTTCTCCAAGGTTCAAGCGATTCTCCTGCCTCAGCCTCCTGAGTAGCTGGGACTACAGGTTCGCACCACCACTCCTGGCTAATTTTAGTATTTTTAATAGAGACGGGGTTTCACCATTTTGGCCAGGCTAGTCTCGAATTCCTGACCTCATGATCCGCCCACCTTGGCCTCCCAAAGTGCTGCGATTACAGGTGTGAGCCACCGTGCCCAGCCGAGATACTTATTTTTTATATGACTTGACAAAGTTTAAAATTCAGTTTTTAGTTGTGAAAGATTGTCCCATCCCAGATGGGAATGATATTTCTAACCATGGCCTCATTAACACCTTCCCAATTAAGTTTAAAATCTAAAAAGAGTGAGAAATATTCCTAAACAGCAAAAATATTTTGATTCATGTCATAAAAAAGGAAAATATTCAGAGAGTAAAAAAGCACTTATTGATGCTCTTAAATCTTCAGCCATCAAGGGGGAGAGTCTCTGAAGCATGGGAACCAGACAAGAGGTCACATTGATTTCCTGCCAGCATTCACAGGTTAACCACCACAAACATGGCAATGATCATCAATGGGACTGTATGCTCTGTAAAATAAGTAGCATCAAGGTTATTTAAAATTTTCCAGGCTTCTCCTCTCCATCTTGAAAGCTGTTGGTATTCAATACAATTTTCAAGGCCAATGTTACCTACTTCAGGACAGGAAAATAAATGTGAAGCTCTATAGCATTATTTGTTGGTCATATTCTATAAAGAAGTTCGAAAAGTTTAGTTCTTCCAGAATTGCTTTAAACCTCTAGGGAAGAAAAAAACCTCATTGGACATCTGTTTGCACAAGAACTTAATTCTCCTTAGAAACTTGCCACTAAATACTTATGTGGCTTTGGCAAATTTGACAGTAATCTTTTTAAACCATAGTTTCCCCATTTGTAACATGAAGAGTTAAGGGATCTAATTAGTTTTATTACTTTGTCCAGGTCTAAAATGTCATAATAAATATCATGCCATGGCAAATAACTGATGATATCTTAACTCATATGATTCATACCCTGTCACTAGATTTTTTTCAAATTCCATTTATGCCGAACATAGAAGAAGAAGGCAACTTTGAGACACAGATCACTTGTCTTCAGGATGAAAGACAGATTAGATTTCCAAAAATTTCTGTCTTCCCATTCCTGGTTTTCCAGGGGAAAATGGCTGAGGGTGAGCACAGGGAACATCACTAAGGGAGGCAAATGATGGTGGTAGCTGTAGTGAAATTCCTCTTCTGATCATGATTGTGTCCCAAGTGTTTCCCAGTGTAAGAGGGAGGCTTGAATATGATATTACTGAACAATTCTGGGATGATTAACAATGTAAACCCTTGTAGTTTAAATTCTCATCCAAACCTGTATATGCCCTCTTCGTTACAGAGTTGGTGGAATAGTGCTCATTCTACCCCACTTGAACTACATCTTTACTCAAAATTTTTGTGCGCCTCTTCTCTATAGCTTTTTACCAACACGGACTGAATCTTATTTTTAAAGTCTAAAATAAAGAAGTTATTACTATGTCAGCAAAAACAATTATTCACAGATTGTGAGGCTAACATATAAATCAGGAGTCAATTAGAGAAGCAAGAGTACTAAGATATATATACATACAAACACGTTATGTATTATATTTGTCCTACTTATAAGTAAATGTATGCATATATTATTGTATCTATGTAGGTATGCGTATGTATACATATGCACATGCATACATACATATATAAGTATACACACACATGCACACATACATACACAGAAAGGATTCTGTTACAAGGATTTTACCTTACACAATTGTAGGAGTTGGCTAAGCAGTTTCTGTAAAGCTGTCATCTGTGCATCTGATGCTGTTGGTACTTGAAGACTACAGGGCAGGCAACAGAAAAGGAAAGATGAATGTAAAACGGAGGAGTGCAAGAACAAGCTAGAGCCCACAAGCACAAGTTGGCTTGGCATGGATTAAACCTCATATCAGTCTTGTTGCCTCTGATCTTGAGGGTATGGCCGTCCTGCAGATTCTGGGGTCCTTCTTATGAAGCTAAAAATATACCTGGCCCAGAATTGAGAAGAGCTATAGGAAGATCTAGAGGAAGATGAAACAGCTGGAGGTCTGGTCTCCGGCTTACACTATGGTGAGCAGTGTGTGTGTGCTATAAAATGAATGCAGCTTCACTTTGACCCTCCCACAAGGTCTCCCACAAGAATCTCTCTTGTGACTCATGTTCACCAAAAGCAAACCAGGAAAAGGGATTTTTAGGAAATGAAGTTCAGCCTAGTTAAATTGAAATGTTACAAAGCCACTATTAAGATGCTTTATTGACAACAGCAATATACTGCTAACATAGAAATTATGCCTTGCTGAAAACTAAGCATGTATCAGGCAGTCTGCTGGGCAGTTTATATAGATGATTTCAAATAGTCCTCATCTTACCAATTGAGCTAAGTATTCTTATCTTCATTTTAAAGCTGAGAAAACTGAGAACCAGAGACAATACAAACTCTCTGAGATAACAGAGGTAGTATGATTTTAGAATCTTGTTCTGTCTCACTCTACCATAAGTTTATATGTTTTAATTATTCCATGTAGGATGGAGATGATGGTAATAACCAGCGTTTAATCATGAGTACTATTTTGGCAGGTGCTGTGCTGAGTACTTTACATTCACTACCTTACTTAAACTTTACATTTCTATGAAATAGATACTTTTATTCTATTTCACAGATAAAAGAAGAGAGGATTTGATAGGTTAAATAAACATTCCCCAAATCACAGAAGTGGTAAGTGATTGACCCAGAACTGTGTCCAAATTTGTCTAGCTTCAAAGCCAATGTGCTTAATGGATGTCAGGTTAATGGACTTAAGTCTAGTATGTACTTTTGTTTGTTTAAAATGTTCTATTCCCAAAAGATATAAGTACAGATTTAAAAAATAGTAGCAGAATGAAATTCTCCAATCTCTATCTCTCTATCTCTCCATCTAATCATCATCTCTCCCAGTTTAAAAACGTAGTTTCTCAGCATCTTAGAAGCCCTCTGAGTGCCTCGCCCCAATATTATCATCCAAACTTCTCCCCAGAAGTAACTAAAAACATTCATATTTTATTAATCATCTCCTTTTGTCTAAAGTTTTACATGTCTATGTAGTTTCATTTTATGTATTTTTTTGAAATTTAAATGAAATAAACCATGTCATATACATTTTTCTGTGACTTCTTTAACTCAGAATTAAGTATGTGAAATTCCTCTAACTTGCTAGTTACTGTAATTGATTCATTTTCCCAGCTGTGTAGTTTCCCAGTATATTAATGTATTACAAATATTTGACCATTCTGCTGTTGATTGGCATTTGGTTTGGAATATTTGCTGTTACAAATAATGATCCTATTCACTTTTTAAAAACCTGTTTATTACTGCATGTACTCAAGTGTTTCTCAATGGTATTTTTGCAAGAGCGGACCGCTTGAAGTATAAGGCATGCACATTTTCAAATACTAAGTAGAGGCCGGGCGCGGTGATTCATGCCTGTAATCCCAGCATTGTGGGAGGCCAAGGGGTGTGGATCCCCTGAGGTCAGGAGTTTGAAACCAGCCTGGCCAACGTGGTGAAACCCAGTCTCTACTAAAAAAAAAAAATACAAAAAAAATCAGCCGGGCGAGGTGACACATGCCTGTAATCCCAGCTACTCCAGAGGATGAGGCAGGAGAATCGCTCGAACCTGGGAGGCAGAGGTTGCAGTGGGCCAAGATCGTGCCACTGCACTCCAGCCTGGGCAACAGAGCAAGACTCCGTCTCAAAAACTAAACAAAATAAAACAAATTTACTAAGTAGTGTCAAAATCTTTTTGAAAATGATTTAACGGTTTGAAATTTCTACCAACTGTGCTTGAGCATTCCCATGACTCTGTGTACTCTCTAACATGATATATTCAAGCTTTTAAATGTTGACTGTCATTCAATATATATGATTTAAAATTTTTTTTTTCTTTTTTATTATTATTATTATACTTTAGGCTCTATGGTACATGTGCGCAATGTGCAGGTAAGTTACATATGTATACATGTGCCATGCTGGTGCGCTGCACCCACCAACTCGTCATCTAGCATTAGGTATATCTCCCAATGCTATCC
The DNA here is from genome assembly GCF_028885625.2 of Pongo pygmaeus. NCBI lineage: Eukaryota > Metazoa > Chordata > Mammalia > Primates > Hominidae > Pongo > Pongo pygmaeus. The sequence continues at coordinate 150,822,895 of NC_072373.2, read as the reverse complement.
CTTCCCCCTCCCCCCACCCCACAACAGTCCCTGAAGTGTGATGTTCCCCTTCCTGTGTCCATGTGTTCTCATTGTTCAATTCCCACCTATGAGTGAGAATATGCGGTGTTTGGTTTTTTGTTCTTGAGATAGTTTACTGAGAATGATGATTTCCAATTTCATCCATGTCCCTACAAAGGACATGAACTCATCATTTTTTATGGCTGCATAGTATTCCATGGTGTATATGTGCCACATTTTCTTAATCCAGTCTATCATTGTTGGACATTTTAATTTGAATTTTTCTGATAATAATATTGAGAGTATTTTCATGTAATATGAGTCATGTGTGTATCTTCTAAGAAAAACTTTTTTGTCTTTTGCTAATTTTTCTAAAGGGCTCTTTATAATTTTCTTATTGATACATAGTTTACTGTTACATGTATGTGCTAGAAATGTCTTCTCCTGGGAAGTGCTTATGCTTTCATGGGAACTTTAGATTATAACAATTCCTTAATTTTATAATATCCTACTTTTTCCAATTTTCTTCATGATGTGAGTGTTGTATCTTCCTAAAAAAATTGGTTTTATTATACATATTAAAATATTCTACTTTATAGAGTTTTAATAAAAGTTTATTGTTTTGCCTTTTACATTTCATTCTTCAATTCACCTGAAATTATGTATTTTCTGAAGTGGGAATCCAATTTAAAGTTTTTCATATAAAAAGCTAGCTTTCAGCTGGGCGCAGTTGCTCATGCCTGTAATTCCCGCACTTTGGGAGGCTGAGGCAGGCGGATCACCTGACGTTGGGAGTTCAAGACCAGCCTGACCAACATGGAGAAACCCCGTCGCCACTAAAAATACAAAATTAGCCGGGTGTGGTGGTGCATGCCTGTAATCCCAGCTACTTGGGAGGCTGAGGCAGGAGAATCACTTGACCCCGGGAGCCAGAAGTTGCAGTGAGCCAAGATCATGCCATTGCACTCCAGCCTGGGCAACAAGAGCGAAACTCCATTTCAAATAAAAATAAAAAAATAAAAAATAAAAATATTAAAAAGCCAGCTTTCTCAGTGGCAAGTTTTCATAATCTATCCTTTCTCTACTGACCCCTGATGATGGCTTTGACACAAGTTATATTTACACCTTTAAGGAAGTATTTTCCTACTCCTGATTTGCTGATAGTTTTCTCAGGAGTGAATGTTAATTTTATTGGACACTATTTCTACAACGATCGAGATCGTTTCCGTATCATAATTTATCAGAATGGTAAATTATAGTTATCATTTTAAATGCAAAATTGTCTTTGATTTTGAAATAAACCCATATTGTTTACAATGTGGGTATATGTGTGCTTGTGTGTGTGTTTTAATACTGTGTTAGATTTCAGCTAGAACCATTTAGAGGTTTTCCAGATCACAGCATTTTCATGAATTTCAAATACAAAACCAGATGTGGTCTGAATTTTGGTTACAAATTTTTAGAGTAGACTATTTTTTCCTACCAGTAAAGACCATTGTTATTGAGTTTCCCTTCTGAATGGTGTGTCTACTTCTTGTTTATATTGATAAGATATCCCTTTTGGTTCTCAGATTTATGAGGTGTTTTTCTATAGGACTTTTCACCTTCAAAGAGCTCAAGGCTTTATCTTTTGTCCCAGTTACCTTGAAGCTGTCAAAGGGGAAACTGAAGTCATTTAGGGTTTATTTGAAATCCTCTGATTTCCTGTGTTCATATTAATTCTGGATTCTGTGCATTTTTTTTTTCATGCTCTTTTCAGTCTCCATGAGGAGAATCATCTAGGACATTTAGTCTAGCAGAGGACTAGCAACAGCATGGTCTATATATTCTATTCAAATGAATATTGATATCTCTCAGTGATTGCAACTCCGAAAGATTCAAGACAATGAAATTCTGAAGAGCTGAATATATATTTCCTATGATTTTAATTAAATTAGTAAAGACACTAAGAGATTTTTGTTATAATAGCAACTCCCTAGTCATATAAAGCTGCTTTATTTACAAATGATAGCACAATTTCCACGAGGTCAGCACTAGTTAATTAATGTAATTCCTAGTGTTAACATTGTTTCTATTTTCTGATCTACTTTGTTTGAACCTCATCGTTTCCACATCTTGCCACTGAAGCTATTCTAATTCACTGAATTTAATTGCATCTCTTTTTCTATGTTCCAAATATATTTTTCTGTTGATAACTTAACGGTGACATGGTGGCTTTTAGAAAGAATTCTTAATCAAAATGTAAAAAGGCTGCAGTTTGCTTTTATGTGTTGCACGTGTACAATATGACAAAAATGACTTCACCACCACACAGGCTTACGTTATCTTTGTTATCAGTAAATAGGACTAATTCAACATACTTGTTCCAAGAACTAGAGCTACATCTTTGCATAAAAAGCTAGATATTAGTCAAAATTGGTGTATTGCCAACTCTGTGGAACAGAATAACTGGCATCAGGTAGTATGAAAAGAAAGACGTAATAGATAAATAGATTGCAAATATTGTTTACTCAGTACCTTTCTGCAGAATGACATCACCTGAGAAATTATGTCAGCTTTGCATATCAATTGGCCTATAGTCATATTTGTGACTTCTGAAGCTTCTGTACTGTCCTTACCTGCATCCTCTTCCTCCCATCCTAACTTTATTGACTAATTAGTGTTTTCTCTTTCACTGAGTTGGGAGGACAACAGGTTCTGCCACTAACAAATATGTTCAGAATTTATTTTGTACTTACAAGTTAGAGATGGAATGGAGAAATCTCCATTTCATAAACTAATAAAGATTAGTTATCTTTCAGGCTGATTTTTTTCATTAAGTTTTCTCTCTTTTCAGAAAGTGTTTCCTGAATATAATTCAGTAGGTGGGCTATTGACTATTATCATGTCTGGCAGTAGAGTATTACATTAATGCCATGCTCAGTTTTCCTGATCCTAGATAAGGAGGGGAAAGAGAGATCACTCATTGGTCTAAGGTTAAGGCAGAAACATCAGGGGCAGGTTGCTGAATTTTATGCTGGTTATTTTTACTTTTGAGAAATCACTTAACCTCTGCTTTGATTTTTCTAGTTGTAAAGTGGGGTGTTGAAGAGGTTATACAATTTATATTCCTAAAGTACTCTTAAAATGAAAAATGCTGTGCAGGGTGTTAATTATCTTGTCGTGTTGTTATTAATAATAATTTAAGTCATGCATTTTAGAAAATGACCATCACACCATTTTTTTGCAACCCAGCTGATTGTTTTCCCCAAAACAGCATGCATGTTAGTATAACATAAATTCAAAGTATATAAAACATCTCTCCTGTAATTGCTAGAGGTAGTCATATCTAAACAACTTGTAAACTTACATTATGTTAAGAGAAAAAATAAAGTAAAACAGGTAAGAAGACATGCAGACCAGTAATACCATAACACATGTATGGCTGGGTGTGCACGTGCACATATGTTTGCTATGCCAACTAAGAGAAATGCTGAAGGGATATTATCTTAATGAAGGAACTAGGTCAGCAATCCTCAGTTTATTTTGACAAACTCTGCTTTCTTCTGTCAATTCTCTTCCTCGTAGGACAAACAGGAGGAGAATTTCAAGTGACTTTACTGGTTTGTGCAGGCAATAAACAGAACACATAGGTATGTAATACCTCAGCGTACTGGCAGCTCACGGGCCAAGTAATGGAACAACTCCTATGCGTAACTCCATTTCAGTTACAAAATGACATTAAGAGCAGCAGCATTGGCAGGATTCATGCGTTTTCTATGCCATCTGAGAAGAAACGCCCTTTCACATGAGAAGAAATTACCCTTCTTAGAGTTCTTTAAGACATGTAGCAGGTAGGCTACGTGAGTAATCTTGAAAAGTTTACTGGACATCTGTTATCAGAAGGAGCTTCATTTGTGTAGACTAAGATAGATGTAAAATACTTCTGGAGTATCACCAGAGCCAAATATAGAGCCTAATCTGCTCATTTCAGCTTGGGCCTATACTAATTTCTGTCCCCTGTCTCCTCAGACAACATTTATCTGAACCACAGATTTTGAATCCTGAAATTCTACTCTATGTTGCAAATCACTGTGCTTGTTTTAATGGAAAAATTATATGGTAAGATATGAAACTTGTTGAAAGTGCTTAATGTCTAAAAGTGGAGATGAGGTATGTGCATAAATGATTGCATGAGTTGAATGTTTATTTTCAAAAACTTCCATATCAAATGGCTTTTGTTGTGTAATAAGTCACCCCAAAACTTAGTGCTTCACAACAATTGTGTGCTTGGCTCACATTTCCAGGAATTGACAATTTTGCACTAGATTCGGTTGATTTAGATCTGGGATTATTCACATGTCCGCTGTTTGCTTTAGCCTGGGGCCTCAATTCTTTTCCACATGATGTTGTGTCCTCCAACTGGCTAGCTCAGGCTTTCTCATATTCGGTAGTGTTCCAAGAAAATAAGAGAGAGAACAGTGGAATGCTTAAGCACCTTTCTATCCTCTGCTTGTGTCACATTTGCTAATGTCCGACTGGCTAACACATGTTAAATATCAACCAGATTTGTCTCTTGAAGAAACTGCAATGTAACATTATAAGGTCATAAATGTAATTAGGGAAAGAATTTGGGGCCATTTTTACACTCTACCAACACTGAGGGGCAAAAAATGGAGACTCTTTGGAAAGCCAGATGCCATTTCATGTACTTTGTCTATCAAGCACATATCTGCATATATTAAAAATGTAAAGTCCAATTCCTCTTCTTTGGATCTCTTTCCCTTGAGATGTAAGAAGTTTGCAGGTGTCTTATCGGTCCCAGGGGTCATTTCTTGCTATCTCTAACTCTGCTGAATGTAAAACTAGGGTGTACCTTCTTGAGGTTAGAAAGTCTCTACAATCTGTTTTTGTTTTTTTTTAAAAAAAAAAGAAAAAAAAAACCTGTCCTTTACCAACAGTGAACACATAGTTTTAACACAGCTTCCATGCACAAAGAGGGTCTTTGCTTTCTATTGCTTGACTATTGCACGATGCCATTGCAAAGTAGATGGAATTGAGCTATAACAGGGCTCAGGACACCCTATTCCAAAATGTGGCACCTTGGCATACTAAGTATTTTAAGCTGAAGGAGTTTGAGAATAGGCAGGGGCAGGAAAGACCCTGACCTTACCCTGAAGCAGGTCATATGTCCCTCATATGAGAGGTGCTCCCCAAATACCTGGCAGAAAGGAAAATTTTTATTCTCAAAGACAGAGGGACACCGACAGGAATCCTAACAAACAAGCCTCGCTAATCGCCCTTCAGTTTAATACACTTAGCTTGTACCCTTTTCTCTTATACTTTTCCATAACTTTCCATTCGTCATCAAATGTAGTATAAAATGCTCAGTTTAACCATTTCGTTGGATCTTCATTTGCTAATGAAGGCATCAAGTCACATAAAACTTACGTTAAATGCTTTCCTTTTGTTAATCTGTCTTTTGACAAGGAGACCCAGCCAAGAATCTAGAAGAGTGGAAGGAAAAGGATACGTTTCCTCCCCTCCAGCTATCTGTTCTGATTGCTGCCTCTGTCCTTGCTGCAGAACCTCTTCAAGTTGCAGAGTAGAAAGAAATCAGTGCCTATGCTATCTCAGGGTGTTTAAACCTAAATTTTCAAATTTGTGCCTGTACTTCCAACATTTTATCTTTTTATATTCACTTACATATTCACCTTACCAGAAAGTAAGCCTGGCCTCTTACAAATTCAGAACTACCATACATACCTTTTTCACCAGTGTAGCTTCTAGGTAAAGCTCAGGAACTGCATGATGGTTTTATTTTAAGGTCTCTGTTGCTGTTACCTGTGTTCAGGCCTAGTGCAGGGTCATCCTGGGACATCCCAAAGGGTATGGTAACATTAAATTCAAAGATAAATATGTGGTCTTGATCATTTCTTACCAGAATTTCCCTAGAATTCCAATGCCTACTTTCTAGGTGCCCTCTCAACATCTTTTATTTTTCAATGTCTCTCTCTCCCTATACATCTTACAGCCACAAAACCAATTAATTACTAAATACTCAGATTCTTGGCCACACCATACCGCAAAAGTAGAATGGTTTACATTATAGAAGAGTTCATGGCAGAGATAAGTGTCCATGCTAAAGATAAATTATTTAAAACTAGGGGAATTAAGAGAAAGATTTTATGAAAATTATTTCATTTTTTCCTTTACTTGAAAAATGCATAATCTTTGGTTATTAAGAAAAAAATGGGAAAAGCTCTCTGAGTGGATAAAAGTGGAGCAAATGCATAATTACTGGAAGTTCAAGCTGTTTGGGCAGAAGAGAATGCTGGAGTAGATTGAAACAGAGTTTTTAAAGGGAAGAAAGAGGTGATAATTATTGATGGTATAAAAAAAGATCTTGTAGTACCTTGGAAGGTAGCCTAAGAGGTTTAAATTTTTCCATAGGGAGTAATAAAAGTGACAAAATCAGAGATATGGTTTAGAAAGATGAATTAGAAAATAGCTTGAAGAGTGTACTCGAGAAAGGTATGGTTCATATGGAAATGAGCTTTGGGAAAGCTATCAAGATAGTCCAGGGTAAAAAAACTTTTCAGTTCCCTTATTTGTTTAATGGATGTAATAATATCTTGTTTACTTACCTTGAGGATTAGAAAAGATATTTCACTATAGTATCCAACACAGTACTTGGCACTTAAAAAGAAGGCTGTAATAATGGTAAATTGCTACTGCAAGTTTCAAATATCCCTATCAGAATATATATCTGGTTTCCAATAGAGTGATTCTAAACTTGTTAAGAGGACAAATTTTTTCTATGCCTTTAATGACCCTTTTGCCCCTTTATATTTGACACAATCTAAGTTCTCAGAAAATACGTATTGAATAAAATACACACCCACATAGTACACTATTGCTTTTATGTAGAAATATCTATAATTTGACATAGATTTAGTTATTCAAATTTTAATATTATACATCTTAAACGTTTTAATTTTATTGCCTCTCTATGCTACTATGCAGAGTTTTTTACTTCCCTTTATTGTTGGAATTCTCTCACAAATCCAGAGGTTTTTGCAATCTGGAAAATAAAGTCAGAGGGAGGTTTTTAACTGTCTCATTTTGGTGCCAAACCAAATTTCAGGTTCTAGTTCAATTCATTCTATCGCGGGCCTTCTGTACAGACTCACTTTGCCTCCAGTTACCTGCAGCAGATAAAAATCGAACCCCATGTCTTCCAGCACACATCTAGAACTGGTCTAGCCTGTTGCTTTCTGTTCTCTCTTCTCTCCTGACTTTCAAGGGCTTCTTGGCTTTCTCAGATTTATCTCATTTCTATAATATCCGTGTGTGCACATACTTTTATGACTTTGTCCTTCGTTATTTTACTTGGATTCCATTTGTTATTTGCTCTTTGTCTGTACATCACATCCATTACTCTCTGTTTTATCTAGCGCCCCAGATCCACAGGAGCCTTACTAACTGGAAAGCCCTATTGACCTTCCAGTTGATGTAGGGAGATCAGACACTGTTAAATACTTTGTTCTGTCCTAAGGCAACAAATGTGAGAAGCGCCAGAATGAAGTCAAGGCTATAGGCCAATGTAAATGCCAATGTAACTTCCAGAAGAGTGGGATAAGCATGCCCACAGGTGGCACCCAGTAAAGGATGTTGCTTATTAGTTTGTACGCTCTGGGCTTTGGATTGTTGATGGTGACAGTATTTCAGAGCCTACCAACTCCAAATATGCCTATCTTAGGCTTGTGTATACAATTCAAATATGTTTAGAGACTCACTTGCCTACAGAGGCCATGCAGTTATCCTTAATAAATAAGATTGCTATTGTGTCAGAAAGAAAATAGAAAGTGGAGAAGACAGTAATAAATCAAGAGGATAATTCCGTAGAGAGCTGCCAGCTACTACTCAACTCCAGCTAATTGTTCCATGAGGAAATGCAAGCCTGAATATATGTAATATTCTGAACTTTTTAAAAAGAAGATCAAAATCTGCAGTTTTATATGGCTTAAGTGTGCTTAAGACACTGTAGGACCAGCATTTTGTGAATGTAACCTCTCTTTTACAATAATAAGAAAATGGAGTAAAATTTTACAAAGATGTTACTCTATTCAATTAGGGATATTAAAATTAAATTATGATATAGCATTTACTCAGTAGTATAAGCATGCGTTTATTTACAAAAAATAAATATTATTCAGTGGAATTTGTTTTTCATTGTCAATTCATGTATCTATTACAGGATATTTGGAAAATATTTACCAGATTTATTTTGTATTTCTCCTGAATAATTTCCCCCATAGCCTCTTCTTAAGGGCAAGCCAAGAGGCTTAAGTCTTAGAAAGATGGATATACCAATTAGAGCAATGAAATCATTACTAGATTTTGACTGTCAAATTAGTCATTAAAGCCACAAAGAATTTCTGAGTCTTTTGTTAGACAATTATTCTGGAAAGCTAGGCATTACTGAGAGAAAAGAGGATTTTCTAAATTCCTTAAGCTCCATTAACATATCAAGAGCCAATTCTGATAGAGTCAAGCTTGAATAGTCAGTTTTATTCTAAGCCAGGTAGAGAAATGAGGTTATGATGTACTGGAAATTCCACCTGCCAAAATAGAATGCAGAAACTTGACTGAGTTGGATGCAAGAGAATTTCGAGAGAAAATTTTAATGAAAGAAAACAGGTGCTAATATATAATTTTTCCCTCAAAGAGAATCCTCAAGGTGATCTGTGAGAGAAATATCTAGATTAAGATGGAAGAACCTGGAAAAAAACCAAAACTCTTCTCCAATAACATCACATTGTTTTGGTACCATATCCAGCATGACAAGCATTTGCTAATACGTATGTATTTGAAGCAAATGATCAAAGAATAGTTGTCCTGTTTCTTCATAGCCTGCATACATAGGGTTTCTATGTAGAAGATGTGTAGAATGATCAGAAGATTAACATCTTGTGGTCCAGATGAAGAACTCATGGTATACAAGGCCCATGAACTGAGGCTAATGGCCATGATCTTGAACTTTCACAGCTGATGTCTACAGGGTGTCTCTTCTGCTGACTGGCACCTTGGATAGATTAGTGTGGAGTAGGAAAAAGCTCTGAAAGACTGAACTTTTACCCATTCAAAAGTGGAATCTACTGGCTTAAACCTGAAAAGTCAAGGCTATCCTCACTTGTCAATTATAAGTCCTTATTCCTTCCATCACCATTCAACAGGTTAGGACCTTAAGAGCAAGATTATATCAATCAAAAATAAAATAGCTATTTTCTTGCACACCTTAAGAATGATTTGTTAGTTATTGACCTTACCACATCTCTAAGTAATTAAAGAGTTTCTTAGATAGGGCTAACTCAATTGTCTCTGCTGGGAAACTGAGTTAATTTCTTTTTTATTTTAATTCTTAATGGTTTTATGCTTTGCTGCTATGTCCAACACTGGTCTTACCTCATGCTTGTTTGCTATAAGATGTTCCTTTCTAAAATTAAGGCATTTACCACCATTTGGGGGAAAAATCAACCTACAACAGTTCATATTCAGATTTCAATTGTCGAATCCTCATCAACATATTTTATAGTTCCAATTGTTTTCAGTTCTTTGTCACAATAAACTAATAATATTTTATTTTTTCATGTAGTTCTTGGCTGATCATTATATAAATCCTCAGTTTTCTGTCCTTTTTTTCTGTAGTTTGCCTGCAAATAACCATAAAATGGGAGGATGAGGGGAACATAAACTTTTTATTGGTAGTGTGGAGAATAATTTCACATATAAGACTGATTTACAAGTCCCTGTTTAGCATTTCCCTTCACTGTGAACTCAACCAAAAAAATGTTTGGTCCAGAAATATGGACTTTATGGTACTTGTATAGTGCCAGGATAAAAAGGCTTGTTTAATAGTAATAACAGATTAGGAAGTTCTTATGTTGCCATTTCCTGACAATGTTCTGTAGCTATGCCAACATAACATATGACTAAGTTGTGTGTCAGATTGGGTGGGAACAGTAAGATATTGAGGATGTTTGGCAAAAGCAGCTCTTCAGCACTAGGAAACTGTCATGGTAGAGAACATCTGAGCAGGCAAAAAAAGCAACAAGCTAATGGGCTAAACTTATGATCAAGCAACTTACAGAAAAGGAAATTAGAATGAACAAAAGCAGTTAAAGAAGAGAAACACTGTTGTGACTGTACTTGGTACAGCCATTGTGGGGTGATTTTGTGGACAATAATAGTTTGAATTTGCATATACTCTATGACACAGGCTTCCACTTCTGAGTACAGTAATACTCTGGAGAAATTCACACACATTGGCAAGGAAACATGTCCAACACTTCTAACTAGTTATTGCTAGTAACAGGGGATTAAATTTAAAAGTAGTAAGATTACATAATGGAAAAGTTAAAACTTTGAAGAATTAATTCTCTTTCTTGTTTTTGTTTTTGGGAGACAGTATCTCACTCTATCACCCAGACCGGAGTGCAGTGGCACGATTGTGGCTCACAGCAGCCTCTACCTCCTGGGCTCAAACGATCCTCCCACCTCAGCCCCCTGAGTAGCTGGGACTATAGCCACATGCCACCACACTCACCTAATTTTTTATTTTTTGTAGAGATAAGGTTTCACCATGTTTCCAGGCTGGTCTCAAATTCCTGAGCTCCAGTGATCTACTCACCTCAGCCTCTCAAAGTGCTGGGATTATAGGTGTGTGTCACCATGCCTGGCCAGAATAAACTCTAAATAGATTACTCTATTTAGCTAAATAGATAGCTAAATAGATTACTCTCTATAAAGTATGTGTGTATGCATTTGTGTGTATATGTTACATACATACAACATAAATACATGAAAACCAACGTGAATAGCAACTTTCAGAACAATACATAAGGTATATTATGTGATACTATTTGTACAAGTGTTAAATATAATAGACATTATTCATTCATACATGTATAGATATATGGAAATTTGATATAGAGATAAAAATCATGATAAAGACTGCCTCTGTAAAAACAGACAAGAAGATATGACACAGTGTAAGTCAAATAACACTTCTAATACTTCAAAATTATCTGTGTCCTTTTCTTAATACTTGAAGCAAATTTGGCAAAATGGTTGACAATTTCTAAAAATTATTGGAGCATAAATGTTAGTTACATTATTTTCTTTAACATCTACATTTTAAAAATTTCTAAAAATGATTGATGGAAACAGAAATCCCTCATGATTTTCAGCTTTGAAAAAAATAGATATGGATTATACTATCTTCCAGCTCTTTCTAAGGAAAATGAATCTTAACTTTGTTATAAGATGAGCCTTAGTAATAAGAATTCTGCTCCTTTGCTTCATCCCCCAAAGAAACCTGTTCCTAATTCCTTAAAAAGCACAATGAAGGAATTAATGTAGGATTTTCATCTCCATGCCTCTTTGAAAACTTGGGTAGCTGCTGGCATTCTTACTGCTAAGTAATTAGCTAAGGCAGCTCCTGCAAAGACAAGGCAGTTGCATCCATGCGATGGTGGCTCTGAGTTGACTTGTCCAACAAGTTGACACTGAATAGCTTGCATAAAACACTTTGCTCTGATGCTATTGCTTTAGAAAAAAAATTTCTCCTACTTTCATAATCTCTGAAAACTCGTGTAGAATTCAGAACACAAAAAAAGAATACATGTAAATGGCTTTTAGATAATATAAATTTTGATAATTGTGTTCATATGGATATGCACCTCACCCATCTCTTTAAAATACTTTAAAATGAATAGAAGCAGTATAACCCACTTTCTAAGACCCATGGGGTTGAGAACAGTATGTGGCATCTTGCAGCTACTTAGTAAATATTTGTGGAAAGAAAGAGGAACAGAGTAAGAAATTTGTTATGAATAAACATGGAGACCAAAGTTAGATGCAATGCAATTAGCTTCATATTCAGAAAATGCCTTGCATTGTAGTCACAAACAGTAACACCTAGCCCAGAAAAACATCTTGTAAATTTGTGTGAAGTTCCTCCCAAGCTATGGATCTCTGAAATCTTAGGTGAAAGAGTGTTTGAAGGATACATTGTTGGAAGACAGGCAGAAGAGGAAGCAAAAGCCCTTATATTTAAGTGACGTTCCCCTGTGGGGATTGAGTTTTTTTATTCTTATGCTATGATTGATTGTCTTTGGATGAGAACCCGGGAACACCAAATGTGAAGCAGGGCATCTGAGGTCCAGGGAGCGCACTATTTTTATACTTTACAGAATTGTGAAAATCCAAGCAAAATGACTTCTTGTGACTCACATAATACTGGGCCCAGATTACAAGCACCAGCACTTCCACAGAGATATTTGAGGCCAAAAATGTAGATAAACCTCATTTTTTGACCCTCTGTAAATATCCCTGGGATAATATAACTCAAACATGCACTTCTTTAACAGTGAGATTGTGTATTTTCCCATTGCATTGTGACATAACCATGGTATGAGATCAACTGCCTCCAGAGAGCTGAGCATTCACAAAGTCAAATTTCACAGCCCTGTTAATTTCTTCATTTCCACATTTTAATCAACATTACACTTAGGAAGAAAAAATACAGTTACAATTATCGTCTAAATATCGCTTTATTTTCTCTTTTAGGGTAATTTCGTGCATAGTCCCTAACCTGTCATTAAAGTGAATTGAAATAACACACGAATATAAAATATCAGGAAACCTGGGTATGAAATAGTGGCTTTAAACTTTATTTTTGAGAAATAAGAGTATTTTCATATTGATATTTTCTAACTTTTTTTTTCTTTCTGCTTGTCTGTTAAGTTAGTGAGCAGGCTATTGAACAATGGAAATTTTCCATCTGTAATGCAGAAATACTCTGAGATTTCCAGTCACTGAGTTTTTTCTGCTACACTGTGTGAGTTTTAAAGAGTAACTTACCTTGCCTGTGCCTGTTCCATATTAAATTTTATGTATAACAATTAAATTCCCCTCTGAGCCATCTGGTTTATTGGTTGTTTGAATTTACATTCTTCAAGTTGTCCTCCTAATTTACCCATAGTGGGACCAGATTTTCTCAGTTCGTTTTTCATAAATTCCCTGCATGTAGCCAGTCCAGTAAACTCCCTGTTGAGGTGGCTATAATGTGGCTCATACTTTTAAAGTTATATATTCATGCATTAGACCCCACAAGGAAATGCACATAGTTCTACTTCTATGCATGCAAGTAAATTGGGACATAATCTACTTTCAGAAAAATCACCTTGCTGGAAACTGAGTTTACTCTGAAATTAGTCCCTTTCTCTCTTTTTGTTATAATTGTAATCTGGGAAGAATTCTGTTATATATGTTATAGAGGTTCTTTATTTATACTTTAAATTAGAACCTGTTCTGTATATATTCATCCAAATAACTCATTTTAAGTAAATGAAAAGAAAAAAGAATTACTTTTCCTCCAAACTTTTGTTTTAGAAGGTTGGTTAGGTTATCAAATGGAGGGAAAATATCCAAGTTCAAAAATCAAACTTCTTTCTTGTTGAAATGTATATAATTTCTTATTCTTCATACATTTAAGCTGCATATAATAGAATATGCAGCCTAAGTAATACAGGAATTCAGTAAAATGGAAAACTAACCAGACTTTCATGTTAGTAAAACCTGGTTGAGAGTTTAATATTTCATTAAATATAATTTCAGGTATTTATTTTTGTAATATGTAATTTAAGTGCCAACAACAGCAAATTAATCTCATCTTACATAATTTATAGTCTTTACGTGTGTTATATTTTCATTGATTGTTTTATCAACTTTTTAAAACATTTTTTAAAAAGAAAAAGAATCTTTCAAATATGCAGACTATACAGACTTAATAGTTTTGAATTCTACATAATATTTTTTCTAAGCATTTAGTAAAGCATATTATGTATATATATATAATACCTATATTTCATATATGTATATTTCATGCAGATATGAAATATGTATATACTAAAGCCCTTCAAGAAATAATTACTAAACACCACAAACGCTGGGTACTGTGTTAGGTGCTAAGTCTACATTGGTGAATGATAGAAACAAAAGTTGTTTCCCTCTTGGAACTTCACGCTAGTGAAGGGAGACAAAAAATAAGCAATAAGTATAACCAAACAATTCATACACTATTTTAGAAACATATAAATTCTATTATATAGATACAGATGAAAGAGATTGAGGGTTCCAGGGTGGGAGTGGGTTTTCTGTCTCAGCTGGGGCTGGGGAGTCACGGTAGACACATGAAGTAGGAGACTGAGTCTTGTAAATAATGGGGGAAGAATGTTCCAGGCAGAGGAAAAAAACAGTAACAGGGTCTTATGGTGGGACTATTTTGAGACCAGGGAGGAGGACAGTGTGTCTAGAGTAGAGGTGGTCCAGCAATGGAGGGGGACATAGTGGATAAGAACAGAAAAATAAAGAAATGACACAAGTCATGAATGACTTTGTAGGCCTTTGTAAAGAGTTTGGGTTTTACTATTAACAAAAATAAGTATGATAATTTTGACTTAGATTTTAATAATATGCCTGATGCTTTTTGTTCTAATCCCTACCTCTTTCCTGAAGCAATCATATCAATAATTCATTGAAGATATTTCTTTTCCTTTTTTATTATTTCACTATTTAAAAAATTTATGACTTTATTGATGTACAATTGACAAACAATAGACCACATGTATTTAAAATGCACAGTTCGTTAACTTTTGACATATGTGTATGCAGTGAGTCCATGAATGCAGTCAATATAATGACATTTCTACCACCTCCAAAAGTTTCTGCTTGACTCTTTGTAATCTATTACTCCGTTCACTGTGTCTGCAGGGAAACCCTGAGCTGCTTTTTTGTCATTATAGATTATTTTGCATGTTCTAGAGCTTTACATAAATGGAATTATATACTAGGTACTCTATTTTTGGTCTGTCTTCCTTCCTTAAGGAAGGAAGAAATAAATTTTGAGACTTATTCAGGTTGTTGCATGTATCATTAGTTCATTGCTTTTTATTGCTGAGTAGA
This sequence comes from Pongo pygmaeus, assembly GCF_028885625.2. Taxonomy (NCBI): domain Eukaryota; kingdom Metazoa; phylum Chordata; class Mammalia; order Primates; family Hominidae; genus Pongo; species Pongo pygmaeus. The sequence continues at coordinate 150,807,886 of NC_072373.2, read as the reverse complement.
ATCCCATTGTATGGGTATAGCATATTTTGGTTATCTATTCAACTGTTGATAGACATTTGGGCTATTTCCACTCTTGGCTATTGTAAATAAAGCTTCTGTAAACATTGGTATATAAGTCTTTACTTATATGTATGAACATATGTTTTCATTTCTCTTTTAGAAATGGAATAGCTGCATCATGTGTTAGTTATATGTTTAGTATTTTAAGACTCTGCTAAACTATTTTCCAAAGTAGAGTGCCATCTATCTTACATTCCCACTGGCAACATGTGAAAGTTCCAGTTGCACCACATTTTTGCCAACATTTTGCATGTTGATGATTTATTTGTATTATTTTTATTTTTTCCAGCTTTATTGAGCTATAGTAGACAAAAACTGTATATGTTTAAAGTATACATGTTTTGCTATAAGTGTACATTGTGAAATGATTACCACAATCCAGCCAATGAACATATTCATTACTTCAAATAGTTACCATTTTATGTGTGTGATGAGAAAATTTGAGACCTACTCTCTTAGCAAATTTCAAGTTCACAAAACAGTATTACTAACTATAGTCAGCATGCTGTACAGATCTCCAAAACTGCATAAAAAAACTTTTAACCCTTTGACCAACATCTCTCCATTTCTTCCACTCCACTTCTGCCTGCCCCCTGGCAACCATCATTCTACTCTCTGTTTCTATGAGTCCAACTTTTTTAGATTCGTCATATAGATGAGATCATGTAGTATCTGTCATTCTGTACTTGGCCTATTTCACTTTGCATAATGTCCTCCAAATCCGTCTGTGTTGTCTCAAATGGCAGAATTTTCTTCTTTTTTAAGGATTAGTAATATTTCGTGTTATATACACACCACATTTTCTTTATCCATTCATCCACTGATGAACACTTAATTTCATATCTTGACAATTATGAGTAATACTGTAATGAACATGTGAGTGCAGATATTACTCTGACATACTAATTTTATTTCTTTTGGGCATATACTCAGAAATGAGATTTCTGGATCATGTGGGAGTTCTATTTTTAATATTTTGAGGAACCTCCATACTATTTTTCATAATGACTATACCAATTTACATTCCCATTGACAGTGTACTAGGGTTCCCTTATCTCCGCACCTTTGCCAACACTTGCTATAATGTTTTTTGATGATAACTATTCTAACATACATTAAGTGATATATTTTATTGTGGTTTTGACTTGCATTTTCCTAATAATTAGTGACACTTTGTGTTTTTTCATATACCTGTTGGTCATTTGTATGTTTTCCGTTAATAAGTGTCTATTCAGGTCTTTGCTCAGTTTCAATGTGGTTGTTTCCTAGCTATTGAGTTTAGTTCCTTATATACTTTGAATTTTAAACTTTTACTTGATGTATGGTTTATAAATATTTTTTTCCACTCATAGGTAAGTTGTGTCTTCTCTCTGTTAATTATTTCCTTGGAGCACAGAATAAGTTTTAGTTTCATGCAATCCCATTTGGCTATTTTTGCTTTTACTACCCATCCTTTTGGGGTCATATCTAAAAATTCAGTTTACCCAAACCAATGCCAAAAAGCTGTTCCCCTGTGCTTTATTCTAATAGTTTTACAGGTTCAGGTTTTAAATTTAAGTTTTTAATCCATTTTGAGTAGTTTTTTTCATATGTTGTAAGATAGAGTCTAATATCATGCTTTTGCATGTGGATATTCAGTTTTCTCAACATCATTTATCGAAGAGACTGTCATTTCTCCAATTGTGTGTTATTGACAACCTTGGGGAAAATCAATTGGCTGGAAATGCATGAATTTATTTCTGTGCTCTCTGTTCCATTCGTCTATATGTCCATTTTTATGCCAGTACCATACTGTTTTGTTTACTATGGCTTTGTAGCATATTGAAATCAGGTAGTGCAATACCTTCAGCTTTGTTCTTCTTGCTCAAGATTGTTCTGTCTATTCCAGATATTTTGTGGTTTCATATGAATTTTAGGGTTGTTTTTACTATTTCTGTGCAAAATGCCATTGAGGTTTTGGTAGGAATTGCTTTGAATATGTAGATAACTTTAGGTAGTAGAAAAATATTAATTTTGTAATTCCTGAACATTTTTCATTTATTTGAGACTTCTTCAATTTCTCTCATCAAGGTTTTATTGTGTTTAGTGTATAGACCTTTCACCTCCTTGGTTAAATTTATACTTAGTATTGTATTCTCTTCGATGCTAATAAAAATTGATTTGGTTTCTTAATTTGTTTTTTGGATAGCATATTGTTAGGATATAGAAACACTTTTTCTTTGTATTTTGGTTTTGTATTTTGCAAATTTACCTAATTCATTTATCAGCTCTAATAGTTTTTATGATTAAGTCTTTTCTTTTTTTGTACAGAAACAAATAAAATAGACTCAAAGCACTGATTTTTATCATTCTTCTTATTATTTTATTGTCATTATTATTATATTAAAGAGTGAATTTTCTAGTTCTAAGTGTAACATGCAGTTATTGACCGTACAGTCTTCTTATATCTTTTCCTATTTGAATGTTTGTTTTTTTCTTAATTATTTGTATGACCTCTGCTGCATATCTTCTAAATATGAATCATTTTTAGTCAAAAATTTGTCATAATCTTCTTCTAGTTTTTTGTCTTTTAAATTAGTTTATGGTATTTATTTCTATCTTTTTGTTAGATTGACTTTCATTATCCCCATGTAAAGTTTAACAATTTTTAAAATATATTTTTATATCTTGTTTTAAATATTCTTTCTATTCTGAGGTAAACAAAAAAAAAACTGTCAACGTATTCATAAAAGTGTTGAATTTTTTTTCTCCTCTCTCCCAGACACTGAAAGTTTTGAATTTCCTTCCTCACTTAGGCCATTAATACGTAAAGAGTTTATCCAACTTTTTATTTCTTTTCCATGTAAAAAGCTGGTTTTCCTAACCACTTTGAAGGGTCCTTTCCCCAGTGATTTCCAATGTCACCTCTTATTTACCCAGGTAGCTGTTTTGTATATAACTGACCATTTTGTTTCTGAAGTTTCTGTGGGAAGAAAATCTTATTTGTTTATCTTTGTAGCCATACTAATTAGCATGGACCAGTTAACAATAAAGTCTTTCAAAATGGAATGTCATTTGAACTGCAGCTTGACAGAAATGGTACAATTCTCCAAAAGCACATGAGTTTTTATTAAATTTGGTTTAAGAAACATTTCTTGAAAGCAAATATAAATATAAGAACTATTTTCCTATCTACTATGCCACTCTAAATTTCTTAAGGGCTTACATTTTCAATTTATGTTTGAATAACTATTCAACATAAGATCTTCATGTTAAAATTATTTTTGTTTATTCATTTAACAAAAGATATTGATTATTCAATATCTATTCTGTGATGCACTATAGCTGAAGGCATGGAGTACAAAGTCAGCCAGGTCATATTGTCTATCCTCATGAAGCGTATCATCTTTTCAGGGATAGGTGGATGAAGAAGTAACTTTGATATAATAAGTGCTCTAGGAGGGACATGTATAAAGGACAACAGAATATAGTGAAGGAAGAGTTAATTTTGCAATAGAGAGCCAGAGAAGTCTTCACCAAAGTGATCATGACTTAGTTAAATCTCTATACGAAAATTTAAAGTTCACCAGGCAGGAAAAAAAAAATGTGTTTTCTTACCAGTGGAATTACAAACTCAAAGTCACAGAGGCCTGATGTCATGTGGCATGTTCAGGAAATAGCAAACAACCTTTTATAACAAAAGCAAATACATCAGGTATGGGGAAGGGCATTGGAGATTAATCTGAAAAAAATAGATTGGGATCGGATTTTGAAGAGATTCGTATGAAGAAGTAGGTCATAAATCTATGGGCAACAGGCAACCACTGAAATTTTGAAATAAGCACATCACATGATCCAATTTTTATTTCAGGAATTAACTGATGTCAGGATGATGAATGGACTGAAAGACATAAAAACTAAGACTTAGTAAAGTTTATTTTTGAGGGCAGAACAAGAAACAGATTTCTGGGTTTCTGTAATAAAATCTTCACTTGTTTTCCTGTCTCTATCTTTGCCTCTTTTAGAATAATCATGTCACAGCAGCCAGAGCTATTCTTTTAAAAACAAAATCAAGAAAGCAAATCAGGTCATGTCACTTCTCTGCTCAGCTCTTGCAATGATTCTTCAAATAGCTCAGAGTAAAAGACAAAGTCTTTATAATCGATAACTTACAAGCTCCCATCACCTGTCTGCTTTTGTCTCTTACTACTCTTTCCCTGGTTCCCTCATTCTAGCCTCACTGGCCTCCTTGCTAATTCTCATAAATGCCAGATATGCCCCATCTTAGGATCTTTGTCTCATAAATGCAAAGTTAATTATTGCTTTTAAATCTTAGCTCAAGTGTCACCCTTTCACTGAGGGCTTTCCTTGTTACCCTACTTGAATTGCAAACATCCATTTCTTCCTAGCACTCACAATCCTCTATGTCCTGCTCTACATTTCCTCCCAAAGCATTTCTTATTCTCTAGCATACTATTTAATTTATTCTTTAAATTATCCTATTGTCTTTCTCCCTTGCAAGAGTTTAAGGCAGCAATCTTCTCCTTGGTTCAGTAATGTGTCTGAAAGTGCCTAGAACTTTGTCTGGCACGTAACAGGCTCTTAATTAATATTTTCAATGAAAAAAATAAGAGTCTTAAGACAGTAAGATAGTGAAAAAAGAACGGTTGGATTGAAGAGTTTTGAAATGAATTTAGTGTAATTGTGGGTGGGACTTAGTAACTGATTTAATACAATCATTAAGTGAGATGAGAGAATAAAAGCTTTACCTATTTATATGCCTTTGTTGAATCAGTGGATTATAGTGTTGCTAGCCTATATTCTCTTATTTCTAGTAAAGGCAGAAAAGTTAGTTTCCTTATTAATTTTAAAACCATGTAAAGACTATATAAAATATATTAAAGATTTTAAAACTCTCTTAAAATCTCCAGCTATACAAATACGCATTGTCTTTGCTTTAGTGTTTGATAAATATTTTTATTTTTCCTTGGAAAAGACAGAGAGACAGAGACATAGAGAGAGTGAGATGCAAGAAGATAGGCTCTCAAATTATCATCTACCTTCCTCAAATACACAAATTAAATAAAGAGAAAAATAGATCCAAATTACCCTCTATTGCTCTTGTTTCTCTCTCTCTCTCTGTCTCTCTCTCTCTTTTTTTTAAACTATGAGACCCTTGTCCTCATGATTCTGGTTACTGTGAACTTTAGCTCTTACATGGATGTAATTACTTGCTCTTACAGTAGTCTGGTGTCCTACAAGAGCATAGGTACCATGACTACTATACTCTGAACAGTGTGGCCCTGAGAAGAGAAAAAAAAGAGCTTAAATCTAGCTTGGATTCAACAGTTACTTTCAAGTTCCAGCTTTGTTAATTTATTAGCAACAAACCCTAAAGAAAATTATTTAACCTCATAAAAAATCAGTTCCTTTGTTTGTTAAACAATACAATACTATTGCAAAATATTGTCGTAGTGAAGAACTGTAGTTTTTGAAAATCGTGAAATGCAATAAACGTATAAGATATAGTCATCATTCTAAAGAGCAAAGTGTGCTCATAGACAAGGAATCTGGCAGATAAATTAAGGTTACTTGGTCTTTAGAAAACTATTCTATTTGTGGGGGGAGGGGAAGAAAAAACTAGTTTTACAATTTTTTCAACCAAGTCTGGTACTAGGTTCCAGTGTTATTTTTCTACTAGACAGTCACAGACAGAGTTGTCACATTTATATTTTTGCCCCAAAAGTTGCCTTGGGGTACAGTCACTCAGGTACCCCTCTAAACTTTATATTAGCTCATATCAGGATATTTCCTGACTAGAAACACTGCCGAATGACATCTCTAAGGGAGTTAAGTGTGTTTCAAAATTAATCAGTACACTAATTTCACCTTCAGAATATTTGCTAAAATCTGCTAATGTGTAGTCACGAATATAGCATCATACTATTTCTTATTAAATCTAAGATTTGAGTTTTCCATCTTGATTATATGTTTGGAAATTTCAATAATCAGTAATCCTTTTATTTTTTTTCCATAATTTTCACTGCTAAAGATTTCTGATATTACATAAGGCAAAGTCAGTGGTAATTTTTTCCTTCGTCTTTGTACTTATAAAAGTCAGTAACTGGAGCAATAAGACATCATGGGTAAAACAGGACTACTTTGAACCTCAGGGAACTAAGGCATTTTAATGCAGTAGAAAGTCCACTGAATCAGAATACCAAAGGCTTACATTTAGTTCTAATCTGCCATTAGCTAGATCTCAGGCCAATCATTTTACCTTTCTGTGAATCAACTCTTTACCCAAAAAGTAAGCAAATAGACTACATAATTTGTCAGTATGTTTTACCTAAAAAATTTTATGAAAATTATCTCTTCCTGGAAGAGGGATGGCAATTAGTGGAAAAGGAATTGTTTTGAAAGCCTGCTAACTGAAAGTTAGCCAAAGATGTTTGAAGCAGATACCGTCCTGATAACTTTAGCCATTGGAGAAGACAGCATTTACTAATTGTCCAATAGAATTAAAAATAGCAGCATAGAGAGGCAATTTTATTACATTTATAAAATTCCCTCTCTAGGTAGTATAAAAGTCAGTAGCCAGTGATATCTAAAAGCATGCAGTTGTTTTGGCTTCCCTGTGAAACTACTTTTGATATGAGAGTTTGTCAGAAGAGATTAGTGGTGATTTATATTCTCTATTTCTAATTACTTTGCCCATTTCAGATCTCCTGAACAATTCTTGATAAAACTACAGTGAAAGTTTCACAAAACCTTCAATATCTATTTCTTAAGGCTCTTCAGTTAATTCAAAACCAAAGAACAATCTGATATCCTATTTAAAAATAACAATGCATGTCACACTAATTATTTATCTGAACAACAGAGGGTTTCAAATAAACCAGCAATAAAAGCAATATGTTAGGGGAAGATGGGAAGAGTACAGCAATTTCATTTTTAACCAATTCTGCTGATGCTATAATTATTATTAGTTTTTGGAAATACTCCTTCATCAAAGAATGCCTACTGAGGCATTCTGGCAGAGCCCATGTAGAGTTGATGATAAGCATTGTAAAAAGTCCCTATGCTTGTTTTTCTCCGGGAAATCAAAAACACCAACAGCTACCAATATGGATTATGAATAAAAACAAACAATAGCTCAGAGTAATTGTGTATGACCACTGTATTTTCTTTCATAGGCTCATTAATTCATTCAGGAAACATGTATTGACAACTCGTTACATACCAGGTACAGTGCTCTAACTTAAAACTGTTCATGTTAGACCTTGGGTTATGACTTTACAGGCTACTAGGTACTTTTTTCTAAAAAGAATAACTATTTTTCTGGCATCTTCAACATGTGCCATTTATTGCTGTTTTTCCTGATGGTGACTTCACATAATGTTGCCTTATGTTGTACTTACCAATATTCTTAAAACATTTATTGACTCCATCTTGCATATTACCAACTCATAAGCTTTCTGCATATTTTGCCATCATATTTTATTTCTGTTTTGTCCAGAGCTTTACACTTGAGATGCAGTCATCACAGTTTGGAAGCTTGTGAACATGTTGCACTCCACAATTTACAACTGCATGGAGAAACTCATTTTTCCACAGTGTTCTTATTTTGAAAATCTTCAAACCAATTGGAAAGTTGAAAAAATAGTATGATATAAGCACCCAGATAGTCTCCAGCTAGGCCTACTAATTGTTAACATTGTGTCATTTTTAAGTCTATTTATACATAGATACATTTTTGCTGAACCATTTTTTAATAAGTTGCCTAAACCATGACTCTACTTTTGCATGAAACTTTGAAAAATTACAACAAAAAAAGAGTAGGACGTTTTCTACATAATCACAATAACTCCATAATTATGTCTTGAAAATTAAAAATTGATCAAACAGATTTATCTAATTTACAGTCCATTATAAAATGGCCTCAGTTGTCCCGGTAATGTCCTTCACAGCTGTTTCACTGTTTTGGTGTTGAGCCAAAATTCAATTAAGGATCAAATGCTGTAAGTTAACTGTCATAACTCTTTACTCTCTTTTCATCTAAAATAGTGCCCTGCTTTAAAAAAGATTGTCTTAATGTATTAAAACTTGAAGAATCCAATGCAGCTGCTTTTGTGATATAATTCATACTTCTCTAATAATGCTACATAGCTAGTGTTGGACTCTGGTCAATGTTTCACTAGAAGTCATGTATCATAAGTTTGATCTATGATTGGTAAGTTTTTTTTTCTGTTGTAAAGGCATTTTACACCCTTTGTAATTATTTTTAAACCCTATTTTAAATAAATTTGATATAAATCTCTTTTTATTTTTGACAATTTACTAATGGTTTGCAGAAGACATTGATGACTCTTCACTGTCTTGAAAATATAAACATCTTCATATATCTATTACTCTTTTTGTGCTGGGTAGATCAGTTACAACAATCTTCTTATCCCCCCATGATTCTGTCTAGAATAACTTGAATTCTTGGGCATGCAATTGTGAAATCATTTTTAACTTTTGATCAAATGTAATATCTATTAAATTTTCATACAATGATTCCATCAATCTGTTAAAATAAAGCTGGAATTAATTATTGAAAATCAGAAATATTGAACAGGAATGAAGTCTAACTCTACCTGTTACATGAGACAAAATGTTAGCATAGTTTCTAATATATTCTTTCCTGGGAACCAAATCTTAGTAACTAGCAAATCCAGGATGACTGTTTGTCCAATATCTCTAATAGATGTAGTAAAACAGTAATACAATTATATACTGTTTTCCTAAGTAATACTCTTGAACTATAATGTTGTATTTTCTAAGTTGTTGAACTCAAATATCTTTTCAAGAAGAGGACATAATTATTTAGCAGTTTCTCTCTCTTTCTTTCTTTCTTTCCTTCCTTCTTTCCTTCTTTTTTTTCTTTCTTTCTTCTTTCTTTCTCTCTCTCTGTCTCTCTCTTTCTCTCTAGAAATACAAGGAACTTCAGCTTTTTTTCCCTAGATTTTTTATTTTACTTTTTTTCAAGGCAAGAAACTCATGGAGTGGTTATACACTGTTTTCCTAGGTCTATGCTAAAAGCTAGATGAAGGACAGGCACCGTGGCTCACACCTGTAATCTCAGAAGTTTGGGAGGCTGTGGTGGGTGGATCACCTGAGGTCAGGAGTTCTAGACCAGCTTAGCCAACATAGCGAAACCCTATCTCTACTAAAAATACAAAAATTAGCTGCGTGTGGTGGTGCATGCCTGTGATACCAGCTACTCGGGAGGCTGAGGCAGGAGAATCACTTGAACCCAGGAGGCAGAAGTTGCAATGAGCTGAGATCATGCCACTGCACTCCAGCTTAGGCAACAGAGCGAGACTCTGTCTCAAAATAAAAAAAGGTAGATGAGTGTACCAACATGGTCAGAAGCTCTTTCATGGTTTATTACTTTGGCCAAAGCAATTACATTTTAGAAATAAAATACAATATTACAAATAAAATAACACAAATACAATATAATATTTTTTGTGAGCATTCTGCACTTTGCCTATACCCTCACCAGTACTAGGATAAATGTATTGAGAAGATTGCCAAAAATCCTTGTCCCTGAGGGGAGATTCTCTTTCTGTCAGTGAAGATGATGAACTATTTTCATTTTCTAATTTGAGAAGACAGCCAAATGCCCTGCTGGGTTTAATCTTCTCTATTCCAGAGTATTATTTGGATTCTACAGGCTACATCAACGATTTATGTGCCTTCATTTGATTAGCAGATTATGAGGGTGGAATGTACAAATGCACTTCTTCAGCATTAAGATTGGGAGCATATTTTCTTTAAATAAGAATTGGACAAAATGATGACTGTAATAAATAATAATCATTGTATATTTCAAAATTGCCAAAAGAGTAGATTTTAAATGTTTTTATCATTTAAAAATGATAATTATATGAGGTGAATTTGTTAATTAGTTTGATTCAATCATTCCACAATGTAAACATGTATTGAAACATCACATTGTGCCACACAAACCTATGCAATTACTATTTTTATTAAAAATAGTGTGTTTTTCTTTAAAAAAGAAGAGCGACACCACCTAGATTTAACAGTGCTGTACAGTGTAACCATTTTTTAAGAGATAGGGAATATCAATGAGAAATAGCATAATTCATCTAAATCAATGTGAGAGCCATCCTTTAATTTGATACCTCATCATTTTACATTTGTTGTTTTTAAATTAATAATTTCCCAAAGGATTCAATTTGATCAAGCCTGCCATACTCTTCAAGTAATCAAGGTACAGTTAGAGTTCAATTTCTATGCCAATTCACTATCTTGAAACAGAGTGACGAGTAAGACATATTTCAAACATACTCGGGTGATATCCAGAGTTGACAGAAGCAGAATCCTTATTTCCATTTTGTGTCTCTTGCGTATCAATAATTTATAAACTTGACCAAATGGCCTGCATGTCTTGGTTAAGACCTTTAATGAATGAAACAAAAAAAGAAACTAGGGTTTAATTAAAAAAAGGCAAATTTGCTTGGGATTCATCCTCTATCTCCAATATTAGTGTAAATAATAATAATAATAATAATAAAAAAACAGCTTCATGTGCCTTGTCCTGCAGGGCATGAAAGGTTCAAATAGAAAAGCAGCATGGTGATAGGGCTGACTGTTCCAGAATTGATGTGCCCGTGCTCTGTGAGGAACGCAGCTCATCTGTACCAGCAAATGTGTTGGCTCCTGCCTGCAATTGTATCATTCAGGTGTGCATTGTAAAAACAATTCACGGATAAGCACAGGTAAGTGTTATTACTCATGTCCTATCCTGGTAAAACTATGTAGTGTAGACATGCTGTGAAAGTGCTCACTTTTGTCCAAGTGTTTTTCTTTGGAAATTTTTTAACTGGTCCCTGTTCTGTGTTAGATTCTTGACTTCTTTCGGCAGCACTTTGAAATGACATGTAAGAAGGGGTATTATAGCGTTCAGTGTAAATAAGAAATTCCTTTTCAGTTAAAGTTTTAGGATTCTCTATCTTATTACCTCTCTCAACTAAAAAGTAATACCTTAAGTTCCTGATTGTGCTGTTGGTTGACTTTCTAATGTGTTCTTTCCTTCTTTTTATATTTTCTTTCTTTCTAAACATAGTACAATGTCTCTAGCTAAAAAAGAAATGGGTAAGTCACAAATCTGAAATATATTCCTCAGTGATGAACTTCACAGGTAACCAGTGTTCATTACAGAGGCTGAAGTTTTTAAATTTTAAGAACACTTTAAATCAATGCTTTTTGAGTGGCGCTGAGTAATTTGTGCTGGTTTTCCTCAGTCGTTTAATGACCCATAAGTGAACTATTGCACAAAATAATGCAGTGTTCACTTATAATTTTCAAATAATATTTTGCATGAATGTACTTTTAATTTAAACAGTATTATATGAATTAACATTCTGGAGTCTGAAACATTGTTCATTCCCTCTGTAATGTCCCACTTACAGACATTGAAATAATTTCACCTTTCTTAGATCAGCCTACTATAGCAATAACAGTGTCATTTGGTTTCTCTTTAAGGAAGCATACTGATAAATTTACAATATAGTTTGCAACTATGGCCCAACTACTAAGGATATTCTACTCCATGAAGCTTGTTAAGTTATTCAACGTAAGGCCAAGAGCATATTTTTAAAGAAAATAAAATGAATACCCTTAATTTATCAATTATTCTGTCATTAGGGGTCTAAACTGTTGTATACTTTTTCTTGGATCATTAGACAACCTTGTAATAAGGAGAAAAAAATGTAAATGTCTGGAACAATTTGTTCATAGCTATAAGCCTACAACCATGGTGTTAAAAGCTCCCTAGTGGCAAGGTAGTTTCAGAATTCCCATGTGATATATAGCACTGCAAACGAGGTACTATGAAAATTTCTACAGATGGCTGCTTAATGTGTAAATTAATCTGACTTAGTAAGGATCTTGCCAGTCACTGGCAGCTATAATTATAGATCAAAATAAGATCTTACTCTACAAATTTGTTCAACCAGAGAACTGTAGCATATACACAAGTTTATTTAAATACTTTAATTATTTACTGCCAGGATTTGTGACACATGTGTGCTTCAACTTGCAAACACTAATAAGAATGATATAGCACCATGTTAGTAGCATAAAACAAACAAAGTAATTAAAAAATGTAGAGGAAAAACAATGCAAAATAATAAAACCAAATATCCATCTCTAAGCACAATAGATTTTCAAAGCAAATTGATCAAATAATAGACATCAGTCAGAATGGGTATTTGGAAGGATCCAATTAAGTATGAAGCTGATACCTCTTTACAATCTTATAATCTTAAAATTAAAATTAAAATCTAAATTACCCTAATTAAGCCCTCATTAACTAGCTTAATTCAGACGTCTACTTAAATTTCAAGGTAACAGCTGAAAGTTTATTTAAGACAAGCATATTTACACTTAATGAGATTCCTATGAATTTTTGGCTTTTTTGGAGAGTTTAGGAAAGCGCCAACCTTGAAAGTCACATCTGTTCTGTTACTAGAACTAGAAAACAATCCCCTTCCTCCTATTAACTATGAGAAACAGAATTCTCTAGGAAAAATACACTGCAATCGACAAAGGATCCCCTTTTTCCCTCAAGGTAATCTTTAATATTGTCCTTACTCAATTGAAGTAAATCCTAATTTAAATAAACTAATCTGAAACTCCATTCAAAGAAAGGAAGAAGTGGTACCATAAAAGGAGATCTGCTATTACAATTTCAAAGCACTCCTTATTTTCTTTGAGGGTAATACTTAAAGATAACATTAACCAAGCTCTCTGCCTAATATTGAGGAATGTGGCCTTCTCCTTTTCCATAGTGCCAGTCTGTCAATGGAGAGATGATTAAACTATATACATCTTTCTTCACTCTCATTAAGAAACTGTGTAGCATAATGTAGGGAACACAAGGCTGGAAGTCAAGACCTTGGTTTCTGCAAGAATAACTGATTGTCAGCAAAGCACTTAACCTCTATGAACCTCAGTTACTTCATCTATAAAATGAGAAGCTTGGGCCAGAAGACATCAAAGGTGTCTCTTTCAGTTCAGTATTTAATCATCCTATAAAACAGTGTGTATAGAAATGAAGAGAACTGACTGGTTCTCTAGCTAATCTTGACTCTTTAAACAAAGCTTCTCAGTGATATGGATGTTTCAAGGAAAAGAAGTTTGCCTTAATTTTTCACTTCACACAAAAAGCCCTACTTCTAGAAAGAAGAGGTATGTACCTCCATGATATATTCTAAGGTACTGGAAAATCCCTATAACTCACTAAAGGCTCTGAAGTTGTCAGCTTTAGACACTTCTTCATGTTAGACGGCAGCATTTTTCTGTAGGCTTTGAACGTGATTTGCTATTACCGGGTTTGTCAAACTGGGAGCATGAATGTTTAGCCATCTGATCAAGTTAAGATTATTCACACTTAGTGCAAATGTGTTTTTTAAATCGTGTCTCAGGTCCCCATTCTGCAGTCAATACAGAAGGATTTGGATGGAAAATGGACTGAGCATTACCATTTTATAAAAGATTCTTGAAAGACACTGCATTAAGGATAACTAAGTATTAGCAAACACCAGAAAAGCAAGGACAGGAACTCTGTGTCTCAAGATATTCAGGGTACTCACAAAATATGATATCCCATTGGGAGGAAATGGGATTTCCTCTTTTCACTAAGAGAAAAACTTAGTGTTTTGCTGCTAATCTTATCATGAGCTCCTAGTAGAGTTTGACTGTTCTACATTCCTTAGTCCTTTAATTAAAGCAAGACCAGAAAAGCGAAGTGCAACAAACATGAATGGTTTAGTAGCCAGGGCTTTTTCTTTTTTTTTTTTCTTAGAAAAACAATAAAGCAAAAGAAAAAAATTATTTGATGATTGCTACCTAACATTTGTGTTTGGTGTTAGGAGGAAAATAGAGATTAGTGGAGAAAATAGCAAATCCCAGGTCTAAAAGGGGGTTGCGCAGGTCCTCATTTTCAGCCAATGTTCCTGTATGATGAGGACTCAGTATTGCCATTGATTGCCATGTCTTCTGAGTTCTCACGAGAAGTCTTCAATCTAGACTTTCATAAGCCATCCTCCATTTAAAAAAAAACGACAGCTTTTTTTTTCTAAAGTTTAAAATATTATGCAGGTTAAACAAAACACATTGGCAGGCTAGATTGACCCAAATCTACCAGTTTTCAACTTTTGAACTAGAGCTCCGTTAAACATATATGTAAGTCTCAAACCCTAAACAGCCAACACTCCTAGTTGAATAAAAACAGCAATAACAACAACCAAACTCAATGCCCAAGTCAAAAACCTACCTGGCGGCATAAAGTAAACTATCATCACCTGATTTCCTTGATGTTAGCCTGCTACTTAATCCACAGTGCCATGCTTTTACTGGTTAAGAATTTTTTTCCAATAATATGGACATGGAAGTGTACCATCTACAGAATCAAAGATCACAGTCATTATTGTGACTAAAATAGCAGTCATATTATTAGAGACACTGACATACACTCAAAAAAATTAGAAGTGGGTGTTTGAATGTTTTGAAAAAGGATTATGCAGTGTATCTTCTCTATACTCTTTGCAGCTGATAAGTTATTAAATATGTTTGGAGGACAATAAGTAGTTTCTTTCTAAAACAAGTAACAGTTTTTAATTTTTTCTTATTTTTTTCTTGTCAGCCATTTGCTGGGAAGTATCCAGTGTGTTCTTTCTTTTGCAGATTGCCACAAAAGGCACACACTGAATTTGAATATTTCATTGTTTTTTAGCTGCTCTAAAGGTAAACCAAGATAGGAAAGAAAATTCAAGTTAATTAAGGCACAATCCATTAATGGCATAAATACTGCCAACAAAAAAATAATACTCAGTACTCTTAAAACACCTCTAGCCTAATTTTGTTGATTAAGTATGGGATTCTACTCCTTAATTTTCATATTTTTGCATTTGTTTCATAGGATCTAAGCTAATACCATAGGGCAGTGGTACCCAAATATTTTTTGTCTAATTCCCTATTACTTAAAAAGAAAACATAGTTAAAATTATGTATGTAGTCATATATACTATATAGACCGTGTGTGTGTATATATATGTGTGTGTATATACATATATATTTATTTATTTATTCAACAATTATTTATATGGCACCTAGCAAATGTCAGAGACCAGGGACCCAGTGGTAAGCAAGACAGCTACTTCCTATTCTATTCTAAATTTTATAATCTGGTGATTGATATAAACACTAAACAAAAACCATTAAAAGAATTATTAAAAGTTTAATTGTGAAGAATGTTAATTAAAAAAAGAGTCTCTAATGGGGAGATTAACCATGGCCTGGTGTGGGTGGGGACTGAGAGTTTGGGTCTTGGAGGACAACTAAGAAAGTAGCATTTATGTTAGACTTGGAAGAAGGCATGAATGCTGGCCAGACCAAGAATTAGTGGAAAAGCATCCCTAGCAGCAAAAATCAGAGTTGGCTTTTAAATACTTCTTCCCTAATGGGGTCTCATTCAGCTTTCTTTAAGGCCTGTCAGTCAACAATTTCACATTTTATTATGACTTTGGTAAACGATAGTACTAATAGCAAAGGCCTTGGATCACACGGACTGGGTTCAATTTACTCACTGTGGAAACAAACAAATAGAGTAAATTCTTTGAATTCTAATTTTCTTATTTGCAAATAGAAGATATAAAACCTTGTTTCTTCTCTAAACTTTTTTGGAAATTAAATTAAGTAAAACATATTAAGCAAATGGCTCAAATTTGATATACAGTAGTTGTTAGTGTTTTATATTTTCTTTCCCCTTCATGATGAAAAACCCTGAAAAAAGATACATCTTAAGAATATTGCAGGTGGATGGAATTATGAATTTGATTGAAGAGGCTTTTATCCCTGTATAAAAGTGTTTGCTTGCAACCCTTTTCTTTGCCTTTTACTTACTCTTCAGGAAACAAATAATCCTGCTTCCAAAAAAACAAAAGCTGCCATTTGTTTAATATAAGACATTGCACTCAGCAACTTTAGTAAGATGTTTAGTTTGGTCTTTACAACCCTGGGTATGAGGTATTCTCACTTCCATTTTACAAAAGGTGAAATTGAGGTTACTAATGTTAAGCAATTCGCCCAAGGTCAAATTCTTATAAAGTAGGCGCTTGGGATTTAAACTCAGGTTGCATAACTCTAAATGCCATGTTCTTAAAACTTTGGGGCATATTTTATAGAATAAATATTTTAATTATGTGTGCACATTGTTGGAAATAACTTGAAAAAAACCTATTAAGTATTACATTAGAATTTTATATTTGAAATATAAAAACGTTTATTTTTATGATACAAACATCAGAAAGTACAATTCAATAAATATTTTCTTATGTCAGTATTAGTGTTTCCTCAAGGGAAGTGTAGGGGAGCTGAGTTTCAACGTTTTTGTTTGATTGTTCTTTTGGATTTAAAACAGAAAGATTTGAGAGCCATTGGCATGGAAAGACATAATAAAATTTAAAATATTTGCTTAAAGTATTTTTCTTCTGATTGTCTCTCAATAGGAAATGATAGAAAATGAGAAAAGAGTTATATATATGAAAATCCTTATTTAAATGATATTTTAAAAAGTGAGCAATTAGAATCGACATCTTTATCCAACAATAGAAAAATAATTGATTAGTACAGAATTAATTCATGAAAATGAATATAAATTAGCCATTTAAAATGATAGTCCTGAAGACACTGGTAAAGTAGATAATATTTTAGTATATGAAGATGTTTGGAGGAAAGCAGGATATAAAACTACCTATTAAGATTTTAACTCGGAACTGAGTCTAGACTCTCTTCCCACCTACAAGATCCTGTTGTAGTGATCCCTATACCTATCACCACGGGTCCCCTTAAATAAAGTCTGCCTTATCATATTTAAAAAAAGAAGAGAAATTATAACTATATAAAAATAGAAATATAATAAACAGACAACAAAATGGTAACAGTTGTTCTCTTGGACTTATATATGGGCATTAACACTATTTTTTACTTTCTATTATTTTTAAAGTGGCCAAAGTGCTTTAAATTTTAAAACATTATTTGAATAAACAGCACACACCAAGTAGTAGGCATACAGAGCAATTATTTCTAAAATTGTTCAACAGTGGATTATTTCTCCATCAGTTCACCCTTTCTCCTTTTACATACAACTAGACAGTGATTATCATATTTTAATATATTTGTTTATGTGTCTAGTTCATTTGCCAGCCTCTTGACTAATTAAATACTGGGATTGTGTCTTATCCATCTTTGTATATTCAGCGCTTAGCACAGTGGCCTACATTTACTAAGACTTCAGTGTACTTTGGTTTAATAAATGGATGAATCACTATGTCTTAATACCATTTATTTCTCTAGTGTGGATACAAGGGCTTGGCGATAAAAATTAAGTTTTATTTGTAGTGGGGAATTAAGTTTACTGATTGTTTGTAGAGGAAAATTAAGTTTACAAAATAACAGGTTCAGGCAATGACCATCAGTAGTGAAAAATACAAGAAAAGGCAAGGAAAGCAGACCTTATTTGCCTCTTGATAGAAATATACAACATCCTTAATGAAGCATTACTGCCTAAAGTTGAACCTGAAATAGAACACATCTCAAGATTCAACTAGTAGAAATATAAAAGATAGAAGAACATTAAACAACATCATAGAGATTCAATCATCAAAGTCCAGAACATGAGAACTCTAAGGGAGAAATGACCCAGTTTTGTCAACAAATAAATTGCAAAATAAAAAAAAAAAGAGAGAGAATGGAAACATCTAGATTAAAAGAGGCCTAAGAGGCAAATAAATCAAATGCAGACTGGAGCTGGTTTGAACCCTTATTCAAACAAACAAACAAACAAACAAACAATATGAAAAAGGGACTTTTGAACTCTGACTGGTGTTTTGATTGTATTATAAAGTTAATGTTAATTTTAACTGTGATAATTATATTATGGTCATTTTATTGGTGTGTTTGTGTCTTTTCGAGATGCATACAGGCATATTTATGGATGATAATGAAGTCTGGGTCTGTGAGAGAAGAAGGAGGGGTATAAATGAAAATGAAACCAGATTGCTCATAAGTCCATAATCGCTAAAGTCAGATGATGTATATGCGGTGATTTATTATACTATACTATACATTTATATAAGTTTGAATTTTTTGTAATTCAAAAAATTCCTTAAAAAATAGGTTCAAAATAATTCGAAGCAAAACAAAACAAAGAAACTGGCTTAGCAAGGAGTCCCTGTTTTATTTGTTCAATAAATTGCTTTCTAACAACCTGGCCAGTAAAGCACTTCTTTTGTTTTGTCTGTGATAGATCAATACATTTCCATCTTATGACATGATTTTTTTAATGTTTATTTTTCTTTCAATAGTTTTTGGGGTATAGGTGGTTTTGGTTATATGGATAAGTTCTTTAGGGGTGATTTTTGAGATTTAATGCACCTGTCACTGGAGCAGTGTACACTGTATTCAATATTTATATATATATATACACTATATATATACTATATATATTACTATATATACACTATATATATATTACTATACATACACTATATGTATTACTATATATATACACTATATATATTACTATATATATACACTATATATTACTATATATACACTATATATTACTATATATATACACTATACATTACTATATATACACTATATATTACTATATATACACTACATATATTACTATATATACACTATATATATTACTATATATACACTATATATATTACTCTATATATACACTATATATATTACTCTATATATACACTATATATATTACTCTATATATACACTATATATATTACTATATATATACACTATATATATATTATATATATATATATATACACTTTTATCCCACACCTCCCTTCCAACCTTCCCCCCATGTCCACAAAGTCCATTGTATCATTCTTACTACTTGGCATCCTCATAGCTTAGCTCCCACTTATAAGTGAGAACATATGATATTTAGTATTCCATTCCTGAGTTACTTTACTTAGAATTATGGCCTCCAACTCCATCCAAATTGCTGCAAAAGGCATTACTGTGTTTCTTTTTATGGATGAGTAGTATTCCATGGTGTGTATATGCCACGTTTTCTTTATCTACTCGTTGGCTGATGGGCACTTGGGTTGGTTCCATATCTTTGCAATTGCAAATTGCACTGCTATAAACATGCATATGCATATGCATATGCATATGTCTTTTGCATATAATGACTTACTTTCCTTTGGATAGATACCCAGTAGTGGGATTGCTGGATATGATTTTTTTTTCAATGATTTAGTACTCCTAGAATGAATACAGCATATAAAGGCAAATGTATACAAATGAATGGATAACCGTTAAAGAACCACTAGTCTTAATTTCACAAATCTCTTTTCTTGGGAGAGAACTAACACTTTGATTTCTTTGGTATTCAATTATTTGTTGTTCATCTGACTCTCTTAGGAATTCAAAAGACTCCCCAAAGTCTTCCTGCAGCAAAGCCATGTCTGGGGCACTATGTAGAGTTAATTAGGTAAGCCAAATAGAACACAGAGATTAGCATAAAGTATAGTTAACCGTGTCTACCATAGAGTAATTGTGTTTTCTTACCACTTATGAAGAAATGATTATGTAGTAAATTAATGTTCCAATTTTACTATTATTTATAAAGAGCCACTATGTAAAAGACATTAAAAACTTCCGTAATGGTTGATCATTGCATGTCAACTTAGCTCCACCACGGTCCCCAAATAATGCAGTCAACATTATTCTGGATGTATTTGTAAGGGTGTTTTTTGATGAGACTGACATTTCAATCTGTGAATTTTGAGTAAGGCAGATTTTACCTCCATAGTGTGAGTGGACCTCATTCAATCAGTTGAAGACCTAAATAGAACAAAAAACTGAGCTCCACCAAGCAAGAGTAAATTCTGTTACAGGTAGCCTTTGACCTTGAACGGTAACATTGGCTTTTTTCCTGGAATTTCAGTCTGCCAGCCTACTCTGCAGATTTTTGGACTTGCCAGGCTCCATAGTCTTGTGAGGCAATTCCATAAAATAACTCTTTTCATACACACACACACACACGCACACACTCTAAAGGCTAGGTTTCTCTGGAGAACCCTGACTAATACAGCCTCAGACAAAAGTTTAGATATAATAAAAGTTTCAGTTTAGCACTAAACAGAATACCTATTCACAATAGAATTTAGTAAGAGTATTAGTGGTAGTCTGTAGCAGCTACATATAAGGGACGTCCTACCTTCTCTTTAAGTAGCCTTACTTCTCAAACTCATCTGAAATGTTGTAGTGTCCTTTGGCTATGTAGTGTATAGATTTTCTCATTCAATTATTTTTCTGAATTATCCTCTTTTAGAAGCAAATCCCAACTTTTTCTCATTATGAATTGTTACATATTTAAATTTTTATTTACTCTTAAAATATGCAATATTAAAGATTGCAGCAGATAAGACACAATGATAGCTCACAAATGTATACTTTTTAATGGGTTACAGTTTTGGAGTTGTTCTATGCAATTTATTTAGGGAATATAAAGGCTGTTTTAGTCAGTTAGGGCTGCTATCACAAAATGCCATTCACTGAGTGTCTTAAATAACTAATATTTATTTCTCACAGTTCTGGAGCTTGGGGATTCCAAGATCAAGGTGCTGACAGATTGGGTGTCAGTGAGGCTCTCTTTCTGTTTTGTAAATGGCCTTCTTGTTAAGTTCTCACATGCCTCCTTGGTGTTTTAACAGAGGAAAAGAGAGAGAGAGAGGCAGACAGACACATAGAGAGAGGTAAGGAGAGGAAGACAGAAGGAGAGTTCTCCTGTTTCTTCCTCTTTTTATAAGGGCATTGTTACTATCACGAGGACTCCACACTCATACCTAATCTAGTTACCTCCCAAAAGCTTATACGCTCTTGTTGCCAGGGCTGGAGTGCAATGGCGCTATGTTGGCTCACCACGACCTCTGCCTCCCGGGTTCAAGCGATTCTCCTGCCTCACCCTTCCCAGTAGCTGGGATTACAGGCATACACCATCACGCCCGGCAATATTATATTTTAATAGAGACGGGGTTTCTCTATGTTGGTGAGGCTGGTCTCGAACTCCCGACCTCAGGTGATCCGCCCACCTCGGCCTCCCAAAGTGCTGGGATTACAGGCGTGAGCCAGTGCCTGGCGGAATACTTAATTTTTAAACATTTTATGAGTGCTTCAATGTATAAAATTTGGAGAGACAACAAACATCCAGTCCATAGCAAAGGCAAACAAAAATTACAGACAACCAAGATAGATCAATGACTCAACTTCATCTTTTATGTATACATTCATCATTCTAATTGCTTTTCTCATAAAACAAAAGTATATCATTTATTTTCCGATGTTCACACTCACTCTGGATTTTTGTTGACTTCATTGGTATATCCCCATATGGAAGACAGTTCCTCCTATTATTTAAATAAAAGAAAAGAAAACAGAACAAAACAAAGTACAAAGAATGTGAAAAAGTTTTCCTGAGTATAATTGTTTATTAAGATTTGACAAACGAGGATGAAGAGGAGACAAAAAAAAAATGTTTTTCCACAGGCCAGGGCAAAATTCTATTTATATTTCAAGCAGGACATTACCCTACAATGAATCTACTACCCCTTCAATATCTCACCTCTATCTCATTTTGCCAAATCATCTATGTTGTTTTCTGTCCATCTTTTTTATCTCTTCCCTTTTCTTATAAGAAAAGCTCTGTCCTCATGTTGTGTTGCCTGGGCTCTTCTCAGCACCCCCGACCTTAGGGTCTTTGAGCTTTTTCAATTATTTCCCTCTAAAAATGAGTTGCTGTTACAAGAATTGTGGTGCAAACTGTTAAATGTAAAATCAAATAGAATTAACTAAATTAGAAATAATTTAGTTAATTAAAAATAAATAATTATAATTTAATTAATTAGGACTAATTATGTAGAAATAGATACAATATATTAATAATCATAATAAAGTATAAATAGACAATTTATTTTTTAAGTTAATATAAATGAATTTTTTAAATCCTATTATACGCTTTTTATAAGAGATACATGTAAAGTATAAATACAAAGAAAAATTTTAAAAAGTTGTATAAAAGTTATGTCAGTGCAATATTAAACAAAAAAGATGTTGGTTTATCAGTATCAGATATTTAGAATATAAGGCAAAAAAAAATACTAAGGAAAAGTAAGGTCACTGAACAATGACTTCAAATATATTGTAGAAAAAAAGAAACAGAGAATTTGATGAATACACCATTAAAGTGCACACAATTAAAAGCATTTTTGTAATGAATAGATCAAGTAGTCAAATTTAATAGAGATAAAGATTTAAACAAAGCAACCAATAAAATCTAGCAGATATACATAGAGAACTCTGCACTGAAGATTTTAATAGTATATGTTTTCTCAGATATACACATAAAACATTGATTAAAATTTACTAAATTCCCAGTCTCAAATTATTGGTATTATGCCATGAGTTATCATGTCCTATGGGTCTGGGAAGACCCTATAGTGTCAGAAATGAGAAAGATGTTTTAAATAATGCATTTGGAAATAGAATAGATGGGTAAATGAAGCTTACTACCTTCAATCAGTATTTTACTTACTGATATATTTTCACTTCATCCCTTTATGCTGCCCTTTGCACGTGGTGGTATGAATATTAGACTTTAGTCCTCTAATGTTTGGATCACTATACTACTATCAGGTAATTATATATAGTTTCATTGGAAAGTACTCAGGGTAAAATATCTCATTTTGATGCAAAAATTCATTTTGTTTAGTCGCTCCATTAGTAGTTGGGATTAATCAGAAGGAAAACATATAGCATGGGTTGGTTGAGGCTAATAACTTTACCTCTGTTTTATGTTTCGATCTTTTACTCTACTACAGGTTACTACCTTTATTTCCTAAATTTAAACTGCTCAAAAGATATTTATCTCCCCCCCACAAACTTGTTCATCCTCTTCTTTTTGGTTCCTCTCTGTCAGTGAGTGGAATTGCATATACCTAGAAAAATGCATTCTGAGTCAGAAACTGCAGACAGACTCTATCCTCCCTTTCGATCTTCACCACCGATCTTTACTGTTTGGACTTAATCTCTCATCATTTCTTATCTTGATTTTGCATCAGCAGGCTAACACTTCTTCTTGCTTCTAGTATTGTTCTCTTCTAATCCTTTATGGTACAACCAAAAGAGTCTTTCAGAAACACAAATCGAATTATAGCACATCCCTCTTTATTTTATTGATTGCCATTGCCTATGAGATGTATTCTAAACTTATTTGTGCAGCATATAAGGTGTTTCAAGAGCTTACCCTTTCTCAGTTTTCTACCCTCAAATCTTCCCTTTTCTCTCATACTCATCAAGTCACCCTATCAAACTATGCCTTTCTTTGTAACTTCCAGGATGCAAAATGCCTACTCTTGACTCCTTCTTGCTCAGAGAGCTCCCTATGCTTAGAAAATTTTTATTGTTTTTTTCCTATTCAACTTCACTAATTTCTACATCGTGACTCAGCTCAAAATCATCTCCATGAAGGAATGTGTTTGCAATTACTGCTAGTTCATGTGTTTAGCCATGTGACCATAATTCCACGGTAATTATCATCCCTGCATAGACTATTTTCCCATGCATATGACAACATTTAGATTGCAAGCTCTTTGAGAATAAAGAAAGAATTAGTCATTTGTGTATCCTTGGTGCCTATTATTGCTCAACATATATGACTCACACGTCTCATAGGAAATGTGTAGCTGAAGTAGAACCGAAAGGCATGAAGGGAGTATGGGAGTATGGGAAGGAATGCAGCAAGGAGGGAGGTAGTCCCTATTTCTGTATTAGCTAAATGAAGTAATTTGGATATATTATACACCTAATAAAATTAGCCTGTTTATTTCTTTCATCTGAAAGTCTTATCTGTGCACCCCCAAATTTCCCAAAATGCTGCAAGAAATGCTTTGGAAATGAACTTACTCCTCCAGTATACACAGCATCCCTCTTTAGTAGTTACACATGCTTAAAATATTTATTTTGGCTGGACACAATGGCTCATTCCTCTAATCCCAACACTTTGGGAGGACAAAGTGGTAAGAGGATTACTTGGGTTCAGGAGTTTGAGGTCAGCCAGGGCAACACAGTGAGACCCCATCTTTACAAAAAATAAAAAATTAGCTGGGCGTGGTGGTGCAGGTCTGTAGTTCCAGCTACTTGGTAGACTGAGGTGGCAGGATTGCTTGAGCCCTGGGAGGTGGAGGCTGCACTGAGCTGTGACTGCACTACTGCACTCCAGCCTGGAAAACAGAGCAAGACTCTGTCTCAACGACAGCAACAACAACAAAAACAACAACAACAACAAAAGAAACTTTTTTTTAACTAATCTAAGAATAATAATTAACGGTATTAATGGTATTCCTGTTTCAAAGGCAAAGATCTAAGTTACACAGAAACTTTCCTTCAGTAGTTAAAATTAATTATATTTTTCATACATTTTTCTCCTTTCCGACCATTGCTAATTCTGTTTCCTCCTGAAACAGAATTCTGTTTTAGAATTTATGCACTTCATTTTTAAAAACATTTATTTATTGTCTTCTCTTCATATTTTGACAGGTTTATTTAACATCATACATCTAAATTTAAAATATCTCTATTCTAAGTGGTCTTAGGATTCTGACCACCCTCTTTGCCTTAGGTATTATTATTGTCAAGTATTTCAGTTTTAATGTTCTTTTTCTCTTAGGTCTCAAACTACGAGTTATTTTTTTTTCCACGTTTAATTCACTTTATTTTTCTTGTATAAAAACCCTATATTGTAGCCACAGCTGGAGCCTGAGTCTGCTGCATGGAGACTCTGGTGTGGGTCTTGACGAGGTGGTCAGTGAATTCCTGATAGGGAGACTTGGTAAACATAGTCTCCTTCCAGAGGTCAGGGGTCAGGTAGCTGTAAGTCTTAGAAATAGCATCAAAGGTGGCCTTGGCGAAGTTGCCCGGGGTGGCAGTGCAGCCCCGGGCTAAGGTGTAGCGGTCATTGATACCAGCCATCATGAGCAGCTTCTTAGGCACAGGTGCGGAGACGATGCCAGTGCCCCTGGGTGCAGGGATGAGGTGCACCAGGACAGAGCCGCAGCGACCTGTCACCTTGCAAGGGACGGTGTGGGGCTTGCCGATCTTGTTCCCCCAGTAGCCTCTGCGCACGGGGACAATGGAGAGCTAGGCCAGGATGATGGCCCCACGGATGGCGGTGGCCACCTCGTTGGAGCACTTGACACCCAGACCGACGTGGCCATTGTAGTCTCCGATAGCAACAAACGCCTTGAACCTGGTGCGCTGGCCGGCACGGGTCTGCTTCTGCACTGGCATAATCTTCAAAACCTCATCCTTGAGAGAGGCCCCCAGGAAAAAGTCAATGATCTCTGATTCCTTAATGGGCAGGGAGAAGAGACAGATCTCCTCCAGGGACTTGATCTTCATGTCCTTGACCAAACGGCCCAACTTGGTGACGGGCATCCACTCCTTATCCTCGGCCTCAGCCTCGGCCCCGTCCACGGTCGCGACCCCGGCCCTGGACGCCACTGCCGAAACCTCCGCGGAAGCCACCGCAGTTCCCCATCCCAGGGCCACCAGGGCCTCTGCCCCCCGCCCCCCCCGCCCCCCCCGCCACCGTGCACCGGCGTCATCCGCCATTTGGTGTTTTCTCTGTAAAGAAGCGAGTTCTTATTTTTGTACAGAGTAAATTTTATTTTTCATTTACCAAACTTCATATCAACTCTTACTGACATTTCTTCTTGCATTTTAAATTTTCCAGCTGGGACCATATTCTCTCTTCTGGAGTATATTATTTAGATATTTCCTAATTGAGGATCTGTTATGGTAAACATTTAGTTTGTTCAGCTCTGAAAATGGTTGATTTTTTCCTAAATTTCAGTATAGTAAAGTAACTGCCTGAGGGGTTCTTCCTGCCTTGTAATAAGGAGAGTTTAGTAGATACGAGACCTGCAACACCACATGGGAGATGGAGTTTACTCAAATCATCTCCTCTGAAGCTCATAGGTTAAGGGTTTTTCAAAGGCAGCTTTGGGGGAAGAGGTGGGGGTGACTAGGTAACAGGCGCTTGCTGCTGATTGGTTGGGGTGGAGATGACATCATAAATAGTCAAAGCTGCCCTTTTGCAGGCTGAATCGCTTCTGGGTGGGGCCACAGGAGCAGGGTTGATGATGTAGGTGAGCCATGGGTGTCAGACATGCAAGAACCCTAGAAAGATATCTCAAAAGGCCAATCTACAATAGTGGTATTTGCAGGATTAATTGGGGACGTTGCCTTAGTAGGACTCAGGCTCTTCTCCTCCTCAGCATGATAGCCTGCCATTAATTTTACAAAAGCAGATGAGTTTTGGGTAGGGCCTATTATCATTTAAATGATAGCCTCAATGTCTTCCAAAATGAGCTTGGAATAATCATTAATTATTAACATAATAATAATTATCATTATAGAATATATTAATTATATTAAGCAATATTACATTTTACTATATTAATATATTATAATAATGTATAACTTTTAGTATAATATTCCTTTGAATAAGTATTAAGTATTCATATAATTAATTATTAATATAATTAACAATTATAACTATATGGTCTCAATTATTTCTGGCTCCAACGCCCAGAAATAATTAAGAGAAAGGCACGATGGGCTGTGAGTTAGCTTAGCTTACTGTTAGAATTTTTCTTACTGATAATTTTTGCAAAGGTGGTTTCAATTATTTAACTGAATATTAAGTTCTAAGTTAAGTTTTTTTTTTCTCACCCTTAAAAAAAAGGTCATTCTGCTACATTCTGGTTTCCATTGTTAGTATTGAGAAATTATTCCTCCATTCTAATTAACTTTTGTTTTTAGATGTCTCATTTTATTTCTTTTTTCTTTAAAGATCATCTCTTTGGTGTTCTTCAGAATCATGAAGAACAATTTCTTTTTTAGCTATCTGGCTTTGAATTTGTCAGGCTTCTTAAATCTGAGGAGTCATGTTTTTTGTCATGTCTGGAATATTCTCATTTTCATTTTGACTGTAGCTTCTCTTCCATTTTTTTCCCCCTTTTATCCTGAAACAGAAGTTAGACATATGTTGGACCTCCTCAGTCTGTGCTTCATGTACCTTCTCTTTGTATTTTTTATCTCATTGTTTCTCTGTGTCAGCCTGGGTGGTTTTATTTACTTGTTATTAACCACACTAGTTCTTTCCCAAGGTATCTGAATTAAACCTGCAATACAATATGTCATGGAGATTTTAATTTCAATGATTATATATGACTATTTTTACAAATTATATCCGATTAACTTATATATATTATTCCTTTTGGTGTTCCTACCTCTTTTGGTAAGCAAATAAAGCTTATTATATATCATTTAACTGTCATCCAATACTGCATTATCTTTGTGGGTATAACTTTACTTTTTTTTTCTGCTTACTCTTTTTTTTGTACACTGTTTCTGTAATTTTGGATGATGAGCTCTAACTATGGGATTGCCTCATCCAGACAATACTTGCTTTTACTACTGTTAAATTCGGGTAATACTTTTGAGTTCATATCTTTTGGTGGAGTGTTTTAGATCTCATAGTTTCAGTCTTTCATTTGGATGTAACTTTTTTTTTCAAATTGTATGTATGTAATCATCTTCCACATCTTCCAGAGTAAGCTTACTGCTCTGATTTCAATTTCTTTAATTTGGGTGGAATTTTTTTTAACTTATTACAATTAGTTATATATTTGAAAAGTTATTTTCTATATTGTATCCAAAATTTAAGTGTTTTGTTAAAAATTTGTTTTGTTAATATCTATTCTGTTGTTTTGTTTTTCCATTCTTTCAATGAAACTATATTAAGTACTATGTACCAGGCATTCTGATAGGTATAGGGAGCTGGGATAAATAAAGAAATAAATTATTACTGAATGACATAAAATATGCTGTACTGAAATCTGAATAAGAATTTATGGACACACATGAGATGTTGAATCAAAAAACAATTATTGGCTGGGTGTGGTGGCTCATACCTGTAATCCCAGCACTTTGGGAGGCTGAGGCAGGCAGATCACTCAAGGTCAGGAGTTTGAGACCAGCCTGGCCAACATGGTGAAACCCCTGTCTCTAATAAAAATACAAAAACTAGACAGACATGGTAGCACACACCTGTGACCCCTGCTACTTGGGAGGCTGAGGCAGCAGAATCATTTGAATCTGGGGAGCAGAGGTGGTTGCAGTGAGCCAAGATCACGTCGCTGGAGTCCAGCCTGGGTAACAAAGACAGACTCCATCTCAAAAACAAAAAAAAACAAAAACAAAAACAAGCAAACAAAATTATTAGCCACTTCTAGGAAAATAATTTTTTTAAAAAAATGTGTATGTATATATGTGTATACATACACGTGTATGTATATATACAGAGAGCATATTTACTTTGGAAAATGTACTTTTATCATTTGCTTTGGAAATGATAAGACAGGCATTCTTTCAAATATGTGATCAGGATATCAGGATGAATTTTGTAAATGAAGATAAAAGAGAGTATATTTCAGTTGAATAAATGGTAGAAACAATGTCACTGAAATTTAAAAATATATATATTGCCATGAATTACAAATATTTAATTGTTCTAATTGGCTAGTGAATGGGGTATGTAAAAGAGAGAAGTAAAAAAATAATAATGAAAAAGCAGATTCATGAGAAGAAAAGCTAACACTAGAACTAAGAAATTTGAATTTTATTTTATTAGTGAGAGACAGTAAGTGAAGCGAGTGGGTAGTGGTATTTGACATTATTTGAGAAAGAAATTACATGAGGAATGCTCTTCTAAATTTGGATAGAATTTTTACAAAATGAAAGGTGGGTCGAGATATGATGTGGGCAAAATAGTTCCTCAATCATATCATTCTAAAAGTATCTTATAACTACAGGATTATTACTGTATGAAGATAATTGATTCAGTCAGGATATTTTAGGAAAACAGAAGCCTTTCTAGGTGTTACATACTAGAAGAATTAAATACAGGGGAATAGATACTAATAAACCTGCTGGAATAGTTGGAAAAGTGAAGACCTTGGAAAAACATGATTAAAGTTCTGAAAATCAGATAATACAATAATCACAAAGAGCCTCTATCAATTATTGCAGCAACCTGTAGAATTGAAGGGGATTATTCATGAAAAGAAATCAGAAAATCTCTTGTGAAACTGCAGGAAGTCATCTGCCACAGGCTGTCTGCCTGTGTGTTATTTTCAGGACAAAATGGCTTTTCATTCTCTCTGCCTTCCAAATATCATTCAAGTGCCATTCACTGGTGAATGTCAAATGGAACCCTGATGGCAAGGGAGCCTGAGAAATGTAAACTCTTGGTTTCCTGCCTCTGAGATACATGAGGGACATGGGAGGAAACAAAAAAGATGTTGAGAGGCCAACAGAAAATTCAGCATACACTTACAAATTTACTACATAGCTCTCAATATTTTGCTCAGTACGCAAAGCAGTAAAAATATGTACTGGAAAATGCCTGGAGTGTTTACTGACAATTTTAATCACTTTAGTGCAGAAACAACTAATCAAAAGGTTTAGAAAAATCATTCCTATCTGAAAGCACTTGCTTTTAAAAATCTAAAAAGTACCAATGAAGAAGATTAAGAATGGGAAACAAGTTTTTTGATTTGTCTGTTTTTTCTTTAATGTGTGAGCATTTGTCACAGTTGAAACACCATATTACAGGATATGAAAAGAAAGCATTCTGGAAATGAGGTTCTGTTAGATTACTCTAAGTAATAATTCAATTTTATCAAGGTGGGAACTATTCCACCATGTTAAGTAAAATATGTAGGAAATACAGGATTCCACAAATCTACCAGGGAATATATATTCATTAACACACCAAAATACACACAGCTCTCTCCTTAACTGGCATTTAAATAGATAAGGCATCTAGATATCAATCTAAGTACTTTTCAAAAAGCAAAATTATTACATATTTGCTTTTCATAGCCAAGCTCATACCGGTCTTTTAAATCCACTTTCTATCCATTTTCTTTTAGTTTGACCTGTTATCAGCAGTCTCTTTTAAGGTTAAAAAACCTAAGAATCATAAATACACGAGGCCTTGAGAGAAAACGTAGTTTATCTGATTAATTCATGATTTTGACCAACCATGCTTTGTAACAGACACTAAAAGAAATATATATTTCAATTGTATTTTTTAAATTGTATGCACAACTTTATTTTCATGCTAAATAATGTATGACTTTCATTTTATAATATTATATCCAACTTTAATATTGTAAATAAGACATTAAGTAATAGTTTCAGTTGATTATTAACTGTACATCTGGAAATGTTAAAACTAGAATTTTGTTTCCTTTTTATCATATTTTAAAAATATCTGCTTAACTTTGTTATAGGGCTGGATTATAAAAGCAAATTGATGTCTCATATCTAAATCATAACCTTTTTGGTTCATCTCTCTATGTTAGTTGATTTTTATGTAGGGAAAATCAGATGCAAAATAGTTGAAAGAAAAAAGAAAAATTAATAATAAATCAGTAATAGTAAGCCTGAGTACCTGAGACCATATTTCTATATCATTGCTTGATCTCTCTCTCTCTCATTTCAATAATTTCCATAATTTCAAGTAAGTGCAAAATGATAATATTCATTTCATTATTTGTCTGAGTACATGACCCCAATTTATAACAGCATCCAAATTTACAATCCATAGCACTTTTTTTAAGAGATGCAAACCAAACATTTCTCTTTATAGGTCAGTGTGAGTAATCCTTTCATGCAGAGGGAGCTTTGCAGGTCCTCAAAGAAACCCCTTAAAGAGGTTCAGGGATATTACAGTGCAGCTTTCTTCAAAAACTAAATTTGCATTGGAACTGTTTACCTGAAAATCGTTTTTAAAATGTCTTATGCAGCCCCAGAGACTTTTGAACATACTTAGTAAATGAGGTAAATACTGGTTAGAATGTTTTAACTAAATAAATACCTGAGAGTTACTCTTTACCTATTGGCAAGATTCCACAACTCCAGTATCTGAGTGAAAAATAAAGCTGAATTTTCCATCAACCCCAACAACACCTTGGTTTTCTCAGAGACTTCATTAAAATGAATGTTCTTAAAATTTAAACATTGCAGCTCTCACCTCTAAGTTTTGCAGAAATGATTCTTTATTTATGAGAGATCAAAAAAGGTTATACAACACCAGTCATCCTGTCACAAGGGCTTTTGAAGTTTAGTTATATTTTTATGCTCCTGTTTCTGTTCTTAAAAATACAAAGTTTTCAGCATCATGTAAAGAATATTGCAAAGTATATTTCATAGAATTATTTTTCTTCTAAAAAGGATATTGCCCTCATTATATCTGCTTTCTTTCATGAAGAGAAACAAATTATATATTTTAAGAGCACATTTAAATTTGAGAAATGAGAAAAAAATAAAGATTCACGAAGATATTTAAAAGTTCGAATGCTCCAGTGTTTTACCTTTCACAGGTGGTTTAGTGATAGGAAAAGGCATTCCTTTTATTAATATGTGTGTGTGTAAAAGAAAAACTAAAAACTATATTAAATATAATTCTCAGAAGGCGTGGATCTCATATTCATCTTTATCAACACACTTAGGGAGCATAAGGAAAAGAAATAAATAATTTCATTAAAAGAAGGCAGAAATTAACCTGCCTGATAACTCTAGTTGGCTAAACCTCTTCTTTAAGCTGTTGAAATTGTCAAAGGCAGGCCACAGTCCATATTGACTGTAACTACAAGTTAGCCATCGTAGCTGAAGTCCTGGGGAATTCTAGTTTATTTTATAGAAGTATGATACTGTGGTATTTTTTTGGACTTGCTCTTACATAAATGAGAGATGTCTTGCCAAGTTGTAATCAGTACCTGCAAGAACCTCTAGAGGAATAGGCAAAAGTTAATATCTATTGAAAATCAATCCCATTCACTCTTCTGAGTAAATAGAAAAAACAGGCTCATTGCTTGCCTAGGTACAAAGCCTATGAACAGCATTTGAAAGCCAGAGGCAAAAGTTCCAAGCCTTCTCCTCTGTACTTTTTCAAGAACTTTACATTTCATTGTCTTGAAAGTCGAAAACAACTCCAAAAAATCCGTTTTTTTTTTTTAAATTATTGACTTTAACTGTCTCCTTTCATCCAATGAGTCCAAGAAAAGAGAAGGCAATATCATAATCACTTACCTCTTACTTTCATTTGAGCCTAGTGCCAGGAAGCATTTAATAAGACATTTCAATAGATGACACAGTAGCAAATTGAAATAAAGACAAAACAAAATGAAATAAAGATTAATGTATCAAAAACCACTTTTAAAACAAACATAAAATCCAGGTCTTAAAATTTTTTAGAAAAGGATTCAAATGTTATATCAAAAAAGGGTAGTTATGTCCTTGTAGCTGACATAGAACTATGGCCAGATCTTAAAGACACATTTCATTTTTGTATAATTTCTTTTCACATTTGGTATATCAACCTGCAACTGTAAAGTAATACATTTTAGGTACATGAGGATTCATGTTTTCCATAATATTTTTGTCTTATTAGATTCACTTCTACGTATCAGCAGTATTGGTAATTATATGTGTTGGCTGATTGAGTCTCTAAGAATTCCAAATCTCTAAAAATCTTTCTTTCTAACAGGAAGCCATGTGGGTTACTGATGACTTGGATCATTAGCCAGAAACTCAAGAGCCTACAGTAGTCAGTGAGAGAATTATAATCGATTAGAGTGTATTTTCTGTGCCGGTTATCAATCTATTGCCTCTCAGCTTTAAATCCATATGATGCTTTGCCCTGCTTTGGATTCTGAGGCTGGTCCCTCTTAACATTTTTCCTTTGCCAACTGGCACCTGGGTAAACTTTATCATGGGAAGCAATGGTGGGACACTGCAGGAAGAAGAGTCATCTCTTGCAGGTTCCAGTGTCTGTTTCTTTCCTTCTTGCTTCTGCAATGTGTGGCAGCCAGCAGTAGGCAAGACACATGGTGGCACTCATCCTCCACAAAGTTTTTTATGGTATCCCAGTGGGTGACTTCCCAGTGAGTCTTGCTGGCCGTCCAGCAGGCAGTTTTCTGTGTTCAGTCTTGCAGTCTGCCCTTCTTCCCTATCCAGTATGTCATAACCAGACCCTCTCCACTGAGGAATCTAGCCCTGGGTTTGAGGGTGATTGTGCTCTCTTCCAAATGTGTTTCTTCCCTAGGTACTCTGCCTTAGCCGTTAGCTGCTTCCTATGGATGGGATCTATGAATCCTTCAAGGATCTCTTTACCCTGTGGCAGTTAATCCCTTGTTACTAGCTAATAATTTTTATGTTAAATTTTCCCTGCACAAATTACTGGTGTGGTTTCTCTCTTCTGACTCGACCCTGAATGATTTATTCCTATCAGTTCTGGCTATTACATGGTGGAATACGTGTTTTTAAATCTTCATATTTTTCAAATAATCTGGAGGGTTTTTTTGGTAAAAACTTTAAATTTCATATATGTCATTTGACTTAAAATTTAGAAATCATAATGCAAACAAATATTCTATAAATTTTACGGTTTTCTAATCCTGCTACAGATAAGTGGGGAGGCAGATAGGTGAATGTAGAGTTACTGAATAGGCAAGTTTGTAGCAGAAGTGAAATTCGAACACATCAGCGCAATGAGCCATTGAGGCAGGGAGATTGGAAAGGTGAGGCTAGGGTCAGGCTTTTAAAAGATTGTTTTGGGAGAAAGTTAAGAGAGAAAGAAGATATTTCTCAAGCAAACAAAAAAAATTACAGCCACTTCAAATGTTGTCAGGAAGAAGTTCCACATAATGTATGTACACACACACACACACACACACACACACACACACTCAATTAAAACATACAGAGAATTAAAGTTAAGTCATTTGAGGCTAGAATCCCTCATGGAAATGGAAATGATTTCCTATTTCCATTTAACATGAAAAGAATCTTGAGCTTGCCTAGTTTTTAAAAGGGTAAATTGGCACTTTTTTTGCAGCTAAGAATTTTAAAAGATTAGAAGGATCTAGAAGAGAAAAAAAGTGCAAGCAATTTTAAAAATACATATATTATTTTTGAACGATCTCAAATAGATGTGATGTGATTTTGTCACTTTACTGTGATCTAATTGTATATTCAGGAATGCAAGCCAGTTGCAAGGGTTGGTTCTATTTTAAGAACTCTCTTCTTTCACATTAAAAACGGAGAACAAAAGGGACAGCCAGGTGAATAGTGTCTGCTAATCTAGGTACTGTCCACTCAACCTTAGCATGATGGTTAAAGAAGGCTAAATATTTGAACAGTTTAGCATACAGAAGCATAGGGTCAGTACATCTTTATTTTTCATCTAGGCAGCTGGGCAGAAAATTAGTCAATTGAACTCCATCTGTCTCTATCTTTTCTCATTAGTTTTTGGAGGAAACATAACATTTTTGCAATATATATGCTCTTTTGTTTTTTTCAAAGTATATGAATTATCCTAATGCAAAAGTATGATGAAAAATATTGAATGTCATGTCAGGAGGTTGGTGTATTTTCTCCTAATTCTAGCTAGGTATTGACATCTCCCATACATAATATAAAAATGCTGTTAAGAACAATGCTATTTTTCATCATATAATATGAACAGCACCAACAGTAATTTGTAAAACAATTAAAATGTTGAATAATAAACATATAACTGTGACTTACTAACTTATATGTATGAGGCATATAACCATGAAAAAGACAAAGTTCCTGCATTCAAAGAGCTCTGTTTTTACTAGTGTGGATGAACACATATCTGACCAGTTTTCTTCCTAGATTATGGTAGGTATCATAAGATAGTAATAAGCAAACTGCTAGGCACCTGGGTAACAAGGTTGATTAATTCTTCCCAAGGTTGATTAACAAAAGAGATTAACTGTGCTATGATAAATGACTAGGTTATCCCAATGCATACAAGGTAGCAATGGTTACCCACTCAAAGAAGACTGCCTGAGAAAAAATATAGAATGTTTGGAGGTAGCCAATGATGTAGTAGGGCTAGAACATAAGGTACTTGGGGAAAATAACCAATAGATCAAAAAGTGAAAGGATTGATGCACTGCTAAGGAGTTTAGATTTCATTGTCTGTGAAATGGTATTGCCAGAAATGTTTTCCAGCTTCAGAGTGGTTATATATTCATGTTTGTGTTTTAAAAGAATAAGCCTAGCAATGTAAAGAGTGTAGTTGGAGACAGAATGCATGAGCTCCCAGGAGCTTAGGGAATGGGCTCGTGGAGTAACTGAGAGCATTTGACGATGAGAACCGGAATCACAGAAGAAGTGTGGAGGATGAAGCATAGGACAAATTCCAAAGACATTTCAAAGATAAACTTGAGAGGACTTGGTTGACTGGATTTAAAGGGTTAGGAGAGGTCGGAGTCAAAAATGATTGAAGTTTTCCAGCCTGTGTGACTGGGAGGAGACTGGCCCCATTACTGGAGCAAGGGAACACAGAGGAGCAGCAACTTTAGGGCGGGGGTGGAAAGATAATGAGTCTAATTTGAAACATCTTAGGTTTTGAGTGTCTGTGGGCCAGGCATGCTTCGTATTTTCTAAAAATAAAAGGGCTTTAGGGGCAATCATCTAAAATAATTGTAATATTAAAATATAATTTATAAATGTCACCCTGATGTAAAAATATTTAGCAATGCACATCATTAGCTCACACCATGCTATTTCGAGAGGCCTATGCATGCACATTAGGTCTAAGGTGTAAAAGTCTTTCCATTAGAGAATGTGGCCCAGACAATTACATTTGATTTGACCTACCTCCTTGTGCATTTCGGAGACATGGATTAAAGAAATAAAATATTTTTTATCTTATTTTACTAACAAATATTTTGGATAACTCATATATACAGATAATTGGATTTTTTTAAAGTAAAAATTAGACAATAAAATATTGAGTAGAGAATCGGGTGGCTTTAACTAATGAAAATAGAATGAACTATATGTTCCTTTTAGTGAAGAATACTTACTCTTTTAAAATGTCTAAAATCAAACAAAAGTGCTCAGTAATTTCTTCCATTAAATTACTATATTAAACCTTCTAATTATGACTGCTAAATATTTCAATTGGATTGTAGAACAGAACGAATAATAGGATTAATACTAAATTCTAAATCTATTTTATATAGTACTATTGAATTTGATTAAATCAATGGTAATTTAGCAATTAGTACAAGGGCATATAAGATGTTACCATGCAAACAGTCTGTAAGGCATACTAGCAAGCTGTTAAAACTTTGGGAAACAGCAGGTACTGGTTGTTAGTCTCTTAAAGTCTGTTTCCTCACATTTTCTTACCTCTAGCCAAGCCCAAAACTCTTTAGAATACTCATCCAATTTTATAAAAATATTAACAACTCATCCATCTAATTGAGCAGTACTTTCAACTCTATTGGAACTTTCTGATTCGAATAGAATGCTGGAGGAGCAGCATGCACTAGCATTGCAGTTACATGCACTCTGTTTTGAATATTTATAATTCCTCAGTTTTACTCAGCATTAATGGGCTTACACTTCTGCTTTTAGAGTTGTCTTACCCCAGGTGATTGTTTTGCTCATAGCTCATCTCAGAGTATACAGCTTACTCCATCACAATTTTCACACAAATTTTTGATGACAAACATCAATGCATATTTCTTGTGTATCATCACAGTTCATGAAGATTTCACTTATTTTTCTCATTTGATACCTTCAATGGCTCCAAAAGATGATCTGAGAAGTATTATTTGAACACATTTACAGAAGAGGAAATAGTATCAATGATTTGTTTAAGTTCACATCACTAACAAATGATGGAAATTACACTAGAATCCCGAATTTCTTTATTCAAAATATATGTCACAGACTTAGAATGGCCAAAATGCCAGTACTAGAAAAAATATTCCCACTGGAGATTTCTTTGTCTTTGATGTTGTAATGTTAAAGAACATTCTCTCTCTCTCTCTCTCTGTCTCATTAAACTTAAGACGAGAGTGATTCCTAGTCTAATAGTTAAAAGAAGCACACTAATGTAATATATTTATAATGTTCTTTTTCTACAAATAAGCACAACTTACTGTTTAGATTGTCTTTTTTACATTCAATCTTTAAATTAATCACCAAAGAGTCTTAAAATTTTTAAAAAGCATTTTCTATCAGTATAGAAAATGTGGCCAGATATCAGCAATCCCACATAGGAGCAGGGGGAAATAACTATTCCAGATCCATGCTCTAGAAGGTATACAAAGGTACCACATTACAAGGAGCAGGGCCTTGGAAAATGCAAGGAAACAGAGGCTCCTCCAGACAATCCAATCCATCTCCATTTTGAGTGCAATACGGTCCTAGGAATTTAAGTGGACGGAATTATCTCTTTACTTCTTTCTGTTCTGTTTTCCTATGTGCTCTCACTTTCACTGAGAAACTAATGAGAGGAAAAAATAACCCAGAAGAAACATTCTGCCTTATCAACAGAGTTCAGTGCAAATAGTCAAAGCATACCGGATATAATAATATCGCAGCTTAATTAAAAGGCTTTTAAAGCAAACCTTAAAATTATCCACATTAAGTAGTGACATTGCCTCTGGTCAGAGCCAGTGCTCTTAGAAAGCTTTTATCCAGAAAGAGATTTGTTTCTGTAAAATGAACAGAGTGGTTGTTATTGCTCTTTCTTTTTTGGCAGATTGAGAATCTCCCCTAGGTAAAAATGTGTAAGACCATTAGTGTACCACCTCTAGGCCAGTTACTGTAGAATCTCAGAGGTCTTTTATGTCTTTATATTTTTTGTTTGTTAATAGAACAGTGAAAACATACATGAGGCCATATAGCATTTATTTCTAATCTGTACTGAAATCTTAACTTCTCTCCTTTCTAGTTGTAAATTTTGAGCTACTTAACTTCCCTCAGTTGCAGTTTATTCGTCTCTGAAATGGCAAAAGTATATCTAGCTCACAGGCATGTGGTGAGTATTCCATGAGACTATTAATGTAAAGTACTTATCAGTTTAGAGTACTTTAGGTGTTGTTATTATTATCATTTGTCTTACTAATACCAATTTCATTGTTATTCTGTGATCCTGTGACGTTTTGGAGATCCCGCATACAGCCTTAAAGGCGAGTCTTCACTTAGATTGCAGCTAAGGACCATTGCCATTGGCTGGTCATGACTGTATGCTGGCACATGTCCCCATAATTCTACCTCAAGTCCCAGAGGATGCTAACTATGAAACAAATTCCCAACAGATCAACAAGAGTTCTTTACTTTTTAAATTCACTGGTACAATGGGCTCCATGAAAAGGCAGTGACTTGCACTTTGAACAACAGATCAACAAGAGTTCTTTTTAAATTCACTGGTACAATGGGCTCCATGAAAAGGCAGTGACTTGCACTTTGATTCTTTATTTCTTAAGTCAGCTAAAAAATTCTAGGTTGTGCAAAGACTGAAAAGATACCTATTTATATTTATTTCATTATTATCTCCACCACCCCCAAGCCATCAAGTGAAGGCAGAGAGGAAAGTTGTCTGCAAATCAATATGATATATACAGGAGTGGTCCTTCAGTCCTTGCTGTGTCCTGGACAGCACATTTCCTGCTCTTTGAGGCCAGTCCAGCCAAAGGAGAAGTAGAAAAAATGCTGTGATTGACATGAGACTACACAGTGGGCTGTCTCTGAATCCTGACAAGTTGAATCACTGCTGGAAAAAGGGCACTTATTGAATTTACAGAGCTCTGTAATTAGTTGCAAAGCTAAATTTGCAGCACCAGCAAGCATATCTCAATCCTTACCTGATCCTTATATCGCCAGCTGTAGTTAAGGTTGAGTAAGCTGGCCCTCATGTTGGCACATTACAGAAGGGGAAATATTCTAAGAAACAATATTAGCAGAAAAAAATGTAGATTTTAAAATAATAAGTAGCTCAACATTTTTCTGATCAAATTTATAAAAATAACTATACACATACATATGCCCCCTTTCCCACATTTTCTTCCTTCATTTGTTCTTCTTTCTTTCATTTAAAGATAGAAGACAGTAAAAGTCATTCCATTGGATCCAGTGGGATTTGGTGGGGAACTGAATTCCCATTGGGATTCAGTGGGGAACTGAATTCTCAGTAGGATTTGGTGGGGAACTGAATTCCCATTCCATGGGATTCGGTGGAGAACTGAATTCAGGGTTGAAGATTGGCTGAGCACAGCACAGGCTGCCTTTCAGCCCCACCACCCTCATTAGCAAGCAATTGCTGAGCAAGGCTTAACTTACACAATTGTACATGGAGGCCCTGACAATAGGAAATAATTACTGGGGATGAGAACTGCAGTTATTAGAGAAGAGCAGAATTAACATGACTAATACAATTGAGAAAGTATTAAAGGCTGACTAGATGCTTCTCCATGTGGTTCTACTGAATAATCTTTCTGTCAGTTTAGCCAAGAACAAAAGCACAATGGGCAATTATCAAGTTTCATAGCAGGTCTCAGGTAGGGGTAGGTGGGATTAAGTTTAAAAAGATGTTATGCAATATGAGGAAGCTATGCAACGGGGACCAGTAAACAGCGTATGGTGGTCAAGAGCCACCGTAGTAATTTGAGTGCAGATCTCCTCCAAATTCTTTATATTATACACATTGGTATAAATATGTCAGTCTTTTCTAAAATGCATGTTGTTGGCAGCTAAGAGAAATGAGAAAACAGGTGATTCATCAAAAGACTTGCGTAACTATAACATAATTCAATTAAAGAAGTAGAGGCTATCATAGTTAAAAAAATGTAAATTGTAATTCCTGATCTCCATGGCAATACACTTTAAAAAACCCAGAATATATGTTCCCTTGTGATATTTCAATTCTGTATACCAGAACTTTATGATGCAATATAATAGTCTCATAATTAAAAGGCCCATTTTGCTTTTAAAACTT
Organism: Pongo pygmaeus; assembly: GCF_028885625.2. Taxonomy (NCBI): domain Eukaryota; kingdom Metazoa; phylum Chordata; class Mammalia; order Primates; family Hominidae; genus Pongo; species Pongo pygmaeus. Next base: position 150,767,772 of record NC_072373.2, on the reverse strand, counting down.
ATAAAGCAAATTAGAACTGATCATGTGTTAATAAATGAACTCATTTATGCATATCGTGCTTTGTTCACTGTTGTTTGCCCGGAGCCTGGGACAGTTCCTGACACATATAATTGACATGATATAAATATTTTTCAAGGAATGAATGAAATTTAATAAATCAGTTTTGTGTACCTTAGCCCATTTGATCCTGCGGAACATGTATTAGAAACCCTGCTTGATATATATGGAAACAGGCTAGAAAGTTTAGAAAGAAAAGTTCATTTATTGTTGCACAAAATTTCATTGAGTGAAAATTGGATCTCAGACATGAAGACTACTGGATTCCAGTCTATGGCTTTCTAACATACACTTACTCTCTCATTTGTAACAGTAGGCTATTACCTTCTAACTTCCTAATTCTCTCTAAACTAAAAGTTGCTTCCTGTGTCATAGACTTTCAGATGTTATTAGTAATGGCCCAGGGTTCCTTTATCACAGATTAAATAACAGAAAACAAATATTTAAGTAGCAGGTTATACATGAAAATATTTAAATATAGGTTGTTAGCACCCAGAGTTTGGATCTTTTGGACCATATTATATTACCTTATGAATAATAGGAGGCCTGTGTTTTGGTGATAATAAGTAAAAAGGAAATTTAGTTTTTTAGAACATATCCAGACATGGCTTTGTTAACTGTGGTGGAATGGGTTGATTATTTCAACGCTTCACATCTTCAAGGACTCACACTGTTTTTATTGCTCTCCACCCTGCCATCCTAGGAGGACTCTCCTCACCCTGCTACAGGCACAGCATTGTTGCAGCATAACTATGTACTACATTAATGTCACAAAAGTGACCACCGATAGACCATTCTTTACTGTGTGTCTCTTTCCAAGAATAAAGAAACTTTTCCCTAAAGACCCTAAGCAAACTTTTTTTAATAGCTTTTTGCCACAATTATGTCATATAAATCAATCAATGGCAAGGAGAATGGAATTATCATGATTGACTATCATAATCAGTATTTACTCCTGAGGAACACTAAATGAGACAATATATGCAGCTTCCTTAGCACCGTCCCTTAGCACAAAATGTCAGCATTCAGTAAATGTGAAGGACTTTCTCCATTAGTCAAGAAATAGGCATATTCTGTGGAATTATGAAGGCAACCACCAAAAGAAATAACACTGGGCCAGATAAAATACAGTTTCTCCTGTAAATTGTGTCTGCGTTAAAAGAGGAAGGGGAAGATCATATTTTCTTTTTAATATGTTTTTAATTATATGGTTGAAATTGCTTTGCTATGTGTACTTATTAATTTTTATCATGCTTACCCCATTATATTAGTGCATTTCAGTATTAATGTAAATATCAGAACCCATTTATTAAACTTGAATTATTGTATTGCTGAGCCCTCTATGTGTGCCACAGTCAAAGATTCTGCCATCATTTATGTAATCAACATATTTACTAAGAACCTATGATGGGCCAAGCATAAGGAGAGACTCATAACTTGTCAAGGGGCCTCTCATTATACTGTAGTGCCCAGAAAGCATAGTTCTCTAATAAACATCTACTAATATTAATGGAGAAAAATGGGAATTTTTAGTTTTATTACAGCGTTACAACCCTACTTTTTAAAAGATTGATGTTTATGAAACAATCCGCTAGAATAAATAATATGGAAGACTCAACTTTTCCTATACATTTGTCAGTTTGGTCTTCTTTTTTATGGCAAGATAAATTATGTGATTTGCTAAAACAATAAAAGAATTAATTTCCACAATTTTCTTCTCGATAACAGAAATATTCTTAAAAATTTATTAAACATATCTTTTCTCTTTATATATGTATAAACGGTCTCAACTTCTTCTATTTTAGTGTAGCGCAGTGTTAAACAGCACCAGCTTTGAAATCAGATAGACCTATTTTCACATTCTTATACTCTTGGTTTTTCCATTTAGTCTGTGCATGACTTTGAATATGGGCAAAATTCTCTAAGCCTCACTCTCCTCATCTATAAAAGGATCCTAATAATCCCTTTCTAAATTGGGTTGCTGTGAGGATGAAATGGGATAATGCAGTAAATAATTTAGTACTGAACTTGACCCATAGTGAGCATCCACTAAATATTAAATGTTATTATATTTGTAGTGAGTAAATGATATCTACGCCTAGTGTCCTAGTGAGTAAATGATATCCAAGGCTGGCGCAGTGACTCACGCCTGTAATCCTAGCACTTTGGGAGGCTGAGGCAGGTGGACTGCCTTAGCTCAGGAGCTCCAGACCAGCCTGGCCAGCATGGTGAAACCCCATCTCCACTAAAATACAAAAAAATTAGCAGGGCATGGTGGTGCATACCTGTAGTCCCAGATACTCGAGAGGCTGAGACACAAGAATTGCTTGAACTCGGGAAGTGGAGGTTGCAGTGAGCAGAGATTGTGCCACTGCACTGCAGCCTGGGCAACGGAGAGAGACTCCATCTCTAAAAAAGAAAACAATAACAACAACAGTAACAACAACCGCCCCCCCCCCACACACACACACAAACCAAATGATATTTAAATTGGCTGTTTTCTGCTGTGTTTTAGGATGTATACACTCACAGGAACAAAGTTTCAATGGAAGCTAATTTTTTGAGGTGGTCCTTAAACACCGAGTGCATTAAAAATCTACTAAAAGGCCATATTGGTACCACATGCCCTAGTTCTTGATTTGCTGCCTCATTTGGGGGAAAGACTGCCCCCTTTGGGGGAAAGAAGGAGAAAGATGAAGAATAGGAATAGGAGAAGTATGGTGAAAGGATAATAGTTTTCTGTTATTAATACTTCCTGGACACATTGTTAATTTTAGAGACTAGTTTGAAATAGGTGAAACTTTCTTTTTGATTTGATATATTCCCTTTCCATGAAGCCTCACAGAGTAAGTGTTCAGGTTTGCAGCGTTGAGATTCTCTAAAAGAATAAAAATTTTCAGAGTGAGTCCATAACAATAGTGGAAACATTAGGGAGTAATAAAATAGTGAAACAAAAATAGTGTTTGTTTGTTATTTGCTTGTACTTATTTCTAACTTGAGTATTGCTTTTACTTGGTATATTTTAAAACTGGAGACTATCAAAATTTATAAAGTGTAGATAGTGTGTATTTGTATGCGTTCTTTTGAAAGTATATCAAGGCTCTTGTAAGAATGGAAGACTCAAGTCATTTCTACCAATATAGGTTATAATAAAGCTATTTAGAATTTGCTTAAATGGAGAATGTGTACTCACTTAGTTAGGTATTCCGTTATCCTTATAAAAATTTCGTGTAGGAGTTTTTCCTCAATTAATCTGCTCGCACACAAGGCAAAAAAAGCATATGACTTACAAATTGAATGAAGAGAAGAATCTCATGCAAAATGAGAATAGAGATAGCAAAGCTGCATTGTACCCTTTACATATGGGCTAAATGCTTTCCTGAAATGTCTGGAAAGCAAATTTCTGCATTATTGAGCCTATTACCTTTCATTCTATTTACTGGACTGAATATCCATTTTGCCAGGGGTGGAAAAAGAGCCATAAAGAAAACTAAATTCCTTGGCTCCACCCAGATCTACTTCTGAATTCCCCTTCCTCTTCTTTCCCAAATGGAGACCCTGGGGGTAATGCTCTTCAAGGAGACTGCAGACTGTTTCCAGGAAAACTTCTGTAAATCTCCAGACTAATTAGGATGGAGATTATTTCTTGTCCTGATCCTATCTTTTTCTTCCTTACCCTCAACAAGGTCCCTGTCTGTTGTCTTTCCAGAGATGAAGACAGGGTCCCTAAAGGGTACCCTCCTTTACTCCAAATATTGACAGTGGTGAGGAGCTAATAATACTCATTTAGCTGGGATTTATCTAGAATCTTCTCATTTAGGGATAAGAATGGGAGCAAGGCATATTCCCCTAGTGGGCATCTAAGCATATTTCCTCTGTTTCCTCTGAAGACCATTCATTTGGCCCTAGGAAACATTCCACAAATACAGGGTTGGGAGAATGCCTGCTTGAAACCATATTCTTGATTTATAAATCCCATAACACAAAATGCTGCACACAGGTCGTGAAGCAAAAATCCTACATGGTCACATAAAATACTCTGGCTTTATTTATTTAAAGAATTAACCTTTCTCTCATAGGCAGCTGGAATTTCTATCAGTTCTCCCTAACTAAGGTATTTTATATGTAATTGCCACATTGCCCCACTCAAATAAGAGACACTATCAATTCACTCTGTTGCCTCCAGTTGTTTCTGTCACAAAAATAGGACCCTTGGCTGCTTTTACTTCCTTTTAACAAGTATTTGTTAATTTTGATAATTCGCAGAGTTTAAAGAACAGCAGTTCTGTTTGTGTAAATCACAAGATTTAATTAGAGAAGAGGAATCCAAATGGTGCAAATAAAAGTCTGTGCATAATAAAATATTAATTGCCTTTAAAAATACAATAGTGTTCCAGTATTCTATTACACTCTAGCGGAAAGTGCTGCAAGCAACAGAGTGCAGTACCACAGCTCAGCTGTAATCATGGCAGCCATGGAAAGCTGTTTGCAACCCTGAAAGGCTGGAGGAGCAACTGCCTTTGTTGCATTGCTGATTAGGATATCTTAGGTGTTTTTTCCCTTGGGGTGTGGGACATCCATCATATTCTTATCGTACTTCTCATCCTTGCACTCTTCTGTACCTTTTCCTAGAAATTTCTAAAATGTGGAATACTGTAAAGAATTTAAGATCTTAGGGTTTCTGGTAGAGGGAAAAAGCAAGTTAAAAGAAGGGAATTTGTTTTGGCTCTACCACTGAGATATTGCATCAGTAATAAGTCCTGTGACCTTGGGTCCACGGCTTCACATAATGAGATCTCTGCCTCTTCACCTGTGGAATATATAGGGCAAAGTGCTCAAATCAAAAGGGGTCCCTTTGATTTCTAACCAGTCTAGTATTCTAGTTAGTATTCATTTTCACATTAATCTTTTTTAGGAGAAGTTAAGTCTAGAATAAAAATTGTGATATATTATTTGGTAATACATTGTGCTTTCCAAATATAGAGTTTATGATAAATACATGTAAGATCAGAAGTAATACCTTGTCATTTTGCATTGTGTTCAAAGATATGCTTCACAACTTTGGGAGGTGGGTGGACGCTTGAAGTCAGGAGTTCGAGACAAGTCGGGCCAACATGGCGAAAACCATCTCTGCCAAAAATACAAAAATTAGCCAGGTGTGGTGGCAAGTGCCTATAATCCCAGCTACTTGGGAGGCTGAGGCAGAAGAATTGCTTGAACACAGGAGGCAGAAGTTGCAGTGAGCTGAGATTGCCCCATTATACTCCAGCCTGGGTGACAGAGCGAGAGTCTATCTCAAAAAACAAAACAAAACAAAAAACCAAAAAGATATGTTTGACATACATTATGTATTTGATTGTATTCAATAGAAATTATCAAGTAATTCTGTATTAGAAGAATTTATAAAGTTTAATGCCAAACAATTACTGTTACTATTGTTATTAGAATTATTGTATTAAATTTTCATAAAAAATAAGCATAAATAAACAAGTTAAAAATTAAAATCCATATTAAATCCCTATAAGTTTATTTTAACTTATAATAATTTAATTTTAGAATAACTCATTCACTCATGTATTCATTCATTTATTCAAAAGACAGATATTAAGTGGCACACTCTTTAAAATTACTATGCTATTAATGAATCCGGTCAAGGAGCAAAAGAGGTGTTGGCACCAAAGTCACAGATCTTTCCATCCAGGGCAGACAGGTATTTCAAGATGTAATTTTACTAACATTCAATTAGTACGATAATAAGGAGGCTACAGTGTGCTTTAAGAGTATACATTAAAGGTTTAATATCCTTTAACATCTTAGTTTAAAAATAACTAGTAGCCATTGACAAGTAGCAAACACTAAGTTTCCCTTTCTTCTAAAAAATTTTAGCTTTTAATACATACGTTTTCTATATTTTTATTGAAAATATCTAGGAATTTCTACCAAATTTGATTTCTAGAATATACATTGTAGAAATTTTATATCAGTAAGTATCAGTGACAGGAGAGTCATTCATGGTGAAGAAAAAATATTTTAACTCTGCTTCCTACTATTGTTAGCATAAATCCTATGGCAAATATATATTTATACTAACAATTTATTTTCTCAACTATATTTGTTCTTTTATAGCTGTCAAAGAAAATAATACTTGGTGTGAACTAAGCAAATATATCTACCTCCTGTCTCTCTGGAGAATCACTGGAATTAAAGTCTAGAACAAGAAAACAAAATAGTCAAAACAATGAATAGAATATGAGAGGTGTCACTGTTACAAAAATACTTTAATACATTTCTAGAAGACCATAATTGGATGGGGAAAAGGCTTAGCCTAAAGCACAATATTGATTGCTGTAGGAAAAGTTGGGGTTATTCCATCTGAAAGAGCTCCGGAAAACTCAGAGGCAAAAGATATGAAAGAGGACAAACCTGTGCGGTAGAGCTACGGTCCACTGGACTGGTCTCTCACTCCTGTCTACACAGTGAAGATGGCATTTACCCAACTATACCATCTGGGGAAGGGTTATGCTTGCAGGCTGACCCATAATGACTAGCAACGAATGTTTTCTCATATTGGCATGGTGGTGAGGGCCAGGTTGACCCTGCTCTACCTGCTCTCCTTAAAATGAAGCCGACTAATATACCCACAGACCCCACCACACCCTTCCACTCAGAGTGTCCAGGCAGAATTCCACACTCAGGGAAGAGACCGACCAGAAGTAAAAGCAGAGGAAATCATATCAGCTATGTGTCCTGTGGAAACCAAAGATTACTAACATAGGAGGACAGCAAGCTGCGTGGAAGAGAGACACCATATAAACAAAGAAAAAAAATGCCCCAAAGGAAGCGTAATTCACAGCACCAGGCAGATTTTAGAATTTTTTTTACTTATCTTCTGAGATATTTAAGAAGTTATCAGGTTCATAAAACATGAAAAGTACACAATCAAAGGGTCAATCAAAAAACATGAAAAGCTCTTAAGAGATCAAAATATGGAATCTGAAATTAAAATAAACCAACAAAACTAGAAGATAATAATAGCAAAAATTTGTATATACTTACAATATGCCATATCATGTTTTATGCCCTTTATGTGTGTTACCTTATTTAATTTTCACAACAATGCTGATATAGACACACTATTATCCTTTTTTATAAATAACAAGCCTAAAGCACACAATTGTTAAATTGTTAAAGGGGCACTTATTACCCAGTAAATAAGTGGCAGTAATGAGATACAAGCCTTAGTATTCTGCCTCCAAAAACCTAGCAGTTAGGAATTAAACTATATTTCCTCCCAAAATACATGAATGATAAAGAAAAAATAAGTTTAATAAGGTTCCAAAGGGAGAAAGACAAAAAATTATCTACAAAGTAGTAAAAATCAGAGAGGCATCAGACATTTTGTCAATCATACTTTATGCCAGAGAGCAATAAGGCTCTTAAATTCTGACATCAAATGATTCTCAATTCAGATTTAATATCAAACCAAACAGTTGACTACAAGTGACGACAAAATGAAGGCCTTTTATAGCATTCAAGGACTGAAACACTTGACCTCTTTAATATCTCTTAGGAAGTATCTGGATTACGTGTGCCATCAAAATGAAGATGTAAAACAAAAAAGAAGGATGCACAAGATAAAAAATAAATCGGCCAAGCACAGGAAAAAGAGAAAGACAGAGAAAGAGGAAGAAAGAGAGGAAGGGAGGAAAGAAGGAAAGGTGGGCATTACTGTATGCTACTGTAGACTTTATAAACACTGTACACTTAGGGTGTACTAAATTTATATTTTTTCTTTCTTCAGTAATAAATTAAACTTAGCTTACTGTAACATTTTTTACTTTATAAACTTTATTAACTTTTTTGACTCTTTCATAATATCACAGCTTAAAGCACACACATTGTACAGCTATACAAAATATTTTCTTTCTTTATATCCTTATTTTATAAGCTTTTTTTCTGCTTTAAACTTTTTTGTTAAAAACTGAAACACAAACATAATCACTAGCCGAGGCCTACACAAGGTCAAGATCATTGATATCACTGTCGTCCATCTCCACATCTTGTCCCACTGGATGGTCTTCAGGAACAATGAAGCACATGGAGCTGTCATTTCCTATGATAACAAGGCCTTCTGGAATACCTCCTGAAGGACCTGCCTGGGGCTGTTTACAGTTGTTTTTCTTGTGAAGTAGAAGTACACTCAGATATAATGACAAAAATGTATTGCATAGTAAGTATATAAATCAGTCACATAATAATTTATTATCATTATTAAGTATTATGTACTGTACATAAATGTATATGCTATACCTTTAACAGCTGTCAATGCAATGGGTTTGTTTACACCAGCATCACCACAAATGTGTGCGTAAGGCGTTGCACTGCAACATTACAGTGACTAGGATGTCACTAGTTAATCGAACTTTTCAGCTCCATCATAATCTATAGGACCACCATTGTCTATGTAGTTTGGCATTGACTCAAATGTTACATGGTGAATGACTGTACCTGCAGTGCAGTTCTGATGGGAGTGGGATGCACAAGGCTTTGGATAGTGATCTCCAGAAAAAAATGACAAATGGAGACAGCAGAAAGTGGAAGCTGTTCTGGCAAAAGTGAAAACATGCTGAAGGTATAAAAATTACGAAGCAGAGGCCGGGCGTGGTGGCTCACGCCTGTAATCCCAGCACTTTGGGAGGCCGAGGCAGGTGGATCACAAGGTCAGGAGATCGAGACCATCCTGGCTAACACAGTGAAACCCCGTCTCTACTAAAAATACAAAAAATTAGCTGGGCGTGGTGGCGGGCGCCTGTAGTCGCAGCTACTCGGGAGGCTGAGGCAGGAGAATGGCGTGAACATGCAGGGCGGAGCTTGCAGTGAGCCGAGATCGCGCCACCGCACTCCAGCCTGGGCGACAGAGCGAGACTTTGTCTAAAAAAAAAAAAAAAAAAAATTACGAAGTAGAAAACACTTCAGCAGCTCTCGGAATAACAATGAGTTTGAAATATAAACTAAATTGAATTATGGCATAATTCTGAGTAATTGAATGAGTATGATAAAAGAGAATCCACCTGACATTGCTGGTAGAAACATTCTCTTTAGAATAGCCCAAAAGTCATTGAATTGGGCCCACTAAACCTAGTGTCACTGCTTGGACCAGCACTGAACAATATATGCACAGTCATAGTCAGGTTAATACTGATTCTCAAATTTTAGAGTCAATCGGTATTCATAGAAGATTTATTTGTGGTTGCAGTTTAGATTGTAAATATGACCTGCATAGATGGCATACATTTTAGAATGTAGCTGAGAGGTAAAATAAAAAAGAGGATTAGGAAAAGTTGAGGAAAATATAGAAGCTCAATTACATTCATCTGACAAAATGAAGAATCAAGAGATAATTTTGAATGTTATTAACACTAAAAATTGGGGTTTAAAAGGTAACCAATAGGAGATGAAACTGGAGGTCATTGTGTTAAGTGAAATAAACCAGATACAGAAGGACAAATATATTGCATATTCTCATTCATTTATGGGAGCTAAAAAGTAGATCTCATAGAGTTAGAGAATTGGTTGGTAGTTATCAAAGGCTGGCAAGGGTGTTGGGAGGTAGCACTGTACTAGTCCATTCACACTGCCATAAAGAAATACCTGAAACTGGGTAATTTGTAAAGAAAAGAGGTTTAATTGGCTCACTGTTCCACAGGCTGTATAGGAAGCATGCAGCGTCTGCTTGTGGGTAGGCCTCAGGGAGGTTTAATTCATGGTGGAAGGCAAAGGGAGAATGAGCTCTCTTACATGGGAGGAGCAGGAGGAGAGAGGGGGACGATTCCACACACTTTTACACAACCAGATCTCAGGAGAACTCCCTCACAAGAACAGCAATAGGAGGATGGTGCTAAATCACTCATGAGAAACCACGTCGACGAGCCAATCACTTCCCACAAGACCCCACCCACCTCTAGCAGTGGGGATTATAATTCACCATGAGATTTGGGTGGGGACACAGACCCAAATCATATCACGGGGGAATGAAGAGAGGTTGGTTAATGAGTACAAACACACAGTTTTAAAAGGAAATATATTCTAGTTTTTGATAGCACAGTGAGGTGACTACAGTTAACAACAATTTGTTGTATCTTTCAAAATAGCCAGAAGAAAGGATTTGAAATGTTCAAACACAAAGAAATGATAAATGTTTGAGGAGGCAGATATCTTAAATACTCTGATTTGATTATTACACATTGTATGCATGTATCAGATATCACATGTGTCCCATAAACAGGTATAATTATTATGTATCAAGAAAAAATAAAACTGATAATTACTAATCAAAAGAAGGAGAGAAAGATGAGAGTACAAGTGAACTAAATCTTCATGTATCATAAAAGCAAGTAAATGGATAGTTTCCAATATGTGCTTACAGAGGTAAGCACTGTAAGAACTAGAAAGAGTGAGTTCAAAGGGTATAGGGAGTGGACTAAGGGTGGTGAGAACGGTACTAGGACCAGTAGTTTCATCATACATTCTCTTTACTCTTTGATTGTTATTCAGTACATGTATATTTTAATAAAAGTAAAATTTTAAAATATTATAGTCATTTTGAAATATGCTAATTGTAATTTTCTATTTTTCTAAATCTGAAGACTTAAATGGGTTGATCTGTTATGGAGGTTAAAAATAAAAAGAAGAAAATATCATTCAGTCATAAAAAAGAAGGCAACCCTGCCATCTGAAACAAAATGGATGAAGCTAGAGGAGGTTATCCTGTGTGAAATAAGTCAGATGCAGAAAGACAAATACTGCATTATCTCACTTATATGTGGAATCTAAAAAAGTCAAACATAAGCAGGGAATAGAATAGCAGTTAGGGGCTGGAGGGAAAATGGGAAGATCTAGATCAAAGGGTACAACAAACATTCAGTTATAAGATGAATAAGCTCTAGGGATCTAATTTATAGCATGGTGACTATAGTTATCGGTACTGTGTCATACACTTGAAATTTGCTAAAACAGTAGATCTTAAAAGCTGTTACAATACACATACACACACACATACACACACAAAACAATGGCAGCTATGTAAGGTGAGAAATGTGTTAACCAACTTGATTGACATAATCATTTTACAATGTATACTTATATCAAATAATCATATTGTAGACCTTGAATACATACAATTTTTATTTATTAATTATTCTGCAACAAAACTAGAAAAAAAACAGGAAGTATATTTTCAGCAATATAACCAGAAGGTTCTGTCCTTTGTGGAGTGGGCTCCTGGATTCCACAGATAAATTCCTAAGATTGCAAATGAGTGTGGGACAAATGATTTGGGTCAGTATGTTTCCTATATTATAATATCTGAGTAATCATGATATATTAGATTCATATGTAGCAGAACAAAAGGCAAGATTTAATTTCTAAAAAATTTCTAGATATAAGGAAAAGACTGAAAGTTTATACTTGAAGGCATTTACCCCTTTGGGTTTGAGTATATAATTACATGGGATGAATACAAGGTATAACAAAAATATATTTAGCAGATAATTGGAAGATATGAATCTTGACTAATTGCAATGTGACAGTGGCCAAGCACTCTATCATTTTTGTGATTCAATTTTCTCGTCCACATGAAAAAGTAAGAGAGGAAGAGAAGAAAGAAGGTCGAAAAAGAAGAGGGAGAGAAACAGGGAAGAAGGAAGGATAAATGGAGAAGATAAAGGAAGAAAAAAAGGAAAAAAGGCAGGCAGATAGGCAGTCAGCCAAGAGGGAAGGGGGGATTTGGCTTCAGATTGGCTCTAAAGTTATATATTACTCTGAGTGAGGAAGATGGTTTACTTGGAACTGAAATGATAGATGTGTAGTTTTGGAGATTGGTAGGGATTTTAGAAAGCTTTGAGGCAGAGGTGTATATTTTAGTCGTGGAGTTTCAGGAAATGGGGTCCTTGAAGTCTCAAGAAGTAGGTGGTGGGATCAAATCAGTTACTAATTACAGAAAATGAAACAAAGCAGAGGATGCTTAGAGGCACTGGCAATTTATTAATGTATGAAAACTACATTACTCTATATTCAAAGTACTTTTTTAGGAGCTTTAGAGGTTCAACAGACATAGGCTCTGATTTAAAGAAGGTTACACCCAGACAGGAAGACAACACACAGTGTCTTCTTAAACTTATAAAAAATCAAGTGCAATTGCCAAATATGTTGTAGAAAATAAATGGTCTGGGATTGCAGAAGAAAAACCACTACTGCCTTTGCTAGAATGAGAGAAGACTTTTGAGGGCACAACGGGTTAGAGACTGAGATTTCATAGCAGTTCAGACTGGGCCTTCCTCCCCACAACTCTCCCTTTCTCTTTCCCTTTCCTTCTCAATTTCTCTAAAAGAGGCTACCTGAAACAATAGACCTGGTAAGGGAATAGCGTTAATGCGATCTTTCAGGGAAGGTGGCGTCACTTTGTTTACCTGAGAAATGAAACTAGAAACTGTTGGTCACTGGAGACTTTTTTCAGTCTTTGTATGGAGTGCAGAAGTAGTTGGATTTCTAAATCTATATGGCCCTTGATCCCTGGAACTTTGTTTCCATTCTTGCCTCATTCTTAAGTAGCTTGCTTAGACTAGTCAATGGTGGACAATACTGTGGCTCTTCCCAGCCACTTTCCCTAGAGCTCTCGCTCGGTGTGTAAGGCATGCTTCCAAGTTATCTCAGACAATTTTCCAGATATTTGTACTGCACAAGGATTGTAGTTGTCCAGCCTCAGATATCAGTTTTAGCGCCACCTGCTGCTTAACTGTTTTTTTTGTGATAGCAGTACTGCCTTCCAGTGACATTTTCTGTAATACATCTGGCCACTTTGTGAATCATCTCCGATCCAATAGCAGGAAGAATCATATGTAAGCAGTATCTTTGGGGCCATGTCTGAATAAAGTAGACATCCTTTCTGCTACATACTGATGGTTAGGACTGTCACATGGTCATTCATAACTAGAGAGAGGTTGGGAAGTGAAGTCTAGCTGTGTGCCCAGGAAGAAGGGAAAGTTCATTTTAATGATCCAGCTAGCAATATCCAGGAAATGGAAAGAGTGTTGTGATAGATTGACAATGCCTGCCACGGGAAAAGGGTTGGTGTGGAAATATTTGTGTCACGTATTTTCCATCCTGGCCATAAACAATGCAATTAGAAACAATTGTTAGCCAAATCTCTTAAAAGTTTATATATGATCCGATTTTATTTCAAATATGTTTCCCCAATAATCTCCACCTTTTCTTAACGATCCTCTTTAACAGTGCTTTTAAAACAAATTTTGGCTAAAACTAGAGTTTAAATTTAAAACAGCCACCAGAGTATCTTTTATAAAAAGCCTAGTTTTAGAACATCCTTCGCTTTAAAATTCTACTATCTGTTCTCTAATTCCACAGGGCCCAAATATTTCAGAAGCAATATAATCTTCAGTTTATTTCAAATTTCTAAGCTTTCCCTAGGGCACTTGTCTCTCTATAGGACATGAGTGACTAGGAACTTTGGTCTGATGCTATCCACTTGGTTAAAGTTCACAAAGGGGAGAAATTGCCCATGTGGAAACTGCAGTTCCAATACTTGTCGCTGAACATAAAATAACTCGGGCCTCCAGGGTTAATGGTAACATTAGAATCACTTGAGGCTCAGGTAAGAAAATTGTAATTAAAAAGGAAATAGAGTTTGAGATATAGCTGAACTTTATTATATAAAAGTACAGTGTAGCATTTCCTTCTTAACCTTGGAGCCAAGTCTCTGAACGTGCTGAAGTTTTTGATACCTAGAAAATGCCTTGATGAGGGAAGGGGAGAAGGAAGGAGGGGGAGTTAAATAGACCACTGTTGGAGTTCTGCCCTGAATTTTTTAGAATAATTAAGCCCTGCTTGCCATCTATTTCAAGTTTCTCTACTTTTGTTTCATCTCAGCTCAACTTTCTTCTCATCAGTTCCTGTGCAAGGTGCTTTTGGCTTTAGTACCTTCACAACTGATTGGCATCCATCCCCTTCCCTTTATGGAATATCCCCCCAATTTCTCCATTTAGGAATTTAGCCAATTAAGCAGAGTATCTTTTTTTTTTAATTATTATTAACTAAAATTGCATGGCCTAGTAGCAGTGTTTTCTTATTCCTTCTCTGTGACAGGCTGAAATAAACACACCACCATCTGATAAAGGTCAGCTTTGAAACACAGCTGCATGCTGGGCGTGGAGCGCAGACACGATGCACCCCAAACCTTTCCTGACTACTAGTACAATTTCAAATCCAATTAAAACCCTTAGCCTCCTCATTGAATCCTGAAGGGCTTAGGGAACCAGCCTCTTCAGACGTAGCCTAGTGAAGTCTTCCCCTTCCTACTTTCAATCACCACTAACTCTCAGCAGTTGTTTATTTCTAGGACTAAATTGAAAAGACCTCAACAAAGACATTTTGGAAATGGAAACCCAAGAGCATAGACCTCTCACTTTTCACATATCCACCCGAGTTTTGGTATAATAATTCACAACGTGGCACATAGAACTTCCTCCCTCAACAGACTCACTAGCTTGGAATCCTAAGTCTGCCAAAGCCTGTTTTGTTTTCCCACTTGCATTCACGTGGTTTAAATGGAGTGAAGCCCAGGAGAAATTGATTTCTCTTGGTTGCATTATACTTACATGTTTGTCTGATCTCATAGCTACGCTGAGTGCCTAGCAATATGACAGTTTTAATAAACACCACACAGTTCTGAGTAGGAGGCATGCAATCAGGAAAGGTGGGGACCATTAGTATACCTGCTTATTAGTCTCTTTGGCAAGACAGACGTAGGGCACTTGGTATCTTGCACCTGCTACAGATGCTCTGATCCTCAGTAGTGATGTGCCCTTCACCTGAGCACTCAATTGCAGCAGTGGTATGCATTTCTCTTTGTTGAGTTTCTATCCCTCCTGATACTTCAGCTCTGCAAAGTACTCAGTGGGCCAGAACCACTCTTTCTTTGTGTTTGTGCACATGGTGTTAAGGGATTAAAAAACGGGAGGAATATTTACCCTTTAGGAAGTAAAGTGTTGGAAGCTTACACTGCTGCTGAACAGCTTATGACTGCTAATGGGGGGTTTCCTTTCACTCAGATGGTCTGGGGGCTTGAGAATCACAAATGTGGTTCAAACCCTTGACTCTGCACCTATTGTGGCATCTGTCCTCTCTATGCTATTGTTGGTGGCTAATATACAGAGCAACCTCTTTGCAAAACATTTACATGTAGGGAAATTTTGCAAAGCACTGAAAGGAGTTTCAAGTCCTCTCAGAAAGTCCACAGGGTTCAGTGAAAATAGAATCTAATCAACCTCTAAAAATTGAAATCCCACATCTATTGCATGACTTGATTTGATTTGAGGTATCTTCTTTTTGATCCCCAAGCAATAAAATGAGTTGACTATCTCTCCTGGAACATTATCTGCACCTGTCTTTGCTTTTCTCGGCCTCCTCTTCATTCTTTGTCTTCTTCCAGGCTTCTATTTCTGAAATCTTACTAATTACTCCTTGGCCCAGGTATAATCCCTCTTTACTGTGGTGAGTGGCTTTGCCACTAACTAGAGAGGAAAGGAAAACAGTCCTTACTGCCTGCCTCCTATTTATGAGGTACTTCTTTGCGCATCCCTTGTTTGTGTCCTTCTTTCCCTAAGTTTCATGATTTCCCCCCTGGCTCCCAGGGTTTTATAAAGATTTTGTGAAGAATCATTGCTTAATCAATTAAATTTGAATCAGAGCAGTTTCAGAATTCTGTGTGGTGTTTAGACAGGCGTCTCCTGTGCTCACAGCACAACAGTACCATAGGGAAGTTGATGTTTAAGTAAATCTTCTTTCATTAAATATTTCATGACTGAGACATCTGTCTCATTCACCATCTCCAATAATAAAAATATTGTATATTCATGCAATATTTAAAAATTCATATGAAGGTGTAACTATTATTTAATTTTATCCTAAAAGGTAACCAGGAAAATTAGTATAGCACTTTTTAAATTAATTTTTTAACACACGAGAAATTAGAACTTGAAGGATTTTAGTGGCAGAAATGGAATTAGAAGCCAGATCTGATCATATTTGGTCCACCTTTCTATTAGAACACAGTTGACATAATATCTAAAAATTATAGAGAATCAACAGTGATTATTAGTTTTGATACTATGTGTAATACTTGCACACATTACATTAACCCAAATTTGCAATAATTTGTAAAATGTCAATTTTTCATGTTACATCTGCTTTTGAATTATTAGTTACTTTCTCCATTATACCTTGTCCTATACCGCCATCAAAAGCATATGTTTAGTATAATATTTTACAATAGGTTTCTTTATGTATTAATACAAACAGCCCTTCATTCTGAGAAACTCTGAGCCTGTGTGTAATGCCAAGCTCACTGAAGGGGTAAAAAAAATTTTTTTTCAGTGAAAAATGTGTGAATACAATATAGAACTCAAAGGAATTTTACTATAGGGAGTCTAAACTTCCTTACCTACTCAAAAAAAAAATTTCATGGGGATGCTGGGGAACATTGTTTAATGCCACATTACAGAGGCAATACGCAAAGCAAAGGTTCCTTCTAGCATCACGTTAGCACACAGGTTCAATTATGAATATGTGGAGAACATCAGTGAACTGCCTCCAGCTTCTCCGTTGCCTCTCTTCTACAGTCATCTCCCCTCTGTACATTGTTAATGATCTCTGAGCTCTGTGCTGCTCAACTCTAAGCACGAATGTGATCACAGCCTAAGGAGGGAAAGCCTCATTTGAGTTTGATCTGTTCATTCAGCAATAGTGGAAGGGAAGGTGTGGAGTGATTTGCTCAACTCTGGAAGCATTTCTGGAGAAGCATGTTGAAGCCAGCAGACTTAACTTGTTTGACCTTCAGATTCCATCTTCCTTAAAATTCAGCTTTGTTTTTGTTCTTTTTCCTTTTTTGTTGTTGTTTTCATGGCCAGTGGTGGTAACTCTTAGAACAGTCAAAACTGGTATGCATATACATGTGGCAATTATGTGTATTTGGGTGTTGTGGTGTATGGTCTAGCATTACATTAATAAAGAGATCCCATGTTGCATAATTCTAAGATTTAAGATTACTACTTTGAATGCTTTTAAATTTTTGTCCTGATTTGTGCTCATATATATTCTAGCATACTTCATCTTTCCTATGAGGAGAGATAATAGGAGGCAATTTCTACATTACTTATCTCTGCTTTAATTACAACATATTGCATGGGAGATATTATTTTCAAATGCTTTCCTTTTTTTCTCAGTCCTGATTGTTTCTCATCCCGGAGCAAATATTCGCTTAAATGTTGTAAGCCATCTGTAGTTTATAAAACACCTTTAAGCTATTGTTTTAAAGTTTCATACCTTTTAATGTTTTCCTATTTATTTCCTGCTGATATCAACATATACCCTGCCAAAACCAATCTTTGGTGGATATTAACATATTCCTATTGAACATTTGATCCAGAAAGTTTGCATATAATAAGCAGAATGAACATCTGTGAGGGCTAGATAATTTTTAATATTTATGGAGAGTTCATTTCAGTGTTACAATTCTTATGATGAGTTTGGTATTTCAAGACACTGTGTAGTGTGAGTCCTTGAAGCAGATTGCATCATGGGACAAGTTTGAGAACTGAGTACTAAAATGTTGATTAATTGGGATTTCAACTGTGTAGGAAAACATTACTTGTAAGAATTTGAGCACTGTGCAAGGTACTCATGAATAGGAGTTGATGTCATACATTTTAAAATTGGCATATGCCAAATGCATTACAGAAAAATGTTTTCACCTTAGAGAGAAAAGTCCAGAAATGACACTCAATGTTTTTACTCAACAAGATGTCTAATGCTTCGGCTAACACTTTGGAAAACAGAAAAAGTGATAATTGTGGAATTAGGACAACATCTTAGTATATTCTCCTGTTCGTAAAGTGTTAGTGCCTGGAAACAGTCACAGGTTCAAGTATAATATCAGTGCATTATATGGCAAGGAAACTTGTCTGAGGTGGTTTTTTTTGGAGTCTCACTGTCACCCAGGCTGGAGTGCAGTGACACAATCTTGGCTCAGTGCAACCTCAGCCTACCAGGTTCAAGCGATTCTCCTGCGTCAGCCTCCTGAGTAGCTGGGAATACAGCCATGTGCCACCATGCCTGGCTAATTTTTGTATTTTTAGTAGAGATGGGTTTTCATCATGTTGTCCAGGCTGGTCTCAAACTTCTGACATCAAGTGATCCACGCACCTCGGCCTCCTAAAGTGCATGGACTACAGGAGTGAGCCACCATGCCCTGCCCTACTCTGAAGTTTTTGGGTTTTATTGATTTTTTTTCTGTGGGTATTTTAATGTTTTCTAACTCCTCTCCCAGGTAGTTTCCTCAGGGTCAGATAAAGTGAACTGGTTGCCACAGGAGTTTGCTAAGATAATAAATGTTGTTATCATATAGTGATGAATAAATTGCCAGTCAGATTTAGATTCAGGGATCAGAACTGTATTTGGAGATCGTGTGGTTTCACGCTTCATTAAATTGTACTCCAAATGCATTTTAAAAATTCATCTGATGATGTAACGTAGTTTAAGGCAGATGCAGGACTGAAATGTAACTCTGTCTCTTAAAGTACCTGAAGCATAGTGAATCTGGGAAATAAGCTTGAAAAATGGCCAAGATGGATAGAAATTAATCTGCAATGACTATCCTTGTTTACGGACTACTATTGAGGAGCCTCCACTTTTCTTCACAATCGTCTCATACACATTATGACTTCGGAGAAAGCCATCCTCCCCGAGTTGTTTACATCGGTAGGCAAAATCCCTTTCTGTCCAAGAACAGTATTCATAGGAAAAAGGGCTTCAGGATTTTTATTCTGTAATTCTCTTCTACCTATCTTTTTCTGCCTCACAATTTCCATTTAGATCCTGAAATCGATACTGAAGATAATTAACCTTAGATCAGAAAAAGCAGCCTCCTCTTCTCAGCTAGCCATTGGAAATGGCTTCTTACCTAGCCGTTGGAAATAATGAAAGAAGATATTGGAAGATGGTTGTAGCAACATAATTTTGTTCTATGTTGTTTTAAGCTTCCTAAATATATAAATTTGATTAATTATTTATTGATCAAAACGATGCTATGAATTTCCTGTGCATATTTCACTTTGGGTCATACAGAAAAATATAGTTCATTTCTTATTGGTTTTGGAGGTAATGATCCTGCTGAAGGTATTAATGATACATGGATAGAATTCTTCAGCACAGAAGTGCTGCTGTGTTATCCAGAAAATTCTCTAGAACAATAAATATTTTAAGCAAATAAGTATCTCATTTCATGGGACCGTATGGTTTTCTCAACACCAAACTGAAAAGAATCACTTAAGAGTTCATCTTTGGCCGAGCATGGTGGCTCACACATGTAATCCCAGCACTTTGGGAGGCCGAGGCGGGCAGATCACGAAGTCAGGAGATTGAGACCATCCTGGCCAACATAGTGAAACCCCGTCTCTACTAAAATACAAAAAATTAGCCAGGCGTGGTGGCAGGAGCTGTAGTCGCAGCTACTGGGGAGGCTGAGGCTGGAGAATTGCTTGAACCCGGGAGGTGGAGGTTGCAGTGTGCCGAGATCATGCCACCACATTCCAGCCTGGTGGTGACAGAGCGAGACTCCATCTCAGAAGAAAAAAGGGGGTTCATCTTTGACAGGCATGATATAAACAAGAGGGTGCAAAGAAAATATGTATAGAATAAGTAAATCACCTCAAGAATTAAAAACCAGCATGCTATAAACAATAAGTTGATCAATGTACCCCAAAGCTGTTTGTGGATCTCTAGGAAGCAGAGACCATTGTCTCTGCAATGTCAACGTGAACACAAAGACTGCCCTATACTTGCTATTTAATAAATTGTTGTTGAATTGATTAGTTGATTAGCTGGTTATCCAATAAAAACGAAGCCGTTGGCCGGGCACGGTGGCTCACGCCTGTAATCCTAGCACTTTGGGAGGCCGAAGCGGGTGGATCACAAGATCAGGAGATCGAGACCATCCTGGCTAACACGGTGAAATCCCGTCTCTACTAAAAATACAAAAAAAAAAAAAAAAAAAAATTAGCTGGGCGTGGTGGTGGGCGCCTGTAGTCCCAGCTACGTGGCAGCCTGAGGCAAGATAATGGCGTGACCCAGGAGGCGGAGCTTGCAGTGAGCCAAGATCGCGCCACTGCACTCCAGCCTGGGCGACAGTGCGAGACTCTGTCTCAAAAAAAAAAAAAAAAAGAAAAAAGAAAAGAAAAGAAAAAAACAAACGAAGCTGTTATTTTCCTTTCTTAATAATCCATATGTATCAAATAAAATGTTTGCAATATGGGCCGTTAAGCAATTTGGTGTTGATATCCCCGGTAATTCAAATAAATCAACAAATCCAGAGAAGAATTTAAAGGTTGGTTCACCATTAGCTAAGAAAAATTGAATAAGGAAGTCAATCTTTCAAGTAAATAATGCATCCCAAGTCTATGTAACATAAACAAATAGAAGCCTTTTAAATGACATGCTTGTTTTCCTATTTCACTTGACCCTGTAAAGACGGTTTAATAATTATGTTGTACAATGCTTTCTGTCTTTTCAAGGCAACTTAGGATAAGCTATTAGTTTCACATATAATGGAAATTTTCAAAGGTAAAATGTTGCATTTAATTGGGCTAGGGACTTGAGCATAACGTTGCTCTCAAACAAAATGCCAGTGTCCCTCAAGGCATGCTGAGAGATATTATCTATGGGGCACCTTACTGCAAACTTCTGTTAACCTGGGTCATAAAGACATGAATGAGTTTACATAAAATTTGTTAGGAGTAGTGGGATTATTTTCCTTCTTCTTTAAACCTTTATTCTAACTCTAGAACTTTGAAAAATGTGTCATTTATTCTGCTCATTTAACCTTAATCCAGTGAACATAATTTAGCCTTTCTTGGTGACACATTTGGAAATACATAATGTGTGAAAACACTGATATGGGCATAGAGGCAGATGGCATGAGCATGTTGTCATCCATCATTCAGCCTTCTTTTTAGACCATGCCCCTTACCACTCTGCTAAACTGTTGTTGTGGCCACACGGCCTCTGGATGTGAGACTTTTTGATGTGTAGATGACCCACATACACAATAAACATGCAGATAACCAAACACATATGCTTGATTGATGGAGATGTTTTTCAAGTGTTACAATATGGAGAGGTACATCATTACATTTTTCTTCCCTACCTCTCTTACTCTTTGTTGAGCTATTCCAGTTTCATTCTGCCACATGGTCTTCCTTCATATTTATAAAAACTAATTCAATTCAATAAATTTTGATAAACACCTTCCATATGTCAAGTACTAGAGTAAGTGTTGAGGATGGATAATGCCTGTTTCTGCCCTTGATGAATTTACAATCTACTATAGTTTACAAATACATGGCTGCTAGTTCAGAGAGCTGTGACCTTCACAATTTTAAAGATATTGAATTACCAGCTATGCATTTTTGTTTCCCTAACACTGAAACCTACTGGCAATTGCTATTTATAAGCATACTTGCACCATTATTACACAGCTTTGAAGAAAGTGAAATACTCCTTGTTCCCATATCTCTGTCAAAAATGGAAAAATAAAAGATAGGCCGCAAGAAAAATGAGAAAGCATGTTTATTTGCAGGAGAAAATAATATTCTTATGAATTTAAATGACAAACAAGTGTTTCAAGACCATGACTTAAATCATCTCACCTTCCACCCTCACAGGTTATTTATCTGCCCCATAGGCATTTGGGTTTGTGAGTATATATCTGTGGCTTACTTGCTACTTCTAACTTCTGCCAACATTTCTGCCACAAATTATTTATAAGCTTGGATATCTTCTTTCTTCACTTTTTAAAACTACTACTCTTTTTTGTATCTTCTTTCTTTTAACTTTCTAGTATTTCCTTTGAAAGAGCTGAATTTTCAAAAATGTCATTAGCCAGTGAGAATACTTCTTTCCCTGGTTGACAAACTAATGATAGCACCTTTGCTGTAACCCCTTTTATTTCCATAATTATCATTTTTACAATATTTTGCTTAGATTAGTTACCAGGTTACATATAGTGAAAAAAACAAAATCCTTTTTAGTTTTGTTCATTTGTTTGAGTTCTTCAATTCAAAAAAGATCGTATCATTAGGTAATGTGGTCACATTTTATGTTCTACCCAATGAAATGGTTATAGGAATAACCATTTTATGTATGAAAATTCATGTTTTAATGAAATAGTTTATATTTTGCCTATAGTTCTTTCTCCCTATCTGTTTTCGTCCCAGTGTGTTTCAATGCTTTGACTCCTCAACAGCTCCTTTCTAAATTTCTGTATTATAAAGATGTAAAAACAGCTGTTGTATTGAGTCTTCATAAATTCAATCCGACCCTAATGAACAGGAGAAATTAGAAAGGGCTGCTTATAGACACATTCAGAACATATATTTAATCAGTGACAATGAAACATGTAATTAACTTTAAAGGGAAACAGCAACATAACAGTGCACTTTGAAGGACAAAGCCTTCATGACATCTCTCCTCTAGCTGAACACAAAGTTAAACACCCACATGTACACAAAATAGCTGTCTATAAAGTGCCATCTGTGATGCTTGATATTTTGGGGGTGGGTGCGGGGGCGGTGGGGAAAACTTAGGTAAATCAACATGTGTTAGACATCAGCAAAAGATGAGGCAGTCAGAAACATAAGCCTTAACCGCAAGTCCTATAGTACAAACAGCAATAACATTAACAGTTACCCAAACAAAGAAAAAGAAATCTTTCCATAAACACAAAACAAAAATGTGCTCAGCCAAATGTATTTCTGTAGTGTCTGGAAAAGCAAGGTTGTTTAGTATTGCTGTAATTATCACAATTACCATTTTCCTGGGAGTGAGAAGGTTGTTTTTGTTTTCTTAAGTTATTGTAATTGCACATTAGTGAGTAAAGACAGTCCCCTTAGGTAAACACCAATCTCATCTTGTGTGTGTAAACATAGATTAAGGCATTTTAAAAAGTTCATTCATTATCCAGTTGAATAGGGAACTTGCTGTACCTGTTTGAACAGAATGAAGAGAAGAATGCATTTGATATTGCAAAGGTACTGGATAACTAGAACGGGCAGTATGGAAATGTTCCATTTGTAGGCTCTATTTAGACTGCGTTTCTGAAAAAGAGCCATAGTCTGAATCAAACTAGAAGTGTCATGGTTCTCTCTAGTCTTATAAACAAACTAAATTTGATCTCCTGCTTCAAGATTTTCATTTCTTATATTTGAAGGAAAGAAAAGCATTGATATGTCATTAAGAGTGGGGGTCACCCTTGATGAAGTGTGATGTTTGGGAGCAACTCATCTAACTTATTTATGTTTAAAAATAATGAGCTACAGAAATTCGTTGCAATCATCTTGAACCAAAAGGCTACCATAACCTAGATGATTAGGCGTATTTCTTATGGATATAGGATCAGAAGAAGGCATAGACAGGGAAAGGCTGCTTATGCCAAAAAAATGATACATAAGCCTAAAAGCAAAAGTGAAGAAGGAGGGAAAAATTGTGGATGGTTGTTCTTGTTTAAAAACCTTCTAAAGGATTTTAGTAATGAGACTAGGGACATATAAGAATTGAAGTACAGTGCTAAGTCATGAAAGACAAACTTTGAGATGAGAAGAATCTAGAGTTGAAAATAAAAACAAGATTCTTACTTTTTCTTTCCTTTACATGCCTTTGAAATTCAGAGCATTGCTCTGGCGGACAGGAATATTAACAATTGGAATGCAAACTGAGTTGGTATAATAAGAAATATCAAAACTTTCATTTTAGTAATCAGACTCAAGTCACAGAGGACAGCCCTGCTTGAAGCCCATTAACACATCATAATAACAACCACCTGATGTAATGAAAACAAATGAATTCCAGAGAAATAGAAAATGTAAGAGTGGGTCATTATCGCACACACTAATAAGGAACAGACTTTACCTGTTGTCTTGGGTTCCAAAGACATTTTTCAGTCCACCGAGGGCATTTACAGCAGGAAAAATTCATTCTTGTTTGGAAATTCTCTTTGGAACATGTTACAGAACTATTTTCTTGTCTTCAGCCTTTTTGTTTCAACTTTGCTATCTAAAATTTCTTTCTGTTGCTCATTACTTTATTTGCAATTTTATAGAAAACAAGGATGTGAGAGAGCAGGGAGAGAAAAAGCGAAGAGCTTAAAACATTATTGTTCTAAGTCAAGTTGCTCAAATAATCAAGACAGACAATATCAGAAAGGACTTTACTCTTATTTATCACATTCCATTTCCTAGATTTTTTTTTTGTCATTACTAATGACAACCATTCCTGGAACAGTGTTTCAGAAAGGGATGAGTGCAAACCTTTGAATTTGTGTGGCTTTTGGTAACTTGGGATTCTAATCTGTTATATGGGGTAAATAATGACAGTTCATGCTTTAATTCCATGTTGGTTATGAGGATCAAATTGTATGTCTTCCTACATATCTCTGCCCAGCTCCAGACACCATAGGTAGTTTAGAGCAATTTACACATCAACAGCTTCAAAGGCCCCCTACCGTCTCTCCTTCTTTTCTCAATCCAGCTCCAACACCACCCCTCACCATCCACCCTGGAGACAACTTCATAATATTACAATTTAGAGTTTGTCTTTCTCCCATCCTTTGAGCCATTACCCAGCCACTTCTCAGCAGAGAAAAATTGGCACATATGTGACATATTCCCATTGCATTTTAGGCTAAGATATAGGCAAAGTAGGCTAGAGTAATGCACATTTCTTCTCAACTAGTTGCAATTTGACTCTTTTCTTTTGTAGGAATAATCTTGTTTTAGGATTCTTGTTGCCTAGATCAGTACATGGAACTTAGTAGATGCTCAAAAGTTTGTGTAATAAATAAAACTGAATGATTTCATTTAGAAACTCTAAAGTACTGTACAAATGTTAGGTGTCTTATTCGAATATCAGATCCTCTTTTGGTTGATTAGAGTTTCTATCCAATGCTAATACCCTGGAATGTCACAAACAAATGCTTCTAACAAGGACAGACATAGATAAATTCCAATTCTCATTCTCTCACTTATTAACTTTATGTTATTAACTTTATGTTAATAAGTGAGAGAATAAGTTATGAAACCTCTCTCAAACTCAGTGTTTTTGTCTATGAAAAGGAGAAAGTAATACCTACCTCCCAAAGTGATAATATCCACCTGACAGGAGTGCTGTGAGAACTGAGTAGTAGAAGACAGCTGGCACAGCACCTGGCTCTGAGGAGGCACTCAATCTATCTCCCTTGACTGACTAGATTAGCCTTGTTGGACAGATCTGGGAGGCCATGAAATCTTTTTACATGGCTTTTAAATATATGCCATGCATTTTTTATGCCCTGCGTTTTGGTGTATGATTGTATTCTGGACGAATCCTACCTGTAACCAAATCAGTCATGAAGGCAACTGCATTAGATGGAAAGCTACAAAGCTGAAATGCCGACCAGATCAAAACATTCCCCACTGGCTTACCACAATGTCAAAAAAAAAAAAAAAAAAAAAAAAAAAACTCCCACAGTTGACTGTTTAGAAATCCTTTATCTTGCAAATATACCACATGGATACAAATTATTAAACTGCTACTAATATTTTAATATAAAAATATAATGCAAAATAATCTCAGATTTGAAAGAGTCCCTAAATCCAGCAAGGGCATGCATTTCACTTTTCTTGGAATAGTTCAAATTTACACCTGTTTTTTGGCACAATTGTCAACGGCATCCCCGGATACTCTTGTCCTGGTTTGGATAATAAATGGCATGGTCATCGTACCTAAAGATATCTGTCCAGTCTTCATCTCATACCTAAATGCTTTCTACAATACCCCTATCACATGGTTAGCATTTGGCTTGAACCATTTTTCTGACAGAGAACTTACTACCTCCTGAGGAAGTCTAATATATCATGGTTTGGTTTTGTTAGGTCTTTCTTAAAATAAGATAATTGAGTCTGGTTTTTGCTTCTACCTTTTGGTTCTTACCATATCCTATGGTTATACAGAACAAGTCTGCCTCTTTTCCTGCATGACAGACCTTTGAATATTTGAAGAGAGCAGTCATGTCCTGCCTGAGTTTGCTCATTTTCTGACTTTGAATTCCCATCTCTTAGTTCAATTGTTCTTCGTATAACTGGCCATAGAATTTCTTCACCTTTCTGATTGCACTTTTCTGAATGCATTACAGTTTATCTTTGTCCATGCCTAAGTGAATTGCCCAGAAAACAACAACATAATACAGCTATGGTTTGCCTAATATAAAGAAAAGCATGACTGAGAACACTGCCTTGGGGTATTATGTTTCTAATAACTAAACTAAAAATCCGGTAGTTGTTCTGATCATCACATCAAACTATTATTTTTTTTAGAAATTGTTTTCCAAAAGCAAAGCCATGCTTTCTCCATTCCAGTAATTGTGAAAGTGAGATTTTGGTATTCACAGTAGAGAGTGAATTTGCTTTGAGGAATCAAGGCATTGAAAGGACACAGTTGTTAAGAAGGAAAGAACTTGTCCAGGAAGGGAAAGTTTGAACGTTTTCTTCCTAGGTGGGAGTATAGCAGAAGGACCCAAATCAATAAAGAACAGGAAACTTGGTGTGGGCAACATTATTAGTTTGAGCCAATGCTTCAGATTTTCATCCCTTTCCTGGACCAAGGGAAGATTAACTTTTGTGCAGGGCTATGTGCCTAGTGATGGCCAGTGGGTTTTGATAACGGGTGATGAGCATAAATTTGAGGTATGCGATTTTTCATGTTTTCTTCCACTACTAAGTAGATTCCTGAAGCTTCATATTGAGGTGGAGTTGTCACTATATTAAAGCAGTCTGAAACACTAAGCCACCACGTGGGAACAGCTGTCTCGGAGAGTCATCCACTTTTATACTTGTTAAGGCCTGCACTGACTGTGTACTTGTTATTAGAGGAGGTCTGAGTCTATATACATTGAGGAGATAGTCAACACATGATTCATGGCTTCCATTTACTAATCACTTACCAAGTGATAAGCGCTGTACTGAGCACTATCCATAGATTTTTCTCACTCTGTCTTTCTAATTATCCCCGAGACATGCATTAGTTCTAATATACAAACACCAGAGGTGAGGTTAGTTATTAAGAGGTTAGCTAGCTAGTTTCTGAATGTGGGTCTGTATGGTATCAAGCTCTGTTCTCGCTGCTGCATTATGCTGCTCTTACATACTTAGCTATACTATTTTGGTGTCGCTGTTGACAAGATAAAGGCGATCATTTTAAGTGTGAAAAGAGATACATTAGTGATTCATTCAACATTTCAATCTGCCTTTCAGTAAGCTTTTATTGAGCAATAATTATAAACTTAGTGCAATGCTAGAGATTAGATATAAAGATAATTAAGCCAAGGCTCCTACCCCTCTCACCCATCTTTTCTACCTTTATCTTTCCTCCATTTTATTGGGGCACAATTCTTCCATAGGTTTTTCCCCATTTTTTAGAGATGCTCCCTATGTTGCCTAGGCTGGACTCAAACTCTTAGGCTCAAGGATCCTCCCCGCTTAGCCTCCTGAGTAACTGGGACAAGAGATGCATGCCACCGTGCCAAACTCCTTCCCATTCTTAATATTCCTTCCAGTGAAATGAGTTCAATTATTGTAACTCTGGATATCTCTATAATTTTACTCACTCTGTCTCTGGGTAAGAAGAATGATGTAACGGATTGGTCATTTTGGGTAAAATAACTAAATATTCTCAATCCACCTTCCTTTGTTCTTCTTGGTAGGGCACCTGACTTCTGGAAGCTCAGTTCTCTCTTCTTTACTGTTTGTATTTTCTGTGCTAATTCCTTCCACCTAGGAAGGCCTGTTCTAACCCCATGTTCCCTATGAGGGAGTAAGCTAATCAGTCTAATTTTGGAAATTAGTGGCCAGGCTCATTTGACTCTCACATTAGTCAACCTTCTCTAACATAACTTCTATCAATAATAAAAGTGCCATTTTGGCCTCTGTATTAGTTTTCTGTGGTTGTATAAGAAATTACCACAAACTGCAAGGTAGAAAACAACACAAATGTATTTTCTCATGGTTTCTGTAGGTGAGCAGTCTCAATGTGCTATCTAGCTCATTTCTCTGCTCAGGATCTCACTAGGCTGAAATCCAGAAGTTGGCTAACGTTGCAATTCACATCTGTGCTTGGAGTTCTTCCCCTTGCCAACTGGCTGTTGGAAGACTTCATTTCCTTGCTGGCTTTCAGTTGAGGGCTCCAGTCAGCATCTAAAGGCTGCCCACATTTCTTACCCCACGATCTCCTTCATCTTCATGCCAGCCATAGCAACTCAAACCCTTTTCTTGCTTTGCATATCTGGCTTTGATGACCGGCCAGAGAACACTCTTTGCTTTTAAAGGGCTCATGTGATCATATCAGCCCACTTGGATAATCTCCCTATCTTAAGGCCAACTATGCCATATAACAAAATCTAAACGCAAGAGTAAAATTCATCATAGTCACAGTCCCAGAGATTATGCAGTACATGTATACTGGGTGTATGTGTTGGGGTGAGGAGGAACTTGAGGGTCACCTTAGAATTCTGACTATTTCAGCTTCCGTCTTTTTTTGATTATATTTCTCAAACTGTCTAGAAGTGATGGAAGAGGAGTAGATTTTGTTTATTGGGATTCCCTTAATGTCTTTGATAATTTCTTTTTTTTCCTGTCTCTATTGTTTATGTGTGTATCTTCCTCTTTTTGATGATAGAAAACAAGAAAAATTGAATATACATAAATAACATATTCACACACACACACAGACTTATATTTTGCATTCTAATTGGAAGAAGGAAAAATTGCAAAGGTTAATGAATATATTGAAGCAGCAATTCCTGGAGCTGGGTAAGAACGGAGAGGAGTTGGAGGGGACTCATGGAGTAACTGTTCTATCCATAGTGTCAGCTTCATTCTTTCTCTCTTCTTGGAATTAGAATCAGATGGTTGCCGAAGGAGCACTAACCCTAACCCTAACCCTAGCCAGAATCCCCTTTAGGTGTGCCTAAATACAGGCATACCTCCTTTTATTGGCTTCTTCCTTAAATCCAAAGCTTCATTTTACAGCTTCTCAATAGGTTTCTTGTGACAAAGTTTTACTATGACTCTTTCTTTACATGCAGTCTGCCTACAAGAAATTATTCGAAACTTTCTCAGAATGAAATTCCTGGGATTTAAGGGTCCCTTCGTATTATCTCTATATTTGTTATATTGCAAGACCTTAAATTAAAAAATATATATATCTACTAGGCTATGTACAAATTTAAAATTTTAGGCCTGGCAGGTTGGTTAAGGAAAGGCCGTGATTTATTACCCTGACACCACTGACATAGGTAGCTAGAGCTCCTTACGTACAATATTCTTAAAACCTCTGAGATATTCATAGCACAGTCTCATTTTGCATAGAAAAAAAGTTGGCAAGACCTTGTGGCTAGTCAGAGGCTAGAAAAGACAATGACGAATGGAAATACATATTGTTTTATAATGACTTTTCTGTTCACTGGAAGAAAACAGCATGTTAATTACTGAATTGAATGTGAACCCTAAGTTGTTTTGTAGGACGCTTACTATGAAGAGCTTAAATAAGAACAGAATCATCTTTGTTTATAAAATGCAAACTATGAATTCACCTAAACTCATACAATCCATGAGAAACTATCTAAAAATATTCACTTCTATAAAAGATGGGTATTGCTGGTGAGAGAGATTTGATAACTAAATTAATTATACTCCATCATTTAAGCCCATGACATAATAGATGACAACATTAACTGATCAAAATGTATGATTTTTCTGTAAAAACACTCAAATAAAAAAAAAGATTCTGGCAAATTAACTGGAAATAGGACATACCTTCTTTCATTGCCTTTCACTTGGCAGATACTGCCTTTTTACAAAGGGAAGATTTGTGGCCATCCTGCATCCAGCAAGTCTATCAGTACCATTTTTTCAACAGCACATGCTAACTTCCTGTCTCTTTGTAATATTTTGGTAATACTCATAATATTTCAAACTTTTTCATTATAGTGATCTTTGATGTTACTATTGTAAATTTTTGGAGCACCATGATTTGTGCCTACTAAAATCAGAAAATTTAATAAATGTGTATGTCTGCCTGCTCCACTGACAAGCCATTCTTCTTCTTTCTCCCTCTCCTCAGGCCTCCCTATTTCCCAGGACACAACAATATTGTATTATAATTAGGCCCATTAGTAACTAAATAATGGCCTCTAAGTGTTCAGGTGAAAGGAGGAGCTGTGCGTGTCTCACTTTAAATCAAAAGCTCGAAATGATTAAGCCTAGTGAGGAAGGCAAGTAGGAAGACGAGATAGGCTGAAGCTAAGCCTCTTGCCACAAAGAGCTAGCTAAATTATCAATACAAAAGCAAAGTTCTTGAAATGAAAAGTGTTACTCAATTGAACACATAAATGATAAGAAAGTGAAATACCCTTATTGCTAATATGAAGAAACTTCTAGTGATCTGGATAGAGGGCCAAATCAGCCATAGCATTTCTTTAAGCCAAAGCCTAATCCAGAGCAAGATCATAAATCTCCTTAGTTTTATGAAAGCTGAGAGAGGTTAGGAAACTGCAGAAGGAAAGTTGGAAGCTAGCAGAGGTTGGTTCATGAGTTTTAAGAAAAAAAGCCATCTCCATATGATGAAAGTACAAGATAAAGCAACAAACGCTGACGTAAAAGCTGCAGCAAGTTATTCAGAAGATCTAAGATTCTTGATGAACATGGCTACACTAAGGGACAGATTTTTCAATGTAGACAAAACAGTTTTCTAATGTAAGAAGATTCTTCCTAGGACTTTCATAGCTAGAGAGAAGTCAGTGCTTGGCTCCAAAGCTTCAAACGACTGCCCTTCCCTTCCCTTCCTTTCCCTTCCCTTCCCTTCCCTTCCTTCCCTTCCTTTCCCTTCCCTTCCCTTCCTTTCCCTTTCCTTCCCTTCCCTTCCCTCCCCTCCCCTCCCTTCCCTTCTCTTCCCTTCTCCCTCTTGTCTTTTCTTTCTTTCTCCTTCCTTCCTTCCTTCCCTCCTTCCTTCCTCCCTCCGTCCTTCATTTCCCTTTCCCTTTCCCTTTCCTTCTCTTCCCTTCTCTGCCTCTCTAGTTGTGTGAAGGCTGACTCTGTTGTTAGGGGCTGTTGCATCTGGGGATTTGAAGTTGAAGCCAATTTTCATTTACCATTCTGAAAATCCTAGGGCCCTTAATAATTATGCTAAATCTACTCTGGCTGTCTTCTATAAACAGGACAACAAATCCTGGGTGACAGCACATCTATTTACTGAATATTTTAAGACCATTGTTGAAGCCTACTTCTCAGCAAAAAATATTCCTTTTAAAATAGTATTGCCCATTAACAATGCTCCCAGTCACTCAAGAGCTCTGATGATAATGTACAAGGAGATAAATGTTTTCATGCCTGGTAACACAACATCCATTCTTTGGCCTATGCATCAAGGAGTAATTTTGACTTTCAAGTTTTATTATTTAAGAAATGTATTTCATAAGGCTATTGCTGCCATAAATAATGATTCCCCTGATGGATCCAGGAAAAGTAAATTGAAAACAGTCTGGAAAATGTTTGCCATTCTAGGTGCCATTAAGAACATTCATGATTCATTGGAGGAGAGCAAAATATCAACAGTAACAGGAGTATGGAAGAAGTTGATTCCAACTCTCATAAATGACTGAGAGGTTCAAGACTTCAGTGGAGGAAGTAACTGCAGTTGTGGTGGAAATAGCAAGAGAACTACAATTAGAAGTGGAACCTAAAGAAGTGACTGAGTAGCTGCAACCTATGATAAAACTTGAATCGATGAGGAGTTACTTCTTACAGATGAGCAAAGTAAGTGCTTTCTTGAGATAGAATCTCCTCCTGGTAAAGACGCTTTGAACACTGTTAAAATAACAACAAGCAATTTAGAATAGTACATAAACTTAGTTGATAAAGCAGCAGCAGGGGTTGAGAGGATTGACTCCAATTTTGGAGGAAGTTCTACTTGAAGTAAGATACTATCAAACAGTATCACATGCTACAGAGAAATATTTTATGAAAGGGAGAGTCAATCAATGAGACAAACATCATTGTCTTATTTTAAGAAATTGCCACAGATACCTCAACCTTCAGCAACCACCACTGTGATCAGTAAGCAGCCATCAAAATCAAGGTGAGATACTCCACCAGCAAAAAGATCCTGACTTGCTGAAGAATCAAATGATAGCATTTGCAGCAGTAACATTTTAATTAAGTTATACACATTGTTTTGTTAGGTGTAATCATATTGCACACTTAATAGACTTAAAAATACACAGTATAGTGTACACATGAATCTGATATGTGCTGAGAAACCAAAAAATATGTGTGACTCTTTTTTGCAATATCCACTTTATTGGGGTGGTCTGGAACTGAACTTGCAATATCTCTGTGGTATGCCTGTATACCAAAGGAGCTTATAATAATTTCAGAAACGTCCTGCTTCAGGGCTAGTAAAGCAGATCCCAAGATTACTGAATTCCATACACATGCCCAGTGTTGAGTTGGCAAATCACCTTCTAGGTTGAATGGCATATTTGATAACTGGAGATCATACAACTATAAAATCAAGGTAAACATTGAAGTCCTTTTATCCCAGGCTTGTTGAAAAGAAATGAAGACTTGCTCTTTTTTTCATGTATTCTGGGTTGATGTTTAAGGATTGAAAGGATTTCAGCCAACAGAATCTTGTCAAAATTCCTGAATTGATTCTTCATGGCTGTGAGTCCTCATGCTGTGCAGTGTTGGTCACGCTGCAGTGCAGAGCATGGCATGCTTCCCACTGGCAACAGGGTGTTAGACCACTGGCTTCTCTCCAGTACTAACAATCATTGCTGCTTCTGGGGAAATTGTGCCACCTTTTTATGCTGCACGAAGTGTCTTAAATAGGCATTTAATTTATTCATTGTAACAGTTGCCTTTGTTGAATAAATACCAACTGCTTATTAGAAACCTATTTATTGAAGATGAGCAGATATATCATAGACAAATATCAAATTTATGGTTACTAAATCTCACTTAATATGCTTTGAATATTCTATTGGTCTTTAACACACTGTACCAACATGACTGTATTTATTCTAACCTTTCAAACAAAAATAGCTGCTGTTGAATACAGTGTATAATGTTTATTCTCTCAGGCTTATTTACACAATGTTAAAAACAATGTGATAGGTACCTACTCTATATTACTTGTAGTGGTTAAGAATTTCAATAAATGTGTTTTTAATATTCTTTTGATTTGCAATCAACAGAAATTATCTTATTAAATGTGTGAGATATTTATAATATTTATTGTAATATGTTACCCCAAATTCCTCCTAATCTCCTACTAGCTCTCTTGGGAAGAAGTGGAAACTCTGTTATTAGGAAAAGGATTACTTAATTTGTTCCACAACAAAGCCCTGTAACAGGGCTAATCTGGTTGGTGATTCAATTGACAAATTGGCAGCTAGGATTCTCACCCAAGCAGCAATGAACGAGAAAGTTTGCTTTTTTCAAATGTTACATGTTCTCTCATTCAAGAAGCTGTCAGCAGTTGTACATGCTTCTGGTATACTGAATAATTGAATTGGGCCATTTTCAGAATACAACACTAGTGTTTTATTATTATTATTTTGTACTATTGGTTATGAGATGAGTATAGTCTGTCTTCACTGAGGCTGATGAGGCTTTCTTTCAGTTGGCAGCTGACATTTCTAAACCTATCATCATAAGAAAGGGCTACCTAAGATCTGGCATTTCCTATTAAAAAGACTGTGAGTTGAGATATCTGTAATTTGAATTGTTTTCTACTGATTTTTTAATTATTTTCTGATTTTTAAAAATGCTAAAAGATTTTTTTTTCTTTAATCCATCTTACTGGATACCTTTTAAACAAATGAGTTTGTAAGAACAAGCAGCAAAATTTATAAACGTAGAATATATAGATTCTAGCTGTCAGAAACCATGTTGTCTATTTGGGGAGTGTTTTAATATCTCAAAAAGCAAACTTTTTTACAAGATTGCTATTTTAAAATGAAAATTGGAATTGAATAACTAACAGGAAACAAGATATTTTAGGTAAGAATAATCAAGTTAATTTAGAATCCTGTCTGACCCCTGTAATAACCCCAGTGAGGGTAACTACTTCCCAAAGGGCATTAGGATATTTTCATGAGGTCATCAACAATAAATAAATTATTATACATGTTGTTTTAAATGCTTCCAATGCAATTTATTTTATTATCAAACGATTTGATGGGAATCATCCTTTATAAACATCATGAAACATTTGTTATAGTTTTTTTTTTTTAATCCTCTGACTCTGTTGATTATCTTCTTCTCTAGACAAGAGTCAGGCATGTTGTAAGCCTTATCTGGGGACTTGAGCATTTCCTGGCAAGCCATTCTACAAAGGTCAACAGAGCAAGAGATTATCCCCTATTGGTTATAGAAGCTAACCCATCCACTTCAAAAGAGCCAACAGTTTCTTGCTCTTTGTGAAATCAGTTATAATCAATGGGATGTAAAGATTACATTTCTGCCTTTAGTCACACACCCTGTTTCTTTTGCATTAGTATTGATTTAGTCATGAGTCTATTTAACCATTAAAGGCATTACTGTATTCCCAAATCCTGCATTTAAAGAAATCCAAAGTGTCTTATTGAGAATTAAGAAAACAGACAGGTCTATCTCCCTTAAGTTACACTGGATTGGATTATGTTGAAAAAAAATCACCGTTAGGTAGTTATTTATGCACATGGAGGAATTGCTTATGATTTTTGAATAAGCAGAATAGTTGTTTCAATTTTGAGATAATAATAATAATAAAATAAATAATAATATAGTTATTGATTAAATGAGCCAGTCCTTATAGTAAGCATTTTGTACAGTAGGCATTTAGTCCTCAGAACAAAGCAGTTTATATACCACTTTGCGGATTAAAAAATGGACACAACTAAGTAATTTATGCAGTCACACCACTATTAAGTGTTGACCCTAATAATAAAACTGGAATCTGTCGGAAGACAAACTCAGTACTTTAACCACTATGCTATACTATTTCCAATACTTTAAAATACATTTGGTGTTCTGAAAATTTAGTTGATTTTACTTGGCAATAAAAGTTGTTGAAAGCCACTTCCTGGTGTGTTATTCAGTGTGTTACAGGAATCTGGCCTTTATCCAGCTTTCTTGAAACATTGAACAGCTAGAATAGACTACTTAATTGTATTTTCCAATGATAATTTCCAGCTCAATAGGAAAATATCCATGTGAAATAGTATTTATCACAATGAGTGAAACAACAGTTGCTTGCTTCTCCTGTTACTATTTTTGTTTCTTTCTTCAATAGTTAAACTTCTACTGAAATAATACAAAATGTGTGATGTGTTTACAGAAAAAAGGAAGGAAGGAAGGAAAAGAGGAAGGAAGGAAGGCAGGAAGGAAAAATGGAAGGAAGGAAGGAAGGAAAGAAGGAAGGAGATTGAAAGAGAAAGAGAATGAGGAAAGAAAGTAGATGAATTTTGGAGATATTGCTGCATCCTAGCTTATGTTTTAATTCTTGAGGTCATTCTTTGAATATATGACTTGACTGTTTATGGCTATTTGCCTGTATTATTGCATGTTTGCAAAAATGAGTGAAAACAGATTTTAAAATAAAAATAAATTATTGACTCATGCCAAATATGTATTTGGTATTGACAAAGAAACACATTAAGAGCTAATTTCTTTTAATTGAATGTTTATTCCCTAGTTGGCACAAATCCGTCTACTAATATGTTCAATAATTGTGTGAATGCATGTGTTAAATTTACATGAATAGCTCTATTGTTGGGAAAAAAATTAACCAAATGTCCACAACACTGCCTTATCTGATACTTTACAGTAATTCTGAAGGAGAATCAGTAGAGACACTGAAACAATGAAATATCTGAATATTAACAATATGATTTTGTATCAAATGCATTTCAGAATCTGAGTGAATGAAGAATATGAACAAGGTAAGAAGTCCTCTTTAGGTTTTGGGAAAAATGGAATTTCTGAAAAAAGACAAAAATATAGAAGAAAATTTATTTGGGAAGTGCATATGTAACTCAAGAGTTGACAAGTCATCTAACAGAATTTATCTTTTTTTTTTTTTTTTTTTGTTGCCTGAACCAGATGGCCCCTCCTTAATTAAAATGAGTGCGTGGTTCCAAAGCGTTCATTGCAGTCTCCCCACGGCCCAGTTGTACCACAAATGATTCTCACTTCTGGGAAAATATATTGTCTTCCTACATAACAAGAACCTTTGAAGCAACCTTCCTTGCAACTCAGTCTCTTTCTTTTTCTTAGTCTAATTATCTTTCAAAAATAATCGGAATTGTAATTTAAATATTACTGTACATAATTAACCACACTGGTTGACAGAGAATGAGAAATTGTGGCTCCAGGCAAGCATCAAAATTAATATATACAATTGGGAATACATCTTGTCATGAAGGAATGTCATCTGTCTAGTATGCAGAGAGAAGCTGAGCTGAGCAGTCCGGGCCCTCCTCTGACCGGACCACTATCTTGGGTAAGGTTCATGAAATCCCATGCACAGTCTGCCCAGTCCTACTCTTTCTGATGCTTTGTTTTCTGTTTTTCTAGGTGAAATTTATCTGAAACTCCCCAATGACCACTTCTTTCATCTTCTTAGAAGTCTCTGGCTTCTTTTAGGTGTCAGCATTTGTAGGTAATTTTTTGCTCTTACTGTTTCTATTTTAGCTTTATGGCCAGTTGTGAAGGGTTCTCAGGTCTGGCTGTTTCCCAGGCATATTGTAGAAAGGTGGCTTTGCTGTGCACCCTATACTTTAATGCACTGGGGAAGATGTAAAGGCAAATAAGCTGTAATTAAATCTTTGTGTGCCATAGGGCCAAGTATCATCTGAAGGCTAAAACATTGTTGATTCCTACAAAAGAAACAGGCACCCCATGCATGACAAGTAGGTTCTTTCTGGTTTTCACCAAAAATTGGGCTTATCAAGATTTCTGAGATATTGTTGTTTTTCAATACCTTTCAGCTAAAGGAACGTGTTGGGTCGTGTAGAACTGATGGATGTCAAAATGATGCCTCTCAATTAGGAATTACCAGGATTTGCCCTCTGAAATTAATTTTAAAGGAAAATATATCATTCTTTCTTCATTTTTAAGAATGCAAAAAGCAACCCTAGGCTGTAGCCCAGACTTCCATAAGAAGCAAAAGGAATCAGCCGAAGTATTAGTTGAAGAAAGGAGGATAATAAGACAAGGAAAGAAATAGAGAATTAGTGATGATTTCACAATCAAGTAGAGTCTTTTGGTTGCCCTCATTGTTAACTTCGTGAACTTTATAAGAACATTTTGCCCACGTTTGCAGCTTCCCTGCTGGTACAGCGTGCTTACTCTTGTGGTCTCTATTCTTTTTGGTGGTGGTTGTTATTTTGTAATTCCCTTGTGTTGGTTTTTTCCTCCAGAAGAGGCATAATGTAATGGATCCATTCACCAAATTTTTTAATGGGGTCCATTGCTTCTACCATGAAAGGAAAGCTGAATGCTGACATTTTTCGTGGAAATCCCGTGCACCTTTACTGAAAGCGAAAGGAAGATAATGGCTCTGGCGGCTATTTTCTAATAAGGTCTTCCCCTTAATGGCCTTAGAAAGGAAATTAGAAAACATGGCTGCAGATGGTGTTTCTTGATCGGATGCATTTTTCTTGCCCAAAGGATGTAGATGCTAGGCAGCATTGCCTCAATTAGATGCCATCTTCTTCCTCAGAAATGGAAACTTTTATGTAGCTTTCACTTTAAACTGCACAGGAATGTGGATGACTGCATCTAACTGTAAGGAAGTCTGATAATAAGCTGAGCTGATGATGGAAACAACCATTTGTTACATTTGCCTTTGATTGTAAATAGCACTAAATGTCTCTTTTCTTCCAATATTTTCTCAAAATTAAGATGTATTTGTTTAGAACTCAGAAAACATTTATTTATCTTTCTTTTTTTAAAACAGAAGCAGCTATAATAGATGACTATTTTTCCAGTATTTAACAACCAATTTTACAGATAATTAAATTACTCTAACAAGATTAATCAACTTTTAATATGAAACTGCAATGTTGATTTCATTGTATATGTATTTTGTGCTACTCTCATATATGCCAACTAGAAGTTTATGTATATTAAAATACCTATACCCACTTGCACCCATGGCTATTAAACAATTAACCCACTTTTCATGGGTAATCAACCCACAATAATTTGGTTTGGGTGTTCATTACCCAGATTAATTCAAATAAAAAAGACACAGTGAGGCAGAAATTGGATAAGTGGAAACTATCTAATCCCAACTGTCTTAATTTTCCATAGGGAAGTCTGAATTGGATTTTGACAAAATACCTCTCTTCATCACAACTCCTCCAATCAAATAAAATGTGATTTTTTTCTGTTTCTTAAATTATTCTTCCATGAGTTGTATGTAGTTAATAGTCTTCAAAATTCTGAAGGACTAAGTTATAAAAATCTCCAACTCCACCACACCCAAACCCTACTCAATTAAAATTTATTTTATTTACATATGTTCATATACATAATATACAAAACAATAAACATAAGACAGATAGTGAAGCCTTCTTAAAGGTATAATGAATTGACTTTAAATTTTTAGCAAAAAAAATTATAAAATCTAGCAATGATGCTCAGTTCTTCTGATTTTTTTTTTTTCATTTTATAGCCCCCAGCTGCTGTCAGTTAATGAAGGGCCAAAAAAACTCAAAGAACAATATGTGTCACCTCAGGGTATTTGATTTCTTTCATAATTTAACTCTTGCTTAAAAGGCTAAGACATATGTATCTTTATATGATAATCAGTACCTAGGAAGATTAGGATTTTTATATAATTGGATCTATTCAAGTATAAAAATATAATTGAAAATAACCCAAATGTTCAAACTAAAGGAATTTAAAATAAATTTTGGTATGCCCATGCAGTATGCATACTCATTTAAAGTGATGTTTATGAAAACTGTTGAATGACATGGACAATGCTTACATGTTCCTTCAGTGATTCTTAACCTTGGCTACACTTTACAGTCATCTAGGGTGCACTTAAAAGAATAAATATGAGTAGCGCCACCTCCAGGGATTCTGATTTAATTGTTCTTGACTGGGAACTGAGCTTAAGTGTGTTTTAAAATCACAGAGGATTATTATTTTCCATAAAAATCATGATGCCAACTTTTAAATATAGTATACACTATTTTTAAAATACTCCAAATATTCTTGTAGGCAAGAAGGATATCTAGAAATAAATGTTTTCAAATAATGTGTTGTTGAACTTAGGTAATGCAACTTTGAATAATAATTATTTTTGATTTGGATATATTTTCACACTAGGTATGTGTTTGTTGAGCTTAAATTTATTTAAAATGAAATTAAAGGCAACTAGTATTCCAATGTATATTTGAAAAAGGAATATCTTAGAGATATGTACTTACACAAATTCATCAGAAATATACTGGTGTAAAGATTTATTTGTTGATATAATCTTCTTTCTGCACATCCACATACACAAGCACCCAGTCTCTTGTGTTTAGACCATTCATTCACATATCGAAGTATGATGTTACTCTTTGAAGGATTGAACCATATCCTTTCACATATATCTTTGTCAGAACATAGGAAGCCACATAAGTGAGCATTATATGTAGAAAAACACTGGTGGATAAGCACATAGATAGTTTTCAATCCTAGCTGTTCTACCTGGAGTGAGCATGTCATTCTAAGACACAGAAAACAACCTGAGAAGAAAGCTTCAGAGAAATATTAGGAGAGTTTAAGGATAGCACTCAAGTCTCTCCCATTTTAAGTTAAAGACACTTACAAAGAATTTTCTTCAAAAGTAATGTAATGCAGATGCATAAATATTTTGTGCATAGCATGAATATTATGTTCTGTAACCACAATTAAGTCTTCTGGGTTTTATTCAGTAATTTAAAAAATAAAGCCATTTTTGTTGTGGTGGTGATTAGTTTTATGTGTCAACTTGACTGGGCCATGGGGTGCCCAGACATTTGGTCAAACATCATTCTGAATGTATCTGTGAAGGTGCAGATTAAAAGTTGACTCTATGGACTGAGTAATGCAGATTGTCCTCACTGATGTGGATGGGCCCTATTCAATCAAGTGAAAACCTGAATCGAACAAAAAGCCTGAGTAGGAGGGAACTCCTCCTGCCTGATTACTTTGAGTTGGAACATAGGTCTTCTGATTTAAACTGAAACAATTCTTCTTGGGTCTCAAGTCTTTCAGCTTCCAAACCAATTTATACTATCAGCTCTTCTGGTTCTGAAATCTTTGGTCTCAGACTACAACTACATTTAGCTCTTCTGTGTCTCCAGTTTGCTGAATGAAAATCTTGGGGGTTCTCAGTCTCTGTAATTGTGTGAGCCAATTCCCTATTACACACACACACACACACACACACACACACACATACACATACCCTATTGCCCTGTTTCTGCGGAGGACTATAAACTAATGTCTAATGATTAGTATAGTCATGAAAAATTATTTACTATGCAAATAAATAGTAAAATAGTGTGACTGGATTTTAGTTTAGTCTATGAGTTGAATATTACTCATCTTAGGCAACTAGAAAGAGACTGTTTCAAATATTAAAGCCTTACACAATTTTTACTTCTGCTGAATTGCTTCATATGATGCAAAAGTTTAGTTTCATATGTAGACTATGATTGTTTAGTAAATCCTTTAAAAAAAGAACACTGGAATTTCTAATGGCTTTCATTTATTTTCTGTGTTTATATAAGGACCACAAGTCTTCCCCAAAGCCTCAAGAACATTCACCTCTAATTGAAAATGTACTTATTTCCTGAAGACATTCTTCCCAGAGTCCCTTGGCTGTATGTTTTCTATACAAAAGAATTGATTTCCAGTCTTAGTGCATAGCTACTATTGTCATGCCTCAATTTCATAGCATTCCTGAACTAGATCTACAGATCCTGGACTCAATATCTCCAGATTTTGGATATTCTTGCAATATTGATCCTACATATTCTCCAAGAACTCTTTCCCAAAGTATTTTTAGGGAGATATTTTGGCAATAACACTCTTAAAAAAACCAGACAGTGTGTTTTCTTTATCTTTTTGGTGAAATATAATGTTTCTGAGTACACATTGTTAGGATGAATTTTTAATTCTTTCTTGCCACTTTAAAGACATTGCTCTGATGCCTATTGGTTACTTACATTATAGCTGTTGAAATTCTATTTTTTTATTCATCATTCTCAAAGAGATTTTATTTATTTATTAATCTATTTATTTTTGAAAGATGGTCTTGCTTTGTTGCCCAGGCTGGGGTGCAGTGGCATGAACATGGCTCACTGCAGCCTCAACCTCCTGGGCTCAAGCAATCCTCCCAGCTCAGCCTCCCCAGTAGCTGTGATAACAGGTTCATGCCACCATACCTGGCTATTTTTTTTTTTATTTTTGTAGAAACAGGGTCTCTCCATGTTGCCCAGGCTGGTCTTGAACTCCTGGGCTCAAGTGATTCTCCTGCCTCAGCTTCCGAAAGTTTTGAAATGGGAAGTTTGAGCCACCATGCCTCACTCTTGGAAGGATTTTAAACATTTGAGAATGGGAGCAGGGAGCTATTCTGAAGTTTAGTATAAATGAGTATTGATTTGAATCTGTTTTTACTTATTCCACTTAGAATTCATTGGAATTTTTGAAATTGAAAGTGGATTTCTTAATTGGTTCTGAAAAATTCTCACCTATTAACTTTCTGGACATTGCCTTTTCTCCATTCTCTTACTCTTTTCTATTCTTCTGTGACTTTGATTACAAATAAATTATATCTTTGGACTCTCGTCTCTTTGCTTCCTGTTACTTCTGTAATCTCTTTTTTATATTTTTCATTCATTTGATTCCTTCTACTGCATTGTTGGTTTATTCTGCTACATATGATAGTCACAAATTCTCTAGATAGCTGTGTCTAATCTGATTCTTAAATCTTATACAATGTTTTTAACCTCAATGATGGTGTAATTTATTTCCAGTAGTTTTATTTGATCTTTTTTTCAAATCTGCTTAAGAGTTTCCGATAGTCTCTGATTCCTTGCTCGTGTTTTGGACTCCATCATTTATTTCTTTGAATATTTTTGTAAATACTTTATATTTTGTGTTCGATGATTCTAATATCTGAAGCCCTTGGGGATTTAAATCTAGTATTTATTGTTTCTGCTTTTAATATTTTTCTCACTCATGGTGATTTATTTCCTTGTGTACTTGAAATTTTTCTTTCTATTGCGAGTTCATACTTACCTGGACTTAATCCATAAAAATCTCATGGAGCCTAAATTGACAGGCTTCCCTCTTAAGTGTAAATATGTTTGTTTCCATTGAAACAATGTGTTTTTAATTCGATTTATTATCTTGGAGTTTCTTAGACTATAGTCTTTTCCTGGTCACTATAATAAACAGACTCACATGAGATTAGGCCTATAATCATAATTCTCAGAGCAGTTTCTTACTGCCATTTCTATGATTAATTTCCCAGCTGTACCTTGGCAACTGACATGCTTTCTCTTTAGTTCTCCTTGCTACAAGCAGAATATATATAGCATCATCACCTTCAATGAGAGGCAGACACTATTGAGGTATCTAACTTTGTGTGGTGAAAAGGAATCCTCTCCTTCATCTCCTTCCCCTACCTTTTAGGGATCAGAGTCTCATCCAATTTTTCCCAAGTGTTATACTTAACCCACAGCTGTAGCTCCTAGTGTCCATTTTCGCCCAGGGGTACCACACCTTCCATGTTTATTTAAAACTCTGGCTTCAGAATTCTGCTTACTTTTTTTAGTCCCCAAGAAATTAATTTTCTTATTTTGACATCAGCACATTTGAAGAACGTTTGTTATAATTTACTGAGGGTTTTGGAAATGGAAGGTTTTTCAAATGATGGGTCTCTTATAATGGTACCTTATGGAATCATTAATACTCTGTCTACACATGAGTGGTCTTAGAATAACTGTTCATTCTTCTCTAGAAAGCACAGCCCTTTATGTACTTGAATGTAGCAACTGAGATTGAACCCTTTATATCTTTGTATGTGTGTGTTAGGCATCCTCCTGACCTATTCAAAATTTCCCATTTGACATCATTTCAAGTCCACTTAACATACTGAACTATTACCGCTGAACGCATTTCAGTTGGCTCTGTCTATATTTCAAT
Organism: Pongo pygmaeus; assembly: GCF_028885625.2. NCBI lineage: Eukaryota > Metazoa > Chordata > Mammalia > Primates > Hominidae > Pongo > Pongo pygmaeus. Next base: position 150,724,321 of record NC_072373.2, on the reverse strand, counting down.
AACTGAGAAACACACTATAGGTAGGTCCTGACAAGAACAGAGCAGAGTATCATGGTCACCGCCCTCTATCTCTTTCATTAATATAGCTTAAGAGTAAGTTTACTTTTTCATGTTCAGTAACATAACATTTCTCTTGTGTTTGTGGCCTCTTAAACCCTTATGTCTTAGATCGTTGCTAATCCACACTTTCCCTTTTCATACTTGTAGAATTGTTTTTACTAAACCAAATGCCATCACTTGATATTTGTCCTTATTAATCTTCATTTTATTGGGTTAAAGTCACTGTATTAGGAGTCTAATATGAACTTATTTGTTATCTTTCCTAGCTTTAAAGTATTAGCAGTTATTCGATGTTTTATATTCTTCCACGCATTTTCTTCAGTTAAATTTCATGAATATATTTCAACATTTAATGTTTTTATTCCAAATTGCAATTTCCCACCACCAAAGATGTTTCCTAAACCTGTGAGTATGTGTGTGTGTTTGTGTGTTTGTGTGTGTAAGTGCGTGTATGTGTGTATGTGTGTACTGTCCTGGCAATAGATTATTAAAGATGAAATATTACATCAAGGTGAAGATTACAGACTCAGGATAGAAACGTAAAAGAAATGAGATATGCACGTAAATGTAAAAAACACAGGCTGGATTAAAATGCAAATTTGCTTTAAATTGTATGACTCCCCACAAGCATGTGCTGGGTTGTCTGGTTAAAAATTAATTTAATTACTTCTAACATACATTTAAGTGTCTTTTAAAAATATGACACAACACTGAGGATAGAAGTTGCGGAAAATTGGCTTCATCTCTACCAATCTTTGTCAAACATTCTTTTCTCTCATTACTGCAATTAATTCAGTCAATAATTTTAACTTATGAATTACAAAAGAAAATTTAAACCAAAACATAATTTTCTTTAACTGTGTTCATTAAAATAACAAGAAGAAGGAATCTTATTTATTCCCCAATTGCATTGGTATTTACTGAGAACCTTCTACATTGCTGACACTATTCTAAGTGGTGGAGATGCAGCATTTAAAATCCCTGTCCTCGTGGAGCTTATGAGAAGCCAGATAATAAAGTCACATACTGAATAATTAATGCAAATATATAGTATGTCAGCTTGGAGGAAATACCGTGATAAAAGAAGGATGGGATGGTGAAATGGTGATATTTTGGGAAGAGAGGGCTGGTAATTTTAAATTGATTGTTTGGGAAAAGCTTCATTGGAAACAAAATGGCATTTGAGCAAAGACAATGTAGCTGAGAGAGTGGGTGTACTTAAATGTGGAGAAACACAAGTTCAAAAACTTTAAGGCATGAGAATATATGGAGTATTCCAAGGTATCTGGAATGGAGTAGGCAAGGAGGAGATTGATATAATATTAGATGAGGTTGAAATGGCAGGGATGAAATATGGCTAGATTCTCATTATATTTTGAAGGGAAAATAAACAGGATTTATCATCAGATTGGATTACCCATGTGAATGAAAGAGGAATCAATGATGAAACTGAAATTTTTGACCTAAGTACCTGTAATTATAAAGTGGCCATTCAATTGGATGGGAAAAGTTGTGAGATATTTATGTTTGCTGGTAGAAGACCAGGAGTTTATATTAGAAATGCTGATTTTGGCATGTCTATTAGACATCAAGTAGAGATACTAGATGAGTAGTTGGATATCTGAGTGGGGAGTTCAGGTGACCTATGTTGTCTATTGCTGCATAAGAAACTACCCCAAATGTAGTGGCTTCCAATAATAGTTTGTTACTACTTCTCACAATTCTGTAGATTGTCTGTGCTCAGCTTAGTGGTTCTTGTTTTGAGTCTCTTATAGCTGCAGTTAAATGAAGACAGAGACTGGCGTCATTTGAAGGCTTGGCTAGACAGGTGAAGGGCCCGTTCACATGGTGTGCAGTCCATGCTAGGTGTAAGCTAGGATTCAGCCAGGGCTATTTATAGAGCATCTACATGTGATCTTTCCTTGTGGCTTTGGCTTGCATGGAGGCTGAGTTCCAAGAAAGAGATCCCAGGAGCAAGGGATTGGTCCAAATGCAAGCTATAAGGCTTCTTATAGCCTAACTTTGTAAGTTACACAGCCTCACATCTGCTGTATTCTACTGGTTGAGAGTAATTTCCAGGGTGGGCCCAGATTCACGGGGAGAGAGTTATGCAAGAATGAGAATATCAGTAGATGTGGCTCATGAAAGGCCATTTTTAAGGGTTAGCTACTACTACAACATGATATACAGATTGAATGTCATAAGGCATATGGATGGCATTCATTCATAAGACACGATGAAATCAATAAGGCTGTAATACAGAGAAAAGAATAGGACTCCCAATGGAGGGAGCCCTGAAACACTTTAAGATTTACGGGTTGAGGAAGAAGAAGAAACAAGTAAAGAAGATGAGAAAGAAAGGCCAGAGAAATAGGAGAGAAAAAACAAACAAACAGGAGAGTGTAGTGCCTGGATGCCAAAGCCACAAGGAGGATGTTACCAATTATGGCAAATGTTGCTGACAGTGCAAGAAGTTGTCAGATAAGACTTGGCCACCCCAGCATGAAAGCCATCAGTATAGCTTCAGTGGAGTCATGAGGAAGAAAGCTTATTGGGATGTTTTTATGAGCCACTTTGATGAGAAGAGCTAGAGGTAGTCAGTCTAGATCGCTTTTTAAAAGATGTTTATATTACAAGGCAGAAGCAAAGCGAAGTATTTGGTTGAGGGGATCAGGAAGTCAAAAGATGAGTTTTTCCTTGTAAGGGTATGTTTATACGCTAACAGAAATTATACAATGCAGAGAGAAAAATTGAGAATCTAAACAGGCTAAGCAGAATTGTTGGTTCTTTGTCCTTAAGTAGATGAGAGGACACTCATGGAAGGATGACCTTAGATTTGCAGTGTGAAAAGTTCACACAAAATAACAGGAAGAAAGGCAGGAAATACAGACCTTGATAGAGATTGGAGGATAACTGAAGTGGTAGGAGATTTCGGAATTATCTTCTGTTTGCTGGTTTTTTCTCAGTGAAATTGCCAACCAGATCATCACCAGAGAAACAGAATGTGGAATGAAGTGCAGGAGTTTGAGGGCAAGAAGAAATGTGAAATAGTTATTAGAGAGTGAGGGAGACAGTGTGATGACAGTGGATTCGGGACATGTAAGATTATAAGGCAATAGTAAGAATAGGCCTGTAATGTAATTTATAGAGACAGATATTTTATAGTTTTATAGAGTAATAGATAGAGATAGAAATGTTGGTGGGGAAAAGAGAGAAAACCTGTCACCACATTCAGTGGGGGGTAACATTTTCTTTTTAAGCAGTAAAAAAAAATATACAGGCAAAATTTTAGTCTCATATCAGAGCAGGGAAAATTACGTGCACTACAAGAATTGGTTGGAATATCCTTTCTAAAGAATCAAAAATACAGTTGTAGAATTTTGTTACTTTTACAACCTATATTCTTAAAAGCCCTCAAAAGAGGATTTGGAAAAGGAATAGCTGAAAATATATTGAAAAAAAGTTATCATGGTTAAGACCTTCAGCTTTTGCCTCAAACTATGAAATCACAGGCCCATGAATGAGCTGCTTTCTCTATATTTAATGACATACATAAGTAAGGACAATTGCTTCAGAAGTACTGTGCTAGGCTATTCTTGCACTGCTATAAATAAATACCTGAGATGGCATAATGTATAAAGAGGTTTAATTGGCTCATGGTTCTGCAGGCTATATAGGAAGCATAGCAGCTTCTGCTTCTGGGGAGGCCTCAGGAAGCTTTCAACCATGGCAGAAGGCAAAGGGAGAGTGAAGTATCTAACATGCTTGGAGCAACAAAGGGGGTGGTGCTATACAGTTTTAACCAAATATCGTGAGAACGAAGTCACTATCGCAACAACAGTACCAAGGGGGATGGTGCTAAACCATTCTAGAGAAACTGCCCCCATGATCCAATCATCTCCTACCAGGCCCCACCTCCAACATTGAGTTATAACTTGACCTGAGATTTGTTAGGGACACATATCTATACCATATTAGACACATACTTACATAGAGAGATAAGCTAGTTTAAAATTATATAATAAAATATTCTAGGTATCTTACTTCAAATGATGGTAAAAAATAGTAAAAGCTTTTCAAAGCCTGGAAACATGACAGTATGAGAATATTAAATAAACACCAATAGCCACAGCAATCCCGCAAATGGGTTTAGATTTTGTAGGGTTTTTTTTGTCTGAAATTTTAGTGTCTATTACAATTTTTTGGAAAGAAATTATTTTTACAGGTAGCTTAACATTTACATTAAATACAATATTTTTTTCGTGTAGAAGATTTAGACAATTTCTGAATATGTTTAATGCATTCATTCAAAAACTTATTACTAAGAGCCTATTTGTTCTGGGCACTGTGCTAGATGCCAGATATTCATGAGAAATAAAAGCAGGCTTGATTTCTCTTCTTATGAAGCTCATAAACAAAAGCACACAAAAGAGCATGAAAAATTATGTTTGCTTGCGTTACTCAAGGATTAGTCAAAACAAAGAATTTGGTGTGTTTCAGTGGGATAGACCTGCTCACTGGTCTGATAACATGACTCCAGCACTTGTTAATTTCTGATTTTTTTTTTAATTACAGCTTTTCTAGTACATGTGTGATATCTCATCGTGGTTTTGACTTGCATTTCCCTAATGACAATCATATTGAGCATTTTTAATATTCTGATTGGCCATTTTTATGCTTCTTTGGAGAAATGTCTATTCAGCGCTTTTGCCCAATTTTAAGTTGAATTGTTTGCCTTTTTGTTGTTGAATTGTGAGAATTCTTTATATATTCTAAATGTAAACCCTTATCAGATGTACAATTTTAAAATATTTTTTCTATTCTGTGGATTGTTTTCTAACTTTTTTGATAATGTTCTTTCATATGCCAATGTTTTTACTTTTGATGAAGTCCAGTCTATTTTTTCCTTTTGTTGCTCAGGTCTTTGTTGTCATATTGAAGAATTCATTGCCAAATTCAAGGTCATAAAGATTACTCCAACTTTTTCTTCTAAGAGTTTTATGGTTTAATTCTTAGGTTTAGGTAATTGACCTATATGAATTAATTTTTTATAGAGCCCAAGATAAGGTTCCACTTCACTCTTTTGTGTATGGAAATCCAGTCATCTCACACCAGCTGTTGAAGAGATTATTTTTTCCCCATTGAGTGAAAAACAAAATCCATTGTCTGTAGATATAGTTTATTTTGGACTCTGAATTTTTTTTGGTTCATATGTCTATTATTATAGCAGTACTTCCCTATTTTAATTATCATACCTTTGTAGTAAGGTTTGAAATCAAGAAGCGTAAGTCCTCCAATTTAGTTTTTCTTTTTCCAGATTGTTTTAGCTATTTGGAGCCCCTTGCCATGCTATGTGAATTTGAAGATCAGTTTTTCCATTTATGCAGAAAAGTCTGCTAGAACTTGGAGGGAGATTGCATTGCCATTGTATATGGCTTTGGGTATTACTGATATCTTAACAATATTAAGCCTTCTTACCCATAAGCATAAGCTATGTTTCTATTTATCAATATTTAGGTATCTTTTAATTTATTTCAGCAATATGTAGTTTTCAGCATATGAACTTTTCCCTTTTTTGGTAAATTATTTCTAGGTTTTTATTCTTTTAGGTGCTATTGTAAATGAAAGTGCTTTCTTAATTTTCTTTACGAATTAGTCATTGCTGGTGAGGAGAGACTAGTCATTATTGCATGCTGATCTTGTACTCTAAAACTTTGCTCAATTTATTTAATAGTTCTAGCAGCTTACTTATGAATTATTTATAATTTTCTATATATAAGACATATATAAGACCATATCACATGTGAATAGAAATAGTTTTATTCTAGTTTATTTGCCTTTTATTGCTTTTTCTTGTTCAGTTGCTCTGGCAAGAACTTCCAGTACAGCGTTGATGAGCAGTGGTAAAAGTCAGTATCCTTGTCTTGTTAAACTGTGGATTATTAGGACATATTATTAACCTAGGAAAATTTTTAAATTTTCATAAGTAAGGACTGTGAGTATACATGTGTGTGTGTGCATGTGTGTGTGTTTGTCTATAGTAAGCTAGCTGTCACAAATGACAATCCTCAAGCACTCTGCGGCTTTCTGTAATAAAAGGTGTCTTGTTTTGTTTTATTTCTTGTTTTTTTTTTTTCAGCCAATGATGTTATAGGATGGAGAGGTCGATTGACCCTCTTTCAGCCTTAATCTCTGCCAACTTTGGCTTCAAAGGCTAGAGAGGAGGGGAAAAGAAAACTAGAAAATTTTGAGAGATGTTTTTACAGGTTATGACTGGATGATGTTGCATCAGTTTCATCCACAGAACTGTCACATAGCCTCAATCCACCTGGAAGAGAGGCTGAAAAATGTAATTGCACTATGGATAATAATCACGGTATTGTAAACATATAACATTTTTTCCTGCCACAATACATATTAATACTATTCAGGTCCACACAATCACACAGATATATTTTGCTGGCATACATACTCTTTATACTCTGCATGTTTTTTTTCTGCATTAATCTCTAGAAGGCAGCTTCGTTTCCTGTTAACCCTTCCCCAATGAATATATTCTCACTCTAACCACAACAGACTACTTACTTTTCTGAATAGGAAGTTCTGTCACACATTTTACATAATCTTTTTTGCCATAAAAATTCCCTTTTTAAACTATTAGGTTAAGTTCAGATGTACATGTGCAGGTTTGTTATACGGGTAGACTCGTGGGGGGTGGTTATATAGGTAAACTCGTGTCATAGAGGTTTGTTGTATAGATTATTTCATCACCCAGGTATTAAGCCTGGTACTCAGTAGTTATTTTCCTGATCTTCTCCCTCCTCCCATCCTCCACCCTCCAGTAGGCCCCAGGGTCTGTTGTTTCTTTGTGCCCATGTGTTCTCATAAAAAATGCCACTTCTGGCCGGGCGCGGTGGCTCACGCCTGTAATCCCAGCACTTTGCGAGGCCGAGGTGGGCGGATCACGAGGTCAGGAGATGGAGACCATCTTGGCTAACACGGTGAAACCCCATCTCTACTAAAAAAAATACAAAAAAATAGCTGGGCGTGGTGGCAGACCCCTGTAGTCCCAGCTACTTGGGAGGCTGAAACAGGAGAATGGCGTGAACCCAGGAGGCAGAGCTTGCAGTGAGCCGAGGTCGCGCCACTGCACTCCAGCCTGGGCGACAGAGCGAGACTGCCTCAAAAAAAAAAAAAAAAAAAAAAAAAAGAAATGCTCTTTCTTTTATCTTCACTTGCAAATATCCTATTTATCATTCAAAACTTAACTCTCATATTTTCTGTACTATTTGCCTAGACAACATAAATCACTCCCTTACATCTTCAGAGCACTTACACAACCATGAATAATAATACGTACAACATTTACCGGCCACTTACCATGTGACAGGTACAATGCTGTATGTTTTACAGGCTCATCTGTGTTAATCCTCAAAATAACTACATAGAATAAGTAAAATCACAATTATTTTCTCTAGTGTGGAAACTGAGATTTACAGAGATAAAGTAATTTATTTAAGGTAAAACCTGTCCAAAGTCCATGAACTTAACAATTATTCAACATGGACTCATATTGTTCTGTCATCGCCTTACACTTTTTTTCCTTTGTTTAAAGTAGGAGTGCAGTCATGAGTTGCTGGAGGGAACAGCTACATGATCCATTTTCTGTCCCCAGATCATATTACAGGAATACCACTGCTTTTTCCTCACTACTAGAGATTAATTGCCAGCCTATTATTTCCGCGACATGTGTTACTAACCTTGATCTTTGGAAGAAAGTGTTACAAAATCAGCAACAGCTCACATTTTATGATAGCTATACAAAATTAAGGGCTCTGAAGAAAAATATGGGCAATATGTTCTTGTTCCTACATAGATTATCTTAATGAATTATTCCCCTATTCAGTCAAGCAGAGACTGGTCTAGCAACAAATTCCTTGTCAGTGGCTATGTATCTAGGAAATACAAGCTAATTTAGGCATTGTCAAACAAATATAATTAGAAAGAGAACTCTTTCAAAGACAGGGACAAATTATCTTTGAAATTTTTAATGTTTTGCGTTATCTGCACCACTGCCTTCTCCATTGAAATGGCTTATTGAGATCTAGTTTTACAGAGAATAGCTAATCCTTATCATCAAAAGTGAACTGTGTCAGAGAAGCAGTGGTCATGTGGACTTGCCACCACCAATTGCCACCACCAATTGCCAAAGATCTTATTTGTTATAGTGGATACTTTTTCCAACTATTATTCTATGTAATAGCAAATCATATTTCTCAAACATAAAACTTACATTCAGTGGCCTCATAGGTACATGCAAGTACTGATTAAAAATCTTTGGTATTACGTCTCTCAACTTTGATTTAGCGATTCTGTCCTAAATCAGTTACATCTCATTAAAAACAACAGAAGGGCAAGTATTCAAGTTTCTCTCATAATTCAGACCTGCTGTTTTATATGTCAGTAGTTCTTAAAGGCCTATGTGCAGATCAGCTGTCACAGAATCCCTAGACAACAGTCATACTCACACATACACCACACATGCACACACACACAAATATATATGTAGTACATGTAATTTGTATAAAATGACATATACACACATATACACACATATACATGTGTATGCATATTAAACGTATGTATACTGAATTCTGAGTTTGAGGTGGGCTTTAAGAATTTCTTTAAAAATTATTTGTTGAAATTCATAAACGCAACTTAAAAATAATTAAAGATTTATAGTAAAAAGCAAATGTTCTCTGATCCATATCTCAAAATAAAGTATTTAATTCTCTTTTTTTTTCTTTCTTTCTTTTAAGACAGAGTCTTGCTCTGTCACCCAGGCTGGAATGCAGTGGCACAACCTCGGCTCAGCGCAATCTCAGCTCACTGCAACCGCCTCCCAGGTTCGAGCAATTCTCTTGCCTCAGCCTCCCGAGTAACTAGGATTACAGGTGACTGTCACCACATCCAGCTAATTTTTGCATGTTTAATAGAGACAAGATTTCACTGTGTTGGCCAGGCTGGTCTCGAACTCAAGACCTCAGGTGATCCACTCATCTGGGCCTCCCAAAGTGCTGGGATTACAGGCATGAGCCACTGTGCCTAGTCTAGTTCTCTGCCTTTAAGTTTTAATAAGAGAGCATGATTCCTTGGTCAATTTACTAATTTGTTTAATTTTCAATATAACTAAAAATACTAGATCAAATTGATCTCTGGCCAATTGAATTGCAATGAATAAATCCATCTTGAGCCTTTAAAATATATCAATCTCTATATTATAGAGAAACACTCAGATTAATTTATACATGAATTCCTTAGTAGTGTATGCACACTCGTTTCTGAGAAACCTACTCTAATTTTATGTCTTCAAATAGTCATTAAAATTGTTTGGGACTGAATTATATGATATATTCCATTATAGCTTTAATGGACATGTTAAAGCTTAATGATTAATAATATGATTAATGCATGGGTGGTGCTATTTACACTAATGTCATATGTCAGCATATACACATTTAATTAATAAAGTAATTTTGAGCAAATTTTTTAGTGAGAGGTTGTATTTTGAAGTGTAGTTATCATTCAAAAAACATAGCCCAATTGAAGATGAAGAACAAAATTGGATGACTGATATTACCTGACTTTAAGACTTATTATAAAGCTACAGCTATCAAGACAGTGTGCTATTGGTGAAAGAATAAACACAGATTAATGTAACAGGACAGAGAGCCCAGAAGTAGAACCACATCAATTTTGTTAACAGATTTTTGACAAGAGAGCAAAATGTCCAGTTGTTCCAGCACCATTTATTAAAAATATGGGTCTTTTTAATAAATGGCAATGGAACAGCTGCACATTCATATGTAAAAAAAAAATGAATCCCTTACACCTTTCACACAAATTAACTCAAAATGAGTCACAGAGTCATGAGTCACAAACGTAAAACACAATACTATATAAAACTTCCAAAAGATAATGTAGAAGAAAATCCTGGGTTTGGCAATGACTTTTCAGATACAACACCAAAGGCACAGTCCATGAAAGAAATAATTGATAAACTGGATTTTACTAGAATTAAAATTGTTTGCTCTGTGAAAGACAATGTAAAGAAAGTGAAAAGACTGGCCATGGACTGGTAGGAAATATTTGTAACAGATGAAGCTGATAAAGGACTGTTAACCAAAATATAAAAAGAACACTTAAAACTCAACAATACAAAAATGAACAACTCAGTTGAAAAATGGGCAAAAAATCTGGACATCTCATCAAAGAAGATATACAGGTGTAAATAAGTATATAAAAAGATATTACATATCATATGCTTTTCAAGGAAATGTAAAATAAAACAAATTAAATACAAATAAGAAACTTGAGTGCTTATTACTAAGTGACAGGAGCCAGTCTGAAAAGACTAAAGACTTTATCATTCCAACAATTTGACATTATGGAAAAGGCAAAACTATGGAAACAGTAAAAATATCTGTGCTTGTTAAAGTTTAGCAGGGAGGAATGAATAGGTGGAGCAGAATATTTTTAGAGCACTGAAACTCTGACACTATAATTGTGACTAAAAGTCATTATACATTTGTTCAAACCCATAGAATGTACAACATCAAGAGTAAGCACTAATGTAAACTATAGACTTTGGTGATAATGATGTGTCAATGTAGCCTCATGAATTGTAGCAAATGTACCACTTTGGTGGGGTATGCTAAGAATATGGGAGGCTGTGCATGTGCATATGGGAACTGTACTTTCCTCTCAATTTTGCTATGAACCTAAAACTTCTCTACAAATGTAAGTGCATTAACACAATAACAAAAATCCACAGCCCATTCATCAGTAATTTTTTATTAATATCACAAATCATGAAGTATTTCAGAATGTTACTAATTTGACCATACGAATTTTATGTTAAAATGTTAAGAAAGCATCTAATATGTAGGAGATATATGTGTGTGTGTGTACCTATATAACCACATGCAAAAAAATCTTAATATAATAGCTGATTGCATTCAACGGTATTTTCCAATAGGGTAAAATAAATTTTAAAAAATAAAACCAATTATGAGTGCAAAATATATTTCAGTAACTATTACAAAATATCAAAATGTCATCTGAGCCATATAGTCAGCATTTATATAATGGCCAATGGCTGGAGTAGATGAAATGCATAAGTCAGGGAAAAGGGAACCAGATTGATAGACTTTTAAAAAGTATATTGTTATCACATATGCTTGCAACAATTATGCAATTCTCTGTGGCTATATTATAGTTTTGTAGTGTTAGTAACAAATAACCTGAAATATCAATTTCATTAAAATTACTTTTTTTCTTTCTTAGTGCATTTATTCATTTCCTTATTTATTTGCCAGAACATATGATGCATATATACACTTAATAAAACTAGTGATTTGCATCCTGAACAGATGCAATATGTAGCCCAGAACAGGTAAATAAAATAATTTTAAATAGTGCTTAAAAGGGGACAAAACGGATTTGTAAATTTCTTCTCTGCTAGAAAATATGGGTTCCTATATTAACTTTTGTGAGGAAATTATATTAGTCCTTTGAATTTACACTCAAGTTGTCTTTCTCTGCTGGTCAGTAGAGGGAGAAGTCCATCAGAGGAGAACTTTTTTTATTGACAGATAATATGTTTATAAACTAGATGAAGATGAAAAAATGAGAAAAAAATCTAAAAGCAGTGCCCAGACTTGGTTCAATATAAAGTTTAGCAAACTTGTGAAAAGTTGGAATGGAAATTTCAAAAAGTAGATTAAAGAAAGATTTTAGTAAGAAATTGATGTAATTTTCTATACTTTTTTATTACATGCTAGTAACACGCTATTTTAGATCACTTTTCAAAATATCTAGATTCAATAGAAAAATCTATTTCTTAAGTTTTGAGAACTGTTAAACTTAATATGCTATTGCTGTTAAAAACTTTGCTTTTATTTTCTCTTCCTTGTCCTCTTTTTTTAGGAAATCCTTTATGGGGAAAGAAGAATCCTTTCCTCATAGATTTAGTTAGAAACAATAATTTTCCATATGGATTTTTCCTTTTTGACTTTGGTGGACAGAATGTGAGGAACAATCTTTGTCTACATAACAACTGAATATGGTTTAGAGTTAGACAAACTGAACTATAATTCAATAAATTTACATCGAATACCCATTTACTGAATGTCAATAATTTTCTTCAGTGCCAGAAGTAAGAGTAGCACTAAAAGACATAATCAATAAAGGAGATAGCCACTCTTTTCAAGATAGTCATATTGCAACATAAAACAGCAGGTAATGATTAATTCAGATTACTAAAATGACCTGTAAAGTCAGTCCATTAAGTAAAGTAATATTATTGAGACAATAAAAAATTATATTACTATGGTTTTTCTATTCTTTTGTTTCTAGATAAAATTGTTCTATTATGGCAAATCTCTAGAAGGTTGGAGCTTGTATTCATATGTTCTCGCACGGCTACAAAGAAATACCTAAGACTGGGTAGTTTATAAAGAAAAGAGGTTTAATTGGCTCAAGGTTCCACAGGCTGTACAGGAAACATAATTCTGGCATCTGTTGGGCCTCTCGGGAGGCCTCAGGAAACTTAAAGTCATGGTGGAAGATGAAGGGGAAGCCAGCATGTCACATAGCTGGAGCAGCAAGAGAGAGGGGGAGGTGCCACGCACTTTTAAACAAACAGATCTCATGAGAACTCACTATCATGAAAACAGCAGCAGTGGAGAAATCCACCCCCATGATCCAATTACTTCCCACTGGTCTCCACCTCCAATGTTGGGAATTACAGTTTGACATGAGGTTTGAACAGGGACACAGATCCAAACCATATTATAGCTTATGTTTAAGTTCATGTACAATGTTTTCTAGTTGTTACAAAACCATAGATTTTTGAAAAGAAGATAAATACAGTTCCTGATTTTCTTTTTCAATGTAAAATTAATAAGGTCAAGATTGATATATACTTATTTTGTAAGTGGATAGAGGTATTTATGCTTGTACATGAATATGTACATACACACTCAATATACTGTTTATCCAATTCTAAATTATTTTATTCATTTTTATAGGAGGGCTATTAGGCGAGGTGGAAATGACCAAGTAAGAAAACAGTGACAGATAAAAACATGAGATAAGCAGTAAAAAAATAAGCATGCTCATATATTTTTATTTATTTATTTATTTATTTATTTATTTTTAGACTGAGTCTCACTCTGTCACCAGGCTGGAGTGCAGTGGTGTGATCTCGGCTCACCGCAACCCTGGACACCCTGGTTCAAGCGATTCTCCTTCCTCAGTCTCCCGAGTAGCTGAGATTACAGGCACACGCCACCATGCCCAGTTAATTTTTGTATTTTTAGTAGAGATGGGATTTCACCATGTTGGCCAGGATGGTCTGGATCTTCTCCTGACCTCGTGATCTGCCCCCCTTGGCCTCCCAAAGTGCTGCGATTACAGGCGTGAGCCACCACTCCCTGTCAAGTATGCTCATTTTTAAGTAAACAAAGATGACATAAGTGAATGTTCTTCCTAATCTATGCCACCTCTGGATTTAAAACTAAATAGAAAAGGAAAGATGGGATGATTGGATGGTTACGAAGTAGGTATCAGAAGAACAAATAAGGAATTTATTTTCATAGGATGGATATGAGGTTTATCCTTTTCTGTCAGAGTTTAAACCCATGGCAAAAGAAATATGCATATTAATAGTTTATAAAGAAAAAACATATTATGGATCTTAGGTTGTATTTTCTAGAAGCTGAGCCTAAAATAGGAATTTGGATTCCTAAATTTATTGAAATAATACTCTTTAAAGAAAAATCTGGGCATGAGTGAGGGGAAAAATAATGAGGAAGAGGAAAGAGCTGACCAGAATACACTTAGGTAAATTCTGTCCTTAGCCTTATCCTGGGAGTATTCTGGAGAGTGAATTGCATTGTGCAGGAATATATATATATATATTTTTATTATACTTTAAGTTCTAGGGTACATGTGCACAACATGCAAGTTTGTTACATATATATACATGTGCCCTGTTGGTGTGCTGTACCCATTAACTCATCATTTACATTAGGTGTATCTCCTAATGCTATCCCTCCCCCCTCCCCTCACCCCACAACAGGCCCCTGTGTGTGATGTTCCCCTTCCTGTGTCGAAGTGTTCTCATTGTTCAATAGTCTTTAGTTTTTATTTCATAGCTTCCCAATGCTTCAGATGAAAATTTTAGCACTAATCTGATTCACATATTGTAATATAGAACCTCTTTCCCCTCATCTTAGGGGATAAGGTTTTATCTTTTAATGTGCAATTTAGAAGTTTGTATTAATTCTGACTGAAAGTTTGTGAGTCTTTTCCACATGCAATTTCAAACCAGCTCAGAAGTTTTTTTTCTTTTATTGTGCAGTTATTAGTTTTCCACTTGTTTCTCTTTTTTCTCCTTTTGGCATTCCTATTGTAAGTCCGTAGATATACCATTCTTACCGTTTAGCTTTTCCTTCAAGACTTACATTCCTTTTTATTTATTTATTTTTTGAGACAGGGTCTCACTCTGTTGCCCAGGCTAGAGTGCAGAGGCACAATCATGATCACAGGTCACTCTAAAACCTCATACTCCTGGGGTCAAGTGGTTCTTCAATGTCAGCCTGCTGAGGAATGAGGACTACAGGCAAGTGTCACTATGCCTGGCTAATTAACTTTTTTTTTCTTTTTTTTTTTTTTTGTAGAGACGAAGGTCTCGCTATGTTTCCCAGGCTAGTCTCAAACTCCTGGCCTCAAGTGATCCTCCTACCTGGGCCTCCCAAAGTGCTGGGATTACATGCATGAGTCATTGTGCTCAGCTGCATTCCTTTTTATTAGTGCTGTAAAATTATTTTTTATTAGTATTGTAAAATTTTATTTTCTACTTGATCTTCAAGATTAAAAGATCTCACCTTGACAGTGATCCTTCTAATTTCCAATTTCTGTCTTGAGTTTTTACACTCAAAAATTATATAATGGGTGTTGTTGAATACATTTTGTGCTCTAATTGCTTCTCCATGTGTATTTTCATTTCTACTACTTAAAATTAAACTTGATTTTCCCTCAGTCTTTTAAAATAATATATTGTTTTACCTTTTAATGTTTCATCAGCAACCATATAGTTCTATAAAACAGCAGGTAAATTTTGGAATAAAGGCATAGAAATTTCTGTTCTTGTGATTTAGTTGATAACAAACTGGAGAAAATTACCCTTCTGCTGAAGAATGGGAAAGAATCCTGATGTGGCCTGATTTTCTTGTGTGTAAATCGAAGCCCTTTCCCAACTGGGAAACTGAGATGTAGCTTAACCCTGAAGTTATCCTGCAGGTCAGGGGTGGTTCTCCCTGGATCATAAACAGCAAACAGGCTGTTCTTTTTTTTTTCTAGGGATTTCACTGTTTTCTGCTATCCGGATTTTGCCAAAGATCTGCTAAATCCTAAACTTCATCTTGGTCTGAAGAAGGGCAAGTCCTCTCTCCAGGTCTTCATTGCTGACTCTCACTGATGCAAGAAGAATGAAATCTCTTACCTGCCTTCTCCTAGGACATCCTGGGAGAAACTGTGACTGCTGGTGTGTTCTCAAAAGTCATCAACATGATTCTCCTGGTGGTTATATGACTCTAGGAAGGGAATTTAAATCAAATGATAATAATTAACAGATACTTTTATGTAAACAACGAGTAGTGACCACTATACCAGTTGGTTTATATTTACCAAATTCCATGTCTGAGGCCAAGAATTTATCTCTAAATCCTCTGGGATAAAAATCCGGCATCTCATCTTTTTTTCTGCCAGCTGTAAAAACATTGCAGGAAGGTACTGAGTAATTTTTGTTGTTGTTTTCTCCTTTCTTTGAATCTTTGGCTTTGACAAGCATGGAATGAAAATCATATAGAGCATGGAGCGTATAGCAAAGGAGAATATAGAGGCAAAGAGAATGAAAATGCTGGGATAATTTCTTGAAAAATGACTTAGAGGAAGATGTCCTATTTTTGTGTCGTATAACCTCTCACGTGGTTCCTGAATGTTGCTAACTATGGCTAGCAGTGTGATTTCCAACAAGTAAACTGTAATCCAGCCAATGTTGTAAGAGTTGTACATGTCAACCAAGGGTCAAATATGGCTCTACCTGTCAAGAGTTGCAAAGTAAATGTAGAATCTTACTTTCCCAAGGTGCATATAATTTAAGTTTCTTTTTCTGTTCTTTACTGTGGCATTATTAAAACTTAAACCCACGCCATTTTCCTACCGAGTCATTTTCAGTGCATAAGAATATGCTTTCAAGCTATAACTGCATCAATACCTGTGATTGTACTTTCTATTGAGAATACAAATGCTTTTTTTCCCCCCTTCAGAGCTGTCAAAGCTTCTGATGCTGAAGAGTTGATCTTGGAAAATGCAGGTTCAGTCTTGCTACCAGCAGAAAGTGAAGAAAGTCCTTAATTTCACAATCGATGTCATCCTAACGATGCCAGTGTTTTTAATAATGGTGCAGAAAACATACTTCATTGATTTTATCTTTTTCTATTTGGGAAGGCAAAATTAATCATTCATCTGATCTGTGATGTGACAAGTTAGATACCATATTCTGTTAAAATCAGTTAGTTGTCGATCAAAATCAACAGTGCTTTTTCTTCAGATTGATTGGCACTAAATTCTTCATAGCTTAAGAAATTTGACATTTTATATAAGAACTCACACAGCATGGAGCCACAATTTTATTGTCGATAATTACATGCCTGTAATTGACAAGTAAGTAAGTAAACACCTGTTTGGTGTGATCCATTCATCTTAATTCCATTGTGGTCCCATACTTTTGCTTTAATTTTATGCTTGCTATCTTTTGGACCTGAAATAACTCCCCACAGTCCTTTCTGTAAGCAATATGAAAAACAAACTTCTTTGGTTAACTTTCTGTATTTCTCAGTCAGATGCTAGGATCAGATGCACAGCCACAAACTTAGTTTCTCACACTATACATGTAATATATTAAT
This sequence comes from Pongo pygmaeus, assembly GCF_028885625.2. NCBI lineage: Eukaryota > Metazoa > Chordata > Mammalia > Primates > Hominidae > Pongo > Pongo pygmaeus. The sequence goes on along the minus strand of NC_072373.2, from coordinate 150,707,228 downwards.
TACATAATTTACCCTATGTATATTTGCTTGTTACCAAATGTTGATGAATCTTTGTTAGTGGGTTGTATGCTTTTTCCATATGTAATGAGAGTTTGCGATACTGCTTCTGCTTGGAAAGTATGCTATAGTTAATGCATTTATTTTATTAAACACCAACAGAACTACATCTAGTTATTTCTAATTACTTGGTAGCTAATAAACATTAGCCTAATTTAATAAACCTAATTTGACGTCATGATTTTTTCCCTTTGTATTAAATGTGAGCTCTAGAATTTAGGTGGCCAGACCTTCATTAGGTTGTGCCCCTATTTTCCACAATACTTCCATAGTATTGATTTAGTCTTATTCAAAAAAGGCAAGTCAATATACTTAATAAAGAAACAAAAATCCTCAGTATTCACAGGTTCTATATTCTGAATTTGTAATTTTGTCTACTCGTTAAAACGTATTTGCAGCCCCAAAATTAATACTTGTGGGCTTTTGGGTCATTTGCAGACATGTGCAGATCAGCCAAAAATTTGAGTCTCTTGGGCATGTTCCCAGCTGAGGTTGAACAAAGTGAATCTGCCTTCTTGTTTCAGGTCTTGGTCACATGGCAAACAAGTGTTTGTTTTGAGGGCTACTCAATGGCATATTTTTTTGTATTTTTGTGATTTTTTTAGGTGATTTTTGCTGTTAAAATAGCCCCCAAGCATAGTGCTGAAGTGCTGTCTAATGATGCTAAATGCAAGAAGGCAGTTCTGTGCCACATGGGGAGAATTTGTTTTAGGTAAGTTTTATTCAGGCATGAGTTATTAGTGCGGTTGGCTGTGAGTTCAATGTTAGTTAAATGTGAGTTCAATGAATCAGCAATATAGTACATCCATAAAAAGGAAGAAGAAATTTACCAATCTGTACACGAGAGTGCTCCGGAAAATGCTAAAGTAACTTCTACGGTATGTGATGAAGCTATGGTAAAGATTTAAAAAGCCTTAATTTTTCAATTCAAATGATTAAAAAAAAAACCAGTGGGTAGCATTGACGCTGAAAGCCAAATAAATTTATGATCATGTTATCCAGTATCAGGAAAATATTAAACCTTTCCCTGGTAGTGCCAGCTGGCTCTCGTGTTTCAAAAGGTGCTATGGTATGAAAAATGCTAAAATCATGGGTAATGTAGATTCTATGGACCAGGAGGCTGAAAAGGAATTTAGAAAATACTATTATATAGAAAAAGTATTCTGTGGAAGAGCAGGTTTTCAATGCTGATGAGATTGGCTTGTTTAACATTAGTGAATGACCCATACAACTTAAATGGTGTTTTGGTTGATGAAGTGTTGTGACCATTGTCTTCCAGGCATCTAATTCTGTAGTGCTCCTTAGAGCAATAGTTCCGTACTCACTAATTCAGTGTTTGTGGTGGTGACTTTATAAAGCATACCTACATTGAATAAAGGGAATTGACTGTAAATGAATAAATATATTCCATTGTATTCAAGTGTTCCGTAGAAATATAGAACACAAATCAATTTCTCGTCATCATAAGTAACAATGTAACTGATGGTAAAAATCTCATTTGTCTTTAATTGCTACTCTGTATATCATTTAGCTTATCTGAGAGAAGCAACATAACATAGACTATATTGCTATCTGATTAGTGAGATCAAGTAGGCTACTAAAAAATTCCCAACCTGAAAGGAAGCATCACCACAATGACATAACCTCCTATATCAGTCAGGATTTCCTAGATTGCTGCAGTCAGTAACAAACAATCCAAACACCTCAGTAACTTACCATCACATTGCCATTTATGGTAAAGGAGAATGAGATTAGGTACGTCACATATTAAATCTTAAAATTTGTGTTCTGTGTCTGGAAGTACATTATTTCTTTTCTTTTTTCTTTTTCTTTTTCTTTTCTTTAGCCAAAGAAAGTCACATAATTATTCCCATGAACCACAGAGTAGGATTTTTGGTGAACAGTAAAATAATGCATAATATTCCCATAATAATCATGAATTTAAAAACAACAGGTTGGGCGTAGTGGCTCACACCTATAATCCCAGCACTTTGGGAGGCCGAGGCAGGTGATCACTTGAGGCCAGGAGCTTGACATCAGCCTGGCCAAAATGGCAACACCCGTTTCTACTAAAAATACAAAAATTAGCCAGGCATGGTGGTGCATGACTGTAATCCCAACTACTTGGGAGGCTGAGGCACGAGAATCACTTGAGCCCAGGAGGCGGAGGTTGCAGTTTGCCAAGATTGCACCATTGCACTCCAGCCTGGCCTACAGAGGGAAACTGTGTCTCAAAAAAACAAAAGAAGACAAAACAAAACCAAACAAACCCACAAAACTAGCAATGGAAAAGGATTGCAGTATGAATACCACATGTGAACAGTTGTGTTAACTCAGATTCATAAATATCAGTATTTTCTACTATGGAAATCTAATTATTATAACTTTTCTACTTAAGCCTATCCTGCAGCTGTTTGTTGCCATCAGGATAATTACCAGTTCCCTAGCCTGCCATTTAATTGACTTCATAATGTGGACTTTACCTTCTATATCTTTCCATTTTTTGCCTTCATTTTATGCAACTGCAATCTTGATAAGAACCAAAATATGTCATGCCTTTGTGTTTTGATAATACTGTCTATTCTGCCTGGAATGCAGTTTCTATCATTCCCCCTTGGTTTGGTTAATATTTTCTAATCCTTTAAAAATTCCCTCACTCTTGGCTCTATCCCATTGCAAGATAGATTATCTCCTCTTCTTTGTTCTGAGAATAAACTATCATTATTGCATATTACAACACATTCCATTAAACATATATATATATGTCCACCAGACTGTGAGCTTATTAATGGCACAGGAACTGTGTCTAAATTATATTTGCATGCTACTGTCTCATAAGATACCCAGAACATTTTAGATTTTAAATAGTGTTTTGAATAAATAAGTCAGCACTGAGTTCAGATCAAATAGCAATTATTTGTGTGTAATTTTATGTATCAATACAAAGTCATAAATCCAATAATATACAAATCCAATATTATGATAAAATTCAAGATACCTATGTATTCACAGAACTTGTATATCTGGAGAACTCTATAAACTTTATAAATTAATCTTTTCAGCTGCAGGATGAATGCTTTGTGATTTTGTTCCTGAAGCACTTACATAAGAAACCACAAAAATAACTTTCAAAACATCCTATAAAATTAGCTTAAGGGTGGGTACTTGATAAATTTGGAAAAGCCTCTAACTTGTTCATGCATTATGCTCAGGAGATGACACACAAAGATGATTTTCAAGTAAGAAATTAGGACCTGAATGTAGGTACTGTTGTGACACTTACACAACACTCTGTCCTGATTTCTTGATTAATGAAAAAGTAAGAAAATAATGTAAATGACCAATTTTTCCCTTGAAGAACGAAGGAAGAAGAATCAAATCAGGAATTAGATCTTGCCTTGCTCCTATGACACTTTACAAAGACCTTCAAACACGTTAGCCTGGTATGTTGTATTAAAATTTAAAACTATAAAACCTTAAGATTTATTTAAAATTTCAATACATTTCTTGTCTTCCATCCTATCATTTAATGTTGCAGTTTTTCAAGACTTAGTCCTAGCTTTCTTTTTCTCTATATTATGTATTTTCATCTATGTTCATTTTTTCAATGATCACTTATAAAAAGATTCTCAAATTTACGTGTAGTCTAAATCTTCATTTTTATCTAGACTTTATATGGAGACACTAACGTACCATTTTTGGATCTATCAAAAACATATTACTCAATGTGTTCAAACTTATTCCTTCTTTCCAAACTAGTCCTCTTCCAGGGCAATACCAGTCAGTGATCAGCACTATCATGCGTCTAGATGGGCAAGTCAGAAATTCAGGAGTCTGTTTTGTCCTTCTCTCATGGCTGTAATATACAATGCAACACCAAGCCCTGCATATTTTGCTTCTTAATTGGCTCTTCAATCCACTTCCCTCAACCTCCACCACTATTCCACTAAAGCAAGACATTGTGAACCTCCACCTGAAATACTCTAATAGCCAACATTCTTCTTGACCCACAAACAAATATTCAAATTTGTATTAGGCTTCTCCAGAAAAACAGAATCAATAAGATAGTTATATATACATATATACACACACACATACAGAGTTGTATATAGATATATGTATGTTTATTTTAAAATATAATATAATAAGTAGTACATTAATAGATATATTTTAATTATAAACATAAATATATTTATTTTAAGGTGTTGTCTCATGTGATTACGAAGGTAGGCAAGTCCAAAATCTCCATAGTGGGCTGGAGACTCAAAAAAGAGCTGATGTGCAATTCAAGTCAGAAGACTGCCTGTTGGTAGAATTTCTTCTTGCTCAAGGGAGGTCAGGCTTTTTGTTCTATTCAAGCCTTCAATTAAGTAGATGAGGCTCACTTATATTATAGAGGTCAATCTACTTTACTTGAGGTCCACCAACTTAAATGTTACTCTCACCCAAAAACGTCTGCACAGAAACATTCGGAATACTGTCTGGCCAAAATATCTGGGCCCTATGGCCCAGCCAAATTGACACATAAAATAAACTTTCACAATATTGCAGGCAGGTTTACACTTTTTTATTACAACTCCAGTCATGCTACCCTTTTCTCTATGAGGGCAGAAATAATATATAATTTTGTCTATATTTGCATTTTCTTCATCATACTATTTCAAGTACAGAGCACATCAAATGTAATAAATGTTGTGGAACAAATGGTGAGAAGCAAAAGAATGACCAAATACCCAGGTAAATTTCTGTGATGACCTGCCATATTTTAATACCAGCCACAAGAAAGAAGAACATTCACCAGTAAAACTATATACAGACTACAGAATAATCTCATTAACACTCAGTAGGTATCTCCTTTTATTTATCACCTAAATTCTCTACATTCTCTTTGGTACTAGCCTTCAAGATATTGAATATCTTGGTTCCTTTTTCTAAATATTTTTCACTCATTCTTTTAATGCATCCTCACATATGACCTCTGTAAGAGGCATTATCATTCATTTTCTAGATAAGCAAAATCAACTCGCATTGGTACACAGGACTTGATCATAGTCTCATTGCTATCCAAACCTGGGAAACTACTGCCATCCAAGTTTTCCCAACATCTCAGCTCTCTCTTTTTACCTAGAAATTGTCTATAAATGGGTTTTTACAGTTTGTAACTTATTGAGCATGCAGAGAGTACACAGAATCACAGGCAGAAGGACTCTAGTAAGAAACTTGGCTAGTAAATGTCAGAAAGAAAGCTCTTCTGTAGATTTTAAAACTAACGCAATCTGAGCAGCGGGAAGCTGTAGCAGTGAATTCTGGTAAGGGAGAATGGGAGCCAAGGAAACAAGATGAAGAGAAAATTAAACAGCAGGAGGGTTTAAAAAGAAAACACAACTACAGTAGTCCCCCCTTTATCCCTGATGATAAGTTCCAAGACCCCCAGTGGATGCCTGAAACTGCAGATAGTACTTAACCCTATAATATATAATACATTTTCCCCATATGTACCTATGATAAAGCTTATAAATTAGGCACAGGAAGAGACTAAAAACAATAATTAATAATGAATTAAAACAATTATAACAATACACTTTAATAAAAATTGTGTGAGTGTGGTTCTCTCTCTTTCAAAAGATCTTACTATACTGTATTCACATACTTTGGAACTGTGATTGACTGTGGGTAACTGAAACTGCAGAATGTGAAACTGCAGATGAGATGGGACTATTCTACCTTGCTCTAGAAACAAAAATAAGGTAAAAGAACAAAAGATAGAGAGGGGAAGGGTAATCTAAATAGCAGCAATAAAGAAAAGCAATGAATGTTAAGGAGACTATCAAGGTGAAGTTAGGTGCATGTTGCCTTTCAATAGAAAACACAGGGTCGTGAAACAAAATGAGATGACTCATGAAGCAAAGGCAGAAGAAATTAAGGACAAGTACTGAGCTTTTTCAGGAAGGAAAGTGAGATCCCTGTCTCAGATTAGAAGAAAGACAGGAATTAATTTTACAATATAACATTGCAAATGAGAAGGGAAGATGGATGGTCATCACAAAGCTGTTGATAATGATGCTGTTAATAGAAGATTCTTTTATATTATTACAAGTTCTCACCACTGTTACTTAGAGATGACAATAAATGGATATATCAAGTCTGGAGGAGAAAAATATATTTTTCTCAAACCTCATAAATTCTTGGTTGGAATAAACCCCTTTAACAAAAGACATTAACAAAATTAAAACAACAGTTTTTTTCATATACACATGGGAAATACCCAGAAAATGAGTACTTGTGAAGGAGGTGGCTTTAAATTCCAGCTAATGTAGCATTTTCAACAAAGAACAGTAAATTTTTAGAGAATTGACAAGACACAGGACAAGGACTTTGAGTTTCTAGGGGTAGCAACTTGTAGGAAGACAAATAACTGGCAGATAAAGGCTAATACATAAGTCGGTGACTGTCAATTCCTCTGGTGCCATCTCTGGACTGTTCAGGGCTAAAGTCTTCAGTGGTCAGCCTTTGCTGTCCCTGATAGAAAGAGGGTGAGAGAAGCAGGATACCTTCTCTCTTTGTATTAATAAATCTATGTCCTGATTTTTAGGCAAATAGAGGAAGGGCAGAGCACTTCCTTGCACTTGCTTCTTCTTAATTGCCTTCAGCTCAACAATCCTTATGCTGAAGAAGCATATTTTGTTCTTCCAAGCATCCCAATCTCACAAACATGCCAATATGGGGTTGGGATTATCAAGAATAAAACATGACCACTTCTATCTCATAAATATTCTGTAGTTCCAGGAATTACATTGCAAAACATTTCTTGGGATGAGGAATACATTTTTTAATGTAAACAATATATTGAATAGTATTTAGGTTCCCTGATAAAATTCTAAAAATATATTTTTCTTAAAATGAAATTAAATATTAGTTTTAGTTTATTAATTTAGCATGCCCTCATTAGACACTGAAACAATTAGATTTGGTGTCATGACATGACTTGGATTCTGACACCACTGGACCCTGAGTTACTGTCTATTGTTTATTATTATTATTATTTACTCATATGGATCACCGGTGTTTGAGAACACACATTGAATTTGAAGAGGATGAGGAGATAGATGAAAATATCTTGGCAAATCTAAGTAGAGTTTAAGTTTGAAGCATTTTCAACTCAAGATTTCAGAGATTGAAATGATTGATGTTTCATTTTTACCTAACTTGAGAAGTTATTAATTAAAAATATTTATTAAACAATACATGTGTCTGTATTTATGCTAGATGTGAGTGATCTCAGGTTGACAATACAATACTGAGTCCCTGACTTTAAGGAATCTAAATCTAGTTATAACTTCTGTTTTCTCCATAGATATATTATGAATAGGTCTCTTTGGTTCTCCCTGATAGAAACAGGGTGGCAGGAGCAGGATACCTTCTCTCTTTGTAAATCCGTATCTTGATTTTTAGACAAATAGAGGGAAAGCCAAGCACTTTCTTGCACTTGATTCTTCTTAATTGCCTTCAGCTCAACAATACTTATGCTAAAGAAGCATATTTTGGGGGTCATGTTCTGTTCATAGTATGTAAATATCTGAAGAGAGGACAAAGAAGAAACAGTGAAAGGCAGAAAAACTTTTTTTTAATGTGTGAAATAGGTGAAAATTGGTCTAGATGGGTAAAGAAGAAAGGGCTGATTCCGTTTCCTAGGTCTGCCCTAATAAATTACCACAAATATAGCAGCTTAAAACAACAGAAATTAATTATCTCACTTCTGGGAATTAGAAGTCTGAAATCAAGGTGTGTGCAGTGCCTTATTCCCTCTAAAGGCTGTGGAGAGACTCCTTCTTTGCTTGTTCCATGTTCTGATGGCTCTAGGTCTTCCTTGGTTTGCGATTGTATCACTCCACTCTGCCTGCATCTTCCCACGGCTTTCTCCTATCTGTCTCTGTGTCTTCTCTTATAAGAACAATTGTCATTGGATTTAGGGCTAGCCTAGATTGCCTAAGATGATCTCCTTTCAAGAGCCTTAACTTAATTGCATCTTCAAAGACTTTTTTCAATTAAGATGACATTCACAGATTCTAGGGATTGAGATATGGAAACATCTTTTAGGAGGGCCCCATTCAACCCACTACGGGAATTAAAATAGGAACACTTTGTATTTGAGGAGACAATTGTCATGGAGTGATAAGTTTAAGAAAGAAAAACACCAAGAGAAAAAGCAAAACAAGCAGAAGAGTTCTGGAAAATAAGAGAGCCCTGAGGGAAGGATGAGGCAAATTCTTCTCTGTAGCTTTTACTTAGCATTATAATTGGGCACGAATATTGGTTGAACTTCAGAGGAAATAAGGAGAGGTTTTATGGGATGTTAGTGCCATGTAATGACTATAGAAAATGTGAACCTATATCTAATAGGCTCTTCCTCTGTATTGGACTGTATGTTTACAAATCAGAAGTTTACTCTTCATGCCTTGAGGTAAAACAAAGGTTTTCACAATTATCTTATTATCAACCAGAATCATCAATCATCTGCAGAGCTTAAAAATAAAAAGGGGAGATTCCAAGATGGCCAAATAAGAACAGCTCCAGTCTATAGCTCCCAGCATGAGCAACACAGAAGATGGGTGGTTTCTGCATTTCCAACTGAGGTACCAGGTTCATCTCACTGGGGCTTGTCAGATAGTGGGTGCAGCCCACAGAGCAGGGCGGGGCAACACCTCACCCAGGAAGCTCAAGGGGTCAGGGAATTCCCTCTCCTAGCCAAGGGAAACCGTGACAGACGGTACCTGGAAAATCAGGACACCCCCACCGTGCTTTTCCAACGGTCTTAGTAAATAGCACACCAGGAGATTATATCCTGTGCCTGGCTCAGAGGGTCCCACGCCCAGGGAGCCTAGCTCACTGCTAGCACAGCAGTCAGAGAATGAACTACAAGGTGACAGAGAGGTTGGGGGAGGGGCATCCACCATTGCTGAGGCTTGAGTAGGTAAACAAAGCCACCAGGAATCTCTAACTGGGTGGAGCCCACCACAGCTTAAGGATGCCTGTCTGTCTCTGCAGAATCCACCTCTGGGGGCAGGGCATAGCTGAACAAAAGGCAGCAGAAACTTCTGCAGACTTAAACGTCCCTGTCTCACAGCTTTGAAGAGAGTGGTTCTCCCAGCACGGAGTTTGAGAGCTGAGAATGGACAAACTGCCTCTTCAAGTGGGTCCCTGACCCCCGAGTAGCCTAACTGGGAGACACCTCCCACTAGGGGCCGAATGACACCTCATACAGCTGGGTGCCCCTCTGAGACGAAGCATTCAGAGGAAGGCTCAGGTAGCAACATTTGCCATTCTGCAATATTTGCTGTTCTGTAGCCACCGCTGGTGATACCCAGGAAAGCAGGGTCTGGAGTGGACCTCCAGCAAACTCCAACAGACCTGCAGCTGAGGGTCCTGACTGTTAAAAGGAAAACTAACAAACGGAAAGGACATCCACACCAAAACTCCATCTGTACATCATCAAAGACCAAAGGTAGATAAAACCACAAAGATGGGGAGAAACTAGGGCAGAAAAGCTGAAAATTTTAAAAATCGGAGTGGCTTTTCTCCTCCAAAGAAACGTAGCTCCTCACCAGCAATGGAACAAAGCTGGACAGAGAATGGCTTTGACAAGTTGAGAGAAGAAGGCTTCAGATGATCAGTAATAACAAACTTCTCCGAGCTAAAGGAAGATGTTCAAACCCATCGCAAAGAAGCTAAAAAACTTGAAAAAAGATTAGATGAATGGCTAACTAGAATAAACAGTGTAGAGAAGACCTTAAATGACCTGATGGAGCTGAAAACCACGGCACGAGAACTACATGATGCATGCACAAGCTTCAGTAGCCGATTCGATCAAGTGGAAGAAAGGGTATCAGTGATGGAAGATCAAATGAATGAAATGAAGCAAGAAGAGAAGTTTAGAGAAAAAAGAGTAAAAAGAAATGAATAAAGCCTCCAAGAAATATGGGACTATGTGAAAAGACCAAATCTACATCAGATTGGTGTACCTGAAAGTGACAGGGAGAATGGAACCAAGTTGGAAAACACTCTTCAGGATATTATCCAGGAGAACTTCCCCAACCTAGCAAGGCAGGCCAAAATTCAAATTCAGGAAATACAGAGAATGCCACAGAGATACTCCTCGAGAAGAGCAACTCCAAGAAACATAATTGTCAGATTCACCAAAGTTGAAATGAAGGAAAAAATGTTAAGGGCAGCCAGAGAGAAAGGTGGGGTTACCCACAAAGGGAAGCCCATTAGACTAACAGCAGATCTCTCAGCAGAAACTCTACAAGCCAGAAGAGACTGGGGGCCAATATTCAACATTCTTAAAGAAAAGAATTTTCAACGCAGCATTTCATATCTAGCCAAACTAAGCTTCATAAGTGAAGGAGAAATAAAATACTTTACAGACAAGCAAATGCTGAGAGATTTTGTCACCACTAGGCCTGGCTTACAAGAGCTTCTGAAGGAAGCACTAAACATGGAAAGGAACAACCAGTACCAGCCACTGCACAAACATGCCAAATTGTAAAGACCATCAATGCTAGGAAGAAACTGCATCAACTAGTGAGCAAAATAACCAGCTAACATCATAATGACAGGATCAAATTCAGAAATAACAATATTAATCTTAAGTGTAAATGGGCTAAATGCTGCAGTTAAAAGACACAGACTGACAAATTGGATAAAGAGTCAAGACCCATCAGTATGCTGTATTCAGGAGACCCATCTCACATGCCGAGACACACATAGGCTCAAAATAAAGGGATGGAAGAAGAGCTACCAAGCAAATGGAAAACAAAAAAAGCAGGGGTTGCAATCCTAGTCTCTGATAAAACAGACTTTAAACCAATAAAGATCAAAAGAGTCAAAGAAGACCATTACATAATGGTAAAGGGATCAATTCAACAAGAAGAGCTAACTATCCTAAATATATATGCACCCAAACAGGAGCAACCAGATTCGTAAAGCAAGTCCTTAGAGACCTACAAAGAGACTTAGACTTCCACACAATAATAATGGAAGACTTTAACACCCCACTGTCAACATTAGACAGATCAACAAGACAGAAACTTAACAAAGATACCCAGGAATTGAACCCGGCTCTGCACCAAGCAGACCTAATAGACATCTACAGAACTCTACACCCCAAATCAACAGAATACACATTCTTCTCAGAACCACATTGCACTTATTCCAAAATTGAAATAAATAGTTGAAAGTAAAGCACTCCTCAGCAAATGTAAAAGAACAGAAATTATAACAAACTCTCAGACCACAGTGCACTCAAACTAGAACTCAGGATTAAGGAACTCACTCAAAACTGCTCAACTACATGGAAACTGAACAACCTGCTCCTGAATGACTACTAGGTACATAACAAAATGAAGGCAGAAATAAAGATGTTCTTTGAAACCAATGAGAACAAAGACATAACATACCAGAATCTCTGAGACACATTTAAAGCAGTGTGTAGAGGGAAATTTATAGCACTAAATGCCCACAAGGGAAAGCAGGAAAGATCTAAAATTAACACCCTAACATCACAATTAAAAGAACTAGAAAAGCAAGAGCAAACATTTTCAAAAGCTAGCAGAAGGCAAGAAATAACTAAAATTGGAGCAGAACTGAAAGAGATAGAGACACAAAAAACCCTTCAAAACAATCAATGAATCCAGGAGCTAGTTTTTCAAAAAGATCAACAAAATTGATTGATCACTAGCAAAACTAACAAAGAAGAAAATAGAGAAGAATCAAATAGATGCAATAAAAAATGATAAAGGGGATATCAGCACCAATCCCACAAAAATGCAAACTACCATCAGAGAATGCTATAAATACCTCTGTGCAAATAAACTAGAAAATCTAGAAGAAATGGATAAATTCCTGGACAGATACACACTCCCAAGACTAAACCAGGAAGAAGTTGAATCTCTGAATAGACAAATAACAGGTTCTGAAATTGAGGCAATAATTAATAGCCTACCAACCAAAAAAAGTCCAAGACCAGACAGATTCACAGCCAAATTCTACCAGAGGTTCAAACAGGAATGGTACCATTCCTTCTGAAACTATTCCAATCAATAGAAAAAGAGGGAATCCTCCCTAACTCATTTTATGAGGCCAGCATCATCCTGATACCAAAGCTTGGCAGAGACACAACAAAAAAAAGAGAATTTTACCAAGATCCCTGATGAACATCGATGCAAAAATTCTCAGTAAATTACTGGCAAACCAAATCCAACAGCACATCAAAAAGCTTATCCACCATGATCAAGTTGACTTCATCCCTGGGATGCAAGACTGGTTCAACATACTCAAATCAATAAACGTAATCCATCATATAAACAGAACCAAAGACAAAAACCACATGAATATCTCAATAGATGCAGAAAAGGCCTGTGACAAAATTCAACAGCACTTCATGCTAAAAACTCTCAATAAATTAGGTATTGATGGGACCTATCTCAAAATAATAAGAGCTATTTATGACAAACCCACAGCCAATATCACACTGAATGGGCAAAAACGGGAAGCACTCCCTTTGAAAACTGGCACAAGACAGGGATGCCCTCTCTCACCACTCCTATTCAACATAGTGTTGAAGTTCTGGCCGGGGTAATCAAGCAGGAGAAAGAAATAAACAGTATTCAATTAGGAAAAGAGGAAGTCAAATTGTCCCTGTTTGTAGATGACATGAGTGTATATTTAGAAAACCCCATCGTCTCAGCCCCAAATCTCCTTGTTGATAAGCAACTTCAGCAAAGTCTCAGGATACAAAATCAATGTGCAAAAATCATAAGCATTCCTATACACCAATAACAGACAAACAGAGAGCCAAATCATGAGTGAACTCTCATTCACAATTGCTTCAAAGAGAATAAAATACCTAGGAATCCAACTTACAAGAGATGTGAAGGACCTCTTCAAAGAGAACTACAATCCACCACTCAATGAAATAAAAGAGGACACAAACAAATGGAAGAACATTCCATGCTCATGGATAGGAAGAATCAATATCGTGAAAATGGCCATACTGTCCGAGGTAATTTATAGATTCAATGCCATCCTCATCAAGCTACCAATGACTTTCTTCACAGAATCGGAAAAAAACTACTTTAAAGTTCATATGAAACCAAAAAAGAGCCTTCATTACCAAGGCAATCCTAAACCAAAAGTAGAAAGCTGGAGGCATCACACTACCTGACTTCAAACTATACTACAAGGCTACAGTAACCAAAACACCATGGTACTGGTATCAAAACAAAGAGATACACCAATGGAACAGAACAGAGCTCTCAGAAATAATACCACACATCTACAACCAGCTGATCTTTGACAAACCTGATAAAAACAAGAAATGGGGAAAGGATTCCCTATTTAATAAATTGTGCTGGGAAAACTGGCTAGCCATATGTAGAAAGCTGAAACTGAATCCCTTCCTTACACCTTATACAAAAATTAATTCAAGATGGATTAAAGACTTAAATGTTAAACCTAAAACCATAAAAACCCTAGAAGAAAACCTAGGCAATACCATTCAGGACATAGGCTTGGGCAAGGACTTCATTACTAAAACACCAAAAGCAATGACAACAAATGCCAAAATTGACAAATGGGATCTAATTAAACTAAAGAGCTTCTGCACAGCAAAAGAAACTACCATCAGAGTGAACAGACAACCTACAGAATGGGAGAAAATTTTTACAGTCTACCCATCTGACAAAGGGCTAATATCCAGAATCTACAAATAACTTAAACAAATTTACAAGAAAAAAATCAAACAACCCCATCAACAAGTGGGTGAAGGATATGAACAGACACTTCTCAAAAGAAGACATTTATGCAGCCAACAGACATATGAAAAAATGCTCATCCTCACTGGCTATCAGAGAAATGCAAATCAAAACCACAATGAGATACCATCTCACACCTGTTAGAATGGCAATCATTAAAAAGTCAGGAAACAACAAATGCTGGAGAGAATGTGGAGAAACAGGAACACTTTTACACTGTTGGTGGGACTGTAAACTAGTTCAACCATTGTGGAAGACACTGTGGCGATTCTTCAAGGGTCTAGAGCTAGAAATACCGTTTGACCCAGCCATCCCATTACTGGGTATATACCCAAAGGATTATAAATCATGCTGCTATAAAGACACATGCACACATATGTTTACTGCAGCACTATTCACAATAACAAAGACTTGGAACCAAGCCAAATGTCCACCAATGATAGACTGGATTAAGAAAATGTGGCACATATACACCATAGAATACTATGCAGCCATAAAAAAGGATGAGTTCATGTCCTTTGTAGGGACATGGATGAAGCTGGAAACCATCATTCTGAGCAAACTATACAAGGACAGAAAACCAAACACCACATGTTCTTAGTCATAGGTGGCAAATGACCAATGAGAACACTTGGACACAGGGTGGGGAATATCACACACTGGGGCCTGTCGTGGGGTGCGGGAAGGGGGGAGGGATAGCATTAGGAGATATACCTAATGTAAATGACGAGTTAAAGGGTGCAGCACACCAACATGGCACGTGTATACATATGTAACAAACCTGCGGATTGTGCACATGTACCCTAGAACTTAAAGTAAAATAAATAAATAAATAAATAAGAATCCTGTAATACTTCCCCAACTCTCTTGGGTCAAGTTAATTTGGGAGCTACTGTCCAACTCTACAGGTAGGAGAATCCAATAAATATTATAAAATGTAGCCAAAAGTATCCTTTAGAGGTGTTTAGCCCTGCTTATTGCCTAAGAGTACATGAAAATTTAGTTGCCACAACAGTATTTGAAGGTTCTGAGCCCCATATTTCATAGAAGTGAAAAATGTAAGTGCTTATAATAGTTATATACACAGAAGCACTAACCCAACCCAATCAAGTGTTTTGAACAAAAGGCAGCTGTATGGTAGCTATATGGTATGCCTCAACTAAAACAACTCAGAGATTTTCAGGAAAATAAACTTTTTGTGGGGAGACCTTATATATAAGGAAACTTGGAGTTTGTATCAGCTTTGAAGACATGCTACATTAAGGTCACTTAGGGAGAAAGGCATAAGCTAAAGAAACATGTATCCTTGCTGTGACCCTTTCCTTCCTCTAACATTGACATTAGACTCACCCAGAGTAGAAGCATGTGCAACTACCCAGCAGGGACCTGCCTCAGTTTGCACCGCACTTGACTCAGCATTACACAAAACCTATGTGTTTTTATTTTTTCCCTCATATAGTGGCCATCAGCTTTCAAATATGTACAATCTGTAGGCAAATAATATGTGCTTGATTTTAATTAAAACAAATTAAATATTAGTTTTATAAAAATAAACATGTGTACCTAAGATGATATTAGCATTTGCCTCAATTTTAATGTGGGATGTGAAGAACTTTCTTCTTTAGAATTTGAAAAAACACTCAGGGCTACAGTGTGAACTTCAAGGTAGTGCTAATCCTCTACAGGCACCAGACCTCAGCGTGAGAGCTGTCTTCAAAAGGAAGATTTGGAAGAGGACACAGAATAGGTTGCTGAAAGTAGGTTGGAATGGAATTCTTAGTAGTATCCTTCTGTGGCCTCTTTAAAAAGACTAGATCAGTCTCTCTAATTAATAAACATTGGTATATTTGGTTGCATTGGTAATGTGTGCATCCTCCAAAGGCTTCCACTCTGTATTATAAATCTTCTTGCTTCAAGTGATCACGGGAAGACTGAGGTGAACATATCTCTGTAACAACCTTACCACTTGCTTGTCTTATAGAGATTATACATCAATATCAACTGACTCAAATAAAAAATTTGAAAAAAAGTTTGGCAGTCAACCTAGCTACATCTGCAATGAGGAAAACCTGAGGATCAGAGACAGGAAAAAGGATGGAAGTGACACTTATTAGGAGCACTATGTATGGAATGGGATTCCCTCCATTGAAATTCATATGAAAGACACTGAAACTGAACATCTTTGAACTCTAATTCTTCTAGGTTTAGTAGCCATGGAGTATCACATATAAAAGGAGGTAAGATGTTCTGTTGAGTTACTACTGCCTTAGCCAAACGTTAAGACACATTGCATGGCATACATAGAGTTGTATGTGTATACATGCATGAATGTGGGTAATTATTTTATAAGAAGGTAAAGAAAGTTTAAGTGAGAAAACAAACTACATGTAGAAAAGAGATAAAAATATTTTTAAAAAGAAGCATAAATGAAAAAAAAAAGAAAACTTGAATATTTGCCTATTTCTCTCTTCTTGCTACAAAAAAATTGAACCTAAATTCCAGTGTCCAATGTCCTCCTGACAACTGAATCCTGGAAGATGTGCTTTGAAAGACTTGGATGTTAATCTGAAACTAATTCAAGCCTTTTGAGTTCAAAAATTGGATTGGAAATCTTTTAAGAGCAGGCTTTCTCATGAGATTTCCATTACTTCTATTCTTACTGATAAGCCACAGGTATCAGAGAAACATCCATTTGTGTGCTATCTTTGGATCCTTCACTACAAGAGAAGAGGTACAGAAAAAAAAAAAAGGATGGGGTTTGCTTTGATTCAAGTTTCAGAGGAAAGTTTCAATCAATTCGAATTTTGTCTGAAGCCACTCTACTATAATAGCTTGAAGTCTTTATTAGATACTCCTATGATGTTACCTTCAGTGTAATATGCCAGCTTTAAGAGAGGGAGTTGATCTGGTCTCATAGATAAGATCTAGTACTGGCTCTGTTCCTGACCTATGAAATAGATCTTGGATAAGTAATTCATTTACTTTGTTCCTCAGTTTCCTTACCTCCATAGTGAAGCTAGTTACTTAAAAAAGCATTCTCTGTAACGTGATTTGAGTTACTTGGTCAAAGTTGACATTTATATATGTGATGTTGTTATTAATATTTAAAAGCATTTTCGTATATGCTGGCTTTGCACATTTCAAGTGGAGTAGCTTGTGAGGAGAGCTAGCTATATGATAAGGGAATATACCTGGGCTGTATGTGGGTGTTTGGTTCCACATGTCCTCTAGTACATTTGCACAAGCTAATTTGAATGAACACATATGGACTTTTTCCCATGAAAAGTTTAAGAAATGTATATTCTTCTTCTTCTTTCCCCCCTCACCCTGGACATGGCTCTGTCAATGATAAGTAATTTTTTATCAGCAGGAGAGCTTTCTTCTACTGCTGGTGTGATATATAAACCCTTGGGGCCAAATTGTGTCAAGGGTCTACCTTTTTCCCACTCCGTGATTCAATGTCACACCTGCTCTGTGAAATTACAATGACAAGGAAGCAGTGTTTTTCTTTTGTCCACTGACATAAAAACAGTCAGCAATACCAGAAATACTAGAGACTCACAGTAGCTTTTTGTTTTAACCTCACTGAGTCCTCTTAGAGACCTCAATTAATAGGATTAAATACACTTTCTGAGAATTATCAATATACCTTAAATATAAATTTATGCTGCCAAGTCAATCCTAGAGGGGAAAATGAAAAACAATTGCAAAAATTTCTATTTCTGTAATAAGACGGAACATGTCCCCCAATCGATTCCTGCATTATAAGCCATAAATAAAAATATCACTAAGGAAATATCTTTCTCAGAATGATGTACTCCCTGTGGCATGGCATAATGAGCTTGGATATGCTACAGACACTGAATAAGCAACAAGCTAATTGAAGATTCAAGTTTATTAAACTTGAATAGCATGATTTTTAAGGACTTCTTTATACGGAAATAATGCACGGTTATAGTTTACTTCGTTTGTATTTTCTTTGTAAAAACTAAAACTTAAAGTGCAGTCAGCTTTTATGTATGGTGTCTGCTTTATTTCAAAGACTGCTTTGCTCCTCTAACCTGATGTTCTGTAGACATAAGTGAAAATAGAGTATATGATTTCAAGTTTTTCTTAAGGTCAAAATCTAAGGCATTGACATTCTACTATGATGCTTAAGAGGTGATACATTCTTTTGTAATATTTATGGCATATTTGAGGCTATGTGCTAGTGGTAAAGTGCTATGGTCATGTGCTAAGAGTAATGAATATATATGGAAAGTGAAAGAGGCATTGGATTTTCTTTACTATATTGTTCACCCTTTCTAAGAAGTAATATATTAAAATAAAAAGCGATGCCATCTATCCCTAATTGTTGTCACTGTTTTACTATTATTTATGTTGTTTTAACTAAAAACATCACAGACAACTTTATTTGTTTCCAATGCAGAAATAAGCAGCCATGAGATGGGAAATGCTTGGTCTGGTCATGTCAATCCTATTGATTACACATTAAGATCACAATATGATCCCATGCTTGTATCATGCTATTTCCAGTTACATATAAAGATGCTACTGTATTGTGCATCCACACTCACACACACACACACACACACTCACATTTGCTTTTAGAGCACATTATACTATGCCAGAAGATTCATGAGCACTATTGTGGAATGAATAAAAATCACTGATTAGAGAGAAACAAAAGTCTAAGCTTATTTATTTATTCTTTTTTAGCAAATATTTATTGAACACCTAATGTGCCCCTGGCATGTTCTAGGTACTACAGATACGGCATTGAACAAAAAGCAGACCCCAAATTCTGTACTTGTGGAACTCATATTTCAGTGGAAGGAATTGACAACATAGTAGTACTTAAATAAAATTAGCTGGATGTTGTACAGTATGAGGCATATAGGATAAGGGTAAGAATAAAAATAAGTAGGAAGACTAAAATTTAGACAAGATGGTCAGTGTAGACTTCATTGAGAAGACGTATTGGTTTTCTATTGATTTATAACAAATGAGCGCAAACTTAGTGTCTTAAAACAATACAAATGTATGAATATTGTTCTAGAGGGGAAAAGTCTAAAATCAATGTGTTGGCAAGGCTGTGTTCCATCTTAGGAGAATTCTTTTGTCTTTTCCAGCATCTAGAAGCTGCCTGCTTGGCTTATGATTTCTTCCTTAAGTCATTCTACCTTGTTGCTTTCATTGCCTTATCTTCTACTACTCACTGTGACCCTTCTGGCTCCTTCTTATGAGAACAACTGTGAGTAGATTGGGCCTGCCTGGGTAATCCAGAATAAAACCCCATCTCAAGATCTTTAACTTAATCCCATCCACAAAAATTATATTGCCAAATAAGGTAAAATGATCATAGGTTCTAGTGATTATGATGTTGCCAACATATTTTGGGGGTGGGTGGTACTTATTCAATCTGCCACTGAAGGTAAAATTTGGGTAAAGACCTGAGAGAACAAGGGGCCTAGCTATGCAATATATCCAGGGGAAGACCTTTCTAGGGAAAGGAAAAAATAAACACGAAGTTATTGATTAGGAGTATTCCTAATATGTTTCAGGGACAAGAAGAAAGCTACAAGAGAGAGTAGTGAGGTCACATGGGTGACAATTTTTGTGGGAGTTACATAGAATATCTAGGATATGATAATAAAACACATAGAAAGAGCTTTGTCTTACATGCTGAATGACATAGGGACTTGTTGGATTGTTTTGAGGAAAAAGTGATGTTATCTGTCTAATGTTTAATGGGGATCACTCTGGATGATAGGTTGAGAATAGTCTGGAAGAGGTCAATAGTAGAAGCAGGAGATAAACCAGAAGGATATTGCCATAATGCACATGAGAAATTATGATAGACTATATTAGATGATGGCAGTGGTTGTTCAGATAAGTTATCATATTCTGGATAGATTTTGAAGGTAGAATTGGCCGAAAATGAGAAGCATCAAGGATGACACCATGCTTTCAAACTAAGAAACGAAAGGAATAGAGCTTTCATTAACTGAATTGGAGAAGGCTATGAGTACAGCCAGTTTTGAAAGAAAGATCCAGGGCATAGTTTGGGGTGCATTGAGTTTGGAATTCCTATTAGTCATACAAATGGAAATCAGATTAGGGTTACAGTATGAAGATACAAATTCAGAAATCATCAGCATATAATGATTTAAATCCAAGAGATTGGATGAGGTCATCTAGGGATTAGATGTAAAGAGAAAAGAGAACATTGCTAATGTTTCATATTTAGGGCCTTTGGGCAGTCTAAATTTAGAGGTTGGGCAAGGCTGGCTTCCTGGACTTAATATCTGTATAGTTGCACTAGGCCTCACACCCAGAAGGGCCTCAAGTTTGTTTTAAGTTTCTGTTCTTTGCCTTGAAATTCTTGATTTTTGACGAAGGAGCCCCACATCTTCATTTCGCACTGTGCTCCACAAATCTTGTAGCTGATTCTGGTTGAGGAGTAATAAAGGAACCAGGAAAAGAAACTAGGAAGTGGCCAGAGAAGTAAAATAAAAATCAGGGAAAAATGGAATCTTGGAAGCAAGATAAATAAAGAATTCTTGGGAACAGAGAGTGATATATCTTGTAAACAGCTGCTGACAGGTCAAGTAAGGTAAAGACTGAAAAATGACTACTAGAGATAGCAATGGGCAAGTCTTTGATGTTTGAGAGGAACAATTTTAGTATAGTGGTAGAAGGAAATTCTGATTGGAGTGAATTTATTTAAAATTTCCAAGAGAAATTGCCAAAGAACTTTGCTCTAGAGCAAATAAAGAATGAATTAGGTGAGAGAAAGAGGAACAGAGGGGTAACAGCATGACTGTATATTAGTTACACTGATAAGAATAGAGGAGAAAGGCAATGAAGCAGGAGAGGAAGAGGGAATAGTTGCTGGAAGAATGTTTTCCGTAGAAATGGTCTCAGAGCCGGTATACAGTAGAAGCACTGGCCTTAACTAGCAGCACAGAAGGATCAGTCATAGTAACATCCTAAAAGTTGTAGTATGTTGGTCCTGACATTGAAAGTGCCGTAAGACTTCTGACACTGTCTGGATTCACCACAAGAGAAAAAAAAAGTACTGTGAGAGTTAACCAACACATCCACATTTGTCCTTTTATTTATGAAGTAGAAAGGAAGATAGTCAGCTGAGAGTGAGGATAAAGAAAGATGTTAGAGATCTGAGGGGAGAAAGATAGGTATAAAATAGTTTTTTTAGGACAATAGAAGAGAGGATCTGCAAGGAAAATATAGTGTGATTCGCAGGTAGTACTAAGGGTCTACATGTGTTAAATGATTATCAATTTAAAGTTTGTCTACTGTGTGTTTTCTCCTTCCAAACTCAGCTGGCTGCACCAGTACAGACATAAAGAAATACAGTCAGATGTAATAAGAGTTGTTTTATCAAGGGAATGTATTAAAACAATAGATAAGTAAAAAGAGGTGAGGTTAAAAGCAAGGTACAGTAATAATGATGTTTATAAAATATGACTTACATAAGAAGAAAAGAGCACATAAATGGTTTGAGAAACAGTGAAAGTATGGTGGAATCAAGGGATTTAAGGTACACATGGGAGTGGAGCATTGTTGGAGTTGAAATAGCAGAGGAAATAAACACAGAAGAGACTAGGAGATGGCATAGGGCAGGATGTTTGAAATTGTACTGTGGAGGGGTTGCCACTCTTGACAATAATAAGCTAACAGGATGACTGTGGGACTGAGGGGGATGAAATTGTGTAGAGAGCAAGTTAATTGAAGGAGACAGGGATCTAAGGGGCTACAGATGAAGAAATAATATATGTAAATACTATGATCACCAAAACCAAAGAATAGTGTTGGAGAGAGTTATCAACCAGGCTGGTGTTAAACTATTTGGGAAGTGAGTCTTGTTATTACATGGGAGATTGACAAATGGCTTCAGCATGGAAGACAGTGGGTGATCTGGTCTATAATGAGATTGAAAACAGAGACTTTTCTTTTTTAATACATGAAGAAAATGATCTGGAAGTGGAAACATGGAGTATGAAAGAAATATACCCTATCTCCAGAAAACATGTTCTAAGAGATTTGAAAGAGAAAACAGCTACCATTTAAGAGGGATCTATAGACAACTGTATCATTAGAGAAGAACAAAATGTCAGTTAGGGAACAAAGGTGAAGAGAATATTCACAGAAAAGTCTAAGATTAATGATGATTTTAGTAATGATGAAGCCACTTAAAATATCTTTTCCTTAAAGTGTAAAAGGCTTTAATGAATTTAAAAAGATAGGAATCATACAGAACATATTCTCCAGGAATTAAATATAAAATCAATTACTTCAAAATATCTAAAAATTTCTAAGTAGTTAAAAATAAACCAACACATTTATAAATAATTACAAGGGAAATTAGAAAATATTTCAGCATTGAATAGAAATAAAAGCAAAAAATATCAAAATTTGTGTGATGAAGATAAGCAGAGGTTGGGGGAAGTTTGCGACTTTGAATTCTTATATTAAAATAAAGAAAAATTTCACATCAATGATTTTAATTCTCAATATTGGAAGCTAGGAAAAGAAAAATAAATCAAAATAAGTAGAACGAAGGTATTAAAGAAGATCATAAAGCAATGAAATAGAGAATAGATAAGCAATAGAGAAAAATAACAAAGACAAAAAATAGATAAATTAAACTTTTTTTTTTCTCTTCAACAAACATCACTAAGAAACCGATGGTAGGTTACTTTCTGGGAGAGAATTTTTTGGTATGTATATCTCAGTACTTTTATATTTAGAATAAACAAGTACAAAAATTTTAAAATAAGAAGACAAAAAATACAATGAACAATAAGCCAAAGATTAAGAAAATACTTCACAAAAGAAGATATATGGATGACTGGTAAGCATATGCAATATTTTCAACAAATTTAGTAAATTCAAATCACAGTGAGAGACCACTACATATCCACTGGAATAATCAAAAAGATGAACAGTGTTCTATCAGTATCAAGTGCTGGCAAAAATGAATTATTGGAACTCATTGTTGAAGGCAGTATAAAATTTTACAACTACTCTGTAGAGTTGTTTGGCTGTAGTTTATAAAGTTCAACCTACGCATACCATAGGACCAAGAAATTATACAGGTAGTTATTTACCCAAGAGAAAGAAAAACATTTATCCATTAAAAAAAAAAACCCCTGTATACAAATGTTCATAGAGGTTTGGGGAAAAAGGAATCCACATGTCAACAAGGTAAACTTTAGTATGGATAAACTAGTATGTTCATATGATGGGTCACTATTTATCTATGAAATTATATCAGTTACCAAGCTATACAACAACATGGAAGAATCACAAAAACATTCCAAGTGAAAGTAGCCAGATACATAAGATTATCTACTGTAAATTTCATCATATGAATTACTAAACAAGTACAATTAATTTAAAGTGATGGAAGTCAAATCATTGTTTGCTTGGAGAGAGGAATAGGAGTCATTTGGATTGAGAAGGGGCATGAGGGAACTTTTTGGGATGACAGAAATATTCTGTATATGGATTAGGACAATGTTTACACAGTAGATACATTTGTACAATTTGTCAAACATTAATGTTAATGTACATAAATGAAGTTAAAAAATGAAAGTTAATGCATATGAAGTTACTGCATATCATGGAAATCAGCAAGAAAAAAATATTGTTTTAAGGAGTTAAAAACATCGTTTTTTGTTTAGTACTTTTTGTAATTCTTGGGTTTGGGTAGTTTCAGATGATGACCAGCTTTGTTTAATATCTTATGGCATTTTCACAAACAATACAACATTATTTTTAAAGACATTTCTATTAACTTGATAAAGCAGATTAGTTTTTAATGAAAATATGTCCTTTGGTTCTAAAATATGTCTAAAGAAAATTTTATATTTTGTAAACTTATTTCTTATTCTCTCTTGGTGGCTAATGAGCTTTAATTAAGTTTAATTACAAAGTTTATCATAATGACAGAAAAGTATAGAATCTTTTTCATCTCTATACCTCATCCTAATTCTCTCAGGAAAAAATAAAATTGGTTTCTGTTCTAAGGAGTAGGGAGCAGAGGTACATATGATGATTGAATAAAGCAACATCTTCTATACACATTTCTTCGTATATATTTAAATTAAGGGGCTTTCATTATCCTCGGACCAGCAACATAACATAACTACAAATAATTATTTTTTGTTTCCAAAATCATTTCTGCTTTTAAAAAGTTTGTACTCTCATAGCTTACTTCTTATTTTTATTTTTAAACTTTCTGTTGGTTGCACAAGATTATCTTATTCTGAAAGCCTTCCTTTTCTTTCTCACCAACCAATCCCACATGCGTGGTGGGTCTGGTATTGGAAACAAACTTCGTAATTTTTCTGGATCTACTCAGTGTATAAGATGTCCTGTTTCCTCTGCTTGTATTCAACAAACTATTTTCCTCATCTTATTTATTGAAGCTAATCTGTCCTTAAGTGGATGAGATCATGTTTATGCTTCAGAAAGCTCTTTCTGCTCTGACTGGATGTTTGCGCTCTCATTTTAATCTTTTCCCTTTACTATCTCAATGTAGCTCACCCTACAAAATATTTCCCTACTACCTTGGGGGAAAAAAAACACCAGATAAGAAAAGATGTTTTTTACTCTACATATAGCATTTTGTCTAATATAGTATAATTGTGTAATAACTATTCATGGGACTAAAGAAAAATTAATGTTGGAAATTTTCTTCCTAAGAAAACCATTATTACGTTATCTATATTGAAATGAATTTCAATATATGGGAATAGTGAGGTCTGGAAAACTGATACTTTCAAAGAGTATCATGAAAATGACTTTTTGAAACAGGGAGCAAATTCATAAAGAAATCTAGCAAGATTTGAGATAGTGATGCAGGATTTTTTGCTCCTTAGTTCAGCTAAAATCCAGGTTCTTGTCACACGACCAGGAAAAATTAGGCAGGCACCCGGAAATACTGAAAGGTAAGGAGAGTGGAATTTATTGTAAGAAAGCTCTCAGCCAACAGAAAGGAGTCCTGCCAACAGGCTCCCACCTCACAGATTGAATACCAGACCATCACACACAGCTGAAGAGTCCAGGCTCCTCCTTGCTATACTAGATGAGAATTCCCCGTGGCTCCACCAACTATCCCAGCGCGCAGGCGGGCCGCCAGTCCTTTGTGGGCGCCCAGAAACAAGGTCCTGGGCAGGTTCCCTTATCTGCACAAAAGCATCTGATGTAAACACTTGTGGGGCGGATCAGAGATTCTCCGGGGACCTTCGCTTATCTGCCTCCTGCATCTATCAATAGGATGACCCTAGGAAAGAGAAATTTGTATTTTCTCCATAAACACAATGAAAAGTTTTGTAAAATGGATAAATGGTATTTTTTGCTTTTGGTTGTGTCATTTACAAGTTTGAAGAACTAACTAAAATATCTGCTTTTTTCTTTAAAGCTCAAGCAAAGAGAGATAGGAATTTTATCCCTCAGTGGACTCAATTTCAGCATGACATCAGAATCAGAGTAACATTTCATTAAAAAGAAGAAAAGAGGTGGGAGAATCTAACAACAAAACAGGTCATAGCATTCCTTTATATTTGAACAACAAAAAAACTCTTTTGAAATGTTGTTGTTTTCTACTTTATTTTCATAGGAATATAGAAATCTCCTTTTTGGTTAAAGCTCATTTTGTAGACTCGGTAGAAAATTTGGACCTATTAATTTCAATAGCTCTGGTCATTGGGGTTCTAATTATAACAAGTTAAAAACAAGCATATATCTGTTTTATTTATTGATTTATTTTTCCTGCTGGATGCTACAGATGGATTGTGCCTCTGGCAGTTTATAACTCTCTTTTAAGAAAATACTTTTCAGTATCATTTATGGCAATCGGAATAGATATTCTTTAGCAGAATGGAAGATCTGTATTTATGTTTGAATTAGACAATGATTATGTGTATTTTCATTATTGCTCTTGCTCCACGTCCTGGTGAGATTACTGAAAGAAGGTTCGTTTCACCAAGTAGCAGAGCGTGACATCACTGATCAGTGCAAACATCTGACTTCCGGCTGACTGTCATAACCTCTCTGGGGAATTCTGACATGTTTCCAGGGACATTCAAAGCCCTTCTTTGTGTGCAGTCAGCCAACCTGTAAACTTCCATGTGTAGGAACTGCACAATTAAACCATATAATATGAGAAACAAACATGATTAAACTAGAATAAGGCTAAGATATGTAGTCCACAACCTGCCTCACATCCTGAAGGTGGCACACCAGGTCATGTAAAAATTGGGAAACTTGTGAAAAAATTTTCAGCATAGTGTTCTTTCTCATTATATTTTACAATACTAGTAATACTCATTATCTTCACTATATTAACTAATATCAGTTGAATGTTCACTATGGGCCAAGCACTATACTAAGCACTTTCTATGAATTATCTTAAGTAATACTGGCAAGAATTCTGTGTCAGCTTCCCATAAGGCTTAAAGTTATTGTTTCTCTCTCCTAGTCTGCACCTGATTTCATCATCCCTAAGAAAAGTTTCCAGTCAGGGTGAGGTACAAGATGAACACTTGTTCCCTCCTGGATTGCAGTCATAGTGATTATCACAATGGTTGAGTTCTGTGGAACAGTGCTCATGCATGCATCTCTTTCACAGGAATGGAAAAGTAAACTGTATGACCTCTTTCTTAACCTTTTTCACACTCCTACTTCCTTACCTGTAAAGGGAAATACTATTTTTTATCTTATAGACCTAAACTTTTATATATTAGGAATTGAGGAATGCAAGTTAGTGCCTTCAGCTCAGAACACTTCTTCCATTACCCAAAAAAGAACATAATAAAAGAATAATTTTTGTTTAAAAATATTTTCCCTTTCAAAATCTTCTAATAAACACATATTACCATATTTATTTGCCCTCAGATAATTATGAGACTTTAATTTATAACTCTGTGAACACAGAGTTTCCTGGGGGTGATAGTATTAGAGGGGCAGATAGAAGAACCAAAAAAGGGGAAAATAGTACTGAAGAGGGAAAATACACACACATACATTTTATCTATGTAGAAAAACATTGGTGCAATGTCTATAGCACACCTTTCTGGGTTATCTGATCCTAATTATATGGTAGCTATTTTATAACTCTGAAAGTTATAGATGACTGATAGCAATGCAAAATAATGTGTGTATGTATATATGTAAATGAATACTGGCTGGTGGAGAGAAGAAACCCTCACCCCAGGAACTACCATCTTTGTCTCCATTTGTACACTCATTTTAGTACTCCTGTCCATAAGTGTGTCTGTCCTTGGAGTCTCCTTTGAACTGGTCATAACACCTCACCAGTTGCCTCATTAGTGAGTTATTTAAATATCTTTAACAAAAGATTATTTTTATATCTGTATGAAAGTCATGACTTTTACCTTGTTTGAAAATTATCTTTTAACACTCAAGTCTCAGTTCTGGTTTTATCTATCTTTGGACATGTTCGATGCACACATCTTTAATGAGCTGAGCCTTTACATGAGCTTGCACATGCCAAGTGCTGTGGTAGACAACAGAAACAGCAAACACATTATCCGACACAGAGAAAGAAAAATGGCTGATTCAGAAAAATAATTCTTGTTTCCTGTAAGCCTCTCAGCCTCTTTTGTTCTTTCTTCTTTGCTTGCTTTCTTTCTGTCTTATGAAGTAAAACAAATGAGATGATTATTTCATTATGATGAATGATACGAGCATAGGTAAATTGCCTCCCATTTATAATAAAATTGATAAAGTATTTAGGCTAAAAAGATTATTTTTCAATGCTACAAAGATTAAATATCAGTCCTTATCAAAAAGGGAGAAAAGTGACACACCACTTTGTTCTGATCGAGATTTTTACTCTAAAAATCTCAAAAAGAATTCCAAGGAGACAGAGTGGAGTGATTTGGTGACTTATTCTATGTAGACAGGAAGAAAGTAAGAATCCGAAAGTAACTGTGGTACAAGACTGCCAATAATTGGTTCACTCACCATTGCCTGGGCTGACAGGTGAATTAAATTGAAAGATATGCCTGCCAGGTATTTGGAATACTTTCTTATTCTCACCCCATTATATGCTTTGAATTTTATGTTGTGTCATTGTGATAAAATAAAGACTCGCAGAGTAAAAAGCTAGCCTTTAGCTCGACAATTTAAACCATTTCTTACTTTACTGTAACACTCTATGTATTTTCTAACTACAAAGAGGGACAAAAACCATCACAGGGTGGACACATTCAATAATTTCTATTAAAAGTGGACATGACCCATTACTTTCACTGTGGCCTTTATTTTTCTGCATCTAGAGATTTAATTTTATGGGAATTGTAGAATAACTATGGTGCCATTATACATATAAAATCTCAAGTACGAAAGCTATGACTACAAAAGCAAAGTGTAAAATTTGATACTATTATCTGAATGTTTCCACTCCATTTATTCAAACTTTCTCACCGGTATAATTAATCAAATTCAAAAAATATTTATCAAACATTTGACTTTGAGGATATGGCAATAAATAAAAGACACATAGCCTTTGCATTCATTATTTTACATTGTAATTGAGGATTTAAATCTAAATATAATAGTTTTTAAGTTAAAAATAAATTTGAAATAGGCAAACAAAATTCATATATATGAATACTTACTTAAACAAAACTCTGACAGTAGGTCAGTGTTCTGCAGATAATTAAGATAAGGTGATGTTTAAAATGTAATTGTTGTATATTACACCAAGCAGGAAAGGTCTCTTCAGGAGAGTCTTTCATTTAAACTGTGATGAAAATGACAGAAAAGAACACATTCCAGCAAACTGAGACGAAAGCTTTCCCCAAGCAAAGAGACAGCTAGGTAAAAGATAATTGAAATATGTTCAATATATTGTTCGAACTAATTATATGTTTAATATATTTTTATATCTATATATAAAAAATTGAGAAGGCTACCTCCTACTCAGAATGACTACTAACAATAACAAAGAAAATAACGTGTTGAAAAGGACAGAAAGAGGTTCGAACTCTTGTACAGTAAGTCTTCACTTACCATCCTAGATTGTTCTTGTAAACTGCGACTTGACATAAAACGAGATAATGAAACCAATTTTACTATGGGCTAACAGATATAAACAAGGGGTGACTTTCCTACAGCATATTTCTGGTCACAGAAACATCAAGAAACTTCTAAATAAAGCCCCCAAACACTTCTCATATTAAACACTGGAATAAATGTGGCCTATATATGCATTTAAGACATTAGTACAAACAAGTAAGGTCATTCTTTACCCATTTATTTCAGTTCAGTGTCATGGGTTCAGTTCAATATCATGAGTCCCCAAGGCTCAGAGACCAAGGCAGGAGCGCACCCTCGACAGGAGGCCATTGCATCGCAGGGTGCACTCTAACACACACCCACACTCACTCACACTGGGACCACGTAGACATGCTAATGAACCTAATGTTCATAGCTTTGGGATGTGAGAGGAACCCAGAGTTCCTGGAAAAAACCCATGCAGACACGGAGGGAACGTGCAAACTCCACATGGCCCTGGCAAGGCATAGATTTTTTTATTCTCATCTACATTATAATAAAATGACATTGGACGAAATGCTGAGATTGATCACACTACAAAGGGAATATCTTAGCACTAAGGAACTGTGCATTTAAACAATAGGTAAGATGGTAAATTTTATGCTGTGTATATTTTACTACAATTTAAAATATATGGAAATGTCTAAAAGAGCTGTTTTTTAAGAGGAGAACATGCTATTTAATATGTACCCGTTTTTTGTTTTTTCAGCTTTTAATTTAGAGAGAAGCAGCTAACACAAGAGTCTTAGGAGACACAGCAATGAAAAGGAAGCCATTCCCGAGAAGCTGCCTTATCACAAGGTGGACAGGGAGAACAATGTTCAGGGTCTATGTATCCATTCTCCTCCCAAGAATGTCCACTACTTGAAGGCGAAGCTTTGGTTTGATTTATTCACTGTTGTGTCCCAACACCTAGCACAGAACCTGACAAATCATAGACACTCAAGAAATATTTGTTCAGTTAATTAGTCTGCTAATAAAGAGAAGGTATTGCCATTGGCTCAAATAGTAATCTGTTCACCTTTTTTTCTTTTTCCATTTTCAGGAATACAGCTCAGGGTTATATATAAAATGCACACAAATCAAAGGGAGGAGACTTTTTTCTTTGTTTTCTTTACCTTTTTTGTCTATGAGGAGGGAAGAAAAGTGATCATAGAGGGCTAGATGATGATAACAAGTTAGATCAAAATGTCAAAGTGTTTTAAAAAGCGGTAAGCAATAGTACTAAGAACTCAAATGAAGATAATGTCTAGAGAAAATAAATAAAGTTTAATGCTGGAACTTTTCAGCTGAGAGTATGCAGAACTTTAAGAGGACTTCTGATTGTCTAAGACTCAGCATTGAGGCCACTCCCTACTTTCAGAGCTGACAGTAAGGACTCAGATTTGGAAACCTGGAGCCTCAGCACTGAAGACAAGAGGGTGTGGGGAAGAAGAATGGTGGGGATTAACCCTGAGGACTTTTTGAAAACTGGGATATTTCGATAGTAGCAGATATTTAGTTAGAGATAACTGATACTTCATTGAAGAACCACAAGGAAGGCTCCATTTGGTACAAAAATATGACATTTCCCTAATCTGGATTAAAACTTCCATATTCTTAATAGAATGATGGTTCTCAAAATTTACAAAGATAGGTATCTGAGAAACATACATAAATTGAAGATCCCGGGTCTCTACCCCAGACAGTGTTATCTTGAATCAATTTTTATTTTTTATTTTTTTAGACGGAGTTTCGCTCTTGTTGCCCAGGCTGGAGTGCAAGGGCACAATCTCGGCTCACTGCAACCTCCACTTCCCGGGTTCAAGTGATTCTCCTGCCTCAGCCTCTTGAGTAGCTGGGATTACAGGAGTGTGCCACCACACCTGGCTAATGTGTGAGGTAAAATAGTATGACCACAATGCTTTAATTCCCATTTGTAGACAGGTAGGCTATTTCTACATTCATCTGTAGCAAAAATATTAGATTAAAATATTTGTAATAATACTTGTGGCATAAAACTATACTGCATATAGCACAATTTATAAGATACGGAACCAACTTAAGTGCCCATCAACCAACGAGTGACTAAAGAAACTGTGGTATGTATACATCATGGGGTACTTACTCAGCCATAAAAAAAACAAAATAATGTATTTTGCAGCAACTTGGATGGAGCTGGAGACCTTAAGTGAAGTAACTCAGGAATGGAAAACCAAATATTTATGTTCTCATTTATAAGTGGGAGCTAAGCTATGAGGATTCAAACGAATAAGACTAATATAATGGGCTTTGGGGACTCAGAGATAAAGGTTGGCAAGTATGTGAGGGATAAAGGACAACATACTGGGTATAGAGTACACTGCTTGGGTGATGAGTGCACCAAAATCTCAGAAATCATCACTAAAGAACTTATTCATGTAACCAAACACCACCTGTTCCACAAAAGCTACTGAAATAAAAATAAAAAATAAAAAATATATACTGCATATATTATGAATATTACATATTATATACCTACCAATATATGAAGTATAGTTGTGAATATATGTTGTATGGCTATATGTTATGTATATATTTACACATGTGCATATATACATGTGTACATATATATGCCTATGTATATCTATCATCTACCTATTTCCAACAGTTTTGTACTGTGAAAATATACTAGGTGCCATGTACTATGGAAACAGGAATGAAATAATAAACAAATAAACAGACATGGAATTGACATTTTAGTGGTTTCAAAAGTCAGTAAACAGGTTTATGCTTAAATAATATGCCTGGTGATATGTACTATAAAGAAAAAAAAAGTGCAGTAAGAAAAAGAGAAAATTGAGGATGGTACTATTTTTGGATAAAGACATTTTTAAATAAAATTTATTTAAGATAAATTTTGATAAATTCTGTCAAATTTTTCTTAATAATGCTCTAACTTAATGTCTTCTCATTGTCATTGAAGTTCTTTAATATTACTATGAGCTGTCCAAATATAAACTCCTGCCGTCTTTCCCTCCCTCCCTCCCTTCCTTCCTTCCTTCATTCCTCCCTCCCTCCCTCTCTCCCTTCCTCTCTCCCTTCTTCCTTCCCTTCCTTCCTTCCTTTTTTCTTTCTTACTTTTCTTTTTTTTTTGCTTCCCCATTATAATCTCTCTTTTTTCACCTTAATGATGCATTCCAAAAAATTAGTAGATAAGCTAGATATAAATTTGGATTGTAAACTTGTATTTATTGGGCTTTCTCTGAAGTCATCCAATGAGACCTGAGAAGAGATATGCTTTGCTCTTACTGTATATCCCTGGTTCATGGGTACTACCTATCAAAGAAGGCTTTATGGTAATTTCCTTAGCATGGACTGTTGTGTATGTCATTGTATGTGTGTATTCTGGAAAACTTAGACTCCGAACTCATATGAAGACAGACTTGATATTACAGATTTGCAAACAAATCATTTTTTTCCTACTCAGAGCAAAGGCCAAAACAGATTAGGTTCCTTGTTATCTCTTTTGCTGGACTGCTTAGTTTTTCTGCACATCTGTCTCTGATGGTGTAGTCATTACACTATTTGAAATTCATGCTTGAATCTGTTCCAAATCTAAATTGCAGGAGCCAAAGCTTACATCCTTTCCTCATGTCTAATACAATTCTAGCTCTGGATTGGCAGGATTAGTTCAGCCATAGCATCAATGATGGTATTACTTGGTTTTGATCTCCCTTTTTGGTTTCGACCTTTTGTTTTCATATGAGCTCAGCTATACACTTAAGACATATCATCATTATTAGAGATTTTGTATTAGGATGGTTTTCAGGATATCTAGTCTGATAATATTTGTAAGAATTGAAGTGCTAGACACTTTTCTGTATATTATAAATGTTCAAAAATAGAAATAAAGTGTTGTTAGCTATGCCCATTTGTTTTACCTAAAAAATACAGTGCTTTGAAATAAAAGGCTAACTTATACTAACAAGGTATCTAGACTGTCTGTTTTATTGACAGAAAGAAAAGACAAAACTGCTAATATTAAACTGTAAAACCAGCTGAGGAACTGCGGTCCTATTTGCTGTTCTTATCTATTTCTCCTCGATTTTATGGTACAAAAGTCAACCAGTCTCTCATATTTTTTCAACAAATTCAGGAACATGTAAGAGATTTCAAATATAGCTTAACTAGTATCTCATCCAGGAAAGTCAACGTTGATATGAAATTCTGATTCTTCAAACAAGGATCTACCTCTGTTGGGAACACAGGAGATTTCTGGATGACACCATCTGCTCAAGTTTTTCAGTGGGGACCAATGTGCCAGGAAAGGACACAGAAATATAGCTGTGTTTGTGTGTGTGTGTGTGTGTGTGTGTGTGTGTGTGTGTGAGATTACATCTCTGGAAAATCAGAGTTATAACTAAATTAACTCTTTCAAAATGTGGTTCTCATCCTATCAATCACATATTTAAAATCCTCTGATGTCTTTTCACTGAAATTAGAATAAATCCCAAATTTCTCACATGGTCTGGCTCCTGTCTGCCTCATCAAGCTCATTTCTTATCATTCTGTCCCTCATTTACTAGTCTCCAGCCACATTGAAAACACATCAGGGATTTTGCCGTTGTAGTTCTGTTTTCCTGGAGTGGTCTTTTTTCAGATCTTCACGTGGCTACCCACTTCTCAACACCGAGTTTCAGTTCAGTTGTTGCCTCTTCAAAAACTCCCTCCAAGGTTACGCTATCTAAAATACAGACAGAATATTTCCAGCTTCACTCATGGGTTTTGGTGGGGTTTATTATTTATTTATATGCTGGCAAATTTTATATATGACCCTCTTTAGAGGATTTAAGTTCTGTGAAGTCAAGAACTTTGTCTTTCTTTTTTTTTTCAACTCTGTATTTTCAATTCCTAGAATGTTCTCTATCACATAGCAGATGTCCAATAAATATTTGCTGAATAAATAAGTGAGTGGATGTTCCAGAGACATTATCCCAAGTGTTTCTGACACCCTTTTAGTGCAAAGCCTGTTGAGGTCAGGAAGAATTACTACCTTTTCTTTTTCTTTTTTTTTTTTTTTTTTTTTTTGAGACGGAGTCTTGCTCTTTCGCTCAGGCTGGAGTGCAATAGCATGATCTGGGCTCATTGCAACCTCCACCTCCTGGGTTCAAGCAGTTCTTGCCTCAGCCTCCCGAGTAGCTGGGATTACAGGCACCTGCCAGTACGCCCAGCTAATTTTTTGTATTTTTAGTAGAGATGGGGTTTCACTATCTTGGCCAGGCTGGCCTTAAACTCCTGACCTCATGATCCACCTGCCTTGGCCTCCCAAAGTGCTGGGATCACAGGCATGAGCCACCGTGCCTGGCCAAGAATTACTATTTTTAGATGCCCTGCATGGTTCTACTTTCACATCTTTTATTTACCAGAAAAAAAAATTATTTTCTCTTTTTTAAATTTCTTTATTATTATTATTAATTTTTTTGAGAAAGGGTCTTGTTCTTTCGCTCAGCCTGGAGTACAGTGGTGCAACTTCTCTGGCTCAGACAATCTTCCCACCTCAGCCTCCGAGCAGTTGGGACTACAAAATATTAAAAAATAAATACAAATTAGCTGCGCATGATCTTACTATGTTGCTCAGGCTAGTGTTGAACTCCTGGGCTCAAGGGATTCTCTTGCCTTGGCCCCCAAAGTTCTAGGATTACAGATGTGAATCACCACCTGTGGCACCTTACTTTTTAATGCATATGTTCTAACTTATAAGCTGGAGAATTTTAGAACCTGTTTCATCCAAAGAAGTTAATTTCTTTGCAGCCATTCAGGCAGAGCCAAAAGGTGAATAAGATAGTCCAGTTGGGGCAATATGCAAATGCCCATTGATTAAGTTGTACAACTATACGTGTAAGAGATCTAGAGCCTTTAGAAATAACCTTGGAGAGTATGGAGTACAGATTTAGTGTTCACTATTACAAGAACTTTCTGTATATGTGCCTGTGGGTCTCCATGGAAGTGATGGTTGAATGAAAGTTTTCCCAGCCTAATTATGAACAAGGTGAAAAATCAAAAGCAGAAGAACATATACAGCTAAAGCGTAAAGCAGGGAATCAAGTATAAGAAGTATCAAGGAAAGGTCTGTGGGCTCATTGTTTTGAGAGGACTGTTGATAGAGAAGGCAACCAGCAAAACTGAATGAATATACGGTTTGCAACTGACGGTGTTTTGAGTTCCGTGGCTTTGAATGAGCTCAATAAGGAGCCTTCAACTTTGCAGCATAATGAATTAAAGAAAAAAAATGCCAGAAGGAGATGTGACTGGAGTCTTCTATGGTCACTGTTAGTTAGCATTAGGCTTATCCTTTAGTCAAGTGATTCTCAACTGGGGGCAATTTTGGCCCCCTGAGGGGTGGAAGGTCTTTCTGGTAATATCTGGAGGGTTTCTTTGATTGTCACAACTCAGAGGTGCTTCTGGTACTGGGAAGGTGGAGGCCAGAGGTGCTGCTAAAGATCCTACAATGCACGGGACACAGCCCTTTACAACAAATAATTATGCAGCCCACAGTGTCAATAATATTAGCTGAAGTTGAGAACCCCTGCTGTAGGCAGTGATCAATTCTTGAAGGTTTTGAGAATGGAGTGACACATGGAAAGTATTATTTTAGTCAAGGTTCCTTCATTGCCTGTGACAGAAACCATCTTATGCCAAAAGGAGGCTTATATTATTAGAATGGAGGCATGTCTCATGAACCTCCAGAGAAGGAATTCAGACAAGCCTTAAAAAGAAACTGAAATCACAAAAACAGAGAGCTATCAGAGAAGTTGCCATCTATTTTTCTCTCTGTCAGGCAGTCTTCATTTTTGTCACTCTCTCGACTGTCTTTACTGAAAGCTGTTTCATAAAGATGTCAGAATCTAACTGCCTCATACCTCCCAGAATTAAATGCTACTTTGTTATCCACATTGATAATTTATTATTATCACTATACCCTCTCTTGGTATGTTAAGAATAAAGATTTTTACAGCCTAATCTGGGCTTTGAAAATCCAACTCTCTACAGGGTCTTTCTCTTATTATGCAGACAGGAGTTGAGAGCTCCTATTTTCTCTTTCTAGAAGGAAACTGGAAATGAATCCTGCAAAACAGCCTGTGTCAGTATGCGAATTTTTCAACTAAAAACTTTTGCATACACACTATTTAGTCACTTGTGTAAGTTTGTTCAGTGTTTTCTGCTATAAGCTACTTGAGGGCCACTATATAACCAGGGAACTATCACCTTTGATTAAGCTGACATAAGCAGGCTATCTAGGGTAACTCTGTACTAATAGAAACAAATTAGAATTGTTGGACACATTTTTTTTTTTTTTTTTGAGATGGAGTTTTGCTCTATCACCCAGGCTGGAGTGCAGTGGTGCAATCTTTGCTCACTGTAAGCTCCGCCTGCCAGATTCAGGCCATTCTCCTGCCTCAGCCTCCCGAGTAGCTGGGACTACAGGCACCTGCCACCACGCCCCGCTATTTTTTTTTTTTTTTTTTTGTATTTTCAGTAGAGACGTAGTTTCACCGTGTTAGCCAGGATGGTCTCCATCTCCTGACCTCGTGATCCACCCACCTCGGCCTCCCAAAGTGTTGGGATTACAGGCTTGAGCCACCGCGCCCGGCTGGACACATTTTTATAAAAGTTTATAAAATGCCTAATCTCAATTTCTGAATTTATCTTATTCAGAAAAGATTAAATTGTGGATTGTGGATGAGTGAAATAGTTCAGGAACAGGCACCAGTCTATGAATCCGTTTGAAAGACACTGACCCAGTCTGGCAATTTCAAAGGTATGATCTGTGGAACATAGGGCTCAGTATAGTCTTCGAAAACAAGTATTTTATGGTTGAATAGGTGTTATGGGTTGAATTGTGTTCCCCCAAAAGATATGTTGAAGTTTTAACTTCAGGTACCTGTGAATGTGACTTTATTTGAAAATAAGATGTTTGGATATATAATCGAGTTCAAATGACATCTTTAGGGTGGGTCCTAATCCAACATGACTGGTGTTCTCACAAAAGAAGAGAAATTTGGACAAAGACAAATAGAGGAGAATGCCATGACACAGACGCAGAGGGAAGATGGATATGGAAAGATGGAGACAGGGACTGGAGTTACGCTGCCACAGCTAAGGAATACCTAGTGCTACCAGAAGCTGGAAGAAGCAAAGCCACACCCTCCCTTACAGGGTATGGAAGGAGAATGGCCCTGCCAATACCTTCATTTTAGACTGCTGGCCTCCAGGACTGTGGGATAAGTTTCTGTTGTTTAAGGCAACCAGTTTGTCGTGTTTTGTTACAGCAGCCCTAGGAAACCAATACAATATGTTTAAAAAATTCTGCGTGCTATTACATCCTCATCTCAGAGATTTCTGATTCATATTAGCATAAGGATTCTAAGACTTTCTACTTTATTTTTTTAAAAAATTAACTTTAATTCTAAATCTGAGATTTATTTCACCATGAAACACATTTGTACATAATATTTATATTCCAAAAAGCAAGAGTTCCGTGGATTACTGTTGGGAATTTTTAATTTTTCTGTTTATTTTATAAATGAACAAAAATTGGGGGCTATAGTGGTGATAACTGTTGGTCCTAACTCTCTTTTACCCAGGTTTTACCCTGGTTTTTTACCATAACATTTTTACCACAGCATAGCATACAGATGTAGAGAATAGACAAACAATAACAAATCCTAATTTACTTTTGAATGAATCGTTAAAATTGTGCAATTTTCTTCCTAGGACTATATCTCATATATATTTGGGATGAAAAGGTAGATGGACACTGATAGATTAAGTCTTTTCATTCTTATTTTCAAACACCCTTAAAATAGTCAAGAAAAACATAATATAAAATAAAATACGTATAAGGAATGAATTCCAGGTGTTTTAGTTTATACAATACTATTTGAATAAAATACACAACTATGGAAATACAACAAAGTCATAAAGCAGCTATTTATTCATTACCTCTATATGATATCTAAAATAATTTTACATGTTTGAAAAATCTGGATAAATATTAAATAATTATTAAAAATCCATAGCAGTATGTATTTTTTAAGAGCTAAATTAGAATTTAGCACAGCACCAAGGCAATTATTTTATTTCCTCTCTGAATATGAAACCACTCAATATTAATAAGAAAATTAATAGTAATCCAGAGCATTAGGCTAGATGATTGTTAATTACTAAGTAAAATTAAAATCTGAAAGCACTATAATATTATTTTACCAAATGACATTATTTAAAACACTATCATTATAGTCAAGGGAAAACAACACTGAAATGTTAAACTCTGTTAATTTTATTTCAAATGGTCAATGTCTCTTATGATCAGAGAGTTTATGTTAATACCGGGCTTCACATTTTCTTTTTCAGTGTATTAACCAAAAGGCTTCCAACTCCTTTTTAAGCAGTAATGCTCCTTAGGGGAAATTTATACAGCCTGTACTGGCAATCCAACACAGAAAAACTACAAAGGCGGTGACACTTATCCTGAGAACCACAAAACTATTTGAATTAAAATAAAAATAAGTTGAACCTGGGTCCTTTCTCCAAATAAGCCTAACTCAGGTTTTAAATTGGCAAAACAACTTTGAGCTACATCAAAGTTAATTGGGAGAAATTTTGCCTTTCCAGTAGAGTCGTGTATTCTCTTCCACTTAAGAATTTAAGAGCTCATGCCGAGTTCTAACACCCTTCTGGAGCTACATTAAATTGAATGTTTTTTTCTTAATTTCTGACTAATAAAGAAATGATTATTGACCTACAGATTCTCCCTCTCTACTGCAATATTTAGACTTATGATTTGGCACAAATAGAGATACTTGCAATATATAGAATTTTTAGGTAACAGAGACCACACAGTAAACAATGTGTATTTGTTTAATGGACAATTTGCTGAGTTCTATATTGCTCTTGCATTACAGGTAAGAAATCTGAGATCAAGAAAATTTCATGAAATATGTTCAAGGTCTCTTGAGTCCCCATAAGTGTGCTACAACATTCTTTTCATATGCAATACTGCTCGAGACTAGATTAGACTCATTGGATAGTGTTTTCCAAAACCTCTTGGTCCAGTATTGTTCAACGACAAGTTTGTATCAGTTCAAAAATGGAAAAGAGCAATTTTTAACATAAATCTTTCTTTATTCATTAGTGATGGAATCCCAGTTTTATTTGGGCACTAGTCTATCCATAAAGATTACATTTCTTAATTTTTCATACAGCTAGATGTGGTCATGTGACTAAATTCTAGCCAATGATGTGATAATGGAAGTAATATCCTGTTCCTGGGTATACAGCAAGATAGAAGAAAACTGAATAAGTAATGAATATGGTTCTCCATGCCAAATCTGGACTGTCTCCAGTCATTTTTTTACATGCAATGAAAGTGCATTTCCACCATGTTAAATCGCTATTCTGTATATGTGTATGGGTTTGAGTTTCAGAGTGGGCAGTGGATTTTTTTTTTCTTTTTTATGCAGAAGGATCTAATATTATCTCATTCAGCAACAAGAGTTTCTCCTAAAACTCTATATATTCAATACAGAAACTCAGTCTCAGTTAGGCAATTATATCTTCTTTATCCTTTTCATATTTTGGAATTTAAAATATCTGTGTTTATCACATGAAAAAAAGCTCAACATCTCTGATCATTAGCGAAATGCAAATCAAAACCACAATGAGATACCACCTCACATCAGTCAGAATGGCTATTAGTAAAAAGTCAAAAAATAACAGATGCTAGCAAGGTTGGGGAGAAAAAGGAATGCTTTTACACTGTTGGTAGTGTTAATTAGTTCAACCATGTGGAAGACAGTGTGGCCATTCCTTAAAGACCTAGAGACAGAAATACTATTTGACCCAGCAATCCCGTTACTAGATATATACCCAAAGGAATACAAATCATTCTGTTATAAAGATACAGGCACACGTATGTTCATTGCAGCACTGTTAACAATAGCAAAGACATGGAATTAACCTAAATGACCAATAATGATAGAATAAAGAAAATGTGGTACATATATACCATGGAATACTATGCAGCCACAAAAAAGAACAAGATCATGTCCTTCACAGGGACATGGATGGAGCTGGAGGCCATTATCCTCAGCAAACTAATGCAGGAATAGAAAACCAAATACTACATGTTCTCACTTATAAGTGGGAACTAAATGATAAGAACACATGGATACATAGGAACAACCCACACTGGGGCCTCTTGGAGGGTGGGAGGTAGGAGAGGATCAGAAAAATAACTAATGGATACTCTGCTTCATACCTGGGTGATGAAATAATCTGTACAACAAACCCCCATGACACACATTTACCTAGGTAACAAACCTACACACCCTGCGCAAGTGTCCCTGAACATAAAAGTTAAAAAATAATAAAAATATTTTAAAATCTTTGTTTTATGAAGTAATTTTAAATAATAACTGTTAGGTTTTTGTTTACATAATTTGAAAAATTAAAAGTTGGCAAACCTATGAAATTCCAAAAATATCTATTTTTATATTTTACTAAATGAAAAAATCTGGAGACAACGAATTTAGGTCATTTTTCATTTGCCAGCTTCACCAGATCAAAGAGAAATTTGAAACCTGCAGTTGAATTCATTAAGATTCTAAATAAAAGTCATTTGAACCAATGTTTATTAATTTTTGCATATTTATACTGTTAATATGATTTCCTCAATAATGCAGAATTTTTAAATTTTATTTACTCAAGATTTAAATGCCTGACCTCTAATTATTAATGTTGATGATATTGTGTTTAAAACTCATACCATGAACTATAGGTCAATGGTTTGTTAATTAGTGGCAATTTAGAATACAACAGTAAACAAAGCAAATAGAGTGACAATGGCCTAGATATTTGTAATTAGGCAATATATCCCTTCAAATGTTATTAGACAAAGCAATTCCATTTGCTTTTGAGGCAAGTTAAGTTGCCATTGCAAAAATATAACCTCTAACTATATATGAACCAAATAGTGGTGGTTTTGTTCTCTATTGCTAAGCCTGGCATTCTGGGACATCTGCTTTTTACTCTGACCACTGGTCATTAAGTACCTTTAAATACATTGATTGTATTTGCTGAAGGAACCAAACACATATTACAAAAATGTAATTTTTAAAAATTAATTTCCTTGGTCAAATTGTTTTTGTTTTATTATAGTTTTGGCTTTTAGAGAAACATTCAAAATTGCAGATTTAAAGTAACATGCCATTAAACAGGCCTGTGTATTCATCTACTTAAATAATATATATTTAATAAAATTTATAGTTAGATTTCTTCCTGAGAAAAATGAAGAAACTGATAGAAATAAATTCAGAATGTTAATTAAAATTTTGTTCTCTTCTGGACAGTATTTTCTAATGTCATTTCATTTGTTTATTTGTTTATGTATTTGTTTATAATTTATGAAAATAATAAAAATGTTCTATCAACATTGATTATGTTAGGATTATGAGTACTTTAATTGACAATACTATTAAATATAACAGATCATACCTTTTAAAAATAAATTTATTATCTATCTATATTTATTATCTGCTTTAAATGTTTACCAAACTTAACTTCCTACTGGACTACT
The DNA here is from genome assembly GCF_028885625.2 of Pongo pygmaeus. Classification (NCBI taxonomy): domain Eukaryota; kingdom Metazoa; phylum Chordata; class Mammalia; order Primates; family Hominidae; genus Pongo; species Pongo pygmaeus. The sequence goes on along the minus strand of NC_072373.2, from coordinate 150,665,648 downwards.
CACATTAAAGAGAATCTTGATTTCACTAATGTGCACATTATCCAATTCATGCTGAATCCAAGAGTTATGATATTGAACAATATGCCTGGGGGTTCTTATAATTCAAAATTTAAGTATGTCTACAATTATGACATTTTGTGAACTTTATGCTGTTATGCCACCCCATGATGTTTAATGTTTTTTTTTTTAATCCGGTGCATTTGCTTATTTAGCTACTGGCATTTAATGTAAAGGATATGTCTTCTCATACGGCTATAAATGTCTTTTATGTGTTGAATGCAAAGCTTGCTAAGCTTTAGCAATATATATTTTGGTATCTTTATGTTTACACCTGTAAAATCTTTTCTAATAGCTATAATTATGTAGGTGTCTCTTGTAACTCTTACTTTAGAAAGAATGCCATACTATATTTAGTAGATACCATAAATGACTTCAATATAATTTTTCTATTATTCTTATGATCAGTTCAACTCACTTTTCAGACATATGCTTAGTATTTTTCAATCTTCAAATGACCATTGTACTTTTCTAGGGGCAAGAGAGCAGGGTATTTCTAAACAACTACAGTTCCCATTATACCAAAAGAGTATATTCTCAGGGGATTATAAAAGCTGTAATTTCATCTCAGGATTCCTGCAACTAAACTGCTTGAGTTTCCTCCTGCAATTTATGACATTACATGCACCCTCGAAGGAATTATAGACTTATAATACTCCCTTGAGATATATTGTTATTCTTTATGTTTTCCATGTTTATGTCTAAAAAGGTTCTGCAACTGGCACTTGATGGAAGAGCAGATTGTGCAGTTACCTCTTCAATTATTTTTAGCAATTTAAAAGACAGCAACTGTAACTTAACACAAATGCCTTTCTACAGCAGTTCACTTGGGCGAAAATCTGCAAAATCTGCAAAGTTCTAACTTCCAATAGACATCTCAGAGTTATTGACTCTGCCCTCCAAATTTATGTCTTAATTGAATGTAATCACTGGCTGTTTTATGTAAAACTATATGCTGTAGTTTGTAATGAAATACGTTCCTTTTACCAGTTATGCTAAGTGTATATATACAAATAGATAGATACATAATTATGTTTTAGATTTTTGTCTCTGAATATGTGGCCTCATTTTCTTCCTATTAAATTTTAAATCCATATCAGTAATATCAGTTACTTTTATTATTATTTTCACAAAAGAGTTAAGTAGTCATTTCAGAGCCTGAAAGCTGAGTAACACAATAAACCAGGGTTTCTTAATTTAAACACTAATGGCATTTTGGACTATATAACTACTTGTTGCAGGAGGATCGTCTTAGACATTATAGAGTGTTTGGCAACATCCTTGGCTACTGACAATTGGAATTAGTCATACACTCCAATTGTGGCAACCCAATATTTCTCCAGACATTGACAAATGTCTCCAAGGGACATCATAATAATGATGTCCAGTGAGAAACATCAGTATAATGCATTGAACTTCATTGAACAGATTGGCATCAATTGCTTATTTCAACCTTGAAAACGAATCTTCTCAGAATTCTACCCTATTGAGTCCATATCAAGTATGGTAGTGATAATAACATAGAGCAATAAGACTCTTGACAGTAATCACAGTAATCACACAATATGTCTCAAATACCAGCTGTTGATATATTGGTAAGGGTCATATGAGGCCTTGAGTGTGGAACATATGCTACCCTGAGGGTGAAAAAAAAGCTCACAGTATTGCAGTCTACTAAAATGGATAGGTCAAATACACAGAAAGATGCAAGAGTTAAAAGTACCCATGAAAAAGTAGATAGTTCTAGTTCTATTTGATACAATAAATATTTTAATGTACCTGAACTTTTGGTCTAGTTCAGTCAAAATAATAACCAAATTTTTCATTTTATGTTTCATATAAATATTTAAGAGTGTAAATATACTTGTATGTACTTTTATAAACCAGAAATTGTATCACTCTAAATGTGTTCATATATGGATCTGTTTTTAGATGAATATCAAGATATTACAGGCGTACTTACAAGTTCACAAGTAGCTAAAATGATAAGGATTTTGGACAATGATTTCCTGTCCTTTGATTACAAACATCACTTATTACACTGCATTAAAAGAAGTATGAAAATTTCTATTCTGTCCAGTCATTTTTGGCTAATTAATATACCTTTCATACCGACACAGGTTTCAAATTTTGGAAACCAGAAGTTATAAACATGTGTGCAACTAAAGGACATGTTTTTGTATAATGCATATCACTGTTATCTATCTGCATATATACATATATGCCTAAATACATACATACATATGCAGACATTAATGAGCATAATTTTGACATAAGACCAATTAACAACAACTTGTAAATTCTGCTATGATTATTAAGTGCACACATTATCTTAAAAAGCATTATTGAAAACATTATTACTTTTTGTCTTACATATTCTCAAAGATGTTAAAACTACATCTCATTACGTAACTAGACATGATTAATATTTTTTACATTGCAAAATTCTAAAATTGGAACTCACTATCTTTGGATAAGTACACTTAGGTTTAGCCTCAGATTTGCTATTTAAATATGTTATATTGAGAAAATAGCTTAATATTTCTGAAACACAATGTCCTTCTATGTAAATTCAGAAGAAACCATTATTTGTAGATTTTGTGGCTTATATTATAGGTTCTTTATTCATTTAATTCTCATTAAATAACTTTTTCATTTACCAGATTTTTATTGAATGTGTGTTATATACCAGTTTCTATATTAGGTGTTGTGAAATTGAAGAAGACAGACATGATCCTTGGAATGATCTTTTGAATCAGTTAGGTGAAGTAAACATGTATTGATGCCGATATATTCAGCATTTTGTGCTTCTTTTTCATTCCTAAAAACACTTAGATTTTTTATCAGAGAACATTGCCTCCAGCTTTGTAATTTGAGATTGACCTTCACACTCCTTAGCCCCCCAAACTTGAGATTTTTGGTCAATGGTTAACAAAAAGATGTGCCCTCTCACTCACTTTCTCTTTCTGAATCTGAACTAAGAATAATGTGGTTGGTCTAAAAATTGTTGATGACTAACTTTCGATACCAAAAGATACTGAAAGATAGAGCAAGGAAATGTAATAAAACGAGTCCTTGGTGATATTATTGAACCAATGAATCAACCAACTCTGAATTTGGCCTTCTGATATTTTCTATTACATAAACCAATATATTCCCTTATTTTTAATGGCAAGTTATCTTGATTTTCTAATACATGCTATATTAAAAGTCTAAACTTATATACAAAGCTTTATCCAGAATGCATAGGAATAAATAAAGAAAATAAAGCTTATCCGTAGCATATTTAGTAAGTGACTGAGCTGAGATTAACATCCAAGTCTGTTTGACTTTAAAATTTCAGAATTAAAGATATGATTTCCATAGAAGTACAAAACACTATAAAATTTGAAGTGGTAAGATAATCCCAAACATTTAGTCTCTTGAGTCTGAGACATGGCTACAAGATTTATTCACATTGCCTTTTCATTTGGCTGGCAAGTGACTAGTAGGTCCTAAATTTGTGAGTACTATGGAAATGAGATTCTCTTTGAATTGCAGTTTGGCAAATATATTTTGATAGAAGTGAAGACTTGACCATAATGGGTGCTGAATACATTGCTTTATGGTGCATTGAGGATTTTGTTGTTTTAACCTGCCTTCACTATGTTTCATAAATGATGACTGCTAGTGTTAAAAATAAATGTTCTGGCATGGTGGCTCATGCCTGTAATCTTAGTACTTTGAAAGGCCGAGGTGGATGGATCACTTGAGTCCAGGAGTTTGAGACTAGCTTGGGCAACATGGCAAAACCCTGCTCTACTAAAAACACAAAAATTAGCCAGGTGTGATGGCGCATGCCTGTAATCCTAGCCACTTGGGAAACTGAGGCACTGGATTCACTTAAGCCCAGGAGGCTGAGCTTGCAGCGAGCTGAGATCATACCACTGCCGTCCAGCCTGGGTGACAGAGTGAGACTCTGTCTCAGAAAAGAAAAACGTGTTATGACACTGTAACAATGAAATATGATTAAGCAAAAAATGCAAATAAAAACATACAATGACATGTGACTATTTCCCCTTCTTTTTTATCCTCTTGTCTTCTTCCAGTACTTTCTCTTCTTTCATTTCAGACACATAGGCAATGACATGCAGGCAATGGCATGTGCAAATACCTGAACACCCCAAAAGGATGTGACAAGGTTGGTTGCAAAGGATATTGTGTCATCACCGAGTGATATTGTAAAGGCCTGTAGATATTTTAGATTTCCTGGTTTCTAGAAATTACTTTGAAATTTAACCTTTGGGCTGATAGTTCCACCATACAACAGCTTAATTTAAACTTTTTTGAAGTGTAGAGTTTCACTTTCTTTTGGGAACCCATTTTAGCACCACTTCCAGGCATGTCATTTTTTAATCAGAATATTTTGAAATATAAATTTTTCCTCTTCCTCACCCACCTAACTTTGCATTATCCCATACTCTCACAAGGATAATTACACTTTCTCTTCAATTTTATTAAGATCTTCAGGGTTTCATTCCCTTCCTGGAGTATCTTTTTTTCTTAATTCTGTCTATACCAACCACTTAAAATCCAATTTCTCAAGTATTCTGATAATTTGCCATCTTGATATTTCACTTAATTCTTCACTAATTTACAATTTTGGAAAAAGCTATGCATCCACTATTTCTCTTTTTGCTCCTCTGTTTTAGATGGTTAACTGTTATAACCCCTGACTTTGCCTTTTCTACTGATTTTTAGGGAGCTTTTAAGATTATGTCTGTTCTTATGTATGACTTATTTTCCCTTTTCAGACTTTTCCACATTCCCTAATAGCTGTTTCTTCATTCAGAGTTTATGAATAGCTGTTTTTTGTGCCTTGAATTGAAAATGTTCATCTATCTGTATATCAGAACAGTAGTATGCGTTGAGATGATGTGAAGTTGCATCCTCAAATGCTGAAGTATTTATTAACTAAACTCATTGGAATAATTACTAACAAATTTTTCTACAAAATTTAATCATTTTGGCAATAATTGTAGACAGGTAGAACATTTATCTGCTGAAGTATCTCATTATAGGATGTTAACAGAAAAATTAATATATCAGAAGGGCACATTGATGTCTCAACTCTTCTGTGCTTTTAAGAAATCTGTAAGTTCTAGTACAGTCAGTGTGATAGGACTAAAAGCATTTTGGACATGAATGTAATGCTGTAAACAGTGATTAAATGGTCACTTGGAGTTTAACATCCTATTCTACATGGAGACCAAGGTAGGAGTGAAGTGGTGGCTAAAAGTGGGATAGCTTATATTAAAACTGCCCTTGTATTAAAAAATGATATTCTTGGCCAGACATGGACATCAGCAATTAGCACTAATTTTCCACACAAGGACAGATTCATTTCCACTAATGCTCTAAGCCAAGAAAAGCCAAGTCTGGTGGAAAAATGTGGTAGAGGATTTTCCCAGCACAAAACATTGGTAGATCTGGAGTCAAGAGACCTAGATTCAAAATTTGAGCTCCCTTTACATCAGCTATATAACTTTGAACAAAGTAATTTCTCTGTGCCTCCCTTTTCTTCTATGATAGATGAAAATTATGGTTCTCTTCCTCCCAGATTTAGAGGTATTAAAAAATAACATAGGGGATTCTACTACAATGAACGTCATGAATGGTAGATTCATGATTTTTATTATATGTTAATTTTATTTCCCACCCACCCTTCCTCCACTACTGATTCAAATCTATAATAATGTGTTTTCTTCACCATTAATGTTTCGTGTGACTTTCATGAACACAACTCACTGGGTATCTCTATAAACATCCATTTATAAACTTTTTGTCTAACACTTGATATGTGTATATACATTGATTGATTGACTTTCACCAATCAAATATACATTGATTGATTGACTTTTTTTGTCTCGCTCTTCATAATTTCCCTGAGAAGTTTTACCCTACATTGCTGCTTGGTTCTCATCCAACAGATAGGAAATGGAGACCGGATTCTACGCCTGGATTCCATGACATTAAAGTGGACTGCTGTTCTGATCTATGGAAGCCTGTCTGAGCTACAATCTGGTAGATGTATCATCATTCCCTCCTGGCCATGCTAACATCCTAAAATTGAACTGTTTGAATGTTAATAATAGAGTAAATTTTTCTATACCCTATGGAAAGTAGAGATTTGAGCACCTGGCCTACCATCATGCTCTACCTCCCCCACTTCCTTTTCAGAACATTCAGCATGATTTATGTGTGGGGTTATACTGGCAATGTCTGACAAATGTGATTGAATTACTCTTTTCTTCTTTATATTTTTTTCAAACAGAAATGGTTTTGGAACTCCAAGTGACCATTTAATCACTGTTTACAGCATTACATTCATGTCCAAAATGCTTTTAGTCCTATCACACTGACTGTACTAAAACTTACAGATTTTTTAAAAGCACAGAAGAGTTGAGACATCAATGTGCCCTTCTGATACATTAATTTTTCTGTTAACATCCTATAATGAGATACTTCAGCAGATAAATGTTCTACCTGTCCACAAGCAAAATTGCTTCTCAACTATTTACCTCTCTTTAACTCATCTTCAATGAAAGTTTGATATCACAGATTGGTCATATGTCGTCTTCATCCATTTAACACAAATTGTATATATACTTCAGATAGGAAACATAATGAAAGCTTACACTTTTCCAAAAACATCTCCAGAAATCTTTTGACTCTAGTAATAATGTCTTGATGGTTTCTAAGGCCATTTTCTGGCTCTATAATATATCCCTGCCACTGCTCTGTGGATTTTTGAAAATAGTATACTTGATCTAAACATTTTTAAAACAACCGAACAGTAAGTTTAGATTCAAAGCTGCAGAGTGACTATTTTTGTGTCCATCTGTACTTGTCATTTCACATCAAAGCAGAAATCTGTGAAAATATTCTATTTTGTTTCCATTATTGTCACACATAATGATTGCTCAAAAGTGTTCCTCAAAGCCATTTTATTTTAGACCATCCCTGGTTTCCTCAGTGACATAGCACAATGGAAATTCTGCTGTATTTTAACATTTTTTTAAAACCCACACTTAAACATGAAGCCTAAGAATTTAAAGTTCTGTTTAAACATTCTCTCTTGAGCCATAAGCTGCTATGCTGTTTTCCTATTCATTCTCAGTATTTCCTCTCTTTTTGTCCTTCTCTACACATCTAGTACTGCATTTTCTACCTCACCTCTCATGCCTCCTTGCCAAGCCTAGACTCCACGGCTAGTCATTCCAATCATAATTTTCTTCACAGCAGAGACTCTTTCATGCTAAGAAATTCTTATCAACCTTACTATGACAGATATTTATGAAACCCTTTAACTACTGTTTCTCCTACATGGGTTTGTGGATGGACATCATGAAACTGGATGAATTTAGGCCAGGAGCTCAAATCTCTATTTTCAATAGATTATAGAAAAAAATTATCCCAGTATTGATACTCAATACATTCAATTTCAGGAGTCTGGCATGGCCAGGAGGGAATGATGATAAATCTGCTAGATTGTCAGCAGACAGGCTTTCATATATGAGAACGGCAGTCCACTTTAATGTCAGGGAATCCAGGTATATGATCTGGTCTTCGGTTCCTATCTGTTCAATAGGAACTAGACAGCAATATAGGGTCAAATTTCTCAGGGAAATCGGCAAGAGGGAACTAGGAAAAAACAACACAGACTGTATTATTCAGCTTTAAATCTTTGGTATCTAAATTAATGTCATGAATTGTATGTGTTCAATAAAGTTAGTGAATAAAATTAGACCAGTTTATTCTATTTAATATCCATGCTATACAACCCAACTTCATCTTGTGCTACTCATCAATGCTTTTATTAATCTCTAGTTGATTACTGAACATATTCCAAAGAACTGCTACTACAAATGGCTCCTACTCTCTCTAAGTACTCCTACTCAGCTCGTTTTAAATAGTCTTTCTTTCCATTACTCCAATGAAGCAATTCTGGTCAAGGTCAGTCAAAAACCTCTATATTCCTCAATTTAATGGTTTTTCCTCCACAATATTAGCTCTGTCGCAGACTCCACTTCAGACTGTATGCTGCTCCTCTTCAAACAAATCTCCCAATATTTGGTTTTATGGAAAGTTTTGGTCACGAGACACCTTCTCCTCTCTATTTGTATTACCGACTTTGTTAATCTCAGCCAGTGTCCTGGTTAATGCATTTATAAACTAGTATCTATCAAACTTCTCTATCTAGTTCTTATTGTTCCCCTGAGCCCCAACCTTATATAAGTAACTAGCAATTTGACATCACCACTCAGATTTTAACAGAAATATCAAAATAATCCAAACCCCAACATGACATTTAAATATCCTTTAAAGCTGTCTCATCACCATCTCCTCCTTCCTATAACCATTATCCACCCAGTTTGTTTAAGCAAAACTCCTTGATTTCTCCCTCTGTATCATTTCTCAAGTTCAACCTCAAATATGTTTCTCTAACTTTTCTACTTCTCTGCAATGCCACTGCCTCCAACCAAGTCCAAACCACATTATTATATTTTGTCTGTAATTTCCTTCTAAATAATCTTCTTGTTTTTATTTTTCCCTCTTTAAAGCTGGTCCTCTACACAGCATCCTGAGCAACTGTTTAAGGACATGATCATGTTACTTGGCTACTTCAACCTTTGAATGACTTTCGTTTACATTTAGAGGAAAAATCCAAACTCTCTGTTCAGACCTCTAAGGTCTTACCTGAGGTGGCCTATCCCTACTTCTCTGATCTCATATCAAAATCCTCTCTCCCTTCTCTCACTATCCTAAACTAGTACCACCATTTTCCTTTAAACATACTCAACTAGTCCACCTATAAGCCTTTGCACTGGGTATTTTCTCTTCCTATATACATTTTTCATTGATTCTTTTTATGCCTTAGTCTCTAAATGTCTTACCTAATCATCACCTGTGAACCAGAATACCTACTCTACTCAAGGGCTTGAACTTATACTGAAGGGCTTGAACTTGTATTATTATATGAACATCCATTACCAAATGAAATTATAGTTTTATTTGTTTGACTTTTAAAAAAGCCTCTATGCCAGCCATTATCAGCCTGAAGCTCCAATAATATGAAAAGTTAATTGGATCAAGAATTTTATCTCTCTCTCTTATTGCTCTAAGTCTAGTATCTAAAAGAATAGTGACTGGCTCACAGTGAGAACTCAATACAGTTTACTTTGTCATGACTGAAAGAGTCCTCGTAATATCTTTGTACCTATCTATTGATATGGTTTGGCTGTGTCCCCACTCAAATCTTATCCTGAATTGTAGCTCCCATAATCCCCAAGTGTCATGGGAGGGATCTGGTGGGAGGTTATTGAATCATGGGAGTGGGCTTTCCTGTGCTGTTCTTGTGATAGTGAATAAGTCTCACAAGATCTGATGGTTTCATAAAGGGCAGTTCCCCTACACACTCTCTTGCCTGCGACCACGTAAGACGTGCCTTTGCTCCTCCTTCACCTTCTGCCATGATTGTGAGGTCTCCCCAGCCATGTGGAACTGTGAGTCCATTAAGCCTCTTTTTCTACATAAATTACCCAGTCTCAGGTATTTCTTCATAGCACTGTGAAAATGGACTAATATACCTATCTTCTTCAGTAGACAAAAAATCTACTTGAGAACGAGGACTAAGTACTATATTTACAATGGCACCTGATATATATTAGATATTCAAACAAGTTTCAAAGCATCAATGCCCAAGTGCTTGGGAGCCCACCCCTTGCATCAGTGTGCCCTAGATGTGGGACATGGAGTCAAAGGAGATTATTTTGGAGCTTTAAGATTTAATTACTGTCCTACTAGGTTTTGAACTTGCATGGGGCTTGTTGCCTCTTTCTTTGGGCTGATTTCTCCCCCTTGGAATGTGGGTATTTACTCAATGCCTATACTCCTATTGTATCTTGGAAGTAACCAACTTGCTTTTAATTGTATAGGCTCATAGGTGGAAGGAACTTGCCTTGTCTCAGATGACACTTTGGACTTTGGACTTCTGAATTAATGCTGGAATGAGTTAAGACTTTGTGGCGGCCTGTTAGGAAAGGATGATTGCATTTTGCAATGTGAGAAAAACATGAGATTTGGGGGGCCAGGGGTAGGATAATATGGTTTGGATCTGTCTCCCCACTCAAATCTCATTTTCAATTGTCATCCCCAGTTTTGGAGGTGGAGCCTGGTGGAAGCTGATTGCATCATGGGGGTGGACCCCTCATGAATGGTTTAGCACCATCCTCTTGGTGCTGTCTCATGATAGTGAGTTCTCAAGAGATCTGGTTGTTTAAAAGTGTATGGCACCTCCAACCCCCACCCCGCCTGTCTTGGTCCTGCTCCTGCCATTTAAGATGCTGGCTCTCGCTTCTCCTTCCGCTATGAGTAAAAGCTCGTGAGGCCTTCCCAGTAGCAGATGCTGTCATACTTCCTGTACAGCCTGCAGAACTGTGAGCCAACTAAACTTATTTTCTTTATAAATTTACCGGTCTCAGGTATTTCTTTATGGCAGCATGAGAATAAATTAATACAATAAATAAATGAAATAATTATATAGTCATGGAAATCTTTGAAAAGGGAGAAATGTTTGGATTGTTTCTCAGAAAATTAGTAGAATTTCACCAAAAGAGGAAGTGGAAAAAGACATTTCAGGAAGAAGAAATGGCAAATAAAAAAGGCCTGAGGATATGAAAGAACATGGCTTTGTAGGGATAATTAAGGCATTTAGAATGCTTGAGGAATTTCAATAAATACCTCATATTTCTTTTAACCAAGTCCTTATTTGTTATAGACTCTTTCTGTCCCCTCAAAATTTATAGTTTAAATTCTAATCACCATTGTGATGGTATTAGGAGGTGGAACTTTCGGGAAGTAATTAGGTCACGAGTGAGTGTTGGAGGCCTCATGAAACGAATTAGTGCCCCTACAAAAAAGACCCCAGAGAGCTGTGTCTCTGTTTCCCCTATGGAAAGATAACTGTTCTTGGAATTCAAACCTTCAGAACCATGACAAACAAATTGTTTTTGCTTATAACCAACCCAGTCTATGATACTTTGTTATGACGACCTGAACTAAGATACATTTTTTTCTCTTAAAATCTCTTCCTTTTTTGTTGTTATATTTCCTGTCTTTTTAAAATTATCTTTATTTTAAATTGGCACATAATAATTGTACACATGTATAGGGTAAAGAGTGATATCTTGATACATATAGACAATGTGTAAGGATCAAATCAGGCTAATTAGCATACTCATCACCTCAAACATTTATTTATTTTTTTGCATTAGAAACATTTAAAATCCTCTCTTCTAGTGATTTTAAAAATATACAATGAATTAGTGTTAACTACAGTCACCCTACAATGCTATAGAACAGGGGTCCCCAACCCTCGGGCTGTGGACCAGTGCTGCTTCATGGCTTGTGAGGAATCGGGCCACACAGCAGGTGATGAGTGACAGATGAGCGAGCATTACTGTCTGTGAGATCAGCAGTGGCATTAGATTCTCACAGGAGAACAAACCCTATTGTAAACTGCACATGCAAGGGGATCGAGGTTGTGTGCTCCTTATAAGAATCTAATGCCTAACAGTTTCATCCCAAAACCATCTCCCCAACCCCTACCCACCCTGCCGTAGAAAAATTGTCTTCCACAAAACCAGTTTCTGGTACCAAAAAGGTTGGGGAGGCTATTACAGAACACTAGAAGCTATTACTCTTATCCAGCTACAATTTTGTAGCTGTTAACCAACTCTTCCCTATTGTTTCCTGCCCCCTACCCTTCCTAGCCTCTAATACCTACAATTCTTCTCTGTTTGGTAAGCAGGAGATCCCCAGCAGTCCTCATTCCCTCCACGGACACCTGCAATTCTACCCAAATGAGACACCATTGTTAATTTCACTGCTCAAGCGTATGGACTCATTGTCTACTCTAACTGACAAATGCACATCTTAAAATGTTTCACAGCCTCTAGTCTGTTTCTGCTTCAATCTACATAACTTGATGTTGCCAGATAGATAATCCGAACACAAAACTCTGATCAGGCACTTCCCTACCCCCAACTGAAAAATCTTCGATGATTCCCCATTGCTAACTGAAAACATTTCCAACTCCCTTAATTGAATAAAAGCTCTTTAAAAGCTCTTGCCAAGCTGTTTTTCCAGACTTACCTCCCACTCTTCTTTTTCTTGTACTCTATACTACAGCCAGAATGGAGTATTTGCATTTCTAGCTGCATTATTTCCAAACTTGGTGATTCTACTATACTTTTCCCTGTGTACAACGCCCTTTCCACTATCTCCGCAATCAACACAACTTCCAAGTTTCATATGCCACATCAAGATGCTATCTCTGAACTATCCAGGCAGAAATATCTCGCTTTTCACTTAACTCTCCTAAATGGACAAGTGGTTATTTCTAACTTACATTGTAATTTCAGAAAACCATTCTTAAGTTTTCCACTTTATGTGAGTGTCCTATCCTATTGCCTATAACTTCTTTTTACTCACAATGCACTTTTTTCTCTTCTCATAATTATTTTTCTCTTCTCATAATTACTTAATTAATATTATATATTAAATATTATATATTTCATAATAAAAAGTATTGCTAAATCTAAAAAAAAGTAGTAACACCATACATAAATGTAAAATCACAGGCTTTGGTCAAAGATGCTGTGGGAGAGAAGGAATTAAAAGGAGGAGAAAGAGAAGAATTGGAACCTTTGTCCTCAAGCTCTTGCTATGTGCTATTACCACAATCACGGCTTTATCTACTGTTTTCAGAAAAACTCAGTCAGGTATGAAAAATAAGACTCCAAGTGGCTACAGAACATAAAGCAGGTGACTGCCATAGCCAAGAATTAGACCAATTGCTACTTACCTTCAAAACTTATTTTCTTGCCCAAAACACTGAAAAACTGACTGAGATTCCCTAGACAGTGGGGATTAACATATCTGAGGACCAGTTATTTTAATATAATATTGTCAATAGAGCACAATCTTGACAAGCTGAGTCTCCAATATTTCAGTACTCAGTGACTTCCACTTTAGTTAACGGACTTATTTTACATTTAAACTACAATAAAATGAAAGCAGTGTTCAGGATTCAATGCAACATCCATTGACTATCGTACAAAACTTTTTTAACCTAAAAAATACAGTTGTATCTGAAAACAACAGCAATGGTCCAACAATTATATATTTTTTCAATAATAGATTTTATGTTTAGAGTAGGCATTAGGTGTCCTGCACCAATCTAAGAAATACCTGAGTATTATTCAACAAACATCTGTTATGCTTACGGCTTGAGTAATGACAGATATTGAAAATATGTCAACTCTCTTAACATCATCAAGAGAAGAATTCTTAACCAGTGGATGTTATCAATAACATGGAATGCTTCTTCTTTGAGAATGAAAGTTATATGGTCAGCTTTGGCTATTTCACTCTTGATGAAACTCTGGGTAGCCAATGTGTCACTGGGGGGATGACAGTACTCTTAAGGAAGTTACCAAAAGTGAACTGATTCCCCTTGTGACAAATACAGTGATGGGGCAGATGAGGTAAACTTACAGCTATTATGGTTTCTCTGTTTCTATTTCAGGTGCTTAAGTGTCCAAGAAGCTGAAGTCCATGCTTGCCCCTGAATCTCTTCTGTGTTTTTCTCTGTTCCTCAGTGGTCTCTAAAATAAAACTAATCTCAGTGCTGGTTATAAGAAAACCTGATATTGAGGTTCAGCAGGGACTGCTAGATGGTTTCCTATTCAACATTTTCAATAAGGAATAAATACATAGGGTAAAAGTTAAAAACAAAAATCAAAATTTTTCCAGTACATTAAGCTATGCAATGACAGGTAGAAAGTCTTTCTCTGCCTCCAAAACCTCAGTCCCTTTTGCCTTAGACCATTTCTCGTTAACTGTATCGAGGAATTGATGTTTTAGTGTTGTTCTACCTGCAGTTATCAACAATGTGCTTTATTAACATGTTTTAACTGTTAGTCATTCTAAGATGTGCTAAAAATTATAGCCCAGAAGCAACAGTAGCAAGCGGATTTCTTTCTTTTTTTTTTTTTTTTGAGACGGAGTCTCGCTCGGTCGCCAGGCTGGAGTGCAGTGGCGCCATCTTAGCTCACCGAAACCTCCAACTCTCAAGGGGCTTCTGGTATATGTTTTATTCAATGGTATTTTAAAATTTATTTTTGTGAATTATTTCGTTCAATCCTTATAAAACACCAAGAGATAATTATCTCAATTTTTAACTATGAGGAGGTTGAAATTAAGACACCGAAAATAACTTGCATAGAGTCACACCAGTAAGATATGAGTTAGAGAAGCCAGGACTCAAATCTGTCTGACTCCACTGAATGATGTTCTAAAGCATTGCTCTATATGGTTTTGCCTTTATGTAGCCTTGAAAATTTAAATTATAGTGATTCTTGGATTTCCACCAGAAACCCAGCTTCAAATTCATCAACTGAGCTGTTTGCCTACACATTTTCATACAAATGTGCTTTTAGTCCAGCCCCCATTCCTAAGGCTGCCAGATTTAGCAAACAAAAAGTCAGGCCGGGCGTGGTGGCTCATGCCTGTAATCCCAGCACTTTGGAGGCCAAGGTGGGCAGATCACAAGGTCAGAAGTTTGAGACCAGCCTGACCAACATGGTGAAACCCTGTCTCTACTAAAAATACAAAATTTAGCCAGGTATGGTGGCACGTGAGTGTAATCCCAGCTACTCAGGAACCTGAGGCAGGAGAATTACTTGAACCCGGGAGGTGGAGGTTGCAGTGAGACTAGACTCCAGCCTGCGTGACAGAGCGAGACTCCATCTCAAAAAAAAAAAAAAAGTCAGGATGGTTGGTTAAATTTTAATTGCAAATAGACAACAAAAACTTTTTTAGTCTAAGTGTACCCCAACCAAAATAGCGAGAGTGGACATTCATTGGGCAAGTACCATGCAATCTTTGGTAGATGGCTATACTAAAAAGTATTCATTGTTCATGTGAAATTAAAATATAACTGGATGTCTTATGTTTTGTCTAATAATCCTACCCATTCCACTTCTTTTGGGTTTCAGTGCTTTGATATTTAACATACAATCCAAGAATTGCCATTCCCATGAAAGTAACTGTAACCCTCATGCCTTATACTTTCTTCACTTTCTGTTTTCCTGAGTACATTGTTTTCTATTCTGAAAAATACAAAAACAAAAAACTGGCATTGGAAGACTTGTGTTGTTACAATTTGAAAAATTGTGCAGGGTCAGAGGGATGTCATTTAGTAAAGGATGTCTGGCCATAATTGATGTCTTCACAGCAGCTGTGATCTTATGCACCAATCTGTCTAAGTCCAGCTCTTGACTCCATTTTGGGTTCATACAACTGCTCACAAAACATCTAAAAAATAAAAATATAGAATGTGAATATATTAATTTATGATGGGAACTACCTGACTACTCACTCTCTCTAGAAGGCCCATTCTCTCTGTGTCTACTTAGTCTCACTAGGAGACACATTTTTTTCGTGGTAAAAACATGTGGAAAATAAAGGATTTTGATGACATTTTTTAAGGTACTATTTTTAAATCTTCTGTTTCTAATCTGCAAAATGGTTTAATAAGTACTAACCTGATGGGGTGGATGCAAGGACTAGAGATAATATATAGATGAATATTGAATTTTATTAATTTATGTATTCACATTTGGTAATGAAAACAAAAACAATAATTCAGAAAATTGATTGTTGAACACAGAATCAGAGTGTCAGGAATTAAATGTCATTTTGGTACAATCAGTAATTGTAACTCTCTTAAATAAAGGATTATATTTGTTTGATAAATGTAATATTCTTCTTTCTGAATTAGAGTTTCTTTTTACATATTAAGTACTTGAAAGAGATTTGCCAATGTTAGTGTGACTTCTCTTACCTACTTCTATTTTCTGTGTTTCTATTGTTTACAAACACCTCTTTGGATTTCAAAAAGTAAACATTTTTAAAAGGCAAAACTATATTAAATCACCTTTAGATCTACTGATTATACTAACAAAATGGAAGTAGACTAGAAGTTATTCTTTCTCTTTAAGTTGATTTTTCATATATTTTCATTGATTTATTGACTATTGGTTTCATGACAGTATTAACCTGTTTTCATACTGCTATAAAGAACTGCCTGAGACTGGGTAATTTATAAAGAAAAGAGCTTTAATTGACTCACAGTTCCGTATGGCTAGGGAGGCCTCAGGAAACTTACAATCATGGCAGAAGGGGAAGTAGGCATGTCTTACATGGCAGCAGGTGAGATGGAGTGTGTGAAGGAGGAACTCAAGTACTTATGAAACCATCAGATCTTGTGAGAACTCACTTACTATTATGAGAAGAGCATGAGGGAAACCATCCCATGATCCAATCAGCTACCTCCCTCAACATGTGGAGATTAGAGGTCTCTCCCTCCCTCGAAACATGAGGATTACAATTCAAGATGAGATTTGGGTGGGGACACAGAGCCAAAGTGTATCATTCTGCCCCGACCCCTCCCAAATCACACGTCTTTTTCACATTTCAAAGCCAATCATGCCTTCCCAACGGTCCCCCAAAGTCTTAACTCATTACAGCATTAACCCAAAATTTCAAGTCCAAAGTCACATCTGAGACAAGGCAAGAAGTCACCTTCTGACTATGAGCTGTAAAATCAAAAACAAGTTAGTTACTTCCAAGATACAATAGGGGTACAGGCATTGGGTAAATACACCCATTCCAAATGGAAAAAACAGTCAAAACAAAGAGGCTACAGGCCCCTTGTAAGTCCAAAACCCAGTGAGGCAGTCCTTAGAGCTCCAAAATTATGCCCTTTGACTCAATGTCTCACATCCAGGACACCCTGATGCAAAGGGTAGGCTCCCATGGCCTTGGGCACCTCCCTTACTGGCTGGCATTGAGCACCTGTAGCTTTTCCAGGCACATGGTGCAAGCTATTGGTGGATCTACCATTCTGGGATCTGGAGGACAGCGGCCTTCTTCTCTCAGCTCCACTAAACAGTGTCCCAGTAGGGACTCTGTGTGAGGGCTTCAAACTCCACATTTACCTTCTGCACTGCCTTAGCAGAGGTTCTTCATGAGGGCTCAACCCCTGCAGCAAACTTCTGCCTGGACATCCCAACGTTTCCATACAACCTCTAAAATCTAGGCAGAGGTTCCCAAACCTCATTTCTTGACTTCTGTACACCCAAAGGCCCATCACCACATGGAAGCTGCCAAGGCTTGGCACTTGCACCCTCTGAAGTAACATCTGAAGCAACAGCCTGAGCTGTACCTTGGCCCCTTTTAGTCTCAGCTGGAGCTGGAGAGACTGGGACACGGAGCACCAAGTCCCGAGGCTTCATGCAACAGTGGGGGCCCTGGGCCAGGCCTAGGAAACAATTTTTTTTCTCCAAAGGCCTCCAGGCCTGTGATGGAAGGGGCTGCCATCAAAATATCTGACATGCCCTGGAGACATTTTCCCCATTGTCTTGGCTATTAACATTTGGATCCTTGTTACTCATGCTTGAATTTCCCCCCAGAAAAATTGGTTTTTCTTTCCTATTGCATTATCATGGTGCAAATTTTCCACAATTTTGTGCTCTGCTTCCCTTTTAAACATAAGTTTTAATTTCAGATCATCTCTCTCAAGTTCAAAGTTCCACAGATCTCTAGGGCAGGGGCAAAATGCTGCCAGTCTCTTTGTTAAAGCAAGGAAAAGTCACATTTGCTCCAATTCCAAAGAGGTTCCTCATCTCCATCTGAGACCACTTCAGCCTGGGCTTCATTGTCCACACCACTATTAGCATTTTCGGTGTGGACACAAAGCCAAATCATATCATTGACCATCCTTAGAATTACATATTTCTACAGTCCTCAAGGAAAGATTATTGTCACTCTCTTATACTACCTACAGTTTCCTGTACTGAATCTGCTGCTTATTTTTTGTGCAGCTTTTGACAAAGCACTTAGCCTCTCACTACCTCAGGTCATTCATCTGTAAAATGGGAGTAGTAAGAATTCATAGGGCTCTCGTGATGATCTATTCACAGGTAAGAATAAATTTAAACATAAAACATTTCCATGAAACTATCCTAGCTTGGAACTACTTAAGGCATGTATTCATATTTGAGATGGAAATAATATTTCTTAGTTCTCTAGGTTATTTTATCATTCTTCATTTTCTCCAGTGTCAGATGTTGTATCAGTGGCCCTCATTACCTGTATCAATTTCCTATGGTTGCTTTAACAAACCATCACCAATATAACAGCTTAAACAACACAAACTTATTATTGTACAGTTCTGGAGGTCAGAAGTCCAAAATGGGTCTCATCGGGCTAAAATTAAGATCTCAGCAGGGCCTTTTCCAGTGTCTTGACGCCACCTCCATTCCTTGGTTTGCAGTTTCTTTCTATCTTCAAAAGGGAAGATAGAAGTATTGAATATTCTCAGATCATTCTTCTGTAGTCACCACTGTATCTTCCTCTTCTCTTCTGCCTTTCTCTTCCATTTGTAAGAATCCTTGTGATTATATTGAGCCTACCCAGATTATTCACCTCAATCTCTCTAAAGACAGCTAACTAGCAACTTTAAATCCATTTGCAACCTTGATTTTCCTTTGTGATATAATCTAACATATTTAGAGAACTAGAATATGAACATCATTAGGGAGACCTCAAATAATGATTCTGCCTACCAAAACATTCCTTGAAGTTAATTTTGTAGAGTGACACCTCAGTATCTTCTACATAGTGGATTTATATACCAGGTATATTGTATCTCATATCCTTGAAACCCAAGATATCAATGAATATATCTAAAAATTAGGAGTTCTGTTCAAATCAGCAACAATTTATGAAAGAGCCATAATTCATTAGACAAATATTTATTGAGTATCTATCCATTATCAAATTTCTTGCATTGAGTATTGACGGCACAGAAGTGAATGAATTAATTTAAAGGTTGGCTTTCATGGAACATAAATTACTTTGGAAAAAGGTAGAAAATAAAGAGAAAACTAAAATAAATGGTACTTTCTGATAACAATAATAATGCCTTCTGATAATGATACTTTCTGATAATAAATAATTCTTTCTGAATAAAATAAAATGTGGAATATATAGTGATCGCTTGGGAGTACAATTTTAGCACTTTCTCTGAAAAAGGAGAATTTAGGGTGAAACCTGAAGGGATATAATCCTGCTGAGATTGAAGAAAAGCATTTTAGGTAAGTTAGACAGTGAGAATAGAGTAAGATTGTTTTGTAATAGAGGCAGAAAGAAGGCTGAAGTATCAGAAGCAGAAAAAAATAAAGGAAGAGTGGTGAGAAATGATATGGGAGAGTTAAACAGAGGAGAAAATAAAGGGTCTTCTTTGTAGGTCATGATAAGTAATATGAATTTTAATCTCATTATAATATAAATTTTCTGAAGCAGCAAAACAAATTCATGTTGTAAAAGGCACACTGGCTCTTTTGTGAAGAAAAGATTATAGGAAAATAATGGAATGCTCTTTTGCAGGCTAGCTAGGGGTCATAATGGCTTGGGTTAGGATGACAATGGTCAGATTTGACATGTATCATGGTGGCAGAACCAAGATGACTTTGAACGAATTGACTGTAGGACAAGAAGAAATCAGAATCTTAAAGAGGTAGGTGGATGTGGGCACCATTTACCCATATGTGGAGGCAGGTGTGAGAAGGGTGTGTGAAGCACAGGGAGAGTTAGGGACAGAGAGAGATGATACCTTTCCTCACCTATCATAGGGTCATAACCAACACTCCTGTAACAAAAGACAGGTTAACAAAGGGAAAACATAACAAATTTATTTAATTACAGTTTTATGTGACATGGGAATCCTCAGGAATAAAGACCCAAAGATCCAGGTCACATGAAGAATAGACAACTGTGGAAAAATGCAATTGGACAAAAGGGTATAAGTCTAGTGGAAATTGACAGGGAAACCTAGCACGGTCTGTCTGTTCAGATTCTTCTTGGCTTTTCTGCATAGTATTCCTTCCCCCTGGTATAGGGCAGGACTCTTCTGAAATTAGAGTGTTTGAAAAGGAAGGAAGAAGAAAGAGAGTGGCCTTTTGGGGTTTTATGGCTTGCTTTGGGGGAGAAGAGTTTTAATTTTGATGACCCCTTTGGAGAAGACAAGTTCTATTATCTATGACTTGGTTTGAGGAAGTTAAGAGGTGTGGGAGACAGGAGAACAGGGGAAGATCAGAGAGACTTTGCTTCTGAGGCCCTTCCAATATCCTTCAGTTCAAAATACTCAGCATGCCAAGGTGCCATCCTTTGGGGTATCATGTTCTGAGACCCGACAGTTTCATGTGATAGACACTAAGCCATGACTTGAATCCTCAAACATATGGGCTCAGCCCTAAGAAATGTAATAATTTGACACCATGGAAAATCCCAAGTCTGTAAAATATCACAAGCGGTGGGTGATTAAAAATCATCTGCCTCAACTATTTCTTTTGCAGAAATGCATGGAGATTGGGGCTTGCTCATAATAGCATTACTTAGGAATGGAAAAGCTGAGACTAGAAATCAAGCCACCCTGGCTCCCAAACTCAGTTTGGCAGTGTCCCCAAACATTTTCTCTATAGCTGACACTTCAAGTGCCCTGTCTATAGCCCTCTGACCTTGACTTCTAATTGCCAGCATCTTTCTTCTAGGCCTGCAGGCTTCGTCTACATTAACACAGTCCACCTTCACCCTAGGCAATATTCAACCAATGATTATACGATATGTACTAACCCAGCTCCTCTGTCCTCCTGTGCAATAACACTAAGGCACTGCTTTACACTGTTGCCCAGTTTCTCTGTGAGATTAAGCTCCAGTAGCCATGTAGTTTTAATAAACTGCCACTTAGTAGCTACCTTTCTTTTCTGTAACACTTCTTTTCTCCCCACCCATGTTCTCAGTACCTCCCAAGTAAAGTACCCACCTTACAACCCTTACCTCAAGAGTTGCCTCTAGGGAACTCAAATTAGCACACAGCTTGTAGCTTAGTATCTGCTTCTGCATAACTTTGTAGCTCCACTCACTGTTTTAAACTTGGTGCCTGCACCATTTTGGAAACTTGAAAGGTAACGAATGCTGTAAGACTGTAATCCCCACACTTTGGGAGGCGGAGATGGGCGGATCACGAGGTCAGGAGATCAAGACCATCCTGGCTAACATGGTGAAACTCTGTCTCTACTAAAAAAATACAAAAAATTAGCTGGGCGTGGTGGTGGGCGCCTGTAGTCCCAGCTACTTGGGAGGCTGAGGCAGGAGGATGGCGTAAACCTGGGAGGCGGAGCTTGCAGTGAGCCGAGATGGCGCCACTGCACTCCAGCCTGGCAACAAAGCGTTACTCCGTCTCGGAAAAAAAAAAAAAAAAAAAAAAAAGAATGCTGTAAGAATGGACTTTAATGACTACCCTTGTAAAATAGCATATTGTGGCTTTTACTTATTTTGCCTATATTCTCGCTTCTTCTTCTCAAAAGACATCAAGAAATACAAAAGACAAATCTTCTTGCATTATTATTAAGTGTTTCACTTTCCAAAGCCCGGGCAGTTAGTAAGCTAGTATGAAGCTTTGTAAGGTGCTACTTCCAAAAGGGAGAAATTGTAATTTTCCAGCAAATTCAGAAACATCTCAGTTATGTAAAATGCCAGGTCTGCCTATGGACTTCCTTGCATCATCTCTGTTTTATTTTCTTTCGAGCATAGATTTGATATTTTCTTTTCATTAACTATAAAATTTTTCAGAGATGAACTATTTCTTAAATGTTTAAAAATCTTGGTTTTTTCTATGTCTCAACTTTAATGGAATAGAACTATTATCTTTGGGTTGTGAATGCCAATTCTTTATCTCTCATCACTGACACATGCCATAATTCAGTCTCTGTGTCCTGTTGTTGTTCATAAACCAACAAGCTTCGGTGGTTTATGTCATCAGCAGAAAACCTTAAAGTGAATTATAGCCTTGCATTCAATCTCTATGTTCTGCGCAGAAATAGCCAGTTTTTCAGAATGTGCAATTTAGAGACTTGGGAGCAAGAGACTTATAAAGTGTATTTCTTGTAGCCTGTGCCAAAGTCAAAGCTACGAGCATTCAAAATAAAAGATTGATATAAAATCGGTTCAAAATACACCTACAGTTTTATGGGCAACATAATGTTTTTATTAATATTCCGGAAACTTTAGAGAGGACTACATTCTACTTCCTTTTAAACTAGATAATTTCTGAAAAGAAAAAAAAACAAATTTGGATTTTATCAAAATTGAGTTGGGAGGGTGATAACTAGGACATATTGACTCGTGGGCAGTAGACTTTTCACTGTATGTGCTAGTATTTATCCATGTAAAATAGTTGAATAAACATCTATACAAATGTCTATACAGAGAGCTAACCTGAGACCAGACACACAATGTCCTCCTTTAAAAGGTGCTAAAAACCTATATATTTTAAAGTTTATTTAGAAAATTTAAGAAAGTAAACTATTGCTATTTATATTAATCACACCTATAATAACTAATATTTTTCACTGCACAAACAGCATATCCCAACACAAAAAGGATTATCCTCCCAAATAGGTTGAGATACAAAGTGCAATTGTATTGGGAAGTGATCAACAACCTATTGGTAAAAACCTCTTAGCTTGAAGTATGGTTTTTGCACCAGACTTTTAACTTTTACTTGGAAAGAGTACTTTGAGGGAAAAGTGTAGCACTTTTAAATACATGCCCTTATTGAAACTAAAAATGTGCATGAGAATTCATATTTTGAAAACTACACAATTACCTCTTGACCCTCTTTGAGTGTTAAATATTCCCTTAATATGTGCCATATACCATTTTAGGTTCTGTAAATGTGGAAATAGCAGCAGTAAACAAAACAGACACACCTCTGTTCTCAATAATCTAACGGAGCAAGATGGAACAACATCTTATGGAACAGTATGAGAGGAAAAGAGTGATCAAAGATGGGGTCAGAAAAAGAGAAAACATGTAATACAACTTGTAGGCCTTTGAAAAGAGTTAAGATTTGACGGTAGGTGAAGCAGGAAGTCAATAAAGTTGGATCAGAAGTGATCTGAAGATTGCCTCCTCTTTTGTTAAAAGTAGACTGTTTAAGGGAGATGGAATATAAAAGCCAGGAAGCAGATTGGAAAGTCAATGGAAATTGTTCAGTCAAAATATCATAAGGATTTGTACCATGGTGATATAGGTGAAGTAGTGATTAATTTCTGTATAGATTTTGGAAGTAGCATCAAACAAATGTACTGATCCTTTGAATGTAAGATACGACACAGAGGAGTCAAACATGATTCCATGGTATAGAATTTACTTGCTCAGCTCTCATTTGTTGGGGGAATAAATAAGTGAAAGTAGATACTAGTCTGGGTGACAAAGATAATGGCTTTGAGAATATGACACATAGAGTGCCCAAGTTGGGGAGGGTGTCACATTAAACAATTTATATCTTTTGTCAATAAGAAAGATTTAGAAAAATTATTAGCAATCCCAAACTCGTGATCTCATGAACCTTTCTCCTCAGCCAATAGCACTAAAAGTTAAGAAGCTCTGGTGACTAAAATCATATTTGGGTAGTCCTTGTTACAGTTGTAAAGATTCAACAATTATGTGTAGGGATGTTTTAAAGAAAAGTCACAGAGAAGTAAGAGTTTTATAGCCTTTATTTATAGAATTCAATGGTGCCTGTGGCTTTATTTTTCAACCTCAAAGACCTGAGAGCTTCAGATACCTATTTCTTTTACCAAGGGCCTTGGGTCTGAAGGGAAAACCTCCATAGCTTAGTGTAGTTCCACTTTGGATTCAGTGGATCTTACTATCTATCACAATGTTGGAGGCACATCAAGGGTGCTCATTAAATTTTGGTTAAATTGAAATAAATGTCTTGCTCTTTTAAGAATTTTGACATCAGAAAAATATATTACATTTTAGTGAAAAATGTCCTTGAACAAGCAGTTTTATTGAAATTTTTCTTCATCTAGTGCCTTTTTTTTTTTTTTGGTCTGACATTCTTCACCATGCACAGTTTCCTCATTGATTTTGAACAAAAAATCATTTTCTAATCCATTATTATAATAGTCTAGTTATAGTATTTCCAAATTGAGAGGGTGATTTTTTTGGAGAAAGCACAGATTGTTGGAGTCTTGGTTTTACCACAGTGAGAACACGGGCAAGTAGGTGAACCTGAATTAGCATCTGTTTTTCCACAGATACAAAATAAGTAGGGAGACTGATATTTTTCAGGATTCTGGTACTGCAGTACAATCACAAAAGTACCTAACACATGGAAGGCAAATAATACATGAGAATTGTCTTTTTCAAGTATTACATTTAAATTTTGTAGCTTTATAATAATTGAATACTATTAATTTTAGAGGATCCTATAGCAACACATAAAAGGTCAAGATGAAGGGGTGAGGAAGAGGTCAGCTCCTTGCTGCCCTCATCATTTTTTGAGTTGTCCCAAGTAGGAGTGTTGCTTCATAAAAGAAGCTCTGATATCAAACTATAGAACATTCCCCTGTATATGGAATACCTAAAAATCATTATTTCTTTTCGGGAGATAAAGGGCTCTAAGTTCAAATGGGCTATTGATTTTGTTAAAAGGAGGGAAAACAATCTGCTCCAGGGAAACCTTACTTGAGCAATTCTATATATAAACTACCATTATAAATCTATTTTTAGTTGTATCATTCGAAACTGTACATCAAAAAAATTAGAAAAATTGGAATGAAAGAAAAAAAAGATTTGACAGGATGTACAGATGAGCAGGATATGCCTTTAGCACTAAGGCAAGTGTCCTTGCATATTCCAGCATAGTCTGCTCAGGTTAGTAGTCTGAGCATCATTGAAACACAACCCTGACAGGTATTGCAAAGTCCTCATCACACTTAGCCAAGCAAGGACAGAGCTCAAAAAAAATTTTTAAAATAACCAATAGGCAACTCCATTAAAATTGTATTTTATTTACCTAAACAAGATTTTCTGACACTTCTGAAAAACTAGAAGTGAAGCTCACGTTGACCAAAAGAAGAACTGAGAGTATGTGGCTGTTAGAAAATCTGTAGCAAGGTTATCAAAGTTCAAGGTATGCTCTTAGTACCTTAAATCTTACTAATGTGTCTAAGAGTAAGTTTTGCATATGCAAAAATGCAAAGCTAAAAGTAGGTAATTACAATACCCAGTAAATATTAGGAAATGATATTTTCTGGTATCATCATATGAATGAACACGAGATTGAATTTTGGAATCTCACAAAAGGAAATGCTGTAGCACTGCTCTTTAAAATTCTATAGGACACACATGCACACAATTAGAAAGCAACTTATTTTTATTGACAACAATACATTATAAAAATTTATACACACCAACTGGCAAAGCATATATGGTGAATCTGTAATATAACTCTACAAATAAGAAATACATTTTAAATTATTAAAAATGACTAATAATCACTCTTCTTCTTCTGAGTTTCTCAATTAGCTTAAGCAGCTGAAATAATTGTTCAAATTATGCATCCATGAAACTGCAAGAGCCCAAATAAAAAGCCGTGGTTTTGCCCTGGGCTCAAGCTCTTTTGGAATGCTCTGCAAATACAATTTCCAGAGACTTACATACAACAAAATGGGAGAAAACTCTAACTCACTTATAATAAGGAAAAATCAGGGTCAGTAGTACTCAAAAACTAAGAACATATTATTGTCTGGAATTAAATTTTCACCTTTTATATATTTCCTTTTTTAAATTATTCAAAAAAATTTTTCGGGTGTTTTCTTGCCTTCATAATTCAGCTCAAATATCACTCTATGAAATTTCCCCCTAATCTCTGAGGCAGAAAAAGTCACAGACATATCAGTTCTTACATGTCAGACTCTTTAACGTACTTACTTTGGTATATTTAACAACGTATCTTACTCACTACACCCTGAGCCCTCCAAAAGCAAGGGATGTGCATTCTTCAGCTTTGCCCCTGTGTAGAGTACCCAAAGTAGTTCCTAGTGCAGAACAGATGCCAAAGAAATGATTGTTGAACAATTAGGTGTATAAATAAATGTGTAACCACAAAGGCATTTTAACTCAAAGAACCTTTACTATTTTAGCTACCAATAACTTGACTGTTTAAGTACATAATCACGGCCGGGTGCGGTGGCTCACGCCTGTAATCCCAGCACTTTGGGAGGCCGAGACGGGAGGATCACGAGGTCAGGAGATCGAGACTATCCTGGCTAACACGGGTGAAACCCTGTCTCTACTAAAAATACAAAAAATGAGCCCGGCGTGGTGGCTGGCGCCTGTAGTCTCAGCTACTCGGAAGGCTGAGGCGGGAGAATGGCGTGAACCCGGGAGGTGGAGCTTGCAGTGAGCCAAGACCGCACCACTGCACTCCAGCCTGGGCGACAGAGCGAGACTCTGTCTCAAAAAAATAAATAAATAAATAAATAGATAGATAGATAATAAGTCACAAAGGGGTGACTTTCATTTATATAAACTAGGGTGGAGATAGATGAAGGTAAATACTTAAAAGTCACCTGGAAAACAATCACTGCTATGTGCTTTTTGAGGTAAATTTAACTATAGGAAAATTATAACCTAACTGGAATATAAATTATCGACTTCATCCTTTGCTAGTTATGTGTGAATATTCTAAAATTGAAAACTTTTATTTATTTGGGACACCAATAAAACTGTATAATAGTAAAAAATGAAAATAACAGTCTCTCCAAAAGTGAAGACACACAGACACACACACAAACACACACACACACACACCCCCCCACATGCACACAGTGTTTGCCAAAGCAAAACAAAGAAATATAACTCTGTAATGAAGAGTTCAATAGTGAAGTCAGCATGAGCTTAAAGGATAGAATGTAATGAACGGTTGATAAAAGTTTGATAAAGATTCAAAGCTTATGTTGATTATGAGAATGAAGGCTTAGCATTTCCATTATTGAACATTTTTCTGCAGCTTTTTTCAGCAGATATTAAGCTTGTAAAGAGCAAAAGCTTTCAAGAATCAAGTCTTTAAGAGAAGCAATAATAGCATTTGGAAAATTTATTAAAATACAAAAGGATCAAAAGTCTTTAAAGAACTAATCTATGTGGCAATCTTGCATTCCTTTGTACAACTAAATTGAGTCCAAAGTATTAAACTGAAACCGTGGAACTGTAATTACACGACTAACGAGCCACCTGCAGTTTAGATAGTGTCAAGTGAATTGGGTCAGGTTGGAATAAAGTCATATACTTAAATGAGGAATAAAACACTTCCTTAGCCCTGTTATTGGGCTGTTAGTGTGACTATGAACTGACTGACACTTTGAATAGCAAAATCTTCAGGGTTTCACACATTTGCCCTTATGTTATCATTTAAAAGTATTTAAAAACATACAAGATGAAAGTGCTTAATTTGACCAGAAATACTCCGGGTATGAAGGTCAAACGGACAATTCCTTCTGCTTTTTTCTTGTATATGTAAAGTAAGAACTAAAAATCAAACTTTCCAAGTATTTTCCCATAAGATATAATAACAAATACAAACACTTGTATCATAACATAATTTCTAAAAGTCTTTCTTATATACTGTCTTATTTGCTCCACAGCTGCTGAGAAAACTTAGGCTCTGAGAACCTGACTTTTCAAGATTCTTTAGCTCATAAATGGTGGAATCAGGACTTAAATTCAAATATTCTGATTTCAAATTCCAAAATTCCAAGTCTCTTAAAGAACGTTGCTACTAATTATGAGCCTATTATATTATATTATACATATATAGGTTCCACCAAAACCCAGCAATATTTTCTAGAAATTAGAATTATGAACCATTGTATATTGTGTTAGAAGTGAGAAATAAGGAATAACAAGAAATATGTTTTTATAGCAGGAGCCTAATAAGCATTTCAGGTGTCTTCTCCTTAGTAGATACAACAGAAACTTTATAATAGTAAAAGTATAGGTTGAAATAGTATAGGTTGAAGATAAATAATTGTTTAATATGGGAAACTCAAAGTAAAAAAATAAAGAGGGCATTAACAAATAATAACTTAGCACTCAATACTTTTGTAAATTCAGAAGTCACTGCTTGAAACTACCTATTTTGACCTATTGTCTTGAGTAGACATTACTTCCAGATATACAGACTTACATTGACAGCCATAGTAAAAATGTACAGTTTTGCTCATGCTTCTTATATATGTAAATTGTACCTTTTCAATATGTGTCAGTTTCTGGGCAGACAAAATATAGTCCCCTGATCGAATCGAATAATGTAATTCAAATATAGTTTTTTCTCTTTGCTGACAGCATGAGGCCCTGGAGCACAGTGGCTTGCAGCAATAGCCGAACACAGAGATTATAAGACATCTCTTGGACTCAGCTGGACTTCCCAGTGTGTAATGCAAAAGACCAAGTAGAAGTTTATTTACAGTTTAACTCTGATATGAAAGAGAAGTTTTATTTGGTGTCAACTAGTGTGTATGATACTAGAAATGAGTTTATCACAAGTGGCTTGAGAAATTTCTGTATTCATGATTTGATATTGTAGCTCACTACTCCTTGATATGGGGAAAGGATTTTTTTTTTGTCAATGAACAGAACTCACCTACACTTACAGAAGCTTTTTTATACTTTGTGGGAGTTCATGTTTTTAGAAAATATTCATCCAATCTTGCTGCTGCAGCTGAATTAGACTCTGTCCTGGGAACAACAAACCTTAGTTTTGCTGTTGCTCTAGGTTTTTTGTTTTTAACTTAAAAATGTATTTTAATGTACTGCAACATATTTAAGATCTAGTACAATATGTATTTCAGACATATGAATGAATTTTACACACAATGTGAGATTAAATAGCTTTGAGATAATCTCAGTTAATGCATCCTAATAGAGGTAGAGCAAAAGGTCATTTGATTTCAATTGTGTAAATAGTTGAACATAAAGGAGAGAAGGATACACCAAGAACATGAGAGCCTACCAGAGACAACAGTTATGTTTCTTGGTTATAAATATTTTTAACTTGTTGAAAAACTAGTTTACAAATAGGTACAATAGATATTGTCTCAGATTGTCCTAAAATCTGACAATTACTTTGAATAATAAGCAAATGTAAAACACTTTCACAGAAGACAATGCAAATGCATTTATCTGGAAAAGCACTTGATCTTCTCGAGGAGCTATCGGATTTATTACAGAGAATATTATAGGATAGAACAAAAAACACTAGTGTGTGCTTTATGGGTGAATGGCTAGGTAGATGAACCTGACAAAGAGATCCACATAATGAAAGAAGGAGTGTAGAGAAAAAATACAAAGGGGCAGGACCTGCGGGTAGGTAAGCATAAGAGGGAAAATTTGGCAAGGTGTGTAGAGCAGTTTTAGGATGTAAAAACTGATGAGTAAAGAAAGGGAATTCAAAGTTTTAATAGACATGTAATTTAAAATGGAGATAGGTTTGTTTATCTGTATCTATCAATCATTTACCTATAGTTTATAGCTATTAGGCTCTTTTTCATTCACATGCCTTTTGGATCTTCCTGATATGTTAAGGTTAAATATATCTATAAAAAATTGGGGGCTTCCATATTTTGGTGTCAAAGAGATCCGTGATTAACAAAGATAACTTAATGTATGACTCTCACTTTTCTCATTTCTAATTTAATAATTATAACATTATCAGTAATGATAGTATCTGTATCTATCAATCTATATATCTATATTATTAAATCTATATCTAAATGTAAATCTAGACATGTGCATAGATATGTCATTTATTAAGAACAGTATTAGACAATTTACATTTTAACTTTGTAATAAAAACCCAACAAGGCAGAAAATACTACTATTATCATCAAACAGATGAGGAAAAAGACTTCCAGTAGTTATCCCACTTAGTCTGTATCGCAGAACAGATTCCCAGATCTTCACCTGTTGATTATGTTTTCTAAGAAAATCTTTTTTAAAAATAAAACTGAGAGGAATATTGTAAAGTTACATGAGGTAATAAATGAAGATTGTATGAAAGAAGTTCATTAAGTAAAATTGAGGGACAAATATATGTTGAGAGCACATATTTTATAGCCTAGGCTGCCTGCATGCTTACTCTACCAACTATATGACATAAGGAAAATCATTTAACCTCCCAATCTCTCAGCTACCTCATCTATAAAATAGCGTGTTGACAGAAGCTACCTCTTGGGCTTGTTTTGAGAAGTAAATGAATTTAAAAATAAATTATAAAACATATGGAATAGTGCCAAGCATAAAGTAAGCCTTATGTAATTAATCTACTGTTATTTTAGATAGCCCATTGGTTGTTTTTATTTTTTGTTTTACAGTCTGGTGCTAAAAGTTTTTTAAAAAGCAAATAAATGTTTGCTGTTCCTCAGTGAGAGTAAGTAAAATTTGAATATTGTTTGGGAGTCCGAGGTGGGCAGATCACCTGAGGTCAGGAGTTCGAGATCAGCCTGGCCAACATGGTGAAACCCCGTCTCTACTAAAAATACAAAAATTAGCCAGGGATGGTGGCCCATGTCTGTAATCCTAGCTACTAGGGAGGCTGAGGCACAAGAATCGCCTGAACCCAGGAGGTGGAGGTTGCAGTGAGCCGAGATCCCGCTACTGCACTCCAGCCTGGGTGATAGAGCGAGACTTCATCTCAAAAAAAAAAAAAAAAATTGAATATTGTCTCAGTTCTCTGGTTTCTATCTAATTGACCTTTGCAAGACTCACCAAGCGGGTGCCCCATTTACTGAGCCCGCAGCTCTCAACTCCTCTCAGAAGGGAGTGTGTGAACAAACAAAGCGGGAACTGGAGTACAGGAGCGCTGGAGTCAGCTGGCCGCTCTGGTGCCTGAAGGAATGAACTCCACTCACTTGGACCGCTGTGTTCCACCCCTCACGGGAGGTGTGCACAGGTGAGCAGGTGCAGGAGCTGAGGCAAGCGCCCCGGCAGGAGCCAACTCCGTGCCAGCCCTGCAGCAGCATGTGGCGGAGGTGCCCGCGACCCCTGAAGCCCCAGAGGGAGAGTTACAGTGTTCTTTTAGCTCTGCTGTCCGTGGACGGCTTAAGTGTTAATAGCTCAGTGGACCCTTTGCCTTTTCGCATGAGATGGCTGCCTTCTGCCTGTGAGGGCAAAGAGTCAGTGTGACAGCCTTTTTCATCCGCACTGGTGGTACCTGAGCTCTTGTCCAGCTTTTGGGAGAAATGAAGTCACCCGAACGAATTGAAAGATGGTAAATGTGGAAGATTTTATTGCTGATGGAGGTGGCTCTCAGTGGGAAGGGGAGCTGAAGAGGAGAGGGGAGGGAAGGTAATCTTCCCTTGAAGTCTGATCGTGTCTGGCCAAATTCTTCTCCGAAGTTACACTGTTCAGCTGTCCCTCTGAAGTCAAGCTGCTTCTCTCCAATGTCCAACTGTAGTCGCTGACGTCCAGCTGCTTCTCCTCTTTCTGCCAGCTGAGTTTGGGTTTTTTTTATTGGCACAGGATGGCTCCAGGTGGGGCCACGGGTGGTTTTGGAAAAGGCAACACTTGAGAATACAAAGTGACTTCTCACTTTGGGCCGTGGTTTCAGGCTTCAGGGTGGAGTTTTGTCAGGAACCCACCCTTTTCTGCCTAGAATTTCTCTGCCTCCTGTCCCTATCCGAAACAATTATATCTCCGTGTAGTGAAGTTTATTTTAAAAAGAAAAACAAACTGATATCTTCTGGTTGCTATGTGACTAGTGTCTCCTTTGCTGCCACAGGTCTTGTCAAGGACAGGCCACATGAGGACGTGCTCCAGTTCTATCTTAAAACACTTCTGCCTTCCCTGTTTGTGACCACCCTATACGAGATTGCTGTAAAACCGCTCTTGAGCAGACTGACATCTTCCTGTATTTCATAAAAATTTCCAATCCTAGTCTTACGTTGTACATTTCATTGCTCTACTAATCTGGCTCTGGATTCCTTTGAATACCTGGATGGCAGAAGGAATCTGGTAATCTGGTTCTCCAGATGACAATGATGTTAAAATTACATTAAAATCAAATGTTAAGGCTGGTGCCATATTCATAACATCTATATGTTAGATTTTCTACACATGTGCTAGCTACATAGTAAAACTCAGTAGTAGTTTTCCCTTCTGTACTTCTGAAAAAGCCTTGGAGTATATTATGGTCTCTCTATTCTGGACTAAACAGTAAATATTATTTATATTATTTTCAATATTTTTTAGCCACCTTCAATATGTTTTCAAGTCTGTAACTGAGCAAATTTTTTTATATGCTTCTTGGGCAGGTACTTTCTCAGAGCTTGAATGACTTACTCCTTGAAATTTCATTATGCACTTGGTCTGCTGTGTTGGAATAGCTTTCCAGCTGGTCAGAAACACATTGGGATACCAACTTTATTTTTTGTTTTCTTCATATTGCTTTATGCTCTACTTCTCTAGCTGTTTCTAATTCTTTTTGTTAGATCTTCATTGAGTCAGCAAAACTGTTTAGCGGTTACTATATGCTAGATAGTGTGGTAGGTACCAAGACTTAAAAATAAAAAGTTAAAAAAAAAATTTTATATCCCTGCCATCAAAAAATTTACAAGCCAGTGGGATGGGAGAAGGGATGAAATACAAAACAAAAAGTAATTTTAATAAAATAACATAATGCATTTTTTCAGACAATTTGGTGTTGTACATGTGTCAACATTTTATTACAATCTTGCTGCAGGGAAGAAGACTTGTAGCTAGTCACTCGAAAGATTAGATTTCCTTTTCTTTGAGACATACTATAAGAAAAGTGAATGGTTAGCTAATTATTGTACTTCATAAGAGAAAAACCAACTAGTTAAGAATTATTAAACAATGCCTTCAAGACTGGTTCAAGGTAGTCAGATTCCTTTCAAGGTTAACAGCCCACTGAATAGGTGAGTAGCTGAGCTCTCAGAAGGGTCTTATTTCCATTAAAGTGTATTTATTGGATAATTTTTTCCCAAAAATATTTTATAAATTATAACATGAACAAAGTATCTGTCTTTGGCCAAGGTTGGATCAATTTTTTCCGTCTTACATGAGTTTGTAAAAGTAGAACGGAAGGTCTGAATAAGAGATTACTAATCAACGATGATTGGGGAAGAATGAGGGTTAGAAAATCTCAGACAAACATTATTGCTGAGATAGAGATGACACAAACAAATGGAAAAACATTCCATACTCATGGATATGAAGAATCAATATTGTTAAAAATGGTCATACTGCCCAAAGCAATTTACAGATTCAGTGCTATTCCTATCAAACTACCAATGACATTTTTCACAGAACTAGATAAAAACGTTCTAAAAATCATTTGGGACCAAAAAAGCCTGAATAGCTAAAGCAATCCCAAGCGAAAAGAACAAAGCTGGAGGCATCACACTACCCAACTTCAAACTATACTACAAGACTACAGTAACTAAAACAGCATGGTACTGGTATGAAAACAGACACATAGATCAATGGAACAGGTTAGGGAACTCAGAATGAAAGCCGCACACCTACTGCCATTGAATCTTTAACAAAGCCAACAACAAAAAGCAATGGGAAAAGGAATCCCTATACATGGTACTGAGATAACTGGCTAGCCATAAGCAAAAGACTGAAACTAGAAATCTACCTTTTACCTTATACAAAAATCAACTCAAAATGGGTTAAAGATTTAAGTGTAAAACTTAAAACTATAAAATCCCTAAAACAAACTAGGAAATACCATTCTGGATATTGGCCACGGCAAAGACTTCATGATGAAGACGCCAAATACAAGTGCAATGAAAACAAAAATTGACAAATGGGACATAATTAAAGTAAGGAGCTTGTGGACAGCAAAAGAAACTATCAATAGAGTAAATGGAAAACCTACAGAATAGAATAAAATACTTGCAAACTATGTATCCTACAAAGGTCCAATAGCCAGAATCTAGAGGAAACTTAATCAAATTTACAAGGGAAAAAGCAATCCCATTAGTAAGTGAGCAAAGGACATGAACAGATACTTCTTAAAAGAAGACATATGGGTGACCAACAAGGATATGAACAAATGATCAATATCACTAACCATTAGGGGAATGCAAATCAAAACCATAATGGGATACCATCTCACACTAGCTAGAATGGCTACTATTAAAAAGTCAAAAAATAGCAGACACTGGCAAGGTTGTGGAGCAAAGGAAATCCTTATACACTGCTAGTGGGAATGTAAATCAGTTTACCTACTGTGAAACTCAGTCTGGATGTTTCTCAAAGAACTTAAAACAGAACTACCATTTGACCCAGCAATCCCATCACTGGGTATATGTCCAAAGGAATATAAATCATTCTACCATAAAGACACATCCATGTATATGTTCATTACAGCACGAGTCACAATGGCAAAGACATGGAATCCACCTAGATGTTCATAAATGGTGGACCGGATAAAGAAAATATGGGACGAGTATACCGTAGACTACTACATAGCCATAAAAAAGAATGGGACCAGGCCGGGTGTGATGGCTCACACCTGTAATCCCAGCACTTTGGGAGGCTGAGGCAGGCGGATTATGAGGTCAAGAGATTGAGACCATCCTGGCCAACGTGGTGAAACCCTGTCTCTACTAAAAGTACAAAATTAGCTGGGCGTGGTGGTGCACGCCTGTAGTCCCAGTTACTTGGAGGCTGAGGCAGGAGAATCGCTTGAACCCGGGAGGTGGAGGTTGCAGTGAGCCGAGATTGCGCCACTGCACTCCAGTCTGATGACAGAGAGAGACTCTGTCTCAAAAAAAGAATGAGACCATACCTTTTGCAGTAACATGGATGGAGCTGTGGGCCATTATCTATTATCCTCAGTGAATTAACACAGGAACAAAAAAAACAAATAACACATGTTCTCCCCGGGAGCTATTAAGTACATATACACTCAGAAAATGACCAATAGACACTGGGGCCTACATGAGGTTGAAGGGTGGGAGGAGAGTGGGTATTAAAAAACTATCTATTAGATATTATGCTGATTACCTGGAAGACAAAATATCTCCACACCAAACTCCACAATGTGCAATTTACCCATGTAATGAATCTGCACATGTGCTCCTTGAACCTAAAATAAAAATTGGAAGGAAAAAATAAAAGTATTGCTAAGAAGAAAGAATTTATCCATAGTGGAAAAGGAGTATCTGTCATAATTTGGACCATTGATAAACTGAAATAAGTAAATGCGTTCAGTAGTTTACTGTTCAAATCTATCTAAAAGTTCTGGCCTAACTGAGTTCTATGGGAAAAAGATGCTGAGATTTAAAAACTGGTCCTATATTAATCCACCTTCGATGTGGGGCACCACAAGGATTGAGCCCACTAAGACACAGATGAGCTCTTCCCCACTTTCAGCACAACTAAGCGCGTGCACACCTCTGTAAGAGTGTATACAAAGAAGAGGTGTTAAAAAACATAGAGTATTTTTTTAACTCTAAAGTGAGTAATATGTACACAAGATTTTTTGTGTTGTTTTGATTTTAGGGCTGTGACAATTGAGATGGTGGGTCACTTTCTTAAAAATGAAAAGTACATAGTTGAGTCAAGTGATCATGTGAATGGTCCAGAGCCAGGAAGGGGCATTTTCCAACATGGAGTTAAGTGTCACTTAAAGGAGGGGTGGAAATCAAGAAAGAATTGGAGAGCTATGATGAAAATGATTGGTGAATTCCACTTTCTGCCTAAAAATATTTTGAAAGCAGAAATCCATATATGTTTTTAGTCACAATCATATAAACTTTAAAAACTGTCTTAACCTGTGTAACTCCTTGATGTGTATTATTTTTGTAATTACCTGCTGAGTTCCTTGTATTGATTAGCAGTAAAAGCTTTGACAACCCTGATTAACTAGAGATAATAATATTGAAAGTTAAAGCATTATTGATTACATGACTTTCAGGCAGTATCTAATTTAATTTTGAAAACTACCTTATTAGATACATATTATTACTATTTCTGGAAAAAAGTCATGACATTAAGGAAAGCTAGGTAACTAGCTCGAAGTCACAGAGAGTGGTTGGCCTTAATGCAAATAGAAGTCTTTCTTTTTTTAATTCCAAAATCTAAGCTGTCAGTGCTATGCCTTCTGTGCAAACCTTAAGTCTTGAGTTCAAATCCTGCGTCTACCACTCTTGCAAATATGAATAAATTATTTGGCTTCTCTGAGGTACATTTTCTTCCAAGTAATGCACCCAATTTGAGGCCTCATCTATTCAAAACACCCATATCTGTCCTGGACCTCTAGAACTAGTTTCTTTTTTTCCTAGAATGTTTGTCTTTGGAAGAAGCAAGGCAAAGGGGAACACTAAAGAAACACCACTTTCTTTACATTGAAGCCAGGTATAAGGGTGAAACTCTCAAAGGACACAAAGTTTGTTGACTCGTTAGGAAAAGACAAAGTCAGAGAAGGCTAGAAAAGTGGCTCTTAGACTAAACATCAGAATAGCAGTGGGGTCCCTCTAAATGTGTATGACCTCATGATTCTGTCCTCAGTCTTCTTTTGCTTTGAGCTGTTTCTTGGAGCAATCGACAATACCTCATAAGCCTGTTGAGAGGGCTATTGTGAAGATGGCAGTGCGGACCAGGAGGAGGTAAGTATGATTCTTATATCGTCTTTTGGTAATCAGACTAGGAACTCCCTATAAAAAGCAGAATTATAGCCCCAGAAGTGTTTCCATGGTAATGATGTTAAAGGGATGACATAAAAGCAAAGCCCAGCATACCATCAAGAAGAAAAAGTGAAAAGACACAAATCCAGACACTATAGTTAGCTTTCTTTCTTTTTACAGTGAGTATGAATGTGGTAGATGCTCATTAAATATTTGTTAAATTGAATTGAAAATAATATTGTGACTGCCATTGTTTTTTCAGTACTCTGTGTGAGATAATTGAATCAATGACAGAAAGCATAAGGAAAGTTTTTTGCATATAGTAAGGTCCTGTATAAATGGAAGTGGCTTTAAAAAAGGTAATTAAATCAGGCTTTTTCGAGTATGAGGTAAGCATGTACTAAGTACTGAAGATGCAAATATTAATAAATTCTTAGTTCTAGAATAAATAAATATTATGAAAAAGAAGTGTCAGGAAAAAAGTTGTCTTGGAAATGGGTAAACGATTGCCAAAAAAAAAATCAATTTGCAAATGGCAAATGAGATTCCTGTGAGTCCTTTCAGTGGAGCACTGAACATTGTCTACCAAACTCTCTGGGGGTTATCTGTTACTATAAGCTTGTGCACCTTTGATTGTCTTTATTGACTAGGCTATTTTACAACTCTACAGGGATGGAAGCTGTGTGGTAGCAAACTGATAACAATGAAAATGTTTCTTGTCCATAGAAATGCAAATGAATTTTGTCCAGTAGAGAATTAAAATCTCTATTAAAACATTTTCATTTGAATCAGTTTTAACATTTTTCCTGTTTCCTCACTAATTAATGAGCTAAATAAAATCTCTGATAGATATTCATTTTATATTTGATGAGAGTCATGATTTTACCATCTTGAAAATTATCTTTTCACAGAAGGGAATTACTAAGTGCCTCTTAAGTGCCCGGTATTAAACTTGCCAATGTCTTTTATGCTACCTCATTAAATATTCAAGTCAATTCCACAAGGTGGGAAGACTTTCTTGTAGAGTCCTTGTGTACTGATAAGAGCTCTGAGTTTCAGGAGGAAAAGGTAGCTTAACAAATATTTATGAAACAACATGAGAAGTTCTCCACAAAGATTTAAGGGGGATCCTAAATAGCCAGTGATTGGTAGAAGTGAACTGAAATTATTGGCTTATTAAACATATGAAATGCTTGAATATATATTTTAATATTAGTGTACAGTGTTTTATTATAGTCTACATTTAAAAAAATTTTATTATGTTATACTTATGTTTGAGAAATAAATTCAGTTTTTTATAAACCAGTAACGTACATTTCAGAAACTTAAAAATGAAGAAATTTGTAACACGCTACTATGCTGATTTTGCTCTGAATCTCTTTATTGTGTGTGATATATGAGTTATTTTTTCTTTCTGAGGTAAATAAATTACATTTTATAAAGTATACTGCCTTTTTTTTCACTTAGATGATTAAAAAGCAAAACAAGCAGTAGAAAAACAAGAAGAGGACATTTAGCTATTTGTTTGAAAGCCAGAAAATACTAAAAAAAACTAGTGAATTTACTAGGAAAACAAAATAAAGGAAATACTAGGATTATGTGAAGAATTAAGAAAATGGGATATCTTAGAATTTTGATGCATTTTTTGCAAAAGAATAATGAATCCTATTCTTTCCCTAGAGGAGGTATTCATAAACCATTGCCTTACCTGTTTTTACACATTTTTTTGACTCCCTGACCCCACTCTCAGATTCTTTGCTTATCATGGCCATAACTGTAAGCAAACAACTTTTTCCCTTCCATGATTTAGAAATGGACATTCAGCTACAACAAGAAGAACAAGCACAATAAGGACAGCAAGCAGTATGAGCTTTATTCACATCTCATTCTGGAGAACTAAGATTAGTGGAAGGTAGGGTCAAAAATGTCCAACCCTGTATAATCCCAGATTTGGTGTTTCTTCATGATGTAGCCAAGATCAAATAAATCTAGTTTCTTCTACAAGTGGCCTTTAGAGTCTCCGTTATTATCGAGATGAAATAATGTTGTCCTGTGGGACAACAAATGAGTTCTAGAATTAGATGGACTTGGGATTGAATTCTGGCTCTGTCTTTTACTAGCTGTATTAACTTTGCTAAGTTTTCTAACATACCAGAACCTATTTCTTTAGCTGCAATATTAGTATGATAATATGTCCTTCATGGGGATGTTGTGAATGTAGATTGAACAATGCATATATTGTAATTGACCTATAATTGAGTATTAATAATGGTAACTATTATAAACACAATATAAAAATCAGGTACAATGCTGCTAGAAACAGTTTCATTACATTGCGGTGATCAAATACTTTTGTTTGATGTGGTGTTTGGACTTCAGTAATTATAGAACCTATCAAAGGGTTCTTAAATAATTCAGAGGTAGTTTATTTTACTTTCTGGCTATGAAAATAAACCTCCACACATGAAAAGCTAAAGTAAGTATGAAATTAAGGTGGCTTATACATGGAATCCCAACATTTTGGGAGGCTGAGGCAGGATAATTACTTGAGGCCAGGAGTTAGATACCATCCTGAGCAGATTAATGAGATCCCATCTTGACAAAAAAATAAAAATAAAAAAATTTGCCAGATGTGGTGGCCCTCACTTGCAGTCCCAGCTACTCAAGAGGCTGAGGCAGAAGGATTGCTTGAGTCCAGGAGTTTAAGTCTGTTGTGAGCTATGATCATACCACTGCACTCCAGCCTGGGCAACAGAAAGAGACCCTATCTGTAAACTTTAAAAAAAGAAAAAGAAATTAAGGAAGTCAGCATGGCCATGTACTGGGCCAGAATTAGTATTATAGGCATTTATTTCATCATCTTAGCCTTTCAGCATTTCTGTCTTTTGACAGTACTTCAAGCACAGAGTTTGTGTCCTTAATGTGGCTATGCTTTAGAAATCAGCTCTGTGGGGTGCAGAATCAAAAAGAAATGTATCTGCAGTACCAATGGAGCAAATTGTTTCATGCAAAATTGAATAATAAAGAATACTACTTATATGAAGTAGTGTGAAGATAGTGGGACATATTCAAATTTTGCACTGATAATTTTCACCAAAATTAGTACCTCAACGGATGATGTTTGTATAGATGTATTTCACTGGCTTAAGGTAGAATTTCAGGGTAGGAAGATACATGACAGAAAGAAATAATTTAGTACTGATTGTTAATTTTTTGTGTGTGTCCCTTTTGCATAGGTAGATGAGTATCAGCTCTCAATATTTTCCCCTCCTGTTCTTCTAAACAATGACCTCTATAACCTGAAAGAAAATTAGTAGTGTGCAGGAAAAACATTTTTTAATGATCCTGAAAAAAGGTTAATTACCTCCACAACTAGAAACTGTTCATTTCTTCCCCAAACCTCTTCTTAATTCCCTTTGCTGCTCTACCTTATTTGTCAGATATTTATATCTCAAATGATTATTTCATTCTCTAAAAGAACGGGGCCTTTCTTGGTTTAGACTTTGCAGAGCTTTCGTTTATTTTATCGTACAAAATAAAATCCATGACATTTGCAAAGTACATTGATATTCTTTTCATATTTACCTTAAATATGAAGATTCATTTAAAGATATATGTAAAAAGTACACCCTGCTATGTTTCACTAAATAAATGTTATTCAATTGATAAAAATAATATCTTATTTTTAAGGATAAAGCTTTTTAAAATTTCATATGTCTAATTATTTATCCATTTTAAAAAATTTTTAAATTTGTTTATTTATTTTATTGTTTAGAGACAGAGGCTCTTTCTGTTGGTCAGGCTGGGGTGCAGTGGCTTGATCCTAGCTCACTGCAGCCTCAAATTCCTGGGCTCAAGTAATCCTCCCATTTCAGCCTCCCCAAGAGCTGGGATTACAGGAACCTGCTACACCCGGCTTAGTTTTGAAATCCTGGCTTCAAGTGATCCTCCCACCTTGGCCTCCCAAAGTGCTGAGATGACAGATGTGAGCCACCATGCTTGGCCTGTTTATCCTTAAACTGCTTTTGAAAAATCTTGATTTTAATGGGAATTTTTAACATTATAGGAGTCCCTAGTAGCAGTATTTTAAAGACAATGAAACTTTCAAACTATGTATATTTATCAACAAAATGTACTCTGAGCAGTTTTACCAGTGAAGTACTTTGAGCAATAAGTCTCTGACTCCACATGCAAACCACGTTTTCTACCTTTTGCCTGCCAAAAAAGTGAATATGGCTTTTGGCTTGGAATTCATTTAAACTTCATTTTCCCCTTTCTTTCAAATTTGTATTTCTTCTCTTCTCAAGGGTATTTTCTACACAAAATTTTTCTATCTAAACTTGCATGTGTTTTACCCAGTTAGCTTCATGAACAATGATTATTTCTTCATCACATTACAAAAATGAATTAAAAGGTGAGACTCTGTAAATCAGTTAGTTCTGGATACTACATAATGTCAACCATACAACTTTCTGTGGGTTTGAAAAACCCAGATGTTGACATCGTAAGGGCAATACCTCTAGAAAATTGGCTGCATCTTTCAGTTTTAGTATTTCACTTGCATCCATGTGAAGAGACCACCAAACAGGCTTTGTGTGAGCAATAAAGCTGTTTATTTCACCTGGGTGCAGGTGGGCTGAGTCCGAAAAGAGAGTCAGCAAAGGGAGATAGGGGTGGGGCCGTTTTATGGGATTGGGTAGATAAAGGAAAATTATAGTCAAAGGGAGGTTGTTTTCTGTCGGGCAGAGTGGGGGTCACAAGGTACTCAGTGGGGGAGATTTTGAGCCAGGATGAGCCAGGAGAAGGAATTTCACAAGACAATGTCATCAGTTAAGGCAGGAACAGGCCATTTTCACTTCTTTCGTGGTGGAATATCACCAGTTAAGGCAGGATCCGTCCATCTGGATGTGTAAGTGCAGGTCACAGGGGATCTGATGGCTTAGCTTGGGCTCAGAGGCCTGACATTCCTGTCTTCTTATATTAATAAGAAAAATAAAATGAAATAGTGGTAAAGTATTGGGACAGTGAAAATTTTTGGGGGGTGGTATGGAGAGATAATGGGTGATGTTTCTCAGGGCTGCTTCGAGAGGAATTAGGGGTGGCGTGGGAACCTAGAGTGGGAGAGATTAAGCTGAAGGAAAATTTTGTGTTAAGGGGTGATACTGTGGGGTTGTTAGAAGAAGCATTTGTCATTTAGAATTATTGGTGATGGCCTGGATACAGTTTTGTATGAATTGAAAAACTAAATGGAGTAAGAGAAGGAGAAAAACAGGTATTAAAGGACTAAGAATTGGGAGGACCTAGGACATCTAATTAGAGAGTGCCTATGGAGGTTCAGCATAGTCCTGCCAGTAAAGATTATTTATTTACTTTGAAAGTTAAGAGTGGCGGTTTGGGGATAGCACCAGGAGATATCAGCTTTGCTGGCTTGGAGAAACAGTGTAAACTGGCAGTGTAAACAAGAGCAGGGCATGTATGAGTAGTTGCGAATGGTGAATAGGAGTATGACTAGACAGAAGATAGTAGGCATGACAAGTTTTTTGGGGCACAGTCCAATTTGGTCTGGTGTCTGGAATGAGACTGGGGCCTAATAAAAAGGAGCTCAAATGGGCTGTACCTTGTAGCATTCTGAGGACAGGCCTGAATTCTGAGAAGGGAAAGTGGTAAAAGTATTGTCCAGTCCTTTTTAAGTTGGTGCCTGAGCTTGGTGAGGTGTGTTTTTAAAAGACCTTTTAGTCCGTTCTACTTTTCCTGAAGATGGAGGATCGTAAGGGATATAAAGGTTTCACTGAATACTAAGAGCCTGAAAAACTCCTTGGCTAATTTGACTAATAAAGGCTGGTCTGTTATCAGACTGTATAGAGGTGGGAATGCCAAACTGAGGGATTGTGTCTGACAGAAGGGAAGAAATGACTATGGTGGTCTTCTCAGACCCTGTAGGAAAGGCCTCTACC
Organism: Pongo pygmaeus; assembly: GCF_028885625.2. Taxonomy (NCBI): domain Eukaryota; kingdom Metazoa; phylum Chordata; class Mammalia; order Primates; family Hominidae; genus Pongo; species Pongo pygmaeus. The sequence continues at coordinate 150,622,954 of NC_072373.2, read as the reverse complement.
TATCCAGTGAAAGTGTCTAGCTAGACTAAGAGGTATTTTAGTTATCTGACTTGGGGCATGTTGAGTAAAGCTAATTTGCCAGTCCTGGGTGGGGGCAAATCCTCGAGCATGATGTGTAGGGAAGGGAGGGGGCATGAATAATCCCTGAGGAGTAGTAGAATAGTGGATGGAACACTGAGAAGTTATTTCCTTGAGGATAGATTTCCATGATGGAAAGAAAATGAGAGGTTCTAAGAGGCGGGCTAGTGGCTTGTACTATAGCATAGCCTGCCTTTGCTGGTGTGTGGCGATTAGGCCTGGTGGAACTGCCATCAATAAATCAAGCGTAATCAGGGTGAGGAACAGGAAAGAAGGAAATATGGGGAAATGGGGTGAATGTCAGGTGGATCAGAGAGATACAGTCATGGGGGTCAGGTGTGGTATCCAGAATAATGTGGGAGGCTGGATTGAAGTCCGGGCCGGGAACAATGGTAATTGTGGGACTTAACAAAGAGTGAGTACAGCTGAAGGAGCCAGGGAGCAGAAAGTATATGCGTCAGGTATGAGGAAGAAAATCGATTTTGGAAGTTATGAGAAATGTAGAGAGTGAGGTGAGCATAGTTTGTGATTTTTAGGGCCTCTAAAAGTATTAGGGCGGCAGCAGCTGCTGCACAAAGACATGAGGGCTAGGCTAAAACAGTAAGGTCAAGTTGTTTGGACAGAAAGGCTACAGGGTGTGATCCTGGCTCTTCCGTAAGAATTCTGACCGCGCTAACCATGCCTAAGAAGGAAAGGAGTTGTTGTTTTGTAAGAGATTGAGGTTTGGGAGATTAACTGGACACGATCAGCAGGGAGAACATGTGTGTTTTTGTGAGAATTATGCTGAGATAGGTAACAGATAAGGAAGAAATTTGGGCTTGACTGAAGTAATGGGGGCTGTCTGTGAAGCTTTGCGGCAGTACAGCACAGGTAATTTGCAGAGCCTGATGGGTGTCAGGGTCAGTCCAAGTGAAAGCGAAGAGAGGCTGGGATGACAGGTGCAAAGGAATAGTAAAGAAAGCCTGTTTGAGATCTGGAACAGAATAATGGATTGTGGAGGGAGGTATTGAGGATAGGAGAGTATATGGGTTTGGCACCATGGGGTGGATAGGCAAAACAATTTGGTTGATAAGGCATAGATCCTGAACTAACTTGTAAGGCTTGTCTGGTTTTAGGACGGGTAAAATGGGGGAATTGTAAGGAGAGTTTATAGGCTTTAAAAGGCCATGCTGTAGCAGACGAGTGATAACAGGTTTTAATCCTTTCAAAGCATGCTGTGGGATGGGATATTGGCATTGAGTGGGTTAAGGGTGATTAGGTTTTAATGAGATGGTAAGGGGTGCATGATCAGTCGCAAAGGAAGGAGTAGAGGTATCTTATACTTGTGGGTTAAGGTTGGGGGATACAAGAGGAGGACGCAAAGGAGTCTTTGGATTGGGAAGAAAGGCAGCAATGAGATGTAGCTGTAATCCAGGAATAGTCAGGGAAGCAGATAATTTAGTTAAAGTATCTCGGCCTAATAAGGGAACTGGGCAGGTGGGGATAACTAAAAGGAATGCTTAGAAGAGTATTGTCTAAGTTGGCACCAGAGTTGGGGAGTTTTAAGAGGTTTAGAAGCCTGGCTGTCAATACCCACAACAGTTATGGAGGCAAGGGAAACAGGCCCTTGAAAATAAGGTAATGTGGAGTGGGTAGCCTCCATATTGATTAAGAAGGGGATGGGCTTAACCTTTCACTGTGAGAGTTACGCGAAGCTCGGCGTCCGTGATGGTCTAGGGGCTTCCAAGGCGATCGGGCAGCGTCAGTCTTCAGCCGCTAAGCCAAGAAGATCTGGGAAGCAGTCAGAGAGCCTTGGGCCAGAGTTCCAGGGGCTCTGGGAGTGGCTGCCAGGTGAGTTGGACAGTCCGATTTTCAGTGGGGTCCAGCACAGATGGGACACGGCTTAGGAGGAATCCTGGGCTGCAGGCATTCCTTGGCCTGGTGGCCGGATTTCTGGCACTTGTAGCAAGCTCCTGGGGGAGGAGGTTCTGGAGGAAGGCCTGGCCACTGCGGTTCAGGCATTTTGAAGTTCTTGTGTGCTGGAGATGTGGCTGCGGTTTGTCTCACAGTGGAGGCAAGGAATTGCAACTTTTTTCTATTATTGTACATCTTGAAGGCGAGGTTAATTAAATCCTGTTGTGGGGTTTGAGGGCCGGAATTTAATTTTTGGAGTTTTATTTAATGTTGGGAGCAGATTGGGTAATAAAATGTATTTTGAGAATAAGATGGCCTTTTGACGTTTTAGGGTCTGGGGCTATAAAGTGTCTCAGGGTTGCTGCCAAATGAGTCATGAACTGGGCTGGATTTTTATATTTGATGAAAAAGAGTCTAAACACTATCTGATTTGGGATAAAGAAAAAGGAGCATTAACCCTGACTATGCCTTTAGCTCCAGCCACCTTTTTAAGAGTAAATTGCTGGGCAGGTGGGGGAGGGCTAGTCATAGAATGAAACTGTAAGCCGGACCGGGTGTGAGGAGGGGAGGTGATAAAAGGATTATAGGGTGGAGGAGTGGAGGCTGAGGAAGAATTGGGACCTAGCTCAGCTTGGCGAGGAGCAGCCTGGGAAGGAGGGGAGAGGTCAGATGGGTCTGTAGAAAAGGAAGATTAGAAAGACTCAGCAACGCTTGGGGTTGGGACTGAGGGGACAGGTGGGAGGGAAAGAAGGAAGATTTGGGATGAGTTGCATTAGAAACAGAGACTAGAGAGGGACTGATGTGTAAAAGAATGCCTGGATGTCAGGCACCTCTGACCATTTGCCCATTTTACTTACGACAAGAATTATTTAGATCTTGCAGGATGGAAAAATTGAAAGTGCCGTTTTCTGGCTATTTGGAACTACTGTCGAGTTTGTATTGGGGTCAAGTGGCATTGCAGAAGAAAATAAGATGCTTAGATTTTAGGTCAGGTGAGAGTTGAAGAGGTTTTAAGTTCTTAAGAACACGGGCTAAGGGAGAAGAAGGAGGAATGGAGAGTGGACATTGCCCATAGTGAAGGAGGCAAGCCCAGAGAAAAGAGAGAGTAGAGACACGGAGGGAAGGGGTTCGGGGATTCTTACCCTCCAGAAAAGCAAGAAAGGGGTTGGGGCACAGAGATATGAGGTAGGGGTGTGGAAATAAGGAATTGGGGCACCGAGATATACGAGGTTGGGGTGTGGAAATAAGGGATCAGGGCGCAGAGATATAAGAGGTTGGGGCATGGAAATAAGGGATCGGGGCACAGAGATACGAGGTTGGGGTACTTGCTCCTCCCCTAGAAAAGTGGGACTTGACACTAAGGGTGAAGGAGAAGGGGTTGGGGGTTTCTTGCCCCCCAGAAAGGCAGAGAAGGGGTAGAGACATGGAGAGAAGGGGTTAGGGTACTTGCCCCTCCCACAGAAAAGCGGGACTTGCCGCTAAGGGTGAAGGACCAAGGCAGGCGTCCCTGCATGGTCTGACACCTCTGAAACGTGGGTGAATAATCAGAGAGGCGCCCCTGCAATGATTAAACACCAAGGGAAGGCTGCCTTCCCAGTCTATGACCGGCGCTGGAGTTTTGAGTCCACGGATAAAACGTGTCTCTTTTGTCTCTACCAGAAAATGAAAAGAATTGAAATTAAAAGAAGGGAGAGATTGAAGTGTGGTGCCAAGATTGAAAGGAAAAAGAGGTTGAGGGATAGTGAGGGAGGTTGGAGAAGAGAGTAAAAAGGGGCCGCTTACCGGATTTGAAATTGGTGAGATGTTTCTTGGGCTGGTCAGTCTGAAGACCTGAGGTCGTAGGTGGATCTTTCTCATGGAGTAAAGAACAGGAGGACCGGGGATTGATCTCCCAAGGGAGGTCCCCCGATCTGAGTCACGGCACCGAATTTCACTCTGGTCCGTGTGAAGAGACCACCAAACAGGCTTTGTGTGAGCAATGAAGCTGTTTATTTCACCTGGGTGCAGGTGGGCTGAGTCCGAAAAGAGAGTTAGCGAAGGGAGATAGGGGTGGGGCCGTTTTATAGGATTTGGGTAGATAAAGGAAAATTACAGTCAAAGGGGGGTTGTTCTCTGGTGGGCAGGAGTGGGGGTCACAAGGTGCTCAGTGGGGGAGCTTTTGAGCCAAGATGAGCCAGGAGAAGGAATTTCACAAGACAATGTCATCAGTTAAGACAGGAACAGGCTATTTTCACTTCTTTTGTGGTGGAATGTTATCAGTTAAGGCAGGAACTGGCCATCTGGATGTGTACGTGCAGGTAACAGGGGATCTGGTGGCTTAGCTTGGGCTCAGAGGCCTGATATAGTATAATTTCTACCATCGATTCATCAATTAGCACCAATCAGTTAATCAATCATCATCATCAGTAATTGTTCTTAAATATGTATTGAGCACAAATCATGTTATGACATTATCTTAGAAATTAAGTAAATCTATTGGTGTAAAAATGAGTTATTTTTAATGGCAGCTTATGGTTGACTTGGGGAGGCTTGATATATTGATAAAAAAGTTAATTTAAGGTAATGTATGATATAGAACAGAAAATGTGTTCTGTGATAGTTCACAGGCAGGAGAGTTTGAGGAGATATTTCTCCATGAGTCTATCATATTACTGCACAAGCAGAGGCACTGATTCCTTTTGTTCCAGATTATCTCTTATGGATGTTTGTATAACAAGAAGCTTAGATGGTTTGGTGTGTCCCTTAGAGTAAAGGGTAGGTTTGTGGGCTGCCCAGTGTGATAAAGATAATGTTTTCCTCTAGGAAAAGATTAGGCAGATTTGCTTCCAGTCCATTATAGAAACTCAAGGTTTTCTAAACTCAAGTTTCCTCAGCTCTGATGCAAACCCTCTGCGTGCAAAGCTTCCACAGGAACCATTTTATGTCATTCTGTAGGATTTGAGTAACAAGGGAGCAGACACAAACATGAAGCTCATACTGCTTTCTGTGCCATGAGTAATAAAATCCTATGTCTCTCACCCAAGAGTGTTTTGTTTTCTGCCAGTACATATGAAATTGTGGCAGACTGACTTACTAGTTTGCAAGTAGGCTAAAATTTCAGCCCTTTCACAATTCCTTACAGAGGTTTGTTTTGGAGGAAAGAATCTCAACGTTTTGATTATATAAGTGTAAATAAATTCTTCCCAGGTTTTGGCACATTCCTAGTCATGGACAACTTTTAATTATCTAGAATTTAGAAATCTATCAAACACCAGATAAAAATGAAGGGGTGTGGTGTAGGTAAAAGGTGTAATTCACAAATTTGGTGAGGGTGAATGTAACAGGACACACATATGTAAAAGAAAGAGGGGTTGGAAAAGTTGAGTAATTTCAAAATTATGTTTGATTTTCTATTTGACTTGTGTTACCTATCTGAGTAAAAGCCATGATGACAAACCCCTCAATTTTTGCCCAAAACGTGGTATAGATGGTAATTTTTCAGTTGAAAATCCTTATTATAAAATAGATTATTTCTCCATACATTTATTCTCTAATTTGATTTTCGGCAAGCAGTGTTAGTTATCCTCATCTCGTTTCTGTACAGAAATGTATATAGCATAGCTTTGAAATTATGGCTATCAAATGGAAGATAGCTTCCTATTAAGAGATTTGATCATGGCATGCTTATGTTCAATAAAATTTATCAAAATGCATGATCATAATTAGGAAATTTAATTATCATGTACAGCACCTTATGAATTATGCGGAGTTATTTTTGAACCACAATGCAACACTAAATTAGGTTCCTCTTTCTTTAAAAAAAATCAAAGAATAATCAGTTACTATTCTTTCCTCATTTCTAATTTCTGCAATGGTGCCTTGATTGTAAACCTACAGAAATCATGTCTTTTTCCTACCCCTACTTTCTGTTTTAATATCACTTTACATCCATTTCACTTTTTCTCTGGGGCTCGTTTATGAAGCCCACTGGCACTGGTAATGATTCTTCATGGTGGAACCCAGCAAATGCTGTTGTCATTTCTCTTAAGCCAGACTAGTCTTGCAAACATACTGACTCCATTTAGTGAAAATAAAAGGGGATAGAACAGAAAGAGGAGATCATGCGTGTCTTAAAATAACAACAGCCATATGACAGTTTCAGGCCTGTGTTTGGAGAGAATTTGCATATATCCCATTAAGCCTGCCTGAGCTCCACTTTCAAATTTTGATGTTGCCAGTCAATTTGCAGAGGTCAATAATATCTTTTCCTAAATGCAAGTTTTCTTATAATTGCACCTCAATAACTGACAACTGGCCCTGACAAAAAGACAAGAAAGACAAGTGTTTGTTGCAAGAAAACATCAATATACAGCATTTTGTAGACAGGACTACTCTACAGAGACTCTGCTATTTTTGGACCATTAGCATCAAGTCAAGGTTTCAAATGATAAATTCAATTAGAGTGGAGTTGACTAAGTGATCTAAACTAGTGTGCAATAGAAGCAATGTACAAGCATGGAGTTCATTAAATAGCAGTATCAGTGTGATCACCTTTTAGTAACATAATCAATTTACTGGTCTTTGAATAGTAGCAGTGGTCAGACTAAATTAAATTTAATGTACATTGACCAAGTGATTTACAGTATCTAGATTTACAGTATCTCAGAATAAAGAACGATGACTTTCAAGCATTCCAGGAACGAAGGGAGGAATAAATTATAATATGGCCAAGTAAGGTGAGAAAACTTATCTTTTGTTTGCTTCCAAGTTTTACAGTAGTTCTTTTTCTGAAGTCTGCAAAAAAAAAGTCAGACTAATTGGAATCCTGTGAACCCCACAGATACTACAGACTTGAGTGCTGCATTGACAAATCAGTATTCCATTTAAATTCCCATCAAAGCCTTTAAGGTTTATATTCCTGAATTCCTACTGACAGGTGCTATGCAATCAGCACTATTACGATATGCTGGAAATAGGTATTGTAGCTTAATAAGGAAAGCTTGAAGATTCAAAGATGGGGCAAGCAAAACAGTCTGAATTTATTACAAGCACATCCAAATCCTTCATCTTTCAACTTTTTTCTTAAAATATGATATATAAATAAAAGAATAGTAACAAAGGTCTTACCTGAGTGGTGGCCACATGTGTCATATTCAGATATATTTTTCCACAGCCTACATTTTGTCCCCAGAGAGCTGTTGTCTATTAGTATAAGATTTGCCAATAACCATCACAGCCATGTCCAATATTTTATACTTGTACTTCAAGTGTCTGGCTTGTTGATGATTTGGTGGGAAAAAATTAGAGGACCAGTGGAAATCTGTTTGATGTGTTATGCTCCACATGATCTTTAGAATAAATCAGCTTCCTATATTTTAACAGCAATTGGTACTATTCAGGGTTAGAGCAGGTTGTATACCAGAAATTCTAAACTATAATAGATACAGCAGTTGCTACCAAATAAAATAAGATACGTCTTCAATGGAGAACATTTTTTTAAAGTACCCAGGTTTTACATATATTCTTTAAAATTCCTTTACTACACTTCAATTCCTGCCAGAATTGACGGCTATTCTGTTAGGCAGGGCTAGGGGGTGCTATAACCTTACAGCTGAATGAAATCTGCACCCCCCCCCCCCCGCCACCGAGTATTGAAAACAAGGTATTTTATCAGCCTCAGATCAGAAAAGGTGGGATGTACATGTGTTTGGACATGCATGCACACATAGGTTTCTATCCACTTTGGTAAGGTATGAGAAAGAAGAAATTTGAGTAAGAATATTTGCAACTGTTGATTTTTACATAGAATATGTTGGTGCTTCAAATCATTCTAAGTTTTAAAACGTGAATTTTGCATTTTAGTTACATTATTGAGATGATTTTTTCCTAAGTAAATATTTTTATCTTTCTCCAAATTTTAAGAAAGAGATTCTAGAGAATAATTGAAATTCTGGATAGGCAATTATGATAATTAAGAATTTTATTATATAATATTTTTTATTAAGCCAATTGTGTTTCAGGTCAACCTAAGAATATTGTATTTTAGAAAGTAGCAAAAAAGACAATTCCATTATTTAATTTACTAATTTTCTCACACTTTAGAAAATTAAATATTTTTGTTAAAGAACAGGATTTTGTTAAGTTAGAAAACAGTGTAAGTAATATTGAGCTACTATCATTATTGCTTTTCCTTCTTTAGAAGTATTGAGGATATTTTGGAATTTTTTATATTTTTATTGCAACTTTGTTTTGAATGAGACTTTCCCTAACTAATTAGTAATTAAGTAAACAAGAGATTTTCTACTCTCTCTGTTTTTTTTTTTTTTTTTTTTTTTTTTTTTCACTCTGTTGCCCCTGCTGGAGTGCAGTAGTTTGATCTTGGTTCACCACAACCTCCACCTCCCTGGCTCAAGCGATTCTCCTGCCTCAGCCTTCCGAGGAGCTGGGATTACAGGCACCCACCACCACACCCGGCTAATTTTTGTATTTTTAGTAGAGAAGGGTTTTACCGTGTTAGCCAGGCTGGTCTTGAACTCCTGACCTCAAGTGATCCACTTGCCTCAGCTTCCCAAAATGCTGGGATTACATGTGTGAGCCACCACACCAGGCAGAAGAGATTTTCAAAAAGAACCTTTATATAAAATGTCTTTATATGTAATGTATTTTGTAAGACTCAAATTTACTGTCTTTAGAAGCTGGAATCATAGTGATTTCTTTTTGGCATATTTGGTTTCTTGATAAGCTATTTTTTAAAGGAAATTCTAAATAATGCAATCATGTCACGTTGTTTGAATCCTCCCTATCTTCTAACTTTTGAAGACAACCTGAAACAGGAGATTGGTGAGGAATAAAGCATTTGTGAATTTGGTTAAATTAATTTCAGGAAAATGTGTTAAATCCTACAATGCCCAGCACTATGATAGACCCTACAAATATGGAATGAATGAAAGTCAGGGCCTGTCAGTGGGAAGCTTGGTCCAATCTTTTCTTCATTATGAAGATGGAATATGGACCCCAGATGGGTTTAATTTCATGAACTTAAGAGAAAAGCCTCCCCCTAATTACTTTACTTGGCCTTTAAATAAGTTACATAGTTTGAAACCCCTTTGCTGTGTAGGAAAGATGTGGATTGATCTTCGTCTGAAAAGCATACTTAGTACTTCTGAGAGGAATGCTGCTTTTTACATCATCAATTATTTTCACTTATGGGGAGGCCTTCCTTAGGTCCAGGATTTCAGAGGGCAATTAAATTTAATTAATTTGGCAAATAGTGAATGAGAACTTACAATATACCAGTCCCGGTCATCAACTATGGGGACGGGGTGGTTTCTGTCATATTGGAGCCCACATTGTAGGTGAGGAATGAAAAATTACAAAGAAAATTTACAATATGTTTTACTCTGTGAAACAGGCTAGGTAGACGATGTGAAAGTGCTTCAAGGGAAAATTACCTAACCTATATTCTCTAACATGAAAATCATAGCCAAAGAAAAAGAGACAATAAATGTGTGGGATGCAGCAGTTGGAACCACTTTAAATTAACACTAAATTCCTGATTTTATTAAGAAATACCATTAGATTACAGGTTTCTAAGTGATGAGTAGTTATGTTTTGACTGACTGACTGTAAGTAGGGGTTTTGACTTAAACAGTTTTTTTTGTGTACCCCTTGTGGCGCTCAAAATCATTGTGTATAAAAGACATCAATGAAGTGTTTTTCTACTGATTATTTGTTACTGAAATAATGATATGAAATGATGTTTTCCTGTTACATGATTAAAATAAGCATTTAAAAGAAAATCTCAAATATATAAACCCCTTAGGGATCCAAGAATCTTAAAACTTGCTTGTCCTAATAATGAGTTAAAATGCATTGTTATTTGTGTATGGTGTTTGTGAGTGGATGTGTGTATTTATTGAATTGTGTGTGTGAACGTGATTTAGGAGGTCAGCAAGGGCGCCCTTTCTCCTGTGTAGTCGTTACAGCTATTCAGCCCTTGCCAGTCAGAATGTGATGGATGAGTTCAGGAATTGAACTCTGACCCTCACTGGGAGAACATGGACCTTGTCAGAGGTATCTCAAAGAATTCTCATTATCCTTTCATTTTAAAGATTCTTGAAATTGCTTGTAATTCTTGCCTTAGGTAATGAAAACTTTCTTTTCAGTTTATAATAACCTAATAGCAAAATGATGTGCATTCCAAATAGCCACTCATGGCATAAAATTACTATCTGACTCAGATAATATTAATATTATAGCCAAAAAGTATTAATTGCCACTGCAACTATCATCAAAATAATTGACCAAATTCACCTAATGGCTATAATTTCTTTGTAGCACTGAACAATTATTGGAGAAGATGAAGCCAGTTGCCACAGAATAAAAATTATTCTTGTAATTTGTATACTGCATTGTTCCTGAGCACACATACAAACTGTATGTGTAATGCATAAACTCTTTAAAAAAATTAAACACATACAAAAACACAAGCTCGGTCAGCATTAGCATTTAATTAACTGATTCCTCAAAAATAACTGGATGTTTGATTATTTGTCTCACGTCAATCCTGCCATTGGCTGCATTTTATTTTGTTATTTTTTAAAAGCCTGAATAATGAAATCCAAAACCCCACATCTACCTCAGAGCCCCCAAAATGCCTCTAAGATAGTTGTATAGTAAAGCAACTACATCTAATTCAAGTAGGCATATTTAATCAATGGGAAAATTGTTAAATGTCCCAAAAAAAAACTATGTTAAAAAGTTATTGTAAAACAACGTATACGCTGAATATACTTCAGTTCAGTTAATTTTTTTCTAAGATGTAACAATCAACTAACACTAAAATTGACAACTTTATATAAGACCATTAGGTGACATTTAAGAGCAGGATCAGCATTGCTTCTTATTTTGCAGGATTTCTCAGATATTAGAATGCTTTTAGCACTATGTCTGGGATGACCTGATTATGACAGATTTATTTTCCTTATAAATTGCTTCTAAAGATAAACAGAAGCCATTTGGGAAGAGATTTATTCTTTTCAAAATCAAAAACTCTAGCTACAAGAAAAAGCTTGCAGTTAAAATAAAAGCTGTATTTAAATATTCAACATTCAACAGAGGACATGACTAAGTTAAGTCTCTATATAATCAGAAAACATGGGATTCTACCAAAAAATTGTTCATGAGGAATGGGAAGGTTAAGAGAGGAGAAATGCTTAAGTCTTACAAATTAAGCTTCAGAAACACAATTCAAGAAGGGATTGAAGCAATATGGTACCTGTTTTCACATATATTATGACATATCAAAACTTAAACATGCTTCCAGTGGTTTATTCAATATTTCATCTCCAAATAATAGTCAAAATGAAAGAATCTATTTTATGATATTTGTTGATTCTTCATAAATTTATCAGTTTAGTCATCCCTTTATCCACCACTCCCTTTTTCACTCCTTCCTCCTAGCACATAGTTATAACATCTAGTAGTTTTGTTTTAAATGCTAATAAAGTGTTTATTGTCATTCAGTGGTATTGCATCAGTAATATTTTCTTCAGGAATTCCAAAAAGCACAACTCTAGGTGGAACCAAGTACATTACGCAATCTGAGAATGGTGTTCCCCAGAGGTATTCAAGCAGAGTCACATGATAAAGCTCTGATGGATGTAATAGATGATAAGGTGTAGCTCCTAGCAATTGCTAGATAAAGGCTAATTTATGATTGTGTCTCTCAACAATCCAGTTTTCCCTACCCTGACCCCTCCTCTATATTATAACTTACAATAATGTAAGTTTATATTTGGTAAATTTCATATTAGGAATAAAATTATTACCTCTGTACATATTTATTGGTTAGCTTCTATTTGCACCTTGCTCTATATAGGTGCTAATGTGTTTGGTGGGTCGCCCTTTCATTCTCACGTGGCCAATATTTTCCCCATCAAAATTACCTAGTTTCAATCCTGCCAATTCTACTTGAAAATGGTGAGATGATAAAATTGGAGGCAGGGGAAACTTTGAGTGAGGTATAGAAGGAGAAGTTTGCTGTCATTACTCTTCACGTTTGCTTCTCCAACTCTATCCCCCTACCCCATATAGGATGGATGCCTTCTGAAACCAACATGTGATGATGTTTTCTCTTTGTGTTTAAAAAATAGGATGAACTCTAATTATTTTTATTGCTCTTGGGTGGTTACACAAAGATCTATGTACCCCTTTTCCAGATATAGACTACATTAAAAATGAAGAAAATAATAACATCAACATGTGCTCTATTCAAAGTCTCTCTTTAAAGATTATCCAGAAATCACAGGAATCCTTATTTCCTCTCAGAAAATATAAAGTCTTTTTCTTTTAGTGTCCTAAATAAAGTAAGAACATTATAATTGAATGCCACAAATAAATCTGTCTCAAATGAGGGAAGAAAACTAAAAGATTATATGTTACAAATATTCAAAATTTCCGGCCAAAGGCACATACTATAAATGGTCACAAGCCTTCTCCCTTTGAAGAATTCACAGAATAGCACTCAGAATTTGGCTGTGAGTAATCAAGCTTCATGACTATACAAACAATGCAGACACAGGGGTCTGAGTTTGGTTTAATGTTCTCCTGTAAACATTTTGAAATTCTTAATAGTTCATGAATACTGAGCCTCACATTTTTGTTTTTTACTGGGCTCTGCAAATTATGTAGCCATGGATTCTGGTGGAAGCACATTTGCATCAGTTTGGGTTCTTGAATGCTTAGAAGTCAAGAAAATTCCATCATCAGCAAAGGACTAGACTTGAAACAATTCCTTAATAACTAAGAATTACTGCCATTGCTTTAGCTAGAGAATTCAGAGGCAAGAAATACTTCGTTCATTCTCTGTCTCTTGGTTTTCTGAACATTCATGTTCAGGTTGAAATAACCAAAAGGAGCTCTGAGAAGAAGAAATATTTTTCATTTTGACAGATTCTGAAACAACCTTTCTCTTGGCTGTTTAGCTTTTCTGTTTGTATTCTCTCTTCTGCTTTCTCTGGAAATAGGTAAGTTTACAAAAGTGGAAAATTCAGCTGATTCCTTTTTGGCCTTTCATCTATGACTACATCTGTGAATGCATCTATGAATTCCTTAGAAGCTTGAACTCTGGAAGCCAAATGCTTTGGTTTGGCTCCCCTTTGGGGTACTTAAAAATTTTTCTATAAAGTGTGAACTTGAAAAACTTTTTTACATAATCTCTTCCTGAGATTTCTCATTGGTAAAGTAGGAATACCAATAGTATATAGTATATATCTCGCTTCTTTTTATTAGACTTAAATGAGATACCGTGCATTAAATATTTAACAAGTTCCTGGCACATACTAAATTGTCAGTATATTTAACCATTTCTTTCTCCTGTTAAGTTCAGCTTTAATGTCAGTCCTTTATGCATATATCATATTATCTAAAATTATATGCCAAAATATCTTGAAGTATTACATTGATAATTATTTTATTAATGAGTTATTTCTGTTTTGCTACTAGCACTATGTAAGTGTTGCTTCTCTGTTGCCTCTTCCTCCTTTATTTGAAGTCTTTTAAATAAATGAAATTTTATAGTAACTATTTTACATAAACCTTTTCTAGTAGTTTCTCTTTTTTCATAGCTCTACATTTTTTCTTTTGCTTTTTCAAATAAAACATGTAAGAGGAAGCTAAAATATGAAAAAGTGCTTAATATTTTTTATATTCATAGCTTGAAACTAAATATAGTACTAGCTTCCATATATTAAATCAATCTACTGGTTATTTCTATGAATCATAAAAATACCATTTCACAAATTTTACTTTCAATCACAAAGAACTGATAATATTTTCCTTGCAAAATGAGATTTACATCCTCTTTTCTCAGCAAATGAATATAGAAAATAGTGCAGGAGAGTATGGCTGGCAGAGATTCATGAATAGAAGCTGGGCGTTTTTTCTCAGGTACCCCAAAGGGGAAATGTTAACAAGGAGCTATAAGGTGGCAGAGAAAGCCTAATGAAGTTCATTTCCCACCAGTCAAAGAGATGAACATTTTAGGAGGCACAGCAATCGATCAGTAGGCTTATTAAATATTAACACATCTTTTTCACTTTCTTCATTAGAGTTTTTGCAGAGTAACTAAGAATGTGACTGCGCCAAAGACTTGAACTCTTTCAAGAACCAAGGTAGACATCAGCAATCAGTGTTGATATTTAATTATAATACATGATGCTTCATTTCAGAAATACCAGTAATGTCACTGGCATAGAACTCTAAAGAATAACCATGTATAATCATCCTGTCTCTTTATCCTCCACGTGCACACACACACACACACACACACACTCCTTGATTAAAGGCATAAAGCCATAGTCAATTGTTAAGAATAAGCACTTGGCAGATCAGAAAGCTACTAAATAAAATCCCTAGACAGTCTTTGTGATAGTTGTTTTCAAGATCTTAGATGTCTTGACAACATTACCCTTCTAAGTGCAGGTTACAACGTTTATCCAGACTTACCTCCTGGATATTTTAGGTGAGTATAGTGCTCAGTCTGTACACCTGCTTTTGAAAACAGTATCCTGTTTGATTTTCAAATGTATTTTGGGGGGTGTCTTCTACTGTGATTATTGTATTGTCAGAGTGTACATTTTAACCACATAGATCTCTTAGAAAACAGCAACTGATTCCTATAGGATGCTGAAATGCCTCCTTAAATACTCAGAAAAAAATGTTTCTCCCTAATGTACTTAATTTTCTTAGCTGAATGATAAATTTGTACTACCTTAAGCAATTCTTCATCACTGCATCCTTAGACCACTGTAAGGGGTATATTTGAAGACTGAGGTTAAATTATTATAGTCATAAAAATATTTCAGGCTACAAATATATGATTCTTAGGGAAAAATAAAACTGTTTACTGCTTCTGAATTGAACTTTCAAAATGCTGCTTTGAGAATATATGTTCATGCTGAAATACTTTTGTTACTCTCCATTGCCCAAAGGTCAAGTCTAGTCTTCCTCTGCAGAGGGTTTCACAATCTGGACCCTTACTTTTCATTTATATCTCTTCCCCATGTCAATCAAACTGACACACTTAATAGACTGAATTTATTTTGTTTTCTTTCACCTTTATTATTTTGCTCACTTTCCTTGATTGGAATTTCCTTTCTCTTTTATGCAAATTCCAACTATCTTGATGTAACATTATTGGGAGCCTACTATCTGCAGTGATTTTACGTGGAATCTCCAAATAAATCTCTGAAACAGTGGCTTATTTTAAAGATTAAGAAACTATGGCTTGCACATACTAAATTCCTTTCCTGAGGCACAGAGCTACAAAATGACAGAGACTAGATTTAAAATACAAGTTCAGTTTTTTTTTCTTTTTTATTTCACAGTTGCCTTCAAGCCAGATAAAATTCTATCTCCTTTATAAGACTTCTCTACTAAATCTCTAGTAATTTCCAAACTCCTAAACAAAATTGCCTGTATAATTAACTGGCAACTGTAGTCATGTAACATTTCCTTATTCTGTGACTGCCTCCTCCTCTAAATCATATGCTTCTAAAATGAAGAGTTCTGACTTTTTCTAACCCCCATAATATTTTGCAAAGCCTAAATTTCTTAATCTATGTATTGATAAAACAGTAAATGGCATTGTTTCAAGTTATAAAAATTTTTTCACTTCCCTAGACCTTATTCTGTTAAAATGTACAATGTCGGAGAAATGTTTCTTTTATGTGAGGATATATGTATACTCATAAATATATGCCTCTATCTAAGAGAGGGGCAAAAAAAGAGGCCTGCTTGATATTGAACATCTAGATGGTACTTGGGAGGATGATAGCGGATCCTCAAGATCCCCTTGGTCTGAGCACTAGTACATACATCAAGCAGATTACTAGTGTAGTAGGCATGAAGAATCATTACTCTTCT
This sequence comes from Pongo pygmaeus, assembly GCF_028885625.2. NCBI lineage: Eukaryota > Metazoa > Chordata > Mammalia > Primates > Hominidae > Pongo > Pongo pygmaeus. Next base: position 150,607,078 of record NC_072373.2, on the reverse strand, counting down.
GCTGTAATTGTTTATTGTCAGTGGAAACTATGCCTAAGCTCAGTATTCAAGGCAATAGTTAAAGTTAGAGATTTCATGATAGTGAATCTGTCTGAGCAAGGAGTACATTCAAACTCCAGCACTGGATTTAGCTTGGCATCTTTTAACCTGCCCATGTTGTATTCAGACAAAAGAGAAATGTAAAAAAATAGATCAGTAGTGTACAACATTAAGCCAGTGTCAGAAATATGATTTCACCAGGGAATTATACATTCATCATATCTCCTCTTTATCTCTCTAAAAACAAACATACTTAAAATTTCACATTGCAATATTTCATGTTTATTTTTGTAATAGACCCTTAATAGAAACAAATGAGATATACAAGCATACATTTCTAGGAGGTAATTTTGGAAACTGGAATAGCTTAGTACAATAAATGTTTTTAGAATAAATGAATAATTGAATATAACTAGGTTAGACTTTAGTAATAGAAATTCTATATTTAATACCTTAGAGGCCATGACAACTTTTAAAGATCTGTTAAATTTAATTTAATTCAATCCAGAAATTGGTACCTTCCTGTTTGGAGCCGTAGTAATGAGTGATTCTGTAAAAGAGCCCTTGTTTCCAGAGGAACTCCTATCAACTATAGGAATATTCAGATGATCTAAGTGAGAATTTTGCAGCTAATGAAAGAAATGGGTTCAAAAAGAACTACAGAAGGCAGGCAAATGTTGCAGGAAAGGCAGTATTAATAGTCAAATGGCAGTGCTAGAATAATAATAATTTAAGGATATTAACAATGACATTTGTATAATTGTGGTCTGGCACTATCCCTCGAATTCAGAATGATCTTGGTTAGGATAAATGCCAAGTAAACTATTTCAACTTATTTGTAAGTTGCATTTATAACATTGATCTGAAATCCATCTGCAACTGGTATTAAACTCATTTAATGCCGTGTTAGATTCATATTCTGGAAGCTAAGCATTGGTTAAAAAGAAGTGACTGGGAAAATGGTAGGTTTGGAGAAGCATTGGAATCATAACTATAGTAGCTGTGATTTTGGGAAAAGTAAGCAAGATGTGCAACAGAAGACCTGGAATGGAGTTCCAAATCCAATCACTACTAATTGAGGTCCTTTAAAAGTCTTGATCCTTTATAAATTTGACTTTATTAAATTGGGATGAAAATGTTAACACCTAACTCAGGCTGTGAAACTATTTGTCAGAAAATATCTGTGAAAGTTCTAAGTAGTGGTTAAAGTACATAGAATTATTAGTATACTTCGTCAATTTATGTGAAAGACTGACACAGATGCAGATTAATAGATATCTTCTTCCCTCGTACATGATCTGTTTTGTTTTTTTTTTTCTTTGGATGGAGTCTCACTCTGTTGCCCAGACTGCAGTGCAGTGGTGCGATCCTGGCTCACTGCAACCTCTGCCTCCCGGGTTCAAGCGATTCTCATTCCTCAACCTCCGGAGCAGCTGGGATTACAGGCATGTGCCACCATGCCAGGCTAATTTTTTATTTTTAGTAGAAACGGAGTTTCTCCATGTTGGTTAGGCTGGTCTCAAACTTCCAACCTCAGGTGATCTGCCCTTCTCGGCTTCCCAAAGTGCTGGGATTACAGGCATGAACCACCGCGCCCGGCCAATCTGTTTCTTTTTAATGAATGGCAAAAGGAAAAGTATTCTATAGGCTGATAGGCTTTGGAAAGGCCTTCTTTGCAAAAGTGCCAGTAGTTTGTTAACCTGTTATGTTTTATGTCAAACAAACTCCTACTTTTCTTTCCACCTTTGAAAGACAGAGCTCAGTTGCAAATATCTCCAATTGAAGTAATGTACTAATGGCACATGAAGGTAAAAGTGACTGATGACAGATTAATCTCTGAGATAAGATTTGATAGCAATGGTTAACTAGTCAAAAAAGCCCTACAACTTTGATATCCAAGGTGCGGAGTACCTTGACAGAGATGCAGCATTTAAAAAGGGATGAATGAGAGTGCCACAAAAATATGGAGTCACTTTAAGTAGAGTTCACCCTATGGTCAAACGATGTAGCAGATTCTTTGGCAGATCAAAGAGAAAATCTAGTTTCCTCAGATAAAGGAGCTTAAACAGTTGAGGAAACAAAAATGGGACCTCAAAATACTTGAGTCAAAGCAGAAAACATGTGAACTAAATGACTGAAAAACTATTCCTGGGGGTGGAAAGTTTAAAAAAGTCACTTTTGAGTCTAGTGAGCAAAGGCCAACAGAGAAACTGAAGAGTAAACACGCCATGGTTAAGAGGGAAACTTTTGCCACTGAGTGATGCTGGTGTCAAGAGTATATTTAAAATTACCTTAGAGATCAAGGGTAGAAATTCCGTCTGGGCTAGTGGAGTCAGGAGAAAATCTCAGTGTGTAAGAGGAGAGATCAAAGTTAAAACCTCAAAGCTTCCCAGAAAACCACAGACAAAGTAGCATGTTTCTAATGCACCCTGAATGTGCATTTCCAGAGGCAACACAGAAGTTGAGGGTATTTTGTGAATATTCATTAGAAAATAACAATTATTTTAAATTATTATATTACTTATAATATAATATTTATGTATTTATATAATATAATAAGGGGGAAACAAAGCCACAGGATAAAAAAGCGTTATATATTTAGGTGGGTTCAATAGATACTACACATAGTTGTATTTTCGTACTTTGATCCAATTCATACATAAAATTTAATATCTTTAAAGTGAGATAAAATTTAAGCAACTTAAATTTTAGATAATGCCAAAATTGGATTTAGATGCTAGGAATTCTTTTCAATATGTTTTCACTAAATATGTAGCAGTGAATATGCATGTGAAGAGATATGTTTCACCATTTAACACTAAATTAAAAGAAATGTGAACTTTTTCTTCAGTTGTGAAGTTCAGATCTTCCTTTTCTCATACATGAGCACATCTCTAAGTTCTTTCATGGCAAAAATATCTGGAATATTTATGTTTTTACTATTGGTTTTTAAATCTCAACTCTGCCACAATAGCAAATGTACTTGCACAGAAAAACCAAGTGCTAATATTTGAGACCGTCGAAGAAGGATCACTTCAAATGGAAGTGATTAACATTATGGCTAACACTTTATCACTGTTTTGTGATACCAGTGTTTTGTGCCAACTATCCCAATAATAATGCTAAAAATCGCATTAATATATTGACAATAGTAGCAATTTATTTCAAATAAACAGAAAAAATGGTCCATAAAACTGAGAAAGATCATATTAATTTATTGTCAACATGATAACTCTGCCACATGTAAAGACACCACAGATGTTTCTGGAAAATTGACACAGCGTTTAGTATTGCAGGCTTAACACTGCGATCATTACCGAGATCACGTTCAATGACTTGTTGTAACATGTATAGAACCATTAAGCCGGCTTCAAATAAAAGGATGCATTTCGAGTATAATGAATATTCTGCCTCGCCCCAGTATTATTCTTCTGGATGTTTTTCTCACACAAGATCTTTATAGAGTCTTCAGCTCACATGATCTCTGCGACACTTGTTTCTTTGATTACTTTCTATTACTAAAATCATCTCTTCAGTTTAGCCTCTCATCTACAACTAGCTCCTGAAATCTTTCTACCTCTCTGATTATCTTACTATTTAACCCTACTTGGCTTTCCTCTACCTCTGCCTATCCTTTCAATGTTTGTATTCCCCTGAAGGCACTCGTTCAACTTTTGTGTTCTATACATTCTTCCTGGTAGATCCTAGCCTCTGTCATAGCTGCAGCTACCATTTATAAACTGATGGCTTCTAAAACTTTAAACCCAACCCTATTCTCTTAAATTCAAAAATTATACTTCCAACATTTCTTACAAACCATTACCATTCAGTCTGTATCCCAAGTAATGATTCCAGCTGACACATGTTTTTGGAATTTGGCTTTTACTATCTAATTACATAATTCCTGTCCTAGGCAAGTCTCTCATATGCCCCCATATGTCTTGCCTAGACTTTTAAAAATGGCCTCCCACATAATTTTACAGTGACAACTCTTTCTCCAGACTTTAGCAAAGGTTGCTTTAGGTAGAGCACACATTGAACCCTGTAATTTCTCTACTAAAAGGCCTTTCATATGATTTAGTGTGTCCATGAGATAGAGTTCAAAGGCTCTGATGCGTATCAGGCAAAATCCTCTAAAATCCTGGCTTTCCAAGCTCACTGAGCCCAAATTCTCCATTACCCTATAACCAGTGGCCTCCAGATCCACTGACCTTCTTAAACTCCTTTTCTTATCATGCTCATTCACTGCTACATGCTTTTTACCTGTCACTCTATTGGCCTTGAATGTTCTTTCTGTTTCCCATCTGGCAAATGCCTACTTACTCTTTAACTTGTCCACTTTGTGAAAACATATTAAACTCAAGAGAATGTGTTGTTTCCTTCTCCTTTTTTCCTATGTTATTATTTTCTCTTTTGCAGCATTTTTATCATAGTATTATAATGATCTATTCACAAGCATCTTATCCATTAGAAAGTGTTGTAGTCATGTTTACATCTTCCATTGCCTAGCACTTAATGGTTCTCTGGAGTTTCACAGTTAGTAAGTAACTAAGCTGAGATTTGACTCCCAGTCTTCTAAGTCAATATCCAGACCCATTCCCATTAAAATGGATTGCCACCCTGTCTTGGGGTTCTCTTTTCCTTTTGGGCCTGTATTCTTAGTTACCCAGCATTTTTCACTCTGGCTGTGCTTGCTACTTTATCAAAACAAACTTGGATTCTAATTTATCAGGATTATACTCAGTGGTTTCATTGCCATTGTGATATTTTGGAAAAGGCAAAGATGTCACAATAATTTAAATCCTTCATACATAAGCATCCAGGTATAATTCACACTCTTTATTTGTGGTTACAATGCATGTGAATAGGTATTTTATGCACTTTCTTTATCTGTATACTGGGTCATTTTGACAAGTCTGCAAGGTGCGGACAAATTTCTTCTCCTGTGTATGTATTTTCATCCATGATATGTGACTGAATGCTTTCATTTAGGAACTGGGAAATGTTGGGATTGCTAGCAGCTGAAGAAGAAACACTTAGGGATGAGTGAAAGGGATAAAAATGAAGGGAGAGTAGCATGATGCCTATACTTTATCTCGCCTCTTCAATTGAGTTTGAGTAATATTGGATAAAGATTAGAATATGGCGAAAATTTTAGTTTGGTTTTTAAATGTAGACTTATTTATACCTATAGAATATGTTATAACTATCACAGGTTAGGAAATATTTGAGTGAAATTCACCTATATTATATCCTGTCATTACTAAGCAGTTTTGAGGTAGAGTAGGTTTTAGCCATATATGCCTTTATACACAGAGAGAAATATTGTCTGGGCCCACGGAAGAAATTTGTAGCAACTGGGGAGCTACACAGTGCCTGAGACATATTGACCTCTCCCAGGCTCAAAAGTGTGTGACACAGCAGTACAGAATACAAACACCTTACAAAGACATACAACATATATAGATAGGTATATGAAGATATATTGAATGAGTTTTCGTATTTTAATAATACTGGGCATTTTTTCACCTAAAAGATGGTATTTGGATCAAATGAATATGTAACAAAAGTGACTTATTTAGTTTCTCAGAGTTTCAATCTTCGTTTATTTAAAATGAGAGAATAGGACTATAAGATCTAAGTATCCTTGTTTGAAATTCTATTACTTTATGAGAAAATCTCAACAATTACTAATACAATAGAGCAAACATAAACATATATTTGTCCTTTGGAAATCTTTGTGACATTTGAGCAGTCCAGTAAGGATTGTGTGTCTTGTTAAGCTTGCAATTACAAGAAGTGCAAATACTTTTAGATTTGTTTTGGCGTGACATACCGTACATTTCTTTTACCAATGTTGACTATCCAATGAAGTCTGGACTCTAAAATTCTTCAACATTCAAATTCACTGCCTGAGGAAAAACACATGGGTAGAACAGAGAATGAGACTATGGCATTTAATTATTAAATCAATACATGTGCCTGACTTGCAGAAGCTAGGTACAGTTTAAATCTGGTTACAAGAAGTCAGTCATCCATTTTGCAAAATTCTGAAAGCATGCAATCATATCTTTTGCATTTGAAAGCACTTGAAAGGTACAACAGTCTAGTGTATAACTAATTAACTAACTAGAAAGGAAAACATTACATTTGCATTGGGCACATTATATGACCTTTTTCTTTTGAACTTTTCAAACAGTATTGTAGTATGACAGGCGTTTTCCTTTTACATAGTCACAGAGAGTTCTTACAGATCCTACATGAACTCACAGAGAATGGGAGAAGGAAGTTTGTGGTTTTTCTTGCTCTTCCATCTGTAAAACAGCTGTATTTGATTCTTCTTTGTTTTGCCCTAAGACTGTGATGATTTTGCTGTGAGATTTTTTAGACACCAACAACAGTTATAAATACATATATTGTTTTAATGTGAGCTTAAAATTATGCAAGGCATGATTCTGCATACTGTATATACATCATCTTATGTAATATTCACAGAAATCCTAAGAAGTATGTATTCTTATGATACTTATTTTACAGCTATGGAGAAACTGTCAATATAATTTTCTAATGCCTCCTACCTTATAAGTATTGTTAGACATCAAATCCAAAACTTTTACAGATCTCAAAGCTCATTCTCATAATCATCCATCATGGGGGCTCAGTCCTCTTTTCTGTGCATCCACCCACACGTATCTTGGCCTCTTCTAGTGCATGGATAAATGGAAGGAGAGCTTAATTTTCAACTGTAGCTATAGAAGAAGAAAGAAGTGTTTGTCATACCACATTAAAGTCAGTTCAATAAAACTAGTATTAGTTAATTTGCTAAGATATTTTATTTCCCTTAAGCATCAAAATGACTTTTACATGTATCTAGCAGAATGTCCTTACTATATTTTCTTCCATTTTCATGGGTTCAAGTGTGAAAAGTACGCAAGAAAGCTGCAGCTGTGCTTAAAACTCTCATTTTATATGTGTGGTTCTTTTGATCCTCCAATGAAAGGCCACAGAAGGAAAAAGCATGAATTTCTTTGAGAAAAATTCATCCCCCACTTGCTCAATAGATTTGAAAAATCCAGTCAAATTCCCAGGTAGTGTAGTAATATTTTCAGTAATGTTCATGTAGATTATCTCTTTCTTTGAGTTGAATAGAAACTGCTCTGTGATATGGGCAAAATATGTTTCAAACCACATAATTGGTCAGAAATGAAGAAAAAATATGTCATTATAAGGGTATCATTCTCTTTATGGCAAATAAAGTTAGAGAGGTTGACGATACAATGCAGACAAGAAATTGCACTTCTATTCTGAGTGGCTTTCTTAAATAATCTCTAGAGGCTTTACAAGAATTAAAAATTCTTAATAGCAACATCAAACTTCAGTTACTTTGGTTTAGATTTTAAAACAGAAATTGATTTAGCATTTTAGATCTCTAGTGGTGATTACTTCTGCATTCATGAAAGGTGTTGTTAGAGGCAGGCATACCATATGACCAATATGTGCTGATACAGGCAAAGATTTTTATAGTTTCCGGGAAGTCACAAAGATGCTTCCATAACAACTGCAGGAATTGACCACCCCAATCTGTGACAGTTGAGGATGGGAATTTAAATACATGGTTATTAGTGTAGAGAGCAGTTTGCACAAGTATCTTGGAACTGTCCTTATCTATTCTTTTCATTGTTATTGCTACTATTTTTATAGAGCCCCAGGTGTCCGGAGTACCTCAAAGGTGATGTGAAACACAATGAAACAAAACACGTCTTGCAAATTCAACCTTGTGGTTATGATTTCAAGTATCACATGTGTTCTAATTAGCTCATAAGCAGATATAGAGCCTTATGTAATAAAGTATCGTAGGAGTTAGTTACATTATTCTCAGTCTCAATAAAAATAACTGTACTTGACAGTTTGAGTAGCTTTTGTGAACACTGAATATTTTTAGGAGAACATGAAAATTAGAAGAGGCTTTCTAAATATTTCTTAGTAAAACTTACTTAACAAACAATTAGGAAAAAGGACACTTAGATAAAGATAGAATAAATAAATAAATAAATAGCTTGATATTCACATTTGGATGAATCTCTATCAATTCTCTCACATTGATAGAAAAAAAGCATAAATGTGGAGGATCTTAGGTGTTGGAATATTCAATTCTAATACATAGAATGCTCTATACTTATGGGGGGGGAGGGGGGAAGAGAAGAAGGGGAAAAAGAAGAAGAGGTAGAAGAAGAAAAAGAAGAAGGAAGAGGAGGAGGAGGAGGAGAAAGAGGAGGAAGGGGAGGAGGAGGGGAAAAAGAAGAGGAAGAGGAGGAAGGAGGAAGAGCGCAGAAAATTATGGAAATAAAGAATTGATATCAGTAGGAATTAGAGAAATTTTACATTAACTTACCTTATAGGAGATGGAAACAGGACAATAATATTTAGTATATAAAATGTTATTTAAGCCTGATAATTTATAAAATAACTAATTAGACTATAATCACACTGAGGAGAGGGGCCCTAGTGATCTGCCAGCATGAAGTCCATCACAAAATAGGTAAAATTAGTGATTACCTAATGCTTGTCAAATAACATGGGGATAATAATTTGCTGCTTAAATCCCTGCAAATCTAGTTATCTTTAGACTAAGATCAAAGTTTCATGGTAAAGAATATTTTCAAAAAATGGTGCTTGCACAACTGTACATCTGCATTCAAGAGAATGAAGTTGTACACTTACCTCACACTATATACAAAAATTAACTCAAAATCAATCAAAGACCTAACTGTAAGAGCAAAAACTATAAAACTCTTAGAAGGAAACAGGTGTTTTTCATCACCTTGGATCAAGAAATGGTTTCTTAAATGTGACACCAAGAGCAGAAGTAATATAGTAAATCAAATAGATAAATTAGACTTCATCAAAATTCAAATCTTTTGTGTTTATAAGATAACATAAAGGAGGTGAAAAGGCAACCTACAGAATGGGAGAAAAATTTTGCTAGTAAAATATTTGATAAGGTACTTTTACCTAGAATATATGAAGAAGATTTATAGCTCAATTATTTTAAAAAGACAGATAATATAATTTTTAAAAGTAGAAAGCATCTGAATAGACATTTCTCTAAAAAAGATAAACAAATGGATAGAACCCTTGGACATGGCAAACCAGGTTATCAAGTGCAAGGCTGCAGTTGCCTGGGAGGCTGGAAAGCGTCTCTCCATAGAATAGATAGAGGTGGCACCCCCAAAGGCTCATGAAGTTCAAATTGAGATTGTTGCCACCGTGGTTTGCCACAGTGACACCTATACCCTGAGCAGAGCTGGTCCTGAGGGTTGTTTTCCAGTGATCTTGGGACATGAAGGTGCTGGAATTGTGGAAATTGTTGGTGAGGGAGTTACTAAGCTGAAGGCAGGTGACACTGTCATCTCACTTTGTATCCCACAGTGTGGAGAATGCAAATTTTGTCTAAATCCTAAAACTCACGTTTGCCAGAAGATAAAGTCACACAAGGGAAAGGATTAATGCCAGATGGTACCAGCAGATTTACTTGCAAAGGAAAGACAATTTTACATTACATGGGAACCAGCACATTTTCTGAATACACAGTTGTGGCTGATATCTCTGTTGCCAAAATAGATCCTTTAGCACCTTTGGATAAAGTTGGCCTTCTGGGTTGTGGCATTTCAACTGGTTATGGTCCTGCTGTGAACACTGCCAAGGTGGAGCCTGGCTCTGTTTGTGCCATCTTTGGCCTGGGAGGAGTTGGATCGGGGGTTACCATGGGCTGTAAAGTGACTGGTGCATCCCAGATCATTGGTGTGGACATCAATAAAGATAAATTTGCAAGGGCCAAAGAACTTGGAGCCGCTGAATGTGTTAGTCCTCAGGATTTTAGTAAACCCACCTAGGAAGTGCTCATTGAGATGATGAGCACTGATGGAGGAGTGGACTATTCCTTTGAATGTACTGGTAATGTGAAGGTCATGAGAGCAGCACTTGAGGCATGTCACCAGGGCTAGGGCACCAACGTGGTGGTTGGAGTAGCTGCTTCAGGTGAAGAAATTGCCACTCATCCATTCCAGCTGGCAACAGGTTGCACATGGAAAGGCATTGCCTTTGGAGGATGGAAGAGTATAGAAAGTGTCCCAAAGTTGGTGTCTGAATATATGTCCACAAAGATAAAAGCTGATGAGTTTATGACTCACAATGTCTTTTGATGAAATTAACAAAGCCTTTGAACTCATGCATTCTGGAAAGAGAATTCGAACTGTTGTCAAGATTTAATTCCAAAGAGAAAAATAATATCCATCTTGTCGTGATCTGATGTGAGCAGCCTAACAGGCAGGGAAAAGCTCCTCCAAGCTCACAGCCTCGCAGACCTTCAGCAGCTACTCCAGAGAATAGTGTGATGTGTGTAATTCATGAATTTCTGTAATCAAGGACAAGGATAATTTAGTCATGAACCTGTTTTCTGGACCATCCTCCACATAAATAATTGCTAGCTCGTTAAGTAATATTTTAACATAATAAAAGTAATTTCTACCAAAAAAAAAAGACATACAAATGGCCAATAAGCACATAAAAATGTGTCCAGGCTGGGCGCGGTGGCTTACGCCTGTGCTCCCAGCACTTTGGGAGGCCTAGGTGGGTGCATCACCTGAGTTTGGGAATTCGAGACCAGCCTGACCAACATGGAATAACCCTGTCTCTACTGAAAATACAAAATTAGCCAGGCACGGTGGCGCATGCCTGTAATCACAGATACTTGGGAGGCTGAGGCAGGAGAATTGCTTGAACTTGGGAGGCAGAGATTGTGGTGAGCTGAGATTGTGCCATTGCACTCCAGCCTGGGCAACAAGAGCGAAATCCTGTCTCAAATAAATAAATAAATAAATACAATTAAAAAAATGTGTCCAATGTTATTAGCCATTAGGGAAATGCAAATCAAAACCACAATGAGATACTATCTCACATTCATTAGATTGACTAAAATTAAAAAGACAGATAATAACAAGTGTTGGTTAAGATGGAGAGAAAGTCTATTCCTCATATTGCTGGTGGGAATGTAAAATGGTGCAGCCAGTTTGCAAAACTATCTAGAAATTCTTCCTAAGGTTAACATTTGAGTTAAAATAGAGTTAACATTTGACCTAGCAATTGTACCCCTAGGTATATACCTAAGAGGAATGAAAATATATGTCCACATGAAAACTTGGACATAAATGCGTATGGTGCCATTATTCATAATAGCAATATGGAGATAAATTCCCAGATATCCATCAATTTATGAATGAATAAATACAATGACACATATCCACACAATGGAATAGTATCTGGCAAGAAAAAGGAAGTATTGATACTTGCTACAACATGGATGAATCTCAAAACTTTGTACTAAGTGAAAGAAGCTATTACAAAAGACTATATATTATTGCATTCATAAGAAATGTCCAGAAGAACCAAATCTATAGAAACAGAAAGTAGATTTGTGTTTGCCTGATACTGGGGTGAAACGGAGAGTAACTGTTAAAGGATATGAAGTTTCTTTTTGGGGTCATGACAATCACCCCAAATATTCTAAATTGACTATGGTGATGTTGATACAACTCTGTAAATATACTAGAAACCATTGAATTGAATACTTTAAATGTGTGAACTGTACCGTATGTGAATTATGTCTCAATTGTGCTGTTCCAAAATAAAACAATGTAAATGTGTTTCAGATATTTCAATGACAGTCTGAATAGTCTCTTTTCCATGAGGAAAGAAAAACTAGATGCAAAGTATGAAGAGATTATCAAAAGATACCAACCTAAAAATAGAAATGTCATGACAACTGAATTGCTCTAGGGAAAGTTTGCAATTTTTTCAGAAAGTAACATCATCTAACATGTTAATTTTTTCTCCTTGTCAAATAGGTTTATTATATAAACAAAGGCAAGAAAAAAATGTTTCATGACATTAATCTGTCTTAGCTAGGGTTTCATAAATTTTTCATTAACTATAAATAGGGCTGGCCAAATTGTTCAGAAGATGCAAAAAAGCATCTATCACCACTTGTAGAAAAAGTTCAAATGTAATGGTCTTCTGACTGGATCATAGAAATCATTTTAACATGCAATATGCATCATATTGGGAAACTTGGTGGAACTTAGGGGTTGAAACAAAAAAAAAAAAACAAGTTAGAAGAGCATGACAATAAGAACACAAAAAATTATATAAATTGGATAAGGCCATAAGAAACACAGAGGGGATAATTATGAAAGTTGTATAGCACCACCCGCTAGACCAAAAAAAAAAAAAAAAAGTCTAGCTGCTACTGGCAAGCTATGAAACACAATGAAGAAACATATTTTCCAACATACTCATATGCATGAAAGACAATAACACTATCCCATCTGTGGTCTGTTATGTCATATTGCAATGTCGTAGTTATTCTGGGTTTGGAGAGGGCTCCCTCAACAGATGGACCTACAACCTGCCCCACAACACATTCTTCTGAGGTAGAAGAAGTACATTAGAGCTCAAATGACATTATTTTTCATATACAGCCATATACTGGAAATGAAACAACAGATTGGAGTGGAAATGGAGATGTTAGTAGGTGATAAGGACCCCAAAAATCACAAATTAACATTTATGTAATCATAAAGCATAGTATAATGTAATCGGTTATAATATATTGATTGTACCTGACAACTGTGGACACTTTTATAGTTTTCAAAGTGTTTCCAACTCCTTCATTAGATTCACTCTCACCTAAAAAGCAAAGCTGAGCATTTTACAAATAATGCAAAGAAGGCTTAAAGAGTTCAATTATGCTTCTGATACTGGAGTAGGAGTACCCATGTATGAGGAATGATGCCAGTGGGAAATGCAATGCCATATGAGGAAAACGGAAAGATGAAGCATTTTCTTAGAGCTTTAATTCTGCATCAATACAAATAGAATCTTGTCTGGTTCAAGGGGTGTGTGTGTGTGTGTTTATTATATCATGAAATATAATTTATTGTTTAATAATAAATACATATGTATCACAATTCCAACTATTTTATATATATATTCCAACATACACATATATATTTCCCCAATTCCATCGTGAGCTCCCAAGTCGAAGCAGCACCGTCTCCTAAAGCAGAGCCTCGTTAATCTCTTTCCTTCATTCTTGCTGCCTCCCATTTCAGTCTCTTTCCCATGTAGCAGGCAGAGTGACGTTCAACCTGTAAGTTAAATGAACGCACATCTCTGTTCAGTATCATCCAATATCTTTCTATCTAACTCAGAGTCAAATCCAAAGTTCTTAAGATGACCTAAAGTTTTATACCATATGGATCTCTAATAATGTTGTGACCTCAGCTCCTATCCCTCAGTCCTCTCCAACCTCCAATTATGATCCTCCAATATATCTTGAATGTTCCCACCTCGGTACCTTGTCACCGTTCCCTCTACCAAGGATACACTTCCCCTCATATCCACGTGGTTCTCTACCTTACTTTATCTGAAATGCTTTCCCTGAGCTCCCTATCTAAATACTAGACAGACAAACACAATTCTTTAGTTTGTTCTATTTATATGACTTAGAACTATCGGAAACTCTCATTTATCTATATCTTATCCGTGTCTGTTTCCACTGCTAGAAATAAGCTCCATGTGGGCAGGCCTTCGGCCTCTTTTATTCACTGCTTTATCCTCAAAGCTTAAAATTATTCTTGAAACAAAATGGCATTAAGTAAATTTTTATTAAATGAATGAGTGACAAGCAATAATAACAATACAAAATAATAGTAATTATATCTCTTATTCTGCTTCTCACAACAACACTCATCAGTAGAAATATTTAATCTCATTTTTACAGCCAAACGAATTCAGGCTCAGAAAAGTTAAGTTGTACACCCAACAACTCAGAGCTCTATAGCTCAACTTTTACTCAGATTTGAATCTGATATCACTGACACCTGTCTTCAAGTCATTTCTTTAAGTCCTGAGGTTCCTTGGACATTCCGTATGAGCTGCTGTCATCCTTAAGGGAAGGGCTAGCTGTGGGGTTTCAGGTTCCATTGCTGCCATTTCAATCAAGTATCTGATTCTTCTTTAAGATATGAAGGCTTCGTTAAGATTTCATTTAAAGTACTTTTTTAAAGTATTGTTTCCAAGACCTATAGAAAGTGGTCATGTAGTATATGGCATTATATAGTGTGTGGTATAAAAATACATATAAATGATTTATTTACTAGGTAATTGGCATGTTTATTTTGCACCCCCAATAAGGAAAAGAGTAAACTTTTTCTTCTTTGTTTTTCTTCCCCTCTAGTGAATGTTAATTGTGTAAAACACCGCACTTGGTGCTATGGAATATGCAGAGTTGAATAAAACATGCTCTCTTGAGTACTTATATACAAACTAGAAATGTAAAATAAATTGTTAGATATATCATTTACATTTTGTAATATATCTCAGAAGAATTTAACTTGAAATCAGGATATGGAAATCTTAACTTCCTAGAGCACAATCTGAAAGTCAGAGGAAATTTAAGATTTTCAGAACTAAAATATCTGATATATAATCAGTGCATGAGAGTTCATATTTATACCTGGAAGACGCCCTCATTCTGTCTGTTAGGGGCTGCTGATTCACACCTCACACACACTTGAAACATGTTTCTTTCTTTTCTTCCTCCATTCTTTCCTTTCTTCCTTTTCCTTTTTCTAATTCAGCATAATGGAAGAATACAATTAAAAGTGGGGAGAAGACAGCTAAATTAAGTTCCTACACATGAGTGGAATATAAGAGCTGATAACCTGGTAATGAGAGAGCTGGAAAAAAAAAAAAACCTTGACCAATGAGCCTCCATACCACCACAATATACAAGAAAATATGTTCACATCTCTATTTGCAGATAGGGAGTTAATAGTTAAAATAACATGTTTTACTAAGTGTTAGAATTTAAATGGGAAATCTCAATATTTGACAATATCTTCACAAGACAACTTTTTTTGACCAATATAGATAAGTGAGATGTCATAGTTTTGTGGGCATGTAGAAGTGTGTATATTCCACTAATAAATTCAATCCTTTGATGAGCTATTTCAAATGAATAAAACAGTTTATTATACATAGATATATAGCACTACATTATAAATCTTTCATGCATGATTTTATTACTTTTATTTTCATGTTTACTGGGTAACGTTGTAAAATAATGGCCCTGTTAAGGTAATTAATGTTGAATTACAGTGGAAATCCAATTGAATTACTTGTGACATTCACATTAATACTAAATGAGTTCACTGTGATTAATGCTGTTAAATAGATACTAGAGGAATTAATATTGATTAGACAATTATTTTAAAGTGTTGCTGTTTATTGCAATTTATACCAACTTCTTTTTTGAGTAAACCTTCCTTTAGTGATGGCATCCAGTGCAAACTGTGTAATCATCCAGGGAGCCTGAACAATGGGCACACAGTTTTGTGTTGTGTTGTGTGTTGTTTGTTGCATTTAAAATGGCAAAATATGAAACTTTCTTTTGCTCTGACCTCCTTAGTGATGGCCTACTTATACTCCCTAAACATACCAATGTTTTTTTAACAAGTTCTGAATCATTGCCTGTAACTTTTCCCAGATTCAGTGTGCCCCTGAATCCTATGTGTGGTTGCCTAAGATCTACCTGTTCCTTAAGATCTGTCACGTTCTGTCACCCATTTGGCACTTTTTAAACCACCCAGTTAAACTTAGTTACAGTACAGTACTTTATAAGTGCCAGAACACTAGCATATCATTTGAGGTTTAGGATATGATACCCTAATATGATGTTCACATTTTAATATATACTTATATAAATATATCACACATAAATATTTTCAACAATAGGTGTTTTTATATAGCATGGTTTACTTTTATGGCAATTATTAAACAATTTGTACTTATATTATATAGGCACATTCAGATGACTTCCCAAAGATGGTAGAAAATATTGATAGTTATATCTGTTCTTGTCATTTATCTATGAGACTGTCTTGTGGGAATGGAGAGAATGAGAATCAATTTAAGCTCCACCCTTCTGATCTTCAGACAGAAAACTGTGAGGATCAAAAGTATATCTGAACCTCAGTATCTTTTGTGAAAATATGTAATTAGTAATCTTGTCAGGTAGTTACACCAGAATTGTGCAGATCTTTTGAAAAATAAATTAAAAATAATTTGAAACTATTAATTAAATAACTATGGAAGTTAAAACTTTTTTTTTTTTGAGACAGAGTCTCGCTCTGTCACCCAGCCTGGAGTGCAATGGCATGACCTCGGCTCACTGCAACCTCCACTTCCCGAGTTCAAGAGATTCATCTGCCTCAGCTTCCTGAGTAGCTGAGATTACAGGCATGTGCCACCACGCCCGGCGAATTTTTTTTTTTTTTTTTTTTTTTTTTGGTATTAGTAGGGATGGGGTTTCTCCTTGTTGTCCAGGCTGGTCTCGACACTTGACCTCGTGATCCACCCGCCTCAGCTTCCCAAAGTGCTGGGATTACAGGTGTGAGCCACCGCACCCAGCCACTAAAACATTTTTATGCAGAAACAGCTGGTTATATATGTCAGATGAAATTTCTCTTCTTAATAAAACTTGTGAGCAAATTTTCTCCATCAGATCTTGATACCAGGGAAAGGTTTCCTGAACAGCATAAGGAGAGCATTGAGAGAGGCTTACCTTCTGTAGTCTATCAGTCAGAGTTCAAAAAAAAATTTATGTATACACATACATACACACACACATATATACACACATACAAATAACATGACACAAAAACACATAACATGTATACATGAACACATATATCAACATGTGTGCATATTTACAGATACCATTTTTTTTAGGAATTAACTCATGTGGTTGTGAAATTTGTATGGTAGGCTAGCAGGCAGAAGTTGACACTTCAGGGTTGAAGCAGAATTTCTTCTCAGGGAAATCTCAGGGTTTTTTCTTAAGGCCTTCAATTGATTGGATAAGGCCCACACATACCATCAAAGGGTAATCTACTTTACTTAAGGTGAACTGGATTGTAGATTTTTGCCATATCTATAACATATCTAAGCAGCAACATCTAGGTTACTGTGTAATTGAATAACTGGGCACTGTAGCCTAGGTAAGTAGACAGATTAACCATCAGACCTGAAATGGCAATATATCTGGTTGGAATAGAAGTCTCTTCTTTTCTTTTTTCTTTTCTTTTCTTTCCTTTCCTTTCCTTTTCTTTCTTCTTTCTTTCTCTCTTTCTCTCTTCTCTCTTCTCTCTCTTTTCCTTTCTTTCTTCCTTCCTTCCTTTCTTCTTTCTCTCTCCTTCCTTCCTTCCTTCCTTCCTCCTTTCCTCCCCTTTTCTTTATTTTTATTTTGTTTTTCTTAATATTATGATTATCAGGGTTTATTTCTGTTTTAACATTTTTTAACATCCTTTTATAGAAGTTAAGATATTGATTTTGGTAACTTGGCTTTTGCCAATTGGGATACTTTTTCTTAGCAACAGATATGTATATTTTTCAAAATAATTAGTTGTCTGTCTTAGCAACTATTTTTTTCACTATGGTCAATGATGCCTTGCTTTTTCTGCCATAAATAGTATATCATTAATTTCAAATATTGTAAAGAAAAGACAAGTTACTGTTTAACTTCCTTATCTCATTAACATCACAGCAAGTGCTGGTAATAATGGTAGATATGTATAATGATCAAATGATGAATAATCTGTATAAGAAGCAGATAAGAGATACTCTGATATTATGAACATGAGAATAATTTTGGGTACATACGATAATTAAAGCCAACAACTAACTGGCATTCTTTATAGTCATATTTGGGGCTTTAGATACTTTCTTATAAATATTTGAAAGCCAGAGAACTTTGCTTACCAAAATATATTCTCAGGAAAAGCTTCATTATGTAGACTGATTTGCATTTTTTATTGATTCTCTTTTTCTCCAGGCTTTAATAGATTTACTGAAATTAACTGTGTTTCCCAACATCACAGAGTTGGTCTAGAAAATTTTGAAATATTCTTATTGTTCTCAAAGGAAAAAATGCAATCACTCACTCAAATGCTCTCTGCTTGTGTCCATGTATAATTCCTCAATTTAACTTCAAGAACTGTTTAGTGAATTTCCATAGATACCATGGTTTATTGCATTTTTCTAGCCAGGAGTATATTTAAACTGAAAGTAGTTTGTCTTGGTGTCACAACAGAAAACTGTTATTTCCCTTGTCTTTGCATGATCATGATGCAGTGAATAAAAAGATTTTTTAAAAAGAGAGAACTATAAACGGCAAAACCCAGAAGGGAATGCCTTCAGGCCTTACACCATAATAGGAACATCTATAGAAAGAAGCCATTCAAAGATTATGCTCAATTTCAATAAAAATAACTAGCACTGGAAAGTGGAAAAAATTTGTAATACATCTCTAAAATTTGGATTATGTCATAAGTAATGGTTATAAAATATATAAAATCAGTATCAGTCTAGTCCACAAGAGAATAATATTTACAACTTTTTTTAAAAAAGAATAAACTGAAGAACATTGAAGCAAGCCTGCTTCCTTTGAAAGCAGGATCCTTATCTCCAAAGCATAACTGCTTTTTCTACAAATCTTATAATATCTTCTTCGGCACATGTGCAATAGCTGATCTTAAAAGATACATAGCATTATGTGGCTGAGTATCTTTGGGAAAAATCCAGCTCTTTAAGTTAAAATATAGTTTGAGGCTTATCAGGTGGTATTTATGGCATATCTTGTTGGAGGGGGAAATTATCGTTGCTTCCATTAGTGATTAGTGTACCAGAAGTTAAACCTTTTATGCCTTAAAGAATTCATTCTGTTATCATTAGCTTATTATTATTTCATCCTCTTCCTTTAGTATTATCAGTACACTGACTGCTTTCATTTCATCAAGTTAATGCACCAGATGCTAGTGCGATATTTTCCCCCATTATTGCGTAAACTAGAATTTTTCCTTAAACATCCTGGTGAGTGAGTGAGTCAAAAAGAAAGTGTCTCTCATTTTCTGACTATTTCTTTCTTCAAGACTAGGTGAATGAAGATTTGCACCATTTGTTTATTAGTATTATTATTATTATTTTGCTAAGTAGGCAAAGTTGTGCTTTGCCAATAATGCATATAATATCACTATTACAAAAACTTTTTTTTTGGAGGGGGCATGGTACAGACTATTCTGCTCCCTTTCCTATAAAAAAGTTGTCTCTGCCATGATGTGCCTCAAGACTTCTCGCACATCTACAGTGAGACTGTCTTCTTTAGACAAAATCGGCTTTCCATCTTCCTTGAAAATTCTCATTCTGGAGTATTTGACTTCATTATTAATCATGTTTAGCCTTTTATAATTTTATTAGTGGCAATAAATAACAGGACTGTGTTCAGGATAACAGGTAATATCACCCTCAAAACGACCATTGCATGAAATGGTTGTTTTGTCACCTGGTATGTTGTTAAGTCACCTTGTATAAGGATATCCTTGCTAATATTTCCAGTCCATTTTTTCTTTGGATAGATGTAAAAAGTGGATTTTGTACATTTAGTTGTGTTTCTCATATAGTTTATAAACATGTGTAGCGATATTGAAAAAATAGAACCCACTGTCTAAAAACCTACGGTTGTTGACTTGGATTACATACATTTCTATTTTTCAAGTAAAATAACTCTCATTAACATAGCTTATGAGGCCTATCATTAACTGACTCCTGCCTCTGCCTTCAGTCTCTACTCCCACCTGCACTCCCCATCCCCTACTCTGTGTTTTCCAGTCACATGGACTCACTTGCACTTCCCAAAGTCTCCAGGCTCTCCCTGCATTCTGGCCTGTGTATACACCATTCTTTCTGAATGTAACATGCCTTTCCCTCCTTCTTTGGCAGTTTAATTCCTCTTCATTCTTAGCTGTAAGCATGGAAGTAGCTTCCTTAGAAGAGTGTTCTTTGTCCTCTCAAGTCCAGGTTAATTGAATCACCTTGGTCTTTCTGGCCCCTTTTGTACCCACTTGGGTTACCATACTAATCTCATTAAATTGGAACTGCCCATGTGTCTTTATAGTTGGCCCCTCTATACTTAGCACTTAGCACAGGGCCACAGACATTGTAGATAAGATGAGAAAGAATCACTGATGAATGAATGAATAGTCTTTGCATTGTAGTATACTATAGTGCTACACACGAGCAGATAATTTCCTTTCTCTCTATCATTATAACAAAATACATTCTCATTTCCGTCCACTTCTTGATTTGATGTGTTATCCAAAAGTATTTTGAAGCCATGGTTATGGGAGGTCACACCCTAGTCCATGCTGAGCGTTGATTTAAAAATACACTTAATAAAAAGTGTTCAGAAGCACATAGTAATATTTTTGGAAAGGATTTTCTTCTCCTCTTTTATCCAGTTAATGAAGCATTTGTATCCATGGTACCCCTCCCGTTAAGTGGTTGGCTTTCTTCTTTAGCTTTAATTAAGTGTCTTCAGTTAAAGAAGACTTTTAAAATTTGTTTTTAATCACAAACAAATGAAAAATGTCTAAATTCCTTCGAGGTATTTTTCTAAGTCTTCCGATTATATTTAAACAAAACAGGTAGTCAAAGCCTTGGCCCACTCTTTCTTGGACTTGGCCTCTTGAGATACTTCCTGAAATTTCTAGTCACCATTTACCAGGAAGTACCTGACTGTAAAAACAGAGGGTTTCACATCTAAACATTTATTACGTGAAAGGAAACTGCTACTCACATTGAACTTAGCTATAATACTGTTAGCAGAAGTTAATCTGCAGAAGAAGCACTTCTAATTAGAGACTGAAAGCAATCTACAAAGATGTTCACAAACTATTTCTGAGGGTAAATTGCTTCGTATTGCTCAATTTTGTATGTTTTCCCATCTTCATAAACATGGGGATTCTATAGTTCTTTCTTCCAAGAAAAAAAATCTAAATGAATACTATGGCATTGCTCTATTGCTTGCAAACTGAACTTTGTGATCCTTCAGTGGATGCAAAGCAATTCTTGGTCAATGAATAGTATCAAGTGTCGAGATAAACAAAATATTCTATGTATTCTGCATTCTAACACTACTCAGGTAGAATGAGAAGCTTGAACATTACATTTTAAGATCACTAACAATTGTGTATGGTATTGACATGATAAATTAGTTTCTCAGGTTTTTTTTTTTTAAGAAATACACTTTCAAGTGAGACCATAACCAAGTTTTAACTATATATTTCCCCTGACTGTACCCGATATATACTCAAATCATATAAAATTATACAACAAAATGCTTAAGATGAATTTGGCCGTACCTTCAGATGAAAATAAATGAAAACTACCCAGATGTGGCTTCTAAATAGTCCATGTGTTCTCTGTTCTGGCAATGCCAATATCTTTTAGGAATTTATAATAGCGTATTCCTTAAGTTAAATACTTCATGTTGTAAATTGTGAATCTAAAATTCATTATTCCACACTCAGATATACTTTAGCATCATTTATAATTGGTCTCTTCTGAGAAGCTCTTATGTATTTGATAAACCATGCACTTCGGTGGTTTATTTTATTTTATTCTATTTTTATAACGTTTTTTCTCTGCTAATTTTCTTGAAATATTGGTTTATTCTTGCTTTCTTGACTTTCTTACTACTCTCTTCTCATTAATGGCTCCAATTTTTGGTTTTTGTTCTTTATCATCTTTAACCTTTCTAAAAATTTGGCCCTGTGGATCGCCCCTTGACCTCTATAACACTACTTTCTCTCAATTTTCTTATTTTACCTTACTGCCATTTCTTTGTTCATATTCTTCTGAATCACAGGGATTCTCAGAGGTTTTATTCCACTTTCTTTTTTTGTCATGCTCTGATTCCATTTAGACTAGACCATCATTTAATCAAAACAAATGCAGGAAATAATGTAAGTTCACAGGGACAAGCCTGAAAAGTGTTAGGCAGGTTCCAGGCCCCAACGACATTTCTGGACTCAGAATAGAACTGAGAAGTTCTATTTGGACTCAGAAGTCTCCATAGAGCATTACAGTGCTCCACAGACTCTGCTACAAAGACCTGACTAAAGCAATGTGGCATAAAGGAAAGTTAAGGACACATGCCATATTTGACACCAAGCCGACAGCATTAACACTAATCTCAGATCCCATGCTAGTAGGTATGAGATTATTACAGGCTGCCAACCATACTCAAGACTAATGCAAAATTTACACAGGGTTGAGTTTTCTGGCTGAAAATATAATAACATAGGGTCAGGATGATGTAAAAGCTTAGACTTCTGCAAACGCACTCCATTTTGTCTATAACCGTTCAAGATTGCTTTAGTTATCTATTACCATGTAACAAACCACTAACTCTTAGCGATAAAACAAAATAGCTATTTTTATTCTCTGATTTTCCTGTGGTTTGACTTGAATCAGCTGCGTGGTTATTCTGCTCTATGTGATTTCAGCTGGCACTACAATCATCGGGAGGCCCGACTGGACTGGGATATCAAAGACTCACTCCTGTGACTAGTAGCTGGTGCTGGCACTCTGTGAGTAGCTCAGCTGGGTCTAACAATAAGAGTGTGACAGTTCCCTTCCACATGTTCTTTGATGGAGTGAGGCCTTCTCATCTGACTTCATTATTAATCATGTTTAGCCTTTTATAATTTTATCATTGGCAATAAATAACAGGACTGTGTTCAGGATAACAGGTAATATCACCCTCAAAACAACCATTGCATGAAATGGTTGTTTTGTCAGCTGGTATGTTGTTAAGTCACCTTGTGACTTAACATATTGTTAAGTCATATTGTTCATATTGTGACTTAATGAAGTCAAACCAGCATGGCAGCTGGTTTCCAAGAGAAAGTGTTTTAAGAGTGCGAATGCAGAATCTGTAGATCTCTTCAGACGCAAGCTCAAAGTTACAAAATGTAATTTTTTTTGCTTCATTCTCAGACTTCATTTCTTAATGGAAGAAGTGATAAGAAATTTATAGTCACCTTTAATCCACTATATATACATAGAGAATTCAATATTCTGGGACTATCATCTAAACATTTTATTTTTATATTTTCAGATTGGTCTAAATTATATAATAAAAACATTTTAGGGGGAGCCACATGACACTGCTGAATTATTGTAAATTAAAATCACATTGCTTTAATATATGTGTGTGTGTGTGTGTGTGTGTGTGTGTGTGTGTGTGTACATCTGCTACTTGTTATAAGTATGCTACACTTCCTTTTTTATTTTTGAATGTATGTTGGATCAATAAGTTGTGCTTCTTTCCAAAAATCATTTGTGCTGAATTTTTGGCAAAGCCAATTATCACTGAGTTAACATTATCAAGTAAATGTTATGAATAATGTAAATTCACAGGGATAAGCCTGAATATATATGCATTAACTATAATATATAAAATACATCAAATTTATTAGCTATCTTGTAAAATGCATTTTCTATCCTAATAGCTATAATTCTCAGAACATTGAAATATGAATAAGTTTTTCAAAGATATCTAAAAAGATAATGCAAAACAAAAATGAAATTTATATTTTTTAATTTTCAAGACTATGACATCTTCTGTTATCATTATTATATTACTATCATTTCTTCTTCCTCATGCCTAATGTAATTATTTAATTAGGCATTTTAGACATTAAAGGGTATATAAATTTTAAATAACATGTAAAATACATTTCTATGGAAAGTACACAAATTCTTAAAAGATAAGGAAGAACTTTACATTTCCACAGATCATTTTCTTGTTTTTAAAAGCTCTTTTTAAATATTTGTATACATTTAGGGAGTAAAAGGGCAGTTTTGTTACATGGATATATTGCTTAGTGGTGAAGTCTGGGCTTTTAGTGGCGCCATCAGCCAAATAGTGTAAATTGTATCCATTAGGTAATTTCTCATTCCTCAGCCCCCTCCCACCCTTGCACCCTTATGAATCTCCAATGCCTATTATTCTGCACTCCATGTCCGAGCTTACACATTATTTAACTCCCACTTGTAAGTGAGAACATGCAGTATTTGACTTCTTGTTTCTGAGTTATTTCACTTAAGATAATGGCTTGCAGTTCCATCTATGTTACCGCAAAACACATGATTTTTTATGGCTGAATACTATTCCATTGTATGTGATGTGTACCTATATCACATACAATGGAGTAGTAGATAGATATAGATATAGACATTTTCTTTATCCAATCATCTGTTGTTGGACACTTAGGTTGATTTCATATCTTTGCTACTATGAATAGTGCTGCTATTAAAGATATCATTGCAGATATCTTTTTAATATGATTTATTTTCTTTAGGTTAGATATATAGTAGCAGCATTGCTGGATCAAATGGTAGGTCTATTTTTAGTCCTTTGAGAACTATCTTTCCTGTTTCCCATAGAGTATTACTAATTTACATCCCCACCAACAGTGTATAAGCATTACCTTTTCTCTACATCCTCACCACCATCTGTTAGCTTTTGACTTTTTAGCAATAGCCATTCTGATGGTGTAAGATGGTATTGTATTGTAGTTTTAATTATCATTTCTCTGATGAAAATTAATGTTGAGCATTTTTTCTTATGCCTGTTAGCCATTTGTATGTCTTCTTTTGAAAAACGTCTGTTCATGTCCTTTTTTACTTTTTAGAGGGATTATTTTGATTTGTTTATTGTTGAGTTCTTTGTAGATTCTGTATATTAATCTTTTGTCAGATGCATAGTTTGTGCTATTTTCTCTCATTCTGCAGGTTGTCTGTTCATTTGATGTATTATTTATTTTGCTGTGCAGAAGCTTTTTAGTTTAATTAAATCCCATTTGCCTCTTTTTGTTTTTGTTGATTTGCTTTGGAGCTCTTAGTCGTGAATTATTTGCCTAGAAAAATGTCCAGAAGAGTTTTTACTAGGTTTTCTGCCATTATTTTTATAGTTTCAGGTCTTATATTTAAGTCTGTAATCCATTGTGAGTTAATTTTTTCCCCAACATTTTCAACCTCTTCATCGAGAACACCTTGAGTTAATTCTGCATATGGTGAGATGTAGGGGTCCAGTTTCATTCTTCTGCATATGGCAATCCAATTGTGTTGGCACCATTTATTGAATAGGATGTCCTTTCCCCAGTGCATGTTTTTGCCAACTTTGTTAAAGATCAAGTGGCTGTAGGTGTGTGGCTTTATTTCTTGGTTCTCTATTCTGTTTCATTGATCTATGTGTATATTTTTATACCAGTGGCATGCTTTTTTGATTACTCTAGCCTTTTAGTATAACTTAAAGTCAGGTAATGTAATGCCTCCAGCTTTGTTCTTTTTATTTAAGATTTCTTTTGGTTACTTAGGCTCTTTTTTCCTTCCATATGAAGTTTAGCATTATTTTTACTAATTCTGTGAAAAATGTAGTTGGTATTTTGATAGGAACTGAATTGAATCTGTAGATTATTTTGGGTAGTATGGTAATTTTAACAATATTGTTTGTCTGGATCAATAAGCATGGGATGTTTTTTCATTTGTTTGTGGCATCTATAATTTTTTTCATCACTGTTTTCTGGTTTTCCTTGTAGAGATATTTCACCTCTTTAGTTAAATAGATTCCTGGGATTTTTTTTTTTTTGGTAACTATGTAAATGGGATTGACATCTTTATTTCGTTCTCAACTTGATTGTTATTGGTATTTAGAAATGTTACTGATCAACAAACTAGGCATAGAATGATGTACCTCAAAATAATAAAAGCCATATATGATGAACCCATAGCCAACATCATACTGAATGGGGAAAATTGAAAACATTCCCCTAGGAACTGGAACAAGACAACAATGCCCAGTGTTATCACTTCTATTCAACTGAATACTAGAAATCCTAGCCAGGGAAATCAGGCAAGGGGAAGAAATGAAAGGCATCCAAATAGGAAAAGATGAAATCAAACAATCTCTGTTTGCTGATGATATAATCCTATACCTAGAAAACCTTAAAGACTTCTCCGAAATACTCCTAGATTTGATAAATGAATTCAGTAAAGTTTCAGGATGCCAAATAAATGTACAAAAATCAATGCTACAGATCATTTTTACCATTTGAAATTCCTTTAAAGCATAAATTTTGATTTAGATTTAAATTCAATTTCTCATTTATGAATCTTCGAATTAACGAGGACATTGAAATCAAGAGGACAGTCTTCAAGCTATGAAAAGACTTCTTTAATTTACTATTTCCTTGTATAATGGATTGAGGAGAATTATTCTTTCCATGAAGTTGTCTGAGAAGGAAAAGCAGCTTCTGCCTCCTTTTTTGTGTGTGTGTTCTCATCATAGCCATACCTAAATGTTTCTTGTGCGTCTAGACTTAAATGAGTATTAGAGCTGAGTTAATTTTTGTAACACCATTGATTATTCAATTGGGAGGGATGTCAATTTCTAAGTGACTCAAATTTTCATTGCTATTTTTAGATTTCCATAGTATTATTAATATAATAGCAGCATATGAACTCATAATAAAGATCTATTTTCTGAAATAAATTAAAATAAAACTAAGGTTTTCAAAGACATTTTCTTGAATACTTTTAGTCCTAAGACATTAGTCTTTTAGTTAAAGAACAACCTTAGTAAACTCAAATGAATGAAGGAACCTTTATAAAATAATGTTAGATTGATTGTAGTCTTGAATATTTTTCTTATTTAAAGCCAACCAATTGACCAGAACTAAGGACAGTCCCAAAATATACCTGCTCTTACATGCCTTTGTGATTTAAGACAATTTAATCACTTTTCCTTTGTGTGTGTGTGCGTGTGTGTGTGTAGCTATATGGATTGCTATGTAGACAGACAGATACTTTATCCCTTAAATTGTGTTGTCCTTTTGTATCCTCCACTGTCTGGTAAGCTAGTTTAGTGCTTAATAGCAGCATAGTCTCTATGTGTTGTTATAAATCATTCACTGGAATCTCTAATGTTAAAATATCAGGGCTATTTGGCACAAGAGACTGGTATAATCCAAAATAGGGAAAGCTTATATTGTATTACTATTATGACTAGCTTTGGGCAGTGAAAAAATAAATTTAATTAGTATTACAAAAATGCAACCCCTGTGGTTTACCCTGAATTGTACATATGACAAAATATCTCAGGCAATTAACCTGGATGTGACAGATACAGGGCATGCCATATGACAATGTATGAAAGAATGCTATTGCCCTATTTATAATTGTCTAGTAAATGATGTCTAGAATTCTAAGCATAACAATAGTTATTAAATACACTTGAATGAAACCAAAATACTTTGTAGCCAGTATACATCACCATTCTTTTCTTTTACAAATAAGATTCTCTTGCCATATAGTCTGTTTTTCCAAAATCAACAGCATTCTTGTAACAACTCCCTCCCCATCCTCTTCGTGGGAAGATTCTGTACCTAGATTGTATTCTGTTCATAGAAACTTTGAATTTTCAACCTGTGTTGTTTTAGAATCCAGATGCTTCATTTGTCAATTTTAAACTCTCATTTTTATCCAACTCTTATTACTTTAAAAAATGCTTGGAGTTGCCAAAAAGTTAGTTTAGTAAGTGGTAGTATTTGTTAGAGTGCTAGATGAACAACCAGTTGACTATAACCTAATATATAGTTAAATTTGTGAAAAGAAAATATTAAAATCAGTAATTTTAGTAAAAAGATTTTTTAAATAACTTGTAAAGAGCCCTGTTATGTATGACTGCAATAATTAGCCAAGTCACTTTATATCTAGAGAAGCTGAAACTAATTGCCTGGTTCCATGTATTCTCAAATATTGAGGAATTTTTCAGCTACATACAAACACACACACACATACTCACACAAATTACAGCTTTCAAGGATTTGCCTGTTGTCTGTCAGACTGATAAGTATCTTATACAAAAGGGTAAACATCATATAAATACACAACTATATAAATTTATCAATATGTAGGAAAAAACAATAATACTTTAATTCTAATATTCCTTTAGATATATATTTTAGGTCAATATATCCAGAGATAGCACTATTCATTTTTAATGATTAGAAGTGCAGTACAACTGTGAGAAGTATGTTTCTAGCACTTAGACTTAGCAACATCCTCACCACTTCACATGGCAGACAAAACTGACATTAAAAAAATAGTAAATTGTCTGTCCACACATTTCTACTGAAAAACCGGTTATACAGCTACATCTAGATGCATGTGCAATTCAACAGCCCTGATATAAGACATTAAAAGCATATGAGATAATTTATAACTTGAATTTTTTTTTTTTTTTTTTTTTTTGAGACAGAGTCTCCCTCTGTCGCCCAGACTGGAGTGCAGTGGTGCGATATCGGCTCACTGCAACCTCCACCTCCCAGGATCAAGCAATTCTTATGCCTAAGCCTCTCGAGTAGCTGGGACTACAGGCACACACTGCCACGCCCGGCTAATTTTTTGTATTTTAGTAGAGACGGGGTTTCACCATGTTGCCCAGGCTGATCGCGAACTCCTGAGCTGAGGCAATCTGCCTGCCTTGGCCTCCCAAAGTGCTGGGATTACAAGCGTGAGCCAGAATTTTTTAAATATACAATCATTTTGCACTATCTTTATTATATCACTCTAACTAGCATTTTATATTTGTATAGGACTTAAAGAATAGACTATCACATGCATTGGATTAAATTATTGTAATTAAATAAGAAATTTTATATTATTCTAACTTCATTGTTGTTGAAATGTTACTTACTTTTTTTTTTTATTATACTTTAAGTTTTAGGGTACATGTGCACAACGTGCAGGTTAGTTACATATGTCTACATGTGCCATGTTGGTGTGCTGCACCCGTTAACTCGTCATTTAACATTAGGTATATCTCCTAATGCTATCCCTCCCCCCTCCCCCCACCCCACAACAGGCCCCAGTGTGTGATGTTCCCCTTCCTGTGTCCATGTGTTCTCATTGTTCAATTCCCACCTATGAGTGAGAACACGCGGTGTTTGGTTTTTTGTCCTTGCAATAGTTTGCTGAGAATGATGGTTTCCAGCTTCATCCATGTCCCTACAAAAGACATGAATTCATCTTTTTTATGGCTGCATAGTATTCCATGGTGTATATATGCCACATTTTCTTAATCCAGTCTATCATTGTTGGACATTTGGGTTGGTTCCAAGTCTTTGCTATGGCGAATAGTGCCGCAATAAACATATGTGTGCATGTGTCTTTATAGCAGCATGATTTATAATCCTTTGGGTATATACCCAGTAAAGGGATTGCTGGGTCAAATGGTATTTCTAGTTCTAGATCCCTGAGGAATCGCCACACTGACTTCCACAATGGTTGAACTAGTTTACAGTCCCACCAACAGTGTAAAAGTGTTCTTATTTCTCCACATCCTCTCCAGCACCTCTTGTTTCCTGACTTTGTAATGATTGCCATTCTAACTGGTATGAGATGGTATCTCATTGTGGTTTTGATTTGCATTTCTCTGATGGCCAGTGATGATGAGCATTTTTTCATATGTCTGTTGGCTGCATAAATGTCTTCTTTTGAGAAGTGTCTGTTCACATCCTTTGCCCACTTGTTGATGGGGTTGTTTGTTTTTTTCTCATAAATTTGTTTGAGTTCATTGTAGATTCTGGATATTAGCCCTTTGTCAGATGAGTAGATTGCAAAAATTTTCTCCCGTTCTGTAGGTTGCCTGTTCACTCTTATGGTAGTTTCTTTTGCTGTGCAGAAGCTCTTTAGTTTAATTAGATCCCATTTGTCAATTTTGGCTTTTGTTGCCATTGGTTTTTGTGTTTTAGACAGGAAGTTCCTTGCTCATGCCTATGTCCTTAATGGTATTGCCTAGGTTTTCTTCTAGGGTTTTTATGGTTTTAGGTTTAATATTGAAGTCTTTAATCCATCTTGAATTAATTTTTGTATAAGGTGTAAGGAAGGGATCCAGTTTCAGCTTTCTACATATGGCTAGCCAGTTTTCCCAGCACCATTTATTAAATAGGGAATCATTTCCCCATTTCTTGTTTTTGTCAGCTTTGTCGAAGATCAGATGGTTGTAGATATGTGGCATTATTTCTAAGGGCTCTGTTCTGTTCCATTGGTCTATATCTCTGCTTTGGTACCAGTACCATGCTGTTTTGGTTACTGTAGCCTTGTAGTATAGTTTGAAGTCAGGTAGCGTGATGCCTCCAGCTTTGTTCTTGTGGCTTAGGATTGACTTGGCAATGCAGGCTTACATTTTTTTAATCATTACATAGTTACAAAAATTATTTCTCTTAAACTTAATTTTTAGCTAGTCCAGGGACTTCATTCAGTCAGTTTTGTCTAATTTGAATTGAACTGACTGGATTTATTTGAACAGGCGGTTGTCCTAGGGCAGTCTAAGAATGATTGAGACAAAAATGTCAAATGGAATGTTCAGCAGATAGAGTGTGCTTAGCAGTCAGTGGCCAGAGGACTGGAGTTCAGTATCCATGAAGATTCACTAAAGACAGGAAGCAATGTTAGATTCTGAGCTTTGAATATTTTCTGGCAACAGGTAGATGATCCACTGTGATACAGTTCGGAGATAGCACGCACAGGTCAGAAGTAGGAAAGACAAAGCAGAAGCATAAACAGAAAAATGTCCGAGTGAATTGACTATTCAATTTCTATTTTCAAGGTTCTCAGATCAACTGGAAAGCAGCTTGCAAATCTTTAGTATTTAAGCAAAGTTAACAAGCACCTAACTGAATATTAAGTATTCAGCTGAAGTGGAAGCTGTTGGATTCCTACCTGATTAGACACTCCTGGAAATTCCACTCCCAGCTCTGCATGCTTCTCTTCTAGGGGCTGGAATGTATAGTCATCTTCAGCATCCTTGTGCTGCTGGAGTCACTTGTCCCAGAGAGGAAAGTGCCTGGGAGTTTAGGTTTTCACAGGACATGCAATAGCCAATGATGGACTAATGCCGTGTTTTAAAGGTTCAACTGCCTTTACCTTGACACGGGACAAACTACAATGTAATTTACACCCGAGAGCTCTCTGCACCTGCAATTGTACCTTCCTTGGTTTTTTGGCCTTTCCTCCTCCCATACTGGTTTATCATCAGAGCCCTTGTACATGAATTCTACTTTTAATATTCCCTCCTAGGGAAACAAGACTGAACCACCTGCTAAACAATTAGGACTACATGAGTAACTCAATTAGAATTACAGCCTTAATCCAAGGAAAAAGTTTAATGACTCACTGTGCAAACCATGCTCACTATGCAGTTTATATTAGGTGTGAGGAAGTGTATCTCAAAACATAGTCTGAGAATCACCTGAATCAGAATCTTTTTGGATGGTTATAACAAGCAGGGCTTTTGCCACTTATCTACTGAATCAGAGTCACTGAGTTGGGGCATGGAAGTTTCCATCTTTAAAGACAGCCTCTAGTGATGCTTATGCACATCGAAGTTAAAAAGAATACTCTGATTTAAATCATGTATGAAAAGCAGGCTTATTTCCTAGCTTCCATATGGTTGGAACTGCTATTTGTAGCATAGTTTAGGCTGGCTATGGCAAAGAAACCAGACAGAACTGACGTTATCTGAAAGTATACACACTGTCTGCCAGAGTCAATTTATTTGAGATAATAGATTTACTTAGGACTCTTTTTAAGGATGAGGAGTCCACGATCTAAAGAGGTTAAGTGATTTGTCCAATAGCATGAAAGGCTATCTTTAGATGGTAAGAAGCCCAGATAGCCAAATTCCAAAAACTTTGTACTCCTCTTATCCATGTTACCTCCTATGGCTGTTCATATTACAGCTCTCGAATTAAAGCAAAATTATTATAACGGCCACCACCAACAAAATATTTACAGTCACAGTTAATAATTTTGCCTATTTCGGATTTGCTTATGAAGATATGAACACGTATCTGCTTTGGTGAGAAAAGATTTGTTCCATGCATATTTCTAGACTTTTCCCCTTCATTGTGCTATATGGCCATATAAGACAGATTCTGATGGCTTCAGAGGCTAGTAACAGAGCAGCTGCATATGGGAATATACAGCATCCCGTTTGGATGAGACTTTGTCTAGAATATATGAAAATATTTAGTGGCTTAAATTAATTAAGCAATAGAATGGTTACCTTTATACACACACAAAAAATCATATGCCTGGCATCATGTAAAAAAGCAAGCATTAGCTAACTAAATTGTTCACTGTTTAACTAGTTGATTTATTATCACACGGATGGAACCTGAGTGTCTACACAATTGTACATATGACTACATTCAAATAATAAACACAAATGTTTGAGGAATTATCTCTTATTTTTCAATGCTGATGCTTTGACTCTCATTAATATATACAAAATCAAGTGTTGAGTATATAGTTTTAAATTTACACTTCTATTAATTTTGTTTTTTAATCTAAGAGAGAAATGGAAAATCAAAACAATAAAAATTTGGAATTTTCTTAGTGGTTTTGCAATACATTTACTGGTAGTAAAAGTGAATTGGCTGATACTTGCGCTTTATCATTAAAATATATTTACAATTTTATTTAATATGAAATTAGCATTTGCAGCCTTTAATCATTATAGTTTTAGATGAGTTTCATTCAATTCAGGGTACATTTTCTTTTCACTTAGAGAAATACTATTTGTTTGTGTTGTTTTTTGTGATTATTTTGGATTTCTACTATAGCTAGACCCTGAAATGGCCACATTTAAAATGAATAATTCGTGAGTTTTTGTTTTGTGTAGTTCTAAAAGTATCTTATTGGACAGGACATTGTGAGTGTGTGTATGTTATTTTTCTTTTTTTTATGGCAACCGCAGCACACTACATACTAACTGCAAAACACAAATATTAAATTTTATATTTTTATACCTAAAATGTAATCCAGAAGCTTTAGAGAATGTCAAGAACTGGTCCTTCTCTTAAAAAGCATAGCTTAGTCTGATATACATTTATTAAGTTGTGTAGCTATGCCAAGTCTCATCATGAGTAGATAGTTCTAGAAAATGACCATTGAAAACATACAGTAGCAATTGTCAATCTATGCAAATCTGCTGTATGTTCCATAAGC
Source organism: Pongo pygmaeus (assembly GCF_028885625.2). Taxonomy (NCBI): domain Eukaryota; kingdom Metazoa; phylum Chordata; class Mammalia; order Primates; family Hominidae; genus Pongo; species Pongo pygmaeus. Next base: position 150,574,003 of record NC_072373.2, on the reverse strand, counting down.
TGCAGTGCTTATTCTTCCACCTAGTCTTATATCGTTAGCCCATTGGATAGGACTTTTTATTCCTGTTTATACTCTGCAAATAGTTCCTTTTCTAAATCAATCTTGCTTTAGCTCTTAAGGCTTGTTCTCAACCACGAAGAAGAAAATAAACAAAGACTAGGGCTCATTAGTATACATGCTCCTTCCTCCTTTGCCTTTATTTCCAGTTATTATTTATCTTCATTTTGAATGTATATATACCTTGTGTGTATACATTTATTTACTTATTATTATAAAATACAGACAATTTTTAACCCACATCTCAAAAGCTGCTGTAGGCTTTGTTCATTTGTTTTTACTTGATGACTCTAATTTCAATGCTACATCCAGAGAATCTCCTATTACATTAGGGGATTGTCTCAGTCCATTTTGTGCCTCTATTAACAGAATGCCTGAGACTGGGAAATTTATAAATAATGTAAAGTTTTTTCTCAGGGTTCTGGAGGTTGGCAAGTATAAGATTGAGGGACCATCTTCTGGTGAGGGCCTTCTTGCTATACAGTCTCCCAGCAGAAGACAGAAGGGCAAGAGAGGGTGAGAGAGGACCAAACTTGCCCTTTTATATGGCACCAATTTAAACCATGAAGGTGGAGCCCTTATGTCCTAATCATCTCTTACAGGTCCCACCAGTTAATACTGTTACAATGGCAATTACATTTCAACCAGAATTTTGGAGGAGACAAATATTCCAACCATACCATTGATAAAATGACATTTTTGTATAATGGAAAGATTTAACATTGATGAAAGTTTGATTGGGATAAAGCTGTCTGATTAACATATATGGACTCTGGCATGCCATGTCACCTCCTTCCCTCAGTTTCTGCACCTATAAAATAAAGATAATTATGATGATACTCTATGTGGCAGACTGGATAATGACATAGAGATTCTCACACTCTAATCTCTGAAACATGTGACTATGTTATCTTACATGGCAAAAGAAACTTTGTAGATGGAGTTAAGACTTCAGACCTTAAAATAGGAAGGCTATCCTGGATTATCTGTGTGGGTAAAATGTTATCACATGGCATTATTAATGTTAAAGAGGATGGTAGAAGGTTCTGAGAGATCCAGTGACTGAAGATGAAAGCGTGAAAGAGGCTCAACACACCATTACTTGCTTTAGAGACAAAGGAAAGGAACAACTTGCTAAGCAACTCAGATAGTCCTTAGATGCTGAGAATAGCTCTCAGCTGACAGCCAGTAAGAAAATGGGGAGCTCAGTTCTAGAACCAAAAGGAACTGAATTCTGCCAACAACTGAATGAGCAAGACAACAGATTCTCCCGTAGAACTTCCAGAAAGGAAGACAGCCTGATGACACCTCACAAAGCTATGAGATAATAAACTTGTGTTGTTTTTACCACCACAATTGTGTTTATTTGTTAATGACAACAATAACAACTAATGCAATATGGTTGAAGCAAATATTAACTGTTTGTGAAAACATTTTTCAAGCTTCAAAGTGTAATTCAGTTTTATAAACATTTGTTAAAGTCTCACCCTGAACACACTGATATGTGCCAGGGATATAAAGAAAGGTAAGATATCATCCCTGGTCTCCAAAAACTAATATTTTATCAGAAAAGACTAGCATATAAACAAATAAATCAGAGGCACTGTATGTCAAATTTCTTGTAAGAGGTGTCATGTCAGGAACAGTGACAGGATAAATAAGAAAGTTTAGCTTCTGTAATTGTATATTATCTTGTATTTTTAGCCCTCATTGAAGAGAATCATTAGATTTTTCAACACAACAGAAAATTCCTTTTTTTCTGCTCTAAAACTCTGTAAAAATATATTTGTGTATAAAATTATTTTATGCAACACATTCATGAGTTCTAGATAATGGCCCATATTCAGTTGGTTAAAAAAATAATTTTGCTACTTTCAATTCCTAAAGTGTAAACAACTTTTGAACTCTTGAGCTCAAGTAATCAGAGTATGCTCAATCTGGTCTTCAAATATGAGGTCTTAGATGCATTGTAATTTGTTGAAAATAAATTTGTTACTAGAGAATGGGTTTGCCTTATGCACACAGAATCACATGTTATCATTGTGCTTGTGATGGTAAATTTTGTAAATCAATGTGGTTAGACTATGGTACTCAGATGGCAAAACACTGTTCTATATATTACTGTGGAGGTGGTTTTCAGATGTGATTAACATTTAAATTAGTAGATTTTTCAGCAAAGCCGAATAACTTCAGTAACGTGGATGGGCTTTATGAAATTAATTGATGGCTTTAAGAGAAAGAGAGTATCTCAAGGAAAAAGATATTCTGCCTCTAGCCAGCCTTCAGTCTCAGCTGCAACATCAGCTCTTCCCTGCCTCTCCAGAGTTACTGCAGATTTTGGACTTGCCAATCCCCACAATTGTGTGAATAAATTCTCTAAAATAAATCTCTCTATATGTATATATATCCTATTGGTTCTAATGATTCCGTTTCTCTGGAAAATTCTGACTAATAACTCTGATAAGTTCTTGTCATTGATGATAAACTATACTATAAAATAAAGTCATTCTGCTCTCTTCATAAAATGACATGATCTTTTAAAAATGATGTCATATTTTCTGTATACAATTGTATAAGTAGGCTAGGTACAGTGGCTTATGACTATAATCCCAACAATTTGGGAGTCTGAGGCAGAAGATCGCTTCAGCCTAGGAGATTGAGACCAGCCTGGGCAACATTATGAGACCCCGTTTCTACAAAAAATACATAAATTATCTGGTCGTGATGGAATGCCTGTGGTGCTAAGTTACTTGGGAGGCTGAGGTGGGAGGACAGCTTTAGCCTGAGAAGTCAAGGCTGCAGTGAGCTGTGACTGTGGTACTGCAGTCCAGCCTGGGTGAAAGAGCAATACTCTGTATCAAAAAAATAAAAATATATAAATAAATAAAACTGTATAAGTAAAGTAAGAAAAGAAATGTTTTCCTGATAATAAACACAATGAGTGAAAATTAAATTTCTACAAGTTGTAATAGATTTCTGTTAAAATAATTTAAAAGAGTACATATTAAACTTTTATTTTACTGCTACATATATTAGATAATAGTTCTTTAAATGTGAGCAGGGGAACTAAAATCTACAAAAAAACACATAAGATAGAATGAAATATAACTTAAAAGAATCAAATCTTCTGATTTATTTTGAACATATATTCTACTTCTGAATGTTCCTAATACTATCAAGTTATTGCCATGAAAATAACTCTGTGTATTTAGCATTCATTACTATGCGTGTTATGCTTATAGACCTATCTATTGTTTTATTTCATCTAGAAGATACAAATAAAAGCTAGATATTATTTTTTCCTATTTCTATATTTGAAAGTAAATTCTTAGGGAGAGTCATATAACTTAGAGTCATATAGTTAATTAGGAGGAGGGACCAAATCTTCTAGTGTTCCTAGAAGTGAGATAAATGAGAAGCCTACTGAAATCTTACTTAATCTTTATAAGCAGAAAAGTTCTAGGTCAAGTGAAGGAAACTCTAACTTGAATCAAAAGAAGAGAGAGTCACCCTTCCTAAGTCAATTCCTAGACTTGAGCTTGTTTATCAACCCAGAACACCTTAAATTAAGGGATCAGCCATATCCCTTGGGGGAAGGACTCTGGTACGCTATCAAAAATGTATTCGGCTAATCCTTTTTCCAGCCTTCCCCAAAGTGACCTACAGTCTGGTAACCTACAGTTACCAGAGTAACTGTGCATGGAGGAAAGGAAAGAATCAGAACTTTTAGAGACTGCTGGACACTGGCTCTGAACTGACACTAATTCTAGGAGATGCAAAATGTCACTGTGACCCACAGGTTAGAGTGGGGGCTTATGAAAGTCAGGTGACCATTGGAATTTTAGTACTGGTTCACCTCACAGCAGATTCAGTGTGTCCCTGAACCCATCCTGTGACTATTTCCCCAGTTCCAGGGTGCATAATTGGACTAGATATACTCAGTAGCTGGCAGAATTCCCACATTGGTTTCCTGACCCATACAGTGAGGGGTATTATGATGGGAAAGACCAAGAGGAAGCCACTAGAATTTCCTGTACCTAGGAAAATAGTAAGCCAAAAGCAATATAATATTCCTGGAAAGATTACAGCAACTAGTGCCACATTAAAGACTTGTAGGATGCAGAGGTGGTGATTCCCACCACATCTCGATTCAACTCTCCTATTTGGCTTGTGCAGACCACAGATGGATCTTGGATAATGACAAAGGATTATCATAAGCTTAACTACGTGGTGACTCCAACTGCAGCTGCTATACCAGCTGTGGTTTTACTGCTTGAGCAAATTAACACATTCCCCTGTACCTAGTATGCAGCTATTTATCTGGTAGATACCTTTTTTCTCCATCCTTGCCAATAAAGACCATCGGAAGCAGTTAGCTTTCAGTGGGCAAGGCTAGCAATGCACCTTCCATGTCGTAGCTCAGGGGTATATCAACTCTTTAACCCTATATGTAATTTAGTTTGCAGTGCTTTTGATTACCCTTTGCTTCCACTGGATTCTATATTATCAATTACATTGATGATATTATGCTAATTGGACCCAGGGAGCAAGAAATAACAACAACTTCAGACTTACTGGTAAGGCATTAACATGCCAAAGAGTAGGAAATCAATATGACAAATTCTGGAATCTACTATCTTGCTAAAATTTCTAGTGGTCCATTGGTGGGGATATGTTGAGATTTTTCTTCTAAGGTGGAGGATAAGTTGTTATGTCTGCCACTTCTACAACCAAAATGGCACCATGCCTAGTGAGCTTGGATTTTGGAGGCAATATAATTCTCATTTGGGTGTGTTACTTCTTAAATGGGAGATAGAATTTAAATCTAAATCAAAATTTATGCTTTAAAGGAATTTCAAATGGTAAAAATGATCTGTAGAATTGATTTTTGTACACTAATTTGGTATCCTGAAACTTTATTGAATTCATTTATCAAATTTACTGAGGGACTCAGAGAGTTGATAATTTTGACTGGTGCTCAGAAAAGGAGAAAGGTCTGCAACAGATCCAGGCTGCTGAGCAAGCTCCTCTTCTACTAGAACATATGATCCAGCAGATCCAATAGTACTTGAAGTGTCAGTGGTAGATAAAGATGCTATTTGGAGCATTTGATAGTCTAGTATAGGTGACTCACAGCACAGTTCCTCAAGATTTTGGAGCAAAGCTCTGCCATTCTCTGAAGATAAATAGACAACTTCTCTCCTTTTGATAAACAGCTCTTGGCCTGCTGAGACTTAGTAGAGACTGAACACTTAACCACGGGATATCAGGTTACCATGCAACCTGAGCTGCTCATCATTCACTGAGAGTTATCTGACGCACCAAGCCATAAAATCGGACGAGCTAAGCAGCACTTCGTCATCAAATAGAAATGGTATATATGTGATTGATCCTAACAAGGCCCTGAAGAAACACGTAAGTTATATGCAAAAGTGGCCCAGCTGTCCATGGTACCCACTCCTGCTTCACTTCCTTCTGTCTCTCAACCTGCCCCTGTGGTCTCATGGGGGAGTTCCCTACCATCAGTCAACAAAGGAAGAGGAGACTGGGGCTTGGTTTATAGATGCTGGTGCGTGATATGCAGGCATTACTCAAAAGTGGAAAGCTGCAGCATAATAGCCTTATTCTGGGGCATCCCTGAAGAACAGTGGTGAAGGGAAATATTCCCAGTGGGCAGAACATTGAGAAGTACACCTAGTTGTTCACTTTTCTGGAAGAAGAAATGTCCAGATGTGTAATAACATACCAATTTATTAGCTGTGGCCAATGGCTTGGCTGGATGGTTAGGAGCTTGGAAGAAACATGATTGAAAAATTCATGACAAGGAAATTTGAGGAAGAGTATCAGGATAGACCTCTGTGGGCAGAAAATATAAATATATGTGTGCCATGTGAATGTTCAGTAAAGAGGGACCTCAGCAGAGAAGAGTTTTACAAATCAGGTGGATAGGATGGCCTGTCCAGTGGTTACCGGTCAGCCTCTTGCCTGAGACACCACTGTCATCATCGAACGGGCTCATGAATGAAGTGGCCATGGTGTCAGAGACGGAGAGACAGAGGTTATGCATGGCTCAGCAACATGGGCTTCTACTCTCCAAGACAGACCTGACTATGGTTCCTGCTGAGTGTGTAATCTACTAGTAGCAGAGATCAACAATTTTTCCAACATGGCATCATTTATTTGGGTGTTCAGCCTATTACCTAGAGGCAAGTTGATCCTATTGGTCCACCTCCATCAGGGAAGGGGCAGCACTTTGTTCTTATTGAAACAGATCCTTACTCTATTTAGATACAGTTTGCCTTCCTTGCATACAATGCTTCTGCCAAAACTACCATGTATGGACTTACAGAATGCCTTATTCACTGTTATGATATTCCACACAGCATTGCTTCTGATCAGGGAACATACCTCACAGCAAAAGCATGGGGCAATAAGCCCATGCACATGGGTCTTAACCATATTTTCCACCATACTGAACAGCTGGTTTGACAGAGCAGTGGAATGGCCTTTTGAGAGCTCAGTTACAGCACCAGCTAGGTGGCAATACTTTTCAGGGCTGGGAAAGGTTTTCCCAGGCTATATATGCTCTGAATCAATTTCTCCCATAGCCAAGATTTTTGAGGTCGGGAATAAAGGGTGGAAATGGAAAGAATACTACTGAAAATTACCCCCTAGTAACCCATTCGCAAAATTTTTGCCGCTTTGTAGTAGGCCCAAAGTTGTCTCTCTGAAGAATCCCGACTAATACAGCTATGGCCACTTTTTACATCACTCGCAGTTCAATCATATTCAATGTTCTCCATGGGAGCACATTCTCTGTGAATGGAGTATGAGAATACAGGTCTTTCTGCATAGTGATTTTCTTGTTTTGTCTTTCTTTTCTTTTGTGGTTCTGTTTTCACATTTGATTTTTAAAATGTAACCATGAGTTTTAAATAATAAATTTATGGGTGATCTGCAAAAATTTAGTAAGACTTTTGTGAATAGTTTATAACCCTTCATGAATGATGTACAGTTTATTTTTTTATTTGGAATATGCATTTGGATAAGTTTGTCAAATATTTAGGGGACTGTCAAAGAAATTCTAGAAACATTTTGCTAATTGATTTCCTTTATCTAAATTGATGATTAGAATGGTCACTCAATATTCAGTCTTCTAAGTGAGTGTGTTAAGTGAAAATAAAGACTAGCTCACTTAAAATACCAGAAGACTTTAAAGTGAAGACTTGCTGGGTAAAGTGAGTAAAGGTTACATATATAGATTTTTCCCCCATAAATTATTTATTTTCACTTATCAACATTATCAAGAATATAGTTTTAGCCAAGTCTCCATCAAAGCTGTTTTACATCTTCTCTTCCTTCTCCTAACTTGTTTTACAACTTGGGAAAACAGCTGTCAATTGAAGTCCCTTGTGTGTGGATAACGTCACTTCTTTTTCAGCCCAAACTAGGTCATGTCCTGTTCACATATACTACTTGCTTTTTCCTCATAATACTTACAACAGTTTAAAAACTGATGTTTATTTGTAGTATATTTATTACCTGATATCTCCTCCCAAAATTATCCAAATCTTTGAAAGCAGGACCATAATTTTGCACACTGTTATATTCCAAGTTTCTGGCATAGAGACTGGCTTAAAGAAGGACTTCTATAAGCATTTGATGAATGAAAGAATTAAAAAGTTGATATGTGGTAATAATATATTTGCATGTGCACCTTAGACTTTAATCACTTAGATGCAGGATTTTTTTTCTTTCATAGTGAAAGAATTTAGCACAGCAGATATACAATAAGATTTTTGAAGAGATAATTGTTTTTTACAAAAAGGAAAAATAATGAATACTCCTAGGCATTTATTTCATTATGTTCAGTATTCACAGTGTAAATTTGAAAATATTTTTGTTTTGTTTTATAGGACCTATAGTTAAATGCAATTTACAAATAGATGTGAACTTTATGAGAACAAGAAGAGTTTTCTTTTTCTTGGATTTATCAAGACTATAGTGCTCATTATCAGTAAATGAGCAAATGATGAATATAATAAAGTAGGTTAAACATTTGAAAGGCTTATGCATTTATTCACTTTTAGAATCATTTAACAAGGTGTATCAAAATGAGTATGAATGAACGATTCAGAGAGTTTGTTTTTCATTGTCTATTCAGAAAAGCTTCAATAGATAAAAATTACTGTTTTGAGGTCAACTACCAACAGTTAGAGAACTACTGTAATTTGTTTGGTCATAGTAAATGAGACCAAATCAAACATTTATTTATTATTGAATTTAAAACTGTTTAGATGAGTTTTCTGGAAATAGCCAGACTTGAAAATGGAGATTATACAAAGAAAATAATATGGGATTGAGGAATAGGAAGTTCGTGCATATCATTTACAATACCGAGAGGGAAAATAAGTGGTATATTGAGTTCAGCAGGTGAAAAATGTTTTGGGAAAAGCATAATAATTTTTGGAGGGTAAAAGGCATTCTGTAAAACAGCCATTCATTGATAATGATTTTGTCAATTGGCTCTAATTGCAATAAAGCCTGATATTAGTCAGGTTTATTGTTTAGCTGAACCATTTTTCACTTAAATGGGTAATTTAGCTATGAATCTGTTTTTCCTTTTGTGGAATTTTAAATGTTTATTTTCAAATGTAATATAACTACAATGCATCAATAGAAATGTATAACTTTAAGAGAGTCATCTTAATCTAGATTTACAGAAGAATATGTATGATGCTTAGTATTCTTTAATGTTGTAGCTCAAACATTTGTAGGAACACTGAGCAGAAGACATTAGCTTGATTTTGAAGTCCTTAATTTCCAAGCATTTTGGTAATTTTATTGTGTATAACCTCTTATAGTTCAGGTCATTTTTGCAGATGCCAAATTCAAGAAAATTGAATATCTAAAATGAACGGTAAAAGAGCATAGCTATATTTTTCCTTAGCTAAGAAACATTAACAATAAAATGTCTTTCCTTATAAAATCTCTCATAATTTCTCAAAGTAAATGTTTTGGTTTATGTTACAAAACTTGATTTCCTTTTTTATTAAAAATAAATTTATATATTCAAGTTATAAATACAGACATTTGAATTAGATTAAGTTTGCTGAATATAAATGTAATTAAATGAAAGTTTTATGATGGTATCTTCTATAATGTCAAGAATATCACATCTTAAGTGTGAAGAGAATGAGCACAGAAAGTTTCTCAAAGCTTCCTAGTAAAGCAATAATAAATAATTACATTTTGTACAATGAGATAAAGATAACATAATACAACAGTTCAATTCTACATTCATAATAAGGAAATAAAATAATAAATTTTTCAAATATATCTAAGTACACCTAAGTCATTTTCTTTCACTTAGTCCTTGCTTTTCATTGAGATACAGTTTATCAGAGGTACACTGTCAACATCACAGCACAAAATATTTATTCTCAAGCCTCCAAAGAGGACTAATCCTGAAATAAGTGAATAATACTTAGGAACTTAGATTTTAGATATTTCACTTGTAGATGGACTTTTACGAGGTTTTATAAACCAAAAAAAGCAACCAGGTTGCTAAGCATGTGAGTTAGGGAGAGATGTTGTATAAGACAAAATGTATGAAAGTGTTGGGCTCACAGTTTCCAGTCCTTCTGCCAGAAAAGGGGCATTTGGAATTTGCTCAGTCAGCTAATTCTCCATCCAGACTGCTTATTCCCCAATCTCCAAATCTTCCCCTTCCACTGAGGCTCTTGAGAAGAACACAAGATCTCAGATATAATGTCTGCCTGGACTTGCTCTCAGAAATTCACTGTTTCTCTGAGGCGTCTTACACGTTTACTGAGTCATAGCCTTTCCAAGGCTAAAGAGTCATTGAAGCTTCCTTATAATCTAGCCCAGTATATCAGGTTTGGAGATTATGTGGGGTTTTGGGCCAAAGCTATGGGTAGAAATAAAGAATTTGTCTAAAATTGTACCTGGCTTTTCTATACTTCCTAAAAACCTGGTATGATTTATCAATTATTTGGAGATTTTAGGTTCTAATTACTTCTTTTTATTGAATTATGACTAATCTATGTCATAAATATCTTTGTGTTGTTTTTAAGATGAAAATATACACATACAGGCACACAAACATATTAAAACACCAATCAGAGAGAGAAGAGCATTTTCACTTTACACTCTATACGTGGTAAAACTACTCTCTTTGGATTGATTGTGATATTAGAAGTCAAACAAAGATTATTACATTATTTCCAATTTAAGCTTTTTGTTCATTTCCAATAATTGCATTTCTGAAGCCTCAAAGATATACTCTCAAATTTTAAAAACCTTGGGGAAATTAGCCAGTTTTGTACTAATAAATTAATGATAGTGTTGAAATAACCTTTTTCCAAGGTAACATAAAAGGCTGTAGCAATGCTCTACTTTCTTAGGTATAATACCTTTTAATTGACCTGAAATAAAATGTGTATATTTTCCTTTCAGAAAAAGTAATTTGGCTTAATTTCAGTGAATGACATTGTATTTGGTAATCCACAACAACAAAGATATTTATGTATTTTTCCCATTCTTAATCATCTCTCAGGCTGCTATTGTCCAAGGCTACTGTTAGTTTCTCTTTAAGCAATTGATACATATATTGAGAGATGCAGGCAAGGATGTTGATCTGTGTGATATTATAAAATATAGTACAATGATTCAAACTCTGCTTCAGAAAGCTATAATATCAACTTCTCTTCCCTATAAAATAAAAAGTTTTAAAAATACTCAAGGTTATAATTTTATTTTCTTTCTAGCTTTTTCCATTGTTTCATTAAGTAAATATATACTTTATTGCAACATATTATACTTTATAGGATCTTCAAGGAATATTCATGAAGTAGTCAAGGAACTCTGTCTTTAAGGAGTTTCTATTTTATGCATACCTAATTTTGCTAATAGAGAAGAATAATGTAATATAAATAAAATAAGCAGAAGCACATAGTAATTTAGATGGACATATCTGACTCCAAAAATTATAACAAAGGTGAAAGTGATCAAAACTCTAAGGCATATTTTTTGTATTTATTTTAAGTAATTATTCCATTGTGTTTGGCACATAATTGACAATCAATAAATGTTTGTGAAATTAATAGATGATGATGGACAAGAAGAAGAAACCTGATCTAAATTGAGAAAGAAATAATAATTTCACCAATAAGCTCTTATTATAGGAATGTGTGAAATATCTGGGGGCGGGGGGGGGGACATAAAATATGCCCCCTAGAGGAATAAAATATGTCAGCAGTCTTTAGGAAGGTTATAATCTAGTTAAAGTAATCAACTTTGCCAGTCACTGTTGGTTCCCTAGTCTCCTTTCCTCCATGGGCTGCAATGATCCTTTCCTAAATCCTTTAGAGATAGTATGATCCTGTCTATACCTTGATGTTGATTTTATAGCCTCCAGACTGTTCGAGAATATTTCTGTTGTTTTAAGCCACCCAGTTTGTGGTGACTTAAAACAACAAAAAGTACTGAACAACATTGTAACAATTTGTTACAATTGCCACAGGAAATGAATGTGAAGTGTTAGGAAGGAAAGAAACATACTGAGGAAGGAAGGAAATGTATATAGAATATAAAATAATTTGAGGCACCCACAATACTTAAATTGTTCATTATAAAAAGATGGAATTGCAAATACATTTGCCTGTTGATATTGTAAGACTGCGAAAAGGAACATGGCTTCTAAAGTCTTAGCAAGGCTCAGAGAACTTTTCAATTTCAAGACCCTCTTCTTGGCTAATTTTCTTTCATTTTTTAATTTAACTCATACCTGTGAAAGGTTACCGAGAAGTTTCTCATAACACAGACTTGAGTTAATTTTCTGATTCATATTCTACTTCTAGCATTTCCTTAGATGGATGAATTTGGGAAAGTTACTGTATTAGTCTGGTAAGGCTGCAGTTTTAGTTACTTGGGTTGTTGCAACAAACTACCAGAGACTGATGGCTTATAAAAAACAAAAATGTATTTCTCCCAGTTCTGAAAGCTGGAAATCTGAGATCAGGGTACCAGGATGGTCAGGTTCCGGTAAAGGTCCTTTTTTCCTCACATAACAGAAAGGGTGAGAGAGCTCTCTGGAGTCTGCTTGAAAGGAGAACTAATCTTATTAATGAGGGCCCCACCCTTATGAATCAATAATCTCCCCAAGAGCCCACGTCCTTATACCATCACACTGAGCTTAAAATTTCAAGATATACATTTCTGTGGGGAAACAAATTCAGTCCATGTTTTACTCCATCCTTCACCTCCTATAATTCATATCCTTCATTTCATCTCAACAACCCCAAAAGTCTTAACTAGTTTCATCTTCAACTCTGAAGTTTAAAGTCCAAAGTCTCATTTAAATATCATCTAAATCAGAGCCAGAAGGGTGGAGCAAGATGGTGGAACAGAAGGCTCCACTGATTATCACCCCCACAGAGACATCAATTTAACAACTGTCAACACACACAAAAAAGCACTTTCATAAGAACCAAAAATCAGGTGAGCACTCATAGTACCTGCTTTTAACTTTATAACACTGAAAGAGGCACTGAAGAGGTAGGAAAAACAGTCTTGAATTACCAACGCCACCCCTCCCCTATATTCTGGTAGTGGTGGGGTAGTGCAGAGTGTTCTGTACTCTGGGGAGAGGGAGACCACAGCTGCTGTGAGGCATAAAACTCAGTCCCGCCCTGTGATAGCAGACAAAAAAAAACTGGACCAAATTCAGCTGACTCCCGCCCATGAAGCGAGCATTTAAACCAGCCCTAGTTAGAGAGGAATCACTGATCCCAGAAGTCCAAACTTGAATTCCCATAAACCTTGTCACTTTGGGGCCAAAGTGCTCTGGGGCCCAAAATAAACTTGAAAGAGAATCTAAGCCACAAAGACTGCAAATCCTGGGTGAGTCCTAGAGCTGAACTGGGCCCAGAGCCAGAGGACTGGAGGACACAGGATCTACTGGGACACCAGCCAGGTGGCAAGGGAGTGTTGGCATCACCCCTCCCCTAACCTCAGGCTACACAGCTCACGGCTACAAAAAAAGACGCCTTCCTTTCACTTGAGGAGGGGGGAGGGAAAAGTGGGGAGATCTTTGTCTTGCATCTTGGATACCAGCTCAACCACAGAAGAATAGGGCATCGCTCAGAGTCATGATGCCCCTGTTCCAGGCCCTAGCTCGGGGATGGCATTTCTAATCACCTCTTTAGCCAAGGGGAAATCCTCTTTCTTGAAGGGAAGAAACTAGTACTGGTAGAATTAATAACCTGCTAACTAAAGAGCCCTTGGCCACTGAAAAATCAGCAGTGATACCCATGTGCTACTATGTTAAGAGCCATGGTTGACACCCTGAGACTTGCTGGCTTTGGGTGAGAATCCACACATTCACAGCTGTGATGGCTATGGGGCAAGACTCCTTCTGCTTGAGAAAAGCTGAAGGAAAAGTAAAGGTGACTTTATCTTGCATCTCAGGTACCAGCTCAGCAAAAGAGGGGTAGAGCACAAAGTGGGCTCTTGAAGTACCTGGTTCCAAGACTTGGCCCTTCGATGGCACTTCTGGACTTATCCTGGACCAGAGGGGAACCCACCGTGATATAGGGTGAATCCCAGGCCAGGCAGCATTTACCACAAGCTGACTAAAGAGCCCTTCGGTCTTAAGGGGACATTGGCAATAGTCTGGCAGTACTTCCTGTGAGCCTGTGGTGGTGGTGGTCACATGGTGAGGCTTCTCTGCCTTTGAAAATGGGAGGGAAGAGTGGGAAGGACAGTGTCTTGAGGTTTGAGTGCCAGCTAAGCTGCAGTGCATTAAAACACCAGGCCGACTTCTAAGTTTTTGACTCTAGTACCCAGCCCCTGATGCCTCTGGACCTGCCCAGGACCTGGGGGAACTCCTTGCCAGGAAGGGAAGTAAACTGTCCTGGTTGGCCTTGCCACCTGCTCAGTATAGGAACCCAGGGCCTTGAGTGAACATAGGCGGTAGCCAGGGAGTTGTTAAATCAGGCATTGGGTGAGACTCAGTGCTGTGCTGGCATCAGGTCTGAACCAGTGCAGTCCTAGTCGTGGCGGCCACAGAAGTGATTTTGTCACTCCATCCCCAGCTCCAGGTAGTTCAGAACAAAGAGAATCCCTTTGCTTGGGAGAAAATAAGGAAGGAAAACAAGAGACTCTGCCTGGCAATCCAGAGAATTCTTCAGGATTTTGTCTAAGACCATCAAGGCAGTATCTCTATGAGTCTTCAAGAACCACAGCATCACTGGGCTTGTGGTGCCCCATAAAGCAGATGCAGCTTACAGCACAACATCCAAATCTTTTAGAATATCTGGAAACAGTAGGAGTAGCTTTACTTATATTAGAAAAAAAAATAGATTTTAAGACAAAAGCTGTAAGAAGAGACAGAGAAGGTCACTATGTAATGACAAATGGTCAGTTCAGCAAGAGATATAATAATTTTAAATACATACGTACCCAACAGTGGAACACCCAGGTAAATAAGGCAAATATTATTAGAGCTCAAGAGAGAGCTAGATCCCAATACAATATTAGCTGGAGATTTTGAAACCCCACTTTCATAATTGGACAGATCTTTCAAACAGAAAATCAACAAAGAAACATCGAACTTAATCTTCACTATCAACCAAATGGACCTAATAGATATTTTAAAAATATTTCATCCAATGGCTGAAGAATACATATTCTTTTCGTTAGCACATGGCTAATTCTCAAGGAAAGATCATATGTTAGGTCACAAAACAAGTCTTTAAACATTTAAAAAAAAATCTGAAATAATATCAAGTAATTTCTCTTACTACAATGCAACAACACCAGAAATCAATAACAAGAGGAATTTTGGAAGCTATACAAACACATAGAATTAAATAATATGCTTCTGAATGACTAGTGGGTCAATGAATAAATTAAGAAGCATATTTAAAAGATTATTGTGACAAAAGATAAAAAAAAACAACATACCGCAACCTATGAGATACAGCAAAAACAATACTAAGAGGCAAGTTTACAGTTATGAGTACCTACATTAAAAAAGAAGACAGACTTCAAATAAACAACCTAATGATGCATCTTTAAGAACTAGAAAAAGCAAGAGCAAACCAAAGCCAAAATTAGTGGAAGAAAATAAATAATAAAGATTAGAGCAGAAATAAATGAAATTGAAATGAAGAAAACAATACAAAAGATCAATGAAACAAATAGATGGTTTTTTGAAAAGTTATACAAAATTGAGAAATCCTTAGTGAGACTAGGTAAGAAAAAAGGGAGAAGATCCAAATAAATGAAATCAGAGGTGAAAAATGAGATATTACAACTGATACCACAGAACTTCAAAGGATCATTAGTGGCTACTGTGTCCAGAATTGAGGTTCTTGGTCTCACTGACTTCAAGAATGAAGCCGCGGACCCTCGTGATGAGTGTTAAAGTTCTTAAAGATGGTGTGTCTGGAGTTTGTTCCTTCTGAGGTTCGGATGTGTATGGAGTTTCTTCCTTCTGGTGGGTTCATGGTCTCACTGGCCTCAGGAGTGAAGCTACAGACTCTCGCAGTGAGTATTATGCTCATAAGGGCAGTGGGGACCCAAAGAGTGAGGAGCAGCAAGATTTATTGCAAAGAGCAAAAGAACAAAGCTTCCACAGGGTGGAAGGGGACCCAAGCAGGTTGCCACTGCTGGCTCAGGCAGCCTGCTTTTATTCCCTTCTCGGGCCCCACTCACATCCTGCTGATTGGTCCATTTTACAGAGAGCTTGTTGGTCCTTTTTGACAGGGTACTGATTGGTGCATTTACAAATCCCTGAGCTAGACACAGAGTGCTGATTGGTGCACTTACAATCCTCTAGCTAGATATAAAATTTCTCCAAGTCCTCACCAGATTAGCTAGATACAGATTGCTGATTGGTGCATTTACAAACCTTGAGCTAGACACAGGGTGCCGATTGGTGCATTTACAAACCTTGAGCTAGACACAGAGTGCTGATTGGAGCATTTGCAAACCTTGAGCTAGACACAGGGTGCTGATTGGTGTGTTTACAATCCTTTAGCTAGACATAAAGGTTCTCCAAGTCTCCACCAGATTAGCTAGATACAGAGTGCTGATTGGTGTATTTACAAACCTTGAGCTAGATACAGGGTGCTGATTCTTGCATTTACAATCCTCCAGCTAGACATAAAACTTCTCCAAGTCCCCACCCGACTCAAGAGCCCAGCTGGCTTCGCCTAGTGGATCCCGCACCAGGGCCACAGCACAGGCACAGCTGCCAGCCAGTCCCACGGTGCACACCTGCACTCCTCAGCCCTTGGGTGGTGGATGGGACCAGGCACTGCAGAACAGGGGGTGGCGCCTGTTGGGGAGGCTCAGGCCACGTGGGAGCCCACCACATTGGGGGCTCGGGCATGGCGGGCTGCAGGTCCTGAGCCCTGCCCCATGGGGAGGCGGCTGAGGCCCAGTGAGAATTCCAGTGCAGCACGGGCGGGCCAGCCGTGCTGGGGGACCTGGCACCCCCTCCTCCGCTGCTGGCCTGGGTGCTAAGCCCCTCACTGCCCAGGGCCAGCAGTGCCGGCTGGCCACTCCAAGTGCGGGGCCGCCAAGCCCGTGCCCACCCAGAACTCGCACTGGCCCGTGAGCGCCACATGCAGCTCCAGTTCCCATCTGTGCCTCTCCCTCCACACCTCCCCAGAAGCAGAGGGAGCCAACTCCAGCTTTGGCCAGCCCAGAGAGGGGCCTCCACAGCACAGTGGCGGGCTGAAGGACTCCTCAAGTGTGGCCAGAGTGGACGCCGAGGCCGAGGAGGTGCCAAGAGCGAGGGGGGACCGCCAGCACGTTGTCACCTCTCACTACTATAAGCAATTATATGCCATCAAACTGGAAAATCTAGAAAAAATGGCCAAATTCCTAGACACATACAACCTATGAAATCTGAGCCAAGAAGAAATTCAAAACCTGAACAGACCAATAACAAGTAACAAGATTGAAGCCTTCATGGAGAGTCTCCCACAAAAGAAAAGCCCATGACACAATGCCTTCACTGCTGAATTTGACCAAAGATTTAAATAACTCATACCAATTCTAGGCAGACTATTCTGAAAAAATAGAGGAGGAGGGAATACTTCCAAACTCATTCTATGAGGACAGTATTACCCTGATACCAAAACCAAAGACACATCAAAAAAAGAAAACTACAGGCCAGTATCTCTGATGAATATTGATCCAAAAATTCTCAGTAAAATACTAGCAAACTGAATTCAACAATATATTGGAAAGATCCTCCATTTTGACCAAATGGGGCTTATCTCTGGGATAAAGGATGATTCAACATACACAAATCCATCAAATCCATCAATGTGATATCAATAGAATGAAGGATAAAAACCATATGATTTCAACTGATGCTGAAAAAGCATTTGATAAAATTCAACATTGCTTCATGATAAAAACCCTCAAAAAACTGGGAATGGAAGGAAGCTACTTCAACAAAATAAAAGCCATATATGACAGAACAACAGCCAGTATCATACTGAACAGGGAAAAACTGAAATGCTTTCCTCTAAGATCTGGAAAAATGACAAGGATGCCCACTTTCATCACTGCTATTAAATATAGTACTAGAAGTCCTAGCTAGAGCAATCAGACAAGAGAAAGAAATAAAGGGCATACAAATTGGAAAGGAAAAAGTCAAATTATCCTTGTTTGCTGTAATATGATTTTGTATACGGAAAGACCTAAAGACTCCATAAAAAAACTAATGAAACTGATAAACAAATTTAGTAAAGTTGAAGATAAAATTCAACATAAAATATCAGTAACATTTCTATATGCCAACAGTGAGAAATCTGAAAAGGAAATAAAAAAGTAGTTCCATTTACAGTAAACACAAATAAAATTAAATACCTAGAAATTTAAAAAAGAAGTGAAATACTTCTATAATGAAAACTATAAAACACTGATGAAAGAAATTGAAGAAGACACACACAAAAAGAAAAAATGTTTCATGTTCATGGATTGGAAGAATTAATATTGTTAAAATGTCCATACTACCCAAAGCAGTCCACAGATTCAATGAAATTCCTACCAAAACGTCAGGGACATTTTTTTTTACAGAAATAGAAAAAACAATCTAAAATTATATGGAACCACAAAAGACCCAGAATAGCCAAAGGTGTCTTAAGCAAAAAGAGGAAGGAACTGGAGGAATCACATTACTCAACTTCAAATTATACTACAGAGTGATAGTAAGCAAAACAACATGGTATTGGCATTAAAAACAGACATATAGACCAATGGAACAGGATAGAAAACCCAGAAACAAATCCACACACCTATAGTGAACACATTTTTGACAAAGTTCCCAAGAAAACACACTGGGGAAAAGAAAGATTCTTTAGTAGATGGTACTGGGAAAACTGGATATCCATATGCAGAAGAAAACTGTATTTCTATCTCTTGCCACAAATATCAAATCAAAATAGATTAAAGACTTAAATATAAGACCTCAAACTACAAAACTACTACTAGAAAACATAGGGGATACTCTGCAGGACATTGTTCTGGCCAAAAATTTTTGGACTAATACCCCACAAGCACAGGCAACCAAAGTAAAAATGGACAAATGGGATCACAAGTTAAAAATCTTCTGCGCAGCAAAGGAAATAATCATCCTGGAAGGTTCTACAGGAAGTTTATTGTTAATTTAGGCTACCCAGTGGCTGACTTGATAGATAGGGCTGAAGATGATGGTGATGATGATGATAACATAAACAAGGCTAAGGAGGGAACAAATATTGCCATTTATAGTAAAAGCAATAAATCACTTTTTAAGGAAAACAAGGAAATAATTTTGTCAATTAGGTAACAGTTTGGGACATGTAAGTAGTTATACAGAGCAGACATTACAGAATTGATACATAGAAAAGAGGTCTCAAGATTTGCAGCCCGGGCGCAGTGGCTCACACCTGTAATCTCAGCACTTTGGGAGGCCGAAGTGGGCAGATCACAAGGTCAGGAGTTTGAGACCATCCTGGCAAGTATAGTGAAACCCCATTTCTACTAAAAATACAAAATGTAGCCAGGTGTGTGGTGGTGGGCGCCTGTAATCCCAGCTACTCAGGAGGCTGAGGCAGAAGAATTGCTTGAACCCAGGAGGCAAAGGTTGCAGTGAGCCAAGATCACGCCACTGCACTCCAGCCTGGATGACAGAGCGAGACTCCATCTCAAAAAAAAAAAAAAAAAAAAACAAGATTTGTAAATTATCTCCCAGAAATGCCACAGAGAATATTATTTAAGCTCAAAATAGAGTAGGTAGCTTTATATATATATATATATATATATATATATATATATATGCATGTATGAAATGAGCTTAAAAAGAACAGTCATGTAGGTAGAAGAGAGGCTTATTTAACTAGAGATGAGGTATTAATGCAGAACTTTCACACATCATTATTCCAAATATTGCTATATGTTATGCTGATGTTCAAGATATTCTCATACTTTTTACATTTTATAAAATATCAATTAGTTTACTATTTAAAAACATTGTTGGTAATTCTAACTTATTTGCAAATTGTGAGAGCTTTGTAGTATATGCCACTATGGCCAATAAAGGATGGACTACCTATCTGGAGATATACATTAATTCTACTTTACGAATGACTTGTTCATTGACCTTGTTATAGAACTGTAACTTAGCTCTTATTTTCTTTGTTTCTGTAGGAGAAGCTCAAAACCCAATCATTCAAGCAAAATGATTATTTAATGAGTACACATACAAATCAAGTGAAAAGTCACTAGGGAGGTAAATACGTAGATCTTCATTCATTTTCACCTGCTTCCATTTATTCCACAATTTTTTTTGTCATATACTTACTGGATTAGTATTGGGATCTATAGCAGTGAACAAAATATACACAAATCCCAGATCTCATGGAACTAAATATTTTATACAAAATAGAAAATAAACAGTACAAACAAATAAAATTTATAATAACTTACATGGCAATTAATACTATGAAGAACGATTAAGAAAGAATGGGGTAGGAAGTGCAGGTCGGTTGAAGGTGCAATTTTAAAAACAAATAATGATCTGAGAAGCCCTTACTAAAATGGAGATACTTGAGTATAATCATTAAACCCATGCGGGAGAGAGATATGAGGATATATGGAGTAAGAATATTTGGAAAGGAGCATTTTAAGAGAGAACAAGCAAAATGCACCTGAAGGGGAAGCACTTGAATCAAGGAGAGTGGCATCTTAATAGACTAGTGTCTCACACATATAATGAGTATGTCAATCAATAAAAGATAGGGTCAAATTTATCAATGAATACTCAGTAACTTTTGGAACATTGTATCTGTTGGAAGTAAAAACCTTACTGCTCTGTTGGAACATTGTATTGTTAAAAGTAAAAATTAAATTGAAATGAACTTTGACAAGAACAGAAAAGGAGAGAAAAAATCTATATGATCTATTTATATCTCTCTATATACATCTACATCTATATTAATTTTATATTATATACAAAATATTCTATTAATAATTTATTTATAATAATATAATTACTATATTATATGTATATAACCTAAGTATATTACATATATATATATATATGTATATATATAAAATCTCAAAGATCCTGGAAGAAAAAAGTAGCCATTTGCCTTTATTTCTGCCCCGTTGCCTGTACAAGGGAGATTGATGAATCAATATACTGAAGAAGTTGTTGAGCTATTTTGTTCAGTTTTCCTTTCATTTGAAGCTGCTTGTTCATATTATACTTACCATTGCCTTTCCTTAAAAATATTTGCAAAGAAAAATGAGAAGAATTCTTCAAAGGCCCACAGAGTCAAAATCCTATTATATGTCATAAAGGGAAACTTATTTTGAGATTTTTTTGGGCAGTCACCATGCTGGAAAACATTCCTTGTACATAGTAGGTGATTAGTTTGTTTGCATGCTGCTAATAAAGACATACCCAGGACTAGGTAATTTATAAAGGAAAGAGGTTTAATTGACTCACAGTTTCACATGGCTGGGAGGCCTCACAATTATGGCAGAAAGCAAAGGGGAAGCAAGACACAATTTACATGGCAACAGGCAAGAGAGAGCTTGTGCAGGGGGACTCCCATTTATAAATCATCAGATCTTGTGAGACTTATTCACTACCATGAGAACAATATGATTATATGATTATATTATTATTACATATATGATTATATATCCTATATATCATGATTTCATTAGCTCCATTTGGCCCTGCCCTTGACACATGGGGATTATTACAATTGAAGGTGAGATTTGAGTGGGGAGACAGCCAAACCACAACAATAGGTAATCAACATGTCTCCTATAATGGTGAGAGCCAATCTGGAGCTAAAAAACATGCAAGTAACTTATAAATTACATATACATATGTACATATATACACATATATAACTAGTTGTATATATATACTTTTTAATATATAAATGAAACATTATTAAGAAATCTCAAGTAGTTATATAAAAAAGGAAATAGATTATGAGTTAATATAAATAGTAACTATGAGTTAATATAAATAGTAACAGAGAACCCTTCCAAAGTCAAGATATGTTTATA
Organism: Pongo pygmaeus; assembly: GCF_028885625.2. Lineage (NCBI taxonomy): Eukaryota > Metazoa > Chordata > Mammalia > Primates > Hominidae > Pongo > Pongo pygmaeus. The sequence goes on along the minus strand of NC_072373.2, from coordinate 150,552,331 downwards.
AAATTTAAATAAGAATTCAAGAAAAACCAATAGAAATTACATTATATTATTATCTTAATCTTATAGAATTTAATACACATTCATCTACAACAAAAAAATAAATTTTAAAAAGTATTTAATAGTTATTCAATTTCATTTAAGTCATGCATTTTTTTCTTCATTTAAAAGTCCTATTTGGATATTTTTAGTCCTTGTGATCCTATTTGCACAGTTTTAGTCCTTGTGATATTAAATTAAATTCAGGATACCTATTTTGTCACCTCAGAATTTCACCTCAGAAATAAGAAATACTATAATAATGTACAATAGCACAGCATCCATGAAAAATCATCTTAGACAGGTACTATAATTGTATAAGGAACATGAACAAAAGAGGAAAGTCTTAGAGAAAATTGAGGCACTCAAAACATGTATTGTTCTCACTAATCAAATTTCAAAACAACAGACTTTACAAGAATGTTCCAAAAAGACAATGCTTTCTAGTTTTGAATTCATGGAGGCTAAAATTTTAAACAAAAGCTTGCTGACATTATTTTTATAAGCTGCCAACTATTTACGTTAGTTGAAGACAAAAGATTTCTAAGGATTTTCAAGCAATAAATCTTATGTATACAATTCCTTTTAAAAAACATGTTACTAAAACATTTTTTCTGAATTAAAATATTTGGCTTTGCACAAAAAAGTGAATGATATTCTTACATGCACCATTTGAAAATGAGAGTATATTTGGTATTCCAATGAACAGTATAGCCATCATGGGGGAAATTAGCCACTACAAATAAGAGAAATACAAAATAATCATTCTACACTATATTTTCTAACTTTAAAATTTGGCTGATATAATTTCCAAGTGAAATAGAATTCATGCTTAACTTTAATTTATTTATTCTTCAATAATAGAAGTTCATTAGTCATATTCTAAGATTCTAAATTTGTGTGTATGTGATTGAATAAAATGCTAAAAAAATCAGTAAAATCTCTTCTCTGGTGATTCTATTCTATCAGTATACAGCATGATTTAACACCACCGGGAATGGGGAGGTGGAATAGAGTACAGATTTTATTTGTATCCAGGTACTGGCATTTTTTAGCAAATATCAAAAAACGTCTTAAAAACCTCTCACTTATCTATAATTTATTTATCAACACTTTTATTTCCAATTATCTTATTTGCCTATTTTATTCAAGTTTTGTTTCTTCCAGTTCACCTAAATGACACTTCTGAAGCCACCAATGACTTCTGCCTTACAAATTCAAAGGTCAATTTTCTGCCTTGTGTCCTTTGAATTATCAACACCATATGACACAGCCAACTATTTCAAACTTCTGGAATGATTTTGTTCACTCTCTTGAAATTCCAGCATTTACATAACTTTCCTTCAACTTTTTGGATGATGTTACCTTCTTTTTTTGTTAGCTCCCTGATTTGGCTGGGAGGTTGTTATATTTACTCTGTTCTCAAAAGTCTCTAGTTATTATCATCTTTCTAGTTGATTTCATGCAGTCATATGAAATTAAATGATATTTAGGTCCTGAAGACTTCTAGAACAACATCTCCTACCCTGAATTTTTCTCCTCCCCAACACCAGCAAATTCAAAGATTCAACTATGTTAACAACATCACTGTTAGAATGCTGAACAGTCTGCTGAAAATGAACATTTCCCAGATAGAATATATTAGTTTATTCTCTGGACTGTCAAGCTTCCAAATGTCCTGAGTACATGGCAGTACCATCAACACAGCTGCTCAAGCCAAAAATGTAGGAGTGTTTTTTAAATCTTTCTTTCTATCACCTACGTGAACAATATACAGTCATGTGTTGCTTAACCACAGGAATATGTTCTGAGGAATGCATAGTTAAGCAATTTCATCCGTGTGCAAACAGCACAGAGTGTATTTACTCAAACCTAGATGGAATAGCCTAAGCTAAGCTTTATGGTATAGCTTATTGCTTCTAGGCTATATACCTGTACAGCATGTTACTAGACTGAATATTGCAGGCAATTATTAAACAATGGTAAGTATGTCTGTATTTTATTTTAAAGTATCTAAAAATAGAAAAGGTACCTTAAAAACTATGGTACAAGAGATACAAAGTGGTGCACCTGTACAGGACATTTACCATGAATATAGCTTGCAGGAATGGAAATTGCTTTGGGTGAGTCAGTGAGTGAATGGTGAGTGAATGAGAAGGGATAGGACATTACTGTACGCTACCATAGACTTTATAAACGGTTTACACTTTGACGATACTAAATTGTTTTTTTTTTTTTTGAGACGGAGTTTCGGTCTTGTTGCCCAGGCTGGGGTGCAATGGCATGATCTCAGCTCACCGCAACCTCTGCCTCCCGGGTTCAAGCAATTCTCCTGCCTCAGCCTCCCGAGTAGCTGGGATTACAGGCATGAGCCACCATGCTCTGCCTTAAATTTTTAAAAATTCTGAGTTTATTATGACATTTTTACTTCATTAAATGTTTAATTTTTTAATCTTTTGACTTTTTTGTAATAACACTTAGCTTAATACACATATTGTACAGCAGTACAAAAATATTTTATTTTTTAAAATCCTTACCGTATAAGCTTTTATTCTATTTTGAATTTTTTTGTTTTAATTTTTAAGCTTAAAACAAACACAAGACACAAACACACACATTAGCCGAGGCCTACGCAAGGTCAGGATCATTAGTATCACTGTCTTCCACCTCCACATCTTGTCCCACTGGAAAGGCTTCAGGGGCAGTAACATTCATGGAGCTGTCATCTCCTATGATACCAATACCTTATTATGGAACACTTTCTGAAAAATCAGCCTGAGACTGTTCTAAAAATAGCCCGAGACTGTTCTAAAAATTGCTTTAAAAAAATAAGTAGAAAAAGTACACTCTAAAACAACAATAATAAAATGTATAGCATAGTAAATGCATAAACCAGTAACATAGTCATCTATTGCTACTATCTGGTATTAGGTACTGTACATAATTTTGCGTGCTATACTTTTAGACAGCTGGCAATGAGGTAGGTTTGTTTAAACCAGCATCACCACAAACATGAGAGTAATGCATTGTGCCATGACATTAAAACAACTATGAAATCGTGAGGTGGTAGAAAATTTTCAGCTGCATTATAATCTTGTGGGACCACTGTCATATATGCAATCCATTGTTGACCAAAACGCCATTATGTGGCACGTGACTGTATCAATAATTTCTATCAACCCTACCCTTAAAATATATTCTGTGTCCACTTTCCTACATCTCTACTCTTTAATTCTATACAGTATGATCTTTCACTTACAGCAGGAATATTCCATTATGTAATTTCCTTAGTTTCATCATTCTTTACACAGCAGTCAAAATAATCATTTTAGAAAGTAAATAAAACTTGCATTAGTTTTGTTCTCATGAGAAGCAGACCCTAGACAAATAAAATCATGTGTGAGAATCTTATTTGGGAAGCAAAGCAATATATGGGATAGGAGTGGGAAAGTTAAAAAAAAAAAAAAAAAAAAAAGGAAAGGAGGCAGTCAATAAAGGATGTGTTACCAAGCCAGCTACCTCCATGGATTATTAAAGCTTAATGCCCCCAAAGAAACTCTGGATAATGGCTCCTTGGAGTTATCCCACCAGAAGGGTGAGGGAGCTGGGGTATTTATATGCAGCAGTCATTGCCTGAGGGTTGCCTTAGGTGTGTGAATTTCCAGCACTTTTGCCTGCTTGCGTGAGGGCAAACCAGTGTTCCAAAGCTTCAGAGAAAGCCGTAGGCATAGAGATATATCTATAGATACTAGCCATAAGAAGTCAGCTGAAGAATATTTAAGTGGTCAGGTCCAATGGAGATGAACAGGACACATAAGGCATTATTTTCTTTCTTAAAACACTGCAAAGGTTTCTTATTTCATTTTAAAAAAGATCTCAGCTTCTCACCATAGTGTAATGGCCAACTTGGTGCTTTTATATGCTGAGGTTACCCACTGCAAGGCTTTACTGAAGTGGGTTTTCTGCATGCGCTCTTCCTCTAGACCATTACCTAGCATGCTCCTTCTCATCATTCAGGGTTCAGCTCTCATAACACTTTATCAGTGAAGCATCTCATACCTACCCTAATGAACTAGCATAACCACCAATACTACACTGTCACACTCCTTTTTCATTCTATTTATCTTTTTTTTAAAGTCTTTATGATAATCTCAATATCGATTTATCTTATTTAAAATGGACTGAATCTTGCATGGAAGTGTAGGCCTCATGAGAAAAAAGAACTTAGTCTAGTTCTGCATTATATCCCTAGCATTTTGAACAAAGCCTAGTATGCAGTAGCTGCCCTAAAAAATTATTGAAGTTATTTTGATTATTTAATTCAATGTAGGACTTAACTCATTTTTTCAGTTTTCTTCATTTTTTGGTCATTGTTTCCCTAGCACACAATACGTATTTGAAATTTTGGAACAGATCATCTGAGTTCAAATGATAGCTCCATATTTATGAGCTATGAACTTTAGACAACTTATCTGACCTCTTTTTGTAGTCCTTGCTTTATTGCTGTTGTATTTAAATGTGCTGATATATATACATCATATATCTATCATACATATCATATATCTATCATATCTCATATATATCACATATATCATATATGATATGATATATATCATATATATCATATATCATATGATATATATATCATATATATCATAGATATCATAGATATGATATATATCATAGATGTCATAGATATAATACATATATATCATATATATCATATATATATCATATATATCATATATATCATATATCTATCATATATCTATCATATATATCATATGATGATTCAGATAGTACCTGGCAAATAGTACTACACAAGTGTTAACCATTAGCAATTTCTTTTCAATAGACATTATTAAGGATTATATCCAAATATACCTTTTAGATCTAAAACTGAATTAAAACTTTGTTTAGGCCAGGCACAGTGGCTGATGCCTATAATTCCAGAGCTTTGAGAGGCCAAGATGGAAGAATTGCTTGAGGCCAGGCATTTGCTGCCAGCCTGGGCAGCATAGTGAGACCCTCGTTTTTACAAAATAAAAAATTCTTTTAATTAGCCAAGTATGGTGATGCTCCTCTGTAATCCCAGCTAATCCAGAGGCTGAGGCTGGATAATTCCTTAAGCTCAGGAGTTTGAGGCTGCAGTGAGCTATGATCACACCACTGGACTCCAGCCTGGGTGACAGTGAGATCTTGAATCTAAAAATAGATGAATAAGCAAAATAATTTTTAAAACTTTGTTTAATGTTTCCAGAGTGGAAAGAGTAATTTAACAGCTTTAGAACCTGAATCAGGAATGTTCTACTTAGTAGCCTGTGGCTAATTTCCCTTCTTGAAACTTCTTTTTAATCCAAAATGGGGATAATAGTGCATATGATTTAGAGTTGTCTTGGAATAAATAAGAAGTATGTAAAATACATGGCATATAGAAGTTGTATCCAACAGTATTGCTTTTTTTTTTTGCCCCTCTCTCACTGCCATTAACTATTTGTATGATTTTAGAAAACTTACCCGAGGATCACATGAAATAATCGGAGTGAGGGAGAGGGTTCTTAAAACTGTTAATATGTCTTTCTAACTGAAAAGAAAAGAAAGCAGGGGCACAGGGTCCTAATAAGAGAGGAAAATGTTTTTGAAAAGTCTTGATGCACATTTATATATTAAAATCTCTTGTAAGTCTGGGGGTAGAAAGCAAAAACAAAGAAACTAATGATTAACTTTTTCTTTAGGTTAATTTCACCCAACATAAATTCACAATGAAACAGCCTTTGGTCACTGCAGATCTACCAAGATCTTTGGAAACATTGGAACTTTCTGCAAGATCTAAAACTCTTCCTGTTTTAGTTTCTGAAATTTCATAACTTTTCTTTTTCTATTAGTGGTATTAATTTTATATCACTTTTAAACCGGTTAGGAGTCCAACAGTTATAAAGCTTCATCCCAACACTTTCTACGTTTTGAGCATGATTCATTTTAGCTGTGTTCTTTCCTACTTGCTGACACAGGCCTTCCTTCATTACATTGTATCCTTTTTCATCCTACCTTCTAAACCCTTTTATGCTGTAGTTCTGTATCTCTACTTTCAAAAAATATTATCTTCTCATTTTTGGTATTATACGGATCAAAATATGCAGGGAATATGGGCAGTTCCATAACTGACATCCAAAGGAAAGAAAAAACGCTAATTATTTCTAATCATCCTATACTGGCATAAGAGAATTATAAAGAAAATTAAAAGATTTAAACATTTCAGAAATAAAAATGTCATATGAACTCGATTTTTTCCAGTTTTTTGCATGAATTATTTTTTCCTCATTACCAGTAGTTAAGGGGCATGCAAGTCCTCCTACAATATGTTATATTAAGATCTTCTCAATCTGGAAATCAAATTATGCCAAATTTTGCAGTGGTCCATTTTATGTAAAAACATCATAATTAAATATCTCCTGCAATGTACATAGAAGAGTTTTTCTTGCCAATACATGGCAGAAAACTAGAATGGAGATATTTATAGAGGAGGAGCTATTTAGTAAGAAACAACAACCAAAAAAAAAAAATAGGATATTAATCCATGATATAAGTCCTAAATTCAAGTATAAATCTCACCCTACAAAAATCTAATTTTTATCTGCTTTTAAAAATATCTCCATGGCTGCAATTGTTGGTAGTTTTTATAATCCTTGGACTCCTAACCAGCAAGAATATTCTTAGGAGTTGAGGAAAGGATAGGATACATCAAAACAAAGATGGTCAGATGCTGTTAGTGGTCATTCTAATTTCAGCTGACCTATCTTGAAAGACAACTTGGCATTTCTTATTCCAAAGGCTACTTCATGTCAATTTTCATGGAACCAACCCATTCTGATCCTCTCAAACGTTTCTTAATCAGCCATCCTGTCTATTTCTTCTACTTAGAACCTCTTCTTTTTCCCTGGAATTGACTTAAAATCCCTACTTGAATTGTTCTCATGAAACCCCATTTTACACTGCATTTTCTCCCACTGGCTGTATAAATAATCTAATAAGACATGTGTATGTAGTTTGTAAGAATATTATTAGCAGTGTTTCACTAATTCTGAGAAGTATATACAATCATTTACCACATTTTACAGTAGAATCTTTGGAGTTCGGGTGAGAATGCGCACAAAAAAGGCCAGCTTTGTGGGCATCCAACCTGGGCATTACATGAAGTCCTGTGTTCAGAAGGGCCTTGTGCTTAGTTTATGCTTAGTTTAGTGTCATTGCTTTGAAATTCTTACAAATCTTATCTTTGAACCTGTGTTTTATAAGTAAAGTCTGATGGCACAACACATTTGAGAAGAGGAGGTGCACGGATTTTGGTATCCAAGCCATGCTTTGTCACACCATTGGCATACAGCTGTTCCAGTGCCCCACCAAAATCTCGAAATTCTGGTGGATCTGTGATGCATGGGAATTCAGCAAGATTCAAAATGAGTAGAAATTAAGTATATCACATCCATGAAAGAGTAAGTGGAGAAAATGTCAGCCCCAAGAGGTCACACTTCGCATTGAAACAAGGATTTTCTTCAAGTGCAGAAAGAAAGCAATGGCATTCTAAGAACTATGGATGACAAATAAATCCTATCATACTCTATTTTTACTCATATTACCTCCCTGTATTAGCCAGACACATATGTGGGCATTGATAATGAGAAAAGAGAAATAGAGCAATAACTCCATTTCCTTTCATCCTTTTCCTACTCCATGGTGAGTCACCGGTAGAGGGTTTTGATAGAATACGCATGCGTTAAGAAGTAAAATGTAAACAGTTGAATTTACTTTGTGCAGAATATCCACTATCGTGGTGAGAATAAAATATGTATGTATACATGAGCTACAAAATATAAATTATATAATTTTGGTGATTCTGCATATTAGATGCTTTTATATTTGCATCTAAAACTGACATTTTTGGTAATGATGAATGTTAATAATCATGCTAATAATTTAAAATTTTAATTATCCTATATGTAGAATGATAATAGATAATAACCATAACTACTTAAATCTTATATTATTTATATTCTTTCATTTATATAAGTTTGAAATTATAGAAAATTTAAAGTATAATAATACCAGTATTATTACTAACAACAGGATTACCAAAAATAATTCTTTTCAGATTTCTTCTTAATCTTAGATTATAGATCAGGCATATATATATATTTTTTCAAATTAATGTATTTATAAGCACGCACTTGAAATAATTTCTCTCTGGTTATCCCATCAACTCAATTAACTCTATTTTGTATTGCTTTCAAAGTAATTATTTTAAAACTTTCTTTATAAACATTTGAAATATGATTATAAATGTAAATCTATAAAGAAAGATATATTCCAAGAAAATTATATTCTACATATATATGTATTTGTATATATGTGCATGTATATACGTGTGTATATAAATATACACACACATTTATACACATATATCTATCTAGTACGAAGGTATATTTATGGAACATTCATTTGAGCAGAGCAAAGAGCAGAGTAACAAAAAGACTATCCACTTTCTTTTTTGTTTTACTAGCGTACCTTAAGGACAGCCTCCTAGAAATGGAATAGCTCAGCTAAAGGTAGAAATATGTGTAATTTTTCCAGGCATTATCAAATTCCCTTCCATAGAAATTGTGCCATTTTGCATTCCCACTAGCAATGTTATTGACTATTCCTCCATATATTTGACAATAGAATGTGCTTTCAGACTATTAACCAATGTCTTTGCTCAAGAAAGTAGGGAAAATGAAATGAATGACAATTTATAGAACAAGAAAACTAAATGGAGAAATAAGTATTTAAAGAGCTGACCAATAATAAACAGAAAAGTGGAGGTTACATACAAAACAGTACTTTTATACATTTATCTCAGTTACATACAAAACAGTACTTTTATACATTAAACTCATCAGCAAAAATCTAAAATTCTCACCATAACAAATATGTCAAAGTTATGGAGCTACAGAACCTTGTTGCCTTACGTGTTGGTATGTTCCATTTATTTGTAGAACTATCGGTCTGATGTAGTAAAGTGAAGATGCCTGTAGCTTTAGAGACATAATTTTTGTTTCTGGGCATATATTCTAGAGAAATCTTTTTTTTTTTTATTCTTTTATTTGTATTTATGTTTTTTTTTTTTGAGACGGAGTCTCGCTCTGTCGCCCAGGCTGGATGGAGTGTAGTGGCACGATCTCGGCTCACTGCAAGCTCCCCGTCCCGGGTTCGTGCCATTCTCCTGCCTCAGCCTCCCGAGTAGCTGCGACTACAGCCTCCCGAGTAGCTTGGTGCCCGCCACCAAGCCCGGATAATTTTTTTTTGTATTTTTAGTAGAGACGGGGTTTCACCGTGTTAGCCAGGATGGTCTCCATCTCCTGACCTCATGATCCGCCCGCCTCGGCCTCCCAAAGTGCTGGGATTACAGGTGTGAGTCACCACGCCCAGCTGAGAAATCTTTTTATATGTGTTCAAGGAGGCATATATAAGATCATTGTTGCACCATTGTTTGCAATAGGAAAAAATTATTAATAACTTAAATGTTTATCTACTAGAAATATAAATAGTTGTAGATTCATAGGATTAAATGTCATGTAACAACACAGTGAATGAGCTAGAGTTCTAAGAATCAAATTGATAAATTATAAAATCTTACTTTTGTGCAAAAATAAAGAAGAAAATTGCAGATCAATACCTATACCATTTACATAACATTTGATAATATAGGAATAATATAATGCATCTATTCTTTATTTAAAGTATATAGGTTATATATGGTAAAATATATATGTGTAGGCATACAGAAAGTATGTAATATATATTCCTGAAATTATATAAATTTAGAAGCAATAAAATATGAAATGTGCATATTTTATATGTTAAAAGTAGAAAAGCACATATAGTAAACATGTAAGAATACAGAATAATTAGCAGTAAATTTAGGCTAGGCATCATCTTTAGGGAGGGACAGTTAATATGACTAGGTGATATTCTGTTTAAAAATATAATATTTTAAGCTGAAAGATGCATATGTTAGTGTTTACTATACTATTCTCCATACATTTCTGTGTGTTTGAAATATTTCATAATTACACGAATAAATCTACATGAATGTACACATACAATTATATGACCATTAAGTAGATATCAGATATTTAATAGTCTCAGGGCTTTTTATCACACTGAAAAATTGGGAAGAATTTTAAAAATTCAAATTTGAAAAAAACAACTTTTTTTCAACATAGGAAGGCCTTGATCCAATAGAATTCAATCAAACTGAATCCTGAACTAGTGAAAAATTATTTGGCTTATCTTAAACTTTAGAAGAATGTTATAAAATATAGGGAAAGGTGTGTGTCTGTGTGTGTGTGTGTGTGTATGTGTTTCACAGAAATTTTAAGCTTCCTGTCTCCGTCTTGGAGTGAGTCAAATTTGTGTTAATCTTTATATCTACCTTTCCAGGACAATACAATATTGAGAACTTAGTTTCAGAATGAGATCCCCTCCAGGTGCTATCAGATACTCAATTATCAGCGAGATTCAATTATCGTTACCTATGTTTTACTTATTAAAGTAGTAAATGAACTAATGCATTTGAGAAAGAAAAGAATTTTGACAACATTTTAAAGGAGTAGAATTCACTTGTAAAATGTAGTTGTTAAAAAAATACAATTAACCAGAACAAATTCTGGTTGATCAGAGAGTTACTACAATGGAATTAAATTCTATTATGTCTAAATTCATTTCTCCATGAAAGAAGCCTACAGAATTTTTAATAAAGGGACCTTATATAAAACGTAAATCATGTCTAGGCATGGTGGCCTGCTCCTGTAGTCCTCATCTACTGGGAAGGCTAAGGCAAGAGGATCCCCTGAATGTAGGAGCTCAAGGCTGCCTTTAGCTATGATCATGTTACCGCATTGTAGCCTGGGCAACAGGGTGAGACCCTCTCTCTAAAAAACTAAATTTTGTTTTAAAAAAGGTACACTGAGAGTTCTGAGCTAAAATTTCTTGTAGAATGAAATAAGGGTGAATAATATGCATTGGCATATAATTAAGGTGCCTAATTGTATAATGTAATGAGACATTCAAAGAAAAGGGTAAATCTCCGAGAATGAGAAGAACTACAATAAAATTTATAAGGGAATTTTAGATTCTCAAGATTACAAGCGTCTTCAAAAGTCCAGTCAATTTATTTTGAAGTTGGCTGTGCATAAGAGCTATCTTAGGTTGGTTTGTTGTTAGTTTTTATGAAATACAGATTTCTAGATGTCTTTGCTCCTTTAAATATTCTGATTCTAATTTATTAGGGCAAATTTCACTACCCTTCAATTCAGTGCTCATCTTCTCCAGATTTCATGCTGTTGGCTCCCCAATTGCTTTAAAATCTGAAACATGTTTCAAAGGCTATTTTTTGACCACTGTCAAACAAAATATAATGTACTTTGTTCAATTATGTAGAGAGGTTCTCTGAAAAAGGATCCGACATTTAGTTTCTACTAAATTTTCACCAAGTTTATTTTCACAACATAAAAAAAATGTAAAAAGGATAAGAAAAAAAAAATCCAGATCATTAGAACAACAAAAGAGAGGCATTCATCCATTCATTCACAGCAAATTTATTAAGCACAGACTATTTGTCAGGAACTAGAGATGCTATGGCTTATTTTCTTAACACTGAGTGAAATAGCTTAAAAGTTAGGATTCTTTCAGAGTAAGCTGCAAATGTTGAACTGCAGTTACAAAATTATTTATTGATAAAACCAAGTCCTAGGTAATGGAAAACAGCTACATTTTATTAAGCAAACAAGCCTAGACTTGTATTGTTAGAAGGAATTAAAACTGATTTGATTGAGAAAAGTCAAATGCTATTGAAGTTGTAAGAATAATGTAATTTTGTGCATCTTAAAATTTAAAAAGCCAATTTAGGACATTGCCATCTTGCTTTATTTATTTGTTTTTTATTATTAGCAGGATGGTTCATTTCACTTGGAGATTTTGCACCACTAAGTTATTTTAAAATCCTTATATATTTTTATTTTAACAAATTTAATATTTAGTTTTAAATGCAATTTAAAAAATTATAGTTGGTATATATTTATGTGGTACAAAGTGATGTGATTCTTGAATACAATGTGGAATAATTAAATCAAGTTAATTAATATGTTTATCATTTCAAACAGATATCATTTTTGTGGTGTATTCTCAGTGATTTTGAAATGCACAATGCAGTATTATTTACTATATCTAACACAGTATGCAATGGATTTCAAAGTAAACAAACAACTTCCTCCTAATTGGGGGATTGTACCCTTTGACAATTATCTCCCTAAGCCCCTCATTTCTCTCTACCCTCAGCCACTGGTAACCACCATTCTACTTTCTGCCTCTTTGAGTCCAATTTTTTTAGGTTCCACATATAAGTAAGAACACGTTGTGCTTGCCTCTCTATCTCTGGCTTCTTTCACTTAGTATAATGTTCTCCAATTCCATTTACTTTGTTGCAAATCACAAAATTTCCTTCTTTTGTAAGGCTGAATAGTATTCCATTGTGTATATATTTCTCATTTTCTTTATCCATTTATTTGCTGATGGATAGTAAGATTGATTCCATAACTTTGCTATTGTGAGTAGTGTGTCAATAAACATCAGAGTGCAAGCATCTGTTTAACATACTGATCACAATCCTTTGAGTAAATACCTAGAAGTTGAACTGCTGGATTATATGGTGATTTTATTTTTACTTTGTTGAATAACCTTCATAAGGTTTTTCATAATGGCTACACTAATTTACTTTTCCACCAACAGTATACATTTTTCCTTTTCTCCACATTCTCACCAACACTTATTATCTTTTGTATTTTTGATAACAGCCATTCTGACAGGTGTGATTTAATACCTTATTGTGTTTTTAATTTTCTTATCTCTAATGATTAGTGATGCTGAGCAATTTTTCATATATCAGTTGGCTATCTGTATCTCCTCTTTTGAGAAAAGTCTATTCAGGCCTCTTGCCTGTTTCATAATTGGATTATTTGTTTTCTTTCTATAAAAAAAAGAAAATAGAATTGTTGAGTGTTATATATTTTGGATGTTAATCCCATATCAGATGCATGGCTTGCCTAAATTTTCTTCTAATCCTTAGGTTATATCTAAACTCTATTAATTGTTTTGTTTGTTGTGGGGAAGCTTTTTATTTAATGTAATCACATTCATCTATTTTTGCTTTTGTTGTTTGCAACAAATCAAAAAAAAATTACTGCCCAGACTAATACTGTGCAGTTTTTCCCCTATGGTTTCTTTTCGATATTTTACAATTCCAGGAGTTATGTTTAGTCCATTTTTAGTTGATTTTTGTATACAGTGTGAGATAAGGGTCCAATTTCATTCTTCTACATATGGATATCCAGTTTTCTAAACACTATTTGTTAAATAAACTGTCCTGTTGCCAATGTATGCTTCTCACTTTCGTCAAAAGTCAATTGACTATACATGTGTGGGCTCATTACTGGGCTCTCCATCCTGTTCTGCTGAAAGATGAGTGTAGGTTTATGTCAGTACCATGCTGTTTTAATTACTATCACTTAGCAATATAGTTTGAAATCAGGTAGTGTAATACCTCCAGATTTGGTCTTTTTGCTCATGATTGCCTTGTCTATTTTATTTTTTTATGATTTTCTGCAAATTTTAGGATTATTTTATTCTATTTCTATGAAAAATAACATTGGAATTTTGATAAGGATTACAAGGAATCTGAAGATTATTTGGGGTAGTAAGGACAGGTCTGCAACATTAATTCTTCCAATACATGAACACTGGATATTTTTCCACTTATTGCATATTTGTTAATATTTTTAATTAATGTTTTATAATTTTCAATGTACAGATCTTTCACCTTCTTGGTTAAATTTTTTCCTAAGTATATAATTTTTAGCTATTGTCCTTGGAATCCTTTTCTTTTCTGGATAGTTTATTGTTAGTCTACAGGAGTGCTACAAATTTTTATGTGTTGATTTTGTGTCCTACACATTTACAGTATTCATTTATTAGTTCTAACAGTTTTTTTTTTTGATGTGAAATCTCTAAGGTTTCCTATATATAAGATTATGTCATCAGCAGTGATAATTTCACTTTTATCTTTCCTACTTTCATGCCTTTTATTTATTTATTTCCCTTGAATGCTCTGGCAAGGACTTCCAATACTATGTTGAATAGAAGTGGTGAGACAAAGCATTCTTGTCTTGTTCTGGATCTTAGAGGAAAGGATTTCCATTTTTCACCATTGTGTATTATACTAGCTGTGAGCCTATAATTTATGGCCTGTGTTGTGCTGAATTACATTCCTTGTATACATAATTTGTTGAATTTTTAAAAAAATCATAAGAGGATTTTAATTTTGTACAGTGCTTTTTCAGCATCTAATCAAATGATCACATGGTTTTTGTGTTTCTTTTTTTTTTTTTTTTTTTTTTTTGAGACAGAGTCTTGCTCTGTCACCCAGGCTGGAGTGCAGTGGTGCGATCTCGCTCACTGCCAGCTCTGCCTTCCGGGTTCATGCCATTCTCCTGCCTCAGCCTCCCGAGTAGCTGGGGCTACAGGCACCTGCCACCATGCCCGGCTAATTTTTTGTATTTTTAGTAGAGATGGGGTTTCACTGTGTTAGCTGGGATGGTCTCCATCTCCTGACCTCGTGATCCACCCGCCTCGGCCTCCCAAAGTGCTAGGATTACAGGCATGAGCCACCGCGCCTGGCCGGTTTTTGTCTTTCGTTCTGTTAATGTGATGTGTCTGTTAATATCCTTTACTCTTTTTTTTTTTTTTTTTTTTTTTGAGATGGAGTCTGGCTCTGTCACCCAGGCTAGAATGCAGTGGCGCGATCTTGGCTCACTGCAAGCTCCGCCTCCAGGGTTCACGTGATTCTCCTGCCTCAGCCTCCCGAGTAACTGGGACTACAGGCACCCACCACATGCCCGGCTAATTTTTTGTATTTTTTTGTAGAGACAGGATTTCACCATGTTAGCCAGGATGGTCTCCATCTCCTTACCTCGTGATCCGCCCGCCTCAGCCTCCCAAAGTGCTGGGATTACAGGCGTGAGTCACTGCACCCAGCCGTCCTTTACTCTTTTAATGTGATTGATCTGCATATATTGAACAATACTTCTATCTCAGGGATGAATCTCACTTAATCATGGTGAACACTGTTGTTTTAATGTGTTATTGAAATTGTCTTTGCTAACATTCTGTTGAGGACTTTTGCATCTATTTCTAACAGTGATCTTGGCCTGTAGTTTTCCTTTCTTGTTCTCTTCTTGTCGGGCTTTGGTATTATCAGTGTGATGCTGGCTTCCTAAAGAGAGTTTGGAAGTATTCCCATCTCTTAAATTTTTTCAGAATTTGTGAAGGATTTGTACTAGTTCTTTAAATGTTTGGTAGAATTCATGAGTGAAGCCATCAGACTCTTGGCTTTTCTTTGATGGGAGACTTTAAATCACTGATTCAATCTCCTTACACATTGTTGTCTGTTTAGATTTTCTATTTCTTCATGATGCAGTCTTGGTAGGTTGTATTGGTCTAGAAATTTATCCATTTCTTCCAGGTTATCCAATTTGGGGGCCTATAATTGTTCATAATATTATCTTATACTTTGTATTTCTGTGGTATAAGTTTCAATGTCTCTGTTTTCATTGCTGATTTTACTTGAGTCTTAACTCTTTTTGCCCATTAGTCCAGTTAAAAGTTTATCTTAAAAACAAAAAACGAAAAACAAAAAACTTCTTAGTTCCATTGATCTTTTGTATTATTTTTCTGGTCTCTGTAGCATTTATTTCTGCTCTAATCATTATTATTTTTTTCCTTCTGCTGATTTTGGCCTTAGTTTGTTCTTCACTTTTCTGTTTCCTTGAGGCATAAGATCAAGTTGTTTATTCTTCTTTTTGATGTAGGCATTTATTGCTATAAACTTTCCTCTTAGAAGCTTTTGCTGCATCTCGTAAGTTTGAATATGTTGTGTTTCCACTTTTGTTTTTCTCGAAATATTTTCTAATTTCCCTTTTATTATTTTTTGTTTACCCATTTATCAGGAGCTTTTTAAAAATTTCCATGTATTTTTGAATTTTCCTAGCTTCTTACTGTTATTGATTTCTAGTTTCATACCACTGTGGTCAGCGAAGGTGCTTGATACAATTAGATTGACCAAGACTTGACTTGTGGATGAACATATAATCTATCCTGGAGAATATTCCCCGTGTGCTTGAGAAGAATGTGTATTCTGTTGATTGATGGAATGTTCCATTTATGTCTGTTAGGCCTGTTGTTCAAGTTGAATTTTCCTTATTAATTTTCTGTTTGGGTGGTCTGTCCATTGTTGAAAGTGGGCTATTGAAGTTTCCTACTGTTACTGTAATATATCCTCTTTTCAGATCCTTTAATATTTGCTTTCTATATTTAGGTGCTCTGGTGTTGATGCATATACATTTATAATCATTATAAGCTTTTGAGGAATTGACCCCTTTGTCATTATATGATTTCCCTCTTTGTCTCTTTTTACAGCTTTGACTTAAGGTCTATTTTGTCTGATATAAGTGTAAGAGTTAAAAAAGAGGAAAGAAACATGAAAAGTGACTCAATAGTCAAAGACAGGTTTATTTGGGGGAATAAACCTGAGAGGGGCTTCTGGATGACTTCAGTCAGGAGCCCTCTCTCTTACAGACTAAGAGTATATATTGGTTTTAGGGTGAGGGGGGCTTATGACAAGCTTGGAATGTTTCTGTGTCAGGGAGAAGTTTATGGCAGGGTTAGAATATCTCTGGGTGGAGGGGAGGTTATCTTGGGGCTGACATCTTTTCGCCTGGAAGGGAGGTTATCTCAGGGCTGGCATGTCTCTGGTAGGGGTTGTTATTTGTGATTTATGGTCATGCTGACCTTAGCCATTAGGCTGATGCCCTTTGGATTTAGGCAGTTTTTCCTCAAGGTGAAACTTAAAATGGCAGTACTTGTCCAAGATGGTGATGCTCCTGCTTTGTCAATAAGGACAGCTACTTGTACTCTCTTTTGGTTTCCTTTTGCATGGAATATCTTTTTCCATATTTTTAGTTTTAATTTTTGTGTATCCTTAAAAGAGAGGTGACTTTCTTGTAGACAATACAGAGTTGGGTTTTATTTTTTTATATACATTCAGTTTGCCTTTGTCTTTTTAATGCAAAATGTATTACATTTACATTCAAAGTACTCTTGATCCTTATTTGATCAAGAGTAATTTGTAGTAAGTAAGGACTTATTACTTATCAAATAAGGATCAAGAGTACTTTGTAGTGAGTAAGGACTTACTACTCACATTTTTAAATTGTTTCTTGGTTGTTTGGTCAATATTTAAATTTTTTCTTGCTCTCTTCCTTTGTGATTGATGATTTTCTGTAGTGGTATGCTTTAAATGCTTTCTATTTTGTTTAGTGCCTCTACTATAGATTTTTGCTTTGTGGTTACCATGAGGTTTACATATCACATCTGATATGTATCACAATCTATTCCAAGCTGACACTAACTCAACTTTAATTGTATACAACTATATGCTTTTATTTCTCACTCCAACATTGTATGCCTTTGATTTCAGAATTTACAATTTATTACAATGTATAACCATTGACAATTTATTTTAGCTGTAGTTATCATTAATAGTTCTTTTAACTCTTTTACTAGGGCTAAAATTGTTTTACACATCACCATTACAGTCCTAGAATACAGAAAGTTCCCAACTTAACAATGGTTTGACTTACAATTTTTTGACTCTGGGTTTATTGAGACATAACCCACCATAGTTCAAGAGCTCATTATGACTTATGATGAAGATATGGTTTATATTGAATGTGTATCACTTTTGCACTGTTATAAAGTTGAAAGTCTTTGTAATCTTGTGTCTTTGCATTGGTATCTGTGCGCTTGAGGAGACAGCCAACTTTTTTTGCTTTTACTGGTGTTTTTTTGTTTGTTTTGTTTTGTTTTGTTTTAAGGTCAGTGGTAGACCTTCATTATTTAGTGATTCTGGATGGCCAAGCTGATAGCAAATCTTGGCAGGCAAAACTTGCTTTCAGATTCTCTAGATAGCTGAACTGCTAAGTTTGGGTGGGGCAGCTTGCTGGACTCTGCAGTCATGCTGAGCTGCTAGATAGGCACTGCAATCACTGCATATCAGGCTGGGCCACAGGGTGTATTTCCTGGCCAGATGGTACCACTATTTGAGTTCAGCAATTGGATAGGGTTGCAGGAGGGATTCCATGGTAAGGTAGAGTTGCTGATTGGGATGGACAGGACCAGATGCTTTGCTCAGTAGAAATGCATGGTTGAGGTTTACCCCTCTTCCTATAAAGAACCTTGAGGCAGGTTTGAGGCTGAGCTGAGTACTGTTTAAATTCCTAGATGTTGTGCCACTAGCTTGTGCTCTTTGCCGTAATCTGCTGTGACAGTTGCTCTCTCCCTGGGAGAGGTCTGAGTGTGGGTTTTGAGATGATACTGGGTGCTGTTAAACTCTCAGGTGTAGCTAACTAGGCCCTGCTCTTTCCCATACTTTGCTGTTGTGTTTGTTTCCCTTCCTGGGCACGGCCCTGGGGCAGGGTCAGAGGCTTGTCCTGTAAACTAGCTGTCTAGGGATTCAAGCCAGGTAGAACTTCCCTCCTCTTCTGGAAGCAACCAACTCAGCTTTCTGTGTCGGCTATGCTGTTAGTTGATACCTCTGATTGGGTGCCACTGCTGGCAAGTACACACAGCTGCCACCAAGATCTCCATGCTGGTGGCTGCGCTTTCCACTTTTCTGCTTTGTTTCTACCTCACTCCCAGATGGTCTAACCATGCTATTGCCTTGTGCATTTCCTTTAAGGTAAGATGGGAGTGGGCTTCCTGGAAAGCATCTCAGAATGCTAAAGGAATCTGTGTGTTTGCTTCTGGTTCTTTCTTTCTGTAGAAACCATGATCCCTGGAAAATTCTCTCTCTATGGCACTATGCAGACTTGGAAAAGGAAGAGGGGTACACAGTCAGAGTGAGACTGTTTCTCCTACCGGTTTCATGTGATTTTTATTCCATTCTGTGGACCACAGAACAGACTCAAGTTTATTTGCAATTTTGGAAGTTTTTACCAAGGTGTTCTTATCTGTGGGTAGTTGTTGGTTAAACTTTGTGGAATGATAGTGAAGCCTGGAATTTCCTGTTTTGCTATCTTTATATCACTGCTGTCTTCCTTTAATTATATATTTTGCAAAGGCTTTTTGGCACACTATATGTCTATTGGAGAGGGGAAAATTAAAATTTTTAAATTTATTTTATTTCAATTTAGGGTAAAATTGCTGCCTTAAAAGATTCTAGAAAAATAACAAAATAACGAATGAATGCCGAATAATATTTGAATATTTTAAAGTACTACTAAAATTGTTTTGTGGCATTTCAATAGAGCAATATATAATGGAATATGTAGGAAAATATAAGATGCTTCCAAAATAAAAATTTTCTGTGAGGAATGAGATATGTCGAGCCTACTCCCTATTATTCTGAATACATAAATCCATGATATCAACTTCCCCCCTTCTCTTTGGAAACTCTGATCTGCCTTTGAAGTCCACTTGAGGGCAAACTTGTTCCTTGTCTTACCTTTGCACACTAAAACAAAAAATTCATTATAGATTTGATTTAGCTCATATTGAAAGAAATGCATCACCTTTTGAAATGGATTAATCTCTCAATAAAAAGACCAATCACTTTCAGAATGAGATATAGTTCGGTCTCTATTAAATGAAATACATTACTCACTTAGTAATATCTATCACTTGTTAATTAAGATATTACATTTATGCCCTAGGCTCAGATCATATATATAATCTATTAAATATATCAATATTGGATAAAACAAAATAATGTTAAATGAATGTTTCAATAAACATTATTAAAAAATATTAGCATTTTAGTAATTTTCAATTTTAGTTTCCTCAAGGAAAGTGAGCTGCTTAAGTTTCATTTATTTACTTAACTTTTTTTTATTTTTTGAAGATAGAAAAATAATACAACACATGATTTTCTTGAAAACTTGCAGGAACCATGATTCCCAGTTGTTATTCTTGACAAAGAGTAAATTATTAAAAATGAGTTTGACTTAAAATAACACAATTTTTTTTTAATATCCTTATTAGAATTTGAAGACATTTTATATATAAGGCAACAGGAAAATTAACTGCTCTTCTCGGTGCCATAAAATTAGAATAGCATTTTCTATGTCTGTTGTTTTTGTATGAACTTTTTGGTCCTTTCTTTATATGTAACCTGGTGTCCTAGCTCCCCATAATATATGTTTAAAAAGTTATGTACTAAATAAAAAATGTTACACTAACTAATTAATCTGGATAAAGGACACTTAGCTTTTGCAACCTTAGTGTTGTAAATTAGTCAGTAAATACATAGTTTTTCATGGCTGTCTAGATTTTAGGCAAAAACAAATGGTTTGCTTAAGCCAGATTTTCAGATTACATGCAGCAAACTTTGAAAGGCTGTGTCCTTTATCCAGATTTAAACTAATATTGAAATTATGACAAACTCTCAGGATTCAAATCATTCCCTATTTTTCAGTCTTTTCTTTTTTGACATTCAGTGTTGTATTAATATTTTTGAAAAAAGTCCTGAGTTTACACCCTTTCTGAGAATTTCTCAATCACTGCAAATCTTAGCTGTCCTCCAAAAGGGCCACACCCAAGTAATTTACCGGAGCTCAAGTAAAACTGAACTCAAAGGCACCTGTGTTTGAAGAATCCCAAAGGGACATTACTCACAGAGGTGGAGGAAACAGAAAACCATTTATTTTCATAAAAATCACAAATCTTTTCCAATAGAACTCTGTGAAGCAAACTTCAGATTTGCATTTCTAAATGCCCATGTCCTTTTTCAACCCGGCAGCACTAACAAACACCTCTAATAGCCCATTTTAACACCACTTCAAATATTTTTCAAACTGTATTTTTTGTTCCAGGTTGATTTGGAGA
This sequence comes from Pongo pygmaeus, assembly GCF_028885625.2. Lineage (NCBI taxonomy): Eukaryota > Metazoa > Chordata > Mammalia > Primates > Hominidae > Pongo > Pongo pygmaeus. The sequence goes on along the minus strand of NC_072373.2, from coordinate 150,531,265 downwards.
CTACTTGGCATTTCTGAGACCTCTGAAGTTTTCTATTCTCTTCCTTTGTGTTTGCTCCCTCTCTACTAGGATAAATTGGCTTTGTTGAGTCTTTTTTCACTCACCTCCAAATTCGCATCTCTGTCAGGATTCTCTCAAATTCTGGTGGCCTAATGAGTTCTTTTCTAAACCCTGCTTTGCTTCAAAACTGCCTCAAATCACATGTTTTTTTCTCTCCGTTTTTCTCTTCGTATTTTGTTACTAAAAAAAGAACCTCTTTCTAAATGTATGTTTCTATCTTGCTTGCATTCTATATTCTTTATCTGTAAATTTTACAATTTATAGAAAACATCGTTTTTCCCCTCTTAGCTTCTTGGTTTAATCAACAGAGCAATTTTACATGTATGTTTTTGTCATTTACACTATTTTTCTTGTAGTTTTTCAGAAAGACTTATTATTCTCTTATGGTCATGTAAATATGAGTTAACCAGAATAACCTAAAAAGCAATTGTACTTTTTCTAGGATTTATTTTAACTGCACAATTATAGATTACACAAATTGTGGTTAAAAATTAAAGAACTGATATTTGTGGATGGTTGGTTGAGTAGGGCTTGTAATATTACAATCTCTAAATATGTGGACAGACACAGGGTTATAAATTCATCAGTAAATAGTTAGTTTTCTATGGATTTCTAGATTTTAGGCAAAAATAAATGATTTGCCTAAACCAGATTAGAAGTTATGACTCATATAAAAGTTACAAATGAAATTGTGGAATTTACTAGTTATATATAGTCTAATATTCCTTTTAAAATTTCTCCATTTTTCCCAACTTACCCTTTCAGACAAGCTTCTGAAATTCTGCTTTTATATATATATGTGAAATTTACCACCATTGCCCTGATTATAGAGGTTTCCTATCTTCCATTAATGCAAACACCCCAGAATACCCTTCCTAACATCAATAATCATCAACACGACTAGCTCCTTTTATCTTGTCCTAAGGAAAATAATTTCACAATGAAAAGATTACATTTTCTAATTTTTATAGTATTTTTGCCAGGTTTTGCTTTCTATAAAGATAAAAAAAATAGACAGTTAAAGATGCTAAAGAAAGAAACATCAGCAAAAGCAAATATGCCTCAAAGGAAAATGAAAACACCTCTGAATTTTAGATTAGAAGTCACTGGTGACAATTTGTAGTGTAAATTCTCTAAAGTGGTGGCAGGGACAGTCCCATTGGAAAAGGTTACGCAAGAGTAAGTGGCACAGAAATGGAAGAAACAGGAACAGCAGGTTAGAAAAAGGCACATTGTTTCTTCTTTTTTTCTTAAATTTTTAATTAATAAAGGAAACGGCTTGTTGGGAAATAAAATGAAAAATGATTGTAGAGGAAAGTAATGGCAATTATCTGTTAAATATTATATTAAGGGAGACAATCACTACTCAAGCATAACTGAAATATGTTTTTCAGAAAGAGGACTAGAAATAATGAAAGAATATGGTTACTGTTGATTTTGAGTAAAATAAACAAAATTTTGCTAGAAAAATACACTTATTCATTTACTCATTTGTTCATTCATTGACCCAACAGGCATGTATTCATGTATTAGGATACCTGAAATTTCTACACATTAGAAAAAGAAAAATGAATAAAATGTAGTTTTGGCCTTCAAGTTAGCATATCTTTGAAAGGAGAAAAGCATGTAGGTAAAGAAGTGGTGAATGTGCTAAAGAATTTAGCAAACTTATAAACAAAGTATGTTAATGATGATAATCACCATGTAGAGTGAGAGGTTGGAAACATCAGGCATAGCTCTGCAAAATAAATTATCTTAATTTATGAGTAGGATGGGTACCTAGTAAACAGGTAGAATGAACACCCATTTACTAGACAGAAAGTATAAAAATGCCTAGGGAACAGTATGAGGAAAAGGTAGAAATAAAGCAACTTTGTCTATTTATGAACAGTTTCATGAAACTTACTCTAATCACTTTGGAATCCAGAGTGGTTGACAGAGTAGTACGATCTTATAAATGTAAACAGCATCATTTGATGTTTTATTTCTACCTGATTACCCTCCCTTATTCCTATTAAAAACAGTGAAAACAGTAACTGATTATAACAGTTAATCTTAATTGTTACTGCTTGTTATGGCTATGCTTAGTACTTTTAATCTATTAATTTGTTTGATCTTTAAAACAACCCTATTGTGTGGGAATTATTTACCTCAGTTTATAGATGACAGAGCAGGACTTGAAGGCTTTAAGTAATTTACCTGAAATTTTGAGCTAGTGAATGAGAGACAGGTGGAAATCCAAAACTTTCTAGCTATCACAAAATTTTGTCTCTGTTAATATAACTTGTTTCTTTTAATGTCAATAAAGAATTTTATATTAGAAAACCAGCTTAATATGCTCCTAAGTACAATGTCAAGAAAAAGTAAACCAAGTCTACATTTTATATGCCATAAGGAAGAGCAAGTATTTTTCCTTTACTATGTTTTCTAATTATAATAGTTATACATATTATTTGTAAAATTTTAAATAATGAACTGCACACATAACATATTTGTGAATATGTGTATTTGTGTTTGTGTGTGTGCATGTGTGTGTATAAACATGTTGTATACCAAGGACCCTGTGAATAAATAATTATTTCATAAACAAGGGCTTAAAGTGTATGAATAGTCCCAAAATTTCAACCTTAGATTCATGTCCATATGCAGATACATGATAATTAGAAGCTGTTCTTTACATTCTTTATGAGGATTAAAACAAAAGCAAGGTTTTAGCAACATCAAAATCACCTAGGAAGCGTTGGAACTTAGAATCATCTCAGAGAAAAACGATTTATTTAAATTTCTCAGCAGCTAGAAGTATCTGCTTAGCATGTTAAGAATGCAGACCATGTCAGGGAATTAGAAAAATGACTTGTTATGTCGATGAATCTCAGAGCACTGGATTGGCTAGAGCAATGCTAGTCTTAGAAACTTGTTCAGTTTCTCTCCAGTGCAACACCATTAAATTTAATTACAAAGAAAAACTTATTTTTGTTATACAAATAATATCCCCATGTAGCCTAATTTAAACTAATTGCCTACATAGTTTTCATTCCAAGGGGAAAACTAAACTAAAATAAGTGCTGACTTATTGAAAATGTCTTTAATTATATTATCACATTGAATTCTGCTCTGACCCTTCTTCAAAAGTTACTTTTAAAATAAAAAATGTTACTGTAAATTGTAGCGTACCTGCAATTTGTAGAGCTTCAATCATGCCTGGCCTACTTTACCAGTTTTTTTTTCCGTCTAACATAGAAAATATCTTTCTGCAGAAAAATCTCCAAGTGTCTACAATAGGACATGAATAGCTATGCTATTTTTCTTCATTATCATTTCTTGTTATTTTATTTTTTGTTGTGAGGAGAAAAAACCTACCTATGAATCTGGAGGTGACAGAATAACCAGTATCTGGCCTTGGGGATGAAGGGATTTTTGCATACAAGCCTGCCTAAGGACTAGAGAGTGTCAAATGTACCTTGTATAGAAACCTGTGGTGTAGCAACACCAGAACAAAGGGCTGGGCTCCTGATTCCTCTCACAGCATGGAAGAAATAAGATTTTTAATTGGATTCAATGATGGCCTCACCAGAGCCTTGTCACTAGCTTTATAAGGAGATAGTTTTTAAGTGACATCAGTCAAGCAGGCTAGAGGGCATCCTAACCCATCATTAACTCAAATCTTGATGACTGACTAGAAGAAGCACTCCTAAGGCATCAATAGAATGGAGAAACAATGCTGCCTGCACAGACAGCTATAATGTCAGACATTCCATTGACTTCTTTCTCAATTTCCTTTTTAATTCTGGAGTGGACGAGAGGACCCAAATTTTCTCACTCTTGATCCTCATGCAAGAAATATAGCTTCTTTGAAAGGTAATTATTTAAGGACATGCCTAGTAATGTAGCATACTTTAGACTCCCCAGAATTGTTATTTCTCCAGCTCTACGATGGAAATATACAAGAAGATGAAGCTCTTAGGAGACTGGGGAGGACTCTGGGTAGTGCTTCTTCAGCTTCGGCTCTATTTCGCAATGCATCTCCCACCCTGCTTTTAAAAAGTCAGGTTACATTTTAAGGTTTGGTTCATCGAAATGCCATGAAGTTCAGAACTGTCAGAGATTATGTTCTCATAAGCTACTCTTTGCAATCTGCTTTCTGAAAAACTATTTTTTTTTTTTTTTGTCTAACAGAGAAAAAGAAGTTTTTCAAATTTTAAGTGGTAACAAAGTTTCTCAACCTCAGCAATAATGACATTTTGGGTGAGATAATTCTTTGTTGTAAAGGGGTTGTATTGTGTATGGTAGGCTGTATAGCAGCATCCCTGGCTTCCAACTGCTAGATGCCAGTAGTATCCCCCTTCTGCAGCTGTGCAACCAAAAAAAAAAGTTTTTATACAGTGCCACATGTCCCCTGGAGGGTAAATTTGTCCCCATTTGAGAAGCATGGAAATAAAACCAACTACTTTTTTCCATATTTCAACTTACTTAGTTCTAGCATGTGGAAAGGTCAAGTCGATTACATCTTCAACATAAACATCCCTTACCAGTACTCTTAACCTGAATGCTCTATGTGAAAAGAAGAGAATGATTCAATTAAGTACAGTGAAGAATTTGTACTTAGTAGACTGTGCATAAGAAGAGGAATAAATCAACCCATAGACAATGATCATGAAAAGGCAACAAACACAATGTCCTCTGAATAGCCTTCTCCCTGAATTTGATAAGGCATTCACAAAATTCTACAGTGGGACACCAAATAGGTGCTATTGAGAGGTGAAGCCAGCTGGGCTTCTGGGTCAGGTGGGGACTTGGAGAACTTTTCTGTCTAGCTAAACGATTGTAAATGCACCAATCAGTGCTCTGTGTCTAGCTAAAGGTTTGTAAACACACCAATCAGCAGTCTGTGTCTAGCTAATTGGGTGCGTACTTGTAGAACTTTTCTGTCTAGCTAAAGGATTGTAAATGCACCAATCAGTGCTCTGTGTCTAGCTAAAGGTTTATAAACACACCAATCAGCACTCTGTAAAATGGACCAATCAGCAGGATGTGGGAGGGGCAAAATAAGGGAATAAAAGCTGGCCACCCAGGCCAGCAGCGGCAACCTGCTCGGGTCCCCTTCCATGCTGTGGAAGCTTTGTAATTTTGCTCTTCACAATAAATCTTGCTGCTGGTCACTTTTTCGGTCCACACTACCTTTATGAGCTATAACACTCACTGCCAAGGTCTGGGGCTTCACTCCTGAAGTCAGTGAGACCACAAACTCACCAGGAAGAACAAACAACTCCAGACGAGCCACCTAAGAGCTGTAACACTCACTGCGAAGGTCTGCAGCTTCACTCCTGAAGTCAGGGAGACCACGAACCCACCAGGAGGAACAAACAACTCGGACACGCCAGCTTTAAGAGCTGTAACACTCACTGCGAAGGTCTGCGGCTTCACTCCTGAAGTCAAGTGAGACCACACACCCACCGGAAGGAAGAAACTCCAGATACATCTGGACATCTGAAGGAACAAACTCCAGACACACCGTCTTTAAGAGCTGTAACACTCACCGCAAGGGTCTGTGGCTTCATTCCTGAAGTCAGTGAGACCAAGAACCCACTGGAAGGAACCAATTCCGGACACACTATGAGACCTCAGTCACTCAGGTGTTTAGAGCACTGCAGAGCTCAAATCACACAGATAAATGATGGTCTCCAGATGAATGGGCACACTTAAAGAGTTGCTTCCTTGCTATATCTGAAAATTTCTTTTAAAGCACTATGAGAGGGGAACGAAACCTGAAATAGACATTTCCATTGCAAAAATACGACAGAAAAATACAAATTATATATATTTTCAATATATAATAATACTATCTTATCTTTTATGCTTGAAGAAGTAAATGTGAAAGACAAACACAAAGTCTAAACAAAAATCTGAACTGCTAAGAATTTTTAAGAATCTAGACTCTAAAGCTGTGGTAGCATTGGCATCAAGAGAAATAGATGTACATACCATCTACTCTATTAAAATCTTGCTTGAAACTTTGCATTTAAAGAAGGCTTGTATCTTTTCCGTGGAAAAATGGGGGTAGGGATAGGACTGCCTAAAATTCCTTCTAGCTTTACATTGTTATGTTATGCTGTTTATTCTTTAATGAGGTAGGTACATTTCTGCTCTGTGTCATGTTTATGTGCTAATTTCCCAAATGCAGCCTAAAGATATCTATCAGAAATTTCATAGTTTTTGCCATCATTGTCAAAAGATTAAAAGGCCAATGATAAGGCCAACAATTGGCTTTTGGAAGCAAATTCTTACATTTTTTCCCTCAGCATTTCTTGACAAACACATACAATTATTTTGCAGGGGGATAACCCACAAAAATATTTTTCTGTATTTAAAACATTTATAATTTGCTTGAAAAGTAGGCAAAGATGAATTTGTAATTCTTCCAGGTTTCATTTTGTAAGCAGAGTTTTTACTTTTTGTTTTATTTATTCATTTGAGACGGAGTCTTGCTCTGTCACCCAGGTTGGAGTGCACTGGCACAATCTCAGCTCACTGCAACCTCCGCCTCTCCAGTTCAAGTGATTCTCCTGTCTCAGCCCCCCAAGTAACGGGGATTACAGGCATGCACCACCACACCTGGCTAATTTTTGTACGTTTAGTAGAGACAGGGTTTCACCATGTTGGCCAGGCTGGTCTTAAACTCCTGACCTCAGGTGATCTGCCTGTCTTGGCCTCCGAAAGTGCTGGGATTACAGGCGTGAGCCACTGTACTGGCTTTGTTGTTTTATTTTTATTTGATCACCAAAGCAAGGATTTTAATAATTTAATTTGTATAAGAAAATTCATGACCATATTTGAGTATACAATCAAAACCTAATTCTAGTGTGTTCCTAAGACTGAGAGGCACACGGTGAGTTATTACAGACTCACAGCAGCCTAATTTTAAATTTGGTATAATAAAAAATGACCGCAGGCATGACAAAAATTTATTGGATTACTATACTTCTAAATTTTAATTTTGTAGAAAATTTGGCAGGAGAGTGTGGTCATATGGTGTTAAACACTCTGTTCAGCTTTGATAATGACTGTGGACTTGGGTTTTTGACAGTGTGATGTGAAAAGTTCTGTTACAGAGAATTAGCTTCACAGAGAAAGGTAATGTTCATAAATTTGCTAACTGATATTATTTTATTGCTTTGAAGACTGATATTCAGGGTTTATCCACAAAGCCTATGCAGCACAAGAAGTAGTGGAATTGTGTTTCTTAAAGTGACTCCTGCCAACTCCAGCCAGCTAGGATGAACTCTAAGCTTAAGAAAATACTTAGATCAGCAGAAGCATTTGAATCATTGTCTCACTGCCAAGAGCATGCCAGCTAAGATGTTCTTTGTGTAATCTCCTTATTTTTGTTGTAAACAATATTGTTGTATGTATAGAAGAGAAATGGTTTCTATTTGATTCATTTGTATGCTTCCTTGAATGAGCGATTCACCTTATCTCATTTAACTACTATATATAATGAATATTATGCCTCTAATAGGTATGAGAAAACTGAAGCTTAGAATGGTCAAATACCTTAACCAAGCTAGTAAACTAATGAGGCAAACTGAAATTTCATAACCACGTTGTTCTCACTCCAAGCCACATTTTTCACCATAGTCTTCAAAAACAAAAGGATTTAAGTAGTCTGTATTCTTTATTCATGACTTGTCTAAACTAAACCCAGTCTTGTTCCTTTTGTCCATCTATGAGTGAGATATGAAACTGGAATAAAGACATTCTTATTACCTGAGGAGTCAAGGTAATTGTCATAGCTCCACTTAGAAAGCTTTTAGTGACACTGGTTGACCCAGGCAAGGATGACTTTTAAATCTAGGGGTATTTTAAGTGTTATGTGTAAGTTCCCATCACCTTTTGAAGACTACCAAATTATTTTTTTACAATAAATATTTACTATAATAAATATTCTGCTAAAAGTCGTATTTCCAATTTTTGAGAAATTAAAACAAACCTTTTTTTTTTTTGAAACAAGATCTTGCTACGTTGCCCAGGCTGGAGTGCACTGATGTGATCTCAGCTCACCACAATCTCTCTACCTGTGTACTCAAGTGATCCTCCCACCTCAGCCTCCTGAGCAACTGGGACTATAGGTGTGTTCCACCACTCCTCACTAACATATATATATTTTTTGGGTAAAGAAGGTCTTTCACCATGTTGCCCAAGCTGTTCCCGAACTCCTGGGCTCAAGTGATCCACCCACCTCGGCCTCCCAAAGTGCTGGAACAAAACAAATCTTACAAGTAATTATATATTGGTATGCATATATCATCCCTGGCCACTTTCTGCTCTACTTCTTCAGAGATCCTATTTACATGATTTGCTCCAATGAGTTGTTTAATAATTAAGAAAAGAGTATATTTGGAATGTTTAAGGAATTCGAGCTGAGGAATATTGAAGAACTCATGAGAGTGCGGGGTGTGGACAAAAGCATGGACTTTGAGGCCAGATTGATCTGGATTTGAGTTCTGACCCAGACTCCTGCCTTGTAAATTAGAGTTTAAAATATGTATTGTATAGATTTGAATGAGATAATTCTGAATATGAGACTGCTTTGCTGAGTGCTTGGCACATAGTACACTTTCAATAGATGACATTAGACATGATGACAGGACAATTATAAAAAACTTACCTTTAACATTGATTTTCTCTTTTATTTGCATTTCAAGCTAGATTATAGAAAGAGTACATTTCAGACTTCAAATAACATGAATGAAGGCCAGAGATGACTACCACTCCTTGTGAAGATTTTTGGAATACCCTTTTAACTATCTTCCTACTTCCATTCCTTGTCCTTCTGCAGTTTATTCTCCACCCAGCAGCCAAAAAGATCCTTTTAATCACAAATATGATTATGTAATTCCTCTGCTGAAAGGCTCTGAATGCTTCCCTGTCTCCCGTGAAGAAAAAACTTAACTATACTATTGGTGGAAATAGTGCAGCCATTATGGAAAACAATATGGAGGTTCTTTAATGAAACAGAACTACCAGATGATACAGCAATTCTACTTCTGGGTATTTATCCAAAAGAACTGAAATTAGGATCTTGAAAAGATATTAGCACTCCCATGTTCATTGTGGAACCATTCACAATAGCCATGATGTGGAAATGGCTTAAATGTACATCAATAGATGAATGGATTTTTTTAAATGTGGTATAGACATACAACAAAATATTACTCAGACTTCAAAAGAAGGAAATTCTGTGATATGAGCCAACATGGATGAACCTTGAAGACATTATGCTAAGTGAAATAAGCCAGTTACAGAAGGCCAAATACCATATGTTTCCACTTATATGAGATATTTAAAATAGTCAATTGACAGAAGCAGAGTGGGGGCTGAGGGGAGGGGGGAAACAGGAAATTGTTAATAAGTGGGCATATAATTTCAGTTATGCAAGGTGAATAAGTTCTAAGGATTTTCTATATAATATTATGCTGATAGGTAACTATACTGTATTATACACTTAAAAATCTGTTTAAGGAGGTAGACTGCATGTTAAGCGTTCTTGCCACAATAAAATTTTTAAATTACTTTATTTATTTATAATAAAATCTTTGTGATCGCCTCTAAGGCTATTGCTACATCTAGTCATGCTCTTATCTCAGGGCCTTGGCAAGCCATTTTCTCTCTGCCTAGATGTTCTACCCCAATATTCTGGTGATTTCCTATTTCCTCACCTTCAAATTTTGCTCAAATACTCTTTTCCCAATGAAGCCTACTTTCAGTATCCATTTATGATTGTAACTCAGCCTTTTATAATCCTTATGCCCTGGCATTCCTAATATCTCAACAAAACACAATTTTTGATTGTTTTTTTCATATAACATCATTATAATCCACATCACCTCTAATATACCATATCATTTTATTTATTTCATGTTTTTGCTGTCTGCCTTCTTCTGTGGGTCTAGGTCAAAACAAGAAACTTTAAGGTCATGATGGAGTAGGGTAAATATTAGAACTAACAGCTAGTCTTGCTCCATGACATATTTTCTGAACAAGAATGCAGAATGGCATAGATTTGCTTAAAACTTTATAATCACTTCCAAAATTGTGAACATTCATGTTCTTAGAAAAAGGTACCTATAGCATCCCTGATTATATGATTCTTAAAGGCTGGAGCATGCCTTACCTTTTTCTGTATTCAGAGTCTGTTTGAACATACTAGTACTATTAAATTAATACATAAAATGGACAAATAAATGTTCAACAGGTCCTTAAAGCTAGAGAAACACTTATTATATTGTGATCCTTAAAGTCTATGCTCTGTGAGAGTACTTATAATGTATACACACACGTTATATAGTAATGTAGATGGAAAAGATATACATATATGGACACTAAGGTAAATGAATTAATTCAATGTTTATATGCTGCTATAAAGATATTTTTATTCATATAGCTAAATGTGAGCACTTATGAAACTGAAGTAACCATTCTAAATCCACAAATAGCATGCTTAGCATGATAACCAGCTCTGACACTCTTGCAGTGAGATTAAATCATTGTCAGAAAAAGATAATGGACACAGCATGGTCCTACAAAATCTTTGCCAAATAAACTGGACACAATCCAACTAACTGATGAAATAATACTGCCTCGGAAATCAAAGAAACCTTCCAGCAGGCACAAGTCAGACCATTGGTTAATCACAGCCACTTAGAGGATCAAGACCCTGGCCCTGAATGCAATTACCCAAAATCTGAAAATTGTGCTAATCATTAACATCAATTATTCTTTTCTAAGGACCTCAGGTTTTACTTTAGTTCATTTAAAGATTACCAGAAATCAGAGATTATCTCTATTTTTTATATTAATACGTACCCCTTCTCCAAAGAAAGGAGCTGATACTGTTAATATCTAAACAAACCTGGTTTTCAGGTTTCACTAATATTTTTTCCACTCATTAAACTGTATGTCTCAGCTTATATGTTCTAACTGTCAAAAACTGTTCAATATCAAATAATAACTGCAAGAATATGACTCAATATGATGGTCACTAAATTTGGACATTTTGTATGTTTGTTAATTTTAAGGACTATATCCAGTAGAATGCTGAGGTATATATGATTAACATTCAGAAGCCTCTGAGTCCTAGTATCAATTATATGTGTTCTGTGTCACAATGAGCAAGTGTTTGAACCCAGTCTGTGTCATGATGGTGAAAAACACTCGTTTTCAAAATAGCCCATGTGGAATTTGTGCTGTCTTAAAGGGAAATTTGGTTTGGTATAGAGAACCTGATTATCTGTATTGTTTGAAATGGACAGAAATACAGAAATCCAAAGACTGTCTATTTTGTAGGCAAATCTGATTCTTGCAGCAAAACAAAAGGTGACTAGATATAATCCTGAAAGTGTGTGAAAATCTTTTATCAGTTTAAAATGTTGTGAAATATGAATGATAACAAAAAAGTATTTTTGTATAAGCTTAACCATAATCCAAGCACCAGCCTGGATCCTAATCACAACAGGCCAGCCCTGATGGAACGAGTTCCACTGTGGATCCCAGTATGGATCCCAAGAACTCAGGACCAGACCCATCTTTATGGACCCAGATGCCATATCTCCAGTCCTGCCCCTGCAGACTCAGTCTCCAGGATTTCTCATGTGGACCTTGTTGCTAGACCTGTCCCTGTAGACTCTCTTGTCAGGCAGGCCCCCATGGACCCAGGATCTAAACTTTTACCTGTAGACCTGTGATGAATGCTTGTACATATAAACCCAAGCTCCAGGCTTACCCAAGAAACACTGGCATCAAGTCAGTCCACCCGAGAAGTTCAGCAGCAAGCCCATCCATGGACCCCACCAGATGGCCTTCCCAGAATATCTAGATGGGTTGAGGGGGGAAGGGCTTTTCCTGCTGAAACCAGTCTATAAAGATGTAAGATATATCTACTTCTTCAAAAGTGTAGATACCAATGCAACAATACAAGCATAAGGAGTAATTAGGAAAACATGTTACCATGAAAGGAACAAAATGAAGCATCAGTAACCAAACCTAAAGAAATAGAAATCTACAATTTGCCTGAGAAAGAATTCAAGATAATTGTTTTAAGGAAATATTAATGAGCTAAAAACAAACAAAAACAGACAACAGGAAAACAATACATAAGCCAAATGAGAAGTTTCATATAAAACTAGAAACCATAAAAAAGAATAAAACAGAAATTCTGGAGCCAAAGAACACAATAGCTTAACTGAAAAATTCAATAGAACGTCAATAACAGATTTGATCAAGTAGGAAAAAAAAAAAATCAGTGAGCTCAAAGACAGGTTATTTGAAATTATCCAGTTAGAGTAACAACAACAACAACAAAAATGGGAAAAACTTAAAGAAGCCTATGGAACATATGGGATATAATCAAGAGGACCAATGTTTGCATTATGACATTTTAAGAAGAAGCAGAGAAAAAAGGGGAAGGATGTTTATTAAAAGAAACAATGACAGAAAACTTTCCAAATCTGAAACAGGAAATGAACATCCAGATTTAAAAAGCACAAAAAGCCCAACATAGGTTAAATATAAATAAATCTTTATCATTATAATCAGATTCTCAAAAGTCAAAGACAAAGAGACAATTTTGAAAACAAAAAAAGAAAAGTGACTCATTACATACAAGGTACCCCTAATGGCCGTCGGCAGATTTTCAACAAAAAACTTTGCAGAACCAGAGAAAAAGTGGAAAAATATCTCCAAAGAAAAAAAATCTCTCAAGAAAAATACTAAAAATGGAAAAGATACCCTTTAGAAATGAAGAAGAGATAAAGACATTTCCAGACAACATAGATGAACTGGGAAAACATTATTCTAAACGAAATAAGGCAGGTACCAAAAGAAATATACATCATGATTTTACTTAAATGTGGAATCTAAAAATGTTGAATACATAGAGAGGAAGTATAACTTTGGTTATCAAAGCAGGGAGGTGGGGAAAATGGGGAGATGTTGGTCAAAAGGTACAAAGTTGAAGTTATGTAGGATAAATAAGTCTAAAAATGTAATAAACAAGATGATGATTATAGTTAATACTGTATTATATCCTGGAAATTTACCAAGAGAGTAGATTTCAGGTGCTTGCGTCACACATAAAAGGTAATTATGTGAGGAGACTGATAAAAGGTAATTATGTGAGGAGACTATATGTTAATTTGCTTGACTGTAGTAATTATTTTACTATGTATATGTATTTCAAAACATTATGTACACCTTAAATATATAGAATTAAAAAAACAACTTTCTCAGACAAACTAAACTGTGGCAGTCCATCTCCACTAGATCTCCCTTAAAGACATACTTAGGGAAGTTCAACTTGAAATGAAAGGATGTGAACTAATAACATAAAACCATATGAAGATATAAAATTCATTTGTAAGAGTAAGAATATAGTCATCTTCAGAGTACTCTTATACTATAATGATAATACAAAGCACTTTTAACTAACATAAAAGGCAAATGTGTTAAACAATCACTGTAGCTACAAAAATTTGTTGCTAAATACACAATATATAAATGTTGAAATATGTTACAGCAATAGAATTTTTTAAAATGTCTTCAGTTTTATATTTGTCACTGGTGATAATCTTTTAATCTTCTTTCATACTTCTCAAACAATATTTAGAATTTCACCATTTCCAGTTCACCTTCTACTGCAGTCAAACTTTCACCTGTAGCTTTCCATTGAGATAGGCAAATGTTCCCTACTACCTCCTAATCACCATGCATAACGGTCTCCTTTCAATTCTGAAAATATTTAATTTTTCTATAGTATTTTGCACTGCCATATTCTTCCTTTTGAAATTTTATCTTCTCTTGAATTTTACGGCACAAATCTTTTTCTCTTTAATTTAGGGTGATTTTATCCTACTCCCCTTTCCTAGGGTCTCTTTAGACATCATCCATTGCATTTTAGTGTTCTCAGTTTATAATATTTATATTCATTTCCTCTCTGTGCAATCTCAATTTTTCCTAGGACTTCAATTCCTATTATAAAATATTTTGATGATTTTCAATTATACTCATCTTTCTGTTGAGTGCAAGGTATTTATCAGGTTGCCCACTGAAGAACTATACAAAAATACTGCACAGATAATTAAATTCAGATGTCCAGAAGCAGTACTTCCCGTCAAATATGTTTCTCAACTTCTATACCTTATTTATTATGATCAAAAAAGTACTATCACCTGGGTACATAATTCAGAAAAAATTTTTTTGCTTTTAATTTCTGTGTTTATTTGCTCTCTGTGTTATGTTTTATCATTACTATCCTATCCCATTTTACTCCTCGTGTATATTCAACCAGGCCCTAACTTCTGCCATTTCTGCCTCCTTTGGATCCTCCTCTCAAATTTCAGTCTTCATTTTGTATTTCAATGCACTTCTTATCTTCACTTTTTATAACTGCAATTATTTGTCCTCAAATATTTCTTTGCTTCTGTTATTGATTCCCTTCAATTCACTGTCGACAACTTATCTAGAGATACTATCTCTAGAATAAAAATCTGATTTTGTGACACTACTAATTAAAGCTTTTTAATTTCTCTCTGACATTTGAATAATGTACAAATTCTTTACTAGGTAAACTTTTCAGTTCACTTCCTTTAATGTATAGTTTACATACATATACACACACATATATAAAATACATAATATTAGATACGTTAAGAGAGGGTTTAAGAACAAACTGGTAGAAGAAAGTCACTGAAGACATAGGATAAAATGTTTAAAGATGTTATCAGTTCTAGTTTTCTCTTAGAGATTAAGTATAATAAAAGCTGGAAATCATATTTACGAGTTGATATCAGGAAGTCATTGTTGGCTCCATGGAATGTGGTGGTGATAAAAACCAGTAGAAGTGTCCTTCAAGAACATAAAGCTAATAGGACAGAGGAAAAAAAAAAACAACCAAATAAGTCTTTATTTACATGCTGAGAAGTAAAGTAATGGAATGCTGTTGTAGAGGATAAGAGTAGACATTTTCTACCTTTGGTAATCAAGGGAGAATTCATAAAGGTAGTGACATTTAGATTATGAAAGTTATCAGTATTGAAAAGGAGTTACTAATGTTTAAACCCTAGCAAAATGGAGCAAAGAGGTCATAAAAGAGTGATCCTCATAAGTACATGCCTATGGTAGGATCTATGCAAAGAATTCCTCAAACTACAGTATTCCAGATAGGCTGCTTGTGCAAGAACAATTGCCTGACATGACTGTCTGCACCAATACACTAACACCAACAACTGCAATAAGCTTCTGCAACCAATGGTCTTTGTTTCAGAACAGCTTATGTGGACTTCTTTCTGTTGTTAAAAGTTTTCTCTTGCCTCAAGCCCCTTGGATGCATCTATGGTCTGCCACAACACATGTATCCTCGATTAGAATTACCTATTACTCCTGAATAAACTATTTGCTTTGGACAGTTGGTCTCTCTGTCACTTATTTTAGGTTGACATAATCTGGTATCAGTGTAAGGTCAGCCAAGAGAATGGAAAAATAGACCCAAAGTCAGGCAAGTAAATTTTTATTAACCTACCAGCTGCTCCCTTAACAGTCAGAGAGGAAGCAGCACCAAGCTTACAGAATGAGGCATTTTTATTGGGGAGGGGAGTTTGAGGGAGTTCTTTGGTATGGCTGCATCTCTGGGTTGTTTGCTGGCTAATTTTGCCATGTATTTATTACAGGAGAGTGTAGGTAAAGTTTGTTTATGCTTCCCACGACCTCCCCCTGTGAGGTCTGGATGGTTTGTAATTGGGGTTTGCTTATCGCAGCAAGGCCTGATAAGTGAAGACTGCTGGATTCACCGTGGCACCTAGATAAGGGCTTAGAAATACAAAGAGGCTTAGGGGAAGGGTGGGCGGCATGGAGAAGAGTTGCAGAGCACTAGGGGGAGGGGTGGGCAGCATCAAGAAGCTTTCTTGGGGCAGTTTGTCCCTAACATTCAGATGTGGGAATCAAAGAAGACAAGCCTATTCCAGATCAGCATCCCCTGGAACCATGCGTGGTACCCACTTGAGGCCATTGTGCTCTCTGCTTCCCTGCATTGTATTTCTGCTGGATGTAAGTTCCTCTCATAAGGGAAATGATCAGATCCTGGTGCCTGGGGGAGCATTCAAGTAGCAGAGTTGGGATGTGGTGCCCCCAAGCCCTTTTGCAGGCTCTCTAAGGCTGAGATCCTGGCTCAATACACTGTAGGAAAATAACCTCTTTTCTCCACCCCAGGTATATAATGCCTAGGCTCTCTTTTAAGTTGAGTTCTCTCCTTTTGGTTGAGCCCTCCAACTTTATATGTTTTGTAAAGGCTTAAAGGATATTGTCCTTCTGATGGTACACTTTTGGTTTTATTTTTGATCTGGTCTGGGTACCTTGTTTAAAAATTTGTTGAGTTGGGTTTTTTCCTTGTTTCTGAAAAACTTCTGAGGGTAACCATCTAATGGTGGACATTGGTTGACCAATAAGAGTTACTAGGGAGATTGCTACCAATTCATGAGCACTTTGGTCTCCAAAGATCAAGACTCCTGTGAGAAGTTAAATTGGTAAGGGATAGGCAAGATTACCACTATAGCACCTGTCAGTCTAAAGAAAATTTTCATAGAACAGGGAAACCTTGGTCACAGGTTAGTTAACTAAAGTTAAAGCCGTCCTCCAAGTAAAACATATATCCCATGCATGGCACATCGTAAAAGCAAAATACTTTAACCTACAATTCCTAATTTTCTTACAGGATTATGGAATTTCCTTTTTTGCCCTCAAAGAATTTATGAGATACACAATGTGATAGTCTTCGTCCATTTCTGTTGCTACAAAGGAACATCCAAGGCTGGGTCATTTATTAAGAAAAGGACTTTTTTTTTGACTAATGATTCTGCAGGATATACAGGAAGCATGGTGCTAGCATCTGCCTATGGTGAGGGACTTGGATTGCTTTCACTCATGGTAGATGGTGAAGGGGAGCCAGCATGTACAGATTATAGGATGAGAGAAGGCAGGAGAGAGAGAAGAGAGGGAAGTGCCATGCTCTTTTCAACAACCAGTTCCCATGAGAGTTGAATGAGAACTCACTCTCGCAAGAGAGAGTGACACCAGGCTATTCATGAGGGTTCTTCTCCCATAACCCAAACACCTCCTACCAAGCCCCACCTCCAACATTTGTAATCAAATTTTAACATGAGATTTGGAAGCATCAAATGTCCAAACAACAGAAAGGATCATCAAATTCTAAGGCATGAAAAGATAATTGCGCCACAGGAACTCTAGACCTCAATATGTTCAAACATTATGATCCATCCTCACCTACGTGTTTGAAACTGATGGATGAATTACACCAAGGATAATTTAGAATTACAATGGCCAGTATTTGAAACTTTCCAAATGAACAAGACTAGTCTAAGAAATACACTTGAATCCCAAGCTTCATGTATTAAGGAGAGCAAACGAGACTCTTATTTTAATTGGCACTCAGAAGGCTCAGAGAAAACAAGGTTCTAATATAAATATTTGAAAGATTTATCGTGAAAAGCAAATGACTCTTTTGTTTGGAGTGTCCATTCACTAGTAATTTTTTTTCTCTCATGGGTAGCAGTTGTTTTTCTGTTTGTTTCATTTTTTATTTGTTGTATTGAGAACTTGATTTAAATTTTTGCTTGTCAGGGGCGTGCAAGTTATTGAGCATGCATGTGCAGGGAGTCAACCAATCATTTGGAAGCCCTTAGGAACATGCCTAGACAGAAATGTGGGTTGCACCCCACTCGTGTCTAGTGTATTGACTGTTGCCAATTCTCAGGTGTTGTCTAAGCCTTTCTTTCCTTGAATGACTTTGAGAGTGGCTTTGTATCATGGAAGGACTCCATACTTTTGCTCTCTCTTTGGAAGTGTCTCATGAATCTATGGTTAAAGTCAAAAAGATACTTATTAGATTTGGCCTTGGATTACTTGTTAGGCATACCTTTTGTTCAGAACTTTGGTCTATATTCAGCATATTCATGATTGAGTCCAGGTATAGAGAATGCTTTTTTTGTTTGTTTGTTTGTTTGTTTACCATATTTGTTAATTAGCTCCTCCTTGGAATCAATAATCAAATTTAAAAACAAGCTAAGTTGAAAAGATTGACTATCAGTCTAAATTGGTCTTCAAAGTACAGCTTTCTTGGGATTTTGGAGGGCTATTTTGAAACTCATTAGAAAATAAATATACAAGACAATCTCCATTTGTAAGGCCATCTCCTTCTTACCTAAATCACTAGAGACTTTTCTAATGGAAAAAGGCATTGGCTTAAATCCAGATATTAGGCCTCACCTTCGATTATTTTATCTGAACTGGACTTCCTATTTATGCCCTTCTTTGTCTCACAAATAATGGTGTTTACAGATAAGTTCTCGGCCTTTGAGATGTAACTTTTTTACCTTATTTCATCTAACAGTTATCCCCTTGCAAGTGCAAATTTAGGGTAGCCTGGCTAGCAATTGCTCAGTATAATAAAACATAACCAAAAAGTGATAGTCTAAATGTAATTATATATATCTAAATGTATATATATCTGCATATGATATATATATGCTTATATACAATGTTAAAATGTTCTGTCAGAGAAATAGGAAACTAACTCAAATACATTTTGGTCCCTGTGATTTGAGACAATATTTGATAAATAAAACTAGTCTTCAAATTGCTAGTAAAAAAAATTCCTGTAAAATAAAAACAGGAATGTCTTCAGAATTAGCATTACTTTTTTTTTTTTCTTTATTATTATTATTATTATTATACTTTAGGTTTTATGGTACATGTGCGCAATGTGCAGGTAAGTTACATATGTATACATGTGCCATGCTGGTGCGCTGCACCCACCAACTCGTCATCTAGCATTAGGTATATCTCCCAATGCTATCCCTCCCCCCTCCCCCCACCCCACAACAGTCCCCAGAGTGTGATGTTCCCCTTCCTGTGTCCATGTGTTCTCATTGTTCAATTCCCACCTATGAGTGAGAATATGCGGTGTTTGGTTTTTTGTTCTTGCGATAGTTTACTGAGAATGATGATTTCCAATTGCATCCATGTCCCATTACTTATAATAAAAGCAGATATTTTTACCTAGATTTACTAGTCAAACAAGTTTGTTATCTCCTAGGCATACAAGGCCATAAAGCAATAAATCTAACCACAGCAGAATATACAGTGAAAATAAATTAATTTTTTGCTTCTGTAATATCTTAAACACTTGCCTGATTTGCTGAAAACTAACTTAAGATAATGACTAACTCTGTTTTTCATAAGAAATTCAAACATAATTGTTAAGAACAAGTAAATTATGTTAAAATAAATGGGATAAAAGTTTGCAGATGAAAATTGTCATAGTAATTTGAAATCTTTTTTTTTTTTTTTTGAGACAGAGTCTTGCTCTGTCGCCCAGGCTGGAGTGCAATGGCACTATCTCGGCTCACTGTAACCTCTGCCTCCCAGGTTCAAGCAATTCTCCTGCCCCAGCCTACCAAGTAGCTGGGATTATAGGCACCTGCCACCACGCCCAGCTAATTATTTTTTTGTGTGTATTATTAGTAGAGACAGGGTTTTGCCATGTTGGCTAGCCTGGTCTCGAACCCCTGACCTCAGATGATCCACTGCCTTGGCCTCCCAAAGTGCTGGGATTACAGGTGTGAGCCACCACGCCAGGCCGTAACTTGAAATCTTAAAGTCACATTTAATTAAATAATAAATAAGTAGGAAATGTCTGAGTCATTTGTAAGTAACATTAATTGCTGAACGTAGGTTTTCAAGTATATATAATTTGGCATCTTATTATTATATGATATAGAAAAGCTAAATATATTTGGATCTGTAAGCATAAAAATTGTTTTATGGGAACATGCTTTTAAAAAATATGAAACATATATTCACAAAATGTTGATATAACAGTTTGAAATTGCCTACTTCCCTGATTTTCACTAAAAATTATGGTTGCCAAGAGTTTAAAAATTCCAATCAATATATGATAATTGGAACTAGAAATAAAAATGGATATAAGAAAAGTAAGACTTGCTTTTGGTAAGTAAATCTAAGAGGTATGAAGAATGCATTTTGACTAAGGAAAAAAGAAATTTTTTCCCTAAAGTAAAATGACTGACTGCTAAAATTTAATAAAAAGAGAAAAAAGTATAAGACAAATAATTTAAAAAACATACTCTCAAAGGTTTGTAGAAGATGGATCTTATGAAAATAACTTTATTTGAAGAAAACTGGTTAGAATTAGAAGAAAATTATGTTTTTTCTAAAAATTTGACATTTAATTAAAAAATACACTAATGCAAGACTAGAATTGAATCTTCTCTGTTAAAACAACGAGGTTTCCTTGGAGTATTGATATTCCCTTATTAGGAAATACAGATACTCTTCAACTTATGATGAGGATACATACCAACAATTCCATCATAAGTTAAAATTATTGTAAGTCAAAAATGTATTTAATGCAGATAACCTACCAAATACCATATCTTAGCCCAGCCTATCTTATGCATACTCAGAACACTTACATTAGCTTACAGTTGGGCAAAACCATTTGGCAACACAGTACACTGTAGAGTATTGTACACTGATCATGTGGCTGACTAGTAGCTATGGCTCCCTGCCAATGCTTGGCACAATGAGACGGTATCATAACGCTGTCTACTGCATGCATATCACTTTTGCAGCATCATAAAGTCAAAAGAATTGTATGTCAAACCATCATGATTTGGGCACTGACTATAGCAAAAGGTTTTTCTTTTACCTTTACCTTCCTAGTGTTATACTTTCAGGTAATTGGCCTAGGAAACAAAGATTCTGTGTTCTTTAAATATTATTTCTTTTGCTTCATGTTTTGTTTTATGAGGCCTTTGCTTGCATAAGAAAAGTGAGTCTCCTCCAAATTAAAAGAGTTATGGTTTTTCTACAACTATGTAACATCTCTATATTTGTATTTAAGATCTTTGTCATTTTGGAATTATTTTAAAATGATTTCTGACCTATTTAATCAAGTGTTTTAAATCTTTTGACATTTTTAACAAACTTCACAAAATCAAATTTTGAATTAAGTCTTTTTGACCCCAAATTAACTTTGGGAAATTTCATGAAAGCCCCTGAAAATCCAAAGAGACATATTAAACTAATTAGGCTTATTTGAAATGTTAAATTACATGTAAAGCCTAGTCAAAATAAGAAATGACGTTTAACCTTCTTTGAGTTATATTGCATAGATATGTTAATATTTCTTCAAAAAATTATATGCAATTCCAAGAAATCTGATATATTTTCAGTCACAATTTATTATTATTTACATGTTATATCAAGTTGTATATCACAGAAACAACCAAATTGCTTAACTACATCATTATGATAATAAATTCTCTTCAGATTTTGACCATAGCCATTCTAAGTCTTTGTCATCTACAGAGCTATTGTCTTGATACTTCTCTAAAAGCACTTGCAATCAGTTACAGTCTAAAAATGCATTTTCTTCAAAGATAGTTTGTCTATTGGAAAAGACAATTGCAAAAAGATTCCCTCTAATCTTGATGGAAGAACCCATCACAGGTCTTGTTAACCAATCCTTGTATCACCAAGCTTAGAGACATTGATTCCTGGATGCATGTATTTCATCACTAACGCCTTACTAGAACAACACTCTTGTCTATGAATTAATCTTAAAAAAATTCCAGGAATTGAATTAGACAACATCTGAGCTAGACTGCTTCCCCAAGATGACTGGACAAGTCCTGTACATTTTTTCCTCACTTTTAGTATTTCACTTTGCTCTCCCTCTCTTCTTCTTGGAAAAGCAATTTCTTTATCCTCATTTCCAAGTCCACTGCCAAAGGAGGAAACCATACTAATTATTGGAAGAGTCATCATAAACCCTGATCTGTCTGTGATGCTGGCGACCCTTTGCTTGATGCTATAATGAGCCTCACTGGTTTTTCAACACCAAATAACTGGTGCAGTTGCATACTGGAACTTTTTTATAGAATTACACTTTCCTATTACCGTTCAGTTCTTATACTTTGTTTAACTTGTTTAAACCAGTGGCCTTCTAGTTGGGCCTCTGAGATCTGCAAAAGAGCAAAATTTACAAACCACTTCCTAGAAATCCCTAATTTTACAAACAAGATTATTGAAGTACGTTTTAGAAAAAAAGGATTATTAACTGTATGCAATATCAAAACAGACCCATGGCTTAAGTCAACTCTTTGTAGAAACATTACTTTGAAAGAAACGTATGCAACCCTCTTGGATTTATTTATATATCTGAATGGGGAAACTCAATTTGTTTAGATTCATGGATAATGGGAGGCCAACGTAGACTAGAATATTTGACCACCTTATTGTCAGTACATAATAGATCCAAAACAGATCACTGGGGTAAACATTGGACTAGCCCCCTTTCAGCACATCAAAGGGCCACGCTCCAGCTACCTGGCAGAGCTTGGGACTCTGGATTTGTTTCCTTTGTTAGAGCTTTTGCATCATAGTTTGGTGTTGCTGCAAATAAACGGATGATTGTAAATCTACTTGTTACTCTAAGAATTTTTATAGACTCCACTGCAAAGCCTAGCTCCACACAGCATCACTTATTTAATTCTAATTTTAGATAATAGAATATCTCTTGATGATTTATTGGCTGAATAAGGTAAAGTCTATGTTATTGCTAATATCATTCTGAACCTAGACAAACTTTCTGGGAAGTTGAGACCCAGTTACACAAAATAAGAGAACAAGCCATATGACTGCAACAGGTCTTGCCCAGTGCCCCATGGTCATTTGATTCATTTAGTTGGTAGGTTTTTCCTAGGTTCCTGGCTCAAAAACATTATGCAAACTGGGGTTATAATATTACTATTAATTTTGCTGTTACCATTTTGAAGCTTTGTACTTGTGGCATAGCAAATTTCTGCAAAACTACAACTTCTGAGACCTCTGATAGACAAAACTACCAATGGTGAGCTAGAATTAAAAAACAAAGAAACAAAAAAACCCGGAAAGAAACTTGCTTTTCTTTGCCATGTTTCTGGTTAGAGCAAAAAGGGGAATACATGTCTTTTCTGAGAACTATTCATTGCAAATGTTCATATGGAGTGGGATAGATTTCTCACTATTTATCTCCAACTGATGATTTAGTTTAAAACCTACATCTCATTAGTAGCTGCTGAAAGCAAACTCAAAACATCTCTGGAAGAATACCCCTTAAACACAGGTCTCAAATAATTTCCACTAAGAAGTTCACAATAAAAGACCAAGAAAAATATGGAGAGCCATAAGAAACAAGAAGCTATAAAATTAGACCCACTGTGATACATTAATAATAAACAAACATAAAAATGCTTTATATGTTTAAGAAGTAACAAGAGATTGAAAATCATGATAAAGAAAAAGGACATTGCAAACTGACATGGAAGATGTAAGAATCAAATATATCTATTGGAAATGAAAAAATATAAGAAAGTAAAAATTTGATAAATAGATATGAGGCATGTTAAATACACTGATGGGAACAATAAGCAATCGTAACATGAATCTAGAGTAAACTATCTAGAATGTAGCACAGAGTCCAAAAATCATAATTAAAAAAAATCATGAATGAAGATTTTAAGGTACATGGAGGATTCAGTGGGAACATCTTATGTATATATAATCAGAGTGCCTTAAGGAGAAAAATATGGAGAATAGTGGAGGACAATGTTCAACAAGATAATAAGTTTTTCATAAGTAATAAAATAATTATCAGATTCATGAATTCTAGGCAAAGTAAATTAAAAACAAATCTGTACCTAATACAATATGGTAAAATTGTAGCACACAAAAGACAAAAATATATTAAAAGCAACTCAGGAGAAGAATGAATTTCCCACAAACAAAAATGGTTAGACTGACATCTGATTACCAGGAAGGAATAGGAAGCTAGAATCAATAGAATAGTATCTTCCATGTATTGATAGAATATAACGGAAAAATATATAATTTATATACAATTGCTTTCTAAAGCTGGCTCAAAAATAAAACCAAGAAAGGAAAGAGTTAAAAACTAGTAAATGTTGGGTTCTATGGCACACTCCCATAATCCTAGTGCTTCGGGAGAAGCCTAAGTGTAAGGATGGCTTCAGGACAGAAATTCATTTGAGGCTGCAGTGAGCTACAATTGTACCATCGCAGTCTAGCCTGGGTGATAGAGGAGACTTTGTTTAAAAAAAATAAAATAAAATAGTATAGATGGGACAAATTGCAGGTCTCAACCAAACAGAAATTTAAAATCAACTCTAATGCTATTAAGTATAATCAACATAAATAAATTACCTAATAAATTAAAAATATTTTAGGACAGATTTTTTAAATTTTAGCTATTTGTTAGAAGCAAACCTAAAATGTAAGGACACAACAAGTATTGTTCTCTTTTTTTTTTGTAAAATGATGTTAAACACATACCAGGCAATATTAACTAAAAGAAAGCCTGCATAGTACATTAATTTATCAAGGACACAATAACACCACCAAACAAAAAAGACTAAAAGTTCAACAGCAAACAAAAATTTTGTTTAGCTCAAATGACTACATGTGAACAAAAGGTCAGCTGATTAGTTCTATTGATCTCTGCTAGGCATTTTTTTTTTTTGCATTTGGGAGTTGCCTAGACTTGGTTGAACTCAGCTGTCACAACTTGGCTCTGATCTAAATGTCTGTCATCTCCCTTATGAGCCCATCAATTCAAGTTCAACTGTGTGAATCCTCATCAAACTTCAGCTTGCATTATGTCTACTAAAATCTCATTGGCCAAAGTGTATTCCATGCAAGAGGTAGCATAGACTGACCATATTGGGAAGATGGTGCATAAGAGAGTGTCTGGATACTTGATCCAATGACTGAGAAAGGACTGAAGAATAGAAATTATAACACGAGCTAGCATAAAGCATTATATTAATATCTATTAAACCTGGCTTTATAGCAAAGGCAGTAATAGACTACTACTGATCTATAAAATGTTTAATTCTCATGGAAAATAGAATGATTCTAAAATAATTTTCATTAAATAATATGCACATTTATAATATAAAAAGTAAATGTGGCTAATATAGATGAAAAAGTAAATCCATAAAGTTAGTTTTAACTCATCTGTCTCAATAATCAAGGTGAATCAAAGACAAAAATCAGCAAGATCTAGATCAGTACTGTCCAAAAGAGATATGAGGGCAACAGATGTGATCTTCAAGTTTCTAGTAAGCAGATTAGAGAAAGTAATAAAAAAGGTGAATAATACCTTAACATATTAAAATATGTTAATAACATGTTTTATTTAACCTAGTATATCCAAAACATTATTTCCACAAGTAATCAGTATAAAATGTCATTTCATTTTTTCCACTTTTGCTTTACAGTGCATTTATATTTACAGGAATAAAGGAATAATTAATTGGTTAAGGGGAGGTAAATAATTAAGAGATCAGTATGTTATCTAAAGCTTTTCAATAAAGGTAATGGAAGTTGGGGCAAAGAAATGTTTTGAGCTAAATGCTCAAGTTTTTACGGAACAAGTGAAGTTCACTGGGTGACAGTATATAAGCCTCAAAGGAGCAGAAGATTTGTTTCTTATATTTTAATAAGTTGAGAAGTTGCAGGAAATTCTGCAGGCAAAGATACAAAAGCAGAAACAATACATACCTGTTGTCCTGATTCTGTCATAATTGGGATATATGAGGACAGACTCCACCTAGGGCAATCAAAGTTACAGTATGTCGCAAGAGAATAGCCAGGTGACAGCAAGGACAGAATATGGGAGAAATTTTGAAAAGAATTTGAGAATATGATGGAAGTGGTCAATCACTAGGTAAGCACTTTAAAAGGCTAAGTGGAACAAAGAGAAAGACAGAGGGGAGAGGAAAAAGGAAAGAAGAAAGAGGAAGACAGGAACTTGGTGAATTTGTTCAATTGAGGAGGGAAAACAGCAACAGAAAGAGTACATAGGAGAAAGATAACAAGAAAAGCTTAGCCTTTGTACTTTTCCCCATGCTTCTCTCTGTTTTGTATGTTCTCTACCTTCCCTGCTTTGAATCTTTATTATAATCTAAACAGATTTCTTTCTTATTCCTACAGTACAGTCTTTATAGTTATTTATATTCAGGTTTCTCTCCCTCCAACATGTTGAAGGTAAGTTCCTTGAAAACAGGGATTAGTCTTTATCAGCTTTTAATGTCTCAGCTTCTATAGAATGTCTGGGACATAATAAGTGTTCAATGCTTGTTTTAAGAATGACTTATCCCTTGAATATGTGCATTTGTGTATAGAATAGGATCCACAGTTCTGAGACTTGCAAGTACAAACTGAGAGCATAGCCTCAATTCCCTTCTTTCTGAAGTGAAAGTGTTTGTCCAGAATGACCTCTACGATTCTCTTCAGCTAGAGATTTTATGACTTCTAAATGACTAATCCTTTCCTTTGTTCAAATGTTTCACCAGTGGCTTCAAGTTTTTACTTTCTGTACTAAGATGCCCAAGCTGGTTTTGAGAGTTTTTGACACTGACCTCTATTCTGGAAGCCTTCCACATCGAGTACCATATCACCATTTCTCTTTTAAACTTTTATATCAAAAAAAGTTAACTTTTATATCACCTACCTTGCAGGAAAAAATATGCTATGAATGATCTTGTTCTAAATATCATGTAAATGCTGTGTTTCTTAGAACCTAATATTTTATTTAATATTAGATTTTAAATTATTTAGCTCAGTGCCCAAAATGGCTTAGCACTTTTTTCTTTTATAAGCAATAAGGCACCATAAAAACTTAAAACAAATAATATCTGTAACAAATTATCTCTAGAAAATGGACTCCAGAAAAATCCAAAATTATTCACCTTTTTGGAAAATCAGTTAAATAGAGTATTTAGGGTTTCTAAGTGCAATGATTACATATACATTATAGGATTATATACAAAATTTATTATAAATGCATTCTCCAGAAGATGAAGTTTAGAGTCAATATAAACAACCTTCTTTCTGTCTAACAAAATTTTCTTTCTTTTGGTTTAGTTTTTTTTTTGCTTATTCTTTAAATCTTGTTTCTCTTAATCCCTGAAAGTTTTAACTAAGGAGGTCATCATGAGGAACATTTAATTATACTTGAAATATTTGCCTCACATGTTTGATATGAAGTTTGGAGTCTATGAAAACACTGCTTCTGAACTGTTTTGCACAGGTAGATGTCCAAGTATTTTGTCAGCAAAAAGGCATTATTAACAAATGATAATTGGAATAAAAAGAGCTTCAAGAATATAGAATCATATGTTACTTATAAAGGAAATAATTTCAACTAATGTTCAACTGTTCTAATTAATTGTCTTATTCAGACAGAATGGATACGCTCAACACAAGGATCAATGAGACAAAGGCTGCCTCTTTTTTCTGTCACCCAAGGCAGCATTCAGCTGGTTGAAGAAAGTTTTTTATCACTGAATTGTCCCACCCTTATCTGTTAATTTGCTCTGAGATACAGTATTTGGAATTACAGCAATAATCATAAGGAATACTTGGTAAATGGCATAGAGCAGAGCAATAGTTCTTAAAGTATTGTTCAGGGATCCCTGGGATATGTAGATGGTTCTTTAAGATGCCCTAGAATGGACTACTTCCTGTGTCAATTAATTTCCTGTGTCAGTTAATATGTATCAAATTTTCACATATTAATTCATCCAGTCAGTTCTGGAGAAGAGCAATTGTGTGGATTATGGGGCTGCAAATAATTTTTTTTGTATCTTGTCATGTCTCAGAATTCTACCATAGTCTCTGATTCATACCATTTTTGTCCACCTAATAGTGATTTTACACCATTGCTCTTCTTGTTGCATTTGTAATTTTTAAGTAGAATTCCAGTAATGAAGGGGGACATAAAGTCTCCAGCAGGAAAATTTGGGCAAGTTTTCAAACACCAAGGAGCAGTTGGAACAAACAAATCACGTGTAATGATATAAACTGTAGAAATTGTAAAAGAGAAAAGCAGTAAATTCAAAAAATGTAAATTTGCTTTTTAGAATTGATTAATACAATAGGTGGCCTTTGGCATGCCATGCCAAAATTTTAGTTATCACTTCAGTGTGCTATGTTTACTAAATTTTCATTCATAGGTCAAAATGGTTTGGCTCTGTGTCCCTACCCAAAGCTCGTGTTGAATCGTGATTCCCCACTGTTGTACATGGGTCCTGGTGGGAGGTGACTGGATCATGAGGGTTGGTTCTATTGGTTTAGCACCATATTCCTAGTGCTGTTTTGTGATAGAGTTCTCATAAGATCTGGATGTTTGAAAGTGTGTAGCACCTCCCACTTCACACACACTCTGTCTCCTGCAGCCATGTGAAGGTGTGCCTGCTTCCCCTTCACCTTCTACCATGATTGTAAGTTTCCTGAGCCTAACTCAGCAGTAGAAGCCTGTACAGCCCACAGAACTGTGAGCCAATTCAACTTCTTTTCTTTATAAATTACCCAGTCTAGGGTATGTCTTTATAGCAGTGTGAGAAACAGACTAATAGTTAGGTATATTTGTTTCCTATGACTGTTGTAACAAATTACCACAATCCTGGAGGCTTAAAACAATAGAAATTTATTTTCTCACAGTTTTGGAGGTCAAAAGCCTGAAGTGCAGGTGTTGGCTGGGCCATACGACCTTCAAAGACTTTAGGAGATAAGGTGCTCTTGCCTCTTCCAGCTTTTGGTGGCTCTAGGCATTGCTTAGTTTGGGCCACATCACACCAATCTCTACCCCCATGGTCATATTATATCCTCCCTTTCTTTATCTCATAAATATACGTGTGATTGAGAGTTAATTATATCTTTTAAGGATACATGTGATTGAGAGTTAATTACATCTTTTACCATATAAGGTAATATTCACAGCTTCCAGGAATCAGGACTTAAACACATCCTTTTGGCTTTGGAGGTACTCTGCAGTGAGCAGGCCTATGCAAACCTACCTCTAAAGACTGAGGAAGCTGAGAGGCTGAAAAAACAGGCTGACAAATCCAGTTTCCCAGAAAGAAACATTTAATACGGGCTTATGAATGGAAGCCATGTCCTTCGCAGTCACAAGACAAGATGGTGACAAGACAAGATCCCTGTGTCATTACCCTCCAGACCCAGGGCTTATATACCAAAAGAAAAGAATGTGTTGGGCAATTGAAGTCAGCCCCTCAGGGAAAAGCAAGAATGCTATGTGAATCTGCCTAAGGACAGGTTTTTATAGTTAAGGTTGTTTTGATACGAGAGCATGATTTGCAGTAACTGTACATAAAGTAGAAACCTTAAAGGCATTCCTGGAACAAGGGTTAATCAAAAGTCAGCATGGTGGATTAGCAACCAAGATGGAGTTACTTTAGCCTCCACAAGGGGCCATCACTTAGCCCACCACAATAGGCATAACAAATCATATTTTTAATACAACTCAATGTAAAGATAATATGTCTTTCATGGCGGGGGGGCAATGATGAGAAGACAAATAACTAAATAATTTGTTATATACTATACCTTTTCAAATGACTACTTAGAAGAGTGATAGGTATTAACATTTCCAGTTGTATCAATCTCTCATTTTGTTGCTCTACCTTCTGAAACAATATTGAGAAATTAAAAAATAGCTTGTAATTTATTTTCCAAGAAAGCCAGTATTTATCCTAGAAATTGCTTCATCCTTAAACTTATAAAATTCACTTCTGCCAAAAGAAAGAAAAAATGGAAGGATAAATAGGCTGCTCATATGAAAATGACGACTTCAAGTCACGTATCAGTTTTCTTTTGGAGACAATTCACAAGCCACCATTTTGCCCTAGGGAGAAATGTTGCCATTTTCACAGCAAAGTGTTTTTTTGTACAGTGAAATGACAGTTTTCTTCAACAGTAAAACTGAATTAACTTCTGAAGGAAAAAATGCAGTAAAAATGTCAAACTCATAAAATATATCATGTTTTGAACATCTGCACATGTTTTTTGACTGACCTGACCAAGAAAGAAAATGTCCTCAAGGTACTAGTGATTCAGGAACTAGGTGGTTGAAGGACAGGTGGGGGTGAAGATGGGAGATGGGAGTATTGGGAATAAGGAGGATGGATTGTAAGTGTAACTTAGATACAATTGTATCATCCAGAAATAGCTCCATATCTTGAGTTCTAAGGTGCAGAACTTCTGGGTAATAATAATAGATACGCTTGTTATTTGTGCAATGCCATATTAAATAGTCTAAAAGATCTATGCCAGTCTAGAGTCAAAGTGATACAGCTGCAAACTAGAAAGCCTGATATGTCTCAGAGGAAAGTCTTCCTTCTTTACCTCCCATCTTTCTCCACTTTCTTCCTCTTTCCATCCTTCTCTCTTTTCTCCCTTCTCTCTTTGTTTTTCTCCCTCCCTTTTCCTCTCTCCATCCCTTTTTAAAATGTCTTTTCAGAAAAATGGTTTGGATTACTGAAGACAATATTTAGTCACAGACACTAAATATATGGATGTGAAATAATGCAACCTACAAGAAAGAGACATTATGACCCTTTATATTCTGTGAAAAGAAGAGTCTAAGTCACAAAGCTTTGAAAAAATTCTATATGAAGAGATAATTCAACATTTTTCCTCCTGACCAATGGAAGAAAATCAAAACAGTTCCACACAGTGTCATGCCATGCATGACACAAAAGAATAAGAGAATGAGATGTTATGATATCCATAACTTTACAATTATCTATAATTCTTTATTATTTATAAAACTATTTCATAATTATTTAATTTTGTCATCATAAGAGCCATTGAAGTAAATAGGAAAGATAGTCGGGGGGAGGAGCCAAGATGGCCTAATAGGAACAGCTCCTGTCTACAGCTCCCAGCGTGAGCGACGCAGAAGACAGGTGATTTCTGCATTTCCATCTGAGGTACCCTGTTCATCTCACTATGGAGTGCCAGACAGTGGGCGCAGGTCAGTGGGTGAGTGCACCGTGCACCAGCCAAAGCAGGGGCGAGGCATTGCCTCACTCGGGAAGCTCAAGGGGTCAGGGAGTTCCCTTTCCAGGGGTGACAGACGGCACCTGGAAAATCGGGCCACTCCCACCCGAATACTGTGCTTTTCCGACGGGCTTAGGAAACGGTGCCCCAGGAGAGTATAGCCCGCACCTGGCTCAGAGGGTCCTACGCCCATGGAGTCTCGCTGATTGCTAGCACAGCAGTCTGAGATCAAACAGCAAGTCAGCAGCGAGGCTGGGGGAGGGGCGCCCGCCATGGCCCAGGCTCGCTTAGGTAAACAAAGCAGCCTGGAAGCTTGAACTGGGTGGAGCCCACCACAGCTCAAGGAGGCCTGCCTGCCTCTGTAGGCTCCACCTCTGGGGGCAGGGCACAGACAAACAAAAAGACAGCAGTAAATTCTGCAGACTTAAATATCCCTGTCTGACAGCTTTGAGGAGAGCAGTGGTTCTCCCAGCACGCAACTGGAGATCTGAGAACGGGCTGACTGCCTCCTCAAGTGGGACCCTGACCCCTGAGCAGCCTAACTGGGAGGCACCCCCCAGCAGGGGCAGACTGACACCTCACACGGCCGACCAGGTACTCCAACAGACCTGCAGCTGAGGGTCCTGTCTGTTAGAAGGAAAACTAACAGAAAGGACATCCACACCAAAAACCCATCTGTACATCACCATCATCAAAGATCAAAAGTAGATAAAACCACAAAGATGGGGAAAAAACAGAGCAGAAAAACTGGAAACTCTAAAAAGCAGAGTACCTCTCCTCCTCCAAAGGAATGCAGTTCCTCACCAGCAATGGAAAAAAGCTGGACGGAGAATGACTTTGATGAGCTGAGAGAAGAAGGCTTCAGACGATCAAATTACTCGGAGCTACGGGAGGATATTCAAACCAAAGGCAAAGAAGTTGAAAACTTTGAAAAAAATTTAGAAGAATGTATAACTAGAATAACCAATACAGAGAAGTGCTTAAAGGAGCTGATGGAGCTGAAAACCAAGGCTCGAGAACTACGTGAAGAATGCAGAAGCCTCAGGAGCCGATGCGATCAAATGGAAGAAAGGGTATCAGCCCTGGAAGATGAAATGAATGAAATGAAGCGAGAAGGGAAGTTTAGAGAAAAAAGAATAAAAAGAAACGAGCAAAGCCTCCAAGAAATGTGGGACTATGTGAAAAGACCAAATCTACGTCTGATTGGTGTACCTGAAACTGACGGGGAGAATGGAAACAAGTTGGAAAACACTCTGCAGGATATTATCCAGGAGAACTTCCCCAATCTAGCAAGGCAGGCCAACATTCAGATTCAGGAAATACAGAGAACGCCACAAAGATACTCCTCGAGAAGAGCAACTCCAAGACACATAATTGTCAGATTCTCCAAAGTTGAAATGAAGGAAAAAATGTTAAGGGCAGCCAGAGAGAAAGGTCGGGTTACCATCAAAGGGAAGCCCATCAGACTAACAGCGGACCTCTCGGCAGAAACCCTACAGGCCAGAAGAGAGTGGGGGCTAATATTCAACATTCTTAAAGAAAAGAATTTTCAACCCAGAATTTCATATCCTGCCAAACTAAGCTTCATAAGTGAAGGAGAAATAAAATACTTTACAGACAAGCAAATGCTGAGAGATTTTGTCACCACCAGGCCTGCCCTAAAAGAGCTCCTGAAGGAAGCACTAAACATGGAAAGGCACAACCGGTACCAGCCACTGCAAAATCATACCGAAATGTAAACACCATCGAGACTAGGAAGAGACTGCATCAACTAACGAGCAAAATAACCAGCTAACATCATAATGACAGGATCAGATTCACACATAACAATATTAACTTTAAATGTAAATGGACTAAATGCTCCAATTAAAACACACAGACTGGCAAATTGGATAAAGACTCAAGACCCATCAGTGTGCTGTATTCAGGAAACCCATCTCACATGCAGAGACACATACAGGCTCAGAATAAAAGGATGGAGGAAGATCTACCAAGCAAATGGAAAACAAAAAAAGGCAGGGGTTGCAATCCTAGTCTCTGATAAAACAGACTTTAAACCAACAAAGATCAAAAGAGACATAGAAGGCCATTACATACTGGTAAAGGGATTAATTCAAGAAGAAGAGCTAACTATCGTAAATATATATGGACCCAATACAGGAGCACCCAGATTCATAAAGCAAGTCCTGAGTGACCTACAAAGAGACTTAGACTCCCACACATTAATAATGGGAGATTTTTAACACCCCACTGTCAACATTAGACAGATCAATGAGACAGAAAGTCAACAAGGATACCCAGGAATTGAACTCAGCTCTGCACCAAGCAGACCTAACAGACATCTACAGAACTCTCCACCCCAAATCAACAGAATATACATTTTTTTTCAGCACCACACCACACCTATTCCAAAATTGACCATATACTTGGAAGTAAAGCTCTCCTCAATAAATGTAAAAGAACAGAAATTATAACAAACTATCTCTCAGATCACAGTGCAATCAAGCTAGAACTCAGGATTAAGAATCTCACTCAAAACCGCTCAACTACGTGGAAACTGAACAACCTGCTCCTGAATGACTACTGGGTACATAATGAAATGAAGGCAGAAATAAAGATGTTCTTTGAAACCAACGAGAACCAAGACACAACATACCAGAATCTCTGGGACCCATTCAAAGCAGTGTGTAGAGGGAAATTTATAGCACTAAATGCCCACAAGAGAAAGCAGGAAAGATCCAAAATTGACACCCTAACATCACAATTAAAAGAACTAGAAAAGCAAGAGCAAACACATTCAAAAGCTAGCAGAAGGCAAGAAATAACTAAAATCAGAGCAGAACTGAAGGAAATAGAGACACAAAAAACCCTTCAAAAAATCAGTGAATCCAGGAGCTGATTTTTTGAAACGATCAACAAAATTGATAGACCGCTAGCAAGATTAATAAAAAAAGAAGAATCAAATAGATGCAATAAAAAATGATAAAGGGGATATCACCACTGATCCCACAGAAATACAAACTACCATCAGAGAATATTACAAACACCTCTATGCAAATAAACTAGAAAATCTAGAAGAAATGGATAAATTCCTCAACACATACACCCTCCCAAGACTAAACCAGGAAGAAGTTGAATCTCTGAATAGACCAATAACAGGAGCTGAAATTGTGGCAATAATCAATAGCTTACCAACCAAAAAAAGTCCAGGACCAGATGGGTTCACAGCTGAATTCTACCAGAGGTACAAGGAGGAGCTGGTACCATTCCTTCTGAAACTATTCCAATCAATAGAAAAAGAGGGAATCCTCCCTAACTCATTTTATGAGGCCAGCATCATCCTGATACCAAAGGCTGGCAGAGACACAACCAAAAAAAGAGAATTTTAGACCAATATCCTTGATGAACATTGATGCAAAAATCCTCAATAAAATACTGGCAAACAGAATCCAGCAGCACATCAATAAGCTTATCCACCATGATCAAGTGGGCTTCATCCCTGGGATGCAAGGCTGGTTCAATATATGCAAATCAATAAATGTAATCCAGCATATAAACAGAACCAAAGACAAAAACCACATGATTATCTCAATACATGCAGAAAAGGCCTTTGACAAAATTCAACAACCCTTCATGCTAAAAACTCTCAATAAATTAGGTATTGATGGGACATATCTCAAAATAATAAGAGCTATGTATGACAAACCCACAGCCAATATCATACTGAATGGGCAAAAACTGGAAGCATTCCCTTTGAAAAGTGGCACAAGACAGGGATGCCCTCTCTCACCACTTCTATTCAACATAGTGTTGGAAGTTCTGGCCAGGGCAATTAGACAAGAGAAGGAAATCAAGGGTATTCAATTAGGAAAAGAGGAAGTCAAATTGTCCCTGTTTGCAGATGACATGATAGTATATCTAGAAAACCCCATTGTCTCAGCCCAAAATCTCCTTAAGCTGATAAGCAACTTCAGCAAAGTCTCAGGATACAAAATCAATGTACAAAAATCACAAGCATTCTTATACATCAATAACAGACAAACAGAGAGCCAAATCATGAGTGAACTCCCATTCACAATTGCTTCAAAGAGAATAAAATACCTAGGAATCCAACTTACAAGGGATGTGAAGGACCTCTTCAAGGAGAACTACAAACCACTGCTCAAGGAAATAAAAGAGGATACAAACAAATGGAAGAACATTCCATGCTCATGGGTAGGAAGAATGAATATCATGAAAATGGCCATCCTTCCCAAGGTAATTTACAGATTCAATGCCATCCCCATCAAGTTACCAATGACTTTCTTCACAGAATTGGAAAAAACTACTTTAAAGTTCATATGGAACCAAAAAAGAGCCCGCATCGCCAATTCAATCCTAAGCCAAAAGAACAAAGCTGGAGGCATCACACTACCTGACTTCAAACTATACTACAAGGCTACAGTAACCAAAACAGCATGGTACTGGTACCAAAACAGAGATATAGATCAATGGAACAGAACAGAGCCATCAGAAATAATGCCACATATCTACAACTATCTGATCTTTGACAAACCTGACAAAAACAAGAAATGGGGAAAGGATTCCCTATTTAATAAATGGTGCTGGGAAAACTGGCTAGCCATATGTAGAAAGCTGAAACTGGATCCCTTCCTTACACCTTATACAAAAATCAATTC
This sequence comes from Pongo pygmaeus, assembly GCF_028885625.2. Taxonomy (NCBI): domain Eukaryota; kingdom Metazoa; phylum Chordata; class Mammalia; order Primates; family Hominidae; genus Pongo; species Pongo pygmaeus. Next base: position 150,495,512 of record NC_072373.2, on the reverse strand, counting down.
AAGATGGATTAAAGACTTAAATGTTAGACCTAAAACCATCAAAACCCTAGAAGAAAACTTAGGCATTACCATTCAGAACATAGGCATGGCCAAGGACTTCATGTCTAAAACACCAAAAGCAATGGCAACAAAAGCCAAAATTGACAAATGGGATCTAATTAAACTCAAGAGCTTCTGCACAGCAAAGGAAACTACCATCAGAGTGAACAGGCAACCTACAAAATGAGAGAAAATTTTCGCAACCTACTCATCTGACAAAGGGCTAATATCCAGAATCTACAATGAACTCAAACAAATTTACAAGAAAAAAACAAACAACCCCATCAAAAAGTGGGCGAAGGACATGAACAGACACTTCTCAAAAGAAGACATTTATGCAGCGAAAAACACATGAAAAAATGCTCACCATCACTGGCCATCAGAGAATTGCAAATCAAAACCACAATGAGATACCATCTCACACCTGTTAGAATGGCAATCATTAAAAAGTCAGGAAACAACAGGTGCTGGAGAGGATGTGGAGAAATAGGAACACTTTTACACTGTTGGTGGGACTGTAAACTAGTTCAACCCTTGTGGAAGTCAGTGTGGTGATTCCTGAGGGATCTAGAACTAGAAATTCCATTTGACCCAGCCATCCCATTACTGGGTATATACCCAAAGGACTATAAATCATGCTGCTATAAAGACACATGCACACGTATGTTTATTGCAGCATTATTCACAATAGCAAAGACTTGGAACCAACCCAAATGTCCAACAATGATAGACTGGATTAAGAAAATGTGGCACATATACACCATGGAATACTATGCAGCCATAAAAAATGATGAGTTCATGTCCTTTGTAGGGATATGGATGAAATTGGAAATCATCATTCTCAGTAAACTATCACAAGAACAAAAACCAAACACCGCATATTCTCACTCATAGGTGGGAATTGAACAATGAGAACACATGGACACAGGAAGGGGAACATCACACTTCGGGGACTGTTGTGGGGTGGGGGGAGGGGGGAGGGATAGCATTGGGAGATATACCTAATGCTAGATGACAAGTTGGTGGGTGCAGTGCACCAGCATGGCACATGTATACATATGTAACTTACCTGCACGTTGCTTACATGTACCATAGAGCCTAAAGTTTAATAATAATAATAATAATAATAATAATAATAATAAAATAAAAATAAAAAAAAAAGATAGTCATCCATTCAGTGTTTTATAGAAGAAGACATGGATCCAGAGTAAACCTGAGATGTTACCTACTGGTACAAAATATCGGGCTCACTGCAGAAAGGGTAGATATTCTGTGTCAATATCTGTGGCTACATATAATAGAGAGAGCATTTCAAGATGCTGGGTCTCAGCATATTGTTTGACTCTACCTAAGGAGCTTCATATTCTTGGGAATCAATTCTATTCTTTTTATAATAAAGAAGGAGTAATGTATGATTTCTCAAATTCTTTTCAGCTCACACAAGTTCAAATTGTAGAAATCCTTTTCAGCAAGAGCCTTGCCTGCCCTCTGTGCATAGGAAAACTTTACCTTTTCTCTTTAAATTTCTTTACTCTGGCTAATGAGAGCACATTTTATTTTCGGCACCCAAACTTACCTCAGTGTGACATTAAGCCAAGAGGATTGTTTGGAATAAGAAGACAATTCCAGGACTCTGAGTTTTCTTCATTACCAAAGTCAGTTGTTCATAAGGCAGCATCTCAGGCTCTTATGTTTGTCTTTTTTGGTAGCCACCTTCCACTGGAACCATCATCTTGCTCTGTCCCTCTCAGTGGTATTATAGCCAGCCAACTGATCAGATGAAGAAAGTTAGTTTTCAACCATGACTAATGTGCAAGATATGAATGAAGGAAAACCTACACATAGTAGGAGTTCTTCAAAGTTAATAACATAATTGCAACTGGCAATCAATTGAAGTCTGTATTTTTTCACATATCCTTGAGAAAATTCTGATGTTTCCTGGTTAATACAGAGAGGATGAGAGAGGGTCTGGTATATAGTACCAACTTCTGCCCTGGCCTCTGCTCAGGCTTCTGTTCTGGTCTGTATTTGTATACATATCCGGAGAAAGTCTCCTAGACAAATACTGTGTATCATCATCTGTCATGTTACCTTTGGGACTGTGTGAAAGAGAGGATATTTATTCAAAGAAAGTATGTTATGAAGTATATATAATCTCTAAATAATAAATGTAGATTCAAATTTTGCCTTTTTAAAAAAGGCTAACATTATTAATTCACTGGATTTCAATATTATTTAAGGGATTATTTTTAAAAATTATTTAAGTAAAAGTAAAGTTGGAGATCATTAGGAAAGCAAGATGAAGTCCTTTCTTTAAACAGTAAGTGTTTGCTATGTTTTCCCATCTATCAATTCATGTATTTGAACATCTTTTTTCCGTTCATATTCCTCCAATTCCCTCAACTAGAAACATTTTTAAAACAGTTGAAAAAATTCAATAAAGTCACAATATTTTATTTAAGAAATAAACTCTGGAAGGAAGCAATAAGTTCTATTTATATGATCTTTTGACTGTTCCTTTCTCTATGGCAGCACTCGTGGCCCCCTAATCCATATGTCACTTTCATTATATCTTTGATTGGTGTTCAATGCTTGACTTGTTCTGATGGGTAATAGTAAAGGTTTGGCTACAGTTTCAGGTATTTTCCAAATCATGATGCCATTTTGTGGAAAGTGACAAAAGCTAGACTTTTGACCATATATTACTTCATGTTTTCTGTTTCGTTTGTCCCTTTATTTTGGATAAGATAACTTCATTCCAGGATACATCCAGATTTACCAAGATTGATTAATTTCTCAACCTTACTGAGCCTTGTTATTCTCAAATAACATGAGGTTGAACACCAGTTAGGTCATTTATTTTCTAAGGTATGCCGGCTATCCTTGGTTTGTAATACCCTTTAAGATCCAGTTTCTTGGCCCAGCATGGTGGCTCACGCCTGTAATCCCAGTACTTTGGGAGGCCAAGGCAGGTAGATCATGAGGTCAGGAGTTCGAGACCAGCCTGGCCAAGATGGTGAAACCCTATCTCTACTAAAAATACAAAACTTAGCCAGGCATGGTGGCACATGCCTGTAGTCCCAGCTACTTGGGAGGCTAAGCCAGGAGAATCGCTTGAACCTGGGAGGCAGAGGTTGCGGTGCGCTGAGATTGTGCCATTGCACTCCAGCTTGGGTGACAAGAGTGAAACTCCATCAAAAAATATATATATAGTTTCTTATCTTCTGGGACTAGCGCTATGCCCCAGGAAATTAAATACTATGAAGCTCATTACCCGGGCTTCCTACTCTCTGCTTCCAGTTGGGGTCAACCAATGAAAGACACAGTCAAGAGGTGGCAGAATGGAAAGAAAGAGAATGCTGGGTAGGTATTTTCTCTCTGCCTCCAGTTTTCACCAATATGCTATCTCTGATGCATTCCTAGAGACACCACTGCCACTCCTGCTGTGAAAATTCTTATTTCATAGCTGTAGTCCTCACTGAGCACAAGAACCATCCATCCCTTCACTTGCCTTCCAGGCCCTGGGGTGCTAACGCTTTGCTAGTTGTTTCAGGCAGTTCTCTGGGAAACAAATTCTGAGAGGGATATTTCTGTGGAGGAGCTTGGCTGTGATGCGAGCTTAGGAGAAACACACGCTGAGTTGGAAGGAAATGAGATTGGACAAAAAGAAATGTCCTCTGATGCAGTTACAGTATTGACTTCTGCTCTGAAGCTGAGATGGATCTTAAGAGAAGTTTGAATCCCAATCAGCAGGCTGGGTCTTTGTGTTCCTTGAGGACCAGTTGATGGATGTGGGCTACTCAGAGAAGAGCCATAACCTTGGAGAAGATAGTTCTTTCCGGCTGAGGACACTCAACCCTCAACCTGCATAGCTGGAGGAAAGAGGAAATTATTCTGGAGGAGAAAGCTGGCAGAACACCACAGCATTCACTGTAATGGCCCCTCTCAGCTTCTCTAGCATTTTGTTGGTTCTTTTAACCTTGCCCAAACCTCTGCAATTAATCCCTTTATTATACTCACTTTGGTTAAACCCTTTGAAGAAGCATCTGTTTTAGTCCAGGTCTAAAATTAAAGTTTCTTTAAAAGCTTCTCAGGCAGTCTCTTTTTTTTTTTTTTTTTTTTGAGACAGTCTTGCTCTGTTGTCCAGGCTGGAGTGTAGTGGCACAATCTCGGCTCACTGCAACCTCCGCATCCTGGGTTCAAGTGATTCTCCTGTCTCAGCCCCCTGAGTAGCTGGGCTTATGGGCTTACAAGTGCGTGCCACCACACTTGGCTAATTTTTGTATTTTTAGTAGAGACAGGGTTTCATCATGTTGGCCAGGCTGGTCTGAAACCCCTGACCTCAGGTGATTCTCCTGCCTCGCCCTCCCAAAGTGTCAGGATTACAGGCATAAGCCACTGCTCCCAGGTTAGGCAGTCTTTTATATTTCCACTTTTGAGTCCTGGTTCTACCACTTACTCACCACTTACTTTGAGACTTTGATAGGGAGAGGTGAAGCTGGCTGGGCTTCGGTGTTGGGTGGGGACTTGGAGAACTTTTCTGTCTAGCTAAAGGATTGTAAACACACCAATCAGCACTCTGTGTCTAGCTAAAAGTTTGTAAATGCACCAATCAGCACTCTGTGAAAATGCACCAATCAACACTCTGTGTCTAGCTAAAGGTTTGTAAACACACCAATCAGCACTCTGTAAAAACTCACCAATCAGCGCTCTGTATCTAGCTAAAGGTCTGTAAACGCACCAATCAGCACTCTGTAAAAACGGACCAATCAGCTCTCTGTAAAATGGACCAATCAGCAGGATGTGGGCAGGGCCAAATAAAGGAATAAAAGCTGGCCACCTGAGCCAGCAGAAGCAACCTGCTTGTGTCCCCTTTGACACTGTGGAGACTTTGTTGTTTCGCTCTTCACAATAAATCTTCCTGTTGCTCACTCTTTGGGTCTGCACTACCTTTATGAGCTGTAATGCTCACAGCGAAAGTCTGTGGCTTGGCTCCTGAAGTCAATGAGACCACGAACCCACCGGGAAGAACAAACAACTCCAGACATGCCACTTTTAAGAGCTGTAACACTCACTGCGAAGGTCTCTGGCTTCACTCCTGAAGTCAGCGAGACCATGAACCCACCGGGAGGAGCAAACAACTCTGGGAGGAACAAACAACTCCGGACGTGCCACCTTTAAGAGCTGTAACACTCTCTGCAAAGGTCTGTGTCTTCACTACTGAGGTCAGTTAAGACCATGAACCCACCAGAAGAGGGAAACTCCAGACACATTTGAACATCTAAAGGAACAAACTCTGGACACACCATCTTTAAGAACTGTAACACTCACCATGAGGGTCTGCAGCTTCATTCTTGAAGTCAGGAAGACCAAGAACCCACTGGAAGGAATGAATTCCGGACACAGTAGGTTATTTACAATGTCTGGGTTTTGTTTCTATCAGTATAAAATATAGATAATAATAGTACCTATTTGATAGGATTGCTGTGAGAACTACTTAAAATGATCAAGTGATTAGAGGTATACTTAGTACAAGAAAAAAGCCAATAAAGATAACTTGTACTTTTACCTATAGTTTTCATTCCATCTCCAAAGAGCTGTTTTCATTAGATCTTTTTTTTTTTTTGAGACGGAGTCTCACTCTGTCCCCCAGGCTGGAGTGCAGTGGTGCGATTCCAGCTCACTGCAAGCTCCGCCTCCCAGGTTCATGCCATTCTCCTGCCTCAGCCTCCCAAGTAGCTGGGACTACAGGTGCCCGACATCACGCCTGGCTAATTTTTTTTTTTTGTATTTTTAGTAGAGATGGGGTTTCACCATGTTAGCCAGGATGGTCTTGATCTCCTGACCTCGTGATCTGCCCGCTTTGGCCTTCCAAAGTGCTGGGATTACAGGCGTGAGCCACCACGTCCAGCCCATTAGATCTTTTTTTTTTTTTTTTTTTTTTTTTGAGACGGAGTCTGCCTGTGTAGCCTGGGCTGGAGTGCAGTGGCGTGATCTTGGCTCACTGCAAACTCTGCCTCCTGGGTTCACACCATTCTCCTGCCTCAGCCTCCTGAGTAACTGGGATTACAGGTGGCCGCCATCACGCCCAGCTAATTTTTTGTATTTTTAGTAGAGACGGGGTTTCACCGTGTTAGCCATAATGGTGTTGATTTCCTGACCTCGTGATCCACCCACCTCGGCCTCCCAAAGCGCTGGGATTACAGGGGTGAGCCACCGTGCCTGGCCCCATTAGATCTTTTAACAGTTTAAATCCTGTATTTAGCATTGCACCTAATTGTTATTAAGTTAAAAAGTTGTGGAAGATATTTAAAAATCCATTTTGCTGCGCTGCTTTAGTGAAGTTTATTTATAATCTCTGCTTCTTTAAATAAATGTCTAATTTCACCCATTTGTAAAATTTATGAGCTGGTAAATATTTTTCAGAAATATGCAATTATAGATCATTTAAAATACTTTGTTTCTGTACTGTTGGTGTTATATAGTAGCTGCTTAACATTTAAATATATCCATAAGGACCTAAAATCATGAGAGTGTTTTAATGGTTAGGTAGTAGTGGTTAATGTTGTTATTACTATTTTTTAGCTGATTGATTTGTATCTTGCCTTAATATGCTGTTGCTGTTGTTGTTTTCTAGTAATTAAATTCATTCCTTTAGTACTTTATCCAACTGAAAGTGAACAGGGTAGCTCACTGCAGCTAACATCTGTCCAAGGTTTACATTTATCAAATTCGATTTGACTTTTTCTATGCATGCATTTGAAGCCAACTTACTAAAAGTAAAGTCCGTTGCCTTCATCCATGTTTTCTGCTTTTAGAAAGAAAGCTAATATTTTCTTTCTGACTTTAGCAAATGTGAAAATTACGTTTACCTGAAGCTAGAATTGGGACCAGAAAGGGAGCATAACAACTTTTGATTAAAAGAATTCCAGACGAATCTATTCCTGCTTGTCACCTGTCATTAAGTGGATTTAAGCCTCTCAAAGGTTGAAAATTGTTTTTCAGGGGGCTATTTAGGCTTTTATTATTGGAAGCGCTTTGATTATTCCATCTTTAGTACCCTTTTAAAAATGTAAATTGGGGGTTGACACTTTACTATTAATATAAAGTTTCACTGTTGGCAAATGGAAAACAAATCTAAATGATTTTTCTTCAGCTAACTATCAAATTTTCCAAAGAGAAGAAGAAATATTTTTCACGAACGTGCTGAATAGCTTTCATCAAGCTTAATGGTGACAAAGAACATTATGCTTAGACACTAGAAAGATAATACAAGGATATTAATGTGAGAACAAATTTCAGGCCTATTACAAACAACTCCATGTAGAAGAGTTATGTGTAACATATAAAACCAACTTAAAGGCTTTGGAGTAGGTCATAAAGCATTCACAAATGATGTCAAATACCTATGCAGGTTAAAGATCATAGATGAGAAGATAAAAAAGTAGAGAAAAGTTTGGGTAAGAGAATTAAAGCTCTAACTTTTCATGTGGCTTTTTGGAACTACAGAGGTACAGATTTTATTTTCATCTTATGTATACCTTATGAATTATTTATTACTCTAATAAAATAACATAATTTTACAATTAAAAAATCAGAGACAATTTCATAGGATTAAGATGTTGCTCTTAGATTGCATTTGGTTTTCATGAGCATTCTGATTTTGATATGAATATTAGCTAGCCAACTAGGGCCTGACAAATACTGAAATATATTTAGTTCATTATGTAATGTGGAGTTGATTCAAATTTTGGCTTCTGTGTTGTAGATATACATATGAATTACAGCCTTTAACTTAAAGACTTATAAGTATGGTAAAGTGAAAAATTTTTAAAAATTTTATCGATCTATACCTGTTTTACACACACACACACACACACGCACTTACATGCACACACAATGTTTTAATCTAAATAAAAGGAGAGCAAGGAGTCTCCATGTCATCCTGTTGTTTCAGATCATGTAAGATTCGGACAGCCTCCTAAGGAGTATCCCATAGTGTACCGAGACTTATATGGCAATATACTGCTGGTGCTTTATATTTATATGAAATTGTGCCTTCCTTTTCTAATAATGCCTTTTCACTTAATCTGTTTGTATCATTTGGAAAGGTAGTTTTCTTTCTCTTTTTTTAAAATCAATTTCTCTAGTTTCTGATCTATATCTTTCTTCTGTTGTCTATTTCTTTAAATGTAGGATATAACATGACAATTTAAAACCTGATCTTTTTTTTAGTAATCCAGTGACACCTGTTCAAATGGGATATCTAGCATAAATTAATAATGGATGTGTATTTGAAAAGAGACAGTCATTAAAAACATGAAGATATTTTGTATGTTTTCAGTATTCTGAAGCATTTTAATGTGGAAAAAAAGAATAATAGATTCATCAAGCGTTGTCTCTCAGATCTCAGCCTGTGTGGGAGTCTTGACCTCATACCATTGATCTAAGCTATTGGGTGGCAATTGGGAAGTTAAGAATATGCTGAATTATTTAAATATTCAAATTCACTCAGCAAAATAAATGCAAGGAGAATGAGAATTAGAGCATTTCATTTAATTAATATTTACTACATAGCTACAGGGTGCTTGGCACAAAATCGGGTGCTATTTGTACAGCAAATGTCCTTCTTAATGCAAAAATATTATATATGTTTTACTGGATATGAGCCTAGATTTACAGTTTCTGTTATAAGGAATGTCTTGTGAAATCTTATAAGATCTCAAGAGATGTTTATAAGAGCATTGCTGGTAAGTTCACCATGAAAACATAGCCAGACTGACCTTTGGAGTTCAGAGTTAGTATACTGCTCCAGTAACATTTGCCTTGCTTTGCCTGGTTCTAAAATTTACACAAGCATCTCCTTCATTTCTGATTACTCACTGAATGAAAGGCAACTGAAGCCAGGGAAAGGTTCTTTTTGACAGACTACTGTTCTACTATACTAGTATACTAGTATGCTGGTATGCTAGTAGAATAGACTACTGTTCTACTGTAGAACAGTAGTTGGGAAACTAAAACTTTACAAGCCAAATTTGCTCCACTATCTGTTTTTGAAAATAAAGTTTTATTGGAACAGTCACACCCATTTACTGTGTTTTCATGTTGACTGTGTCCTTTCACACTACAATAACAGTAGTGAGTAGTTGCAATACAGCATATAGAGCTCTCAAAGCCAAACGTAGTTTGGTCTGGCCCTTTATAGAAAAAAAGTCTGCTGGTTCCTATTGTAAAGAGTTATCCTTTTCATTTTGAGGAAGTAAATTTTCATCAACCCACACATAAGACAAAAAAGACACACAGGCACTTCAATGTCTCATCTAAGCTTGCTGAATTTGGAGGAGCCACAGTATTTCTAGGAATCCGAAAAGATTAGTAGAGCATGGGAAATTTCAAAGGACAGATTTGTTTTAGAAAAATATGAAGTCTATCCATCCTAGTTCTGTTCACACAGTGAGTGTCATTTTTTGAGTTGTTCTAACTTGAATGTTGTGTGTATACATGGAGGCTTCAAATTCTTTTCTTCAGTTGTTTTCGCCTTGCTTTTTAGTAATATATTAGATTTATTTTCAATTTCATGTATACTTTTTTTCACTAAATGAATAGTAGCATATAATGTCTTCAGTGGCTGATTTTACTTTAACTCACAAATTCTTTCTCCTTCTTGTCATATATATATATATAGCCATATGTGTATATATATGATCACAAGAGTCTATATCTCTGCATCATTTAATAAAATTCCTGACTGTAAATTTCTTTGTCATCTCAAAGAACAAAACAGCAGGTACCTTGGGGCAAACAGAACCCAGAAATAGTACAAAATCTTACATGTGATGTGACAGAGGATGGTTGTGCCAAATCCCTCGTAAACATCTGCTACAATGAGAATGACCATTAATCTTTTATGTCCTCTCTTCCTTACTTATCTTCTACCCTTTAGGGCAGTAGTAATCTTTGGGGACTCAAATTCCTGAAGTTTCACAGAGAAGCAAATTACTTTGTGTAGATTTTATAAGCAGGCATCTCAATAATATTTATTGAGTATACACTGTGCACAAAACAAAATTCCAGAAGTTCTTGAGTACTTTTGAAAAATCTTGAATTATAGCTCCCGCCCTGGAGGGGATTATACTCTAAATGATGTCTTAGAAAAACAAAAGCTCATTTTGAGAAGGAAAAAAGTTTGACAACTTTGTTTCTGTAAAAGTTGTATAATTCGTTTGCCGTTACATCAGAAACAATACTTAATGAGACAAAATTTAGAAAACAAAAAGCAAAACAAAACTGTTAACAAGAAAGAGCATATATCATTAAGAAGGCCTTTCATATCCTGTCATCATTAACTGGGAAGTCTATAAATTGATGATAGCAATAACAGAAGTTTTTAGCTCTTATGAAAATCACAGTTACACTTTCATAGAGAGTGATGAAGGAAATGGCATATTCATGCTTTGTAGCTCTGGTCCAGAAGACAGCTTGAATCGTTACTAACACTACTGTGCTGTATTAAGTGTAATTGAAGCGTAGAAGGCAGAGATGTTTGAAAGAGTCTTTTAAAATAATCTATAGTTCCTCCTAGGCTTTTCTAAATTGAAAACAACGTGGTTACCACTTCATATTTGCCACTGAGTATTACGGTATTGTCTTTCAGAAAATGAGATAGCAGTTTGATGCCCATAAATCAAGAAGCACCTGTTTTAAAACAAATTATGATGACATGGCGAGGGAGCTTAAAGGTATAGAGTATTGCATCGGAAATTACAGAACTAGTTGTGGCTCCCACATTTTCTTGGCATTCCAATACTGCATTTTTATGTGAATTTGAACACTGACAGTATGTGTCTTAGGTCCCTTAGAAGAGATCTCTGCTTGGCTGTGTCTCCTGTGATCCATTCCACACACATACTCTCACTGTTGAATTCTCTACCTTTTCAGAAAGTCATTTGGAGGCACAAGTTATTTCTGCCTGTATGACCCCAAGTGGTCACATACGCTGTATGGAAAGCAATAGTCGGCCAGTGCGGTGGCTCACGCCTGTAATCCCAGCACTTTGGGAGGCCGAGGCAGGTGGATCATGAGGTCAGGAGATGGAGACCATCATGGCTAACACATGAAACCCCGTCTCTACTAAAAATAGAAAAAATTAGCCGGGCATGGTGGTGGGTGCCTGTAGTCCCAGTTACTCGGGAGGCTGAGGCAGGAGAATGGCGTGAACCCAGGAGGTGGAGCTTGCAGTGGGCCGAGATTGCACCGCTGCACTCCAGCCTGGGCGACAGAGCGAGATTCGGTCTGTCTCCCAATTTCAGAGGACACACGCAAGAGACTTGTTATGTAATTCATCTGAAAGCTCTTCAGGGCCTCAGATAAAGATACTTCCCACTTCGCTTGATGATGGGGAAATGAAACAGCTCAGAGTATACTTTCTATAAACACATTAACAAAGAATAAGATAGCCTCTATTACAGCCTGGTGCCTCTGTCAAAGCTTGAATTGTTTTAACATTTGGTTTCACCTGCCTATTATGATTGTTCAGTACAAGCGGAGAAAATAATTCAAATTACACCTAAGGGTCAGCGTCATGCAAATGTGGCCTCTGCAACAAAACAGGGGCCCGTGCTCAGATGGGTTCCATGCTTAGCTTAATATTCTGCTATTTCACTCTTGAAATTTTTAATAACTTTACCTTTGAACTTGTGCTTTGTAATTGAGGTCTGAAGGGACAAGAGACTTGTGCAATATGTATGTCCATTGTTTCTAGATTCCCATTCTTTTACAGCATCCCCAGTGCCACCATAAACCTAAGATGCTGGTGAATCCATAGTGCATGGGAATTCAGAGGGACTCAAACCCAGTAAAAGGTATGCTGTTACATATATGTCTGAGTAAGCAGGGACACTGACAACCCTGAGAGTCCTCACTTTCCATTCAAACTAGAACTTGCTTCAAACACAGAAAGAGGGCAATATTGATCTAAGAAACACAAATAACTGAGAACCCCATTATAGCCTTTCTTGCTAATGCTGCTTTGTCTATTACCCTGCCATTTGCTGTAAAAGTCATGACACAGAAAGGGAACAATAGGGCAACCCAGAATCCGTTTTCATTTCAGTCCTTCTTTATTAAGCGTGCAACAGGTAGAGAATGTAAATATGCACCTATCTGACAGTAAAATGAAAACAGTTGAGGTAGTTTTGTGCAGCATTTCCACTATTCTTTTAAGAAACAAATACATGTTTATGCACAAATAATGAAATATGAATTATACAATTTTGGTGATTCTTATGCAAGTCAAATGCTTTTAAATTTTCATTTAAAATTGGCATTGTGCCATGCAACAATGAATGGTACAATTCATGTAACAATTTAAAATTTCAGCTTTACTAGAGTGAATTAAAAAGCAAAGAGAAAACACTACAACAAACTGAGAGAATTTGAAAGAAAAGAGAAAGCCTTATATTTTGTGTATGCACATGTTTTTAAATATGATTATACTATTTCAGTTATCAACATGTCACAAAATAAAATTTATCCAAATTATTACATAGTCTTCTTAATAATTATTTTTAGTGATCACAAAAAATTATTTGAATAGGTATACTATAATTAACTCAATCATACACTATATATTTTTGGATATGTAAATTATTTAAATTATGCAAAATAACATACTGTTGTGTAATTTATCATTTATTAAACAAATATTTTATATGTAAAGATTTATACTTACGTAATTTTTCAACATATTGTAGCAGACATGTCCTCAATATCCAAATTATAGTAAACAAAATTTAGCAGATGTAGACTGACATCTGAATTGAAATTAATATGCTACTTCTTTGGTTAACCACCACACAGACTTACAATATTAAATTAGGCCATCCTATTATATAATCTGGTTTCCATATTAGAATTAAGATCAGGAGATTCTCTGCATGCATTTGAATAGAGTCTTTCTTAAAAAAAATACAGCTTTAAAAAATTAAAAAGAAAAGAAATTGAAGCTCTTACTACAGCTGCTGTGACATTTAATTTTAACACCAAATTTTAGAACTTTAAATGTTTTGAAATGTAGTAAAAAATCATTAAGTCATTGAGGAAGGGGCTTTTTGGGTGCATAATAGCAGCTAAATGGCAATCATAATATTTCTTAATTAATATACATATCTCACTCATTTGTTCTTTTAATAGTAAGATGTAAATAGCTCTAATAGCTCTACTACTTTTTTGATCCTGAAAGTGATGTCCCTTTGAAGAAAAATATATATAAATGTGTATGTACATATATACATATACGTATATACGTATATGTGTATGTACATATACACATATACGTATATACGTATATGTGTATGTACATATACACATATACGTATATACGTATATGTGTGTATGTACATATACACATATGTATATACGTATATGTGTATGTACATATACACATATATGTATATACGTATGTGTGTATGTACATATACACATATATGTATATATGTATATGTGTGTATGTACATATACACATATATGTATATATGTATATGTGTGTATGTACATATACAGATATATGTATATATGTATATGTGTGTATGTACATATACACATATATGTATATATGTATATGTGTATATATAAAATAATAAGAAAATATACCATTGAAGATTACACACACACGCACACGCACATAAAACTTTTACCATTGCAACTAACCCTGGTCTCTGAGTCTGTTTCCTACAGAGAAATTCAGAAAGTAAACTTATTATTGGAAGTCAAAGGAATGATTTTTATCATATATACATGTATCTGTTTTAATACACATACTTAGAGTTGTCAAAATATGATTTCAAAACATGACTTTCATACAAATATGTAGTAACCCTATACCAAAATGTCTTTAAGTCATTAATGAAAGACCAAGAAGAATGGTAAAGCTGGCCTAAAGAGTGTTTGAAAAACATTCATTTATATAGTCCCTCATGAAAGACCTCCTCAAGTAAGTTTGTTATATTGGAGACAAGGCTGGTCAATATATTTACTGTTAGCTGATAAAAATATAACAGTTAGGGTTACCTTTTCTACCAGATAGAAATAATGTGTCTTTTTATAGAATAAAAATCTATGAATTAACATGCAACTTCCTAGAATTTAGGTGCTAATAGTAAATTGCAAATCAGATGAAAATATATTCTAGACCATGGATTGACAAACTTTTTCATAAAGGCCAGATAGTAAATATTTTGCCTTTTCCGGCCACAGCCTCCTTGTATATTCTTCATTTTGTTTATCTGTTTCTTTAATTTTATTTTACTGTGGTAAGAACATTTCATGTGAGATCTACCCTCCTAACAAATTTTTAAGTGTAAAATGCAGTATTGTTTACTATGAGTACAATGTTGTACAGCAGATCTCTAGATCCTACTCGTCTATCTTCACGGAAACTTTATACTCATTGATTAGTAACTCCCCATTTTCCCTTTTCCTCAGCCCCTGTTTATTTCATCTTTTGCAACACTTAAAAAATGTAAAATAAATTCTCAGCTTGAAGATCATAAGCAAAGAGGCCATGAATTTGGCTGATATACCATAGTTTGCAAACCCCTGTTCTATTGATAATCCTTGGATAAGCTGGTTAGACAATGCCCAATGTGATATTCAAAGAACATTTGGCCATTCTATTGTCTTGCTTCCATATTTTGAATAAATGTTCTTAACAGTCTTTAACTGTTATTTTACATGATTTCCAAATATGTTCACAAAAATGGTTAATCTCTTTTTTTGGTTGGTTTAAATAATTTACACAGTCACAGTGCAAATGTTAGCCATACAAGCCTCTGTGTTGTATAGTTAACAAAATCTAGACCCATCTGACCTTGAGCAATGATTAAGGCAGAGAGTCACTTTTTCTTTTTTTGAAAGTTTTTTTGGATACATGGTGGGTTTAGAGAGTTACTTTTCATTTGAAAATTTTATAGAGAACCTAGGATTGCATTTTCAATATTTTCTATTATTCCAGAGATTTCTTTTTGATCACTCTTATTGGCTTTTTATTTTGGAGTCTCAGAAACCAATCCCCCAAAAATTCACCTCTACAGATTTCACTAGCAGTATATATAAATAAGGTTAAATTCTTTTCCCCTCAAGGTCTCCCAAGGTCCTGGTTTCCAGCCTGCTAGGAAGTGAACTTCCACATTATTACCTGTAAGGCTTGGAACCTATAAACCATAGAACAGTTATCAGGCCTGTTTTTGAGAATTCTTTGTAGAAATTAATTCCATATATAAAGTACAATATTTTTTCTTAATTGTAAGATTATAATATGTGATCAAGTAAAGCATGAAACTTCAGTAATGATTTTGGATATACATTTTGTGCAATTATAGTCTTGCAAAAAGGATGACAAATTTTTATTAAGCCTACAAAAATAACTATATTGCCATTGAAAAGAAAGAAACTTAGTAAAAGTATTGTTTGTAAATTCCAAAAGGCGAGGGAAAAGTATGTTATTTAAATATACTTTATCACTTTGCAAAAGCATAGTCTATTACATCCAGGGCTAGAAATTGATCAAAAAGAAAGGCTTCCTTATCTATTTATCAAAATAGAACAGTAAACATGGTAGCAATAATATCATCATACTTTCAATAAAAAGTAACCACAATTGAATTTCCTTCATTGGTTCATTCAGTTCTTAATTATTTCTTATTCTACTGGATCTTGAGTCATCAGGCTGCATTCTTCAGTCATCTGGTTCTCAAATAGAGAAGAGAAAATCATGACTCAGTTCCCAGTATAGACTGATAGTTTTCTAAGCAGTGTCAACTCAAAATCTCATAGACATGAATTTCTCCCTTGATGTCACAGTAGTTAAGAATACTTAGCACAGTTCTTTTTGTTCTACAAAGGCTTAATACTGTCCTTTGTTGAACACCCAACAAATTCTGTGGCTCTTGAGCCTTCTGTTAAGCATGAGAGGAGAGTAGAAGCAACCTGTTGATGTTGATGATGATGATGTTGACTGAATACAACTTGTCTCGTTACCGTAATCAACAATATCAGAGTGGAGGGGATGATTCTTTTTGGGGTGAATTAAATAACTCCTTCAAAAGGAATTGATCAATTCTTAACACTGAGGGCAAGAACATATTATAAATAGTAAGAGCATTCATAGGTTTCCAGGGAAATCCAATATATCTTGTAAAGAACATCATCTTTAAAACATATTTATTTTAATAATTTTTATTTGTATAGAATTAACCTAAGAAAGGCTAAACTTTACTTTTCATTTGAGACCTTTCTCTTGTAGATCTTACAATAATATTGAGCTAATTAATAAGAAGCATGTAAAACAAATCTAATTATTTCTAGCATCTTCCTCTTTTTGAAGTGAAAGAAAAAATGATCACAATGTTTGCAAAGGCTATCTGGGAAACTGCAAAGATAATCTTGGGTATACAAGACATCTTGAAAATTATACTTTTTTCTGAATTTAAGATGTAATCTTGGGATCATAAAATCAAAATAATTTTCTAATAAGTTATGGCCATTTGATTAAGATAGACATGTAGATACTTGAGAACAATAAATAGTGTTAGCTTAACTACTTATTAGTCAAAGGCACAATGTAATATTTTTAAGAACATATAAAAGAAGATAACACAAAAATAATAGCTTTTTCTGAAGAAATACTTATTTTTTAAAAAAAAATCAAGAATTAAGTCAATTCAGTTTGAACCACAGAAAATTATCCTATCAAAATATAGAATCTCTATTACATGGGAAGATAATCCAAAAAGTAAAAATTACTTGTTATTACTATTTGTTAAGAGCAGACTAAATACTCTAAGACCAATTAGTTATTTTATCCTTCAAAAAACCAAAATTTTAGTTCTTCTTTAATATAACTTTTAGCAGTAGAGAATATGCAATTTTTAAAATGGGTGAACCCCTAAAACTGAGTCAGATTTGATGTTTTAATATGTTTCATTGTTTCTTTTCAGATACATACCTATGGGAATTGTGTATTAATTTTCTGGGGCCGCCATAACATATTACTGCAACAAGTGGCTTAAATCAACAGAAATTTATTGTCTCTCAGTTCTAGAGACTAGCAGTCTGCAGGCAGGGCCATGCTCCCTTCAAAGCCTTTAGGAGAGGATCATTCCTTGCCTCTTCTAGCTTTCAGTAGCCTCAGGCATTCTTCAGCCGTGGCAGCATAACTCCCATCTTTGCTTCCATGGTTTACATGTTCATATCATCTTCCTCCCTCTGTCTCTGTGTCTTCACGTGGTGTTTTTTTCTCTGTATCTGTCTCCTCTTCTTATATGACTCTAATAATATTGAATTATGGCCCTTTATAATGACCTCATCTTTATTTACTTGATTATATCTGCAAAAGCTCTATTTCCAAATAAGTTGACTTTCACAGGAACTGTGGACCACGATTCTCATATATATTTATAATTCCCCCCCAGCCCCACCACCCAAGATGGAGTCTTGCTCTGGAGTATAATGGCACAATCTCGGGTCACTGCAATCTCCACCTCCCGGGTTCAAGCAATTGTCCTGCCTCAGCCTCCGGAGTAGCTGGGATTATAGACAAGCGACACCACACCCGGCTAATTTTTGTGTTTTTAGTAGAGACGTGTTGGCCAGGCTGGTCTTGAACTCCTGACTTCATGATCCACCTGCCTCGGCCTCCCAAAGTTCTGCGATTACAGGTGTGAGCCACTGTGCCCAGCTTTTATATATATATATATATATATTTAAGACAAAGCTCAATTCATAATAAATTGTAAAACAAGACAAAAAAAATTCACTTCCTTCAAACAAGTTATAGATTGTATTACTCACTTAAATTTTCTCCTGTGCAATGGCTTTTCTTATTCTGAAACAAGCTGACATTTTATTTTAGGGCAAAATGACTTTTTCTTTATCCCCCAAGGTGGAGAAAGAGGAGGAGACAGGGAAGAGAGGAACACATTCATTACTTTCAGTTGTATTTTGTTGCCACTATCATTCCTAGAATAGACTCAGCTACTATATTAATTCTAACTCTTAAGCAAATTAATTTCTATTTCACAGTGAAAACTAAGAAGTAGGCCATTGAAAACTACATGTTAATATACAAATATTTGAATGTATGAACAAAGTTCACAAACATACATAGGAGAAGCTTCTACAGCTCGAATAATTTCTTTAACACTTTCTTGAATGGTAAAAATGAACATCTTCATAAACATGAACAGGAGATATAGTTATTCAGTGAAATATTAGAATAGAATTCTAAATATTTTCTTACTTAGGAAAAGTAAGAAAAAAAATCAAGGTGTTCTAAGATTGTCATTAATTCAATTTTTGTCCCAGGATTTTAAATTAATCAAGAATCTGAAAATTATGTTTAAGCTGGCATACTAGAGAGCATAATCACAGTTGATATTTTAAAAGTCTGGCTGGAATTACAATTTAATGTATTGGCACAGTATTATACATTGTTCATAATCTTAAACATTAATGTAGGAGTATCACTAGCTTACATGATCTGTATACCAATACAAGAAGTTTAGAAAGTTCATATTCACTAATCTTTTTATGAGAAAGAAACCCAAAATATATTTAAAATATGATGTATTCTTGTATAGTTATGCAAATAAATAAAATCAGAGAAAGAACAAAGTATTTTTTAACCAAAATTATAGATTATCTGATTTTCGCCAAGAATTCACCTTGATCATGTAAACATAGATTTTTATATAAATTGATTCTGAGTTAGTAGATTTTGAAGGAAGTTTGTTTTGTTTGTTTGTCTGTTTGTTTATTCAAGAATAACACTTCAAAATGTGAGGTTTTCTTCCCTTCCCATCCCTGGAAATCTTCTGTTCCTTATTATTATTTATTATTTATTACTTTTTTCTATAAGTCATAAAAATAAAGCTCTTTTAATTTAAGAGACATTGTAACCTTGTGTACACTTATGAAGCATAAAAATATTTCAGACTCATAGAATAAATAGTAAAGCTTTTTCTCAGTTTTGGATACTGAGACACAGAGAACTTGCAACTTTGGTCTGTGCTGTGACCAGGGTCAAATCTAAACAGAACATAAAAGCTTATAGGTTCAGATCTCAGGGTATTTGTCCTTTCCAGTGAGCATAAAATATTTTATTAATTGACCAAAACTCACTATAGACAAAGAGCAAAACAAAGAAAAAGACTAAGAAGCAACATTCCTTCATTCCCAACCTCACAGAGATTCTCATTATCCCACCAGAGATCGGATCATAAAATTTGATCCTCAACCATTGCTGTTCCTGATGGGGAGAAACATCTTAACATAAGAAAACCAGAATAAGAGCTAGAAGCAAAAATAAAACCACAGAGTGAGAGAGAGGGAGTGATTGAAAAATAGAGAGAAAGAGAGAGACTTATTGAAGGTAAATTTCTATTGTACCTTAGGAATTAATCCAGAGTCCCAAGGAGGAGAGGTAAAATACACTCAGGGATTTTACAAATCATAAAGTGCAAGGTGCATTTCTTTAGACATAAAGTTTAATTGCCTCAAGCAAAAGAGTCTACTTGAACATTTCTTTGGAATCTCCAAAACTGTCAAGGTATAATTTTCATTGCTAAAATCATGACTCTCATACAGATATACAGTGAACACATATCAAAGATATATTTGACTAATTAATGAGGAATCCAGTAGAATAGTAAGGTTGATTCAGAGCATTTGAAGCAGAAGAAATTTTATAGCTACTTAGAAAAGTCATGCTGAAATAAATTTGGTAAGTTAGAAAGAAAACTGTTTCATGTCCAATAGGTCAATATAACTGTACATTTTGTGGTTATCTTTTCTATCAGACAGAAATCATTTGCTTCTCCTCTGGGCAACATTAGACAAGTTAATACTAACCTTTACAAATTTGGGGCATAAATCAATAGTAAATAGCAAGTTAAACAAAGGTCCATTCCCCAGTGAATTAAATAGTACTGAGTGGGCCTGTTATACAATGCTATAATGTTAAATGGACACACAGCCATTTTCTGCTTTATTTTCATGTCTGGATTATTTTTCTTAACAGATCTTTGGGACTTACTGTAGAAAGTGTTTGTCAGCTTTTCCCTATTAATTGAAATAAGATAAATAAATCAAATTTGAGATGTTTCTGTAAGAATAAGAGAATAAATAAGTCTCAGAGCCTTGGATATTGATAAAGAGATTACTGTATAAGTGTTTACTATGCATGATTTATAGTATTTTATACTGTTATTTGAGTTTCATTTTTCTTTCACTGTTTTACATATGGTCTCACAGCTGATTATAGATTTAAGTGTTACTACATGGCAATGAAAATGATTTTTAAAATGACAGTATATAAGAAAATCTTCATTTAATAAATATACTTAAGTTAGTTTAAAAACAAATATGACAACACTGAAGAGGATATGTTATCAGTATTCTGAAATGATTTTGTTAACAATAGTCACATAAGTTTTCATTCTGTGTCTTAATTGTAGATATATAACTTTTAAAGAATAATTTATATCAATACAATGCAAACAGTAGTAATAAAAATGACATTTATGCTTTCTGTGAACAGACTAGGCAGTAGAATTCTGACAGGGTTTAGGCAAATAGATTTCTCATCTTATTTTGTATCCAGACCTACGTGCAGGGTTACTAGAAATATTGATACTAGAGGGAGGAACAGAAACCAGAAAAGAGCATGTCTCTTGAAATGTATAGTTCCTGGGTCTCTCCGAAGTAGCTTCTGTTTCATCTGCAGGTAGTTTTCAGGCATGTGTTCAAATTTTAAGTGTTCTACATCATACATTCCAAGAGGGAATAAATGTTGTACCTTTCATTTGTATCTAATGGTTATTCTACTTTCATGTGCATCCATGTGAAGAGACCACCAAACAGGCTTTGTGTGAGCAATAAAGCTTTTAATCACCTGGGTGCAGGCGGGCTGAGTCTGAAAAGAGAGTCAGGGAAGGGAGATAAGGGTGGGGCCCTTTTATAGGATTTGGGTAGATAAAGGAAAATTACAGTCAAAGGGGGTTGTTCTCTGATGGGCAGGAGTGGGGGTCACAAGGTACTCAGTGAGGGAGCTTTTGAGCCAGGATGAGCCAGGAGAAGGAATTTCACAAGACAGTGTCATCAGTTAAGGTGGGAACAGGCCATTTACACTTCTTTTGTGGTGGAATGTTCACAGTTAAGGCAGGAACCCGACATCTGGATGTGTACGTGCAGGTCACAGGGGATAGGATGGCTTAGCTTGGGCTCAGAGGCCTGACATTCCTGTCTTCTTATATTAATAAGAAAAATAAAACAAAACAGTAGTAGTGTTGGGATGGTGAAAATTTTTGGTGGGTTGTATGGAGAGATAATGGGTGATGTTTCTCCGGGCTGCTTCGAGAGGGATTAGGGGCAGCATGGGAACCTAGAGTGGGAGAGATTAAGCTGAAGGAAGATTCTGTGGTAAGGGGTGATATTGTGGGGTTGTTAGAAGAAACATTCGTCATTTAGAATTATTGGTGATGGCCTGGATACGGTTTTGTATGAATTGATAAACGGAATAAGAGAAGGAGAAAAACAGGTATTAAAGGACTAAGAATGGGGAGGACCTACGACATCTAATCAGAGAGTGCCTAAGGTGGTTCAGCATAGACTTGCCAGTAAAGATTATTTATTTACTTTAAGAGTTAAGAGTGGTGGTTTGGGGATAGCACGAGGAGATATCAGCTGTGATGGCTTGGAGAAACAGTGTAAACCAGCAGTGTAAACAAGAGCAGGGCATGTATGAGTAGTTGAGAACAGTGAATAGGAGTATGACTAGATAGAAGACAGTAGGGATGACAAGTTTTTTGGGGGCACAGTCTAAGTTGGTCTGGTGTCTGGAATGAGATTGGGGCCTAATAAAAAGGAGCATCTATACAGGAGCTCAAATGGGCTGTACCCTGTAGCATTCTGAGGACAGGTCTGACTTCTGAGAAGGGAAAGTGGTAAAAGTATTGTCCAGTCGTTTTTAACTTGGTGGCTGAGCTTGGTGAGGTGTGGTTTTAAAAGACCTTTAGTCTGTTCTACTTTTCCTGAAGATGGAGGACCGTAAGGGATATAAAGTTTTCACTGAATACTAAGAGCCTGAAAAACTGCTTGGCTGATTTGACTAATAAAGGTCAGTCTGTTTTCAGACTGTATAGAGGTGGGAAGGCTAAACTGAGGAATTATGTCTGACAGAAGGGAAGAAATGACTATGGTGGCCTTCTCAGACCCTGTAGGAAAGGCCTGTACCTATCCAGTGAAAGTGTCTATGTAGACTAGGAGGTATTTTAGTTATCTGACTTGGGACATGTTGAGTAAAGCTAATTTGCTGGTCCTGGGTGGGGGCAAATCCTCGAGCATGATGTGTAGGGAAGGGAGGGGGCCTGAATAATCCCTGAGGAGTAGTAGAATAGCAGATGGAACACTGAGAAGTTATTTCCTTAAGGATAGATTTCCACGATGGAAAGAAAAAGAGAGGTTCTAAGAGGCGGGCTAGTGGCTTGTACTATAGCATAGCCTGCCTTTGCTGGTGTGTGGTGATTAGGCCTGGTGGAACTGCCATCAATAAATCAAGCGTGCTCAGGGTGAGGAACAGGAAAGAAGGAAATATGGGGAAATGGGGTGAATGTCAGGTGGATCAGAGAGATACAGTCGTGGGGGTCAGGTGTGGTATCAGGAATAATGTGGGAGGCCGGATTGAAGTCCGGGCCAGGAACAATGGTAATTGTGGGACTTAACAAAGAGTGAGTACAGCTGAAGGAGCCAGGTAGCAGAAAGTATATGCATCAGGTATGAGGAAGAAAATAGATTTTGGAAGTTATGAGAAATGTAGAGAGTAAGTTGAGCATAGTTTGTGATTTTGAGGGCCTCTAAAGGTATTAGGGTGGCAGCAGCCGCTGCACGGAGACATGATGGCTAGGCTAAAACAGTAAGGTCAAGTTGTTTGGACAGAAAGGCTACAGGGTGCAGTCCTGGCTCTTCTGTAAGAATTCTGACTGCACTAACCATGCCTAGGAAGGAAAGGAGTTGTTGTTTTGTAAGGGATTGAGGTTTGGGAGATTAATCGGACACGATCAGCAGGGAGTGCACGTGTGTTTTTATGAGAATTATGCCGAGATAGGTAACAGATGAGGATGAAATTTGGGCTTGACTGAAGTAATGGGGGCTGTCTGTGAAGCCTTGCGGCAGTACAGCCCAGGTAATTTGCTGAGCCTAATGGGTGTCAGGGTCAGTCTAAGTGAAAGCAAAGAGAGGCTGGGACGAGGGGTGCAGGGGAATAGTGAAAAAAGCATCTCTAAGATCAAGAATGGAATAGTGAGTTGTGGAGGGAGGTATTGAGGACAAAAGAGTGTGCGGGTTGGGCACCACAGGATGGACAGGCAAAACAATTTGGTTGATAAGGTGCAGATCCTGAACTAATCTGTAAGACTTGTCTGGTTTTTGGACAGGTAAAATGGGGGAATTGTAAGGAGAGTTTATAGGTTTTAGAAGCCCATGCTGTAGCAGGCAAGTGATAACAGGCTTTAATCCTTTTAAAGCATGATGTGGGATGGGATATTGGTGTTGAGCGGGGTAAGGGTGATTAGGTTTTAATGAGATGGTAAGGGGTGCGTGATCAGTCTTCAAGGAGGGAGTAGAGGTATCTTATACTTGTGGATTAAGGTGGGGGGATACAAGAGGAGGATGCAAAAGAGGCTTTGGATTGGGAAGAAGGACAGCAATGAGATGTAGCTGTAATCAGGAATAGTCAGGGAAGCAGATAATTTAGTTAAAGTGTCTCGGCCTAATAAGGGAACTGGGCAGGTGGGGATAACTAAAAAGGAGTGCTTAAAAGAGTATTGTCTAAGTTGGCACCAGAATTGGGGAGTTTTAAGAGGTTTAGAAGCCTGGCCGTCAATAGCTACAACAGTTATGGAGGCAAGGGAAACAGGCCCTTGAAAAGAAAGTAACGTGGAGTGGGTAGCCTCCGTATTGATTAAGAAGGGGACAGACTTACCCTCCACTGTGAGAGTTACCTAGAGCATCTGTGATGGTCCTGTAGGCTTCCGAGGTGATTGGGCAGTGTCAGTCTTCAGCTGCTAAGCCAAAAAGATCTGGGAAGGAGTCAGTCAGAGAGCCTTGGGCCAGAGTTCCAGGGGCTCTGGGAGTGGTTGCCAGTGAGTTGAACAGTCTGATTTCCAGTGGGGTCCCACACAGATGGGACACGGCTTAGGAGGAATCCTGGGCTGTGGGCGTTCCTTGGCCTGGTGACCAAATTTCTGGCACTTGTAGCAAGCTCCTGGGGGAGGAGGTTCTGGAGGAAGGCCTGGCCACTGCAGTTCAGGCGTTTGGAAGTTCTTGTGTGTTGGAGATGTGGCTGGGGTTTGTCTCACAGTGGAGGCAAGGAATTGCAACTCAGAAATACATTGCTACTTGGCTGCCTCTACTCTATTATTGTACACCTTGAAGGCAAGGTTAATTAAGTCCTGTTGTGGGGTTTGAGGGCCGGAATTTAATTTTTGGAGTTTTATTTAATGTCAGGAGTGGATTGGGTAATAAAATGTATATTGAGAATAAGACAGCCTTTTGACCTTTTAGGGTCTAGGGCTGTAAATTGTCTCAGGGTTGCTGCCAAACGAGCCATGAACTGGGCTGGATTTTTATATTTGATGAAAAAGAGCCTAAACGCTATCTGATTTGGGATAAAGAAAAAGGAGCATTAAACTTGACTATGCCTTTAGCTCCAGCCACCTTTTTAAGAGTAAATTGCTGGGCAGGTTGGGGAGGGCTAGTCACAGAACGAAACTGTAAGCCAGACCGGGTGTGAGGAGGGGAGGTGATAAAAGGATTATAGGGTGGAGGAGCAGAGGCTGAGGAAGAATTGGGACCTAGCTCTGCCTGGCAAGGAGGGGAGAGGTCAGATGGGTCTGTAGAAAAGGAAAATTAGAAAGACTCAGTGATGCTTGGGGTTGGGACTGAGGGGACAGGCGGGAGGGAAAGAAGGAAGATTTGGGATGAGTTGCATTGGGCACAGAAACTAGGAAGGGACCAATGTGTAAAAGAATGCCTGGATGTCAGGCACCTCAGACTGTTTGCCCATTTTATGCAAGAATTATTTAGATCTTGCAGGATGGAAAAATTGAAAGTGCCATTTTCTGATTTGGAACTACTGTTGAGTTTGTATTGGGATCAAGTGGCATTGCAGAAGAAGATAAGGCACTGAGATTTTAGGTCAGGTGAGAGTTGAAGAGGTTTTAAGTTCTTAAGAACACAGGCTAAGGGAGAAGAAGGAGGAATGGAGGGTGGACGTTGCCCATAGTGAAGGAGGCAAGCCCAGAGAAAAGAGAGAGTAGAGACACGGAGGGAAGGGTTCGGGGGTTCTTTCCAGAAAAGCGGGAAAGGGGTCGGGGCACAGAGATACGAGGTCGGGGTGTGGAAATAAGGGATTGGGGTGCAGAGATATAAGAGGTTGGGGCACAGAAATAAGGGATCGGGGTGCAGAGATATAAGAGGTTCGGACACGGAAATAAGGGATCGGGGTGCAGAGATATAAGGGGTTGGGGTACTTGCTCCTCCCCTAGAAAAGCAGGACTTGCTGCTAAAGGTGAAGGAGAAGGGGTTGGGGGTTTCTTGCCCCCCAGAAAGGCAGAGAAGGGGTAGAGACATGGAGAGAAGGGGTTGGGGTACTTGCCCCTCCCACAGAAAAGCAGGACTTGCCGCTAAGGGTGAAGGACCAAGGCAGGCATCCCTCTGTGGTCTGACACCTCTGAAACATGGGTGAATAATCAGAGAGGCATCCCTGCAATGATTAAACACCAAGGGAAGGCTGCCTTCCCAGTCCGTGACTGGTGCCGGAGTTTTGGGTCCATGGATAAAGTATGTCTCCTTTGTCTCTACCAGAAAATGAAAGGAATTGAAATTAAGAGAAGGGAGAGATTGAAGTGTGGCACCAAGATTGAAAGGAGAAAGAGGTTGAGGGATAATGAGGGAGGTTGGAGAAGAGAGTAAAAAGAGGCCGCTTACCAGATTTGAAATTGGTGAGATATTTCTTGGGCTGGTCGGTCTGAGGACTTGCGGTCATAGGTGGACCTTTCTCATGGAGCAAAGAGCAGGAGGACAGGGGATTGATCTCCCAAGGGAGGCACCCCATCCGAGTCATGGCACCAAATTTCATGCACGTCCGCTTGAAGAGACCACCAAACAGGCTTTGTGTGAGCAATAAAGCTTTTAATCACCTGGGTGCAGGCGGGCTGAGTCCAAAAAGAGTCAGCAAAGGGAGATAAGGGTGGGTTCGTTTTATAGGATTTGGGTAGATAAAGGAAAATTACAGTCAAAGGGGGTTGTTCTCTGGTGGGCAGGAGTGGGGGTCACAAGGTACTCAGTGAGGGATCTTTTGAGCCAGGATGAGCCAGGAGAAGGAATTTCACAAGACAGTGTCATCAGTTAAGGCAGGAACAGGCCATTTTCACTTCTTTTGTGGTTGAATGTCATCAGTTAAGGCAGGAACCGGCCATCTGGATGTGTACGTGCAGGTCACAGGGGCATGATGGCTTAGCTTGGGCTCAGAGGCCTGACACTACCACGTGTTTTTCACTATATATATATAATATCATATATTATATATTATACTTTATATGTTATAATATATAACATATAATATATATATATTTGGAAAATTAATCATGAAAAACCATCAGATTTTAGGGAATTTTTTTTTACCTAAACATATTTGACAATGATCCAATCATCTAAATTTTGAAGTAAGCAATTTACTATTCCCATTTTAAAGATGAGAAAAAGAAAGTTTATAGTCATTCAATAACTTGCCCAGTAACACCAAAATTGTGAGTGGATTAGAATTCAATCATCATCTTACCAATTTCTTACTATTTCCAGAACTACCACACTACCCTAAACCACTGGCATCTGTATTAGTATAAGAACCTCTTGAAGGTTCTCTTTGTTTTTATCATTCCTCAGTGGCCACCCTTCCCGCCCTACTATACTGTGTATAATAGCCAAAGAGCATTCTTTTAATTAAAAATTCTAATAGTGCCCAATTGTGTTCAGAATATACTTCACTCTACCATGCCCTACAAGGCAACATCGAATTTGCCTTTTGACTACTTAATGGTTCGGTATCTTTCCACTTCCTTTCTTCACTCCACCCCTCAATACCCACCCTCCTTACAGGACTTTTTTACTTCATACTCGCCTTTTGGCTACTAACTTATTTTTCTTATGAAATTGCCTCCCCCACAACCCAGACCTTACTATGGCTATGCCTCTTTCCTGTATCTCATTGGCTACATGAATGACTCTCCTGACAGCACCATCTAACATAGTCTTCAACTCTCATCAATTTCCATCCAACTTGTTCAGTTTATTTTCTTCAAAACATGGCATTACTCATTAATTCAACAATATTTACTGAGTACCCATGGTGCCTGTCATTGTTCTAGTCTTCAGAATACAGCAATAAATAAAATAGACAAAAAGATCCTAGCTACATAAAGTGTACATTCTAGTTGGGTGAGATAGTCAATAGAGAACTAAGTAAGTACAGTCAATGATATGTGATGTGTTATATAGTAGAAGTAAATAAGTACAATCAATGAGCAGAATTGTGTTATATAGAAAAAATAAAGCAAGAAGATAATAGTGTTGTATAGTAGAAACAATGTTGCAATTTTAAATAGATGCTTAGGAACAGCCTCTTTGAGACGAATGGATTTGAGCCAAGACCTGAAGGAGCAGAGGAAATGAGCTATGCTTATATCTGAAGAAAGAAAATTCTAGGTGCATGCTTTGACATTCTTGAAATATACTTTTATTAGCCTTTGCCCCCATTAGAATCTAGTTCAATGAAATCAGGACCTTGTCTGGTACTGTACCCTTAGAACTTACAATAGTGCCTGCCATATGAGATACACTTTCATATCTAACAATTTTCTTTTGTTTGTTTCCAGTACATTCCTCAGTGGTGAATTTTGTATTATTATTTTTTAATATGAAAACATATTGGATTACTGTCATCAGGAAAATGCTATCTAAATTCTTTTCCTGGTCTAACTGACATTTTATACATGCATTCTTATTATGCTTCTGTACTCATATTATCTTACACTTGAATGCATTCAAATTTCCCTGCCACTTTTCTAACTACTTCTGCAGCCTCATAAAATCTTCCTACTTTATAGCCATTAGCTTGAGATTTTGCTACCTGCCCAGTAGTTTAGTATTCTTTTCAAAATTATGAATCTTACTATGTACTTCCTCCCTGTCCCATGTATATAAATATTTATATAAATGTTGCGACTAGCCACAATAAAGTGTTTTTATTCTGAGGCTTGTGCACATATTCTTACCTTTTATCTCTAGTTTCCACACTTTATTCTTGAAAAAACAAAATAATGAGTCTAGAATTTACCTCTAGACCCCAAGTTTCTTATGTTTTTCTGATATTATCTTGTATGTGCAACTTTGGCAAAACCTATTTGTATGATTATTCCTTGTATTTCCTCTCCTTTCACTCTCCCACCCCTAATATACCAACTTATTTCAATTCTTAATATTGATTATGTCTCCCACACCTACTTATTTACTCCATGCTAGTTTATTCTTTTCTGTTTTAGCCTTCGTTTTGATTATTCTTAACCCAGTAGGTATTATGAATCCAATTCTACTGAAATTCCAATTACAAAAAAAGTGTTTCTGTGCAGAATGATTTCTGCATTTATACAGTAAAAGCTGAAAGACTTTTCATCTTTAATCTGATTATAGAGAAACCTGAATCATAAAGAGTACAAGGAATTCTAAATAATTATGTTAGATTTCTTCTTTTTTTTTTTTTAAATCTTTGTAAGGGCGTTTGCTAGATATGATTTTCCAATCATTTTCTTTGTTTTTTTCTTCATAAAGGTAGCAATACCCTAAATCAGGCAGCTCTTTGCATCTGCTAGATCTAAGTATGCCTTGGTTACAAAAAATTTAAAATGTCAGACAACTTAATTTCGAGTATTTACATAAAACTGGCAAGAAGTCAAGTTTCCCATTTTGTGTTGAGTGAGGCACGCTGCCTCGCTTGCAAAGATCTGGTGGAGATATAGCAAGTAGCTGGCAGAGCAAGCAGTCTGATGGGTGTCTCTAAGTTACCTGCAGAGCAGGCAGTCTGGATCATTCTCTCAGCCTCCTGTGCATATTTTACAGATGCCGCTTCACATTCTTTCTGGAGTCCTCAGGAGCATTTGAAATTCAGAGGCTTGGCAAAGCCATGCTTATCTGATGCTTTCTTATTTAATCTTGCCGAAAGGGGTGATTCTTTGAAAGTGTGAAAATACCTTACCAAGGTACATCAACAGATGTATAGTTACTGAAACTCATTTTAAATACCTAAGGGGATTCATTCTCCTGACATACATTTAACTCCCGTTATGATTAATGGGAGCATTACTTGATTTACAACATGCCCCTGTCTTTAGATGGCTAATGTCTGCAGAGGAAGGAACCATCAGCAAAATTATGAACTCGATTCATGGTTCAGCTCTTACTTAGCTTAAGTTAGACCCCATGACTTGATTATCAGTATTACTATATCTACCCATATTGACAAAACCTCAGGTTTTATACTGCAGTAATTTTTTTAAAATCTAACCTAATTAGGAATTTTCCACATGAGATTATTCACTGTCAAGTACTAATGACTGCAATAAAGAAAGAAAATTTTAGCTAAAACAAACAAATGATTAGAGTCAGCAACACAATTAATGGCTTGACTAATTTGTCTTCCCTTCTTTCTACATTAATTTTTATATGAACTTTAGCAGGAAGATAGTTACCTAATTCCTTATATAAATAACATGTATTATCATTTAGCATTTATTGAAATATATATAAATTATCTAGGCACCAGGAACTGGTTTCATGAACATTAATTATGATAATGATGAAGATGCCACAAAACCATACATTAATATCTTATAAAATTTGCATAGTTTTAAATAGTTAATCATATTTCTATACTTTGTAATTTTTATTCCCTCTGCTACTTGAACCATCCTGGTCTATCTTTAAGAAGAATAAATGTAGTTAAACGCTCAGTGAAAACTTTAGGTTTATTTAATTTAAAAAATTTCAATTAAATTATTATTTGCCATTCTGTAGTCCAAACAAAATACTCTGAAAATTTCCAAACTTAGTCTTTTATATACATTTTCTACTAAGTATTATTGTCTACAAACTTACCAGAAAACCACCATTTGAGAATTACATTGAAGACTACAATTGGTGCTTTCCCTGTATACATCCTGAATTTTATATGCCAGTTTAGTCTTGTAGCTAGATGTGAAATCAACAATGATGGTCCCAAAATGTTATGCTTAGAATAATCTCTTAATCTCTATGCCCATCTTGATATGCTGACTTAGCAAATCAGGAGGGAAGTCAGAATTCTATTTTTTTAAATTAATCACTACTATTGATTTCAATGCCATTAGTTTTACCATTTATTAATGTATTAAATATTATTGAGCACCTACTATAACGTAGGCACTAGTATTGGCACTGCAGATACAGTGTGAACTAAAAGGATTTTAGCTGCCTTTTTGAGGCTTACATTCTAGAAACACTGACTTAAAATATCTAATTTTTCTGCTGAATCTGGCATAATCACCAAGAATGGTTGTACAGATTCAGGAAAGAGGATGACCATTTATTTATATTGTGGTCTACATGAATAGTATGTTTAGGAGTTGTACAGTATACAGCATGAATGGCCCTATTCAGTAAAACTGACTTTTGTTTTAATTCTAGACGATGTACATAGCAGACAAAACATGCCTGTTTTCATTGCCTTCTATTGGTAAATAAATATACCACAGTGATTCCAAAAACTGAAATACATTCTTACATAGCTAAATATATAAATAATTTATGTTAATTTGCTCTGACTGGATTTCCAGATGTCTCGAAAGACTTGCTTGCTTTACTGAGTCTTCTTTTAATATCATCATGGCCAAAGTGAAGCATAAAACGTCATAAGAAATAGATATAGAGAGTCCAGATAATTGGTGCTAAATACTGAAAATTGGGCACTACTGCCATTTTCTAAAATTGATGTCATCTGATAATCAATAAGCCTTTCTGGCTGGTGTTGATTCACATGCTTATTCAAAATCTGATTGATAGTCTACAGACAGTTTATAGGAATAAATGCTTCGCTAAACTCACATTTTAAAAACTGACTGGCCACTAACCAAGGATGTCAGAATTGAGTCAGTTTACCATATAACTCAGTATAAAGTGTATTCAGTTGGAAAATATATTTTTCGCTATATATTTTGCTATGGCTTTTGGAGAAGCATACAAACTTTTGCTTGAATATTTATTTTTTAGCCCAAACTTTAACCTTAATAAATCATTCATTATCTTTACTACAGTTGTCTTAAATGGAAGAAAGAGAAACCCATACAAATTAAAGTAGGCTTTTTATTTGTTGGCTTTCTTTCTTTCTTAAAAATAAAGATAGAAATTCTACACAGCAATTAAAACTGGGCTTATCCAGAAGTAGGAAGTTTTCAGCTAGATATTCTGAGACTGGAGGCTAATGGATTCTGCACTTATTTTCCCTGGTGAGAGGATGCCTTTACTTAAGACAACTTGTTGAGAGGATGCCTTTACTTAAGACAACTTGTTCATGACCTCATCTCCTCATGACACTGGCTTCTGCCCACGTTCTGTAAGATCTTACTGGTGCCATATTTAACTGTACGGCTCTGTGCCCTAAATGCAAATTTTCTGGAAACAGAATATGATCAATTCTCTTTAGACAATTATTATGCTCCTCTCTTCTCACATCTAACCCTAATTAATTAGTTGTAGTCATCAGGACAAGAATATGTGTTACAACTACAGCCATCTAAATCCATTATTTCTGCAGGCACTAAGAGTTTGGAGCAATTTCAAAAAATAGGTATGATATTGTCAATAACACATGGATTTGATATTTTCATTTGTGCTAGGAGACTTACTACATCAACAGACTCTTGTCTTCTGGCTTCCCATTGGATTCAGACAATAGATTGATCCAACAGGTGACTGGGGAAAGAAGAGTGAAGTGGGTTTTTTATTCTACTTGCTCTTTGTGGTGTCAACTTGGGCTGAGGGTTGGGAGACAGAAACTAGACTGTAAGGAGATGAAGAATTAAAAAAAAACATTATTTGTGAATAGTTTGAAGTTTGTCTGAGAAAGGAAGAATGGAGAGAGGTTGGTAGTTTGAGTGTACCATAGGATTGAAGCTGATTCCCCTCCTTGATTAGAAAATAAAGAGAATAGACATGCTTGTAATTGGAGAAATGTAATCTCATAGGGAAGAGACAGGGCATAATTGATAGAGAAACATTGTTGAGAAAGGGGTTGGCAATGCATCTTGCATGTGGTTGAAAGGATTAGACTTGTATGAGGAAAGAAATGCCTCTGTACTTGAATCCACAGAGGGACTCAAATCAGGATGAATTAGTTTAACTCTGAATTGAATTTAAATGTTTATTGAATTGAGTGAGGCTTTCAGTTTTTAGTTGAAGATTGTTTTGTGAAATTGAAAAATGTTTATGGATTTATAAACCTATTTTCTTACATGAGCCATTTACTGCTACTAAAATAGGCTATAGATAAGAGTAGTTATGCTTGAACTTAGCTAATTTGAGCTATAATTCTAAACTTTACACTGTGGAATTATAGGTAATTCTGTACCTACGTGAGGAACTAAAGTGATAGACCAAACAGAAGTTTATTTTGAGATAATCTGAAGATTCATATGAGTGGTAACTCGTTTTATGGGAATAAGCTAAACAAAATGAATTTGACCTAATGTAAAAGTCTAGAGTATTTGATCTCAATAGAAGATGACGACTTTTATTTGTCATCTATAGTCTTCTATACCCATACCTGCATCTTAGGAATAAAAAGGACTAGAGATACCATTTCAATAGTCTCTGTGATGTTTTGATCCCCAAGCAGCACAGTAATGTGTTGCTGTAATACCATGTACTAGTAATCAGAGTATCCTCTTATTTCATCCTGATCTCCTGCAAGTCAGCGCAAAATGTCAAAGCTTAGAGGTGTCAGGAAAAAAATTCTGAATATTTCAAGTCATTGAGAGAGAATGTCTGAATTAGAGTTGGCATGAGGTGGAGAGACTATAAGAGAGGTAGAGTCTTCTGGAATGACTATTGTATCTGCATTTCCGGGGTACCAGTTGTCCTGGCAGAGCAGAAGGATGCCTTCAGAGATTTCAAATGCTCTACAATCTAAAATCAAATGGAGAATGTATGGCAGCACAGAGTAATAATAGTATTTGTCAGAGCAGTACAAATATTGAGCTTACTGAGCACATATATGATATCCCCTCAGAATTATCAGAAATAATCACAGGGGACTTTGTAGGGAGCTGAGGATCAAAAGGGGCAATTAATGAACCAGAAAACAACA
This sequence comes from Pongo pygmaeus, assembly GCF_028885625.2. Taxonomy (NCBI): domain Eukaryota; kingdom Metazoa; phylum Chordata; class Mammalia; order Primates; family Hominidae; genus Pongo; species Pongo pygmaeus. Next base: position 150,461,968 of record NC_072373.2, on the reverse strand, counting down.
ACGAAATATGAGATATTCTAGTAATGGTCCTTTCAGGTCCCCAGCATATCATTTAGTCATAATAAAGTACTTCATGTTCAGAATGTGGTAATGTTTTTCAGTAAGCAGTTTATTTAATGCATGAGAGTGAATCAGACAGTGGGGAGGCATTCTAATTCTGAACCACCAAAAACTCTCCAAGGTATCAAACATAAGTAGATAAGCTTATGATTTTCTTTATATATACTTGGGCAATGTCATTTACAATCACATCTCTTAATATTAACAAAGCCACCACCAGCCAGGTGAAACTGTGATTTTTCTTTGTCACCACTTAAAATATACATTTCATGTGAATTACGTAAGTATATGTATACGTTGTTGAATTCCACACTAATTATTTTGCACCCACTAACACAGATTACAAATAGTATTGAAAAGGTTTTAAATCAATATTAAGAAACTAGAATTTTTAAAAAGATAATAAAAGCCCTGTTAATTTTAGGTTTCCTTTTGTATGGTGTTTTGGGGAAAAAAAAAAACCCTAATTTGGGCCGGGTGCAGTGGCTCACTCCTGTAATCCCAGCACTTTGGGAGGCCGAGGCGGGTGGATCAGGAGGTCAGGAGTTTGAGACTAGCCTGACCAACATGGCGAAACCCCATCTCTACTAAAAATACAAAAAACAAACAAACAAACAAAAAAAACCCTAATTTGGATCATCAATGTGGCTTATTAAAACCCTATTAAATCTATCACTGTCTCTACCTCTATGTTTCTTGCTGTTTAAAAAGTGATGCTACTTCCTTCTTGCTCAGGGACTGAGGCATCTTTGTTTTAATATAGTCCTACTCAGTGCAAAGATAGAATGAGAGAGGGTAAAAGCTGATGCAAATCTCATGAGATTGTGTAAAGCTAATAATAATGGCTTTAATGAGCCATTCGGGTGTTGCTTACACTGCAATCACAGACCCTACAGAGTGGTGAAAGAAAACGCTGAGAGTGTGGGCTCCCAGAGGAGTAAGCTAAGATTAGGTGGTTAGTGGAGAGGGAAGAAAAAAAATCTTTCTAGTGGAATGCCAAATTAGGTTGCTGAGACTGCTGCTGTAGTGTCTGATCAAGTACATGCATGTGATGAGTGACTGTCATGAGGATGAAGGGTTCATGTGTGATAAAAACCCTAAAATATTCAACCTCTTTGACCTCCTCTATGTCCTTAAGGGTAGTGAAATTCACAAGCTGCAATAGTTCCTTATTCTTCAATGAATAGTGCAGTTCCTTATTCTTTAAGGGAGAAGACTTCTGAGATCCATAAGCAAATTCCAATATTTTCCACCCTCAGCTCACATGGGAAAACCGTAGCTAAAAACAATAAGCTAAAAAATAATGAAAATTAAGGCAAGAAAATATAATTATCTGACTTCAGAATTTTTAGAATTTGAATGAGATCAAACATTTGTCAATAAGTTACGTAGAGTTGTGTGTGTGTGTGTACACACGCATGTGTGCCTTTTCTCTTAAAGTTTAATTGTTGGACTGAATAGTCTTGCTCTACACATTAAAAAAATAAATTAGGATGCTTTTTTGCAAATAAAAAGGTTCATTTTGCTTTAATGAAAGATACTATTGGTATAGGTAATAGAATCAATCCTAAAATATTGTGAAATTCAGTGTAGTTTGATCCATTTGTACTCGTTGTCACCAAGATTCTGGATCTGTGTCTCTGTGATTTACTTTGTCCTGCTTAATGTATCGGTTTCATTCATAAGCTGGATTTATTATGGTATCAAAATGATTGTAGCATTTTACTTTCCAAATCAATACACTGGAGAGCAAGAGAGCCTGTCTGTCCGGGCAAACCAAGCTAAATTCTGAGGTGCACTCTGGACCACATTCGTTTTCTTGCCGACCATTTAATGTGACCTTTGAAATAGAGCAAATAGTTCTTTTAGTCTATTAATAGTTTACAACCCTCACTTTTGGTCTTTGGATGGATTCTGCCTCCTCATAGTTCCTCAAGTAGTTCCTCAAGGAGTCATTCAAAGGTCAAAGATGGATGTCGAGGAGGAATAAAAAATGCTCAATTTATTTGTTCTTCTTATAAACTGTATATCATTCTTAAAAATTGTTCACCGTGTGTTTGGCTTTGACTTCAACATAAAATGACTAAATTATCTGGCTAAACCAAGCATCCATTCCACTTCCCTGGATTCTTTTTCTCCATGCACTGAGCAACTGAGTCAACCTTTCTTCAATACATGTCATACATATTTCACTCTTGAAAAAAATTACCTAAAATATTTAGTCATTGCCAAATGATTTTACTATCCAGTTCTTAAAATCTGAAATGATAATATATTTCTATCAGAATCAATATTCTTCCTTATTTAATATTCCTACTGCCATCTAATCTTCTTATATCAATTTGCAATTGTGGAAGCAAATTTTAGGAAGATTTTTTAAGATGTTCGTAAGTGAGAGCCCATATAAGAATTTAAAAAAAGAGGCCAGGCATGGGAGCTCACTCCTGTAATTCCAGCATTTTGGGAGGCCGAGGTGGGTGGATCACCTGAGGTCGAGAGTTTGAGACCAGCCTGACCAACATGGAGAAACCCCATCTCTACTAAAAATACAAAATTAGTTGGGCATGGTGGTGCATGCCTGTAATCCCAGCTACTCAGGAAGCTGAGGCAGGAGAATCACTTGAACCTGGGAGGCAGAGGTTGCAGTGAGCCAAGATCGTGCCATTGCACCCCAGCCTGGGCAACAAGAGTGAAACTCTGCCTCCAAAAAAAAAAAAAAAAAAAAAAAAAGAATTAAGAAAGAGTGAGAGAGAGAACTAAGAAAAGCAAGACTTTGTTCCAGTTTCTTTTCTGATTCTCATTATTCTTACAAGTTATTTTCTTTAAATCTCTGGAATTAAAGTTATTTTCCTATTTCTCCCCATTTATTTTTGGATTGGAGAAAATATTATTGCAGGATTTTATTTTACTTATTTCAGCAAAATTTTCCACTTCTGTGCAACACATTTTATATTAGCATTAATTTCTGCTGTTGTGAAAATACTGACAAATTTTGTCACTGACCCAAAACCTGGCAGGTTAAAATTTAAGTAGTAATGATGTGGTATTAATGAAGCTTGTGAATATTTATTATTGAAAGATCCAAGGTGGCTTGGCCACATGGAACATATTGTTCCTGTGCTATTCTGCAGCATATGGAGGGTTCACATTTGCATTTTAACCTAATCAAATATCAAATATTAATACAATCAGGAGGGCTCGAAATATTTTGAGAATACTGTGACTTTTTAAATTATAAATATGAATAATAGACTTGGCTAAGTTACAAAACTTAAGTGTAATCAGAGCTTTTAATTTTTTTTTGTTTCTATAATCACCCTTTCATTTTGCTTCTCCTGAATGTAATTAATATGTTTCTAATCACAAATGTGCTTAAAATAGAGAAGAAAAATAGTCCCAGACAACTAGGTTTTATCAAAATCATTGTCCCCTTATATTGAAAAGTGGTATAACTGAATTTGATTGAAAATGTTTTTAATTCATATTTTTGCATGAAATATCTAGCAGTTTATAAACAGGACCCATGGCCTGCTATTCTTGATTTGTGTTGTATTAATATGGTTTATATAGATATAATCTTATTGTTTATCATTTAAATTATTACATGCACTTATATGAGAGGACTGTCATATAGGAATATTTCCTTCTGACATTGAAAATGCTATAAATATCATATGAAGTACCTTGCATTCAATCATACCATTACATTTTTTGACACGATGTATATTAAAACAATTGATGAAAAGTGTGTCCTATTAAGGAATACCGAAGTTCTATTGTAGTGAGCTATTCCTGGAAGATTAATATTGATCACTACTTGACAGGGTTTACAGGTTATTTTTTACTCACAGGGAAGACATCAAGGAAACAATGACACATGATACAAAGGTTAGGACCATGTTTCATATAGTAAAGAAATAAAGGAAAAAAGTCAGAATGTTTTAGTTTTTGATATAGAAGATTTACTGGATTTTTCTTCAATCTCATAGCTTTACCTTGGGTAAACAGGGTGCACGATTCAAAGAAAAACACCTCAGTTTCTATGTGATGTAGTTGGAATGGGATGTAAATCACATCTTTGTTTATATTTAACATAGAAAACAAAAAATTGAGAAATTATTGTAACAACCAAAAGTTTCTTCTGAATATAATAGCAAAATTCTACTGTATATACAAAGTTGTGTAACTATGAATTAAAAACTTTCTTCAATTTAGGTGACAATTTTCTGCATGGTAAACAGGGTCAAATAATGTAATTAAATATAAGGCATTTGATGTTCTTCACATTGGCCAGTGTAGTAAGAAAGTGGACTCTAAGATTTAAAAAAAATTGTGAAATAATGCTAACAGAAAAAAAAAGCAACACACTTTTAGGAGCCGTTTGACATAAGCTTATTGCAGTGAGCTTGGACTCTGGACCAGATGACGGAGTTCTCTTGCCAACTGAATAACCCTGGACATTTTTGTTAACCTCATTGTACTTCAGTTTCCCCACCTATTAAATGGCCCTTATAATAGTATAAATTTCATAGAGCCGTGTTTGATACACAGAAAGCACTCAAAACATTAGCAAGTATGTTTGGTCATGGGGGAAAGAAGGAAGTTTCCATTTTTGTTAGTAGTTTGTACATGGTTACACTAGAGTTTGATTTTCAATTTTTTCTTCCAAATATTTAAAACTTATAAATAAAGCATAGCATTATTTTACTATTATATTATCTGCCTAATCTCATTTATTTTAGCGGTAAAATATTGCTCAATTCTAAAAATAGGTAAATTAAAATAATATAACTGAATAACTTATTTTTTTCTAAATGGAAAGAGACAATGGACTCAAGCTGGATTTCAACTCATATCTGAAATATTATAAAAGGCATATAATGTACACATGAAATCAAATCACAAAAGAACTAAATTTTTTATATAATCTTCTTTTCCCTATAAACTATATTGAACTTCTCTGCTATTATGAAAATATTTCAATAATGAAAGGCTGACTGCTTAACTGGTATATCAAATATCACTTTTGAAATGCCAAGTAATTACATTCCAAGATGCATCATTAGGTCCAAGAAATGTGAGGACAGTAGCCACCCTATTATCTCAAGATTACCACAGATATGGAATGTGACAATATGTAGGAAACCTGTTAAAGATTTGGAAGAAAGCCTCAAAATAAATTTGGCACTAAATGAATTTTAGTTTTAGTTAAGAATTTCAACAGTCATTTCAATTAATTTTTATTTTTCTTAAGGATTTCTTACAATAGTTTCCAAATTAAAAATTCTCCAAAACTGTTTTCACGACTTTCATACTTTATCCTTTTGTATGAGTATTATGATCAGGCTCTATGAGGTTAATTTGAAAGAGTTCTCAGAATATTGAGAAACAATGTAGAATTGTATTCAAATTAAATAATATTTATCTAATTTATAAATCTACTGTAAAAAGATGTACAATAAGATTCTGATTAATAAATATATTTGCACCCCAAAAGTGCAAAGTCTGCTTGAAAAACCCCATTAGAAATCAGGTGTATTGATTGTGTATCACAATCAATTGTGTATCACAATTGTGTATCCACAATTTGAAAATTGTGTATTTTTAAAATTAATAATTAAGTATATTTCATATTCAATGTGCCAAGAGTAAGAAAGCAGTAAAAAATTTTTTCTGCATGTCATGCATTGTATATTTTTCATTTGCACACTAGACAAGACGTCTATTTGAAACAATCATTTATAGGTACAAGTCAATTGGATTCACAAATTTATTCAAAATTGTAGATTTTTAAAAAATTATGTCAGATTCAAAATGTATTTTTATTATTGCATTACTTTTCTCTATCCAAATGCAGTGGATTATCTCCATCCAAATAGGTTTGATTCAGAAAACGCTTTTAATGTATATGTGCTTAATATCATTAAAAATTCATTTTAAGGATGGCCTGAAAAGAATAATAGTGCTTAGCTCTTTTAACAGATTATTAATAGACTTCGCAATGAACCTGAGTGGCTATAGATGCATCATTAGGGGCTGGCAATACATGGTTTAATAAAAATAGAATGCTAATGGGCACTTTATTTACTCATGAAAAGTTAAACAAGTCATATAACTGAAAGGTACACTTTTCTTATCTGGAAAATATGATTAATCCTCTGCTGACTATTTTACAGAGTTATTATAAACACAAAGTAAGTTGAATATTTGTAAAGTTGTTTGAAATCATACTGCTAGATAAGGGAAGATATTAAAATGTAGTTGACTATAATCAGTATCAATCAGTCTGCATAGTGGCATAAAATACAAAACACCTAATTTTATGTCAGCCTCTCAATTCTTGTGACCATTATCATTGGCAGCATGAATTTAACTTGCAGAATTTAGGATTGACCTAATGTGGTTACCACTTTCAAAAATCTATTACTTGCCCTCTCTGCTACTGATGGAACATTCAGCCTGAATCTATTTGGGCTCATGTTAAAGTTTGTCCTCAATTGTTTTCAGATGCAAGGCAGCTGAAACTTATCTGGAAGAAAACCTAAAGGGAGTTCAGTACTGCTGCGTTCTTGGCAATTACAGGCGTATCTAATTTCAAATTTTAGGCATGTATAAGAAAAAAAGGGTGTCAGAGGGAGATTCACAGTACAGTACTCAATTTATCAAAGAGAGGAGACTATGATCACAGCATTTTGATACTTCATTTACTAAACAAGCTGTTTCTTATTGATAAATTTGGGAAGTCACTTCAGCTGTGTTCTCTGAATTTTAAAATATAAATGTAAGTTCAAAATGTGCAACATGCTGTACAAAAAAGTCAGAATCACAGTGGACTTAGCCCAGAACATCTGTTTTCCCTGTCAATATCCCTGCACGCATGCCCTTTGGTCTTATTGTTTTTCGATGGCAACACACCATGGATGATAATGGTATTTCTGAAATAAAACCACTGTCTTTGGAAATTGGGCTGGACTCATTCTCTTTACATAATTCATTTAAATCAATTAAATTGAATGTATTTATCAAGATTGTACTATGAGTTTAGGAGTGCATTACTTAAACATACTCATGGTATTCTTTTAACTGCATTATAAAAATGATGCTATGATTACCTTTCACCAATTTGGAACTCTGAAAGATTATTCAAGGCCAACTTTAAACATCTGGCAAGAAATTTTATGTTTGTATTTTATAATTTGCATGGTCGTGAAAAATGTCTTAAAAGGCGCAAATTGAACAGGCCATGTCATCTTTGGTCATGTTAATTAAATATTGTCTGTAGTTATAACTTTAACATTTTAAAACACATTAATAAAAGTAAAAGTGTAAGCTATCAAGATTCATTAATTTCCAAATAAGTAATACTCCTATGGTGTTCATTTCGGCAAAGCAAGCTGAGAGGTGGACCAATTTATACGTTTTCCTATGAATGTTTTGACTATGTGTAGGCATACCCTGCATCTTTACTGTGTTTTGATCAGTTTAACATGCCTTTCCCATAAATAACAATAATACATGTCATATGTTGAATAATATTGGACCCAGTCTAACAAAAACTAAATTATACCTTGAGGGGAAACAAAAAAGCTTCTGGAGCACCTTAGGTAAAGTAGCTACCAGGTCTTTAGGATTAATTTATTCATTACATTTACATGCAAAATATACTGAAAAATGGATTCATTTACTTGGATAATTGAGGCCTCAAGCTCAAGTTTTTCATTAACTATTCAGATAATTTAGTCAAGTTTTTTTTCTTTTTTATACTTGAATTATCTTGATAATTGCTTCTTCACTTGATTTTATGTGGGGAAAAAATAGACAGAAAAAATCCTTCACAGCCTCCTAAGTATTTTTCTTATTACTATTTTTACTCAAAATGTCTTTTTTTGTATCCTGTGAAATTTAATGAATAATCAGTCACCTGTTTTCTTCCATGTATGCATTGATGATGGATGCTGTAGGAAGATATCTGGCTATCTACCCTTGTATCTATCTATCTATTTCCTGTGTGTGTGTATGTGTGCATACATATGTTGTACTGGAACTCTATTAACTTCAATAGGGGTGGCACCAAGTTCAAGAGGCCAAAGGAGACACCCAGAGCCAGGAAACAAGACAAAGGGTTTATTGAGAGGATTTACTTACAGAGCAGTCCAATGGTGGCAGGCTGGATAGTAGAACCCCAACTACTTGCAAAAAGCATGCAGTTTATATAGCATTTTCACTTAGCACCCTCCTGCTAACAACCTCCACCTGGTAACCTTCATTTACCCCAAAACAAAGGGCCTGATTCCCTATATGGCGTGCATTCCATGGGGCAGGCCAGGGGTTCAGATGTTCCTCATAGGTAAGGAATAAATATCTGGGTTGACTACTCCCAATTACCTTAGCTCAGAACTCAAAACACACATTCAGGTGCATCTGCCATACAACATATATGTGTGTATATGTATATAGGTTACATATACGCACATATGTATCATATTACATCTATCTGTATGTAATACATGTATTCATGTATATACATATATATGAATTTTTTCCAGTTAGAAGAATTTTTTTTTCTATTGGATTTGACAGTCCCACTGATGTACTTATTCAACATAATATTAGCTAGTCATATAATCACTAAATGTATTTCACTGTTCACTTTGAGTAATCATTTGGTTGTTAGGGGAAGTGGTGATGTAATTTATGCAAATAGATTGATGAAGGAGCTGCTGACATGACAGTTTATATGTATGGCTCTTGTTTGAGGGGATTAAATATAATGATAATAGTAAGATTCTTAATAACTCTCTTCAGAGAGGCCAGGGGTGGACTTGATTGTGTAAAGAACCAGAAATTATGTATGTGCATATTTGGGCACTCCATTTCTCATTCTACATTCTACCTACCATTTGAAACTACTTCTAATCTTTCAAAATACTGTAACTCCTCTTAGGCGTTGGTGAGCCTACAGATGATGCCCTCTCTTCCTGGAATGCCTTTGCCCCCTTCCTCTATTCCCTTGGATTGCCTGTATGCACCTGTTTTCCTTTTACGACTCCCAGATCTTTTCAAGTTGCATAATCATATATTTTTCCTGACAAATTTCAGTTGCTGACACTTACGTTGAAGTTTAGCCCCTCAACATTTTTCTCTCTCTCCTCCTATCACCAGTCAAGACTCAATCAACATCACAGTTTCTTGTTCGTTTGTCTGTTTTTGTCCTTTTCATTTACAATATTGCTTTCTCTGTCTCTTCCATCCATTCGCAGGATGGCAATGTGGACCAGCACTGTCCAACAGAACTTTCTGTGTTGTAGTTGTTCTGTCTCTGTGAAATAATCATTAACCACATTTGGCTTTTTGTGCACTTGAATTGTGGCTGGTACAACTCAGGGACTGTATTTGTAATTTTATTTCATTTTAATTAATTACAATTTAAATTAAAACAGCCACAGGCTATTGAACAGTATAGCTTTGGAACTTGCCGCCATTATCAATTGCACAGGATGCAAAATCACACTGTAAAGCATTCTACTCTTGGCCCTTTATGTACAGATCCCATAATGTAATACTCTTACTTAAGTATATTTTCAGGCTCATCATATACTCCAGGCCTTTACTCTACCCTCGTTTGCTTCATAGCCTGACTTCCCTCCTTACCTAGTTTGCATTTCTTCATCTATTCTTATAATTACTCCTGCCCCATTTTTCTTGTGTCATACTTAACTGACAAAAGTACAAACCCTAACCCAACTTTTTGCAAATTTCAAACCAGAAAAGAACTAACTAAATCACCTGGAAGGAAAAACAGAATAATACAAAACACAGATGTGCTGACCTGTGTTACTTTAAATTAAAGATCATGTATTGGTCTACACTGTCAAAAAAACTTACTATGCTTTTCTGATTATTCATGTCTCTACTCTTCAAAATGAACAGTTCATACCATATGTCTCTTAGAACATCAACATCTCTCTTTCATACTCAATGACACTTGATTATATTACCTAATATTTCACTTGAGGAAGTTAGATAAGACTACTTCATCAATTTGCTGCAAATTTTATTTTCTACCTACATTTGTTCATATAACTTTGTTGACTTCCCTCCCTTTTTATCAAAAAAATAAGTTCCAAACTTAGATATTTTAAGAAGGAGAGATATGATCGTTCTCTTTCCCTCCTACAAATTGTTCTGTGTTTGGCTCCTTCCTGTCATTCAAGCTTATGTTCAAGGGGCATCTCCTTAGTGAGGACTTCCTTGATCAGATTATACATCCCTCTCTCCACTGACGCCACCGATATGAATTGTAATCATCCTGTTTGATTGCCTTTATTGTATAAGGACTCGATAAAATTATATTGTCTACTTGTTTACTTATATACTGTCTCCCCTGTGAGGTAAATTAATCTCCTTTTGAACAGAAGCATGATATCTGAGTCAGTCTATCTTCAGCAACTAGAGTAGTGCCTGGAATATTATAGAGCTCTAAAATTTTCATTGAATGGGCAAATAAATTAAGAAAGGAAATAATAAAATTGTCCTTTTGTACTCAGCCAAGCTATCATCTCCTCTTGATTTTTCCCCTCTTCTCTAACCATATCCATGGTTCTAGAAAAAAGTGTCCATCTGTTGTCTTCTTATAGAAACCTTTAGCACTGACTGATGCTTAAGTATCAGTTTCCTTCATTCTCTCCTAGACTGTGAACTTGTGGGAAAATGTCTGAATATTATTGCTTTTATCTGCCATATCTAACACAATAGTGACTTGTAGTAAGCATCTCATTGGCATACCTGTCATGAATGTTCTTAATTTTGGAGTTCCTTAAGGTGCTACGCTATTTTTTTCCTTTCTTTAGTGCCCTTTCCCTGTTAATTTATCTATACTGACAATGTTATTGTCATTGTTACAAAAATAAATTATAATTTCCTATCTGTACTATAGATGTCTTTTTTGACCTAGGTATCTGTTTACCTGGCATGTCCTCACCAAACATAGTCCTCCTCCAGAATTCCCTACAGCGATAAATAATACCATCACACACTGAGAACCTCAGCAATGAGATGTTACTACTGACCCTTCTCTCTTACCGTATTTGAGCTTTCACCAAGAGTTGACAATTCTGTCTCTAAGATATATTGCCAAATCTTTCACTTCTCTCCTTCTTCACTGTCATACCTATTGTCCTATTACCATTTCTGGCCTGGAATTTTGAAATAACCAAATTACTCATCCTTATGATCTACGATTTTCTCTTCCAGTCTAGTCTCCACACTATTGCTAGACTCATCTAAAAATTGGCTTCTGATTATATTACTCTACTGTTTTAAATAGCCCTTCAATGATTTATTATTATTCATTAGGCAAAAACTTGTATTAAATAGATTAGCATGAGATGAAACCTACCTACCTCTCCAGAATTAAATCACATTACTCTCCTATATCTTTTCTCTACCTCAGCCCCTGTGCTTGCCCTTGCTACTCCCATCTTTTGCACCTAGTGATGCATCCACTTGGAGGCTATCTTTATTGCTGATCTTTTAAATTGTTCCTGCTTATTCACCTTTCAGGTCTCAAGAACAAATGTTACTTTATGAAGAACATAAAGTATAATCTTGATAAAGAACATAAATTATACTCCTGTATACTTTCATAGCTCCCTGTCTGTATAAATTTCTGGTTGCATCAGAATAATTATGGTAGACTGAAACTGAAAGGCTACAATGATAAATTTTCCTGTTCACTAGTTTTTGATTTTTTTTCTGTACACTATATCTTTAGAATTCTATGAAAATGTATAAACCTTATTTTACTCTACCTTCAAAATTACCATGTGAGTTCAGCAGGTTAGGCTTCATCATCCCCCATTACACAGGTGAGGTCACTGAGATTCAGATTGACAAATGCTACATTCAAAAGTGGTACATGAAGCCAGGTGTTCTGATACTGAGCCCCATATTTCTTAAATCAGGACAGCCATGTTGTTGTAATCATAATTTACATTTAAGTATGTTTTTTCAGGGAGTCAGATCTCAAAGTAACCTAAAAAAGTAACATGTTTTGGAATTTATAGTATTATGTTGTTTACGGAATTTTTTTGTCATAGTTAAATGGCCTGGTCTTTATTTAAATTGACCCTACATTGTGTTCTTGATAGTTGTTCATGCCTTTTATTAAAGAGAGGAAGAAAATACTTATTTTTAGGAGTCTGGCTTCAAGCTGTTGCAAGAACAAATTATTCTATGCTTACAATTTATAGTATAATGATAAACATTTTTAAAAGAAAAAGCATATATGTTGTATTCAATGAGGAATGTTGTTTTCTTAGAGAACTATGAGGAACAAGGATTTTAAAACAATTTTGTTTTATATGACTCATGAATAAATTCTCCCTTCATTGCAGAAGGCACCATCTTTGCCCCATTATTAGATGAAATAAACCCAAGGACAAAGGAAATCAAGAGGTAATCCTTTTGGCAATCTTGTCATGCAGTTTCTGCAAAACATTCCCTGCAGTGCAGGATTGTTCAAAGCTTCACACGCTGAGTCTTGCTTGCTGCGAGAAAAAACTAGCTGCCTCTTGCTGAGAAAGATTTTCTGAAAAAGAATAGGAACTGAGTGACTTGCTATATCTGCATGGTCTAAGGTCTCGGCAGACCGCAAGTCCATGTTTCAGTGATCCATGGTATTTGTTTCACATCTTGTGTCCCGATTGGATGAGAGTATTTAGCTTTGAGAAGGAAACATCTCATTTAATGTTGCATTCCTTTTTCCAAGGAGCATATTTTTCTTCATCAATTCCTTATTTCTCATACTTTTATTTTATTTACCTATCTCTATTTTTCCTTAATCCTATTAGCCCTTTACGTTAAAAAATGCAGCATTATAAAATAACAAAAATATACAACTCGTGTGATATGTATAATACATATAAAACACAAATACTGAAGATTGTGTAAGAAAATTTCACCTTATGAAATTTCCTGAGTCACTGAGAGTGCATCAGAATTTCACATTTTGGGAAGAAATACTTGAGATTGGAGCATGACACTTTCCCACTGTTGTTTACCTAAGAACTGAAGTTATATATTGACATAGAAGTGCATTAGAAGAGGATGTTGCCGAAAAGAAAACTGAAATTTTGCTGTATAAGTGTGAAACTGAACTGTCTAGTACACTATAGTAGATTGGCTATCTCTTAGTCAGTTGTCACTCATTCATACATTTGAAACAAATCTTTATTAATTGCATATATTAATGTAAGTAATACAGATAAAATACACATTAGAAATCTGCATGTTATGCTGGCTTTGATATATAGCTGTGATTATAATGGTATTTTATTTGGCCAACATTCCACAAAAATATGAAATTGAAAAGAGTAAAAATTATTTTTTAGACTATTCTTTGCAAAAAAAAAAACCTTTCTCATGCTTTTATGAAGATTTAGAAAATTTAGAATTCTAAAGGCTCTCTTAAAGATGACTTCTTTCCTTGTTTTTTAGACAATGAAACAGAGCTCAGAATGGTCAAAGTTTTCCAAAGATAGTGTGGAGGGGATGTTGAATCATTTCAGGCCAGTGTCTTCTATAGAACAGAATATTATATAATATTTTATTTACTTGTCATCCATATTTAATATATAAAAATTCTAAAATATCGTAGGATCAAGTGGAAAACATGTCAACATCTAAAACAATAAAGTAAAAATAATAAAAAATAGTAAACAAAAACTTTCAATAACAGGACTTCGCTTTTTGTGGTTGAAATTACTCATTAAATAAAAAGGTGACTGTGAAATATTTCTTGACATATCAATGAAGGAAACGGTTAAAAAGCAATTATCATCTTGACCTTTTAATTCAAATTTAGGCTCAAAACATTAATATGATCTGTAAATTAGAACAAATGAGATGAGAATTATGATGAATATATGGTGATTGTGGCTATATTTAGGAACCTTTTAAGAATAGCAGGTACTGGGCTGGGCGCAGTGGCTCACGCCTGTAATCCCAGCACTTTGGGAGGCCGAGGTGGGTGGATCACCTGAGGTCGGGAGTTCGAGACCAGCCTGACCAACATGGAGAAACCCCCTCTCTACTAAAAATACAAAAAATTAGCTGGGCATGGTGGCGCATGCCTGTAATCCCAGCTACTTGGGAGGCTGAGGCAGGATAATAGTGTGAATCCAGGAGGCGGAGGTTGCAGTGAGCTGAGATTGCGCCATGGCACTCCAGCCTGGGCAACAAGAGTGAAACTCTGTCTCAAAAAAAAAAAAAAAAAAGAATAACAGGTACTTTATAAATGTTTCTATAATGAACAGATTTTGTGGAATCTCAGATTTATTTCAGCTTCTAGAAACTGTTGATATCATTCAATATTTTGACTATATCTTCTATAACAAGGTATAGTATAGTGAAAAAATAGACAAATATGAAAAATACTGTTTCCATAAGAATATGACTTCTTTGTTGCCATTTCAAATAATTCCTTTTACTACTTATTTTATTTTGTAAACTAAATTCTTTTTTTTTTTTTTAGTTTTGGAAAACTTGTAGATTTATGGAACAGTTGCAAAGATGATACAGATCATTTTCATCTACATATCATTCAGTTTCCCTTTCCCCTTGACATTAACATCTTGTTTATCTAGGGTACGTTTGTCAAAATAAGGAAATTATCATTGGTAAATGACTATTAGCAGCAGATTCCACCAGTTTCTCCATGAATGTCATTTTTCTGATATAGGATCCCATTTAGGATATTGGCATTGGGATTCCATAGTCTCCTCTGGGTCTGTGACAATAGCTCTGTCTTTGTTTTTAAACAACCTTGACAGCTTTGAAAGGAAGTAGGTGTGATGTAGAGTATCCCTGAATTTTGGACTGCCTGATGTTTTTCTTAGCTTAGATTGAAGTTATGGGTTTTTGAGAACACCATAGAGAAGTAGTCTTCTCATTCCAACATATCAAAGATTACATGGTATTAACATGACAAATCCCTGGTGATGTTAACCTTGATGGAGTTATTGTCTGTCAGGTGCTTCCACTGTAAGTCACTTTCTCTTTCCATACTTTATTCTTTGGAAGCAAGTTACTCTTCCACCCCACACTAAAGGGGAGAAGAATCAAGATCCATCTTCTGTAGGGAGTTGTGTCTATGTAGATCATTTGGAATTCTGTAAGAAAAATTTGTCCTCATTTTATTTTGTAAATTATGATGAAACAATGGTATTATTGTAAATAATTTAAATTTTATTTCATGATTCTACTTTTTTTTTTTTTTTAGTTTTAAACCTAACTGCTACATCCACAATGCTTTCTTCGAGAACATTAAGTGAATGTGGGAAAAAAGGAAACAGTCTATACTGTTTATAAAATTTGTTTTCATATATGGTCTAATTAAACTCAAATGCCAGAACAACCCTTCTATTTCTTCAGTAGGAAATCATATTAAGAAGAAGTCTTATGTCCCTTGGTGGACCTAGAAAATTATCAGTGTTAATCTCAATAAATTGGATAAAGCATATCAGTATACTTTATTAAAGCTACATATCTACTAAGAAATGGAGACATCAATGCTAAAAATAATATTTTTGAGATATAACCAAACACAACCATTTTTTTCCATGCACACAGATGGAATATAATGAATCAAAATTGCAACTACATTCCACAATCAGGGAACATATTTTCTAAAAGCTTTAGCTTCAAGGGATTTGAATTTATGCTTTGGAAAGACTAAATAGCCTGCTCATTGTGACCTCAATGGGCAACAAGGGACATCTAGAGACAATAGATCTGGCACAGATATTGGTCTGTGGCTATTAAGTGTCTTATAAGTGAGTAACAAAACTTTAAAATCAATACAGATTGTTATGGAAAGTCAATGAAGAGACTTTCAAATAAAGGGTAATATGTTCAAGCAGATGACTATCCATAAGGATGTGGCTGACTACATTTAACAGAGAATATGTTTTGAAAGAGAACAGCTCTACTATCCCATAAGTAGAAAGTCTGAGTGATCTCAACTTTATAAAATATATTGTTAATATCACATTGAATATATTATATCATAAGAAAAGTTTCTTAGGATGAGATAATGAATTAAGAAGTATTTTGCAAATGGTAAAATTCTCACAAATGTTAGTAATGATTTAGAATTATTGCACCATAATTCTGAACTTACTGCTTGAAAAGATGTCAGTTTAGTGACAATTTGTACATTATAACACTGACAGCACTGAACTATGATTTCATCTGTAAGTGAAATAGTCAGTTTTGAGACATTTCAAGTTATTTTCCCTTCCTTTTCAATAAGTCCTGTCTAGAAGAGACTATTATTTTTCAACAATTAAATTATCCTTGGCTCATCTTTTACCTACTTCATGCTCAGTTAAGTAGGCACATGCCTATTCACTTGTGGTTTATATTTGCGTTTTTGACCAGAAATGACACATTAACAGCAAAGCAGGAAGTCCTTGCACTGAAAGTTCCCCGAAACCCACCAAAATGTGCATAACCTCAACTTGAAATAGGAAGATAACAGACCCAAAAGTGACATAAAGATTTGACTTCAACTTCTTTTGATTCTACCTATGAATTTCTCAAACTATTTGCTGTTCTGTCTCCTCACAGTCATTCTGGTTTGCACGTCAGGAGCTCTCCCTGCTTCCCTGTGCACACCCACCTCTGAATGGGTCCCTTTCTCTGCAAGTGTGGCTTTCTGCAAATCTGTTCTCTAAACCTCTGCCAGATTGATCTTTCTGAAATGTAATCTAGACATGCTACCCCTCTTCTTAAAATCCTCTACTATTTCCCTATATCATTCATGATAAAGTCCAACTTGATTCGCTTGGCCTGTAAAGTCCTTCACAACCTGGACTTTGTTCACCTCTCCACACTCACCTGATCCAGCCTATATGCACTTCTCATAAGGAGCTGCTTCCACTTTTCAGTTTTTGGATCTCAGTTCCCTAATCCACTGCTTTACTGTCCTTTTGCATGTTGTTCCTTCAATCTGGAACATTCTTATTCAGTCTTTTGACTTGGCTTTTCTATACCTGAGAGTGGTTTGAGTGCGTTGTAGGTGTTACAATAGCCACTCTGTGCATATCTCATTATAGCACCTCTGTACTCTTTTCTATCTATCCCCTTATCTTTCTTCTCCACCAGACTAAAAACTTCTTGGTCAGGTGCTGCATTGTTAATCACATTTCCAGTATGTAGGAATGTGGCCAATACAGAATGGATATTCATTGAATATTTGCTAAATACATGTTGAAGCTATGTTTTCAAGTATATGCTCAGTTAAATGATGTATTTCTATTATATGGAGTTATGCATTTGAAAAAGAGAACATTTTCAAGTACTTTCAGGTTTTTTTTTTTTTAGATGGAGTCTTGTTCTGTCTCCCAGCCTGAAGTGCAATGGTGCAATCTCACTGCAATCTCCGCCTCCCTGGTTCAAGCAATTCTCCTGCCTCAGCCTCTCTAGTAGCTGGGATTAGAGGTGTGCACCACCACACCTGGCTAATTTTTGTATTTTTAGTAGAGACGGGGTTTTACCATGTTGGCCAGGCTGGTCTCAGACTCCTGACCTCAGGTGATCTGCCCGCCTTGGCCTCCCAAAGTGCTGGGATTACAGGCATGAGCCACCGCACCCAGCCAGGATGAGTTTTCTTAATAGTTATTCAGATTTATAAAATTGAAAACTATACTGTCTATATTTGAAAGAACTATGGAAAGAATTCATTGAAACCTCCATTAGCATTTTCTTCTCAATTTCATTATAAAGTTTTGTACCTTTTTTCAAAATTATCTTTAAAGTCTGTAAACTTATAATTTTCCTGAGAATCTAATCCAATTTTGATGGAATTTTTATCACTATCTATTAAGTGATGTTACAAATATGCAAAAGTAACTACAAAGAACATTTTTTAAGAAAACAGTTCACATTGGAATTTCTTACATATAGATAATTCAAAGTGAATGAAACTAAAGGTGACATATTCACATAAATGAAATGTGAGACATTGATTAAGGAGGCATATTCAATCGTGGATTGCTTTATTTGAGATGGAATGAAGGCACAAATCACAGCTGGTCTGAGCATTGCTCAAAGGCAGTGAGGCATAAGGGACCCCGCAGAAGGGAAAACAGTAAATGAACAGTCTCCGTGGTATTGTTGGGAAAACCTTATTTTGTGTAAGCCAAGATTACAATAATTGAGAACACTTAGAACACAGGAGCTAAATCAGTAAATGGCACTTTTTACCAAATCTCTACCTTTTAGTAGTTCTTCCAGGGTGAAAGAAGCCATTCCCACCTGGGAATCATTGGAGTGGTCCACTTTCTACCAAATAGTCCTGTGTAGTGCCCTAAAGAAAAAATGATCTCTTGCTGTCAGTAGCACAATGTTTGAATAACAGTAGTTTAATAATAGCCAACATCAATTTAGTGCTAATCATATGGCAAGTACCTTACAAGTATTATCTGACTAAACTCTTAATACATTCTAAGAGTAGCGATGTCACTTTTTACATAAATATACAAATACAAAGGTATAATCACCTGTTTGAGGTAACACAACTAAAAAGTAGCTGAGTAAGTATTCAAATCACATCCTTTTGGCTTCACAGCCCAAAGTCTTAACTGAGGAAAATGACACATTTTCTAATCGAAAGAGAAAATTATCATATGTTACCCTTTTGTAGAAAACAAATTCTATTCTCCTTATTCATTTGATTTTGTCAACATAACTTTTTTTTCTTTTTTTTTTTAAATAAAGTGGCTTTTGCTACCTCCAAACAGGAACACAGGTTTGAGAAATTTCATTTTCAAGTTAGGTAATGTTTTTTGTTCTGATGAGACCTCCGAAGGTGGCTTTGACATTTAAAAGTGATGTGAAGATAAAATGATCAAAGCTGTCAAATGATACTGTAACTGTAAGAATGTAATAATTTTATCATCTACTTTCACCATGAGTATTATATATGCTTTTTAGACAAGCATTTTTAGGGTGTATATGTTTGTTTTTTTAAGACATCATGATTGACAGAATTATTGCAAGATAAAAAGTAAATCAAATTTAGGACTTGTAACCCAAGGGGGCCAGCATAAACAGCTAAAAAACAAAAACAAAAACCAACCAACAAACAAACACCTGCATCTTGCATGAACTATCTGTTGAGAACTCTATAGTTCCTCTATGGATTCATAAATCCTAATTGCATAATCTTGAGCTCTCTGAAAATCATACACATCATCCAAAGCTGTTGTTAGCCTTTGGTACAATATAAGCACATTTCTCTTACTTTAGCAATTTTCTTTTATTTCTTTGGAATTATGTAAGGTCTATTAACTTCAAAGTTATTTTCACAGACTATTCAAGGAAGTAGAAAGTTGCCATGGTATCTAAGTCAGGTTTCTCTGTAGCACAGAGGATAAGTGTGAAAAAATATTTCTAGTCTTGTGAAAACCAAAGCAAATTATTGTAACACGACATTTCTGATCTTGTGGAAAACATTTTTGAAATTGAATAAAATTGCTGTGCTTTAAGGGAGACAGAGCTCTCAGTGTATAAAACTATATGTCATTATGTTGCCAGGAGTCTCTATTTTACATTGCAGTTAAACTTCATGGCTGAAACAACAAACAGACTTTCTCAAATATTCTTATAAATATCACATTTCAGTGAGTTAGTTGGTTCATATGTTCTGGGTGTGTAGAGAGTAAAGTATCTGCTGTATCTGACTATTTTAAAGATCATATTAATACCATACAGTTTCAGTTCTAAATCTCAAAAGATTAAGGTTTATTAGCACATTAAGAAAGTCAAAAGGAAAAAATCTGAATTGATACTAATAAAAAAGAAAAATAAATAAATATAAACAATTATTTTTGTCTAGGTCTGAACAGGTTTATAACTTAATGAATTAATTTCTTCTCATTTATTGTACAAATTTTGATTTGTATCTATAAGTCTTTTTAGCAAAATTCCCCAATTTAATGCATCCTATATGTACCCAATAAAGGACAGAAACACAGACAAGGTCAGTTTTCTGCCCAGGACGGAGTCTAGATACAAAGAAAAATATTTACCATGAGAATTCATAACTATACCTCTTATAAAGTCAAGGTTTAACATTAGCATTAACAAAAACTGATCTTGCAAAAGCTGCCTCTACAGGATTCCTATATGTAAGGCTGTAACAATTAAAATACTAAAATCCAAAGTTACGAAACACAAAAGAAAATAAGTCACCATAAACAAGAGTTAAGAAACAGCATAGGCCCGTCGCAGTGGCTCATGCCTGTAATCCCAGCACTTTGGGAGGCTGAGGTGGGCAGATTAGGAGGTCAAGAGATGGAGACCATCCTGGCCAACATGGTGAAGCCCTGTCTCTACTAAAAATAGAAAAATTAGCTGGGCGTGGTGGTGCGCACCTGTAATCCCAGCTACTCTGGAGGCTGAGGCAGGAGAATTGCTTTAACCAGGGAGGCAGAGGTTACGGTGAGCCGAGATCGCACCACTGCACCCCAGCCTAGTGACAGAGCGAGACTCTGTCTCTAAAAAAAAAAAAAGAAAAGAAGAAAGAAAGAAAGAAACAGCATAGTGAAGATTTGGAACCCAAACTAACTCAGATATTGGAATTCCAAGATTATATACATAATATCAAGTAAATTTATAATATCAAATAAAATTATGTAAGAAAATAAGGAACAAGTTAGTACCTTTTTTAAAACAGATTAGTCAAGAAAATAAATAGAAAATTGAGTACTATTAATGATATTAATCATAAAGGACCTGTATTAAGTGCTATTAATAAAACTAATAATAAAATGTTTTAAATAGAAAAATAATTATTATTGCTATAAAGCAAGTGGTCAGGTAAAACAATAAGCTAGATGCAGGTGAAAGAGAGAGTTAATAAATTGAAAATTTGAAAATACGCTAAAATGGCTGGGTGTGGTGGCTCACACCTGTAATCCCAGCACTTTGGGAGGCCGAGGCGGATGCATCACAAGGTCAGGAGATAGAGACCATCCTGGCTAACATGGTGAAACCCTGTCTCTACTAAAAATACAAAAAATTAGCCGGGTGTGGTGGCAGGCGCCTGTAGTCCCAGCTACTTAGAAGGCTGAGACAGGAGAATGGTGTGAACCCGGGAGGCAGAGCTTGCAGAGAGCCGAGATTGCCCCATTGCACTCCATCCAGCCTGGGCGACAGAGTGAGACTCCGTCTCAAAAAAAAAAAAAAAAAGAAAAAATACCCTAAAATGAAGCATGAGACAAAGAGAAAAATATGAGAGCTGAAGAGATATGACAGAAAGGAAGTCTAACATATATGTAAAATGGAGACCCAGAATAAAAGTAAATGAAGAATGAAAATATGGAGACCCAGAATAAAAGTAAATGAAGAATGAAAATACATGCTTTATAAAAATGTATTAACTGAGAATTTTCTAGATCTCTTAATGACTTTAGAGTCTCATTAAAAACTACAAACCCCAAATAAAGTAAACTACAAGTTCACCCTGGGCAATATCGTGATCATCCTATAAAATACCAAAAGAAAGAGGAAAAAGATTACTTACGAGATTAGAATTTTAAAAAATACTAGATGTCTCAATAGAAAAATAGAAACTGAAATAAAAATGCATAAAGTTTAAGAAAAAATAAGTTTAAATTAGAATTGTATATCTGGTAAAATAAATTGAAGACAGTAGGTGAAATTCATTTTACAATAAACTAGAATTGAGTTTACTGATGCCAAATTTTCACTTATAAGCCTATAGAATGCAATTTAGGGAGGATGAATTTGAACCCCAAGAAAGAACGAAAAAATCATGCACTAAGAGTATGAAAAATATTAAGCATGCATAATATATACAGTAATTGGCTTTATAAAAAAAGAAGGGATAAAAAAAGCTTCTCTCATTCTTCAAAGGAAAAGAAAAGATACAAGGACCAAGGCATAGCATCACACTCTATATTACTGATACATTAATTATTTACTTTTTTAAGAAAAGCCCAATTATAATAATTGAGCCTTTGCCAGTCAATAAGTATTTATTACCCATTTGCCCTCTTTCCTCACATGTTGAAAATAAATGTCAGTTCATGTTTTCTTAGGTTCATCCTCCACATTAACTTTCTCTTTATACTACTGTCTATATGAGCTATAATTTTGTTGCTTCTTTGCAAACAATAATAACATTTCTACTTCTGTTATTTCTCTTTTCTATTACAGAACCACACTATTTTAAACTATTTAAAATTCCATCTGAAAATCTCTGAGAAGCAACTTTTTTGTTAATTTTAATATATTTAGTCTTTCCATTATTTCAAAAATACATAGTGTGACTGTCTAGTTAAATAGAAAAAAACTTGCTAAACAATTCGTTTCTCCATGGGGTGCAGAAATGAAAACATGGGCTGTTGACTAAAATAGGCCCAGATTCAAATCCCTCTGTAACTCTGAGCACCTTTTTTTTTTAACAGTATGTTTCTCATTGTACTAGCTGCCTGCTTTTCTCATATTTTGTTTCTTTTTGTAAGTTCCAGTCTCAATCATTCATTCTTTTTTAAATTTATTTTTTATTTCAATAGGTTTTTAGGGAGCAAGTGGTGTTTGACTACATGAATAAATTCTCTGGTGGTGATTTCTGAGATTTTGGTGCACCCATCACCCTAGTGTACACTGCACCCAGTGTGTAGTCTTCTATCCCTCACCCCCCTCCCACACTATCCCCTAAGTCCCCAAAGTCTAGTGTATCATTCTTATGCCTTTGCATCCTCATAGCTTAGCTCTCACTAATGAGTGAGAACATGTGGTATTTGGTTTCCAATTCCTGAGTTATGTCACTTAGAATAATAGTCTCCAATTCCATCCAGGTTGCTGCAAACGCCATTATTTTGTTCCTTTTTATGGCTGAGTAGTATTTTGTGGTATACTAGCACTGGGGCTGGTTCCATATTTTTGCAGTTGCAAATTGTCCTGCTATAAACACGCATGTGTGAGTTTCTTTTTCATATAATGACTTCTTGACTTATTTTCCTGTGAGTAGATACCTAGTAGTGGAACTGCTGAATCAAATGGTTGATCTACTTTTAGTTCTTTAAGGAATCTCCACACTTTTCTTCATAATGCGTGTACTAGTTTACATTCCCACCAACAGTGTAAAAGTGTTCCTTTTTCACCACATCCACACCAACATCTATTATTTTTTGATTTATTATGGCCATTCTTGCAGCAGTAAGGTGGTATCACATTGTGGTTTTAATTTGCATTTTCGTGATCATTATTATTAGTATTATTTTTTGAGGCGGAGTCTCTCTCTGTCACCCAGGCTGGAGTGCAGTGGTGCGATCTTGGCTCACTGCAAGCTCGGCCTCCCGAGTTCACGCCATTCTCCTGCCTCAGCCTCTGGAGCAGCTGGGACTACAGGCGCCAGCTACCACGCCCAGGGTTTTTTTTTTGTATGTTTAGTAGAGACGGGGTTTCACCGTGTTAGCCAGGATGGTCTCCATCTCCTGACCTCGTGATCCGCCCGCCTCGGCCTCCCAAAGTGCTGGGATTACAGGCGTGAGCCACCGCGCCTGGCTTCCTGATCATTATTGATGCTAAGCATTTTTCCATATGCTTGTTGGCCATTTGTATATCTTCTTTTGAGAATTGTCTATTAATATCCTTAGCCCACTTTTTGATGGGATTGTTTGTTTTTTTCTTGCTAATTTGTTTGAATTCTTTGTAGATTCTGGATATTGGTTCTTTGTCAGATGTATAGATTGTGAAGATTTTCTCTCACTCTGTGGGGTTGTCTGTTAACTCTGTTGATTATTTCTTTTTTGCTGTATAGGAGCTTTTCAGTTCAGTTAAGCCCCATCTATTTATCTTTGTTTTTGTTGCATTTGCTTTTGGGTTTTTGGTCATGAAGTCTTTGCCTAAGCCAATGTCTAGACGGGTTTTTCCAATGTTATCTTCTAGAATTTTTATGGTTTCAGGTCTTAGATTTAAGCTGTTGATTCATCTTGAGTTGATTTGCATGTAAGGTGAGAGATGACAATCCAGTTTAATTCTTGTACATACATGTGGCTTGCCAATTATCCCAGCACCATTTGTTGAATAGAGTGTCTTTCCCCATTTTATGTTGTTTGCTTTGTCGAAGATCAGTTGGCTGTAAGTCTTTGGCTTTATTTCTGGGTTCTCTATACTGTTCCATTGGTCTATACCCCTATTTTTATGCTAGTACCATGCTGTTTTGGTGACTATGGCCTTGTAGTATAGTTTGAAGTCAGGTATTGTAATGCCTCCAGATTTGTTCTTTTTGCTTAGTCTTGCTTTGGATATGCAGGCTCTTTTTTAGTTCCATCTGAATTTTAGGATTGTTTTTTCTAGTGCTGTGAAGAATGATGGTGGTATTTTGATGGGAATTGCATTGAATTTGTAGATTGCTTTTGGCATTATGGTCATTTTCACAATATTGATTCTACCAATCCATGACAAAAGGATGTGTTTCCATTTGTTTGTGTTGTCTATGATTTCTTACAGGAGTGTTTAGTAGTTTTTTGTAGAGCTCTTTCGCCTCCTTGGTTATGTATATTCCTAAGTTTTTGTTTGTTTGTTTGTTTTGCAGCTATTGTAAAGGGGATTGAGTTCTCGATTTGATTCTCAGCTTGGTTGCTGTTGGTGTGTAGAAGAACTACCAAGTTGTGTAGGTAAATCTAGTATCCTGATACTTTGCTGAATTCATTTACCAGTTCTAGGAGCTTTTTAGAGGAGTCGTTAGGGTTTTCTAGATACACAACCATATAATCAGCATACAGCAACTGTTTGACTTCCTCTTTACCAATTTGGATGCCCTTTCTTTCTTTCTCTTGTCTGATTGCACTGGCTAGGACTTCCAGTACTATGTTGAATAGAAGTGGTGAGAGTGGGCATGCTTGTCTTGTTGCAGTTCTAGGGGGAAATGCTTTCAACTTTTCCCCATTCAATATAATGTTGGCTGTGAGTTTGTCATAGATTATTTTTATTACCTTAAGCTATGTCCCTTCTATGCCGATTTTGCTGAAGGTTTTAATCATAAAGGGATGCTGTATTTTGTCAAATGCTTTTTCTGCATCTATTGAGATAATTATGTAATTTTTGTTAATTCTATTTATGTGGTGTATCACATTTACTGACTTACATGTGTTAAACCATCCATATGTTAAACTGGGTATGAAACCCAGTTGATCATGACAAATTATCTTTTTGATATGCTGTTGGATTCAGTTCACTAGTATTTTGTTGAGGATTTTTGCGTCTATGTTCATCAGGGATATTGGTCTGTAGTTTTTGTTTCTTGTTATGTCATTTTCTCATTTTGGTATTAGGGTGATATTGGCTTCATAGAATAATTTATGGAGCATTCTCTGTTTCTCTATCCTTGGAATAGTGTCAGTAGGATTTGTACCAATTTTTTGAATGTCTGACAGAATTGAGCTATGAATTCTTCTGGTCCTGGACTTTTTTCTTGGCCATTTTTTAAATTATTATTTCAGCCTTGCTGCTTGATATTGGTCTGTTCAGAGTTTCTATACCTTCCTGGTTTAATCTAGGAGGGTTGTATATTTCCAGGAATTTATCAGTTTCCTCTAGGTTTTCTTGTTTATATGCATAAAGGTGTGCATAGTAGCCTTGAAGAAACTTTTGTATTTCGAGGGTAGCAGTTGTAATATCTCCTGTTTCATTTCTAATTGAGCTTATTTGGATCTTCTCTCTTCTTGGTTAATCTTGCTAATGGTCTATCATTTATTTATCTTTTCAAAGAATCAGCTTTTTGTTTCATTTATCTTTTGTATTGTTTTTGTTGTTATTTTTTTAACTTCATTAGTTCTGCTCTGATCTTTGTTATTTCTTTTCTTCTGCCAGGTTTGGGTTTAGATTCTTCTTGTTTCTCCAGTTCTGTGAGGTGTGACATTAGCTCTATTTGTGCTCTTGCAGACTTTTTGATGTAGGCATTTAATGCTATGAACTTTCCTCTTAGCACCACTTTTACTGTATCACAGAGGTTTTGATAGGTTGTGTCACTATTAACTGTCAGTTCAAAGAATTTTTAAATTTCCGTCTTGATTTCATTGTTGACTCAATGATCACTCAGGAGCAGATTATTTAATTCCCATGTATTTGTATGTGTGGTTTTGAGGGTTCCTTTTAGAGTTGATTTTCAATTTTATTCCACTGTGGTCTAAGAGAGTACTTGGCATAATTTTGATTTCCTTAAATTTATGGAGACTTGTGGCCTATCATATAGTCTATCTTGGAGAATGTTCCATGTGCTGATGAATAGAATGTATATTCTGAAGTTTTTGGGTAGAATGTTCTATATTTGTTAAACCCATTTGTTCTAGGGTGTTTTTTAAGCCTATTGTTTCTTTGTTGACCTTCTATCTTGATGACCTGTCTAGTGCTGTCAGTAGAGTATGAAGTCCCCCACTATTATTGTGTTGCCATCTATCTTGTTTCTTAGGTCTAGTAGTAATTGTTTTATAAATTTAGGAGCTCCAGTGTTATGTACATATATATTTAGGATTGTGATATTTTCCTGTTGGCCTAGTCCTTTTATCATTATATAATATCTTTCTTTGTCTTTTTAAACTGCTGTTGCTTTAAAGTTTGTTTTGTCTGAGATAAGAATAGTTACTCCTGCTCACTTTTGTTGTTCATTTGCATGGAATACCTTTTTTCACCCTTTATCTTAAGTTTATGTGAGTCCTTATGTGTTAAGTAATTCACCTGAAGACAGCAGAAACTTGGTTGGTGAATTTTTATCCTTTCTGCCATTCCGTATCTTTTAAGTGGGGTATTTAGGCCATTTACTTTCAACATTAGTATTAAGATGTGAAGTACTATTTATCATGCTATCTATTGCCTGAATACTTTGTTGTTGTTTTTTTCATCGTGTTATTGTTATATAGGTCCTGTGAGATTTATGCTTTAAGGAGGTTCTATTTTGGTGTATTTCAAAGATTTGTTTCAATATTTAGAGCTCCTTTTAGAAGTTCTTGCAGTGTTGGCTTGGTAGTGGCAAATTCTCTCAGCATTTGTTTGTCTGAAAAAGACTATTTTTCCTTCATTTATGGAGCTTAGTTTCACTGGATACAAAATCTTGGCTGATAATTGTTTCACTTAAGAAAGCTAAAAATAGGACCCCAATCTTTTCTAGCTTGTAGAGTTTCTGCTGAGAAATCTACTATTAATGCTTTTTTGCCTTATAGCTTTTAAGATTCTTTCCTTCATTCTGACTTTAAATAACCTGACGACTGTGTGCCTAGGTGATAACCTTTTTTCAATGACTTGCCCAGGTGTTCTTTGAGCTTCTTGTATTTGGATGTCTAGATCTCTAGCAAGGCCGGGGAAGTTTTTCTTTATTATTCCCTCAAATATGTTTTCCATATGTTTAGATTTACTTCTTTCTTGAGAACACCAATTTTTCTTAGGTTTGCATGTTTAACATAGTCTCAAACTTCACGGAGGGTTTGTTCATTTTTTACAATTATTTTTTCTTTGTCTTTGACAGATTGAGTTAATTCAAAAGCCTTGTCTTTGAACTCTGAAGTTTTTTTCTTCCACTTGTTCAATTCTATTGCTGAGACTTTCCAGTGCATTTTAATTTTTCTAATTGTGTCCTTGATTTCCAGAAGCTGTGATTGTTTTTTATTTATGCTATCTATTTCACTGAAGATTTTTTCTTTCATATCCTATATCACATTTTTGATTTTTTTTTTAATTGAACTTCACCTTTCTCTGGTGCCTCCTTGATTAGCTTAATAATCAACCTTCTCATTTCTTCTTCTTGCAATTCAGAGATTTTGTTTTGGTTTAGATCCATTGCTGGTGAGCTGGTGTGACCTTTTGGAGGTGTTCCAGAACCTTTTTTGTCATATTACAGAATTGTTTTTCTGGTTCCTTCTCTTTTGGGTAGACTATGTCAGAAGGAAGATCTGAGATTCAAGGGCTGCTGTTCAGATTCCTTTGTCCCACAGGGTGCTCCCTTGATATGCTGTTTCCCCTCTTCCCCTAGGAATAGGGTTTTCTGAGAGCCAAACAGCAGTGATTGATTTCCTTTTCTAGATCTAGTCACCCAGTGGAGCTACTGGGCTCTGAGCTGGTCCTGGGGAGTGTTGGCAAAGAGTCCTGTGATGTGATACGTCTTCATGTCTTTCAGCCGTGGATAACAGCATCTGCCCCAGTGGCGGTAACAGGAGGAGTGAAGTGGACTTTGTGATGGTCCTTGGTTATATTTTTGTTTAGTGCACTGGTTTTGTGTTCATTGACCTCCAGCTAGGAGGTGACACTTTTAAGAGTGCATCAGCTGTGGTACTATAGGGAGGATGCAAACTTGCCTTAGGGATGCCTGGTTAAGTATTCAGGTTTCTCAAGCGGTGGGCAGGGCCATAGAGCTTCCAAGAGATTATGACTGTTGTCTTCAGCTAGCAGGGCAGGTAGAGAAAGACTACCAGGTGCAGGCAGGGATAGGCGTGTCTGAGCTCAGACTCTGCTTGGGTGGGGCTTGCTGCAGCTGCTGTGGGGAATAAGGGTGTGGTTTTCAGGCCAATGGAGTTATATTCCTAGGAGAGTCACACAGGTGGCCTGGAAAGTAGGGGAAAGCTGGCAGTCACCAGCCTCACCCCACTCCCAAGCAGCCAGTAGTCTTAAAGGACGGTCTCTGATGGGTGTGGTGGCTCACACCTGCAATCCCAACACTTTGGGAGGTCAAGGTGGGCAGATCACTTGAGGTCAGGAGTTTGAGACCAGCCTGGCCAACATGGTGAAACCCGTCTCTACTAAAAATACAAAAACTAGCGAAGTGTGGTGGTGCATGCCTGTAATCCCAGCTGCACAGGAGGCTGAGGCAGGAGAATCGTTTGAAGTAGATCCCGCCACTGCACCCCAGCCTGGGTGACAGAGTGAGACTCTGTTTCAAGAAAAAAAAAAAAAAATTAGCTGTCTGTGGTGGCAGGCACCTGTAATCCCTGAGAGGCTGAGGCAGGAAAATTACTTGACCCAGGAGGCGGAGGTTGCAGTGATCTAAGATTGCACTGCTGCACTCCAGCCTGGGTGACTGACAGCGAGACTTTTATACATATATAAAAGTTGATCTCACTCCCACTATGGCCCCTAATGATGCTGAGTCTATTTTCAGGCAGCCAGTGACCAGGGTTGAGAACTTCCTCCTGACCACGAACCTCCTTGCTGAGAAAACAAGCAGACTCATAGTTTTTTTGCATCTCAGGAGGCCTGCAGCAGCAATCCAGTTCCTTCAATCATTTATTCTTGTATCTCCTATTGACCCCATCTTCAGACTTCTGAATTTTTGCATTAATTATTTAACTATTCTGTTGGTTGTTAAACTATTATCTCTTAGCTACAAATTTACCTTTGTTTAATCAGCTTGGTGATTTTGGGGCTGGGACAAAGAAAACTATATTATTTTTTGTCACCTGGCTTATTGATACAGGTCTTGCCAATGGAAACATGGGGGAAGACTGGCAGGGAGGAAGCGGGAATAAAGGCTTTGCTCCCTGCTGTCTGCTTGATGTTGTTTTCAGCATCACATCAGCAGTGGTCCATATCCCTCTGCCAGCAGTTGGTTCTAGTTTCCTGTTTCTTTTAGCACTCCCCAAACCAGCGCTGTTCATAACAGCAAAAAAAAAAAAAAAAAAAAACAAGGAAAATGTATGTCAGTAGTAGGATAGATAAATATTTCATGGTCAATCCAACAGTGAGAATTAACAAATTAAAGTAACATGTATTAACTTGAATGAGTCTCAAAGACATGATGTTGAAGAGGCAAAACAATGGAATACATACAGAATTATTTCATTTATTTATTATTAAAAAAGTGGGACATATGCATAGGTGTTAGAACAATAAAGAAGAACAAGAAAATGATTACCTCAGAATTTAATGGTTCTCTGCAGAGCAAGGAAAGAGATGTTAATGGGGAAAGACATCTTCTGGACAATTATATAAGTAGCAACTGTATTGCAGTTCTTTAAACTTTGTATGGATTCTATCTCAATCTTTTATTCCTAAACAATTTTTTCATAATAAAAATAAAATAAAACAAAATTTCAAAAGCAGAAATAATAGGTCTTGGTAAGATAAACTGGTGTTCATATAAATAGCAGAGTGTCATGGTTTTTTCTCAACTCAAATATGGTAAAGAGAAAGTAAACAAGTTTTAGAATTCTGTATGTACCAATGAGATGTTCAAAAACTGAAAAGAAGAAAAGGATAGGTGTGAGAGAAGGAAGGAAAGAAAGAAGCAAGGGAGGGAGGGAGGAAAGAAGGAAGAAAAAATAAGAGGAAAAAAAGGAAAAAATAATCTTACCCCTTCATAATTTCAAAGAGAAGAGGAGTCTCCCAAAAAATTGGAATTGTATTTATGAGACTGTAAAATGCAAGTCATGATTCTCCTTGTTGAGTGAAGGTATAAAAAGTATGTATTTTTATCACAATAAAAATAAATGTCACAAAGAAAAATATGAGTATTATTCACCTGATTATAATATTGGGATAATGACCATGCTTCTTAGCTCTTAATCAGTTTAACTGTGACAAATGTGTTTGTTCAGGTAGACAATTGCATAGTTTCATGTATTTGTCAGACAATTCTTAATTTTTTTTTTTTCCGAGACCGATTCTTGTTCTGTTGCTCAGGGTGGAGTGCAGTGGCGTGATCACTACTCACTCCAGCCTTGACCTCCCAGGCTCAAGCGATCCTCCCAAGTAGTTGGGACTACAGGCTTGCAGCCCCACGCTGGCTAATTTTTTTAGTTTTTTAATTTTGTAGAGATGAGATATCGCTATGTTGTGTAGGCTGGTCTTTAACTCTTGGGGTCAAGCAATCCTTTTAAAGTATTGAGATTATAGGTGTGAGCCACCACACTCAGACTTGATCTTCTTTAATACTCCTATTTTATAGTTATTAGATGTTGTCTCCTTAAGATAAATTTAGTATTTCAAAATTAATAGAATCATATTAAATTTACATATTAAATATTACATTTATTCACTAAGTTATATTTTAAATAATATAATTAACATATAACATGCTTAAAATAGAATTATATTGTTATAAATATTAAATTTGTTTATTAAATATTAAATTTTTAAGTAAATATTACATTAACAAAATATTATTGTTTAACCCTTGTAAACTCAAAAATACGTCTTCTCCATTATGCTCTGTTCATTTTTTATTCATTCTCATTTCTCTTCTTTCTTTCACCACTTATTATCTGTTTCAGGGTTTTTAGAAGAGCTTGTAGAATTTTTACGTAAGTCATAAGGTTTGGAAAATCACACTTAAATTAGTAGGAGTGTTGGTCTAAACCCAGGCAATCCTGCTGCATATACTCACACTTCTTCACTCCTAACTACATTAAAAAAAATTCATGGACTCTTTTTGCTTAGAATTGTACTTCTTCTAATAGGGAGGAAGCTGATAACAGGTTCCTACTCATTGTTCATAAATTCTTTATTTGCAAAATTTATCTACTAGCTAAAATTCATTTGTAACCTCAAGATCAAAACTCAAGGCACTTTGCAAGTCATTTGTGGACATGCACAGGGCAGGGAAAAAATGAGTTATTCAATGTGCATATTCCCAGCTGAGGTCAAATAAGGAGATATTTTGCTTTCTTGATCTAACTGTCATACTGTAAATGAGTGTCTTTTTATTGGTCTTAATTATTTGCCACTTTTTTTATTTGTTTGTGCTTATTGTGGTTAATTTTTCTGTTTAAAATGGCCCCCATCATGCAGAAATGCTGTCTAGTGCTCCTAAGTGCAAGAACGCTGTGATGGTCCTCACGGAGAAAATTCATGTTAGGTAAGCTTCATTCAGGGAGAGTTACAATGCTATTGGCTGTGAGTTTAATGTACAGACTATATATTACATAAGGTATCTTTAAACAGAAACACACATAAAGTTATATATTGGTCAGTTGATGAAAATATGCACAGAGGCTCCCAGGAACCTAACCTTGTATTTCCCCTAGGAACAATAGCTCAGCTTTCACTAATTTAGTGTCCACAGAGACTTTATAGAGTGTGATTAAAGTGAATAGTGAGAATAGACTGTATTCTAACAAATAAATAACTAAGGAAGCACGTGTATAAATATAATACATTGGAAGAAAATGAAAACATATTACATATAGACTGAATTCTTCAGCTTGACAGTAGATATATATATATATATATACACACACAGCTTGACAGTATATATATATATACACATATATATCCATGACAGTGTACATATATACATATATATACACTAATCAACCAAGCAAAACAAATTTGTACACATATATATACTGTCAAGTATATATATATATATATATATATAAAATCAAGTATATATATATACTTGGTTGATTAGTGTGTATATATATATACACATACATAGTCATACATATATATATATACACTAATCAACCAAGCAAAACAAATTTGTACATACATATATACTGTCAAGTATATGTATATATATAGTAGTGTATATATGTAGTATGTGTGTATATATATGTATGTACACTAATCAACCAAGCAAAACAAATTTGTACATTATTAACTTGAAAACTGAAAATTGGAAGAATGAAAAGTGTTTAGTTAGCCTGGGGTAATCAATGGAAATTAATTTTACAATGCATACTTTTTACTGTTTTATGGAAAATAAATGCTATTGATAGTCTTGTTACGCTGCCTGTATTGAATTATCTTAGCAAATACAAAGTCATGTTTACATGTGCTTTTATAACTTGCCTTAAGTATATTCTGTCAGCAATAAACAACTTGGGTGCACATTCTAAAATGAATATTTTCAAAAGCATAATGTGTATTGTGTACACGTTCATGTTTGTATTGCTGTCATTCAGTACTCCACACTTCTTCAGTACATAATTTAGAGGGTAGTTCATCACTCAAATACACCTCTTCAAGAACATAAACTTTATAGTAGTACTCCCCTTATGGATAAGGCATACATTCCAAGATCCCCAGTGGATGCCTGAAACCATGAATATTACTATCCACAAACCCTACTTAAAATGCTTTTTTCCTATACACACATATTTATGATCAAGCTTAATTTGTAAATTAGGCACCGTAAGAGATTAACAATAATAACTAATTATAAAATAAAACAATTATAACAATACTCTGCAATAAAAGTTATATGTGAATATGATCTCACTCTTTTTCTCAAAATATCTTATTGTATTATACTCATCCTCCTCTTGTGATGAAGGGAGGTGATGAAATGTATATGTAATGAGGTGAAATTAGGTGAAAGACATAGACTTTGTGACATAGTGTCGTTACTATTGACCTTCTGATGACAGGTCAGAGGGAGGATCATCTGCTTTGGGTGATCCTAGATCATGGATCCATGTCTGTGTCTATGTCCATGGTTGGATATCAGGGGCAGATGATGTCTATGAATAAAGGGTGGGTAGTGTATATAATGTGGATACACTGGACAAAGAGAGGATTCTTTGTCCTCTCTTTAGTGGGACAGAATGGAGAAGTGCAAGATTTCATCACACTGCTTGGAGTAGCACAATGTAAAACTTATGAATTTTTTTTCTGGAATTTTTCATTTAATATTTTTAGATCCTGATTCACTGCAGGTAACGGAAACCAGGAGAGTGAAACTGCAGATAAGGGAGACAACTGTATTCATTATATTATTTACTTTAAAATATATTGCCATAAAAATATTTTTTAAAAAAGAAAATTCTTGAATCTAGTTAGGATATTTCTTAATCTCCCCACATTTGCTTTCCATTGTGTCTTTTTAAGGAAAACAACCCATTGTATGGATTCAAATTTGACTAGGTTCTTTGTGGCACTTTAAATATTCCCTTAAAAAGTGACATTTGTTTAACCAAATCTCTAATTTGTTCAACCAAATCCAATTTTCTTAACTAGATCTCTGAATGGTAGTTAATAGATAACTACAGATTATCCCATTATCCCTGACTTGATAGTTTTAACTAAAATTCAAATAGGTAAAAGGAAAAGGCAGTCAATTAATAGTGTTCTGTTTTTTGTTTTAGTTTTTGTATTTCTCCGGTGATCTTCATAGACTTAGATACTATTCTCTATTAGTAAAACACTTTCTAATAGGATGAATACAGAGCAAGAACACTTGCCTATCATTTGGCTCTATTTTGAATATTTGGAATATAAATGAAGTAATTTTTCCCTAGCTTGAATAAGTATTTGTGGCCTTTTCCCAACGGTGTACCTACTACACTTCTCTGTTCGAGGTTAGATTTAATAGGCTCATTGCATTTTTCAACTTTGTATAGCTTTTATTGACTAATATTTATAAAATTCTTTTATAGAAACATATTTCCCCTTACTTTACTCATAGTGATGGGAGTAACACTTTGGTGTAGTATCTATTTAGAGTGTTAAATAGAGACCACTCTCAGTAAATAGGTGCCATTTTGTCACCATGGCATTTAATCTTTTGTCCTTGTCACAATTAAAATGCTAAATAACCATTATGTTATTCACTCTAACCGGTTTTCTGAATCTAATCTATAAATAATTGTGGATTGCAGCAATGTTAGGTGAAATTTCTTTATAAATTTTTAGTATCTAAGCAACAAAGTCACTATGAAATACATGCTCATTATGGGGGGGAAAAAAAAAAGTCTCCCAAGCTATAGTACTTTTGTGACAGTTATGCCAATGAGATAGAAACAGAGTTGACTACAGACACCCGTATTAGCAAGCATAAACTTCAGTATCATGAATTTCATAACTTAAGTAATATAATTGATGGTCTCACTCCAAATAAGTGTTCACAATTCCAGCACTTTGCTGTAGTGATTTTTGTTTCTCAAATGTGTGAAGTCATATTCTAACTCTTTGCAGATGCACATCTACCTTAAGCATAATGTGGCATTTTTCAGAACTATGAATTACCATCAGGTGTGAGCAGAAGGTATGAGGGAATCTCAGATCAGGCAAATGAAAAGGAAAATCAGAGAAGAGGAACAGAAATCCAAAATATTTTAGAAGGGCAAGGCTATCAAAAAAATGGAAATAGGCCATGCTGAATCAAAATAAGATCGAGAAGATTGAACTACATAAAAATAACCTAAAATAACATTTTCATATAAATGTTCTTTCATAACTCCTCTCAATCTCTTTGATTATTTATGCTGATAGTTAAATCCTTGAGTACCCAGGGGAAATCTATTTCCAAAAAATATCCACTGGCCCCCTTTTCTAAGGTACAACTTTTCTCTTGCAACTTGAAGTACACCTACTCCTAACTTACTCCATCAACTATTGTATCTCTCATTGGTGTCTTTGAAACACTATCACTCTGTTGACTTCTTTCAATAGTTATTTTATCATATTCATATCACTTCAATGATTCAAAACAACATCACCTCCCTTCAACCGTATATCCCCCTCAATCATTCATTGTGTTTTTCCTCACAGATAATATCTGTAGTTATCTTTAGGACTTGACTTTACTATTTTCACTTAACAATAATTTTCTCCTTTCAGAAATTTGCTATTTGGCCTCTGCCTCCGTCAGCACTATTCCTGCAGTTACACAGTTTACCGGTGACTACTGTGACACTAATCTATGGGATGCTTTTCAATACTTAGTTGTCCTGAATTCTACACTCTCTCTTCTGTTGAAATTCTTAAATGGCTCCTGGAACACAATTTTCCCTGTTTTTTTGCTTGTTTATTTTCTCTTCCCTTGTATACTCATCCATGCCAAGCCACTTAGAGCTCTAAATAAATTACGGTCTCTCTTACCTTTAGGTGAGTTAAATGTGGAATGACCATCCATTTGGGTGTTCTGTTGCCCTTTTTCCAGTTGCAAGGATATTCCAAGTCTGACTATTCCAGTTACTTCTGTTCTCTTCTTGAAAGCACATGAAATATTTGGTTACTGTCAAAGTATCAGGAGCATGGGGTAATTATAAAAGGCCACTGTTATCCTCTTGTATCCTAGTTATTTTTCAATGTGTCTGTCACACCATACAGAGAACATTGCAAGACTAGGTGAGGCTTGCCATTACCTTAAAAAGAATTGCACAAGTTCACTGTGATTTCAGATTCTTCAAAACCCATTTTTGCTATGCTGTAATTTTTACCTTGTCCCAAGACTCTACCTGGAGATCAGGAGCAAGAAATGAGGGTCTTTCTGAGTGCCCTTTCGTCTGAGGTTCTTTTTACTAACTATAGTTTTTCTTTACTTCTCGAGCCCCAGAACTGTATTTATTTTCACTGACTGTTGCATTGTCTCACATCATTCCAATATTGTTCACACATTCTGCTGTAACAGTACTTCCTTAAGACATGCAATACTGCAAGATGAACTTGATAGATTTCATCTCACCCTGTGGGTAGGGCTTTATAGGTGGGGTGATAGTTAGATCTCTTATCATCTTTTTATTCTTGTAGCTATTTTGTGGTTAACTTCTCCAGTCACACAGATTTTTGAATTTTTCTCTCCTTTTGCAGCAACATAACAACACTGGATTATTTGTAAAAGACATTGGAAAACACCTTGACTGCTTTTTGAGAAATCTGATGGTAGATGCTTTGGCTCCAGTTTTCAGAATTATATTCTTTCCAGCCTTTAAAGTACAATATCAGTGAAGTGGTAGATATTCTCAATTTGTAAATACAAATTTTCAATTTGTAAATAGATATTCTCAATTTGTAAATTTTGCCAATTACCAAAAATAAATTATTCTTAATACCTCATAAATTTTTCTAAGTATAGTATAAGAATGGGAAACATTTGAAATTTGGTCAAACCTATGGAGGTAGATGTCAGTGTGGCTAGAAAATTATGAAACATGGCAGAAACTATAGAAGACATGACCATGTCTTTTAGGGTCTGTGGGTTTCACCTACAGATGAAGTTAAATGAATCCCAGGTAGAGGAGCATGAAATTCCAATGTTGGAGCCTCTCTAGCCTGGACATATTGATTGTTCAGGCTGCCCATATTATCACACTCTTTCACAAAAACTCCATCCTCCTTGTGTCAGTGGGTCCTTTATGCTGTATCTGTCATCCAGTTTCTTTACCTAAGAACATTAACAATCCTTGATTACAATCAAATATTTCAGTAGATTTGCAATGTTTAGAATGTTATGATAAACATTTACTTTGTTTGATTTTTTCCTAAATGAAAACGTTCTGATGATGGGTCTTTGAGCTGGCTGCAACAAACTTTTCTGCTTTTCAGTTACAAGGCTGCATAAGAAACAGGTCATTTCATATACTAATGAAATATTTACTATCCCTTTCACATAAGAGTGGTCCCAACAGAAGGGACATTTTAGACAGGGCTGTGGAGGGGCTGGTTTTCAGTACTATTGTGCAGTAAAAAATATTTTTGTCTTGGTTTGCGCTCACCACCTCCTTTCACTATCTTTTTTTTCCTTTCCTATGTTTCTGACACTAATGTAGTTTTAATTTAAGATGATGAATGATCCAAAAGATACAACATGAATCACTAGAGGAATATAGAAGACAGATTCTGCTTAGTTTAATTCTTTGTTTAAACTTAATTTTATTGGTTTACCATTGTCAATTATGAATGTTATTATAATATGTCTACAGTCTTGCTCTGGGGAGGAGAAAGTTACTTCCAGAAGGAGAAAAACAATAGTTGCATACAATACATACAAGGAATATTAAAGGTGGTAAGGAAACAAGTATCTAAGATAAACTCTTTGCTCCATTTGGGGGACATGAATTCCAGCAAGCAAATTGGCTCACGGAAATAAGAAAATGCATGAAAATATCACAGAATCCATAGTTTACATGACATACAAAGGGCCAAACACATAGGCAGCCTGTAGGTTGGCATGGGTTTCATGTACTTTTCCATGCTTGAGGAAAAGTAATAATCTCCTTCTGCCAAGTCGGTCTCAGTATTAGTATCAAGGAGAGTCTTTCCATGTTTGTGGAGATTGTTCAGGTCTGGCTAGTATGCTGAAAGGGATGTACTGGGACTTTTACAAAATGAAAGCCAAAAAAAATCAGCAGAAAATGCTGAAATGTTTGTATGAGAATTTAGCCTGCTTAGGGAAGAAGCCTGGGCAATTATGCCAAGGAGCTCAACAAAATATTGCACTACAGTGATGAAGCAATTTGCGGAATATTTGGGAAAATATCCTTCAATAAAATGTCTACTTGGGTGTAATGGGCAATGGAGACAAATTTCTATATCCTTTACTGAATCAAATGTGAGGTTAATTGAGGAGAAAATCAATCCTTTTTTTAAAAAAATCCAGTTATATGTGACCTGGTCAAAACTTGATTCAGCTACACAAAATTATCTGTTGTGTTTTATAAGACACTCACTTGGAATTAGGTGAGTAATATCTAGTTCACAAATACATAGGTTAAAGTCACTTAACAAGAAATGCTTCCAAAATATGTAGCTGTGCTAGAACATCTATTTCTTTTATATAGAGAAAATGAAGGGCCAGTGAGAAGAAATCTGTACCCTAGAATGTATTTTCCTGTTCTTCATATATTATTTCTAGTTCTAGAAACAGTTCTAATAACAAAGTGTAAAATTAAAATGCAATGCAGTGCAGTTCTTAAGACTATGGGCGTTTGAGTCAAATAGAGCTAAATACAAATTCCATTTTTGTCATTTACCAATTGAATGAACCTAGGAAAGCTATTGAACTAGCCAACCCTCACATTACCATTAGGATAATGGGAATAATACAAACTTTATAGTTTCAAGAGGATAAAATGAGAGAATATATGTTAAAATAACAAAGTGACTGGCATTTAATAAATTCTGAAAGATGATTTCACTTACCTGAGTATTCAAAAATATTTATTGAAC
Organism: Pongo pygmaeus; assembly: GCF_028885625.2. Lineage (NCBI taxonomy): Eukaryota > Metazoa > Chordata > Mammalia > Primates > Hominidae > Pongo > Pongo pygmaeus. The sequence goes on along the minus strand of NC_072373.2, from coordinate 150,422,995 downwards.
ATTTGTGATATGCTAGACAATGGTTCTAGGGATATAACAGTCTTTGATATCAGGAAGTCTGATGAAAAGAAAATTAATAAACACAGAAACAAGTAATATGTCAGAAGAAGTGTGGTCTGTGATAAAAAATGCAAAGTGCTAAAAGATAGTGATTTATAGGCTGGAGAAATTATTTTTTTATTTTTATTTTCAATTTTCATTTATTCACTTTTTACAGTGGTTATTTTATGACTGGTATATTTCATTTAGCATAAAGTTTTCAAGGTTCATCCCTGTTGTAGTATATGCCAGAATTTTCTTCTTTTGTTTTTCTGCTTTACTGAAGTACTATTAAAAAATAAAGATGGTATAAACAGGTATTCAAGGCATACAGGATGATATTTTGATATGAAAATATATTGTGAAATGATTACCACAATCAAGGTAATTAACCTATTCATCACCTCAAATACTTACCTTTCCATTTTTTTTTTTTTTTTTTTTTGGTGGTAAGAATACTTAAGTTCTACTCTCTTGGCAAGTTTCAAGTATGCAATACATTGTTATTACCCATAGTAACTATGAGGTACAGTATACATCATATAAAAATTATTCATCTTGCAACTGCAAATTTGTACCCTCTGACCAACTTCTCCCCATCTCACCCATCTCCTGACCTCTGGTAACCACACTCTGTTTCTATGAGTTCCATTTTTTAGACTCTACATGTAGGTGAGATCATGCAGTATTTTTCTATTTCTGGCTTATGTCACTTTACATAATATCTTCCAGTTTCATCCATATTGTTGCAATGGCAGGATTTCCTTCTTTTTTAGAGTCTGAAATATTCCTCTGTGTGTGTGTGTGTGTGTGTGTGTGTGTATCACAAGTTCTTTCTCCATTCATCCGTTGATTTGATGGACATTTAGATTGTTTCTATACTTAATTATTGTGAATAATGCTGAAATGAATGTGGGGCTGCAGATATCTCTTCACATTAGTTATTCCATTAGTTATTTTATTTCTATTGGATATATAGCCAGAAGTAGCTTGCTGAATCATATGATAATTCTCTTTTTAATTTTTTGATAAATCTCCATACCGCCTTCCATTATGGCTGCACCAATTTACATTCCCACCAACAATGTACATGAGTTTCCTGTTCTCTAAATCCTCACCAACATTTACTGGCTTTTGATTATTTTTTAATAATAAGCATCCTAAAAGGTGTGAAGTGATACTTCATTGAGTCCTGATTTGCATTTCCATAATGATTAGTGATGTTGAGCACCTTTTCATATACCTATTGACTATTTATATGTCTTCTTTGGAAAAATGTCTATTTAGGTCCCATGCTCTGTTTTATATTGTGTTATTATTATTATTTGCTATTAAGTTATGTAAGTTTCTTATATATTTTGGATATTAATCCTTTGCCTTATTGTATTTTCTATTGCTTATAATAGAATATCTGAAACTGAGTAATTTATTTTAAAAAATAAATGTATTTCTTACAGTTACAGAGATGAAGAAGTTCAAGGCCAAGGGGCTGCATCTGGTGAGAACCTTCTTGCTGGCAAGGACTCTCTGAAGTGCCAAGGTCATGAAGGGCATCACATGGAGGAGTCACAGAGCATGCTAGCCCAGGTCTCTCTTCCTCTTCTATTTTGTAATTTTTTAAAAAATTTTTTAATGTTTTGAGGCAGGATCTTGCTCTGTCACTCAGGCTGGGGTGTAGTGGTGCAATCACAGATCACTGAAGCCTTGACCTCCCAGGTTAAAATGATCCTCCCGCCTCAGCCTTCTGAGTAGTTGGTACTACAGGTGCACACTAACATGCCCTGCTAATCTTTGTGTTTTTGTAGAGATGGGGTTTTTGCCATGTTTCCCAGGATGATTTCAAACACCTGAGCTCAAGAAATGTGCCTGCTTTGGCCTCCCAAAGTGCTGGGCTTACAGGTGTGAGCCACCATGCCTGGCCTATTTTATCTTCTTACAAACCAATCAGTCTCACTCTCATGAAAATCCATTAATCCATTAACTGAATAATCTATGAATGAATTAATTCAGTCATGAGGGCAGATCCTTCATGGTCCACTCACCTCTTAAAAGCACTACTTCTCAATACTGCAAAATTAGAGATTAAATTTCAACATGAATTTTGGAGGAAACAAATATTCAAACAATAACATTTTGCACCTAGCCACATAAAACTCATGTCCTTCTCACATACAGTTACATCCATTCCATCTCCATAGCCCCAGAGTCTTAACTTGCATCAGCACCAGTTCAAAAGTCCAAAATCCAGAGTTTTATCTGTGAACCTGCAAAATCAATACAAATTATCTACTTCCATGATGAGATGGTGGTATAGGAATAAGACATTCTTATTCCAAAAGGGAAAAATAAGTAAAACAGAAGGAGTAACAGACCTCTAGTAAGTCTAAAACCCAGAGACATTAAATCTTTAAAAAGCAAATAATCTCTTTTAACTCCATGTGCTACCTCTTGGGCACACTGAGATAACAGTTGGGTCCTTAAGGCCTCAGGCAGCTCTGTCCCCATGTCTTTGCTGGCTGTAGCCCACATGGCTACTTGTACAGGTTAGAGTTGGATACCTGAAGCTTTCTCAGGCAAGCATTCCATGCTGCTGGTGACTCCACAGTTCTGGAGTCTCCCTGGTCGTATAGCTGCCATGGCTCCACAGGCATTGTCCTGGTAGGGACTCTACAACAGCCTCAACTCCACATTTTTTCTGCTCAGCACTGCCCTAGAAGGGGCTATTTGTGGTGACTCTGCTCTAGGACAATGGTCCCTAGGCTTTTGATGACATCTTTTGAAATTTGGGTGGAGGCTGTGAAGCCTCCACAGCTCTTGCTTTCTGCAAGCCTTTAGAATTAGCACCACGTGGATGTTGCTAATACAATTTGTACTGGATGGAGTTGCAACAAGAACTACAGCTGGGGCCACTTGAGCCAGGGCTGGAGTGGACATGGAGTGGTGCACTGGGGTGCAATAAGTGGGGTGCACTAAGCAGAGTCCAAGGTGGCCCTTGGTAATGAACCCCTAGAGAGCATCCAGGGCCTTCCCCATAAAACCATTTGGCCTCCAAGATCTCTGGGCTTGTGATGGGAAGGGCAGCCTTGAAAATCTCTAAAATGCTTTTGGGACTCTTTCTACAACTGTCAAAGAACAGCAGCTGACTCCCTTCTATCTATGCTAATCTCTTTAGCAAATTGTCACTGGGCTATACCCAGGACAAAGTATGTTTTACTGAACACACGTTTTCACTCTTTCTATGGTGGGGCTGAGAAGTTTCCAAATCTTTCTGCCCTGCTTCTCTTTTAATTTTAATTTCTGTCTTTAAATTATTCCTTTTCTCCAGAATCTCAGCATAAGTTGCCAAAAGTAACCCTGCAAATTCTTCCATATTTTGCATAGAAATTTCTTCTGCCAGATATCCTAGTTCATCACTCTCAAGTTTAATCTTTCACAAAGCCCTCAGGCATGGACATAATTCAGCCAAATTCTTTGCCAATTTATGACAAGAATGGCTTTTTCTTTTTTCATTTCCCAATACCTTGTTCATCAGTTCCAACTGAAATCTCAGCAGAATAGCCTTTAATCTGCGTATGCTTATCAGCATCCTGGTCACAACCACTTAATCAATCTCTAGTGAGTTCCAAACCTTCCCTAGTCATCTTGTCTTCTAAGGCCTCACAAGAATCTAGGCTTTTTAGAGTCTGCCCCCCTAACTTCTTCCAGCCTCTCCCCATTACCCAGTTCCAAAGCCACTTCTGCATTTTCTGGTATTTATTATCAGCAATATGCCATTTGTTGGTACTAATTTTCTTTCTTAGTCCATTTTCTGTTACTTATAAAAAAAAAAATACCGGAAAGTAGCTATCTTACAAAGAGAAAAAGTATATTTCTTTCATTTATGGAGGCTGAGAACACCAAGATCAAAGAATGACAGGTTAGGTCTCACTAAGGCAGGCCTCAATAACTACTGTTTCAGTACTGACTGAGTGGTTAAGTTAAATATTAAAAGCTAAAAAAAGCCAGTGCCTTTATTCAAAGACTGGAAGGTAACAAAAGCCCACCAAGAGTTTCTCCCTAGGCCTTTCTTGGGCCTTAAAGCATGATAAAATAATGGAGGGATTCTTAATAAGACCCATCTAAGATTAAACAAGTTTTATTGGGAGGTCTGAAGAAACTCCCCAGGCCTCCACAAACAAGTTTATTGGGGGTCTGAAGGAACTTTCCCAACCTCCCTGATTTAGCAGAAGATAAGATAAGGGTAATCACCTGAGCACCTGGACCAATTTAGATTTAAGTAAATTTACTGAGGCTCCAGAAGAAGGTCTTTAGGACTCAGACCTTAATTATAGATTAAAAGAAGTTAATCACTTATGTCGTTAGATGAACGCACACTTACACATAAACATATAACTTAGAAGGTATATAAACTCTGGAAAACTGTAATTTTGAGTTGGTCTGGCGATAATTTCCAGGCCTTCTCCGTGTAACCAGTTGCAGAAATAAAAACTCTCTTCCTACCCAGTTCATTTGCATCTCATTATTGGGCACCAGAAATAGCAGCCCGATCCTCAGTTTGGTCAGGAACAAAAGGGCTTCATCTTTTGAGGGCCTTCGTGCTGTCAGGACTCTCCATGGAGTCCTGAGGCAGTTCAGAATGTAAATGCAATAGGTTCATTGCCAGATGTGCACAGCAAGTCAATATGCCAAGACACCAATTTGCAGCAGGGAAAAAGTATTAATCATGGGGCTGTTGAATGAGCAGATGAGAGAAACTTCAAATTTTGGAGGGGGCCAAAGTGTAGAGATCATCAGTTGGTCAATGAGTGCAGGGTGAAGTTATGGGCTATGCACGCTAGCTTGGGTCTTTCTTCATTTTCTTTAAAACCACTAGTTCCACTTCAGTGATAACCCATTAATCATTAACTCAGTAATCCATTAATCCGTAAATGGATCCCAGTCACCTCTTAAAGGCCCCACTTCTCACTACTGCCACATTGGAAATTACATTTCAAAACATGAGTTTTGAAGGGGACAGATCCTCAAAGGATAGCATCATTATTTGATATATGGTTTGCAACTATTTTTTTCCCATTATATAGGTCACCTTTATATTTTGTTGATTATTTTGTTTGCTGTAAGGAGACTTAATTTTGATGTAGTCCCACTCATTGTTTGTTTGCTTGCCTTTTATGCATGCACTTTCAATATCATATCCAAAAATCATTGCCAAGACCAAGAACATTGTAAAGGAGATTCTCCATGATTTATTCTAGGAGTTTTGTAATTTTAGATCTTACATTTAAATTATTAATGCATTTTGAGTTGAATATTGTATATGGTGAAAGCTAAAAATCCAACCTCATTTTGTCACCAGTCAATATACAGTTTTCCCAATTTGATATACAGTTTTCCCAACATGATTTATTCCGTGTATTCTTGGCACCTTTGTCAAAGAGTTGATCATGTATATGTGGGTTTATTTCTGGGCTTTTTACTCTGTTCCATTGGGATGTCTTTTTTTATGCAATACCATATTATTTTGACTAGGGCTTTGTAATGTTAATTTAGAATCAGGAAATATGATGAACCCATCTTTGATTTTCCTACTCAAGCTTACTTTAGCTATTCAGGGTCTTTTGTAGTTCCATATGAGTTTTATAATTGATTTTTCTATTACTGTAAAAATGTCATTGGAATTTTTTTTTTTTTTTTTTTGTGATGGAGTCTCGCTCTGTTGCCCAGGCTGGAGTGCAGCGGCATGATCTCGGCTCACTGCAAACTCTGCCTCTTGGGTTCACACCATTCTCCTGCCTTAGCCTCCTGAGTAGCTGGGACTACAGGCTCCCACCACCAAGCCCGGCTAATTTTTTGTATTTTTGGTAGAGACGGGTTTCATGTGCGTCCGTGTGAAGAGACCACCAAACAGGCTTTGTCTGAGCAACATGGCTGTTTATTTCACCTGGGTGCAGGCAGGCTGAGTCCAAAAAGACAGCCAGTGAAGGGAGATAGGGGTGGTGCTGCTTTGTAGGATTTGTGAAGGTAAAGGAAAATTACAGTCAAAGGGGGTTGTTCTCTGGTGGGCAGGGGCGGGGGTCACAAGGTTCTCAGTGGGGGAGCTTCTGAGTCAGGAGAAGGAAATTCACAGGGTTAATCACTCAGTTAAGGTGGGGCAGGAACAAATCACAATGGTGGAATGTCATGAGTTAAGGCGGGGCAGGGCCTTTTCACTTCTTTTGTGATTCTTCAGTTACTTCAGGCCATCTGGGCGTATATGTGCAAGTCACAGGGGATGCGATGGCTTGGCTTGGGCTCAGAGGCCTGACATTCCTGTCTTCTTATATTAATAAGAAAAATAAAATAGTGTTGAAGTCTTGGGGTGGCGAAAATTTTTGGGGGGTGGTATGGAGAAAGAATGGACGATGTTTCTCAGGGCTGCTTCAAGTGGGATTGGGGCAGCGTGGGAACCTAGAGTGGGAGAGATTAAGCTGAAGGAAGATTTTGTGGAAAGGGGTGATATTGTGGGGATGTTAGAAGAAACATTTGTCATTTAGAATTATTGGTGATGGCCTGGATACGGTTTTGTATGAATTGAAAAACTAAATGGAATAAGAGAAGGAGAAAAACAGGTATAAAAGGTCTAAGAATTGGGAGGACCTAGGACATCTAATTAGAGAGTGCCTAAGGAGATTCAGCATAGTCCTGCCAGCAAAGATTATTTATTTACTTCAAGAGTTAAGAGTGGTGGTTTGGGGATAGCATGAGGAGATATCAGCTGTGATGGCCTGGAGAAACGGTGTAAACTGGCAGTGTAAACAAGAGCAGGGCATGTATGAGTAGTTGAGAATGGAGAATAGGAGTATGACTAGACAGAAAATAGTAGGGATGACAAGATTTTTGGGGGGCACAGTCTAAGTTGGTCCGGTGTCTGGAATGAGACTGGGGCCTAATAAAAAGGAGCATCTGTACAGGAGCTTAAATGGGCTGTACCTTGTAGCATTCTGAGGACAGGTCTGACTTCTGAGAAGGGAAAGTGGTAAAATTATTGTCCAGTTCTTTTTAAGTTGGTGGCTGGGCTTGGTGAGGTGTGTTTTTGAAAGACCTTTAGTCCGTTCTACTTTTCTTGAAGACAGAGGACTATAAGGGATATAAAGGTTTCACTGAATACTAAGAGCCTGAAAAACTGCTTGGCTGATTTGACTAATAAAGGCTGGTCTCTTATCAGACTGTATAGAGTTGGGAATGCCAAACTGAGAAATTGTGTCTGACAGAAGGGAAGAAATGACTGCGGTGGCCTTCTCAGACCCTGTAGAAAAGGCCTCTACCTATCTAGTGAAAGTGTCTACTGAGACTAAGAGGTATTTTAGTTTTTGTGGCTCGGGGCATGTTGAGTAAAGCTAATTTGCCAGTCCTGGGTGGGGCAAATCCTCGAGCTTGATGTGTAGGGAAGGGAGGGGGCCTGAATAATCCCTGAGGAGTAGTAGAATAGCAGACAGAATAGCAGATGGAACACTGAGAAGTTATTTCCTTGAGGATGGATTTCTACAATGGAAAGGAAATGAGAGGTTCTAAGAGGCGGGCTAGTGGCTTGTACTATAGCATAGCCTGCCTTTGCTGGTGTGTGGTGATTAGGCCTGGTGGAACTGCCATCAATAAATCAAGCGTGCTCAGGGTGAGGAACAGGAGAGAAGGAAATATGGGGAAATGGAGTGAATGTCAGGTGGATCAGAGAGATACAGTCATGGGGGTCAGGTGTGGTATCAGGAATAATGTGGGAGGCCGGATTGAAGTCCGGGCCAGGAATAATGGTAATTGTGGGACTTAACAAAGAGTGAGTACAGCTGAAGGAGCCAGGTAGCAGAAAGTATATGCATCAGGTATGAGGAAGAAAATCGATTTTGGAAGTTATGAGAAATGTAGAGAGTAAGTTGAGCATAGTTTGTGATTTTGAGGGCCTCTAAAAGTATTAAAGCAGTGGCAGCCACTGCAGGCAGACATGAGGGCTAGGCTAAAAGAGTAAGGTCAAGTTGTTTGGACAGAAAGGCTACAGGGTGCAGTCCTGGCTTTTGTGTAAGAATTCTGACTGCACTAACCATGCCTAGGAAGGAAAGGAGTTGTTGTTTTGTAAGGGATTGAGGTTTGGGAGATTAATCAGACAAGATCAGCAGGGAGAGCACCTGTGCTTTTATGAAGAATTATGCTGAGATAGGTAACAGATGAGGATGAAATTTGGGCTTGACTGAAGTAATGGGGGCTGTCTGTGAAGCCTTGCGGCAGTACAGCCCAGGTAATTTGCTGAGCCTAATGGGGGTTAGGGTCAGTCCAAGTGAAAGCGAAGAGAGGCTGGGATGAAGGGTGCAAAGGAATAGTAAAGAAAGCCTGTTTGAGATCTGGAACAGAATAATGGATTGTGGAGGGAGGTATGGAGGATAGGAGAGTATATGGGTTTGGCACCATGGGGTGGATAGGCAAAACAATTTGGTTGATAAGGCAAAGATCCTGAACTAACTTGTAAGGCTTGTCTGGTTTTAGGACAGGTAAAATGGGGGAATTGTAAGGAGAGTTTATAGGCTTTAAAAGGCCATGCTGTAGCAGACGAGTGATAACAGGCTTTAATCCTTTCAAAGCATGCTGTGGGATGGGATATTGGCATTGAGCGGGTTAAGGGTGATTAGGTTTTAATGAGATGGTAAGGGGTGCATGATCAGTCACCAAGGAGGGAGTAGAGGTATCTTATACTTGTGGGTTAAGGTTGGGGGATACAAGAGGAGGATGCAAAGGAGGCTTTGGATTGGGAAGAAAGGCAGCAATGAGACATAGCTGTAATCCAGGAATAGTCAGGGAAGCAGATAATTTAGTTAAAGTGTCTCAGCCTATTAAGGGAACTGGGCAGGTGGGGATAACTAAAAGGAGTGCTTTAAAGAGTATTGTCTAAGTTGGCACCAGAGTTGGGAAGTTTTAAGAGGTTTAGAAGCCTGGCCGTCAATACCTACAACAGTTATGGAGGCAAGGGAAACAGGCCCTTGAAAAGAAAGTAATGTGGAGTGGGTAGCCTCCGTATTGATTAAGGGGATGGGCTTACCTTCCACTGTGAGAGTTACTCAAAGCTCAGCATCTGTGATGGTCTACGGGGCTTTCGAGGTGATCAGGCAGCGTCAGTCTTCAGCCACTAAGCTGAGGAGTCAGTCAGAGAGCCTTGGGCCAGAGTTCCAGGGGCTCTGGGAGTGGCTGCCAGGTGAGTTGAACAGTCCGATTTCCAGTGGGGCCCGGCACAGATGGGACACAGCTTAGGAGGAATCCTGGGCTGCAGGCATACCTTGGCCTGGTGGTCAGATTTCTGGCACTTGTAGCAAGCTCCTGGGGGAGGAGGTTCTGGAGGAACACCTGGCTGCTGTGGTTCAGGCGTTTGGAAGTTCTTGTGTGCTGGAGATGTGGCTGGGGTTTGTCTCACAGTGGAGGCAAGGAATTGCAACTTTTTTTTATTATTGTACACCTTGAAGGTGAGGTTAATTAAGTCCTGTTGTGGGGTTTGAGGGCCAGGTTCCAATTTTTGGAGTTTTCTTTAATGTCAGGAGCAGATTGGGTAATAAAATGTATATTGAGAATAAGATGGCCTTTTGACCTTCTAGGGTCTAGGGCTGTAAAGCATCTCAGGGTTGCTGCCGAACAAGCCATGAACTGGGCTGGGTTTTTGTATTTGATGAAAAAGAGCCTAAACACTTCTGATTGGGGAAAGAAAAAGGAGCATTAACCTTGACTATGCCTTTAGCTCCAGCCACCTTTTTAAGAGTAAATTGCTGGGCAGGAGGGGGAGGGCTAGTCACGGAACGAAACTGTAAGCCGGACCAGGTGTGAGGAGGGGAGGTGATAAAAAGATTATAGGGTGGAGGAGCAGAGGCTGAGGAAGAATTGGGACCTAGCTTGGCCTGGTGAGGAGCAGCCTGAGGAGGAAGGAGAGGTCAGATAGGTCTGTAGAAAAGGAAGATTAGAAAGACTCATCGACGCTTGGGGTTGGCACTGAGGGGACAGGTGGGAGGGAAAGAAGGAAGATTTGGGACGAGTTGCATTGGGCACAGAGACTAGGAAGGGACTGACGTGTAAAAGAATGCCTGGATGTCAGGCACCTCAGACCATTTGCCCATTTTACGATGAGAATTATTTAGATCTTGTAGGATGGAAAAATTGAAAGTGCCATTTTCTGGCTATTTGGAACTACTGTCGAGTTTGTATTGGGGTCAAGCGGCATTGCAGAAGAAAATAAGACGCTTAGATTTTAGGTCAGGTGAGAGTTGAAGAGGTTTTAAGTTCTTAAGAACACAGGCTAAGGGAGAAGGAGGAATGGAAGGTGGAAGCTTGCTCATAGTGAAGGAGGCAAGCCCAGAGAAAAGAGTAGAGACACGGAGAAGGGGTGGGAGTTTCTTGCCCTCCAGAAAAGCAGAGAAGGGGTTGGGGCACAGGGATACGAGGTCGGGGCATGGAAATAAGGAATCGGGGTGCAGAGATACGAGGTTGGAGTACTTTCCCCTCCTCCAGAAAAGCAGAGAAGGGGTAGAGACACAGAGAGAAGGGGTTGGGATACTTGCCCCTCCCCCAGAAAAGTGGGACTTGCCACTAAGGGTGAAGGAGAAGGGGTTGAGGGGTACTTGCCCCTCCCCCAGAAAAGCAGAGAAGGGGTAGAGACATGAAAAGAAGGGGTTCTGGTACTTGCCCCTCCCCCAGAAAAGAGAAAAGTGGGACTTGCCTCTAAGGGTGAAGGACCAAGGCAGGCGTCCCTGTGTGGTCTGACACCTTTGAAACATGGGTGAATAATCAGAGAAGTGTCCCTGCAATGATTAAACACCAAGAGAAGGCTGCCTTCCCAGTCCGTGACCGGCGCCGGAGTTTTGGGTCCACAGATAAAATGTTTCTCCTTTGTCCCTACCAGAAAATGAAAGGAATTGAAATTAAGAGAAGGGAGAGATTGAAGTGTAGTGCCAAGATTGAAAGGAGAAAGAGGTTGAGGGATAGTGAGGGAAGTTGGAGAAGAGAATAGAAAGAGACCGCTTACCGAATTTGGAATTGGTGAGATGTTTCTTGGACTGGTCAGTCTGAGGACCTGAGGTCATAGGTGGATCTTTCTCATGGAGCAAAGAGCAGGAGGACGGGGGATTGATCTCCCAAGGGAGGTCCCCCAATCTGAGTCACGGCACCAAATTTCATGTGCGTCCATGTAAAGAGACCACCAAACAGGCTTTGTGTGAGCAACATGGCTGTTTATTTCACCTGGGTGCAGGCGGGCTGAGTCCGAAAAGAGAGTCAGCAAAGGGAGATAGGGGTGGGGTCGTTTTATAGGATTTGGGAAGGTAGTGGAAAATTACAGTCAAAGGGGGTTGTTCTCTGGTGGGCAGGGACGGGAGTCACAAGGTTCTCAGTTGGGGAGCTTCTGAGCCAGGAGAAGGAAATTCACAGGGTTAATCATTCAGTTAAGGTGGGGCAGGAACAAATCACAGTGGTGGAATGTCATGAGTTAAGGCGGGGCAGGGCCTTTTCACTTCTTCTGTGATTCTTCAGTTACTTCAGGCCATCTGGGCATATATGTGCAAGTCACAGGGGATGCAATGGCTTAGCTTGGGCTCAGAGGCCTGACAAGGGGGTTTCACCATGTTAGCCATGATGGTCTCAACCTCCTGACCTCGTGATCCACCTGCCTCAGCCTCCCAAAGTTCTGGGATTACAAGCATGAGCCACCGTGCCAAGCCTCATTGGAATTTTAATAGGGATTGCATTGAATCTGTAGATCTCTTTGGGTAGTATGTGCATTTTGCCAATATGAGTCTCCTGATTCATATACATGATATATCTTTCAATTTATTTGTGTCTTCTTCAATTGATTTTATCAATGTTTTATTTTTTTTAGTGTACAATTGTGGGGAAAAGAAAGAGAGATCAGACTCTTATGTCTACGTAGAAAGAAGTAGACATAAGAGACTCCATTTTGTTCCATACTAAGAAAAATTCTTCTGCCTTGAGATGCAGTTAATCTGTAACCCTACCCCCAACCCTGTGCTCCCAGAAACATGTGCTGTGTCAACTCAAGGGTAAATGGATTAAGGGCTGTGCAGGATGTGCTTTGTTAAACAAATGCTTGAAGGTAGCATGCTTGTTAAGAATCATTACCACTCCCTAATCTCAAGTACCCAGAGACACAATACACTGCAGAAGGCCGTAGGGACCTCTGCCTAGGAAAGCCAGGTATTGTCCAAGGTTTCTCCCCATGTGACAGTCTGAAATATGGCCTCGTGGGAAGGGAAAGACCTGACCATCCCCCAGCCTGACACCCCTAAAGGGTCTGTGCTGAGGAGGATTAGTAAAAGAGGAAGGCCTCTTTGCAGTTGAGATAAGAGGAAGGCATCTGTCTCTGCTCATCCCTGGGCAGTGGAATGTCTCGATTGTATATTCCATCTACTGAGATAGGAGAAAACTGCCTCTGGGCTAGAGGTGGGACATGCTGGCAGCAATACTGCTCTTTGAGGCATTGGGATGTTTATGTATATGCATATCAAAAGCACAGCACTTTTTTGTTTACCTTGTTTATGATATAGAAACATTTGTTCACATGTTTTCCTGCTGACCCTCTCTCCACTATTACCCTATTGTCCTGCCACATCCCACTCTCCGACAAATGCCCAATAATGATCAATAAATACTAAGGGAACTCAGAGACTGGTGCCAGTGCCAGTCCTCCGTATGCTGAGCGCTGGTCCCCTGGGCCCACTTTTCTTTCTCTACACTTTGTCTCTGTGTCTCTTTTCTCAAGTCTCTTGTTCCACCGGACGAGAAATGCCCACAGGTGTGGAGGGGCAGGCCACCCCTTCATACAATATTTCCCCTTGGTTAAATTTGTTCTTATGTATTTTACTCTTTTTGATGTGATTGTAAATGGATTGTTTTCTTAATTTGGAGTGAGGGGGATAGTTCTTTGTAGGTGTATAGAAATGCAACTGATTTTTGTATATTTGTATCTTGTATCTTTACCGAATTTGCTTTTTATTTCTAACAGTTTTTTGACATCTTTAGGTTTTTCTATATGTAAGATCATGTCATCTGCCACAGGGCAATTTTACTTCTTACTTCTTTATTTGAATGTTATTTATTTATTTATTGTCTAATTGCTCTGGCTAGGTCTTCAAATACTGTGTTGAATATGAGTAGTGAGAATGGATATTCTTGTCTTAATCCTGATCTTAGAGAAAAAGTTTTTAGCTTTTCATCATTGAGTATGATGTTAGCTGTAGGCTTGTGATATATGGCCTTTTTTGTGTTGAGGAACATTTATTTATTTATTTATTTATTTAGAGACCGAGTCTTTCTCTTTCTCCCAGGCTGGAGTGCAATGGCGTGGTTTTGCTCACTGTAACCTCCGCCTTCCAGGTTCAAGGATTCTTCTGCCTCAGCCTTGCAATTAGCTAGGAATACAGGTAAGTGCCAAGATGCCCAGCTAATTTTTGTATTTTCAGTAGAGACAGAGTTTCACCATGTTGGTCAGCCTGATCTTGAACTCCGGACCTCAAATGATCTACCTACTTCGGCCTCCCAAAGTGCTGGGATTACAGGTGTTAACCAATGCATCCAGCCTTGAGGTGCATTTATTCTATATCTAATTTGATGAGTGTTTTCATCAGGAAATAATATCTAATTTTGTGAAGTGCTTTTGTGCAGTTTTGAGATGATTATCTTTTTATTTTTCAGTTTGTAATATTGAGTACCACATTTATTGATTTGCATATGTTAATCCATCCTTGCATCCCAGGAATAAATTTTGCTTGGTCATGGTGAATGATCTTTTTAATGTACTATTAAATTCAGTTAGCTAGTATTTTTTTGAGAATTTTTGTATCTATGTTCATCAGGTATATTGGCTTGTAATTTTCTTTTCTGGTAGTCTTCTGGTCTGGCTTTTGTATTAGGGCAATTCTGGCATTTTAAAATGTGTTTAGAGGTATTTCATTCTTCTCAAGTTTTTGGAAGAGTTTGAGAACAATAGGTGGTATTTTGGTTTTTCCTTTAAATAATTGATAGAATTTACCAGTGAAAGTATCCGGTCCTTGGGACATTTTTGGTTATTGATTCGATTTCCTTACTTGTTATCATTCTGTTCAGAGATCTATTTCTTCATATTTCAGCTTGGGAGGTTGTATGTTTCTCAGAATGTATCCTTTTTTTTTTTTTTTTTTTTTCTAGTTTATCGACTTAAGGGCATACAGTTTTTCTTAGTAGTCTACATTTTTTTTTTGTATTTCTGTGGTATCACTTGTAATGTCTCCTCATTTATTTCTGATTTTATTTATTTGATTCTGCTCTTTTTTTCTTAGTTTAGTTAAAAATTTGTTAATTTCATTTATCTTTAAAAAAAACTCCCACTGTCCTATTGTGTTTCTAGTCTTTATATAATTTATTTCTGCTTACATCTTTGCTATTTTCTTCTACTAATTTTGGTATTAGTTTGTTTTCTTTTTTTTCTTTTTCTACTTTCCAGAGGTGTAAAGTTATGTTGTTTACTTGAGATCTTTTTTTTCTTCATTAGATCATTATCACTATAAACTTCCCTCTTTGAATTGCTTTTGCTGCATCTTGTAAGATTTAGTAAGCTGTGTTTTCCATTTTCATTTGTCTCAAGATATTTTTTAACTGTTCCTTTGAATTCTTTTTTGAGCCATTGATTGTTCAGGACCACATTGTTGAATTAACATGTATTTATGAATTTTTCAGTGTTCCTCTTTCCATTGGTTTCTAGTTTTGTACCATTGTGGTCAGAGAAAATGTTTGATATATTAACTTTCCAGAATTGGTTAAGACTTGTTTTGTTTCCTAACATATTATCTATTCTGGAGAATGTTTGGTATGCTAGGTGCTAACTGGGTGGGATGCAGCTGTTCTGGCTCCAGTGAAGGTGTGGCAGCATAGTCTCTGTATAGCTTCATCATTTGAAGTCAGTGTCAGTGAAGGTTGCAAGAGTCCTCAGCAGCTAAGCCAGTCAGTGTATGCAGTGGTGGTGAGGGCTGTTAGAGTCTTCGGTGGCAAAGGCTATTGGGGTCTTCCTATTCTCTTTTCTTTTCTCATGAGGAAAGCCTTGGTCAAGGGTATCTCTCTTGGTGTGGGTTCTGGCTCACAATTGTGCTCACCGTGGCATTGGCACTGGTGTCCGATATGCAGTGCTGCAGTGTTTGCGGTGTTAACTGCCGAGCCAGTGTCTTGAGCTTGAGCATACACAAAACAGGTATGGCGCCAGGATTTTTGGTAAGTATTGGTTTGGGGGGATGGCAACACTGGTCGTGTGGCAGCACAACAGCAGTTCCTGCTTGGATGTGGAGGGGCAAAGCAGCATCTTCTTCTCTGGGGGAACTGTGACAGCAGTGGCTGTTGGTTACTTCAGTGGAGAAAGCTGCAGATGTCCTCTGTGGAGTAGGCTGCTAGGGTCTGTGTCGATAAATGCTAACGGAACTTTTGCTCTAAAAGTTGTGAGGAATCCACAGTTGCTGCATGGGCTGTTGAGATTCTCTGTAACAAAGGCTGCCACAGCCCTCTGCAGAGTAGGCCACCAGGAACCATGGTGGCACCCATTGTATAGCTGACACTGGTAGTCCTCACCCTTCTTTGTTTCTAGCTGTTTCCAGATGTGTCAGGTATGCCTAGTGATCCCTTATGTTTGTTTTTTCTGTTTTCTGCTCCAATGTTAGCTATTGCTCTTAATTGGACTCTTGAGCCTACCCAGGGTTATTATTATTTGTGGATTGTTAAGTCATTGTTTATTGTAGGGTGACAAAGACTGCCATCTTGCCATCTTGCTAACATCACTCTCTGATTTTTATTTTAGAAGAAACAGGAAATATTTTTATGAAAACAGGATATTTGACCATATGCCTAATATATTTGAAGAAAGGAGAAATGCATTTCGGGGGACAGTAAATATAATTGTTCTGAGGCACTAGTGTTACATTAGTGTCATTCTTTTATTAATAAGTCCTCTATATTGATGGACAAACAGGCTGTATATATGCACCCAAACACATGCTATACTTTTGTACTGGGACAATCTTTCTGCTCATTTGCCATTTTTACTAGTTAACTTCTTTTAATTATTTAGATCTAAATTTAGATATTTCCTCCTACTCCCTTACTCTTGTAGGTTAGGTCATGTCCTCCTATGATCTCACATCACCACATACTTTTCATTTTTAATACTGTTGGTTTTACATTCACTTTTGTATTTATTCGAATAAACTTGGTTTCTGGCAGGAAACTGTGTTCCAAGAGGAAAGGATACATGTCAATTTAAAATTGTCACTATAACTTAGTGCCCAGAGTATTGCTGAGAACAGAATAAAGTCTCAATAAATATTTATTGAATACATGGGTAACAAAGGAATGAGTGCATAAATAAAGAGAGATAAGCATTTGAAAACTGGGACACACTTCTACATGGAATGTGAAGTATTAACTTGTTGAAAAAAATGAAATAAAAGGCAATGAAATATTTATTTTTTTATAGAACAAAACATTTCACTGATTTATATACCTAACTGCAGTTGACTACGTTTCCAGCATGATCCTCAACCTAACAGTGAAGAACTAGAGAGCTCAGAAGAAATCTGTTAGCCTCCCCAGAAAATAGTATAAAATGAATGTGCTTTGGATGATAGGCTATTAAGAAACCATGCTCAGATACTTAAAATAGCATATTCATTTGCCTAAAAGCATTTCTTTTTTGAAATAAGTAATTAATGTTAAGCACTAACAATATTTTAAGTGGTTCATATTAACCATGGCTACTTCCATACCATAGACCCAACTACTAAGAAAATATAGTAAACCTCCATATTAAAAAAAAAAAGAAAAAGAAACCCAGTATTTTGTATCACAATAGATGCATAAAACATTTTTGTCCTGGAGTAAAGTCACCATTAAAAAAGAAAGAGAAGAGGAAGTTATTTATTATTTATTTATTTCACCATTGGTAGATAAACCACATAGAATTAGGCCCATTACATCTCAATATGTTTCTTTGGCAAGACACATTGTATTGTTCCATAAGTAATTTCCTATTAAAAGTTTAGACATTTCATGGATCACTAGAAAATTATTAAATGAACTAATGTAATTATTTTACATAGTACTTCTGCATTAGAACTATTTAAATTACATGTGTATTTGCATTTAAATGCAAATTGCAAAACATATATATTTATATATTTTTATTCATTCATACCCATTGATATACAAATACATACACATGAATAGAGAATATACCTAGCATTAATGAATGTAAACAATTTTATATTTGCCTCAAAAATTTATTTTTAAATCGTAAACATAATACAGATATGCAAAATACCCCTTGCA
The DNA here is from genome assembly GCF_028885625.2 of Pongo pygmaeus. Classification (NCBI taxonomy): domain Eukaryota; kingdom Metazoa; phylum Chordata; class Mammalia; order Primates; family Hominidae; genus Pongo; species Pongo pygmaeus. The sequence continues at coordinate 150,405,598 of NC_072373.2, read as the reverse complement.
GTCTCCTTTCTGTCTCGTTCTTGTCAGAGGCAACCAAAATGCTTACATGAATTTAGCATGCATGTAATCTTTAGTGTTCGATTTAGAATTTCACTCAGATACTAGCATACAGAATGCATTATTCAATTATTTTTTAAAATTTTTGTGATTTGAATATTTAGCTATATATCTAGGTCAATATTTAATTACTTCTGAGGTTATAGGCTATGAATATTCCATGTTTTATTTATCCATTTCACTATAAATGGGTAGTTTGGGATTTTGTTTGTTTGTTTGTTTTTAGTATGTTAAAAGATTCTACATGACCTGAGCCACTGATACTTCTTTGATCACATTGGCTACAATTCTGCCATTTTCTCATTTTGTTCTTGCCTCCTTAAAATTCTTCAAAAGTTTGATAAGTGATTGTAGTTTTAAGCCACTAAGTTTCAGGGTAGTTTGCTATTCAGCAATAAATAACCAAAAAACATACTCTTTCAAAATCTTTAACATCTTTGTTTACATCAAAACCTTAGATTTAGTTGCTATTGGGAATGGACTGTGCTAACATGCTATACCTGGTATCTAGAAATGCTACTGATTTTTCTTTATTAGCCTTGTGTTAGGTAATCTTGCTAAAGTATCTTCTTTTTTCAAATAGATAGTGATTGTTCTTGGGTTTTCTGTGTAAACAAGTAAATATATCTCTGCAAATAATAAAATTTTTCCTTTTTCCATTCTTTGTATCTCCTATTTTCTTTTCTTATTGCACTAATTTAAACTTAAGTATAATGTTGACTGTCAGCAGTGGTAACAAGCATTCTTGTCATACTCTTGAGTTTAATGGGAAACTCCTTAATTTTAGCATAAAGTACCGAGTAAATTCTGATAGATTTTCTTTATTATGTTGTGGGCCATCCAAAACCACAAATTATTAATAGTCCTAGTGAAGAAAGCTGATGATTCACAATCACATACAAAGAGCCTATTTTCTGAGCCTCTTCAATAAAAGAGGTTATTGGGGCCACCTAGTCAGCTTCTGTGACAAATAAGGAAGCTGTGGACATTTAGGTTGCATCCACCTGTGTTGTGTATTTTTAATTTCCTGTGGACTCTTTACATTGTTTGTTGGTTAAAGTGGGAATAAAACAAAATGAAAGTAACCATAGAAGAGATCAAGTTCTCATTCTGTCCAGCACTATTTCTAGATGAACATGAGGATCTGGCCTAGCTCACAGATTAAAAATGATGCTTTCTGTTTCTAGTTTGCCAAGCATCTGCTTTAAATTTTTACTAAATTTTCTACAATATTATATCTGCATCTTTTTTGATATTTTTATTTTAATAAATGAATACTTTTTGCATTACTGAGTTAGTTGTGAATTTACAGCTGATGGGGGAAATGCCTATATTTCTATATCTATTATTTAATTTTTATAGCTAAAAATAGGCTGAAGAGCCATCTGAATTTTTGAAAAGAATAAGAGAATACAGATGCTCCCCAATTCATGATGACTTAAGATATTTTTACTTTATGATTGTGCAAAAGCAACATGCACATCAATAAATTACCTGAAGTATTCAATACTTCTTTGTAAAATAGACTTTGCATTGAATGATTTTGATCAACTATAGACTAATGTGAGTGTTTTGAGCACATTTATGGTAGGCTAGGCTAGGCAAAGATGTTCAGAAGTTTGGGAGTACTGAATGCATTTTTTACTTCAAATATTTTCAACTTACAATGGATTTATTGGGAAGTAACTCTGTCAGGAGTCAAGGAGCATCTGTACATGATTTGCAAGAAACTGAAGATAACATAATTTACTTTTTTACTTCCCACATGATTTCCTTTGTAGCAACTCCAGTTTTCAATCATTTAGCCCCAGTTGGAAGTTCTCCACTCACAAAATGGTTGTTATTTAAATAAGCACATGGGAAATGTAGGCACCTATAATGATTAAATTCTTTCTCATATTAGGATGAACTATGCTTTGCTTACATTCAATTAACTCAATCTTCTGAAGTTATTCAGGATAAGCCTAATCTCTCAACTAAATGCTAGTTTATCAGGTTTCAGAGACAGCTATCAAAAATAGCTATCAAAGGCTCGTAAATTGTGTCTTTTCCAGTCTAAACACATAAGTTTACTATATATCACTGTTTCCAGACATAACTACCCTAGTCACCATCCTAGACACTCTAATATTGTGATGCTAGAATGAAATTCAGTGATGTCTGTACACTTGGACCAGAAATAATAGCACATTATTATATCAGTCTTTTCCTTGGATAGTAAAACTGTAAGGTGCATTATTTTATTTTGGTAGTCATGTAATACTGTTGATTCTTATATCACATAGCATTTACAAATTGCTTTTGTCAAGGTCACCAATAATTTTCATGTTTTTAAAACCAGTGGTACTAATTAACATTTTCTTGTTTGGCGTCTGTTATTGGTTGAACTGTATCCCCTAGAAGAAAAGTTGAAATCCCAGCCTGTGAATGTGATCTTATTTGAAAATAGAGTCTTTGAAAATGTAATCAAGTTAAGATAAAGTCATACTTGATTAGAGTGGGACCTAATCTGATATCATTGGTGTTCTTATAAGAAGCGGAGACATGATCCAGGTATACACATAAAGAGAACATCATTTGATGCTGAAGGCAGAGATTGTAGTGATGCATCTAAGAATTAAGGAACATCAAGGATTATAGTGTTCACCAGAAGCTAAGAAAAAGGCATGGAAAAGGTTTTCCCCTAGAGCCTTTAACATGATCACGACCCCGTCAACACCTTGATTTTGGACTTGTGGCTTCCAAACCTATGAGAGAATAAGTTTCTGTTGTTTTAAGACACATCATTTGTGGTAATTTGCTATGACAGCCATAGCAAACTACTATAGATTTTTTGTACTGGAAAATGGTGGGGTGCCACTGTAATAAATACCTAAAAAGGTGGAAGAGGCTTTAGGATCAGGTGATAAGTAGAAGCTGGAAGAACCTTGAGGTAAGCAGAAAAAGCCCAGATTGCCTTGAAGGATTATTGATACAAATATAAATGCTAAAGTTACTTCTTGTGAAGTCTTAGATAAAAATGAGAAACATGATGTTGGAAACTCCTTTAGAAAGGTGCCTTATTATAAAGTGGCACAAAACTTGACTTAATTGTTTTCTTCTGTTGGGTGAAAAAGTGGAACTTGTAGGTGATGTACTTGCATATTTAACTTAGGGGATTTCCAAGTACAGTGTGGATGTTGCAGCCTGGTTTCTCCTTGCTGCTTATAGTAAAATATTAAAAGAAAGAAAGAAAAAGGAGGAAGCTATGAGGCAAATAAGAACTAGAACTTGAACATTTGAAAAATTCTCAGTATATGCATATTGCAAGAAATGAAAAAGCACACTCTGGAAAGAACACTAAGGGTATCATGGGACTAACTTTTGCTGGAGAGATTAGACTTGTGACTCATGAGTTCACTCAACCATCTCAGTAGAAGCTCTGCCATCTTGGACTGAAAGGGACAGAGATTTGACAAAATGTAAGAAGGCAGTCAGACTTCTGGAATTCCTGGGTAGGAAAATGGGCTGAAAGGGCTACTTGGCAATGAATACATATTATTTTTCAAGAAAAGCAAAGCATGATTTTGAGAGTAGCTCAGAGGCCAGCAGGGCTGTGGCAGATCTGCCTACACACTGATTCTGGTTTTCTAGCCTTCACAACTCTGAGATAATAAATTTCTGATTTTACACAACCTAGTCTGTGATAACTTGTTATGGCAGCACTAGGAAAGAATGAAACCTCTCAGCATCTTTTGATAGTGCTTAATATCATCTCAAAAATCCCTTTTACCATAACTTCTATTACACCAAGGCTTTGAGCTTGTTACTATTACTGCCTGTTTTTAATGCATTTTCCATGTTGCAATCAGAGTGTTCCTTTAATTGCTTATGTAACAGTTTATTTCCAGTGATTCTGGTTACATGGAACTCCTGCATGGCTATCTGGTTTTTTTTTGTTTGTTTTTTTTTTGGGGGGGACAGAGTCTCGCTCTGTCACCCAGGCTGGAGTGTGGTGGCATGATCTCAGCTCACTGCAATCTCTGCCTCCCGGATTCAAGCAATTCTCCTGCATCTACCTCCTGAGTATCTGGGATTAAAGGCATGCACCACCACACCTGGTTAATTTTTTGGTAGACACAGGGTTTCACCATTATGGCCAGGCTGGTCTTGAACTCCTGACCTCAGATGATCCACCTGTCTCGGCCTCCCAAAGTGCTGGGATTACAGGCGTGAGCCACCACTCCCAGCCACATGGCTATCTTTACAGCAACGATTCAGAGACCCAGGTTCCTGGAATCTTGTTGCTCCACCATTATATAGAACCACATAGAAAGATGTATTGATGGAGAGGGAATAATAAATGAGAATGGGGGATCATGTATTGGAGATTTTAATGGATGGGACTGACCTAGAAGCAATGCACATCTATCCTCTCACATTTCATTGATTAGAATTCAGTGGCATTACCACACCTAGATAAAAAAGAAAAAAAAAAAGCCCAGAAAATACAATCTAATTATGTGGGCTGAAGGAAGAAAATAAAGATTGTGTGACACTTACAGGTGTCTTCACTATAGTCCATTTTTACTCTTCATTAAAGGTTCATTTAACTCATTTTACACATTCACAGCCACTTAAAGCACTTAATGACTCCCAAGCAATACAAAGTGTTTCCAGTCACAATATCTAACTCAAAGTTCAGATGACCAGTTACCCAGAAGATGAATTATCCTCTCTATCAGATTCAGTTATGTCTCTTCCAGATACGGGAACCTATGCATAAAAAAGACAAGTTATCCACATTCCCAGTATACATATTCATTATTACATACTGAAGCTGGGATACAGTAACTCCAGTAATTACTTCCATGTAAAATGGGAAACATAGGAGATATCCTGATGGCTAGACCTTATTAAGATCTTTTACCCTAAGTGTGGGTAAATATTTTGATTAGAAAATGATCCCCATGTTGTCTGGAAATAAACTTTTCCCTTGTCTTCTGGGTACTGGATTTTTTTTTTATTTATTTTTATTTTTTAAATTGAGACAGAGCCTTGCTCTGTGGCCTAGGCTGGAGTGCAGTGGCACGATCTCAGCTCACTGTAACCTCGCCTCCTGGGTTCAAGTGATCCTCTTGCCTCAGCTTCCCAAATAGCTGAGATTACAGGTACACACCACCACATCCAGCTAATTTTTGTATTTTTAGTAGAGAGAGAGTTTCACCATGTTGGCCAGGCTGGTCTTGGACTACTGACCTCAAGTGATCTGCCCACCTCGGCCTCCCAAAGTGCTGGGGTTACAAGCATATGCCACCATGCTCAGCAAAATCTATTCTTTAGAAGGTTCTCTCGTCCTTTTTTCTTCATAGTTATATCACCAGTGGGTGTTGGGAAAACATCTTCATTGAGGCTGAAGAAAGTTTGCACGTTACTTTCAAATGGTAAAAATTTAGAGTTTCAAATGAGAGCTTAAGACTTGAACAAAGATATTTAGTACAGGCTCATGATTTCTTTGGCAATAGATTTCTCTTAAAAACTTAGCCAAACATGAAAGAAACTTAAATGCATATTACTAAAAGATAGCAATCTTAAGAGGCTACATACTATATGATTCCAACTATATGACATGCTCAAAAAGGCAAAATTATAGAGATGGTAAAAAGATAAGTGGTTGTCAGATGTTGGGGGCAGAGAGGGGTGAATAGGTGGCACACAAGAGGATTTTCCAGGGAGTGAAAATATTCTGTATAATCCTATATAATGGTGTATACCTGTTATTATATATTTGTCAAAACCCATAGAATATGAAACATAGTACTGAACCCTAATATAAACTATAGACTTTGGGTGATAATAAGGTGTGAATAAATGTATGTTCATTAATTATAACACCATTTATCACTATGTTGAATGTCGTTGATAATGGGTGAGAATATGTATGCATGGGGGTGGGGTGTATATGGGATATTGCTGTACTTTCCTTTAAATTTTGCTGTGAGCCTAAAAATTCTATTAAAAAATAATAAAATTAGAAAGAAATCACACAACCCAGCTGGCGTTAATCTGTTTAATTCTACTTCATATACCAATAACTATGTTCCAAGTTTTTCTTAGACCAAATTCCCAAGCCCGATTCACTTATCTGCTTCCATTCTTACTCAACACCTCTCAAATTAATGCTGGCTGTCTTGAGGATGCCTGAGACAATTAGTTTTGCTGTGAAGATAAAATCTTAAATTTGGTCATTTTTTTAAATAAAAAATCTTATTAGAATCTTGTAACTGAAAACATCTCTGGTCTTTTTCTTTACTACCAAGATTTTGAAATTTGCTTTTTCAATACGTTGAGGCACCCCATGCCTGGACTTTCTCTATTAGCTTACATTTATACCTGAAATAAACCTTGTTTTCTTTGTTTTCCTTATGTTTTCTTATGTTTATGTTTTCCTTATGTTTTCTTATGTTTTTCTCACATTAGTCAGTGCAGCAAATGATATTCTATACACATTGTAATTCAGACTCCTTACTACTTGCTACAGAGCTACAACTTAATAAATGTTTGATTCTGTCATCAGTTAGTTATTGATGACTCCTATACCAAATATTTTTCCATGAAATAGCCGAATTCTCCATCCCTTCAAGCTATGCTTAATTTCTCATTGCCTTACGCAGAACTGTAAACTAATGTTACATATATTAAATTTTATTTTATTTTTATACCATGCATTCACCAGCACCCCCACACCATTTTAAATATCAAATACTATGTCAGCCAGGATTCAGTTAGAAAAACAGGAAGGAATATAATTCAGAAAATTATGTAATTATACAACTCTCTATGAAATTAAAATCAGGGAAGACTGTACATCAATCAAAAGTCTACGAGATTTTAGGGATTCCAGAAGTTGCAAGAAGCACAGGAAACTGCCAGCAATGATTATATTTACCCCCACCTCAAAATGGGTAGGTGGAAGAAAAGTCTGAAAGGCCACTGTGAAATCTCACCTCTGACAAAATCCACATGTCTGCTAGAAGTAAAAATAATAATGGCTTCTGTTTCCTTTCTACCTTTCAAAACGTACACAATTGCTGCTCAGTGATGGATCTAATCCAGATCCTTACCATAGAAATTCTGGGAAATATAATGCCCAGATATCCAGCCCCTGAAATACAATGGTAGGGGGCTATGGTTCTAAGTTGCTAAAAGTCTGTGTTTCAGCTACCAACACATTCTGAAATCTTAAATTCATTTTCAAGGTTCTCTGAGCTCCTGCTCTGCGAACTTCTCACATTCACTCTATCCCTGATTTGCTAAGCCTCAGCCATTCTGGATTTCTTAACTGAAACACACCATGTTCTCCCTCAGATACAGGTTTTTCACATATTGTTTTCTTCCTGGAATATTCTCTGTCATTCATGTTCCCATTATTTGGCTAATACCTACTCATCCTTCAAATCTCACATTAAGCATCAACTCCCCAGAGTCTCTTTTGGAATCCCTAATACAGCTTAAATCACATTATTACATGTTTCTACTGCACAATGTTCCTTAAATGTCTCAGTTTTTAATGTACATCAAACTTGGTAGATTATTTAGCATCAGTTCCCACACTAGATTTTTATCTCCATTAAGTTATAGAGCGTATTTATCTTATTTACTACCATTTCCTTAGCAGCGTTTCTAGGATAACTCAACCTATTTCAAATTTATTTAACTTTATGTTACATGAGAATACTATTAAAATATTTTCAAATACTTTGCTTAAATTCATATTATATCCCTTTCATCTCTGAAAAGGAGAAAGTAAAGTTAGTGTAACATGACTTGTGAGTAAATATTGTTTTAAAAAATCAATTTAGAATCAACTATATAAACACTAACATTATGGTTCTTTAGTAAAAAGTTATCCAGCAACAGAATTAACAATTGAGTCAGATAAAATAGCATTTATCAACTGTGTATTATGATAAAGTGTATCTACTCATTGCTGTAGAAAAGGCAAAGATTACAAAAAAATCTTGTTTCTTCAAAGAATTAAAATTTATTTTATGAATTCATTGAAGTAGGGGTACAAAGACTAAAATGACATCAACAACTACAAAATTAAACACAATCAGGTAATGTCATTTTATCCAGCTACCATTTTGAACTGATTTTTAAGAGACATTTTGTCAAATGCATTATATTGGAATCCACATGTTTTGCATGAACTTTGTGTGTTTGTGTGTGTGTGTGTGTGTGGACAAAGAAGTATCTTTCCCTTCATGGGGGTTGGGGAGAGGCACAAGTCAACTAACTAAAAGGGTCCACCTTGAATTAGCAAAACAGATACTAGGAATTCAGAACTTCTAAACTAACAGCAGAGCAGTTCTTTCCAAAAGCTAATTTGAGACTTTTTTTGAGAGAGAGGCTGTCTTTTGGATAGGCTGATTACCTCTTCCTCCAGATTGTCTAAAGCTCTATCTGTTTTAAATTGAGTATTTAGGAATGATATATTTGGATTTCATTATCTCAGCACCCCATAGAAAGGACTCCACTGAATTTCTTTTAATGTTAAAATTGAACCTTTTATAGTTGAACAATGTCCATGTTTTTCATAAGATTGTGTGAAGGCATTATCCATCCATTATGTTCTTCAATGTCTTTAACATAAGAAACCACATGTTAAAGTCTCCATTCAGTTTTGAGCCAAGAAAATGTTTGTGTATGCAGGCAACCTTGGGAGAAACACATTTTTCCTTTTTGCCTTGGCTGCCAAGATGAACACACATAAATTCGGTGTTTATCTGCAGTGATTGACTCATCACAGGTGCCTGGTAACAGCAATTCTTCTGTTTCCTTAAAGTGCTTTTTTTCTTGGCAGGCCCTGGAAGGAATGTTTAACAGAGTTGCTTTATACTGTGTTGAAACTGATTCAAATGCTTTTAAAAAACAGCAAAACAAAAAGCACTAAATATAAATAGTAAATAATCAAATAAACATAATAATTACATAATCCTGATCGCCAGTGAATAATGCATTATCAGTAAAGGCTAACCTTAAGTTTTATAAAATGAAGTCAGTTACTTCATTTTATGTTTTCTTTTCATTATGACAAGAAAAAAATTCATGTGAGTTAGTGTCCTGAATTTTTTCTTTAAGAAAAATATTGATTGATTCATTTAAATTTTTTACATATCTATTCATCGATTCAAAAGTACATTTCAAACATTTATCATGTATTAGTATGGCAGACACTGCTTAAAATAGGAAGAGTGGTATCAAATCTAAGAGATTAAAAAAATAACAAAAAAATAATTTGGGTGGGAATTATTACACATCACTTCTTCACCAAATAGACCAAAATTTCTCAGAAAAAAAAGTGTGACTCAAACAGTAGGCTGGACAATAATATATTATTATAGTAATGGCTAGAAAGTAAATATGTAAAATTTAGGGGGTTAATATATATAACTACATTCTTATGAAATAGTAACTGTATTGTGTCAGGCATGGATATTTCTGCAGAACTGTGTGGGGCTTTCACTACCTATCACTAATCAGAAGGATTTTTAGATCCTTATAAAATTTTTTTTTACATTGCAAAATCTAACAGAATCTTGATCATTTTTAAATAACTTGATAATAAAATTTATCACTTAAAATAAGCAAATTTAAAAACAGTAAAAATAATTATCGGAGTACTGTATTGACATAAAAACATCAGATAATATTTAATTATTGGTTATGATTTTTAAAAAATGTATTAATATAGACAATAAGGTGACATTTTGACATTTTTTACTTGGCTTTTTGTTTGCTTACCTGTTTTGGGATAACAGCATAGTGTGATAAGCCAGATTAATAAGTGATTTTCTGGTCTTTCTTCAAGTGGTAAAATAATAAAAAGAGAAACATTTTCTTAACATCTTATTCTTATATGAATGGCTATGCAAATTGAGTAATCTTGTGAATTCATATATCAGTAAAGACTATATATGCCTTGTTTATTGAAGTAAAAGCAAAGATTAAGGAATTACAGCTCTGATCATTTTAAGAGAAAGAATTTTCCTGTGCTAATTCCCATTAGCTAACATTTATTTCACTTCTGAGCTAGATATTATTAATGTAAATCTATTCTTCTGCAGTCTAACATTTGAAAGCCTAGGTATTACCAGAGGAAATATTGAATGGCCAATCCAATAGTTGTCACTCAGGATTTTTATATAGCCTAGTTTCCACCATGTTTACATGAAATATATTTTTTCAGCCATGGACATATCAGTGTAAAAAAAGATATATCATCTGTATTAGTCTGTTTTCATACTGCTTTAAAGAACTGCCCAAGACTGGGTAATTTATAAAGGAAAGAGGTTTAATTGACTCACAGTTCAGCTTGGCTGGAGAGGCCTCAGGAAATGTACAATCATGGAGGAAGGTGAAGGGGAAGCAAGACACCTTTTTCACAAAGCAACAGGAAGAAGTGCCAAGCGAAGTGGGAAGAGCTCCTTTTAAAACCGTCAGATCTCTTGAGAACTCACTCACTATCATGAGAACAGCATGGGGGAAACAAACCCTGTGATTCAGTTACCTTCACCTGGTCCCTCCCTTGACACATGGGGATTATGGGGATTACCGGGATTACAATTCAAGATGAGATGTGGGTGGGGACACAAAGCCTAATATCATTCTGCCCCTGGTCCCTCCCCAAATCTCATGTCCCTTTCACATTTCAAAGCCAATCATGCCTTCCCAAGAATCCTCCAAAGTCTTAATTCATTGCAGCATTAGTCCATAAGTTCAAGTCTAAAGTCTCATCTGAAACAAGACAAGTTGCTTCCACCCATGAGCCTATAAAATCAAAAGCAAGTTAGTTCCTTTCTAAGTACAATGTGTGAGCAAGCTTTGGGTAAATACACTTTTTCTAAATGAGAGAAATTGGCCAAAACAAAGGGGCTGCAGGCCCCATTCAAGTCCAAAACCCAGCAGGGATATCAAATCTTAAAGCTCCAAATGATCTCCTTTGACTTTGTGTCTCACATCCAGGTCATACTGATGCAACAGATGGGCTCCCACAACCTTGGGTAGCTCTTCCCCTGTGGCTTTGAAGGGTACAGCCTCCCTCCTGGCTGTTTTCACAGGCTTGTGTTGAGTACCTGGCTTTTCCAGTCACACAGTGTAAGCTGTGGGTGGATCATCTGGGGTCTGGCAAATGGAGACTCTCTTCTCACAGCTCCACTAGGTGATGCCCCAGTGGGGACTATGTGTGGGGGCTCCAACCCCACATTTTCCTTCTGCACTGCCTTAGCAGAGGTTCTCAATGAGGGCTCCACCCCCACAGAAAACTTCTCTCTGGACATCCAGGAGTTTGCATAAATCCTCTGAAATCTAGCTGGAGGTTCCCAAACCTCAATTCTTGACTTCTGTGCCCTTGCAGGCCCAACACCATGTGTAAGCTGCCAAGGCTTGGGGCTTGTGCCCTCTGAAGCAATGACCTGAGCTGTACATTGGACCTTTTGGCCATGACTGGGACACAGAGCACCAAGTCCTGAGATTGCACCAAGCATCAAGTCCCTGTGCCCAGCCCACAAAACCACTTTTTTTCACCTTGCCCTCCAGGCCTGTGCTGGGAAGGGATGCTATGAAGACTTATGACATGCCCTGGAGACGTTTTCTCCATTGTCTTGGGGATTAACATCTGACTCCTTGTTATTTATGCAAATTTCTGCAGCCAGCTTGAATTTCTCCTCAGAAAATGGGTTTTTCTTTTCTATTGCATTATCAGGTCGCAAATTTTCTAAACTTTTATGCTCTGCTTCCCTTTTAAACAAAGGTTTCAATTCCAAATAATATCTTTGTGAATGCATAAAACTGAATGCTTTTAAGAGTACCCAAGTCACCTCTTGAATGTTTTGCCTCTTAGAAATTTCTTCCACCAGATACCCTAAATTATCTCTCTCAAGTTCAACATTTCACAGATCTCCAGGGCAGGGGCAAAATGACACCAGCTTCTTTGCTAAAGCATAGCAAGAGTCCCATTTATTCCAATTCCCAACAAGTTCCTCATCTCCACCTGAGACCACCTCAGCCTGCAATTCATTATCCATATTACTATCAGCATTTTGGTCAAAACTATTTAACAAGTCTCTAGGAAGTTCCAAACTCTTCCACACCTTCCTGTCTTCTTCTGAGCCCTCCAAACTGTTCCAACCTCTGTTGATTACCCAGTTCCAAAGTTGCTTCCACATTTTCTGGTATCTTTAGAGCAGCACCCTACTCTCTGCAGTACCAACTTGCTTTATTAGTCCGTTTTCACACTACCATAAAGAACTGCCCAAGACTGGGTAATTTATAAAGGGAAGAGATTTAATTGACTCACAGTTCAGCATGGCTGGAGAGACCTCAGCACACTTACAATCATGGAGGAAGGTGAAGGGGAAGCAAGGCACCTTCTTCTCAAGGCAGCAGGAAGGACAAGTGCTGAGTGAAAGGGGAAGAGCACCTTATAAAACATCAGATCTTGTGAGAATTCATTCACTCACTATCATGAGAAAAGCAAGGGAGAAACCTAACCCATGACTGAATTACCTCCACCTGGTCTTTCCTTGACACATGAGGATTATGGGAATTATCAGGATTACAATCCAAGATGAGGTTTGGGTGGGGACCCAAAGCCTAGTCATATCATCGTCAGACAATCTTAAAATTCAGAAGCAGATAGAGTAATATTAGACAAAGTAAGTATCACAGCAAAAAAAAAAAAAAATAGCCAGGACAGAATGATATTGTATAGTAATAAAAGGGTCATTATGCCAAGAATACATAGTAATTCCAAATGTTTGTGAACCAAGCAACAGAACTGCAAAATATGTAAAACCAAAACTGATATAATTGAAAAGACAAATAGACAAATGTATAAAGTCGGGGACACCAATACCCTTTTCTCAACAATTGATAAAATCACTGAACCTGAAATTAGCAAGAATATAGAGGAACTCAATAGTATCATCAACTATCAACAACAGGATCTGACTGATATTTATAGAACTTTATATCCAATCACAGTGGAATATGCGTTCTTTTCATGTGTCCATGAAATGTGTACTAAGACAGCCATATCCTGGGTGAGTCATAAAACAAACTTCAACAATTAAAATTATACAAATTGTTCCCTTGTGAAAATGGAAGTAAACTAGAAATCAAAACTAGAAAGATAACAGGAAAACCCCTAAACATTTAGGAATTAAAAAAAATACTTATAAACAACCCATTTGTCAAACAGGAATTCTCAATGAAAATTTTAAAAAATATCAGCATCAAACTAAAAATTAAAATAAAACACATCTATATTTATGGAACACAATAAAGCAATGTCAAGAAGGAAATGTATACTACAGATGCACATATTAGGAAAGAAAATATGTTTCAAATCAATAATTTTATTTTTCACTTTAAGAACTTAAAAGAAGAGCAAAATAAACCACATCAAGCAGAAGGAAGGAAATAATAAAGATAACAGCAGATATCAATGGAACTGAAAACAGAAAACAGTAGAGAAAATACAATGAAACAAAGAGCTAATTGTTTAGATATATTAATAAAACTGACAAATCTCTATCATGACTTACAATAAAAAAAGCACAAATTACCAATATAAGAAATGAAACAAGGGATATCACTACAGATTCAATAGATACGAAAAGGATAGTAAGAAAATATTATAACAACGCTAAACACAAAAATTTGTCCACTTGATTAAATAGACCAATTTCTTGAAGAACACAATCATCACAACTCACCAAATGTATTATAAAAAGGTAATTTGAATATCCTTTTAATTACTAAGTAAGTTGAATTACTAATTTAAACTTCCTCAAACAGAAATCTCCAGTTCAAAATAATTTCACTGGAGAATATACTAAAATGTTAAAGAACAATGAACAAGAATTCTGTGAATCTCTTTCAGAAAATAAAAGACTTGCTTCCCAATTCATTTTATGAAGGTAGCCTTACCCTAATATCAAAACCAGACAGGGAGAGTATAAGAAAAACACAAATATTATCATGAATATGCCACAAAAATTCTTAACAAATTATTCTCCAACAGAATTTATCGATATATAAAAATAATTATACATTATGACTAAGCTTGTTTATTTCAGGGATTTAAAGGTGGCTCAAGATTGCAAACTTATCAATATAATCTATTATACTAATGAGCTGAGGAAGAAAAATCACATGCTCTATTAATTGATGCATAGAATGTTTTATAACAAACTTCTAGAACAATAGGAATAGAGGGAAACTTCTTCAGTGTGATAACAACATCTACAAGCAACATAAAGCTAACACTGTTTAATTGGGTAAGACAATGCTTTATCTGTATAATTAGAAGCAACACAAAGGTTTACTTTCTTATAATTCTTACTCAACAGAACACCGTGCTATAAGTTGTAGCAAGTGCAATAAGGCAAGAAAAACAATAAAGGCACACAAATTGGAAAGGAAGAAATAAAAATGTTCCTATCATATTTGCAAAGGAAATGATGGTCTACATAGAAAATCCCAAGAAATCTATAAAAACATTCTTAGTGCTAACAAGTAAATTCATCAAGGTCACTACAATGAATGTACAGACACCAAAATTAAAATCCAAGATCCTTCACAATCATAAAAAAAAAATACTTAGATGTTAATCTATCAAAACATGTACAGGAGTTGTAAACTGAAACTACAAAATTCTGATAAAAGAAATCAAAGATCTAAATAAATGGAGAGACATACTGTGCACATGAATTGGAAAACTCAATATATAAAATATATAAGTTGTTTCAAAATTGATATAAAGGTTTAATGAAATTGATATTAAAATCCTAGCAAGATTTTTTGTATATAAATATGCATATATATGAGATTTATCTTTTATACATAAAATATATATACATATATACAAATATGTGTATATTTTACATAAAATATAGTTATACATATTTTGTGTATATATAGAGAGATATGCGGAGAGATATTTCTATCTGTCTATACATAGATGGTTGGATGGATAGATTGATAGATTTATCCACAAATGCATGTGGAAAGAAAGGAATTCAAACAGCTAGAAAAGCGTGGGCTCTGTGACTCCTGCCTGTAATCCTTGTGCTTTGGGTGGCTGAAGAGGGAGGATCACTTGAGATCAGGAGTTTGAGATCAGCCTGGGCAACACAGTGAGACCCTACCTCTACAAAAAAATTAAAAAGTTAGCCAGGTACCGTGGCACGTGCCTGTAGTCTCAGTGACTTGGAAGGTTGAGTCAGGAAGATCACTTAAAGAGCATAGGAGTTCCAAGCTGCAGTGAGCCATTGCAATCCAGCCTGAGTGAAAGAGCAAGACATTGTATCAATAATAATAATAATAATAATAGTTAAAACAATTTTGAAAACAATGAAGTGGGAGGAACCAGTCTACCTGAAACCAAGACATTATATAGCTACAATAATCAAGAGTGTATAGTTTTGGACAAGGGATAAACGCAATGATCAATGGAACAGAATAGAAAACCAAGAAGTAGACCCACAGAAATATACCCAACGGATTCTTGAGAAAGGTGCAATAGTAGTTTAATAGTGAAAAGATAACATTTTCAGCAATAATGCTGCAATAATGGAATATTCACAGGCAAGCAATAAATAAATGAGCTTCAACCTAATTATCTCAAGTTATACAAAAATTGATGTAAAAATGGACCATGAAATTAAATGTAATACATAAAATTATAAAATTTTTAGTGAAACACATAAGAGAAATCTTTGAGATCTAGAATTAGGCAAAGTGTTCTTAGACTTGGTTCTGAAAGTAAAATCAATAGAAAGAAAGATTGATAAGCTAGATAAAATCAAAATTAAAAACTTTTTATGAAAAGCTTTGTTAAGATAATGAAAGCTACAGTGAGAAAATATTTGCAAGCAACATATCTTACAAAAGACTACTATTAGAATATATACAAAGAACTTTCAAAGGTCATCATAAAAATTTCTATTAGAAAATGGGCAAAAGACATGTAGAAGCATTTTATTGAAGAGAATATCAGATGACAAATAAGCACATGAAAAGATTTTCC
The DNA here is from genome assembly GCF_028885625.2 of Pongo pygmaeus. NCBI lineage: Eukaryota > Metazoa > Chordata > Mammalia > Primates > Hominidae > Pongo > Pongo pygmaeus. The sequence continues at coordinate 150,389,466 of NC_072373.2, read as the reverse complement.
TCATCTCTAGCCATTAATCAAAGGCTAAATTAAAACCACAGTGATAAATCACTATATATCTATCATAATAGCTAAAATAAAAACGAGTGACAATAACATCAATTGCTGGTAAGACGTATAAAAGATGTTCACTCATACATTGATGCTGGTTGTGTTAAATGTTACGGCTACTTTGGAAAACATTTAGGCATGTTCTTTAAAAACTAAAAAGCAACTATCATTCAACCTAGCAAATATACTCCCCACAAAGTTAAAACTTAGGTTCACGCACACAAAAATCTATACATTAATGTTGATAGCAACATTATTTATAATAGCCCAAAACTGTAAACTCAGATGTCCTTAAATGGGCAAATGGTTAAACATACTGTGTTATCCATTTATACCATGGATTACTACTCTATAATAAAAAGAAACAAACTATTGATACATGTAATAATAACTGGATGACTCTCTAGAGATTTATGTTGGGTGAATAAAATCAGTCCCCCAAAATCATATATCATATGATTCCATTCACCTAACATTTTTGAAATGACAAAATTATAGGAATGAAGAACAGATTCATAGTTACCAGAGTTTGAGAAGGAGGTAAGAGTGGGAGGCAAGTAAGTGGGTATGTCCATAAAAGAACAGCATGAGGAATTCTGATGACCAGGAGAGAATGGAAACCAATGGGTGAAATGGAGAAATTCAAAAGAGAATTAGGATAGGTAGAAAGAATCAGATCGAAAAATCTACAATTAAAAAAAACAATATCTGAAATTAAGAATTCATTAGATGTCTTTAAGAGGAGATTAGATATTGCAGAAAAGTACACTAACAAACTGGAAGTCAGGACAATAAACAACCAAAGTAAAGCACAGAGAGCAAAAGTAACTGAGAATACAACATGCAGCATAAGGGATATGTGCAATACAGTGGGGAAGGTACAATATATGTCTAGTTGGAGTTCCAGAAATAAAGAGGAAGAAAGAATAAGAAAGAAGAAAAACCTAGAGAGATAATAACTAATATTTCTAACTGATATAAGCCATTTATGCATAGATTGAAGTTCAGAAAATCTGTAAATGCATAATTTATAATAAATAAAATACAAAGTAAATTTTATTAGGCACATCATAGTCAAACTGCTGAAGAGAAAAATCTTAAAAACAGCTTCTTCAAAAACAACAGTGAGACTTAGAACTGACTGATGACAGACATGGAAGACAGAAGAAAACGAAATGCTGTATTTAGAGCAGTGAAAGCTTCATTTCTATGCCTATTGAAAATATCCTCTAAAGATGGAAGCAAATATGTGCTGTTTCAGACAAAGTACATCTGACTGAGATAAAGTATTATTACTGAATCTGCAAAAATAAAGTTCTGAATGGCCAAAGTATACATAATGGTATAAAATATTGTAAGTTATAATTACTGGAAAAGTTGAAAGTAGCAACATATTTTGCTCTGAAAATTGCAGCATCTGCCTTAATTGCTTTTGACTGTGGTTTTGAGTGCTTTTTTGTTTAGATTAAAAAGTTAAGTAAAAATATAAACTCTGTTTGTTCATAATATGAATATAAAATTAAAACTACATACAAGTCAAATAAATTATGCATAATGAGAAACAAGAAGTTTGTTTACTGAAAGCTGCTATTCCTACATCTCTCATAGCATTTGTCCTTTTATCCACAAAAATCTATCACCAAACTATAAAAGGCTTGGAAATTTACAACTATGCCTAGCACAAAGTGAGTAACCAATAAATGTTTTCTGAACATATTTTTTTTGAAATGTAAACATGGTGATTTCATCAGTACAATTCTAATTAATACCATATAATCAGTTCATCAAGCTGAAAATGGATGAAAATGCACAAATATCAAAAGCATATAGAAATGTCAGAAGGTCTGCCTTGAAAAGTGAATTGAAAATCAGCTAGCACTCAGTCTGGTGGCATTTAGCATTCCTATCGCCCATAAACAACTGCTATATGTGACATAATTATTATCAGTATTTACCCTGGAAACAGTTAATCCATTACTTAATATGTATTTGGAATTGAGTCAAGGAAAATATCAGATAGAAAGAAAGAATTTCAGCGGTGATTTGCAGTCTTTGTCAGTAACTCATGCTTGTAAACCCAGCTGTATGATTGCCTCTATTTAATCCATCTTTTTCATTTTTAAAAAGCCACCAGTTATCTTGAAAATAAAATAAAATAAGCCTTTTTTTCAAAGGTGGAAAATTGTATCTTCGTGTAACGGTAACATAATGCACTGATGCTGATAACAAAATGGAATAAAGAAAAATTAAAGGCATTTAGAGCCTGGCTCTTACAAGATGCATTCACATTCTTTTATCTGACTTTATATAAATGAACACAAAAGAAATAATACACTCCAAAAGACAAGAAAAGAATACAGCAGGAGGGCTGATATAAGAAAAATATGTGGAAGGAGGATGGTGGTGCTGGACCAAAGACAGGAAAGTCATAAGCTGGCAAGAACGATCAGAACAAAATGAGCATATAAGGAAGAAACAATGTGACTTTGGCACTAGCAGGGCATCTCAGATGCTGTATTTGGTGCTTAGGTTATGTTCAGTTAGCTGTTTGTGGGCTCGCAAAATGAGAAGAACATGCAAAGTTCCCACCAGGATGGATATGTGAGAGGTGAGAAACAGATTTTCGGGCTTCTATCCCACATTTGTCCTTAACATTTGCTACATACAAATTATAAGTAAAAGGAAGAGTCTGAAATATGTTGCAGGGTACAAAAGAACCATGTGTCATGGTCATGCATGCCAGGACCTCAGAATTGGGTCCCTCTACAAATTCTTCCCTCAGTGACACAGAATACGGTACAGACATGTATTGTTTTCCAAAGTTATGTCTTAGGGTGGAATCAAGTATTGTTTCTCACATTACAATAATCTGGATTAAGAATCAGGGTCATATTTTTAGTACTGTTAAATGTACATTTTGTCCCAAGAATCATTATGCTTCTTTCATTGCTTTTATACAAATGTAAACACACACACACACACACACGCACACACAAATTAAACAGCTCAAGTACTAGAAATACTACAGCAGGAGCTCTTTTACAGAACTAGGCAAGAAGTAATACATTACAAAGAGGATCATGTTACTTCCTTGCTAAAAACTCTCTTTGATTCCTAGTTAATAGCCTTAGAAGAAATTCCGAATTCTTTAGCAAGGCACATAAATGCTTCACAATCTGGATCGTGCTTATGCAAACCTCTCCTCTCACTCTGAGGTATATACATAATAATATGTTAATAATAAAATGTTGAAAGAGCTAACACTTATGGAGTGTTATCTGCCAACAATCTTTCTAAATAGTAGACATATTAACTCATTTAATTCTTAAGTCATATTAAGATACATGTATCATTATTATTCCTATTTTAATATATTCCATTATTATTCCTATTTATAATTTTATCTATAAAATTCCTATTTTGTAGATGAATAAATTGACATAGAGAGAGGTTGAGTAATTTGTCCCATTTTATGGCAAAGCCAGGATTCAAACCCAGGTCCTTGAAATTCCCCAAGTGCGGTGTGCTTTCTCTGACCTCTGAGGCTTGAGCATCAAACTTTCCTCCTACGTGCACCTAAAGCCCATCCTAGGCTTACTCTCATTATGTAAAATAATCGTACCTTAGTGATATTTCCTGCTTATTTTTCTGCTCACAAGAATATAACACTACATTGAATATGGCTTTATCTTTTTCATCACTGCATCCTCCTATTGGTAAAGGATCCTCCTATTGGTAAAGGCTCAAATTCAAGCTCCCACCACATTTGATAGATGAAGATTGGGGAGAAATTCCTCAATAAATTGGAGCTTCCATTTTCTTATCCACAACCACTTGGCAATGATTTCAACTATAGTTCATAAGGTCTAGGTGAATGCTGTTTATAAATATACATGATTGTATTTTAATTCAAGCCTAAAATTAGCCCAGAGAAGAAAAGAGTGCTATCTAAAATAATGCTTCTTTTATGCTTGAAGCTAAATACATGTTTTTTTGAGTGAATGAAGGATGCTCATATTGATTACTTACTCTGTGCCACACATACTGTTAGATTGTTAATAGGTCTCCATGAGTAATGCTGACAAAATTAATAAATGAGTGAGTCAATTGAGTGGACAGGTCACTTGCAAGTGTGATGTGACTAGAAATGAACTAAAGCCAAGAATTACAATTTCTGCTGATTTTTGGTAATGCTTAGAATTTCCATCATTCGATTAATTACTTTAAATTAAAGACTGTTTCCAAAGATAACTCAATTGGGGATACTGGATCAATATTTTAGTATTCGTTATTTCATCATTTTAGTTCTTGCTCTGTCTCCATCCCTCTGCTCTCCCAGTCTCCTTGCTTTTACTGCTCAAGTTGGAAACACCTTTCTGTGTTAAGTTAAAATGCAAGTATTCCCCAAATAACAACAACAACAACAACAAAATATAAATTCCTCTTTCCAGCTTTAGGAATTACAGGATTAAACATAATGCTGGATTAAATGCCTTGTCATCTCACATCTATTGGGAGGTAATACATTCTTACAGAGGTGGGCTGTTTCATGAACTAGAAGGCCTGATCATAGGGCATTTTCAAGGCATATAGATCCAGGATGGAGCACGTTGGAAGTACTGGGTCGACAAGGAAAAGATGATGTCATGTGAGACACTAAAATAAAACAGAGAATGCCTGTATTAGAGGTATGCCAAATACTCCTATTGGTATCAGAAAAGGCCCAAATTAAAGCTCCTCACCAGATGCGATAGATGCAGATTTGGGAGAAATTCCTTAATAAATTGGAGCTTCTATTCTTCTATCCACAATCACTCTGTAATGATTTTAACTGTAGTTCATAAGGTCTGGGTGAATGCCGTTTATAAATAAAGGTGATTGTATATCAAGTGAAGCCTAAAATAACCCCAGGGAAAGAGAAAAAAGTGTTATCTAAAAATGCAAACCATACTGTGGGGGCTGAGGCCCTGTAGAGACAGTGAACGTGAAAGATATTACTAAGAGACAATCACCTGAAAGGTGGGGATTCTGGATTGCAGAGAAGATGAATGGGAAACCTACCCAGAAGGATGGGGAAGAGCAATACTACAATGATGCTCAACAGACGGGTTGGTTCATCAGGTCCTGACACAGTCATTGGATTTGCCATACTGCATCTATTGAGGATATCAAAATATCAACTAAGCTACTTAAAAAAAAAAAAAAAAAAAGAGCTTCACACACTCCCTCTGCCTCAGAGCTCCTGGAGGAGCCCACCTAAATTCCCCTTCTCTGCCCTTGAACCCTCCAGAGCTGCGATGGCTAATGAAAACAGCCATGGTCATCTCCCTCCTTCCAGCCAAGAATCAGCAAACCAAGAGACTTATGCATTTTCTGTTCATCTTGATCTGGAGCCTATTTACCACTTGAGTCTCCCTAGCCATATGCATAGACTTGCTGTTTTCAAGCATGACATGGTCTTCCATCCCTCTGTATGGTTTTATAAACATCACCATCTCCCTAAAATGTCCTCTCTTTCCTGGTCTATTTGCTTAATACTTCCGTCTTTTAAAGTTTTAGCTTTAAAGTCATTTTCCCTTTGAAGTCCATTTTTATATTTTCCATCAGGTAGATTTGCCTATTCCCTTTTTTATGCTCCTTCAAAACTAAATATCCTGTTCTTTGAGTTTAGCACATATAACATCTCATTGTACTTATTTATGTGTATGTCAAACTCCCTTCCCAGCAATACACTTTAAACAACTTGAGGAGTTTAACAACATTTAGCAAATATTGGGAAATTAAATAAATATTTAACAACATTTAGCAAATAATGGGAAATTAAATAAATATTTGACTTAATAATGAATAAATTAATTAAACATAGAAAATAATATTTTCTGCCTTTACAATTTTCTCTTAGATGAGCTTGCAGTCAGAACATCTGGTGCATAGACTCAATATTTCATAAAATGTGGAAAAAAGCTTTTACTAAGAAATAAGGAAAAAAGTTTGGGTATATTTCCTTTGACAGCAATTAGTTCAGGCCCAATTATTTCTGGTATCTGGGAATTATTTAAGTTTTCAAAACAAACAGCGTCATCAATGGAATGAGTGTAACTAACAACAGCTTATTATTAATGGAAATAATGGAAATTAAGGAATGTTACTCTATATTACTCTGTGAATTTCTTTTCCCAAGATGACAAGTTTTCTTTGTGTGTTCTTCTATGTTAATTGGGATTTGCCCTGGCTAATATTTGGAGAATAAACAAACACTACAGACTCAGAATGTAAAAACATAACTACCATTCAGAAAAAGTGCATTGCAAAAGGAAAAGAGAAGGTGACAAGACCATAGCTTAACACATCAAAATGTCTGGCTATCTTTATTCCTTGTGTTAAACCAAAATCCCTTCTGAGATCTGCTTTGTTGTCAGAGAAGGAAGAGCTGTCTGGGGACACTGAGGCAGGGTAGGTTAGATCTGATGCTCAAACAGAAGAAGGAAAGGAAACCATATATTCTTAGGTTACTTCAAGAGTACTGATAATATTCATCTGAAAGGGAACATAATGTCTATCTGGAAAAAATAATTAAAATCAAAAAAAGCTTACAGGATTTGTCCAGGATGGTAAATAAGATTCACAAGATCAGTGTTTGACATGGGTGGGAAGTTGAGCAGGGAGTAGAGGGGAGGGCGAGGGTTTAAAACATTAACTGTTCTTTGAGTTGAGATATTAAACTTTTATAATATTCGGCATGAAATCCTATTGATTGTGTAAAGGCTAATTTCCTTGTCATTGAATATAAGAGAAAAATATATATGTAACAGTGCCATAGTCAAGAGAAAATGTTTATTTCCTTGTCTTGTATGAGAAATCCAGATTAAGGGCTAATAATGTACACAAAGAATTATCAAATTAGATTGAGACATGGCCCTATCATAGAAAGATTTCATGAAAAGTTATTTAAGCCTGTTTTTTTACTTGCAAATTTATTTCCAGAAAGTTATGTTTATTTTCTCTTTTGCGATTTTCTACACATAGTATTTGTTCATTTATTTATGTCAGTTTTAGTGTTATTTTCATAAGCATTAAAAAAAGCACATCAAAATTTGGTAGGTGCTACTTGGGGAAAATACCTTCCCATTTTCCGTTCTTATTATTTTATTTGGTTTATTTATTTTTTAGCATGTACAGAGCATTTTCATAATATAGGAAAGTATACTGCTATTTCTGTGTAATTTGAATAATATTTAAAATACTGATTTTTCCTTGTTCTTATCCAAGGACTGTGATAAGGTTACCTCTGTTTCTATTTTTTCCTCTTTTTCTCTTATAGCTAATTTATCCACCTGGAGTTTAGTTTTTTCTAACCAATCATCCTCATGCAATTTAAAAATAATCATTTCTTTGCTTACCTTTTCAGAAAAAACACTTGAATAAATATTAAATAATGAATTGTTACTATTATTAAATATAATGAACATGAGTATAAAGCATGTGTCTTGTCTTGCCCAGTCACCATATTATTATGAGGATTAGCTTTATCCACCTGGCTTTGATAAGATGAACATGTAGCAGGAAACTACCCCTTATTCTATCTGGATGGTGCTTCACCAGCTTTTTTGTCTATTTAAGACCAAATAGATTATGAAATCAAATGAAATTTCAATCACTTCTTTACGGAGAATAGATAATCATTTCAAGACGATACTGTGCATGACTGTGGTGGTGGTTGTGATATCGGTTTCTGATCCAGGTAAATCATTCCCTTATTCAGATTGGAGTAGCATCTCATGCCCTAGAATTTTAGGGGTGCTCCCTGTGCTTTCAATGAGTCTCAAACACACCAACTCTCATCTACAACTCTCTGTTTGCTCCTTAATTTCTGCAGCCCTGTGCCCCTTTTGTTCCTACTTTTTCTTCTTTTCCTGGGATTTCCCATTCTTCTCTACAAAAATGACCAACTCCCAGTTCCTGCCTGGGTGGAAGTGACAATTTTATTACTTTTTCTTTCACCTTGTGATTCTACAAAGGGAAGAAATGAGCCCTGGTTTAAGGCTTGCAGATCCATTGGTGAGATGGGGAGGAGACTCTTTTATCCACAGGAAAAACAGTTGAGGGGGGGGGGTTCCTTCTTATACTGGTCTGCTATGACTGCCACATTAAAATACCACAGACTGAGTGGCTTAAACAGCAGAAATTTATTTCTCAGAGTTCTGGAGGTTGGAAGTCCAAGATCAGGGAGCCTCAGTGTGTTTATTTTTCCTAAAGCCTCTCGCCTTGACTTTCAGGTGACGTATTTTCACTGTGTCCTCACATGGCTGTTTCTCTGTGCACATGTCTCCCCAGGCCCCTGGCTTTTCTTCTTCTTCTAAGGATACCAGACCTATTGGATTAAGGCCCTACCCTTATGACCTCATTTAACCTTAATAATCTCTTTAAAGGTTTTATCTCCAAATTGACACAATGGAGGTTAGGACTTCAGCATATGATTTTGGGCAGGGGGCAATTCAGTCTATAGCATTTCACTTTTGGCAGTCGGAATCTTCCTAAAAAAGAAAAAAATATATATATATATGTATGTACAGTTTACACTTCTAGGATTAGAACTTCAGAGAGGTCTTGATACTTGTTATATTGGATTAATGTTCCTCCTATTAATGTAGATTTTACTTTATAATTTCTGAATGTATATCTTTGATCCTATTAGAATTCATTTCAGTTATTTAAAAGTGATTTTTATTTTTCTCACCTTCATTGTGGTATAATACATATCCAGGGTATAATTAACTTTAAAAAAGAAAACCAAAATGTCCAGGGAACTAATTGTATTTTTCATACGACACAATTTTGATATTGATGTAGTAACTTCTTCTTTCACTGAATATGGTACTCAGAAAGCCTGTCCAGCTCTTATTGGTGTAATTACACACATGGAAAATCTTACCTTTTAGTGTTAAAACAGAGGAATACTATCATACATTCTGAATGGCTGGGATGCATTTCAAATTGATATGAGAAATATTCTTACATATTTCCTTTCCTTGAAAATATATAACAAATATCTAAAACTGGTAGTCAAGCAGCCAAACTCCATACACAAATTTGTTTTGTTTCTTGCATTTTTTTGGTTTTATTTTTGTTTCTAATGACATAGAATGCTTTTCACCATAGTAAGCATTATTTCCTTCCAGTTCTCCACATCACTTGCCTACCTATAGAGACATATGATGCTTACATTCTCTGATTTAAAAGACAGAAAATATATGATATAGAAATATTTACAAAACATTTTTTTCTATTATTTCGGACTCAGAAACATCAGGGTGGATGACTGGAGATGAGCAATTTTAGGTGAAAACTAATTTTTATATATGCCTTCCATTTTTTCTGATGTGAATAGATAAATTATTATTTGCATATTTTAAGTAATTATATACAAAATCATGCCTTACTAAGATTTGGCCTAGATGATGTATTTTATTAAATAATAAATAATATGCTTTGCCAGAAATTCAAATTTAGAAGACTTCATGTTAAAATTCATATCATTATCCAAAGATCAGAAAAATGAAATTATTGTCTGCATTCCCAACGATCAGTATAGCAGAGTATTGATGTCCACTGTGGTCAGTCACATGTTCTTTTATTCACACAGGCCCAGCTCATCCCTATGGTTTTATAACCTTCTCAGTTTCTCACTCCTTTTATTTGTGTGATGGTCCTGGTCCCAACAGCTTTTGAGTATGTGACTACTACTTTACGTTCTCACTTAACTTGATGATAAATGAAAAGAATCAAATTAAACAAGATTAAGCAATACAAAAGGAGTTTATTGGCTCAAATAACTAAAAAGTCCAAGGATGAAGCTATCTTAAGGCACAAATTTGGGGACACAAATAGTTTTGTTATGGCTTTGATTTCTTCATTAGGTTCTGCTTTTCTCTTTGACTTAATTCTCTGTTTAAACATGATTTAAACTAAATTGTTTGTATAGGTAGAACTTTGAGAGCTAAGAAGGCACTTCTTGCTAATATCTTCAACAAACATCAGGGCTAACCTTCATTGGCTTAGACGAAGTCATGGTTTGCTTTCTTAATGAATATTGTGACTAGTGCTAGGAGTTATCCAATTAAGTTTTGGTCATGTGCCCAACCTAGATTTCATACTTCACTGGGACAACATATACTGATTGTGAGCTTGGCATGTAGAGATTCAGGTCAGACAGAACTAATTGCAGATATTCCCCAATTTCTTGCTTCCCAGCATTCACATTTTTTATTCAATACAGCAAAATTTTAAAACACCTGTACCTAACTTGGTACAGAGATACCACAAACCAATGTAGACATACTTAAATTTTCCCTAGTATAAGATTACTTAATACCTCACACAATTACTATAGCCAGTTCCTAGTCCAAGCCAGGTGGTTAATAAGCCATTCTTTTGCTCAGTGTCAGAAGTGACTTCTTGTGGTCTGGAACTCACCCTTATCATACTCAATGTATCGTGGCCAGTAAGTAGAATCTCTTCGATTATAACTTCATTTGGACAGTGCAGATGGGGAAAGAATATATGGTATTCATCTGTCCACACCAAGAATCATGTCCTTTATGTAGGTGTACAAAGGACCCCCTGTACTGCAGTAAAGACAGCTCCCTGGTAAACCAATCTGGCTATTTCTGATTCTTCAATTTGGAAGCTTTCACGTTTATATTTTCCTATAATGTAACATCTGAGGAGGAGATTTCAAAAAATATCTTTCTAGTAATTGCTATGACTTGACATTCCCCTCTCATTGGTACAGGTTTGGATCATGGTACCTGGGGATGACATTAGTAGTTAAACAATTTTAAGATTTTTGTTTCCCTAACTTGAGTTTATCAGGCAATAAATCTAATTCCATTTAAATTTCCATTCAATTTTTCCCATCAATTTTCTCTCAATCTACTCCTTAGGATAGTTACCAAAGGCAAGTATCTAAAAGCTTTTTATCTGTATTCCAGCATAGGTGCTGGTCTCTAAGTAGCTTCTGTCTGGGTTTTCACATCTAAAACAATACGGTTAATCTACCCCTACCTCAGAGTGAAACTCAATTAACTGCTTATTTTTTTATGGTGGACTTAATTTTTACCATTTTTAGACAGTTTGTGTAAATCTGAAGATACTAGGGAGGTATCCACGGCCAAACTCTGTCTCTTTTTTGGAACTTATTTTGTTTTGTTTCCAGCTTTCTTCCTTTAGTGCAAGGCTTGGAATGGGACTTTTAAGCAATAAAATGTACATGACTATCATACTGTTAGATATCTTAAAATGATGAAAACTGGGTATATTAGTCTGTTCTCATGCTGCTAGTAAAGACATACCCAAGACTGGATAATTTATAAAGAAAAAAGGTTTAATTGACTCACAGTTTCACATGGCTGGGGAGGCCTCACAATCATGGCTGAAGGTGAAAGGGAAGCAAAGTCACATCTTACATGGTGGCAGGCAAGACAGCTTGTGTAGGGGAACTCCCCTTTATAAAACTATCAAGTCTTGTGAGACTTATTCACTATCATGAGAACAGCATGGGAAATATCTGCCTCCATGATTTAATTACCTCCCACTGAGTCCCTCTCATGACACATGGGAATCATGGGAGCTACAATTTAAGATGAGATTTGGGTGGGGACACAGCCAAACCATATCACTGGGGGAAAATTTCTTTCTCTATGTTAAGTCATGTGTGTGTGTGTGTGTGTGTTTTCCAATGTTCTGTTCAGATCAGATTCTATCTCATTTGTAGGAATTTACTTAAAGTCATGAGTAATCAACTGATTTATCTGTCCTTTTATTTTTATATTAATTCTCTTAAAGTTCCAGCCAAAATAAACAAGTTGTTGGCCTGAGTCACAGTATTCAACAACTAAAAATTTATCATGTGAAAAATATTGACTCCTTATAACCTGAGGTATATCATCCACCACTCCAGTCTCTGTAATTGCAAATTTGAGGATATTTTCAGTCACTAGGCTGGAGTGCAGTGGCTCGATCTCGGATCAATGCAACCACAGCCTCCTGGGTTCAAGTGATTCTCCTGCCTCAGCTTCCCGAGTAGCTGGGACTATAGGTGTGCTCCACCACGCCCAGCTAATTTTTTGTATTTTAATAGAGACGGGGTTTCACCATGTCGGCCAGGATGGTCTCCATCTCCTGACCTCGTGATCTGCCCACCTCAGCCTCCCAAAGTGCTGGGATTACAAGCATGAGCCACCATGCCCAGCCTTGCATTTCAAATCTCAGATCTATTTTCTTCTGTAATGGTGTCATTATAAGCCAAATTTTCTTAAAAAGTGCTGAAGATGGCCACCTTTTGTTGCCTTTATAGCCTAACCCATTAGAAATGAATCTCCTTTGCCTGCCTCACATCATGGGCTCCTCACTGTGTCCCTCCACAGTATAAAATTAGATGAGATATACTGGATGGACAGGCCTGAATATGGGGCTCACCTACAGTGCTGGGTGATGAGAAAAGTCTTATTCAAATCCTTGGAATGAAATCAGGAGTGGTTCCCAAAAAGTAAACAACAAAGGTAGACAATTGTCTATGATAGTCTACAATAAATGTTTTCTCTCAAACAAGAAGAATATTGTCACAAAAAAAGATCACCAAACTCAGGTTAGTTTATGAAGGTATTTTGGACAATGATTACTTTATCCTTCTACTTGCTAAAAAAAGTGAAATTATATGATTCAATTGATACAAGCAAGATTGGCTAAGAAAAAAAATAGCTACATATATGCAAGTTAAATTATGACAGAAGCAACCAAATGAACATTTCTCATTTTCTTCCACAAAAGTACTTATTTATCGATTAAAGCCAGTTGCATTTTAAAAATATGACCTCTCATTTCTTCTGCCACATCACCCACTCCTTTCTGAGGTCCTTTTGTTACTAAGAGTTTTAATGCTGGTTTCAAGTATAAGGAAGAAAAAATTACTCCACTACCTTCTTAGGGTCTCCAGTTGGGTGTAAGCATTAAACTGACATAAGATAGATTCATGGGATAAATGCATATGCACTTTATAAATTTTACATTGACATGGGAGCCCCCGCAAGATAATTGAGACCTAAAGGAGCAGTTAAGAGTTGAGTTTATATACTGAATTGAACAAAAAATGGTAAATTATGAAAATGTGACAAGACAAAGGGACTTGAAATAGGGCAGTTAATGGTGGAAAAGTAACAAGGAAGGTCAGAGTTAGTTTACAAGGTTTACAGATTTCTCTGTCTGTACTCCCCATTCCTGATCATAAGAATGTTATTTTCCTTCTGGTATAAGAAGGGCAACTTCCATAGAGTGGCTTTATTTCCCTCCTTCAGGATGAAAAATGGGAAGTCAGAGTATCCTTCTTGCACTTCCTGTTTTTCAAGTGCCTTAGCTCAAATAATACTTATGCCAAAGTGGCATATTTTAGGTGGCATGTTCTGCCACCCTGCACAAGATATTAGCAGTCTTTGTTGTTATTGTTGTTGTTGATTACCAACTGAGACTGACTAGCTTTATTAAAAATAGATTAGCATTCACTATCATCAGGAAAGAGCTTAAGGTAAGATAACTATATTAAGCATCAAATATAAAACATGGGAAAATGTTTGACAAAGCATAACATACTATTTAAGCCTTTTCAACAGTGTGAAAAGACAGATTAGGAAATTGCTTTTGAAGTGTCTTATAATGGTTGAATTAGTTCAGGAAGAGTACTCTGCTATTAGCTGTAGTGGTTTTTGACCTCAATACGCTGTTCCTCTAATAAAGGCCCACGTAAGTCAACAGTACAAATGAATTTAAAGCATAAGGTGTTACAAATGTCTAACTAATGCCAGTGGTTTTCAAACACTGCTACATATTTGAATCTTCTGGGCCCAGGCCCAATTTAGGGGGATTCTTATTCAATTGATCAGGGGTATTTAAAGCTCCTCTGGTAATTTTGATATAGACACAGGGATAGATACACTAGTTTCAGTGAACATGGTTAGGATATCCACATTTGCCAGTAACAGTGATGTCACTTTAGAAACAGAGACAGTAGAAGTTTGAGTAAATAAACAATGTGCTTACTAAAGTGCAATTACCTAATTTGCACTTATTTCACATTTCACAATTACCTTATTTCACATTACTTCCATTAAAACCCGCAAGAAATCTTTCTGGTAATACAGTGCTGAATTATTGTATAGTTATTTTACAGAATCAATTTATTTTTAGTCAGAAGAACTGATGAAAATATATCACTTTCTTTTCAAGGTGTGTGGGAGGGTGGGGGCGCTGAATTCAAAGAGTGCATACTCTTCGATAAGTCAGTTCCTTCTTTAAAAAGAAATTTACTGAGCACTAGGTAAGCACTAACCTAAAAATTAGAGGTACATGGGCAAGACTAATAAAAATCCTGTTCTCATCAATCTTGAATTATTATAGTATATATAACTTTATCTTCCAAAACAGTGAACACATTTTCTTTTTACTTTTCTTACAGCACAAAACAAATGTCTGCTATATTTGAATCTGAAATTAATTCCTTCGATTTGGGGGCCACTGAGCAAAATGTCCTACTGCTTTAAAATGACTAAAGGAAAAGTAACATGTGAGGTTAGCAAAGTAAACAGAAAGAAACCAAAGATTATTTGGAATTAAAAAGAGACGTAACTATACAGATGCAAATTATATTTTTTCAATAATAAGAGAAAATCATGGGCAATATTTGCCAATACATTTAAAGATGTAGATAAAGTCTCAATAAAATATAAATGATTTAATATTAAAAATAAATTAAAATCTTGAATAGTTCAAAACCATTGAAGGAATCAAATTGTTAATTATAAATATCTTCCCAAGCACCAAAAACCCAAACAGACAAATCAAAAAACCACCAGACCCAGTTCATTTTAAAAGTCAAACAAAATGTTTGTGAAAATGAAAAAATTATAAGCCGATATCATTTATGAATGTGGATGCAAAAATAAAAAATATTAGGACATAGAAGCCACCAACATATAAAAATAGACATATATAATGACAAAAGTAGGTTTATACCAGAAGTGCTAAAATAATTTAAGATTAAACAATCAACATAGTTTATTCATTACATTAACATACTAAAAGTGAAAAATATTATTACAGTAGTAGATGCAACAAAAGAGCATTCAATAGAATCAGTTATCCATATATGTTTTAAAAATTCTTAGAAAATATGAAGAGTCAGACAATGTCAACTGTAGAAGAACTAGAACAATGGAAGCTTATATTAAATTTTGGGTGAGTTGAAAATTTGTATAACCATTTTAGAAAACCATGAATTATCATGAAGATTTATAAAATATGACCTAACAATTTCATTCCTAGAAATATACAAGATACCAGTGGGTTTTTACACTTGAAAGTGCATCAGATTCATCTGGACAGGTTGTTAAAAACTGTACCCCATTGCCCCCAGAGTTTTTGATTCAGCAGGTCTGGAGTGAGACTGAAGAATTTGCCTATCTAACAAGTTCCCAAGTGATACCTCTGGCCAGGAGGAGAAACTTTGAGTACCATTACTATGAAGATACACTTGTATTTGTGCAACTACAGACATGTGAAAAACTAGAAACAAAAAAAAAATTTCCACGAGGAGAGGAATAGATACATAAAATCCAATGGAATCTAGTACTAGTGACAATGAATAGTCTACAGCTCATACAACAACTTGGATGAATTTCTGATCTAAAAAAGGAAGTTGCAGAAGAATACATACAAAAACCAATTTGTGTAATTGTCAAAGCATGCAAAACACAAATATATAGTGATATGCAGTTTTTTGATAAAACGATACAAAAAAGCAAATGGAAAATATACATATAATTGAGGAGTGTTCACTTCTGATGGGAAATGAAAGATAATGGAGCAGAGCACACAGGGTTTTAAACAATACATCTTAAGATGAATGGTATGAAAGTAGGTATTTCTTTTTCCTTTTTTTGGTAATACATTTTAACTCTCCTATGTGTTATAAACTAATAAATATATTGAATATTCTATAATAAAGGAGTAATCCCTAATTAGTACTAACCTTAATTCAGACTGCTAATCTCTACTTTCATTGTCTTAAATAGCTGCTTTTATAAAACTGTCTACATAGTTCTCCACCCTAAAACAATTCTAGGGAGAGACGTTTATTCTTTATCTCATAAACGTTAGAGGATCCTTTGTGTTTTAGTCTTTAGGTCTACATTTTGTAAAATGATGATAAGTTTTTACTGCCAGCTAGATAAGCTATTTCTCTGTGACCTTCCTTAGAAACTACTCTTTCAGCCAGATATGTCCAATCACCTGCTTCATTCAGTTATGAATATAATTTTATAGAAATTCAAAGCAGTAATATTTTGAACTTGGATTTAAAGTTACCTAGTCTAGTCGAATATTTGTTGCATGGATTTCCCTTGCAATGACACAAATAAATGGCTTCCTAACCTCAGACTGAAGTTCTATCATTGTAGGAAATTGAGTAATTAATGAAAGCATTTTTTAAAATATCATTGCAAAACTAAAACAAAAATAAAAGTGTCTGGAAGAAAAATTTCCCAGACTTCTAAGCTTCAAATATTAATACAGGCTTTGGAAGCAGAAAGAATAAGCCTGAATTCCAAATTATGTGAAAGTTTTTCAAGTACTTGTAAGTACTTTTCATTTTTCCTCTAAATATTCTCCCCTTCAATAGGAATATCTTCAGCTCTTTTCTTGTAACACTCTCTTTTGGACACACTCAAATTTATCAGTGCTTCTCTAAGACTATGACAGCACTCAAACCCAAATACCACTTATCATTATCAGAATATAACATTTATTAATACCTGCTATCATAATTTTAATTTATTTTTGCAGAAGTATGACATTGCTAACATGTGCTGAGGTTCTGTCAAGCTAATGTTTTTCAGTCTAATGAGCCTTCTGTTAATACACAATGTTCACCTTTAGGCATAACTAACAGTCTATGTAAAAGTTTTGTCGTAATTTTTTCTATATGTTAAGGTTTAAATTAACTTTTATCTTGTCACATTTACATTATTAATCTATTGTGTTGGGATATTTTTGGATCTCAGATATGACATCCAACATATCATTATCCCCACAAGTTTTCTATAACCCACACAAGTCACTAACCTATTTTCAATATCTTCATCAAAAGACATTGAAAAAAATTGAATTAGGATCTGGAACAAAACCTTAAACAATTCCCTGAAGGTTACTATTGATATATTAGTCAACATTTTCTGGTAAGGTTGTTTAAGTAGTTACCATTAATGAAATGTTTCTTAGTCTAAATTTCATCATGTTTTCCACTAACTTATTATGAAAGATTTCAAGTGCATTATATTTATAAAGCCCTCTTGATTTACCAGTCTCAAAATCCTTTCAAAAAGTAAATAAGGATAGTCTGATATATTTCATTTTCATTTCAATGAACATCCAATGGTTTTTCCTAATTATCTCTGACATTCTTAATGTCCACAAAACATCTGTGAGCTAATCTGTATAAAAATTTTGCATCAGATCAGTAACAACTTCATATGTCTTCAGTATCCCCTTCTCTGGGATGAATATTTTATTTCTGTTTTCATTGCTTCAGTACCCCTTTCATTATTTTCCTGGTAGCAGAATCACATTATTTTGTGATAGAATCCATAGAATGTCTTCTCAGTGAGATTATTCTGAAAATGGTCTTGTGACTCTGGCCGGAGTGATTGGCTCAAGAATGGGTAGACCACCAAACTTCACTCAATACCAAAACTTTTTTGATGAAACGATTATCCTTGTCTCTTGAGGTAACTTAGGTGAGAGCATGCACTTCCCTATTCGGGTCATTGAGGTGAAAATAATGGTAACTGTCTTTTTCAGGGGGGCAGTACTGACTATAACCAGATGACTATCTAGAGATAAGTAGGGCTGAGAGATGGAGAAATAGGCCTCTGATGTCATTACTTGTGTCTCCATATATCTTAAATCAGCTGAATATTTAAGTTTCTCAGTGGTGTGAAGCAACAAATTCTAAAGATAAGAGTCGGATAATATATTCTCAAACCTACCCAAAACTGTTTTAGGTGCTGTAGTGACTGAAGACATCCTTAATGAATAATAGAGTTTTGCTTTTGAAAATCAGCATTTGTCTACTTCCTCAGTGTATAGGCAAGTCTTCTGATTTCTCATAGATACTGTTTTGTATGTTGGCTCAAAAATAAAGTGAAACATTGAGAAATTTGCATATGTTAGTGGACATTTCACTTCTTTCATATTTCCTACTGTGCTAAAATTATCTTTGTGTCTTTCATTACTCTGCTTCTTCCTTTCCTCTATACTCACCAAAATGTGTTTAATAATTTTAGGGCACATTTACAGATAATTGGCTTTGATTTCCTCAGTTTTTAGAGGAACTGTATTTAAAACAGTTTTTAAAAACTACTGTTTGCATTTTAAAGATAAACTATTAAGAAATAATCTTTAAAAAAGTTTTATATATTTTTTCTACTACTGTACAAAGGCATTAAAATAAAATTGAACATGTTTGTTGTATATGTGATCAGAAAACATATTTATATGTTACTTCACGTTGTCAATCACCGTAATTTGTTTTTTTAATATATAGTCATTTGATTTGTCTTTCTCATATGAACACTGAGAAAATACACCACAATTTGGAGACATAAGGTCTCCCTCTAGACTTTCTTTGATTGAGGCTGCTTCCTGCAGTACCCAAGCTCATTTTGAAAAAAATTGAGCTTCTAGGCATTCTAATGAGAACACCATTTGGAAAATGAACCAATGAGCTGCTGCAATTTAGAGGGTGCTATAAGTCTTACATTGGTACTAGGAGAGGTACAAAGTTCTTGAATTAATCTCAGTGGACTAATTATGGTCACTTAAGTGTCAGTATTGTTAACTTTTTTCATTGCAATGGAAAGAGCTAACTCCTTTGCTTTTCTAGGCCAGCAGAACACCCACCACAGCAGGAGGTGGCATTCATTTGAAATAATGTGCTGTAGGGAGAGCCTTTATGAACTAAATGTGCAGAAACTTGAATATTATTTTGATTAATTGGTTAATTGAAGTGCTGCTACTATTGTCCTTAAAATTAGAATGAAAGTAATCGTTATAGTGCTGTCAGCTAAAAAGTGGCTGGACTCCAACCGTGAAGTTTATAGAATTCTGTATTTTTATCTATAAAATATTGTCCACTGGCAGGAAAGACAGTTTACCTTAATAAGGTAATAAATATTTTTGAGGAAATATTTATGTATCTTATAATACTACCTGGTACTAAAACCCAAAGAACATCCTAATAAAATAGTGAGCAAATGATAAATTTTTACTTTATTTCAAAGGATACTTGGAAGTTTTGTGTTTTAAACAGTATTCATCACTACCTTCTTTGTTGGCTGATGCTAGGCTGATGCTAGGCTAAAATGACACCAATAATTAGAATAAAATTGCATTGTGAAACTAACTAAAACACTCTACTGCTATTATTTAGTTTAGTACTTCCTTCTTCATACAAATACAATAAAGGCCATAATTGGTAGGGAAACATATCAATAGGTTATATGTCATAATAAAAAGATAACATAAGGAATTTTGACAAAACTAACAGTGAAATGTGATTTTTCTTTAGATATAAAAAGAGGAAGAAAACACACTACAATCTCACAAAAGAACTTTCATTTTGATTTCACATCCACATCCTCCACCTACAAAATGCTGAAATCACAACTACATTACCACAAAAAAATTTTATAAGTTCACATAAATCATTTGGAAATGTGCATCCTTATGCAAACTTGTCATTATAATTTTGTATAAAATATTACCTCTTTCAAAGCATATTCGATGAAGTGGTCACATTCTAATATTCTATTAACCAGAACACTTTAATCCCAATTATGTTTTTTTAAAAAAATCTTTAATTAAATAAAAGAGGAGTCTGGAATCACAAAACAATCTTTGCTTTTTTACTCAAAATTACTGTCTCAGAGTTCTCTAATTTTATACTAGATTAGAATAATCAGAATTCTACAGAGTGCCTTTTCGGTCATTCATCATTCATGAGTATAATGGAAAAAAATGTCTGTAATTATAATCAGTTAGATCATTAAAATCCTAAATTCTGATATCAAAAGAACAACACTTTAAAGAATTCTTTATACAAAATATAAAAGTGTATTTTTGACTACTTATTCCATGTGTGATGAGGCCAATGATTTAGTTTTCCTTCCAAATTTCAATACTGGGATACTAAAAAAGAGAGAAAATTGATGGCCCTTAGAGATTCACTCAGCAACTATTATAACTGCTGTCAAATCGATCAACCAGTTAATCATAACTGTGAATAAAATATAAGAAATGTACTCAAAATAATAAAGTAAGTATCTCTAAAATTATTTAGAGATATATATGTGTGACACATATAGTATGGATCGTATGTATGCATATGTATATTACACACATATAATATCCGTGTATATATAAAGATACATACATGAATAATAAAATTTTAAAGTTAAGTAATAGAAACATAAAATTTAGGATAGAAGAGAAACAGGATTATAAGAAAGGGGAACACAGGGCTATTCAATGGCATTGGCAATGAACTCTTTCTAAGTGGAGTGGTGGGTTCAGGTCACTGTCTCACACTTTATAAATTTCTTTGTGTGAACATTCTATATTAGAGAAGGTAATTATAAAATTACTAGATTGATAGGCTTAATAGCAGTATATAAACAGCCTGTACTGTTAGGCATTCTGAAATAATTTAAAAATTTTTAAATTTCAAAGACTAAAGCAACTAATATTTTCTTATTTACATGTCTGTACATTGTAAACTAGACTTGTTGTAGCTGGTAGAATCATAATAGAACAAGTCAAAACAAGCAAGCACATTTCAACCCTTTGTTTATTTCACATCCACTCACATTGCTACTACTAAAGAAAATCTCTGTGCTAAGCTGAAAGTCACTATGGCTGCACTGTACACTTTGCCTGTTGTAGGAGGAGGACCTCAAAGCCACTTGAGAAAAAGCACGTATGTATATATTAAACATCTACTATAGGGAAGAAATGAAGAATTAGGAAAAATAAATTAATCTACCACATTACTAAAGAAAAAATTAGTGTTCTGGAAGTTATCAGAAAAAGAAAAAACAGTGGAAGTATTAAGAGAAGAGTTGTTTAACTAGATTTCCAATTATTCCAATGTAACTTTACATGCAAACAGGGATATTTGTTAAAATAATAAAAATATAATTTATAATTTAAAAACTATAATTTTTTTACCATTAAAACTTATGGGAAAATATTATAAAACTACAATTATAATATACCCAAAACATACACAACTTATAGTATATGTATGTTTTATATAATTATATATGTATATATTTATTAAGTACATAAATAGAATAAGAAAATGTAATCTAGGTAACAAAAGATAAAACAGAAAATTAAAAAAATGAAAAAACAAACATTAAACATCTAATGTTTAAAAACATTAGATGATATAAAAAGTGTAAATATAACACCAATTACAATTAAAAATGAATTCAACTATAATTCAAAGTACAGAAATTTTATTTGTAAAAACATAATATATAATATATTGTCTACCCTTAAAATAATATAGTTTGAAAGCAGAAGTTAAAAAAATTCAAGACAAATAATCAAAATAAATAATTAATTATTATGTTAATAATAGTCAAAATTAAAATGATAAAAATAGAAAGAATGTATTCTTTAAAAAAACAGAGATTAACAAGATATAATTAACAGCAATTTTCATATGCTTAATAATTTAGCCTTAGCTATACAAAACTACTCTCAGAAATATGGAAAGAATAAAAAATTTCAAAACCTGTAGCTCCTGAATTTAACATATTGATTTTAAAATATGCGTTTTAAAATTATTGTTTGTTGTTTGTGAAACAAAGTAAATAACACATCACATAACATTTATCATCTTAACCATTTTTAAGTGTGCAGTACAGTAGTGTTAACTATACAGGCATACCTCAGAGAGATTGTAGGCTCAGTTCCAGACTACCACAATAAAGCAAATATTGAAATAAAGTGAGTCACACAAATGTGTTGACTTCCCAGTACACATAAAAGTTATGTTTATATGATACAGTAGTCTAGCAAGTGCGCAATTGCATTATGTCTAGAAAATGTACATACCTTAATTAAAAATATTTTATTGCTAAAAATTGCTAACAATCATCAGAACTTTCAGCAAATCATCATCTTTTGGCAGGTAGAAGGTGTTGCCTTGATGTTGATGGCTGCTGACTGATCAATGTGGTTACTAAAGGTTGGAATGGCTGTGGCAATTTCTTACAATAAAACAATGAAGTTTGCTGCACTGATTGACTCTCCTTTTTATGAAAGATTTCTATGTAGCATGTGATGTTGTTTGATAGCATTTTACCCACAGCAGAGTTTTTTTCAAAATTGGAGTCTATGTTCTCAAACTCTGCCGCTGCTTTATTAACTAAGTTTCTGTAGTATTCTAAATCCTTTGTCATCATTTCAACAATGTTCATAACATCCTCACCAGGAGCAGATTTCATCTTAAGAAACCACTTTCTTTGTTTATCCATAAAAAGTAGGTCCTTATTTGTTGCAGTTTTATCAGAAGATTGCCAGAATTTCATCACTTCTTTAGGATCCACTTCTAATTCTAGTTATCTTGCTATTTTACAACATTTGCAGTGACTTCCTCCACTGAAGTCTTAAACTCCTCAAAGTCATTCATAAGAGTTGGAATGAACATCTTTCAAACTCCTGTTAATGTTAATATTTTGACCTTTCCCATGAACCACAAATGTTCTTAATGGCAGCTAGAATAGTATATTTTTTCTAGAAAATTTTCAATTTGTTTTGCCCAAATTTATCAAAGGAATCACTCTATCTATGGCCACTAGAGCCTTACAAAATGTGTCTATTAATAAGAATTGAAAGTGAAAATTACTGGTTGAACCATGGCTGCAGAATGGATGTTGTGTTATCAGGCATGAAAAAAACTTTAAGCTCCTTGTACATCTCCATTAGAGCTCTTAAGTAACCTTGTACATTGTTGATGAGCAGTGATATTTTGAAAAGAGTCTTTTTATCTGAGCAGTAGGTCTCAACAGTGGGTTTAAGATATTCACTAAATCATGCCACAAACAGATGTTCTGTCATATAGACTTCGTTTCTCCATTTATTGAGCCCAGGCAGAGTAGATTTAACATAATTCTTAAAGACCCTAGGTTGTAACAGTAAATTAGTATTGGCTTCCACTTAAAGTCACCAGCCACACTAGCCCCTAATAAAGTCAGCCTGTCCTTCAAAGCCAGACATTGATTTCTCCTCTCTAGCTATGAAAGTCTTAGATTATGAAAGTCTTAGATGTATTTTTCCTATGGAAGGCTATTTTGTATACTTTGGAAATCTGTTGTTTCATATAGCCACCTTCATCAATTATCGTAGCTAGATCTTCTGGATTACTCAATGCACCTTCTACATCAGCATTTGCTGTTTCATCTTGCACTTTTCTGTTATAGCTGCTTTTCTTAAACCTCATGAACCAACCTTTGCTAGCTTTGAACTTTTCTTCTGAACCTCTCTCAGTCTTCAATAATTAAAGAGAGTTAGAGTCTTACTTTGAAGTAGACTTTGACTGATGGCAAATGTTGTGGCTGGTTTGATCTTCTGTCCACTAAAACTTTATGTCATCAATAAAACTAGTTTGCTTTCTTATCATTTTTGTGTTCACTGGAGTAGCACTTTTAATTTCCTTCAAGAACTTTTTCTTTGCATTCACAATTGACTGTTTGGTGCAAGAGACCTAGCTCTCAGCTTATCTTAGTTTCCAACATGCTTTCTTCACTAATTAGACATTTCTAGCTCTTTAGTGAGAAACATGTAACTCTTCTTTTCACTTAAACATTTAGAGGCCATTGTAGGGTTAGCAAATGGCCTATTTTCAATATTGTTGTGTCTCAGGGAACAGGGAGAGCTGAGGAGAGAGAGAGATGGGGGGATGGCTGGTTGATGGAATAGTCAGAACACACACACAACATTTATTGATTAAGTTTGCTTTTTTATATACGTGCAGCTTGTGATACCCCCAAAACAATTATGATAGTAACATCAAAGATCAATGACCAAAGACCACCATAACAGATGATAATAATAATTAAAAAGTTTAAAATATTGTAAGGATTACCAAAATGTAATATAGGGACACAAAATGAGCACATAGTGCTGACTTGATACCACGTAGGGCGATCGTGGGTGAAAGACAAACGCTTTTTATCTTTTTTGTAACAATTTTAATGCAGCTGTTTGTGGCTTTTCATTTGCCTAGGGTGCTGCAACTTCTTAATTGGTTCCAGAGTTCTCATAAAGGCTTTTTGGATTATATATTCCTGTTAAGTCAGTGTCTTTGTAGGGGAAAATTGTCTGGGGATTTTTTTTTTTCTCTCTCACGGGGTCTCCCTCTGTTGCCCAGGTTGGAGTGCAATGGTGTGACCTCCACCTCCTGGGTTTGAGCAATTCTCCTGCCTCAGCTTCCCAAGTAGCAAGGATTACAGGCACCTGCCACCACACCTGGCTAATTTTTGTATTTTTAGTAGAGACGGGGTTTCACCATGTTGGGTAGGCTGGTCTCAAACTCTTGACTTCAAGTGATCTTCCCGCCTTGGCCTTCCAGAGTACTGGGATTACAGTCATGAGTCACCACACCCAGCCTGTCTGGGGATTTTTATTCAACTGTTCTGATGTCACTCAGAATACATATTACTTTTAAGAACATGTGGAATAATGATAGAAACTTATTGTGCATTAGGCCACAAAACAAAGCTTCAATAAATTTCAAAGAATTTACAAATGGACTGAGTTCTTAGACATTTGTGCGTGTGTGTGTGTGTTTATGATGAAATAATAGTAGCCTTAAAAAATATTTTGTTTCAAGAAACTAAAAAAAGCACTCTAAAAAATAACCCATGGTTTACACAGGAAAGTCTCAAGGAAATTTAAAAATTATCAGTGTTAAATAAAAATAAAAGTACTTGTCAAAATATGTGGAGTTTATTTAAGGTTGTCATTACAAAAACATTTTTAATGTAAAGAAGCACAAGATAGCCTAAATGCAAGCCTATGTGTCCATTTAAGTAGTTAGAAAATAATCACCTGATTAAAACCAAACATAATAATAACAAACTAGTAAAGAACTTAGTAATGAGAATATCAGAACTTAATGAAATATACAGTGATTACCATATGAGAGAAAAGCAACATAATAAATGAGAGTCAATATAATATGACCATCACTTTTAATGGCAAAAACTGCCATTACTTTTGTATCAATCTAATAAAAGGGAGACTAAATATAACAAATATAGAGGTAATTGGCTAAACCTCAAGACAAGCACTTCTGGAAGACTTGTACACCTAGCATACTAGGAAGGAATAATGTGCTGTAGCGGGGATAGTCATCCTGTCACTTTATTTATTTATTTTTAATTTTTTTTTTAGATAGCCTGGATTTAAAATGCAACCCTCCATTCTTCAGTTTTAGTTTTTGGACCTTACTAGCTTGTTACCTATAGCACAAACTTTAATCTCTCTATGGCTCCATTTTCTCATCTGTAAAATTCTCTCTCTGTTTGTACACGGGCTTCAGAAAGAGACAGAGGAAGAGAGAGAGAGAATTAGGTTGAGTCAATGCCCTTAAGCATTTATGACTAATTGTCAAATGCCGATGCACGTTAAATACTGAATTTTAATTGATTGCTCTGGTGGAAGACACTTTGTTCCTTTAGTAAGAAGAATGTGTTTGGGCCTTAGATCAGCTACTTGCAAGGTATATGACTTCAGTAAGTCTGTGAGACTTTCTTTCATAATGCATTAAGTGGCAATATTAATTTCTACATAATAGGGGTTGTTTTAAGGCGATAATGTATGTGGAAGTGCTTAATAAGAAATCTCAGTTTCATAATTAGGTTTAGTGACTGATTCTTCTTAATCCTCCTTTAAGGATTCTGGGACTCACTGTATGAAAACAAAATAGGAATTCTAATAAGTTTTTCTGGAGGGGATGCGAATAGTAGCATTATAAAAACTAATACTCAACAAGAAAAGTAACTTAGCCAGGTAGATAAATTCTTTAGCATAATTTGTTAAGTTTTAACTTATTATGTCATTTTATTCTACTTTGAAAGATTATGCTGAAATAAAAACACAATATTGATACTAAAACTGGGTTATTAAAAGGAATAAAACAGGACTAGTGTATAGTACTATTTGTGACACAATTTTCTGAAATGTTAACTATGATAATATCAAATGTATTGATTTGTAGTCCATAATCCAGTTATACAGGTAACAATTTATATCTTTGGAAATTGAGTTTTGTTTGCAAATAAAGTCAAGGTTAGGGAATAAAAATTTGATGATGTCAGACAGATTAGATTGAACTTTTCATATACCTTAAAAAATACAGAAGAATTAGAAAAACAATTTATTCATGTGGCACAACTTCAGAACACAAGACATATAATGCTCGGGAGACTAGAAATTTGATTTACTCAATATTAAAAATATTGAGTAAATATTCACTAAAGAAGTCCTAGCCAAGAGATTTCAGTTTTTAAAAAATTGAAACAATAAAAGTAAAAATGCTTTAGCTTATTGTATAGAAATATATTTTAGTTTTTAGAAGTGGTGAATTTTTCGGAAAGGTCGAAGATCGCACCAGTTATTTCTCTGCTTCTCTCTGGGGAACTCCATTTACCTGAATCTAACTATCTCAACACATTCACCTGTATATGTCTTCAAACCATCTGAAGTGCCATGGGTGTATTAAGTGGAAGTAAGAGTAAACATTGTGTTTTTTTATCGCATTGTATATTTCAATGACTTGAATATGTGATTGGAGTTTCTGCTTGCATTACCAGATAAGGAAGTCAGTAAAGCAACACACATTAAGACAGTGAAGTACGGCTGGGCTGGTGGCTCAGGCCTGTAATCCCAGCATTTTGGGAGGCCGAGGCTGGTGGATCACGAGGTCAGGAGATCGAGACCATCCTGACTAACACGGTGAAACCCTGTCTCTACTAAAAATACAAAAAAGTAGCCGGGCTTGGTGGTGGGTGCCTGTAGTCCCAGCTACTCAGGGGACTGAGGCAGGAGAATGGTTTGAACCCGGAAGGCGGAGCTTGCAGTGAGCCGAAATCGTGCCTGGGCAACAGAGCGAGACTCCATCTCAAAAAAAAAAAAAAAAAAAAAAAGGACAGTAGTACTTTATATTCCAAGTTCTGTACTTTTATTAAAGTCATTACACTAACAATATTGACTCGGTTTAAGTAATGAAATGTATCATAGAATGCATACTGCTTATTTGTGTGTATGCTATAGTTTAGCATCTTTTAACCCCAAATTTATTTTAATTCAGAAAGTAATAGTCAAAATGTCTCATTTAATTTACCTTACTCCAAAGGAATAATGGCTATGTTGCTCTCGAATCATAGAAACAAGTTAGCTGATTGTTCAAAAGTACATAAACAATTTTCAGGAATGCTTCATTGCATAGTAACATTAGAAATCTATTTTAAGATTATGATAATTTTTCACAATCTCTTAAGTTTGATTTCAAAGGACTTTAAAATAAAATACCCAGTCAGGCACAGTGGCTTACACCTGTAATCCCAGCACTTGAGCAGACTGAGGTGGGAAGATTGCTTGAGGCCAGGAGTTTGACCTGAAGGGAAACAGAGGGAGAACTCATCTAGACCAAAAAAAAAAAAAAAATTACAACCCTAGCTATTCAGGAGGTCGACGTCAGAAGATCTCTTGAGGTCAGGAGTTCAAGGTTACGGTGAGCTATGATCATACCACTACACTCCAGCCTGGGTGACAGAGTGAGACTGTCTCTAAAAACAAACAAACAAACAAAAAAACACTTAAACATTTTTAAGAAATCTGTATTTCTGAAAAGAAATTTAAGCACAAATTTACCAAACAACACATATGCCAGTAAACAACTAGAGTTTTGATTTCAAAGTCAGTCATTATCCTGCCTCATTATGATAATATTTGGGTCAAGAAATGTATACTTTCTTTAAAAGTCATTCTTTTAATTCTTCACAAAGATAAAAAGTTTTTTTTTAAAGTCAATGACCAACCAAACAAAATCTCCCACTACTTCTTATTTGCTATATTTGGCTCTCATATGCACAGTTTCTGGGTTTTTTTGTATTTATGAATATGCCCAGTTTTTTAAAAGTTGGGACTTAAACTTACTATATCCACAGGCCCATATAGGTACCTGCTGAAATTCGTAAGATCAAAGATGTTGCTAACACAATCTGTAAGATTTTTAAGTTTGCCTAACATCAAAGGCAAAAACAAATTCAGCAAACGCAAATCAGAAGCAATATCAAGTTGATGGAAATGAGTAAAACTACTTAGTATCTAACCCTGTTGCTGCATGATTTGTACTGAAAAACACTGAGGTTCAAGATGATTTACACAAATAGTGTCTCTTTTTCAGAATGTTTATTCTAGTAGACACATGCATTCATATTGTAGGACATTAACATCTGATTTCATTAGTGTATTACAAACCTGCAGATATAAATTTATCATATAAAACTGCACAGTTTAGCAAAGTAATACAGACTGACTGCTCAAATTCAAATAAGATCATTTCATAGGCAGCCTATTTAAGACCTTTAATTATTTGGGAATCTATAACCAGTCTTATTTTCCCACTAAGTAGAGTCATTAAAGGAAAACTATACACCTCATTTCACACTAAAAATGCAGGAAATATACTACTACACCCTTCATAATATATCTCAATTCTGTTTAAAATATGCCTTTTTACTATAATTTAATATAGCCAATTTAGTGATAATATTTAGATGTATCATGCTTAATGTGCACATAGCTATAATAGAATTCTTAATTTTCTTCAGAAATATAAATATTAAAACTCTTTGTATACATACATACACATATACACTTAAATATACACTTATATTTATATATACATATATACACACATATATACATATATACACACTTAAAAATTTATGCTTAGAAGTAATAAACTAAGAATTTTAGTCATCTAGACATGTTTGGAACGAAGTAATATGCCCCATGTGGCCATAGCATTTCCCTATTTGTTCTCTCAACATAAACTATATGCCAAGTAATGTATTAAATATTTATATTACTCTATCATTTAACTCTCAAGAGCCTATAATAAAGATGCTATTATAACTTTCACTTAAAAGGTATGAAAAATGAAGCTGATTGAGGTCAACTGACTCACCAAGGGTCACATAACTAGTTATCATTGGGGCCCATGTAGCCTTACTCTAGAACCCATGTTCTTAAATATTATCCTATACCCTCTTTTCTTTCACTAGTTTCATGACATCATTCATGCATGCCTAGTGGATTGGAGAATGATGTGTTGTTCACCCCATATCCACAATTGAGAACACACTTTCCCACAGAATAAATGGCATAATAGATGATTAAGCCGCTAGGTGAAACATGTAAACATGAACAAATATGTAGCTTGATGAGCAGAAAGATTCAAAGCAACCATAGGTCAATAACAGAAAATTTTTTGAATTTATGTTTTACAGAACATTTAATGATATACACAGAGAGCACAGCAATATGCACTCATAAAATGCCTATCCTGTCTACACATATTTAGGATAGAAAAAATGGACACAGATTAACTGCTACCAAGAATTAGTTGAAATGTGATTTTTATCATTTACATTTTTATGCCCCAAAAAACATTTTAAGTAGGTTAGAGTTATTTTAAGAATAAAAAGAAAAAAACAAAATGGAACCAAATAAAATCAAGTTATCATCAAATAATCAAAGTACTTTAAAATGATGGTTATTAAGTAAAGATTAATATGAATTTATACCAGGATTTTAAATTATATATATTCATGAATTTAAATTACACATTATGCCTTACCTAATATTCACAATTACATTTTTTCACAATTAACTGGATTTTTCTTACGTATATTTATTAGTTATAGAATGTGGAACACTAACCTTTTACTTTCTATTAAATTGTTCAGAAATACTTGACTCTCCAACAATAAAGTTTGGGAAAGTAACTCTATCAGATCAACACAAAGACATAAATTAGTTAAATAAAGAATTACGTGGACTTTTGAGTTATTTAATATCTAGCCACCATTTACATACCATAGTGGTCGACATGGCGAAACCCCATCTCTACTAAGAATACAAAAAATTAGCCAGGCATGGTGGTGCACCTGTAGGCCCGGCTACTCGGGAAGCTGAGGTGGGATCACCTGATCCTGGGAAGTCAAGGCTGCAGTGAGCCATGGTCACACCATGGCACTCCAGCCTGGGTAATGGGAGTGAGACCCTGTCTCAAAAAAAAGAAAAGAAGAGAAAAAAAGAGGAGAAAAGAAAGAAGAGAAAAGAAGAGAAAAGAGAAAAAGAAAAGATATATACTCTACATTTATTTCAAGCATGTTATCTGAAAAACGAGTTATTTTATATTACTTATTTTCTAAGTTTGCAATATTATACTAGGTCATATGTATCATTCATCACAGTTTTAAATACACAATAAGCTCCCTAGAAATAGTTATTTTTATTATTTTATTTTTTATTCATGTAACTTCATTTGTAACTTGGGAATGCCTTATTACTTGTGCATTAGGTTTAATAAGATATAGATTTCCAGTTAAACAAATACGGTTTGTAAAACTAACATACTAATTAAAGATAATTCTTATGTCAGTAAGAAAATAAATGGAAGCATTCCTGTTTTAAGTCCTTTATGTTTTAAATTATTTAATTATAACAACTATATTAAGATACTGAATGGGTGTAGAAGTGAGGAGTCACATTGAAGTAGGATTATAATTAAATGTTTATAAATCAATGGCTCATAGTTCTTAAATACATGACAGTAAAGTTTCCATTGATCTCAAATCTTTAGTTCTTAATCCACAGAAGGATTTTAGAACAACTTCTGTCTTGTGAACATAAACGGAAGATCTTAAATGATTTCAGCAAAACACTATTGGTGGACATATGAGCACTTTTGTAAACCATATTCTCACTTTCAGAAATACGAGACATCCTTTAAGTATACCATGCTTCTTCTAATTTTTCCTTTCTATGATATTATTTTCATTAGCATACAAGCATATCCTAATTTAACCCATCTTAAAAACAAAATCCTATAAGCGAACCCCTTATTGACCCCCTAATTCCTTCCAGCTATGTCTACATTTCTGTTATCCCCTTATAGCTAAAATGCATGGTAATCATATTTATTGTATTTTAGCCACATTGATTATAACATGCAATTAATGTATGTACCATTAAGACAGAAAAACTGGTAAACTATGACCAAAACTTTCATATCACACAGAATTTTTATTTTATGTATATTGAAAGAGCTGTTGTTTAATTTTATTTTTATGTAACAGTGATGAAAATGTAAGCAACTATGAAAACCTTCATGAAAAAGCAGGCAATGACAACTCCATTGGAACAGCTGCCTAGGTACTCATAAGAATAAATGTTGTAATTTTTTTTTTTTTTTTTGAGACGGAGTCTCACTCTGTCACCCAGGCTTGAGTGCAGCGGCTTGATCTCAGCTCACTGCAAGCTCCACCTCCTGGGTTCACGCCATTCTCCTACCTCAGCCTCCCAAGTAGCTGGGACTATAAGCGCCTGCCACCAAGCCCAGCTAATTTTTTGTATTTTTAGTAGAGACGGGGTTTCACCGTGTTAACCAGGATGGTCTCGATCTCCTGACCTCGTGATCCACCCGCCTCTGCCTCCCAAAGTGCTGGGATTACAGGCCTGAGCCACCGTGCCTGGCTAAATGTTGTAATTTTAATCTACATCCTAATTTCAGAGATTTAAAAGATAAAATAGTGCATTTGTTAGAACTAATGAAATATGGGGTCTATACTCTGTCTCTAAGAGCTGTCCTTTCTGTTTGCTCTTCGATCATCTCTAATTAGACTTTTATGTATGCAATGTCAAATGAAAATGCTTTTGTAAACTTCTCCAGTGATCATGTGTTTAAATATTCAATTGGTAATTCTAAGTTATTTGTTTTAATCTATCAGCAGTATTTGACACAAGAAATTACTCCCTCCTTCTTGAAATGCCTTATTTTCTTGGCTTCTAGTGTGTGGACTCCCTATATTTTTCCCACTTCTTTTTATGCCCTTAGTTTTTTAGTTTGTTTCTGGTTTTGGCTAGTTCCTTTCTCTTTAACTCTAAATGTTGAAGTAGCTGTGATTCAGTTTCTGGATCTTTTCTCTCTTTGCACTCATTCTTTTGTGATCTAACAGTATTGTGTAGTTTTAAAAAAAACTAGTAAATAATTCTAACTGGAGATTCCCACATACTAATTTTTCATTCAGACTTCTTCCCCAGATTTCAGGATATTCAGTTACATACTTGAAACATCCATTTGCATGTCTCAATGACATTTCAAAGTTAAAATATTGATCATTCCTTTAAACCCAGTGCCTCCATCTTTAGTCCCATCTCAGGAAAAAATCAATTTTATCTTTCCAGCAGCACAGGCCCACAAAGCCTCCATTTCACACTTGGCTTCTCTCTTCCACACTCTACATCTATATTATTATTAAAAAAAAAATTCCTATTGTAGTTACTTTAAAAATACGTTCAAAATCTCACCACTTCTCATCCTCCTCCCCACTCTCACACTATCACAACGTTGGCTGAAACCGTGATCTTCTTACCTGCTTTGTTAATACTTGACACTAGCTGGTGTCCTTGTTGCCACTCTTGTTTCTATATAGTCTTCTATTAACACAGAAGCCAACGTGATCCTTTGGAAATAAAGTCATGTCATTCTATTCTTCATAAGGCCATCTGATGACTTCCTATCCCACTACAAATACAACATTATAATGGCCTCTAAGAACCTTACAATTTGTATCACCACTACCACCACCACCACACTTCCCTTGCCTCTTTGCCTTTCTTTCCTCTTTTGTTGCCTTTATCTTTATATGCGTGTGGTGATCTTCTTGATGCTCCTGTGACCAGGTAAGCTGTAGCCTCACTGCCATTGCACATGGGCTTCTTCCTATGTATAACACTCCTGCCTCAGATATCCACAGAGTTGTACTTTCTCGTCTGCTTTAAGTCTTTGTCCAAAGTCCACATTCTCAGTGAAGAGCTCAGTGACCACCCTATTTATTTATTTATTTATTTATTTATTTAATTTTATTTTACTGTTTTTGAGACACAGTCTTACTCTGTCACCCAGGCTGGAGTGCAGTGGCATGATCTCGGCTCACTGCAGGCTCCGCCTCCCGGGTTCAGGCAATTCTCTTGCCTCAGCCTCCTGAGTAGCTGGGATTACAGGCACCCGCCACCACACCCAGCTAATTTTTGTATTTTTAGTACAGATGGGGTTTCACCATGTTGGCCAGGATAGTTTTGATCTCCTGACCTCATGATTCACCAGCCTCGGCCTCCCAAAGTGCTGGGATTATAGGCGTGAGCCACTGTGCCTGATCATAATTATATCTTAATCTCTTAATAATGGTAACAATAAAACTAGAAAAATGTCTAGGTATCAAACACCTACTATGCACTGGATGCTGTATGAATATTATTTCAAGCATTCCAACAAATCTCTCAAAAAACTTCATTATATAGATGAAGAAACTGAGTGTCAGAGCAAATAGTAGATTGCATCATTATTTTCAATTCTTTAGTCCTTCCTGCATTCATAAACTTTGCCTTTTGGCCAATTCTTTCAAAATAGGAGTCGAGTATATTTCTCCATTCTTTGACTGTAAATGGCTTATGTTGGAAAATAGAGGGTGTCCAAATTTTCCGTCTAGGCCTTAAAAGGACTGGGGTGTTTCTACTTTCTTCTTGCAGCATTGCCATTGCAAAATTAAGTCCACACTCTAGCTTGCTTGTGAGTCTGAAAATAAAAAGAGAAAACCGTAGCAGAGCTGCCCCACCTCATATACAGACCAGCAGAAATAGCAGATCCATCCAGCTATTGCAGGGTGAAATAGGGACTCACAGCTAAACCCATTCTAAATCAGATGAACTCTAATTAAACATTAACTGTCCTGTAGACGCATTAGTAAAAATAAATGATTGTAGTTTTAAGCCACTGAGTTTTGGGAAAGTTTGTCAAGTACGAAGAGCAAACCAACGCAAGAAGTTTAATAGTTTGCTCGAAGTATCACAGCTAGGATGTGGTGGAACTAGGTTAAAACCTTGAATAGTCTTACTATAGAGCTTGAACTCTTTAAACATTATGATTCTACTCATATCCTCCACTCTTCAAACCATCAAGAGTTAGTAATGACAAATATGAATCTATTTTAGGCCCATATTTCAAGCTACTATCCGTAACCAATAGAGTGATCATACCTTCAGATTTACCTAAGATAGATCCAGTTTTCCTAGCATGGTTATTAATAGTGCCACCTTGTACTCTAAAAAAGTTCCATTTATTCACCAAATAAAACTAGTGAAGAAGCTTACCCTAGTGAACACTAGTTAATCTAATCATTAGTCATTCTGTGTTGTCTTCATTCTGATAGAGAGCCAAAGAGAAGGAGCCAGTTGGAGAACAAAAGTATAATTTGGGTTGAGGATAAAAGGGACACTATTGGCAACATGGTTCCCAAGATCATTGTTCCATCAACTGTGATGGAAAACTGAATTTAGAGAAGACAATCAGTCTTACAACTATTGATTTTGGGTACACCAAGGGGTTAAAGGGATTGGGTCATTTATTTAGATATGTTTTAATTTTGGAATATCTACAATATCCTGTGGATTTTAATAGGAAAAGAAGGAATTTGGGAGTCCATAGAGAGAAAGGAATACAATCTCAGCCTTGAATTAATAAACTGTATTATATTGGATATTTCAGCTAGTCTATGTAAATCTTCATTAGTCTTTCATAAACTAGAAAGATAATACTACATTATCCAGCTAACAGGGTTGGGAGAATTAAATGGAATAGCATTGAAGGAAGTGTGATACAGTTAGAACTGTTAATTTTAGTTTTAAACATGGTATCACTGGAGTACTGAGAGACATTTAGGTTTAGCAGTAAAATTTAGAATAATACATTTGATTTTTAGATATTATATTTAATATGAAATGATTAAAATATTCATTTTTTCCTGCTTTATTGATTTAAAATTGACAAAAATTATATGTATTTACACCATACAATATGATGTTTTGATATATGTATACATAGTGAAGTAACTAACATAATCAAGCTAATTAACATATCCATCACCTGACATAGTTAGCATTTTTTTGTATGTGGTGAGAACATTTAAGGAATATTATCTTAGCATGTTTCAAGTATAAAACACAGTATTATTAACTATAGTCATCATGTTGCTCATTAGATCTCCAGAACTTATTCATTCTGCATTACTAAAACTTTGTACCTTCTGACCAACATCTCTTCATTTCCCCCACTCCCTCACCACCTGGCAAACAACGTTCTACTCTCGGCTTCTGAATTTAACTTTTTTAGATTCTACATTTAAGTGAGATAATGCAGCATTTTTTTTGGCTTATTTTTTGGTTATTTTTATTTTTTGGCTTATTTTTGGTTTGTGCCTGGCTTCTTTCACCTAGCATAATTTCCTCAAGGTCCATCCATGTTGT
Source organism: Pongo pygmaeus (assembly GCF_028885625.2). NCBI lineage: Eukaryota > Metazoa > Chordata > Mammalia > Primates > Hominidae > Pongo > Pongo pygmaeus. Next base: position 150,353,643 of record NC_072373.2, on the reverse strand, counting down.
TGGAAATGATGAGATTGTCTTCTCTTTTAAGGCTAATATTCTATTGAATATATATTCATATATAGTATTGAAATATATATATATATACACACACACACACTCACAGACACACACACATAAAGCACATTTTCTTTCTGATTATTCATGGCCATAAAACAAAAAAGTTGTCTTTTATACCTAACATTAGCACTCTGACTGCAATCTCTAAAAAACTATACTTAACAAGACTTATAGTTAATAAAATTGAAGAAATATCATTTGGATGTAATTCATGTAGCTCCCTGAAATCCGTGAAGATTCTTGGCCTGTACTTTGTGCACATTTTTTTTTTTTTTTACATATTATGATACCTCTAATCTCATTAGCCCATAATAATTAAAATACTATCATTTATGACTTCTGTTACTGGCCATGAGGAAATAGCTGTATCACATCAACCATTTCACTTAGAACAATTTTGAAACTATATAACGTTTTTTAAAATTGAGTATTAGAAAACAACAAAGACATTCAGAACTTGAGGTGACACTATCCTAGGAAGAATAATGAAATACACAGAAGTAAGGACAACCATTTCTATAATTTTTCCAATAAGATAAATCCCTGATTTCCAATTTCAGATATAGAGGCCAAGCAGAAAATGAGGATTTGAAGCTTTTAACAGCCTCATTGTGAATTCCTAAACTGGACTGGCTTCTGAGACCAAGAAAACAAACAGAAAGTGACTGTTAACAGGGCAAAAACAAACAAACAAAAACACAAAACGGAGCTTTCTAAATTTAAATAAAGGGAAACTGTAATTCAGGAACTAGTAAGAAAAAAGAGGTTTGGTAAAAGCACAAGGCTTTCAGTTGTGACCCTTAAAAGATTATGTTTTCTAGGAGTAATGCCAAATCAGAAATAGTCAAATCCCTAGAAACTTGAAAATTATACCATCTGTCCTCTTGACCAAGTCAACTTGATCTGCTTTTATTACAATTTTGGGGCAGGAGAAGTTCAGTCTTATCCAAAGGAAATTATCATCATTCTGATCTTCTATAATATGCACACAATTCACAGAATTTAAATTTCTAAAAAAATAGCATACATACCACTTCGAAAAAAAGTTAGCAGTGTTCACTAAAGTCAAATATATGCAATCCTATGGACCAGAAATGTTCAACAGAATTGCTTATTTGTGTAAGAAGGCATGTACGTGGGTGTACATAGCAGAATCATTCTGAGCAGCCCCAACAAAACTGTAAACAACCCAAATAATCATTAACAAGAGAAATGGATAATTTTTGTGTATTTATTTAATGGAATACTATCAAATAGTGAAAATGAATTAGCTATTTCTACATGCAACAACATGCATGAATCTCCCAGAACTAGTGCTTGAGTAGATGAAGGTAGACACCAAATAGTAGTTCCTATGTGATTCTATTCCCGGGGACTTCAGTAACAGCAAAAGTAATCCATGGTAAATAGAAGTCACAATAGTAGTTAGGGAGCCTTCCAAGATTTTGTTGATGTTCTATTTCCTTCCTGGGTGATGGTCCACAAACATGTTCAAATAGCAAATTTATCAAGCCGTATGTTTAAGATTTATGCATATATGTGTAATGTTTTTCTGTGTGTATGTTATGCTTCAAAAATTCACTAAAAGTATCCATAGGATAGTGTTTTCACTAATCTGTTTGTTGTATTATTATGTAACTGATATTTGCACATTAGCAGGTGAAATGGAATGGAGCATTCAGATGCATATAAGTTTGAATCTATTTTACTGTAAAGAAGACATTTTGAATTAGATAGTGAAGTGTGGTTTATTAAATTGGGTATGGAAGTTTTGATGAAGAAGATGAGATAAGACAGATAAGTAGAAGTTAGCCAAGTGAAGGACCCAGAGTTAAAAAAGATTACCTGAAAAAATCCTGTAATCCGTAGAAGTTAGCCAAGTGAATGACCAAGAGTTAAAGGAGATTACCTGAAAAAATCCTATAATCCAATCAAGTGCACATTGGTCAATCTGGTTATCTAATGAAAAAATGGCTTGTTGATTTTGAGACCACAATAAATGTTTTCTAAAGTCTTCCTGGGTCATTATGTACTTTTTGTTTACTTTCAACTGACTCTTCTGATGTTTTTACCTTTTATTTCTGATGGGACTATAACAAATTATTATTGCTTTACTTTATATTTGAAACATCCTCAAGGTTCTCACTTTGCTCTGTGTGCTATACCTATTGTTTACCTATATTATCTAATTCAATCTTAACAGTAACCAAAAACAAATATGCATGTAAACATATATTTTAACAGCATATACAGACATTTATATATGTGTGTCTGTACATTTGTATATATGCATCTATTTGAATGTGTGTGTGTGATAATAGTAAACATGTGTGAGACCAAGGACAATGACATTTCTCTTTAACTTTCAGGTAAAAGGGGATTATGATCTACAGTATTCTTGTATTTTTCTTTTAGATTATCCTTTAGATCCCAATTTAAATGTTTTCTTCTCTGAAATATTAGTTTTTATGTCAAATGACATTTTAAATTTTATCTTCACACTTAATCACAGTTTTAAATTATAGTATGTATTTTATTATATATTTATATTTCTGTATTTTTTGTGTAATATCCATCTCTTCCAAAAAGGCGGGGGACTTGGTTGTCTTATTCAACTCTATGTACCCAGAGTCTAGAATTTTTTTTTTTGCATAAAAGTAGTACTCAATACTCAATAATTTTTTAATGAATGAATAAATAAGAAAAAGAAAACAAAGTCAAGACAGAAAGCCTGAAAACTCTTACAAAGATATCAAAGCTGCTCAGATATCTGTTCATTAGCTTTTCAGATTCAAGCATTTAAATTTGAGGAACTCTGCCACAGGAAATCCCAGAATAATCATATTACAGTATATTTTCTATTGCTCGTATATCCAAAATACTATCTGAAAAGTAATACATTTATTATTTAAATAAATTTAGGTCAGGTTTTTTTTCTCAAGACATAAGATTTTAAGCAGAATAATACTATGAGAGATGAGATTTCTGAAAATAGTCTTTATGAATAGCTAATAGAAACATGTACTATTCAGAAATATGCCATATAAGAAGACTGTTTGAATGTGGTGACCTCAGCACAGCTACATAACCTTCTCTCTCAATTTTAGTCTTTCTTTTAGTCAGATGGCTCCTGCAGGCAATGATCATCTGTGTTTAAGAAATGCTTTGGGTTTTGGTGAGGCTTGACACAGAAAATTGTGGAAATTCCTCCTTCTTCCCCTTGTGCTAGACAAAGACCTAGAAGAAAATTCAAGACTCTTGAGTAGAACATGAAAGAGACTAAACATAGAAGGACATTGTCCTAAAGATATAAGAGAGAGGAAAGAAGGCTGGGAGGCTGTCTTAGTCTGTTTCCGCTGCTGTAACAAGATACCCCAGACTGAATCATTTATAAAGAATGGAAGTTTATTTGGTTCATGGTTCTGGAGGCTGGGAAGTCCAAGAGCATAGCACTGGCATTTGGTGAGGGCCATCTCATGGTGGAAAGCAGAAGCAAGCACGTGAGACACAAAGTAGAAACTGGGCCAAATTCCTTTTTGTATCAGGAGCCCACTTATGTGATTACTAACCCACTCCTAAGTTAATGGCATTAATCTCTTCATAAGAATGGAGCCCTCATGACCTAATCATCTCTTAAAGTTCCTGCCTCTCAACCTTGTTTCAATGGTAATTAAATTTCAGCATGAGTTTTGAGGGGGCCTTTTAACCATAGCAGAGACATATGAGAATATATGAAAATATTTTACTGATATGGAAAAATTTAAATATTAAGAAATAAATGATTGTTCTAGAAAAAAAGTTTAACACAAATGGCAGACAGAGGGTTAATGTCTTTAATATAGAACGTTTTCTTACATATTCTCTAAAAATGGAAAATTTATACAATTAAAAAGTAAACATAATTCATTCAGTGAACTTTAATTCTTGAAGAGCAAACCCAAATGGACATAAATAAGATGCTCAAATTTAATGGTATTTAAGGAAATACAAAATAAAGTACAGTAATCCCTCTGTACTTTAATATCCATGAGAGTTTGGTTCCAGGACATCCCACAGATGCCAAAATACATGGATGTTCAAGTCTCTGATGTAAAATGGGGTATTCCTTGCATATATCTACCCACATTTTCCCATACACTTTAAATAGTCTCTATATTATTTATAATATTTAATATAATGTAAGTAGTTGTTACATTGTATTGTTTAGGAAATAATGACAAAAAATCTGCACATGTTCAGAACACATGCAACCATTTTTTTTTTCTGAATATATTTAACTTGAGATAGGTTGAATTCATGGGTAGAGAACCCATAGATATGGAGAGCCAACTGTAAATGATGTATCATTTTATGCTGATCAGAATAACTAAAAATAATTTTTAAAATCAACTGCTGGTATAATGTGAAACTTATAAGTTGAGGTGGACAGTAGTATATAAACAATTATCAACATTAAAATAAAAATTAATGCTTATAAACTCATTTCACAGATTGGAAGACATCCAATCTCCAGATATAAAAGCATCCGCACACATTATTAAATGCAAATGTAAAATCATTTTTATTGAGTATTTGAGTTGGCAAAATACTCGAGTATGCTTATTATTGGAGAAATGATGAATAAATTTTGGTACAACTCTATGGACTATTCTAATTCCATTAAAATAACAAATTGAACTGTGGTAGTTTCGCTTTTTTTGAGATGAAGTCTTGCTCTGTCACCAGGCTGGAGTGCAGTGGTGCAATCTTGGCTCACTACAACCTCCACCTCCTGGGTTCAAGCAATTCTCCTGCCTCAGCCTCCACAGTAGCTGGGATTACAGGTGCATGCCACCACGCCCAGGAGGTTTTTATATTTTTAGTAGAAACGGGGCTTCACCATGTTGGCCAGAATGGTCTTAATCTCTCTTGACCTCGTGATCCACCCACCTCAGCCTCCCAAAATGCTGGGATTACAGGTGTGAGCCACTGTGCCCAGACCTGCTACATGTTTTTTAAGGAGAAAAACAAGCTACATAAATATGTACATAAATGTATTTTTTGTTAAATTTATATACAGCTATACATCTATCTATCTTTCTCTATCTATCTATAAACTCCAATATACAAATCGGGAGAAAAAGAGTTGTTCTTGTGTTGGTGTGGATAAAGAAGAAAATAGATAGAGAGAAGCCAGTGATAAAAGCAACATCAAAGTAAATTAAATTAAATTTCAATAAAATATGATAAACACCCAAACACACCAGAAACTGCCAATCATATATGACGCCTGCTCTTATTCTCTGCTTTTTGTCTTGTACGTTTTCTAAGCAATGAACAATTTCTTTGTCAACAAAATTCCATCTTCTCTCAAATATACAAGAAAGCACACTACTGATTTTCTCCCATTATCGTTTTTCCCCTTTCCCCATTCTTTTGAGACTACTTCTATATCTAGCTACACCCAATTTTGTGTTCCCTTTTAAAGCAAAATTTCACAAGGACCTGTTTATATCTTCTAGCACATAACTAAATATGCCCTTGTTAAATTCAATAATGTCCTTTATGTTGCTAAATCCAATGGTCAACTTCCCATCCTCCTATTTCTTGATTAATTAATTAATGCCTTTTAACTTATTAATTTTCTCTTCCTTCAAGCACCTCTTCATTGGAGTTCCAGGACACTCAAATCTGATTTTATTTTTAAATTTCCTAATGGATTGTTTTTTGATTTTGTTACTCCTCCTTCCTCATCTACCTGAGTGTTGAATGATGGAGAGTTCTGAGCTAAATCTTTTTGACCTCTTCTTTTTTCTGTGAATACTTATGCTCTTGGTTACCTTATTAGTCCCAAGGCTTTAAAAAATTTTATATCCAGGAGATAAAGACCAGCTTTCATTTTCTCCTGAGACTAGTGTAGATTTTGGAAAGAAATAATAATAATAAAAAAGAATTTTATCTCAATCAATAAACAACCCTATCTTGTTATCCTTGATTTCTCTTTTTGTTTTCCTTAGATACCAGGTCTAATTTATCAGTAAATCCCATGGACCCCACCTCAAATATACATTTATAATCTGACCACTTCTCACATCTCTACTACCACCAGGCTAGCATAAACCAATGTCATGAGTAGTCTGTATTACAAGAGTTTTCATAATAGTTTGTCTTTCTTCTGCACTTCAAGTCTATTCATAACATAATAGATAACTTGTTAGGTAGGTGAGTCTGCTTAATTCCCCCCATAGACTTCTCATCTGAATAAGTGCAAAAGTCGAACTCCTAGCATTGACTGACTATTGCCCTTTTCTTTCTCTTTGTCTACCCTCTTTAGTTCACTTTCTGTATACTCTGCTACTCTGCCTCACCTGCTTTTTTTCCCCCTCCTTTAGATATCCCCATGGCCAACTTTCTTGTCTCTTTAAGATCTTTTCTCAAATTTCACATCCAGAGTGAGGTCTTCCCCATTAACTAACCTACTTAAAATTAAACCATAAGCATCATCCTAACATCTGCCCCTTATCCCAATATTCTGCATTATTTTTCTCCATAGCATTTTTATTGCCATCAATATACCTGTGTTTCCCTTTGGTTTTCTTTGCTGTCTATCTTCTACACTAGAATGTAAAGGCAGGCATTTTTGGCATGTTTTGTCCTCTATAGTTAAACGAGGCCTGGCACCACAGTTAGTACTTAATAAGTATTTGGTTAATGAATAAATGAAGGAGTAATATGATCTCATTTGTGCATCTTCATAAAAAAAAGAATGTATATATATGTATTCTTTATACACATGTATAAAGAAATGTTAAAAATAAAATTAAAATGCATGTCTATATAGAATCTGGTATGATTTGAATATACTAAAAATCTGTTGGTGTAAGGAAGACATTTCTAATAGTTGAGCAATTTGTAGGAATATCGAAGATAGATGAACTTTTGAGAGATTTGATATAAATATAAAGAAGTTATTGTTACTTAATGTTTTTAAAAGACTATGAGGTTTTAAAGTATTTAAAGTTTTAAAAGAGCTATACATTAGATAATTTTAGAATATTCTTGCTATTTTAAGGTTGGCTTTAAAATATTTATCAGCACATTCCCCATGTTCTTCATATGTGGTAGAGTTGTAACCAAAGTTCTTTTTCCCTGTATCTGAAAGCTTGAACTATCACAAATTTAATAAAGGAAACTCTATTTGTATGGATATTAAAAATAGTATAAAAAACCTCTCAAAACACATTTTTTATTATGTATTGAAAGCATTTCTATGCAAAACATAAATTTTTAGTTTGCTTTTCAAATAGACAGCACTAAAATTTTTAATTTAAAATGATCAATAAGTAATAGGAACATTATATCAGCCTTTCACTTCTTAAACTGACACTCAGAATTCTTTATGATTTGTAATAAGTGTGAGAACAAAAAAGAGGATTAAACATTGATTCCCAATAAATTGAAAGGATTAGTGTTTTCTTTGGCATAGAAACTTGCTGAGAAATTCAAGATAGAGCAGTACATTTTAAAATGGTAATTGATGTCTTAAAAACACACAGTGTTGTAGGTTTAAAAATGAAGGCTTGTAGATGAAAAAAAATAAATTGACAAAATAGCTTCTCTCTGATACCATCTTTCAAATAGCTGAATAAGTAATGCACATTTTTTAAATAAGAATTGCTGATGTAGTGACAATATACTTTCTACTAAAATGAACTATTTACTTACTCTATTCAAAGAACAACTTGATTCATTGCAAAGCATTTTGAGGCTTCTTCAGAATGAAAGAATGTGGCAGCTGTAAGAATTTTCTCCATATACAAATACATGAATTGTTTGCATATACAATTGCATAATTTAGGAGAAAATCACCTACCTACACAGGGGCTTTGCTTTCTTTTTGGACATTAAGCCGACAGTAAGTATAGGCTTGATCTGGAATTAGTTGGACTATCAAATCATAGTCAATTCTACAAGTTACTTTATAAATTAATGAATTCTTACAGTGAAACCTGCTTAATAGATGGATATTATGGCATGGTTTTATTTAGTTATCCTAGGTAAGAAGATGAGAAACTATTTTAAAGTTTCTGGTTATCATGGATGGAAATTTTAGATAAAAATTATGACCCAATAGGTTTTCAGAAGGCTAAGAAGTTACGCACACTTGAAGTTGAGGGCCTTGCCATTCCACACATATATGATCTTGGACAAATCATTTATCACATCTGAGCTTCAGTTTTCTCATTGAAATATGTAACAATACTTTATTCAAAGGGGCTTTAGATAATGCATGCAAAAACTCAATATAATAGGCAAAATGTTTGTTCTCATATGAATTATTACAATGAAAGAAGGTGATTACAAATAGGTAAGATTATTGAGTAAATTATTCATGAAACAAGGACATTAATGAGTTGAGAATGGTGGTTCATGTGTCATTGGCTTACATGGTGATAGCTATCACTGAGAATTTTAAAAATATTTTTAGAGATCAAAGGAGGTAAAATTGGTTTTTTGAACTTAGAGCCCTGGGGCTACGTCTAGACTGAGTCAAGCACTCAGCTGGAAATTGAAAAAGAGATCAGTTTTGGTGTTTTTGTCCCCTCCTACTTTGGGACATTTTAAGGATTCCACAAGTTTCACTTGCTTATTTAACTAATACCGGTCAACCATTTCAAGGGAATTTTTCACTCAGACTGGTTGATTTTCTGGCCCATTAAGACAGCTGATTCAATGCAACTGAGATTATATAGCTTAATCCCCCATGCATGTTGCTTGTCCTACCAAGTGGCAGCAGGCCACAGCTATAGGTAATCTTTCACGTAAATTTATCTCCATTTGGTATTTCTTTGGCTTTTAATGTGGGGGCTAGGGGTTGGATCTCAAGTACTTGGAATTGCATAATTGATTCACATGCTGAAAATGATAGCTAGGAAGCCAAAAAACTTAATACATTTTGCTTTTCATGAAGGCACATCTCTTAGTGGAGAACTGACTGAAGTTTCACTGCTAGAATCTGTTTCGAGGAATTAAAAACACAGAGCTGTAAATCTTGTCTTAAAGTGCTTTGGATTTTGAAAAAGTTATCTTTTTTAAATGTTACTGAATTTGAGAAGACAATAGAGGTCTTTTGGTCAATGATTCTATTTAGAATAGCTCAACATTATTTAGTGATTTTTTGATTCTAATAAATACGTCCAGAAAAATCTGATTAAACTATTTATAATACCTATTTTCCTTGATGTAGATTTACAGATCATAGTAAAAAGTTTGGATTTTATGCTAAGTGCAATAAGAAGTCACAAGCAGAAAAACGACATCATTTTAATTACACTTACAGAGGAATACTCTGGCTACGGTGTGGAGGATGGGCTGTACAAAGATGTGAATGGAAGTGCGATATTAGTTAATAAGCTATTGCTCTAATATAGATGGGAAATGAAAGTGGCTTTGACTGAGGTTAGGAGCAGTGAAGAAATTGAAAGTGCTTAAATTCTACATATACTTTGGAAGCACAGCTGAGAGGAGATGAGAATAGATTAATTGTAGAAGGTGAGAAAGAACCATGGTTGAGCTTGAGCTATTTTGATAAAGCAAATCAATAAGAGATGGAAAAGACTGCAAGAGAAGCAGGTTTGGAGATAGAAGAATAAAATATTCTCTTTAGACCAAGTTAATTTTAGAACAAATTATATTCGGGACAACCAAGTGGAGGTGTTGGGTATATGGCTGGCTATGAGTCTGGATTATGAGGAAGAGTCTGGACTTGAGATAGAAATTTTCACATTAAGTATTTTAATCCATGTAGTTGGATAAAAGTCCGTTTGTCTATCTATTAATATCTATCTATCTATCTATGTATCTATCTATCTATCTATTATCGATTGATCTATCTACCTACCTACCTAACTTTGTACCTACCTATCATACAGAGAAAGAAGGAGAGAGAGAGAAAGCTATTTAAAGAAAAAGGGCCAAGGACCTATTCCTGAAATTATTCAATATTTAAAGTTCAGGCAGAGAAGGAGCTAACAGAGGAGATTAAGAAAAATAAATAGAGAAATAGTAGAATTTATTTTTATTAAGATCAAGGAAAAAATACTAAGATAAAAGGAGAAACATAGGGATCATGTGGTTCAGATACTGTGAAGAAGTTCTTAATGTATGGGGAAAGTAATAATTTTGGATTTTCAATATAAATTCACAAACATCAATGGAGTGGTAAGAATGAAAGTCCTTTTGGAATGTGAAGAAGATAGAGTGGGAAGTAAAGAAGTAAAGACTGAAAGGATACACTGTTCTTATGAATTCTGATGGACTTTTCCTGTTAGAAATATGAACAAAAAAGAATAAGTGCAAATTAAATATTCTTTAGAATATTATACAATAAAAGTAACATTATTAAGACCATACTTAATTTTTTAAGGAGATAAACTGTAATTTGATTATCATGACTGCATTCCAACAAGAATAGATCCTAGTATAATTGGTGGATACTTTTTCATGGCTGTGGTTATTTGAGACTGGCTCTACAAGGGATAAGAAAATACAAGAAAACTCCTGGTTAAAGAAATGTGTCGGGGGAGGAGCCAAGATGGCCGAATAGGAACAGCTCTGGTCTACAGCTCCCAGCGCGAGCCACGCAGAAGACGGGTGATTTCTGCATTTCCATCTGAGGTGCCGTGTTCATCTCACTAGGGAGTGCCAGACAGTGGGCGCAGGTCAGTGGGTGAGTGCACCATGCGCCAGCTGAAGCAGGGGCGAGGCATTGCCTCACTCGGGAAGTGCAAGGGGTCAGGGAGTTCCCTTTCCAGGGGTGCCACTCCCACCCGAATACTGTGCTTTTCCGACGGGCTTAGGAAACGGTGCCCCAGGAGATTATAGCCCGCACCTGGCTCAGAGGGTCCTACGCCCATGGAGTCTCGCTGATTGCTAGCACAGCAGTCTGAGATCAAACAGCAAGTCAGCAGCGAGGCTGGGGGAGGGGCACCCGCCATTGCCCAGGCTCGCTTAGGTAAACAAAGCAGCCTGGAAGCTTGAACTGGGTGGAGCCCACCACAGCTCAAGGAGGCCTGCCTGCCTCTGTAGGCTCCACCTCTGGGGGCAGGGCACAGACAAACAAAAAGACAACAGTAACCTCTGCAGACTTAACTGTCCCTGTCTGACAGCTTTGAGGAGAGCAGTGGTTCTCCCAGCACGCAACTGGAGATCTGAGAACGGGCAGACTGCCTCCTCAAGTGGGTCCCTGACCCTGACCCCCGAGCAGCCTAACTGGGATGCACCCCCCAGCAGGGGCAGACTGACACCTCACAGGGCCAGCCAGGTACTCCCACAGACCTGCAGCTGAGGGTCCTGTCTGTTAGAAGGAAAACTAACAGAAAGGACATCCACACCAAAAATCCATCTGTACATCACCATCATCAAAGACCAAAAGTAGATAAAACCACAAAGATGGGGAAAAAAACAGAGCAGAAAAACTGGAAACTCTAAAAAGCAGAGTACCTCTCTTCCTCCAAAGGAACACAGTTCCTCACCAGCAATGGAACAAAGCTGGACAGAGAATGACTTTGACGAGCTGAGAGAAGAAGGCTTCAGATGATCAAATTACTCCGAGCTATGGGAGGATATTCAAACCAAAGGCAAAGAAGTTGAAAACTTTGAAAAAAATTTAGAAGAATGTATAACTAGAATAACCAATACAGAGAAGTGCTTAAAGGAGCTGATGGAGCTGAAAACCAAGGCTCGAGAACTACGTGAAGAATGCAGAAGCCTCAGGAGCCGATGCGATCAAATGGAAGAAAGGATATCAGCCCTGGAAAATGAAATGAATGAAATGAAGCGAGAAGGGAAGTTTAGAGGAAAAAGAATAAAAAGAAATGAGCAAAGCCTCCAAGAAATGTGGGACTATGTGAAAAGACCAAATCTACATCTGATTGGTGTACCTGAAAGTGACGGGGAGAATGGAACCAAGTTGGAAAACACTCTGCAGGATATTATCCAGGAGAACTTCCCCAATCTAGCAAGGCAGGCCAACATTCAGATTCAGGAAATACAGAGAACGCCACAAAGATACTCCTCGAGAAGAGCAACTCCAAGACACATAATTGTCAGATTCACCAAAGTTGAAATGAAGGAAAAAATGTTAAGGGCAGCCAGAGAGAAAGGTCGGGTTACCATCAAAGGGAAGCCCATCAGACTAACAGCAGATCTCTCGGCAGAAACCCTACAAGCCAGAAGAGAGTGGGGGCCAATATTCAACATTCTTAAAGAAAAGAATTTTCAACCCAGAATTTCATATCCAGCCAAACTAAGCTTCATAAGTGAAGGAGAAATAAAATACTTTACAGACAAGCAAATGCTGAAAGATTTTGTCACCACCAGGCCTGCCCTAAAAGAGCTCCTGAAGGAAGTGCTAAACATGGAAAGGCACAACCGGTACCAGCCACTGCAAAATCATACCGAAATGTAAAGACCATCGAGACTAGGAAGTGACTGCATCAACTAACGAGCAAAATAATCAGCTAACATCATAATGACAGGATCAGATTCACACATAACAATATTAACTTTAAATGTAAATGGACTAAATGCTCCAATTAAAAGACACAGACTGGCAAATTGGATAAAGACTCAAGACCCATCAGTGTGCTGTATTCAGGAAACCCATCTCACGTGCAGAGACACACATAGGCTCAAAATAAAAGGATGGAGGAAGATCTACCAAGCAAATGGAAAACAAAAAAAGGCAGGGGTTGCAATCCTAGTCTCTGATAAAACAGACTTTAAACCAACAAAGATCAAAAGAGACAAAGAAGGCCATTACATACTGGTAAAGGGAGTAATTCAACAAGAAGAGCTAACTATCCTAAATATATATGCACCCAATACAGGAGCACCCAGATTCATAAAGCAAGTCCTGAGTGACCTACAAAGAGACTTAGACTCCCACACATTAATAATGGGAGACTTTAACACCCCACTGTCAACATTAGACAGATCAACGAGACAGAAAGTCAACAAGGATACCCAGGAATTGAACTCAGCTCTGCACCAAGCGGACCTAATAGACATCTACAGAACTCTCCACCCCAAATCAACAGAATATACATTTTTTTCAGCACCACACCACACCTATTCCAAAATTGACCATATACTTGGAAGTAAAGCTCTCCTCAATAAATGTAAAAGAACAGAAATTATAACAAACTATCTCTCAGATCACAGTGCAATCAAGCTAAAACTCAGGATTAAGAATCTCACTCAAAACCGCTCAACTACGTGGAAACTGAACAACCTGCTCCTGAATGACTGCTGGGTACATAACAAAATGAAGGCAGAAATAAAGATGTTCTTTGAAACGAACGAGAACCAAGACACAACATACCAGAATCTCTGGGATGCATTCAAAGCAGTGTGTAGAGGGAAATTTATAGCACTAAATGCCCACAAGAGAAAGCAGGAAAGATCCAAAATTGACACCCTAACATCACAATTAAAAGAACTAGAAAAGCAAGAGCAAACACATTCAAAAGCTAGCAGAAGGCAAGAAATAACTAAAATCAGAGCAGAACTGAAGGAAATAGAGACACAAAAAACCCTTCAAAAAATCAATGAATCCAGGAGCTGGTTTTCTGAAAGGATCAACAAAATTGATAGACCGCTAGCAAGATTAATAAAGAAAAAAAGAGAGAAGAATCAAATAGATGCAATAAAAAATGATAAAGGGGATATCACCACCGATCCCACAGAAATACAAACTACCATCAGAGAATATTACAAACACCTCTACGTAAATAAACTAGAAAATCTAGAAGAAATGGATAAATTCCTCAACACATACACCCTCCCAAGACTAAACCAGGAAGAAGTTGAATCTCTGAATAGACCAATAACAGGAGCTGAAATTGTGGCAATAATCAATAGCTTACCAACCAAAAATAGTCCAGGACCAGATGGGTTCACAGCCGAATTCTACCAGAGGTACAAGGAGGAGCTGGTACCATTCCTTCTGAAACTATTCCAATCAATAGAAAAAGAGGGAATCCTCCCTAACTCATTTTATGAGGCCAGCATCATCCTGATACCAAAGCCTGGCAGAGACACAACAAAAAAAGAGAATTTTAGACCAATATCCTTGATGAACATTGATGCAAAAATCCTCAATAAAATACTGGCAAACAGAATCCAGCAGCACATCAAAAAGCTTATCCACCATGATCAAGTGGGCTTCATCCCTGGGATGCAAGGCTGGTTCAATATACGCAAATCAATAAATGTAATCCAGCATATAAACAGAACCAAAGACAAAAACCACATGATTGTCTCAATAGATGCAGAAAAGGCCTTTGACAAAATTCAACAACGCTTCATGCTAAAAACTCTCAATAAATTAGGTATTGATGGGACGTATCTCAAAATAATAAGAGCTATGTATGACAAACCCACAGCCAATATCATACTGAATGGGCAAAAACTGGAAGCATTCCCTTTGAAAACTGGCACAAGACAGGGATGCCCTCTCTCACCACTTCTATTCAACATAGTGTTGGAAGTTCTGGCCAGGGCAATTAGGCAAGAGAAGGAAATCAAGGGTATTCAATTAGGAAAAGAGGAAGTCAAATTGTCCCTGTTTGCAGATGACATGATAGTATATCTAGAAAACCCCATTGTCTCAGCCCAAAATCTCCTTAAGCTGATAAGCAACTTCAGCAAAGTCTCAGGATACAAAATCAATGTACAAAAATCACAAGCATTCTTATACATCAATAACAGACAAACAGAGAGCCAAATCATGAGTGAACTCCCATTCACAATTGCTTCAAAGAGAATAAAATACCTAGGAATCCAACTTACAAGGGATGTGAAGGACCTCTTCAAGGAGAACTACAAACCACTGCTCAAGGAAATAAAAGAGGATACAAAGAAATGGAAGAACATTCCATGCTCATGGGTAGAAAGAATGAATATCATGAAAATGGCCATCCTTCCCAAGGTAATTTACAGATTCAATGCCATCCCCATCAAGCTACCAATGACTTTCTTCACAGAATTGGAAAAAACTACTTTAAAGTTCATATGGAACCAAAAAAGAGCCCGCATTGCCAAGTCAATCCTAAGCCAAAAGAACAAAGCTGGAGGCATCACACTACCTGACTTCAAACTATACTACAAGGCTACAGTAACCAAAACAGCATGGTACTGGTACCAAAACAGAGATATAGATCAATGGAACAGAACAGAGCCGTCAGAGATAATGCCACATATCTACAAGTATCCGATCTTTGACAAAGCTGACAAAAACAAGAAATGGGGAAAGGATTCCCTATTTAATAAATGGTGCTGGGAAAACTGGCTAGCCATATGTAGAAAGCTGAAACTGGATCCCTTCCTTACACCTTATACAAAAATCAATTCAAGATGGATTAAAGACTTAAATGTTAGACCTAAAACCATCAAAACCCTGGAAGAAAACCTAGGCATTACCATTAAGGACATAGGCACGGGCAAGGACTTCATGTCTAAAACACCAAAAGCAATGGCAACAAAAGCCAAAATTGACAAATGGGATCTAATTAAACTAAAGAGCTTCTGCACAGCAAAGGAAACTACCGTCAGAGTGAACAGGCAACCTACAAAATGGGAGAAAATTTTCTCAACCTACTCATCTGACAAAGGGCTAATATCCAGAATCTACAATGAACTCCAACAAATTTACAAGAAAAAAACAAACAACCCCATCAAAAAGTGGGCGAAGGACATGAACAGACACTTCTCAAAAGAAGACATTTATGCAGCCAAAAAACACATGAAAAAATGCTCACCATCACTGGCCATCAGAGAAATGCAAATCAAAACCACAATGAGATACCATCTCACACCAGTTAGAATGGCAATCATTCAAAAGTCAGGAAACAACAGGTGCTGGAGAGGATGTGGAGAAATAGGAACACTTTTACACTGTTGGTGGGACTGTAAACTAGTTCAACCCTTGTGGAAGTCAGTGTGGCGATTCCTCAGGGATCTAAAACTAGAAATTCCATTCGACCCAGCCATCCCATTACTGGGTATATACCCAAAGGACTATAAATCATGCTGCTATAAAGACACATGCACACGTATGTTTATTGCAGCATTATTCACAATAGCAAAGACTTGGAACCAACCCAAATGTCCAACAATGATAGACTGGATTAAGAAAATGTGGCACATATACACCATGGAATACTATGCAGCCATAAAAAATGATGAGTTCATGTCCTTTGTAGGGACATGGATGAAACTGGAAATCATCATTCTCAGTAAACTATCGCAAGAACAAAAAACCAAACACTGCATATTCTCACTCATAGGTGGGAATTGAACAATGAGAACACATGGACACAGGAAGGGGAATATCACACTTCGGGGACTGTTGTGGGGTGGGGGGAGGGGGGAGGGATAGCATTGGGAGATATACCTAATGCTAGATGACGAGTTGGTGGGTGCAGCGCACCAGCATGACACATGTATACATATGTAACTTACCTGCACGTTGTGCACATGTACCATAGAGCCTAAAGTATAATAATAATAATAATAATAAAATAAAAATAAAAATAAAATAAAATAGAATAAAATAAAAAAAAAGAAATGTGTCAAAGGCAGACAACAAACAAAGTTTGAAACTAGGAGGTGTATAATATAAAATCTTTGTCTCTCACATACAACAATTAGTAAAATTGACTTTGCTTATTAATGCCATGGAGAGTGAATTTTCTTTTGGTCATATGTTAGCCATTGGGCTTATTTGCTTTTATATCTATTTCTCTTCCTAGTATCAGAGCTGGCCCCTACAGGCTACCCTTTCACAGGCTCCAATTTTAAATAGTTTCTGTAGGCTTTGCTCAATGGGAAGCAATGACAAGGACTGAGAAGATGGAGGGAAGATATTCTAGGATATCCCTCTCCTACTACCTTTTCGGGGGGATTGTGTCTAGCAGTGGATCTATCTCCTCTATAGCTTTTGTTTCAACCATGTAGGCCCCCACGACCCCATCTGGGCTGATCTGCTAACACTGCCTCAAAATTTTGCTTTCCAGATTAAGGGTGTTAACATCTACTTTCTGCTTTGGGTTCTCAGCTATTTCATCAACGATGTAACAAATTCACTGGATTAAATTTCTTCTTTTTGAAGTATTTAGAATAGTTTCTTTTTGTCTGCTTACCCTAACTGATAAAAATATAAATATTACAGAAAATATATTGCATTTATATATTAAAATAAATATATTTATAATTATATACTTTATTTATAAATATATTATATATAAATTATAATCTAGGTGGGAAATGAGGTGGCTCTGACTGAGGTTGGGAGCAATGAAGAAGTTAAAAGTGCTAAATTCTACGTATACTTTGGAAGTACAAATATATTAATATACATATAATAAAAATATATATTTATATATTTTGTAAGCAGACTATATATATATATTTATCAGTCAGAGTAAGCAGACAAAAAGAAACATATATATGGCAGAGTTCTTATTCTTGTTTTGTATGGGATGAAAGGAGGCTGACTGCAGCAGACAGCAGCTTCCATATACGCTCACAACAAATAACAGTATTAATACAGGACTATTTTAAGAAGCAAATCTTCAGCACAGTTTTAGTACAACTTCTGTGCTACTCTGGATTATCAGATATAATGGAATCAGAACTTACCAGCTAATTTTTGTTTTCTCACTGATTTTTAAGACTTCTTTGTTTCATAGCTGCAAGTTTTATATTATCCATGATGCTTTAGTGATAATATCCCTAACAAAAGTTCAGCAATATAGTTCCTATTCTTATTAGATATTTACCCTAGCATTCTTTTTTTTTTTTTTGAGACGGAGTGTCTGTCGTCCAGGCTGGAGTGCAGTGACGTGATCTCGGCTCACTGCAACCTCCACCTCGCAGGTTCAAGTGACTCTCGTGCCTCAGCCTCCTGAGTAGCTGAGATTACAGGCACAAGCCACAATGCCAGGCTAATTTTTGTATTTTTAGTAGAGATAGCCTGGTCATGTTGACCAGGCTAGTCTTGAACTTCTGACCTTATGTAATCTGCCTGCCTCGGCCTCCCAAAGGGCTGGGATTATAGGCATGAGCCACCGTGCCCGGCCTACCCTAGCATTCTTGATAAAACTGTTTCTCTTTTCTTAGTTCCCCTCCTTAATCAAACTTCTTCTGTGATATTTTCCTTCACCGTTAAAGCTAGAGTTTATTTTTCTATCTCCTCATAATTAGTTCCTTCTGAACATATAAAAGTTAACTACCTTGATAATATTCTTTTTCTAGTGACTTTTTTCCTGTAATCTGAATCGAATTTATCTCAGTACTACAGCAACTAACATTTACTCCATATTTACAACTAACTCAACCTTGTCCCTCTGTTCCAATTAACAGTGGAATAATGAAATATATTTTCCAATTTCGACACCTCAGGCATTTGCTCGTAGTAGCAGCTTTGCTGAGATAACTTTAAAACAGGGATATAATCTTTTATTGTTTGCAAATTTTAAGAACATTTTTCAAAATTGTGGCTCTTGACCAAACATTGTAGTGTTTATTTAATACAAATGGGACAGGGAATAATCTCTTTCAAGGGTAGAACTAGAACCTAAATAAATTTCAGCTTAACAGAAAAACAAAACTGTCCAAAAGTAGAATGAACTGACTCTAGAGATAGTGAATTTTATAGCCCTATAGGATGGGTAAAGATCAGTAGGATGACTGCTTGGCATATGGATTGTAGAGGAGAATTAGCTATCCAGGGAAGGGCGGTGGAACATTATGATTAAGACCATAAGTAAGAGAAAGAGAGAAAGAAGGTAAGCACTATATTTAAGTCCCAATTAAGACATTTAGTAGCCTTGTGTCCTTGAGCTAAATACTTAACATCTCTAAGCCTCAAATTTCTCAACTATAAAATGAGGATAGTGACTTTGGTGGATGTTGTGAGGGTTAAATAAAATTCAATGAGAAACTATATGTTAAATAATCATAGTGACTACCATATAGTTAGCTCTAACACTCAGTAGATGTTTTTACTACTTTATTATTATTATTAGTCAGTTGAATTGTTTGATTTTATGGGCTCTACCAATTATGAAAATCTGTGATTACATAATTCCATTAGAATAGCAACCTCCTCAAAACTGACAATTGTATTTTAAGTCATGGCAAAGAAAATGCAGTGGTGTTTAACCATTACGAATAAAGTTATAAGGGATGTTATCACTCTCTGTGATGTATATAAAGACCCAGCTTTCTTATATATATGCATATCTAGATTTAGCTCTAATTATGTGGAGCCTGAATACCTCCTACAGTTCTAAAAATTAATATGTAAAATAAAGGGGAAGGAAAAAACCCTCTTTTTATGATTTTATCTCTTAAAGTTTATCAAATAAGAACTAGAAATTTGGAAGTATGGGTTAAATTCTATTTTTCATAGAATAATATGAAAAGACAGACAAGAAATATTAGTGAAGTTAATGCTCTCTAATTTGCTTCTCTATGGATAATGCAATACACTAAGAATTTAATAGATCCTACGGTGAAGCCTCATAACCACAATCATCCTGTTTTGTAGATGAAGAAACCCATATTTAGGAAGGTTAAGCAAGTTTGTGCAGTGCCAAAATCTTAATATATGAATGGAGTCAAATGAACTCAGTTTTCAGCCTTTAAAATCTATGCACTCTCTATTCCTTCAAAGTTCTATACAAAAGATTTGTTCTAAATTAGCAGAGTCTGCATTTATAGATAAAAGGCTAATTGAAGGAGCTGAAAAGTCACAATCTTTTTACTGTTATTTCACAATTTGGAAGTTAGTGATCCTTCTGACTTTTAGATTGCATTTTTTAGCTAATCCCAAAAACATTTGAAACAAACAAGGTAATTTAGTGTTGATTTCTTGTAACAGGCCTTGCCCTGACAAAACTTATCCCTCCACCACAGCCCCAGTGGCTATAGGATGAAGATGCTTGAAAGGCACAGGGTTTCCAACTGAAATACAAGCATCTCTGTAAACTATCTTCTTCTTTTTTTAATAAACTTTTTATTTTAGAATAATTTTATGGTTACAGAAAAGTTGCAAAGATAACACAGAGAGTTCTCATACATCTCACACCCAGTACTTTTTATTGTTAACATCTTATATTAATATGCAGTTGTCATTACTAACAAACCAGTAGTAATACATTATTATTAACTAAAGTCCACACTTTATTTAGCTTTCTTCAGTTTTTGCCAAAAGTCCTTTTTCTGTTCCAGAATCCCATTCAGGGTATCACATTACATTTAGTTGTCACATTGCCTTAGACTATTCTAGACTAAGTTTTTCCAACTTTCCTTGTTTCTTATGACCTGGAAAGTTTTGAGGAATACTAGCCAAGTGTTTTGTAGATGTTCCTAAACTGGGGTTTTTCTAATGTTTTCTTCATTATTAGACTGAGTTAAGAGTTATGGGGAAGAAGCTCACACAGGTAAAGTGTCATTCTCATCACATTACATCATAAGCTCATACTATGAATATGTCTCATCATGTTGATTTGTTGATGTTTAACATGGTCACTTAACTGAAATAGTATTTTCAAAGTTTCCCCACTATAAAATTACTATTTTTTTCCTCTTTCTATAATGTACTCTTGGGAAGGTGTATTAATCCATCCTCACACTGCTATAAAGACATACCTGAGACTGAGTAATTTATAAAGAAAAGTTTAATTAGCTCATGGTTCCTGTGTACAGGCTTCTGCTTCTGGGGAGGCCTCAGGAAACATCATCATGGTGGAAGGTGAAGGAGAAGCAGGCACATTTTCACATGACAAGCAGGAAAGAGAGGAGGGGGGAGGTGCTACATACTTTCAAACAACCAAATCTTGTGAGAACTCTATCCCAAGACAGCACTAGGAGGATGGTGGTAAACCATTAGAAACCACTTCCATGACCCAATGACCTCCCACCAGACCCCACCTCCAACACTGGGAATTACAATTCAAAATTACATTTGGGTGGGGACACAGAGCCAAATCATATCAGAAGGCAATCAGTATGTGTAGTCCATGCTTAAGGGATTCTCCTGCATGCTACTGAGTTTTAATACCCAAACTTAATAAAATATATATATAGGTATGTCTTTCAAGATAGTTTTTTTGGCCCATGGATATACAGAAAAATTTATACCCTAAGCTCTTAGAACATTTTAAACAAACAGAAAAATGTGCAAAGAAGTCTCAAGTTACATTACAAATGCAATTTGTAGAATGCCATAATCACTTGGACATGCTATGAAAATTGCTAAGGCTTGAAGGTGCCATGCTCACTGAGCTATTCTCTGCCACTGTGCACTTTTCTGTAACACATTTCCACAGTGTCTTTAATGTTTAGCTCTTGATTTTGCCTGGTTTTGTAAAGACTTCCAAATATTTGGAAAATGATTGAAGAAAATAGTGGTGAATGAAGCAAAATGAACAAAGAAAGCTGGTATAATAGAAGGAAATGTATCAGCATAAAAACAAATCCTTTGTTAACAACCTTAGTCCTTTTAAGTATTTTACTTTCTAATATGATGATTTATTTACATATATAATTTGTTATGGCTTATTACTTTCATATTTTAGAACTTAATTGAGGGATTATAATCGACAAACATTAGAGTAACAGGAAACATCAAAAAGTAAAAGGGAAACTGGCTTCATGTTAACATATTTTCAAAGAACGTTTGATTTTCAGGAATGGATTACTAAAGTGGTACATGTATTAAGTGTGATGTTAGCCTCTACTGGTCTTTTAGTAGTGAATGTATAGTCAAAAACTATGGCGAGTATTGAAGAAGTTGTCCAATCAGGAGACACTTGTGACCTAGGTCACAGATACTCATTGCCCCCTCTGGAGATGCTGATGCTTGAATCTGTGAGGGACAGAGTTCTCCAAATGAAAGTTATTTTTAAGAAAGTTTAGAAAACTTTTGTAATTATCTTCAAGTTGCCTGCCAGGCCAATACTACACTAAGGTCCTAAGAAATATACATACTCAACCAACTCTTTTTAGCAAAAAGATATCTACATAGACATTTAGGGAGGGGAGTGATAAAAGATAAACTTCCAAAACTGGACACTAACATTGTTTTAATTCACATCTTTGACTTTTTAGCGGTTTCACATGAACTCAGTATTTCCAAATAAATTTTATTAGGAAATAACTATTGTATTAGTCTAACATTACATGAACTAGTCTACTGATATGTATAGTTTGTAAAAAAAAATCTGCCACACCTGATTTCTGTGTTTTATTCTCGGACTGCTTTCTCAGACTTAAATACTATTTTCCCTCTTTTGGTAGAAAATTCTTCCATTTTTCAGCTCTCACCCCAAGCATTCTTTTTTCTCTAAAGTTTTCTAATATCCCCTTCCAAAGTAAGCTCAACTAGTCTATTCACTATATTCCCACTATGTAAATATTTCATCACTGTACTGATAACATAAAGATGTACCTGTTTTAAAAGTCTGCTTATAGTTTGCTTTATGATATACCTGATTTAAAAAGCAGGGGCTGGGGTCTTATTATGTCATGGCCTTAGTGCCCTCTGTACTTTCTGAAACATAGTAAATGCTCAGTACACATTTATTGAATGAATGAAATGTGAAAATAATGCTAATGCACTTTTAACATTTATGTTTATTTTGTTCTTTTTTAATTAAAAATTCTACTGAAGTCCCTGTAACTAGTTCGGCAGTGCATGCTTTAGCAATTTTATTCCTTTATAAAATGTATCACTGCATAGAGTAATGTTTTAAAATATAGATTCACATAGAACCAATATCTGAAGAGTATTCTTTAAAATAAAGAATATAATGACCAAGTTGTTACACTTTGTTTCTAGTCATTTATGAATTTTATTATCAAACTGGGGAAAACAAAATTTCCCTGGCCCTCCTAGATGATTTCTCTAAACCCTGGAGCAAAAGGATTGATATATGCTGTGGCATCTGAATCTGGTGTAGATAGATAGTATAGCTGCAAATGTTATTCATAGTCATATAAATACCTAATCCCTATGAATCGTGCTGAGCTATTTGCCTCAATGATTTACTTCACTAGTGAATTACAGATTGATTTTGAGTCATATTAAAGGTATTTCAGTTAAAATGTAGATTTGAGTTCCCCGAATGTCATCTTATCCTCATATTTTAGTACTTATTGAAAAGGGATGTCCAAAGAAGATTTTTGCTGAACCACCCATTAATTTTTGTGCCTATTAAATCCGTGTCTTGCTGCTATTGTATTCCTAAACAAATACACAAAGTATTTGCTTACTTTTAATTTAACAATTGAACACATTGCCAATTATTTCTTAGTGTTTTCTAATAAAGTGCCTAAAATAAATACAGCCCAGTATGAGAACACCATTGATTGATGTAATTTCATGTTAATAGTTTTCATATCATTCCACATGGCTCAAATTATTACCTAAAAGCGTTCTATTGGCCACTTTAAATGCTTGTGCGCATTGAGCAGCGTTCTCATCGAACTCTCCATAACGACTTCTAAATGCTTTCCCTAAGAGATTCGAGCTAATTCGGAACCTATTGGTGTGGATGGAAAGTTTAAATTATGTTTCCTAATATGCATTACCCTGCACTTATCAGCACTAAATTTAATCTGTCATCACATTGTTCAATCATCCAGTTTAATTAGATCCTTCTGGATTTCCTCATAATCTGCATGTTTTTTCACTAACCTAAATAATTCTTGGTGATCAGCAGAAAAGTAACACCTCACTATCTACTACATTCTCCGTATCACTAACGTAGTTTAACAGCCCTCAGCCTGCTATCAGCATCTTGAGCACCCCGCTGTGAAGTTGCTTCCTCTGGAGAAATATGTACTCTTCATTTCAAACAGCTTAATCCATATTTATCCTTAAGAAAGCATACCCTTCTGATTCTACCAGTTTTATGTGAGCTATCAATATATTTTTAGGGAATTTCACATTTAAACATATTTCCACAAGTATGTTTTGAAAGCTTAACCAGTTTGGAATAGTGTATGAGTGGTGTGTTGGGAGAAGTTGAAGAATTAAAAGAGTGAATGAGTTCTGAGGTTTCTTACCAATGTAAGGATATCATGTGCTTGCAGTACTGAGGGCAAGAAAAGAGGAAGGGAAGATTTACCAAGTACATTATAGTAGTTGCTGCCACACATGATTAGCATTTCCATGTGTACTTTATATGTACAAACTCAAACGCTGAGAACAACTTTATCATCACTTGACTACAAATAAGGAAACTGAAATTCAAAGGAGTCTATTCAAGTGCAGCACAGACAGAGTTACACCGTTCCCAATGGGTTGGGCAGGCTTCAAAGTCATTGATCACAGCCATTAAATTTATCCCAGACCTTCTCTTATTATATTTAACTATTTTTGATAAATTTTATAGATTACATGACATACACAAAATTCATGTGGTTAGTCATTTTATGATTTGCCATGTGGCATTATACAGGATGTTTCTGAATATTTATTTCTAGAAAGTATTTGCTTATGGATTTGTATTTTCTATGCTGCATAAATTGTTTCTTCAAATGACAGCATACTTTTCAAGATGTGGGTCCTTTTAAACTTATGTGGAATATAAACAATACATTTAATAAAATTGCTATTTCTATATTATACTATCAGTTAGGACTTCTTTGGTTGGTAGTGAAGGAAAAACAAACTCAAACTGGCTAACAACAAAAACATTCTTGTTGGTGTACTTAAATCACAAGGAAGGCTTAATGCCGGGGCTCAAATGAAGTCACTGCAACCCATTTCCCTCCATATTTTGATTCACTTATCCACTATGTTGGTTTTATATCCAAGTGCCACATGACAGCAGAGACTATAAGCAGGTCTAGCCCTGCACTTCCAGGGTTAAACCCAATGGTAGAAAGCTCTTGAGCTTTCTGAACAAAACAGTCTGAGTCTGAATAGAAGAGTCATTGTAATCTCTTTTCTCTGGTTGGGGCATGTGTTCAATTCTCAACATTTTCTCTGACCAAGGAATAAATAATCTAAGCCATGCCTTAATCACAACTGTGTACCTAGTGCTGCAGTTGGAATCAACTATTCCAGAAAAACACAGACCAAGGGTAAAAGAGCTGGGTATTACTTAGTTCTATACAAATATATACCATATCTGGGGATGTATTCCCTTCTACCATGATTGGCCTTAGCATACTCTCTTGTTTGGTAAGGTGCATAAA
The DNA here is from genome assembly GCF_028885625.2 of Pongo pygmaeus. NCBI lineage: Eukaryota > Metazoa > Chordata > Mammalia > Primates > Hominidae > Pongo > Pongo pygmaeus. Next base: position 150,328,329 of record NC_072373.2, on the reverse strand, counting down.
AAATAGTATTACTTAATATTTGTTGAATTAATTAAAAATTATGCGAGTATATAATGTACACACAAAGACACATAATTCATGCATAAGTACATCAAACCAAGTTAATATTACAATTTAGCAAATTAACCCTTAGTTTCTTTTCAGTTTTTTTCACAGTCACTGTTATTATCTTTTTCCCATGTTGGCTTGAACAAGTTACAGCTGATATATGTAATGATTATTAACGAGGCATATTCTCAATAAATTTGCCAGTCATATAGAAGCAAGCTAAATTTAAATATCCAAAAGTCTAGTAGTTAGGTGATAATTTTACATTACAAATACTTTTAATCTTTGCATTATATTTTTGTTTCTTACATACTTATTTCAGAAAGTAATTTGCAATTTTAATAAAGAATGTGATACTCAAATGGATAAACGGTAGAGAAAAGTTAGTATAGTAAAGAGCACAGTTATCAAAGTATAGATAAAATAGTTGAAAAATCTAGGAAAATTTAATGGAATAAAAATTACTTAAAGAAGACAGTTGACAAAAGCTTATATGTTTTTCTTAATTGTAAAAAATGTCCTGGCCTGGTGTGGTGGTTCATGCCTCTAATCCCAGAATTTTGGGAGACCAAGGTGGAAGGATCTTGTAGCCCAGCAGTTTAAGACCAGCTGAGACAACATAGTAAGACTCCACCTCTAAAAAATAGAAAAAAAATTAGCCGGGTGTGGTGACATGTGCCTGTGGTCCCAGCCACTTGGGAAGCTGAGATGGGAGTATCACTTATGCCTGGGAAGTCAAGACTGCAGTGAATTGTGATTACACCACTGGACTCCAACCTGGCTAACAGAGCGAGAACCTGTCTCAAAATAAATTAAAAAAAAAAGGAAAAGATGCTGTCTTAAGTTTTTGTAGTTGTGAAAAACGCATTTCTATGTTATAAGCCAAAATAGTATCTATAGCATGTATTTAATAAAAATAAAACAAATCCAATTAAAACATACCCAGCAGCTAAGAAGTAGATATAATCAGTGCTTTAAACACCCCTCAGTGGCCCTTGATCCCTGATGCCATGGGTAACCATTATTCTCAATATTGTATTAACAATTCCTTTGATTATCTTTCTGTTGTAAGCTAAGATTTTATTGTTTAGTGGTGTATATTTTGAACTTTAAATAAGTGGGGAATCACACCGTATTTATTTTTCTGTGATTTGGTTCTTTTGTTAAGTTTTTCCTTTTTCAAATTCATCCATGTCGACACAATTGCAATTTATAGACTTATATCACTTTAGAGCATTTTAAAAAATTTATATGATTTTATTTATTCATCCTTTTATTCCTAGTTTTTTGTTTTTGTTTGGTTTTTTTGGCTTTTTTTTTTTTTTTTTTTTTTTTGACAGAGTCTTGCTCTGTCTCCCAGGCTGGAGTGCAGTGGCACAATCTTGGCTCAGTGAAACCTCTGCCTTCTGGGTTCAAATGATTCTCCTGCCTCAGCCTCCCGAGTAGCTGGGACTACAGGCACGTGCCACCACACTCGGCTAATTTTTGTATTTTTAGTAGAGACAGAGTTTCACCATGTTGACAGGCTGGTCCCGAACTCCTGACCTCGGGTGATCCACTCACCTCGTCCTCCCAAAGTGCTGGGATTACAGGTGTGAGCCACTGCACCCAGGCTTTGGCTTATTTTTGAGTGACAGTTTAAAACCTTAAAGGTTTTAAATTGCTCCTGGAACAGCTTAAGGTGTGCTGCTTGCAAAAATTGTGATTTGCATGATACTTTCTGGAAAGGCACATCTAATGGTTATATCAGTTTAGTTCTACAAGGAGTTAATACACTCTGCTAGGATTTGGAAAGGAATTTTTTTTTTTTTTTTTGAGACGGAGTCTTGCTCTGTTGCCCAGGCTGGAGGGCAGTGGTGCGATCTCTGCTCACCGCAAGCTCTGCCTCCCGGGTTCACACCATTCTCCTGCCTCAGCCTCCCGAGTAGCTGGGAATACGGGCGCCCACCACCACGCCTGGCTAATTTTTTTGTATTTTTTTTTTAGTAAAGACGGGGTTTTACCGTGTTAGCCAGGATGGTCTCAATCTCCTGACCTCGTGATTCGCCTGCCTTGGCCTCCCAAAGTGCTGGGATTACAGGCGTGAGCCACCTTGCCCCACCACTGGAAAGGATTCGTAATGAAGGTACAATAATAGAGGCGTGGGCAGTGATAAGGGAACAAATCAGAGATGTTGAGACACTAAAGGACTAACAATAGGAAGCCATTCGCAGCCATTGGCCTGAAGATTCCTAGGAAATAGGGTTCTCAGAGTTGATTGGGAGCCAGGGCTCTGAGAAATGGGCAGCTGACAGAAGCCATGGGCTGAGAATGAAGCAATCAATGACCAGACAGCTAAAGCAGGGCCAGAGTGGGAGGATAAATACATCAACTGTTTATCCTTTTCTTCTTTCCTTCCATCTCTACTTTTAAAGTGAATGAGATTTGTTTTCCATTTCCTTTGATTCTCCTCTTTTAGCTTTAATGTTGTACAATTGAATTTTATTTTTTAACTTATTCCCTCCCTCCCTCCCTCCGTCCCTCCCTCCCTTCCTTCTTTCCCTCCTTCCTCTTTACTCCTGAGAATACAAATTTAACATGTATGCAGTGTGTTCATTTCCTCTCCTTTTCATGAAAGAAAGCTTATAATTCTATTTAGCTTTAAAGTTATAACTTAACTAAAAATAAATTTTTAGCTTTAAAATTATAACTTAACTAAAAATATGTTCCTTTCTCTTTACTCCTGAGAATAAAAATTTAACATGTATGCAATGTATTCATTTCCTCTCCTTTTCATGGAAGAAAGCTTATAATTCTATTTAGCTTTAAAATTATAACTTAACTAAAATGTACTTTTATATACATGACATTTTTCTAATGTGCTCAATGTATCCAAGAAAAATATTAATGACCACCTTTTCATTTTTTTCTCCTTTCTTGAAAACGAATAAATGATCATCCTTTATTTAACATTTGGGTTGCTACTGTTTTCCTTTCTCATACACACAAAGACTAAACTTTCTGTCCTTTAGAAAATAATTCAGTCTTAATATAAGAATATGTAGTTGGAGGTTTCCAATAGGAGGGCTTCAGTTGATACTCTGTGCTATCGAGCATGTAGAAAAAGACTTTTTTTTTTAATTGGTCAACACAACAAACAACCTCACAAATAAGTCTGTTAGATATGACTTTAGGGCAGCTACTAATACCAGTTTACTTAACTATTCTTAGCAATAAAATACTATGAGGGTTAAGAAATCTTGGGAAATTCCTTGAAGCCTTGTCTTTATTCCCAGGTGGATTGTGTTGCTCCTTCATCATCACTTCCTACTCTTCCTTCCATCTTATCTACCCAGATCCACCTGCTACTGCTATATTTTGCCTGACATGACTAGCCCTATAATGCATCTCCCTAATAAGTCTAGGAAAATTGTAATAAAATGGCATCTTCATGCTTCTTCCTGGTTTCCAATATCATTTGCAAGAACTTTTGTATCACCAACCTAGACTTTTCTCTCTGGGCTTTAAACCTTTATCATCTTTATTACATAATTAACACATTTACATACACTAGTTAAAATGAACTTTCATAGATAAATGTTCTGGTGTTCACAAACACATAAAGATACACGAAATAATTAAGATTAATTCTATTCCCATTATTCAGGTAGAAAATTTAGTCTCATAGTTGATAAAGAGCTAGATTTAGTGTTGCAGTTTGTACAACCTGGAGCATGGACTAGAATGTAGTTCTTGAAAAAAACCCTGTGTTCTTTCCACTACAGCATTCTGCTTTATCCTGTCTATATACATTCAAGGATTTTATACTCTCATTTAGAGCAGACATTGTTTAGCTTTTTGCTTACTAATTACCATGTCTGTCATTGACTACCTTAAATCAATTTACATAATTGTTCATGTCCTAATCATATGTCTACCATAAAATTTAATCACTCCTTTATTATTAAATATAAGGTAATATTCCATTTTTTGTTGCCACAAATAAAAGTCATGATAGTCTTTGTACATAAATCTTTGCTCACATCACCTTAGGAAAAATTATGTTAGAGGGAATTGCTGGGTTAAAGAGTATGAACATTTTAAGATTTTTGAAACATAATGCCAAATTGCTTTCCAGAAAGGTTGTATCAATTTATGTTTCTGTCAGTAGTTAATGAGAATTGCTGTTTCAATTTGCTTTGGGGTGGGTTTGGAACTAGGGATTAATAGTATCACATTTTTACAGCACTTTGGAGGAAATTTTTCTTCCTTCTATCTATGTTACTCTCATGACTACAAGATTTTTTTATGATAAAGGAAGTATTGAATCCATTGCTTGTAACTCAGAACCACTAAGAGCTTTTCTGAGTCTCTCATAGATTAGCTGAAAGAGAAAAGATAGAATAAAAGGAAAAATACCAGACTAGATATAGAGGTGTACCTAAAAGTGAGATTTTTAGGGTGCTGAATGTTATTTCAAGCCTTTCTCCCATTTTGTCATGAGCCTTCTTTTTTGCTAAACAAAATGCATGTGAGAGATTCCATCAAAGTAGATTGCGCACTTGCAGAGACTGAAGCTGGGTCCACAATGCCCACCACCCCTGAGTTGGCTTTCTGCATCAACAGTGCAGGAAGTACAGGGCACATCAAAAGAGCAGTCGGCTAAAAATATAACCCCCATTCAGCTAATATCATACACACCATGGTGGTTTACCTTAAAAGGCTGTTTCTAGAAGCTCTTATTTATTTTAATACACCTAGGATGACTCTCCCAATAAGCTCATGTTTCTGAAAGTGTTGTCTCAGGCCAACTAGCATTCTAATCAACTAGGGTGTTTGTTTGGTTGCAAATTCCTGGACACTACTGGGGATTTATTGAATTAGAATCTCTGGGTGTGAAGCTCAAAAACTGAATTTTAATAAGCTCTTCTTCTTAGACTTTAATGTACGTACAAATCCCCTGGATATCTTGTTAAATGCAGATTATGATGGAATATATCTGGGTCGAAGCCAGAGATTCAGCATTTCTAAAAGGCTCCCAAATGAGGCCAATATCCCTGGGTCATGGGCTCCACTTTGAATAGCAAAGCATAGGAGTTTGAGAATCACAGCTTTAAACCATTATCTATTTTCATTTTGAATTTCTTTATTTATGGTTAGCCAATCAGGAGGAATTGAGCTGAAAACAGGTGATCCTGTGAGTGAAGCCTAAATGGGATGCCACCAGCAAGAAATCAATCCATCATAGAACTGGCTATGAAGGCACCCAAATGTGAAGCAAAATTTGTGTAGAATAAGAAAGGAGAACAATATTAACACAAATGTGGCCTGTTTTATATTCAGGGTCAGGCCTGGAATTCATAACAATGACAAGGTCATTTTCCTACCTATTCTTCACCCTGCATATCCAATGCTGCCTCATGTCTCTGTCTCACTGCCTCCCTGATTTTCTTGTCCTTGTCATGGACCTTTTGCCATGCCTTTTTTTTTTTTTTTTTTTTTTGCTTTGGTTGTTGGAGTAAAATCTAAACTATATTATGTGGCAAATTCTGGCCCAATTTATGGATACTCCTTGGTTCTCCTTTTATCTGAGTTGAGAGGTCTTATTCTTTTCATAAAAATGGTTATCCTACCTACAATTTTACTGACTAATCAAGTGCATCATTTTATGGTAAAACACCAGATAGACTATGTTACTTAAATTAAAGTGATCTTGAATTATCTTCAATTCAATGTTTAAACATTGAGGGAAACAAGATCTCCGAAGGATTTCATGAAGGGTAAGGTATCTATCCATTTATCTAGGTGATAAAGTTCTAAATGTATTCTAAGAACTTCTGTTCTCTTAAACACTCTGAATAAAATGAACTTTTGAACAGAAGCCACATGTAGGAAATCTGTGCATATACCACAGCTTCTCTGGAACATCTGTAAGCACATCAGTACAATAAGACACTGAGAATTTAGCAACCAGCAAAATAAAGAAATTATTTGTAGACACTGTAAATACCATTCTAGGCATTTAAAAATCTACTTTGGTATTAAGATAAATCATCAGAAATCTACATGCTTGTTCTAAGTCACATTAGATACTACCTAAACACATATTGAACAGTGGCTGTTAACCAGACACTACTCTAAGCACTTTATTGTGTTATCTCACATGCTTTTTATTTACTTTTCTCAGTAAAACTAAAAGGAAAATACAATTATTTTTCAATTTTATAGGTAAGGGGACCAAGGTATGTAGATGTCAATCAGTTTGCCCAGGGGTGCATAGGTGGGAATCTAGTTTGTCAGAATTAAGGGCTTGTGAAATCAAATAAAATACTTTGGTATATTTTTTTCCCATTTGTTTAGTTTAATGCCACCAGGTTATTTTGTTGTATTTTTTAAACGGTCTAGGAATACTAACAGAAATATTTATTAATTTACCCCTTGTTTCTCTACCCACCTCCCAGGAAGAGGCATTGAATTAAATTAACTTCTCTTTCAATATCAGTAAGGATTATGCTTTTCCTGAATGACCATTTTTCTTTTTATCTTATGGAAACTATGAGGCAGGACATTGATAGCATTTCCATTTTCTGTGTTGGCACTGGAAGGATTAGAGCTAACAAGCGAATAGTACTACATACGCTGTTCTAAGAATATTCTTGGAATCTTCAGTGTTTTTGCATTGTAAGTACAATGGCGAATAGAGAGAAATGGACTGTTTTGGCTTGGATAAAACTGTAGTCACCAAACTGCAGCTAAAGGGAAATAAGCTGGCTGAAAAAACTGTTGGATTCATAGATTTCAGCGCTGTTGAAGTTGTAGAAATTTTTAGCCTGAATACTTTATTTCATACAGCGTAAAATAGATTCTTTATTTTCTTTTAGAGAAATCATGACAGCAACATCACAGCAAAACTAAGTCTGTTTAAATATCTTTTCAATTAAACAAGTCTTATTTGTCAGGTGTGTCAAGCAATGTGGTATGTTCTGTCAAAACTCAAATATGACAAGGTCTCTGATCTCAAGGACTTTCAAGTTTATTGGGAGATATGAACAACTAAATCAACAACTATGTATAGTGAGAAACAAGGTGAAAAATGCAACATTTTAACAGCTGGGCGCCACAAGTTATTTCAGGTCACTCTGCTTTTGTTTAGAAAAATACCTAAGTAATAATTTTGGGGTTGAAGATGAGACACAAGTACAGCAAAGGAAAAATCAACTTTTCTACATTAGAAATAATAGAAATTTAAAAAGAAAGAAAAGAGAAATGAATGAGAGAGAAGTGAGAAATACGTATAGACCTTATTAAATATGGAAATGACTGATCAAATTTTTATGACAAGAGTATGGAGCAATGAATTTAACTTGTTTCTCTTGCTGAACTATACATCTCTATCAGCTAAGACTTTTGTAGGCAGAGGCTCAAGCTAATTTTTGCAGAAAAAAAGGAATTTAATGGTTCATAGAAATGACAAGCTCATGGGTTGACCTCAAACATAATCTGACCTCAGGGGCATAAACAACATAATTAGTAACATTTTCTTCTGGTAGGGCTCCTTCCTTTCACCTCTGTTTGTGCCTGTCCTCTTGCAAGCTAGGTATAGCAGCTCGATCCACAGTGTCTTAGATTCAAATCCAGCAGGAAAGAAGAATATATGCCATGCAGCTCCCACATAAATCCTAAGGTTCACTCTGTCCATTTCTGAAGCCAACACTCTTACTGAAGAATTTTCATGCTCTGATTTGCTGGGGAAACCAAATGTAAATGTTGTTTTAAGTTAACTTTTTAAATGAAAAATATCACTTGAAAATGTATACCAATTGCAACCTGAGGACTTCTGGCCTGACTTTAAAGCTCAAATATTTGCAGTAATGATTCAGACACATTATTATAGTGATCTTTATGGGAGGAAACTACAGAAAGTGGTATTTTCATGGAATCTTATTAAAATAACCTTTTTATTTTAGACTGGTTTTAGGTTCACGGAAAAATTGTGAAGCTGGTACAAAGATTTCACATACCCACAAACACCTATTATCAACATTTTATATTAGTATGATACATTTGTTACAATTAATAAAACAGAGTATAAATTTATTATTATTAACTAAAGTTCACATTTTAGTTTTTACCTAATGTTCTTTTTCTGTTCCAGGATCCCATCCAGAATTCATGACTTTTTTTTTTTTTTTTTTTTGAGACGGAGTCTTGCTCTGTTGCCCAGGCTAGAGTGCAGTGGCACGATCTTGGCTCACTGCAATCTCCGCCTTCTGGGTTCACGCCATTCTCCTGCCTCAGCCTCCTGAGTAGCTGGGACTACAGGCGCGTGCCATCACGCCCAGCTGATTTTTGTATTTTTAGTAGAGACAGGGTTTCACCGCGCTAGCCAGGATGGTCTCCATCTCCTGACCTCGTGTTCTGCCCGCCTCGGCTTCCCAAAGTGCTGGGATTACAGGCGTGAGCCACTGTGCCCGGCCAGAATTCATGACATTTAGTCATTATGTTTTCTTAGGCTCCTCTTGGCTGTGATGTTTTCTCAGAATTTTTGGTTTCGGTTTTAGTGACTAAGACAGTTTTGAGGAGTACTAGTAAGGGTTTTTTTTTTTTTTACATTTTTAAATAGAATGTTCCTCAATTCGAATTTGTTTTTACAATGGGGTTATGGCTTTTGGGCAAGAAGACCCCAAGGGTAAAGTGTCATTCCTATCACGTGGTGTGTATACAGGATACAAACTATCAGCATGACTTATCACTGCTACTATTGACCTTCTTTACCTGACTGAAGTAGTGTTTGCCACGTTTCTCCATTGTAAGGTTGTTTTTACTATAAACAGATACAGGGATTGGGCAGGGAGGTGGGGGAGAGTGTATTTGGAACTACCATTAAAAGAGACATTGTTTGGAAAGAGTTTCAGGTAAAATAGAATGTAAAAAAAGAAACTGAGGCTTAATAAGAAAGGCTAAAATGCTTTTTTAAGTTTAAATAATGTTGCATACCTGAATACAAATTTTTAAAAAAGTGTTCTTCAAAGAGCAGTTATATCATGTAAGTAACGATAATTGATGGTCATCATCTGGATTTTAACTTCAGATTATGAAAAAAAAATACAAATTGTGCAACTTTGGAAAAGTACAGTAGATTGAAGAAGAAAAAGTGAGTCAGTTTTCTTATCTTATAAAAATGGAAACCGATGATAGCATTTCACGTTTATTTAGATAAGTGCATAATTAGGACAAGAAAGATTTGGGAAAATTGAAATAAAAGATTTAGACCGGGCATGGTAGCTCATGCCTGTAATCCTAGAATTTGAGGAGGTTGACGCGAAAGGATTCCTTGAGGCCAGGAGTTTGAGAACAGCTTGGGTAACACAGCAGGACTCCCATCTCTACAAAAAAGTTTTAAAAATTAGCTGGGCCTGGCAGAGTGCGCCTATACCCCAAGCTTATTCAGGAGGCTGAGGCAAGAAGATACCTTGAACACAGGAGTTAGAGGCTGCAGTGAGCCATGATCCTGCCACTGCATTCCAGCCTTTGTCTCCAATAAATAAATAAATAAATAAATAAAGTTCAGAATTAAGATTTCAGAGGGCAAAAAAAAAAAAAAAAACCACTGCTCTTACAAGAAAAATATGATACAAGAGCTGGTAAAGGTTTTTAAAAACAAACTGAATACATTGTTGGTAATCATTGTCACCGTAACATTTCCATGAGTGATACTATGTACTAGATCATCCTAAGACCTTTTTATGTATTATCTGCTTCTCACAACAACTAAATATGATAAGATCTATGATCATTTTTACTAGAAAGATGAAGAAATTAAGACTGAAAGTCACAAAGCAACCGTGGATGGCATTATAGTGTGTCCCTGATGACTTTTCTACCCTGCCTCATGAAGTGGAAGCCATGAGATTTGGCTGAAATGTATTCCACCATTAAACCAGGCTGGGCTCTGATTCATTTAAAGCTAATTAGTATAACCAGACCAATTTTACAGCTGTAGTTGATTCAAATAACCCTCCTTGCCCAAGCCAATCAGTTAATTCTTTCATCTTGGTCACAGAAAGTGATGGCCCAATTATTGAAAAATTTGAATTTCATTTCATTGTGATTGGAAGAGACACACTCCATCCACTCTCTATGAAAAGGAAAATATGAAGATCTAATCCCCCTGGAGAGCTTTGGTAGCCTTAAGAAAAGCCACTATGAAGGTAGAACCAAAACATGCAGGGAGACAGAGCTGAGAGAATCCTGGAAAATGGAAGCCAAGTGCATGATGGAACATGCCTGAAGTCTGCCCTATCTCTATACTCCCTAGTTACACCAGTCAACAAATCCTTTTTATTGTGTAAATCAGTTTAAATTTTGTTGTCTCTCACTTTCAGCAGAAACATTTCAGAATGAATCAGCTACTAACTGGTCCAGCCAAGAGTCTGCCTGAAACTAAAGGTTCCTACAAAAACTACGTAATAAAATGCCTAAAACATAGGAAAATAAAAGGAGATCTAAAATCACAAAACATAAAAGAGATGATAAAAAGAAAAACATCAGTTATAATTATATCTTATGACTTTATAATTGGTATATGTATTTGTATTGTGTTAGATGTTATTTGTGTATAATCTATGACTGTCCACATTAATTATGAGTTTCATAGTCAGAATGTTATAATGGAGGAGGGCACAGCTCTGAAGCACAATGTGTAGTTTTGCATCCTGGCTCTATCCCTTCCTAATTGTGACCTTGGGAATATTACTTAATACATCTAAACCTTGATTTGCATCTTTAATATGAAAAATGTAATGATACTAATAGCGATAGGAGACAAATTCCTAGACAGACAGGGATATGTCTTTAGTGAAACTCGACCTTCAAGGAAAGGACAGTCTAATGCCTGAAAACAGAGCTACCATTTCTGGATAGAATCCATGGACTAGAGTGAGAATTTCCATCCCTGTCTTACCCGCTATCTCTTTATTTGATTTTTCTGAATGATGCCCTTTAACTAATCGAATGGTGCCTTTTCCAAGCCCATCCATACACCAATCAGAATGTACTCCCCAATTCTAAGCCCATAAAAAACTCAGACTCAGCCTCACAGATGGCTACCCACTTTCAGGTCTCCCCTAGTTTTTGAGAGCTTTACTTTCGCTCAATAAATTCTACTCTGCCTTAACTCTTTTCCAGTGACCACATACCTTCTTCCTCTTGGTCACTAGACAAGAGCCTGGAACTCACGGAACTGTGAGAGTGAAAGAGCTGTAACTCTCCTGCTCTCTGATCTATGGACAGGGGGAGTAAAAGAGCTGTAACACTCCTGCCTTGCAAACTACAGTAGTAAAAAAAAAAAAAAAAAACACAAAAGTACCATCAAAATTTCTGGTGAAGATTGAATTACCTAAAACATTGAAAGTGCTTAAAACAGTGCCTGCAACATAGTAAGAGCTCAACAAATGTTATTCATTTATGTTCATAATTTGGATTGATACATTACGCTACTGAAAAATAAATACTTTCAGATTGAATTTAAGAGCAATAATAAAATCTCTTGATGCTTACAAGAGATGAACAAGACAGCAAATAAACTTCAATGTTGAAAATAAGAACAATATACAAATTTTTATCAAGGAAATCTCAGGGACCCTGTAGACAGTCGTTCTGTTCATATTTGTTGTTGTTGTTTCTTTAGAGGAAGGCATCTAGGCAATAAGAAAACTGGAATGTGAAATCTATCTACTTTTCTGTTTCCAAAGCTCAGAATTATGTTAAACAGGAGGGGTGACTTTTTGTCATTTATAGAAAAGCATTATAGATAATATTCAGGGGATTCACTAAAATAACAAGACACTCTGTCCAATTGCCTATTGGTATTTGAGTTCCAATGTAAAACCTAAAATAATTTGTTTAAAGTTAAAACAGTATAACAACATGACTTTAAAAGTTATTACCTCACATTCCAAGATCAGAGATCCTACCATCTCTGGGGCCTGCCAAAAGTCGATGATACAGTCATTTCAGCAGAATCATTCACTTGATTCCATAAAGGGAAGACTGGGAAAGAAAAGATGATGACTTTTGAGGAGAGTGCAGAGTGCCTGAAGGAAGACCATTGTGCTTCTCTATCTGCTGTGATAAAGGGGAGAGAGGGACACTTCTCTCTAGCAAAAGATCTGCTCCTTCTGGACTTTGGACACAAGCTTAGGAAAGAATTGGCAGAGCTGATAGAGAGTGTCATTAGCAGAAGCATGCATTTCCACCATGCGGTTTGAAAAGTACCTATGAAATTCGATCGGTTTGATGGACACCATTGAGGGGAACCTGACTTGAAACATCTTACTACTGCCCCTCCTGGAACCACTCTGTGCGTAGGAATACTCAACTGATGACAATGAGTGATTTATGACACAACTGAAAAGAGAAGGAAGAAGTCGAGCCTATGCTGGGAATTCTATGCCCAGACTCTGCAAAGTGTACAGCTTTATAAAACCCCTAAATGTGTCTGACACAGAGTTTTCATTTGGACTCGCAGCCTTAGGAAGGAGCAACAGCCTGCAGAAATTCTTGTGATATTTTCAACGTACTTTAAGTGAGACACTGAAAATTTGCTACTCTCCCAATAATATTATGAATTATGAAGTCATGACTCATCTTTTCCATTATATAGCTTTATGAAATTCATTTAAAGATAATTATTTAAAAGCATGTTTAGTAGGTAAGAATATACAAGAAGATATTATTAAATGGTTTAATTATATCATAAATCCTTCTATAGTTGAGGAATGTTATTTTTAATTAGCAATTCCTAGACATGACTGGATGGTGAGAACAAAGATCATAATGCCAGCTGTGTTTGGTTAGCATTAGATGTGATCTTCTGTTGATCTTGGTTTGAGCCTTAATCTTATCCTCCTTTGTTGCTATTAGATAGTAAAAGCACCATAATGTTGATTGTGCCAAAAAGGAATATTTAAACACTAACACTGCTCAAAGGTCTGAGAACTTAAGCTAACAAAATTATGCTTCTTTTTTTCCTCTCTTTCTGGCATTTGGTTAAATAGCTTCTAATTACCCAATTTGGGAGAAGTTCTGAAACCATGTCCCAAAGAGTTAAAGCAACCAGTGACTAATAGAAATTCTTGAGTTTGCAGAATGGTGGATAAGAAAGGAAACAACTTGCTAAAACACTGAAACTCCCTCCACTTATGAGATAAAAGAACTGGCTGAAACAGTTTGGTCAACTGGAGTTTGTGCAGAAGTAGCTTGCTGACACCATAGCTTGAATTTTCATTGCATGTTTCATACCAACTCCCTCCAGAATTTGCACATGCAAATGAGTTTGCATAAAAAAGGTAACCGTGCATGCCCAAGGACTTTCCAGACCTCTCCTTTCCTTCCACCAATAAAACCTGATAATCTCAGAATCCAACCCCTGAATCTTTTCTAAAAAAATATAGTCTTAAAGCCAGCACAGGGAGACAGCTTGGAGCTTGACTCCTGTCTCCTCAGTAGTGGACTTTCAATATAAAGCTTTTCTGTCCTCAAAAACCTGGTATAGTATTGGCTTCTAGCGTATTCAGCAGCAAGCCCCTTTTGCTTGATAAAGTTCCAGGATCCTTCCTGCCAGAGGTTTTCCATGTCCCTCTTTTTCCATTGCTTCTCTTAGCCCCTAAAATCTGTTCATCTCATTAACTTTTACTCTATTTTTCAATTCAAAAGCAATAATATCTTTAAAGAAACATTCCTAGCCTTCTCAAATGCATTCGTTTTTCTAATGTATACTTTAATGGAACAATGTACTTCTTCCTCTCATCTCTCTCACAACATAAATTTACCCTAGTGTGCTTTGTTGATAAATATCTGTCACTATACTAGATTGTATATTCAAGTCATGTGGAGAATGTGTCTGTTTTCGTTCATGATGGTGTCTACATTAAATAATCCAATGTGACAAGAAATATTTGTTCAATGGATGAGCTCCCTGATGAATGGATAAAATGATGCTCTGATATGTATGAATGTTGATATTAGACACCCTTATCAATTATATGTACTGTAAATAGCATGTAGTAGCATCTCAATGAGTGTTTGCTGATTGACAGATTTGACTATCAATCCCTGCTCTGATCTCCTTTTGGGATTTGATTATATTCTTTTTATCCCTTCCAGCTTTATTAAAGTATAATTGACAAATAAAATTGAACGCATTTCTAGTGTACAATTTGATGTTTCAATATGTATATATTGTAAAATTATCAAATCAAGCTAATTAACGTATGTATTATCACACATACTTATTGTTTGGGGGGCTGAGAACATTTAAGATGTATTCTCTTAGCAATTTTCAAGTATATAATGAATTATTATTAACTATAATCATTATGCTGATAATAGATCTCTAGAACATATACATCCTGTCTAACAAACTTTGTACTCTTTGACCAACATCTCTCCATTGCTCCTCACCCAGCCCCTGGTAACCACCATTTCATTTTTTGCTTCTATGAGTTCAGCTGTTTTAGGTTCCGCATATAAGTGACATCAGGCAGTAATCGTTATTCTGTGCCTGACTTATTTCACTTAGCATAATGTCCTCCAGATTTATGCCTGTTGTCTCAAATGGCAGAATTTTCTTCTTTCTACTTGCTGGATAGAGATGGCAGTATTTCTATATGATGTCTCAAATGGCAGAATTTCCTTCTTTCTATATGATGGATAGAATACAGAAAGAAGGAAATAAAAAGATAGCATGTGTATATATGCATATGTATACACACATGCACACTAGATTATCCATTAATCCAACACTGAACACTTAGGCCAATTTCATATCTTGGCTATTGTGAATAATGCTGCAATGAATGTCAATATGCAAATATCTCTTCAAGATCCTGTTTTCAATTCTGTTGAATATATATCCAGAAGTGGAATTGCTGAAACATACAATTACATTTTAAATTTTCTGAGTAACTTCCATACTGTTTTCCATGATGGTTATATTGCTTTACATATCCACCAACATTGTACAAAATGTTCCCTTTTCTCCACATCCTCATCAACACTTATTTTTTAAGAACAGCCACTCTAACAGGTTTGAGGTCATATCTCAATGTGGTTTTAATTTGCATTCTCTGATGATTAGTGATGTTGAACCTTTCTGTTGGCCATTTTTATGTCTTTTTTGTTGTTGTAGAGAATTGTTTATTCAGGTCCTTTGCCCTTTTTGCATTGTTATTTATTTTCTCACTGTTGAGTTGTTTGAGTTCCTTACATATTTTTGATAGTAGCCCTAGTCAGATGCATGGTTCGCAGATATTTTCTTCTATTACATAGATTGTCTCTTCACTCAGTTGATTGTTTTCTTTGCTGTGCAGATGCTTTTAATTTTGATGCAATCTTTTTTGTCAATTTTTACTTTTGTTACTTACTTGTGTTTTGGGGGTTATATCTGAAAAATCATTTTTTCCACACCAATGTCAATAAGATTAAAAAAAAATTTTTTCTCATAGTTTTATATGTTCAGGTCTTACTCTTAAGTCTTTGATAATTTTTAAAGTGGTTTTTGTATAAAGTGTGAGATAAAAGTCCAATTTTATTCTTCAGCATGTTGACATCTAGTTTTCCCAACACTATTCATTGAGGAGACTCTCCTTTCCCCATTATGTATTCTTAGCATCTTCCTTGAAATTCAATAGACCATAAATGAGTGGGTTTGTTTTTGGACTTTCTATCCTGTTTTATTGGTTGATGTGTCTGTTTTTATGCCAGTACCATGTTGTTTTGAATACTATAGCTCTGTAGTGTATTTTAAAATAATATAGCACAATGCTCCCTACTTTATTCTTTTTGTTCAAGATTGCTATGGCTATTTGGGTTCTTGTATGGTTCCACATACATTTCAGTATCTTTTCTGTTTGTTTTCTTTTTTCTGTTTTTTTTTTTTTTTTTTTCTTTAAAATGCCACTGGAATTTTGATTGAGATTGCATTGAACCTGTATTTGCTGTAGGTAGTTTGGACCTTCTCGCAATATCAAATCTTGCAATCAATAATCCAGGAATATCTTTCTATTTATTTGTGTCTTCTCAATTTATCTCATCAATATTTCATAGTTTTCACTGTTTAGATCTTTTATCTCCTTGGTTAAGTTTTTTCCTAAGTATTTTTTTATGTTATTAAAAATGAGATGGTTTCTTGATTTTTTTCATCTAGTTTGTTATTAATATATAGAAGTGCTACTAATTTTTTATGTTAATTTTGTATCTTACAACTTTACTGAATTTATTAATTCCAGCTATTTTCTGGTGGAGTCTTTTTTATGTATGAGAAAATGTCATTGGCAAACAAAGACAATTTTGCTTCTTCTTTTTAAATTTAGATGCCCTTCCTTCCTTCCTTCCTTTCCTTTATTTCTATCTTGTCTTTCTTTTAATTGCCCTTGCCAGAACTTTCAGTACTCTTTTGAGTAGAAGGAATGAGAGCAGACATCCTTGTTTTGTTCTTGATGTTACAGCTTTCAGATTTTCATCAAGTATGATGTTAATCATGAACTTCTCATGTATAGCTTTTATTATGTTTATGTACATTCCTTCTATATCTAATCCGTTGAGAGTCTTTATTACAACAGGATGTTAAATTTTTTCAAATGCCTTTTCTGTACCTATTTAATTTATTCTTCATTGTGTTAATGTGATGTATCACACTTAATTGATTTGCATATACTGAACCATCCTTGTATCCCAGTGATAAATCCCATTGATCATGGTGTATGATCCTTTTAATGTGCTTTTGAATTCAGTTTGGTAGTACTTTATTGAGGATTTTTACATTTTTGTTCATCAGGGATATAATCCTGTAATTTTCCTTTTTAGTAGTGTCCTTGTCTGGTTTGGGTGTCAGGGTAATGATGGCCTTGAAAAATGAATTTGGAAGTATTCTCCCTTCTTCAATTTTTTGAAAGAGCTTGAGAATAATTGGAGTTAATTCTTCTTTAAATATTTGGTAGAATTAACCTATGAAGCCACCAGGTCCTAGGTGTTTTGTTGGGAAGTTTTTGAGTACTGATTCAATCTCCTTACATGTTATCTGATGTCTATTCAGACTTCCCATTTCTTCATAAATTGGTTTTAATAGGTTTTATGTTTCTAGGAATTTATTCATCTCTTCTGGATAAATTGGGTTATCCAATTTGTTGTAATATAATTGTTTATAATTGTCTCTTATGATCCCTTGTATTTCTGTGTTATTGTTACAGGAAAGGGGTCCCGATCCAGACCCAAAGAGAGGGTTCTTGGATCTTGTGCAAGAAAGAATTCAGGGTGAGTCCATATAGTGAAGTGAAAGCAAGTTTATTAGAAAAGTAAAGGAATAAAATAGTGGCTACTTCATAGACAGAGCAGCCCTGAGGGCTGCTGTTTGCCCATTTTTATGATTATTTCTTGATGATATGCTAAACAATGGGTGGATTATTTATGCCTCCCCTTTTTAGACCACATAGGGTAACTTCCTGATGTTGCTATGGCATTTGTAAACTGTTGTGGCACTGGTTGGAGTATAGTAGTGAGGACGATCACAGGTCACTCTCATTGCCATCTTGGGTTTGGTAGGTTTTAGCCAGCTTCTTTACTGTTAACTTGTTTTATTAGCAAGGTCTTTATGACCTGTATTTTGTGCTGATCTCCTGTCTCATCCTGTGACTTAGAATGCCTTAACCATCTGGGAATGCAGCCCAGTAGGTCGTAGCCTCATTTTACCCGGCTCCTATTCAAGATGGAGTTGCTCTTGTTCACAGACCTCTGACAGTATCAGTTATAATGTTTTTTTTTTCATTTATAATTTTATTTATTTGAGTCTTTGTTCTCTGTTTCTTAGTTAGTCCAGCAAAAGGTTTGCCAACTTTGTTTATCTTTATAAAAAACAGTTTACAGGTGCTGGCCTGGGGGTTAGGATTGCAGGGGCTGCCCGTGAGCCTGGGCCGCAGGGGCTGCCCTGGAGCCTGGGCCACAGGGGCGGGCCTGCCACTGGGATGGGCCTGGAGGCTTGGTTTGCAAGGGCCAAACTGGACCATGGGTCTGCTGGAGTATGTAGGGAAGGGGGCTAGCTTGGATCCTGGGCTCACAGGGTCCAGCTTGGTACTTAATGGGTCTGGAGCTTGTATTCATGGAGAGTGGTCTAGAGCCTGAGTTTGTGGGTGGTTAAGTGGACTGAGTTCTGTGGGGGCTGGCCTGGTGTTGAGGTGGGCCTGGAGGCTAGGTCTTTAGGAAATGGCCCATCACTGGGATTTTTTGGACAAAACCTAAATCCTGGATCTCCTGGAGCATGGGGCTGAAGAGGTGGAGCTGAAGCCTGGAACTATAGGGGCTGGCCTAGAGATGAGGCCATGGGTGCTGGCCTAGAACATGCAGTTGTGGAGGCTAGCCAGGTGCAGGGTTTCATGAGGGCAGGCCTGGTGCTAGGATCCACCACAAACTCAGGTTCTCACTAACTTCACTCTCCTTCCCCTACAACACAAAGCATCCCTCTCTTTGGGCGATGACACCCAGGCTTGGTGGAGGGGTGATGCTGGTAATATGAAACTCTTTTTCCTATCCTCTTCAATGAGCCTTTTCTTATGTCTGTGCTCTACTCAAGTGCTGCTATCTCTCACCATTTAGCCCTTGAGAAGATATTTTCACACATACTTGTTCAAATTGATGTTTCTCTGAGGAGCTACTGAAAGTCCAATTCGGCCATCTTGCTCTGATTACATTCTTAATTGGATTTTATTTTCCTTTATATATTTGTCTCATAAATATAAGCATCACCTCACCACTAAGTCTTATGTTTGAAAAGGCCCTGTGATCCCCTAGTGAATATGACTCTGATGACTAGAGAAACACCAGGGTCCTTTGTGTCATGCAGGAAGCAGTCCCTTATATTGGGAGGCTGGAGGAGGTGGTCTCTGGTTTGCATAGGGCCCAGGGGATTGGTTTGACCAGGTTTGTCATTCATGTAGCCCAGGAAAAAACTAGCCCTCCCTCCCTAGCCTTTTAATATGTAAATACAGGTCACTATGATGGTGTCATCTGGAGGCTGCCATGACACCCGGCACACATGGTGACAGGCAGAAGAAGGCTGCCGCCATATTGGGTGTACCTGATTTTCTAATCACCTGCATTTGCATATCAATGCTTGCTGGTCTGGTTTTTCAAGCCACTTTCTGTTAGTAAAGAAAAGTCCTGGGAGCTGTTTTTATTAAAAGAAAAAGCCTTACCAAGGACTCATTTTACCTTCTCTATCTACCTAAAATAATTTCTTAATAACTGTAATACTAGTATTCCAAAAAGTGCTTACTGAATTAGATTGGTTTCATTTACCTTTTTTTTGCCTCTGTCATTTCAAGGTTTTTTTTTTTTAATCATCGTGTAAATTCCATTACTATAAAGAAATACAACATTTTCCTTAAAAAAAAAAATCTGCATTTGACCCTTCTGAAGGTCTTATAGGCTTTATGAAACTTTTAAGATTAATATCATTGTTTTTTCATACTAGTTTTCATTTTCATTCTCTTCATAACCACTATAAAACAAGTAGAGTTCTATTAAGGAATGTATGTTAAATCTGAACTCTGACAGCTTTCAGAACTATTCAGGTTAAAATAAATGAATAGAGGCAAAATAAATGCTGTACTTCAAAAACCCATGTTTTGATCTGAACTAAACATTTTGCACTTTTACAGCCAGTTTAGTATAAAAACTAAAGTTTTCTAGATATGATTCTCTTATGCATAAAAATTTTGGTTTAATATTCATTCATCTTACTAAAATATAATCAAATAAACATCATTCATTTTTACCATAAATTTTAAATAATACAAAGATATTCATCAGATATCTTTCATAGCTATAGTGAAAATGTCTGACAGTTTTGCAAGCAAAATACAATGCTGCATATAAATTATATTACTGCTCATGTTTTGTTTGAAATATTCATAATATGCATTTTGTAAATACAATATGCAGTACAAGAAAATGACAATATTGTAATTGGACTTCTATGAAAAATTTTGCCTCTGAAAATTTTACATGAAATCAATCTTTCCTGAATATTACTGGAGGTTAAGAAGACTAATTTGCTCATCTTCTTTCTTATTCTGGGAAGTGTATTATGTAAGACATTACTGTCACTCTTTGACTTCACTTTAATCAATAACCTGGTAAAAAAGTATATCACAATTATAAACAAATATTCTTTACTTTTTACACACCTCATCATGCTATCAGTAAGCCCACACAAATATGTGTACTTCAATGTTTCCTATTAGATTGTTATATATTATCATTGCAACTTAAATAAGGTGGTTTTAATGTAAATATTGTATAAATATTGTGAGAATATGATGTAAGCTTTAAGTTTGAGGGACATATCATTACTCTATAAATATGTATCATTATTAATGATACCTCACCATAATGAAAATATTATCATAAAGTTGCCTTTATGTGAATAATGGAGTAAAATGAATCTTGGGGCAACAAATAATTTAGAAGAAATATTATTAGAGTGTACTGGGTCATTGAAAGAGAACCAAATTAAATAAGATTTTCAATATTTTTTTCCTTGCCATTAGTAACCTTTTTAGGTCAAAAAGTATGATTTCCAAGTGATAAGTCTATCATAAAAGCTATTCACATCTGATTGGCAGGTGTTAATTTTTTTGATTCAGTGAGTCAGATGATAAGTAGCAATACAAATGCTTTTGAATTTCTTTGCAGTGTTTCAAAAGAAAAACAAAGTAGATTTTTTGAAATTAAAGCCAGCCTGTATTGTTAGATGTTCTTAGTAAATTTTCGAACTATCAGAATTGGGGATATTCTATCATTTCATATATTTTTCCTAATGTTTTACAATTAAAACATCAAAGTGATCAAAATTTTTCCCCTTCTAAATGCTTGAATTATCTTCTTAAAATAAATAAAACTATCAATTTAGGAAGAATACAGTCTGTAGGACCTGGAAAAAACATAGATAGTATGTCTGCCTAGACTTTTGAAGGAGACTATTCATGATTTCACATTACATATGAGAAATATTACAATGCCCATTTATTCTGCCAAACCACAAATAGTTTGAAGCATGAAGTTGTGAAATCATAAGAGAATAATTTGCAACATGACTTGATATCACCTATACACTTTGAGATCAATGAGTTATTTCCTTTATTGAGTGAAGTTTGTTACCCAACCCAATCAACTTATCTTTATACATAAAATGGTAAAATATAAAACATTTCAAGTGTATGATGGCAAAAAAGACCACTGTCGAGATTTTTAAAACTAGCTTTTGTTTATAAACATCTGGAGGAATGGAAAGGAGTGTTCACAAACTGAAATCTTGGTGATTGCCAGAGTCCAGATACTTAATACAAAGACATGATAGGCTTTCTTATACTTCATTCTAATTTAGAGCCCCCTTCTGGAAATTCCTTGTAGTCAGTGAGGTAGAGGGGTCTCATAATGCTCAGGTAATACTCAGGCAAGAGAGCAGACACTTGCGATACTGAGAAGGGATGGGTGGATCTGTTAATCATACATTAACAAACTTTATAAAAGCTATTTAGGAGAAGTGCAGAGAACCAATATTTGAAATAGTTCAAGTTTTATAATACAATGTTAATGTTTTATCATTTCTTTGAGACTTGAGGATTTTTTTCTCTAATAATTATTACACTGAATGTATGTAAGAGTTGAATTCTTCATTATTTGCCTTCGTTCTCTTCAACTGAGAACCTTAAATAGCCAAAGAATACCATGATCTGGAGTGTTATTTTTTCTCTGATATGGCCTTCTTAGCATGTAGTTGAAACATAAAACTAGCTTACTGAAATTTGTAGTATGATGAAATGGTAAAAACAGGTGAAAAACTAGAGCTCATTAGTTGAAACACCTTTTTTTTTAACAGATAAGAAAATACAGTCTCTGTAACTGAAATGAAAAATTCTTACAGTGCTTATGATAATAAATTGGTTTACCTGTAGTGAATTTGTTTATATTTAGCTTTCAAATAGTATATAAATTACTTGTTAATATAAGAGAGTTTTCAAGATAAAACTAGAAATAGACTCATATTTTTGTCTCTTATTATGTTATTAATATGTTAAACATTGAATTGAACAGTGTTGCATTCAAAGTAGAAATTAGTGTGACTGTCGGAAGCTCCTTTTCTTTGCATATATTGTATGTTGATAGCTAATTAGATCAGATTTATCATATTTTACAGTGCCCCTAAAAAAACACAATATGTAAACATAAATTTATCCTAAGCAAATAACACTAAGATATTTGTTCAAATTTGTAAATCTAATAAGCATAATCAAGTGAAGAAAAATATCAGAAACAATCTGCTCATTTACCCACTTATAAAACTCTTATTTTTAAGAGTGTTTTGAAAAGAAGTAGAATTATTTTATTAGAAAATATTAGGAAAATAACTCTACTTTTAGGTAACAATAAATAAATGAAAAATATAGCTATTGGATGGAAAGTGACCAGCTTAGAAGTTTTATTCTGTGTAAATAAAACCCGTCCTTTGTAAGCTTTAGAACTTCCTTTCCACCTCTCAAAATCTATGTGCCAAATATTCTTCTGAGCATTGGGACCCAAAAAGGAAACAAAAAGTTTAGTGACTCTAAACTAAAACAGTCTATAATGTGATGGACCAAAAAACATTAATCAATAATTTTGCAATAAATTAATATAATCAGTTATGATTGTATGAAAACATATGCATATATATGCAAATCACAATAAGAAATAATATCTGCAGCTATGAAACTGTGTAATAGGCAGGGGTTAGGCTTAATTTATAGGTGACAGGGACAACTGAGAGCTCAATGAGTTTTATCGCAAAGAAGAGGGAAGTTATAGTAAGGTCAGAGCTTCTAAAGAGAGAATTTCAGGTGCAAAGTCTTGAAGTTATAAGAGAGTTTTGTACATTGAAGAGTAGATTAAAATATTCTGTAGAATATATTGAATGGCATAACAAGAAGCGTTAAGATAATTGGAAGTAACATACATACTGACATTTCTAAACAAACAAGGTATCACTCATCAAACACATTTGTGTTGATTTTATTACCTCAATTTTGCCACATCCTTCCCTGGCTCTCGGTTTAGTTGTCTTCTATTGCTACATGTCAAAGTCAGATTCTAGAAAGCCCAGTGGATCTAGATGGCAGAGGACCCTGCTTCCTTTAATAAGCATGCACACTTTGATTAATCAAATCCCTTCCTTACAATAAGATTCTAAGAAGAGTTTTCTTTCCTGGGAATAGAACAGAAATCCCAAGAAATCTGCACAAATTGATATGTACATGTTGTATCTTTTTCCACATTTATTCATAAATCAATATTTTGGTAGATATGTAATTCAGAAAAAAAATTGAGGACTAGATTGTTGATATTGTACCTATGAGATCATAAATGTATACTGTTTCCCTTTTCTCACTCTGCAAACCTTGAAAATCCATGGGGAAAAAGTATCTTTATTAATCTCTGTATTCTCCAGGACCCAGCATGGTAGTTGTTAAAAGTAACTATGAAGTGGATGCCTAGAGCTTATTATATGTCTGTGCCAGGGATATGTTCATAGACATTATTATGTGGTGGCTAGCAACTGGGCAATGGTGGCACAACGTTTTTTGTTGTTGTTTTGTTTTGAGAGGGAGTCTCTTTCTTGTCACCCAGGCTGGAGTGCAATGGTGCTATCTAGGCTCACTGCAACCTCCGCCTCCCGAGTTCAAGCGATTCTCCTGCCTCAGCCTCCTGAGTAGCTGGGATTACAGGCACCCGCCACCATGCCTGGCTAATTTTTGTATTTTTAGTAGAGATGGGGTTTCACCATGTTGGCCAGGCTGGTCTTGAACTCCTGACCTCAGGTGATATGCCCGCCTCGGCTTCCCAAAGTGCTGGGATTACAGGCATGAGCCACTGTGCCTGGCAGGTGAGGAAACTATTATACAAAGAGGAATGAGTACGAAAATTAACAAACTCATTTCAGGAAGAAATGCGTTTGAAAACAGCTTTTTAAGAGGATAATCCAGTCTCCATTTTATGCCCCTTGGGACAGTACTCTCACACCTTAAAGGGAAACTGTTCCATATTTGTATAGCCAAGTGTTACACTGATCTAAACTCTGTGCTTTTATGTCTTCTGCCTATGGGTGCAGACTCTGCTGCACAATGCAGCCCATAATTGCCCATAATGCAGTTCTCCAAGGATTTATAGGCTGCTCTCAAGTTATGTCACTACGTTGCCCTGGACTCATTTGTATAATGTTTTCTTATAAGAAGCAGATTTTATGTCTATCCTCATTCTTTCACCCTGCTATATACATTCTGTGAGTATTAAATATTTTCATAAAATGGTATCTATAGTTAAATTCATCAGAAGTAAAAAATCTGTTAAGAATAGTGAATTAAATTAGGAAAAAGAGCACATATAGAAAAAAATGAAACAAAGGAAGAAAGACAACACGAAGAAACAGCCAGGTTAATTTACTACACAAACATTTTTTGTCAAGCAATTATATATCAGGCTGGGATTTAAAAAAAGAATAAGACACATTATTTTCTCTCAAGAACTTAGTGTCTAAATGAGAAAGATGGAAATGTAAGCAAATAATTTCAATTCAGTGTGATATTTGCCATAAAAAAATAATGTATTCTGAAATTGTTACTTTATTTTTAATTCATGAATGTACTCAAACCCAGTTTCTTTCAGCATTCTAAAATAATGTGAAAAAAGATTGTTCTCTGGATTCTTTCTCTTTTTCCTAGTAATTGCCATACCAAAACTTCACTGCCTATCTAAAAACTGACCACGGGTCTATCTATCACTTCCTAACATAAATCTCTACAGCAACAAAGAAATTAGAAATAGAAATGGCTAGTTCTATAGAAGGTAATGGCACTTCAAAGGCCACAGAGCACACTCCAAACAAATGTCTCTAGGTTATCTCCTTTCACCTCCTCCTGCTATTTCAAAAGAGCTAAGATTTCAGTCTCTTCCACATACAGCTGCCTTCTTCCTCTAGGTCAGTTCCTCCAAATTCATTATAAATGAGCGTGCTGGCTGCATCTTTTAATATGATCCTTAAGAAAGCCAGATATTTGCTCCCATCCTCTTTAGTGAATGGATTCTTTTTGATTTGATTTGCTGGGATTTGGGGCAGAGATATGCAATGAATTTAATTTTATTAAATTCAAAAGAAGAACATACTAAGAGAATCATAGGACTTTGTTTTCAATAGGTTCAATGGATGTGAGAGTAGGTAAGTGAAAAGATAATCCATAAAAACAAACTGTATTGATTGGGGTTTTATAACTGTAATTGTATTGCCCTTTGCCTTTCTCTTCCATCCCTTTCACACAAATCCTCTATTCCAGAGTTTATTTAAAAAACAATTGTTTAATGATGAACCTTGAATCAAGAAATAAGGCTTTCTGGTGATAACTTCATTTTTAAGTGAAGGAGGCAATTTATTCACTCAGGTACATTTCAAAACTGAACATCTATTTCTCAGGAGACTTTTTACCAATTAGAAAATGAAATATGTCTTTTTCTTTAAACAATACACTCACCCTGTTTGGGACAAATTATGTAAAGGATTAATACATCTACTAATAACCATAGGAGAATAGTATACATTACGATAAATCAGATTCCTACTTTATAAATAATTAGGGGATGATCAGAAAGCATAAAGATTGGAAAAAACTGTTATTTATAAACTGGATCTTTAACCTCATCATTTAAAAATTAATCCAATAGACATGTTTTTACCTATTCTTTAGAAGTTTTCTCTCTGTGCCTCCAAACAGATATGTTGATATTTTTGGCATAGATATGCAGTCAGGAAAACCAACTACCTTCTTCCCTGTCTGCTAAGGATAAAACATAAGTTATGAGGTTTAGCCTATAGGTGACTTACACAGCAGTTCAAGGGAAAAAAATAACTTTTAATATAGTTTTGAGCCCATGCTTTTTTTTCCCAAGGCACAATATAGCTGTTATTTATAGTTTCACTGAAAAAGCTAGTGGTGAATTTTCAGCACTTCATGTAACTAGCTTTCTGCTTGGGAAGCCAACATTACATTCTAAAACTAGCTAAGAATTTGTCTCTGACAGCAAGATTTTAAAGGAGAGAAAGGAATCTTTTTGAGAAATCCATAATTAAACAATAACAGTGCTGGTATGAAATCAATTGCAGTTTTGTAAAATGTACATTTTTACTTTAACTATTAAGAGAGCTTATTTATTTATAGTAGTGCCATATCTAGGCAACTGAAGTAAGGTAAAAATCTTCAATAAAGCACTTCATTAATGGATATATTAATTTCCTTCAAAGACTGGATGAAGCAATTCTTAACCTAGCAGAGCCTGGGATGTTCAGAAGCATGTCCCATCATTTGATTTTATTTAGAGAGCTACTTAACCCAATCCCTGCACCTGTATTTCAAACATTATCCATTTACCACCTGGGTTATTTTACTTTCCTTTTCCTCTCACTTACACTGCAAAATTGGTGGTATTAGCAAACTGAGAAGATACTGACTACCTGATAGAATCTTCCAAACTATAATTGTCCTTTTGTCAGTGTGCTTTAGACTGTACATATATCCTTTCAAACTTACCTACAGGAGGTATTTCTCAGCTGTTCTTCCATGCTAAATTCCCAACAGTACCTCAGAGCTCTAAACCACTCTTTCTTCAAAAATATAGAAGTCTCTTCCCTCCTCTTAATCTTGAGGTTGTCTCTAGAGACCTTCCTATTTCTTGCTTTTAGTTCATTGGCAAATGTCTTTCTTGATTGGAAATGTGATACTCATTTTCAAGACTACTCCATCTCTAATATCTCTGCAATCTTATTTTGATTATTCTACTAAAAATGTATTTTCAAATATCTCAATAGATGTCTTATAAAACCCAATGGCTTTTTGTGACTCAACCTCAGATATCCCTCTGCCTTTCTTTCATAGTAAAAGAATCTTTTATTTTTAGCTAAACCAATGGCAATCTAGAATAAAGACATGCCCTGATCTCCTTTTAGTTAGGAGTGAACAGAGCACTCATTCTGGCCAATGGGATTTAATCAGAAATGTCCTGACATCTTTTTAAAATATTTCCTTCAAAGGAGAGGTCACAGCCTGCTTTATCCTTTCTTCCTTGATATTGACTGTAATGTGCACATGATAGCTGGAGTTCTGGCATCCACACTACATCATGATTTGGAAGCAATAGATTGTGAGGCAGCTTAGTAGAAGGGGCCTCAATCTTTCACAACTTCATGTAACCACCCTACCCCAGAAGCATTATTGACATAAGATTATTTTGCTTACTGCTTCGCCAGCCAGAAATTTCTGTGGCCAGCAGCGCACCTGCCTGGGCTTCACTTGTCTCCAGGCTCACCGCTTGACCTGCTCCGCCCACTTGGCCCAGCAGGCTGCACTCAGCTCTCACTACTGGCCCCGGGTCTTATACCTGCTGAGGTTGAGCCAGGTGTGCTGGCTTCTGTGGCAGGATGGGCAGATCCAGGAGCTGGCACAGGTGCCGGCTCCATGCAAGGCTGTGGCTGGACCAGAAATACCACAGGTGGCTTCCACCCTGGGCTCTGGTGTCTGGAAGAGGGGAATATGGAGGGTCCCAAAAACCTAGGAGACACCAGCAACCATGGAGCTTCAAGTGAGTGTTAAAGCATGTCACAGTTCTGGCTAGGGGAGTCCCAAGATCAGGGCCCCAGAAGGTTTGCAGCTTGTTCATATTACAGTTCGTTAGTTCCCGCCATCCACATGCTTTGGCAAATGGTGGCATGTCTCAGCTCATTTGGTCCTGCCACCCCACTCCAGCCCTCAGCTCTTGGGCTGGCCTGGCCCTGCTGCCACCACTTCCTGTCATGTGGGACACTTCCTGTCATGTGGGCACTTCATGCCCAGTGCTGGGGGAAGGCAACATGGCTATGATGTTACAGCTCCTTTCGTACCTGCTGTTTGGTGAGTCCTGGATTTTTGTCCTGCATTCAAGAAGAATGAGGTTACATGGACAAATGGAGAGTGAGCAATGCACAGAAGAGTTTTATTGAGCAGCAGAACAGCTCTTAGTGGAGAGGGGACCTAAAGTGGGTAGCCCCTACCTGAAGGCAGGTAGTCCTAAAGTGTGGCTGAGTCCAGGGTTTTTATGGGCTCAGAATCGGGGAGTGCACGCTGATTGGTCCATGGCGGGCCTGGAAACAGCACCATTTGATTGGCTAAAAGGCATTGAGGAAGTTCTTGCTCCAGGTCATGGACTTCACCCAGAACTGGCAGCCTGGTTTTCAGGCTTCAGGCTGTTTTTGGCTTGAAGATGGGGTTTCACTGGGGACCCACCTCTTTCTGCCTAGGAATCTGTCTGCCTCCTGCCTCTGTCATTATCTCCAAACTTCTTTTATGTGAGATTGAAAATAAACCATTTTGCTCATCAGCTAAATCTTCTTAAAAGAGAACATTATGACATTGATTCTATACTAAACCAGTCTTTTTAGTCAGGCATTCTCACATCTTTATTTCTTCCTATGCTATTTATTTTCTCCAGAAGACAATTAAATTCAACACAATGATGTAGTAAATTTGACACACTACCAGGCAAATACTTGATAATTTCCCACTCCGTGGTGTATATGTAGTGCATTTTCTTTATCCAATCCACCATTAATGAGCAGCTAGGTTGATTACTTGTCTTTGCTATTGTGAATAGTCTGTGATGAATATATGAGTTTCATCTACCTTTTTGGTAGATAAATTTATTTTCTTCTGGATATATATACCCAGTAATGGGATTGTTGGGTCAAATGGCACTTCTGTTTTAAGTTCTTTGAGAAATCTCCAGACTGCTTTGCACAGTGGCTGAACTGATTTACATTCCTACCAACTGTGTATGTGTTCTCTTTTCTCTGCAGCCTCACTAGCAACTGTTGTTTTTTGACTTAATAATAATAGTCATTCTGACTGGTGTGGGATAGTATGTCATTGTGGTTGTGATTTGCATTTCTTTGATAATTAGTGATTTGGAGCATTTTTTGTATGTTTGTTGGCTGCTTGTATGTTTTCGAGTAGTGTCCGTTCATGTCTTTTGCCCACTTTTTAATGGGGTTGTTTTTTGCTTGTAGATTTGTTTAAGTTTCTTATAGATTATTGAGTATTGTTGGATGTATAATTTGTGAATATTTTCTTTCATTCTGTAAGTTGTCTGCTCTGTTGATAGTTTATTATGCTGTGCAAAAGTTTAGTTTAATTAGATCCGGCTTGTCAATTTTTGTTTTTGTTGCAATTGCTTTTGAGGACCTAGTCATACATTCTTTCCAAAGGCTGATGTCCAGAATAGTGTTTCCTAGATTTTCTGCTAGGATTCTTATAGCTTGATGTCTTACATTTAAATCTTTAATCCATCTTGAGTAAAATTTGTGTGGGATAAAAGTGGTTTCACTCTTTTGCATATGGCTAGCCAGCTGTCTCAGCTCATGGATTAAATAGGGAGTCCTTTTGCCATTGCTTATTTTTGTCAACTTTGTTGAAAGTCAGATGGCTGTAGGTCTGTGGCTTTATTTCTGGGGTGTCTATTCTGTTCCACTGGTGTATGTATCTGTTTTCTGTTTTTCTACCAGTATCACACTGTTTTGGTTACTGTAGACTTACAGTAGTTTGAATTCAGGTAATGTAATGCCTCCAGTTGTGTGTTTTTGTTTGTTTGTTTTTTCTTAGGATTGCTTTGGCTATTTGGACTCCTTTTAGGTTCCATATTAATTTTAGTATAGTTTTTTCCTAATTCTGTGAAAAATGAGATTGGTGGTCTCATAGGAATAGCATTGATTCTGTACATTGCTTTGGGCAGTGTGGCCATTTAAATAATATTGATTCTTCCAATCCATGTGCATGGAATGTTTTTCCGTTTTTTTTTTTTTTGTGTCATGTATGATTTCTTTCAGTACTGTTTCGCAGTTCTTATAAAGATCTTTCACCCCTTGTTAGATGTTTTCTTAGGTATTTTATTTTGTGTGTGTGGCTATTTTAAGTGAGAATGTGTTCCTGATTTGGCTGTCAGCTAAGACATTCTTAGTGTATAGAAATGCTACTGATTTTTGTACATTTATTTTATACCCTGAAACTTTG
The DNA here is from genome assembly GCF_028885625.2 of Pongo pygmaeus. Classification (NCBI taxonomy): domain Eukaryota; kingdom Metazoa; phylum Chordata; class Mammalia; order Primates; family Hominidae; genus Pongo; species Pongo pygmaeus. The sequence continues at coordinate 150,298,129 of NC_072373.2, read as the reverse complement.
CTAAAATCAGTTATCAGTTCCAGGAGCCTTTTGGTGGAGTGTTTAGGGTTCTCTAGGTATAGAATAATATTGTCAGTGAAGAGAGTTAGTTTCACTTCTTTTCCTATTTGGATGTCTTTTATTTCTCTCTCTTGTCTGATTTCTCTGGCTAGGACATCCTTGATATTAATTTTTAATTAGATTTATAGTCAACATAGACCTTGACAACCTTTGAGTAGGGAGGTGATATGATTGGGGCTTTGTTTAAAAAAATTTTAACTGTCAGTGATGAATGAGAAAGGTCAGAGAAGACTGAAGCGAGAGATAAGGAAACCTCTGAGGAATCTACATGTTTTTCATGTAGATAGTCTCTTTTTATTTTCTGCAGTTAGATTGTAATATCCTTGAAAGCAGGCATCATATCATTGCAATGTATCTCAATGCTGATAATATACTTCAAGATAAGTATTTTGCAGTGTATTGTGGGCATATATTTTACAATATAATAGCATTTCAATACATTCTTATTATTGAATTGAAAGAGTTTAAATGCTCAAGTATAAAAGCTATTTAGAAAAAAAATATGCTGAGTTGCCAAATCTGAAGTGGATTAACTTCTATTTTACAGCAGGACGTAAACCATTAAGAGGTTATTTTCCTATTGTTTCTAAAAACTAGATGCTGGTATTTATAACCAAGAAATATTTCTTGTACGTGTGCTTATTTGAGCATACAGTTAATGTACATGGGAAATGCAATATAACAAACAGAAAAATTTACATGCTTAAGTATTTATTATACCATAGCTTAAAAGTAAGTGATACAAAAGACATATTCACCAAGCTGCAAATGAGAATACAGTGCAATTGCATAGTTCAGTTAAGTAAATGAAGAAATTGGAGAAATATTCTACAATGTTAAAAAATTATAAACCAAGAAAAAATGTCTAAGATTTAAAAAGTATAAACAGTTAGCTGAGTCTACTTGTATTTTTATGTATCAATCTCATTATCATTCAGCCAAGAGCATGTATTTAGCATCTTCATTTGCCAACCATTTTGATTTATACAAATCCTTGCTCTCAAAACTCTCACTTGATACAAGTTTAACAGTTCTCCTTGATCAAAATTGTGTCCTTTTGTACTCTGACCCAAACGTTGCCAAGTTTTTGCTGATAAACCATTACATTAGTTGTAAAATTAAGACAGAATCATATTTTACAATTGACTAGAATGCCCCTCTGTGATGATTAATTTTATGTATTGGTTTGACTGGGCCATGGAGTGCCCAGACATTTGGTCGAACATTATTCTGAAAGTGTCTGTGAGATGCTTTGGATGAGATTAACATTTGAATTGGCAAACTGAGTTAAGTAGATTGCATTCCCTAATGTGGGTAGCCTTCATTAAATCAGCTGAAGTCCTGAATCAAACAAAAAGATGACCTTCCCTCAAGGGAGGGGAACTCCTCCTGTCTGACTGCTTAAGCTAAGACATTGTTCTTGCCTCTTCCTGCCTTCTGACTGGAAGGAAAATATTGGCTGCTCTTGGGTATTGAATAAGAAACACCATCCAGCTACTCCATTGGCTCTCCTGGGTCTCCAGCTTGCCAACTTCAGAACTTGGGACTCCAGCCTTCATCACCACATGAACCAATTCCTTATAATATACACATACATACATGTATACATATATCATCTTAGTTCTGTTTCTCTGTAGAACTCTAACACATCCTCCTAAAACTTGGTCAGAAAGAAAAGGAATTGGTATTACCTAGAAAAGGAATTGGTATTTAGGTAGAAGTTACATGGTCAAAGCTCTCAAATACAATTTTAAGATGTTTAAAAGAGAATGGTCATCAAGTTGACCTTTCATATGTGAACTGGGCCAGATCTAACCTCAATAATATTATCTAAAAACAAAACAAACCAAATATTATTTAACCACATTTTTGAAGTGAAAATACCTAATCAATGGGTAAAAGATATTACTGTCTTTTACATTTAGAAACATATTCTTACATCAATTGCAATTCAATATATAATTTTAATTCATTCCATATTAATAAATACTTATTGTGTGTCTACTGTGTGCCTATTATTGCACTAGATTAAATTTAAAAATAGACCAGTCCTCTTCTTTTATGAAATTTATATGCATTTTTTGCATTATTTATAGAATCCACAGGTTACCAGTTGACTATTGAATCCTAAATAATTTCGTAAGTTATATACTCTATAAAATGATATTATTTTATCAATCAGTTTCATCTCCTTAACATGTATACTAATATTATTTAGCTTACTGAACATCTTTTGTGCCAATACTATAAAATTATTAAGATAACTGTTCTCCTTTTCACAATCACTAATTAGAAAGGTTGCAAATGTTACACAAACAGACACATACAAAACACACCATAAAGAATGTTGGCATTCATTTGGAGTTGTATTTTCCATGTTTGTAGATCACCTTAAGCCATTAATTCATGTCTATTAGAGATTTCAAAGTAAAAGAAAAAAATTCAGCATTGTTTCAAGAAGTGGCCTTAATATGTGTCAGTAAATTGATGATAGCTTACTATGATTCTGTAGGCAGATGTTAAACATCTCATGGTACTTGGGTGACTAATACCAATGTCATGCCATGCACTTAATAAAGTAGCTCCTGATAGCATTATTAATGATTTAAGCAGTCTTAGAGTGCTTCCTCTCTTCGAACACATTTTTTATAATGTCTAATGCTGTTTCTGTCCTGTGACTAAGCAGATAATCATGGCCATTTTTATTCAGTCAGTCACTTCTTGAATTGTTCGGTGTTGCCATGGGTATAAAAAACATCATGTAAAACACAATTCTATTCAATAAACATTTGCTCCTTTTTTCCTCTAAGAAAAACTAATTTGTAGAAAAAAAGACAGCTGAACTGAAGAGGCTTTCAGTGGAATGATGGTTCCCAAACTACTGTTTGACTGCTGCACAGATGTTTCATATTCTGGTATAAAACAGATGTAGTTAAAATAGTGAATTTACTGTTATTTCTGGTGAAATTATCCCTAAAAATGACATAGTCTTAAGTATTACAAAGAACTTTAGCTAGCAGATTTATGAATTGAAGTCATTATTCTTAAGTGTTCATAAAAACTTTACAAATTTGAAATTAACACCTTTGTTGATTTTGGTGATCTTTGTGTTTGAAAGCATATGCCTGAAAGAAAATGAAGGGGATCTTCTTCAAACAATATTCTGCACACTGAATAAACAACCAAATATCCTTAGATTGGCACTTAAAGCCACAGGCTCAGCTTGGAAATGATGTCTAGGCAAGACCTGGCTTTTTTCAGTACCCGTTGTGTAAAACATCAAACCCAAGAGGTTAGGTTATTACTATCTTTTACATTTAGAAACATATTCTCACATCAATTGCAATTCAATATATAAGTTTAATTCATTCCATATTAATACTTGTGTGTCTACTATGTGCCTATTATTGCACTAGACTAAATTTAAAAATAGAGCAGTCCTCTTCTTTTGTGAAATTTACATGCAATCACAAGATTTATAATTATAGTTTGTGCTAATTCCTATGATTGAAAGTATACAGCATCAACTGGAGCTCTCGTATATTGCTGGTAAGAATATAAAATAGTACAACAACTTTGGAAAACTGTTTGGCAGTCTCTTATAAAACTAAAAATACACATAACATATGACCCATCAATCCTACTTTATCCAAGATAAATGAAAACCTATGTCTATGGAAAGCTATATGCATGAAATTCCTAGCAACACTTTATTAATAATATACAAAATATATACCTCAGTGGGTAAATGAACAAATAAGTTGTGGCATATCAGTAAAATGGGATAGTTTTCAGCATTAGTAAAGAACAGATTGCTAATACATGGGTGAATTGCAAAAAATGTGAAAGAAGCCAGACCCAAAATAAGACATATTTGTATGAAATTCTAGAAGAGAAAATTATAATCTACAGTGCCAAAAAAACAGACTGGAGGCAGGGGCAGAAGCAGTGACATTCACTGAAAACAGGCACAAGAAAACTTTCTGGGTGATAGGAATGCTCTACCTGCTGATTCAGTGATATTATTTATACAGATGTATAAATCTGTCAAAACTCACAGAACTGTGCATTTAAAATGGATACATTTTATTGAATATATGTTATATCTCAATAGTCTAGTTTAAAATGTTCATGGTAATATAGCAGTGACTAATAAGGGATATATCTAAGTTTGGAAAGTCAGAGATGTCTTTCTGATGAAGAATTTGTTAATGGAAAATAAATCTGGTGAATTAAGTCATCAAAAAACATAGAGGTAAGAGGAGGCCTCTGAGAGACAGCCTGCTATAGCCTGCTGTAGGTGAAGGACTGGTGTATGCCTGGGCTTTAAGTCAGTGGGTAGTATACAATGTTTCAAAAACTAAAAGAAAATTGTAGTTGGAATTCAAAGCCTAATGGGAAAGTGAAGCTGAAATGAAATGAGCTTGGAGAAGCAAACAAGTGCTACATCAGCCATGTATGCCATCTTAAGGATTTTGCTGCATCTGCAAGACAGCTTGAGTAGAAAGGCTAGGAAAAAGGCAAAACCACCTCTCTCTACTTGCTGACTTCCTTGTGATGAATTCAGTAGCTACTAAGTATCTTCCATATATTATTGCAAAGAGTTGCTTATTCTTAATCAACTTTAGAACTTCAGTGGCTTGTAGATTCCTGTCCTGTAATCAGTGTGAATGCCCGGAAGGGTGTCCAGCACATAGCAGGCACTCAATAACTACACGTTTCATAAAAAGAAATCTTAAAATCTGTGGGAGAAAAAAAGAATTTATACAACATACTTCTATGTGGGTGATTACTTGTACAAAGTATTAGAATGAGAAGCATAGAACAAAAACAAAAACTGCTCACTAATAAAAAGATTGAGAAAGAGCTAATTTCTTTAATTTACTATGTGTTCATAAAAAGCAATAAAAAAGTTGCCTGCCAGAGAAACAGACAAATTGAATTAAAAAAATTACAAATATTCAGCAAACATTAGAAAAATTTCCATCTCAGTTATAATTTAAGAAATGCAAATAAATATAAGATTTAAAAAATTTATCAGATAGTGAAACATGCAAATGTTTGGTAATATTCATAGTTTGTGAAGGATTGGGGAAATATACAGTTTCAAATACAATTGCTGCCAAATATTTGGAAGAAAATTTGGCAATATGTCTCAAAATTAAAGATGCATATATCAACAGACCTAGATCTCATTGCTAGAAAGTTACTCTACTAGAATGCACATAAATTATATCAATATGTTTACCACCAACATATAATGTTTGTTGAATTATACCTATGAACAATAACTATTCTTGAGGCTGATGAGAATGAGGTAAGAAAGGAAGGTAAGGTCCTTGAACATAATAAGTGTCACTAACAGGAGTTAACATCCTAGTTAGAAGCTGGTGAGACATGTATAAGAGTGGTCATTGAATCAGTAGGGTACTTGTTAGTTAAGTGTTGACATATCTACCCAAAAGAGCATTAGGTAACCGTTGAAAAGAACCTTGTGGGCATATTAATTATTAATTAATTAAAAATGGAAATAATATGCACTTAAATGAAAAAAAGCAAGATGTGGAATAGTGCATGTAGTAATAGTATGATTCCTTTTATGTATAAAAGATATTTTTCCTAAAGATTCACACAGAAATTTGCATCTTTTTTGGAAAGAGAATTAACTCTTTTTTTTTGGAAAGAGATAGGATGAGGAAGACAGTTTTCTATTGATTTTATATGTCTATAATGTCTGAATTTTTAAACCATGCCTAAACAATGTCAACAGATTAATAGGACCATTTAAAAATTTCTTCCTTATACTTATACAATTAATATTAAATGCTAAGATTTTTTGCAAAAAAAAAAAAAAATCCAGAGAGGAAAAAAACAATAAATTTTGACTTCCTGAGACCATAGCTGGTGGAAAAACCCTTTCTTTTTACAGTCTGAGGGAACATACTCTCTCAAATTTATTAAAAAAGGAGAATAACTTCACGTTTTCAATTTTCTCAGAAAGCTGGCCCTAAAAAGCATGGTTTGCTTATTGAATTCTAAGCTGGAATCTCAAATAAATCTTTCTGATTTCATTCTCGGAGTCAACAGAAGCAGAAGTTGTTGAAGTGCTGACACCTTGCAAACTCTAGTCCTGTGCTCCAGTCCTAAACTGTAATGAGTGGGTCTCCTCGTGTCCCCCAAGCCATGGACTTTTACTTTATTTATACTTTGTAAAGTCTTATCAGGTTGATGGTCTGTATCACTTGCACTGTACAAGACTCAGGGTAAAATATTTTATGTGTTTGCTAAAGACTTGAGGAAATAGAAGATGTGTAAGCTTGATTTTACAAGTTAATCAAGAACAAAAAATATCTGTCAGTCAGGATTCTCCATCAAGATGCTGGATGTTGCTGAAATTTAATTTTTTTTCTAATGAGATGTTTTTGATAGCCACTGTCTCTTCTCTGTAGTTCATGGAAGATGGATGTTATCTGCATTATTTGTTATTGAAACGATGGTATATCTTGGTTAGACTCTAGACTCAAAGCAGTTCTTATGACTAACCTTATGTCTCCCATAAAAATAATGAATTATGTAATGTTCAAATTTCTCCACTATAACATCACTGTTTCTGGCAAGCTAGTTGGCTATTTTTATTAAATGTTGCTCATCTGCCATATGGACTCCCATTTTGAAGTTAATTATGAAACAAAGATGAAGACATATTAAATTTCTAAAGCAACTTTCCAATTAAAAATATTTTAGGAGACCACACCATATAAAATGGTTTCTACACAGTTCTGTACCTCAAGAGCAAATGTTCCTTTCCCTAATTACGTGTAAAATGACACAAACTGCTAAAATGTTTTATTCAGGTGGAGTCACCAACCGTTGGCAACGTACCATTACTTCAAATGGAAAGAAAAACCTTGCAGAATTCGTTTGTATACAGAGTCTATAATACTTTTAATTGTCTACAGTCTTTAAAGTATCACTTAAACTGTTGTCAAATGTTTTTAGGTTTGAAAATTTTGTCAAATTGTTTGTTAAGACAGTATCAATATGAACTTATGGACATTATAATGAATGCTAATAACTCATCATTTATCATCTTTGAAATCCCCCAAATTATACCTTGTTTATCTTAAAACCTTCTCCTTTAATTGCATACATCCTCTGAGCTAACTGTCATTATTCTACGTAACCTTTCTTTTCAGTTTATATCTAGACTGTTTCCTAAATTAGAATTCTCTTCTTCTTTATGGATTTTTTTTCTGACAAAGCAGTGTGGATCTTTCCAGCCATGTAACTAACTTTCTTAAAAACCATTCTCTCAAAACTACCTGAGTTTTCTATGTATACATAATTACTTAGTTGTATGTTAGGGTGATGAAAAAGAATGTCTATTTTTGCTAAAATAAGGGTAAAATATTGGATCTTTTTCTTTATCAGTTTACAGAAGTGTTAAACAGGAAACAAACTCTCTTATTTGTTCTCTAATTACTACCAATAAAAAAGAATAAATTAAGCCAAAAAAAGGAGAATTTGAAGTCAAGTGGGAATTTCTCAGATCAGTTGTGGGTTCTCAATGTGAGAGTTAACTAGGATCTCTGCTATCAAGATCATGGATGCTAATAACATTTCTTCTTAGGAATCGACATTATTTATTTATTTAAATCAGAAAAAATTTAGTTAGTGCTATGGCATGCAAAACACTGCTAGACACTTTTGGGGCTCAAAGATAAAAGTGATTATTTCTTACTTTCTATAAGCTCTCAGAGAAACTGACATAATTATTTTAAGTAAATAAATGTATATTGAATAACTGCTATTATAATTATGGCCAAATATTCTTATTATATCCTCACAAAAAAGCCCAAATATCTTCTCCAAGTCACATAATAATGATTGATGGAGTAAATACATTTGATCTGAAAATCCATTCCTTGTGTCCTTTTTAAAATATTTTGTTTCTAAAACCATAAACAAAATTATCAATGTTTGTGATTTTATTCCACCATTCAGTTTAGAAAATATCTTAAGAACCAGTGTGGAATCTGTTCTGAATAGGAACTCAGTGAAGCAAGAGTATCAGGGCCTTTTATCTCTACTTTACAGGCAAAGAAGTTCAAAAGTGGAGAGTTTAAGGGACATGCAAGAAATAGCACATTAAGTTAACATAAGTCTATCTGCTATAACACATCCCCTCAAATATTAGCTGCTTAACTCCCCACAAATATATTGCTTTGTTTATGTTAGTGCAAACTTCAGATGTGTAGATAGTGGAGGCTTACTTCTATATAGTCATTCAAGGACCTAGGCTGACTTACTCTCTGACTTCTTCACCATGTGACTTCTAGAATCACCCTGGGCATCAATCTCCAAAAATGGAAAGAGAAGAGGTATTATATTACATGGAAGTTTTTTAATGCACTAAGATTGGGAATAGTGTTTAACATGTTCAGTGCACATTCCGTGGGCCAGAATAGTCATATGGCCTGAGTCATAATTGCATTAGAAAGGAGGCTGGCTCTATAGTCATTTTGATTATTTATTACTGCATAGCTAAACCCCCCAAATCTTAATCTTTCAAAGAAGAATTAATTGTTCTCTCTTATGGTTCTGAAGTTGACTGGACTCAGCTAGATGGTTTTGGTCTCTTGTGGTTGCAGTTTGAGATTGGCTGGGTCAGTAACCGTAGGAAGGCTAACTGAAGGCTTTCAAATCAACTAGGCTCGCTCACATAACAAGATTGACACTGTTTGCTAACCGGTAGCTCAGCTGGGGCTATTGGCCTTCTGGAGTAGCCTTTTTAAGTGATGTGGGATTCTTACAAGATGAAACTGAGTTCCCAGTGGAAGCATCCTAAGAGCAAGCATTCCAAGGAACAGGAAGAGGCTGCCTGTTAAATTTAGAATTATGCTGGGACTGACACAGTGCCACCTCTACCATAATCTATTGGTCATAGAGCTCACTCTGTTTCAAAGGAGTAGACAAATAGACATTGACTGTTAGACAGGAGAATGGCAATATCACATTGAATGAGAGCATGGGAGATACAGGAGAAAATGTTGCAACCATCTTTAGAAAGTACAAGTTGCCACTATAATGTAACTATATGCCTAGTAAGGCAGTGACACAGATCTGATGAATAGCTAGCCCATATCTGCCATATTCAGTTGATAAGGCAATACACCAAGGACATAGACTCAACAGGCCTGATTACCCAGTATAAATACTGAATAATTAAGTTGGAATTAACTTTTATGATTATTTTGCTAATTATTCATCTCTACTAAGAGCCAAAGAGTAATAACATTGGGCTAATCATTATTTGTACTGGATTATCTGCTACTTTTTTACTAAGCATTAGAACTAGTTAGCTACATGGTAGGTAAGTTAATCAGACCCCTCCCATTATAGAGAGAATTTCTTTTTCTCACTGGGAAACACATTCTAGAAATGGATTTGCTTTCTCTTCCTGCAAAGCTCCTGTTAGAACACATGTCTGCACTTACTTCATCATTATAGTTTTACACACACAAAAAAATTTGATTTTTGCTCAAGGAACTAATTTTAGAGCAAAATAAATAAGTATTCATCTCACCTTATGTGATGTATGGGTGGGTCTTAACAATTACCACATTACCCAGGTGCAGATGACCTTAGAAAATATTGAAATAAGCTATTGAAGACTCAGTTACAGTCCCAGTTGGAAGAAAAACATTGGAGAGTCGGGTGCTATTCTGAATATGTCTGATGGAGTAACCAACATATGGTGCTCTTTCTCTTCTAACTAGACTATATTTGTCTGGGAGTCAAAATAATGGAAATCAGTATAGCTCTAACACATAACTCAGTAATGTTCTGCTTCACTTGGAGTTTGCTTTAGCTTGGACTTTTCTGGGTTAGAGTTTTAGTCACCATGCTAATTAATTTTAGGCAAAGAACAAATAATCTCCAAAACCTTAGTGGCTTAACTCCACAAAGGTTTATTTTTTGCTTATGTAAAGTTTGGTGGAGTCTCTCCTCTATTGTGTGTGTAGGGAGTGTGGTTACAATCATCTTGTAGCACTTACATCTTAAAACATGACTTCCAAGATCTGGCTGACCAGGAAAAACAGGGATGAAGAAAACGTATCATCTCTACAGTGCTACAGACCTGCTGCAGCGTATCTCCATTCACATTTCCACTGGCCAGAACCAAATCACATGACTCTACGTCAACTTCAAGAAATATAGGGAGGTCACTAATATTTGTTGATCCCTAATTCCCTCTGGCACAGACATTTTAATCAACACAAAATTGGTGCTTCCTTCAAAAGATACAGCAATGCTCCCACTGAAGTACATATTGAGACTGTCACCTTTTGGGCTCCTAATGCCACTGAGCCAACAGGCAAAGATGAAAAAATACTACTCTATTTGTTGGAGTAAATAATACTGATTATCAAGGACAAATAACGTTTTTACTATACGATGGCAACAGGAAGAACTAAGACAGATACTCCAGGGATGCTCGAGGGATGCTTGTTAATATTACTGTATCCAGGGGAAGAGTGCAGGTAAAAAATAAAGACTACAGTAGCCGGTGAAAGTGAGAGAAACTGTATTAGCTTTTGCTGTATGACAGTAAAAACCACAACCACTACTAAAACAAACACTTGAAATTTCCGTGGCAAACGAAAATATATTGTCACAATCACAGGCTTGCTGCTGTATAACTCAGCTAAGGTTAGGCTGAATTTGGCAAAATTCAGCTGAGCAAGGCTAGATTCCAGGTTTCTGAAGGGGTTCAGGTCTGCTCCAGAAGTTTTTAAAGCCAGGCTAAAGAGGCAGCATGACACTTTGCCCCTGCCTGGAACATGCCCTTTTCACATCAGACCACAGGAGAGCAAATCACAGTTAAGGCTCCTCCTCATATCACATTGGGTAGCATTCTGCAGGTCAAAACAAGTCACATGGCTAAGCTCAATACCTGTATAGCACAAAAAGTACCCTGACTTTTTTGGTGGTACAAAATTACATGGCAAAGGATGTTACTGAATCATCTATAACAGGAAAGAGTGAAGATTTGGAAATAATACACTTACTTAACACTACTTATGTAATAATGCTACCATAAGTAATAAAAGTTTCAATTTGTTACTACACCAAGTCAGGAGACTCTGCTTAGGATAAAAAGAATATGGAATTGGAAGTGAAAGAGACCAGTAAAGGTTAACTTTTTTAAGATATAAAAAGAGTTAGTTTCATGGAAACTAGCTGCTCTCCAATAATTAAAGCATTTAATCTTGGTCAACTATAATACTTGGATTGTAGTACCTCTAGTTACATCAGGAAGGGCATTGGTAGTCACCCAGTCACATGAAGATAATGAGTAAGGCCATTAGTTCAACAAGTTTTGGAACTGCAATCACAAGGCACAGCCTCCTGATCATGTCAGGGAAGAGGTTGCTATTTCCTTTCCATGTATGCAGAGCTAGAAGGAAGAGGCTACAGCCAGGATTCTGACACATCATATGGCTGTTGTATCCCCGTCATTAATCTTGCCACTGCCTTTCTAATCAGAAGCCTCTAATAAACCGCCTCAAATTCAAGTTACTTAGCCTCGTCCTTAAAATCTAGTGTTTGTCTGGGCTTGACTTCTCTGTGCTATCCCTAGAATTCCAAGAAAAGAGGGGCTTGGCATGCCTGCTACTGCTACTGCTCAAACCTTGTGAGTTTTCCCCAATAGGCCTCTGGTGCATGTGTCCCTGTGTGGTCTACCATTGGCTTTTGTCTGCTTGATCACTCACAAATCCTGATTTTCCACACGACTCTTGATATGTTTTAGGTTCAGCTAAACATGAAATGCATTTATGTGATATTTAGAAGATGGAGGGGATATATAGAATAATTTGTCTTCCTCTGGAAGAAGTGGCAGATATTTGAGGGTTTTTTTTTTTTTTCGTTTATGACTTAAATTTTATTCCCTCTGAAGATCATGAATGACTTAGCTACTATGATGTAAGCAGTAATTTTCTGTAGGTGACAACAGCAACTTTGAATCTCCCAGGACTATAGCTGAACCTCTACTCAAAGTCCATCAATATTTAGAGTTCTTCAGTTCCTCCCAGTGCATGGTAAGAATCTTACTTTTTTTCTTAAACCCCTTTCTACTTGAAATAGAGAGTGGGATTTCTTTTGTCCTGATTAATCCTTGAATGATGCCACATTGCTGACTGAACACTTTGCATTCAAGTCTGACTTTTCCCAAAATAGACGTTTCTGTCTTCATGGGTCAGAGTTAAAAGGCTCATCTATTTTTTGATACTAACTTCTACCATGTCTTTTATTTTTTAATGCCTCGCACAATTCTATTATAACCTACCTTCAACCATTTAGGGTTGGCTGCCAAGTAAATTCACCCTGGTACACTATGTCTGTTAGAAGTTAAAGAGTCTAACTAGGCTTGTCTCCCAAAATAAATCAGCCATATCAATCAAATTCTCAACCAAAATAGTCAGGGATTTCACATGAACATACAGGTCAGTAAAACAAATGAATGAAACAAGTTCAGGCCAGGCTCGGTGGCTCACGCCTGTAATCCCAGCACTTTGGGAGGCCAAGGTGGGTGGATCACAAGGTCAGGAGTTCGAGATCAGCCTAGCCAACATGATGAAACCCCGTCTCTACTAAAAATACAAAAATTAGCTGGGTGTGGTGGGAGGCGCCTGTAATCCCAGCTACTTGGGAGGCTGAGGCAGAAGAATTGCTTGAACCTGGTAGGTGGAGGTTGCAGTGAGCTGAGATCACACCACTGCACTCCAGCCTGGGCGACAGAGCAAGACTTGTCTCAAAAAAAAAAAAAAAAAAAGAAAAAAGTTCAAAACATATTTGACTACATAAACCATTCTGCTATCTTGAAGTTTGTATCAAAATGTTTTATAATTAGAAGATAATTGTGCCACTGTACTCCACCCTGGGCAACAAAGTGAGGCCTTGTCTCTAAATAAATAAATAAATAAAAATAGATACAATTGTTTGGGAAATAAAAAGCTGATCGTATGTGGACATTTTAACAGCTAGAGATCCATCGATTCCATTCTTTGGCCCAACCTAACCAGTAACTCTCTAACCGGCCAGATATCCATTAGAAGCAGATAGAAAAAGCAGATAAAGGGTGGCCACATTGATTGGAATTTTGTGAGCCTACATGCGAATCGTGTAGAAGTAGAGCTAATGATGCAATACGTTAGAAAGTTTGAGTTATTACAATGAAGAACTTAAAGTTATCTTCACACATACAACCATTTACAAAAACTATTCACAGATAAAACATTTTTATGGGTACTTGAAATGAAGAAGGATGGAAATGACATCGAATTAAAATCCTAATTCTGATTTCTTAAATTTCTCTCTTTCATATTGAGATGGGATAGGTACCTTGACCCCCTTCACGGGCGGGAGCAGGAGTGGCTCCTTTCACTCAGCCCACCGCTAGCCACTCCTCACGAGAGGGCGCGTGTGAGCCAGCGGGTGTGGGAACTGGAGAGAGCAAACGCTGGAACTGGCCAGTCGCTTTTCTCCGGTGGGAGCAGGCTCTGTGCGGGCCCCGCAGCAGTGTCCAAGCATGTTATAACCGATGCTCTTTCAGCTCTGCCATCCGGGGATGGCCAAGTGCTAACCAGCTCAGTGGAGGGTCGGGGTGGCAGCAGGTTCTTTTCCGGCATCCAGAAAGAATCAGGTCATATGAACTGTTTGAAAGATGATGAATGCAGACTTTATAGGGCGGTGGGTTGCTCTTAGTGCAAAGAGAGGCTGGAAAGTGGATGAGAAAGTGATCTTTCCCTGAAGGGCTGCCGTCTCTGTCCTGGACCCTCTCTGAAGCCGCACCATCTGAAGTTAGCCACGTTTTCCGACGCTCAGCCACTTGTATCCTGGACGTTCAGGCGCTTGTGTTGCTTTCCCAGCTGAAGTCTTATATGGGCACAGGATAGGGGCGGGGCAAGCCAAAAAGGCAACATTTGGGCAGAAAGACGAGGTCAGCTGTTTTCACTTAGGGCCGTGGTTCCAGGCTTAAGGGTGGGGTTTTAACCGGGAGCCCAGCCCTTCTGTATCAATATCACAATTTTCTGAAATATCTGGACGATCATTTACTATTTGCTCTTTTCTTGCCACCAAAATTGAACTCACTAAACATCTGTTAACTGCTTACATGAAATCATCATGTTATTATCATAAGGAGTACAAAATTGAGTCACACAACGTGCATAAAGTCCCAAAAGGGCTTAAAATCTAATGAAGGAGACAGGTATACCTGTTAATTTATTAAAAGCTACATCTTTGAGTGCTGAGTGAAAGAGAAGTACACTGTACTATTGTACTATTTATGAGTTTAATTGAAGTAGCATGTACTTTCAATTGTGGATATATGCAAGAGTGCATAGGGGAGAAAAAACTTAGGTAGAATTTGGAAGATGAAAATAATAACATGATAAATTATTTTGAATAACATTTCAATATCAACAAACTTATTCCTCATAATCATAATAAATTGAAAATGATTTAAAAGTGATTTAGTAGGGGGAACGTATTTGTTTCGTGTAAATGTACATGCATTACTCTCTTTAAACTACTATGGCAATATATTAATGGACTGTGAAATCATTTAGTAGGTTTCCATCAACATTTTAAAAAATTAATAAGAGAAAATATCAGCGTTTATTGCCTATGTGTAGCATAAAAATTCATGAAATATTGTTTCATTAATGTGTGTGCATGTTTATGTGTCTATATAATGAGTCACTGTATAAAGTACTCCTGTTACATTCAAAATGTTTAATCTATACATATACAGTATCTATAAGTATACTATATGTATATGTTATAGTCTATATTTATACTGAAAATACATCAATCATAAGATTTAAATAATTCAAAAGTGATTCCATTAGCTGTCTCAATAACGAAGCTTATTGCCTTTGTTTTGTAGCTTTCTATTGCTGTGCTCTAGAACTATGGCGTAACATTCTCTATTATTTTGGAGTTTTGCTATCATCATTCCAGGTGCTTATTTGGAGCATATGATGAGGTTGTTGAGTGAGCCATTCTATCTTGACATCTGCCTTTAGCTATTTTTCCTTCCTCATCTTCTGTCTCCTCTGAGTGTTTTACTATCATTGTTGTTGCTTTATTCATGATGGATTAAACAGAAAACATGAGAAGCAAAGACTTAATACTTCCCAAACTGGATCAATAAGAACCGGCATAGATTTAAAAATTCTTGGCTCCCCAGGCTCAATTTTTGTCTCCTGTTGTCATAATTTACTTGACTCATTTAATATAACTTTTGTAGGCATCAGAAAACATAAAGTTTGATTAAAAATAATTTTATTGAATATTTAAAAAGAGTAGAAAAATTTCTACTTATCAAATATGCCTGGTTTCTTTGAAACTTGTTGAGTACAGATTTTACTTAACACTTGACCTAATAGTTTTCAAAGGGTTATAAAAATTTTGCATTAGATAGTCTTTGCAACATTTGATAGTGATAACAGAAACCTAGTCAAACCCAAGTTCTTCTCCTCAGAGAACACACACACACACATTCTCATTGGGTTCATCCTGCTTCAGAGTGTTCCCATATGGATTTTCTCAAGGGAATAGATAAAGGCAGAGAAAGCCTTGGAGAGTTTCTGAATTGAAGCTGACTCTTCTATCTCCTAATTCAAAGACAAAGACCTTTGAATTAGGAGATCATAAGGATGGATCTTAGGTCAGAGACTTCTATATTCTCACAGGACAGATTTTGGGAATCAGAAATTGACCCTATAACTTGGTCGTCTTTAATAAGCAATGCTATTATATATTCACAATAATAATAATAATAATATTTATACTTACACTTATTTTTACTCCAGGGAACTCCCAATTAGCTTTTTTCTATCCAGAGATTTTAGATAATAAACACAAAAGTTCCACTCAAAAAAAGTGGAATAGCAAAATCTGTAAGATACCCTTTTTGTGTGAGATGATAGTATTCAAATTTGTTATTACTTAAGAGGAAATCAATATGTGACTGTGTATGGATATGATTTAAGTGTTTTCTATTACTTAGAATTCTAACAATGACAAGCATTATTTTATAGATCTTTTAATTATTATTTTATATAGGCAATGACTTGAAAATCCCTTTCAACTTCAAGTCTCCATGATAGGAGATTATAGGACTACAAGATATCTGGAAATACTGTAGAGTTTGTCTTCAATCCCACTAAGCTAATATATTGGTTAGTAGTCAGTTTGAAAAGCAAACATTTTATAGTGATTATAGAAATATTAATAAGCGAAATATAAAGCCCAAATACCAAATACTAATTAAATTGTAAATGTGAACTTCTAATTTTCCTTTTACTTTATGGTAAGAAAAAGTAATATATAATAGAAATGATTTATAAATCTGAGGACTTAGTTTTTAAGAACTGTCCCAAGTTATTTTACTATTCTGGACTTTGTTTTACCTATCTATGACATTTTTAAAAAACTGAACTTAATAGTCTTTAATATTTTATAAAATATATTTATTTTAAGGAGATACAAAATACGTTTATTTTTGAATCACTCACCTCCATTCTTCCCTTTGCATAGGAAGCATAATCCACTAGAGTTGGTATGAAAACTCTTGGTAATCTTGGAGTTTAATATAGATATTATAATGAATTGAATGTATTATGCTTATATAATAAGTTAGTCTCACTTTTTTCTTTAAGAGCCAATGCCTAAAGGAATTCCAACTCTTTTAATAATAGTGTACATTCATTTTTGAAAAGAACACATTTTTTTAAATTGTGGTAAAATATGCATAAAATAAAAATTTACCAACTTAGCTATTTTTAAGTGTACAGTTCAGTCGTGTTAAGTCTATTCACATTGTTGTACAACCAATCTTCAGAACTTTATCATCTTACAAAACTGAAGTTCTAGGCTTTAAATAACTCTATTTTCCCCTACCTCAACTCATGAAAACCACTGTTTTACTTTTGGTTTCTTCGAGTTGGACAACTTTAGCTATCTCATGTAAGTAGAACCATACAGCATTTCTCTTTTTGTGACTGGCTAATTTCACTTAGCATAATGTCCCCAAGGTTCACCCATGTTATAGAATGCGTTGAAATCTTCTGCCTTTTAAAGGCTAAACAATGTTTCATTATATCTATATTCCATATCTATCCATCTGTGGAATTGACATTTGGATTGTTTACACATTTTGACTCTTATGAATAATGCTGCTTTGAACATGAGTGTACAAATATTCTTTGAGACCCTGCTTTTAATTATTTCAGATATACATCCAGAAATGGAATTGTCAGATCATATAGTAATTCTATTTTTAGTATTTTGAGGAAACTCCATATTGTTTTCCATAGTGGCTGTGGATAGAACACCTTTTAAAAATTGAATTGTCTTGTTTAATGCAGCTTGTCATCTTTCCAACTATATTGTGATTTTCATGTTTTAGGTAGGGCTTAATTATGAAACTTTTTTGACTGTTATAAACATACTGAAATAAATAAGTCTTAGAAGCAATAAGTAACTACTGATTTGATCATCAATCTATTCATTCAGTCAGCATTTATTGAACATTTACCATGTACTAGACATTGTTGTAGAGGCTAGGGATATATAAATAAGCCAAACACAAAATCTTTGTCTTCCTTTGCTGTGGGGGATGAATGAAAAATTATATAATATATTGTCAAGTGAAATATATGGAAATAAATATAAGAAGATCGTGAATAAATACAAAACTTTGATGAGATAGGCAGGCAAATAGTCTCTAGGTGGGTGTCATTTGAATAGAGGACCCATGAAGTTGATCAATTGTAAAAGTTGTAAGTCTCTAGAGACAGGAATAGGAATAGAGGTTTTAAGGAATGGTTTAGCCATTCTCATCAATGTATTTGCTTTTATAGGACTATTTTCTGCTATGTATATGAAGAAGTTCATTCTAAATACTATTCAAATCATAGAATTAAACTAGCAACATAAATTCTATAAATATAAAATTTATATTTTGTATTTTGCTTTCATTTTCTGCTATTGAACACGTAGCTCCTCAGTAACAATTATTCTGAAAAAAATCAGCGATTTCCTAGTGTTATATGTCTGATAATTTTAGACATGTTATTAAATTTCCTCATTTCTTCTTTGAGATATAACTAAATTTAACCTTTTACTTAGTTTAGCTGTTAAATAATGGACTTTAATATAACTTGCAAATATTTAATATTCAAAAGGTATTGCACAAATGAATTGACATTCAGCTACTAAATATTTAACATATTTAACAATGCTTCATTCTTTGAAAATAAACTTTCTCTCTAATATGTATTGCCATTTTCATGGCACAATGCCCTATGATGAATAACTCCTTGTACTCAAAAACACTTATTTTAGACCAAGATGAACATCTGTAAAATATTTGACCTATTTATCCTAACAATAATTGGTGAAAAATCGTAATCACTAGACAGAAAACAGGAAGTGAATTTCTGTGCTAATTATGTACTAATATTGGTCTCTGAAATAGCTCCTAAAATGTTTATATGTAAATTAAGTATTGTATTATTAACACAGAATCCCAATATATAAGGTGAAGCGAGCTAAAAATACAGCATTTTCAAAAAGAAGATAAAAGTTAAACAGAAAATAATAAACAATTTTCATAAAACTATCTATATTTCCACTAGGAAAGTAAAACCTAGTGCACCACTACAGGACAATTTTGAACTGTTAAAAGGGACTTTGTAGTTTTAAAATATAACCTCTAATGTTGTTGGTTAAAATTGCATTAGTTCCATCAATTTATGCTTTGTGGTTTTACATATGGTTGGTTATGATTACTTATGTGTGGGTCATAAAAACCCAGTGTGTTTTCCAAGCAGTCAAATTGCCTGTCAGCTGCTAAAGGGACAGAATTAATGAGAAACTTACTTTATAGTCTGAAGAATAGCAGCTGGGGTCTATTTTAAAAAGTCCCGGGAAACATACATGGAGGGAAGTTCTTTGTGGCTAGACTTATACCCAGCCTCATTTCTAAAAAGTTCTCATTGAATCGAACAGTCAAACAGACAAAAATTAAGGACATTACAATAGCTTTACACGTCATTGATTACTAGTAAAAAAGTGGAGGACAATTTTCTCCTATGGAATGGAGCTCTGTGAAGGTCAAGATCACCTACAATGATTCCAGAGTCCCATCCCAGATCTACGGAATCAGAAATGTCTGGGAGTTGTGTCCTGACATCTGCATATTTATACCAAGATTCAGAGTCACTGTCCCAAACGTTTCCGGATATTTCACTTGACATACTTTGCCTCTTTATCCCAGACACTTTCCCTTGATACCCTTCCACTCTACATAGGTTTTGCATATCAATATTTACACATTTATCTGTCACTTTGATGCTGACTCTATACTCATAAGTGTATATGTGAGCCTGTCCTTTTATTATTAAATATCAATATTCATGTAAGAAGAATGACTCACAGAATCATAATCCTTTGATGTTTTCACTTAATCGTTATACTTTCATTTACTCAGTGTTATATAAAGTAATAGACTATTATCCTAATCTTTTATATTTGAATTTTTATTAAGATAATTGTATATTCACATGCAATTATAAAAGTAATACATAGAGACCTCATGAACCCTTTATTCCCAATTAAATATTTCTCCCAATGATAACATTTTTCAAAACTGTAGAGCAATACCACAACCAAAATATTGATATTGATATAACCCACAAATCTTATTCAGATTTTCCACTTTTACATATACTCATGTATGTATGGGAGATGTGAATGTGTGTATTTAATTCTGTCAATTGTATCACATGCGTAGATCTGTGTATCCACCACCACGATCAAGATACTGCACAGTTCCATCACCACAGAATCTTTTCTCTTGCCCTTTCCTTAACACGACTGCCCCCTCCCAGACACTCCACTTCCATAAGCCCTGGAAATCACTAATGTTTCCAAAGTTTTGTCATTTGAAAATGTTATATAAAGGGTTTCATACAGTATAACTAACTTTGGGAATTAGCTGTTTTTATCAAGCGTAATTCTCTGTTACATGTATCACTATTCATTCCTTTTTATTGCTGAATAGTAGTCCATGGGGTTTATGTAATACAATAACTATTCATTTGTTTAGCAATATCTGGACTGTTTGAAATTTTTAGCTATTATGAATAAAGCTTCTATGAGCCTTTGTGTACAGGCTTTGTGTGCGAACACAAGTTTTCATTTCTTTGGGATAAATGCACAAGAGTGCAATTGCTGGGGCACATGATAATTGAATGTTTATCTTTTTAGGAAACTGCCAAATGTTTTTCAAAAGTGGCTGTACACTTTAAATCATCACAGTGATGTATGAATGATCTACTTTCTCCACATGCTAACCAGCATTTGATATTGTCACTTTTTTTTTTCTTTTTTGCTGTTCTGGTAGACATGTAAAGACACTTCATTGTAGTTTTAATTTGCACTTCCTTGATGATTATAAGATGTTGCACATGTTTTCATGTGCTTATTTTCCATCTGTATATCCTCTTCAGTGATGTCTGTTCGTGTCTTTTGCTCATTTTATAATTAAATTGTTTGCTTTTTACTGAGTGTTGAGAGTTCTTGATATACTCTAGATACTATTCCTTTTTCTGATGCACAGTTTGCAAGTATTTTTTATTTTTAGAAGAGAAATATAAAACCATTTATCTGGTTTTCTAAAATCATGGTTAAGGCAAAATAAAATTATTTAATTTTACTTTGAAAGTAAAATTCATGTGTAACGATAAATGAAAAAAAGAGGAGATAAAGGAATAAAAAAAGGAATAAAAAAAAGCATAAAAAGAGAAAGCATGCCAAAAGTATAAAGATAACATGCACTGAAAGGGAAAGATAACATTTTCTTTTGCTGCTTAGTGGCATACTAGAATTTTGCCTCTACAGTCTAGAAGGTAACATTTGTATAAGCATCAAAGGAAGAACAAGTCAATATTATCCATAAGAAATGAAAAGAAAATGAGTTAGATGTGTTTTTTCATTTGGTTCTTTTCCAGTGTTTATTGCATCTCTTAAAGACAGTTAAGGATGTATTAAATGCCCAGAGTCAAGAATAACCAGACAACTTTTATTTGGATATATTATTCATCAACAATATGCAGAATTTTAAAGAAAATATTTTTGTTTATTATTTTGCAAAACACCCTTTACAAATATCAAAAGAAATGGAGTAAAATTGGAAAATTTTACCCTTAATTACTGTCTTTCTGTCTTTCTTGAACACATTTTAAGTAGCAAATACTCTTAAAATTTTAAATATAAGAATATACATATTAATATATATTAATATCAAAGTGTTCTTATAAATGCACTGAGAGTTTTTCTCTGAAAATACTATTAAATTTTTGCTTAATTTTAAAATCAGCATTATCTAAAAGTCAACAAAATTTAATAAATTTTTGGTATATTAATAAGACAGCCCAAACATTCTCCCATTTCTTTTTCATCTTGCATTTCTCACTAATTCAACATGATTTTAATGCAGTTAAGGTAAGAAATCCATTAAAATCTCATTGTTACTCTCTGCCTAAGTTTCAGGAAACAAAAATAAACATAAAATATGTTAAGCATTTAATAAACGTACAAAAGTTACAAAATAATATACAGCATTTTATTAGATGATAAAATAGCATATTAGTGAAGGTGAAATGAGTAACATTTAGGAAGTCAGAAGATTTATTATAATTTTGAATAGAAGTTTTATAGTATTAAAAAATAGATAGGAATCCCAGCTTTATGAGTTTGGGTAATCTTCTTAATCTCCCTTTGGTCTCAGTTTCTTATCAAATGGGAAATGTTATTATTATTGGTTATAATTAATGTAGGTTAAGAGGAAGATAAGGGATAGTCACAAATGTCTTTTATTAAAGAGGTAGAATGTGAACTGGATCTGAGACATGGAGTTAAGTTGAAGATGGAAAAAAAGGAGTCATGGAAATCTTTCATAGAAAAAGTGGGAAGCAAGGTGTATCCTTAAAAAGTGGGTAAAAATTAGGTAAGGGGGAATTCAATGAAGATGTTTTAGAGAGTGGAAGCACTGAAGTCAAGTCACAAAGACACACAGCCAAAGCCAGAGGATAAAGAACCTCTATGCCAGACTGAGGACTTTGGATGCACTGACAGTGAGTCCCTTCTGAAGTTTTTGAATGAGGTGTTACCATCATAGAAACAATTATTTTGGCAGTATCATCAAACATTGAAATGAGAAAGAGGTCATTAATAAAAATCATAAGAAAATTGGAAAACCTATGGTTAAGTCCCAAGGTCCAAAAAAATTAAAAAAAGAAAAACTTATCCTCTAACAAAGATAAAGTTTCTGCCAAGTATGTTGATGGCCTTAAACATGCAACCAAGCTCAAAATCCATGAGCTCAAAAAGTTGGCTGCTTGATTAAATGCACATTTTATCTCAAAATTTAGCACTTTAGTTGACAGGGTCCAGGTCTTTAAACAGCAGTTTGCTCTAAAGGATGAGCTATATTTTCAAGAAATAGACTTTTCTTGAAAAAAGAAAAGTTGGGAGTCTAACTAGACTCTACTCTCCATTACAGCATAAGAATTTCGACAGAAAATGGAAAAGAAAATCCTCTGAAATATGTTTATCAGCGAATGACCTGATCAGCTATGATCCATCACAGGCAGATCATGGGTCTGTAAATCAGTACATCCCAGGAAGCAAGTTTAAATGGATTTGAGATTACTGACACTTTTTATTAAAGTTCCTTCATAACTCAGGGAAGGAAACTATAATACCCCAAATGTTACACCTTTTAAAACTTCATAGGTTATCTTATTTAAAACAGAAAACTTTCTTATTTTAAGATTCTTTATAAACAGCTTAAGCCACTAAGGTTTAAAGGCAGAGCTGACAATTTTAAAAGGCTCTTTGAGGTTGTATGCCATTTTTAGAGCATTGAATGCTTCCTATCACAAACTTGATCAGTCTAAGACAGTTCTCTTGATAGCCTCCTCAGCTACCAGACAGAATGATATAATATACCATCCCAAGACAAGGGGAGTCAATGAGAATAGCAGCCCAAAGCACACTAAAACTATACAGGGGCTTCTTACTTTAATACTAGTGAAATAGACGTTTGTTTTTACAGTAATCAACTTGGAAGCTTTCATCTTTGGGCACAGCTAAATTAGAAAATGGTCCCTGTTTCTGGAGAAATACCCTGGTGGAGTCAGATTTTTCTAATTTCAAAGCTTGGTTGACCTCAGTTCTTTGTATGACCTTAGATGTGAATCTTGAATACATCGTTTTCAGTAGTATTAATTAGTTTTACATACTTAAGCAGTATATGCAAATATATGTAAATCAATGTTCTTTTTTTACGTAACATAATATAAATATGCGTGCCCTAGATTCTTTGAAAACAGTTAAGCTTCTTTATTCAAGAGAAACTTTCACATTGGTCTTTCAATAGTAACGGGGAAAGAAATCACCTGTAATACTTTTAAGAAACCCCGTAACAATTCTAAGCCCTTCGAATAACTTTTGTAGAAGGCATCTTTCAATATTTGTTTTCTCAATTTTAGACTAGAATTTTATGCTTTGTTTTTATTAACTGGCTTTGATCATTGTCCTTGCCAGATTTCATCAGACAGGATAAAGTCATCAGAAAGTTCAACTAAAATCATAAAGTGTAAAGACACTTATATTTTCTTATTATCACAGACCTCTGGGGCTGTTTTTATTTCTTTTCACAAAGTTGATCCATCTTTATTTGTTGTATAGTCTGTTAAACAAAATGTCCTAAAGTAATTAAGACAAAATTAGTTTAATAAAAATGTTCAAGGAAGCACCTGACTAGGTAAATCCTGACATGGGTCTAAAGCAATATTTGAAAATAGTGGTTTATGTATGTTATGGGAAAACTCTTTATTAACAAATGTTTTATATTTATATAACATATGGCACACAGAATAGAATCTTACTCCATATTCATGATGGTCACCTGAATCTTGGTTGTAATGGGTAAATTAGAGTTTATCCAGTCTTATCTATGACTATAACTGGAGGTATTAGTAACATTCTGATTATGGTAGAAAACATGAGTTAAAAATACACACACATGCACACAAGCACACGCATGCACACACACACACACAAAGCATGGAAGGGGCCTATAGGAATTTTCTATATAGTTTCAATATGAAAACATAGAAATGAAAAATAATATGCAGAACAAGTTCAAGAATTACAACAATCTTCATTCACTAGGAATACTCAGCCCCATGTAGCTAATGATGATCACTGTCCTGGTCTCATTTAGAAACTGTTATTCTTTCTATATATACTCCTGTTAGTATTTGAATGAATATTTTCTAGTAGCAGGATTTATGTATAAACTTCAAGGAATTTTGCCTCTTTCTGCAATTAATAATATTTTTCATGTTATTCCATCTCCACCATCTGGAGTTGTGTTATAGTTTTTCCAGAAGTGAATCACATTCCCCTAAAACATGATTAAATAATATCCGTTTCAACCATTGTTCTTAATAGTGGGGTGTCTACTTTTTACTGTTATTCTTTATTTCATAAAAAATTATACAATTCTTAGAAATAAGCAAGAAGGAATGGCATATACTTTTAATTTCATACTGATGCATTGTTTTGTAAGCACATGGAGTGATTGTTTAATTCTCTAGGAGGATGTACCTGTGCTTGGTTTTGCTGCTTATCTAATAGATTAGAAACCAGATATTGTGAAGTTGCATGTTAATTTGTAGATTTCTATCTAGTAGAAAATATAATTCCAAAAGTTATGGCTTTGATGCTATTAAATTGTTTAGTCTGAAGCTGCCTTCTTACATATTTTAAGTTTGACCTAAAGGTTTCTCTGTAGATCATGAACTATAACCTAAATGGACTTGTAAGCAGACTGTAGCTACTCTTGTGCTGATCACAGAGTTTGGGCCAATCAAAGTGGCCAACTGTTCAAATTATGTTCAAATAAGGCAAACGCCAAGCTGTAACCAATCTGGCTGTTTCTATACCTCACTTTCATTTTCTGTAGGTCACTTTCCTTTTTCTGCCCATAAATCTTCTCCCACCATGTGGCTGCGCTGGAGTCTCTGAGCCTGCTCTGGCTTGGGAGGCTGCGTGATTCGTGAATAGTTCTCTGCTCAATGAAACTCTGTTAAACTTAGTTCAGCTAAAGTTTTTCTTTTAATAATGTCTTAGAGAATACTAATCAGTTTTGTTTGTATGACCCCATTCTAAAATTCATACTTACATGAACTTCAGTTCTCAAAGTCTTTTGAAACCAGTTTTATCATTTTTCTCCTTTCATTCGTTAATGTGTTCAATAAAATATCTGACATATATCCTTTCCCTATTTGTATGAGTCATGTTTTAGCCCTTTGAAATTACACTTTATTTCATGCATTATTTCCACCTAAGCTGCCCCAAATTACACATTTTTGAATGCTTCATTCATACAAGAATGAATTCTCCTTTAAAAATATTCAAATATTCTAAACAAGCCTAAATCTAAAGCATAAATGTTTCCTCACCTCTTCTCAAAACCTACCTTCTGCTACTAAGCCAGATCATTTCCCAATTTTAACCATAGCGATTAGTTTGATGTTTTTCAACTGCAGCATTTTCTATGCTTTTGCATGTATCCATATATGCCTATGTTAACTTAAACTGTAATAAACTGTATGAAATAGACTGCCCTATATGTCTTGATAATCTTTTCATTTTATTCCTCATTCTTGACTGCTGCATAATGTTCTGTGGTAATAAATGTCATAATTTGTTTACACTTTCAGCTATTAAGATGAATTTAGGCTACTTCCAATGTTTCATTATAATAAACAATGCCTGAATGAACGTTCTTATAAATATTTCCCTGTCCTTATTTATAAACATATCTTTAGGGTTAAGATCACAAATTGTAATTGCCAGATCATTTGCAATTTTAAATAAGAAAATATATTTTCAAATGACCCTGCAAAAGAGCTCCATCTTACCTTCCCATAAGCAGTTAGCCACACCAATAAATACTTAAAATATGAATATAATATATTTTCAGCCCTTCAGTGAGATAATTCAATGGAATAGTATTTTTCAGGCATGAGATTCTAAAATCATCAAGGAAGAGGAAAATAGTGTATAGAAAAAAAAAAAACCTCTAAAAATATATCTGGTTTGCATATACAATACTACAGACATTTTTAAAATCAGTTTCTTTAAATTTTCCTTAATATATTTATTTTAAATATTGTGATGTTTAATTCTTAAA
Organism: Pongo pygmaeus; assembly: GCF_028885625.2. Classification (NCBI taxonomy): domain Eukaryota; kingdom Metazoa; phylum Chordata; class Mammalia; order Primates; family Hominidae; genus Pongo; species Pongo pygmaeus. The sequence goes on along the minus strand of NC_072373.2, from coordinate 150,271,722 downwards.
AGGAAATACAGAAAAGCACACTTTTTTATAGTTTTTTTCTTACAATAAACTTAGAAGAATTCTATCTTAGTCTGTTTATATCACTATAACTAAATACCATAGACTAGGTAGTTTATAAACAATATAAATTTATTTCTCACAGTTTTGGAGACTGGGAAGTCCAAGATAAGGCATGAGCAGATTTAGAGTCTGCCTGAGGGTGAATTTTCTGGTTTATAGGTGGTGACTTCATACTGTGTTCTCACATGGTGGAAGTGGGAACCAGATCCCTTGACCCTGTTTTATAAGGGGCTATTGCCATTCATGAGGGCTCGCCCTTTAAGATTTAATCACGTCCCAAGGGTCACACTTCCTAATACTATCACCTTGGGTTTAGATTTTACCATAAATTTGAGGAAGACACAAATATTCAGACTGTAGTATATTATATATTTTGCTTGAGACACAAGCTCATTGAGCCAAAAGGTACAAGTTAAATTTAAATTTTCTACCTTTCTATTTTATATAAACTATTTGGGAAATAGTGAAGATTTTATAAGTTAAAATTGTGTCTTATGATATTCTGCACTGCAGCAAATTGATCTTTTAAAAATGTAAATCCGATCACATTTCTTCACTCTATTTACCATGGTATTGGTCGTGCCCCACTATAATTTAAGATTTTCAGAAAGATAAATGTGTGACACACAGAAAATACTGGGTACATACTTGTCAAGCAAATATCTTGTTGTTACCTGAATAAATCAACCAGTGGTTAGTCTGCCAATGTTCTGTGGATACTTTTAAATGTGTGAAATCTCAGCCAGGTGCGGTGGCTCACGCCTGTAATCCCAGCACCTTGGGAGGATGAGGTGGGTGGACCACGAGGTCAGGAGATCGAGACCATCCTGGCTAACACGGTGAAATCCCATCTCTACTAAAAATACCAAAAAAAAAATGTGAAATCTCTATTCGTTTCGAAATATATTGCATATCAACCTACTAATGTAGACATCTCAATTGTGTTTTTGCAATATTTGATCTGCTTATTCCTTTTTCAGTCTATTTGATCTGTTGGCTTCTGAAACAAGTGTATTGAAATATCTTGCTCTGGTTTTAGATTTGCCATTTTATCAGGTGTCACTTTTTAAATTTTAAAGTACTTTTTACGAGTTTTTTTAAATGTGCACAAAAGTTGGTAACCATTGCCTTATTTTGGTATATTGCTATCCCTAAATATATACATTATGTCTCTTTATAACATTTAGGGAGTTTTGCCTTTAATCAGGTTTTGAAATTTTTTGTTTTATTCTGCTTTTATTTAATCTGAGCAATTTTGGTTTTAAAACATTAAAAATTTTAGTGAGTACTAATAGGTATCTTTACCCCAGCAAATACATTCTTTGTGTTTTCTACTTGACATGCTTAATTTTTATTATCTTGTTTCTCTTTCCTATCTTTTGTTAGAATGGTTGAGTGTTCATTATACTGATTTTCCATTTTAGTTGTTTGAATGGTATAGCTTCTTCTTCTAATCTCTCACTATGTATTTCTAAATCTAAATACCTAATGCACTTAATTAACTTTTAATTTTCAAACATCAAATGTTAGTGAGTACCCACAATTGTCTCCTACCAAGACAAGATTTATGAAATGTTTTCACTTGGTTTGGCTTTTTTACCTACTCAATCTATAGACGGTGGTAGATATTATATGAGTATTTCATTTTATATTGTGAGATTTTTTGTTTATAATCAATATTTATTTATATTATATCTCTGGGACTCAATTTCTTCATTATACTTTGGCAGACATATTGCATTTGTGGCTTAGCATCTAAACTCACTGAGCGAAATCACAGGCATTATTTTAATTATCTCCTCTTCTTTTTTTTCTGATCATATTTATTTGAATTTTCTTTATGTTAACTGTAGATTTGATGAATTCCCACTTTTTCAAATCTAAATAATAGCAAGTTAATTATATAAGGCACTTACTTTAAAAAAGGTCTAAGAGAAATGGCCAGAGATGTCACACAAAAACCTACCGAATGGCAAACTCAAGAGTTAGGCATAGCAATCTCTCTATTTAAAATAGTACTAAGGTTCATTTCTAGTCCAATTGGCATGGAAACTAGCATAGTTATTTTTGCTTCTTAAACACATTCCAATTTTTCTGTATGCATAGTTTTTCTTTTGCTTTGCCCTAACTCTATCATTATGAATTCAATCAACAAAGTAGATACCTGCTTAGATATTTCAAGTAGAAAGATAATCAGGATACAAAATTTTTGGAAATAGCAAAAAGATGGGGTTGCATTACTTAGATCAGGAACTTTAGTAAGTTATGAGTTCTACCACCTAAGTCTGCACTTCTCTGAGGCTACCATGTCCAGAGTCTGCGATTAGCAGCTACAGGAGTTCATATTCATCTGCTGTTGTGTCTTTAAGAATTCAAACTGGGCTTTTCTATTGTCTACAATGGCATTGGAGAGACAGAAAAAGAACCCAACATTTTGTCTTTTAATTTCATGTGAATTTCTCCCAGTGACAGAACCTAAACCAGAACTCTGGCATCAAATGTGTCTGAGAAATGCAGTTTCTTAGATTCTAGCCCTTGGAATACAATGAAGTACAGAAAATGTCAGAAATAATGCTATGACATCAAAAGAAAATTTTGCTTATCTGAAGGATAGGAGATATCTTTTTCCTTATCTCTCTTCCAGTTTGTGCTTATTTATTCTCTACATCCATGTTAAATGCCACTGCTTCCATGAAGTCATGTCATATTCCTAATATGATGCAAACTCAGTGTTCTTTAAACTCCCTAGAGTATGATGCATACCTATTATTGTATTTGACATATTCTTTGTATTATAGTAGTTTTGTAGCATCTAATCTCTTCTCTCACTAAACTGTGATTTGCTATGGAAAATCCCGTACTAGATTTAACATAGGATTTAAAGTGAGGATAAAAATCATGAATTTAGATTTCTTTGTTTTCTGCTGATCTGAAATAGGTTTATATGCACTCATTGATGAATGCTTAGCTAGGGGAAAAGAACTTAGTTAATTTCTGCTTTTCAAAACACCATCGAGATGCTCTTTTGACTAGACATGTCTAGTGAAATTGTTCTACTAGGCTTCAGTATCTCAGATCATGACAAATCATGACATTCTGTTATTGTGTTTAATACTGATAAGATATGGAAATGAATAATAAGCCAGAAATACATCCAATGAAAATAACTTAGTAGCACAATACTTTTTTGAGTAGTTCATGAAGGAAAGGGTTACATAGGAAGAATATAATTATGTAAGTTTTGAAGACAAAGAAATGAATTTCCTACCATGTAAACTTAGTAATTCACTATGTCTTTCTGAGATTCCTTTTCTATCTAAAATATGAAAAATAATTAATTGAGAATTAAATGAAATAATACACATGATAGCATTTTGCAAATTGTCTTACAACTTTTTGATTGCTATTATAACAAGTATTATTACTACTTAACAATTATTAACTTCTTCCTACGTTCCAGACACAGACAGAGGCACTTTACCACGATTAACTCATTTAGTCTGTATAAAAATCTTATAATCTATGTTCTATTAAGTTTTCCATTTTATAGATAAAGAAACCAAAGTTTAGAGAGCTCAAATAACTTGTGCAAAGTTTCTCAAGACACTTGTGATTGAGTTACGGAAAAAATCATACTTATCTCTGGAGAAGATTATGCTTAATCGTTATCTGATACAGCGAAGCAAAACTTTTATGCAATAGTAGTAGGAATAAGAAATAGTAAATTAATTGAAACATGGAATAAAATGGGAATCATAAAAATATATTTAACATTTTTAAACAAAAAACGTGTATATTTTGCCAATCTTTTAATAGTTCTGAATCACTTTCTTCCCTAAAACACAAATATATTATTTATCTACCATTTTTAATTTTTATTTATTTAATTTGGAGTGAGGAGTTAGACAATTGCGGTTATCTGAGTGCAGAGTGTCTCTTTCTCTGTCCAGTCAAGCGTTGTGATGATGGAAAGGTTTTATATCTGTGCCATTCAATTTGGTAGCCACGAGCTCTATGTGCCTAGAAATCACTGAGCAATTTAGGAACTGAATTTTTATTTTATTCTAATTCTTTTGAATTTGACAAGAGCCGCATGTGGTTATTGGCTATTGGCTATTGGCTATTGTATTCAACAGCAAAGCTCTAGATCTGTATGTTCCCAACTAATCCCTCCCCACCCCCAAATAACTTACCGTTTCATTGTTTACATCTAAATTCGGTAGCACTTTGAAGAGTTATAAGACTTACCAGCTTATGCCAAAGCACTTGAGTTTTTCAGGGGAAAAATACCAACAATTTTTTCACTCTCTTTTTTCTTTCGGTTCATGCAATAATTAATATGTTTACCTAATTTCTATAGAAAGTTCTTATGGTGTAAAAGATGGTGGAACAATGTTTCTGACTCATAGAAAAGAGGCAACTCAACTGGTAGGAGCAAAAGTACACGTAGCAGAGGCAGTGCAATGGCTACAGATATGAAGTGTTGCTGTGAGCATTTGTAAGTATATTTTACAGGAGGAAAGAAGTGTGACTAATATTGGGTTAATGGATTAAATGGAGATCAATTAAACCAGCCTAACTATACCGTGATTGCTACTGTAGAGCACAAACCCTCAGCAAAACTTAAAGAAAGTATTATATACAATAAAATAACATGGTAGTATAAAAATCATTTACACACAAAAATTTACATTCACATACAATACAGTTAATAAAAAGTATAAAGTCAAAATATTACAAAGAAGAAAAGGGAATTCAGATTTTTTAAACGGCTATTTTCTTAGTTGTAGAAATCTCATTTGAAAACATATTACATGAGCCATCACGTTCTAAGTGTGGCCACACTGATACGAAAGAGAAAAATCCTACTGATGTGCTTCATAAAAAATTCCCTAAAGCTGCCTGCTGAGTTGCTGTGAGGAAATGACTGGCTCAAAGTGAATCCCAGGTAGCTCTTTCCCTCCATCCTGAAAGTGCCCTCTCTCAGTTACTACACCTGCAGAAACAGGTGTAGCCAGGTTATAAAAGGCAGCTTGATTTGTTATGTGCCAGATCAAAGTACAGTGTACATTTGAAAATAGAAAAATGTCTGGAAAATAGGAGGCTTAAATGAATGTCACCCTGGGGATAGTAATAACAGATGTGCTGACAATTTATGAATATTTCACTATAAATGCCCTCTTCTTCTTCTATTAAATAAGGAATTACTTAGTGCCAGACACCCTATCATAATGCCTGATATTTATTTAGAATAACTTGCAATAACTGAAATTATCTGAAAAATAAGACTCAGGAATGTGTCTTTGTTGGATGGATTCAGTTTTTTTAGGTAAGAAACACTTATGTATCTACATAAGGATGTACCCATTCACTAAATAGATACTTAAACAAAAAATTTGTAATAAATATCAACACATTCACACAGCATGCACACTCATAGACAGTTATAGAGTGGAATATTGTTTTTGGTGGTCCATTGCCTCTAATTTTACCATTAAATACATTTGATGAAGAGTGAACTTTAAAACTTTTGAGAGAGAAGAGTTGCTAACATTTGCTTGGGGCACAGCACAGATGGGTCTTCACTAAACTTCTCCAAAAAGCTCCACTAACTAGACTGTGCTTTATATCTAGGACTGCATACAAATAGGCCATAACAAGAGAGAGTCATGAAGTGCTTCCATTCTAACACCTCTTCTCCAACAATACAAATCAAATCTGAATATGAAATCTGTACTACTATGAGTGTTATTTTATCAAATTAAAAGGGGCTGTAGAGTGTTCAGATTTGTCTAACATAAGTGTTTGATGGACTGATTCTGAAGTATGGAAAGTAAAAAATAGTCATTCCAAAACACTCATAAAATAGATCATAATGGATTCAAAGGAAATATCATAGACCATTACATTCTCAAAATTAGCAGCCTCGCCAAAACATTCTAAATAACTTTGAGGGGACCTTTGAACATCACATGAGCTTCAATAATTAGAATGCAATTTAAGTAGAAGACTAATACCTTTAGTTAAAAATCCTCCAAATACACAATATATATATTTTTTGAAATACTACTTCATTTGTGCTTTTCTTGAAGGAGAGAAAAGATTGGATTGTTGAGAACTGAGGAGCCAATTCCCCAAGGAAGGCTGATAATACACAACTGGCACTTTAGCATGAATAACAGATTTGATTTTGACTATTATTTGGAGAAATAAGGAAATTCATGAAGATAGAGCAACATGTTGATATTAAACCAAGAGTTGGAATTACACAAAAGACAAAAACTAAGGTTGAAATTCCACTCCTGTCTCACACTGCAGTGACATGATCCAACTTTGTATGGTTTGTTGCTTTGCATGACAAACTCATTTAAATGAAGATTTTTATAAAACTGTGATTATCTAGCCAAAAGACAGACTATGCGGCAGAAAGAGGTAAACACTGTCAAGATAAACACCATCAAGAGAATACTTGGTGTGGTAAACATTCATATAGGCTGTAGAAAAAATAATCCTCTCAAAATCATTGGTTAAATTTTCTTCCATTTCAAATCCAATGCCAGCCTAGTCTTAGCACTCAGAAGTGTGAAGGATTTATGTTAAGAGTTTTATGAAATATATTATTATTAATTTAGAAGATTTACCAAAATAAATACAAGGCCAAAAGCTGACTTTTTTCCTTCACTTAGTAAAAATAATGCAACTATTTCTTATTACGGCTGTTAAATTATTTAGCCCCTTCCAAAATCTAATAGGTACAGGTCAGCTTTATGGTTAATAACAGCAACAATGACAAAAAAACTCAGATTTACATTTTGTTGAAAGGAATTTTCCCAAGATTCCAGTCACATTATTCATTTATTTATTTTCCTTATTTTTTGTCTTGTTTTGTTTATAATAGTAGAAATCTCACAGGTTGATAAATTACATGTCGGAATAAGTTTGCTTATTTTTCAGGGGCTTGCATGTTTCATTTAAAAGATATTGTCTTTTAGTCTTTTTTGTTGTTGTTGTTGGTCACTTGGATGTATTGACAGGAAAGCAAAGACATAAAAACCTTTTGGTCAATTTATAATATCTATTCGATGTCATTATTTAAAAATACAATAGGGCTTCCTAGATTGTTATGTATTATTATATAATGATATCAAAGAAACACATGTTAATCTTGCCTTTGAAAAATAAAATGATTTTCCATTGTAAATAACATTCTGTGTACTGGAAATCACAAATATGCACAGCCCTGAAAGTAAATATTATTTAGGTAAATAAACAAACTTGAAGTCAAGGGATGGACACAAACTTTAAATGTAGCACTAATTTCGATACTAAGTTTTACTTTTTTATAATTTCTTTCAGTTAATTAAGCGTGCTATATTGCCAGCATTTATGACTTTTTTCAATATTGTCTTTTAAAATATAATCATTGGATATATCAAAGTATTTGTATCTGAGAAGAGCAGTATGTATTATGTAGGAACTGTGTGCTTACAATTCTTCTGCAGTAATGAGCCCATGAATAACAGATTTACTAATCTTAGAAGTAAATAAAAGAAAAATATGTAATGCACCTTTTAAAAAAGGAATCTTGTTTGAAAAAATAATTTGTTTCCTATTAGAAATATTAATTAGCTACAAGAATGGTCTGAAGTCTAACAAAATTGTAGAGAAAGACCATCATCATTATGCTAATAACTACCACTAAAATAGTGGAAAATGTGGATATGAGTGATTTAGTAGGAAACAAACTCATTTATAGCCAAACTGAAATGAAACTAATACAGTTTTGATGGCTATTATTGAATTACAGGCCATTTATGAAATTGCAGAAATATGTTTCAGAGCCTACACAGTATACTTCTTGTTCTAGCCATATATATAATGACCCCACTTTCTCCTCTGTAGCTTTCAGTTTGAAGCCCTAGGGAGAAAGTGACAAAGTAAGAACCAGATGCTTCGTTGACATTATAGAGTAGGCAAATTGCAGCTTGCAGCAAGAATTTCGGCTGGGTTTATGCAGTTATCATTCTAATTCAACAAATAGTAATCCATGTTGTTTAGCAGCCTAGTACTGTGCAAGACAAATTAAATTAGAATGAAAAAGAAACTCTGCAAATATATGTGTGTGAATGTGAGTGTGTGTGTATATTATATATATATGTGTGTGTACACTCACACATTCACATACAATTCTTATTAGAATTTTTCTCTTCCTTCATGAAATAGGTCATTTCAGTTTCTATAACTATTTGGTTCACAGAGGTTAGGTCTGAAATAGCTGGAGACACTGACTCAGGGTGATTTCAAAAGGCTTCAGAGGTTCAGTCTGCTTTTTCAAGGTTTTGACTAATAATAGATTGACAGTATCTTTTTTATAACTATAACTTTCTATTATTTATTCAAATATCATTCAGTGAATATTTATCTTGCCCTGCCTGTATGAAAGGGGCTACACCAAACACTGAGGTTGAGTTTGGAATGAGGCAGACATGATCCCAGATCCTATGGGGCCAGCAGCTTTGTTTCTGTATCTGATGGTGTCTACTTTAAGCAAGAAAAATAAACCTCTTAACTCATTAAATTGGTATCACCTTAAAATTTGATATCTTTTTAAATACATAAACTATAAGTAAGAAAGTTTGAGCCAGAAGACTCTTAAATTCTAAAATAATCAGAACCTAAATTTTATGTTATCCAAACCTAGGCATTTGAGCACATAATATATGCATTGCATGTATTAGATGTGGAGAACACAAGAATAAAATAATAATTCTCAGTTTACAAAGCCTCATTTAATTCTAGTAAAAATTTTGAAGTTTATAGATATAAATATTGAGCCTAATAACATTTTGAATTCAACCTAAAATTGCAACATGTAGAGGAACTTAGTGGAGCTTGGCTTGTTGTCTTATGTATTTCTTTTTATTGCTAGCCTCTGATCAAGGTCTTTTTTTCCTCTTTCAGTACTCCTTTCTTTCAACCAGACCCTGTCTTAGTCTTTTCAGGCTGCTATAACAAATATACCCTAAACTGGGTGGCTTCTAAACAACGGAAATATATTTCTCATGGTTCTGGGAGTTGGTAAGTCCAACGTCAGGGTGCCAGCACATTCAGTGTCTTGGAAAGGCCCATTTGCTGGTTAATAGATGACCTTCTCCTTGAGTCCTTACATGGTATTGAGTGATGGTTCATCCTAGGGCTTCTTTATAAGGACACTAATCCCCATTCATGAGGTCTCTGCCTTCATGACCAAATCTTCTCTCCAAAGGGCTTCTAATACCATCACTTTGGTAATTAGGATTCAACATAGGCATTTTGGAGGACACAAGTAATGAGACCATAGCAGACACCAATATTGAGGCCTGGTGTGCAAGACCTTGCTGGAATGGAGGAGCATGTGCTTGGTATGTTTGAGGACTTGTCTGTCCATCAGTCAGGGGTAATATTCAAGTACCTTTTTTCTTTATGCTGTGTGTACTCCTGTTTAATTGAAGTTAAATGTTATGATCTTAGCAAGACAGCCCTGGAATAAAAACTTTTTGCTGTCCCATTAAAAAGAAACAGAACATGTGAGATAAACAGGTTTATCCTTTCCTCCTTTACTTTTCAGTTCTTCTGTGTGCTCTGTAGCACTACAGTGACACTCAAGTCTATGCTACTGACTGATAACACGATGAGAATTGCTTGCCAGTATCAAAAGACAAAATTACAACAAATTTACTTTAAAGATTTCATTGACTTTTATTAGCAATTCTAAAATCAGGCAACACCTCTTTGTATAAAATGGAATGGGTTTTCCAATGAGCTGGACAGAGGAGTTTGGCTTTATAGGCAGAAAAGAGCTGAAGAAAGCAGAAACAGGGAACACAAAGCAGATTGGTTAGTATCAGGTTACTTCAGGTTACTTTCCTTGTAAAGGTTAAAGCAGAGGAGACTTCTTAACATGTTGACTCAAATAGATCTATTCAGGGATTTGGCTATTATTTCTCTCCTGATTTCTTGAATGATCAGATAAACAAAGTTTGGTAATGTAGAACTTTAACACAAGTGACTCCATTTTGGTTTGGTCTGTTAGTGCCTGGGTGAGGAGCCCGGTCCAAATCAATGACCTTCTGCAAGTGTTATTTAATATCAGTCTCTGCAACAGCCATAGTATTATGTTTACTACAGAGAGAAAGTATTCTCTGTGTGTTCCTTTTACATATGACTTTTTTACATTAAAAATTATAGTTTGTACTATACTTCATACTCTCTTTCAAATGGATAACAGTATCTATTGTTTAGTGACTTGACTAAATAGCCATCCTGCCTTCATGTTCCACTCTACCTTTCTGCTATGCTAACAAAGACCAGGATTTCACTCAAAAGAAAACCTTCACTATCAGTGGCATGTATTTAAAAGAAACAAACACTATAACCTTGTAACTCAAGTATATGAAACTTAAATAGTTTACCAAGATTTAGAGAAATAGTTTCCAAGCAGATACCTTACACATGAGAAAACAACCACTTATAATAGATACAAATTGGATGGCAATGTTAAGTGGGTCTTGCTGAAATTCTTGAGAAAAATTTCAGTAAGTAACAAAATATTTATTTATGCCCTCAAAGCATATATATGCTTTTTGTTTGTCAAGAACTAAATACACTTAAATTCAACTCCCTGCCCTCTGAGAGCTCACAGTCTAGTTAAGAATATGTTACATATGCAGCATTTTATGTACGCTTACTTCTAAAGAGGTCCTGGGAGCACTGATTTGAGGCTACTATCTCAGCTTGGAGCTTTTAATTAGTGAGTTGACATCTGCTGGTTTTGCCTAAATCACATGTCCCTTTAAGGATACTCCCAATTTTCTTTTGAGGTAATTCCCTGTATCCACTGCATGTAGTCTGTGGGGAATGCTAATTGGGATTTTTGTGTGTGTGTGTGTGTGTTGTTTGAACATGAGATAAAAATGAATACATTAGACAACCATTTAGTAAAAAAAATAGGAATGATACATTATGTATGCTTGTTTAAAAATGAATAAAGTATCTTTGGAAAGAATCATGAGTCATGAGTGTCTTCTATCAGTGTTTGCTTCAAGGGGGTAAAACCGGGTGGCTAGAGAACAGGGATGAGTAAGAGACTTATTTTTTTCTAAATAGTATTCTGCACATTTTAAATTTTTAAAAGATGTGTATATATAACCTCTTCAAAAATATTTTTAATAAATATATATCAAAGCCAAAACAAAACAAAAACATCATGAAGGCTTGAGAGGATACGAGAGGTTCAAGAAAGACTAAGGAAGTATTAGTTTGAATCATATGGGATGCTAAGACTTCATTATTTTCTCTTCAAGACCCTGTAATTTATTATGGTTAACAAAAAATTATACTTTTATTTGAACAGTAGGCCGAGGTGGAAAGGTAAAAGGAGAGAGAATATAGTCAAGCTAATAAGAGTTAGTTTTTCTTACCAATTACTTATAGCTTTCTGTTGTTTTGGTTTGTTTATCCTAGTTTGTTAAACTCCATCTCTGTTTAATTATCTGGAACTTCTACTTTTAGCTTTAAGGTAATCCAAGATGGTTCATCACCCTAAGTAACACAAGTAATAAGTGACAGAACCAGGTTTTAGACCCAGGTATTTCTGTCTTGAAAGCCGATGTTTACTCAATTAGGCCACCCTGCCTTGGGACCCATAGTGGAATCACAGGTGTTTTGAATCCCAGACAAGACCTTATTTCAATCTTATTAATCTTTGACAAATCATTTAATCTTGCATATGCCTCGTTTCTCTAGCCTTAAAATTTGATAATATTCCTTATTCTGCTCACCTCCTACTGGTTATAAAACTCAAATAAAAATGCATGTGGGAGCACTTTAGGAACTGTAAGATTTATCCAAATGTATACAGTTATTATAGGTTATCAGTATTATAATCCAGACTGGAAGAGCAGCAGCAATATGTGGAAAGAAGCAACAGAGTGTGGATAAAGGAAGAATAAGAAATTAAATAAGAATGTGAGTAATGTATTTTATTTTTAACAAACAACACACTTTGGGGTGCTGAGGCAGGAGGATCACTTGAGCACAGGAGTTTGCAACAAGCCTAGTCAACACAGCGAGACCTCGTCTCTACAAAAGAAAAACTAAAAAATTAGTTGGGCATGGTGGCAATGCACTTGTAGTCCCAGCTACTAGAGAGGTAGAGGAAGGAGGATTGCTTAAGTCCAGGAATTCCAGGCTCCATAATCACACCACTGCACTCCAGCCTGTGTGTTGGAGCGAGAGCCTGTCCCAAACAAACAAACAAAAATGACAATAAATACCAGGGAAGAAATACATGAAACATATGCCACTTATTCCTAAATAAACAAGCCAATTATTATTCTGAAGGTGTTTAAAGAAATTAATGGTAATAATATTTGTCACTTCTAAACAACTTTCCTTTATTTTATGCAAAACATTGAATAAAAATGAGCATTCTGAGTGTAATCAAAGACTACAAATTTCATAAAGTTAATTTGGTGGAAATATATTTCAACAAAGAGCATTAACAAAGGCTTTCTCTTTTGCTTCTACAACACATTTGGAATGATAAAATGGCAAATATAAGCACAACCGTTTTAAGATGAAATAACACATCTGTCAGCAACTAGTATAATGAACAACTAGTCATTATACTTTTTTCCAGATTCTTTCAACCAAAGAGCCAAAAGGACGAGTAATCACCAAGCCTAAAGGACAGGAGTCTGCTGCTGCCCTGGAACAGGAGCAAGCCCCAGCTGCAGCCGTCCCTGCAGGTTAGAAGGCCCAGGAATTAGCTATAATACATGCAGCTGCAACATTTGGGGCTAGAGACTCAGCTACAAAACCCTTGGGAGATGCTTGCCTTTGGCCTTGGGCTCCAAGGTAGCATTCTTGATATTAATCACCCAGGAAGACAAAGCAGCAGCAGCTGTAGAAGACGAGATGGCAGCCGCAGTGACAGTTCTCTGACCTACATTATGGCTCAAAAATGTATTTTTATACCTATGATCCACTGACTGTTAACAACCCCTGTTTGCTGTACCCATCATTTCTAAAATGATATCAAAGGCTAATTAGGGCTCCCTCTCTGAATATAGCACAAGTTTCTCCTACGTTTGAGTGTTAACTGTAGTTATCCAGTGCTTCACTTGGATTCACCAAAGTGTTAGTAGCAGTGGTAATACAGACAAACTTTCTGATTTTACAGAATATAATGTCTTTGTGTATTGTAATAATTACCGGTAGAATTCTTTTAATGCTTTTTTTTTTTTTTTCTTTTTATGGGGACGGATGTATTGCTGTCTTGCCCAGGCTGGTCTTGAAATCCTGGACTCAATGCATCCTCTAGCCTCTGTCTCCCAAAGTGCTAATATTACAGACATGAGCCACCACACCAAGCCTTTGAATGCTTTCTTTGTGCTAGGCCTGGTTCTAAGCCCTTTGAATGCATTACTTGTTTTACCACATTCCGGCTGTATAAAGTAGGTACATTACTATTCCTGTTGTTCAGATGAGGAAACTGAATGAGGCACATTGAGAGTAAATTGAGAAAGCCTTAAACACATTTTATCCAGCTACAGAGACTGCAGCTTTAACCACTACATTTTGCTGCCTCTCTTTACACTTGAAAACTGGTTAATAGTAATAAAATCACATTCACTATATTGACAATGGAGAAATTACTCCTAAATGAGAAGAATATTCCATGTATGTGTCTCTTCATGTTGCTCATTGTATATTATCTTCCTTTACTGAAGGCCTACTGAGTAAGCTGACAGCATTTGCTGAAGGCATATGGCAAAAATAGGCAACAAAGTATAAATTTTTGAAATAATTTTTATTGTATATAAATAAATATACATATTTAAAGTATTGAGTAGTCACTTTGGCAAACCTTAGAACTTTGTTGAGCATTTTTACACATATTACATAATTTGCCACTCTTTCTATTTTGAATTATATGGTGTAGGGCTCCAGCATTTTTTTCTGGTAACTATAGGGTGTGAATGCCTTAAATAAGATGTTATCTCAATAAAATGCCAAGCTGAAATTTCTAGTGATTTTTAAGAACAATAAGCGTAATCTTTTTTCTCCTTAAATGCCATCTGTTCATTTCAGAATAATACGTTTTATTTCCTAGACTTTTGTATTATGAAGAAAGAAACTTTCTTGTGTATCATTTGTCAAATTAAAAAAAAGATCAGTAAAATTAAGTCTATATTATATATTACTACATTTTTACTATTTGTGATATTTCTTCAATATAGAAACTTAATTAAGTAAAAATAATGAACATGAAGGGCAATTTCAGGACTATAATGGTTGCTTGGGAAAATCTGAGGGTTTTTGCAGAAGCTGAGCCCAATAAATCTGTATCAGTCAGTGATCCCCAGGAAATGTCTGCACTGAAGTCGTTACTGCTTCTCAGAAAAATGCAAGCTTCTGGATTTATTTCAAAATTATACATTTGTTTTTATGGCTGATGCCATTTTAATTGCTTCTGCAGAATATTTGTGGATAATAAATGTCAAATATATTGGCCAATCACATTGATCAAGTTGCCTTTTGAATTCCTTTTGACTTAAAATCATATACCAGATTTCTTCATTAAAATTCAAAAGAAGGAAAAGAGTAATTAGGTATGTTATTTGTTAAAATTCAATCCATAAAGAATGTTCATTTTCTGTTGGAAGAACAGAGCCCATTTAGTTGAACTCTACATTCCACTGACCTAAAAATATTACAAATAACTTTTTAATGTGCTTTTCCCCAAACTTGCCCTACTTGTTAAACTCTAATATAGACAGCTGAAAATCTGTTGTAAGTCCTTGGAAACCCACTTCAAATATTTAACGTATTAAATATTGTTAATGATCTTGTAATTGCCATGAAGCTTTTGATTACTATTTTCTGTCACCCACTGATCAATTTGTTTAAACATTTATTAAAAGTATCTCTGATGGTAAAAATTATTATGGTACAGGTCAACCAATCATCTTATTAAGAATCCAATTTATTATTTAAGAATCATTTGAAATAGAAAACCAATACCCTGCTTACCCCTTCCTAACTGCTGCAATTTATGAGACTCATTGCTTCATAGTTAATGTGAACATTTTCATATATGTCTTGATTTTTTAAGCTTTTGCTTTTGTATGTCTGTCAGTGAAAGGGAAGATAAGGGTTGACGTTTTTACCTTTTTTTTTTTTTAATGCAGACTCAGTACCCACTACCATTCTTTGTACATAGTATATCTTTAAAATATATTTTAAATGAAGTGAGGGTTACCCTTCTGCTTTTACAATACCTATTGCAATGAATGTTAATTCCTTCAGGGTATTCGTTATGTTTGTGACAGATTGTTAAAACAGTTAATAAGAGCTTGCAAAATCCTGTTGTATTATGTCAGATCTTCTTCTATCACAGTCATCTCAGGCTGAAATCGTATTTCTGTGTTTTCTACAGCCTCTCAGCTGCTACTAGACCATGTAGGAAAGACCAGCAGGAGATGTTTTTGTCTAAGTCTGGATTGGTCTCAGTGAGGATTAATGTATTGGAATTGGTGATCCTTTACACCTGGCACCTGTGGAACCAGAATTTTCTATGAAATAGGACTCTAAAATTTTTATGCCCTTGTTTAATTTATAGTTTGTCCCTAGAGAAATGGCACACACATTAGAAAAAGGAAGAAGGAATTTATGAAAAATAGAGTGTGCCTCTTTCCAATTCTAAGAAACTTATTCAAGAAAACCTTCTCAAATAAAGGAGTAGACCAAAGACTAATAGGTTTGAATGTAATTGAGTGAGAATGGACTACATAAAGGATATGCTTTACATGGTTTTAAGAATCCTGACTTGAGAAATATTTCAGATAGTTTTATAAAATATGTCCTTGGTTTTTCCCGTAGTAATAATTTTTATGTATACAGAAAAGAGGATTAGGAGTCAACTGGGGCAATAGGAGCAACCGGGAAATGACTGGGGAAGAAAACTGAAGGGTGAGAAACAGCTGGAGTGTACACTATGCTGGGGCAGCTCTTTGATGCAATCATTTGACAAGGACTACAAACCTCCTGAGAGGGAGAAAATAGTTAAATGTTTGTAAAAAATATATAGCTCATCTGTCTCCAATTTATTTATGCAGTTAGCCATGTATATCCATATATGTGGCGTGAAATTAGGCACATCCTAATGGATAAGAAGAGATTCAATGATAGTTTTGTTTTCAAATTTACTTATTTGAAATATTTTAATGACATAAACTAAGAATATATTTTTGCTTATATTTATGCATATATATGTATACCTGTCTTTCTAAAATATTTTGACTTTTTATATTGCATTTATTAAAAATTCTGTGTCTGGATATGGTGGCTCATGCCTGTAATCACAGCACTTCGGGAGGCCAAGGTGAGAGCATCACTTGAGCCCAGGAGTTCGAGACCGGCCTGGGCAACATAGAGAGACCCCATCTCTAGAAAAAATACAAAAATTAGCCAGCATGGTCGCACACACCTGGTCTGTAGTCCTATCTGAGGCTGACGCAGGAGGATCAATTGAGCCAAAGAGTTCAAGGTTGCAGTGAGCTATGATTCCGCCACTGCTACAGCCTGGGTGACAGAGCAAGACCATTTGTTAAAAAATAAATAAATAAATAAAACAATTCTTATTTCTCCAAACCCAAAGACACAAATTAAAAAACAATATAGGACATAGGACATGTGATTGAAACCAAGTTTGAGGCAAAATTTAGTGAAAGCAGTCTTAGCAAAAGAAGGAGACAGAGGACAAAAGAAAGGAGAGGAAGAAAAAGGAGAAAACAAAAACGCCTTAACAACACTTTACCTGGTTTTTAAACTTTGGTCTTATTTGTTATAATCATAATCAATAGTTGAACTCTGTATGTTACTGTGCTTTTATTAATAATTACTTGGATATTTGATGGTCAGTGTTTGCTCCTGAGATTCCGTAACTTATAATTTATTGTTTATTATTTATTATTTTTTTGAGACAGGGTCTCACTCTCTTACCCAGGCTGGAGTGCAGTGGCATGATCACTACTTGCTGCAATGCCGAACTCCTGGGCTCAAACAGTCTTCCTGACTCAGCCTCTAGAGGCGCTAAGACTACAGGTGTGTACCACCATGCCTGACTAATTTTTTAAAAAAATTTTTGTACAGATGGTTTCTCATTATATTGCCCAGGCTAGTCTTGACTCCTAGCCCCAACTGGTCCTCTGGCCTTGGCTTCTCAAAATGCTGAGATTACTGGCGTAAGCCAACACTCTTGGCCAATTCTTTACCCTCTATTTTTTTTTTCTCAGTTACATGACTGTGTAGGCATATACTATATTCGGGGTTCATGAAATATAGTCATATTCTGATTTTTCTGAAGACCAGAAAGGACAAAATATGTATTACATACATATGTACTATACCAATACTTAATATAATATCTGGCATATAGAATATACTCAAAATATCTATTTTCACATGGAGTAGAAGAATGGGTTTAAATTTATTAAATTTATTAGCCCACTATATTGAATCCTTACCACATTGCTACTTCCAGCTCTGGCGCTCATATCTCTTCCCATGCTTTGAATGAGAGGTTAAAAAATTACCTGGAAGATTTTTTGGAGACATTAAATGAATTCATAAATGTCAGTATATGAATAGGAAAAGACTTTGCTAAAGAGAGTTGCTGTCAAAAATGTTTGAGTGATTACCCTTATGTGACCCACCAGCCCTCCAAGCTAATTTTCAAAGGGACACGTAGCAATCCTCTGCTGATTTGGCTTCAGCAGTACTGAGGGTTGCTTTCATGAATGAAAATAAAGCTTGCTTTTAACGTGACCTCATTTGTCCAGAGCCTTTGTTTATCTACCTCCGTTTCAAAGCTGAGTCTTTATTTAGTTGCCACTTACTGTGGCCATAAAATCTTCTGCTTTAGAGAAAGGTGATCCCACAGTAGAAAGTGCTATTTCTTCAGGGACTACACAATTAGAAAGCCTCAACTGGGTGGTGTCAATAAGCCAAGCCCCTCTGACAGCTGCCATTCATGAATCCATTTTCTGCAAATGGAAATGTGGAACATAAGAGACAATGCAGCCTTTATTATTTGTATTTAATTATGCTCTAGTGGGAAATAATGGTTGTAGAAGATTTCTCTTTAATGGCCAATTTTAGCCATTTTGTAGCATATAACCTCAGTTCGGCTTCCTGACAAAGTCTAATTTTGCTGCCTCAGGGTAAATGCTCAATTTTCCTAATATTAATTTAGACAGTTGCAGTTTCTCATCTAAATAATTAGTCTCTGTATGAAACTTGGGTAATAAACAAAGTTTAGAATAAATAATGAATGAATCCCTTAAGTCAATAACATTGATCTAACACTCTCCTAAAATCAAATTGTGAAATAACGGTTTCTTTTGATTGGAATTATACTATACAGCTAGTAAATATGATTGGCACTTTACTTTTTTGATAAGTTACTGAATATAAAACATTTTAAGGTTTGGAGCATTTTCTATATTTGCTTTAATTGTATTTAAATACCATGTAAAATATGTACCCATTTATGCATTCCAGCAAATACACAAGTTGATGAATGTGCCAAAATCTAGGTAAATGCATATACTTAAAATGCCATGACTGCATTTTATGAGGAAATAAACTTTAAGATACCGTTTCAAAAAAATAATGCATTTCCACTTGCCAGGCACCCAGCAATGTTTAGGACTAATGAAAGTGAAGACTTATTTTCTGTGGCTAGCGTAGTCAAAATATCTTAAGCTTCTAGTTGAAATAACACAACAATAGTCATTCTTTTCCTTTTTCTGTTTCACTTAAAAGCAACATTATGGTTTTATTTTTTTTTTACCTTGTGGAATTGTTTCCTGTGCAAAATGATAAGAAAATGGGTTCTAGGGTTACCTCCTTGGGTTTGATGAAATTCATCCCTTCAGTAACCCGAATCCTTTCTTTTATAAATATTCTGAGGTTTGTAACAGAAGGATTGTGTTCATTAGCATTAAAACGAAGCTTTATGTCTCCATTACCAAGGCAGCTTCTGAGATTCCAAACTGTCAAACCATCTTATCTGATATGAGTCCTGATTAATATATCTCCAACAGTAACTCCAAGGGCAGCTTGGCTTCAAATAGGATCAGTGGCAGATGATCAGTAATGAACAATTTGCTGAAGAACACTCAGAAAACCTTATGCTATGGAAAAAGCTTAAGGTCTGATATGGGTCACTCACTATAAGGATCTGGGAACCCTAATTCATCTATTTTCACAATTTCTATGTTTATGTAAATGATGCAATCTATCTAGCCCTCTGGTGTATTTTCTGGGCCTTCTACTCACTCTCTGAGCATCCACCATCCCAGCCTCTTGGAAGGCATTGTCCAAGGTCTCTTACAAACTTCTTCATTTTTTCTTTCCCCCTCAGATTCCTCCACTCCTAAATGACAGCCACAGACTTTACCGTGTTCCCTCAACCTTTAAAATTTTCTGTTTCCTGATCTGTGAAAGAGTGATAAGCTATTTAAAATACTTAGCAAGTTTGCAGGCTCTTTTATTTATTTTTGTCCTGAAGACATCTACTCACTACCATCATCTCCCCATTAATATGTGATTCTTTTTATGCCTCTCCTTCTGGTTTTCATTTTCTTTTAAGTTCTCACTTAACCTCTGAGTTCCAATTTACATGCCTATTCTCACCCAAGTCACATGTGCCCTGTCCTTCCTCTAAACTTCTAGAAGGTTTTATTATTTGTAGCAATAAAGGATTCTCATTGTTTACTATTTTAAATTATTCATAATCACATCTTCTCTTTCTCACTAAATGGAAACTTCTCTGAGGGAAGGAAATATGCCAAATAAATTGTCCCTTCTTGTACAGAACAGGACACCATGACTCTCACAAAGTCAGTGTACCACAACTATTTTTGAAAGGGTGGTTGTTGGAATTCATCTTTGCAGTATACTTGATAGTTTTATTTGTTAATGTTTTGGTTCTCTATCTAAGTTACAAGTTCTTGGAGGGAAAGGGACCAGGCCTGTATATGGACGAAAGTAAAAAGTGAGCTTACTTGGCAGTCACCATCTCTTCCTCATTTGCACTCTTTCTGTGCTCAATATTTTAACACTTTTTATATCAATAAAATCTGTTTCCATAGAAGATTGTTTACAGTGCTATGCATTTTCATTAATGTGTTATTTTCACCAGTTGTCTTGACTTTTTGCTTTTTCATTATTTTGGATTAAGAGGCTTATCCTTGTGTCTTTTGTGTAAAAAATATACCATATTTGCTAAGAGTGTGAGCTCTGGAAGCAAACATTCTAAGTTAGAATTCAGTCTTAGATACTTGTAGCTGTTTGGCATTTGACAAGTTACCTTATTTATTTATTTCTGGTACATTTGTATAATTCAGATTAAAATATAACTAGTGACATCAGATTTATAAGGTTGCCATGAGTACTAACTGACAAAATGGAAGTAAAATGCTCAGCCCAGTGACTGACATATAGTAAGTGTTCAATAAATTTTAGTTAATGTATATGATAAAAGCACTAAATACAGATACTAGGAAAACAGTAGCAACAACATGGCTTCCCAATCTCTCTGAATCCTTGCATGGAAGCAACTAGACATTAAAGGCAACATTCACGGACAAAATTTCCAACAAAACTAGGTAATAAAGTATCCCATTGAATCCCAAAGAGTGTAGATAAATCCACAACAACTGCATGACCAACAACATATCATTAATATCTACTTAGGAAGAAGAAGAAAGCACCAGGGGCCAACTGAATGTCCTAAGAACAGAAGAGAGCTCAAATAACCAATATGTATTTGAAGATCACAACAGGGCCAAATGAAAAGACCTGTCAAAATCTAGAGGAAGTTTTGCCCATGATAAATGGCAGGTTAGGTTGGTGCAAAGGGCACACAGTAAAAAATCTGAAGGAGCTGGAGCAGTCTGCCCCCACGAACTCTCAAAACTGATGGGTGAGAGATACTCTGCATGTCAAGGCCCCATGCTAAGAAAAAACTTCTGGAAGAGAAATCAAAATTGGGGAATACAGGAATAATAAAGATGAAGAAAAAAAGGAGGTCCGGACAAAAATGGGAGAAGAGAACTCAAAACTCAGGAAAAAAAAAAAAAAAGTCTGGCATATATTTAAACTCTATTAGCAAACAACAGAAGACAGTGTGAAAAAATAAATAAATAAATAAAAAGATAAGGAAAAGAAATCCTGGATACCAACTCACTCCAAAAGTTGAGGGAAAAATAGCTAAAAGTGATATGCAACAAAATAATATCACTATGAACAGTGAAAGTACTCCTAAAAAAGCATACCTACAAAATCAGATCAAAACTGTAACCTAGTATTCCTTAACCATCTAGAAGAAATTAAGAAAGATATTTATTTCTTAGGGCTGCTATAACTAAGTACCAGAAACAGGTGACTTAAAACAACACAAATTTATATTCACTGTTTTGAAGACTTGAAGTAAAAAACCAAGGTATCATAAGGGCCTTGATCCCTCTGAAGTCCCTAGTGGGGAATCCTTCTGTGCCTTCTCTAGGTGCTGGTGGTTGCTGGCTATCCTTGGCTTGCAAGTGCTTTTCTCTGCTTCAGCCTTTACATTGCCTTTTCCCTTCGTGTCTTTGTATCTGTCCTCTGTCTTCACATGGTGTGTCTGTTTTCTCTGTGTGTCTGGGTCAAAATGTACCTCTCCTTATAAGGACATTGGTCATAAGATGAGGGCCCGTTCTGATCCAGTGTGGCTTTATTTTAATGTGGTTATATCTACAAAGATTCTATTCTCTATTAAGGTAGCATCCACAAGTAACAGAGGTTAGGATTGTAACACATCTTTAGGGTAGACACAATTCAAACCACAACAAGTGTATAAGTAATGAAAATGTGAGGATAATTATATTAATCATAATTATAAAAATCAGAATAAACTGGCATAATTCAGAAAAGAATTAGAAATAAAGGAAAATAAATTACTTTGGAAATCAAGACTAAATTAGAAGGAACATCACATAGAATAACCACCACAGATTATACCTTAAGAGATAAACCAAGTAAAAACTAAAAAGAAAAACAAATAAAGGAAAAAGAAATAGAAGTTTTTTTTTAAGTTTTGAAAGTAAGTGAAAAATACTAAAGATAGTCAGTGAACATCCAACATATGACAAAATATGTCCTTAAAAAAGAAAACAAAATCAGAGGAATAAAATAAATTCTAAAAATTATATCTGAACTAAATGTCCTCTGAATTTTTTTTTTTTTAAAGCCATAGCTGGCCAGGCACGGTGGCTCACGCCTGTAATCCCAGCATTTTGGGAGGCTGAGGCAGGCAGATCACGAGGTCAAGAGATCGAGACCATGCTGGCTGACACGGTGAAACTCCATCTCTATTAAAAATACAAAAAATTAGCTGGGCATGGTGGTGGGCGCCTGTAGTCCCAGCTACTGGGGAAGCTGAGGCAGGAGAATGACGTGAACCCAGGAGGCAGAGCTTGAAGTGAGCGGAGATCGTGCCACTGCACTCCAGCCTGGGTGACAGAGCGAGACTCTGTCTCAAAAAAAAAAAAAAAAAAAAGCCATAGCTTCCTGAAGAAATCATTTTTTGTAGGTCAGAGACAGAAAAGGTACATGATGAGCCAGGAAAACTCCGTGATGCTGGATGTCAGGAAGCTTTCAAATGCTACTAATGTCATGTCAAATGGACTCAGGATAAAACTCGAAGAGGCTTCATTGGCCAATGGTAGGACAATTTGAACTTCAGTGATGATAACAACTGCAATGAATTGAGCTCCATCAAATATATTTTAGCTGATGAGTTCATAATAATTGGTGAAATTGAGAATGTTACCAGTGGAAGTTATCAGAGTCACTGGTGGTGGTTATGTGTGGGTCTGCAGCAACCTCAATTCTTGCCTCCTCAGAAGAAAGAATTCAACTGAGGGGCATAAGGCAGAAAAAGAGAATGAGGCAAGTTTCACAGCAGGAGTGGAAGTTTATTTTAAAAGGCTTTAGGACAGGAAAGAAAGTATGCTTGGAAGAGACCCAAGCAGGCATGTGAAGGTCAAGTGCAGTGTTTAACCTTAATCCTAGGACTTTATAGGCTGGCCCACCTCCTGCACCTTACACCCCTTTCCCATCATTATTTCCTTAGGGTGGGCTGCCCACATGAGCCGTGCACTCCTTACCCTTGGGACATGAGTATGCACAGTGTGTTTAGGAAGCTGTGCACGTGTCTCCAAGGCTTTATTTCCGTTTCCAGTGGAATGCACCAGAAGGTCATACTCTGCCATTTTGTCTCTTAATGCACATGCCTGGAAAGTTGCTTCTCCCTGGTGTCTACATTCGATTAACACTTTAGTGTAATAGGTATGGACCGTCAAGAAATGTTCTCTCCCTGGTTCTGGCTGCCAGTTTACTCAACAGGAGAGTTCCCTAGCCTCCTCACAGGACGTGCAAATTGATCGCTGCTACTGTTCAAACCCCTTACAGGAGCAGGAGCACATGGATGGACAGGTGCAAGGGCCCAGGGCACTGTGCTCTAGCCCTACGGCAGCATCCAGGGGTGGGAGCCTGTAACTTCTGGAGCCCAGATGCACATGTGTTACAGTGTGCTTTTTTAGCCTTGCTGTCCACAGACGGCTTAGGTATCAACCAGCTCAATTGACCCTCTGCCTTTGTGCAAGAGCAGAGAGCCAATGTGAACAGCTTTCTGTATCCCAAGCACTTGTTCAACATTCTAGAAGAATCAGGTCACACACAGACTTGAAGGATGATGAATGTGGGGTTTTTCTGGGTGGTGGAAATGGCTGTCAGTGGGATGGATGGGGATCTGGTCAGGGGATGGAGCGGGAAGATGATCTTCTCCTGGGATTTGGCTGTCCTACAGCTGATTCTTCCACCATCCACAGCCAAGCTCCTCCGGACTTTCAGATGCTCCTTCTCTTCTCTCCTTCTCTGCCATGTGGTTCTGCTGTTCATTCACTCATCTGCTCATTTCCTCATCTGCTTCTGGAGTCTGGGGTTCAGGGTTTGTATAGGGTTCAGGGTTTGTATAGGTACAGGATAGGGGGCATGGCAGGCCTTTTAAAAGGCAACTTTTCGGCATGAAAACAGGAATGCCTGTCCTCATTTAAGGCGGCAGATATCCAGGCTTGAGGGTGGGACCTTCCCCAGGGAACTTCCCTCTTCTACTCAGTATTTCCCTGTCTCCTGTCCATATCATTATCACTTTTAAAGAGGCAATATGATCATTGCGGAACCATCACCGGACATTCCTAGTGGGAGGGGGAGTGCCTTCTCCCGCCCTGCTCATGCCTGTCTAACTACCTTTAGCAAGATGATAGGAAATAAGTTCATTATCCTGAAAACTGGCAAATGCAGCAAAAAGTCAACGGTATCCCTGAGAAGCCAGATAATAAATGAGGGAAGTGTCTGCTTATAAAAGATTCCAGGTAATAAATGAAAAGCAAACTGTAGAATTAAAATATTACATTTTGCAACCCCAAAAAACAATGGATCTAGGCATTAATTATTAACAGCTGTAAACATCTTAAAAAGAGAAACAAACAATCATTACATGCTTCCTTTTGCAAGAACACAATGCTATCTACATAGCTTGCCAAATGGCTAGAATCTGAGTCATAACATGTCTCTGGATTCAGCCACCATTTGCAGGAAATGATAAATGCAGAGAAATAAGTTGAAATATCAGTGGTATCTAATCAGCAAAACCAGGAAAGGCAAAGGCCTGGGTTCTTCAAGAAGTAAATAGATAAATGGTTAACTTACTATTGTAAGTACAAGAAAGAGAAAATTTATAGATTGACACAGACTAAAATATATAATTTATTTTAATAAGGAAGACTACATTATGATGTCCCAAGAAAATTTGGGTAATACAGCTATAAAAGAATGCGAGAAAGTCATTTATAAAGGTTAGGATGATAGTTACTTAGGGAGTTGAGATTCAGGACAGGCTATTATTGAAGCCACATACTTGCAAAGAGCTTCTGGGTTGACTGGCAAATTCTGTTTCTTTATTTGGGTGGTACAATAACTCATTAAGACATATATTTAGTTTGTGCATTTCTGTGTCTGCATTTTATTTTCGAATAAAAACATTTTTAAGAGAACTGGAAGTAGTAGCAGGCAAAAGGGAGGAGGTCCAATTACTATTTCCCCGAAAATCCCAAATAAATGATTACACATTTTTCCTAGGCGTTAACTATACTGTAATCACTTTAAACAACAAATCAGCCAAAACCAACAGTATCCTGAGATTTTTGAAATAATATGTCCTCATCTTTCTATGAAATGCCTTGTTTCCAATATTCAAGATATTCTCATTCAGCTAACTTGAAAGGAGTAGTGCAATTTTAGATTACGTAAAAACCTTTTTCTTGAAGATGTCCAATTTATGAAATAGTCTCATGAATATCAAAGGACAACAAGGCGTGGTGGTGTGTTCCTATAGTCCCAGCTACTGAGGAGATTGAGGCAGGAGGATTGCTTGAGTCCAGGAGTTCAAGGCCAATTTCAGAACATCTCTGAAAAATAAAAATAAATCAAATGACTTTGATTTAGTACATTTTAAATGAATATCTCTAAGTTTATGTAATAGTATGTCTACATCCTGCTAGACATCTTTTTAGGCTCATATGACATATCAAATTAACTTAAAAATGAGAAAACGCAAATCTACCCATTTAGGCTCACATTCTGCCCCTTTTGGTCAGCTTACCAGAAAGCTGGCTCACTAAATCCAAAGATAATTAAAATACCTTAAGATAAATTTTAGGATGCATAAGATGCTGGAATGAGATCCAGGAATTTGCATTCACACATAACACAATCAACCTTTAAGAATCATATTCAGTGAGTAATCTCCCCATTATTTCTTAACTATCTACATATTTTTGACACTCCAAATAATAAGCACGAACTCTTTAAGAATCTCAGAGAAAAAACTGAGAAACTAAGTACAAGCTATAATTGTCCTAAGAATATGCAATGATTTATAAAATTGAAAGTTTCTATTCCTTTTCTTCTTAAAGCCATATTGTAAACTGTTTTAATGAGACATAACTGAAATTTAAAATAATTTTCTTCCTTTTAAGTAAATTTGAGTTGTTTTTGGCTATTCGTAAGACATCTATTTACTAAAATGTTTTCTGCTCCTGTGTAGAGATATGTGCTTTTAATTATGCTTGTCATAAACACTTTATAATTAACTTTATTAAAATTTATTTTATATTATTAAATTATTGAAAATTTGATTTTGAGTTTTTTTGCTCTATTTATTAACATTGCTTTTGATACAGATGAAAGCTATCGAATACGATCTTTTTAAATTGGTTATCTTACTAGACAATCAAATATTCTAAATTTAGGACATTACACATTTTAAAGTACATTATTAATTTAACAATTATGCTTTACGTAAACATGTAAAAATGTAGAAAACAAAAGAAAGATATTCTACTGCATCAAAATTACACATACATTTTAAGTCACATTCTAATTTTGAAACCTTTGTAATATTTCTAATTTAATTAACATTGAAAAATACAAATGTATGAAAAACTTTGTATCTTGTTATCAAGGACTTTTCTATATGATTGTTTCAAGGTGAAATTCATAGTCATTTTTAAGAAAAAAGCATATCATCAGCAAATAATTCGTTTTATTTTCAATTTCTTTTGCAAAATGCATCCTTAACAACTTTCAGAAACATGTTTAGTAATGAAATTGATAGTAGGTCACTTTGATTTATTTTTGCATTTTGTAAAAATGTATCTAAGGTTGTCCTTTGATATAGTTTATTTGTGTGTGTGTATGCATGTATATGTGCATGTACATACATATATACTATATGTATAGTATGTATATGTGGACACATACTGTATATGAATATATGTGTATGTATTTGTATATGTAGGTAACACACATTTGTGGATATACATATGTGTGTGTGTATACATACATATAGGTAGTATATGTATATTCTCAGATTATGTACAGTAATGTTCATTTAGTTTTTCCATTTTCACTCTATCCATGCTGTTAATCACATTAGTCATTCCTTTATTACATTCATTCAACATATCTTTAGAGTGGCTCTTAGGTGCAAAAAACCCAAAGGTTAGGTAACTTGTTTATCATCAGACATCAAACCAAGGACAGAGCCAGGACTCAAAACACAGCTTGGCAAATTGAAATGTGGGCCTTATGAAAAGGAATACAGCTCTTTGAGAACAATTAACAACAACAAAAAATCCCTATTCTAGAGTGTGCCTTAAGGACAAGTCATCTAAGGATAGGTAAGATTTAATGAGGGAAAGAAAATAAACTAAAGGCTCTCAAGCCAGAGGGGTAGCCTGTACACAGGCCCTGCTCTGAGAATAAACATGGACAGTTCAAGGGACTGACTGATGCTCAGTGAGACTGGAAACAGTGAAGAGGAACATATTTTGAGATGACATTGAAGATGGAAATAGGGGTCAAGCCATGCAGGGCTTTGTGTGTGAGGAAAAGATTTTGGCCTTCATCTAAAGAACATGAACAAATTTTTTTAAAATTTTATTTATTTATTTATTTTTTGAGATGGAGTCTCGCTCTGTCACCCAGGCTGGAGTGCAGTGGCACGATCTCGGCTCACTGCAAGCTCCGCCTCCCGGGTTCACGCCATTCTCCTGCCTCAGCTTCTCCAGTAGCTGGGACTACAGGCGCCCGCCACCATGCCAGGCTAATTTTTTGTATTTTTACTAGAGATGGAGTTTCACTGTGTTAGCCGGCATGGTCTGGATCTCCAGACCTCGTGATCCACCCGCCTCGGCCTCCCAAAGTTCTGGTATTACAGGCGTGAGCCACCGCAACCGGCCAAGAACATGAACAAATTTTAATTCCCTATGGAGAGTGGGGGGAAATGTGAGTATAAGGAATTGACATATATTCAAAATGGTTTTTGGAATGATTACTTTGTGTAAGATGACAGAGGGTAGGGAAGAGTGAATATAAGGGAGATCAGGTGGTAGTATATTACAATAGTCCAGATGAGAAATGGTGGTAGTATTTATTAAGATGGTAATGCTGAAGATAGAGTAAAAGTGGTCAACCTGAGAGATAATGAAGATTTTGAGACAAATTAGAAATGAGAGTAAGGGAAAGTGAGGTAATAAGAAAAGTCTGTAGATTTGTGGTGAAGCAAGTGGATAAATAATGGTGCCATTTTCTAAGGAAGAAAATACAAGAAGATGACCAGATTGGGAGAGTTGACAACGGTGGGGAAAATATTCAGTTGTTTCTTGATGTACTGTTTGATTTGCCTTCAAGTCATGCAAATTCAGGAGCTAGCTTGATAGGTGGAAAACTAAATTGTCTAGGACAAAGCCTTAAGGAACCTAGATGTTTTAGCGGCTGATAGAATAAAATAACGCAAAGAAGACAGTTTTAGCATCCAACGAGACAGAAGGAAAACTAGGGTAGGGTATTACAGAGTTCAAGGCACAGTGTTGCTTCAAGAAGGAAGGAGTTGTGTCAATGGCAGCGAATAGGCCAAGGAAGATATGAGATGCTAAGTGTCCATTTGAATTAGTAACCAAGAAGTTCCTGGAAACATTAAAGTTGTTTTGATGAACTGCTAAGTGTAATGCAAATAAGACTATGTTTACTTGTTAATGAGAGGTGAGGCAATGAAAATAATGAGTAATGAGAATTCTTTTAAAATGTTGGCTATGAAGAAGAGGGGAAGAATAATTAGAATGGCAACGGAACGACACACTCCTCTAGACCTTGTCAGATAATAATAAGATATCTTCAAATAATATAGTGTTTATAAGTGTTATAATCTAACATGTATTATATGCTGTAATAATATGAATCAAATGAGTAGACAATTTTAATGGTATCTAAATACAAAAAATTAGAAAATTGTGAAAATCTTTTTCATATTTGTATCTCTGTTTTTTTATCAGTTACCTGCAGCAAAGTAGACAAACAATAAATATTCATTTGAATGATTGAAGCTCAGCATGTTG
The DNA here is from genome assembly GCF_028885625.2 of Pongo pygmaeus. Lineage (NCBI taxonomy): Eukaryota > Metazoa > Chordata > Mammalia > Primates > Hominidae > Pongo > Pongo pygmaeus. The sequence continues at coordinate 150,242,557 of NC_072373.2, read as the reverse complement.
CTTATGGTTTAAAGAGTAGACAGAACATTTTAGAAGTTTCTTCTTTCAAGTAGCTTTGAATTATTTCTAATTAGAAATGATTTTATCACTATCTTTTTTTTTGTTTGTTTGTTTTGAGACAGAGTCTCGCTCTGTCACCCAGGCTGGAGTGCAGTGGCACAATCTCAGCTTGCTGCAACCTCCACCTCCTGGGTTCAAGCGATTCTCCTGCCTCAGACTCCCAAGTAGCTGGGACTATAGGCGCCTGCCACCAAGCCTGGCTAATTTTTTTTGCATTTTTAGTAGAGATGAGGTTTCACTATGTTGGCCAGGCTGGTCTTGAACTCCTGACCTCAGGATCCACCCACCTCGGACTCCCAAAATGCTGGGATTACAGGTGTGAGCCGCTGCACCCGGCCAATTTTATCACTATCTTATATGCTTTTTTAAGAAAATTCCCAAATGACTTCTAACACCAAAATATAAATTATTAGCCAGCAACTCTTATTATTGTTATTCAAAAAGAGAAAATAATTTACAAAGTTGAACTTTGCAAAATGTTTACCATAAATAAAATGTACAGTCATCATTGGCAAAGAAATTTCTATGGGTTTGGGGCTAAGTAACTAAATGAGTATTCATATAATCTATAACATGGTTTAAAACATTCATAAATATATATTTCCTAATAAACTTGAACTGTACAAGTAAACAAAATGATTCTTTTAAAAACTTATAAATATGTATAACCACATAAAATGTACAAATATGTGTAATATATAAAAACTGCTTAAATAATCCACAATATTTACTGGATAGCTCAGAACAGCACCACAGTGGAATACTTCACTGATATTCCCATACAACATGGTGACAGTTTGCAGGGCCACTGCTGAACAAATCAAATATTCTGAGGCACAGGTAAGAAAATAAAATGGTCCAAAAAGATGTTAAAGGCACAGTAAAGGGAATTAATGGATCTGTAATTTAACATACAAACATAGTAATAACACCTTTAGATCATCTTATAAAGTCATAAAAACAAAAGATCTAATGTAGGTCCCTACAGTGTAGCTCCCTTACATTATTCAGTTTTTTAATTTTTTATTTATTTTGAGATGGAATCTCACTCCATCGCCCAGGCTGTAGTGCCGTGGCACGATCTAGGCTCACTGCAACCTCCACCTCCCCAGTTTAAGCGATTCTCCTGCCTTAGCCTCCTGAGTAGCTGGGATTCCAGGAGCATGGCACAACACCTAGCTAATTTTTGTAATTTTTTTACTAGAGACAGAGTTTTACCATGTTGGCCAGGCTGATCTCAAACTCCTGACCTCAGGTGATCTGCCCTCATTGGCCTCCCAAAGCACTGGGATTACAGGCGTCGGCCACTGCGCCTGGCCATATTATCCAGTTATAAAATGAATTTAAGAACTACTTGGGTTGACATGCTTTATATTAACTTGTTCATATTCAGCAAAATAAAAGTAATAATAGTAACAATAACAATAATTCCCTGAGTTCTTCAAATCAAAGTTAATATAGATATCTATGTTCAGGGAAATATGTAAATTTAAGAAATATATCAGAAATGACATTTTTGAGAAATACCACTTCAAAGAAAAATTAGTTGCACTTTTGCTTTCAAATTTTAGCCAGAAATGAAACTGTATTTTGGTTTATGCTTAAGCACCATTTTGCCCCCATGCTTCTTGGGATTCTTCAACTATAACTAATCAGATACTTAATAGTGGGCCAGTAGATGTCTTCCCGGCATGTGATTGCTAAAGATTCTGGAAGTCTAAGCATTAGAAATGTGAAGAGTCCTTTACTCAATTCAAGTATTATTATTAGAAAGTTATCCTGTGCATGACTGCCTTTCTGAAGTCTGAAAGATATTTTTGAATGATGCAACTGTTGACAACATGGCAATTTGCACTCAAGGATCATTCAAATTTTTAAAATAATAAAGACTTGCATAACATTGATTAAAATAAGAAAACCATATTGTGTGCAATGAGGTAATGAAAAAAGAAAGATTAATTCTTACCAGTAAATGTCCTATGAATGAGTTATAAGTATCAAACAAATAATATATGCCAGAAACTAGGCATTGGGTGTTATTATCATTCCATTAAGTCTTATCTGCTAAAAGTGATGAATACATTTTCTGCTTAACTATATTAGTAATACAGTTATATATATATAATATATATTTATATCCAACTGTAAATATATAGTTGAAGATAGTTATGTATCAATATGTATATATATAAACATATTTAACACTCAAATTTTTAAAACAAAATATCTCACAAATATTTTTATTAACTCATAAATATTTTACAGTGAGTAACAATATTAAATGGTGCATATTGCTTATAAAGTGTATTTTACTATGTGTAAGTTTTCCCGTCTTCAGATACTGATAATAACATAAAAGCTGAACTTAACCAAACACAGTAAACTTTACTCTTTTCAGTTAGGTGTACATATTATATAAAATTTACTTAGGCTAATTGGCATGAAAACTGAATGTAATGAGGATATGTATTGTAAAACAGTTTATCACTGCTATATAAATCTCTTCTGACAAAGGCTTAGTTTATGATTTCATTTTATATTAAGAAAATGGGCTTGGAGACAGGACTAGATATAATCAAAGTATAATTGGATGTCACCACAGTCTTATCATTTCAGGTACATAAGGGGAAGGAAGATCCCCAAAGGGGGAGAAACAATGCCTGGTTGTGTCTACAGAGGTAGACCATTGATGACCTCTCTTCTCTGTCTTTCCTAAAATGAAAGTCTCCAGATCTCCTCTGATCAATGAAATGTCAAAGCAGTTGAAGAGCCATCCCCAACAGAGATCAAAGGAATGAGTGCGCATAAATTCTGGGTGTATCTAACTAGAAATGTGCTTGTAGATCTTGTTATAGCTTGTTTCAATAGCTCAATTTATTTTCTTTCTTTTGTTGTTGTTTTAATACTTTAAGTTCTGGAATACATGTGCAGAACATGCAGGTTTGTTACATAGGTATACATGTGCCATGGTAGTTTGCTGCACCCATCAACTCGTCATCTACATTAGGTATTTCTCCTAATGCTATCCCTCCCATTGCCCTCCACCCGACAACAGGCCCTGGTGTGTGATGTTCCCCTCCCTGTGTGCATGTGTTCTCATTGTTCAGCTCCCACTTATGAGTGAGAACATGTGGTGTTTGGTTTTCTGTTCCTGTGTTAGTATGCTGAGAATGATGGTTTCCAGTTCATGTCCCTGCAAAGGACATCAACTCATTCTTTTTTATGGCTGCATAGTATTCCATGGTGTATATGTGCCACATTTTCTTTATGGGCATTTTGGTTGATTCCAAGTCTTTGCTATTGTGAATAGTGCTGCAGTAAACATATGTGTGCATATGTCTTTATAGTAAAATGATTTATAATCCTTTTGGTATATATCCAGTATGAAATTGCTGGGTCAAATGGTATTTCTGGTTCTAGATCCTTGAGGAATTGCCACACTGTCTTCTACAATGGTTGTGCTAATTTAGACTCCCATCTACGGTGTAAAAGCATTCCTGTTTCTCCACATCCTCTGCAGCATCTTTTTTTTCCTGACTTTTTAATGATCGCCATTCTAACTGGAGTGAGACGGTATCTCGTTGCAATTTTGATTTGCATTTCTCTAATGACCAGTGATGATGAGCTTTTTTTCATATGTTAGTTGGACACATAAATGTCTTCTTTTGAGAAGTGTCTGTTCATATGCTTCGTCCACTTTTTGATGGAGTTGTTTTTTTCTTGCAAATTTGTTTAAGTTCCTTGTAGATTCTGGATATTAGTCCTTTGTCAGATGGATAGATTGCAAAAATTTTCTCCCATTCTGTAGGTTGCCTGTTAACTCTGATGATAGTTTCTTTTGCTGTGCAGAAGCTCTTTAGTTTAATTAGATCTGATTTGTCAATTTTGGCTTCTGTTGCCATTGCTTTTGGTGTTTTAGTCATGAAGTCTTTGCCCATGCCTGTGTCCTGAGTGGTGTTGTCCAGGTTTTCTTATAGGGTTTTTATGGTTTTAGGTCTTACATATACGCCTTTAATCCATTTTGAGTTAATTTTTGTATAAGGTGTAAGGAAGGGGTCCACTTTCAGTTTTCTGCATATGGCTAGCCAGTTTTCCCAACACCATTTATTAAATAGGGAATCCTTCCCCATTGCCTGTTTTTGTCAGGTTTGTCAAAGATCAGATGATTGTAGGTGTGTAGCATTATTTCTGAGGCCTCTATTCTTTTCTGTTGGTCTATATATCTGTTTTGTTACCAGTACAATGCTGTTTTGGTTACTGTAGCCTTGTAGTATACTATGAAGTCAGGTAGCATGATGCCCCCAGATTTGTTCTTTTTGCTTAGGATTGTCTTGGCTATATGGACTCTTTTTTGGTTCCATATGAAATTTAGAGTAGTTTTTTTCTAATGCTGTGAAGAAAGTCAATGGTAGCTTGATGGGGATAGCATTGAATCTATAAATTACTTTGGGCAGTATGGCCATTTTCATGATATTGATTATTCCTATTCATGAGCATGAAATGCTTTTCCATTTGTTTGTGTCCTCTCTTATTTCCTTGAGCAGTGGTTTGTAGTTCTCATTGAAGAGGTCCTTCATATCCCTTGTAAGTTGTATTCCTAGGTATTTTATTCTCTCTCTAGCAATTGTGAATGGGAGTTCACTCATGCTTAGATTCCCACACAATAATAGTGGGAGACTTTAACACCCCACTGTTCATATTAGACAGATCAATGAGACAGAAATTAACAAGGATATTCAGTACTTGAACTCAGCTTGGACCAAGTGGACCTAATAGACATCTACAGAACTCTCCACCCCAAACTAACAGAATGTACATTTTTCTCAGCATCACATAGCAGTTATACTAAACTTGACCAAATAATTGCAAGTAAAACACTCCTAGGCAATTGCAAAAGAACAGAAATCATAACAGTTTCTCAGACCGTAGTGCAATCAAATTAGAACTCAGCATTAAGAAATTCACTCAAAACTGCACAACTACATGGAAACTGAACAACCTGCTCCTGAATGACTACTGGGTAAATAACAAAATTATGGCAGAGATAAATAAGTTCTTTGAAACCAATGAGAACAAGGACACAATGTAGCAGAATCTCTGGAACAAAGCTAAAACTGTGTTTAGAGGGAAATTTATAGCACTAAATGCCCACATGAGAAAATGGGAAATATCTAAAATGGACACCCTAACATCACAGTTAAAATAACTAGAGAAGCAAGAGCAAACAAATTCAAAAGCTAGCAGAAGACAAGAAATAACTAAGATTAGAGCAGAACTGAAGGAGATAGAGACACAAAAAACCTTTCAAAACATCAGTGAATCCAGGAGCCAGTTTTCTGAAAAGATTAACAAAATAGATAGACCACTAGCCAGACTAATAAAGAAGAAAACAGAGAAGAATCAAATAGACACAATAAAAAATGAAAAAGGGGATATCACCACTGATCCCACAGAAATACAAACTACCATCAGAGAATACCATAAACACCTCTACGCAAATAACCTAGAAAATCTAGAAGAAATGGATAAATTCCTGGACACATACACCCTCCCAAGACTAAACCAGGAAGGAGTTGAGTGCCTGAATAGATCAATAACAAGTTCTGAAATTAAGACAGTAATTAATAGCCTACAACCAAAAATTCCCAGGACCGGACAGATTCACAGCCGAATTCTTTGTACCAGAGGTACAAACAGGAGCTGGTACCATTCCTTCTGAAACTATTCCCAACAATACAAAAAGTGGGACTCCTCCCTAACTCATTTTATGCGGCCAGCATCATCGTGATACCAAAACCTGGCAAAGACACAACAAAAAAAGAAAATTTCAGGCCAATATCACTGATGAACATCGATGTGAAAATCCTCAATAAAATACTGGCAAACCGAATCCAGCAACACATTAAAAAGCTTATCTGCCATGATCAAATTGGTTTCATCCGTGGGATGCAAGGCTGGTTCAACATACGCAAATCAATAAATGTAATCCTTCACATAAACAGAACCAATGACAAAAACCACATGATTATATCAATAGATGCAGAAAAGGCCTTTGATAAAATTCAATACCCCTTCATGCTAAAAACACTCAATAAACTATGTATTGATGGAATGTATCTCAAAATAATAAGAGCTGTTTATGACAAACCCACAGCCAATATTATACTGAATGGGCAAAAGCTGGAAGCATTCCCTTTGAAAACCGGCACAAGACAAGGATGCCCTCTCTCACCACTCCTATTCAGAATAGTGTTGGTAGTTCTGGCCAGGGCAATCAGGCAAGAGAAAGAAATAAAGTGTATTCAAACAGGAAGAGAGGAAGTCAAATTGTCTCTGTTTGCAGATGACATGATTATGTATTTAGAAAACCCCATCATCTCAGCCCAAAAACTCCTTAAGCAGATAAGCAACTTAAACAAGGTCTCAGGATACAAAATCAATATGCAAAAATCACAAGCATTCCTACACATCAATTTATTTTCAATAATTATTCTCACATTTGGTTTAAGTTTCCAGGTCCTTCAGTGTGGTTAACACCATTTATGGTCATGTTGATTGTTTTAATCAGTACATTTCACAAAGCGGTGTTCATTGCTGAAATTTAATGCATAACCACACCTCATATATGAACTACTATACTTCATATTTCTCTTAATAACTCATCTTACCTCCTGCTATCCAGAAGGTCAAGAACTGCTTGGTATTTAGAGTATCTTAACTCTTTCAGGTCACTAGAAATAAGCAATTTATTAAATGGATTCTGAGTACTTGCTACGAGTTAATGCGGTTTCAAAGAAGGGATTTGTTGCTATATCACTCAAAGGATCAGGTCAAATAGCCTTTCTCCCTTCCATTTTCTACAATTGCTAAAGATATAATTTGGGCTCCATTTTAAACTAAATCCTTGGATAGGGAGGCATCTGAGTCTGTCCAAACCAGCTCGCAATGCATTTATGAGGCACAGGGTTATGGCAGCCTACTCCTCAGGGTTAAGCTCTCAAGCTGGGAGAAATCTTTCTCTATCAGAGACCTGAGACTTTAAACTCTTTCTCCACTCAGAGGCACCTCATTCTCAATATTACAGCATTTAGAAGAGGATGCAGAAGTTATTTTCACACTTAAGAACTCTCAGTCAGCCAAAGAGGCTAGTTGAAGGTCATTCTTTTTGCTTCACTCTGAATTTTATGTACTTAAATGGTAGGAAATGTATCTCCTTCCTCTTATGTTTCCTTACGTTAAGAGATTTCAGAGTTTTTCTTAGTGACAGATAAGTAGCAATATCTGCACTAAGAAAAGATCAAATTTCTATGCAATTATATTTCTTTGCAATTATAAATGCCATAGTAACCACAATATGAATTTTTCTTTGTCTATAAATGTCTAAATCATTTATATTGGTTACATTTACTTCCTTTTTACAGGTCTTTTTGTGTGATTAACACCTTTTATGGGTTTGTCCATTAATTAAATTATTTGGCTTCAATTATTTTGTACGATATTGTAGGTACTACCACAAGATAACATTTTAATTTCTTGTATTAGTAGCTTGTAATAGAGCAGGAGAGTTACTCCAATTCAGCATCACAGGAGTGAGCAAGTTCAGGGACTGGGATCCAACAGGGAAACAAAGCAGAGGTGGGTCAACTATTATCAAGACAAGCAAAAGAATTGCTAGCAGTTTCATGAGTGGGTTCTTATGCCAAAATCCTGCAGGGATCTCTGAGCCAGACTGGAAAAAAATCATGATGTCTTGCATCTCAGTTGTCAGCCCTACAGTAATAAATTTTACCAAGTGAGATTTCTCTTCCTCCTGCACCAGCCTTCCACACAGCTGAAACCAAAATTCAGAGGAAAATAACAGTAGGAGTACGGGGCAACATAAAGTGGGAAGAAAAATGGGGCATATTACAGGAATAGCTTTAGGAACAGTTCAACGATGCCCAACTTCATGTTACCAACATCAGGGGCTGCCTGCTGGAATCAGCTGTTTTCCTCTGCACATATATTTGCCCTCCGCCTGAGCCAGGTGTTCTTAATTACCAGTTCATCCAGGCAGGCCATGCTGGGATTGCTTCATGTATTCACAGATACTATGTTAAAACCTCTGAGTTGTGGCCAAAAAGAAAAAGTCAAGCAAACACATAAAATCTGGTTTCACTTATAAAGGTGCTTTCTTGTATAGGAATAGGATATCTGCCCTCCTTATTCAATATTTTCCTCTTAGTTCCTGCAGATGTCCTATGTTCTAGACTGCATGACAGACCCAGGGGGGTGAGAAATGGCCCTGTAGTGAGATGACGGAGCTAGTTTGGAGCTTCAGTTCCCACATGATTTGCTAACTGTAGTGATAATTGATAGGGTTGTGGTCTGTGTCCCTACCCAAATCTCACGTCAAATTGTAATCCCCAGTGTTGGAGGAGGGGCCTGGTGGGAGGTGACTGAATCATGGGGGCGGACTTCCCCCTTGCCGTTCTCATGATAGTGAGTAAGTTCTCATGAGATCTGGTTGTTTTAAAATGCATAGCACCTCCCTCTTCACTCTCTCATTCTCCTTCTCTGGTCATGTAATACATGCCTGCTTCCCCTTCACCTTCTGCCATGATTGTAAGCTTCCTGAGGCCTCCCCAGCCATGCTTCCTGTACAGTCTGTGGAACTGTGAGTCAATTAAATCTCTTTTCTTTGTAAATTACCCAGTCTCAGGTAGTTCTTTATAGCAAGGCAAGAATAGACTAATACAATAATTATGATGGCGAACCCTCCATAGTGGTAACCCCGTGCTGTGAGCTTTGCTTAATTTATCTCGATTAATCCTCACAACACTACGTAGACTCAATTATATCCCCATTTACATGGATGAGGAACTATAAAGCACAGAGACCTTGAATGTTCAAAAAGTATTTCCTAGATATGGATGAATACATTCAGCCATGACGAATATATATCGGGTACCTTGATGTAGTCCCAGTCCTCATGGAAATTGTGTCTTATTACATAGCGAAGAAGGACAGGAGGGAGGAAATGAGTGAACATGGAGTTCTGGAGTTAGGTGCAGGACTCAAAGGAGAGCAGGCACCATTGCCCTAGGCAGATTGAATCGTGAAATGAGTTGCAGTATGAAGAAGCATGACTTAAAGTTGGGGAAGTCAGAAGGGAAAAAAGGCATTTTTAAAAGCGTGAGATAGGTGAGCTCTGATTCTCTGGTAAGGATGTTTGATCTCTGACCTGTTTTGTAACACCTTCTGCCTGTGGGTGGCCCCAGGGTTAACTGTGGGCAGAAGGGGCCCTGAAGCTTTTGGGTAAATCCATCCGGGAAAAGAAACCAGGACCAAACATGCTGAAAATAATTCATGTTTCTGACAGAGTTTTTTGTTTTTTTGGTTTTTTTTTTTTTTTTTTTTTTTTTTTTTTGCATGTGGAACATTCTACCTTGTTCTATGTATTCTGAAATTCATGTCTTTCTGGTTCTTGTCTGTCTCTTGCTTCTGGCCTATTTTTGTTTGTTTGTCCTTACGCTGTTTTCATGTGCCAAGATCTAGCTTGTAAATTAGAATTTGCCTAGTTATTTTGCTAACTGGTGACGACTCCTGCCTCTGCCTGGATTCTTATTAAAAACAAAACAAAAAAAATCTGTGTTGGTGCTCTGCTTTGATGAATAGCCCTTGGGCCTCACCAATATTTACCTCTTCTCTCAAAGAGTTGGACTGAACAGTATCTGCCATTTTCTCCAGTTTTAGTTCCTATAATTATATTCTATTATAGAATGATTTCTAGGATAACTTCTGTGATTTGTATTCCATGTCTGCCTAATCCATTCACATTGTTTAAGTAATTCAGTGCTTTTTAACACAAGGCAGGTTGGAAATGAAAAGACACTTTTTCCTCAGGTATCTGAGAAAAATAAAAGATAGAAAGGGCTTCAATTACTCAGCCCTGGCCATTCTTTCTTCTTTGACACTAAGGTCAAGATTCTCATAGTCATGGCATTATTCCTTTCATGGTAGTGTGGTCCTGGCATCATTGACCCCTGGGCTGCTCAGATCTTTACCTCTTCTACCTGAGGGAGAGACAGACTTGTAAGTCGGAATCACAGGACACGATTCTAACAAAATGAATGGAACTAAAACCACAGAAATAGAGCCCACATCATTTTCATTTTACTCTTTCTATCCTCTCTCACTTTCCATCCACCAAAGAAAGCCTACGCACACTGCTAGGACCCCTCTAGCTGCCACTGGAGTGGATATCCTCTTCTATTTCTCATTGCCTTAATTTCCTCTCGTTTCCAGTAGAGAAAGGAGATTTCACAACTGGCTCTAAATGCTTCTTTGTCTTACATAGGAACATAATAAATACAGTTCATTCCACTGGCAATGTATAAGTAGTTAGTTATCTTTTGTTTCATGACCTTTGTTAGTCAAATCATACTCAACCATAGAAGTGTGATTATATCAGTGAGAATTTTTGCTTCTGTTTTAAAGATTCCAAATACCAGCTGTTTAGGTGTTGGTTAACCCTTTTTATTTTTCACTCTTCTCATCTTTAAAATGGCGATCATAATAGAACCTACTTCAAATGGTTTTAAGAAAGACTAAATAAGTTTACATATGTAAGGCACTTAGAAAAGTCTGGCACACAGTAACTTGTAGGTATTATTATTATTGTTATTTTCTCATGCCAGCTCTCAAAGTTATTTACAAACAAATGGGATTCTTGGCGGGTAGGGCCAAATGTCTGACTAGAAGCAGCTAGTGTGTGCCTTCACAGAGGGAAAAAAGAGTAGTGGGTAAATACTAACTCTTCAACTGGAACATCCAGATGGACACATTGCACTGGGATTCATCCAAAAACCAACTCCGTTCATGGAGAACAGAGAGGAGCAGCGAGACAGGACAACTGCCCTCCTGGGAGTAGCAGGAGACAGGGGAGCCCTTGCCCCCCACGGTGGGTAAATGGTAAGTGAGCGGTTGTCCCTGGGGACTCACACTTCTGCCATCGAGTTTTGCAATGCTGGGCTCAGGAGATTCCTATGAGTCTCCTCAGTGACGCCTCCAGACTGACCTGGAAAGCTACATGAATCTGGGCAGAGCCATGGCCCAGGCACAAGTGCGGTCCAAGGAGCCTTGGATCCTTGGGCATCACAACATTAGCAGCTGCAGCTCTGGCAATGGGGAAGGTCAGGCTTCCTTGTACACCCCCAGGAAGGGGGCCAAGTCTACAGGGCTGAGCAGTGACAAACTGCAGGCCTCACCTCTACTGCACCTCGCAGGATAAGGCCCACTGGCCTGGGACCCTAGCATGGCCACATCAGGCATGCCTGTGCTCTGGGGCAAGTAGCAGCTCTGCATTTTCCTGGGATGGTGCTCCCAGAGGGAGAGGCAGCCCCCATTTCTGCTGCCTCACAGCCCTCACTCCTGTTGCCCTCAGGCTCTAGATGGTGTGCCATGATTAGGGACTGGCACAGATCCCCAGTACACTGCAGCTGCCCCACGAAGTGTCCAGATTGTTCTAACCCCGCTTCTCCTCACTGTGTTGGGCCTCCAGACCTGGGACTACTCCAGCATAACTATCCTGCCTCTGCCTGGACACTTCAGTGGGAGGTAGCTTTGCACTTCTCTGAGGAGGAAATCCCAGAGACAACCCATAGCCTCTCCACTACTGCAGCTGCAGTGGTACCACCCTAACCACTCTCAGGTTGGGGAAGGAACAAAGGGCCTGGTTGTTACAGTGGCACCTCCAGCGCACTGCAGCCGCCATGTGGAGAGAGCCCAGTCTCTCTTCACTGAGAACCCCCATGCCCCCACTGTTCACCAGGCAGGGCCCCCAGCTCAGGACCACAGAACAGCTGCCCTAACCCCAGCTATGTATAACCACTGGTAGTGGCTTTGTGTTTCCCTGGGGAGTGGCTCCTAGAGCTCCCTAGGGGTCTCTCTGGCACTGCCGTGGCAGTGGTTCTGGCCCTGCTGACCTTGGTCTGTGGAAGAACCAAAGAGTCTAAGGGCTTTACTCATACTTCCAGCACAACACAGTCACCATACAGAGAGGAGCCCAGTCTTTTCTCCCTGGGAGCACTTGAGCCCCTGCTCTTCCCCAAGTAGAGGCCCCAGCTTGGGCTAGCTGTGCAGTCACCCTACCCCTGGCTGAACATTCCCAGTGGCAGTGGTTCCACTTTTCTCCGAGGTAGAGCTCCCAGAGGCAACCAAAAACTCCTCTGCCACTGCCACTGCAGTGGTACTGCCCTTGCTGCCCTTAGACTGGGGAAGGAGCAAAGACCCTGAGTGCTTTAACTACACCTCCAGCAAGCTGAGTTGCCCTAAGGAGAAGAGACCAGTCTGTCTCTCCCATGATGCATCCACCCTGTGCATCATCAGGCAGAGCCCTCCTGGCTTAGGCCACAGTACAACTGCCCTACCATAGGTCAATCACACTGATTGATAGTAGCTCTGCATTTCCCTGGAGTGGAGTCCCAAGAGACAAGTGAAAGTTTCCTCTGCCACAACCACTGCCAAGGTCCCTTCCCCTGCTGCCTCTGGGAAGAGAACATAAAGACTATCTCACCCCAGAGCTGTGGTGTGCAGCCTGGGAATGAGAAGTCAACATTTGTAGCCAGCACTTAAGTGGGAGAGGAGTCCACACTTTCAGAGGACTGAGAGGGAGCACGGGTGCAATCATGAGGGAATGCAAAGGAGCCATGTGGCTGAGCAAGAGCCTACCTACTGGCCATTGCACATAAGTGTCACCTACTGAATCACAGCCCAGAATTTCAATATCAAATGTACTTTGCCAATATACCCCCTGTGAAACCAAGACAATAATTCAACTATAAATAAAGACCTGGCACAAAGTGTCAGCCCTCTAAAAACATCCATATAAGAAGTCTGTTGACTGTACTCAATTTTCGACACAGTTAAAGAAACACCAGCCCACACAAATGAGAAAGAACCAGTGCAAATACTCTGGCCACTTAAAAAGCCAGAGTGACTTCTTTCCTCTAAAAAACCACACTACTTCCCCAGCAGGTGTTCTTAACCAGGCTGAAATATCTGAAATGACAGAAGTAGAATTCTGAATATGAATATAAATGAAGATCATCGAGATTTCTGGAGCAAGTCAAAATCTAATTTAAGGATGTAAATGTTACAATAAAAAAATACAGCTGATAGATAAAATGACCATTATAAGAAAGACACAAACTGATCTGATAGAACTAAAAAACACACTACAAGAATTTCATAATACAATCATTAGTATTAACAGCAGAACAGACCAAGCTGAGGGATGAATCTCAGAGATTGAAGATTGGCTCTCTGAACTAACTCAGTCAGAAAAAAGTTAAGAAGAATGAAAAAGAATAAACAAAACTTCTGAGAAATGTGGAATTACATAAAGAAACCAAATCTGTGACTTATTGAGGTTCCTGAAAGAAATGGGGAGAAAGCAAGCACCTTGGAAAATATATTTCAGGATATCATCCATGAAAACTTCCCCACTATCACTAGAGAGGCCAACATTCAAATTCAGGAAATGCAGAGAACTCCTGTGAGACACTATACAAGAAGATCATCCCTAAGACACATAGCCATCAGATCTTGGGTCAAAATGAAAGAAAAAAATGTTAAAGGCCACTAGAGAGAAGGGGAACATTACCTACAAAGGGAACCCTATCAGCTAACAATGGACCAATCAGCAGAAACCCTACAAGCCAGAAGAAATTGGGGGCCTATGTTCAGCATTCTTAAAGAAAAAAAACCCCAAACAATTTCAAACCCAGCCAAACTAAGCTTTATAAGCAAAGGAGAAATAAGACCCTTTTCGGAAAAGCAAATGCTGAGGGCATTAATTACCACCAGACCTGCCTTACAGGAGGTCCTGAAAGGAGTGATAAATATCAAAAGGGGAGACCATTACCAGCCACTACAAAAACACAGTTAAGTACACTGACAATTGACACTATAAAGCAACTACACAAACAAGTCTGCATAACAACCAGCTAAAAACATAATCACCAAAACAAATCCACATGTATCAATATTAACCTTGAATTTAAACAGGCTGAATGCCCCCAGTTAAAAGGTGCAGAGTGGCAAGTTGGATAAAGAGGGAAGACCCAATGGTATGCTGCCTTAAAGAGACTCATTTCACATGCAATGACATTCATAGGCTCAAAATAAAGCAATGAAGAAAACTCTATCAAGAATATGTAAAACAGAAAAAAAGCAGGGATTGCTATACTAATTTCAGACAAAACAGACTTTAAAGAAACAAAGATCAAAAAAGACAAAGAAGGGCATTGCATAATAGTGGAAAATTCAATTCAACAAGAAGACCTAACTGTTCTAAATATACATGTACCCAATACTGGAGCACCCAGGTTCATAAAACAAGTTCTTACAGACCTATGAAGAGACTTAGACTTCCACACAATAATAGTTAGAGACTTCAACACCCCACTGATAGCATTAGACAGATCATCAAGGCAGAAAATTAACAAAGATATTTAGAACCCGAACTCAACATTTGACCAAATGGATCTAATAGACATCTACAGAAATCTCCACCCCAAAACAACAGAATATACATTCTTCTTATCACCACATGGCATATATTCTAAAACTGACCAAACAATTGGACATAAAACAATTCTCAGCAAACTAAAAATAACTGAAATTGTACCAAAGGCACTCATGGACTACAGCCCAATAAAAATAGAAATCAATGCTAAAAAAACTGCTCAAAATCATACAATTACATGGAAGTTAAACTATCTGATTCTGTAAGACTTTGGGTAAAAAAAAAAATTAAGATAGAAATCAAGAAATTCTTCAAAAGTAATGAGAACAAAAATAAAACATACCAGAATCTCTTGGCCAGAGCTAAGGCAGTATTAAGAGGGTTATAGTACTAAATACCATGTCAAAAATTTAGATATATTTCAAATTAACAACCTAACATCACTACTAGAGGAATGAGAGAAACAAGAACAAACCAATCCCAAAGCTAGCAGAAGACAAGACATAACCAAAATCAGAACTGAAGTGAAGGAAATTGAGATGTGAAAAACAATACATAACAAACTCCTCAACAAGTCCGAGTCAGTTTTTGAAAAATTAATAAGATATATAGACCACTAGCTTGATTAATACAGGCAAAAAGAGAGAATATCCAAATAAACACAATCAGAAATGATAAAGGGGATATTACCACTGACCTCACAAAAATACAAAAAACCCTCACAGACTACTATGAATATCTCTATGCACACTCACCAGAAAATTCAGAAGAAATGGATAATTTCCTGGACTATACAACCTCCCAAGATTGAACCAAGAAGTTGAATCCCTGAAAAGATCAATAATGAGTTCCAAAATTGAATCAGTAATAAAATGTCTACCAAAAAGCCATCCAGGACCAGATAGAGTCGTAGCCAAATTCTATCAGATGTATAAAGAAGAGCTGGTAGTGTTCCTACTGAAACTATTTCAAAAAATTGATGAGAAGGGACTCCTTAACTCATTTTATGTAGCCAACATCATTCTGAAACCAAAACCTGGCAGAGGCACAACAAAGAAAGAAAACTTCAGACCAATATTCTTGATGAACCTAGATGCAAAAATCTTTAACAAAATACTAGAAAGCCAAATCCAGCAGAACATTTAAAAGCTAATCCACCGTGATCAAGTAGGCTTTATACCTGGGATGTTAGGTTGGCTTAATATATGCCAGTCAATCAATGTTATTCTTCACATAAACAGAACTAGAAATAAAAAGTCCAAATGATTATTTCAATAGACATAGAAAAGACTAAAGATAATATTTAACATTCCTTTATGTTAAAAAAAAACCCTCAATAAAGTAGGCATTGAAGGTACATACTTCAAAATAATAAGAGCCATCTATGACAAACCCACAGCCAACCTCATACTGAACGGAAGTGCTGGAAGCACTTCCCTTGAAAATCAGAACAATACAAGGGATGGCCTCTCAATACACCCATTTAGCATCATACTAGAAGTCCTAACCAGAGCAGTCAGGCAAGAGAAGGGAATAAAAGACATCCAAATAGGAAGAGAGGAAGTCAAACTATCCCTGTTTGCAGATGATATGATTCTATGCCTAGAATACAATAGTCTCTGCCCAAAAGCTCCTTGATCTGATAAACAGCTTCAGCATAGTTCCAGAATACAAAATCAATGTACAGAAATTAGTAGCATTCCTATACATCAATGACAACCAAGTTAAAAGCCAAATAAGGAACACAATCTCATTCACAATAGCTAAAAAAGAATAAAATACTCAGGAATACAGCTAATTAGAGAGATGGAAAATTGCAACAATTAGAATCAAAAAACTCTGCTAAAAAAAAATCAAAAGAGGACACAAATGGAAAAACATTCCATGTTCATGGATAGGAAGGGTCAATATTGTTAAAATGGCCATACTGCCCAAAGCAATTTACAGATTCGATGCTATTCCTACATTCTTTCCAGAATTAGAAAAAAAAAAACTATTTTAAAGTTCATATGGAACCAAAAAGCAGTCTGAAACCCAAGGAAATACTAAGCAAAGAATACAAAGCCGGAGACATCACATTACCCAACTTCAAACTATACTACAGTGTTACAATAACCCAAATAGCATAGTACTGCTACAAAAACAGAAATGTAGACCAGTGGAACAGAATAGAGAGCCCAGAAGTAATGCTGCACACCTACAACCATCTGATCTTTGACAAAGTTGGCAAAATCAAGCAATGGGGAAAGGACTTTATATTCAATAAATTATGCTGGGTTAACCAGCTAGCCATATGTAGAAGATTGAAACTGGACCCCTTCCTTACACCATATAAAAAAATCAACTCAAGATGGATTAAAGTCTTAAATGTACCTAAAATGGTTAAAATCCTGGAAGATAACCAAGGATATACCATTCTGGACATATGAGCTGGCAAAGATTTCATTATGAAGGTGCCAAAAGCAATTGCAACAAAAACAAAAATTGACAAATGGGACCTAATTAAACTAAAGAACTTCTGCATAGCAAAAGAAACTATGAAAAGAGTAAATAGACAACCTACAGAATGGGAGAAAGTATTTGCAAACTATGCATCCAAAAAAGGTGTAATATCCAGAATCTATAAGAAACTCAAACTAACCACAAGCAAAAACCAAACAACCCCCCTATTACAAAGTGGACAAAGGACATAAACAGACACTTTTCAAAAGAAGACATATATTTGACCAACAACATATGAAAAAATTGTTCAAAATTGCTAATCATTAGAGAAATGTCAATCAAAACTACATTGAGGTACCATCTCACACCAGTTGGAATGGTTATTATTAAAAAGTCAAAAAATAACATGCTGGTGGCCAGGCATGGTGGCTTGTGCCTGTAATCCCAGCACTTTGGGAGGCCGAGGCAGGCAGATCACAAGGTCAGGAGATCGAGACCATCCTGGCTAACATGGTCTCTACTAAAATTACAAAAATTTACTAAAATTTTACAAAAATTACTCTACTAAAAATACAAAAAAAAATTAGCCAGGCATGGTGGTGGGTGCCTGTAGTCCTAGTTACTCGGGTGGCTGAGGCAGGATTATAGCGTGAACCTGGGAGGCGGAGCTTGCAGTGAGCCAAGATAGCGCCACTGCACTCCAGCCTGGGCGACAGAGCAAGACTCCGTCTCAAAAAAAAAAAAAAAAAAAAAAAAATTACATGCTAGCAAGGCTGCAGGGAAAAAGGAACACTTATATTCTGCTTGTGGGGGTGTAAATTTGTCCAGCCACTCTGGAAAAGCAGTGTGGTGATTCCTCAAAGACATAAAAACAGAATTACTAGTCCTTCCAGCATTCCCTTCACTGGATATATACCCAAAAGAATATAAATTGTTCTACTGTAAAGATAAATTTGCACATATGTTCATTGCAGGATTATTCACAATATCTAAGACATGGAATCAACCTAAATGCCCATCAATGGTAGCCTGGATAAAGAAAATGTGGTACATATACATCATGGAATACTATGTATGAAACCTTAAAAAATAACTAGATCACATCCTTTGCAGCAACATGGATAGAGGTGGAGGCTATTATCCTAAGTGAATTAACACAGGAACAGAAAACCAAATACTGCAAGTTCTCACTTGTAAGTGGAAGCTAAACAATGAAAACATGTGGACATAAAGAAGAAAATAAGACACAGACACAAAGAGAGGGACAACAGACACAGAGGCCTACATGGTCCTGGAGAGTGGGAGGAGGCAGAGAGATTTAAAAAACTACCTATTAGGTACTATGCTTAATACCTGGGTGAGAGTATAATCTGTACACCAAATCCCTGTGATGTGTAGTTTACCTATATAACAAACCTACACCTAAGATAAAAGTTAGCAACAAGAATACTTAAAGATTTCTTTCAGAAATGTACTAAGCAGTTTCTGACATTTTTCCTCAGTATTTTTGAATAACATTTTTCTTAATGGCAAAAATTTTGGAGTCAGAGGTACCTGTTCTACACCTGTTATTTACCAGATGATTGATTGGATAGGTTATTATTCTTTCTAAACTCCGGTTATTTTGTGTATATAAAATGAAGATATTTCTAATTTACAGGGCTGTTACAAAGAATACCTACAGCATTGAGGGCATGTAATAAGCTCTGAATATATTATAGCTATTATTATCACACACAGATTTCTATGGGTGGTTAGGGGAAGATAACTCAAAATGTCTCTAAGATTCCTTTCTGTTAGTTAAAATTGAGCTATTTCTTGGATAATTCAACTATCCATATCTAGAAAGGTCTAATTAAATGTGCAGGTCCTTTGGACTGCAATGGAGAATCTCAGAATGTAATTCAGGTTTGAAACAATTTCTTTTCTCATTGAATGGTAGTTGTTTTTCTCATGATATTACCTAGTGCTCATCACAATCTCAGGGATACAATGTTAGTCTCCATGGATCTGATTATCATATGTGTTAGTCTGCTTTCATGTTGCTGATAAAGACATACCCGAGACTGGGAAGAAAAAGAGGTTTAATAGAGAACTCACAGTTCCACATGGCTGAGGATGCCTCGCAATCATGGCCAAAAGCATGGAGGAACAAGTCATATCTTATGTGGATGGCAGCAGGCAAAGAGAGAGCTTGTGCAGGGAAACTCTCATTTTTAAACCCATCAGATCTCGTAAGACTCATTCACTATACTGAGAACAGTGCAGGAAAGACCCACTCCCATAATTCAATCACTTCCCACTGGTTTCCTCCCACAGCACATGGGAATTGTGGGAGTTACAATACAAGAAGAGACTTGGGTGGGGAAAGAGCCAAACCATACCATTCCACCCCTGGCCCCTCCCAAATATCATGTCCTCACATTTTAAAACAAATCATGCCTTCCCAACAGTTCCACATAGTCTTAACACATTTCAGCATTAACTCAAAAGTTCAGAGTCCTAAGTCTTATCCAAGACAAGGCAAGTCCCTCCCACCTATGAGCCTATAAAATCAAAAGCAAGTTAGTTACTTCCTAGGTACAACAGGGGTAGAGGCATTGGGTAAAAAAAAAAAAAAAAAAAAAAGCCATTCCAAAGGGGAGAAATTGATCAAAATAAAAAGGCTACAGGGCCCATGCAAGTCCAAAATCCAGCAGGGCAGTCAAATCTTAAAGCTCCAAAATGATCTCCTTTGAATGCATGTCTCACATCCAGTTCGTGCTGATGCAAGATGGGGGTTCCTATGGTCTTGGGCAGCTCTGTCCCTGTGGCTTTGCAGGGGATAGACCCATCCTGGCTGCTTTCATGGGCTGGCATTGAGTGTCTGTGGCTTTTCCAGGCACACGGCACAAGCTGTTATTGGATCTACCATTCTGGAATCTGGAGGATGGTGGCTCTCTTCTCACAGCTCCACTAGGTGGCGCCCGAGTAGGGACTCTGTGTGGGGTCTCCAACCCCACATTTCCCTTCTGCAGTGCCCTAGCAGAGGTTCTCCATGAGAACCCTGGCCTTGCAACAAGCTTATTCCTGGACATCTAGGCATTTCCATACATCCTCTGTAATCTAGGCAGAAGTTCCCAAACCTCAATTCTTCACTTCTGTGCACCGGCAGGCTCAACACCCCATGAAAGCTGCCAAGGCTTGAGGCTTTAACCCTCTGAAGCCATGGCCTGACCACTACTTTGGCCCCTTTCAGCCATGGCTGGAATGGCTGGGATGCAGGGCACGAAGTCCCTAAGCTGCACACAGCCCAGGAACCCTGGGCCTGGCCCACAAAACCACTTTTTTCTCCTTGGCCTCTGGGCCTGTGATGGGAGGTGCTGCCATGAAGACCTCTGACATGCCCTGGAGACATTTCCCCCATTGTCTTGCAGATTCGCATTCAGCTTCTTATTACTTATGCAAATCTGCAGCCTGCTTGAATTTTTCCTCAGAAAATGGGATTTTCTTTTCTATTACATTGTCAGGCTGCAGGTTTTCCAAACTTTTATGCTCTGCCTCCCCTATAAAACTGAATGTTTTTAACAGCACCCAAGTCACATTCTGAATGCTTTGCTGCTTAGAAATTTTTTACGCCACGTACCCTAAATCATCACTCTCAAGTTCAAAGTTCCACAAATCTCTAGGGCAGGGGCAAAATGCCACCCATATCTTTGCTAAAACATAGCAAGAGTAACTTTTGCTCCTGTTCCCGAAAAGTTCCTCATCTCCATGTGACACCACCTCTGCCTGGATTTCATTGTTCACATCATTATCAGCATTTTGGTCAAAGCCATTCAACAAGTTTCTAGGAAGTTCCAAACTTTCCCACATTTTCCTGTCTTCTTCTGAGCCCTCCAAACTGTTCCAGCCTCTGCCTGTTACCCAGTTGCAAAGTCACTTCCACATTTTTGGGTATCTTTTCAGCAGCACCCCACTCTACTGGTACCAATTTACTGTATTAGTTCATTTTCATATTGCTGATAAAGACATACCCAAGACTGGGAAGAAAAAGAGGTTTGATAGAGAACTCACATGGCTGGAGAGCCTCACAATCATGGTGAAGGCATGGAGGAACAAGTCATATCTTACATGGATGGCAGCATGCAAAGACAGTGCTTGTGCAGGGAAATTCCCATTTTTAAGCCTATCAGATCTCATGAGACTCATTCACTATACTGAGAACACTGCAGGAAAGACCCACCCCCATAATTCAATCACCTCCTACCTGGTTCCTCCCATGATATATGAGAATTGTGGGAGTTACAATTCAAGAGATTTGGGGGGGACACAGCCAAGCCATATCACCGTAGATTCTGAATGTAAGCATTGAATGACAACTAGAAAGGTACTTGCTTCCATGTGGCATCTTTCCATTTTACCTGGTAGTGAAGTAAACAAGGTTCCCCTCTTTCTCTGTTTCTGTCTCTCTCCCTGTTTCTCTCTCTTCCCTTCTACCTCACCCCCATACTCACCCACAAACACACAAACATACTGTGCTGTGCTTTTCTCATTGTGATTTTATAGAAATATGGGATGTTTTGGATTCTTTCCTGTAAAATACGTTAATTAAAAATAAACAGATGCAATCCGTTTAAAAACACTGAGAGATGAGTGATCTACTGAGAATGATCTGTATTGAAACAGGAGAAAATAACTCCTTTCTGATTATGGTGTGTGAATGTAAAAAAAAGTGTGTAAATTATGTAAATCTGTGGATATTTTACTAGAA
Organism: Pongo pygmaeus; assembly: GCF_028885625.2. NCBI lineage: Eukaryota > Metazoa > Chordata > Mammalia > Primates > Hominidae > Pongo > Pongo pygmaeus. The sequence continues at coordinate 150,220,793 of NC_072373.2, read as the reverse complement.
TATAGTAATATTTTACAAACAGAAATAATAGTTATGTTTTGCTTTCAATTATATTTAAAATAAGGCTAATTCCAATAAATGTATGGTTAATTGTTAACATGTAGTATAACTCTAAAAGGGCTTTTTTGCTTCATTTACTAAGTAATAGACCTAGGAGGCATAGTTAGTAGACTATTTTTATGCATACATCATATTAAATTGTACATATTTATTTTAAACCATTGCTTTATACATTCAGAAAAAATACCAAAATTAATTTCAGTTAATATTTTTCCTCTCTGTTTGCTTTAAGAAGACTCAGTGTTTCCCCGTAAGTGTTTTTAACCTCTAGGTTTACCTCCTTTAATTAGGGGTTTCAAATGAAGATACACCCTCCCAGGAAACAAGAGCCAAGTAGAATAAAGGAGAAATCATAGATGAGGCTACAAAAACTCAGGTCCTCAAAGCCATTTGTAAAGCTTTCATTAAACTCACCGCTGCTCCCAAAGAAATCAGAATAGAATGAACCTACTAAGACACAGTCTTCATAAAAATGTTTAACATAGCAGAAAGCAGAAGGGCAGAAGCGAGAGGTTTATCAGGAGTTTAATACCAGAGGTGCCCTATACCTTGAAGCAATTCACTTTAGAAGCAAAAGTGGGACTGATATTTGAGAACAATTTAAAGCCATTTAGGCATAGAGAATATCATTAGCCATGTCACATTGTTCCATTGTTCCAAACATTATCTGTTTTCCAAGCCACAAATAATTTGGAAAATATATCTCCATAGAAAGTTGAACCTTTATCATATCATTAGTCATTCTGTCAATACTTTTGGAAGTGACTTGGTATGTAGTCTTTTACACTTATTAGATCCCAAATAAATAAATGTTTTTGCATAAGAAGTATGTAATAGAATGGCATTTTAATCATTCCAATTGGTTATCATAAGATTTATATATTAGCTTACTGGTTATACTCTATTAGCTTACTCAGATTTATCTGTTTCTCTATCCTTTAAGTAGTTTAATTTTCAGAGATGCACAGAAAAATGTTTGCATAGAAACAACATCCAAACCATGGAATGTGTGAAGAAATTCTTAATTGGGTTAAAAAATTAAATTTTCCTTTTTTTCCTTTATGTACCCTTCAGTGAATGTTCATTATGGGATAACAAAGTTTGATTTCACAAAGTTTGGCTGTTCAATACAAGTAAATTAAAATAAAAAATGATTCATTTCTCGTAGTTGAATTAATCCAGTGGCTCTCAAGAGTGGTGATTTTGCCACCCAGGGCACGCAACTGGTGGTAAGGGTAAGGGCAGTGCTACTGACATCTAGTGACTAGAGGCCAGGGATATTGGCCCACACTCAAATAATTAACTGGGCCAAAATGTCAACAGTGCCAATGTTGAGAAACCCTGAATTAGTCAAACATAATTTAAGGGAGGGAGGAGGGAGGAAATGAAGTTAGACTTGGGAAAAATGGCTAAATCAGGCTGGATGTCAGATATGGGGGCATTTTTGGATAGAATATGAAATTTAATCAATGTATCAACGATTTCATGTGTCGTGGTATTTATCCTGCTTCTTTCTACCTCCAATGGAGATTTTAATTATCTTATTACATTTTGGATTTCTTTACATCCTTTACACACCTTTATCCATAAGAATCTCTCCTTTTCTTGAATGCCTGTTCAAAGAAAAATGCATTATATATATTATATATACATAATGTATGTATCAGGATGATTTTCTGACTAGTATTACCTTTTTTTGTTAAAAAATGACTTTAGACATTGTTTCAAAGTTTTAAATGCATTAGAACAATGATTAAGAACATATACTTTTGAGCCTGACAGACTTCAAGCAAATGTTGTCTTTGATACTTATAAGCTGACTGACTTTGAGAAAGCAGTTTAATCTCATTGAACCTCAATTTTCTTATCTGTAAAATGGGACTAATAATATCTAGCTCATAGGATCACTTAAGGAATACTGAATGTATTACACATTGTTCAGAGAATAAGCACCCAAGAGGTGGTCATTTAAATCTTAGTGTTTGTACTTGTGTACTCCTCTGCCACTTCCCCACCATTCCATGGGTGTATTTACTCATCCTTAAATAAATATAGCCATAACCAAGCTTGGGAGTTGACAATGGACATTATGAGTGAATTGTCCTTCTACATCTTCGCTATCCACATGGGCCTTGTCTACTTCCTTTTCTTAGGTCTATATCTATGTACTGAGAGTAGCTCCCTACCTGCTCTAGTAACAAAGGTTCCTAATTCAGAACATCATTGAATTGTATTGTTTTATTTCTCAACCACTTATCCGATATTAATGTGTAAAATTCTCTGATTATCTTTAAACATTTTTGCTAATAGCTATGCATAGACCCAGATTAAGAATAAATGATCAGAAAATGATAAATGAAAGCTATTTCCACTGGTATATGAGAAAAAAACTTTTTTTTCAAATACACTTTTCCAAAAAAATATGCTTTCCCTTAAAATTTGTTTCATAGTTAATAGATCAAATCTGAACCTTCTTCCAGTTTTGTCCAATTAAAATCAGTTAGACTTAGTGAATGTAACTTAGTGAACATATATAATAAAAATCAGATACAAGAAAATTTATTAGCAAGAAAAGATACTACAGTTTTTAAAAGTGACCAGAGAAACTGGAGTATTTCATTTATTTATTTATTTTATTATACCTTAAGTTCTAGGGTACATGTGCACAACGTGCAGATTTTTTACATATGTATACATGTGCCATGTTGGTTTGCTGCACCCATTAACTCGTCATGACAAGCCCCAGTGTTTGATGTTCCCCCGCCATGTCCAAGTGTTCTCATTGTTCAATTCCCACCTATAAGCGAGAACATGTGGTGTTTGGTTTTCTGTCCTTGCAATAGTTTGCTCAAAATGATGGTTTCCAGCTTCATCCATGTCCCTGCAAAGGACATGAACTCATACTTTTTTATGGCTGCATAGTATTCCATGGTGTATATATGCCACATTTTCTTAATCCAGTCTATCATTGATGGACATTTGGGTTGGTTCCAAGTCTTTGCTGTTGTGAATAGTGCCGCAATAAGTATATGTGTGCATGTGTCTTTATAGCAGCATGATTTATAATCCTTTGGGTATATACCCAGTAATGGGATGGCTGCGTCAAATGGTATTTCTAGTTCTAGATCCTTGAGGAATTCCCACACTGTCTTCCATAATGGTTGAACTAGTTTACACTCCCACCAACAGTGTAAAAGTGTTCCTATTTCTCCACATCCTCTCCAGCACCTGTTGTTTCCTGACTTTTTAATGATCACCATTCTAACTGGTATGAGATGGTATCTCATTGTGGTTTTGATTTGCATTTCTCTGATGGCCAGTGATGATGAGCATTTTTTCATGTGTCTGTTGGCTGCATATATATCTTCTTTTGAGAAATATCTGTTCATATCCTTTGCCCACTTTTTGATGGGGTTGTTTGTTTTTTTCTTGTAAGTTTGTTTGAGTTTTTTGTAGATTCTGGATATTAGCCCTTTGTCAGATGAGTAGATTGCAAAAATTTTCTCCCATTCTGTAGGTTGTTCACTCTGATGGTAGTTTCTTTTGCTGCGCAGAAGCTCTTTATTTTAATTAGATCCCATTTGTCAATTTTGGCTTTTGTTGCCATTGCTTTTGGTGTTTTAGACATGAAGTCCTTGCCCATGCCTATGACCTGAAAGGCATTGCCTAGGTTTTCTTCCAGGGTTTTTATGGTTTTAGGTCTAACATTTAAGTCTTTAATCCATCTTGAATTAATTTATGTATAAGGTATAAGGAAAGGATCCAGTTTCAGCTTCCTACATATGGCTAGCCAGTTTTCCCAGCACCATTTATTAAATAGGGAATCCTTTCTCCATTTCTTATTTTTCCCAGGTTTGTCAAAGATCAGATGGTTGTAGATGAGAGGTGTTATTTCTGAGGCCTGTGTTCTATTTCATTGGTCTATATATCTGTTTTGTTACCAGTACCATGCTGTTTTGGTTACTGTAGCCTTGTAGTATAGTTTGAAGTCAGGTAGCGTGATGCCTCCTGCTTTGTTCTTTTGGCTTAGGATTGTCTTGGCAATGTGGGCTCTTTTTTGGTTCCATATGAACCTTAAAGTAGTTTTTTCCAATTCTGTGAAGAAAGTCACTGGTAGCTTAATGGGGATGGCATTGAATCTATGAATTACCTTGGGCAGTATGGCCATTTTCATGATATTGATTCTTCCTATCCATGAGCATGGAATGTTCTTCCCTTTGTTTGTATCCTCTTTTATTTCATTGGGCAGTGGTTTTTAGTTCTCCTTGAAGAGGTTCTTCACATCCCTTGTAAATTGGATTCCTAGGTATTTTATTCTCTTTGAAGCAATTGTGAATGGGTGTTCACTCATGATTTGGCTCTCTGTTTGTCTGTTATTGGTGTACAAAAATGCTTTTGATTTTTGCACATTGATTTTGTATCCTGAGAATTTGCTGAAGTTGCTTAACAGCTTAAGGAAGTTTTGGGCTGAGATGATGGGGTTTTCTAAATATACAATCATGTCATCTGCAAACAGGGACAATTTGACTTCCTCTTTTCCTAATTGAATACCCTTTATTTTTTTCTCTTGCCTGATTGCCCTGGCCAGAAATTCCAACACTATGTTGAATAGGAGTGGTGAGAGAGGGCATCCCTGTCTTGTGCCAGTTTTCAAAGGGAATGCTTCCAGTTTTTGCCCATTCAGTATGATATTGCCTGTGGGTTTGTCATAAATAGCTCTTATTATTTTGAGATATGTTCCATGAATACCTAGTTTATTGAGAGTTTTTAGCATGAAGAGCTGTTGAATTTTGTTGAAGGTCTTTTTCACATCTATTGAGAAAATCATGTGTTTTTTGTCTCTGGTTCTGTTTATGTGATGGATTATGTTTATTGATTTGCATATGTTGAACCAGCCTTGCATCCCAGGGATGAAGCACACTTGGTCTTGGTGAATAAGCTTTTTGATGTGCTGCTGGATTTTGTTTGCCAGTATTTTACTGGGGATTTTCGCATTGATGTTCATCAGGGATGCTGATCTAAAATTCTCTTATTTTGTTGTGTCTCTGCAAGGCTTTGGTATCAGGATGATGCTGGCCTCATAAAATGAGTTATGGAGGATTCCCTCTTTTTCTATGGTTTGGAATAGTTTCAGAAGGAAGGGTACCAGCTCCTCTTTGTATCTCTCTTAGAATTTGGCTGTGAATCCATCTGGTCCTGGACTGTTTTGGATGGTATGCTATTTATTGTTGCCTCAATTTCAGAACCTGTTATTGGTCTATTCAGAGATTCAACTTCTTTCCGGTTTAGTTTTGGGAGGATGTGTGTTAAGGAATTTATCAATTTCTTCTAGATTTTCTAGTTTATTTGTGTAGAGGTGTTTATAGTATTCTCTGGTGGTAATTTGTATTTCTGTGGTATCAGTGGTGATATCTCCTTTATCATTTTTTATTGCATCTATTTGATTCTTCTCTCTTTTCTTCTTTATTATTCTTGCTATTGGTGTATCAATTTTGTTGATCTTTTCAAAAAACCAGCTCCAGGATTCATTGACTTTTTGAAGGTTTTTTGTGTCTCTATCTCCTTCAGTTCTGCTCTGATCTTAGTTATTTCTTGGCTTCTGCTAGCTTTTGAATGTGTTTGCTCTTGCTTCTCTAGTTCTTTTAATTGTGATGTTAGGGTGTCGATTTTAGATCCTTCCCACTTTCTCTTGTGGGCATTTAGTGCTATACATCTCCTTCTACACACTCCTTTAAATGTGTCCCAGAGATTCTGGTATGTTGTGTCTTTGTTCTCCTTGGTTTCAAATAACATTTTTATTTCTACCTTCATTTTGTTATTTACCCAGTCATCATTCAGGAGAAGGTTATTCAGTTTCCATGTTTTTGTGCGGTTTTGAGTGAGTTTCTTAATCCTGAATTCTAATTTGATTGCACTGTGGTGTGAGAGACAGTTTGTTGTGATTTCTGTTATTTTACATTTGCTGAGGAGTGCTTTACCTCCAACTATGTGGTCAGTTTTGGAATAAGTGTGATGTGGTGCTGAGAAGAATGTATATTCTGTTGATTTGGGGTGGAGAGTTCTGTAGATGTCTATTAGGTCTGCTTGGTGCAGAGCTGAGTTCAAGTCCTGGATATCCTTGTTAACCTTCTGTCTCATTGATCTGTCTAATGTTGACAGTGGGGTGTTAAAGTCTCCCATTATTATTGTGTGGGAGTCTAAGCCTCTTTTCAGGTCTCTCAGGACTTGCTTTATGAATCTGGGTGCTCCTATATTGGGTGCATACATATTTAAGATAGTTAGCTCTTCTTGTTGAATTGATCCCTTTATCATTATGTAATGCCCTTCTTTGTCTCTTTTGATCTTTGTTGGTTTAAAGTCTGTTTTATCAGAGACTAGGATTGCAACCCCTGCTTTTCTTTGCTTTCCATTTGCTTGGTAGATCTTCCTCCATCCCTTTATTTTGCGCCTATGTGTGTCTCTGTCTGTGAGATGGGTCTCCTTCATACAGCACCCTGATGGGTCTTGAGTCTTTATCCAATTTGCCAGTCTTAGTCTTTTAATTGGGGCATTTAGCCCATTTACATTTAAGGTTAATATTGTTTTGTGTGAATTTGATCCTGTCATTATGATGTTAACTGGTTATTTTGCCCATTGGTTGATGCAGTTTCTTCCTAGCATTGATGGTCTTTACAATTTGGCATGTTTTTGCAGTGGCTGGTATGGGTTGTTCCTTTCCATGTTTAGTGCCTCCTTCAGGAGCTCTTGTAAGGCAGGCCTGATGGTTACCAAATCTCTCAGCATTTGCTTGTCAGTAAAGGATTTTATTTCTCCTTCACTTATGAAGCTTAGTTTGGTTGGATATGAAATTCTGGGTTGAAAATTCTTTTCTTTAAGAATGTTGAATATTGGCCCCCATTCTCTTCTGGCTTGTAGAGTTTCTGCTGAGAGATCAGCTCTTAGTCTGATGGGCTTCCCTTTGTGGGTAACCCAACCTTTCTCTCTGGCTGCAATTTTTTCCTTCATTTCAACCTTGGTGAATCTGACAATTATGTTTCTTGGGGTTGCCCTTCTCAAGAAGTATCTTTGTGGTGTTCTCTTCTCTGTATTTCCTGAATTTGAATGTTGGCCTGCCTTGTTAGGTTGGGGACGTTCTCCTGGATAATATCCTGCCGAGTGTTTTCCAACTTGGTTCCATTCTCCCCATCACTTTCAGGTACAGCAATCAAACATAGATTTGGTCTTTTCACATAGTCCCATATTTCTTGGAGACTTTGTTCATTTCTTTTTACTCTTTTTTCTCTAAACTTCTCTTCTTGCCTCATTTCATTAATTTGATCTTCAATCACTGATACCCTTATTTCCACTTGATCAAACCAGCTACTGAAGCTTATGCATGCAACACGTGGTTCTCATGCAATGGTTTTTAGCTCCATCAGGTCATTTAAGGTCTTCTCTACACTGTTTATTCTAGTTAGCCATTTGTCTAATCTTTTTTCAAGGTTTTTAGCTTCCTTGCAATGGGTCAAACGTCCTCCTTTAGCTTGGAGAAGTTTGTTATTACTGACTTTCTGAAGCCTACTTCTGTGAACTCGTCAAAGTCATTCTCCGTCCTTCTTTGTTCCTTTGCTGGCAAGGAGCTGCAATCCTTTGGAGGGGAAGGGGTGCTCTGGTTTTTAGAATTTTCAGCTTTTCTGTTCTGGTTTCTCCTCATCTTTGTGGTTTTATCTACCTTTGGTCTTTGATGATGGTGACCTACAGATGGGGTTTTGGTGTGGATGTCCTTTTTGTTGATGTTGATGCTATTCCTTTCTGTTTGTTAGTTTTCCTTCTAAAAGTCAGGTCCCTCAGCTGCAGGTCTGTTGGGGCTTGCTGGAGGTTCACTCCAGACCCTGTTTGCCTGGGTATCACCAGCAGAGGCTGAAGAACAACAAATATTGCAGAACAGCAAATATTGCTGCCTGATCCTTCCTTGGGAAGCTTTGTCTCAGAGAGGCACCCGACTTTATGAGGTGTCAGTCGGCCCCTACTGGGAGGTTTCTCCAAGTTAGGCTACACAGGGTCCAGGGACCCACGTGTGGAGGCAGTCTGTCCATTCTCAGATCTCAAACACTGGGCTGGGAGAACCACTGCTCTCTTCAGAGCTGTCAGACAGGGATGTTTAAGTCTGCAGAAGTTTCTGCTGCCTTTTGTTCAGCTATGCCCCGCCCCCAGAAGTGGAGTCTATAGAGGCAGGAGGGCCTAGTTGAGCTGTGGTGGGCTCCACCCAGTTCAAGCTTCCTGGCTGCTTTGTTTACCTGCTCAAGCCTCAGCAATGGCAGAGGCCCCTCCCCCAGCCAGGCTGCCACCTCGCAGTTTGATCTCGGAGTGCTGCACTAGCAGTGAGAAAGGCTCCGTGGTGGTGGGACCTTCTGAGCCAGGTGCTGGATAGAATCTCCTGGTGTGCCGTTTGCTAAGACCATTGGAAAAGTGCAGTGTTTAGGTGGCAGTGTCGTGATTTTCCCAGTATAGTCTGTCAGGGCTTCCCTTGGCTAGGTAAGGGAAATCCCCCAACCCCTTGCACTTCCCGGGTGATGTGATGCCCCACCCTGCTTCAGCTCGCACTCTGTGGGCTGTGCCCACTTTCCAACCAGTCCCAATGAGATGAACCAGGTACCTCAGTTGGAAATGCAGAAATCACCCATCTTCTGCATTGATCACACTGGGAGCTGCAGACCAGCTGTTCCTATTCAGCCATCTTGGAACCACCTCTGAAACTGGAGTATTTATATTTGCATTGCAGATGTGTGCATTTACACAACCTAAGTTGTAAAATTAAACAATCAAAATAACTTGACTATTAAACTACATTATGTGACTATGTTAAGTGAAAAGCTTTTTGGCTTAAAATGCTTACATGATTAAACATTATCCATAGAAAAAAGGCCAAACAGTAATTAATCAATAATATGCAGAAAATTTTATTTAAACAAAAGTTTATCATGTTTTCCATATAAATTGTTTTTAGTAGAAGAAGAGTTTTTGATAATCATATTTTAAACCATTCTCACTTAATATAGGGTATAAATACCAGCAAAAGAAAAACGTTTATGATACTTATGAATTAGGATGATATCTGAAATTTTACCAACTGGTACTGTGTAAATACCAAGCAATGAGACAATAGTACTGACCAATCAGAATGGATGTTGGTGTACAAAATCCAGAATAGCCACATTAGTGCATAATTCCTGCACATTTGCCCTGCATATTGATTTAAAACACAATGATATCAACATGTATATTCATATTTTGCCTAAGCTATCATTCCAAAACATTTGCAGGAATATTATAAAGTTTATTAGTTTGTATTGGTACATGTTTCATAGAGCCAAAAGAAAAAATTTAAATGTCAAAGTAGTAAAATTTATCGCATGTAAGGAATGTAGTAAAATTTGAGAGCTTACTCAACAGATTCTTTCTTATCTAATTATCATTACTCTGTTTTAATTGAAAGTTACACAAATGTCAGACATTAAATCTAAGACAAATGTCAAATGGAATCCCACACATGTACAGTAACATCCCAAGCATCTACATATATTTTAGCTGATCATTAGCAATTAGTAGCATTTATCTGTCCATTTAATTGTTCTCCCGATCTTTCCCAGATGATTTTTTTAGTTCCTTCAATGCATTGGCCCAGAGTTAAAATTCTATTGGTTTTTCATCATGCAACCATTTCATTAGGCTTTTAGCCTGGCTGAGCCCATTAAAATCGCTGCTGCACACTTGGCCTGTGTTTACCCATGTGAGGTGAAGTGGAGCACGAGGCAACCACTCATAATTCAGGCCCAAGAAACTGTTTTGCCTGAAAGATTTAAATAGTTGAGACTAAGGGTTGTCTCTGCTTGAATTATAAGTATTATTTCAGTTTTCCTCTTCAGTTTCAGTAAAGCGTTCTGAGCCCATGTGTACATGTTGGATTATCTATCTCAGCAAGAACTGTTTTCTAGAGCTGTTGTAAAAGGAAGAAAAAACAAAGTCCTTTCTTGGTTCTTAACATGTCTCTGTATTGAGCCTTTCTTGACCAGTCAATCAGATAAGGTAAGGGAGTCTTACAGAGTTTCAGTACATCAGTCTATTAGGATGGGGAAGAGGAGCAGATGCTCCAGGCCTGGGATTCTAACCTAAAGCCCCCTGATCGCAGCCCATGTTCCTATGACTATCCTGCACTGCCTTTATGACCAGTGCTAAAAGCGTAAGAAAGCTGAGGTAGTTTTGGTTCATGCAGAACTTGGTACTCTTGGTCCAATTTCGCAGCAGCAGCAAAAGCTTCCTTTCCAAGTACAGTGCTGTCTGAGCACACAGTACTGAAAAGCTTTCTGCATCATTGCCAGGATGAGAATCAGCCTGAAAGTGTCATAATCAGTTACTGGTGAGTAGTGCAAAGTGTCATGGCAGCATAATAGAATGCCAAGCAAGGACAAATGTCTAGAATAAGAAGCAAACTCTTCCAATAAATGGTGCCCATAATTAAATTATCAGACAAAAATCAATCATGCAAAAATGACTTTAAAATATAACTGCATTACCTTCCATTTGTAGTCTACATGGACTGACTAAGCCACAGCCATATATGTTCATTCATGCCCATCTCACCATGGTTTCTACTTGCCAGCACCTATCACATAGATGCTTTGGGGATGAGACAGTTTTGGCACCTACAGAGTATAATAGTACCTTACACATTTAAGCAGCAACATATCAATTTCAGGTTTCTTTTGCTTTAATCAAGACTTTTATACAAAATGAATAGTAGTTTATAGTTTTGAGAAGTGAATATATAGTTTATTTATACATGCTAAATATTAGATGATTTTTTACCTCATTAACCAGTGTGTGCATGTGTGTGTGTGCCCATGTGTATTTTTCTCCTAATACAGTTTTGTTCCCCAATAACAATAGCTAACTTTAATAAGCCCTTCTTACATGCCAGGCACTGAGTCTAAACACTTATAGCAAACACTTAATAGAAAAAGTGTTTATCTAAACAGATATAGTAACCAATTACTCCCCATACAACTCTATGTGGTATCAATACCCACATTTTACAACTAAGGAATTTGAATTTAGAGAAGATAAATAATGTGCCTGGGGTCCCTCAGGTAGGTGTTAGAGCTGGGAATGGAATTCAAGTAGTCTGGCTGCAACGTGCATTGGTTAAGTGTTTTATATAATACTGTTAAACATGTAGTCAGAGAAACAAATTTATTACATGAACTTGATTTCCATTATGCTTTTCTTATGTAATTTTAATTTCCAGGTGAACTTTAATGGGAATGAAAAGACAGAAAGTTATTTTGTCTAATTTCATTTTCAAGTGACTTTCGAACTTCTAGAAAATATGAGGAAAGCCAGGTTATATTATTTATTAAAATAAAATGACTCTTTAGTATTTGACTATAATTATACATTTCAAAACATTTAAAGAAGTTTTAATGTGGGATATCAATTTCAGTTCGTAAAAACTGATGCAAAAATCAGCAAACTGCAGTTTCATTCTGTATCGACCACATATAATGTACTGCTTGTTCCCTGGCTTCAGATCTTTCATGAAGATACTCGTTTGGCAGCAATCAAACAGTTTTAGTCAGGTCATAGTAGATCTGTAACAAGTTTTAAAATATTTTCTAGGATGTTATATAATGATGATGTTTTAAATCTCAGAGACTAACAATTTATATTAGTTACAAAAATACAATTCTTCCCTGCTCCTCCCATCCACCAACAAAAATGTGGACTCCACCAACCTAAACTGCCTAAGCATTAATTTGGAAATTTTATGGTTGTAATTACCTGTTTCTACATCTGAATGATGCCTTTATTCTAAAACACTTAGGGAAGTTCTATTGTATCAAGCAATTAGGCCAAGGAGGGAGCAATGTGGTGTATACTGCTTCTCCCCTCTCCTAGGCACTTCTGATGAATCCAGCATGGTCTTTCTGACAAGCATGGACACAGTGCAAGGCAGCTTTTCAGGAAGCTACTAATAATCAATTAGAATTGGGAAGTGAGTTGAAATTTATTTATCTTTGCTATATTAAACCAAATTATCATCATCATCATCTTTAATTAAAAAATCTAAACAACAAAAAGCAAAATCAAAAATCTTTCCAGGAAATAGATCAAGGACAAAAGTCTAGGCTATAACATCATCACCAGTTGAGTAACGGTTCCAAGCTGCAAGTCTTTTACCATTTTACTTTCTGAAAAGCTTTAAGTCTAGGTTTCTGAAAAGAACTCAATCATACATTTCCTTCTAGACAGGATGATTGCGCAATTAAATTTAATAATTTTAAACCCTTAGGAAATTTCTGCTTTGGATTAGATTTTTTTGTTTGCTTAGGTTGTTAACTGAAAGTCTCTTGAAGGCAGAGGTCACACTCTTCATAACTGTCCTCCATTACATATTATTATTTGCAGTTAATAATTATTTAATATAAATTTTTGAGTAAATGATTCTCTAATCATTAACATATTTCTTGACTACTTTTAAAGGGCTTTTCTTTCTGTAAAGATCCTTGCTGAGATGTAAATAAATGTAAGTGTGCACATCAGGTTTATGAACGAACCAGTATCAATGGGGTCTATGTCTCTCTAAGCTTGACCTTCCCTGCCAGTAGCGATGCCTATAGCAGGTGACAAACTCTTGCACATTTATTTATTACCTAACAATCTCATATTCAATCTTTAGATAGTCCAATCTAGTTGTCAGTTTGAAATGTCAAAATTTTATTTCAGTGACTTATCCACTTTTATTTCAGTGACTTAATGGTAATTTTTATTTTTAATGTTTGAGTTAGTCAAGAAACCTGTTACAAAATGGGTTTGAAAATCACTTAAGGACTCACATGTGGCAGGTTAGCAATTGATCCATTCAGTTAAAATGCTGAAACATCTTGAATATAACCTAAGATTTTATATTGTATTTTCAATGCAGTACTACAATGTCTTCTCATTTTTCTTTGCTCTTCTTGATTTAATTATTTCAAAAAATGTATTAGAGAGGGAGGTCTTTTATCAATTTTAGCAAATCAGCATCTACCTGTCATAGTTTTATAACCTCAAGAACACTATTATCTTTATTTTCTGTCTTAGAAACAATTATCTGGAGAATATGAATATGAGAAGAGCTCATTGGTTGTTGTGGTTAATTTATACGCTTGAGCTTTTTTTTTCTATTTCTAAAACCTTAATTTACTTCAGACTTTTGGGTCTTCATCCTGGTTGTTGAAACAATTATGAGAAGAAATGAGAAAACAAATCTACTATCATTATAGTAAACATTTGACTTGGGTCTTCCTTCTGTTACCATGGATCGTTCTTCCAAATCTCTCTTTTCTTGACATGATTATTTATTTCTTTATAAGTCTCCAAGGATCATAAGACATTCTCTCTGGGAGAAAACAAAAATGTCTTATAGGGAAAAAGTGGGGGAAAACCGATGTTTTTCTCTACATTTTTGGAAGTCAATGGGATGCCTGCCCTCGTTGTTCTGGCTGTTGATTCATATTTTGCAGTAAGCATAGCCCTCTCCTACAGAATTGTCACGAATCACAGGACACACTACAGGTTTGGATTCTCCTTTTCCCCTCGACTCAACCCTTACCCAGGCCATTTTCCTTAGAGTGCAGGCCATGTCCAGATTGTAAAAACAATAGTGAAGAAGGGAATTGCTTTCTTTTCTCTTCCTTTTCTATCTCCACTCCTGCTTGAGAATTTCCTAGGTGTGTAACAAGGGCAATCATTTGTAGCAGATGCTGTTATGTTCTGGTAATGGGAACCTTGGGGTGGCTGATCTCTAAATGTTTGTTTTTTCCTCTAGGGAAACTTTCATGGTTGTTACAAAGATCAGCCCCATTTATCCCCTTTAGAAGGCTTTGCAGTGCCTGCCCAGATAACCGACACAGTCTCTTGCTATCTCTATCACTTTCGCCTCCATTTTCTTTCTGGCTGTGTGTCCCACACAAACTAGTTCTGCTGAGTACAGCCTCCTTGGTTGGGTCTTTTCCGAGATTACTCACATGTGCATATCTTCTGTGGTTTCTATAGCAGCCTAGAGGAAATATGGTCCGTTTCTGTAGATGTGCAGCTGGCTTCACTGCCATCCATCGGCCATCACAGCAAGTATTACAACCTCTCTCCTTTACATTTTTCCAGTCATGTGTCAGCCATCACACTTTGTGATCCACAAATTCTTGAAGTTTTCCTCCTGTGACTCAAGGGGAAAAGAGTTCCTCTCCGATTTAAGAAAAAACAAAACAAACTTTAATTGTAGATTCAGAGATCCTCTCCTCATTTCCAAGGAAAAATCTACGAGCATCACATAACTCTGATGATTCTGTTCAAGGAAATTTTTACTCCTACTCTTATCTCTTCTGATAAACCTTGCCTTATCCTTTATATAAGGTGCAGAGGGATGAGAAGTTATGGTGACAAATTATTTCTGTGTTATATTCTAAAACAGTATGGCACAGAAAGCCTAATTGTTATTTTTAAAAGGGTGAGTGTGTTAGGGTTCTCTTAGCCCTAACACAGAGAAGGGAAAACAATAGCATGTATGTGTATAATTTATTATGAATATTGATTCACATGATTATAGATTCCAAGACATCCCACAATCTGCCATCTGCATGCTGGAGAATGAGAAAAGATGGTGTTGTAACTCAGTTTGAATCTAAAGGTGTGAGACCCAGGAGGGACCTCTGGTGTAAGTCCCAGAGTCCAAAGACCCAAAAACCAGTAGCTCTGATGTCTAACAGCAGGAGAAGATAAATGTGCCAGCTCAAGAAGAGATAGCAAATTCACTCTTCCTCTGCCCTTTTGTTCTATTCAGACCCTTAAGGGATTGGATGATGCCCACTCACACTGGTCAGTTCCATCTTTATTTAGTCTAACCAATGGGATGCTAATCTCTTTCAGAAACAGATACACACAGAAATAATGGTTTATCTGCTCTCTGGAGATTCTGTATCTCAGTTAAATTAACATATAAAATCAATAATTATATTGGATATTTGAAATCCATTTTCTTGTTTTGAGACCTGAGATAAAATGACAAATTGAGAAAAATACCTGTTTGGCATCTTGCTACATAGGCAGTGAGACAAATCCAAACAAGTAGAAAAATGTTAAGCCTAATGAGAGTGCTCCAAATCAGCACTGCTTTTTTTTGTTTGTTTCTAATATCAATTAGCAAACCATAGTCCAATCCTCATTTGAGTGCATAAAGAACCAGATAGGAAGTGTGAAAGGAAAATCAGAGATAACAAATATCTAATCTATATTTGTTTTGTAGGTAAAACTTTTGCCAAATGGGTTTACATTTACTATATATAGCCACACAAAAATGAAAAGATTAAGTCTCAGAAAATTAAGTAAGTTGCCAATATCTAAAGATATGTATTAAGTAATCTAAAAATGGACACAAACTTTTCACTTTTCATATACTCCAATACACATATAATTGTAATCAGAACAAGCCTTGCAACTTATTCAGAATGAGCCTTATACAACTTATTCAGAATATTAATATGCTTCTTGTGGTGGCTGTATTTAATTGTGTGAAGTGTAAACATTTTTACTAATAAAACATTGATGATAGAAAAGCACAGTATTTTCTACATGATTGTTTACTGTGACTTACTGAGTGCAGGTGAAAAGTGGGCATCATTACAAGAGGAAAGGAGGAGGTTAGGTTAAAAGGAGACTACTGGAGCTTTGGCTTTGGTGAAATAATCTTGAGTGTTTCAAAATAGTCTATTAGGAGTTTTCAATTTGAAAACAAAGTGTTCCTCTAAGACATAACAAAGCAACTTAGATACATGAATTTTAAAGAATACCTTTGTATTTTTGTATATAGACATAAATAGGCACTATACAGTGTTTGTTCAGTTTTATTATAGGAAAGTATATATAACTTTTTATATGAATAATTTCAAACATATACACATTAAACAGGATAATATAACAAACCTCTATGTACCCATTACCCTGCTTTAATAAATCATCAATGTTTATGCCAATTTTATTTTATCTATACCTTCCTATACTTCCAAACTTCTCACTTGATTATTTTACATTCATTGAAATTCAATGTACTTCAAATATTGATACATCAATGTGATCCATATACTAAATTATTAACGTTTTTAAGAGATATTTTTAGTATAAATAGTAGTTAATAAGCTTTAGACTGGCTTGCAATTCTGTTTCAACTTCTGTGAGCAAATCAAGAAGCTTATTTGATGCCTGGACAATAAATTTAATAAACTTATTGTTTGCAGGCCATTTTGAATGTTGACTGAGACTGTCAGAAGTAACAAATATTCTTCTTTATATAGCTCTGTGCTGAGTAGGCTTAAACAGCCTCTGCCGCTATAATGCAATGTAATTATAAGACATGATTACAACTGATTATAATCAATCAGCATAGTCTTAAGTGTAATTTACATTGCTGCAGCTGTGGTTAGATTAAATCATCACATAAGATACAATTTCCACTAGATATATGAAATTATTTGAACAAACCCAAATACAATAAACCCATAATACCATAAATGCATAGTAAATTTTGCCAATTGCGTAATACTTTAGGACTCTGTTTATCACAAAATAAGTTTTCCTCCTACAGAGTTTAGTCCTTATTTGAAAGACAAAACTGTTGTTTCGCCACGGTTGGCAGATACGATTTCTGTCTGCTAGTTCTGCCCCTGCTAATATTTTATGTGCAATACATAGGGAGATTGTTGTTATATTTGAAAAGAAGTCCGCAAAGATTATGTAGCTATGTCCCTCCTGACCTCAGTTGAAGATGAAACAGAAGAAGGTTTCTAAATTTCGTTTCAATCTCTAACGCAATCATTTCAATCCTGGCCTTACAGTTGAAACTCAGATTCACCAAACATATATTTGTGGAGACTAAGAGGAGTGAGCAATTATTTTCAGTCCTAATCTCAATCCACTCACACTATATAGGTGGACCTATTACAAAATAAAGGATATAACTCTAGGTACTTTAAACCTATAACAAGTAGAAAGAGAAAAGTAGCTTATAGAGTGCTTGGCAGAGAACAGGGTAAAACTGGGACCTTTTTACATCTTAAGGTACTATTAATTCTAATCACACATAGATGAAAAATGAAAAATCCTTGCCTTTCTTCCAGTATGGGTCTGGTGTGAGGATCAAAAGATCTAATTCATATAAGTTTTCTGAACTCAATTAAAAAGTATTAACACCATTCTTAAATGATCTATTGTTTTGTTATAGTTGATTTCATTTTGATCCTTGAGCCAAATGATGCAAAAATAACAAAGCATATTAAAATTTCAGCAGAGGTTTTTTTTCTATGTAACTTCTCTTCTGGGAATAATACAACTAACATAACACTGTCCACTTTTCGTTCACTCTCTGGAAAGGATTTTTATGTATATAGTAATTTAATCAAGTAACCTGAAAGTGTAAGAAGAGTAGTTTTGGCAGCCCACAGTTGCAGCTGTTTGGCTGAAATACAAGTTCACTACCAAATAAGAAAACATGTTTTAATAACTTAAAGTCTGAAAAATATTCGTTCAGCTTTCAATGTTAAAATCCTGCAATATTTTGTGCAGACTCACAAAACATTATTAAACTCAAATTAAATACTCAACTATTTTTTTCTTTTAAATTCTTGTCATTAAAACATTAACTTTAGCTATCAGAAGAGGTAAGAGGCTATACCATAGAAAATTTACAGCAGTCAGCTCTCCCTTGAGCGTTAATGGTTTCTAATGCATATTTAAGATGTTTGTGTTTTTTAATGTTTGAAAAAGAATAGCTTTTTCTTCTGCACTAATAAAGTATCAGCTTTCTCTAAAGATAAAACCTTCTTAGTCTTTAAAAAGAATAGTGATATTGATTTGGGTACTGATTACATTTTAAAAAGCAGAAAAATAAGTCTCACTGTTGAGATTCTTATTTAAAATCAAACTCATGAACTATTGATATATCCCTAGGTGAACACTAAGTTTATATGAATGAAGAAGATTGGTGGGAACGACACACAGATAGTAAATACAGAGCCTGTAGAGGCCATCTGCCAGTAGATATTAAAAAATTACCTGCATTTTCATAAATATTTGATCTTTGCCTACTTCATAGCACCATTATGTTTCTTAAATAAAGAATACAAAATAATTTCACTCAAACTCTAGACTATTTTATTAAGGTGAGCCTAATATATATTATTTTTCAGAAGTCTCTTGCCAAAACTTTTTCTTTGAAATGCAGGATCATAAAAATACTGGATCCAGCCTCTTTCTTCCTGGGTATAGTTATCTAAGAGAAGCTCAAAATGTGACTAGGCACACAGGAGACAAGAACAAATAGTAGCAAGATCACCCATCAGCTGCAGTGGGTGCCATGGACTTCTCCAGGTAGGGTTCCTTACAGGACCAACAGGCTTTGTAAGAATAAGGCCAGCATGTGGAAGCAGATGTTGCAATCCAAGGCCAGTGGATAGATGTTCCCTTCCCTGACTGCTGTCAGGTCCTAGAAACTCCTTATATCCCACTGGGAACCATCTTAAGGAGGATGTGTGGCAAGAGTTAGAATCTGAGAGATTAAGAATTTTTAGGACAGGCATGGTGGCTCACACCTTTAATCCCAGCACTTTGGTAGGCTATATTAGTCCGTCTTCGTGCTGCTAATAAAAACCTACCTGAGACTGGGCAATTTGTGAAAGGAAAAGGTTTAATTGGACTTACAGTTCCATGTAGCTGGAGAAGCCTCACAATTATGGTGGAAGGCAAGGAGGAGCAAGTCATGTCTTACATGGATGGCAGCAGGCAAAGACAGAATGAGAAAAATGCAAAAGCAGAAACCCTTGATAAAATCATCAGATCTCATGAGATTTACTCACTACCATGAGAACAGTATGGGGGAAACTGCTTCCATGATTCAATTATCTCTCACCATGTCCCTCTCACAACATGTGAGAATTATGGGAATACAATTCAAGGTGAGATTTGGGTGGGGACACTCAGCCAAACCATATCATTCTGCCCCTGGACGCTACCAAATCTCATGTCATCACATTTCAAAACCAATCATGCCTTCCCAACAGTCCCCCAAAATCTTAACTCATTTCGGCATTAGCTCAAAAGTCCATAGTCCAAAGTGTCATCTGAGACAAGGCAAGTCCCTTCCACCTATGATCCTGTAAAATCAAAAGCAAGCTAGTTATTTCTTAGTTACAATGCGGGTACAGACATTGGGTAAATACAACCATTCCAAAAGAGAGAAATTGGCCAAAACGAAGGGGCTACAAGGCCCATGCCAGTCCAAAATCCAGCAGGGCAGTCAAATCTTAAAGCTCCAAAATGATCTCTGTTGTCTCCATGTCTCACATCCAGGTCACACTGATGCAAGATGTGGGTTCCCATGGTCTTGGGCAGCTCCGCCCCTGTGGCTTTGCAGGGTACAGCCTCCCTTCTGTCTGCTTTCATAGGCTGGTGTTTAGTGTTTGCAGGTTTTCCTGGCACATGGTGCAAACTGTTGGTGGATCTATCATTCTGGGGTCTGCAGGATGGTAGACATCTTCTCACAGCTCCACTAGGTGGTGCTCCAATAGGGACTCTTTGTGGGGGCTTCCACCCCACATTTTCCTTCTGCACTGCCCTAGCAGAGGTTTTCCATGAGAGCACTGCCACTGCAGCAAACTTCTGCCTGGACTTTCCAGGGATCTTCTGAAATATAGGTGGAGGTTCTCAAACTTCAATTCTTGACGTCTGTGTGCCCACAGGCTCAACACCAAGGCTTGGGGCTTGCACCATCTGAAGCCATGGCCGAAGCTCTATGTTGGCCCTTTTCAGCCACATCTGCAGCAGGCTGGGATGCAGGGCACCAAGTCCCTAGGCTGCACACAGCAGGGGGACCAGGGCCCAGCCTCCAGACCGGTGATAGGAGGAGCTGCTGTGAAGACCTCTGACATGCCCTACAGATATATTCCCCATTGTCTTGTGGATTAACATTCAGCTCCTCATTACTTATGCAAATTTCTGCAGCCAGCTTGAATTTCTGCTCAGAAAATAGGCTTTTCTTTTCTATCACATTGTCAGGCTGCAAATTTTCCTAACTTTTATGCTCTGCTTCCCTTATAAAATGATGCCTTTAACAACACCCAAGTCACCTCTTGAATGCTTTGCTGCTTAGAAATTTCTTCTACCAGATACCCTAAATCATCTCTCTCAAGTTCAAAGTTCCACAGATCTCTAGGGCAGGGGCAAAATACTGCTAGTCTCTTTGCTAAAGCATAACAAGAGTCACCTTTGCTCCAGTTCCCAACAAGTTCCTCATCTCCAGCTGAGGCCACCTCAGCCTGGACTTTAACTTTATTGTCCATATTGTTATCAGCATTTTGGTCAAAGCCATTCAACAAGTCTCTAGGAAGTTCCAATCTTTCCTACATTTTCCTGTCTTTTTCTGAGCCCTCCAATCTGTTCCAACCTCTGCCTGTTACCCGGTTCCAAAGTCACTCCCCACTTTTGGGTATATTTTCAGCAGCACCCCACTCTGTTGGTACCAGTTTACTATATTAGTCTGTTTTCACACTGCTGATAAAGATATACCTGAGACTGGGCAATTTACAAAAGAAAGATGTTTAACTGGACTTACAGTTCCACATGGCTAGGGAAGCCTCATAATCATGGTAGAAGGCAAGGAGTAGTAAGTCACGTCTTACATGGATGGCAGCAGCCAAAGAGAGAATGAGAAAGATGCAAAAGTAGAAACCCCTAATAAAACCATCAGATCTCATGAGACTTACTACCATGAGAACAATGTGGGAGAAACTGCCTTATGATTCAATTTTCTCCCACCAGGTCCCTCCCACAACATGTGGGCATTATGGGAGTACAATTCAAGATGAGATTTGGGGGTGGGAACACAGAACCAAACCATATCAGTGGTCCAGGTGGGTGGATCACTTGAGGTCAGGAGTTCGAGACCAGCCTGGCCAACATGGTGAAACCATGTCTCTACTAAAAATACAAAAGTTAGCCAGGCATGGTGGCACATGCCTGTAACCCCAGCTACTCAGGAGGCTGAGGCAAGAGAACTGGTTGAACCTGGGAGGCAGAAATTGCAATGAGCCCAGATCATACCACTGCACTCCATTCTGGGCAAGACTCCGTATCAAAAAAAAAAAAAAAAAGAAAAAAGCATTTTATCAGAATAGACTGAATCATCCAGGTTGAATGGGGGCTGGGGAGATACCATTTATACCAACCCACCTTTCATTTCTTAGGGGAGATACCATTCATACCAACCCTCCTTTAGCTCTTACTGAACTCTTAAACTGGATCTAGAAACCAAGGAGACACCAGGTAGATTAACAAGAGAAGATTATACAAATTATATTAGTTTTGTATGTACATGGGGATCTTCACAAGAGAGTGAAGTCTGAAGAAGTGGCCAAAGTAAGATGCTCTTATATTTTTTCAGACAAAGAGCAATAAATTTGAGAAGAAATAATAAGACAAAGAAAAACTGGTTAGGATGCTAAAATTTTCTAGGGGAGTCTCCAGGAGATATTGGGTGGGGTGGGGGAGGGAGTAAAGCAGGTAGAAGATAAGGGTTGCCTAATTAAATATGTTTATTCAGGTCCATTGCAGCCATCAACTCCAAGTCTCTGGTGATAAGGGCTATTTTTCACTCTCATATGGAGAGGGTATCCCTCCCAGGAGATTCTTTATCGTTTGCTGAATGCAGGAAGAAACAAATCAGTTTGCCCTTTCTGAAACTACAATTTATTCCAGTGTTTTCAACTCTAAATAATCAACATACTAATCTGGCAATATTTGGAGTGGCACATCTATCACCCCTTCATTGTCCAGTCTCTGTTCCCCATTACCTGGGCAATACAAGAGGAAGTTTGTATCATTTATAGAAAATAATGAAGTAATATTTTTAGACATTCCTGGTCACATACGTTACAGTTCCTCAGTCTTATTATCCTTCCCTAACATGTTTATTTTCCTACTTCCAAAACAGTAATTGTACACTAGCTACTACTCTCTTAAACTTCTTTACTTCATCCTTTCCCTAACTACATTTCCAATTCCTCTTCTACCACTTATTTTGCCCCACTCTTAACCCCATAATTCCTTCTGCTTCACTCAACAAATGTTTGTTGATTTTACTATTGTTTTAGGGTTGTCAGAATTAGCAAATGAAAATACCAGATGCTAGTTAAATTTGAATGTTATATAAAATAAGAAATGATGATTTTTTAGTATAAGTAAGCTTCACATATTGCATGGGACATACTTATACTAAATAAAATTCATTATCTGCATTTGAAATTTAACTGGGCATTGTGTATTTTAACTGACAACCCTATATACTTCTCCATTTATGTAATTTGAGATTTCTTTTTCTCCCTGAATTATCCAAGCAATTAAAAGAAGCACGCACCTTTGTGGAATACACATTGTTTTACTTTCTTTTTAAATTATCATAATAAGACAATATAAACAGTCTTTAAATATGCTAACATCTGAATTTAAATATACAAACAGGACACTTTTTATGGCTGTGAAATTAAGATTCACACTTTGATTTTCTATACAAAGCCTAGGTCAGTAGGCCTCCCTGTGGCTATTTTATAAACATAATACTAACTCAACTCCAATTAAGATAAAAAGAATTATTTTGATGGAAATTCAGGCTAGATTTTAAAAGACTCGAAATCCATTATATGCTTCATCACTCTTACTTGAGGTGAACATAAAAGTCACTCTTGTGGCAACCCCAATGCCCATTCCATTTCATTCTGCCTAATTACCATACTTAGTATCAAACCCCAAGCTAAGTTACTGATACAGTATCTCAGTTATCTATTCCTGTGTAGCAAACCAGCCCAAAACTTAGTGGTTTAAAAGACCACTTATTTTATTTGCTCATAGTTCTACAATGTTAGCTAGATTTGGCTGAATAGTTGTTTTGCTGTCTGGCTGGTGGTCTATTGGATGGACATATTCAGAAAGTAAGATGGCTAGACACTCAGCTTTGCTAGAACCCTGGGGCATCTGGTTTTCCCTCTCTTTATGTTCTTCTGGGTCTTTCTTTATGTGGCCTCTTTAACTGCTTGTTCTAGGTGGTCTCCTCAGTAGAAGAACTGGCCTTGATTTTTCATGGTTCTCAAGTGTGCAGAATTGGGAGCTAGTAAGTCTTCTTAAGGTACAGGCCAGAAACTTGTGCATAGGTCAGTGCTCCTTCCACAACATTCTGTTGATTAAAGTGAGTCACAAGGCCAGCACAACTCAAAGAGAATACCTAGAAGTATAGCTAATTTGGAGCAATCAGTGTAACAGACAACCACATTCAGTTAAGTGTTGATCAAAAGGTAGCAACTTGAACAAGTTAATTTAATCAAGTTTGATTATACCATTAAATAAATATTTTCTGCATTTATTATTTTTTAATTTCTTAAGTAAATGAAATCGGGGACAGATGAAGAAACTTGTTCCAGTACATGAAACTATTAATGTGAATAGAGTCCTAGATTCTTGTTGAATATATATTAGTTTATTTATTTATTTATTTATTTTTTATTTATTTATTGTGGCATAAGTAACATACAGGCAATCACACAAATCTTATTTGCACAAATTCATGAACTTTTACATTTGTGTGTTATTGTATAAATACTACTTAGATGAAAATGTAGAACATTTAAAGCACTCCAGAGCACTTCCTGTGTACCTTCTTCCTCAGTTCCTTCCAACATAACCATTATGACATTTATAAACACAGATTAATTTTACTTGCTTTTGTCTAAGCTGTGGTTTCTGTTGGTAAATATTCATGAGTACTTGAAAAGAATATGCATACTGCAGTTACTGATGTTATACTTCTATACAGATCAATCAGGTAAATTTGATTAATGTTTGTCAAATTATCAATATCCTCATTAATTTTTTCTGCTTATTCTACCAGATATTTGGAAAGGCATATTAAAATGTCCAACTATGTCTGTACACTTGTCTATATCTCCCATAACTTCCATCAACCTCTGCTTTTTAAATTTTGAAGATGGGTTGTTGGGTTAATACACATGGTTTTGAGGTACTTTAGCTATTTATGTGCTGAATCTTTTATTCTCATATTATTTATTTGATATCTACTATGTACAGTAAAGTGTGCTAAGAAAACCAATTTTGTGTTTCCATAGTAAACATACAGTATCACCTAAAAAAAATCATGCTATAAAATCATAGTTGTACACCTTTCCCTATCTGTTCAATTTAAGTAGAGTATAAAATTATGAATACAGAATATGGTCTCTGAAGTCACTATATGAGTCATTTTGGAATTTTTTTTTCATTTTGGATGATTTTATTTGTACACCCATGGCTAACCGTATGCACTAATCACAGGTGTTATATACCATATCCTCTCCAAACACGTAGCCATTTCCAGTTTATTTAAACATCCCTCAGTTTCCCTACATGAACAGATGCCTAACTCCTCTATAGCATTCAGTTCAAGTGGAAGATACGTTCTTTTCAAGTAGTGAAATTAGATCCAAAAGTCAAGATTTTTTTCTCACACTTCTCTGACCACAATGTTGATGATAAGTCATCCACCTGATTATCCTCTTTGAAATAATACACACCCCACTGAAGGGAATTTAGTTTTTCTTGCCATTTGTCGCAGCAAATGTCCTTAGATGTTAATTCCATTAGACCTACACCATCCTCAAATAAGGAGAAAGTAGCTTGATAACCTTCAATAAAAATTTATATTTGACAATTTCTTGCTCTTCTTTTACATCTTCATTTTTGTTCTCCAAAGGTTTTCCTACAAAGTATTTATTTTACCAGAGAGGTTAAATAAGACAAATTGAGAAACTCCAAATAATTTGCTGAAAAGTTAACTTAATCTGATCAAGGTCCAAGTGAATATTGGATACATTTGATAGAAGCACTAAAAAACTTTTCATCAGTTTCCCTTTATTTAATTATGGTGGATACACACACACACACACACACACACACACACACACACACACACACACACCCCTTGTATAATCTTAATATTCTATTATTAAACAACTTATTTTTAATATACTACGCATATGTAGTTCAACATGATTTTCATCAAGTCAGCATGGAAAATATTTTTTAGAAGTGCTCAGTATAATTACATATAATGATTTAGAGTTTATTGTAGGGATCACATTTTACTCTTATGTATCTGGAGAATTACAATTTGCTATTTTTAAGAGAATTAAAATGTAAAACCTCAAAATGCCGTATGGTGCAAATTGCATAAGAAGACCATTGGCACATTCACATTTTAAATGAATATATTTTATAATTTAAGAAAATTGTAATGATTTTGTAATAATTTGATACATTTTGATAAAATTTTACCCAAGTAAAAAGATGGGAGTTAGGCTGCCATTAAGAGATCTGCCATTATCCAACCTACATATCTAACTAGCCAACTAAGTTGATGAGCATAAGCTAATCATTTAAACTCCATGAGCATAAGTATTCTCATGTGTAAGATGGTGGACTAAAACAAGCCAATCTTTTTGGTAATCATAAGAATAAAAATTTGTTAGAACAGCCATTAGGAAAAACTACCAAAAAACAAGATGTTTCTCATATTTGACTATAAGAAAATGTTTTTTTGTTTTGTTTTGTTTTGGGGAAAACCTAAACAAGAAAAACTAGGCGAATGAGCAAAACATTAAAGAAAAATTGAAGGTATTTAAAATGTAAAATTGAATATATTTATGTATAGTTTAATTTCTAAGTTGTAGGACAAGAACAACTTGGTCTTTCAAAAAGAAAAACATGGATTAAAACGTACTTACATGGAAGCTCAGCACGACGATTTCAATCACAACTTGGGTTAATTAACTGGTTCCTGTGGAACTTTGTAAAGGTTAAGTGTAAGGAAAAAAGGAAAATGTAACTCGTAATTTAAAATTCATTTGCTCATTTATTCTTTTCTAGTTCTATGAAGTGAAATAATATATAGATGGAGAAAAAGTAGGCCACTGAAAAAAGGAGTTCCTTCCTTCCATCTTCTCCCTGACAGACTATGAAAGTCTGACTTCTGCCTGGCAATTGGAGAAAGCAATTGCTTAAAAAGCTGTAAGTACTACTTAGGAGTTAATTGATTCTGACAATGCAGTGACAACACTAGCTTTGTGCAATGAAGAATAGCAGGGAGTCCAAGACCAGTCTGACTTCCGGTTGCCCCAGTGGCCCTAAGATTGAAGTTTTTGCCTACATCCAGAATCCAGATTTCTGTGAAGACTGAGGAATGTTTTCTGACTTCCCTAAAAAGAGAGAAACTAGGCAGGGTGAGGGTGGCTCTCGTCTGTAATCCCAGCACTTTGAGAGGTCGAGGCGGGCAGATCACGAGGTCAGGAGATCGAGACCATCCTGGCTAACACGGTGAAACCCTGTCTCTACTAAAAATACAAAAAAATTAGCTGGGTGTGGTGGCGGGCGCCTGTAGCCCCAGCTACTCGAGAGGCTGAGGCAGGAGAATCACTTGAACCTGGGAGGCGGAGCCTGCAATGAGCCGAGATCACGCCACTGCACTCCAGCCTGGGAGACAGAGCGAGACTCTGTGTCAAAAGAAAAAAAAAAAAAGAGAGAGAGAGAGAAGCTAATTCTATTTAGGTATGTTTAAGTCTGCTTGAATAACATCCTGTCCTGATTTGTACCAAACACATGTACTGAGGTTTTTGTTTGTTTGCTTTAATATGGGTACTACATATACAAAACCTAAATGCATGATTGTGAGATTTCAATTTAGTTTAACCGCCTTTTATTAAAGACCAGATATGCTAGATAGGTTTCGTGTTGGAGTATAAAAAGAATAAGATATGGCTTCAATGTTTAGTTTTTTATCATGCAGCATGCCTTCTAATTGTTTACATTCCTTTTGTAAACGACTTCTCTTACTTCAACATCTTTTTTAAACAGTTGAGTAGGTCCACCCAAACAGTTTAATTTCATTTTGTACAAATGTGTATAATAGACAAACATGAATAATCATTATCAAATCAACTACTATGTGCTTGACACTCTGCTGGGCTTGTTTACATAAAAGAAAATCTTATTCGGTCATCAAAATTGTTTTCGTGTTATACATGGGGATAGTGTCTAATCCAAGATGATTCAATTACAATGTAATAGAGACAGAGGCCTACCATCCCTGATGATGGCAGGTTGTATGCTCTACACTATTGTAGCTGGGCTGCAAATGATGGCCGACCTTGGGATTTTAGCGTAATATAGTGTTCCTGAGCAACCCTAACATTAAAACTTGAAGTGTGGTTTCAAATTTGGCTATGCTGTGTTCTTACTAGAAGATCTTGGACAAGCCACTTAAACTTCCTGTGTCTTCGATTTCTCAATTTTACATAGGGATAGTTTACCTCATAGTGTTACTCTGATGATGACTTTAGTTAGCATATGTATAGTTAATATATGAAGAGGTCATATTGATAAATGCGTCAAGTTAGCTATTATTATCACTAAATAAGAACAACCTTTGACAGATTTTCAACCTGATTGTGAAGTGATTTCACAGAGTTCTTGAGACTAAATAATGCTATCTACAAAAACATGCTTAGACTTGTATCTGACAGTAAATATCAGCTACTATTATAGTAATTGAATGTGATTAACACCACATATTCACCCATCATATGTCTCATATGCAAATCATTCTGTCCACACTCAAAAATGGAGAAATACAAACTTAGGAGATTTCTTTTTCGGTGATAAAACTGATCTAATTAATTTTATTAAATAGACCTAGTCAAACAAGTTCTAATTTTTAACCAAAGAGAGCATCATCGATGACAAACATATGAAGAAACAGTAAAATTCAAGAGGCAGATTTCTTCATCAGTAAATGGGGAATGTTGAATGGAATTATTTTTAAGGTGATTCAAATTCAACTGCCTCTTTCCTGATCAGCCTATTTTCTTTATTTGATCAGCCTATTTTATTTAAACAAACAACAATTATATTTCCAGAATGTTCACGCTAGAGATGCATTTGGAGTGGATGGGTTGTAGGGATGAGGAAGCATTAGGTGACTTATCTTGAACTGTGTATACATAGCAAACACAAACTAGGTTTCATGTAGATTGAACATTTATGAACAATTTATATTTATGGTTGGCTAAAACCCTTCAAGAACAGACCCTGGCACTGATAGTATAAAACTAAATAAGTCTTTGCTTACAATATGTTGTGTATATTCATGCTTTGAATTAAAAATATTTTATATAACTATTGATTTATTCCTAAAATGGAAAGAGAATTGACAAGGAAGGGTGTAGGGAAATGATGTTATGCCACAATTCTTGCAATGATTTTTTTTAGGTGTTATGGATAAGTCATTTAATTCTACTCTCCTCAATTTTTTCACCGTAAAATGCTAGAAATGTACAAATTTCTAATACCCACTCTACTCTATTTGTTCATATATCTATGCAATGTTTACTACTCATTATGTTTTTATTAATAAGTTGGCAGTTTTATATTTAACAAAGAAGCTAATTAAGTATTACATATTTTCTTATGGGTTGTAAATAAAGAAAGCAATATGTTACAGATGCATTGTTTTATTGGTTACAAAAGAATTTATTCCTCCAAAGTGGTCCTTTGGTATGTATTGTATAACACAGTGGTCTTTAAATGGGACATTTTCAATCATAGACCCAAGCTAAGTTTTCATTTCCCTTTCACTGGAACTATGTTGCTATCTGTCATCTGTATCATAGCAGGCCAGAGATTGTTTATTTATAAGAATATAGCTTTAGATCCTTAGACCATATGATTGCATAAAATCTGTTTGTGTCTGAAGAGATCTTGAATATCCCAAGGAAATAACCATCTCTGCACACAGAGTTTAAAGAGAGAGCCTGTATTTTCAATTGCACGTTCACTTTAATCTGAAAAACATGTAGTACCTTGAAAACAATAGTAAGATAATACATCCTGGTAAATTAGAGCCAAAGAAAGAGCTTCTCCCTTTACTGGTGTGTTCTTACAGCCCACATGAGTGTGGCAGTAATATTTAACTTGTCAGTCAAGATATTTGAGAAAATAATCATATTAATGAGTCTTAGGCAGGAATGAAAGGATGTGCCTGGCATGCTTGTTTATAAAATTTGCCAGACTCATTAAAAGTCAGTTACATCGTATTAGTAATAATGGACATGTTGCTATAAACACAACAGCTTGGCCATTTCTAGTTGTAATTACCAGTCATAAATTTGACTAAATATAAAGCTATACAAGCAATACAATCAAAATTTTTTTAAGAAACAGTAACAGAAAACATTTTGTTTAAAAATCTCCTTAAAATGCCAGAAATACATTTTCCTACCTATCAAACATAATATATATTGATAAATAACTAGAAATAACACTCCTTGTCCATAATACAAAGACATGCAAAATTAACATCTTTAATGAAATAATAACTTAAGGCCTTTAATCTGTATTAACAAAAAGCAAGTATTAAGGTTATTTTCTTCACTGGCCATTTCAAAAATATTGGTATATTCATCATGACTCTAAACATGCCTTATCAGCTATACAATGTAAGCCTCGGAAGCATTCCTTATTGTTCCCCCATAGACAGTTCTGTTTGTATGTACTGATATATAAAAACTCTTCCATGCATTATAGTCAGCTGAATTAAAGGTTCATTCATTTATTTAACAAATATTGATTGGGCAAGTAACAAACACGAGGCATAAACATTGGATACAAGCACTGTAGCCATATTAGTAAATAATACAGACACATAACTTGGCCACTTGAAGCCTACAATTAAGTAAATCAATGTTGAATGCGGAGAGAGAGCTAACATTTTGTACTCGCCTTTAACAGTTCTGTTCAAACATCACAAACATCATTTTCTTAAGAAGACATATTAGAAACACCAAAGCAGCTCAGTGCCTCCTGTTATACCTAATAATGGTCTATTTTCATATATATATACACACACACATATATATAAATTATATATATTTTTAAATTTTAATTAAATAATTGGGCTATTAGTTGTTTAATGTCTGTTTTCTAGCTAGAATGTAAGCTCTGTAAGAACAGAAACTGTTTCTTTTAATATTCTGCTATATCTCTAGTGCCTGGAGATTGATTTACACAAAAGTTAATGAACATGATTTTATTTGATTCTACAAACAATAGCATAATATTTGCAGAGTCAAACTAATTAATACAACCATACCAGATTTCTTGATTAATAGCTTTTTCCATTCAGCACTTTGAATACATTTTTCTACTGCCTTCTGGCTTCCATGGTTTTTCTCCATGAGATAGCAGCTGTAAATTTTATTGAGGATTTCTTGTATGTGGTGAGTCACTTCTCTACTGACACTTTCTGGATTGTCTCTTTGTCTTTAAATAGCTTGACTATGAAGTATTTAGGTGTGGATCTCTTTGAATTGGTATTGCATAGACTTCATGGAGCTCCTCAGACATGTAGATTAATATTTTTCATCAAATTTGAGAAATTTTAGGCTATGATTTCTCAACATCCCTTTAACCCTTTCTCTCTCTCTTTCCCTTCTGAGACTCCTGTTATGCATATATTGGTACCCTCGGTAGTTTTCCACCTGTCTTTGAAGCTCTGTTTATGCTGGGTGTTGGGGCATGCCTTCAAAGCTCAGGCAGGCAATTTCCAATTCTGCCTATTCAATTACTTGCACAGAACCTCAGAATCAGCCAGAGGTAAGAGCTTAAGTTCTTCCAAGATCTTTCCTAGGTACACATATCATCCATATATCCAGAGGGTATTAAAAATACTCTCTAGACATCCCTGTCTTGAGCTTGTTTTCCGGTTATTTGGTTAGCTGCTTCTTTGCCCCAACTTGCAGTGCTACCCCCAGATCTATTCTTTCCACTTGCTTCTATATTATTTCTTCAGGGTGGATTTTGAGGGTGAGAGGTAGCAGCCCATGTTAGTTTGCCACCATGTTGAAAGAAATCAGATGCTCCCTCATATGTAAAATATGATAAGAAAAACGTGTGGAGAATCAATTGTACAATAAGAAAGAAATATGGAAAAAATGGTTAGGGAGACTATGGTAGTGAGAAATGATGAGAGAAATGATGATGGTTTGGAAGTCAGTGGATCTGGTTATAATTTGTAGGTAAAGCACATGGGCTTCTAATGGAAAGTGTGTTGTGTTTGTGAGTGTTTAATCAATATAATTGTGAGGTGTGCAGCCAAACAACTGGTGGATGGTCATGCCATTTACTGAGATAGAACGAGGGATGAAGTGAAGGAAGGGAGTCAATGTATTTTAAGCACATTAAGTTTTAATCCAATTTACTCTCCAAATGCAAATGTTAAGTAGGATATATAAGTCTAGAATTAGGGAAGGGATGCATATGGGGAACCACCATTAAATAGATAATAAAGAAAAGCATGGGATTAGGTGAGGTCACTTGTTGGAAGAATGCTGACATTAAAGAAAATGATCCAAGGTCTGAAATCTAGGTTACTTCAAAATGTAAACATTGGGCAAGGCACAGTGGCTCACGCCTGTAATCTCAGCACTTTGGGAGGCTGAGGCAGGCGGATCACAAGGTCAAGAGATCAAGACCATCCTGGCCAACATGGTGAAGCCCCGTCTCTACTAAAAATACAAAAATTAGCTTGGCGTGGTTGCAGGTGCCTGTATTCCCAGCTACTCAGGAGGCAGAGGTAGGAGAATCGCTTGAACCCGAGAAGCAGAGGTTGCAGTGAGCCAAGATCACACCACTGCACTCCAGCCTGGGCAAGGGAGAGACTCCGTCTCAAAAAAAAAAAAAAAAAAAAAAAAAAAAGTAAACATTGGGTAAAGGAAAAAGATAAGCAATAAAGGATGAAATATATGATGACTGTAATAACAAGAAATGTATAGTCTCATTAAAGCCAGAGAAATTTAGTCTTTTAAGCCCAACTGGAATGAACTGAAGTAATAATGAGGATTGAGAAAGCAGAGATTGAAGAATAAAGAAAACCTTTGGAGGAATTATTATAATGTAAAGTGGATGCTAGAAATGGAAAGTTAACATGGAGTAAAGATAGCTTTTATAAAGTGAGAGATAGTAAAGCAGGTGGGTGTGTGTGGGTGGGTGAGTGTTTGTGTATTGATATCAACAATCCGGGAGAGAAAAAAAATAGATGGTGTCAAGTAAATAGTCACAAAAATGAAGTCTAGAGTAGGTGAAAGGTGAGTAGAATCCACTCCTTCTCCCTATTAGTTCTAGTCAGACTAATCACCAAACACTTGCAGACTTACATATTTTTTTAAAAACTTGCAAACAGATCTGGATACATAGAAAGTACTTTGCTGTCTCTCCAAAAGTTACGTTGTAAGTGTATTGCATGGTCTGTGTTGTATACTGTTACGAGGAGCTAGGATAATTTATTTCTAAGAGAATCAGCAATCGAGTAGCTCTAAATTCTTTCAAGTTCAAAGGTGTATATGACAAATTCCAACCAGGAAAACCAACACCACTTGAGATTTTTCACACTGATGGACTTTAATTTAAAACGTTTGTTTCATGGCAATGGAAAATTAAAAAGCCAAACAGGGGATGTTAAGGGAATCTAGAAATTAGCAACAACAGAAAGTCACAACCATTCCTAGGCTGTTGGAAGACTTTGGTTTCAGCAGAGTGCAGAGGCAGGAGATGTGTGGGAAGTAATTTTTCCGGAAATGACCCAGAAACAGAGAGGGAAGGAAAAATATCCTTCCTTCTTTCTTTCTTCTAACCTATAATCTTCTGCCAAAGCCTCTTATTGTCAAACTTTGCCAGAAACCAGCGAATAAGGGAGCCTAACATAACACCCTCCATAAACAGAGCTGAATGTATGGGTAGGAATGCAGCTCAGAACAAATCAATAGTTGATTAGAATAGACAGTATTAATCTTTCATACTGATGAAATGTCAAATCAGTTGCAATTGCAAGAAATAGTGCAAAAAATTAATGCAACTGTATTCACAGATGAAAATAAAAATGATAAATTTTGCAGTAGAAAAAGTAAGACAACTATGATAATGTTTACTAAAAATGCATCTTCTTAAGTAAAATAATGTATGTTACATGAGATTAGAAACTTTCTATTCTATGCTGTATCACTACAATCTAGGACAGTATAAGGAATATAATAACCATTATACAAATTTATTTGTTGTACAAATAAATAGATTGGAATGTTTTGTAAAGTATTCAAAGCTGGCCAGGTGTGGTGGCTCATGCCTATAATCCCAGCACTTTGGGAGGCCAAGGTGGGTGGATCATGAGGTCAGGAGATTGAGACCATCCTTGCCAACATGGTGAAACCCCGTCTCTATTAAAATACAAAAAAAAAATTAGCCAGGCATGGTGGTGCACGCCTGTAGTCCCAGCTACTTGGGAGGCTGAGGCAGGGGAATCACTTGAACCCAGGAGGCGGAGGTTGCAGTGAGCCGAGACTACGCCACCACACTCCAGCCTGGCAACAGAGCGAGATTCTGTCTCAAAAAAAAAAAAAAAAAAAAAATTACACTCAAAACTATATTTGTAAACTTAAGATATCTTGAAAATGTATATTTGTGACCTACAAATGGGACTGATACTAGCATACATAACTATCTTCTTGTAACAAAAATTTTATTGATATAGTTGATATCAGAATAATGACATTAAAAAGGAAATGATCAAGTAAACAAAAAATAAGAATAAGTGTAATGAAAGTATCTTACCTGTATAAAAAGCTCTGTGTGTAAGTATCTTAATTCCTTAGTGCACTATTGACTATTGCAGTTTCTGGATGACATTGACCAGCCGGATATTCTGATCTACAGGAACATGGGGATATTTTTTATGGGCTAAGGTTTAGTGCATCTCAAATTTTTGTTAACACAAATTTTTCTTTTAGAGTAATATTTTAGAATCAGACTTTCCTTTAACTCTGTTGACATAGGCTTTGACACTAGTACACACATAATTTGTAATATTTTGTTAAATAACATTAACATTTTGTTTGCTACTTCTATTCTAAAGTGATAATTATGTAATTTTCGTAGTTAATTTTTGTTGAGTCAAAGCTGTGATTCCAAAATTAATATAATACTATATATGTAGTAGCTTCTCTAAACATATTTGTTAAGAATATCACTTTAAGTTTTGATTAACATCCTGAGTTACAGTGTATCACTGTAAAAAACATGTACATTATCTATATACTTATTTGTACTCTATTAAAACTGAATTGCATACATTTTAATTTAAAACTATACTGATATTTAATTTCTACTCTTGTCGATAAAACCATAAGAAGCCATCATTACCCAGGATATGTTTTCTATGGGATTTACTTCATTACCATGTTTATCTGGTTCAGATGAATTATTTGACATACAAATATTGAATTTAAAAAATATGACAAGTGTCAGTCTATACACTGCAAATGAGTTTGACCTTCATTTGGATTTCTTGTCTGCCAATGTAAATAAATCAGGTTAGTTAATAGGCAATTTGAATTATTCTTATAGAAAGGTATATATATAGGGTATGATATGTCCATAAAACATCCTAGGATAGTTAATTATAAGAATCTTTTAAATCAAGAGTCAATCTTTTGCATTTGTAAGTTCTTTGACCTTATCAAAGCTCTGGCATATAGGAAGCACTAAATCAATAGTTATTGAATAAGTAAAATATTCATTAATTTCATTTTCATATCAAGCTCGACAAATGCAATGGGATAAAAAAAATCAAACATATTTTCAAGCATCTTCATAAATAACAGCACAATAGCATGATAAAGTTTGAAATATGTGAAGATTTCTTCTATGTTATATATTTGTCATGATTGATTAACTTGAAGATTTGTGTTACAAACTATTAATTTCATTTAAAGCATATTATTTCTTTTTATGGTGCCAATTTCCTTTTGTGAATTAGTTTTGCTTTTGACATAATTACCTGGTTATTTTGGCATTGTGTAAGTGTAGGTCTTTCTTTGCCAGCCAAGTTCCCTTTCTTTGCCAGGAAAGGCGTGGGACCCCTTCAGGGGAAGAAATGGGAACAGCTGTCCTATCTAGTGTTAGTGCCAACTTGAGTCTTTTTAGGCCAATTCAGGCCAGTGACACTCTAGGAAGCTCATGCACCAAACTGGAAAAGTTTATTGGTCTCCTTATTAACAATTTTTGAGGAAAATGTATAGGTATACAAAATCTTCCTGTTTTTTTCATACTAAGCTTCATAGAAGTTAACTGAAAATTTACAATAAGGGGGAGATTGCTGTCAGCAAAATGGATTTTATTCTCTATGCCAGACTAGTAGAGCTATTTCTACACAGCAGTTTTCTCTTCTGAAGCTGAACAGCAGCAAGGTGAGTAATTATTAGAAGCACAGCAAGTTCCTGGATGCAGCCAGCTTGGTGAAGAGCATATTCTAAGACATGTGAATGCATGTAGGGAGAAAAAAGGATTTCCAAGGCAAGCAGATACCTTTGAAGAGTTTATACCCCTAAAGTAATCCCAAAGGAACAATTTTAGCTGTTTGATTCTCTTTGTAAGGTACAACATGACCTGATCTAGACTATATGATATTATGATAGCTATTTATTCAAAGGGATGGCCACATGTACAGTCTCAAGTTCCAGATAGAATTATTTTTCTAGTTATGCACAGAACATTAGTTTAAACTAGAGCTATAATCATAACTTTGTTTCTGAATTACAGTTAAGAGAAAAATTTATTTAAAAGCATGCATCATTTGCACAGAACTTTTCTTAAAAAGCATTTACCAATTCATTAATTTTTCCTCTTTTCTGATTCCAAATGGCCATCTCTAAGCTATGTGCTGATGGAAAGGCAACCTTAGATGGTGAGGATTATAGAGAGAATGATCTGTTTCAATGTACATTATACATGAAGACTGAAGAATATGGTTGCTTAAGGACTAAACCTTATTTGCCCTCAAGCGTTTAGGTTATAGAAATATTTATTGTAGTTACCAACAAGAAACTAGACTATACGGTGCACAGTGCTTTCTAAAGCATAACTATTTGTGGTCAGAGTGATTTATTTATTTTCATTTCATATTTGCCTTTCGGATGCCTTGGTCATGGGGGGCTTATTCCTTTTATAGGTCATGAGTTTTAATTGTCATTTACACCTTAGCATTAGCACATTGATTTAGACTGTTAGTTTTCACGTCATACTTGACTTTCAGGACATAGATGAATTACTTTTGAAGTTACAGAATGCCTAAAAAAGAGATGTACATTTTTCTGTATAAATAACTCAAAGAAATAGTTTGATTGAGGAATATCATTAGCGAGACTAAAAAAAGATATGGAGACAAATATGACACTACAATTTCCTGATGCCATTAGTATTTATTTCATAATTTCATTTTCTAATCTTTTGCCTCACTGCCCTCTCCTGGGAGTAGGGCTGCAAAATTAAAAGACTGATTTATTTGCACTATAATGTGAACTTTGTTATAGACTGGCCATGGACTGATGATGGGTTATTCACTAGAATATAGAATATTCTGTAAAGAGATAAAATAATATTACAAGCAACAACATTAACTTTTGCCTCAAACTATATTCTAAAATTATTCAACTCAGGACAAAACAAATTGCAAAGGAACATTCTGGAAGTACTGATCAGAGACAGTGAGTAGAACCTGGGTGTGTGTGTGTGTGTCTTCTGTGAAGGCATATTTTTAACAA
Organism: Pongo pygmaeus; assembly: GCF_028885625.2. Classification (NCBI taxonomy): domain Eukaryota; kingdom Metazoa; phylum Chordata; class Mammalia; order Primates; family Hominidae; genus Pongo; species Pongo pygmaeus. The sequence goes on along the minus strand of NC_072373.2, from coordinate 150,183,930 downwards.
CATCGAAGATGCTGCTGAGATTCACTTAACTAATGACTGAAGGTCAATGTTGCTCCACTATTTTTAAAAATCTGAAAAAATTTATGAGTCCAAAGTTATTTACCAAAAAAGAATATATTAGAATTTTGCATTTATAGAAAGGATAACACAAAGGCTCTGATATGGTTTGGCTGTTTCCCCAAATCTCATCTTGAATTGTAGTTCCCATATCCCCATGTGTCATGAGAGGGACCTGATGGGAGGTAATTGAATCTTGACGGCAGTTACCCCCATGCTGCTGTTCTTATGATAGTGAGTGAATTGTCACAGGATCTGATGGTTTTTTAAGGGTTTTTTTCCTCTTTACTCGGCACTTCTCCTCCCTGCCATCATGTGAAGAAGGATATGTTTGCTTCTCCTTCGGCCATGATTGTAAGTTTCCTGAGCACTCTCCAGCCATGCAGAAACATGAGTCAATAAAACTCTTTCTATTACGAAGTACGCAGCCTTGGGTGGTTATTTATAGCAGTGTGAGAATGAATCAATACAGTAAATTGGTACCACAGAGAGTGGGGTGCTGCTATAAAGACACCAGAAAATGTGTAAGCAACTTTGGAACTGGGTAACAGGCAGAGGTTGCAAAACTTTGGAGGCTCAGAAGAAGACAGGAAAATGTGGGAAAGCTTGGAACTTCCTAGAGACTTGCTGAATGGCTTTGACCAAATTGCTTATAGTGACATAAACAATTAAGTCCAAGCTTTGGTGTTCTCAGAGGAAGACAGGGAACTTGTTGGAAACTGGAGTAAAGATCATTCTTGCAATGCAAAAGACTGGTGGTATTTTGCCCCTGCCCTAGAGATTTGTGGAACTTTGAACTTGAGAGAGATAACTTAGGGTATCTGGAGAAATTTCTAAGTGGTAAAGTGTTCAAGAGGAAGCAGAGCATAAAAATTTGAAAAATTTGCAGCCCAATGATGTGATAGAAAAAAGAAACCCATTTTCTGGGGAGAAATTCAAGCCAACTGCAGAAATGGGCATAAGTAATGAGGAGCCAAATTTTAATCACCAAGACAATGGTTAAAATGTCTCCAAGGCATGTCAGAGACCTTTGTGGCAATCCCTCCCATCATAGGCCCAGAGGCCTAGGAGGAAAAAATAGTTTCCTGGGCCAGGCTCAGGACCTTGCTGCTTTGTGTAGTCTTGGGAATTGGTGCCCTGAGTCCCAGCCATGGCTAAAAGGGGCTAACATACATCTCGGTCCATGGCTTCAGAGGGTGGAAGTCCCAAGCCTTGGCACCCTCCATGTGGTGTTGAGCCTGTGGCAGCACACAAGTCAAGATTTGAGGTTTGGGAACCTCCACCTAGATTTCAGAAGATGTATAGAAACACCTGGATGTCCAGTCAGAAGTTTTCTGCAGGGGTGGAGCCCTCATGGAGAACCTCTACTGGGGCAGAGTGGAAGGGACATGTGGGATTAGAGCCCCCAGACAGAGTCCCCACTGGAGCACTGCCTAGTGGAGCTGGGAGAAGAGGGCCACCATCCTTGAGATGAGATGCCAGAATTGTAGATCCATTGACAGCTTGCACTGTGTACCTGGAAAAGCCACAGACAGTGCCAGCCCATGAGAGCAGCCAGAGTGAGGCTGTACCCTGCAAAGCCACAGAGGCAGAGCTGCCCAAGGCTGTGGGAGCTGACCTCTTGCATTAGTATGACCTGGATGTGAGACATGGAGTCAAAGGAGATCATTTCAGAGCTTTAAGATTTGACTACCGTGCTGGATTTCAGACTTGCATGGGGCCTGTAACCCCTTTGTTTTGGCCAATTTCTCCCATTTGGAATGGGTATATTTATTCAGTGCCTGTACCCCCCATTGTATCTAGGAAGTAACTAACTTGCTTTTGATATTACAGGCTGATAGGCAGAAGAGACTTGCCTTGTCTCAGATGAGATTTTGGACCTGGACTTTTGGGTTAATATTGGAATGAGTTAAGACTTTAGGGGACTGTTGGTAAATATTGTAACACACTGAAACCAGGTAAAAAGAGAGGCATTGCCTTTAAACAATGATCTATTTGTTATCTATCTATCTATCTATCTATCTATCTATCTATCTATCTATCACCTCTATAAAGTATTTTACAGCACAGTTTTCTAAAAATTTTTTTGTTAGATATTACATTTGAATTTAGCTTACTTAAAATATCTGAGATGCAGCATGACAACTATTTATAAGTAAATCCATATATATAAATATCAATACAATTTTTATATACAAATATTTTGGTTTTAAATATTACTTTTTTTGATTTAAAAATCTTTGACATACTCTGCAGCAGTGGTTCTCAACCTGTTTTCATAACTGTCCATAAGAAGACATTAGATACACTAAAAAGAAATATTAAACACTGAAGAATGACAGTTTATCTGTAGGTTTGAGCTCTGGAGGGCTAAAACCATTGTAATATCTATATTTATTTATTTTTATTTCATTTCATTTCTCTTTTTTTTTTTTTTGTCCTTGATATGGTTTGGCTGTCTCCCCACCCAAATCTCATCTTGAACTATAGTTCCTACAATTCTCACTTGTCATGAGAGGGACCCAGTGGCAGGTAATTGAATCATGGTGGCAGGTCTTTCCCATACTGTTCTCATGATAGTGAAGAAGTGTCATGAGATCTGATGTTGTTGGTTTTTTTTCTTTTTTTTGAGACAGAGTTTCACTCTTGTTCTCCAGGCTGGAGTGCAATGGCATGATCTCGGCTCACTGCAACCTCCACCTCCCAGGTTCAAGCGATTCTCCTGACTCAGTCTCCTGAGTAGCTGGGATTACAGGCACCTGCCACTACGCCCAGATAATTTTTGGTATTTTTAGTATAGATGGCATTTCACCATGTTGGCCAGGCTGGTCTCGAACTCCTGACCTCAGGTGAGCCACCAACCTCAGCTTCCCAAAATGCTGGGATTACAGGAGTGAGCCATCACACCTGGCCAATCTGATGGTTTTATAAGGGGAGTTCCCCTGCACAAATTCTCTCTTACATGCACTATGGAAGATGTTCCTTTGCTGTTCCTTCATATTCGCTGTGATTGTGAGGCCTCCTCAGCAATGTGGAACTGGGAGTCCATTAAATCTCTTTCCTTTATAAATTATCCAGCCTCAGGTATGTCTTTATCAGCAGTACGAGAACAGACTAATACACTGCCTCATCTCTAGACCAACTATTCCCCCTTGGGTCAATATCTCCCCATTAAAAATCCCTGTTCTATCGTGATCATAACATTTCCATTGCCTCTATTTTTCTATTTCCACAACTATTTTTCTGAGGCTTCACATTTTCTTTTCAGTTCAAAATGATTATAACTGATTGACATACAATTGCTTTTGTTACTTTTATTTTCAAAGGCTAATTTTAATGTAATTAAAATAAAAATTAAAGTTTTTAAATGTTATTTAATGTTTATTTTACTGACTTCAAAAGCTATTTTTGAAATGAGTTTTGATTTAGCCACCTCAAAGTTCTCAAGAATAAAAGCATTGATAGATTGATAGATATAAATAGATAGATAGACTGTATATATGTGTGTGTGTATAAGAATATTACAGATTTTAAAATAAAGCTTTTGCTTTATTGCATTGCTTCTATCCCTCTAAACTCATTTTCCCCTTTAAATTGCATGAATATGCAGTCTAAAATAACACATAATATATTCTTGTCAATGAATGTAATCAGGGTTGATTTCCTCAGTACTGTTGCCCCCATCTGTGTTCTTATTAGTATTTATTTTCTTTTCTAACACAAATTATTTCAAGAAAGGGAATTTTTTTTATATATTTTCAAACAAATTACACTTGTAAATGAAAAACAAATCCTCCAGGAGTTCTGACTTCAAAGTGTCTAAAGGCCAAAACTGGTTATTGGATTACTGATTGTATCTAAAAAATAACTGCTACATATACAAATGGTTTAAAAGCAAATATATTTTTTAAAAGATACAACTTGCTGGATCTGGCTTTATTTAAAAAATCATTTCCTATAAGTGTATTGATGTACAAATATGAAAGAATTAATAGTTCTTAAGACTTTTAAAATAACCAATACAAATTTTAGCCTTATTTTCTATCATTACAAAATTTACAATCCATAAAATATTATGGATATTTTTAAGGGAAAGAAGGATTTAAAATTAAAACAAGTCCTTTATTTAGGGCATACTGCTTATAATATGTAGTCCCAATAAGTGATACAGTAATATTTTTCACTAAATTTAAGAATGACAGCTAATTCCTTAAAATACTTAGTTATATACACAACTGTGATGCTGATTAAGTCGTCTAAAACTCTTTATAAGTTTATCTGTTTAGAAACTGGAATTGAAACATTAGCTCAATTATATCTTATAATTAGCTGATTAAAGACATGGATAATTTACAAGAAGCTGTATAAAAAATCAATTGTTTTATAAATGCTTCACATTTAGTTTTATAAAAAAAGTGATCTTATCATGACATTGTTAGGAGACAGTTCTTCATGGCTCTGTCACATTTCTGCATATCTTTTTCTGGACTGATCACCCTTCTCTAGACTATCTCAGCAAAGATGTTTGTAGAGAAAATGACCTTGAGAGATGAAGATTGTGCCCCTCCCCATGGACATGCACATCCTGAGCTAATGGCAGTTTCCTTTAGTTTTCATTTTCTGCTAGCCTTTATAATACTTTTTACATTATAAGTAGTTCTTGATAGTCACCTTCCTGCTTAAATGTTGTGATGATTAATACTGAGTGTCAACTTCATCGGACTGAAGGATGCACAGTATTTATCCTGGGTGTGTCTGTGAGGGTGTTGCCAAAGGAGATTAACATTTGAGTCAGTGAGCTGGGAAAGGCAGACCTACTCTTAATCTGGGTGGGCGCCATCTAATCAGCTGCCAGCATGGTCAGTATATAAAGCAGACAGAAAAACGGGAAAAGGCTAGACTGGCTTATCTTCCCAGCCTACATCTTTCCCCCAAGACAGAAGCTTCCTGCCATGGAACATCAGATTCCAAGTTCTTCAGCTTTGGGACACAGACTGAATTCCTTGCTCCTCAGCTTGCTGATGGCCTATCGTAACACCTTGTGATCATGTGAGTTAATACTGTTTAAAAAATTCATATACATATGTGTATATATATGTATATATATGTGTATATATATGTATATATGTATATATATGTGTGTGTGTGTGTGTATATATATATATGTGTATATTTTATTAGTTCTGTCCCACTAGAGAACTCTGACTAATACAGATTTTGGTACCAGGAGTTGGCTGCTTAATATGATTAGACCCCAAAATGCTAAAGACTCTACTTCTAATAGTATGGAGAACACTGATAGTCCTTGGTGTGAGCTGTTTAGAGAGTTATGCAGAATAAATTCATTTGATACTCTTGATTCACCACTTGTGACAGGCAAGGAGCTTAGTAACTATACATAATACCTTTGACATATGTGGAGAACCAAGGGACATAACAAAGTTTGTTGTTTGGTCCTAAGTTCACTGGACAAAGTGATGAAAGAAAATGGTGAACTCAGGGATTGCAACTCCCAGCTTCAGAAGCAGATATTGAGCCTCAAATCTGGTAATATTGCCCTGAATGAGAGTCTTATCTCCTGTAGAGAAAGAGCTGAAACTGTGGAAAAATAGACACAAGTTCTTATCATGCGAGTGGCTGACCTGCAAAAAAAGGTGCATGCACAGCCTCGCCAGGTGTCTACGTTAAAGTGAGGGCATTGATTGGAAAAGAATGGGACCCTGCTACTTGGAATGGAGATGTGTGTGAGGATCCTGATGAAGCTGCAAACACTGAGCTTGTAAACACTGATGAACCTTTTTTGCCAGAAAAACAGCTTCCCCCTCCCTAGTAGTGGCTACATTCCCTTCCCGACCCATGCTGCAATCAGTTTTTCCACCTTTTTCTGAAGAGATAAACCCTGCACTGCCTGAGGCAAGTGATGGTTTCCCCTGAGGCAGTTGTCAGGCTGATAATGTTGATTCTCCTTAGGAGCCACCCACAACACACCTGTTTGCTTCTAGACCTATAACTAAAGTCTCAGCAGGCCCCTAGAGGTGAGGCTGAGTGTGACCCATGAAGAGGTACCCTACACTCAAAAAGAACTGCTTGAATTTTCTAATTTATATAAGCAGAAATCTGGAAAGCAGACATGGGAATGGATATTAAGTGTGTGGGATAATGGTGGAAGGAACATAGGGTTGGATCAGGGTGAATTTATTGATTTGGACCTGCTAATAGGGATTCTGCATTTAATGTTGCAGCGCAGGGAGTTAAGGTTCTACTAGTTTATTTGCTTGATTAGCTGAAATATAGATTAAAAGATGACTCACTGTGAGTAAGCTGGAGATGCCTCATCTCCCCTGGTTTAATGTAAAAGAAGGGATCTGAAGGCTTAGGGAGATTGGGATGGTAGAGTGGATTAGTCACTTTAGACCTACTCATCCCAACTGGGAGGCACCAGAAGATATACCCTTGACCAATGTTTTGCAAAATAGATTTGCGAGGGCAGTACCTGCGTCTTTGAAGAGCCCTGTAATTGCTCTTCTCTGTATGTCAGATATAACAGTGGGAACTGCTAACACTCAACTACAAAATTTAAATATAATGGAAGTAATTGGATCCTGAGGTGGTAGGTGCCAAATGGTGGCACTCAACCATCAAGGGCAAGGTGGACGTAGCTACCATAATGGACAGCAGAGGCAAAGCAATCAGAATAGTTTGATTCATATAGAGCTCTGGCATTGGCTAATCACAGTGTTTTTAGAAGTGAAGTTGATAGGAAGCCTACTGCCTTTCTACTTAATTTACATAAGCAGAAAACTTCCAGGTTGAATGGACAAAAGACTAATTTGAATTATAAAAACAGAGAATCATGATCTGTCAATCAATTTCCAGACTTAAGCCAGTTTACAGACCTGGAACCCCTTGAATAAAGGGGCTGCTCAGTCCCCTTCAGAAAGGACCCCACTACACTACCGACAATTTATGCTATTAATCTTTCTCCCATCCTTCTCCAAGGAGACTTCTGGCCTTTTACCAGGGTAACTGTGCATTGGAAAAACGGAAACGATCAGACATGTCCAGTAGTCCACTTGTTCTGAACTGATATTGATTCCAGGGGACCCAAAATGTCAGTTTGGTACTCTAATTAAAGCAGGATGCCATTAGAGCTGCCTCTACCTAGAAAAATAGTAAATCAAAAACAATATCGCATCCCTGGAGGGATTGCAGACATTAGTGCCACCATCAAGGACTTGAAAGAAGCAGGGATGGTGATTCTCACTACATCCCCATTCAACTCTCTTATTTAGCCTGTGCAGAAGACAAGTAGATCTTGGAGAATGATGGTAGATTATCATAAACTTAACCAAGTGGTGACTCCAATTGCAGGTGCTGTACCAGATGTGGTTTCATTGCTTGAGCAAATTAACATATCTTCTGGTACCTGATATGTAGCCATTAATTTGGCAAATGCCTTTTTTTCCATTTCTGTACATACGGCCCACCAGAAGCAATTTGCCTTCAGCTGGCAAGGCCAGCAATACACCTTTACTGTCCTACCTCAGGGTTATATCAACTCTGTAGCTTGGTGTCATAATCTTATTTGGAGAGACATTGATCGCTTTTCACTTCCGCAAGATATTACATTGGTCAATTACATTGAGGACATTATGCTGATTGGATCCAGTGAGCAAGAAGTAGTAAACACACTGGTCTTATTGGTGAGGCATTTGCATGCCAGAGGATGGGAAATAAATTTGACTAAAATTCAGAAACCTTCTACCTCAGTAAAATTTCTAGGGATCCAGTGGTGTGGGGCCTGTTGAGATATTCCTTCCAAGGTGAAGGATAACTAGCTCCTTGTGGCCCCTCCTAAAACCAAGAAAAATGTACAATGTCTATTTGGATTTTGGAGGCAACATATTCTTTATTTTGGTGTGTTACTCCAGTCCATTAATCAAGTGACCCAAAAGGCTGCCAGTTTTGAGTGGGGTCCAGAACAGGAGAAGGCTCTGCAACAGGTCCAGACTGCTGTAAAAGCTGCTCTGCCACTTGGGCCATATGACCCAGCAGATCCAATGGTGCTTGAGGTGTTAGTGGCAGATAGGGATGTTGTTTGGATGCTTTGGCAGGCCCCCATTGGTGAATCACAGCAGAGGCCTCTAGTATTTTGGAGCAAGGCTATTCCATCTTCTGCAGATAACTACTCTTATTTTGAGACAGCTCTTAGCCTGTTATTGGGCTTTGGCGGAAGCTGAACATTTGGCTATGGGTCATCAAGACACCATGCAACCTAAATTGCCTATCATGAACTGGGTGCTTTCTGACCCATTTAGCTATAAAGTGGGTCATGCACAGCAGCATTTCATCATCAAATGGAAGTGGTATATATGTGATCGGGCTCGAGCATGTGCTGAAGGCACAAGCAAGTTACACGAGGAAATGGCTCAAATGCCCATGGTCTCCATTTCTGCCACCATTCATTCACTCCCCCAGCCTGCACTGATGGCCTCATGGAGTTCCCTGTGATCAGTTGACAGAGGAACAGAAGACTAGGGCCTGGTTCACAGATGGTTCTGCATGATATGCAGGCACCACCGGAAAGTGGACAGCTGCAGCACTACAGCCCCTTTCTAGGACATTCCTGAAGGACAGCAGCAAAGGGAAATCTTCCCGGTGGGCAGAATATCGAGCAGTACACTTGGCTGTGCACTTTGCTTGGAAGAGAAATGGCCAGATGTGTGATTATATACTCATTCATGGGCTATAGCCAATGGTTTGGCTGGATGGTCAGGGATTTGGAAGAACCATGATTGGAAAATTGGTGACGAAGACATTTGAAGAAGGGGTATGTGGATAGACATCTCTGAATGGTCAAAAACTGAAAATATTTGTACCCCATGTGAGTGCTCACCAATGGGTGACCTCAGCAGAGGAGGAATTTAATAATAAAGTGGATGACCCATTCTGTGGACACAACGGAGTCTCTTTCCCCATCCACCCCTGTCATTGCCCAATGGTCCCATGAACAAAGTGGCCATGTTGGCAGGGATGGAGGTTACACATGGGCTCAACAAATGGACTTCCACTTACCAAGGCTGACCTGGCTATGGCCTCTGCTGAATGCCCAATTATCCAGCAGCAGAGACTAACACTAAGCCCTCGATATGATATCATTTCTCGAGGTGATCAACCAGCTACCTGGTGGAAGGTTGATTATATTGGACCTCTTCTGTCATGGAAAGGGCAGAGGTTTGTCTTCAAGGAATAGACACTTACTCCGGATATGCATTTGCCTATCTTGCACACAATGCTTCTGCCAAGACCACCATCCATGGACTCATGGAATGCCTTATCCACCATCATGGTATTCCACACAGCATTGCCTCTGACCAAGGCACTCACTTTATGGCTAAAGAAGTGCGGCAGTTGTCTCATGCTCATGGACTTCACTGGTCTTACCATGTTCCCCAGCATCCTGAAGCAGCTGGATTGATAGAACAGTGGAATGGCCTTTTGAAGTCACAATTACAATGCCAACTAGGTGACAATACTTTGCAGGGCTGGGGTGAAGTTCTCCAGAAAGCTGTGTATGTTCTGAATCAGAGTCCAATATATGGTACTATTTCTCCCATAGCCAGGATCCCCAGGTCTAGGAATCAAGGGGTGGAAGTGGAAGTGGCACCACTCACCATCACCCCTAGTGATCCACTAGCAAAATTTTTGCTTCCTGTTCTCATGACATTACATTCTGCTGGCCTAGAGGTCTTAGTTCCAGAGGGAGGAATGCTGACACAACAATGATTCCACTGAACTGGATGTTAAGATTGCCACCTGGACACTTTGGGGTCCTCCTACGTTTAAGTCAACAGGCTAAGAAGGGAGTTACAGTGTTGACTAGAGTGATTGACCCAGACTATAAAGATAAAATCAGTCTACTACTCCACAATGGAGGTAAGGAAGAGTATGCACTATCATGGAATACACGAGATCCATTAGGGCATCTCTTAGTACTACCATGCCCTGTGATTAAAATCAATGGTAAACTATAACAGTCCAATTTAGGCAGGAATACAAATGGCCCAGACCCTTCAGGAATGAAGGTTTGGGTCACTCCACCAGGAAAAAAAAAAAAAAAAAAAAAAAAAAACTTGATCTGCTGAGGTGCTTACTGAAGGCAAAGGGAATACAGAATGGGTAGTAAAGAAGGTAGTCATCAATACCAACTACGACCACGTAACCAGTTGCAGAAACGAGGACTGTACCTGTCATGAGTATTTCCCCCTTCTTTTGTTAAAAACATGTTTGTGCATGTGTACACTAGTTCTAAGAAAATATCTTCATTTTATTTCCTTTTTCCTTTATCATGTGACATAAGATTTATTGACTTCATATCAGCATTTAAGTACTGTTAACTTTATATAGCTTTTGGGTTGGGAATTGGTGCGTTTCAAGTTGTACGAAGAATAGTTTTATTATGTTAGGCATAATTACGACCTTATTATTGTCTTTATTTGAAGATTTTATATGATCTTAGGAGATGTGTATGGGTTCAATTTGACAAGGGGTGGACTTGTGATGGTTAATATTGAGTGTCAACTTGTTTGAATTGAAGGATGCAAAGTATTGATCCTGGGTGTGTCTGTGTGGGTGTTGCCAAAAGGGATTAACATTTGAGTCAGTGGGCTGGGGAAGGCAGAGGCACCCTTAATCTGTGTGGACACAATCTAATCAGCTGCCAGCATGGCCAGGATATAAAGCAGGCAGAAAAACATGAAAAGGCTAGACTGGCTTAGACTCCCAGACTTCATCTTTCTCCAGTGCTGGATGCTTCTTGCCCTGGAACATCAGACTCTTAAATTGGTGGGGTGGGGTGGTGTGCCCCTGTAATCCCAGCTACTCGGGAGGCTGAAGCAGGAGAATCGCTTGAATCCCGGAGGCGGAGGTTGCAGTGAGCCGAGATCATGCCACAGCACTCCAGCCTGGGCGACAGAGCGAGACTCCGTCTCAAAAAAAATAAAAGGAACTGAAACCAAAAGTGTCTTCTGCATCAAGCTTCAAATGAGCCAAGTTCTTCAGCTTTAGGACTCAGACTGACTTCCTTGCTCCTCTGCTTGCAGACGGCCTGGTGTGGGACCTTGTGATCGTATGAGTTAATATTCCTTAATAAATTCCCCTTTATATGTATACCTATCCTATTAGTTCTGTTTCTCTAGCAAATCCTGACTAATACAAATGTTTTCTTTCTTTCCCTCTCGCTTTCTTTCTCTTTTTTCTTTCTTTCTTTTTCTTTCTTTCTTTCCCTTTCTTTTTCTTTCTTTCTTTCTTTCTTTTTCTTTCTTTCTTTCTTTCTTTCTTTCTTTTTCTTTCTTTCTTTCTCTCTTTCTTTCTTTCTCTCGTTCTTTCTTTCCTTCTTTCTTTCTTTCTTTCTAGGGTCTTGCTCTGTCACCCAAGCTGGAGAGCGGTGGCATCATCACAGCTTACTGCAGTCTCAACTTCACAGGCTCAAGCAATCCTCCCACCTCATCCTCCCAAGTAGCTGAGACTACAGGCATGGGCCACCATGCCCCGCTAATTTTTGTATATTTTGTGGAGACGGGGTTTCTGTGTGTTGCCCATGCTGGTCTGGAACTTTTTGGCTCAAGCAATTCACCTGCCTCGGCCTCCCAAAGTGCTAGGATTACAGGCATGTACCACTGTGCCTGGCCAACTTAAATGTTTTCAATGGTGGTACACTGCTTTTAGAATAAATATGAGAACATTCAAATAATCCATGGAATCTTCTATGTCCAAGCCTTCGCTTACCTCTTAAGCTCTATCTCCTCCACAATTTTCTCACATTCTCCTTGCAATAACACTGACCTTTCTTTTTATTCCTAATACTGGGAATTCATTTCCACATCTTCTGTGCCCTGAAGGCTCTGAAAATCCTTTTTAATGTATTTAACATCTACTCATGCTTTAGTTTTTAGTGCAGACATGAGTCTTTCAAAGAAACTTTAGCTAAATCCCAAGGCACAAGCAGATATTTATGTTATGCTCCTGTATAAATTCTTCTAATATTCCTTACCATCATTAATTATATTTTGAAATCAGATTTTTTTGTGTGATTTTTTAATGTTGTTTCACTTATTAGATTTTAAACTTCATGCAGGGAAGAACCAGAGTCTTTTGGGTGATAATTGCCATTCATAAGATGCCCAAAAGAATGTCACACATAAAACCTCACTTATACATAGTAGATAAAAATACATAATGTTTATTGAGCATTTAATATGTCACAAGAACTTTTTTTTTTGTTTGTTCGTTTTTGTTTTTGAGTTGGAGTCTTGCTCTGTGATCTGGGCTGGAGTGCAAAGGAGCAATCTTTGCTCACTGCAACCTCCACCTCCCGGGTTCGAGTGATTCTCCTGCCTCAGCCTCCTGAGTAGCTGGGATTACAGATGCATGCCACCATGCCCAGCTAATTTTTGTATTTTTACTGGAGACAGGATTTCACCATGTTGGTCAGGCTGGTCTCGAACTCCTGACCTGTGACAAGAACTTCTATAATTATGTAAGATACAGCAGTAACAAATCGTGGTTTGTAATGTCATGAACTTTATATTTTTTGTAGGAGAGAAAACACCATAAAGTGATTAGACTTTCTGGTTCTGAGGCCACAGTGTCTGTTTATAGTCCTGGCTCTGCAACTGATAAACTGAAAGACCAAGATTTTAATAGCTTTCAGTCTGACACAAAGTAAGGTACTCAATGAGTATCAGTTATTATATGTATTTCTAATGTGTGCAAAGTGCCTAAGCCGTGGTAGGTAGGTGGCTATAAGCAGTTAAAATTCTTCCTGTTCTTCAACAAGAAAGTAATCATTGAGAAATTAACAGAAGAATTAAAACAACTGTCTACCCTTTCCCATGTGCCCTTTTTCTTTAGAGTTCACTCTGCTGAGGTCACTCCTTGCTTAGGATAAAATACCAAAATTATAAAAGTTGTCCCATGTCTTTTACTATCAAAAATCCTCCAAAAATTGTGGATAAACTCTTTTTTTTTAATTTTAAGTAATTAAACTCCTGGGATCTAGGTTAAAAATTAAAGTTGGAAATTATTAAATAATTGTTATATAGAAGCTGATCAATCTAAGAACACTGAGTTGAAAAAGTATATATCCATACATTATTTTAAGCATCTGTTGCATTCTTAAAGCTAAGGATAAAAAGATGAACAAGCTTCTCATCCCCAATTTTTTCCTTCTGTCAAGAAAAGGCTAGTTTTAAAATATGTCAGTATTTATATAGAAACGAAACTAGATTTACTACAAAATATGCACAATTTATGTAGTGCACGATGAGGTTTAAATTCTTCTGATAATTAAAAAATGCCATATGTAAAGCACTTATAAGGATATACAATAGCAAGGAAGCCAAATGTAAAGTAAGTTAAGGATGAGGTAGTCAAAAGGGTCGAGTTTTGCTGAATAAAGTTTAAAATAAAATCATTGAAGAGGTGAGGTTAATTAAAAGTTACTACCAAAAATCTATTTACCTAAACATGGGATGGAAAGAGTTCACTAAATGTAGGTAATAAGAAAAAGTGTGCAATCTACAACAGTAGCTAAATTAGAGAAGAACAAAGTTTATACTAGAAATCAGGAAACAGGTTTTCTTCCTAGCTCTCTAACTAAATGTTAAAAAAAAAAAAAAAGCAATTTTTGAGAAAACCTACTTCGTAGCATTTTGTTCCATTGAAACTAGAAAAGCAGAAATCTCTCTCAAACTCTTGTCATCCATCTCCATGTGAAAGGTTTAAAGCAAAAGAAATGAAAATAGCAATGTACTGTTGAATGTGAATTGGTGTTTCTAGGGGACTGGATTAGACCATCAGTTTAGGTTTCAGATCAAAGAAGGCCTTTTTTTCTACTTCAACCTCTTTCCTCATTAACTCAAGGTGAATATACTACAGGATCCCTACAATCCCTCAATATTTCCAAAACCGAAAAGTTCTTAGTACGCACAGACATTTTCCAAAGTTTGTGGCAAAGTCATTCACTGTCATAAAATGACATACTCTAAATGTTCATAAGTTTTGGCAAATAATCACTATATATGAACTGATAGTGTGTTAAACTGAGAGTCACTGGTCAAACTCCCACATTATTTGCCCTTATGATTTTGTAAGGGGTAGAGGCCCCAACTCCTCAGTATGTGCCATCTATTCCTCTTAAAATATCAAAAACTCTGAAACCTGAAATTATTTTTTCTCGAGTCTCCTCTCACCTGTGATGTTGAACTACACTGGTAACTTCAGTAAGAATGAGGCAGAGAGAGAAAAACTGCATTATTCCTTCAAAAGACTTGGTTATGAATAAACTTAATAGTCATGCTATGTGTATGGGGTGTGTGGGGAAGAAGGGAGAGTGACAGATCATTCCTTGTAGGAGTAGGCAATGACCCTTGCACTTCAGAAGAGAGAGAAATAAGAGACGGCATTAATTTTGTGTCTCTTTAAATTTCTATCCTTGATTATTATCAGTTTACAATCCTTCCTGTTGTGCAGGAGTAAAGAAATGAGTGCAAGAAAATGCCTTGAGAGCTTTCCTGCTTTGGATGCTAACACTAACTTAATATGTAGTTAAGATTCCAAGGCCCAGAGAAGTTAAATTTCCCGATGTCTTAAAGAGAAACTCCTCAATTTTTGTGATAGTTTAATATCATGATACATAGAAAAACACTTTGAAAACATAAAGCCTTATAAAAATTAAAAGAATATGATTATTATTGTTGAAGAAAAATAGTTGCTTATTCAAATACAAGTTAAGATCCCTAATCTAAAAATCTGAAATGTTCTGAAATCCGAAATGTTTTGAGCACTGACATGACACCACAAGTAGAAAATTCCACAGCTGATCTCACATGACAGGTTGCAGTCAAAATGCAGGTGCACAACATACATTTTATTCAGTATACCCATGGGAAAACAGGCTCTTCTAGCCCCTTTTCTGCACGTGCCTAGATTCCCCCACACAAGCACACCTACAAAGGGTCATAAAATGGCACATAAGCAGGCTACTTGTGCCAGTGGCAGGTTTTCCATGATCCTCCACATGAGGCCAAGACCTACATGTGTCACTCATTGCAGTTGTTGGTTTTTTATTTTTTTCTTCTCCACTGTTCTGTGATGTAAAAAATATTGTTGAAAATGTGACAAAGACCTGCAGATATCCCTGAGGGTAACAATAATAAGAAAAAGAAAAAACACTTGTGTTTATAGCACAAGAAGTCAAGCTACTGGAGAAACCAGACAATGGCATGTGAAATGTCTTATAGGAGATTACGGTGTTGGAATGATCACTATATATGCTCTGATAAAACAGGATAAACTGTTGGAGTTCTATGCTGAAAGTGATGAACAGAAGCTAATAAAAAAATGAAAGCTACATAAACTTAAAAATGAAGATTGTGTATTGAAAGAGTAGACCTGTCAGTATAGCAGTAAACACAAGCTCACAAAACAAGCAAAGATCTATCACAATGAACTTAAAATTAAAGGGAACTGCAAATATTCAATATTACTATTGGTTGCAGAAATTTAAGAATATAGACGGCATTAAATTTTTAATGATTTGTAGTGATAAACCATTTGCTGATCATAAAGCAGTGAAGAAACTGACAAGTTTGCTAAGGTCATTACTGATGAAAATGTGACACCAGAAAAAGTCTATAATGCTGATGACTGTAGCTGAAGAGACAGCCCCTGATAATTAAGGATGCCAAGGATAGAATAACTGTGCTGGGCTGTGTTATTGCAGCAGGCACACATAAGTGTAAACTAGTTGTGATGGGCAAAAATTTGCATCCTCACTCTTTTTAAGGAGTGAATTTCTTACCAGTCAATTATCATACTAACAAAAGGCATAGATCACCAGGGACATTTTGTCTGGTTTCTTAAACATTTTGCACTAGCAGCTCATGCACACTGCAGGGAAGATGGACTGGATGATTACTGCAAGTTTTTTTATTTTATTCCTTTTATTCCTTGATATTGATTCTGCTCATCATCCAGTTGAAATTCTTATAAAAAATATGTGTATGTCATCTACTTTTCCTCAAATGTGAGTTCATTAACTCAAATATGTGACCAGGGTATCCTTAAATCAGTAAGGAGTAAATGCCATCTTGAGTAGCATGCTGGCAGCAATGAACAGAGGTGTGGGTGTAGAAGAATTTTAAAAGACATTTAGCATGAAGGATGCCACATATGCTATTGCCAATGCTTGGAACACAATGACTAAAGGCACAGTTATGCATGCCTGGCACAACCTCTGGCCTGTGACTATGTTCAGTGATCATAATAAAAAAAGTAGTAATTTGAAGGATTCTGTAGATCAAGTGAGAAAAAAAATGATGTTTGACCTTACACATGCAAATAATACACCCTCAGAATCCATCAGTAAACTGGAAGAAGTGGACATGAAGTTTTCAATATTGATAATGAGTCTCCAGTTGTTTATTTATTGACTGATGGTGAAATCCCTCAAGGTAATTTTGATTATAGTAATGATGAAGATGATGACGTTAAACTACAGAGAAAGTGCCTATGCATGACATAGTGAAAATGTGTGATGGGCTCATTGAAGGACTAGATCAGCATGTCCTTCATAATAGAAAAAGAAATCATGTTAGTTTATAGAATCAGAGACAGAAGTCATTATTAACAAGGCAGATGACTCTGGAGGAAACATTAAGAAAAAGCCATCCAGCAGAATGCCTCCTCATAAAGAGGACCAACTTCCTGGTCCCCCAACTACTTCTGATATTTCTTCTCATCTAACAAAATAAAACACAGTGTACAGTAGCCTTTTAATCAAATCACAGCACTGTAGGTAGATACTAAAAGCCTATGTTGTTTGTTGTTGTGGTTGTTTAACAGCTGATACAGGTATTCTGGTGATGCTACTGTGCTGCTTAGTTACTCTGAACACATTTTTTTTTTTTACTCTATAATGATATATCTTTTTTTAACTGTTAAGTACTTATGTCTGAATAAGTATAAGAAAATGATTGCATACAAATTTAGAGTTAGGAATGACAGTGACGTCAAACATCCACATATCATTCACATGGGTGGCTGAGAAAGTGATACCTTTGCTTTCTGATGGTTCAATGTACACAAACTTTGTTTCAAGCACAAAATTATTTAAAGTATTATATAAGGCCTGGGCATGGTAGCTCATGCCTGTAATCCCAGCACTTTGGGAGGCCAAGGTGGGTGGATCACTTGAGGTTGGGCATTCGAGACTACCCTGGCCAACATGGTGAAAACCTGTCTCTATTAAAAATAAAAAAATTAGCCAGGCATGGTGGCAAGTGCCTGTAACCCCAGCCACATGGGAGGCTGAGGCAGGAGAATCACTTGAACCGGGAGATGGAGGTTGCAGTGAGCCAAGATCGCGGCATGCACTTCAGCCTGGGCAACAGAGCAAGATTCCATCTCAAAATAAATAAAATAAAATAAAATAAATAAAATAAAATATTATATAAAATTACCTTCATGTTATGTAAGACTTATAAAAAACATGAATAAATTTTGTGTTTAAATTGAGTCTTTATTCCTGAAATATTTTATCATTTATATGCAGCTATTCCAAAATTCAAAATATTCCAAAATCAGAAACACTTCCAGTCTTAACCATTTCAGATAAGCGACAGACAATCTGTATACATTTATGAAGCTAACTGATGCTTGATGTGTGATAAGAGAAATGGGTTTGGAAAGATATCATTCTGTTCTTTCAAGAATGTTTGTAAGATTCTTAAGGCAAAGGATCCAGCCATGTTCATTTATGACTTCACTGGACCTGCTAAAATATTAATTTTCTCAAATAAATCATGATAATATTTTCTCAAATAAATCATGATAAATATATGCAGACTGAAGTATTGTTTTGAATATTAGGGGAGTTAAGTGTTATAAAACAATATAGGCTGGGCGTGGTGGTTCACGCCTGTAAATCCCAGCACTTTGGGAGGCCGAAGCAGGTGGATCACTTGAGGGTCAGGAATTCAAGACCAGCCTGGCTAACATGGTGAAACCCTGTTTTCTACTAAAAATACAAAAAATTAGCCAGGTGTGGTGACGTGTGCCTGTAATCCCAGGTACTTGGGAGGCTGAGGCAGGAGAATCTCTTGAACCTGGGAGGTGGAGGTTGCTGTGAGCCAAGATCTCGCCATTGCTTTCCAGCTTGGGCAAGAAGAGCAAAACTCCAGTCTCAAAAAAGATATATATATATAGATAGATATATATATCTATATATATATAATATCAAAAAAATACTGATGTGTGATATTCAGTATATCAAAAAGTTGATATCAAATTTTTGATATACTGAATATCACACATCAATATATGTTTTGTTCTCTAGAGAATCAAAAATATACATATTTTGATTATCTTTAATTGTCTGATTATATTCCCTAGTCACAGAATAAAATATATATATATATGCAACCTAGCATAGAAAAAAGAAAAAAAGCACTTTTATTAAATGATTCAAAATAAAACAATTTTTTAAAATTTAAAGTAATTTTGATTTAGATGAAGTAAGGATAAGATATAAGTAGATAGATGTATTTAATAGAACAAAGTTAATACAATTAAATACAGTAAAATAATAAAAGTAGATTCATTTTAAAATGTATCCCAATGATTAAACACAAACATCTATAACTATGGCTCAATCAATTGGAGAAAAATAGTCTAAAATGGAACCAAACTACTGATATAGTAGGACAGTAGGTATAGTGGGTCATATGTGGGCACTATATCTATGGTAGGATATTATAAGAGAGTTAATATTATGTATCTTCATAACAAGAAATAGCTATTAAAAATAATCTGCATATTAAAATAACAATTTTAGCAAACGTATTTATTAATTCAATACAGGAACAGATATTCAACAGCAAATTCAAAAGAGTTGTATTTACTTTGGAGACTCCCAAAGAATAATAGTTTTAAATGCTGACTGTGTGGTAGGCAGAATACTAAATGCTTGCATTCATATTATCTTCATAATAAAATTGTAGTTGTGACATCTCAAATCTTAATTTTATTAATAAAAAATAAAGCTCGTAGAAGTTCAGAAATTCATCCAGAGTCATAAAGCTAATAACTGATAAAGTAAGGATTCAGAATGCCTTAATAATTCTTACATTTATACAATTACCACATACCATCTGTTGTGGGGTTGATTCTAGTTACTGTGATAGACTTTAATGAGGCAGTATTGTGATCGAGGCTTATGATCTCAAGTCAGCCTGTCTAGTTTCAACCCTGGATCTGCTGCTACTTAGTGTGTAATCTTGGGCAAGTTGCTCAACTTTCCTAAGGGTTATAATTTTCATCTATAGAATAGAAGTATTAACAATATTTCCCTGTGTAGTCATCTGCGGACTAGACTGCATTTTAAGGAAGAAAAAGGCAGCAGAGAGAAAATTGGGTTGTTTCAATCCTTAAGGATTAATTGCAACGATATATTTTATGAAAAATTAAAAACAAAAAAAAGAAAAAGTACCATAATTACTGTTAATAGTTTGAATAAAAGTTTACTTTTATTATAAATGCTATCAACTGCTACCATGTTACAAGTTTTTATAACATTTTTAAAGAAAGTACTATCAAGAGGAAAGTTAAGAAAGCCAAGGCAGAAATCCAGAGATACCTATAGTTAACTAAATGGAGGAGAAAGAGGGGCCAGAGAATCAATAATTAGAGGGGAATGACGAGGGTTTTAAGTAGACAGTGACATGGAAGTCAAAGGAAGCCAGGCAGGAGCCAGTGTAATAAACACTGCAGTGGGCCTGAGCAAGACACAAAGCAAAAAGAGGCATTGGGTAAGTGAAATACACACAGCTTTGCATAAGCCTGGCCTAGTCCAACATGGGAGAATTTATAGAGCAGATCTGGAGTTCTTACTCATTTTGTGTGATGTCTATTCTGTTGTGATTTAAATCTAAATATTTTCATAACAATGGCA
The DNA here is from genome assembly GCF_028885625.2 of Pongo pygmaeus. Lineage (NCBI taxonomy): Eukaryota > Metazoa > Chordata > Mammalia > Primates > Hominidae > Pongo > Pongo pygmaeus. The sequence goes on along the minus strand of NC_072373.2, from coordinate 150,163,862 downwards.
GAATGCTAATAGTTAATATGTAAGAATATATGAAAGCACTGGCTCATAATTATGTTGGCAGCAAGATTAAAACAAAATTATTGTTTATTTGATTTAAATAATAGGTTTTTAAAAACTCTGTATCAGCATTTGTCAATGGTGATGACATTATTATTCACCACCACCTATCTCTTAAAGCTCTCAGCCTCATGAGATATTTTTCCTCTAGATCCTTATGTTTTTATATCCTCTTTAGGATCTTTGCATTTGCTATCACCTCTGTTGGGAATCTTCTTTTTCCTGTAACCTATTCATCTTTTCAATCTTTAAAGCTCAACTCAAATGTCACTTTCTCAAAAAAAAAAAAAAAAAAACTTAGGATATAACTCTCCAGATTTGGTCTTTTTTCCCTGACACATGCTCATACTGTTCTATATATTTATTTGTGGTATAAATTTGTAATTAAAATGTAAAATCTATAATTTTTTACAGTCTTCATCACAACCAGAATACAAGCTTCACAAGTATATACATAATGACTGTCATATTCTTCTATATAATGTCCAGTTCCTTGCACATACTAAAATCTATAGAGAAATGAGCAAATAAAAATTTCCCATGGGCTGCAGATTTTTTCAACACACTTACCTCTCTAGGATATAGCATCATGTCTATTATATAGTGGCTAATACATGATGGTTTAATTTTTCCATAAATGAATGAGTCATACTTCTTAAATCTTTAATATTCCATAATTACATATAGTAACACTTGGCAGCTGATACTTTGCCAGACACTGTGAATTAAATCTATACCCTACAGGAGTTTATAATCTAGCTGAGCAAAGCATAAAACCCCATGTGGCACAAAACAAATGATCAAAATAAAAAGAAAGTAAAGAAAATAAATTACATTTAAGCACTTATAAGGTTAAAACCTTCTAGTTATTTTGTCTTTGAGCACGATACATTTTTCCAAAGAAGCTATCAAAATATCTCTATAGGTGAGTATGCTAAGGTATAGGAGCATGCTGCTCTTGAATCTCTTAGCCTGGAGTCAGGTCAGGAATACCAGCTGTGACAAACTGTAAAGTATGTATGTACAATTTGACAAGCCAGGCAAGGATTTGCTTGTTGGAGTGTTCTAAATCATTTGTTCTTAGTTTTGTCCATCAAAATTTTCAAAGGTAGCCAAACAGCATGCAAGATCAGGCATAGGGAGTGTAGCAATTGCAGAGTGTTGCATAGTTGTTTTTTACTTTGTGGGTGCATTATTCACAACATTATTTTTCTGTTCATCAATTTGCCTTGCATTGTTCCCTCTCATATTTATGAATACTGTTTTCTCCCATTGTAGTCATGCCCAGCTACTCTGTCACTTCCTGTATCCATAAGTTAATACAATACACAGTGAAGTAAACGCAATTACTGTGTCCACAGAGAGACAATGAACCAGTCGAGTCAGCTCTGGGACAATGATAACCAATGGATTTTAGATGCAAGGAGGAACACAGGAGCCAGAGTAGGCTAGAAGAACAGTGCGAAAACGATGGAGTAAAGGTTCTCTCTAGGGATACACTTGAAAGCCAGAAGTCACAACAGATGAATCCTAACAATCTGGATTCTTCTTATAATTTCTAGGAGCTTTGAGTTCATACGTGTATAAAGGATGAGGATTCACCATAGGCTACACCAAAATTTTTTTTGTTGCTATAAGATAAATGGGCCATGCTATTCCTATGACTTTAATTTCAGCGTAACATTTTTAAATAAAGAAGCACAGCAATAAACTGTTTTCTCCACTAGCATCTGGCTTTTCCCCAACTCACGATGTTTGTAAGCATTTGATTAATCAAGAAAACTGGAGTTCTTACCTCATTCATACAGCTTAGCTTTATTGAAAGCTATTTATTGCCTTGTTTAATTGCCGCCAGCTAATTCAAAGATCCTTTGGACCTTGTGGTATAAGCTTTTCTTTCTCACACATGTGCATTTGATTGTCTTCAATAGGACAATCTTCAAGAGGTCTTCAATAGGATTCAATATCTTAGCATGTTAGTAACATTAATTTTTACCCTGGTTCTGATGCTTATAATGGTAAAGAAGCAACAGTACCCGAAGTGACAGGCCTATGTACCAAACTGTACTATATTTATATTATAAAATGTAAGGTTATGGGAGTTCTTCCAATGGGAAATAAAATGTGTTGTTAAATAATGTGGCTGAAAGAAATAAAGATCAGGAGCAATAGTACATAAGAGAAAGAAATGTGAAGTTATCTAATAATCTAAATGGTAGCAAAACGATTTAGCTGCCAATGCCTGCTTGCCATTTAACTTTGTTGTTGTTGTTTTTACTTACTTTGTTTTCCAGTACCTTATGTTATCTGAGCTAGCTTTCCAAAGGAATTTTCTATGTTTGGACCTTAATTTAATATACTTGTCCTCTAGCAATATTAACATAGCTAAGTAGGCAAATGACAAGTAGGTATCCAACTCAGTGAGATCAACACTTTGGGTTTAGAAAACAAAAGACTCAAAAATTACTTTCCAGAAGCTTAAAATCTATCTGGTCAGGAAAAAAATAAAAAAATAAAAACATATATAAGCAAACAGGTATTTAACAACAAACAAGAAAAGGAAGTATAAGAGCAAAATGCAGTTTATTAAAGTGGGGCAGATTACTAAGGTCTAGGTGAGTGGAGAAAATTTATGGAGAAGTTGGCTTTTGAGCTGCTTTTGGACAAAAAATAACACTGACAACATTTGCATGCATTATAAGACAGATCCCAAAGATAGTTTCTGCTTACAGTTGCCACTGGAGGTCTTGCTTTTGCTGCAGTCCCCAGCAGTAGAGATTTGCTGTCCTGTGTTCTTGGATAAGAAATTTATTGGTGGATTATCACAAAAAGAAGAATCATTGAAATAAGAAAAAAAACAGCATAGTGAATATCAGGATGGCGATTTTGGTGAAATTGTGGTTTATCATCACAACTAAGAAAGAAACATGAAAATAGCCCTAGACCCTTGAAAGCCTTGGCTTCTAGGACCAGTAGATTTGATATAATCTTTCAAAATACACAAATGCATTCTTAAATTTCCTGATAAATAGATCTCCATTAAAATTGCCACCCAAATGTGAGTGCTATCTTAGGCTTTATTTTTATCTCCTTGGCTTTTAATTGCAATGCATTCTTAGATGACAAAACACACAAGCATCATCTACCACCTATACTCTTGCAGGCCAATGAGAACCTATGTATGTGGTCTGAATCTCACCCCTAAGCTCTCCACTTGTATCTCCTACTTCCTGTGTGAGTTCTCCATTTGGATGAATTCCAACCTCATGAAAATCAGCATATACATAAACAAAGTTATCATTCCTCATAAACATTCTTCTCTTACTGAATCCTTTTTTTTAAATTTAGGAGCCACAGAGTCATCTAAACTGGAAATTATTTTATACCATCCAACTCTATTTTGTGCCATTATTTTTCTTTCAATTTCACACCTTATAATTTATTTTAGTTCAATTCAAGTAATATTAATTATGAGGCCCCACTGTGCCAGAAAAGCAGGAAAGAAGATAGGAGAACTCACCATCTAAACATGTGTTTTATAAGAAATGACATATATGATGATGATTAGGGAACAAGAAGTAAAAGATTCTGAGGGAGTATGTAGCAAGGATATTTAGTGTGAATGAGGGAGTCTCTACTATCTCTTCTCCATATTCACTCTCACTTGATGACATGCTTTTTATTTTACAGGAAGATAGAAAAAAAAATCAGGACTTCTATATTCACATCTATTCTCTACTATCATCTTGCACAAACCTACCACCCTTTATCGGGCAAAATTCACCCCCGATATTTCACGTAGGTTCTTTTCTATTTTCCCAAAGGCATCAGCCGGTCTGAGAAATAAAGGGACAGAGTACAAAAGAGAGGAATTTTAAAGCTGGGTGTCTGGGGGAGACATCACATGTCAGCAGGTTCCGTGATGCCCCCTGAGCCGTAAAACCAGCAAGTTTTTATTAGTGATTTCAAAAGGGGAGGGAGTGCACGGTTAGGGTGTGGGTCACAGAGATCACATGCTTCACAAGGTAATAGAATATCACAAGGCAAATGGAGGCAGTGCAAGATCACAGGACCACAGGACCGGGGCGAAATTAAAATTGCTAATGAAGTTTCGGGCTCACATTGTCATTGATAACATCTTATCAGGAAACAGGGTTTGAGAGCAGACAACCGGTCTGACCAAAATTTATTAGGCGGGAATTTCCTCATCCTAATAAGCCTGGGAGCAGCACTACGGGAGACCAGGGCTTATTTCATCCCACTGCTGCGACCTTAAAAGACAGCTGCCCCCAAAGTGGCCATTTCAGAGGCCTACCCTCAGGGACTCATTCTCTTTCTCAGGGATGTTCCTTGCTGAGAAAAAGAATTCAGCGATATTTCTCCCATTTGCTTTTGAAAGAAGAGAAATATGGCTCTGTTCCACCTGGCTCACCAGCAGTCAGAGTTTAAGGTTATCTCTCTTGTTCCCTGAACATTGCTGTTATCCTGTTCTTTTTTCAAGGTGCCCAGATTTCATATTGTTCAAACACACATGCTCTACAAACAATTTGTGCAGTTAACGCAATCATCACAGGGTCCTGAGGTGACATACATCCTCCTCAGCTTACAAAGATGACGGGATTAAGAGATTAGTAAAGACAGGCATAGGAAATCACAAGGGTATTGATTGGGGAAGTGATAAGTGTCCATGAAATCTTCACAATTTACATTCAGAGATTGCAGTAAAGACGTGTAAGAAATTATAAAAGTATTAATTTGGGGAACTGATAAATGTCCATGAAATCTTCACAATTTATGTTCTTCTGCCATGGCTTCAGCTGGTCCCTCCATTCAGGGTCCCTGACTTCCCACAACAACCCTTCTCTTGCTACTTTGGATGACACACTCACACTTATATCTAAGGTTAGATCCTGTACTTGTGTATGAAATCCCATTCCTGAAATCCACTCCCAGAACTTCTCCAGCATTTTTTTTTTGTTTCTTTTGTATCATCAATGCCTCCCTCTGTATATGCCATTTTCATCAAGCAATTTGAACAAGCAGCTATTAGGTGGTGACTATAAGAGAGTATTTGCAGGCTGGTGGACACAACCTTCTATGGTGAGAGGCACTGACCATTTGCCTGCTAATCTGCCAGTGCTGTCTCAAGGGAATACCGTCTCTCCTGTCGGATTTTGGGCTAGCTACTAGAGTGTTAGGAAATGGAGGTAGTGATTAGTCAACAGAAGCCTTGGTAGGCTGGCCAGTAGGATGGCCCTCTCAAAGGCCTTTAAGTGTGGTTTCCCAGAGTTACAGGGATGTGTGTGGCACAAGGATGAGATATTCAAAATACCTGGGGGATCAATTGGTAGTGCTTAGGAGTTGGGACTTTTGGATGGTTGAAATGCTCTAGAATTGACTAACCAAAATAAATGCAGGAGGTAGAGCAGAACTCCAGCTGCGCCTGGCATTAACCATTCATTTATTAGATCATCTGCAAGTCCGGAGGTGATGGACTGTGTTAGTCAAGTCACAAAAGAGTACGGGGAAGCTCAAGGCAGCACCTAAATCCTCTCAATATTTTGGCCAATAGAACCACCTTGCTAGCAGGTAATGGTTTTTTATCAGTACTGTCTATCTGTATCTGTTATTCTATGGATTTATTTGATTGTATTTGTTTATTGTCTCCCTTCTCCCTACACTATAATGTGGCTTCCGTAAGATTTTGTAAAAATGTTCCTGACACATAATTCCTAATATAGATTTGCTGAAAGAATGTATTGGTGAATGCTTCCTTGAGAAATGCCATTTAAGATAAGACTTGAAAATGAATAAATATTAGCCAGGGGAAATGAACAGGAGGTAAGTGACTATTCCTGAAAGTGAGAAAACTATCTGTGAAAGTTCAGAAGTGGAAAAAGCAGAATGCATTCCAGAGCTTGAAGAAACTCTTTATGTCTGGAGTTTAAACAACAAGGGTTAGAAGTGATTAGTTAACAGATCATAGAGGACATTGTAAACCATAAACCATGTAAAAAAATTTGGGGTCCTGTTATATAGTTAGTGGGAAACCATAAAAAGATTGTGACCAAGAATAGCATTATTGAATCTCTACTTGAAACTCTCTCTCTCTGTGTGAAGCAGTGTGAAGAATAGACGACCGTGGTACAAGGATTAGTGAAAGAAGAGAAAGATTCCAGGATATGACTTCTTGGTCAGTGGTGGTAGCAGTGAGGGTGGAAAGAATCAAATAGTTTTGACAATTATTTTAGAAATAAAAATGAGAAAGCATATTAATGGTTAGATGTAAATGTGAAAAATAAACATACTTGAGCAACTGCATGGAAGACGGTATCACTAATTAAGATAGAAGATATTGGATGTTGAACCTGCATGGAGAATAAATTTGGCTAAGTTATAGACATTTGAGGCTAATATTCCTTTAGGACAGGAAAGTATTCAAATAGATATTTGGATATGATGCTCAAGGGAGAGAACTGGGCTGGAAGTTCATATCTGAGAGTCACCAGCATATAGAAAACAAAGTTATAAGAATAAATAAAATTGCTTAAGGATTGTATAGAGCATGATCAGGTAAGAAGGTATAGGCAAATCCTCAAGGAAGGATAACACTTAGGAGATGGGCAGACACAAGCACTTAGGCAAATATAGTTTCTGAGATACAATCTCAAAGCAGATTAAGTAAAAATGAACTCCATTAATAAATGGAGTTGGGACAGCTGAGTAGCCATATGGGAAAAGGAAAAAATGGAACTAAAGATTACATCAAGCACCAGAGTAAATCCCAAATATATCAAAGATTTAAATGTTAAAAAAAAAACAACCTCAAAATAAAGCCATACAAGTAACCTTGTTGTCTGAATCTAATCCATGTTTGAAAACATGTTGGAGAGCAAATTTTCAGACAGAGGGAGCCTGTGTTACATCATATTAAATGGGAAAAATAATGATACAATCAGTCCATAGAAAACTTCGAACCAGTTTTCCCAAATGTCAATAAGCACTCTAAAACAGCAATAACCAAGAACTTTTGCATAAAATAAAGCTTTTAAAACATCAATTACCTAAAAATTTAACACCTAATCAACTCATTAGTTTGTATGTTTGTGTTTATTATGCAATGATATTCTCTGATATTCAATACAAATTATTCTTTGTTTCTACATTGTGATGACCATAAATGGTAATGTAAATATCGTCCATTAAATATTTTGTTACAAACACATAAAATTACAAATAACAAATAGCAGAATGAACAAAAAGGATAATTTTAAAATCATAGTTGTTTACCACTTGAAGAAGCTGATATTCCATGGAAAGGAAAGACATAGTATTGACAAGCACTGTTGCTGTGGTGGTAAGTAAAGGTTAGTGAGCCTTAGAACATATAAACCTTTCTGGAAGGAGGTGTGATACTCCAGGGACAACAGTTGAGACATGACTGCAGGGCATTCTACATTCTCTAACCAGTTCTCATTAGTTACTTTAATGTTTATGCTATGGCATGTATGTAAATTCACCACAGTGAATTTTTAATTCAGAGAGTTTGTGGTAAAAAATAATGACATTCTGATTTTAGCACATTAAAAATCAAAAACTATTGCATGACAATTCAATACCATAAAAAAGTAAAAATAAAAGTGAAAATATCCAACTGAGAAAAAGTATTTGCTACCTGTATCATAAAAGGTTAATATCCTTAATACAAACCCTTCTAATAATTGATAATAGCAAGGCAAATCTCAAATCATTCAGAGAAAAGGAGTCTTTCAACACACGAAAAGATACTCAACATTCCTCTTGTAAAAGAAATGCAATTTAAAACTAAATTGAGATATATTTCTCACATACCAAGTAGGCCAAAATCAAAACAATTGTCAGCAAAGCTGTGAAAATATGCTTCTACCTATTGTCATTGTTAATTTAAGAAGGAAGGTGCTGTAAAACTATAAGGAAGAGTATTTGAATATCTATCAAAATTACAAACACACATGCCCTTTGACACAACAATCCCAATTTGAGAAATATAATTAGAATATACACATAAACTAAAAATATAAAGTGATATTGTATATATATGCATATGCAATATCATTTACATAAATAACCTTGTGTGTATATATGACATATATATTTATTATTATCATATATGTGTTTATATGAGGGGATTTTTGTATATATTACATATATATTAAAAATATTAGTGTATATATGAACATATATTATGTACATAATATATACTTAACCATTTGTTTATGTGTGTATATATATACACATAATGTTATGTATACAAGATATATACATATACACACATGCACACACACATATACAAGCTTATTTATTGTGACTTTTTTTATACTAGCAAAACATTGGAAACAACCGACATACACAGCAGTAGAGACTGGTTGATTTATGGTGGCATATCCATTTAATGGGCTACTACACAACTTTTAAAAATAATGTACAAATATGAAAAGAACTCCAGGATATGTTGCAAAGTTAAAAAAGCAAAGTACGGAATAATGTGTCCCATACACTAACTTTTGAGTAAGTTAAGAAAAAATACATAAGGTGTTTTGTTTAAATTGACAACACACACACACACACATACATACATACACGTATCCACAAAGATAATCAATAAATAATAAAAATAAAAGAAGGAAAAGAAGGGTCAGTAATGAGAATAAAATTTTCTACATATACTTTATTAAAGAGTTATAACTTCTAATTATGTATATACATTAATTTAAAAAAATTTCATATGTAAAAAAGAAACGTGTCTGACCATATATCAAATCAATAATAAAATAACAAATAAAAATATATTTCAACAGATGTTAGAGTAAAATATATTGAATGAATTTGTTAGTGGAATGGATTCTAAGTAAATTAAGTAACTATATAAATAAATAAGTATACTTCAAACTGAGTATTTTGTAAAGTAAAACAAATAAAAAGAATTATAAAACCAAATACATTAAATAAAACTCCTGCATTGTTACAATTGACTTTGAAATATGGAAAATATAACTTAGGATTTTATTAAACACAAATATTTTCAGTGCTTTAGTAAAATTGCCTGGAACTTTTATCATGCGTCCCCTGCCTCCGCTAATAGCAAAGAATATCCCTGGCAAACAAAGTGTCTTCTCTAATCCTGCTCTAACTCTATTTTGGAGGCCAGGAAGGTATATGGCAAGCCTAGGACATATTTTTATATTAGCAAACCAGAAAGCTGTTTTAGATTAAAGCAGTTATGTAAGAAATATATTTGAATAACGAGGAATGATTAACCACATTCAAGGTGTGAGAATTGAGAATTAAAAATAATAATAAATGTAGAATATGAAATGTATTCATCTGTTCTCACACTGCTGATAAAGTTATACTCAAGACTAGGTAATTTATAAAGAAAAAGAGGTTTAATGGACTCACATGGTTCCACATGGCTGGGAAGGCCTAACAATCATGGTGGAGGGCAAAGGAGGAGCAAAGGCCCATCTTACATGGTGGCAGGCAAGAGAATGTGTGCAGGGGAACTCACCTTTATGAAACCATCAGATCTCATGAGACTTACTCACTATCACAAGAACAGCACAGAAAACTCTTCCCCCATGATTCAATTACCTCCTGTCAGGTCCCTCCTATGTCATGGGATTATGGGAGCTATAATTCAAGATGAGATTTGAATGAGGACACACACACACAAACCATATCATTCCATCCCTGGCCACTCCTAAGCCTCAACTCCTCACATTTCCAAACCAATCATACCTTCCCAACAGTCCTCCAAAGTCTTAACTCATCCCAGTATTAACTCAAAAGTCCAAGTCCAGAGTCTCATCTGAGACAAGGCATGCCCCTTCCACCTATGAGCCTGCAAAATCAACATTAGTTACCTTCTAAATACAATGAGGGTACAAGCTTTGAGTAAATACACCCATTCCAAATGGAAGAAATTGGCCAAAATAAGGGGTGACAAACCCCATGCAAGTCCAAAATCTAAAGGGCAATCACTAAACCTTAAAGTTCCAAAATGATCTCCTTTGACTTCATGTCTCACATCCAGGTCATGCTGATGGAAGAGGTGGGCTCCCACAGCCTTGGGCAGCTCTGCTTCTGTGGCTTTGCAGGGTACAGTTCCTCTTCTGGCTGCTTTCATGGCTGGCATTGAGTGTCTGTGGTTTTTCCAGGCACATAGTGCAAGCTGTAGGTTGATCTACCATTCTGGGGTCTGGAGGACAATGGCTTTCTTCTCACAGCTCCACTAGGCAGTGCCACAGTTGGCTCTGACCCCACATTTCCCTTCTAAATTGCCCTTGCCAGGGTTCTCCTTGAAGTCTCTGCCCCTGCAACAAACTTCTGTGTGGACATCCAGGTATTTCCATTTCCAAGCCTCAGTTCTTGACTTCTATGTACCCTCAGGCTCAACACCATGTGGAAGCTGCCAAGACTTGGGGCTTGCACCTCTGAGGCCACAGCCTGAGCTGTACCTTGGTCCTTCATAGCCATGCCTGGGACACAGGGCGGCAAGTCCCAAGACTACACAAAGCACCGGGGCTCTGGCCCTGGACCATGAAACCATTTTTCCCTCCTAGGCCTCCTGGCCTGTTACTGGAGGGGCAGCCACAAAGGTCTCTAACATGCCCTAGAGGCATTTTCCTTATTTTTGCGGTGATTAAAATTTTGTTCCTTGTTACTTATGCACATTTCTGTAGCTGGCTTGAATTCCCAAAAAATGAGGTTTTCTTATCTGTCACATTGTCAGGCTGCAAATTTTCCAAACTTTTATGCTCTGTCACCTCTTGAACACTTTGCTGCTTAGAAATTTCTTCCCAAATCATTTCTCTCAAGGTCAAAGTTCCACAGATCTCTAGTGCAGGGTCAAAATGCTACCAGTCTCTTTGCATAGCAAGAGTGACCTTTACTCTAGTTCCCAACAAGTTCTTCATCTCCATTTGAGACCATTTCAGCCTTTACATTATTGTCCATATCACTATCAGCATTTTTGTCAAAGCCATTCAACAAGTCTATAGGAAGTTTCAAATTTCTCCACATCTTCCTGTCTTCTGAACCCTCCAATTCTCTAGGAAGGTCCAAACTTTCCCTCATTTTACTGTTTTCTCCTGACCCCTCCAAACTGTTCCAAGCTCTGCCTGTAATCCAGTTCCAAAGTTGCTTCCACATTTTCAGATATCTTTACAGCAGCACCCCACTCTATTGGTACCAATTTACTGTATTAGTCTGTTCTTACTCTGCTAATAAAGACATACCCAAGATTGGGCAATTTGTAAAGAAAAAGAGGTTTAATGGACTCACAGTTCATTCCACATGGCTGGGGAAGCCTCGCAATCATGGTGGAAGGCAAAGGAGAAGCAGACTTGTCTTACATGGTGGCAGGCAAGAGAGTGTGTGCAGGGGCACTCCACTTTATGAAACCATCAGATCTCATGAGACTTATTCACTATCACTAGAACACCATGGGAAAACATGCTTTCATGATTTAATTACCTCTCACTGGGTCCCTCCCACAACATGTGGGGATTATGGAGTTTACAATTCAAGATGAGATTTGGGTGAGGCACTGCCAAACCATATCAATTAATATAGATCAAATCCACAAAAATTTATGAGTTCAAAATGAAAATAAAATGCAAAGAAACAAGCAAAAAGATAGTCTACCTGGTGTACAGTGCTCTGAGTCATCTTGAATAGATCCAGTTCTCTCTCCCTTTCTTGCTTATAGTTCTCAGGAGTAAGTGTTGTAATGTGCTGAGATTACAACTTGTGATAAGAGGAAGCTGGCTGGAACTGCCTGTGGTTTGTTCCTGTTCACTCCCAGAAAAGGATATCCTTCAACACTTCAGCCCAGCATTTAAAGGTACCCCCAGGGTATAATAATATCCAAGGGAAAGCTGTCTATCTCAGATCTCTCAGTTGTAGTGCAAGTGGGGCACATGAAGTTGAGATCCCATCACTATTGGTAGCTTTTCTGAGTTTTGCGGGGACCAGCTCATAATAAATTCTAGTCTTCTGCTTTCCTTTACTGTCTATATGCAACAAACTCACTTTATGTAACTTGTTGTGTGTGGGAATGTTCTGTCTCACCAGACTCAAGACAAGTTGGAAAACAGTGCACAATGAACCTGCTTCACACTCCCTTTTCAACACTTGCTGTCATACTAAATCAATTTCTTATTTTGAGCATGTGTATTTAAGCATTGATATGCCTTTTCCAAGGGAAACCAAATTTCTCAGTAACATAGTAGTTTCACTTGATGAGAAAAAGCACTGGATTACAAAAGAATGCCAGTTAATAAATGTAGAAGAAACTAAATAATTTTTTAAACCTTATTTTACAAATCCAAATAAAATGACCAATTCAAGCAAATGCCTATAAGTTCATTAGGTGAATGGGTAAAAATATTTGATGTTTGTATAGTATGAAAAAATATGAAGATTATTTCCTATTTGCAGTGAAAAAGTGTAACTGTGAAATAAAAAGGTGAGATTGCCATCACTCTAAAATAGTGATCAGTCTTAGTATCCCTCATGAGATCAACCAAATACTATATCATATCTGACGCAATGTACCTTGAAGTTCACACCATCTATTTGGTATTCTAGCCAAAAATGTTTAATATTCACTCATCAGTCCTTTTAGATACACATTCCCAGGTGTCTGTCCATTATCTATCTATCTATCTATCTATCTATCTATCTATCTGTCTATCTATCTGTATCTATCATCATCATCATCTATTTTAAAGGAAAAAGCCAAATGACACTATGAGGAAGCAATGCCATAAGGTGAAACACTGAAAAACAGTGTTTGGTCAATGAGTCAATAATAAAAAGTCTGGTCAATGAGTCAATATAAACAAAGAAGTTCAGGCTAAATAAAATAGAACTTAAATAACATAACAACAAGACCTAACACATGGTCTTTAAAAAATACTGATTTTTCTTTGTTTTTTAAGACAGAGTCTTATGCTGTTGCCTAGGCTGAAATGCAGTTGTGTGATCATGGCTCACTGAATCCTTGACTTCTTGGGCTCAAGCAATCTTCCACTTTAGCCTAAAAATACTATTTTTTGAAAAATCAGCTGTAAATAACATTTTCAAATAACAAAGATAATTCAAATATGATCTAGACATCAGATGATAGAAAATTTACTGAACTAAATAGGTGGTGATTATTTATTAAAAAGAAAGTTGTGATAAGATTTATGGAGTAAGATTTCATTTTGATAAATATATATGTGTTTATAAGTATGTATGAAAGATGTAATATGAGGCTATTATTATAGTAATGTCTGGGGGTGGGGAGATTATATTCTTATTTCCTCAGTTTTGCATTTGTATATATTTTTTCTTTTTTTAAAATATATAATTCTCCTGTATTGATTAAAGGTAATGAGAAAGAATAGAGAAAAAGTTATAAAAAGATGGAGGTAGGGGAGAGAGAGAGAAAGGAAAAGAGAAGGAGAAAGGATACGAGAGAGGGAGAAAGAGATGGAGAGGAAGAGGCAGAAGGAGAATGACAGAAAGAGAGAGAGAGGAGGAGGAGAGAATGAATAGAGAAATCTGGCAAGTGTGACAGGATTAAGAAAGATAGGATATGCAGAAGAAGAAGTGTAATGCCGTGAAAGTGTTTTTTAAATGGAGGGACTCATTTTATAAAGTAATGCTGGAATGTAACCAGAAGTGTAAAATGGTTCATCAGTCTTTCAGAGGGAAAGATATTCAAAGTATTTGTGAATGTCAGAAAGCATTGTAATTCAACACAAGGAAAGAGTTAAGTCTTAAGAGAAATGTTGTCTCTTTTATCATATTAGTTAAGAAAGAGACCACAGATTCAAATACGAGCAGATGCATTGATGTAGTAAGAAAATATGACTTTCTTTCTGATGACTTCCATTTTCTGTGTGAAGTAAGAAATGAAGTCATCCAATAAGAAGGATTGGAAAGGTGAGTGGTGGGATGTTTTCAAGAATGTAGAAAAGGTTAAAACAACTACCATGAAGACGAGAAAGTATAGTAATAAAGAACTCATAAGAATTATCTTACAGTGTAAGGCAATATTAAGGGAACAATTGAGGTTCATGGAGGTATTTTTATACAACTTTCCAATTCTATGATGTTCTAAATCGGTATACAGAAACTTAAATTTGAGTATATAGAAAGGAGTTTGTTGGCTTCATCCAAGGGTTTTACCAGTTAGATACATTGGAAGGAAAAGGGAAAATGGTATACGAGGATATTGGCAAGTTATATGTCACAGAATATAAAGCAAATAGAAAGCTCATGAAACTTTTGGATAAGTGCCTTTGAATATGAAACAAAATGTAGAGGGGCAGAGATGAACAATGAAATGAGGTGAAAAAGCAAGTTTGGTAGAAGTAATTTCGTAGGTCCACGAAAGGCTAAGTAATTGTAGTGAAAATTGTGTCTTGGAATTTAATGTACTGAGGATTTAATTTTTCCATTCTTTCAAAAAACATAGAGTTTGACTTTTTTGACTTCTCTTTATTTTTACTTCCATTTTTCTCACACAAATTATTTCTTGCTTGGATTTTTGCCGTTGGCTTCTAATTGTTTTTTCTTTTTCTGATTTGCCTCACAATACACAATCTATTTTCTGAAACATCACTATGAAGATAATTCTGAAATGCAAACTCCAAAAATTAGCCAGATGTAGTGGCATGCACCTGTAGTCCCAGCTACTTGGGAGGCTGATGTGGGAGGATCACTTGGACCAGAAGTTTGAGGTTACAGTGAGCTACAAGCTCACCACTGCACTCTCTCCTGGATGACAGAGCAAGACCCTGTTTCTATAAAATAATAAAAATAATAATAATTAAATACAAATTTGGTCAAGTTCCATCTCATTAAAATTATTATTATTTTTTATTATGCTCTAAGTTCTGGGATACATGGGGAGAACATGCAGGTTTGTTACATAGGTATACATGTGCCATGGTGGTTTGCTGCAACTATCAACCCGTCATCTACGTTAGGTATTTCTCCTAATGCTATCCCTCTCCTAGCCCCTCATCCCCCAACAGGCCCCGGTGTGTGATGTTCCCCTCCCTGTGTCCATGTGTTCTCATTGTTCACCTCCCACTTATGAGTGAGAACATGTGGTGTTTGGTTTTCTGTTCCTGTGTTAGTTTGCTGAGAATTATGGTTTCCAGCTTCATCCATTTCCCAGCAAAGGACATAAACTCATTCTTTTTTATGGCTGCATAATATTCCATGGTGTATAAGTGCCACATTTTCTTTATCCAGTCTATCATTGATGGGCATTTGGGTTGGTTCCAAATCTTTGTTATTGTGAACAGTGCTGCAATAAACATACGTTGCATGTATCTTTATAGTAGAGTGATTTATAATCCTTTGGGTATATATCCAATAATGGGGTTGCTGGGTCAATTGGTATTTCTAGTTCTAGATCCTTGAGGAATCGCCACACTGTCTTCCACAATGGTTGAACTAATTTACACTCCCATCAACAGTGTAAAAGTGTTTCTATTTCCCCATATCATCTCCAGCATCTGTTGTTTCCTGACTTTTTGATGATTGCCATTCTAACTGGCATGAGATAGTATCTCATTTTGGTTTTGGTTTACATTTCTCTAATGACTAGTGATGATGAGCTTTTTTCCATGTTTGTTGGCCACATAAATGTCTTCTTTTGAGAAGTGTCTGTTCATATCCTTCACCCACTTTTGGATGGGGTTTTTTTTTTGTTTTGTAAATTTAAGTTCCTTATAGATTCTGGATATTAGCCCTTGTGAGATGGATAGATTGCAAAAATTTTCTCCCATGCTGTAGGTTGCCTGATAATTCCAATGATAGTTTCTTTTGCTGTGCAGAAGCTCTTTAATTTAATTAGATCTCATTTGTCAGTTTTGACTTTTGTTATCATTGTTTTTGGTGTTTTAGTCATGACATCTTTGCTCATGCCTGTCTCCCGAATGGTATTGCTTAGATTTTCTTCTAGGTTTTTTATGGTTTTAGGTCTTATGTTTAAGTCTTTAATCCATCCTGAGTTAATTTTTGTATAAGGTGTAAGGAAGGGGTCCAGTTTCAGTTTTCTGCATATGGCTAGCCAGTTTTCCCAACACCATTTATTAAGTAGGGAATCATTTCCCCATTTCTTGTTTTTGTCAGGTTTGTCAAAGACCAGATGGTTGTAGATGTGTGGTGTTATTTCTGAGGCCTCCGGTCTGTTCCTGTGGTCTATATATCTGTTTTGGTATCAGTTCCATGCTGTTTTGGTTACTGTAGCCTTGTAGTATAATTTGAAGTCAGGTAGCATGATGCTTCCAGCTTTATTCTTTTTTGCTTAGGATTGTCTTGGCCATACGGGCTCTTTTATTGTGTGTGTCATATGAAATTTAACGTAGTTTTTTATAATTCTGTGAAGAAAGTCAGTGGTAGCTTGATGGGAATAGCATTGAATCTATAAATTACTTTGGGCAGTATGGCCATTTTCATGATATTGATTCTTCCTATCCATGAGCATGGAATATTTTTCCATTTGTTTGTGTCTTCTCTCGTTTCTCTGAGTAGTGGTTTGTAGTTCTCATTGAAGAGTTCCTTCACATCCCTTGTAAGTTTTATTCCTAGGTATTTCATTAAAGTTCCATCTCTTATTAAAATCTTTAAGAAATTCTTGCAAATTTTAGAATAGAGTTCTAAGTCCTCATTTTAGCTCTTAAGACTCTTCCTTTGCTGACCAGTAGCTGTCTGCAGTCTCATGTTCTGCTATCCATTACATCAACTTTTTTGTAGCCACACTAAAATAAATCTGATTTATTGGGATAAATCAGATTTCTGTGACTGATGCATTTTCTGGCTCTGCAAGGAGAATGCTTTTGTCTGTAATTTTCTCTTTTGCTCATACAACTAGCTAATTTCTACTTTCCCTTCAGAACTAAGATTACAAATTACTCTCCTCAGAAGCCAGTTCTATGCCTCCCATTCTCATATACATGTTTTATCCCAAGATCAGTCAGTTTTTCCTTTGTTCTCATCACTAAAGAGTCTGGAAAAGCTAAATATGCACTTTTCCAGCTTGCCTATAGCTAAGAGTTCTTTGTGACACTCATGAGTGAAGTAAAGGAATGATTTCTTGGAGTGGCAAGGGAAGTTTTGTTTTTCTATGTATTTTCATTCTTTCTTTATTTGTCCTCCTTGGAAGAAGATGAGTTGCTCAGAGTGTCAGTACTCTTGCTACAATAAAGGAAAGTCCAAAAATTGGCCAGGTGTTCTTTCCAATCCAAACATTATTGACTCACTAAACCTACACTAACATTGACCCATAGTCTGAATTTTTTTTATGTGAGAAAAAAGATTACTGTTATCATAGTAGTCTTGGTTTGCTATTCCTTACATCTAAAACGTTCATTGTTCTTTTGCATTTGATGAAATACTTTAATAATTTATAATTTTTTTTTTTTGATCCTAGAGAGCAATGTCTCAAGAGATAATATCTTTGGGACTTGCACTGAGTAAACACAATCTTGCTTTTGAATGAATAAATAAGCAAATGCTGAACTTTTATAGTTAGTCTATACTATTTATAGTACTAATTTGGGAAGATTTAATTACATTATTTTATTCTTAGGAATTCTGAAAATATGTTTTCCATTTGGTGATAACAATAAGGTAATTTCAAATAAAATGTAACCTGATTCTACTTCCAAAACTGAATTTACTCATTTATTTAGTTACATTCTTTTGCCAATCCACTGAGCAAATAATTTTCAGATCTTGATCATTTACTTGTTTATTGATTTGAATAAATTATTTACTTTTCAGAAAAGAGTAAAATCTTAGGAGGAATTTAAATTATGACACGTAGATGCGGAGTTTATACTGATGCTGCATATGATCTGAAAAATTTAGCATAGTATAGCTAAACTATGAATAAAACTATTTTTAAAACTACTTTAAACTAGAAAAATGTATCCAATATGTAACACCATTAAAAGCAAGTAGATTGAATTTGCTGTAGGTGATCCAAAACACAATAATGGTGTGAAAAATAAACATTAAAACAGCAACAGATCCAGCACTTACTAAATTTGGAAATGAGTACAATTGATCAACCATATGCAAATGTACTAGAACATTATGCATGAGCATGCATGTGAATCGAGTGGCACAAACACGTTTTAGTGTGTTTCAGTTATTCCATGCATGTCTCTTTTCACCCGATATCTCTCAATATTAATAAGAATTTATTTTTTTCTGTAGTATGATCTAAAGTATTAAATTTGGCTGCATTATTGCCTTAATAGGTGTTTTGTGGAGAAATATAATAAAAAAAAATACTAGGAACGTACTGTAAGTGTTTTTCACATGACAATTTATTTGTCTCAAAACCTTAGCATGACTGCTGAAAATGATGTAGGGTCTCCAAATTATTTTTGTCAATCAACTTTTTGGGCAAAGAATATTGTGAATGAAGAACTCTGCCAAGTCTTCATCTGAAATTACAAAATAAATAAAAATTTTGTTTTAAAACAATTCCCAGAAAATCGCAACAAAAATAACATAACTATTTTTAAACTCTATGGGATCTCTATAGAGAAATTTGTCATTTAATTCTTCAGATAATCTCTTCATATTTGTTTATTTTTGAGTAACAAATGATGAGATTTTTGTAACGCAAAGTCAATTTATTTTTTCAATCAGCATAGTTTTCTGACATCATGAAGCAGACTTTTTAAGTTATTTGACAATGATAGAACCATTGGAACCTTAATTTAAAAATATTTTTAAATTCATAAAGTCCAATCCTCATTTGAAAGGAAGAGGGGAAAACACATTTAGTTGTATTGACATGACTTTGAGATTCTTCTCATGTCACTTAAAACTTTTGGGGTTTATTTGATACTTTGGCAAAATGAGTTCCTAAGCAAATTCCTGCTGTAAGCTGAGTATGTGAATAAGAACATGAATTAAAAAGTGACTCTAAATCTTTACCAAAATGTCTTCTTATTCTACCATACTTCCAAATATTAGAATATCCTCAACTAAAATTTGTTTACTACTCCAAATAATTCCTGAAAATGTAAATTTCACAAAAGGAAAAACTGAACTTGAGTCATTCAATCTGTTGAAAGCATCACATTTTATTCTTTTTTTCTTTTCTTTTCTTTTTTTTTTGAGGTGGAGTCTCACTCTGTTGCCCAGGCTGGAGTGCAGTGGCATGATGTCGGCTCACTGCAACCTCCGATTTCTAGGTTCAAGTGATTCTCCCACATCAGCTTCCCAAGTAGCTGGGATTACAGGTGCCCCCCACCATGCCTGGCTAATTTTTGAATTTTTAGTAGAGATGGGGCTTCACCATGTTGGCCAGGCTGGTCTCAAACTCCTGAACTCAGGTGATCCGCCCTCCTCTGCCTCCCAAAGTGCTGGGATTAGAGGCGTGAGCCACCACTCCCAGCTTCCAGTCTTATTATTCTTAAAAACAAACTACCAAAAATCATCTTAAAGGCTGTACCGCAGTCTTATGTATCATTCATTCATGAATATATTGAAAATATGTTTGTAGAATATGACCACATACAATGTGACTTACCATATAAACAAATACCCAGAGTTCCTGTTCTTATGGAAATTATATTGTTTGGGAGGAGACATAATAAACAGATATGCAAATTAATCTATAACATAGTTTGTGACTGTGAGAATAAAAAGAATAATCAACTAGGATAGTAGAACAGAAAATGACTGTGTGTGGGAGGCACTGCTGTATTTGATAGGGTGTTTAGAGTAGAGCCAACTGCTTTGATGACATTAAAATAGACAAAGTGAAAGAGCCCAGCTATGCAGATACCTGGAGAATGAGTGTTTCAGACCTAGAGAAGAGCTTGATTAAAGGCCCTGAGGGAAGGGCACTTTTAGAATATTTAAGATCCTCAGGAGACCAGAGTGGTTGGAGTAGTATGAACTGGGGATCAGAGCTACAGCTTGGGACTTACATGGACCAGTGCCTTTAAGAACATGATACACAGCTTGAATTCTTTATTTCCATTTTGAGAAGCCTAGGTTATTTATTTTAAGAAAAACAAAACATTAGAAAACGTAAAACACAAATATTTAAAAAGTTTCTGCAAGTAGCAGATAAAATTACTAAATTAAAAAAGCAGACAATTTCAGAGATAATTATTTTCCTTTTCTTTTTTTAAACTCACAGCTAACTTGAAGACTAGCTCCATGGTGAATTCTGACCTAAGCAATTTTAGTATAATAATGTTAGTTAATGAAGAAAATTACATCCCTATACACAATTCGTTTATTGTTTATGCATCCATTAGTTTATATAAATTTACAAGGGAAAACATATCCGCATAGTCCAATCCTACCCAGGGAAACTCCTTAACTATGTTAGAAAATTGCTACTAGGATTAGGTTCATTTACTAATCTAGGCAATAGATTTTGTACTCACCAAGGAATCTACAAGTAAAATCTCACAGCAGGTGCAGCTGCAGGTGGCAGTGAAGCTTTCCAAATAGCCACTGAAGCTGCCAGTGTAGAAGATCTTATGTCATCTGGCAAATATCTCTAATGGACAAGAATCACTGTGAGGCAAAAAATTCTCTTTTATGTAGAGATGGAAAAAAAATGCTATTAAGCTTTGTATTTTCTTTTTTTTTCAGTTCCAACAAATGGCAGATAGACTTTTTTCCCTTGGAAAAAGAGTCTTAAGATGTTTCTTTAAAATAAATTTAAAATTTTTGATGATTTATGCTGAAATGGATTTGCATTAAATTTGTAATTGCTGGATAATTTAAATGTTAAATGATTAAAATAATTGCCATAAATTTCATAGCATGTGTTTTGAATATGTTTCACCCAAACTATGACATTATGTATCTTACAGTTTCTCCCAAAATGTAAAGCATCATCTTCTGATTGAGAGCTAGAAAAGTCAGGCAAAAGGCAACCAAATGAAATAAATCTCTTCAAAGGTTTCTGTAAGTAGAATAGAGGGAATGTTTAGTGTTGTCACTTGAGAATAAGTATTTCCTCCTGACCACTCATTAATTTTAACTAGTGGGTTGTGGTGTTTGTGAGACAAAGTAATAGGATAAAAATCATACATGTTCCTAGGATTTCTGCAGATTTAAACACATCACTCTGGAGAATGTGCTGTGAACTTTTCCTTCTGCTTTTTTTCTTTTTTAGAATCACACATTTGAATTATCATGGTCTATCACAGTCGGAATACTGCTAGCTGTGCTCCCTCTTAGTGCTCCTGAAGGACATAGGAGTCATTGTTAACACAAAGATTTGGGAAGGAACAGGAGAATGGGTTCTTCCTCTCCTGCTTCTTCCCTTTGCTATTTTCTCTGGCTTCTCAGGAATCATGTTCAGAAAGGCACCCTGCAGCACTGGAAGGAGATTTTTTTGTTGTTGATTTATGCAAGCTATTGAAGAAATGATGTTTATCAAGAGTATCATCATGAAACTATTTTTAACGATTATAGAAACATAAGTTTTTAATGTTCTTATTAAATTTAAGATGTTGGAACACATTTTTAGGAAGTGATAATAGTGAGAAGTTGGGAAGTCTCAAGGCAAAATAGTTGAGCAAATATGAATTAGAATTAAGAGGGGTATATACCCAAAGGATTATAAATCATGCTGCTATAAAGACACATGCACACGTATGTTTATTGCGGCACTATTCACAACAGCAAAGACTTGGAACCAACCCAAATGTTCAACAATGATAGACTGGATTAAGAAAATGTGGCATATATACACCATGGAATATTATGCAACCATAAAAAATGATGAGTTCATGTCCTTTGTAGGGACATGGATGAAGCTGGAAACCATCATTCTCAGCAAACTATCACAAGGACAAAAAACCAAACACCGCGTCTTCTCACTCATAGGTGGGAATTGAACAATGAGAACACATGGACACAGGAAGGGGATCATCACACACCAGGGCCTATTGTGGGGTGGGGGGAGGGTGGAGGGATAGCATTAGGAGATATACCTAATGCTAAATGACGAGTTAATGGGTGCAGCACACCAACATGGCACATGTATACATATGTAACAAACCTGCACGCTGTGCACATGTATCCTAAAACTTAAAGTATAATAGTAATAAAAATTAATTAATTAAAAAAGAATTAAGAGGAAAAACCTGCCTAAACACAAAATTATTCTTTTTCTTTTTTAAAAGAGAGAAGAAAAGGGAAAAAAAATCTAATGGCTTAGAAACCTAATGAAGAAAATGTACAATAGAAGTGATCAATACTGAGAAGCTCAGGAACAGAAATATGTTGACGTTCTTTGAATCTTAGATTAGGTGTTCATCTGTTCTGGGCCCAATTTAGGTTATTTTTCTGGGAAGAAATCCTGGATTTTAAAAAAAAACAAACTCATTCTATTAATTATTTGTTTATAAAATTTATAAAGAGAACCCAGAGTATTTTAGTCTCCTGAAAGTATTTTAAAATTTGAAAATGTAGTAGATTCTGAATTTTCTAATCTATCATTCAGATTATGGAATTTTAAATGGAGTTCAAAGTTGGTTCGTTAATTTTTATATCTAACATTGTAGTATCCTTCAACATATCATATAAAAAGAATGTTAAGAGAGCCCCCACGTGTATAGTATGAGGCTTAGTAAATAAATTAAAATAGAAAATAGAAAAAGTAGGTCACTGAAGCTTAGTATAGATCTTAGAGTAAAATCAATTTTAGTGTGATTAAAGAGGTTTAAGATGGGGATGAGAAAGGTGGTAAGGAAGATAGGATGGTCTGGATAAGGAAAAACGACTTTGACTTATAAGCCTATATTCCCCATGAGCTGAAATATTGCAAGCTGGAGACACACAAAAGATATTTTGAATGTTATAGCAATCCAGGTGCTAGCTATTTTCTCTCTAAAATTTTCCCCCATATGTGCAACAGTTTATGAGTACTCAATGCCCAAGGACACTCTTCAAAGAAAGAAAGTACATGTATTACCTAAGTTGAAAATACAGATTTCAAATAAGCCATTCTTACTTAACCTACATGTTATAAAATGCCTTAATTTTGCTTTCTGGAAAAGATATGAATTATACAATTATTTATTCACAATTATTACAATATCCTTGTCATCTGAAATGCATTCACACAAAGCAAAGAGTTAAATTCTTTGCAGGACTCAGAACAATAGGTGATACCTGTTTATTATATGTATGAGGGTTCAAGTTAGCCACAGGCTATGAAAGTTTCTAACTCTATTTTCTGTAAAACTTACTATTATAATTTGATTCTTTTGATTTTCTTTATTATTGTAATGTAATATTCTATATGTACAAAAGATTATATTTAATTACAAATATATGTTATGAAATATAATACAATAAAGCCACTACTCAGGTCAGAACATTACCACATTTTTGCAGCTACCTAAGCTCTACTCAGAATTAGCCATCATTCTGAATTTTGTGTTGGCAATTCCCCGTAGCTTTTGAGAGCAACACAATAAAATTCAAACAACAAGAAACTTAATTGAATCACAGGATTAAGTTTCTCTATTTGTCCTTTTGCTGATTTCAATGCCTGACATAACTGATACTATTTTCAAACCTATGGTAAAATATATATATATATATATATATATCTCATATATTAATATGTTCATCTATATTCATATATCCATATATATTCATATACTTATTCATATTTGTATACTATTTTTATTCTTCTAATTTTTTGTTTTGTTGAAATTTAAAAAGAAAATAATTAAGGAAAAAATAATCATAAAGCCTACTACATAAAAGCAACAGTTATTAACATTTGCTAAACATCATTTTACATATTTTTCTATATATACAAATAGGTGAACTAACAAACAAAAACAAGATCTTAAAATATAGTTAAATTTAAGTAAGATATATTAAATTTGCATTTCGTGTGTAAATATAGTGAAATGAATTGATAACCTGAGGAAATGAAATGTTAGATAAAATGAGTTAGCGACAAAAGTGGTTAGTGCACAGTCCACCTGATAGAAAGAAAAATTATGAAAAATATTAAGGTTGTAGTCACCATATCTCTTAAAGTAATTATTTTGCTATCATACTATATTTATTTTTACCCTGCTATGAGAGATGAGAAAATTAGCGCTTAGATCTCCAACCCTTTCTTCACTTCAATTACAGTAACTCCATATTAGATTTTCCTGAGAATTAGAATTCTTTATGTTCTTTCCACTTGCAGATACAAACTATTGCAGGAAAATTTTTTTCTATTTCCAAACATTTTTTTCTGTCTCATTGCTCTATATTGATTATGAGAAAACTGAAAGGTAGCCCTCCTTGGTTCAAAACCATAATTGTTTTTATTTATTAATTTTGTTTTCAAATTAAAAATTGTGTATATTTAAGATGCCAATTTGATGACTTTCTTTTTGTGGTGAGAACAAAAAATTTCTAAAGTCTGACAAATTTCAATTTATACAATACAATATTGTTAACTATAATTCACACTGTTATGCATTAGGCCTTTAGAACTTATCTTGCATAACCGAAACTTTGAACCCCTTAACCAACATCTTCCTCCAGTCCCTGCTAACCGCCATTCTACCCTCAGTTTCTAAGAGCTTAACTCTTAGATTCCACTTATAAATGAGATCATGGAGCATTTTTCCTTCTGTGTCTGGCTTATTTTTACTTAGTGTAACGTCCTCTGGGTTTATCCGTGTTGTCTCAAATGTCAGGATTTCCTTTTTTTAAAGGCTGAATACAATTCCATTGTGTGTGTGTGTGTGTGTACATATCACATTTTCTTTGTTCATTCATCCATCAACAGACTTTTTTTCCCTAAATCTTGGCTATTGTGAATAATACTGAAATGAACATGAGAGTGTAGATATCTATCTAATTTTCCTTGGGGAGATGGAACTCTTCTTGGTAGCAGGGGTAGCCAGCAGGGCATTTGCCCACTTCATGAAGCTAAGATGCTATAAAAAACATGATTACGGATTCAGAGATAGGAAATTATTCCAACGTAACTTTAAAGCCTATTCATGACACCCAGATTCAATCTTCTTTTATCTTATTTGGAATACTGATAGATAAGTTATTCCCTGAATTATCTTACAGACATCATACCAGAGCAAGCAAGTATGATTTGTAAGCAAAATTGATTTTCAACAAGAGACCTGTAGAGGTAACATATTCTTCTACTATTCACATGAAAATTGTGTAGCCAATTGTTTGGAAGGGTCTTAGAAATTTAGCACATTTGGTGTGAGAACCATAGGGACAGTCAATGAATTCCATCTGTTTCCAGGAGAAGACTCATTACTGGGTGTTACTGGAGAGCATTAGGCCCCAGGGAGAGGATTTTCATGAGACTTTTATTTAATGGTGCTGTATGGGAAAAAAAAGAACACACACTCCTTGTGATACTTGTTATATCTTTGACACCACCCCAACTAAAAACCAAATAAACAGAAAACAAATAAAAACAAAGACTGAAGAGAGTTATAGAAGAAGTGACTGAACATTTAGGCAGAGGCTACTTACACTGAAGTTAAGAAAAAAATACTGCTTTGCAGGTTGCTTGAACGTACAGAGTTTACATTATTTTTCCCAGAGATGGCTATGTGAGTACTGTTTTGATAATTTCCTGGTAGATAGAAGTTGTATTTTATTTTAATAAGAACCAGTATGTTACAATAATATGATAAGAGAAGTGTCTTGAGGACCTCAGCTTTTTTTTGTTTTTTGAGACAGAGTCTCTCTCTGTCACCCAGGCTGCAGTGCA
The DNA here is from genome assembly GCF_028885625.2 of Pongo pygmaeus. NCBI lineage: Eukaryota > Metazoa > Chordata > Mammalia > Primates > Hominidae > Pongo > Pongo pygmaeus. The sequence goes on along the minus strand of NC_072373.2, from coordinate 150,137,995 downwards.
GTGGCGCCATCTGGGCTCCGTACAACCTCCACTTCCCCGTTCAGGCGATCCTTGTGCCCCAGTCTCTGGAGTAGCTGGAATTACAGAAGTGCACCACCACGCCCAGCTAATTTTTATATTTTTAGTAGAGAGGTGGTTTCCCCATGTTGCCCAGGCTGGTCTTGAATTCCTGGCCTCAACTGATCTACCCGCCTCAGCCTCTCAAAGTGCTGAGATTACAGGCGTGAGCCACTGCACCCAGCCAGCTTTTTTTTTTCCTTCTGATTTGCAAAAATGTGCCATATGGCCTAGTGGTAGTCCTGTATGTAGGGCCGTCTTTTCTGAATGTTCATATATATAGTCATTTAGTCACCACAATTTCCAAACGAGAGTGGAATTATTGTATCTAATTTTCAGGCCAAGATAAGAAAGGAGTTAAATTGTTTACCCAAGGTCCCAGAAAAAATAAAGAATGAAATATTTAATTTCAGGAAATTGAGCACTTGTATAAGTTTAACCACTCGCTCTCTAGCCATGCACAGTAGGAGGGATGGGAGAGGAGAGCTGATTTATATCATTTGAAAATTTTCAGTGTCAATACTGCTACCATGTCAGATATCAAGCTTGCCTATATGATGCCATTGAATGTGGAGTTTCAGGAGTGGTGCCGTAGTATTCTATAGTATTTATATTATATAGATACATTAGATATAAATGGCATCACAAATATAAAAAATGGTAAAATGTGGTGAAAATAAAAGGTGATGAGTTTTGAGTATTTCTTACCTTTGTTTCTAATATTTAATTGTAAGTTTATACAGTTTAGTTTTTAATTATGTATGTGTTTAACTACAACTAGCAAAATCCCTGAAAATTTAACAATCAGCTCTCATGAACTGGTATGAATCAGCCCCAGACCACCATTGTGCCCAGGTTGGTTTACAGATCACAAGTTGTATTAGAGTATAATGTAGAGAAAAGATCCTGGGGTTACCACACCTGACTTGGAGATGGCCCCACCACCAGCCAACTTTGTGATCGAGGGCACATTATGTCACCTCTCTGGCTCCGGTTTCTTTCTGTTAAATAGGGAAGTTGAAGTCCCTGGCTTTGAAAATTTGTAACCACGGAAAGCTTCTCTATTTACTATCCTGAAAACATTTCCATTGTCTCATTAAAGGCAAACTACTCAGGTTAAAGTGGATCGTACCTAGCACTTTGGGAGGCTGTGGGTAGATTGCCTGAGCTAAGGAGTTCCAGAGCAGCCTGGGCAACATGGCAAAACCCTGTCTCTACTAAAACTAAAAATAAATAATAATAAAATAAATAGCTGGCATGGTGGTGCATGCCTGTAGTCCCAGCTACTCAGGAAGCTGAGGTATGAGAATCCCTTGAACCCGGGAGGTGGAGGTTGCAGTGAGCTGAGTTCACATCACTGCACTCCAGCCTGAGCGGCACAGTGACACTCTGTCTCAAAAATAAATAAATAAATAAAATGGATTGTAAGAGTGGGAGACTGCTTCTCAAAGGCTTGCTACTCCATGTCCCCTTAGGACACTCCAAGGAACTCCTCATTTCTAAAGTATTTTCTGTTATAATATTCTTTGATCGAATGTGTTTAGTACAAGCAATGACACATTTAGACGTTATACTACTAAATCTGTTTCAAATTACCTTCAAGGTAAAGTACTTATGACTCACTCTCCTGCTTTAGTTGCTCTTCGCAGCTAAACTAAATGCACACAAGGAAAGTTAACATTTCCAAATAGAACACCTGATTTTTTCCTCCAAACATCTTTCTCCCGATCCTTATCTCAGTTTATGGAGCCGCCACAACTCAACCATTTCTAAGGATAAAAACCTTGGAGTTTTCCTTGATGCTTCTGTTTTTCTCACATTAGATCTCTAATCATCAGTAAGCTGTGTTGCTGCTACCTTCATTTTCTTAGTTATTTATTTTTAAAAAATGTTACTAGCCAATATGGATGTACCAGGCACAGTTCTAGGTTTTACAGATAGAGAATAAACTACAACTTCTGCTCTTAGGGAAATTGTATTCTAGTACAAGGAGAAAGAAAATAAACAATAACCAAATCAAACACTTGTTAATAGTGTGTCATGTATAAATCTAATCTGTGGAGAAAAAGAAAATCTGGTAAGTGGCTAGAAACTGATAGGAAGGGGTGGGAATTTGATAGGAGAAATGCTCTCTAAGGAGACAAAATGAGAGCAGAGACCTAAATGAAAAGGGGAATCTGTATTTGGAATACCTGAGGAAAGATTGTTTTAATGCTAAGTGCCAAGACTTTGGGGTGGGGCCGTGCTTGACATTTTTGAGGGGCAGCAAGGAAGCCAGTGGGTTTGGAGCAGAAGGAATGCAGATGGGCTCAACAGAAGACAAACGTGGCATGACAACCAGTCATGCAGAGTATGGTGAGAATACCTAGGATAAGAACTTTGGTTTTTATTCTGAATTTAGGTCTTAAACACTGTTGTGTCTTGATTAGAGGTATTTTGTAAAGGCTCGTCATTCAGGTTAGTGAGTAATTACAGATTTAGGGGAAACTGACTTTAAGGTGGCAAGTAAGGAGCAGTTAGATGGTTGTTGAAATTATTTCAGTTAAGTGAGGGTGGCGTCTTGAACCAATGTGGGGGCAGTGATGATGCTGAGAAGTTATCAATTTCTAATAATAGACCTACATCATTAGGTCCATGATGGGGACCCTAATGTTAATTTGTTGCACTCTTTTTCTTGCCTTATTTGAACCATCCATATCAGGCACCTTGCTATTCCACAAGCTTTCCAAATGACTTTATCACTTGGCTGCTTGAAGCCCTTTGAATTTGATTTTTTTCTCTTTCTGGAACACTGGTTTCCCTAGGAGTCCCACAGCATTTTTTACTCCCTTTAAGTTCTTTCTCTATGGGCACCTGAAAAATATCTTCCCTCTCTATCCTGTCTAAAATACCAGCCACCATCATTCTTTAGTCTCCATTCCAATTTAACTTGTCAACATAGCACTTAATATTACTACTTCAGATACATTACATATTTATTTCATGTTGTGGATATCCCCCATACCATGACACTTTGCTTTGTTCACCACTGTCAAAACCAAATCCAACTTTCTAAAACACTGTGTCATTTCCCCATTTACAAACTGAATCATTTTGTATTTCCTAAAGTACTGATTGTCATATGGCACTGATAAATGCAGTGACCACACCCTGGTAAGTACTGCCTTCCAATCACTCAATTTCTCCTATCACTCAGCGTTCAAATTTCAAGTAGGGAAAATATCCTGCATATACCGCCTTTTTGGCACAATTTGGCCTTGAAATAATATCTTTTATGTGTCTGTATTTCAGTACGCATTTTCACAGAACCAGCTCCCTGTTTCCAGCCCTGTCTGCCTGGATCTCACCTTTCTGTTCCAGACACAATGATACAAGGGGTGAAACATATTGACAAGAGCCAAATTATGACAATTGTGCTTGGCTTCTGCATGAAGGAAAGCATTGTATACACTGGAAGAGTCAGTATTGAAATGTTGCTCTTTGAGCTCTTATGCTGAGGAGATTTGAGTTGTATTTAGCTCAGTAGATTTTGTCCCCATAAAGGACTTTTGTTGAAAATCTGCTTTTCTCCTGTTTGGCATTATTAACCAAACAGTCTGCTTTTGTCAAATTTGCAAAGTAATTGTTATTTCTCTTTCCTCTCTCTATTACATTTCTTTGTGTCTTTATCTTCTTTCTCTTTTCATGATAAGCCCACCTCTCTTCTTCACCACCTTCAATATCAACTCCCATTCCATTATTATATGCATTCTAGTTTTTAGTGAATTAGTCAGAAAATAACCTAAATAAGTATATTACACTAACTGAATAAACTGTCAATACACTCTGCTACCAACTCCCTCATAACACACACATTCACTTTTACCTCCAAGATTATTCGCTGTCTGAGCTTTAATCTCAGTGGGGCAATGTGAAGAAGTTGGATTTTGTATTGTCAGTTTAACCTAGGGTTCACTCTACAGGTAGAGGCAGAATGGAGGAGAATCACGCCACATTCATGAAGCCTTTCTTACTTATTAGAAGGAGAATATAAAGAAATGTAACTTAAGGCCCTTTAAAGATTTTCCGTGCTGTCCAAGAGAACATTTAGCATTTGAGCACTTGAAAAGTAGCTGTTACAAATGAGGACATATGATTTAAATTGCATTTATGTATTATTTATTTGAATTTAAATAACCACATTTGGCTAGTGGTTGCTCTATTGAACAGTACAACAATAAGGAACAGACAGATTGACCAAGAGGGGGTGGGGAATTTTTAGTCCCACAAGTTCTCAGAGATAGGATTTGAATGAATGGACAGTACCTTTCTAACCTTAACGCTAGCTCACACTAAATGTTGCTAAAGATAGGAAAGTTTAGGCCAGTATAAGCCGGGTAGGTTTGAGAACCTCCAGATAAGGAAAGATACTGCTGCTCGGCAAATTCTAAGGGTATTTTCTTTGGATGTGGCTTAAAGACAACGTTCTGCTTTATGTTGTTTCCAGTTTCCTTTCCTCAGCTGTCCAAAGAAATATTTGGTTTGAAACAAACAAAAAGCTCACTAATAAAGTAATTATTATGTAACTCACTAGCAATTTTCATTTATGGCTATCATCTACCTTTCTGAATATTTTCTTTTATTACAACACTAATCCTTTATCATACATATTCAGTCAAGAGGCTAGACTTGTTTAACATGATAATGAAAGCCAGTGTAACAATAACACTGTGCTTTCCATGAATGGATGGAGCAGACCTATTCTAAGTGCTTTGTATATAAATTCCTTTTATACTGAGGAGTACATGTTACTATGATTTTCATACAGATTGGAAAATAATATATTTCTTTACCTACATCCTTAAAATTTCAGGACACATATTTCAACTACACAAGGAATGTTGAAAACTCTTTACTCCTAAAAATATGTATTTTAGTTTTTACCAACTGACTCATTATTTGATAAAAGTTGATACTTATTAAACCTGACATCCAAATATAAATTGATGATACAAGTTAAAGTACAATTTTTCTTCCATTTAATTATTCAGTATATTTAGTCCACTATTTGTATTATAAGTTTTTGTCAGAGAAGTGATATTTCAAAAAGATCATCAACTCCTTTGGAATTTTTAGAAAACATTGTGCCTAACAGTTTTTAAGACAAATAGAAGAAAAAGACACCTCTGTAATCTTACCCAAGCAGTGGACATAATTTTTATAAGCTATGTATACATTACTCTACTCTGTGCTGTAAACTGGTTTTTCTTTATTACTTCCTTAATTATTTTATTATGAGTTTATATTTCCCTTGATTTATTATTTCGTAATGTGTGCCCATTATACGTTGTGTAAAGGCCCTGATAATCTACTGATAAAATACCTACAGACCTTGGCGCTAATGTGTTCATAATCTATTAGAAGCAATGTGCAAAATAGAAGCATTCACTTAAGAAATATTTTTAGACTCAATTTTAGAAGCTTAAAATACATTTTTTTCAGCAATTCATAATAATCATATCAGGAAATACTTTGTGATATAGCCATGGTCAAATATTCTAATTAATAACTTCATAAGGTTAATCTTCTGAGCCAACTCATCTTCTACACTCACTACACTAGACTTGAAGAGGATGGATATCACAAGTAAGATTTTAATACTCTGTCATAGTGTTTTTCAAAACTGCTGACTGTAAATACGTGTTCTCTGAATTTACATTAGGCAATTATCCATGGAAGTCAAATATCCTCAAGTAACTGGGTAAAATTGCCTTTTGATTAAGCATTTTCTAAAAAAGGCAGAACAGCAGCAGTCTAAATAATTTTTAAATTATAATTACATTCTGTACCTTGATTTTTTTCATTGCATTACTATTAAATGGCTCTTTTTTCTGACATAGGTTTAAAGCATTAGTATTTTGAACCTCACTCTTTGAGCAAGAGGATCTGGATTTAAGTCTCAAGACTCCAGCATATTGCTGTTAAATTATTGAAAAGACACAAACCTATATATTTTTTATACCTTTTATATGTTAAACACTGTCCTCAGTCATTGTCATGTCCTATTTTATTTTTATAGTTTATTATACATTTATTATAATTTTTTATAATTAGCCAAAGGTACATGGGTAGGTAATTGGCAAAACTAGTATTCAAACTTATAGATTTAATCACCAAAATGTACATCTATCTCTTCTCTTTCTGCTTTTCCTTCTTTTATTTGTCCCTCATTACCACTAAGTGTGTCTTTTGGCCACCTCTTCAGCACCTGTGCTAGAAGCAGGGATATCAAACACATTTCTTCAAAAAATAAACTCACAGACCAGGTAAAAGATTGCGCTGAACTTCACTCTCAATGTTTTATGGAAAACAAAATTTGTTGTTAGGTTTACTGGTATTGGATTCTAGCCAAGTAAATTTATATATATAAAATAGCATTTTGAAACTGAAGAACAGATCTCTCTTACCCATAAAACTGTCCCTAAAATTTGCTGCCTAATTTATCAAGTAAAATATAGCACCCACAGTTAAATTTGAATACTTATTCTGAAAAAGAATTAGTTACTGTTAATCTGAAATTTCAATTAAACTGAGCATCCTGTATTTTACCTGACACCTTAGGGAAAACAATCTTTCACAAGACTCAAGTGGTCATGACTGCATATTTTAAAGAGAAAAAAAGTAGTCAATACGACCTTTTATCATCAATCAGTACAAAACACTATGCTGTTTTCATACATCAGAAGCTGCATAAGAACTGAAATAGTCGAGAACCTGATGACATTTTACATGTCAAAGAGGCATGTGGACACTGTCAGGTACCACAAGGATACTGGCACTGAAAATGCCACTCTGTGTGTTACATGTTGGTTACATGACCAACTACATTACTAACCCAAATGTATTCAGTCCCCCAAAAGACTTCACACAGCAAGTAACAGAAGAACCCATACCTGAAAGTTTAGGTCAGCATTTTGTGAACTCATGATCAGTGTAGTACCAGGTCTCTACATTGTAAAATCTGTTTTACATATTTCAAAACATTTAAATTTTTTTAGGTAAGCACTTTCTTGAATTAAATGTACACTTTCCCATTTTGATTCACATATGATCTTTATTATTTGGTTTCATCATTCAGAGCAATGACTGAGTAGCCAGACCAGCCCCCTTTTTCTTCCGGATCCTTTGAAGAACTTCCCAGTTTTTTTCCTTGCAGTAGGGTTATTTTTACTGATTGCAAATTTCTAGTGTCTCTTGCCAGTTCAAAAACTTTCTGCCTCTGTGTAATCTGCTGCCCAATTCCTTCCCTATCCCCCAGAAGTTTTATCCTGAGGCAGGAATAATTTATTCTTCAGTGCTTATTCAAGAAGACTTTCCATGTCCATGCCAAAAAGCAAGCCCTTGCCAAATGGAATTCCTGTGTGGAGTTCTTTCAAAATCATGTCCTCCGACCAGAGGTGCAGCCAAAGAACTATCTGGGCAGCCACATTAGCTGTCATACTTTTCAAAATCACTGGCAGGCAGCCGATAGCACAGTCTGCCAAAACCTCTACTTCCATTTTAACCAGAGCACAGGTCTTCAAGGACGTTCTCTCAACTCTCATAGCCACTTAGAAATGGCTCCAGCGGCTCTGCCAGTTTCCTGCCTGAATGCAAGTTCCTGCTGCTTTGAAAGTTTGCTAAAGGGAAACATCTGCTTCTCTATGGGCTTAGTTCAGTTTCCATTAAGGCAGTGAGTTTTTTTCACCTTTAATGAAATGTTAGCAATTTCAGCATCCATGTTTTCAGCAGTTGCCTGTATTTCAACCTTTAAATATAAATATGCTTTTATTTTATGGAGTTTCTTGGAAGCATTGAAGATTGATCTTTCGAGGCTCCTATCACATCAGTATGATGTTAATTAAAATCTAATCTACTGTGTATTTTTTCTGTTGTCTAGTTTCTCCTCCTCCCCGATCCTTATTAGCCTTATATCATATATATTGTTTTACAGTATTATAAGTGGAGATGCTTGATTAACCCACATGTGCATTAATCATTATTTATCTTAATGAATTACTTACTCTATAGTTTATTTCTGAATGATTCAACCATTGGCATAACTATCTGGTCCTTTGCTTTCTCATCTAAAACAAGAGAACTCTGAGTCTGCTAAATGACCTTCAATACTTCTTCTAGTTCTAAAACTCAAAGTCTGGTTGGAGATCTTAAATTTTTCTTCTCAATAATATTGCAGAAATATTTTCTCTACAATCCGTTTAATAGGCATTTACTTTATAAAGCATTAAATCCACAAACAACAATAAGGGAGTACCAAGGAAGATAATTAGAATTGAAAGGATGGACTTTAGAAACTAGTTATGTTTTGTTGTTGGCATTTAATGCCTTTTGTGGCCGGGCACAGCGGCTCACACCTGTAACCCTAGCACTTTGGGAGGCTGAGGCAAGCAGATCCCTTGGGCTCAGGAGTTCAATAACAGCCTGGGCAACATGGTGAAACTCATTCTTTACAATAAATACAAAAATTATCCAGGCATGATGGCACAGGCCTGTAGTCCAAGGCACTCAGGAGGCTGAGGTGGAAAGATCGCTTGAGCCTGGGAAGTTGAGGCTGCAGTGAGATCACGCCACTGTGCTACTGCCTAGGTGACAGAGTAAGACCCTGCCTCAAAAATAAGTGAATAAATAAAGAATTGCCTTTTAAAAATTATTAAACTTGTTATTAACTGGTTATATTGAAAAAAGCTGTGTGTTAGGTCAGTCATAGCTAAGTTAAATTCTCTGTCATGTCAACTACTTCCTCATCATATGGCAGTAATTCTCAAAAGTACATTTATGTTACTGTTCTCTCTATGGACATTTCTACTGAAATGCTTCACAGGCATCCAACTTTAACTTAATATCCTAAAATATATACTAAACCTCACTCGTCATTTTCTTTCTTTTTTTAAAATTTTTTTGAGAAAGTGTCTCACTCTGTCACCCAGACTGGAGTGCAGTGGTGCAATCTCAGCTCATTGCAGCCTCAACCTCCCAGGCTCAAGCCATCCTCTCACGTTAGCCTCCCAAGTAGCTGGGGCTTCAGGTGTACCCACCACGCCTGGCTAATTTTTGTAATTTTTGTAGAGATGGGTTTTTGCCATGTTGCTCAGGCTGGTCTGGAACTCCTGGGCTCAAACGTTCTGCCTTCTGGACCTCCCAAGGTGCTGGGATTAAAGGCCTGAGTCACTCCACCTGGCCTCACTCATCATTTTTCTTTCTCCATTTCTTTCTATTTTCTTTGCTGTCACTGGAAATGGTACTGCTATCCTCTAAGATAAAAATGCTAGAAATCTCTATATCATCCTTTACTTCTCTTTTTCTTTTACCTCCAGCATCCAAATAGTAGCCACATTGTATTAATTCTACTTTTTAAATATCTCATCAATCTGCCTTTTCCTTCTATTCTATTACTTCTTTGATCTGTAACTTGATGATCTCAGTGCTAACTTTTAAACTGCTCCTTCAGCCTCAGCCCTGGTCCTTGTCTAATCCAGTATCCAATCAGGAGCCAGAATGTTGGTTCTGTAACATAAACATTACAATGACACAGCTTCACTTTAAATTTTTACTTTATTTATTTATTTTTTAATTATTGTAGCAATGGGATCTCTCTTTGTTGCCTAGGCTGGTCTCAAACTCCTCGCCTCAAGAGATCCTCCCGCCTCAGTCTCCGGACAAGCTGGGATTACAGGCCTGAGCCACTGCATCTAGCTTGCTGTAAATTTTTAAATTCAAAGTCCTTCATGTAATTTAAAATAATTTTGTAATCTGACTCCTATTTATTTTTTCAACCTCATAAATTGCTCCTCTAACTTCTTTGTGCCCAATATGTTAACTACTTAGGTCTGGGGTCTTTCCTCTTGTGGCTTTTCCATATACTATTTCCTGGAATACATTCATTCCACATTATGAACCTGTTCACACTCATACTTTCTTCTCTGCATCTTGATTTGTGCCCCAAGGAGGCTGATTTTGAGAGCTACATCTACGGCTCTCTTACTTTTCAGCTTCTAATAGAGTTCCCTTAACAGAGAGCCCGAACAAAGGGTTGGAAGAGGGAGAGTGACATCTAAATATGTATTATTTGGACTCCTTCTCCACCACGTTTCCATAGCTTGGGTGCCTCCCTTGAAGTTTCTTGAACTAAGGTCATGGTTCCCTTAAAGCAGCCCTCTCAACGCAGCCTCTCTATCTCCAGGCTCCAGTAACCCCTCCCTCCCCTGTTATTTTCAAGCCCGGCACAGTATCCTGTGACATTTCTTGTTGTGTCCTTATACCTTACTCAGGTCTTTGAAATTGTCTCTTGATTAAACTTGCTTCAAATTACGTAAATTTAATGTTCTATTCGTTTCCTTTAGGAACCTGACTGGGATCCTGAAAGAGGTATCTGGACACAATAATCTGGAGCTCAGAGGAAAGCTTGTAAATAAGGGGGAGGGGGAAGGGATAGCATTAGGAGATATACCTAATGCTAAATGACGAGTTAATGGGTGCAGCACACCAACATGGCACATGTATACATATGTAACAAACCTGCACATTGTGCACATGTACCCTAAAACTTAAAGTATAATAATAATAAAATTAAATTAAAAAAATATAAAAATAAATATATACATTTTGGACTCATTTATAGTATTAAAAAGTGCAAGTGGATATAATGTTACAAGGTTGAGAAAGATTTCCTTGGGAGAAAAGCGTAGATAAAAAGAAGACCTGCCTAGGACTAAGCGTTGAATCACTCCAATGCTAGGAGATTTAACAGAGTGTTGTTAGGGTGGCAGGGATAGAGGCTGGAAGAGTAAGGAGAGCCGAAGGAGAGACTGAGAAGAAGTGAAGAAGGTGAAAATCCAGGCAAGAAACCAAAAGACTACCATCTCAACAATATATTAAAAAGCAAAACCAACAACAATCAACAAAACTTTGAAGTTATTGTTTTTTCCAGTATGTCAAATCCAAGACCATATTTTCAGGACAGGTTATCCATTATATTACCTGGGCATCTATTTTGCTAAAAAAAAAATTGTGCCAAAATGATACTTCCAAGCATTTGGAATAGATTGCAGCTATAAGCTATAATGAGGTATATAGAAAAAACATATTTCCTTTCTGCAGCCAACAGTAGGACTAATGGGCTTTTCTCTATTATAACCATCACTAAAACAACCACCAAAAATAAAGATTCAGTGAATCCTTCATTTATGATTTATTGGAAAGCAGACACCAGTGAAGAACTAACAGACCAATTAGAGAATAAACTAGACAATTAATTAAAAGATATTTGGAAAATTATGATTAGGACAGTGAAGGATGTAAAAATAATATGACAACTAATTAACAGGAAAAAAAAGATAGCACTTATAATGCCACTTGCATTCTTAGAAAGTAGATGCTGTTTATGACAGGCCATTTTTTCTTTGATTGTTTTCTGCTAAGCTGTTGGATGGATTGGGGAGTTGGGTTCTGAGAGAAGTGCTGAGATAAAGAGATGAAAGTGGCAAAAAAAAAGTGAGGTCCATGATGTCAGAAGGCTTTGCTCTAGTTGGGGTAACCTTTCTTTGACACAAAAATCTTTAATAAACCAGACAGAATTCATAAAATGCTTGGTATGAGTAGACCTTGCTTTGCTATATGCTTATATCCAATGAAAGAAATGTATTTTATATCCAGAGTAAAATGAAGGCTTTTAATGACAATTCAGGTGTTGGAAACAATGAGAACCATGAAGGCGTAAGCCACTAAGAATTCTTAAAGGTCATGGGATTTGATTTTAAATTTCACAAGCAATGGTATTGGCAAGTCAGGATCAGTGCTTCAGCCAAGTTTGTCTAGATTTCCTAGTGACAAGTAAACCCTAGCGGATAACAGGGTTATATAAAAACTAAGTGAAAGTTCTCGGCATGTTGACAATGTTGGGAAGGGATAACAGCTTTCTATAAATATTAAAATGATTGGTAGGTGCAATTTAGTTAACTCAACAGCTCTGTGTTGAACATTCTGACAGGCATAGTGTAGTGGTGGAAAATGTGAATGCTTAGGTCGAACTCCCACTTTCAGCACCCTCTAGCTACATAATTTAAGGCACTTAAAAAATCTGCTCTATTTCAGTATTTTTATTTTTAAGGTGAAGAGAGTAATATATACTTTCTAAAACTGATAAAAAGATTTAAAATTATTTTATATGAAGCACCTAAGTTAGTGCTAAGTTAGTGTTGGTTTCACAGCAAATCCATAATAAATATTAGCTATTAGTAATAGTGATTAAAGTTAATTTAAATAGTCCTTTTGTTATATAACCTAGATTTTATTAGAAAATAATGTAACTAAAAACAGTGCTTTCTAAGGAGTTCAAACTACTGATGTGATTTCAATAAATGAAAGTTATAAGAACTCAGATAATATTTTCATATAAAGGTGTCTACCAGAATCAGAATTTTCCCAAAATTGGGAAATCATATGCTTCATCTTGGTTAATATTTTGTGGAGGAGCAGTGGTTCTCACCATGACTGTAAATTAAAATGATCGGGGATGTTTTAAAAGTAGACCTACTAAATAAGATAATCTGTAGATGGTATCTATGTTTGTTTATGGTAATTTGCAACCCAGATTGAGAAACCTGCTGAGTTAATTTCTGCACTGGGTGTAGGTTTGGAGCAGCTTTGAATTAGTCATCTCATGATAGGATGATCTGATTCTGCTATTACTGGACACACTGGTGTAATTGGTATATACCAATTGGTGCACGGTATAATATTTTTTCAAACTTTTTACCTTGCTCTTCAACTCCATTCTTTATATGGATGTTAGAGTAATTCCAGAACTATCCTTTGCTTGAAGAGATATAGAACTATGGCAAAAATGTGTTGCTTTAACATTAGATTTTCAGCTATATCCACTTAAAACCAAGAACTTAAAAAGTTGATTTATTAGTCTCTTGACTGTAAATGGGTTTTGTAGGACATGATATTTTTCTGACATAATTATTTCTAGAATGAGTTCCTCCAATTTATTTTTAAATTAAGAAATTTAGAATCATGGCATTCAGAAGATGTACCCTGATTATTGAAATGTGCTATATGAATTGCCTAAGATCTAATCAGCACATTGTTGATAAATATTTCATACATATTTTAAATTTCCATATTTTTACTGCATTTCAGTATCACAAATTGTATTTTTCATTCAATGACTGTCCTATCAACCTAATACATATTTGTAAATCTTAATTCAAACTCAATGAGTATGGATCCATACAAGCTTAAACTGCAATTTCGCACAACTGTAGTTTTAAATTACAAATCATGAATGCATTTAATATGCTCTGCTGTCTGGAAAGTGGTTTAGAGAGCTACATGTATAAAAGGTGGCACAAAACACTCTAGGGCAAGGAGAAAATTTGCTATCCTTTTGCTATTAATGATTACTCTTAATTCCACCTTCCTGTATTTCCCATAGTTACCTCATTTTCTCTTAAGAATATACTTTTTTTCATCTTTTCATATTTATGTTTCAAATCATAGAATTTCATGAACATTCTAAATGTGTGCAGCTTTTAGGGAGCTTGGCCTCTTACAAAGGCAGATACAGAATTACATCATTTAAATTTAGTACTGTTTTGGGAATGGCATTGTGTAGAGTTTATCAGCACATTCATCAGGATAGAAGATGGCTCATGTATTTCTTGCTGGGTAGACATTGTTTATTCCAGAAGGACCACTCAGTATGTGAAAGTCATTTTCCCTAGTGACCGAATAGTTTCTCCACATTTGACTCCTTTTTATCCCCAGTACCAATTCTCTAAAATTATCTGGCTCTCCTTTTTCATCATTCGTGTAGAATTACCTTACTAAACCACATATTGTATATACCATCCCCTCTTCAAAAATCAGCAAAGGCTCCCCACTGCTGACAGAAAATAAAATGACTCCCTGAAATGCCGTCCAAAGTCTTCCATGCTCTCCCTTTGAATTACAGTCTCTTCTCATTCACAGCATTCCTCTTCACACTCTTCTCCACACGTTTCTTCCAGGTGTGTGCCCAGCTCTGTGATTTCGCTCATGATTTCCCGTCATTCTCCAGTGTACTTTGTTTCCCTCTCTACTATTTTATTAAAGCCTCTGTCAGATACTCCTATTTGGAAATAAAAACTTCCTCCATCCCGCCTGTCAGAGATTTCCTTCTTTCTCTTCACAATCACATGTTACGTATGCAGCTCCATTTGACTTAACTAATTTTATTTCCTTGTCCCCAGTACATTTTGAAGGTTTTGAGGACATGGGTGCTGTCTTGTTAGTCTTTGTATTTGTAGGAACTTGCACAATGCTTTGTTTAAAAAGTGATGTTTAAATATGTGAACTGAGGAAAAATAAAATGAGTAAGAGATTATTCCCCATTATGGCCTTTAAAAATACTAGAGTTTGTTTGAAACTGATATGCTAAATGAAAGCCTACTAATATGTCATCAGCAAGTATTTGTAAGCAAATGAACATGTTTTTCTGAGTGAATGGTCTATAATTCTTCAGATCATTGCATAATTTGTGGATTTTCAAAAACTTGATCATCTCAGATTTTTATATCCTTACATAGAAATACAAAGACAATTGAATTGTCTTTAATATAGTACTTTTTGAAAATGGTGCTTGAAGTATTTTCAAGCTTAAATATTTTTCTTTCATATAATTATTTTGATCAAATAAATATAGTATTTAATTATTATAGGCCGAGATCATTTTGTCAGTTTTAACAGAAAACCTTGTAAAACAATAGGAGGAAATGCATGTTTAATCTTTTTCTTTATATTATCAGATATAAACAGACAAATATTAGAGACTTGATTTTACTCTACTTATAAAGAAAATGTTATATCTCTATTCTCCAAATATCATAGAATATTGAAGTAGCAAAGAATAAGAATCCAGAGAAGTAAATAAACTTTTCTACAATAAACAAGAGAATTTCCTATTATAATAGCTATGTGGATATTTGATTTGTAACCCAGATATTTGAATTTTTATCCTATTACTAGTGAATAGTTTCAAATCACAAACATAATTTAGTGTTTTAGTGTTGTTGTTTATTTCTAATACGAACTGGTAGAAAGGGATTAATCTTTTATGAGTACCTACTATGTACCAGGTTCTCTGCCAGGAAAATTATAAATACTATGCTATCAAAATTGATATTGTGTTAGATTTATAGGTAAGAGAATAACAACTATAATTTCCTCTTTTCAATCTGTGAAATGTTTTTAGAGCCCATTGTGTACTCTATTTCCTAAAAGCAGCCCCAAAACTCCATTAAATAAAAATGGCTGATGTATACAGACAGAAGGCAAAGTATTAACAGAAAAAAATACAAAATGAAGTGAAAAATGGAAAAGTGGTAAGCCTATGGAAAATATGATTAAGAGATAGAATATATCTTTTTTTCTCCTATCTTTAGTGTGATTATCTCAGAAAAGCAGATAAAAAGATTTATAAATGGCAAATGTATATGGACTGACTGTTTGAGACTTGGATGTAGTCTTACAGCTGACTGAACTCTAATGAGTCATATTTCATAAAAACCTATGTGGTTCTCAAGGTACAACAATATGATGAGGCCCAGTGATAAGAAAACTGTGGCAATGGCCTACTTTAAGGAAATAAACTGTACCCCTGAGGGACTCTTTAGTATTTAACAAGTTACAGAATTTCTACAGATTATGGATAATTATTTAATTGGACCCTAAACCAGACTTGTCAAATGCAATGTTTTTATGGGAAAATTGCTCTCTGAAAATACCCCAGACATAACATTATCATTTAAATGGATGGATTGATCTACACACACACTAAAAAACAACTTAAAGAAATGGGAAATATAAATACTGACTGAAGCAAATAGTCCAAGCTGCTATATGGTAATCAAAATAAAATAACATTAAATTTGCCAAAAATGTTATTTAAATGTGTATTTTCTGGTATAGGTGAATGCTGAGTTTTTATTTATTTTTAGCCCTACCTTATCTATATATGTCTACCTATATTTTGTATCTATTTATAGCATGGTTGACAATAATATGAAATAAAAAAAAAAACTCTAGCATAGTACAATAAAACAAAGTTAACATTTGTTTCAAAATAAAAGTATTGCTAAATTGCCATAAGATTATGTACCTTACCAAGACATACCCAACATTGGGGTCCAAAAAATTAAGATTAGATTCTTAGTCTCATTAACAAGAAATCAACTTAGAGTCCTTGGTTTCAAATAATGGAATCAATCTAGCTGTTTTAGCTGTTTTAAACTAAAAGTCACTTTGGGAGCTAATCTCACAAAACTGAAATAAGCAGGAACAAAAGGCAGTGCGTCAGTAGTTCCTACTTGGGAGGTAATCTGGCCAAAGGCTGCCATGTTGCCCGGTACCTTACATTTCCTTTATAAGCCTATTCCTTAGCCCTTGGAGGATGAGAACAGGGAAGATTTGCTCTTTCTACTTCCACCACAGGAGGCAGGCAACTGCTTTCACAAAACCAGGCACAATGAGGACTTACCAAAGTAGAAATTAGGTTGTGAATGTCAGCTATAAGGGCCTTTGGAAACATGAATATGGTTGAGAGGATATAAATAAAACTATAGCACTTAAGAGCAAAGGGATCTATGAATGAGAAACAACCATTATGTGTAAAAGAGAATTCACATTTTAACAAAAATAGAGAGTATCTTGTAAAGGGGAAATTTCAGTGTGGAGGTCAGGGAGAAGATGCTGCTAAGTTAATCAAGTGGAGACTGACGTAAAGCATAGTTGAGCTGGCACACACTTGTGTAAAAGCTGAAAGCATGAATTGTGACAGTAAAAGTTAGGTGAACAGAAAATCAAAGGTGTTATTTGTATGAGTACATTTTCTCTCTGATAATGAGTAGACAAGAAGTAAGTGAAGAAGAGACAGTGGCATAGAGTGCCCATTCTTATTGTTTTCATTTTAAATGACAAACTGTGTTGGTACACTGACAATTTTGAATGCCATCATATCCTTTCAAGAATTTCGTGGAGAATGATTTGTACTATCATTGACAATATGGGAGTATGTTGATTCTTGAGGTTTTAATTTTGAAGGAGACTCTAACCTCCCTCAGCCTTTATTTCTCAATGCTTCTAAAATGCTTTGTTAATGTCTATTATAAACCCCTAAGTTATTTTAGAGTTATTAATGTACCTCTTAACTAATCTGTAAATTGCCTGAGGGTGAAGAATTAACCTTACACAATTTGATATCACAGCATCTAGCACAGTGACTAGGCTTTGGAAGAATGTACAATATATGTTAGGTTAATTAATAAGAACATCCATGAAAAGTTGGGAAGAGAATGTTCTCTAAGTCCACATTTTTACCAATTTCTTGTCTTAAAAGTTTGACACATTCTAACTGACATAATAAAGTTTACTAATAGGGAAGATTAACAAAAACCTGGAGCTATTTTTCTTTCATTGATTAATCCTCTTAATTTAATTCAAAAAGCAATTACTGTGTCTGTTGTATGCCAGGCACTGTGTATGCCAAGTACTAGAAATACACAGATTGATAAGACCTATTCCTTCCCTTAAGGAGCCTACAGTCTAATCTCAATGCATCATTATCAGATTCCTGGGCTCCAACCGAGATGTAGTGAAGCTGAATTTCTAAGGACACAGCCTGGGAATCTGATTTAAACAAGCCTCATGTGATTCTTCAGTGTACTAAAACTTGAGAGTCAGAGTCTTGGTAGAAAGCAGAGGTGATTTTATGTATATATATACATATATATGTGTATATATACACATATATATGTACACATATATATACTATATATGTATATATATAACTATCAGTAATCTTCCAGAAAGATAGTATGAGGAATGTCATTAGACAAGAGAGCTTAAAAGGTGCATCCAGGGATTTTGACGGATATTCTTAAATTAACAGAAATATTGAAAATGGTGTGTAATATTTAAAGTCAGGTGACCAAACTCAAGCTGGTTTCTTTAGAATTTTACTAAATATAATCTAAAATAAAAATTTAAAAACAAAATACAGATATAGGGTTATATATGTAATTATATATATATAAATTATATATATATAATTATATATATAATATATAAATGGATATGTATGTGTATTTGTATATATATGTATGTGTGTATGTGTATATGTATATGTATTTATATATGTTTGTGTGTGTGTATGTACACATATATACATGGCTGGATTAATCATGGAAAAACAACCAAAAAAACCTTTTATTTTTTATTTTATTATTTGTTTTTTTGTGTTTTCTTGAGATGGAGTCTCGATCTTGTCGCCCAGGCTGGAGTACAATGGCATGAACTCGGCTCACTGTAACCTCTGCTTCCTGGGTTCAAGAGATTCTCCTGCCTCAGCCTACCAAGTAGCTGGGATTACAGGCACTTGCCACAACACCCAGCCACTTTTTTTTTTTTTTTTTGTATTTTTGGTAGAGACAGGGTTTCACCATGTTGGCCAGGCTGGTCTCTAACACCTGACCCCAGGTGATCCGCCTACCTCAGCCTCCCAAAGTGCTGGGATTACAGGCATGAGCCACCGCACCCAGCCAAAAAAACCTTTTATAACTTTCCCCATGTCATCTCATATTTGGATAATTCATTACAAATGCCATAATTTGCAATATTTATTCAGAAAATCTGTACTAACATAAGAAACATGACACAGATCTCTGTCATGGGGAATTGTCAGCAGGGGAGTTACATGCAGCAAAATCTGTCTTTTACTTCTGTGTCAGAGAGAAAAGCAGATTGTTACTAAATCAATTGTATGATTTCAAACAAGAAGGAAAAAAGCAAAGTCTTCATAACAGTAGAGTAATCTATGATTAAAACACACTTATGTGAAACAGCAGGTTGATGTCCAGAATATTATTGGATATTAGCAATTTCTGTAAACAGAAGCAATTGTACTGCTTTGAAAGAATTTACCAGATAATGTCTGATTGTGAATGTAAGATAGATATGAATCTTATTATTTCTGTTCTCCATATGTTAAGTGTCTTTTATGATAAGAAAGAAGTGGCTTTTATTATTATAATCTACTGCTATTTTCAGAATAATTGTCTGCTTTTCAAAATATTGACCAAAAACTGTATTGTTAAGCATATATAAATGTCATATTGAAATGGGGGAGTTCCTTGATATTCCCCTCGCAGGACATGTGACAGGGGTGTAGCTTGCCAGTTTGGTCACCCTGCTGCTCAAATCTTTTGCGGGACGGGGAGCATGCAGACAGATGGGTACAGAGGATGGGGTGAGTTCTTTGGACTCTGGCCTTTTGGTAGTGTCTAGGTGTGGTTGCCTTCAACCCCGTGTTACAAAACTCTTTCAGCTTTGCTGTCTGCAGATGGCTTGAGTGTTAACCAGCTCAATGGATCCTCTGCCTTTTCCAAAGGGCAGAAGACCAGTGTGACAGCTTTCTGTATCCCAAGCTCTTGTCCAGCATCCTGGAAAAATTGGGGCACACATGGACTCGAAGGATGAGTGCGAGGTTTTATTGAGTGGTGGAGGTGACTTTCAGAGGGATGGATGAGAAGCTGCAAAGGGGGAATGGAGTGGGAAGGCGATCCTCCCTCAGAGTCAGGCTGCCCAGTGGCCAGACTCCTCTCCAACTGAGAGAACTCCTAGCCGAACTCCTGTCTGCATTCAGATGTTCTTCCTCATCTCCCTTTCTTTGCTGTGTTGTTCTGTGATACCTCTGCTGGTCTGCTGGCTTGCTGGTCTGTTTCTGAAGCTTGGGATTCAGAGTTTATATGGGTGCAAGACAGGGGGTGTGGCAGGCCAAAAGGCAACATTTGGGTGTGAAAACAGGAATGCCTGTTCTCATTTAGGACCGCAGGTATCCAGACTTGAGGGTGAGGCTTTTGCCAGGGAACTACCCTCTTCTACCCAGTGTTTCCTTGTCTCCCGTAGATATCAATATGTATTTGTTTTATATAGGATATGATCAAAGATATTCCGTGGAAAAATCATAAGTAAAAAAAAAGACATGGGGTTAAGTGTGAACCTGAAACATCTGTTTTCAAATAAACTAGACCTTCTCTCTTACCACATAAATGTTCCACTAATAAGAAGGGTAGTAGAATGAGCAAAGGATGGGGCACAGATTAGGGTAAGAAGGATAGGCAGTAAAGGAGTACCAAGAAATACACAAGATGGAGATATGTGAATAAATGTCTTATGAATTCTCTTTAAAGGAAGATTTGAAACCTAATACAAAAATGTAGGGCATTTTTATCTATGTTATCTATAATGGTAGGTAAAGTACATTTTTATCAATTATTACATATTTTGAAATTTATTATTAATATTAAGGCTTTATTATATATGTGCCCTAATTACTTATGCTTTCTTTATAAAATCCAAATTAAAAATATTTTAGATATAACATTAAATAGACATCAAAGTCAAGGAGACTTCAAATCAGTACTTCAGTGAATATGCTTTTGCTCGGACTTGGGGGTTCTTTACAAAATCCTGCAAAAAGGCATACCATCCTGACAAAGACACTGTAAACTACATAGTGGCAAATAAATGTAAGAGATTTCTGTAGATAAGCATGAAAAAACATTCTCTTTATACAAGGCTATTATTTTATTTTGTATTTAATTGGCTTACATCTTGCCCAGTGAAAGGTGGTTTAAGAGCCAACAAATGCATTTAAAAAGGTAATCTCAGAAAGGAAGCCAGAGTTTGTAAACTAAGGTAACTATTCTGAATAAACAAATTGTGTCATGCATTCAGCTATGTGAATGTCTAGACGTTTCAGAGAAAACTGAGAAATAGTCTCCTCTCTTGGCTTCCTCTAATACTTAACAATTGATAGCTTATTTCATAAAGTTAATGTCTATGTAGGGATAATTTATTCAAATATCAAGTGCTTAAAAGGACTACATGTCGAAATATTCCATATCCAATATTGTAGTTTCATTGCATTGTTTATAGGGATTGATAAGGAAACCATTGGTGCACTATCAGTGATTTAAAAATGATGGAGAAACATTTAAGTCATCTGCTAACATTACTTTCCAATACAAGAGAGATAATTTTAACATAACAGTTCTATGATATATTCCCTAAGAGATATAGGCTTATTTTAAAATACACCTTTCAGACACAAATATAAGATGGGAGATGTTTTTAATCATGCAGGACTTTATGTGGATCATCAATTGGAGCAAAAAGAAGCAAAGGAAAAACAGAAGTTAAGCCATGGACTTAGCAAATCCACCTGGTGGACAAACTTTTCATTTTCTGCTTCACCATTCTGCAAGCTCACATTCTGTCAGCACAGGTGTGATGCTAGAGCTTGTCTCAATGCGTTTGCACTTCCCTGCACCTGTGGATCACCATCAGGCCAATCACAAAAATGCCTTCCCTACAGCTTTACTTGAAGACGTTGCAATTTATTCAGGCCTAATGAGGTAAAAGAAAAGCCTCTGGGACCATCTGCTCCTGCTCCTAAAAACTGGACATTTTCTTTTTTTTTTTTAATCTCAACAATTACCTTCTTCTGTTGTACAATAAAATGTGAAACTTAGGACTCATGGGTGCCTTTAGTTAGCCAAAATAATGATAGTTCCATGGACAAGGTGAATAATGGCTAAGTTGGTTGAAGATATGCTGCTTTCCAATCACAGTGCTTGTCACTCTGTTTTTGTAATACCTAGATGCAGGAACAAAAATTCTTCTCAGTTGGTGCTAAGTAGAATGCTTCAGTTACAAAGTGGCTGAATATGTTTCATCATTATGCAAGAGAATGGAATTTGATTAAAAGAACATTGAGATTATAGTCAAGATACTATGATGCTAGAATAGTGAAAAAGGTCATGAGAGACTGATCGACAGTTTAAGCCTCAGACAAAATACAGCCTGTTAATACCAAGATTATTTCTCTAAATAATCACTACAAATAATACACTGTGATACTCTGTTTTCTCTGAGAGAGGATTAAAAGTTTAGATCCATATTATCTTACCAAGGAGATTTACAAACATCAAAAAGAGTGCCAAAATATTATTTACTGGATCTTGGAAAGATTAATTTTACAAAACTTTCTCAGTTGCAGAATTCAGTGTTAACAGATCTTTGCCTATGGGAAGTAAAAGCTACAGTTACACCATAGTAAATTAGGAGTCAAACCATAGTGATACATGGGGCATTTATTTTACCATAATATTGAAAGCACGTACAGAAGATGTCATAATTGATCTGAGACATTATTGTGTGCATGTGGCAGAGAATAGTTTATAATGACTCTGCTAATTAATGTTAGAATTACATGTTACATGTTTATACTAAAAATATAGATATCCATTTACTATGTATGTTATATATACACATATAGCATATAATGTAATATATCATATAAGTACTTTCACATTTATGTATTGTGTGCATATGTGTGTATGTGTGTATCAATACACAGAAAAGCATTCCTGGTTACAATACATATGGGAAATCTTTGTCCATGATTCAACTGCAGTTTTTCTGTGATGCCCTTCTTTTCAACCTCTTTTATTCACCCTACCCAGATGACTGTTCACTTTTTTTCTTGGCAGTCTCATCACTGCCAGTTCATGCTTTTAAGTGACAGCAAAAACAGAACTCAAGTGTGTTTATGTATTTTCTTACACGCATGCCTTTCCTTATTAGACTGCAAACATCTCCAGAGCACAAATCACATTCATTCATCCTTGTGACAGAGTGTTTAATGCTTTCAAAGTGCTCAACAATTATTTGTAATTAATTGCCGTATTTATTGAATATTTAATAAGCACCTACTAAGTACCAGATACAGTGTAAAGCACTGGGGATACACTGCTGGGAAAAATAAACATGACTTAGGTGCTACTAAAAAGTATAGAAATTTATGAAAGCAAAATATTTGACTCTGATGGTCATTCAGGTACGTCTTTCCTGAGGAAGTAAGTTTTGAGTTGAAAATGAATTTTATGTAAAACTTAATTAGATAAAAAGTGGAAAAGCATGCCTAAGGCTTTTGGGTGGAAAGAAGCATGGCTGCCTCGAGGAATTTTAACTTCAACAGACTTAAGGGCATTTTTTTAATCCATCCAATTAAATGAGCATTACAGTAGATTTACTCCACATAAAGCCTCTATCCATTGCTTTGCACTATGGAAAATCTGTATTAGTCTTTGCAATGTATAAACAACTGGTTTTTCTTTCAGTTGTTAGTATGGTGCTGTTTCAACTTTCAAAAGGCACATGTAGGTAGACTGACAGCTAAGAGGCAAGCTGCCTGCTATTGTCTTTGTGCAGTAGTCAAGATCCAACCTGACTTGTTCAGTTGTCAAGCTCCAACCTCAAGTTTTTCTTACAAGTGTTCTAACGTGGTTATTCTGCTCAACTTGCAGGGCATCCTTCCTTTTCAGGTCACCACAGAGTAGCTTCTTTGGGGTTCACCTGTTATTCTTCCTCCACACATGTCCAGCTCAGGACCCCGAGAGGCAACAGGCATTGTTTAACACTGGTGAATTGGCTACAATCCAGAAACCTGTCTTGCCATTTGACCAAAAGAATGGTAAAATATAAGAATCAGATCATACTATTAAAGTGGTAAGATAACCTGAATGAAAAAGTACCTGGCAGAGAGTGGACACTAAAATAAAACGATTAATGTAATTTTTAAATAAAACAATATCTAGTATTATAAATTACAATTGCTCTGTAACTTGCTTTGTAATTTCAAAATGTACCAATAATACACTTAGTATATAGGTCCCTGAATAATCAAAATATATGTTGTAACACCCAGGAATTCACAATCCATATAAATGTATGCATATTGATGAAATGAAAGCACTCCACAATAATATCCTGACTGTCCCATCACTGTCTCTTTTTGTTTTGTAGGCTTCTAAAAGTTATAACTAGTTATTTGTGTATATCTATCTCTCCTTTTAACATATAAGCACCATAAAGGCTTAGAGCTCTATCCCAGTCCCTACCTAAGTGCTGGACAATAGTAATAGTAATAGTTGCCTATAATAACTGCCATTGATCAAGCCTTAACTATTTTTCAGGTACTATTCTAAGCAATTTTCATGTATGAGCCCATTACTCCTTAATGCCTTGAAAGTTTGATTTCAGTTCCAATTGAAAGAATAAGAGTGCTCCATGTTGTCTGTTCCACTAAATACAGTTATGAAATCTGGATGAAATTTAACAAGCAGCTCTTTGAGGACTCTAAAAAGTAAATAAGAGGCCAGATAAAGAAGACTAAAATTTGCATCACAACTGAATTTGTGTTGACTTTACCACATTTTTTTCTCCTCTAGTATCCCCTGACTTGGACTTAATACAGCTGCAATCCCAGATATGGCCATTCATTTGGAGAGAATGTCAAGAGAATCTTAGTTTTCTCCCTATTAAAAGACTTGAATTCCTACTTAAGAGACTTTCATCTAAATGCCCACAAGAGAAAGCGGGAAAGATCTAAAATCGACACCCTAACATCACATTTAAAAGAATTAGAGAAGCAAGAGCAAACATATTAAAAAGCTAGCAGAAGACAAGAAATCACTAAGATCAGAGGAGAACTGAAGGAGATAGAGACACAAAAAACCCTTCAAAAAATCAAATAATCCAGCAGCTGGTTTTTTGAAAAGATCAACAAAATTGATAGACTGCTCACCAGACTAATAAAGAAGAAAAGAGAGAAGAATCAAATAGATGCAATAAAAAATTATAAAGGGGGTATCACTACCAATCCCACAGAAATAAAAACTACCATCAGAGAATACTAAAAACACCTCTACGCAAATAAACTAGAAAACCTAGAAGAAATGGATAAATTCCTGGACACATACACCCTCCCAAGACTAAACCAGAAAGAAGTTGAATCTCTGAATAGACCAATAACAGGCTCTGAAATTGAGGCAATAATTAATAGCCTACGAACCAAAGAAAGTCCAGGACCAGACAGATTCACAGCCGAATTCTACCAGAGGTACAAGGAGAAGCTGGTACCATTCCTTCTGAAACTATTCCAATCAATAGAAAAAAGGGAATAGTCCCTAATTCATTTTATGAGGCCAGCATCATCCTGATACCAAAGCCTGACAGAGACACAACAAAAAAAGAGAATCTTAGACCATTGTCCCTGAGGAACATCGATGCAAAAATCCTCAGTAAAATACTGGCAAACTGAATCTGGCAGCACATCAAAAAGCTTATCCACCATGATCAAGTCAGCTTCATCCCTGGGATGCAAGGCTGGTTCAATATACACAAATAAATAAACATAATTCATCACATAAACAGGACCAATGACAAAAACCACAGGGTTATCTTAATAGATACAGAAAAGGCCTTCAACAAAATTAAACAGCCCTTCATGCTAAAAACTCTCAATAAACTAGGTATTGATGGAACATATCTCAAAATAATAAGAGCTGTTTATGACAAACCCACAGCCAATATCAGACTGAATGGGCAAAAACTGGAAGCATTCCCTTTGAAAACTGGCATAAGACAGGGATGCCCTCTCTCACCACTCCTATTCAGCATAGTATTGGAAGTTATGGCCAGAGCAATCAGGCAAGAGAAAGACATAAAGGGTATTCAGTTAGGAAAAGAGGAAGTCAAGTTGTCCCTGTTTGCAGATGACATAATCGTATATTTAGAAAACCCCATTGTCTCAGCCCCAAATCTCCTTAAGCTGATAAGCAACTTCAGCAAAGTCTCAGGATACAAAATCAATGCACAGAAATCACAAGCATTTCTATACACCAATAACAGACAAACAGAGAGCCAAATCATGCGTGAACTCCCATTCACAATTGCTTCAAAGAGGATAAAATACCTAGGAATCCAACTTACAAGGGATGTGAAGGACCTCTTCAAGGAGAACTACAAACCACTGCTCAAGGAAATAGAAGAGGACACAAACAAATGGAAGAACTTTCCACGCTCATGGATAGGAAGAATCAGTATCATGAAAATGGCCATAGTGCCCAAGGTAATTTACAGATTCAATGCCATCTCCATCAAGCTACCAATGACTTTCTTTACAGAATTGGAAAAAACTACTTTAAAGTTTATATGGAACCAAAAAAGAGCCCACATTGCCAAGGCAATCCTAAGCCAAAAGAACAAAGCTGGAGGCATCACACTACCTGACTTCATACTATACTACAAGGCTACAGTAACCAAAACAGCATGGGACTGGTACCAAAACACGTATATAGACCAATGGAACAGAACAGAGGCCTCAGAAATAATACCACACATCTACAACCATCTGATCTTTGACAAACCTGACAAAAACAAGAAATGGGGAAAGGATTCCCTATTTAATAAAAGGTGCTGGGAAAACTGGCTAGCCATAAGTAGAAAGCTGAAACTGGACCCCTTCCTTATACCTTATACAAAAATTAATTCAAGATGGATTAAAGACTGAATATTAGACTTGAAACTATAAAAACCCTAGAAGAAAACCTAGGTAATACCATTCAGGACATAGGCATAGGCAAAGACTTTATGACTAAAACACCAAAAGCAATGGCAACATAAGCCAAAATTGACAAATGAGATCTAATTAAACTAAAGAACTTCTGCACAGCAAAAGAAACTACCATCAGAAGGAATAGACAACCTACAGAATGGGAGAAAATTTTTGCAATCTACCCATCTGACAAAGGGCTAATATCCAGAATCCACAAAGAACTTAAACAAATCTTCAAGAAAAAAAACAAACAACCCCATCCAAGCGTGGGCAAAGGATATGAACAGACACTTCTCAAAAGAAGACATTCATGTGGCCAACAAACACGAAAAAAAGCTCATCATCACTGGTCATTAGAGAGATGCAAACCAAAACCAAAATGAGATACTATCTCATGCCAGTTAGAATGGCAATCATCAAAAAGTCAGGAAACAACAGATGCTGAGATGATATGGAGAAATAGAAACACTTTTACACTGTTGGTGGGAGTGTAAATTAGTTCAACCATTGTGGAAGACAGTGTGGCGATTTCTCAAGAATCTAGAACTAGAAATACCATTTGACCCAGCAACCCCATTACTGGATATATACCCAAAGGATTATGAATTATTCTACTATAAAGACAAATGCACATGTATGTTTATTGCAGTACTGTTCACAATAACAAAGATTTGGAACCAACCCAAATGCCCATCAATGATAAACTGGATAAAGAAAATGTGGCACATATACACCATGGAATATTATGCAGCCATAAAAAAGAATGAGTATGTCTTTTGCTGGGACATGGATGAAGCTGGACACCATCATTCTGAGCAAACTATCACAAGGAAGGAAAACTAAACACCGCGTGTTCTCACTCATAGGTGGGAATTGAGCAATGAGAACACTTGGACACAGGGTGGGGAACATCACACACCAGGGCCTGTCATGGGGTGGGGGGCTGAGGGAGGGATAACTTTAGGAGAAATACCCAATGTAAATGATGTGTTAATGGGTGCAGCACACCAACATGGCACATGTATACCTATGTAACAAACCTGCATGTTGTGCACATGTACCCTAGAACTTAAAATATAATAATAATAGTCTTTCAAAAAAAAGGAAATCTTCTGGCCCAGTGTTCATTAGTGAATTCTATCAAACATGTTTTTAAAAAAGTAATACCAATTCTACTTAATCTTTTTCAGAAAAATGGAAGAGGAAGCAACACTTCTCAACTTATTATGTGAGGCCAGCATTGCCTAGTTATCAAAACCAGATATAGTATAAGAAAAAAATCTATAGACCATTAAAATGCAAATTTTAATAGAGTACTAGAAAATTGAACCTATCAATACAGTTGACCCTTGAGCAACATGGGTTTCAACTACATGGACCCACTTATATTAGGATTTTCTTCTGCATTTGCCACCTATGAGACCAATCTTTCTCCTGCCGCCTCTTCCTCAGTTTACTAAATGTGAAGACAGTGAGAATGAAGACCTTTATGATTACCCATTTTTACTTAATTCAGTGAAGCTTTTCTGTAAGATACTGCAATGGTAGCTACATATCATTATACATTTGTCAAAATTGGTAAAATATACAATACTAAGAATGGTCCCTAAGGACAACTATGGACTTTGGGTGACAATAATGTGTCAATATAGATTCATGGATTATAAAAAATACACCACAGTTTTCAGGAATGTTGATAGTGAAGGAGGTTGTATGTGGGAGAGAACAGTGAGTATGTGGGAACTCTCTGTACTTTTCTCTCAATTTTGCTGTGAAACTTAAACAGCTCTAAAAAAATAAAATGTGTTATTTAAAAAAATCCACCACTAAAAGAAATCAAGCAATTCAATTAAAAATAAGCAATAGACTTGAACTGATACTTTACCAAAGAAAACATATAGATAATGATAAATGTATGAAAAGATGTTCAATGCCATTAGACATTATGTCAGTGAAAATGGAAAGAATGATGAGATATAACTGTATCTATTAGAGTGGCTTATATAAAAGAGGTACTGACGATACCAAATGTCAATGAGAATGCAGAGCAACTATCTCTTACATTGCTGGTAGAAATGCAGAATAGTAGCCTTTCAGGAAAACAGCTTGACAGTTCTAATAAACATGCACATTCCATATGACTCATCAAACTTACTTTTGGATATTTACTCTGGAGAAATGAGAACTTATGCTCACAGAAAACCCATGTAAGAACATTCTATTTATAATTACTTGAAATAACTGAAACATCCTTAAATCAGCTAATGAATAGAAAACAACTGAAGTGTCCTCCAATGAGCTAATGCATAAAAAAAGAAATATTTGTGGTACATCAATACAATGGAATAGTACTCACCTATTTTTAGAAGATGAATGATAGAGGCACACAACTTCTATGAAACTCAAAAGTAATATGCCGAGTGAAATAAAAACAATCACAGGCTGGGCGCAGTGGCTCACGCCTGTAATCCCATTACTTTGGGAGGCTGAGGTGGGCGGATCACGAGGTCAGGAGTTGGAGACCATCCTGGCTAACACGGTGAAACCCCATCTCTACTAAAAAATACAAAAAATTAGCCGGGCGTGGTGGCGGTCGCCTGTAGTCCCAGCTACTCCGGGGGCTGAGGCAGGAGAATTGCATGAACCCGGGAGGTGGAGCTTGCAGTGAGCGGAGACCCACCACTGCACTCCAGCCTGGGCAACAGAGCAAGACTTCCTTTCAGAAAAAAAAGACAATCACAAACATATGTTTGGTATTATTTCATTATATAACATCTTCAAAAATACAATAATATAGAGTTAGGAAACGGCAGTGATCATCATGAGATCATTGTAGGGGAAGACATAAATTCAAAGGGATAACAGAGAGTGTTTGGGGGTTATGGGACTGATCTATATTCTCATTATCACGATGGTTATACATATGTTAAAATTGTTAGAACTATACACCAAAAGAAGTGCAACTTACTCTATGTTAATTTTTTTTTATTATTATACTTTAAGTTCTAGGGTACATGTGCACAATGTGCAGGTTTGTTACATACGTATACATGTGCCATGTTGGTGTGCTGCACCCATTAACTCATCATTTACATTAGGTATTTCTCCTAATGCTATTCCCTCCCCCCTCCCCCCACCCCACAACAGGCCCCGGTGTGTGATGTTCCCCACCCCGTGTCCAAGTGTTCTCATTGTTCAATTCCCACCTATGAGTGAGAACATGAGGTGTTTGTTTTTCTTTCCTTGCGATAGTTTGCTCAGAATGATGGTTTCCAGCTTCATCCATGTCCTTACAAAGGACATTAACTCATCCTTTTTTATGGCTACATAGTATTCCATGGTGTATATGTGTGAATTTTTAATTAATCGATTAATTTTCAGTTTTATTTTTGAGACAAGGTTTTGCTCTGTTATCCAGGCTGAAGTGTAGTGGCATGATCATGGCTCACTGCAGCCTTGGCCTCCTGGGCTCAAGAGATTCTCCCACCTCTCCCAGCCTCCAGAGTAGCTGAAATGATAGGCATACACCACCATGCCCAGATAATTTTTTTTTAATCTTTTTGTAAAGACAGAATCCTACTGTGTTGTCCAGGCTCACATGCTAGTTTAAAAAAAAAAAATGAAACTCTATGAATTTGATGAAATTATTATTCTCAATTTATTCCTAAGTGAAGTTAAAATGTTTTCAGAAGGTCACCTAACCAGTAAGCATTAGGGTCAGTAATCAACCTGAAATAGTCAGATTCCATGAGTTATACTCATGCAGTAGAGAGAAGCTTCATAAATTATTGTTGAATTAGTGCAGCAGGCAACGAAGAAGCAATGAATCAAAAGTCTAATTACTTTGGACTCTGTTGCCAACATGTTCATCTACCTGGCAGTAATTCTCCCAAGGACCTCAGTTAAGTAAGTCAATAGATCCAGGTCAAACAAGACAGATGGCTATTTTTGAAAACACAGATCCCGATACAACAGCAACAATAGTACTAGTAAAGGTAAAGAAAGATTGGAGATAACCCAACTTATTCATTGACTCCCACAGGCACCTGCAACTCCCTTAAGCTCTGCCTCAGGGGGATGTAGGAAGGCCACACCAGAGCTCAAATATGTCAATCTTTCCCAGTCAGTAGTCAATGAAGTAAAGTAAAACTATGAGAACTGCTTGCAGATAGTTTTATGAGATAATGTTTTCAAATTTTATATATACATATTCATACATACACATATGTACAATTATATATGTAAAATGTATACACATGTATACACACACATAGCCACTATGCTATATGATTTAATCTAAAATAATAAAAAGGAAATATTTTCAAAAGAATAATTCTAGAATCATTTAGATAGTTTTTAAAAAGTAACAGAGCATTGACATAATTAGAGTTCAATCACTGTTTAGATGATAGAATTTTAATCTATGAATAGAATAATGAAGAATCAAACCCAGAAGTGTATTAAAATAAAGACTCTAACATCAGAACATCTTTTAATGGATATCACCACAGTTATTGGACAAAGGTGAAAAAAATGATTATTGCAATTTATATAATTTTTAAAACTTTTCATGTAATTCCTGAAGCTAATTTAAGCATTCATAACATTCTTATGCAAAAATGCTCTATGTTATATATAAAGGTATTCCCTATAATATGATTAAGAACAACTAAAAATAAAGTATACTTTATACTTTGCTCAAGAAACTATGACCTCCTTTTTCATTTGTTAAATGCACAGTCTCATTTCTCCCCCAAAGGCTTTGCCTTTGTTGTTTCTTCCATTAATCTCTGCATGATGGTCTTTTTCTACATCCAAGTTTTAGCTCAGATGTCAAGAAATAGTGGAAATTTATTATTTCTTTTTGGCTGCCCAGTATTTGAACTTCCAATTTGGCCATACCTTATATGGATCTTGATTGGTGACTGGGCTCCACTGCATACAATGGAGGGGAGGGAGAAGCAACACACATTCCTTCTCTTTGTTCCATGGGAACCAGTGTATGAGAACCACACTTAGGTTTCAGCAATCAGAGGCTGTCGCTTAAGACTTTTGAGTATGAAGAAGTTACACAAAG
Source organism: Pongo pygmaeus (assembly GCF_028885625.2). Classification (NCBI taxonomy): domain Eukaryota; kingdom Metazoa; phylum Chordata; class Mammalia; order Primates; family Hominidae; genus Pongo; species Pongo pygmaeus. The sequence goes on along the minus strand of NC_072373.2, from coordinate 150,106,322 downwards.
CTGTAGGAAAAGACAGAGACCACCTCTGTCAATGCCAGTGGTGGAGTAGGAATGGAATCAAGCATTCAGTAGTAAAGCTACCAGCAGTGGCCTCCTAAGCCACAGACAATCTTGTGGTGTGACCTGAGCAGTTCCCTGCTTTCTGGTCTTTTTTCGTTTTGACAGTCTCCAATACTGGTTCTTCACAATACCCATTAACGTTGTTAGCTATCCAAATACATTTTATTCTCTAATGAAATTATCTATAGCTGATTGTTATTGCTGGGATTTTAGGATCCTCAAAGATGTGCATCTCTTCAGAGGTGCTGTGTAGGCTCTTTTTCTTCTTTCTCTCTCTCCCCCTTTCCCTGCCCCCTCTGTCTCCCCTCCCACTCCTCATTTTCTTTCAGCTTTGTCCTCCGCTACGGTTAATTCATTTGTATAATTGTATATGGTGAGTTTCTCCTCATTTGACTATCAGCAACACAATCTTCTCAACGAACATCAACTCCATGAGAGTGGAGAGCTCAACTGTTCTATTACCAATAGTAAACCACCAGCCCCTCTACATGAGGGCCTAGTCCACAGTAAGCTCCAAATAAATATTTACTGAAGAAGAGGATACTACTTGTAAACTATTTTGCAAATACATTTTATATATAAATGGTGAATAAATCATAATAAAATTATATGAAGGGAGGGATAAATGAAAAATATATAAACTTCCTCAATGGGAAGATGAACATTTTTAATTACCATTATATGAATTTATAAATTTAATTCACTTATAATTCAAAAATCAGAAAATTGGGAAATGGCAATTAAATTAATAAAAATAATAAAAATGCAAGAAATTTTTATTTGACCTATTAGAATATACTATTAGTGATAATAATTAAACTATGTGCTCCTTGAAAATAATATATAAATAAAGGAATAGAATAAAAAGCTAAAGGAACCATATATATGTAAGAATTTTCATTTTCAATGAAAGAAAGATTCAAAATACTGGCCATATACTAAGCGAAAAATTAAGAAAAATAGATTCAATTGTTTTAGATAGAAAAGTAATATAAAATTAAAAGCATAAAATAAAGAGAAGGATATATTAATTAATGTTAATCAGATCTCAGAAAATCTGAGGGTAGTTACATCATTACTAGTATCAATGAAAAAGAGCTTTCTAAATACAAAGGAGAAGAAAAATATAAAGTGATTGGCAGATTTGACTAGCAAAGAAGAAAAGATATTGCATGTATAACAAACCAATAAAAATTATAAATATAAGAAAACTTGGTGAAATAGTTGCAGAATATTTGACAGTCAAATAAAAGTGATAGTAGTATATACTGCTTGCTAATTAATAATAATGAAATAATTTTATAATAGTCAATGCATAAAGACATAAAAGAAATTTACTACAGATAAATAGGAACATAGTCAGCCTCCCTACACATCAAAGAAATAAATGAAGCATTTTATGTGTTATATTTGATAAAGTTAGAAAAATCATATGATGACTTTAGATTGAAACATATCCAACTGCCATTTTTCTGTTAGTCAAAAAATCTTTTGAATACTGGCAACTTCATATGTTCCAAATCATACCCTACCATGAATTGTCAATTCCCTTTTCTGAAAGAAACTGAAAATAAAATAAAATAAATATTTTGATCATTTTTTAATAATTATAAGGAAATATAAGAAATATATACATAATTTTTGTACAATTATGCCTTTTTGTGTAATGTCATTACTAATATCAATGAAAATTAAAATGTAATAAAAACAATTAAAATATTTTCATACAAAGAAATATAAAGTCACAAAATGATGACACACCTTAAGACACTATTCCATACTGAAGGGAAAAATTAGTGATACTAACTGCAAAAAATACAATTTTGCCTATATTGAAAGTAAAAAAAATGTGTACGTAGATAGATGATGAAAGAATATTATAATAAGAATGTTAGGGACCAAGACAAAATATTAATGGAAGAAGTGGAACTTAAAATAAATATACATGCTAAAATTACTATGGCACATTAAACTGTGCTTAATATGTGTACTAGAGTTTATAGGTTATTTATATTTTCTACTTGATTGTATTTTCTACTTTCTCTCCAATGAATAAATATTGCTTTTCTAACGGGAGCAAAAATGAACAGTATAAGGAGCAATGGTAATGCAAAACTGTCTAGACAGTTAAATATATAGTATTTAATTGTATGTGAATAAACCTTTTTCTTGAATTTTATTCAAGGAACTTTGAAATATGATTATCTTTGAGAAGGTGGATTGGAGTATATTCAAGGGTGGAAGTTGGAAAGGAGAAATTTTTATTTTTATACTATACTCTTTATTTTATTTTATACTATGCTCTGTTTTATACTATACTCTAAATTTAATAGAAAATCATGTACATGGCTTACTTTTATTTTGTTAATGTTATGCAAATTTCTGTTGTAGATTTTAAATACCATAAATGGTGATAATAAAAAAGAAAATAGTTAAACAGCCTATATTCATGTTTTTTAAGTGGTTTGGATTGTGTGAAAATATTCCTTGCTCTATCCCACTTTACAAAAGTTGTATCAATTGAGTTCAGATATTACAATGACTCATAATTTATTTCATTCACATTTTTATACAGTCTTCAACCACAGACAAAAATGCTCACCTTTAATTTGATTCTTTACATGGCATGTTCTTAATTTTGTTATTCTGAAAAGTAACTGTCAATCAGTGCAAAAATTTGACATAGGAATGGCTTTTAAACTGACAAGAAAAATGGAATTAATACAGCCAACTACCTCTTCAACTATGATTCACCCTTTATTGTCTCCAGAGACTTAGTTCATATTGTGGAGTGCAATGGAGGCAGGTTTTTCAAAGGTGAGTGTACCAAAGTAGAAGGAATACTTGTCATTTTATAGCTATTCCAAGAAAAATATTAAAAATTGCCAATAATTGGACAAGACATTGTAGTGATATAATTTAACAATAACTTGAATGTTAACTACATTAAATATAGTGGGCTTCGGCTGGGCGCGGTGGCTCACGCCTGTAATCCCAGCACTTTGGGAGGCCGAGACGGGCGGGTCACGAGGTCAGGAGATCGAGACCATCCTGGCTAACATGGCGAAACGCTGTCTCTACTAAAAATACAAAAAATTAGCCGAGCGTGGTGGCGGGTGCCTGTAGTCCCAGCTACTCGGGAGGCTGAGGCAGGAGAATGGCGTGAACCTGGAAGGCGGAGCTTGCAGTGAGCAGAGATTGCGCCACTGCACTCCAGCCTGGGTGACAGAGCGAGACTCTCTCGCAAAAAAAAAAAAAAAATATATATATATATATATATATATATATGGCAGGCTTCTTTGATCATCTTTCATCTCGTTTTCTTACCTCATTTTCTCCTTCCCTTATACTCTTCCTTATCTCTTTGTTTCTTCTTTTGCTTCTATTCTTGTCCTTTCTCTCCCTCTCCCTCCATCTTATTCCTCCTCCTTTGCTTCAGCTTCCTCTTCCTTCTCTTCTTTCAGTGTTATCTATGGCTATAGGCTTCTAATTATGATGTGCTAGAAGTTTTATGTTTTAAAATAGCTTTTACTGTTAATAATGTTTGCTAGACTGGTAAAATTAAATAAATGCTTGATGGGGAAACCAATTATTATTTCATTATCTTATCAATGTCCACTTTTTTATTATTAGACATGCATACATACATAAAAGGGGGAAGAAACCTCCTCCTTACAACATAATGTCAAATAATAAATATTGAATGAATGATGGGATTTGAAAATTATCAATGGAAACTAAAACTAGTAAGTGAATGTTTGATTAGAAACACATTATTTATATAGCCTCCAAGTACTTCCCCACAAATTACGTATCAATTACAAAGAGAAAAAATATTAATTCCATAGTGGAGAAATCTAGCCATTGCTACCAAACAAAAGTTGTATCAATTGAGTTCACTGATCACTAAGTGATCAAAATTGTCACTACCAAAATAGATACAAATCAACATCATGTCACCCCTGAAATAATGCTCTGAGAAAAGTACATTCCTACTTCTGAAGTATCCCTGTTAAAAATAAGTAACCTGAATTTATTTATGAGGAAACATCAAACAAACCCTAAATAAGGGGATTCTATAGATAAAGGGGTTACCCTATTTTAAAACGTCAATGTCAAGGAAGGTAAAGAAATGCTAAGGAATCATTTCAGAATAAAAGAAATAAAATGGACATTAATATTAAATATTATTAATTTTTAACAATATTAATAAAATAATATTAATGAAATTAAATGCAACGTCTTATCCTGGATGGAATTGTGGAACCAAAAATATCTATAAAAGAATATTTTTATAATTGTACAAGCTGAATATGAACTGTGGATTAGATAAATGTATTTTATCAATGTTAAATCTCCTGGTTGTGATCATGGTATTGTGGTATGCAAAACAATGTAAAATGTATAGTTCTTTTTATTATTTTTACAACATTTCTGTAAATTTTATATTGTAATATAATAAAAATTATTCCCAAATGGCATTTTATAGACTTGTCTTTCTAAGAAAAATGATGAATAAACCCCCAAATTATTTTCTTTCAGTATCAGAAAATATTTGCTTTTAAGCTGGGAATATCTTATACAGATATTGCCTTTAAAAGTAACAACCACAAGTTTTAAAAAAACGCAAATAAAAATAAATTTTCTTTTTTTAATCCTAAAAATTTAGTTGAGGTCTTTAATAAGTCAAATCTCAGAAATTAACACTTTCATGATTATGATATGACCCCTTCCCAAATAAATTTTATAACAAACAGGATGTAATTTTAGTAAAACTTTAAATTTGAGCAGAAGGGCATAACACTTTAAGTTCTCTAATTTGATTTTTTAAAATAAATGTATTTATAAAAACAACCCCAGGGCAATTGTTATAGTTTATAGGAGTCTAAAATTAAAATTGTGTTAATTATTTAATTACAAATTTTATTTATTATCATTCTTGGATGTTTTTCCTTCAAAGACGTAGGTTGGAATTTCAAGACATAAACACTTTTAAAAGTAGTTATTTAGCTTAAATTTAAAGACAATTTTTTTTTCTAGAATAGTAAAAAAAGTGTATTTACACTTTTTAATTTCAAAGTTTGTAGCTAAAAAAAGAATTTTTTTATGGGTGATTTTGAGCTATAAAAAGCATTGCTTTCTAATTTAAGCACTAAGAGGAGTCTCATTTTCCCAGAGGTAGCCAAAGTTGTTTAAGGCTTTTTATACTCATCACTGAAGCCAAAGGAGTCTCTCTACATGAAGGAAGTGGATAAGAAAAGGTATCTGTTTTATGAAAGAAAAGGAAAAAATAGATTTAGCCCATAGAGAAAGCTTGTGGGAAAAGGCTAGACGTTAAATTGTTAAATAGAATAAAATGGATTTCCATAATAGCTTTTGGAGAAGAAAATCAAACTCACTATTTTTTTAAGTCATTAGCTACTAGAGATGAAGTCTTCATATAATCTTAACCACTGCATTAATGCTTTTTTTACATACAGTTTTGTCTAACTAATCAAAATAGAAAAATATGAGGTTAAACGTGTAGGGTTTTATCAGGGCCAGCTTCTTGGGTATATGTACCTTCTGCAGTTACACAAGGCATTACTCTTAGAAGGGCCCTGAACTTGGTTTGGAACTCTGATCTTCCTGTATGGAACTTCTTAATATTTTATAATAAGGAGGACATGCACGTTTATTTTGCACTGTGTTGCACACATTGTGTAGCTGATTTGAATTCCTATCCTATTAGCCTTTATATCATCATCAACTGTGCCTCAAAATTTCAGTCTTAGTCTGGTAAACAGATTTAGTTTATATCAAATAGATAATTTGTCTATGTGAAATTGTTGATGAGTTTTTCACATTTAACTTTACAATTTTGCGTGTAAACATTTTGAAATTTATTTTCTCCTTAGATTTTGGTATTGGTTTGTTTGTTTCTTCTAATCTTGTGCCTTCTAAGGGCAGAAAAGTAGCTTTCTAGAAAAATAAAAACAAAATATCTGAAAGCAAGGAAACCAGATGTGACCTTGACAGTGGAGTTGTTTGCTTTAAAGAAGGAAACATGTCTAAAAGAGAGTACTCAGAATCAAAAATACCCACCACAGGAACCGTAACCCAATAAAATACCGCTGAACCTACCTGAAACTTCATAGCACTTCAAATACTTAAGGATAATCTGGGCTGTGGGAACACAGGACAGTATTGGTGAACTACAATGATTCCCTTAACCCTAGGGGAGAGATTTCTTAATTCTTATAATGTGGTGCAAATGCTCATGTGGAGACATTTATAGGGATTGAATCTAACATCGTTGAGTTGGTTTGTGGTACTGCTGATGTTATTAATCTTAGTCTAGCTCTCAATAATAGGCAGGGACCTAAAACGGTCCACCATGTCTCTATAATCATTGTCTCTTTTTAATATAAACTTTCTACGTCATTAGAGGATACTATTGTCCAAGGGGATAGTAAATGTCTATGGAACTTAAAAATTATTACAAGTAAGTTCAAATTATCAGGTAAATGTAGCTTGGTTAATAGTATCCAATTAAAGCAAATATATTAGGTTTTGCTGTTAATATAAAGTAAAATGGAAACTGGAATAAATGAAGGACACAGATAATACATTTTTAAGATAAACTTTTCTGTGACTGTATGTAGTTGGTTTGTATATATATACAATGATGTGCATATATGAAATTGCTTTTTACATTTAAAAAAGCCTCCCAATGGTTTATCTGTTATGGCTAAGATGGAAGATACATGTTATAACTATCTATAAATAGTTATAACATAACTAATTATGGAATGTACGCATAAAATATGCATATCTTTGTAATGTATTGACCTTGGAATTTAAATTCTACAAATATATTATTTTATACATTCTTTTGTTTTATAACAAAAGATATTATGTTTTATAACATAAAATCTGCTCAAAAGGCTTATATAACTTTGAAAATCACAAGATTTCTGCTTTTTGCATTTTATAAGAACTATATTATATAAAAGAGTTTTAACAGAAGATTGAGTTTGTTCCTAATGTATAATCACAATTAATTTGCCTTTGTAGGAAAATGTGAGTTGAGGAAGATTCTTTTCTAAAAAGATAAGCTTTTAATGTCCTCTCCAACTGACTAAAAGTAGTACAGTAACTATGAATACTTAATAGTTGTTTAAAAATAAATAAACAGAAAGAACAGGGTATCTGTGTATTTTCTTTCCTAGCCATTACTGATACTTAACAACCAAGACCATTTTAGTGCTAAAAAAATATTGTTTGGTATTGCATGTAGCAAGATTGAATTTGGATTACTGATTATTTTCATTATCCATTTGCTATTTCAATATTATTCTGTACTTTTCACCCTCCTAAGATGGAAGCTGATTCTTTTGCGGGGTATGCAGACAGCAAAGTTAAATCTATCAAAGAAAATAAATTTAATGTATAGGTATATCTATCTTATTGCATATGTAACTTTGTATTGAAAAAATGCAGATTTTTTTAAAGCTTCCAGAAGCAATAAATATTTCTTTTAAATGTATAAGATGTTAGCATGTTAAAAAAGCTAAAAAAAACTATGAATCAATTTCTCCTGATTAGAAACTTGATTTGTCACATTTCCCATAAGAAAGTAACCCCTTACAAGGCCCACTTACCCCTAGCTCCAATGGAGATATCATATTTCTAGCATAATTTGTAATCTCCTAAGAAATATAAGAAGAAGAATTAGTCTCCAAAATCATATGGCGCTAATACATTTGGTCACATATAAGTTATTCATTTTGTAGTTTACATGATTAGACAGCTTGTAAAAAAGAGTTAACATAATTGTCACTTGTAATTATGTGGGAGAGCATGAACTCAAAAACTTCAAACTCACTTTATGGTATCAACATCGCCAAAACAATGATGAAGGGGAAGTCTTTCACAGCCAGACACTGCCCCATCAATCAGCTCGCAGTCAGGAGAAAAATTGACTTTGTCATGATATGTTTCTTAAAGAAAAAGTAATAAATTTTATACAAATGGCAAGCCTGCAGTGTGGCTAATTTATTCATTATCCACCCTAGAAAAATAATTAAGTCATGCTTTCTTTCCTGGTGCTTCATTACAGTTTAGCACACCCTCCTCCCCAACCTTTTTGGAGCCATCAGTAAGAATGTTTATTAAAATAAATTAGCTGCAAAACTTTTAACTCTGTCTTGAAGAAAAACTAATCCACTTTTCTAGTGGAAGCAACATTGATTAAATAAACCCAGCTCCATGCAGAGCAGATTAATTCTTTTAGCCACAGTTTCCAGCCTTAAATGATGTTGTATCTGTATTAGTTTGAACAGTGTGTAATAAGCTGTAGATTTATAATTGGTATTAACCTATTTTAATGTGTCTTTCTTTGTCTCTAATGGGTACATTCCTGATTTAAAAAAAGGATAGGTGTGAATTTATGTATTTGTTGTTTTTCATGTATTATTTATTTAATGAACTCAAGTTTTACACAGTCTATATTGATTAAACTTCACACAAAAGGACTTCACGGACTTTCTGTTGTAGATCATGTCTAAATCAAACTTTCTCAGAAAAAGTCGAATAGATGACATTTACAGATTTTGAGCAAAATGATAGAGGCATGATTTAAAAAAAACAAAACCCTGATATTCTTTAGTTGCACATGCTGATTGCATTAATATCTATCTAAAAATATATTTCTACCTTCTCATAATTTTAAAAGAGCAATATGATAGATTATTTGCATACATGATTGCTTGAAATCCCTTTTATACATGCAGGTGACTCTTTCCAATAAGACATGAAATGCGTTGCCCAATAGTTATTGAGAAAAAATAAAAAACAAAACTATTTTTCAAAAAAACTACCTGAATTTGGGTTTGCCCTGTAATTTTCTTGAACCAATAGAATGAGACAGAAGTGACTCTATGTAATTTCCAGGCCAAAGAAGCTTTCATTTTCTTGGCATCTCCACGTGAAGAAGCTCAGGTTAGCCTTCTGAATGACTTAGTCCCAGTTCCGTCCACATGGTGAGAGAGGGTCCAAATGGAAGCCTCCGGCCACGCGGTTCACTGCAGCCGAGGGGAAGCTCACCTGGGAGTGAAGCCACCCTGCATCTTCCAGCCCCAGCTGAGTTCCCAGGTGAAGGAAGTTGTGTATGTGATCCTGACCAACACAGTCTGGGACAGAGGAGCCTAGGAGAACCCAGCCAGCCCACAGCGTTGTGAGGAATAGTACATCTCTGCTTTTTTTTTTTTGAGTCGGAGTCTCACTCTGTCCCGCAGTCTGGAGTGCAGTGGCGCAATCTCGGCTCGCTGCAAACTCCGCCTCCGGGGTTCACGCCATTCTTCTGCCTCAGCCTCCCGAGTAGCTGGGACTACAGGCACCCGCCACCACGCCCAGCTAATATTTTTTGTATTTGTCGTAGATATGGGGTTTCACCATGTTAGTCAGGATGGTCTGGATCTCCTGACCTCGTGATCCGCCTGCCTCGGCCTTCCAAAGTGCTGGGATTACAGGCGTGAGCCTCCGCACCTGGCCCATCTCTGCTTTTTATGTCACTAATTTGAGGGTAATTTGTTATGAAACAATAGATAAATAATAATGGTGATTTCTTGATTAAAATATTAAAAACAAGGAAGAAATACATTATTTTGCTATTACTAATATTCTAGAATTAAACTGCATTTAAGACTTCTACTTGCTAAAATTATTTATTTATTTATTTTGAGACACTCTCGCTCTGTCACCCAGGCTGGAGTGCAGTGGTGTGGTCTCTGCTCACTGCAACCTCTGCCTCCCAGGTTCAAGCGATTCTTCTGCCTTAGCCTCCTGAGGAGCTGGGACTACAGGAGCACACTACCATGCTTGGTTAATTTTTGTATTTTTAGTAAAGACGGAGTTTCACCACATTGGCCAGGCTGGTCTCGAACTCCTGACCTTGTGATCTGCCCACCTCGGCCTCCCAAAGTGCTGGGATTACAGGCATAAGTCACTGAGCCCGGCCTCTACTTGCTAAAATTATTAATTCCCCCTCTTTCTCTTCCTTCAACACCCCTCTTTAGATACTAACTGCGTGGTCATTTCTGAATTTCACCAATCAGCTTTCTAATTAATTTAATAGCAAGATTTCATACAATTTCTATTTTCAAAATATAAAAAATATTATTGGACTCGTAGGGATCTTTTGAGGAGAAATGTGTTTCACAATAAGGATTATTTGACCATGGAAAACCACATGTGTGCATTTGTTAAGACATACAAGCAATTCAAGTTGTATATGCACAAAGCCGTTGTTTACTTTAGAGCAATGCATCTTATTTGCAATTTTAACCATTGTGCCTTTCTGCTTAAAACTTTGTATTAACTTGATGTGTATTTGCGACAAGACTGCCCTCCAGGTATGGCATGTAAGGCCCTCTTTAATGTGATCCCAGCACACCTCTCTAGTCTCATCTCTTTACACTCCCCATGTTATATTCTCTCAGTTCTGATCCAGGTAGACTTGTCACATGTGTGTGTTTCTTTTCTTTTGCTGAATTTCTACTGTTTGGCATGCCTCTTCTTTCCTTCTTTATCTTCCTTTTACTCATGCTTCAGGACTCATTGCAGGCATTGTCTCCTCCCTGACATCAATGCACTCCCCTGATCTGGCTCTCCTTTTGTATATGGAAAGTATTAAATGTACATCACTACCGTAGTACTTATCACAGAGTATTCAAATTATGTGCTACTTGCCAGCCTTTCTTATTTTCAAAAGAAAAAATAAATTAAAAAACGCGGAAACGCAGGTGTTATGGTTTAAATGCATCTCCCCAAAAAGCCTGTGTTGGAAACTTACTCCTCAATGCAACGATATTAAGAGGTAGAACCCTTAAGAAATTATTTGGCCATAAGGACTCTGCCCTCATTAATAGATTAAGGCCAATATTGCGAGAGTGGTTTTATTATTGTGGGAGCAGTTTCCTTATAAAAGCACTAGTTTAGCGGCCGTTTCTCTTACCCTCTCTTTACCCTTCTGCTACAGGATGACATGGAAAGAAGTCCCTCACAAGATTCTGGTCTCTTGATAGTGGACTTCCCAGTTTCTAGAATTGTGAGCCAATAAATATCTGTTTACTATACATTACCCAGTCTGTGGTATTCTAACAGGACAAAACAAACTACAACAGCAGCATAAGACAGTTCTATGACCACGTGACAGTAGTCAGATAATAAATTTCTCTAAAGGACAGGTTATCTAATAATTATAATAATTTTCTCTAAATGTTCTAGTGGATTTTAAGTAGCATAACTATAGTGTTAATGCCATAAACTTGGCAAATTTTAATTCCTAGTCAACTCATTCATTAATGAGTCAGTTTAAATATTAAGTGCTGCTGTCACAGTTATTTAGAAAAATAAAAATGCTTCTCTATTTTCCAAAATTATGGATTGAAATACATGTGATCTCTTCGACTTCCCGGTTTACATTTGTAATGAATTATTGAGAGTTGTTCACTGGAAAACAGAAGCTACTGAAAAACTGATTTTTAAAGATCCAACTATTGAATGTTTACTATCCTTTACTATCCTAAATAGCCATTTCTATAGGATTTGGTTGTACAGTTAAAACTTATCTAGAAAATGTGGGAGATAATTTTATAAATAAATTGATATTATTTGTTCAAGTAGTTTTAACACCACTATCTGGTTTATGTACTTTCCCACCACCAAAATCAAAGGATTATGGCTATGATGACCTCATCATTTTACAAAGCAACTGCTCGGAAAATGGTTAGGTCTCCAGATTCTTTTCCTACCCTCATGGTGCTGGGTGACGTCCCCACTGTCCCCCACCATCGTCAGCTCCTTCATGTCCTTCTGTGGTGGATCAACTGAGGGCAGTTTCAGAAAAGTTTTTGACTTACTCCTGAGAGATGGGGTTGGGCCATGAGGAGTTTAGAGCAGAAAATGGAGAACAGCTGACTTCCATTGACCATATTCCTATTGTGATATTCTAGTATGAGACCACGTCCCACACTACAGCCTTGTCATAAGTCCTACCTATGAACAGTCCTGTCTCTGTGAGAATTCAAGTCTTTTCTCACTGAATTATCCAGAAGAGACTCCTATAAACTTTCAGGGAAACTGAAACTAGAAAGTGTACCAGAGACTCCATTTGATTTATGTTTCCTGGGAACCGTCAACCTTTTTTGACAATATTGAACTTCCTTATAGGGAGATGCATGCTTGGTACTTTGTTTTACAAAACTAAACAATATATGATTTAAGGTATTCATGCATGCTAGATAAAAATTAAAAGAAATTCAAGGGGAATGATGAGCACAAAAGTCAGGATAGTAGAAATGTAATCAGGGACACAAAGAAATGCTAAGGAGTTAATAATTTTCTGTTTTTAAAATCTCGATGGTGAAGATAAAAGCATATTATTATTTTTATTTAAATCATATTTATGTGGCATATATCCTTTTAAATATTTCACAATAAAAAATTCTATTAGTTGTATATAAAAAGGCATATTTTAAACATGTGTAAGTATTATATTATTAAGCTAGAATATGCTTTCATAAATGATTAAAACATTAATGAAATATTAGATTGCTAACACTGGCATCTGAATTATATGATGAAAATATAATAACAAACTTATCCTTTGTGTTTCACTCATTGTGAAGGTGATTGTTAGTTTTCTTTTAAGAATTCACAGTTTGTTAAGGGATCCAGAAGAAAATAATTCTGAATACTACACAAATCCAGCTTGGAAAGTAACTTAAATAGAAACTCTGTAATTCAAAACTGATTTGGCTCTAGAAATAGTTCTATAAAAAGAAAGGTTTTTTTACCATTTTATTTTTATGCAGGTTTTTTTCTAAATAATCTTTTACTTTTAGAATACTTTTAGATTTACAGAAAATCTGTAAATGTAATACAAACAATTCCTATATACCCACACTTTTCTCATTTTATTAGCATCTTCCTTTAGTACATTTGCCATAAACATGGTACATTTGTCATAAACAATAAACCAACATTACTAAATGATTATAAAGTACATACTTTATTAGATTTCCTTAGTGCTATGGTTTGAATGAGTTCCTTCCAAAATTCAGGTGTTGCCAATTTGATAGTATTAACAGGTGGTACCTTTATGGAGCTATTAGGCCATAAGGGTTTCTCACTCATGAATGGGATTAGAGCCATTGGTAAAGAAGCTTCACACAGCCCCAGATTCTCTTTTCTGCCTGCCTTGTGCCATATGATGACCCAGTGTTCCTTCCCTCTGGAGGATGTAGCAATAAGGTGCCATCTTGGAAGCAAAGAGCAGCCCTCACCAGACAACTGAGCCCGTTGGCACCTTGATCTTAAATTTCCCATCCTCCAGTACTGTAAGATGTAAATTTCTGTTCTTTATAAATTATCTAGTTGTGAATATTCTGTTGTAGCAGCACAAAACAGAGTACAATGCTTAGTTTTTACCTAATTTAATTTTTCTGTTCCAGGATATCACATTACATTTAGTTACCATATCTCCTTAGGCTCCTCTTAACTGTCAATGTTTCTCAGACCCTCCTTGTTGTTAGTTACCTTGATAGTTTTGAAGAGTACTGTTAGGTATTTCATAGGATCCCCTCTATTGGAATTTGTCTGATGTTTTTCTCATGATTAGACTAGGTTTATGGGTTTTTTTGGAAGAAGCTCATAAAGATAACATGCCATTCTTATCAATTCATATCAGGGGTACTTATTGGTAACATAATTTATCACTATTGATTTCAAATTTCATCACTGAGTTGAAGTTGTACAGGTCAGGTTTTGTAAAGTTTTAATTATTCCCCTCTTCATAGTGTATTTGTTGGAAGACAGTCACTATTTAGAGTACGTACTAAGGGAATAGGGAGTTATTCTCTACCTCCTCGAAGACAGATTATCCACATAAATTATTTGGAGTTTTTCTGCACAGGAAATTTGTTTATTCTCTATTTTTTATTTAATCATGAACAAAATGATTTATACTGTATTTATATTAGCATAGCCTCATGGTTATTTATTTTATACTTTGGATTATAACTCAGTGCTACTTTATTTTGTTGTTCAAATTGTTTCAGCTTTATCCATTGGGAGTTCGTTCAGTTGGCTCTTGTGTATCTTGACATACTCTTTTGTTGAGCATACATATTTTTTGTCGATCACTTCCTTGCTTCCTTCCTTTAAGCATTAGAAAGCATTCCAGTCTCATCTTATAGATTTCCTGCCCCAGTCCTAGAATCAGCCATTTCTCCAGGAATTCTGATTCCTTTTAATAAGAATGGTATTGAAAGAAAGATCTGAGCACTAGGTGTATTCTTCGGTACTGGAATATCCTTAATTCTATAGCCTTTCAACTGACAGAGAAAGGAAATATATGTGGGTATACTAATTTGTGTGTGTATATACATACACAACTATTTAGATATGCTTTCATCTGTATCTATATTAATCAAGCTAAACATGAGCTCCTACTAATTTCTCTAACTCTAATCCATTAACGTATGGAACATTCTAGATGTCCTTCCTTGCTTATATATAACCTCCCACTCCAATAATAAATTTGGTTGCCATCAACTACCATCCATTTATTCATTTGTTTAATTAAACTATATTTGTATATTGGTTTCAAAATTGTTAATCCATGTAGAAAAGAACTTTATCAACTAGGGTACAGTTTATACACACATTTCTCTTTGCCACGGGTCTTAAAGACTCCACTGATTTCTAAAGGTGGTAGTTAGATGTTTGACTAAGCAACTAATGCCCAATATTAACGGAAATAATCCTGAATGCAATATTGAATCAGTCATTCAATCAGCTCAAAATGATTAACATAAAGGAAAAAGCTGTGTAAGTTTTGAAAAGAAAATGTGTAAGTCCCCCAAAAACAGATGTTCTCTAGATCAGGAAGCAAAGCTGTGCATTAGGGTAGCAATGCTGCTTTAGGATCTTAAGTACAGGGTTAGGTTTCAAAGAAGTTAACATTTTCATGATTTAAAAAAATGATAGCTCTAATAATATAACCCATATTTAATTTTTAATGTTTTCCAAGGGTTACTTGACATAAGTAAAATTATTATGTGTTGGTAACTAAATTAGTTTAAGTTTACATTGATGAAACATGACTTTCTCATTCATATGAAATTACCTTTATCATAAAAAGCAATATTTCAGTATTTATGTCTGTAGCAATAGGTCAACTTATTTATCATTGTTTGATTTGGCAAAGAAGTCAATGTCAGCAAAATAAGTTTAGAGTCTCAACAGGAGAAGGGATTATTGTGAACTTTTTGCTTTCACTTTTCATCTCAAACATCAACTCCAACCCTAATAAGTACCACATTCATTTCATTATAAGGTAAAAGATGCTATAGAAGCAACCTATGGAGTACTGGTAAGCTGAAAAAGAGAAAAAAGTAAAGGGATCATATGTTTTCTTTAACAACTACCAGAATATCATAAAATTACATAAAGTAGAAGAACAGATACTACTGTTTGTTTGCACAAGTTTGCTTTTGACATTAAAAATGAATTCAAAAAGAAAATGAAAAAATGCCTGTAAATATCATTTAAAAAAATGGCTCATGGAGATAAACTAATCACCCAATTAACTAATTGAAAATAAGGCTATGATTCTAGATTTTGACAGTCTGGAGGCAAGAAAATTTCTTGGTCACTTATGTTCACTTTCAAATATTCTTTCCTTTGAATTCAAAATTTTTATTTTTCTATTTTGATTATACATATATATATAAATCTGGTGATAAACTGAGACACATTATGTATTATCTGGTGAAAATAAGTAAATAAATGGTTTGTGATTGTATTTAAATAAAAAATTGGGTTATAAATATTAAAGGATATTTAGCTATAAATTTATAAAAATCATTCTAATCTATATTTGAGCTACAGGAAAATGGCAATTCATATGACTACCAGGTACTTTCCACTGAATTTCCACAAACTTGGGGCTATGTCTTGTCCATATTTTCATTTTAGCTAACAAAGTATCTAGTAAAAATTCAACATAGAATTTGATATAAATATTTATTCATTTACCAAGAACTAGTTTGTACTTTACTTGAAAATTTTACCTTCACGTCTGCCATTCTTTCACTTTGCTAAAAATCAAGTGCATATCTGAATTGAAAGTTCTACTAAGCGTCACAAATTCATCAGTCTAACAATATTTTAAAGTATATATATATATAGTTTTGTGAGAAAATTTAACAAATTAATAATTGAATAATATTTATAAAGGGTTTCTATACATTTCAATATATGCAATAAGTAACACTAACTGTTGTTAGAACTCAAGATATTGTTACTTTTGTTTTGACGATGTTAACAACAGAAAAAGGAAAAATTCAAAAGATAAATAGTTCAGATATAAAAAAAAATTAAACCTGTGTACCTTGATGAAAGTAGTATGAATTGTTTCTCTGTAAAATAACATAGTAATTCTTTAAACTCTGAAACTGTACATACAGAAACTCCTAGACTAAAAGACAAATTGTACTTCAGGAAGACATAAGCCAATGATTATCAGTATCTGTTATATTAAAGGTCTGTATCTCTTGAAACAGGCAAAAAAGGATTGAAATGGAGAGGTTGACATGTCATTGAGTATAAAAAAACGTAGTGAGCATATGCCTTTATTTTGAAGGTGTGGTTCATCAGATTCCTTTGGTTTATTGGAAGACAGTCTTCCACAGTGATTCATGCATAACAGGAGAAGAAGGCAGCCTGTAGAGCCTGCTCATATAGGGTTCCCTTCCATCCCAGTTCACAAACTAAGCAGAATATCGCTCCCCAGAAGAACCAAGTTTTGATGGCAAAATCAGCCTTTGCTTTTCTGGTAAGGGTGCTGACAGTCAATTAATCTTTTCTTGCTCTGTTTCTTAATCTGTATTATGGGAGAAATAAACAGAATTTGCCTTCTTTCCTGAGGTTTTCCATAGAAAAAAATAAGTAAAAGCTACACAATATAGGAGAAATATACCTGTTAATGTAAAAAACTGACTTTCTGGTGTTGAATTTGATCACTTTTTCTCTAATTATTATCTCTCTGCTCCACCTTTTTTATTTTTACTTTGTTAAATAAACTTCAGTGCATATTAATTTAAGAAACTTTTGTAGGTGAATTTTACATCAGGAATATTTCTTATCATTAATCAAATTCAAATTATTACCTTTATAGTTGAAAACCAAGATGTCAAATAATTGATATACGGGCACATAATGATTTAGAGGCAGCCTAAAAGAACAGAAATGTGGTATTTCCAACTTCTAATCTAATTTGTTTTCACTTATTTGTAGATATATACTTTAAAGATGAGTGAATCTTTACTACGTGGCATGTACTGTGTTCCAGGGATAGAGCAGCAAGCAATGTAGAGAGGTTCCTTTCTCTCATTAAGCACTCAGCCTACCCTAGATAAGGCAAAGTACCATATGTCAAATATTTGACACTTATAAAGCATTGTTAAATAAAATATGTTTTGTCCTTTTACCTTGCCAAATATTTCTTCATAACAAGAGGTAAGCCATATTAGAATTGTTACTCTTTGGAGTTTCACCCCAGAACATAGTGGGGCAAGTTCTGTCAGCTCCTGGCTCTAGCCCTCAGCAATTTGCCATACACAGTTTCCCACACCCATCTCCTCCCTATAACTCTTCTCTGTATCACACTCCAATGTCTCTTGACTGCATATGTGTGGACATCCCAACCTACATTTCTAAGCTCCAGTCACCCCTCCCTTTGGCCATCCTTTGGTCTTCATGGTCCAAACTCAGGAGAAGAAAACTTGTGGCCCTGGGAGCAGGGAATCCCAGAGGAGCAGGTACCCGAAATGTGGACAGAAGACCAAAAAAAAAAAAAAAAAATGGCCAACTGTAAGTATTGCCCTTGACTCCACAGAATCCTCAACCTGTGAGAAGAAGAAAACACATAAGAAGACCAAAGAGGAGCCCTCTAAAGCATTGGCCACTGCACAGTCCCTCTTACCTGATACTAATGGTGAAACTGGGCACAGAAGACAGACACCAAATAAACTATTACCTAAAAGGAAAAACATACAAAACAAAACAAAACAAAAAAAAAACCTCCTTAACAGTGTGATTAAGTAAGAAGTACATGGTAGTATGAGAGTATAAAATGGTGACGTGGAGAGTGGGAGTCTGCCTTCAAATGGATGGCCAGGGAAGGCTTCCAGGGCAAAGTAGCATTTGAAAGCCAAGTGAGAAGTTAACTAAGTTAAGACAAGGCACTGGAAAAAAAAATTCTTCCAGACAGAAAAAGCAGCCTATCAAAACCGAAATAAACACACAGTCTATGGAAAGGACTGGAGGGGAAATGAGCACAGCTATTTGGAGGAAGAAATTTGAAACTAAGCAAATTTGCTTTGATATATAATGAATTTCTGTGACCAAATACAAGTGGGATGAAAAGCAAAGAGACTACAAAGTAAAATCCCCTTAAAAATAGAGACTGAAACCTGGTAAATCCAAGTCAATATGATAGACCCAGTGCCTTATGAGAAAACTAGTTGTGGCAATTCACGTGATGAGAAGTGTAAACGGACCCTGCCACTCTAGCATTCTGGTCAACTTTGAGAAAAGAATTGTTAAGAACTGTGATGTTGGAGCTCTAATAAAAGGCAGAAACCCCATATAGCTGGCAGGGATCATGAACCAGTTATGTCTTCGCTAAAACACCTATGGTTGCTGCTGCAATATAAAGGACCAATTTCAAAATTATTCATTAAGTGTGATGCTTTAATTATGTGTGTCTACTTGGGTAACCTATAATTTCCACTTGTTTGGTGAAACACTAGTCTATATGTTGCTGTGAAGGTGTTTTGTAGATGTGATTGACATGTACAATCAGTTGCCTTTAAGTAAAGGACATTACTCTTGATAATGTGAGTAAGCCTCATCTAATCAATTGAAGATATTAACAGCGAAAACTTTGGTTTCCCAGAGAAGAAATTCTGCCTCAAAACTGTAACATCAGTTCTTGATTGAGCTTTCAACCTGCCAGCCTGCCCTGCAAATTTTGAACTCAATGTTATATCAACTCTTGGTCTGAGTTTCTAGCCAACCAGCCTTCCCTACTACTTCAGACATGCCAGCCCCAAAATTGTGTGAACCACTTCTCAGGAGAACACTCACTGACAAAATCAGTGGAACCAATATGATTTCCAGGTGTCTCCTTTTCTAGTACAGTCATGCATCACTTAATAACAAGAATACACTCTGAGAAATGCATCATTTGATGATCTCTTCATTGTATGAACATTGTACAGTATACTTACACAAATCTAGGTAGTATAGCCTACTGCATACCTAGGCTATATCGTATAGTCTATTGCTCCTAAACTACAAATCTGTACAGCATGCCACTCTACTGAATAGAGTAAGAAAATAGTAAGACAGTAATAAGTATTCGTGTGATAAAAATTTTTCATCTCCATCACAATCTTATGGGACCACCCTCATTTTTGTGGTCTACCATTGACTAAAACATTTTTATGCAGTGCATGATTGTACTTAGAATAAGATCCATGACCACTGTATACTTCGTATGCCTCCAATCTTCTTGAAAAATTCATAACGGAGATTCAAAAAGGAGGTATTAGTCTTTCTGCTATTACTATTAGGTTGGTACAAAAGTAATTGTGGTTTTTGCCATTAATTTCAATGGCAAATACCACAATGATTTTGCACCAACCTAATATAATGTGTTATCAACAAATTCCTCATCAAGCTAGAGATATGACAATATTTACTTTCAAAATGTATATATCAGGTCACAGAGAAACACAGGGAAAAAACATCCTTTGTAACACCTATATTCAAAGTTAGAGTCAAAAGAAATTTTCTAGCCGATGAAACTTTATCTTTGGTTTTAAGACCTAGGCTTATTGAGTTTTTGTTGAGTTTAAAAATCTCAGATCGCTTTCACAGCAGCCTTTCAGAAATCCAACTCAAGTTTCTATAACTAAAAATTGTAGAAACAATGTAGAGGAAAATTATTGTTTAGTAAGAATAAGTATTATAGTATTTATTGTGTTCTATGAATCTATGGGAGAAAAGGACGTTTACAAATTATGTGGAATTTTAATGAAAATCTAATTACTGCATGTAGTGATTTTATTATGTTTTAGTATCTAGACTGGTACAGATACTTGTGTATACACATACGTACCTATATGCATACATATGTACACATACATATAGTTACGTTTTTAATCCAAATTCATTAAAATAATACATTTTACTTACTCAAAGATAGTTACAACCTTTATTATATATTGCTAGTAGAATATAATTAAGTAAACAGGAACCTTGAAAAGAGGAAAAAATTCAAATAAGCTAACTATTAGAATTAACATAGTTATCATAATTAGACTTAAAAATTTGACCCATATACCCGGGAGGCGGAGCTTGCAGTGATCCGAGATCGCACCATCACACTCCAGCCTGGGCGACAGAGTGAGACTCTGTCTCAAAAAAAAAAAAAAAAGAAAAAAAAAGTTGACCCATAGTACTTAATACAGAAGTGCTGGAAAGGGAAGAGTGTGGTCCCTTTAAATGATACAAAACGGGGGAAGGGAAGTGCTAGGTAGAGGAGGGCGTGGTCCCCGCCTAGGACTCCACCCCATGGACCTAGGTAAGGACAGCCATTTCCTGCCCAAATGTTGTATTCCCCAAGACCAGCCTGGCCTGCCATGCCCCCATCCTGTGCCTTTAAAAACCTTGAGACCCTACCAGGCAGGAACAGACGGCTGGACTTCGACAGGAGCACATCAGCAGGCACTCGCACACCAGCAAGCCACCCACCAGCAGAAGCAGAATGATGCGGAGTTTGGCTGGGGCAGTCGGAGGAGGGGGCAGTTGGAGGAGAGCCCAGGCCGCCAAGCCCACGTGTGATCTGATTCTTCCACTACACCAGGGCAAGAACCCCAGGATGCAGAATGCCCTCTGTCCTTGCGATAAGGCAGGGGTCTAAATGAGCTGACTAAGGCTAAACTAAAAGCACACTGTAACACACGCCCACTGGGGCTTCGGCTGTAAACATTCACCCCTGGAAACTGCTGTGGGGTCGGAGCCCCACAGCCTGCCCATCTGTATGCTCACCTAGAGGTTTGAGCAGAGGGACACTGAAGAAGTGAGCCACACCCCCATCATACGCCCTGCAAGGGGAACAAGGGAACTGTTCCCATTTCAGTATCTCAGCATTAAAGAGAAAATGTAATATACAATGTCTTTGATTTTTGGCTAAGCTTTGATGGAAGACTCCTTCTAAATATTCAGATTCAATAAAGTTAATCTTAAATATACTTATTTTAATATGAAAACAATGCATATTGACTTAAAGAATATTAAGAAAATTTAAATAATTTACAATGACTTAAAAGAAGTACACAAATAATTTCGATGATCAACAAAATCACCATTAATAACTGTGGCAGTCTCTCTATGATGGCCCCGAATGATCCCCACATCTTGGGGTTCACTCTCTTGTGTTACTTCCACCCTTCGGCATGGGAAGGACCTGTGACTTTCTTTTAACCGAACGGTATATGGCAAAAGTGATGAGATGTCACTTTGGTTATTAGGTTACCTAAGATTATAACATCCATCTTGCTAGAGACTCGCTCTACTGCCCTGTCAGAGTGCACAATTTGATGAAGCAAGTAGCCATGTTGGAGAAGCCCACATTGTAAGGAGCTGAGGGTGGCCTATGCAACCGCTGACGAAGAATTAAAGACCTTGGTCCAACAGTTTGCAATAATTGTAATCCTGCGGACAACCATAAAAGCTTAAAAATGGGTCCTTTTCCAGCAGAGCCTTTGGATGAGACCCTAGCTCTTGCAGACTCCTTAATTGCAGCCTTGTGAAACCACCTGAAACAAAGCAGCCACCTAATCCATGCCTGGTTTTCAGACTCAAAGAACTGGGTGTTACGTTAAACTGATACATTTGTGGTAATGTGTTACTCAGCAATAGATAAGTAATACAGATTGTTATGCCTGAAAGGGAGTTGTTGCAGAAAAGAAATATTTACAAATGTAGGAGTAGCTTCAGAACTAGGCAGTGAGCAGAGGCCAACAAGATTTTTGAAGAAGTTAAAGAGCCTAAATTGCTTTAAGCAGACCTTTCTGGTCTTGGAGGACCATGTTGGTGAGGGCAAAAAGGAAGTGAGTAACAACACTTCAATTACACTGAAATGTATTTGTCTATATCACACTTTGAATTGATGTTTTACTTATGCATGGTTTTGCAACATCATGACTGGTCGTTTGGAAAATTATTGGTTCACTGAGCTATATAGATTTTCCAAAAGTGGACACATTTCATTATACAATATCAAAAAATCACATTTATTAATTTCACCACTAATCTCACCAGAAAAAAATATTTGAAAATCAGGAAGCTGTCAAGCTCACAGTGGTGGATATAGGTCTTCCAAAATTCAAATTTTTGCTTGAAAACTTGACTCTTATTATTGGCATCAAATGGTATCAATTGTTTTCTTCAAACTAACAGGATACTTATTTTTTGATAAGTGCAAAATTTTGATTATCCATAGTTTGTGTGTTAGTCATTGTTGGAAGAAAAAAAATGGTGGTACATTAAAAAAAGTGGCTACTTCAGCTCACCAATCACAAAATAACACAAATGCTTTTCAAAGTGAAAATTATCATTTTTTTGGAATGCCACAAAGTGATTTTTTTAGACACATCATATTTCATCATACATAATATTAAAAAGATATGCCCAAGGACCAAAATGTAATAAAAGTAATATTTTTTACTGTTTTATCAAGATATTGCCAATTGAAAACTTTATTGTAAAGGCATAGCAGTAAATAATACATCTACTCTTAGTAAAATGTGTTGCTCCTGACTTAATTTGTCCTAAGGTACCAAAAGTTTAATCCACGATTGCTTTTGCACCATCAGCAAATGTCAACATAGTGCAATAAGCCAATAATGCCTTTTTGATCTTACAGATGCCCTGAGTCTTAGGAATCCCCAGAGGTCTGAGGACTATACTTTGAGAACTGTTGTTTTATTCTATAAATTCAGATTCATAGCCTCTTTCTATCCCTATTTAGTTTCATCTAAACTCATCTTGCCAATATTAAAGCTCAAAGATCAGTTGAGGCATCAGACTCTTACAAAGCTTAAAATCTCCAGCCAGGTAATTGACACCAAGAGGATACCAAGGGGATAAGTTGTGTTATCTACCCTCCAGAGATTTGTCAGTGTAGATAAGCTCAGTACACCTAACAGGTAGAAGATATAAAGAGATATTACATTACATTTTCTTACCGTAACTTATTTATGCTGTTGGTAGGTTTGCCAAAGGGAAAAATTATATGTCCAATGTTTAAGAAACTCTTGGCATGTTTTTACATGTTTTTATAAAATGAACATTCCCTCATCTCCTGATTCTCCATAAGTTCTCTCTCTTGATTCACCAGAGTTTCTTCTACAGTCTCATAGTATACTCATCCTAGGTATCTGTTAATTTCTTATTGCTATTTCTTTCTATTACCATATCTTTAAAATATGAAGTACGTAGATGTTTGATTTCTATCACACAGTGTTAACAAGAGCTGGTGTTGTGTGAATCTATTTTTTCAATGTTCTTGTATTATGCTGTGCATATATATATATACATATATATTTAAAGCACTATTCAAGCAAAGGTTTTTATATATGTGTGTGTGTATATATATATATATATATATATATTTAAAGCACTATTCAAGCAAGACAAACTTTTGTATTTTATTTGATTCTCCATCAAATAGTAATCAATTTTTCTAGAGCCATTTTATTAAGGTCATGCCATGGGCAAATATACTCTTATATTCTTCACTTCTCATCATCCTTATTCCTAACAATCAAACCCAAATTTTGCTATGGGTATCTCAATATATTTTTAGCAGGCTAAACTTACTTTGTGCCAGACATTGCCTCTGGAACTGAATATAACCTTGAAGAATTAAAATATATGTAAAAAAACAGAAATGTAGAAGATATATTACATTAATATTTATAATGTCCAAAGTGTTTCATAGTCGGAAGCTAGTTAATATTTGAATGCAATAAATTCTTAATTTAATTCTCCTGCATGTCTTCATATTGTTAACATCAATACATATTTTAAATACTTGACTGCCCTTATCAAAACAAGATATTAGAGGAGGAAGCTACTTTAGCTCACACGTGGGACAGACAAGAGCCATTTCATAATTGAAATTTACATATTTTGGTTATTAAAATTAGTTATATAACTTGAGAATAATCAGAAATAAAAGGACAATGGCTTTCAAGTAGATTTGACAGTAAACTAATTCAAAGACACTTAGTATTAAATAGTGTATAAAACTAGGTTGACAATGTCCAGAGCAGACAATGTCCAATTGAAAAAGGTTGGTTTCTCAAAGCAAAAGTACAGTGCTTGAATCAAAAGGGGAAATAAATGCTGCATAGCAAAAGTGACAAAAATCTTTTACAAATATTAGTCTATCTATTAAATTATCTTGTTCCTTTGCTTGAATAGACTAATTGTGAAAGAGGAATAGTGATTCCCAGGTGGTGACTATGGTTTGGGATAAGATGAGGAGAAAATGTCATTTTACATGAAGAAATCAGAGATAACGTCATTCAGAAAATGTTATTTAAGTGAGATCAATGTTTATACCTGGGGCAATCATTCTTTTAAAGTGATCATCCTATGCAGAGGCTCTGAGGTAGGAATAAACTTTATCTATTGCAAGTATAATAAAGAAGACCGTGTTACAAAAGGGTGAGCAAAGGGAAGAATAATAGGAAGTGAAGAAACAAGGAGTGGGATCCTGTATTGCTGCAAGAACTTTGGCCTTTTTCTCTAAGATGAAAAACTAGTGATTTTTTAGATACGTCATATTTCATCATACATAATATTAAAAACATGTGCCCAAGGACCTAATATAATAAAATTAATATTTTAAAAATGTTTAATTTTTTTAAATGTAGCTTCCATTTCTTCCTGAGGTTCCTTCCATGTTCACTCATTATATCCATCATTTCCTTTAAATCATTGACCAGCTTTATAATGGCTCTTATGAAGCCCTTATTTGTTGATGCCAACATCTTAGGTCATCTCAAATTCCATTTTCAGTGTCATTTTAAAATTTATAATGGATCATATTTTCTTGATTCTTCACATGTCAAGTATCTTAAGCTGTGGGTTATACATTGCAGAATACCTACGTTGTGTTTTCTTATTTCAGAGTTTTGATTTTTGTTCTGTTAAAAATCTTCTTGACTGAGTCCTGTTTGGTTTTATTCAAAAATCTTTTTGACTGAGTCCTGTTTGGTTTTATTCTTTGCTTAAGTATGTCTATTTCTTTTCTTTCTTTTTATTTCTGAGTTAGGTCTTTAATCAAGGTCAGGGTACTCACTTCAATGATGTGGCTTTTTGGAATTTCAAGTGAATGCTGAGGCACCTAGTCAGGCCTAATTCTCATTAGCAAGGAAACAGTTACATAATCTTTCAATATGTCATGATCTCTTCCATTTCTGTTGGCATATTAGCCCCTAGCAGCTGCTGTCTAGTAGACCTCAATGGAGACTTGGCCAATACTCATACAGCCCATTCTTCAGACCAAGAACCCCAGGGAGCCCCTCTGCATCCCTCCGTGGCTGCCTTCTATGCTCCTCCCTGTTCTCCAGTAACCTGTTTTACAAACTTTTCCCAGCTTAGCAGCCCCCAACTCTGCCTTCCCAGCTCACGAAGACTGTCATGTCATTTGTTTATAATTCAGAAAATATCCTCAGGCAGAGAGTTTAGGTGAACATAGGGCTCACAGTAGCTATCCTTTTCTCATGGATCACAGATCTGTGATGTCTTTTTTCCAATGTCTGAAAACAGATTCTACATGTTGTGTCCATTTGTGTAGAGTTTGTATCAGAAGAGCAAGTCCTATATTAATTACTCTGCTTTCACCAAAAGCCAGTCTGTCCCTCCCATACATCTGGACGTATAATGAGTGTCTCAAATAATCTGAATTCCTAATCATAACTAACAAATGTCACCATGCTCTTTACAGTTAATAACAATATTTTTCTTCTAGTTGCTCAGAACAAAACCTTGGAGTCATTCTTGATTCTTCCCTTTCTTTCGTATCCTGCATCAAATCCATCAGCAAATTCTGTTAGTTTTTACCTTCAAAATATATTCATAATATTTTCTCCTTTGTGGCATGAATTTACTGCAATAGCTTCCAAACTGGGACTTTTTTTCCTCAAACTTTGACCTTCTCGAGGCTGCCATTATCCTATGCAGCATTTTTTGGCATATTAGAAAAGGATGCCACCTGTGACCAAAACCCACATATATATATATATGGTTCAGTAATGGACAGTATAGTGTGTGTGTGTGTGTCTCTGTGTGTGTGTATATATGTGTATGTGTGTGTATATATATATACACACATACATAAACATATAAAAGACTGAGCAGTTTAATGGAACTATACTGTCACTAGCTTCATACATTTTATGTGAAGTTACAATACTAAATATAAGTAGGACAGGATAAATTAAGAATGCATATTGAGATATCTAAAGAAACAAAATTAATATTTATATTTATATACAAAATATATAAACAAAAACATATATGTATATATTTATTTATATATATATACATATTTATACATATATACACATATATGAAAGTATGAGTAAAGTCCATAGAAAATGAAAAGGAATATTAAAAAAATATTTAATTGACCTAAACAAAGGCAAAAAAGAAAGGGTTCAGCCATATAAATATTTTGTAAACAGGTAAACTACTCCAATAAAATGACAGAGAATTAAATCCTCAGGTAATGTAACTTCAGACATTAGGTGATGAGGGAGAAGGTGGAAAAGTGGCCAAGAAAGAGAGATTGGTGAGATAGTAATAGTGTGGGCCCCAATGCCAAATGAAGCACATGTTTTCAGAAGGAGGTTATCTATTTTGTCAAATCCTGCAAGATGAGTCAAGTCATATTAAGACTGAGAAATTACCAGTGCATTAATTAAACTGGAATTTACTGGCAACTTTAACAAAAGCAGTTTGAATAAAATGATGGGAGTGGAAGCTTGATTATAATAGTTTGAAGAGATAAACATAAGAAAGGAATTGGGAAAATAATTACAGTTCACGAATTTAAAGCATTTTAAAGCATTTTAAGGGAGAATACTTGATCTTAAAAGAAAATTCAAAAGTAACAGAATTAAGGAGGATGAAGTTGAAAAAAAATATTCCACATCTTTGTCTCAAGCTCAGATTTCTTTTTTTTCCATTTTTTAAATTGTGTACACATAACACAAAATTTACCATCTTGATCATTTTTAAGTATACAGTTCAGTGGTAATAAATACATTCATAATTTAGCCATAACCATTATTAATCTCCATAATTTTTTCATCTTGCAAAACCTAAACTCTATACCCATTAAACAATAACTCCTCTTTACTCCCATCCAAAGCCTCTGGCAACCACCATTCTACTTTCTTTCTATCTCTCTGATTTTGACTAATCTAAGTACCTCATATTAGGGAAATGATAGAGTATTTATCTTTTTGTGACTGGCTTATTTCACTTAGCATAATGTCTTCAAGGTTCATTCATGATACACCATATATCAGAGTTTTCTTCCTTTTTAAGGCTGAATAATATTCCATTGCATGTGTATACCCTATTTGTTTATCCATTCATCTCTTGATGGACATTTGGGTTGCTTCTACATTTTAGTTACTGTGACTATTGATGGTATGGACATGGGTGTACAAATATCTCTTTCAGATTTGGCTTTCAATTCTTTAAGGTATATAACTAGAAGAGAAATTTTAAATTTTTGGAAGAACCACCATATTGTTCTCCACAGTGACTGTACTGTTTTACGTTCCCACCAACAGTGCTCAAGGGTTCTAATTTCTCCACATCCTAATTATTAGTGATGCTGGGCATCTTTTCATATGCTTATTATTATATACCTTCTTTGGATAAATATCTATTCAAATTGTTTGCCTCTTTGTTTTTTTTGTTGTTGTTGAGTTTTAGGAGTTCTCTATATATTTTGCATATTAATCCATTATCAGATATACAGTTTGCAAGTATCTTCTCTTATTCTGTACATCACATCTTTACTCTGTTGATACTGTCTTTTGATGCAACACATTTTTTAATCTTCATGAAGTTCAATTCATCTATTTTTTTTCCTTTGTGTCTTTGGTGTCATAGTCAAGAAATCATGGTTAAATGCAATGTTGTGAAGTTTTTGTCTTGCGTTTTCTTCTAAGAGTTTTACAGTTTCAGGTCTTACATTCAGTTCTTTGATCCACTTGAGTTAATTTTTGTGCATGATATAAGGTGGGAACCCAATTTCATTCTTTTACATGTGAGTATACAGTTTTCACAGCACCACTTATTGAAAAGACTGTCTTTGCTCCATTGAATGCTCTTGTCATCCTTGTTCAAAAATCATTTGACCATATTTTAAAGGGCTTATTTCTGGACTATTTTATTCCATTGGTCTGTATGTATGTCTTTATGCCAGTAGCACAATGTTTTGATTACCACAGCATGGCAGTAAGTTTTGAAATTAGAAAGTGTGAGTGTTCTGGCTTTGTTGTTTTTCAATATTATTTAGCCATTCAAGGTAACTTAAAATCCCATATGAATTTTTAAATAAGTTTCTCTATTTCTGCAAAAAGTATCCTTGGAAGTTCGATAGGGATTGCACTGAATTTTTAGATCACTTTGCGTAGTACTGACATTTTAGCAGTATTAAGTCTTCCAATACATGAATGTA
This sequence comes from Pongo pygmaeus, assembly GCF_028885625.2. NCBI lineage: Eukaryota > Metazoa > Chordata > Mammalia > Primates > Hominidae > Pongo > Pongo pygmaeus. The sequence continues at coordinate 150,077,371 of NC_072373.2, read as the reverse complement.
GGATGTTTTCCCATTTATTTATGTCTTCTTTAATTTCTTGCAGTAATATTTTGTAGTTTTCCTTGAACAAGTCTTTCGCCTCCTTGGTTAATTCCCAAGTATTTTATTTTGGGGGTGCTTATTGTAAATGAAATTATTTTAATAATTTCTTTTTCAGATTGTTCATTGTGTATAAATGTGTTAATTTTCACAATTTTTTAAATTTATTAATTTTGTTTTGTTATTGATTTTTAATTTCATTCTGTTGTGGGCAGAGAAGATAAACTGATTCTATTTATCTTTTAAAATCTATTGATACTCAATTTGTGGTCTATCCTGGAAAATGTTCTATGTGCACTTGTGAAAAATGTGTATGCCAATGCTGTGGAGTAGAGTGTTTTGTACATATCTGTTAGATCAAGTTATTTTACTGTGTTGTTTAAGTCCTCTATTTCCTTACTTATCTTCTGTCTGGTGATTATATTCATTGTTGAGAATATGGTGTTTAAGCCTTTAAGTATTATTGTAGAGCCATTTCTTACTTCAATCCTGCCAATTTTGCTTCGTATATTTAATGGTTTGTTAGTAGGTGTGTAGATGTTTATAATTCTTATATCTTCTTCTCATGTTGAAACTTGTATTAATATATAATGTTCCTTGTCACTTGTAAAGCTTTTTTAGCTTGTAAAGATTTAAAGTCACTTGTAAAGATTTAAAGTCTATTTTGTCTGATATTTTTGTAGCCACTACTCTCTTTTGGCTACTATTTGCATAAAATATCTTTATTTTGAATAGAAAGGGTGCAAAATCTAGAAAATATGTTTAAATTTAAGCCAACAAAATTCACCAAATTAAAAAAAAAAAGAAAAAATATCAAAAGCTCATGACTTATTTGGCAAAATCTTAGTCTAAATGTATATACACATATATGTGCCAGTTATATCTTTACTTAAAATCACATGCTATTTTAATGCAAGTATGTTTAAAAAATGCCATGTATACTTTGAAGTACCATTGACTATTTTTTTACATGTCATTTGTTATTTATCTACGTGTAGTTATAACACTTCCATTTTCCTAAGATCTTTTTATGCTCAGAACAATTTGATACATACTCTATGCTGCCCCAGTAGCTCCTGCCAATATGAGGCTTGTGGCCTCAGAGGTAAGAAAGAAGCTGAGCAGCGTGGATGTCAGTGTTGTTCAATTAGCTAAGCTGCTAAACTGAACTTAGCTCCTCCCTAGGATTCAGCTATTTGCACCCATATAGATTGGGTAAGGGAATTTTTTTGGAATTTATCCACTGGAAATTATTCACTAAATCAAAGTGAAACTAAAATGAAAAATATATATTTTTTCAAATCTAGTGATTGGGCCCCCTATTTCATTCCCCCCGATTTCATGACCATAATTTAAAGAATAAAAGTGTTGTCTATTGAGTGTGCTTTTCTCACATGACTACTCTGTACAAGAAAGTACTACAACCTGGGCTATTTAACACACATTGATGGAATTTGATTCCTCTGCTCTGCTCCTGCTAAAGATTACAGACGGTTAGCTAAACAGTTTTTCTGCTTACAAAAGTTTATTTTTAACCTAGCTAGTTTCTTAAAGAATGACTTCTTGGAAAATGTTATATACTAAAGCTTATTTGAACCTACACTCCAAAACAAAGCAATAATGTTTAAATAGATAAAATGTGCAGTTTCCCTATAATAGCATTTAACTAGACTGTTTTGCAATCTATTCCTCTATCACTGATGAATTTCTTATCTGTAGAAAGTCCCCTACTGTGAAAAATTTGCTATAGAACACCCAATAATCATGTAAACGATTGCCATCTAATGCTGGTTTTCTCACAGCTTTGGAAATGATTGGGTAAAGTTCACTGAGTTAGGTGCTTTACCTATAAAACAAAAACTTCACATTTCAGTTCTGTCCAGAAATCTCAGTGTGTATATTTCTACATGCTAATACAAGTAGAAATTATCAGGCGTTCAGATGAAACACTCTAGAATAAAATACAACTGTATGACTTTTCATGAACAGTGAGGTAAATCTTATAAGTAACACTGTATCATTAGTAGTCTGGTTGATTGGACTTCTTACATAATACTAATAATAAAATGTTTATTTACAATCTTTGTCTATTTTTTGGTAACATTTTTCTATGAAGTTTTTCTTTTTAATCTATTGACAAGATTTACTCTGTTTTCTTGATTATTTTGATCTTTGTTTGAAGGCTATGCCATTTGCAATATTTTCCTGTAGTGGATGGAATATACTGGTAGCTTTCAAGACTTTAAAATTGAAAGTCCATCCTGTGCTGCCACAGAGACAGACTGCTTCCTTCCCATATGGCACTCTATGTTTCCTTGTTTCTACCTCTAAACCAAGTCAAGTTCAGGAGACATTTTTCTCACAAATCTGCCCCCTTTACTGTTTTCTCAACATTTAAGTTATGTAACCGTAGACACTGTTCCTGCCCTCCAAAGTATTTTTGCTAGCATTTCCTGAAATTGGCCACTTACTTCAAGGTGAGTTTTGCTTAATTTTGGTTTTGGAACTATGCATTTTAATTCTGTAGCTTTTCTCCATCCCTTAGTTTTATTATGGCAGATTTTAAAATTTAGTTTATTTCCCTTATTGGTTTGTTACAGGAAAGGGAGGATAATTTTACTATAGCTCTGCTATATTTATCCAGTAGATCAGGAATTTTTTAACAATTGAAACTTGAGGAAGCCTATAAAAGAATGAGTTAGAAATGACTAAGCTACAGTTTAGGGAAACAGCTTTACCTATTTAAGTGAATCGTCAATATAGCATAATTGCATAGTAAATTTGTTTATATTTTTATTTCTCTTTCAAGTGATTTCTACCTACTTTTTACTGGGATATGGCTTCTTTTTCCAAAATGAAAGGCACACAAAATTTATAGTTGGAGAAAGTGAAATTAAAATTTCAAACCACCCCCATTCTACTTGGTTCAGTTTACACAAATTCATTTGTTGCTTTGTAGCTCGAATGAGAAAAATAACTCAGGACTCTCGGGGCTATTATGACATCTCTCTGTGGATTACCCAAATGTAAAAAAAGTGCATGTATTATTATGATTAAAATTACTGAAAAATAACATTGACAACTTTATTCAGGTATTATGCTTTATGTCTTTGAATGTTGAACTAATTACGGAAAATTATTTTATTTAAGAATAATACCTTGTAGTTAGAGAGAGCTTAATCTTTTATGGAATATTTCTGTACACTTTATCTCATTTGTTCTTCACAACTGAGATAACAGTTATTTCCCTCATTTGTTTCCTAAAAGAAGAAAGGGAATAATTGAGAGATTAGTAGTTGCATATCTTTCCATCTCTAAATCTATTTATTTAAAAAATATTTATGGAGCACTTAATGTTCACCATGGAGCACTACCAGTTCTCAATGCTACAATAATCTTTTGAAAAGTAGACTCAAATCTTTAACCTTTGGAGTTTGCAATATAGTGAGGAGACACAAAAAATAAAATAATAAATACAAGTTAATTACATATTACATAAGATGGGTATATGAATAAACAACATCATGAGATACAATGCCCATTTTTGTATATCAAGTATTTTTACCTTTATTATCTTCATTTGGGGAAATATGGTTTTGAACATAACTTTAAGCAGAATGCCAACATATATAACAGATAAGAGCAGGACTGCATGTGCTGAACTGAGAACCAAGAATTGTAATGTCCAGTTTGCCCTTCATCAATCTGCAGCATTCTGTATATGTCTCTTTAGATTGCTAGAGATCTTTGTAATAATTTCTATACTATATCAATAGCTTAAGTACAAAGGAGATTTAATAAACTTCATAAATGTTAAAGTAATTTTAAATTTATTAAACTTGCACAGAAGTCTTTTATTGTTTCTTATGAAAAACCTTGGGAATAAATAACTACTACATTTCAACTTTTCCCCTGGATGATTCTATATTCTATGTAAATACGCATATCTTGCTAAAATATGTAAAAATTCTGGAATACTATTTGAGCAAGTATATTTAGAAGGATACTATAATCAGATAAAATAACTAAATTTACCAATTTAATTATTTTACAAAAATTCATGAAACTAAGCCTCTAAAACCAAATGTGTGCTAAGGAAAGAAATCTAAATATTTAAAGGGCATTTTAAAGTTATTTGCCATTGTTGTGGTCAAATTAGAGTGGCAAGCCATATGTCCTAAATATTTATGTAATTTATGTCTTGTCTTGGTAATCTTCCTCTTCCAGAGGAAAAGTTAATTAAGTAATATTTTAATTTAAAAATATATTTTAATATTTCTGAGTAATCCTTGCTCAATGCACATTCACATAAACCTGTATAAACTTGAATGTTACATTGAGCAGAAATTAAATTTCCCTTATAAACATAATAAAAAAAAGATCTTAAGCCTAATATACCGTAACTATGAAAAATTTCACTTTGTAATGCCAAATGACCACATTAGGGAAGAAATAGAGACTAGATAGTGTTGCTTTTCATTCCACCACTACAAAATACAAAATTTTATGTGTACATACAGACTTACTTTTTATGTTTACTTGGATTTTTTTTTAAAATTATATTTAATACTTCTTAGTTACTGCTACCCTTTCTCAGACTCTACTATTTTCATAACTCTTATTTAAATATTTACATGGATAATTTTTTCCCTCAAAATTCTAGTCTCTAAGTTTTCTTTTTAACTTCCTCTGCTCTTATAATCTCATCTTTCTTGCTTCCTTATTCCCATGGTATAACACTAGAACTTCTCATTACAATGTTAATTGCCAATGGTTTATATTTTAGATTTTAATTTTCTAACCATAAACTCCTATTCTTCGATCTCACTGCCTGTCATACCTCAAATCTTAAGAGCATCCAATGCCATCAGAACTCAAAACCATGTTTTTAGTACCTTTTCACTGTTGGTGACTTTGTTCATGTCCTCACATCTCACTTTATATAGATTACATTCTATGTTCAATCATTACATTTATTCACCTCTATATATGCTAATTTCTCTTGCCCTGCTCTCACTTGAGCTTATCCACTGGGCTAAACAATAATCCTAGTTAAACCCACCTTTCTAGCTTACATACCAGTGTAGTTGAATATGGTTGAAAAACACAGATGAACACAGCCCCCTACACTGATTGATACACACACACACACACACCCCCCCCCCCCCATACATGCTGTCTGGTTCACTTTAATTTCTTGAAAACTGAAATCAAATAAGCCAACATTCTTGCAATATTCTCCTGGTAAATTATTTTCTTACTCCCCTAAATGTTACTTTCTTATCTACTCTCTCCTTAAACCTCCAACACTTTTCCTCCCATCCTTCCTCTCTTCTCATTTAGTTATGATTCTGATTTCACCTGGAAGATGAAAACAATCACTACAGAAATATGAAAACTCACCACAGCAAGTATTCACTCTTCTGCATGCATCTGTGTCCATGTACTCTGATACTTTTTCCATACACTATGAATGGCCTGCCTGTGTTCCTACCAATTGCAAAACCCTCTTCATGTGTATTATTTCCCATCTTTTCTCATCTATTCAAGGAAATTGTTCTAGTAATATTTTTCTCTCAACTACTATATCAAATTATTCCTCTCTACTGTTTCTTCTCCAATATCAGTAGGTGGAGGAAGAAATTGGGTCAATAAAGATAGTTTTAAGTAAACATTTTATTAAAATACAACATAGATACAGAATGGTACACAAATCAAAAGCGTACAGCTTGATGATTTTTCACAAAGTGAGCACAACAATATAACCAGCATTGAGTTCAAAGAACAGGACCAGCTTCTCAGAAGTCCTCCTTGTGTCCCTTTCAAGTCACTACCCAACAATATTATAATAACCATTTTGATTTCTCAAACTTTTCTTTCCAATCTATATAAGTGGAAAAGTATAATATATACTTTCTGTGTCTGCTTTCTTTTGCTCAACATTATGTATGTGATTCATCTATATTACTGAGGGTAGTTGTAGCTCATTGGTTCTCATTGCTCTATGATATTATATTGTATAAATATACCAGAATGTATTTACCCTTTCAACCTGTGATGGACATGGAAGTTGCTTACGGTCTGGGATATTATAAGCGGTGTTGTTATGAACAATCCAGATTGTGTCTTTTTTCTCAAAAAAGATGTAAAAGATATGTTTCAGCTGGTATATAGTGAGAAGTGGAATGATATGTAATGAAATATCAGCATGCTGGGGTGCAAGAGCAAAGATTTTAATTGTATGAGATGGTATGAAATATAGTGTATAAAATTAATGGATTTAAATACCATCAATATGCTTCAGTCTCACAAATATATTGATATATTTCCTTTGCAGCTGGGACCTTCTTCAGGACTCCAGACTCCCATATCTAAAACCCAATTTGACTTTTGCATTTCACAGTCTGATGAATATCCTCAAACATTTCACACTTTAGTCCTTTGCCTAAACTTGCTCCTCCTTCAGTCTATTTTATCTAATATAATAGCAAGTCTGCACTTCAATTTGTTTTATTCAGAGACCTTGGAATCATCTTCAACTCTTTCATATTCTGCTTCTACCATTTAGCAAATCCCTTTTAGCTCTACCTTCGCATAGCCAGAATTTGAGTACTTCTCAACAGCTCCATTGCTAATTAGACAAATTAATTTAAATCCGTCAGTTATTCTGATCCAAGCCACTATCATCTCTCTGCTCAATCTGGCCATTGTCTTCTGGCTTTCTCTCTGATCCTGCTCTTCTCTTTCCATTTGACTCTTATCATAGGTGTCAGTGCAAATCAAAACCCATAAAATCCCTAAACACTCTCCATTGTCTTCCAATCTTACTTCAAGTAAAAGCCAAAAATGTAATGACCTACAAGGCCACACTAGTTTTCTCCCCCAAACTTTCATTATGCTTTTTATTTTCTGACGATTCTCTCCTTCTGTCATTCTGTTTTCTCACTCTACTCAATGGACACTAGTCCTGCTTCAATGTAGACTATTTTCATTTATTATTTCAACTTTTTGAAAGATCTTTTCTCTCAAATGTTTGCACAACTTTCTCTATCACTTCCTACAGGTCTTTATTAAAATGTTCTCTTTGCTGAAAGGCTTTTCCTAGCTACCCTGTTAAAATTGCATCCATGAGCAATATCCCCCTTTCCCATACTTTGTTTCATTTTAGCTATTTTGTGTTTTTTTAATGAATTTTTTTTAGTAGCAAGTGAACTCCACACATGCCAATAATTTTGCCTGCTTAGTTCACTTTATATTAAACCAGGACAGTTTACTCTTGTATAAAACTAGAAATTAGGAAAGTGGCTGCCACATACTATTCACCTAACATACACATTTTTTGATTGATTGATTGTTTTTTTAGAGACATAGTCTTGCTCTGTCACCCATGCTTTGGCGCAATGGTATGATAATAGCTCACTGCAATCTCGAACTCCTGGGCTCAAGAGATCCTCCTTCTTCAGCTTCCCAAGTAGCTGGGATTACAGGCACACACTACCACATCTGGCTCATTTAGAAAATTTTTTTGTAGAGACGGGGGTCTCACTTTTTTCCCCAGGCTGTTCATGAACTCCTGGCCTCAAGAGAGCCTCCTGCCTTGGTTTACTAAAGTGCTGAGACTACAGGTAGGAGCCACCATGTTCAGCCCTAACATATATTATTAAATGAAGCAAATAATTAAGTAGATTTATTACTCAAGATTTATTACTTATTAGTTGAGATTCCTCATTGAACGTATTCCTATTTTTTGTAGCCCCAAATCTTATCCTTTCTTCTCTCTCAAGTCAAAAACTCAGCAAGAAACATTTTATAACTGCACACAAATTAATGGAGCAGGATCAGTATGAAGCTGTTTTGATTTTCTTTGAAAAAACTATAAAGAAAACCATACATAAACATTCTATTAAGGTAAGTCCCCTAAGCAGTATTAACCATGTGATGCTAACGGAGATTGTAAGTAAACGAATCAAAGTTAATCACCCACTTTAGTTTCTTATTACACTCTGTTCTAAAAACTAACTAAATAAAAACTAAGTAAGTTGCTTATAAAGGCTGTATCACATCTTTATTTTATTCCAGACATTTGTAAATTTAGTGGGTAAATGAATCTGTATTTTTCCACTTCAAAAACCTAGGAAGTAACTCACTGTATATATAAATGTATATAATTTTTAATGAGTTTGCAAATGTACTGGAGATTAGGGTCAGTCATTTCCTCCAACAGAATGGACTTTAGGATTTGACTGTGAGAAAAATCACTCATTGCAGTCTAAAAACAACATTTACCAGATTTGTGAAATTGGGTCATCAATTTAATGTTTACGATCAGCAATTTCCTCATCTAGAAAATCATAAGACAGATTTATTTCATTTAATAAGTTTTAAATGAACATCTGCTACACAGACAGCACTGTGCTCACTGAGGACGTGGAATCTACACCTACGATATGAATAGTATAATTAAAAAGTTTCTATAAATTAAATAACAAGTAAAAGAGAATTGCAAATTCTAAAACAAAATAAATATGCTAGCTACTTTTATTTTTTCGATTTTTATTTAGAAGTTGGAATATTTTCCTTACTGAAGGAGAACATTTCCAAATCATATTAAAAACTGAAGTTAAAGTAAAATGTTTACATCATTAACTGGATATACAAAAAGGAGCTTTAATGTTAATAGTAGGAATAGCCTGTAAAAACAGAAGAAGAAAGCTAGATAAGTAAGACTTTTGGCCATACATTAACACTAGGTTATCATTTATTCATTTATGTATTCATTCATTCAATTAACGCTTATTACAAACTATGGATAGCCAATATGCTAGTAACTGTGGAACACTGAAACAAGAGTAAGACTAAATTATTTAGTGGTGGCTACATTTTACTAGTAGGTTACTAGTAGTTTACATCAGACAAAGTGATAAGTGCTTTAAACATATTGTCTCATGTAATCCTCTGAACAAGCCAATAAGATTGACTTTCATTGTATCACAGTGGACATGCATTTTAGAATGAGAAATTCCTAGAGTCCCAGCCCTAGTTATTCATGTGAGTTTTTAGCTATGCAACCTTAGGCATGCTAATTAACATCTGTAAGCCTCATCAGTAAGTGGGGGAAAATGCATCCCATCTCATACAAATGAGATAAAAGATGTATGATTTATATACTTATTTTCTTTTACACAGTGCTAAATAAATGTTATGAGAATAAGGGCTAAATATACGATATCTATTTCTATAAGGCTGTATTATCCCCATTTTACAGATGAATAACTGTGTCCCAGAGAATGTAAATAATATAGTAAATGTCCTCCTGCTGGTAAATAACAGAACTGGGATTTGAACCATAGCGCAGCTGGCCCCAGTGTCTGTACTTCAAACTACCATTCCATATTGCCTTAGTTTCGGACTTGAAGAAGTTTTTCGTGTATTTGGTAAAAAATACATATGTTTGTAATCAGATATGAAAATGAGAGTATTTCTCTCGTGAACTCGGAAGAAACGTCAAGAAGGACACAACAAACAAGGCAAGGAGACAGATTAGTTGCACAGAATATGCCGAGACACTATAAACATAGTTCAGCCAACATCAACGCTTCACCTACCTTGAAGTTTTAAAATAATTGAAATTGAAACAACTGGTGTCATTCGGAGAGTGTTGCCAACAGGCTACATGTTATTTCATAAAGAATGGGAGGGACGTGTCTTCCACAATGCAAGTTAAGTTTTGGGGGCCTCCCACAGAAACACTTAGATAACTTGGCATGAGTCTGAAGTTTGAGGGTCACAAAGGTAATGCCTAACTTCACTGAGAAAATTCTAAGGGTAAAAGCCCAGGCTAGATGGATTTGGGATGGCATAGGTATAGAGGGCTTTGTTGAGAGGGCTGACTATATTAGAACCAAATGGCCTGATATCTTTCAAAGAGTAATCCCACATAGGACCACCTGGAAGGGCAAAAATACCACCCAGAGGCTTTGCAGATGGTGAGGAATCAGCAATGGGTACAGCCAAATAAGTGACACTATCCACACCAAATGATTTCTGTCGATATTTCCCAGTGGAAGTTTCTATGAGGAACTTAGAGAAATACCCTATAAGATAATGAGCCTGAAATTGCACATCTATCATCAGATGACACCTGAGTCAGATTACAATTATACCAGTCAAGTAAAATCTTTTTTATCACTTTCCTCATATTTCCTAGACCCAACATGGAGAGGCTAGAAATTATAGCTAGTTTAGTGAATTGAGAAGGGCATGGATTGGGACTAGTGAACATTTTGACCCTGTACCCGCCTAGCCACCACATCACCACTTGAGGTATCCACCATGGTGGGAGAACTTTCCAAATGCTAAGAGCTTGAAGTTGTGATATTCCCATTAGAACTTAATTCCTAAAATGGGTCTATAATCAAAATACAACGTATGGGACCTGTCACAAATACCATCACCTAAAAAATAATTTACAACACATCAGAGAGGATATCAAAATGCCTAAATGCAGATAGTGGCTTGGGAAAGGAAAGGTAGCCACAGCCTTTCAGAGCCATATAAGTTCAAATTTATAAGAACAATTAACTAATGATATAGAAGATAAGAAGAAGAAAGAGTCTAGAAAATTCTCAAATTTTGAGTCATGATATCAATTATATAACCATCCATATTAATGAAGAGAAAACAATAACAGGAGAAATCCTAAATCATGAATCTGTTCAATATTAGATAATTCATTATATAGTTCAGATATTGCACATGAATTGTCTCTTCTGGTCAAGAGAATATGGGTTAAAAAAACTCTTCTGTACCCAGTTATCTGGAAGAACAGTTCTAGACCATCAAGCTAGGATAGCAATTTTTCTCCATCCTGAATTTTAGAACAGAGAGGATTTTATTTATATCTACAAATTGGTGTTTAATTTCTTCTCATGAGAATTCTGTCAGAATTTCCTTGGTGTCTTATATCCTCATCTCACTGTACCTGAAGCAGGTAGTATGCCATTCCTTATGTATTGTGTCATACTCATTTCAGACTCAGGGGCCACTTCCAAACTCGGGAGGATTAAGGAACTTTATCCTGACATTTTAAAATTCAAACAAATTACTAATCTAGCAAGATGTTGTATATCCTATTCCTATTAAAGAAGCTTTTGCCTCAGTGTGAACCTAGTGCTTTGCTCTGAAGTTTGGGAAATAGTTCCTGCTTCTCGCCCCTGAAACTGAGTCATAGTGCTGTGTCTCCCTCTTCCACCTCACTGGAGATGTCATCAGTTTTGCTGTTATCACTTCTTTTGTGTGCTATGACAATAACATCCTAACACATGTGTGTAGTTGTTTCCCACATCGAGTACCATGTTGCTAGAATGACTTATACAACCTGGAGCAATAGTAAAAATCTTCAACATTGTGGAGGGCATAGATATTAATTGCTCAGCTCTTTTGCTGTATGGAGCTCTGAAACAAAATTGTGGGGTTTTCCTTCTTGCTAAGCATGATGTTAACCTTCTGATCATTGACTTATGGCCAGATAGGAAGTCCCAGGGGAGAAAATGGCAGAGGAGTTATAGGATGATACTCAAAGGCTTAAGGTGGTAACTATTTATATTTCCTTGTGTTTGTCAATTGGTCCAGCCATTTTTGTACATATCAGCTACATCTATGATCAAACCGATAATTGCCTTATTTGAAAGCTCATGCAGATTTGTAAGGGGAATGATGAATTCCTGGACTTATAGCTCAATTTTATGGAATGGATTCAGGAAAATCAGTGTTGGACAAATGTTCTAAGTTCGCTTTCACATCTAATTATGAGAGCAATATTTCAGATCTATGAATTTGATATATAACTTAAATTCATAGTACTGACATTTAATACTGTAAACAGAAATGCAAAATGTATGCACTTTTCCACTGCAATTCCCTACCTTTTCTAAAGTCCTGTCATAAATACTTTTTTGAGTGCCTGTGTTGTTAATATTGTGTTATGACCAAAAAAAGAAGAATAAAGGTTTTTGTCTTACATTTTGATGAGTTAGACACGTGATTCAATAATTACAGGACTATATGATGAGTGTTGATAGTATTATGTCCCAAGTTCCCTGGGACTAGATTTAAGAGTGACTCACTAAGCGTAGCAGACCAGCAGAAAAAATGGAGTCAGGAAAAACCTTTCTAAGGCGATGACATCTGAAGTTAGTCTGGATGAATGAGTAGGAGTTGAGCTTCACTGATTTTTGCAGAAAAGGAGAAAGTAGCAGGGCAGGCCAGACAGTTTGCATGAAGATATTGCAGCAGAAAAAGTAATGTCTTTTTTGGCAAAGAACACACAGCAGGGGAATGTGAATAGAAGATGAGGGAACTGATCATAAATGACAATTACAATATGCTATGGAGTTTTAAATTTATCTAGAAAGAGTTGAGTGGTCATGTTCCATGATTATAATTACACCGTTATAAACATCCTCAACTGCTCCTGCTGCCTTTAAAACTAAGTAGAAAACTAAGATTTGAATTGAAGAAAGTGTATTTTAAAACTGATGTGGGTTGATGCTTTGTGATTATTGGATTATCTATCTCCCATATACATCTATACATTTTTTAAAAGAAGGGAGTGTGGCATGTTTATATTATAGGTCCTAGAATCTAGTCATTGCTCAATAAATATTTTGAATAAGTGAATGATGTCTTTAAACCAAACAAAAGAGCCACCAAAACAGGAATCTTTGTCTCTTGTTTTTCTATTCTATGGCCTTATGCATTTTATGAGAAATGTAAATATCATGCTATGATAAATTATTCCTGGGTTCAATGACACATGTAATTTAAATATTTTAGGAAATAGAATGACTTCAAAGTGTTAACCTTGCCATAAGTTCCTGTACTTGACCAATTTTATTAACTATTTTAGGAGAAGAGTTATTGTAGCAAGATCTTACTACTTGAATGAAATCCAATCACACTTAATCCAAGAAAGCATTTTCTCTGGATACTTGTTCTATACTTGTAGTGACTAGTTTTTGTACTATTTGTCAAGTCCTGACTCTAGGACGAGTTGTATGTGTCACTATGAAAGTCTATCGCATCTGTATAAAATCCTGCCTGAGTTTCAAAACATACTAGTGGGGTGACACAAAAAGATAGCTCTATGGGACAAACCCAAAGAGATTTATTATAATCCCTCTCCATGGCAAGGTAGAGCCACTGGTGAAGAAGCTGGGAAGTAATTGGTCATTTGTGGACCACATCATTGATTGGGAGTGTCTGCCCTGCCTCCCAACTCTGCTGCCCTACCCTGGACTCTGCTTCAAAATTATTTGACCCTACCCTGGCAGGCCTTATGGCAAGTCTGTTAGCTCATAATTTATCAAGCATAGCATGTGGGACTCTCAGGAAATCCAAGTAAATTACTTCCTTTTCTGATCATGCCACTGTAATCTTTTAACTAGGTTTGCATATATAGGATGGGAAATGTTATTTTTCACAGTAGAATCTTTCCTGTAGTCCAAATAGGGATGCAAATAAAATATCTAAGCAATTATCTAAAATTATTTAACAATCTCTGCCAGGGTGAAAGCCCAGAAAGGAGAAATTATAACAAAGTCCCGGTTACTTGTCTCTACTCTTCCCTTTTCCTTCGACATTGTATCCTCTTGCTACCATAGACATCATTTAATAAAAGATGAGCATAGGTATTATCTTTTATATATATATACAGAAAAAGCTGTGCACAGATTACTCCAGGATTGACCCTTGACATACTCAAAGTGGATTTTTTAAAAATTATGCTCCCTTTTTTGGTACAATAGCCTGACTTTCAGGGTTATTTTCTTACTGCAAAAATAATATTTTCAAGTTTCAGAAGCTGAATGTTTTCTTGATAATGCTCTTTGATTTCTATATAATAAATTCTATTATATAATATTACCACATACTACCATTACCACCAACATCCCCATCCCCTTGTCAGATACATGCCTTGTTTGGAGAAGAGAAAATGTCTTGGGTACAGAAAAACAAAAGGGAAAATAACATTAATATTTAAAAGGTAATATTACATGAATATGAAACTAAAAACTGTTCCATGAGTAAATGCATATGTGAAAAGCTCAAAGAAGCAAACTTAAACACATTCTTAATTTAGTACTTCATAGAACATTCAAAATAATAATGTAAAATGTGTGTATTATGATATATATAAAGGCAATATAAAAAATACCATTTTTTGGAGTGTGTTTTAGCAAAAGTGGAACTACTGTTCTAAGTTAATAGAATGAATGTAAAATTAAGTCATTTATGAGATTTTTTCTAGGCCTTAATGCTAATTATTCTATCACTTAACATAAATTTAGCTTAAGTTGTCTGAAAAACAACTACATTATTGTAAGAAAAATGGATGTGCTGTGGGCAAGAATACGCCTAGGCAGACACCCAGTCCAGCATGACTCAGCGAGTTTAGCGCACAGGTGCACAACTCTGCTTATTATGTAACCACGCCACGTGAGGTGCATTAGGTGATCACCCACGTGAGCTCGTGCTTGACTCAGAGCCACTGTTGTCTGTAAAAGGTATAATTACCCTGCTAACGCAGTACGGCTCGCGCCTAGGCTCGCTTGTGCCCAGAGCGAGAGTAAAGCCATGTCGAAACTGTCTAGATTTTTTGAGTGTTTTTCCAGCTACCCACCACTCACCCATCTCTGACCTCAGTTAGCACCTGACAGCTGGCATCACGAATAGGATCCGGGAGGGAGTGAGTCTTCGGTCCCCGCTGATTCCGAGTTGGCTATGTGGTTCTAACATGGGTTGTGGTATCCGGTGGCAGCTGTGCCGCTTGGATGGGCTCTGGTGGAAACTTGGGCGGCAGTAGACGGGTGCCCCATGAGCATGGAGAAGGCGCTGAAGCAGCTAGAAGCAGAGAGCACTGAGAAGGAACAAGCCTTTGCCGGCAGAATTGGATGGGCATTTTTGACTGCGCCCTGAGAAGTACATATGCAGTCCCTGAGGGATGCAGAAGTAAGGACCCTCAGGCACAGGTGGGGTGCCTGGAGACCCGGCTACACAGCTCAGAAAAACAGAAGTTGCCGTGAATGGGGACCTCCAGGTGCGGGTAGGGCGCCTGGAGGGCCGGCTACCAAGCTTGGAAAAGTAATTAGAGGCCGCTGTGAGTGCAGGCCTGGAGGCTGTTGGCGGGACTGAGTGGGACTGAGGGGTTCATGCCATAAAGAAGGTGAATATGACCCGCCTGCAGGGGGTCCCCCAAGGGAGAAAAGGGGGCCCCAACGAGTGACATGTTCACAGATGTGGATAGATTTGATTTTGGCCTGGGTTGACTGAGAGAAAATCGGTAAGCAGCCTTCTTTATGGGAAGTTTTCCGGCAAACCTGCTTACATAGGTTATGAAGACCGGTCGGTGAAAGTGAAACCTGTATCTTTCCACCTCTGCATCAGCTGCTTGGCTCCCCGCTCATGCACTGTATATGTCTTTCTCACACCTGAATACATTCTGAGGGTGGATGTTTTACACGGCTTGGCAGCTATGCTGTCTGTCACGGACTTGAAGGACCACTTGACGACAGAATTACGACAGTACCGCGATGTGGTGGACTTGACCAATGCATTCTCAATTAGCATTACTCTAGAGATCCAGGAACAGTTTGGCTTCATGGGAAGGCAACAGTGGACTTTCACAGTGCTGTTGCAGGACTATATGCATAGCTCCACCATATGTCCTGGTCTTGTTGATGATATTATGTTTACCTCTGATTCACTGGCAGATTTAGAAGCGGCAACGCTCTTCTTGCCTAGAATTAAAACAGTACAGCTGAGACCACCTTCCTGGCAGCCAAATGGGCTTTTCAGCAGGCACAAGCCCTATGGGTAGTTGCCCAGGGTTGCCCGTTTGAGCTGGATGTGCATGTGACCACAGTTGGCTTCGGATGGGGCCTGTGGCAACGCACGGAGCACTCGAGAACGCCAGTGGGCTTTTGATCCCAACTATGGAAGGGAGCTGAGCTCCGCTATTCCTTGATAGAAAAACAACTAGCAGCTGTATATGCTGCCCTGCAGGCTTGTGAGAGTATGACAGGACCAGCTGTAGTGGTCGTGCGGACAACTTATCCGATAGCAGCATGAGTGCCTTCATGGGTAATGACCCCCCCGGACTGGGACGGCACAGACATCCACTTAGCAATGGAGTATGCTGAATACAAGGCCCTTAGCAGCAGATTGCAAGAGGTCTTGGGACCTGTAGTCCTAATGCAAGATAAGGCCATGGGCCTGAGGCACCCCTAGACCCTAAGCCTTCTCCATTTAAGGAAGGGCATGCCCCCATTTCCAATGAGGCATGGTACACAGATGGGTCTATACAAGGCGCTGCTGCCTCCTGGACTGCTATCACAGTCCAGCCTAGTACTGACACCATATGGTTTGAAACCGGGTGTGAACAAAGCAGTCGATGGGCTGAACCCAGAGCAATGTGGATGGTGATCACCAGGGAGGTGACACCTATGGTAATCTGCACCAGTATTTGGGCAGTTTATTGAGGCTTAACCTTGTGGTTAACTACCTGGAAGTTACAGAAGTGGCTGGTCACCAGCCCATGTGGGGCCAAGCCATGTGGCAAGACCTATAAGAAGGAGGATGACCTGCTCCGACCAGGTATGCAGACAAATGGTAACCTGTTGTTGCCTGCCCCAATGCCCCTAAAGGTAAGGGAACAAAAACCTGGCTTAATGTATAAAGGAATGTGTCTGGAATTGGTGGGTTCTTGGTCTCGCTGACTTCAAGAATGAAGCCACGGACCCTCGCAGTGAGTGTTACAGTTCTTAAAGGCGGCGTGTCCGGAGTTTGTTCCTTCTGATGTTGGGATGTGTTCTAAGTTGCTTCCTTCTGGTGGGTTCGTGGTCTCAGTGGCTCAGGAGTGAAGCTGCAGACCTTGGCAGTGAGTGTTACGGCTTTTAAGGCGGGGCATCTGGAGTTGTTCGTTCCTCCCAGTGGGTTTGTGGTCTCGCTGGCTTCAGGAGTGAAGCTGCAGACCTTCGCGGTGAGTGTTACAGCTCATAAAGGCAGCGTGGACCCAAAGAGTAAGCAGTAGCAAGATTTATTGCAAAGAGTGAAAGAAGAAAGCTTCCACAGTGTGGAAGGGGACCCCAGTGGGTTGCCACTGCTGGCTCTGGCAGCCTGCTTTTATTCTCTTATCTGGCCCCATTCACATCCTGCTGATTGGTCCATTTTACAGAGAGCTGATTGGTCTGTTTTGACAGGGTGCTGATTGGTCTGTTTACAATCCCTGAGCTAGGCATAAAAGTTCTCCAAGTCCCCACTAGATTAGCTGGATACAGAGTGTCGATTGGTGTATTTACAAACCCTGAGCTAGACACAGAGTGCTGATTGGTGCATTCACAAACCCTGAGCCAGGCACAGGGTGCTGATTGGTGTGTTTACAAACCTTGAGCTAGATACAGAGTGCCGCTTGGTGTATTTACAATCCCTCAGCTAGACATAAAGGTTCCCCAAGTCTCCACTAGACTCCAGCCCAGCTGGCTTCACCCAGTGGATC
This sequence comes from Pongo pygmaeus, assembly GCF_028885625.2. Taxonomy (NCBI): domain Eukaryota; kingdom Metazoa; phylum Chordata; class Mammalia; order Primates; family Hominidae; genus Pongo; species Pongo pygmaeus. The sequence goes on along the minus strand of NC_072373.2, from coordinate 150,059,778 downwards.
TCACACGGGCTCCACAGATGGAGCTGCCTGCCAGTCCGTTACCGTGCGCCCTCACTCCTCAGCCCTTGGGGCGGTTGATGGGACCAGGCGCTGGTGGAGCAGGGGGAGGTGCTCATCCGGGAGGCTCGGGCTGCGCAGGAGCCCACTGTGGGGGATGGGGGGGATGGGAGGTGTGGGAGGGGGTGGGGGGGCTCATGCGTGGGGGGCTGTGGGTCCGGGGCCGGGAGGCAGCTAAGGCCCCGCGAGAAATCGAGCACAGCAGGTGGCCCAGGTGCTAAGCCCCTCACTGCCTGGAGCCAGCGGGACTGGCCGGCCACTCTGAGTGTGGGCCCACCGAGCCCACCCCACCTGGAACTCGTGCTGGCCCGCAAGCGCCATGAGTAGCCCGGGTTCCCGCCCACGTCTCTCTCTCCACCCCTCCCCGCAAGCTGAGGGAGCCGGCTCCAGCCTTGGCCAGCCCAGAAAAGGGCTCCCACAGTGCAGCGGTGGGCTGAAGGGCTCCTCAAGCACGGCCACAGTGGGCGCCAAGGCCAAGGAGGTGCCCAGAGCAAGCAAGGGCTGTGAGGGTGGCCAGCAGGCTGTCACCTCTCAGCAACATTGGGGTAACATCACCATGGGGTGGTTACCTGACGTAACCTGGAATTGTTGCTCTCTGTATCGTTGCTGTGGCTTGTGTGCCCAAAGCCTATTTATAAATTGTGTATCGGTCATATCTGCCCAAAGCCTATGTGCCAGGCTTGTGTGTCAGACCTGTGCGTCCAAAGCCTATGTTCCCCCTTGGCCTAGGCGGGTGGAGTGTAAGGAAAATGGATGTGCTGCGGTCAAGAATGGCCAGAGGCAGACATCCGGTCCAGCATGACTCAGCGAGTTTGGAGTGCAGACAAACAACTCCACTCATTATGTGCAACCACGCCACTTGAGGAGCATTAGGTGATCACACACATGAGCTCATTCTTGGCTCGGAGCCAATATTATCTGTAAAAGGTATAGTTACCCTGCTAACGTTGTACATATGGCTCACACCCAGAGAGAGTAAAACCATGTCGAAATTGTCTACGATTCCTCAAGGGTTTTTCCAGCTACCTGCCACTCGCCCATTGACTCCCCTTGCACCTAAGTTACAGCCTGACAATTATTCTTGATTATTTTTATTGGTTTTAATAAATATTTTTGACAGAAATTTAAAAAACTAAATCAACATTAAAATGAAAACTACCTAATTTCTAAGATAGTTGTATGAATATATTAATATTTTAGTTTTGGCCATATTTGTTTGGCTCAACCACAAGTTTGAAAATAATATCTTCAAAATATTTTAATTTTCTTTTTAAATTTTTGTGTAACCTGGTAATCTCCACTTGGTTCATAATATTTTCTAAAAGACAAAATCATATAAGTTATCTTTGGGTAAATTAAAATACCAACAATATCACAATTTAATTGCTGATTTTTTACCATAAAGCCGTAAGTTATTTGTTACACATTAAATAAGCATGACTATCATATTTCAGCATTCTAAAGCAAATTAACCTCTGAGTGTTGTACGTGAACACAGAATGGAAATTATCATAATCGTTATTAAAAATTTGTGTAATCATTGACTAAGTCTGGCAGTGATGTTTTAAATTCCTTATTGGATATTATGTGTTTTGAAGAGCCTTAGTATGCGAGGTAAACAAATACCACTTTAGACAGTTAATTTTAAAGAATTATGGACTGAATGTCAAAGCCATTGATGAGCTAAGATAAAATATGATTATTTTAGTACCTTTTATAAAATAAAATCCATATTTAATAAACACAGCCATTATGTGATTGGTATGTACTTGAAAAGTAAATAAAAATTGATTACTTATGGGTAAGATATTAAGTGCCATCAGCTGTTTCTAATTTGGAAAATGTTTTCAAATAATCTCTTGAGTTTACTTAAAATTTTTTACTCTAGAGAGCAAGAAGTTTTCCTGAAATAAGGCTATTGGCTACAATGGAAAGAGTATATATTTGTAGTATTTGTTTAGTAATTTGATAAGGTGTAAAAAGCTTTTGAAATGCATTTATTTAGTGACAAAGATAAATTTAAAATAGTGTATAGTGACTGATTTAATAATTTGGTCAAACAACATTTCATGTAATGTTCAAATGTGTCTGCATCCTTGGGACATTAAAATATTATATCTTTATTAATTATAAAATATCCTATGATGCTGTTTTACAGGAATAAACCATTTTCTCACTTTACAAAAATGATAGTTTATATTGTTTTCACAACTTTATTATTAGCTTAGCCTTACTGAGTAGTTAGCAGAGAAAATAAGATAGATTACCTAAAAAGGATATTCCTTTCACAAATCAAACTATTTTGTAAAAATCACCAATCAAAAAAGCATAAAATCAAAATTTATTTAGAGGACTATCTAGAGAGTCCAATAAAGACAGATAAAGTTACGTGAGCCCTGGAACTTATTCTATATGTCACATTTATAAAGTTATATAATAAGCATCCAATTATTTTTAAATATTTCCAATTTTTATAAAAATACAACTGATGTAATTTTACAATTTTATGTTGTCAGTCAAAACAAATGTTTGCTATCCCAAATCAAAAAGGACCATAAGTAATAGAAATGCTGTTCTTATATTGAATAAAAATAATAAGTGTAAATTTATTTAATTTTCTGATGCCAAAATTGGTGTTAGCACTGACCTACAGTAATGAAATTCTTAAAAGTAGAAAAGTTTGACTAGGTTTTGCAAAACACATGTGAGCCAAATTAAATTCATGTTTTTAAGTATCTAGGTAAATTAAAATTGTGTGTGTGTATGTGCTTGTGATTTTTCAAATGGTAACTTAGAAACTTTCAATAAACAAGCAACCTGTGGCTTCAGTAGGCAAAAGGTTGGGTGATATTCAGACACAAGTCTAAACATGAAGACAATAATAAAAGCTTCATTGACTCCTGGGGGGTCAGAGAATTGGAACAAAGACATTCCAACCTATCTTTTCTAATATGGACCATTAAATATTTAATATGACTTGTTGGCAAGTGAGTAAATAGTTGTTATATATCAAGTGTGTTTTACAGGTATAATCTAAACATATTTAAACATATTGCTAATTTATGTATTTTGCCCCAGTGAAATCTATAATTGATATTCCAAGAAGATTTTTGACTTGAGTTCGTATCTTTGCAAAATTTGAAATAGAAAGATAAATTGAGTTAGTGAAAATTATTTTCTCAATGATTTTTCTTTATGGGTAAAAAAACAAAATTTTACCTTTTTTCGAGTAAAATAAATTTCAAAATGGATAATCTTAAATTATAGTCTACCAGCAAATTATAAAAATGGAAAAATATTTTAATCTCATCTATTGATTAATATATAATTATTTGGTAATTAATTGTATTACTGAATAAAATTTCCTAACAAAAGTAATTTTATGATATATCATCATATTCTTAATAATGAAGCAATTAAAATTAAAAAATTTCTGGAGCATACTTCTTTTTCTCTGTCTCCTGTAAAATAGAAAAGACAAAAAAGTTTCAAAACCGCTGGAATGTTAAATGACATGATCCAAATACTTCAGTGGGAGTCACCTTAAATAACAAATTCTTATACACTTAACATACAGATTCTGCAAATATCACGAAGATAGCAAAACCAGGATTACCATATGGATAGAAATGTTTTCTTTGTCAGGTTTGCCAACGTTCCTACAGGAGGGCTACCCACACCCAACTAAAAATTTATGTACTAGTAGTAAGAAATTCTCTTATACCAAAATTACATTACCTTTTCTTTTCTAGAAAGTAACTTGTTTTGTTTTTTTTTAAATGATACCTGGCAATAATAAAAGTGTGAAGAAGAAATTTTAAAATTTCCCCATCTTACCACTCAGAAATAACTATTGTTTACTTTGTAATAGATAGCTCTATAGATATATCCCCAAAATAGCATCATATTAAATATATTTTTATTTTACTGTGAAACATAATATAGACATAAAAAGTACATAAACACATATTTTACAAGTAATTATAAGGCAAATAATTGCATAACCACTATCTGGGTAAATAAAATGAACATTGACAGTCACATAAGGGTGTCTCTCTGTGTCCCTCATTGATCACAGAACCATCCTTCTCCCTGGAAGTTATCTTCTCTGATGTTTTTCCTAATTATTCTCTTACTTTTCTTTTTGGTTTAAACATCTGTGTATAAACCCTTAAAAATTAGAGCTTAGGGATTTTTTGAACTTTGTGTGTATGTGTGTGTATTGTTTCTTTGGTTCAACATTATATTTGTGAAATTCACCCAAGATATTGTATGGAGTTAATGTTCACACCTGTACGATGCTCCATTATACAACTCTACCAAGAGGTACAAATTCTTTTTGCAGTATTTGGATTGACTATTACATAAATTATTTGGGAGCCTTCTTATATGTGGACACTGATGCACTTGCAGATGAGTTCCTCTTTAAAGTAGGAATTTCTGTCATAGGTAAATTTATCTTCAACTTTACTAGATAGGGTTAACCTATTTTTCACTGAATATATTAATTTACTCTCCTAATGGTAGTGAGTGAGATTTTCTGTTTTCCCAATTGCCACCTATAATGTTTTTAGTTTTTGCCATTTGATAGGTTTATAAGAGTGTGTCATTGTGATTTAAATTTATACTTCCTTGATTAATAAATAATAAGATATATGACTTTATTGGTCATCTGGATTTTTCCTTTTGTCATATACTTGTATGGGCCTTTTGACCCATTCATCTGTTGGGCTATCTTGTTTTGCAGGAATTTCTTTTATAATCTACATGTTAGTTCTAAACCATTTCTCTTCATATTCAAAAGTTCCAAATTTTAATAAAGTAGATATACAATATTTCCTTCAATGATTAGAGATTTTCTTGTCACATTTCAGAAGTGTTTCCTTATGTAATATTTATGAATTAATTTTTCTTTTACATCTAGACTTTTAACCCACTCAAGATTGATTTTGCTATACATGGGATGTTAAAGATCAATTTCACTTTTTTTTTTTTTTTTTTTACCTGATAGCTAATTTTTCAAGGGCCAATTATAAAAGCATTTCTTTGTCTCCTACCTAGGTGTCCCACCTACCTAGGACACCCTTTGTCATATATCAAGTTTCTGTGTACACACATATTTGTTTTAGGGTTCTATATTATGTAATATTAGTTTATATATGTCTATATCATTCTGCTCCAAGGCAGCATTGTTTTATTACTTAGAGCTAAAAAAAGTGAGTCTTTCAAGGTTTTCTTTCTTGAAGAATTTTCTAAGTATTCTTGGCATTTTGTATTTTTATTTAAATTTTATAATCTGTTTGTCAAGTGACACCACACACACACACACACACACACACATATATATATATACACATACAGTAGTCCGATCCCCACCCTGATATTTTAAAATTTGAATTGCAGATAATCTATACATCTATGAACACAGTATAATCTTTGAGTTTACTTAAACTTTCTTTAGGGTCGGAACATGGGATTTTATACTTTTGTTCATAGACACCTTGGGCATAGTTTATTAATAATATTCCTGTGTATCTTTCACTTTGAATGATATCTTAAATGACACTTTATTTTCTAATTGGTTGTGGCAAATATCTACTAATACAACAAATTTTTCTGTATTTACCTCTGTCTAGCAACCTTATCAAAGTCACTTCTTAATTCTATAAATTTCCCTATAGAAATATTGAAGTTTCTATATGTACAGTGTTATCTGTAAGTAATACAAATTTTGCTTTTTTCTTTCTAACTGCAAACCTAGAATTTTTTTTTACTTTATTGGCCTGAAAAGAGATCCAATCCAAGGTGAAAAGAAGTGGTGAAAGTGACCATTCTCATTCTATACCCAAACCCAGAAGAAAGGTTAAAATATTTGGCCATTAAATACATAATTGCTTTAGGCATTTGTAGTCACTTTTAAATCATAACATTAAAGAAATCTCTATTTCTAATTTGATTTTATTATTATTATAAATGGGTGACAAATTTAACAAACACCTTTTTTGCATCTGTTCACATGATCATATAGGTTTTTTCCTTTACTTGGTTACATTTATATTCCCATATATAGTTGACCCTTGAACAAAGTAGCGGTGAGGGACACATTTCTCCCACCTCGCACAGTTGAAAACTTGCATATACCTTATGACTCCCCAAAACTTAATTAATAGCCTACTGTTGACCAGATGACTTATGATAACATAATCAATTAGCATACATTTTGTATGTTACATATACCATGTACTGTATTATATACTGTATATACAAGCTAGAGATAAGAAAATGTTACTAAGTAAACCATAAGGAAGTTGTATTAGTTCATTCTCACACTGCTATAAAGAACTGCCCTAGACTGGGTAATTTCTGAAGCAAAGAGATTTGATTGATTCACAGTTCAGCATAGGTGGGGCAGCCTCAGTAAACTTACAATCATGGCAGAAGGGGAAGGAAACACATCCTTCTTCACATGGTAGCAGCAAGGAGAAGTGCAGAGTGAAGCAGGTGGGTTGGGGAAAGCCCCTTATAAAACCATCATATCTCATGAGAACTCACTATCATGAGAACATCATGGAGGTAACTGCCTGCATGATTCAATTACCTCCCACTGGGTCCCTCATGTGACACGTGGGGATTTGGGGAACTACAATTCAAGATGAGATTAGGGTGGCCAAACCGTATCAGAAGATAAGTACATTTACATTTTAGTAAGAGGAAGTGAATCATCGTAAAGCTCTTCGGCCTCATTGTCTTAGGGTTGAGTAGTCTGAGGAGGAGGAAGAGAAAAAGGAGAGGTTGGTCTTACTGTCTCAGGGGTGGCAAAGGTAGAAGAAAATTTATGTGTACCTGAAATTGTGTAGTTCAAAGTCATGTTCTTCAAGGGTCAGCTGTAAATACACACATGTATGGAGTGTATATATACGGTACACTATACATGTACATCTAATATGTTACACATATATGTACACACAAATATATGTATATATATTTCTGTTACAAAAGTATTTCTGAATTCCTATCATATTCTGTATTATTTTTTAAATATAAAATGGGTTTTGGATTGTCTCAAGGCATTTTCAGCATCTATAGAAGTAATCATAGGTGTGTTTTTATCTTTTTATCTAATGATACAGTATGTGTTGATGATTTTTGAATATAAGGCTATTACTGAATTACTTAAATATTTTCTAATATTTAGAATTTATTTTATTTCTCATTTATAAAAAATATTGATATGAGTATTTCAGGCTGTTCATTTCTCTGTGATTACTGATTTATATGCATTGCTTATATTCTATTATGTGCTACCTTTAATCAATATTATATTTTTAGAGATTCTGTAATTTTCATTTGTATTTCTTCTTCTTTTTTTTTTTTTCTTTTTTTGAAATGGAATCTCACTCTTTCGCCCAGGCTGGAGTGCAGTGGTACAATCTCGGCTCACTGCAAACTCTGCCTCCCAGGTTCACACCATTCTCCTGCCTCAGCCTCCCAAGTAGCTGGGACTACAGGTGCTCACCACCATGCCTGGCTAATTTTTTGTATTTTTAGTAGAGACGGGGTTTCACTGTGTTAGCCAGGATGGTCTTGATCTCCTGACCTCAGGTACCGCCTGCCTTGGCCTCCCAAAGTGCTGGGATTACAGGTGTGAGCCACCGTGCCTGGCCTATATTTCTTCTTTCACTGATAAATTATTTAATGGAAAGAGATTTTTTAAGCTTTCATGCGAAATGACATTTTTTGGTTTCTAGGATTATTATGTTTCAATATTTATTGCATTAGAATAAGAGAATGTTATTTATCTTATGTTTACTTTAAGAAATTTGAGTTTTTTTTGTAATACATGTGATAAACTGTTCAAAAAGATTCGTTTAGACTTGAGAAAAATATGCATCCTCTAATAATGCGTGTAAAGTTTTATGTATATTAACAAATCTACCTTATTGATTTTATTGTTTAAACATTTTATATCCTTATTTATTCTTGCCCACTTCATTTATCTTGAACTGATAACTGTCTCTATATATATGTATATATACACACACACATAAAATATAACATTTTAATAAAACATTAGATAACACTATATATATATATCATAAAGCTTATTGTTATATTTCTATTTTCTGTTTCATTTTTGGTTTTTATGGGTTTTTCAGTCAGTTCTTTACTGTTTGTATGCCTAAAATTTTTGATTGACTGTCATATGTTTTGTTTAAAAAGAAAAACAACTATAAGGGAGGCTCTTCTTGTATAGAAAGAATTTACTTTCTCTTCCCACAGGCAGGTAGATCGGTAGCCATACGCAAGAACCTATTGATTCTAAGCTGGACTCCAGTCTTTGCAAGCACTAGTCTATTCATCATTCTCTCTTATTCCTAGAACATGGCCCTCGGGTTCTGAAGAGAAAGTCTGGATGATCACAGGATTCCTTCTATCTTGCATTCCTTGAACTCCCATTTTTATCCCAAAACTCCCATTTTTTGTCCCCTCAGGCTTGAGAGACTTTAAGACGGCCCAGCTTCTTTGATTTTCACCTTTTGCTTCTACTCAGATTCTTAGTTTCTTAGATACTGCCTTTGAATTGGCAAGTGTCACAATAAAAAAAAAAAAAAAAGAGTTTCAAAAATTAGTTTCAGAATTCTGGTCTTCATTTTTTTTTTTTTCAGAATGGTGATTCCACAAGTCCTCGAGTTCTTGGTAGCTTTCTGATTACTTTAAATAGATAAATTAAACTTTTTCCCAGCTTTTCTGGTTGTTATCAACGGGACACCTTGTCTGAAGTAAGCTGGCCTATGGTTGCCAGCCACACCAACTATTAAAATAAAATATTGGACTTTTGATTAAGAATTTCCTTGTTTATCTTTTTACTTAACTTTGGCAAATTATTCACTTACAGTGTTTTATATACAAATACCATGATTTGGGGAAAAATTAGTGCCTTGAAAATTCAAAATCTTTCCAAGACATCCTTAACTATTAAGAAGGGACAGAGTTAGGTAGATTTTTCTTTTCCAAAAAAAGATGTTATAGCTGATAAATAATAAGGAAGAAACAATAAATAGGCTGATAAGAATAAATTAGGAGGATGATTAATTGGTTATGACCTTATGCAGCTTATAATAGTAAAGGTAAAAACTACTATTAAATAGCAAAGAAAATCTGTGTCATAGGTGGGGTGATTATACCCGAAGGATAAGTTCTGGTTTAAGATAATGAGCGTAGTTTTAATTCAACACAAAATTTTTATGGGCTTGAAAAATTACCCATTTCTCAGTTCAGGTGGGAGAAAGAATTAGGTGCTTATGAAATCATTAATAATGGTGATATGAAATTGGAACAATTATAACAAAGAAAACATTTATCCAGGTCCTAGGCTTATGACAACTATATTTTTAGATACTTCATTATACAATTTTATATAGTACATAAAGATTTAATATATGGCACAGGAAAGTTCATTATCAGCTAAGTGTCTGTTATGCATATGGCGAGAACATTACTCATAAAACCTGGCTTAAAATTTACCTATGTTTATTTATACTTGACAGGAAAAAAATTTTTAAATGTACCCTTGAATATAAAGCTAGATTCTCAGTTCAGAAGAGGCATAAATTGGCATGGACAAAATATGACACATAATGAAAATAAAATATTAAATCCATCATATTCTATGTATTCTGCTTTGTTTCCATGTAAATTTTCATCCTGAATATTAAGAGAGGTCTAGCTGTACTTGAATATTAATATGAAATGAAAAAGATGTCAACCAGTTGGTCCTCCCTTTGCAGTGTTGCCAACAACTTCAATAAAAGGCTAACCAACATTTTAAAACTTGACCAGTAATTTAAATATTTAACTCAGTTAATCATAAATATTTTTAGCCTCAAGTTGATTTATTTTTATTTTAATTAAAATATTTTAGAATTTATAAGGCACAGCCTAAAGAATGCATACACACACACACACACACACACACACACACACACACACACACACACACACACACACACACGCCTTTCAGCATTTTTTATTTGGAAATTAGAATCTATAAGTAACCTTCATAAGAGGAAGATAATAATGGTCAAGAACTCATGCACATCTGAGCTGTTATAGGTAAAATTAATGTGTAATGTATTTGCATGCAAGTGTAGGAATCATTTTATCTATGTCATTACCTTTTGGGAGATATACTTTCAAACTTACTCATCCTGGAAATTACTCATCTCACTAAGTGAAGATGGTTTAAAATTCCCATCCACTTATTGCCTTAGCATAAGCAACAGTCATTTCATACAGTAGGTACATGGCCAAAACATCAAGAAACACAGAGAAGACAAAGCAGAAAGTGTGTCTGCAGAAAGGGACAAAAACTTGGCAAGATGTCAGCCAAGGAAATTATTACATGCTATGTACTTTGTAAAGTATATTGAATCATAAAGAATTAAAATTACAGTGCTATTTAAAGAAGTATTTTTTAAAAATTGTGTGAAAACATTAATAAGGACCTTAATGCAAAAAACGTAGAAAGGCAAGCAATAAAAATGATTTGACCTTATAGAAAAGTAACATGGGACTTGAATAGCATGATCAAGAACAGCAATACAGGCCTAACTAGAGGAAAGAAGAAATTTGAAATCAAAATTAGAAACAAGCCATCACTGCTAGCTCTATTTACATACCTATAAATCTCTATTATCTATTATCTATCCCTCTATCTGTTTATCTGGACAAACTTAGAAATGCTGAATCTTTGTAGTCATTTAAGAAATAATGCCATATCTCAAGGTATGCAAGGCTCAGAAGCAGTCTGGGTGAGCATGGGTGTGGGAGACTGCTTGGCCCTGTTGTGGGCACCCTTGCCATTGTCCTTAGCCCATCAAAGACAGGCACTCCTATTTCGTGTCAGAGGCTCTGCTTCATTAGTGATCACAAAAGCAAATGATGATGACACAATCAGAAGTGTCAGATGACAGGCACTTATGCAGCTACCCTTCCACCAATGATTCCCTATTTTCTTCTTGTTGCCTGGTCTCCTACTGGATAAAGTCTATAACTTCCTGGCTCCTCATACGTTCCAAATACCATCACAGGTAATGACTTCAATGGCCATAAATGAGAATGACCCTTGATGTCAGGCACTTTGCTAAATATTAGAGATAAAATAAAAGGGTACTATCTCTGACCTCAGGAATCTTTAAAGATCATTGAGAGATGCATATAAGCAGGGTAGCACAAGTGAGTGTGAATCACTGGAGTAAGAGTGAGTCAGGCAACCTGTGTTTGAATACCAGCTCTATTACTTTTCAGCTCCATGACCTTGGGCATTACTTACCCCTTTCCAAGCTTTGTTTTCCATACCTGTAAAATGGAAATATTAATAGTTCAGATGTTTGAGGGTTAATTTAAAGCAGTAAATGGGAAACTCATACAAAATATTCAGAAGAGTCTTGGCATATAATAATAATTCAGTATATGACATTATTTTAATTATTATTAGTGGGAGTAGGTATAAGTGATGTGATATATTAGAAGGGCATTGGGCTCAGATGATAGGGATGATTTCTGGGGGAAGTGACTAGCTGAAGGAAAAACTAAGTCGGTGAAGTAGAGGAATAAGAGAGGGGATGGAACACACAATAAGACAGAACCTAAGCAGAGAGAGTGTCAGGATGTTCAAACGTGTCAAAAATCTTATAGAAGCACAAAGCATTAGGAACCTGAAAGTTGTTCAATATGACTGGAGTTTAGACTTAAAAGATCCAACAATGGAAGTACATAAAATAAAGATTTTTGAAATGTACCCACGGTCTACATTATTTATTTCTGTAAGTCTAATTAAGGAAACCACAGTTAATTATAAGTAGTTCTTATTCTGCATTGTATATTTAACAATTTCATAGTAATTATTTTGTTGTTTTAAGGCCATGAGATTATTAATGAAAGAAACTTCTGTGTTTGACACGTTTACTACCCTTTATATACACAAAAGATTATGCATAGATTATATCAGGCTTGAGAAAAATTACAAAAAAATCAGTTATGTAATTCTGTCACACATATGTACATTTATGTGTTATAAATATTTATCATTTTTACATATAAATGTACATATATAGATACAGTCCAGGAAAGGAATTTTAGAAGGATTGTGATTCTAATTTTATAAGCAAAGAAGTTGGAATTCAAAGAAGTTAAATAATTTGCCCAGGGTAATTTAGCTTGCAAATGATAGACTCAGCATTTTAATCCAATATTCTTTCTGTTACACAGTTCAAAATGCCAGTTGAAAGGTATCTACAAAATTCTAGTTGAAAGATATCTATACTTCTCCCGTTTATTTTATTTTTCTTCAACTTAATTCATTTTTGAATAGGTAATATGTAAAATGAATTTCAAAATACTACAGGCTCTATTTACATTCTGAAATATATCTGCCTCCTAACCTTGCAATTCCCCTTCCTTGAGACAAGCCCACGTTCTGTAGAGACTGCTCCTTGTGCAATTTGTCTCTTCGGCTCTATTATCTTAATTAAAATTACTAGAGAAAAATATAAATAGTAGGCTTCTAGTTTTATGACAACTGCTTTTTCATTCAAAACCTCATGTTTCCTTTCTGGCTGCCCCATCTCTCATATTTTCTCCCACTGCAGTTTGTCTGTTACACAATTACTCACAAAGCCTCTGTAGGAATCCTGTTTACTAGCCCTGTTTACCAAGCAGTTGTGTGAATTTGGGCAAGTACTTCACCTTTTTTGTTCTATAAATTGTCTGCTGGTTGGAATAGCATGTTTTACGTTCCTTCTGGCCTGTGGTCTGTAGTTCTTTGAAAGCTTCATCATCATAAGTCAATTTCATTGTATCATTTCTCTCTCCAAACTAAAATTGCTCCTTGTTAGTGTCTCAAAAAGATCTTACCTCTGCAAATAATTTTTATTGTCTTATTTCTTATTAATCCCTCTAATATCCCTTCCACTTAAGCCAGGCGAATTGGGTTCTAATCTATGGCCATCTTTCCTGCTTATGCTGCCAAGTTCCCAGAACTAAACCACTTTTTATTTGCCAATACATGCCTTCTACTTATGTTAAAATTTAATGTGATTTAGCTTTTCACAGAAAAGAATTTTACTGATTTCTCTCTCAGCCCTTACTTTAGTGCTTTCCTCATTAAAAACAACAAACAAGAAAAAAAAACAGCATTTGTCCTGTCAATAAATCACTATTAATTTATTTTGTCTATACTTCTGACATTCTAAGCATATACAAGGAAATGTGTAAACCAAAATGAAGGCCCCATGAGAGTAGAAATTGTCTTGTTTGCTTATTTATCCCAAGTTCATAGAGCAGAGCCTGAGACAGGACACATTCCGTAAATATTTGATTAATGAATAAAACATCTTTTTTATTTCATTTCTTTATTATTTTATTTTATTTTATTTTTGCTAAATAAGAGAATAATACACACTCTATTTTGTAGATGGCATTTTATTTTCACTAAGGAAAATTGTTGTGATCTGTCCATACAGGCTAATTCAGAATTGTGGAAACAATATTGTATTCCACTGCTGTTATCTGGCATATTATCAGATAAATTTTATACAAAATGCCATTGCAAGCAATGCTAATGTCCTATATGAGTGAATAAATTCATAAAGTGTATTCCTGCAAATGGAGTCCACAGGACCAAGTACACATAAATTGTAATTGGTCTGTGTTCGAATACTCAGTAGAGAGTATCTCATGTCACACCTTGACCAGAAGTGTATGTCAGTTTTTGTTTCTAAACTCCCTCAACATCCATTTTGTTATCAAACTTTTTTTTATATTTGCCAATCAGAGTAATTTAAAAAATGGTTTCCAAAATGAAGTTTTAGGCTTTATTCTCTTATCGTGGTTGAAGCTGCTATGTGTCACCTAAGGGCTGTTTTTAGCTCCTCTTATGTTCTCTCCCTGTTCATTCCATATGTCCATTTATCCAATGGGAGTTTTGATGTTTTGTTATTGATTTTAGTGCCTTCTTTATATATAGTTAAAGCATTCGGGGTTTTTTTTGTTTGTTTTTTTGTTTTGTTTTGTTTTCTGAGATGGACCCTCTCTCTGTCTTCTAGGCTGGAGTGCAGTGGTGCAATCTCGGCTCACTGCAACCTCTGCTTCCCTGGTTCAAGCAGTTCTACTGCCTGAGATTCCTGAGTAGCTGGGATTACAGGCACCCACCACCATGCCCAGCTAATTTTTGTATTATTAGTAGAGACGGGGTTTCACCATGTTGATCAGGCTGGTCTCAAACTCCTGACCTCATGATCTGCACACCTCGGCCTCCCAAAGTGCTGGGATTGCAGGCATGAACCACCACGCCCGGCCAAGCATTAGTTCTTACTCTGTGATTTCAATTACTAATTAATTATTTTTTTCTCAGTTTGTCATTTATATTTTGATTTCTTTTCCACTGGTGCTTATTTTAATGCAGTTTATATAGCAATATTTATGTCATTACCCATTTCTACATTATTAAAAACAATTTTCTGTGTGTTCTCTTTACACTTGTATAGTTCGTTTTAAATTTGAAGTCTTTTTTTCATAATTCTTGTTGTGTAAGTTGCGTCATTCAAGTTTTTTTTTTTTTTTTTTTTTGGTTTTTGCTATCTGAAATTCTTTTTTTTTAAATTTTATTATTATTATTATACTTTAAGTTTTAGGGTACATGTGTACAACATGCAGGTTTGTTACATATGTATACATGTGCCATGTTGGTGTGCTGCACCCATTAACTCATCATTTAGCATTAGGTATATCTCCTAATGCTATCCCTCTCCCATCCCCCCACCTGAAGTTATTTTTCATTTCTCATAGAGTCAATTCAATTGTATCAGTATCATTTGCCAATACTGATTCAGAGGCCATCTTTATCATGTACTAATTTTTAATATTTATTTTGGACTCTTAATTGACTCTTCATTTATCTATATATATATATTCAGACTTCAAACCACAGTGCCCCATTGATGATGTTATATAATATCTTTGAATATGGGAGGAGAGGATTTAGTTTATCAAATTAGTCTCCTTTTTTTGTTTTTGTTTACTTTTTTGAGGCAAGGTCTCCTTCTTTTGCCCAGGCTGGAGTGCAGTGGCAAGAACACAGCTCACTGCAGCCTACATTATTCTCTTTTAATTTAGACTTTTCTTGACTATACTTCCTTGCCATTTTTCCTTCCAAATGAATTTTAGAACAGTTCTGTGCTTTACTTTTTAAAAAAGAACTGTTTTTATTTTTATTAAAACCAAGCTACAATAGAAGGTTAATTTGGGAGAATTCATATTTTTATAATGTTTGGTCTTCTAATCCAAAAATGTGGTAAACCTTTTTGTTTATTCACATTTTGGGTTTTTGTTGCTGTTGTTTCTATTTTTATTTTTTGTGCCTGATAACATTCCATAGCTTTTTTCACATAGCTTTTACATATTTATTGTTAAGGTGATATCTAGATATTATATTATTTTTGTTGTTATAAATGGAGTTTCTTTTAATCATATCTCCTACTACTAAGTGTTTCCATGCATCACTCCTTGTATAATTGTGTACTTTTTACTTTACTAAAATTAATGTTATTTGGAGTACAGAGTTTTTAATGTCATAGTGCAACTCAACTTTTATCAGTGAAAGTGCTTTCCTTCATGTCATTGAAGATTCACCAGAAATGTAATCTTCTCTGACACTAAGTTTGAAGTTTTTGATTTCCTTTTGTTGGAAAATCTGAAAGTCTTTCTCTTTTATTTTAATGTTGTGAGTTCCATGGTTTGTTATTTGGCTTAGGTGGCAAAAATTTAGATTTGTTTTATGATAAAAACTATAACCTTTTATTCTCAGAGTTGAGTTTAGCTCTTTTATACTCATTGACATGATGAGACAGTCATCAATAAAACCATCAGTAGTGGAATCATCCTATTTTCATAGTTGCAAATAAATTTCCCTTAGATTATTCCCAACCCATTCCTGCCCCTCACCTTGGAGAATGGTGCCCTGTATTCTTTTTGTTATTCACTGTTTTGTCAATCTTAGTTTTGGGGATTTGGCATTTAGGAATCTCCTTTCTAGTTTCATTATGGATGAAGACCATGTATTTTCTTCCCATTTTTCTGTTTGTTTTTAAGTAATCTTTAAGCAGCAAGAAAATGAGATATTTTTCTGCCATTTAAAATCTGGAATTTCAAAGTTAACTCTTACATTTCTTATAACTCCAATCAAAAATTATTAAAGAGACACTTTGAAATATAGTAATTTGGATAAATTAGTATATTACCATATATAAATCTAAATAAGGACTGGGTCAATTATTGTTTTTCTGATTAGAGATTATGTTAAATCTGTGCAATAATAGATTAATGGGTGACAAAGTAAGTTTCTTAAAATAGAAAGTCAATCAAGGATAATTTACAACATATTATTGGGGGAAGCTAAATGTGAATGTTGTAAAAAAAATGTATCTATTCTTCATGATTAAAAACTTTTATGAAATGTCAAATAAAATAAAGTATAATAAAAATAGCACAAAGTATGAAGAATATTAGTCAGGTCTTTGGAATTACTTTTTAATTTTCTCAACTTTGTAGAAATAAAAAATTCAAAACAAATTTTTGACATGAAATATATAAGAATTTTAACTTATATGGAGTACATGATAATAAAATTAAGAGGATATAATAAAATAGGGAAACACTCACTAAATTTTAAAATCTGTAATTATTAAGACCTGACATAAAATTCACATAAAAAGAAGCAATTTAAAAATATAAATATATAAGTAATTAATAATATAAGAATTTGATATTAGAGAATACAAACCTAAACAACTTTAATACGTCACATTTTACCTGTTGAATTGACAAAGTCATTAAAAATTATAGTTTACATATATCATGGTAAATTAATTCATTCTTCAGTGAAATAACCTAACAACACAATATCTGTATCCTTACACACAAGTATCTTTTTTTTTTTGAGATGGAGTCTCGCTCTGTTGCCCAGGCTGGAGTGCAGTGGCACAATCTTGGCTCACTGCAACCTCTGCCTCCCAGATTCAAGCGATCCTCCTTCCTCAGCCTCCTTAGTAGCTGGGATTATAGGCACTGCCACCATGTCCAGCTAATTTTTTGTATTTTTTAGTAGAGACGGGTTTTCGCCATGTTGGCCAGGCTGGTCTTGAACTCCTGACCTCAGGTCATCCACCTGCCGTGGCCTCCCAAAGTGCTGGGATTACAGGCGTGAGCCACCACACCCAGGCAACACGCAAGTATATTATTTCTGAAATATATTCCAAAGATACACTAAATCTATTTTAAATATTATCTAAATATTTTAAGGAAACATTTGTTAAGCATATTTAATTCCCAGGGGTAGGAGATAAAAAAGATACTTAAGACATGTTTCCTGCTAACAAAAAATACAAACACAAATTTGCAGAAAAACGTATTAAATAAAATCACATTGCCAGATAATAAATATAAAGTTACATAATGGGAACACACACACTATGGACATCTAATTAAAATTGAACTCATAGAGAAACAGATGTCATCAAATATTGTCTCTTGATTTTATCCCTAAAATTAAAAAAAGATTAGCACTGAACAGAACACGGAAATGAGGCTGAACACACTCAAGGATCAAAGAATATTATAATGTTAGTCAAGGAAATTAGGTAACAGTTCATTTAAGGAAAATTCAAGAATTAAATATAGCCAAAGTAAACAGTGATATATGAATGTAGAGAAAGATGAATCTGGAAATATTGTCAAAGTCCAGATTATAAAAGATTTTGTTTATCTTGGAAAAAATTTGAGAATTTATTTTGAAGATGATGGAAATTCTTTTGTTGGTTTTTAAGTATGGGGGTATCACAATGAGATTTGGTCTTTTGAAAAGTTTGTTTAGCACAATGCTCTAAACAAGAGGATGTGGTTACTCAATGAAAAGTAACTAAAAAGAGCCCTAAGGGACCCAAATAGTAGTACATACACACATTTTTGTCTGGGAGCTTGTCATGTTATGGGAAATATATTTCCCCCCACCATATATGTTCATGATTGTAGAACCAGGTGTTAGCTGGGAAAGCATGTAACCCGTAATGCATGCCAAATGCATTATGGTATGCAACTCAAGTGAATAAATTTCTGCTTTTGTTTGTGCTGCACCTTAAGAGATTCCTGCCTCATAAGCTTGGAAACTTTTAGTGGTGATTATTTCTCATAGTCTCAAATATGGACTGGAAACTATCAAATCTATTTACTTATATGAGGATGCAATTAAGTAAAACTAAAAAGAGACATAGAGAGTTCTTAAAACATGATACAATGAACTAACATGGACGGCAAATACAGAGACAGCTTGAAGAAATTATATCATCTTGTAAATAAATAAGATTTAACACAAACATGATTATACAACTTTTTTTTTCTAAAGGCAAAAATTGTTTAAAAATATTCTTTAGGAAAGCAATCACACAAAGCCTTTTGATTACAGCAGCATGTTAAGAAAACTTCTATACAGAAGCCACGTGTGATATAGGACAACAGAATGGTAAACTAAGGACCACCATAGAGAGGTTATTATTACCTATAGGAGGGAAAAATTCTCAGTCAGGAAAATGTAAATCTCTTAACCAGCAGACAGTGTTTTCTAAAAGTAACAAATAACCTACCAAACAAAAAACATGTATCACTTTAGTAATGAATATTGTCACCGAAATGAAAGAAGAGAAACAAAGATACAAAGCCATAAGTAGCCACTACTAAACACCCTAAAACTGAGAAGAAAATACAATGTATCCTTATGGAAGTAAGCAACAAAATGAACACCAAGAGGGCAGAATAAAAAAAAAAAAAAAAGGACTAGTAGCTTTAGATTCAGGAAGAAATGTGGTACTTTAAAAGAAGGAAAAAAAGAGTCAGTAGACAAATTAAATGAACAATTAAAGTTTTTGTTCTAAGATACCTGTAATGATTTGGTTAATATTTACCAACTAACCAGATTGCCAAAATTGACTGATAAATTTTCACTTTATTGGATTGACTTAGAGTAAACTCTTTTAAATACATTTAATGGACTATATTTACATTATTAAAATGATCAAAATCAAGACAGCCTATTGATTCATTATATCATCATCTCTTAAGGATGGATCAAATATAGTGAGTGATATATTAGAATTTTAAACAGAAATTTAGGATCAAAAAATGTGTACTTAAATTCTAGAACCATTATTTCACAGCTTAAATGAAGCTGTAAAATGTGCCATCTGCTCAGTCTGCATTACATGTTTAAATGCATCATGTAAGTGATCTGTGAAAATACAATGTATGCCATAAACCCTTGCCTGTTTGAGAGAAGGAAGAAGGGCAATTACAGTAACAATGATGCCATAAAATAATTTACATAAAAATTATCATGAAATATGAATATAAACCAGATTATTTTTTCTAAGAACACTGAAAAAAATGGCATGCGAATATAGTTCAAACTCTCTGCATCCCAAGAGCTAGTGTTAAATTTGCTCTTGGCATTTAAAAATACATACTATCCTCAGGATAGAAAGTTGTCAGTGTTCAAGTTAGAGCTAGGCAGTCCATATTTTCAAGCTCCAATCAACATATACCAGATTTAGTTGTACTTGAAAATCTAGTTTCAAATTTTGAAATCATTTTTTATATTTTATTTTATTAACTTTTATCTAAAAGAAATAGTATACTCTACGTGATTAGAATAACACTAATTTTCCCTCAGTTTTATTCTTGGCAAAAAATATAAATAAAATAAGGCCTCCTAGTGGACACAAAACAAATTGTTTCATTCATTCAATAAATACTAATTGAGCATCTAAAATGTACCGGACATTCTGAGACAAAGGAAATAAAGCACAATTGGACAGTATTTGCTGCCATGGAATTTACATTATACTGTATTTGGAGGAGAGAAAAAAACTTAGCAAACATGTCATACACCAGGTAGTTGATCTGTACTGTGAAGTAAAATCAAACAAGATAAGGAGACAGAGGGTGATGCGGTAGGAAGTTCAATAATGAAAAAAATTTCAGGGAAGAGAGAAATTCCGCAATTAATTATTGATTTCCAACTTAGTGTAATACCCCCTTGACCGTGGTATCATGGAAACAGTGTTTGTAATCTAGTTTTAAGGACAAGATATGCACACAAAAAGATATTTGTTATAACAAGAGGCTGAATAAACTCAGTGACAAAATTTCACAGATGAGGCCACGCACAGCGGCTGACGCCTGTAACCCCAGCACTTTGGGAGGCTGAGGCTGGGGGATTGCTTGAGTCCAGAAGTTAAGACCAGCCTGGGCAAAATGGCCAAATCCTATCTCTAAGAAAAATACTGTAGTTAGCCAGGCATGGTGGCGCACACCTATGGTCCCAGCTACTCAGAAGGCTAAGGTGGGAGGGTCACGTGAGCCGGGGAGGTCGAGGCTGCAGTGAGCTGAGATCGAGCCACTGCACTCCAGCCTGGGTGACAGAACAATACTTGGCCTCCCAAAAGATTTCACAGACTACAAGAGCTATAGCATTTCTACAGGATAGAGAACTTTCTTCCATCTTAGGTGTCTCAGGAGAACTTCTGAGTCTTTGAGGAGTCACTCTCAGAAGACATGACCTATGTCTTGTTTACCGTCAAAGCTCAAGAGAAGCACTTATCACTTACAAGTTACTCAAAGGAATTTTGTTGAATGGAATGAATAAATGAATAAGAGAAGCGGGAGCATATCTTTAAGGATGCATTGTGTTAGGTCAAAAGGAAGTAGTAAATTATACCTGGTAGAACAACATAAAAGTGGCAGAGGGCAGATGGTAGGTAAAATGGGTGTTATATATGTGGAAAGCAGTTAGATAAATTAAGTAAAGAGTTACTGTGGTATTCAATGACATCCATGATCTGGTTTTTAAGTGTTATTAGTAAATTGATAAATACAAAGAAGGTCAAAATAAATCTGTGATTTGAATTTTATCTAGTATTTTTATGGAAAAGCATGTAGATGAAAATATTTTAAATTAAATAGTTCAGTACATTTTTCTTAGTTTGACAATAAATATATAATACAACCTTAAGTGTTTATTGTTAAATTCTGTAAATCTGATATGCTCCCTGTATATCATTTTAAGTTGATTAAAATTTAGTAACAAAAGTGAAGAATCAAACAAATCACACTCCTTGCATTATCTTGGACTACTTTCTATTTACTCCTGACAAAAACACATTTTTAAAAGATGCATTTTTTACTTATAATAAAGCAGAAATATTACTTATAGTTTATAACATTTATGAGCATAAGTCTTTCTCATTTAAAATTAATCTTTCATTGAATTTATATTATCTTTGTTTTAGCTTGTATCATGTAATTGAGTCATTACAAAATATATTTGTTTAAATTAACCAAGCATCATTATATATACTTGTAATAAAAATTAATAAATGCAAACTATAGTATTTTAGTATTGACTTTACTAAATCAATTTTATTTAAAGGAAAATCTTCTAAAATAATTCAAATATATTTGATGACAGCCATTATCATGTTTGAAATTAGATGTTCTTAATATATTGGCAAAATAACAATGATTAAAATGTGCATATGTGTTCAGAGTCTGAAAATTTTACCAGCTGTCACTCAAAATATATCCAATAAGCCTATTGTGGCTACAATATTTTAAATTAGGTTTCTTAAACACTAGACCAGAATAATATTAAAATGAAACATTAGTCAGAATGGTTCTTCATTTAGAGATGAGAAGGCTTCACTGTCCAAACTTTGCAAATAGCTTAGCAGATTTGGCTTAAAGAACTCAATGGATGAGTCTACATTTGTGAAATTCTCTGGTGCCTGTTGTGTAACTAAGTAGTGGAGTATTCTAGCTGACTTTGTTCTGCCCTGCAAAGAAGTGCACAACTAGGAATTACAGTATACTTTGGGGAAATTTCAAGGAAAATTATTCTCTATATTTTAACTGACAATGAAAAATAAAGACTGTCATTGGAATGTCATGCTAGATTGGAAGTATCTATTGTTCCACACGCAGACAAGACAGGCTAGTCGTGTTAAAGACACTTAATCTCTGCAGGAGACTGTGTTCTTTCTCTTCATGCTATAAATTATTTTACATTTTCTATAAATCCTGGCATTCATGAGCTCTAAAATGAACATCTTCAAGACTACACTATTTTCAGCTAAGACAATCATCAGAGCTTAAGAATGTTAAATAAATGAATATAACTTCATGCAATTTTTGAAAATTGTGCTTTTTAATGTGAAATATTATAAGTGATTTTGACAAGGACATTTTTTAAAGTAAGAAATGTTAATTATGTCTTAAAGAAAATGTCTTAGAATATGGTAGTCAAATAATATATATTCATCTATTTGTAATCAATAGCATTAAGGAAGAACAATCTAGCTAGCCAATGTCCCAAATAAGAACAAATAAAAAAAAAAGCAAACTAAATGACGTGGTGCAATCACTGCTTTGAAATACAACATGTTACTTATTTGTGTCCAATATAACATATAAGAACACAGATAATTTTTTATGAGGAATACAAGAAATTATACCTGTTTCAATTATACCTGTTTTAAAAATTATACCTGTTTCAAAGCATTTATAATAGTAAAATGACGGTAGATGGGTCAAAGTGCTAACTTATTACAGAGCTAAAACTCTAAGTTAGAATAATTTAAAAAAAATACTATTCAGTACATAAAATTCTTACACATTTTGCATTAAAATACAACTATGGACAAAGAAAAGTTGTTTACAAAACCAGAAGAACAACAGCCCTTAAATTAATTTGCCCTATATAATTTTATTACATTATATTGCTAATTTAATTTGTCTTATGCAAAAAAAAATGGTTTTAATCATTTGACATACAAAATATGCAAAAGCTTCCTGTATTGCTAAAATTAGAATTTAAATATGTACCTGAAGATTTCATATTTTATTTGAATAAAATGATATCGCCAAAAATAATAGCCAGAATCTGAATATAATTGAAACAAGGTATTATTTTTTGAAGGTACTGAATTTTGCCATTATGTCTTTTACTGAGTATAAAAAAGAATGATTGAGAAATAATATATAAATGCTTGTAATCATTGATAAGATGTCAAAATGTCATAGGTACTGAGAAGGTAATGACAGAGAGTAGGAAAAAAATGGATCAAATCTCAGATTTGCTACTTTACTTAAAGATTAAAATCCTGAAAGTTATTGTTGAACATGAATCTGCCTCTTACAGTTTTGAAAGCATTT
This sequence comes from Pongo pygmaeus, assembly GCF_028885625.2. NCBI lineage: Eukaryota > Metazoa > Chordata > Mammalia > Primates > Hominidae > Pongo > Pongo pygmaeus. The sequence goes on along the minus strand of NC_072373.2, from coordinate 150,036,405 downwards.
GACATTTTCTATGACTTGAAGTGCATCAACATTTTTAAATTATTGCTCCCCAAAGAAATTACATATATGATTTTCATATGTGAAACAGTATCTTTGTGTATGACCAAAACATATTGCTACATAAACTTAATACTTTCAATATACAAAAGTAAATTCCAGAATGAAGAAAATGGGGAGAATTCGTATTCAAAGTCTACTCTTAACATTTCTAAGAATGCTAAATATTTTATTCTTTTAATACAGAAAGGAGTTCTCTAAATTTTGTGATTAAAACCCAGTGACCCAAAGTTCAGATACATTATGTTAGATACTAAAGGTTAATTAAGAGATTATATCATGAACAGCAGGGGGTTATTTATTTTGAAAAACATATTCATATTCACATATCTAATTTTTAGTAGTAATTTCTAATGTCAACTAAAAAACCAAAACCAAAGCAAAAACCCTCTTTACATCTTTACTAAATACTCTGTTCAGTAACTACTCAGTTTTACAGATTTGAATTAATCAAGTCATTTTTATGTTTGAAATTTGAAAGTTTATTTTTTTTCTGTACAATCTTTTGAACAAAATCCCATAAAATCATAAAAACCCTAGAAGAAAACCTAGGCAATACCATTCAGGACATAGGCATGGGCAAAGACTTTATGACTAAAACACCAAAAGCAATGGCAACAAAAGCCAAAATTGACAGATTGGATCTAAAAGAGCTTCTGCACAGCAAAGTACACTATCGTCACAATGAACAGGCAACCTACAGAATGGGAGAAAATGTTTGCAATCTATCCAGCTGACAAAGGGCTAATATCCAGAATCTACAAAGAACTTATACAAATTTGCAAGAAAAATACAAACAACCCCATCAAAAAGTGGGCGAAGGATATGAACACACACTTCTCAAAAGAAGACATTTGTGTGGCCAACAAACATATGAAAAAAAGCACATCATCACTAGTCGTTAGAGAAATGCATATCAAAACCACAATGAGATACCATCTCACTCCAGTTAGAATGGCAATCATTAAAAAGTCAGGAAACAACAGATGCTGGAGAGGATTTGGAGAAATAGGAATGCTTTTACATGGTTGGTGGGAGTGTAAATTAGTTCAACCATTGTGGAAGACAGTGTAGTGATTCCTCAGGGATCTAGAACCAGAAATACCATTTGACCCAGCAATCCTGTTACTGGGTATATACTCAAAGGTTTGTAAATCATTTTGCTATAAAGACACATGCACACGTATGTTTATTGTGGCACTGTTCACAATAGTGAAGACTTGGAACCAACCCAAATGCCCATCAATGATGGACTGGATAAAGAAAATGTGGCACATACACACCATGGAATACTATGCAGCCATAAAAAAGGATGAGTTCATGTCCTTTGTAGGGACAGAGATGAAGCTGGAAACCATCATTCTCAGCAAACTAACACATGAACAGAAAACCAAACACTGCATGTTCTCACTCATAAGTGGGAGTTGAACAATGAGAACACATGGACACAGTGAGGGGAATATCACACACTGGGGCCTGTTGGGGAGTAGGGGGCTAGGGAAGGGATAGCATTAAGAGAAATACCTAATGTAGCTGACAGGTTAATGGGTGCAGCAAACCACCATGACAAGTGTATACCTATGTAACAAACCTGCACGTTCTGCACATGTATCCCAGAACTTAAAGTATAATAAAATAACTTAAAAAAATTTAAGAGGTAATGTTTTAATATGCAAATAGACCTACATCCTTTAAATTTTTGACCTTTAGAAATTAATGTGAATTTTTTGTTACTTTAAATCTTCATTTTGTGTAATAATTAGTTTTGTACCAACTAATCTCCTGGTATATGGACCAGAGAAGAAAAAGTGCTATCCGTGTATTTAGAATAATACACAGAGAAGCCAAATACTTTCATGTTGATTCATTCATTTATTCATCAGTCAAAACATGTTTTATAAGCATCTATTGTATATATCCGACATTGTCCTGTCTTCAAGAAAAGAAAAATAAATAAGGCAAGTTGTTTATCCAGAAAAGCTGTGGTGTAGAGTGGAAAATTTAGGTATGAAAACAAGTTACAATAATACTGTGTAAGTGTAAATAAGCCATGTTAATATAGATACAATGAAGTCATAGGATTGAGATTGTTCTTGACTGCCAAGAAACCAACTCAGCTTTAGTCAGTGGAATAATTCTACCAAAATGGAGATGTCCAGCATAAGGAAAATTTATTGTAGATGTTACACAGTAATACCAGCAATAAGACTGACCATACTTTACCAAGTGTTCTCTGTGTGTTAAATTATCTTCTAGGCAATTTAAATGTATCCTCATAACTCTATGAGTTGGCTACTCTTACTAAATTCTTTTTCCTGTTACAGAAAGAGTAGTACAGAAAAATTTTGTATCTTCACCTTGGTAACACAGATAGTAAAAGGTAGAGCTGAGATTGGAACCCAAGAAATCTGGCTATAGAACCCATATGTTTAACTAATACACAATACAGAGGAATTGTATCCATTCTACATAGAAACAGAAAACAAATGAAAATTTTCTTTTGACATCTCATAGTTAGAAGAACCAGATAATGTTTTTAATCAGGAAATTAATGTTTAAGCTAATAGTCTTAGTAAAGATACCTACCACATACTCTCTCTGAGACAAATTCCATTCAATCAACATATATTTATTGAGCACTTAGTATATTCCAGGTATTGTTCTAGGCTCCTGGGATACATCACAAAACAACAGACATTCTTGCCTTTGTGAAACTTAAATTATATAATGCTTACATTCTAGTTAGTTTATATTACAAAATATATTACAAAAGAACGTGGCTGACCATGTTCAAAATGACACAATTTTTCAATTATATAAATATTTGAAAATTGTCTAAGGGGGTTGGAACAGCAAAAGAAATGGCAGGCCGGTGCAGAATCTTTCTGAGTAACAATCACTTATATTTACTCATCATTTCCCACAACCTTGAAATAACTGTTAAATTGCATAAACTCAATTGCCACTTCAGTAATTTCATACAGATAAAAAGCATCTTAAAGCTTTGAAGCCACAAGTCTCTGAGCTTCATCCCACAAATACTTGCCCCACAACTCTTTAAAACCATCTTTTATTTATCCACATCAACTAATCAATCAAGTGTGTTAGTTTCCATGTCTCTAAATTTGTAACTTATCTCCTTGTTTCTACTTAGCAGTTGTGCCATTATCATAAGACCTCAAGAGCTCTTTAACCTAAGCAGATATATCTGGCATGATTACACTGCATGGCACGTTATGTAAAAAGATTTATGTGCTTATAGAGCTAAGTAGGTGACCAAATTTTGATGATTGAACATTAATATGGTTTGTGTACTACAGATTAAAATGAAACTACTGTTCTTAGAAATATTTGTGTTATAATAAGAACTATTTTTTTTTTTTTGCACTTTAGAAATCAGAAGAACTTATATGAGTTTGTTTGACCCTGGGCTTTCTCTCAGGCAACAAGGTATGCAAACTTCAGGTTGTCCTCCAATAGCAGTGTTTATAACTACCCAACCTTAATTCATGCTACTCTTTAGAGCCCTAAGGTGACAATTATTTCTGAATTCCTTAATAATTGGAAGTCTGGTATGATGACAAAACCAGAAGAGCTGTGTGTGTGTTTTTCCTGGCTGCCTGAAGAATCCCTCGTGGCAGATAATAATATGTCACCCCTAATCATATTTCCTGTTTCTAAAATGTATTTTCATTAACCCCTATTTTATATTGTACCCTTCATTCTGACATAAGATTTGCTTTGTTTCCACAATTTTGAGATACTTTATGGGAGGCTACAGTGTTGGGATGGATTATGCTCTCACTGCACAAAAATGAATACATCTCATTCTACATCATTTGAGGGGAAAAAATTTCACCTGACTTTAAGTGAACTTTTCCCCCAATTTCCAAATATACCAGTAAATCATGGATAAAGAAAAAACATGATGTCATTTGATGCATCAGTAATTTCTTCTAACAAAAAGGAAAACACACGAAAGACTCATCCAGAGGTTACTCTCTCTATATAGCATCTCAGATTGGGTTTTAGGAAAAAAGAAACTTTACAAGCTAATATAAATATTCCTTTAACAGCTAAAGGAAACATAAAGTCCAGAAGCAATTATTTAATGGTATGCATGTGCAAGAAAGTGTTGTCAGCAGAAGCATCTAGTACAGAAAGAACGCTCTGTCAGGGAGGTATATGCCAAACAAGCCAACTTAAATTCAGCCGGTCAGCAAACAGGAATATCTGTCAGTTTGCAAGAGAATATTTTGCTTTCCTTGGACAAACAATGCTCTTCTTCTGTTATAAATGACATTACTTAGCTTGACATAACAATGTGCTTTAAACAAAGGACTCACTTAAAGGAAGAAATATTTATTTGATTAACTTGAAGAAACTGAAACAAGGTAAGATTGATATAAAGAGGCAAAAACAATCCTACTTAGAATATCTAAGTATGAGCAGCAGATTGACATACACAGAAAACATTACGATAGACAAAGGGGAGAAATGCAGCCTGTGGCTGTCTTAGTAATCCAGTTTGACTAACTGCAGGGCCAAATGTAACGAACTGTGGAGAAATCTCATTCTTGGTGGTAAACAAATAAAAATTGAGATAAACTAAAACTTGCTTATTTAATAGGCCTATAAAATTATCGGCTGGGCGTGGTGGCTCAGGCCTGTAATCCCAGCACTTTGGGAGGCTGAGGTGGGTGGATCATGAGGTCAAGAGATCGAGACTATCCTGGCCAATATGGTGAAACCCCATCTCTACTAAAAATACAAAAAATTAGCTGGGCGTGGTGGTGTGCACCTGTTGTCCCAGCTACTCGGGAGGCTGAAGCAGGAGAATCACTTGAATCCAGGAGGCTAGGGTTGCAGTGAGCTGAGATTGCACCATCGCAGTCCAGCCTGGCAACACGGAGAGACTCCGTCTCAAAAAATAAATAAATAAAAATTACTGTAAAATCAGCACAGATATTTTAAACAACAGAGGTTTCACAGATTTCATCTACTTCAAGTTTATTGTTTATTACTATCAGTAATATTAGTAATTAGCATGTCACGACATCATGCTTAATGTTTTTATGTATAATTCTTACAAACTCCTCTAATTTGGGGACTGCACTTACCCTCATTTCAGAGCTAAGAAATCTGTTAACAGATGTGGTCAATCGCCAATGTCATATAGCTAGCAACTTAAACAACCTAGAAGCCTGTGTCTAGACTTCTCACTTTTAATCATCTTATTGGTGAACATACTTTCAAACTGTTGGAAAAATTATTTTATCATGGTCATCACAAAACTAATATACAAAATTTTAATCATCTTTTTCTTGGAAACTTAATCTTTTAGCTTGATAGAAGCTTTCTCTTCAAGTTTTCTTCTATTTCGGTAAACACCTCTCATTATCATGAACTGAAGGACAGTTGTTCAAATTTGGGAGGTAGCTACAAAAGCCTTTACTTTCTATGAGAGAAGTTTACAGTGATGCTTCACAATCAGTGGGCATTATTTACTGATAAATTATAATGGAATTCCAATAGCATAACATATTTTATTCACATTAAAGTCAAATGAGCTCACTGTGATTAATGTAACTAGAGTGAATGCCAAATAAATTAATAGCAATTATCTACTCATTGTAAGGGTGGCTGATAATTAGTACTATTATACAAAAAAGATACATTTTAAGCAATTATCATCATACATGCATTTGATACCATTACAACACTGATCAAGATGAGTTCATTTGACAATCATGCAGCCAGAACATGTAAGTCCACCAAGTGTCTGTTTCAGGTTTGAGGAAAAAACAATTTTATTAAGGTCTTCCAATTCACTTAAATACACATGAAACATAATTATCTTTTCTGAATATATTATTTCAGTAATGTATGATCATAAATGGTATACTTTGGTCTTTTTTAGTGTAAGACTTTTTTATATTTACAAGGCAACATTCATACATTAAGACATTCAAACTAAGCTTAAACTCTAAAATATATAAAGATTTTATTATTGATTATGATGCACATTCTTTCATAATTCTGCATAATTTTGGACAATATACTTTAATGATGTGAGAAAATTTCAGAAAACATGAATGTATGTGACATATCTAATAATAGGCATTGCCCCAAAACAAGAGTTTAAGGCTAGGCGTGGTGGCTCATGCCTGTAATCCCAGCACTTTGGGAGGCCGAGGCAGGGGATCATGAGGTCAGGAGTTCCAGACCAGTCTGGCCAACATAGTGAAACCCCATCTCTACTAAAAATACAAAAAGTTAGCCAGGTGTGGTGGTATGAACCTGTAATCCCAGCTACTCAGGAGGCTGAGACAGGACAATCGTGTGAACCTGGGAGGTGGAGGTAGCAATGAGCCGAGATCATGCTATTGCACTCCACCTGGGGCGACAGTGCGAGACTCCATCTCAAAAAAAAAAAGTATAAGGGAATGGGTTATAATTTTGGAAAGAAGTTCTTGCTATCTCTCCCTTTTAACCTTGACAAAGATTTTGTGTTGCATACTTAATTTATCTCTCTGTTACCGTGACCCTTCTGCTTCAGATGATGATTCTTATGCAACAACAAAAGTGATAAGTAAGTGGGTCATTGTCATTCCCTCAAAAATAAAATTTAAAAAAATTGTTAGGCCATAAGTATAGCTAGCATCTCTTTGTAATTAGGTATTTTATTTATTGTGGCAAAAAACACATAACATAAAATCTACCATAAAAGTAGATTAAAAATATTGTTGACTATATACAAATTGTTGCATAATAGATCTCTAGAACTTAACTAGGTAACTTTAATTTTACAAAAGTTTTACATGTTCTTTGTTGCATAATTTATTATATTTTCTTAGTGGAATGTTTATGTTAGAAAACCAGCTAGACTGCAGATTTTAATTAATTCAGCCATGAATCAGGAAAGCAAGAAGTGAAGTATGGACATCATTTAAAAGATAAAGTCCTAAGGTTTATAGGGTTTGCATCCATCACAAAGTTCACTTCCATGAGTTCCCATCACAAGTAAAATGCGGCTGTTCCATTTTGCTTTCCGCAAGTCATTATTGACAAAGGAAACTACTCAGTGACACCTAACAGACCTGTATTTGCTGAGTAACCTGACTCTTCCGGCACAAAATTATCTGTGAATGTGACATGATCTTCACTACCTCAGTCTGAAAACTTCTGGTGTCTTTTAAGCAAGGAATATTCCTAGGAGAATTCTGTACTCACTGAAATGCTCTATTTGCTCTCATTTTAAATAATGAATTTGTTGGCTGTCGAGCAGAAAAAAGAAGGTTAATAGTTGTATTACTCATTTCCTTGAAAACTTCTTTTAATTAAAAAAAGTGAAATAAAATATCCCACAGGAAGATTAAATTTTATTTATTGATGTATTGTAATAGCTGCTGGAGAACGCAATCAGAGTTAACACGTTGAATATTTTTAGAGGAATGGGGAGGGTGGGGATAGAAACTTTAAAAAATTAAATTTCTGTGACTGCCAATGTACAAATCAACCGTATTTGAAAGTTTCTATTTGAAGTAATCGAAGGCAGCTAATTAGTGCTACATTTTAACAGTTTTAAATCACTTAACTCTTAAAAGTACTTAATGACATGTAAATAGTGAAGTTCTTCAGAACCCTGGTTTGAACATGGGCCCTGGATCAGGCTACCCGGTCTGGAAGCCAATTCTGCCTCTTTCTAAGGGACCTTAGCCAAAGCTAATTAATTTATCTATGACTCAGTTTCCTCACCTGTAAAATGAGAGAAGGTGTAATAGTTGTTCCTACCTCAGAGGTTTTTTATATGCTGAAATATAAACTTGGATCAGCTGCAAGCACATACCACTCATAAAACATTGTTACTCTTATTACTTGTTGGTTATCTAAACCAGGGGAAAATAAATTGTAGCCCCTGGTCTAGATGTAGCTTAATGCCTGTTTTTTCGTTTTGTTTTGTTTTTATTTTTTTGTCTATAAATTTTATTGAAATACAGCCACACTCATGTTGACAATGTCTGCTTTTACTCAATGGCTGAGGTGAGTAGATCCAAGGGGATATTATGGCCTAAAAAAATACTATTTGACATTTACAAAGAAAGTTTGCCAATCCTGGGACTCTGTGGAGGTTGACATTGGGTCCCTCTTAATGAAGCTTCAGAGATACTGCCATTAGTCCAAACAATCAGAAGGGGATGCTAGAAAATAAGAAACCTAAATGAATGCAAAGTACTTAAGATCAGAGTACTCTGAAGAATGTATTAACATGAAGTATTAAATGTATAATTTTTATTGTCTCTATTGTTCCATGACTTTCAGTTTCATCTAAGAACCTCTTTGCATTCAATCAAGGGTGTGACACTCTGGGAAATTCAGAATTTCTTGGATAATACACATTTTGCCCTAGCCATGTGAATTTCCTCATGGACTTCTTTCTGACCTGAATGATCTTCTCACTTACCTATATGTTGCATAGTCAACAGGCACAAGAACAAGGATTAAAACTCACAAAACTCTTTAACTTGTTAAAGTGTGCCCTGGGCTGACAGACAAAATGAACTACCCATGGCTAACTGAGGTGCTAAAAATGAAAACAGAACCAGGTGGCTACAGCTGGATGAGGGAGCATTTACATACTCTTCATTATCAGGAAGATGTAGAAGTGCCACAGGACCTCCATGTCTACAGTCAAGCCAAAGCAGTTTCTATTGTCAATGCCAAGATTAACTGTGTCCCAAACCATACCCCTCCCTCCCACCACGCGCTGTTTGAAAGAAACATCTGACAGAGACTTCTGATTTGGGGCATAGAGACTACCCAATTAAGTCTCAACTATTTTGACCAATCACAACTGAACAAGTTTGAAATTTTCGTTTGCATAAACAGATCTGCTTGAGAAACTAGATGAGAACTTTCCCTGTTTAAGCCAGCTCCTCCCTTTGTTCTTCAGAGCACAATTTTACTTGTGTTGAAGTCTGTGCCTCCCTAATCTAGAGACTGTCTTTTATAGAAAATAAGACTCTCCCTTTTTTCCTCTGCAAATCTCATGGTCTTGGTGACGAGGATGGAGTCTGAAGTGACCCCTGTGCTTTTTCCCAACACTATCTGGCCTAAGGCATTAGTGCCCTCAAGAGCCGTTTGAACTCAGTTATATTCCTGGCTGTGCTGGGAAGGACTTGGGCATAAAATAAAAGTAAAAACCCAAGCCCCCACACCGAGTGAATAGCCCCTCTCTTGACCATGGAGACCTCAGATAAACTTTAAAAGCTGAGTTTCCAGCCATGACAGAATAGGAGCTCAGGCCATGCCTCATTATCCTCCCTCCCTTTTGCAGTTTAGACATAAAAGCTGACTGGCATTAAAGTTAAAATAGAGCTCTTAAGACTGACAGAATGGACTCTTTAAGGCAATGAAATACCAAACTATAAAGAAGAGCTAAGATCATGCCAGGCAAGGGTTAAGTCACACACCCCGACACTTAAAGAATAAACTATGCTTTCACTGCCACAAGGTTTTTCTTTTTTCCTAGCAGCTAAACGAGGACTGGTCTTGGGTCCTTTTACAATGGTGAAACAGTTGTATCTCACCAACCATTAGACACTGACTAACAGATGCTCCACTTCCCTATTCTATCAGCCATAACTACAGCTTTGGTTGGACAAGAGACTGATTTTAGTAACTCTCTCCTGATAAAAAGACCACTCACTATGGGCTGGTTCTGGCCGGTTTATAGAGGCTGAGAACTTGACTGCATTTGTGTCCCGAAATGACATTTTTACATATATTTTTATGTATAGGGCCTAATTGTAATACATTTAAATGTTAAGCCCCTGCCCCCAAATGAACATAGGTCATATATCATATGCATGTTTGTTCAATACTCATGTGTCAGGACATATCTCGTCCTATAATCTGTTGAGTATGTATACTTGGCCAGCCCATTTAGCCTAAATCCCTTCCCAAACCCCTCCTTTTTCAAAGTGATTATTTCCAGGTCTCTACTGGAAGCTGCACTTCCTAGACTATCAGGCTAGCCACACTGCAAGCTGTAAACCTTTACAAGAAATAAAGTCTCCTTTTCTAAGTTTATAATTCTTGTGATTTTTAAGTTAATATGGGTAAGCCCTTTTAGATCCAAGATCGCTCATTTTTAGGACAGTGTCTCAGACACTATTTCCTCCAGGAAGCCTGCCCAGCTGGCTCCATGGAGTACGCATTTGTGGAGTATGCTTGCACTTTATGATGTATGCTTGCACTTTGCGGGTTACGGTCATGCTTCATGGGATATGCTCACGCTTCAGTTTTGCAGGAATACTCACACTTTAGTTGCACTTGAAGAAATGCCTTCATAAAGTGAATAATATAGGTAACCTGAGTCCTAAGGGAATGGTCTCTGAGCAGCCACCATCAGATATTCCAGCAGCTTGATCTCTAACCAACCAACAACATCTGGTACTCCAGGGGTATTTCAAATTTAAAATGTAAAGATTAAGGCTAGATAAAAACGATCCAAGAGATGCATCTAAATTGAACTATCAACACATGCAATTAAAACAAAGAGGAGTCTGGATTTTTCAGAGATAGTAAGAGGCTTTCCTTTAATTAGGACTTTTAAAAAATATATTTTATTTTTTATTATCATGGGCTCATAATAATTATAAATATATATGAGGTACATGTGATGATATTTTGATACAGGCATACAATGTGTAATGATCAAATCAGGATAATTGGGTTATCCATGACCTTAAACATTTATCATTCCTTTGGGTTACAAACATTCCAATTCTATTTAGTTGTTTTAAAATACAACAAGTAATTAACTATAGCCACCCTATCATGCTACTGAACACTAGATCTTATTCTATCTAACTGTATTTTTATACCTATAACCATCCCTACTTTATTCTCCCCTCCCCGCTACCCTTCTCAGCCTCTGATAAACATCATTCTACTCACTAGCTCTATCAGTTCAATTTTTAGTTTTCTTTAGCTCCCATGTATGAGTGAGAACAGGCGATAATTGTCTTTCTGTGCCTGGCTTATTTCACTTAACATAATGTCCTCCAGTTCTATCCTTACTGTTGCAAATGACAGGATTTTGTTTGTTTGTTTTTATAGCTGAATAATATTCCATTGTGTATAAGTGCACATTTTCTTTATCCATTCATCTTTTGATGGACACTTTGACTGCATAGCTGGCTATTTTGAATAATGCTGCAATGAACATGGGAGTGCATATATCCTTTTGATATACTGATTTTGTTTCTTTCGGATATATATGCAGCAGTGGAATTCCTGGATCATATGGTAGTTATGTTTTCAGGTTTTTCTGAGGAACTCCCATACTGTCCCATAGTGATTGTGCTAATTTACATTCCCACCAGCAGTGTACAGGGGTTCCCCTTTCTCCACATTCTCACCAACATTCATTATTGCTCTCTTTTGGACAAAAGCCATGTTAACTGGGATCAGATAACAACTCTGTAGTTTTGATTTGCATCTCTCTGATGATTAGGGATGTTGAACATTATTTTGTATACCTGTTGGCCACTTCTTTTAGGAAATGTCTATTCAGATTTTTGCCTATTTTTAATTATTTGTTTTTTTTTTTACTATAGAGTTGTTTGAAGTCCTTATATATTCTGGTCATTAATCCTTTGTTAGTGGGTAGTTTGCAAATATTTTCTCCAATTCTGCAAGTTAGATTTTCATTTTGTTTATTGTTTCCTTTACTGGACAGAAGATTTTTAGCTTTATGTGATCTCATACGTCCATTTTTGCTTTGGCTGCCTGAGTTTTGAGTATTTATTCCAAAAATCTTTGCCTAGAACAATGTCCTAGTATATTTTATCAGTGTTTTCTTCTAGTAGCTTCATAGCTTCAGATATTAGATTAAGTTTTAAAGACATTTTTATTTGATTATGTAAATGGTGAGGGATTGGGTTCTAATTTTATCCTTCTGCATATGGATATCCAGTTTTCCTAGTAACATTTATTGAAGAGACTGTCCTTTCCTCAATGTTTGTTCTTGGTCTCTTTGTCAAAAATGAGTTGACTGTAAATGCGTGGATTTATTTCTGGGTGCTTTATTCCGTTCTTTTAGTCTGTGTGTTTTTATGCCAGCACCATACTGTTTTGGTTACTATAGCTTCATAGTATTATTTGAAGTAATGTGATTCTCCAGTTTTGTTGTTTATGCTCAGCATGTCTTTCGATATTCTGGCTCTTTTGTGGTTTCATATAAATTTTAGAATTATGTTTTCTAGTTCTCTGAAGGATGTCATTGGTATTTTGAGAGAGATTGCATTGAATCTGCAGATTACTTTGGGTAGTATGGACATTTTAATAATTATTATTCTTCCAATCTATGAATATTGAATATCTTTCCTTTGGTGTTCTTTTTTTAAACTTGTGAAGTGTTTTTAATAGCAAGTGTTTTCTATAGTATGTTGCTGGAAATCAAGAGGTTTACTAGCATGATACATGTTCAGAAATGAGTTAGATACTTGAAAAGTCTAAACACACTGATCTAGGAGTACCTATGTTGCAATCTCAAGAGGGCTTAATAGGCCATATGGACTAAATTAATGCTTGCCTCTGGGTAGCAGGTATGCTTGTAAATATAAAATAGTAATAGACATTAGCACCAGTGCAGAACATGCTCAGCATCATAAGACCCAAAACACCAGCACAAGTTTATCCATCATTAAAAAATAATTACCTCCTTCCTAAAATGTCAGAAGAGTAGGTAACAGATTAATAAATTCAATCCAAATGAATAACTCTTGTACATACAATTTCTCTTTTAGAAGTATATGTGAGAACCAATAGGCTAAATAGACATGTTTAACATTGAAGATCTCCAATATTTTTTAAACTGGACATTGCCGTACACAGGGGAGCATGACTGAAAATAAAGTGACAAAAAATTCTTAAAACTTTTTAAAAATTCCTTCCCTGTTTATCAATAAATATGGCAAAATAATAAAAGAAAATCCTAGAAAACCTGTTTTATTCATCATTCTTTCTATGTATGTTTTAATAAGTGGTGATGCTCCCATTGAAGGAATCCATTATTAACCTAATTTTCTTTTTTGTGTGTGTGTGTTTTTATTTTTATTTTTATTTATTTATTTTTTTTACATTTTGTTTTTTTTTATTATTATTATACTTAAAGTTTGAGGGTACATGTGCACAATGTGCAGGTTAGTTACATATGTATACGTGTGCCATGCTGGTGTGCTGCACCCATTAACTCGCCATTTAGCATTAGGTATATCTCCCAATGCTATCCCTCCCCCCTCCCCCCACCCCACAACAGTCCCCAGAGTGTGATGTTCCCCTTCCTGTGTCCATGTGTTCTCATTGTTCAATTCCCATCTATGAGTGAGAACATGTGGTGTTTGGTTTTTTCTCCTTGCGATAGTTTACTGAGAATGATGATTTCCAATTTCATCCATGTCCCTACAAAGGACATGAACTCATCATTTTTTATGGCTGCATAGTATTCCATGGTGTATATGTGCCACATTTTCTTAATCCAGTCTATCCTTGTTGGACATTTGGGTTGGTTCCAAGTCTTTGCTATTGTGAATAGTGCCGCAATAAACATATGTGTGCATGTGTCTTTATAGCAGCATGATTTATAGTCCTTTGGGTATATGCCCAGTAATGGGATGGCTGGGTCACATGGTATTTCTAGTTCTAGATCCCTGAGGAATCGCCACACTGATTTCCACAATGGTTGAACTAGTTTACAGTCCCACCAACAGTGTAAAAGTGTTCCTATTTCTCCACATCCTCTCCAGCACCTGTTGTTTCCTGACTTTTTAATGATTGCCATTCTAACTGGTGTGAGATGGTATTTCATTGTGGTTTTGTACCAAAACAGAGATATAGATCAATGGAACAGAACAGAGCCCTCAGAAATAACACCGCATATCTACAACTATCTGATCTTTGACAAACCTGAGAAAAGCAAGCAATGGGGAAAGGATTCCCTATTGAATAAATGGTGCTGGGAAAACTGGCTAGCCATATGTAGAAAGCTGAAACTGGATCCCTTCCTTACACCTTATACAAAAATTAATTCAAGGTGGATTAAAGACTTAAACGTTAGACCTAAAACCATAAAAACCCTAGAAGAAAACCTAGGCATTACCATTCAGGACATAGGCATGGGCAAGGACTTCATGTCTAAAACACCAAAAGCAATGGCAACAGAAGCCAAAATTGACAAATGGGATCTAATTAAACTAAAGAGCTTCTGCACAGCAAAGGAAACTACCATCAGAGTGAACAGGCAACCTACAAAATGGGAGAAAATTTTTGCAACCTACTCATCTGACAAAGGGCTAATATCCAGAATCTACAATGAACTCAAACAAATTTACAAGAAAAAAACAAACAACCCCATCAAAAAGTGGGCGAAGGATATGAACAGACACTTCTCAAAAGAAGACATTTATGCAGCCAAAAGACAAATGAAAAAATGCTCATCATCACTGGCCATCAGAGAATTAACCTAATTTTCTAATGGAGGAACAGGGAAAAGATAATTATCACTTTCTATGGAATAAATACTCATCAACTTAGAACTAAATAATAGCAATCTAGGAAATTCAGAAAGAACAAAGATTTTTCGTTTATATTTCATGGATGGTGCTGCTGTTCCAGCCTTATAAAGTAAAGCTGTCAGCTCTCCAAATTCCAAAAATTAAAATACTATTGCATTTTACCATACTAACTAGTGCCCGTTGGGTCTGTTTAGAACAAGGAAGGGTTACAGAGTTGTCAGTTATGCATGTACTATTTTGATTTCAGGTCCTTTCACACACAGAAATCATACCAAATGGCAAGACACTGATTTTGCATAGCAATTTATTACACATTAGCCAAATCAACTTATTTCACCTACCCAGTGTGAGATGGCAAAAAACCACACCTACAAAACTACTTGACTTGACAGGATGTGTTTATCAATAAGTAGCTTAAACAACTTTCACCAGTAAGGTGACTAACTTGGCTTTTTAAATGGGAAAGTCACATATTTAAAAAGTAAACATAGTTGAAATTGTAAATCAGTTATAATTTGAACCTAATGAACCATGCAAGCAGCAAGGGTTAATAAACCAATGTGCTTTAAATTTGTTCAAGTACTGATATTTCTGTATATAAAGATTTAGCATATATATCCAACAGCCATCATGAGAAGTAACAAAAGATTTTTCCCAAAATGAAAATATTAAAACTAAATTAAAATACACATAATTTTTCACACAAGATAAAATTTGACAAGTGAAAGTTTAACATGTCCCAGTTGACCACGTGTGAAAATGCAAAGCAGGTATTAAAACTGATATGTCCAAGATTTAAAACCAGTTTGTAATTGGGGGAACATCTAAATCCTTAATTAAAAAACACAAATGAACTGAAAGCTTTAAACTGGTACACACTGTTCACATCTATATTTCAAATTTAGAAATGCATATTTGCACGCAGCAATGAAAAAGTATTCATGAAGAATGCGTCATCTCTGAAAATTGTGAAAACATCCCTGCTACCAATATATTTCTAAATACAAAATTGACTACCATATTCGTTTCTTCTGTGTAGCAAGAGAAGTTCATTTTTACAACTGATAAAATTCAGTCTTTAGGTGTGAATGGTACGAATGACAGTCCTTTTAAAAAACTTTCTTAGTCATTTGGAATCCTTAAGCATGCAAAAGCTTTGAACAGAAAGGTTCACAGAGGCACCAGGGTTGTCTTATGGTATCCAGCTAAGCCAGAGCTGGGAATGCCTCTGGGTCATCCACATGAGGAGCAGAAGCACTTTACTTGTCAGTCCTGCTGCCACAATTCAGACGTCTGCCACACCCACGTCTACCTCGTCCTCCCTCGCCATCATGTTCTGGGCAGCAAAGTTCTCCAAAATTAATCTTCAACTGAGACATTACATCATTTGCTGACTTCTGGAAAAGATGGTCCATAACAGAATCTGCAGCATGAGCCTCTTCACTCTGATTTATGAAAAACATATTTCATCTTCCACTGCCCTTCAGCAGCTTCATTTGGTTTTCAGATATTAAATTCCACTTTGCCCACTCCTTATTTTCAATAGCCTTCCACTCATCCAAAATCATCTCTTTAGGACCCTCTTTCTTTACCTCTTCAACTTCACTCTCCTTATTTTCAGTGACTGCCACTGGATGTTCTTCACCTACAGATGTTTCCTCAGTCACAATTGATCAATCCAAATCTGTTAATTCATCTTTAACAGTTCCCCAGTAGTGAGGTCTACTACCTCCATGTTTGTCCTTGTGCTTCAGGACAGATCTATCACTTCCACTATGCCTATAAAATTCACATTTGCCATGGGAATCAAATCCATCTCCTCAGCCCGTTCCATGTCTGCAGCCCCCTTGACCTCTTCTAAGACCACCACAGCCTCAAATAGGTCAGTCAATAATCAGTCTATCAACTGAAAATTTGCCTCCACCCTTTTCTTCAAGTGGCTTTTCAAATCTTTGTTCTAGAGGTGATCGTCTTTCTGGTCTTCTATTAATTATTTTTCCTTCAACCCGAAGTTGTTCATCAGGTCTTCTTCCAACTCATCTTACTCCTTCTTTCTTAAGCACGATGAGCACCTGTGTCTCCTCTTTCTTGTCAACCACGCCAAAGCTGGGGTGCAGTGGTTTCTTGCGGTCTTTCTAGGACTCTTTACACAGCTGTTTGCCTGCTATGTTGGAGGGCCTGAGCTGTGCTCTTGGTCCCAGGGCCCCCGGTGTCACCCTCGCTGCCATTTATTTTTTGTTCTCCCCTGCCTTCAGCACCTCAAAGAGGTCCACTTCATCATCAAACAACTGGTCAAACCGGTTGGTGACCATGCAGCCAAAGCCTGCCTGTAAGTGTCCAGGCATCACGGTGGCTCAGCAACATATTTCTCCATGGGTTGTAACAGGCTATGCCAAGCCAAGATCTCCTGCTTCAGCTCTTCCTACAAGATCGATTTTTTATGTTCCCTCCAATTTCTTAAATCAATGTTTTATGATTTTTATTATAAAGATCTTTTACTTCTTCAATTGAGTTTATTTCTATGTGTTTCACATTATTTATAGCTATTATATATGAGATTCTTTTTTTTCTAGATTGTTTGCTGTTGGCATATATAAATGCTACAGATTTTTGTAAGTTAATTTTGTATCTTCCAACTTTATTGAATTTGTCAGTTCTAATAGTATTTTGGTGGGGTCTTTAGGTTTTTCCAAATATAAGATTATAACCTCTGCAAACAAAGATAATTTCACTTCTTTCTTTCCAATTTTGATGCCCTTCATTTCTTTCTCTTGTCTAATTCCTCTGGCTAGAATTTCCACTACTATGTTGGATAAAAGTGGGCATCCTGGTTTTGTTCCAGATCTTAGAGAAAAGGCTCTCAGCTTTTCCCCATTCAATATACTATCTGTGGGCTTTTATTGTGTTATGTTCCTTCTATATCCAATTTTATGAGAATTTTTATCAGGAAAGGATGTTGAACTGTATCAAATGAACTTTTTGGCATTAACTAAAATCATCATATATTAATAGATTTGTCCTTCATTCTGTTGATGTGATGTCTCATATTAATTTATTTGTATATGTTGAACCATTCTTGCATTCCTGGGATGAATCTCCCTTGATCATTATAGATAAACTTTCTAATGTGTTGTTAAATTTGGTTTGCTAATATTTAATTAAGGATATTGGCATCTATGTTCATGAGTGATATTGGCTTGTAGTTTTCTTTTCACATGTTTTTGTCTGGATTTAATATCAGGGTAATACTGGCCTCATAGAATGAGTTTGAAAGTATTCTCTCCTTGATTTTTTAGAATAGTTTTAGCAGGATTGGTATTAGTTATTCTCTAAATGTTTGATAGAATTAAACAGTGAAGCCTCAGATCCTAGGATATTCTTTGATGGGAGACTTTTTATTACTGCTTCTGTCTAATTACTTGTTATTTGCCTATTCAGGTTTTGAATTTCTTCGTGACTAAATCTTGGAAGGTTGTATATGTTTAGGAATTTCCCCCTTTCTTGAAGGTTCTCATTTATCAGCATATAATTGCTCATAATATTCTCTGGTGATCATTTGAATTTCTGTGGTATCAGTTATAATGTCTCATTTTTCATCTCTAATTTTATTTATTTGGGTCTTCTCTTTTTATTTGTTAGTCTGGCTAAAGGTTTGACATTTTTATCTATCTTTTCAAAAAACCAACTTTTAATTTCCTTGATCTTTTAGTTTTTTAGTGTTGATTTTATTTATTTCTGCTCTGATCTGTATTATTTCTCCTACTAATTTTGGGTTTGGTTTGTCCTTGCTTTTCTATTTCTTAAAGATGCATTATTAGGTTATTAATTTGATGTGTTTCTACTTTTTTTGGTGTAGGCATTTGTTGCTATAAACTTCTCTCTTAGTATTGCTTTTGATGTATTCCATAGATTTTGGTATGTTTTATTTCCATTTTCATTTGTTTCAAGACATTTTTTGAATTTTCTTCTTAATTTCTTTATTAACCAAATGATCATTGAGGAGCATATTGTTTAATATCATGTGTTTATATAGCTCCAATTCCTCCTATTGTTGATTTCTAGTTCTATTCCATTGTGGTTAAAATAATACTTGATATGGTTTTATTCTTTTTGAATGTTTTTGTGACCTAACATGTGGCCTATTCTTGAGAATGTGAATGTGCTGAGGAGAATTTATTTTTCACCTTTTGGAAAAATATTCTATAAATATCTGTTAGGTCCATTTGATGTATAGAGCAGATTAAGTGTAATGTTTATTTGTTGATTTTCTGTCTGGACTACATTTTCAATGCTGAAAGTGGGGTGAACTCCCAAGGTATTGTTATATTGGGGTCTATCTTTTTCTTTAGCTCAAATAATATTTGGTTTATACATCTGGGTGCTCCAGTGATAGATGTATACATAGTTTATAATTGTTATACTCTCCAGCAGAATTGACCTCTTTGTCATTATATAATGACCTTTTTGCCTCTTTTTTATCAGTTTTTGTCTTGAACACTATTTTATTTGATATAATTATAAGCACTTCTAGAGCTCTTTTTTGCTTTACATTGGCATGGAATATCTTTTTTTATCCCCCTTTTTTTTTTTATTTTAGTCTATGTGTCTTGATGGGTGAAGTGAGTTTTTTATAGGCAGCACATAGTTGGGTCTTGCTTTTATATCGATTCAGCCACTCTATGTCTTTTGATTTATTTTAGCCCATGTATATGCAATGTTATTATTGATAGAAAAGCATTTAATACTGCTATTTTGTTATTTGTCTTCCAGTTGTTTTGTTGGTCCTCTTTTTCTTTTTTCTTCTTTTCTTCCTGTGTTCCTTTCTGTAAGAGTGATTTTGCCTGATAGTGTATTTATTAGTCTGTTCTCACACTGCTATAATGATACTACCTGAGACTAGGTGATTTATGAAAAAAGGAAGTTTATTAGATTCACAGTTCTGCATGGCTGGGGAGGCTTCAGGAAACTTACAATTATGGTACAAGGCAAAGAGAAAGCAAGGCATGCCTTACGTGGCAGCAGGAGAGAGAGAGAGTACAGGGAAAACTGCCACTTCTAAAACCATCAGATCTCATGAGAACTCACTCACTGTCATGAGAATGGCATGGGGAAAACTGCCCCATGATCCCATCACCTCCCATCAGGTCTCTCCCTCAATACATGGGGATTACAATTCAAGATGAAATTTGGGTGGGGACCCAGAGACAAACCATATTAGTATATTTTAATGTCTTGCTTTTTTGTTTTTTGTGTACTTGTTATAGCTTTTTATTTTGTGGTTACTCTAAGGCTTTTAAATATCATCTTATAACCAATTATTTTAGACTGATGACAACTTAACTTTGATTATAAAGAAAAGAAAAAACAAACAAGCAAAGACAAAACTAAAAGACTTTCACAACTTAACTCAATCTTCTCCACTTTTTGACTTTTTGTTGTCTGTCTTCTTATATTGTCTATTTCTTAAAAAGACATTGTAGTTATTATTTTTGATAGGTTTGCCATCCAGTCTTCCTGCTAAACATGTGAATGGCTTACATACCACAATTACAGTTTTAGAGTATTCTGTATTTGTCTTTGTACTTAGTATTACTAGTGATTTTTATACCTTCATATGATTTCTTATTATTTATTGATGTCCTTTGCTTTCAGATTAAAGATCTCCCTTTAGCATTTCTTATAAGACAAATCTGATATTGACAAAATCTCTTAGCTTTTGTTTGTCTGGAAATGTATTTATTACTCCATCATGTTTGAATAACAATTTTGCTGGACATAGTATTCAAGGTTGGAAGTTTTTACCTTTAGCACATTTTATATGTCATCTCACATTCTCCTGGACTATAAGTTTCTGTGAGAAGTCTGCTGCATTCATATCAGAGTTGCATTATATGTTTTTTGCTTATTTATCTTGCCACTTTTATGATTTTTTAAAAATCCTTAACCTTTGAGAGTTTTGCTAATATATGCCTTGAGGTTCTTATTCATATTGAGTCTACTTGGTGTTCTATGAACTTCTTGTACCAGGATATTAATTTTTCTCTAGGTTTGGAAATTTGTTTGTTATCATTTATTTGAATAAACTATCTACCTAAATCTCTCTCTCACTACATCCTCTTTAAGGCGAATAACTCGTAAGTGTTCTTTTTTGAGACTATTTTTTAGATCTTACAGGCATGCTTTATTCTTTTTTCTCCTTTGTGTATTTTCATGTAGCCTATCTTCAAATTAATTATGTCTTCTGCTTGATCAATTCTGCTGGTAAGAGTCTCTAATACACTCAGTTTTTCAATTGAATTTTTCATCTCCATAATTTCTGCATAATTTTTTTTATGGTTTAAATGTCTTTGTTAAAGTTGTCAAATAAAATTCTGAATTCCTTATTTGTGTTAACTTGAAGTGTGCTGAGTTTCCCCAAGACAGCTGTTTTAAATTCTCAGTTTGAAAGGTCACATATCTCCATCACTCTTGGATTGATCACCGGTGCCTTATGTAATTTGTTAGTGAGGTCATGTTTTTCTAGATACTCTTGATGCTTCTGAATGAAGGTTCATTGCTGTCTGGGCATTGAAAAGTTAGGTATTTATTCAAATCTTCACAGTCTGAGCTGTCCTTGAGAAAGCTTTTCATATATTCAAAGTGTTGTGATCTAAGTCTGAGGTCACTGTGGTTGTATCAGCCCTAGTGACGAACTGTGCCCAACAATGCTGCAACTCTTGCCAACTTCTAGAGACACCACCTGAGTGGGCTTGTGTAAGATAAGGGAGAATTTCCTGAGTTCCTGGGCAAAGTCTCTTTCTCTCTCCCCTCTCTTTCCCCAGTCAGAAGGAGTCTGTCTCTGTGCTGGACTGCCTAGAGTTGGGGTAAGGATGCTGTAACCACTCCTGTGGCCATCAAAACTGGCACTGCACTGGATCATACCTGAAGCCAGCACAGTACTGGGCCTCACCCAAGGCCCATTTTAACTATGGCCTGGCTACCACTGATGCTTATTCAAGTCCCATGGGCTCTTTAGTCAGCAGTTGATGAATCCTGCTGGGAGTGGGTTTGTTCCTTCAGGGCATCAGATTCTTTTCTGGCCCAGGGTTGGCCTAGAAAGGTCATCCAGGAACAAAAGCCTGAAAATGGACCTTCAGAAATCTGCTTGCTGCTTGATTTTACTGTGGCTGAACTGGAACTCAAGTTGCAAGACAAAGTCCTCTGTGTTTTTCTCTCTCCTTTTCCCACACAAAAGGAGTCTCCCTCTGAGCTGCACTCCCTGGAATCAGGAGAGGGGTGATGTAAGCACTTTCTTGCCCATCATAGCTGGCAGCATACTAGGTCACATGCACCCCAAATCCACTATCTCCAAGACCAGTGAGGTTCCAAGGCTTACCCAAAGACTGCAGTCCTTGTGGGCTGGCTGCTTCTCAAATTGATTCTGGGCCCCAGGCCACTTTAGTCAGCTGGGGGTAGAACATGCCAGGACTCACATTCTTCTCATTGGGACAGATAATTCCCTTCTGGTACAGAGCTGGTCTAAATGGTCCCTCTGTCAGTACCAGAAGAATGCTGCCCTGTGTTGTATTCCACAATGACAGCACTGAATTCTGATGCAAAGTTCCACATATACTCTACTCTGTCTCCCCTAAGCCCACAGATCCTCATTCTGCATGACGTTGACAGGAGGTGGAGTAGAAGTGATATAGGCAAGCAACACTGTCTTTCCTACCCTCTTCAAGGCCTCATTGCTTGATATTATGTTAAAACTAGGTACTGTGACTACTCACTTGATTTCTTGGTTTTTATAAAGGTGCTTTCTTGAGTGAACAGCTGTCGAATTTGATGTTCCTGTTGTGGTATGATTGCTACAGGGTTCTGTTTGGCCATTTTGCTTCGCCTCTGACTCTGTGATTCTAACCAACATTTTTAAACATCCAAACAAAATTTGGAATTGTCACAGGAGATAACATTGTCACAGGAGACTAATCCTAAGACTTAAGCAATGTCTCCAAACTCAAAAAGCAGTCAGATCCTAAAACAGGGAGCCCTGTACTTCCCTGTTCCCCCATTTACATTTCAATTTTCCTTTCTAACTACAACCTTCTTCAGCAGGAACATTGCAAGAACCCACAGGTTGGTACCCGTATGGGTCTTTTGAGCCCCTCTGGCTACTCCATGATTGTAGATGACTGAGTCCCTTCTGAGTCTTTCCTAAGTCTCCCCTGAGTCCTGGACCTTCTAGTTTGCTGAGTCCTGAGTTTTATTCAGCCAGTTGTTCTCACTGCTTAGCAAAGTTTTAAGACTTTTCATTTCTTAAGACTTTTCATTTCTCCCTAAAGGGAGCAATCACTCTGTGATTCTCCCATGTATGCATGTTTATAAATGTGTGTGCCATTTCTCCTTTAATATCCCTTGTGAGTTGGTTTTTTAGTAAACTGTCAGAGAGTGAAGGGGGAGGTTTCTCTTGACCTTGTACTTTTGAAACTGTGTGCAGTATCACCAAAGCCACTCTGCTCTTTTGGAAGTCGTAGTAATGGGAACCAAGGACCTGATAAGCCAATAGAAGGGTAAGAACTTCTTACAGATTAGGCTTCCAGGCTCTCTTTTTGTGATCTAGTCAAGCAGATGGTAAAAAAATAAAAATAAAAACCACTGTTTGTCTCCTTTACAAAATCGTGATTGATGGGAAAAAATAATTTGTGTGACTAGCCTTGGATATAGCCACACTGGTGTACATTTTGGTTTTGAATTGAATCACTATTAAAATAAGTGCACCGTTGGAAATTCTGTCAATGAACAAAAGATAGATTATTTAAATTAGATTCCTAAATTTTAAAAAATATTTTAGAAATATATCATTCTTAATAAATTGCTTTATTCATAGTCATGTAAAGATTAAGTTTACACTAAAACACATGTAATTGTGCCATGGCTAGCCTTAGAAATTCTCTTGATGATAATGAAGAGCAAAAATCTGACCTAAAACAAAGTGCAAATCCTTTGTATACTCAAACTGCCTCGTTGGATCCCCTGGATAATTTACCAAAAACCACTTCACCCTATGCTCCAGTGGCTAAGGTCCTGCACTTTCCTGGTTACAGAACAGGTTTAATTCCCAGTCAGATAACTGATATCATTTATTTTTAATTATTTGTATGACTCAACCTTTAGGTATACCCATTTTTTATTCATCCTTTTCCTTTCAATGGAGAGCTTTTAATTTTCTGTCCTTTCTGTCTGTGGAGTATGCAAGGATTTTGGGCCTATATGGATAGGCACTCAGATGAGAGGATGACACCTTAAAGAATATGATCAGACAGGTATGGGTTGTATTCCATTTGTGACTAGCAAGATTGTTTTCCCTTTGAGCTGTCTTTGGGGTTGTTCTGAATCTTGCAAAGACTGCTTTATATCTAGTTCATCCTTAGTTAATTCATGACCTTTGTTAAGGCTTATTGGTTTTGGTGAGTCACTTGAAAAAGCACCTTTGGCTTAAAAAGAAAAAATAATAAGGCTAGATAAAGGGTTAATTAAAAATATGACCTCAGATAAAATATTCTTACTTTTTTATTCAGAGCTATTTGTGCTATGTTCATACATGAAAAATGCTTTATTCTACTCTATTAAAGGGCTCCACCCTGAAGTCAGTAACCCAATCAAGAAATAAGCTAAATGAAAAGGTCACCTAGCTAACTTAATTGGTCTCCAAACTACTTTTTGTCATTTAGCTGGCTATTTTGAAACTTTGTAAAAAATAAAATTACATATGTAAAATAAATCTCCATTTGTAAAAACATCTCCCTCTCTTCACCTAGGCCATTAGAAACCTTCATAATGAAGAAGACTTTGGCTTAAAATTTACATTAAAAACTTTACCTTTGTTTTAGATATTTCTGGCAATCTTGTCGGCATTGGGCCATTTCCTTAAGCCCTTCTTTTATGTCAGCAAAATGAAAGTTTTTTGCCCTTGTGATGTAAATTTTCACCTAAGCATTATCCTTTTGGAAATGCAAATTAGGATTGCTTACCTAACAAGTGTTTAGAGATATAGAACAGGTAATTTAGAGATTGATAGTCTAAAGCAGGGAGATAAATTACTTAAAAACTGGCAAATAAATCTTATAAACCTATAATATCTACTTCTGTCTACATATCTGTATGTTTATATGTTTTATGTGTATGTGATATTTGACTTCCAAAATATATGAAAGAGTTCTAAATAATTGGCTTAGAGAAGAAGTAGGCAGTTGAATCAAATCTTTTATCAGAAAAGTAGAAATTCAAATGCCATTTAGTTAATGCAACTTTAGTAATACTTTTAAAATAAAACTAGGCTAAAATTGTTAGCGAAATCAAATTAGAATGTCTTTGGAATTGGCAGTGTTATGAAACGATTCATACATTTTGCCTGGGACTACTGGTCAGACAGGTTTAGGCTATTTCTGCTAGATGTTTTAGTTCATAAAACTGTTGCTTGTTTGATTTTTCTGTGAATTAAAGCTATAAGAGTTGGCTGCTGAGCACTGCTGAAGGCTTGCACACATATTAGTGTAAGCTTGTCTTTGTTTTTAAGCTTCTGCACCCTAGGATCTAGAGAGGTAGACATGGTAATGCCTGGGAACATGTCCTAGCATCTAGACCACCAGCACCAGTCATAATCAAGCCCAATATGTCCTTGTCCTCCTAGTCCCACCTTTGACTCCTGGCTATGTTAGAAGAGGTTATATCCTCCAGATCTGTCCTCTGTCCTATGTTCTATACTTGCATGTAAATTTAGCACTCAGTCAGGCTCTTTCCTTTATAGCCATCCTTGGGTACCACATGGATACTGAGGATACAGGGAAACTGAGGAAGATGTTGTGGGGGATGCCTGTATCATAGTTTCAAAATTCTTTTAAATAATTTAAAATCTTAAGAGCATGTTATGTTAAATTAAGTAATAGATAATTATAAAATGTCTGAGTCATTTCTGAGTATGTTAAAATGCTGCAACATTAATTATTACACTTATATTTATGATTATATACTTTGACACCTTAATTTTATATGGTACAGAAAAGCTAAATATATTTAGACCTGTTAATTTAAAAAAAATTGAGACTAAAATTATAAAGTGGTTGTCACCAACAAATACTGGTATGAAACAGTTCAAAATGTCTTACTTCCTAGGTTTTTCATAAGAAAATTAGGGTTACTAAGAATTTATATACATAATTAAAACTACTCCATATAAAAGAAACAATTCTATATTCAAAGCATATGAAGAAAGTAATTTTTCCCCCAAGGTAGAATGCCCCCTGAAAAAAGTAAAGGGAAAAACCAAAGGTTAAGTAAGTTGTAGAAGATTTGTGAAAGATTAATCTAACGAAAAAAATTTTATGTGTGATCAAGTAGGCTGAGATTAAAAGAAAATTATTCATATTTTTTTCTAAAAATTGAACATTAGTATCAAAAGCACACTGACAGAAGGCTAGAGTCTGGGCTCCTGTGTTGGAAGAACAAGGTTTTTTCACAGCATTGATCTTCTCTTTAATAGAAAATTGTAAAAGGTTTTTACTAACTTTTTAGGTAACTGACCTAGGAAACAGAGATTCCATTCCATGTTTCATGAAGATAGTTTCTTGTGCTTTGTGCCTTTAAAATCTTTTGTCATTTTGGTTTTAACTCATAATGACCTGTGATCCCCTTTTGATCAAATTCTTTAAAACTTTGATATTTGACAAGTTTCACAAAGTTAAATTTGAAATTCCAAAATCAAGTCTTTTTTACCCAAACTAATTTGGACATAACAGAAACTCCTGGAAAGCCAAGGGAGACGTATTAGGGCTATTTGGTATGTTAAAATTACACATAAAGCATGATTTTAAAATGATGTTTAGTGTTCTTTAAGTTATATTTATATAAATGCATTATTAATACATTAATACAATCCAAAATTGTATAATATTTTAAAATTCTGACATGTCTTGGTATATGTTATGAGTCATAATTATGGTTATTATGTTAGGTCATTGTTTGCCACAGAAATATAAACATTTTCTGGTCAATTGTGCCTTTAATCATGACTACTCTAAGTTTTTGTCACCCACAGTTAATATACATAACTAAAACTACTAGATGTAAGAGAAACAATTCTGTATGCAGAGCATATGAAGAAAGTAATATTTTTCATAAAGTAAAATGGGCCCCCAAAAATGTATAGGACAAAATCAAAGGTTTTTTTTTTCTAGTGCTTATAAAATGTATGTCTACACTATACTAAAGTCTATTGACTGTGCAGTGCTATTATGTTTTTTTAATGTAGATACCTTAATTTAAAAAATAATTTATTGCTAAAAATGCTAACATAATCTGAGACTTCAATGAATTGTAATCTTTTTGCTGGTGGAGGGTCTGGCCTCAATATTGATGACTGCTGAGTGATCAGGGTGATGATTGCTGAAGTCTGGGTTGGCTATGGCAATTTTTGAAAATAAGACAAAAACGAAGTTTGCCACATTGACTGATTCTTTCATAAATGATTTCTTTGTAGTATGCAATACTGTGTGATAGCATTTTACCCACGGCAGAAATTCTTTCAAAATTGGAGTCAGTTATCTCAAACCATGTCACTGGTTTATCAACTAATTTAATGCAATATTCTAAATCCTTTGTTGCCATTTCAACAATGTTCACAGGATCTTCACCAAGAGTAGATTTCATTTCAAGTAACCAAGTTGTTCACTCATCCATAAGAAGCAACTATTCACTTGTTTAATATTTATTGTGAGATTGCAGTAATTCAGTTATAATTTCAGGCTTCATTTCTAATTCTAGTTTTCTTGCTATTTCTACCATATCTGCCATTACTTCCTCCACTGGAGTCTTGAACCCCCACCAAATCATCCATGAAGATTGAAATCAACTTCTTCCAATCTCCGTTAATGTTGATATTTTGACTTCCTCCCATAAATCACAGATGTTCTTAATGGTATATAGAATGGTTAATCTTTTTCAAAGGTTTACTTTGCCCAGATTCATCAGAGGAATCGCTATCTGTAATAGTTATAGCCTTGCAAAATGTATTTCTTTAATAATAAGAATTGAAAATTGAAATTACCCCTTGATCTATGGCTGCAGAATGGATGATGTGTTAGCAGGCATGAAAACAACAATAATCTTCTTGTACATCTCTATCAGAGCTTGGGTAACCAAATATTGCTGTTTATTGAATTTTCAATCAATTGATCAGATTATTGAATTTTCAATAAACAGCAAAATTTTGAAAGAAGCCTTTTTTTCTGAGCAGTAGGTTTCATCAGTGGACTTAAAGTATTCAGTAAACCATGCTACAAACAGATGTGCTGTCATCCAGGTTTTGTTCCACTTATAGAGCACAGGAAGAGTAGATTTAACATAATTCTGAAGTGCCCTAAGATTTTCAGAATCACAAATAAGCACTGACTTTAAGTTAAAGTCACTAGCTGCATTAGCCCCTAACAAAAGAGTCAGTCTGTCCTTTAAAGCTTTGAAGCCAGGCATTGACTTCTCTCCAGCTATGAAACTCCTAAATGGCATCTTCTTCCTATATAAGCCTGTTTGATTACATTGAAAATATGTTGTTTAGTGTAGCCACCTTCATCAATTATCTGAGCTAGATCATCTGGATAACTTGCTGCAGCTTCTATACCAGCACTTGCTGCTTCACCTCACACTTTTGTGTTATAGAGATGGCTTCCTTTCTTAAACCTCATGAACCAACCTCTGCTAACTTCAGACTTCTCTTCTGCGGGGTTTTTGCTTCTCTCAACTTTCACATAATTGAAGACAGTTAGGCACTTTCTTTGGATTAGACTTTGGCTTCCGAAAATGTTGTGGCTGATTTGCTCTTCTATTCAGACTACTAAACATTTTTCCATATCACCAATAAGGCTGTTTTGCTTTCTTATCTAAGGTGTGTCCCTTTCCTTCTAGAACTTTTCCTTTGTATTCACACTTTGGCCAAATATTTTTGCAAAAGAGCCCTAGAATTTAGCCTGCTTTTTGACATGTCTTCTTTGCTGAGTGTAATCATTTCTAGCTTTTGATTAATGTGAGAGACTTGAAATTCTTCCTTCACTTGAACATGCAGAAACCAATGTAGGGTTATTACTTGGCCTAATTTCAATATATTTCAGGGAATAGAGATACCTGAAGAGAGGGAGAGAGATGGGGAAATGGCTGGTCAGTGGAGCAGTCGGAATACATACAACATTGCTTAACCTTGATGTCTTACATGGGTGCAGTTTATGGCACTCCAAAATAATTACATTGTTAACATCAAGATCACTGATCACATATCATCATAACAGATATATTAATAATACAAAGTTTAAAATATTACAAGAATTATCAAAATGTGACACAGAGACACTAAACCAGCAAATGCTGTTGGGAAAAAAATGGCATAGATAGACTTTCTCGAAGTAGACTTGCCAAAAATCTTAATTTTTAAAAAGCACAATATCTGTAAAGAACAGTAAAGTAATAAAGCAAGATGTCACTGTATATCACTTATGTGCAGCTATCACTATATATCCAGTACATAATAGGTAATATTTAGGGCTATGGAACTCAGCCATTGAGTGAAGGAGCCATAAACAATATCAACAAATCGGTGTGACTTTGTTTTAATACAACTATTTATAAAATCAGGCTGTGAGGTATATATATATACAAATATGTATCACTTATATATCGCCTATTATAGGATAGCATTATTTTAGGCACTGTGGATGCAGCAATGACAATTTTAGATGGTGATTAGTGATATAATTACTGGTTTATGTGGAAGGCTGGGAAGTGGTTGCCATTTTCCACAAGTTGGCCATGAAAGAACTCACTGAAAAGGTGACATCTTACAAAAATGTAGCAAAAGAAAGACAGTCAGGCTTTCTATGGGAATCCAGGATACAGGCAGAGGAAAGAGCAGGTAAGGAGACCCTAAGGCATGAGTATGGCTGCAGTATCATTGGAAGACCAGGGATGCCAGCATGGTTGGGGTTTAGAGAGTGAGGGGGTATGGAGATGCAATTATGAGGAGCTATAATGGACATTTGATATCTTCTTGCATGTCTATTTCAGACATGTGCTTCTTTTCTCTTAACTTATTACACTGGCAGATATGCATTATGATTCTTTCACATTGATCTCCCATGTATGTGACAGACACATTTGCTTTTGTTTATTTGCTAACCCAGCACTTTGCCAAGTATTTAATAATTCGTTATCAACAGCTCACAAACATGCAAGATATCCTGTGACCACTGCTTTTATATTATTATACATACACTCTTTATTTGTGTATGTATATATATATATTTATGATGTTCATATGTAGTCAATGGCAAACTTTAAGTAGGGTAATACATATTACTTGTTGATATCTTCTTGTTTGGTAAGTTTATTTTTATGAAAGACTATAGAACACAATATTTGAATTCTAGAGTACTTTCAAGATTTAAAAATCAATATGAATATCATACACATAATTCCATTGAGCAGATATAGTCCATTTATGATGAAGGTCACATTTTAATGTCTGATGTACAAAGGAAAATAAAATTCAGAGTATTTTCTCTCCCCATGTTATCATACTTTTAAATGTAGTTATTTGGATGCAATAATTTTATATTGTTAAGGAAGATAATTTGTCAAAGTAGTTTTTTGTTTGTTTTTCTTTATGTAACTATTCTTGTTATTTTCCTAATGATTTTATTAATCACATTTGGCTTAAGAATTTGGAATCTTGTTTTCCATATTTGACATGTTATGCCTACATATTTCTCCTTTAAATATCATAGAACAATATATTCTAACATTTCTCTAGTCCTCATTTTCATTCTGATTTGTTGATCAGATAAAAACAAGAACTGTTATGTCAAATCTGTGCTGAAGGGTGTTCTTTCTAGAAACATGGAATATTGATAATTACCAGAACTATCTCATGTTTATTCTATATATTTTCACATTGCCTAGCTCCATATCAATTTAATAATTATTTTAAATATTTAAGTAAAAGTTTTAAATCATTAATATATAATAAGAATTGATTTAAAAATTTAAAAATAGCTATTCTAGAGAAATTATAGTTTAATGAGAGCCAAGTAAAGTAAGGTTGCCATTGTTCATTATCATTAAATTGGCTGCAATACTAACACTAACCCTATTAAGTTGTTGTAGAGATTAAAGTTATTTCATCATACAGAATGCATAGCATAATGCAAGACAAATATTCAGTATATCAGTGTGATGATGATGACAAAAGCATAACAAACAAAGGTGAGTAATCTTGTAAGTCGAAACAGAGGTTGCTCTTTAGGCCATTGTTTGTTGTTGGTTTTTAAACAATTTTGATATGAATTTATAACTTCTTAATCTGTGTCCTAAAGATGATTCTAATAATTTTGTAGTGTGCTGCCCAAAATTAGTTATTGTTCTGTTGATTATTTTTAATAAGAATAGAGAATTTTTCTAGTTGTCCCAGGAAAATTATGCTAATTAGAAATGTCTGAGTTTTTGCTCCTCCTGAGATTAATTTATTCATCATAATCAGTTAATCTCTATTCTTTACATAATTAGATAGCTTATGGTGGAGAGAAAGACCCTTTAGTTCTCTTAGAATGAAGAAGAATACTGTAGCTGACACTAGTGAACCTTAGACGTTAGCTCAAAACCTTCTTAGCATATAGCATCCATAATTGCATACTGATTAATGCTGCTATCATTGTTTTCCTAATTAAGAGAAGACTTCAAGAAATATTAGGAAATTGACTCTGAAAAAGTACAATGGTCTCATTATGGGCAGTATTCTTTCGTTTTATGAGTTATTCAGAAACTAATATTAGTAGAGATATACTTTATGAAAAGATTCCATCTCTGCTACTTTCCTCATGCAGCCTAACAAGCTAGATCACTACGTATTATCTCTGAATGAGATATCATTAGTGTTGTATTATTCTGGTTCTTTAATAGAGAAGGATGAGAAGAAGAAAGTCATACATTTTAAGGTGAATAAATTCAATCAGTTGGCAATATAGAGTGAAAAAGTAAGTATAAGCAGGAAGAATGCAATTGACTTAACAAACGGTCATTATTTTAGTAGAATATCCATTATCCCAGGAGGGGATGAGAGCCAGTGTCATTTAATTCCAAATCTCTTTTTATAAACAACTGAAATAATCAAAAAACTTCTCTCCCAGAATTTCATTAAAAGAACCACTCAAATATGTATTTCAGGAAAAAAACAACTTCAGCCTAGAAGTATGTACTGAAAGGCAAGAAGAAATATTCAAAGATATTGGTATAAACTTGGATATATTCAAATACATAGCTATTAAGCAAAATAGTTGATAATTTTGGTTAAGGTTGTGTATGAAAGTGACATGCCACTAAAATATTGGAAGAGCATAACATGTAAGTTTGGCAAGGCAGAGGCACCAATTCTTTCAAAGTATTTTCAATGCTTACATAGTTTAAGAGAAGGGCAAAATCAAAGAAAGTAATTGAATTGATTACAAAAATTTTTAGTTTTCCTATATATATATATATATATATATAGGAATATATATATATTTCTATATATATATATAGGAATATATATATATTTCTATATATATATATAGGAATATATATATATTCCTATATATATACACACACACACATATGTTTATCTATATATTAAATCCCATATTTTATCATAAATTTTAATCAAATTCAGTATTAATAAAATACGATTTGTAAAAATTGACATCTTAGGTGATATAGTTTAGATGTTTTGCCCCCTCCAAATCTCATGTTGAAATGTGACCTCCAATGTTGGAGGCGGACCTAGTGGGAGGTGTTTGAGCCATGAGGGTGGATCCCTCGTGAATGGCTTGATGCTCTTCCCGTGGTTATGAGTGAGTTCTCACTCTATGAGTTTATGCAAGAGTTGATTATTTAAAAGAAACTGGTACCACTCTTAACATGAATTACTCTTGCTTCCCCTTTGCCTTCACTGACTGTAAGCTTCCTGAGGCCTTCACTAGAAGCTGGGCAGATGCTACACTATGCCAGTAGGGCCTGGAGAACCATGAGCCAAATAAACTTTTTTTTCATAAATTACTCAGTCTTGAATAGCATTGCAAAATGGACTAACACACTAAGCATATGCATTCATTAGTAAAAGACATTCACAAATTTTAAAAATTCCAGCACTGTTCACATTAGGAAAGATGTGGAATCAACTCAAATGCCTATCAAGCATATGCATTCATTAGTAAAAGACATTCACAAATTTTAAAAATTCCAGCACTGTTCACATTAGGAAAGATGTGGAATCAACTCAAATGCCTATCAATGATAGACCGTATAAAGAAAATGTGATACATATACACCATGGAATACTATGCAACCATAAAAAGGAACAAGATCATGTCCTTTGCGGATACATGGATGGAGCTCAAAGCCATTATCCTCAGCAAACTAACACTGGAACAGAAAACAAAACACTGCATGTTCTCATTTATAATTGGGAGCTGAACAATGAGAACACATAGACATAGGGAGGGGAACAACACACAATGGGGCCTGTGGGGATCAGGTGTGGGGAGAGCATCCAGATAAATAGCTAATGCATGGGGGCTTAATACCTAGGTGATGGGTTGAAAGGTGCAGCAAACCATCCCGGCACATGTTTACCTATGTAACAAACCTGCACGTCCTGCTCATGGATCCTGGAACTTAAATATTTTTTAAAATTAAGTGTTACTGTACTCAATTTTTGTTCATTTTTGTTTATTTTATTTTATTTTTTTACTTTCAACTTTTATTACAGATTCAGGGAGTGCATGTGCAGGCTTGTTACATGGGTATATTGCATTATGCTGAGGTTTGAGGTGGTGTAATTGGTCTTATCACCTAGGTAATAAGCATAGTATCCCATAGTTAGTTTTTCAACTCTTGCTCCTTTCCTCCTTCCCCATTCCAGTAGTCCCCAGTGTCTATTACTGGCATCTTTATGTTCATGAATACTCAATATCTAGCTCCTAGTTGTAAGTGAGAATATGCAGTATTAGGTTTTCTGTTCCTGAGTAAATTTGCTTAGGATAATGGCCTCCAGCTGTATCCATGTTGCTTCAAAGAACATTATTTTGTTCTTTTTTATGGCTGCATAGTATTCCACGGTGTATATTACCACAATTCCTTTATCCAGTCTGCTGTTTAAGGGCACCAAAGTTGATTGCATGTCTTTGCTATTGTGATTATTGCTGCAATGAACATATAAGTGCATGTGTCTTTTTGTTAGAACAATTGATTTTCTTTTGGATATATACCCATAATGAGATTGCTGGGTTGAAGAGTAGTTGTGTATTAAGTTCTTTCAGAAATCTCCAAACTGCTTTCCACAGTGACTGAATTTACATTCCTACCAATGGTGTATAAGTGTTCCATTTTCTCCATAGCTTCAACAGCATTTGTTGTTTTTTGACTTTTTAATAATAGCCATTCTGCCTGGTGTGGGATGGTATCTTATTGTGGCTTTGATTTATATTTCTGTAATGATTATTGATTTGGAGCATTTTTTCTTTTTTTTTGCCACTTATATGTCTTCTTTTGAGAAGTGTTTATTCATGTTTTTTCCCCACTTTTTAATGGTGTTATTTGCTTTTTGCTTGTTGAATTGTTTAAGATTCTTATAGATTTTGGATATTAGACATTTGTCAGATGCATAATTTATGAATTTTTTCTCCAATTCTGTAAGCTGTCTCTTTATTCAGCTGATAGTTGCATTTGCTATGCGGAGCTCTTTAGTTTAATTATGTCTCACTTGTCAATGTTTGTTTCTGTTGCAACTGCGTTTGAGGACTTAGTCATAAATTCTGTCCCAAGATTGATGTCCAGAATGTTGTTTCCTAGGTTTTCTTATAGGATTCTTGTAGTTTGAGGTCTTATGTATGAATCTTTAATGCATCTTGAATTAATTTTTTGTATACAGTGAAATACAAAAATCCAGTTTTATTCTTTTGCATATGGTTAGCTATTGGGGGAACCTGCCCCCAATATTTCAGCATAGGCAAAACCAGAAAGTTTTATTAAGGATTTCAAAAGGGGAGGGGGTGTAAGAACAGTGATTAGGTCACAAGATCACAAGCTTCAAAGGGCAAAAAGGAGAACAAAGATCACATGCTTCTGAGGAAACAGGACAAAAGGCAAAACAGAACTACTGATAAGGGTCTATGTTCAGCCATGCACGTATTGTCTTGATAAACATCTTAAACAACAGAAAACATGGTTCGAGAGCAGAGAACCGATCTGACCTCAAATTTACCAGGGTGGGGTTTTTCCCCACCTTAGTAAGCCTGAGGGTACTGCAGGAGACCAGGGCGTATTTCAGTCCTTATCTCAACCGCAGAAGACACACTCCCAGAGTGGCCATTTGTAGACCTCCCCCAAGAAATGCAATTCTTTTCCCAGAGTATTAAAATCAATATTACTTGCTAGGAAAAGAATTTAACGATATCTTCCATACTTGCACATCTGTTTATAGGCTTTCTGCAAGAAGAAAAATATGGCTCTTTTTGCCCAACACCGCAGGCAGTCAGACGTTATGGTTGTCTTCCCTTGTTCCCTAAAATCGCTGTTATTCTGTTCTTTTTCAAGGTGCACTGATTTCATATTGTTCAAACACGCATGTTTTACAATCAATTTGTACAGGTAACACAATTATCACAGGGTCATGATGTGACATACATCCTCAGCTTATGAAGATAACAGGATTAAGAGATTAAAGTAAGACAGGCATAAGAAATTATAAGAGTTTTATTTGGGAAGTGATAAACGTCCATGAAATCTTCACAATTTACATTCCTCTGCCATGGCTCCAGCCACTCTCTCCATTTGGGGTCCCTGACTTCCTGCAACAGTTAGCCAGCTATCCCAGCATCATTAATTGAATAGGGAATCCTTTCCCCATTGCTTATTTGAATCGACTTTGTTGAAGATCAGATGGCTGTAGGTATGAGGCTTTAAGAGTTCTCTTTTCTGTTCTGTTGGCCTATGTGCCCTCTTCTAAAGTATCTAATCTTCTATACATTTTGATGTATTTGTAGAGTTGCTGTGTGAATAGCTCTTCTATATTAATCTAATTTTGTGTATTTTCCCTATTTCTTGAAGTGGCTTTAGATTTTAAAAAATACTGCTTTAGCCACTGCACCTGTAATCTTAGCTACTTGGGAGGCTGAGGTGGGTTGATTGCTTGAGACCAGGAGTTTGAGATCAGCCTGGGTAGCATAGCAAGATGCTCAGTCTCTGAAACAAACAAACAAAAACCTAGGTAAGTATGGTGGCTTGAGCCAATAGTGCCCACCCAGGGGACTGATGTGGGAGGATTGATTGAACACATGAGTTTGAGGCAGCAGTGAGCTATAATCATGCCACAGCGTTCCAGTCTGGTTGACAGAGTTAGATCTTTTCTCTAAAACGTAAATAAATAAATAAATAAATATATTGCTCTAAAAAATAAAAAATATATAAATATATTGCTCTATATTATGGAATATTAATTACTGAATATATATTTAGCAGTTTTAATTGTATAAGAAGTATTACATATACATTATTATTCTCTCTAAAAACAAATAACTAGGTATATACACTGAAATATGGTGACTATTTTCAAATTTCAAAAACTGGTCATCAGATTTTTAGATGATTATGTATCACCTGGGTACTATACAGTAAACATGTAATCTGTGTAAAAGTCACAACATAATGCTTCAATTCTATCAGTACTCAATAAGACTACTATATGAAATATACTTTATACATAGATATGAATAATGCATAACAAACAAGTGTATTTCAAATACTTAGGTGATGAGGCCAAATTTTGTCAAAGATAGTAGAAATTTCAAATCAACCATAATGTGTCAAATAAGTTGGAAAATGTAATAGAGGATTTCTGATGTGTAAGTCTGCATATTGGCAAAATCTAGAACACTTCTCAAACAGTCATTAAAACAAATACATTGAAAATATTTGATATTTCAAATAAGATGTTATTCAGTGAATGGCAAGGCTATAAGATGACAGCACTGGACAATGTTAACATATACTAAGCCCTGTGAAAATTTAACACTGTCTAAATTTGGGACATTAAAAAAATTATCTATCAAATGAATTCCTGCCATTTCTGATCATTGTCATCTCAGATTCCTAGACAAACTAGAAATAGAACACAGTGTACAGAGTCAGAAAAAATGGTCCACAAAAAGGATCCACACAACTCTATGCCCATGCTTGTACTAACACACTTGTCCCATGTTTCTTGTATTTATTAAGCATTATTGTGTACCTCCTTTATGTAAAGAAAAGTATTTAGCATTGATGGATGTTAGTACAAGAGTAAGATAATCTCAGCCATGTGGGAACTCACAGTCTAATGGCATAAAGACATGAAACACATTCTGATGATGCAACGTTGTATTTTTTTAAAATAAGATTATGGCTGCTATGACAGCCAAAGGATGATATGTAATTAATTTGGCATGAAGGAGACATCTGGGAAACTTGGATAGAAGGAGTAACATTTTAACTGGATCAAAAAGGATAGATACAAGTTTGCCAATTAGGCAAGGTTCTAGGAAGATTTAACTATAGGCCAAATACCTCTCTTCTCTCTCTCTCTTTCTTTCTGTCTCTCTCTCTCCCTTTTTCTGTCTCTCTACCTCTCTCTCTCTCACACACACACACTCACTCACACATGCACACAAACACACACACGCACACACAAAGAGGCTCAGTGACTATGATTAGGTTAAGAGAATGAGAGAGAAATAAGAGGTGAGTTACAAACAAATTATGCAGAACTTGAATGCAGTGTCTGGACTTTATTCTGTGAGTACTGGTTATCCATTAACAAATTTCTTATGCAGGGACTGTTGTGATCAAAAGTATTTTAGAAAGGTCGTGTTAGAAAGGTACAGACCTAGCTTTGAGAATGATGGATTTAAGACAGAAAAATGGCCATCTTTTTCACTATTTCCATCAGAGTGAATGGCATGATTTTCCATGTACTATCTCAAACCTGTTAGACATTTTGTCTCTACTCTCTCATATAATCCATCACAAAGTGCTGTCTTATCTGTGCCCTGAAGTCCAAATTCTCTGTAACTGTATTGAGAAGATGAGTATTTCTCGCCTGTGTTACATGAACAATCATATCTTTGAGCCTTATGTCTTCATTCTTGACTTTGCCTTTCCCTGGAATTCATTCTCCCATATGACCATAGAGATGTTGCTAAAATACAAATCTTCACTGAAGAAAATCCAATAATATTTTTCGATTTTACTTAGAACAAAATCCAAAATCCATGCTATTTCATAGAAGGGCCTTAATGATCTGGTGCTTACATAAATTCTCTGCCTTAGATCTTCATCTTTCTTTGCTCCCTTAGGTTATCTCTTTTGTTTCCTAACTCCACAGAAATTTTCATATTGTAGTCAATGTTGTATTTTTAATCACCTGTCTAAACTATTATATAAAACAACTAATTTCTGAGTAAAAAGACACTTCTATAGAGTTGTATCCCAGCACCTAACAAAACAAATGGAAGGCAAGAGTATATATTAGAAAATACTTATTGAATTCATTTGGAATCTAGGAAAGAGAAAAAATGATTATTTACACTAAGTTAAAATATGGGAAATAACAATTAGAAAAAAATGTTTATGAATATTGTGGTTCAAGATTTGGTGATTAAGATGAGTTTAATGTTTCCAGATTATTCATTTGGGTGACACATGATTTCATTAAATAACTTGATTTTCTTTATAAAGCACTATTTTGGAGCAAGCTTCCGGCAAACCAAGGCAAGGTAGTAATGGTGTCATGAGAATATTATGTAAGGACATGTTCAGAGGAGCATGGATGTACTTTATTTGGTCTTTACAAAAACTCTTTGACATTATTTCAATTTTATAGATCATGAACCTTATAGTATTTAATTAAGGGTTTGATCTGGGACAAGAAATCAGTTCTTTCTGACTTCAAGGCCTGTACTCTTAATCATGAGTCTGCATTGCCTACAAGTAATAAAAGAGGGAGGAGATTTTTTTTTTTTTAATGCCTGAGAGTAATTCTTAGAAGTAAGTTTAAAGAAGGGCTGGTTCTATACAATACACAGAAATATAAATTTAAGACCAAGTGGAAGGCTAAAATCAAATAATAATCAAGATTCTATGAATAAT
The DNA here is from genome assembly GCF_028885625.2 of Pongo pygmaeus. Classification (NCBI taxonomy): domain Eukaryota; kingdom Metazoa; phylum Chordata; class Mammalia; order Primates; family Hominidae; genus Pongo; species Pongo pygmaeus. The sequence goes on along the minus strand of NC_072373.2, from coordinate 149,997,535 downwards.
AACATGAAATAAATGTCATTTCAGAGATAACTATCCTTGAACTATATCCTGGTAAGAGTGGGCATCTATTCTTTATGACAGGAGTCACTATCAATATAATTTAGGCCTGCAGAGAGATGTTTTCTGAGAGAAACCAATAGTACTATTAACCAGAAGCTAAAGACAGGTATTACTATCACCAGATGTTATCTATGGAAGACACATGTAGAGACTCTGCCTGGGAGAAAATGCTGATTGAAAATTCTCTCTGTCCATGTATGAGCGATTTTATACAGTTGACTCCCTCTTGTGATAGATTTTTCTTAGAAGAAAGAATAGACGCCAAGACTAATATGAAGACTGAGGAGGCCTCACGAGCATGTCAGGTGATTTATGGCAGGTTTGAATTGGAGCTTATTCAGAGTGTTACCAGTAGAGGGTGTCCAGGTTCTTGGCATCTTGAACAAAGAATTGGACAAAACCCACAAACGAAGCAAGGAAGAAATGAAGGGATTGAAAATTAAAGTACACTCCACAGTGTGGGAGCAAGCCTGAGCATAGGGGCTCAAGGGCCCCGTTACAGAATTTGTAGGGGTTTAAATACTTTCTATGGATTTCCATTGGTTACTTGGTGTATGCCCTATGTAAAAGAAAGAATGAAGTAAGGTTACTTACATTTGGCGTACGCCCTATGGAGAGGCTATTTCCTGTCATAGCTGAAGTGTGAATCGGCTTTATGTTCCCTTCCCCCAGACCCTATTTTCCTGCCTCATTTTCTCTCTGCGAGACGTGATCCCCATAAATCTTTATAAGAGGCAGAGGGACCCACAGTCTTTCTTCTATAACTGCTTCATGCTGGCTTGAGATGTAGTTCCTACCAACTGAGTATCACAGTACTCACCCTGCTCTATCTAGTGGGGACAGGGTTTCCTTGATGGTCAGGGGTGGTGTCTTTCGCCTGGAACTGGCTGGAACCCTTGTCACATGATCATCTGAAGCTTGATGGTCTCTAGGCAAGAGGACATGAATTTGGTTAAAAGATTTAATGGGAACTTCAAGGAGTGGATACCTGTGCTGTCAAGAATGTTTGTTATAGAGATTTTTATGAGAAAAACAAAACCTGGTTTGTGTTGTGTTCTAGGATCTATGTGTTCCCTTAAAGTCTTAGCACAAGCAACTCCATTTTAGTTTGGTTTGGTCTGTTGAAGCCTAGTGCATGAGCTCAGTCCAAAACAATGGCCTTCCATAACTTTGTTTTAAAAAATCCCCCTTTTTGGTCAGGTTCTCACTTAGATGAGAGGGTAACCAAAACTTAGGGCCTAATACCACTCTCAGTTACCATCATTTTGGGTTTCAGTCTTAGCACGTCATTCATAGGTTATGGTGTCCTCATGGTTGCTCATTTCTTTCAGCTCTTGTTATTTCAGTTGAAGAGAGACCTTATGACACTCTAGAGATGGCTGCATGCAAGCATTCAAAACCTTTGAGAGAATACAGCATGCCAGGAAGACTATTATTATGACTAATGGGAAGATAATACCAAGAATTTGGAGTATGCTTCTTACCCAAGGTCCCCATAAACTGAACTTCCTAAAATCAAATAGATCAAAGAACGAGCTAGATAAACACTTTACTACTTAACTAAGCAGTCCCTTTGCAAATTCTCTACCACTGAATTTCTATAATCTTCATTTGATGTATTTTTCCATAGGCCACAAGTGCCAGCAGCTGCACAGATAATTTTCTGTTCAGCAAATTCTATTATAACTTTCACAAGACAATTTAAAGTCTTTGTGTAACTGTAGCCTTTACAGTAAAATTTGAGCCTATCGTGAGGTGTACATTTCTAATCATTGCTTTTTCACTTTAAACCAAGGGAAAAGGACCTAACAAATGATGCCCTTCTGGAAGAGTGAAGGCCTACTGGCAATGTTCTCTTTAACCCATGATGTGGGCTAAGAGGAGTGAACCAATAAATAAAATAATAAAATAATCCAAATTGAATACACTGGTGTGGTAACTTACAAATTACTAAAATAGCTTATAACCAGTGCTTGGCCCCATATTCCTGGGAAAACAATTAAAGCTTCAGGTACATTTGGTCACCTGGTGAGTCATTACACATTTTGTAAAGGGATTTCATCCAATCATTATTTTCAATGCATGTTTTCTGGTTGTATAAAAGCTTTCCCATGCAAGATGGCTGATGTTGTAACAATAGAAGCTCTTTTATCATTATTAAACCAATTAATTAAAGTTCTTTTGTATTAATTAAAACTTTACAGAAGAGATCAACAGTGACTTTTACCTTTCATTTAACCAGTTTGCACAGAAAGAAAGAGGCCAGAGACTGGTAAGAAATTCTCACACTTTTGCCGGCATGTCAGGTTTAGGGTTATCTCTCCCTGAGCGGCTCTAGTGGCCCTGCTTGACTGTATGCAGACAAACACATTGCCATGAATTAAGAATATTCACAAAGAGTTCACAAATTTTGAATAAATTAGGCAGAGAGATAAATATGACTCAAATTTTATTTACCAAAGTATACTCAACATGCTTAAAGTATCAGGAAGTTAAAAATCCAAAAAGTAGTTTAAGGGTAAAAGACTGGTGCGCTCCATCAATTCCTGCGGGCTGATAAAGGTAGCCTAGGAATTCAAGATAAATGGAAAGTAAACAGCAACCAAATTAAAACTAGAAGCAAAAACAAATAAACATAAAACCAACCCTAAATTTTTCCTGGTTAATCTACCCTGGAGGCTACAGTGTTGCATAGGGTCCCCAAAAACCCACATGATGAATATATTATTTCTGATACAAAATGTAATATCCTTAAGTTCACCAATATTATTATACATTCTGTGCAATCAAGAAATTCACTTAAGGCACATGACCAATAAATACTCTAGCACTATCCACACAAAACAGTAAATGTAGTGTAAAGCAATGTAAGCATGCATGTGAAATTTGGCTCCTCACTAAATCCAGTTTCATGCTTAACTATATTAAAAAAAAAAATTGTCAAAGTGCCAATGCATTTTTTTTTTTTTTTTTTTTGAGATGGAGTCTGGCTCTGTCACCTAGGCTAGAGTGCAGTGGCGGATCTTGGCTCACTGCAAGCTCCGCCTCCCTGGTTCACGCCATTCTCCTGCCTCAGCCTCCCAAGTAGCTGGAACTACAGGTGCCCGCCACCATGCCCGCCGCCACGCCCGGCTAATTTTTTGTATTTTTTAGTAGAGACAGGGTTTCACCGTGTTAGCCAGGATGGTCTCGATCTGACCTCGTGATCTGCCCTCCTCGGCCCCCCAAAGTGCTGGGATTACAGGTTATGAGCCACCGTACCCGGCCACATTTTTAAAAAATACTTCTTATTTTGCTTTAATTAAGACTAAGAGCTTTTGGCCGGGTGTGATGGCTCATGCCTGTAATCCCACCACTTTGGGAGGCTGAGGCAGGTGGATCACCTGAGGTCAGGAGTTTGAGACCAGCCTGGTCAACATGATGAAACCCATCTCTACTAAAAATACAAAAATTAACCAGGTGTGGCAGCATGTGCCTGTAATCTCAGCTACTTGGGAGGTTGAGGCAGGAGAACTGCTTGAACCCAGGAGATGGAGGTTGCAGTGAGCTGAGATCATGCCACTGCACTCCAGCCTGGGTGAGAGAGTGAAATGCCATCTCAAAACAAACTAAAAAAAGACTAAGAATGTTAATTAGCCAAATGTCTCCAATTCTCTATCAGGTTTTAAAAATATTATATTATTTAAACTTCTTCCATAGATGACTTCTGAATTAGACAAAATTATTCTTTTTCTCACTAATAACATAACCTTTGCTGGCACATTTTGTATACAGAATTACATGCTAACTGGAATTATTATCCTTAGTAACGTAAAACTTTAGTGAAACCCTAAAAAAAAAGAAATCCTGAACTATCAGATATGGGCATTTATAGATAAAACAATTCCACAATTTAAAAAATATATTTTCCCATATCATAACTCTCTCTTAATCAGAAATGACCCAGATATTAAATGAGGAAAAATAAGATTTTAATTTACACAAAAGTTTACCTAAAACATTTATCCCATTCATCTTACCCAATTCTTTCACCTTTAACAAGGGAGACATGAGACAGCAATCAACATATGTAAAGTGTATATTGGCTTGGTCTGGAAAGGCAAGAAAACTCAAAGTAGGGTAGGGGAGTTGGGGCTTCCAGGTTCACAGGTAGGTGGGAGACAAATGGTTATATTTTTCTGATTAGTTTCTGATTAGCCTTTCCAAAGGAAGGAATCAGATATGCATTTATCTCAATAAGCAGAGGGATGACTTTGAATAGAATGAGAGGCAGGTTTCCCCTAAGCGTTCCCAGCTTGAATTAACAATGACATTTTAAAATATCTAACAAAGACAAACATAAAATTCAGATAAAATGTATGCTGACAATTCTGAAGGCATTTCCATTTTTATTTTACCAATAATTTTAAAGCTAGCTTGTTTCATAAAGTTATACTTAAGTCATGTAAACTTGAAAATTGCAAAATTGCGTAGACTTATTTACTTAATTTATGAGCACTCTTTTCCTTATAAACCAATTTGGTAGACATAATAGACACAACATATAACAATAAATGTACATACAAATAAACACATCTAGACGTGTATACACACACATAAATGAAAAATCCAATAGCTTGGAACCTTAGCCGTGAGATAGCAATACAAGCTTGCCGGTTTTACGTCGTTTGCCCTAATAATCCAATGAAGGCTGTGAATCAAAATTTCGGGTAAAGCCACCTCCGTGAGAGTTTGATGTTTAAAGGCCAAACCTCCTCAGACTCCAAAGAGCACTGGGGCCAAACAACAGCAAAGGAGGGTGTCACATGTTAAGGCACAAAAACCTGGATTTATGCAATGCCACTTCACTTTATTTGACAGTGAACTCCAGATTCCAAATAATTTTGCAGCCAAACAGCATTGCAACTGCAAGAGAAAATTCTAAGGAGGACTTATTACCAGACTTCAGAACCTCTGCCAAGAGCGTTCCCTTTGGGGAGGTTGAGGTCCTCAGGATCCCCCAGAGTGTCCTCCCGTGGGGTCCAATCTTGGAGTGTCAGATGTCTCTGACCTTAGGTGGACACCAGTGCCACTTTGCACGCTTTCCCTCCAGAGTCTGTGAGCTTTCCTTTGGTCCCTGGGTGTAATCCCCAACTTATAATTTGATAAGGCCACGCTTTCCCATGCTTCTTGTTCCATGAACTTTAATGATAGGAATCAGAGGCTGGGTGGGGTTTCTTTTGCCCTTAGTCAGTTGAACAGGGGAAGGGAAGAATTTAGCATAGGAAAAGAAGGTGTAGGTCACCTGAAACAAACAGAGTTTGCTCTGAGCTGTGCCACATGTAGGGATCAGGGAACACACCTGCAAAGGATTAAAAAAAGTCATTTCCCTTTCTGGGTAGGGCAATTATTCCCATTCATTCCTACGCCTTCAGGCAATACCAGGAAGTGATCCCAGCCAATTGCCCTCAATTTCCAAGGAGCTACTAGGAAACAGCTGCTGAAAGAAGGAAAAGGAAAAAAGAAATGATGAAAAAAACTCAGGTCCCTTAAGTGAACCGGTCAGTGGCGGTTAGGTGCCTCCACATGGAAACCGCTTAGTTTCACTGGCCACAGCCAGAAACTTGCAGTTGCTTCCATGTTTAGGCACTGCCCACGAAGGGTCCCAAGTAGGAGAGGAAAAGAGAGAGAGAGAGAGATTCCCCTGTATAGAGCCCAAGTAGGAAAGGAAGAGAGAGAGAGAAAAAGAGATTGATTCCCCTGTATGGTGCAGAAAGGTAAGGGGAAAGGAGAAAAATCCTAAAATTTGGGCCTACTTTCTCCCGGAATTTCTCCTGGCTGGCTCACCAAAGTATGTTACTAGTAGGGGCAGTCCAGGTTCTTGGTGTCTTCAACAAATAATTGGACAAAACATACAAACAAAGCAAGGAAGGAACGAATGAATTTATTGAAAATAAAAGTACACTCCACAGTGTGGGAGCGGACCCGAGCATAGGAGCTCAAGCGCCCCGTTACAGGATTTGTAGGGGTTTAAATACACTCTACCAGTTTCCATTAGTTACTTGGTGTACGCCCTATGTAAATGAGAGGTTGAAGTAAAGATACAAAGATTTACTAGGTGTACGCCTTATGAAGAGGATATTTCCTGTCATATCTGAAGTGTGAATTGGCCTTATGTTCCCTACCTCCAGACACTATTTTCCTGCCTCAAGTATATGACTCATTAATTATTTAATATTATTTCATTTGTTAAAATAGGTATTTGTTATTTGTTTCTCCAGTAATACATTTCCTTTTCAGGCAGCAGACCCTATTGGTTGGGAGTGGGAGGTAGGAAAGATAACACTCTTTCTCCACTTTTAGTCCATAGTTTTGTGAGTTTACTCTACAGGAAACTTCCAGGGGAGGAGAATGCTCCAGACTGGGAGATAAGAGTGAAACTCCATAAAAAAGAAAGAAAGAAACAAAGAAAGAAAGAAATAGTGGAAAAACGTCCATCACTTGTCAACTAGAAGTAAAGCTATAACTATATAGCCCCTGCAGCTGCTGGCAGATAAAATGGAACTCTTAGAAGGCAGAGGAGGCAGAGCCAAAAGAAAGAAAGGATCCAGTCTGAGGGTGTCATTTCAAGCCTTATCTCCAACTGCGCTGAAACCCCATCTTCCAAAGACCATTCAAACTATTTAACCCAATAAATTCTCCTCCTCAGATGCATTTACATCTGCTTAAATGTTTTATATAACTTGCAATGTAGAGTTCTCAAAAATGGTTAGCATTTTCAATTAATGTTTAACTCACTTTTCAGACACCATTACTGGTGAGAAAAATCCTGAAGGATTTTTCTTCCCCATCTTTCTTTCTGTCTCTCCTCTTCCTTCCTTTCTTTCTTTTTATTTCTCTCACTCTTTTTTCTTTCTCCTTCTTCATACATTCTTCCATTCATTTGTTTGCTACTTCATCCTATTTTCCATGTAATATTATATCATTGTTTTAAGTACTATGGAGGTTACAAAGACTTCTGAGACATCAATAATGGCCAGCTTGTGATCTAGGGGATAAACATGTACATTATCTCACGCTACAAGTACAAAAGGTCTAGGAGGAAAAAACACACACACTCCAGGTAGAAGGAGTAAAGAAAACCAGACATAAAGTGGCACTGATATGGATTTTAAGAATTACAGATGTTTTCAATGTACAAAATTGTGAGGAAAGGCATTTCAAGCAGAGAAAGCCATATGAAAAAAGTCATGTAGCAGGAAAAATGGACTCTGTATGAGGAACACAAATATTTTACTTTGGCTGAAAATTTATGTCCTGCTAAGAAGTCTGGATTTTATATAGTACATCCAGAACACGGCACAGGGTTTATTTTTTCCCCCTCTGGCAGCTTTCCATGAATCAAGCTTTAAGTGAAATAAACAACAACAAAAACAAAACAACAACAACAAAACAAACCTGTCTACCACTTAAAATTCTTTGGCCCTGGGAAAATGTTTGCTGTGTGATTAGATTATCATTAATTTGTCTCACAAACAATAAATTTTGAAAGTTAAGAACCAGGGACGTTGAGCTTTTGCAATACTGGTCACTTGACATCTCTGCCAGGTGAATTTGCTTTAAACATTCAGAAACCTCTTAATTTGTAAATCATTTAAGGTTAACCCCATAGGAAGCAAATTAGTATGTGATTTTAAAAAAGCAGTTAATTTGAATAGTATTATGAAAATCTTATTTTTCCTTTTCAAACATAGAAAATGTCACACATTCAGTATCCAGGACCCCACTCCACTAGGGAAAGAGATAAGTTCTGTATAATGAAGGCATGTACAAAGTAGGGCAGGGAGCCTTGTGGTTAGCAGTTTTTATTGCCTAAAAATCACAGAAGCATGGACTCTCTGTGTGACATAGAACCTTAAATGTCATTTGATACTCATGTTTGAATAGATTCAATAACTCTGCTTTCCAACATAATTGACACTAGTTACGTATTTAAAATCAAATTTATATTAATTAAAATACAAATGTAGCTCCTTAACCACATTACCTACATTTCAAAAGCTCAATAACTATGTTACTAGTGACTCAGTATTAGAAGCATCTATGTTTCCATTATAGTAGAAAGTTTTATTTAATAGTGTTGTTCTATAACATTTCAACAAATGCTTGAATCAATTCTTCTGTAACATAGAATTCACCATCCACTGAGGGAGTTGTCTCCTTTTAGGGAGTGATTCTGTCTCTTTTACTGGAAAGAATACCAGTCTTACTGATTCTTTTTACCCTGTAGTTCTAATTTGATTCATCAGGGACATATAAACTAAAACTGTCTTTCATTTGTTAGTACTTTATAAGACCAAATTTTAAATCCTTTTACAAGATTCTTAGGTGTTTAAAATCTTCTCTCTGCAACAATTCAAGTTTCTTTAGGCACCAAATGCAAAAGAGGAAGGATAAATAAGAAATCCCTGCAAATTTCAGAATAAAAATCTAGTAGAAATCTAGTAATAATAATTATTATTTTATCACAATAAATTGCATATAGTTGGCAATAAATCTTTTTAGACATGTGCCTTTTTAAAAATGGTAAGTTATAAATATAAAAGTAATAGGCTACAATAAATTGAAATATGTTTATGGTTGTTTGTTAAATATAAAACATTGATATGCTGGGACAGATTTTGTTATAAATGCCTAGCATAATTACCACTATAGAATAGACAAAACAAATGTTGAATGAATTGAATTAATATGGTAATAAAGTAATATAAATGGTTGAATGATTATCATTTTGTCTGCATTTAGCATGCCTGACAATCAAGACTTTAGAGTTTCTGCTTCTGCGTGGCAACTAGGGGATCAGGTCAGACTCAGAAATGGTGGAACACAGAAATTCTGTGTTCTTCAGCTGGCTGTTGGCTGCCACCACTCTTCAGAGCCACCTGCCCTGGATTATGCTGAGGGTCACTGACCAGGCTTTTCAACAACATTGTGAGGGAGTATTAATACCTGTATCATTAATGAAAATACTGTGGCAAAGAGAACAAGTAATTTGGGCTAGGTCATGTAGCACATTCTGGGAAATTCTGGATTGTTTAATAACCATGGACTCTAAGTACAGTGGTAACAGTAAAGAAATCCCTCGCTTCATGATTCTATGAGTACAGGATTATTATTACAAGAAGTTGGCATCTCTGTTCCCAAAGGCTAAGTGGCAAAGTCACCAAATGAAACTTGTGCGATGGCAAAAAAATTAGGCATTAATTTAAGAAAAACTTATGCCATCTTGATAGGATAATTCTGATAAGATGTGAGCTTTTCTTCCAGTTCGATGTCAACTTTTAGCTTGTTTTAGAAAATATGTTTTCTTTGCTTAAAGGATAATGTGTAACTTTACAATTGTTGGAATTCTACAATTAATATGAGATGATTAGGAGACCCCATAATACTGGTGACTTAGGAATAACTTCTATTGGCATTAGGAAGCTGAAGTCCTATTTTTAGTTAAAATAAAATTATGGGGGAGGAAATCCTATTTACTACTCTGTATCTTAAAAGATGGAGGCTGTAATCCTTCTTCCAAAAAATGGTGAAAGAAAATCTTGACTATTTATTTCATTGTAAAGAAAGGTCCGATACTTACGCCTCTTTTCTGGACATAAAAATTATAAAACCAAAGGGAAAAAAATGTTGAGCACCAGAATGCATGCTCCATGAAGGCAGGGTTTCTTTGTCTTATTTGTTCTTCAATATATCCCACAATCTTAGAAGAGCACCTGACACTTAGGTAATCAGTAAATATTAACATTTATTAAGTGAACAAAAACCGACCTTAGAAATCAAATTCAAATTTGTATTCCAATTACAGTTTGAGGTGTTCAATTAGTCCAAACCATGAAGGAGTTTTTGAAGATAGTGATTTCACCCATTAGATTCAAAAAGAGTTGATGTTGTTAACTAAGTATATCATCCTTATAAACTGCTATTTACTCATCATTCTTGGGCATACTTGAATGACACTTTTATTTGCCCAAAAATGAATCTTAAAAAATTCCTGTTTGTTTCATAATGAGTAATTTTTTCCTTGGGCTAATTTTTAGATTTTTAAAAATTAAAATAAAATACTATAGGGCCTTTCACAACAAATAAAAACTAGTTAGAAACTATTGTGCAGCCCAGTTAAAAAACAAAGCAATAATAAATGTTATGCTATTATATCCAGTCAATTTTTATTCAATTATTGGATCTTGACTTATTTATCTAGATTTTTTTTCAGAAAACGAATGATTGAAAGCAATATATATAATTTACAGCTAAATTTTCAATAAAATATATGTAATATATAATTTAGCAAATTAAGAGAATATTTATACTCATTATATTTTGTGAGTTTTTCTGCAACCATGCGGAACATAGAGCTTTATTTTTGTTGTTGTTATTTAATATTTGAACCACCTCTGATGAAATGCAGAATTGCTTTTAACATGTTGAGTACGGAAATATGGGGTTTCCAGAGTGCATTCAGATTTGGAAGTAAATCTACTAATTTTACTACAGTTGGCATAATGCAACAATGATTTCTTGCATATGACATCAAAAGCACAGATAACAAAAACAAAAATATACAGGTGAAAAGATATCAAACTAAAAAGTTTCTGCACATGAAATAAAACAATCAATGAAATAAAAAGGCAACCTATAAATGGAAGAAAATATTTGCAAACCATAAATCTGATAAGGGGTTAATTTTCAAAATATGCAAGGAACTACTATAATTCATTAGAAAAAAATTAAAAATGAGCAAATAACTTGTACAGAAATTTCTTTAATTGTATTAAAAGATTTTTTTAACATCATTAATTAACAGGGAAATGCAAATCAAAACTATAATGAGGTATCATCTTTTACCTGGTAAAATGGCTGTTATCAGAAAGTCAAAAGATAACAAATGTTGTTCAGTGTATTAAGGTTCTCCAGAAAGACAGAAGCAATAGGATATATTAAATATAGGTATCTGATAGGAGATTTATTAGGGGAATTGGCTCACATGATTAGGGAGGCTGAGAAGTTCCATGACAGGCTGTCTGTGAGTTGGAGACTCTGTGGCACTGATAGCATGCCTCAGTCCAAATCCAAAAGCCTCAGAATCAGGCAAGACAAGGTATAATTCTCAATCTAGGGGGATGCTCATGTGAGTCCTGGAATCCCAAGGCCAGAGAGACTGGAGTTCTAATGTCCAAGGGGAGAAGGAGGAGAGTGCTGAAGGAATGAGAGAGAGACAAAATCCTTTTCTCCTTTTCTGTTCTATCCAGGACCCAACCAATTTGGATGGTGCCTGTTCACTTTGAGGATGGGTCTTCCCCACTCAGTTTACTGACTCACATGCCAATGTCCTATGAAAACACTCACAGACACACCTGCATGTAATGCTTTATCAGTTCTCTATCTATTTCTTTATCCAGTCAAGCTGACACCTAAAATTAACTATCACAGAGAGAATGTGGAGAATGATGCAGTCACTAAGGAAAATAGCATAGAGATTCCTCAAAATATTAAGAATAGAATTATTGTATGATCTAGTGTATTAGTCCATACCTGAGACTGGGCAATTTACAAAAGAAAGAAGTTTAACTGGACTTACAGTTTCACATGGCTAGGAAGGCCTCACAATCATGGCAGAAAGCAAGGAAGAGCAGCCACATCTTTCTTGGATGGCGACAGGCAAAATGAAAGCTTGTGCAGGGAAACTTTCCCTTATAATCCCATCAGATCTTGTGAGATTTATTCACTATCATTAGAACGGCATGGGAAAGACCTGCCCCTATGATTCAATTACCTCCCACTGGGTCCCTTCCACAACACGTGGGAATTCAAGATGAGAATTGGGTGGGAAAACAGCCAAACCGTACCATTCCACCCCTGGCCCCTCCAAATCTCATGTCCTCACGTTTTAAAACCAGCCATGCCTTCCCAACAGTCTCCCAAAGTCTTAACTCATTTTAGCATTAACTTCAAAGTCCAACTCCAAAGTCTCATCTGACATAAGGCAAGTCCCTTCTGTCTATGAGCCTGTAAAATCAAAAGCAAATTAGTAACTTCCTAGATACAATGGGGATACAGGCATTGGGTAAATACAGCCATTCCAAATGGAATAACTTGGCCGAAAGAAAGGGACTACAGGCCCCATGCAAGTCCGAGATCCAGTGGGGCAGTCAAATCTTACAGCTCCAAAATGATCTCCGTTTTCTCCATATCTCACATCTGGGTCACACTGATGCGAGAGGTGGAGTCCCAAGGTCCTGGGCAGCTCCACCCCTGTGGCTTTGTTGGGTACAGCCTCCCTCTTGCCTGCTTTCACAGACTGACATTGAGTGTCTGCAGCTTTTCCAGGTACATGGTGCAAGCTGTCAGCGGATCTACCATTCTGGGGTCTGGAGGATGGTGTCACTCTTCTCACAGCTCCACTAGGTGGTACCCCAGTAGAGACTCTGTGTGTGGGCTCCAACACCATATTTCCATTCTGCACTTACCTAGCAAACTTCTGCCTAGGCATCCAGGCATTTCCATACATCTTTTGAAATCTAGGCAGAGGTTACCAAACCCCAGTGTTTGACTTCTATCTACTCACCTTCTCAACACCATGTGAAAGCTGTCAAGGTTTGAGGCTTGCACCCTTTGAAGCCATGGCCCAAACTCTACCTTAGCCCCATTCAGCCATGGCCAGAGCAAATGGGACGCAGGGCACCAAGTCCCGAGACTGCACACAGCACAGGGACCCTGGGCCCAGTCTGTGAAACCACTTTTTCCTCCTAGGCCTCTGGGCCTGTAATGGAAGTGGCAGCTGCAAATGTCTCTGACATGCTCTGGAGACATTTTCCCCATTGTCTTGGGGATTAACATTCAGCTCCTCGTTATTTATGCAAATTTATGCAGGTGGCTTGAACTTCTTCTCAGAAAATGGGATTTTGTTTCTTTTGCATTGTCAGGCTGCAAATTTTCCAAACTTTTATGCTCTGTTTCCCTTTTGAAACTGAACGCCCTTAACAGCACCCAAGTCACCTCTTGAATGTTTTGCTGCTTAGAAATTTCTTCCGCCACATACCCTAAATCATTTCTGTCAAGTTCAAAGTTCCACAAACCTCTAGAGCAGAGGCAAAATGCTGCCAGTCCCTTTGCTAAAACACAACAAGAGTCACTTGTGCTCCAGTTCCCAACAAGTTCCTCATCTCCATCTGAGACCAACTCAGCCTGGACTTTATTGTACATACCATTATCAGCATTTTGTTCAAAGCCTTAAAGAAGTCTTTAGGGAGTTCCATACTTTCCCACATTTTCCTGTCTTCTTCTGAGCCCTCCAAACTGTTCCATCCTCTGCCTGTTACCCAGTTCCAAAGACAGTTTCCCATTTTTAGTTATCTTTTCAGTAGCACCCCACTCTACTGGTACCAATTTACTGTATTAGTCTGGTTTCATGCTGCTGATAGACATACATGAGACTGGGCAATTTACAAAAGAAAGATGTTTAACTGGACTTACAGTTTCACATGGCTAGGGAGGCCTCACAATCATGGTGGAAGGCAAGGGGGAGCAAGTCACATCTTACTTGGATGGCAACAGGCAAAGAAAGAGTTTGTGCAGGGAAACTCCCCCTTATAATCCCATCAGACCTCGTGAGAGTTATTCATTATCACGAGAACGGCATGGGAAAGACCTACCCCCTTGATTCAATTACCTCCCACTGGGTGCCGCCCAAAACACAAGAGAATTCAAGATGAGATTTGAGTGGGGACACAGCCAAACCATATCAATCTAGCAATTCCAAATAATTAAAATCTCTATCATGAAGAGATATCTGCATCCCACATTGATTGCAGTGATATTCACAATCGCTAAGACATGAAAACAAAACAAGTTTCTATGGATGGATGAATAGATAAAGAAAACATGGTCTATATGTACAATGGAGTATTAGCCTTTAAAAGAAGGAAATACTGTCATTTTCAACAACATAAATAAACATGTAAATATGTAGGACATGATGCAAAATGAAATAAGGCAGTCACAGAAAGACAAATACTGCATGATTCCACTTATATGAATTACCTATAGTAGTTAAATTCATGGAGTCAAATAATTCATTAGTGGTTTCCAGGTGATAGGGGTTGGGGAAATTGGGAGTTGCTAAATGGGTATCAAGTTTTAGTTATGTGAGACGAATAAGTTCTCAAGATCTGCTGTACACCCTGTGCCTGTAGTTAACAATATGGTATTGTGCACTTTAAAATTCCATAAGAGGGTACATCTTATGTTACGTGTTCATATTACATGCAAAGAAGCAAAACAAACAAACAGAAAACAAACAAAAGGACACAATGACATTTAGAATGTATTGGATATGTCAATTACCTTAATTGTGGAGTGGTATCACAGTTGCATGCATATGTCCAAACTCATTAAATTGTACACATTAAATATATGCAGTTCTTTATATTTCAATTGTACCTCGATAAAAATGGTTTAAAAATAAAAGCATAATATCGCTTATGTAGACAAAGCAAACATTAAACTATTGTTTCTCAAAAAATGGTCCTCATGAATGAAAGCAGGCTGCAATGTCATAAATAAATTCCATGAATAAATTTTTAATGCATAATACACACTATTCTTTATTTCAGAAAATAAGTTTGAAGTTATAACTACACATTTTAATAAACACTGAGCTCTTCCTTTGTGCAAATAATTTTCTATAGGTTTTTATATTATAAATTTTAGAATTTTATTGTAATCCTTTAAAAGAAAAGATTTTGTATTGTTTTTAGATTTGTAAATTTTATCTTAATTTTATATGCTACACAGAACAATGTTTCTTGTGACGTTTATAATACAAATGCCTAGCTAGCAGAATTCCATATATTCAATAAATACTCTGAATTGTCATGAGTTAAATTCAGAAGATATAGTTTTCTGTTGACACATTTTGTCATGCAAGAAAGCATTATATGGATATTTGTATTAAAAGTGTATATGTATGTATGTATGTGTTTGTATGTTGCAGCTAAATATATATATGTTGTAATTTAAAAATACTTTTTGATTAATAATCCATTATAACTTAATAAGCAGGTTGGTAGTCAAATTAATTCTATGAACATTCATTCTCAACTGATATTGTTAGTCACTCTGACATCTAAATAAAAGTAAATTTCCAAGGCTACTTCTATAAAACAGTACAGTTTAGTGATTCTGATTCCAATATGTTACCAGCTTTGACTTTATGGAATATGAACTGCTTATAAAGATAATATGGTGGAAAATGCATTCACTATTTATTGGAACTAATTATCTTCTCCATACTACTTTTTAATGATTACTTCTGCTTTATTTGGAATGACTATAATTGAATCAATTTTTTTTTGGGGGGGAATAAAGAACTTTATTAAAAAGTTTTGAAAAATTGGAATTAGAACCAATCTCTGTTGTAAAAACATCCCTTGTATTAAAATAACTATTGTCACTTCTAGTTTTTGCAGGGTTAAAACAATAAATGTAGACTACATTGACCCTGTATGCCATACAGTATGAAAAAATGATGACTTTTTCTTATCAGTGATAGGGAGCTATTGAAGGTGAGGGAGTGACATACTTGTATTTGTAATTTAGGTGATGAACTGGTGATATTGGTGAGCATAGCTGGAGGGGAGGAGGCAATACAGGTTACTATTCAATAAAGGTGAAAAATAATGGAGCCATAAAAAAAAGTTTTGTAAACCTGGAATAGGCAGGGAGTAGAAAACAAGATATTTCATTTACATTATGATGGACGACAGACACCATTTATGAGGTTGTTTGCTGTAGATGTAAGAGATAGAGGAAAGTATATTTCAGTCTTTACCAGACAGTTAATGAGTCCAGCAAAGCTTTCCTAATAGTCTCATATTATATCTTACATCATTTTACTCACTGCCCTTACATTTCCTGAACCTTAGTCCCTGTGTAAGGCAATAAGCTACACTTTAAGTAATATTTGTGCCTGAGAAAAAGAAATGATGGTGTATCATTTGAAAAGAATTTCATAATTTTCTATACTACCATTGAAAGAACATTTTCATGCTGTCTTAGGTCAGTTTCCTAGGTTTATTAAGATATTGAACCTCTCAGGATAAACTGTTGGGTAATGGATGAAGCAGAATTGGATAGAAGGAGTTGAATTGAAATTAGAAGCAACAAAGCCCTTGGCTCTGAGGCTGGCATGGCCCTTCAGTGTATGCCATATTTGAGGCAAAGCAGTCAAAATTTTTACCTTTATTTACTAGTCTTTGGATGTATGCTTTCAGGGAAAAATAAGTCTTGGGCAGGATACTTTGGCCCAGTTCCCGGAGAGGGACGCAGCTGAGAGTGCTTCAACCACCAGTACATCCCCATTCCACCAGGCTTGATGCCTTGATATAAGTGTTTCAGTCCTGTAAGCAAAATCTGGACAAAATATCATTGCATCTACTACAAAATGAAAGACAGAAAATAACTTAAGAATTTTCAAATTATGGGCTGAGCATCCCAAATCTGAAAACCCAAAATCCCAAATCTCCAAAATCTGAAACTTTTTGAGCACCGACATATCATTCAAAGAAAATGTTCATTGGAGCATTTCTGATTTTTGGATTTGGGATATTCCACCAGTATGAAGCAAATATTTCAAAATCCAAGGAAATTTGAAATCCAAAACACTTGTGTTCCTAAGCATTTTGGATGAAAGATACTCAATTTATGCTGCCAAACACACATACACACACACACACACACACACACACACACACACACACACACACACAGAACAAAATCAACAATGACAAAAAACCAAACCAGAAAGACAGTTCGCTTTATGGGAATTGGTTTCTCTTTTATTTATGTTTATATCACATTTTTGAAAGAGGAAAATAAAGACAAAGGTCATGATAGCTGCATTAGTATGGATTGATCCGGCTCAGTGAACTGAATCCCCTAAATGAGAATTTCTAGAGTAGTTAAAATAGAAAGAACTTTTTAACAGGGACTTTGATTGATCACCATAACCTATACAAGCTTTTGCCTTAGTGATATGGTGAAGATGAAATGCTACAGCTTGTTTGAAATGAAGAATGGTAGTTAGAAAGAACATTTTCTCATGTTCATCGGACAATGTAGAGACTTAAGAGTCGGCAACTTTCTGTTCTTTGTGCCTAGAATTTATTTCTGCTTACTATTATAAGAGCTAAAGTTCTCTGCTGAGGCAATTCTAAACTAAATCTCTTTTTCTTCCTGTAGTTATTGGGTTCAAAATCAAGTGAAATTCTTCACCTATTATATTTTACGAGAAAGGAAATTTAATTAATAATTTTCAAGCAGATGTTCACACCCACTTTTTGTTTCATTGAAACATATTAAGTGTTTACTGATCACTGTATTAGTACTTTAAATATTTTATAAGGCCTCTCAATTTTTTATAGTTCAGAAAGTAAATATTAAAAACAATTATTAAAATAACACAAAGAAAATAATGTAAACACCTTGTAATCTCTCTAAGAATTTTAGAAACATGAAACAATTGCAATTTAACCAGGAAGGACCAGCAATGTAACAGCTGAATAGTGAATAGCTGCATGAGGGAACTGATGATAAAAGAATCTTGATGCTGACCACATCTTCAAAGTCAGAATGTAACTAGGGATAAGCCCTGTGATTCTCTCATCCTTTGGTACATAAACTTAGTCATGAGAGGACTACAAAATAATAATAGAAGAGGTGATTTTCCGACTTATATATGGTAAAAGATCTGCTTCTAACAAATAACATAAACAAACATGGAGAATATAAAACTACATGATTTGGGTTTTCAAAGAGACCCTAGTGATTAAACTCACTCATTTAACAAATAAGGATATTAAGGTAAAAAAAAGTAACATTTCCCAATCAAAATAACATCTGTAGAGGCATTGACATTCTTGCCTCTACTCTCCCAAATGTCCACTAGAGAACAAAGGTGTAATCTTAGTATCTAGCACAAAACTTTTGTTTACCATGAATATGCTACTATGAACCCCATAATATTTTGCTGATTTCTAAAATGTTGAATAACAGCTGTTCATGTATACATCTATTGCTCCATCCATCTCTCAGTTTTTCTGTAAATTGTGGTATCTCTTATTTATTTTGCTAAGGTAACTATTGTCCACCTTGCATATTAATCTACTCACAGTGTATCATTGTCCCATTTTAAACATGAAATAAAGATAACTGGGTTATAGAGGTCAATTATCTTGTTCAAGGCCACGTAATTATTTTGAGACAGTTTCTGTTTCCAGACCCAAATGGCTCTGACTCCAACTTTGTTTCTTCATTCTAAATACTTGAATGGGCTTCTGATACCAAATAGAAACTCAATAATAGTGTGCTGAATTAACGAATGAATAAATAGTGGGCCAATAGTAGAATCTGTGCTAGAACCATCTCCTCCTTGTAAATTTTAAGTGTGTTCTTTGCATTAATCAACACTATTTCCCCCAATTCTTCTATTGTATTTATTTAAAATTTCTTCTCTTTTAAAAAATTTAACTCCAGTAACATCTCTAATAAACCATTAATTTAAATGAGGCAAAACATCTCAACCTTTATTTAAATAAGAAATATAGCAGAGTCATAGACTGGGTTTCCTTCTCCTCTCCAAGCATGTGGGAAAGAAAGGAAATGTCAGTAATTCTCTCCTGGTTGATGAGAAAACATGTAAGACTTCATTATTTTAGAAAACAGAGATGTCAAAACAGAGATATCTTATTAGATATTACCAACGGCAACAAATTATTAGCTTACAACCAATCAGAATCACAGATGTTAAGGAGGTTAGGACTTAGTTTCACAAGATATAGCAAACATACCCATAGTTCAGGATTCTTAGAATTGTTAAAATAACTCTTCAAAAACAGTTGCATAATGCAGAGTTACATCTGTTTTTCTACAGCTGTAAATGAGGAGGGGATAGTTCTCCTTTGTATCTTGCTGAGATTTCTTTCACTGCAGTTAGGAGGGTTTGCAGTTTTCAAGACCAAAGCTACAGTATCATTAGTTAGCTCCAAGAGAAGAAATGGTAGGCCAAAGAAGCCCAAAAATCACAGCATGCAAAGGAAATGGCACAAAACAGGATTATTAAAAAACAATATAGAACAAGCTGTATTTTTTATCAGTAAAGACTTCCCCAAATATTCTAGCTGCACAATTTTCTATCACTTTCTTGATTATCTTCACTAAACGTTAAACCATTTAATATTTTATTACATACTATCTCTTAGTATATAACTAGGTATATCTTATTTACCTACTTCATTTTCCATAATTTTTACCATAGAAATCACATGGTTCTTCTAGGTCAGGATCCATAAGAGCTGTTCTACAATGGCCTCTTGGAATAAATGAAATACTGCTTTGTAGGCCTGATCTATCATGCTATATGTCGTATAAAGGGAAAGAATGAGGCAAGATTAAAGATAGGGTGGTTTGACCAATAATAGTTAAGTTTCAGGAAAAAAAATGGTTCCTATGAAATACATCTAACCTTTGTGTTCTATTTTAAAGAAAGCTTCACGTTGTTCAGTAGATAAGATGTATTCAATATTGTACACACTAAAAATTATTATTCATCTTATGGTCTATTTTAGAGCCTTTTCAAAATGCTTTAAAATGCAAAATTTATTCACATGAAGGTTATCCTCTAAGAAAGATGGTTTACACATAAATATATAAATATATATTAAAAAGTAGCTATATAAGAAAAGAGCAACACTGAAAAACAAAACAATAATCAGCAGTGAGATATTTCCCACTATTATTTAGCTTCACTGAGTGCAATATACGGTTTTTCCAACAAAGCAACATAGTACAATGGAAAGAAAACCATCTCTGGATTAACACAAATCTGACTTCAAATATTATTTTAAAAATCTACCTTCTTCATAACCTTGAGCAAACCATCTAATTTCTCTAAGACTCAGTCTTCTCAAATGTCAGATGGATAAAAACTTTTTTTATTGTTTTTAGTCCAAAGTCATAAACATCTTCCAATGAGAGCATCTGATCAGCATGGATACTTTTACCACACTCAAATTTGTCACAAAGGGAATTCATGTTTTTATTAAAATTTGTCTAATCTTACTATAGATAACTGTACAATCCTTTTATGAATGTTATACTATTTTGAAGTACAGCAAATATTCATATAGCTTGATGAAACACACTTTGGGACAAAGAAAATTTTGGGTCATCTAAAAGCACATTCCAAGAAGGGACAAGATGGCTGACTAGATGCAGCTAGTACATACCTCTTTCATGGAGAGGAACCAAAATAGCAAGTAAATAATCACACTTAAAAGGCTGGGCGCAGTGGCTCATGCATGTAAACCCAGCACTTTGGGAGGGAGAGGCAGGTGGATCACCTGAGGTTGGGAGTTCAAGACCAGCCTGACCAACATGGAGAAACCCCGTCTCTATTTAAAAATACAAAATTAGCTGTGTATGGTGGCACATGCCTGTAATCCCAGCTACTAAGGACGCTGAGGCAGGAGAATCACTTGAACCTGGGAGGTGGAGGTTGCAGAGGTGGCACCATTACACTCCAGCCTGGGCAACAAGAGCAAATTTCTATCTGAAAAAGGAAAAGAAAGAAAAGAAAAAACAAAAAAAAAAATCAGAATACATTATCTGAGAGAGAACACTGGATTCAACAGAGAAGTGATAGGAAGCACCAAAAGCAAAGAAGAAGAGGAAAGCACAGCAGCCTGTTTGTTCAGGATCAGCTGGGGGCTGAGAAGGTTGGAGACATGGGGAAAGGGTAAGTGAGAGAACCCCAGGGCTCCATATTCCTTCCACAGATTTTCACAATCATAGCTACAAGAAAGCCCCTCAACTTTTGAGGGCCTGGAAACTAACATAGGGAGCCATTTCGAAATTGCACAGAGGCACTGCTCCAGAGAGGGAACTCATGTTGAGTACCACAAGCTTTTGAGCCGTGAGCAGCTACAGCATGGTACCATTCTGAGAGCTCAGCCTTCAAACGACTGGGGAGGGATGAGCTCTCCAAATTGGGGAGTGATGCCACCACTGTTGACACTGGGCAAAAGAAAGAGAGGGTAGGCCAAGAACTTTAATGAGCCCCAAGGACAAATATGAACACCACTGCTGTTGGGGGCTGTGGGACCAAAGCAAAATCAAATTTTGTACCCTACAGCTGCCTGCCTACATTGTGCCTACTGATAGTGGCTTCACCCTCCCTGGTGGCAGGCCAGTAGCCAGCACCTGATGCCATTATTGCTGCTCCTGGAACAAGGAGGGAGAGTGTAGACTGGGCGCTTTTACATGCCCCAAGGACAAATATCACCACAATTGCTGCAAGCTTCTGTGGGACTAAGGCATGAGCAAACCGTATGACCTACAGCTGCTTGCCTATGCAGCTCCCACTGAGAGTGGCACCATCCTCCCTGGTGGCAGGACCACAGAAGAGCCACTGCTGCCCCCATTGGAGCATTCTGCCAGTGACCTGGAAATCGCCTTATATTAGTCCATTCCTGCATTGCTATAAGGAACTACCTGAGACTGAGTAGTTTATAAAGAAAAGAGGCTTAACTGACTCACAGTTCCACAGGCTGTACGGGAACCATGGTTGGGGAGGCCTCAGGAAACTTACAATCATGGTGGAAAGTAAAGAGGAAAGAGGTATATCTTCACAGAGCAGAGAAGGAGGAAGAGATTGAAGGGGAAAGTGCTACACACTTTTAAACAACCAGATCTTGTGAGAACTCACTATCATGAGAACAGCAAAGAGGAAGTCTGCCCCCATGATTCAATTACCTTCCACCAGGCCCCTCCTCCAATACTGGGGACTACAATTTGACATGATATTTGGGTGGGGACACAGAGGCAAACCACATCACAGCCCATCCTGCCTATTATGGTCTGTGCCTGAACACACTACCAGGGGACCTAAAGACAAGTTTGCTGGACTATTCCCATCCCCCCAGTACTCAAGCACAACACCCAAGGTATCACCCTGCACAGTCCACCACTTTTGGCACCTGAAAACTCCTCCCAGGGTCTGAGGTCAGGACAACCCAATCTGCTGATACCACTACAGCTGTCACCCACCTGCCTGAGCCACCTGCATGCCAGGGACCTGGTTCATCTAAACCTTCATAGCCACTGTCAATACCAGCATGGACCACTTGGATTCCAGTGGGTTTCCTTATCACTGCTACTGCCATTGCCCACATCACACCCACTTCCCCCGGGCCCAAGAACCTCACCATATGCCTGGCCCACTGCTGGCACCTGAGCAAGTTGCCTGAAGCCCAAGAATAAACCCTCTTGGTCCTCCTAATACTGGAGCCAGCATACACTGCTTTAGGGCTTAGGTGCAGGCATGCTCAGCCCACTGCTGCCACTGCTGGGACCCTCACTGGTCCACCTGGCATCCTAGTCCCCAGCAAAACCTTACCACACCTTCAATAACTGCACCTTGAGCCACTGAGGAGATCACAGACACCATTGATGCTGGTTATGAAAGAAATCATACAAAGACAACACTACTGCATGCACCCAATATCAAAACCAAAATACCTTACCCCAACAACATATGTAATTATGAGGAAAAATCCTTCCCTATAAAAGCAAAATCAAAAAATTGGAAGAATCAACAACTATTACACCAAATGTATAAATATCAATATAAGGACACAGGAAACAAGAAAAAGCAAGGAAATACAACATCTCCAAAGAAACACAGTAATTCTACAACAAATCCCATTTTAAAAAAATTACAAAATTCTGGATAAAGAATTCAAAATACTGATTTTAAAGAAGGTCAGTGAGATAAAAGAGAATTCTAAAAAACCATACAGAAAAAACATTCAGGATATGAATGAGAAATTCACCAAGGAGACAGACATTTTTTGAATGACCAAAGAGAAATTCTGGAACTAAAGAATTCATTGAATTAAATAAAAAATACATTCAAAAGCTTCAATAATAGACTAGATCAAGCAGAAGAAGAAGCCTCAGAACTTGAAAACAAGTCTTTTGAAATAATCCAATCAGACAAAAATAAAGAAAAAAGAATGAATAAAGCCTTTATGACATTTTGAAAAACAAAGTGACTGAATATATGAATTGTAGGTATCCTGGGCTTTTTGGGGAGAGAATGAAAGGGTTAGGAAATCTATTTAATAAAATAATAAATGAAAAGTTTCCAAGTCTAGCAAGAGACTTAGACATCCACATATAGGAGGCTCAAAATTCCCAAACAGATACAATGCAAATTATAGTCAAATGGCACATTATAGTCAAATTGTCTTAAGTCAAAAGAGAAGATTCTAAAACCACTAAGAGAAAGACATCTAGTCACCTGCAACACCTATAAAGGAACTCTCATCAGAATAACAGTGCATTTCTCAGCAGACACTTTACAAGCCAGGAGAGAATGGGATGACGTATCCAAAGTGCTGAAAAAAATTGCCACCCAATTATATTATATCAACGAAAATTATGCTTTATAAATGAAGGAGAAATAGTCTTTCCCAGACAAACAAATGGAAATTGATCACCACTAGACTGGTTATAAAAGAAATGCTGAAGGTCATCCTAAATCTGGAAATGAAAGGATGGCATTTATGATCATGAAAATCTAAGAAATTATAAAACTCACTGGTAAACCAAACACACAAATGAGAAAGATAAAGGACCCAAGTGGTACAACTACAGAAAACCTCCATACCAAAGTGAGAAGCAATAAGAATAAAGTAAAAAGGAATGTACAAAACAACCAGGAAACAACAATGGGACAGAAAAACTCTAACATATCATAGTAACCTTGAATGCAAATGAATTAGAAAATGTAAACTGGTAGAATGAATAAAAAAACATGATCCAGATATATGTTTCCTACAAGTAACACACTTTAACCTGTAAAGACATACAGATTTAAGGGAAGGGATGAAAAATGATATTTTATGAAAACAGAAACCAAAAGTGAGCAGGAGTAGCTATACTCATATGAGATACAACAAACTTTAAGTCAAAAACGATATTAAAAGAAAGGCAAAGAAGGTCACGATATATTGATAAAGGAATCAATTCAGAAAGTGGAAATAACCATTTTAAATATAAATGTACCTAACACTGGAATACTGAGATTCATAAAACAAATGTTAATAGATCTAAAGATTCAGATTGACTGCAATACAGTAACAGTGGGAGATTTAAATAACTCACTGTCAGCATTAGACAGATTTTCTAAAATACAGTGGATTTAAACTGAATTTTAGACCAGATAGACCTAATAGACGTTAACAAAACATTATATTCCAAACACCGCATGTTCTCACTCATAGGTGGGAATTGAACAATGAGAACACTTGGACACAGGGCAGGTGTGAGGTCACAGGGCGGGGAACATCACACACCGGGGCCTGTTGGGAGGTAGGGGGCTGGTGGAGGGACAGCATTAGGAGAAATACCTAATGTGAATGACGAGTTGATGGGTGCAGCAAACCAACATGGCACATGTATACCTATGTATCAAACCTGCACATTGTGCACATGTACTCTAGAACTTAAAGTATAATACAAAAAATTATAATCCATACAGAAATTGGAAAAAAAAAGTAGAGTCCTTAACATTTTGGGGACTAATCATATTAAGCAGCCAACTCCAGAACCCCAAAACCAGCTAAAGAACTCCATCCTTAATATTTTGCTCCTCTAGAACCACTCCTGGTACCAAAATCTCTATTAGTCGAGGTTCCCTAGAAGGACAAAACTAATAGAGTGTATGTGTGTGTGTGTATGTGTGTGTGTGTGTGTATATATATATATATATGGGAGTTTATGAGGAAGTATTAACTCATATGATCACAAGGTCTCACAATAGGCCATTTGCAAGCTGAGAAGCAAGGAAGCCAGTCTGAGTCTCAAAGCTGAAGAACTTGGGGTCCAATGTTTGAGGGCAGGAAACAACAAGCATGGGAGAAAGATGTAGGCTGGGAGGCTAAGCCAGTCTAGCTAATTCATGTTTTTCTGCCTGTTTTGTATCCTGACCATGCTGGCAGCTGATTAGATGGTGCCCACCCAGATTAAAGGTGGGTCTGCCTTTCCCAGCCCCTTGACTCAAATGTTAATCTCCTTTGGTAACACCCTCACAGACATACTCAGGATCAATATTTTGCAGCCTTCAATCCAATCAATTTGACACTCAGTATTAACTATTACATATATTATTAAGCTTAACCCAATTACTGAACTATATTTGCCTGAATTTTAATTGGAAGCTAGATATACATAGTGTTTCATCAGAAATCACTTTTTTCTATTATTTTGACTAATTCAACTCAAAATAATATTGGTATATTTTGTGAACAAAAATTTGGTTATTTTTAAAGCTTAGGAAATTGAATGCTTTTTCTGTGTGGCACATTTTTATTTATTAGGTCTTACCAATTCAAATCCAAATATATATGTTTGTGAAATGTCAGAATAAAATAAAATTCACTTACACTAGAATAAAATAAAATTCACTTACACCTAAAATGTTGCTGAATATAGTTTAAAATCTTTAAATGATTTCAGATGAACTTGAGATATGTCTTTTGCCTTTTATAACCACATTTAATGCCACTTTTCATTTTCTCTTTGAAAGAGGAAGTAGTAGGCCAGGCGTGGTGGCTCGCACCTGTAATCCCAGCACTTTGGGAGGCTGAGGCAGGTAGATCTCCTGAGGTCATGAGTTCGAGATCAGTCTGGCCAACATGGAGAAACCCCGTCTCTACTAAAAATACAAAAATTAGCCAGGCGTGGTGGCACATGCCTGTAATCCCAGCTACTCAGGAGGCTGAGGCAGGAGAATCTCTTGAACCCAGGAGGCAGAGGTTGCAGTGAGTCAAAATTGTGCCATTGCACTCCAGCCTGAGCAACAAGAGTGAAACTCCATTTCAAAAAATAAAAAATAAAAGAAAGAGGAAGTATTAGATAACATAGAACATGTTAATTCCGTGCTCCATTTTAGAATTAATAAATTTTTAAAAATTTAACTGGTAAAAAAAATGTAAACAAAAAGGTTAAGAAAATAGGCAACTCTATATAAAACTAGATCCATAGTTGGGAGTGGCATTGAATTTACAACACATTTTTTTCATGTGTTATTGTGGTGAAATATATAACATTATTTTCTATAAAATATAATGTTGGACAAAGATGCAAGAAATTGGGACTATGGGACTGTGGAATAAAGGCAACTCTTAAAAGTTTTATGAATCTAGAAAGATGACTAGCATGCTGAAATAAAAATGTATTTGAAATAGGTTCTATTCCTTTTTGGGGGTTCTAATATGAAAGCCAACATCTCACACCCTTGACTTTCTGGAACTAATAAACACTATAAGTTATATGCAAGGAAAGAAATATTACCTTGACCAGTCCAATCAGCTCCAACCATACTGGCTATTAATGCTATGTTTAAAATTGCAGTCAGATCACCCCTGCTTCCATAGGGGTGTATGGGATACATGAGTGGTTGAGTTTTAAACAAAGATAACAGGAAATCAGAAATGTTGGCTTTCATCTTTACTCCCAATATTCCTAGGAAATTCCAGGGGATAGACTACCACAATCATTTGATATGAAGCCAAAAAGCACATGCCACCAAGAGATGAGTGTTTGACAATTCCTGGGCAAATGTTCCTTCTGAGCAATGACCTTAGTAGGTGGAAAAGGTAAGCTATTGTACCTGTAAAAGCTGTATAAATCATGAACCAAGTAACCTAAAAGCTCTACAGGACAGACTCAAAATACATTTTAAAATACATTACTCAAATTCTTATTCTCTTATGAATGCATATTTAATTTGTGGTAAAATCTTCTTCAAACTATTCCACTCTTTGGGCTAAATTAAAACTAGATAAATTTTATGGCCCTATTACAATTATTATTTAATTTTTCTGGAACCGATTTTTGTTAAGAACAAGGGATAGTGATTCAGATTTTAATTCAAATTCATTTATTTTATCAAACTCTCACCATGTCCTTGATTCAACTCACCTTTGTGACCCTAAGAATAAAAAATACTCCATATTTTTTCCTTCTTCTTTTTATTATTTATTTATTTTTATAAACAATATGTTTTTGGGGAACTGGTGGTGTTTGGTTACAGGAATAAGTTCCCTAGTGGTGATTTCTGAGATTCTGGTGCACCCATCACCCAAGCAATGTACACTGTACCCAGTGTGTAGTCTTTTATAACTTGACCTCCTTCCATTCTTTCACCTTGGTCTCCAACGTCTGTTGTATCATTCTAATGCCTTTGCGTCCTCATAGCTTAACACACACTTATGAGTGAGAACATATGATGTTTGGCTTTCCATTCCTGAGTTACTTGACTTAGAATAATGGCCTCCAATTTCATCCAGGTTGTGGCAGATGTCATTATTTCATTCCTTATTACAGCAGAGTAGTAGTCCATGGTGTGTATATGTATACCATATTTTCTTTATCCATTTGTTGATTGATGGGCATTTGAGCTGGTTACATATTTTTGCAATTACAAATTGTGTTGCTGTAAACATGTGTGTGCAAGTATCTTTTTCGTAGAATGACTTCTTTTCCTCTGGGTAGATACCTAGTAATGGCATTGCTGTATCAAATGGTACATGTACCTTTAGTTCTGTCAGAAATCTCCACACTGTTTTCCATAGTGGTTGTACTAGTTCACATTCCAACCAATAGTGTAAGAGTGTTCCGTTTCACCACATCCAAGCCAATATCTATTAAATTTTTTTTATTATGGTCATTCTTGCAGGAATAAGCTGGTATTGTATTGTGGTTTTGATTTGCATTTCTCTTATAATTGGTGATGTGGAGCATTTTTTATATGTTTGTTAGCCATTTGTATATCTTCTTTTGAGAACTGTCTATTCATATCCTTAGCCTGCTTTTTGATGGGTTTGTTTGTTTGTTTCTTGCTGATTTGTGTGAGTTCCTTGTAGACTCTGGATATTAGTCTTTTGTCAGATGTATAGATTGTGAATATTTTCTCCTACTCTGTGTGTTGTCTGTTTACTCTGCTGCTTTTTTTTTCCTTTTTTTTTTTTAACTGTGCTGAAGCTTTTTAATTTAATTAAGTCCCGTCTATTCATCTTTGTTTTTGTTACATTTTCTTTTGGGTTCTTAGTCATAGAGGCTTTGCCTAAGCCAATGTCTAAAAGGGTTGTTCCCATGTTATCTTCCAGAATTTTTATGGTTTCAAGTCTTATAATTAAGTCTTTGCTCCATTTTGAGTTGGCTTTTGTATAAGGTGAGAGATAAGGATCCAGTTTCATTCATCTGCTTGTGGCTTGATAGTTATTGCAGCACCATTTGTTTCCCCACTTTATGTTTTTGTTAGCCTTGTTAAAGATCAGATGACTGTAAGTATTTGGCTTTATTTCCGGGTTCTCTATTCTGTTCCATTGGTCTATATGCCTGCTTTTATTCCAGTTCCATGCTGTTTTGGTGACTACAGGCTTAAAATATAGTTTGAAATAGGGTAATGTAATGCCTCCAGATTTGTTCTTTTTGCTGTCTTGCTTTGGCTATGTGGGCTCCTTTTAGGTTCCATATGAATTTTAGAACTGTTTTTTTTTCTAGTTCTTGAAGAATGATGGTGATATTTTGATGGAAATTGTGTTGAATTTGTAGATTGCTTTTGGAAGTATGGTCTTTTGCACAATATTGATTCTACCCATCCATGAGCATGGAGTGTGTTTCCATTTATTTGTTTGTCTATGATTTCTTTCAGCAGTATTTTGTAGTGTTCCTTGTGGACATCTTTCACCTCCTTGGTTAGGCATATTCCTAAATATTTTATACTTTTGCAGCTATTGTAAAAAAGGTTGAGTTCTTAATTTGATTCTCGTCTTGGTTGCTGTTAGCATATAGTGGGTGTACATTATTTTGTGTACATAAATTTTGTATCCAAAGACTTTGCTAAACTCATTCCCAGTCCTTGGAGCTTATGGGATGAGTCTTTAGGGTTTTCTAGGTATAGGATCATGTCACCAGCAAACAGTGACAGTTTGACTTCCTTTTTACCGATTTGGAAGCCCTTTATTTCTTTCTCTTGTCTGATTGCTCTGGCTAGGACTTCCAGTATTATGTTGAATAGAAGTGGTGAAAGTGGGCCTCCTTGTCTTGTTTCAGTTCTCAGGGGGAGTGTTTCAACATTTCCCCTTTCAATACAATGTTTGCTATGGGTTTGTCATAGATGGCTTTTATGAACTTAAGGTGTGTTCCTTCTATGCCAATTTTGTCAAGTGTTTTAATCATAAAAGGATGCTAGATTTTGTCAAGTGCTTTTCCTGAATTTATTGAGATGATCATGTGATCTTTGTTTTTAATTCTGTTTATGTGTAGCATCACATTTATTAACACTTACTGTGGATGTTAAGTCATCCCTGCATCACTGGTATGAAACTCACTTGATTGTGGTGGATTTTTTTTTTTTTTTTGATATGCTGTTGGATTCCATTAGCTAGTATTTTGTTGAGGATTTTTGCATCAATGCTCATCAGGGATATTGGTCTGTAGTTTTTCTTTTTTATTTTATTATTTTCTGGTTTGGGTACTAGGGTGATACTGGCTTCATAGAATGATTTAGGGAAGATTCTCTGTTTATCTTTCGGAATAGTGTCAGTAGGGTTGGTACCAATTCTTTTTTGAATGTCTGTTACAGCTCTGAATCTGTTTGGTCCTAAATTAATTTTAAATTTTTGTTGGTAAATTTTTAATTAGAAACAAAACAGGAGATATTACTACTGATACCAAAGAAATACAAAAGATCATTCAAGGCTACTATGAACACCTTCATGTGCATAAAATAGAAAACTCAGAGGAGATGGATTAACTCCTGGAAATATACAAGCATCCTAGATTAAACCAGGAAGAAATAGAAACTGTGGCATCAATAGTAATATCTCCCATTTCTTTTCTTCTAATTGAGCTTATTTGGATCTTCTCTCCTCCATTTTTGGTTAATCTCACCAGTGGCTTATCAATTTTATTTATCTTTTTAAAGAAGCAGATTTTGTTTTATTTATCTTTTCTATTTTTTTGTTTTTGTTTTTGTTTCAATTTCATTTAGTTCTGTTCTGATCTTGGTTATTTCTTTTCTTCTCCCTCTTGGGTTTGGGTTTGATTTGCTCTGTTTCTCTAGCTCCTTGAGGTATGACCTTAGATTGTCAATTTGTGCTCTTTCAGACTTCTTAATGTAGGCATTTAATACTATGAAATTTCCTCTTAGCACTGCTTTTGCTGTATCCCAGAGGTTGTGATAGGTTTTGTCACTATTCTCATTCAGTTCAAATAAGCTTTTAATTTCCATCTTAATTGTTGGCTCAACAATCATTCGGGAGCGGGCTATTTAATTTCCATGTATTTTCATGGCTTTGAGGATTCCTTTTGAAGTTAATTTCCAATTTTATCCCACTGTGGTCTGAGAGAGTACCTGCTATAATTTCAATTTTCTTGAATTTGTTGAGACTTATTTTGTGGCATATCATATGGTCTATCTTATAGAATGTTCTATGTACTGATGAATAGAATGTATATTCTGTAGTTGTTGGGTAGAGTGTGCTGTAAATATCTGTTAAGTCCATTTGTTCTAGGGTATAGTTTAAGTTTATTGTTTTTTTTTTTTCTTAACTTTCTGCCTTGATAACATGTCTAGTGCTGTAAGGAGTATTGAAGTCCCCCACTATTATTGTGTTGCTGTCTATCTCACTTATTAGGTCTAATAGTAATTGTTTTATAAATTTGAGAACTCCAGTGTTAGGTGCATACATACATTTAGTATTGTGATATTTTCCTGTTGGACTAGTCCTTATATCATTATATAAAGTCCCTGCTTGTCTTTTTTAACTGCTGTTGCTTTAAAATTTTTTCAGTCTGACATAAGAATAGCTAATCCTGCTCACTTTTGGTGTCTAGTTGCATGAAATATCTTTTTCCACCCCTTTACCTTAAATTTATGTGAGTCCTTGTGTGTCAGGTAAATTTCTTGAAGACAGCAAACACATGGTTGTTGAATTCTTATCCATTCTGCAATTCTGTATCTTTTACGTGGAGCATTTAGGTTATTTATATTCAATGTGTGTATTAAGATGTGAGGTACTATTCTATTCATAGTGCTACTTGTTGCCTGAATGCCTTTTTTTTTTTTTTCATTGTGTTAATGTTTTATAGGTCCTGTGAGATTTAGGCTTTAAGAATATTCTATTTTGGTGTATTTCAAGGATTTATTCCAATATTTAGAGCTTCTTTTAGCAGTACTTGTAGTGCTGGCTTGGTAGTGGCAAATTCTCTCAGCATTGGTTTGTCTGGAAAAACTGTATCTTTCTTTCATTTATGAAGCTTAGTTTTCACTGTATACAAAATTCTTGCCTGATAATTGTTTTGCTTAAGGGAGCTAAAGATAGGACCCCAATCCCTTCTAGCTTGTAGAATTTTCTACTGAGAAATCTGTGTTAATCCTATAGGTTTACCTTTATAGGTTACCTGGTGCTTTTGTCTCAGAGCTCTTAAGATTCTTTCCTTCATCTTCACTTTAGACAATCTAATGACTATGTGCCTAGGCAATAATCTTTTTGTGATGAATTTCCAAGGTGTCCTTTGAGCTTCTTGTATTTGGATGTCTAGATCTCTGGGAAGGCTGGGGAAGTTTGTCTGGATTCTTCCCTCAAATATGTTTTCCAAACTTTTAGATTTCTCTTCTTTCTCAGGAACACCAATTATTCTAAAGTTTGGTCATTTAACATAGTCCCAAACTTCTTGGAGTCTTTGTTCATTTTTTAAATTCTTTTTTCTTCATCTTTGTCAGATCGGGTTAATTTGAAAGCCTTGTCTTTGAGCTCTGAAGTTTTTTCTCCTACTTGTTTGATTCTGTTGCTGAGACTTTCCAGCACATTTTGCATTTCTCTAAGTTTGGCCCTCATTTCCAGAAGTTGTGTTTGTTTTTTATTTATGCTATTTATTTCCCTGGAGATTTTCCCATTCATATCATGTATCACTTTTTTGATTTCTTTAAGTTGGACTTCACCTTTCTCTAGTGCCTTATTGATTGGCTTAAAAGTTGACCTTCTAAATAATTTTTCTGACAATTCAGAGTTTTTATTTTGGTTTGTATCCATTGTTGTTGAGCTAGTGTGATCTTTCGGGTGTGTTAAAGAACCTTGTTTTGTCATATTACCAGAATTTTTTTTCTAGTTTCTTTTTATTTGGGTAGACTACATCAAAGGGAAGAACTGGAACTCAAGGGCTGCTGTTTAGATTCCTTTGTCCAACGGGGTGCTCCCTTGATGTGGTGTTCTCCCATTTCCCCTAGGGACTGGGCTTCCTGAGAGCCAGACTGCAGTGATTGTTACTTCTCTTTTGGATCTAGCCATCCAGCAGAGCTACTGGGCTCCGGGGTGGTTCTGGGCACTGTCTGCCAAGAGTCCTGTGATGTAACCTGTCTTCTGGTCTCTCAGCGTGGATACCAGAACCTGCTCCAGTAGAGGTAGCAGGGAAGAGAAGTGGACTCTGTAAGACCCCTTGGTTGTATTTTTGTTAAGTGTGCTGGTTTTGTGTTGGTTGGCCTCCAGCCAGGAGATGGCGCTTTCAAGAGCACACCAGCTGCAGTAGTATAGGGAAGATCAGGTGGTGGGCGGGGTCATAGAGCTCCCAAGAATTATGTCGTTTGTCTTTGGCTACCAGGACAGGCAGAGAAAGAGCATCACGTGGGGACAGAGCTAGGCGTATCTGAGCTCAGACTCTTCTTCAGTGGGGCTTGCTGTGGCTGCTGTGGAGGATGGGGATGTGGTGGTTCCCAAGCCGACAGAGTTATGATCCAGGGAATTACGGCTGTCTCTTCTGCATCACGCAGGTTGCCAGGGAAGTGACAGGCCTCACCCAGCTCCCATGCAGCCTACAGCCTGAAAGGCTGGTCTCACTCCCATCATGCCCCCCTAACTGTACTGAGTTTATTTCCAGGCAGCCAGTGAGCAGGGCTGAGAGTTTACCCCAGGCTACAAGCCTCCCAAGTGAGTAAGCAAGCCAACTCATAGTTCCTCGGCTGCCTCACGGAGCTTGGAGCAGCAATCCACCTCCTTCAAAGGGTCTGTGGATTCTCTTGGCTTTCCTGGTACGTTCTTGTGGTAGTTCTTGGAGCAAAAGTTAATGACGTGGGTCTCCACATGCTGCTCTGTCCACCTGAGTGGGAGCTGCAAGTTAGTCCTCCTGCATGGGTCGTATTTTTTCTGGCTTTTGTTTTTCTTTTTACTTGTGATCCAAATTGTTCTCTTTTTTCTCAATTCAGTAATGGACCTCACTCTGTCAATCTTGACATCTTTGCCCCTACCTATATAATAGATCCTCCCATCTACTTTCCTTCCAATAAATTGACCAACTCAAAAAGGAACCAGAGGATTTTGTAAATGTGTGAGTTTAATAAGTCACCTCTGAACTTGAGTTTCCTAATTTTTAAACTGTGAATACAGACTTACATATTTTTCAATATCTCATCTAGATTTTAAAGGTATGAAACAAACC
Source organism: Pongo pygmaeus (assembly GCF_028885625.2). NCBI lineage: Eukaryota > Metazoa > Chordata > Mammalia > Primates > Hominidae > Pongo > Pongo pygmaeus. The sequence continues at coordinate 149,963,872 of NC_072373.2, read as the reverse complement.
AAAAAAATATGGTAGATAGAGAAATATAAGAGTCTGTGAGAAAAAATCTGGAAAATAGACACTAGGCACTAGCAGTAAATTAAATAACATGAAATAACCTCTTGCCTGTTCCCTGGTGGTATTCAATGTTTGCTTAAAAGCAGGACAATTTTTCCTTATGGTGGATTGCTTGTTACTTCTAAGTTAAGATAGTAAAAACACTAGACTGGCTATAAACAAGAGCAAAGGGTAATTTGGGGCATTGTCCAATAAGTTGGATAATAAAACACACACTATGATGCTATGATTATGAGTAACAGCCATCATCTCTGCCTCTGATTAAAAAAAAGGAAACAATTTCTTTGTGAAATATGTAACTGAAATTGAGATAAGATAGCAATGGGATGTGATTCCTCCTTCACATATTTTTTTCTTAACTTGTCCCACTGATCACAAAATCCACACCACTACCTTACTAATGTTATACCTGTTTGCCCCAAAGCTTTAGTCATACAAATAATTTTTCTGTGCTGTTATAGGGTTTAAGTATACCTTTTACTCAAAGACTTACAGAAACTAGCCTTAGGAGATCCAAATAGTGAACCAAGTTTACAGTGTCCCAACTCGGGATGAAATGCTGAACAACTGATTTACAGCCTTGTTACCAATGGCTAGTCCACTAGGTGGCCCGTTACTCAAGATAACAATTGCAACCAGATATGCTGACCTGCATATACTACCCAATCACATGTTTTACCCAGCCCAGCCTTTATAGCTTACCCTTGATGTCAATTCCTGCACTTTACCTAAAAAAAAAAAACCCATTATTGACTCTTTTCAAGGAGCCAGCCAGAGAATCCTTGCACCTCCACTGTCTCTCTTGCACTCAAGCACAATGACTGAAATAAAAATCTTGCCTGGGAAATCTGCTTAAATCTGCTTGGCCCTGTGTTAATTTCCATTACATGAGAAGTCTACGAGTCTGTGGCCTGTAACAAAACAAGGCAAAACAGCTTAAAAAGTAAGCATTTTCACCACATGTCCAGGATTATTTGGTTAGATAAAATGAAATACTAATAGCTTAGTATTTCTCAAGAAATTGTGATATTTCCAGAAGAGGCTAACTTACACCAAAATGAAAAAAAAATCAAACTTCAAAATTGTTCATCAAGAATTTTTTAAATCTTCAAATATGAGCTGTTAATTTCTAAAATGTTCAAGTTATACATCTCTGTGTTCAGATAATCCCATATACTATGCAATCCTTAGGGAAATGAAGATATCTTGTGAGAAAATTAAGGTGAGGCTGGGGTTGAGAGTGTATTATCCCCTAAAATGATGATTGGTTGACACTAGGTCAAAAATTCATCTGGAATGTTTAGTGAATGAATATTTACTCCCAATAATGTTTTTAATTCATTGCATTTACTGAACTGAAGTTTCTACTTTTACTTCTTCAGATTTTCTCTGTGACTTTGGGAAAATCATTGTAATGCTGCCTGCCTATTTCATCATTTATAACCTTAATCTTCATTCATTCATTTACTTAAAAAATATCTACCATGTACCTTCTAAGTGCAAAGCAAATGGCTTGCTGCTATGTCAGATAAAGTGACAAATTTAGACATGAGCCTCAGTGAACTTATTGTCTTGAAGAGAACGGAAAAAAGGTGTATAAAGAATGTGTTTTTCATGTTATATAGAGAACTATTATACAGGGTTGAAAGTGACAAATGCCATAAAGAAGTTCAGATAATGTACAACGCATTTTCAAAGAAGGCAAAATTATTTAAGGTAGAAATAAACAGAAATTGAATGAGCTGAAATTTGTTCTGGGTGTAAAAACTCAGGTTGAATTTAAATATCTGAAAATAAGAGGCATATTCCACACATAAGTAGGTATCCACAAAAAACCTCACTTTACTTGGAGTGTAAAATGCAAAAAAAAAAAAAATTAAAAACATAGCATTAATTAAATTTGGATTAAATAGTAAAAAATGCCGATTGCTCGCCTGGTGCCGTGGCTCACGCCTGTAATCCCAGCACTTTGGGAGGCTGAGGCAGGCAGATTATGAGGTCAGGAGATGGAGACCATCCTGGCTAACATGGTGAAACCCCATCTCTACTAAAAATACAAAAAATTAGCTGGGCGTGGTGGCAGGCACCTGTAGTCCCAGCTACTCGGGAGGCTGAGAGGCAGGAGAATGGCATGAACCCAGGAGATGGAGCTTGCAATAAGCTGAGATCGCACCACTGCACTCCAGCCTGGGCGACAGAGAGAGACTCAGACTAATAAAAAAAAAAAAAAAGAAAGAAAAAAAGAGAAATGCTGATTGCTAATGTTATGAGATCAAGTTTTATTTTGTAAAGTTTAGTACAACAGAAGATTTTTGAGGCAGGAAGAGACAAAAATTAGTTATTCTTTTAGGAAGACTGTTTTGTCACATGTATACTATACATTGTCTTTCCTAATTGGGTGTATAAAGGACTTCCACAAACATTTTTACAAAGAGAAGCATCTTACTTTTTTCATCAGCAACCTCATGTGCTACTGTTTGCAGCAATAAAAGGTTATAAACATAAAGAGCTCTATCATAGCTTATTTACCTCAGTACTGGAACAATGTTTCCTATAACAAATTAGTTCACTGAGAATGACAGAGAATAGATGACCAAAGATTTTCCCCAAGTAAATTAGTTACTAAAAATGTCAGTGTCAAAGAAAAATAAGTTTTAGGTTTTGAAGTGCTGTATCACATAAAAATAAACAATACTGGATAGGTGGAGTATCAAATGTCTTACAGTCCATCTTGGAGTGATTCTCAAAGAGAAAATATATTTAATTATAAACAAGAGCAATTTATCCAGAAGCATGTCAGTGAAGGACATACAAATATTTTACCCCAAAATAAATTTGTTTGACATATTTTGAAGAGACTGTCACTGAGCCAGCAAACCCAAGTGCCTTTGCAAAGCTGACTTTTGTGGGGAAAATTTGCATCTGCAGAGAATCTCCATTAATGTAGTCATGCCTCCACTTCCTATGCCTTTCCAGGATCCAGTAGAGACTGAGAGTCTGACATCTTTAAAAGTAAAAAAAACAAAAAACAAAAACCAAACCAAAACAAAAAACACACCATTTACCATCTATTCTTCCAAAAAAGGCTTCATCTACATAACAAGGCCACCTTTGCTATCTAAGCCTCTTTCTTCCTCCCATAACCTGTTTCACAAGAATCCAAACCCTCATTCTTTCTATAACTTGAAAATGGTATAAAAGTTTCTGTAACTCTTTGGGAAATTGGGTCTTCATTCTGAAGGCTCCCATGTGTACATGTTAAAGAAATTTGTATGTTTTCTCTCCTTTTAATCAATCTGCCTCGTGACAGGGATTTTTCAGTGAATCTTTAGGGGGCCGATGACTATGGCCCCCACATCAGCTGGTGAACCTTTTGCACTTTTAGAAGTGATCACATCCAGTGTGGTATATTTACATCTTCTTGCCTGTTTCCTTTTATGTTTAAATTGCTACGTGCCAGCATCACACATCTCAAGGATGGCTTGTCAAAATGTGTTTTGCCAGTTTTTTATAAGATTATCTTTTCCCCAGAAAAACTCACACCGGGATTCCAGTATAGGCAATGAGACTGCCTAATTCCACACCCAGCCCATTATACGGGGCCATTTCTGCTGCTTCAAATATCGTCTTGCTGTGAAGTGCATTCCCTGTAATCATATCCACTCATCTTTGCCTTACTTTCTTTAAATGTCTAGGAACATGCCTTAAAAATATTTGTTTATCCTGTTTTACATATGGTAGGCATTTACAAAATAGAAAGTAAATAAGTAAGTAAATAAATAAATGGCCCATTTGGGAATAAGAACCTTAGGAAAAAAATGCTATTTTTTCAGTCCTTTCTCCAGACATGAGTATTTTGAAATCACACCTCTTCTCATTTTACATTATAACAAAAACACTTTTAATTCTTCATGTGGTTATAAATCTAAACACTGCCAGAGATACATCTCTCATTTCACACTTCAGAAATGATGCAAAAGATCATTGTATCCCCCTAGGGCTTGAAATAATGGGTAGTCATTGCATGTGCTCTAGTTGGAAAAGACTGCAGATTACTTTTTCTTTTAGCCATACCCATCAGGACAACACGTCATCACCACTAAAAGCTTCATTTTTTAACGGGAAGGGGAAAAAATGAGAGAAAAGCACTTGTAAATGTGTTAACTGTTCAGTAAATGTTAATTAACCGTTGAAGGTGGCAGCCAAACTCTTCGTATCCACCAATGCCTTGAAAACATTGTGTGAGATTATCTGCCTTCAAACCCAAGCTGATTTTATAAATTTCTCTTTCATAGAGTAACACATGTAAGATTTTAAATTAGCTCTTCAGAAAGAAGGCGTGATACAAATCCAGCATATAAATAAATAAATAATGCTCAAACACAGGGCTTTGGGTGATTTATTTTTATTTCATTCTGTTTTTGTTTTTGAGGTTTACACATAAGTTGTGTTGATTTTCTCCTTTCACGAACTTACTAAAGTTGATGATTTCTGATGAATTTTTTCCAAATAAAAAACATCTTAGCAGTAGAATTATCGATTTGCCTTGGGAGCTTGTAATAGCTCCCTAATTGTAATGAATGTAAGTATGGACAAACTATTATTAACAGTTTTCTACAATGTGGAAACTTACGGGGTCATATAAGAACTACACTAGTTCAAACTTGGAAACCATTTGCTTGTTTAAATGACTTTAAGCTGATTCCTTCCATTTTTTAGGCTTTCATGTTGTTTCCTATAAAGTTGTGATGACAAATTCTAAGCGTAGGGATTGCATGATGATGTAATTAAATTTTCTGTTTCATAGTAGGACTTTTCAAGTGTGTTGCTGAAAAAAAAAACAAACTCTTGTGAGATATTTAGAGAGGTTTATTCTGAACCAATATGAGTGACCATGGTCTAGTTCAAGAGGGCCTGAGAATGTGTGCCTGAGGCAGTCAGGTTAGTTACGGGTTGGTTTTATACATATTAGGGATACAGGAATTGTAAGTAAGATCGTAAGTCAATGCAAGAAAACTACACATTGGTTCAACCTAAAGAGGCAGATATCTTGACGTATAACCACCAAATGGGTTCTTGCCTGCTGCCCATACAGAGCCAATTTATTAAGACAGGGGAATTGCAATACAGAAAGAGTTTAATTCACGCAGAGCTGCCTGTACAGGAGACCCAAGTTTTCTTATTCCTCAAATCAGTCTCCCTGGAAATTCAGAGACTGGGATTTTTAAGGATAATTTGGTGAATAGGTGGTCAGGAAGTGGGAAGTGCTGATTGGTGGGGTCAGAGATAAAATCATAGGGGGTCAAGTGGTTTTTTTCTTGCTGTCTTCTGTTTCTGGGTGGGATGGTAGAACTGGTTGAGCCACATTACTGGTCTAGGTTGCACTAGCTGGTATATGGGAACACAAGGTCTGCAAAATATCTTGATCACTCATCTTAGGTTTTACAACAGTGATGTTATCCCCAGGAGCAATTTGGGGAGGTTTGAAATATTACAGCCTCTGGCCGTGTGACTCCTATACCATAATTTCTAATCTTATGGCTAATTTGTAAGTTCTACAAAGGCAGACTGCTCCACAGGCAAGAAGAGGGTTTGTTTTGGGAAAGGGCTATTATCATTTTTGTTTCAAAGTTAAACTACCAACTAAGCTCCTCACAAGATTTGTTTGGCTTACACCCAGGAATGAAGAAGGACAGCTTGGGGATTAGAAGCAAGATGGAGTTAGTTAGATCAGATCTCTTTCACTGTCATAAGTTTCTCATGGTGATAATTTCTACAACATTGATTTCAGAAGTGGAAGAAAGTTTACAAGTCATTAGGTGGTTCAAAGATTTTCTGATTCGCAACTGGTTGAAAGAGTTAAGCTTTGTATAAAGATTTGATGTCAGTAGAAATAAAAGTTTGAGTTAATATAAGGGGAGTTGTGTAGATCATTGTTCTTGTTGTGTAGATGAGGCCTGATACGTAGCAGTCTTCAGAGAGAACAGATGGTAAATGTCTCTTTTCAGACCTCATTTATTATTATTATTTTGTGAGACAGGGTCTCACTTGGTCAGGCTAAAGTGCAGTGGCACAATCATAACTCACTGAAGCCTTGAATTCTTGGGCTGAAGAAATCCTTCTGCCTCAGCTTCTCAAGTAGCTAGGACTATGGGCACACACCAACCATACCTGGCTACTTTTATTTTTGATAGAGATGGTGTTTTGCTGTGTTGTTCAAGCTGGTAGCCAACTCCTGGCCTCAAGCAAATCCTCTTACTTCAATTCCCAAAGTGCTGGGATCACAGGTGTGAGCCATAGCACCAGGCCTCTTTTCAGACCTTAGAGGTGTCAGACAGTTAATCTCTCCCAGATTCTGGAAAGACCTGTCCGCATTAATGGAGACTTTCTTCAGATGCAAATTTCCCTCACAAATATCAGCCATTTCAAAATATGTCAAAGAAATATATTTTGGGGTAAAATATTTTTATTTCTTTCAGGGTGTCTATCTGCCATGTGATATACTATACCAGAGTCAGGTTGGAATTTGGCATTTTCTTTCTACGTTGATCTTATTATCTCCATGTTAATGTTAATGTTGGTCAGTTGTACCTAAGCTCCAAAAGGGAGGGGGTATTATGAGGGGTGTCTGTCCTCCTTTCTTGTCATGGATGGGAATCTCATTTTTCAGGTTTCTCTAAGGTCTTCTTGTCCAAAATGGGGTCCACTAATTTGGTTCAAGGGCTTAGGATTTTATTTTTGGTCTACAGTGTTTTATTTTAACCTAATCTAAGTCAAACAGTTCAATGTAAATTAATCAGGTTCACTCTTATAAGGATTTAAAGATGCTCTCAATGTAGCTGATTTTTGTCAAGTGAGTCCCATTATGAAACCAACAGTGAATTCTGTATGGGTATAATATAATTAGTATCTCTTAAAGTTAATTTTCACTGAGCTTTATAAATGAACACAATTAATGTTAAGAGATAATTATTGATATTCTGTGCTCACTTATGAAATGAAAGTTCATATTTAGGTCTCCTCCTCAGCTTAACTATCAAGCAATCTCTCACCCTATTACTTATTTCCATTGTACTATATCCACTCTAATATAGCAATCAACAAATATTTATTGAATATCTACTAAGTAAGTGTAAAGGCTCATACAGCACATCTCACATAATACTCTATCAGCCGTGATACACTCTGGGCAACATGAATGAAGGTTTTGGGCAAGAAGGTGGCTCAATTTTCACTTATTTCCTTTTATACATTTTGATTTTGAAGCATATTAATGCATGATATTCAAAATAACTGAAGGAAGAGAAAAGCATCAGTCTTCAACGGTTTTAAACTGGAGTGAGAAATATACGACGTACATGCACAGGGCCCTATGTTCAGTTTAATGCTCTGCTGTCACTTTCTGGAAAATCCTGATTATCTTGAAACAAGGAAATCTGCATTTGTATTTTGCACTGGGCTCATGAGTTATGTAGATGGATCTTCATCAAATAAAAATGACATTGTAAGGTAGTATGTGGTAAGAATTAAGTGGATAGTATTAACAATCCCTGATAGAATTGATGAGGTTAGAGGAAATGCTCCCCAAAATATGGCACCTTGAAAACTGAGGAAACAGCAGAAGGAGGATGGCCACTTTCACCTTCCTTTCACCTTTCTTCCCTGAAGCAAATCATAAAATGTAGGATGGTCACTCTCTGACTTTCTTGCTCTCTTCTCCCCCGAAGACCCTCATGTGACAGATGTCCTGACTCATACCTAGAGGGTAGGAATGTCACACAGGAACCCCAAGAGGATTCTGAACACAAAAGGCCTTGCTATATTTCCCCCAGTTTACTACCATTAGATTACATGCTTTTGTCCTCCAATCATACTCTGCATGACTGCTGGTAAAAATATACAGATTTCATTGTCTTGTTTAGTCTTCATTTCTGAAAGCTCCCATGTCACATCAAATTATTAAATTAATGTGTATGCTTTTCTCTTGTTAATCTGTGCTTTACCATAGGGGTCTCAGCCATGAACCTTGCAATGGTTGAGAAAAAGATAGTACGGTCCATTTTCTACCCTACAGAATGAAAGGAAAAAAGGAAAACTCTGTCTAAACAAACAGATTATAAGACAATGAAATTCATCATCTGTAAAAGGAAAAGGTTATGTAAAGAATTTTGTTACTCCTGCAAATAGTCCTGTCTCTAATGTGTCTTTATTCATATTTAAATAGGGTTGATCCCTCTATTCCAACGAAAAGATGATTAGAATTCTATGGTCATTATGCTTTTCAACTGTGGCACTAACATTTCTATGTAGCATCTGTTCACTTAGAATGGATTTCTAAGTGCAAACTAACACCTATTACTGCTCAAAAGAGTGTAGGCATTTATTAACTTAGTGAAAGTCAATTCCTCTCTCCTTTAAATGCAAATTTTATACTCTTGTAATATGCTACTGCTCTTGCCCTTTAGAAGAACCCCTTTGGGAGTTGATTGTGTCTCTAATTCATGCAACAGGAGTAACTTGTTGTTAACTGACTGACAAGATACTGTCAGATGGGTCACTTTGTGACACATTTGAACTTAATTGGTAGGAATTGTCAAAACCTTGGTGATGCTTCTGAATGCAAGAGTTTGTGGTTCCAAGCCACCAAATTAAGTTGCACCACAAAATCCAACTTGTTTAAAACAATAAAGACTAACAGACTCTTGCACACCCTAGAGCAATCATTCAGTACCAATGCCGTCCTTGCTCACCTCCCTTACACATGATATTTTATTGACATGAACATGTAGACACGATGCGCTGTGCCTAACTATTCTCAAGAGAGAGACTGAAACTGAGGCCAAGTAACTTTTGAAGCCAAGCTATTGCATCTGACTGTTTCAGCAAACAGATATGTAGAGCTGCCACAGTGGCAAATGGCGCTGAAAGGCACAAGAAAAGTGGGACAGAAAAAGTGCTGGGCAAGACACAGAATGATTGATGGCATGCCTCTTTTGCTGGATGCCATCTGTTGAAGAGTACAAGAAGACAAGTGAATGGAATATAATTTTTAAATAGCTTGTTTCTTTTATGAAATCAATCAATGTAATAGAACTTAAAAATTACATGTTGACTTGCCCTCCCAGATTCAAGCCCTTTTCTTTTTCTGTCAAAAATATTTTTGGTAAGTAAAAAGAGGCCTTATGCCATATGTGTTTTAATATGATAATTTTTAAAACTTATATTTTCTTTTCTTTTCCCAGTTGGAGAAAAGGAAAAATTCTATTGCATACATTCTATTCCAAACATCACTTGAGGAAAGATTTTCAGAACAAGTGATTTCCCATTTTGCAGTTGATTATTTCATTCACTAACATCCCCTAGTGTTTAAAGTCATAACTTTAATTTAGAGTGGAAAAGGAATAGTCAAAACATACTAGTACTACTGTGCATTTTAAATATAGGACTTGTGAAACCTTGTTATACCTGCCATTGTTGACTCCTTAATTTGAATAAGATTCTTAATAGCTTATGTTTATTAAAACCTGCTTTGATTTCCAACCCTTCCAAGGCATCTCCCCTCCCTCCCTCACCTTCACGGAGAAAATAAAAGGATTTCATTTCCACATCTGAATCCAGTGTTTAAAAGTCCTTAAGTCATTTGAAACATTAAATTAGCATCAGGGTATTTTTCAATGAAATGTCGCCAATGCTTTTTATAAAATAAGTACAGTGGAGAGGTCTCATATATTGGTGATGGGGTGCAGCCTATATTTCACATATTTCACATGAAAATATGCATCATTATCGATGAAGGCAAAGTTGTATCTACATTACCATAAGGAATTTGCATAAATCCCCACAGCAATAGGACTTTAAAATATTCTATAATTATTTTTTCCCTTGCAAGTCAAGTTCCTACAATGAATTTAAAATAAGGTAGGTTAGGTTTGTGTGAAAAAAATGAAAATTTACATTTATTCAGTTGCATAGGTTAGAAAAGGAATAGGGAGATGACTTATTCTATTCTTTCACATGTATCTTGAGGATATGTATAATGATTTTAAATATTATGGATCAGTATCAGCATTAAGATAGCATTTTTAACAGTGGAAAATATGTGTATAGGAAAGATAGAACCAATAATATACGAAGAAAGTAAAAATGTCCTAAATTTGTTGCAACAATTTATTGCAATTATATCTCCTTGTTAAAATGCAAAATTCCATTAACCAGGTAATTGTTCCTAGAGAAAAAATATGTCTTAATATCTTTAATGAATTTATAAATGTATTGCTCTGGGGCTTGAAATAACCAGACAGTGTCTTCTATGTCTAGTTTTAGAAAAAAAAATTAGATCTAATTTTGTTTCCTGTTCCCCATGTCTCACCAATGGAATGGTGGCCCCTTAAGATTAATCCTAAATCACTTATAATACAGAGGAGAATAAGTAAGCCATCAAAAATACAAACCTGGTGAAACAAAAACCTAGCTACCTACTACCAGTCTACAGGGCTAGAGATTTTCTTTTTTTTCTAAAAATGCACTAATTAAAGCAGTAAATACTTTTTAAAAGAAGTTTTGCATTTGAACAGAAATCGGGTTCAAACCTGGTTCTTTACCATTTTAATAGCAGAGAGCCTTAGGGAGCATGCTCTTGCTCTGACTTATTTCAGCATGTTAAGCTGTGTACTTAACATGTTTAAGCATGTTCACATTGTTAACATGCTTAAGAATGTTAGCAATGTTTTACCAAGGCAGTTAATAACACTGTTTTATATTTGTAAAACAATAATTGTTTTACTAAGGTGGTTATTAATACTTTAATACATTAATTCAGACCTGTTCATTAAGTCACTAAATATTTTGTATTTATTGAGACCTTACTAGGTGCTCTGCTAGGCAGTGTGTCATAATCTGGGCTTGGAGTTATAAAAGATAAAGTCCATATGTACTATGGGCAAAAATTAACATAAAAGTAAAGCAAGAAAAACTTCCATTTTGAACACATACAAAGCAATTCCCTGATCCCTACCCAACTGGCTTTATTACTACTACTGTAAATAAATCCATGAATAAATATGTAAATAAATAGTTGGTATAAATTGTGAGAAGTAGGATGACAGAGACACATAGAAAACATACAAACGGGAGATAAATTGTAGTAAAGTGCATGTGTTTGTGGTTTCACAGCAGGAGTGTTGCTTTATAGATTCCATTCATTGGGCTCCAAATTGTCAAACTATCTACGCTTTTGCTCAAATAAAAGGAATATGCTGCTCTGAGGTACGCAAGATGGACAAAGGTATTTAAACTGGTGGGAGTAGTCAGAAAGATGAGGAAGTAAGAATAGAATCTGGGAGAGAGAAAATAGTATAGCTCTCTCATCATAGTTTAAGGATTTATCATTCCTAGGTGTGATGGGGCAAGAAAAAACACTATATATAATACTATCCAAAATTTATTAAGAATCTGATAATGAACACATCTATTAGGAGCAGACAAGAGTTTCACAGGCAAAGTTGGCATAGGAGGGCTTCTGTTTTGCCATCATGTAATTTTTTCTTAGTGCATGTGGTGTGGGTATATACACACATACATAAATATTGTTAATCAAACTTGCCTCCATGAACTAATTCAAGAGTGTATACAGGTAGATAGCATTAACCTGTCCTGTATCATGACACTTCCAGATATTCTGGGAAGTGCTACACCATGATTATAATGTTGGTCAAGTCAGGTTGACATCATAGAACTAGGAGGTTACAAGGAGTGTGAAAACAGACACAAGGAGAAAGGCCCGAAGATAACCAATGATGACAGGACAGATGATAAAGAAGTCCTCTAATAAGATAAGGTTAAATTATACTAATTTTAAAAAGCATATGAATACAGTTAGATCTATGCACTCCCCAAAACACCTAGCTGAACATCCTATATATGGTAGATGTTCAGTAAATATGCGTTGATCATGTGGGCATCTGTATCTTGGTTTTCAAATTCAGTCCTCCAATAAAGGAAACCAGAGCTTCTTGGAGCAATGGCTGATTCCAGAGCTGGGTCAAGTAAATTATAAGCTAAACCTGCAACATCTTTTTGTACCAGAAGAAAGAACATGACCAAAGAATGAGAGGCATAATGCCACATGTCAAAAGGACACAAGAACCAACTTAAGGGCATTATTTGCTGTCAAATTTGACACAATTGAAACTTCTAAATAAATGTTGATAATTATATTTCATAATCTGTTGCTTTTAGAATTTTAAAGAATATAAATGAGATGATTGAACACATTTGAATGGAACCTATGTATTAGATGGTAGTTTGCTATCAATTCAATTTTCCTATTTTCATGGTTCTGTTGTGGTTATGTATAGTAATTCCTTGTTTTAAGAAACTACATGCTATAGTATTTAGGAAAAATAATCATTGTTCTCACAAATGGTCAAGAAAAAATAATGAACATAAATACATATGGAAATAGAATGATAAGGTAAATGTGGTAAAATGTTAGCAACTGAAGAATCCAGTGTCTTCATAAAGGAGTTATATGTCTTTATAAAGGAGTTTTTATACTCTTGTATCTTTTTCTGTACATCTGGAATTATTTCGAGATAAAAAATTTAAAAATAAAATAAGGACAATAAAAGCACAATAAGCCTGTTGTTCATACTGAAAATCTCTAACTGAATTTGCCCATGATTGGTTTATGAAACAAGCTGTACTTTACATGCAGCTAAATCTTTTCTTGTGGTCTGTTTCAATAAGTCATTTACAGGGTGAGTTTGGGAAGGTTTGTGAAAGAATTTGTTCTCAAGACCAAGCAAAATATTTTAATTCAGCTTTAATAGAACAAAACAAAACTGTTATTTTACTTTGAAGTATGTTTCCAAGTTTGAATATCAACATGAAACATTAATAAACATTTTTTGAAAAAGTGCAGTGATATTTCCTTACTCCTACTAATATGCAGTGTGAAAAAGACAGATGAAGAGGTCCCCTAACAGTGGTAGTACTCAGAGTCTAAAGATGCTTTGACTGATGATAAGCAACCAACAAACCCTAAGGTCAATGGTGAAGAATAACCTTCTTTGGAGTGTGAAACATTAAAGATTCTCTTTCAAGAAACCATTAAAAAAAAAAAAAAAACACACAGGGTCATCTTTGAAGTCAATAGACACTGATTTCTATTCCATGTACCAAGTCTCCATCTCTAGCTAATAGTTTGTCACATAACCATTATTTACAGACTACTTCTGAGTTATCAAGGAATACTCAATCACATCCAATTATTTATCTATAGATAGTTGCATATTGGTTATAGTTACAAAAACACTTTCATGCAAGAGTTTAAATTTAAACATCCCAGACATATTACAGTAACATTTATTATAAATAAGTTTAAAATGACATAATAGACAACAAAGAAAGTATGATTATTAGTGTTATATATTTAAGTTATAGCATAAGTCATTGTTCATTTCACTTAAAAAGGTAAGTTATAAGCAATATGAACAATAAATGTGCAGTGTTGCAAATAAAAATATACATGCTTAAAAATTAATGGCAGATGTATTTATTTAGTGTAATTATGAGATTATTTGTGTTTTTTCTTATTTTTCCTGTTTTCAACAATGTTAAGGTTTCACTCTTCTATTCTGTAATTAGATAATAGTTATGAGTTATATATATTACAGTTATATCATATGTATATATATATAAAATAATTGTGAATAATACTCTTGTCTGTATAGGGACACTTTAACTAGAATTCCTTTTCTTTAAGAATTCTAGAAGGTTAAGGTTTTACTGTGTGGAATAGTATTGATTACTGAAATAGAACATTATACACTAAAACTGCATGCTATTTAATCCACATAATTAAAGCTGAAAGGATAATCAATAATTTATTTAGCCAAACTCTCCAATAAAGACAAATTATACAAAACAGATATATGAATGTTATCAGAAGTTATCCTAGTCTTGAGTTGACAGATTTCAAGCATAGCTTTCCAATGTTCCCACTGAAAATAAGTATTGAATATCAATGAAAGTCTTTTTTAGTGTTGCTCAAATAGACAGTGTGTACAGAAAACTCAAGTCACTTTATTTATTGGTATAAAAGTGAATTTGTACATCAAATTATATGCTCATAAAAATTTTTGATGGTTGCAAAAGTAGGTTCTACCCTGGGCCTCCAGATCCTGTAAGTCTTAGAACCATACCACTGAAACTGTTCATCAGGAATGCTATTTCTGCTAGAATCAAAAAGAAATAAGTCAAGAGACTCTATTAGAGCTACAATTAAGGAAATAGAGAGCTATCCAAACCATTGTGGCCACTGTTTCCTAGACCCACAAATTAGTACCTGGACCTTGGAGTGCTGCTGCAGAGATACAGCATCCATAATTGGTGCATCCATGACTATACATTGCAGCAACAGCCAAAGGGAGGAGAAGAGGTGCTGCGGACTGAAAAATTCATATGTTGAAATCCTAATTCCCAATGTGATAGTATTAGGAAGTGGCACTGTGAGGAGGTAATGAGATTATGAGGGTAAAGCTCCCATGAATGGAATTAGTGCCTTTATGAAAGAGAAGTCAGAGGGCCCTCTCACCTTTCTGCCATATAAGGACACAGATAGAAGATGGCTGTCTGTGAACCTGGTAGAGGGCCCCAACTAGAACCCTATCATGCTGGCAACCTGATCTTGGACTTCCAGCATACAGAACTGTGAGAAATAAATTTCTGTTGTTTATAAGCTACCTAGTCTACAGTACTTTGTTATAGCAGTTCAAACTGACTAAGACAGGGAAAAACATCTCTCTGATTTCTGTCTTCTAAAGCAAGTGCAAGTACATCTATATGAAGGGAATTAATTGGTATCTTGAAAGCTAAGTGTGAGGGATTCTGGGACATGTAGTTTTAATTTTTCAACATGTGCTATAAGAAGGTATACTAGAAAGATGAATATACTGTATTACTATACTCAATCCACTGTTTTATTCAGATGTTTAGAAACATATCTCAAAATTTTTCGTATAAACTTAAGTGGGTCATGTTGTAAACTGGCCATGATCTAGCAACCTGTTTTTTCTTACCAATTTTTCTGTTACCGATCTTCAATTTGAAATCTTTCCTTTACCCCAAATGACTTACTCTAGTATTATTCCACATCTCATTATCCAGCTATCTTTGAATATAAAAATATCACTCCACAAAATACAGTTTCTGCCATTCTATACCCTTTTGTGAATCTTTTTGTTCTTTAGGTTTTGGTTCAAATCATAATGCCAAGATACTATTCTAAAAATATGACTAACTCCATTTCCTCTTCATTCTTAATTTGATCTCAGTTTGCTTTCTAAGTATGATAGTCTTTTATTCCCTATTAGATTTCAAGGGCCTTAGAATACCAGCTACGCTTGATGTTTATATGAGCTTTCCCTGTATTAGCTAGTATAATGTTTTGTACATAGTAGATAATAAATACTAGTTACCTTATTGAATAAAATGATATGGTTAAAAACACTATATTTTACAAATTATAAATAAAACTAAATTATTTTCCAAATGCATTAGTAAAACACATTGAGATCAAAGTTAAATTGTCAAGGAAATGGATAGTTTTATATAACAATGAGATTATTTCTATTATATTGAATATAACAATATATCCAATAAGAAGGATATGATAGAAATAAATGTACTTGATGTGAGTAGCTGAAAATATTTATAAGTGGAAGATTTATGTGGATACAGAAAAAACATATTTAGAAGACTGCAATGACTATTTGATTTAAGGACCATCATTAAGCAAAATACGGAAGTGGCTGAGTTTGAGAAATGTTTCCAAAATGCCAATCGACTTGATTGATTTAAGGGTCTCTGGACACCTAGCTCCTAAGACATTAAGAAGTGAGTTGAAGAAGAGATTTCTGATTATACCAGGAAAAAAATGGTGTCATGTAAAGGAATAAGTCCAGATGACCCTAATTAGGTCAACCTGATTTCTATGATACATCCATTTCATTTCCAGATGTTTCCATTCCCAGCAGAGCTGCTTCTGGCAAATCAACTGTGAAGCTACTGATGTTATTTATTTATTTAGTTATTTATGCATCTATTCATTTATTTTACTTTTAGCTGAATAATGAGTTTTAACAATAACTTTTGGCAAGCTGTGTAAAAATTCTGCGGCATATATATTTGCAAATGTATATCACTAGATGCAATTGTAGGACTAATGTTGGAATTGAGCAAGAAACTGTGCATTTCATTGTGCCAGCTAAAGCTAAGATGACAGGCTTTATTTCAATTTAAATAAAACCTGAAGGTAGAGCTGTGGAAAGCTGGCTCAAACTGTCTGGCATTCTGCCTAGAAGAGAATCTTTGATAGTGTTCTTTAGACTATATTAGCTTCACCAGTTTTTCCTAGTTAACATTAAAAATTTAATTCTCCAAACAGTATAATTCATCAGGATTTTGCAATTGTTTCATCTGCCTCCCTCTTTCCCACATTTTATAAAGCAGTTCATTCAAATCAAGAACCTTGAATTCACAAAGTGAATAATCTACATTTTGCTGACAGTTTTCCTTTCTGAATTTAATATGATATTGTCATTCAAAACTTGGAAGTGCCATTTAATTATATGCTACTGCAGAAAACTGAGCTCTGGGTAGTGCATATTCCTAAGGCCTAAAGGGGACTTTTAAAAAATGTATTTCTTAACTTTATGTAAGTGTTTAGGGGCTGGGGGTTATCATTCAAAGTGAAAGTTGGATTAAGAAGCATTTGTAGGTTGTGATCTGCTTATGAGAAAAACAGTCTGCCTTACATCTGCATTATAGAAAGAAAGTACTCTCTCCACAAACGTGCCAAGAACATGAAGGAAAAAATTCATAACCCCAAATGGACTAGCTTTTCATTTCTATTTCTTTGGGCTCTTGGTTCCTCATGTCTTGATGTATGAGCAAAGCAATTTTCCCATACCCCAGAGTCACAACTCTGCAGTTACCGTGAATCTTTATGTTCACATTCTACCACCATCTCACCCTACAATGTCATTACTGAAGGTCATTAGCAGATATTAACATGTTCCAAAAATTAAGTCATTGAATTAATTTATTTGTGGACATCTTTTGATAATCTCATGAGATCTTGTGAGTTTATTGAACAGATAGATCCCTCAGAGTCATTGAAAACCAGATCAAAGTCTCAGCTGTCTGCTCAATTCCCTTGGTCAGACAACTCTGTCACCCCCTCTTGTCAGTGTTTTGGAGAAAAGAACCAGTAGAGATTAACAAATATGTTATATTCAGCATGTATAGGAGGTTTCTTCCAATTTTGAAAAAACACCTTTCGGCTGAAAAATTCAAATTATCTCTTGATTTCTCACATATTATCTGATAATTTTTATTTCTACTCTGAAACTTAGCTTATGTTACACTTAGTTTATGGGATAAATTTTTAATAAACAACACTCAATTATTACTTTTTCTAGAGGTGATTTCCTCTTAGACATTGCTTTGTCTCCTCTCATCTTTCAACTTACCTGGCTTCTTTGCAATTGTTTAAAGCTTCATGCAGCAAAGATTTAGTGATCACTTACTATGTGCAGGGTCTCATATTTAGATGCTGTGATGGGTGCACTTTTAGTTACTATGCTTTTTCTTTTCCAAGTAAAATAGTAGAAATGTAAGAGACACCAAGATTTTCATGGATTGCTGTATAGTTTTGTTTTATTTATTCTTTTTCTGGCAGTGAGAGACCCCTAAGCTCTCTCTTAATCTGAATGGCCAAGGCTATAAATACTCTTTCCAACAAATAAGTATGTCTTACAGAAAGAAAAGTAATATAAATTTTAAGTTAAATATAGAACTTTTTTACTAGATTATAAATATTGTTAACAGATACAACATAGAATTTTATACACGATTTTTACATCAACAAATAAGGACTTGAATTCAGAGTTTAATAATTAAATAAAACCAAATGTTGGCAGCTAAATTAAAATAATGAGAGATACTCAGATTCTGATGGAATACAATTTTGCCGTCTTTTTAATAAGCCTCAGAAGATTACTTACCAGAGTTTCTAAATGGTGAATAACATAGTTTGGTCCCTTCAAAAAACGTTACCAGAGAGAAAGATTTTAGTGCAAATACTCATTTGGAAGCAAGGTGAGGCAATAAGAAAGTGAGACAAAAAGGAAAGAAAGTCAATGGAGGATGTGTTGATGAATGGGTTATTGCTGTGGACACCAGAAGCAGATCCTACAAGCAAGAATCTAGCTCAGATATGAGACGGGCTCATTCACAGAGACACCGAGGCACTATTTATCCAGCAATTTCTATTGCTCATTGGTGGATATTTTCTTCTGGTTGTATGTGTGGGAATATTAGCTCCC
Organism: Pongo pygmaeus; assembly: GCF_028885625.2. Classification (NCBI taxonomy): domain Eukaryota; kingdom Metazoa; phylum Chordata; class Mammalia; order Primates; family Hominidae; genus Pongo; species Pongo pygmaeus. The sequence goes on along the minus strand of NC_072373.2, from coordinate 149,945,426 downwards.
TAAAAATCTCCAGTCCAGCCAGGCATGGTGGCTCACGCCTGTAATCCCCGCACATTGGGAGGCCAAGGAAGGCAGATCACTTGAGGACAGGAGTTTGAGATCAGCCTGGCCAACATGGTAAAACTCTATCTCTACTAAAAATACAAAAATTAGCTGGGCATAAAGTATGCCTGTAATCCCAGCAACTCAGGAGGATGAGGCAGAATAATTGCTTGAAACCTGGAGGCAGGGGTTGCAGTGAGCCAAGATCGAGCCACTGCACTCCTGCCTGGGAGACAAAGTGAGACTCTGTCTCAAAAACAAACAAACAAATAAGCAAACAAACAAAACCTCCAGTCTTACCCAGAGCATGGGTCAGAGATATACCTGCAGCTTGAGAAAGTCCTTAAGTAAAAAGAAGCAGATTTATGAGGAAAGAACATACTGCTGGGTACAGGAATTATCCAGTGAAATTGTACGGTGGGAAGAAGCAAATTGGCAAAACACCAATAGTATCTGCCATAGTAATATTGATGAGAAGAGCATTTACATTTTATCAATATTTTTATCTACTTTAGAAATTTAGAATGTTATAATTACTTTCAATCTTCATGTCTCTAGAGCTTTCAAATGTATACTATATAAAACAAAAAACAATATTCTGTGGAAATTTTGAATACAGATAATCTGTTCTTGATGGACTAAATGCATATTTTAAAATATTACAAAATTCTATATTTTTTCCACTGATATATTAAACTAAGAGTTTTTCCTGAAGTTACTACTTTTATTTTGACAAGGGAAAGGGCTAGGTGATTTTCATTAGATGCATCAAGGTCTAACTCTTAAAGATTATAATTCATTAAAAACAAATAAATATATTAATAACACAGTCACATTCTGTTCCATATCTGATATGTTTGGATCTGTTCCCCACCCAAATCTCATGTTCAATTGCAATCCCCATAGTTGAAGATGGGGCCTGATGGGAGGCATTTGGATCATGGGGGTGGACTTTTCATGAATGGTTTAGCACCATCTCCTTGGTGCTGTTCTCATGGTAGTGAGTGAGTTTTCATAAGATCTGGATGTTTTAAAGTGTGTTGCATCTCCCCCCTTCTCTCTCTTCCTCCTTCTCCATCCACTTAAGATAAGTCTGTTTCTTCTTCATCTTCTGCCATGATTGTAAATTTCCAGTGGTTGTCCCAGAAACCAAGCAGGTGGCTAGCATCTTGCTTCCTGTACATCCTGTGGAACCATGAGCCAATTAAACCTCTTTATAAATTACTCCAGTCTCAAATATTTCTTTATAGCAATGTGAGAATGGACTAATAGAGTGTCTAAATTTAAAAATGCTCTTAAGACCAAGCAAGAGAGAGATGGGCTTTGAGATGGTGGTGTGAGTTGTGCTGCAGACTTTCTCTCTAGTGAAATAGCCATTTACCACTGAAAAGTAATTAAGCAAACAAATAAACCAAAAACTAAAGTCTCTGGAAATTATACTAAAGGCATATAACAAATGGAAAAACATCTATTGATGAAAATCCACTAAATCTCAGTAAGAACAATGAAAGTCTGTGGCATTTAAGCTCAACCTTCTCCATATCTCAAGGTGTCAAAAGTTCTACCCAGGTGCAGTAGGCCAAGAATACTAGGTTTTCTGTTCCTGTGTTAATTTGCTTGTAAGTGGGAGCTAAATATTGAGTATACACAGACACAAAGATGGGAATAATACAGTGAGAACTGCTAGAGGGAGGGAAGTTTGGAAGGGGAGTAAGGGTTGAAAAACAAATATCAGACACAATGCTCACTACCTTGGTGACAGGATCATTTGTACATCAAAACCAAGTGCCACACAATTTACTTATGTAACAAACCTGCACATGTACCCCCTCTTAACCTAAAAAATAATACTGAGTTTCTGGCCCAGAACAATTCTAGGACAGAAGTTTCACGTCAGGAGGAGTAAGCTGAGAAGATCAGAGGCTTTTGCCCCCACTCTGTGCTTTGTTTATAGAACAGGGATGAAACTGTGAGAGGCAGATGGTGTCCCAATCCCAGCTGCAGTGCAGTGGCACAAAAGTACTGACTAGGGGGAGGCCAGGCCTTAAGAACAAAGCTCTTGATTGTTCAGCTTAAGGGCACTGAACTTATTTGGTACAGAGTGTGATTAAGTTTATTCCTAAGGGTGTTGTTGGAAACAATGGAGATATTGGTGAGAAATTAAGAGGAGTAATCTCGTTTAACAACTTGAGATTTATGGTAACAAAATATTAGAATAGCTAGAAGTTTAACAGGGAAAGAGGTACTCAAAATAGCTCTCAAGTATAAGAGCAACCTCAAAGACTGGCAACACTCTGTCCTTGCAAAGGGGCGCTATTTTGAGTGGATCAGAATGTGGAACAATTAGGCTCCAGGGCATTTATGAGAAAACAATACAGCAATATAGCAATCAGTTAGAAACTGGTAGAAGCTGACAGTTGGCTGTGATACCAATACAGTCAGACCAAAGTAGGTGTTCAGGAAGAGTGTGTATACATATATATACATATATGCCCAGGGCTTTGTAGTCTGTGGAATGACATAGAGGCTGTACAAGGCAGGAAGAAGAGAGCATCGGTATTCAGGTTGCTACACTGCATTTATCTAAATGTTGGGTTTCAACACAAATTCATGAGAAATGCAAAGAGACAAGAATGTGTGACCTGTGCAAAGAAGAAAAAGCAGGCAAAAAAAAAAAAAAAACTGCCTGTGAAGTAGTTCAAATAGTGGATTTAGTAAACAGAAACTTAAAAAGCAGATACTATAAATTGTTGAAAGAACTAAAGAAGTCTAAAGGTTTAAAGGAAGGCATAATAACAATGTCTCTATTAAGTGGATAGTATCAATCAAGATATAGAAATTATTTTTTAAAAAAGAGTCAAATGGATATTATGGAGGTGAAAAGTACAATAACTAAAATAATAAATGCACTAGAGAGCCTCACCAGTAGATTTGAGCTGCCAGAGGAAAAATATTAGTGAACATGAAGACAGATCAATAGAGACTGTGCAATCTAAAGAGCAGAGAGAAAAAAATGAAGACATCACTTGTTGCTTGTTTGGTTGATTAATGATATGGTTAGGCTTTGTGTCCCCACCCAAATCTCATCTTGAATTGTAATCCTCATAATCCTCATGTGTCTAGGGAGATATTTAGAGGGAGGTGATTTAATCAAGGGGGGTGGTTTCCACCATTCTGTTCTCATGACAGTGAATGAGTTTTTATGAGATCTGATTATTTTATAAGCATCTGGTGTTACCCCTGCTTGCACCTCTCTTGCCTGAAACCTGTAAGATGTGCCATTGCTTCTCCTTTGCCTTCCACCATGATTGTAAGTTTCCTGAGGCCTCCCCAGCAATGTGGAACAGTGAGTTGATTAAGCCTCTTTCCTTTATATTACCCCTCTTTACCTTTATAAATGATAGCTGTATGAAAATGATCTAATACAGTTAAAAATGAATTTAAGAAATGAAGTCAAATAAACAGAGACTCAGAGAAGTGTGAGACATCATTAAGTGCACCCACATATATGTAATAAGGGGAACAAAAAATGGAGAGAAAAGCAGAAAAAGTATTCAACAAAATAGACTAAAAGCTTTCCAAATCTGCTGAAAAATATTAATCTATACATCCAGGAACTCAACAAACTCAAAATAAGATAAAAGTAGGGAGTCCCAAACCCAGATACATTGTAGCCAAAAGGTTGAAAGCCAATGACAAAGAGAAAATCTTGAAATCTGCAAAAGAAAATAACTCATCATATATAAGAAAATTCTCAATAAAATTAATAGTTGATCTTTTCTCAGAGACATGAGATACCAGCAGAGTGGGATGATATATTAAAAAAATGAGAGAGCTAGAGTGAGAGAATAAGAACGGTCAACCAAGAATATTATAGAAGCAAATCTGTCTTTCCAAAATGAAGGCAAAATAAGACATTCTCAGATAAACAAAAACATAAAATTCATTGCTAGCATACTGCCTTAAAAGAAATATTAAATGAAGCTTTTCAGGCTCAAATCCAGTAAGTCCACACAATATTTCAAATCCACACTAAAAAACAAACAGCCCCAATTACTCTAATTATGTAGATAATGGTAAAACCACTTGAATACAAGTATATTAGTAATAACATCAAATGTGAATAGATTAAAAAGTCCAATCCACAGGTAGAAATTGTCAGATGACAAAAAAGTCAAAATCAAACTATATCCTGTCTATAGGAGACACAAAACACATGTTATCTTATTTTTATTTTTATTTTTTTACTATTTAGACCGGGTTTTACTCTGTCGCCCAGGTTGGAGTGTAGTGGCACAATCTCAGCTCACTGTGTCCTCCACTTCCTGGGTTCAGTGTTTCTCCAGCCTCAGCCTCCTGAGTAGCTGGGACTATAGGTGACAAGAGCAAAACTCTGTCTCAAAAATAAATACATAAATAAATAAAATAAAATTAATCAAAACTGAATACAAACCAAAAAAAAAAATTCACTAGAGACAAAGATGGACATTTTAAAAGGATAAAAGGGTTTATGTCCCAACAACAACAGAATACACGTTACTCTCTGGTACACATAAAATATTTATTCAGAGTAGATCACATGCTAACCAATAAATCAGGCTCAATAAATTTAACAGGATTGAAATCATGTAAAATATATTCTCTGACTCAATGAAATTAAGTTAGAAATTGATAACAAAACAAAATTTGAGAAATGTATAAATATGTAAAAATTAAACAACATAGTCCTAAATCACCAATGGGTGAAAAAAGATTACAGGAAAAATTAGAAAATATTTGAGATAAGTGAAAACTAAAGCTTAACATATCAAAATGTATGGTATTCAGCTAAAGCAGCACTTAAGAGAAAATTTACAACTATTAATGCTTATATTACTGAAGAAAAATGATCTCAAATAAACAATCTAACCTTTCATTCTAAGAAACTTGAAGAGAAACTACACAAAGCAATCAGAAGGAAGAAAATAAGAGATTATTGTGAGAAATTAAATGCAATGCAGAAAAGAAAAAGAGAAAGTCAACAAACTAAAGTTGGTTCTTTAAAAATTGAACATACAAAAATACCACAAAAACTAAGACTGATGAGAGAGAGAACTAAAATTATTAAAATTAGGAATAAAATGGGGAACTAACTACTGACTACAATCATTTTTAAAAGGAGTATAAGGAAATACTATGAAAAAATTTTGTGCTAATAAACTAGTTTGTGGAATATGTATGTATAGAGAGTATACACACACACACACACACACACATATATATACATACACACACACATGCATATATACATGGCTCTGCCCCTTATTCCTGACACAGAGCTCCTAAAATCCTTGTGGATAGATATGCGCAAGGAGAAATTTTTGATTTAATACTCTGTCTTCTACTTCAGTTCCTAACACAGAATTCCTGAGACCTTTGTAATTTCCTAGGTGACAGAAGAGTCTTTTGTCCTAATGAGGCCACTCTTGCTGGGCTCCTGGATGAGGGCTGGTCACCAGAAAGACCAAGCTATGATTATAAACTTGGAACTTTCAGCCCCAAATCACATTCTCTTGAAAGGAAAGAGAGGCTGGAGATTGAGTTAATAATTGATCGTGCCTATGTGATGAAGCCTACATAAAAATCTCTGAAGTACAGAGTTTAGAGAGCCTTTGAACTGATGAACATATGTATGTGCCAGGAGGGTGGCACACCTGAAATCCACAGGGACAGAAGCTCTGGTAGTCAGAACACTTCTAAACCTCACCCTATGTGTCTCTTCATCTGGCTGTTCTTCTATATCATTTATCATATCCTTCATTAATATAAGAAACTAGTATACATAAGTAAATGTTTCTCTGAGTTTTGTAAGCCATCCTAGTAAATTAATTGAACCTGAGGAGGGGGTTGTGGGAACCTGATTTACGTTGGTTGGTCAGAAATATAAGTGACAGCCTGCTGCTTTCGATTTGCACCTAAAATAGGGGGCAGTATTGTAGGACTGAGCCCTTATCCCATGAGGTCTGCCTGTAATTCCAGGTAGCTAGTGTCAGAATTGAATTGAATTATAGGACACCCAATTGGGATTTGCTGGAGAATTACTTGATGTTGCGGAAAACTTACACATGTTTTAGTCATAGAAATGTTCTGTGTTGAGTGATGGGTATGAGGAAACTGTTTCTTCGTATGTCTTACAAAGATAAAATAGACAAAAATGGATAAATTCTGAGAAAGACACAGACTACTAAAACTGATTCAAGAAGAACAAATATATATATATATATATATATATATACGAGTTAATGGGTGCAGCACACCAACATGGCACATGTATACATCTGTAACAAACCTGCATGTTGTGCACATGTACCCTAGAACTTAAAGTATAATAAAAAAGTAAAAATAAAAATAAATAAATAAAAAAGAACAAATAATCTTAACAAGCAAAGAGATTGAATTAATACTTAAAAAAAAAAACGAAAAACTCGACATTGAGTGGGAGTTTATAGAAAAGCAATGGGAGAGTAAGAAGGTGGTATTAGAGTCAGAGACATATGTATAAACTCATGTTTAGTTTAATATAGATACAGATGATTACACACAGAAATATTTATAGATACATGTATATACATGGATTAGTATGCTCTCACTTATTTCCTTGTTCCATCAGTTAAGAAGGCTTAGAAGCAATGACGTGTTGGAAGCAACAAACACATCTAGGGCCCAAATTTTGGTTTCTAATATTATTCTCCAACAAGAGAAACCAGGGTTTATTGTAGAAATGACTAATTCTAGGGCTGGGACAGAAAATATTTAAAATGAGCCTGGAGCATCTCATAATACCAGAATGTAAGAAAGTGTTAAAATGTTAATTACAATAACAATTAATAACAATGATAATAATATTAATAAAACCCAGAATGTTGATAGTATGTCAAAACACAAGTGCCAAATGAAAGAGCTTCCAGTGGCCAAAGCTAGAACAATTTGAGCAAGAAAATAAATAAATCTGTATTGGATTATAATCCAAGTATTAAATAAATATCCATAAGTCTATCTTGAAATAAACAAACACAACAAACCATTGAATAAATAGAGAAAAAGATAAATGTTTCATACTGAAGAATTCCAAACAATTTGTATACATACTACATTATCAAGGTGGTGGAGTTAAGTGTGGATTACACATAGAGCCTTTTTTTCCAAAGAGTAGAGTATGGAATGTAGAAATAAAAGAGTAATCTTACAGTAGAGAAACCTGACAAACATTACTTCAATCTGTTAATCAAGGTTAATATCAATAGTGATGTCATGTTGACAGTATAGGCCCTTGAAACAATGTGGTTAAATAATGTGGTTAAAATGATACTTAAACTTTCCCGTCAAAACATGCCTAACCCCAGTTTCAGCATGAGAGAAACATCAGAAAAATCCCAAATTGAGAGGCATTATACAAAATGCCTGACCAGAATTCCTCAAAACTGTCAAGGTTGTTGTAAGAAAGTCTAAGAAATATTCCACGAAACTCACAAAGTAAAGCCTAGACCTAGATGCCTTCACCATTGAATTCTACCAACCTTTTAAATAAGAATTAATACCAGTTTTTCACATAATTTCCAAAAAATAAAGGAGGAGAGAATATAAGTAATTCTATGAGGCCAGTATTACCATGACATCAAAACCAAACAAAAACATAACCAGGAAAGAAAGTTACAGAGCAATATTTCTTATGAATATTGACACAAAAATCCTCAAAAAAAATAATAAAACTAGCAAACTGAATGTAGAAATTTGAGAAAGGATTGTTACTTTACGAGCAAGTGAGATTATCACAGGGCCATCAGTGTTGTTTTTACATTGAAAATCAATCAATATGATACACCATATTAATAGAATGAAGAATAAATATCACACAATTATCTCAATTTTCAATAGATAAAAAAATTCACAAAATTTAGTAAGCTATCATGATGAAAACATTAAACAAACAAAAATACAAGGGAACTGTCTCAACCTGATGAACAACATCTATTAAAAAATCACAACATCATGTTAATGAAAAATTGTATAAGGATCAAGTTAAAATTTCCCCTTCACCTTCTGATTTTCAATTTAAAAAATCAGCTGATAAAAGGCAGATTAGTAGAGAAATGGTGTACAAATTTATCAACATGCATGTGGAAGTACCAGAGAATGATGACCTCAGCAATGGAGTACTAAGCTCGTATACCATTTTGAGGTTACAGAAAGAATGGGTGCTTGGATAATGACAAAACAGGTTATTGTAGAGGGAGAAGAGAAGGCTTTGCTAGCAAAGGTGGCCTTGTTATGTAGATAAAACCTCACAGTAGCAGCCAACAGAGAGAATAAATGGTGACTATTTCTTTCAGACCTTCAAAGGTGTCAGCTTGTGAGTTAATTTTTCCTAGATCAGCTCTTAGAAAAAGTCTAGCTGCATCAATGACAGATATTCTCTACAGTAAAAAATCCTCCCACAAAAGACACATTTTAGCTATTCTTGTATTTTCAGTCCTTCTAAATAGCCGTCTTGAATTATGTCATGAAATTGTAATTTGGGGTGAAATATTTTTGTTTCCTTCAGATGCTTACTTTCCCTCTAAGATCAGCAACAAGGCAAGTATGTTTACTTCTGCCTCTTCTGTTTAACACTTTATTGGAGATTCTAATCTCGACAAATAGGCAAAAAAAGAAATAAAAGGCATCCATATTTGAAATAAAGAAGTAAAACTTTATTTGCAAATGATATTATGGTCTTGTATATAAAGAATCCACTAGAAAACCATTAGAAATGATAAAATTTGGGCCAGGCCCTGTGGCTCACACCTGTAATCCCAGGACTTTGGGAGGAGGAGGTGGGCAGATCATGAGGTCAAGAGATCGAGACCACCCTGGCCAACATGGTGAAACCCCGTCTCTACTAAAAATACAAAAATTAGCTGGGCATGGTGGCATGCGCCTGTAGTCCCACCTACTCGAGAGGCTGAGGCAGGAGAATCGCTTGTACCTGGGAGGCAGAGGTTGCAGTGAGCTGAGATGGGGCCACTGTGCTCCAGCCTGGCGACACAACGAGACTCCATCTCCAAAAAAAAAAAAAAAGAAAGAAGATAAAATTTGGCAGAATTGTAGATACAAATATCTAGACATTAACAGTGAACAATCTGAAAATAATATTAAGAAAATTTCATTTAGAATCATATAAAAGAATAAAATATTTAGGAATAAAGGACCAACTTTTTGTTTCATTTATCTTTTGTAATTTTTATTTCAATTTCATTTCCTTCTTCTCTGATCTTGCATATTTCTTTTCTTCTGTTGAGTTTGGGTTTGGTTTGTTCTTGTTTCTCTAGTTCCTTGAGGTGTGATCTTAGATTGTCTATTTGCGCTCTTTCAGACTTTTTGATGTAGGGATTTAATGCTATGGAATTTCCTCTTAGCATCTTCTTTAGTGTATCCCAGAGGTTTTGAAAGGTTGTGTCAATATTGTCAGTTAGTTCACAGAATTTTTAAATTTCCATATTGATGTCATTGTTGACCCAATGATCATTCAGGAGCAGGTTATTTAATTTCCATCTATTTGCACAGTTTTGAAGGTTCCTTTTGGAGTTGACTTCCGGCTTTATTTCATTGTGGTCTGAGAGAGTACTTGCTATAGTTTCAATTTTCTTAAATTCATTGAGACTTGTTTTGTGGCCTATCATATGGTCTATCTTGGAGAAAGTTCCATGCGCTGATGAATAGATGTATTTTCTGTGCTTATTGGGTAGAATGTTCTGTAAATATGTGTTAAGTCTGTTTGTTCCAGGGTATAGTTTAAATTCATTGTTTCTTTGTTAACTTTTTGTCTTGGTGACCTGTCTAGTGCTGTTAGTGGAGTATTGGAGTCCCCCACTATTATTGTGTTGCTGTCTATGTCATTTCCTAGGTCTAGTAGTAATTGCTTTATAAATTTGGGAACTCCAGTGTTAGGTGCATATATATTTAGGATTGTGATATTTTCCTGTTGGACAAGGCCTTTTATCATTATATAATGTCCCTTTTTGTCTTTTCTAACTGCTGTTGCTTTAAAGTTTGTTTTGTCTAATATAAGAACAGCTCCTCCTGCTTGCTTCTGGTGTCCATTCACATAGAATGACTTTTTCACCCCTCTATCTTAAGTTTATGTGAGTCCTTAAAGACGTAAGAGTGACACAATGGACTTTGGGGACACAGGGGAAAAAGGCAGGAAGGGGATGAAGGTTAAAAGACTACAAATTGGGTTCAGTGTATACTGCTCAGGTGATGAGTGCACCAAAATCTCACAAATCACCACTAAAGAACTTACTCATGTAACCAAATGCCACCTATTCCCCAAAAACCTATGGAAGTAAAAAAAAATTAAAAATTAAAGATGATACAAATAAATGGAGAGGCTTCCCATCTTCATAAATTAAAAGGCTTAATATTGTTTAACTAAAATATTATCCAAGTTGACATATAAATTCAACTAAATCTCTATCAACATCCCAGTTGGCTTTTTGTTTTCCAGGAATTGCCAAGCTGATCCAAAAATTTGTATGAGAATTCAAGGGACACAGAAGAGCCAAACAGTCTTGAAAAAGAACAAAGTCAGAGAATTCTCACTTCTCAATTTCGAAACGTGAGAAAAATCTACAGTAATCAAGACACTGTAATACTGTGGTACTGGCACAAGTATAGACAGCTCACAATGGAGTAGAATGTTAAAGTCAGGAAATAAACCTTTACATTTATAGTTAATCGATTTTGAACAATGGCACCAAGAAAATAAAATGGGGCATAATAATTTTCAACAGACAGTGCTGGGACAACTGGATACCCAAAAGAAAAAAGAAAACGAGAGAGCGAGACTTAGCCATTTCTTCATACCACACATCAAAATTACCTTAAAATTAATCAGAGATCTAAATATAAGAGCAAAAACTCTAAAACATAGAAGTAAATCTTTATAAATTTGAATTAGGTGATAATTTCTTAGATACAGTGCCAAAAGTGCAAGCAACAAAAGAAAAAAATTCAACAAAAAACAACAAAAGAAAAAAAATTTCTTCAATATTGAAAACTTTATTCTGTAAATGATATCATCAAGAAAGGGAAAAGACAACCCGCTGCAGGGAAGAAAATGTTTACAAATCATATTATCTGATAAGGGACTTTTATCCAGAATGTACAAAGAACCCTCACAACTCAAAAATATAAAGACAAACACCAAATTAAAATATGGAAGAAGTATTTGAATAGATATTTTTCCAAACAATGTATACAAATGGCCAATAATACATGAAAAGATTCTCAACATCATTAATCATTAGGGAAATACAAAGCAAAACCACAATGAGATACCAATTCACACTCACTAGATAAACAGTAGTATGCCTTGGCAAGTAGAGAAATCCGCACCCTCATACATTGCTGGGGCTAATGAAAAATAGTACAGAAGGTTTCTAAAATAGGCAGTTTCTCAAAATGTTTAGCATAAAATATGTATGTGGGTATATATACCTAAGAGCAATGAAAACATATATGCACACAAAAACTTGTTTATGAATGTTCACAGAAGCATTATCCCCGGTAACCAAAAGGAGGAAACAACTAAAATGTTTATCAACTGATGAGTGGATAAAGGGTAGTTCCCCTATGCACAGAACTAAAGTTTAAAACAATTAATATGAGTAGTTTTCTAAATACCCAAACAATTTCACTTAAGAGATGCACCATTTGGAACTGGATCTTTTAGTTAGTAAACTATCCTATACATTTGTAGTAACAAAAATTGCAGCACAATACAGAGAACCATTGATATGGTTTGGCTGTGTCCTCACCCAAATCTCACCTTGAATTGTAATAATCCCCATGTGTCAAGGGAGTGGCCAGGTGGAGATAATTGAATCATGGAGGCAGTTTCTCCCGTACTGTTCTTGTGTAGTGAATAAATCTCACAAGATGTGATCGTTTTATAAATGGAAGTTCCCCTGCACAACCTGTCTTTTCTGCCACCATGTAAGATGTGCCTTTGCTTCTCCTTTGCCTTCTATTGTGATTGTGAGGCCTCCCAGCCATGTGGAACTGTGAGTCCATTAAACCTCTTTCCTTTATAAATTACCCCGTCTTGGGTATATTTTATTAGCAGGGTGAGAATGGACTAATACAACCATTGAGGAGAATGGAATGCCAGGTCCCCTCTTATGTTATAATGGACCTATGGAAATGACTGGTATACCAAAGTGCTGTCACATATCACAATCTGCCCTCGATATGCAGAAGAATGGGGGACATCAAAAGCTGCACTCTTTGATTGGATAATGCATGCCCAGGGTGTCTTTATCTAGAAGATCCCTATGTTAGAGACTTGAGAAAATAACCAAATTAATAATTGATGGATTACTACAGTATAGAGCTGTACTTCTTCACTGAAGATTGTAAGCATGTCAATAATACATCATATGAAAATAAATATAAAACTCTCATAAACCTAACATTCTATCATTGTCTTAAAACCATGCTACTTCAGTCAAAGATCACTAATTTGGTCTGCCTCAAAACCTGGGCTTAAATTTGAGAGCTAAGGTATTAGGACATAAAGAAATGGGTACTAGGCAAAACCTGAGGCTGCCTAATACATCTATAATCTGAAGCCAAGTGCCTAATACATCATGGACAACTGAAGGAAAAACAAAAGTCTAACCTCCCTAGAAAATTTTCCTCTCCACTTTTTGTAAGGACCCTCAGAATATTACCTAACAATAGTATAAATGAGTTGATGAATAAACATTATATGCAAGCCTGGAGTTTCCCCTTTAGAACTTAAAACTTTCAGAGATAGTAGCTTCTACCAAAAAAAAAAAAAAATCTCATTTTTACTTTAAAAATTTTTTTTTTGCTATTTTACTAACAGTTATCAAATTTTCTTACATAATTTAATCAAAAACTTACATTAAAATTAAAAAGATAAACTCATGCATGCAAGAACTGATTTTTACAAATTATTTCTAGTTACAGAGTGAAACTCAATTGGTTCTCTGTAGTAATTAACATAGCTGGCTTCTTCAAGTAGTCACTTTGCTTCAGTTCACTAAAAAATAACTATGTTTAGAAGAATAGTTGATTCCAACATGGAAAAAGTCTGAATTATGCTCTAATAGTATCTTCTGACAGCATATATAAAGCAATGCTTCTTAACCAATATGATAGGATAAAACAGAAGCAATTACATAGTGAACAGGCTTATTCATGTATGTATTTATTTATACCTGTCTCTTCCCTAAAAGTGACTGTGCCTACCTATAAACAGCATGTGTGGACAGCCAAGGGTGGCGAGGAAGTGTGAACACTTTAAATCTGGAAAGCAAACAAAGATAAAGGTATAATGGTTAGGGAACATGGCTGTTGAACAAAGATTTCACTAAAATCTTATTCAAATATTATCTACACCAGGAGTTAAATACAGTCATGAGCTGCATAACAACGTTTTGGTTAATGAAGGACTGCATATATCATGGTGGTCCTGTAAGATGATGGTAGAACTAAAAAAATGCTTATGGCCTACAGATACCCTAGCTGTTGTAATGTCATAAAGCAAAGCATTATTCATGCAAATCTATGATTTAAAAAAGGAAAAAACAATGCAAGCTGGCCACCCTACACATATTTCTGAAAAAACACTTCCTCAAGAAAAGACTCTGGCAGATGCTTTAGGAGTATTCCAGAAGGCATTGTTATCATAGGAGATGACAGCTCCATACATGTTATTGCCCCTGAAGACCGTTCAGTGGGACAAGATGTGGAAGTGGAAGGCAATTAAATTGATGATCCTAACCCTGTGTACTTCTAGGTTAATAGGTATATTTTTGTTTTAGTTTTCAACACAAAAGTTTAAAAAGTAGATAAATGTTTTTATATAGCTATAAGCTGTTATAAAAATGTAGAAAAGTTAAAATAATTTAAAATTTTACAAAGGAAAAGTTACAGTAAGCTAAGTTTAATTTATTATGGGAGAAAAAATATTTAAATGAATTTAGTGCAGCCTAAGTATCCAGTGTTTTTAAAATCTTTAATAGTATACAGTAATGTCCTATGCCTTTATATTCATTCACCACTCTCACTCACTCACCCAGGGCAACTCTCAGTCCTGCAATCTCCATTCATGGTAAGTACCCTACATAGTTTTATCTTTTATACTTAATTTTTACTGTACCATTTTTATGTTTAGATATGTTTAGATACACAAATACTTACTATTGTGTTACAACCACCTACAGTATTCAGTATAGTAACATGCTGTGTAGATTTGTAGCTTAGGAGCAATAAGCTATAACATCTAGCCAGGTATTTGGTAGGCTATATGATCTAGGTTTGTTTAAGTACACTCTGTGATGTTCACACAACAACAAAATCACCTAAGACACATTTCTCAGAACACATCCCAGTCATTAAGCAAAGCATGACTATAATCATCAAGGATCCATTAGACCAATCAGGTGGCAGTGAAAGCTTTCAGCAACACTTTGGCAATCCTGGAAATCATTTTTCCATCGGGTTTGGTGAAAATGGGTCCTGTTAGCACTTATTCTTTGGCTCTGTAACTGAAAGTATGCTGCTGGAAAGAAATTTCATTTGGCTGTGTTGCTTTAAATATAATGTAGTGACAGGGCTTTTCTTTCTAAAAGTGTAATCTCTTGACCTTCAATTTGGAAAACTTGCATTAACTTCCAGCTATGCTACAAAGTGCTTGAATAACATTGAAAAACTTTCTGATGTTTCAGTGCTTTGGTTTACTCTCATAAAAATGGTGACAATATCTGTTCTATCCATACCACAATATTATAGTGTCAATACAAAAAAAAATGTAACTATACAAACTGCTGGTGTAGACAATGAGAAAAATTTATATTTATAAAAATTTAATTTCTCTAAATTGATTTCATGTGAACCCTCAAAGCAACTACAGGAACTTTAAAGGCAAGACTCTGATAGGTTAGAATACTTGTACATTTTATGGTCAAAGAGAAGAGATAAAAGGTATTTGTTTGCCCAGTCAATTAATGACGAATTGAAATTTGTACTAGTAAATATGATGGGTTTTGTATGCATATTATCTCATTTAATTACCTCAACAATTCTGAGAGATTTTAATATCTCCATGTATAGGTAATAATAATAACTCGCATGCCCTGAGTATGTATGATCAGGCATCCTTCTAAGCACTGGAGATATACAGGTATTTACTGTTTTCATTATCACAACAACCCTGTGAGATACACACTAGAATCCCTATTTGCAGATGACGAACCTAAAGTAAAGAAAGACTAACCTGGCAGCCGGGCGCGGTGGCTCACGCCTGTAATCCTAGCACTTTAGGAGGCCGAGGCGGGCAGATCACGACGTCAGGAGATCGAGACCATCCTGGCTAACACGGTGAAACCCCGTCTCTACTAAAAATACAAAAAATTAGCCGGGCGTGGTGGTGGGCGCCTGTAGTCCCAGCTACTCGGAAGGCTGAGGCCGGAGAATGGCGTGAACCCGGGAGGCGGAGCTTGCAGTGAGCCGAGACCGCGCCACTGCACTCCAGCCTGGGCGACAGAGTGAGACTCCGTCTCAAAAAAAAAAGAAAGACTAACCTGACTAAAGTCACCCATTTAATAAATATTAGATTTATTAATTAATCTATTAGTAATTATAATATATTAATTTGTTATTCTCTCACAGCCAGGGCACATAAAGTCTTAAGCACTATAAGGCCTCGCCAAAGATGAAGCTAAGACTCCAGCTGCAGTATCTCAAATAGGCTCTTTAGCTTGTCATTTATGAAGGTTTGTCGTCTTTACTTCGAACCATTTTGCTTTTCTTGAAAACTATGTGTGTGGTGTGTGTAATGTTATTAAAAAGAGAATTAATGGAGAGGTGAAGTGGTTACATAGCTATGATCATAATGAAAATGAAATATAGTATTCACATTTGCAGAAAGCAAACATTCTGACTTTCTCAAATCTTGTAATAGAGAATATTTTTTAATGCAATATTAAGAAATATTGCAAAATATCTAAAACTCTCGATTTTCCAAAAAAAAGTGGTATTTTATATTTAGTTTATGCCTCTTGACAACTATTTTTTTTTTTTTTCTTGAGACCAAGCCTCAGTCTGTCACCTAGGCTGGAGTGCAGTGGCGCGATCTCGGCTCACTGCAAGCTCCGCCTCCCGGGTTCACGCCATTCTCCTGCCTCAGCCTCCCGAGTAGCTGGGACTACCGGCGCCCGCCACCATGCCTGGCTGATTTTTTGTATTTTTTAGTAGAGACGGGGTTTCACCGTGTTACCCAGGATGGTCTCGATCTCCTGACCTCGTGATCCATCCGCCTCAGTCTCCCAAAGTGCTGGGATTACAGGCATGAGCCACCGTGCCCAGCCTTGACAACTATTTTTTATGCCTACATTTTTTTGTGAGAAAACCATGCCATTCCTCTTGCTTCTAGTTACTGGTTCAGCAACAGTTGCTCTATGCTTACATAGCTGCATTTAATATTTAATTATTTTTCAAAAAATGTAAATAATCTTTAACAAATTGATATTCTTATCAAATTTCAACACTCTTATATTAAAGTGGTTTCTTTAAATGTTCAACAAGTACCTGATCCAAAATGTATTCAAATATGAAAATATGATGATATTCATTTTAAAATAAATAAACATAGCTGCTCTCCTTGGAAGTAATTTTAGTATATCACTTGAAGAATGTTCCACTTAAAATTCGGTTTTACCAAGTTGGTTGATTTAATCTCGCTTTATATTCAGATAAACTAGCAGTTATTTACTGCCTGTATGCTAGGTCTTCCACAAGTAAATTCAATTCACTTTTCTTTCTTTCTTTTTTTTTTTTTTTTTTTACTTTCCTCTGCTTGCTTAGCCCATGGTTACTGAAAAGTCAGGGGAAAAAAGGCACATCTAAAGATAATATGGATTGTATTAAATTTGCAAATAATTTGATAAAGTGATGAACAAAAAAGTCTACTGCAATGGTGTTTGTTCTCTGCTCACAAGTGCTATACCCTGTACACGAAGTCTGACTCTGCTCATGCCACCTTCCTCCAGCAGAATAGGTGGCTGTTTTACTCACAAGGATGCCATTAACTTGCAAAATAAAGGCAATGAGAAAGGCAGTATTTTTTTTACAGAAGGATAGAGGGGGTAGCAGGGCACACTCAACGATTTAGGTTAAAGTGGCAGAATAACTCAGTAATCCCAGGCAAAACTTTGGAGGAAATCCTCATTGTCATGGGGGTTTCTTTCACTAGACCCTACAATCTGTATAAGCAAAACTTACTGTGGAACCTGGAAAATAAATGAATATGTTTTCTGGATCATTTTCTAGAAATAGAAGAGAAAAATATATTAGCTGTTTCTATTCCAAGGACTCAGTGTGAATGAAGGCAGGAAATGTAACTGAAGCACACAAGCCTCCTTCTCTCATTTTTAAATAGGCACCGTACTTCTTTATTCACCTTCATCAAGTCCTCCTCCAGCTCCCTTTATGATAAATGCTACCGAAAGAGGTGAAAAAAGCAGACTGACATTAATCTTGTTATTTCTGGTTTGGGGGAGGCATAGACACAAGCAGAATAGATGATGTTATGAAAGGCCTCTGTCTGTCAAGCCAAACCAAGGCAACTTCTATTCTGGAAAGAAATTACAACCAGAATCTTGGCTTCTATATAGAAGAATCCATGATTCTAGAAGGCAAAATGATTCTCCCAATTCAGTGATGCATGAAGGTTGAGGGCTTATCAATATTCACACTAGATCTGACATCTGAATTACAAAGTGGATTGGCATGACTATAGCATCCAGGAGCTGCAAAAGATAGATAGTGAACCCAAGATGGAAAAGTGGTTCTGAGTCTAGAATTTCTGTGTAAGATAGTAGTGACTCTAAAGTAACAGAGTCTCTAAGTAGCCAGGCTACTAACAGCAATGTAGAGTGCATCACAGGTAAGTTATTGTCCACCTTCTTGGTCAGATCAACCTACACTTACAGTTCAAAACTCTTATCTAGATGCTGTAGTGAATGGAATAGTGCCTGCTAAAAATCTATGTCCATTGGGAACCTCAGAATGTAACCATATTTGGAATTAGTTAAGATGAGGTAATACTGGATTAGGGATGCGAGCTAAATCCAATGATTGGTGTCATTATAGAAAGAAGAAAGGACATGTAGAGATACATATAAGGAAGAAGGCCCAATGGAGGTAGAGGCAGATATTGGAGTGATACAGCTACAAGCCAAGAAATGCCAAGGATTGCTGGAAGGCAATCAAAGCTTGGAAGAGGCAATCCCTAGATTGTTCAGAGGTAGCATGGCCCTGTCTACACCTTGATTATGGACTTCTGGCTTTCTGAGCTGAGATCATTAGTTTCTATTGTTTTAAGTCACCTAGTTTATGGCAATTTGCTGCAGCAGTCCTAGGAAAAAAATATGGATATCATGTCCTGTTTTCAGAAAAGTCCTCTGACCATGCTCTGCACTTCGTCTCAGTATTCCATCTGGCTGAGAAGTTTCTTCTGTGTTATCTCATGTTCTTTTCTCTATTACATTTTAATTCAATTCTCAATTTATTCGCCTTTCTTTCTATAAAACAGTAAGATATTTGAGAACAAGGATCTGGTCTTATTTATCCTTCTATCCTCAGAAATTAGATTGGAGACAGAAAGTCTAAATAAGTACTTACAGAATGAATGGATAACTTTTTATTATAATTGAATCATTTACCATTATTTTGAGTGCTTTCTGCATATATTCACTGAGATTCACATTATCTGATTTAATTAATAATAAATATCATAATCTTCTGTTTACACCAACAGTAATTTATTGTGCTAGGTGCTGAGAATACCTTAATCTAAACAGACATGACCCCTGCCTTCAAAATATGCAAACTAGTAGGATGAATTAAAAAAAAAAAAGACATCCCTTAGAATTCGGATTAGGTCAGATGAATTCCAAAACTTTCGCCTTCAACCACTTGGATATAATGTCTTTCCCCAAGAGAAAGAGGGTGATTCTTTCTATGTAATTTTTATTTGTGTTTGGAAAGAGAATGCCAGTATTGACTGGTGTGTACTAATTGTGGTTTTTATGAATTTCAAGTCTACTAAAGCTTACCCACATATCGTGGCCCTCAAACTATGGCAAGCATGATAATCACCAGTGATTCTTTAGATATAATCCCAAAAAGGTCTGTATTAAAATCCAAAGATGTTATCTTTTAACAGCCTTCCCTGGTGATTTTAATTTCAGCTGTGCCTTTGAGAAACACTGCTCCTGGAATTCTGTAAAACACTCATAGAGAAACATATGTTGTTTGTTCCAACTTATGTATCTTTGTTCATACCATGGCCACACTGTAAAATGTGCTACCAATTTTTCCTCTACCAACACTGAAAAAAGTTTTTCAAATTCATGTTTAAGTCTCACAAATTTTATGAAGCATTTAATATCACACTAATTATTTCTATCACTAATTATTTCTACCATAAGTGCATAGCATTTATGATGCAATTGCTACTTTATTCTATTTTACTATTTTTGCCTGTATTCAAATTATCAAGTACCTGTGATATACATGGTTGACATTAAATACCTTATTTTAAATAAATGTGTATTTAAATTAATATGACAGGGACATAAATAAGTTTAGCAAGCTAATTTATTTATAATTATCCAGGAATATATTCTTTTGTATCTATTCAGAGATACTGGTTTATAGAAACTTTTAACAAAACGTAGAAATTGTAAAGCACTATAATTATATTGTGCCTATTTCAAAAATTTTCTTGGAAAATTTAATATTCATACATAATATTATTTGGACCCAGGAAGCTATTAAGCCCAAGTAACATAACTGCATGTGCTGAAAGTGGTTTCAATTGCACATATATAACCAAAAACCATAGTAACAGAAGGTTTCATTAGTATCATATTGATATTATAGGTTGAAAAAAAGAGTGCTTAAAAAAACTTAGTGAGACTGATCTCTTCATAAAGTCTGCAATGCAAGCTACTTTTACATGAATTACTAATGAAATGAAATGCATTGCACACTGCACTCAGATTGAGTTCACAAATGTGGAGTTCATTGGCATAATAAGTGGCAGGACATGGCAAAAGCTTTTCTAATTCTAAAATTTATTCAATTCTCTATATATCTACCCTTTCATCAGTTAGTCCTCCTGAACCTTGTTTTTAAATATTGATTTTGCTTTTGCACTTTTAAATACAAGTAATGATCTCCTTTTATTTTTCACTCACACCTGCAAAATCCCACTTGGATTAATCTAGTGATTTATTGAAAATGAGCACATTGATCTTCTTTTACCCTTCTCAGCTTTGTATAGGTACTCCTGGACCCAACATCAGTAGTAGTATCTAATATTTAAAACTCTTTAGAGACTAAGCCTCCCTGGTTGAAAATAAATTGCTGTTCATTTTGGTCAAGCTCAATTGGTTTTCTAGAACAAGGCTAAGTTTCATGGTGATGTCATGCCACTCAGTTCCTGGTGGAAAAAATTGATCGATTGATCTTTCTCAGAATGTCAGAGGAGCAATGCACAGAACACAAGATGTGAGCCATGGTGGGATTCCTGGGTTGTCTTTGTGGTGAGATTTAAAAACCTAGGCAAGAAGGAAAACATGACTGTTGTGATGATAAATGTCTTGGTAGGGTGGCTTCTTCAATTGTAGGAGGTCATGTCACATAAACTCTCTAAACAACATGTATCGGGTAAAATAATTAATGCCAGGTTACTTACAGAAAATTCTGAAGAGAGATTTCCTCAAATAGCATGTCATCTTTCTTGAATACAGACTATACCTAGATTTTCAGGGGCATTTATCCAACTATAAAACTTCTTGTACATTGCCATTTTTTAAGCATGTGCTAAAGAGAATATCTTAAAATATATAAAATGGCTCACAACCAACAAATATCTTACCAGATAATGCTGACTATTAAAATTTGTAGATGCAGATCTTGGAATGCATGAAAAAAGCATTTGAGGTTTTTTCTTCTCATATGAAATGCATGGATATCAGCACTGGACACTCAAGCTGGTCTTATATTTCACTCTTTCAGTATTGATTTATTCAACACCTATAAGTGATAAGCATGTACCAGAGCCCAGGGCCACATGGTGAATATAGTATTATTTCCCAGCATCAGAAAGTTAATGATATTCTAAGGTTGATTGAATACAGCTTGATGAGTGCTAAATTGCTATGGAGCACATACCAAGAAAGATCAGGTATTACCTACCACCAAGTATAAACCTGTTTAAGGGACACCTCACAAAGACTAGGAGTGGGGGGCGGGGCCAGAGAAGACTTTCTTTGGGAAAAGAAAATGGCTGTTTTCAAAATCATCATTCAATTTCTTATGAATTGCTCTACCTTCTCTGGACTAATTAACCTCAAATTAGGTCTCTTATAATTCTTCTAAGAATCTTATTTCAGTTTGATGTTAACAGAATATTTTCCTTAATGTTTCTTTTTTAAAAAAATAAAATTTACTTTTTTTGTTGAAATATACATGGTTTAAACAGATTATAGAAAACATTTTTTTAAAGACATAGTTACTCTTCAAATATCTAACACTTCTCACAAGATATTAAGGTAGTACTATGAAGAGAAACACACAGACGTATCCATATATATACATATACACAAACACACATGCTATATTCTCTCTCTCTCTCTGTCTCTATATATATATATGGCACTATAAAGGTAATATTATGATAAATATGTATATGATATGCTGTGTGTATATATATATATGAAGAGAGAGACAGATTGGTTAGAAAGTTAGATCTTTTCAATAACTTAGGTAGAAATTATGTTCACTTAATATGAGAAAGAATGGAGGGGCTAGATGAAATGAATGAAATGCTAGGAAGACAATTTTAATGAAATGCTAGGAAGACAATTAAAAAATATCTATAGTAGTTATGTATAGATTTCTTCTATGAAATTACATACCAAGAGGCAAAGCCTGGACAGAAACCCAGGTTGTCTGCCTGATAGTCCATTTTTTGTATTCAAAATAATTTGTGTTGTCATAGACCAAAAAATCAAAAATACCTAGCTCTGCATAGTTTTCCCAACTCTACATAGTTTCCCAACTCTGCACAGTATGTTTTACTGTTTGAGTACAGACTAGATCCACTGGTGATAAGTGGGATAAATGTAAAATTATAACTATACAGACACCAAGCATCTATGTTCTTTATGCTCAAACAGCAGAAGCAGCAGTTGAGAATGAAGTTGTGTACAGATGCTGATTTCCAGATACCCACCTCCATGCAGAGCAGTGATAATAACATTGCACTTTGTTATTTCTTCCTTTGTTCTCTGCAAGGGAAACAGGTGTATTCACTGACTAGAGCATTGCCATTGCTATCTTAGTGGTAATGGAAACTTCTTTGTGAGATCTTGCTAGACTTGGAAGCTTCTTTTTATTATTCCTAAATAGAAATATGCACAGAACACAGTGGCACTTTAGATAATTTTTTTCTTATATTTCCCTAGGATTAGATTGTCCTAGGAACATATTTCAATTGAATTTTGAATGACAGAAGTTGTTTGAAGTTATAATTTGGCAACCAGCATTTGCCATTTGTCACAATAATCGATCAATTAATCTATCATTCAAACAAGTAGAATGCTATTCTGAGTCCTACACTATCTACCCAGGAAAGTATACAGAGTGGTAGCAGGGAAATTAACTCATATATTTCCTCATTTTCTGTTAAGTTCAAAGTGGATTTCTATGACAGTTGTAGACATTTTTGGAAGCTATAAAGCTGCTTGAAAACAAAAGGATTTGTGCCCCATAAAGGTAATATTTCTATAAATACTTAGATGATATTCATGCATTTATTCATTCAACCAAAATACATTAAACCATCCTTTTAAGAGCTTGGAACATGGATGCCATTATAAGATATTGGCCCTATTTTCCATAGAGTTACTCTCTAATATGAGAACAAATAACTTCAGTATGTGTATTTTGAAGAGAATAAAAATGTATTATTACAATTGTTACTGTACAGGAAGCATGTGGTTCTCGTGGTTCTCTAGGAATATGTAAAAGAGGCATTTTACTCAAAATGAGAGAGAAGATATTACCAGGTAATATTTCTCAAAGGTGGCAATTGAATTGAATCCTCAAAATATTTCATAGAAAAGTGCAATGAAATCTTGAAAGAGGTGTGGGAAAAGGGAAGGTGGATGGAATTTTCATCTCCCAGACCTTAACTGGAAGCATCCCTGACTGAGAAAAAGTTATTGTCCTCCATTGTTCTATAAGATCTATTTATAAGTCTATTTCCCCATCATAGATAGTAAGTTCCTTGAATGCCAACTGGTCATTCATGTATGCATATTTGCATTAATTTCCTAGGGCTGCTGTAATGAAGTACTACAAACTGGGTGGCTTAAACAATGATGATTTATTATATCACAGCCTAGAAAAGTCAAAAAATTTAAGAAAAAGTTAGATATGTCATGAACACATAAAAGATAGGAAGATGCTAGTGTATTTTATTATTTGCTACAGTAAAATATACACACATCTATTATACAAAGTTAAAATGTATTGAAATTCGAGGACATAAACACTTAAAGCCATACATGGTGCCATTCACAGTGGGGAGAAATGTAAGCAAACAGAAAGCACCTACTGTGCTACTATAATAATTTAATGGCCACTTTCTCTTGCTATCATGATAAGTTCAAATTTTGCAAGGATCTGATTTAAAGGGCCTTTTGCTAATCATCTCCATGAGAGTAGTTTGTCTCTCCAGCAAGTTGTATATTACAGTAAAAAGTGGCCTCTCACATGGTTCTTGTATATTTTGCATAGTTCTTGCATATTTTTCATTGCATTTAGTGCAATACTATAAACTTTGAATAACACCAGGGGATCCATATGAAGCACCACTAGTGATGCTGGAAGTGCTCCCAAGAAGCAGGGAAAAGGCATGACATTACAAGAAAACACTGAATTGCTTGATATGTACAGTAGATTGAGGTACGCACTTGTGGTTGCCTGTCATTGTAAGATAAATGAATCCATCATAAGAACCATTGTAAAAAAAATAAGAACACACACACATTTAGAAGAGTCATAATGCCTAATATATGGTGTATATTCAATCAATGTTAGCTTGCCAAAAAAAAAAATGCAATGGAAGGGCAAACCAAGTACTGTCGTCTAGTGATTTGGAATGTTCTTCCATGAGTTTCCAGAAAATTGACAAGAAGAAAAAGTGCTTTTCCCTCCAGGAGGAGGTCATTCAGCCCAATTCTAATTTTTCTCTAAATTGTTAGAGAAATTGTTAGGTACTTAAA
The DNA here is from genome assembly GCF_028885625.2 of Pongo pygmaeus. Lineage (NCBI taxonomy): Eukaryota > Metazoa > Chordata > Mammalia > Primates > Hominidae > Pongo > Pongo pygmaeus. The sequence goes on along the minus strand of NC_072373.2, from coordinate 149,920,974 downwards.
GTTGGGCTTCCCAAATAATTTCTCCAGAGAGCTGGAACTCAAGCTCAGATTGCACACACTAGCCTGTTTTACCAGACTCCCCATACCCTATAACAAGTTAGAGTAGCAGGCATGAGATTGCTCTCCTGAAGCACCCCATGCATCCAACTGTACTCTCATCATTGTAATCCTCTTCAAGGGAAGACAGGAGAACAGGAGAGACAATATGCCTCATCTTTCTCATCCTCTCCCTGAAAAATTTTTCAATAACGCCCATTTTATGCCTGCCTTAGTTTACTAGGGCTGCTGTAACAAAGTACCACAAACTGAATGGCTTAAACAGCAGAAACTTACTGTCTCGCAAATCTGGAAGATAGAAATCTAAGATAAAGGTGTTGGCAGGGCCGGGCTTCCTTTGAAGATGCTAGGAAAAAATCTGTTCCAGATCTCTCTCCCAGCTTCTGGAAATTTCTTGGCTTCTGGCAGCATACCTCTAAATTTAACATGGCATTTTCCCCGTGTGCAGGTCTCTCTGTCCAAAATTTTTCTTTATATAAAGATATTAGTCATATTATATTAGGACCCACCTTAATGGCTTTATCTTAACTTGATCACCTGCAAAGACCCTATTTCCAAAGGAAGTCACACTCACAGGTATGGAGATTAGAACTTCAGCATCTTTTGTGGGGACATAATTTAACTAGTAACAGTGCCTATAATGGATGATCTAGTGTATTTTTTTTCCTTTTGCCACCATTAAACAAGTATGTATCATGGAATATAACCAGGCTAAGAAGAAAAATAGGTATTGAGTCTTGGCTAGTCTATTCCAAATTATTTTCAATTCTGACATGGAAGAAGGAATGAAGGAAGGATACAAACACAGAAATAATGGAACCAAGACCATTTTTTTTTTCAGTATTTGACTCCCTTCTGTTATAGATGAGGGTGTTCTTTTATGCCTTCAGGAGCCTAAATGCCGTTGTTAGTTTCTATAAATATTTACATATTAAAAATATATTCATTCACTCTAAGTGCCAGAAGTACAAACATGGGTAAGACACATGCTCCTGAGGTACTCTTATTCTGGCAAGAGAAAGAGTTTAAGATAATTATAACAGTTGTGATTAGTTGCTTACTGGAATTATAAGCAAAGTATTATTGCTTACTGGAATTACAAGCAAAGTACAGAGGAGCAAAATAGTAAACCTATCTAGAATAATAAGAAAAATAATTATGAGCACATGAATATCACTCAGTAAATTTTGGGATAGAAAAAACTAATCTTTGAGCATAGCCCTGAAGGATAAGTAAAATTGTATGTGATGCAAAACTGGATAATGATGATTGTGCAGTTGAAGAACATTAACTACATTAGAAGTTGTGATTATTATATTCTTTTATAATATTTAAAACATAGCATAATATGTCATATAATTTAAAATGTTAAAAAAAACAATATATACAAAATACACAAGGCTCATGACTGCCTACTTCTAGTCCTGTTCCCAAGAGAAATTTACTTATTAATATAATCATCACTATTCATAATGTGACTGATGGTTATAATCTTTAAATGTGCTTTTTGATTTATAAACATTAGATATTTTCTCTTAACTCTTGACCATACTAAATGAAGACTTAATTCATTTGCCTGACCCCACATCCCCTATTCCCAAAATAGAAATATTCTATTGCCAGCTTTACTTATTTTAATTGGCTCACAACCATAGAGAGATTTTCATAGCTTCCCATTCTTGAGTGATGTTATTAGTACTCCACACTTCCCTTCACTTCTCCTCTCTATTTATATCTCCTAATTTCTGATAGTTGTATTTTTACTTACATATTGTCAAGAATGGAAATATTTATATTATCTTTTATAAGGACAATCATACTTTCAGTGCTTTGTCTTATAGATTGATTCCAAATGCTAAAAATGCATCAATATCATTTACATTATTACAACTATGTAATTATGATTCACTGCAGGGGCAAGTATTTTGATACAAATATATCAGGCTCTCTAAATTTCTAATGCCTTAATCCCTATGCTACTCAAATGGGAATGTTCAAATGGATTCTCTACACTTCACTAATTGCTCAAAACCATGCCAATTTAATTCGCTTCATATTTGGATCATGCTTTTCTTGCACTCTTTTTAACTTTTTTAAATTTTAAAATAATTTCAGACCTAGAAATGTTGAAAAACCAATACTGAGAGCTCACATGTATTGTTCATTTAGCTCTCCTAATGTTGACAATTTACATAATCATAATGCAAATTAACACTGTCACAATACTATTCACTAAATTACAGACCTTATTTGAATTTCACCAGTTTTCCCCTGAATGTTCTTTTTCTTTCCCGGGTTCTAAACTAGGATCCCACATTTCATTTATTTGTCATGGACTTCTCATCTCAGGCAGCTCCTTAGTATTTCTTTGTCTTCCATGACTTCAAAACTTTCGAAGAGTACTGGTCAGTCATTTTACAGAATGTCTAGCAATTTGAGTGCCTGGTGTTTTCTTGCGAGTAGGTTGTGGTTACGAATGTTTGACAAGAATAACACAGAACTCATGTGGGTCCTCACTGACTCTCAGTCAGGGGTACGTAAGGTCAATATGCTTTTATATCAGTGATTTTAACCTAAATCACTTGTTTAAGATGGTGTTTGGTAAGTTTCAGCACTGTAGAGTTACTGTTTTTTCATTGTAATTGGTAAATATTTTGTAGGAAATCCTTTAAGGCTATGTAAATATTTAATATCTTCTTTAATTTTTAACCATCAATTATGGCATACATCAGTGAATCTTGGTGTAATAGTTAATAATATGGTGTTTGCCTAATGATAGTTTTATAGTTCTCTCATTCCTTCTACATTTATTTATTGAAACTGTCTGTATGAGGAAGCTGTCTCTTTTCCCCCTACTTAATTATATGTTAATCTGTTTTTTTGTGTTTGTATGGACTCAGGAATGTTTATTTTATTCTATGACTTATCATGTAATGTTATTACTACTTAATTGTTTGCTCAAGTTTTTCCATCTTTGCCTGTTACTATCTGTTTTTCAGTGAGATGTATGTCTTTTTTACTTGACTTCACTTAAGCACTCTATATTTTGCATAACAAGATGTTCCAGGTACATCTTATATTTCCCCTGCCCTATAACTGGGATCATTTTTCTTTACAAGGAACTGAGATTCATTTTATTAGAGGATGACATCTAGTAACTAAGACTTGGGCACTAGGTGCTCACTGCTGCTAGGTCGTCATGTCTCCAGGCCCTCTCAGCATTTCAATAGAGTAGGAAATGCATGTATTTATACTAACAAATTAGGCACATGCATGTGTATTTATTTTTCTCATTTATCTATCTATCTATCTATCTATCTATCTATCTTCGAAAACCATAAACTAATACCAATACCTCCAATTTCAATCAATTTGGTTCATTCTAGGATTTGCCTTTGCTTATTTGCAACTAATTCCTCTGAAAAAATCAGCCTGTCATTATCTGTATTTAATTATTTGTTCAGTCCCAGTATACAAATAATTTGTGTGCAACATTGCTAACATGTGCCCCTATAAGAAATAGACTTATTAACCAGAAGACAGGGTTTGTCTTTTAGCCTTGCAGTAGCTGCTACTATAGGTAACCCATCAATTTTTTTTGTCTTTTAGCCTTAAAGTAGCAGCTACTATAGGTAATCTATCAAAATTTTCCAAAGCTACTTAGGTTATATCTTTTATTCCCGATTCCCTTGAGTGTGGTTATAGATTTTTGTTTTGTTTTCTCTGTAATACAGTTAGATATAGTTAAGCTTATTTGCTACCATTTATCTTCTACTTTGGTTTCCCCACATTCTGGTGGATTTTATTTATTTACTTATTGTGGTATGAGAACCACTACAATTGTTCTAAGAGTCAAAACTATACAAACAGGCACACTTCAAAAGACATATCTTTCCTTGCCCATATAATCAGTTCTAATTGCTGCTTGTCTGAGTCTATTCCAGCTGCTCAAACAAAATCCCTTAGACTAGTTAATTTATAAACAACAGAAATTTATTGCTGACAGTCCTGGAATCTGTGAAGTCCAAGATTAAATCACCAGCAGATTCAATGTCTGGTAAAAGTTTGTTCTTTTCTTCAAAGATAGTGGCTTGTGGCTGCATCTTCATATGACAGAAGGGGTGAATAATCTTCCCCAGGCCTCTTTTATAAGGAATCTAATTCCATTCTTGAGGGCAGCGCTATCATGACCTAATCACATCCCAAAGATCCCATCTTTTAGTATTATCACAATTGGGATTAAGTTTCAGCATATGAATTTGGCGGTGGGGGACAGCGCACAAACATTCAGACTGTAGCGTTCTGCCCACCCACCAACATTCATGTCCTTCTCAAATGTAAAACACATTCATTCCATCTCATTAACCTCAAAACTTTTGACTCATTTCAGCATCATCTCAGAAGTCTGAAGTCCAGAGTCTTATCTAAATACCATCTAAATCAGACGAGGATTAGATTCAAGGTATGATTCATCCTAAGACAAATTGTTCCCCAGCTATGAACCTGTAAATCAGACAAGATATATGCTCTTAAAATACCATGAATGGTGGGACAGGCATAGGATAAATATGTTCATTCCAAAAGTGAGAAATAGGAAAAAAAGGCTAACTAGTTCCAGGTAAGTCCAAAACACAACAGGGCAAACAATATTAAATCTTAAAGCTGGAGAATCATCTCCTTTGAGCCCATGTTCTATCTTTCAGACACAAATGGATCAGGGTTGGGCCCCCATATCTCTACGCAGCCCTGCCCCCATGGCTTCGCTGGGTATGGCCCAAGCTGCAGCTCCCATGGGTTGGAGTTACATGCCTGTTGCTCTCCAAGGCTCGAGTTACACATCAGTGGTTCTATGAGTCTAGGGTTGTGGGGGAGATCCCCTCCCCATGGTTCCATTAGACATTGTCTTAGGAGGAGCTCTCTGCAATGACCCTGCCCCTGTAGTAGTTCTCTGTCTACGCTCTGAAGCTCCCTGGGGCATCCTTTGAAATCTAGATGAAGGTACCACACCCACACAGTTCACACATCACAGTGCACACATGAAGATGGTACTATTCAGATACAACTGTGGTTTACTATCTGATGTTGTCAGAGGGGCTGCCTGAGTAGAACCTGGAATACTTGAGCCATGGTTGAGGCAGCCAAAGACAGCTGCACTGGAATGGAGGGAGCACAAACTTGAAATACCTCTGTCTCCAAAACCCTGGCATTCTGGGCCTGTGATAGACAGGGCAGCCCTGGTGATCTCTGAAGTGTTTTCAGGTCATTCTTTTATTATCTCCAGGCTTCCTTAGCACCTGGTTTCCTTTCATCCATACTGATCTCCTTATCAAAAGTTTACTTGGCCACACTCTTGGTGTTCTCTCCCAAACATGTTTTCTCATTTTTAACAAGCTGAGAGTTTTCCAAAGCTTTAAGTTCTACTTTCCTTGTAACTATAAATTCCATCTTTAATTAGTTTCTCTCACATCTTACTATAAGCAGTCAAAAGAGGACATGTTGTATCCTCAACGCTTTGCTTAGATTTTTTTTCCATCAAATATCTTATTTAATCACTCAAGAACTCCTCCTTCCACAAAACACTAGGACACAAACACAATTCAGCCAAGTTCTTTGTCACTTTATAGCAAGGGTTGGTTTTCTTCCAGTTTCCAAAAACATGTTCCTTATTTCTATCCGGACCTCATCAGAATTGCCTTTACCATCTTTATTTCAACCAACATTCTGTTCATGATGATGTAGATAATCTCTAAGAAGGCTGAGGTTTTCTCTACAGCTCTCTTCCTAGCCCTCCCTAGAATTTCCCTTTATGATCCGTTCATGGTAATATACGCTTTTTCTAACAAACCTCCAAACTATTTCAGCCTCTGCTCATTACCCAATTTCAAAGCTGTTTCTACACTTTTAGGTATTTGTTACAGTGGTACTCCACTTCTCAGTACCAGTTTCTGTCTTAGTTCATTTGGGTGCTATAACAAAAATACCTCAGACTGGGTAAATTCTAAATGATCAAAATTTGTTGCTCACAGTTCTGATGGCTGGGAAGTTCAAGATCAAGGTGCCAGCAGATCTCTCCTTTCTACTCCTTTTTCATCCAACCCTTATCAGTAATTAATTTCTTCAGTTTTTAGTTGACTCTTCCTGTACTTCTGTTGCACAAGGGAGCAGGGATATGTATATTTCTTAAGTTCTCTTCTTTCTTATAATAATACTAGCATACTACTGATTTTGTTTTGCTTTTTCATTTAATGCCTGCATTCCCAGCAGCTTTGATACTGCCCGCAAGGGGGAAAAAATTGGTTCTTGGAAGATAAAAAACCTTTAAAATAATCTTACTCTTTGTATATACACACAGTATATAAACAATAGCATATTTATGACAATAAAATTTAATAAAGGGACAATTAGGAAAAATATCTAAAAGGCTTTTTAGGGTACAATAATGAAAAGATTATAAAAACCTCTAATTTAACTTATATTCTGCATATCTAACAAATCAGTAACAGATGCTTTTCTCATTTTGTACAGTTGTATAGTACTCCTATTTTGGATGCATCAAAACTTATTAGCCACTTATGAATGTATGGACATTTAGGCTGTTTGCAGTATTTTTCAACTGAAATAGTGCTGCAATAAATAACCTGTGCATACATAGCTTTGTATTATTGCATGTTTCTCCTAAGAGCAAATATTTAGAAATGAGATTGCTGCGTCAAAAGGTAAGTGCAAATGTAATTATGTAAAGTACTGCTAACGTTTCCTAATACTTATACCAGTTTGTATTCCCATCAGCAATGTGTGAGGACTATTTCTCCACAGCATCCCCAATACAAGGCCTTATTGCATTTTGTGAATTTTACCAGGGTAATTGGAAAAAAAAAGGTATCTCAGTATTACTTTAATTTGTTTTTCTCTAATTATAAGTAGGTTTGAAAACCTGTTCATGTTTGAGGTGCATTTTAATGTTTTTCATGTTTGTGCGTGTCTTTTTTCTAATTTTTCTATTGGGTTTTTGTATTTTTGTCACTTAATTTTTAAAAGTTCTTTATATATGAGAGCTTTGTATCTGCAATATATGTTGCAAATAGTTTCTCCCAATTTTTCAACTTTTTTTAATGGTGATTTTACAATTATTTGGTTTTGGTAGTCAAATGTAACAATCTTTCATGTATGGCATCTATGTTTTTTCTCTTTTACCTTTGCATTTTCAATTATTTTTAGAAAGTCTTTCCCTACTTCAGGGTTAAAGGGGAATCCATGCATGTTTTCTTCCAGTACTTATATGGTTGTACTTTTAAAAAATCCACTTGCAGTTTATTTTGTGTATGGCAGTGGAAATAAGTCTAATTTTATCTTTTCAAAACAAATATTCAGTTGTCCTAGCATCATTTATTAAAAAATCCATCTTTACCTCAGAGATTGGGGATACCACTTTTGTCACATATTAAATTTTTTAATGTTTTGAGATCTATTTCTGGACTTTCTATTTTATTTAAATAATCGATTTGTGTTTTCATACCCTGTAGCACACTTTTAATTATAGGGGTATGTTTTAATATCCGATAGAGCTATTATCCTTTTATAGTTTTTATTTGTCAATATTTACTATGGTATTCTAACACGCTTGATTTTCCATATGTACTTTAGTATCAAATTCTTTAACTCCATAAAATATTGGATGATTTTTTTGTGATCACTGGTAATTTATATATTAACTTAGTGAAAACTGATATCTTTTTAATGTTGGGTTATCCTCTTCAAAAATACAGGATATGTTTTCATCGAGTCTACTTTTTTTTTTAGTTTCAAGAGTGTTTATTTTAAAAATTTTGCATAGATATTGTGATTTTAGATTAAATTTATTATTGATATTTAATCTTTTGCTATTTGTAAATGAAGTTTTTGCTAGTATAATGTCATCTAGCTGCTTATTGTTTCTATATGTGAAGGTTGTTGATTTTGTATGTTAATTTTATGCTCATTACTTTTCTAAAGTCATTTATTGTTCTAGTTAATTTTATTATTGATTATCTGTACTATCAGATACACTATCATATATGCAAACAGATAGTATATCTTACCCATTGTTATTCTGATAATTGATTTCTCTTATTTAATTGCTTTGACTAATACCTCTAGTATAGGGTTGAAAACTAAAGTACTATTTGTTGTCATATTTAGTGGTTTTCAGGTTGACTTCTGCAGTGTCTGATATCAGGATCACAATTTATTTTCTCTTTCTATTTGCATTTTCCTGGCACACTTTTTTCCCATACCTTTCTGACTTACTTTGTTTTAGGTGTATTTTTTTATGTGCAGCATATTATTGAGTCTTGTTTTGTGGGCCTAAATGGAAATATTTTTTTCTTAACTAGGTAAGCTAAGCTCATTGATTTTTATTCATATGACAGATATATTTAATACCAAATCTTATATATCATATAATTATCTTATTATATCTTTGTGTGTATGTGTGTGTGTGTGTGTGTGTGGTTTTTTTTTTTGAGACAGAGTTTCGCTCTTGTTGCCCAGGCTGGAGAGCAATGGCTTGATCTCGGCTCACCACAACCTCCGCCTCCCAGTTCAAGCGATTCTCCTGCCTCAGCCTCCCGAGTAGCTGGGATTACAGGCATACACACCACCAGGCCTGGCTAATTTTGTGTTTTTAGCTGAGATGGGGTTTCTCCATGTTGGTCAGGCTGGTCTTGAACTCCCGACCTCAGGTGATCTGCCCGCCTTGGCTTCCCAAAGTGTTGGGATTACAGGCGTGAGCCACCGCGTCGGCCTTATCTTGTTATATCTTATACTTATATTTACTTTGTTATATCTTATGTTTATTTTATTGTATTTGTATACTAAGATTATATTAGCTACATTTTATTGACTTTCTACCTTTTTCAGGAACCCCAGTCATACTAACAAAATTCCTTCTCTCCTGTCTTACATGTCTACTGCTTGCTCTTAGGTCCTTTTAACATTTCTTTTTTTTTTTCTTAATCATCCTTTTCAATTATTTTTATTTCTGGATTGTTTTCCTGCCATTTTTAAGTGTTTCATTACACTCTATTTTGTTTTGTTTTTGAAATCTTTTTTTTTTTTTTTTTTTTTCAGAGTCTCACTCTATCACCCAGATGGAGTGTGGTGGTGCAATCACAGCTCACTGCAGCCTCAACCTCCTGGGCTCAAGAGATTGTCCTAACTCAGCCTCCCAAGTAGCTGGGACCACAGGCATGCACCACCACACCTGGCTAATTTTAAAATACTTCTGAAGAGGTAGGGTCTTACTATGTTGCTCAGGCTGGTCTTGAACTCCTGGGCTCAAGCAATCCTCCCACCTCAGGCTCCCAAAGTGTTGGGATTACAGGTGTGAGCCACAATGCGTAGCCTTGAAATTTATTTTTAATTTGTGGCCTTTTTTCCTGGTTCTGCTATTTCTTACCAGAGTTCAATCCACTCTCTTTATCACTTCTGCCTCTTTTTATACATATTTCTATTTTTAAAGTTTGTGAGTCAAAAGAGGTTTTCACATACCCTAAATGCTTATTGGAATATGTATAACTACATTTGGAATGTTGATGCGTACACTTCTGTTTTTTTTGTTTTTTTTTAGAGGAAAGGGTGTATTTTCCTCCATTAATATGTGTAAATTTTTTTTCAAAAGCTTAATAAATATTTTATTTTGTTTCTGTTCATTTTTATGGCATTAGGACAATTTAGTAATATTCCCAGTGTAAGAAAAACCACTTCTTTCAGTATAGCAAAATCCAAATAATTGAAAAGATTTTATTTGTTTTCATGTAGAGGAAGAGGTGAGTCCTCTAATTTTATGAATCTCTTTAGTGTAGTAGGACATTAAATTTGCTCCCCTTTTCTACTTTTTGCCATCACTAACAAATTGCCAAATGACACTTCTTCCTGTTTTGTTTCCCCAGAAGCTATCTGCATTTTTAAGAGCATCTGTATTTGTATCTAGCCCTTCACCCAAGGCCTTTTACTTTCTATTTAACAGTTATTTCTTGTAGTATGTGCTCTGAACTGCTCAAACACTTTTCTAATATTTTCAGATTTAGCGTAGTTGTTCAAATCCTACTTAGACTCGTTTTTCAGACATTGTTATCTGTCTTTCCTGCATTTTCTTTTTCAGTCTGCCTTTGGTCATTACAGTGCACTGAGGCTGGCTAAGTGTGAGGCAGGCATATAAGAGACATATAAGAGATTGGAATTTAGTAACTTTATTATTTTTACTCACACTTATTTTGCAGTTTTGACATTCTCTGTCTTCAAACATGAAAAGGGCATAATTTTTTACAGAATTTGTGTCTCCCTTTTTATTTCTTTTTTATGGATTAGGAGAACATTCTTGGAGCTACTTGGCTTGTTGCTGCCATTGTTCTCAGCTACCCAGAAGTCTGGCCTCATGCATTGATTTCTGTTTATTTGTCTTAATATCTCAAATGACTTTTCCTTTTTCTTATTATTAGAAGAAACTTTTGCTTTTTCTACTATACCCATAATGCTTTTCAGCTAATTTCTCAATACATTTATTGCTATTATTTTATTTTTTTTGAATTTTTCAAGTTCTAGTTCTAATTTTTAAAGATTGCTTCATATTTAAATCTTAAATTTCTCATATAGTTTTGTTGTTGCTGCTGTTATTTACTTTTTGAGGAATTTGCAATTGTCACTTTACTTTTATTTTATTTGCTAAAAAGTAATTTCCATTTTCCTTTTGTTCTATAACCAATGGTATCCATTAGAGTAATCTGACCTATAGCTGTCCTCTCAACTACTTCTCCAGAGAGGAGGAGTATCATATCTAGTAAACAAACTTTGGAGACGAAACTCAAGATATGGGGGATCCATTCTTTTTCTCCATTTTTCTTCAGGTCTGATGTATTACAAAGATAAAGCACCAAACTAAAACTTTTTAAAAAGGATATTAGAAAAGGGAGCGATATTTAAGTTCTTACCAGATCAGAAAGTGACTGAAGCCCAATGACATCTGACAGAAGAAAGCAAATCTAAGAGAGCAGATTTGAATGACTCCACCAGAGGAAGCCAGAACCTGGGTTACATTTAGAAGAAGACTTTCAAAGCTTCTGATGTAGAATTCCCTGGAATTTTCCAGTAGCAAAACAGGAAACATCTTTTGAGTGTCTAAACAGATCAAAGGGGAGGTACAGGGAAGGTCAGCATGAAATAGCCAAGACATACTTGGTGACTTTTCAGTGTTTTATGTTTATTGTACACAGCATGCCTGCTATGGTCTGAATGATCATGTCCCTCTAAATTCAGATGTTAAAATCTTAACCCCAAAGGTGATGATACTAGGAGGTGGGCCTTCTGGAAGGTGATTAAGTCATGATGTCAGAGCCCCCATAAGTGAGATGAGTGCTCTTCTAAATGACGACAGACTGTTAGCTAGCTCCTTCTACCATGTGACAACACAGCTAGAAGGCATCATCTATGAACCAGAAATCTGCTGGCTCCTTGATCTTGGACTTCTCTAACTCTAAAATTGTGAGAAACAAATTCCTGCTGTTTATAAGCCCTCTAGTTTATGGTATTTTGTTATCACAGCCAAAACAGACTAAGACAATGCTTATGAAAATTTACATTAAAAAAGAAAATATTTAAGGCTTTACAAGGATGCTAAGTAGAACTATAATAAAATACCTCCAGGATCAGATCAAATGTTTGTCAGCAGAAAAAATGATTTTCCAATGGGTTTATCAAATTCAGGGAGGGCATGGCAATGTAGGGATGGTTCTTTTCTGACTAGTAGGAACACATACCTGAGAAAAATTAACAGTAACTTTAGTTCAAAATTTACTGAGGGTTATTCTATAATTGAAGTAAATATGGGTAATGAATAGGAAAGAAAGACATTTTGAATATTCAAGTGTTGGGCAAAAGGCAGCCATGTCTCACATAAGCCACTAGGAGAGGAAAGAGCATGTTTTTATTATTGACTTAGCATACTAAAATATACCTTTTGATGGGGGTGGTATTTTTAACAAGTATGTTTAGATATACATATGATAGTTTCTGGAACCTTGACATGGATTAACCTCATCATTAAACCTGATAAGGCTAACACCTGGAAGGGCTGTTTTGTTTTTTTTTTAACAAAACTTATTTTTTCACTCTGTTATTCTATTATGATTTTTAGCAACTAAGTTCTACATTATATAACCAGAATTTTGCTTGTGCCAAAATTTCTAGGGATAATGGATGGGCTGTAAAACTTTTTGGTTGTGGGCTACTGCTGTGATGATACTATGCATCCTTTTTATTTTCAATGTAAAACTCTGGATTAGCAACATCAGACAGCTTAGCTAAGCAACTTCAGCAGTACTAAAGGAATGTATACAATATAGCCTAGCTTGACTCTACTCAAGTTCCTATATGAAAACCCTAGGACTGAAATTTTGGATTTTTTTTTTTTTTTTGGAATTTAGATTTCCCTTTCTTGGACTTTTAACTTACAAGGTCAAGAGAATTGAGAATTTTATTTTAATTTTTAGCTCTTTGGAATTCAAAAAGTTTGAGTTTACATTTTTGGAATATTAATTTATCCCTGGGCATTTGATAGTAAGATGAGGATTATATAATAAGTTGGAGTCATCTCTGTTTTTCATTATTTTGTTATTGTAAATGTAGTCAGTTGACGTCATTGTGAAACCTTTAATGAGTTATATGGGACAATGGGACTGGACATAATTTGAGTTGGAAAATAGAACAGAAAGTGGGGTTGCAGCCTTAGATACAGAGTGGCCTTTGATTAAAATTTCTTTGATTTATGTATTGCTTTAGTCCATTTCAGATCTTTCTGGAAGTTACATTTCAAATTCTCTCCAGTGGGAATTTATATAATGGTTGGTACTGAAGTTGTAGACTCAGGAATGTAGGAAAACTGCTCTGAGACTGCTAATCTCCTTGCCTGAGAAGCCAGGCATACTTTTAATGCATCAGAAGCTTCACGGTTAGATAGAATGGTTTAAGTTAACAAATTTGGGAAATTTTGAAATATGAGATTAAGAAACCTCCTTTTCCTTGGTTTCTTAAATTTTAGACATAGGATAAAGAAGTTTTACCCATATTTCTGCAATTTGCAGTGAAATGTATGTTATATTGGTGATATTATCCTGACTCCTGGTGGGACACAACTTGTTTATAAGCAACCAACATAACAGTACCAAGGCATAGAGATCGGATGCCTGCCCAGGTGCTTCATATAATTAATAAACAGTGTGGCTTGTGAGAAGAAAATTGAGAGCTTGGAGCCAGGCTACACAGGATAGAATGGACTACCTTGTATACACTGCTAGTGTACTATCATGTAGGCATTTAGATTAATTTTTTTTCTTTTTTTTTTTTTGAGACAGTGTTTTGCTCTTGTTGCTCAGTCTGGAGTGCAATGGCATGATCTTGGCTCACCACAGCCTCTGCCTCACAGGTTCAAGCGATTCTCCTGCCTCAGCCTCCTGAGTAGCTGGGATTACAGGCATGTGCCACCACACCTGGCTAATTTTGTATTTTTTGTAGAGACGGGGTTTCTCCATGTTGGTCAGGCTCGTCTCGAACTCCCGACCTCAGGTGATCCACCCACCTCCGCCTCCCAAAGTGCCGGGATTACAGGCGTGAGCCATAGCACCTGGCGCATTTAGATTTTATATGATGAAAATTTGGGAAGCCCAAGACAGGTTTTTATCAGAGGAGTGACAAAGTTTGATTCACACAATAAAATCTTTCTGTTTGGAGAATGAACAGCAGAGAGGCAAGAATGGAGAAAGAGAGATTGTATTTTCCCTTCCTCAGCTGCCTCTAATCAGCAGCTCGTACGCAGTACTATCTTTGGCTCTTTCAGCAAGACCTGCATATTCTCTTAGATGTTTTGAGCTCAGAGGCATCTAATTTTAGCAGAATCCACAAAATACGAACACTTCCATATTTAATGGCACACAGCAGGAAAGTCCCTTGAGCAAGAAAGTCTTGGAGTTTTGCCAGGCTTACAGCAGGAGGGCTCACTGAAAAATCACCGAGGCTGGATTCGTATCCAAAAAAGAACGCGGCACGGGACAGTAATAAGGGCATCTCAGGTCTAAAGTACAAATCTAAGAATCCTGTTGGAGTAAAAACTTCGCCAAATTTACTACAGTAAAGAAATCAACTGTTAGAATAAACATGCATTATTTCCTGTAGATAGCTTTCTTTTACAGTGCATATGAATTAATCCACATGTTGTCAGTACTCAGAGATGTTTGTCTGCAACTTCATATGGAAATGCTTAAGTTCAGCTACTTTTCTTTGCAAGGAAAGCATGGAAAGTTATATACTTCCTCATTCCTTTTAAGATGATTTAATAAATCTTAGTCCATGTGACAAACACTATGCTTATAATTTCTAAACTGTAAAAACTTTTCATCTAAGTTTAGCAATTGGCACCAGGCAAAGGGCTAGTTGTTCTGTCAAGTATTCCTATGTGAATCTGAAATCTAAGGTTTTAGAATCAGAAGATAATTCGAATATAGACAGAAAAAATTAAGATTTCAATAGGGTCAAGTTCAAACACATACAGTTGACACTGGTTAAAGGAATTTTGGAAAATGTGTTTTAGGAATCTTTATCAGTAGAAAAAAAATCGGAACTTAGTACAGAACTGCAATTGAAGCTTCCAGAAGAATATGTGGGCCACAGTCATAACACTAGTTTCGGTTATATTAATACTATTGTGCTGTTGTGCAAGTTTAAGAGAAATTGTCTCCAACTTTCTGGGCCTCAGTTTTTCTCTCCACTGACATCATACCTATTCTTTACCCAAGATAATTTCTGACAGAAAGAAATAATTTAAAAGAAAATATGACTCAGAGTGCTGTGCTATTGCTAGTAATTATTGGTATATTTTGATGTTTTTATTATTGCTTGCTTTTTTTAGATTTTAACTTATTTTTCACTTTTATTGAGGAATACTATATAAGTATTCAGTCTGATAAAATTTCACAAATGAAACACGCTTCTGTGACCAGCTACTAACTAAAGAAAGGGAATATTACTAGCATCTCACAACTTCCACTTGTACTCTTTAGTCACTATCCTATTAAGAAAAAAGCTGACCGGAAACTGATTCTGTGCATGGATCTTGTCAACTATTAACCTCACTGTAGGAAAACCTCCAAAAGACTTTCCTCTTGGATAGGTCAGATTCCTTAGAAAAAGATCCTCCAATCTCTGTGTGGAGGGTAATCTCTTGGCTCTCCGCTTGCTGGAAGCCCAGCAAGTTTATCTAATCCCTTTAAATCTACCCACTTTTGAATGGGGCCAATAGCCATAAATCCCTAATTACTTTACCATCTCCAAAGAACGAACTTATTCTTTTTTGGTGTTGTAATGAGACAATCCCACAAATCTGCAAAAGGGCAAAGGATCTTAGATTCTTATTGCTTCCTAATCGATCTTTCAAACAATTCTAATTTTCATGTTTCTTTTTATCCTACATTCAAAAGTACTCGTTTTTTTCCCGAATCTAGAGCCCTTGAGTGTGAGTCTCACATCTAGAGTGTGAGACTCAGATTTTGCCTTCTAGAGTGGGAGTCAGTTTTCTTAGATTTAATATGCTATTTATTACCTCACCATTGTTTTCCCTATTCTAACTTTTTTATTGTTGTTTCCCATGTTCCTTGTTTTTGTATATACAGACTTACTGACTTAGAGTGGGCTATAGAAAGGAAGCAAAAATAGACGTGTGTGTTCAATATTCAATAGTCCATCTTTGCCCAGTAATATATTACTCATTTTATTAAATTTCTATGTACCTATTGCTGTTTTCAAGAGCTAAGGAATAATTTTTCAACAAGTATTAGGTAATTCTTCAATATCATGAAGAATTTTATTAAGTTTACTTTAATAAATTAGAACTTCAATTAAGTTTTCTCCTAAAGAACTTTCTCTTCTCGTCCTCCATTTTTCACAGACTTTGTAGGCTATTTCATATCTGTTTCCCGGGACTTCATAGGTATTTTTCTATTTATTTCTCTGTTTTCTCCGTCCAATAATTTCAGTGAATTTCTGTTTTGATTTTTGTCTCCCTTAAGGTAAGAATATCCTAAATCAGTTTCCTCAGAAAGATATCATGAGAAATTAAGACTTTGAGCTTAATCATATCTGCAAATACATTTATTCTGCAATGTTATTGCTCATCTGGTTGCATTGAGAATTCTGGGTCAAAAATCTCATTCCTTCAGATTTTGATGAAATCACCTCACTATTTTCATAGCAACCATTTTGATTTCCTTGCCTTTTATGTGACTTCTTTTTCTGTGTATATATATGAGTTGTTTTCTGTATTTTTATTTGGGATGTGTGTGTGTGTGTGTGTTCATTTTCAATGTATTATGCTAGACCATTAATACTGTTTGTAGTTTTAAAACTGTTATACTTAGCTCTGATAAATATTTTTGTATTATTTATTTGATAATATATGCACTCAAATAACCTCTGCTTTTCTTTCTATACTTACTATTAAGAGGGGGTTGACCTTCTTAGAATGACCTTAGTGTTCATGTTTTTCCCATTATAGTTTCTATTTCTTTGTGTTTATGCTCTACCATTTAGGAGATTTCCTACCTTGATAAACTTTATATTGAATTGTTACTTTGTTAATAAAAATTTTGATTTTCAAGAGCTCCTTTATATTGAATTGTTATTTTGTTAATAAAAATTTTGATTTTCAAGAGCTCCTTTATATTTTCTAAATGTTTCTATTTCATGCCCTCTTTTTCTTGCTTTATAGGCAACATATTTTCTCTCATCTTTGTGATATATTAAAGGTATGGTTATTGGCTTGTCTTCCTGGCCTGGTATCTTTCTTGTGAGTTTCCTTTGAGGAGAGATTATTCCTATTAATTTTTTTTCTTATCAAAGGCTTTCTGAAAAAGTGTCGAGTTGTGCTTGACTCTTTATTCATGTTTCAGACAAAAAAAAAACACTGAAAGGCTGACTGATTGCTCTGTGAGTATGGATATGAGGCTTATTGACTTGTGAGTTTCACTGTGGAATGAGCAGTTGAATCGACTTTTAAAAAAAAATTATTTAGCTCTCTAAAGTGTCTGTATATGAAGTCTTTTCTCTGGGACTATATACGTATTCTAGAGAAAAATTTTTGAATCTTCTACCTGAGAGGAAAAGTAACGCTTTCGAATACTCTGAAAGCATGGAAGGGAAGTGATTTCACATCTCATAGTTCAGCAGGTAGATTTCACTTCCATTTTATTTATTTTTTTAACCCAGTCCTCAACCTTGCCCTCTACTTTGCATAGGATATCAGTTGTGTGACTTGGGGGCAGGACCTTGGTGTGGTCCATTTCTTCTCTTTACAAACTCCTAACATATTCCCTGCTGTTAGTGGGAACTTCACCCTCACCTTCCCTATGACCTGTACTTTCAAACCTTGAGGCTTGCAGAATTTCACAAGGGTAAATTGACATACTTTTCCTGGTCATCTCTTCCCTTAGGCATTTATGTTGTAACTTTCTATTATCACGTCCGCATTTGCCTTATCTCTTCCAAAAAAGTGTTGGCATCATTCCTTTATTTTTGCCTTTTCCTCTTTTCTCTCTGTCTTTATGTACTCCTTAACTACAATTTTGGTGGAGTTGCATGTTTTATAAATAGTAAACACTTTTAGGGCATGCATCATGTTTTGTTTAGTTTTCCTCACCGGTATCTAGGACAGTGTGTGGCACAAAGTAGGAGTTTAAAAAATCAGTTAGTTTTTAATAATTGATATTTATATAAGTATTTATTAAACTACAACAGATTTTGAATATTACAGCATCTTTCAGGATTGATATAATTAATTTTTTTAAATGGCCATTTTGTCCAAGTGGAGTGACTTTTTCTAATCTTATCTGTCTGCAGACTTCTTATTTATCCTTCAAAATGTTGGCTTGGTCACCCTCAAGTCACCACTTCTAATATAACTTGTCTCAGAATTATTCTCTATTTGATACTGTGTTTTTATATTGCATATATACTTATGATTGAATACATCAATATGTAAGTATTTGTTTTTATGTCATTGAAAACAAAAACTTAATCTTCTCTGGATTTTCAGCTCTAGAAAAAAATATATCTGATGCAGAATCAGAACTCCACAAATATTTACTAAACTGTAATGAAATGAGTATTTTCTTCCAGGTATTATAGGAATGAACAGAAAACCAGATATTGATATTGCTGCCAGTTGATTTTAGCCATTTCGACATAGCCACAAAGCCCAGGGAATTTGGTTTTGGTTTCCCAAAAGCTTTCATTGTTGGTTTTATTGCCAGAAGAAAAAGTATATTTTCCTACAAAGGAAATGAGGACAAATAGAAAACAAATTGTCCTCTTACAAAGTTTTAAAACATATACCCAAATCAGAATTAGTCCCTTGATTGGATTTACTCTATTAATTTTAAATCATCCAATAGACCACATGGCTGATTCACCATGTGGAAAGTCAGAGTAGATTATCTAGTCAACCTTTTAATGTCTATATTTTTCATTAGATACTTCAGCAATTGAGATTCAACAATTTTTCCTAGTACATTTCTATCCTGAATGTGTGTGTGTGGGGGTGTGTGTGTGTGTGTTTACACACACATCACTATGTGCTACTGGGTCAAATGCTTCACTGTATTTTAAACAAGGGAGAATTTATCATTTTATACAGGCCAGAAAGAATTTTTCCCTCTATGGTTAGATGATTTTTAGGTTTTCACACTTGCAGTGAAAACTTACTTTTTATAGAAAAAGCAACACCTATCCATTGTAGAAAATGTCTTATGGTTTGGGGATGGGGAAAAAAATGAGGTGGTGAATGAAAAAATGATTTGCTCTTCTGTCAACCTTCAAAGAGGTGATTTTTCTCTAGTCTGGTTGGCAACGAGATTACTTTGATTCAACTCTATCAGCAGCAGGCCAAAGAGCATTATTTCTTTTCTTTCTCTTCTATGTTTTGTTTTTCTTTAATTTGAAATTAATCAAATCAAACATTGCTATCCTGTACCATGTAGGTGATAAGAAATAAGAAAGCCAACTTACAGTTGTGGCCTGGATTACTATGCTTCACTATTACTGATTGGGGCAGTTACAGTATTGCTGGTTGAATTTTAAATGAGGCCTGATGCACTCAAGCATGTGTGATAATCAAAATACAACTTCAGACATTTTAGCAATTAGAGAAAAAAAAAAGCAATTGGTCTGAAGCTAGTTGGAAATACAAATTGCATGTCAAATGAATAGACTATGTTCTTTTTGCTGGAAAAAATATGATGGAGAAAGTTTAGGGAGATAGAATGAAGATTCAGTAGTTAACAGTGCTGTAAGATAGTTAGCTTTTCTGCATTATAAAGCCTAACCTTTGTTCAGTGATTATTGAGATAATATAGAATTACTTAAATGGTAGCAGTTGAGTTTGAAAATGGTTGACTTCTACAGAAATGCATGTTAGCCAAAGTGCTATGATTGAGGAATATGTATCTGCATTTATGCGTTTCATATATGTCTACACTTCCTAGAATAAAATTATTTTTCAACATAATTAACAAAGTATCTATTGTATTCTCTCTATAAAGATTTCTTTCACCCTGCTGATTGAGTAGAAAATAGACTCTGTTTTAAACATGCCCTATTTTACCTAAGCTGAAACAGCAGGAGTGTCTTGTCACTAGAGGGCAGCCATAATCTGCTACAGTCCAAAAGATCTTCCTGGATATCCAAGTCCAATTGCGAATGTGAAAGGCATGATTTGGAATCAGTGAACTATTTTTCAACTATACTTATTTTAGAAAGGGAACATGACTGGCCATGTTCAGACAACCAACCAGAAATGATCTGATTAAAAGGCAAAGCAAACAGACAATTGCAATACTGTTTGCTTAAATTATGGTAAATATATACCTCAGTTATCACAGAAAAAAACCTGATTGTAATGTTTTAAAAGAAAAAAATGTGAGTTTTTATGGGCACAGATTGGCCTTGTCCCCATTTCTATTGGTTTGTTGTTGTCACCTGAGAACCAAAGTTCCAGGCAAAGAAAAAAAGATC
This sequence comes from Pongo pygmaeus, assembly GCF_028885625.2. Taxonomy (NCBI): domain Eukaryota; kingdom Metazoa; phylum Chordata; class Mammalia; order Primates; family Hominidae; genus Pongo; species Pongo pygmaeus. Next base: position 149,900,829 of record NC_072373.2, on the reverse strand, counting down.
ACTGAACAAATAACTGTGAAATGCCTATGAGGCTGCTCATTTCTTCAAAATTTAGTTAGTTCAAATGCATGTAGATCTACTAGAAGGACTGGGAAATCAGAAACAAATGAACACTTCATATCAACAGATGTTACTAGGATTTTTTAACTGGGGTAAATGTATTCCATGCCAACCTAAAAATGATCCCTGCCAAGTAAACCTTACACATGGTAGAGTTCAAATCTCTTGCCTTTAGAGGGATCTCCATGTCCAGCCAATCTGAATTAAAGATGAGTACCCACTGGTATTATGCAGACGGTTCAGCTTCTGTCCTTTCCCTTAGAACTGTATACCTGCTTATTTAAAAATGATTTTCAGGATCTTTTGATCCCAGTAGAGGTCAGTAGTGAGCAGACCTTGTAGTCCATGGTATTCACTGTCTCTCACGGGTAAGGATACTTGATATAGCTGATTTTTAGCACCTTCTGTGAAATATACAAGAAAAGTGATGTTATCCTGCTAAACAAGTGTGTTTTCTATCTTTGCTCTGTTCCACAGAAAATTCCACAGCCACTCTATTCCACTAGTCACAAGGCAGTCCAGTTGAAAAAATATGGAGAGAGAAATGAAACTATTTGTATGGTAGAAAAATAACTTTAAACACATATTTTAAATAAAAATAACTTTAAACACATATGTTATTAATACTTTTTTTGTAACTACAATGAGATCAGTTTTCCCTGAAGGAATGAATCAATGATGAATGAATAAATAAATGAATGGGGTTAATATCACCTTCAAGTAAAGTCTGCATTTTTGAAGGAATATGTATATGGCAGAGTAAACACACATACTACCTTTTTTTCAGATGTCCATAGATTCTTCTGTGCTTTATAATTTAAAAGTATTCCAGAATTCGTAGTTGCATTTTGTTATTTTATATGTATTCCAATCAACATTCACTGAGTGTAAAACTACATTCATGTGAAGGTCCACAAAGATTTAAAGAAATTGGCAAGCTTTCTTTCAGGAATCCAAGTTAAATTTCAGACAGCTATGAACAACAAAAGTATTGCTCTTGGTATGACCTATCTATGGGGGTTTGCTGCTTTTCTCCACTAACCATTTTGAATTTCACAACCACTTTGTAACATGCATCAAACATAAGAATAATGGGGTTTGAAAGTTGTAAAATTATGTTTACTTTGCTAAGCCAAAGTTTTAATTCATCCCACATATTTTACAGTGTCTAGAATGAGTATTGGTATACATTATTTTTATACTCTTGCCTTAAAGTAAAACATGGCAAAGCCTAACAAAAACTAAAGTTATTTAATTTCCTCAAAAATGGTAATGTAGTTCAAATTGAAAGAAACTCTGATTTGATGTTAAAAGACTTGACTTTCCATACTGGTAGTGTGACCTTAAACTAGACACTTTTACCCTTGGCCTCATTTCCTTGTCTGTAAAACGAGGTGGGTTAGACAGGCTGATTTTATAGGTTCGATCCTACTCTCATAATGTACTTCTCTTTGGCACCTACTTGATTATGCCTTGTGCATTGTCATTTATGTACTTGTTTTCTCTCTTCATAGAATACAAGCTCCATCCTTGAAGGCAAAGAATGCCTCAGTCATCACACAGTAGCTAGCAAAGGAACTGGCACATAACTGATGGGAGAGCAGTAAATATATGTGGAAATGAAAGCAGGATATAGGAATATTATCTTATTCTAGAGGTGGAGTACATTTCTCTGTGTTTTCTGCAATTACCCAGCAGCACAGCATTGAAACTAATACACTGTGGTAACTACCATTTCTATACTTCTATTTCATTGATGTTAAAATGAAAGATAGCCAGCAGAAAAATGTGCAATTACTGAGATATCAGAGCTTTTAAAATGTATACGTAGAAGTTGATTGAAAAGTTCTGCCTTCTATTTTGGAATGTTTTAAAGTTATCAAAGATTCAAAGATCTTTTTGTTCCCCCAAGAATTAAATTCTATTGCAACTCAGAACTGCTGAACTCTATTCTGTAACTTTCCATTTTGCAAACTTCCCACTTCTATCTGATGTTTTCTGGACATTTTAATTTTGCAAATAGATGTATTTCTGCTCCATAATGTCAGCATATGTGAGTCAATGATTTAATCATTGAGTTTATGAGAAGTGGTAGTACCTAGGATATCTCATGCATTCCCTCTTTGTAGAAGAGGAAGATGTATAAAATAGATACATCCATCCTACATTGATACTTGATATAGGTTATCTATATCAAGTATCCTTACCAGTGAGAGAGTGTGAATATCATGGACTATGTCTTCTCATTACTGATTTCTACTGGGCTCGTATAAATATATGTGATATATTTATATAATAATGTATATTAAAATAATATATATATTTATATATAAATATAGGTATATATAAATATATATATGTGTGTGTGTATATGAGAAAAACAAACATATCCATATATCCAAGTGCTTCCTAACATTTCTCACGAAAGCATAATTTAGAAAAATCCTTTTAGATGGAAAGAAAGGAACGGCACATATCTTGTTAGGCTGCATCTTTGCAGGTTCACTTTAAATTAATTCATAGATCAAAAAGAAGAGTTAAAATAAAGCAAGAGCCAAAATTTTAAAATTGCTCTAATACCTACATAAGTCCAAATAAAAAGTTTATTACAAATATATTCAAGACTACACTAAACAAATTGAAAATGGCAGCTAGAAAGGAGTACAATAGATTTTAAATGTTAATCTAGTTCTCTTTTTCTTAAATGCCCGAGGTGTTTATATAAAGGAATGAAGATTGGGCTTTCAGCTTTATCACTTCGTTGTGTGTAAATGGGGAACACAAGCATCATATAAATCATAAATATCTGTCTAAGAAGATGACCTTCCCAAAGCCATTTTCTTTTCCCTGAAACTCTTTGCTGCTCTGGCCATAAGGTTTAAGAAACTGCTCAAGATTCTGACAACCAACCACAGTGGCCCATCTGTCTGCAAAACCATCCTCGTTGCCCTCTTTTGTGTTATTTTCCTCTTATTTGTCATAGCACACTCAAGGCCTTCTCATTACTCCCAGAGCATTCACATGTGGGACATAGGGGACCGTCTCTCATCTGCCCTTATTTGATGTGGTTGGTTAGCTTGTCCTGGAGTAAGTTTCTGTTCCCTGGGGATAACCACCTGAAAAGACCCTGCTGGGTCCTGTCTCAAAGGAGAGAACAAATCTGCGTAGTCTTAAACTGACTGGACTAGGGGTTAAATGTGAAAGTGACTCTGGCACCTGGAGACGCTGCATCTCCGACCTTCAAGCTGCTGGGCCGGTGAATGACTGCTGAGCTGCTGGAGGTGTCACAGAGAGACTCAGTGGGGATGAGAATTTTTAATGATTTATGGAACTTTGCTTGGTACTGAGAACTACACTTTTTGGTTATAGGCCATTTTAGAAATTATTGCAATATGGAACTTATGTTAACTGCTTTGTAGAAACATATGCACAATAATGTTTATTATTATCAAGATTTGCAATGTGCGTGGGTGCTCACATGCATTCTGTTTTCTGTGAATCTCAAATGTAAGGCATTATACTGACAGATGTCATCATCTCCGTCATCACAGTAATAGCTAACATTCATCTAGCATTTACCATGTGTCAGTTACTGTGCTAAGAACCTTCTATGTGTTTCCTCATGTAATCCTCACTATAGCTCTATATCATTTAATCTGTATTTTGGGTCCTAAATGTTGTGACTATTATTATTCTGTTATACAGGTAAATAAAATTATACCTAGATAAGTTAAGATCTTACTCAAAGCCACATGGATTATGATCGGCAGAGAACAATTCCAAACCACTGCTATTGTCATAGCCTGTACTCCAAAGTATAAATGAGCATGAAGCTAGCTCATCCCTGAATATTTGCTGAATTACTACTGTGTGCAAGTTAGAGACAAATAGAATATCATTAACCTGGGAAGTTAACTTTTCAGAGCCAAAATATCAGGGTTGAAGAGACTGTTAGGGTCTCTAACAAAACAGAACTCACAGCCTTTATTCTTAGAACACCTGATGCAATGCAGACATTTAATAAACATAGTAGAACAAAAATGGCACTGGGGCTTATTAAAGGACAACATGCAGCCAGGCACAGTGACTCATGCCTGCAATCACAGCAATTTGGGAGGCTGAGGCGGGCAGATAACTTCAGGTCAGGAGTTCGAGACCAGCCCGGCCAAAATGTTGAAACCCCATCTCTACTAAAAATACAAAAAAATTAGCCAGGGGTGGTGGCATGTGCCTGTAATCCCAGCTACTCAAGAGGCTGAGGCAGGAGAATCACTTGAACCCAGGAGGTAGAGATTGCAGTGAGACGAGATGGTGCCACTGCAATCCAGCCTGGGTGACAGAGTGAGACTCTGTCTCAGAATTAAAAAAAAAAAAAAAAGACAATATGCAATCACTAGCATTCACTCATTTGAACCTGTTAAAAAGTGACTCACCACAAGACAAAATGTGTGTTCCACCTGTGAGGTACATCATGAGGCAGAAAAGCAGTGACACAGAGCCAGGCAACCTGAGTTCAGTCCTGTGGCAGCCACTTACTTGTTGCAAAACTAGGGACAAAAATCAGTGATATTTCTAAGCCTTAGGGATAATAATAATCTTACCTACCACACAGGATTATTGTTAGGATTAAATAAAGTATTTCATATGGTAGATTTAAAGAACGCATGACAGACACGTCATAAGCTCTCTATAACATCAGCTATTGTGATGGTTGTGTTCAGTTTTATCAAAATCTTGGATGAAGGGGCTATTAAAAGACATCAAGCCCAAACTAATACTGATCGTAGAAGCCCCAACTAAAAAATTGGTGGAGACATTTAGCCTTGCTAGAGAATAAAACAGCTCACTGCTTTACATGAATACCTTCATTTTCTTTTTTCCATTTTAGGAAATTTCTACATGCTACATTTTTTTCTGTATAGTGAGTTAAAATTGGTTGCTCTGTCATTTCTATCAATGACTCTGAAGCTTCACAAACTACAATAATTTTCTCCTTAAAGACAGATTTTCAAACATTCAAAAACCTCTGCATCATTTGTGTACATTTTCTCTTCCCAAGTAAGGAGACACTTACACAGTTATTTTAACTATTTCTCTTTTGATATGATTTTGAGACCTTTCTTATTATTGATCATCATTCTTTCGAGCAGGTTTCTGTTTGAAATGTCCATCCTAAAATGTGGTGTGGGGAGGGAGAGGCAATATTCCAGGTGAAGTCTTCTTTTCTTTTTTCTGTTTTTTTTTTTTAAGACAGGGTCTCACTCTGTCATCCAGGCTGGAGTGCACTGGTGCAATCATGGCTCACTGCAACCTCTGCCTCCAGGCTCAAGGGATACTCCTACCTCAGCCTCCCAAGTAGCTGGGACCACAGGTACGTGCCACCACACCCAGCTAATTTTTTGTATTTTTGGTAGAGACAAGGTTTCACCATATTGTCCAGGCTGGTCTCGAATTCCTGTACTCAATTCCTGTACTCGAATTCCTGATCCACCTGTGTCAGCCTCCCAAAATGCTGGGATTACAGGAGTGAGCCACCATGCCCAGCCAGATGAAGTCTGCTTTCTGAGAAGTAATGAAATCTTTACCGTCCACATTCTAGATACTATATCAACATAATCTAAAAATGTATTACATGTTGATTGAGCAGAAATTTAGTCAGTTGAACCTGAGTATTTTTCCACTGAATCGTTTGTGAATCTCTGCATACTTTCATTGATTCCTGTTTTATTTTTTATTGGTTTTATTGTTCATACTTATCAAGTTGTTTTTATCTTGCTATTCTATCAGAGCATTAGTGTCATCTCCACTCTTTTTATAATACATTTATTTCATAAATTTTTTATATTTTTAATACAAGATCTAAGAATATGAGAGCTAATATAAGGCTGAAGCAAAATTTAGAGAGATGGTTTTCTAGGTGGATATCCATTCATTAATCAAAAATATATGAATAACTTGATCAGATCAGTTCTAGTTCTTTATAAGTATAAAATTTTGAAATGCATATACTTTTGACTTAGCAATCTCATTTCTAGAAATTCATCTTGCAAAAATAAAAAACAAAAATGCATAAATACATATATTTATACACTACTCATTTTAGGAGTTTTCCTATACTGGAGCTGCATGTTTCATGGAACTTAGGTTCTAAAGTTAGTGAAAAGCATATCTGAAGATCTCTTAAATAATAGAATTACTCTCAGTACAGAAAGATGCTTACATTATAATAGCTTCAAGAGAACTTAGGTTGACTAAAAAAACAGATTTAGTTCTCCTATGGTATTCTCACTCCTAAGTATAAACTCATTGATAAGTTGCCCCAGTGGAAAAAGACAGCAGTATGTAAGTAATAATCTCTTCCCTTTTCTCTCTCTCTTCCCTGGTAATAATAAAATATGCTGTGTTCATTTCTAAGGAATGTTATGTAACTTTTTAAACAGTGAAGTAGATTTACATATGTTTATGTGTCGACTTAGACACACGCACACACATACACAGACATAAGATGGTTACCCCTAGTTACAGACATGGTCACATGGATGAAGAGAGAGAAGAACAAGGATATTAATTTATACCACTTGAACTTATGTAATATTTAAATTTTTATAATAACAATTTGCTACTTAAAACACTAAGTATAATTTTAGGAATCAAGGATATTAATGATTTCTTCTCTCTCATGATTTTCCAAGCAATTATGGAAATATGGGGTTGCATAATAAAATTACATTTAACTCAACAAATATTTAACATTAGACCTGTAAGATTTGAATATCGAGAAATCTTATTCAATCATTTTGAGAAGAAACCTATCTCCTAAGGAAGACAGAAAGGTATAGAATTTATTCTACTTTGAGACCTAGAGCAAACTAAAAAAGGGACTTTTCATTAACCTGGGCCTTGATGAATCCAAAGGGATCAGGGAAGCCAGAAAGGATATTTTAGGTAGAAGGGAGAGCATGATCCAAGACAAGGAAGCAGCTGTGAGCATGACCAGTACTACTGATCTGGACTATTGGTAGTCTAGCTTGGCTATGGAATGGGTGATCAAAGAGTGAGAGATAACCTCGGACTGGCAAGCTGGAGTTACCATGGGGAAGTCCTGCCTAATATAGCATTCTAAGAAGTGTGTCTGTAGAAACTGGAGAAATACAGAGGTATGTTTAGGTAAGAGAGGCACAAGATTATGTGTGTGTTTTCGGAAAGTTCATTTTGGAGACTGTGTGGTGATTTGATCTCAGTGAAGAAAGGCTGTATCCAAGCAGACTGGATATAAAGTCGTTAAAATAATCTAGTAGAAAGATGATGAGTGTCTGGGCTGGAGAATAGCAGTGGAGATAGAGAAGAGCCAGAGAATTCATGAGATGAGTCAGAGTCCAACTACAAGTTATTTCAGTCCTTGGGGATGTAATTAATCTGGAGCTGGTAATGTGAGCTCATTTAAGTAGCTAAGTGCTCTCTTACTATCTCCTCACTTATCTAGGGATTTGATTTCCTTGTTTGTCCTACCCTTTGGAGTTTGAAGATCATTTTTTTTCTTGATTGAGAAAACAGAAGCAAAATAGGAGTTTAGTCCTTCCAATGTCATCTGCTGATATTACACCATCTGGCCCAGGAATCAGACCTATCCCTTGCTCAGTCTTTCTTAGAAATTATATTTAAATTGTCTTTAGTGCTTTCCAAAAGGCTCAGCTTACTCTGTGGCTTAGCCTTACTGATACCATTTTTGCAGGTTCCTGTCTCTCTTTCAATGTTGCCCTTCATGGTGCATCTTTCCTTTTGGCTTCCATTTTTCTCAAGATTCCAGAAAGAGAAATATCTATTCTTGGTCTGTGGTAAATTTCTTAGACCCGAATTTTCAGCTTTTCTCATTGTAAGAGAATATCAAATAAATAATCCTTCCTCCTTTTTTATTATTGGACATTTTAGAGTGACAGTGTTAATACCAACATGCATTTAATCATTTTTTTAATATTTGAGTTCTTTCATTTTCAGTTCAGAATGTCCTTCACATATATTTTGTCTGTTATTTTTATATCCTCTTTCTTTTCTTTTTTATTTGCTTAGCTCCAGTTTTCTCTGCTTTATGTAGCTCTCTTCTCTCCAAAGATTTTCTTGCTATCAATTTCTATTTTGATTGATCCACCTTCTGGATAGTCTAGTCTGCTTCCTGGCCTTTCCCTCTTTCCTAGGTTACATGTTTTTACCATGTTAATATGGTAAAATAATGCTAATAATGCTAATAATGCTAATCATATGGTAAAAATAATGCTAATAATCCTGATATCCCAAAGCTATGAATGCAGGACGTACTATGTATACCTTTTTTTCAATAGCATTTTAGAAATCTGTTTATTTATTTTAGAGCACTTCAAAATGTGTTTCTTTGTTTCTTCTGGATAGCAAATTTTATAACTATTAAAATCAAAGCATTTAATTGTTGTTACGCGTGGTTATATTATAAATAGAAAAGCATTCTGGTTTAGTGAGAATAACCCCTGAGTAGGAGTAAAAAGATATGGGATTTTCCACTTTGCAGGTGTGTAACTGCCCTGTTTAAATCACAATTTTCCTAAGCCTCATTTCCGTTCTTATACATAAAATAGGAATGATAATATTTTCTATGGTAAATCACAGCCTTGTAAGTATTAACTAAAATGGCATATGTAAGAACTATTTATAAGTTAGAAATCTTATACAAATATAAATTATATTTAAAAATTTAGCTCTAACAAAAATTTAGATTGTTGATTACTTTTGTACATAATTTTCTGCGTAAAACTTGAGGAGACTAATAAATAAGAACTGTTCATCTGGTCAAGGAGACCAGATCGACACCCACTTTTTTTTTCTACCTGATACTATGAAACCAAGCTTGCTAAGCTTCTCTGATATTTTTTTTCTTTTGAGCTAGATCATAGGTGAAGTCAATAAAATACAGTTAGTTTAGCTTTTAATATTTTTTTTCACCAACCAATGGAAAAGCATATTTAGCTCACGGATGAACTGGTTTTGCATTATATTTGCATAAACAGTGTCTTCTAATGGAAAAAATCCCACAAATATAAACTATTTTTGAAGTGTTATTTTGTGAAAATAATTAAGGATATTACAAATATTGTTTTCAAAGGCTATAGATTTGATTTTGAGACTATCCTTTATACTAATCGTATATTTATAATGATGATTCTAGCAATTGTTCACAATTTCAATAACTAAAAATATAGATTTAAGCATGCTCTATGGGGTATTGATGATTCCCAAATCTATCTACTTTAACACTCATGAGATCTGCATTACCTTTACCAAAATTAAATAGGAGATTTATATACGAAATCCATTTGGGGATTAAGAAATTCAAAGAGAATGATAGGAACACCTTGAATAAGTAATTTGGTCCTTTTTGATGAAACTTTCAGAGACCTGATGTAAGGTTAGTTGCCATTACCATGGATGTCCTGAGGTTAATCAGGCTCAGGACTGCAGATTCAAACTGCAATGAAAAGCATGGAAGGGCATCAACTTAGGACCTTATGTATGTTCTGCCTGTATGGGATTAGCATATGTTTCTCTACTTATTCAGTGCATAGCCCTTTGTATTTTAAGTGAAAATAAGTTCCAAAGTGCTACTGACCCTATTAGAAAAGAAATAGCAAAGCTCTCCCACTGTATGAAGGAAAGACTAGCAAAGTGAAATAAGTTAGCCTTGTAAGCAGAGGGTCAGCTTTTCTAATGAGCTAAAAGGCTTGGATATAAGTGAAGTTGAAATGCTGTTGAATTGCTACAAATGCACCAGAAATTGTCCACATTTAATCTAGTGGTGGGAGGGCGAAGCAAAAAGTGGTGAGAATCAACATCCTGATTGATGGTCTGCCAGTTTTACATGTTAAGTGAAAACTACATGTTTCCAGGAATATGCCAGTTGTGTTTCTCCTCACCTTAACCAACACTGGGCATTCCTGCAAACCGTTTTCAACTTGCAGCTCAGTCCAGTACCTTATGTTCCCTTTCTTCTGTCTTATTCATTACTAACATTCTCCTTTTAACCTAAAGAAAACAAAGGAGACCTACTCATCTGACAAAGGGCTAATATCCAGAATCTACAATGAACTCCAACAAATTTACAAGAAAAAAACAAACAACCCCATCAAAAAGTGGGCAAAGGATATGAACAGACACTTCTCAAAAGGAGACATTTATGCAGCCAAAAGACACATGAAAAAATGCTCATCATCACTGGCCATCAGAGAAATGCAAATCAAAACCACAATGAGATACTATCTCACACCAGTTAGAATGGCAATCATTAAAAAGTCAGGAAACAACAGGTGCCGGAGAGGATGTGGAGAAAATAGGAACACTTTTACACTGTTGGTGGGAGTGTAAACTAGTTCAACCATTGTGGAAGTCAGTGTGGCGATTCCTCAGGGATCTAGAACTAGAAATACCATTTGACCCAGCCATCCCATTACTGGGTATATACCCAAAGGACTATAAATCATGCTGCTATAAAGACACATGCACACGTATGTTTATTGCGGCACTATTCGCAATAGCAAAGACTTGGAACCAACCCAAATGTCCAACAATGATAGACTGGATTAAGAAAATGTGGCACATATACACCATGGAATACTATGCAGCCATAAAAAATGATGAGTTCATGTTCTTTGTAGGGACATGGATGAAATTGGAAATCATCATTCTCAGTAAACTATTGCAAGGACAAAAAACCAAACACTGCATGTTCTCACTCATAGATGGGAATTGAACAATGAGAACACATGGACATAGGAAGGGGAACATCACACTCTGGGGACTGTTGTGGGGTGGGGGGAGGGGGGTGGGATAGCATTAGGAGATATACCTAAGGCTAAATGACGAGTTAATGGGTGCAGCACACCAGCATGGCACATGTATACGTATGTAACTAACCTGCACATTGTGCACATGTACCCTAAAACTTAAAGTATAATAAAAAAAAAAAAAGAAAAGAAAACAAAGGAGACCAGATCAACACCCATGTTGAGCCTTCACTCTCTTAACCACATGGAGCTAAGCTCTAGACAGATGCCCTGATTTTTCTGATTCCAAGAGATTCTTGACTGATTTTACATTTTTGAAATAGAGCTTGTACCAATATACCATAGGCTGTCAAAATGATATTAACATTACATCACATTATCTTGTAGATTTCTTTAACTTTTAAAATGGTCAGCAATACAACTGCAACATTATACTTATTATAGATTTAAATGGAACTCTGTGTCTGTAACTGATTGACAGTATCAATAATTTTTACATCAAATAGGAATAGCAGTTTTTTTCTTTAATGGGGGCCTCTTTGTTTTATTCATATGCCTAAAGCTAGATCTTCTTTTCTGTCTGTAGACAGTGATTCCTGCTGTGCACTGTTGAGAAAATGAGAAGACAAAATGGAGAATCAATTAAAAAAAAGCTTTAGTTGACGAAGCTTTATAGTAGATCAATGGAATCCAGCTAGTTAAGCTATCTTTAGCAGCTGAGATAAGATTTTATAATCACTGTAAATACTTACACATTTCTATGTCTTCCTCATTTTGAATTTCTGTATTTGGACAAAATCTTCATAAGTATTCAAAAATTTATTTTATGACGTTTGAATAAGTATTTCCTTAGTTATACTATAGATAACCAACTTTGGAAAGCAATAATTCAAAGATAATTTAACTCCACAAATATCCCACATATTTATTTAGAATATATGCACTTAAAAATTAACCTCTCCTTTCAATAATTGAAACAAGGTATAAGTGCAGATTCAAGGTGGACATAATTATTTTATTCCATTACTTAGTACTAAAGGGAATTACTTATTTAACAGTTATTCTTTTATTACCTGTTTATTTAAACAGGTTTCCACATAAACACAGGATATGTAAGACTGATATAAAGCAAGAATATTTGTTTAATAGGCAGATCCATAGATTTGATATTTATTAGGTTTCACTAAACTTGTATAGAAGGAATAATTAGTTGTTTAAAATTCCTAATAGCATTCAGTAAAAATATTGTTTGAACTATTTTAGCAAACCTTTGTTTTTTTAAAAAAATAAACAAATGTTAATGAACATCCTGCTAACTGACTCTTGCTCACATGAAGAAAATATCTTGGTACTGTTGATTAAATATGAAACGTAGAAGTAAATTACTTAGAGATTAATTTAAAGCTGTAGCTAGTCTATAAAATAAATCACATGATCCATACTATTTTCTCAACTTTGACCTAAATATACTGAAGGCTTTGATATTTGCTTTCAAAATAGGACTATTTATACTACATTATCATTTTTAGATTAAATAGTAGCAATTATGTAGATACTGCTGATTCTGGAGCACAGCTATTCAAAACTCCAGCAGAAACCTGGAAATTTGAAACACTCTAATTGCTAAATTCACTGACACTTAAAATAGGATATTTTGAATGTACTCAAATATGTATTAGCTCCAAATTGAATAACATGGCATATATGAATTTTCACATAGTAACTCATTATTAAAATCCAGTTTCTGGGCTTAAGATACGGAATATATAAACACTCACCAAATACACCAACATATATTTATCTAAAAAAGCAAACTATTATGTACCATGTAGTATGTAGAAATCATTCTGACAATACCTGAGTGTGATAACTATTATGATATTCATTGTGTCTCAAAGACATTATTTCAGTTTTTCCAGACAAAAATGTATAGCTATATAGTAAATATGACTGTCAATAGGGAAGTCCATTAGTCTGTTCTTGCACTACTGTAAAGAAATACCTAAAATTGGGTACTTTATAAAGAAAAGAGGTTTGTTCAGCTCACAGTTCTGTGGGCTGTACAGGCTTCTGCTTCTGGGAGGCCTCAGGAAACTTACAATCATGGTGGAAGGTGAAGGCAAAGCAAGTGCCATCCTCACATACTGGAGCAGGAGAAGGAGAGAGAAGGGGGAGGTGCTACACACTTTCAAGCAACCAGATCTCATGAGAACTCTATCATGAGACCAGCAAGGGGAAAGTCTGCCCCCATGATTCAATCACCTCCCAATAAGCCCCTCCTCCAACACTGGGAATTACAATTCAACATGAGATTTGGGTGGGAACACAGAGCCAAACCATATCATTTCACCTCTGGCCCTTCCCAAATCTCAAGTCCTTCTCACATGTCAAAACACAAGCATGCCTTTGCAACAGTCTCTCAAAGCCTTAACTCATTCCAGCATTAACTCAAAAGTCCAAGTCCAAAGTCTCATCAGAGACAAGGCAAGTCCCTTTTGCCTATGAGTCTGTAAAATCAAAAACAAGCTAGTTACTTCCAAGATACAATGGGAGTACTGGCATTGGGTAAATGCTCCCATTCCAAAAGGGAGAAATTGGCCAAAACAAAGGGACTGCAGGTCCCATGCAAGTCTGAAGCTCAGCAGGGCAGTCATTAAATCTTAAAGCTCCTAAATGATCTCCTTTGACTCCATGTCTCACATCCAGGACACACTGATGCAAGGGCTGGGCTCTCTAGGCCTTAGGTAGCTCTGCTCTGTGGCTCTGCAGGGTACAGCCCCCACGGCTGCTTTCACAGGCTGGCATTGAGTGCCTGTGGCTTTTGCAGGCTCACGGTGCAAGTTGTTGGTGTATCTACTATTCTGGGGTCTAAAGGATGGTGGCCTTCTTCTTGCAGCTCCACTAGGCAGTTCTGCAGTGGGGATTCTGTGTGAGGGCTTCAACCCCACAATTTCCTTTTGCGCAGCCCTAAGGTTCTTCATGAGGTCTCTGCCTCTGCAGCAGACTTCCACCTGGACATCCAGGTGTTTCCATACATCCTCTGAAATCCAAGCAGAGGCTTCCTAGCCTCAACTCTTGCCCTCTGTGCAGCAGCAGGCTAAACACCACAGGGAAGCCACCAAGGTTTTCAGCTTGCACCCTCTAGAGCAATGGCCTGAGATATATATTCAGTGATGGCCGGTGCTGGAGTGTCTGAGATACAGGGTACAGTGTCCTAAGGCTTCACAGAGTAGTGAGGCTCTGGACCTGGCCCACAGAACTATTTTTCCCTTCCAGGCCTCCAGGCCTGTGATGGGAAGGGCTGCTGCAAAGGTCTCTGACATGCCTGGAGGCATTTTCCCCATTGTCTAGGCTATTAACATTTGGCTCCTCTTTATTTACACAAATTTCTGAAACAGGCTTGAATTCCTTCCCAGAAAATAGGTTTTTCTTTTCTACCACATTGTCAGGTTGCAAATTTTTGAAACTTTTATGCTCTGCTTTCCTTTTAAATCTAAGTTCCAGTTTCGGATAATCTCTTCACTCATGCATATGAGTGTACACAGTTAGAAGCATACCGAGCACCTCTTGAGTGTTTTGCTGCTTAGAGATTTCTTCCACCAGATACCCAAATTATCTCTCTCAAGTTCAAAGGTCCACAGATCCCTAGGACAAGAGCACAATGCCACCAGTCTCTTTAATAAAGTATAGCAAAATTTATCTTTAGTCTAGTTCCTAAGAAGTTTCTCATCTCCATCTGAGACTCCATCAGCCATCTCTGTCCATATCACTATCAGCATTTTGGTCAAAACCATTCAACAAGTCTCTAGGAAGTTCCAAACCTTCCCTCATCTTCCTGTCTTCTTCTGAGCCCTCCAAACTGTTCCAACTTTCACCTATTACTCAGTTCCAAAGCTGCTTCCAAATTTGCAGGTATCTTTATAGCAATGCCCCACTTCTCTGGTACCAATTTTCTATAGTAGTTGGTTATTACACCGCTATAAAGAAAACTAAAACTAGATAATTTATAGACAAAAGAGGTTTAATCAGTTCATGGTTCTGTGGGCTATATAGGCTTTTCCTTCTAGGGAGGCCTCAGGAAACTTGCAATCATGGTGGAAGGTGAAGGGGAAGCAAGTGACATCCTCACATGGTGGAGAAGGAGAAAGAGAGAGAGAGAAATGTGCTACACACTTTCAAACAACCAGATCTCATGAGAACTCTATCATGAGAACAGCAAGGAGGAAGTCTGCCCCTATAATTAATCACCTCCCAACAGTCCCCTGCTCCAACTCGGGGAATTACAATTCAACATGAGTTTTGGGTGGGGACACAGAACCAAAACATATAGGAAGAATATCACAAGTGTAGCTGTCAAAGGAAATCACTTTTGCCATCATGTTTCCACTGGGGAAAAAGTGAAGAATGGTCATATTTTCTCTGATGTCTATGATACATATTTATTTAAAAATTCATTCAGCAAAAGTTACTGTGTGCTTGCTTCTTATAAGTCTCAGAACTAACTAGGAACCACTCACTCTAGAGGTAAGATTGTGAATATGAACAGAACTTAAAAATTATGAGCATTAGAAAGGACACTGGATACCTTCTGGATTTATGCCATCTTTTATTGATGAGAAAAATTATGCTAATATATTGATTAACTTTCCCAAGATCACACCATTAGCTAATAATAATGACAGATATTCTAAATTCCACTTTATTTTCCCTATTAATATACAATGTTGTCTCAACCAGTGTCTCAACTTTAATGACTCTCTTCTTCGAAAAAGTCTTCAGGGGTTTCTCATTTGGTAGGGAATCCAACAGCATGAAAACAAATCAACCAACACTTGGTGTGAGCTTAAAAAGATGAAGTCAAAGGAGAGTTACCTTGAGAACCATGAAACCAAGCACTTGATCACAGGACTGAGAACCAATTGGCCCAGGAAGGAAGGTATATAATGTTTTGAATTCCATTTTGGTCAAGTGCTACTACTGTCTCTGGCTTTTCTATTTTCTTCTTTTTTTTTTTTCTTGAGATGGAGTTTCACTCTTGTCGCCCAGGCTGAAGTGCAATGGCATGATCTCGCCTCACTGCAACCTCCGCCTCCTGGGTTCAAGTGATTCTCCTGCCTTAGCCTCCCAAGTAACTTGGAATACAGGCATGTGCCATCACACTGGGCTAATTTTTGTATTTTTAGGAGAGACAGTGTTTTGCCATGTTGGTCAGGCTGGTTTCGAACTTCTGATCGCAGGTGATCCACCCAACTCGACTTGCCAAAGTGCTGGGATTACAGGCATGAATCCCTTTGGCCTATTTTTCTATTAAACAAAATATAGACAACCTACAATGGGATAGAGATAACCATACATAACCTCTTATGAGATGACATTCATAGCGTAGTCTGAAGACTGAAGAACCCAGACTGTGAAACAATGTGCCTACCTTCCTGAAACAAGGAAATTGAGAATAAATTGTAATGTTATGAGGCTTATCAGTAAGAAATAGGTTAAGGAATACCAAGGCAACATCATTTCCTACCCAGAAGCACTGAATTCATTGGAGAATGCTGGTGGTTACTCTTAAGTTATCAGATACCATTATTATAGTTGGAATATAATAGAGGACTACATTTAACCGCTAGGCTTAGAATAATAATTATGATTTCACCACAGAAGCTTCTTCCTGAAAGTTCTTTCAGATTTTGACTATATAGCAATAGATACAAATTGTATCAAGAGGCTACAACTTTATGAACTGTGGTCATAGGAGGAAGAACTTGGGTGCTTTTTGAATCCCCTGAGTGAATTCAGGAGAATAAGCATAACATTACATTTTTTTGTGACAGCACTGATAGCAGCCTGACAACAGAGATAAAGCAATAATCAAGATGCAAACAGGATAGAAGATCAGCCACATGGACTTGCTGTGATCATCCCAGACAAAGATCAAAAGGATGTAGGCATTATTTAATAATCATATCTTGGGCATAGGATTCAACAGATTTGAGTAGGTGACATACTCTTATACTTTTATTCTACTAATTTGTTACAGGGAAATAATTATTTCAAAAAGATATTGAGGAAACATTATTTCTGGAGTCAGGTAAAGTTCATTTTTCAAAATATTTGTAATTTATCCTATCAAAACTGAAAGATACTTTATGATTTTATTAACCGTGGGCACAAAAGAATGCCATGGTCTTTGAAAGTCCTGGAGGGCAATGATATACTTATCTGGACTGAGTATATTAGGAACAAAGAGGTAGCCTTTATAAGATAATCTGCAATCACTCTAACATGTAAAGTGTCTAGCATGAAAAATGTCATAGTACTATTGATAAAGCAAACACCATTTAGTTGAATCGCTGATACGGTTTGGCTGTGTCCTCACCCAAATCTCACCTTGAATTGCAATCCCCATAATCCCCACGTCTAGGAAGAGACCTGGTGGGAGGTGATTGGATCATGAAACCCATTTCCCAATGCTGTTCTCATGATAGTGAGTTCTCACAAGATCTGATGGTTTTATAAGGGGCTCTTCCCCCTTCACTCCTCTGTCTTTCACCTACCACCATGTAAGGTGTTGCCTCTTCCCTTTCCACCATGATTATAAGTTTCCTGAGGCCTCCCCGGCCATGCAGAACTGTGAGTCAATTAAACCTCTTTCTCTTATAAATTACTCAGTCTTGGGTATTTCTTTGTAGCAGTGTAAAATAGGACTAATACAATCACTATTTAACTTAAGCAAGATCTTTTTCTTTTTGTATCTGATTTTGATCAGTGTTTTTTCTGTGGTATAGTAAGATGATAGTATATAACCCTTAAATTATATAACATGCATTGAGTCCAATTTGCATGTTCTGAAGGCAAATGGTTTGTGGTTAGATTGAGGTTTAAATTCTTCCTCTAACATGCAAGCACTGTGTGGTATTGGGTAAGCTGATTAACTTAAAACTCTGCTTCCTAATTTTCAATATATAATACAACCTAAAATCATGGTCACAACATTTGTAGACATTGTTGTACTTCATATAATCTAACATCATATTTTACACATTTTTATTATTCTGAAATTATTTTTCAGTTTATGGAATCTTAAAATTCTTGTTAGCATTGCTTAAAATATATTTCTTTCTGAGTAGAATTACTTTTGCTTCTGTAGTCACTTGAGAATAACCTACCTATGACCACTTAAATTTTTTTGGACAATATTGGAAGAATGAACCACAAATCTGTGTTGAGTGCCATCTTGATTTTCTTGTGTGGTTTGTCATTTTTTTTCCATTGGGTAAGATGTTCTCTTAAAAATAATTAATTATTTTTAACTATCTTTTTTGGTTGGCAGAATTATTTATATTTTATCATTTTATTGATATCTCAGCTTCACTGGATTCCTGAACTTGAATACTTTATTAATTGATGTTTACCTTTAATTATATACATATATACACACATATATACTATATATATGTATGTATATTTATTTCAATTACACAGACTATACATATTTTTAGAGGATTATAATGGAATCATATATTCTTACATTTTAGTAAGTTTAGTAAAATAAATGTTTGCTAAGTAGATAAATAGGAGGAGCTATTTTGTTGAATCAATCTCTTCTTTCTTGTCTCCCTGTCTTCCTTCTGCCTTTCTTTCCATGCATTTATTCAGCAAATATTTATTGAGCACTTGTTACATTCCAGGCTTTGAGCTAGGCATTGAGATGCTATTCTTTGCTCTTCTGTACTGATTTACAATACACTGAGAAAAATATTGTGGAGAGAGTGGAAATAAATACCAAAAAAGGGAGTTAGGAATTCCAGATTCTCATTTCAGTTGTCTTGTTAACTCATTGAGAACAATCTCCCTTCACCCATCAAAGATTCCCTTTCTTTGCCTGTAAAATGAAAAAGTTTGGAATAGACAATATTTTAGTTTTTTTTCTAGTCACCAATCATCCTTAATTTTTCTGTCTTTCCCTCTGTCTCTCTCTCTTTCTCTCATTTTCCCTTTTATATCCTTACTTTCTAAATACACACACACACACACACACACGATATAGTAAACATTGAAAACCAAAATTATAATTAAATAAGATCTTCTGAATTTTCATAAAATTGAATAATTTTACTACAATTAATTAATTTTATTAATTAGTAGTAGTTATACATTTGTTGTATTTTATGTATCTTAAATAATTAAACGTAAATATTGCACTAAGACTTTGAGACACCTAGTGTGAATGGAGGGTGCCAGTTAGGAAGCGTGTGAACCATTTTTATATGATAGAAAGCCAGTTGTATATGTATGGCGGTTATGTAGACAGATATGTAGTTTCCCCCATGTTGCCTGCCTCCTGATAAGTGGTCATATCCATTTATCCCTTCCTGTGAGTGTGTGTGGTTCTTATGACCTGCTTCTAACTAATAAATATGGCAAAGGTTATGGGATGTTATTCTTCTAATTATGTAATATTGTAAGAGACTCCCTCTTGCTAGCATTCTGGCTTTGGGGGGGTCTCTCTCCTTCACTAGCTGTGAGAAAGAAAACTACTATGAATCCTACAATTGCAAGAAAATAAATTCTGCAAATAATTTGAGAAACTTGGAAATAGACCCTTCTCCAGTAGAGTCTCCAGATGAGTACCTGCTTTTGGCCAACACTTCCTTTGTAGTCTTACAGAGGACGTAGCTAAACTGCCCAGACTCATGTCTTACAAAAGCAGGAGATAAGAAATGTGTGTTACTTTAAGCCACAATTTGTCATGCAGCATAGAAAAGTAATATAATGTGCCTACAGTATGGACCTTTTTGCTCAAGGGATAAAGGATCTAAGAAGAAAGTTAGTGGTTAGGAATGAAAACTGGAATCTGTGGATAAAGTTAAGTTCTTAGGACCAAAGTCAGGCTAAGGTGTTGCTGGTAGTCTCAATATATAGCAATGAAATTGTGCACTATAAAAAGTTAAGGACTCTGAAAAGACAAGGGGTTGGAACAAAATTTTGCAGTCTAGGTCATGTTTTATCTAAATTTTTCACATCTTATTCTAAATCTGACTACAAGGAAGGTCAGAAAGGTAAACAAAAGATGATTTGTGAAGAATTCAGAGGCTAAGGCAAATGAAGGAGCTGAGCTTTTTTCTTTTGACTTTGAGAAGGTGTCAAAGACATATATGCAGAAGATTGAAATGACCAGATCATAGTTTTAGAAATGGTGAAGTTTTCAAAATGAACTGTGAGCAAGGGGCTATGGATGCTGACTGGAGGAAAAAAATGCCAAGTTTATGGAATGTTTTGACTAAGACACAAATTTTCACATTTCTACATAATTTTGTCCCCATGTGTCTTTATTTATTCCATTCCCTTTGCTTAGAATACCCTTTTTTCTTCACTGCTTAAATATGATGAACTTTTCAATCCCAAGGAAATTGTTTCTTTAAATATGTCCCAATAGAACTTCACACATAATATAGGATAATTTCTTGTTCTTTGTGTCTGTTTCCTCCATCATAGGGCTGTATAAAGCCTGCATTCCATTTCTTAAACAGATGTTACATGGGAGCTTTTAATTACAGACTTAGAAATATAGTTCGCAACTTTGTTGAACAATAGTTGAAGAACATTATTAACAAGTTTGAAAATTGGATTGTTCAGGAATGTTGATGAAAGAAAGCATGATTTTGAAGCCTAAATATTTTAATTACATTATTTTGCAAAAATACTACAAAATACATTACAATATCGTTAGATGTTTTTCTACTCATTGAAATTTGGCATTCACATTAAATTTATTGGAATGAAATATATTAAAAGTTCTTAATGTATAAATGGCTACTTCATCTTAACTTTATAGTTACCTTCACAGTGTTTTGACTTCCTGTGATTCCTATTCTTCATTCTCATACTTAGGGGTTTACATTTAAAAATTCTATGATATTTGTGCCATTCAAAAATATTTACTCTATTAAAACATTGTAGCTCAGTATGGTTGTACACATCTATAATTTTAGCTACTCAGGAAACTGAGGCAAGAAGATTGCTTGAGACAGGGGTGTGCAAGGCTGCAGTGAGCTATGATTGTGCCACTGCACTCTAGCCTAGGTGGCAGTGTGAGACCCTGTCTTTAAAAAAATAAAAATGAAACACTGGAGTATTTGTTGATCCAGTGTGAAAATGTTTGGCCTATAAAGTATATTAAATTACATTTTAGTCTAATTCAAAATTGTTTATCATTTTCTACTATTTTAATAATAATGGGTAACAGCAGAGATAAGTCAACATTTTTGTTACTATTATGTATAACATCAGATAGCCCTAACCGAGATAATGCTTTACATTAACATGCTGCTTTAAAGTTTTAAAACGTTATATCTTTTGTACTTTTACGGTACAGAAAGGGGAGTTATATATGTGTGTGTGTGTGTGTGTGTGTGTGTGTGTGTGTGTGTGTGTGTGTATTTTTTTTTTTTTTTGAGACAGATTCTCACTCTGTTCCCCAGGCTAGAGTGCAGTGGCGTGATCTCAGCTCACTACAACCACTGCCTCCCGGATTCAAGCGATTCTCAAGTAGCTGTGATTACAGGCACCCACCATCATGCCAGGCTGATTTTTGTATCTTTGTAGAAATGGAGTTTCGCCACGTTGGCCAGGTTGGTCTTGAACTCCTGACCTCAGGTGATCTGCCGGCCTGAGATTACAGGCATGAGCCACTGCGCCCAGCCCAATTACTTATTTTATTTTACCTCTTTTTAATATTTGATTTTACCTTACTTTTAAAAAATATAAACTAAGACCTATAGATTTTAACTGATTTGTCTTAGGTCATAGAGGTAGTAAATAATAAAACTGGGATTAGAGTTTAACTCAATTGACTCTATGACCTTTCCTATTATACCAGGCTGTTTCTTATATCAAGATAGACAGATTTTATATCTCATTCTGAAGATGAAAACAATGGAAATCCCAAACTAGAGCCATCTTTCAAGACAAATGTTTTTAAGTAAACAATTTGGCAACATTTTAAGATAAAAACAGTTCCAAAACAATATCTAGCCCTCTAGGTCAATGAACAAATGTGAATTTACTGCGTAAAATGATTAAATTACTATTCTGCAGTACAATGGGCACAGACAGTAATCTAGTGATTTTTCGGTGATAATGTACATTAACTTAGCTTTCATGAGATGGAGTTAAGATAAACAACTATGTCATTGCTCTCAGAAGAATCTATTCTATAATGTGAAAAGAGAAAATAACAAGATACCTCACTTACTCCAATCCTTTAGACCTATTAAACATATTACCATAACATAGAACAGATGTGTGTGAGGAGTGGTGAGTGGACTTGCTGGGAACATTCTGGTCTCTTACTTTTCTTCTGCAGGTAAAAATGACAGCCTAATCAGATGACATAAGAAAACAATAGATTGAGGGAAAATGATTGCTCTTCAAGATTCATACATATTATTGCCCCTAAGATCCATACATATTATTACCCCAATTTGCTATATTTACATATTAAAATATAACATATGATTATAAATGTGTATTCTTACTGTTGGAAGTGCTGGCGTCAGCTGTGGTATAGTGCAGTAGTAACCACTACCTTTTCATGCTTCATGATATGTATGCTCCATTGCAATGTGACTTTGGTGACTCTCCCATTAAGCTGTAGAGGCTATTTCTCCCCTTTTGATTCTGAGCTTAACCATGTGACTTGCTTTGACCATTGGGGCAACAGTGTATGTAGCCAATGCAGAGTCTTCAAAAGTGCTTTTGTTTTAGGGTTCAACAACTTTTTTTATTGGAAACCCTTCTGCCACCATGTGAACAAGCCCAGGTCAGCCTTCTGAAGAGTAGGAAACCATATGGACAGAGAAACCAGTTATTCCAGCTGTCCTAGCCATCCAAGAGGTCCCAAACATTCCAATCATATTAATATAGTTTGGATATTTGCCCCTGCCCAAATCTCATGTTGAATTATAATCCCCAGTATTGGAGGTGGGGCCTAGTGGAAGATGACTGAGTCATGGCGGCCGATTTCTCATCGGTGGTTTAGCACCATTCTCTTGGTGCGGTCCTCGCAATAGGGAAAGGATTCTTGAGAGATCTGGCTGTTTAAAACTGTGTGGCACCTCCCACACACCGTTTTGCCATCTGACCTGCAAGCTCTCGCTGTGTCTTCCACCGTGACTGGAAGCTTCAAGAGGCCTCCCCAGAAGCAGACACCTCTGTTATGCTTCCTGTACAGCCTGCAGAACTGTGAGCCAATTAAATCTCTTTGCTTTATAAATTACCCAGTCTCAGATATTTATAGCAATGCAAGAATGGCCTAACATACATATCTTATGCAAACATGTGAATAGGGCTGATATGATTTGGCTGTATCCCCACCCAAAATCTCATCTTGAATTATAATCCCCATAGTCCCCATGTGTCAAGAGAGAGAACAGGTGGAGGTAATTGAATCATGGGAGTGGTTTCCCCATTCTGCTCTCATGTTAGTGAGTGAGTTCTCATGAGATCTGATGGTTTTATAAGTATGCGGTAGTTCCTCCTGCTTTCATTCTCCCTCCTGCCACCTTGTGAAGAAGGTGCCTTGCTTCCCCTTCATCTTCTGCCATAATTGTAAGTTTCCTGTGGCCTCCCCAGCTGTGTAGAGCTGTGAGTCAATTAAACCTCTTTCCTTCATAAATCACCCAGTCTTTGATATATTTCTTTAGAGCATTGTGAGATTGGACTAATACAAGGGCTATTTTACAGCACTCAACCAGGTGGATACAGTGGTCTCTGCCTGTAATCCCAGCTACACAGGAGGCTGAGGTTAGAGGATCTTTGAGCGCAGGAGTTTGAGACCAGCCTGGACAATACAATGAGACCCCTTCTGGGAAAAAAAAAAAGAAAAAATCACTGTCCAAGCAACCAACTCACAGAATAAGGAGAAATGACAAAGTCTTGTTGCTTTAATCCAGTGTTTTGGGATGAATTGTGGTGTAGCAAAAGTTTTCTGATTTATAAATCTATTTGAATAATTTGTAAGCAACCTTGTATCTACTGAAAATGAAAATTTGGGATTGTCATTTCAATTAGGAATTTGTATATATATACTACTGATATCTATATTTCAGGTTGATCTTCAAGCAAAATATGTCAATAACTAAATGAAGCATACATTTCTTACAGATTGTTTTCATTTTGCCCTCTCTTTCTGTTTATAATTTACAGTTCTCCCATTCACTCAAGTTCAACCTTTAAGTTAACTATTGATCCTTTTGTATTTTTTGCACTACATAAAACTTACCTTCTAAGGTAATTGAAAGGATTAAGTACGTTTACATAGTGTGATGGTTAATGTTAGGCCTCAGCTTGACTGGGTTAAAGGATAATTAGATAGTGGGTAAAATATTATTTCTGGGTATGACTAACAGTTGACTGAGTACAGAAGATCTGCCTTCACCCAGTGTGAGTTTGAACCATACAATGGCCTGAGGCCCAGATAGAACAAAAAGGTAGAGGAGTAGTGAAGTCTCTCTCTGTCTGTCTGTCTTCTGAAGCTGCGACATTCTTCTTCTCCTGCCCTTGGAAATCAGAACTACAGATTCTCTGACCTTTGGATTCTGGGACTTAAACACCAGTGGTCCCCTGGGCTCTCAGGACTTTGGCTTCAGACTGAGAGTGACATTATAAGCTTCTCTGGTTGTGAGACTTTAGGATTTAGACTGAGTCATGCTTTGTAGCTTTTGTTGCAGAAAAAAAATATATATATAAAGATAAATATATACAAATATATATTTATAAATATAAATATAAATAGACTGAGCCATATTACCAGCTTTGCTGGTTCTCCAGTTTGTATATGGCCTATTGTGGGAATTTTCTACCTCCATAACTACATGAACCAATTGCTCTAATAAATTTCCTTCTGTCTATCCAACAGTCTATCTCCTAGTGATTCTGTCTCTATGGAGAATCCTGTTTAATACAGACAGGTAGGCAAAAAGCTAGATGATAGATGAACAGATAGAGAGAGAGAGAAGACACCTATAATACTACTTGATAACACATAGCAAGGGGGTTATAAATGTTGATAATAATGATTACTATTATCATCTAATTAA
Source organism: Pongo pygmaeus (assembly GCF_028885625.2). Lineage (NCBI taxonomy): Eukaryota > Metazoa > Chordata > Mammalia > Primates > Hominidae > Pongo > Pongo pygmaeus. The sequence continues at coordinate 149,875,865 of NC_072373.2, read as the reverse complement.
ATGTCATCTACAATTTTTGCCTATGTTGTCTATTCTTCATTCACACTGCTTCTATCTTGTTCAGGTCCTCAATGCCTTTTCCTTTGAATATTGCTAGAATAGGCAATATAGAATATAGTTTTTTCAGTCCCCTTCTTATATAATAATTCCTTTACTCAAATACACCTACAGTGTTCCTCCTCGTATAACAAAACAAAATCTCAATCTATGTTTTTGATCTTTAAATCCTTTGTAATCTGATACTAAACAAAATTTTCTCTCTTATTCTCTACTTCACCTTATATATTTGAGCTCCAACCCAACTGCGTTTCTTCTTGTTACCCACATATACTATATGCAGCCTGTACCATGTTCATGCCATAACCCTGCATGAAAGGGCCTCCTCATATCCAAATATTTCCCTATTGTTCCAGGCTTGATGTCTTATTTTTTATATTCTATTGTAGACACTCTCACTTTTTGAGGCTCTAGGCTTCCTTGTACAAGCATACCATTATATTTGAACAGTTTTTATAGAACTTATTATTTTCTATCACAATTATATTTCTGTATAATAATTTCTAAAAGTTCTATGCTTTTTCAGGCTAACATCTGTACATCTATAGCTACCTCATACCCCACATCACCTAGAATAGTGCTTTGGATATATTTTGACTCTATAATGTCATATTTAAATCAATGTTTTAAAATAAATATGTGAAAAAAGTTGTTAGAAAATTCATGAATGACCTCACAACTGAGGCAATGTGCACTTAATTAAAAAATAGAAACAAAAAACATGGTTTTATCCAACTTTCTATGTCAACAAACTCCTCCTTTTGCATTTTCCATATGGTCAGTCAGGACAAACAAGACTAATCTATGGTGACAGACACTCCTATAAATTCAGTTACTTAATGCATAAAAACTAATGTCTTGTTTACACAAAGTCCCCCTTACAGTGAGTGACTCTTCAGGACAGCTGTCATTCATACTATGCTCAGTAATTCAGTCTGCTTCCATTCTCAGTACCAAAGGAGAAGAAACAAATCAGAAAGACATGCAGAGACTTTTCATTACCTTACTCATAATTATTCATTACTCACAACTCATTGGCCAGAACTAGGCACATAGTGGCACCTAACTATTAAGAAATTGGATGGCAGTTTTCCATGTGCCCAGATTGGGAAGAAGAATCAAATATGATGGGCACTACCTCATTGAAAGGCACTACCATCCACTGAGTTGGACAAATTTGGGACCTCGATATTTTCTTCTGCTTTACCACCCATCATCCATTAAACCATCACTAAGTTAGATTTTTATATTTTTAACCTGTAACTATCTCTCAGGAATCTCCGTTTCTTTTCATCTCCGCTAATGTCAATCAGGTAGAAGATAAAGTATGTTTTAAACTGGGCTAGTGAAATCGTCTCACAACTGATTATTCCAGTTACTATGGCTGCATAACAAAACACCTCAAAACTTAGTACTATATAACAGCAATTTTATGATTTTGTGATGCTCCCAAATCCTATGAGTCAGAAATTCAGCTGGGGCCACTTGGGAATAGTGTTTCTTTACCTGAAGATGTCTGGCTCCACAGCTTAGAAGACTCAATCGGTGAGGAAGAAGAGGTGATTCAATGCCAGGGGCGATTTGAATGGTTAGAAGCTAAAATAACTAGGACTGGATGATCCAAATCCAAAATGGATTCTTCACTCACATGAACAGGGATAGCAAGAAGCCTGGGGTGAATTTGCATTGTCAACCAGAACAACTCCATGTGATGGGTTACAATCCAAAAGGAAACATCTAGAAAGCAAACCTTTCAAGAGATCAAGACAGAAGTTTCAAGACTTATATTGGCCTAGCCTTGGAAGCCATGCAACATCAATTATGCCTTATTTTACTGTAAATGAGTCATTAAGATCTGCAGAAACTCAAGGGGAGGAGAATTAGGCTCTGTGACTTGATGAAAGAGCAACAAGCTCACATTTCTTACAAAAGAAATGTGAAGAGGGAAATATTATTGAGGTCATTTTCATCAGATTTCCATTCAAATACCTCTGTATCAGGAGGCCATATTATTAATCTCTTTAATGCATATTACCATGTGACTCTCTGTAGCACTTCTCAGAGTTCCAGTTCTAATTTGTTTGTCATGAATTCTTCAGTGTCTGTCTTTGCCAATAAATTTAAAGCTCATAGTGAGCAGGAACTGAGATCCTCCTCACCAGGTATCTGTGCTGAATTGTGTTATATCAATCTAGCTATGCCTAGGAACCACAAAGGCAACAGCTGCACAAATGCATCAGGTTTTCTGGAACAGTCTCTATGGGTTTCTCCACAAAGGTTACTCCCCTTTGTGTTCCACTTCAGTAGCTTGGCTTCTTGGATTTACTTAGAAACTACAACTTGTTCCTTTGCCCTGAATCTCTCCAGGACAAGAAGTTAGTAACTTTTTTGTTGATCTTCCTACTATCTCCTTCCAGACCTTCACTTGTGTAGAATGTTGTACATTTGTTTAAAATCTAGTTCCTATAATAAATCTCATATTCCCATAATACTTAATGGTGGCTGTTTCCTGACTGGTAAAATATCCTTAGAATTTTGCCTAGTGGTTGGCACATAATATATTATTGATAAATGGTTTTTGGAAACAAATGTCAAAGAATTGATTTTGATTTGTTCAAAAAGAATAAGGGTAAAAATAATCTCAGACAAGAATTATCAATGGATGCTAAAACCATAGGGTGAAATTTGAGAAGTAGCAGGGCAATTACATGGTCTTAATGAATGCTACAAAACATACTTATTAATTACAAAGTGGCCAAAAAGAAAGCTTGTCAGACACCAGCGTCATTAACCAAGAGATCTAAGCTACGATTACAAGAAATAAGAAAAATAGATACCAAATGTGCCCTGATATAATACACATGGAAGAACACAGCATTCTTCCTGGGGTTATTTCTGCAAAATGTGCATACCTAAATCTAATCTTGGGAGAACATCAGACAAACCAAAACTGAGGTGCAATCTTCACAAGTGCCAAAGTCCTGAAAGTTGAGGAAAGACCAAGGAACTCTTCTATATTGAAAGGTGATAAAAAATATGTCAAGTAAATGAAACGTGTGATTGTGAACTGGATCTTTTTGTTGTAAAGTATATAACTGGAATGAGTGGTGAAATCGAAATAAAATCTGAAGATTTGATGGTAATGATACATTAAGGATAGTTTTTTAGAGTTCATGGTTGCATGGTTGCTATGTGGGAGAGTGTGCTATGTGTGTGGTTTTTGGGTTTTTTTTTTGACAAACACTAGCATATTTTGGAGTGATAGGGTGTCAGTTTGTTGACTTAGAAATAGCTCAAAAAATAAAGGAGAGGCAGTATAGTGCAAATGTGGTAGAATCTTAACATTTAGGGATTATCATTGAAGGGTAAATAGAAGTTCCTTGTACAGTTATTATAACTATAATCTAATTTTGATATTATTTAAGATAAAAGGTTTAAAAAATAGTCAGGGGTGTTAATGAATAATGTCACCTTATTTGTTCTCAGTAAGTTTACTGTTCAAACTATGTGCCAGAATTGAAATACAGGATATTACCATGATTTTTCTGCGAGAATGGAATAATCTCAAAATGTCTGAAGGATTAACTTTCTGATCATTATCCCCATTGGAAATGAAGGTGTAAACACACTGGAATGGATGTGTCGCTTTGTTATCTTGCCCTGTTCAGGATTGTTCTGACTTAGCCTGTGTCTTCCCATCTCCCAAGTCTATCATTATCTGCTGTGCTAGATATGTTATACACATCCATGACATGATTTTTCTGACATGTGAGGAGTGAGATTGGATGTCTTTATCTTGGACTGAATCCTCTATCTCTTCTTTCTAGCCAAGGTGATTATGTTTTCTACCTCAGATAATTCAGATCTTTTTCCCATCTACCAAAGAATGTGAAGAAGCAAAACTGAGGAATCAAAATAGAGCTCATAATGTATTAATGTCACATTCATGCACTCAGTTAAATATTTCATTTTGTATTTTTTGTTGAAATACAATCAAGATCTTTTCACTGATAAAAAGAGAACTGCAGATAGTTAATAATTTTTAGATTATTTTTCTGAAATAAAATAATATAAGTACACACACAGAGCTGTGATTTGCATGGGATGATGACATTACTTCTAGGGTAATTCTGTCTGTGTTTTAGAGGTCACCTCTTGAGAACTGCTGGTGATAAATTTGATTATGGAAAATACTTTCTTTGAGTTTTGCACTGTTTGAGTTTAGTTTCTTGTCTATAGGCAAGGAGATTTTATGACTGTACCCAAAATGATGAAATCTGCTTCTGGCTACAGTACATTAGCCTGCTCTATCAGAATCATACCCATTCATTTACTCTCCGTTCAGCAAACATGTATTTTACCAGGTGCTGCACTAGGCTTGGAGGATAACAAAATGAGTAAAACCTTGACAAGGCCTTTAATATCAAATGATTTCCGCAGCAGACATCTCTCAGTAGGAATGTACACACACAATCACTTTTTTTTTTTCCTGAGAAAAAATAATGTCTGCTCTCTGGCTTTATGATTAGATTAGGATTGAAGATTTTACTGAAGTTCAACCACTGAGATTCTCTTTTAATAAATGTGGAATTAGAACTTAAAGGATCTAATTCCATTAGTATTTTGCTTACATTTAAGTGATATATTCTGGAGAGGTATGGGGGAGACACTTCTCCCATTGTGTGTGAAAAAGGAAAAGGCATTTAATTACCATGTAGAAGAATGAAGTCGACCTCAGAGGTAGCAGAGTAAGACACATAGAAAAAATGATTATACCTCAAACAATAATCATTTTGCTTTCTGGTCAGGCTTTCCATTTCCTGCTGTTAGATTTTTGTGATTTCTATGAAATACCTCTTTATTCTTCGAATCCATCTCTTCTCTTTTTTTTTTCTTTTCTTAAACAACCAAAGGCAGTCTATAGACTAATAACTACAATGATGTACAGTTGACCCTTGAACAATGCAGGGATTAGGGGTACCAACTCCTGAGTAATTGAAAATTCACATATAATTTTTGACTCCCTTAAAACATAACTGACAGTGTCCTACTGTTGACCAGTAGCTTTACTGATAACATAAACACTCAACTTATATTTGGAGTTTTGTTTGTTTGTTATTATTTTATTTTATTATATGTTTTTGAGACAGGGTCTCACTCTGTTGCCCAGGCTGGAGTGCAGTGGTGCGATCACAGCTCCCTGCAACATTTAACTCTTCCGCTCAAGTGATTCTCTGGTCTAGCCCTCCCAAAATGCTGGGATTACCAGACTGAGTCACAGCACCTGGCAGATTAATAAGTATTTTGTATATTATATGTATTATACACTATATTCTTATAATAAAGTAAACTAAGGAAAAGAAAAAAGTTATTAAGACAATTACAAGGAAGAGAAAATGTATTTACTAATTATTAAGTGTAAATAGATCATCATAAAGGTCTTCAACCTCATCATCTCCACATTGAGTAGGCTCTGAAGGAAGAAGAAGCAGAGGGGTTGGTCTTCCTGTCTTAGGGATGGCAGAGGTGGAAGAAAATTTAAGTATAAATGGATATGTGCAGTTCAAACCTGTGTTGTTGAAGGGTCAACTCTAATTGGGCCTGTAAAGGGAGTATAAATGTATTATTAGTTAGGACATTGGCCCAGCTGCTTTGTAGGAACCAAATAACACAATAACACTATTCTTTTATACTATTACATAGGTAATTCTATTATTTGTATAATAACACTACAAAAAATAGAAGGTTTATCTTTCTTTTACACAAAAGTTCTAGCTGATAGACAATCCATTGAGCGTAGGGAAATTCCACTCCATAAAGTGAACCTGCAACCTAGATTCCATCCTTCTTGTTGCTCTACATTCTGTATAGTATTATTTTCCATATTTTAAACTACAGAAAAGGAAAAAGGAAAGTGGAAGGGAAGTATCTGCCCTTTAAGGATATGATCAAGAAATTGCTCACAAAACTTCTATTCGTATTGCATTGGACAGAAGTTGCCTCACCTCACCTCATCTCAAAGGAAGGTTGACCAATCCTCTGTCTTGGAGCTATGCGATAAATGTTTGGGAGATGGGTTTTCGTTGTTGTTGTTTTGTCACAGAGTCTTCCTCTGTCACCCAATCTGGAGAGTAGTGGCATGATCTCAGCTCACAGCAACCTCTGCCTCCCAGGCTCAAGTAATTCTCATGCCTCAGCCTCCCTAGTAGCTGGGACTACAGGCACACACCACCACACCTGGCTACCTGGCTAATTTTTTGTTTTGTTTTTGTAGAGATGGGGTTTCATCATGTTACCAGGCTAATGTTGGAGAGTTTTATTGTTAAATGGAAGAAGGGAACAATGGATACGGGGGAACGTGAACAATTTCTGCTAAAATCATGCCATTGGAACCTAATGATAGAACAACTATGGTCATTCCCTCAGGGTTATAAGAAAAGATCTCCTGGAGAAAGTCTTTCCCTACTCCTCAATGATTAATTGGACTTCGCAAGGTCAAGAAGGAAAAAGATCATTTCAGGAAGAGGAGATATAATGTGCAAGACAAAAAGAGTTGTTAGTTTTAATGCTATTGCAACAAAAAGAGTTGAAGTTTTGTTAGAAGAATGGTGATTTAGCTAGATTTATTTTTAGAAAGATAACTGGCAGATGGTGAAGAATAAATGGAAGTAGGTATGATTACTTATAAATGCTGAGGCATCACGTGAGGCCAGTTCAAGGCTGCTGTGATTGCAGAACTGCACTCCAGCCTCAGTGACTAAGCAAGATCCTGCCTCTAAAGAAAAAATGACTACTAGCATTTAAAAAAAAATATGACACATACAAGTACCTTGCCAGATATCTGTATCTCTAACATTTTCTCTCAGACTGGTGTTTTTGTTTTCATTTTCAATAGACTAGTGTGTTTTACTTTCAATTGGTTTATTTTCTAATCTCCCTTATGATTTTTGTCCCTGATTCATGTATTCTTTAAAAGTATATTGAACAAATGCCAAACATTAGGGGATTTTTCCATTTAAAAAATAAAAAGAGTAGTAATCCTAGCCGTTTGGGAGGCCAAGGTAGGTGGATCACTTGAGGTCAAGAGTTTGAGACCAGCCTGGCCAACATGGTGAAACCCTGTCTCTACTAAAAATAAAAAAATTAGCCTGGTGTGGTGGTGAGCACCTGTAATCTCAGCTACTCAGAAGGCCGAGGCAGGAGAATAGCTTGAACCTGGGAGGCAGAGGTTGCTGTGAGCTGAGATCGCACCACAGCACTCAGCCTGGGCAATAGAGTGAGACTCTGACTCAGAAACAAAAATGTAAACAAAAAACAACAGCAAAAAAGACTAGTTGTACACAGGGATCATCTGATAGCGATACATAGCATAACCAATATTTCTGCAAAAACTCAGTAAACCCACAATTTAGCTAAAAGTTCCCAAGTTTCTTATTACCGGGTCCGACCTGCAGACCTTGACTGAATGCCGGATGAAAAAATGCACTCAGACACAGGTATCCAGTGAAAGAGCAGGCTAGGGGACAGGGCCATTCACAGACCCCAAGAAGGGTGTTGTAAAGAGTCAGTAGCCATGGCCCTGACAAGATGGCTCTGTGGGAATTTATTTAGAACAGATTTAATGACAAAGGCCTTGAATCAACACACCTGTGGGTTGTCCCCTGGAGAGAGCAGTCCTGTGGGTGCATGATTAAAGGCCAGGTCCCAAGGCCTAAGTAAACTAGCTTATTTAGATCAGTTTCTTTACATCTCCTTCTTATCTAACCTAAGCTTTCAGGCACCAGATAAGAGAATCTGGCTGCCTTCAGCCAAATCTGCCTTCAGCCAAATCCTTTTATGAAGCTTTTGTAAAACCTCCTGGCCTTCCAAGAAGGTTTGCCTCTCCTACAATTTTTCCCACCATGCTGACCATTTCCTACATCCTATTATAATGTGTTTCTTAAAAGAATGACCTTGTGCAGAGATTTTTCTCCTGCATTCTCTATTCCTCAGTCAGTCTTTTCTATCCAGCAATCTAGATTTTTTTTTTTTTTTTTTGCATCAAAAAATGTCTAGGGGCTGGGTGTGGTGGCTTCCACCTATGATCCCAACACTTTGGGAGGCAAAGGCAAGTGAATTGCTTGAGCCCAGAAGTCATAAATAAATAAATAAGTAAATAACCTAGCCAGGCATGCATGGTGCTGTGCATGCCTCTGGTGTGGTCCCAGCTACTCAGGAGGCTGAGATGGGAGAATCTCTTGAGCCCAGGATGTCAAGGCTGCAGTGAGCCTTGATTGCTCCACTGTACTCCAGCCTGGATGACAGAGCAAGACTTTGTCTAAAAAAAAAAAAAAAAAAAAAAAAAAACTAGTCTGTGGTGCAATGGGTCACACTCTAATCCCTGCACTTGGGAGACTGAGGTATCAAGGAAGAATTGAGAATAAGCAAGAGACAAAAAACGTAAGTTAATATTTTTAACATTCCTCCACTACACTTTTTAAACTCTTTACTTTATTATAATTACAACCATGTGTCACTTGATGACAGGAATAGATTCTGAGAAATGGCTCATTAAGAGATTTTGTCATTGTGCAAACAAAATAGAGTGTACTTACACAGACCTAGAAGGTATAGACTATTACTCATCCAGACTTTATGGTATAGCATGTTGCTGCTAGGATACAAACCTGTACAACATGTTACTGAACTGAATACTGTAGGCAATTGTATTAATAAAGTAGTGGTAAGTATGTGTGTATCTAAACATAGAAAAGGTACAGGAAAAATACAGCATTATGATATCCTGGGATCACCATTGTATATCTGGTCCATTGTTGACTGAATCATCATGTAGTATATGACTGTATATGTTCACATGTCTGTCTCTTCTTCTTACACTGTAAGTTCCTTAAGGGCAGAACTAGAAATCATTGATTTATCTCTTTATTTCCATTTTCTGGCACCATTTAAAGTAGTTGCCCAATAACTGCTTGCTGAGTAAATAAAAAAAGAATGCATAAATTAAAAAGATAGAATATATACACATTTATTATTCAATTTAATGTAAAAGTATGCAGCCCAACAAAAGATATCCAGATTTTAAATATCTAGGCAGATAGACATATTCAGAAGAGAAGTTCAGATAATTTTGCCACACAACAGAATAGAAAGCTTAAGGAAATATTGATGATAAATGTTACATTTTCTACTAATGTAGTTTTGAATATAATCACAATATTTAAGCATTGTTTTACTATACATTTTCATGTGCCATTTAACAATATGAATCAGATTATTAAATGTGAACAGTCTTTCTTGGATTTCAAGTGCATGTATAATACTCTCCAAAAATAATAAATCTGCCTCGGTTGTTTTTTGATATCTGCTAGAGGATGTTCACATTAAGATAAATGGATTGTCATGTTTCAAGAACTGTTTAGTTTCACTTTTAGGGGACCATCTGTTCTTTGATGAATGGTTCTGTGTATAAGAGTGGGCATGTTGATTTAGCTCTTTTTTAAATAAATGCCATAGCTAATTATTTTTTTAAGAATGTAGTTTTTAACCCCTCCAGCTTCCATGGTCTCTTTTGAAAATAACTATGTAATAATGGTTGATATGATTTGGCTGTTTCCCCACCCAAATCTCATCTTGAATTGTAGCTCCCATAATCCCCGCGTTATCGTGGGAGGGACCTAGTGCAAGGTAATTTAATCATGTGGGCAGTTATCTTCATGCTGTTCTCATCACCGGATCTGATAGTTTTTATAACGGGCATTTTTCCCACTTGTGCTCAACACTCCTCCTTGTTGTCATCATGTGAAGAAGGACATATTTGCTTCCCCTTACACCATGATTGTAAGTTTCCTGAGGCCTCCCCAGCCATGCTGAACTCTGAGTCAATTAAATCTCTTTTAATTCCTTCAGAGGGTGCAATTACCCAGTCTCCGGTGTGTCATTATTAGCAGCATGAGATGGACTAATACAATGATCTTGTCCACATAAAGGTTTCTCTTAGAATACAAACACATTTAGCATAAATTGCAGGAAAAAATAATTTGATATGTTGGAATACCCCTATTTGTGACTGAATAATGCCCTTATCTTTCTGAGAAACTAACTTTCTGAATGAGCACACAGTTCAGAGCGCACACACTGAACATTCACAGAGAAAAGACAGCCAGCTAATGCTGCCTTCAACCAACCTTATCCATCATGGAGTTAAGGGATACCACTGTATTACCCTCACATTACTTTGCACACTGTTACTCTGTATCATCAGGAAGAGAAAATACAAATTATAAAATTTTAAAAAGCACATGATTAGCATGTAATGATCCATATAATTTTTTGAATTAATGGGTATTACTTAATTTGAGGTTTTAAACATGTATTCAAGTCATTCAAAATATAGCTATAGTTGTAAAATTAAAAGTACAACAATTAAGCATTTACAATTGTGATTTACATTAGAAATAATCAAGGAAACTACTCATAGATTACACATATAAAATATTCACTTGTATATTACTATGTTCACATTTGTTAAATCAGTAAATAAATAATTTTGCCACATAGATCCATGGATTCCCAAACTCTATTCTACAGTAGAGCCGTAGGTTTATGAGGGCTATGGGTGAGCATACATCTTATAGACATATCCATTCTTAATTCAAAAAAACTGCTCTATTTTTAATTTTACACAATATATTTTTGAATGTTTTCATTTGTAGAATCAGTTTCATAGCTAAAGTAGCAGGAAAACTAGTGCCCTAGATAAACCCACCTCCCCAAAATTTTTCTGCTTTGAAACATCAATGATGATTGCTTTTTTTATAGAAATTTATTATGGAAAATAGCATTTATCTTTGTTAGTAGAGACCACATAAAGTCTAGTAACTAATTTTTACTTATTTAAATGGAGAGATGGAAGAAATAACCATTTCGCTGCTTCATTATCTGTCTACCTGACACTGACTCCATGCATCAAAAATGAGCCCTCTGCAACCACATTAAAAAAAATACTATACAGGCTGGGTGTGGTGGTTCATGCCTGTAATTCCAGCACTTTGGGAGGCTGAGGTGGGCAGATCACTTGAGGTCAGGTGTTCGAGACCAGCCTGTCCAACACAGTGAAACCCTGTCTCTACTAAAAATACAACAACAACAAAAAAAATAGCTGAGTGTGGTGATGGGCACATGTAATCCCAGCTACTTGGGAGGCTGAGGCATGAGAATTGCTTGAACCCAGGAAGCGGAGGTTGCCGTGAGTCAAGATTATGCCACTGCACTCCAGCCTGGGCAACAGAGCGAGACTCTGGCTCAATAAATTAAAAAAATAAAATAAAATAAAATACTATACACTCTTTAAAACCATTGTGAAACTCTCTGTTACTGTATTCTTGGGCACTATACCAGGAAGCTTGGGAAGGTATTTTAGGATAGAGGACTCTATCTACTTAATGTTTCCCAAATTTTCATGAAGATATATCTTTACATTATGCTACCTATCTTATTAAATAGAATTTTCCCTACTAAGACAAATAAAATTACTCTAGTCAGATGCAGTAAAAGGAAACTTTTGATGGAATGTGAAATAATTTCACAAAATCAAAGTAAGTGCTGAGGAACCAGGCTTTATCATAAAGGAACGAATCAGAGCAGCTGCCTGAAACTAGGAAGTAGAAACAATGGAACTATCTCTCTAAGTCATTCCTATTTGATCAAACCATTTGTAAACTCTTTCTTCTCTGCTATTACACTGGGGCAAGTGTCCTACTGCCATCAAAAGTCAAACTCCCCATTGAGACTCTGGTATCACCTTCTCTCACCTTCTCCATGACTGAACTGACAATTTTGTACTTTCCAGGGTATTTTTCTAACTTCTACTTTTGTACTCCTTCCCTTCAGTATGCAAGATGAAGGGAATATCACCTCTATGATACTTAGAATATCCATCTTATGAAAAAATAATTTCTTCTCCATCATTCTGCCACCAGAACCCCACATTCTCTATCCTTCTTAAATACAGTGGTTAATGATTGCTGTTTCTGCTTCCTCACATAGCATCCTCTCCTTAATTTACTGCATTATTTCAGGATCCTACACTGCAGAAACTACTTTTGTCAAGAATACCAAGTCTCTATTGTTGTCAGATTTGATGGTCACTTCTCTAATTTTGCCTTCTCTGGCCTCTGAGCAGTGTTTAACCTTGTTGACCATACCCTCTTTCTAGAAACACATCTTCTCTTACCTGTCAGGATAAGTGTCCTTTATTTTCATCCTAACTGACAGGCTACTACTTTCCAAGCTCATTTGCTTGACTTCTAAGAGTTAAAGTGCCTCGTGGCCTTTGTCTAAGTCACCTCTTCACTGTCTGAGCACTCTCCACATATGACCTCATTCACTTCTCTCTCATCAGTTACTACTTATGTCAGCAAATCCCGTGTTTCTCTCTGTAGCCCTGATTTCCCTCAGCACTCTACATGCTTCTATGCAGTTGTCTACTTAACATCTTTACATGCATCACCAACAACCATCTAAAATTCACCATGTGGAAAACGGAGCATTTAAACCACCCCATTTCCACCCTGGTCTTTCTTCAGTTTTTTCCACCTCAGTAAACCACATCACTATATATCCAGTCGGCAAAGCCAAAAATCTCAGAGTCCTTGATGCTTCTTTCTCCATCATGACATCCATTTATTTCACCAGCAAATCCTATTGATTGTATCTCTAAAACGTATACAAAATCTATCCACTTTTTTCAGTCTCTACTAAGGCCACCCAGACTAAACCACTTCTCTCACATGGACTAAGCTAAGTAGCTTTTCATTTCATATCTTAACAATTCCTTTCTCTTCACATAGAAAAAAAAAAGGTATTTTAGAAATATTTTTGTAGTGTCATGTACTTATTTAAAATTCTCCAATGATCTCTCAACTTATTTAAAATCGTATTTTTATTCTGCTTTGGCCTGTGATATAACCCTGCTACATTTTTAACCTTATTTTAAACTAGCTTTCTTCTCACCAGCCCTACCAGTCTTCTCTACTATCTAGTTGAACTACGTAGTCTCATGGTAGACTCATCTCCATGAATTTTACATAGATGGCTGCTTCTTTTGATCATTCACTTAAATTCATATCTTTATATAGCTATCAGCCAAAAGTCCAAAGTCTTAGTGGATACACACACACACACACACACACACGCACACACACAGAAGCTTATGTTCTACATACATAACAATTCAGTTTCACTCTGTGTGTGTGTATAGTGGGAAGAGTTGCTCTGCTTCATGCAGTTATTCAGGGGCTTCTTCAATGCAGTTACTTCACTATCTCATAGGGCCTGAAGATCTCCCTTGAAGTCTGTGTATCTGGCCTCTATCACCTTCAGAAAAGAGAGAATCTATGGAGAATTGCAAAGAATCTTTTATGGACCATGTCTGAGGTGACTTTTATCACTATTCCCCACATTCTGTTGGCCAGATTTCAGTCATACAGTCACACTAATGTCAAGACATGCTGGGAAATATGGCTTAGTGTTTTCCCCAGGATAAAGAGGGGAAGATAAATATTGGTGATTATTAGCAGTCCTTAGCATATCACCTAACCATGTAGTTACTCACTAACATTTATTACATTATCTAATTTTAATTATGCACAAAGCAAATGTTAATGGTTTACTAATTATTCCTTTAGTCATGCATTAATTAATATCTCTGTGGCTTTGCTTCAGAAGAATGAAAGCTTCATAATGACAGGGCTTTTGTCTGTCTTGTTTATTGTTGTACTCTTAGCTTTTAGATACAATTTATGACTGGCATATATTAAGTAGTTATTAAATAGTTTTTGTAAGTTTACACTGTCTTGCTTGGTTTATGCATAAGATTGGAACGGTACAATTTGTTTGCCAAACCCATGAATATCGTATCTTAAGAGAGACAAATGCAATAGCCTTGAGACTTGTTTCCTTCATTTGCTTGCAGTAACTTAATAAGAAGAAGGCTTGGAGCAGACTGAGCAATTCTCATTGAATTATTTAGAAGAATCGGCCAATACCAGAGGCTGAATTCTGGAGGGCTTCCTGTTTCTAACAAGGTCATTATTTCCATACAGGGCATCTCCATTGTCACACAGCTGCATAGATATTCCATAACACTCTGTACCTAAAATATGTAAGTTATTTCAGAATTAAGATCTTTTTCTACTATAATGCCTTCAGTGTTGTCTGTAATTCAACCAGTTCCAATCTAGGCACGATTCCCTTTAGGCTAATGAAAATATGAAGAAGCATATATTTCCCTCTATTGATTTTCCTTATAAGTTTTTGGCCAAAAAACTTATTGTTTTTTGTTTTTGTTTTTTAATTTGTACTTTTAAGTGTTAGTGTCCATTATGCCTATGTATGAGAGTACTCAGTGAAGGAGGACTATGTCACCAGACAAAATCTGAGTATATTTGTCAGGAGAAAAGGGGATTGAACTTGAGCTAAAAAGAAAACAAGAGATTCCATCTACATTTTTCTTCCTAAGCAGTTAAAATTTGTATGAGAGAATGTCATTATATATGTCAAAAGAAAATGCTGTACCATAATGAATAATTAGTAGTAAAATCATGAAATTATAGCAAGTGAAAAAATTAAACACTATTCTTTAAGTAAAACAAAATATGTTATTATGTACATAGAACAAGAGTTCAACATTCTTTTTGCTGAAAAATATAATATAGATATTTCTTTATTTCCAATATATTTCATTAGAAGTTCTTACATTTTCTATCATATTCCTATTCTAGATAGGCAATGGATTTTAATGGAACACAACTTTCAGAAGTTATTTAAATTGTATTCTCTCTGGGATTTGAAAAGGATTATGTTTTCATTCTAGTAACTGGTAGGCATATAAGCTTTTGGTGGTGATAGCCCATGTTTTTCTTTATTCTGTGACACAACCTTTAAAGCAAGATGATAGGATGAAATTATTCTTGCAATTTATCCTGATTGTTTTTTCACAATTTTATAGCCTCATTAGCAACTTTTTTTATTTGGGCCCTGTATCAAACAAAGGTGCTTTACAAGTTGGTATTCATCATTTTGCAAATTCATCAATTTATTCCTTTTCTTCTTGTTTTCGAAAAGCATGCATTAAATGTAGTAGTCTACTATGTTGTATGTACTATTAAGTACACAACGATGTGCAACACATAGTCTCTAACTTCAATGAGGTTGTAGTTTTGCCAAAAAGCCAAGTAAGCCCAGTTAAAGTCCTCAGAAAGCATAATAGAAGCACACCTAAGTTATTAGAAAACTTGTTTAGTTTAGACTGAAGAGTCAAATCACATTGTCTAGAAGAAACAATGCTTGAGTTAAATCCTACTTGATGAGCAGGAATTCAATGGACATGATCTAGAAGTGAATTACATTCATGGGGAGCAGTGTGTGGGAAGGCAGTCATTTGTGAAATAACGTAATAAATTCAGGTGTGGTGAACAGTTGAGTATGTCAATGGGAAAAATTGAATTACATGTTAAGAAAGAGCTAATCAGGGCTAGATCATAACAGGTCTTGTCTTCTATGTTAAGGTATTTAGGTTTTGCCTTCTGTGTTAAGGTATTTGGAGTCTGAAAACTCCTAAACTTCTAAAGTAATTCAAGTACAGGAGTTGCACGATCACATTCAACTATTAGAAAGATCACTGTGGAAAATTGAAGAAGAGAGCCTAATGAACAAATGGAAACCAATTAGAATGATGTATGGCTATCATGGTGCGATAACTTTCCGGACTAAACCATCACCTTTAATTCTAAAACATAGTAGTGATAAATTATTTCTAAAAATATTAAGATGACAAAACAATAATCAAAATAAAACAAATATCTTACTGGATCAGAAGTAGAAAACAAACACTAGTGGTGGTAAATAAGAATTTTCCTATTCACAGGGCCATTAACTTCCCAACACAATGAATGAAAAAGATAAACAAAGAACATCATTATGAGTTTTCAGAACATAATTAATAAATGAGAGATCCTAAAAGTTTTGAAAAGGAAAAAATGGAGTGCACATCTAAGAAAGCATTAACTGAGATGTCGTGACACTTCTAAATAGCAACACTGGAAATTAAAAGCAATGGAGTGATGTTTAAAACTCTAAGGAAAAATATTTTTCAATTTGGAAGTCTTAGTGAAACTATCAAGCAAAGGCAGATATAAAATTATACATTTCCAATCATTTGATTCACTTTTCATGAGGATGCCGCTGGAGGTTATGTCCATAAAATGAAGACAGAACAATCCAACAAGATCCAAGAAACAGGAGATAGAATATAAGAGAGAAGAAAAATGAATATCTGTGGAGGTAGAGAAAAGTAGAAACAAGAAGATATTTGGCCAACACAACACATCTAAAGATCAAAAAAGTCCAGTTTGGAAATAGCCCCAGGAGAGATATATCCATGAAAAATATAAATCACATAGACAAACTAATGTCTTTGATCATACAAGAAGAGTTTTATAGCTCCATCAGATAACTGACTGATAAATGGGGACAGAATTAGCATATATCTGATTAGAGTTCCAGAACCAGAAAGTAGGGCAACTGTATAGAAAGGAATATTTAAAGAAATCATGGTCTATATGTTGCTATAAAGACACATGCACACGTATGTTTATTGCGGCACTATTCACAACAGCAAAGACTTGGAACCAACCCAAATGTCCAACAACGATAGACTAGATTAAGAAAATATGGCACATATACACCATGGAATACTATGCAGCCATAAAAAATGATGAGTTCATGTCCTTTGTAGGGACATGGATGAAATTGGAAATCATCATTCTCAGCAAACTATCACAAGGACAAAAAACCAAACACTGCATGTTCTCACTCATAGATGGGAATTGAACAATGAGAACACATGGACATAGGAAGGGGAACATCACACTCTGGGGACTGTTGTGGGGTGGGGGAAGAGGGGAGGGATAGCATTAGGAGATATACCTAAGGCTAAATGACGAGTTAATGGGTGCAGCTCACCAGCATAGCACACATATACATATGTAACTAACCTGCACATTGTGCACATGTACCCTAAAACTTAAAGTATAATAATAAAAAAAAAAAAGCTAACAACACTAATCATCAGGAAAATGCAAATCAAAACCAAAATGAGATATTACTTCACACAGGTCAAGATGGCTATTATCAAAATTAAAAAAGAGGGAGAACAAGTGTTGGCAAAGATATGGAGAAAATGGAACCCCTGCACACTGTTGGTGAGAATGCGAAATGGTGCGACTGCTATGAAAAATAGTGTGGGAGTCATGAAAAAATGTAAAATAGAACTCCCATATAATCCAGTAATCCCACAATTTAAAAGAATTAAAATAAAAGTCTTGAAGAGATATTAGTGCTCCTATGTTCATTGCCAAATTATTTACAAGAACCAAGATGTGAAACTAATTAAAGGTCTAACAGATGAATGGATAAAGAAAATGTGATATATACGTGCAATGAAATACTATTCAGCCTTTAAAAAGATGAAAGTTTTGCAATATGCAATAAGAGGAGGAACCCTTGAGGATGGTATACTAAGTAAAATAAACCAGTCACAGCAAGATAAATACTTCATGATTCTATTTATATGAGGTACCTAAAATGATCGAATTGATAGAATCAGAGTTAAATGGCAGTTGTTAAGGACTTGGGGGTGGGGGCAGAATGAGGAGTTACTAATAAACAGGCATGAATTTCAGTCAAGGAAGATGAATAAGCTCTAGTGATCTGCTATATAATATTGTGCCTATAATAAAAAATAACATACACTTAAAATTTCATTAAGAGGGTAGATTGCATGTTAAGTGCTATTACCGCAGTTTTTTTTTTTAAATGGGTTACAGCCAAGAATTTACTTCGACCAAAGGAAAAATGAGCCTCATGTAGAAATCAAACATCAAATTCTGGGTAAAATGAATTAAAAAAAAACATACTTAGACATCTTGTAGTGAATCTTTCAAACTTCAGTGATAAGGAGAAAAATCTTCAAAAGAAAAAAAGACAGTTTATTTACACAAAAATGTAAACTAAGCTGACAGGAAGAATACATGCAGGAAACATTCTTGTAATAATTGCCTGGCCCTAGATTGAAAAAGCTGGGAGGAGAAAACAAGTAGAGCCCTACGTGTCAGCCACCTGCATTCATGACTTGGGTTACTCACTTCCTTCTAGCTGGTTGTGCAATGCTCTGCCAAGCACATCGAAGGTAGGCAGAAGGATGTGTGTGGGGAAGGGGTGGACTGGACTGAAAGGAGCCTCTCCTAACCTACCCCTGAACATCTGCTCTAGGCTGCTTCTCTTGCTGCTGTTTCTATGAACTCAATGACTGCTGTCTTCCCAAGTTCTCTTCAGAATTTTAATAAATTATTCACCATATTTTGGAGAATCATAATATTTTAACTTCTGTGGTATCACAGGATTTCTTTAGAGAGGAAAATTAGCAACTGATGGCAGCTCACTATCTTATGGGATAACGAAGTTCCTCTTAAATTTTAGCTTCTTTACTGGCCTTTACATTTTCCTAACAAAGTACAGATTTATGCAGTATCTTTATCCTCTATCAAGGCTCTGAATTAGCAGTCTCAGAGGATTATCTGTCTTATTGTATCTTCTCCATGCCGAGGATAAAAAAAAAAAGGTGCCAAATATGAATGATGAATGTGGTCCTTGGAATGAAAATACAGTCATTTCCTTGGGGCATAAGGAGACCTGGAGTGTAAAACCAGAAGTGATTAAGTCCAAATAGCAAAACTTTAAGTTCTCAGCCCTAAGGAAAAATATCATTCCCTTTCCCCTACTCCCAAATAATCTGGAAAGGTGGGAATCCAAGCTTTCTTCCATACCGTCAGGTAGCGATCACTAGTAAATACATAGTTTCAAGGGATTAAAAGATGAACTCACAGGAAAAAAAAAACAAAAAACAGAAGACATCTGATAAGTACAAATGCTAATCAAGAAACCCAACAAATGCTAAACTCTACCTGTATCAGTGAAAGCCTGAATTTCTCAAAATAGCAAAATTTGCAGCATTGAGAATGTAAGGATACATATCATATACAAACAGAAGATAGTGAAATTTTAAAACATCAAAGTCAAGAGGCAATCTAATTACTTTCAGGAAAGAAAATCAGACTAAAAAGAATAAGTTTGATTAATATCAAACATCTTTATATAAATGAGAGGTGAGAGAACAGCCATAAGTAAGTAACTTGAATTTTACATCCAGGAAAATCATCATGTGTAGTTAAAAGAAATAAAAAATCAGAGGCAAACAAGAACTGAGATAATATATCATGTCAGGACTCTTTTTGAAAAAAAAAAAAAAGGAAAGAACAAAGAAAATTTGCATTCTAGTAATAAAAAGCAATAAATAAATCAGTCAGAAAGAAAAAGCACTGATATGGGAAATAACTGAAGAAAGAGCATAATGAGGTTTACTATTTTCTTAAAAAAGCAACAAACAAGACGAAGTGCATTCAAACAATTCAAACCTAGAATTCCAGATGATATCACTGTGGCCAGGGGGAGGAGAAGGGATCAGAGGTAGATGACGGTAGGCCAACATTGTTTTCTTGTTCAGATAGAATATATACATGGGAGAAAGCTTCACACAGTAGGAAAAGAAAAGCGTACTTACGGCTCTTAATAAGTAATGATAGCCCACAGCAGCAAAGAAATAGAATATTGGGCTTTAAATCCACAGTGTGAAAGACAAAAAAGGATTAAAAAAAAGCATTGTAAATAAGCACCATAAAATGAGATAGTTGAAATAATTCTCAATGTAATTGTTATAATAAATGTAAATATGTTGAACATGTCAGATAAAAGAAAAACATCCAGAATGAATTATAAAGAAGTAGTAGCAATATATTATTATTATTTTTCTTTTGAGATGGAGTCTCGCTCTGTTGCCCAGGCTGGAGTGCAGTGGCACGATCGCGGCTCACTGCAACCTCCACCTCCCAGGTTCAAACAATTCTCTACCTCAGCCTCCCAAGTAGCTGGGATTATAGGCATGCACCACCATGCCCAGTTAATTTTTGTATTTTTAGTAGAGATGGGGTTTCACTGTCTTGGCCAGGCTGATCTTGAACTCCTGACCTCGTGATCCACCCACCTCGGCCTCCCAAAGTGCTGGGATTACAGGCTTGAGCACAATATATTATCTTTAGTAGGCACATATAAAGAAAAACAATGAAGAAATATTAAAATGAAAGATTGATAAGAACTTTAAAAATAACAGTGGTCACTATCAATCAAATTAAAATTTAAGCTATAAACCATCATAAGGGAAATTTACATGTTATATACTAGAGAAACAGACTGATGAAAAACAAAATATAGTGACCATAAACATATATGAACTCAATAGTATGGGCTCAAAATACATAAAACAACAACTAAGAAAACTAAAGAGTATTTCAGAAATCAAAAATTATATTTATTTTGGCTGGGTGCCTGTAAATTCAGAACTTTTGGAGGCCTAGGTGGGCAGATTGCTTGAGCTCAGGAGTTTGAGACCAGCCTGGGCAGCATGGTGAAACCCTCTCTCTATAAAAAATATAAAAATTAGCCAGGGTGGTGGCATGCACCTGTAGTCCCAGATACTTGGCCAACTGAGTAAGAGGATCTCTTGAGCCTGGGATGTCAAGGCTCCAGTGAGCTGTATTCATGCCACTGCACTCTAGCCTGGTTGACAGAGAAAGACCCTGTCTAAAAAAAAAAAATTGTACTCATTTAAAAATATTATTTTCAAAAATTGATAAAATTAACAGAAAAATAATAAAGATATAGGAAATTGAATAATGTGATTATTTTCTCGATCTAATGATAATAAAAATTATAAAACAATTGAACAAAAATACAATTTGTTCTTGAGCAAACAAAAAAAGCCACAAAAATTAAATATGTACCAGGTCAGCAAGAAAAGCTAACATATTCTCCTAATCAATAGCATAAAACACTATATTTTCTTACTACAATGTAATAAAATTAGAAATCAATAATGAAGCATGACTCAAAACTTCTCAATATCTGGAAAATTTTTAAATATAATTTTTAATAACACTTAAAATAAGAATTATATGCAGTACATTATGATACATGAAGATTTGTAACAATGGGGGTGTTTATAGCTCAAAATTGTGAAATAAATAATATAACCATGCTAAAAATATTTTTTGCATTTAGTAAAATAACAAGAAAGCTTAAAATTCATTAAGGAAACACTTAAATCAAGAATATAGTTGTCAAAGGAAAAAAATAACCTTGATGATAGTTACTTAAGACCAAGGTGGATAAAAATAGAAAAGATAAGAGCAGATATCAATGAAAGAGGGGATAAAAATAAATTGAGATGACTAACAAATGTCGATTCCTTGAACAGACTAATAAGACAAACAATTCTCTCACAAACTGATAAAGATAGAAGAAGATTCAAACAATCAAAGGAAAAATAGAGTAAATCAGTACACATATTACAAATACAAAATTCATAAAATAATATGAAAAAGTAAAAAGAAATATAAAGAACTAAAAGAAACAGTTTTCTAGGAAGATGTACAACATTACCAAAATTAGAAAGAAAATGTTGGAAAGTGGAATAGACCAATAAAAATTAAGAAAATTAACATTGCAAACTTCCTACACTAGGTTATCATGTCATTTATAATAATTTTTAAAAATCAGGCACAGGCGTTTTGTGGGGGTGTTCTAGAAGCTCTGGAGAATAGAAAATAAACACAGTGATGCTATACAATCCAGTATTTATTAAGTACTGTGCAATAAAAAAGAAGCCAATATCTCCAGTGAACTTAAAAAAAAAAGTCCTATAATGAAAGATTAGCAATGAAGGAAATGCCATTCACAAGAATGGAGGGTTAGGTAACTATGCCCGACTTTCTCTATCTGTCTGTCTATCTATCTATCTATCTATCTATCTATCTATCTATCTATCTATATCTCACACACAAGCATACACACCTGCAAGAGAAACAGGAGACAATCCTGGGCTGAAAATCCCATACTGACACTGTTGCAGTATTGTATCACTGGTGAAGGAGATGGCAGCAAATCATCTCTTGCATGAATATGCCACAAAGCCAAGACGGAGATTTGCTGGCATGAGGAGGAGGTCCGAGAGCACAGATAAATTCCCACCTCTCAGGCCCAGATACACAAGATCTGACTAAATTGTCCCTGGACCAGGAAAACAGAAAGCTCTACCCTGTCAATCCCCTCCACTCATCTATCAAACATCCAGTGATAAACAACAGCAGTCTACTGCAGGGAAAATTGAAAGATCATGGACAGAGATGGCCTCTGTGGCTGGCATGGGCATATAGAAAAGCTGAAAGTTGAGAGTGGACCATGAAGATTGAGAAAAACATCCCTGGAATTCCAGGCCCCAGCACAAGGAGTCATTACAGACGTGTGACTGAAGGCCCCAGCACAAGGAGTCATTACAGATGTGTGACTGAAGGTTGTGGTGCTCTCAAGGTAACCATAGCAACCACAAGCCCAAACTAGATTATCTCCCAACTAGATAAACTCAAACCCGAATGCTGAACAAGCCCATTTCCAGACTTAGTCATATTTGCCTCTGTCTCTTTTGCTTATACTCATGATGTCTGCCATTAAGTAAAAAACTTATGACAAACACACACACACACACACACACACACACAGAAACAAGGGGAAAAATATCCCTCAGTGTAAAGAGAAAGCCATAATTTTGTGGTCAGATTAATACAATTTTCTTGCTTTTTAATATTTAAAAAAGTTGTTCTTAAAGTGTGGGCCTTATATATAGACAATAAAACTTAAAATATAACAGTGGTCACTAACTGTCTTGGAATTGTTTGAAATGCAAATTATCAGGCTTTATCCCAGGTTTAGTGAATCAGAAACTCTAAGGTTGGGGCCCAACAAACTCTTTTAACAAATCCTTTAGATAATTCTCAAGTATTCAGAAGTTTAAGAAACATTATAATGGTGAAGTAATTAAACTAGTGTACATTTATTTTTATAAAAAGTGAAACTTGTGAAGGATATGGAAGGGGATGTGTTAATATGGGCATATGTCAATCTACACAAGTTACTGTAGAATCTAAACGAGGATTTGTTTCGGGGGTGAGGTGGGGAGGGTTTCTTCTTCCAGATGAAAATTCTATTAGCTCTAGAGAAAGGCAGTTTGTGTTGCCTACTGACCCTCCTACCTACTCATGTGACAGATTTGATTGGTCTCTCACAAATGACTTGAAGAAATTTGATCCAGTTTTTCCATAAAACTTACTACAAGGAAAATATCAGCTATATGAGTTCTTCATGATACGATGTACTAAGAGAAGATAGTACATTTTAAATATTATTTTTTCCCCAATAAGGTGGATTAGAAGCTCTTAGTGTGCCTCAGCCATTTGGAATATTGTGCATAAAGGTCAACTTTGTGAGCTTTAATTCAAGAAGAAAAATGGAAATCCATCAAAACTGCGAGGAGAATGCCTGCAAACAGCCCCCGTGTCAGTGTCCAGCTGATAAAAATGAGTAAAACCCCAGTATGTGACAGAGGCAGACAGCATTCCTCTGTGACTCTGGGTATCTGAGCAACACAGGCCAAGCACTGGAGCTAACCTGGGGAGAGGCTTGGAGACATTGTGAGGAAAAGACAGTGGGAAATGCTGCAACAATTTCCCAAACCTGGGACTGACAGCAGGACACCATTTTTAATCCAGACTCATACAAAGCCAGCCAGCCTTTCTTTAACGACAGAATTGGCCATGTAGGCATTTTAATGTTGCCATGTAGGTATTTTAGTGTTGGACCAGAGGCTGAAGCACCTGCTCTGGAGCAGGATAAGGGCCTCAACAGCCAGTACTGTGAAAGCATCTGAACAGTAGGCACTGGAATTGTGCTCTCCTCTGTTGTAGGCCTAGAGTGGGAGGAGAGTTGCTACAGCTGCATTTCTCCTGGGCAGCAAGACTTG
This sequence comes from Pongo pygmaeus, assembly GCF_028885625.2. Taxonomy (NCBI): domain Eukaryota; kingdom Metazoa; phylum Chordata; class Mammalia; order Primates; family Hominidae; genus Pongo; species Pongo pygmaeus. The sequence continues at coordinate 149,851,783 of NC_072373.2, read as the reverse complement.
CAGCCAGAGCCAGCTTGGTGAACCATAACCAGTTTGCATATGCCATTGCTTGGTGTCAGAGCCTACTCCCCAGAAATCATGGTACATCAGGGGCCACTCCACTCTATCCTCAGGCAGAAATCCAGGCATTGAGAGCACACACTTGCCTGGATCAGCAGCAGCTTGAGCTGCCCCACCCTTCAGGGACATAGATCAGGGTATAGTGGGGCCCTCTCCACTCCACACCCAGGCAGATCTCTAAGCATTCAGAGCACCCATTTTCCTGGTTCAGCAGCTGGAGCCAGGTGTATGCTATACCATGATCTATGCCCAACCTTTCCTGGGCATACAACATGGTGTAGTGAGGCCCTCTGTGCTCCATGCCCAAGCAGATCTCCAGGCTTCTGGAGCATCCACTAACCTGGATCAGCAGCCACCCTTCCTGTGCAGGGAATCTGGTGCAGGTTCAGGGAGGCCCTCTGCTTCATACCAAGCTGGATCCCCAGTCATTCAGAGCACCTGCTCATCTGGTTCAGCCTGAGTCAGCCAACATTTATGAGCATAGATTGTGGTATAGTGAGGCTCTCTCTGCTCCATGCCCAGGCAGATTGCAAGGCATCTGGAGCACCAGCTCATCTCGGTCAGAGATTCTGGTGCACGGGGACCTTCTCTGCGACATGCCAAGGCAGATCTCCAGACATTCGATGTACCTGACTGCCTGGTTCAACAGCTTGAATTACCCTACCCCTCCTGTGCAGAGATCTTAGTGGAGGTGGGACCCTCTCGGTTCCATGCCCAGACCAATCTACAGGCATCCAAAGCATTCACTCTCTTGGATTAGAAGTTAGTCTGCCCCATGAAGAGGACATGGAGCCAAGCATGTTTCCCACTTCTATGCCTAGGCATATTTCTGGGTATTTCGTGGCCACAAATTGGATTCTCCCTTTGTGCTGGTGCTTGTGCCTACCATTGGGGAATTTTAGGGCAGACTTGCCTGGTTTGGCTCCACCCATTGTTGCCCCCACCCCCTCCAGGGCTGAGCAGGAAGATCAGACCACTGTGCATTTCATGAATCAGGCCATTACCTAAGGCACCATAAAATTTTTTCCACTAAACAAGCATCAAGCCATGTCAAACACAGCCAGCTCTATTGTACCATTTACTGGCTTGTAGGTTGGACTGCACAGCCCAATATAAAATCTGCCAAGAGAAGTGCAAAAAGAAGCAAAAAGATCCAAAGACCTTACTCAGTATTTTCTACAGTCACACCCTCTAGGCACAGGAAAAAGAGAAAGAAGAAAAACAAAAACATAGGGAAAGAAAGAAAAAGAAAAAATTCTACCCAAACACAAATACTAATTAAAATTAGGAGTACCGGCATCTACAGATAAGAAGAAATCAGTGCAAGAATATTGGCATCATGAAAAATCTGAATGTAGTGACACCACCATAGGATTACACTAGCTCTCCAACAATGGTCCCAAACCAAAATAGAAGCTCAGAAATGACAGATAAAGAATTCAAAACATGGATTGCAAAGAAGCTCCAAGATCCAAGACAAGATTAAAATTTAACACAAACTTCTAAAGCAATCCAGGAAATGAAGGAAAATAAATATCTTACAAAGAAATGAATGAAAACTTCTAGATTTAAGTAAACCACTTAAGGAATTTCAAAATACAATTGAAAGCTTTATCAATAGACTGGACCAAGCCGAAAAAAGTTCAGAGAGTGAAAACCAGTCTTTTGAACAAACCCAGTCAGATAAAAATTTAAAAAAGAATTTTAAAAATCAAAGTCTTCAAGAAATGTGGAATTATGTAAAGCAAATAAACTTATGAATTATTGGCATTCCTAAGAGAGAAGGAAAAAAAGTAAACAACCTGGAAAACATATTTGAGGGAAAATTCAAGAAAATATTTCTAATCTTGGTAGAGAAGTAGACATCCAGATACAATAAATCCAAAGAACACCTGTGAGAAACTATACAAACTGAAAATCAACATCACCAAGGTATATAGTTACAAGACTGTCCAAGGTCAGCGCTAAAGAAAAAATCCTTTAGCTGCTTAAAGGCAGCTAAAGGAAAAGGTCAGGACACATCAGGCTAACAATGGACTTCTTAGCAGAAACATTAGAAACCAGGAGAGACTGGAGGCCTATTTTCAACATTCTTAAAGAAAATAAATTCTTACCAAGAATTTCATATCACAGCAAACTAAACTTCATAAGCAAAGGAGAAATAAAATCTTTTCCAGACAAGCAAGCAGTAAGATAATTTGTTACCACTGGATCAGCCTTATAAGAGATCCTCAAGAGAGTTCTATACATAGAAACAGAATAACAATACCTGCTACCACAAAAAACACACACACACACACACACACACTTAAGTACATAGCCCACAGACCTTATAGAGCAATGACACGATAGAAACTACAAAGCAACCAGCTAACAATTTCATAAGATAAAAATCTCAAATTTCAATATTAATCTCGAATGTAAATGATCTAAATGCCTCACTTAAAAGGCACAGAGTGGCAAGCTGGATTAAAAGAACAATCTATCCATCTGCTTTAAGAAATGCTTCTCACATGTAATAATACACATTGACTCAAAGTAAAGGGTTGGGGAAAGATCTACTATGCAAATGGAAAACAAACAAACAAAAAGGCAGAGGTGGTTCTTGTATCAGATCAAACAGACCTTAAACCAATAAAAGTAAAAAAGGACAAAGAAAAGCATGACTTAATGATACGGGATACAGTACAAGAAGACTTAACTATCTTGAATAAATATGCACCATCACTGAAGCACCCAGATTCATAAAAAGTTGCACTTCTAGACCTACAAAAAGATGTAAACAACCACAAAATAAAAGTGGGGTACTTCAACTCCCCAGTGACAACATTCAGGACAGATCATTGAGGTAGAAAATTAACAAAGAAATTCTGGGTTTAAACTCGACACTTGAACAATTAGATCTAATAGACATCCACAGAATACTTCACTCATAAACCACAGAATATACATTCTTCTCATCTGCACACAGAATATATCCCAAGATTGACCACATGCTTCGCCATAGAGCAAGTCTCAATAAATTTTAAAAAATCAAAATTATACCAACCATACTCTTAAACCACAGTGGAATACAAATAGAAATAAACACCAAAAAGATCTCTCAAAACCTCACAATTACATGGAAATTAAACAACTTGTTCCTGAATGACTTTTAGGTAAACAATGAAATTAAATCAGAAATTTTCAAAAAATTCTTTGAAATAATGAAAACAGAAACACAACTTATCAAAATTCATGGGATGCAACAAAAGCTGTGTTAAGAGGAAAGTTTATAGTGCTAAACACATACTTCAAAAAGTTAGAAAGATCTTTAATGATCTAACATTACACCTAGGGTACTACAGAAACAAGAACAAACTAATATTAAAGCTAGCAGAAGGAAAAAAAATAACTAAAATCAGAGCAAAACAGAATAAAACTGAGACACAAAAATTCATGCAATGAATCAATCAGCAAAACCAAAATGTGGTTCTCTGAAAAAATAAACAAGATTCATAGACCACTAGCTAGATTAAGAAAAAAAACAAGAAACAATAGAGAGAAGATTCAAGCAAGCAAAATCAGAAACAACAAAGTTGGTGTTACAATCGATCCCACAGAAATAGAAAAGATCCTGAGAGACTATTATGAATACCTCCATGCCCACAAGCTAGAAAATCTACTAAAATAAATCAGAGATTACACAAGTAAATAGAAAAATATTTTATGTTCATGGATAGAAAGAATCAACGTTGAAAAAAAATGGCCATACTGCCCAAAGCAATCCATAGATTCAATGCTATTTCCTTCAAACTACCAACATTATTTTTTACAAAATTAGAAAAAAGCTATTTTAAAATTTATATGAAACCCAAAAAATAGCCTGAAGAGCCATGGAAATCCTGAGCAAAAAGAACAAAGCCAGAGGCATCACATTACCTGACTTCAAACTATATTATAAAGCTACAGAAACCAAAATAGCATGACACTGGTAAAAAATAAAAAAAATTAAAAAACCAAACACGTAGACCAATGGAACAAAATGCAGAGCCTAGGAATAAAGCCACACACCTACAGCCATCTGACCTTCAACAAAGTTGATGAAAATAAGCAATGGGAAAAGGACTCCCCATTCAATAAATGGTGCTGGGATAGTTGGCTAGCCATATGCAGAAGAATGAAAACAGACCCCTACATGTTACCATATACAAACATTAATGAAAGATAGATTAAAGATTTAAATGTAGGACTTCAAATGGTAAGAATTGTAGAAGAAAACCTGAGAAACACTATCCTGTACGTCAGTCTTGGGAAAGAATTTATTACTAAGTTCTTAAAAGCAATTGCCACAATAAAAAAAATTGACAAATGGGAACTAATTAAAGAGTTTCTGCACAGTAAAATAACTATTAATACAATAAACAGCCTACAGAATAGGAGAAAATATTTGCAAAAAACACATCTGACAAAGGTCTCATATCCAGAATCTGTAAGGAACTTAACCCAACAAGCATTAAAAAATGGGCAAAAGACATGAACACATGCTTCTCCGAGTAACACAAACAACCAACAAATATATATTTTAAAATGTTCCACATCACTAATTGTCAGAGAAATGCAAATCCGAACTTTAATGAGATACTATTTCATACCAGTCAGAATGGCTATTACTAAAAAGTCACAAAATAACAGATGCTGGCAAGGCTGACAAGAAAAGGAAACACTTATACACTGTTGGTGGGAATGCAAATGAGTTCAGCCACTGTGGAAAAGAGTTTGGAGATTTCTCAAAGAACTTAAAGCAGAACTACTATTCAACCCAGCAATCCCATTACTGGGTATATAACCGAAAGAAAATGAATTATTCTACCAAAAGCACACATACACTTTTCATGTTAATTGCAGCATTGTTCACAATAGTAAAGATATAGAGTCAACCTAGGTGCCCCTCACTGGTGGACTGGATAAAGGAAATGTGGTACATGTACACCATGGAATAACTACAAAGGCATAACAAAGAATAAAATCATGTTCTTTGCTTCAACATGGATGGAGCTGGAGGCCATTATCCTAAGAATTAACACAGGAACAGAAGACTGCTAAATATCACGTTATAACTTATAAGTTGGTACTAAATATTAGGTACTTATAAATATAAAGATGGCAACAGTAGTAACTGGGAACTATTATAGTGGACAGGAGGGACGGAGGTGGGAAGGGTTGAAAAGCTATCTATTGGGTACTGTGTTCAGTATCTGGTTGATGCGATCTTAATTTCAGCATAATGCAATATATCCAAGTAACAAACCTGTACATGTGCCCCCTGAATCTAAAATGGAAGTTGAAAAAAATATTAAACACAAAAATAATAAATATGAAATAAACATTAAATTCATTCTCAGTTTTGAATTTCCTCTCTAAAATTTAATAATGGTATCTTTCTAAAACACTAATGTTATAAATACTTGTGGCTGCTTATCATATTTAACATCTGAAACATGATAGTAGATGAGCAGAATCTTAAAGTAATTTAATTCATCAATCATAAGAGCAAAGGGCTTACTGTACCATTTCATGAACTCAAGTGGAGTATATTTTATTTTGATATTTAGTCAACAGAGATGGGGATAAAATAACCCCAGTGACTTATCTGTAAAGGGTTTCTAATTAAATATTCTAACTTTATTAAATATTATAATTAAAATACCATATCAACTTTTATATTGGAGAAAATATACGATACAAAATATTTTTGAGACCTAGAAGAAAAATGTTATCATTCTTAGTTTTTTGAGAGACACGTGAAAAACCAGTGTAACATTTGTCATTTTGTGTCCAAGATGATAATCCTTCTGAAAAGCATGATAGTATAGAAGTATTAAGGATTTTATATCCAGTTAAGAAGTGTTACATGTAATTTAAAAACATGGGTTTTATTAATGAAATACAGTTTAAAAATATAAATGCCATTTGAATGTACCTTTGCTCCTATTATGCTGATTATCAAAACAGATACCTTTTTATTTAAGCAGCTAAAGTTCAACTTTTACCACTTCCTTTTCTCTCTTTGCCTGCCAACATTTTCTGGGATTTAAAGAGATATACAACTTTGATGGACCAACATTCCTGTTTTAACCTAACTTTAAATACCAAAATGCTTCAGAATCAGGAATAGGTTAGTGACTGCCATTATTTCTTATTAATGCATTTCCATGTTAACAAAACATTTCAAAAATAGAGAAACTTCTTATGTTCTCTCATATTATAGATTTTCTCAGATCCCTTAGTGCTCATGTCTTACAAATGTTAAGATATTGTAAAAGACTGCTCTCTCTACTATTCATTCAGAGAAACCAACAATGTTATTATAAAACAGCTGGTTTAACTACAGGAGAGAAGTACAAATTGGCTTCAGGTATGAAACTACTGCGACAGGGAGCAGCAAAACAAGGCGAGATGCTGAGGAAAAACACTATGGCAGCTGCACTGGTGGGAAGGTGCCTTAGGATATAATGATAGGAAATGTTTTTTTTTAATTTTTTTTAAAGATCCTGGCAGTAGAAAAACCAACTCAGCTTTTAGCGTTAAGGAGCTATCATCAGAATGAGAGCATAGTAGCCTAGTAATTCATTAGGTTATAAAACTTCTGTAACCTAGTTGGGAAACAAGTAACTAATAGTCCTATTTAACTTTTTTTTTTTTTTTTTTTTTTGAGATGGAGTCTTGCTCTATTGCCCAGGCCGGAGTCTAATGGCACCATCTTAGCTCATTGCAACCTCTGCCTCCCGTGTTCAAACGATTCTCCTGTCTCAGCCTTCCGAGTAGCTGTGATTACAGGTGTGAGACACCACAACTGGCTAATTTTTTGTATTTTTGGTAGAGACAAGGTTTCACCATGTTGGTCAGGCTGTTCTCGAACTCCTGACCTCAAGTGACCTGCAAGCCTTGGCCTCCCAAAGTGCTTGGATTACAGGCATGAGCCACCATACCCAGCCTTATTTAACTTTTTAAATTAAGATTTTCTTAAACTCAAATTTAATCTACACATCTCTTCATCATTAAGACTCATCACATTGGGTAAGAGTAAGTTGTCTTGGTATAGTGTTGGAAAGTATTAAGTATCTTTATTATTTTTTTCATCCTCTAGACCATTATATGTGGGAGATGGAGTGGGAAAAATAATATAAAGTAATGTAAATGTGACATTGTAAGTGTAAATATGTAAATGCAGTAGTCCTCCATTATGTGTGAGATACATGTTCCAAGACCCCAGTGGATGCCTGAAGAAGGGGTGAATAGTACCAAACCCACTTGCTGTCTATTGAAACACATTTCTATTCCTGTCTTCTACCCATAAATTGAATGTATTTTCCAACCTAACTAAGCACTTTTCATGGACTTTGGCCACAAGTTTTGCAGTTTGAAGTGCAACAGCAAAAGTAGCACAAATTTATTTTACACTTTCCACAATTTCATAGATAGAAGATTGATTCTTACTAGAGATCTTAGCAAACTCAGTCTATGTTTTTTTTTTCTTCATTTTTTCTCCTCTTCTTACTTCAAGAACTTTCACCTTTTCATTTACAGGAAGTAAGTTATGGCTTCTCTTTGGTGGATCTGTATTCCCAGCATCACTACTCTTGCCCTTTGAGGTCCATTATTAAATAAAGTAAGAGCGATGTAAACACAAGTGCTGTGATACTGAAGCAATGGGCTTGATAACCAAAAAGGCTACAGACTGATTAAAGAGCGGGAATGTAGACAGCGTGGAGATGCTGGACAAAGGAATTATTCATGTCTGGGGACAGAGTGAGATAGTGGAAGAGTTAAGAACACTATTCAGAATGGCCTGCAATTAAAAACTTAGAAATTGTTTATTTCTGGAATTGTCCATTTAATATTTTGGAACATTTTTAAATATTATACAAAGCAACTGAAACTGTGGAAAGCAAAGCCAATAATAATTGGGGACCGCTGTATGATGTTGACTTCTCCATATTAAAATCCTTCAGGACCCTTTCTCTGAATCTAGAATGAAATGTATGATCTTGACACGGCTTCCATGGCTTTCACACTCTGGGTCATGCATCACTCACTGCATTAGCATCACTGCTCTTCTGAAGGTCACGGTATGGTCCATTCTTATGTTTACAATTTCCAAAACTTACTGCTCTATCTCATGCCTGCCTTCGCATTACTGACTATATTTTCTTCTATTTAGAAAGCCCATACTGCTGCTTAATTTCCTGTTGAACTTCTGCCCATATTCAAAGCCTATTGCAAGAATGTTCTTACCTGTGAACGCTTTTCTGATCCACTCAGACATGATTGATCATTCTTTCCTGTGGAATCCCAAAAGTCAGTGATAAAGATCCTCTATTATAGCTGATGACACAGTTATATGCTTAGATTTTCATTGTTTCTACTAGATTTTAAGTCCAAATGCTAGTCTTAATTTCTCTTTTTCTTTTTTCTTACGCATATCTTATTCTTTACCTCTTTGATTATTTTTCTCTTTTTTTTAATTGTTATTTTTCTGACTCCATGTCCGAGGAATTAAAAGTGCATGTCCAGGCCAGGCACAGTGGCTTACACCTGTAACCTTAGCACTTTAGGAGGCAGAGGTGGGAGGATTGGCCTCGAAGTTTGAGACCAGCCTGGCAGCATAGTGTGAACCTGTATCTACAAAAAAAATATTTAAAAAGTGCATGTCCAGATGTAAGTGGCAACCTTAGAATTTGTTTCTGGGAGCCATTATTTCCATCGCTTATCTCTATTGATAAGTAATTCCTCTACTAACTAAGTATATTTTTCACTGGTAAATTTGGCACTAAATACACACAAACACATATATATATATATGTATAGATCTTTCCATGAAATAGGTAAATACAGTGCAGTACTGACGTTTACACAGTCCTTTTTTCTTCCAGCCTCATAAAGAATAAAGAAAAAGTGCATTTGTTGTGAATGGTACTTATTTTGGTAACCATAAATTGATATGTCAGTTTTAGCCTTTTTATAGCAATATAACAAATAACATCACAGGGTGGCCTTAGGAAAAATTATTCTATAAAATTCCCATGCAACTGAAATAAAAGAACTACCCCCCAAAAAGATAGATATAAATTGATTTCAACCTCATTTATTTTATATCTAATGGCATATTATGTTTAATGAATAATAGCTTATAAGAAGGAAATACACCAAGAATGAAAATGAGATTAAAAAACATGCACATCAGAATCTTAGAATATCAAAGTACAATATATCTTAAGTTAAAAATGTAATGTAGCCAATGTTTTTCACTAGATATTATAAGAACATCATATGTTAATAAGTGACATACTAAAGATAAGGTACAAACAAGATAAATTTATTTTTTAAAACTGTTCATGAAACGATCCCATATAAACATTTTCTTCTGGGTTTCTGAACAGATTTGTAGCTTTGACACCTGGATTTTACCTGGACAGTGACAACTTCTGTTACATGTTCAATTAATGAATTAATGAATGACATTCATGTGGGTCAGATGGAACAGTATGGAATAAACAAAAATACAGTTGTATGGATTTGTGACACAATTTTACATTGTGTCATTTGTTATTGATTGACCACACACGAAGATCATGACAGATAATAAAATGTATACCAATTCAAGTGAAGTTTTTTAGAGTCGTACAACTGTGCTGTGTTCAGTTACCACAATCAACATTTAAATGAAGACACTGGTGATGCAGTGACTGACCAGCTCGGTACAAAGGCTAGGATAAATAACTGAATAAGCTGAATGACAGAGTCGTAATTTTGAAAGATTTTGATAGGCATGAAAATGTAGAGAAATATCGCAACACTGAATTTGGAAAAAAAATAAATGTCAACTTCTGCATGTGTTCTGGGTGGGAATATAATCATACGGCCTTCTTTGTAAAAATGAGGTTTTGAATGAAAAGAATAAGAAGGGTCATTTCCAGTTTAGATTCCTCAGCATCCCTGATCCCAAGTGCACCTTCTTTCATCCTTCTTGCCTCCTTTCGCATTACCCTTATAGGCAGGGAGTGTAGCGCTCCTGAAGCTCTCACTGGAATGGGAATGAATCTCTTTTCCCTGAATCCCCTGAAGGCAGATGCCATCCTTGAGAATTTACAAGTCAACATACTTAACTTTAAGCAGAAAACATTAATGTGTTTATAAGGACACACACAATTTGAATGTTAATCCCCACCATAGCCAACATCACAGTGAAAGTGCTTTCCTCTTCACTCTTCTACACCCTATTTCTGACCAGAAGGAGCATTTTGCTTCTTGCCAAATGAGAGGTGCATTCTGGTAACCCTTGATGCCTGCATCACACCTCGAGTTGTCTCTCTGGGTTCTCTCAACTATTTATTTTTCTGTGGTGCAACAAGTGCCAGAGAAGAAAAACTCTGCTAAACTCTGCCCAAATTACAGGATATATGTATGTAAGGAAGTGAGTTTTCATTAATATCATTGACACGATTTTGTCTTCTCCAAGTAGAGGAAAGGAAAATGAGTATTGGAGGCATACAGTTTGGTATAACTACCAGAGATGAGGCCAGACACTCGGTGTGGGAGGAGGCTATGAATTCTTAATAATGCTAATTTTCAGTGATGTGGTGAATTAACGAACGTAAGTTTGTGAAATAATAATCTTGGCTAACTTTCTCATGAAATCTGTTAGTAAGATTGCTTTATGGTAATTTTGGTACTTTAGTAGTCTTGTCTGTTGTATTATTTAACCTGGCTATATTACTAAATTAATTTAAGGCATGGGTCACTCAACAACCCATAAATTGTTGCTGCTAAAATTGAGTAAAAGCATTCTTGAAACTTTTTACCAAGATGATCACTTAAAGAGAGTGTATCTCACTTCACCCAAAGGCATTAAACATAGTGTATAATTTGCTTGGCCTGAAAATCTGGGAATTACTATCTGTTGCCTTGAAAAATCAAACCTTTCAATAAAATAAAATTGGTATGCAAAGAGCTTAACAAGCTTAAGACAAAAGATTCTATGTTAAAAAAATAATAATAAAAATCTTTTGGAGAAGAATGTAAATTGATTTAATCATGAATGCAATTGAACTTTCTAATGGGTATATTTAGAAGATTATTAGTTTGGAATTGATTTTTCAGTTGGAAATCATCAGTAAAAAATTCTCTTTAAGGTTAAAAAGAAGGCATTTTAATCTGCATTCAAAATTAACAAAGTGAAATATATGCAGGGCAATATGGCACTAACTAAATTTTTTAAAAAACACAATATGTATTTTTTTCACTGAAACTATCACTTCTTTCATATAAGGAAAGGAAACTCAATTCGTGTTCTGTGGAGAAATCAGCCATTTGAAAAAGTGTGTGCTTAGCCTCAATCATTAGAACAGAACTTCTTATGTGATAAGTAGAGAAATAATTATTTTCTTTTTAGATTGAGAGGTTTTTTGACAATCTTTATGGCTGTCCTTTGTCATCTGGCCTGGGCCAGAAAAAGATGAAGTCACAGTGAATATTATTATTTTGGAATAAAGGCTGAGGAAGAATTTCATAATTCTTTACATTTTGTTCATGCATTTGACTGCCTCCTTCCAGCTAGAATGTAAAATTTTGGAGAATATATATTTAAATTTTATATATCCAGACCCAAGAAAAGTATCTGCATAGATATTCATTAAATATTCATTGAGTAAATAAAAGGAGCATAGGAAGAATAGATTGCAAAAATATAGGGACAAAATAAAAAATATGCACAAAATTTTGGAAGGTTTTCACAAAAGTAAAGGTTGTTAGAACAACAACCTTTCTAACAAGGATTTTGAAAGTCATCGTTGTTGAAGATCTGGAAGATGATGCCCTTATTTAGCTTTAAAGATAGCAGGCTAAGTACTAGAAAGTATACAGCAATTAACAGTTTCATTTTTTCTCAGAACTCAGAATTCTTCATTCTTTCACACACTTTACCTTTATCCAATCCACAGTTTTCTAAGCTCATGTCCTACAATAATCTTTTCCCATGAATTTTAATATCTTGGCTTAATTAAATAACTTAAAAACATAGCACTTAAGCTATGACTTACACTTAAAGACTCCCGTTTCTAAATCTCCAGCTTCAACTTCTCAAGGACTACAGACCAGCATCACCAACTCTTTAGTAAAAATAATTGCTTTGATGACTGTCTCCAAAAATGAAATAAATCAAACTCTTCTTTTTTTCTTTTTCACACAAGCCTATGGTTCCTTTTCTTTCTCATAAAAAGATGACATCACCAGTAGGTCATTTGGCTAATCTAGGATCTAGTAGCCAGTTAGTAACTGTGCCAAATCTATTATTAGATCTAGGTACTAAAGCTAGAACCTTCTCTGCCTGACTACTGCCATGACCTCTGTTTAAGATCTTTTAGTTTCCTAACCAAAGGATTACAATAAATTGCTAATGGAGCTCCCATTCTCCAGTTCTTTCTGACCAGGTTATTGTCCCCATTGATTCTATAGTGATCTGTCTAAAATACAAATGTGACTAGTTGTATTGAAGAAAAGAAACTTTTAGTGATTATTTTTATGCCTATGTGGAAATGTCTAATATTTCAATAAGCCATACACTGCACTTCATAATATTAGGCATCACAAATCATTTTTGCTTCTGTCATGCTACTCTCCATTGTGAACAGTGTTTTGCTTTCAACATAATAAACTACACAGAAATCTCTAAATATGTCAATTGTTTTACCACATTAAGCCAATCTATGTTTTTCTTGTTTCCCATGACCATTTTCTCAATATTCATCTCTTATTCTATTATTTGTCCTCAAATTCTAATGAAATGTCACTTTTCAGTAAAAAAAAAAAATGATTACTTGTTGTCTTTCAAAGCACATTGTGCATAATTCTGTTATAGCCTTTATTATACTCTATCGATTATTGGTTGATAGACTTTTCTGTCATTTAAAAGGGTATATTCTTTTTAGGCTGTAAGCTTTTCTGATTCCAATTTTGATCTGTTTCTGGTGTCCTCTGATTCTATGTACTAAATTAATTTTTATAAATGCATGAATAAATTACAATGAGTGTTATGAACTAAAATGCATGCCCCTAAAGTTCATATGTTGAAGCCTTAACCCCCCATGTGACTGTATTTGGAAACAGGACCTTTAGAAAATAATTAAGCCATTAATAAGACCATAAGAGTGGAACATTCATCTGATAAGGCTGGTGCTTGTATAAGAAAAGAAAAGAAAACAAAACAAAACAAAACACCAGATTTCTCTTAGCCATGTGAGGGCACAGTGAAAGGGAGCTGTCTTACAAGGAATCATAGATGTACCCTTGATCTTGGACTTCCCCACCTCTAGAACTGTGAGAAATACATTTCTGTTGTTTAAGTCACCTAGTCTGTGGTATTTTATTATGGCAGAGAGAGCGAAATAAGACAGTAAATTTGGAAAAGAAAAATAGCTCCCAGTATAGCACAGCAACAATATTAGCATTCATGCTTTTTTGGGCAACCTGGTCACAGGTATATGTGTGCCCTAGAAAAATGGAGCTCTGTATGAATTGAAACAGCTATATGTGTAAACACTTTTTGGGGGCTTAAATAACCAGGCTCAATGCAGCTATAATGTGACTGACTCTTTGACTAACACTGGAACGTCAGATGTTTGAGTACACTAGTGATGTAAGTGATGATAATGAAGAAGACATTGTTTGCAACTTGAATAAAGTGTCAAAGATCAGGGTTTTTCTTTTTTCTTTGTTTTTTTTTTTTTTTATTTTTTTTTTGTTTTGAGATGGAGTCTCGCTCTGTTGCCCAGGCTGGAGGTCAGTGGTGTGATCTCAGCTCACTGCAATCTTGGCCCCCCAGGTTCAAGCAACTCTCCTGCCACAGCCTCCCGAGTAGCTGGGATTATAGGTGCCCACCACCCTGCCAGGCTAATATTTGTATTTTTAGTAGAGATGGGGTTTCACCATGTTGGCCAGCCTGCTCTTGAACTCCTGACCTTAGGTCATCTGCCCACATCAGCCTCCCAAAGTGCAGGGATTACAGGCATGAGCCACCGTGCCAGCCTGGGTTCTTCTATAGAAAGTCTGGGGCCAATACTTGGATACATAATTGCTCTTTATAATTTTCTGAATTATTTTGTGAAAAAGAATCTAATAACTCAAGATTCCTGAAATCCAACATTTGGAAATATTAATATTAACAAAGTTAAATGTGTATCCAGATGTTAATGAAGTAAACCTTCATAGTATATATGCATCGCTTAAATTGGCGTGGTACCTCAAATAGAGTCTTGTTTTAAGTAACCATCATTATCTAACAAGTATTTGCAATGTCTTTGTGTCAAAACTCATAGAAGTGATTTTAGTGACGCATAATAACATATAATATGTTTATTTCTTAATTTTTTAATAATTTTCTTATTCTATGACTATTAAAGTGTTCTCAATTTTAATTGTACAAGAAATTACAGAATAAAAATATTCATTCTTACTATTTTGGTAGAACAAATTTCCGGGAATGCAAATACCAGATTTCAGGATCTGAACATATTTTAATCTTTTGTTACATACTGCCATACTTCCTTTGGTAATAATGTACAAATCTACCTATGGAAAAAAACAGCATGTAAGTGTACCCCTGTTCCCAATATTTATTTATAGAACCTTTTTAGATGGACATTTTGATTGACTAAAAAGTCATATTTGGATATTTCAACATGCGGTATTTTATTAATATGTTTACATGTTTTCACATGTGCATGGCTGTTTATATTTCTTGTTTTATAAAATGTCTACTCATTTTTTTATTCCACTTTTTAAATTGGTCTTTATATATCAAGGTTATTACTGGGTGTCATTTATGCTGCAATTATTTTCCCCAGTTTGTAGTTTGCTTTTTACATTTTGTTACAGTGTTTTCTACCCTTACTTTTTGAGGTTTTTCTTGTTAATTATTTTGGAACAAGTAAAGCACAGAAAAGAAAATCTTTAGTTCTGCCTAAAAGGACAAGGAAAGAGAGGAAAGTTAAATAAAGACCTCTTTCTGGAGATGGTAGGTGAGCAAATTATTGAAATACAAATAGATACTAATATACACGGTGTGGACCGGGGTAGTTAGTCCAGAAAAAAGAGGCCTACATCATGTTATGTTTTGAAAGGGCAGCAATTAATAGAAATTGCACTGGAAGACTAGTCATAGGGCATGGCGTAAAGAGTCTTATACTAAACAATTGAAGTTTATGCTGAAACATTAGAAACCATTAGACGGTATTGAAATAATTCAATTTATATTTTAGAAAGGTTACTGACAGAAATGTCGATGGATGAAGTGGAAATGGATAACCTCAAAGTCCAGAAACTCAAGCTGTGGTAAAAATCCGGGGTAGTAGTGATGAGGCTCTGAGCCAGTAGAGTAGTAAAGGGAATTAGAGCAAGAGTAGATCCACAAATATTTTAGAGGTAAGATAAATAGGTCTTGGTAATGAAAAGAACATGGAGAAAGAGAGTTTAAAAGGAACCTAGGATGATTTCAGTTTTTCTCACCTGAATAGGTACATAGCATTGCCACTCTCTAATAGTCTTCAGAACAACTAAGGAGGTGGTATAGGTAATTTACAAAAACAAGCTGTTTTGACTTAGGTCTTCAACAGTATAGTTTGGGTTGCCATAGTTCCTTACTTTCCTTAATCCGTTCTGGTTTTCAACATAATGGTAAAGTTTTCAGTGTGAGATAAGTGTGTATTTTTGATATCACTGTTAGTGCTGAACTTAAGAAATTCTTTGCCATGTACTGGAGGCATTTGGATACAGACAGGAGGCAAGGATATATTGGGGTAAAAAAGGGCAGTTCCCCAGCAAAGGCCCCACCCTCAAGCCCGGAAACCCACAGCCCTAAATGGGAACAGGAATACCCGTTTTTGCACCCAAATGTTGGCTTTTGGCCCGCCACACCCTCTTATCCTGTACACATGTAGACCCCAAACTCCAGGCTCCACAAGCAGGTGAGCAGATGAGACAAAAAGAAGAGCAGCAGAGTGTCAGAGCAGCAGGGAAAGAGAGAAAAGAAGGAGCATCTGAACTTCGAGAGGAGTTTGGCTGGGGACAGCTGGAGAGGAGATTGGCTGCGGGAGGGCCAAACTCCAGGGGAACAACATCTTCCCACCCACTCCATCTCCTTTCCACCTCCCCATCCATCTCACTGAGAGCCACCTCCAACACTCAATAAAACCCCCACATTCACCATCCTTCAGGTCCATGAGTGACCTGATTATTCCTGGACACCAGACAAGAACCTGGGTACCAAGAGGGCACTAAGCTGGCTAACACTTAAGCTGTCTATGGAAGTCAGCGCTAAAAGGACACTGTCAGATGCCCACTGGGGCTTCAGAAGTCGCAGGTACCCACCCCTAGGAACTACCATGATGCCTGAGCCCAAAAGCACTCTCCCCAGCTCCTGTACCTACCCATCTGTGGGCTCCCCCTCTCCAGCAGATGAGCCACACCCCTGTTGCATATCCTGTGAGGGGGGTCAGGGAACTCTCCTGTTTCAATTCTATTTATTTCTGTTGCCTCACTTGCTGCTACCAACCTAAGGGTATTTCTTTTTCTCAGCTTCTACCAATATAATGTTATGATAGTACAAAGAAAAATAAAATGGGAAAAATTTCTAAGGCCTTATAATGGGTATTTGTAATCTACATGGTGCTTTACTATCCCGTGTTTTGGGCATTGTTTATTTGCTTCTGCCAGTCCGACAAGGGAATGCCAAGCCCAGTGAATTAGCTTTACCTAGGATTGTTTTGGGAAAATTCTTGCAGGAACCTGGTAAGCTTCACAACTTTGCCTGGACACATCGGGACACTCTTCTTGCTGGACATGTGATTGCTTCTCATATCCCCAAAATTCTGTGCATCTTTTTTTCCTCTCCGACCTCTCTTTGCTTCTTCTGCAGTAGCTGAAGAACTATAGGGCTACAATTGAAGATTTAGCCTTTTCTCCTCTTACAGAGATATTGTTTAAGGAAACGGACAGCAAAAGATTGGAACAGATTTTCAGATTATTTTGGCATGTCAAAATAGAAATTTTTAGAAGCACTGGGCATCATTAGTCTGGATTTTGAAGCAAATGTTGTCTGGAATTATAGAGTTCAGAGTCACCTGCAAAGAGTTGATAGTTGAAACCATGCAAATGGATAAAATTCCTCAAGGTAAGTATGCAAAAGTAGAAGAGTGAAAAGACAATAGAACAAGGGACACTATAAAGAATGAGTGGATCAAGAGGTTTTTGTGAGAAATAAAAATAAGGAGTGGTGTGTGGTTTAAAAATTGACAGAAGAACTAGAAAAGGATAATGTGGCAGAAACCAATGAAAGAAACAAACACACACAAAAACAAAATACAAAATTTTAAGAAGGAACAAAGTCAACAGTGTCCAAAAAAATTAAAAATGTCACCTTAATATTAAACTGCTTATCTATGCAAATATTCTGGGCTAATTTATCAATCATTTATTTCCAAAAATTCTTTTCAATTCATTTGGAGCTTTTAGTCCAGTTTAGTTCAAGAAAGCACAAAGGACAAAATGGAAAATGATTACAAAGAAAAAGCACTGCAATATTTCTTTATTGTTTCCATACTTAATATTGATCTATGGTGTGCCAATGACAAACTTCTCTGGCCCATAGAGCTCACTATTTGTTAAGCATTAGTATTGATGCAACAAACCTTCTCTACTGTTATAATAATTTCTTTTATGTATCATAAGAAGCATAGAAAGTTAATACTTACACATGAATAGAGTAGATTAATGACATCCCCGTTTTTTCAGTATGTCATATGTTTATAAATATAGAACCTTCAGATGTTAGTCAATCATTTATCTTTATTTTCTGCATTCTCCCTACAGTTAAGTACAAAAAAATTTAATACAATTTTAATGCTGCAAAACCTATGTAAACATTTTTCCTGCTGCTATCAAGGTAGATTTTCCAGTAAATCAAATTTCTCTGCATTAGGTAAGAGTTTAAATGCTGATTTTATGAAAGGCCATTATAGATATATATCAGATATGCATGATTGTCGTGTAAAATTGATGCATTAAAAAGAACCTCTGCATTTAAACAAAGAGAGAGATGTATCTTCATAAAAATTCTTGTGAAACAAGTCTATTGTATTACAGAAGTACAAATAATAACAGACTTTATGACTTGTCATAAAATATTTATTGTACACATTTCTTCTACATCATAATAAAATGTTTATTCCAAATTCAATATGTAAAATTCATACAAGTATGATTTAGACTACTTACATAATTCCTAAATTTAACCTTTAAACATTTCATGGAAATCTTATAAGTATCTGTATAAACTCTCACACTTTGGGGTACCTAAAAAGTGGTAGCATTAACAACGTTGTGTGATAATATGTATATGCTGGATTAGTTTAGTGAAGGCAGTTGATACGATTTTGCACAAGAAAAATAAAGAAAAATTCTGTAGGTTCAAAATGTCATTGGAGAGTTGATCACTCAAACAATATTATTTTTTAAATCTTTGATGAAACAAATGCTGTGTTCATCAAAGTGGGTAAATCTTTTATCAATTATAGTGAGACTCTAACAGAAAATTCCAGTATAAATAGATGTGAATTGAAAAGAAATCACTGAAAGTCATCCATGCTGCCCTTTGTCCCTCCCTGTTTATTTAAGAACAGCTGCAAGGAGCAGGCCTATAGCTATGCTAAGGAGTTTTGTTGTCTCTATAACTGTATGTAATTGTTATGTCAACTTATGCCATGCAATCATAATAATAAAATAAATTTTCATAGCAGCTTCATTTTGGAATTAATTGTAATAGAGTAACTATTTTGATTTGTGCTCACCAGAGAGTAAATTTATGAAATTGTTTTCAGTATGGTGGAATTAATAGCCATGTCTAAAATCATCATATCAATTTTTAGTTGAAATCAATTAAATGTCAGGTAAAGAAAGAGTTTGTGCAAACATAGTTCAAATTTTGAGTGAGAATAATAAGGTAGAATTGATTCCACCACCATTTCTGTTGGAAATTACAACATCACTAGGTGACAGGAATTTTTCAGCTCCATTGTAATCTTATGGGAACACCTCATAAATATTGTGTGTGGTTGACCGACATGTCACTATGCAGCACATTACTGTATTTTTATTGAGGACTTATAGTGTGCTAGGCAGTATCTATGTGCTTTTGTACATTATTTTTCTCCATATAATACACAGAGGAAGATAATGAGGTAGATGTTAATATCTCCACAGCTGAACATTTCAGATTCAATGAAGTTATGTAACCTATTCAAGATCATGCAGCTAGTATGGGAGGATCTGAGTTCAAACAAGTTCTGTCTGATTGTAGACCTAAACCAATGCTTTCTGACTCCAAATCAGAGCCCTTTCAAGAATACCACTCTAGACAAATTATTAAAAGGTGAAACATGCAAGAGCTAATTTGGTTCCTTTTAAACCCTAGCTTTCTAGTACTGATGAGCAAAGACGGATTTAAGATGGAGTTCAAGATTCAGGGCTTCTTCCCTGCAAGAACATTTTCTTAAGGAACTCCTGACTCTCATCTCAATTGTACAAGATTTAGGCATTTTAAGTCTTAATTATAACCATAAGACTGAATCCTTCATAAGTTAAAAAAAAAAAATCAACCCAAGGAAGAAGATCATTCATGGAAAAAAAATCCAGAGGAAAATTCCCATATTGCCATGAATGGTTAAGGATTTGTCAGTTTCTTACAAGTGGCAGGGATAACAGAATTTGGAAGGGAGTCCAGCCCAGACCCTTGAAAATTAGTGACTTTGATGATCAACCTCTGTGATGCAGGTTGTGTCTTCCGAGAAGCAGACTAGAGGAGTGTACTTTGAATCAAAGCCTGTGTACCGGAGAGAAAGAATCAAGATTGGGCAGAGGGAGAAGTTGGGCTGCAATGCAGGCCAGACAGCCTCAATATTCACAGTCCTGGGAATTAGGGAAGGAAATCACGGGAGTCCATTTTCGGATTCTGCCTAACTCACAAGCCATATGGTTTCTGTCACAACTACTCAACTTTGCAAGCTGTAGTGCAAAAGCAGCCAGAGAAAATATATAAATGAATGAGAATGGCTGTTTTCCAATAAAACTTTATTTATAAAACCAGGAGGTGAGGTGGATATCACCCATGGGCCATAGTGCCAACCCGTGGTCTAGTCAAATAGTAAAAGCAGAATCATTAGAAATAGATTCACATTAAATGCATACTGAATGAGAGCCAGTTGAACAAACCCCAGGCAAGAGAATTCTGGGCATAAGAACCATTATGTCAAGTATCTGCAATATCACAAATTATTCACTTGAGAGAAAATGCTAGAAAATGAGATTTCTGTATCCAGCACAATGCCTTCAAAGGTGAAATTCTGAGTTCCATAATAAGTGTCTGCTCTTACTAGAGAGCTTCTATAAAAGGTGACAACCAGATGACATTTATAACTGCTATCCTCCAGTTTTAGACAACTATGGGTTCAGGAGTCTTTGAAATTAGCAATTCCATAAAGTAGTGTGAGAAGATACAATTTAGTTAAGCAATTATAAAATGAAAAAATAAAGTACAAATAATAAATTTCCTGATAGATCAAGAATTACATTTCTAGGCTGGGCATTGTAGCTTACACCTGCAATCCCAGCATTTTGGGACGCTGAAGCAGCAGGATCCCTTGAGGCCAGGACCAACCTGGGCAACATAGTGAGACCTTGTCTCTACAAAAAATAAAAATAAAAATAAATTAGCCAGCCATACTACGCGGGAGGCTGTGGCAGGAAGATTGCCTGGTCCCAGGAGCTCAAGGCTGCAGTGAGCTATGATGGTACCACTGCACTTCAGCCTAAGTGACAGAGTTTCTACAAAAAAGAAGAATTACATCTCTATAGCCAAGTATTAACTAACATGAGGACACTAGCAAACACTAGAGACATTGCTATTATCATGTTATGCCATATAGTAATGAGAATTATATATCTACTTACACAATTTGTAATAATCTCTTCTATTATCTAAATTAATGTTTATCTTATTTATTTGCTAAAATATAACTTTATTTGTGCTATTTGCATCACTTTATTACTTTATAGATTGCATAGAAATGAAATAAGCAATTAAATAATTATATAGAAATATAAAATTTTCTGAACTTGTGATGAGAACTAAAGACTTTTAGATCATACTTTGCTTAAACTGAGAAACAATGTTTTTCGTGTTTATTATTTAAGTACTTCTAACCCCATAGTACTTAAAATAATGTCTGGCCATAGTAGGTGCTCAATTAATATTTAAAAAATTGTTCTCTGCTAACAACGACAATTGTTCTCTGCTAACAATAGAATAGTTGTTATTCTAATTGACTTCAGTGCTGGTTATTAGAAACCCCAGGAGTTGCTGGTCTATCAATGGGCGTTTGTACACACAGATCTTACATGAAGATTCTAAAAATATCAAATAGATTGTACTATTCAACTGAGCTTAGCTCATTTTCCTAATACAGAGACAAGGTATTATTTAAAAAATAGTGATTTGATCTCATATATCTGTTCCTTACTCCTTGAACAATGGGTCCTCTCTATATGAAGCCAGAAACAAATTTTTCTTCCAATTTTCTAATTCAGACCTATCTTTTTATTATATCTTGCGAATTCTTTAGGGGATAATCAGGATAACTATGTCATTAGCCTAAATTCTCTTTTTATGAAAAACATACCTTAGCTGAGTAGCAAGTGATTACGTATAGCAAAAATGATGAGAAAGTATTACATTACACTTACTGTGTTATATATTAGATCTTTCAACAATTCTGATTCAAAGAACCTCAAAGCATTAATGTTATGGGAATTTTTCTCTGACTATACTGTTTACTCAACACATTTACTAAATTTTTAATATAAAAATATAGTTTTCCAGTTTCATTTTACTTCTTCTGAACTAAGTAAAATCTCACCTGAAAACATGTTAAAATTGATCATGCTTTACCTGCATTCTGACATAATATTTTGTACAAAATAATTCATATTTATTACATACATTAATTTTTCATTATTTAAACTTTAACAATTCACAAATAGATGACAGATAAAATGCAATTATTTTAATAGCAATCTCTGAAAGAATCTCGTTTAGGGACACGGTTTTTAGGTCATGTTTTAGTTGGCATTCAACCAGAGAAACAAAGTAGGAAAGTACGGAAAAATGTATTTCGAGAAATTGGCTTATGCAGTTGTAGGGGCTGGCTAAGCAGATCCAACATCTGTAGGGAAGTCAGTCAGGAAGGGAAAGTCATAATTAGGCTGAAATCCCATGGGCATGATGCGAACATTGTAGTCTACGGGCAGTTAGGAAGGAAGATACAGAATGAAAGGGAGAGGAGCTGCTGACTCAAATTCTTACTGGAAACACTGATCTCAGGGAAGGCCTGAGCTCCCTTTTAAAATTTTTCTAACTTAATCAGAATCACCTAGGATAATCTGCCTTTTGATTAACTTAAAGTCAACTGATTAAAGACTTGAATTACTTCTGCAAAATCTCTTCACTGTAGCATCTAGTTTAGTGTTTGAATAGCCATGAGAAGGTGTGCACATGCTTCAAAATGGCCACCCTTCCATCCTCCAACTCTCACAAGAGAGGATCTCTAGTAGCATTTCATAACATTCTAGAATCAATCATCCCAGAAACATCCTACAAAGGGGACTGTAGTTTAGCCTTGCCACATTTACCCATCAAAACACCATCACAGATTGAAGTACATTGAGCTCCATAGAGATAGTGCCAGGGCAAGTGAGAGCAGCAGAGGCACTGGGCAACGCTCTGCCTCACTGAGGAAAAATAACTAAAGATGGGCCATGGAGATCCTGTGAAGCTGAGAGGCAAAATGTCATCATATGTATTTTTTGTGCAAAATTGTCAGGAGGAGCACAGGAAATGGTATCCAGATACTTCTGTCACCTTCTCACAGTTTTCTAAGAAGTGCTTAGAGAGGTGGAAGACCATGTGTGTTGAAGAGAAGGGAAAATCTGAAGACACAGCAAAAGCAGGCAAGCCTTGTTATGATAGAGAAATGAAAACCTATATCCGTCCTAAAGGGGAAACAAAATGAAGTTCAAGGATCCCAATCCACCCCAGAGGCCTCCTTCTGACTTTTTTGGTTCTATTCTGAGTAGTGTTAAAAAATCAAAGGAGAACATTCCAGCCTATCCATTGATGATGTTTCAAAGAAACGGGAACATGTGGAATAATTGCTGCAGATGACAAGCAGCCTTATGAAAAAAGAGGCTGCAAATCTGAAGGAAAAATACAAAAAAGATATTGCTGCATACAGAACTAAAGGAAAGGCTGGTGTAGCAAAAAAGGGAATTGTCAAGGCTGAAAAAGCAAGAAAAAGAAGGAAGATTAAGAAGATGAAGAGGATGAGTAGCAGGAGGAGGAAGAAGATGAAGAAGAAGAAGAAGATGATGATGATGAATAAGTTGGTTCTAAAGCCATTTTTTCTGGTCTATAAAGCATTTAAACCCCCTGTACAGAATTCACTCATTTTAAACAAAAAACACTGAAATGTAAGGCTGTATAAGATTTGTTTTTAAACTATACAATGTCTTTTTTTGTATAGTTAACACACTACCAAATGTGTTTTTAGGTAGCCTCATTCTGATGGTGTTTTCAATAGCCACTGGCCTTGCCTAGTAAATTGGCATGGAAATTTAAAGTAGGTTCTTGATGGCACACAGCACAAATTAGTTATATATGGGTATGGGGATTGTAGCTTTTCAACTTCAGTTGTCTCTGATGCTTCTTATATGAAATAACTGTTCTGTTAACTAAATATCACTCCATAATTGCAGGAAAAAAAATTGCAGCTATTTTGTTGACATTCTGAGTCTTTCTCAGTAAAAACAATTTTTTAAGTTAAAAAAAAACAAAAGAAAAACAACATCACCGTAACTATTTGCTTTTTGCCTTAAAGTCTCAGAATAGCAGTTGGCCTATGCCCAAAATAAAACTTTAATATATCTATCTGGTAAAACTAGTATGACCTTTCATATCAATTTCCTCAGGTTTCCTAAGAATCTTAACTTTCTTTTTTAAACTTTTTTAAGAGACAGGAGCAAAAGCACTTAAGACATACAAATAAAAAGAATAATGAGGTTAGCAAAGTTTCAACAAAAATGTCATACATGATAACGTTTAAAATTCTTACCTAAAGAATCGTGAAGGGAAATAGTTTAAATAATAAAATGTTTTAAAAATACATGGCACAATGAATTTTCTAAGGGTTTAGAAAGGTACAATAAACACATTTTTCTAAAATACCATCAGTTTGGCCTGCTTTGTAGGTGAAATTGAAGGAACACATTAAGACATGAAATTAGCGTGCATACTTCAGGAAGACACCCTATATGAAAGCCATGGTTTGGTTGAACTTGCAGTAAATATTGTGTTGGCCAACCAGAGACAAATAACTTTTTTCTAACGTAATCATCATTGATTTATATACACATTTATTTCCAAATTTATTATAATCCAATTCTATGCAAAAGACTATTTCTGGAGTTTAATATATGTATGTGAATGAATGAAAGGAAAGAAATGATAGAGAAGAACATGAGGGAGACAGATTGGCAGGGGAAAAGTAAATGAGGGAAAGAAATAATGAGGAGAGGGAACAAAGGAGAGAATGGCAGAGGACAAAGAAGGAAAGAGAAGGTAGAAGAAAGGAACTTCCACCTAATTGAAAGATTTAAATAGGAACTTTTTTTTTGCTCTTAACCAGTGGCTCACTGACTATCACTAATGAGTATAGCTACTAAGATCTGAAAAAATTTAGTGAAATCACTCACTAGGGAAATTGTATTTCTGACAATGCATACTAATTACTAGAGGAACTCTTTTAGCTAGGCATGCCTCTAGTCCCAGCTACTTGGGAGGCTGAGGCAGGAGGATCACTTGAGCCCAGGAGGATCACTTGAGCCCAGGAGGTTGAGGCTGCAGTGAGCCAGGTTCATGCCACTGCACTCCAGCCGGAGTGACAGAGTGAGACCCTATCTGAAAAAAAAAAAAAAAAGTAGAGGAACTTTCTCCTAAGTAATGAAATTGGCTCAATACTCCCATAGACTGTTCTTTCAGATAAACATAGAATTTGACCCTTCTGCTGTTAAAGCTTGAAACTTGTATTTCTTTCATCTGAGTTCCTTTCTCAGGAAAGGACCTTCAGGCCTCTCAAAAAAAGGTATCAAAGAACTGAAACTCACCAAACTGGCACCAGATGCCTCCTTGCCCCTCCCTAGTTCTTGCTTTCTTACACATTATTATATTTCTTCCCTGCTGTATAAACCTCTAGTTTTAGTCAGTCCGGGAGGTGGATTTGAGTCTGAACTCCCATCTCCTTGGTTGTAGCACCAGATTAAAGCCCTCTTCCTTGGTAATACTTGTCTTCTCAGTGATTGGCTTTCTGTGCAGCGAACAGCAAGGCCTAGATCAGACCGCTGATGTTTTGGTAACAGTAAAAGGAATATTGCAAAACACCATAGTAACCTGAAAAGTCAAGATGTAGGGAATATTCCTTCCTGCAGGTCATCTGTGTTGAGCTATTAATATATTTTTCTGCTTCAGAGGCTTGTGCCTGCTGGTGAGAGTGACTGGTGCTCATTAATTCCCAACTCCAGGTTCAAGGTTAATTATAAATCAGTCATGCCAGGTGTATTTAGACCACAGAAATCAGCCAAAGCTAAAAATCCAGGCTTTTTATCCCAGAAAGCCAGTTTTTGAACATTTTCCATCACAACAGGTGAAATAGTTTACTCTTCAGTCTTTTCTATCACAGTGTTTTCACATATCAGTTATTCTATGTATTACTGATTAGTAGTAAGTAAAATGGAAATCTCCTCACTCCAGACCAGACAAAAACTCTTTATGACTGATTTGCCTCAGGAATGAAGGAAAAGAAACAACTGGTCTCATAAGGAATCCCAGGGAAAAGAAGATAATATCTTACTAAGTCAAATTTCTTAGAAATTTACAAAGATCAAATTAGTGAGATTCATCCTGTGATTATACCTTATTCCATCATTCTCCAGGGTTAATATTCTTATGAGAAGAAGGGCACTGTAGTCCTTTTATTTCTTCCAGGTGAGGCAATTGTGCCTGTGTGTATCTGTTAGTTCATATATGTGGAGAGGAAGTATGACTACCTTTGTGCAGGGTGATAAATGATAAACGACACTATATTGAAATCTTGGAATAAAAAGATATTTTAGACACTGTCCTTGACTTAAATTTCAATGTTTTACAGCTGAGGAATTAGTCTTAGAAAACCTGAATGAAAATTCAAAACTCTGTCATTTGAATTGATAGCCACAAAATTTTCCACTCAATGGCACTCTATATTAAGTGTATTCTGTACATTACGTATATTACAAATTCTTATTTTACATATTATGAAAAACTGAATATGTACAAGGATCTCACACTTTTTCATAATAAATTCAAAAGCCCAAATTCTACAGTAAAGGAAAATGTGGAAAAACACGTTTTTACTAATAATTCTCTGTATGCATAAAAATATCTTGGACATTTGTAAAAAATGGAAATCAATGAGACTAAACTCCAGAAATCCTCTTTTCATAGAACAAAAAGAACTTGAATATTTTATCAAAGGCCTCTTCTGCATCTATTGAGATAATCATGTGGTTTTTGTCTTTGGTTCTGTTTATATGCTGGATTATGTTTAGTTTATTGATTTGCGTATGTTGAACCAGCCTTGCCTCCCAGGGATGAAGCCCACTTGATCATGGTGGATAAGCTTTTTGATGTGCTGCTGGATTTGGTTTGCCAGTATTTTATTGAGGATTTTTGCATCAATGTTCATCACGGATATTGGTCTAAAATTCTCTTTTTTTGTGTGTCTCTGCCAGGATTTGGTATCAGGATGATGCTGGCCTCATAAAATGAGTTAGGGAGGATTCCCTCTTTTTCTAAACTCTCTATAAATTAGGTATTGATGGGATGTATCTCAAAATAATAAGCTATTTATGACAACCCACAGCCAATATCATACTGAATGGGCAAAAACTGGAAGCATTCCCTTTGAAAACTGGCACAAGACAGGGATGCCCTCTCTCACCACTCCTATTCAACTTAGTGTTGGAAGTTCTGGCCAGGGCAATCAGGCAGGAGAAAGAAATAAAGGGTATTCAATTAGGAAAAGAGGAAGTCAAATTGTCCGTTTGCAGATGACATGATTGTATATCTAGAAAACCCCATTGTCTCAGCCCAAAATCTCCTTAAGCTGATAAGCAACTTCAGCAAATTCTCAGGATACAAAATCCATGTGCAAAAATCACAAGCATTCTTATACACCAATAACAGACGGAGAACCAAATCATGAGTGAATTCCCATTCACTATTGCTTCAAAGAGAATAAAATACCTAGGAATCCAACTTACAAGGGATGTGAAGGACCCCTTCAAGGAGAACTACAAACCACTGCTCAACGAAATAAAAGAGGACACAAACAAATGGAAGAACATTCCATGCTCATGGATAGGAAGAATCAATATTGTGAAAATGACCATACTGCCCAAGGTAATTTATAGATTTAATGCCATCGCCATCAAGCTACCAATGCCCTTTCTTCACAGAATTGGAAAAAACTACTTTAAAGTTCATATGGAACCAAAAAAGAGCCTGCATTGCCAAGACAATCCTAAGCCAAAAGAACAAAGCTGGAGGCATCATGCTACCTGACTTCAAACTATACTACAAGGCTACAGTAACCAAAACAGCATGGTACTGGTACCAAAACAGAGATACACACCAATGGAACAGAACAGAGTCCTCAGAAATAATACCACACATCTACAACTATCTGATCTTTGACAAACTGACAAAAACAAGAAATGAGGAAAGGATTCCGTATTTAACAAATGGTGCTGGGAAAACTGGCTAGCCATATGTAGGAAGCTGAAACTGGATCCCTTCCTTACACCTTATACAGAAATTAATTCAATATGGATTAAAGACTTAAATGCTAGATCTAAAACCATAAAAACCCTAGAAGAAAACCTAGGCAATACCATTCAGGACATAGGCATGGGCAAGGATTTCACGTCTAAAACACCAAAAGCAATGGTAACAAAAGCCAAAATTGACAAATGGGATCTAATTAAACTAAAGAGCTTCTGCACAGCAAAAGAAACTACCATCAGAGGGAACAGGCAGCCTACAGAATGGGATAAAATTTTTGCAATCTACTCATCTGACAAAGAGCTAATATCCAGAATCTACAAAGAACTCAAACAAATTTACAAAAAAAAACAAACAACCCCATCAACAAGTGGGCAAAGGACATGAACAGACACTTCTCAAAAGAAGACATTTATGCAGCCAACAGACACATGAAAAAATGCTCATCATCACTGGCCATCAGAGAAATGCAAATCAAACCACAATGAGATACCATCTCACACCTGTTAGAATGGCGATCACTAAAAAGTCAGGAAACAACAGGTGCTGGGGAGGATGTGGAGAAAGAGGAACACTTTTACACTGTTGGTGGGACTGTAAACTAGTTCAACCATTGTGGAAGTCAGTGTGGTGATTCCTCAGGGATCTAGAACTAGAAATACCATTTGACCCAGCCATCCCATTACTGGATATATACCCAAAGGATTATAAATCATGCTGCTATAAAGACACATGCACACATATGTTTATTGTGGCACTATTCACAATAGCAAAGACTTGGAACCAACCCAAATGTCCATCAATGATAGACTGGATTAAGAAAATGTGGCACATATACACCATGGAATACTATGCAGCCATAAAAAAGGATGAGTTCATGTCCTTTGTAGGGACATGGATGAAGCTGGAAACCATCATCCTCAGCAAACTATCGCAAGGACAAAAAAACCAAACACGGCATGTTCTCACTCATAGGTGGGAATTGAACAATGAAAACACATGGACACAGGAAAGGGAACATCACACTCTGGGGACTGTTGTGGGGTAGGGGGAGGGGGGAGGGATAGCATTAGGAGATATACCTAATGTAAATGAAGAGTTAATGGGTGCAGCACACCGACACGGCACATGTATACATATGTAACAAACCTGCACATTGTGCACATGTACTCTAGAACTGTAAAGTAATAGCAGGTGAGGGTGCAATTCTGACATAGGGATTCCCACTTACATTTTGAAACATGCCAATGGGAGAGATCATCAGGGTTTGCTGTTCAGTGAAATCAAAACCCAAACCCCTTGTTAATCACTGAAGCAGAATGCTTCTTCTCAACTCAGGACCATGGCTGGCCTTGAGCCATTTTCCACCTTTCACAAATGAACATCACTTAGCACGGTGTCTTTAGCAAAGACAACACAAACACAATGAATAAGAGTTTCCTTGTCTTCTAGTCCAGGATGGGAGCAGGTGGTGGAAAGGGATAATATCACCTGGAAGTTACTTGGTGTCATATGGAAACCTTGGTATCAGTTCAGGTGTAAAATTCTCAATATACCCAAATCCCAATTGTTTCATCACCTCCCAGACTCAGAGAAACACACCATTTTTCTTTAATAATGTCATTTCCTCTTTAAAAACCCACAATCTGAGTATCCCATTTATGAATAAATATCGTGGTCAAAGTTTAAATAAGTTGTAGAATGAATTTATTTGGTATCATGACAAAAAGCAAGAGGTCAAATACCAATGGGACTTTATATTCTCTGAAACATTCCAATGATAGCCCTTCATGCTCACACCTAACACAAACTAATCAATAATCAGGACACTTTAAGATGGTAATAAAGACATTTAATTCCTTAAGAATTCATTTCTCATTCTTTAAATAATATCTGACGGTAAGAAAGAACAAGTAAATTATAAATTTAAACACCACTGTAAGATGAAGTGGGAGGACAAAGAGTGGAAACCTTCTTGTCTCTCTGATGCAGTTTCTGCTCTAAAGAACATACCAGTTGTTATGTGTTGCAAGATATTATATAGACATCATTTTCTCAACAATTTTGTTGTATAAGATAATTACAGTATAATAGAGTTATTATATCAGTTGAAAGGAAAATAAAGCTTCCCATTGTTTTGGTCTTTCACTCGTCAATAAAATTATTCTATGTATAAGTATATACATATAAATCTTGCGGATGGAGCATTTGATAAGGCAGACACAGAAAGATACATAAATATCTCTTACTCTTGTCTACAGAAAATAAAATACAAACTCTTGGGCAAAAACACATAGGTGTAGCATTTTTGTTCTGGTGATTTAGCATGGAAAAACTAATGGTGGTGGATAAAAGTCTTCTTGGAGCCAGAAAAGAGACAAACTTTCCAGTGTTTACTGGAACATTCCAGGGGATTTTCATGTGCACACAGTGGAAGGGTGAGACCCAAACAGCCTCAGTTTTCTCATGAATGACTGTCCCCTTGGTTGCTGTCAAATACTTCAAGCATCACCTGTCGTTGCAGTGAGTTCACTGGAATGCCCTAGAAACACATACTTATGGAGGGCCAACTACAAGTCAGTATTGTGATTTTAAAATATCAAAATATCTCTTGGAAAAAGGAAATATCAGTTTATTTTTCAACATAAGAGCATGTAGTTTGTATCAGAATTTTTGAAAAATCCAGTAGGAGATCAGAATAAAAGGTATTCTCTGAAAGTTTAAAGGTTAAATTTAATCATGGTAATTGTGGCAGGTACTCATACAATATTGCCACACACTTCAGAATTTCATAAATAAAATTTATAGTATATTACACATTATAAAATTATGCATACACCTACACCAGGAAATTTCACATCTAGGACTTTACCCTAAGGTAGGAGTCAGAATCTTTTTCTATAAGAGGCCACATAGTAATATTTTAGGTTTTGCAGGCCATACAGTCTGTGTCCAACTGTTCAGTTCTGCTCTTAAAGCATCAACGCTGCCATAGACAAAATACAAACAAATAAATATGGCTGTGTTCTGATAGAATATTATTCACAAAAACAGGCAGTAGGTCATAGTTTTGCCAACCTCTGTCCTGAGGCATTAAGCAGAGTTAGCAAGATTTATTATACAGATATTCTGAAAACATGTTTTTATAATAACCAAGGATTAAACAAAACCAACATTCCCAAAATAATGGAAATAAATAATTATTACAAATCTACCTGACGGCATAATATTGGTCTGTTTAAACTAGCAATATTAGGAGACTAGAGTAGAATATTAAATTACGCCTATAGTAGGATCCCAATTTTATTACATATAGAAATATTCAATATGCAGATCTTCAGAGGAAATTTAGCTGATTATGGAATTTCATTAAAAATCAGAAAAAACAAGTTGTGTTGGGGATGTAGTCAAAATATTTGAAAACAAACTTGAATAAATTCTTTTAAAAATCAAATTTATGTATGGAAGGTATTAATGTGACATGATTGCCACCTTTCCCAAAATTAATTTATAAATTCAAGTAATACTAAAAAAAAAAATCATAACTGCTCTTTCTTGGATCTTGACAAAGAAAAAAAGCCAAGATAATTTTGAAGAAGAACAAGGCTTTTGTACGTCATGAGGTACTAAAAATTATTGAAAAGCTATTTTAATTATGGAAGTGTGCTATTAACACATGAATAGAACAATGGATAATTTAGAAATGGCTCAGGCCTCTAGAAACTTGCTGTACATCAGGAATTTGATCAAAGTGTCAATGTTGAATTTTACCCAAGCTTTGTATTACCAGTACAATAGTTAAAAAAATCCCTCACCCCACCATTTTGTTCTCCGAAATCTCCACACACTTTTGTGTTAAGCAAATACCTGAAAACAAAACATATCCTTGCATAGCCTCAAAAGAGATCCTTCTGCAGCACTGTTCATGGCTGCCTAAGACTCCCAGATGACTCTGGTTTACCTACATGTTTAAAACCCCAAGCCTGCTTCTTTTCCTTTGAGATGCTCCTTAATTTTCTTCTAATTGCAATGACTTAGATAAAATCATCTCCTAAAATTTCAGTAAATTTTGCCTTTCACAAAAGTCAAATGGGAAAATTGAGATCGTTTGATATATGGACCTTAGAAAATAGGTTACAATTTTTGGGTTAAAAAAAAAAAAGCATTCCTTCTTCCCTCTCCATGACATAGACATGAATACATTTTTATAGGTAAAAAGTAAACGTTACATTTTTAAAAAATATAGGAGACTATCTTTATGGCTGTAAAGTAAGAAAATATTTTCCTAAATAAGACACAAAAACACAAACCAAAAAACAAAAGTGTGAAAATTTTGAGTACATTTTATAAGTTAGGAATGTGAACTTCAAGAGATATCATAAAAATGGAAAAGCAGTGAATGCCATTGAATGGGAAATTAATAGTGGAATTTTCTTTATGGTTTTCTGAAGTTATTTTAGGTTAGAATTATTTCACAGTAAAAAAGTAAGTAAATTTGAGATCTAATATTTCACAATCTTCCACTCTAGGATGGAATATTCAATTCACTCTTATAACTCTCAGCAAGTACTCGTCATTCCTGTCCCAGGTCAAGCAATGTCCATGGCTAGAATTACAGTCTGCAAGTATCAGCAGTCAGATTTTTAAATCTTTTAAAATAATCATAGGGAGGAGACAATAGTTTGAATTACCACACTTTTGCACTGATGATGAAGGATTTCTCCAGCTTAGGCTCTTGGAGCTCCTGGTGGTCCTGTCCAGCCACTAGCAGTGCAAAGCTCCGGACAGGGATTCAGGTCATCTCACCTCAAGGAGAGTCTTCACAGGAGGATTTGTTCTCTCTGAGTGGAGAAGGTGGTAGTTTCTCCAGAGTACAGCAATGGCTCCGATATCTAGGTTCTTTTAAAGTTTGCTCTTAGAAGTAATAAGACAATATATGTGAAAGGGGTATACAAAAGATGAGCTCTGATTTATGAAAAAATGTAGAAAAAAGAGAAAGGTAGAAAGGGCTTCCTACTGAAAAAAATAAATTCAGTGGTGTAGAAAAGAGAATAATAAAACTGCCATGGATTGGTATGTCACTGTTTCTTCCTAGGAACACTGAGGATTTCCCTTCTGTTACTTCATTTTATCCTCATAAACAGGTGCCCAGTAGAGACTGGAGTTTAAGATTTTTTAAATTAGAAACTGCAAAATTGAAGATTACAATTATTTTCTGCCTTATTGGCATTTGTCTTAGAGCAGATTTTATTTTATTCTGGGAGGGACAACTTGGACAATTCAACCTTTTAAGTCATACAGATTTTAGGCAAATAAGATAAGCACTTAAAATTTTTCTTGGAAAGTCCTGAATCAATGAAGGAATCCAAATTATGATGCTTTTGTAATAAACATGAAATGGGCTGTTTAATAGGATGACCTCTGTTCATCTACAAGGCAACAGCTTTTTTTAGATGCAAATAGTGAGTCATGGTGGAACTGTGTCCCCTGAAAAGATATGCTGAAGTCCTAATCTGTAAAAGTGACCTCATTTGGAAATAAGGTCTTTGCAGATATAGTCAAGTTAAGATGAGGTCATACCCAGTTAGGGTTGGCCCTATTCCAATGACTGGTATCCTTACAGAAATGAGGAGATCTGGACACAGGGAAGAAAAAGAATGTGCCAGTGAGGGTTGCAAATGGGTCTACAAATCAAGGAACACTAAGAATTGTCAGTAACTACCAGATGCTAGAAGACAGGCATGGAACAGAGTCTCTGTCAGAGACTTCAGAAAGATCTAATTCTTGATTTCTGACTTCTGGCCTCTAGAATTATGAGAATAGATTTCTGTTGTTGTAAGCCACCTCATTTGTAGTACTTTAGTATGAATGTCTTAAAAAAAACTGATACAAGTCAAATTTATTTTATTTCAGTTGAGTTGAGTTGAGTTTAATTTTCCCTGAATGTGTATTTAGAATATCTGTATGTGGAGGGGAGATATGTGAGAAACACAGAGAGACAGAGAGACAGAAACAACGAGACAGAGAGTTTTGATTTAAGCAGTTGCTTTGTTCTCATTAGCTACCTAGACCATATTTACCCAGAATAGATCCTCAGATCTGATTGTCTCTTTAAGTCCTACCAGTTGAAAGGCAATCAAAGGAATTGGAATGAGCTACCTCCCAGGAGGTGTTATTTAATGTAACAGAACAGATTTGGGAATGCACTGTCAGTTATTGCTGATCATTTGACCCAGACCACATCATATTCATGGAAGTTATACTCTAAAATAATGGGAATTCTCACTGCCAGTCATCCTGAAAGTAAGTTAAAGAGCAGGAAATGAGCTGGAACTTGGATTCTAGGAAGTCACAAGTTCAGGAAGAGTCTTCCTCTTGTCTGTGGGAGTAAAATAAAGTTGCACCCACTCTTCCAGGCATGGAGATCGTGTAAATTCTCATTTGTGTGAGATGAGCCAGAGCCCAGCATGTGAAGGCCTATGCATAGTCAGGTGATGACTTGAGAGTTTTGTTTGGTGTGTGGGACAGAAGAATAATCCCCGCTAGTAGTGGTTTGAAGCCACTTTTCTGTTGTACTTACTTTAGTATCAGCCTTTATAAATTCTTGATACATGTTGCTTTCTGGTGTGAGTAGTGCTGTGAAAAACTAGGTGGAGGACTGGAATTGTCCATGTCCATGTTCAGGGAAGAAAACTCCATCTAGCAGCTGACCTGAGGTAAATGCAGGAGTCTGATGGCAAAATAAGAATATGAGAGCAAGTGTAGATTTGTTCTGGAGCATCAGTGAAGCTTTCCAGGGAAACCCTGGAAATATGTAGTGCATTTTTAAGAACTCCATATTTCTGACATACAGGATAGTGAGAATTCTAACTATAATAATTTAGGTGTTCAAAATATGTCAGTTTTACAGACATAGTCTGATCAGGCTCCATTATTACAACATCCAATTGTGTCTGGCACGTGGTAGGTGCTCAGCAAGTTCACCTCCATTAAACTTTTCTCTGTTTTAAAGATAAAATAAATGAAGAGGCGAAAAGTTGGTAGGGGAGAGGTTAGACTTCAGTACATGAGTCTTTGGTAGTTATTCTCCAAAGGTGTTTCCCCAGTTCTTCCCATCTCTGAACAGAGATGTTACTCCTCACTTCAAAGAATGAAATGATTTATCCTCTTTCTAAATTTGGGCTGGCCATGTGTGCTGCTTTAACCAACAGAATGTGGTTGAAGTGACATCCTGGGAATTAAGTGATACGAGATCCTAAGTGGACTGGTAGCTTCTGCAACTTTCCTCTCAATGCTTACTCTTGGATTATCGTCTCTTGACACACAGCCCCCATGCTGTAATAAGTCCAAGCCGCATACAAAAGCAATGTGAAAGAAAATGAAGCGCTCCCATGAACACCCCAGAGCAGCTCCCAGTCAGGAATCAGCATCAACTGCCAAGCCATGTGAGTGTGCAGTTTCAGAAACACCAACTAAGTTGGGCATGGCGAGAAGTATGATTTCTTACACAGCAATAAATTACTGAAACAAATCCTATAGCCTTGGAATTATGCTGCCAAAGCCATCCAATGCGTAAAAATAGATAGTCTTTTGTTCCATATTAAATGCAAACTAATGTGCTTTT
Organism: Pongo pygmaeus; assembly: GCF_028885625.2. Taxonomy (NCBI): domain Eukaryota; kingdom Metazoa; phylum Chordata; class Mammalia; order Primates; family Hominidae; genus Pongo; species Pongo pygmaeus. The sequence continues at coordinate 149,816,081 of NC_072373.2, read as the reverse complement.
GTCACTTGTTTTAAACCATTTCACAGATAAAAAGAAAATAGTCAAAAAATATTCTGAACTCGTTGGAATACTGTGGAGTAGATGAAGAAAACTCTTCTAAGTATCATCAAGACTATAAAGACCCTTCAGAAAAACTCTCTTGCAGACATCTGTCCATTCTTTATATGTGTATGGGATCTTAGTTTGTAAATTTCTACTTCATATGTTTTTATAAGATGACTTTTTTATTGTTCCAATTACTTATTATTTTTGTTTAAGCTGGACTTAAGATATATGCAATCCAATTTAATATTGCATTCAGAAAGTAACAACTCTGGCCTCATTATTTGCATGACATTAATATGAGCACAAGAAAAAATGGGTTGGACAAAATTTATTGCTTTTGCTTTATTTTTTCCTGTCACAAAACCATGTCCTCTGTCTTTGCTAGGGCTGGGGATTGTTTGGACTTTGTTGTTCTCTAATAATAGGCAAAACAAAGGTTAGATATGGAGAAGAAAAATCATTATGTGAACATTATAACTACGTATGCTAACTTGAGTGTCATTCATCATTGCTGCGTTACTCACAAAGTGGCAAACTTTAGTCTTCTTATATGAACAATATAGACTGACAATCAGCTTAATTTTAACAACTGGATGGTTTTTCAGAGACTTCAGCTATGATTACTTCTCCCTCAAAAATTTACATTGAATGAAAATGACACCAAATTACCTGAAAGTATAAAAAGTAATAGACTCAAGAAAAAATGTGTTTCCCTAGAGAGTATGTTAAAGATCTATAAACATTTTTATAGAAAATGAACCATTTTAAAATAAGCTTTTATAAAACATATTCATAAGAACCTCTATATCTTCTTGTGATTTTAAATTAAACTGCCTTAGTAAAAATCAGAGATTATCTCTGACACATTTTTTTGGTAGAATGGAGAAATGAAAGATCCTCTGATTTTTGTGTGATGTTTAGCAAAGTCGATTAAATCTAAGTGATAATCCTTGAGTAACACTTCACTCTTTACTCATGAAGAGCAAGTCAAAATAGTGAACTGAAACACGAAATGATCAATGGTCAAATATAATAAAACATCAAATAAACACGATAAAAAACATCTAAGTCTCATTTGATTTTCTTCCCTCTACTCATCCTGAGCTATTTTTCTGGTAGTTTCTCTTTATTTTTTTTTTTTTTTTTTTTAAATATTTAGTGCTATATGTTTTCTTCTAATCACTGTTTTAACTGTGCCACAGAAATTTTTACATTTTATATATTAATTTTTATTCACTTCAAAACAATTTCTAATTTTCTTTTTTTTTTTTTTCCTGTGCTTTTCTTTTTTTTTTTTTTTTCTTTTTCTTTTTTTTTCTTTTATTGTAATTATTATTATTATTATTATTATTATTATACTTTAGGTTTTATGGTACATGTGCCCAATGTGCAGGTAAGTTACATATGTATACATGTGCCATGCTGGTGCACTGCACCCACCAACTCGTCATCTAGCATTAGGTATATCTCCCAATGTTATCCCTCCCCCCTCCCCCCAACCCACAACAGTCCCTGAAGTGTGATGTTCCCCTTCCTGTGTCCATGTGTTCTCATTGTTCAATTCCCACCTATGAGTGAGAATATGCGGTGTTTGGTTTTTTGTTCTTGCGATAGTTTACTGAGAATGATGATTTCCAATTTCATCCATGTCCCTACAAAGGACATGAACTCATCATTTCTTATGGCTGCATAGTATTCCATGGTGTAGATGTGCCACATTTTCTTAATCCAGTCTATCATTGTTGGACATTTGGGTTGGTTCCAAGTCTTTGCTATTGTGAATAATGCGGCAATAAACATACGTGTGCATGTGTCTTTATAGCAGCATGATTTATAGTCCTTTGGGTATATACCTAGTAATGGGATGGCTGGGTCGAATGGAATTTCTAGTTCTAGATCCCTGAGGAATCGCCACACTGACTTCCACAAGGGTTGAACTAGTTTACAGTCCCACCAACAGTGTAAAAGTGTTCCTATTTCTCCACATCCTCTCCAGCACCTGTTGTTTCCTGACTTTTTAATGATCGCCATTCTAACTGGTGTGAGATGGTATCTCATTGTGGTTTTGATTTGCATTTCTCTGATGGCCAGTGATGGTGAGCATTTTTTCATGTGTCTTTTGGCTGCATAAATGTCTTCTTTTGAGAAGTGTCTGTTCATGTCCTTTGCCCACTTTTTGATGGGGTTGTTTGTTTTTTTCTTGTAAATTTGTTGGAGTTCATTGTAGATTCTGGATATTAGCCCTTTGTCAGATGAGTAGGTTGCGAAAATTTTCTCCCATTTTGTAGGTTGCCTGTTCACTCTGATGGTAGTTTCCTTTGCTGTGCAGAAGCTCTTTAGTTTAATTAGATCCCATTTGTCAATTTTGGCTTTTGTTGCCATTGCTTTTGGTGTTTTAGACATGAAGTCCTTGCCCATGCCTATGTCCTGAATGGTATTGCCTAGGTTTTCTTCTAGGGTTTTTATGGTTTTAGGTCTAACATTTAAGTCTTTAATCCATCTTGAATTGATTTTTGTATAAGGTGTAAGGAAGGGATCCAGTTTCAGCTTTCTACATATGGCTAGCCAGTTTTCCCAGCACCATTTATTAAATAGGGAATCCTTTCCCCATTTCTTGTTTTTCTCAGGTTTGTCAAAGATCAGATGGTTGTAGATATGTGGCATTATTTCTGACGGCTCTGTTCTGTTCCATTGATCTATATCTCTGTTTTGGTACCAGTACCATGCTGTTTTGGTTACTGTAGCCTTGTAATATAGTTTGAAGTCAGGTAGCGTGATGCCTCCAGCTTTGTTCTTTTGGCTTAGGATTGACTTGGCGATGCGGGCTCTTTTTTGGTTCCATATGAACTTTAAAGTAGTTTTTTCCAATTCTGTGAAGAAAGTCATTGGTAGCTTGATGGGGATGGCATTGAATCTGTAAATTACCTTGGGAAGGATGGCCATTTTCATGATATTGATTCTTCCTACCCATGAGCATGGAATGTTCTTCCATTTGTTTGTATCCTCTTTTATTTCCTTGAGCAGTGGTTTGTAGTTCTCCTTGAAGAGGTCTTTCACATCCCTTGTAAGTTGGATTCCTAGGTATTTTATTCTCTTTGAAGCAATTGTGAATGGGAGTTCACTCATGATTTGGCTCTCTGTTTGTCTGTTATTGATGTATAAGAATGCTTGTGATTTTTGTACATTGATTTTGTATCCTGAGACTTTGCTGAAGTTGCTTATCAGCTTAAGGAGATTTTGGGCTGAGACAATGGGGTTTTCTAGATATACTATCATGTCATCTGCAAACAGGGACAATTTGACTTCCTCTTTTCCTAATTGAATACCCTTGATTTCCTTCTCCTGCCTAATTGCCCTGGCCAGAACTTCCAACACTATGTTGAACAGAAGTGGCGAGAGAGGGCATCCCTGTCTTGTGCCAGTTTTCAAAGGGAATGCTTTCAGTTTTTGCCCATTCAGTATGATATTGGCTGTGGGTTTGTCATAAATAGCTCTTATTATTTTGAGATACGTCCCATCAATTCCTAATTTATTGAGAGTTTTTAGCATGAAGGGTTGTTGAATTTTGTCAAAGGCCTTTTCTGCATCTATTGAGATAATCATGTGGTTTTTGTCTTTGGTTCTGTTTATATGCTGGATTACATTTATTGATTTGCGTATATTGAACCAGCCTTGCATCCCAGGGATGAAGCCCACTTGATCATGGTGGATAAGCTTTTTGATGTGCTGCTGGATTCTGTTTGCCAGTATTTTATTGAGGATTTTTGCATCAATGTTCATCAAGGATATTGGTCTAAAATTCTCTTTTTTTGTTGTGTCTCTGCCAGGCTTTGGTATCAGGATGATGCTGGCCTCATAAAATGAGATAGGGAGGATTCCCTCTTTTTCCATTGATTGGAATAGTTTCAGAAGGAATGGTACCAGCTCCTCCTTGTACCTCTGGTAGAATTCGGCTGTGAACCCATCTGGTCCTGGACTTTTTTTGGTTGGTAAGCTATTGATTATTGCCATAATTTCAGCTCCTGTTATTGGTCTATTCAGAGATTGAACTTCTTCTTGGTTTAGTCTTGGGAGGGTGTATGTGTTGAGGAATTTATCCATTTCTTCTAGATTTTCTAGTTTATTTGCATAGAGGTGTTTGTAATATTCTCTGATGGTAGTTTGTATTTCTGTGGGATCGGTGGTGATATCCCCTTTATCATTTTTTATTGCATCTATTTGATTCTTCTCTCTTTTTTTCTTTATTAATCTTGCTAGCGGTCTATCAATTTTGTTGATCCTTTCAAAAAACCAGCTCCTGGATTCATTTATTTTTTGAAGGGTTTTTTGTGTCTCTATTTCCTTCAGTTCTGCTCTGATTTTAGTTATTTCTTGCCTTCTGCTAGCTTTTGAATGGTTTGCTCTTGCTTTTCTAGTTCTTTTAATTGTGATGTTAGGGTGTCAATTTTGGATCTTTCCTGCTTTCTCTTGTGGGCATTTAGTGCTATAAATTTCCCTCTACACACTGCTTTGAATGCATCCCAGAGATTCTGGTATGTTGTGTCTTGGTTCTCGTTGGTTTCAAAGAACATCTTTATTTCTGCCTTCATTTCGTTATGTACCCAGTAGTCATTCAGGAGCAGGTTGTTCAGTTTCCACGTAGTTGAGCGGTTTTGAGTGAGATTCTTAATCCTGAGTTCTAGCTTGATTGCACTGTGATCTGAGAGACAGTTTGTTACAATTTCTGTTCTTTTACATTTATTGAGGAGAGCTTTACTTCCAAGGATATGGTCAATTTTGGAATAGGTGTGGTGTGGTGCTGAAAAAAATGTATATTCTGTTGATTTGGGGTGGAGAGTTCTGTAGATGTCTATTAGGTCTGCTTGGTGCAGAGCTGAGTTCAATTCCTGGGTATCCTTGTTGACTTTCTGTCTCGTTGATCTGTCTAATGTTGACAGTGGGGTGTTAAAGTCTCCCATTATTAATGTGTGGGAGTCTAAGTCTCTTTGTAGGTCACTCAGGACTTGCTTTATGAATCTGGGTGCTCCTGTATTGGGTGCATATATATTTAGGATAGTTAGCTCTTCTTGTTGAATTAATCCCTTTACCATTATGTAATGGCCTTCTTTGTCTCTTTTGATCTTTGTTGGTTTAAAGTCTGTTTTATCAGAGACTAGGATTGCAACCCCTGCCTTTTTTTGTTTTCCATTTGCTTGGTAGATCTTCCTCCATCCTTTTATTTTGAACCTATGTGTGTCTCTGCACGTGAGATGGGTTTCCTGAATACAGCACACTGATGGGTCTTGAGTCTTTATCCAATTTGCCAGTCTGTGTCTTTTAATTGGACCATTTAGTCCATTTACATTTAAAGTTAGTATTGTTATGTGTGAATTTGATCCTGTCATTATGATGTTAGCTCGATGTTTTGCTCGTTAGTTGATGCAGTCTCTTCCTAGTCTCAATGGTCTTTACATTTCGGTATGATTTTGCAGTGGCTGGTACCGGTTGTGCCTTTCCATGTTTAGCGCTTCCTTCAAGAGCTCTTTTAGGGCAGGCCTGGTGGTGACAAAATCTCTCAGCATTTGCTTGTCTGTAAAGTATTTTATTTCTCCTTCACTTATGAAGCTTAGTTTGGCAGGATATGAAATTCTGGGTTGAAAATTCTTTTCTTTAAGAATGTTGAATATTGGCCCCCACTCTCTTCTGGCTTGTAGGGTTTCTGCCGAGAGATCCGCTGTTAGTCTGATGGGCTTCCCTTTGATGGTAACCCGTCCTTTCTCTCTGGCTGCCCTTAACATTTTTTCCTTCATTTCAACTTTGGTGAATCTGACAATTATGTGTCTTGGAGTTGCTCTTCTCGAAGAGTATCTTTGTGGCGTTCTCTGTATTTCCTGAATCCGAATGTTGGCCTGCCTTGCTAGATTGGGGAAGTTCTCCTGGATAATATCCTGCAGAGTGTTTTCCAACTTGTTTCCATTCTCCCCATCACTTTCAGGTACACCAATCAGACGTAGATTTGGTCTTTTCACATAGTCCCACATTTCTTGGAGGCTTTGCTCGTTTCTTTTTATTCTTTTTTCTCTAAACTTCCCTTCTCGCTTCATTTCATTCATTTCATCTTCCAGGGCTGATACCCTTTCTTCCATTTGATCGCATCGGCTCCTGAGGCTTCTGCATTCTTCACGTAGTTCTCGAGCCTTGGTTTTCAGCTCCATCAGCTCCTTTAAGCACTTCTCTGTATTGGTTATTCTAGTTATACATTCTTCTAAATTTTTTTCAAAGTTTTCAACTTCTTTGCCTTTGGATTGAATATCCTCCCGTAGCTCGGAGTAATTTGATCGTCTGAAGCCTTCTTCTCTCAGCTCGTCAAAGTCATTCTCCGTCCAGCTTTGTTCCGTTGCTGGTGAGGAACTGCGTTCCTTTGGAGGAGGAGAGGTACTCTGGTTTTTAGAGTTTCCAGTTTTTCTGCTCTGTTTTTTCCCCATCTTTGTGGTTTTATCTACTTTTGGTCTTTGATGATGGTGATGTACAGATGGGTTTTTGGTGTGGATGTCCTTTCTGTTAGTTTTCCTTCTAACAGACAGAACCCTCAGCTGCAGGTCTGTTGGAGTACCTGGCCGGCCGTGTGAGGTGTCAGTCTGCCCCTGCTGGGGGGTGCCTCCCAGTTAGGCTGCTCGGGGGTCAGGGGTCAGGGACCCACTTGAGGAGGCAGTCAGCCCGTTCTCAGATCTCCAGCTGCGTGCTGGGAGAACCACTGCTCTCCTCACAGCTGTCAGACAGGGACCGGTAGTTTCTCTTTAAATCTTCAAAGACAAAATCCATTACACAGTCCTTCATATGACTCTAGAAAAGGTAATATATACCTGAACATTGCTCTTTGCCTCCATTCAAACTATTTTTCTAATTTATTCCTTTTGATGAGACAAGTAACACTAACGAGCTAAATTAACTTGGCTGGGGCATTTGTTTTGTGGTTAAATATAACATTTCCAAATTTTTAAACATTTTTGGCTAGATACTGAAAATTGGCCATGTCATTTTAAATCAGGTAACAAAATCTGTACACAAGAAAATCTAACTTAAACAGCAACTATATTCCTTAATGTTAATAAATGAGGGTCCATATGCATGAAGGTCCACTATGTTGTTATTTTTCTAATGATACTTATATATTTTTATTTGATATATTATTATTATATACAAATTTTTTTAAATATAGTTTATATGTTTTATTTAAATAAATTATTTTGTTCTATGTGTATAGCAGTTTTATAAGATTAGATATCTTTTTGACTCAACATTAAGAGATACACTACTACTTGTACATATTATATGAAATACCAGCTTTCAAACAAAATCTCACAATTATTTAGATTTAAAACAACAACAAAATAAGTTACAGAACACCTTTAGTTAACTGCTATAGGCAATACAGTAATTGGTACGTTATGAACCTACACCTATTTCTGGAAGGCATATAAAACTATGATAAACTTTGGGGTATCATATTGGTTATTTATTGTGTCATAGCAAACTACTGCACAAATCAATATCTTATAACAGACATTCTTGCCCACAGTTATTTGGGACAAGACTTACAGGACTCAACTTATCTCTATCCACCATGGTTTTATTAGGGCTGATATGACTAAGTCAGGCATTCAAGATGGCTTAACTCACTGTGCGTTACCTGTGTTGTGCTGGCACAAAATGGATGTGAGCTGGCTTGCACAGGTGGGTTGCTCTTTTCTCTAGTGTTGCCTGGGCTCTCTCATGTGTCTGAGCCTTCACTGGACCTTCTTCTCCACTTGGTTTTTTATCCCCCAGGATGTTTCTCTCCATAACAGGATAGCCTGGACTCCTTTACATAGTGGCTATGGTTCCCCTGTATGAAATCAGAAACTGAAAGAAAACCTCTGGAATTTTGGTCTCATAAGTCCCAGAGCATTTCTCCCAGAATTGTATTGGTGAAAAAAAAAAAAAAAAAGTCACAAAGCCAGGACAAATCAAAGGGATGAGACATTGGAGACCATTTGGACCATTTTTAACAATCTGATTTTTAACATCTTTTTAGCAACTGCTACACAGATCTTTCTTAATTTTTAAAATTGTAACAAAATATGTTACTCTTTGAAGAAGTGTTGTATGAGTTAGCTAAATGTCTGCTGTTTTGTTTCGTTTTTCTCATCTGCTTTTGGGCTATGAATTCGGCTAAAAAAATTCTTGCACTGTCATTTTTAATGCTTCTACTTAAAGAGTGTGGAGTCAAGCAAATGTTCAAACTTTTATTTTAAATGGAACATTTGAAATATTATAATGTGAGAACCTAAATTTTTAAACAACATGTATAGTTCAAAATTCAGAAGTATTCAGAAACACTTTCTGTTTCATTTTTCTCTCTACTGTTGCTAGTAAGTACAAATATAGATTTAGAGAGTTTTTCCTGTAAGCCTACTATAAGCTCTATACCTTTTCTTCCGAACTTCAGCCAAGGCTTCTCTTTTCTTAGTCGTCTCTTTTGGAACTATAATAATTACTCTAAAATTTTATCAAAGTCAAAGTCAAAAAGAACACAGCAGGTATTCATTCATTTATTAATTTTACTAGAAATTGATCGTATTCTATATATCAGGTATGGAATTAATTCAGTAAAGCATACTTCTTCATCCCAAAGAGCTTCTACAGAAGAAAAGCAAACAAGTTAACATTCATTATAATTCAGCGTGATAAGTACAACCATTATAGTCAAAACAAATGTGTTGAGCCAAAAAGAGATTCTACTGCAAAAGATTTGGGTAATGCCAATGACATCACTAAATGCAGTCTGAAAGTCACAGCAGAAGAGTCAAAAGATAGATGCCCTTTATTTTTTTCTTGGTAACCTGTGAAGAGTCATGTGTAAGTCAGGCACTCAGAAAACTCCGTGAGCTGTACTCCTGTGCTCCCAGGAGGATATGGTGATGACAACCTGATTTATGAGGGAGGTAATAAACTGAGAGGAAAATAAATAGGTAACAGTTGCTTATTTCACAAACCTGATTGTAACAAATACATACATACATAGGTGGAGACTTCAAAAAGTTCTTGGAAAATTGGAATTAAAAGATAAAAATGTAACCTTTATTTCCCAACATAAGATCCATCAAAGTCAAGACATCTTTGTAAGGAATGATAGCCATTTAGTGCATCACTAAAAAACTGGGGGCCCTGGGGATTTAACTATGCCAATGCAATTCTTTTTACATTATTAACTGAAGAAAAATTGGTGCCCCCTTAAAGATTTTTAAGAATTAGAAAAAAAAAAAAAAGTCCGAAGGAGCCAAATCAGAACTATAAGGTGGATCCCTAGTGATTTTCCATAGAAACTGTTACAAAATTGCCCTTGGTTAATAAAACAAATGAGCAGGAGCATTATTGTGGTGGAGAAGGACTCTTTGATGTAGAGAGTCATCATGAAGAGGACTCTTTGATGAAGGAAACTTTGATGAAGATTTTCCAGGCATTTTTCTGCTAACGCTTTGGCTAACTTTCTCAACACACTCTCATAATTAGCAGATGTTATTGTTCTTTGGCCCTCCAGCAAGCCAACAAGCAAAATACCTTGAGCATCCCCCAAAACTGTTGCTATGACCTTTGCTCTTGACTGGTCTACTTTTACTTTGACAGGACCACTTCCACCACTTAGCCATTGCTTTGTGGCCATCTCCTGATACTATTCTTCGAAGAAATGCTTCAGGATCTTGATCCCACTTTGTTTTGAATTTCCATTGAAAGCTATGCTCATGTCTGCAGCTGATTTGGGTGCAACAGTTTTAGACCCCATCAAGTGGAAAAGTTTGCTCAACTTTAATTTTTTCATCAGAGTTGTGCAAGCTGAACCATTTGAGATGTCTATGGTGTTGACTGTTGTTCCTGCTGATAATTGTTGGTCCTCTTCAGTTAGGGTGCAAACAAGATAAATTTTTTCCTTACAGACTGATGTGGATTGAAACCTGCCACCATAGGCTTGAATTCATCCCTTCTTAAGATGAGTTATTCCTTTGTGAACTGCTGATTACCTTGTGCGTTGTCTGCACAAACCTTTTGTAAAGCATCAAATATTTCACCATTCTTCTACCCATGAACTTTATGTTTTTCTTGCTTCAATTTTAGCAGAATTCATGTTGCTCTGAAAGGGGATCTTTTTAAACTGATGTCTTATCCTCTTTAGTGCCTCAAACTAGGTCCTTTTTAGAAATGTTATAACGAGTTAGTATGAGTTTATTTTGTTACCAATAAAATTTAAATTCACACATAGTTTTTCATAATATGCATTTCCATGAATCTTTTGAAGTCTCCTCATATATATAATTATATAATTTTTGAATGTTTTAAATATAACTTTATGTTAAATAACTTTCTAGGTTGGTAGTATAAACTAATCCTTCTCTCTTCTCCCCAGGTTTGGGGTTTGTATCTGCCTACTGGGAATCAGTGCTTACATAAAAGCAAGTCATTTAGGAAGAAGAGATGTAGGGACCTCAGGGTTAAGAAATGCCTTATTTTTCTAAGCAATTCTTTTTCTCCAGGCTCAGCCATGGATTTCCTACTCTGTGCCTTCACCAAGTTTCCAAAGCTACTAGGTGATGAAATGAGCAGCAAGAGTCTCCTGTGTTCGTACATTTATCTCTACTGGGCTCTGTTGATGTATCTCCTTGTGTTCTATAGTAGCACAGTCAAATCATATAGCAGCAGAGATACCTCTTGTGCAACTACAAAGCCTCCTAGATTGTTCTCTCATTCAGCTAATTCTATAATGTTCTCAGTAAAGAAGGAGGAATTTTGCATGCTTACCTAAACTATTGGAATATTCCAGGATCTGTCTCAGGGCTTATCTATACAGACTTGCCGTGACCACTCTTTCTGTTTTACTCTTTGACAACCAAAGTAGTGGGAAAAAATCTCAAAGGTCTTTGTTTCCTATATTACAACAAGGTAATGATGCAAAAGATCCCTTTGCTTTTGGATCCCCAAATATCTTTATGGTAGCATACTGTATATTTGACTCTGGGAGGAGTACTAAGTGTGTTTTCAGAGACCCATAATAGTGACTAACGTTATTGCTCCTCTCTTTAACCTTTCTCTACCCTTCCCTGGATTAAACAACCTTTATAATATGTAAACAATCACCATTTGTCTGTACCTACTGCTTAGGCCAGGACACAGGTAAGTATTTGATGTTCCAAAAAACAGATGCTTTATATTCAGAGATTTTTTCCTGCTAATAATTTTCACTGCCTTCTACGCTTTTGAACCCCATGGCTAAATATTCTGGTTACTCATTTTCCTGAAACTTCTGTAGTAATAGCCCTATCTTAAGGATAATAAAGGTGAAATTTCTTAGCTTTCTAAGAGGAGGAGAGGGTTCTTGTTAAGACAGAGAAGAACTGAAACCAGAGTGGTGAAGGGTGGATATAAATTAATTGGAAAATATTTTACACTATAAGTATGATGCAAATAGAGTCCTGTGAAGAATGAGTTTGGTCAACAGTATTTGAATGTGTTGGATGAAAAGTAAGAAATGGCCTAGATCACATATGTTTCAAGAATAACAACTCAGCCTGGGTTTGTTGTCATTTAGTGTATCGTTGAACTCACAAATGAATAGTACAAAAAAGATCATGTATGAGAAAAATATAGAAGTCATTTCACATGGTTTCATGAACCTCTATAGTAAAGGTCACTTGTGGCATGTTTTTTGTGCTTCTGAGGCAAAACTTGCCCATATAGGCAAATATTTCTCATGACCCTCAGCAAATACTGGAAACAGCAGCAGATTCCCCGTTTCCTATGCATGGGAGGTAGCTCTGGAAGAAGTAAGCTTTAGGTTAATTTTGGAAAAACAAAAGAGAGAGAGACAGTAAAAAAAGAAGAAATGTAATTTTCCAAATAAATACTAACTCTGGCAGAGACTACTAATAATCTTTCAACAACCACTCTTCTCTTCTTGTATAACGATATTTATGAAATTGACTATTTTTAGCTGACTACCATAAAAAAAAAATTTATATTTGCCCAACATTCCAGGACATGTAACTGAGTACTAGCCATTGACATGTAAAAAAAAAAAAGTTGACTGTGTTTCTCCTGCTTACCTTCCTTAAAATACAGCTAGAATGTACACTTGTCTCCTCTTCATCATCTTTTCCCCTTTTCCATTGGTTGGAATGTAAGCAAGGTAGCTGGAAAGGACTGGTCTTTGGGTATTATGAACTGACCTTTGGAGTGGATGAGGAACAGAACAGAATAAGATAGAGGGGCTCCAGTATTCAAAGGACATTGTGGAGCAAAGTCACCATACCAGCTCTAGACTTTCTCTTCTGGACTTTAATGTGAAAAAGAAATCTCATTCTTCCTCGGTCTGTTTCTCATCACCAAACTGAATCCTATGTGATATATGAATTTTCTGTTTCTTTTCTCAGGATAAGTTGGGCCTGCAGTGAAAAACTAGCCTGAAAAGTAGATAGAAATGAGTTAAATATTAGCAAAATATCGGGCTACTGCTGTTCATTCCTCCTTGCCAGAGACATGTTCTTTGTTCTGACATTAAGTCAATTTCTTTGATGAATTACTTTGGTCATGTTTTTGTTGATTCCCTTGGCATCATAGTGCCATACCATGATATCTTGTTCTTTGTTACTGACAAAATGTAGATCAGAACTTGGATGTTCAGACCCTCTCATGCTTCAATGTCTTTGCCTACACCATCTCAAACTGAATCATATTTAATGTAGTTAGCTATTTTACTGGTTGATCGTTTCACATTTCTCTCAAGCCCTGAAATCTATACCATCAAAGATTTCCACTTTCACTCATCCAAGGGATCTGAAACAATTGATACTTTACTACTATAAAAATTTTCCTGTCTTCTCGAAAGCTTTTAGGCAATATAGTGAATTGACTCAGAAGTCTTACTTCCTCGGTTTCACCATTTACTAATCATTGACTTTAGATGAATTACTTGCCAACTCTAAAACTTCCCTTTATTTTTTCTTAATTCTAAAATAGAGACATTAACGAAAATAGCACTAAATAACCCACATACAGCAATTAGCTGAGGTCCGGCTAGAATAAATGTGCTATATATACTAACTAAAAATAATAATAGATTTTCTTTCTCACCTTGCATTCTTAAAAGAGGATAATAAAATCTTCTGTTACTTTACTTTTATTCAGGTGACACTGAATAAATACTTTCCAGAATGAGCAAATTCACTTATTCAACAAATATTTTTAGTTTATTTTTGTGCCAGATATTGGAAGTACTGTGTAGCAGACAAACCTGGCCCCACCATCACGCCTTCTAATTTGCTTGTTTGCATATAAAATCCACTAGCCAAATAATTCATGGCATTACTGACTTAATATTCTCTCAAGTGATTCGTGTTTTTCTTCAGTCTCTTTTCATATTTTTACACTGTCTCATGGTAATCATCTAGGTAAATGGTGCATCACTGTTTAATTTGTTTTAATTCATTTCTCTAAGTATATGTATGTGACTATATAGTGCTTGAAAGCTATTCATTTAATTAAAGATATCTGATGATTTGAATGATAATCTATAAATACAAGACAGAAAGGGAAAGTTTGATTAATGATCTGAAAGTTGTAGTTTTATATTAATTTTCCAAGAAGATTCCAGCAAAACCTCAGATTGATGTCTCAATCTACTTATGTTACTGTTTCTCCTTGAAAAAATAATAAACTTTGAAAGTTTGTTTTTTTCTTAGAAAAACAGTTGGAATATTAAAGGTGAAAGGTATTTTAAAAATCTGAGCAGCTTCTCTCTCAGAGATAATTCTCGGAAAGAATATGATACATCAGCCCGATGGCTCACTGCACACTCAGTACACATGGCATTCAGGTCAGGACTGCAACACAGCAATGCTTCTATTTTCCCTTCCCCTTTCATTCCACAGCTTCTCACACCTTTCATAACAACTCCCCCATCAAAAAAAAAAAAAAAAACTGCTCTTTTCCTGTTGCCAGATTTCTACTCCTGACCTAGATAAAGAAACTTTATTTCCCCTAGTTGATGCAAAAAAATAAAATAAAAGATAAATATTTTTTTCTGCTAAAACTTTATTTTTCTTATATCTGTTTGCACCTTACCTGATAAAAGAAGTAGGTAAAATACAAGAAACCTGTCAGGATCTGGAAAGGGTGTTAGTTGAGTACTACTCAATAATCCCAAAGAGCATCACTGAACAAGCACCCCCAAAATCTTTCCTGGTTGAGATGATGAAGAAAGCCCATTTATTAAAAACCTGCAACATATCACATTATACAGTATAAATCAACATAATGTGATATGATCTGACATCAAGTTTAAAAAGTGCCTTTTCTGCTTCTGCTCAGACCATATGCTCAAATTATTAAAAATATCCACAAATGCTTGTTTTTTCTTTTAACAAATCCAAGCTTCTCTCAAATAAACTATCTTGTATTGTTGGGCAGAAAATGATTTTCTTCTTGTGGGCACTTTATTATCAATTACTTTACATGTGCATACACATATATACAAAAAGTAAACTGTCAAAGAGTAAGGTGTTACTATATAGTGAAGAAATACAACATATTTAAGTTTACTTGTGGTAACAGATGCTCTTTCTGACCTACCTTATATTGGACTTTTGGTATGCAAATATGACTCATTGAATACCGAAATATGAGTGCCTATTCATTGTCAGTTTCTTTTGACCTGAATTCTATTTACCCAGCAATCTCCAAAAACCTGTTCACCCATGGGTAATAGAAGCTAAGCTTTCTTTAAAAAATTATTATTCCATGCAATTTGTGAGGAAACAGCCAAGTTGGCAAATTTAAAAAAAAAAACAAACTCTGGAACATCTTGAACATCTTGACTGGGTTGATAACATGACAGCATTGTAGTATACTACCAGCTGGGAGTTGGCTGGGGTTCAGAAATGGACTCAAGACAGTGGAAGCAGAATGCAAGAGGAGGCAGCTCTTCACTAGTGTGACTGTTTTGTTAAAACCAGCAAGAAGACCATTTGCTACAACAGCTTTCTCTCACTTTGCCCTTAGCTGATTTCTTGTCGGCAACAGAAAAATGTGACATAAGGGGATACGATAGCATGTGAAATGATAGTGCACAATCTGCTCAATCTGCCATTGCAGTCTCCAGGCCTGTTTCTCACCTTGCTCTGGATCCCCCCTGAGCTGATGCAAGCATGGGTTCCTGTGGACTTCCAAGGGGGCTCCATGCTTGTAATAGACTAAAGAATGGAAAGTAGAGCAGAGAGAGGGGCTAGACAGATGAGCAAGGTATTTGGTTCACTATCATTTCCCTAAAATAAAGACCAATGAAACATTAGATAAAACTAAAACAAAAAACAAAAAAATACCTCACTTATGAAGGTTTTGAACGCTCACATTTGTCTTTTTAATGTCTCTGCACTTCTGGGTTTTTTCACCTCTTTTTAAGTTGACCCAGAGAATGATGAAAAAGTAGAGAATGGCCATGCATGTAGTATTTTCATTTCAACCAGCAACATGATGCTCCCAAAATCTTGCAAGACAAATCTTTCCCCCACAGATTTGCAGCTTAAATTTGCAAACAACAGAATTTCCATGGTTTCAATAAAGTTCAAGTAAGCATCCTCCAAATTTCAGTATTTATCTGGACGAGTGTGAATGTTGCATTTTAAAAAATTCATCCAGCACTAATTACCTTAATATTTGGAGATAACAAATCCTGATCTGTAATCTTTCCTCAGGAAAAAAATCCAAGGTTCCCATAAGAAATAGCTTTTTATTAATATCCTTGAGAATCTTGAAACATTGGGTATTGTTATGTCAGCATATCTGTTTATCCTGCTTGGGCAGAGAAATTAACTATCTGGCAATACTGATACAGCAGGGGAATTTCTGAGGTCCTTTGATGAGAGGAAAGTATAAATGTAATGAAAATTTAAGGATTTTTTTATCTTATCCTTCCCTTTTCAGTTGATATTGCAGCATCTCTGGCCATTAGAAAAGTGAAGAAAATAGTGTACATTTCTTAATAGCTAAATAAGGCCTGAAATACCTACAAATTTAAATGCCTGTAACCCTCAGTATAAAGAGAAATTAACTACCTTCCAGCATTCCTATAGCAATGACAACTCTTTATCTAGAAACAATAATAATAAAGATTGGAAAAGTAATAGCTAAGCATTCTTTTAAAAATTTACTTCAACTGATCTTTTATGCTTGGTCAGTCATGAGAAATAAAATGTTAAAAAATCTTAAAAGCACATATATGAATGTATGTTTGGCATGCAATACCTCATTACATTTGTAAAATAATGTTCATTAGGGCTTAATAAGTTAAAATATGTAAGGTAAAATAAATTCTAATTGCCTTAGCTATTAAATAAAGGGCTGTCCTATATTTGAGTGTGAATTACTCCGTAGAAGAGCAGGCCTGGATATCTGTACAGAGTATCAATTCAGTCAAACTATACTCAGTTTTCTTCTCACAACTTAGGTCTTCTCCTTGGAAATGATTTTCCTGATGAAAATTCTATACCTCAAGTGACCTCTTCTTTCTCAATACTCTATGAACTTTTATTCTTATTTTGATTCTGTTTCTCCTTTGCCATCTCTCCTCATGACTATACTTCAGAAATTTGGTTTTCATTTCTTATCATTTTAGGAATCAAAATAGATACTCAGAACAACAATAGTAAGAGTGGTAGGTAGCTATGATTTATTGATTACTTATTAAGTGTGGCACATTGTGCTTGATGTTCCACATATGTGGTCTCAATTTAGTTCTCATACTAATCCCGTAAAGCAGGCATTATTGTTTCTATTTAAGAAATGAGTAAACTGAGGTTTGGAGGGTTTAAGTAAATTCAGCAATGTCATGGGGTTACTGAAGAGTAAAACCAGAATTGAAACCTTGGTCTCTCTGACTTCAACACTTATACTCATCAACACTAAATTTTACTCGTCCCCTTTTATTGACTTTTATCTCCATGGGGTCTTACAAAATGTCATTTATGTCTTCCCAGATCATAAATGAATGGAAAATACATTTTGTTTACCCTAATCAGAAGCATGGTTTTAATATCTTATACTATTATACTTGGATAATATTGCTTATTATCCAGCCAGCCTTACTTTAACAGACATCATGTTTGTATCCTATGATAAAGCTGCCACATTTGTGTGAGGAGCACAAACCTGATAGGAACAACTCCGATGTTAAAAAAAAAATCTTGTTTTTTAAAATCTTTATGTAATTCAACTTAATTTCTAACATGAGCTGCTATTATTGCATGACAAAAAATTCTATCTACTTAATTCTGAGTTCTCATGACCTAATCGAGTGATTTCTCAGTCATTATAGTCTTTCTACCTAGTCTCATTAAGTGTTAAAATTCTATCTTCAATGATTCTTTCTCCCTAAAGAAATTCTGAGCAGATGCCGTTTCAGAAATTTGATTGAATATAGAAGTATTATCTTCATCTTCCTCTGTCTCACTTCTCTCCTGATCTTTCTTTTTTTTTTTTTTTTCAATTTCTAAGTTATCAGGTCATTTGCAATGTAATAGAGAGATATCTGAAGAATCTGTGGGTCTAACTTTGGCTTTCACTTGGCTGTCTATGCCATGGCCCATCTACTGGTATTTTAACTATGTCCTTACCCCATCTCCAGGAAGGAATGCACAAGGTGTATCCTAGGAAAGATTTCCTCCTAACCTTTACAAAGCCTCCATGATCACTTGCTGACACACTTTCACTATAAAGTACCTATAACAGTATCTTTCTTGAGAACCAAAGGAACTCTGAGAAAACCTCACAAAAGCTTGAAGTAACATTTGAGGCTTTTTAATATTCAAAGTGGAGTATGTTTCTCTCTTTAACGGTGAATTGCATTTAATGACTATCTTTCAAAAATAAAGAAAAGGAAAAAAATAACTTTGTATAAAAAAATATTTTAAACACCATCCTAACCAAGTGACCAATCAAGGCTAACCAGCAGTGAACAGTCATGTTGATATTATGTACCATAATGTGAGGAGGAGGGTAACTAATTTCTATGGCATTCTCAAAACACATGTGAAAACATCAGACAAATTGAAATCAGGAACACTGTACACAATACCTAATTACTACTCTTCAAAACTGTCAATATTATTTAATAAAAGAAAAACTGAAAAACTATCATAGATCAAACTATCATAAATAGCAATATTATTTAATAAAAGAAAAACTGAGAAACTATCATAGATCAAAGGAGACTAAGGGGGTGATATGGTTTGACTGTGTTCCCACCCAAATCTCATCTTGAATTGCAATTCCCATAATCCCCATAGGTGATGAAAGGGACCCGGTGGAGGTAATTTAATCATGGGGGCAGTTTCCCATGCTATTCTAGTGATAATGAATAAGTTCTCAAGAGAACTCATGGTTTTATAAGGGGCTTCCCTCTTCACTCAGCTCTCACTTTTCTCCTTGCTGCCGCCATGTGAAGAAGGACATGTTTGTTTCCCCTTCTGTCATGACTGTAAGTTTCCTAAGGCCTCCCCAGCCATGATGAACTGAGTCAATTAAACGTCTTTCCTTTATAAATTACCCAGTCTCAGGTGTGTCTTTATTAATAGCAGTGTGAGAATAAACTAATACAGGTGGCAGGACAACTAAATTCAATGTAGCGTTGTGGACTGGATCCTGGAACAGAGAAGAAAATGCATGACGTGTATATAAAATGTAGCTTAGTTAATAGCATAGTACCAATGTTAATGTCTCAATTTTGACAAATATCCTACGATTTTGTAAGATGTTAACATTAGGTGAATATTTTCAATAATGATGTTTTTAAATAATGTCAATTTTAGGCAAATTTGTTGCTGAACGCAAATAGTGCCAACTATAAAAATTTTTATAGCAGCATGCTTTGAAAACTTAGGATTCCAGTTCTCTAATCTGATTATAAATCTTCCAAGCAAATTGCTGTGACTAGCTTTGGCCATGTCTTACACAAAATATTAAAATGAAAATACAGTACTTTTTAATGTGGAAGAACAACTGATGAACATCAGGGAAGCTGAAAACCTGCTAGCCCATTTCAACAAAATATTTGCATTATTGGTGGGTGAGACTGAAATACGAGTTCAAAGATTTTTCCTCTGCAGGCACCATACATTTCTTCTATTTGGACTTATTTAATTTTTACCACTTGATTTTTCCAATAATAACAGTCATTAAGCCAATAATCAGAATGTCTCAATAAACAAAACCATTTAGAACCGGACCTGCAAGTCATTCTAGCATGAAGTTTTAAGTGAAGATTTTCATGATGATGATGTGTATTTCATCACCCTGCAAGCACCAAACAATTTTAATAAAATATTTAAGTTTTTAGCACCACTAATAAATAGAACAGAATAACATTTCCTAAAAATGTTATTTATCTCATCCATTTTAATTTCATGTTGTTATATGCATTTTATAATACACAAAAATATTACTGTAATAATAAATGCCTACTTTATAAAGGTTTTTATAAGCATGTAACTATGCATCACAAATGTATTGGCTTTTATTTTAACTGCAAAGATTGTTTCTACAAAGAAAAAATTTGGAAACAACTGTCTCTTGCTCTCCAACTTGGTCCTTTCTATGTTCTAAAAAGATTTCCACAAGTTCCCTCTACTTTCCTTTTCAAACTTAAGCAGATTTCCAATAAGGAGTAGGACATTAGTAGTGAATGTTCCTTAACCTGCTTCTAATTCTTCTCTTCCTCTACTATACTTCATCTTGTTTCCTGACAGGAGAGAAAGAAGACTGATTTCAGCCAGGTTATGTATACCTTCAAACTTTTTTGTCTTACATCAACTCCTGAATTTACAGATAAAAATCAGAGGTTATTATCTGTCATATTAATATTTTCTGCATCTTTTCTGGAAAAATAGTAGTACTATGTCTCTGTTTTAAATGAAGTGGCCATTGAAAATAACAAAATTCAACAATTAATGTGGATATTACTGTTTCAACTCATTTGTATGCACTTCACAAAGGAAATACTACTTTAAGATTATTTAAGGAGTAGGCTCTGACATGAGGCAAGCCTACCTTGGATAATTCACAAATACAAGAAATATGTTCCTGAATTTACAAGGATGCCTCAGCTAACCCCAGGGCATGAGGCCAAAAGGCAACCAGGCATCAGGTTATTGCAATCTGGAGAGGATGTGCTTTGACACAAAAGAAAATCTTCATGCAAACTGCACGTGCATATGTGGCACAGATTTTAAAGAATGAACCCTCAGGCCCTGAAAAAAAATTAATGAGTTCTGCCTCTCCTTTCTGTGACCTTTTAGTTAGGTTTTCAAGGGAATTTGTTTTCTTTGTTTTAGTCTGAGCTGTTCGGGAAAAAGTCACAGTGGGATAATGAATCTGCAAAACTGCTCTCATAGCACAGATTTTGCAATCTACCATTGAGTTACCGTCTCTTGAGTAATTGAAGGTCCTGAACTAGGTAAATTCACATACCAGTCAAATATTGTCTTAAAAAAAACCCAACCCAGAATTCCTCTTTCTAGGTGTTTTTCTCTTTGATGATATAATTATTCTGCCAAGAGCCTATTCAACTCATTATCACTCCTTTTCCTTCCTTCTAACTCTGCTTTCATTAAAAGGTTAGATTAATTTACTTATCATGTCACAAGAGAGCAGAACATAGGGATAAGAACAGTGGACCTGAGGTCAAAAAATTCAGCCTAAAAATCTGTCTTCGACATTTACTATGACATGTGTGCCTTAGTTCCTTATTCTATGGTATAGGGCTAAGAATGTTTTCCTTGATTCAAGTAGCAGTCATGTAGATTAGGTTCCAACATCTGTTCTACCCTGCCACCTCACTCCACTCAGCAGCCAGTGAGTTTTGAGTGGGATTGACCCCTTCCCAGATCCAGAGTGGGTCCCTGCTTAATCCAAGTTTATCAGTTCACTTCATCTCATTTGCTATCAAGACTGCCTCCCAGATAGTCAGTAATTTAGGACTAAGTGAATAGGCCTGATTTTTCTCACAGCAGTTGGTCTAGGGGTGGACTTGGAAACTGAATCTGTCTAATCAGCATGAAAAGAGCATCTCTTTTCCTTAAATAATAAGTTGCATGGGTCTGAAGCTTGGTCAGATTTAAGGGTTATTCAGAGATTTTAAATTAATCAGGGCAGTAGTAACAATATCTAACTGTCTCAAAATTATTTCCTTTATTAGCACTCTATACCTGCAACAAAACCCTTTAAGCTACTAGGAATGCTATGGTTAATCTAGTCTAATGATCCAAACCCATTGCCAGTCATAAGCCTTACAATATATATAAGCATGGGAAGGCTACAAATATACTTTTTCTATTTCTCATCAAATTGTTCTGCTTTAATTGACATTGATTGAACACAATTCTCCAAATTTTTGAAGGATTCAGAAAATAAAAAAAATAACATGCATAAGAAATAGTGAAGGAAGAAAGCGAAAAGCAAAGTTAGCAGTATGAATTTGAGAGAATAGTAAGGCTAGTTAAAACGTACTATGTATTTATACACACATGTAAAAATACTATATATTTACACACACATGGGTAGATTGCATGTTTCATTTTAAGCCAGGAAAGTAGTTTATTTTTTAATATATAAAATTTGAAGTCTTATTCTTTGGGGATGTCTGCATATGGAACTGTCAATAAACATTCTTCACTGCATCTTCAAGAATATACACTTTATATGTACACTTTATGGTATGCTTTATGTGATACCAGCTTCTGTTCAAGAAAAAAAAACTGCAGGTATAAGATATTGGGAGACGATTCTCATGTTTCTACTCATCACTGATAGCCTTTGCACAGTAAGCAGCATTGGAAGATAGAAATAGTGTGTCTCATGGGGAAAAGGGGGCATATTTATATACTATACAGTTTCATAAAGATAATGTCTCATTCTCGGGTGAAAGTCAGGCAGGCTTAGTGCCCATTGTAAAAGATTTTTTTTTCTATGCAGGAAGTTCTTTTCCTATAATGGAACCCAATGTGTTCAACCATCACCTGGCCCTCTCTGCATTGTTCTGTGAGAACTGGGGTCTAGGGAACCAGCACAAATCCTGAAAGTCTGGCTTCTGCTATTGCTAGAAGTACTCAAGCCTTTTATTTCTCATCCAGGAGTTTCATATCTCCTACCAACAGGCATGAAACTGTAAAGTTAAATCTTAGGTTGCCTGTAGGGTATGATTTCAGACTCTTCACACCTTCTTTACATAGTAGCCTATGTTCGTTTTCTATTGCTGTGTAACAAATTATCACAAAAGTAGTAGCTTAAAACAACACCCATGTACTAGCTTACCTTCTTTTGGTCTGAAACTCAGGCATTGTGTGGCTAGATTTCTTACAAAATGGCTCAAACCTCAAAACCAAGGTGTCGGCCAGAATTGGTTAATTTCTGGAGTCTGTAGGGGCAGAATGCTTTTCTAACACATTTACTTTTCGGTCAAATTCTATTTCTTGCAACTGTAGAACCGAGGACTGATTTTCTTGCTGGGGCTACCCCAAGCTCCCAGTGTCCACCCATATTTATTGCCACATGGCCCCATCCATCTTTAAAGCCAGAGGAGAGACTATACCTCAACTTCAATCCCTCTAACCCCTCGAATCTTTGACTTCCTCTGCCTTTGACCTCTAGATTCAGATTTCAAAGGCTTATATTTTTAGGTTACGTTCATCCAGATAATCTCTCTATCTTGAGATCAACTGATTTAGAGCCTTGATTACATCCGAAAAATATAACCACAAATTTCACCCACACTCAACAGGAGATTGTACAAGGGTAAATGTCAAGGTGGGTCACTTTAGAATTCATCCTAGCACAGTCTTATTGTTTGTCATCTCTGACCTAAATTTTTAATCAAACAGTGAAAACTGCTTAGTAAAATCAGTCCCTAAAATAACACTATTCTGAGATAAAAATAAGTCAATTAGAGCAATAATTTAATAATACTATAAATAAAGATTTGATTATCGTTTCATAAAAGGAATGCTGTGTACTATAATGAATAACATTCTCAACAACATTCTTATCTTGGACACCACGATAAGATCTATAGGTATGTTTCTTGAACATATTTCAACATAAACTGATGGAAAGTCCAAAACACAATTCAGCAAAAGGAATTCTATAAAGTCTTCTTTTCAAAACTCAACATGCACAATGCTTTGCCAGATAACCTTAACATATATAGATTTAGATAGATATTAAAATAACTGTAGCAGGTTAACAAGGTAAAATCATGTCAAGGACCAGAAAAACAGCATAATGGTGAAGACAATAGGAAATGGTGGCAACAGAGGCTAACTAGAAAGAACATATCCTGCCTAATGACATTCAATGCATCATTTTAAAGACACTGTACCCGACAAACAAAACACATCCTCAGACTGCCATGAAGCAGTTCTGATGTGTAACCTTTAATATATCTTCATGTCATTCAAGCAATCTCCTATATTGTCACTTTACTTGAACTTCAGATTACACTTGTCAGTGAGTTCAAGATTATAATGCCTTGAAAAGCATACAAAGGTGGTTACCAAGTAAAAGTCAGATAGGAATTAAATAATAAAGATTATTCTTAGTTTTTATTTTTTGATGTATCTGTAATATTTCTGCTCAAAATCTGTTAATTATTATACTGATGTTTTGAATTAAAAATGTTAACTACTAACAAAATCATCTCTTTTGTGAATCTGTTTATGTAAGACTAAAATCATTTCTTTGCTTCTAAGTAAATTGGTTTAACACTGATTAAAATTTCACATTTAAATTTAATTTATAAATAGCAATGTATCAGAGTTCTAAGCTTGTGCTGAGTAGAGGCATGAGAAATAGAGAGCATATTGATTTAATTATAATAAATATCACTTGGATGTCAATGAAACACAAATGTATATATTGGACCACTGCTTACTTGAAATCTCCTCTGAAAATTTTACAAACAACTCAAACTTAATAAGGATATCTAGAATATTATACCCTGACACTTGACATCATGTCTTTTCTAATTCAATCAAAAGCATCCCACCTAACAGTGAAAATTTAGCAGTTATTGATAATCTCTCTCCTTTTATCTCAGTATAAAGTATGTTCTGTTGATTCTTCCTCCAAAACATAGCTCAACTAAACACACATCATTCTATCTAATATTACCATCCTTGTTCAGGTCATAATTATCTTGCTCTTTGGAGAATACGAATTCATCTTAATTGTTCTCCTATTCCATTCTTGAGTTCTTCCTCCCATTCTCCAAATCCAACAAAAGCTATCTTTCTCAATACTAATCAGATACTGACATGACCTTACTTAGAACTCCTTAATAGCTTCTTTATCACCCCAAACATACTTCTACCTCAGGGCCTTTCTATCTGGTGTTTACTCTGCCTGGGACATCTTTTCCCAGAGTTCCTCTTGGCTTTCCACCTCATTTCTGTCAGGTTATATTCATGGCCCCTTCTTAGTAAGACTTTCTGCAACATCCTATCCAAAGGAATGAACTCCTCTATGCCTCCTTGTTTCTGGCTTGCCTTGTCATTTCTCTTTATGTCACATACTATACCTTTTACTTATTTAGTTTCTTTGCTGCTTGTCTCCTCTTCCAAGTATAAGCTCAATGATGATGAAGGTTTTAACTGATTTTCTTCCTACTGGAATGTTCTTTTCCATTCTCAATATAGTAGTTCCTGCTCATTCTTTAATATACAGCTTAAGTGTAATATATCCTGGGAGAGGTCCTTTCTGACCACTCCATCTAAAGTCAGTTCACTTTAATGTACTATCTATCTTAGCCATTTTAAAGACCATAATAGCATCACTTAAAATCATTTACTTGGCTTTATGCCCCCAGCAATTAGCTCAATATTTTTCAGATGACTGTTTGAACAAATGAATGAAGGAATGAATCAAGTGTAGAATATAAATCATGACTAAATGAAGATAAGCCTAGGAAAAAAATTTTACATATAAAGAATTTTGATGAAATATATAGATTTTCAAATCCATTTATTGATTCAATTTTCCTAGTAGTATCAAACTGTTTCTTTTAACAATCAACCTTACACACAAGGATTATGTATTACAATACTTGAAACAAGTCTCGGAATGAAATTATCATTCAAATTCTTATTAGGTATGCAGCCATGGACAAGTCGCTGAACATTAATTTTTTTATTGGTACAGTTAGGATAATTATACCTTCATTATAAGTTTAAATGTGGTAAATTCAATTAATGGTTTTGTTTTTGTTGTTAATAGTATAAAAGGAAAGTGCTCATAGAAGGTGGTGAAAGCCCTGAATAAGAAATAAAGTACATGCTCACACTGCACTAAGCACCCTGGAGGTAGATAAGTTACAAAGATTAGGATTTGCATAATTGGTGTAACTCATAGTTTGCATTAACCTTATGAAGGGCAGCTATTTTTCATAGGTGTTGAGAATAATGTTAAAGAATACCAAAACCTAAGCCCTAGCAATCATGAAAGTTAGCATGGATTATTAAGCTAATTAAAACACTGGGACTCTGGAGACCTGAATTTTAATACACATTTTGCCACTAACTTATAATGTAACCCTAGGCAAGAGAGCAAGTCTCTTTATTCTTTGCTTTCTTCATCTATGAAGTGAATATTACCTTCCAGAGGTGGTTGTACTGCATAGCAATGAACTGATGTGAAGTACACTGTAAGAATGGCATCCTTATGATAATTGCAAAGAGTAAAATTTAAAGCATGTAACATGGTTAAAATAAATCTACAGATAGACAGATTACATCTTATCTCTTCAAAAAGTTTACTGTTAACAGAGGGAACAAGATCTTTTTGGTTTTTGCTATTTAGTTTGTTCCACCCCCATACTCCCCACCATACCCCTTCAGGAAGCATCCAAAAGGAAGTGATTAAACTGCTGAGAATATTTAAACTAACTAAAGACTAGAAACAATGTTTGGCCAGCAAATGTTAATTAATATAATGTCTTCACCAAATTTACCTTAAAATGCAGGGTACACAGACTTACTTCCACCAGAGCATTCATATTTTTTGCTCTTTAATTAAAGCTCTGATGTCTGTTGCCGTTGCTTCTCTTGACTGAACCCCCCAAAAGCATAATTGGGAAGCAAGATTATGGTACTGGATGATGAACGAGTGTAGCATTCCCTGTACCAAGTTCTGTACTGGAATATAAAATGAATGGATGTCATCAAAGTCTAAATTATGGGCTTGAATTTAAGATAAATTAGCCTACCTGTAGCACATTACAATTTTCCATACAAAATTAATTTATTTTACCTGCCAAATGACTGTACATTTATTAATTTGTGCAAGTCACACATTTTGTTATTAAGGAGACCCTTTCTGAATGATAGTAAGGTGATTCTTGATTGTGATTCTTGGCTGATTTGTTATATACAAACTTTAAATTTCTTTATCTGAGAACTTGTAAATTTGCTGTCAACGTGAGGAAATAACAGGAATTCAGAAAGTTCTAACTCTTCTATGTAAAATATTACTCATTGTTTAGAGAAAAAACTTTTTTTCATTGAAACACATTTAACAAAAATATGCTGTTCTTCCTTTTAGAGAATAATCTAAGGTAATGTATAGGAAGCCCAAATTATGCAAGGAAATCTAAATTCAATATTCATGACTCCAGAATGATGCATATCTCCTATGGGAAATACATTTTCTCGTTTATTCACACTTACATAGGGATTTTGTAATGTGGCTACAGGTTAATATTTGGGCATATCTTTTTTATATATTACTAGTATACACATGGTTTTCCTTTGAAGCCATATGAATAGAGAAAATGAAAATAGAAAAATAAAACCTTATAGAACATTACATATGAATATTTGGTAGCCACAAACTACTTGTGACCTCCACTACACCAAATTGCTGTAAAAAGAAAATTAAGATGGATGTTTACTTCAATGAGAGAAACTTCCAGACATTTAAAAAAAATCAAAAAGTAGTAGTTGATCAGGTATTTTATTCAAACAAATGTTAATTCTCTACATCAACCATGAATACCAATCCAGTAAGCAGTAAATGATCATAAATGAATCATGCCTATTTTGAAGTAAACTGTGACATTGCTAATATTTTCAAACACTTTCTAAAGTCTTGATATAAACCAAGTGTTTTGAATAGTCCCTGTGCTTCTTAAGAAAAGACAACCTCAAGTATATGCCCCTAATTTGTTTTGTTTTGTTTTGTTTTATTTTTTACAATTCTAGCAGAGCTCTTAAGACTATTAGGAATTCTGGAGTGAAGCAGGAATACATTAAACCTGGTATTAAGGTATTGCAAAAATTGTTGGTTTCATTTACTCTTTCAATAAACTAATCCATAAGTTGATAGCGGCTTTATCTGACCTTCATGCAAGTGTTGCACTCTGAGTGTGGAATGTGAGATGACTGTCTGTAAATGTTTTGTTTGAAAATATAGTCCAATAACATTGATTTACGGTGATATCTAGTCACAAAACCCTTATGAATACAACATTCAAAACGAATAGGACAGTGACAGTACATCATTCTGGGGAAGAGGAACATCTCGGCAATATGAATCATAGACATAGATAACTGGTGTCATTTAAACCACATTAATATTAAGGAATGTAGTTTACATTTTAGAATTACTCAGTATGCAAATGCTGCATTTCAACTTTATAGTGCATATCTAGTCAACATGGAAAGCTATATGGCAAAGATTTTAAACTTAATGAAAATTATCAATGACTTTTAATTCTATATAACTGATGATCAGCAATAATATTCTTTGGATGAACAATAATACTTAAAATTATAATATTAATATAATTGATTAACAAGAAATTTTAAAGACATTATCAGCTTTTAAAGCTAGAGATTTATTATTTTATATGATGGAAACATTATATTGGCAACATTCAAGACAGGTTTTCACTGAGATTTATGATTTCTGACATATCTTTCAAAGGAATGTGAAATATATGTGTAATGAGGTACTTACACTTAAGTACATCATGTGTACTTATCATGTGTAAGACAGTAAATACAGTTAGAAATTTTGCCGTTAAAATCCTTTAGCTTACAATTTTTTGGTTGCTCTGGAGAATAAAAAAGAATCTCGATAATTGATGAATAGCTCTCTACAATATGCCCCAAGAGTGGACAGGAAGAATACGATTACTGATGTTACACAGGCATTAGGAGGCAGTTTAAAGCAGCTTTTTAGTTGAATTGAGCAATAGGGAAACTTACAGTTTAACAGCTTTGCTAGCAGGTGTCCCTGTTGCCGTGGTAAAGTGCTACATGTTTTACTCAATAATGGTGATAATATAATTGAGTTATCCCAAAACTCTTTGTAAAAACTCAAGTAATAAAAGCACATTATGGTTTCTTTATACCTCTAGTGTTGCTTTAACCTATATGCCCCCAAATCCCTCTGCTTTTGAAAATGTCTTATTTAGGCCAGAGGAAAAATGGTAATTTTGAAAATGGAATTTCATTTTCTGTTATGTTTTTCATTAGAGCCATAATCTGTAAGTTTATTTATTTTTTCTTAGCTTTGCAACAGGTCATTAACAATGTAAAAAGCCTATACATAAATATGTTTTCACCTACCTTTACAGTGACTAAGTATAATAAAAAGACACACTGCATTTCCTTTTTTGTTGTTGTTGAAAAATTATCTTGAGTTTATTTATTTATTTATTATTATTATTATATTTTAGGTTTTAGGGTACATGTGCTCAATGTGCAGGTTAGTTACATGTGTATACATGTGCCATGCTGGTGCGCTGCACCCACTAACTCGTCATCTAGCATTAGGTATACCTCCCAATGCTATCCCCCCCCTCCCCCCACCCCACAACAGTCCCCAGAGTGTGATGTTCCCCTTCCTGTGTCCATGTGTTCTCATTGTTCAATTCCCACCTATGAGTGAGAATATGCGGTGTTTGGTTTTTTGTTCTTGTGATAGTTTACTGAGAATGATGATTTCCAATTTCATCCATGTCCCTACAAAGGACATAAACTCATCATTTTTTATGGCTGCATAGTATTCCATGGTATATATGTGCCACATTTTCTTAATCCAGTCTATCATTGTTGGACATTTGGGTTGGTTCCAAGTCTTTGCTATTGCGAATAGTGCCGCAATAAACATACGTGTGCGTGTGTCTTTATAGCAGCATGATTTATAGTCCTTTGGGTATATACCCAGTAATGGGATGGCTGGGTCAAATGGTATTTCTAGTTCTAGATCCCTGAGGAATCGCCACAGTGACTTCCACAATGGTTGAACTAGTTTACAGTCCCACCCACAGTGTAAAAGTGTTCCTATTTCTCCACATCCTCTCCAGCACCTGTTGTTTCCTGACTTTTTAATGATTGCCATTCTAACTGGTGTGAGATGGTATCTCATTGTGGTTTTGACTTGCATTTCTCTGATGGCCAGTGATGGTGAGCATTTTTTCATGTGTTTTTTGGCTGCATAAATGTCTTCTTTTGAGAAATGTCTGTTCATGTCCTTCGTCCACTTTTTGATGGGGTTGTTTGTTTTTTTCTTGTAAATTTGTTGGAGTTCATTGTAGATTCTAGATATTAGCCCTTTGTCAGATGAGTGGGTTGTGAAAATTTTCTCCCATTTTGTAGGTTAGCTGTTCACTCTGATGGTAGTTTGTTTTGCTGTGCAGAAGCTCTTTAGTTTAATTAGATCCCATTTGTCAATTTTGGCTTTTGTTGCCATTGCTTTTGGTGTTTTAGACATGAAGTCCTTGTCCATGCCTATGTCCTGAATGGTAACGCCTAGGTTTTCTTCTAGGGTTTTTATGGTTTTAGGTCTAACGTTTAAGTCTTTAATCCATCTTGAATTGATTTTTGTATAAGGTGTAAGGAAGGGATCCAGTTTCAGCTTTCTACATATGGCTAGCCAGTTTTCCCAGCACCATTTATTAAATAGGGAATCCTTTCCCCATTGCTTGTTTTTCTCAGGTTTGTCAAAAATCAGATAGTTGTAGATATGCGGCATTATTTCTGAGGGCTCTGTTCTGTTCCATTGATCTATATCTCTGTTTTGGTACCAATACCATGCTGTTTTGGTTACTGTAGCCTTGTAGTATAGTTTGAAGTCAGGTAGTGTGATGCCTCCAGCTTTGTTCTTTTGGCTTAGGATTGACTTGGTGATGCAGGCTCTTTTTTGGTTCCATATGAACTTTAAAGTAGTTTTTTTCCAATTCTGTGAAGAAAGTCATTGGTAGCTTGATGGGGATGGCATTGAATCTATAAATTGCCTTGGGCAGTATGGCCATTTTCACAATATTGATTCTTTCTACTCATGAGCATGGAATGTTCTTCCATTTTTTTGTATCCTCTTTTATTTCCTTGAGCAGTGGTTTGTAGTTCTACTTGAAGAGGTCCTTCACGTCCCTTGTAAGTTGGATTCCTAGGTATTTTATTCTCTTTGAAGCAATTGTGAATGGGAGTTCACTCATGATTTGGCTCTCTGTTTGTCTGTTATTGGTGTGTAAGAATGCTTGTGATTTTTGTACATTGATTTTGTATCCTGAGACTTTGCTGAAGTTGCTTATCAGCTTAAGGAGATTTTGGGCTGAGACAATGCGGTTTTCTAGATATACAATCATGTCATCTGCAAACAGGGACAATTTGACTTCCTCTTTTCCTAATTGAATACCCTTGATTTCCTTCTCCTGCCTAATTGCCCTGGCCAGAACTTCCAACACTATGTTGAATAGGAGTGGTGAGAGAGGGCATCCCTGTCTTGTGCCAGTTTTCAAACAGAATGCTTCCAGTTTTTGCCCATTCAGTATGATATTGGCTGTGGGTTTGTCATAGCTAGCTCTTATTATTTTGAGATACGTCCCATCAATACCTAATTTATTGAGTTTTTAGCATGAAGGGTTGTTGAATTTTGTCAAAGGCCTTTTCTGCATCTCCTGAGATAATCATGTGGTTTCTGTCTTTGGTTTTGTTTGTATGCTGGATTACATTTATTGATTTGCATATACTGAACCAGCCTTGCATCCCAGGGATGAAGCCCACTTGATCATGGTGGATAAGCTTTTTGATGTGCTGCTGGATTCTGTTTGCCAGTATTTTATTGAGGATTTTTGCATCAATGTTCATCAAAGATATTGCTCTAAAATTCTCTTTTTTGGTTGTGTCTCTGCCTGGCTTTGGTATCAGGATGATGCTGGCCTCATAAAATGAGTTAGGGAGGATTCCCTCTTTTTCTATTGATTGGAATAGTTTCAGAAGGAATGGTACCAGTTCCTCCTTGTACCTCTGGTAGAATTCAGCTGTGAATCCATCTGGTCCTAGACTCTTTTTGGTTGGTAAGTTATTGATTATTGCCACAATTTCAGCTCCTGTTATTGGTCTACTTAGAGATTCAACTTCTTCCTGGTTTAGTCTTGGGAGAGTGTATGTGTTGAGGAATTTATCCATTTCTTCTAGATTTTCTAGTTTATTTGCATAGAGGTGTTTGTAGTATTCTCTGATGGTAGTTTATATTTCTGTGGGATCGGTGGTGATATCCTCTTTGTCATTTCTTATTGCATCTATTTGATTCTTCTCTCTTTTTTTCTTTATTAGTCTTGCTAGTGGTCTATCAATTTTGTTGATCCTTTCAAAAAACCAGCTCCTGGATTCATTAATTTTTTGAAGGGTTTTTTGTGTCTCTATTTCCTTCAGTTCTGCTCTGATTTTAGTTATTTCTTGCCTTCTGCTAGCTTTTGAATGTGTTTGCTCTTGCTTTTCTAGTTCTTTTAATTGTGATGTTGTTAGGGTGTCAATTTTGGATCTTTCCTGCTTTCTCTTGTGGGCATTTAGTGCTATAAGTTTCCCTCTACACACTGCTTTGAATGCATCCCAGAGATTCTGGTATGTTGTGTCTTGGTTCTCGTTGGTTTCAAAGAACATCTTTATTTCTGCCTTCATTTTGTTATGTACCCAGTAGTCATTCAGGAGCAGGTTATTCAGTTTCCATGTAGTTGAGTGGTTTTGAGTGAGATTCTTAATCCTGAGTTCTAGCTTGATTGCACTGTGATCTGAGAGATAGTTTGTTATAATTTCTGTTCTTTTACATTTGCTGAGGAGAGCTTTACTTCCAAGTATGTGGTAAATTTTGGAATAGGTGTGGTGTGGTGCTGAAAAAAATGTATATTCTGTTGATTTGGGGTGGAGAGTTCTGTAGATGTCTATTAGGTCTGCTTGGTGCAGAGCTGAGTTCAATTCCTGGGTATCCTTGTTGACTTTCTGTCTCGTTGATCTGTCTAATGTTGACAGTAGGGTGTTAAAGTCTCCCATTATTATTGTGTGGGAGTCTAAGTCTCTTTGTAGGTCACTCAGGACTTGCTTTATGAATCTGGATGCTCCTGTATTGGGTGCATATATATTTAGGATAGTTAGCTCTTCTTGTTGAATCGATCCCTTTACCATTATGTAATGGCCTTCTTTGTCTCTTTTGATCTTTGTTGGTTTAAAGTCTGTTTTGTCAGAGACTAGGATTGCAACCCCTGCCTTTTTTTGCTTTCCATTTGCTTGGTAGAGCTTCCTCCATCCCTTTATTTTGAGCCTATGTGTGTCTCTGCACGTGAGATGGGTTTCCTGAATACAGCACACTGAGGGGTCTTGACTCTTTATCCAGTTTGCCAGTCTGTGTCTTTTAATTGGAGCATTTAGTCCATTTACATTTAAAGTTAATATTGTTATGTGTGAATTTGATCCTGTCATTATGATGTTAGCTGGTTATTTTGCTCGTTAGTTGATGCAGTCTCTTCCTAGTCTCGATGGTCTTTACATTTTGGCATGATTTTGCAGTGGCTGGTACCGGTTGTGCCTTTCCATGTTTAGTGCTT
The DNA here is from genome assembly GCF_028885625.2 of Pongo pygmaeus. NCBI lineage: Eukaryota > Metazoa > Chordata > Mammalia > Primates > Hominidae > Pongo > Pongo pygmaeus. The sequence goes on along the minus strand of NC_072373.2, from coordinate 149,783,104 downwards.
CCTTCAGGAGCTCTTTTAGGGCAGGCCTGGTGGTGACAAAATCTTTCAGCATTTGCTTGTCTGTCAAGTATTTTATTTCTCCTTCACTTATGAAGCTTAGTTTGGCTGGATATGAAATTCTGGGTTGAAAATTCTTTCCTTTAAGAATGTTGAATATTGGCCCCCACTCTCTTCTGGCTTTTAGAGTTTCTGCTGAGAGATCCGCTGTTAGTCTGATGGGCTTCCCTTTGAGGGTAACCTGACTTTTCTCTCTGGCTGCTCTTAACAATTTTTCCTTCATTTCAACTCTGGTGAATCTGACAATTATGTGTCTTGGAGTTGCTCTTCTCGAGGAGTATCTTTGTGGCATTCTCTGTATTTCCTGAATCTGAATGTTGGCCTGCCTTGCTAGATTGGGGAAGTTCTCCTGGATAATATCCTGCATAGTGTTTTCCAACTTGGTTCCATTCTCCCCGTCACTTTCAGGTACACCAATCAGACGTACATTTGGTCTTTTCACATAGTCCCATATTTCTTGGAGGCTTTACTCGTTTCTTTTTATTCTTTTTTCTCTAAACTTCCCTTCTCACTTCATTTCATTCATTTCATCTTCCATCACTGATACCCTTTCTTCCAGTTGATCGCATCGGCTCCTGAGGCTTCTGCATTCTTCACGTAGTTCTCGATTCTTGGTTTTCAGCTCCATCAGCTCCTTTAAGCACTTCTCTGTATTGGTTATTCTAGTTATACATTCTTCTAAATTTTTTTCAAAGTTTTCAACTTCTTTGCCTTTGGTTTGAATATCCTCCTGTAGCTCGGAGTAATTTGATCATCTGAAGCCTTCTTCTCTCTGCTTGTCAAAGTCATTCTCCGTCCAGCTTTGTTCCGTTGCTTGTGAGGAACTGCGTTCCTTTGGAGGAGGAGAGGCGCTCTGCTTTTTAGAGTTTCCAGTTTTTCTGCTCTGTTTTTTCCCCATCTTTGTGGTTTTATCTACTTTTGGTCTTTGATGATGGTGATGTACAGATGGGTTTTTGGTGTGGATGTCCTTTCTGTTTGTTAGTTTTCCTTCTAACAGACCGGACCCTCAGCTGCAGGTCTGTTGGAGTACCTGGCCGTGTGAGGTGTCAGTCTGCCCCTGCTGGGGGTGCCTCCCAGTTAGGCTGCTCGGGGGTCAGGGGTCAGGGACCCACTTGAGGAGGCAGTCTGCCCATTCTCAGATCTCCAGCTGTGTGCTGGGAGAACTACTGCCCTCTTCAAAGCTGTCAGACAGGGACATTTAAGTTTGCAGAGGTTACTGCTGTCTTTTTGTTTGTCTGTGCCCTGCCCCCAGAGGTGGAGCCTACAGAAGCAGGCAGGCATCCTTGAGCTGTGGTGGGCTTCACCCAGTTCAAGCTTCCTGCCTGCTTTGTTTACCTAAGCAAGCCTGGGCAATGGTGGGTGCCCCTCCCCCAGCCTCGCTGCCACCTTGCAGTTTGATCTCAGACTGCTGTGCTAGCAATCAGCAAGACTCCGTGGGCATAGGACCCTCTGAGCCAGGTGCAGGATATAATCTCCTGGTGCGCTGTTTTTTAAGCCCGTCAGAAAAGCGCAGTATTCGGGTGGGAGTGACCCGATTTTCCAGGTGCCGTCTGTCACCCCTTTCTTTGACTAGGAAAGGGAACTCCCTGATCCCTTGTGCTTCCCGAGTGAGGCAATGCCTCACCCTTCTTTGGCTCGTGCACGGTGCGTGCACCCACTGACCTGTGCCCACTGTCTGGCACTCCCTAGTGAGATGAACCCGGTACCTCAGATGGAAATGCAGAAATCACCCACCTTCTGCGTCACTCACGCTGGGAGCTGTAGACCAGAGCTGTTCCTATTCGGCCATCTTGGCTCCTTCCCCCCACGACACACTGCATTTCCTTATCAGGCTTTCTGATAATACAGGAGATCCTCTGGTCATACACTTTAAACCTTAGAGCATTTATACATTCAAAAAAGTTTAGCCTCAGGGCAAGTCAAAGCAGCTCATTACATGAAAAAAAATGACATTAGTTATTAAGCATAGTTATTTTAGTTTGACCATAGAAGAGCTTTTGTTTGTCATTTGTTTTCAATTACATTTGATTTTGCATGTAGGATATATAATAAAAAAGGAAAAGTATAAATGCATATATTTAAGGAAGAGAATTTAAAATAAACAAAAAAAGATTTGGACCAACACTATCAACAGCTGTGGTTCTATCACTGATGTCTTACAGAGTTTTACTTTAGACTTAGGTACATGATTAGGCTTCCAACCTAAGCTGCTGTTTTATTAGATCTTCTGTCTATCTGCCATCTCAGTGGTCAGTCGTTCATTCAATATTGATTCATTTTCCAATGAGGTATCATGCCAGGTACAGAAGCTACACAAATAAAGAGACAGGACCTGACCTCCAGGGGCTAGGTGTCCAACAGAAGATTCAGACATGTAAGCCAAAAATTACAGGCAAGTGCTGTGAAAGAACTATGAACAAGGTGGCAGCAGAGCAGAGTGAGGGAAGACAAAAATACTGCCTGGAGTTATCAGGCGGTAGCCTCAGGATTGCACTTGCATAAGATTGGTAAATACTGATTTCCTTAGGGAGTGAGTCCATGCACACCTGAGTTTGAAAGACAGCATTTACTTAAATCATTATTCAGAATTCAGCATACTCAGTGATACCTGTTTTCTACTCCAAATGTATAGTTGCTGTTGTGATATCTTTTCAACTCTCATTTCATGAATATATTGACTGACTTGAGGTCAAGTCTATGAAAACATGCATTGAATAATGAAGCCTTATAAGGCTTATAAACAAAAATAAGATTATTTATAACAATTTGTTGGAAAAGTTTTTGGCAATTATTTCCATAATCGATGGATGTTTTCATATAAATAGGTTGCAAATGGTATACTAAAACATGGAATTAAAAATAATTCCACTATAAATTTAGCCATTGTATATTTAAACTTAATTCATTTTTATTGCTTGATCTGGACTCAAACTAGAATCACTTCTGTCAGCAGCTAAGGGGGAAAGATAAAATTTAAAGGCCGGGAGCGGTGGCTCACGCCTGTAATCCCAGCACTTTGGGAGGCCGAGGCGGGCAGATCACTAGGTCAGGAAATCGAGACCATCCTGGCTAACACAGTGAAACCCTGTCTCTACTAAAAATACAAAAAATTAGCCGGGGGTGGAGGCAGGTGCCTGTAGTCCCAGCTACCCAGGATGCTGAGGCAGGAGAATGGCGTGAACCCGGGAGGCGGAGCTTGCAGTGAGCCGAGATCGTGTCACTGCACTCCAGCCTGGGCGACAGAGCAAGACTCCCTCTCAAAAAAAAAAAAAAAATTAAAATATTCTGGTAAAATATTTGTTATACAGTATGCAGTGATAAAAATGAGCATAGTTGAAGACAATCAATTCTTAAAAAATGGTAACATAAAATTTTTAAAGTCACTATTAATCGAACAGTTAATATTTAAAAAGCAATGAGCTGCCATTTTGTTCTTGTAATTATAATTTAGTGAGTAAAGGCCAGTAAAATTGACATTGTATTATCCTGTCTCTGCTAGTGTAGTTATACAGTACTTTGGGAATACTTTCTGGAACCTAAAATTATTCATATTTTTGATCCAGCAGTGCAACTTGTTAGACTTTATACAACAAAGCACACTAATTTAAAAAAACTAGATAATCTATATACTATAAAAATTACTTTATGCATTATTGACAAATGCAAAAAAAGAAAAAATAAAACACCAACATTGACTGAATTTTACTACTAGTACTACTATTACTACGATTACTAATACAACCACTGCTAAAATCTACTGTGCTTTTATCATGTGTAAGACTCTCCAGTTGTTTTACATGGATATCATTTAATGAAAACAAAATCCCACTGTGTTAGTTATTTTATTATTCTGATCTTATAGATGAGAAAACTGAGGCTCAGGGAGGTAAAATTATTCATTCAGTATAATAAACTAGTAGTGGAGCAACCAATATACAACCAACTATCTGTGACTAGAGGTTGCACATGAAAACCAAATTCCATAATACACAGTAATATTTAATACTCACAGGGGTGTCATTTTTCAACATTACATATTACAACACCAAGCTTTAAAGAGATTCAGGCCAGGCGCAGTGGCTTACGCCTCTAAACCCAGCATTTTGGGAGGCCAAGGCAGGTGGATCACTTGAGGTCAGGAGTTCAAGACCAGCCTGGCCAACATGGTGAAACCCCCTTTCTAATTAGCCAGGCATAATGTCGGTGCCCGTAATCCCAGCTACTCAAGAGGCTGAGGTGGGAGAATCGCTTGAACTGAGGAGGTGGAGGCTGCAATGAGCTGAGAGTGTTCCATTATACTCCAGCCTGGGCGACACAGCGAGACCCTGTCTTAAAAAATAATAATAATAATAAGAGTTGCAAATTCCAGAGTCACAAATTAGTTAAAAAAAGTCCGATGTCTTATGATTCTAGAGTTAGACTATTAATCCTTGAGCTATGCTGCATTTTAAGACAAGATTGCAGAACCTGGGGTTTACAGATACTCTAATTTCATAAATTCTGGGGCCAGAATCTGCTTTGATTAAATGAGATCAGATGTGATCAGGTATATTCATGGTGATTTGAAATAATCAATAATTTATAAAATTACTGTGTAAATAATTATTAAATCTATTCACTCACTTGATCTTATAATTATGCCACAATGCAGCATAGGCAACCCTACGGTGTAATGACAAGTGAAAAGTGTAAGAGGAAAAAAAGATACATATATTGTGATTATTAATATACTAAAAAATGTGAAAAAGACTGGGCAGAAAAAGTAACCAAAATTGTTACTATAATGGTAGGATTATGGGTGATTTTTTTCATTTTTAATTTTCTCTGACTTGATAAAATTTTGAAACGTAAAAAACTTAAAGGAATAAAATTAAAGTATAGCAAATAATTTAAATATCAGATATTAAAAGCTGATCTTTTCCTGCCTACAATATGTAATGCATTTGTTTATGTTAAGGTTTCCTACTCTTTTTATAACATAGGTAGAATAAGACCAATTTTTCGGCTTCAGGTTTCCAAAATCTTACATATTTTATTTTACATTTCTCTCACTAATATGTTTAGAAAAATATAGATTGATAGTGTTATTCTAAGGGTTTTTTAAAACACTATCCAACCTATAAATAATTTTATAATCTTTCTAAGAGTTAATATATTAATAAACACATATATATATTTATATGTGTATTTATACATACGATCAGAGGTATAAATGAAAAAACGTATCCATACTTAAAATAACCTGAACCATCCTTCAGTGTTTTTCCAAGTATTTTGTTTAATATAATTAACTGATTGTGTGGGGCACATAAGCCTGCATATTGTCAACTACTCAGTTATGATTTATATATTTGATATGGAGGTGAAATTCCCTGAACAAAAACAGAAACTTCATGGAATCAACACAGGAAACTAATGGAAATGCACATATATTGTGAATAAGGTACTAGAATGTACAATACTGTGGTCAAAAGTAAACCATTCTGTAAAGAAATAAAAACTAGCAAAGAATAAGATTAAGAATAGTCTTAGGCTTCTAGTATTAGTCTTTTATTTCCATATTGCTTATCAACTCAATGTATTTATGAATTGAAATTATGCTTATGTTTCATTATATGTGATCAGAAGCCATTTAAAGCTTGTTCTCACATCTCTTATAAATCTCCACTGCCAAAATATTCCTGACAAATCAACCTATTGAAAAATCACTATGTCCTTCATGTATTTACCACATTTACACTTTGAAAATAAAAACAAAAATTGGTAAGGATTATGACATTTCCTTCACCAATATTCATTCTAAAGGAAGCATCCTAAATATAATACATTCCATTATATATATTATATTATAGTATATTTTATGTATATCATATCATATTATATAAATTATCACATTATTCACTTACAAATCCCTGTAATGAATCTCCTATTCTTTCCACATTTTAGAAGGTAACATGCCATCTTGAGTTTTGTGTGTTTTCATACTTTTGAAATTAGCTCTTTCATTGTTTACATACACAGATAACCTATATTAAGCACCCCTAGAAGAGTGTATGGTTTGTTGAGGACAAATCTATTCTATACTGCTATGCAACATGCATTCACAGTTTTTAACAAAGACAGGGAAACTATACCATCAAGCCTCTTACTTTATATATTTAAGTAATTATAAATGTTTACTGATGTACATAATGGTATCCAACTTTGGAAGCCTGTAAGCCTGTGTGTGTGTGTTTGTGTGCATATAGACATGTGCTTGTGTATCTGTATTGTAGCTAGATATCCAAAAATATTTACACAGCAATATAATTGCATATCAAGTTAAGAATCATTGTTACACATTAAACACATTTACATATGATAATGTATGTAACATATTATGTAACACATTACGTATTATAACATATTAATAGACCTGGCACAAATGTCAATAGTAAATTTGAATTAGGTTCCCTCTTTGAGGATCACTTTTGTAACCTGCAAAATTGGAATGAGTATCATAAATACTCATTGTTGTTTGATATTTATGTTAAAATAGTTTCCATTATCTACATAATTTTCATATTAAAACATAAGTAAAAATACTTTAAAAACTTAAAAACTGTTGATTGTAGAAAAGATGCAGATATATCTGTGCTCTATCAATACAGGTGAGCATTTCTGAGGATGTTCTAAGTTAGACTAAGTTTTTTGTTATTTTGTTTGCTTCTTTCACATTTCCATTTGGGAATCTATTCCATTTGGCCTCCTGTATGGAGAAATGGCGAAATGGTTTGTTTCAGTAATAAGGAAAGGGTCTTGGGAGAGTTTAGAAGGTCACAGCTTCTTGATCTCTGACAAACAGTGATTAGTAAAAGTGAATGTTCAAACTCCATTACCTTGGGAACAATTAGGCAAATAAATCCAGGGGCTGAGGGGAAAAGATAACGTGAAAATTAATGTCGTATTTATCTATCTATTCTCCTATTTTCTTTGCTTTGTGTCTAATTTGTACGGTTTGACACTGTGTAGTTTCAGATATAGGTTTTGACTCTGGATAAATGTAATCTCAAAGGATTTATGAAATATAAACAATCATACTTTCAGAAAATCTATTTTTCCAGAGTATTTGATCAATATGATGATGTGTAAATAAAGACACTGAGTGGAGAATTAAAGTGATTATACAGACCATCTAAAGGACATAGGGAACTACAGCAGGATTTGGGACCTAGACGTCTGAATTACTCAATTTGACTGTTACAGTGTTCAAATTTTCCCGTTAAAGTCCAAAAACTACATTCAACATTGAGTATACAGATACCACCAAACTAGCACTTCAGGTTTTTTAATTTTTTTTTTTGTAAAAGGGAAGACAGATTACTGAATTTTAGTGCCCTGTTTTTGTAGAAGTGTAAGACCAATGCTACTTGGAAATTATCTACAATAAAAAATTAAGGCCATATTTATAGTTTTACACTAAGTGAACATTAAAAGGTAAAAGGAATACTGAAGAAAATATAGAAAAACACTCTAAGTCTCTAAGACAAATAATTTTGTAGTTAATTAGCTTTCAGTACTGCCTGTTCATAAATACAATTTTCATTATACAATCATACAGTACATTTTGTTTCATGCTCTACATTTTTAAATTATGTTAAAACAAGTTACCATGGTTTTATTATCTTGATAGTGATTTTAATGCTTTAAAATGTTCTGTCCTATACATTTTAAAAGTATATCGAACATAAAAAACTGAAAACCAAATCTGATATTTTTATAGCATATTGACAAATCAACACAAATACACCAACAAGGCTCTTACTTGATATATTTAAGCAATTCACAAATATTTATTGATATGCTCAGTGATATCAAACTTTAGAAGCCTGTAAGTATATGTGTGTGTGTTTCTGTGAGTGTGTGTATGAAAACATATACTTACTGTATCGTAGATGAATACACACAAAAAAATGTACACAGGAATATAACTGAATATCAAATTAAGAATCAGTAGTACAACACATTAAGCTCTCATATTCTGCTAATGGAGTTGGCACAAATGTCAATACTGAATTACACATTACATTATCCCTTTGAGCCTCAGTTTTGTAATCTGTAAATTGGAATGAAAACACCAAACTCACAGGATAAACCAAAACAATATTATAATATGATTCAATATATCCTACATAAATATCAATTGAATCTGGATTTTGATGGTTACAGATAGGCAAAAGTAGGCACTATATTACCAGGTTAATTGTTGCATTAAAATGTATTATAGTGTTCCAGCCTGGATTATGGCGAAACCCTGTCTGTATAAAAAATACAAAAATTAGCAGGGTGTAGTTGCATGTGCCTGTAGTCCCAGCTACTTGCAGTGGCTAGGCGGGGAGGATCGCTTGAGTCTGGGAAAGTCAAGGCTAAGGTGAGCTGTGTTTGTGGGTGAAACCCTGTCTCAAAAAAAAAAAAAAAAAAGCATTATAGTGTTAATCTACTAGATTCAAATATTTGCAATCATCTACAAATAATTAATATCAAATTGTTCTACATCTTGGATTAAACCCAACTGTAAATGAAAGGATTGCCAATGATAGTGACAGTGTTAATATTTCAATGACATATTTAAAAATAAGAGAAACACCTTTTGAATTTTTTGTCTTCTTTGTAGTTAGGATGCCATCAACAGCAAATAATAGGACATTGACTCAAACTTAATTGAGTCACAAGGAATTTTTTAAATCATTTCACATAATGAGCTAGAAAAAGGGAGGAAGTTTTCTTGATTGGTTAGTTTAGTTGCTCAGAGGCATTATCAGGGTTCCAGATTCTTCCAGTTTTTTCAATCTGATATTTTTAGCATGGAAGCATGGTCCTCAGGACAGCTCTCTGCAACAGTGCAAAATAACTATCACATTTCCAATTATCATGTCCAAACATGGCAATCGCCAATAAAATGTAAGGCCATCTCTCATTCACAGAGAAAGAATTGGTTATGTGCATCTCAGTTTGTGAGAATACTGTAGATAATGGATCTAATTAGATCTCACCATATATAACAGATTTAATTTGATCTTGGAGTAATTTGTCATACTTTTGTCTTGTGCCCAACCCTAAATCAATATTAAAAAAAAAGAAGCAAGATGCCTATGACTAGCTTAGTAAAATTGAAGCTCCATTTAAAAGAAAGTGTGGGAGTTAGTGAATTTTTGTATGAACAACCCAGACTGCTTCATCCAACCTGAAAGCACTATTTAAAACTGATTCACTCATTGATTCACTCATAAATATAGACAATTCCAAAGAACAATAGAAACAAACATTAATGGCTAATGTAGTATGCCAAAGGTAACCCTATGTTAAAGAATTCAAATGAAAGAACAAACAAAAACCCCAAAACATTTTCATGTACATTAAATGATACAGTATCATGATTAAATTAATTAATTAGAAGACCTGAGTTGGAGTATTTGCTGATTTCCTGGGTGTAAATATTCCTTCCCTGGTACACTTCAAGCTACCAACTTGTAGTCAAGCGCCTACTGAGCTGACTTCAGGACTCCACTGCCTCCATTAATGGGTTGCTCAACCTCCACCCTTGTCTGCCTATCATGTACTTTCAACACAACTACCAGAATAGTGTTTTTAAAACTTGTCCTGTCACTCACTCCAGAGATCAAGGTGTTCCACTGGCTCTCGGTATCATCAGAGTCCAGAATCCTTACAATTGTCTACAAAGTTCTACCTCAACTTGCCGCTGTTCCTTTTCTGACTATATCTTCCCTGTGCTCCTTCCATTTTAGCTACATGGTCTCCTTGCTATCCCTAATTACTCCAGGTTTGCTTGTCGCTTAGGACCTCTGCCTGAATTTAGCGAATGCCTTCACTTTCTCGGCTCATTGCAAGTTCCGCCTCCCGGGTTCACGCCATTCTCCTGCCTCAGCCTCCTGAGTAGCTGGGACTACAGGCGCCCACCACCATGCCCAGCTAATTTTTTTGTATTTTTAATAGAGACGGGGTTTCACGGTGTTAGCCAGGATGGTCTCGATCTCCTGACCTCGTGATCCGCCCGCCTTGGCCTCCCAAAGTGCTGGGATTACAGGCTTTAGCCACTGCACCCGGCTGTTCACTTTCTTTATTTAAATGATGTCTTTCTATGAAGTTCAATTAATCTGAGGTCCTATTGATAATTTATTTGAACTTGAAACTTTTCCCCTGTGTAACTTCATTCTTAGTCTGTTCTCCTCCTCTGATCCTCATGCCATGTACCACCTTCTCACTTACTATAAAATTTACCTATTTGTTATGTTTATGCTTTATTATTTGTCTCACTTGGCTATAATTTGAGCTTTAGAACAGTTCTTTTTTTATTATTATTTTCTGATATATCCCAAGTTCATAGAGCATTGTCTAGAAGCTGGTAGGCATTTAATAAATATCTGTTCATTGAATGAATAATAATTTCTAATACCCAAATAATGTTTAGAGAGTATGCATCCTTTTCTTGAAAACTGCTGTTCTTTCCAGTGGTCTTTTTAATATAGGGGCAAGGCTTTTTCTCAATGTGTGTCCTAGAAACAATTTGGTTCTCTAAATCACATGTTCAAATGATCAACCATATCTATTTTAGATTTGAAATTAAATAAGTAAACAAGTGCGATGATTTGCTGCTCATATGCCAACTATGAAATTGCTGTTTTGAAACAAGTAAGTGACCTACTTACCCTTCTTGTATACATGACGAAATTCAAAATTCAGGGTTTTTTTTGGTATCTTACAGTTATAATCACAGATGAACTATGAATATTTCCTTCTCTCAAGATATATAGTAAAATAATGGGAAATAAACATACAATCGGCTTTGAATCTCAAAAAAATTATTTTAAATAGAATAGTTTCTACCTTTAGAGTGTATTACAAACTTAAAATAGTGTCTTTCAAAAAACAATGACCAAATTCTGTTGGTAACTTTGTTATTTAATTTTATGTTATACACAAGCTGCTTGATTCATATATATCATGCATACTATTAATACAAGCAAGAAGAAAACATTTTCCAGATTTAAAAGTAATGTTTCAGTATTTTTTCCTCTTAAATTCAGGTTTTAGGAATGCAAAACTAAAAACAATATCTCACATATTTGTATGCCAGTGTAACAATCTTAGAGAATGGGGAAAATTGATGGTATATTCACAGAGAAAGAATTGGTTATGAACAGAAACCATTAGTGTAACTTGATGATATTTGTTCTTATTCTTAAAATTTATTTTTGAATCCTTCAATTATTTATCCTTGCCTGAATATGTTGATTTACTCTAGAGGCAACTGAATTAATTATTTGGTTGAGTAGAAAGAAAATTGCATTATTCTCTATGTTTCATGGCGGATCCATCATAGTCATTTTTTGTTGAACTGCAGGCATTCAAAGTTACTCAAAATGTATTTCCCATCAACTTGTCTCCAAGATAATTTTAGTTTTTTTTCTAAAAAGTTAAACACTTTCCTTTCTTTTAGCTTGATTGAAAGGTATGAATGTAGAAGTGAATATGGGATATAATTATTCGTTTGCCTGGGAATATACAACTCAATATTGAAGAAAAAGTACACTGGAGCACAGATACTACCATACACCAGAACTTACCATAGAGCTACAGTAGTCAAGATAGTGTGGTATTGGTGAAAGAATAAACAACAACAACAACAAAAATCAATGGAACAGAATAGATAGCCCAGAAAAAGACCCACATGAATATATTCAACTGATCTAAGAACAAAGATACTCTTTTTACCAAATAGCATGGGAATAACTGGACATATATATATATATATATATATATATATATATACACACACACACACACACACATATACACACACATATATATACACACACACACACACACACACATATACACACACATATATATACACATACACACACACACATATACATATATATTTACATATATAAAACCACTCACTGGATAAACATTTTGAAACACATATGAATGAAGGAGATTTACTATCTTAAGTAAGTAAATGTTCTGCAAATCAGTAGGTAAATGACAACTCAAAACAAAAATCTGCAAAAAACATGAAGCTGAAAGACATCGAATATGCAACAGAAATGTCTAACAAGCTATTCAATTCAAGCTCAGCCTCATAGACAATAATGAAAACATAAAATCAAACCACAATGTGACATAGTAGACTATGTTACTCAGATTGTCCAAAGTTTAAGTCTAAAATTACCAACCACTGTCAGGTATGAGTTACAATGGCACTTATTTCATTGTTGGTGGATATCTAAATTGGTAAAACTGATTTGAAGAATAATTTAATAGTATCTATTGCAAATGTTCATGTGTCTACCGCCATAAACAACAATTACTTTTCTAGCTATATGCACAAAATAAAATATGCCCACATCAATAAAAAAGATATTTGTGGCCGGGCGCGGTGGCTCATGCCTGTAATCCCAGCACTTTGGGAGGCCAAGGCGGGCAGATAATGAGGTCAGGAGACCGAGACCCTCCTGGCTAACACGGTGAAACCCCGCCTCTACTAAAAATACAGAAAAAAAATTAAAATTAGCCGGATGGCGGGTGCCTGTAGTCCCAACTACTGGAGAGGTTGACGCAGGAGAATGGCGTGAACCCGGGAGGCGGAGCCTGCAGTGAGCCCAGGTCGCGCCACTGCAGTCCAGCCTGGGAGACACCGGGAGACTCCGTCTCAAAAAAAAAAAAACAAAAAAAAGACAGTTGTAATTATGATTATAGCAGTATGATTTATAATGATGAAAAGAAGAGGGAAACTGCCTAAATGACAACACAAAGAGAATGTATAGATAAATTATATATGTATATGAAATATATGAAATGATTTATCTATACATTCTCTGTATATATACACATATATATACATTCTCTCTATATATACACACATATACACATTCTCTCTCTATATACACACATATATATACATTCTCTATATATACATTATCTCTATATATACACACACATAAATTTTATATATATATATTTCATAGATGAACTATTAGAAATAAATGAACTAGACTACTTGAATTAATATATTAGAATCCTACAAATATTTTGAATGCAAAAGTAAATTGCATATGAAAACTGAATGCAGGGAGCTATTTCTATCAGATGTTGACTAGAATAAACTACTATGAAGGACGTTAGTAGGATAATCAGATACATTTAAATATGTGTTGTATATTACATAATTGAATTACATTATGGTTGTATGAGAGAATTCACTTGTTTTGAGAAACAAGTAGTAAGGTGTGAAGTTGTAAAGTTCATATTGTCTACAACTAAAGAGTCTCAGAAATATAAGTAGAATGTGTTTAAAAAAATAATTGTAATGAGAGTTTATAATGCAATTCTATTAAAAAGAGATTGTGATTAGTCAGAGTTCTATATGAACCAGGAACTCTGATTCTAAGGGCAGGAGAACATAGATGTCCCAGCCTTGAAGAGAAGCAAATCAGCCCTTTCTCTGCCTTTTTGTTGTATTCAATGGATTTGTTCTTAACAGAATGGATGAGGACCCCTCACATTGGTGGGGACAATTTTCTTTACTAAGTCTATGGATTCAAATGCTAGCCTCTTCCAGAAACTCTCACAGATATACCCAGAAATAATGTTTTACCACCTATCTGAGCATCCTTCAACCAAGTCAAGTTGACACATAAAATAACCATCACAGCAATAATTACACAATGTGAACAAGTATATTTTGTTTGGTGGCTCTGTGTGTGCCCTAAAAGCAGAGAATATAAATGTATAAATCCATTCTTCACTCATTAAAACTAAGCATGGACTTGACCCCAAATACAAGCATAACCTATTCCAAAAATTACATTGTATAAGTGACATTCTGTCAATATAATCCAATGAAGAATTACATCAGCAACAATAATAAAATTATTTTAAAAATCTATTCACTACCTCATATTTAAGAAAGATAATTCTAATATGGCAATGTTCTGAGGGAAAGCGTAAATTAGTATAATTATTTTTTTCATAAAGACGTAATATATTCTCATAGTAATACATACAAACCAAAAGATGAAAGAATGGGCATAAACATTTGGGTAACAAAAAGACCTGTGAAACATATCTAAAAATCTTTAAAAATATGAAATCATACAGAGAATAAGGCTTTATGATTCGAGGTTGGAAATCTGACAAAAAAACAAAACGTAAAAATGAAGAACTTCAACTTTTTGTTTTACTTTCTTTATGCAAGTCACATCCTGCAAAAAGAAAATGCAGGGATTTGCATTTTAACTGGTATTAAATAACTTAGTGAAGGGAAATTGACTAAAAATTTGGAAGAGATTTACTCAATTATATTAATTTGTAAATATAAAAAGGATCTCTAGGTATTGACTACATTCTATAGTTTAGTAAAACTTGTTATGAAAAAACTTAAATAATAGCTGAATTATATAACAACATATTGCCAAAGAGGAAATTGCATCAAAACAACTGTTAAACTGATATGTTGAAATAATTATTCATGATTACAAGGAACTGAAAAATAGGTGTAGAAGTTTAGAAACATTCAGGTACATGTACATTTTTTATAAGCTTAGATTTTAGATCATGTACAAATTACAGAAGAAAAGTTTTATACTGAAGGTCAAGCCAAAAAGTAACAAAATTTGTAAGACAAAGTGAAAGGAAAATATATCCTACAATAAGCTAACATCTGAGGGAAAAAAATACTTAAGGAAACAAATAAGAAAGAAACTTTAACTTACGTTGGCAGTAAAGACAAAACCAAAAACAAACAAGGGGAAAGAGTTCTATTTCTAAGTGAAATGGTGTAATATTAGTATATACAGAAAACTGTGAGAAAATATAACTTTGATTTCAACTTCTTTCTTCTCTATCAAAGACAAATTGGAAAGGCTGAACAAAAATTGTTTGAGTGTACTTGAAAAACCTGAGATAACTACTCACGCTTTTACCCTATAGGTTTTCAGTATATTTTCCTTTTTGTATCAGTGATCAATTACCAATAGCATACATCTTCTCTCATTCACTCACCATTTTAACCAATGACACTCATTTTTGAGATGACCATCTAGAAAAGAATTTGACTTATATATATATATGTAACAATGTATTGAAAGGCCTAAATTTGTTGGGAGCACAAGTAGCAAACATCTTTATTCTAATGCAACTCCTGCTTTCCAACGTGCTTGATTTGCACTCTTCTCTGACCTATGACATCTCAGAAAAATCCCACAGCTTTCTAGTAAGCTTCAGGAATTAATACAGCTTGCCATGTTCATATTAAAATTTTCCTATAACATAATTGAAAATTCACAGCCCACCTCCTCTCCCTAACTAGTGTGATTCACGGCTTAGGAATCTTTTGTAAATAAGAAGCCATGGTCCATTTTCTGTTATTTCTAATTCTTTTTTGATAGAATCAATACAAAATTCTTAAATTTTCAACCCAGAATTTGATATCCAGCCAAACTAAGCTTCAAAAGCGAAGGAGAAACAAAATCCTTTACAGACAAGCAAATGCTGAGAGATTTTGTCACCACCAGGCCTGCCCTACAAGAGCTCCTGAAGGAAGCAGTAAATATGGAAAGGAAAAACTGGTACCAGCCACTGCAAAAACATACCAAATTGTAAAGACCATCAACGCTATAAAGAAACTGCATCAATTAACGGGAAAAATAACCAGCTAACATCATAATGACAGGATCAAATTCACACATAACAATATTAACCTTAAATGTAAACTGGCTAAATGCACCAATTAAAAGACACAGACTCAAAAATTAGATAAAGAGTCAAGACCTATCAGTGTGCTGTATTCAGGAGACCCATCTCACCTTAACCTTAAATGTAAACTGGCTAAATGCACCAATTAAAAGACACAGACTCAAAAATTAGATAAAGAGTCAAGACCTATCAGTGTGCTGTATTCAGGAGACCCATCTCACCTGCAGAGACACACATAGGCTCAAAATAAGGGGATGGAGGAATATTTACCAAGCATAAAGAAAGCAAAAAAAAAAAAAAAAAAAAAAAAGCAGGGGTTGCAATCCTAGTCTCTGATAAAACAGACTTTAAACCAATAAAGCTCAAAAGAGACAAGGTCATTACATAATGGTAAAGGGATCAATTCAACAAGAAGAGCTAACTATCCTAAATATATATGCACCCAATACAGGAGCACCCAGATTCATAAAGCAAGTCCTTAGAGACTTACAAAGAGACTTAGACTCCCACACAATAATAATGGGAGACTTTAACACCCCACTTTCAACATTAGACAGTTCAATGAGACAGAAAGTTAACAAGGATATCCAGAAATTGAACTCAGCTCTGCACCAAGTGGACATAATAGACATTTACAGAACTCTCCACCCCAAATCAACAGAATATATATTCTTCTCAGCACCACATAGCACTTATTCTAAAATTGACCACATAGTTGGAAGTAAAGCTCTCCTCAGCAAATGTAAAAGAATAGAAATTATAACAAACTGTCTCTCAGACCACAGTGCAATCAAACTAGAACTCAGGATTAAGAAACTCACCCAAAACCACTCAACTACATGGAAACTGAACAACCTGCTCCTGAATGACTACTGGGTAAATAACGAAATTAAGGCAGAAATAAATAAGTTCTTTGAAACCAATGAGAACAAAGACACAATGTACCAGAATCTCTGGGACACAGTTAAACCAGCGTTTAGAGGGAAATTTATAGCACTAAATGCCCACAGGAGAAAGTGGGAAAGATCTAAAATTGACACTCTGACATCACAATTAAAAGAACTAGAGAAGCAAGAGCAAACAAATTCAAAAGCTAGCAGAAGACAGGAAATAACTAAAATCAGAGCAGAACTGAAGGAGACAGAAACATGAAAAACCCTTCAAAAAATCAATGAATCCAGGATCTGGTTTTTTGAAAAAATTAACAAAATTGATAGACCCCCTAGCTGGACTAATGAAGAAGAAAAGAGAGAAGAATCAAATAGAAACAATAAAAAATGATAACGGGGATATCACCACCAATCCCACAGAAATACAAACTACCATCAGAGAATACTATAAACACCTCTATGCAAATAAACTAGAAAATCTAGAAGAAATGAATAAATTCCTGAACACATACACCCTCCCAAGACTAAACCAGGAAGAAGTCGATTCCCTGAATAGACCAATAACAAGCTCTGAAATTGAGGCAGTAATTAATAGCCTACCAACCAAAAAAACCGCAGGACCAGATGGGTTCACAGCCAAATTCTACCAGAAGTACAAAGAGGAGCTGGTACCATTCCTTCTCAAACTATTCCAGACAATAGGAAAAGAGGGACTCCTCCCTAATTCATTTTATGAGGCTAGCATCATCTTGATACCAAAACCTGGCAGACACACACACACACAAAATTTCAGGCCAATATCCCTGATGAATATCAATGCAAAAATCCTCAATAAAATACTGGCAAATCGAATCCAGCAGCACATCAAAAAGCTTATACACCACAATCAAGTTGGCTTCATCCCTGGGATCCCAGGCTGGTTCAACATAAGCAAATCAATAAAAGTAATTCATCACATAAACAGAACCAATGAAAAAAACCACATGATTATCTCAATAGATGCAGAAAAGGCCTTTGATAAAATTCAACACCCCTTCATGCTAAAAACTCTCAATAAAATAGGTATTGATGGAATATGTCTCAAAATAATAAGAGCTATTTATGACAAACCCACAGCCAATATCATACTGAATGGGCAAAAACTGGAAGCATCCCCTTTGAAAACCAGCGCAAGACAAGGATGCCCTCTCTCACCACACCTATTCAACATAGTATTGGAAGTTCTGGCCAGGGCAATCAGGCAGGAGAAAGAAATAAAGGGTATTCAGATCAGAATGGAGGAAGCCAAATTGTCTCTGTTTACAGATGACATGATTTTATATTTAGAAAACACCATTGTCTCAGCCCAAAATCTCCGTAAGCTGATGAGCAACTTCAGCAAAGTCTCAGGATACAAAATCGATGTGCAAAAATCACAAGCATTTCTATAAACCAGTAATAGACAAACAGCCAAATCATGAGTGAACTCCCATTCACAATTGCTATGAAGAGAATTAAATACCTAGGAATACAATTTACAAAGGATATGAAGGACCTCTTCAAGGACAACTACAAACCACTGCTCAAGGAAATAAGACAGGACAAAAACAAATGGCAAACCACTCCATGCTCATGGCTAGGAACAATCAATACTGTGAAAATGGCTATACTGCCCAAAGTAATTGATTCAATGCTATCCCCATCAAGCTACCAATGACTTTCTTCACGGAATTAGAAAAAAACTACTTTAAAGTTCACATCGAACCAAAAAAGAGCCCATATAGCCAAGGCAATCCTAAGCAAAAAGAATAAAGCTGGAGGCATCAGACTACCTGACCTCAAACTACACTACAAGCCTACAGTAATCAAAACAGCATGGTAATGGTAACAAAACAGATATGTAGACCAATGGAACAGAGCAGAGGCCTCAGAAATAACTCCACACATCTACAACCATCTGATCTTTGACAAACCTGAAAAAAAAAACAAGAAATGGGGAAAGGATTCCCTATTTAATAAATGGTGTTGGGAAAACTGGCTAGCCATATACCGAAAACAGAAACTGGACCCCTTCCTTACACCTTATACAAAAAATTAACTCAAGATGGATTAAAGACTTAAACATAAGACCTAAAATCATAAAAACCCTAGAAGAAAACCTAGGCAATACCATTCAGTACATAGGCATGGGCAAAGCCTTCATGACTAAAACACCAAAAGCAATGGCAACAAAAGCCAAAATTTACATATTGGATCTAATTAAACTAAAGAGCTTCTGCACAGCAAAAGAAACTATCATCAGAGTGCCAGGCAACCTACAAAATGGCAGAAAATGTTTGCAATCTACCCATCTGACAAAAGGCTAATAGCCAGAATCTACAAAGAACATAAACAAATTTACAAGAATAAAACAAACAACCCCATCAAAAAGTGGGCAAAGGATATGAACAGACATTTCTCAAAAGAAGACATTTATAAGGCCAACGAACATATGATAAAAAGCTCATCATCACTGGTCATTAGAGAATACAAATCAAAGCCACAATGAGATACCATCTCACGCCAGTTAGAATAGTGATCACTAAAAAGTCAGCAAACAACATGCTGGAGAGGATGTGGAGAAATAGGAATACTTTTACACTGTTGGTAAAAGTGGAAATTAGTTCAACCATTGTGGAAGACAGTGTGGCGATTCCTCAAGGATCTAGAACCAGAAATACCATTTGATCCAGAAATCCCATTACTGGATATATACCCAAAGGATTATAAATCATTCTGCTATAAAGACACATGCACATGTATGTTAATTGCAGCACTATTCACAATAGCAAAGACTTGGAACCAACCCAAATGCCCTTCAATGATAGAATGGATAAAGAAAAGGTGGCACATATACACCATAGAATACTATGCAGCCATAAAAATTGATGAGTTCATGTCCCTTGCAAGGACGTGGATGAAGCTGGAAACCATCATTCTCAGCAAACAAACACAGGAACAGAAAACCAAAGACCACATGTTCTCACTCATAAGTGGGAATTGAACAATGAGAACACACAGACACAGGGAGGGGAACATCACACACCAGGGCCTGTCAATGGGTGGCAGACTAGGAGAAGGATAGCATTAGGAGAAATACCTAACGTAGATGGTGGGTCAATGGGTGCAGCCAACCACTATGGCATATGTATACCTATGTAACAAACCTGCATGTTCTACACATGTATCTCAGAACTTAGTATAAAAAGAAAACGGGGGTGGCAGGGGGGACAAAAGATGTTTATGATTGGTGCTCTGTGGAACAAGTTTTCACATTTTATATCTTTCACAGGGTACAGTTGTGGAACTCTTTTAGAAACTCCAAGAAATTTTGTAGTTCATGCTTTCCTGATTAAGCCATGAACTTTTACAATCCAATCCCATCAGCTCCTGCTTTTTCCTTGAGTACCTACTCAAGAAAAGCTTCCTGGCCAGGTGCGGTGGCTGAGCCCTATAATCCCAGCACTTTGGGAGGCCAAGGCGGGTGGATCACCTGAGGTCAGGAGTTCAAGACTAGCCTGGCCAACATGGTGAAACCCATCTCTACTAAAAATACAAAAATTAGCTGGGAGTGGTGGTGCGTCCTGTAATCCCAGCTACGTAAGGGGCTGAGACAGGAGAATCACTTGAACCTGGGAGGCGGAGGTTGCAGTCAGCTGAGATCGTGCCACTGCACTCCAGCCTGGGCGATAGAGTGAGACTCTGTCTCAAAAATAAAATAAAATAAAGTAAAATAAAATAAAGCTTCCTGCCTGAATCTCTCATCCCAATAGTCCACCTTCTTTGGCACAATACCATTCAAGACGGCTTAGAACCAGCTGTCTTCTTCTACCCAATTGATACAAGGGAAACCAACACATCCTTGTCATGAGAAACAATGAAAGTTTAGCTAGCTCTTCTTCTGCCCTCATTCTTCATAACCTAATATTGTGAGCTGTAGCTGCCAGCCTCACACCTATTCAGAATTATACAGTTGACAGGCAAGCAACAGCCTATTCATATGCTCTCCAAATTTCAGGTAGCACGTGACAATTTCTTCCAAGAAATCTCACAGCGCTCCATTTGGATGCACTGCCATAAGCTCACCAGTCCCTATAGCTCAGCAAACTTCTATTGTGAAGCAGGTAAGATACAAATTCCTTCCTTTAGAAAACACCGTCGGTGTTTACAAATGATTTTCTCAATACCCATTCACTTAGCTTGAGGGGTCAGGCATGCCAGCTCACTCCACTGACTGAGGAGGAGAAATCCCAAAGCTTTATCTCATAGGCCTATCCAACTCCACTATCTTAATTATTCCTCTCTATTTTCCAGTATTATCCTATATGGGCATGCAGGGAGCACTAAGGGTGAGAGAAACAGGATTGTTTTCTGGTGTCTTTTGGGGCATTCTGGAGGAAAATGGAAGTCTGATATTTAGGTGCTATCTTCTTCAACACGTGAAGGCATTTATTATCTACTATCTTTAAAAACGGGACTAATTCCATTCAGTATTTTATTACTATCTATACATGTACCTCTACATGTATATATAAATATATTTATTTCAATAACAAAATGGAGATTGATTTGTGGCAGTACTTTGATTAATACAGAATTCAGTCCACTTGAACTATTCAACTATGGATTAAAATATGGAGGACTATAGAACGTCTAATTTCTTGTTCATTGAAGTGACTATACCTATATCTAAAAATTGTTTCATGTTAGAGTTAGCTCTAATTTACATGAATTCATTCAAGGTTGTTAATATTAGAGTTAAGCTAATCTTCAACATTTGTAAAAATTCCTGGATTTCAATGACTCATAAGTTTGAGCAAAATCCCTTTGGTTATTTTTAAGCCAGAAGCAGGGGATAAGTGCACTTTTTCAATTTTAAGTTCAATTTAAACTTAGTGTGCTTCAATAATTCAGAAACCAATGAACTTTAAAAACTGAAGATTTTAGAAATCCAATTCTTGACTACTTAAGATTAGTTCAGAAGTTTAGCCAAGATACTTTCAATTACTTGAAAGCAATATGTTACAAAAATATTTCTTCTGGGTCTGTAGTATAAAACTGAGTAATTGTATTTTAAATACAGAATATAATATTAAATAATGCTTATGTGTTTTGTGGTACTGCATGAACAGAAGGAATTAGATGTATAAATTTAAGATATCAAGATATAGAAAAGTAAGACTTTGTATTGATATGAGCAATATCTTTTAAAATTAAGATTAAATAATTAGCTTATATTGAATGTTCTGATAAATTGATTTATTATATTTTAAACAAATATTTACACTGATTTTATTTACATATGATATGTAAATATTGACTATTCACTAATGTAAATGGCTTTGCATTACAATAAACTGTAAGTTTTACAATTGTAAGAACATAATTCTGGATTATCACTGTCTAATAGAACTTTCTGTGATGATGAAAATGTCAAATATCTGTGCTATCCAATGCAGTAGCCATTAGCCACATACGACTATTGAGCACTTTAATGTGGGTATTGCAATTAAGTAACAGAATGTTTATTTGTAATTTTATTAAAGTATTAATCTATATAGCCACATGTAGTTAGTGGCTAACATATTTGATTGTTCAGCCCTGGAATATAAGTATACTTGATATTCTTCTAGTATGCGCTTTTGTATACTTGAAAATTATATTTATTACAATACTTTGCAATCTTAGGGTACACAGATTATTAGGAAACTCAAAGGCTATTATTTCATTATTTTCAAACTAAAATTGTATGAAAACAAACTAATGATATATATGAAAGGGCAGCATATGTCCTTTATATGTCTAAAAATTTACCAGTACATATATTGTGTTGATATCAATAATCACTATGAAATAAGAATTGATCATCCCACGCAATACAGTTTTTTTAGATTTGTATAATTTTAAATAAAAATTTACAAGCCAGGAGATTATTGTAAGTATCTATTATTTCAAATTTTAAAAATGCAATCCTTTCTAGACATTTTAATTTCCCCACTTTCACCTTTTTACCTTTACATACATTTTTTGTATGTTTTTATACATCTATAGCTTTTTAAATTGGGAAAATAGGAAAGCACAAAAATTCTAAAATGTGAAAAATGTAAACAGCTTGTTTCTTCCATGACACATATGTTCTCTACAGGGGAACTCTGTAGTGCTGAGTTGCAAAAGATTCCATATTCAATCTGCCCTTGAGACTGTCTGCCCTCTTCTTATTTCCAAAGACGAATGTTTTCTATACCCTGCCAAATACCAGAAAGACTTGATTCATTCAAGGCTGAATTATTTACAAGAATCTTTTGCATTCCTCCTTTCAGGGACAAGGTTTTGTTTTGTTTTGTTTCTGTTTGGTTGTGTTCTATTCTGCAGTGATTTTTCAGGATGCAAATTATAAAAACAAATATGAAGAGCATCTGAAATATTTTATTTAAAGGTGCTGTCAGTTAGGAAAATGATACAAAATTCCATCCATTAATTTTTATTAGAGTTAATAATAATTCTACTTTATAGGACTATTGTGGGGACTTAAAAAGTTAATATAAATTGAGCATTGGTAATAGTATAGCACACATACGATTAATTAGCATTAACTTGTCATTTAAGGGAAAAATGTAGCCACTGCTACATTTCATTTTGAGGAAAGTACTAGAAATGAATTAGGATCTTTCCCACAATGTTTTACAGATTGTGTTTCTGAGGAAAGGTGGTGCTTTCAAGAATTGCATGATTTTGTTATAAATAATCTCAATAACAAAAATTATTATTTTGTCCCTCATATCCTCAAATGATATTAGTGAGCCTCCCTCATTGGAGTCAGTGTTTTAAGCTATTTCTCTAATAATGGAAATGGATTTGCCCTCTTCCGCCCACTTGCCCCTGCCTAGTCAATGTGATGCCTTTGCAAGAGTGCTGACTAGCATTACGAGATTATACAAACCCCCAATAGTAATTAACTCACATGTCATGGTCAGTTGGCTCAAATTATTTTAGTTCCTTTCTATCTTTCAGTCCAGGTAAGTAAAAAAATCATGACAATTTTCAAAAATTCTGATTATTTCATTCTTTTGGCAAGCCATGGATTGCATTTCACCTCCTTCTCATGAAACTTTTCTAATTATAGAAAAGAAATTCATTTGCAGAATAATATTTCTACCATATAAGCTAAAATAATTTTGGTAGTAATATTCTTGCACTATTTGTTAATAGAATAAATTTTACAAGAATAAGTGCTTTACAGTTTTTAAATGAATGTGTACATGCCATGACAGTTTTTTTCTATTATACCCCAAAGTAGAGAACTTGTACTTAAAAATAATTCGTTAATTAAATGTGAAATTATATGTTTAGAAAGCCAACTGTCCAAGGAAATAAAATAATTTTTAAAATCTTTATTTGCTTCAAGGGGCTTCAAATCAAGGTGATATTTTAAACATACTCATGGGAAACAATAATACAATGTTGTATGCAGTAAGTATCAACTGCTCGCTTTAGATAGTAAGTACCAAAGAGGAGGGACTTTATGTGGGTAGTAAGAGATTTTGGAAACATGCGTGGAAGAGTGAAGTCATAGAGAATGACATAAACAGAATTGTATAACAAATTTTAACATGGGTGGTATATTTGAGGTAAGATGCATAGACAGGAATCTTTTCAGGAAGAGCATGTGTAAGGAAAGCAGATTGGTGTCTTACTATGGGGTTTTAAATATAAATTTTTGAAATTTTAATCTACTAAAAATGGAGAGACATTAAAATTTAAAATCGGGATTTGTCTGTATTCTGCAAATCTTTAAGAAATTAATAGGTGGTTAAATATAGGATGTATCTGAACAGAAAGACTTAAAGAAAGGAAACAAGTTAGAAATTTATGGTGATGATAGTGGTAGTAAAATAGTAGTGACAGTAGGAGTAGCAAGAGTAATTTGTATTTCACTTTAAAGTTGTTATTTGACAGAGTTTCTTTACATACCTTATCTTATGTGGTTGAAGCAGGACTGATAAATGTCTGAATTAGAATTGAGGTAATGGGAACATTGAGAAGCGAGAAATGGAAGTTTAAAAAAATAGCATAGACAAGACATGGCAGTATTGGTATGTGGGCATAAACAAGACATCAGAGATAATGCTGAGATGAAAAGAGAAATAGCAAAATGAGAAACAGGAACTAGGTTGACAAGAAATCCTGTTAGTTTTTTTCTAAAGCATTCAGTTTGAAGTGACAGAAGAACATTAAAGCATAAATGCCCAGTGAGTAATTAAAACCTGGCAAATAATTACATAGAAGAAAGGCCAAGTCTAGAGATAACAGTGAATACTTCTCAAGAATACATTGTGAAAAAAATATAGAGAATTATTTGCTTTGAACAGAGATAGAATGAGGAAATTTGGAAAGCCTGAAAAATTTAATGTCATAGATATAATTAAATAAAAAAACTTTTAAGGAAAGAGAGCATAACCAACAGTTTGGTCAATATTCCAAATTTCAGTGACTGAGAGAGGGCTTTTGGATGGGGAAAAGCAATACTAATGAGCTTCATGTATGGACTTTCAAATTGCAGACTACAAGAGATATTAAGTGATGGATGGCAAAAATATTGTGTCAGGCGGCAACAGAAAAAAAAGACAAGAAATAAGAAGGGAACAATAGAAGAGCTTTACGGAGGTGAGAAGGTTTAAAGGCAGAGAAAAGAGAAAAATAGATAATCGCCATTCTGACTGTCATGAGATGGTATCTCATTGTGGTTTTGATTTACATTTCTCTAATGATCAGTGATGGTGAGCTTTTTTCGTATGTTTGTTGGCTGCATAAATGTTTTCCTTTGAGAAGTGTCAGTTCATATCCTTTGCCCACTTTTGGATGGGGTAATTTGTTTTTTTCTTGTAAATTTGTTTACATTCTTTGTAGATTCTGGATATTAGACCTTTGTCAGATGGGTAGATTGCAAAAATTTTCTTCCATTCTGTAGGTTACCTGTTCACTCTGATGATAGTTTCTTTTGCTGTGTAGAAGCTCTTTAGTTTAATTAGATTCCATTTGTCAATTTTGGCTTTTCTTGCAATCGCTTTTGGCGTTTTCATCATGAAGTCTTTGCCTATGCTTGTATCTTGAATAGTATTGCCTAGGTTTTCTTCTAAGGTTTTTATGGTTTTGGGTTTTACATTTAAGTCTTTAATCCATCTTGAGTTAATTTTTGTCTGTGGTATAAGGAAGGGGTCCAGTTTCTGTTTTCCACATATGGCTAGCCAGTTTTCCCAGCACCATTGATTGAATAGGAGATCCTTTCCCCATTGCTTGTTTTTGTCAGATTTGTTGA
Organism: Pongo pygmaeus; assembly: GCF_028885625.2. Lineage (NCBI taxonomy): Eukaryota > Metazoa > Chordata > Mammalia > Primates > Hominidae > Pongo > Pongo pygmaeus. The sequence continues at coordinate 149,757,064 of NC_072373.2, read as the reverse complement.
AGATCAGATGGAGATGTGTGGTGTTATTTTTAAGGTCTGTTTTTCTGTTCCATTGGTCTATATGTCTGTTTTGGTACCAGTTCAAGTCAGGAAAAAAACAGATGCTGATGAGGCTGTGGAGAAATAGGAACACTTTTACACTGTTGGTGGGAGTGTAAATTAGTTCAACCATTGTGGAAGACAGTGTGGTGATTCCCCAAGGATCTAGAACCAGAAATACCATTTGACCCAGCAATTCCATTACCGGTTATTTACCCAAAGGGATGTAAATCATTCTACTATAAAGACGCATGCACACGTGTGTTTATTACAGCACTATTTACAATAGCAAAGTCGTGGAACCAACCCAAATGCCCATCAATGACAGTCTGGATAAAGAAAATATGGTACATATACACTATGGAATACTATGCAGCCATAAAAAGGAATGAGATCATGTCTTTTGCAGGGACGTGGATGAGGCTGGAAACCATCATTCTCAGCAAATTAATGCAGGACTAGTAAACCAAACACCATATGTTTTCACTCATAAGTGGGAGCTGAACAATAAGAATACATGGACACAGAGAGGGGAACAACATATATCAGGGCCTGTTAGGGGGTTGGGGGTTGAGGGGAGGAAATTTAGAGGATGGGTCAATAGCTGCAGCAAACCACCATGGCACACGTATACCTATGTAACAAACCTGCATGTTCTGCACATGTATCCCAGAACTTAAAGTAAAATACATAAATAAACTGCACATGTATGTACTAAAAAAAGAAGAAGAAAGTGAGATTCAACATCTTAGAAATAGAGGAACAAAGAGATAAGCTTGATTTCCCTAAGGATGCAAAGAACATAAGTTCAAAACCAGAGGGAGAAAATGCCTTCTCACCCACACATTCTTGATATAATTTCCTAATTAAAGCTCACTGCAAGTGTAATGCCAACCAGAGCATTTTAAAGTTATCTTTTCATACAATAGCCATTAAGTAATTCTACTGATAACATCTGAACATTATAATATAAGGAAAAAGTTTGAGTATCAATCCTCTTGGAAAAAGAACATTTCTGTCATGAAGAGTCGTACAGTCATTCACATACCATTAGAGATCTCAAAAGTCGGCTCAAAGGGCAAGTATTCAAACCAGTGATAAAGGAAATCCAGTTCAAAGGCTCCTCATATTACTAAGTCATATTTTTATACTCAGATCCTGATTTTTGCAGCTTATAAAATTCTTTGTTTCAGATAACACACATGAATGGAATTTATAGTGTTTTGTTCTTAATACGAACCATGCTTTCCACTTTTACTAGTTCTATTCCACATTTGTTGCGATAGTCAGGTCATTTCCTTCTGACTACATAAACTGAAAAAGCCTTCTTGAGAGGAAGAATGGAAAGAAATGCTTAATACTAGCAGAACAATAAGGTCCTGTGTGTCCCAGAAAATAGAAGAATAATATTCCAAATAACTTCTTTCACCTACAGTAGCTTTCTGTGACAGTTAACTGCATAGTATTCACTTTACAACATGTTCACACCAGTTTTCTTTCAAGTAAAACAGTGTTGGCAGTATTAATAACCTGTTAAGATGGAAACTGTTTAGAAGCAAGTGAGTAAGTTATAAGTCAATAAAACTCCAAGTCACTCTTCCAAAAGAAAGTTTATTTGAGTTAAGGTTAAATTTGCCTTCTAAACTTCCCTAGTATCAAAGTTTCGAGAGGATCAATATTTTTAGTTTCTTAGGCCAAATTGCCTGTATGATACTCTTTTATCTTACAGAGAGATAGCCTACATAGAGTTCTAGTATGAAAATATAGTTCTCAGACTATTTTTAATTTCTCCAGGCCTGGTGTATTTACACTAAAATAATACTCATTCATTTTCCACCAATGTGTAAAGCACCTAATATTGACTAGAAAATGCTATCTGTTCTTTACCTCTCTATGATCCATCCACTTACTCTCCCAAGAAACCTGAGCCATCGTAATCAGAAACACACTTTCCCAACAGTATTGCTATTATTGGTCATTTTTACCTCTAGTCCCTAGCACTGAGTAAACAACTGATTTTTTTCTCAGATTTAATTAAATACTGGGGTTTGAATTAGTGGCAGCATCAACAAAATATTGGCATTTCAGACACACCTATTTTTCAGAGCTAAAAAATAATTCTATTGGCTTCACTTACAGTATGACTAATGAAATATCTTTCAAATTACTTGGAAAATAAAGAGAAGCAATTATATCTGAGGACCATTCTTAATTATAACATAGTACTTTACTTTTCAGCTTAAAAGTGTTTTTGCCTATACCAATACCCTGTGGCTAAACCATAGTTTCAATTAAATAAGAGGCCATTAGTGATCAACAAAACAATTTCAAAGTATTGGATGGATGGTACTTGACATATAGTAAGTGCTAAATAAATGTTGGATATTATTACATTTGAAAAAAAAATCTCAAAGTGTTGTCACTTTCCCAGACTAAAAAGCTAATTTTTTAATGCAATGTAAGAAGACATTGATCTTTACAGAGAGAGATTAATTAACAATATATAATAAAATACTAAAAAACAGACATTTTAGATAAAATAGTCCATTTTAGGTAAATGTATTTTAGATAAAATAGGACATACTTTTACTTACTGTTAATTTTGGTGAAGCATTTTGGTTTCTTGTGTTCTTTTATTGTTGTTGTTGTTTTAGCATGAGATTATCATAGTGAGGAAGCAAAGCATATAAGAATGTAAATTCCTGTGAAACATGCCTATATGAGACATATTTTCCTTGCAGTATAATTTTGACTGATTTCAACTAAATTAAATAGTTAAGGAACATCCTCTGATAGATTTTCTGTTGTAATAGTTTACATGGCCTTATTGAAAAGATTAAAATATTAACTGAATATATATGGGATTATATAATATCCCATCTTTGTGCTGTATAGCCCAGGAAATATAAATGAATAAATGAAATTTAAATCGAACCTCTGCTCCACAAGGTACAGCCATATATACCATAGATCCTCTATTCTTATTTCTTACTCTTTCAATATAGTATAAATTGGAGACAGTTACTTATCCCTAACTTTTAGTTTCTCCTCATCCTCAGCAACCAATTCAAATTTTTGTAGAAGCTGAGTACTTTTTGATTTGTCTTCTAGCCCTTTTTCTCTTTCCTTTTATGTCTATTATTTCTTTTTCCAACAAGCTAATCTTGAGATAAAGGTTACTCATTCCTGCCTTTCCGGTTCTCCTCTTCTCACCTCTCCTCTCTTTGTATCTTCTCTTCCTCTCACTTCTTCATTCCTCTCTCTGTTTCCCCCTTTCGCTCTCTCTCCTCATGATTCAATTATCTATATCAAACTTCCAGGAATGGATCTGGCAATAGCAGAATTCTTTTTTTTTTTTTTTTTTTTTGAGACGGGGTCTCACTCTGTTGCCCAGGCTGGAGTGCAGAGGCACGATCTCGGCTCACTGCAACCTCCGCCTCCCAGGTTCAAGCGATTCTCCTGCCTCAGGCTCCCGAGTAGCTGGGACTACAGGCGTGCGCCCCCACACCCAGCTAATTTTTGTATTTTTAGTAGAGGCAAGGTTTCACCATGTTGCCCAGGATGGTTTCAATCTCTTGACCTCGTGATCTGCCTGCCTCGGCCTCCCAAAGTGCTGAGATTACAGGCGTGAGCCATCGCGCCCAGCCAGAATACTTTATTAGAGAGTAAGAAGAATCTCTGCAGGCAAAGACAGATTTGTCTTTAAAGTTTGAAGAATCTTGGTGGTGGGAGTGAAACGTCTGTGAATATTTTCTTGTTAAATATTTTTGCCCATGTTGCAAACAAGTATTGTCAAAGGTCTCAGATGAATCTGCCTAACTGACCTTGAATATCAATATTAAACTTAGGTTAGAAAAAAAGTGATATTGCTGTCTAGTGCTTTAACACCTTGCTTTACAGCTAACAAGATTCTCTTCTTCGAAATGAATAAAGCCCGTTAGACACTGTAGTCAATTATCTCTCTCTCTATGAGTATTTTATTTAAAGATTGAGATAGAACCACTTAAGTCATGAAGATAGTTATCCATCTACAGTCCTGGGCACTTAGGGATGATCTTTTCCATGGATAAACTTTATTTTGACTCATTAAAAGGAGCATATGGAAATAATTCCAATTTTACTTACCTGGTGTGCCAGATAAGAGAAACTATGGCCAGTAATACTTTAAACTGTACTATGCTTTATAGCTTCCCAAACCTGCTCACTTACAGTATTGCATTTGACCCCCAGCACCCTGTGAGTTAGCTATTATTATTTCAATTTCACAGATGTGGCACCTTGAGCTCAGAGAGGTTAAATGACTTGTCCAAGTTCAGATAGTAAGTGACAACAGGGCCTGGAACTTATGACTTCTAAAATTGGCTCCAAAGATAGCTATTCATTTTCACAGACAAAACCAGAGTCTAAAATTTATTATGTGGATAATGGGTTATTCATTGCCTTTTGTGTTTTCTCACGAGGAAGAGACACCAGGACAGAGACACTCGACATATCGAAAGTGATGGGGGGTAGAGAGATCAAGCAAGCTGGTTGGACTGTTGGGCCTCTCTCTCTATTTCCCTATATGATGCCTTATGAATACTGTATGACATCTGCCACAATAGCCCTTGTACCTTGAATCCTTTCAACAAATCATAAAAGATACAATGATTGGGTCTCTATAACCATAGAAAATTGAATGCAAAAGAAAAACCTTTCTTTTTTTTCCCTTTCCATCCAATTTGCCAGGAGTCATCCTATGATCATACATGAGATAGGGATCGCAGCTGTATCTCTGATTGAGGTTATGGTCACAGGGATGAGTGGCAGTGGGGCCAAACCCCGCATGGTCACATTAACAGCTATTCTCTATCGCTGTGTTCTGAACTCAGCGGCTGCCTAATAAGTGGCTGCCTGACTGAAGCATCAAATGAACACAAGAAAGTCACTTCTGAAGCCCTGCCTACTTTGGTCTCTGGGTCTATTGAAGTGAGTTCCTTGAGATACTTATTCCCTCACAAGTACACTGAGTACTTGCAAGTCCCAGCCTCAGGCTCATTCTCAGTAACCACGTCACAACTCTGCATGACAAAACTTTTCAGGGTCCTTTTTACAGACCACGCTCCAACGGTGAGTAGTGAAGTGAGTTACAGAATTGTCTCTGCTAACAAACCTGACTGCGGCACGTGTTCCGCCAACCCCTACTCAGTTTCTCCCCCTGTTCTTTTCTTTGTATTTATTGCTTTGGGAAACACTTCTTTCTTTTTAACCAAGACTTGTTTTTCTTCTCTTCTTTGCATAGAGTAATGCTTTATCTCATGAATCCCCAACACGCGCATATGAACAAAGATTATGATAGGGACATTTTTTCTTCCATGTCTCTCTCTGGAGCAAAACTGCATTTTGTTTGAATGGTTTAATAATGCATTTGATAAAATAATTGACTTTAAATCTTGGACCTTCCTTGTTCATCAGTTCGTTTTCTCCCTATAAGTCTTTAAAGATAGCCTTTCCTTAGAAACCAATTAAGCCATTTGAATAGGATGCTGCAAATTAATAATTCTATCATTTACAAAGCAATATGATCAGCCAACATACCACCCAGAATCTCTCTATATAAACAAAAATAATTAAGAACATCATTTAGATGGATGTTTGTGCTTTTTTTTATGATTAGTTGAAGTTTTATAATTCTAGATAAAAAAATGGAAACTAAACTAAAGAACACATCAGACGGGAGGCAAACTGTGGCATCATTTATGCAGAAAGTTCAAAAATGTATGGATTTTTATAAACATAACCATTCAGAATGCTCTCACTATTGTGTTAGTATGAGTTAAAATGAAAATATTTTGTGCTATGATTAGGGTAGTTTAGTTTATGTTGCCAAATACAAAGATGTTTTCCATTTTGTTTAAGCAGATGTTTTTGTATTCTGTGTTGGCCCCTCATTACTTGAAGGAAAGTAATATTTATTTGGCACTTAACAAGACTTTCATACTTCCTTATTATCCTTAAATAAGAACTATAATATATGTCTTTTAGTATATGCTGTGCGTATCATTTTTAACTCAAATTCCCATGATTTACAATGCCTAACAAATTATATGCTATAAGTATAATTTTTATCATTCTAGTTGGGAAAATATTTATTCGTAGATTCAAAATGCCTTCAAAAGTACATTTATGTATATAGATATGTATCACTTTCAAAAAGTCTGTCCAGAAATGTCTTTCTTATTATGATAAATATGGTCCTTAATTATGACTATATAACAGCTGATTATTTTCTCTTTATCTGATTATGTTTTGTGACTCATTCATGATGGTTAAAACTACTTTTGTATTATCTTATAATAAAATATCTAGAAAACAATCAAACAAAAACTTTCAGATTCTCATCTTCATGGTTGAAATAATAATACTAATAATGGGGAAGATAATTATTTAATTAAGGAACATGGCATGTTTATATGACCTAGTATATTTTGCCCTAAATATTTATTCTTCAAACCTAAATGAGACATCACAGGTATTCAGCAACTCTTCTTCCTGTAAGACCAGTTCCTAAATGTTTACCACTTTTCTCACGTTATATTTCCAGTCTCTCTCCCTTTCCTCACCACCGCTTCTCTCTCCTTTTTCCCTATCTCTACCTCATCCTTCTCTCTTCTTTCATCCTCTTTCTCTCTCTCCTTCCTCTCTCCTTGTCTCTCTCTCTCTCCTGATGACTTTATGTCATGCTCCCTAGATAAATTCTGCCTATTAGACATTAATTTCCATGAATTCTTATCCCACTGCTTACATATCTCTCAGTCTTTATTCATCTTTACAATTTTATCTCTTTACTTTTTATAAAGGAAGTACAGTGATTTGTCATGCTGTCTTGGGTTCCTATTAAAATCTTTTTCCTGAGTATTATCCAGTTTCATCACATCACATCTCTTGAAGAAAAATCTTGCTATCAATTAATTCTATTTTTCTCTCTGTCTGCAATGATACCCCTCACTAATTGTTCTCTAAATCGTAGAAAGCTGATTAACCATCTTTCATGCTAAACCAATGAACAAAATCCTTCCCTAATACCATTGTACTCTAGCTCTTGTTGGGTTACTACATTTATTTATATGCATGATTACTATAGTCTTCATTTGCTTTTGCCCTGTATATTGCTTCATCCTACTTTCAGACAAATCCATATTTTTCACATCAAACCTGATCTTACTGAAGTCACTACCCTAATTGCTAAACACAGTGGTCACGTCTTATTCCTAATTTTAGCTTAACTTGCCATACAATGTGCCAAGTTATGGTTATAACAATTGTTTTCACAATCTCTTCCAACTTTGTCTCTATGATTCTTCTACTTCTTGGATTATTAAGCTTCAGTTTCATTGCTTGGCTTTTCTTTCTCATCTTGCTTCTTAAGAATGGTTGTGTTTTAGAGTTCTACATTTTATTATTTTCAATTATATTCCACAATCTCCTTCACCTTAAGACCTATATTAAACATTATAGCTGCACAGTTAAGTCAATTATCTCTTCTTAGCCCCAGATCCATATACCCACCTACTCTTGTTGTATATTCTACAATAACTTCTTATTCAGCCATGCAAAAGCTGATCTTAGTACTCATTTATGTTTGTCTTCCTTTTTCATAATGAGTTATTTATATTTAAAAAATGAACTACGAATATTTTAAATCATCCTTTGGGGATATATCAAATGAAAACATTTTGTAATCAATGTTCATCTTGGCTGGGCACAGTGGCTCACACCTGTAATCCCAGCACTGTGGGAGGCCAAGGCGGGTGGATCACTTGAGGTCAGGAATTCGAGACCAGGCTGGCCAACATGGTGAAACCCTGTCTCTACTGGTGGTACACACCTGTAATCCCAGCTACTCTGGAGACTAAGGCAGGAGAATTGCTTGAACCCAGGAGGCGGGGGTTGCAGTGAGCAGAGATGGCGACACTGCACTCCCGCCTGGGTGACAGAGCCAGACTTCATCGCCAAAATTTAAAAAAAAAAAAAGTTCATTTTGGTGTTTACATATTTGCTAACAAATTTTCTGGAGTATTATTTACATTTTGGATTGTATTCAACTGGCATTCATGCTGGTACAAAAATTCAGAAATAATGAAACAATAGAAATAAAAACGATTTGTAAACTCCAAACTACTCCCTTCTTTATACAGATCTATTTTTTGAGAAAATGCAATTATAGTTGAAGGCACACTAACCTATTATTGTGCTATATAATATAATGCAATTTTATGTGCTTACATCCTTATGAGTGTGCTAGCTGCAAAACTAAGTATAAGCAGTTTATCATGAACTCGAAATAGTTAAATTCAGACTGGATTCCATTGAAGAAATATGTGAACACAATCTAAGCAATCAACAAGAGTATTACCTTCATAGCTAAAACTTACTCTTTTATTAAGGAGATATTTAGCTTAGGTCCAAACATAATGACAAATATGATAAATCTGTATCCCAGAAGAGGTATGCCCAGAAACAAAACAAAGTAAACAAACAAACAAACAGAAAAAGAAAACTCACAACACTCAATAGTGTACTAAAATAGAGAGTACTTATTGGTGGGTGTTGAATAGGTAGCTCTGCTGATCTTGATCCAGTTTATTCAAATGTCTGAAAGCTACTATTAGCTATCTACAATGACATCAACTGGAGCAGTTTAGCTCTGCTCTTCGTCTTTCTTTTCCTTCATCAGACTAGTCCAGGTATGTTCATTTGATGAAGTCAGAAACACAAGAGAGAGAGAACCCAATTGCACAAGGCTTCTCAAGCCTGCTATTACATCACACTAGCCAGCATCAATTGGCCAAAACAAGTCATATGGCCACAGTCAGAGTGGAAATGTAAAGTTACATGGGAAAAGTAGGGTATAGAGAAGAAAAACAGCCATTTTTGCAGCCGGCAGATCTTCCAAGACTTTTTTTTAACTAAAATTAAGTGCAAATCATTTGGTAAATGCTTTAGTACATGAGCTCATTTAAATTTAACAGCAACTCTGTGAGATCAGCATAATTATCGCTATTAATAATTTCTCATATCTCTTATTTTACAAATATGAAACAGATTTAGAGAAGATAATTAGCTCAAGATCACAGAGATTACAAATGGAAAACCTGAGATATGAACCCAGATGTTCTGACTCCTAAGATTCTTCTTAACTACTATGTTATGATGTCCACAATAGCCCAAGTTAAAAAAAAATTCTTTGTAATGATGCTATACCCTGTTGATGCATGACTGTCATTTTGATTATATCTAAAGAAAAAAACATATAAACATCAATATACTCATACATTTATATGTTGCATCTCTTTTTTATTAGTGAAATAATTATAGTCTCTTTTTCACATTTACAAGAGCAATATACTACTTGTTTTTTGTTGTTGCTCTGTTCTGTTTTTGTTTTGTTTTTACATTTTAGGTCTGACAATAAGACTCTCCACAGCAATACTTGGGGTTCATAAATGAATCTCAGTTAGAAATCTTATGTCATAATCTCAAGTCTGTTATTAAATTCACCTGACAAACAAGAACTGCTACAGGCCTCAACTTCTAGTATAGAATATAAAGAAAAGAATAGGAAATTCATTAAATCCTAACTACAGGCTTTTCATGCTTTAAAGTTGAAAACTGGTTTAAGCCTGGATGCTTCCAGCATTTTATAATTTGGCTTGTAATCAGTTACAAGAAAGAAAAAGTAATCACCAAAATGAAGTAGTTTACCATATTGCAACGGGAAACAGCAGAGAAATGAGATTTTGTGATAACATCAAAACAAAGGAATGCCTAAAAAATATAGTAAAACATTCTTTGTAACTGAAAGCCTGTGCTGTGCAAAATTACAGTTTTAAAACTTAAACTCATGAACTCATGCACAATATATAATGATAAGTTTACATGTTGAAAATTAGATTTGTTACTCAAAATCAAAGCCAAAAAAGAAAATAAACAAACGAAAAACCCTTCCAATTATATCTTCATTTTATCTATTTTTTTTAAAGTAATAAACATACAATTTACCAATTCCAAGAGCTTCCTGGGAACTAAGAAATGACAAGCAAAATTAACTAAGCAGTCTGAAGAACAAGGACTGAAATATCTACACAGTATGTGTCCACTGCACTAACTGGGCCACCCTTGGGGTGCTGGAAAGTGGGACTATATTGTCTTTTATAGTATTTGCATGTTTAACAACTCCTTTAGAAGACGTATGCTGTGTGAAAGCATTTTATAAATGATCTCAGAGAATAACAACCTTTTTTCCTTAGATCAACCATACTCCTTCCAATTGAGGAGCAGACACAAAGCTGGTTACCTTCTTTAAGATGTTTAACTGACTCTTCAAAGATCAAAAGCTAATAGATTTACTGCTGTTAAATCCTGTACAAGAGAATTGCTTCTATACCTGGAATTATGTAAGTTAGCAGTGTGGTTTCCTGGATGTAAATTTAAGAAAATCCCTGCTTGGCTTGTTTCATCCTATTTTTTCTTCTACCAGCTAGTGCCTAGTTTAAGGAAGAATAAAAATTAGCAGTTGGTTGACATTCCTTCAAATGGAGTAGCAATACATTAGTATTTTTCTGATCACTGGATACCCTGAAGTGGAGAGCTTTCCAAGTATTGGTTAGCTTTAATTTTTTCTTATCTATTTTACCATAAACAGGGAAGCACGAAAGACCAGTATTACAGTATATAGTATGTTGCCACTTCCAGTTTAACATTATTATTTAAACTGGCTTTTTTTTCAAGGAGGCAAATAATACAGATTTTCACTCAGAAACCCAGTTTCTCTAAACAATAGCTTTTAGGAACAGTAGCTTCTAATAATAACAATACTAATATTCTCAAGCTTATGCTAAAGTGATTATCATTCTGACTTACAATTGTTCATTTGTCTATCAAACCTTATAACTTACAAGTGACTTGAGGACAAAAGTTGTGTTTGCCTATGTTTGTATACCCAGAGGTTTTCATGGTATTAAAGTAAATTCTATTAAATTAGTAATACTACATATTTATGTTTGCCATTTAAATGTTTTACAAGCCAGGAATAACTGTAGGAAACAGATTTGAAAATGGGATTTTGAAGTTGGATTACTAATTACTTGGCCATCAGTGAAGACCTTATTATTGGTGGTAGGTGGATAATAGATGAAGTACTTATCCCATGTCATGTTGTAGTAGAGCAATTGTTAAAACATTCACTGGTTATAAACTGGAATAAAATACTGGTGTAAGAGAATGCATTGGCTGGTACATTAACTCAGTCATTTGAAAAGTACAGAGGAAGGAGTAGTAATAAGGACTACAAAATTGGATGACTGTTGGTGGGTGCTATTCAAACACTAAAAAAAAAAAAGCAATGCAAGGCTGAGGATCAATAATCCATTTAATCAGTGTGTGAAAGCAGAAGCTCCCTTAGCAGCATATAAAGAGAGCATATAAATCTGGAGGACAGAAAAGTGTAAGGATTAGGCCCAAGCCTTAATAAAAAGGCTCCAATGAGTTGAATTCTCAACCTTGTCAAGTCTTCCTATCTGAAGAATAGAGCCCTGATTGGAAAGGTGTGGTACCTGAGACTTTGGATGGATACCACTGAGTTATCTGGGGGATTAGCAACTTCATAAAAGGGTTGGAGGACACAGCACCCTTTTGCCCTTCCATTTCTTCTGCCTTGTGAGGATACAACATTTGTGCCCTCCACAGAATGCAGCCAAAAAGGTGCCATCTTGGGAAGAGAGAGCAGCCCTCACCAGACACCAAAACTAACAGAACCTTAATCTTGGACTTTCTAGCCTCCAGAATGGGAGAAGTAAATTTCTATTATTTATAAGTTACTCAGTCTTAGGTGTTTTGTTATAGCAGCATAAACAAACTCAGCCAATTCCCTTGCCTGATTTTGGTAGTAAATTGGAACAGATAGCACACACAGTTGGAGAAGGCATGGTGACCAGAGAATTCAACCCTCAGAGAACAGAGTCTGGGTAGCTTCCTGAACTGAGCCACACTGACTAGCAGATGTGCTATATGAAGTACAGAGAAAGCTGCATGGACAGTAAGGAGGCAGATGGTCGGCATCAGTTTTGGCCCCAAGGTCAGCAGCAGTGGCATGATTCTAGTTTGTCCCACTAATCTTCTTTGTATGTTTCCCCAGGAAAGGAGACAAATCAGGATCTTGGAGAATCCGTGTCTATATAGGCTAAAATTTTAAAATGCAAGTAGATCTATGTGGCCCAATGAGTAGATTATAATGGGGTCAGTGGTGTTATGCAGATCTCCCCTCTAAGATTTTGAGGCATTCATTCAGCCCAGCTATTGTGAGGTCCCCCTTGTTCCAGAGTGAGCAGTCTTGTTCCAGAGTGAGCAGGTCTATGCAAACCTACCAACAAAGTCCAAGCAACACCCCCTTAATGGTCCTCTACCATACTGAAGGGAGCTTCTTTGCCCGAGTTTCAACTCCTTTCCCAGGGACAGCCTTTATTCAATAGCTAGTCTATGTAAGGGTACAAAAGACTGAATTTTCTGTCTTAATTTGGAAGCTCTGAAGAGCATCCTAGCTCAAGAACGCCCTATGGAATCAACTAAATCTTCTGTTGGACTGTATTATAGTTCACCTTTCCCCTTTGCCTGGCCCTGCACCCTCAATTTATTAAATATATTGTTTTTTGTGCAATCCCTAAAGCCTTCTGAATGCAAAGCTCTTCCTCAGAGTTCATTTTAAGAAATTCAGCCTAAGAAACCCTGCAACTAATTTTTAGGCTTATCATTTGGTGACAATCTTTCTATGTCTTCTGATATTTTTTTTCTACCTAGTACTACATATTCTGTTTTTGTCATAATTTATTTAATAATTTAGGCTGTTTCACAATTTTTGTCCTACAGATCTTGGTACTGTTAGCATTTCTAGGCAAGTGCATTGTTACTGTACCTCAGACTACATCCTAGCTCTACATCCATCAGTAACTAATATCAATATTTAAGACTTGTGGTATCATTGGTCTCATTTTTCAAAATGTAAAATGTTTCCTGTGTCTCAGTATTTGAGAAGATTGAGCTAATCTTCAAAAATGTATCTTAATATTATTAAAAGTTGTCTTATAGAGCCTTCTTCCATCTTCTACCTTTGTTTTATTTACCTACGCTAAATTACATGATGAACTTAAAAGCAATCATCATAAATAAGAACTCTTTATCACATCTTTCACAGCCTCATCCTCTGGTACATCAAACTTCTCATTTAAAAAAAATTTACTAAGATTAACAAGCACTGTTGGACAAAAATAAATAAAACTATATTGATTCATTCTACAAGAAGACATGACCTCTTTAAAACAGACTGTTCAGAAATATTTTTATTGAAATATAACTTACAATAAAGTACAAAAATTCTGAGTGTAAAACTCATTGAATTTTACTTATAAACACACCAAGCAACCACCACACATACTGATCTTAATAATTTTCTGCACCAGAATTTTTTATGAGCACTTTCTCATTCACCTCCTTCTCCAGAGAGTACAATTTTCTGACTTTTGTCACTGTATATTAGCTTTATTATTCTTGAATTTCATATAAGCAGAATCATAAAGTACATATTCTTTGCTCTCTCATTTCTTTTCTCATTATATATCTGTGAGAGTCATTCATTTTACTGAATTTAGAAGTAGTTTATTCTTTCATAATGCTGTGTAGTTGTGAAGTGTACAGAAAAAATGTTTGTATTTCTAGAGTGGGAGGTTTCTGAAGAAATTTTACCTGGAAACGGGATTCTGGGCTGAGACCAAGCCTTGGGACAGTAATTTACAATTTTATAGATAGAGAACTCCAGAAAGATTTACCTAGCTCCTAAAGTATATGTTTACATATCAAGAGAAAAGCACAAAACTTTGGCAAAGTCTCTAGGTTTAAAGTCTGAAGCCATCTGGCCCTTGGAGAGGTTTAAATTATATTCCAAGGCTGAGCATGGTGACTCACATCTGCAGACTTAGCACTTTGGGAGACCAAGGTTCAGGAGTTTGAGACCAGCCTGGGCAACAAAGGGAAACCCTGTCTCTACAAAAATATTAGCCAAGTGTGGTGGCATGTTCCTGTAGTCCCAGCTACTTGGGAGGCTGAGGTGGGAGGATCGCTTGAGTCCAGGAGGCAGAGGTTGCAGTCAGCCTTAATCACCCCACTGTACTCCAGCCTGGGCAACAGAGCGAGACCCTATCTCAAAAGAAAGAAAGAAAGAAAAAAAAAATAAAATACTATACTTTAAAAAGTTAGAGTAAGAACTCAGTATCCTTTCCACTTCTCCAAGGTTCAAAGTTTATTCTCCCTCTTTTTAAAAGAAAGGGAGGCGGCTTCCTCTTTTTCCTGTGTAAAAGCAGAGATAATTCATTATTTAAATGATTCATGGTAATTTGTGTATGGGTCACACTTCTTGTGTGCATATAGGATAAAATTAATAAATATAAATATTTAAAAACAAAAAAACCCTGGTATTTCATTATATGAAAAATAATACATATAGCTATCTTATTTTTGATGCATACTTAAGTTGTTTCAGATTTGTAACTATGATGAAGAAAGCTGTTATGAACATTCTTGTACACATATTTTGTTGGTCATATGTCCTCATTTTTGGAGGGATATATGATTAAAGGTAAAATTGCTGGGTCCCAGGAAAGTTACATATTTGGTTTATGTATGTATTGGTAAATAGCTTTTCAAAGTAATTTTACCAATATACACACCCACCAATACGCAGGTATTCTAATTGTTCCACATCTTTAGCAATCCTTACTTATTCTATTTCTGACAGACACTTATTTTTAAATGCTTTAAAAATATTCTGCATTATTTTATGGTTTTCACAATATTGCTTCAGAAGTTAGTCATCATCTTACTATTGTTTCTTTGAGGGTGATGTTTCTTACTTCTCTGGCTACTTTTAAGACCGTCTCTGTTTTTCAACAGTGTAACTAACATGTACTTAGATAATTCTTTTGGTTTGTTTAACTGATTAACTATTAAAAATTATTCTGCTTGTGGTTTTCTGGTCTTTTAAAATCTGGAATGTGACATATTTTCATATTTTTAGAAAATGTTCAGCTTTTAACTTTTTAAATATTACATTTGATCTAATTTCTTCTTCCTTCCCTTCCAAGATTTTAATTCCAGGTTGTGGTAGACTGAAAAAACAGTCATCTTATTTTGTCATCTATACATTCATGCAGGTCATTCACACTTTTTGCAAGAAGATTTTGTTGCTCCTCCTATCAGGAGTGAAGTCTGTTTCTCTTCTCTTTAAATCTGGACTTGGCTTTTTAAATGACTTCAGACATTGGACAATTTTGGTCCAAGAAAATGCTTGAAAAGCACTTGAGCATTAGAGCTTTTCCTCTCTCACATGTTTAGAACCCTAAGATCATCATGTAAATAAATCTGAGTTAATCTCCTGGAGAAGAAAAGGCCAGGAAGAGGAGACACAAGATGCTCCAACCAAAAGCTGGCTACCCACCATCAGACAGCCTGCCAAATATCAGACTTGGGAAACTGTCCTAGATTCAGAGGCATAAAATCTAGCCCAGGAGAGATCATTCAAGCTTGCCCAGACTCAAAAAAACCATTCAGTCAACCCACATAATTGTAAAGAAGTAATGAATGGCTTTGTTTTAAAACATTAAGTTTGGTTGTAGTAGGTTACTTAGCAAAATCTAAATTTCCCTGTGCTCCAAATATTTTATACTTTACATCTTCCTTTTTCTTTTCTTTTTTTTTTCATTTTGTGGTTCATATTGAATGTTTTCTATTGATCTGTGAGTTCATTTTTTTCTACATCTGTTGTTAAATCAATCCAATGAGTTCTTAAATTTAGATATTAAACACTTCAATTCCATAATTTCCATCTGATTCATTTTGATAGATTTTATTCTCTATACACTGCATCCATTTTCTTCATTTTTCCTTTCTTTAATATATTAATGATGCTATTTTAGTTATTGCTGCTAACTCTAATCTCTGGACTATGTTAGGTTATGCTTCAATTGTTTATTCTTTCTCTTGATTATTAATCACATTTTTTCCATGTTGGGATATTGCTATGGAATGAACGTTTGTGTATTTCTCTCCCAAATGTATGTGTTGAACTCCTAATCCAAAAGGTGATTATATTAGGAGGCCATTGGATGGTGATTATGCAGAGCCTTCATGAATGGAATTCATACCCCTGTAAAAGAGACCCCAGAAAGCTAGCTCCTCCCTTCCCCTCAAGTGAACACACAGCAAGAAAACATCATCTACGAACCAGAAAATGTGCCCTCATCAGATATTGAATCTGCCAGCAACTTGATCTTTGACTTCCCAGCCTCCAGTATTGTGAGTAATAAATTACTGTTGTTTATAAGCTACCCAGTCTCTGGCATTTTGTTATAGAAACCCAAATGGATTCAGACACATATATAGTATTTTTTTTATTTCAAGCCAGATGTTATTAAAAAAAACCTGTATACATTCAGAGAATATCTCCTACCTATAAATATTTTCCTCTTTCCTCTTGTAGTAAAATAGCATGAGAGGATGACTATTGCAGTCAAATCAAAAACTGATCTGGGCTAGGACTGAGTTCCATTTTTAGTAAAAACCTAGCAAAAATTTCTTCCTTTAACTTTTAGCTTCTTTAGTGCCCAGTTTATGAAAGTCCAAAAGCTGTCAGTGTCAATAAGAGAGACTGTGTGTTTAATGCAGGCTATCACTTATCCAGCCCTGCAGCAAGGCTTTGGCTTCTGGACTAGCCCCTAGCCTTCCCTGCTACCCAAATTCAAAAATATCCCTTAAAGAAAACCTGCTTTTTGGTGGTGCTCCTTTCATTTCCAATATATTTATAAATTCTGTGAGAGCACTAAAAGTGATCATTGTTTTAATGAAGATATAGAATGTTTTTAGGAAAGAAATATTTGTCCCTGTCAAGGCTGAACACCCTATGTAAACAGAAATTAATTTGTTTTCTCTACTGGTTGATAAATGATGATAGATGATAGATAGATAGATGATAGATAGATAGATAGATAGATAGATAGATAGAGATTATAAAGATAGATGATAGATAGATGATAGAGAGATAGATGATAGACAGATGATAGATACATACATAGATAGGTAGGTAGATAGATTATAGATAGATAAATGATATAGATAGATAGATAGATAGATGATAAAGATAGATAGATAATAGAGATAGTTATTTTGGAGAAAAAAATAGGATATGGGGTTACCTGGAAGTCAATTGAACCAAAAGATTTTTAGGAGGAGAGGCGATCAAGTGTTCAAATGCTTACTGATAGTTAACTGTGAACAAATAATTGCTTATTGGATTTAACAATGTGGATGTCATTGTAACCTGGCTACAAGATGGAGACTAAATCGTGTTTGTAATGATTTTAAGAAATAATGGGAAGAGAAAAAATACACCGAGTGAATGAAAACAACTCTATTAGTTTTGCTGTAACATCATGTAGATAATACATTTCATTGGAAACATAAGAAGATTTTATTATTGGTGGAAGGGCATAACCTCCTTCACAGCCAGACTCCAGTTACAATCCCTTGATGCTGGTTTTGGAGTACTCCATACTTCAGCAACAAGGTTGTTGCTCATATAGTTACAAATAACTAGAATGAACTCCAACTTTCAAAATATCCTTTCCTACCCAGTTCCTCTTGTTAAAGCCATCTTATTAATTAATCCTCTCATAATTATCTTAATTTAACTTGGTTTCCCTCTTCTTTAAGTCCCTTATTACTTTGAATTTATATCTCTGTTAACATTGTCTATATGTTAACTTTATGTTTCTTTTCTTATCTCCCTGCTAGGTATTTGAAGGCAGGACATTTTTTCTTTGTTAGTATTATTATTATTTCAACTTTTATTTTAGATTCAGGTGATACATATGCATGTCTGTTACCTGGGCTTATTGTGTGATGCAGAGGTTTGGGTTAATAATTATCCTGTCACTCAGGTACTGAGCATAGTACACAACAGTTAGTTTTTTAACCCTTACCCCCTTCCCAGCTTCCCCCCATTTGGAGTCCCTAGTCTATCCTTTTCATTTGTATGCCCATGTGTACCTGTTGTTTACCTTCCACTTAGAAGGTATTTGATTTTCTGTTCCTGAGTTAGTTCACTTAGAATAATAGCCTTTAGCTCCATCCAAGTTGCTGCAAAAAAAAAAAAAAAAAGATGATTTCATTATTTTTTATGGCTGTGTAGTATTTCATGTTATATATTTACCGTATTTTCTTTATCCAGTCAACCAGTGATAGATACTTAGGTTGGTTCCGTGACTTTGCTATTGCAAGTAGTGCTGCAATAAACATGCAAATGCAGATATCTTTTTGTATATTGATTCATTTTCCTTTGGGTAGATTCTCAGTAGTGAAATTACTGGACCTAATAGTAGTTCTATTTTTAGTTCTTTGAGAAATCTCCATACTGTTTTCCACAGAAGTTGAACTAATTTACATTCCCACCAACAGTGTATAAGCATTCCCTTTCTCAGCATCCAGACCAACATCTGTTGTTTTTGACTTTATAATAATAGCCATTCTGACCGGTATATGATGATATCTTGTTGTAATTTTAATTTACAATACTCAAAGGCAAGAAAGTTTTATTCTTCATCATTGTATTCTTCTTAGCACCTAGCATGATGCCTTGCATAAACTAGGTTTTGCATACTTGTTTGCCAGATGAATGAGTAAACATTGATGATAGTTTCTATTTGCTGGATAAATAACCACCCTGGAAAGAAAACTGGCATAAAAATTTAGTATGTGTTTTGACTAACCTTTGTAAGGGTAATATTAAAACATTAAGTGTTAAAAATGCATAGCCATTGTTACTGAGATTTGCATTGTGTAATTAATTTTCTATATTTTATTTTCTAATAATATCTTCAATTAGGTCCCTTTTGCCTTTTCACATTTATGCAGTTATATTTAACTCAGGCCCCCATTCAATCTGTCATAACGAGAAGTAGTTTTATGTAATAATGAACATCCTCATTTCCCGTAATTTGTAAAATAAATTAAAACTATTAAACTAAAATTCACTGATTCAGTAATCATGTTTCTTTTAATATTTTATTACAGCATCTTTGCAGATGGCATAACTTTAATTTCCAACAATTGTAATTTTTTACATTAAATAAATACATACAATAAATAGATTAAAGGAAGCATAAAAGATCTGAAAACTCTAGTTATAATTATTAGATAATTTTGTTTATTTAAAAACATAAAATTAGTTCAGAGGGACACTGTCAAAACATGCTTTATTATACATAATTATGTAAATCAAATTTATTTTAGTTTCTAGTGATAGAAGCAGACTATGGCTAACTTAAGCATTTTATTTATTTATATTTTTATATAAATAAATAAATATATTTTTGGAGACAGAGTCTCACTCTGTCACCCAGGTTGGAGTGCAGTGGCATGATCCCAGCTCATTGCAACCTCCGCCTCCCAGGTTCAAGCGATTCTCCTGCTCAGCCTCCTGAGTAGCTGGTATTACAGGTGTGTGCCACAATGCTCAGCTAATTTTGTATATTTAGTAGAGATGGGGTTTCACCATGTTAGCCAGGTTGATCTTGAACTCATGACCTCAGGCGATCCTCCCATCTCGGTCTTTCAAAGTGCTGGGATTACAGGTGTGAGCCACCTTGCCAGGCCAACTTAAGCTTTTTAAAAGGGATATTTATTAGAAGGAAGCAGAAGCTAGAACTCATGAAGGTAAGGAAATGTGACCTGACTCACATGGTGGTGTGTTTTTTTCTCTAGAATACCGTCAAATATGATTCACCTCCAGCAATGCCACAATATCACATTCAGATGTTTCAAAAACATCTGATTAGCTTAGCTTTGATTGATTAGCTATAGCAAGATAGCAAATTTTGCCCATTAAAAGCTTACCTTTGTGTGTCAGGAGTAGTTTCTATAAAAGCAGGAATCAGTAATAGTGAGGGAAGCCACTATTAGAAATACATGTTAAAATCATCTTTTATAAGATATTTTAAATTGTAAAGTGAATTTACTACATTGTGACTTATTTTACTTCCCTAATAATGTTTTCAATGAGAAGTCATCTCATTTATCTATTTTTTTATTAATTTATACACCAAACAACTCCTGCATGTAGCCTCTGCATTACACACTTGACTAGGTTCTAGGGATAGTGATCAATGACAAAAGTGTTAACCTTCAAGGAGCTTTTAGTTGAGTAAGTGTAAAAATATGAATGCGGCTGGGAACAGTGGCTCACGCCTGTAATCCCAGCACTTTGAGAGGCTGAGGCAGGCAGATCACGAGATCAAGAGATCAAGACCTTCCTGGCCAACATGGTGAAACCTCGTCTCTACTAAAAATACAAAAATTAGCTGGGTGTGGTGGTGCGTGCCTGTAGTCCCAGCTACTCGCGAGGCTGAGTCAAGAGAATGGGGTGAACCCGGGAGGAGGCAGAGCTTGCAGTAAGCCGAGATCGTGCCACTGCACTCCAGCCTGGGCGACAGAGTGAGACTCTGTTTCAAAAAAAAAAAGAATGCAAATAATTACAGCATAATATTATGTTAAAATTCATGCAAATGTCTGGGAAACACAAAAGAGGAAGTAAATTTCTTTGACGGATACTTTTAACTTTCAAAAATCATAAAATCACTAATTTGTCCAATGATGGACACCAAGTAGCCTTAAGATACTAATCATTTTCAATCATTTTAAAATATTTCGTAAGAATTGGGACAGCAATCTGAAATGAAAAGTTCAAAATCCCATTACCATTCCTTAAGCTTCTCAGTCTTGAAAGAAAAAAAATTTTTTTCGATGGTACTTCTTCAGTTCTACAAAATGATTAATAGCAAAATATTACTGGAGTTTAAATATTTCTGAGAGAGCAATTCTTCACTCCCTGCTGTTTACAAGTAAAATACTGTCTACAAATAATACATTACATTAGCTGTCCTCTTTATCATAAAGCCATGTTGAATACTTGTAACATTTATAAAAAGACACCAACTGTTTGCAAGATGAGCATTACCCTTGAGCAAATTATGAACACATTTATTTCAGTCTTATGCATTTGAAACTAATTTTCTGGTAATATCAAAAGTGTTCATAGAATTAATTTCCTGTCAGTTCAGCAGTATTCAAGTGAATATTTTATGATTTTGCATTAGCTGTATTTGTCTAGAGTTGTGACATGATCGAGTCATTCTCTGAGGGAAACACATTAATAATTAAACTCTGTCCAATGTGGAGTGCTAAAGATGACAGCATAATTGTACATTTCCACAGACCGTTTCTCAAGGCAGAGACGGAGAATTGCCCTGCCACCATTTAAATGTCAATTTAGAATTTCTTTAAAAACTAAAACAGTGCTTCAGAAAAAACGGAGGGGAGAGAGATGATGTCAAATTTGGAAATAGTTCTCTTTTTCTTTACTTTAAAATGTAAGCTAAATGCAAATAGTCTCCCTTCTTTCCTTCTCATGCTGAATAAACTGTCAGTTACAAGTTCTTTCTTTTGACAATATAACATCATCAATGGTCTTTGAACCAGGACTGTTTAAATGATAAATACTACTTGCATAGATTAGCTCCGTAGGAAATAGTGCAGCTGACATGAGAAACTTTGATTGGTTTCGGTGCTTATATTTGAGTCTTTTTTAACTTAGAAAACTTCAGCAATAATTTAGGATTTTAATCTACTTCCCAGTCAAATAGTTGTGGATGGATCACTATATGTGTTCTTATTTGTTTCCTGTTCTGATACTTTAAGTAAAGTTATTGGATTTTTAGAAGTGAGATTTTAAAAATTTCTGAGGCCTATATATTAAACACATTAAAACTCATATTTGGGTTTCCTTCCTAGACAAACTGTGGTTAAAAATTGTGACTAAAGAAAATTTAATAAAATTGAATTCAACAGAAGCCAAGACTAGAGGCATGAATATGGTCCCAAAATAATTTCAGGTGAAGTTTGCTGGTGAACAGAGTCTAGCAGCTAACCCCTGAATGAACTTCAGTTTACTTCAGATATATACACTTCTTAGCAATAATAGATACTCTCTCGTTCTCTGATATTGACTGAACAATCACACAGTTTATCCCACTTCCTTGAACTTATCCTAAAGAAATAATACCAAGCAATCTAACCTCAGTGGAGTTCATGGCAGCGCGGTTTCTAAAAGGAAAAAAAAATAATTTAGCTCAATAGATAAAAATAGGAAATTTGTTAAACAAATATGATGTGTTTATATCATTAAATATTCTAATGCTGCAAATAAAAACATGCAATGACTAGAAAATTGTTCATTCATCTACTTTTTCATATATTTATTAATTCATTCATCTCATAAATATTCATCAAATGCTTATTAAGTACTAGAAGGTAGGGCAGTGAAGAAAGCAATACCCCTAGTTTCATGAAGCTAGCATTTTAGAAGGAAAAGCCTGACAATAAACATATGAAGATATAATGTCCCAGGACAGATTAAAAGCTATGAAGAAAAATCAAGTAAATTTAAAAAATGAACTGGGCATATGGTTATCAAGATGGGTAGACAGTGACAGCTTTCTAGAGTTGAAAACAACAGTTAGGCCCTAAGGCATTTGGAGACAGAGAACCTTAGGGTGAGAGATTAGGAAACATAAAGCCTGAGATAGACACTGGCCAGTTTAAAGTGAGTAAGAGGCAGTAAGAAGTCCAGGCTACTGCAGTGGATGAGGAAAGAGGTGTCAATCAAAGAAAAGATCAGAGAGCAGCCACCAGCATTGAGTGCATATAGGCCAAGGGGAAGGGCTCGGGACTTCATTCTGAGCCAGATGCGGAGTCTCTGGAGATGTCTGAGCAGAGGACTGGAATGGTCTGACTTTCGAAAACAATACTTCCATGTTATGCTAAGTGGAATATAAGCAGTTTAAAAAGCAGTATATACAACTTACAACGTGTAATGAGGTATTTGTTGGATTTTAGTTTTGTAATTTTTACTTCCCTCGCTGAATTATTAGCTCCAAGGGGGCAGAAACATACGCCTATTTTCTCATTTCTGTCTAACCAGTGCTTGGCAACTGCCTGGCTACTGTAAGGCACAAAGTAAAATTTGTTGGTTGAATGAATGAGTAAATGAATAAACATTTTTTAATATTTTAAAGGGTTACATATGCAGATATTCCTCATTTTATTGTGTTTTGCTTTACTGCACTTCACAACGGTTGGATGTTTTTTACAAATTGAAGATCTGTGGCAATCCTGACTAGCAAGTCTATCAATGCCATTTTTCCAACATCACCTGTTTACTTCATGTTTCTGTGTCACAGTTTGATAAGTCACACAATATTGCAAACTTTTCATTATCTTTTCATTTGTTGTAGTGATCTGTGATCAGTGATCTTTGATGCTACTATTGTAATTGTTTTAGGGCACCACAAGCCATGCCCACATAAGATGATAAATGTAATTGAAAAACGTTGTGTGTGTTCTGACTGCTTGACTGAACAACCATTCCCCCATCTCTCTTCATCTCCTGGGGCCTCCCTATTTCCTGAGAAACAACAATATTAAAATTGGGCCAATTAATAGCCCTACAATATCCTCTAAGTGTTCAAATAAAACCAAGGGTCACACATGTCTCATTTAAAATCAAAAGTTAGAAATGATTAGGCTTAGTGAGGAAGGCATGTCAAAAGCTAAGATAGGCCAAAATCCAGGCCTTTTGTGCCAGTTAGCCAAGTAGCCAAGTGGAAAATTCAAAGACAAAGTTCTTGAAGGAAATTAAATATGCTACTGCAGTTAACACATAAATGATAAGAAAGTAAACAGTCTTATTGCTGATATGGAGAAAGTTTCAGTGGTCTGAACAGATCAATCCTGCCACAACATTCAGTTAAACCAAAGCTTAATCCAAAGCAAGTGCCTAATTCTTTTCAATTCTATAAAGGCTGAGAGAAATGAGGAAACCGCAGAAGAAAAGTTTGAAGATGGCAGAATTTGGTTCATGAAGTTTAAGGAAAGAAGTCATATCCATAATATAAAAGCACAAGGTGAAGGAAAAGTGCTGCAGCAAATTATCCAGAAGATCTAGCTAATTGATGAAAGTTATAGTTATACTGAACAACACATTTTCAGTGTAGAAAAAATAACCTTCTGTTGGAAGAAGATGCCATCTAGGACTCCTTTAGAGAGGAGAAGTCATTGTCTGGCTTCGAAAATTCAAGAACAGCCTGACTCTTGTTAGGGGCTAATGCAGCCATTGGCTTTAACTTGAAGCCAATGCTCATTTATCACTTCGGAAATCCTAAGGCCCTTAAGAATGACATTAAATCTATTCTGCCTGTACTCTATAAATGGAACACCAAAGCCTAGGTGACAACACAACTGTTTACAGCATGGTTTATTGTATACTTTAGGTCCACTATTGAGATCTACTGCTCAGGAAAACAAAAGATGTATTTCAAAATATTAGTGCTTATTTACAATGCATCTGGTCACCCAAAAGCTCTGATGGAGATGTACAAAAAAATTAATGTTGTTTTCATGTCTACTAACACAACATCCATTCTGCAGCACATGGATCAAGAAATAGTTTCAACTTTCAAGTCTTATTATTTAAGAAAAACATTTTGTAAGGCTATAGCTGCCATATATAGTTATTCCTTTCATGTATTTGGGAACAGTAAATTGAAATCCTTCCGGAAAGGATTCACCATTCTAAATGTCATTAATAACATTCATTACTCATGGAAAGAGGTCAAAATATCAACATTAGCAGAGGATTGTTAGAAATTGATTGGAACCATCATGGATGACTTAAAGTAGTTCAAGACTTCAGTGGAGGAAATAACTGCAGAATATGGTGAAAATACCAATAAAGCTGGAATTGGAAGTGCAGCTTAATGGTGTGAGTGAATTGCTGCAATTGCATGATAAAACTTGAAGGGATAAGGAGTTACTTCTATGGATGAACAAAGAAAGTGGTTTCTTGAGATGAAATCTCCACCTGATGAAGAAGCTGTGAACATTGTTGAGGTGACAACAAAGATTTAGAATATTTCATAAACTTAGTTGATAAAGCAGTGGCAGAGTTTGAGAGGATTTACTCCGATTCTGAAAGAAGTTCTACTGTGGATAGCATGCTATCAAACAGCATCTCATGCTACAGAGAAATCTTTCCTAAAAGAAATAGTCAATTGATGCAGCAAACTTAATTGTTGTCTGAAGAAATTGCCACAACCACCCTAACCTTCAGCAACTACCACGCTGATCAGTCAGCAGCCACCAGCTTGGAGGCAAGACCCTCCACCAGTCATGTGTCACATAACGATGTTCCAGCCAACAAGGAAGAGCATACAAAATGGTACTCCCATAAGGTTGTAATGAAACGGAAACATTCCTATTGCTTAGTGACATCATAGCTATCTTAATATTGTAACAAAATAAATTACCCACATTTTTGTGGTTTTGCTGGTGTAAACAAACCTACTGTGTTGCCAGTGGAATGAAAGTATAACACGTACAATTATGTAGAGTACATAATACTTGATATGTAATACTTGATCATAAATGTAGTTCATGTATTTGTTATACTACATTTTTTGTTGTTATTTTAGAGTGTACTCACTGTCTTTATAAAAAGAAAGTTAACTATAAAACTGCCTCAGGCAAGTTCTTCAAGAGGTACACCAGAATAAGGCCTTGAGGATGACAGCTTCATATATGATATTGCCCCTAAAGGCCTTCCAGTGGAACAAGTTGTAGAGGTGGAAAATAGTGATATTGATGATCCTGAGCCTGTGTAGGCCTACACTAATGTGTGTGTTTGTACCTTAGTTTTTAACCAAAATGTTCAAAAAGTCAAAAATAAAAATAAAAAAATAAAAATAGAAAGAAACTTATAGAATATATAAAAAAGAATAATTTTGTACAGCTGTACAATGTGTTTTTGAAGCTACACGTTATTACAAGAGTCAAAAAGTGTAACAACTTTAAAAGTTTATAAAGTAAAAAGTTACAGCTAAAGTTAACTTATTAATAAAGAAACAAATTTAATTAATTTAGTGTAGCCTAAGTATACAGTGTTTATAAAGTCCTCAGTCATGGATAATAATATCCTAGGCTTTCAGATTGATTCACCACTCACTTACTGACTCAACCAAAGCAAATTCCAGTCGTGCAAGCTCCATTTATGGTAAGTGCCCTATGAAAGTGTACCATTTTTTTTTTTTTACCTTTTATGCTGTGTTTTTACTACATGTTTTCTATGTTTAGATACACAAATACCATTGTGTTGCAGTTGCCTACAGTATTCAGTACAGTAACATGCGGTACAGGTTGGTAGCCTAGGAGCAGTAGGCTGTAACAGTAGCCTAGGTGTGTAGTAGGCAATACCATCTAGATTTGTGTAAGTACACTCTATGATGTTCAAACAAGAATGAAATTGTTTAACAATGCATTTCTCAGAATGCATTTCCATCTTTAAGCAACACAGCTATATATACATATATATTCCATATTTTCAAAACTTTCTATGAAAGCTAAATAGTTCTTAGATTTATATACTAGGAATAGAATAGTACTAAAGATAATCTAGGCAACTTAAAGTCTTGAAATTTTAAATTTATTTTAGCAGAGAAATATTAGAATACTATTTCTCAAAATTCACTTATTTAGAACTTAGAGATGGGATTGACATTGCCTCTTTGCTGTAGACAGCATAAAAAGAGGTTTGCAAAAAAGGTGAACTGGGCAAACAAAAACTCAGATGGCATGTCTATGTATTTCTTTTTAAACAAATCAGATTCAAGTACTGTAAAACCACAATTTACGAAACCTCAATCTCTCAGAATACTCAATCTTAGGAATTGTGATTGCTGTTTTTATTTTGCTTATTCAGCATCATTTTCTAGAAGAAAGAGGCAAATGACAAAAACAATCCTAGGCAATTTTTGGAATTTATTCGGAAAAATATATTCCAGACTACATTATGCTGTCAAAACACATTCCCACCTTTCTCCAGTGTCTACATCTACATTTACACAACTACACAGTGATAGCCAATGTTTCAAATAAACTAGAGATCCTAGATTTTATTATGACCATTGTGCTAGACTAATTTAGAAAGAAATGTAAAACACTAAATTTTAGAATCATCTTCTCTGTATTTGAGAGTTAAACTACATTTCATCAAACAATTAAGTTAACATAAACTCAATTTTGAAAGGTGGTAATTCATTTTTTTAAGTGAGGAGTCTGCGTTTCCATA
The DNA here is from genome assembly GCF_028885625.2 of Pongo pygmaeus. Taxonomy (NCBI): domain Eukaryota; kingdom Metazoa; phylum Chordata; class Mammalia; order Primates; family Hominidae; genus Pongo; species Pongo pygmaeus. The sequence continues at coordinate 149,729,709 of NC_072373.2, read as the reverse complement.
TAATAAATATATATAACCACAAAGCTAACTGTAATATGTGAAGGACTAATTATTTGATTATTTAATAAAGTGATTTATCAGAAAAGTAACATATATGACAAGCATAAGTTAACAATACTCTGAGTATTCATACAGAATAAAATTTATAACAATAGAACAATACTAAATATTTGATAATTCAGAAAACCCTTCAGAAATTTGGTGACTTATTTTGGAAATTTATCATGAGAGAACTTATTTAAAGAAGGCTCTAATAAATGGAGACAGAGAATAAACATATGTGTTTACTAGAATCTCTAGCAGGCAACATTTTATTGAACTACAACCAGTTATTGTATGTGCTTGATATCACTTTGAAATTAGAATTTCCTCGAATAGAATAATACATTGTATATATTCCTCCGAGTCTAAATTTATAAAGTTTTGCTCTGAGTGAACTCTGTATTAGATTGAGTAGTCTGTATAAAATCAAAGCTCTGAAAAACAGATAGTTGTTTCCTAGTTATAGGAAAATAGTCAATAGATTTCATTGACTTTTGAATCCCTCAGGAGAGTTTTTTATGTTAAAATTATCTTTAAGGGTCATGAAAGTGTAATTTTTAAAAATCGTAATACCAGTGGTGCATTATGAAACACTGTCACCTCTCTTTTAGGAACAGTATAAGGATGAGATTGTTCTGAAGCTGCAGATCTATTTTAGCCACAGTGGGGTCAAATGCCAGTCAATTTGGAAAACTAGTTTTGGCATCTTTCTCAACCTCTTTATTTCCTACAGTTTACTTGAGTATCCTTCAGTTCAGGGCCATTCCCGATTATTTTTTTGTTGTTGTTGTTGTTGCTTCTTTTTTGCACCTCCACCAGAGTCTTACCCCTGGCCTTTCATCTGGCTGGTTCACTTAAATACATATTTTACATACAGGCCCTCCATATCTGTGAGTCACACATGCATAGATTTAACCAACCAAGGATCAAAAATAGTCAAAAACAAATTGCCTGTGACTTGAAGAGGCACAGACATTTTTTTGTCATTATTCCCTAGACACTACAGTGTAACAACTATTTACATAGCATCTACTTTGTATTAGGTATTATAAATAACCTAGAGATGATTTAAGTATAAAAGAGGATACTTGTATGTTTCCTATAACATAGGTTATGGGAAAATACTGTGCCATTTTATAACAGAGACTTGACAATCTATGGATTTTGGTATTCTCAGGAGACCCTAGAACCAATTCTCCATGGACACAGATGGATGGCTATATACTAATTTAAAAACAATACAGTAATATAGTTTTTTAAATTACGGAAATATGCTTAAAAATTAAATATCTTTCTCCACTCTCCACGCCACTCAACCCCCAGGTGGACTCCTCAGAGCTGAACAGTATGGTCCTTTTACACCCTTACGGGAATTTTCATATGTATTTATAATTGTGTAAACTGGAAATCTCCTTTTTTTAGATTAATTGGAGTATTGTGTTCTGTACTTTCTTTTTTTCAGTAATAGAGCTTGCCTATCTTTTTACATTAGCACATATTAATCAACCTTAAAAAAATGACATACTCTGTCATATGAATATACCACATTTATTTATACTGTCCCTTTACAGATGGAATATCAGGGTATTCTCAGTCATTGCTATTGAAAATGTGTGTGTAACAAATGGTACATAAAATAATTTGTGTACATGTGCAATATTTAGTCTTCTTACCTAAGAAAAAAATACTTTTCCATTTATTCACTCCCTCTTCAGGCTTCAGCTTGGTACTGTTTTTCAGGAAAGAGTTGAGTGTTTTTCTACAGGTCATATATAAAGTGTTCTTGGGCCACTCCACTTAAAAGATGATTTATATTTCATATATTAGTTCCAAAGTCAAACCACTTTGGTTTGCACCCAGCTCTGCCAGTTACTAGATCATTGATCTTGGAAAAGTTACTTGGCATCTCTTTGCCAGGATTTTGTTATCTGTAAAATAGATAATAATAGTACTTACCTTGTGGACTAGTATACAAGAAAAGAGTGGCTGAAGGAGTCTCAGTCACAATAGTAAGTACTTAATAAATGTTACTTATCAGCATTATAATTATTTCTATTGGTATTATTTTATGTGCTCCTACATAATGTTAAGTAATTCCTATCTAGTTGAATTTCATGTAGAGGTCTTGATGAATAATATATTTAAAAATGTTAAGAATTTCTTTTCAACATCTATTGAAAGGAACATCTGATCGTTCTTTTGTACCTTCTTAGGAATGTGTATTCATAATTGAAATTGTCTGCAGGTAGTTTCTTTTCTTTATTTTTTAAACTACCTTTCTCAGGTTTTTGTACTAATGTCACTCTTTCTTTATAAAAATGCGGGTTAGCTTTTCTCTGTTCTGGAAAACAAGGAATAGCATATGAAATTTCTATCTGTGGATATCTGTTAACCTTCTTCATGAATATTTTTAACCTGTTACTTTGGGGCTGGCATCTCTGTGATATTTTCTCAAATTTTTTATGCCACTTGGTTTAGTTTTCATGTTTTACTGCTTTGGTGAACAATTCTGGAAATCCATATTTTCTTAGATAAACATTCATTTCTTAGAATTTATTAGTTAAGTTTTATTTACTTGGGGCTGGGTGCAGTGGCTCACACCTGTAAATCTCAGCACTTTTGGAGGCCAAGATGGGCAGATTGCTTGAACTTGTGAGTTGGAGACAAGCCTGGGAAACATAGTGAAACCCCATCTCTACTGAAAAAAAAAAAGCCAAGTGTGGTGGTCTTCGCTTATAGTCCCAGCTACTTGGGCAGCTGAGGTGGGAAGATCACTTGAACCTGTGAGGCGGAAGCTGCAGTGAGCCCAGATCATGCCACTGCACTCCAGCCTTGGCGACAGAGACCCTATTTCAAAAAAAAAATTAATTTAAATTTAATTTAAATTTTTATTATTTTAATTTTCTCGTTCTGACCTTTCCACGATTTTCTTAGTAACTTTTTATGTCTAAAATTTTTTTCTTCTTGTTTTAGAGCACATTCTCAACAAATTTGCAGAGTTCCCTGAAAGTAGTATTATCCTCCTTCAGGAGAGCAGAGGTCTGCTTGCCTGTCAGTAAACTCCCTCCACCCGCAACTTTCCTTGCAACTAGAAAACATTTCTGTGCTGATTTATAATTTTGTGACTTATCCATGACCTGTCAAGGACACAGCTGTTTCAGACAAGGGACTTAGTTCCCCCTTTGTATGTCTCTAATTCTAGGAGAATAAAGTACTTAAGATTTGTAGAGGTCCGTGTCTGCTCCCTGAACCTGTCCTTGGTTTGGTGTTTTACAGTATTTGACAGCTATTTTTTATAGGTAGAGATTTAGGGTTGTGACTAGTTCCTGTTTTCATTGGTGGTGCTGATTTTTTCTTTTCTTGTTAATTTTCTTCTTGATTTTTTATTTGGCTTTAAAGAAAGAAGTGGAATAGAATGTCTTTATTGCATCATATTCTACTATAAGTCTTGTTCTTTTTAAGTTACTAAACTTAATTTCATCCATTCATCCATTTTGCAAGAAGCTTTTATAAACCTCACTAGATTTGAAAAGGCATTCTTTAAATTTTTTTCAAACTTCCCCACACCTCTCCTTTTATTTCTCATTCCTTAATATGTCTTATTTGTTTGTATTTCTCCAAAAGTTGCTAAATTGAGAAATCTGGGAAAATGTCAGTCTTCACCATTGTATCTCCGTGACAGTGCCTAGCAGATAGTAGGCTGTAAATAAATATTTGTTGAATGAATATTTTTCACCATGGTTGTTACTGGGTTTTCTTATTTAACAAATTATTTTTGGTATAATAAAGGTCAACATGTACTTTTGCTTTTTGAAAATGAAACATTTTCACTTGTTGGTCAGTAAAGTTTTAGGAATTAAAGCAGTCTATTTCAAGTATAAGGGAGTGGTGTAGGGTGTGGGATAGCAAAAGCAATCCACACCCTCTCTTATATCATCCACATTTGCCAACATTCCCAAATGCCATCATGTGTTATGTCACTACTACAAATATTTTTCCTCTGGATCACCTACACATTCATCTTAGGATCTCACATACACACAGACACACACCCAAACATAGAAACACACACATACTCTTGAATGAGTACTTCTTTTGCAGTTACCAGCTACCAGAGAGGTAGTGTTCTGAATTCCAGTAGTATAAGTTGGCTGAACAGTCTTTCAACCCAACACTGCCATTAACTAGCTTTCTGACCTCAGGCAATTTGCTTAACCTCTCCAAATCTTAGTTTCTTCACTTACAATACAATCACAGTAGCAGTATGTTTACTTCATGGAATTGGGTGAATTACACAAAAAATGCTAAAGGCGATTTGATCAGAAAAGTGAAGGAACTTGCATACCTCCTTCTAGATTTTGCCAAGAGCTGACCCTGTTAGAACAAAGTAAATAGCACAAAAGTCATGGCCTCCAGCAATCTTGATTTCCCACTCCCTTCTCACATTTTTTTAAGTTCTAGTGTTTTTTAAATAACCATAACCTTAACCTTCCTCAATATTGCATTAAAACCATTTACTATGCCATGATTTTTTAATGCTAACTTCAAAATGTGCAGAAGGGAAATATATGACTACAGAAGGTTAAATTGTAAGAAAAGATGTCACAAGGCATCAAATGGTATCTGCAGCAGCCAAGTAAATTCCTTTATCACAGGTTTTTCAGAGCTATCCCTTAGGCTAGTTTCAACTTCACTCCTATGAATTGCATGTTTTTTTCAAACAACAGTCATGGAATCATTCAGTGGCTGATTATCCAGGTTTTGTATCTTCCTTCTTCAATTTAGAATCTCTCTGAAACCCTACAGGTTACAGAGTTAGGTGGTCTTCCTGTCACAACATAGGAGAACAAAACATATTAAGTTGGCCCATATTATTTTATCTCTGCAGATTAAAAAAAATGCTAGAAGCAGTGATTGACTTTATAGATTAAACTGGAGACTTGAAATTTCTTTATTCATTTATTTCCTCACTGTCCAGATAATCATATGTCAGTGCTTTGGCAGTTTATCATGGCAATGAAAGAACTGCCTTCATACATTGTATAACTCAGAAATTTTTAGAATGTCTTTCTTTGTCAGATCTAAATGAAGAAAAAAACTTTTGACGTCAAGACCTTAGCAAAAGATTGACTACAATGTCTCATTTGATAAGCATCTAACAGGGCGTGCAACTGAAAGTGGACAGATTTAACAATGTGATAATAAGACTACTAAGTATGGAGAGAACAAGAGTCCAGGATTGGATACAGGAGAAAACTGAGAAGGAAGAGAGAAGAGGCACAGAGAGAAAGACCTAACAAATGACAAGAGGCTGAAGCTGGAAGATAGTATTGCCCAGTAAAGAATTTCCGTTGGTTGGTGGCTGACGGGCATTCAGGATATGAGTGTCTAAATTTCACTTCTAAGTTAATTGCACTGGTTTCATCTAAAACCCTTCCATGCTTCAAAACCCACAGTAAAAGCCTGTTATATCACACACCTAGCAGATATTTTTGGGTAGGGGTGGGAGAAGAAGAACAAGAATAAGGGTCTGAATTCTTTCCCTGTGTCAATAATGAACAATAAAAAAGATAATAATAACTGAAATTGAGACGTTGGTAAAATCTAGAGTTCATGGGAGGACAAACCTGAAATAAGAAGTCGAAATTTGAAAAATTAATGGAGATGGAGATCACAGGCTATCCCATATAATATTGGCTAGAGGAATTTTGTAAAATTTTAAAAATAGGATACCTCATCAGATTTCTGGTATATATTAGTTTAGTGCTTCCCTCCTTTAAAATAAGTAACTAACTATATGGTGAGACAGCTGAACAAATGCTATTAATGACTAAGAATGCTCTTTCCTCTCTCCTGCTCTCATTTCACTTCTACCTATCTACCACATAACAGGATCAACATTTAGAGCAATTCCAATTGCAAAGGATTTTATAAGTACACAAAATCATGTTATAAATCTCTAGTAGGAGTAGAGTTAATGAGTTGTGAAAGGAACAGACTAAAGTAGATTTAGGAAGTAAAGGTATGGGCAAAGAGGTTAGCTATTCTTTTTGATGTGTAGATATTTATCAAAGTCTTTTTTTCCAACCCAACAGCATAATCTGCCTAAACAACTCATTGTCTCCCACAATTCAGCTTGCTCGATGAATAAACATGGAAAGGTAAACATTTGAAACAAAAACATGACATCTAGTAGACACTATATATTTGGAGAAAAACACAAAGTCATAATAGTAGTGGCTATTGCTAACAATTATTGTGTGCTATAATTAATTATAATTATTGTGTGCTATTTTTATCATTTCTCTCTGCATGAATATTTGATTTGTTTCCAGACTAGGGTTGTGAATAACAGTTCTATAAGCTTTTCTATGCATATATTTTGGTGAATGTATATTCTGATAGTCTTTGGAAAAAGACCTAAAAATGTGATTGTTGGATTATACAATAGGCATATATTTAACTTTAGTATGTAATACCAAATGTTTTTCTAAACCAATTTAATATTTCATGTGTAATATATGTGAATTATAGTTTCTCTACTTCCTCTGCAATAGTTGATATTGACAGTCTTTTAAAATTTGTCCATTTTAGTAAGTATGTAATTACATATCATTATGTTTTTATATCACATTTCCTTCTTGAGAAATAATGTCAAACCCTTTTCATGTAACTGCTGGCTGTTTGAATACCCTCTTTTGAGAAGTGCCTGCTCAAGTAGTCTGACGTTTTTTAAACTTAGGTCATTGGTTGTCTTCTTATTAATTATAAGAGTTCTTTATATATTGTGAGTTATTTTTTAGTTATAAGTATTGTGGAAATATTTCACACTATGGCTTGTTTATTCATTTTTTAAACAATGCATTGCTGGTAAACTGAATAACTTAATTTTAATTAAATACAAGTAACTTTTAAAATGATTAATATTTTCTTTCTTCTCTTCATTTAAAGGAATCTATGGATACTATATAACCATGAAAATATTTTTCTTTCCTTTCTTAGAGGTTTATTGTTTTTCTTTTTACATTTAGTGCTATAATTAACATGCAAGTGAATAACCAGATCTGACATATTTCTATAATGGAATACTATACAGTACTAAAAATTACTTATGTGCAGTGATATAAATGAATCTCATAGACATTATATTGAGCAAAGGAGCCCAGGAACAGACTATATATTGTGTGTATTTCCTGTTGAATTCATTTGTATTAAACTGAAGAATGATCAAACAATCTATTAATATAAAAGCAGAATAAAGGCTATTGAGAGGGAAGAGACCAAAAGAGATCTTAAAAATGAATTAATGAAAAAGTTATATACTTTTATCTGGCACTAAATGTATATTCATATGTAAATATTTTTCAAGCTGTGAAATTAAGATTTGTATTTTATATAAAGTTATGCTTCAATTTTTAAAAAGTGTTTCAATTAAAAAAGGCTGATGCTTTCTTTAATCATCTGATTTATTTCACAGAATCATTCTTCAAGTTAAGCACTTTTATTCCCATTTTTTAACCCTAGACTTAGGACATTAAGTGGTTACCTAACACCACAGCACTAATAAACATCCAGACACTTTTCTAAGCAACTCTGCTTGACTGAAGTTTGACTTTTCAAGACTCTTCACAAAAATAAACTATAAAGAAGAAACTGAAGCATTTCTACTAGCATACATCTCTTTAAGTGTATTTTTTAATAACTCATAATTGAGTCTTTCCTGGCTGAACTTTTTACATCTTCAATATTATTAGTTTAATTTATTTTGTCATTAGAGCCGGCATATTAATTAGGAACTATTCTTCAAAACTGAATATTCATTAGAAAATACTCACGTGTTGTGACATACTGGCAAGACCTCCTCACAGTGGTAGAGAAACTTGGCAAAGACTATATCATTGGTGAATATCTTCATGGTTTTATGTTCTTTAAGGCAGTAACAAAATCACAAGACTGGAGACCTGATGTATTAGATTTCTAGCTTGCTATAAAAATAAAAAAAGCACCACAAACAGTGCCTTACACACCAGCTTATTGTCTCACTGTTCTAGAGACTAGAAGTCTAAAATCAAAGTGTTGACAAGGTTGGCTCCTTCTGAGGCCTGTGAGGGAAGGATCTGTTTCAGGCCTTTTTCCTGAGCTTTGTACATGGCTGTCTTCATGTTCACATGACATCTTCTTTGTATACATACCAGTGTCCAAATGTATTCCCTTGAAAATGACACCAGTCATATTGGATTAGGGACCTACTCGACTCCACTATGACCTCATCTTAGCTAATTACATCTGCAATGATTCTATTTCCAAAGAAGGTCATATCCTGAGGTACTGAAGGTTAAGAGTTCAACATATGAATTGGGTGGGGACGCAATTCCACCCATAACACAGGGCCACAGTCATAAAGTCCCACTCAGAGAAATCACGATGCATTTTGAGAGAGCTGTATAATAAAGTGTTAACCTTAAATTTATGAAAAGTAAATTTCTTACAATATCTTCTAAAACATTTACAAAGATTCTTCTTTAAATATGCAGAAGAATAGTTTATAAGACTTATAATTACGAATCATTATCTATATAGTCTAAGTGTTCTTGTCTTACATTTTATAAATAGCTACATTGAACTGAGTTTATTCTGATCTTTGATTAAAATGATATATGGGAAAAATTTTTAAATATAAATAACTCATATAATATTAAGCAAAGATATTTTATTTAGCTAGCCAACTAAAGAGCTTTTGTATCTCTAATGATATAATACCATGAACAAATATCTAATAATATTCTAAAATTTTATTTTGGTGTAAGAATGAATAAAACTCATATTCCCTTTATATGCATTCCTTCTCATACTTTTTTATAATGAAAGTTCTTTCTCAATGCTTTTAGTGTTTATTTTGAATTAGATTTCAAAGTCTTGAAACATATCCATAATCACAGACACATTAGACACATAATAATTATACACATAGTGTTAAACATAGTAAAAATCAATTCCTGTAGCAGAATAATTTGCTGACCTTACTTTCTCATCCTTTATGGAAGAGCATAACACCACCATGTGTAGCACTATAGCAGTAACATTGTCATTCTTTTGTATAAAATCATAAATCCATGACTAAAAATGATGCAATCACCTATTAATACAGAAAAAAAAATTGTATTTGACTAAATCAAAGCTGGTCAATTTAAAGGAAATAAGTTTTGGAGACTTTCTGTTTTTATTTTTAAATCTATGATCTCATATTCCCACAAGGTATAACCAATTGAATTTTTCTTAATTTACATTTTTTAGAGCCAGGATCTTGCTCTGTTGTCCAGGCTGGAGTGCAGTGGCATAATCATAGCTCATTGTAACCTTGAATTCCTGGGCTCAAGTGAGTCTACTGCCTCAGCGTCTCAAGTAGCTGGGACTACAGGCATATGCCGCCACATCCAGCTTTTTAAGTTTATTGTAGAGATGACACCTTGCTATATTTTCCAGCCTAAATTGCAGTATTTTCTTAAGTTCTTCTCACAATCATGTGTGTCAAACAACTAAGATGTTTTACTGTTCTCATTTTCAACATTTACTAAAAATCCATGTTTTCATATTGCAAAAATTTGAATTGGTCTTATAGATGTTTTCGGACCACTTTCCATCTTCTGTATACTTTTTTCTTCCTGGGAGAGACATGTCAGGTATTGTATTTATTGTATTTCTGTCTGTTATCTTGGAGTAAAAAGGATAAACAGAATAACATCTCATGATGGGCAAATATAAATATGAACTCATTAATAAATGGCTGAATTAATCTAAGAAAGTAAAAGTCCTACAAAATGTGCTTACTCTTTCACCTCTTTTTTTTTTTTTTTTTTGAGATGGAGTCTTGCTCTGTTGCCCAGGCTGGAGTGCAATGGCGCAATCTCGGCTCACTGCAACCTCTGCCTCTCAGGTTCAAGAGATTCTCCTGCCTCAGCCTCCTGAGTAGCTGGGATTATTAGGCACGTGTCACCACGCCAGGCTAATTTTTGTATTTTTAGTAGAGACGGGGTTCTGCCATGTTGGCCAGGCTGGTCTCGAACTCCTGACCTGAGGTGATCCACCCTCCTTGGCCTCCCAAAGTGCTGGGATTACAGGTGTGAGCCACCACATCCAGCCTACTCTGATCTCTGATTAAACCATCTGCCTTCTCTTGCAACCTTCCCCCAACCCACATACACACAGAGTCACTCCCATTGGGTCTTTGGTTTCTTAGAAGTTTGGCCACTGTAACATTGGCCTTAGGATTTTGTGAAAATAAATTTCTTACCGCCTCAGGTGTGTCCTCTCAATTTCATATGTTGAAGTCCTAAACTCCAATATCTCAGAACGTGACTGTATTGGGACACAGGGCCTTTAAAGAATTATTTAAGGTAGACTGATGTCTTATGAGTGAGCCCTGACTCAATACTAGTGGTGTCTTTGTAGGAAGAGGAGAGTAGAATGCAGATAACAGACAGACCAAAGGGCAATTATATGAGAATGCAATGAGAAACCATCTCTGAGCCAAAGAGAGAGGCTTCGGAAGAAACCCAACCCACTGGCACTTGACCTTAGACTGTCCAGCTTTAAGAACTGTGAGAAAATAAATTTCTGTTGTTTAAGCCACCCAGTCTGTAGTATTTTGTTTTGTCTGTATACTTTTGTTTATTTAGCAGAAGTCTCTCTTGATTCTTACTAATTTCCATAACTGGAAAAGACAATAAAGCCATCCTCTGTTTCTCTGAAAGCTCTTGCTTACTGTTAAATAATAATTGAACATTAACATCACTCTCCCTTACCATTTTCCATGCAATAATTGGATTTCTGTAGTACTTTCCTTCATGCAGGCTTATAGCTCTTTCAGGGGAACTCATAGCATTTTACTGAAAGGGAAACAGAGTGAATGGATGATTTCCTCTGTCACAGGGTATGTGACAAACATATGTATGATTAAGACAAAAAGTGTTAATTGTACTCAGAGTCATTCATTCATAATGCTAGCCTTTATTTGTTCTGTGGAAATTTATGTTTAGAGAGATTACGTAATTTACCAATGTCAGATAGCCAGTAACAGGTGTAGTGAAGATTCTAACCTAGGTTTACAGATTCCAACACCAGTTTTCTTTACATTGCTCTTTAATTCACACTGTCTGGATCTCCGACGTAATCATTTGTACTTTCAGGTGATAACCACCTCCACAGCAGAAGCCAGAATACTTCCTACTTCGCAAGTCCTCAGAAGAAACCCCCAGTAAAGGTTTGTTGATGCTTTGGGGGCTCTGTGCACTGTTTTATTTACTCACTTATCAGTCCCAAACATCTAACAAGATCCCAAAACAAGGTAAAACTATATTGAAGCAAATATCTGAAGTTAGTTGATATCAAGCTTCCCTCATAAAGTATTAGGAATGGCAACCTATCTAGAAGATGATCAAAATGTTGAAAGAATTTCAAGATTCCCGTTTACATCAGGCAAAAAAAAAATCAGCACATGAAAAAATAAGACCAAAGTGTATTGCCATTTTACTTTAGGGACATTACTGATATCCAAGGAACATAAAAATCAAATGGAAATTATTCATTTGAGGCCATTAGAGATCAATGCAAGAGCATTTAAAATTGTATACATCATTCAGAATTAGAAGAAACAAAAATATTTGGGTTAAATGAAGCTTTTCTAATTAAGGATTACAAAGTACCTTAGAACATATTGTGCTATACAAAGGCCAAACAAAAATTATAACATCTGGCTTGTAAGAGTTCTCCTCCTATAATGTAGGCCTTCTTTACACATCTGATTGCTTCCTCCCTTAATAATATGTCTGGATTGGAATGCTGGTTTATTTATTGGTTCTCTACTATTTAATGGTACTTGAGTTAAGCTAGTATTTTATTAAAATGGTCCAATATTTATTCAACCATTCAATCTATGTTTAAATCTTTGAAATAAAAAGTCTTCTTGTAAATCCTCAATTTGATTTATGGTATACTTCACCAAGTAAAACTCTTGTGATAAATATAGGGTGATGGTGGGGATAACTTGGGTGGATGGCAACAATGGAATGAGAACTTCATTCAGATCTTTGTTTTTCTAGTCATCTAATTTAGTGTAGGCTTTCACAGCTGGACTCCCTACCCTATAAAATAAAGTGAAGGGGAGTAAAGTTGTCTAGCTGTAAACTAGAGAGGAAAAGAAAATAGCTTCCCATGACCCAATATGAGCAAAGCCTTTATAGTAGCAATGGTGTAATAGTTACTAACAGTTGTACAGGACTTTATTATGTAAAAATTACCTCAAAATGTCATTAACTTTGTCTCATCAAATATATTGCAGTATACAAATTATTATTCTCATATTGCAGATGTGAAGAGGTGATTCACTGAAATTGTGTTATTCATACAAAGTTATCTTGTTAGTAGCTGAGCCCAGGATGGAATTCGTTTCACCACTCTGGTCATGCTTGTATGCATGAATAGAGTGAGGGACTTTTCCTAATAAGATAACAAGCATACTTTTTCTGGCTTCCACATTGATAACTGAGACCTGGGTAATAACTAAGAGGATACCTTTTCTCTATTATAAAGTTTGATGAACTAGAAATGAAAGAGAAAACCAGAAGAATGTTTATTTCCCTGTAAAATGAACACTATATTGTTTATTGCCATTTCTTATCATTTGATTTTTCTATACCTAAAAACTGTAATGGTAGGTAAGAGTAAAAAAAAATTATAGAAAAACAGAAGATAGCATTATCTAAAAATCTAATTCTTATATATAAAATGTCATCTTAGGAACAAATTAACATAAAATTATTTTGCAATATTTTACATAACTAAAAAGGTAAGGCTGAATTCTACTGGTGAAAGTAAAGTGGAATTTTATTATAGAACGAATGGACAATTCTAGGGTAGAATTTTTCCTTTTTTCTTTGGCAGTTTCTTTAGTTTTGCTGAATCAGCTAATTTGTGACCTAAATGCTTCATCCTCTAGACCTTTTCTTTATGTAGCATGTCGAATGCCCATAAGCTTGTGTCACATGTAATACTTTAATGCAATTACTAACTTTAATGACCTCATAATTGGAACCACTGTGATTCTTAATATGACTATGATGAGGTGAGCTTGTATTGACTTTCCTGTAGACATTTATGTAGACTGAAACTTTGTGGTGATTCAACTGCACTCTGAGATTCCAACAACACATCTATGGCCATACCACCCTGAACCGGTCTAATCTCATCTGAAATTCAAACAACATATTTCCATTTTAAATACTTAACTGATCGCTTATGCATTTAAAACATGAAATTCTTTGCTACTGAAAAGTTAGCTTTTTTTGGAAATTCTCAACATTTGTATGCCATATGCTTTCAAAAAATAAAATATTCAATATTTAATAAAATAATCCCAAACTGAAACTCATCCGTTGCAGCTGGAGTTGTTTCTTTATTTAGAATGGTTTACTAAACTTTAGTTGAGGGGGAGATAATTCAGGAAGAAGCCAAGCTTCTCCCAGTAAGACTGCCTTTCTCATCATGCTGAAGGTAATTTTATAACACTCTATTAATGGAAAGATCTAAGCAAGATTGAGAGGCCTCTCCAGGTCCCTCCCACAGCCCAGCATGCACTAAAGTACTTTAAAGGAACTGTTTGCATTGGAATTCTCTCATGCATTAGCACTTAAATCTTTAAAATATCTTTGAAGCCCATCTGCTGCAGAGCTTCATTTTTAATGAAAATGAAAAGGGGTAGTTATAACTGTCTCTAATACAGTAGGTCTTTTTCTATAATTCTAATTTGTTGTACCTCAGAGGAGGTCTTTGGAATAGGATTATTTTCTCTCTCAAGATAATGAATTCATTGTAAGCTGCTCATAATAGTAACAATCACAGAAAATTGAAATATATCAGCAATAAATAGACCATTTTTCTATCACTTTAGAGTTGTATTCTACAATATACATTAGTTTCTTACAAATTGATATAAAAATCTTTAAATATAGTGTCCAACAATATTTTTATACTCAAATGTACAGAGTACATTGTATTTTTGAAATAAATACTTTGAAATTAATAATGTGAAACAAAGAAGAGAATAAAATGTTAATTAATAATTTCTTATTAGGCATTTCCAGATATAAAGTTTTTTGGGATTTAGTCACTGCAAGATACCACTAAAAATTTGTCTTCATAGTTCTCCTCTCTAAATTGGGGTATTTTAGTTTCTCAAGCAAGAGAAGGAAAATGGCTTCTCACTTTTGAGACAGAATATAATTTTTATTTTTATTTTTATTTTTACTTTTTGATACGGAGTCTCTCTGTCGCCCAGGCTGGAGTGCAGTGGTGCGATCTCTACTCACTGCAACCTCTGCCTCCCTGGTTCAATTGAATCTCCTGCCTCAGCCTCCCAAGTAGCTGGGATTACAAGTGCCTGCTACCATGCCTAGCTAATTTTTATATTTCTAGTAGAGATGGGGTTTTGCCGTGTTGGACAGCCTGGTCTCTAATTCCTGACCTCAAGAGATCCACTCACCTCAGCCTCCCAAAGAACTGGAATTACAGGCGTGAGCCACAGCACCCAGTCAATTTTTACTTTTTTATCAGGTTTTTTGTTTGTGTGTTTTGTTTTGTTTTGAGACGAATTTTCGCTCTTGTTGCCCAGGCTGGAGTGCAATAGCACGATCACAGTGGGCCATACGTCTGCCTCCCGGGTTCAAGCAATTCTCCTGTCTCAGCTCCCAAGTAGCTGGGGCCACAGGCACCTGCCACCATACCCGGCTAATTTTTGTATTTTTAGTAGAGACGGGGTTTCTCCATGTTGGTGAGGGTGGTCTCAAACTTTCGACCTCAGGTGATCCACCCACCCTGGCCTCCCAAAGTGCTGGGATTACAGGCATGAGCCACTGCACCCAGCACTTTTTATCTGTTTTTTTGTTTGTTTGTTTGTTTTTAGAGATAGGACTTGCTATGTTGCCCAGGCTGTACTCAAACTCCTAGGTTCAAGCAATCTTCCAATGAGGCAGTATATTTGATGCATAATGTTGGGCTTTGGAGCTAAACCATTCATTACTTACTATCTTATGAGGCCTTGGCTAAGTTACCATTTTCTTTGAGTTTTGGTTTCAACATAAGTAAAATGGGAATAAAAAGGGAGTGTAGGGCCACAGGGTAGCTGAAAGCTTTAAACATGTTAATACACATTTAAGAATTTGGCACATAAGGCTGGGCACAGTGTCTTACACCTGTAATCTCAGCACTTTGGGAGGCTAAGGTGGGTGGATCACTTGAGGTCAGGAGTTCGAGACCAGCCTGACCAACATGGTGAAATCTCGTCTCCACAAAAAAAAAAAAAAAATTAGCTGGGCGTGGTGGCGCATGCCTGTAATCCCAGCTCCTTAGGAGGCTGAGGCAGGAGAATTGCTTGAACCTGGGAGGCAGAGGTTGCAATGAGCCAAGATTGTACCACTGCACTCCAGCCTTGGTGACAGAGCAAGACCCTGTCTCAAAAAAGTTTTAAAAATTAAAAAAAAAAGAATTTGGCACATAAATAATTCTCAATCCACGTTAGGTGTAATACCATTATGAAAATTTATTTTCTACAAAATTTTTTTCCAAGGCTGGTTGACCATTACAACTCCAGCATATTTACCTGTACAGACAGTACAAAGAGTGGCATCACAAAATTATCCCATGGGGCAAGTCCACATTTTTTAGAGAGTCACAAATTTCTCTGACTTGAAGCCTCTGAAGGTGTTCTAGCTTTTCCACACTTTCATCAGCATCAGAAAATGTAATATAGTAGTAAAAGCACAAAGATTTTCTTTTTAAAGAAAGAAGATATTATTATCTACTTCTTAGAAACTGTAAATGAGTAATTTCATACATTAAAAATGGGAAAGACTAGACATACTCTGAAACTTTATTGTGAGGAACAAATAAAATATCATACAACCCAGTAGACATTAACAAGTATTTCTTGATATAGACTTAAAAAAAAAACTGGTTCAAGAAGATCAACTTCCAGAAAAAATAGAGGAGTTTGTATTAGACAAACATTCCAACTGAGGAAACTAAAGCAATCCAATAAAAATGCAGAAAGCATTGCTGCTGGGAAAAAATAAGGATTAGAGGGGCCAAGATCCAGAGGAGAAGAGACTGAACAAGTTGTACTGAGCTTCTGTAGCTGCATTTTCCTCTGGGACATTGCAAATTCAAAGTGCAGGTTAAAAATCTGACAATATGGGCTTTGCATGGGTAAACAACCACTCTGGGACAGGGGAAAAACCAACAATAGATGGTGATCTTTCAGGGCTAATAATACAAAATGGAAATTTAAATGTCAAAATGCCAGTGAGAATGGTGAGACAGAACACTGAGCTTGACACACAGGTGGCTTTTTAAAAAAGACATTTTTCAAAATCTAACACCAGAGAGACAACAGGACAAGAAGCTAATCAGAAAAACTGTTTCCTTTCTAAGAAGATTTAAATTAGAGTTTAAAAGCATCCAAGTGAGGAGCGCCAGTGAATACATAAGGTTCTCAGTTGAATGCCCTGAATAACTATGACCTGAGAGTGCATGCAAGCCAGAGTTAAATGGGACCTTATCAAAACCCAACCACAACCCAGCTTTACCTCAGCTCAGTCTCTATTGGTTTCAGGTGATTAGCTCTTAACCTGCCTAATAGTAGAAAAGGTAAAAACTATCTAGAGAAAAATGATATTATCTGGATTCTCTGTAGTTTTTATATATAATATCCAAAATTTAATTCAAAAATTACCAGAAGAAAAGTTGCAAAATACAAAATCAACAAACAAAATTTCGTAGATTCTCAGGTAACACCAGCTGAAAAAGAAATCAAGAAACCAATCCCATTTGCAATAGCTGCAAAAAATTAAATACCTAGGAAGAAATTTAACCAAAGAGGTGAAAGGTCTCTACAATAAAAACTATAAAACACTTTTAAAAAAAGTGGCAAAGTGAAAAGTGAAAAGACCTCCCATGTTTATGGACTGGAGGAATTAATATTGTCAAAATGATTATACTACTCAAACAGTTGTACAGATTCAATGCTATCCCTGCTGAAATACCAACATTTTCCACAGAAATAGAAAAACTTTTACTAAAATTTGTATGGAACTAAAATTTATATGGAACCAAAAAAGACCCAGAGTAGCCAAAATAATCCTGAGCAAAAAGAGCAAAGCTGGAGACATCACACTACTTGACTTCAAAATACACTACAAAGCTATAGTAAACAAAACAGCATGGTACTGGCATAAAAACAGACACATAGACAAATGGAGCAGAACAGAGAACCCAGAAACAAATCCACATATTTACAGTCAACTAATTTTCGTCAAAGGAGCCAAGAACATACATTGAGAAAACAATAGTCTCTTCAATAAATGGTGCTGGAAAAACTCAATATCTGTATGCAGGTGAAACTAGACCCCGTCTCTCACAAAAATCACCCCCTCTCCCTTACATCCCTATCTCTCATACAAAAATAAACTCAAGATGAATTAAAGACTTAAATGTAAGACCTGAAACTATGAAAGTATTGGAAGAAAACATGAGGGAATTTCAGGATATTGGTCTGACAAAAGATTTATGATAAAATCTCAAAAGCACAGACACCAAAAGCAAATATAGACAAGTGAGATTCTGTCAAGCTAAACAGCTTCTGCACAGCAAAGAAATTCATCAAAATAGTGAAGAGACAATTTGCAGAATGGGAGAAAATGTATGCAAAGTATTTATCTGATAAGGAAAAATTTTCTAGAATATATAAGGAACTCCAACAAATCAAGTGTGAAAAAAAAAATAATCTGATTAGCAAGTGGGCAAATGATCTAACAGACATTTCTCGAAAGAAGACATACAAAAGACCAAGCATATGGACAAATGCTCAAAATTATTAATTATCAAGGAAATGCAAATCATGACCACACTGAGACATCATCTCATCCTTGTTAGAATGGCTATTATCAAAAAGACCAAAAATTAACAAGTGCTGGTGAGCATGTGGAGAAAGGGGAACTCATACACTGTTGAGAATATAAACTAGTACAGCAATTATAGAAAATAATATGGAGGTTCCTCAAAAAACTAAAAATAGAACTGCCATATGATCTAACAATCCCACAACTGGGTATATATCCAAAGGAAAGCAAATCAGTATGTGAAAGATAAACACACTCCCATGTTTATTTCAGCACTATTTACAATAGCCAAGAGACAGAATCAACCTGTCTTCATCAACAGATGAATAAAGAAAATGAAATATATATACACGTACATATATATACATATATACATAATAAGATGCTATTCCACCACAAGAATTAAATCCTATTATTAGTGGCAACATGCATGAGCCTAGAGAACATTATATTAAGTGAAATAAGCAAGGCATGGAAAGATAAATACTGCATGTTCTCAATCATAGGCAGAAGCTAAAAATATTGCTCTCAGAGAACAGACTCATGGTTACTAGAGGATGGGAAAGGTAGGGGCAGGGGGATAGAGAGAGAAGTTGGTTAATGCATATACAAGTAGGATAGGAAGAGTAGGTGCTAGTATATAGCAATGTAGGATGATTATAGTTAACAATAATTTATTGTATATTTTCAAATAGCTAGAAGGAAGGATTTTTTATGTTCCCAACAGAATGATAAATGTTTGCGAACATGGATATTCTAATTACCTTCATTTGAGCATTACACATTGTATACATTATTGAAATATATTCTACCCCATAAATATCTACAATTATGTGTCACTTTAAAATAATTTTAAAAATACCAAAAGAGCCAAGAGCCAAGAGATAAGACTAGAGAAATATGGTGTGCATGTATATGTTTCTGTGTGTGTATGAAAATAGGAAAAGAATATGAATTTAATGATAGAGTAACATCTGGAAAAAATAAATTGGAAATTCTAGAGGAAAAAAAATATAAAATACTACATTAAGAATTGAAAAAAAAAAAGGATTTAACACCAGATTAGGCACAGCAAAAGAACAGTTAACTGGAAGACAGTTAACTGGAAGATCAGTTAACTGGGAGACAGTTAACTGGAAGATCAGTTAACTGGAAGACAGTTCAATAGGGAATATCCAAATTGAAGTCTAGAGGAGAAAAATAAATTTTAAAAGAGAAAATTTTAAAGTAGTAAGAGCCTAAGTGACACTTTAAGGCATTCTCAAAAAGTCTACCATACGAACAATTGGAATCCATTTTTGAATGGGACTGAAACAATATTTTAAGTAATAATGCCCATGAGTGTCAAATAATAGGCATTATTACATCAAATAATGTCCATGAGTGTCAAAAACCAATGATGACATTGCAATACAAATCCTAGAAGCTCTATAAACCTCAACAGTATAAACGCAAAGAAAATAACTTCTAGACATATAATGACAAAACTTCTTAAAACTTTAAAAAAGGAGAAAATTAAAGTAATGAAAGGAAGAAAAAAATTACACATTACCTTCAAAGGAGCAACAATATGATTAAAAGGTTACTTATCAACAATAACAGAAGCCAGAAAATAATGCAATGAGTCCTGTACATATTGAAAGAAAATAACTGCCAACTAAAATTTCTGTACCCAACAAAAATACTCTTCAAGATAAAGGCAAAGTAAGGACTTTGATATAAGTAAAAACTGAGAAAATGGGCCACCAACTTACCTGCACTAAAAATAAATAAATAAATAAATAAATAAATAAATAAATGCCATTTTTTTAGGTAGAAATAAAATCACCCCAGATGAAAACATTGAAATAAAGGGAGAAATAAAAAGTAATGACCAAATACGTGAGAGTATGCAAAATTTCACCTTGATTTCTATTTTACCTGATATGAATAATTCTTTGTGTGCTTTATTTGTTATTGTTTGTCTCTGATAAGTACTTTTTCTTATCTTTCATTACAATATTTTGTGTATGCTTGGGTGTATCTCTTGTAGGTAGCATATGATTGGATTTGAACTTTGGTTGTGTTTGCTATTGATAATACCTCCTTAACTATATGATCCAGAACTCTCTGTCATTTCAAATAGTTTTTTCACTCTGTTTTTGATATTAATGATATAATTAATTAGGGTTTATTTATTCTATTTTTAATTATTTAATTTTTTTATTCCAGGAGTTTGAGATATGTATGTGTGCATGTGTGTATGTGTGTGTATATTACATGCACGTAATTTCTTCTGATGATCATCCTTAAATATTTAGCACATTTATTTAAACATGTTTTATTACCATTTGAGTTTATTATATCACTAGCTACATACATCTTGGAAACAGCTTCCAATTTCCTCTTTCTCTTGTCACAACACTTCCATGTCGATAATATCTGGTATTTCTTTTTCATATTGTTTCAATTGTTTAATATTATTTGCCAACAAGTATTTGGATTTAACTACAAGTTTTGCTGGACTCTTTGTGTACTGATAATTATCTTTATCTTCTTTCTCTGATTCATTGTTTTTCATTTTCCTAGGGTACATTTTGTAACATTTGTTTTAGTGACTCATGCTTTCTGTGTTGAGAAACCTATTTAAGTATGTCTGGGGATGCCAGCCCTGCTTATAGGATAATGTTTACAGTGATTTAAAGGAAAGGCATAAGTGCTACTGGGTTGAGTGCAATAATCTTGAAGTTGTAGAAATCTCCTACCCTTTTAAAATGTCGTTAGCTACTGGGTGTACACCTTTTCATTTCTAGCTTAAATGCTTACATATGCAAATGCATCCTCTTAGTGAAATACTTTTACTGCCTACTGTTGCACATAAGCTATGATGTGAAGAGGGCAGACTGGTACCAATTCTCTGGGGGTAGTCCCCCTAAAAGCACCATCCTTCTCCTCCTACCTGAAGTTGCGTTTCATTTCATCAGTATGTGCTTTTATCTATGCATCTATTCCAATTTGCTTTTTGTCTCCATTGGTACTAAAATCAGTGGTCTGCTAAATCTACTTATTATTGTTGTACAGATTCCTATGAAGCTACATTTAAAAAACTCATATTTTATATGTCATTTCTAATGTTTTAGAGTGTAAGTAATCAGGCATTTGAAATAATCTCTTAATTTTCATGTTCTTTACATTGATAAAGATAAATAATATGTAGTATTTTGAAGGAATAATAATGTAGCAAATGACCATGACAGTTGAATATTATTCATTCCAATTTGTTTTATTCCAATAATCCTTTTAGACCTGGATGTTATGGACTGAATTGTGTCCCTTCTCATGTCCACATATTGAATCCCCAACCCCCAATGTGACTATATTTGGAGATAGGATCATTAGGAGGTGATTAAGATCATAAGGATGGGGTCCTAATCTGATAGGACAGCTCTCCCTTTAGGAAGAGGAAGAGACACCGAATCTCTGTCTCTGTCTCTCTCTCTCTTCCTGTACACACAGAAGAAAGGCCACGTAGCAAAAAGATAGTCAGCTGCAAGCCAGGAAGAGAGGCCTCAGCAGACATCAACCCCAATGTTACCTTGATCTCGGACTTCCAGCCTACAGAACTGTAAGAAAATAAATCTCTATTGTTTAAGCCGCCCAGTCTGTGGTATTCTCTTACTGTAGCCTGAGCTGACTATAATATACTGAACAAGGGTTCAGGATGGGTGCTAATATTTACCTGGCTCTAGAATTGACATAATATGTAAGTATTTTTAAAGCATAAAATAGAAAATTAATTAATATTGGAACAACAATGTATTATATGTCATAAAAAATTGTATCTAGCAGGTCACACAATCACATTCACATTTTTTTTACCTGACAGAAAATAAAATGGTGCCATGGGTTCTATTTTGGTCTCATTAGTTTCTCTTTTTTATGGCTTCACTTAATATTTACTACCCCATTAGGAAGTTGTATGTATAAAAATTGTATATATACACATATATATAAACATATATATATATGTCTTTTTTATCCTTTGGCATCTTCAGCTTATCTGCAGCAAAGCATATCAGATTTCTAGGTATTTCTCTATTGCTTAGTAAATATTGGTTAAATTGAATATATTCAATAATATCAAGTAAGTGAAATTATACCTAAAGGTATTGTCACACAAACAGGTCAATTTTTTCCTTTTAAGTTGGTCAGCATGCTTGCTTTCTTACAATTATTTTTAGTGGTCAGTCATGAAACATCATTAATTTTTTCTTTCTATTGTTCTTGTGTTTTCTTTGATTATTCCAGCTGTTATACTCCTTAACTCTCTGATTGAGACCTCTGTGAATTTCCCGCTTCCTCCTCTCACTTCACACACCTCTTCTGAAAGCCATCCCACTCCAGGCCTCAAGAGGAGGCCCTATCCATAGAGTAACACCCAATAGTCATAGGAGCTTCATGTTGAATCTTTACAAAGTTCTAGAAACTACATCACTCAGACTGAGGAGCAAGGAGACAAAGAATAATTGAGCCAGCCACTCTTGAGCTACAGAAAAATAAACTAAACCTTTTCAGGTATGCATGAATATATTATAGATTTAATTAGTTAATGCCGACCCACAATTCTTGACATGTACAGGTTTTGTCTTAGGGAAAAAATAAATGCTGATATAGTTAAGATAAAAATCTTTCACTTGGCAGGATGGGCCTAAATCGTCTCTAAGTTTTTTGTGTGTGTTTTTCTATCCATAAAAGCTGCAACTATTAATATATGCCCAACTAAGTGTTGGTAGAGTAAGGCAGATAGATAGGAAATTTGAGTGGTAATGATAGTAGAAAGAAGTTCCAAAGGGGCAACAAATGAGATAAGCAGATGGTTAAAGGCCAGGGGAATAATATAGAAGAAAAAAACACTGAGTTTAATGCGCTGCATTTGCTTAGTATGGAATAGCAGTTTTCCAGTAAAGTGATGATAAATGTCTCTATCCCTGAAGTCAGAAAGACCTGGGTTAAAAGTCTCTGCTACACAATTAGATGTCAATATCCTTGAAAACATTTGTTTTCTCCTTGTAAAATAAAAGTAGTCATAAAATCTGATTCAGGGAGTTGTTTTGAGGGTTAAACATGATAATGCAGTTAAATAATGTTAGTTCTTATTAGTTATTATAATTATCTAAGGCAGAAAAGATAACAAAATGTGAACAAATAAGCTTAGAGATTGGCAGATTGGGATAATTTATTCTAATTGTGTCTAAAGACAATAAATTTAGAAATCAAGCTCATAGAATGGAAACCCAAATCCTACTTCAGACCTCTAAAGGGCATCATTAACATCGGACTCTCTGTGAAGTGGACATTCTGGATTAACTCAGTGAGGAATCTGCATAGTTGTACTCAGTGGTGGCCCAGGTACAAAATGCTGATATCAACATAAGTTATCCATATATGTTGTAAAAACAAAAGTACATACACAAACATTCATTTAATTAGCTATTTGCATGTTTACTATGAACTATGACTAAAAGTTCCTTCTCATCTCCAAATACGTTGAAAATACCTTATCTTAAAATGAGAAATCTGGTCCCTGGAGATTCATCATGTGTTGAGAGCAACATGAAATGAACCAGAAGAAAAAAAAAAAAAACTCTTACATGTGAAAGAGAAGACCTTCTCTGATTGGCATCTGTGAGTGCCTGTGCAGCCCTTGCAAGACTTAAAATAAGATGATCACAGTTAGGACAGTTGGCTCTTAGATTTAATACTGTTAAACACTGAAGTCTCACTTTGTGCATTCAGGATTAACTTCCTGCAGCTATAAATTGTCTTCCATAAAACAATGCTGGGTGATCAGCCTGGGCACCATGGTTAAACCCTGTCTCTACAAAAAATACAAAAAATTAGTGGGGCCTGGTAGTGTGTGCCTGTACTTCCAGCTACTTGGGAGGCTGAGTTGGGAGGATCATCTGAGCCTGAAAGGCGTAGGTTGTAGTGAGCAGAAGTCACGCCACTTCACTCTAGCCTGGGTGACAGTGAGACCCTGTCTCAAAAACAAAAAAATAAAACAACAAAAAACCCCACAGTGCTGGCTGTTAACACATCTTCAACATCTGAACTTCAGCACACCTAAAAATCCCTCCTGTGGCAACCCTGGACTTACATGATGATCAGATGATAGGCACACAATTAACTGGAAGTTTAGTTGTTAAGTTTAACTTCCATATGGAAGGGGACGCTTGCTACATAAGGTGGCTCCAGTATATCTATTGCTCTTAATATAAGTGAAGGGGAACAGTGTCTCTTAGGCAACCGTAATGAATGTTTGCCATAAACTAGTTTAAAGCTCAATATGTAATTTATTCCTGGCTGGAATTTTCTCCCAAGTAGGTTATGCTATATATTACACAGACATACGTACAAGGGGAAAAAAAGAGAAAAAAAATCAAGAGTTAAAATTACATTCACATGTTGGCTAATTGGGCCCTTCGGGGCCTTCCTCCTAATTATAAGAGGGCATGCAAAGAAGAAATATCACTAAAAGCAAGTACGTATAGAATGAATATGAGTTTAAATGGGTTATGCTGGCTATATAAAGGCTGTAAAACTTGATAGGAAAGGAATGCTATTACTTGCCAAACATCTCCTACACATTAAAAAAAAAAATTATCAGGCCCACATCAGTGTCATTGACAGAATAAAAGATGAGAAAAAAAATTAGCTTTAAAGAGATATATTGAAAAAAAGAAGCCTTCTAATATACATTCTAGATGTGTGTTTTATTTTATATCTGTTTTAGAAATGCAAGAAAATTATAAATTTGTGATACCATATGAAATAAAAAAACGTTTTTTGTGGCAAATTCAATACTATATGTATAAGACTTTTGTAACACTTCTGAAAATTACATAGATACATAAACAGAAGCTTGAAAATCTTCAGAGAATTGATTCATTTGTTATGTGTAAACTTTGATATTATTTCACAAAAGATGCAAAAGCAGATTTTGATCTCTGACATTAGAAAACTATACATTGCGGCTCTGATAATTCTTAAAATAAATTTTACAATTGTTTCCCTTCAATTTCTCCTGGGGATTTAAGATGGTAGAAAGGGTGGAGAAAGAGTGTACCCATGTTAGAGTAAATCATGGAACTTTTTATAGGGTTGTAATTCATTTTATTTCACATCAAGTGTACCCTTTTGACATGCCTATAAAAGTCTGAATGTTTATAGTAGATGTGTATATAATATTACATTACACCTCATAACCGAGATAAACTGGCAGGAACCCTAAAGCTCAATAGGAACAAGATTGCCTTTATCTCTTAAAACTGTCATTTTAATTTTCCACACTAGACAACGCTATAGATGCCGGATGACTTAAGTTCCTGGTGGCTGTTAGACCACAATCTTGTAATGTTTTGAATTTAGTACCTAATCAAATTGCTTTGCTTTTAGTATTCTTATCTTGATTTATGTGAATTGGTATATGGTGCCCTCCTTAATATACCTGAAGGAACAGTGTATTTTATAGCATTCTAAATGCAAATCCTGCTCCCAGATTTATGCCATGGACAATGCAACCACACCATTAAAAAAGAATTTAAAATGAAACTTCTTAGAAAAATTGAAATGACAATTTTAGAGTCAAAAAACCTGCAGTGACTGGCCCTGATGCTCTGTGGGCTGCTGTGACTGAGCCCAAGTACTTGAGCAGGGCACCGTCCACAGCCTGCAATTTCGGAGTTACCTTCTATGGAATTGGAATTAAATGCCCAGTTAATACAAAGGAAAATTTCCCTTGTGCAAAATCTAATCAAATGTAATATGTCTATATTATAACTACCATTTCTATGACTATTATAATTCAAGTTGCTAATTATGAGTTCAGTTCATAAAAAAGAAAATTGGCTTTCATTTGAGCAGCATTTTCGGTCAGAAATGGGAAACACACATTTAAGCACACAGGTTTTCAATTCATTATTCTCTTTATTTCAATACCCATTATGGGCCCAATTCAACCCTCACACACTGATATTTAACTCCCTCTGCAGTCAGGTTCATATACAAATCTTGGGCTCAGCATAAGTAGGAAAAGCAAGAAAATGATTACTGAGGAGCGAAGGAAAATAAACTATTCATATGGTAGGTCTGAAAAAAATTCTCTGAGGCAAGACTAAATATATAGGATTAAATAATCTCAACTAGATATGGTTTAGAAAATAATCAAATCTTTGGTTTCTATTTCTTTCCGTTCAATGTTCCACTATAGTTTTCTGTACACATGCAACTTCCCTATCCCCATTGAGCTCAGAGTTAGCTGAATTTGAGATAGTTTGACTTGGGACCATAGACTATACAAATAGATCCACCATTTAAGCTCTACAAAACTCACAGAATTATTATTTTAGACAAATTTACAATAATCAATATAGCAATTGGTCAAATAAAAAAATCACTTGTAAATAGTTTTGTGTGTGTGTGTGTGTGTTTTTGTTCTTTTTCATTGCAAAACACGTTTCTACAAATAAGTAAAGGCAGAAATGTTATTGGTCCTGAGAACAGGCCACAAAAGTTGATTGGTCATTGAATGGATGAAGTATCTCAGAGCAGGCCTGAACTGTAAATATACTCCTTCTTGTCTGCACATGAACCGCAAGTTTCAAGTCCCAAGTATCTATCAACTCAGATTCTCTGTGACCCCAAACCAGAGCACTGATTTTAACTGAAGGTTGAGTGGAATTATGCACTATCTGAAGAAGAATGTAACTGTGAAATAAGTATACTTCATAAATTATAAAATATTTAAGCTATTGAATATACATTTATTAAACATAAAATTTACTTTGATCTTAGAAACTGAGATAGAAATTAATGAATTCTTAAACAATTGAAATACTTGGATAACAGTCATTGTAACTATTAATCACTTGTTCTGAGGTCAAATGGATTGGCACCTCTACTACCTGCTTTGTCCTCCAAGTAGCTCCAGCACACTCCTAGCTTGTAACTAGCAGAGCCAGGATTCAAAAACATGTCTGTGAGGAGCTGAAACCTACCAGCCTTGACTGTCAGGAATATGTCAAGGCAACAGTATAAAAGTTGGATAAATTTTAAACCACTATCTAAAATAAATTACAATTGTTATACATAATTCTTAATGAGCTGAACATTTAAACAATATAAATTGGGATTTTCAGGTTATAAGATTATTTGTGATATTGATATTTTTATAATACATTTTTATATAAGTAAGTATTTTATTTAATTCATTTGTCCCTGGCATGGTTCTTAGAATCATATAATGGTTTCAATCTGCAGTTCTATTTACTATGTGATGTACAGTTGAACTTTTTTTAAATTCCAATTTCCTACACTTAAATAAAATATTTGTGCTACTCAACTCATTGTTAAAAATATTTAATGATGTAAACCATTTCAAATTGATAAATTATAAATGTATATGTTACATATCAGAATAACAACAAATAATTATTGATCCCTTACCAAATGCTGGTTGCTCTGCTAAGTGACTTAGGTGCATTATTTTGTTTAGCATTCAAAATTGTCTCATTATTATTATTTCAATTTGAGAAAAATCCAGTGAAGTAGATATTAACATTATTTTCATTTTAAAGACAGACAAAACAGGGTTTGTAGAGATATGTATTTGCTGAAAGTTATGCAATTGGTAAGGGGCAATGGGATGCTTAACCCCATACTTTGAAATTTTAGGTTATGCAAATTTCACCCATTATTACTTCACTGCTTATATTAATCTAATAGGTGTGGTACTAGTTAAATTTTTATTTGATGCTCACAAAGCTATAGAAAAGTTCAAAGAATAGTCAATTAAATTCACACATGCTTTTCATTTTGCCAGTTTATCCTCTGCAATAAAGAGTACATTAGAATGAAAACTACTAGATATTATATTAAAACTAATCTAATTAATAGCAGACTGAGAT
This sequence comes from Pongo pygmaeus, assembly GCF_028885625.2. Lineage (NCBI taxonomy): Eukaryota > Metazoa > Chordata > Mammalia > Primates > Hominidae > Pongo > Pongo pygmaeus. Next base: position 149,701,775 of record NC_072373.2, on the reverse strand, counting down.
TGTGTGGAAAGACATCACACTTAATACTACTGAGAGGACATCCTGATTAGATTCTTTTGTTTTTGAGGAATCCCAGTCAGCTACAAGTATTTAGAATCCAACTTTCTAATGAAAAAATAAAAAATACAGATTGAAGAATTTTGAAAATGTTAAAATAGAATGAATAATAAAAATAATACAAAAATAGAATACAACTTTCTGGATTACTCATGTTTTTATCTGTGAAGAGTTATTGTATCCCTTTAAGTCATACTACCATAGGTCCATGCCATAACAATTTTCTTTATAGTCTTTACAGAGAATGTTCACTGAAACACTAGTATGCCTAAAAGGCAGAATCACAGTTGGTGAACTTTTGATATTTTTACTTAGCCCACACAACTTCTGCAAAGAAAAGAGCTCAAAACATTCTGGTGTCCAATAATAATGGTATTCTTGAAGCTCAGGAGAAATTCAACATGGAGAAGTTCCAAGAATATCATCACAGTAGAAATAAATGGAGTTTTAAGGAAGCAACAAATACAAGTATATCTTGTTTAAAGAAAATAAAAACGCAGAAGTAATAGAAAAGGGAATATTTCACATGTTGTAAAGGGGATTGTGGCTTACCCTTATATTAAGAAATAGTAGCATTGTAACACCATAGCTGTTAAATAGAAGAATATTTTGCTTCACTGGCTAATATATGATGAGTCTGCAATACGTTTGGCAAATGTTTCATGCCCTAGAAATGCATGTACTTCAATGATCATGGAAAAAAAATGTGAGAAACTTAAGGGCTGATAGTATCTTAAGGTGTTAAAAAAAATCTCTCTTAAAAGGTACAGAGTCTGTAATTCTTAGGAAAGAAGACGTAGTTTGGTCTCCACTTTTAAAGTCTTTAGATTTGTGATCCACGGTGAAATCTATAAATAGTGGTGTGAGTGGTAAATCAGTACTCAATCTTTATATCTTAAAATCAGATGCATACACAAGAAAACAAACCAAAGTTAAAAACAAAACAAAGTGAAACAACAACCTAGGTTTCCTTGAACAGATTTTTCATAGAAATATGGATATTAAAGGTTCTACTGGTGAGGACTCAGAAAGATGTGAAGAACATTTTAGAGAAATTCTATATCATCTTAATGAAAGTTTAAGTTTCCAAAAGAGACTTCTAGTAGAAATCTGGACTTTAAAAGCCCAGTGAGAGCTCAGAAAGTAAGAAACATGCTATTAGAAAATGAGGGAGGTAATTTCCTACATTTTATGTAATGGTCATTTTTTAGCAAAATTGAGTCCGGAAAAGAACAACTCTTAATCAGTATAGTTGAATATTTAGCTGAGATTATTTCCAAGTGAAATGTTGATGGTGTTGTCTTGTTTATTCGTACTACTAATAGTAAAATGTGAGAAGTGAGCAAACTTTGAGAGATGAACTGTTGAGCAAAATAAGTCTATGAAATTTGTATTTGGGTAATTATGAGCCTATCCAGATAATGAAAGATGCTAAAATTCAGATATGTTTGCCATAGAGAAAGAGGGCTGAGGATGTAGCTATACATTTGTTTGATGAAATCTCAAAAATAACATTATGTCACTTTAGTAATATTAAGAATGTGCCTTGCAGATCTTCTCAATCAAACCATGAATCATAAAGTAAAAGATTGTTTTCCTCACTCATCTAATCCAAACCAAAAATAGAGAAAAGAAGTTTATAATTCATCCTTTGCATGTCCTACCACTTTATATTAAAAGAGTTGAGGTCTGTTAACTTGTCTTTTTGATTTTGCTGGTCCAGAGACATAGAGGAATTTTTCTCCAAGCAGCATGCTAATCAAATTTAGATGAGATTCTAGAGTTTTGAGCTGATAAGATTTAGATTAAAATTTGGAATCTGTACTGATGCTGTAACGGGATGAGACTTTTGAAGACATTAGAATAGGGTAAATACGTTTTGTATTTTGAATAAATATGAATCATTTGGAGGCCAGGTGATGGAATGTAGTAGGCAGAATTCTAAAGAGGCTGCCCCCACCAAATTTATGTCCCATGGTTATTCAACCAAACGTTAACCTAAGTATAGCTGTGATGGGATTTTGCGTATGTCTTTAGAGTCCTAAGTCAGTTGACCTTAAACTATGGAGATTATCTGGGTGGGCTTAGCCCAATCAGGCGTCAGATGAGTGTTTTATGAGTAGCGAGTTTTCATTAAATATTAGTAGCCATCATATATTCAAATGGTGAGGAAGATTTGCTACAAGGTGAGATCCATTGTTGAGATTGAGAGATTACCTCCATGCATGATGTTAACAAGAACCTGAGAGCAGACTCTACTCTGAAAGATACATGACAGCCAACAAGGAAACCAGGACCTCAGCCCCACAATCGGAAGGAACTGGATTCTGACAACAGTTAGAATGAGCAGGTCAATGCATTCTTCTCCAGTCTCTCAGAAAAGCTTAGCCTGGCCTACACCTTGATTTCACCTTGTGAGAACCTAAGCAGAGAATGTCCCCAAGCCTGGACTTCTAAACTATAGACCTGGAAGCTAATAAAACAAAGCAAAACAAATTAAAACAGAAAACATTTTATCCAAATAATTCAATCAAAAATCTCATCAATCCAAAGTACAAGCTCAAAGAAGAAGAAGAAAAACAAGAAGAAGGAGGAGGAGGAGGAAAAGGAGAAGGAGGTGGAGGAAAAGGAGGAGGAGGTGGAGGAAAAGGAGGAGGAGGAAGAGGTGGTGGAGGAAAAAGAGGAGAAGGAGGAGGAGAGGGATCACTTGCAATCACTTGTAGCTAGTTAGTGTAGGGGAAAGTGAAGAACAAAGCCTCATACCTGACTTGATGGGTCACCTTAGTTTGCATCTTTCTGTATTTATATTTATCTATAACAAAATAAAGTAATGTAATATAACCTAAGTACCTAATTTCAGTAAAATTTTAAAATAAACCAAACATCATGAAGTAGCAATTAGCTCCAATTTCAAGTAGTTTTATCTTTAAAACTTAGGAAACTCAGATAATTACCTGCAAAAATTCAAATTTCAGGGTGAGAACAAAGTGCTTTGTCAACTTCAAGATGGATCCTCTTGCAATAATTTCTAAAATTAAATATAAAAATTGATTATTTTCTTTGAATTCTTTGCAGAGAGTGTGTTTATGTAACCGATCATTTTTAACCAGAATATATTTAACAGGCGCATGCACATCAGATTAGTACACTGTATCTTAATCCCGATTTTTAGGTATGTCTATAAGTTTTGTTCTTTGCTCTATTAAAATATTTTGAAATGCATTATTGATTTTATTTAAAGATAAACTTTGTGTTTTATAATTCAATTGAATCAAGTATTTCAGCACCTTATAAAAATAAAAGTCTTAAAATGCATTGTAAAGTGTATCACTGTCTACTGTTACATAAATCTTTTATTTTATTATCAAGAGTGTCTTAATTGAATATTTCCTGATGTGTCTTTACTCTAAACCCCATTTCATTAGTATGAGAGTTTAAATCACTATTCATTAATGAGAAAATTTTGATGATGCATATCTTTATTCTCTTGTAGTACTTTATGATCATGGTAATATTAATTTAGATACTACCCAAAACTTATAATAGTTCAACATTAAGAATTGAATGTCTCTTCATCACTTCTAATTATACACTAGGTCTTTTAATTTCAGATATAAAACATGAAGAAACTTCATTTTCTTCAAAAACTTTTATAGAAAAATAAAAATAGTTTTATTAGATTAAAAATATGTAGAAATACAAATAAAAAATTGCTTTCATCTCTCATATGACCTCTAAGAACATACATATATTTATATTTAGTGTCAGTTATTTATATAAATACAAATGTTTCTTCTCCTAGATGTAAAAATGTTTGATTAGCTAGTCATTTTTTTCTGTTATGGCTGACTTTTTAGTATAGTGTAATGTTAAGAGCATGGACTTGAGAGCCAGACTGAATCAATTTGATACCTGGTACCCCACTTCCTGGCAGTGTGTCCTTTAGACACACGCTCACTCTCTCCTATATTTATTCATATGTGAAATTGAGAAAATCATAGTCCTGTCTATTATGATGATTTTGAGATCCACATGAGTCAATATTTGTAAAGTTAGAATGGTGCCTATCATAAGAGAAGGTTGTGTTGGATATTTTTAAAAACTTACTTAACAAATATATATTGATAGATGAATATGTGCTAGACACTCTTCATTGTGCAGAAAGACTTTCTTAGCTCCTAAAGTTGACTTGGAATGCCATTATTTGTGAAGAACCAGTCACTTTGCTAGGAACTGAGTTTATCAAGACAAATGTTACGTAATCTGAAGAGACTTACCGTCGTGGGAGTAAAATGATGATTGTAACACATTGTGGTAAGTATTTTGATAGAAATAGGCACACGGCCCCCTTAGAAGCATAAAAGATAAATACAACACAGAGCAGTTTAGGTCGGGTAGGTCAAAATGTGACCATCTATGGAAGAGATAATATGTGTACTGATTAATGTAGGCTAAAGGGATATTTCTTGAAAAATGAGCAATCTTGAAGCAGATATGTCAAAAGCAATTTCCCATAAGAAATAATGAGAAAAGATTGCAGTGCCTCATTTCTAGGACACCAGCTACAGTTATAGGTTAATTGCTGATTCTGCCGCTGATTAAAGGAGCAACAGAGGTCTCCTCTACCATCCCCATAGGGCAAAAATTGCAAATGCTACAAGGCCCTTTTAGGAAAGGATGGTCAATAAAACAACATCTACTCTGCCCTGTGTGATGGCACATAGAAAAGGCTTTCTATGACTTTATATTAAGGTTGGATATCCTATTGACCTGGATTACTAAACAGCTGCTCTCCTGATATAATTCAAGGCCAATCTGAATGGTTAAATAAAAAAGAAGAAAAAGAAATTTGCAGTGGAATAAAAGGTGTAACATAATTTCTAAGAAAAACCAATGGAGGTGAAAAAGTGAAACAGCAATGACTAGTCGTTTACCAATGACCAGCTTAAGATGGAGGCCATGCTCGTCAACAGCAGTGTGTATATGTTGAGGAGTCTAGACAGAATGGGTGCATGTATTTCAACTTAAAAATGCCATTAAAATCCTAATACAAAAGTTCAGTGTAGTTAGTTGCCTTCTTTTTACTTGGGTCTACAGTTCTAGCAGCATAAAAGCAATGAGCATCTTAGAGAAGCCAGGAGAACAAATGAGAAGGAAGGAGCAAAGGAAAGAAGAGAGCTTGAGAGGGAGGAAAGAAGGGAGGGAGAGAGGGAGAGAGGGAGAGACAGAGAGACTAAAGTAAAAACTCACCTACAAAATATTGAATATCAGGGATTTTAGACATATTACAAGAAAATAATAGAATATATCTGACACATTACTATCTTTAATGAAACAATATACCTTCACATTCACTTTATTTGCTTTCAAAATGTTATTTCATTTTAAAGGAAAAAAACTGGATCTTAATACTTGAAATTCATGAAAATAGATGAGCATACAAAAATTCTCAGTTGAAACATTTTAGATAATGACTGCGAGAGCAAGAGCGTATTTGATTGTATAATATTGTGGGATCTCTAAATTGAAGAATTTTTAATCTTTTATAAGGCAAGCAATGTGGTTCTCAGAGTAAGGAGGTTTAAGAAACCATATATATGTCCAAAGACTGAGTGTAGTCTGAATTTAGCTTCTATTAAATTAGTAATTTAAATGGATTTATCATAATGAAATTGATGTCAGTCTTTTTCTGAAATGTCTTTAAGAAAACTCACCTAGAAATAAGAAGGTTTTTCTTTAGACAACTAATTCCTGTAAAGTGTTTACTGCTCTCAGATAGTGTGACCAAAGTATAGCAGGGAAAATGAAAACCAGAAAAAAACACCTACTTTTTGAAAACCAATACCATGTCAGTCCTGTTACCAAACCCTGTCAAAGTTAACTTTCTATTTAGAGCTAGCTGTTGAAGATATGCAACCTTAACAAATGTTACAATATCTACTATCATATTTGTAATTGATAATCCCATTAGCAGTGTCTAGAGTTTCAGTGACTTCTGGCCCACCAATGCTGAATACATTTTTCAGTGTATCAATTTCCAGTGTGTAGTTTTAGCAGCATTGATCTAATCGATCTCAAGGATGATCCTGTGGAAGAAGTAGAGGGAACAGATATTGCTGCATATTAACCCTGGACAAATATCTTCTCTTCTAAAATTATAACATAAAAATATATTCTGACCGTATGTTGTATATTCAGAAAACTATTTATTGAGCAACTTGTTGAATAGACAGTCTTCAGGGGATAGAGTCTCTGCCCTCATGGAGCTTATATTCAGAGGGTCTCCAATAGAAATGCTGAAATAATATTTGTGGCAACACCATGCCTGGTGTATCTTGGCATAAACACAATCTGTATTTGATTAATCCATATTTTTATAGGAGAGTTTTAACACTACAGGTTGGGAATATCTCAACCCCAAGTAAATATGAAATACTGAATGACAGAGATTTTGTACTTGGCTGTCACAGAAGCTGCCCTATTGATTGGATCTTCATAAATACTCAGTAGATTAAATAATTTATTTATGAAAGGTAAGCATTTTAAAGGTTTGAAAATACTAATTTCTTTTCTTTTTCTTTTTTTTTTTTTTTTGTGACAGAGTCTCTGTCACCCAGGCTAAAGTGCAGTTTCGTGATCTCGGCTCACTGCAACCTCCGCCTTTTGGGTTCAAGCGATTCTGGTGCCTCGGCCACCCCAGTAGCTGGGATTACAGGCCTGGCTAATTTTTGTTTTTTGGGTTTTTTTTTTTTTTGAGACAGAGTCTCACTCTGTCACCTAGACCCAGCTAATTTTAGTAGCCAAGGGGTTTGGCCAGGCCGGTCTCAAACTCCTGACCTCAGGTGATCCATCCGCCTTGGTCTCCCAAAGTGCTCTGATTACAGGCATGAGCCACTGTGCCCGGTGATACTGAATATTTTAATTTCCATTATAAATATGTTAATTATTTTATACAGAGCCTCTTTTTAAAAATTCATTCAACAAATATCTATTGAGTGTTCGCAATTTGTCAGACACAAGCAAAATACACATATTGTACTTTAAAAAAAAAAGAGGCATTGCCTGCTCCTTCACAGAGCCTATGCTTTAGTGGGGGAATTACTGATTGAGAGAATTATTGCTCAGACGTTAATTATAATTTTATAAGTGCTAAAAAAGAGTGCACAATTTTTTAGGTCGTCTTTATGAAACTAGGCCCTGACTCAATCTGGGAATGCTTTCCTAAGGAAGTTGTGATTGGATACAAAAGTGTAAAACAGTATGAGTTAGGAAAGTTCAAGTGAGGTAAATTGTCCAGGTGAAGGGACAATCATATGTGAAGACATCTGTACAATAACAATGAATGTTTCCTTCGTCGCGGCATGCAGTTTTCACTGGAGGTAGCTTTGATGGGGCCCGGATTGTTTCTTATCCTCCTCTTGAATCCACAGCTGGCTATGTCACTAGTTCTTATCCAAAAATTTCAAATGACAGTGAAACGTCATCTCTACATTGAGGTGCCTTCTCTCCTCTGTTTTAGCCCCAGGATAGAAGAAACCTGGATACCTCAAATACCACATGAAGGAAAGTCACTAGGCTGCAAGCAACACCCAGATCAGCTTGTCAGATATTAAATTTAAAAAATTTATTTTTTTGAAGCCACCAAAATTTGGGTTTATTTTTGCAGTGGTACTATGGTTAATGCTAACCAAAACAGCATGAGGTATAAAGTGACTAAGGGTTTTGGAGTTCCTGAAAGACGCAGTGTGATTAGAGCACTGAAAGTAAAGAGAAAATAAATTGGACTCCTAGAAAACTGTCCAACAAAAAGCACTCAGGACACATAATGTAATTCTCTGCCTTCCTCCCTTATCCTCTCAACTCTATTTTAGTTGGATATGACAAAAATAACCCAATTTGTGTGATCAAAAAATCCTAGGACAGGCATGTTGGTTCATGCTTGTGACCCCAGAACTCTGGGAGGCCAAGGTGGGAGGGTTGCTTGAGGCCAGCCAGGAGCTCAAGACCAGCCTGAGCAACAGAGTGAGCAAACATTTTTTTCAAAATTAGCTGCGTATGGTGGTGTGTGACTACAGTCTTAACTATTTTGGATGCTGAAATGGGAGGATCCCATGGGCCCAAGAATTCTAGGCTGCAGTGAGTTAAGTTCATACCATTTCACTCCAGCCTGGGTGACAGAGACCTTGTCTCTAAAATAATAATGATAATAATAATAAAAAATATTATTTTAAAGGAATAATTAAGCCCAACCGCACTTCAAATAAGAAAAATAATTAAGGACCCATATCAAAAAGAAAGGTGAAAACCAGAACAGTAAGCTAAAACCCATATCTATGTCATGGCCAGAAATCAAATTTTAATGAAACATATCAGCATGAACTTTAGCCTATGCAATCAGAATATAAGGTGTTTGTGTGGAGGGTGGTGGTAGTGGTGGACCTCAGACTTCTCTATAAGTTCATTTTCCAGACTAGGAAAGAGCAATATGTCCTAGGAACCACATAAAAATAAATAAATAAGAAATAAATAAATAAACATTACAACTCTGCTTACCTATCTTGACCTATAGTGAAAACAAGTTTGCAAAATTCATAAATACAGGCTTGCTCTTACATCAGAATTCTGATGTTCAAATTTATACCATGTACATTGTAGAAAAGAATATAGGTTAGTTAATATTAAATAATCATAATTTAAAGCACTTTAAAGGGCACCTATGTTTTAAAGTATTATCTTTCAAAATATAGCCCAAATACGCCCCACATGATTCTCACTGAAAGACTATCACACCTAAACTCAGTCTAAAATTATACAACTATTTAATAAAAATGGCATTATAGGTGCTATTCAGCTGAACCATAGCAGAATAATTAAACTCTCAAGTTCTTTAGATAGTTGAATTAATAGGTATAGAATTTTTAAAAACTTTAAGATATTTATGGAAATAAAAAGTGAAAAAATACTGCAATATAAAAAATATAAAATATACCATATATTTGAAAAAAATTAGATCATGTATAAATAAAAATGTATGCACTCCTTAAAATGCAACACTAACTAGATGAGTGAATAGAAAAATAAGCAGAATTGAGAAAAAAATTGCTCAGAATGCAACATACAGATTTAAAAGATGGGAAAACAAGAGACATGGAGGATAGAATGGAAATGTTTAAATGTCATCTAATCTGATTCATAGAAGATAACATGAGAAGAATTTGAGAGAGGTGATATTGCCAAATAGAATGGTTGTCAATTTTACAGAATTGACGAAAAGCAAGAATACTTCAGTTCAGGAAATGCAGGTAAAACGAACAAAAGGAAATCTACACTTGGAAACATTATAATAATATTGAAGAAAACCTAGGACAGAGAGAAAAAGCTAATAGTAGCCAAAGAGAAAAGAAAGATGACTTACAGAGTTTGCAACACTATAAAGAGAATAAACAATGAGCAGAATAATATCCTCCAAGTTCCAAGAAAGGAAGAAAACAGCCTGTCAATTTAGAGTTAGATACTCAGCTAAACTGTCACCAAAGATTTTGGAAGAAATAAAGATATTTGAAACAAGCAAAAACTGGAAGAATTTGTCACCAACTTACTCTCACAAAAGAAAATCATAAGGCATTATTTCAGAAGGATTACATGACAATCTGAGATTCAAAAAAAAAAAAAGAAATTGAGAAACATGAATAAATGAGAAACTTTCCTATGAAATAGAGAAACACATGAATAAATAAAAACGATATTATCTATATGAAATAGTTGAAACAATAATTTGGGGCTAAAAGCCAAGAAGGTGGACTAGTACACAGGACAACAATTATATAGGAGGGAAAATGGACTGATTAATATTAAGTCTTCTAGGTCTGGGCAGTTCAAACTTCATTCCATAATTATTACCAGTCCACAAGCTGTCTGTTACTGATCTATTACAAGAAATACACAGAAATTAATAGTAAGAGTTAGAAACTTTAAAAGCATTTTGACAAGAGTAATTTTATGTCTGTTTAATTTAGTAATCAAAAAGATTGGTTCATATTTAATCTGTATTTTTTATTTTATGTATATACCTATTTTATTTTATAGACTTATCACTTCACGAGTAACTGGAATGTTTGAAAAAAAAAGTATTTTACCACTAATACTTTGAGAAGTATTATCCTCAAATCCTGTATGTTTAAAGAAGAAGCCCAGAAATTATCTTTAGGGAGATATAATTAGAAAAAATAGAATATTAAATGCAATAGGTAACAACAAAAAAATCAGAAATAAACAAGTATCAAGAAAAATGCAGAATTAGGAATAAAACTTTACCAATCTAAAAGAAGACAAGAAAATTAAAAAGAAAAAAGATAGAAATCACTGGAAAGAGACGATAAAGGGGAAACACAAAATAAGAAAAAATCCAAATATATTAGTAATCTCTATAAATATAGATAAAATACATTTATTATTTCAGTGATAAATTATTAGAATGGATTTTGTAAGAAAACAAAGTCTAGTTATATGCTGTTAGCAAGCAACCTAACATATTAGGATGCAAATAGTTCGCAAGTAAAAAGATGAAAAAATGGAAAAAGATATATCAGCCAAAGATTAAGCAATAAAAACTGATGTTGCTTTCTTTAAAGGAAAATGGTGTTTTTAGAGATAAAAATAGTCACATATATTGAACAAATTTTACAAGAAGATATATGTAGGGAGAAATTATAAGCGTTAAGTGTTTACACTAATAGTAAAGGAGAAAAGTTGAGCATTAACTTACAATAACTGAAACTTTTAGTTTCTTACAATTAAGTAAAACTTTTTGTAAGATAAATTTGTCATAAATTAAGTCTAGCCTCCAACTTGGGATGTTATAATAAATAGAATATTCCTAAATAGTACATACAGGAAAAATATAGAGTTAAAAGAAAATAATGCTAAAGAACACAGAAGAGAGGGGATCAACAAATTATATATTTAGAGCTTAGTGAAGACTAATGAAATAACAAAACTTCCTTAGGATTGGTCAAGAAAAAATAGAGAAAGACTAAATAACCAATTTTAATAACTAAAAAGAGATCTTAATACAGGCAGAGTTGAGGATTTCTAAATGATAAAATAATACTACCAACAATTTCAGGTAAATAAGTTGTAAAATAAGAGGTAAATAACAATCTATTCCACCTCACTCCCCCAATACAATTACTGAAAACTGACTCAATGTAAAAAAATGAAAATAAAAATGTTGAATAGACCTGTAAACATTGACAAATTGAATCCATAGTATGAGTAGTAATAGATATAAACCCTATACAATGTAAAATCTACGGGTCTCAGAAAATTTTGTAAGAGATTTCTATTGAGCACTAACTATTTACAACCTTTGCAAAAACAGACACATTGAAATGCCTGCTAATTCCTTAAGGAGATGATATATAAACTTGATAATAGAATCTGACAAAAATATTAATATTAAAGGCTAATGATAGGTCAATATCAATCATAAACTAGAGGTTCAAAACTTTTAAACAGCATCAGCCAAATTAATACATTAATATATTTTTAAAAACTATTCATGAACAAATATGTGTATCTTAGGAAGGTTAAAATGTTTTCTCTCTAAGAAACCAATACATGTAATTTATGAAAATATTAAAGTAAAAAAATTGAAATTGTGATTTTAATGGGTTCAAGAAAATTATCCAGTGAAACTCAATAACATATATAATAAATATAATGCTATTCCAATAATAAAAGGCAAACTTCTTAAGCTGATAATGGGTACTTAACAAAATTTACACCCACATTATACTTTATTTTATAATGTTAGAAGCCTCTCTTGAAAATCAGAAAAACTAAAGAAGGTCACCGTACAAGCTATAGTGTGTGTGTATATATATATATGTGTATATATATGTTTGTTATATATGTGTGTGTTTGTGTGTATGTGTGTGTGTTTGTGTATGTGTGTGTATATATATATCAGAATAGCATTATGAATTAATTTTATTTGAATATAAATATATACATATGAGTATAAAATCACTATATAATGCTATACTGGTTTAGGCCCGCAGAGTACAATAATACATGAATGTGAGATTATTCAAATATAATTTGCTACAGTTGAACCCAATTTGTTCAGAAGACAAATTCTAAGTATTAACAAGGATATATAAAGATCGCTTAACAAAAGGACAATATGTATATAAATTGACTTATTTTTCATTAGCAAATATTAAGATGTATAATTATGTTATTAATGATATTAATAATATTGGTAAATAATATTAGCAAATAATATTTTCATGTAAATGTTTTAAAGGATATGTCTTATAGCTCAAGCTGCTATAACGAAATACCACAGGCTGAGTGGCTTAAACAACAAACATTTATTTGTCACAGTTATGGAGGCTGGGAGGGTCAAGATCGATACTCTGGCAGACCCGGTCTCTGGTAATGGTTGACTTCCTGGCTTGTAGACAGCCAACTCGTTGCTGTAGTCTCGCATGACCAAAAGTGAGAGATAATCTCACGGCTTTTTTATAAAAGCACGAACCCCTTTCATAAGGGCTCTATCCTTATAACTTAATTACCTTCCAAAGGCCCAATCTTCAAATACTATCATATTGGGAATTAGGCTTCAACATACAAATTTTAGGAAGACACAAATATTAAGTCCATAGCAGGTAACAATTACAAAACTAACAAAAATATGAGCTAGTGTATATTAAGATTTTTTAAAAACCTGAGTAATATCTTTATGAAGAAAATGTAATCATCAAATGAAAATTTACTAAATTAAATGGCAAGACAAATTGTTTTTGAAAAGGCTCAGTGACTTAAACGTCTCCATTATCTCTAAAGTAATCTATAAATGCAATGGAATTACAAAAAATATTGCTGCAGTTGATTTTGAAAGAGGGAGAAATATGCAAAGGGTAAAAATAACTAAAACTTTTCTAAGAAAAACTTGTCATCCTAGTTTTCTTTCCTTTTTTGTTTTTTTGAGACGGAGTCTTCCTCTGTCACCCAGGCTGGAGTCCAGTGGCAGCAATCTCAGCTCACTGCAACCTCTGCCTCCTAGGTTCAAGCAATTCTCCTGCCTCAGCCTCCCAAGTAGCTGGGACTACAGGCGCTTGCTACCACGCCCATCTGATTTTTTGTATTTTAGTAGAATTGGGGTTTCACTGTGTTGCCCAGGCTGGTCTTGAACTCCTGAGTTCAGGCAATCTGCCTGCCTTGGCCTCCCAAAGTGCTAGGATTACAGGCGTGAGCCACCTCGCCCAGCCCCCTAGTTTTCAAGATTTATTTTCAGACTGTAGTAAGTAAATCAGAGTAGGGTTGCCACAGGCATAGCTTGCCTCCCATATGGTATAGGGAATGCACACTGACAGAGTATTAGGGAAAGAGACCAAAAGGGAATATAAAAGGAGTATTAGACAGGTTTTTATTTTCCCTCATCAAATGGTGTCTCTCTGACTATGTATGAACACAGTCATGCAATGCATAACAGTGGAGATGCATTCGGAGAAACGCATTGTTAGGTGATTTTGCCATTATGTGAATATAAAAGAAGTCATACACAAACCTAGATGCTATAGCCTACTACACACCTGGGCTATATGGCATAGCCTGTTATTCTAGGCTACTAAGCTGCAAAGAATGTTACTGTGGTGAATACTGTAGCCAGTTGTAACACAATTGTATTTGTATATCTAAACATAATCTACATATGGAAAATATACAATAAAAATATGGTATAAAAAATCAAAAATAGTACACCTGTATAGGACACTTACCATAAATGGAAGTTGCTCTGGGTGAGTCAGGGCATGAGTAGTGAGTGAATGTGAAGGCTTAGGACAATATGATGTACACTATTGTAGACTTTATAAAAACTATACACTTAGGTTACACTAAATTTATTTTAACATTTTTTATTTCTTCAAGAATAAATTAGTTTACTGTATTTTTTTACTTTATAAACTTTTAAATGTTTTAAATTTTTGACTTTTGTAATAACACTTAGATTATAACACAAACACATTAAGCAGCTATACAAAAATATTAGGCTGGTGCAAACAAAACAAAACAAACGCCCCACCCTGGAAAAATCACAATTACTTTTGCACCAACCTAATGTTTTATTTCTTTATATCCTTACTCTATAAACTTTTTTGTATTTTTAAAATTATTTATTTTACTTTCTAAACTTTTTTGTTACCGCCTAAGACACAAACCTAAGACACAAACACAGTCATGCACCACACATTACTGGTACATATTAGCCTAGGCCTAACAGGTTTAGGGTAATCAATATCACTGTTCCACCTCCACATGTTATCTCACTGGAAAGTCTTTAGAAGCAATAATATGCATAGAGCTGTCATCTCCTTTGATAACAGTGCCTTCTTCTGGAGTATTTTCTGAAGGACTTGCCTGAGGCTGTTTTACAGTTAACTAGTTAACTTCTTTTTAATAAGTAGAAGGAGTACTCTCTGAAACAATAATAAAAAGTATAGTATAGAAAATACATAAACCAGTAACACAGTTGTTTATTATCATTATCAAGTATTATATAGTGTACATCATCGTATGTGCCATACTTTCATACAAATGGCAACACAGTAGGTTTCTTTACTATGGCATCATCACAAACATGTGAGCAATTTGTTACACTAAGACATTATGATGGCTATTACATCACTAGGCAATAAGAATTTTTCAGCCTTATTATAGTCTCATGGGATGGCCATTGTATACGCAGTTCTTCATTGGCCAAAACCTTGTTATGTGTTGCATGACTTTAATTACAAGTACCAAGATTAATTTAAACATCTGTTTTTAGACAATTGTAAAAATAGCGATGACTAAAACGTTGAGTGTTCTGATGCTTGAGTGTAATCACACAAACACATTTGCATAGTGTTCGTATAGACATGAAAAGACAAAATTATGTTCTGTACATGTTTTCAATAATTTTAGTGCATTTGACAGTTTTCTTTTGTGCAAATATATTTTGCTATCATTTTAACAGAAAAATATTGACAAATTCGCAAACACAAACGCTATTCTTTTCCAAATATCAAATATTCCTATTGTTATGAAAAAGAACAGAGATTTACTCATTAAATTCCAACGATGAATTCATTACATTCAAAGATGATTTAGAAATGAATAAAGTGGAAGATTGAGCTCGCTTTAACGTTCCATATGGAGTTAATACAGAAAAATAATAAAGTGGAATTTACAAGAAAGAAAAATAGATATTGAAGAAGAGAGTGCTAAAAATCAAGGAAGTACTTTTATGAAGAATACTGTTTGAATAATTCTTTTTAGTAGACAAAACACTTATGAACATTGTATAATAACACATGTTTAAGAAGTGAATGATAATTAGAGGGAATTTTACTTGTGAACCCAAGTTTTAAAGACTTTCTTATTGTCAGCTTCTACATTAAAAAAAAAAACACTCCATGCACATGGACAACGTGAGCATGTAAAGTTTCTAACCAATAATGAATACAGTGCTGTGACAAGCTGGTTACAGTTTTCAGCCAATGCAATCAATAATCAACACCAATAAGAAAATATGATGGCTGACCCATAAGCAGAAAACTAGATTACCTCTACTCATGATTGGAAACAATGCATAAATATGATTTTGCCGAGCAATGTTTTGAACAAATGATGGAATATCTATGAAAAAAGATTCAGTGAGAGAAAAGTATGGTGTAATTGATTTGGGAGTATAACTAAAGAGCATAGTAGAATTTAAAGAATTATTAATGACCCCCTATAGAGAAAGTTTTAATTTTTTTGATAAACAGGAAAGCTAAGTCCATTAATGAGGAAGGATGCTTTTCATAAAAGGTATTTAATGTCTATGAAATAGTGAATAAAGAATAATTGAAGGAGAAGAAATTCCACAAAAACTGTCAAGATTTATCATTAAAAGTCTTTTTGAACGAATTCTTGCAAATTGAATCAATAATGAAAGTTTTCAAGACAGCTGACCCCTGTTCTGAATGCATTTCAAAAGCACTTAGGAAATTAAACATACCGATTACTGCTACAAAAGATTTACTATGAAAAGAAGCATCATTTATTTCATCTTAAATAGATTGCTTTTTCTTAAAATGACCACTTACAATGTAGATGTCATATTAAGGGCTTATTTCACAGATTTCAAAATACATTTAGAAGGCTGTATTGCTATATTGTGTTTGATTTATATATTTCTTTTTTGTGACCAGTTGTGGTGAAAAGCCTAAAATTAAATCTTAATATTATGTGCTGCCTTGAAATAGGGCAAAATTGGGAGTGTCTTGATGTCCTAACTGCAAGTTCTCAACCCTTCTCTCTTCTTACAGTTGAAGTCTCATAGCCAAATAAGCCACTTTGTTAAAAAGAGAAGAGCAGGTGCAGTTTCTGCTCATCTGTGAGCAGCTGGTGTCAGGTCCCTGCCAGCCCGCTGAATTATTCAAACAAGCCAATCACATCTTCCTTTAGGAACCAGGATGTCACAGACTCTCTTGATCCTACAAAGCCTGCCTCTCACAGTCTCTGTTTGTTCACTTTATTCTCAAGGACAACCTCTGTGTGGCCTTCCGTGGCTTTCTGTGTCCTTCTCCCCTGAGCTGTGAGTATACAAGACTAATAAACTCCTGCCAATCTCATCTGTTCAGTGTCAGAAGTCATGTGTTTAGCTATCTTCATAGCCCTAGGGCAGGAATCCCTTCTCACCAACAGGGTGAAAAGAAGGTGATTAAAACACCAGTTTTAGTATTTTTTATAATATAAATTTTATTTTCAAGTACAGAATCACAAAAATCATATTATGCATACAGGAAATAATACGATTTCAGCTTATTTTTATAAATTTGTGACCACTATCTAGAAACTAATCAGATTGTATATCACAGAGGATATTTTATAATTGGATATACTGAGGCACAGTTCAGATATGGGAGACTAAGTCACTTGCATAGTAAATGATGGGAGAATTACATAGATCACATGGTTCCTCTCACATCAGGGTCTGTTTTCTTTCCATTGTATTCATTTGTCAGAATCACATAGAGACCGGAATATAAGAATTCATTTCCAATAATATTCCAATTCCAAACATGTATTTCACATGTATTTTTCCCTCTTTTCCATTAAATTCCCTCCTTCAAACCTTCTCAGCATTATTCATGGCAAAGTCAACTGGAGTTTTGTTTTAGTAAAAAATGCCCGCTACATAGGATTTTCTCTTAGACAAAAATCAAATGGACTCTTGGATGATTATTCTCTTTCTTCTACATCTCTCAGTTATGACTTCACAGCAATACCACTGATTTCTTTACCAGTAGTCAATCAATGTGTAAATAGAACAGTAACTATCAAGTGTGTAAAATTTCGAATGCTAACTCTGTTCCCATGATCATTAAAATGTGAGCTCTTTCAGTATTTCAGATTGCAGTAATTTGAAGGGTAGAGAAACTATACATGTAGCCTCAATTTAAGACAAAAAAAAAGAAAGAAAAAATATATAGAGAGAACAAAGTGAGCATGCCAGTTACCTCATCTCTAAACAAAAGGTTTAAGATATCTTAAGTTTCCTTTTAAATGGAGTGTTTTGTTTCTTGCTTCCCTTGATATTGACGTTTATATACTGTCATGAAAGTTAGGATAAAAAAAATTTTTAAAAATGCAACAATTTAGAAAAATGCAGTTATTTTTATCTATCATTAAAAATATGTCTTTATGATTACACATTATTGATTATTTTGAATGTATGTCTTTCTGAAATAATATGTCTTTTTATGGATGCCAATGGCTGATTTGATTCATATATCAGAAATCACCTTAATAGCAGTTGTTCTGCTATGTAATAGTTTCTTTAAAAAATTTGTACTAGTTTCATTAACAAATTATATTCAATATTTAATTATTTATATCTAATAATCCTAGATATCAGGTTATAATTATAGTTATTTAGGAGTACAGTTTATGAATCTACTTCCTATTGTGGGGTTCACAATGTAATTTGGTCATAAAGATGTTAAATTTGAATTTTATTAAAGTTGTGATAGGTAACTCATTATAACTGCTTAAAATATTTCTAGACTGAAATTATTAAAGACATTCTTAAGGCAGCAGATGTTTGATTCTTAATTGTCCATTTGCCCATGTGTTGAATTGGTCTTAGAACAGTTATCTGAGATAAGTGTTTACTTGTTCATATGTGTTCCACATACCAGCTTGTACAAATGTTGGCTGCTTTCCATTCAGGCAGCTGTCCTAGCTAGTGTTCTTACCAACCATAAGATAACCTCCTATCTAGTTGTTAAAATATACACATCAGTCCTTATTGGACAATATAGTCATTGTGGACTATAACACTTGACTGTAATATAATCTTGGTTTCTCTCTTCTTCGAGTCTTTTTTTGTTTCAGTTTTTCTGAAAATTTTGCTGTGAGAAATAACATTCATGGAGTTTTTCTCAAGTCATATGTAATTGATTTACTGTTTATGTCATCATATTTATCTCAGAATCATGTCAATTCATCAGAGATTTTGTATATTCAGAATATATTATTCTGAATTTTTAAGAAATATTCCTTACTGAACTTCATTATGTAATCATATAGTGCTGGTATGTTGCTAAAAATGTAATTATTTACATAATATAGTGGTGTACCCCTCATGGGCACCAAAACATTTTTTAAATTGTTTGATTTTCTTGTAAACGTGACTTCTCAAATATTGCTCATATTTGCTTATGTTCTGTCCCCCTAATTATACATCTATGGAATTCAGTTTTATGCTTGTTTTCCTCACTCTGTTGATGAGGTCCTGCAGCTCATTTTCCTTCCTAATGAGACATAGCAAGTTCCTGCTTTGGTTATGTATTGTGACTTTATTTTAGTTATTGGTTTAACACTGAGTAGAGGAGGTGGGGGTAAATTCTGAGTGAGGGATACCTGTTGTCTTGTTTTGGGTGGAGAGTGGGGTGGTTGCATCTTCTTTCATGGAGTAAGCGGTAAAGTTTATCAAAGAGTGGGCCACTTCTACCAATTCAGAGACCTCAGAGTAATACGGTGATTAAATAGTTTTAGGGCTATCTATGCTTGTGCCCCCATTCTATGCCTCAGGGTCCCATTCTTTCTCAAATAGAGCCCCTTATTGATGAGACTGTCTTTTCCCCAGTGTATGTTCTGGGAACCTTTGTCAAAAATGAGTTTACTGCAGATGTGTGGATTTGTTTCTGGGTTCTCTATTCTGTTCCCTTGGTCTATGTGTCTGTTTTTATTTCAACGCAATGCTTTCTGGATGCTTTAGCTCTAGTATAATTTGAAGTTAGGTAATGTGGTTCTTATAGTTTTGTTCTTTTTGCTCAGGATAGCTTTGGCTATTCTGGATATTTTGTGATTCTATACAAATTTTAGAATTTTTTTTTCTATTTCTGTGAAGAATGCCATTGGTATTTTGATAGTGATTGCACTGAATTTGTAGATTGCTTCAGGTAGTATGGAAATTATAACAGTATTGATTCTTCCAATCCGTGAATATACTATCTTTCCATTTTGTGGTGTCCTCTTCAATTTATTTATCAGTGTTTCATAGTTTCCATTTTAAAGATGTTTCACACCTTTGGTTAAGTTAATTCCTAGGTATTTTATATTATTTATGGCTATTGTAAATGAGAGTACATGTTTTACTTTTTTTCAGATTGTTTACTGTTGGCATATACAAATGCTATTAATTTTTGTACGCTGATTTTTTAATCCTGCAACTGTACTGGATTTGTTTTTCAGCTGTAGTGGTTTTTTGGTGGCATCTTTAGGTTTTTCCAAATATAAGATTATATCATCTGCAAATAAGAATAATTTGACTTCTTCCTTTCCAATTTGGGTGCCTTTTATTTCTTTCTCTCATCTGATTGCTCTAGCTAGGATTTCCAGTAATATATTGAATGACAGTGGTGAAAATGGACATCATTGTCATGTTCCAGATGTTGCAGGAAAGGCTTTCAGTCTTTCCTCATTCAGTATGATACTAGCTGTGCGTCTGTTGTATACAACATTTATTATGTTGAGGTGTGTTCCTTCTATTCACAGTTTTTTTAATTTTTTTACGGTGAAAAGATGTTAATTTTCATCAAATGCATTTTCATCATCAATTGAAATGATTATATGGTTTTTGTCCTTCATTCTATTGATATGATATACCATACATTGATTTGAGTATGTTGAATTATCCTTGCAACCTATGGATAAATCCCACTTGGCCATGACAAATGATCATTTTAGGTATTATTGAATTCAGTTTGCTAGTATTTTGTTGAGGATTTTTGCATCAATATTCATGAGAGATTCATCAATATTCTTTGGCCTGTAGTTCTCTTTTTTTGATGTTTCTTTGGTTTTGATATCAGCATAATACTGGCCTCAGAGAATGAGTTTGGAAGTATTTCCTCCTTCTCTATTTTTCAGAACAGTTTGAGTAGGATTGGTGTTAGTTCTTAAAATATTTGTTAGAATTAAGCAATGAAGTCATCAAGCCTGGGGCTTTTCTTTACTGAGGACTTCTACTGTAACTTTGATCTTGTTACTTGTCAGTGGTCTGTTCAGATTTTGGATTTCTTCCTGGTTCAAACTCAGTAGGTTCTGTGTGCCTATGGATTTATCCATTTTTTTCTAGATTTTACAACTTATTGGCATAAAAATGTTCATAGTAGCCACTAATGATCCTTTGAATCTCTGTGGTATCACCTGTAATGTCTTCACTTTCATCTCTGATATTATTTATTTGGGTCTTCTTTCCTTTTTTCTTAGTCTGGCGAAAGGTTCGTCAATTTTGTTTATCTTTTCAAAAAACAAACTTTTTGTTTCATTGATTTCTTGAGTTTTTAAAAATCATGTCAAATTCATTTCTGCTCTGATTTTTATTAATTTTTTCTTCTTTAATTTGGGGTTCAGTTTTTTTGCATTTCTAGTTCTTTAAGCTGTGTCATTAAGTTATTGATTTGAAGTTTTCCTTCGCTTTGATGTAGGCACTTATGGTTATAAATTTCCCTTTAGTATTGCTTTTGCTGTATCTGTACATTTTGGTATATTATATTCCCACTGTCATTTGTTTCAAAACAAATTACAAAGAAAATTTTGAATTTCCTTTTTAATTTCTTAATTGACCCACTGGTAATTCAGGAGCATACTGTTTAATTTCCATGTGTTTATATACTTACAAAAATTCCTCCTGTTATTGATTTCTAGTTTTATTCCATTGTGGTCAGAGAAGATGCTTGATATTATTTCAATTTTTTTGGATGTTCTAAGACTTGTTTTGTGACCTAACATATGCTCTATTTTTGGGAACAGTCCAAATACTGAGGAAAAGAATGTGTATTTTCCAGCCTTTGAATGAAATGTTCTGTAAATATCTATTAGATAAATTTGTTCCACAGTACAGATTGAGTCCAATGTTTCTTTGTTGATTTTCTGTGTGGGAGATCTGTGCAATGCTGAAAGTGGGATAGTGAAGTCTTTAGCTATTATTGTATTGGGTCTATCTCTCTCGAGCTCTGATAACATTTGCTTCATATATCTAGGAGCTTCAATGTTGGGTGCATATATATTTATAATTGTTATATCCTCTTGCTGAATTGACCCCTTTATCATTATATAATGACATTCTCAATATCTTCTTAAAGTTTTTGTTTTGAAATCTATTTTGTCTGATCTAAGTATAAGTATTTCTGCTCTTTTGTGGTTTACATTGGCATGGAATATCTTTTTCCATTCCTTTATTTTCATGCTACGTGTATCTTTATAGGTGAAATGTGTTTCTTGAAGGCAACAGATCATTGTGTCTTGTTTTCTTCATCCATTCAGTCACTCCATGTCTTTTGATTGGAGAGATTAGTCTATTTATATCCAAAGTTATTACTGATAAGTAGGATCTTACTCCTGCCATTTTATTATTTGTGCTCTGATTGTTTTGCAGTCTTCTCTTCCTTCTTTCCTTCTTTTCTGTTTTTCTTTTAGTGAGGCTGATTTTCTGTGTTGGTATGCTCTCATTTCTTGCTTTTTATTTTTTCGTATATCCGTTGTATGTTTTTAAATTTCACGTTACCATGAGGTTTGCAAATACAATCTTGTAACCCACATTTTACACTGATGATGATTTAATACTAATTGCAAAAGGCATTACTAAAGGCATTTACTAATGAAACTCCCACAAATCAAGGATAAAGAAAGAATCTAAAAGCAGCAAGTGCAAGAAACAAGAACAAATGTGCAGAAAGAAAACTAATAAAACTAATAAAAACTCTACACTTTAACTTCATCCCTCCTTTTTTAACTTTAGGTTGTTTTTCTTTATGTCTTACTGTACTATGTCTTGAAAAGTTGTTGTAGTTATCAAGAATAGTTTACACACCACTATTACGGTGTTACACTATTCTGTGTTTTTCTGTGTGCTTACTATTTCCAGGGAGTTTTTTGCCTTCAGATGATTTCCTCTTGCACATTAACATCATTTTCTTCCAGTTAGAAAAACTCCCTTTAGCATTTCTTGTAGGACAGGTTTGGCGTTGATGAAATCCCTTAGCTTTTGTTTGTCTCAGAAGGTCTTTATTTCTTCTTTATGCTTGAAGGATATTTTCACTGGCTATACTATTCTAGGGAAAAAGGCTTTTTCCTTCAGCAATTTAAATATGTCATGCCACTCTCTCCTGTCTTGCAAGATTTCCATTGAAAAGTCTGCTGCCAAATGCATTGGAGCTCCGTTGTATGTTATTTGTTTGTTTTCACTTGCTGCTTTTAGATTCTCTCTTTATCTTTGATTTTTGGGAGTTTCATTAGTAAATGCCTTACGGTAGCCTTGAGTTCAAAATTTTCTTGGTGTTCAATAGCCTTCTTGTGCTTAAATGTTGATAATCCTTCTCTAGGTTTGGGAAGTTCTCTGATATTATCCCTTTGAATAAATTTTCTACCCCTCTCTCTTTCTCTACCTCCTCTTTAAGGCCATTGACACTTAGATTTGCCATGCTGAGGCTATTTCTAGATTTCATAGCCATGTTTCATTTTTTTCGCTTTTTCTTGTCTCCTCTGATTGCTTATTTTCAAATAGCTTCTCTTCAAGCTCACTAATTCCTTCTTCTGTTTGATCACTTCTGCTATTAAGAGACTCATGTATTCTTCAGAATGTCAACTGCATTTTTCAACTCAAAAACTTTCTGCTTGATTCTTAATTATTTCAATCTCTTTGTTAAATTTTTCCAACAGAATTCTATATTCCTTCTCTATATTATCTTGAATTTCTTTGAGTTTCCTCAAAACTGCTATTTTGAATTCTCTGTATATCTCTGTTTTTCCAGGATTGGTCCCTGGTGCCGTATTTAATTCATTTCGTGATGTCATGTTTTCCAGGATGCTGTTAATGCTTGCAGATATTCGTCAGCATCTGGGCATTGAAGAGTTAGGTATTTATTATAGTCACACCCTGGACTTCTTTGTGCCAGTCCTTCTTTGGAAGGCTTCTCAGCTATTCAAAAGGACTTGGATCCCAAGCACAATAACACTGTGGTGTTTGTTGACTCATGGAAGTACCACTTTGATGGTCTTGATAAAGGTCTGGAAGAATTCTCTGGATTACCAAGCAGAGACTCCTGTTCTTTTCCCATACTTTCTCCCAAACAAACGGAGTCTCTCTCTCTCTGTGCTGGGCCACCTGGAAATGGGGGTGTGGTAATGAAAGCACCTCTATGGCCATCATTACTGGGATTGTGCCGGATCAGGCGTGAAGCCAGCATAGCACTGAATCTTGCTCAAGGTCCTTCCCTTCAGGGCAGTGAGTTCCCCCAGGCCACAGATATGTCCATAGGTGCTGTCTGGGAACCAGGGATTTAAGTCAAAAACCTTAGCAGTCTACCTGATGTTCCATTATATTGCAGCTAAACTGGCACTTAAACCACAATACAAAGTACTTCTCACTCTTCCCTCCTCTTTCCATAGGCATAAGAGCCTGCCCTTATGTCTACCATCACCACCATTCTATGGGAGGTTCTGCCAATCCACCACCAATATTCACTTAAAGTCCAAGGGCTCCTCTGTCAGCTTGTGGTAAATGATGCCAGGCCTGAGACTTATACTTCAGTGCACTCTTGCCCAAAGGAGGTCCAGAAATGCCACTCTGGAGCCTAGGCTTAGACTTGGGGACCCCAAGAGCATGCTTATTGCTCTACCTACCATGGCCAAGCTTGTACCTAAGAGGCAAGACAAAGTCCCTTTTACTTTTCTGTTTGCTTTTCTCAAACAGAAGGAGTCTTTCCCTATAGCCATTATAGCTAGTTATGTGTTGGGTCACCCCTGAAGCCAGCACATCTCAGAATCCAAAGCCCATGGTGTACTCCCTGGGTATTACTGGGGTTATTCAAGGCCCAAAGGCTCTTTAGTTAACATGTGATGAGTTTTGCGAGAACTGGATTCTTCCCTTCAATGTAGTGGGTTCCCTTTTGGCCCAAGATGTGTCCAGAAATGTCATCTGGAAGCTAAAGCCTTACTTCTCTGTCCAGTGCCCTATCCTACTGTTGCTAAGCTGGTATCTAAGATGCAAGATTAAGTACTCTTTACTCTTCACTCTCCTCTCCGTACCGCCTGGGGTTTGGGGAGGGATGGCACAAGCACTCCCTTAGCCATGCCAGCTGGTGTCTCTCTAGGTCACATGCTACCCTAGTCTACAGGCTGTAAGACCAGGCTAACACTAGGATTTACCTAGGAATTGCAATCCTTGTGTCTTAAACTGCCTTTCAAATTTACCTAGAACCCCAGAGACTTTTAGTCCTTGGTGGCAAAGCTTGCCAAAAAACTTAAGTTCCAACCCCTGGGATGGGTGATTCCCCTCTGGTAAGGGCTGGTCCAAATGCTAACTACATGCACAGGCACGTGCTGAGCCCAGCACCATTTATTCTCTGTGACAGGACAGCATTGAGGTCAATGTCAAGTCCCCCAGTCACTGAGCTCTCCGTCCTCAAGGTGCACAGAGCCACTGCTGGGGGTCAGGGGATGGGTGGCATCTGTGATTCAAGACTATCTCTCCTGCCCTCATCAATGTCTCTCTTAGTGATATGAAGTTAAACCAGGTACTGTGGTTGTTCACCTAAATTTTGGTTCTTTTGATGGTCCTTTACTGTGTGCAGATGATCGCTAAAATTTGGTGTTCCAGTGGGGAGAATGAACAGTGTAAGCTTCTATTCCACTATGTTGCTCCACCCCAGATGAAATTCACTATGTGTTTATTATTGATCTAACTTTTCTATGTTAATGTTTTCTGCATCTTTGAGGTTAATTAAGTGTTCCCTTTATTATCCATTTCCCCTCACTAGTTTGATAATTACACATTTTTTAATGAAGGTTTTGGCAGTTTGCCTGGGGATTATCATCTACCTTATAGACTTATTAGTGTCTTATATAAATTCAAATTCTTACAGTTTTGTTTATCTAGTGTGATGGATAATTTCTGTAAAAACTTGGCCAGGCTATGGTGCCCAGTTGTTTTGTCAAACACCGGTATAATGTTGCTGTGAAAATATATGAGAAGATTAACAATTATTATTCAGCTGACACTGAGTAAAGCAGATTACCTTTCATAAAGTGGTGGGTCTCATTCAATGAGTTAAATGCTTTAAGATAAAAGACTGAGGTTTCCTGCCATCCTCCCCTGAATGTTATGAATTCAAGACTGCAACATCAACTCTTATCTGAATTTTCAGCCCAACAGACTACAGATTTCAGATTTGTCTGGCCCCTAAGGTTCTGTTTTTCTGGAGAACCCTGACTAATACATCTAGTAAATTGTTTCACTGGAATGAAGTGCTGGGTTTCTGATTTCTAACAGCAACAGTGGAAGCGAGGAAATGACGGAATGGAATTTTAAAAAGACACAGTGACACATATCAATACCAACTTAATATTTCATTTGTTTATTATTATTATTAGAGATTTGTTTATTATTATTATTAGAGACAGGATCTTGCTCTGTTGCCCAGGCTGGAGTTCAGTGGGATGACCATAACTCAATGCAGCTTTGAACTTCTGGGCGCAAGCTATCCTCCCACCTCAGCCTCCCAAGTAGCTGAGACTACAGATGCATGCAATTGTGCCCAGCTATTTTCTTCTTTTCTTTTCTTTCTTTTTTTTTTTTTTAAACAGACAAGGTCTTTCTTTGTTGCTCACACTGATCGTGAACTCCTGGCTTCAAGCAATCCTCCTGCCTCAGCTTCCCAAAGTGCTGAGATTATAGGGGTGAGCCACCACACATGGCCTCAACCTAATGTTAGGAACAAAGTAGGTAGGTTTTATAAGAGATTGGACAGAGTTAAAAAGAGTATTAGTGAACTTGAAGACTAGTCAGCAAAAAACACCCACATAGAAGTACAGAAAAATAAAAAGAATTAACTCCAGAAAATAGCATAAGCATAGGGAACACAGTGAAAGTCTAACCTATATATAATTAGTTTCCTACAGAGAAAAAAAAAAGAAAGAATGAAGAGCCATGAAATTTTTAAATATTTGGATAAACTGAATTAAATATGTCTACATATGATAGTATCTATAGTACTTTATGGAGTAAAATACATAGAGAGAATTAAAATATATGAAAAATAAAATATAATTCAAGAATGAAGTAAATGGAGAAAGTGTCCCAAGGTGTCATTATTGCAGAGGAAGAGGGTACCACCTGACATTTTATTTTTATAATGCAAAGATAGTTACTATTGGAATAGTAAAAATTATACTTCCTAACTGAAAGGAAAAAATGGAATAATCAAAAATAATTATTCCAAAAGAAATAAAGAAGGAGAGAAAAAGGACCAAAGGCACAGACAGAAATTGCAGAATAAGATTGAAGAATTAAATCAACATTCATCAGTTAATATATTAAATAAAAAATAACAATGCTCAAATTAAAAAAAAATTCAAACTCCATAGACAGTCTAAATGATAAACATACAGAGTGAATATATATATATATGTTATTTATGTAAATATCAGCTCAGTATAGCCTAGCTAAAACTTTTTAAAAGTCTAGAAACTTCTTAGATTATAAACCCTCTTTGGATAAAGATTGCATTTTACTCATAATTGAACCATCTGTGAGGCTTTGCAACAGGGCATGCATATATACAATGAAACAATTCACTTGAATATTGCGTAAGAGTTAATAAAGTGCAGTAGTACATTATGTCTCTCAGAACAGTCTTGTATACTAGGGAAAGAAGAACTTTTAATTTAATGAAAAAAAGAAACAAAGCTAAGAATTGGCTGTTCAAGATTATTTAGCTAGAACTGAAACTCAAATTTAAGATGCTTTATACCTATCTTCTGTACTATTTTATGAATTAACTCTTTGTGTAATTAAATTGAATCATTTGTATCTTTAATCATTCTCCAAATGTTTCTACTTTTAAATATTTTGAGATCATTCGTTGAAGGATGACTGAACACATATCTAATTGCTTCATTTACTTATGTCATCTTAATGAATGTGAATTATAACTCATTCAATTTAGTTCTAATAATTGGCACTGATGGTAAAATTAGATTTATGCCTCAAGTAGTCTCTGCTACTTGAGACACTGAGGCAAGAAGATCACTTGAGGCCAGAAGTTCAAGGCTGCAGTGTGTTATGATCTCCTGTGAATAGCCACTGCACTCCAGCCTGGGAAACAGCAAGATCCCATCTCTCAAAGAAAACCTCAAAACTAGCTAGTTCTTTTTCATTTGTTAGGAAGAGTCATGGCTTTTTTTGTGAAAGAACATATTTTTCACCCATGCAGCAAACCAAGAATTGCGTCTTTACAGATTCAGTCAGAGACAATAAGAACTTTTGATCTGTATTAACTCCAAGCAATTGGAGTCATCCAATAAAATGGTCTCTGCCATTTTGTTACTAGCTGCAAAACAACCATACCTGATATTCTCATAGTTACTGGGAGACAGTTCTCATAAAATGGTAGAAATTAAAGACATTGACAGGATTATAAAACTCACAGTCTATTGTGAAAGAAGAACAGTTAAAAAATTTAAAAAAAACCATTAAAAGGAGTAAATACAGATGACATTATCATCCCTTAAATAAGATCATGGAAAGCAGTACTGTATTTTCTAGCTTCTACAGTATGGCTAGACCTCTGATTTGGTCATTTCATGGATGATATCACATTGAAACCTCACGTCAACCTAGTAGGAGACATATTAAATGTACATGAAAAATAAGAAAACTGACATTCTGAATTATTAGTATCAATAATTTCTAGTTTTAATTATAGTAAGATTAATAATAATTGCTATATTTAATCATTCAATTATTTCTAGGATTGGCATTTGTACTTAGTCCGTTTTCACACTGCTGTAAAGAAATACCTGATACTGGGTAATTTATAAAGGAAAGAGGCTTAATTGATGGTTCTGCATGGCTAGGGAGGTCTCAGGAAACTTACAGTCATGGCAGAAGGTGAAGGAAAAGCCAGTACCTTCTTCACAAGGTGGCAGGAAAGAGCGTGTGAAAGAAGTGCTGTCAAACAATTATGAAACCATCAGATCTTGTGAGAACTCAGTCACTATCACAAGGACAGCATGGGGGAAACTGACCCCATAATCTAGTCACCTCCCACCAGGTCCCTCCCTCAACACATGGGGATTATGGGGATTACAATTTGAGATGAGATTTGGGTGGGGACACAGAGCCAAACCATATCAGTACTCTAACAGCTATGTGTGATTTGAAGCTATAGTCTGGGTTATTTCTGCCATATCAGATTCTGCAGTTGTGTTGCAACTTGGTTCTTTTGCTGTACTATTTATACATTTTTCAAATTTCTATTTAAAATTAAAATACTTAAATAGCTTTATTTTTAAAGAAAAGTAATAGCAAAGGGTTTTGTTTGCTTGCTTGTTTGTTTTAACCTGTTTTCCTTCTCCCCAGTGAATTAATTTTTGGTTTTGGTGCAATGTAAGTAGAACCATTAAAATAAACATAAGCCTTACAAAAAAATTTGTAACAGAAAACAATTTTAACATTTGAACTATGCTTTTGAAATCAGGTAGAGGATAATAAATTGCGATCATATTTTTCAACACTCGTGTTCTTCTTTTTGCTTTCAAATGCACTTATCTTTAAATAAATCAATATAAACAATATTTGAACAAAAGAAAATGAATTACTTCTGTTTTTATAATGTCCATTAGATAATTTCTGCACCACTTATATTGACTTTTCAATAGAAAAGACACTAAAATAAAACACAGTGAATGACAGATATTTACAATGAATCTACTCAGCACCACAATTTTATCTTTGCACTCTTGATCTTAAAATTGCTGAAAATGTCAGAGTTCAATGCCACCTGATAGGAGGCACCATGCCAAATATCACATGTAATCAATTGCATTTATTTTTCTGGAGATGTTTATAGTAACAGGGTAAGATAGTCAACTTGTTTAAAAATAAAGAAAGTAAGATAGATTATAAAGAAAGTAAGATAGATTATAAAGAGTTGTTAGGTCTAGAACAGTGCCTGGGGGGTGGTAGGGATTGAAATATACTTGTTAAATGAATAAATGATTGAGTAGAAATCCAACTAAGCACAAACTCACATATACACTATATTAAGCCCTTTCATTTCTTACTGCCTGACCCTAGAATAGAAATTATTTCAGACCAGGGAAGCAAGAAATCTGAAAAGGTTTTTATATACAATAGCATGAACCTTATGCTCTTTCCTACTTTGAAAAAAATTGAGAAGAGTGAATGTCTAGATCCTCTGAGAATCAGAAAAAGTTTTTCACCCTCTGCCTGTGGCGCACAGACAGCTTTCTTGGTGAAGCACTTGATCAACGGTGTGTGTGAGCTGTGAACGCCTGGGTTGCCCTGCTGAGAGCAGGGCACTCCGTCTGTTAAGGTTGTACATTGCTGTCTGCAGGTTTTGTCATCAGGAGCAGAGGGAAAAAAGCAAAAAGAAAATTCAACAGAGGTAATTCACAGGGGGGCGAAATGCACACATCAGTAAAGTGGAGGTGGCAGAGTGTTCCAGCATCCACTGGGAGCACTATCAGAAAAAATGAAAGTGCTACTTTGGATTGTAAGGAGCAGCATGGGGTGAACTCCACAAAGAGAGAAAATAACACAAATTCTCCACCTGTGATAAACTAGTCAAGTTCCTGGAGTAGTGGTTTCAGAACATCCTTGCTTCTCCTTTCTGGTCAATTGAATGCTTTTCAGGTGGGGGAGATTCAGAGCAGGGGTTGTGTTTAGAGTCATCAAGTGTTTGAGGATAAAGCATTTGGAAATGTATAATGTGTGAGTGGTTATGGCCAGTGAACACTCACTTGGGCAAAGGCAAAGAGTAGAAAGAAAACTGCCTTTAAATACATGTAAAGCATATTTTACTCTTCTAGACCTTTAAAACATGACAAGCGATTTTGGGCAATAAAAAGACTTTTTCATAGAGTCCTATACAATGTGGCATTTTGAAAGGTTGACATTCACCCCAAAGAGATTATAATAGACTATAATAAATTGCAACCCTTTGCCCTACTTTTACATCCTGATATCAGGCAGTGCTTTCCAAATCAGCAAGGAATTTGGTATTATTCACATAATTATCCTGCTTAAAAGACAAAAAATAGGAACCAGAAGTCAAAGGTGGGGTTTCTATCTTGTCTAATGAGAAAAACTTGGGGTTATTTAGCTTTGTGTGCCTTTGGAATAAACCATAACAAATAAAGATATACAGTTCCTTTTTATTTTTAAAAAGCAAGAGCTTCATTATTCATGCATTCATTTAGCACATACTATTGTGGATTTTGGTATTCTATGTTTTGCATGCCTCTAATACGAAATCAAGTAAGAATGTCATTAAAATTTTAAAAAAGTATTATGAAACCTATCAACCACCTGACATTTAATTTAAATCAGACCTGCCATTCATTTTTAATAACATTTATGAATCTCTGAGGTGGAAGAAATCAATACACATTTTTAGAAAAACAAAATCAGCAGGAAGTAGAAGACCCTCAGCAATACTTTGATTTTCTTCTGGAAAAGCAGCAAATGATGCTGTTTTGTGTTCCTATTATCTAAATGCTCCTGAATTCCTTTAGTCATACAGCAGTATGTTGTTAGAGAAACATTTTTACTAAAAAGCTAAAGCCTTCAAAGTGATTGTTTGCTGTGATCCTTCCACATCTTTACCTCCCTCTCTATCTTTCTCTTTGTGCCTTCGATTACCTAAAAAAGACAAACAAACGTGTATGAAAAAGACTCTACTTTTGTTTTTCCAAGACTAATAGGAATCAAGGAAGCGAAATACCACAGAGTACAGGGAACATCTGCTGGAGGGAGATGGGTAAGGGAAAAAGCCTACTCAAACAGAGACGAAAAGGGTTGTGAGGAAGGGAAAGTGTTTGATGTAGAAGGTGATTTTGAAACATATTCTAAACCCTGAGGGTGACATGGATTCGCACTTATGAAAATAGAATTTTTATCTTAAGTGACCATAAGGTTGACTTCAATAACTAAAAAAAAAAAGAAGATTTCTGAAGAAAATGTGGAGTTTTCCTGGCAAGAGTGAAAACACTCTAAAGTTTGTGGCAGATTGTTAATTATCAAAAGATGAATGTCCTGGATGCTCAGAGAGTTAATAAATCAGAGTTCTATGTAGCCTTCATAATGTAGCTTCTTTATAATTGCATGGTGAACCGTTTTAAAAGTGGATTCCAACCTAAATTCCTATTTGTATAGCCCACCACTCTGCCTGCCTGCCCTATTCTCTAGCTCAGGATTTCCCAACTTCAGCACAAGTAAGTCTTGGATCAGATAATCCTTTATTGTGAGGGGCTCTCCAGCATTCGGGGATATTTTGCAGCATGCTGGCTTCTACACATTACATGCCAGGAGCGCCTCCTTCACACGGAAATAAAGAAGTGTCCAGACATTGCCAAATGTTTCCTGGAGAGGAAGCAAAATTGTTGCCCATTGAGAATCACTGCTCCAACCTCAGTGAACTACTGAACTACTCCTGAACTAATGGATTCCTTTCTATTTCCTGAACATATATGATGTTTCCCCACACTGTGCTTTGCCCATTCTGTTTTCTATGCTTTCGAAGGTTCCCTACCTTTCTCTATCTACTACAATTTATGCTTTTAAGCCCAAGCCAAATGTAACTCCCTGTGAAATTTCTCACATCCCAAAATAAATTTGCTTAGTCTTGAAATTATATTATTACTCATAATAATTTCTATACTCTTAAAGCATTGTATAAGTGTGTATGTGTGTATATATGTATACATGTGTGTCTATATATGTATGTGTACATATAAGTATGTGTGTATATATTGTTTTTGTTTTGAGACAGAGTCTCACTCTGTTGCCCAGGCTGGAGTACTGGAGTACAGTGGCATGATCTTGGCTCACTGAAACCTCCACCTCCCAGGTTCAAGCAATTCTTGTGTCAGCCTCCCAAGTAGCTAGGATTACAGTCTAATCCATTTTGCTACCCATGTTTCCCAATATAAGATATTATACCTAGTGACATTAAGAGTAACAACCACGCACACACACCAAAAAAACAAATAGCAAACACTACTGTCTAAAGGTGCTATTCTAAACTGTCTTAAACTGTTTAATGTTGCTATAAAGAAATACTAGAGTTTGAGTAATTTATCAGGAAAAAAAGGTTTATTTGGCTTACAATTCTGAGGGTTGGAAAGTTCAAGATTGGGCATCTGCATCTGTGAGAGCCTCAGGCTACATCCACTCATGGTGGAAGGTGAAAGGGAGTTGATTTTTGCAGAGATCATGTGGCAAGAGAGAAGAAAAGTAGGGGTGGGAAGGTGCCATGCTCTTTTTAACAATCAGATCTTGCAAATAACATGAGAACCGACTCACTCCCGGGGAAAAGCATTAAGCTATTCATTAACCTATTCTACCCTCAGGACCAAACACCCCCCATGAGGCCCCACATTCAAATCTCAACGTGAGATTTGTCTACACCACAGCACAGGTACATGCTATGTACTTGCTTGTATTATCCTCACAATATCATCATGAAATATGAATTATTACTATTTTACAGGAACTGAAGCCTAACAGAAAGGACATGGTTAGTTTGAACCCAGACCATATGACTTTGGACTTACATTTTTAACCCCTATAAAATTCCAGCTTCCCAAGTGAAAGAATGAATAGTTGTAAAATTGAGATTGTGAGATTGTTAAGATTGTTAAATATTTTATTTGTATAATGGGAAGATGATTTGGTATTACTCTGTGTGAAGAAACAGGGAAATGTGCAGACTACAGGAATCCAGTTTAATGTAATATAGGGAACCTAATAGATAAGAAAGAAACAATCCCAGAGATAGCATAAATGGAGTCCACTTTGGGCATTTGGTGTAATTTAGGGGTTAGGGTTGACAATTAACAATAAAGAAGCAAAGATTGGTCCCTAAACTTAAAGAAAATTGAAAAAATTACCTGAATTTATAGAAAAGCCTTCTTTTATCTAAAACACACAAAGTAAAGCAAATAGCTTTATTGTTTTGGTTCACATCAATTCTCATGCAAGGATTGGTGGTCTAAGTATGAGACAAAATTATGGCTTTCCCATCTCTATTCAACCTCTACAACATTTTCTTTCTACAATAAAAGATATGGGAGTCCAAATATACATCCTAAATTACTCATTTTCTTTAGCAGACTGCCTTAAAGCTCAGCTATAACAATGAGTAAAACAAATTTGAGAGTAGTAGATAGATAGCTTTTTTCAACAAAGAGAAATCAAATAACACTTCTTATAGATTCATTTATAAATTCATTAAGATTCCTATATTCTTTAAAGATCACCTCTGCAATTTCAATAAGAAGCACAAAGCTCTCAGAACAAGCTTGTGTCTGTTTAAGTATAACCTTGAAATTCTCAGCAGCTCTCCCATAGTCATACATGGTTGAGACTATCAAAATCTATTTGTCCCTTAGGTACCTTAATTTGCCAATAACATGATGTATGAGAATCAATGAAATCATGTTACAAATGTGGAGTAGACTCAGAAGTTTCTTACAGATATGGAAAAATATCAAATTTAAGTTTTTCTGTGGCCATTTGAGGATGAGTGCTGCTGTTTTTAGTGCACTGAGGTTGAGCAAACTGAAAAAGGGACGCAAACGTGATTTTAAATTCATATACATTGTCAGTTGTCACACTCTGGCTAGTGAGTAGGATGTACTAATTCAGCTATTGCTACATTAACGGTATCCTAATGTTGAATTGTTTAATTAGCCATAATGTATAATTTAATTATTTGAAAACAACTGAATAACACTTTATTCATTAAGCTAACACTGGCTTCTGGGATAGATAACCCCTTCTCTCCTGAGACAGTAGAGTAATAATAGGAGTATTTTAAGCTCATATCCTAAACCAAGCTGGTGATCCTGGTTGAGTAGTCATCTATGTGGTAATTTAGTCACTGGGATCTTTTTAGATTGTGGCCTCCCCTTCCCTGTATCATCACATTTGTTTATACTCAGTTAACGTTTTAGAAAAGAGAGTGAAAATCACTTGAGGAAGGTTTGTAGGTCACACACATCACAATGTGTATGTTTCATAGGTCAGAATTCAATGGCATGGCAACTCCAACCTGCAAGAAGGGCTAGGAAATGTAGTTAAGTTCTGAAGTTGAAAGAAAAGGAAACAGAGTTTGATAAACACACAGCATTCTCAGCCACGAGCATTATGAACAGCAGGTTTATTAAATACTTAGCCATATGTATCATATATACATAGTTATTTTTATACATATGTAAACACAGGTACTTAAAGGTATCTCTTCATATATACCTCTCATTTTGACCATCCATCTGTCTCAACCAAGTACTGATATTAGTCTAGTCATGTTGTTTCCATAGGTTATTCTGGTTTTTTGTGTATTCTTAGTCTGTGCTGATCTTTGCTCCCCTTTTTCAATGTCTTGCATCTTCCCTTATATAACTGCCCTTGGTTGTTGTAATTCCAATAACTGTATTAGTCAAGTAATAGTACTTCATCTCACACTTTAGGTTTAACAAGAGATTTATTGGATTTTGGAATCCAACAAAGGTCGGAAACCTAAACCTTAGAAAGGATAAAGACATGGCTGAACCTCAAAAAGAAACAGAGCACAGGATTCTAAATCCACCAGGGCTCTATATTTAACCCATTTTTTCTTCTCTCTGAGTGTCAGATTCATTCTGTCTCTACAGAACAGCTGCTCAAATACGTCTGTAAACATTGTTTTTACATCTGAGGAAATCTACCACTGGAGAGAAACTCTTTCTCGAATTCAATTAAAAAATTCCACTTGGCTTAGTCATATACCCAACTCCGGATCAATCAAGGGCTTGTTGGAAGGCCACATAGGATAATAGCAGTTCTCATAGGAATGAGATCGTTGTGAAATATGTGCAGCAGTTCCTTGAAGAAGTGGGGTGGGAGAAAAAGGTGATGTTTGGGAGGTGGGAAGTGATGGTTTTAGAAACAAGAAGTGGTACTAGGAGGCAAAATAATAAATTTACTTCTGTAGAAACTCACAGATTTTCTCAGCAACATTCTTAGTCAGCTATTCTGTAAAAATGTGAAGACCTTACTGGAAACTTACCCTTTATTATTATATTATTTTATATTCTCCTTTCTATTTTCCTGGCTCTTTTAAATCATGATTTATTTCTTTTGTATTTTGTTTTGTTTCCTAAGTTATCTTTTAGCCTCTTTGAAGCTCCAGGCAGTATACGATATTCTACTGCCCTTCACTGCTGTCTACCAACCTATGTGATTCTTAGCATTATTATCTGAAGCTGCATTCTCCCTTTGACCACACAGTCCCTAAAAATATACTCTTATAGGTGGGCCTTCGAACATTTTTTAATGTAACCAAATAGAAAGTATTTTACACATCATGACTTAGTACACACTCACATATGTATACACATTATGTTTATATAGTTGAGAAAAGTTTTGTGGAAAATGCCATGTTTATTGTTTGTAATGAACTCTCATATTTGTTTTAATATATTTCATTTGTAAATGCTGATCACAAGCACCTAAATTTGTTTCATGATCATCTCCTCTAGTTGACTCACTCTGGCCATCTAATCTCCTAGCATATAAACTGTGTGGGGTACACTGGTCAATGTCATCTACAGGCCCCAATGGCTACCTGCTAAACATGCAGATCTGATATTACCTAACCTGCTCCTCTTGGATGTCATAGAGTGTCTATGGCATTATCAACCCTAGAACAACTGGAGCATTCCATCATCAAGAACTGGAACGCCAAATTTCTGGGTTATAGTCTATCCACAAGAGGCTAGTGATTACAGCCAAAGTTTTAACACTTCTGGAATGAAGAGCTCTCTGAACCTGAGTTTTCTTATTTATAAAATAGTAGTAAAAATGACGCAGGGCCCTTCCCCAACAGAAACTAACCACCTACAATGTAAAAATCCTGAATAGTATGTCCTAAACAGCATGGCAACAATTATGAACAAAGTACCACAAAGTAGCATGTGTGCACCCTACAATCTCCCTGATTGGAGGGGTTACTTATTTCTCTACTGTTTTCAAGTAAGTCTTCATTGTAAGTTGCTTAATCAGGACTTGATGAAATAATAAGATTTTATCAAGGAGAGGGGCAATGGGCAGTGGACATGCCAGACTAAATGAATATCAGAACAAATAACAAGTTATATTATGATGTTTTTCACTTTATACACGTATCATTTGAGGAATCCTCAGATGGGATAATAACAGTGTAATAGTAATAATAGCAATCACATATGCTACAGTAACAGAATGCCAGCTATTCCACCTGCTTTATTTAATTCTCATGACAACCTTTGATATGGGTATGATAAATATTATTATCCCTGTCTGACAATGTAGTTAGGGCATATTAATTTGCCCAAGGTCATACAACTAGAAGTTTTGGAATTAGAATTTAAACCCTGGTCTGTCTCATTCCCTGGTAGGATCTTTTAATCACAGACCTGTTCACTTTCTCAGCTCCCAGCCACCAGGCTATGATTCATCATTTCCAAAGTTGTTGCTACCATAATCAATGATACACGTGTTTTGACTGTTACACAGAAATTTTTGCAAAGCAGCTCTTTTAGTTGTTAATCATGTTTCCTTCTGTAGCTGGACTGTCCAATATGGCAGCCATGGCTAATTAAATTTAAAGTAATTAAAATAAAGTAAAATTAAAAATATAATTTTTCATTTGTACCACCTACATTTCAAGTGCTTAATAGCCACACATCGCTTGTGGCTACCATCTTGGACAGGATACACGTGCGCGTGTGTGCGCGCACACACACACACATACATGCATTTCCATTGTTACGGAAAGTTTCTAGGTGGGTTGCACTGAAGAACAATTTGAGGTACAGATATTCAGACCATTACCTGTGCTCCCTGAGTCAATTTAATATGATTTCATTCTATTTTATTCCCTCTCAGCTTCCTTAGTTCACACTCATGAAAATTAATTTCCTATATCCTGAGAAAATATCAGCTATTATAAATTTATATTTATGTGCTTTGTATGCATTTCATTATTAGAGGTATTATAATTAATAAAAAGGAAAAATAAAACTAATTTCTAAAATTAATCAAACATTTATTTAATTCTGATTGTCCCATTATAGCGCAGTTCCAATAAGTCATCAGAAATGAGGTTATTGTAAATGAACATCTTGGCTGTGTCTATACAGCTTTGGTATGTTTGAATCACTCATTCTTTCTTTATCTTTCATCAAACTTGCACTGAGTGGCAGTTTGACATAATGATTACATAAAAATATGATCAAGTAATCCTGGATCTCATAGGCATTACTAGAATGTGCCCTCCATGGGTTAGCATTTTCATTGGCTTGTACTTTGCTATATCCCCATCACCATTTGGCATATAATAAAAACCTCCAAAACACATTTTTGAATGAGTGAATGAAATAATGTGGATTAAAAAAATGTATACATGTGTGCGTGTTTTGGCCATGAAAAATATTGTAAAAGAAGCTGGTCAGAATCCTAACTCCATTCCTTTTGCCCACTCCCTGTAGACATGGTTTTAATGTAATTCAATTTTAAGCAAAAAATTTCTCACATAAAAACTTCAAATAAATCTCAAACCTGTTACTTAGATTCTGCTTTTCCTAATAGGTTTAAAATGTAAGCTAAATTATAAATTGAAACAGCAGGCCTAAAATTAGATATGAATTCCTTTGTGGTACTGGCCATCACACTTCACATATCTGATTCTGTAGAAGCATTATTGGAATTATGCCGGGGTGAACCCCAGATGTTCAAGCAACGCTCACTTTTCCAGGCAAAATTAAAATACAAACCCTTCATTCTGGCAGCTGAAATGCTTAAAGTTGGCATGAAGCCTCTCAGAGACTAATGAGAAAGACAAGAATGATAACACTACATTGAGATTCTATTTCATTATTCATCCCCTACTCTCTATGGAGGCTTTACAAACATTAGCTAATGCTCAGAAATATCCCTGGGAGGTAATTTATCATTGATGTCTTTGTCTTGTACCGTGGAAACTGAGGCACAAGGAAATATGAAATTATTTGGGCAAGTTCATCTAAAAATATATCAGCTGCAAAAGACTAGAAACCACATTTTAAAAAATTTCAAACTCTTGACACAGTCTTTATTAAAGTACTAAATATATACAGAATAAAATGTTGTAATAGCCAAACCATTTTTAGGTGAAGAAACCAAAGATCCTTATAATTTGATACATACAGCTATACTGAAAGGAAGAAAAAGTTGTTTCTTAATTCCTCTTCCTTTGGGGAAAGTACGGTGATATAACCTGGGAATAATACTTCTTGTGTAATACCCTAATGAATTGTTGGCATTAAAAATAATGCTCCAGATTATTTATAAGACCTTGGCATGCTCTCCAATTCACTGTGTGGCATTTCACCATGTTATTAGATAGTATTAAAACATAATTTTAACAATACAACAATATTCCACAACATAGCTGTATTATAGTCTAGATAGTTGTTTATCATTTTTTGGATATGTAACTCAGATAATATTTACTAATTTAAATAATGCTTCAATGACTAACCTTGTATATAAATCTATTCTACTCTCCAATTATTTGTCATATAGCAGATTCCTTGATCTGAATGCAAAGGGCATGATTCAAAAGGTAGAGAAATTATTAACACTCTTTCAATATTGCTAATTTTCCCTCCTAAAAGGTAGTATCAATTTACTCACCCATTAACAACACAATTGGGTTTACTTTGAGGCACTTTCTGCAAACCTGAGTATAAATATTTTTCAAACAAATATTTCTAAATTTTAAAGATAAACATTTGTGTATCACTGATTGATGTGTGACTGAGTGTGGATATTTAACAAATGTTTAATACCTCCTTTTATTTTACCTTTAAAGAACAACACTGAAACAAGCCTAAAGCAAATACTGGAATAATTATGTACTTTTTAAAAGAAATGAACTGTTATTAAACTACTGTACTAGTTAAATGTTATGAGGATAATTATAATAATGGACTTTTAACATTTTTTATTTTCTTTGTAAAATATGTGTGCTATTTATTGACATCTATGAGGTGTCTTCAAGTATAGAAATTACGTCACTGGACCTCTTTTGGGATGTCATGGTAATAGAAGGAATACTCAGTAGGAGTCCAATACTCAGTAGGTGTCCAAAATATCACATACCTATGAATTCTGGGTATGTGATTTGGTATGCTGTGAGATTTTAATCAGATAGTTTAAAATTTTTATACTTTCAAATGTTTAATTGAATAAATTATAAATTATTTATGACAGTACTCTTATGAAGTAGATGTTATAACACCCACCTCGTAAGACTACTGTCATAAATAAATGGGCAACATATGAAGAGGTACCAGGCATGTGTGGCACACAGTAGCTGCTCAATAAATATAAGACATTTTCCTCTTGTCATGGATTTATTTAACTTCAATAAGGCTTTGAGCTTTTTTCCCAGTGGAACTAATAAATTTTTCATTATTTCATCAAGTATCTCTAATCAGTTAATCTCATTAGCACAATAAATTATTTCTAAGACAGTTTGCTAAAAGCCTAGAATCCTATGTAGAACCATGGAACATATCAAAGCCAGTCCTCTGATACAAGAATTGCACATCTACCTATCTTTGAGAAAATCATATGCTAGCCAACTAAGCCATCCAATTAGAATCACTCCAGTGGATTTCAATTATAATTACTCATTTAAGAATTTTCTGACCTAGACTTCTATATCCATCACTCTAAGACCGTAGCTCTTTTTGGGAAAGTAATTCAGTAAGAATAAATGAACCAGTTTTTACTACTTAATTTATTATTGATTTTTTGCTTAATTTATCATGGGACAAATATTTAGCACTATATTAAAAAAATTCATCTGTAATTTCTTTCTTTTTGTAGACATCCTGTAGCTCTTTACATCTTAAGACACGGCTACATATTTTAACAGTCTCTAGGTGTACGTTGATAAAGACACTATAGGACTGCTAACTTGTACCACTATATCTATACCTCTGAAAGTAATAGAATTCTTGGTGGGGGGCACATGGCACTGAGAATAAATAATATGCTTTATTTAAGATACTCTAATTTGGGGTGTTTGGCAACTCACAACAGAATCTAATTCTAATTTATCAGTCATCTGATGAATATAATTGTTAAGTGTATTTTAAATTCATTCTACATATATCAGTTTTTAACTACTAAACACAATGTTCAAATCAAAAATCTTTTAAAAAGACATTTATTTAACATCATAATTACATTTAGCAATCAACAACATGGGTGCAAAAAAAATCTACATTAAAACCCTTTGTTGGAACGCTTTACACTTTCCACAGAAGAGAAACTAACATAACCTGTTATACAATTTTAGTCACAAAAACAGTCCTTATGTTTTCTGCCCATACACATGAGTATTGTCTAAAACATGTCTCTTCTTTGTAGCAGCTAGACCCTGCCACCACTGTGCTTGGCTGAGTTCACAAATCTATGGTAACCTATTGCTTCCCTGTCGCTTCTCTGGCTCTCCTCTCCTATTAAGCTGTGTTTCCTGGCAGTAATTAAATCTTCTGCCACTTCCATAGTTACTGCTGCCACTGGAACTGCCATAGCCACCGTGGTTTCGTGGTTTGGCAAAGTATTGGCCTCCGCCAACATAGGGGCCAGAGATTCTGGCTCCAAAGTTTCTTCCCTTCATGGGTCCAAAATTTGAAAACTGATTGTGATAATTGCCAAAATCATTGTAGCTTCCACCACCTCCAAAATTGCCTCCATCATGACCAAATCCATTATACCCATCCCCACTGCCACCAAAGCTACTGAAGTTTCCTCCACAACCAAAGTTGTCATTCCCACCAAAAACACCTCCACGACTACCACCAAAGTTTCCAGAACCATTTCGACCTCTTTGGATGGATGAAACACTAGCCATCTCTTGCTTGGCAGGGCTTTCCTAACTTCATAGTTGTGGCCATTCACCGTATGGTATTTCTGAATGACAATCTTATCAACAGAGTCATGGTCATCAAAGGTTACAAAGGCAAAGCCCCTTTTCTTGACACTGCCTCTGTCAGTCATGATTTCAATCACTTCAGTTTTTTCATATTGTTCAGAATAATCTCTTAGGTGATGTTCTTCAGTGTCTTCTTTAATGCCACCAACAAATATCTTTTTCACAGTTAAGCGGGCACCTGGTCTTTGAGAATCTTCTCTTGAGACAGCTCTCTTTGGTTCCACAACTCTTCCATCCACCTTGTGTGGCCTTGCATTCGTGGCTGCATCCATCTCCTCCACAGTGGTATATGTGACAAACTCAAAGCCCCTGGAGCACTTGGTCTTTGGATCTCTCCTTACCACATAGTCCTTCAGTATTCCCCATAGCTCAAACGGTTCCTCAGGCTCTCATTGGTTGTTGCAAAGTCCAGCTGTCCAATGAAGAGCTTCTGCAGCTCTTCAGGCTCTTTCGAAGACTCTGACTAGACATGACAGTAGTAGGAAGAGAGACTTGAACGATGCTTCCTCGGCGGGTGGACAGAAAGGAGTAAGCTAACGAATCTCAAATCGGATTCGTTAACCATTTGTTGATTGTTAGAAGTTCTATGGCTTGT
Organism: Pongo pygmaeus; assembly: GCF_028885625.2. NCBI lineage: Eukaryota > Metazoa > Chordata > Mammalia > Primates > Hominidae > Pongo > Pongo pygmaeus. The sequence goes on along the minus strand of NC_072373.2, from coordinate 149,659,484 downwards.
TTCTGCAACTGAGAAACATTAGCTCTGATCTCTATGCCAAGCAATAATTTTTAATTGCATAACAACATTCTGTCCACCGAAAATTCTCACAAAGTCTCATGATCAGTTACTCCTCACAAACTTTTCTAATATAGTTAGAATTCTCTGTGTCTATAACCTAGTAGAAGGTATTGAATGGGAGAATTTGGCTTAGGATTTATGATGTATTCTACAATCTTCAGAGAGCTTTGCAATCATTGTCCACTTAATGAACACAATAGCCATGTAATGTAGGTAAGTATTATTATCCCACAATTGAGTAAAATGAGAGGTTCAGTGTCTTGCCTTGGGTGACATAGTTAGTAGGTAACAAATTAGAGATTAAGATTTGAAAATTTCGGACCCTCCATGTGTTGTCTTTTTTTCCATTCTCTAAAAAGCAACTACATTCTATTCTGGAAGAAGTTTAATTTCTGTAGAGGTTAAAATTATTCCTGAATATGAATTTTTAAATATATTTTAGGCCTTTGAATTATTTATTTTATGGAACCCATATTGCATTCACATGTAGTTTAAACCTTCCAATATTAACTGATACACATAATCCAAAATGAATAATTCATTCATTCAACAAAAGTATTATAGATGCTTAATAATACCATAAAGTAGCTGGTGCTAAGGCTAAAAAGAGTCAATAAGCCAAGGTTCCTACCTTCAGTAATTTCTTTGTCATTAATACTTTATGTTATAAAGAAGCATAAATACTAATAAAATATGTATATTTCACATATATGTTTAATATCCCCAAAATAATAATTTATACTAGACAAAATTCAAGTAATCTTTAAAACCTATCCAACTTAATCAATATGCTATGTTTATTTTGTTTTAGATATAAAGGAGCTTTCAAGTCCAGTTCACTGTAGTTAATAAACCAATATAAAATTACAAAGACATCTGGTTTATCCATAGTTACACAAGTTAAATTGAGGAAAATTTTATTAAAATAGTGTTTTACAAAATATAGAGTTTAGTTCCAGGCAAGAAATTATTTAAACACAAAAAAACTTCAAGTCAAATAGTGTTTTGTATGACTATATATAAACACTAAACTTGTGTTCCCTAAAATGTGATATTTTCTTTGTGTGGGAAGAATTAATTCACTTTGTCTCTACGCTACAAAGGAGTGAATGTCACAGGAGAAAAGGCTTGAATTATTATAATCCCTAAGAGAAGTTAATGTAGATGATATTGGATACGATGCATTTCTAAAGGACCAATACCGTTTAATGAGGGAGTGGAATAGCCTAATGAATTTTGAGGCCCCTTATGCAATTAATGGCTTGAAGTGCTGCCTTCTGTTGTCTTTCTTATTGTTGATATTAACTTTGTTAAAATTATTTATTTGCTTTGTCTTTAAATAGATTTTTAACCAGTAGAGCTTCCGTTCTTCAATACATGCACAAAATCTTCCAATTTTAGGGTATCATTTGAGAATGACAGCAGCAACTTTTTTAATGCAATGAAAATCTCACAAATATCAGCATTGTTCAACAGGGTAGGAGTCCAATTGCTTTCCTAAGACTTTGTATTGGAAACCAAAAAACTCTAAAATAAAATGTTTTAGTTCATTTTTAGCTCACAAATACATGGCTTGTCTTTTGTGATAATCACAAGATAACTTTTTAAAAAATGAATATAGTAGATAATATATTTATCTACTATATTTTTTCAAAAGCTAGTTAATTTTCCAGACATTTTAAATGTATATTTCTTCAATTACGATACTTGTTATTTTATCCCTCTGAGGTCGGTAAGCACAACAGTCTTACTCTGGTATTACTGATAAGAAGATGAAGGCAGACAGGGCTCAGATGACATATTTATTACAGTGGAGGAAATTAATGACAGTTCTAGGATCAAACTCAGAAGCTCTGGCTCACTTACCAATAGTTTGCATATTTGTTTAAAATAAAAATATCACACAGCAAACTCACTGTAAAACTCAACAGTGCCTCTTACCATGGCACCTGAATTTTCTCTTTAACTTAAAAATAAAAAAGAGCAATAACATCAACACACTTCTACTTCTTATTTTTCATAAAGTTTCTAAAAATGAGAAATAGTTTGGGACATCTGTGTATAAATCCTAACTGGAAAACTTTTCAAGCAGTAAGTACCTCAAAAAGCTAACTCAAACATTACACTACATATTGCTATGAAAGCTTCGAGGGAATTTGAGATTTGGATTGGACTGGGAAAATTCTTTAACAGTCTGTCTAATTATAAACATTTTGTGTGGAGTTTGTCTTTATGTTTTCTCCCATGGACGTGTGTGGACATTTTTTTAAAAAAAGAAATCTTGAATTTTACTTTTAAATAGGATGGTAATCATGAATTTTAGGGGAAAAAACTGGATGCCTAAAACGAATTAAACTACCTAAAGATGACCATTTACTCCTTTTTTAGGGCATAGTCAATTCTATTCACCTTAAGTAAGCATACTGTTCATCATAAGATAATGAAATGTAGATATTAGTACCTGAAATATTCCAATGTTCACAGATTATAGTTCCTGAAACTAAATTTGCCTGTAACTGAGCTAAATAGGACAGAAATCATCTTACCCAATCAGTGAAAACTGCAGATGGGGTTACAGGGATTATTCCAACCCAATAATTTGGAAGAATTTATCCCTATTTCCACACACACACAAAAGGTTTTATATTGAGGGTTCTTCTCTTCCTTTAAATTGCAGACTACTGTAGAAGGATAGACTTTATTTATAACGTGACTTCAAAATTGGGACAATTTAAATCAAGTCTTATGTACAAAAGAATGGATGTTGGGAAAGGGGACAGCAAGACTGGTGTGGTAAAGTATGGGGCAGTTTGGGAAGGGAAGTAACAGAAATGGCAATAATATTCTTCAATCTTGATTGTGCCATCAATCACAATTTTAGTTTTTTAGTTTTTTTTTTTGAGACGGAGTCTTGCTCTGTCGCCCAGGCTGGAGTGGAGTGGCGCGATCTCGGCTCACTGCAAGCTCTGCCTCCCAGGTTCACACCATTCTCCTGTCTCAGCCTCCCAAGTAGCTGGGACTACAGGCGACCGCCACCACGCCCGCCTAATTTTTTTGTATTTTCAGTAGAGACCGGGTTTCACCGTATTAGCCAGGATGGTCTCGATCTACTGACCTCGTGATCCGCCCACATTGGCCGCCCAAAGTGCTGGGATTACAGGCGTGAGCCACCGCGCCTGGCACAATTTTAGTTTTTAAAGCTAAAAAGAGGAGAATGATTAAAAAAAAAAAAAAAAAGCATGAAGAGAAAATAGTTAAAGGACAAGGTGGGTGAAATGGACATCGAGGGAAGTGCTACAGATTGATTTGCAAGTTTTCAAGAGTAGATGTTCCCGTGTCAACTCTCACCAATCATTCAGCTATATTAAGTACTCTAAATACACTGGAGGGTCTTTTAACAGTATTTGCTATAGAGCAGAATTCAGCATGTGAACTGTAATCAAAGAATTTTAGTTTGCAAAAGTATATCATTAACTCACCCTGTATGAGTCCCTAGAATATAGTTATAGCAAAGCTTCTGGTACACATGTCCTCCCAGTGTGTATGTGTGTGGACATGTGTATGTGTGAGATACTATGCTCTATAAATCGCTAATTTACTCCACAGAAGATAGGAAAATATCCAGTGTATATAAATGTGAATTGTGTATTTTAGACCCTAGTGCCACCATAAATTTCACCCTTCTTTCCATATTAGTATTAAAATATTCATGTCTGCAATTTTCAAAAATGTTGCTCACAGCAACATCCTGACTGTCTATCCGTGGGTCAGTATCCCACACTGCCTTAATGGTAGCTTTCTCTAGAGTGTTTTTGTGGCAATCAACATGGAAGAAAAATACAAAAGAAATATTATTCATCAGATATCCATTGTATCTACAGTGCTAGGTTTGCTATATAAAATATTCACAATGTTATTGTATATATTCAGAATAAAAACAGGAACTTAAAATGTACATTTTGAGAGTATGTACCACATATAGACAATCTCTTCTAGTAGGAAAATAAGAGAAAATTGTACTATAATTTTTGTTCTATAATATTAAACACTCAGCCAATTATTATTTATTCCATGGCCCAAAAGTAAGATACATATATTTCTTTTATTTTACAACTTTTTTTTACGTTACTATTTTTACTGATCTTTTTATTTTTCATATCAGGCAATTAAACCCATGTTCTGTCTTCTGGCAAGGTGAATAAAAATTAAATATTCATTTAAATAATCTCCATGCTTATGTTCAACAATCCACATCTAAAATATTGTTAATGTGTTAAATTATTAAACATAAATCACAGGACAAAACTTTCAGCTTGTAGAAGTCACCAAGGTAAGTCATGGAATCTCAGTGTCATTTAGTTTTTTATTATATAAATTGAATTTTTTAAAAAGGCATGTAGAGTTCCTTCACATAACTAAAAATAGCTACACAACAGTAGGTAATTATTTCATTATGCAAATGTGAAACAACACTCCATTGATTTACACAATAAAAAAATTTTTCTAAGAGTAATGTGAAGTATTTAGTTTCCAGTTTTCTCTTTGTAAGGCTTCATATATTCCTTGGCATTTAAATATTCAGACATAGACATATTTTTCTGTTGTGAAAATAGTGTGTGCACACGTGTACTTACAAAGAATAATACAAATGTGTTGCACATAACAAGAATAAAAGTTAACAATGAGGAATTTAAACATGAATATTCATTCAAAATAATTCAAGCATCAGGATAATATTAATTTAGACTTGTAAATACTGATTTTCACTATAAGCCCTGAAGATATTCATCAAAAACATGTTTGCTATGATTATGTTTTCAAGGAATTAAGAGATTCATTGAACAATAAAAATGTATCCTAAGACCCATTTGTTAATCTATTCACTCATAGCTAAAGCCTGTACCCTAGCAAGCAAGCATGATCTTTTCTGCAATGTCTAACATAAACTATGGCGCTTTAATAAATGATCACATTTGAAAATGTAAATGCACTTTTCTCAAGGAAAGATCAAACAGAACTCTTGTTTAATTCATGTTATGAATATACTTTTCCATTCAAATACTCTTTCAAGATGTTTTCCTGGTAAAATTCATATATCACATATATATATAAACATACAGGGAGTGAGTGTGAAAAACTCGTTGGAGAAGTTTTACACTTTGCAAGCCCGTTAATGAGAGTCAGAGAACGCCATCAGGAAGACTCATAAGCCTGTGTGAAGTGAGACTTATTTTAATGAAAAGCACTCTCACACACCTCATTTGTAGAATTATACTGAGCGGTTTAAATTCCTCATCTGTCACTTAGAGGTTAGGCTTATTGAGATGCATCCTGGACCACAGAATGCCTTTTTCCCTTTCTCTTGTTTTTACTACTGCTGAGTTTTTGTTCTGAAGGCCATTGATTGGTTCTGACAAGAAAGTAAAGCCCTACAAACAATCTTGTGAAAGACCCATTGTTAGTGTCATCAGATGTCTTGGTGTACTCCTGTGTGAATGAAATTGTGAAATGATAGATGTTCTGAGGGAGATTTCTTTCAGGCTTGTAACGTTATTTCAAAGTTTAAAATGTATCTCCTTATTTAGAAGACCAATAGCTTGTCTCTGGCTTGACTATTGTTGATTAATTGGTCTAGAAGAACTAGTAGTAAAGCTTCTGTATTTTTCTAAAGGTAAATCCACCAGAACAAACTACTCAAAGTCAGTAGAAAGAAAATACAATAAGCTGTAAAGTATGCTCTGGCTGAGAAAAGGGACAACAAAACTTTTGTAGATCAAAATGTGAAAAATACAATTACTTATTTATAGCTTGTCGGGTGTATTCCCACAACTCGTTTTGTTTCCGTTTTCCAGAACTTCAGGAAGATTTTAAAACACTCCCACCAAACCAGTCTCTTTCTTACACCTCAGTTGTGCTCCAGACTTAAAACAATGTATTTGTTTTAAAGTATCAAGAATTTCCATAGAAATTACTGAAATATTGAATATAGATTGTGGATGCTCAGTTAAATCTTTGTTGAATTATTTGAAGATGCTGTAATTTATTATTTTTATGAACTAGATTTTTTTGCTATAAGTTTTTATACTTGTTTTTAAAATGACTCAAATCCTCTTTGGCAAATATACCATTTTGATCTTTAATAACTAAATGTTTATACAAATATAAATTAACAGTAATAATGTGCTGTGATGATCCTTGCTGTAATTATTTATGACATGACCTAAAGAATATGTTATATTAATTATTTTCATAAATTTGCCAGCTACTAAGGTCTATTTTTTTATTTCTTTCCACTTCACTTCTTCCACATTTAATACTTAATACAGACCATTATAAACATTTGAACTGTGAAAATCATCTGAACTATATTGATGCCTTAGTAAATTTCCTTGGAATATAAATTCAAAATATAAATTCCGAATTATCTAGCATGAGCACATCTAATCACTGACAAAGTCACCTATTTTTTTTTAATACTTTAAGTTCTGGGGTACATGTACAGAACGTGCAGGTTTGTTACATAGGTATACACGTGCCATGGTGATTCGCTGCACCCATCAACCCATCACCCACATTAGGTATTTCTCCTAATGCTATCCCTCCCCTAGCCCCCGATCCCCCAACAGGCCCCAGCGTGTGATGTTTCCCTCCCTGTGTCCATGTGTTCTCATTGTTCAACTCCCACTTATAAGTGAGAACTTGCGGTGTTTGGTTTTCTGTTCTTGTTATCACAATTTGCTGAGAATGATGGTTTTCAGCTTCGTCCATGACCCTGCAAAGGACATGAATGCATCCTTTTTTGTGGCTGCATAGTATTCCATGGTGTATATGTGCCACATTTTCTTTATCCAGTCTATCATTGATGAATATTTAGGTTGGTTCCAAGTCTTTGTTATTGTGAATAGTGCTGCAATAAACATACGTGTGCATGTGTCTTTGTAGTAGAATGATTTATAATCCTTTGGGTATATACCCAGTAATGAGATTGCTGGGTCAAATGGTATTTCTGGTTCTAGATCCTTGAGGAATCGCCACACTGTCTTCCACAATCATTGAACTAATTTACACTCCCATCAACAGTGTAAAAGCATTCCTATTTCTCCACATCCTCTCCAGCATCTGTTGTTTCCTGACTTTTTAATAATCACTATTCTAACTGGTGTGAGATGGTATCTCACTGTGGTTTTGATTTGCATTTCTATAATGGCCAGTGATGATGAGCTTTTTTTCATGTGTTTGTTGGCTGCATAAATGTCTTCTTTTGAGAAGTGTCTATTCGTATCCTTCACCTACTTTTTGATGGGGTTGTTTTTTTCTTGTAAATTTGTTTAAGTTCTTTGTAGATTCTGGTTATTAGCCCTCTGTCAGATGGATAGATTACAAAAATTTCTCCCATTCTTTAGGTTGCCTGTTCACTCTGATGATAGTTTCTTTTGCTGTGCAGAAGCTCTTGTGTTTAATTCGACCCCATTTGTCTATTTTGGCTTTTGTTGCCATTGCTTTTGGTGTTTTGGAAATGAAGTATTTGCCCATGCCTATGTCCTGAATGGTATTGCCTAGGTTTTCTTCCAGGGTTTTTATGGTTTTAAGTCTTACATTTAAGTCTTTAATCCATCTTGAGTTAATTTTTGTATAAGGTGTAAGGAAGGGATCCACTTTCAGTTTTCTGAATATGGCTAGCCAGTTTTCCCAACACCATTTATTAAATAGGGAATCCTTCTTTCCCCATTGGTTGTTTTTGTCAGGTTTGTCAAAGATCAGATGGTTGTAGATGTGTGGTGTTATTTCTGAGGCCTCTGTTCTGTTCCATTGGTCTATATATCTGTTTTGATACCAGTACCATGCTGTTTTGCTTACTGTAGCCTTGTAGTATAGTTTGAAGTCAGGTTGCGTGATGCCTCCAGCTTTGTTCTTCTTGCTTAGAATTGTCTTGGCTCTGCGGCCTCTTTTTTCATTCCATATGAAGTTTAAAGTAATTTGTTTCCAATTATGTGAAGAAAGTCAATGATAGCTTGATGGGGATAGCATTGAATCTATAAATTACATTGGGCAGTAGGGCCATTTTCATGATATCAGTTCTTCCTGTACATGAGCATGGAATGGTTTCCCATTTGTTTGTGTCATCTCTTATTTCCTTAAGCAGTGTTTTGTAGTTCTCCTTGAAGAGATCCTTCACATCCCTTGTAAGTTGTATTCCTAGGTATTTTATTCTCTTAGTAGCAATTGTGAATGGGAGTTCACTCATGATTTGGCTCTCTGTCTGTTATTGGTGTATAGGAATGCTTGTGATTTTTGCACATTGATTTTGTATCCTGAGAAAAGAAGTCATCTTTATCTTTCCAAGTAAAATAAACAGATAGCTTCCTTTGGTTGTATCATTATGCAGTGATGCAGTTGAAAGATGACAGAAAACATTTTTAAAAATAACATCAGAATCTTTCTTTTCCTATCATCTCATGGAAAAGTTTTACTTGCCTATCATATTAGGAATTCTGAAGATACCTTTGTGTTAAGATTGACAGTGCAGCACCACTACATTTCTGAGCACTTTCGATATGCATTGGCATGCCCTAGGTTCCTGTTACACAGTTGAACACCATTTACTGTAAATTTAATAGATCATTTTATTTGGGTGTAATTAGAATTACAAATATGAAGAGGAATAAAAAAGAAGCTTGTTGCTTATCAAATAATTTAGTGTATGTAGTTTTAGAAATTCAAAATTTACCTATTTGAAAAAATAATTTTCAAACATGCATAAAACATGAAATACGAGATTTCTAATTTTAAGAATCTGATAATTATTATATAGAAATTTGTAAACCTAGCATAAAGCTTACAGAGTTTACATATTTTATTTAAATATCCTGTTGCTACCAGGTGCATGTGGTTGTTATGAGTCATATATTTATTAAACATTCATATAAAACCTAGCAAATGTATGTTCTTGCCATCTTTTGGAACTTAAGTCTTATGACTGCCACGTTATTATATTAATATGGACACAATCAAATATTTTAGTTGGGGCCAGTAAATTAAGACATATAGAATTTTTTAAAATTATAATAAGTTACATTTTAAATAAAGTTAAAGAAGTCTTAAATTGAATAAAATAAAACTTTGTAAAATAAATAAATATTTTTAGCATCTATATATAAATATGTATAAAATCTTGAGGTATTTATACTGTTTGTTTCAGTTTACATGTTCAAAGTGTCTTGACCATTAACATATTGACATAGTGTCTGTTCTTATTGACTGATGAAGAGATTGTTTCACTCATTTATTCATTCACTAAGCCAACGTATATTTAGAACCCCATACTAGAGAATAGGGTTTTGACAGTAACCTTTCCCTGGGTTATCTACTACTAGAGCACCTCTACATTCATCAAAATGTCTCCCATACTTATTATTTTTGAAAGTCCCCGAAAGATAGCTTACAAACAACTCATTTCTGTAACCAATAGCCATATTCTTCCATTCTTGTACTTGCCCTTATTGTAATACATTGCAGGGGCATCAGTTCTTTTGCTTTCATCAATTATAAATATGATGAAATATTAAAGATGAAAAATAACAACTTGATTATCGAGGTCATCAGTATGTAAAATAACAAAGTATTCTTTAAAATATATCTTTTAAAATGTATCCAGAATCCACTCACTTCTCACTACCTCTACTGCTGCCACTATAGGTCTGTCATCATCATCCCTTGTTCCTAAATTACCGTAAAAGCTCTCTAGCTGGCCTTCCTATTTTGATTCTTCCTCACTCTCTTCATTTTCACAGAGCTGCCTGACAGCATATCATTCTTCTGCTCAATGTCATAAAGAAACTTCCATTTTATTCAGAGTTAAAGCCAAATTCTTATAATGGCCTAAGACCTGGTTCTTCATGACTTCTCTGACTTCCTTTTCTATTCTCATCCTTGTCCATTCCAGCTGCATTGGCCTACTTTCTGTTCCTCAAAAATCCTTTGTACACTCTGGCCCTAAGACATATGCCCTGCTCTTCTATCGTCCTGCCACCCTCTTCAGCCAAACCACTTCTTGAATAACCCTTGTTCCTCCTTCAGGTCTTTGCGTAAATAGCATTTCCTTGATGAACAGAATATTTAAAATGGCAACCCTTCTCTAGTCATCTGAAGCATATATCACCCTCTACCATTGTAAATAATTTACCTATCTGTTTTGTCTATGGTTAAGGGCTTATCTCATCCACAAGAATTCAGTTAGTTGCTTATACTACATGTTCCCATTTCACTTTCTACTTTCTTTGCCATATTATTATATGATATGATAATTGCTTGTTGAAATTCAGCCTAATCAATAAACTGCAAGGGTGGGATCATGGATTTTTTGAAATCCATGCAAATAGTGAGACTCATTAAAATGTTAAATGTGCTCACTGTTAAATTCATTCATTCATCATTAAATGAATTCATTGTTAAATGAATGTTGAATATAATGTCAGATTTAGCATGTTGCATTAAAAAATTTAGCATGATGCATTTAAGCCTTTTAGCAAGGCTTAAAGATGGAAAACATTTTTTAGTAAATAAACACTTAGAGATTTAGATCTTGATTAACTTTTTTTCCATGTGCCTGGAATGAGTACGTTCTTATCTATTTATGTGTGTGTGTATATATATATGTGTGTGTGTGTGTGTGTGTGCGTATGTGTATATATGTATGTATATATTAGAACACAATAAATACTTTTAAGGATGAATCTCACATTTTTAGCACTTAGTAGTCCTGAACAGACACTACAGTTTGCCAGGAAGTCAAGCTTACCAATTTCCAGGATCTGCCATGTACAACAAGTTATTTTTTAATCTCTTTGAGGACTGTGAGAAGGAATAACAGCAACGTCTATGAATACACCAAATTCAAGGCTCTGTTTGTTCCAGTTGTCATATTCTAAAACAGGCTCAAATATATTGCAAAGATGACCAAATGAGAGCCTTGTTTGTTTAAATTTTTTTAATATTTAAAAGGAATTACAGGAAAATAAAATTTATTCATGTATGCATATATGTGCCATCTTTTCTTCAAGTTTAACCACCGAATGCTTTGAGAGCTGGCAAGTCTGAGTAACACTGGTATCTGTTCTTTTTTACCGTATTAAAACTTGAGCTTAAAAAAATCATATCAGCTGATGATGACAGCAGAATGTGGCAAGGCTGAGAACTCAATATTCATTTCCCAGGCTCATAAAAAGTAAATAAATATTCTGAAACAAAGGAAGGTCAGAGACTCTTTCCTATCTTGTCTAATAGCTACTGCTATTAGATATTCATGGAAAATGGTGGGTACTAACAGTATAAAAATGGACTTGAGGATGAGTCCATCCTCAAGCACCCCTAAATAAAAGATAAAGCTGAGAGGAGAGAAGATAGAAAAGCCCTGATTTTTCTCACCTAAGGCCAATTTCCAAGGAGGCAGAAGGGTTACAATCTATGCTTCAGCCAAGGGTAGTAAGTGGAAGAAAGTAGGGAAAAGATGACGTAGAAGAGCGTCATCAATTATGATTTAAGAAAAGAAACCAGGGGTGCAGATGAATTACCCTTACACACCCAGCAGTAGCCCCCACTGGCTGTGACCTGAAACCTTCACATCTAATCAACAAGCCAGCCCAAGCTGGAGGGCTATTGTAGGGAATGAGGGAGGCAGGGAGGCAGGTAGAGTTAAAAGGAAAGGAGAGACTCCAGACAATGCAATTAGCAGCAAGGTGAGTATGAGATATGTCTTTTCACATTTGTGTTAGGTGTGTTCCACAAGTATAATGGGAATACATTTAAACATACTTTCTTGATTCTAGAAGTTCTTGATCCCAGAAGTTTATGTGAGCAGAGGTTATGCTCCATGGGATAATTTGGTATAGCAAAAATGTATTTCAAATGGACCAAAAAAAAATAGTATCAAAGTATTTTAAGATAAATTACCTTTGACTGTCAGCTTCCTTTTCAGTGCTTTGAGGTCTATAAGACATATCTAGAAGATTTATTTTGTGGAAAATGAAGACTACTTAAACCAAATGGAGGTGGAGGGCCTGTACCTTTTCTTTTTTTATTTTATTATAACATTGTCCTTGCAATAACTAAGGAAGTTCCATGTTTTCTTTAGACATCATTATGTGCCAGCCTCTTGCAGGACAACTTTGATGCTATGTGAATTCTGTTATTTTGCTAGTACTGAATATTTAAAATTGCAGGCAATTTTCTTGGGCTGGCCACTCCATTAGAATTAGAATTATTAACTCCATTCACATTAATTTTGTTTTAAATATTACAGGGGGATGTGCTTCTGCACATTTAAGTCCACATTCTCTTTGACTATATTCAGTTTTCAAAAATTTTTCTTAGAGGCACAATTATCATCCCTTTCCATCTTATAATTGCCATGTCTTCATCATCCTCCAGGCCCCAGCTATCTGTGCCATGTCTTACTGTTTCTGGACTTCTTTGAGTTCTTGCAACATCTGGAAATTAGAAAGACTTTTACTTCCAAGCCTGTGGTGGTTGCTGTCTTGTAAACACTGTCATTGATAGTTGGTCTGATTATATTTAATGCATGAAATTAATAATGAATCTGTAATCTGTGACCACTAAAAGCACTTAGTTTAGCTCAATCCTCCAGTTGGATGGTACTTCTACGATTAACCATGTCACAAATAGATGTCACTAGTCACAAAGGGAACACAACTGAGGTGTCCTATTAGCAGTAAGGAGAGAGGTATTAAAAAAATTCTAAAGAAAATAACAGGCCAGGCACGGCGGCACACGCCTGTAATCCCAGCAGTTTGGGAGGCCGAGGCGCGTGGATCATGATGTCAGGAGATCGAGACTATCCTGGCTAACACGGTGAAATCCTGTCTCTACTAAAAATACAAAAAGTTAGCCAGGTGTGGTGGCATGTGCCTGTAGTCCCAACTACTCGGAAGGCTGAGGCAGGAGAATCACTTGAACCTGGGTGGTGGAGGTTGCAGTGAGCTGAGGTTGCGCCACTGCACCCCAGCCTGGGTGACAAACAAGACCCTGTCTCAAAAAAAAAAAAAAAAAAGAAAGAAAGAAAATAACATAGTCAAGTAGTAAATAAACATAGGCTCTGGATCAGACAAATCTTGCTTTAAATTGTTTTATCCAACTGTGTCATTTATAATCCAAATATGTATAATGTAATCTTTAGTTTTCTTATCTATTAGTTAAACCCGGTTTGTGTAAGTTTTACATTGTGTAAGTATTGTTTAAAATGATGACTGCAAAATTATATTGCATTAGGGTAGAGTCATGACAGTAAATGAAGTTGGGCAATGAAAAGCAAAAGCAAAAGTTAGGAAGGGAACTTAGGTGAAAACAAATGTTTCTGATTTCCAGCTACAGAGGTTCTGCACATAGGCTACAGTTGATCACAGTAGCCAACCACTACTAGTCCTTATCAGGAGCTTAAGGACATCCTGGTCATTTTATAAACAAGAGAAAATTGTGAAAAAATGGGAAGTTCTTAAATAGAAATTTAGAATATTCATTTATGCTTGACCCTATAGACACATCTCAAAAGTATAACATAAATATGACAGGTTCATGATTTGATTTTCCATAAGATTTCTTGTTATACATGGCAAAATGCCTTTCTTAGTTAAACAAATTCATAATAAATTTTAAAAATTTTCTATAGCCATAGTGGGAATTTGAAGTTACGGTAAAAACAATCTCTTGACTAAAGCTATTATAATTTAGAAGTAAGTAAGAGCTTCCTTTAGTTAACAAAACTCTCTTTTAAACCAGACAAAAAAATCTTCCTTATTTTAATAACCATTATTCTCCTCTATTGTCCATAATAATTCGTCATTTTGCCATTTGATACAGCCTAGAAGTCAAGATCCCATCAGAGCCTGTCTTCTTTAAGACTACACATCCTTCCTCCAGGCTCCAGCTGTTAGACACAAAATGAGAAGTTCAATACAAAACAATCTAAAAAAACATCTATGCATCTTCTGCCAAGTTTCCACATTATATCTCAATAACCTACTGTCAAGAAAATGTCAAACAATAAATAGACATCTTTTTCAGAGGTGAAAATTGTCAAGGGTCCTTTTATTTTCCCCTTTTATTAAAATAAGACTAGCATAGATTTTTCTCTCTTCCGGTAAAAGAAGAGAATTTGTACTATCTCCAGGAAGTTTCAGGGAATTTTTATTTTCCCATGAAATGAGTCAATAAAAGGCACATAGCCATACTTAACTACATAAGTGTCAGCATTAGACTGAAAATGATGAGACATTTTATCAAGTTTTTTCTGAAGATTATTTGTAGCCATAGGGAAAGAACATTAACATTGCTGAGTGTGTTGCATAGATGAGGAAAACTTAGCACTTGCTAGTAAAAACAGGGCACTTTGAGTTTATTAAATTTACTGTACTTAAAATTCCTGCAAATATCTAATTTTAAATCCTCACTGAATATTCTGTATGGTCAATATTAAATGTCCACACATTTAAGTGAATGCTAAAATTATTTTTTCTTTCATCACAATTATACTCTTTTTTCCAAAATAAATTATATAAACTTATGTTCCCCAATAAAAATTATAGTAGTGGAAATGTGACTGTGGTAAGTAATATCCTGTATACCCTAAATTGCCTGTGATGCCACATTCTTCAGATTCCCTGGAAATTAAAAATAAGTACATTTTCCTATGTACACATTGATTTTGGGCCCAAGATAACAATCACTTAGTTCATTTATATTTCTTTCATATCCAGTGACCTTGATTTCAGAATGGATCTCTCATTTATGGATTTTCACTCCATGCCCCCAACTGAAAGAGTAAATTTTGGGGTTATAATAAAGAATAGAAGTTAAACAATATTTCCTACTTGGAGAGAGTAAAATCGGGACAGAGACTCTGAGTTTAAAATATTCCTTTCTTTTTTCTTTCATTCTGTCTTTTGTTTTTTATTGAAGTGCAAACATCCTAAGGGTAAAACCCCATGAATTGTCATAAAATGAGCAACCTTAGAAAACTATCAGCAAGATTAAGAAATATGGTGGTTTGCTTCCATATTCCCAGCACTTTGGGAGGCAGAGGCGGGCAGATCACTTGAGGCCAGGAGTTCAAGACCAGGCTGGCCAACATGGCGAAACCCCATCTCTCCTGAAAAAAAAACAAAAATTAGCCTGGCATTATGACGGGTGCCTGTAACCCTAGTTACTCAGGAGACTGAGGCAGGAGAATTGCTTGAACCCGAGAGGCGGAGGTTGTAGTGAGCTGAGATGGCACCACTGCACTCCAGCCTGGGCGAAAGAGCAAGACTCTGTCGCAAAAAAACAAAAACCAAAAAAAAAAGGAAAGAAATACAGCACAGTCTTGTATCTCACAAGATCCCTTTTTGACCCTTCCTAATCACTGCTACTGTCCTCTTCACAAAAGGTAACCAATGCCATTAATTATAATGATATGGAATACTTCTGAACTGTATGATATTTTATGGTATTCTATGGTGTTGTACGGTATGTGTTTGCCATGGTTTGAATGTGTCTCCCAAATTTCACGTGTTGGAAACAATATAAAACAATATGTTAATTTGAGGTGGGGGCTTTGGGGAAATAATTAGGATTAAATAAAGTCATCAGGGTGTGGCCCTCCATGACAGACTGGTGGCTTTATATGATAAACCTGAGTTGACACGCAAGGTCTTGCCTCCCAGCCAAGTCATGCCCTTCTGCTTCTGCCATGTTATGATGCAGTGAGAAAGCCCTCACTAGAAGTTGCGCAGATGCCAGCACCATGTCCTGAACTTCCCAGCCTCTTCTTTCTTCTTTAAATAAATTATCCAGTCCATGGTATTGTTATAGCAACAGAAATGGACTAAGACAGTGTTGTTTTGAGTGTGGCTTCTCTCACTCAATATTATGTTTTTGAGATTAAGCCATGTTACTCCATAAAGCTGTAGTTGTTAATATTTACTGTTATTGAGTATTCTATTGCATGTATTTCCCATAATTTCTTCATCTTATTGTTGATGTCATTTGGAGAATTTCCAATTAGGTGCTATTAGGAATACTTCCATTAACTATTTCAAGCAAGTCTTTTGATGTACATGTACTTCTATTGGATAAATACTAAGGAATAAGATTGTTGGACTATATGCTCACCGACAGTAGATACTACTAATCAGTATGTCAAAGTGATTGTACTCATTTGCATGATCACCTGCAGTTTAGGAGAATTTTAATTGTTCCTCATACACTCAAATTAATAGTGTCAGTTTTTATAACATTAGACACTCAGGTAGTATAAAGTGATATCATCTGGTTTTAATTTTCACTTCCTTGTTGACTAGTGATGATGGTCACATTTTTATATGGCTAAAAATAGCTAATTACATAGACTTTCTCTTTAGTTTCTCTTTTTCATTGGTTTACAAAAGTTTTTATGTACTGAAATATCCTCACCCACCAGCTTATGTTTCCACATTATGGGGTCAATTATTAAACAAAAGTTTTTGCTTTTACTGTAGTTCAATGCATTCCAATTTTTCTTCATGATGAATGGTTTTTTTTTTTTATGTTCTGTTTAAGGATCTTCAAGGTCATGGACTTTTTCCTCCCATGTTTTCTTTTATAAGCTATATTGTTTTTCCTTTCATATTACATCAAAAAAATTCATAATTGTTTTTTATACAGTAGAAGATAATGAATAAATCAATTTGTTGAAAATTTTAGATGGTAAATGAATAATTATAATAAAATGTCTCTCTTCATATCTAGTAATGTTGCATTGAAGTCTGCTTTGACTGATATTAATGTAATTACATCAGATTTTGTCAGTTATTTTTATGACATATCTTTCTAACGTTTTTGCTTATTTAAAATTTTATATATGTCCTTATAATAAATTAATTCAAAGTTTTCTAATTATTTGTTCCTTATTCTTTTCATTTTTCTCTTTTTATCTTCCTTGTTAAATAGCAGTTTCCTAGTTTGTCCTAGTGATCCTTCTTTTTTACATACTGTAAGCTATCACATTCATGACTATTTTTAAATGAAATTATATAGTGTATTAAAGATGGTGGAGTTTAGTGTCTCTCTCCTTGAATCTGAGCTGGTCCTGTCACTATTTAACCAGAGAATAAGCAGAGGCCAGACATGCTGGCTCACACCTGTATCCTAGCACTTTGGAAGGCCAAGGTGGGAGGATTTCTTGGGCACAGAAGTTTGACACCAGCCTGGGCAACAAAGCAAGATCCTGTCTCCGCGATAATGTAATAAGAGAAAAATTAACTGGGCATGGTGGTGTGTGCTTGTAGTCCCAGCCACTCAAGATGCTACTCAGTAGGCTGAGATGGGACCATCACTTGAGCCTAGGAGATCGAGGCTACAGTGAGTCATGACCGCACCACTGCACTCCAGCCTGGGTGACAGAGGAAGACCCTGTCTCAAAAAAAAATAAAATAAATAAAAAATAAGCAGAAATGATGCTATGCTAGTTCCAGTACTGCACTTTCAAAAGACTGAGAGTGTCTGCTTCCTTCTTCTCTTGGAATATTTGGTCTTAGAATGCTTCCTCTCAGAATCCCATCACCATTTTCTGAGAAACTGAAGCCACATGCACAGCCCATATATGTATATGTATTTTTAATTAAAATCCCCACCTGAGCTCACAGCCAGCAGCAAGCATAAACTGTCAACTGTGTGAATTGAGCCATCTTGGACACTTCAATCTAGTTGAGTTCCCAAATGAATGAAATAGGACAGAAGATGGGAAGCAGAAGAATCACCCAGCTGAGACTGGTCAACCCATGGAATCATGAGAAATACTACAATTGTGTTGTTTTAAACCATTAAGCAATATAGAACCTGAACAGTATACACAAATAAAATCCAAATTTATATCTCTACTCTACATTCTTTTTCTGGCTTTCAAACCTTCATTTAACTTTTGTCTTGATGTTTATGTTAAAGATACCTTAAACTGTGCATGCCGATGGTTTCCAATAACTTTTACCTTCTCAAATCTTGTCCTTCTTCAGTGTTAGCTGTTTCACTAAATGACACCAGAATCCGTGCAATTGTATAATAGAAAAACCTAGGTGGTACCGTAAATTGAAATAGCTAACACTTTATCCTTCACTTTAATCTCATGTCCAATATCCAATCTATCATCAACACTATCGATGCTTCCTCTCTTTAATGACTGTCAATCTATTCTTATCCATTTCATCTGCCACTACCCCTATTTCAGACTAAAATTGTTTATTTTCTGAACTATTGAATAGATAAGTGAAATATTTGAAACTATTCTTAAAATTACCACTCCTTTCTACATGTAACAGCTAGAGTAAGCTTTGTTAAATATGAAAATTTAATCCTATGATTGCCATCCTTAAAGTGTTTCAGTGGCTTCTAATGCTGCAAAGATAAAATCCAAAATCTTTATCATGGGCCTGCAAAGACAAAGGTTTTGACTTCCTCCAAGCACTTCTTATTGAAGTTCTTTATGCAAAATAAGTATATTAAGTTATACACAACATTAATCCGTTATGTATAACACAAAGTAAAACTCAAGTGGAAGCCTTCATCATCTTGATTAATTAATCTACATAAAAACACTGGATGCTCACCATATCCTAGGCTTATTCACATATATTTTCTCATTTTATCTCCACAAACGCTATTGAAAATCAGTGTTATTCTTTAACATTTCCATATAAGAAAAGTGAAATTCAGAGAACTAAGTAACTTGCTCAACATCAAACAACTTTGAAATGATGGAGGCAGAAATAAAATTTGCAAATTTTTCCTCAAGAATTTATTCTTCCTTTCTCTCAAAGATCTCCATATATATATAGTTTATGTGACAAATGAGAATACAAACAGATTGAAGAGGATCAGGATTTTTCAGTCTTAGGATTCACTTTAAGTTTACCTTCCTTAAGCATCTCAAGCAGAGATTGCACAACTAACAAATCCATACTTTCCATTGAAGTGCTGCCATGTTATACTCATATATCTGACAATAATTAACTCTCAATATGTACTCAGCATTCTTATATAATATTGCTGTCACTGTGCAACTGTACATATTTACTAGAGCATAGGTTCAGGTTCTGAGATAATTCATCAGAACCTAGCTTCTTTACTTCTAGTAGGCCTCGTTATGTCCCATAATGCACAATAAAAGAACTTTAGTTGGCCATATGACCACACAGTTGGGAATGTATTTTCTGACCTTTCTAACTGGTTAGTCTATGTCACTAAATTCTCACTCATGATATAGGAGCAGAAGTAATATGTGCAACTTTCTATGACTTGCCCTGATTTGTTTTTCCTTATTCCCATGAAATCAGCATATGGGCACTGCAACAATCTAAAATGAATCACATAGACAAAATCAACAATCTAGGAGATATAAAAAAAATAGAATTAGCCTAGACCACTAATAGACATTGCTTAGTAGCACTTCTCTGAAAGCATGGCTAGGGCGAATAGTACTTGAAAGAGAGATAAACTTCTATTTCATTTACTTTGTTAACGCAGGTTAGCCTTTACCTTAAGATTTTCCAAAAGCCAAATTCAGGGTTATCTCAGTATGTCTCAAGGAATTGCCAATACATTTAATGCATTAGTTCACAAATTGTTTAGCTTAAATCTTACTTCCTTAACCTTACATTTTAAAAGATATTCATATAGTACTACTCCATATATATTTACTGATTAATTTGTTTGCAGACTTATAAAACTAGTCTGGAAGGAAGTTTGACTGTTACCTAGTCAAATTCTCTAAGGAGTCAAAGTCTGAATAAATTGTTGAACATTAAGTTACTAGTTAGCAATGTCTAGCGCTTTGATGACACTTTGGCTGCCCCTTTTCTATTTCTCTCTGATTTCCAAAAGACAAATTGGTTGTCTCATATTTTAAGATTTCTTTGATTTATGATGATTAATTCATCATTTAAAAATACATGCCTAAGTAGCAAAATTCAGTGACAGGCTTCAGATTTGCAATTCCAGTAACATTCATAGTATGTGAGACTTCTCTGGTTTTGGAAAATGTATGGTAGTCTCCATTCTCTTAGCTTACATGTCAACCACAGAATTAGGCTGACTTTACAAAACAATTCTTAAATTAAATATTGGGTATTGGGTATACATATCAAAATATAAGTATTTATATCAGCACTAGTGCAACAGAAATATAACCAACCACCTATGTGCTTTTAACTGTTCCAATAGTTACATTACAACAAAGTAAAAAGAAACAGGTAAAAATAACTTTATAATACATTTTAGTTAACCTAATACAACAAAAACTTCTTTGTCATTTAAGAATGTAATACATTGTAATAGCAGCACTTTGCGAGGCTGAGGCAGGCAGATCATGAGGTCAGGAGATCGAGACCATCCTAGCCCACATGGTGAAACCCCGTCTCTACTAAAACACAAAAAATCAGCTGGGCGTGGTGGTGCACACCTGTAGTCCCAGCTACTCGGGAGGCTGAGGAAGAGGAATTGCCTGAACCCAGGAGGCGGAGGTTGCAGTGAGCCAAGATTGCGCCACTGCACTCCAGCCTGGTGACAGAGCAAGACTCCATCTAAAAAAAAAAAAAAAAAAAAAAAAGGGTGACATTTTAAGTCCTTTTTTCCCTACATGGTCTTTAAAATACAGTATATATTTTATACTTATGGTAACTTTCACAGTTTGGAAATCTGGACACAATTTTTATCAGCAATATTTAATTTGTATTTAGATTTTATAAAATTTACACATGAAAAATTAGATTCACAATTTTATTTTATTTTTTTATTATTATTATACTTTAAGTTTTAGGGTACATGTGCACAATGTGTAAGTTAGTTACTTATGTATACATGTGCCATGCTGGTGCGCTGCACCCACTAACTCATCATCTAGCATTAGGTATATCTCCCAATGCTATCCCTCCCCCCTCCCCCCACCCCACAACAGTCCCCAGAGTGTGATGTTCCCCTTCCTGTGTCCATGTGTTCTCATTGTTCAATTCCCACCTATGAGTGAGAATATGCGGTGTTTGGTTTTTTGTTCTTGCGATAGTTTACTGAGAATGATGATTTCCAATTTCATCCATGTCCCTACAAAGGACATAAACTCATCATTTTTTATGGCCGCATAGTATTCCATGGTGTATATGTGCCACATTTTCTTAATCCAGTCTATCATTGTTGGACTTTTGGGTTGGTTCCAAGTCTTTGCTATTGTGAATAATGCCGCAATAAACATACGTGTGCATGTGTCTTTATAGCAGCATGATTTATAGTCCTCTGGGTATATACCCAGTAATGGGATGGCTGGGTCAAATGGCATTTCTAGTTCTAGATCCCTGAGGAATCGCCACACTGACTTCCACAATGGTTGAACTAGTTTACAGTCCCACCAACAGTGTAAAAGTGTTCCTATTTCTCCACATCCTCTCCAGCACCTGTTGTTTCCTGACTTTTTAATGATTGCCATTCTAACTGGTGTGAGATGGTATCTCATTGTGGTTTCGATTTGCATTTCTCTGATGGCCAGTGATGGTGAGCATTTTTTCATGTGTTTTTTGGCTGCATAAATGTCTTCTTTTGAGCAGTGTCTGTTCATGTCCTTCGCCCACTTTTTGATGGGGTTGTTTGTTTTTTTCTTGTAAATTTGTTGGAGTTCATTGTAGATTCTGGATATTAGCCCTTTGTCAGATGATTAGGTTGCGAAAATTTTCTCCCATTTTGTAGGTTGCCTGTTCACTCTGATGGTAGTTTCTTTTGCTGTGCAGAAGCTCTTTAGTTTAATTAGATCCCATTTGTCAATTTTGGCTTTTGTTGCCATTGCTTTTGGTGTTTTAGACATGAAGTCCTTGCCCATGCCTATGTCCTGAATGGTAATGCCTAGGTTTTCTTCTAGGGTTTTTATGGTTTTAGGTCTAACGTTTAAGTCTTTAATCCATCTTGAATTGATTTTTGTATAAGGTGTAAGGAAGGGATCCAGTTTCAGCTTTCTACATATGGCTAGCCAGTTTTCCCAGCACCATTTATTAAATAGGGAATCCTTTCCCCATTGCTTGTTTTTCTCAGGTTTGTCAAAGATCAGATAGTTGTAGATATGTGGCATTATTTCTGAGGGCTCTGTCCTGTTCCATTGATCTATATCTCTGTTTTGGTACCAGTACTATGCTGTTTTGGTTACTGTAGCCTTGTAGTATAGTTTAAAGTCAGGTAGTGTGATGCCTCCAGCTTTGTTCTTTTGGCTTAGGATTGACTTGGCGATGCGGGCTCTTTTTTTGGTTCCATATGAACTTTAAAGTAGTTTTTTCCAATTCTGTGAAGAAAGTCATTGGTAGCTTGATGGGGATGGCATTGAATCTATAAATTGCCTTGGGCAGTATGGCCATTTTCACAATATTGATTCTTCCTACCCATGAGCATGGAATGTTCTTCCATTTGTTTGTATCCTCTTTTATTTCCTTGAGCAGTGGTTTGTAGTTCTCCTTGAAGAGGTCCTTCACGTCCCTTGTAAGTTGGATTCCTAGGTATTTTATTCTCTTTGAAGCAATTGTGAATGGGAGTTCACTCATGATTTGGCTCTCTGTTTGTCTGTTGTTGGTGTATAAGAATGCTTGTGATTTTTGTACATTGATTTTGTATCCTGAGACTTTGCTGAAGTTGCTTATCAGCTTAAGGAGATTTTGGGCTGAGACAATGGCATTTTCTAGATATACAATCATGTCATCTGCAAACAGGGAAAATTTGACTTCCTGTTTTCCTAATTGAATACCCTTTATTTCCTTCTCCTGCCTAATTGCCCTGGCCAGAACTTCCAACACTATGTTGAATAGGAGTGGTGAGAGAGGGCATCCCTGTCTTGTGCCAGTTTTCAAAGAGAATGCTTCCAGTTTTTGCCCATTCAGTATGATATTGGCTGTGGGTTTGTCATAGATAGCTCTTATTATTTTGAGATATGTCCCATCAATACCTAATTTATTGAGTTTTTAGCATGAAGTGTTGTTGAATTTTGTCAAAGGCCTTTTCTGCATCTATTGAGATGATCGTGGTTTTTGTCTTTGGTTCTGTTTATATGCTGGATTACATTTATTGATTTGCGTATACTGAACCAGCCTTGCATCCCAGGGATGAAGCCCACTTGATCATGGTGGATAAGCTTTTTGATGTGCTGCTGGATTTGGTTTGCCAGTATTTTATTGAGGATTTTTGCATCAATGTTCATCAAGGATATTGCTCTAAAATTCTCTTTTTTGGTTGTGTCTCTGCCTGGCTTTGGTATCAGGATGATGCTGGCCTCATAAAATGAGTTAGGGAGGATTCCCTCTTTTTCTATTGATGGGAATAGTTTCAGAAGGAATGGTACCAGTTCCTCCTTGTACCTCTGGTAGAATTCGGCTGTGAATCCATCTGGTCCGGGACTCTTTTTGGTTGGTAAGCTATTGATTATTGCCACAATTTCCGCTCCTGTTATTGGTCTATTCAGAGATTCAGCTTCTTCCTGGTTTAGTCTTGGTAGCAATATATGTGTCAAGGAATTTATCCATTTCTTCTAGATTTTCTAGTTTATTTGCGTAGAGGTGTTTGTAGTATTCTCTGATGGTAGTTTGTATTTCTGTGGGATCGGTGGTGATATCCTCTTTATCATTTTTTATTGCATCTATTTGATTCTTCTCTCTTTTTTTCTTTATTAGTCTTGCTAGCGGTCTATCAATTTTGTTGATCCTTTCAAAAAACCAGCTCCTGGATTCATTAATTTTTTGAAGGGTTTTTTGTGTCTCTATTTCCTTCAGTTCTGCTCTGATTTTAGTAATTTCTTGCCTTCTGCTAGCTTTTGAATATGTTTGCTCTTGCTTTTCTAGTTCTTTTAATTGTGATGTTAGGGTGTCAATTTTGGATCTTTCCTGCTTTC
Organism: Pongo pygmaeus; assembly: GCF_028885625.2. Lineage (NCBI taxonomy): Eukaryota > Metazoa > Chordata > Mammalia > Primates > Hominidae > Pongo > Pongo pygmaeus. The sequence continues at coordinate 149,635,495 of NC_072373.2, read as the reverse complement.
TCTTGTGGGCATTTAGTGTTATAAATTTCCCTCTACACACTGCTTTGAATGCATCCCAGAGATTCTGATATGTTGTGTCTTGGTTCTCGTTGGTTTCAAAGAACATCTTTATTTCTGCCTTCATTTCGTTATGTACCCAGTAGTCATTCAGGAGCAGGTTGTTCAGTTTCCATGTAGTTGAGTGGTTTTGAGTGAGATTCTTAATCCTGAGTTCTAGTTTGATTGCACTGTGATCTGAGAGATAGTTTGTTATAATTTCTGTTCTTTTACATTTGCTGAGGAGAGCTTTACTTCCAAGTATGTGGTCAATTTTGGAATAGGTGTGGTGTGGTGCTGAAACAAATGTATATTCTGTTGATTTGGGGTGGAGAGTTCTGTAGATGTCTATTAGGTCCGCTTGGTGCAGAGCTGAGTTCAATTCCTGGGTATTCTTGTTGACTTTCTGTCTCATTGATCTGTCTAATGTTGACAGTGGGGTGTTAAAGTCTCCCATTATTAATGTGTGGGAGTCTAAGTCTCTTTGCAGGTCACTCAGGACTTCCTTTATGAATCTGGGTGCTCCTGTATTGGGTGCATATATATTCAGGATAGTTAGCTCTTCTTGTTGAATTGATCCCTTTACCATTATGTAATGGCCTTCTTTGTCTCTTTTGATCTTTGTTGGTTTAAAGTCTATTTTATCAGAGACTAGGATTGCAACCCCTGCCTTTTTTTGCTTTCCATTTGCTTGGTAGATCTTCCTCCATCCTTTTATTTTGAGCCTATGTGAGTCTCTGCACATGAGATGGGTTTCCTGAATACAGCACACTGAGGGGTCTTGAATCTCTATCCAGTTTGCCAGTCTGTGTCTTTTAATTGGAGCATTTAGTCCATTTACATTTAAAGTTAATATCGTTATGTGTGAATTTGATCCTGTCATTATGATGTTAGCTGGTTATTTTGCTCGTTAGTTGATGCAGTTTCTTCCTAGTCTCGATGGTCTTTACATTTTGGCATGATTTTGCAGCGGCTGGTACCAGTTGTGCCTTTCCATGTTTAGTGCTTCCTTCAGGAGCTCTTTTAGGGCAGGCCTGGTGGTGACAAAATCTCTCAGCATTTGCTTGTCTGTAAAGGATTTTATTTCTCCTTCGCTTATGAAGCTTAGTTTGGCTGGATATGAAATTCTGGGTTGAAAATTCTTTTGTTTAAGAATGTTGAATATTGGCCCCCAGTCTCTTCTGGCTTGTAGAGTTTCTGCTGAGAGATCTGCTGTTAGTCTGATGGGCTTCCCTTTGAGGGTAACCCGACCTTTCTCTCTGGCTGCCCTTAACATTTTTTCCTTCATTTCGACTTTGGTGAATCTAACAATTATGTGTCTTGGAGTTGCTCTTCTCGAGGAGTATCTTTGTGGCATTCTCTGTATTTCCTGAATCTGAATGTTGGCCTGCCTTGCTAGATTGGGGGAGTTCTCCTGGATAATATACTGCAGAGTGTTTTCCAACTTGGTTCCATTCTCCCCGTCACTTTCAGGTACACCAATCAGACGTACATTTGGTCTTTTCACATAGTCCTATATTTCTTGGAGGCTTTGCTCGTTTCTTTTTATTCTTTTTTCTCTAAACTTCCCTTCTCGCTTCATTTCATTCATTTCATCTTCCATCACTGATACTCTTTCTTCCAGTTGATCGCATCAGCTCCTGAGGCTTCTGCATTCTTCACGTAGTTCTCGAGCCTTGGTTTTCAGCTCCATCAGCTCCTTTGAGCACTTCTCTGTATTGGTTATTCTAGTTATACATTCTTCTAAGTTTTTTTCAAAGTTTTCAACTTCTTTGCCTTTGGTTTGAATATCTTCCCATAGCTCGGAGTAATTTGTTTGTCTGAAGCCTTCTTCTCTCAGCTCGTCAAAGTCATTCTCCGTCCAGTTTTGTTCCGTTGCTGGTGAGGAACTGCATTCCTTTGGAGGAGGAGAGGCGCTCTGCTTTTTAGAGTTTCCAGTTTTTCTGCTCTGTTTTTTCCCCATCTTTGTGGTTTTATCTACTTTTGGTCTTTGATGATGGTGATGTACAGATGGGTTTTTGGTGTGGATGTCCTTTCTGTTTGTTAGTTTTCCTTCTAACAGACAGGACCCTCAGCTGCAGGTCTGTTGGAGTACCCGGCCAGCCGTGTGAGGTGTCAGTCTGCCCCTGCTGGGGGGGTGCCTCCCAGTTAGGCTGCTCAGGGGTCAGGGGTCAGGAACCCACTTGAGGAGGCAGTCTGCCCGTTCTCAGATCTCCAGCTGCCTGCTGGGAGATCCACTGCTCTCTTCAAAGCTGTCAGACAAGGACATTTAAGTCTGCAGAGGTTACTGCTGTCTTTTTGTTTGTCTGTGCCCTGCCCCCAGAGGTGGAGCCTACAGAGGCAGGCAGGCCTCCTTGAGCTGTGGTGGGCTCCACCCAGTTCGAGCTTCCAGGCTGCTTTGTTTACCTAAGCAAGCCTGGGCAATGGCGGGCGCCCCTCCCCCAGCCTCGCTGCCGCCTTGCAGTTTGATCTCAGACTGCTGTGCTAGCAATCAGCGAGACTCCGTGGGTGTAGGACCCTCTGAGCCAGGTGCGGGATATAATCTCCTGGTGCGCCGTTTTTTAAGCGGCGCACCCACTTTTAAGTCGGAAAAGCGCAGTATTCGGGTGGGAGTGACCCGATTTTCCAGGTGCCGTCTGTCACCCCTTTCTTTGACTAGGAAAGGGAACTCCCTGACCCCTTGCGCTTCCCGAGTGAGGCAATACCTTGCCCTTCTTTGGCTCGCGCATGGTGCGCGCACCCACTGACCTGCGCCCACTGTCTGGCACTCCCTAGTGAGATGAACCTGGTACCTCAGATGAAAATGCAGAAATCACCCGTCTTCTGCGTCGCTCATGCTGGGAGCTGTAGACTGGAGCTCTTCCTATTCAGCCATCTTGGCTCCCTAGATTCACAATTTTAAATGGTAGTTCAAACCACACTTAACATTTTAGTTACAAAATTTAAATTTAAATTAATTGAAATTGAGTAAATTTAAAAACATACTTCCATAGTTATAGTAGCCTCATTACAATTGCCCAGTAGCCACATGTGGCCAGAGATTATTATGTTGGACTGCATAACAATTTTCTGTTGATTGTCTTCACAGATTTGATAATCAACTTACTAATTTAAAAGTTGCCCATATTTTAAAAAGTATTCTTGTACCAGAATTGCATATCTTGTGCAAGCATTAAAACATGTAAAAGATTTTTTAAGAGTAAGCAAGAACTACTTTTTGTTTCACTGAAGCTATTATCTAGCCTATACTTAACACTGTTCCCACCAAGATGCCACCACTGAACTATATATAATAGCTTGAAGTTACTAATGGATTTCTAAAGAAACTAAACTTGTTCTTTAATTGTCAAAACCTGATTATTTAAATAGGTTATGTATTTTTGCAAAGTCTCTGATTATAGGATAGAAATTGTAATGTTTTCCCTGAATTTTTTGTTCAATGTAGTGTGGTGAAGTGTCTTATATATACAAACTTTCCAGGAGAAATGCACTAAGATAAGATTTGTACTTAGAACTTTTGCTTCCAGCCAAGATGTAGTAGTACAGGTCAGATTTACCTTCCTAAATGAATCAACTAAAAAAGTGGACAAAATATATTAAGAACAAAATTCTGAAGGTATTTGATATCAGGCAACAAAGGACAGTGATCCATGAGAGGTGAAAGCAAATGGGGTGATCCTCACAAATGGCCCCACTTATTGATTAAAGAGAATTTCTAGCCTGTGGCTTAGGAGAGGGGACTCAGGAAGCCCAGAAGTCTCTCTGGATTGAGGAGAATTGTTGTTCAGAAAAGATAAGCAGCTAGTGTTTGCAGAGTAAAGTACCAGAGAGGACAGAACTATTCCGAGAAAGAACTCTAAAGACTACAGAGGGCCTCCCTTGTGTCTTCAGCTTTGTATACTCATCACCACATAAGTGTTTGGAAAAATATCCCAAATCCAGGGGAATAACTGATTAAAATAATTAGAGGGAACAATTTTCTGAATTCATACAGGACTAGAGATGTCGGTTTTTACCAGCCAGAGTAGGAAACCTCCTCATTTAAAGACCATCACGTAGTATACTCAGAATGGTTCTGCCAATAGTGAGACAAATGATACCTACATTAAATGTTGCTCTGTCCTTCTCTAACAAAGATTAAAAACAAGCTTCTGAAGGATCAACATGTTTCCAAGTAATTTAACTGCATCATGCCACAAAACTCAAGAATATTTGTAGGAACTCAAAAACTTTCAGTACTTGACAGGGTGAAATTCGTGAAATTCACAGTCTGACAACAAATCAGAAATTACTAGACATACAAGGAATCAGGAAAATACAATCCATACTGAAGAGCTAAATCAATAAATGGAGACCCAGAGCTGACATCAGTGTGAGATTTAGCAGAAAAGAACATCAGCAGTGATGATATCTGCATTTGATGTGTTCAAAAAATTAAATGGACATGGGAGATATAAAAAAGACCCATCCAAATTGAACTTTTAGGGGTGAAAACTACAATTTCTGAGATAAAAATACAAATATTATTACCTAACAGTTACATAGAATTTGTCCTGTGACAAATGCTCTATATAACAGCAGAAATTAAAAAATGATAGTGATACTCTATATAACAGCAGAAAAGAAAAAAATGATAGTGAACTTGAAGACATACAAATACTATTAAAAAAAAGACATACAAACACTGTAAGACATACAAGCACTGTAAAAAAAAGTACTGCCTGAATATTTTTAAATTTAATTAAAAGTATAAACCACAGATCCCAAGAAGCTCAGCAAATTCAGGTAAAACAAACATGAATCAAATTGCCAGTGACAAAGAAAACATTACAAAAGTAGTCAGAAAAAAGACTCATTCTGTACATAGAAATAGATATAAGGATGACAGCAGATGACTTTTTAGACAATACAAGCCAGAGGACAGTTTTCAGCTTCTGTAAAGTACTAAAAGTTACTGTCAATCTACAATTCAATAATATCTTTAAAAAACACAGGAAAATAAAGATTTTCTGGACATATGATGGCTGAAATAATTTTTCACAAGCGGAACTGCACTGTAAGCAATGTCAAATGGAGTTTATTAAGCAGATGAAAAACGATGCCACAAAGATGTCTGGATTGACAAAGCACTAGATATCCATGAAGGTAAATATTAAAGATTTTTTCTTATTTAAAAGATCTGAAAAGATTTTTATATGTAAGTATTTATAATCTTTCAAAATAATTATTGATTATTTCAAACAAAATAATTATAATTTTTTTTAGGTTTCTTAAATACATGCAAAAGTAAAATGCAAAACAATGATGACATGGAGAAAGAGAGGGGAGAAATGGAAATACATTTGGTGGTCCATATCTGTGGGTTCCATACGATGGATTTAACTAACCACAGATGAAAATATTCAGAAAAAAGGTAATGAAAAATAACAATACAAAAGCAAAACTAATATAGTATAACAACTATTTACATAGAATTTACATTATATTAGATATTATAAGTAATCTAAAGATGATTTTAAATATATGGGAGGATGTGCATAGGTTATATGCAAATACAATGCCATTTTGTATAAGGGACTGATTTTGGTATTCACAGAAGTTCCTGGAGCCCCATTGATCTCCCATGGATACTGAGTGACAACTCTATCCCAATGTAAGGTTCACATTGAATACATTAATTTGATAATATCATTTGAAAGTGGATGGTGATAAATTAAAAATATATACTATAAACCCTAAACCAGCCATTAAAATATCACAATGAAGGTTTATAGCTTATGAGCTAGTGGAGAAAATAAAATGGAATCAGAAAAATACTCAATAAACCCAAAAGTAGGCAGAATAGTAGGAAAAAAGGTAATAAATACTAGTCAAACCATTAGAAAACAAGGAGCAAGATGATATATTTAAACTCAACCAGATTCAAAATTATATAAAGGTGGTTTAAACATCCCAAAGGCAGAGATTTTCAGATAATTTTTTTAAAAGCAAAACTTTTTTTTAAAAGAAACCCGCTTTAAATAAAAGGAAATATATTTCCCAGGAAATCACATTGGCTTCCCTTTATGATAAGAAATATTACCTAACATTACATGGTATTTTTCCTATGCCAACTACTGTGTGTATACTAACTCATTAATGTTTGTAGTAACCTTATGAGGTAGACATTGTTATTACAGACTCACCCCTCATCCTCAAAAAAGACTCCTTTATTTTTCAGATGTGAGAGACATAAGCCTGGAGTAGAAGCCAGAGATTCACTAAGTTCTTAAGCTATACAAGATTGGCCCAATATGTTCAGCAAGTGGGCTCATTTCAGGGATAGAGGGAGTTCCGGGTAATGTAACAATTACGTATACAAAGGGAGTGTGACATGGACAGATAGAGGAAGGAATTTTAGCTCTTGCTATAAGTTGGAATAATTAAAGAGTAGGGCAGAAGTCTGAACAGAAAATTTAGGAAACTTTCTATGTGAAGTTTTGAGTGATCTCACAGTAACTTGTAGGTATCTATAATATATCAAGCAAGAGTTCTAGCATCAAAGTGCTGTTCCTTTGAATGTACATCAGACATTGATTCAGCCATGCAGGACACTTGTTAATTTGTGTTACACAGATACACTATGAAAAATGCATTATGTTGATCATGGTCTTGTCTAAAACAGAGCTGTATAAAATGTGTTCCACAGACTAGAGTTCTCAAACTGTTTGTTCGTTTGTTTGTTTGTTTGTTTTTACCAGTTCACAATGATACAGTGAAAAAATGGAAAGTAATTTATTTCTGCAGTGCTTTACAAAACATCAATCTTTCAACAGATTGGAAAACCAAAAACAAAAAAGTAAAACACAGAAACAGATTCTTAATTCTTCCCAACAGAGTTTTAGAAGCCCTGGAATAAAATCCTCCTTTGATTATTAGGTTTTCCATTCCATGCTTTTTGTGTGTGTGGCAGTGCAAGAGAGCACTGGGCATTTTTGCCTTCAAACGTTGGAGAGATATTTCTATTTAAATATTACAGTCAAATGTCTAGGCTTTTTTTCCTATTAGTGGTTAAATATAAGGATTTTGGAATCAGGAAATCCTGAATTAAATCTAATTTCTACCACTTAGTAGAAATGTGAACTTAAACATGCCACTGGATAATTATATGACTTGGTTCAAATAATATCTACCATAGCACTGTAAAGTTGATTTATAAAAACTAAGATAAAAGTATATGTAAAATGGTGCTGAAAACTTTTACAAATTAAGATACTTATACTCTGTATTGACATACAAATATAATCTGTGTGGTCATGTTGTTCTGATACATGTCTCCAGAGCCTCCTAGGGAATCTTTCTCATCTCTTCTCTTTCAAGATATTCTCTTCTCTCCCTGCTGACCCAATCTCTAGATGATACTTTAAAAAATCACATCTTTAGTGATTTAGGGTTTAGTTTTTCAGAGGTTTCTTAAGGAAGATCTGGGACTTGTAGTTACAATTTTTAGTTTTATCATGTAGCCTTCTCTCTCCCATGGCATATAAATATTTGAGGTAGGTAAAGGAAAAGGCAAGAGAAAAGAGGTAAGACAGGTTCAAGTAAAGATTTATGTTATATTTACAAGAAATTTTCTCTAACCACACAAGATCATGCTTCTGACCCTTGACCTCATTGCCATACTCCATTTTTATTTATGAGGACCTTTTTGAGGAGGGAGGATGTTAAGATTTGAGGGACTGGTTGTGATTTTGATGAGCTATGTATATATTTGTTTCCTGTTGTTGTAACACATTATCACAAGCCTAGTGACTCAAAACAGCACAAATGTATTATCTTGACACTCTAGGGTTCGGAGTCTGAAATGTATCTTACGTGCTAACCTCAAGATGTTGACAGAGCTGAGTTCTTTTTGGAGGCTCTAGAAGAGAATCCATTTTCAGCTTCTTGAGGCCATCTGCATTTCTGGGCTCAGGCCCCTTTCTCCATCTTCAGAGCTTATCATTCCAACTCCTGCTTGCACTGTCACATCTCCTCTTTCTCTGACCTTCCCAATTCCCTATTGCAACTCTTGTGTCTTACATAGTCCCTATCAAGATTGCCAAGGATAAACTTCCAGCTCAAGATTCTGAACTTAATCACATCTGCAAAATCCTTTTCTGCCATAAAAAGCACGATATTCAGTTTTTGGAAAGTAAAATGTTGACGTCTTAGGTGGACCCATTATTCTGTTTACCACACTATGGTTTCCTAACTGCCATCAAGGAGTTCATAAACATAATTAAGGATATGATTTAGCTGGAAATTGATAAGATAGGTTTTCCTCAGAGTGAGAGGAAGAGGGTACCGCATGTTTAAGTATTCTGAGCCCAAAGGGAGCAAAACGCTTAGAACATTCCAGAAACTAAACAAAGACCTGCATGACCAAAACATGTGTATGAGCATGAATTCAAATTACTACTCACTTTAGACCTTGAGTAAGTTACTTAACCTCTCTAAATAAGACTCTTCTTCCTTATACCTGTAATATTAACATTTCATAGATTCTTTGGAATGTTTAAAAAATATACCTAAAGTGAAAGGCTAGCAGTAATCACTAGATAGGTACTTGCGATTATAAGGTCAATGGAGACTAGCTTTAGTTGCATCCTCAGGGTCTTTTTGCATTTGTTTGTGACTGTGAGCTAGAACTAAAATAATCATTTAGCAAGAGGAATTCTCTGCTATTGATACTTCCAGCTCCATGTGCTCTGTCTTCTCTTCATCATTCAACATCTTTCCTAAGTAGAAAATGTAAAGTCTTATTTAAGTCTTTTTGAGGTACAACAATCAAGCACAGACTGTGTGGTCTGAATATATGCCATATTTTATGTACATAGTTATGCTCATTGCTCTAGGTGTATATTATATATTTAAATAAAAGAATGAATTCCTTTATATGAGCACTTTTTATCTCCATTTATCAAGTACAAGTGGCAAATTAAAGCAACAACTTTTATTAGTTTCTCAAAGGCATAAGATAAAAGATATTTATATGTGTATGGGTAACACCAAATTGTATTCATATGTCTCTAAAATCTACCTTCATTTATTTTCCACTGATAAAAACAGTTTTAGCTGACAGCTTTGCCAACATACTAATTAGCTCTCAGTTGCAGAATTTTCAGTAAGATTCCACCTACAACCTCTGTGTTTTATTGTCAGGTAGCCTGACAAGGGTATATCATTTTTAAATGCTAAGCAGATTAAACAACAGTGAACAATTTTTTTTTTCTTTTTTTCACTTCACATCATTTGGTGATGTCTGAGCATAACCAATTTGGGGTTGTTTTTTCTGTTTGTTTGTTTTTCTGTCAGACATTTTACTGGAAATTGAACTACAGCTTTTGTCTCTTAGTTTCTACTGGAGTAGTATGATGACTGCTATCTGTATGACTTACAACATGAGAATGATGGATGATCTAGTAAATGCCCACCACATATTAGGAGCTCAAAGAATATTGGTTTTAATGAATGAAAATATGAATATATATGTGAAAGCAAGGAAGAAAAATGCCATTTCCTTCCTGTTTTTAAAAAATCATCTGTCCCATCATTTTTTGGTGTCCACAAAGTGTTTTATATGAAAATTAGCAATTTTCTATATCACTCTTGTCAGTAGACTGAGAAAAAGAGGGATATAAAGAATTGGGAGTTATTACAGTATAATGGAAAAGACCCTAGGACTGCTATCAAAAACATCAGTCCTCTTTCACATTCTGAGCACGAGAAGATGGCACTTCTCTTTCGATTTCAAATATGCCATATAATTTGCTTCAATCAATGAAATATGAACAAATGTGAGATGCGTTTTATGCAGATAGTCTTAAGAGGCAACAGGTAATTCATAAAAATTGATTTTCTCTGGTATTGTAACTAGAAAAAATCAAAATGTTTCAGGCACTATTTAAGTATGTCTCTAAGGTACTTAAATTAGCAGAAACCACCTGCTGAACCAAGATGGACAGGTAGAAAGAACAGAAAACAATCCTTTGGATTTTTAGCTACTGAGATTTAGAAAGATGTGTTACTGCAGCAAAAATCTATGCAAACCTAACTGATATGCACCTAGACTTACATTTAAAGCTCTTCTCTGTAATTTCCTAGCTATCTTTTAAGTATTAATTAATCTTAGTCAGTTTAAAATATTAATGTTTTTAAACAATTATTTTAAATTCTAGTACTGAGCCCTACTCAAGTCAAACTTGAGTGTTTTGTGTAGATTGATTAAATTATTTATTGAAAACTTGATAGACTGATATTGCTAACCCCATTATACAGGTGAGGAATATGGAATTCAAGAGCATTTATATAACTTGCTTATGTCCTGATATTCAGTGAATAGAGATCTGACTCTGAATTCGATATGTATAGCTTCAGAAATCTGTCCTGTTAATCAAATTTGTATTCCATTTTTATTCTGGAATTACATTTTAATATTCATAAAAATAAGCACAAAAGAGTGATTTAGTGAAAACCAAATGGGACAGAAATATGGATAAAGTCCCTGACACAGAATTGTCAATAAATTATAATGTCCGCTTTTATCTTCCCTTAAAAAGAAGCTTAAGTTTAGTGCCAAGGGTAAGGTGAAATACACAAAAGTCAGAAATAGCAAGTATTATATTGTAGAATTATTTTTGACAAAACATCTTCATTGTTTTCTGAATTTCAATTACATATGCTCTTCTTTTGCATATTAAAAAAATCTAATGAAGATGTTTAAAGCTTGACACGATTCATTGATTTATTCACATACTATTAACTTACAGTATACTAATAGTTAATTAATAATTTTTCTCATACTTGTAACAAATAATATAAACATCTTTTATGTAGCTCATATCTCATATCTCACTTTTTAGAAGGAAAAGGGAATGTAACATTGTAATTTTTAACTTTATAATTCATTGGAAACACTGAAAGAGAGAAGGGGAAGAAAACTAAACAATATCCAAAGTTCTGCTCTTCTCTTTGTTTTAGGAACTTATGATTTTAATTCTTCTCACTCAAACTCACCACACATCAAAACAACCCCACTTATCAATACAAAACTCTTACATTAAACTAATACAAAATGACCTAAGAACTTTGGAAAAGAATAACAGAAATATTTGAAATGAAATCAAAAAAGTTATTTATACTGAAACCACAATTAAAATAAAATTCTACTATTAGAAGTAGGACAGCTGGAACAGTGAAACAGACTGATACATACAAACCATGGATTAATACCAGCAATAAAGCATAACAAATTCTTGATACAGGCTACAGCTTGGATGAATCTGCAGGGAATTATGTTAAAAAAGAAAACATCAAAAAGTTACATATTATGTGTTTAATTTATATAATATTTTTTAAATGACAACATCTCAGAAGTTGAAAACTGATTAGTGATTGACAGAAGTAGTGGTGGGGGCTGTGGGTAAGCAAGAGAGAGTGTGATTGTAGAAGGACAACACAGGAGGTACTAGTGACAGAACAGTTCGGTGTCTTGACCCTGAAGATGAAAATAGACAAATGCATGCGATAAATTTTTACACAACTAAATAGACACACACATACACACATACACACATACAGGAGTACAAGTGAAAATGGGAAATCTGAGTAAAATTGGTGAATTATATCAATGTCAGTATCCTGGTTGTGATATTTTACTATAGTTTGCATGATATTATCACTGGGGGAGACTGCATAAGGGTCACACGAGATCTCTTCCTATTATCTTAAAATGATGTAAAATAATTATAGTTTTAAAATTTTTAAAATATTAACCTAAAATTATCTCAATAAGAATTTCAATTAAAAAATATAAGACAAATGAACCTCCAGTCAACTTCCAATGTGTTGTAAATGTATTTGAACCAGATTTGCTATTTAGATACCATATTCAATCTAATTGTCTATGCTCACCATCTCTTTAATAATTATTAGATTGAAAAACATATTGAAGTATTTTATTTGTTGTGGATTGAATTGTATACCCCAAAATGATATGTTGAAGTCCTAAGCCCTGCTGTCTGTCAATATGACTTTATCTGAAAATAAGGTATTTGCAAATGTAATCAAGTTAAGATGACGCTATAGTAGATTAGTGTGGGCCCTAATCCAGTGATTAGTGTTCCTCTAAAAAAATGAAAATTTGGTCACAGTTACACAGACAGACACACACAGGGGGAAAGTCATGCAGTGATGGGGCAGAGATGGAGTAATGTGCTTATAAGCCAAGGAACATCAAGAATTGCTGGCAACCACCAGAAGCTAGAAAGCGAGAGGAAGGATCTCTCCTACAGCCTTCAGAGAGAGCATGGGCCTGGAAATATCTTGATTTTGAACTTCTGGCCTCTAGAATTATGAGTGAATAAATGTTTGTTCTTTTAAGCGGCCAAGTTTGTACTGCTCTTTTTATAGCAGCCCTACAGAATGAATACAATGGTATTTTATTGAATGCATCACCTGAAATCTTTTATGTTAATGTAAAATAGCAAATTAAACCACAATAAGTATTCCATTTTGAATTCCTCAGTTATTGTCTGTTTACAATATAAAAGCTTACCTGAATAGCCAAAGCAATCCTAAGCCAAAAGAATAAAACTGGAAGCATGTATCACCTGACTTCAAACTATACTATAAGGCTACAATAATGAAAATAATATGGTATTGATACACAAAAAGACAAATAGACCAATGGAACAGAATAGAGAATCCTGAAATAAAGCTGATCTTTGACAAGGTCAACAGCCATCTGATCTTTGACAAGGTCAACAAAAATAAGCAATGGAGAAAGGACTCCCTATTCCATAAATGGTGCTGGGATAACTGACTAGCTATATTCAGAAGAATGAAACTGGACACCTACATATCACCATATAAAAAATTAACTCAAGATGGATTAAAGACTTAAATATAACACCTCAAACTATAAGAATTCTAGAAGAAAACTTAGGTAACACCATTCTGGACATCAGCCTTGGGAAAGAATTTATGACTAAGTCCTCAAAAGTAATTGTGACAAAAACAAAAATTGAAAAGTGGTACTCAATTAAACTGAAAAGCATCTGCACAGCAAAAGAAACTATTGGCAGAATAAACAGACAACCTACAAAATGAGAGAAAAGATTTGCAAACTACACATCCAACAAAGGTCTAATATCCAGAATCTATAAGGAACTTAAACAGCCAAAGAAGCAAAAAAATCAAATAATTATATTAAAAATTGGCAAAGGACATGAGCAAACACTTCTCAAAAGAAGACATACAAGCAGCCCACAAATATATGAAAAATGCTCCACATCACTAATAGTATTATGCTGTTCTCAAAATGCTATAAAGAAATACCTGAGACTGGGCAATTTATAAGGAAATAAGTTTAATTGGCTTATGGTTCTGCAGGCTGGATAGGCAGCGTAATGCCAACATCTGCTTCTGGAGATTCCTCAGGAAGCTTCCAAACTTGGTGGAAAGCAAGGCGGAAGCAGGCAGATAGCATGGTGGAAGCAGAAGCAAAAGAGAAAGAGGGAGAGAGAGAAAGAGAGTGGAAGGGGAGGTGCCATACACTTTTAAGTGAGCAGGTCTCATGTCAACTCAGAGAGAGAGCTCACCAACGAGGTGGCCCAAGCCATTCATGAGGGTTTCGCCCGGATGAATCAAACACCTTCCATCAGGCCCCACTTCCAGCACTCGGATTTACTACTCAACCCGAGATTTGGTTGGTGACAAATATCAAAACTATATCACTAATCATCAGAGAAATGCAAGTTAAAACCATGAGATACCATTTCATACCAGTTGGAATGGCTATTTTTGAAAATTCAAAAAAATAACAGATGCTGGCAAGGCTGTGAAGAAAAGGGAGTGTTTATACACTGGTGGTGGGAAAGTAAATAAGCCACTGTGGAAAGCAGCTAGGAGATTTCTCAAAGAACTTTAAATAGAGGTACCATTTGACCCGGAAATCCCATTTTCAATATCTATTGAAAAGAAAACAAATTATTCTACCAAAAAGACACATGCAATCTCATGTTCATCACAGCACTATTCACAATAGCAAAGACACAGAATCAACCTAGGTGCTCCATCAATGGTGGATTAAATAAAGAAAATGGGGTTCATATACACCAGGGTATACTATGCAGCCATAAAAAGAATGAAATCATGACTTTTGCAACAACATGGACGCAGCTGGAGGCCATTATCCTAAGCAAATTAATGCAGAAACAGAAAATCAAATATTGCAGGGTCACACATAAATATGAGCTAAATATCAGATACTCAGGGACCTAAAGATGGCAACAATAAAAACTAGGGACTACTAGAAGTATGAGGAAAGGAGGGAGACAAAGGATGAAAAACTGTTGGGTACCATGCTCAGTACCTGGGTAATGGAATAATTCATATGTCAAATGTCAGCATGTACCACCTGAATCTAAAATGAAAGTTGAAAAAAAATTCAGAATATAAAAAATCATCTTATTCAGCTAAAATATTAAAATATATCTTATTTCTATAAATGGCTATTGTTCTAATATATTTTGGCCAAGATAATCTCCTCATCTATCTGCAATTAAATGTTTAATTAACATTTTATTTAATTTTGATACTTATCAAATCATTATTGATTCTTCTGAAGTATCTGTAAAATATGTTTCAAAATATCTCACAAAAATAAACATTTAAACATGAAAAAAAGTATGAACGCTTTGTTGTTCCTCAATTACAATCCAGAAAATCATTCTTAGCAATGCCAAACACTATTTGGTAGAGATGGTGAAAGAAATATTGTTTTTTCTTTCTTTGTTTCTTCTTTTAATCAGTGTATTTTCTTTTGTTTCTCCTATTCTTATGTATATATATATTGCTGGGCCCACTATGTATAAAATGGTCATTTGTATCAACCATTATTGGCACTTCATATTTTAATCCAGATTTATAGATAAGGATATTAAAGACAGACAGATTTTTTTTTAGTTAAAAGTTTAAAAATGGTTTAATCATATCTTTTCTGAAACCCTGTATACCGTGAAGTATAATTTCAAGTAAATCATGCTGTGGAAATAGTTTATTTTATACTGGATTCAGCCTAGAAAGCTGTTGATATCATTCAATATCAAAACATTTCTAAAATGCTCCATCACTGAAAGCTCTTGAATAGTAAAATATTATCAAAAATCAGCTTCAAGTATGAAAAGAAAATACCTTTCAAAGGCCATCAATATGAAAGGAAATTCTCACATATATTAACATTGAAATGGAAATGTATTTTCAGTAAAGAGAAGTTATCAGAAATTCTCCCTTGATAAATACTTCACCACGCTTCCCTTTGGCCATTTTGCCCACACTATGACCACCAGCACGTTGTCATGAGAAGTTTGCTTTACAGAATATACTAAATTGGAGCATTCAGTCTTTCAATTCAGTATTGCACATATTGGTAACAACTTCAGAATAATTATGGCTTTTATCAAACTATCCTCAAACATTTCACTATTATAACTATGGAGGTATTGAAAACTACGTTGTCAAGTGCTGTGAAGTGCTGGATAGATACTTTTGTTTTGTATACTTAATGCATCTTAGCATAACAAACTGGGCAAAACTCCTCTCCAGGATTAAGATAACTATTTGTTTTTTTCTGATTTTAAAGTTAGGTTTCCTGACTATTTCTGCCTTTCATACACACACACACACACACACACACACACACACACAGCACAGTGAATTGGAGTTGTATGGACAAAGGTTCAATTGTTTTTTTTAGAGAGGGAGGGTTGAGACAGGGTCCCTTTTTGTTGTCCAGGCTGGAATGCAGTGGTGCAGTCACAGCTCACTACAGCCTCAAGCAAGTTCCTGGATTCAAGGCATTCTCCAGTAACTGGGACTACAGGCACACACCGCAACACCCAACTACTTTAAAAAAAGAAAAAATTGTAGAGACAGCGTTCTCACTATGTTGCCCAAGCTGGCATCAATCCTGGGCTCAAGATATCCTCCCATCTCGGCCTTCCAATGAAGGCTTACCTCTCTCACTTATTAACGTGTCTCTATTACGAATTAACCAAGCAAGTTTTGACAATTTATTTAATATTTCTGTGTCTTAGTCCCCTCATTTGTGAAATGATATAGTAAGTCTAAATTACAGGGATGTTGCTAGAACTAAACAAACAAAAGGTAAACCATTTATCATAATGTCTGAAAAACAAATTAATAAGTATTTAATAAATGGTAGCAAGAGGAAATTTGGGGATTTCCGCCTGGGCTTCTGTGTAGCCATTATTCGTAACCCACAGTTCACACATAACCAATTGTTTTCTACAAACATTTATCCTCAAGTTGATGTTTATACAGAGGCAGCTTTTGAGGCTTTAAACTGAATTTGTAAATCCATAGCAGAGATCATGGTCCTGAAATTCAGGGTTTCCATCTTAACAGCCAGGTTTCTTGGTGGCAGGAAAAGTTCTTTGTTTTCACCAAAGGGCTGAGAGGCAGGAGTAGTTTGAACAGAAGGACACAGACAGGAGATAGAAAACTCTTTCTACCCTGGTGGAAGTGATTTGAAGAGAGAGGAAGAGCTAAAACATGGCTGTTGCTGTAGTTGCTGCTCTCATTTTTCTTTTAGAATGAGTCTCAGGGGTGATGGAAACTTCCTTTAAGTTGAGGAAAATCTCAAAATAAAAGCTACTGTTGCCCTACATTCTGGGGTTTAGGCCTCACAGAGGGGCTTCATGTCTGGAACACTGTTGGAATAGCAGGTATTAATGAAGGCAAGAATGGTCTAGATGAGAGGCTGGCAAACTTTTTATCAAGGGCTAGGGAGTAAATTCTGCAGGTTTTGTAGATCATATAATTTCTGTCACAACTAACTTTTCTCAACCATTCCCTTGTAGTAAGCAAACAACCATGGGCAATAAATAACTGAATAAATAAAACTTTCTTTACAGATACTGAAATTTGAATTTTTGCATCATTTTCACGTCAGGAAATATTATTCTTCTCCTGATAATTTTTAACAATTTAAAAGTGTAAAAATCATTCTTAGGTCACAGAACATACAACATGACATTTGTCAAATTTGGCACAGAACCTGTAGTTTGCTGTGCCCTGGTTTAGACACAAAGAGGATCTAACACTGTCCCTTGAAGTTTCTAAGAGAAGCATAGGAGAACATAAAAGTTTTCTCTTTCCTTGTGAAGGGGAGAATGTAAATGAGAATGAGTAAGAATAGACATTTAGTTGGGAAATATATAGTATATGTGGGCTGAAGAAAATAGGCTGAGGTGGGGCCACACTTGTCAGCAACATAAGCAGTATTGACAGGCCAATGTTCCAATTAAAGAAGGACAAATTGGGTCTCATACCAAGGCTAAAAGGGTCTGAAGATGACCTTAGAACAGACTTAAGTCTCTTCACTACCCTTGTTCCCTGAGGCCATGTGTTACCTAAGCATCTCTGGAAACTAGATCACAATCAAGGGGAAAGATTGGGGGGTTTGGGTATCATTAGGTGGGATAGGATTAGATTGAGAGGCCAGAAGGAAGCACAGTCACTGCCAGGGAGTGTTACAGAGCCTGAGTCAGTACCCAGGTTTTCTATTCTTTTTCATCTAGTGAGAACCACCAATCTCTAAAGGCTGACTTGCTACCCATTGACCTCCCAATGTGTAATGCAATCCTACCTAGAGTGCATCCCTACCTAGAGTTTTCATTTAGCTGCTTGATTCAATCCTTCCCATATGAGTAATTCATCTACCAACTGAACTCCACCAATTGAAGGCAGAAAGTTGGGTACATGGCTGGAAAGAAATTTTGGTTTGGTTCCACGATGAAACTAGATAGAGAGTTTCAATTCTCCTACTAAGCCACAACAGGGATGGGGCATGCTTTTCTATTATAATATCTAGTTAACCATCCACTAGAGACCTCAGTGGAGCCATCAAGCTTTCCAATATGTCTTTTGCCAAAAAACTTTGGCTAAGATTGAGGTTAAGAAGTCATCACATACACACACACACACACACACACACACACACACACACACAGAAAAATCTAAAAACTTCACTGCTGTTCTCACTTGTTTTTCTAGGTCACTATTCCATCTATTTCCATGATGACTTGAGATTCATCCAAGATTCCTAAATCTCATTCATCTTGTGCATTTAACTTGGCCACCTAATCCTATTAATATTCTCATGTAATATCCCCCAATTCCATTTCTTTCATTTCAAACCCATCTCACAGCAATATATTAGGCCTTTACTTTTCTTTTTTGGAATCAGTTTTTAATTGGTCTCTTTGACTTCAGTTTTATCAGCCCTAACTCTTGTTCCCCCAATTAGATTCTAAATATTGTTGTCAGGGATATTTCTAAAATATATATCTGATCGTATTAGATGTCTACTAAAAATCCTTTAACAATTCCTCACAGCCTCATAGCCTACGGATAATGTGATAATTTCTTCACAATGATATTCAAGATCCCTATTCTACTACATTCTCTAAGCTCTTTTCCCACAATGCTTGGTATAATCATTCTGTAATTCAGACATCTGTACATATATAGTTTGCCAATAATGTATTTGTTCTCCTTATGATTCCTTTTCCTAAAATGTATTGTGAACAACACAAATATCCTGTTACAGCATTAATAATTTCTTAAACATTTCCAAGGTCAAAGAATGTAAAGAATAATAAATAAAATTTAAATATATGTCATTACTGCAAAATTTCTCAGGACTTAAAATTTACAACATATTGTTAGTCTCTAAGAGAAATGCAATGATATTTAACATAGAGACTTTTTTTTTATCACAGGACCTATAAAGAACGTGTATTGACTATATCCTACTCCATTCATTTTACCTATCTTTTCTTATTCCAAATCCCCCAAAACTCTTTTCTTTATTTCTCAAAATATTGTGATAAAATGTTTCCACCTTCTGGACTCATATCATGCACTGCTGTCTTGGCCATCTGTATACAGAAAAATTTATCTGTCAGAGTATAGCAAAATTGGCTTGGGTTAAGGTCAAGATACTCTTTCTGATTCACCAAGGTGTGCTTATACTGTCACTTTTTACAGGACATCATGAACGTAACTTTACTAGAATCAAAGTGGTAAAAATTCTGATTTTAATATTTATCATTTACTAGTTTCTGGGGCATTAAATTCTTCCAGAAAAAAAAGTAATCACATATGATTGAAATTAAATGCTCACTAAAATAATAAAACATTTTTTCTTTTTTCTTTTCTGAAGAAATCCAGGGCCAGGTACAGCGACTCAGTATCACTTGAGGCCAGGAGTTTGAGAACATCCTGAGCAACACAGGGAGAACTCTCCTCTACAAAAAATACAAAAATTCGCTGGGCATGATGGCGTATGCCTGTAGCCCCAGTCACTTGGGAGGCTGAAGTAGGAAGATTGCAGGAACCCAGGGAGGTCAAGGTGACAGTGAGCCCTGAATGCACCACTGCACTCTAGCCTGGGTGACAGAATGAAATCCTGTCTCCAAAAAAAACCACCATCACCACCAACAACAAGAAAGAAATCCAGGTTATAAAGACAAATGTCTAGTTATGGAGAAGTACAATTTTGTTGGTGTTACTTCAAATAATGTTACAGAAGATTTAAGTAAGTCAGGAGGATAATTAGCTAAATAGAAATACTTGAATAATTTTTCCACTTCAATCATTGTGTTAATTTTGTTGAGTATGGGTTTGGTTTAGAAATATTGCATGTTCACGGGAAGATACCAAGCAGATTTTGCTAAATATTGAATACAAATAATTCACTTTGAGAGACGAGGTGGGTCATCAGATTACAATTATTTTCCCCATAGCCATGTGGCTTACTTATTTAAGTTTGCAACCATCCATATTTTTACATGCCTCAGGCAAAGCTTTATTGAATTGACTAGAAGAACTTAAGGATTTTTCATTTGGTTTGCTGCATTGTTAATATTAGCTTGTCAATGACTTGAGATTACCTTTTTTTTTCTCTTTAAAAATGCTTAGCAGGAAAATAAAATGAATGGTTGTTTTATTTAGGAATATCTCATGCTTTTTTAGCAGTTTTATTTTTCAAGATAGGTACTATGTTGCCAAGCTACAGCTCTAGACAAATGAGAAAATGATTTTCCTGACTTTTGTTCATTTAAATACTCAATCATGACATTGTGTTAATGTTATTTTCAAATAGAATGTCCTTGCTTTTCACATGAAAAATGAGGGGAAGGGAATGATGTGATTGTTCAAAACTTTGAATCGATGCATATTCATTAGAATGGATGATATGGAACTCAAATGCGCTGACTGCATTTATTTAAATATTCTCATATGATTTCCATGAGTTATTAAAGTAAATGCAGAAATATGCCATTATGCCAGCACTGCTTTTGCATATATACCCATCTCAGAGTGTTACGTTACCTGTAACCTGTAGCAATTGTTAAGTCAGAATTTAAGTCAAAGCTTTGAAAAACGCCAGATATTGTGACATGGAAATTTTAAACATGTCTATGAGCTTAAGTTTCCTTGGTATATATGTACAACAGATTTTTCAAACAGTAATTCATTGATGCATAATTGCTTTCAGAATAGTTCATCATATACTAATATTGACTTGGAAAACAATGATCATAAATTGCAGAGACAGCAAAGTACAGAACTTTAAATCAAGAACAAAAAAATCTTAAATTCTATTTTTTAACAACAATACCAATTCACAATTAATGGGGAGAACTTCAGTCTCATTTGATCTAGACTATTTATATTTGAGCAGTTTAAAATCTACCTTCTAGTAAGGACTACTCAGTACAAGTTATTCTACTGACAGGCAGAAGCTACGTGGAAAATACCTGAATTGCCAAAAGTAATCTGAATTGGTAGCACAATGTATTTTTGTTTCAAGTATCTTAGTAGATTTATATGTGTATTCCCCATCTTGAAGCTACAATCACACATTAGACATGGAAGGAAACTGGTTATACTTAAGCGGCTCTTCTGTTCTTAAAAATGTTCACTGATTATAACCAATGCTCACTCTTTTAAAAAGAAAAGGGAAAAGTATTGATAACATAATATTCTAATGTTGTGCATAAATGTGTTCTAGACACTATAAATATATCATGTATTCAGAAATTTGTAAGTTTGAACATCTATGCATTAAACTCTCATATTTATGAATCAAGGCCTTAAGGCTCGTTGATTCATCCTCAGCTAACCTAAAATAACAAAAATGAGAAACCCCAAAGCCTTATTCAGAGGTAAATGGGAAGTATTAAAGATGCAATGAAAACAAAGAGAATGTTTTTGTTTGTTTTGTCCTGTTTGTAAATAAAACTGAGTGTAGGACTTCAGAGGTCAATCTTTAACTTTGGCCCTTGTAGTGATTTTAGGAGGTACATGTGAATGAGATAAATCAGAGGCCTCCTGCTTACAAGTTTTAAACTCTAAGTACAGAGGTTTTTGTGTTATATTTAACCTTAAAGATGTTGGGAGATCCATGTTTCATACTAAAATGACAGGTTTTCCTTTACAATGAGGCATTTCGCCTAACTTTCTAAGTAAAACAGGACACTTTTAATGACAGTATCTTAAAAGTCTTTAACCTTTGTTTCTCAAGGTAGTTTCTAAAGACACCGTTTCTTTTATTACAGGTTGTATCCCTAATCCAAACATCTGAAATCTGAAATGCCTCAAAATCCAAAATCTTTTGAGTGCTGACATGATGCCACAAGTAGACAATGAAAATGATATTGTTGACACTGCAGGGAAAATGCCTATAGGCCACACGGTGAAAATGTGTGGTGGGCTTATGGAAGGACTACAACAGCGTGCATTCCTAACAGAACAGGAAATCATGTCAGTTTATAAAATCAAAGAAAGACTTCTAAGACCAAAAATCATTGTTAATGAGGCAGATGACTCTGGAGGAAACATTTTAAAAAGCCATCCAGCAGAACATCTTCTCATCCCTAAAGGAACCACTTCCTGGTCTCTTAACTGCTTCTGATATTTTTCCTCTCCAAAAACAAAACAAAAAAAAAAGAAAGAAAGAAAGAATATAGTGTAGAGTAACCTTTTTATCAAAACACAGTATCATCAGTGGAAAATAAAAGCCTGCTGTTGTTTCTTGTTGCTGTTGTTTAAGAGCTGATACAGGTATTCTGGTGATGCTACTGTGCTGCTTTAGTTACCCTGAACACATTATGTGTTCCTGTATAAATGGTATGTTGTTATATATACCATTAATATATATATTAATAAATATATTAATACTGTGTTTTGATAAAAAGGTTATTGTACATTATATTCTTTCTTTTTTTTTGGAGAGGAAAAATATCAGAAGTTTCCCTGAACACATTATATTTTCCTGTATTAATGGTATGTTATATATACTATTAATATATATATTAATATATTAATACTGTGTTTTGATAAAAAGGTTACTCTACACTATATTCTTTCTTTTTTTTTGGAAAGGAAAAATATCAGAAGTTACCCTGAACACATTATGTTTTCCTGTATTAATGGTATGTTATATATACTATTAATATATATATTAATATATTAATACTGTGTTTTGATAAAAAGGTTACTCTACACTATATTTTTTCTTTTTTTTTTTTTGGAAAGGAAAAATATCAGAAGCAGTTAAGAGACCAGGAAGTGGTCTCTCAACACATATATATAATTAATATATATATAAAGGTATATATATTAACATACATATGTTTTTTTTATATATATATATATATAGAGAGAGAGAGAGAGAGAGAGAGAGAGAGATGGTGCAGTGGTGCGATCTCAGCTCACTGCAACCCCTGCCTCCGGGGTTCAAGCAATTCTCCTGCCTCAGTCTTCCGAGTAGCTGGGACTACAGACGCGCACCACCTCGCCCAGCTAATTTTTGTATTTTTAGTAGAGACGGGATTTCACCATTTTGTCCAGGATGCTATGTTATGTTTTTTACTGCTAAGTACTTACATGTGAATAAGTTTAAGAAAATAATTACTTATCAGTAGGATTTAAATTCAGAGTCAAGAATGATGGTGATGCCAAACCACCACAGATTGTCCACATGGGTGGCTGAGATAGTGATGCCTTTGCTTTCTGATGGTTCAGTGCACACATACTTTATTTAATGCAAGAAATTATTTTAGAAATTGAATAGCATTTCCTTCAGCCAATGTATATAAGGTGTGCATGAAGCATAAATGAAGTTCATGTTTAGACTTGAGTCTCAACCCTGAGGCCTCTCATTATGAATATGCTAATATTCTGAAATCTGAAAATTATCGAAATCTAAAACAGTTCTGGCTCCAAGCATTTTAGATAAAGGATACTCAACCTGTATGTGTATACATATATATAAAGGTCTTCAGCACAGACAAGAGCTCTTGAGCCCATGCACAACATTGCTACTTCAGCTTGCTGGAGACTATCTCCACGAAGGCTGAGTGGAAAAGGGAAGGGACCACTTGGAGTGGTGTTGGATCCATTGAGCAAATATCAAAAACAATAACCAGTTTGCAGTGTTTTGTATGATTTCCTCTTACAGAAGATCTTTGACTTGCTACTGACAGCCATTTTAGAAGGTATATTAGGAATTATTTGGACTTCAGCCAACTAATCTGTAATTCTTATCTGATTTTATGAAAAATATATAATAAGAAAGATATTTCTAACAAATCAAGTATAAATAAACATCAGTGTCAGTGGCTACTCCACTCTAACAAATCAATGAAAATATCAAAGAGTACAAAATTAAGTATTCACTAAACATAATTTCATGTATGTGAACAAGATAAAAATGCAAATACAAAGTTATTCTTTGCTTTAAAACTTAATTGGATGTTGATTAAATGTAATATTTTTCTCATTTCAGTCAACAAAAAATGATATCACACTTTATAAAACAGGAATCGTTCATAAAAATGATAATATACACTTATATATTAAACTGTGGATATAATATCTGAAAACCAAATTCTTTTTAAAAATTTAGTAAAAGAGGGCTGGGCACGGTGGCTCACGCCTGTAATCCCAGCACTTTGAGAGGCCGAGGTGGGCAGATCACGATATCAGGAGATTGAGACCATCTTGGCTAACATGGTGAAACCATCTCTACTAAAAATACAAAAAAAAAAATTAGCCAGGTGTGGTGGCGGGCGCCTGTAGTCCCAGCTACTTGGGAGGCTGATGCAGGAGAATGGCGTGAACCCAGGAGGCAGAGCTTGCAGTGAGCCGAGATCTAGCCACTGCACTCCAGCCTGGGCGACAGAGTGAGACTCTGTCTCAAAAAAAAAAAAAAAAAAAAAAAATTTAGTAAAAGAGTTACTTTAAAAATTTTACAATTATCGTGCTACATTCCAAGAAATAAAATATTTAAGATAAAGTAGTATTCTAATAGTCTTTAAGGTTTCTTTCTATAAGTGGTATCAAATATACTGAGTATAAGACAAATAGACTATTTAAAAATTTATGGTAATGCCTAGTAATTTCAGTTAGAACCAAATCAGAGTTATATAAAGATATATATATATATAATGATATACATTTATTTTATATCTTCATATAGCAGCCATTTGTATATAACAAATAACACATAATAGTTACACATTCATATATACTATAAATAGAAATAAACAATTGTACACGATAACTAAGTATAATGGACTATAGAGAAGAATGAATATTACAGATATCTGTTAAGTGAGTCTCTACTAAAAAAGTACAAAAAATTAGCCAGGCGTGGTGGCAGGCACCTGTAGTCCAGGCTACTCGGAGGCTGAAGCAGGAGAATGGCGTGAACCCGGGAGGTGGAGCTTGCAGTGAGCCGAGATCATGCCAATGCCAATGCACTCCAGCCTGGGCAACAGAGGGAGACTCTGTCTCAAAAAAAAAAAAAAAAAAAAAAAAAAGATAAGTGAACACATACACATTAATTCCTAATAAGAGAAATGTAAACATTTTACTTGTTATTATTTTTTTCTTCCAGAATTGGTTTTATTTATTTTCAATTTAATAATACAGAGTATTCCTTCTTTATATTTAAAATAAAATATTTAAACTCAAGTGGTATTCGGATCATCTATAGGATATAAAAAACAAAAAACAAAAACACAGCCTGTAGTAAGTAGCTCCACATCATCCTTATAAATTTTTATCAACTCTACCATCTCTTTAAAACTAACATGGTATGGGCTAAAGCTGGTAATAAAAAAAAAAAAAAAATTGCTTTTCTTTCTTTTTTTTTTTGAGACGGAGTCTCGCTCTGTCACCCAGGCTGGAGTGCAGTGGCTCGATCTCGGCTCACTGCAAGCTCCACCTCCTGGGTTCACGCCATTCTGCTGCCTCAGCCTCCCGAGTAGCTGGGACTACAGGCGCCCACCACCACGCCCGGCTAATTTTTTGTATTTTTAGTAGAGACGGGGTTTCACCATGTTAGCCAGGATGGTCTCTATCTCCTGACCTCGTGATCCGCCCGCCTCGGCCTCCCAAAGTGCTGGGATTACAGGCGTGAGCCACCGCGCCCGGCCCAAAAATCTGCTTTTTGTTAAAGCTTTTTTTCCTCTTCAGAACTTAGTTCTGAAAAGCATGAATACCAAAAATAAATAAATAATACTGTTTTTGTTTTTGAACTTCCTTTTTTCACTGTAGTTCACTACAGTGTGCGCCACAACAGTTTCAAAGCTTCAGCTATAGCAATGGAGCAACTCTGGTTCAATGGGTTGTTATGCAGCTCTTTCTAGTGGGTTTTTTTCTTATCCATTTTATAAATCCATACTGATAGAAACTATTGGGTAGAGATTTAAAATAGTACTCTAACAAACAGTTGCAGAGTCCAGGTCGAAAATGGAGGCAGCTGCGGTGTCCCGGGTTTCTTGGCTGCTGGGTCGGTCCCGCCCACAGCTGGGGTGACCTATGTCGAGTGGCGCCCATGGCGAGGAGGGCTCAACCCGCATGTGGAAGGCCCTCACCTACTTCGTCGTGCTCCCCGGAGTAGCATACAGCATGCTGAATGTGTTCCTGAAATCGCACCACGGAGAGCACTAGAGACACGAGTTCATTGCCTACCCCCATCTTCGCATCAGGACCAAGCCGTTTCCCTAGGGAGATGGTAACCCTACTCTATTCCATAACTCTCATGTGAATCCGCTTACAACTGGCTACGAAGATTAATAAAGAGAACCCAGACCACTAGCCGGGCACTGGGGACCACAGCACTGGTTTGGACCGTTGCTTTGCACACGGACCAGAAAAAGTATACGAGACCTTAAGGTCACCTTCTTTACTTGTATCAGATGATGACTGGTATACTGATCTTCCATCCCTTTGCTTGTGGCAGGAGATGGCTTAAATAAATCACTTAAACTCAAAAAAACAAAAAACAAACAAAAAAAAACACAGTTACAATTAGAATGTCACATACCTGCTTTACTTACACATCTAAAGTATATTTTTCAAACCTTTTATTGGCATTTTTACTTGACTTTAGCCATATAGACAACCACTCTTCAACTTTTCTGCAGGATTATTTCATTCTTAAATATAATTCATAATATGAGGCATAATGAAGTCCACCGATTCCAAAAATTATCTAGTTATTTCACTTAGTGGCAATTGTGAAATTGTTTAAAGGGAAGAGCTTTGTTAATATTAAAAGTTTAAGAAAATCAGTTATAAAAGAGAAGTTTAAAGAGAAGAATCCATTATTTCCATTATTTGAATAATTTCTTTATTCAACTCTTTTCTCATTAAAGCTTCACAAACTGCTAACAAATTTATGTCAGCTTCTGAATAATTTCAAGTTTCACAAATATCACTCAATTGTGACACTAGCTCTCCAAATAATAGAATGTTATATTTCTCTTGATCTTTAAGAAATAGATGTGTTCATAAAATGCAGATAGGCAATACAAAAATAATTTTAAAAATATTGTTATCTGCAATGGCTAATAATAAATAAACAGTAGAATACCTGACATCGTAGTCAGAAAAACAAACTCTTCATTTCGGTAATGCATGAATAAATGTGTGATGGCCTGGAAAATGGTTAGGTGAAATACATATTTTCTATGGATTTTTAAAAGGGCTTCTAAAACATTAAGCCACTAATTCCAGAGTATAAATAACAGCTGTAAGAATTTATGTGTCACATTTAATTGAAAACAATGTGAAATAGAGGTTAAAGAATACCTTTATATTAAAAGTCATTAGAAATAAAAGTAAGTCGGCCAGGTGCTCTGGCTCACACCTGTAATCCCAGCACTTTGGGAGGCCAAGACAGGCGGATCACTTGAGGTCAGGAGTTTCAGCCTGGCCAGCATGGTGAAACCCTGTCTCTACTGAAAATAAATACAAAAATTAGCTGGGCATGGTGGTATGCACCTGTAATCCCAGCTACTCTGGAGGCTGAGGCAGGAGAATCTCTTGAACCCAGCAGGCAGAGGTTGCAGTGAGCTGAAATCACGCCACTGCATTCTAGCTTGGGCAACAGAATGAGACACCATCTCAAAAATAAAAAAAAGAAAGAAATAAAAGCAAGTTCATTTGTTTGGAACTATTCCACTTTTAATTACTTCTAACATTTAATATACACATAAATATAATAAATGTTGATGTTATTTTGCCACCAATAAATATACAATAATCATTTTCATAATGAACTAAGTAAACTAAGTGAAAACTAAATACGTTTTCTTAACATAAAAATCACTGTTGTTTAGAAATAAAAGCATTTTATACAAAGAGTATGTAAATTGGTGTTCAAATGTTATCTTTTTTTGTAAAATACTTATTTGGGATTGCTATAAAATAAATGATTGCAGATATAAAGAAAAACATGCTGAAAAATATCAATTCCTTGAAAAATCAATTTTTATTGAAGGAAAGGTAGAGGACATTGTTATGCTGATAATAAAGATAATAGATTTAGTCTCCAAATTCACAGTATCATTTGTACAGAAATTAATGGCTTGATTACTTTAATAGGGCAGAGTAAATAATAGTCTATATTCATTGATGGTGTGAGAAAATGGAAGGCAGGAAGGACACACAATTTACACTCATTATTGTCACTAAAAGAACCAGCATTACCTAGTCATCACTTTAAAAATAACCGTGTTGGGCCAGGCACAGTGGCTCACGCCTGTAATCCCAGCACTTTGGGAGGCTGAGGCAGGTGGATCAAAAGGTTAGGAGTTCGAGACCAGCCTGACCAACATGGTGAAACCCCATCTCTACTAAAAATACAAAAATTAGCCAGGTGTGGTGGCACATGTCTGTAATCCCAGCTACTCAGGAGGCTGAGGCAGGAGAATCGCTTGAATCCAGGAGGCGGAGGTTGCAGTGAGCCGAGATCTTGCCACTGCACTCCAGCCTGGGCGACAGAGTGAGACTCCATCTCTAAATAAATAAATAAATAAATAACCGTGTTATTATTATATTTTTGCTCCACTGTGATATAATGATACTCACATGTGCTTGTGGAAGTCAGTAGTTGTATGTGAAATCCAAGAATGATAGCACTGCTTCTCTGGGGCAGTTCTCTATTAAAGCTTTTTATATAAGCAAAACGCTGTGCATGTTGAAATATCTGTTGCCCACTTTTGCAGCCAAAATTTCTGTGTTTGTGATTTGAATGTGGAAATACCCACAGTCACTCTCAAAAGGATTTATTTAATCCATGTCCTGATATCATTAGCACTGACAGGGTTTAGGGTAACACTCAGGGAGATAAACACTTTTGATATATTTCTTCAAAGAATGTGTTCTGTCAGTGAATGTGTCCAAAAGCATCAGGGCATATAAACATTCCTCAAGTGGGTTTACTTATCACGTATAAAATGACTGGGCCAGGAGAGTACTAGGGTTTTGACAGCTTGTGGTTTGAAATTGAGCATGACCCTTTGTACTCTTAAAGAGAATTTGTCTATTTTTATCTATCTTGATTCAAAAGGAAGCAGTCAATGCAAGTATTGCAAAGTAAGGGCAATTACAATTATAATTATAAAAATCAATTTTAAATCAAGATCCCAGCACTGCAAAAAACACCTTGGAATAAGGCTCTGATAAATTGCCTTCTTTTCTCATGATTTTTCAGGCACAGCTATAGGAGAAGTCTGAAGATGAATCAAGTGACAAGAAGTTTGAAACAGCTTGCTAATTTATTTTCTGAGCCATATTTCTTGGCTAAGTGAGTATGAATTTCATTACTTCTATGAACATGCTAATAATAAAACTACCTATTATCCTTTAACTAAAGGGTCAATGGTTTTAGGTTTTGGAAGTAAACTGTTACACTGTTTAAAAACACTCTTCTCTGAGAAAAATAGTATCTTATGGCATATTAAATCATGACTAAATCTATTCTTGAGGAACTTTTCCAGAGAGTTAAATGTAAACATTTTGTGATAAAACTCCTATGATATAATATGAAATAGGTATCTTTAAGAAAACGAAGCTTTTATCAGCAGATTTTTCCCTCTTTCTGATGCAATGTAGTGCATTTGATTAGGTAAGTTCACATTGACAAGCTAAGATAATTAATACAAATAAGTAACTTGTACAATGATAAATGTTCTTTTTTTCAAAAAAAAAGACTATTATTGAAGCAGAATGCACTGCTGAAGTATAATCCTCATAAAATTCAGCAAATATCACAAGTAATGATTGAAGTTTCAAAAAGTCTCTCCATGTGTGCAAACAACATAGCTTAGCTGATCATTATTTTGTTCTTTTATTTTATTCAAATTCTATATATTGGATTTTTAAACAAACAGACAACCTAAATTCATAGTAGCTCTTCAATTAAGACTGAATGAATAAATGTAGGCCATCAGGAGAACAAAATACTAATTTTTATCCTACCGCTTGTAAGCTTAAAATTAAGGGACCATAGACAGGGATCTTATCCTCTTTCAATTTTTTGTCCATTAAATTTGGTAAGATAAATTTCACTTGCAGGTCCACAGGTCAGAGTCCTAGCTCATAATGGGTTTCTTACATATTACATAATATATTACGTATTATGTAATATTATGTATTACATAATAATACACATGCATATTTATCTCACAAGTGAAAAATCAAACCTTCTCACCTTTTAAAACATTGTGTTTAATTTATTAATGGTGATTAACATTTTTATCTCACTCAATATGTCCTAATTGTACCTGAAAAGAATATCATCTCTAGTAATGTTTCCCTTTGTCATTGTAATTAGATAGTGACTTTTACCCTCCAACTAATTTGGGCAAAGCTCTCTCCCTTCAGTCAATGAAAAGACAATAAGAGTGAAGATGAACCTGGTACCTCAGTTGGAAATGCAGAAATCACCCGTCTTCTGTGTCACTCACACTAGGAGCTGTAGACTGGAGCTGTAAAAAGCTTATCCACCATGATCAAGTGGGCTTCATCCCTCGGATGCAAGGCTGGTTCAACATACGCAAATCAATAAACGTAATCCAGCATATAAACAGAACCAAAGACAAAACCACATGATTATCTCAATCGATGCAGAAAAGACCTTTGACAAAATTCAATAACACTTCATGCTAAAAACTCTCAATAAATTAGGTATTGATGGGACATATCTCAAAATAATAAGAGCTATTTATGACAAACCCACAGCCAATATCATACTGAACGGGAAAAAACTGGAAGCATTCCCTTTGAAAACTGGCACAAGACAGGGATGCCCTCTCTCACCACTCCTATTCAACATAGTGTTGGAAGTTCTGACCAGGGCAATCAGGCAGGAGAAAGAAATAAAGGGTATTCAATTAGGAAGAGAGAAAGTCAAATTGTCCCTGTTTGCGGATGACATGATTGTATACTTAGAAAACCCCATCGTCTCAGCCCAAAATCTCCTTAAGCTGATAAGCAACTTCAGCAAAGTCTCAGGATACAAAATCAATGTGCAAAAATCACAAGTATTCTTATACACCAATAACAGACAAACAGAGAGCCAAATCATGAGTGAACTCCTATTCACAATTGCTTCAAAGAGAATAAAATACCTAGGAATCCAACTTACAGGGATGTGGAGGACCTCTTCAAGGAGAACTACAAACCACTGCTCAACGAAATAAAAGAGGACACAAACAAAGGGAAGAACATTCCATGCTCATGGGTAGGAAGAATCAATATCATGAAAATGGCCATACTGCCCAAGGTAATTTATAGATTCAATGCCATCCTCATCAAGCTACCAATGACTTTCTTCACAGAATTGGAAAAAACTACTTAAAGTTCATATGAAACCAAAAAAAAGCCCGCATTGCCAGGTCAATCCTAAGCCAAAAGAACAAAGCTGGAGGCATCACGCTACCTGACTTCAAACTATATTACAATGCTACAGTAAGCAAAACAGCATGGTACTGGTACCAAAACAGAGATATAGACCAATGGAACAGAATAGAGCCCTCAGAACTAATACCACACATCTACAACCATCTGATCATTGACAAACCTGACAAAAACAAGAAATGGGGAAAGGATTCCCTATTTAACAAATGGTGCTGGGAAAACTGGCTAGCCATATGTAGAAAGCTGAAACTGGATCCCTTCCTTACACCTTATACAAAAATTAACTCAAGATGGATTAAAGACTTAAATGTTAGACCTAAAACCATAAAAACGCTAGAAGAAAACCTAGGCAATACCATTCAGGACATAGGCATGGGCAAGGACTTCATGTCCAAAACACCAAAAGCAATGGCAACAAAAGCAATGGCAACAAAAGCCAAAATTGTACAAATGGGGTCTAATTAAACTAAAGAGCTTCTGCACAGCAAAAGAAACTACCATCAGAGTGAACAGGCAACCTAACGAATGGGAGAAAATTTTTGCAATCTACTCATCTGACAAAGGGCTAATATCCAGAGTCTACAACGAACTCAAACAAATTTACAAGAAAAAAACAACCCCATCAAAAAGTGGGCAAAGGATATGAACAGATACTTCTCAAAAGAAGACATTTATGCAGCCAAAAGATACATGAAAAAATGCTCATCATCACTGGCCATCAGAGAAATGCAAATCAAAACCACAATGAGATACCATCTCACACCAGTCAGAATGGTGATCATTAAAAAGTCAGGAAACAACAGGTGCTGGAGAGGATGTGGAGAAATAGGAACACTTTTACACTGTTGGTGGGACTAGTTCAACCATTGTGGAAAACAGTGTGGCGATTCCTCAGGGATCTAGAACTAGAAATACCATTTGACCCAGCCATTATTGGGTATATACCCAAAGGATTATAAATCATGCTGCTATAAAGACACACGCACACGTATATTTATTGCGGCACTATTCACAATAGCAAAGACTTGGAACCAACCCAAATGTCCATCAATGATAGACTGGATTAAGAAAATGTGGCACATATACACCATGGAATACTATGCAGCCATAAAAAAGGGTGAATTCATGTCCTTTGTAGGGATATGGATGAAGCTGGAAACCATTATTCTCAGCAAACTATCACAAGGACAAAAAACCAAACACTGCATGTTCTCACTCATAGGTGGGAATTGAACAATGTGAACACTTGGACACAGGAAGGGGAACATCACACACCAGGGCCTGTCGTGGGTAGGGGGATGGGAGAGGGATAGCACTGGGAGATATACCTAACGTAAATGATGAGTTAACGGGTGCAGCACACCCACATGGCACATGTATACATATGTAACAAACCTGTATGTTGTGCACATATACCCTAGAACTTAAAGTATAATTAAAACAATAAAAAAATAAAAAGAAAAGTTTTAGGGTTTGCATTAAATAAACAGGAATAAGAGTTTTAAAAGAAAAAAAAAAGAGTAAAGAGTCATGTAGCCAAATCTTTCAATTGCTTTTATTATAGTATGTACATTACCCACCAAACATTGAAAACCAGCTATTTATCTTTCATGTACAATTTAAAGAAGAAACCACAAATATTCACACAAACTAAGTACACATTTATCATGATCTGACCCTAAATATTTAAATAGGCATCAGGATCTGGGTTCTATTTCTAATCATAGTTTTGACCTTATTATGTGCTATCAACTTTTTATGATAATGAGACTGTATTAGATGATTCCTGGAATCAACTGTAGGATATTCTCTGAGGATGAGTAAGCTCCCTGAGCAGGTCCCTTTTGAGCATGATTTTTTTTGTTAATGTGTTTAATTTAGTACATTGTCTAAGTAGAATATTGAGATAGAAAAATTTTAAATTTTTACAATATTTCTAAATTTCCCAAAGAAAAATGAAAAGGTTAGACTATTAAAAGTTTCCTTTATTTTATCTTCAGCATAATCTGGATAGCATGGATTTCATAGTGATAATATTACTTCTAGTCAGTCATCTCTAATCATGAAGATGTCCACTTATGGAAGAAAGTAACCATTTAAACACTAGTAATATACACATACAGTAGAAAAAATACCCAAAATTGCCCAAAGTCAATTTAATTCTGCAAATCCTATGTTTATGACCTCCAAGGAACACGTGTGAGCTCACAGAACATATGCCAAATATATTAAATTAATGTATAATATTGATCATTCCCCTTGTTTCCTTTTAAAGGACAATGATTTAAAAAAATTACTAGTTTTTCTTAATTTACTATATGTTATCCAGGAAAAGGGTCAAAGCTTTAACTTCATTTTGAATGAGGAAACACCTTATGATGAGGAGCAGATTGGAAAAGGTCATTTTTCCTAAGGCAAGATAACAAAAGTTTAATGGCTATCAAATTATTTGGAGGGAATGAGAGTTTCTCTAAGAATTTGATAGTCAGGATGCCTAACATTTATCTTTTTCCTTTTCTAGCGGCACTGCCTCAAAAGGGAGATGAAAATGCTCATAAGAAATGTAAGTGATCTTTATTGGTCTGTGACTTCTGTATAACCATAGTCTCTGGCGTGTGACTGCACTAAGCATTTCTTGTCAAAACAGGTAAGGGAATTGAACACTTGTCTGAAGGAACCTGTGTGTGTGTGTGTGTGTGTATGTGTGTGTATGTGTGTGTGTCTGCACATGCATGCATGTGTCCACATGCACATCTGTTCAGAAAGGTAAGGCATTTGAAGGAAAAGCGGATAACTTAGGAAAGAAAACAGGAAAGAAAAAGGTAATTGTTGTGCTTTTTTTTTTTTCATTTTGAGAAAAATCAAAGTTGTGTAGTTTACCTAGATCATTCGTAATGCATAATCATCCTTCCTTAATTTTCCTTCAGATATTCTATTAATTTTTCCTCAAAATAATTTTTCTTCAAAGAAACATGGTTATCAAGTTGGGAATAAATTGAAAAATAGTTTCCAATCTGTAAAGACTTTCTCACATGTGATAGAACACATTGCTGAGGAGAGATACTTCTTCAATCTGTCATGAAAATGAATGAAATTTTATCTCCGATCTTGCAAAAACACCCCATGAGAATACAGGATACATTTGAGAAGGGGAGTAAGACCCTTCCCTTTACCTGAGCCATAATCTTTTTGAAAAATAGATCACTTAAAATACAGTCATTAAAAACTTTCTATAAATTACACGTTTTACTCAGAAAAGGAAACAGGATAGAGGAAGATGTATTTTAATGATAGATTCATTTCCCTGTAGAAAACTACTTAAACATAGTAATAAAAACTGGGAAATTATTTCATCCAAAAAGCTGGGAAATTATTTCATCCATATTTCCTTTAACCTTTCAGGGCATCTACTCAAGTTTGTTCAGGGAGAGTCATTTTACACATACATAAGCAGACACTGTCAAATTTAAAATAAAAGATGAAAGGGAAAATCAACTTGAACATCATCAATACTCCCTGCTGTAAAATCCTACTCAATTTATGTTTTTTTCTTAGTTCACAGAAATGTTTCATATAAAATATAAAAAAGACAACCTCGCCCTGTGCTTCCACCTAATGGTTGCTCTTTCACATCGATCTCACTTGCTTGTTTCATCCCAGGAGCTGTGGGACCAGACCCCAGCGGACATTGTCAGCAGCAGCTGCCTCTCAGCCAGATATGCCTAAGAGGAAACTGTGGGGTGTTTGTGAGCCTAGAGGGGGCTACTTTGCCCTGGTTCAAAAATTAAGCTCTATAGAGAAGCTGACACCAGCTCTCTATAAAATGTCCTACCTGGCAGCCATCTTGAAGGTGAAAAAGTTTTCCTAGGGAACCTATTTTCTGAGGAAATGAGACCTACATCGACCCCATAAAGAAATGGTAACATGCTGAAGTTAGTTCACATTTGATATTTGATCTTTTCATTTTTGGGGGGAGGGGGTGCTTTGTAAAATCAGAGGAAGGTCACATACCCCAGTCTGATTGGTGGGAGAGGATCCAAAGGTTTCCTGGAGGAGGTGATACCTGAACAGCCTAAAGAACAAGGAGCTTTTGTGTCCATCTTCTCATTCTTGGCAGAGCACTCCTTGAGGAAAGAGGTTAATCATAGCTCATATCTAATCAAATCATTTATTCTTACACATGTTTATTGAGCTCTTTGCTAGGAGAAAAACACTCCCAGAAGCAGCTTGGGAAGTAGGAAGTGGCAGTCAGGGGGGAGAGAAGTGGATAAGGGAAATATGAGAGGAAATCAACGATGAATCTCATATTTCTAGTTTAGGCGAATGGGTGGATAGTGGATCAGGGCAGCCACGTGCAGTTGTGCAGGTTGTAGACTCACAGATGCTGAAGGAGGGGTAAATTCTATGGAGAAGAGCCTTATTCTTGATCCCACAGTACCACCACTTAATATGTGATGTTGGAATGGACTACAATTGAGAAAACTGTTTTGATTTCTTAAAAGCAAGCCTGTTCTTTCTTGAGTAAACCAAGAAATCTACTTGGCTGCTATATTCACTTGGCTCCTTAATTTTCAAACATCAAAAATCTCTACTGTGAATCATTTATGTCTTCTCCCTATCTCTTCTGTCTTTAGAACATTTTGGCACCTCTACCAGAAGAGATTTTAGGATTTCCTGCTCAAAGAAAGCTTGAAAATTAGGTATGAAACTGAATTATCAGTTATTAATATTGTTAATTAACAATGGGGTTATTGATATAGTTGTATCAAGAACACCCATTATTAAATTCATAAACAAGATTGCCATTAGTTTTTAGAATTATTTCAAGCTACAATTTGATCATCTTATAATAGTGTTATTACCACTATCATACAAGGTCATTACCCTTGTTCCTTTCTTTTTTGAGATGGAGTCTCGCTGTGTTGCCCAGGCTGAAGTGCAGTGGCACCACCTCAGCTAACTGCAACCTCCACCTCCAAGATTCAAGCAATTCTCCTGCCTCAGCCTCCCAAGTAGCTAGCACTACAGGCGTGAGCCACCATGCCTGGTTAATTTTTTTGCATTTTTAGTAGAGACGAGGTTTCCCCATGTTGCTGGGGCTGGTCTTGAACTCCTGAGCTCAGGCAATCTGTCTGCCTTGGCCTCCCAAAATGCTAGTATTACAGACCTCAGCCACCATGCCCAACCAGGTATTTGATATTTAGGCTACACTTCTACTGTTGCTTTCTAGAAAATATTGCATGGTCTTTAGCATAGAAAAAGAATTGATTAAAGGTCATTAGCTTCTAAAGGCTATTACTTGAATGGATGTGGATAAGCCTAAACAATAACAAACACTCTATATTTTTACCAAAAGCAACTTTATCCACATGTCTAAGGCAAATAAAGTTTGTGCCAGGTGAAAAGCTCTGAATGTTAATTTTAATGTTTGCGGTCCCCCTTAGACAAGGTTAGCATAAGTAGAAATGGAGAGCAATAATATTCAGTAAATGGCATGCTTATTAGCAAGACAATATGGTTTTCATGCATTTCTAGTTAAGAGCAAGCATGGGGGTGGGGCAGAATGAGGAGGCACAGATTTAGATTTAAATGTTTTCATTATAAAGTCCAAAGTCACTTTCTTTAGGCATGCAAGCTGTGGATAGCTTCAGTCTCAGCATGCAGGCTGTGGATAGCTCCCTACAGAGTCTTCTTTATTTTCATAAAGATCAACTTGCCATCCTGTGCACCAAATAACTTTGCATTTGATAAGTGCTCAGTAATTTCTTGATACATATGGTCCAGAATGTAAATCCCAAACCAAGGGCTAAATATTGTCACAAATACACAGACTGGTAGAAAAATCTGATTATGACTAAATATACTGGAATTATATTTGGCTAAGTGAAATAAATGTCACCATTCAAACAAAATTTAAAAGGCATTGTTCTGAATGAAACAGAAATGTATTTCTCTCCTTTATAAGGTTCTGGAACTTCGTAGTCTAGGACCGGGATGGTGGCTCTATTCTATCAAGTCCTCAGGAATTTAGGATTCCTTCAAATTCATTCATTCATCATCTTTTGGGTGCGTCCTTCCTGCTCATGCTCCAAGTTGGTATCCATACAGACTGCATATGAAAAGAGAGATAAATTTTTTTTCTCAAGAGACCAAAGGGCATAGGCTAGCTTACCCTCAAGAGAGCTTTCTGGAAGTGTCCCCAGAGCATCCTCATTTAAAACACCCCGTTTAAGTCATCAGTCACTTGACTATATCTAAGGGCCAACTGCCAAGGATTTTTTTAAAGTACAATTCTAATGGAAGGAGGGGGAACAGGTATTGGAGGATTAGAGTTCTTGGAGAATCACCAAGGTGATTCCGTCTAATTGATGAAGTAAAATGCATTATTGAAATGATGTTTTTCACCACGAAGTGTTCTCTATTTCTTTTCTCAACTGAGAGAAGACTATAAGAAAACAACACGCCGGGCACGGTGGCTCACGTCTGTAATCCCAGCACTTTGGGAAGCCGAGGCGGGTGGATCACGAGGTCAGGAGATCGAGACCATCCTGGCTAACACGGTGAGACCCCCGTCTCTATTAAAAATACAAAAAATTAGCCGGGCGTGGTGGTGGGCGCCTGTAGTCCCAGCTACTCGGGAGGCTGAGACAGGAGAATGGCGTGAAGCTGGGAGGCGGAGCTTGCACTGAGCCGAGATCACGCCACTGCACTCCAGCCTGGGTGACAGAGTGAGACTCCGTCTCAAAACGGAAAAAAAAAAAAGAAAAGAAAGAAAGAAAAGAAAGCAACACAGTGGGCATGCAAGCAGAGTTCACAAATAGGAATTTAAAATAAGATTTAAAATCTTAGCACCCTGAAATCCTTTGAACACAAGGTAAGGCGTGGAGCTGGGGGAGAGGAAAAAGATATGATGGAAGGACAGTAAATGGGCGTTTCAACCAATCACATGTCCTCATCTTGCACAGTGTTCACTGGGGTGCATGTGAAGAGTTCCGGTTTGCAGACAAAAATCTTTTTTCAAAAAGGAATATCTTGACTTTGAAAGTGTTTGAATCCATTTTAGAAATATACTTTAAGTCTTAGGCCAGGTGCCGTGGTACACACCTGTAATCTCAGCACTTTAGGAGGACGAGGCTGGCAGATCAACTGAGGTCAGAAGTTCGAGACCAGCATGGCCAACATGGTGAAACCCTGTCTCTACTAGAAGTACAAAAATTAGCCAGGCCTGGTGGCACACGCCTGTAATCCCAACTACTCAGGAGGCTGAGGCAGGAGAATTGCTTGAACCTGGGAGGCAGAGGTTGCAGTGAGCCAAGATTGCAGCAGTGCACTCTTGCCTGGGTGACAGAGCAATACTCCGTCTCAAAAAAAGATATATATATATATATTTTTATATATATATATCTTATACCAAATTTATAACCTTTTGAATATCCTGTCCACTTACAGTTGCATAATTAATGTTAATTCACTAATTATATTCTATTACTTTTGTGGAAAAAATATGTCTGTGCTCAATTTAAGGATTGAGCATCTACCCTGTTATTTCTCTACCCACCCTGACCAAGACTTGTGGACTCTATTTGAAGTTTCCAGTTTATTCCAATATTTCCATTTTGTTCCAGTTTTAAGTTTCATCTTTTAATATCATTTTAGAAAAAATGGAGTAGGCCTGTATTTCAATATATTAAATAGTATATTCAGCAGGGTACAACCACCGATACATTAGTCTGCAAAGTATATGGTTAGTATCATTAGGGAAAAAAAGTCAAAATCTGGCCTCACATTTCATGAAAGCTGTAAACTAAATCACTTTGATCTTCCTTTTCTTCACTTTGATTCTCACTGAGTATTTACATCCTCTTATGTTTAAATGACCCCATGAACCCATGAGAGTTTCAATAGGCAGTTAAAACACACAGTATGTTTTAAAAAACCAAACATACTTTAGTAAGTCTACTAAAAGGTGATAGCATTTCTCAGACTATAACCAGCATTAATTATCCTTCCTCTTTCTCGAGTAAAAAATTAGAAGAAAAGGAAAGGGCATAACCTTAGTCCATCTCTATAGTAAAGATTGCAACAACAATAAAACATAATGAAATGTGTTTTGTTAACATGTGAAGGTCAAGATTTGAAGACTTCCCCAGACACCTCACACAGCTACAATTTGTTTATACTGATTATAAACAAAATCAATGTAGATACTGATATTTAGCTTGATATATATCTA
This sequence comes from Pongo pygmaeus, assembly GCF_028885625.2. Classification (NCBI taxonomy): domain Eukaryota; kingdom Metazoa; phylum Chordata; class Mammalia; order Primates; family Hominidae; genus Pongo; species Pongo pygmaeus. Next base: position 149,595,897 of record NC_072373.2, on the reverse strand, counting down.
AAATAATAAAGTTTAAGATAGAAGTAGATGTAAACACAGAAAAGTTATTTTATGCAAACTTTTAGTTGCAAATTCACCAATTCGTTACATTTTGTGACATTTGAAAGTGTCTCAGTTTGATTTGCTATTTAATCAAAACAATGAAAACCCTTAAGTATAATTTGAATTGGTAACTAGTTAAATTTGGGTACAAATCCTATACTTCATTGGGGTAAAATAATACAAGCATAACCCATGAATTAAGTAGCTACATAGCACTAAGACAATATAAGTGAAATTTAGAAGCTAAAAAAACAAAACAAAACAAAACAAAAAGGAGATCTTTCAGGAAATAAATAATCCAATGCCAATACTGCTATCATCTGTCTATCTATGTATCTATGTATCTATCTATCTATCTATCATCATTTATCTATCTATCTGTCATCTACCTATCTATTCAAAACCAGAAATTATTTGAGAGGTTATAAATATTTATGCAGTGGTTAAAGATTTCTCAAAATTGAGAAAGAAAAAAAAAGAATAGTCTTTCTAGTATCGTGAATTAGATCATTCACAGAAAGGAACGTATAGCTCTATCATGTCACAACAAGATTATAACATTGATTTTAGTCAAAATATGTGTAACACAAGTATTATAAATTATATTTTTTAGAATGATAATATTTATAACTACTGCCCAAAAAAGACAAGGCAATAGTTGGATTAATTTGAATTGAATGCTACTATGTAGGGATCTTGAAGAGTAATCTGCTCTACATGATGTCCATGATTGGTATCTATTGCTGCATAACAAACCACACTAAAATTTAGTGGTTTATAACAGCTATTTATTATCTGTTACTGCTCTTATGTTGACTATCTCTGGATGGTGATTCTACTATTTTACATCATTACTGGATAAGACAGCAATCATCTGCAGTTTCAGTTAGCCTGGAATATAAAGATGGTTCCTCACAAGACTAGCAGTTGATGCTGGCTGTTGAGTGGAAACTCAGCCAGAACTTTGCCCAGTGTCAGTGGGTGGCATCTTACTGTGGCTTGAGCCTCTCATACCATGACTATTGAGTCACAAGAAATGTTACAACAGTGAGTATTCCAAGGGATCCAGTCAAAAGCTGCCATTCTCATAGGGCTTGGGTTTGGAATTTAGAGAATGTCACTTGTGCTCATTCCATTGATCAAGTATGTCACTAAGTCACCCAGTTTCTAAGGCACAGAATTACACTCCACCTGTTGATGAGAAACTAGCAAGATCTCACTGCCAAAGTGCACATGGGATAGGAGTTATCGTTGAAGACATTTTGGACAAATGTGATTGGCCATAAGAATGATTCAGAAAATTTAAGATATTACACATACAATATCTTAAATTTTCTACATGTTGTCTTGTTCACACTGACTTGCTCTCTCCCTCACTAGCTATGAGCACCAGAAAAAAAAAAAAAAGAATACCCATTGAGGGTACTGGTATAGTAGCAATACTGCAAAAAGTTCAGCTAATCTTTCTTAAGAAAAACAGGATTTTTATTCTGACACAATTATGTCTTTCTAATTTGGCAAGTGGTGCTAACCTGCCATTTCTTGTATTGAAATACAGGAACTGCATTAAAATAATGAAGATATTAGGTGTTTTTAAACTTTTTTCTTACTGTGTAATAACCCAGATAAGAAAATCTGCTTAAAACAAATGAATGGCTTAATAAATTATCATTAGGTGAACCACCTTGGAAAAACCTTCCAAGAAGTCCCTTCATGCACCCCACCCAATCAGAGCCCCTTCCTTCCCTCAAATTTAACCACCACCTTGCCTTTGTAGTCATAATATTATCATTTCATTATGTTTAAATCATTCAGTACACATCCTTAGATACTACGGCCTAATCTTGTCTAGTTTTTAAACTTGGTTAGTTGGTTAAATCTTTTTAATCTGCAGGCTTCCCTTCCATCACTTTTTTAATCTGTTGAAGAAGCTATGTTCCCTGTTTATTGCCTAATCACTTATTTTAAAATATTAAGATAAGTTTATGCTCCATACCTATGTTCGTTAATTTGATATGAATTTCAAATATTGATATTTTCATTCTATAATTTACGTTTTATATATTAAACTGAAATGATCATATAAAAAGACACTTTATCTCATCTACTAGTTTACTTAGTAATACAGTTTATATAAAAAAGTCTTGATTCTCTACCCTAAGGTTTGATATATTTACCCAGGTTTTAGATAATGAATTGATTTTCAGTTCATGGAAGGCAACTTCTAAGACGGCCCCCAATAATTCTGCCCTCGTTTAATCTATGGGCTGGCCCAAATGATTCACTTTTAGTAAAAAGAATATGGCCAAGTATGGAGGCCATATTTGAGATTAGGTTACCAAAAGCCTGTGTCTTCTGTCATCGTCACACTGTCTTGCTATCTCCCTCACTAGCCATGATAGAAGTCAGCTACCATGCTATAAATTGCCCTATGGAGAAACCCATGTGGCAAAGAACTGATGTCTTCAACCAACAACTAGTGGCTACCCAAGGCTTGTCAATAGCCACATGAGTAAAATTCAGAGCAGACTCTGTCCCAATAGAGCCTTGAAATTGTGAGATAAATAATTACTAAATGGGGGGGGGTAATTTGTTACTTAATAATAAGTAACAAATATCCAAAACTGAGCTCATGGATTTAAACTGGTCGACGGTTTTAATTTACTAACATTCTTTACTTTATTGAAGCTCAGAGTGCCTCATTTGGGAAAAATGGGGATCTTTGTTCATGACTATTAATTTTTGATAGTCCTGCTCATCACATTGACAAATTTGTTCTATGCTAATTTTGTATGTCTCCTGACCCAGACTGGATTCAACCATTTTCTAAGAAGCCCTAATTTCCTTCATTCAATGGAAAAATGGCATTTCAAAAATACAATCAAGGTTATAAGTACAATTGACCTTAGAACAACATGGGTTTGAATTGCATGTGTCTACTTACAGGCAGATTTTTTTCAATAAATAAAGTTGGTTCTCTGTATCCAGGGTTCTGCATCTACATCCACATATAGAAAGTTCAGTATTCATGGGATGTGAAACCCACATAGGAAGGGCATACTTTTCTACAGGCAGGTTCTGCAGATCCAGCTGCAGGACTTGAATATTCATGGGGTTGGTATACATGGGGGTCCTAGAACCAGTACCCTGAGTATATGGAGTAACTACTCCATAGTCATTGTTACTGAGTTGGTTATTGTTTTTAGGCCCTTTAGATTAGATATATGAAGATAAAATACCTCCTGATTTTACACTTGACATCCAATTAAAATTCTTGACTACAGGATTTTACTTTCTTTCTTCTATATTATATGTGTTTATTTTCTTCCACATTGAGAATCCGGTTCTCAGGTATACAAAGTATAACATAATTTGATTATCCTAAAATTACTCAGCTTCTTCATCACTTATTTAATGACTGCGTATGACAAATACACAACACACAAACTTCAGAGTCTCTAAAGTCAAATGCTTGGGTGGGAATGCTTGGGAAATATTCCATTGTCCTATCCTCAGTAAGTACACTTATTTAAAACATTTTCAAGGACAATCCATTACTTTAAAAATACATTCAAAGATAAGTATTTAAAAGACATACTAAGATGCATATTCAAACTAAAATTTGGTAAAAGCTTAACAACATTTCTTTTTCAGAGAGTGAATTAAAATGCTTTGGTTTAAACCTTTTTGCCTGTATTTTTATGGACTCAGTGAAATATAGACTTGTAGTCTTTACATAGTCACTTGCCTATTATAATAAGACATATTTAAAAATAGTAGCCTGCATTCTTTTCTTTTCTAGAAAGTGATTATTTCCCCATATTATTGCTTGTATATGTATCTTTCCAAGCTAAATCTCAGCTTTATATTTCAAAGCAAATTATCCTAGCCTGTTACTGTCCAACCCATCTGTTGATCAATTAACATACCTAGAAAATTTTAGTAATGATAAGAATAATAACAACAAATGAAATAAATACTATTTATCTTTTGAGCACATATTGTCACTACGCCAAGCATTGTACCTTTATTATCACATTTAAACTATATATGTTAGTCCGTTCTCATGCTGCTAATAAAGATACACTGGAAACTGGGTAATTTATAAAGGAAAGAGGTTTAATTGACTCACAGTTCAGCATGGCTGGGGGGGCCTCAGGAAACTTACAATCATGGCAGAAGGGGAAGCAAACACATCCTTCTTCACATGGCAGCAGCAAGGAGAAGAATGAGAGCCAAGCAAAGGGCAAAACCACTTATAAAACCATCAGATCTCATGATAACTTACTATCATGAGAATAGCATGAGGGAACAACCCCTATGTTTCAATTACTTCCCACTGAGTCCTTCCCACTACACATGGGGATTATGGGAACGATGAGATTTGGGTGGGGACACTGCCAAATCGTATCATTATGTATACAGTCATTTCTTGTTTTCATGATCATTATATTCTGTAAAGTCACTGTGAACACTAAATTAAAGAATGCTGAATCATTGCTCACAGATGAAATACAGGGTTAGGTTCTGTGGAGCTCTTATCACAACATTTTTTATCAACCAATCATATATAACCTTCTTTTTTTAAGTATTTCTGTTTAAAGACAACTTATTTAATATAACTGGTGACTCATTAATACTGATCTCATGGCCAACAGTACTATAACTCATGCCTGAATGTAGCTTATCTAACACATATGTTTTCTGCATGAGACACATCATCATAGCCTTCTTGTGCTAGGAGACTCTAGACAACCCTTTAGCAATACATTTTGGGCCAATTTTTCTTTTTTCTATTAAAGTTCTAGGGTACATGTGCACAACGTGCAGGATTGTTACATATGTATACATGTGCCATGTTGGTGTGCTGCACCCATTAACTCGTCATTTACATTAGGTATATCTCCTAATGCTATCCCTCCCCCATCCCTTCACCTCACAACAGGCCCTGGTGTGTGATGTTCCCCTTCCTGTGTCCAAGTGTTCTCATCGTTTGATTCCCACCTATGAGTGAGAACATGCGGTATTTGGTTTTTTGTCCTTGTGATAGTTTGCTGAGAATGATGGTTTCCAGCTTCATCCATGTCCCTACAAAGGACATGAACTCATCCTTTTCTATGGCTGCATACTATTCCATGGTTTATATGTGCCATATTTTCTTAATCCAGTCTATCATTGATGGATATTTGGGTTGGTTCCAGGTCTTTGCTATTGTGAATAGTGCCACAGTGAACATACGTGTGCATGTGTCTTTATAGCAGCATGATTTGTAACCCTTTGGGTATATACCCAGTAATGGGATGGCTGGGTCAAATATTTCTAGTTCTAGATCCTTGAGGAATTGCCACACTGTCTTCCACAATGGTTGAACTAGTTTGCAGTCTCACCAACAGTGTAGAAGTGTTCCTATTTCTCCACATCCTCTCCAACACCTGCTGTTTCCTGACTTTTTAATGATCACCATTCTAAACTGGTGTGAGATGGTATCTCATTGTGGTTTTGATTTGCATTTCTCTGATGGCCAGTGATGATGAGCATTTTTTCATGTTTCTGTTGTGGCAGAAATGTCTTCTTTTGAGAAGTGTCTGTTCATATCCTTTGCCCGCTTGTTGATTGGGTTGTTTGTTTTTTTTCTTGTAAATTTGTTTGAGTTCATTGTAGATTCTGGATATTAGCCCTGTGTCAGATTAGTAGATTGCAAAAATGTTCTCCCATTCTGTAGGTTGCCTGTTCGCGCTGATGGTAGTTTCTTTTGCTGTGCAGAAGCTCTTTAGTTTAATTAGATCCCATTTGTCAATTTTGGCTTTTGTTGCTGTTGCTTTTGGTGTTTTAGGCATGAAGTCCTTGACATTTTGGGCCATTTTAAATAGTCTTTAAAAAATCTCACAAAAATGGGGGAAAACATAACACTACATAGATGGTAAAAAGAACATTTATTTGCAATATGAGAGCTGAAAAAAGAAGGCAGAATATCACCTTGTTTGATCTAAACTGGGATTAGATCTAAGCTCAGAACATATGTGTTGGATGACTCAAAGTTTTGCTCCTACTATGTGAATGTTCATAAAAAATTGCAAAAGCATCATGAGTATTAATTTTGTGAATAAAAATAAATTTTGGCAAGTTGAAAAATTTACAAATACGGAACCCGTGAATAATAAGCAATTCTGTGTGTGTGTGTGCATGTGCATATGTGTACATATATTCCAATATAAATACGTTTAACTGGAAATTTGTTTTACTTTTATGCATAATATACATTTGGAAGAAAACTTGAATATTAACCTTTTAATTAATTATTTTGTCAAAGTTCTATTTTTTCTTCTTAATTCCAAGCTCTGTTTTACTCTTTATCCAACTTTATTGAATAACTCAATTTTTATTCATCACCACTCCTTCAATTAAAAAAAAATCAATGAGTTTTAGCCTTATCTTTGTGAGAAACTATGGTCTAGAAGACTGGTCAATTAAATTACAATTTCTTAGACTGGGTCTAGGCATCAGAATTTTTAAATACTGATTAAGAAGCCCTTTAGATGGTTCTAACAAGTAGCTAGGGTTGGAAACTAGCTTTAAATATCAACATTGATACTGTGCTCCCTAGGAAGGTTCTAGAATAACTTTTTTAGAGTCACTGTTTTCTTTTTTCTTTATTTCTTCTAAAAAAGTGGGATACATGTGCAGAACATCCGGGTTTGTTACATAGGTATATGTGTGCCATGGTGGTTTGCTGCACCTATTGACCCATCCTCTAAGTTCCCTCCCCTCACCCCTCATCCCCCATACAGGCCCTGGTGTGTGTTGTTCCCCTCTCTGCGTCCATGTGTTATCAATGTTCAACTCCCACTTATGAGTGAGAACATGCAGTGTTTGTTTTTTTTCCTGTGTTAGTTTGCTGACTATGATGGCTTCCACCTTCATTCATATCCCTGCAAAGGACATGATCTCATTCCTTTTTTTGGCTGCATAGTATTCTGTGGTGTATATGTACCACATTTTCTTTATCCAGTCTGTCATTGATGGGCATTTGGGTTGGTTCCTTGTCTTTGCTATTGTAAATAGTGCTACAATAAACATACATGTGCATGTGTCTTTATGGTAGAATGATTTATATTCCTTTGGGTATATACCCAGTAATAGGATTTCTGGCTGGGTCAAATGGTATTTCTGGTTCTAGATTCTTGAGGAATCACCATACTGTCTTCCACAATGATTGAACTAATTTACATTCCCACCAACAGTGTAAAAGGGTTCCTATTTCTCCACAGCCTCGCCAGCATCTATTGCTTCCTGACTTTTTAATAATCACCATTCTTAACTGGCATGAGATGGTATCTTATTGCCATTTTTATTTGCATTTCTATGAGGATCAGTGATGTTGAGCTTTTTTCATATGCTTGTTGGCCACGTAAATGTCTTCTTTTGAGAAATGTCTGTTCATATCATTTGCCCATTTTGATGGGGTTGTCTTTTACTTGTAAATTTGTTTAACTTTCTTGTAAATTCTGGATATTAGGCCCTTGTCAGATGGGTAGATTGCAAAAATTTTCTCCCAATCTGTAGGTTGCGTGTTAGTATAGTCACTGTTTTCATATATCAAATGAACATCTCATCTCTTGCCTCATAAAATGTTGTGAGCATTAAATAAGATGTTATGTATTTAATTTTGGGTCCAGAATGAAGCATTCAATAAATACATATATGTTTTTTCTTTTTGTATTGAAAACCTGACATATCTTTCTTCCTCTGAAAGAAAGAAAGATTTAATTTCCACAATTCTTCGTAATGTGAAAGTATACCAAGCTCACTCCCTGTCTTTACAAAATAATACTCATTTTACTTTAGAGTGATACTCAGGATTTACAGATTATTTTTGCAGCCCTTCCTCCTACTATATATTTCTTCAAACATTCTACCCACTACTCAAATTGAACTTACCATAATTCTCCAAAAGTGCCACATATCTTCTCATATATGAGTATTTGTTCAACATATTTCCACTGCCTGAAATAATCAGGATCCTGTAGCTATTCCTGTAAGACCCCATCCATATTTATGCACAATGCAAAAATACCTTATTCCAAAGCCTATTTTCTTGGTCCACTTTCTGAGCATTCTACAGCCCTAAAACAGTACTAACTCAGTCTCTTTTGCAGTTCAGTGAAGTTCTGTATGTTTCTCTGTTATGGCACTACCAATTCCTCTTTTATATATCAATTGTCTGTGTGTGTATAATAAGTTCAGGACTAGAACATACACTCATTGAGGGGGGGCACATTTTTTATGCTTAACATTTGTTCCCATCCTGTTTCTGTGACCATGTTGAAAGAGAGGGAAACGCTGATATTGTTTTTTCCATTCTTGGCTAGTTGTTAAAGAGAAGGGTTCGCTCTCTAGTGGTAGAGGTCAATGTAAGAGACTATCAAGGACAATGGATGGCTGAGGGTTAAATTAATCTTCATCCCCTTCTAAGCTTGATATTGTCTTTCTGAAACAATTTTCCACTCGTATCTTGGAGGGAATCTCTTTTTAATAAGGAAGTCTGTTTCCATACATAGATATTCAATATATATTTGTAAAAGGAATTAATGTGTAAATTATGCCCCTTTAACCATAATATGATGGTTGCTATAGTGGACATAACACACCACTTAACGTAATCACTCCTTAATTTTTACACTATCAAACCTGTATTTCTCTATTTAGTGTTAAGAAAATTAATTTATAAAATAAAAAATCAAAATCAGATAGATAGATTGTGTCTATTCTTTTTCTTTCATTTATTCAATCTGATGAGTCTTTCACTCAGTAGAAAATTAATTTAGTTAGCACCTGATCTTCATGAAACAAGTAATTTTTTCCAAGCTCCTATTATTTTCAAGGAAATTATGTATTTAAAATAACACCATGTCCTATTATAATTGCTGAAATATTATGTGTTTAAAAACATAAATTCAAAATAGTAATATTAATCACACATATAGCAAGTTTTCTTAGAAATATATGTTTTTAAAGGCCTCTTTTTTCAGCCAGCCCTAAGTTCAAAGGATAGGATATATTTTTATGTCAATATTTTATAATCTGGAAAAATCAATAAATGATAAGGAATATGTGGAAAATATTTGAGAGTAGGCCTCCAAAATAATATCCTACATAATTAATTTAAAAGATAATAAAACATGACAAAAAGTCATATCAGTGTCATATTAATAAAATACTTATGTGATATTATTTTGCATGTTGTGTATATATACAAAATTTTTATAAAATGGTTTGTATAGTTTTTAAGCTTATAATTTAGGACATATGTTGACATAATTAATCTATGAGTGATAAATGATTTTCTTCTTATAGCATTCAAGGCATTAGTCCCATTTGCCATTTAAAAGTTGTATTTCTACTAAAAGTAACCATTTTAGTATATTGTAATACATTGTTTTTAATGGCATAAATTTAATAAATTTGCTTTTAAATGCCATTTACTAAATATTTTCACTTATGTCATATCTTAATCTAAATTATTGAAGTTCAGAATAGTATTGGGTTTAGAACCTGATTATCTTACTGCCCTTTCTATCCCTTAGCTGGCACACCTCTTCCCTTTAACCTGTTACAGGATGGATTGAGGCTTAAATGAGAAAATTTATGAAAACTGTAAGAGTAGTGTCAAATTATTATATGTCAGAATTAAATATTATTAGGTATTATGAGTTTATAAATGTAAATTACAGTAAGCAATATTATTTCTCTTAAAAACATCTAATGGCCCAATATTCAAACATAGAATCAAACATTCTGTGTGTGTATGTTTTCAACTATGTGCCCTGTAAATAGTAGTTCTCATAATAGAGGAGGTGTTTCAGAGAATGAATCAAGTGAACTGTTCCATCATTATATTGTGACAATCAATCAATAATGTATTTATTTGATGTTTTATACTTCTGCTCAAAATCCTGCATCACAATGATCAAGCAGTAAGTGTGTGTTTGTATGTGTGTGCATATATCCATACACAGTGTGCACTTCCATGTTGCTTGGGGTAAATGGATCTGTTTTCATATTCCTTACATTTAATGGGGAAAATAGAGGGAAGACATTTTCAGAATGTAGGAGAAAAATAATGAAGTAGATAGTGACTGAGATTTGTGTTACTACTAGTGCCATGGCCTAGGGAGGCCTTATTTAATAGAGAGTATCTGAGATAAGTTAATGTGATGAAAAAGAAGAAATTATAAATGTATCTAGCCAAAAAAACCAATTGAGGTGAATGCAATGGCAAATAAAAATACTCTGAGGCTGAAATAAGTTTATTTTTTAAATTCAATATGTCTATTTTCCTTTTATTTGTCCTATGGCATGTCATTATATTTTATTTATAATTTATTTTTCAGTGTTCTCTCTATTCTTCCATTTACTTCTTTATTTTAATGCTTCATTAGTGTTTCCTTTAAGGGTCTTCACAGTTTTTAAACTTGGTTCAGTCAATTTCACACTTCTTAGAACTTTCAAAACTTTAAATAAGTAGGTGCATGCCTAAGCAACATTGACTAAGTAAATAAACGTGCAGAGGAGGTTACAGTTCTTATTGTATGCATTCAGATCAATATAGGTAGCACATGTTTAATATAAGATGATCTAATTTAATATAAATTAAGAAAATTTATCAGAAAGGCATAGAATTCCTAAAATTATCATCCACCTGCCTGTCATCTATAAATGCTAACATCTATATGTTAATAATGAATGACATTTTTATGCAATCACTGGATACTTGCACTCATTGACTGAAGTTACCATGTACCAACTGCACTTTGAGAAAATATATCTGAGAATTTCATATATTGTATTTCAGGTAGATTTTTCTCCCCATCACTAAGTACCAACCACACTTCAAATTTTGAAATTGTACAAGTGTATATAACCCGGGGAGTTTATACAATTTACTAAAAACAAAACCAACAACCACAATTAAAAAAAAAACCTCAAATAATATAAAAATATATGGTGAACAAAAATGGCTCAATATATGACTGATCATGATAGCAAACTAACAGGATTGTTTTGTAGCAACTGTACAAAAGGCAAATCTTTCTTTGCCTTTGGCCATCATTCTCTAAAGACCAATAGTTGTATCAAGAAACTCTGCTGTGAAAATTAATTCATTTAAATGTTCCTGAGAGACATTCCAAAAATCAAAAACAGATGGTCAGTGGTAACATTATTATTTTTTTCCTAATTATAAAGTTAGCTAATTAATAACAGTAACAACTTTAGTAAAAATGTGACAACTACAATAATAGCTGCTGTCATTGATCAGTCTCCATGTTCTGGGGACAGTGCTAGGCACTGAGTAAATTGCAAGAATTATCTTATTTAATCTTCATAAAAATCTTCATGACATAAAATGCTATGATTCTCATTTTATAGATGTGGCAATTTAGAAATAGAGAGATTAAAATTTTTTTCAAAGTAGCAAAGGCAGAGAATATTTGAACCCAGGTTATCGGACCCTAGAACCTTGCCACCTCCTCCTCATCTAGTTCCAAGACATATGTATTCATTTTCAATCAAGAAATAATGAATCCATGAGATAGCTAACTTCTACAGGAATCTTGGCTGTGTTACACACATTTTAATGTACATGTAAACAGTCTAAAATGTTTCCTTAACAGGTAAATTGAAAATGAATGAAGAGAAACAATAGAATTGGGGAACATGAAGTTGATAAATAAATGTACAAAAAACAAAGAGAAAGGAAAAAAGGAAGGAAAAGACAGGGGAGGGGAGGGGAGGGGAAGGAAGCGTAAGGGGAGGGGAGAGGAAGGGAGGGTTAGGGGATGGGAGGGGAGGGTTAGAGTAGGGGAGGGGAAGGGAGGGTTAGAGGAGGGGAGGGGAGGGGAAGAAATGGAAAGGAAAAGGTGAAGAAAAAATGTGTGTCCTGTGGATGAAAATACAGTGTATTGATACAGTGTATTGACCTGTGACATTGAATTAGCAAACAGTGTTCTACACCAGAGTTTTTACAAATGTGGGTTTAAAAAAAAAAAAAAAAAACTCAGAATATAAAGTCTCACTGAGATGTACTAAATCAGAATCTTTGAGTGTTAAAATCAGGATTGTACATTTTTTAAAAAACACCCCAGCTAATTCTCTACGTCTTGAATTCAGGTTCCCTTCAACTCTCTAAAACAAATTATTTATTCATTATGAAAAAAATACTTATCCTTTTATGTGATACTAGGCCCTAAAAAAATTGGCAATCACCAAAATTTTAATTCCTGCCTCACTTGGTAATTGTAAAAACTATATGACTAAAAAAATCAGTTGAAGATGCTGGGAAAACTGGATATCTATATACCAAGAATGAAATTAGACCCCTATCTTACCACATATAAAAATAAAATCAAAATGGATTAAATAATAAAACCTAAGACTTCAAACTATGAAACTGCTCCAAGAAAACATCAGTGAAACTCCCCAAGACATTAGTCTAGGCAAAAATTTCTTGAGTAATACCCCACAAGCACAGGCAACAAAAGCAAAAATGGACAAACGAGATTACGTCAAGTTAAATAGCTTCTGCATAGAAAAGGAAACAATCAGCCAAGTAAAGAGACAACTCACAGGGTGGAAGAAAATATCTGCAAACTAACCATCTGACAAGGGATTAATAACCAGAATATATAAGGAGCTCAAACAACTTTATAGGAAAAAATCCAATAATCTGATTACAAAATGAGCAAAACATTTGAATCGATATTTCTTGAAAGAAGACATACAAATGGCAGACATATGAAAAGATGTTCAACGTCATTGATTACCAGAGAAATGTAAATCAAAACTGCAATGAGATATCATCTCACTGCAGTTAAAATTGCTTGTATCCAGAACACAGGCAATTACAAATGCTGGTGAGGATGTGGAGAAAAGGGAACCCTCGTACACTCTTTGTGGGAATGTAAATTAGTATAGCCCCCATGGAGAACAGTTTGGAGGTGCCTAAAAAAACTGAAAATAGAGTTACCATATGATGAAGTAATCTCACTGCTGGGTATATACCCAGAAGAATGGAAATCAGTGTAATGAAGAGATAGCTGCACTCCCATGTTTGTTGCAGCTCTGTTCACAATAGCCAAGATTTGGAGCAACCTAAGTGTCCATCAATAGATTAATAGATATAGATAAAGAAAATGTGGTACATATACACAATGGAATGCTATTTAGCCATAAAAAGAGAATAAGATTTTGTCATTTGCAACAACATGGATGGAACTGAAGGTCATTATGTTAGGTGAAATAAGCCAGGCCCAGAAAGACAAACATTGTATGTTCTCACTTATTTGTGGGATCTATAAATCAAAACAATTTAATCCATGAAGATAGAGAGTAGGAAGATGGTTACCAGAGGCTGAGAAGGGTAGTGGGAGGGTATAGGGGATGGTGCGCATGGTTAATGGGTAAAAAAAAAATCTTCAGAAGAATGAATAAGGTCTAGTATGTAGCAGCACAACTGGGTGATTACGGTTGATAATAATTTAACTGTACTCTTTAAAAATAACTAAAAGAGTATAATCGCATTATTTGTAACACAAAAGATAAATGCCTGAGGAGATGGATAGCCCATTTTTCATGATGTGATTATTAACATTGCCTGCCTGTATCAAAGCATCTTATATCCCCCATAAATATATAAACCTATTATGTACCCATGAAAATAACAAATAAAATGTAATATATATTAAAAAATTGGCCGGCCATGGTGGCTCATGCCTGTAATCCCAGCACTTTGGGAGGCCGAGGTGGGTGGATCACAAGGTCAGGAGTTTGAGACCAGCCTGGCCAACATAGTGAAACCCTGTCTCTACTAAAAATACAAAAATTAGCTGGGCCTGGTGGCATGCACCTGTAATCGCAGCTACTCAGGAGGCTGAGGCAGGAGAATGGCTTGAACCTGGGAGGCAGAGGTTGCAATAAGCCAAGATGGCACTACTGCACTCCAGCCTGGGCAACAGAGGGAGACTCCATCTTGGAAAATAAATAAATAAATAAATAAATAAATAAATAAATAAATAAATAATCAATTGAGGTTATGTGATATAGTAGAAAGAACCCCAAAATTAAGTTAGAAATGTTGTGTTTAAGACATACAGCTTTGCTTTCTGCTAGATGCATGACATCAAGAAAGTTAATGTATGTCTGACATTCAATTTGCTTATATTTGAAGTGACAATAAAATGACACACTGTTATCAGGATCATAAGAAGCAATGTGTGTTAATATGCCTGCTAACTTTAAAACATTATTTAAATATGTGTTATTATTAAATGAATTTGGAAGATAAGTTTACCTTGACATGCATATAATGTCATTATTATGGCAACAATTACACATTAACATATAGGGTCCAATTCCTTTAGTCAGTTTTCTAACAAGACTAAGGTTTTATTTTCTTTGGCTCCCAAATTTCTCTCCAAAATAAAAATCTCTTAATTCAAATGGACAGAATATATCCAAAGGGAAAAAGGAAGAAAAAACTGGCACATTAAAATGGGGGAATAAAAAAACCTACACCAATGTTTCACATCAAAGGAATTTATTTCAGTTGAGATATAGAGAAAAATTAAAATTGCCTCTAGTTTTTATGCCACATGAAAAAAAAAAAAAAGGTAGAAATGGTAGTGTCATTTCTCTTTAGCTCCCAAGAGCAGATCTTGCACTGTGCACAGTTTTTTGTGTCCTCTGAAGTCACCAGGAGTTCTATATAAGGAGTCCTTAGAGGGGAAGCCAGAGACAAGTATCTGACTTTTTGTCACTTCCTGTTCCAAATTTTGTGTACAGTATAATTAATGAAAGTAAGTCCGTTATAAAGTGGGGGATAAGACACATGATTTACATCCAAATTATACTTGGCTGCATTGCCATAAAAAGATGTAGCAATTCAGCTATATTCTGTTGCGATGACTGACAATATTTTTTCTTTATCACAATCCCTTTGATACTTATTGGAAATAATAATAGATGGTCACAATAATTTTCCTTTTCGTTATTTCATTACTTTGGTAAGGATGTCTGAGTGCTTGCATATTTTGTGATACACACTTTTCCTTCTTCTGATCCATCTTTGTCCCTTCTTTCAGAATACATGGGTATAATTTCTTCATCATTCATTTTGTTGAATATGATTTCAATTGTCATGTCAATAGTAAAATATAAATTCCTTCATCCTTAAAAGAAATGCTTGTTTCAGCAACATATTTTCCCCAAGAAGTTTAATATTAATGAGAGAACCTGAATTTTTCCACACCAAGCTGACAGATTGTGTCATAGATTTCTATGTCAAATTTTCAAGAAATATGGCACTGGAAGACAGCCGTACATAGCTCAGGGCAATAATACGTCATAAATGGGCAGCAACAATGTTGGTCTAAGGAGTAGATCAGTGTTGTGCTTTGGAAAAACATGACCTTCATTTTTTTGTATCTTGTTGTCAGTCTGAAATGAAGAAAGTAAATGTTGACCAGTGATAAAGCAAAAATAGGTAGTCCTCTCCGTTTTCATATATGCCTTTGGAAAATGAGTATATGAAATGGTGATAGAAAATAATCAACAATTCATCTAGTCAATTACCTTTATAATTGAGAGTGTTTTATTTATTTTGCCTGCATGAAAAGTAGTTGGGAGATAGAGAGAGAGAGAGACACCAACAAATTAATAGTTATTACCCATTCAGTGGCAAAAAATTAAGTAATATTTTTATTAATTTTCAACTAATTTATTTTTCCACATTTTAGTTTGTTTTTATATTAATAATCAATGAAGACTATCATTGTCACTTCTTTACACATTCCTGAATACCTGACCAATAGTATAAAACATTTTGAAATGTTCTAGTTTGTTGAATTCAGGGCTTTAATTTCATGATCGAAGTTGAGTTTGTCACCAAATCTGCCTTTTCACTAAATCACACATTCATTGTTCCTCTAAAAGGTTATGTACAAACACTTTGTACAAGGCTGCTCTATTTTCCTTTCTCAATTACTCTTTTACCATTTACCTGAATCAACAACTATTTAAGTTTCATAATCTACTCTCCAACTATCACATTCTCTGATTTTGGTTCATTACCATTCTCTTTGTGAATACGATTTTCCTTTTCTACAAATTGCACTAATCATTATAATCCTTGAAAGGACCTCTTGTTTGATGGGAATATGAAATTTCATTTGTCAAAACCATACTACACAGAAGCAAGACAACTACCAGGAATATGATCTGGCATCCAGAGATATCGTTAATCTTCCCAGGGTTCCCAGGGCTCCCAGGCTTCTAAACTGCAGACTTACTAGACTGAGGGCTGTATTCATGCTTTGCTTTAATACAGAATGATTTTTCTGTTACCTTTCTGAAGATGTTGCAATAGCATTTAAGTAATTAATAGGTTGCTTTTCTGTGAACTTTGATGAATTTACTACACCTGAGAAGTTTTCACCTGGAAAGTGTAACTACAAGAGGCTTGAGTCATGTAAACTGCACCAAAATAAAACTGAGCTTCGTTTAATACTCATTATTACCCCTGAATCAGAGTACTGTTTGTTTTGCAGTAAATGCAACTGTTTAGTAGAGATGGAATTATCTTTAAAATTGAGAAACTTTTCGGCCACAGTGGTAGAATGCAGTATATTCTGACCTTTGTAGATAGAACTGATTTTATTAAATATAACTGGAATAGAGATATGTATAGATACATAGATCACCAGACTTATAAATCTATTTATTTGTATATCGTCTATCTTCATGCACTCGCCCAAAAAGAATATTCACACTAGTTTATGAAAGCAAGACTAATTATGATAAAGTTTAGTTCTAACTGTCCAGGATGTAAAATTCACTTGTACAAATAATGATTTTAAGAAAATATAAACTGTATTAATATAGGGTTTATTAAATTTGCTATAGCATGTAAAAGTTAGTTAGTAACTAATGGACTTAGTGAAAACATTATCTTTACATTCAAAATCAATCCTTAGGCTATTGAATTGGAGGGGAAGGAGAGAAAAGTTCTTTACTGAATAGGTTACACTTCATATTGTTGTTTTCACAAGTATTGTTACCAAAGCTACAAACTCTGATTTCACAACCCCTGTACATATTTATCGATCATCTTGCTTTCGGTAGTTATAAAATACATTACATTCAAGTAATTCAGATGTTCAAAACAAAAACAAATAGGTTTCCAAAAAAGCTTCACCTCAATTAGGAAGCAGAAGGCCTACCAGATTATTTTATTTTTCTTTAGAAATAAATAACAACATAGATAATCCATCTGTGATCTTAGTACTCTGACCATCAAATAGTAGATTTTTTATCTGTTAATGAGTTAGGAGCTAACTGTGATAACCTTGTTGTTATTAATACCAAAGACCAAAATCCAATCAGTATAAATATCTGTTTATAGAGGAGAGAGAGGGACTAGCTAAAATATTGTCCCTCATAAAAACATAGTTGACAATGAAATCTATGTCAAATCAACATGTCTCCTCATTTATAAAGCTTTGCTGCTAAAAGGTACAAAATATATTGGGTATCTAAAATGTGATAGAAATAATGAAATACAGATTTGGGTCCTGAGGAGGACTAGAAAGATAACTTTTTTTAAGGCGCTGATTGCTAGACTCCTTAGTGATGTGTACTGTAGATAGATAACAGAAAAACAAAACAGTAATTTTTATAGGAAGATACCTTTTTGTTTATATACATTTTGATGGTATTTTATTTTGCAGTTTCAAACATTATGTTTTATTATGAAATATACCATTACACTGTAAAAAGTACACTGTTTGGAGTTCACAGTGAGCCCAGCATTTTCTAGATTAGATCAATGCTGAAACCAAATATAACAAGAATCAGCTAAACCTGGGCATTGATTGGACATCAACCTTAGCTTTTGATATTTCTTTCTGTGATCTGCCTGCTTCTAAAAATTCTGTGCTTTAATCACCAGAGAGCATGGGTTGGAAAGGCTCATTTAGATTTAAGGAACTTTGGCTTTTAGCAGTTATATTGGCAAAATAAGTACCAAGATTGCCTGATAATGATTGTGTCTATATGTGAATACTATCATCATTTTTTCTCACTTGAGAAATAATTTAACTCCAACTGAAGGATTGAAGGATTTTTTAATAGATTCCTTTATTTCAAAGCTTAAATGAAACAAGGATAAATAAAAAAGATCATTATTTAAAAAATGCTTTTATGGAAATAATAGAGAAACATTCTTTCATGTTGGAAAAATAGTTTAGAATTGAGTCCCTTGTGACTCAACATTTATCATTTTCATTTATTTAGTGAATATCATTTAAGTAATAAGTCCTAATACCTAAAAGGTTCATAAAAATTCAAAACTTTTTTAAACAATAAATAATTTACTTTTTATCACTATGTGTACGGTATTTTTTTTAATTCCCACTAGATCAACAAAGAAACTAAAACATTGAGTAGCAGAATGATGGGTAGAATTCTTTTAAAGAATCAGTAAAGGAAAACAATGTCTTCATTCTCAATCGATAATGCCTAAGTTGTATTTACCTGGGCCCAGCAGAAACTTGTTTGATATGCCTCTGACAACAGTTTATTACCATTTTCTTTAAAAAGATAAACACAATATTAATACCATTGCATTAAATAAATATATTTATAATAATGAAAGGAAAATGTTTTACTCATGAATTTACATAACACATTGCTTAATATATTGATATTTGAACACTGTTGTGCCTTACAAAAAAGTTTCATTTACCCACTGAAATGAAAACATTCATAATGAGCATAAGCTGATACAAATATTTTACAGAAAGCTAAATATTTCATAGCATCTACATTTGTTGAAATTTAAAGAGGCTGTAATAGAAGAACTTTTGGACAAATATAATCTAACTACTTTATTATCTAAATCTTGGTCTTTGATAAAGCTCATTTCAAATGTATGACTCTAACACATTCAAGTATTCAGTAAATTGAAATGAGGCAACTGACTCATGTGAATCCTGCTAGACTCATTATTGACGACAAAAAAGGGAAATTAGTGATGTAATTATGTAAAGGATTTATCAACAAGATAGCTGCATTATCAACAGTGCAATGGTCTTGACCAAGAAGATACATTAGAAGACATTTTTGTTCTCCATGTTCTTATTCCTTAGGTTTCTTGCCAATTGGTTTGCACTGGAGACATGTTACTAATCATGTATATATGATGCAGATGAATGTATGAGAAAGAGAAAGTGTAGGGCTTACTAGACTGGTAACCATCATGCTGTTTCCTGTCAATTCTAGAGCTACGCAATGCATAGAGCCCTAAGGGTATTTTAACTTTATACAATTTTATTTCATTATTTTATAAGCTAGCACTACTAAGTAAGAGCAGTACTGTGGCCTCCCTGTTCTGCCTAGCTATTACCATGGTCATATTACAAGGATGATTTTCAAAATATTTAAAAACTTACAGCACTGACACCAACCAATTGGAACAGATATCAGACTTTTCACCACATGGTGCAGATGCTTTACCAGGAGAATATTAGAAGAATATCATAGTGATGCAGGTTGCTCTTTATGCAAGAAACTGGGAATTGTAGGTGAGAAAACACGTAAAGGAAACATGGATCTCTCAATTCTCTGTCAAAATCAAAAGTCCAAAATAAAGTTGTTTTTTTTTTTTTTGAGACAGAGTTTCGCTCTTGTTGCCCAGGCTGGAGTGCAATGGCGCGATCTCAGCTCACCGCAACCTGCACCTCCCGGGTTCAAGCAATTCTCCTGCCTCAGACTCCCTAGTAGCTGGGATTACAGGCATGTGCCATCACGCCTGGCTAATTTTGTGTTTTTAGTAGAGACGGGGTTTCTTCATGTTGGTCAGGCTGGTCTCGAACTCCCGACCTCAGGTGATCCGCCCGCCTTGGCCTCCCAAAGTGCTGGGATTACAGGCACGAGCCACTGCGCCCGGCCCAAAATAAAGTTTTAATATAAAAAATCATAGAAAGCAACAACAGAAAGGTATATATTTTCCAGAGAGAAATAACCCCAAATTATTGCCTTATCTCCTGACTGACCTTACATTCGTGCACTCCATAAAGACAGCACAATGTGCAGATTTTCATAGCCATCGCCAGTGTGAAGTGAAATACTATCTTCTTCCTTTGCAAAGTAATAGATTTGCCACTTGGGCCAGGTTCTTCGACTTGGTTACTACAACCATATGTGGAGTCTCTACCTCTAGGGTACATTTTTAAAGTAGCAAGATTCTCATTCTCCATTCCCTTGAAGGCATTATTTGTTTGGAACATTAGCTAAAACTATTTAAATAAGCAATTTAGAATTGTAGTTTCAAGTAAAAATGGCAAAATTTGATACGGGGGTATCAATTTATAATTCATATTTCTTAAGTACTCTCCAAATCCCTCAGCAGTGCTCTGTGAATGTTGTAAATTCAAAGCAAAGAATTGAATAGCAATTCTGAAAGCTAACAAGGTATCAGGTAAAACACCAACTAGTTATAGAACATGGGGCTGACAACACAGTATCAGGTGTGGTGTGCTTTTGTAATGTTTAAGTGGCTTTACTGAAACATTATTCAAAGTTCTAACAATAATATTAAAAAATAGTAACCATGCCCTAAATCTATTTGGTTTTTATTTGAAGAATAATATTTCAATTACAGATTAAACTTTAGTAGATGAATCACATTTCTTGATGCATAAGAACTTTTTAAAATATTAATTCCAAGCATTTCTTCAAGTTTTAGAGTTATGCTAGTCAAAATATGCAACCCTAGGTGGCTTAAGGTATTGGTTACTTTCATCTCCTTACATTGCCGGATAAATGTAATCAAGGTTCCCACTCGTCTATTTTCTAAGAGAGACTGACATTGCTGAAGCTTACTTTATATCGTTCAGAAGTCTACACTTGAAATGGCTCATATTTATAATCCTCTGGAAAGAAAAAGGATTAATTTAGAATGCAGGTGTTAATGTGTTTGGACCATGCCTATGTCTGTATTTCTGTGATACTTACCACATTTATTGTTAGTCATTTTATGACTGCTCCTATTAATATGCAACAACTCTATGCCAAGATCGGCACCTTTCTTTCCATTTCACTCTTGAAAGGACTGAGATATACTGTAAAGAAAGAGGAAACTTACCTATCTGCTATTAATGTTTTCTGTTCTTATAAAAGAATACTTCAGATGCCTGGAGTATTCTTGCACTTATCACAATCAATCACTGCATTAGCTTAATAAAAAAGAATAATTTTATTACTTTTTTTCATTATTTCCATACATCATGTTGAATATTGATATTACAGCAGTCAAAATAACTGTGAAGTGTTTCCCTTGATATCTTGAATCTCATTAGAAAGTGATTTAACCCTGCCTTTGCAGACAGACCTGAGTGATAGAGCCTGAATATATCTGGTCAGGCCTTAAACAGCTACATCTACATAACCTAGAAAAATAATTGTTGGAGGCAGAGCATGGTTAATGTCCTATAATTGACTTAGAAGGTTAAGTGACCTCTTAGAAGAATGTGAACTTATGAATTAAGCAGTTCTTTTACTCTCATGGGGCAGTTTATTCGCCAACAAGAAGTAACTGTTAATGAGCTCCCTAGCTAGCAAAAGCTAGATGTAAAGTATGTAAAACTTCAGAATGCCTAGTACTTCATATAGTAACAACAAAAGTTAGGTGTTGAGTTCATTCAGATCTTAATGGATCAAAAAAGAATAAGGGAAGCTTGTTTTAAAAGCTGAATAGCAACAAAATTATTTTGGAGTTTTGTATTCATGATAATTATTATAAATAGAAAATTTTAAATGCCTTTAAAGTTTTCACACAAAACATGGAAAATTTTGAACTTTTTAAAGTGGAAATTCATTATTTTTTCTCTACCACAATTTCACTTGGAATTGGAAGGTACTCAAATCCCATGTTAAAATATTATTAGAATACAAATTGTCATTCAAGGAGGGAATTGGTTTTAATTTAGTATATAGAAATTTAGCATCCACAATGAGTTAAATTCTGTGCTATGCACTAGGGACACAGTGATAAAGAAACTGTGGTTTTGTTTGATGAGGTTTTTTCCTCCCATCAAAGAGCTTCCTGTCAAGTGAAAGATTCAATAACTCAGTAGAGTCAATGCCAAGAAGTAAATGCTGTGTTGTGGTTATACCAAGGAAATTATGGAAGTCAGGCCCACTTCTTTTCCTCTACACAGATTGGATCAGCATAAGTGATATCACTCTCAGTTGCTTTGTTTTAATGTGGACCTTTGGGCTGGGAGTTATAGTCTAATGAGGACTAACTTTTCACTAGTCAAGTACAGAGCATATACTTAGCCATAGGTTGGACTGTCATTTCTTCCTGGAGTTCCTAATCATATAATTTACAAAGACAAAGTTTTTTTTAAAGCCTAATAAATCAAAGAAAGGAGCATAGTTGGCTGAGTCAAAGGTTTGGCAACAGCAACCACTATGAATAGGAAACTGAATAAAAATATTAAATAGCCATCTGCTAAAAAATAATAAAAATATATTTGTTTCATGCTTAATATGTTTAAAAACAAGGCCATGAATTAGATATTGTGTTCAAATCCAGAATTGTGGAAAGAATACAAGAGTTGGATGCAGAATCGCTAGCTGTTCTTTTTTTTTTTGTAGTTTTCTATATTTCCTGTAAGAGGTACATTGAAGAGCATCACACTGCTTGATGGCATCCTCTAGGACTAGATGACTGGTCTACTGAGGCTGAGGCATCAGATAGCAGAGAATCAGAAGCATTACTATGACTCTTCTCAATGTCTGATTTCTGAACCTTCCACTGCTCTAATATAGTTTATATATTTCCAGTGTAGTTCTGTATAGTTCAGTGTTACTTAAAGTATAATCTTGCAGCCTCATGAGAGACCTTGTTAGAAATACAAATAATCAAGTCTCACCCCAGACTTAATCAGAATCTTTACTATATGGGCCCTGGAACTTGTATTTTAACAAGCCCTCAAGGTGATTCTGATCCTTAAATTTGAGAAGCATGACTATCAAAGGGTATATGATCCTAAGAATTTATTCTGTCACTCGTGAAAGTTCTTGCTTCCCACAAGTAATCAGCCATTTCTCTATTCCCTAAATTTCTTTTTACTTTTTCCCTTTTTTTGGACAAATTATTCCAATTCTACTATTCATCTTGCTATCTCACCATGTCAAAAGACTCTCTCTATAGTTTCCTATATTTGATATAAACTATCACTATTTTTAATAGGCTTTATATAGTAATATCCTGAGCTGAATTGGGTCAGATTTGGGTAAGAGCAACACTTAAATGCTCCAAAAGCCATTTCTTATGGTGACCTTTTTCTCTCAGGCTAGTGTATACACAAGCACAAGTATTTATTTGGAAGGAATAGGAGCTACAAGAAACTTAGGAAATAGAGAAATTGATGATTAATTGTGGAAAGCAAGAACTTTCACGAATGGCAGAATAAATTCTTAGAACCATATACCCTAAATACTTTTTTGGAACGAATAGAGGATATAACATTATTCATGTATATAAACATACACCTTTAGAAGCAAATGAACATCACCAAGAAGATAAAGCACTAATAAACGCTCAAACTTCTGTACACTTCCTTTAGGAATCAGGAACATAGAAGATATAAATGACGCCAAGCAAGAAAACAAAGCCCAATGGTAATCTAGTTAGACGAGGCAAATCTATGCATACTTTTCATTCATTTAGGAAAGATCTAGCAATCTCTTACGATGCACCGAGCACCATCCTAATTTAGAGACAGAAGGCAGTGAAGCAAATAAGAACAATTCTTTCTCTCTTCAATTTTAGAGCCTTGTCACTGAGGCAGACATTGTAACAAAACAAAATAAAACCAACACCCCTCCTCCCTACACATCCAAAGTACACGCTAGGTTATAGACTCTGACGTCAGGGGGACCAGGGTTTGTATTTTTGCTCTATCATTGACTACCTCTTTAACCTTGGACAAATCACATCTTTAAGCTTTAGTGTCTATAAGAAAAAGTTAATAATAGATCCCAGTATTCGAGTTATTGTGAAGATTAAATGATTCATGGTAAATGGCTGACTCATTGCCTAGCACGCAGTATTTAATGTTAATATTTTACTGTATAAGTAGATATGCTGTGTTAATTGAAAGAAAAACACAAGGTGTTTTGAGAATATATAACCAAGGAATCTAATTAAGATTCCATACAAATAGTGCAATCTTATACTAAACTAAAACTACTCAGTTTTCTGTATACTTATGCTTTCTGTAAACTATATGGAGTTGAGGCTTCCAGGAACTCTATGTGAGACTGCCAGCTTTGGTTTTTCTAATCTGATATTAGTAAGGTAACACTGATTGATTCACCTTAGTTCTGAAGCAGAATCGTAACATAAAGGACTGCCAGTATGTCCCCTGGTCTTGTTGGCTGGAAATGTTATTTTCATACAACCATTTTCATTTTTAATCGAGCAGCATTGAAACTTTCCAGATTCCTTGCTGTTTGGCAAATGTTTTAATTGGTTATATTTTGCTACCCTGGGCACACTATTAGACAAAATTGCGACAAAAGACATCAATAAAAAGCAGAAAGCTTCAGATTGTTAAAATCGTGAATGTTATTAATACTATTAAAATGCTAATTGCTGTTTAGAGGAGATTCAGTTGCAATTCTAAAGGAGGAAATGCTTAGGCTGCAGGAGCTGAGGCATGGATTGTTTGTTCCCTAAAGGGGAGAAAATTCACTTTTGTTTAATTTATACGAACAAGAAGGCATTCCAAGGAGGTACACTGAAGTGACTGTAGACCTCCTAGGGTCAGAGCCACCTTCAGCTTCACCCCCACCCTAGGTGGTCCTTAATTGCCACTACAGATTGCCTGGCTGGAACTTATTGTTTGCACTGCACATGACCTTGGATGAAAACTAGAGCGCTATGAATTAATCCCTGTAATATTTTGTGTTTAACATCTGTGTTGTCACCAGCCATTATTCAGAGGACGAGAATAAAAAAAATTGCCAGATCTATCTCCTATTACTTTTTTTTCTAAGTCTACGC
The DNA here is from genome assembly GCF_028885625.2 of Pongo pygmaeus. Taxonomy (NCBI): domain Eukaryota; kingdom Metazoa; phylum Chordata; class Mammalia; order Primates; family Hominidae; genus Pongo; species Pongo pygmaeus. The sequence continues at coordinate 149,570,726 of NC_072373.2, read as the reverse complement.
TATTGTTTCCCAAGGACTCTCTAAATGGATCACCTATAAATGAGTGAATCCATTCATTTTCTTTATTTTCTGAAACAAAAGTCTACAGAATTTAGGGAATAATACCAAAACGAAATAAGACTATTTTTTCAATAATAGGAATCCCCCAGATATCTCAATTTCCTCTATCTATATTGCTATCATCTCTCTTTTCTTTTCCAGTATCTGTTTTAAAATAGGGGAGGATTCCAAAGCACATATATCAAAATAAAATGATTTCATGTATCAGTTACGGCTTTATTCATTGACGAAATGTAGTCACCACAGGGAGAAATGTAGCAACAACTTAGCATCCAGAAATAATACAGAACACTGTGCTGCATTAAATGAAAAATACCTGCAAGAGGAAGTGAGTTAATAAAAATTCAATTACTCAAATGGGAACTTTTCCAAGACCCCAGGGTTAACACCTAGATTAAACTCTCACTCTCACTCTCTCTCTCTCTCTCCACACACACACACACGCACACACACACCCCTGGCTTTATTAGTTGTCAGAAGTGTTTAAAATACTCTTTTTCCTTTTATATAAATACAAGAGATAAAAGTTATGGCTAAAATAGTTTTTATATCATCAAGCTGAGAACTAGTTTTACATAGGAAGCTAACAATAACAATAATAATAATCACAAAGATTAGAAAGAAAATGACAAAGTGTGTTGGACACGACACAGAACAGTTGAAGGCAGACCCCAACACTAGGCTGTAAAATTAAGTAATGAACAGTCGCTGTAGAGGGCAGAGTGACTCACAGAAGAGTCAGATCTCTGGTCTTTGATTTCATAGCTCCTTCTTAGATCTTCTCTTAGAGGTTATGGAAAGGAATGATCATCTTGTGAGGCTATTTAGGGAATCTGAACATAAAAGAAAATAGAGTTACAGATGGGTGTTAAGAGACCATTTTACTCTACTTCAATAATGTGAAAATCAGAGTAATCAGCATGGAGAAAAAAATAAGTAAATATGAGCCTAGAATACATCCTATACAGAACTTGAAATATTTTTATAGCCCTAATGTGTACTGAACTTATGTGGAGAGAATAATTTCAGAATGATATATTTAGTTGGGGAGCCATACAGACTGGGCTCTCTTAGATACTAAGTGATTATGGGAAGCAAGAAGTGAGCAGCATGGAAAAGAAATAGTAAGAATTTAGTTGGAGGAGGAAGACATCTGGAGGTTCGGCCCCAGTTAAAAATTCATAGGCAAATCCTGCTGGAAAGGGAGTTAGCAGTTTAATGAATAAGTTATTATCTAAACACCAGGAGGTTAAAGGTTAACAGAAAGGACTTCAACAATGATGTCTTAAGTACTCCTAACTTGACATATAATGTTTAGTGTGCTGCCATTTTTTCTGAGTGTTAGTTTTAAATAGACTATTGACAAATTACAGATTTTTTTCATGTATTGAAATTATATTCCAGATGATTTTGAGATTTACTGGTATAATATTCTCCTCATGAGGTAGGATGGAAGGGAAGGAATAGAGAAAAAATGTTCTGCTCTGAAATGAATGTGGTGTTTCCTGACAGCATTTGTCAAGGTAAGGTGTTGTCTTTAAAATGGGACATCTAGTTTCAATTTACATTATGCTTATTTCTAAGACTTCTATTTTTTGAGTTTTATGAGTTGATTCTCCTTTCCTCTATCATTTATTCAGATTATGACCACATGTGGCACTTTCTTGTATGGAGTGGTGAAAGTGGGGAAGGAAGAGAAAAGATATTTTACAGTAATGTCATATAGTAATCCTGTTAAGATTGGAGTTTATGAAAAAAACATGAGATAAAACATTATCGTGATATTTCTTATATCAAACTACAATTTTCATTCCCTCAATTATTTTTATGTTTTAAAAATGTTTTTCCCTCTTTTTGTCAAAGGCAGCCTCAATAACAGTTACCATATCTCAGTGTTTATGTTCTTAAGTCTTTCAATATTATTAACCAATCTTTCCATTTCTTTAGTAGATCACAAGTTTTAAAGGGTGTATTTTAATATAATACTCCTATTATAGACCTATAAAATATTTAATTAAGAGAATATAATTTTCTTACTACGTTTCTGTGATTATTCATACCCCTGCTCCCTCTTCCCAGAACACTTACTTGCTCCATTAGATTCTTACACAGGACCCTTTCTTTTTCCTATCATAATTTCCATCATAATGTGTTATCTCACAGCCACTTTTTCAAAATATATTTCCTTAGACTTAATTAGATTAAGAAAAGAGCAGTAACTAAGGCTTCTACCTTTTAATGAAAGCTTCCTTAGCTTTACAAATACCAGGCCAGATCTCTGAAGTTACTGCTTGAAAAGACCTGATTCTAAAGCACTTTTATCCACATTTGACTCTCTTGAGGCATTTGTTTTTTCCACTTCAACTCACTTAATTGCACATGTCCCCAGTCAGACTGCCTAAAGAGAATGACTGTGTCTATCTTGGTCAGTTTTTACCCCGGCACTTAACACAGAGTCTCAAATAATGCAGGCAAACAACAAATATTTGTTATATTAATTCAGATTCTACATAACGTAGAAAGCAGAATCAATCATCAATGTAATAGATTCTGCTTAATTATAAAGTAATAATTTAAAATAACAATAATAATGATGATGATAGTTGACATTTATCAAATCTTCCCTAAGTGCCTCAGACTTTTCTAACCATTTTGTACAAATTGAGTATCACAAGTCCAAGAGGTAAATGCTATTTTAATCTTTATAAAGGAGAAAACTGATCACAGCAAGTTTGAGGACATAGTCTTTAGTCAAGCACCTAGTAAGGGGTAGAGGTGATACTGACACTGTGTTAACACTTTTAAGCCTCTGACATTTTATTTGTAAAGCAGCTGCTTAATATATCTAAATAACTAAACCTCCCTTGCATTCCTTTTACTACCTATCATGCAGTTATTATTTCAATAAGATCTTTATTATGCCTTAATATTCTATATTTCTCTTCCTAATTTTCTTTTAGAGAAGTGAACTGTATACAAATAAATTATCCTAATCATTTTCAAGTTATTATGCATGCCCCTACTCATTTGTTAGAAAACTCTTTTCTCTTAATTATCTTCTTTTCTCACAATAAATTGGTTAAAGCTCATATTATACATATTAGTTTTTTAATTTCTTCCTGCTAAGATTAACCCATGACTATTTGAGAAACCTTCAGATTTGTCCTTGCAAACTTGAACTGCCTCTGGTTAATTGGTTCCTTCTACAGTTCTTCCTTTCTACCACTGACTTGCAGTTACCTCCAGTTATTGAGCAGCTCCTCACAAAGTTATTTGATCTTGAATCCCTCTTTTCTAGAAGACATGCAATCTGTTACGCTTTAATTAGCAGGATTATCCTAGGCTATACCTGTCTTCTTCACTAACAGAATTTCTACCTCATATTACTTCTGATTATCAACAACTGGCTTTCTTAGCATCTAACACACTGGAAATTCTGTGTGCTTGATCCCATTTTTAACAGTGCCAAATGTAAATAAAATATGGTTCATGTGGCAAGGATATTTATTTTTTCTATTTTTTAATTAGTTTTATGCTTTCAGTAACTAGTAGATCAAGATGTATTTCATACCCCTTAGAAACCTGTAGTTTCTGTATGGTAGAAGATTTAAATAACATTGTTATTTAGGGAGATGTATTTTTGTTTTCTGACTGATTTTTTCTCCTCCAAATCATAAAGGCTTTGTAAATCACTCTCAACATTTTATGAAAGTGACTTGCAAAATAAGATACTTAAATGTAAAATCTTAGTTGTCAGCCATCAATAAAATAGGCTGTATTGGCTGGGGTCACTCAGTTGTATAGTGTCATCTGGAAGTGAAGAATCCTTGGAAAGTTTTCTCTACTATCACCAACAATTTTGGAAATCCATATACACATTCCTGATATTGATACAGACTGTATTCCCAATAGTAAAGTATTTTACTTGAGACATTGAAGATTTATCTTGTTCTTTAGAACAGTATAGATTGCTTAATTCAGCCAAGACATTTCAAAAGTTGGAAATTATATTTCCTCTATATCTGACCAACAATATATTTGTAATTTTGAAATTTTGAAATTTTGTTTCTTACACATGAACTGACAATGCATCTTCTGATCAGTAAAGAATGCTAAATTGTGTTAACCAAATGCCCTACATGTTAAATCTATTTCTAATTTTCAAAACAATTTACAATGTCTACTACTTTTAATTCTAATTATGTAAAATGCTCTAAAAACGTACATTAAACACTCATCACTACCTCTAAAACCTGCCTCCATTGATAGCAACCTGATCCATTTCACTATCATTGTTTTCCCATATTACTAGTATGATAACTAGTTGCCTTATTATACCCATGATGTATTCCCTGCAGTCTGTTCTCAACATAGAAGTCAAGTGAATTCATCTCTTCTTTGCTCAAAACCCTAAGGGCTTCCTATCAGAGTAAAAGACAAATTCCGTTTGATGACAAGATTATTTTAAATCTATTCTTCCATAACTTCTTTGACTTCACCTTCTTCTAATTTCCTACTTACTCTTCTCCAGTGCCTTTGGCTTACATGTGCTATTTTTTTATTCCTTTTCTTTTCTTTTTCTTCTTCCTCTTCTTTTTTCTTTAATAAAAAAAATATGGACAAAATTATTTTCCCTTGTTTTTGTTTCTGTCTAGAATGTTGCTCCCCTCAGAGGGCTCACTTCCTCTCCCACGATAAGAGAGAAAAACAGGAAGGGTAACGGAAATAAGTTAGTTTTAGAAGCTGTGAACATGTAATTTTTAATAATCTAGGATTGAATTATGATAGATATTTCTTAATACACAGGATTATTTTCAATATCAGTCAACATGAAAATTTGAAAATAAATGCTTGATGTGATGTATAACACAGACCATCCTGCTTAATATGCACACCAATCCCCTTCTAGTATGTTTTCTTCTGCTGTTAAGACTGGAAAGATTTTTTTATTTTTATTTTTTTTGAAACAGAGTCTCGCTCTATTGCCCAGGTTGGAGTGCAGTGGCGCAATCTCGGCTCACTGCAGCTCACTGCAACCTCCTCCTCCAGGGTTCAAGCTATTCTCCTGTCTCAGCCTGGCTAATTTTTTTTATTTTTGTTATTTTTTTTTAGATAAAGTCTTGCTCTGTTGCCCACATTGGAGTGCAATGGTGCAATCTCAGCTCACCGCAACCTCCGCCTCCTGGGTTCAAGCATTTCTCCTGCCTCAGGCTCCTGAGTAGCTAGTATTACAGGCTGCACCATGATGCCAGGCTAATTTTTGTATTTTTTGATAGAGACAGGGTTTCACCATGTTTGCCAGGCTGGTCTCGAACCCCTGGCCTCAAGTGATCCACCCACCTCGGCCTCTCAAAGTGCTGGGATTATAGGCGAGAGCCACTGCACCTGGCCACTAACTTTTGTATTTTTAAGTAGAGATGGGGTTTCACCATATTGGCCAAGCTGGTCTTGAATTCCTGACCTCAAGTGATCCACCCCACTCAGCCTCCCAAAGTGCTGGATTACAGGCGTGAGCCACCATGCCCGGTCAAGATTTTTTTAATACAATGTATAGTTTCCCTTATAATTATGGTTTTGGAAGTAAGACTTCGATTTGGAGCTTCATGGAATGAGAGGCAGGACAGAAAGTGTCCATTTTGCTGCTGGAGAGTGTAATATTGATGTGCAGTTCTGGACTAGCAAATATAGTTGAAATGTCCCAATTCTATAGTTAGCCTTCTGATTCCACATCTTGCCTAATCATGGTTGGCTGAGGCAGCAGTTTCCTTTATGGTCAAGTTCTACAGTATGGCTTTGTGACTAATTGCCTGTGATAAGTCCCTTTGTCTTTAAAGTAGAACAGATTTTGTTCTCTGTGACACTGCTGACTGAAACAGTTGGTGTGTTTTTAAATTTTTTTTCTTAAAGTGCAGAAGATTGCATTATCTGTTAAAATATGACTTAATCTTTGTGATCTGAACATGACACAGAACTTTGGGAATATGCCAGCATACAAAAACATTTTTGTTTAATCATGACATTTAAATGAATCCTCTACCAAGATAAAAGGAGAAAGTGATGTACTAGTAGGGCAGAAATCCACTAGATTGGTTCAAGTTTATATAGCATAAAGGAGTACTACCTTTTGTAACCTCTTTGATTTTTTTCTGCTTTTGAAGAACGAAAGGTCAAAAATAAAGCACTGATGGAAACACAAGATAAATAAGGTAGGTCTCGTGGCTACATGTCATGAGAAAAGTAAGCACAACATTAGAAAGAGGAAAATGTGTCAAACATATTCAGTTAACTATACTATGTTAAGATTAAGATATACTATTGTGCTGGAAACACAAAACATCAAGTGTTTCACAATATGATAAAATATTTTGTCCCTGCTAGTGACTCAAATAAGTATGTGTTCCTTGCCATTTACAGAAAGGGCATGTCTTATTATTTCTCAATATTATGAGTATGTCAATGCATCTTCACATATATGTAAATAAACTCTTGGGCAGGTCATCATTTGGACAATGATTCTATGTATTTTCACAATGGATATGCAAATTTAGTCATACATACATATGAACAACAAATACATATAAACAAATCATCATTATCATTATCATCATCATCATCATCATCATCATCATCATCATCATCATATCTTAGGTATTTAATGGGCACCTATTTGCTTTGAAGTTCATTATGTAATGGAATTCAGGTAAAAAGCAAATGGCTTCTCATTGTAAGCAGCTTGAAGTATATTTAAGAAAAGAAAACATACATTTTTATTTTATGGTTTACTGGCTTACTCTCTACTATCCACCATCAGAAGTAACAGGACATAATTTAGCATCCTGGAACTTATATCTAAAAAAGATATTGCGGTAATCTATGATGGGTATATATGATTTAGCAGAATCACCTGAGACTAAGACATGTGGATTTAATATAAAGTAAGATAAACTTGATATGATCATCAACAATGTAATAAAGTTTGAGGCTGAAATGCCAGAATTATAATATTTAAAACAAAAGATAATCATTTTATTATAGTTAAATAATACATTCAGTTCTAAATACTCTATAAGACACACACATACACACACAGACGGATGGATGGATAGATAGATAGATAGATAGATAGATAGATAGATATTCTCCTGGAATATTTTTAGGCAAGAAAAGTAAGTATAACTAAAATACCTGAAACTCTGAAAGCTTGCTTTGCCCAGAAAAAGGAAGACGATGGTAGAAAGGATCAGGAAATAGTTGCCAGGTATGAAAGCAATTTGACATATTTAGTCTCAATTAAAAACAAATAACTTTCTCTTAGAGATGTCAAGAAGTAAAATATACTTAATCAAAGGATACCAAGCTATCTGTCAGAGGAGCTATTCAAGCAAAATTTATTTGACAAGTGGGTTGAAATGATTCAAAGGAAAGCCCGACCTCTGAAATCTATTGGACCAAACTTTAATTTCCCTTTCAACATCAAAATACTATGCGTTTGAAACACGCATTAAAATAAGCATACAAGTCAATAAATGCCAGTCACCAGATAATTTGTAAGTGCTAAGAGAGTTTAGAGATGGAAGAGAAAATAACTTCTATGGTGGAAAAAAATTCTCAAAAAAGTAATGGGATTTTAATTGGACCTTTAGGGGAAAAAAAGAAGAGTACATGTTGTAAACATTCCAATAAAGGGAAGACATCAGATCAAAGATAAGAAAAACCCAAATAGGTATGGAATTTTCAGGGGAAAAAATGATAAAATATTCCATTTGTATAGTTTATACCAATTTTCAAAATTCAAAACAAACATTACACATTTATTCTCATAATGCCCCTGTAAGGAAATAATGTTACCTACACTGCAAAAAGAAATGAAAACTTAGGCTGGTCACAGTAAAACTGCAACTAGGACCTGTACTTTCTAACTTGCTTACAAGTATTCATTCATTCTACTCTATCTTAAATGACATTCCATGGAGCAGAGTGTAATTTTTTTTTTTCATAGTAGATGTATATATGAGTCATACATCTTGGAACTTGCAAAGAAGTTCTAAATTTGGAGCACTGTGTAATACATATTTATTGTTCCACAATTGAATATGTGTTTGCATGGGAAATATGTTTCTTTGAAGGTATTCTTTGAATCCAGTTATTTCAAAGATGAATAAATTATATACCATTATGGCTTCTTTCATGTTGCACGTACAGCTATTATAAAATCTTGGGTTAAAGTTAAAGCAATTCATATAGTAGTAGTTATTGTTGAACTTTTAAGATGCTATGCTTATTTTTGCTATGTGGAGGGAGAAAGTCCAAGCCTTCTATTTATGTTCCATCTCCCTGAAGCACCCATCCCCTTGTTCTTTTTGCCTGAATAACTACTATTCATCAAATCTTAGTTTAAATGTTACTTCTTCATGGGAGTCTTTCCGAGCCCCTCTTATAGATTTAGTAAGTTTCCCTTTTGTATGTTTTACAGCACTCTGTATTTCCTGTTTGTAACACAAATCATAATTGTAACTAAATATTTTGCAGAGTCATGATTTCTTTAACATCCAGTGTCCTGAAAGACTGAGTTCTAAGAGAGCAGGGACTTCTTTCCTCTATATCCCCAATAACAAACACAAGAACGTGCACCTGTAGACACCTAACTATTTTTGAAGCAAACGAACAAATATATGGGTGCTAAAATTGAGTGAACCATTAAAAAAAAGTGCTGATGATCTTTTAATTAGTAATTATTGTTAAGTGATAAGTTTCATTGCAGCATAATTTCTTATTTTTTTCTTAGAAGCTGTTTCTGTTGAAATTTAGTAAGATCCTCTTTTCAAAACAATAACAAAAATGAATATATTTCCTTTAGCACACTTTTTATAAGGTGACTCAAGAAACTGGGATATCCTGTAGAATATCAGGTACAGCAAGTGTTGGAATTATGCAGCAATCAATCACAGGATGGAATTTTTGAAACATTTTTGGATGAGTGTAAAGAAAAGAAACTGAGTGTGTGCTCCTGACACAGGAATAGGTATTTAATAAAATAAATACAGTTTATAGATTACATGGGGCCTTTCTGTGCCTGAAAGTAGAGGCATTTGCTGATTTAAAAAAAAGTGAAAGTAATTGTGTTTATTTTCATTAGTTTAGTCACTCTTAGTTAAGACTTTGATGTAGGCTACCTCTCCATAGGATGAGCTTCAGTGAAATCATCTTTAAATGCAATCACAGCACGTCATTAATTTACATACATAAATTATAAAATATACACATATACGCAGTCCCATCTCTAACAACCTTTTTACAAAATGCTACTTGAAAAAATGTTAATAACGTTAACCTTTCCAATGACAAATACTTTTTCTTCTTATATGTCCACAAGTCATCAGACAAATTTACCAGGGGTGTTCCAAAAATAATGAGGAAGGATACCGTTTGTGTTCATAAATTTAGTCGGTTTGTCTAGGTGGAAGGATCATATATCATAAGTCTATAATTTTATTTAAGGTATGTGGTTTAAAGACTTCTAATAAACTTGATATGCATTAAAGTAGAGAAGAGTAAGCAAAAAAAATGTTTTCCTAAAGATCCAACTAGTTATTGATAACTGTTTAGATGAATAATAATCTCACCAGAGGTGATATTTCACATATAAAGATATTGAGATACATGTTCAAAATATCAATATGTTGCATAATATTTAAAGCATATTCAGTAACAACAGTTTAAAAAAATTCTAATGAGATACATCTCACCAAGTACATTTATAAATGGAAAAGCAAAATTTAAATGGCATTTGAGATTGATTTCATGCATTCTATCTAGTATTATCATTTTATCTCAATACATAGATTTCCACAGAGATATATAACTAGGTCATAATACAATCTCCACACTTATTACTAATTAATTATGTGCAAATGGAAAGAGCACTGATCGCAAAAATTTGCCAACTCAACAACACTTGAACCATGGAGGGTTATATTGCCAAGTGTTGAATTTGTCAGTTCTCAAATTATAAAAGATTAAGTCACAGGCAGTATTCATATTACTGCATCATATCTGTAAAAACTTATTATGATTTATTAATGTGTTAGTCATTGGTCATCATTAACCCTATAGAAAATCAAAACTGTCAGTCAATTAATCCCTATTAGAGACTAGCCATGGAAAAAACCCTTGGATGTCTCAATCACCTAACATAATAAATTTTTATGGCCACATTTACTTACAGTAAAATACACTCTACCAATATGTAACTAAAATATTATTGAAATATAATGTTACTATATGAGATATGGATGGCAGACTAATTCATTGAGACATCAAAATTATAGTGGCAAAGCATTTTATGTGTTGTATAATTCCTGTGATGTAGCAGCTTCTTTTTTTTTTTTTTGAGATGGAGTCTCACTCTGTCACCCAGGCTGGAGTGCAGCGGCACAATCTCGGCTCACTGCAACCTCCACCTCTCCGGTAGAAGCAATTTTCATGTCTTGGCCTCCCGAGTAGATGGGATTACAGGTGCCTGCCACACCATGCCTGACTAATTTTTGTATTTTTAGTAGAGACGGGGTTTCCCCATGTTGGCCAGGCTGGTCTTGAACTCCTGACCTCAGGTGATCTGCCCGCCTTGTCCTCCCAAAGTGCTGGGGTTACAGGCGTGAGCCACCACACCAGGCCTGATGAAGCAGTTTCACTTGGTTATTAAATCAGTAAAAGTCTAGGAAAATGGTGACTTTTCTTAATAAAATCTCTCTGCTATGCGCACATGAGGATACACAGTGAGCAACTGAATTTATTTTGTAATGTCATAATTTGTCTTGTGTTGAGAAGACAATATAAAACAAAGGTGCTTCTGAGCTCAATACTACACTGCTTATGATGAAACCAAATATTACCTCTTCTAGTTCAGGCAGTTGTTATCTTGGTAATACCCATCCTAAGTCATTAAAACAGTAATTGAAAACTACTTAATTGTAGTTTTCTATAATTATTATTATATGTAATTATTAACTACTATAATTGTAGGTTTTATTATTCATCAAAATAAAGGACTGCTCACAAAGTACATCTTGTGTCATTTATGAACAATCGTTACTACACTACAAAGCAATTGAAAATACCTATTTCCATGAAAAATAATTGTAAATATATTTATTAATATAGTTCTAATGGATTTTAAACGAAATAGCACAATATGCAAGAAACTCCTATTTGCCTAATTCATCCCCTGAAAGAGCTAACTGGAATTCCTTGAGCAAACATTATTTTTAAAACTATCAAACCCAAAGTAAGTACTTCTGTGAAAATAAAAGAAAATCAAATGACTTTCCTGGAAGACAAAGAAATGTGTTCTAATATTTGAAAAAATAAATATCAAACACATTACATTGCTCCTGGCTGTAATATATAAAATGTGATCTCAATGTACTGTGAAAACTGAGAAGGTGATTGGCTATTGTAGAGTTTGTAAACTACAGTAGGATCTGTGTTTCCTGTAAGTTAATGTCACACATTCTAAATTGAGATTTTTTTAAGGATTGTACAATGCAACATAATTAACTTCCATATGCTATGAATAGCTCAATATTATATGACAAATCCAAGAATTACAGAATCAAGAGATTTAATGTAAAAGTTAAGGGTATTTTCTAATTAATTGATACTTTAAAAGTAAACCTATTTCAACAAAACAAATAAAATGAGAAAATAAATGCAAAAGCAGTTTTTAAATTAAAAACAATTTAAAGTTTGAAAAAGTAGTATTCAACGCTTTCTCACTTTCTTTGCCCATGTTTAATTATGAACTATTAGAATATGAAAGCATTATTAACCACTATAAATCAGTGTAAAAACCAGTGGTATAGGTTAGGAGCTACATTTTTGAATTATGTTTGAAGCAGTTGAAAAGGGTGAAGGATTGTGTGGGAAGTGGTGAGGGGCTGATGGAATCAGGCCAGGTTTTGCTGGACTCTTGCCTACAGTTATAATTAGATGAGTTAAACCTTATTACTGGTACAGAATGTATCTCTTTTAGAAGGAATTAAGAATGTCCTTAAAATTTTACTCAACATTTTACCTATTAAAAGCATCTAAGTTACTCCTATCAGAGTAGATACAACTTTACGTCTACACCTAGAGATAGGTGTTGATATAGGGCCACTTTATTTGTAATGTAATGGGCATTTTTAATGTAATTATTAATTCAAGGAATGGTTATGATCTTAAGTGCAGCAGAGTAGAACAAGACACGTTGAATCAAATATATCTTAGTTCAAATTCTCACTCTTATCATTAATGTGAGGAGTGGCCTTGAAAGTTCTATAACATGCAATACATTATTCATCAGCATGTCTGTTTTATTCACAGCTGATAATGCCTACAACATAGTTTAGTGTCTGACACATGCTAGGTTCTCACTGAAAACTTATTCCTGGCATGCAATAACGTGAAATCTTATCCTTTAAATCATGCATCAGCTCTATTAATGTTTAATATGAAGCAAAAATGACAGAAATCTTTGAGAAATAGTCTTCTGTAATTTGGTACTTGACATTTGGCCCCTTAAGAGGCTTCAGGGAATCTCTAACACTTTTATGTAAAATTTACATGTTATGTAAATTTGTATATTCTGTGTAAATTTTCTAGAGTTTTATGACTTCATTGTTTATTGAGATACCGTTTCAAACCTCTTCCATTAACTTGCTGAACTTCTTTGTGCTTCAGTTACATAAACTTGAAAATTATAGAATGAATGAGAAATTAAATGAAGTAATATATGTAAAGTACTTAAACAATGACTGGTATATAGTAAAGGTGTCAGAGGCATGTGAACCAAAACAACTTCATCTTGAGTAGGAGCTGGGTAAAATGAGGCTGAAACCTACTGGGATGCACTCCCAGACAGTTAAGGCATCCTATATCACAGGATGAGATAGAAGGTCAGCACAAGCAAGGTGGCTCATGCCTGTAATCCAGCACATTGGGAGGCTGAGGCGGGTGGATCACGAGGTCAAGAGATCCAGACCATCCTTACTAACACGGTGAAACCCAGTCTGTACTAAAAATACAAAAAAATTAACCGAGCATGGTGGCATGTGCCTGTAGTCCCAGCTACTCAGGAGACTGAGGCATGAAAATCACTTGAACCTGGGAGGCAGAGGTTGCAGTGAGCCAAGATCGTGCCACTGCACTCCAGCCTGGGTGACACAGCGAGGCTCCAACTCAAAAAAAAAGAAGGTTAGCACAAGATACAGGTCATAAAGACCTTGCTGATAAAAGAGCTTGCAGTAAAGAAGCAGGCTAAAACCCACCGAAACTAAGATGGCAATCAGAGTGTCCTCTGATCATCCTCGTTGCTACACTCCCACCACTCCCACCAGCACTATGACAATTTACAAATGCCATGGCAATGTCAGGAAGTTACCCTATACGGTCTAAAAAGGGGAGGCATGAATAATCCACCCCTTGTTTAGTATATCATCAAGAAATAATCATAAAAATGAGTAACCAGCAGCCCTTGGGGCTGCTCTGTCTATGGGGTAGGTATTCTCTTATTTCTTTACTTTCTTAATAAACTTGTTTTCACTATATGCACTCGCCCTGAATTCTTTGTTGTACAAGATTCAAGAAACCTCTCTTGGGGTCTGGATCTGAACCCCTTTCCTGTAACAAAGACACAATAAATGCCTATCATCAGTATCACATCCTTATTATTTTTTTATCCATAATTAATTTATAGGTATAAGGAAATGCAATGCTTAGCATATCAAGAGTATAATATATATTAGATTGCCATAAAATGTTGGTGAACCAACTGAGGATTAAGCTCTGATTCTTTTTTAATCTTGCCCAAATTCCTACCTAAGCAGTTTGGTGAGTCATGCCCTACAAACTATAAATTTTCATCAGATGGGTTCTATTTAACTCTATATATCATGATTTACTTTCCAATCTGACTCTGGCATAACATTACTGACAAAGAAGAAAATCCAAATAGTTTATGTCAAAACATGTTTAAATATGTTTAAATATTTTTAAATGCCCTGCAGAGCTGTCCTTTTTGGGAGAAAATGTGCATCTGTAAAGAATCTCTATTAACATAGCTAGATCTTTTTCTTCCAGGCCTTCTCAATCCTGAGGAGATTAACTGAGAGTCTAGCACCTTTTATAGGTCTGAATAGGAAATATTTGTCATCCATCATCTCTAAGGTCAGCCACTATGAGACTTCAAAGAATCTTGTTCTCCACAATCTTTTATCTTAACCTGAACATTTCCTTTCTATTAATCCTAGGTCTTTAGACAAACTCAACCAATTGTCAACCAGAAAATGTTTAAATTTACTCATGGCCTGGAAGCCCACCTGTTCCACTTCAAATTGTCTCACCTTTCTGGACTGTAAAACACAAAGTAGAGGTTCCTCTTGAAAGAGACTTTCCTCCCAGTCTAATTAGGAATACATAGTAACTTCTCTTAGAAGCAAAATTTAGGCCAGGCGTGGTGGCTCATGCCTGTAATCCCAGCTCTCTGGGAGGCCGAGGCAGGCGGATCACGAGGTCAGGAGATCAAGACCATGGTGAAACCCTGTCTCTACTAAAAAAATACACACACACACACAAAAATTAGCTGGGTGCAGTGGTGGGCGTCTGTAGTCCCAGCTACTCTGGAGGCTGAGGCAGGAGAATGGCATGAACCCGGGAGGTGGAGCTTGCAGTGAGCCGATATTGTGCCACTGCGCTCCAGCCTGGGAGAGAGAACAAGACTCCACCTCAAAAAAAAAAAAAAAAAAAAAGAAGCAAAATTTATTCAAAGACCAGTACTAACATTCTTAAATATCTGCTAGCCATAATACAGAAATCAATGTACTTTACGTTCTTAGCTCCCACAATTTAGCCTAAATATTTGCCCTAGCATTCTTATACCAGTCCAAGCAGGCATTAGGCCATAGCCTGGTCCTCTTCCTTATCTGAAGATGTTTCTACCTTTCTTAGCATTCCACAAGTTATTTCCTACTTCCTTTGTTCTCCTCTGCCTTCGCCTCTTTTAAAAAGTTCTAAGTTGCTAGCCAGTCTGGACAAACAGAAAATGTAAAGTCCCGTTCCAGCCAATAAAAACCAGACACGGCAGTAAGGTGGACACATCTGGTTATAAATGACCCTGTCTCCTTTGTTCAGTGTACTCTCATGACAAAATTGCTAGCAAGTGTACCCTTTCTGCAGAAAGTAAAAAAAAATAAAAAAAAGCCTTGCTGAAAAAAATAAATTTATGTTCAAGTGCTATTTCTTTGTGACATCAAAGAACAAACATTTCTAACATGGACCAAACAAATGTACTTCTCAAATGTATTTGATGTCTCATGCCTCTTTAAAATCTATAAAAGCAAGCTGCATCCCAACCACCTTGGGCACATGTTCTCAGGACCTCCTGAGGGCTGTGTCATGGGCCACAGTCACCCATATTTGGCTCAGAATAAATCTCTTCAAATATTTTTACAGAGTTTGACTCTTTTTGTCTACACAACAAAGGTTAAAAACCACTGTTATGAGTAATAAGAATGGAAATTGTAGGAAAAAGATCTCTAAGATCTCCCAAAATTTTCTGTTTCATAAAAACAATGAAAACACTGGCAAAAAACATTTTATTAAAACTCTAGAAAATAATGTAACATGTGCAACAATCCAAGGATCATTTAATGAAGAAAAGCAGTTTAATCTTATTTAAAATAGTGAATTTTGTGGTACTTTAACTTACCTTATTTTTATCCTCCTCTTTCCAACTTCATGGTACTCTTGAAAGCCAACAGCTCACAATTACAGTGACAATGAGCAGCCTAGCAGCCACTGGAGATGACTTAACAGATTTGTAGCTCTCCTAAATTCCCTGGAAAACCCAAATCTCAGTATTTGCTTTTATTTGGCCTGTCTTATAGATGTGCTAATATAATCAGTCCTTTCCCAAGGGACAATTGTCAAAAAAAAATCAGTAGCAATTGCTTAACATCACACATGCCTGGGGCAGTGATAGCAGTTGAGGCTAACAAGAAGCTGAACAAAAACTTAAAAGGAAAAGAAGAGAATGAAATTGCCATAGGAGGATTTGAAAAGTTCTGACAAATTCCTGGGAATGTTGAAAGACACATTAATTCATATGGCTGTTCACACACCAAAGAAACACCTGAAAAGTTTTGAAGATTTCACCTCTGGCTGACCTTGGTGCTTTATGAAAGCAAATAGTACAGGTTAAGGAAGAGTTTAAACAGCCTACCTGAGCATTGAAGGCATACCCTAAATCACTGGATCCCCCTGCCAAAGGCTAGGACACTTGTTGGCTTTCAGTCATTTAAGAAAATCTCTGTCTAATTATTAACCAACCACTAAGCTAATTAAACAGAAGCTTCAATGGCAACATATTTAAAACAATACACACCATAAAGATTTAGCTCAGGAAAGTCATGAAACAAATAGCAACAACAGCAAGCTCTGGGTCAAAGAGAAAACTTGATTTCCAGAGATGCCACACAATATTATTTAAGATGTCCAGTTTTTTAAAATACAAGACATAGAAATAAGTATGGCCTGTACAGGGAAATAAATAAATAAAAATAAAAAGGAGTCTTATGTTAAGAGAACTAAAGGAAATTATAAAACAGTACCTCACCAGCTAGCATATAGAAAATACTATTATAATAAAATGATTTTTTAACAAGAATCAAGTACAGATTCTGGTGTTGAGAAGTATAATAATTGGAATAAAATATTACTAGAGAGGCTCAACAGAGCATTTGAGCTGGCAGAGGAAAGAATTGTAGGCTTTAAGATAGGTCAATAACTATTATCCAGTCATGGGAAAAGAAAGAAGAATAATTAAGAAAAATGAGTACAGCTTCAGAGACCTATGACATGTAACATAGGTTACCATAGGTGTGTGTGTTAAGTACACCAACACACACAGAATAGGAGTTTCAGAAGTTGAGGAGAGAGAGCAAAAAGCAGGAAATATAATTGAAGAAGTAATGACCCCAAAACTCCTACACTTGATGAAACATATTAATCTACAAATCCAAAAAGCTCAATAAACTAGAATAAACTTAAAGAGATCCATATCTAGACATGTCATAATCAACCTGTCAAAAGCAAAACACAAAGGTTGAATTTTAAAAGCAGTAAGAGAGAAGATGCTCATCATGTATAAGAAATCATTAGTAAAATTGCACGTGATTTCTAATTAGGAAAAAAAAAAAAAAAAGAAATCCAGAAGGCAGTGGGATGACACATTTGAAGCATCAAATGAAGATATCAACCAAGAATTCTATATCCAGCAATGTTATTCAACAAAAAACAAGGAGCAATTAAGACATTCTAAATAAACAAAAACTGAGAGAATTTGTCAGTGGTAGGCCTTCCCTAGAAAAAATATTAAAGAGAATTCTTCAGGCTGAAATGAAAGACTACTAGATGGTAACTCTAACTCACATGAAGAAACGAAAGAGCACAAAGTTAACTACATGGATAAATATAAAGACAGCATTAATGTGTTTTTATCTGTAACTTTTACATCTGATTTAAAATACAACTTGTAGAATAATAGTTATAATTCTGGATTGATGGACATATGTATAAAGTTGTAATTTATAAAATTAATTCCATAGACTAGAGTAGAGGGAATTTGGCTATATATAAAAATATTTAACAAACTAAAAATAGGTGAAAACTTCCTCAACCAAGTAAGGTCATCTATGAAAAACTCGCAACTAACATCCTACTTAATGGTGAAACACAAGCTTTCACTCTAAAGCAAGGAACAAGCCAAGGATATACACTCTTGACACTTCAATGTTGTGCTGGGGTTTCTAACCAGGGCATTTGGGCAACAAAAATAAATTTAAATTATCAGATTGAAAAGGAAAAAGTACAGCTATCTCTATTTGTAGAGGACATGATCTTGCAAATTTGAAAATGCTAAGAAATCCACAAAAATACTATTTATTGGCCAGGCACAGTGGCTCAAGCCTGTAATCCCAGCACTTTGGGAGGCTGAGGCAGGGAGATCATGACATCAGGAGTTCGAGACCAGCCTGGCCAACATGGTGAAACCCCATAATTACTAAAAACACCAAAATATTAGCTGCACACCTGTAATCTCAGCTACTTAGGAGGCTGAGGCAGGAGAATCGCTTGAACCCAGGAGGCAGAGGTTGCAGTGAGCTGAGATCACACCACTGCACTACAGCTTGGGTGACAGAGCGAGCCTCTGCCCAATGAACAAAAAAAAAAAACAAAATAAAACAAACAAACAAAAAACCTATTTATTATAGCTCATGAACAAATTCAGCAATAATGCAGGTTAGAAGACAAATACAGAAAAATAAATTATATTTTCAATAATTAGAGGTGAATAATACAAAAACCAAAATAAGAAAACAATTCCATTTACAATTGCAATAAAAAATAAAATACTTAGAAATAAATTGAACAAAATAAGTGCAAATATTATATAGTGAAAATGACATACATTATTGAAATAAATTTTATAAAAACCCTAAGGTAATGAAAAGACATTTTTGAATTCATGAATTGGAAGACATTATTATGATGATGCCAATATTCCCCAAATTTATCTACAGATTTAATGCAATCTCTATAAATATCCCAACTGCCATTTTGCAGACATTGACAACCTGATTCCAACATTCATATGAAAAGGCAAAAGATCCAGAATAGTGAAAGCTGTCTTGGAGAAAAAAATAAATAAAACAAAACAAAGTTGCAGGATTCACACTTTCGAAATTAAATTTGTAATGACTCTTGAATTCCCATTTCAAAATTTAGTGAAGACATTGTGGTACTGGCATAAGAATAGGCATATATAACAATGAAGTAGAACTGAACATTCAGAAATAAATCTTTACATTTATGGTGAAATAATTTTCAATAAGGGTGCCATAATTCAATAAGAAAAAAATAGTCTTTCCAATAAATGAGGAGACAACTGAATATTCACATACAAAAGAATGAAATAGGAACCTTACCTCACACTATAAATAAAGATTTACTCAAAATATACCAACTACCTAAATAAAAGAGGCAAAACTATAAAACTTTTTGTTAGAAAACATAGTCATAAATCTCAGTGATTTTATATTAAGCAACGGTTTCTCAGATATGACACCAAAAGCACGTATAACAAAAAGAAAAATAAAGAATAAATTGAACGTGGTCAAAAGTAAAACTGTTGTAGAGGATACTATCAAGAAAAAGATATGGAAAGACACCTCACAGAATGGAATAAGATATTTGGAAATATTATTCTGATAAGGTTGTAGTATTGAGATTGTATATGAAGAACTGTTGCAAATCAACAACAAAAAGACAAGTAACCAAATTTAAAATGGGTGAGAAATTTAAACAGACATTTTTCCAAATAAGATATACAAAGAGCCAAAGAACCCAGAAGGATGTTCACTATAAATCATCTTTAGAGAAATGCCAATTAAAATCACAATGCAATACCACTTCATACCCACTAATAATGTTGCTACAATTAAAAAGATGAGGATGTCGTCAAGGATGTAGAAAAATGGAACACTCCTACATTGTTTCTGGGAACATAAAATGGTGCAGCTCCTTTGGAAAATAGTTTGTCAATTCCTCAAAAAAGTAAAAGAGTTGTGTTACCTCAAAACGCCACTGCTAGATATGTATCCAACAGAAATAAAAACATATGTGCACCCAAGAATTGTACACAATTGTTTGTAACAACATTATTCACAGTTGCCAAAATCTGGAAACAACACAAATTGTTTAATTGATGAAAGAATAAGCAAAATGTGGTATGTCTATACCGTAAAATATTATTTAGCCATAAAAAGAATAAAGTACAGATACATGCTACAACATGGATGAACACTGAAATATTATGTATTGTATGTCAAAGAAGCCAAACAGAAAAGCCATGTGCTATATTATTGACATTATATGAAATGCACAGAATAGGTGAGTTTATACAGACAGAAAGTAGATTATTATTTTCAAGGGGCTAGAGGAAGGATGCAATGAGGAGTGACTGGCAGTGAATGTTTCTCTGAGGGGTATCTAATTCCAGAAATTAGATAGTGATGATGGCTGCAGAATTATTTCAAAACAAAGTTTAAAAAAACACTTCTATAAGAAGTGCTAATATTTTTATGGCTTCATTGCAATAAGAAAAATATTCAATGCTTAATAAGTGCCAGGAATGAGATATGCGATGGATAAAGGTACACATTTTTTAACCCTCAGTGTATAGTGTAATGTAAAAGACAGACATATGTGAGAGAATTATATTAAAATGTATCAACAAAAATGCTGGTATTATGAAGCAAAGGTACAAGGGACGGTGGGAGCTGATGCTAGGGATGACTACAAGGGGCATAACTTTTAAGAAACTTAAGAAAATAAATTTTGAGCACACAGAATGACATACTGAATGAAGGGAGATGAATCTATAGAATCAGAAAGGCCTTGAAGAACCTTGTTAAGATTTTCATATTTATCTGTTGAGCAAAGGGAAAGAAAGCCATTCTAGAATTTTAAGTAGAAGAGATGAAGTACTATGATCATATCCGTATGAATAGAAAGAAGGTGTAAGAAATGCAGGAGAGAAAACAACAGCGAAAGGAAGAAAGCCAAGTAGGAAAACAGTGTAGCAATCCCGAAGATAAATGATGGAGACTTGAACTGCTACAATTACGACGACACTGGAATAGTGGAAAGGTAAATGAATCGAAGAGCAATTTAGGTGGCAAAAGGGACAAGACTTAGTGATGGATTACACATGGTATTTGGGAAATGATACAAAGTTCCTGGAAATGTGTCTGGACTTCACAACTGAGTTTGTGGGAAAAGATTTGGGTTCATTTTTAGGACGTGATAATGTTATGGAGACATATAAATGGCATTAATAGGTGTTCAAAAAATATTTATTAAAGGCTAGTATTGAATGAATAACAAAAAACCAGTTGGTTGTAGCAGTCTGGATCTAGGCCTTGATGTAATAATTTTGGCTAGGGTCAAAGATCCTTTTTTAGTACTTGATAATAAAAACAAAAATATTAAGAAAGTGGGAATCCTAATACAGAAGGAAAATGCTTTACAAGTAAATAGTTAAGTAAGGAATACATACACATTTTTTAAAAAAAGCTGGAGTGTTGTTGTAACATTAGTTTCCAAATCCTTCTCACCAACTAATGGGTGGATATCTTACCCAAGCATAACTATGAAAAATGTCTCCATCCTGTTCTTAAGATTTCTTACTGACCTTGTTGATATCTCATGATTGTATCATAATAAAAATGTCTCCATATATAGTTGTTTAGTACTAATTGCAAAGAACATCTAATATTTCTGTCTAGAAATTTTTAAAGATCGCTTGTTAATGGAACAGTATTTTCAAATAAGCAGTTTGCTTTTATTGTGCTCTGTATAATGCTGGCTGATGGTGGCTTTTATTCAGTGAATGGTACTTCTGTTCAGAACTGTGGCTCTCAGCTTTGTGTAATCATCCTAATACTCCAATGTGCCCCTGGCTGCATTAGTTGGATGAGTTATCCTCAAGTAAGTTTTAGTTTTCCTCTCCCCCTTAAGAAAAAGCTATTTCTTTCTTTTTTTCCATTTTTCTTATTTGAATACAGTAATGAAGTAGAAGAAAATAGTAAACAATCCCACAATAAATAATGACATGTAAGATTTTGGGATATATTCTTCCAAACAGTACACTTAGTATATTATAAATCATTTAATGTAACACATACCAGTTGGTTTGTAAAAATACATATTTTCATTTTCAATAGCTATCAAACCTAAGTTATTAAAACCTGACTTGAAATTACTAATATAAATTATATAACATTGCATATCATTAATGTATTATAATTACACATTTAATGTATTTTTCATATTTTGCTTTTATAAACTAAGCTGTAATAAGCATATGTGTGCATCAGTTCTAGTACATTTGTGTCAATATTTCATTATTATAAATTCCTAGGAGACAATTTGCTAATTCAAAAGATATGTGCAATTTAAGTCTTTTGATACATATTAAGAAATTTGTTTACAGGATAATGCATACATTTAGTCTCTTCCTGATATGTGTCTTCAATCTTTGTTTTTGTAACTAGATGCTGTGTTGAATATTTGTGTTGATTATAAACATTTTAATTTTTTTTGTTTTCCCAGTAAAGTCCTACATAAAAATATTTTATACTTTATATTTCATTTTAGTTTTATAGGTAATGAAGAATGCCAAATAAATTAGTAATATTGGGCATCACTGATTTCTTTTAGTAATTTTTATTAGCAGTCTAGTATTTCAAAACTAAGAGCAATGATGTCTACTGATTTGTGATCTGTCCCTTGAAAAACTTGCTCACAAAATTTCCTGAAACCATCTATTTGGAATTTAGCATTTTAAAAATTTGTCAATTTTTGGACAAGTTTTTTAATTATTATGTGTCTCAAATTTAACATTGACCAATAAGATAATTATTTAAAAATTTTAAAATTTATTACCATAAAATCATATATTTTAACCATCATATATTTAACAATTTTTGTACTATCATCTTTAGCATTTGTCATATTCTGTATTTATTTTATCTTTTGACATCAGCTTGCATTTTGTATTTGTTTCTTCAAATAAATAAATTTTGCATTTTTACTAAGTAGAATTTTTATAATTTATTATTCTATATTTTATCTTTTTTTAGGACTTTTTTAAGCAAAATGTGCTTATTACTCATTTTTCTTGTTTTAGTTTTTTCTAAACACTTTATGCTATAAGTTTTTTCTAATGTATCTTTGATATCAGTCAATGTTTTGATAGATACACTTCTTAAGTGAGTATAGCAATAAGTTTCTATTTTTCTTTGGCTCAAGAATAACTAAAAAGTACTTTTTATTTTTCAAGTGGTTCGATTTTTACTTTCTCTTTTGATTGATATTGTTTTCTTATTTGTTATTCATTTGAGATTCGATTTTAAAAATACTTGCTGTACCTATTTTTCTCTTGCAAAGATATATATTTTTTGAGTAAAGAAAGGGAAGTCTTTCTCCCAACTCCTTTAGTTTATTACATAATTGAAAGTTAATGTTGAAACACTATGTCTTTTATTCCAAATTTTATTCATGAATTTTAAAAATTACAGCATACAGTGGAAAGGAAATAAACACATTTAACAAAACAACTTTACATGATACTGAGATGGCATTTTTTCAATTGGTGCTAATGCTTGAAATTGAAGCATCAAGAAAAAATCATTTAAAAATGTTTTAATCTCTCTTGTTCAGTAGTAGCTTCAAATTAGTTTGTGATGTAGGAGAGATATAAATGACAACTAATACATTCTCAAACTGATATTGAATAATATGCACAATTTTATGCATACTAAAAATAATCTCTTAAAATCTGTACTTCTGTGCCATGAAATCACTGTTCACCAAAAGCAAGACATTTGGAATTTTATATTAGGTTTATATTATCCGTGTTTTTTTTTTGGTATATAAGGAATGAAAAAGTGAAATAAATATTTTGATAAAGTTATCAAAAGTCATTCTATTCACACAACAAACACATTTAATGATTAAATTATCTCCTTTTAATCTGCCAATTTTCTAAATCATCTTAGAAGTTTCAATTAAAATGTTATCAAATATATATTGCCACTTTCTGGCCTTCATTTTTAGAGAAATATATCACTTTAAATAACACTGTAATGAAATGGTAAAACTTTTACTCTATCTTAGAAATATTTTTAAGGGCATTTTTATATATTTTACTGATATAAGTTAACATTTTCACATTAAAATAGGTTATAATTAGAAGTATGAAACTAAACTCTCTTGTTAAAGATAATTAAGTCTTTCTTTAAATTTTCTGACATTGTGATCATCCACCACTTTGAAGAGATAGTGATAGAGTGGAATTATGTACAGCATGGAGCATATCAGAGTGATGCAAAGCATGAACTTAGACACTTTTGTTGCACAGTACCATATCTGGCACCCTCATCCATTTGCAGCAGTTTTATAAGGAACAATTCCAATGCATCATTGCCAATATCCTAGACCAAGCAATTAAGAATACAACTTAGCATATCTTAGTTCAGTTTCCTCAAAGCAGCAGTAGGCAACAAACTGTGGGGAAATTAATATCTCTCAGGGTAATCAACCTATGGGACATGGAATTGTGAATAAAAACCTCAGCCTTTACATAGACTAATGAGGAAATTTGAAGTACATTCTACATATTTCCTTAGAAGGTCCCCAGCATGATTGAGCTCCAGTAACCCTCAGCAGTAAACAGTTCGTTAAAACACTCTTTCCTGGTTTTACTTCTTTCACTGGCCCACTTTCCTCAATGCCTCCCTTCTATTTCTTGGCATCAATCACATTCTCAATAAAATAAAGGTCACCAAGTTTTTATTTTGGGGTCTGTTTCAGGTGAAAACCAAACTTTTATTTCACTCAAATATTTTAATGCTTTTGAACTTTATTTGGTGATTTGAGAAAGAAAAAAAAAGTACTCGACTTGTATTAGAAAAATATATACATTTGTCTATGCTAATAATTGTGAGTAAAATATTATAAATAATTTTACTGATGGACTCACAGAGCCAAATTCAAATGAGTGCTTTTGGAAAATGAGACACTTACAGATTCTATTTCCTAAATGGCAGAGTATAAATTGTAGTCTAACTAAAAGGTTTATCAGTTTTGTTGACATTTTCAAAGAACCAGCTCTTTGTTTCATTAATTTCCTTTTTTTCTATTTTGCATTTCATTTATCTTTGTTATAATCTTTATTATTTTATTCCTTCTGTTAGCTTCAGGTTTAGTTTGTTCTTTTTCTAGTTCCTTCAGATATAAAGTTAGGTTGTTTATTTGAGATTTTGCTTTTTTATACTGTAAACAGTTGCAGCTATAATTTTCCCTCTCAGCACTGCTTTCCCTGCATTTAATAAGTTTTGATATGCTGTATTTTCACTTTCATTTGTCTCAAGGTATTTTCTAATTTCCTGTAACTTCTTTTCTGACTTACTGGTTTAATATTGTGTTGTTTAGTTTGCACATACTTGATTTTTTCAGTTTTCTTTCTGCTACTGATTTCTAATTTCATTCCATTGTGATCAGAAAAGATACTTTGTATAATTCCACTCTTATGAAATTTATTAATACTTGTTGTATGGTCTACCCTATGGCCTAGTCTCAAGAGTGTTTCACGGGCACTTGAGAATATGTATTCTGCTTTTGTTTGGTGAAGTGTGCTGTATATATTTGCTATGTCTATTGGATCTATAGCATTGTTCAAACTTTTTATTTACCTATTGATATTATGTCTAGTGTTCTATTCCTTATTGAAAATGGAATATTGAAGTCTCCTAATATTTTATATCTGTCTGTTTCTACTTTCAATTCTATCAATGTTTGCATTATATATTTAGGAGCTCTGTTATTTGGTGCATATATAATTGTTATATTTTCTTGGTGAATTGATTTTTATCATTATATATTGTTTTTCTTTGTCTTCTGTAACAGTTTTTGACTGAAAGTCTATTTTATCTTGTATTGTTATAGTCACTGATGCTCTCTTTGGTCACAATTTTATGTTTGAATAAAATACATTTTTCCATCTCTCACTTTTGTCTTACGTGTGTCCTATGATCCGAAGTACATAACTTATAGAAATTATGTAATTGAATATAAGTATGTTCAATAAGCTTGCTTTCAATAGTTCCACTAGAACAATCAGTTTTTTGCAGAAATAACTGCAAAGCAATCTTTGCCTCAACACCTACCTTTGTTCAATGTTGAGAATTTGACCAAGATTCATTAATAGTGCTGTTTCTGTAATTTTAGCTATCACTATTCTACTGCTACAGTATGTATTTCTGCATACAGTATGTATTCTGCATACAGTATGTATTTCTGCTACTGTATGTATTTCTGCATACAGAAATCTATGCAGGTGTATAACAATGGCTTTTTTTTCATTAGATTCCCTACATAATTCATCCTTCAAGTGGCAGTGTTTTAGAAAAATAGCTTAGGGAATGAATCATCTCTATTTACGCTATTACTCTTGGTTTTTGTATGTCTGTTTTATTTTGTTGGTTCTATCTCAGTTATAAAATTCACTTGAGTTTTAAAATGGTTTTACTTATCCACACTGAATTTTTATGAAACAGGAGCATTTGTCAGAATTACCATAATCTGTAAATGTTTTCTCTCTCTCCCTCAACTTAGATATATTTTGATTCTATAACTTCTCTTGTTTAACACTATAAATCATCTCAACTGAATATAAGATACACCTTTTTGATTTAGTCCTAATCTCCTGAGATTTGATCATTTATTTATTTCCAGCTACTACTGGCTGCACAATCATGTGCAAATCGTAGGGAAATTCTAAAGTATATCACAAGGGCTTTTTAAAAAAAACAAATCTACATATCCTAAATAAATAAAAGCTTTAATGTAAAAAATGTTTGAATGCTGACTTCTCCAAGTACCACTGACATAAATTGTTAATAACACAAGCCTTAATTTAAAAGAAGACCACCTCTTTTAAAGAGGGGTGGTAAGGTCAGAATTTATTAAGAAAGAATGTAAGATGAGTCTTTCAATGCAGGGATAGATTAAGAATTGCTAAGAATTTCCTACCAATTGGTAAGGGTGAGTGGGAACAGCAGAGTGAGTTTTGAGGTGAAATAATCCTGTAACACAACTCTCTTAATGCTTTCCCTTGAAGAGCTGATGGATCTTTCAGAAAGTTCCTATAATGAAAAACCAAATCCTTTGCCTAGGCAGGAAACTCATGGAAAAGCAAAGTACTGTTAGAAAAGACAGTGGAAAGGCAAAGTCATATTACTGTAGACAGTAGGTATTATTATTTGCAGTGTTCAGAATAAATGAGGGAGTAAATGATTTTAGTCCTCACAAAAATGCTGTGTGCCTATCAAACTTATTTTGTTTTTCCCTTGCACACTAGCAATACAGACAAATTACAATTCTTGGCTTTCTCTCCAGTAAGGTAAGGCTCAGTGATTAAGTTCTGGCCAATATAATGAGATAGAAATGTACACTGGCCTATAAAATATCTATTGTTCCTCATCTAGTGGCTGAATAAGAAGGCCTACTGCAACATTTGGAGATATAAGTACAATGTGGCAGAGCTCTGAAATTGACGAAGCTTGAATCCTTGAGTGAATGTATACAGCTCAGAGTTCCTACCTCTGCCCCACTCCCTCCCCTAACAATGCCACAACATCTGTCAATCGCATATAGTATTCTGATACCAAAAAAATAATATTTAATTGCATTAAGTTGCTGAATTGGGGAGGTTTATCTGATTTACTGTTATTGTTTGAATATGGTCTGTTTGTCCCACCAAAACTCATGTTGAAATTTGATTCTCAACATGATGGTGTTGCAAGGTGGGGACTAAGGAGAAGTGTTTGGATTATGAGGAATAATCCCTCATAAATAGCTTGGTGCTGTGTTCATAGTAGTAAGTAAGTTCTCACTCTCAAGACACTGAATCAATTCTCATGAGGATGGATTTGTTCTCTTGAGAAAGTAGGTCATTATAAACCCAGAACATCCCTCAGGTTTTCCCCTCTTCACATGTGTTTATTTCTGCTTTGACCTTTTCCATCATGTTTTGATGTAACATGAAAGTCCTCACCAGAAGACAGGGCCGTGCCTTTAAACCTCTCAGCTTGCAGAACTGTAAGTTAAATAAACATATTCTCTTTATAAATTACTCGATCTCAGGTATTCTTTTATAGCAACAAAAATGTAATAAGACTCTTACTCACCCTAACTTACCATGATCTTTGTATTAAATTAAAATTCTTAAATTGGCTATAATTTTCTCCATAATCTAGCCTCTTCCCTCATTCTCGATAACTTCCCAGTTATTGTTTCTAGCTATTCTGAGAATATTTTTTGTTCATTTATTTTGTTGTTGTTGTTGTTGTTGTTGTTTTGTCTTGTTTTTACCTCAGTAGCCTTGCCTTGGTCCTTTAACTGAAAGTCAATTTTTTCCTCTTCATTCGGCTATCAGAATTCAGATTATTGAATAGATCACAGTGTAAACTTTACCTCCTCAGAAAACATTTTTCTGATCAAATCCATCTGCAGTCCAAAATGTTAGATTTCTATCAGATCTTTTGTCACGCTGTAGTCTGCAGTCTTAAAAACAAGTAAATTTTAATAGTGTAATTTTTAATTAAACACATGCCTCACCCACTAAAATTTGAATTGCATTAAGACAAGGACTAAATATATATTTATTATTGTTATATCCCCCAGAGCCTGTGACAACCAAAATTACTGAGACAAAAAGTCTCAGCTAATCAAGGTTTATTAAGCCAACTTTAGGAAGTGTCTGGAAAAAACACAAGCCACAGACACATTCGAGGCTATTTTTCTGAAGAGGTTTTTCAGGAGATTTAGTATTTATTTATTTCCTTAAAGGTGGGGGAAGGCATGTAGGAAGAGAGCAGGTAGGCAGTAAGGTGAATCAATACATTTCTTAAATTGAGACTTTAGTTAGTGCCCCCCAGTAAATCTACATTTTACATAACCTAATGTGAATGTTTGAAGAGAAAAAAGGAGTAAAGAAAAATTCAGTTATGGAGATGTCTCCAGGTAGGTGGAGGAATGATTGGTCCATCTTGTCTTTGTTCTGCTCCTGGGAAGATAAGCTTGTAATGGACATCATCAGTGTGGAATAAAACAGACTCTAGTTTTAGGAGCTAGATTTACAGTGTAGACCTGAAGTTACAATTGTCAGGCCCTTGTCTATGAGAGGCCAGCAAAGAATTTATTTAGGAATCATCTGTGAGGGCCGTCCTTTATAGATGCCCAAGGCCTTTTACCTTGACAGAATCTGGCTGACACATAATCCTAGTGACAGTTATTCATTTGGAGGAAGGCATTACATGACTCAGCTTCCAAGCTTGACCTTCTCCTTTGCATAAGGAGTTTGGAGGTCCTGAGATTTTTTAACTTTCCTTTATATCTACATAACAAATAATTTTGGAAGAAAGGAAGAAAACTGAAAGGCAGCTGTAGCTATTGGCCAACTAGCTACTTATTCTACAACACCGAATATATCACTTTTCCATTCTACACTCATATTCTTATCACTATCAATAAACTTCATTAAGAAAATTTATCCACATGATCTTAGTATCGCTCTCCAAATATCTGCCCTGAGAAATACACACATTTGCACACCCAGTTTGATCTGGTAATCGTATTATCAAAAGTTGCTAATATCTTTGGTAATCATAAGTCTCATTTTGCCTCAAAAAATTCTTTATTTCTTTTTATAGGTATTGATAGCATTCTTTTCACTCCAAACAGTGGCCTGTTTGGATAAATTATATGCTCATTCTACTGAGGTTTGATTTATCATGTTACAGGTATTTTGAAAAAATTATTATCTTCTATCAGCTATCTGATATAAACTATGCATTTAGAACCTGCAATGAGCCATAAAATACAGTGAATATATTATTAGCTGATGTAGTTAAGCCTTTGGAAAACATTATAAAAATTTCCAAGCCACACTATTATCAATTAGTTTCTTAAAGCAATAATTATGAAGCATATATTTTAAAGAGTTGATAAAACTTCCCAAAGGACTAATTTACCCCTCAGTTCTGATATATATACTGAGAGGATATGGAACAACAATCATGATGACAATCAATCCAACGAAGAATTGAGCATTTGTTCTAATATTACTCCTTTGCTGATGTAAGAGTTATCTCAAAACGATACCTTTTCAAACGCAAATGTAACATGAAACACACAACCACTTCTACTTTAAATATCCCAATGTATTTCACAGATGTAAAAGACAATCATAATGAAAAAACAAATGAGTATAACTGAATTTGGAAGGTTTTAGAATATCACAAAATTGGTATCCCATATCTAACAGTAAACAAAGCATATAATTAACACTTGAGTAAAGCTGTCATACTTTAAGAATTTTTGGGAAAGTGACCTGAATTCATGGGGATTCCAGTGAAATGATTATATATGAATATGCTTAAGGTTGAATTTTAGATTTGCTTATTGTGTGTTTTTTCTTTTATTTGTTAACATATTTCACTAATCAAAAGTAAGTATGTATATTTTGTGTCCAATAGGTACAACACTATCGAAGATATAAAGAAGAATGCAATCCTATTCTCAAGTTATTGTCACTAAATAACATAGAAGAAAACCCATTAAATGTGTATAGGAAATATTGAGGAGTAAGACTTAGAAGACATAAAATCTAGTTACAAGATCAATACTATAATTAAAGTAGGAGTTAGAAGATTTTGCATAAGAGTGGTAATGTTAGAAACATGGCAGAAACACATGGTTTCACATTCAGAGGAAAACTAGTAACAACTAGATGTAGGGGGTAATGCATTGTTGACCAAAGTTCTATCAACATTCTACCTATACAAGCGCCTAAGCTCGTTGCCATTTGACTTTGTAGCTATTTCCATGAAGAAGTGGTGTCCCCTTTTCCAAATTAACTCTAGCATTAGCCATATGACTTATTTTGCCCACTAAGACAATAACAAAATTGACACAAGTAAAAATTTGAGAAGTGCTTTCAAATTACCATTTTCTTTCTTGAAACACTGCAACCAACATGAAAACAAGCTCAAGCCAGCTTACTCTAGGATAAAAAATGGTATGAAGCAAGGGTGAATGGTCCCAGTTAAGGCCATAATAAGCCAGTCAGCCCCTAGCCGAACTGTCGCCTTCTTGTAGCCACATGTGTGAGCCCATAACAGATCAGGCAAGCCTGACCCAAGGCAATAGAACGAGTCTGATGACCCACTCGCTCCCCAAAAATAATAAATAGATGTTTTATGCCAGTGAGAATTTTGTGTGTGTGCGCGTGTGTGTGTGTGTATGTGTGTGGTGTGCTGTGTGTGTACGTTTGTTTACAGTATTATTTTATCAATAGATAACTGATACATTGGGGAGGAGTCAAAGATAAATGAGAGGTTTTCACATTTGGTAAATATTGATAACTTCAATCTCTTATTAGTTTATCCATAAATATTTTCTAACATGCAAGGAAATACACTGTTCATTATCTCTAGAATGTAAATACAATATTAAAGTTGGATTAATGAATTTAAAGCCAGAATTTTGTTCTTGTAGTTTAAGTGAGAGATCTATCATCACATAAACATTCTTTTTTTGAGAATAATTTTGTTTGATTATTCATGACCTACTTGTAAAAAAAAAGAATAATCAAGGAAATTTAAATTTTATTTCTGAAAATAATTTATTTTTATTAATTGGAATGTCATATGATATCATTTATGTGGCTAAAATCATAGTCAAACAGGATGCCCCATGAATCCAAAGAATGTTGTCAATACAAATTTAAAAAAAAGGTAATTACTAAATGTTAAGCTCTGCAGTAGTATGGCTCTCTCTAGCGATTATATTTAAAATCACCAATAAAGATAAGAATTTTTTTATGGAATGTGTTTTTAATTATGTATTATAAATAAATGGAGTTCTCAAAATAATAGTATAAGAATCATAGCGTCTAAAAAATTATTTATGGGACAGAAGTATTTGGTACCTATTTTTGTTGTTGTTGTTCTATTTAGCAGTGGAATAATTCAGAGAAAACATTTTCTTATTTTCCAATCTATTTGTATGACTAGATATAGCATATACATCTTTGTAATTTAATAACCATTATAGGTCCCCATTTGGCCAATAAGTTGTTTTGTGCATAATTTCCACAACTGAATTCATAAAGTATTACAGTGTCATTATTTGGCTGTTATGATACTGAAGTATAAATTGGGTATTGGGAGCATTGATAAATATCAAATGTAATATAATTCCTTCATAATCAACATAGGTAACCTCTAACCTTAAGTGTTAATCTTCTTTTATATTGTGATCTTACTCCGAGACCAAAAAACCCTGGTGGAAAGCAATTAACAAAATTCTAGACTAAAGATTAATAATCCTAACTTCCTTTTAATTTTATATACCTATGGCAAAAGAAGAAGAATCCTGATACTTCAATTTTTTATTATTTCCCCAAAGATGGCATAATTAATTTTTATGTTAGCTCATGATATTTCAGACAATAATTTTTTAAAAAATTACTGAGCCCTAGAAAGTTAAATAAATGGAAATAAAGGTTCTCTCCCACTATAGAAAAGTGTCATTTCTTTCTTGCTTTTTCTTTTCGAAACAATTTTATTTATTTGAATTTAACAATTTCAAATTTGTTTTAAATTTAGGTTTTCAGTTTTAAGAGGATTTGGAAACCTTTGGCTTAAAACGTAGTGGATAGTGTTAGTAGATAAACTTTCTTCGCTTTGCACTTGGGGAAATTGTTAATAATATTATGAAAGACTGAATATTAATGATGTCCCAAGTTATCAATGAATGGATAGTCTATTCTAGATATTAGAACAGATTTATTATTTAAAAGGCTTTGAAAATTTTAGGAAATTTTATAATATATTGCTCTCCA
The DNA here is from genome assembly GCF_028885625.2 of Pongo pygmaeus. Lineage (NCBI taxonomy): Eukaryota > Metazoa > Chordata > Mammalia > Primates > Hominidae > Pongo > Pongo pygmaeus. Next base: position 149,538,100 of record NC_072373.2, on the reverse strand, counting down.
CTTGAGATTTTTAAAATAATATGGTTAGGACCCTGATTCAAATTAAGATCAGTTACTAGCATGAACAGATAAGAAATTTATGAAAAAGTAACCTTATCTACTCTCCAGAGATTACTGTACTATGAGCTATGAAGCAAGATCACAAGTATAACAGTTACACCGCACCCTGAAAAGTTTTCACTTAGGTACAATGTTTGTGTTGAAACTTCTGAGAAACCTGCCATGCAGGTTACATTATAGATTGAGAAAAAGGATGTTTGGATATTGTTATTATTAAAAATAATACTAAACAAAATGAAGGGAATTATATTTGCTATATTGTGCAAGCAAACAGAACACATAAAATTCGAAACACCTTCTAGGATAATTGACAGATTTGTTAATGTTCTCTCACCACATTCAACACATTCCAGCTCCTTGTAAAAAGCCAGTTCTCTTCCCCAGTGTAATTTGTGGTTCATTAACTTTCAGTTGGCTAGAAGTAAAAAATTACTGGAGGGTCAAGTAGGTTTTATACCAGTTTAACAGAAACAATTATTAAGAAGGAATGGTCCTTAAGGATTTAAGTTTTTATTGTTCCGTAAACCTCCTTGAATTAACTTTCAGTGCAGTTTTAGAATGCACCACGTGTCTGTTGAAGGGGGAAAAATAAAGAAATATATTGATAAAAATGTTTTATGTGAAATCACAGAAACAACCAAATATTGTACCTGAACCATTGCCATATTTTGACCTTATTAATGACTTTCTATTTTCTTCGTGAAAATGTACCTCAGCCTGAAAATCCCAAGGCAGATAAAGTAGTTACAACAAGAGATAACTAATTGTGCAAATTTGTTCTGTTGTTACATCAGTAAAATCAAATTGTAATTTTGCCTCACAGTTAATAGAATGGTATTGAATAGATATATATGATTACAGGCCTGATAATGTTTCGCACTTGATTTTCACACCTACAGCTTAGAGTGTTAATGTTGACTGCTGATAGTTAAAAGATAAATCAAAGTCAAATTATAGAAAAAGGGCAATGGAAGTACTGAATTCAATGAAGTTATACCTGTGGGAGATAGGATCAAATGCAACCTAGCTAAGATTTAAAGGTCAAATCTGTGTTGCTTCAGTTAAGATACAGCTGTGAAAAGTGTGATGAATTAGTGGTGAACAAAGGAATAAGGTCTTTTCTTATTGTTGCATTTATCTCCTGGATTACATTGATTGGCAGAAATACATAAGAGCAAAGGTTTCTGAAGCTTTCTCTTTTTTCCCTATTGACAAGAATGTGATAAGGAAGAGTAAGACCTCTGCACCTACAAGAGAACTGATAGTGACAAAAACAAAATTACCTAATTTTGATAACACAAATCTTTCCAATGGTGTACAAAAATTTAGACTTCAACAATTACTGAATTCTTTAAAACAGTCATTCGACTATTGGCAAGTTCCACGTGAATATTAGTCAGTGATCAGCAGTGACAGTGTCAATGAATTAATGCAATCTAACTTTTTCTTTCTAGTTACTAATTTGAACACATTAATAAGCATATAATTCAAGAAATAAGATTGTAAAAAGAAACTTTCTGTGAAAAAATAAAAACTATTTTGAAATTGAAATTTTAATATGATTCAATTAGGAAATCAATATTGACACAGAAAGTTAAGTTGATGATGTTCCTTCTTTTACATTAACGGATAAGAATATTCAGTGAATAAATGCACTTAACTCACTAATGTGGTTAACTCATTTCTAGATCCCTTGAAACAAATGTTAGCACCTCGGGGTACTTTAGTTAGAATTACTCTTGGTCAGATAGCTTTGATAAGTGTGTTAACACATTGAACAAGTGGTTTAAAGAAGTAAAGCTTTGTTTGTTTTCCCTTTTCAAAGTTTCCCTTCGTATGCTAGATAACTTTACATAGCTGTACTCTGCCCAGGGAAGCTGGAGTTTGAAGGAAAGGCTTAGCAAAATAAGGTATAATAAGCACACTTAAAAACCGACTATAACAACGTCACTTTCTATTATTGGATTAGCAGTTTGTTGCAATTATTCATACATATTACTACTACTAAAATTAGAAGCTATAAATGAGCAGTTTACATTTAGTCATTTAGCATTGCCCAATAAGAAAAATAAACCCAAAACTTGCAAATCACTCTTTTAGAAATAATAAAACAAAATAAAAACTTCCTTAAGTTATAAAGAAGGTTAAAAGCCTGTTACCGAATATGTAAATTATCTTTTGTTTTCGACTCAGAGTTTATGAAGTAATTGGATGTAATTGAAAGGTAGAACTTAAACAATAATTAATTTTTAAAAGTGCATATTATATGCTAGACACTGAGCTAAAGGATTTATTTTCTAAAAATATATTAGTCTCACAGCAAAGCTAAGAGTCTGACACTATTATTATTGCCATATACAGTTGGGATTGAGTAATTTATAAAAAGTCACATAACAAATACATGTTTGAGTTGTATTTGTTTTTCATGTTTGTCATTGCGCATGAGCTCTGTTTTGAACCTAGGTTGTTGGATTTCTTGATTCCTTGTCTCCATTACACTGCAGAAAACTACCGTATACTAAGATACTAGCATATGTTTGGTCTTTTAAATATTAAAGATGTTAAGAGTATAAAAAACTTTTTATGGCATTTGTCTTCTGTTCTACCCATATGGCAATATTACACTTGATCTTAGGCCAGTAAATGAGAAGCAATATTGTAATAATAGTTTCATTGCAAATCAGCAATGAATTTAGATTATTACTGACAGTATTATTTCTTATATTATCACACATTCATTTATTGAATAAAGATGTATTTAGCTTTTACTAGGTAAAATTCTATTACAATAATAAAATGTAGTCCACTTCTAGTACAAGATACGATAGTGAAAAAGACAGACACATTTCTTACCTTTGAGGAGTTAACACTGTATGGAAAATAGACCAAAAACAACTAAATAAAGAAACTTGCCTAGAAAAATGTTGATTTTATGCCAGCACATACAAAGATGCTGCATGTTTTCTCATTCAGCACATTGAACCAAGGTCAACCCTTCTTTAGTTACTCTTCTATATAGCAATAGATGCAATATAGTAGTAGTTAAGAATTGCAATTGGAGATAGTCCTCAGTTTATATCTGAGGTTCATTAGCACCTACCTACGAGCTTTATAGACTTGAAAAAATTACATAACCTCTTTAAACCTAAATTTTCACATTTGGATAACATAAATCCAAAATTATCAGTTCCATAGGGTTAATGATGATGATAATATTAAGGATTTTAATAACTAAATTTAAATACTTAACACCATGAAACACTTAAATTTTTCTCCTTTATATGAAACTTTTTCATTACATTCAAATAATTTTTCTATCACTTGTGGTTGCTAGGCTTGTTCAAATAGCATTTAATATGCAATTATTGTATGTCATGCTCTGTACTATGCACTGGAGATAAAGCTGAAAAAATAATAGTAGGGGAAAGAAAGATGTGAAACAAACCATTTCAGTATAATATAGTAATTTGCTTTCTTAATACAGAAAATGAAATAATTATTTTTTTCTCATTCTTTTCTAGGATCCCAAATATAATAGTAATCAACTAGTAACTTGAACTAACTGATTCTTGTAAAAAAAAAACAACAAAACAAAAAACAGCCAGGTCTTAGTAAGAGAAATGATCTCTGTATAAATACATTAACTGGAAGGCAGGCTATATTGAGCTATATCCAGAATATAAAAGGATTCAATTAAATAAATATTTTGCTCAGAAAAAAATTTTTAAGAAAAGTTTGTAGCTATATAGATAGGTTCCAAAGTCTGTATTTTATCAAAATATTTAAGTTAGAAACACAGCATTTTTACTCTTGAGGTGTTTGGAAGACCTCAAAAGAAGACAATGTCCAATAATGAAATGTACCCTTGAGATTTAATTGTTCATGAGAAAGAAAGACCATTATGACTAAAAAGCTTCTTGCCTTTTTTATACATAGATACTTCTAAATAGCAAAAAAACGAATACTTCAAAATCTGAGCTTATTGCTTAAATTCTTTCTCAGCTTTTATTTTGAGGTTTGCAGGATATGAAAAATATGAGAATGACTTCTTTAGATCAAATTTCTTCCTTGTTTAATACATTTATCAGATATCACAGGCAGTTTTTAGCACTAGAACCTCAAAATTATAGTAAATATATTGTATAACAATAGAAAAGAAGTTGCATTATGTTTTCATCATGTTAATCAACATTTCTTACCTAGATAATTCTTTTGGTTCTACTGTTTCTTATTCAAACATATGTCATGTTAGTTGACTAAAAATTATTTTATTATGTCAAAATACATGAATTTTATGAATCTAATAGCTTGCATTTATTTTTTAAGGTACAAAGAGCTGCAATATAATATAAGGCCATGGATGAAATAAAACTATGAGAATAAGTGTGCAGTTTAGATCATTATATACAGCTAAGGGCATGCTTTAAAGCTACATTAGGAAATAAAGAATGATCCCAATTTTTTCACAAGGACAACAAAAAAACTGAAAAGCAATCCAGATCACACATTTTGAATGTATTAGTTAATTAATACTGCCATTGTGTATAAACAGGAGCACTTCAACACATTGAGCTTTATACAACATAGCTTCACGTTCCTTTTTCTGATATGGACTTATTTCTTAAGTTTAATTTGACTGAGTCCCTTAAATCTAAGTGGGTGGTAGTAGTTTTTGTCTAATTACATTTGAAAGGCACATTTTCATTTCAAGTCTAAGTTGGTTAGATTCTACTCACAGTAAGTATTAATTAAATACTTGTTGGGTAGAGCGTGAATATTGAAATTTTCAATAGCAGGAAAAATGACACCCACACCGTTGAGCATATCTTTGAATCTGAAGATTGATAGTTCACTGAATTTTGATCCAAATTATCCCTACCTGTGCAGGGGTATCAAGAGATTAGTAAGAGGTTTAGGTTTCCGGGGAAGAACAGAATTCAGAGCAAGGGACTATTAAATTAAAGAGCATATCCTCTTAAATCCAAATGAAAAATAAGAGTTAAGATAAATGCCAAACCAGAATGAGTGTGGCAAGTTGAATTTGGAAACAAGAAATTTAAAAATTCATGGCTGGAGAATCAAAGTAGAAATATGTTAGGATCAAATCAGTTTGGGAGTTAGGTGCCACTAAATTTTGAGATTATCTTCAAATACATTTGAAATATATTTGTTTAGATTTATAATTTCTTATGCTTATAGGGCAGGTAGAAATTTTGAACCATTTTTCATTTCCAGGTAATAATAGGTATTCTTGGTGCCCTATTTTCTGTTAGTGACACTGTCACCTTGATGTGGATTCGTAGTCTTCAAGTCATTCGTTCATTTTAATAACAATATATGGTGTCCTATGTGTCAAAACTATTTTAGGTTAGGGCTACTGTGCTGAACAAAAAACACAATGTCACTGTCTTCATAGTTTCTCCATTCATAATGGGAAGACAAAGAAAGCAAGTTAAATATATAAATAGGCAACAGTAAGTGCTATGAAGAAGAATAAAGGAAAGTAAGAGAGTAACTGAGGTCTTGTATTTCAAGAAGGAGATAGGTAATCAGGAACAGCCTTTCTGAGGAGGTGGAAATTGAGAAAATATTGGAATCCAATTAGGAAGCCAGTCTTGTGAAGATCTAGAGAATGAGTGTTCAATTCGTGTTATGTAATATGTGTCAGTCTTCAATAAATCTTTCAGATGTTTTTGTAATCTTTCAAACACACTTCATTCAATCCATTCTGCACACCTCTGATGAATGAATTGCACTAAAACACATCTCTGATCCTGCCGCTCACCTGCTCAAAAGCTCTCAGGGGCTCCTCATTGCCTGAAGAGGAAAGTCAAAGTCATCTTAACTGGTGCTTGTGGCTTCTGTGATCCATCATCAACACCGATTCTGCCCTTCTTTTCTATTCTGACCCTTCACATGGGTTCACAGCCGCAAAGGGTTATTGACCACTTCTCAATATCTCCCTTTTTCTTACTTTTGTAGAATTTTCATAGCTTTTCCTCCACAAATCAAAATAACAAAACTTATCTAAGGTTTAGTTCAAATGCCTTTTATTTTATGAAACTCACAGATACTCAAAGTAGTGAATGGTCTCTTTGTTCCGTGAACTCTGTCATTTTATATCTGCCTTATTGCTTTTATCATATAAAAGAAGAGAAAGTATCCTAGCATTTTTTATAGTAAGAGAGAGTGAATAATTCTATAAAGTTAATTTACTTAATAATCTCTTTGGCATTGTTTGTATATTTGTCTTCATCTCCAAACTGGATTATGAGTGTGTCAAAGAGTATGTAAGAGTTATCATGCTATCTATCAGGCACTGAACATCCACTGGATGGTGGCAAAAATCATAGGCATAACTTAGATTTATTGAAATCAAAGAAGTTCTGATTTTCTGGCTTACATTGGGGCATATGGTAAGTGGGTGTATATGAATTATGTGGAGGATAGCAACATGGCTATTCTCTCAGAGTCCAGGGCACTGAGCCTCTGGCTTAGAGAAGCATACTTTCTTCACTGATACGTGCAAGTGGGATATAGGTTTCATGTAATGTGGGGAGTATGGTTCAAGAGACAAGAATGATCCCAAATTTGGAAATCAATTAAACAATTTAACATATACTTTGGGGCAATTACATAAATTATTATCTTCATAGCATGAGAGTTTGTTGTGGCCAGGAACATCATAAAGAAAAATCATAAAATAAATCATTAAGTATGCTGCTGTTCCTGCTAATGGAGACAGCAGCATTTGTTCATACCAAGAATTATCTCTAGTTCAAGATTGCCTGAATTTGAATTTTACCTTTTATGACTTACTAACTTCATGATTTTAGGTAGGTTATATAATCATTTTTCTTCAGTTACTGTATCTATAAAGGATAATAATAGTACTTATTATTAAGCACTTATTTTAGTTCAGGGTGGTATAACAGAATACCACAGACTGGATGGTTTATAAACAATGGGAATTTCTCAGAGACCTGGAGGCTAAGAAGTCTAAAATCAATGTGCCAGTAGATTTGGTGTCTGGTGAGGGCCTGCTCCTTGGTTCATAGATGGCCACTTTCTTGCTGTGTCCTCACATGTTGGAAGAATGAGGGAGCTCTCTGAGGTCCCTTTGATAAGGGCACAATCCCATTCATCAGGGTCCCATCCTCAGGACCTAATCAAGTGTGAAGGCCCCACCTGCTAACACTATCACATTGCATTGGAGATTAGGATTGCAACACATGAATTTTGGAAGTATACATGCATTCATCTATAGCAGTAGAAGGTAGTAGTGTGAATTAAGATTAGTCCTATGAAGTAGTGCAAATAATGATAGCAGATGGTCAATAAATGTTTGCTTTTATTCTTATACATTCAAATAATAATTTTAGCACTCATTCCATTGCATAGTTTTTTCACTATTCATACACCAGTTAGAAAACCCTGTCAAATACAATTATGTCATAGGGTAAGGCATGGACAGTTGAGAAAAGAGTCAAAGGCAGCAAATAAGCAACTGAAGATATAAAAACTCCTTATTTTTGAAAATGTTAAAGGATTTATTATTCAGAAGAACAACGAATAAAATAAGACAGTAGCAAAATTCTTAACATGGTGCCTGTCATGTCGTAATTGCTCAATACAGGTTAGATATTGTGGTGGGTAGAAAAATACTTTCCCAAAAATATTTCTATCATCTACAGACCCTGTGAATATAATATGTAATAGAGTGAGAGGGATATAATGTTGCAAAATGGGATTAAGGTTACTAATCAGTTATCCTTGCAATGAGGAGATTATTCTGGATTATCCATGTGGGCCCAATGCAATCACAAGTGCCCGAACATGTGAAAGAGGGAGGCAGAATAGAGAATAGAAATTCTCTCAGTGGTATAGAGAAATGTAAAAATGCTAAGCTACTGACTTTGAAGATTGAGGAAGAGACTGCAAGCTAATGAATGTAGATGACATCTATGAGCTAGAAAAGGCAAGGAAACAAATGCTTCTCCAGAGCCTCTAGAAGGAAAGCTACCCTGCTGACATCTTGATTTTAGAACCTGATCTCCAGAGCTATAATGTGTGTTGTTTTAAGCCACTGAGTTTGTAGTAATTTGTTATAGCAGCAATAGAAAACTAATACAGATATTGCCATCATCACTGTTGCTATTATAATCATTACAATGGTAAGCATGCCAAGGGTGCAGAGATTGTCTAGTGATTCTTTGTAATTGAAAAATAATAAAAAAGGAAATTTTTTTTTTTTAAAAAAAAACAGAAGCCTTTATAGGCTTTAAGGTTTTATAGGGGGGAAAACTTTCCCAAAGGACCATTAGATGCAGAATTTCGAGAATAAGATCATGCAGAAACTCTTAGCCTAGAGGGATATGCAACACAGAATAATATGTGCAACAATTTTACCTTGGTATATTGTAATATTCTTCAGAGGAAGAGGATGGGTTAGACCTCATTTAAAACTCTAATTCTTTGCTTAATGTAGTTTAAGATAATGATGATTAACTAGAAGAAACTTGAATGAATTCTCTACTGAGAATTTCTTCCGGGAAAAAGCACTGGAGTCAGAACTCTGCCAAACAAACCCATAACTATAGATAAAGCACTCAGTATGCTGATGGGGTCTATATGTAAACTAACTCTAACAGCAAAAACGGGAGGTGGGCTGTAAGCAATGCAGTGGATTCATGCAGCTATATATAGTCTCTCCCTCCACTTCCCAGCTGCCAGCTCCTCTGCTATGGCTTTTTTTGTCTTTCTCCTCCTCTCAATATCTCTCTCTCCTTCCCTCTTTCTCTCTCCTGTGTAGATCTTCTTGTTATTCTGTTAATCAACGTTGTATCGGGGTTTGAGTAAATTAGTTACTTGTATCTGCATTCTTTCTGAACTTTATCTGTAGTAATTAGATAGAGCCATGTCAAGCAAGACCTACCAATGCTTTCTGACAAGAAAGTAGTTTCTGAGTGCCTAGGTGGCACCTGGCACTGTGGAAGAAGTAGCTAGAATATTAGGCAGAGAACTACAGAATTTAATCAGAGTGTTTAGGGCAGAATATCATCAGGTTCAAAACAGTTCTTGATTTCATTCACTGGGCAATCCAACAAATACATTGATTATAATCATCAATAATTTTGGAATGAGTTTAGATTAGACCCTACCGTTATTCAATGGTACAAGCATCAATCAAATTTTATAAAGTATTTCATTATAATATTTATAATGGAGGCCAGAAGACTTAGACAATCTAGTCCTTCCATGTTCCTCTGCCTGCTTTTATCCTAGCCACACTGGCAGCTGATCAGATGGTGCCCACCCAGTTTGAAGGTGAGTCTGCCTCTCCCAGTTCACTGACTTAAATGTTAATCTTCTTTGGTGACACCTTCAGAGACACACCCAGGAAAAATACTTTGTATCCTTCAGTCTAATCAAGTTGACAGTATTAACCATCACAAGTCCATCTCTTGTCAACTTGAACCCATACACATCTCCTGAGATCATACATAATCTTTAAATAAAGACAATAATAAGGTCATAACTATGCCTAATGTAATACAGCTATCGTTCTTACAACTGAAAATGCATCAATCCCCAACTCAAATGCTATTACATAAAGTTAATGACACTTAAATGTTGATACGAATTCAATAAATTTTATGTCATATGATAAACGAAAAAGAAAAAAAATGAAGATATTTTCCTAGTACAAATGTATGAATGTACCAACATGTTCTTAACAAAATATGGAAGAAATACTCATGACAATTACAATCCTCATTTCTGCAACTGGTCACGTGGCTGTAGCTGGTATTGATGACTACTTTCTTCTACTACTCATTCTGCATTCCCCTTCCCTTCAGCAAGCACCTCAGCTGGTTGTAGTTTTTTACCTCCTGGGGTGACTAAAACCTTCATTCCTGAGGAGTCTGGGCCATTTGCAGTCTTTCCTGGATTGGGTTGTTGTAGTTTCCCATTGACATTAATCACAGGGCATGGTAATACTAAGAGATGCCCTAAGGGATCTCTTGTATTCCACACAGACTCTTCCTTACCTCCATTGTAAAGTAGTATATGATTTCATCTGATAGTCAAGGTCAATCACCCCAGCCAACACTGTAACTTCCTTCTTACCCTGTTGGCTTACAGGTAGAAGGAGCCCAAAGTGGCCAGGGGGCAATCTTAACTTCCAGTTAAATGGAATCATTGTTGTGTTTCCTTGTGGTGGTGTTCCTCCCTCTGGAACTAAGATCTCTAGGCTAGCAAAACATGATGTCACAGGAACAGGAAGCAAAAATTTTGCAGTGGGTCACTAGGGGTGATGGTGAGTGGTGCCACTTCCACTTCCACCCCTTGATTCCTAGAACCATGAATAATCCTGGTTATGGGAGAAACAGTTACATATAATGGACGTTAATTCTGAGCATATACACCTTCTAGAAAACTTTGCCCCAGCCCTGCAAAGTATTGTCACCTAGTTGGCATTGTAATTGTAACTTCAAAAGGCCATTTCACCATTCTGTCAATCCAGGTGCCTCAGGATGCTGGGGAACATGGTAAGATCAGTGAATTCCATGAGCATGAGCGCACTGCTGCTCTTCTTTAGCCATAAAGTGAGTGCCTTGGTCAGAGGCAATGCTATGTGGAATACCATGACAGTTGATAAGACATTCTGTGAGTCCACAGATGGTAGTCTTGGCAGAAGCATTGCATGCAGGATAGGCAAACCCATATTCAGAGTGTCTATTCCAGTGAGGACAAACCGCTGCCCTTTCCATGTTGGAAGAGGTCCAATATAATCAACCTGCCACCAAGTAGCTGCCTGATCATCCCAAGGAATGGTGCCATATCAAGAGATCAGTGTTGGTTTCTGCTGCTGGCAAATTGGGCATTCAGCAGTAGCTGTAGTCAGGCCAGCCTTGGTTAGCGGAAGTCCATGTCACTGAGCCCATGTGTTATCTCCATCCCCTGCCACCATGGCCACTTTGTTCATAGGCCCATTGGGAAAATACAGGGGTGGCTGGGGAAAGAGGCTGAGTGGTGTCCACAAAATAAGTCACTGTCACAGACACACCCAGGAACAATATTTTGCATCCTTCAATCCAATCAAGTTGACGCTCAATATTAATCATCACATGCTGATATTCATGTTTTATAACTACCATTTTTCCCTTCTCTATCAAGTTGTGTGCATTCTCTTCATTATTTTTTCTTGTTCTTTACTTAAGCATCCCATGTGGCTTTAAAAATAAACTATTTTTAATTGAGTGTAATTAGACTTGTAAGAACTTTCTGGAAAATTGCCATTTAATGCATATGCATAAGGCCAAGATATTCTTTACTAATTCTCAGTGAAGCATCTTTCTTAATCAAACTAAATTTGCTCCTCAGAGATTAATTTGTATACCTAGCGAAATTTTATTTCAATCAAATGGAGAGCCTTTCAATAAAATTAATTGATTGATTGATTTTATTTGTAAGGTATATTTCAGCTCAGAATATATGTGGCTAATATTATTTCTTTGATTCTGTGAAATGATTTCATTTAAAAATATTACAGGTAAGAGCCTATGACCTTCTGCCTCAGAATATACCTTAGGCATATAATAATGGACCAGTAAATACAGCCTATTGTGTCTTAATGCTATATTTCCAATTCATTGTAAACAATTCCTCTCCAAAGATTTGCTATGAGAAATTTAGTATTTTATCTTTCTCTATCACTAACTTAATCTCAGTTAGACTTCTTTCTGTAGCAGAATGTCAACCAGTAGTTTAGCCCTTACATTTTGTTTTGCTTTGTTTTTGTTTTGTTTTAATATTTCCTCTATAGTAGATTGCAATAATTGCAATAATTTCTGACAGTGGATGTTCCTGATTCTTATTCTTTTATTTGGTTTCCTTTAAAACCCAGGCTAAAATATTTATTATTTATCATATGATTGGATTTTTGCTGTATTGTTTGCTACTTTACAAATGATGGTAGGTGATTAATTTTGATTTGTTTATATCTAAATTATTCTAGAAAAAGAAAGATTATGTGTGACTGAAAACCTTAACATTTTTATGACAAAATATTTTAATCAGATTTATTTTAAAATTTAATTTAATTTTGATTATTTTTATTTTGTTTTAATCAAATTTGCTTATTCATATTAATCAGATAGAATTATGTAAACACACATAAAATTGTATGTTTGCAGTGCATTTGAGTTCACACATGCTTTGTAAGAAGTTGCTCATCCAAAAGATATTTATTGATAATATCCCATTTTTCAAACATGAATTCTGTCTTGAGTAAGCTTACAGTTCACTAAGAAAGATAATTTAGCATTGTTATTTTTCCATTTAGGTAACCACATAGGTAGCTTAGGGTATGGAGTCAGACTGCCTGTGTTTATATTCCTGCCTTATTTGTTTCTAGACACATCACCTAAGGCAACTTTTAGTAGTTTAGTTATCTATAAAAGGGAGAATAATTATGGTACTTGTCTTATAGAGTTATTTGGGCAACAAAATATATTATTAATAATAATAGTCAAAGTAATAATGATAGATATCACTCATTTATTTCTCATTAAGTACTAGGCAGTGTTTTAAACACTTTACTCAAAGTGAGAAATTAAGTAGATTGCTCCAACTCATGCAAATACTTCAAGATGCACAGCAGAAGATTGAACCTCAAATTACCTACTTCCAAGGGCACTTGAACATCTCTCATATTATATATATATATATATATATATATATATGATCTATTTTATATGTATATACACATACATGATAAATTTATTGTTATATACTTTTTGTTATTTGAGTATATACATATACATAATATGTACATATATAAATTCTCTAAAGGGAATTACTTTCGCTTTGATGATGATGTTAATGGTACTGTAATGATACATAGTTTAAAATGACATTCTCAACTCTATTTTCTAACATTATCAACTGCATAAGTCAATATATAGCAAAAGTACTTTCTGTTAAATTTTGCTTTTGTTGTTTTACCTTTTCCTTTCAGTTTTGAAACATTATCTACTAGAATGAATGCATACTGTAAGGCACCTACTCCTTATTTTTCAAATTAAAACTTTAATTGAATTTGGTCCTTGATTGACTAAACATTTGTTCTGACTAGCAATATTATGTTTACAAGTCTGATAAAAAGAGTAAAATGTCACATAAAGATATTTGTTTTGTAAAATAGTAATGATTTTTCTGCCAAGTTATATTTTTCTATGTCACTGGGCAAATTGTAGGTGGCTTGGTATAATAGAAAGTGAATTTTTTATAAAATATCATTATAAGGAACTCTTGAAACTTTATGATAATTTCAAAAAATAAAGACTGAAACCATTTTTAAGCAACTCATATTTTAGATTGTTGAGTAAGTTGGTTATACAGTTGTTCCTTAGTACCTGTGGGGAAGTGATTCCAGGACTCTGCTTGGATTCCAAAATTCAAGGATGCTCAAGTCCCCTATATAAAATGGTATATTATTTGCTTATAACCTATTCATATTCACATACTTTAGATCATCTCTAGATTATTTATAAGATAAAGTACAATGTAAATACCATGTAAATAGCTGTTATACTATATTTCTTTTGCATTCTATTTATTGTCAACTTGTTAATTTTATTATTATTCCTAATATTTTTGAACCATCGTTGATTGAATCCATGTATACAAAGGCCTGACTATTTAGATATATTAAGTTACATTTTGCCTGAAGCTGCTTCCATAAACAGGAAACTTTAACTTAATATGTAAACAAACAGCATCCTAACTTAAGTAACAACTTGTAACAAGTAGTTGAGTCTCAGCCAATCATAGGAGCCAAACTTGCAGCCAATCGCAGGCTGCAAACTGCTCAGACATGTCCAAATATAACAAAAACCAGCTCTAACCATTAAGACTGTTTCTGTCTGTCACTTTCTTTTTCTATCTGTAAATATGCTCTGTCCTCATTGCTGGGTAGAGCTCTCTGAAGCATCACTAATCAAGGGTGCTGCCCAATTCATGAATTGTTTCTTTGCTGAAATAATCTTCACCAAATTTAATTTGTCTAAAGTTTTCCTTGCAACATTTTGAATGAAAAAAAGGTGTATCTACATTCAACAAAAACCAGAGAGGTCTAGTTTTTAGAGCATTTCTTTTTTTCACTTCCTCCTCAGAAGACAATAAAAAAGGATAGGTGAACATTTCATACAAAAGCCATCATTTATTCCCTAAATTCAACACTACCGAAGTATAAAACCTATTGCAATTGGCTTTGCCAAAGACATTCAGAAAGTCTAAAACCTTATTTTTCTATAAAAGATATTATTACTTCTGTAACATCTTCAAAGAAACAAAATTTTATTTATTTCTTCTCTTAGAGACCCTACACTTGTAGAATATATACTGGGCAACAAAAGAAATAAGACAACGAGAGTCTCACTGCTGAAAGAGAGAGAAAAAAATAGCCAAAGATTACATATGAAAGAGACAGAGGGAAATACAGGAAGAATACATAGGTATTAAAAGTTTATACATCCATATATCTAATAGATATTCATAGATATAGATATGGTCATAATGTGATTAATTTTTTACTAAAATATGTGAATGTGTCCATCTATTTTATATAGCTCCATTTTGGAATGCAAATATTGTTTTAATTTTTACTCAATACTGAAGCACAAAATGCTATAAAATTTTTACAAAGTTGTTTTGAAGTTTTAAAAAGTATCAGTGGCACTATTCAAATGTTTAATGTGCATTAAATAGTACTTCTATGCAATTATTTTGTATTCCTAGTAGATTTAACATGTAATATGCTTAGAGCTATGATTCTTCCAGACATACTATTTTCTCGAAGCAATTCCTTTGGTTTTAAAACATTGTTTTCCAATAATAAAAATGGAAAACTTTTTTTTTTGTTTCCCAAAAGAAGTGACATTTTGAAATGAGGAATGAATATAAGCTTTAAATAAATTGCATATAATTTACAATTTCCAATCTGGCATTTAAATAGGGATACACAATTCAAAATATGTTCTTATTACATGGTTTAGGTTTCAAGTATAAGCCGTTGTTCATAATCTTGCATCTCCATTAAAATGTCTTGTTTCCATCCTAAATATTAGAACAGATCCTTAAGATACAATGTAAAACATATGTCGTTAATTAGCTAAGCAATAATGTTGCATTGTTCAGTCAAAATGAAGGTGTATTTCATTTTGGAAATGCTGAAATTCTCTCTTAAAATATTGCAGCATGTATTTTATAATGATTACTAAATATGCATTTCTCTGATATAGATTTTTCTTTATACAGATAATTTTATCAAATATTGTTAATACATGACATTTATAAACTGTGGGCCACCAACTGCCTTGGATTGTTAATTAAAACTCTTCATTACTCAAATGTGTTGTTCATATTCCATGTTCCTATGCTCTTAAAATACTTATTTTTTACATATTTCTATGTTGGTTAAACAAAAAATAATTATTGAAAGGCCCATGGCACAAAAGATCATATGACTTAAAAGGTAGTCAGTGATTTATGACACTGTTACCACCCATCATTGAGTAAATGAGGCTTGGAACTGACTAATGTTTCTTTTCAGTTTGTTTGTTGGAAACATTTATAACTTTCTCCAGGGATTTTTCATTGCTATATTGTAAAGTAGTGAAGAAAAAAAAATATTGAACTGTTACTTAGTTTTAATTACATTTGAGAAATACTTTTGACTTAATATTACTGAGAATACTTTTGATTTAGTGAACTTCTTTTGCATATTTTAGAAAACATATGTATTGATAAAGGCAAACAGCATCAATAATAATATTCATTTTAAATCATCAACATTTCTTCAAATGATTAGTTTACTGTTTACTATTTTGCTATGCCTGTGTCAAATCATGAAAAATAAGTTAGATTCTCCAAATTTCTTTAGAAACAGTTCAAGCCTACTGAAATAAAGACACGTGGATGACATTATAGTTTTAGCTGTTCCACAAAGTGGCAAATAGGATGGACATTAACTTTTAAAAGTTGTGTTACTTCTAAAGGAAAAAAAATATGTGAAATAACTGATATTTTTGCTATGATATTAAGAGATATCTCAATGCACATCTCAACTTCTATTTTGTTTTGTTTACGTATTATGCTAAAGAGCAGGACTTCATATTATCTTTTCCAAAACTGATCCTAAACTGTGGTCATGCCTCAATCTTAATGTTCAGTGCATTGGAAATTCATTTACATTAATTTCTGAGGTAAATAATTTATTCTTTGCAAAACTTACAAAGGACAAAAATTCCAGTTCAAGGATTAAGGGTAAGAAGAAGTAAGGAAGATCAATTCTAAATATAGCCCCCAATGCTTATCTCTCAGCTTCAGTCTTTTAAGAGTCTGAAATAAAATACAAATGATAATGCACAAAATTTACTTAAAATTGAGCAAGTCATTGAGAATTCAAAGCACTATTATTCTGGAGAATATGTAGCAGAACAGTGGTTATGACTGAAAAATGCCAACAGATTTTGATTTGAATCAACCTCTGTTACTTTAGGTATGTGATCATGAGTCAGTTACTGTTTCTGAGGCTGAGTTCAGTATCTAAATTAGGATTATAATAATAATAGCTATGTTTGTGTTTACTCTCCAGGAAAAATAAAATACAATATATAAAGGATTAGTACAGTGGCAGGCACAATTAAGTTATTAATAAACTAGTTATCTAAATGTATACTATAGTACATTGTTTAAGAGCTTGAGCTCTGCTTTCAGGTAAAATTTATTTTTGATCTACACTGTGTTACTGGCTAAGGGAGCTTGGGAAAGTTTTTCAAGATTTTCTCATTTAACTTTCCTCATAACGGAAAAACAGATAAGTAATAGTACCTACATTAAAGATATGTTTGGATGCAATAATATAAGTAATGCACTTCTATGCCTGACACATATTAAGTTCTTAACAAAATGTTACTTAAATTAGTCCTGCTGCTGCTGTAAGCTATTGAAATGTATGTTTCTTATTTGAGGATACATTAAATTGTGTTAGAGTGCAAAATATGTTTAACAGGTTTAGCTAAATTTGGATTTGCCTACATCTGGAATACTGGAGAAGAAAAAGAGGATATTCTGTGTTGGCTTATTCTTTTTTTTTTTAATGGAGTCTCGCTCTGTCACCCAGGCTGGAGTGCAGAGGTGCGATCTCGGCTCACTGCAAGCTCTGCCTCCAGGGTTCACGCTATTCTCCTGCCTCAGCCTCCTGAGTAGCTGGGACTACAGGCGCCTGCCACCACACCTGGCTAATTTTTTTGTATTTTTAGTAAAGGCCAGGTTTCACCATGTTAGCCAGGATGGTCTCGATCTCCTGACCTCGTGATCTGCCCACCTCAGCCTCCTAAAGTACTGGGATTACAGGCATGAGCCATCGCACCTAGCCTGTGTTGGCTTATTCTTGTGCCTTCAGTGGGCCCTGATGACACTGGTGGTTTCAGCACCAGAACAACACAGAGATATCAAAACACCATGTCACCCCCGCAAAAAAAAAAAAAAAAAAAAAAAAAGCTAGAAATCATGCAGCCATCAAGGAAAACAGCTCAATGGTGCATGTTAATACCCTTTAAGAAATCTACCAATTATCTGTGGAGAAATGGTTGGAAGTCACGCAATATTCACAACAGGCAAAATCAGAGACACTGTTTTGTGTTCATTTTAACCCTAGAATAGCCTAGTACACATGAATTAAATTGCTTTTCAAAATTATTATTTCTTCCACTCTCCTTTCCTTCCATAAATCTTATAGTCATTCCATATTTGTTTCTAAAACTAGTCCTCATTTCCTCCTCACAATCATTCATATGAGATGTTCTATGTGGGAAGGGTTGAATGCATTCCAGACCAAAACACTTCATCACCTTTAAGAACACCAGCAGTGGTACCAACATTTCTGGTTTGCTGCCATGTGGCACAGATGTCTATAAGAACACTAGGAACTCAGGGTGACAACATGCTACAGTCAGCTTTCCTCCTAAATAAACAATTCAAAGTGGGTGAACAAATAGCATGCTCTTTTAAAAAATCGATTGTCTCCATTATTCCATCATTGTTTGACTGAGAAAAGCATGAAAATGATGATACGAAAAACCAGCTCACAATCTGACTCAAAATGATTCAATTCCAGACCCAATACACAAGAATAATGGATTAAATGTATACCTCAACTTAAATCAAAGAAAATATCAAGTGCTCATGAGAGATGAAGCCAGCTGGACTTCCTGTGTCCAGTGGGGACTTGGAGAACTTTTCTGTCTAGCTAGAGGATTGTAAATGCACCAATCAGCGCTCTGTGTCTAGCTAAAGGATTGTAAATGCACCAATCAGCACACTGTGTCTAGCTAAAGGATTGTAAACAAACCAATCAGCACTCTGTTATCAGCGCAGTATGTCTCGCTAAAGGACTATAAATGCACCAATCAGCACTCTGTAAAAACATACCAATCAGCACTCTGTGTCTAGCTAAAGGATTGTAAACACACCAATCAGCACGCTCTAGAAACGCACCAATCATCACTCTGTGTCTAGCTAAAGGGCTGTAAATGCACCAATCAGCATTCTGTAAAATGGACCAATCAGCACTTTGTAAAATGGACCAATCAGCACTCTGTAAAATGGACCAATCAGCAGGACGTGGGTGGGGCCAAATAAGGGAATAAAAGCTGACCACCCCAGCCAGCAGCGGCAACTTGCTCAGGTCCCTTTCCATGCTGTGGGAGCTTTATTTTTTTTTGCTCTTCACAATAAATCTTGCTGCTGCTCACTCTTTGGGTTTGTGCTACCTTTATGAGCTGTAACACTCACCGCGGGGGTCTGCGGCTTCATTCCTGAAGTCAGCGAGACCACGAACCCACCGGGAGGAACAAACAACTCCAGACTCACCACCTTTAAGAGCTGTGACACTCACTGCGAGGGTCTGCGGCTTCACTCCTGAAGTCAGCGAGACCATGAACCCACTGGGAGGAACAAATAACTCCGGACACGCCACCTTTAAGAGCTGTGACACTCACTGCGAGGGTATGCGGCTTCACTCCTGAAGTCAGCGAGACCACGAACCCGCCAGAAGGAATAGATTCCAGACACACTAGAAATAAAAGGAAATGCAAACTTAGAAGAATAAACAAAGGTTGACGCAGGGATCCCAGTGATGCCTGAATCGCACATCAACTTTAATGGTTAGTCTGAAGGTTTAACATTTGTTTCTGGAATTGGTTGACTACAGACTCTAGACATAAGCCTTGGGCAGCAGTGAGGACAGTTTTCATCTACCTGGATGGTGAGAAAAAAAATACAAAACATTAAGACCTCTTTTACTCATGTGTAGGATATACATTACTCCGGAAGGACAATGCAGAAACCCAAAGTCAAATTAAAATGTAGTTTGGAAACAATGAAAGACATAGGACCCTGGGCAGGGCACTGACCAAATTACCTCATACGGACAATTTCACAACAAAGGGTATTGATGGAAAACAATGCCACTGCAAATGAACTTATATGACATTTCATAAACCACCGTAGAAAATGAAGTAGACTTAAAAAAACACTTTCAGAAAAGTATGCTTAAAATCACCTGGAAGTAAAAGAAAGAAATGAAAAGTATAAGATTAGCTGCACATAGAAAATATAGGGCAACTTAATAAAGAATAAAAAGAGAAACTCTAGAAATGGAAAACACAATTAAATTTAGAATAAGGGAATTATATTTAAAAAGCAAAAAAGAACACAGTTGAATAGTTTATTTAATATGATAAAGCAGCTGAGAAGAATGTTGAGTAACTTAAATGTAGACCTGAGAAAATCATCTGGAATGCAATGAAGAGAAATAAAGAGATGCAAAATATAAAAGATAAAATGAATGTGGTATATATAATGAGAAGTGCTTCCATGTCAATAGGCATTTCAGAAGGAAAAAGTGAAGAAAATGGTGAAGAAGTAGAGTTTAAAGGGATGATAATAGAGGATTATTTCCTTTTCAAGAGTTAAAAAAATGCATGAGTTCTCACTCATGGACACAGAGGGTAGAAGAATGGTTTCCAGAAGCTGGAAAGGGGAGTCTTTGCAGAGGGATGGGAGGAAGGTGGGGATGGTTAATGGATACCAAAAATAAAAATATATATATATATATATATATAGAAGGAATACTACCTACTATCTAATAGCACAATCAGGTGACTATAGTCAATAATAACTGTATACTTTAAAATAACATCAATAATGTAATTGGATTATTTTTAACTCAAAGGATAACTGCTTGAGGGGATGGATATCCTATTTTCCATGATGGGCTTATTTCACTTTGCATGCCTTATCAAAACATCTCATGTACCCCATAAATATATACACCTAGTATGTACTCACAAAAATTTTCTAAATATTTTTTAAAAAATTTAAAAAAGAAATCTATGAATTATCAGACTGAAAAATTCTACCAAATCCCGACCATAATTGAAAATGTCAAAAATCTTCTACTTCTTAAAATATAAAGGTGAAATTGCAAGACCTCAAAAACTTTGAAACTACCAAAAGATAAAAAAGATTTCTTATAGAAAAACAATAATTAGAATTATAGCATAGATCTCATTTGGAAAATAAAAATCAGAATATGGTAGATAACTTTAACATACTGAGGTGAAGGAAATGTCAATTTTAAATGAATGATCACAGACCATCCCTTAGAAAATTACTAAAGAATTTATTTGAGAAATAGATAGTCGATTTCAAAAGAAAGTAGTTTTATTCAACAAGTAGTAGTAAACAAGGAAATTATTAAAATACAGGTATGTTTAAATAAAAAGTAACTGAAAATTTTGTAATAATGATGAATGGGGTGCTTAAAAACAAAGTGAAACTAAATTTAGATTACAGGAAAAATGAGATGGGGGAGGAGGGAGATTTAAAGTGACTAATATCCTGATATTATTCAAAAAGAAGTTAAAACAAAAGATATTTTGTTAAATTAAGCCTATATATTAAAATTTAAGAATAACCACTAAAAGATTAGAAATAAAATTCAAATCTTTTAAAGTTCAATAGAGCAGAGTGGAGAAAATTAAAATTAGGTGAGTCCAAGAACAGCAGCAAAATAATCAGGAGGATCAGATATCTTGTTTATCATCATAAACTAAAATTAATGTAACCATTCTAATATGCATTGGAAATATCTAATAATGTTTAAAATGTGCATAATTAATGACTCAATACAGTAATTCTCTATATGTATTACAGAAACCTTTGGTTTGAATACTAACAGACATAAAGATATTTATTCTTGCGTTGTTTATTATATTTATTTTTGTTTGCATTTTTATTTTTTTGAGTTGGAGTCTCGTTCTGTCACTGGGCTGGAGTGCAGTGACATGATCTCTGCTCACTGCAACCTGCGCCTCCCAGGTTCAAGCAATTCCCCTGCCTCAGCACCACCACTCCCTGCTAATTTTTTGTATTTTTAGTAGAGACAGGGTTTTGTCATGTTGGCTAGCCTGGTCTCAAACTTCTGACCTCAAGTGATCTGCCCACCCCAGCCTCCCAAAGTACTGGGATTACAGGCGTGAGGCACCACACCTGGCCATTGTTTCTTATAGAAAGAAATGGAAACAACATAAATATTTGTCAGGACAGAAACAGCAATTAAAATGAATTTTAATTGCAAATTTAAACCTATAGTTGTATCTGAAAATATAAGTTTGAATTAGCCATAATGTATTGGTTTTCTATGCTGCCATAAAACTTACCATAAACTTAGGTGGTAAATGAAATAAATGTGTTGTGTTATAGTTCTTTGGGTCAGGATTTGACATAGATCTCATCAGGCTAAGATTAATGTGGTGTTAAGGTGTCTTCCTTTCTTTAGTTTCTAGAGGAGAATCTCCCTCTTGCTCACTTAGGCATTGAAAAACTTCAGCTCCATGTAGTCGTAGGTCTGAGTTGTCTAATTCCTTGCTGCCTATCAGCCTGGTGGCTCTCGTGGGTGTTTAGTGGTCTCTATCCTCTATCTGGTCTTCGCACATAGTGTCCACATTGCAGAACCAGCAAAACACTGCCGAATTCTTCTCACATTACTACACCAATCTTATTCTTTTACCTTCTATCACTGCATCTCTCAGACTGCAGCCAGTAACATCCTCTAAATGTAAGGACTCATATGATTAGATTGTGACTACCAAAATGAGCCTGCATAATATCCCCATTTTAAAGTCTATAACCTTCATCACCACTGCAAAATCCCTTTTGTGCTACATAGTAACATATCCGTAGCTTCCAATAAATAGGACATGGACATCTTTGGGGACCATTATTCTGTCTACCCAAGTTCAACCTCTGGCCCCCAAAGATTCATGTCCATCCCAAATATAATTACCCCATTCCAAGGTTCCCCACATCTCAACCCATTATAGCATCGATGAAAACTCCAACAATCTCAATGAAATTTTGTCACCTAAAATCCTGAAATCTCATCATCTAAGTTAAGTATGGGTGAGTTGCAGTATAATCTATCATTAGGCACAATTTCTTTCCACATGTGGGCCTGTGAAACTGCAGAAACATATCAAACAATTTAGAAATTGCCTGAGCCACACAAATTCCATTAAGAATAATCCTCTGCAGCTTATATGTCTGCCCTCTGGTTTTAAGGATCTGCCTTCAGAATCACCCTTTTTTCATAAAAAGGTAGCAGGTCTTTGCAGCTGAGTAGTTTTATCAACCTGTTCCTTGCTGTAAGAATTTTGAGAATTTAATTCCCTTGGTTTATTTGATATTTCTTTGTTTCTTTCATTCCAAGTTGGCCGTGTTCCTGCTGATATAAAATTTTCAAGAACCTTGTAGCTCTCCCATGTATGTCACAAAGATTCATTCCATTAGATGCGAGACTTATTCATAAATCTGCCTTAGATAACCTAGTATAATAGCATCTGTGAAAAAGTTAATATACCCATTAATGTTGTTAATAATGTTATATTATTCCTGGATAATAGATATGCAGTGAAATAAAAACATTGGCAAGAAGTATACACTTTGACTTTATAATAGAATTATATTTGTGGTAAATGTTTGGATGGGAAATAAAAAAAGGGATGGTATTTTTTTTTTAAAGGTCTTTACTTTTATCTGAATCTTTTAAAAAAATTTACTATTCAGGGCCAGGTGCACTGGCTTATACCTATAATCCCAGCACTTTGGGAGGTTGAGGTGGGCAGATCACCTGAGGTCAGGAGTTCAAGACAAGCCTGGACAACATGGTGAAACCCTGTCTCCACTAAAAATACAAAAAATTAGCTGGGCGTGGCAGCAGGTGCCTGTAATACCAGCTACTCATGAGGCTGAGGCAGGAGAATAGCTTGAACCTGGGAGGTGGAGGTTGCAGTGAGCCAAGATCATGTCATTGCACTCCAGCCTGAGTTACAAGGGAAAAATCCATCTCAAAAAAAAAAATTACTATTCATTTGGAGGCAAAAACATCATATGTGTTAGCATTTGTTAATTCTGAATGGTAGATATCTGGGTGTTTGTTACTTTTGGTCTTTTACGTCCTGTAATTTAA
Organism: Pongo pygmaeus; assembly: GCF_028885625.2. NCBI lineage: Eukaryota > Metazoa > Chordata > Mammalia > Primates > Hominidae > Pongo > Pongo pygmaeus. Next base: position 149,514,438 of record NC_072373.2, on the reverse strand, counting down.
AAAAATTACAACAACTAAATAATTGAAAAAACAATACTTCAGGGAGTTGTTTTGATAAATGGATTTTAGGTCAACAGCCCTACAAACATTCTCAGCTGAACATTCAGCAGCTTAACAGTGGGCTTTCTGGAGCAAGCCAAGGCCCCTAAAGATGCCATTTTGCAGAAACAGATGGGCAGATAGGTACTGCCCAAACATTTAGCATATGCTTCTCTGCAGAGATCAGAAAATGCTCTTTAGGTGTCATTTTTGCATGGCCTTAGTTAAAGAAGTAGACAGTGGTTATTAATCTCCCAGAGTATCACCATTTGTCCTATATGAATTTGTCTACTGTAGCTGTTCCAGTACTCTCTTAAACTTTTTAAGAAGCCAGATACACTAACTCTTGAATGTGCTCTTAATTAGGTTTAATTATTCATATTTTCTTTGTTACATAGGTGATATTAATTTTAAAAATTTAATTCATAAATCAATTAAAATGATATCTATTAATGAATGTGCAAATTATATTAACACAATATCTTTATTTCTGTTTACGGAAAAAATTGATTTAAAGAAACCCCACATGTTGCTAATGTTGTCATCATGATATACTCTCCCTGTTTTACTGGTGATGATAATGATGGCGTTCACTCTCATAGTCTCCATGATTTTTGTTTGAGAAAAGAGAAGTACCAAATGTGTACCAAGAGCAGTTTTCAGTTTAGGAAACGTTCCTCTCATTAGCCCAAATCTGAGAGGAGTTGGGAAGAGGCATTTTCAGGGAACAGGATAGTGTAATTCTCATTTAGTTAAAAAAAAACATAAACCATAATTCTTCATGGTGTTTCCCTATCTATCCTTTCTATTTTGCTGTTCCCTCATTAATGTTGACTGTGAAATGTATTGACTCTGCTAATTAAAAGGGAAAGGAATTGTAGGCTTACTTAATATAATTTAAGAATATGTCATTCATTTTAATTATATAGAGATCTATTAAATGTATATAGAGATGTGTTCTTTGATAGGAAAGTTATATAGAATGTGTTTTATTAAACCAGCATCACCCAATTCCTCAAACAAAATGAAATTCCTTAATGCTTTTTCAGTTCACAGAAATTCTGAGAAACAGGTCATGAATGGCAATCCAGCACAATCCTATATAAAAATAACATTGTGCTATTTAACAAGCTAATCCCATTAACATTTTGGCTTCTTAAACAGTTCCAAATGCGAAAAATCTAGGCACAAGTCCACAGAATGAAAAGACAAATGCAGGTGAAATTGCATAGAAACTGGAAGGCATAATGTGGCAAGTTTATATTAATAATTTATGACTTTGCCTCCTTAGAAAATACATATTAGAAAATTTTTAAGACAAATGAGTTTCTTGCAATTATTGTTGTCCAACTATTCTACATTTGCAACTTTGTGATATTTTTGTTAAATAAATATTTGAAAGCATTTTTTAAAATTTTAATTGGTTGAGTTTTGTTCATACTTTTAATGATTTCCAGTTTATGACAATATGCTTAGATATGTAATTTTCTGCTTTTTAAAAATTCTTATTCCATGATTTTCATCATTTCTAATTCTAGGAGATTAGTAAATCACACTTTCATTAAGAGCTCATTTGTAGTATCTAGAAATTCTGGAATTTAACTAGAAAGTTCTACAGTATTTGAAAACCTTAAATAATCCAGCAAAGAAACAATATTAACAATATTTATAATATACATTTAAACAAACATTTTAATTATGTTACACCCCAACTACTAAATACATCTTATATAAAAAGATACTATAACCAGTATTAATCTACATTAATTCTATTCATTGAGAATTCTATAAATAAAACTTATTTTAGTAACACCTGAAAATATAACTAAAATTTTATAAGAGAAAATCATATTACAAGAGTCAATGAGTTTTCCAGATATGCACTGTCACAATATTTAAGATTATATTTGGATTTGATTTTCACTTCAAATTTAAGAACAAATTATCACCAAAGGCCTAAATTCAACTAAGGTTATATATATCAAGCATCAATTGTTTCCTTTGATAGATGTTTTCTGATTGCCAATTGTCTTACTAAACAAATCAGCTTTTTCGTTTAGTGAAAACACTACTTACTACTTTGTGGTGAGTGGGACACACTGATTTTGCTTTTAGACTATTCATGGTTTCAATTACTCCTAACATATAATAATAATAATCATAATAAATGGTAATATTACTAATACTATTGCTAATATTTGTCAGCTGTAGTAACAAGCTCCAAATATCAATGACTTAAGACAACAGAGATTTATGTCTTTCTCATGTTATATTCATCATGGTTGGCTACTGGTCTTCTTCAATTACTTTAATTCTGACTCTCACAGTAAGAAATTCTTATCTAGAACATTCCACCCTCAAGTTTAAGGAAAGGAAGCATTTCCTGGAAAGGGTGATGGCATGAAGATTCCAATATATGCCTTTTGGAGAATATATGCATGTAATTTTGTGGGACATATACTATGGGGTAGAATTGTTGAATCATAGGATAGCTATATAGGCTCAGTCTTAATAGATACTGCCAAATAGTTGTATGAGTGGCTGTAATATTTTATACCCTACTAACTCTGAATGAGTTTCCAAATTCTCACCTACACGTGACATTTTTCATCTTTCTAAATTGTTGTCATGGAAGCATAATATCACATTCTGATTTTATTTTGCATTTCCCTAAAGATGATTAATGTGAGGTCGCTTTTCAGATATTTATTGGCCTAACCTCTTTTGTGAAGTGTATATTCAAATATTTTACACTTAAAAAATTGTGTTGGATGATTTTATCTTATTTATTCATAGTAGTTTTAGTACATTATTTGTCTTTTGTTGTACATGTGCATTGATAATGTTTTCTCATATTCAGTGAATTGCCTTTTCATTCTTGCAAGAATGTGCTTTAATAAACAGAGGTTTCCCCCCGTCTCTACTAAAAATACAAAAATTAGCTGGGTGTGGTGGCATGCGCCTGTAGTCCCAGCTACTCAGGAGGGTGAGGCAGGAGAATCACTTGAACCTGGGAGGCGGAGGTTGCAGTGAGCCGAGATTGTGCCACTGCACTCCAGCCTGGGCAACAGAGTGAGACTTGGTCTCAAAAAAAAAAAAAGAAAAAAAGAAAGAAAAAGAAAAGAAAAAGAAGTATTAGCAGAGGAGAATGGTGCCCCAGCTTTTGTAGTAAATGTTTCACTCCTGATGCTCTGAGGATGAGATCCTGAAAGGATACCCAAGAAGAAACCTAGAGCGACAATTCTGAGGCTGTCATTGTGATTCAGGCAAGTGGGCCGGGTACAGTGGCTCACGCCTGTAATCCCACCACTTTGGGAGGCCAAGGTGAGAGGATCACTTAAGCCCAGGAATTTGAGACTGGCCCGGGCAGCACAATGAGAACCTGTCTCTACAAAACTACAAAAATTGGCCAGGAGTGGTGGCACACACCTATAGTCCCAGCTACTCAGGAGGCTGAGGTGAGAGGATCACTTGAGCCCGGGAGGTCGAGGCTGCAGTAATCCATGATTGTGCTGCTGTACTCTAGCCTGAGCAACAGAGCGAGGCCCTGAAAATAATAATAATAAATCAGGCAAGAGACAGTGGTATCTGAGACTAGGAATATGTTGAAATGGACACATGGCTCTATGCTATCTCCTGTTACAATGCTTCTCAAACTTGCCTGATGATAAGAATCTATGAAACATGTTAAAAATATTGGTTACCAGTACTCTACTCTGGAGATTCAGTTTTAGTGGGTCCAGGATGGGACTGGGGATTTGTATTTTCCACAAGCTTCCTGGGCGATTCTTGTTATTAGGCAAGTTTGTCTAGTGCTAACCTGCCATGTACACTGAGAAATACACTTTCCTTTTCCTTGCAAAATAAATCCATACTTTTAGGAAAAAAAAAAAAAAAAAAACAACAAAAAAACAGAGGTTTCCAATTTTAAAGCAGTCTCATTTACCAATTTTTAGTCATATTTATCAATCTCATGTCATGATTAAAAAATATTTGCTTTTCCCATCACAAAGGTGTTTTTCAGTGTTTCCTTCTACAACTTTATTTGTTTTACTTTGCATATTTGCATCTGAAATATATCTGGAATTGATTTTTGTGTATGGTATGAGGTAGGGGTAAAAAGATTCCATATGGATATCTAATTTATTATGTACAATTCCTTGAGAAGATCATTATTTTCCCTACTTCAGTGGAATAGTCTTTTTCTCTCAAATTAGGTGACTATATATAATCTGTTTTTGGATTCTCTATTTGTTCTAGTGATCTATTTTTCTATTATAAAAATTGACCCCACACTGCATTATTAATCATAAATATGTTTGATATGTCTTCTTGTTACCAGGGGTCCTTGCTCCCAGAGCTCCTAACATGGTGGTGGGCCACTTCCAAACTGGCAGCAGGCCACTTCCAAGATGGTGGCAAGCCTCGTGTTCTCTAACCTGGGGTTCTTGGCCTCATGGATTCCAAGGAATGGAATCTTGGGCCATGCGGTGAATGTTACAGCTCTATTAGAAGTTGTGGGTCATGGAAGAGAACCGTGGAACCCAGTGATTAGTGTTCAGCTAGATTAGGACGAACCCAGCACTTAGCCATACAGGAACAATGGCAAGCCTTTAGCCTGATTGGGAGCAGCAATGGGTGCCTCGCTGGATCAGGAGCACAGCAGACACCTTGCTGGATCCGGAGGGATGGAAGTCAGCAGTGAGTCTGCGACGGCGGCAAAACAGCAGTGGTGGACGGGGAGCAAAAGCTCAGCTTGAGCCGTAACAAACATGGACCAGAAGAGTGCAGTTACAAGATTTAATAGAGTGAAATAGAGTGAAAACAGAGCTCCCATACAAGGGGAGGGGACCCAAAGAGGGTTGTCGTTGCCAGCTCGAATGCCTGGGTTTATATCCTGATCCTTGTCCCCCTTGCTGTGCTCTCAGGCAATAGATGATTAGCTATTTCTTTACCTCCTGTTTTTTCCTAATTAGCATTTTAGTGAGCTCTCTGATTGGCCGGGTGTGAGCTAAGTTGCAAGCCCCATGTTTAAAGGTGGATGCGGTCACCTTCCCAGCTAGGCTTAGGGATTCTTAGTCAGCCTAGGAAATCCAGCTAGTCCTGTCTCTCATTCTTATATAGTATTTTAAATATTTCATGTATCAATTTCCTATTGCTGCTGTAACAAAGTGCCACAAATGTAGTAGCTTAAAATAACACAAGTTTGAGAGGGACATCAGCAAGATGACAGAGCAAAAAATTGAAGCCCTTTTCCTTCATAGAAATACTGATTTAACAACAACATATGAACCAAAATACCTTGATGAGAATTCCATAACCTAGTTAAGAATTTGCAGTACTGTAGGTGAGAACAACAGAACTAAAATGGGTAGAAGAGCAATTTCACATTACGCACCACAGCCCATTCCCCAAGGTGAAACACCTCAGTGCTGAGACAGAAAGCCCTAGCAGTAACTACTCCTCAGGGTGGGGTTGGGAGGGTCATGTGTCCAACCTCCTGCCTATTAGAGCACTGCCTTAGGAACTAGTGTTTGTCTCACCTCACTTGAAGCACTAACCAAACTGGAATAGTTCAGATGCCTGGGTACCACTGAGAAAAAAAGGAAGCAAAAGCAGCTTACTGTGGTTGGCAGAGCTTTGTGCAACCGAGAGAAAGAACAAAACTGGAGGAGTCTACCCAAGAGTACGAGGAGTAGAGTTTGCATCCAATATTTCATTTTTGTCAGGGAATTTTCCTTGGGATGAAAAGGTGGTTCAACATACAAAAATAAATCAATGTGAGAATTGGAGAAAACGACAGATCAGAGGCAAGACTAACTTGCAGCTCCTATTTGGATGAACAGAGCAGCCTGTGGAGACTCACATCATGAACTTTTGCTCCAAGAACTACCACAGGAACATACCAGGAAAGCTGAGAGAATCCACAGATACTTTGAAGGAAGTGGATTGCTGCTGCAGCCTCCAGGAGACAGCTGAAAAGCTGTGAGTGCTCAAAGTGTGGAAAGTGTGAAAGGGGGATTGTCTACCCCTGAACACACATTGTCACTAGGGAACCTGAAAGTCCAGATCATGGAAGAAGGATTTGATCTTACCTGGAGCTGAGATAAATTTAGAGAGCCAAGCGAAATACAGGCATAGAGAAAGCAGTGGGAGAAGCAGTGCAGACATTCCTAGTCCCCAGGGAAGCTATTTCTGACTTTGTCTCAAAACGGGTCCTTTGGGGAAGGCTGCAAGTGGAATTAGAGAAAGAACACAGGGAGAAGGAAACTTCCAGTTGAACTTTGTAACAATTTCAGTGGAACGTGAAGTTTCCTGGACAGAACTCAGAAAACGGGGCAAACCAGTTTTGTAGACATGAGCACAGAAGCTGTGGGAGACGTGCAACTGGAAATTCCTGATTGCTTTCCCAGTGGGGAGGCTGGTAGCCTAAAGCAAGGTCTCAGCCCTGCTCACTGGCTGCCTTGAAGTAAACTCTGTGCTGCTGGGGAGTGACGGGGGTGGGGGCAGGGGCGTGGGGGGAGGTGGGCATGATGAGAGTGAGACCAGTCTTTACAGCTGCATGGGAGCTGGGTGAGGCCTGGCTTTTGCCCATTTCCCTAGTGACATGCATGATGCAGCAGAGGCAGCCATAATCCCCCTGGGAAGATAACTCAATTGACCTGAGAATGGCACCCCTATATCCCACAGGAGCCATGGCAAGCCCCACCCAAGAAGAGTCTGAGCTCAGACACACTTAAGCCTGCCCCGACCTGATGGTCCTTCTCTACCAGCCCTGGTAGCTAAAGACAAAGGAAACAATCTCTTGGAAGCTCTATGGCCCTGCCTGCCACCTGAGAAACTGAAGATCTTCCCAGATCTTCCCTCTGACATAGTCTACCCAAATGAAAAGGAACCAGAAAAGCAATTCTGGTAATATAACAAAACAACATTCTGTCATTCTTTAATACCCCAAAACATACTAGCTCACCAGCAATGCATTGAACCAGGAAGAAATCTCTGAATTCCCAGAAAAAGAATTCAGAAGGTCAATTATTAAGCTACTTAAGGAAGCACCAGAGAAAGGTGAATATGAACTTAAATAATTTTTTTAAATGTTACAGGGTATGGATGGAAAATTCCTCAGAGAAATAGCATAAATAAAAAACAATCACAACTTCTGGAAATAAAAGACACACTTAGAGAAACACAAAATACACTGGAAAGTTTCAGCAATAGAATTAAATGAGTAGAAGAAAGTAATTCAGAGCCTGAAAACAGAGCTTTTGAATTAACCCAATCCAACAAAGACAAAGAAAAAAGAACAACAAAAAAATGAACAAAGCCTCCAAGAAGTCTGGAATTATGTTAAATGACCAAACTCTAAGAATCACTGGTGTTCCCAAGGAAGAAGATAAATCCAACACTTTGGAAAACATATTTGAGGGAATTATTGAGGAAAACTTCCCTGGCCTTGCTAGAGATCTGGACATCCAAATACAAGAAGTTCAAATAACTCCTGGGAAATTCATCACAGAACTATCATTGCCTATGCACACAGTCATCAGGTTATCTAAAGTCAAGATGAAGGGAAGAATCTTAAAAGCTACGAAACAAAAGCATTACATAACCTACAAAAAATTTATCAGATTAGGTTTAGTAGATTTCTCGGCAGAAACCCTACAAGCTAGAAGGGATAGGGGTTCTATCTTTAGCCTCATTAAAACAAAACAATTATCAGCCAAGAATTTTGTATTCAGCAAAACTAAGCTTCATAAATGAAGGAAAGTACAGTCTTTTTCAGACAAACAAATGCTGACAGAATTTGCCACCACTAAGCCAGCACTAAAAGAACTGCTAAAAGGACCTCTAAATCTAGAAACAAATCCTCGAAATACACCAAAATAAAAGCTTCTTAAAGCACAAATCTCACAGGACCTATAAAACCAATACACAATGGAAAAAAAAACAAGGTATTCAGACAACAAATAGCACAATGAACAGAATAGTACCTCACATCTTAATACTAACACTGAATGTGAATAGCCTAAATTCTCCACTTAAAAAATACAGAATGGCAAAATTGATAAGAATTCGCCAACCAAGTATCTGTTGTCTTCAAGAGACTCACCTGACACATAAGGAGTCACATAAACTAAAGGTAAAGGGGTGGAAAAAGATATTCCATGCAAATGAACATCAAAAGCAAGCAGGAATAGCTCTTCCTATATTAGACAAAACAAACTTTAAAGCAGCAACAGTTAAAAAAGATAAAGAGGGACATTATAAAATGATAAAAGAACTTGTTCAACAGGAAAATATCACAATCCTAAATATGTATGCACCTAACACTGGAGCTTCCAAATTTATAAAACAATTACTACTAGACCTAAGAAATGAGATAGACAGCAACAAAATAATAATGGGGGATTTCAGTTCTCCACTGACAGCACTAGACAGGTCATCAAGACAGAAAGTCAACAGAGAAACAATGAACTATACCCTAGAACAAATGGACTTAACACAAATTTACAGAACATTCTACACAATTACAGAATATACATTCTGTTCATTAGCACATGGAACATTCTCCAAGGTAGACTGTATGAAAGACCACAGAACAAGTCTTAATAAATTTAAGAAAATAAAAATTATATCAGGTACTATCTCAGACCACATTGGAATAAAATTGGAAATCATCTCCATAAGGAAACCTCAAAACCATGCAAATACATGAAAGTAAAATAACCTGCTCCTGAATAATTGTTGGGCCAACAATTAGATCAAGATTGAAATTAAAAAATGCTTTGAACTGAAAGATAATAATACTGACACTGGGATACAGCAAAGGTGGTGCTAATAGGAAAGTTGACAGACTTAAATGCCTATATCAAAAAACCTGAAAGAGAACAAAGATACAAACTAATGTCACACCTCAAGGAACTAGAGAAATAAGAAGAAACCTAACTCAAACCCAGTAGAAAAAAAAGAAATAACAAAGATTAGAGCAGAACTAAATGAAATTGAAACAAACAAACAAAACAATACAAAATATAAATGAAACAAAAAGCTGGGACTTTGAAAAGGTAAGTAAAATTGATACACCATTAGTGAGATTAACTAAGAAGAGGGAAAATATCCAAATAAAGTCAATTATAAATGAAATGGGAGATATCACAACTGATACCACAGAAATACAAAAGATTATTCAAGTTATTCAAGGCCAGTACGAACACCTTTACATGCACAAACTAGAAAACCTAGAGGAGATAAATAAATTCCTATATATATATACAACCTTCCTAAATTAAAGCAGAAAGAAATAGAACCTCTGAACAAAGCCCGGTGTCATGGCTCACACCTGTAATCCCAGCATTTTGAGAAGCAGAGGTGGGAGGATCACTAGATTTCAGGAGTTTGAGACCAGCCTGTGCAACATGGTGAAACCCCATCTCTACTAAAAATTCAAAAATTAGCTGTGCATGGTGGTGCATGCCTGCAGTCCCAGCCACTCAGGAGGCTGAGGCAGGAGGGTCACTTGAACCCAGGGAGCAGAGGTTGCAGTGAGCAGAGATCACACTATTAAACTCCAGCCTGGGCTTCACAGTGAGACTCCAAAAAAAAAAAAAAAAAAAAAAAAGGAAAGGAAAGAAAAGAAACTCTGAATAGTGCAATAACAAGCAGTGAGATTGAAATGGTGACTAAAACATTGTCAACAACAAAAAAAGCCCAGGACCAGATGGATTCACAGCTGAATTCTTTCAGACATTCAAAGAATTGGTACCTATCCTATTGACACTATTCCAAAAGACAGAGGAAGAGGGAATACGCCCTAAATTATTCTATGAAGCCAGTATCACCCTAATACCAAAACCAGGAAAGCACATAACAACAACAACAACAAAAGAATACTGCAGACCAAGATCCCTGATGAACATAGACGCAAAAATCCTCAACAAAATACTAGCTAACTAAATCCAACAGTGTATCAAAAAGATAATCCACCATGATCGAGTGGGTTTCATACCAGGGATGCAGGGATGGTTTAATATACGCAAGTCAATAAATGTGATATGCCACATAAACAGAATTAAAAACAAAAATTACATGTTCATCTCAACAGCCACAGAAAAAGCATTTGATAAAATTCAGTATCCCTTTATGATTAAAACTCTCTGCAAAATCAGCATAGAAGGGGCATATCTTTATAAAAGCTATCCATGAAAAACCTGCATCCAACGTTATACTGAATGGGAAAAAGATGAAAGCATTCTCCATGAGAACTGCACCAAGACAAGGATGCCCACTTTCACCACTTCTATTCAATATACTACTAGAAGTCCTAGCCAGAGCAATCAGACAAGAGAAAGAATAAATTGCACCCGAATTGGTAAAGAGGAAGTCAAACTGTCGCTGTTTGCTGAAGATACGACTACATATCTAGAAAACTCTAAAGACTCATCAAAAAAGCTTCTAGAACCGATGAATAAACTCAGCAAAGTTTCAGGATACAAAATTCATGTACACAAATGAGTAGCACTGCCTTGCACCAACAATGACCAAGCTGACAATCAAATCAAGAACTCAGACCCTTTAACAATAGCTCCAATAAAATAAAATACTTAGGAATATATCTAACCAAGGAGGTGAAAGAACTCCACAAGGAAAACTGCAAAACACTGCTGAAGGAAATCATACAAGACACAAACAAATGGAAACACATCCCATGCTCATGGATGGGTAGAATCAATATTGTGAAAATGAAAATACTTCCAAAAGCAATCTACAAATTCAATGCAATTATCATCAAAATACCACCATCATTTTTCACAGAATTAGAAAAAATTATCCTACAATTCATGTGGAACCAAAAGAGAACCCACATAGCCAAAGCAAGACTAAGCAAAAAGAGCAAATCTGGAAGCATCACATTACCTGACTTCAAACTATACTATAAGGTCATAATCACCCAAATAGCATAGTACTGATATAAAAATAGGCACATAGACCAATGGAACAGGATACAGAACCCTTAAATAAAGCCAACTTTATTTACTGCCAACTGACCTTCAACAAAGCAAACAAAAACATTAAGTGGGGAAAGGACACCCTATTCAACAAATGGTACTGGGATAATTGGCAAGCCACACGTTGAAAAATAAAACTGGATCTTCATCTCTCACCTTATATAAAAATCAACTCAAGATTGATAAAAGACTGAAGTCTAAGACCTAAAACCATAAAAATTCTATAAGATAATATCGGAAAAAACTTTTGTAGTCATTGGCTTAGGTAAAGACTTCATGACCAGGAACCTAAAAGCAAATGCAACAAAAACAAAGATAAATAGAAGGGACTTAATTAAACTAAAAGGCTTCTGCACAGCAAAAGAAACACAGCAGAGTAAACAGACAACCCACAGAATAGGAGAAAATCTTCACAATCTATACATCCAACAAAGGACAAATATCCAGAATCTACAACAAACTCAAACAAATCAGCAAGAAAAAATACAAACAATCCCATAAAAAAGTGGGCTAAGGACATGAATAGACAATTCTCAAAGAAGATACACAAACAGCCAACAAACACATGGAAAAATGCTCAACATCACTAATAATCAGGGAAATGCAAATCAAAACCACAATGTGACACCACCTTACTGCTCCAAGAATGGCCATAATCAAAAAATCAGAAATAATAGATGTTGTTGTGGACGTGGTGAAAAGAGGATACTTCTACACTGCTGGTGGGAATGTAAACTAGTTCAACCACTGTGGAAAACAGCATGGAGATTCCTTAAAGAAATAAAAGTAGATCTACCATTTGATTAGCAGTAGCAATTCTAATACTGGGTATCTACCCAGAGGAAAAGAAGTCATTATACAAAAAAGATGTTAGGTTGGTGCAAAAGTAATTATGGTTTTGGCCACTACTTTTAATGGCAAAAACCACAATTACTTTTGCACCACCCTAATACTTGCACACGCATGTTTATAGCAGCACAATTTGCAGTTGCAAAAATATGGAACCAGCCCAAATACCTATCAATCAATGAGTGGATAAAGAATATGTGATACACACACACACACACACACACACACACACACACACCGTGGAATACTATTCAGTCATAAAAAGGAATGAAATAGTGGTATTCACATACGGATAGTTGGAGACCATTATTCTAAGTGAAGTAACTCGGGAATGGAAAACCAAACACCATATGTTCTCATTCATAAATGGGAGCTAAGCTATGGGTATTATTATACTGTATAAGAATAATACAATAGACTTTGGGGACTTGAGGGAAAGGGTGGGAGTGGGGTGAAGGATAAAAGACTACACTGCTCAGGTGATGGGTGCACCAAAATCTCAGCAATCACCAGTGAAGAACTTATTCATGTAACCAAACACCACCTGTTCCCCCAAAACCTACTGAAATTAAAAAAGACTTAAGATAAAAACTAAATAAAAATCAACTTCCAATAAATAAATAAATGTGATACATCATATTAAGAGAATGAAGGATAAATATCACATGGTCATTCCAATAGATGCAGAAAAGTTGTTTGACAAGATTCAATGCCCATTATGATAAAAACACTCAACGAGGTAGAAATAAAAGGAAACTACTTCAACCTAATAAAGTCTATGAAAAATTCATAGCTAGTGTCAAAAGTGAAAAACCAAAAGCTTTTCTTCTAAGACCAGAAACAAAGCAAAAATGTCTACTCTAGCAACTTCTATTCAACATAGTACTGAAAGTCCGGGCCAGAGCAATAGTAAATAAAAGAAAATAAAAGACATACAAATCAGAAAGGAAAAAATAAAATAATATGCTTACCCATGATATAATATTATGCATAGAACCCCTAATGATTTCATTAAAATTAACCTGTTAGAACTAATAAGTAAATTCAGTAAAATTGTCATATACAAAATCAACTCACAAAAAAGTTTTGTTTGTATACACTTGCAACTATCTGAAAAGAAAATTGAGAAAACTATCCCATTCACAATAATATAAAACACTTAGGGATAAAAATAGGGAGATGAAAGAGTTGAAAACAACAAAACACTGTATAAAAAAACAAGACACAGATAAATGCAAAGGTGTCCCATGTTCATATCACTGTTTTATAGAAATATTAAAAATTTCTAAACTTTATATAGAACACAAAGAACTCTGAATAGACAAAACGATCTTGAGAAAGAACAAAAAAGCTGAATCATTCACACTTCCTGATTTCCAAATATGTCAGAAAGCTACAGTAATCAAAACAGTATGGTACTGGCATAAAGGCAAGCATATAGACCAATGGAGCAGAAGAAAGTCCAAAAATAAACCCATGCATAAATGGTCAATTGATCTTCAAAAGGTTTGCCAAAAATACACACTAGGAAAAGGATTGTCTCTTCAAAAACTTGTGTTGAAAAACTGGATGTACAAATGAAAAGAAATTAAATAGAATTATTATCTTACACTATATTAAAAATTAACTCAAAATGAATTAAATACTCAAACCTAATACCTGAAACTGTAGAACTAAAAGAAAATATATGGGAAAAGTTTCACTTGATTGTTCTTGGCAATGATTTCCTGAATATGACACCAAAAGTAAAGGCAACACAATTAAATATAAACAAGTGCAACTATATCTAACTAAAAATCTTCTTTATGTACAGCAAGGAAAACAATCATGAGAGTTAAAAGGCAACCTACAGAATGGGAAAAATATTTGCAGACCACATATCTGATAAAGGATTAATATCCAAAATATATAAGAAACCCTTACAACTCAATAGCAAAAACAAATAACCAAATTAACAAATGAACATAGAACTTCAAAAGGGTTTTCTTCAAAGACAACATACAAATGGGCAGGCCGGGTGTAGTGGCTCACACAAAGTTTGTAATCTCAGCACTGTGGGAGGCTGAGGCAGATGGATTACCTGAGGTCAGGTGTTCAAGACCAGCCTGGCCAACATGGTGAAACCCTGTCTCTACTAAAAATACAAAAATTAGCCGGATGTGGTGGTGGACACCTGTAATCCCAGCTACTTGGGAGGCTGAGGCAGGAAATTCACTTGAACCTGGGAGGTGGAGGTTGCAGTGAACCAAGATCATATCATTGCACTCCAGCCTGGGCAACCAGAGTGAAACTCCGTCTCAAAAATAAACAAACAAACAAACGGCCAATAGTTATATAAAAATGATCAACATCACAATGTTAGTCCATTCTTGCATTGCTATAAAGATATACTTGAGGCTGGGTAGTTCATAAAGAAAAGAGGTTTAATTGGGTCATGGTTTTGCAGAGTGTACAGGAAGCATGGCTCTGGCATCTTCTGATGAGGACTCTGGGAGTGTTTACTCATGTGGAAGCTGAAGTGAGAGCTGGAATGTCATATGGCAAGAGAGGTACCACGATATAGATAAGTGGGAGGTCCGAAACTCTTTTAAACAATCAGATTGTGTATGAACTAACTGAGCAAGAACTCACTTATCACCCAGGGGATGGTGCTAAACCATTCGTAAAATATCTGCCCCCATGATCCAAGCACCTTCCACTAGGCCCCATATCCAACATCGAAAATCACATTTCAGCATGAGATTTGGAAGGGATGAACATTCAAACCATATCAATCACTAATAAACAAGGAAATGGAAATTAAAACCGCAATGAGATATCATCTCACACCTGTTATGGTGGTCATTACCAAAAACAAAAAAGGAAATATACAATGTTGGCAAGACTGTGAAGAAAAGTGAAACCTGTGTCCTCTTGGTAGAAATTAAAATGGTGCAGCCATTATGGAAAACAGTATGGAGGTTCCTCCAACAATTAAAAGTAGAACCACCATATTGTTCCAGCAACCCCACGTCTAGGTATTTATCATAAAAAAAAAATGAAATCAGTGTCTCAAAAAGGTATTTGCAGTCTCATGTTCATTGCACTATTATTCACAATTGCTAAGATATGGAAACAACATAAATGTCCATTGAGAGATGAATGAATAAAATTTGATACATACATAAAATGTAATATTTTCAGTCTTAGAAGATAAATAAATACTATCATATATGACAACATGGATGAACCTTGGGAACATTATGCTACGTGAAATAGGCAAGTCACAGAAGGACAAATTCTATATGATTTCACTTATATTTGAGGTGTCTAAAGTAGTCAAACTCATAGAAGCAGAAAATAAATTGCAGTTTCCAGGGCCTAGGGAGAGAAGGCAATGGAGTGTTGGTGTTTTATAGATACAAAGTTTCAGTTATGCAAAGTAAAAGAAAGTCATAGATACCTGCTGTGCAACATTGTGCTTACAGTTAATATTGTATTCTACACTTAAAAGCTTGTTAAGAGAGGAGATTTCACCTTATGCATTGTGATAGTTAATTTTAGGTGTCAACTTGATTGGATTAAGAAACATCTAGATAGATAGCTGGTAAAGCATTACTTTCCGGTGTGTCTGTGAGAGTATTTCTGGAAGAGAATAGCATGTGAGTCGGCAGACTCAGTAGAGAAGATTCACCATCAATGTAGATGGACACCACTCAATTGACCGGGGGCCTGGATGAAACAAGACAAATTCATGGCAAATTATCTTTCTTTCTCTTACAGTTAGGATGTCCTTCTCCTGCCCTTGGACATCAGAACTCCAGATTCTCTGGCTCTTGAACTTTGGGACTTGGAGGAGCATCCTCATTTCCTTCCCTGGGTTCTTTGGCTTTTGGCCGCAGACTGAGAACTACACCATCAGCTGCCTGGTTCTGGTGCTTTTAGACTTGGACTGAGTTCTCCAGTTTGCAGACACCCTATCATGGGCCTTCTCAGACTCCATAATTGTGTAAGCCAATTCCTCTAATAAATCTACTATCTTTCTCTCTCTCTATCTGTCTATCTACCTACCTATCTATCTATCTATCTATCTATCTATCTATCTATCTATCTATCTACCTATCTATCGGTTCTGTCTCTCTAGAGAGCCCTGACAAATATATTTGTTTTTCACCACAATAAAAAATTAACAAACATAAAGTTATTATTATATAGTTATGAGAGTCAGAAGTCTGTAATAGGGTTCACTGAATTAAAATCAACACATCAGCAGAACTGTGTTCCATCTGGAAGCTCTTGGGCAGGACCTGTTTTCTTATCTTTTTCAGTTTCTAGAGGGCACCTGCATTACATGGTTTGTGGCCCCTTTCTCCATCTTCAACTCAAACATCCTTAGATCTCTCTCTTTCTCTGACTCTCTTGCTTCCCTGTTAGATCCGTTGTGATCACATCGGATCTACACAGACATAATTTGCTCATCTCAAAATCCTTAATATCTTCATAGTCTCTACTGCATGCAAGATAACATATTAAAAGGCTTCAAGGATTAAGAGATAAAGAGCTTTGGGGAGAGGGCATTATTTGGTTTACCTTAGTCTACTCTCTAACCTTCAAAGAATCTGTTCATCAGAATATTAATATTAATACTTTAATCCCACCCCAACATACCCAATGTCTCAAAATGTTACAACATCAACTAGAAGTCCATGATTTCACGTAAATCAGCTAAAAAGAACTTATCAATTTGAAATAATCAAAAGGATCAGAATCCAGTTTTAAAGAGTTTATTCAAGCAAAAGTTTGGGAATGGACAATCCAGGAGACACAGACTCCAGAAAAAATGGTTCAGTGTCCTGATGTTAAAAGTTAAGTTCTTGCTTATATAGGCAGAAAAAATAATAATGATAAGATTGCAACATTTTCTATATAAGGCTAGTTTATGTGTTACAACAAGTTATTTAGATACAGCTTATTTTCTCTTTCATACAGCTTGTTTTCTTTTCTTTACAGCTAGTTTTCATTTCCTTTCTGATTTAAAAGATTGTATTTAACATTCCATTATAAGGCAATATAATAGCCATGATGTCATTGTGTGAAAAAGGTAAGACGGAATTTAATCTATAATAAAGATCAACAATGAAGTGTGAAGGGGTCTTCCCTGGTGCCCTTTAGTTATTTACATTTTATAAAACAAAGTAAGCAAGGAAGAAGGCTAATCTATAACAGATAAACAAAGTTTACAGCTACCTACATTAGTGCTGCCTAGGTTACAGGTGGCTGTCATGTAACCCAAGCACCATAATCACATTCCTTTAAGGCTCAAAATAATTTAGAGTTCCAACAGCTTGGGTTATGAATTACTTATTTTTACAACCCACGTTTCATCATATAAATTAGGTGTTGTGAGTATTCGAATGAATCCATCCACGGGAAATTTTTCTTTACCTGTGGACCTGTTAACCTGAAGAAACAAGTTATCTTTTCCCCAAAATACAATAATGAGATCAGCATAAAATCACAGTTGTAAACATTCATTCAAAAGGGGAGAAAATTGAAGGAAAAGTAATTCACTGGTTCCAAACAATTTTAAAATCTAGTCAGGCATCAGGTTTCAAGGCCAGGGGAAAAATCTTTTGTGGCTTGTGGCTCTATCCTCTGAGATTGCATTAAATCTACAGATTAACAAAGTAAAATTTGACACGACATCTTTACTGTATTTACTTCTTTATTTTCTTTCAATAATTTTCAGTTTTCCAGGTAGAGGCCTTGCACGTATTTTGTTAGATTTATTTCTTGGTGTGTGGTGGGTTTTAAATTCACTTATAAGTAATATATTTTAACATTTTTATTTTCTAGGTATTACAGTTACAGAAATAAACAATTTTGCTTCCATAGTGACCAGTGTGCTTAATAAACTTACTTAACAAATCTAGTAGTTTTTCTGTAGATATTTTTACGTTTTCTTTTTCTTTTTTTATTATTATTATACTTTAAGTTTTAGGGTACATGTGCACAATGTGCAGGTTAGTTACATATGTATACATGTGCCATGCTGGTGTGCTGCACCCATTAACTCGTCATTTAGCATTAGGTATATCTCCTAATGCTATCCCTACCCCCTCCCCCCACCCCACAACAGTCCCCGGAGTGTGATGTTCCCCTTCCTGTGCCCATGTGTTCTCATTGTTCAATTCCCACCTATGAGTGAGAACATGCGGTGTTTGGTTTTTTGTTCTTGCGATAGTTTACTGAGAATGATGATTTCCAATTTCATCCATGTCCCTACAAAGGACATGAACTCATCATTTTTTATGGCTGCATAGTATTCCATGGTGTATATGTGCCACATTTTCTTAATCCAGTCTATCATTGTTGGACATTTGGGATGGTTCCAAGTCTTTGCTATTGTGAATAGTGCCACAATAAACATACGTGTGCATGTGTCTTTATAGCAGCATGATTTATAGTCCTTTGGGTATATACCCAGTAATGGGATGGCTGGGTCAAATGGTATTTCTAGTTCTAGATCCCTGAGGAATCGCCACACTGACTTCCACAATGGTTGAACTAGTTTACAGTCCCACCAACAGTGTAAAAGTGTTCCTATTTCTCCACATCCTCTCCAGCACCTGTTGTTTCCTGACTTTTTAATGATCGCCATTCTAACTGGTGTGAGATGGTATCTCATTGTGGTTTTGATTTGCATTTCTCTGATGGCCAGTGATGATAAGCATTTTTTTTGTGTCTTTTTGCTGCATAAATGTCTTCTTTTGAGAAGTGTCTGTTCATATCCTTTGCCCACTTTTTGATGGGGTTGTTTGTTTTTTTCTTGTAAATTTGTTTGGGTTTGTTGTAGATTCTGGATAT
Source organism: Pongo pygmaeus (assembly GCF_028885625.2). Classification (NCBI taxonomy): domain Eukaryota; kingdom Metazoa; phylum Chordata; class Mammalia; order Primates; family Hominidae; genus Pongo; species Pongo pygmaeus. Next base: position 149,495,698 of record NC_072373.2, on the reverse strand, counting down.
TAGCACTTTGTCAGATGAGTAGGTTGTGAAAATTTTCTCCCATTTTGTAGGTTGCCTGTTCACTCTGATGGTAGTTTCTTTTGCTGTGCAGAAGCTCTTTAGTTTAATTAGATCCCATTTGTCAATTTTGGCTTTTGTTGCCATTGCTTTTGGTGTTTTGGACATGAAGTCCTTGCCCATGCCTATGTCCTGAATGGTAATGCCTAGGTTTTCTTCTAGGGTTTTTCTACATTACTATGGTTTGAATGTCTCTTCCCAAACTCATGTTGAAATGTCATGGTAAGAGTATTAAGAAGTAGGACTTTTATATGATACTCAGGTAATATGGGTACCTCCTTGATGAATAGATTAATGTTATTCGTCATTGAAGGAGTAAGTTCCTTATGAAAGGATGAGTTTGAGCCCCCTCTTGCTCTTCTTCTCTATTGCCCTCTCTTTGCCCTTCCACTCTTTCATCATAAGATGATGCATCAAGAAGGTCTTTACTAGATGATGGCACCTTGATATTGTAATTTCTGTCTTTCAGAACTGTCAGTCAATACATTTCTATTCATTATAAATTAATAAATTCATATTTATTTAATATAATCTATGATATTTTGCTATAACAGCAGAAAATGGGCTAAGACAGTAAAATGGTATCAGAGGAATGAGTGTTGCTATAAAAAGCACCTGAAAATTTGGAAGCATCTTTGGAACTGAGTAGTGGGCAGAGGCTGGAAGAGTTTGGAGGAGCAGTCTAGAGAAAGCCTGATGCCATGAACAAAGAAGTGTTATGGGTGATTTGGTGAAGGCTCAGAAGAAGAGAGGAACTGAAAAGAAAGATGGAACTTCCTACCGATAACTTAAGTGATTATGATCAGAATGCTGATAGAAATATAGATGTTAAAGGCCGTTGTGATGAGGTCTTAGATGAAAATGAGGAATATTTTATTGGACACTGAAGTACAGGCCAACCTTGTTATGAAGTGGCAAAAACTTGACTGAACTGTGTCCATGACCTAGGGCTTTAAGGAAGGCAGAACTTAAGGGCAATGAACAAGCACATCTGGTGGAAAAATTCCTAAGCAAAATATTGAGGAAACCACATAGCTCTTTTGTCTGCATATAGTACAGCAAGAGAATACCAAAATGACTTAAATACAGAATTTATAACTAAAAGGGACACAGAATGTAAACATACAGAACATTCCCAGTCTGGCCATGTAAAGAAATAAAAAAGCATTTTGAGAGAAAATATCAGTGGTGTGGCCTAGTGACTATTGGTTAAAGAGATTAGCATGGCTAGAAGAAACCAGGTGCTATTCATCAAAATAATGAGAGAATAGCCCTGAAGGCATTTCAGAGATCTTCAAGGCTGTGCCTCCCACCACAGGCACAGAATGTTAGAACCTTGAGGGTAGAAAGGGCTCACTACCCAGTGCTGCTTGGAGTCTCTGCTCCCTGCATTTCAGTGCAGCACCTCCAGCCACCCCAGCCATGGCTCAAGCTGGCCCAGGTGCTGCTTATGCTTCTGCACTGGAAGGCACAAGCAATAAGTCTTGGCAGCACCCACATGGTTCTAATTCTGCAGGTGGACAGAATGCTTGGGCTGTGGGGCCATGGCAGCCTTCACCTGAATTTCAAATAATGTATTGAACAGCCTGGGGATCCAGGCAGAAATCTTTCGTAGGGATTGAGCCACCATAGAGAGTGCTCACTAGAGCAAACCTAGTGGAGCCATAAGAGTAGGGCTGTCCCCACAACCCCGTAACTGTAGATATACCAGGGTGTAGCCCCAGCCTAGAAGAGCTGCATGCAGGAGACCCCTACCTATGAGAGCTGCTGCATGGGCTAAGCCCAGTAAAGCCATGGGGGTAAAACTGTCTAAGGCCTGATGGGCCCACCCTCCTTCACCCCAGGGTATCCAGAAGGTGGCACATGGAGCCAAAGATTATTCTGAAGTCTTAAGATTTAATGTTGCTTGTTCTGTTAGCTTTTGTATTTATTTGGGACCTGTTAATCCTTTATTTCCAGTTGTTCCCTTTTTAAATGGGAATGTTCATTCTATGCCTGTCCCAGTGTTGTATTTGTGAAGCAGATAACTTGTTTTGATTTCATAGACTTAGAACTGAAGAATAATTTATTTCAGATGAGTTCTGCCTTGAGACTCATCCCTATAGGATTTAGATGAGACTTTGGGCTTTGGACTTTTGAGTTGGTGCTGGAACAAGTTAAGACTTCTGAGGCTAAAGGAATGAAATTAATTTGTCTTTTATGTGAGAAGAATAAGACTTTTAGGGGGCCAGAGTCAGAATGCTATGATTTGTTGAATGCCTACTCCCAAACTTATGTTAAAGTATAATTGCCATTGTGAAAGTATTAAGAGATAAGACCTTTAAGAGGTGTTTGGGTTATGGAGCCAATGCCCTCATAAATTGATTAATACTGTAATTGTGGAAGTGGGATTATTATAATGGGAGTAGGTTTCTTATGAAAAGATGAGTTTGGCTTCCTCTTACCCTCTTTTTATCCTTTTACTCTTTCTTTTACCATTGGATGATGCAGCAAGAAGGCCCTTGCCAAATGTTGGCATCTTGATATTGGACTTCCTCATCCCCAGAAATGTCGAACAACAAATTTGTGTTCCTTATAAATTATACAGACTTTGATGTTTGTTATAGCATCACAAACTGACTAAGATATATACACACAACCAGATTATCTGTGGAAAATGACAATATTTTCCTTAAAAATCTTTGTTTTTTATTGTATTTTCTTGCATAATTTCACTAGCTAAGACTATGAGTATAGTATTGAGTAGGAGTGGTGATAGCAAGTATCCAGTTTCTAAGGGAAACACATATTAAGAAAGTTATTTGCTGTAGATATATGTAGATATTTTTTACTGATTAATGACTTACATTCTGCTACTAGTTGGCTAAGAATTACTTCCATAAATTTTTTTTAACTTTATCAAATGCTTTATATCTATCAAAATAATCAAGTATTTCTCTTTTATTCCACCAATGTTGTTAATTACACTAATTACATATGAATATTAAACTACTCTTGTATTCTTGGAACAGTCTCCACCTGGTTTTATGTATCTTCATTTTTTAGGTGTTACCAGATCCATTTTGCTAGTATTTTGTTTACAATTTTTCACTAGAGTGACTGGTGTGTAATTTTTTTATTCCGTTTTTTTGTTTGTTTGTTTGTTTGACGGAGTCTCGCTCTGTCGCCCAGGCCGGAGTGCAGTGGAGCAATCTCAGCTCACTGCAAGCTCTGCCCGCTGGGTTCATGCCATTCTCCTGCCTCAGCCTCCAGATTAACTGGGACTACAGGCATCCGCCACCACGCCCGGCTAATTTTTTGTATTTTTAGTAGAGACGAGGTTTCACTATGTTAGCCAGGATGATCTCGATCTCCTGACCTCGTGATCCACCCGCCTTGGCCTCCCAAAGTGCTGGGATTACAGGCATGAGCCACCGTGCCCGGCCAATTTTTTAATTCTTAAAATGCTCTTATGATGGCTTTGTGTCTGTCTCATAATACACATTGAAAAGTTTTTGTTGTTTTTCTGTTACACAGAAAAGTATAGGTAAAGCTGGTCATTTATTTCTTAAATATTTTTAAATAATTTATTAATAAATTTCCCTGGTCCTACGGTCTTCGTGGAAAACTTTTTCAATAAAAACTTCAAAATTTTAATAGGCATTAAACTATTCAGATATGTAATTATTTTTAATTTTGCTAAAATGTATTTTTGAAAAATATATCCATTGTATATAATTTATCAAATTTATAGTTGTAAATTAGTTTATAATATCTTCCGAATACCTAAATATATAAAGTTTTTCATAATATATTTTTGATGTCTATAGAATCTATAGTGATATGCTTCTTTTAACTTCTGGCATTGGAAATTTATGTTTCCTCCCTTTTTTATTATTTAGTCTAGCTTTGGGCTAACCAATTTTATTAATCTTTAAAAAAATCTTTTAGATCTGTTGATTTTCTACATTGCATATTTGGTTTCTATTTTATTCATTTCTCCTATAAGAGTTATAAAATAAACTTGGCTATCTGCTAATTCCTGATTTAATCTTAGACATTGTATATTATAAGGGTATACATCTTTGAGATGATGCCTTGTTCACCACAGCAAGTTGCTTTCTTCTTTATTAGGGTATTTAGGGTAGAAGACTTATTTCCATAATCCAATCAGTGATTGAAGTTTGCTGGACTTGGGCTGCAGATTGTATAAAACTTAGTCGACGTCTACTTTACATTTTTTTCCTAGAGACTGATCCTTTAGGTCTTTGAATTGTGGGCCTTTTGAGTCTCTGGTTTCTTATTTTATTATTATTATTATACTTTAAGTTCTGGGATACATGAGCAGAATGTGCAGGTTTGTTACACAGGTATGCGTGTGCCATGGTGGTTTGCTGCACCCATCAACTCATCATCTAGGTTTTAAGCCCCACATGCATTAGATATTTATTCCTAACGCTATCCCTCCCCTTGCTCTCCACCCCACTGGCATGTGATGTTCCCCTCCTTGTGTCCACATGTTCTCATTGTTCAACTCCCATTTATGAGTGAGAACATTCAGTGTTTGGTTTTCTGTTCCTGTGTTAGCTTGCTGAGAATGATATTTTCCAGCTTCATCCATGTCGCTTCAAAGGACATAAACTCATTATTTTTTATGGCTGCCTAGTATTCCATGATGTATATGTGCCACATTTTCTTTATCCAGTCTATCATTGATGAGCATTTGGGTTGGTTCCAGGTCTTTACTATTGCAAATACTGCTGCACTAAACATATGTGTGCATGTGTCTTTATAGTAGAATGATTTATAATCCTTTGGGTTTATACCCAGTAATAGGATTGCTAGGTCAAATGGTATTTCTGGTTCTAGATCCTTGAGGAATTGCCACACTGTCTTCCACAATGGTTTAATTGGACTAACTTACACTCCCACCAACAGTGTAAAAGCATTCCTATTTCTCCACATCCTCTCCAGTATCTTTTGTTTCCTGACTTTTTAATGATTGTGCGAGATGATGGTATCTCTTTGTGGTTTTGATTTGCTTTCTCTAATGACCAGTGATGATGAGCTTTTTTCGTATGTTTGTTGGCTGCATAAATGTCTTCTTTCGAGAAGTGTCTATTCATATCCTTCGCCCACTTTTTGATTTTTTTTTCTTGTAAATTTGTTTAAGTTTCTTGTAGATTCTGGATATTAGCCCTTTGTCAGATGGATAGATTGCAAAAATTTTCTCCCATTCTATAGGTTTCCTGTTCACTCTGATGATAGTTTATTTTGCTGTGCATAAGCTCTTTAGTTTAATTAGGTCCCATTTGTCAATTTTGGCTTTTGTTGTAATTGCTTTTATGTTTTAGTCATGAAGTCTTTGCCCATGCCTATGTCCTGAATGGTATTGCCTCGGTTTTCTTCTACAGTTTTTAAGGTTTTAGGTCTTACATTTAAGTCTTTAATCCATCCTGAGTTAATTTTTATGTAAGGTGGAAAGAAGAGCTGAATCTTTGGCTTCTTAGTCCCAAATAACTGTAGAATATTAAGTTTTATTTTTTTCAGAGGCATTATGTCTAGCTCAGCTCTTTATAATTCCTCCTCATGTATCTTCAAACTTTGGAGATGTATTGATAAGGAGATAAGTCATATGATTTAAGCCATTTCAAGGTCACTCCAGCTTTGTGTGAATGCCAAAGTCATTATTTGTTTATCTGTCTCCAAAAAGGCCTTGATTAGAGCCAAGCCTGGATATTTACCCCTAGTTGCACCAGATGTTGTAAGTGTCTTAGTAAAAAGTGGTTACAGATCTTAGTTGAAATTCTTCACTTTCACCAGGGCTTTAATTATTTGCCTGTTTTATTTAGAAGGCTATTGCTTCAGGGTGAGTATTTGTTTCTTAATAGCATGAAACTTTGGAACATATTTTTCTCACTTTTGAACATTTCAACCTGACTCTTTAGCCTCTTCAATCTCAGATTTCAGCAAATGTGCTAAGGGGAAAATTAGCCAGGTGCCCAAAGCCCTCTCAGCTTTCCAAACTTGTTCTACCAGCCTTGTAGGACTGTGTATTAGTCTGTTCTCACACTGCTATAAATAAATACCTGAAACTGGGTACTTTATAAAGAAAAGAGGTTTAATTGGCTCACAGTTCCACAGGCTGTGCAGGAAGCATGGCAGCATTAGCTCAGCTTTTGATGAGTGCTCAGGAAACTTACAGTCATGGAAGAAGGCAAATGAGGAGCAGCACTTCACAAGGCTGGAGCAGGAGGAAGATGGGGAGGTGCTATACACTTTTAAACAACCAGATCTCATGATAACTCATTCACTTACTATCAAGAGAATAGCACCAAGGGGATGGTGTTAACCCATTCATAAGAACTTGGCCATATGATCCAATCACCTCCCACCAGGCCCCACTTTCAATACTGGGGATTATAATTCAAATTGAGGTTTGGGTAGGGACACAGATCCAAACCATATCAGACCAGTAAAACTCATCTGATTTTTCAATATTCCCCTCTACTAACTCCCACTATCTTGCCACACACACCATAGCAGCCTTCTGCATTGACCAAGCCCTGATCATTGAAATAGGTCATTGTTGTTGAGAAATTTAGCTATCCTTTTCTCACTATCTCAACAGATATCTAAAGGTTTTAAATATATGATTTTTAAAATTGATCTGAATGTTTTAGCTATTGCCAGGTTCAGTATTGGTCTCTTACCATTTACTACTCTGTTTGGTATCAGATAACTAATTGAAAAAGTGCCATGAGCCGAGCGGAGTGGCTCACGCCTGTAATCTGAGCACTTTGGGAGGCCGACACGGGCAGATCACTTGAGGTTAGGAGTTTGAGATCAGCCTGGCCAACATGGCGAAATCCCTTCTCTACTAAAAATACAAAAATTAGCTGGGCATGGTGGCACACACCTGTAATTCCAGCTACTTGGGAGGCGGAGGCAGGAGAATTGCTTGAACCCAGGAGAAGAAGTTTGCAGTATGCCAAGATCTTGCCACTGACTGCAAGCCTCAGCAACAGAGTGAGAACCCATCTCAAAAAAAAAAAGAAAAAGGAAAAGGAAAAGAAAAGAAAAAGAGAGAGGAAAGAAAAAGAAAGAAAGAAAAGAAAAGAAAAAGAAAGAAAGAAAAGAGAGAGAGAAAGAAAGAAAAAGAAAGAAGGAAAGAAACAAAGAAAGAAAGAAAAAGAAAATGGGGCATGAGAGCAAGAGTATAGCTCTATGAATGGAGTTATCACTTTATCACTAGAGTAGAACTAGTTTTGTTGGGGTAAGAGGAATTACAAGTTTGGTTTGAGTCATATTAATTTGAGATCACTGTTAAGCCTTCTATTGGAGAAGTAAAGAAAATAGCTGGATATAAAGCAATTTTTAAAAATGTTTGACATTTGAGAAATATGTTTGGTGACCACCGACATGGAAGTGTAATCAGTTCTCTGTGCGTACATGGTGTTACCTAAGAAAGGAATGCAAAAAGAAAAGAGAAGAGGTTCTTAGAGGCAGATCTGAGGCATTTAGCATTCAGAAACAAGAAAGATGAGAAAGATTCAATTTAAAACCTGAAGAGATCAATAACTGAAATAAGTCAGAAAATTGACAAAGAATTACCTCCCCAAAGGCTTTGAATTATAATAGTTTTATGGATAATTCTTTCCATATTTTTGAGAAGCAAAGGAAGTATTCAACTTCCAAATATGCAGAAACAAATATTATAAAATGGTTTATAATATATGTAAATATTAGATTGCCAGAATAAAACTGCCACTGATAATATGTGTCATAACATTTACTGCAGAGTAACTCCTAGACTCTCGACTTACTCTGTATTAACAATAGGAGAGATGAAGTTTAATTATAGTTAATGCTGAACCTCAAACTTAAGCAATTGGTGGTAGATCCAAATTTAGAATCTAGCAATTCTGGCACTCAGTCTAGCATCGTTTTCACCATACCATCCAAGCTACATTTCTAAATTTAAAATGTTTCAATAAAAATGTTTCCTTTGTGCTAAAAATATCAGATAATATTTAATCTACCCATTAGGAAATGTGTTAGAAATTTTAAAAACCGTCTTCAGTTGATTTAGGCATTTGTTTTGATATTTATGTAACACAAAAGGAACCACCACTTATTAGAACTAATGAGTTCCTTTAATCATATTCACTGATAACTCATAGAAGACTTGAAAGTAAGCCTGATCCAGATGATTTCACAGAGAATACCCAGAATTATTTTAAAGCTAAAACTGTATTCCCTATGGTTAAATTAGGAATCTGGCTGTCATTCTTAGAATAGTTTTAGTAAGATAGGTACCAGCTCTCCTTTGTACTTCTAGTAAAATTTGACTGTGAATGAAACTAGCCCTGAGCATTTTTTTTGTTGAAAGATTTTAAATTACTAATTCAATTTTATTACTCATTATTGGTCTGTTCAGGATTTCTATTTCTTCCTTATCCAATATTGGGAGGTTTTATTTTTCCAGGAATGCATTTATTTTCTCTAGGTTTTCTAGTTTGTACTGTGTACATAGAGATGTTCATAGCAATCTCTGATGATCATTTGCATTTCTGTAGTATCAGTTGTAATGTCACTTTTTAACATTTCCAACTGTGCTTATTGAATATTCTCTCTTTTTTATCTTGGTTAAACTAGCTAGAAGTCTGTTTGTTAATCTTGTCAAATAACCAACTTTTTTTTGTTTTATTGATCCTTTGTTTCACTTGTTGGTCTCAATTTTATTTAACTCTGCTCTGATCTTTGTTATAGCTTTTCTTCTCTTGGCTTTGGGTATGGTTTGTTCTTGATTTTCTGGTTTCTTGAGATGTGACATTTGGTTGTTATTATGAGACCTTTCTGCCTTTTTTTATGTAGGCACTTAATGCTATTAATTTTCCTCTTAACACTACTTTTGTTGTATACCAGAGGTTTAGGTATGCTGTATCTCTATTTTTATTTATTTCAAAGACATGTAGATTTCTGCCTTAATTTTCTTGCTACCAAAAAGTAAAAATGGTTACTTTTTTACCATAAAAAGCCATTAAATAGCAATTTGTTTAGTTTCCATGAGCTCGTGTTGTTCTAAGAGTTTCTCTTGGTACTGATTTCTAATTTTATTCCACTGTGGTCTGAGAAGACATTCAATATGATTTCAATTTTTAAAAAAAATCTATTGAGATTTGCTTTCTGGCCAAGCATATGATCAATTTTGGAAAATGTTCCATGTAGAGATGAGAAAAATGTATATTCTGCAGTTTCTGGTTAGAATGTTCTATAAATATCTATTAGGTCCATTTGGTCTAAAGTCCAGTTTAAGTCTAGAGTTTCTTTTTTAACTTCCTACTTTAATGACCTGTCTAGTGTTACTGTTGGAGTTTTGAAGTCTCCCTCTCTTATTGCATTGCCATCAGTTTCATTTTGTAGGTCTAGTAGTATTTGTTTTATGAATCTGGATGTTCCAGTGTTGGGTGCACATACATTTAGAATAGTTAAAACTTCTTGTTGTATTGAATCTTTTATCATTATATAATGTCCTTCTTTGTCTCTATCTCTTTTTTTTTTTTTACTTGTTGTTGGTTTAAAATTTCTTTTATCTGATAAAAGAATGGCTACTTATGCTCATTTTTGCTTTCCACTCACATGATGTTTTTGCAACCCCTTACTTTGAGTCTGTAGGTATCATTAAACATAGGTGGGTCTCTTGTAGGCAGCAGATGGTTGTCTTGCTTTTTAATCCAATTTGACAGTCTATATCTTTTAAGTGGAATATTTAGGCCTTTGCAGTCAAAGTCAGTTTTGCTATTTGAGGCTTTGTTCCTGTCATAGTTTTGTTAGATAGTTGCCCTGGAGTCTCAATAATTTAATTGCTTTATAGGATTTGTGAGCTATCTATATATGAATGCATTTATGATAGAGTGTATTGTCCCCCTTCATTTCCATGCTTAGAATTCTTTTGAATATTTTCTGTAGGACGAGTCTAGTGGTGACAAATTCCTTTGGCGTTTGCTAGTCTGGAAAATACTTTATTTCTCCTTCATTTATGAATCTGTGTTTGGTAGGATATAAAATTCCTGACTGCCAAGTTTTTCCTTTAAGAAGGGTAAAAATAGGCCCTGATTGTTCTTTGGTTTGTGAAGTTTCTACTGATAGTCTGATGGAGTTTTCTTTATAGTTGAGTTGATGTTTCTCTCTAGCTGCCTTTAAGATTTGCTCTTTCATATTGACCTTGGATAGTCTCATGACTATATGCCTTGGTGATCTTCATCTTGTATAGTATCTTCCAGGTGTTCTTCAAATTTTTTATATCTGTATGTCTATATCAACAGTAATATTGGGGAAATTTTTCTCAGTTATTCCCTCAAATATATTTTCCAAACTTCTTACTTTTCCTTCTTTTCCCTTAGGAATGCCTATATGTTAAAGTTTTGCTGGCTTTATATAATCCCATATTTCCTGAAAGCTTCATTTATTTTTTAGGATTTTTGTCGTTGTTGTTGTTGCATGACCATGCTAATTCAAAAGACCAATCTTTAAGTTCCCAAATTCTTCCTTTTCCTTAGTCTAGTCTATTGTTGAAGCTTTCAGCTGTGTTTCAAAATTCCTTCAGTTAATTTTTTATTTATAGAAGATATCTTTGTTTTCATTAAATATATCTATCTCATCTTTCATCTCCTGAATTGATTTTGTGGTTTCTTTGTGTTGGCTTTCAACTTTCTTTTGGATCTCACTGCTCTTCCTTACAATCCATATAGGAGGGTTTCCTTCCTAACTCATTATATGAAATTAGTATTACCTTGATACAAAAATCAGGCAAGGACACAACAACAACAACAACAAATAAAACTATAGGCCAATATTCCTGATGAACATAGATGCAAAAATTCTTAACAAAATCTTGCAAACAAAATACAACAGAACATCACAAATATAATTAATCATGATCAAGTGCATTTTATTTCAGGGATGCAAAGATGTTTCTACGTTTGGAAATTAGTAAATGTGATTCACCACATCAACAGAATTAAAAATAAAAACCATAAATGATAAATGCAGAAAAAGCATTTGATAAAATTCCACATCTCTTCACGGTAAAACCCTCAACCAATGAAGCATTGAAGGAACTGGCCTCAAAATAGTAAAAGCCATATATGACAAACCCATAGCCAGCATCATACTGAATAGGGAAAAGTTGAAAGCATTCCCTCTAAGAACAAGACAAGGATGTCAACTCTGACCACTCCTATTCAACATAATACTGTAAGTCCCAGCCAGAGCAATAGGTAAGGTAGAGAGAAATAAAAGACATCCAATTCGGAAAAGAGGGAATCAAATTATCTCTGTTGGCTGATGACATAATCTTATACCTAGAAAATTCTAAAGACTCCTCTCAAAGGCTCCTAGACTTGATAAACGGCTTCAGTAAAGTTGCAAGATACAAAATTAACATATGAAAAGCAGTAGCATTTCTATACAACAATAATGCTCAAGTTGAGAACCAAATGAAGAACTCAATCCCATTTACAATAGCCACATAAAAATAAAATCTCTAGGAATACATTTAACCAAGGAGGTGAAGGATCTCTACAAGGAGAACTACAAAACATTGATGAAAGAAATCACAGATGACACAAACAAATGGAAAAACTACCCATGTTCATGGATTGGAAGAATCAATATCATTATAATGACCACACTAACCAAAGCAATCTACAAATTCAACAGAATTTCTATCAATGTGCCAGCATCATTCTTCACAAAATTAGTTTATATCGATCTAAAGGTCCTATGGAATAATAATAAAAAAAAAGAGCCTGAACAGAGAAAGAAAACATAAGCAAAAAGAGCAAAACTGAAGACATCATCTTACCTGACTTCAAATTACACTACAAATTATAGCAAGGTACTGGTACAAATATATATACATAGATCAATGGAACAGAATGAAGAACCAATAAATAAATCCATATACCTAAAATCAACTTATCTTTCATAAAGTCAGTAAAAATAAACAATGGGGAAAGGACACTTTATACAATAAATGATGCTTGGAAAATTGACTAGCCATACATAGAAGACTAAAACTGAATTTCTATTTTCCATTATATATAAAAATTAACTCAAGATGGATTAGAGTCCCAAATGTAATACCTGAAATCATAAAAATGTTAGAAGAAAACCTCTTCTGGTTATTGGGCTAGGCAAAGAATTTATAGCTAAGACACAAAAAGCAAATTCAACAAAACCAAATATAGACTAATGGGACTTAATTAAACTAAAAAGTTTCTGAAGAACAAAACAAATAATCAATAAAGTAAATAACCTAAAAAATGGGAGAAAATATTTTCAAATTATGTCTCTGACAAAGGACTAATATTTAGAATCTACAATGAACTCAAATAACTAACAAGAAAAAAACATACATCCTGTTAAAAAGTGGGAAAAGGACATATAACAGATAATCCTCAAAAGAAGTTATACAAGTGGACAAAAACATGAAAAAATGCCCAATATCACTAATCATCAAATAAATGCAATGCCATTTTACACCCATCAGAATGGTTATCATTAAAAAGTCACAAAATAACAGATCTTGGCAAGGATGCAAAGAAAAGAAAATGTTTATACACTGTTGATGGGAATGTATGTTAATATAAACTGTATGAAAAATAGCATTGAGATTTCCCAAATAAGTAAAAGATAGAACTAACATTCAATCCAACAAGCTCACTACTGCATACCTGCCCAAAGGAAAATAAATCATTGTATAAAGAAAACACCTGCAGTCATATGTTTATTGCAGCACTATTCATAGTAACAAAGTCATGGAATCAACTTAAGTGTCCATCAACAGTTGACTGGATAAAGAAAATGTGGTATATATACACTGTGGAATACTACATAGCCATTAAAAATTAAATTATGTCCTTTCCAGGAACATACATACAAATGGAGGCCATCATCCTATGTGAAATCACTCAGAAACAGAAAATCTAACATTGCATGTTCCTACTTACAAGTGGTGCTAAATAATGGGTACACATGGACATACAGATAAAAATAATAGACACTGAGGACTCTGAAAGTGGGGAGGGTGGGCGAGAGTGAGGGTTAAAAAATTACATATTGGATACACTGTTCACTATTTGGGTTATGACTACAGAAGTCCAAATCTCACCATTATGCAATATATCCATGTAACAAATCTGCATATGTACCCCCCTGACTCTAACATAAAATTAAAACAATAAAATGTAATTTTTAAGTGGAGGTGAAATAGTTGTCCTAGCTTTGAACAAAACTTAGAATAAAAAGAGATTTTCTGCAATGCTGAAATGCTTACAGAATGAATTACTGAGAAGTCAGTGGGGGAAAGAACGAATTCACTCTTCCATTTAAATTAATCTAAAATAATTTCTATCTTATCAAGTCAATCTTTTTGTAAAGATATGTGATATGGTAGATATCCCAGTACTATAGTTAAGACACTTAAACTTTCTTATTATTTAATGAATAATAAGTTGACCTTGGCACTATGGATGCACATAAAAATAACTATGCTCACATACTGAAAGGCATAGGAATAATGGATTAAAATCACAACATAAGCCATTGATATTTCTTCAGATGAGCACCATAAAATTCAAAAACACATATTTAGCATTAAAAATACCTTTAGTTATAAAAATATACAAGTGTTTCTAGTCCAAGAAAGTCCCTGATTAATGTACCAATTGCTATGGTCTTAGATGTGTGTATGGTGTTTTTTTTTTTTAATTTTCCACAAAAAATTGAAGGCTTATTTGAACCTTTTATTTAATGCTATTGCTTCTTTATGCTCCAGAGAGATTTAAAGTGCAGTCAAGTCCCTTATTCAATTCAAGTTATTGTAGGAACCACAGAAGCTCAATTAAAACATCAGCTTTCTATTAATCAGTTGTCTAGTAATTACCACACCTTGTCTATTGTATCCTGTTCACTTCCACAACTTTATCTCAATAGATTCAAGTACTTGTAAGTACCCCTTCTAATAGAAACAGCCTGGATGTACTTTGCAGGAAGGAGTATGCTGAAATGGAGCTGTTTTAAAAGGAAAGAGTAACACTTTGAAGTAATGACCTGGCTAATTAATGCTGAATTCCAGTAGAAATCCTATTCCTACTGAAGTACTTATGACATTCACATTAATACTAAATGAGCCCATCAGAATTAATGTCTTTGCAATAAATACCAAAGGAGTTGAGAATGTTAGGCTATTATTCTAAAGTGTTACACAGAAAGACAAAAAAGATGGAGGCTTAAAAGAGCAGTGATTTGTTTCTGAGATTGGAGCTAATGGAATTCATATTTATCAAATAAAATAAAGACATGGAAATACATAGAATATTTCATGCACAATTCAGTGCAATTTTAAATGTAAAATAAGTTGGTCTAAAAGGGGTGATGTCTAAATTTCATAAAAACTGTTAATATCCTACTTCTGCTATCAACCTTATGTGTTACATATATATATACATACATAAGGAAAATCTGTAGAAACAGATTTCTCTTGCATACACCTTTAAGATTCCATTCTTAAAACAATGCTACTGCAATCACCTTAATTTATGATCCACATAATAATCTAAATAAAATCTTAAAATACCTACAGAATGTTCTAATTTAGTGATTTTCACACTCTTTCAAAACCCTAGAGTTTTCTAAAGAGCCATGCCAGGATACAAAATGAAAAGAAGTCCATGAGGAGAGAGGATTTCCTCTATCTCTTACCACACCCACTTGGAGCAGAGTGGCTCCATTGTTATCTGTTGTAACTTTTATGATTCTGTATAAAACTTTATTGGGAAATAAGCTTGAAAACAAATTTTTAAATAAGTTTGAAAAGCATTTTTTAAATAGAAGGTCCTAAGGTAAATTATTTGTTATTTTATCTTCTTGCAGACAGACATTCTCATAACCTTATGTTGGGTCTTGGCAAAAATTGAGTCATGGCATTCAGATATGTTTAAACTGCTCTTGTCTAGATTACTCAGCACTTAATTAAGCCACTTCTTTACCTTCCAGCGAATCTTCTTCCATTCTTTTGCCAGTGAACTTAAGGAAATACAGCCCAGATGACAATAGTACATTGTAATGTTCCAATTCTTCAATTGCTTCCAATGCAAACAGGACGAATCTAAACTTCTTATGACATTTTTTATCTTTTACCCCAATTCAAATTAAAAACCCACAATACATTTTTAATGACTATATTATACTAATGTATATTTTTGTGTTTTGGGTCATGCTGGTTACATTGTTTAGAATATTTTTCACGTTGACCATCAGTATGGATATGCATATAAAAACAAGCAAAGGAATCACTTCTGAGATAGCACTGAATATAATTGGTAATGCCCTCCTTTTGTTCCTCCTAATATAGATTGTATATATTTCTACTCATACTATTCACATACTTCTACATACATATTTCTATAGAATCACATTCTACAGCACCTAGACTATGTGTGCTCTCCATTCTAGTTACCCAAGGCAGAGTCTGAGCTTTATTTGTCCTCATCTTCAGTCAGTGCTTTCTGTAGATAACCTCTATTGGAATCAGCTGAGGATTAAAAATATACAATTCTGGGTACCACTCTGACCTATCAATCACAATTTTGGATCAGCAAAATAGTGTTTATACCATAATCCTGAATTTTCAAGAAGTGAAGCAATTGTTTTTCCACCAACAAAAGTTTGAGAATTACTGCTAATTGTCTATAAGAGTCTTTGGAATATAACAAGTGTTTAATTAGGGAATGTGCATTGATTAAATTAGCAGAAGCAACCTCTGCAATTGGCCTTGACTATTCACCCTTAGTGCCAAATGGCCTTGTTCTTGTTGCAACTGAATTTCATATGCCTAGTTCTAGATGAAAAGATACAAGATTGCTGAATAACATATTCTGCTATTACTGGTAGGTAGCCCACTACCGCACAACTACCTTCTCATCTAGTAGAGCTTATCAAGTTTCCAAAAATAAAAATAGATTAATTAATTTATAGCGCTGATTATACCAATTTTTATGATGGTTCAAATTTGTTTCAAAATAAGCCAATCATTTGATTTCTCTTTCTCATTAAAAAATGCAGAATATCCCTCACTCTAAAGTGATACTAATATTAAATTTAGTTTCCATGGCTAAAGATTGATAGTGTCCTCCACTGAAAACTCACTGGACTTGACCAGTAGAACATCTTGTCATTGGTAAATATAACTTTCCTCTCATGTTCAGTGACAAAGGATTTTATAAGACTATCTCTATCAAAGAATGGGATATATTAGTCTGTTTTCATGCTGCTGATAAAGACATATCGGAGACTGGGCAATTTACAAAGAAAGAGGTTTAATTGGATTTACAGTTCCATGTGGCTGGGGAAGCCTCACAATCATGGCAGAGGGCCAGGAGGAGCAAGTCACATCTTACATGGATATCAGTAGGCAAAGAGAGAGCTTGTGCAGGCCAACTCCTCTTTTTAAAACCATCAGGTCTCATGAGACTTATTCGCTATCACAATAGCAGCATGGGAAAGACTTACCCCCATGATTCAATTACCTCCCACCAGGTTACTCCCACAATATGTGAGAATTGAAGATGCAGTTTAGGTGGGAACATAAACAAAATATATCATGGAACAAAGAGATGTTTTGCTCCCTAAACAAAGGCGTTTCCCAAAGAGTTTCTTTGCTTTCCTTCTACTCTTTTCCTTAACAAATTTACCCTTGTTCCTATATTAATAATTAGTTCTTAATTAATGTTTATTTTGTTTGTAAACTAGCCCATTCTATTTTCCTATTGTCTTTATCTTTAGAGGCTACTGAAGCACTTACATTCAGATATTTTACCACCAGAATAAAGGCTGTGGATACTAAAATCAGACTTAACCATTTACTTATGAAAATAGTTTTGACTTTCTGATTCTTTTTTTATAAAGCCACTGTATTCTCAGCAACTCAGTCTTAAAAACTATAAGTCATTAGAAATTATTCTCTCCTTTTGCCTTCATCTAAGAATTTCCAGATTCCAGAGCATCTGTCATCCCTTAATTTCCATTTTCACTACCATCACTACTCTGCCCTTCCAGCTGGACAAGTCTGACTGGCTGCCAAAGGGTCTTCTTGCTTCCTGTTTTATTCTAGATAAACTCATGCAACAGTAAACTGACAAATTAAATTTCTCAAATCCAACTCTTTTTAATAAAGACACTTGACTGCTCAAAATCTTACAGTTATTCTTCAGGTCCTACTTCATTTTTACTTGTCTAGGATACTTCCATGAGATAATATTCTAAATTTATCTTCTACCACTCTTCTAAACATACCCTAAACTCTGGTCAAGATATGTAAATTATTATACCTACCCTATCCCCTCCATTCTTCCCTTTAGCCACAACCAGCATATTCTGTTTCTCTTCAGGTTTCAATTCAACTACCTAACAAAACACACCAATAGATAAGTAGGAACATTGCTTTCAATGTGGAATATGAAGGTTTCATCAGAAGTGGGTAGGAGGAGGGGCTTAGCTCTTTGTAAAACATCCTAATTTATAGAAAACAATGCTAGACCTTAATATTTAAACTTGCCTATCTCTAAAATTCCAGTAAGTGCTATAATATTCTGTAATATTACAAATAAGCAACCACCCAGCAGTATCCTTCGCAGCACAGTCCAACCTTCAGACCTCACTGCTTTTTTGAGAGAACTGCTGTAAGATTACACCTAAGAAGTAAAAATCCTAAAAACTCCCCTAAGCAATATCAATAGATCAATAGATTATTTGATTTATATACACATCCATTCTGATGCCAAACAATGTAGCTTTAGAGTGAACAAAGCTGAATACAAATATACTTGCCTGAGAAGTTCCCCAAAGTAAGCTGGCCCCAACATATGTTGCTGGTTAAGTTCCTTCTGTCCATTGTTAGTTCATTTCTATTAAATAGCCAGTCTTTACTATCAGTGATAGTACTACAATTCAAGAAAATGGAAATGGCTTAAGGGAATCACATTTCTCTCGGGTTCCTAGTTCTTCTTGCAAGAGGGAATGGCTGCTACTATAGGAGTTGACCAAACCAAAGGAGAACAGAGACCCAACCCAAGCAGTTGTTGTAGAATACTGCTCCTTGTCTGTTTCAAGCCAACTGAATGTGTTTTATTTTTCCTTTTAGGGAATGGTTCTTGTTATTAGGGACTAATAATAATTTCAAGATATAGGGTTGTACAATCTAATAAGTGATATTGTAGTACTCTCCCTGCCCTCCAGCTCCCCGAAAAAATTCTGCCTAGGTGAAAAGTGACATTTAAGTTAGATCCAAAGGATAATATAGGCCAAGTACATTCTAGGCAGAGTTATTAAATGAGGGGACATATTCAGAGAAGAAAGATCTTTAATGTGTTTTCTAGCAGCGTATGAAAATGTGATCAGGTTAGGGTCTTAAAGAAATGAGATGCCTCCCTATTGTAACAGTTTATAATTTGATACTTTTTATTACATTTAGACAAAAATTTTAGAAAACCAAGAGACAAACGCAAACCGAACCACTGCATGTAGTTATCCTGTAACAAAGATGTCTAAACCAGTACTGATATTATCTGCATTGTCCCAGACTTGGCATAGTCTACTTGCCCATGGTTGAAGGGAGACCTTAGGAATTTTACCTACAGTCTGAAGCCAAGGCTTCATGAGATTTCCAAAAAGTTTTAGGATCTTTTGTAATACTTTCATTGAGTCATCAATTATGATATGTCCATAGAAATATTCAGTCAAAAATGATTTTGCCTGACTTGATAAGAAAGAGACAAATTTGTGTCTAATATATTTATCAAGTCAAATAAACTAAGGATGGTTTCTAAACAAATAAATGTAGGAATAAGTTGAAGCTAGGTATTTGCATACATTATTTGTTACAATATTGAGATCATAATATTAAGATATTAATATTATGAATACCTTAATATTAAGATATTAATATTATGAATACCTTAATATTAAGGTATTCATAATATCTTATGGTGGCACTTCAGTGGTGGCGCTGAAGAATGACCTGCCACCAAAACTCTACCTACACATGAGTAAACCTGAACAATTTAATTTTCTGTTTTGTTTTTAAATTTAGAATGAAATAGAGACGGGGTCTTGTTATGTTGCCCAGTGTGTTCTTGAACTCCTGGTCTCAAGCCATCCTCCCACACTGGCCTCCCAAATACTGGGATTACAGACATGAGCCACCATGCCCAGTCTAATTTTCAGTTACAAAAATTTGAATGCACATTATGGAGAAAACAGTACAATCTGCAGAAGAAGCTACAGTCTAAGGGATGCATATAGAATTATATTTAAAAATCTTTAGGACTAAAAGATAAGTATGGAATGTTTCAAACATCAAAAGCAAAACCAGAAGGCAACATTATTGTTATTATTATTATTATTTTGCTTTCAACTTTTATTTTATGTTCATGTGCAGGTTTGATACAATGGTAAATTGTGTGTCACTGGGGTTTCACGTACAAATGATTCTGTCACCCAGGTAGTGAGCATATACCCAATAGTTTTTCAG
Source organism: Pongo pygmaeus (assembly GCF_028885625.2). Lineage (NCBI taxonomy): Eukaryota > Metazoa > Chordata > Mammalia > Primates > Hominidae > Pongo > Pongo pygmaeus. The sequence continues at coordinate 149,476,065 of NC_072373.2, read as the reverse complement.
CCCTCTCCCTCCTACCACCCTCCCCCATCTAGTAGACCCCATTGTATATTCTCTTCTTTGTATCCTTGTGTACTCAATGTTTAGCTCCCACTTATAAGTGAAAAGATGCTGTATTTAATTTTCTGTTCTTGTGGTAATTTGCTTACGATAATGGCCTCCCGCTGCATCCATGTTGCTGCAACAGACATGATTTTGTTCTTTTTTTATGGCTACTTAGTATTACACAGTATATATTTACCACATTTTTTTAAACCAGTCCACCATTGATGGGCATCTAAGTTGATTCCTTATTTTTGCTATTGTGAACACTGCTGCAATGAACATATGAGTGCATGTATCTTTTTGGTGGAATGATTTATTTTCTTTTGGGCTTATACTTAGGAATGAAATTTCTGGGTCAAATGATAGTTCTTTTTTCAGTTCCTTGAGAAATTTTCAAACTGCTTTCCACAGTGGCTGAACTAATTTACATACTTACCAGCACTGTATAAGCATTCCTTTTTCTCCTCAATGTTGCCAGCATATTTTTTGACTGTTTAATAATAACAATTCTGACTGGTGTGAGATAGTATTTCATTGTGGTTTTGATTTGCATTTCTGTAATTACTACTGATGTTGAGCATTATTTTATATTTTTGTTGACCATAAGTTTGTATTCCTTGAGAAGTGACTGTTCATGTCTTTTGCACATTTTTAATGGGTTTATTTCCATTTTTCTTGACTTGTTTAATTTTCTTATAGATTCTGAATATTAAATTTCATTAGATGCATAGTTTGAAAATATCTTCACTCATTCCATAGTTTGTCTGTTACTCTGTTGATAGTTTCTTTTGCTGTGCAGAAGTGCTTTAGTTTAATCAGATTCCACTTGTCAATTTTTTTTTCAGTTGCAATTGCTTTTGGGGACTTAGTCATACTTTTTTTTTTTTTTTTTTTTTTTGTCAAGGCTGATGTCCAGAATGGTATTTTCTACATTTTCTTCTAGGATTTTTATAGTTGTAGGTCTTCATTTAAGTCTTTATTCTATCTTGAGTCAATTTTTGTATACAGTGAAAGGTAGGAGCCAGGTTTCAATCTTCTGCACTTATCTTAGCACCATTTATTGAATAAGGAGTCCTTTCTCCATTGCTTGTTATTGTTGACTTTGCTCAGATGGTTGTAAGTGTGCAGCTTTTTTCTCTGGATCTTCTATCCTGTTTAATTGGTCTCTGTGTCTATATTTGTACCAGTACTATGCTGTTTTGGTTATTGCAGTCTTACAGTATAGTTTAAAATTGGGTAGTGTGATGCCTCCAGCTTTGTTCTTTTTGCTTAAGATTTCTTTATTTGGACACTTTTTTTGGTTCTCTATAAATTTTAGAGTAGTTTTTTCTAAATCTGTGAAAAATAACATTGGTAGTTTGATAGAAATCGCATTGAATCTGTAAGTTGCTTTGGGAAGTATGGCCATTTTAACAATATTGATTCTTCCTATCCATGAGCATGGAACGTTTTGCCATTTGTTTATGTTGTCTCTGATTTCTCAGCAGTGTTTTGTAGTGTTTTGTTGTAGAGATCTTTCACCTCCTTGGTTAGCTGTAGTTGTAGACATTTTATTCTTTTTGTGGCCCTTGTAAATTGGATTGTGTTCTTGATTTGGCTCTCAGTTTAAACATTAGTGGTGTATAGAAATGCTATTAATTTTTGTATGTTAATTTTTGAATCCTGAAATTTTACTGAAGTCATTTATCAGTTCTAGGTGTCTTTTGGTGGAGTAGTTAGGGTTTTTTTATGTATACTATCCTATCATCTGTGAAGAGAGATAATTTGATTTTCTCTTTTCTTCTTTGGGTGCCTTTTATTTCTTTCTATTGCCAGATTGCTCTGGCTAAGACTTTCAGTACCATGTTGAATAGGAGTGGTGAAAGTGGGCATCCTTGTCTTGTTCCAGTTCTCAAGAGGAATGCTTCCAGCTTTCCCACATCAGTATGATGTTGGCTGTGAGTTTGTCATAGATGTCTCATTATTTCAAGGTATATTCCTTTGATGCCTAATTTACTGAGAGCTTTTAACATGCAGGGAAGTTGAATTTTATTGAAAGCCTTTTCTGCATCTATTGAGAGACTGGACGGTTTTTGTTTTTAATTCTGTTTATGTGGTGAGTCACATTTATTGATTCGTGTATGTTGAACCAACCTTGTATCTTAGGAATAAAGCCTACTTGATTGTGGTGAATTAACTTTTTGGTGTTTGCTGGCTTCAGTTTGCTAGTATTTTGTTGACAATTTTTGCATCTATGTTCAGCAAGGATATTGGCCTGAAGTTTTCTTTTTTCATGTGTCTTTGACAAATTTTCATATCAGAATGATGCTAGATTAGTAGAATGAGTAAGGAGGAGTAACTCCTCCTCAATTTTCTGGAATAATTTCAGTAGGATTGGTACTAGTTCTTCTTTATATGTTGTAGAATTTGGCTGTGAATCCATCTGGTCCAGGGTTGTTTTGTTTTGTTTTGGTTGCTAGGTCCAGAAAGCAAAATTATTGATGAATTATATCTTAATTAATGTCATACATCTAAAATTCAGGATATGAACAGCAGATAATTTAGTGATTCTAAGATACTTGAAAATTTTAAAATATACAAGATATTAATAACAAAAAGATATTTTAAATTTCTAAAAGTTAAAAGCAGAAGAGAGAAAAATTTATAAGAACACGAGAAAAAGATGTGTGTAGGCAATTTACAGAGTTAACTTGAAAACCTAAGAAACAGATGAATAGACACTCAAATTTATTAGCATAATTCTCATTAGTAATAAGAAATGCAAATTGAGCTAAAATGATATATAGCTTTACAGTTGTTATATTGGCAAAAAATTGAAAACAAAATAATACCAAAGGTTGAAGGTGATATGTACATGAATTGCAGGTGGGTGTATGGATTGATGCAGCCCTTCTGGAAAGCAATCTGGCACGAGTACACAAATTAAGTGTATGTATATTTACAGCACTCCTACTCTTGGATATGTTACACCCCCCCATCAAACAAGCAATTATTCTCTCACAAATTCACACAGAGACATATACGAAGTTGTTCATACAGTGTTATTTGTCAAGGAATTGAAAAAGACCTGGGTGTTCATTACTGAGAGACTTCAGGAGTAAACTGTAGGGTAGGTACACCATGAGCTATTATGCAACCACCGGAAATAATGAATTGGGTATATACATGGCAACATAAGAAAACCACACTGGGAGTGTCTGCCATTTTATCCTATTTTCAAATTAACAGGTTAGTTTGCCACAGTTTCCTGTAAGCTGGCAGAAAATATGAGACTCCTCAGTAAGAGACAAAGGATTTGTTCACAACGATAAAGCAAGTTGCATGACTTTCATGTTCACGCCTATTTCCTCTGCTCTCCAGTCCCTCAGAGGTGATACTGATGGGACTAGATGGAAGCTGCATACCCAGTGCGTCTGTATTAAAAGCCAGCAACCCAAAAGTAAAGAAGTCTCAATCTTTCATAACGGGTTGCAAGAAATCCTGCCCCAATTTTGCCCTGGAAGAAAATATTATCTTTATTATACTGGACAGAAATTAAACCTGCTATTTCGGAAGGAGACAATATAATTTTTTAAAGTCTATTCAAACATCTTTGACAAGATGGGTCCACACCTTGGAGACATAATCTTGAGGTGGGGGGTTACTACTTCTTTCAGGAAGAGCCTCCTGCAGCAGCTGGCAAGTCAGGAGAAGGCCTTGGAGTTCTCACCAGCAGAGCCTCTGAAGGTGTGTCAAATAAGATGGCATCCTTGCTGCTTTTGTGATCTTCCACAGATATGTGCATATTCAATTTCTCAACCACCTTTCACTTTCTGTTGGTTTGTTTCAGGTCTCGGGTCATATGGGCAATAGCAGGTGTATCTTATCACCTCAATCTATTACATATATGTTTATTGCTTTGAGGAGGGAAAGAACTTCACTGTGGGCTCAATGCCACTTGACATGAGTGACTCCATTTTGAGGCATTAGGATAACAAAACATTATGATATATCAAAAGATATAGATGAGGAGATATGTAGGACTAGGTATGGGGGAAGGGGCACAAAACTTCCATGTGCTCTCCAGGGTTGCCCCTCTTGAAAAACCTCCACATGTTTAGCTTTTTGTAAACTCTCTCAACCAGTCCTGTTGAACATTTTATGGAGACTTCATTGGATAAGCATAATTGAATCATGGACAACCAGGTAGAAATGTGATTGGATCAAATGAGTATGATCTAACACTGATAGATTGAGTGAAGGAACTTAACAAGGCCTGTCTGTTCAGACTCTTCTCAGTCTCTCTGTGCAGTATTCCTTCCTCCTGGGTATGGGGAAGAACTCCTTCTGAAATTGTATCTGAAATCTTATGACCTACAATCAGACAAGGTAGGTCAGAGAATTTCTTTATGGCCAGCTCCAAGACAGAAAGGCAGGAGAAAATCAGAGAATATTTTTAGTTTCTACGGTCTGCCTTGGGGAGAAAAAGGAGCAGGTGAAAAGAGGGCAGGAGATTTGCTTCTGAGGTCTAAAGCATCCTGACATTATAACAAAATACTGTCTTTCATCTTTATCATTCTGAAGCTGTTCCAGATCTGCTTCAGGTACCAATGACACAAGGACAAATACTTTAACAAAAGATATACTCATTGTTTTAGTCACGTAGGAAGTAACAAGGGCTACAGGAGTTATAAGCCAGGAACTGTGGATGAAAACATATATATCTGTGTATCTATATAATAACATATATGTGTATATATAAAATATCACAATAATAAAGCTCGAAAAGCAGGAAGATATAAAAAAGAAAGAGTAGAATAAATAGAAAGATTTAACTCACCTAAAATTAGTTATTACAATAATGTAAATGATCTAAATATTTCAATTGAAGGGCAGAGAACTCAGACTAGATGGCATCACACTGGATAATCTCAGACTATGTTCTGTGTAGAAGAAATCCATTACAGTTCATGCATGAGCTTCAAGTCAGCAGGACCTTCATTTCAGTATCTCAGCCTCTCAGTATGTTAGTGAGATCATATAGCATAGTGAAGAGCAAGAGTTGAATTAAAGCCATATGTTAATAAACAGAAGAGGCTAATATGTCAATGTACTATGAATAGGGTCATTTTATCTCACAGTATTAATTTACTTCTATATTCATTTGTACCCTTATCTATTTGTGCTAGGCTGAATAAAGATCCTCCAAAGACGTTCAAATGGTAATGCCTAGAACCTATGACAATGTTACCTTACTTGGTGGAAGAGCCTTTTCAGATGTTATCAAATTCAGAATTTTGAGATGGGAAGATTATCCTGGATTATTTGCTTGGGCTCAATGTAATCACCAGTGTTCTTATGAAAGGAAAGCAGGAGAATCAGAGTTAGTAGTAGGAGACATGATGATGAAAGCAAGAGATTGGAGTGATCAGGACAGTGATCATGAACCAAGGAATGCAAACGGCCTCAAGAAACTGCAAAAGGCAAATAAATGGATTCTCCCATCAGAGCCTACAGAAGAAAATATCTCTACTGACACTTTGGTTTCCACTCAGTAAATCTTCTTTTGGACTTTTGACCTCCAGGAATGTAAAATAATAAATTTGTGTCGTTTCAAGTAACTAAGCATAATCCAGTGACTGCTTTCAAGGAAGTCACAGTTTAATATTTCTCCTTGTTTAGCTTTAAGGGTTTGTAGAATTTTATACCCAACACCATTTCTTTGCAAACAAAACAATAAAGTATTCAGTCAGTATCTCTAATTGGATATAGAAAAAATGGTAGAGTTAAAATGGCACAGAAAGAATTAGATTTGTCTTTTTTTTTTTTGGCTATATACTTGTGTTGCAAAATTAACTAACTCCTTAAAATATTAATTTACTTATCTGTTATTTCAGAATAAAAATATCTGTTTCACCATGTAAATAATTTTTAAAAAGCCATTACAACATATTCCAGATTATAGTTTCATGTTCATCTCACCTGCTTCTAATCTTTGATCTGAGACTTTGACGTTATTCTGTAAGCTATAATGTATAAGTTAATAGTGTTTTCAACTGCATGTTACACAAACTCCCAAAAGGGTAGATGAAATAAATTGGAGTTTATGTTTCTCACATAGTAACAATTGTAGAAGTAGGTAGGTCTTAGCATTACTTTGACTGATCACAGATACAATCAAGGAACCAGGCCCTTTCTATTTTTCTGCTAGACTGTCATTAATTCATTGGCTTTCTCATGCTTGTCACCTTGTGGTTGTGAAATGAGTGCTCTATTGTCAGACAGCACATTGTCATATCTAGATTTAACATAGAATTACATTAGGAAGCACAGTGCCAGCAGCAACCGTCCCCTTTTATTAGTAAAGTCAAAGCTTCATGGAAAAATATGCCATTACCCCTCTTTAGAGATACTTGGTAAAATAGACAGCAAAGTTGACAAATTGGTAATGCAATTGTCATTTTGGTTTAGACCACTTAGGCATGGACATATGCTATGTAGAACAATAATGGAATATTGTTAGCAAGGAAGAAGCTATTAATACTCAAAGGATAGGTAGTTTACAAGTCCTGCCACATATATCAATGATGTTAATTTAAGAACTGTGGGGAAAGATACAGACCAGATGTGGAGTTGAGTAATATCGATACGGAAGGGGAGAAGGGAAGTGCTGGGAAGGCAATGGTGGGATGCTCCACTCCCAGCCTGTACCCATGAACCTAGGTGAGGAGAGGCACTCCTGCCTTCACGCCCAAATGTTGCATTTCTCAAGGCCACCCTGGCCTGCCACGCTCCCATCCTGTGTCTATAAAAACCCCGAGACCCAGCAGGCAGACACACAAGCGGCTGGACATCGAGAGGACGTGAAAAGGTGCATGCCTGTGGAAGACCACACGACAGATGCTGTCAGTGGACTAGTGGAATGAGGCGGAGTTTGGCCAGGCAGTCGGAGGAGAGCCAGGGCTGCCTGGCGGCCTGACTCCAGGAGAAATCATCTCCCCTCTGGCTCCCCATCTCCTGAGAGCTACTTCCACTCAATAAAACCTTGCACTCCTTCTCCAAACCCACGTGTGATTTGATTCTTCTGGTATACCAAGGCAAGAACCTCATGATACATAAAGCCCTCTGTCCTTGCTATAAGGCAGGGTCTAACTGAGCTAACACAAGCCACCGATGGATGGCTAAACTAAAAGAGCACCCTGCAACACATGCCTACTGGGTTTCAGCTATAAATATTCAACCCTAGACACTGCCGTAGGGTTGGAGCCCCATAGCCGGCTCGTCTGTTATCTTCCCCTAGAGGTTTAAGCAATGGGGCACTGAAGAAGCGAGCCACACCCCCATCACATGCCCTGCAAGCAGGACAAGGGAACCTTTCCCGTTTCAATATAGATTAAATAATTACACAATTTAAAGAATTCTGCCAAATGTGTGTGTGTATATGTGTGTGTATGTGTGTGTGTGTATATGTGTGTGTATGTGTGTGTGTGCATGTGTGTGTGTGAGAGAGAGAAGAATAAAATATGGTGAATGTCACAGGCCTACTAGTGACCTTTCATTTTCTCTTCCCAAAACGTCTTTCTTTCTTAATCTTGTGACTGCATTATTACCGCCTTCTAGCTGAAATTAGTTAGTCATCCTACAACAACAGGTAAGTCCTCAATGTATCTGCTCTCTGAAGAAATGTGAGAAAAAGCATCCAACTTTGAACTCTGTATATCTGAGACAGCCAGGTGGGAGGGGGTCCCTGGAGAAACTCCAACCAGCCTGCCCACTGAGGTGGAGCCCCAGGAAGGGAAGTTCATGACTTTTGCAGCAGTGAGGAGCCTGGCCCCTCCTCTTCCCATGTGGGACCTAGGATTCAAGGTGCGAGCTTCACAGAAAAATATGCCATTACCCCTCTTTAGTGATACTTGGTAAAATAGACAGCAAAGCTGACAAGTTGGTAATGTGATTGTCATTTTTGTTTAGACCATTTTACCCAGGCATGGACATAATGCTATGTAGAACAATAATGGAATCTTGTTAGCAAGGGAAAAACTATTAATAATCAAAGGATAGGTAGCTTACTAGGCCTGCCACGTATATCAGTGAAGTTAATTCAAGAACTGTGGGAAAAGATACAGTCATTTTGATTTGTGGAGACTCCCTGTTTCCCCCTTTTCTTCTTTTTCATCCAATAAAACCCTGCCTTACTCATCCTCTCTAATCGTCTGCAAGCCTAAATTTTCGTGGCTATGGGTTGGACAAGAACTCCACCTTTAGCTGAACTAAGGAAAATTCCTGCAACATTTTTGGTACACAAAGTGGGGGCTCAAGAAGCGGTGAGTGAAATGGAGATTCAAAACCTCTCACTGTCGCTTCTAAGCCTTTTCATCCTCGGACTTCTGAGGGTGGGGGAAACCATGCCCCCAACTCCTGTTGCTCCCCGGGCCTTTTCATGGCCTTTTCCTTCCTTTTTTGGGACTGACCTGTGAGCAGCAGTTCCCAGCCGCTCCTCCCTCCCTGCTGAGGCTGGGATGTATGGCTCAAGAATCCTGCACTGCCATGCGGCTGTTTCCCAGCCAGGTACTGCTGCAACCTTCCCCTTCTCCCGCCAAGGGGTTCAGCTCCATTGGACAATAATTAAGATTTTCTCCTGGTGGAGGAACCACTTGCCTAAGAATTAGAGGTTCTTCCCCAGGCATTTTTAAACTGTTCTTTTTTCTTTCCCCTTCTCCACCTTGTCAGGAGCTAACTTTTAAAGTTTTTTTCCTTCATCAGATGTTTTACTAGGTCAGCCCTCCCCGACACTATCACTGTTTGTATTCTCTGCAAAGTTTTGGTTGTGAAATCAAGCCTCCATCTTGTTTTACATCCTGAGGGCATGGGTGGTAACCCTTGGCAAGGCTTTGTTGGGCAACCCTGCCTTAGGGGATGAGCCCTCTCAGGCTCCATATCTGCACTTTTTCCTAGCCCTGTCTCTTAAAGGTTCCCATCCAGTGACTGGGTTTTCCTCTGCCTGTCTGTGTGTATACTGTGTGCAATGTCTGTCAAAAGAGCTCTAATTAATTTGGCCTAAAGAAAGACAAACACTTGGATGTAATATTTTTTAAAGGGAAGTTAAAAACTGTGGAAGCTTTCAGTTCATGTGACTTTAATCTTTAAGAAATAAAAACAGCCTTAAAGATTATTAGTAAAATGCAGGCCAGAGACAAGGTTTGCTAAGTGTTTTGAGGGTGCAAACTGCTTTTGGGGTTTTGAGAACTATTTGATTTGCCAGCTTCACAATTGGTAGGGCCTGGGGCCATATGGAACTAACCACACCCTTAATTAAGAAGGCAAACCTTGGCTGCACTTATCACACAACTAAAACAACTTACCAAGTTTTCCTTAAAGTTAAAAATTGTTAGGAGTTAATTGAAACTACTAGAAATAGATTTACATGAAAGGTGTGTAAGAACAGTAAAATGTGGTTTTTAGTAAAAGTTTATAAGAAGGCATGGAAATGTAAACTTTTGTCTGGGGTTAAAGGATTGTTTTGAGTTAAAATAGGAAAAAGCTGAAAGTTCAAAGAAGCAGTGGAAGAATTGTGGAAATTCTTCTTGCAGAAGAGGTCATCTAGGTGAACATACTAACTAAATTCCAAAAGGAGTATTATATGGTTTTTCTGTAAATTGAACATTGAAATAAAAGCATAACAAAGTTTTCTTAAGGCGCTAATCTGCTATTTCACAAAATTTGTAAAGAGTTATAAAAGCTTTTTGCTTCTTTAAAATTTCCAAGTCATCATTTTGGCAAAATAAATAACTTATGGTAATCTGGAATTCTATTTCATAATATCAAGTGTTTATTGAACGTTATTTGACAGCCTTCCCCAAATCAAACTTTAGTTTCAAAATTGTCTTCCCTGGCACCTGGCTTTTCAAATACTTCAGAGGGCCCCTGGAATGTCCAGAAAGGAGAGGTGAACAGGATTATTTCACATATTTAGGTACATGGGATTGCCAACATGATGCTCAGTCTTCTTTAGGTTATACCTTGGTGAATAATGCTAATACATGCTCCAAAATTTGTGGGATTTCTCAAATTCTAATGTCTGAGTATATGCTATCAATCATAATTAAGGTTGTTATGTTTAAGTTATTGTAAACCACAGAGCTAACCAAACTTCTCAATTGTGTTTTTAACTGTAACTACCCTGGATATTTTGCTATTCACAGAAAATTGTTGTCTTATTTTAATCCTTTTCAAAAAAATGGTTTATAATAAGCTGTAGGACTCAAACAGGTGATCTCAAATACAGGCTTCTGGTAACATTAGAGATTGTGACATTAAAGGAAAATGTACAGGACTCATGAAGAGCTAAAATGTCCATGAATATCAAGCAAAACAAGAGTTAACCAAATGGACTGAACTCAGAAAACTGAAGCAACCTGTTTAACCTTTGCTTGGAATATTGCTGATCATTTTTTTTGTTTTTCAGAGTCAAGGAAATTTAAACTATTTACTTAAACTATTTAAACTATTTATGGCCTTTATTAATTAAGTAAGGTTTACTCTTGGGATCAAAATTTGGAGCATGTTTGTTTTTCTCTGCCTGGTTCCTCTAAAATTTGGAAACTGTCCGTGAGTATTCTTAACTTACGGCAATATAGTTGTTTGCATCAGTGAAAGAAGAATTCAGTTTTCTTTTGCTACAGGAGACAATTGGAGAATCTGGTAATTTTACCAAGGCTTTGACTGGAAGGGTATGCTTCCCTTTAAGGAGCCAATCTCTCCTTGCAAAGTCAATAAAAGCCCAGTGGGCAAACTGGCCTCATACCCTTGCCTACATAGTCCCTGTACAGGGTTCCTGACCTGTATTCAGTAAAGAATGTCACTTTCTAACAGGTCTAGGACCTCCACATTTATCTTGGGACCTTAACAGGAGAGGATCACCCAACTCACAGGTGTTTGAGGATACTAACTCATGGCTGGGCTCAGCTTTGAAAGGTCTTATCTGAGACTCCTTGTGGAACAGAATTCCATCAAAGCCAATCCAAAAGGCCTATGTAGAAATAATTATTCTTGCTGGAATTATGCAAATAATCATGCCAAGTATAAAACTAAAGTCTATTTTGCAAACAACTCAGTCCTACAATGATTTATTTTTTAACAAACATGAGGACTGGAGAGAGAGAAATTATGTTCAAAATGTATATCTTTGTCATCAAATTCTAAACTCACTAGTTGTTTTTAAGTTTTCATCTACATTTTAGACTAATCCTGCTTGATTCTGTGAACCAACCAGCAATCCCTGGCTGTAGCTCAGAAAGAACAAAAGGAATGGGTAATGTAGAAATCCGGATAGATACTCTAGTTCTGAGCAATTATCCTGCAAATCCTGCCAGGTGATAGAATAAATAGGGAATAAATACAATGCCCATCACCCGGAGGTTTCCTTTTTGGGAATGTAAAACCAAGGGAACTAACCAAAGCCAAGCACCATGCACTCAAATTCTAGCAAGCATAACCCTAGCTACCAGTTATCTGGATGTGTCGCAAGATATTCTTTCCTCTTCCTTGTCGGAGGAGGACTCAGTTCCACAGTTTCATTTTGGCATTTGGCTTATAATGAGTCCATGTAACCCCTCAAGACACATTTTTGTCCAGAACTCAATTCCATGCTTCAGGTCAAAGCCCTAGGGAGGAAAACTGGATCTGAGGGATCCAGAGGCAAATGACAACAGAGGTTAAAATGCACAGCACAGGTGATGACAGAGGTTAAAAGGCACAGCACAGCACTGCCGATTAAGTCAACCCCAAGCCTCTTGTTTCATGGATAAAGACCACATTCATACCCATGGCATAAATAAGGTCTAGGGAACTCTAAGGCTACTGACAGTAGGTGGGAAAGAGACATAGGTGAGAACAGATAATTCCTACTCTCTAGGCCCCCCTGCTTCATGGGTACAAGTCGCTTTGACACCTATGGCGACACCTGCCAAGGTCACCGGAACTCAGGGATGCAAGAACAGAAGAGGGAAAGAGGATGCTCTTCTCTCTCCCCGTCCCTTACCCCTGGGTATCTGCTAGGAAGAGAAGGGAACCAGGGATGCCTGCTCCCCTCTTTCTCATCGTGAGTCTGTACCCCTTTTGAATGCATCCTCAACCCATGGAACTCCTTTGAAAAAATGCCTTCTTTTTATTCCTTTCTCCTCCTCTGTTCTCTCTTCCCTAATAGGTAACTGACTCAGTACTATGGGACACTTCCCTCAGATGCATCTTCCAAACTGGAAAGAGTTAATTTCCCAAACCTTAAACTGGTTGGCTTAGGATAGGGTTCAGGGGAAAGGAACCCAGAAGCCTGACATGCCGGCAAAAAAGTAAAGTTTTGTTAACCAGTTGGGCTTTTGGCCACCCTCTCCCAGTGCAAACTGGTAAAAGGCTTCAGAATTTTTGAGCTGTCCTTGCCCCTGCCCTTGTTTCATTTTGATACATGTTTCCTAATAACCCCCTCTCTGTTCTTACCTTCAGATCATCAAACTCCAAACAGTCATGCAATGGGAGCCTCTGATGATTGTCCTTTCTGCTGGGAACTCTTAGATCGGCCTCTGAAAGAGCTCTGACTGCTGTTTCCCCAGAACAACACCCCCTGGCAGCAGGAAGCAGTTAATATTGGTCTTCGTCCTTATCCTTATGCTAACGACAGTTAGATGTACTTCTTTAGAGGGGCGAATGAGACAGCCAGATGGGCGGGGGTCCCTGGAGAAACTCCATCCAGCCTGCTCACTGAAGTGGAGCCTCGGGAAGGTTCCACCTGTGCAGCAGGGAGGATCCTGGCCCCTCCTCTTCCTCTGTGGAACTTGGGATTCGAGCTGAGGGTGGGAAGCACTCAAGCTTGAGACTCTAGCTTTGCAGAGATTCCCTGCTTACCCCTTTTTTTCTTTTTCACCCAATAAAATCCTGCTTTACTCATCCTCTGCAACGTCTGTGAGCCTAAATTTTCGTGGCTGTGGGATGGACAAGAACCCTGCCTGCTTTAGCTGAACTAAGAAAAAGTCATGCAACACATCCAGTAGGATCTACCTTCTATGAAGGTGAGGGTCTACTGAGGATGGGTTAAAAACTAATGTTGATTTTATAATTTTGTGAGAGGTTGTATTTGGTTTTCTTAATATGGTGAGTTTCATAAGTTTTGTCCTTTTTGGAGCATCCATTTTTTAATTATCTCTTTGTCTTCCAAAAGTAAAATTCAAAGAAATTTCTGAAATTTCCTCCAATAATGCTGTCATATTCCAAGAAACATTATGGCTGTTTTGTTTTTGTTTTTTGTTTTTGTTGTTTTTTTTTTTTTTTTTTGAGATGGAGTCTTGCTCTGTCACCAGGCTGGAGTGCAGTGGTGGCATCTCGACTCAATGCAGCCTCTGTCTCCCGGGTTCAAGCTATTCTGCCTCAGCCTCCTGAGTGGCTGTGATTACAGGCGCCTGCCACCACACCCAGCTAATTTTTGTATTTTTAGTAGAAATGGGGTTTCACCACATTGATCAGGCTGGTCTTGAACTCCTGACCTCGTGATCTGCCTGCCTTGGCCTCCCAAAGTGCTGGGATTACAAGTGTGAGATTATGGTTGTTTTTTAAAATCAACCTGCACTCTGCTTACTGGCAGTTTGGTGGTCACTGTGAAAGTAAGTTTTTGCTTCATTTAAACATGTATGATATACAGTAATTATCTTATTTGTTAAATCCCAAATAATTGTTCCCCAAATTTAGATACCTATTCAAATCCATTAGACAATAGCCTATCAACCAAAACTAAATGAAAGCAATTTGAATTTTTATTTTCTTCTCTCTTGAAAAAATTCAAATACCAGTTGATTACAAAATATTTTTAACTCCCGTCTGAAGACTCTCTCTAAAAATCTCAAAAACTCTACTGTTTACTAAGTCCACTTTACCTTTTGGTATTCCTGACCCATTTCTCTACTGTTTCTAGATCTATGTTTCCTAATTGTTCTTTTCAGTTGCAAATCATAGACTTTCATCTCTTCTGGTTTTTGTTCTCACACATTAACCTTGAACTTCATAATAATATTCAGGAGAAACAGGGCTTGACAAATCCTTCATAGAATAACCGTGGCAATAGCAGGGATTGGATATGGAAGGTAAAGGAAGTACCTACTACATGAGAAGATGCTGTGACTACCTGTACATTAATATCTAAGGATCTTACAATACATGATAACACTGTGTTTTCTTAATTATGTTAAACAAATCAGCAGTGGTGTATAAGCATTGAAAGACTGAAGATACAAAAAGTACTGAAAGATCTAACGGGAAATGACAGTAGAAGAAAAAAGTAAAGAAGAGGACATAAAAGGGAAACCAATAGTAGGGAAGTGAAACCGAAGAGACGCAGTTTAATGGGCATAAAGTTTCAGTCATGCAAAATAAAAACAGTTCTAGAGATCTACAGTACAATATGATGCTTACAGTTGACAATATTATACGCTTAAAAATTTGCTAAGAGGGTAGTTCTCATGCTGTGTGTTTTTTTAACCACAATAAAAAAAATCACTGTGGCATGAAAAGGGTTCAGGAGAATAAAGATTTGGATCAGCTATTTACACACCATTTCAAAACAATGGAAATAAAGACTTAAGAAAAAAGATGGAAATCACTAGTCAAAGAAGCTAAGTTAGTTCCTTTGGTGAAAGCTTGTTTGCCTGCAGCAAACAAGGAAATAAACCCTGGATATCAGTGAAAGCTAGATATTTTGTTTGGGGCAATGAAGTTTAATGTATTAAGGGTGACTGATCAAAGAAACCAGTGTAAATGCCCACAGCCTGAGGCTTCCCATAATTGTTCAGTGCCTATGGTATTCTGTTTAACAATGATTGTGCATGTGATATGTTTTTTTTTTTGTTAAATCTCAACATAACTTTTTGGGAATAATACTTGATGAAATTCCGAGTATTCCAAGGAGTTCTAGTTTGAGTAATATTAGTTTCATAAAACTATCTAGGAGGATATATAAAAGGTGTCTCTATTATTATTCCATATATAGCATCATGATATCAGAGAATATCAGAGTTGAAAGTGACTCTGAAGGTAATTGAGGATAACCCCCTGTCTGATGCTTGAACAGTCTCTACAATATCACAGACAAGGTTATGGAAACAAGTTTTTGCTATTAAGTAAGAAAGAAAACTTCATGTAAATACAAATTAAATTCTAACTTATATGTTGAATTTTCTCATAACCTGAATTATGTAAGTGCAAATTAGTTCTAATTGTTAAACAAGTAAACAAAATAATTGTTAGTTATTAGTTCTAATTGTTAAACAAGCAAACAAAAATAATTAAAAGTGAATGTGAAATCTCAACAAGAATTCATGTCTGATGATATCATTACTCACAAAATGCAGCTACCATTTGGATGAAGAATATTAAAAATTCAACTAAAAATAATGTATTCTATCATATTTCAGTTTTCATAGATAATAATAAAATGATAAAAATTAAAATAGTAAGCTCATAAGTAATATAATTATTTGATATGCCAAAAATAGAGTCTCATAACCAAATAACAAGAGTGAGGGAGTACAAATGTTTCAGTGATGCTGATTAAAGTGTAACTGCTTTTCAGGGAAGAGGAAATGAAACCAGGGTGTTTTGAAGAAACAATGTTGAGTTTTGCATAAATAAAGAAGTAGAATGAAATTGAAAAGAATTGGGTACGTTTATTGCCGGAGAGTTTCTGCAATATGCTACTACAGTCCATATGCTTATCAATTATGAGGATTTTTGGCTTTCGGCTCTGGAAAATATGAGAAATACAGGCAATTACTCTCTGAAGAAAGGAACTCTTTTATCATCCATATGTTATTAATGCCCAGCAGGGCAAGGCAACTTCTATTAAGTGAGCAGCCAGTAATGCTTTATTAACATATCTTTACTAAAGATCAATCTTTGGAAATACTGTCACATATAGCATTAACCCAAAACTGTACACTTCATTTTATTTTTCACTTAAATAGAAATTATATTAAGCTTATTCATTACTATATGTTAATTAGTTTGCAAAGACATCTTCCTGCTTGTCCATAAGCAATAAGCAAAATTAATGATGTAATTTTTATTTTAAAACTCTTCATTGTTGACAACTACTGTATGTTTTCAGCAAAGTCATTAAGGGTGTGTGTGTGTGTGTGTGTGTGTGTGTGTGTGTGTTTGAGAGGGATTGGGGAAAATAATGCAATTATTATACAAACTGATAATTTATAGATTGAGGCATAAAGATTAAGTAGCTCAAGATAATGTATTCATTCTATATGTGCTTTTCTCTCATCATCTATCGCTCTGTAGTTGTTCTACATCTAAGCACTTGAACTTTCTACAAAGTTGTGAAACAATAAATGTACTATTAGCAAAGAATAAACCTCATAGACATTTTTCAGAAACATTAATTAGGCCTAATAACATCCAGCAATAGTGATATTCTACTACTGTAGGATTTTTTTTTTGTCTCCCCTCTACTCCTGTTTTTTTGAAGACAAAGAAATTTCTTCAGTTTTTTAGAGTATGCTTTTGGCAGGAAAATTAAAGATACTTGTTTTGTTCCCAGGCCTGCCACCGGCATGCTGTGTGATGCCCTTATACTCTCTTTGCCTCAGTTTCTCCCATTACTGAAATAAAATTGTAATGGTTGCCACTTTAAAATCTCATAGGGTTGCTCTGAGAAATAATGAGAATAGCGTGGAGAAGTTTGACAGAATGAGGCAAGAATTCTTGAACATTAAAGAGAATTCAATATAGATGTTTTAATAAGAAAAATGTTTCTCTTAAGCAGTTGCATAGCAGCGTACTGTCTGATTTTATTAGCTATTTCTCACTAAAGCCTATTAGGGAAATTTGGTTATTCAGGTCATTTTAGGAAAGAAAGGAAATTTAAATATTCATGGAAAAAGAGTGTACATGACCCTTGAAAATAAAGCATTATGAACCAAATGGCAATTTTCAAATGATTCAGGCTGTTACCTTTTTAATTCAAGCTTGCTTTATTATCAAATATTTTAGCAACTTGAAATTTTACTGTAATATCTAAAATTCTTCAGAGAAATTCCAGGAATCTCAGAAATTTCTCAGTACCATATGTAAATGTAAATGTAAATGTAAATGTAAAGAGCAAGAAAAAATCAATTTTATAACAAAGTATTTTATGTCTCAAATTCTGAGTACCAAAGTTGGCTCTTCTTCATGAAATGTTTAGGTAGAATGATTATTGGAATTAATATTGGAAATTCTTGTCCTGTTTTCTTCTTTTTTTTTTCCTATTTCTTCCCAGAACCATGAGTGAGTGATTGGGTATATATTCATTTCATGTCACATAGTGTAACAGAGTTTTTATTTATTTTATTTTTCTGTAGAACCACTTAGTACAGAGTAAACTATTCTCTCCCTAGACAAATATAAAACCTAGGTTATAGGTATATCTTGGTTATACCTCCTCCACTACTTACCCCAATTTTTTGCTTAAAATTTTCCAAAGAGGTTCAAGAATAATAGAGGCTATAAGGTGCTTCCAAGGGATGTATAAAAACTGAGTAAGGTATACAAAATAACTTGTGCAACATTTTTTATTGTATTCAATTTTTTCAAAGATATTTCTACGTGACACTTTGTAATATTGTGATCACTTTCCAAAGGAGATATGACCTATAGAAAGAAGTTGTAAAATGTTTCTCATACATTGCTTCTCTCTGAGATTTCAAATGCAACTTCATGATGACCTTCATAGAATAAAAGTGTTCCTATTTGTACTCTACTGTTTTTATTGTTGTAGTAATGATGGTGGCATATTGGTTTCTAAAAGACACATAGTAAAACAGGTTAAAAAAAAAGTCTCATCAACATAAAACTTTCTTTTCCTGCAAGTATACTTCCAGGCAACTAAAAATAATGGTTCCAAACTAATTTGAAATACTATGGAGAGACAGAGAGTACAAATGAATTTCTCATAATTTGAGAAGGAAATGGAGCATTGTTTGCTATCATCTGGTGACACAAGTGAACAGGGCTAATGTTCCTCCCATAATGAAATGGAAATGTTTGTCAATAGTTTTGACATACACCTACTACCTACAGGAGCATTACCTTGATATTTTGCTTAAAAAAATGCTGTTTTTAATAGCATACCCAATGACTGATGGTTTCATATCTTTCTACAGTGTGCTGGGTTGGTATTCTGGAGCCGATGCACATTTAATAATGAATGTTTTTTCTTTTCTTTTATTTCTCTCTCTCCTTTTTTTTGACAAGGTCTGACTCAATTACTAAGTATTGTAGACTCTTCTCAGATAAGTCATCTGAACTAGAACAATGGAAGGGAGAATGGAAGATGCCATCTTCCAAATATCTCATCTTTTCCATTCTCCCTGCCATTGTTCTAGTTCAGAGCCTTATTACTTTGTATCTAGAATACTTTCATAGACTTTCCTACTACCATAGTCTTGCCTTCATATGTGTCCTCCAGAAGATTAATCTTGTGAGGCAAAATATTTGACCAGGCTCAAAATAATTAAATGCTGAGGAGGTGGAATGGAAAAGATGAGATATTTGGAAGATGACTTATCTGAGAAGAGTCTACAATACTTAGTAATTGATTTTATAGAAGAGTTAGAGAAACTAGCCAACATGATTTTACATTTACGATTTTTTGCAACTGAGGGAAAACTAATACCTTTAGAGGTATAGAGGCCAGGAATGGTGGCTCACACTTGTAATCCCAGCACTTTGGGAGGCTGAGGCAGGTGAATCGCTTGAGCTCATGAGCTCAAGACCAGCCTGGGCTACATGGCGAAAACCCATCTCTACAAAAAATACAAAAATTAGCCTAACATGCATGGTGTATGCCTGTCGTTCCAGCTGCTGTGGAGACTGAGGTGGGAAAATGACGTGAGCTGAGGAGGTGGAGGTTGCAGTGAGTTGAGATGGTGCCACTGCACTTCAGCCTAGGCAATAGAGTCAGACCTTGTCAAAAAAAAAAAAAAAAAAAAAAAGGAGAGAGAGAAATAAAAGAAAAAACATTCATTATTAAATGTGCATCGGCTCCAGAATACCAACCCAGCACACTGTAGAAAGATATGAAACCATCAGTCATTGGGTATGCTATTAAAAACAGCATTTTTTTAAGCAAAATATCAAGGTAATGCTCCTTTGTTTATAAGAAAAGTCAAATGCTATAAACTGATGTTCAGTTCCTGCCAAAATCAGGCTTCAGTGAACTACTCATTTATTACTAGAATAAAAAACGTATCTCAAATAATTTATGTGCTCCTTACCACCTCCCCCTACATCCTTAGACTTAATCATTCTCAGGCGGCAATTATATCCACCATCCAAAACACAGCTCAAATCCCATTTCCCAGTGAACTGTCACTCCAACAACGGATCTGCAAGTTAGTTCTTCTTTTAAGTCTTCCCTGTTCTTACCACTCATTTGGCACTTACAGTTTCCATTTGGTGGGCTGTTACCTAAAATTCAGTAAACCTTCTTAATCTCCCTGAGGAGATTTTAAGGTCCTGGAGAAGAATACGCCTTTCTTTTGTATATTAAATTCTACAAAGTACCATTGGTATGTTTCAGTAAACATTTTTATAAAACATTTAAAAGAGCAGGAATAAAAGCGACAACAAGAAAAGGGGCAACAGATGACAAACCTTGGCCACTTTCTAAATCTGCTCTGATGAACCCTAATAACAATCAATTAACTCACTAGTGAGGTTTGTCTTCATGCTGATGTAATAATTCCTGATAGTGAGCTGAAAATACACACTTGAAATAGAAATTTACTTCTCCAGATATAATTTCACTGTTGTAGTTCATCATAGATCTTCTACTTGGCTCATTCTCCTTTCTTACCCTAGAAAGACCGACCCATTAAATCCCACAAAGTTCTCAAGATAACTTGGTAGCATATATGTAATAACTTCCATCTGTAAAGCTCAAAACATAACATCTAATTCTTGTTAGAACAAAAAACTAACAATTAAAAATCCAAAGTTAAAACTAGATGAGAGAATATTTACCAGAATGACCCTAGATTGCCTAGTAATATGCTGCAAAGGAAAAAAAAAAAAAAGGTGGGGGGGTGGGGGAGGGGAGGTCACCTATCTATGTAGAGCTTTGCATTATAATGATAGATTTAACTTCTTTTAACAATGGAAACTTTTTGAGTTTACATTTGGAATGAAAATAGTAAACTACTCTTAAGAAGTATAGTATGAACAAAATACAAGGGAAATCAGTAAGAGCCATAACAGAGCCTTCCACTTTAAATAGTTTAGTAAAGTTACATACCCCAGTTTCCACTAACTAACATGTGTGAAGTCTAACTCTCATTATCATAAGTGTTTTGAAAGTATAATGCTACCTTTGTAGAGGCAACTCTGCTTATGAGATATTGGAACAAGTTGATTCATAAGGTACTGAAAATGATAATCCAACCCTCTAGAATAAAACATACAAAACATCCCCCAATCTTATGCAAAACTATTACTGATGAAAATGATTCTTCATTCCTGTCTTATATTACTCTCCTGCTCTATTCTATTTAGAGATAAGAAAATAGACTTTCTATAAAAATGTCTCCTCAGGGCTTATGAAACTTTTGTGAGAGTGAGAGAGGGAAGAAGAAATTGTTCATAAACATAATGGGGATCACTTGGCAATTACTATCTCTACTTGTCCAGTATCCAGTTGTTCTAATTTTAGAATTGCCAAGTCGATATCTACTTCAGACAAGAACTGGAAACAAGTGAAAACCACAGAGTTATGATCCTGCTTTCTTTGCCCTTTCTCCCTGCTCCCCTACATGTAACCTTTCACATATTTATTTCGCTATCCACATTCTTTTTGAAGTATGTTGTTAAACCTAAGACCTCATAAAGTAAATCCTTAGACTTATGAAAAAAGAAAGTGAGGTCATTTTAAAGTTGTGTGGCTAATTTACAATCTGAACGTTTTTGCATTTTTCTCATGTTAAAGAAATTTTAAAAACTTATCAATAGATTTCTTTGTGGCTTTTACTAATGAAGCTGTATTTTTTTTCTACCCATGGTAGGTGTTGAATAATTTGAATGGGAATTTGAAGGTTCATGGCTTCCAAACCAGCAGGAGTTAAGGCTTAATTGCTTGGAGATACATTTTCTGGCTGATACCAGTAACAGAAAAATGTCTGTATGTCAAGAGGCTCTGTACTAATCAGTTAACCATAACATGTGCCACCCCATACCTAGGGCCAATGTAACTGTTAACAGCTTGAAGCTATTAAAAATGTACCAATGGAGAACTTTCTTATACTTTTTTCACTAATGTGCTTCTTCACTCTAAATAAAGGAATAGAGAAATTTTATACTTAACTACTGTCAGAGAAAAGGAAAGTACATTCGCCTAGTTTGAGCTTCAAAACATTACATCCAATGGTGTTCATTAAGGTAACACTTTGAAAGTCACTCAATTGCTAATATGCTCTCTCTGCGTCAACTCAGAGGCTGCCTATTAGATCTAGCCACTCCAGAGACAGGGATTTGCTTTCCAGCTCTAGAGATCAGGTCAAGAATTGCAATAACAATTAGTAATTAGTAGTTAGATCTCAATTTACCACATTAGAAGGTCACTCCTCTGAAGCATTTGGTCTCATGAGAGGAAAGAAATACAGGAGACCATCAACTGTTGACACTTTGAAATCAAGAAAAGAATCTAAGATTCTCCTTGAAATTCTTAGGCACTTTAAGTGTAAATTTCTTAGGATCTCATTTTTATAGAATTAATTAATGGATTTAGGTCTAAATCCTAGGTTTTATAGCAACTCATATTGTGTAACAAAACAATACTCTTATTTTTAATAAGATACAAATTTGTCATCTTTAAAGTGGTGATCTCCCTGTGAACCTGGATAAAAGATAAAATGTGAATACTATTTTAAACACCTCCTACTATCCTCCTAAAATATTATTAAACAATTGAAAATTTAAAATAGTATAATATCAAATAGAGTCATGTTTTATGGTATGAACGTGACTAATATATGAAAGTTTGCAGACAAAAATCTCAGTTCACAAACTAAGATATGTGGAAAATGCATTTTCTTGATTTTTTAAAGTAAGTTGTCTTTTGCTGTGTAGTCTGTGTCCTTAAGAATATAATTAACCCTAATTATTGTTTGAACTTCTATCCAGTCCTCCACTTGACAACATGTTCAAGGTTCCTGGATCTTACACAGCATCAAAACAATTGGGTCGTATGTCACAGTCTCTGTTCATCAGTCAACAGTTTACCAATTTGGCCATGAAAATCTTCCATTCGCCTATTTGTGCCTGTTCATCAGGTCTGGGAGACTTGCTGACTTCATACAGTGTCCCTTAGGATATGATGACAATATATGAGACAGAATCATTGATGCTTCTGTTACTACAGCCTGAGATGTCTTTTGGAGTGTATCTTTCTGGGATCTTACTGCCTTCACCAGAACATTGTCAGAAAATAGGACCTCAACTTCTATCACTCCAGAGCATATATAACTCTCTCCTCTTGACAGCTAAGAGAATGTCTTTCAAGCCTGAGGGAACCCTTTCTCCTTCCTGTTTCACCTAAGATGTCTATCTGTGTAATATAATAAAATTATTAGAAGACAAATTATAGGACATTTTATAGATTACTACTGCATTCAGATTCACCACATACCTCTTTTGAGGCACTAAAGCACAGAGCTAACCAACTGTCTTAGTGAAGGGAAAAAAATATTACAAGCAGAAAAATTAAACATAAGTTAATACCCCAAAGTATTATCCAGGTATATTTATAGAATCAATATTTTGAGAAGTCAAGACATAGGTTTTATGAAATGTTTTGATGATTATTTTGAAAATGTTAAAAACAACATGAATTATTTCTTGTATCAGCTAAGTACTAAAAATTTTAAAGGCAAAAATTAATCTTATACATATAAAATGTAGGTATTATTAATGACTTAAGGAAGAATTTTACTACTAGAATCTTTCCCAGCAAGTCTACAAGTTTCATAAAAAGAATAGTAAAGTTCTAACAGGAAAGGATAGTGTATCTTTCTGGAATTAAAAATTGCATTGGTTAAGAACTTTGGGGTGAAAGAAACAAAAGCTTTCCTTAGGTAACTTAAGTAATGAAGTTTTAATACTCCATTTTAAAGATCACCAGAATTTCCATATTGCAGGAGCTTGTGATGGGATATCTTGTTGGAAAGAAGAGCTAAGTAAGTGGTCTCATATTTGCCTTCTATAACATAGACATTGCTTTTACTTACATTGTATGAACTCTTTAATCCCACTGATAGAGCAGAAAATTAATAACATATATTAGTATGTTGATATCTACTATGGTTTGGCTGTGTCCCCACCCAAATCTCAACTTGAATTGTATCTCCCAGAATTCCCATGTGTTGTGGGAAAAACCCAGGGATGGGTAATTGAATCATGGGGGCCTGTCTTTCTCAAACTATTCTCATGATAGTGAGTAAGTCTCACAAGATCATATGGGTTTATCAGAGGTTTCTGCTTTTGCTTCTTTCTCACTTTTCTCTTGCTGCCACCATGTAAGAAGTGCCTTTCACCTTTCACCATGATTCCAAGGGCTCCCCAGCCATCTGGAACTGTAAGTCCAGTTAAACCTCTTTTTCTTCCCAGTCTCAGGTATTTCCTTATCAGCAGCATGAACATGGGCTAATACAACATCCAAATAGAATAAGAGAAATAAGTAGATGACTTTTTGAAGAAAAACAGGTGTAAAACTGAAACAGAATCAATAGCACAAAGACAACAAGAGAAAAAAAAGTTCATTTTAATTTCAGTTGCTCTCCATACATATAATTGAAAGTAAAAATTTGCTTCTTTACAAAAAGAATGTTATGATTTGCATATATTTGAAAATAAAGTCAATTAGCCTTAGAGTTAGCATTAAGGAAGTACCATAAACGCCATGTCAAACAAGGTGACCCAGGACACTCCTTCACCTCCTACATTGTGATGCCATGTATATAATATGTATAGGCCTAATTCTGATATGGAAATAATGAGCAATGTGGGCCACAAAAAGATGGTACTGAGAAGGTACACAAAGAAGCACTAAAAAAAAAGCTAGAAGTAGTTAAAATGTAGAAATAAAGGCATGGGTTTGAGTTTTACATAAATATCTAAATTCAAATATATACATTTGACAACTCTGGAGATATCTACAAATGACTTGCTTCGATGGCTGGATTTGGACAAGTCAGTGTGTTTATAATTCATGTCATTATAATTCCATTTTGCCTTACATATCTGCTTAGTTGCATAAAAGACTATAGACTGGCAAAATAGGCATCACCTTTTCTTTCTTATTTCCAGGAATTACAGTGATCCAAATAGTCATAGTACTTCCCTGGCCATAGGCCCTGGAATTTAGTCCTGTTCAGATAGAAGAAGTTTAATAGTAATAGTGTCATCAGGACACAGCAATGTTTCTGGAAATCCAATAGCAGCTTAATATATTGACACTTTTCTGTTAGTATATCAGCCAGAACATTACATTCTCAAGCAATTAAACCTTATCTCCTGCTGGTTTTGAAGTCATGAACCATCAAATTTCCTGTTTTTGTTAATCAGCCTCTATTCTTGATTATGAGTGCAGACAGCTATGAGTGCAGACAGGGTGAGTTGGTAGAGAAAGTATGTAAAGAGCTGACTAGAGAAGTTATTCCAATCCTCATGACTTTAGGCAAGACCATTTTCCTCAGAAGAAGTTCAGGACATTTCTAGGACCTGGAGCATAGGGGATTCCTTTGCTCTATGTGAATCTATAGAAAAGAAAGCTTAAAGGCATATCAGTTGAGAAAGAAATCTCATTATATAACAATCATTGCAAAGTGATCTTAGCATTTATGAACCAACTTTAAAACAAAAAATAAAGTGTAAAATGCACAAAACAAAAATTTAAATTTTAATATCAAATTACTTTTGGAGGTATATAATGTCTATTTTATTTTCTATATTATTGATCAATGTGCAAAGTATGTAGAAATTGTATATTAAACTTTTAATATGTATAATTTGTGGACTGAATAAATACTGGGCCTTAGACACTACCAAGGGTTATCTTTAACACTGAGACTGTAGCACTACCAAAAGTATATTCTTTTTCTTCAGTGAAAAGCATACCCGATCCAAAAAAAATCCATAATAGCTACCCTATTGTGGTTATGGTAGACAATTAGAACTTTCTTTAATAAACACACTATTATATTCTCTTCCATTATGTTTCAATTTGTGATTCTCCATGGTGTTTTCTGTTGGCTCCAACTTCTATCAGTGGGCACATCTTGGCGATGACTGACAGAGGCTGCTTTCAATAGTCTTATTAGCAACAACATCTCTTAGTTGAAGTCCCACATGTAGTTTAGCCATTAGTCAGCTCTTGGTAGCCTCAGATGCCATTGAGACAACAATTCTCATTCACTGCCCTGTCAGTTTACTCAGGTAGGTTTATTCATGTCTTAATGTATATTTTTAAATTATCCTTGAGATTTCCTCTCTAACCCATGGATTGTTTAGAAGTGTATTGTTTAGGTCCCAAGTATATAGAAGATGGAGTAGACACACTTTTTTCCTATTCCTTCGTCTAGCTATAACTTAAAATCAAGACATTATATATATACAAAACAAACATAAGAAAGATCTACAGAGTGAAGATAAGAAGGCAGATTGGCTGTGGACTTTGGGACCAAGGAAATAGCAGAGTGGTGATTTTGGTGTTTTCCTCTTCCTTCCTATATCCCAGGCTTAAAGCAGAAGTTGGCAACCCAGAAACACCAATGCGTGCAGACCAAAAAGAAAAAACAAAAACAAACAAAAAAGTGCACACTTAAAAAACAAACAAACAAAAAACTCACCATCACCATCAAAAGTATGTTCTTTCTCTATCTAACCAAATAACTAGGAACTGGGCGACCCAGAATGACATAACTTTTAGACCACTCTACTTCAGTCAAATACCACAGAAAAAAATACGGCTCCCTCATCACCCATGAGAGCAAAGGCTGAGTGGTGAGCTGAGATTTTGACACTCCTCAGGCTATAATGAGGTACCCCAGTACCCTCTCCAATGTGGTGTTATATAAAGGTCTGAAGTATTACTGGAGGCTGAGGAACCTAGACTTTCACACATACAGGGAAGAAATGAGGGAATACACCCACTGCTTCTATTGGGGTGGTGTCAATGAAAGCCAGCTAAAATGCTGAAGATACAGCAATAAGCAAGATAGGTTATGACTTTTTCTCTCTCCTGAAGTGAATATTCTAGTGGAGATCTGGGTCCAAATGTTTGTAATATTAAACACTGTAATATTAGGTTATGTATGTTAAAGAATGACTGTGTCTCTTGCTATAGACGTATAAACCAAAGGTAGTACCTATAGCTAAAAACAGACAACTGAACAAAAATGTCTTATGTGCCAAGATGAAGAAGCAAGGCAAGAGGCAAGTACTATAAACCAAAGCAACTTAGATGACCATGAGGTGTCCACATGTCTTGATAAAGAGTGATAACTATCTGTCCATATAGAAAATATTTCATTTAATTATGCCTAGGAAAATATATGTTTATGGAGTACTTACATAGCATAAGGCAAAAGAAAACACACCTTTTAAAGATGCAGAGAAGCTGAACAATGAATGGGTGATATTAATGACTGATATATTCTGATTTATAGTTAATTTAGATGAGCCTACTCTCCCCATTAATTCTAACAGCTTTAACTATGCCAGAGATTTTCTTGTGGATGAGGTTTATGTTAACCATGACTGGTCAATGGAGGAAAGTAAGGATAAACAGGACCAAATATCTTAAAATTTTGAACTGTAGAAAAATTATAATACATTTTTTCATTAAATTTTGAAATAAGATGTGTGTCTTTAAGATACCAGTCATGAGGATTTATTATAAAATGAGCTCAAATGTAAAGCAGAACTAGCATATGGATTATGAGGATGATATTAAATGAAGATATTAAGAGCATGTAATTAGTTTTCAAGTAATTAAAAAACAAGAATAAAAGTTATTTTACGTTCTGATATAATTTTTTTAAAAACTCATCTATGTCAAAGGTAGACATTCAGAGCCACACATATGACCCATTTTTAGAATATCTCACTTCCCTAGTTTTCTCTTTAGTCTTTTTTACTTGTAATAAGAAAAGCTTCAAACCCTTTGGCTAGCATTACTTGTACACAGCAAGTTGGAAAACACCTCTTATAGTATCCTTGAAAGTAAGAAAGTCTGTGTATTTTTGATGGAACATTTATTAGTTATGTTGATCCTGCAAATGTTAATGTCAAAGAGATAAACTATATGAATAATAATATTTTCTGTGATCTTGAAAAAAGAAATGGTTTTAACCTTATAAAGAGAGATGCATATTATTATCGCAACATTTAAAAAGTTTTGTAAACCGTATGAATTAAAAGTCAGATATTCACAATTAAAAATAGAAGACAAATGATCAGATTTGGAAAGGTTGTTGAACAGCCGTGGCCATTTTTGTAGTGCACAGAAAGGCTAATGTTTAATCTGGTACTGTACCTTGGCACACTTATATTCATTAACAAACATTGAGGAGAATGGATTCTCATTACAAATTTTTCAAATTATGTAACATAATGGGAAAACAACATTCAATTATTATGCCAGGTCCTGACACTCCAACATTTAAAAATATAAAATATATTTTTAAATATATTTTATTTATTTTTTATAAATTAAATAATTTTGTATTTATTAAAATTAAATTTAAATTTATATTTATATTTATTAAATATAAATTTATTAAAATTAAATTTATATTTATATTTATTAAAATTAAATTTATTAAAATTAAAATTTTTATAAATTAAATTTTATATTTATTAAATATAAAAAATTGCTTTTTTATATTTCTCACAGCTGGTGAAGAATGCCTATCTTGTCATCTTTTCAATGCTGGCTGATATATATTTGTTTCTAAATCAGTTGACATTTGTACTGGAAAGGGTTCAAGTACCTTCATCCTGCTCATTGTTACCTTATGCCTGTGGAATTTTACTGTACCACTCTGTAATAAAACTCTAGTCTCTTGGCTATTTTGTTCAGAAACCCACAGTGATTTCCTAATTGCCTTCAAAATGAAGTTCTTTGACTTTGGCCAAGCAGTCAAGCACATGGTATTTCTAGTGGCCATCTTTTTTTTTTTGAGACGGAGTCTCACGGTGTCTCCCAGTCTGGAGTTCAGTGGCGCGATCTCGGCTCACTGCAAGCTCCCCCTCCCGGGTTCACGCCATTCTCCTGCCTCAGCCTCCCCAGTAGCTGGGACTGCAGGCGCCCGCCACCACGCCCTGCTAATTTTTTTGTATTTTTTAGTAGAGACGGGGTTTCACCATGTTAGCTAGGATCTCCTGACCTCGTGATCCACCTGCCTCGGCCTCCCAAAGTGCTGGGATTACAGGAGTGAGCCACGGCGCCCAGCCTCTAGTGGCCATCTTCTTAACACAGTTATCTTCTACTATCCTCCACCTACCTCCTCATCAACATCTGATTCTCCTAACTTTCAAGTATATCTTGCATGTGTGCCCTTCTCCACTTGTATCCAGCTGTATTAGTCTGTTCTCATGCTGCTAATAAAGATATATCTGAGGCTGGGTAATTTATAAAGAAAAAGAGGTTAAATGGACTCACAGTTCCACATGGCTTGGGAGGCCTCACAATCATGGAGGAAGGTGAAGGCAAACAAAGGCATGTGTTACGTGGCAGCAGGCAAGAGAGCCTGTGCAGGGGAACTACCCTTTATAAAACCATCAAATCTCATGAGACTTATTCACTATCACGAGAACAGCAAGGGAAAAACACGCCTCCATGATTCAATTACCTCCTATTGGGTCCCTCCCACCAAACGTGGGGATTATGGGAGCTATAATTTAAGATGAGATTTGGGTGAGGGCACAGCCAAATCACATCACCAGCTGTTCCCATTCCCCTTCTGTATTGTCTTCTCCAAATTAACACCACTTTTCAAGGCCTGGCTCAAATGTCACTGTCTCCAGGTGCCTTCCCAGGTTTTTCTCATGAGTTTTTTCCTCTGTGCTTCCAGTGTTCTTGTTCCCATTACTATTATATCTCAGTATATTTAGCCTTGTATTCAAATTTTATTTTAAACTTGCCCTTCTCCCCATTATTTTTAGGGCTTGTGTTGTCTTATATTTCTATAAATTGTATTACCTTTCATATTGTGTTTTTCCTATTGTACTTCTGAACAAAATAATGTTTTATTGTTGGTCAAAATTAATAATTCATTGAAATATGCCAAATGAATGCATACAAAATATGCTTGTAGGTTTTATTAGATCTCTGAATATAGCAGACCCAGACCCAGTCGCAGTGTGATTTTTGCAATATGAATTGCCGTTCATATTGCATAGATCATTCACTATCAGAGCAAGTCTGTTGATTTATGTTGAATTTTAGAATCCATGAATATGCATATATTACATATTGAGGTTAAAACAAAAATCCTTAATAGGGAATTAAGACAGGTTATTTGTAAATGTTTCATGGCTAAACAGGACTATGCTAAGCTATGCCAATATATATTTTCAAAGTAAGCAGAAAAACAGGAAAAGAAACCTAATAAACAGGCATTTTAGACACAAAATTTAGCCTTAGGACAATGTTCTGAAGCAAACAACACAAAGTTAAATGCCTCTAAGAGGTACATAGATAACAGAGATGTGGTATGCAATTTGAGTTATGATGGGTAACCTGCTAATAAAGGGAATAAATTGAGTTTTGCCATGAGCTAATGTGGGCCAATAGTACCAAACTTAATCTTATTTTTTTTTTTGCATTATTTGTCAATTTTTATATGAGTTGTCACACAAAACTCTGGGTTTTTACCTTCTCTTGAAAAAATCTAAAGATTAAAAGAATCTCACAATTAATTAGCAGTCTGTGACTTCTGTTCAAAGGCTCTTATAAAAGGTGATTGAAAAGAGAGAGACAAGCAAAATTAAATGTAGCAGTTGAAGAGAAGTGGAAAATCCTGTATACCCGTTTTGAAGTACAGGTTGAGGATCATGAGTGATTTGTGAAAATTTAAATACAGAATAATAGCAGATATAGTCTAAGTAATGACATGAGATAAGTATATTGACATGAAAGGTTGATTTCTGACTTTTGAAAGTTGATCTAATTATAACTTTTGAGAGTTGATTTTTGTTAGCATTGCGAACATTGTACAAACATTTTCTCAGTCTTCTGTATAAAGCCTAATGGTATCATTATTTCAGATGAAGAAACTGAGACACAAAATTAAGCAACTTCTCTGAGATCCTTGCATAGCAGGAAATTAAACCCAGCTCTTTTGTACTAAAATGTTAGTGTTCCTAGCAAACACGCTAATCTGTCTCCAATTATTTGGATCTAAAATCAGGTATATATATGTTTAGCTAGCATCTGCCCTTCACAGAGTTCATTATCTCTTGGGATTTATGATTAACTTCTTTCTGGTATTGAGAAACTAGTGACTAGTAGCTAGATGCTGGCAACTCAGCTGAACTGGTTTGAAGAAGCTTACCAGGAACTAGCCAGTGCCCTAGTGGCCATCTCTGAAATATCCCTAGAACACCTGCCAGGCAACAGACTGGAGGGTTTATTCGTGTGCTGTTTGTATGGTTGAGAAAAAAGATACTGCCAAAAGCCCAGTCTGAAACAGCCTAAGGATTAAAAAAGAAGGAGCAAACTTGAAAGATGTAGATTGAGTAAATATGTAGGACTGATTTGGCACTCAGTCCAATGTGTACAATAAAAGAAAAAACATGAGTCAGTAATTTGCGTGAGGTTTCTCTCTTAGGATTTTACTGAGTAGAATAGAAAGGATGATTAGAAGGGAATATGAAAAGAGGTAGTATTTTTACGTCAACAGAAATAGGTCAATAAAAGATATAATATGTAGTTTGGTTATATGGGGTGATGGTTCTGGCCATATTGATGCTAACTGAATAAAAATCATTGTTATCAATTTCTAGTATAATTGAAGAGCTTTCCAAAAAATTATTCATCTAGCATATTTTATTTTTAATCATTAAATTTAAGTTTTTTTTATCTGAAGGCTAAAGTTTGTCTTTTATTCTCTTGACAAAACATTGACAAGCTGAGAAAAACACACACTGAGTGCTTTTGATGGGCAAATATGCGTCATGCTGCGTTGGATGAGTAACCTATGAGTGAATTTTGGCCATTTTGTTTTGAGCTGTCAGATAAATTTCTCTTGGGCATCTTTCCTATTGCTGTGCATCTGAGCAAAATAATATTTTATTGTTGGTCATAATTAATAATTCATTGAAATATACCAAATGAATGCACTCAAAATATAGATGTAAATCTTATTAGATCTCTGAATATAGCAGTTCTAGTCACAGTATGATTTTTGCAATATGAATTGCAGTTGTATGTTAGATCATTTTCTCTCAGAACAAGTTGAGAATTATAATACTAAAAAATTGACAAATTACTTTCCGCTTATAAATGAGAAAACAGATTTGTAAAATGTGAAATGAGCCATTCTGGCAAAGTAGACTTTGAGCTTCAAGTGTAAACACTTCAGTTCATGGCTGGGGTTTCTCAATCTCAGAAGCTCTGGTGCATGGGGAGGGTGAATCAGAGGTTATGGGAGCTCTTCAGCATTTTACTGAGAACATCCTTATAGCATTTAATTAGGCAGATTACCTGTTATGCATGGTGTAGTGTGCTGAACACTTTTAAACTGGTATATCCTCAAGGCAAATGGAAGGCAAAGTCATAAAGAATTACATTCTACACAAATAACTCAGAGTATTTTATTAGTGGGCCTCATAGAAATAAAATCTTCCTTGCCAATGCACCATTTAATGTTTAACTCAATTGAGTACCAAAGAATTGGTTAAATGTTGAACGGCCCTCTAGATTTATGGATCCAACCTGACCACACTTTCAGTATTTTTTTTTTCTAGTAACAGCATTGGAGCTTTGAAATAAAACAAAATACCTTTAGTTTATAACAGTATGTGCTTTATTCTAAATTACCAGATAATAGCACCAGTATAATTGTTTACAAGAAAGATAAATCTGGTTTTTGAAAAACAGTAATATTTTATAATTAGAACTTCGAAAAGTAAAATTGCTTAAAATACCCCAATGAACAGTACTGTTTACTAATCACTTCAGGATGCAAATGTTAACTTGCTACATATATGCTAAATTCCTGAATCTACTTAATCACTTTATTTACCTAACCACCTACAGGGAAGGGTCACTGTGTCAAGCAATCCTGAATGGTATTTTGTGTGAATTGGGAACAAAGCTTTTAAAGGCCAGAGGTTTAGGAACATAAACCAGATGTGCTCATTTTAAAAAGTCTACTTAGTTTGTGGAGGAGAAAGGTCAGCCTCTTAGATCTTTTAAAAATCTTACTGTCAAACACATTCCATGGAAACTAAGCATTTTACTATTCTTAGAGCGCTGCTTCACTGACTTTTTTTTTTGATAAAATGTTTGCTCTGATCTGTGTTGTACATGAGTCTATTCTACGTTTAAAGTACAATAAGATTTCCTTAACCTTTTAAAAACCCCTGAAATAAGTTAGAATATTTATTTAGACTTTTATTCCACAGAAATGATGTTGAATTATTTTTAAAAATTGTAATTCTAAACACAAATGTCTGATTTAAATGCCAATTCTCAATTGTTTGCCAAGTACAAATCTAGGTCACAAATTGGCGATTAAAAAGAATAATTTATAAAGATATATAAAAGTGAATGCCTTTCCTCTTTAGGGTGACGATACACATGATGTCTAGTGCTGACTTTCACTATAATTCTGTTTTAAAAGAATTTATTGAAATTCATGCTTCAATACTTCTGCAGGATATAAATTACATTGAATTTTTGTTTAGACTATTTTTATACTATTCATCCAATTATTAATGAGAAATAGGTATTTCTTTATAATAGTTCAGATTTACATTCTCCTAACTCTGAAGTTAATCCAGTATTTCAGCTGTTACTGGTGCCATCTAATCTTACCTCCGAAAGCAGAGCTGTGTGTATTTAGCAATACATACTCTGATATCATATGGCCTTGGGATGAGTCCTGCATATTAGCTATATGATCTTGGATAAAGTTAAATTTTAAAATTATTTAATTTCCTCAACTATAAAATGGAAATGATGACAACAATATCTGTTTCATTTGGTCAATATGACTAAATGAGAAAATATATGATATGCTAACACAGTGCCTGACACCACAGTACTGAGTACATTGCAAACATTTACAAAATTTTAGCTACTCCATCCAATCACATAACAAGTCAAGCAGTATCTCAGCCTAAGAAATGGCTGTAGAGTTTGAAAAGTGTTGGGCTTATCTTCTCGTTCTGACCCTCTGATCTCAGGCAACATCCTTAAAATATCTTAGTCTTTTAAAGGCCTATATTAAAGCAAATATTTTAAATGCTTATATTAAAATAGGTTCTTTGAATTATTATAAAAATATGAGATAATGTTTGAAATGACCTAGCACCATTTCTCAATAAAGTTATTTAAAATTTAATTTGTAATGCCTTATCAATGTTATGTCTAGCCTCAGTTTAAATTCAGGTTATTTTTAAAATATAGTAAATAACAATTTTAAAATAACCTGGATTGAAACTGAGACGAGACTCACATCTGCATCATTGAATTCGGTGTTTTGGCAGAGTCTATGAGTTTCTTCCTGACATCTGTTTCTCCCTTTCTTAGTAATAGAATTCCTGATTTTTAGCTAGCCACATGGACATCTGGAATAAATGTTATATTTCATGGCCTAAGTACCCTGTTTACTAGCAGAGAAACTAATGTTGAACCTCTAATATAACACCATAACTTGGAAAAAACACCTACCTCCCAGTAAAATGTCGCTTACGTGTATTTTTCTTTTTTTTTTTTTTGATAATAGAATAAGTAACAATTTGCCCATAGTGAAATACACACTTATTCTGAATACAGATTTGTCTTCTTTGCCCACAGTGATTCTACAAACAATATTCCTAAGTTTACTGCATTCATTCTTCACTCTAAAATATCTGCATATGATTCCTTCTGACCAAGAATTTTGCTTTACAGCAAAAAAAGCAGAGCAAGGGGATAATTGCCACAGCGCTAAAGAGTCATATCATGTACTCCATCATCCAGAGTCAGGGAGGCTTTTAAGAGAGTGGAAGACTATACGTACTGCTCAGTAACGTTACTAACTAGAAAATAATCTCATATGATTTGTTGATGTGTACATATGGATTATCTTCTTAACCAACAAGCATAATGGTGTTTTTTGTTTGTTTGTTTGTTTGTGTCACAGCTGAAATACATGAGTCTGGGAGGTAAGAATGGGGGTAGGAGGGGCACCTCTCACTATTTCACTTTATGACCCATTTACAAAATGCTGCTTTCAATTCCTGTGATCCTGACCTCTTCTGGCTTGGAGATCTTAGTACTCAAGGAAGAAATTCTTCCATCAGGGAACACAACGATAACTCAACTGGAGTCAGACTTGAGCTTGCCACCTGGCCATTCCAGGTTTCTCATGACATTTATTCAGTATTTACAAAGAATGTTACAGAGTGGGTGAATGTAATTGATCCTCATTAATCAGGGGAAATAAGGTGACCATTCTGCATTAGGAACATAGGAAATATTTGGAAACCAGTGAATTCTTTTGTGTGCCTGATAGAACTTCCATATCCATCGCAAATAATAATAATAATGGCAAACCTATAGCATTTCAATATAAGGAAGTCTTCTAAGAACTCAGACCATTCAGATGTGAATGTTTGAATTACCCATCCAAATAAAAACTCCTGTTAGGCACTGGATAAGAAGCAAGTAGAAAATGGACTTGAAGGAGCAGGACCAAAATTATAAACACCAACTATGATATCACTGCCAGCTGTATAAATGAGGTCTTCAGTGGCTAACATATTGTTCCTTGTTCTGTTACGTGTATATTTTTATTAGCTAACTTTAGTTTTTCCTTCATCTCTTCCTTTCTCCTACAATTTTATATTCAGTGTGGGTGGTGGTTAACTTTATAATTTTATCCTTGGTTCAGGGTTGTGACAGAATTAGAGGAGAAATGATCACACAGAGATGAAATCAGTGCTTGCTAGAACTCATTTTAATTTATAGAGGGATATTGCATCATGTTCGCTGGCATCATATTGTGTTTCCAAATGCTCCTGTTTGGAAGCTTAAATTTGGGATGAAGGGTATGTATGGATGACAAATATTTCCAGCAGAAGATTTGTAGGTACTGTGCCTTGGCTCCCACACAACCTCCATTCCAATCACTTTTTGGTGTGCTATCCTGTACTGAAAAGGCTAGATAATCCAAACTGTATTTCCCAATCTTCTCATCTCAGCAGTTCTGTTGTAATTTAGTGTCTGCCAAACACATTTTGTAAGTTTTAGATTTGATACTGAGTTATGGCAAGAGATGAAGAACCTGATGCAATCATTTTTGATGATAAAGTTTGTAGCACAAGCATCAACGATCCTAAGTAGATGACTCTCTGCCATGGTGTGGGAAGAATTTCCCATTGGGGCAAGGACAGTGGGGCTCTGTGTTCTGCCCCTTCCAGATTCAGTGGCTTCTTATAGTCGTGGGAACAGCTTTCCTGCTGATATCAGAGGCACTGTGATCAAAAGGTCTGGGGGGAATATTTGTCCTCTCTGAGCTTGCTCCACTCACTCAATCTTATAATAATTCTATTTTGTCAATCTATAATTTAATTAACTTCATCATAACAACTATTCATTCTGGATCTGCCCCCATGAAATTGAAATATTAGTACAAAGATGAAGATGATGTGATTCCTTTATTGAAGGAACTCACACTCACAGGAAGAGAGATAGTCACTATGATGCAAATCAGACTGCAATATAATAGAATTAAAAATTACATGCTATAGT
Source organism: Pongo pygmaeus (assembly GCF_028885625.2). Lineage (NCBI taxonomy): Eukaryota > Metazoa > Chordata > Mammalia > Primates > Hominidae > Pongo > Pongo pygmaeus. The sequence continues at coordinate 149,440,001 of NC_072373.2, read as the reverse complement.
AACATTGCAAGTCATTCTATTTGTTATTGGATAAGATTCCATACTCTTTGGGCCCTAATTAGAGTAAACTGAGCAGAATTTTAATAAAGAATTTAGGTGGTACAGGAGTGGTTCCTCAGCATTTCAGGCTGAGGTATTAGAATTCCATGGTTGGGCTAAAGTGACTGTCAGATGAATACAGATGAAGAGTGAGTTTTTCTATTACTGGAAAACCCAAAGTGTGAGCGTGAATGGGAGATCAACGGGAATAAATCTAGAAAAATAGGCTGGAGATCAGGTTGCATCGAGATTTAAATGCAATGGGAGTTTACATTTTGTTTTGTGGGGGTGGGTTTTTTTTGGTTTATTTTGTAGGCAACAAAAATTACAAAGCTCAGTTGCAGAAAGGAAATTATGGAGCTACCATATAGAATAAATAAATTTGAAAACGAGAGGAGTATGAGGAGGCTAATTAGGACGTTATCACAATAGGAAAGGATATAACTAAGGCAATAATGTGGGAATGAAGACTAGCAGATAGACTTTATAAATACCATGGAACAAAAATGAACAGGGCTCGGTTTCCTATTAAATGTGAAAGTTGATTAAATATTTGGACTTGAAAATGGCTTTTTGAATCCCTGGAGGCATGAAGATGCTGGTGGCTTCAACAGGGGCAGGGCCATGAGGGGCAAGGCCATGTGGGTGTGACTGGAAATTTATAGAGTTCTCTTCTGATATGTTGCACTAGAAATTCGTACAGTTTATAAGATCTAGCTGGAGATGCCCTGGAGATTGTTAAAGTCTAGAAGTTAAAATTGAAGCCAAGATTATAGATGCAGCTTTCAGAGCCATATTTAGGAATTCGAGGTGGTATTAAATAATGCCAATCCCCACCATTGCTGTTTGTCACAGTGGGCCTCGTACTGCACCAGCAATTTTTGCAACAGTTAGGAATGACATCTATGTAGCTTCTAAAATGGTAAAAATTAATGAAGAGAAGTTGATAAGTATGAACAAAGTATTTTTTTTTTAGCTCATTGAGATGCTCCTGGGGACTCCTACTCTATATTGGTTGAGATCTGGGGGAAGTCAGAAAAAATTTAGTTATTCCTGTCAATATAAACCTCTTTTTACTTAATACTTGATGAGGTTTGGAAAACTCAAAGTATTAAATATCAAAAATTTTATTTAAAAATTTTTATGGGCAATTTTTTCTCCTAAACATGTTCCTCATTCTGAATGAGTCAATGGATTTCAGCAAGCTTACAAAATTGATAGGATTTTTGAAGTGGTAGTAAACTCACATTGCCATATACATTTAAATCACTTCTTCCAATTTGGTTATGCTAGAAAGCAAATCTTGTTACAACCCATCCTCTTTAGAGATACCCATCTTTTTTTCTCTTCCCTAAGACATATCTGCTCTTTTGTCTCTTCCTCTTTGTTTCTTGATAAAATAGACTGAGATTCTGTTTCTCAGTTGCTCCTTCATAAACATTCCAAAGACAATACAGTCAATCACCAAAATTTTGAAGACAAAATTGTCTGATGATATACTCACATATGAGTTAACAATAAGCATTGAAATTTTTATTCAAAAAGAAATTTGATCTACATAACTTACTGTGAAAAGAAAAATCATAGTTTCAAACTGTTGACTTTCCATCATTGAAGATTTTGATAGTTTTTGTGTGTATGTAGCAGTTCAATAGATAAACATGCACACATACACACACCTACAACTGCTACCTGTGATATAATTCCAATCAAAAGAAATTGCAAATAAAGGAAAACAATTAACAAGTGTTATCAAAAAATAAAATATGATAATATGAATCAGTGTCATGGGTGTACTTTTAATTAAATGGCAATATGTAGTAAATACCAGTATGTACAGAACATTAGCAAAGTACTCTCTGTTAGAAGAACAAAGTCAAAGAAATCTACTTATTTAGTGTCCTGAAAACATAGACTTTTAGAGCTGGAACTTTTCTCAGAGGCAACATAGCTCAATCCCCTCATTTCATTCATGAGGAAACTTAATGCTAGACCGGCAAAGTGATTGTCCTTGGTTTTATGGCTATTAGTGTCAGATGGAAGAAATAAGAGTGGATCTACTACTTAATTGAGAACTTATAATAACCTATACAGGTCAGTATTTATTGCCTGCTTTTCTCTCTTAATTTCAAAGAAAACAACTGAGAGAAATTTGTGATAGAGTCAAGATTTAATGACTTCTTTTCTCTCAGCCATAATTGGAAATATCTATATATAAAAATGTCAATTGCTGAACAATTGCTCTGCCAATACAGAAAAAGGTTACCATATAAATAATGTGCTTTGGAGGCCAGCACAAAATGTACAGCCCCATGGTTTCCAAACTTTCTGTTAGGTGCCTTGGGTGCTACAAGAAACTCACAGAACCACTGTAAGAAATTTTTAAATTTTGAAATATTCTTCTGTTCAATCTCTGTCAAATACCATTCAAATTGCTAGTTAGAGGTAGTTCAAAATTTCAACATTAGATTGTTACATTATTTTTAGTGGTGTCATGTATTTGCAAAGCTAGGATTTTGGCAATTGCTGTGATAAAAAAACAAGTCTCATGCAAAAAACAATGTGTCACAGGAAATTAAGATGGTGGTATTTGATCAAATTATAATGTTTGAGTGTGCAGTACTCAGTAGACATAGGCATCCCATCTGTATGGAATTGTATTTATCTAAAATAAAATAATATTTTTTCTTTTAATTTCAGTGCATTTTTTCAAATGCTTATTAAATTGTTTGAACTTAATTACTTAATAAATGAAACATATCTATTTTGGCCTCAGGGTGCATGCAATAGTTATTGAAACATCAAGAGTACCATCAACCTAGAAAGTCTAGAGACCACATAGGTACCATTCTTTTCTAATTTGGACAGATCAAGTGACCACCTGCAAGTGAGGATGGAGAAAACTTTACCTAAAAACAGTGTTCTGTGAAGAAATACAGAGAAAGAAGGAAGGCTTCCTAACACTGAAGGTGGACTTTTATCCTAAACACATATTTTCACAAGATAATTTAAAATAACTTTTGCTAGCTTTTATTGTATATTTTTGCAACCCAGTTCTGCTATGTGCAAGTTAACCACAATTTTCTCATCTATATCATAACGGCCTACTTCATAGGATTGTTGACAGAGAGATGATTAAAAAATAATCTACATAAAATGCTGAATATTGTGCATGACACCTAGAAAACACTAAAATATTGTTAGTTACATTAGGGTTCACAGAGACATGTTTCTTAACTGAGATAATGATGTACCTTGTAAACAATATAGTAGAAGAAACTACCAAGATTCTTTCACTCAGTTAAATTTGTTTCCTCTTACTGTGATTTAATTAAAATTTACTAAGAAGTCAGAAAACCTGGTACTGTTCTTGGCATAAAGGTAGGTGGACCAATAAATGTAATATTCTTTGACATGAATAAGTTGCAAGATACACACAGCCAACTCCCATTCTTCCATTACCTGCATCCTGCGACACTTTATTGCCTCGTCGTGGCTCCACTCATTACATAGCAACAGTTATCCAGAAGCATCCCCTGCAGCAACTTTCTCCATTTTTTTTCTAAGTTAACTTAGTTGTCATTTCAAAGAATGAATTATCCTTTGGAATTTTTGTTTTGTAATCTGTTAAAAAAATTCTGCTGAACATTACAAATTTCTAAAGCCAAAATCATCTAGCTTATGACTATAAGGCCACATCAAAACATGGGTTTCTTCATAAAGGTTTCCAGAAAGCAACAAAAACTTTGGGGAATATGGAGCTCCATTACCTGCAACTTATGTCTAGAAAGATACTTTACAAGCTAAAGCTAAAGAAATGAGCATCAAGTGAATTTTTAGAATTCTCAAATCTGCTTGTCTATACTTCTTGCTATTTTTTTTTTTTTTTGGGTTTTTTCTATTGCTTTGTTTTAATGCTCAGAGAAGTAATGGTCTCTGAAATCATGGAAGATAAAATCAGTAGTAAATTAAGAAAAAGATCTCTTTAGCCATTCTTTCCTGCGGTCAGGACATTACTTTAGAGGCCTTAATCTTTCTTTGGTTTCATACGCCTGCCAATTCATAAGATAATCCTTGAAACAATCAATTCACCCATCAGCATGTTTCAGCGCCTGCTGAGAATTTAGAAAGTATTGACTATTTTAGTCCATACTTACTTGTAAACATCTGTATATTTTTAATTTTCATCATGTTTTAATGTAAAATAAATGTGATCTCATGTCTGCCTTTGAGTATTTGAGTAGATTACTTTTCAGCAGAAGCTGGAGGTTAGATCACAGGGAACTGATCTATCACAAAACATGTTAACACACACACACACACACACACACTCATACACACACACACACAGAGAGAGAGAGAGTGAGCAATAAGAAAATCCTGAGCAAAGTGTTTAGTAAACTCAACTAATGTTTTATAAGGAAGATGCATCTTCAATGAGTAGCAGAAGTTTGGCAAGTATGATGAACTGTTCAGGTTACCTGTATAATTATAAAATGGGTATATGGGACAGAACTATTGGCCAGCATACCTCCAAGTATTTCTGATGTAGAAATATGCTTTATTTAATCATGTGAGTAACCATGCATAGTAAGAGCTTTTTATTTGTAATATGGAAAGCAACACAAGTTTATCAGAGGATTTCCAGACGCAGGACCAGCACACTGTACGTGTATATGATACAGTAACACATAGTCATTTCCTGAAAACCCTCTCTAAATTGACAAGCACAATTTATGTCAATACAGAAATAGGAAAGAGCATCATTTCAAAACGACAGCATGTGACATGAGTGCAGTGAGTGTGGCCCCTTCATATATGGCTTGAGAATAATGTGGTGACTTCTCTAGAAATTAATTTGTCAAACTGTTGCAGAAGAATTTAAATAGCTGCTTCTATTGACTCAATAATTCCACATCTATGAATCTTTTCATATGGAAACAACAAGAAATTTAGAAAAATAAAAAAAAGATGCTTTCAGATGTTCATTGCAGCATGATTTATAATATAAAAACATATAGACTTTTAAATATTATGAAAAGCATTATAAGGAAGACTAGCTTATTCTTATATAGCATTAATTATATAAGAACTGAGTACTTTACATTTATTATTTCATTTAATTTTGACAACTCAGAGAAGTAGGCACTTGTATTATTCAGGGTTCTCCAGAGAAACAGAATCATTAAGATACACACATACACACACACACACACACACACACACACGGAGATTGACTATAAATAATTAACTTTCACAATTATGAAGGCTGACAACTCTAAAATCTGCAGGGAGAGCCAGTAAGCTGAAGACACAGGAGAGCCAACATTGCAGACCCAGTCGAAAGATATTCTATGGGGGGATTCCCTCTCGCTTGGAGTGGCCTGTTTTTTTTTTTTTTTTTCGTTTCTTTTCAGTTCTCTAGCTGATTAGATGAGGACTATTCACATCTTGGAGGGCAGTTTGATTTCTCAAAGTTCACTGATATGAATGTTAATCTCATCCAAAATGCCCTTCAAGTGGACACATAAAATTAGCCATCATAGCCTTATAATTACCTCCATTGCATATATATATATAAGAACAGAGGTTCATAGAACTTGAGTTTGTGCAAGGTTATGCAGCTAAAATGAGCAAAGCCAGTAATGAAGTTTAAGTTGGTAGCCTCCAGAGTCTAAATTCTAAATATTACATAAAATATCTATATAGAATGTAAAGAAGTGCCTGTGATATAAAACTACATGAATAAAAATAAAATTTTTAAAGGCAAGATACTAGCTTGCATATTCAGCATTACCTTATGATACTAAAAATACATAAAAGAAAAACTGAAAAGAAATGTGTAAATAGGTATTAATATATTACAAAATTATCCTTTTTCTGTTTCCTTATAGCTTTTCTACTTCAAGTTTTTAATCACTCTCATGAATAATTTATAGTATTTTAGAAAGCCCATCTAAACTTTAAAATTATAGTGAAGTATGAATCTGATATTTAAAAAAAACCTCAGCAGGACACCCATTGCTGTGTACTATAGATTTGACATACCTCAAACACTCATGGTGTCTCTAATTTTAAACATTGCTATAATCCTACATTGGCTATAGATGTGATAGACTAGTCAAATCTGTTTAAAGTAAAGCAAAATTAATTTAGACTTTTTGAAATAAATGGAACTAAAATGTCAGAAACTTTATATGCAATATTGAAATGTTAAGCATAGCAATAACAGTCCTAATAGAAAACTTGGAAATTTTCTTGTTTATTACTAAGTTTGATGGTTTGAAGGGCCAGAAACAAGAGCAGGGTAGGTTCCCTGCATGTGTATCTGATCTTCTGGATGACTTATTATGCAGAACATAACTTTGGATATTTTGGAGGAATAGAGATGAGATGGAAATAACAGAGATGGAAACAGCCAGGCAAAGGCACATGTTTAGGGTATGCCTAGGAATTGGAACTGAGACAGAAAGATATTGGAAAAAGAAAAGTTGGAAAGGAAGTCAGTGGAAATCAGTAGGAAATAGCATGTGCTTTGGAGGTACATTGGAACCTAATATGATAAATAAATTCCAGGTTAGCCCTATCTAGTGGTTATCGAAGTGAAAGAGGCCAAAACAGTCAGAAAGCAAAGTCCATTTTTATGACCATAGTAAATTTACTTTCCTAAAGTCTACATAGTCCCACATGCATTCATTACAATGATCATCTATCAGCAGCAAATCTTCAAACATATATGATAATGTAAGATTTTAAAATGTTAGGTACAAATTAATATAATAGCATAGCATTTTTCATAGGTAAAGTTTTTTCCTGAATAATTTTAATTAGCAATACCCAATCATTCTCCTATAAACATTTTTTTTAAAGAGCAGAGGCAGCAGTTAAACGTGCCATCTTAAAAAATTGACAGTAACTTGTGAAAAGAAAATGAAGTTTTTTTTGCATGTGAAACCTAAATGCTTACTTTAATCAGTATGGCATGTTTAGCTGATTCAGCAATAGCTTTACAATCTGTCAATTTAGTCTCAGAATACATCTTTTCTTAGACATTTCAGTTGGATATTACAAAAACGTTACTGTGACAATATTTATTTATGAATAATTAATGGCATAATACAGAAGGCTGGATTTAATTATACAGTCATTGAATAAATAAGAACAAAGAAAATTAGCTGTAATGCAATTTGATTTTAAAAAACATAATAAGAGCTAGTTTTTAATTTGATCAATGGCTTTATGGAAAATGCTTGTTTTAATTTTTGTGCTATCTAATTTAATTGTTAGGCTGAAGTAGCTGAAAGACAAAAACCTCATAGAATATCCTTTATGAAACCATATGATTTAATTTAAACTCAGGTTTTATATACTATGAATTACATGGTTGGGATTAAGCTCACAGGTAATTATTAAAAATCCTTACTTAGCACTGATTTTGTCTTTATGCAATTGTGACTGAATAGAACTTAGACAACTTATATTCTGAGAGGAGCAAGGGTAAAATATGAAAAGAAAATCCAAATGAAATCATAAAGTACTCTGAGACAAGAAGCATAGGAAGCAAAGCCTTGGTGATTGGTCATTTTGTTGGCTGGACTGGTATTTCACAAGCATGACAACCACTGAGTAGCCTGAAAATGTTTAAATGGATTCACTTTTATAATCATGTAACTTGCCTTCCTAACTGCATTATATTTACTTTCATTTCCTTTCTAAGGAATCAAGTTTGGATATTCGAATACCAGCATCTTAAATTTTGTATATTATGTGCAATAAGTGTTCAATAGCACTTACTTTATTTAACTTTTGTGTGTGTGTGTGTGTGTTTTTTTTTTTTTTTGGATGGTCACTCCTCTCACACTCTGGCATTCTTTTTACTGATTTTATCATTCTAAAAGCATTGCCTGTGGCTGTAACACATCTTACATATCCTGATAATGGTGTTGGTTGTCCTATTATGAAGTATCAGTAACTGAGAGAAAAAAAAATCAGAGCAACATTAACAACAATCAAGAAAAGAAAATCAAACTCTTACTGAGTATGTGTCCCAGCAGAAGGAAAATGATCTAACAAATTAAATGCATAAGTTCATGCAAAATGCATGGTTCAACAAGAAGGAATTTTATTTCCCTCTGAAATGAAATATACGAAATTTGAAATCAAGCTACCAGTCATTTCTGATAAACTATTTAAAGTTACATGCTGAAAAGAACAAAAAAGCTGAATTCAGTTTTATTTTGGATAAGACATATTTTTTAAATTAATGTAGTGTGAAACACTACCTTGAAAAGTGAAGACACAGCTACTATGTAAGCATCCAAAGCAATCCCTGCAGACACTTTAGGTATACTGTTGAATATGGGCTAATCCTGTGATCTAAAACTATCAAAAATTCCTGTTGAAAATTAGACTTTCCTTAGTGATTTGGACTGATGTTAATGCTTTATCTAAAGCAAAGGAATGTTGTAGTCCTGCACATAGACACAAAAAAATTACCGATAAGATTGTTTTAAACTTCCCTTCAAGCATCAGAGAATATTATGCATCTCTCTTTTTATCTATCTAAATTGTGGATTATTTGCTCACTGTAAAATAATAGTGTCCTCAAAGATAAGTGTTTATTTGCAAGATGATGATAGCCCATGGCATCCACTTCTAAGTTCACATCAATTTTAGAGCTTTATTTTTAAGAGATACTCTACTGCCCATTTGGAATTGGCTCTAACCACCCCCTCTTCAGAGTCTTGAAGCCTCTTAGTGAGCTAGGCTGTTTCCATCCACCATTACTTTGTTGCTGAGAAGATTTCCCTGTCACATAAAAATCCACAAACTCTATATCTGCAAACACAGAACTTTCCAATGCTACAAGTATAAGGCTGCTGTTTTTTAAACTTTATTCTAGAATTTATCAATAATATTGTAGTACCATAAAATTTAACTCAAGACAGCATTTCTTGGAATTTGAGCAATATATGTGCATTTTAGTGGACATGGTTTATAGAGATATTCCATTCCATTTACTCAATATGTTCCTCTGCTTTCCAGGCCTAAATTCTAGAAGTGATGTTATTAACAACTTCATAAAAAACTCTAAAGAGTGGAAATGACATTTGTGATTGAAACATAAATGAGAATGTTTATGATTACGTGGTGACAAATATAGCTTATAATTGAGCTCTGACTACTTCTATTTTCTTTCCTTTTTACAGACATATAGAAAGATTCTAAACATATCATTCTGGAAAATCCATTTGAAAAATTAAAATGGCTAAATGTCTTCTAATTAGGTACAATTATCATAACTTAAATTGTTTTCTGTCATTTGAGTAAAAAATACTCTTGGGTAAAACTCAGATCCCAAACCTTAAAAGTAATTTTAAAGTACCTTTATGAAGAGCAATTATAATGTAAGTTTCAACCATACTAGTGTGTCAAGTTCTTCTTACATCTTTTCATATCCATCCCAAATTCATTTCTGACCACAAGTTATTATCAGGGATAAAAAAGTCTGTGAATTTTAATGTATCATTTTAACCTGGCCTATATTTTAAAGCTTCTTGGAGGGAGCAAGATTAGAAAACAATATCAGAAGACTAGAAAAAGAGAAAAATATACAAAATTTTTTACTGTTACAATTTTCTTAAATATAATTTGAACATTCTATCACTTCAGAATAAGTCATAAAGATGCACTAATTTGATAAATCCACACAATACATCTCTTTTGGGAGTTAGAGAGGCAAAGCTAGTGAAAGCACTACTAAATTCTTAACTAGAATTAATAAATATGCTTTGAATTAATAATAACATGAAAAGTGTTAACCCTCTGGAAATATACCATAAACCAGAACATAATAATATGCTAGGAAATAGATTTCCAAATGATATTCAGTAATAAACAACCAGTAGAGTTTGGGTTTAGCTTAGAATGACTGAACAGTTTCAGATTGGCCACCCTAACGAATGAAGGTGCAGAAAATTCTTATTATTTTTATGTAATGCATAAGACTGTGAATAGATATGAAATGTCTGCTCATAAGTTCCTGCTACATTTCCAGATTTTTTGAAAATGTATTAATTTAATTCATTTAGCTAGTATCTTCAGAGATTGTTGCTTTCTGATATTATATATTAATCCATATGAATTAATAGCCAACTCATAGATTTATTTATACATTTCTACTTCAGTCCAAGACAGACATGAATTAATGCAATTTTCCCACACTCTTCCCCTTTTACACAGTTGTTATCCAATTTCACCCACTAGCCTTCTGATTAATACAATGCAGTTGACTTACCAAAGCATAGCCAAGGGATAGATGGATTAATATGTCAACTAAAATTGATGATCGGATGTCTTGTGCCAGTTTGATATAATTCCATGGGGTTCTAGGATTGCTAGGTGAATTATTTCAGTCGGTAAAAAAATGCTTCACTAAAGATATATAATTGCTTTCTATTTTGAAGATTCCTGCATACTGATAAAATGCTTATAGTAAAGGCTAAAAAGTTTGGTATTATCCCAATGTGTTATTTACATATTATTCAACCTATTACTGTGTAGTGAATCTACCGTATTCCCACATGTGTTCATTTTCCAGTATGGAAAGAGATAGGGGAAGGGAAATACTATAAATATATCACTATAAAATGCCAGTTATAGAGTATTACAAATTTCAGTGGGCCATATGTCTTTAAGCAGACAGAGGATTCTGACTGCTTTTTTTTTTTTTTTGAGACGGAGTCTCGCTCTGTTGCCCAGGCTGGAGTGCAGTGGCGCGATCTCGGCTCACTGCAAGCTCCTCCTCCCGGGTTCACGCCATTCTCCAGCCTCAGCCTCCCGAGTAGCTGGGACTACAGGCGCCCGCCACCACACTGGGCTAATTTTTTGTATTTTTAGTAGAGACGGGGTTTCACCGTGTTAGCCAGGATAGTCCCGATCTCCTGACCTCGTGATCCGCCTGCCTCGGCCTCCCAAAGTGCTGGGATTACAGGCGTGAGCCACCGCGCCCGGCCTCTGACTGCCTTTCACTCAAAATTATCATGGTGGGGAAATGATTCAAAATAAAAAATAAAACATTAGTAGCCCTCTGGACAAAGAAATCATAAAAGAAACTTACCTATAATATTTTCTACCTAATTGATCTGGAGGTTATTGTTTCCATTTCTACAGTTTACTTACCCCAAAAATTAGATCGAGAAAGCATACTATAAAAAAGTATTATGAAAGTAAATTAATTTGTGATTGTATGAAACCATACAAATAGCTACTTATACGTTTAATAGAAAACGTTAAAATATACAAGGTAATCGCAGAGTGTTTTCCAAAGGTCAGTAGATATGTATAGAATTTGTATGTAGTACAAACTATTACTGGTGACCAGAAATAAATTCTGGAAAGTTAAATATGGATTGTTCTCAAACTTCTACAGGAGACTGAATTCAGAGGAAACTTCATTTGCTAGTTTCTCCGCTCGTTAAAGAGAGCCATCAGCACATTCAAGCTCTGAAGTTAAGGCATTGTATACATGGCTTCGGAAATCATTTCCAGTCACATTTTTCAAAGAGTACATTTAAAGAAAGCATCTAGGAGCAATGACAGTCAAAATTGTTCCTACAGAGAAATATAATTATTTGCAGAAGGATGGCTGAGGAAACTAGCACAAATGAAAATAAAGGATTTGAATAGCTTTCATGGTTTGCTGCCTCCATTACGTGTTCATTCTATCATCAGATGGTCAACATATTCACAGAGAACATGGCTGAACAGTTGGTTTTGACAAAATTGTAGATTGTCCCTTCTAGTTGCCTTCCAATTTGTCTTCTGAGATAAAGATGAAGAACATAAGTAAAGAATAAGCTCTAATTATGAGGAGGGAAATTATTCCTCAACTTGAAGCATAAGCATAAAGTCTTTTCTCCAAATAAGCATTATTTTCTCCAAATATTAATTTGCCTGTAACTTTTTTTCATGCACATCTTTTTTCTTCTTTCAGAAAATAAATTCTTGCTTCCGTGCAAGAGGTTAAAAAAATCTGCCCTTGGATTTTCAGTAGTATATCATTGCAAGAAGTTTTTCTCCTTTCTTCTCTTCCTTATTTTTCTTACTTTTCTTTCTTCTCTTCTTTATTCTTAAAAAAGACACACCCCCCAAAAATGTTGTTCAGTGCTTATGAGTAAACTTTAAACATTGTATTTTACATTAAAAATTCTCAGCTATGGTTACTGTTTTCTTGCCAGATAACACAGACAATTCCAACTGAATCAATCTTATCGACATCTCTTACATAAAAATGCACTGTTTAAAATTCCATCCTTAATAAAAATTAACTCTATTCATTTGTATATACATTTTTTCTTTCATCAAAGAATGATTGAATAATTTGAGTCAGATATTCTGCCCAGGAGAGGGGAACAATGATGAATTCACCGTTTCTACAAGTAGCTCACATTTCTGCTGGGGAGAAAGACGTGTTCACCTAGATACAATACATTCTGATATATGTCACATTAAAGCCTACAATAGGGTGGTAAGAAATGGTTAAATAGTAAAAACAGAGGCTGCTGTAGCCAGAGGGGTGTAGAATAGTGTTTCTCCACAAGGATCTGCCCCATGGAGAATCCCCACTCTGGGAGTTTTTCTTTCCTCTGAAAAATAGCAGGATTTTCTCTGCCCAAAGAGTGGCAAATATCAGCAAAAAAGAAACTAAAAGTAGCTGTTCACCCAAAGATACAACTGTTTAGAGACATAAATACAGCTAAAAACCAAAGCAGAATGCCTCAGAGTCCTGCAAATGGTTACAACCTTCGTAATCTGAGGAAAAGAAACTAGCATTTTGCAATGCAGCATAGGAAGGTAACTCCTGTTATAGGCAGTGACTGGAAACTATGCATTTAGTCCCTGGCAGTAGTGATGCAGGAACTAGGAAAAGTCTTTAATTAGTAATCATGTAAATTTTTTATAAAGATTATCCCAGTTTAGATGGATGTGGAATAAGTATCTCATGGAATTTAAAACAAAACAAAACAGGAGGACTGGGGAGACTATTGATTGTTGATTGTTAAGGAAAAGAAATGCTCCAAATTAGATCAAAGACAGTTGCTTCAGTCACACAGGCAAAGAGTTTCAAAGATTAAGTGAGGGGGAATTGGAAAATAGAATGAGAACTCTGCTACTTAATATTTATGGTTAGCTACATATAATCATGCTTAAGTGAATAAGTCATATATACAACTTTTGTTTCATATTATGTGATTAATCAATCCCCTTTTACACTTAATTTTTTCTGACGCATGACTATTATTATTCTTATGGATAGGGAGCTCAACAAGGTGGACCCCAGGTTTTGGTGTCCCAAATAGGGAAAGACATATATCCAAGTAAGTACACTGAAGCATTTTTTGGCTATTGAAAACAGTCTAAATGTCAATAACAAACAATAAATAAGTAATCTATAGCTCACCCGTGCAGGCATTAGAAGTTTAAGATATAAGGTATAAGATAAGCTATAAAGATGGGCAGATCTGGCTGTTCTGATGTACAAAAAGAATTGCAAGTAGATAAAATAAAGCTATATATTAAAAAAATTTGATTTTTCTAAAAAATTCCAACTGGCTTTCTATATCTGTGTAGCAAAAAGAGCTCCGACAGAATGTACATCAAGCTATTTAAAATGTTTACTTCTGAACTAGCAAACTAGGGGAATTGAATAATTTTTACTTTACATATTTTCTACATATCTTTATCATGTACAACTTTAATGTTTAAATTGTTTCTACAAAAACATATGGTTTCTGAAATTCAAAAGCTATTTACCAAAAACATCAGTAAAATGAAGTATTTAGAATGAGTCAAATAGATCTGAAGAATCTCCTAAAGAATGTTACTTAACCATGGTTATTCTTGTTGCCTGAGCTATTCCCCACACTCAATAAAGATAAGCCACAGGGAGTGTGAACATACAAATAAGAGAGTCACCATGTTGGAAAAGTTAGCTGAGAGGTGAAATAGGACAGGGCAGAGAAAGGTCAGGAAATATAGGAAGGATTCTCAGAGGAGAAAACTTTTAGAAGGGAATAGGAGTTTGAGTCGAGCTTACCATGCAGAGTTGGTTGGAAAACACAATCCAGGATGATTACATCATACTAAAAAAGAGCATGGAAGTGTGAAACTTCATGATGTGTTCAGAGAACGATGAACAATACAGCTGTTTAATAGGGTGGGTGGGACCATAGTGAAAAACAAGACCGAAAAAGCATATTAGGATAGACTGTAAATGTGTGAAGGGTCCCGGGCGCCACGCTGTAGATTATTAAGTTTTAAAGAAAGGCAGGCAATCTCAGACTTACGTGTTTGAAGGTTATATTATTGGCAAGCAGGAAGAAGAACTAGAGCAGGGGAATGTTCCTAGATTTTAAAACATTTTTATTTCAAGATGAGAAGGCCTTTTTGGAGGAGATGTTCAGTAAAGGATGGAGCAATATGTCCCAGGCTTGGATAAAAATGTTTTTAAACATATGCTTTATCATTAATATCATAGAGCATATGTTCAAATCCTATATACAGCACATTCTTGGCTTGTCATCAAAAATTATTTATTAAGCACCACCTGCATATGAAATTATAGCAGAACTAAATCCCCTGCAAATGTCAAATATATGTTTTAATTTGAATGTTGCGTGATACGCATAAAGCATTGAAACTTCCCTTCCACCCCCACAAATACTGTCTGCATCCCAGTAATTCAACTCCATTATACATTCAAAGAAACAGTCTATTTTTAAGAATTTGCTATACAATTCAATTCAGTTAAGAATGCATCTTGTGGAGGCAGGGATGGCAAGATGTGTAATAAGAGGAGAATACATATCTTAGTTTGAGGAAAGTTAGAATGTAAGTGATGATGGGGAAAGAACTTATATAAGTAAAATCATTGGTTCCTAAGGCAACATTTCAGCATATGTGTAATGAAGAAGTGCAAACTGTGAAAACACTAAAGAGATTCTTGGTTAGGAAAAGATCACCAGGAGGTGGTTAGTTAGAGAAGGTGGTGAGTTTCTTTTATGCTTTCACTGATAAAATGTGTCTAAAAGTTTTAACAATTTTCAAAAGCAGAAAATCTAGAATATCCGTTCAATTACTATCCAGTTATGTAGCTCAATGTGACCTTACAGAATCACTAAGCTTTAGCATTGAATACTTCATCTCATTTAGAAACAGAAAAAAACTGTTGAACCTTATGTGGCTTGGCTTAAACTTAATGAATTTTCTGTATTTAAAACACAGTGTAATTCCAAATGAGTTTCATTTGATTCTCTTTCACTGTCCTTTTATCAACATGCCTTAAGATTTTTTTAATATTATTTTTCTCAAAATCATGGCAGAATGAGAGCTAGAATGGTGGCAGACATGAAATACACGATGCAGGGAGGTATATAAAAGCATTATTTCCAATTGTACCATGCCACTTACTGTCTTATCTCCTCTTTCACCTATTTTATTGAGTACTCTTCACTTTGTTGAGCTGGTATTCATGATTAATGTATAATGTTAAACATACGTTTAAGAAATACACTGTTATGGTCCCAAAATACATCTGTGCCTACAAGGTTCCTGCAGGTTAATGTCTTCTGCTAGAGAAAATGGCCTCATCTGCATTGACTTTCAACAAGCTCCTGCAGGCAAACACCTGAAGCCAATCATCTGCATATACCTGCCTGCAGGCATAGATGTGCTACCAGAGAGACTGTAGACTCTATATCTTCAGTGTTTTGTCATATATGTGTTATATAACATAAAGCATGATTCACTGATCCAATGGACTGTGACTGCAAGTCCTTAATGGAAACTGGTCTTTATTTGCAATGGATGAATTTTTATCACACTCAGTGATAGAAACAAAGTTGATGATGGAAAAGAAGCGTGGTCTCTGAAAAAATAATTAGTAACAGGATATGAAGGAATTATAAATACAGAATCAATGAGGTAAAAGCAAATCCAAAGATAGTTGAGCTGTCTATAGTAAATAGAGGGAATTTAGAGAAAAGAAACAAAATATCTTATTTGCAGAAGAATACACTATCATTGTTTTCCAAGAATACTAGTAAATTTAAGTGTTGCTTTGTACCATTTATATTTTTTCCTTATTTCAAAATTTTCTTGGCCAAGTTACAAAAAAATTTATTCAAGTATGTATTAATTCCACGAATATGTTTGAGTGTTACTATGTGTTAAACTCAGGGAGGGACATTTTTGATAGAAAAATAAATAAATAAGAAACCTATTAGGTGGCTATGAGTAATAAAAGTAAAATAAACACAGTGCGATGTGGCTGGCTACTATAATAGACCTATTTTTGGGGTAGGTCGGTGGAGGAAGTGATTGCTTCTATGCCAGCTCCTTTTCTTGCCAATCTCCAGATGATTTAGGGCTCAATGATTTAGTCCTTGAACTTCCCCTCTTCTCAATGTTCTCTTTATAGGTCCTCAATTTATTCCTTGGCTTCTCAGGGTCATCAATACATTGATGACTCTCAACCTCCAAATGTGTGTGTTCAACCATCAACTTGACATTTCCTCCTGTATGCTTAGTAGGTGTCTCAAGCTTTTCATAACTAAAACAACTTTCAATATATGAACCCCACCCCCACACTACCACACACATGCAACTTGCTCCTTTCTTAATCGGCTTCATTCACCTGGTTTCTCAGGCCAAAAATTTAAGAGATTTTCTTTGCTGCTTTTTTTCCCTCACATGTTCATGTTCAATATATCAGCAAATACTGTAGCCTATACCTTTAAAATTGATCTTGAACTTGACCAGTTTTTATAATATCGACTGCTCTCACTTTGGTTAATCTTTCATCATCTTTCACCCATCCACTTCAATAATCTTCCAACTGGTCTCAGGCTTCTTTTCCCGACCCTTTAATCTAGCCCCAACTTGGCAGTCAAGTAATCTAAAAATAGATCTTGTGACTTGACTTTTCAACATTTGCGATGCTTTCTGTTTACACAAAGTTAAACTCAACACTATGGCCCTACAGTGCCCTCTTCATCTGGCTTCTGGCTCACTCTCTAAACTCCTCTCTCACTTCTGTCCTCTTCACCACTTCTAACTTTTACAGCTCTCATGTGTTTGTGCTAACTTGAAGTGAAGGCTTAAGTTTTGCTCTTTCATTTGCCAGGCATGCTCTGTTCATGGCTGCCGTAGAGCTCACTCCCGCATTCCATTGAGAAATTTCCCTAAGTGTTCTCTCCACAGAGATGCATCCCTGACTGCCTATCTAAGATAACCTACTCACATCCTATATCCTGTATTAGTTTTCTTCATATAACACAGTCTTGGCTTTAATAGTATATATTTATATTTTTATTGCCTCTTGCAGAGACATTAAGCTTCATAAGGGCAAGGATTTTTTTCTTTCTTATTTTCACTGCTGTTTCCCCAAGCCTAGAAATTTTCTTGGAACACAGTGAGTGCCCAATAAACATTTTTGGGATATACGAATGAAAGAGGAGTTGATTCCTGAGTTTATCATGAAGGAGGAATAAAAAATATTGAGTGGGTGAATGACATTCTGGAAATGTACTGTAGGTAAGTGCATGGAGGTGTAAACAGCACAGAGCATTCATGAATGGTTAATAAGTCTCAGTGGACAGAGCATTTCTGGAGTCATCACAAAGATTCAGATAATTATGCACATTTTATTTATACATGGACTTTGGATCAACTAAAAAGAAGCAACTGAGAAGAATTAAAACTTAATTGTGACCCTTCATAATGTTCTACATTATTTACAGAATCTATAAAATAATCATAATTAAATGACAAGAAAAATGATTCTATCAAATCACTAATTAAGTGCGCTTTCTTTCAAGTGTTCATAAGTTGTCTCTAAATGTCATTGACAGTATCATGATGCATATATAAAGGGGAACTAAAATCCTCTGGTGTTTCAGATAATCCTTGTGCCAACAAATAGAAGCTTAGCTAGACACTCATACTTAAGACTCGTCACATTCTGTGGCTTAGTCTCTTCATCTCTCTGACTGCATGGAGGCTTACCTCAAACAGAGCCACCTGATGTTGTCTTGTTACACGCCAGGTGAATTTGTCTAGTGCTGTCAAATTTGGGACTGTGGATAGTTATGTTGCAACATGTTAACATTTCTTCTCTCTACTCGGTTGGAGTCTTCTTCACAGCAATTCTTCTGTCTTCAATTATTTGGAATTCTACAGTCATCCAATACTCAGTGTCAAAACAAACAGTATAGAGAGTACAGAGTGCCCTGTTCGTCACAAGGTGTGAATCATTTTATCTTCCTTCTTGGTTTTATATATGGCTTATAAATAAAATTTATATAAGAGTTTGGAAACAGAGAACAAGATCTATTAAAAGAATTATAGCTTGATAATTATCTGGATACTTGTGGTTTTTTATGTTTAGAGGAATATCCTTAACAGACTAATGTGGCTATGTAGAATCCTATCCACAAACCCACAGTTTAACAAGATTAAAATTAATGTGTCATAATGAATTCTAAGGAAGAAACATACCTAAAAGACTCAGATGTTTAGAAAAACTTAAGTTTGAGAATTGTGAACACAGAAAGAGCAGAAAACTTACTTTTGTCATTTTCTCCTAAAAATCTAGCACCTACTCTGTCTTAAAGTTTTTCATAAATATTTTAGTTAATTGGTTAATCTCAGCTCTCCCTATTAGGCAGTCAACAGGTAGGGCTTGTCTAAAATAAAGTTTACACAATCATAGCACTATTTAATATAACTCTTTGTGACGATATAAATGTTGTATAAATTCTGTTGTCCTGTATAGTAGCCACTAGATTTGTATGGCTAGTAGGAGCATGAAATGTAGCTAGTGCAATAGAGGGCCTAAATTTTTAATTTTAAAAAACAGCATTTCAACTTAAATAGCCACATATGACTAGTGGTTTACTGTACTGGGCAGCACAGATCTACAGTATTCAAAGTAATATAATCGTTTATCTTTTAGTGTGGAATGTATGTATTTTAAATTATCACTAAATCCTTTTATTTGAAATATGCACACACAAAAAAACAGCACTGAGGACCTTTGTAATTGGAAAAAATTTTAATTTTCCCAAAGGTTTTGGTTAAATTTCCTGTTAACAATATTCCTTGGTACTCATAGAACCTATTTAAATGAAAATCATAAATTTTTAAGTTAGTACAGAATGAAGTCATTAATAAAATCATTAAACTGTCAAAACTCCTAAGTTATAAAGCATTGAGCAAAACAACATACGTCTAATATCGTCTCTTTTTATTGTGTGTATGAAGCGGATGGCAAGAAAGATTGTCTATGTTTTTCCTTCATGAGCAAAAGAGAAAATTCTCACAGATATGTGAATAGAAGAGATGTGTTACTATTTTCTTCCATAAATTGATTCTTTTTAGGAAGAAGAGAATGAGGAAAGGAATGTTTTTAAACTATGTTCCAATTTTCATTAAACTGCGTATGAAGACAGTATGTTTATTAAGTTGCTGGAGACTTTCTCACAGTGTCCATTACAGCTGTATAAACTGGCCCCCTCCTCTTCCCATTGACAAGTTCATTTTAAACAAAGTTATGACCTGCTCTCCCTGAGCTCTCTCTGCCCTTTGCTATAAAATTCCAGTTTACCTCTCTTTTAAACGCAGGGTCACAAAGAATTTTTATTGGAAAGCTAAGTAAAACCAAAAGTGCCCATGAACTTCTTTGAATGCCACTTTGCACAGAGTACTAATCAAGATTTTCTGAGATCACACTGGGGAGTTTTGTTTCATGTATGTGGCAATAGTTTGGTGAATTTCACCTAAATTGATAAAAGACAAAGAATGTATAAGTCACGTGTAAGAAGAGGTGGTAGAATATTTACTTTATTATTGTTTAACCAGATATTTAATAGTCACACAATATACAACATTCCTGAAGTGTGTAACACTCATCAACACCCTTTATGAATAAATGTTAATCAGGACTGTGAATTTTTGTTTTATTTTGCTAAGGGTGAAATCTCTACGTTGACCTCTAAATACAGTTGTTTTGAATCTTTCTATTAGACAAAAATAGTTAATTCAAAAAAAGTTCTAGGTATACACACACATACACTTTTTATGCAGTAAAAATTACTGTGGATCAGTGACATGTAAAATAGTTAAACTAATTATTCTCCCATATTTCATCCTGATACTTTGTTCATTGCCAAACATATAATTTCCAAGAACACCTTAGTGTGTAAGAGCCCCTAAACTCTAGCACTGGCCTTGTCACTGAGTTATATTCTAACATTTCACCAGACTAGGATGTCCTTGAGTACAGGACGAATGCTTATTCATTTAGTTCATTTGTAAGGCCCCAGTAGAATGCTTCTGATTAGGGATCAGTGCATACAAGAATTATTGACTGAATTTTCAATTGACTTCTGCAAAACTACAACTGTAATCATCACCTTCTTACATCTTTTCATTTTTCATTTGCTTCTTTCCCTCTTTAATATTTGTTAGTGTGTTACTTTCCTCTAGTCACCTATGTGAGCTAGATTCTACATCCGTCTTCGTCTCTGCCAAACAGATGTCAGATTCTGTCGGTCTTTAACAGAATTGACTCACAAATTCCATTGATCCTTTCATGTCATTCTCATGGTCAGTATCCTATTTTAGGCCTTCATTAATGCTATGTACTGAATTGTGTTTCCCCCAAATTCATATGTTGAAACTCTAACCCCCAATGTGATTATATTTGGAGATGCGGCCTATAGAAGGTAATTAAGGTTAAATGAGGTCATAAGATTAGGGCCTGATATGATAGGATTAATGTTCTTATAAGAAAAAACATGAGAGAGCTCACTTGCCTTCTTTCCTCCTCCACCCCTGTGTGCACAAAAAAAAAAGAGAGATCATGCGAACACACAGGGAGATTGTGGCTGCCTGCAAGCCAGGGAGAATGACCACACCAGAAACCAGCCATGTTGGCATTTTGATCTCAGACTCCCAGCCTCCAGAATTATGAGAAAATGAATGTCTGCCACTTATGCCACCCAGCCTGTGGTGCTTTGTTATGGCAGCCCTAGGTAAGACAATTACCTTTTGCATAGATCTTAACTACTGAGATTGTAATTAGGCCTCTTTATACCAATCTATTTAGGATATTGGGATCAGATATTCCAAGGCACAGCACTGACTATGTTACTCTTCTACTCATATGTGCTTATTATATTCTCATTTTCATATGATATAGTAATGATAGTGAATAAATCATTGATTATTACATGCCATGCATGAAGCACTCAACTTGCATCATGACATTTAATATTCATAATTATGAATATTAAATTAAATTTTATGAATATTAAATTAAATTAAATAAATATTAAATATTAATATTCATAATATAACGTCATTATATGACATAGGCAATATACTTAACCCTCCATTTACAGATATTATGTAATTTGCCTGATACCACAGGGCTAACTAATGATAGATCCAGAATATAAACTCAGGCTTTTCTAATCCAAAGGTCACAATTCAAGCACTAATTGCATATAGTTTTTCTTGACTTGGCATTCAAGGGATGGGAAAACTCAATAGAAGACTATTGCAATAGCCCAGATAACGTGTAGATAGTTAGCAGAGGGAATGAACAGTAGTGAACAAAACCCAAAGACACATCACAGGCAAAAATCAATTGGGTCTGGAGATACATTTTAAGTTATGGAATATAACATGGTCTACCACAATTTTAATGAAAAATTAATCTTCATAAGAACTTACAAGTGTATATTTATTTGATTTCTGTCAAATATATCAAGTAGTATGTTATCTTTTTAAGAAATTATAAAGCCATACTTTATATAATAGATACCCTGATTTCTTTAAGATTCATCTAAAAAATGTGACTGTGTTTTTTTTAAATATCTACCCTCACTTTACCCTTTCTTTGGTAGAAGTAAGCACCTAACACTTTTGGTTTTATTTACTTAGTATTTTAATGTTTAGAAGATTTGCTTTTCTAGTTAGGTAGTTAGAATCTTATTCATCTACTTTCCATTGAATATCAACAAGTGTCTTTCTTATAACCAGTGCTTGATGACTGTTGATGTGACTCACAGAAGATAATAAAAATCTTTGGTTTTATTTGCAAAATTTATTACTTGAAAACTGTATATGGAGATAGGACCTATAAGGGAGGAAATTAAGTTTTAAATGAGGTCAAAAGAGTAGTACCCTGATATGATAGGATTAATAGTCTTACAAGAAAAGACACTGAAGAGCTTGTGTGCACCATAAATTTGTTTATAAAGTCACGGAAAAATGCTTTAATACATACTTTTAAAATCAAAATTATTAATTTTGTCTTAAATAAAAGATTTCCCATAAGGAATTTACTAGAGTTGAGGTGTTTATTCTTTCAACTTGTTTAATCTTAGAAACATCCTACTATTAACATGTTTAACAAAGTCCTTCCAAAATTTTCAAAGAAAAGCTATTTCCAACTGAAATTCAAACTATCACAATATTATGGTGAAATATCATTGAAATGAAAAGATATATACACAATTTAGACATCCTACCTTTCATATACCTTTACAGGTATAGGAGATAATGAACAGTCACATAGAAATAGAACCAAAGCTAGAGGCCATTTTTATTATTCTTTTGTAAAATAATTTATTCATGTTTTCAGTAATTTTCTGAAACTAAGACTTCAAGTTTTACTCTATTTTATAGCACAAATATTGCTAAATGAGAACTGTAAAATGACTGATCAAAAAGTCAAAATAAACAGCTAATTTCTTCTAGGAATGCTTATAAACAATTCTTAATTCACAACATATGCTCACCTTTCAAGAAAAGTAATTTTCCCCCAATGAACTTTCATTGATAAAACTCAGAACTGATAAACTTTAAATTAGACAGGAGAGAAATATCCACATTTCTTTTTGATTGGTATTACTTCTAGCTGCTGAAACTCATAGCAGAGATTTGTGTTTTAAACAATGACTAAAAGATATCCACTTGTAGTTATGTTACTAGAAAATCTACAATGTTAACTAGAAAACTCTTTATTTATATTCAGAATGTTGAAGTATTGTACATGGGTATTATTACTGAGGAAACTTCTCTGAAGCCAGAAATAATAGTCCATATCTCCCATTGCTGGCAGTAAGTGACACCGCTATTAGAAGACATATCAAGTTCATTAAACAGTCTAATTCTGCTAAAAGCTGTAGACAGAGAGCAAGCTTAACACACAGTCTTAAAATAAGAAAACTAATTTGGACTTGAAGAGCTCAAAAGAACTAGTGAGATCTCCTGGTTCACTTTTTCTCCTCAGAACCAAAAATATATCTTTCTTTATTTGGATAAGAATTATATGGATTTTGCATGCCTATGTACCTTCAGCCCTAGCATGGTGCCTAGAGCCTCATGGATTTAAAAGAAAAAAAAGCTAACTGAATGAAAGAAACTAACGAGATGATATTAGAATAAGAGAGAGAAATAGAGGGGCTCATAATCAAATAAGTTTCCCAAAACACCTCCACTCCCAATTGCACATTAACCATACTTAGAATATTACAATCTCCTAGAAGTCTTAGAATATTACAATCTCCTAGAAGTCCTCTGCTAAGTAATAATAGCAGTAAAGATAACATTTGATTGAGTCCAGCCATTCTTTTGCTGGCAATAGGAAATAAAATAATGCCCATATCAAGGCCCATTTAGGCCTTGATTCATCCGGTACCCCACTGTATTAGTTCATTTTCACACTGCTATAAACCATCTGAGACTGGGTAATTTAGAAAGAAAAGAGGTTTAATTGATTCACAGTTCTACATGCCTGGGGAGGCCTCAGGAAGCTTACAATAATGACAGAAGGCAAAGGGGAAGTAAGGCATATCTTATGTGGCAGCAGGAGAGAGAGAGCGCGCAGAGGGAAGTGCTACACTTTTAAACCATCAGATTTCATGAGAACTCACCACTAACACAAGAAGAGCATGGGGGAAGTCTGTCCCCATGATCTAATCACTTCTTTCCAAGCCTCTCCCCTGACACATGGGGATTATAATTTGACATGACACATGACATTTGGGAGACACAGAGCCAAACATATCAATCCTTCCTGGTCCCTCCCAAATCTTTTATCCTTTTCACATTGCAAAACCAAACATGCCTTCTCAACAGTCCCCCAAAGTCTTAACTCAATGCAGTATTAACTGAAAAGTCTAAGTCCAAAGTCTCATCTGAGACAAGTCCCTTCTGCCTATGAGCCTGTAAAATCAAAAACAAGTTAATTACTTCCAAGATACAATGGAGGCACAGGCATTGGGTAAATGCTTCCATTCCAAAAGGGAGAAATTGGCCAAAACAAAGAGGCTACAGACCCCATGCAAGTCCAAAACGTGGCAGGGCAGTCATTAAATCTTAAAGCTCCAAAATCTCCTTAGACTCAGTGTCTCACATCCAGAGAATACTGATGCAAGGGGTGGGCTCCCACAGGCTTGGGCAGCTCTGCTCCTGTGGCTCTGCAGGATACATCCCCTGTAGCTATTTTCACTGGTTGGCATTGTGTGCCTCCAACTTTTCCAGGTGCACAGTGCAAGCTGTCAGGGGATCTACCATTCTGGGGTCTAGAGGATAGCAGCCCTCTTCTCACAGCTCCACTAGGCAGTGCCCCAGTGGGGACTCTGTGTGGTAGCTCCAAATCCACATTTCCCCTTTGCACTACCCTAGCAGAGGTTCTCCATGAGGGCTCCACCCCTGCAGAAGACTTCTGCCTGGACATCCAGGCATTTCCATACATCCTCTAAGATCTAGAAGAAGGTTCCCAAACCTCAATTCTAGCCTTCTGTGCACCTGTAGGCCCAGGACCATGTGGAAGCTGCCAGGCTTGGGGTTTGCATCCTCTGAAGCAACAGCTCAAGCTGTACCTTGGCCCCTTTTAGCCATAGCTGGAACTGGAGTGGCTACAATGCAGAACACCAAATCCTGAGGCTGCACAGACCAGTAGGGCCCTGGGCCCAGCCCATGAAACCATTTTTCCCTCTTAGGCCTCCAGGCCTGTGATGAGAGGGACTGCTGTGAAGCTCTGTGACATGCCCTGGAGACATTTTCCCCATTGTCCTGGTGATTAACATTCATTCAGCTCCTTGTTACTTATGCAAATTTCTGCAGCTGGCCTGACTTTCTCCCCAGAAAATGTTTGTTTGTTTGTTTGTTTGTTTTTCCTACCACAGGGTCAGGCTGCAAATTTTCCAAACTTTTATGCCCTGCTTCCCTTTTAAACATAAGTTCCAATTTTGGACCATCTCTTTCTTCACACATATGAGCCTACACTTTTACAAAAACCCCTGTCACTTCTTGAATGCTTTGCTGCTTAGAAATTTCTTCTGCCAGGTACTCTAAATCATCTCTCTCAAATTCAAAGTCCCAGAGATCTATAGGGGAGGGGCAAAATGCTGCTAGTCCCTTTGCTAAAACATAGCAAAAGTGGCCTTTACTCCAGTTTCCAATAACTTCCTCATTTCCATTTGAGACCACCCCTGCCTGGACTTCATTGTTCATACCACTGTTAGCATTTTGGTCAAAACCACTCAACAAGTCTCTAGGAAGTTCCAAACTTTCCCACATCTCCCTGTCTCCTCCTGAGCCCTCCAAACTGTTCCAACTCTGCCTGTTACCCGATTCCAAAGTTACTCTCACATTTTCGGGTATCTTTATAGCAGTGCCCCACTATGAGTACCAATTTTCTGTTTTAGTCTTTTTTCACACTGCTATAAAGAACTACTTGAAACTGGGTAATTTATTTAAAAAATAAGTTTAATTGACTCACAGTTTCACATGACTGGGGAGGCCACAGGAAACTTACAATCATGGTAGAAGGAAAAAGGAAGAAATTCATCTCTTACATGGCAGCAGGGGAGAGAGAGCAAAGGGGAAAGTGCCACATTTTTAAACTATCAGCTCTCATAACTCATTCACTATGATGAGAACAGCATGAGGAAAATCTGCCCCCTTCATCCAATCACCTCACTGCAGCTCCCTCCCCTGACACGTGGGGATTACAATTCAACATGAGATCTGAGTGGTGACACAGAGCCCAACCATATCACCCCCCTCCCAAGTCCTTTTCTTTGTCTTCCCCACTCATATAAATCCAACTCATTTTTCAGGTTCAGGTCTCGGTTTTTAAGTTAAATCTTTACTGTTTATTCTATTGTAATCTTTCTCTCTTATGAAATTAAGGAAATGACATTTTTAGGACAACATTAGCATATTAATCTGTACAAGCACCTGAATATGCATTATCATTTATCATTCAAGAATTTTGTGTACTAGAACAATTATCTTGTTACAGATATAAGTCTGAGGGTTTCCAGAGTCTATGGGTTTCTGAGGTTTGCTCAGAAGGACATACCTAACAACAACAACAACAAAACAGTTATCCTTTATTGAGTGTTTACAACTTGACAAGAAGTTACATATATTAAGAATTCTGCAGATATTATACTATTTAATCCAGATATCAACTCTGTGAGATAGTATGTTAATTTTCTACTGCTGCACAACATATTTGGTGTTTAATAATACTCATTTACTGTTGAAGGATCAGAAGTCTTGGCTGGCTCACCTAGAAACTTTGCTTAGGGCCTCACAAGGCCAAAATCAAGTATCAGCCGGGCTAGGCTCTTACCTGGGGTTCTGGGGAAGAATTCACTTCTGAGATCATTCAAGTCTGAACAAATTCAGTTTCTTGTGGTTGATTCCCTTTTCTTGCTGGCTGTCAGCTTGGGGCTAATCCCACCTCTCACATTCCTTTAAATGTGGCTTCATCCATCTTCAAAACCAGCAGAGGTGCATCAAATCCCTCCATGCTTAGAATCTCTGATTTCCTTTTCTGTCATCAGCTGGATAAAACTGCATTTATTGTCTCATGTGAATAGATTAAGCCCAACCAAATAATCTTTCTTTTGCCATATAACTTAATCATAAGAGTGATATTTTGTCATATTCACAAGTTCCACTCACATGCAGAGAAGATACTATACAAGGGTAAGAGTCATCAGGGATTATTCTTAGAATTTTGGCCAACATAGTCAGGTTCTGTCATTACTGCCATTTTTCAGATAAGGAAACTGAGGCACAAGATGGAGCCAGAACTTGAACACTTGTTTAAATACTGTTTTGTGCTATTTCAATTAAATCATGCTTTAATTTTGCTGTTTAAGCTCTACTTCTATAAATATTGCCTTGTATTTCCCTATATTTACAAGTTTCCCTAGATCATTATAAAGGTCTCTGGAACATCTGTTGAAGTGAACAACCCTTGTTACCTAGGATAAATGTGTTAATTTCCTCTTTAACATCTTTCTGCTATTCTAAACACCAAAGATAGAATCAACTCTTAGACCATCCTGCTTGTTTGATGAAACTATAAGCATTTACAGATGTTTTCAGAACAACTTTTATCTCCTGCATATTTAAACAAAGTCTGTTATAAAAAAGGAAGAAGAAAAGTTAAACTAACTTTACTCTGAGCTAGATTATAGAGATCACTATATAACTCAGGCAGTATAATTTCAGTCCCAAAGAATTCATTATTGCCAATAGCTCTT
The DNA here is from genome assembly GCF_028885625.2 of Pongo pygmaeus. NCBI lineage: Eukaryota > Metazoa > Chordata > Mammalia > Primates > Hominidae > Pongo > Pongo pygmaeus. The sequence continues at coordinate 149,412,321 of NC_072373.2, read as the reverse complement.
CTGATTTCTTTGAAAATGTCACTTATCAAACAAAATTCAAATGCAATCAAAATTTATTTGGAGTTTATCTGATAAATATTAGTCAGGCTCAGTATAGCATGTAGAGTTAAAACATTGAGTAAGGCATGATGTTGACTGCGAGAGATTTACAGTAATTAATTTGACACATGAACGTATGCTCTGTGCCTGTTTTCTCCTTATTCTTCACATATATTCATGAACTATGTCTGAATTAAAGGCTCTGAATCTTGTGTAACTGGCTACGAGATGTGGGTAAAGTATTTAACCTCTGTAGGTCTTATTTTTTCTTACCTACAATTTAAAAATGGATAGAATAGAGGTTATCCTCACAAATTTCCCATCTATGGCCATAAATATGATAAATTCCAGGTGAGAATTGAGAAAAAAGAGAGCTGAGAAATACTGTATTAACCAAACATCTCATATTTTAATTAAAGCATTATAATAGAACATATAACATTTCTTCAAGTGCATGAATAATAAGAAATAGCTATTCAGAGCTTCGTCAGCTTTTAAATCTCACATAAACAGTTTTCATAGACATAAGGGGTAAAAATATGGTGACCCCCACCCTGGTCACAACTAAACACCTAGATTGATTCTGTTTGGCCACCTAGGGTTTCTTTTTTTCTGGTTTTTTTTTTTTTTTCTTAAAAATCAATTCAATTTCTTTTGGGTAAGACATGGTTTTGGGATCTCTACACTCCCCAGCATGTGTAGTCTGCTCTGCTCGTTTAAGTAACCTGTATGGCCATGCCATCATTGAGTTTGGAATGCATGATTACATTAAAATAATTTTGGTTAGAGATTAGGAAGACTTTGTTATTGTTGACAATATAAGTATTGAAAAGGCATTTTTTTTTTTTAAATGTTTTTTACAGATGAGGTCTCACTATGTTGCCCAGGCTGGTCTTGAACTCCTGAGCTCAAGTGATCCTCCCATCTCAGCCTCCCAGAATGTTAGGATTACAGGCGTAAGCCACCATGCCTGGCCTGAGACTTTTAAAGAAAGTAATAGCATTGGATTTTCTGGAGTATTTCCAATAAGGACGGATTCTAAGCTGAAAAATGATTTCCAGAAGAAAAAATTAAATTAATGCTTTAAAGCTTTCAGCTTAATATTCAATAATGATCACTAAATGCACCTTTATATAAACTACCAAAATGCGTTTCATGGGTAATTTCAAAACCTTCTACTTTACTCGAGTGACAGTCCAACAAGTGATTATGGTGGAAGCTATTGCAAAATAGTACTACTCGGTATAAATTTGATAAGATATGCTTAAAACAGAAGTGTTCAGTTCATTGAAATTGTAAAGAATAATCATGATCTTCAAAGTTATAGAATAAGATACACGTTTATATTTTATTTGCTCAGTTTCATCATCTGCTCTTCAAAATCTTTTTCATCATACTGTTTCTTTACTTTGAAGTGGGGTTTGTGACCCACATGAAGTAATCATTACCAAGGCAAGTGTCCAGATTGTTAGATATTGGAAACCAAAACCTCATGTGTGAGAGGAGCAGTCCCTAAAGCCCTTTATTATTCATGTTGAAATCAATGATATACTCTTTAGCTACTGTCATTTGTAAAACCATCTGGTTTGATGTGTTTTGAACAAAGAAACTCATTTTTTTCTTCCCAGTTTCTCCCTTGCAACAGCAGAATTTTTCTTAAGACCATGTCAACACATCCTTTATAAATTCATTACAGAAATAGATAGAGCCCCAGCAAAAGACTCAAAAGGCAGGGTGGTGCTTCAAATAGATTGGGATTTACAGGTGGTTAGGAGGGAAGAAGGCCAGAGTAGTGAAGTGTCAGCAAAGATCACTGATGATTCCTTTAGCTATGAGGTAATGGTACCCATTAGGGTCTTTGTCCAAATCTTCTGAGTGATATTGACAATGTTAGAGAGTTTTATTTGAAACTGAAAAGATAAATTACACAGAAAAGCAGTACAAAGTGGCTTTGGATGACATTATTTCTTCAGATTCATTATAAGTCTGAGTTTGCACACCTATATATAAGAAGAAAATTGTGAACAGTACGATGGTAACACAATACAGAATACAGTGTGGGGAAAGTAATCACATGAGTCAGTATGACACGTCCTTGACCAAATGTACTGTTTTTTTTTTTTTAATTTTACTTTTAAGCAAAGATACAATACTAAAGATTATTTTGATAACTGCAGTTTCATAGCATCTACTAATGTGAATATAGTTACAACCAGATCTATAATACTGAACTTTAGTGAAGAACACATTGGCCTTCTTTTATGCCTAAAACTATTCTAAAGTAATGTATAGATGATTGTCACATTACAAAATTCTTTACACATTTTTAATAATATTTAGAATATACATATATATATACAGAGAGAGAGAGAGAACAAAATCTCTTTTACAGTTTCACTAAAAAATCTCTCATTTCTACAAGACACATGTCTAAAAAGCATCTGTTTTATGAACCTTTTGTTTGTTCTTCAAATTCTTCACACATATATCTTAGGGCAGTTTTGTGTTTGTTTTAATTGTAGTCATTTATACTTTCTATGGAATCTTGTTCTTAAATTGTTAACTTATTTCAGTCTGCTTAAATAACATATTTTTAAATGCAGCATATACGAACTGTTTTTGTTTCTACAAATACTAAACCTGAGATGGAGTAGAATATTCTTCCTCAATGGAATACTTGTTATAAATGTATACATACAAATTTTAATGAGTATTTAAAATACAAACACATTTAACACTTGAATGAAATATCGATTTTATTTTCTGTGCAAAAAAGTCACCACTAAAAGTAGATACATGCTTCATTCATTGCACATATTTTTCACTCAACTTATATGATTGAGTGAATTTTTAATTTTACCATGTTATAAATGATATGCTGTGATAAACACGAGGTGACAAGTATTGCCAAAGCAATCTTTGTTTTACTCTATAGGTTAAACATATTATCAATTGGAGTCTGAATCAATTTAAGATATCATTATAACATTATGAATTTTATAATATGCTTAATTGTTCATGCAGAATTGTAATAATGTCAAAATGTTGTGGGCCAGAAGAAAAGGTAAAAAACTATAATTGATGCCAGTGGTTTTGACTAAACAGCAGACTGTGGGATAATTTTTTAAATGGCCTGCTTTTCTTTATACATTGGGCACAGAGAAATGACTTTGCAACTCAGGAAATATTAAAGTCAATCCTCCATGTCATATTACATGTCACATCATAGTACCCAGCAGAACTCTTTCAGTCACACTGAAGAATCCATTACAGAACTAGAGGCACAACTTAATTCCATTTAACAAATGTGCGCTGAGATTTTAATATGAACAAATTAAGGGAATTGTTGTGCTGTTGAGAACAAGTTGTAGACAGCCTGGGTTCCACTTAGGTGGGATGGAGAGCAAAAAGGTTTATGCCTTTTCTGTGGTTTCCAAGGTGATTATCTGACCATATTTTCCAGTATTCTCAAGGTGCTGGATTGCCGGCTCTAAAACCACTCAAAATAACCTATTTCCTTCTCTTCTTATTTTGTTCGAAGAGTCTTTTCTAATCCCCCCAAAACTCTCTATGATACACTTATTAAATGTAAACACACAGAATAAACCCTACAGAGTGCTTTGTTATCTGAATTTGCCTTGGACCTTTGCCCTTCAGAATATTAAAAAGGATTCCAATCAAGATCATAACGTTTCAAGTCATATTTAGAGACAATTTGGTAGGGTGGCTTTGAAGAGAATAGATAGGCTGATCAGCTGTTTGCCAAATATTCACATCAATTGCTTATGAAATTAAAACTTAATGTATCAATTTTGTATTTAAGATCTTGTCTCCAAATATTCTTCCTTCCGTCAAACTCTTTACAAATCCAGGAAGGGACTTTCTCCTTTCCAAACCTCTGTCATATTATTTCCTTCACCTAAAATTTTCGCCTACCACCGTGTCTTCTAAAATCTAGATATCCACATTTATAAAGTGTGGCCTAATTTCTATCTTTTATGCCAAACCACCCTTATCTTTGATGAGCTCCCTTTGGTGCCAGGCTAAATTGGCACATATCTTAGCCCTTCTTTTCTGAGTCCAAAATGCAGATCTGATCATGTCATTTCCCTTGACATACTTTATAAGTTTTAAATTAATTTGCTCTTGTCTGTTTTGGAAGCCGTGTCTTGTGCTTCTAATTTGTGACGATGAGTGCAGACATCAATGGAACATCAAAACTATCACATAAAAATTACTACATGTAGAATTGACATAGTATGATATAAGCAGTGAGTGAGTGGTTATAGCTGACCCTGAGTAAGTATCTCTAAGATGTCTCCCAATGATCCCCACCTCATAGTATTCATACCCTTATACAATACCCCTCCTTGAATGTGAGCTGGACTTATGGACTAACTTCTAATAAACAGAGTACAGCAAAAGTGATGGGACACCACTTCTGAGATTAGGTTACAAAAATACTGTGGCTCTGTCCTAGGCTCTCTCTCTTGCTCTTTTTCTATGCTCACTTTTAGGAGAGCTAGCTATGGAGAGGCATACATGGCAAGGTCTCTGGCCAACCACCAGTGAGGACCTGAAACCTGACAATAGCCACATGAGTGAGCTTGTAAGAGGATTCTTCTCTAGGCAGATACTGAGATGACTGCAGTCCTGACCAACAGCTTTGTTGTAGTTTTGAGAGACACTGACCCAGAGGCATCCAGTTAGCTGTGCCTGGATTCCTGATTCACAGAAACTACAGGTAGTGTTTGTTATTTTAAGCTGCTATGTTTTTCAGTGTTTGCTATATAACAACAGATAACTAATTTATATTTGGGTACCTAATGTTGGAATGCTAATGTAACAAATATCAAAAAGGTAAGAGTACCTTTGGACTGAGGAGAGGGTATTGAGAAGAGTTTTAATAAAAGCTTAAAATGCCTTGAACACACTATTCATAGAATTTTAGGCATTAAGAATGCTGCAGGTGAGGGCTTGCATAAAAGTGAGGAAAACCTTATTGAAAAGTTAAGGAAATCAGATACTTGGTATGTGTTGGCAGAATATTTAGCAACATTGCTGTAAGAAGTTATACATAATTTAGAAAATATGCCTAAAGAACTGTGATGAGTGATGTGGTTAAGGACATTTTGAAAATACATGTTGAAGATGCCACCTGGTTTCTTCTTGCTACTTATAGTAATATGCAAGATGAGAGAGCTAGAGGGGAGGACTAGTAAACAAAAAAGAGCTGGGACTTGGCTGGGCACGGTGGCTCAAGCCTGTAATCCCAGCGCTTTGGGAGGCCAAGGCGGGCGGATCACAAAGCCAGGAGATCGAGACCATCCTGGCTAACAAGGTGAAACCCCATCTCTACTAAAAATACAAAAAATTAGCCTGGAATGGTGGTGGGCACTTGTAATCCCAGCTACTCGGGCGGCTGACGCAGGAGAGTTGCCTGAACCCAGGAAGTGAGGTTGCAGTGAGCTGAGATCGCGCCACTGCACTCCAGGCTGGGCAACAGAGCAAGACTCCATCTCCAAAACAAACAAACAAACAAACAAAAAGCCAGGACTGGATGGTTATGAAGATTCTTAGCCTCTCTACACAGCAAATAATGCTAGAAATAAAGAAATGGCTTCTGAGCTAACATGAAATCCATGGTTCTGACAGAAAATGGTGATGTAACAATGAAGCTGATAATGTGACTCTGAAATTTTTGTTAAGACCTCAGAAAGATCAAAGGTTTTGCTCAGTGTACTACTCAGTCACACAACAGGCCATTAGAGAGACTAAATATGTGCCTCAATTCTTTCAATTAAACAATAGGGTCACCAGGAATTTTTTAAAATTTTACTTTAACTTCTGGGGTACGTGTGCTGAACATGGAGGTTTGTTACAAAGGTATACATGTGCCACGGTGGTTTGCTGCACCTATTAACCCATTATCTATGTTTCAAGCCCCACATGCATTAGATATTTGTCCTAATGTTATCCCTCCCCTTTTCCCCGATCCCCTGACAGGCCCCCGTGTGTGATGTCCCCCTCCCTGTATCCCTGTGTCCCTCTGTCTATGTGTTCTCATTGTTCAGTTAAGAGTGAGATCACAGGGTGTTTGGTTTTCTGTTCCTGTGTTAGTTTGCTCCGTTAGTTTGATGGTTTCCAGCTTCATCCATGTCCCTGCAAAGGACACGAACTCATTCTTTTTTTATGGCTGTGTAGTATTCCATTGTGTATATAAGCCACACTTTCTTTATCCAGTCTATCATTGATGGGCATTTAAATTGGTTCCAAGTCTTTGCGATTGCAAATAGCAATAAACATACATCTGCATGTGTCTTTATAGTAGAATGATTTATAATTCTTTGGGTATATACCCAGTAATGGGATTGCTGGGTCAAATGGAATTTTTGGTTCTAGATACTTGAAGAATTGCCACACTGTCTTCCACAATGGTTGAACTAAGTTTAAGGGCGTTGTCCTTCAGTCATCTTAGGAGGAGCCCAAGGTACAAAAGGGCTCACCTAGAAGGGATCTGCAGAAGTGATTTTTGAGTAAACTCCAATGAAATACACAAGTGGCTCACAGAGTTTTTCAAAGAATTACAGCAGCAGAAAAACTACTAGCATGGAGTGACAGAGACAGACAGTACAAAAGGAAAAGAGGCAGTTAGACTTTCACAAGTCTACTGGCCAGATGTGGACTGAGAAAGCTACTCATCTGAAAACATATTCTACCTTTCATGAAAAAAGAGGAATACTCACAGGATACAGCTAAGAACCTAAAGAATTATTTTTCAGGCCTTGAAATTAATTAATCAAGAAGCTTTCAACATTTATACCTGGCTGGATTTTAGAAGTAGTATATCAATGTCTTCTCTATGTCTCAGTTTTAAAGATGATCTGTAGTGATTATCCTATGCCTGTCCCATCACTGCATTTTAAATGTGTGTGGATGGGGGAAGCAGAAATTGCCTCCATAGGTTCATATTTCTATGGATCAAGGAGAAGCATACTTACTTAGCTATACTTAACGAACTATGCTCAAGGGGCCTCATCCACATCTAGACCTGACTTAAATGATGAAATTCTAGATTTTCAACTCCCATTATGGTAGAATTAGACTTCTGAAAAACTTTGAGATGGTGTGTGTTTTGCACGGGGAGGGGACATGAATCATTGGAGACCTTTGGATAGACTGATATTGGCAGCCTTTAAGATGGTTGATCCCCACCTTCTGGTGTTCCCATCCTTATGTAATTTCTTCTTACTGTGTGTTCCTTAAACTTATTGACTAGTTTCTAATGAATAAAATACAAAAGAAGTCCTGAGTTGTCACTTCTGAAATGTGTTTATAAAAATACCATGATTTCTATCTCAGGTAGCCTTTCTCCTTCTTTTGCTCGTTCGCTCTGAAGATAACCAATTGCCATGTTGTAAGCAGCCCTGTGAAGAGGTCCAAGTGTCAAAAAACAATATTCATCAGTGCCTAAAGGCTGTCAACAGACATATAAGTAAGCTGGGAAGTGCATCCTCCCCCAGTGGAGCTTTGAGATCACTGTGGCATTGGCTGATACTTTGATTGTAATCTTGTTGGAGACCTTGAGCCAGATGTATTTGACTAAGCCATTCTAAGTTATTCCTGACCCACAGAACTTGTGATATAGTAAATGTTTGTTGTTTTAAGTCACTGAGTTATGGAATAATTTGTTGCACAGCAATATATTAATAATGCAGCTTACCTGAGAAAATGTTTCAGCTGAGATATACGTTATAAGGAGACATCCAAGCACACGTCAAGTGAAGAGCATTCTAGACAGTGCTTAGAGCTGATGGAAATACACTCAAGTACTCACAGCACATGGTATTCAGAACCAGAAAGAAGGCCTATGTGTTTTATACATAGTGGAAAAAAGTAAAAATGGTATGAAGTGAAATTGAATAGTAGAGAGAGGACAATTTATTTAAAGTTGCAAAGGCTGTGGTCACAAATTTGGATTTATTCCAAGTTTGATGGAAAGTCAGTGATTGATTTTCTGCAGTCAAGGAATTTGTCTTAAAAATTTTACTCTTGCTGTTTTTAGAGAATACATTCTGCAGAGAGGGACACAAGAAGGGGGACGGTTGATATAGAGATCCTTTAGAAAGCTATTACATTAGTCCTGGAGAACGTGATGGAAACTCAGAGTGAAGTATTGGCAAAGATATTAAAAGATCTGAAATGGATTTTGGAGGTCATGCCAAGAGACCTTACCTACAGAGTGGATGCGCAGAATGAATAGATAAAATTGTTTGCTAGAACTATTAGATGAAGAACTCATTTGATCTCACATACTCAACAGAATTGCAAGCACTTTATAGTTGCAAGCTTTGTATTATGCTCCCTTCAAAGTCACACAATTCCTAGTATAGAATGTTTTGTTGGTTATACAATAATACTTACATATGGATTAAATATATCTCATTTATTCTGATAGTCCTGGGTTTAAAAAAAAAAAAACCTACTCCGAGCTTCTGTGAGCTAATATTTCTGCCCTCAAAATAAAAATAGCTAAAAACAGAACAATTACTAAAGCACTTTTTGTAATTTAAGGAATTAAAAAGTAAATAGAGATACATAAGGATAACAAAGGTAGCTAAAGGAAAAACTGATTATGTGTATATTGGTTGACTCCCTTAGTGGGAGTTTGGTTATAACAATTTCTTTTGACACTGCCTGGCTTCTCAAATTTGATATTTCACCCATATGTGCTGATTGGTTTTATTAACATATTGTTAGGACTGCAGTTTCACAAAAATGCCAGGTGTTATAGATGAGCCTGGATAAAATAAAATTAATAAGGTCCCCTAAAGGACCACTGACTTTGTCTTAATAATCTCCATATACGGCAATTTATTTCCTCATGGTTTTCTTCAACTATTTTCAATCAAATACAGAATCTGTATTTTATAGCTTTCAGAAATTTCCACTTAAATCCATATGTGACATTTGCCCATAATAATAATTAGCATGAGGATTTCAACATGGACTATAGGAGGGGAAAACATTTGCTACTGTGCTGGTTGAGCACTTAATCATAAGCTTTCAAGGATTCCAGTAGAATTTACATATGCATCTTGCAGTGTGAGCTTGAGTATTTTCATATGTTTCCATTTCATTTGGTGTCATCTCTTCCTAGTAATCATCACTCAGCTGCTTCTCATCAAGCCTTAGATTGCAGGTTAGAGACATGATTTAGCCTGATTAGTTTCTTTGGATTTTGCAAGTTTTGACAAATCAGAAGCAAACTTGGTTTTCTGTCCCATCTTTAAAATAGTTCTCCAAAATTCTAACGTTTATTTCTTAAATGGTGTCATTTGAAACTTGTAATTTATTATTTCTAGTATAAGAGCAAATTATAATATCAAACTCCTTTAGAAAACCAGTCTACTTACTAACCAGAGATGACTTTCCATTCTTTCTATTGCATTTAGTGATCAACTTTTAATATCTCAATTAGGTTTCCAAATATGCAATAGGTGTCCATATAGAAATTCCTTTAATTTTTATTTCAAAATGTCATTTAGTATAGTTCTCAGCATTTTATTAACTAGCTGTATCATGCTAAAAGGTGAAATCATGCTAAAAAGGTGAAATTGAATTATTTCTGTGAATATTTTTAAGTAATCACAAAGGCTTTAGACATTCAAGTAGTGTCAAAAAACTAGAGCAGTATCATGGCAATAAAATTATTGAGAAATATTAAATGTAAAGTTCAAATTAACATCATGATGATACACCTAAGTAGTGTTTTGCCAGAAGGTAAAGTTAGGGTACTCTTAATGAGTTTTAAATGCTGCATCCTCACACCACTGTAGTATTCACCAAAGGAGAATCCAGAATTAGGTGACTTCTTGGATCCATTGTAAGAGAATTTAATTATTGCAGCTATTCCTAATTCATTAATTTTTCATTCAATAAGCATTCGGAAACATCTATGATATATTAAGTAGTTTTGAAATAAATTGAGGGATATAAATATGCATGAGCTTTAAAAACTTATATTAATAAACACAATAGATAAAAATATAAATCCTCAACAACGGAAATGTGAAATTGTGATGAACTACAGAAAGTGGAGAGAAGCTGCTATGGTGGGATAGATAGGGTACTGAGTTATAAATCGGGGTGATAGATTTTGATATCAGACATTTTCTCTTGCCATTTTTATCATATTTCGTCTAAGTCGCCATCGACATATCTGTAAAATTAATTTTTAAATATGTAAGTTATCAATGAGCAGTTCTATCTTTATTGGCCAGATATTTTATTTACAATATATTTGATAACCCTACCAAAAACATGTGTATTAGTATCCACATTTCGCATATATATGAAGAGACAGTAGGCTATATCACCTTCTTAACTGACCACCAATAAGTGTATAAAGTAGGATTAGAAATCAAATTTATCTGATGCTTAACCCACGCATCACCCCACACTGCAAAATATACATTAAAGTTGATAACTGCTACTGTTTTCATTTATTACAACTTTGCTTCTTTAGTTCATCTAATTTTCCACTATCAAATAGATCATTAAAACTCTGGTTGGTTGAGTTGCCCATACGTTAAATTATCAAGCATTCTCACTTGTGCAGGGTCCTAAATAACTTTAAAATAGCACTTTGTGTAAGGAATTCCTAATTTCCATATATATATATATATATATGGAATAAATTATATGTATAATATATACAATTTCATATATATAATTTCTTCATATTTAAAAAAGAGAATGCTATATCATTTCAATGTTATATATTATAAAAATATAATATATAATTATATATATTTTATATAATTTCATATTTCTTCATATTTAAAAAACAGAACAGCATATAATTTCAATGCTTTATATACAAATATGTAATATGTAATTATATATAATATATAATATATAATTTTGTAATATAAAAGAAGAATGATATATAATTTCAATGTTAGATGTATTATATATACATAATATGTAATATATAATTATATATGATATATCATATATAATTTCATATAATTTCTTCATTTTAAAAAATAGAATGGTATTTCAATGTTATATATGTATTATATAATTTCATATATATAATTTATTCATATTTTAAAAACAGAATGGTATATAATTTTAATGATATATTAAATTTCATATATAATTTATTCATATTTAAAAAACAGAACTGTATATAATTTCAATGTAATAAATAATTGCTTTCCATGTCTTAAGCTTTTGATTAAGTAACAGTCCATGGTATTCTTTTCTATCAAAAAAAAAATTTTCCCAAGCTGTATTCTTACTGTTTTACCAAAAGAGTAAGAATAAACCTTAAAAAAGGCATCTATGAAAAACCTGCAGTTACATCATACTTAATAGGAAGGGACTGTGCTTGTTTTCATATTGTTGAGTATTGAGGGTTCTTTATACATTCTAGAAATGAGTTCTTTTTTTTTTCACCCTGTGCATTATGGCAAGAAATAAAGAAATAAAATACATCCAGTATAGAAAAGAAATTAAAGTTTCTTTATTCAAGGATAACATGATCATCTATAGAGAAAATTTAAAAGACTCTACAGAAAAGCTAACAGAATTAATAAATGAGTTTAGTAAGGCTTCAGGGTACAAAATCAATATAAAATTAATTTTATTTTTATATCTTAGGAATAAATAATCAAAAAATGTTTAAATGTCATTTGCCCTAACATAAAATACTTAAACATATAACTTAACTTAAACATAAATGTAAAATACTTAAACATAAATTGGACAAAATATGTGCAAGATCTGAACAATGAAACTTTCAGAACAGTATTGAGAAATTAAGGAAGGCCTAAACAAATGAAGTTATATACTGTTTTTATGGGTTAAAAAGACTCTTTATTGTTAAGATGTTAATTTCCCCTAATTTAATTATGTGTGATACCATTGAAAAACCCAGCAGGTTGTTCTTTTTGTTGTTGTTGTTGTTGTTTATGTCAAACTTGACATCATCTGATGCTAAAGTTTATATGGGAATTCAAACGAACTAGAAAAATCCAAACAACTTTGAAAGAGGAATGAACAAAATAGGGGAACTAATACACTCTGATTTTAAGACTCATTATGAAGCTAAAATAAGTGTAGTACTGGCTTTAGACAGATAAATAAAACAATGGTGTAAAAGAGCATCCAGAATTAGACCCACATGTATATGGAAATTCTTTTTGGACACAAGTGCAAAAGAAATTCAGTAGAGAAAGGATAATCATTTCAAAACATATTCCTGCAAATATTGGACATCTATATGTAAAAAGAAAAAAATTGAACTTTGATCACTGCTTTGTAATATCATATACAAAACTCAATTCAAAATGGATCATAGATCTAAATGTAAAACCTAAAACCCTAACACTTTCAGAAAAAAAGAGAAAAAATTTACTTTGAATTATGCACATATTTCTTAGATATGCTATCAAAAGTACATTCCAGAAAAAAGGATAAATTAGTGTTCATAAAAAATCACTATTTCAAAAGTCACTAGTAAAGAGAATGAAAAGACAAGCCATGGACTGAAAGAAAACATTTGCAAATTATGTATCTGATAAAGAACTCATTTCTAGAATATATCCAAAACTCTCTACGTTCAACAAGAAAACAAACAACCCAATATAAATGATTAAAATGTTTGAATAGACCCTTCACCAAAGATATACAGATGAAAAGCCCATGAGATGATGCTCAACCTTGTTAATCATTAGGGAAATGCAAATCAGAAGCACAATTAGAAATTACTACACAGTCATTAGAATAGCTAAAATTAAAGACTGGCCATGCCAAGTGTTGGTAAGGATGTAGAGGAACCACAATTCTCTTAAAGCTGGTGCAACTGGAAAATAGTACAATTGCTTTGGAAAATGGTTTTGCAGTTTCTTGCTGCAAACCTCCACGATCAGATATCCAGCCATTCCACATCTAAGTAATTATCCCAGGGAAATGAAAATGTACGTCAACACACCAGTGAATGTTCATAGCTCTATTTGTAATAGCCAAAAATTGGAAACAACCCAAATTTTCATCAAAATGAGTTATTCCCATACAAATCGTGTTTCTATGCAATAAAGCACTTCTTTTCAACAGAAAGAAATGAACAGATGATGTGTATGAGGACATGGATGAGTCTCAAAATAATTATGCTGAGTGAAAGAAGCTATCAAAAATGAGTACATACTGAATGATTCCAATTTCATTACATTTTAGAAAATGCAGACAAACACATATTGGCAGAAACAATATCAGTGGTTGCTTGGGGATGAGATGGAGAGGAAAGGAGTTAGATGAAAGGATTAGGTAGACACAAGAAAACTGGGATCTTACCTTGATTATAGAAATGATTTCATGGGTATATACCTATGTCATAACATCAAATTGTACCCTATATATATATATACATTTTATTGACTTTCAACTATGTGGTAATAAAGTTATTAAATTTAAAAATATAATCATAAAATCCTATTTGTTTATATATTTTTGCTTTGATTTAACAAACTTCATTTCTTCTATTTGTTCTATAAATAAGATGTTCAACCAATATCTAGAGTTATACTCATTTCACTGCAGATACGCTTTTCTTAGAATAGTTATTTCTATTTTAGTTTTCAGAAAATCAAAAAAATGGAACACTAAATCTTATGCATTTAAAATTCTTAAATATGGGTTTAATATTTTTAAAATATTGGTAATTTTTCCAGGTTTCTTTTATGTAGTAATTTTACTTCATCTTCAATAGCTATTTTTGACTTATCAGTATACCCAACCACCGCCTTATTTTGCTGTAAAACATTTCAAATGTTGAATTCAGCTATTTGCCTTTTATAAATCTCACCATTGCAGGGCTAGCAATTTCCAGTTTGACAACAATGCCCAAAGCTCCTTGATGGCAGTATCTATGGTTTACTTGTCACATGGCCTTAATATCTACATAGTCCTACTATGTAATCAGTACGTATTTGTTAAGTAAGTGAATAATTTAATATACATGGCCTTATAGTCACTGCACGATTCACAAAACTCTTTTAGGATATGGAGTAATAAACAATTACAGCAACTTAAAATATGGCACCTGTTAAAGGGCATCTTCCAAATATGGTCTGACTAAAGCAACATCAGTGAAATACCCATTTATCCAAAGCAGCCTGAGATCTGGATGGATATATAATAGTTATACAATCTGAAAACTGGTCTTGCGATATGTGTTAGTATTTTTTTGTTTAGTTACTTCAGACATCATATTGTTTACTTAGCTTTTGCTACTTTCTGATTAAAGAAGAGTTTGTGATCTAGAAAAAATATTCCTTATATGAGGCTTCAAATTATTGGTTATAGTATATAGAATTTTATTTGTTTCAAGGTAGAAACATCTAAAAATTTTTAAAACATTTACAAAATTTAAAGTTCCCGTGTTGCAATGAAATGTACTATTAACTAAGCAACATAGAAAATAAAGGTGCCCCCCAAAAGAGGATTATTTGTTCTTAATACTAACCATGGCATTTTATCCACCTCCAATATCCTCAGCTCTTATTTGTGTAGCTGTCTTAGAATTTGAAATGAACTCTTTGAAGTAGTGGAATACAAAAGTGAGGACTAGGGTGAAAGGTAAATTAGATGGAGCAGTTAGACTATGGATTACTGTTACTCCAAGATGGGGAGCTTACTCGTACCCCACACAAGCTTTCAAAGGGTGTTGTTTTGATGGGCAGTGCCCTTGAGCTGCCCTATGACAGCAGTAAGAAAGAGGAGAGTTACGTCTAGCTTAGGTTTACAGGGATGAGCTGGAGTCTAGAGAACAGGACCCAAAGAAGTGGCTGTGATCACATTTCTTTTTGGGGATTCTCTTTTTTTTGTTGTTTGACATTTCAGACATAGAATCATATTGCAAGTCCCAAGTTTATGTCAATGAATGAGGAGATAAGAATTCACAAATGATGTTGAACAGAAAATGTATGAAAATGGAAATGATAATTTGTGTTGACATCTTGTCAAAACTGAGCTTTAGTACTTTGTTGTAAAGGTAGGTTACTGGAGAAGTAATGAAATGAAATATTTATTATTCTGCCCAGAGAGAAAGATTTGAAATATTTTAACCTACCAAATTAAGACTTGTTACAGAAGAATAAAGCAATTCAGCCCAAACTATAGTACTACAACCTCAACATTTGATTACAACTTAGATCTACGGTAGATGTAAAGATGATAATAAAGAGGGTTATGGTATATGAAAATATTTAAGCACAGCAATGAACATAGCGATCCTAGAGAATACAGGAAGATACAACCGAAATGAAGAGATAATGTTTCTTGCAGCTTAGGAACTTGTCTCTTACATTGTCCATTTTACGTTCACTCAGTGATGGGTGCAGTACAGCGAGCAGCCAAGTTGAAAACAATGTAAACTTACATAGTAATGTGACAGAAGAGTCCATTTAAAAAGGGATAAAATAAAGGTTGGTGTTTCCTGAATTTGACACAAACTATCTGTCTGTATTTAGAAGAAATTGACACTTACAGAGAAAAATGTGCCACTATCACTTCTCTACCAGTTCAAAATGCAATTGATTTCATTTCATGGACAAGGCAACCAGAGGCTAAACAAAATAGCTTGTATTCATGTCCATGATAACACGGGAAATCTTCCTTAATACTTAATTCAATTAATTTCCAAAATACATTTCTATGAGGAGGCATTAAATATAATTATATATAATCTATATGTACCTACATATTTAATTGTATATGAAATACTAATGTGTTAATTCATTTGTTAATATTAATTCAAGGTATAGACAGGACTGAGTTCCTTTGTGGAGATTCTGTGGGAGGATTCCTCTCCTTGTTCATGCAGGTGGTTAGCAGAATCCAGTTGTTTTTCCTAATAGGACTGGGATCCTGTTTTCTTTCTGGCTCTCTGAGGGCTTTTACTGGCTTCTAAAGGCCACCTGCAATCCTTGGCTCATGGTCCAGTTCCTTCAGCGGAGCCAGTAGGTAAGTACCTCTCATATGTCCAATTGCTCTTTCTTTTCTCCCATCTCTCTGAACCACTCTTCTGCTTTCCTGTTTCACTTTTAAGGTCCGATGTGATTATGTTGCACCTGACTGGATAATCCAGAATAATCTTCCTATTTTAAGATCAACTCATTAGCAACCTTAATTCTATCTCTAAAATAAATTCTTCATGCATATATGTATGTATATATGTAAGGGTTCGTGTACGCATGACCACTTGGTAAGGATTAAATGAGATGCTATGAGCAAAAATATTGAGTGTATAAAATGAGGATTCCAATCTTTCTTCATTGTACTGAGAAGGGTAACCAAACTTCTTTTGTATTTTTACTAAAGGCACTGAAAAATAGCTCAAGCCACAGCATAAAGTCCAGTGTTTTGACTTTCCATAAAATGTTTTTAATTTGGACGAATTGCTGAAAGTGTAAATGCTATCTCTTTTTCTGAATAACTTTAAACAGCTGGCAGAATGACATTTTGCCCCTTTGGAAATTTTAAATGTAAACTCTGTGTTTAGTATATTGTCTAAACATAATTCAGCATCATTTAAAAGCTTAAAATTCTGTTACTGTGATATTAATCATCTGTCATTTAATTTTTTTGTAATATTGCAGATTGTGTCTTTTTCTTCCTAGAACACAATTTTTAATTCACAAAGAAAATAAAGACTATTAAATATTAGACTTTATGTATAGAAATATTGTCATTTCATTATTAAATCTACTCTAAAAAGGAAATACAGTTAAATAAAGGAATTTTAAAATGCTTTCATTGTTTTCCATTTATCTGAGAGTCTTCAATCTTCTTTCCTTAAGAAAGCTAAGCATTTGGATGGAGTAGCTAACTTCAGTCCATATTTAAGCTCAAGTCTGAAACTTATCAGGAAAATTCTTAGCAAAGATCTTTAGTTGTAACATATCAGAAAGACATTTGACATTTTGAAACCAATTTTTAAGCTTTGGGTTTTTTTGGTATTTCTCAAATCTCAATCAGTCTAACAACTCCTCCTTCTTTTTGTGTTCACATCATTCTTTTTCTTTTCCTCCTCCAATTTCTTGTTGCTTTGTTGATTTTCTGAGTTTAAGAGCTGTTTCCTGAATAAAGTCTGAAGCTTGACCACATTTTGTGTTATCTAAACATATCACAGAGAATATTTTACATTTGCATTTCTCTGTCAAAATGAAAAAATGATGCAGCGACTTAATTCATGGTGATACACAATGTATTTGTAAATAAACATTTTTGAAATAATACAAATGAAGACATAATGTCACAGTACAATGGATGTATTTGAATACAATTAAATTTGATGTTTAAAAATTCACAAAGTGAATATTTGCTCATAATTGTGCTGGAAGTATTAAACATTAAATATGATGATCTCAGGCAATTTGGTGGAAATATTTTTTTCAGATCTTCACAAACCACCTTATTAAGATAAATGATCATGCCGGGTCTTATATTTATGACAGTATAGATATTCTTGATGTAAGACAAACAAAATCCAACTAAAATTTTTTGGATTATTGGCAATAATGTTGTTCTCAGTTTTAGGATTAAAAAATAAAAGTTAAGAAGTTCATAACATTGCTTCAGACTATTATAAAGATTTCTCAAACAGAAGTTTATACAATTTATTGTTATTTTAAACATTGTTATTTATAAGTTATGATGTAATTAAGAAATTGTAATGAATTAGTTGCAGCATGATCAATTTAACATTTTGATAAACAGAAGTAGAACATTTTGGAGTGACATCTATAGAATTACAAATTCAGTGGCATAGAATCGTAGAATAGCCTATGGTATTTTTAAAAGTACAACCAACATTTTTTAAAAGAAAAGCTGAATATTTCACTTTATTTTCCCAAACTTCTGTCATCAGATGCTAGTGTCCCTCAGTCATATACTTTTTCATCTTCTACTTTGAATCACTTTTAACTCTCTTAATTTTCCAGGATATAATGTAATTGCAGGATGATTGGAATAACGTCGTTGACCTTGCTACAGTGGTTATTTTATTTTTCAGGACAGATAAGATACTCTTGTGCTATTATTATAACGTAGTTGATTCTAAGTCACATTTTTTTTCATATTTCAGTATGTTTGAAATTAGGAGGTATATTACAAAGACTGTAAAGCAGGTGAACGCCATGATGTTGTAGCTGTCATTTTTTTTTGTGCATGTGCCTCAAAGCTTACAGAACAGGAATTAGTAACTTGGAAGAAAATTCTGGCAATAACACTAGAGCTGTACTTAAGAGAAACACAAAGAATGATATTATGTAGACAAACAAAAATTTTGAACCTCCAAGTTAAAAAGTAAATCAGGAGTGTCAGATTTCGAATGTGAAGAAATTTTAGAAATATTTTAATTTTTGTCTTGTGTCTATGTTTGATATATAGCTTCCACTTGGAAATAACTATAATTCACTGAATTTTATTTTTTATTGTATACTCTTTTTCTTTCTTAGAGATGCAGTCTCACTCTGTCGGCCAGACTGGAGTGCGGTGCCACCACCTTGGGTCACTGCAACCTCCGCCTCCCAGGTTCAAGTGATTCTCCTGCCTCAGCCTCCTGAGTAGCTGGGACTACAGGTGCGTGCCATCACGCTCTGCTAATTATTTGTATTTTTAGTAGAGATGGGGTTTCACTGTGTTAGCCAGGATGGTCTTAATCTCCTGACCTCGTGATCTGCCCACCTTGGCCTCCCAAAGTGCTAGGATTACAGGCGTGAGCCACCACGTCTAGCCAATTCACTGAATTTTAAAGTGTGAAGTGACTTGGCTTTTTAAGGTTTTATAATCGATCATAATAATTGTACGTATTTATGGAGTACACAGTGATGTTGTGATACATACAATGTATAGTGATCAGATCAGGGTTGTTATCATATCTATCATTCAAATACATATTATTTCTTTGTGTTGGAAACATTCAATATCCTCCTTCTACCTATTTGAAACTATATTATCAAGTATAGTCATTCTATATTGCTATAGAAGAAAAGAATTTATTTCTCCTATCTAGCTGTAATTTTGTATCCCTTAACAAATCTCTCCCCATCTCCCCTTTTCCCCTGTCCTCCCTGGCCTCTCATATCCTCCATTCTACTTTTGACTTCCAGGTGATCAACTTTTTTTAGCTTCCACATATGAGTGAGAACATGCATTGTTTAGCTTTCTGTTTCTGGCTTATTTCATTGAACATAATGCCCTCCAGTTCTATCCATGTTGCCATGAATGATAGGATTTAATCTTTTTTATGGCTGAATATTATTCAATTTTGTATTTATGACACAATTTCTTTCTTTATTCATCTGGACACCTAGATTGATTCCGTATCTTGGCTATTGTGAATAGTGCTTCAATGCACATGAGAGTGCAAATGTCTCTTTGATATACTGATTTCCTTTCCTTTGGATAAATGCCCAGTAGTGGGAGTGCTGGATCATATGGTAGTTCTATATGTAGTTTTTTTGAGAAACCCCCATACTCCTCTCCATAGTAACTGTGCTAGTTTATATTCCCACCAACAGGGTGAAAGAGTTCTCTTTTCTCTGAATCTTCACCAGCATTTGTTATGTTTTATATTGTTAACAGGCATTCTAACTGGGGTAACATAATACCTCATTGTGGTTTTGATTTGCATTTCCCTGATAAATAGTAATGGGCATTTTTTTCACTCATTTCTTGGACATTTCTATATATTCTTTTGATATTTGTTGTTTTTTTGTTTTGTTTTGTTTTCTTTTTTCCCCGAGACAGAGTCTCACTCTGTTGCCAAGGCTGGAGTGCAATGGCATGATCTCAGCTCACTGCAACCTCCTCCTCCCAGGTTCAAGCGATTCTTGTGTCTCAGCCTCCTGAGTAGCTGGGATTGCAGGGGTGTGCCACCACACCCGGCTAATTTTTGTAGTTTTAGTAGAAATGGGGTTTCACCATGTTGGCTAGGCTGGTCTGGAACCCCTGACCTCAAGTGATTTGCCAGCCTCAGCCTCCCAAAGTGTTGGGATTACAGGTGTTAGTCACCACCCCGGCCTACCCATTTTTTAAATAAATAGTTTCTCCTTTCCCTTTCCCTTTCATTTCCTTTCCTTTCCTTCTCTCCCTCCCTCCCCTCCCTCCCTCCTTTTTCCTTCCCTCCCACCCTCCCTTCCATTCTTCCTCCTTCCTCCTTCCTTCCTTCTTTCTTTTCTGTTGAGATGGTCAAATTTCTTGTATATTCTGCATATTAATCACCTGTTGGATGAATTCTTTGCACATATTTTCTTCCATTCTGTTGGCTTTCTTTTCACTCTCTTGATTATTTCACTTGCTGTGCAGAAGCTTTTAGGTTTGATATAATCCCATTTGTTTATTTTTGCTTTTGTTGCCTATGCTTTTGAGGTCTTATTCATATAATGTTTTTCCATACCAATGTCTGAAAATGTTTTCCCTGTATTTCCTTCTAGTAGCTTAATAGTCTTGGGTCTTACCTTTAGTTCATTTTGAGTTACTTTTTGTGTAGGGTGAGATGTCCAGTTTTTTTCCCAGATCATTTATTGAAGAGTCTCTCCTTTCCCCCAAGATATGTTCTTGGTGCCTTTGTCAAAAATCAGTTGGCTGTAGATGTGTGAATTTATTTCTTCATTCTCTATTCTGTTCCATCGGTGTGTGTGACCATTTTTATGCCAGCACCATGATGTTTCTCTGTTACTAGAGTTTTGTAGTATATGTCAAAGTCTGATAGTGTTATGACCCCAGGTTTGTCTTTTCGTTTAAGATTGTTTTGACTATTCAGGGTCTTTTGTGGTAACATCCAAATTTTAGAATTTTTTTTATTTTTCTGTAAAGAATGTCATTGTTATTTTGATAAGGATTGCATTGAATCTGTAGATTGCTTGGCTAGTGTGGTTATTTTAACAATATTAATTCTTTTGATTAATGAGCATGGGATTTTTTTCATTTATTTGTATCTTCAATTACTTTCATAAGATTTTTTTAGTTTATTTTGTAG
The DNA here is from genome assembly GCF_028885625.2 of Pongo pygmaeus. NCBI lineage: Eukaryota > Metazoa > Chordata > Mammalia > Primates > Hominidae > Pongo > Pongo pygmaeus. The sequence continues at coordinate 149,391,230 of NC_072373.2, read as the reverse complement.
CGGTTTTTCACCTCCTTGGTTAAATTTATTTCTAGGTATTTTTTTTGTAGCTATTGTAAGTGCGATTGACTTCTTAATTTCTTTTTCAGGTAGTTTGTGGTTTGGGTAGAGGAACACTATTGATTTTTGTATGTTAATTTTGTATCCTGCAGCTTTACTGCATTTTTTCTATCAGTTTTGATGGTTTATTGGTGGAGACGTTAGGTTTTTCTATATGTAAGATCATGTCATCAGCAAATAGGGACAATCTGAGCTTTTTGCTTTCCCATTTAAATTCCCTTCATTTTCTTGTTTTGCTTAATTTCTTTAGCTAGGACTTCCAGTACTGTGTTGAATAAGAGTGGTGAGAGTGGGCATCCTTGTCTTCTTTCAGTTCTCGGAACTAAAAGCTTTTCCCAGTTCAGTATATTAGCTGTGACTTTGTCATATATAACCTTTATTGTGTCAAGTTACTTTTCCTCTATACCTAATTTATTGACAGTTTTTATTATAAAGGGATATTAAATTTTATCAAATGCTTTCTTCCGTATCTATTGAGAAGATCATATGGTTTTTGTTCTTCATGCTCTGATGTGATGTATTATGTTTATTGATTTGTGTGGGTTAAGTCATACTTGCATTTCTGACATAAATCCCACTTGATCACAGTGTACTAACTTTTGATGTGCTGTTGGATTTGGTTTGCTAGTATCTTATTAAGGATTTTTGCATCTATGTTAATCAGGGATATTGGCCTACAGTTTCCTTGTGTGTTTTCTTTGTCTGGATTTGCTATCAGGATAATGCTGGCCTCATAAAATAAGTTATAAAAATACCTTCACCTTCAATGTTTTGGAATAGTTTAAGAAAAAATGGCATTAATTTTTCTTTTAAGGTTCAGTAGAATTCAGTGGTGAAGCCATCTGCTTCTGGACATTTAATTGTTGAGAAACTTACATTGCTGATTCAATCTCATTACTTGTTATTATTCTGTTGATGTTTTCTATTTCTTTTTGTTCATTCTTGGTAAGTGATATGTTTTCAGGAATTTACTCATTTCCTCTAGGTTGTCAAATTTGTTTCCTTATAGCTGTTCACAGCAGTCTTGAATGATCCTTTGTAATCCTGCGGTATCCATTATGATGACTCCTTTTCTGTTTCCCATTTTATTTATTGGAAGCTTCTCTCTTATTCTTAATGACAGTTTGTTGATTTTGTCTATTTTTTATTCATCTTGTTTTGTTAATCTTTAATATATGTTTTAGTTTCAATTACATTTATTTCTGCTCTGATCTTTATGATTTCATTCTATTAATTTTGGGATTGGCTTTACCTTGCTTTTCTAGTTCTTTAAGATGCATTGTTATGTTGCTCACTTGAAATCTTTCTAGATTTTTGATGTAGGCACATAGTGCTGTTAAATTCCCTCTTAATACTGCTCATGCATATCCCATAGGTTTTGGTATTTTGTGTTTCTACTTGTTTCAAGGAATTTTTTGAACTTCAATTTCTTTTTTTACCAGTTGGTCATTCAGGAGCATGTTGTTTAACTTCCATGCATTTGTATAGTTTCAAATGTTTCTTTTGTTACTAATTTTTTGTTTAATTCCATTATTTTTGAGATGTGTTTTGTCCATCTCTCTCCTAATCTGGGAAGTTCACAGCAATTTAATATTTTTCTACAATTTTCTCCCTTCTCTTCTTCTGCAGTGCTCATAATGTGAACATTTATTTATTTAATAATGTCCCACAAATTCTTTAGGTTTTCTTTATTAATTTTTATTATTCTCTTACTCTTTTTTACTTTTTAAATTGTTTGTCAGCTTGTGTTATTTCAAATGATCTTTCCTGAAGTTCAGGAATTCTTTTTTCTGCTTGGTCTATGCTATGAAACTATTTTTTTTTTCATTTCATTCATCGAATTCTTCAGCTGTTAGGATTTCTGTTTGGTTCTTTTTTTGTAATATCTATTTCTTTGTTGAATTTTTCATTCAAATCATGAATTATATTACTGATTTCATTCAATTAGCTATCTGTATTCTCTTCTATCTAACTGAATTTCATTAAGATTATTATTTTAAATTCTTTTTCTAGCATTTTGTATATTTTCTCATTGATGTCTGTTGCTGGATAATAATTGTGTTCCTTTGGAGTTGTTACATTTCCTTGCTTTTTCAGGTTTGATGTGTCCTTACACTGATTTCCATACATCTGGTGTAACAGTCATCTCTTCCAATTTTATGAAGTAGGTTTCATAGGGAAATACATTTCTAAGAATGGGTCTTGGAGTGTCAGTTTGCTGGGGTGCATTGGCTTTGGTTATAAGTGGATGAAGTAGTATCATCTCTATGTCATTTCTTCAGCTGTCATCTATGCTAGTGATGTTTGCAAGTATCTCAAAGACATAGGCTATAGTGGCCATGGTGTGGCTTTGCTGTGGGTAGGTTCATCAGGCTGTTTTTCAGGTCAGAGGCATGTACCTGCCCCAGGTCGACTGACTTGGGACTGGTATTAGGGCTATAGGTCTGTTCCTCTGGCTAAGATCACATACACATGGTTGCTTGAATGGTCTGGGGGCATACCTGCCAGGAACAGCCCATGGGGATGTTTCTCAGACCCAGGACATGGGCATACAGCTTTTCACCTGGCCTGGGAGTGTGTCTGCTGGGGTGGCCCATATGGATGTTTCTCAGGAGCAGGAAGTGGGTGCAGTACTACTCAGTTGGCCTGGAGGCTGACATGCCAGGGGCAGGCAGCTCTAGGGCTGTTTCTTGGGCCCAGCAGACACACAGCTGCTTGACTGGCTGTGGGCTTGCCTTCCAGGGGCAGCTTGTGGAGCTGTTTCTCACTCCAAGGTTGTGGGTGCACAGATGCTTGGTTGGCCTGGGGTGGTCAGCCAAGGGGACATGTACAGCTGTTCTCAAGCCCTAAAGCAGGTACAGGGCCACTGGGCAGGCCAGGGGCTTATCTGTAGTGGGATGGGTACCATGGGGCTATTTCTTAGGCCCTGGGTAAAAGTATGTTGCCACTCCACCAGCTAAGGACCATGTCAGCTGCTCAGATACTTGAGGGCCTCCACCACATACAGGAAAGTATGAAGTGGTTTGGTTGGCTAAGGGCAGTTTCACAATGGGCAGGACTACCAGACTGTTCCTCTGGCTGGAAGTAAGGGGAATAGTAGTTGGTTTCCCTACTATGCACAACTCAAAGTCACAAGTGATCCTGGGCCCAAGCTCTGTAGTGCTGAGGTTGTGGCATTCAACTACCAATGTGGGCTTGGCATAATGAAGATGGTGCCCCAGTGCTGGGAAGGTGAAGTGGCTCCTGCCCCCCACCAAGGAGGGCACAGTTTTTTCTCCCAACAGGAAGTAACTCGTGATGCCAGGCAAATTCAATCCATGTGAGGAAGATGGTACTGCAGAGGCTGCATACTTCCACTGTGTCCTCCTGAACTTCCAGTCACCAGAGGTGCCTCTCCACTCCCCAAATACATTCTAACAATCCCCCTTTGACACTGCAGATAAATCTTTCCTGTTTATTCATTACCTTGGTTCTTTCTTGTTGGGGGATAGATGTCAGGTGTCTCTAGGTGTCATTTTGCTGACATTTTCCTTTATCGGTATGCATAGTTTTGACACATGATTAAAATGTCAACATAAGACTTGATGATTTTGATTTCAAAATATATTATTTTGTTATATGTTACATATATGGTATAAAAAATTAAGTGTTATAATTGTATATTATATGTTATAAGAAATGTTATGATTTAATTGACAATTTTAAAATAGTACATAAAATAAATTTAGACTCAATGGTTATAACAATTTGGTCAGAAAATTTAAGGGAAGGTCCACACTCTTCCTCATTTATGAAGGTTTTGAGAAGTGACATTTACCTATTCAAAAATTGAATATCCCATATAGAGTTAGCAAATACATTGTTTTGCTTTATTTCTCCTGTAGTCTTCTTACTCCCTAACAAGGAGTAAATGTAAAACTTTAGGTAACTATTTACAAGGCAATTTACGAATGCTTTTGACATTGAAATTGAACTACAAGGTTATTTTAAAACTTGTACCCTCTCTGTAAGAATAAATTAGACTACAGAGAGGAAAAGGTTAATGAGACAAATGTAAGATGCATTTAAACTTCGATTTCACTTGTCATTTCATTTGTTCCATCTCATCAGACCTGCCGGCATGACAATTTTGAAATTCTCATTTTGACGGAGAAAAAGTTACAAAGGAGTAATAACAAATTTCTTTACACAGAAATAAAACATATTTTCCTGATGTCATGATATTCAAGAATTCAGTGAAAATGTGCAGAAATTACAAAGAGAAATAAAATGCACATCTTTTTGTAGTGACCCATATATAAATCACATATCTCAAACTGGTCTAACATAAAATCAGTGTTTGTGTTTTCATAGTATTTCAAATTAAAAAAAAAAAAAAACAGCTACCCTAGTTTTCAATTGTGTAATGTAAAGTAGCAACAGAAATTCTCGGGAATAAAAAAAAAGAAAATAAAAATCTGGAGGAATAAATAGCAACCAACATCCAAACCCAAAAAGCAGCAGATAAACTGGCATTTCAATTATCCATATATTACACATCTTTTTTCTTCATTGTACATCACCAATAGCTGTGAGGCTGGAGTACTCCTAAGTATGATTTTGACAGTAGCTCATCAACTCTTCCAGTGTAAAAATATGCTTATTTGCTGAAGTTTCACTGTTGTTTTTATTTGTTTAAAAGAAATGTTATGTATGCATTATGAAGTATCTGCAGGTGTAATTTCCTTATGTGGTTGTAGAGGTTGCCAAAATGGAAGACAATGAACAATTCATTATCTATTGGAGTAGGTGAAAAATTGATAAGCTTTCAATCAACATGTCTCACTATATTTCTTGCAACAGTATGCTTACTTCCAAGCAGAGTATAGGAAAAAATCTTCAGAACATGGTAACCTTAGAAGAAATCCAATTTACCACATTAGCTGAAAGAGACACCAGGACTACAATATCCAGAAAGGAAGTACTTAAAATTACTTGAGGCATATACATATGACTTATAGTTTCATAGCTGATTATAGGCAGTGACTCCTACACCATATTTACCTGTATATATATACAGCACATTACCATATGCTGCTCTAGATACCTGGAGAAGGTAGAGTAAGAGAGAAGCTTCTGGTTTTAGTTAATATGGATAATAGTAATAGTTACATTAATTTTCAATTTCAGTAAACTTAATCCAGGATTCAGACACTCAATAAATCCTTTTTTTTTTTTTTTTTTTGAGACAGAGTCTTGCTCTGTCGCCCAGGCTGGAGTGCAGTGGTGCCATCTTGGCTCATTGCAAGCTCCGCCTCCCGGGTTCACACCATTCTCCGGCCTCAGCCTCCCAAGTAGCTGGGACTACAGGCGCCCGCCACCACGCCTGGCTAATTTTTTTGTATTTTTAGTAGAGACGGGATTTCACCGTGTTAGCCAGGATAGTCTTGATCTCCTGACCTCGTGATCCGCTCGCCTCGGCCTCCCAAAGTGCTGGGATTACAGGCGTGAGCCACCACACCCAGCCAATAAATCCTTTTTAAATGTATTATACATGCTAAGTTTTAAGATATACATTTATTTTAGATATATGTTCTATTTTCAATTTTTTTCAATATTCTACTACTTTATGAGTACTTCTTAAATTAGATCATCATAGAGCATTTTTAAGAAGAAAAAAAGAACTTCCCTAGAAACAATGTCTTTCTCTTAATTTTTCAGGATAAATTTATATATGCAAATTTGACTCATAATTTTAAATCAAGATAGCTCATTATATCTGCTGTCCAAAATATATGTAGTGAATTACTAGAGTTACAGTCATAGCTTAGAATGGGAACAGATCAGATCAGGAGTTTAATAGAATTAAGGACAGCTCAGTCAGTAAGTGTCTTTAAAGTATCTATGAGAATTTCTCTTGAGCCCTTAATTGTTCAATTTTAAACTGCCTTCAGCATTTAGCTAGGGCATTTGCAACTGGGAGTATGCCTTGGAAGACAGTTTTGCTCCAGGCTTAGAAGTAGCTAGGAATAGTCACAACAGCGAAATGTGTGTTGGATCTGTATCGGCATTTCTAGGATACCATTCCTTATAGACATTGTCTCATTTTTTTTTTTGTTTACCTTCAACTGATGAATATAAAAAAAATCCTCCATTGCATCAAAGGCTTTGCATTAGAACTTAAAACCATTTATAAACAAAACATCTAACTGAAGAAGTTTTCAACATCTTTTATTGTACAGCTGTCCTTGCACTTACTAGCACCATCCCAATATCCTGAGGCCTACCTTGGTAAATCACCTTCCAATATCTCCCAATGTCATGCTGTGCCCTTTTCCTTCTGTTCTCTCATTGACACTTTAACAAGTATTCTTGAGAACCTACTAAATGCCAGGTATTGCGTTTATAGCTTTTAATACAAATATAAATAAAACATGATCATCAGTCTTGGGGAAGAGAGAGCTTCATAGGCTGGTGGTTAAGATATATTATATTTAGAACAATGACCTTGATATATACAAAAATAAAATGAAAGTACAAAAGAAGAGTAGCAAGAATGACTTGAACAGTCAGGGAAGGTTTCTTTGAAAAGGCTACGTGTGAACCTACTCTGATGGATGATTTTCCAAGGCAAAAGAAGAAAGAAAATTTCAGATATTATATAAATAGGCATAGAGAATACACAGCATGTGTGTGGAATGCTAGACACTTTCAATAGTGGAAATAGGAGGTGGTGGAATGCCAAATGAAACTCTTGACCCCACTTTCCTGCCTGTGACTGCTACTCTGTCAAGGCTTTCCATTGGTCATTTCCAATTAGTACCAAAGGTTACGGGAGCCCTGTCCACACAGGCAAGGCTCCTAGGGTCAACAGGCAGTGAGGAGGGATGCAAAACAAATGTTAATAGCAATAGGGTTCTGTTAACTATTGAATGGAAATGGTGAAAATGGAAGACAAATGACAGTCTACCTCTTTGTCCTTCAGCGACTACTCTTGTCTTTCTTCCCCGTGTTCCCTAAAGAAGGAATGAACAAAATACCCTCAGCTTTCCTATCAGGTTGGCATATCATGGTATCAATTCAGTCACACTCGTACCTCAAACCTAAAATGTTAGCTAATGTTTTTGTTCTTTTTTTTTAAAGATATCAAGAAAAAATGAGGAGAAAATTGATAACATATATTTATTTTTTTTAGTTCTTTTCTCTGTAGCTGACCATAGGCAAGCCTCAGTAGGAATCATACCTGTCTTTGTCCTCCAATTCGATGTCCCTTTTACTCTACCAGTATCCCAAATGGATGGATTTATTTACTGGTGGGGTTATGCAATTTTTAATTCTCACAAAATCTAAGTGCTTTGTCATCTTGCCTTTATTTTTATTTTTTTTCCATTGACCTAATTGTTACACAATGAAGTACTAAAACTTCAGTAAACCCAGTAACCCCCTTCAATTCTGTGTTTTTCTTGCTTACATTCTATAGAAGCAACTCATTTTCACTATGTAATTGAGCTCAACCAGGCTAACAATATAATGAACGCTTTCTCTCCCTGTTCAGCAGCTTGCAGCATCAAAAATGATTATGGAGCAGTCTCAGCTTCCAATTTAATCAAACAAGTACTGTGTTCTACCATGAACACTAAAACCTCTAAGTGTATATAGTATAAGATTATGAGATGGAAGCAAAAATTCCTTGTCTTAGTTTGCTTGGGCTGTCATAAAAATAAATACCAAGACTGGGTGGATTCAACAACAGAAATTTATTTTCTCATAGTTATGAAAGCTGGATGTCTAAGATCAGGATACCAGCATTGTTGGGTTCTGGTGAGGGCTCTCTTTCTGGCTTGCAGAAAGCTGACTTCTTGCTTTGTGCTCACATGGCCTTTCCTCAGTGTGTGTGTGTGTGTGTGTGTGTGTGTGTGTGTGGTGTAAACAGAGGTGATATCTTTCTCTTCCTCTTCCTACAAAACCACCAATCATATCAAATTAGAGCCCCATTCTATGCACTCACTTAACATTAATTACCTCCTAAAAGCCCTATCCCCAAATACCGTCACATTGAGGGTTAGGGCTTCAAAATATAAATTTTGGGGGGACACAAGTCATAGTGCCCCTTAATATAGTTATCGTATATAACAGCAAGATAGAGACCGCTTTACCTCTACTCATTAATTCCTAAATTCATGAATTATGAGGAAGGAGACACCATATCTTGGTCCTTGATTTCATGCATACACTGCATCCTAGAGGAAAGTTCCATAGCATTGCAGGGCATTATCTCTCAAATGGTACCTTAACTGAGCCTTCATCAGGCCATTCCAATGTTCTATCTACTGAAGGTAAAGCATATTTAATGTGAAAATATATATATTTTTATGAAGACAAATTGTTCTCTCCTTCATTATGGAAAGTATTAACACTTCCATCTGACGGCTGGCTGGTCAGCCAGGAAAACATTTCTATTTCAGAGGCTCAATATTGGCCTGTGCTGTTGGCAGACTGGGCAATAAGCAGTGGTGGCATTCCAACCAGCCATTGTAAGAAGTCTGTAAGGTTCAACTAATGCATAGCCACCATCTTTACCAATTTGTAAATGGGCCTATTGAGCAAGCAAGGGGCTAGGGAATGAAAGGAGAAAACTGTCTGGCATCCAGAGGAAGGGCTGTGATATCAAATGAATTATTGAAAAGCTCCCCTGCAGTAGACATTTCATGAGACTATTTCCATGGGAACATCTTCGCATTCTGTTGGTTTCAACCTCCTTGTTACAATTCTTCTAGTCCTGTTCTTTTTAGCCAATCTGTCTTAGTCCGTTTGATGTGCTATAATAAAATACTATGGACTGTACAGCTTTTAAACAACCGAAAATTATTTTATACAGTCCAGAGGCTAAGAGGTCCAATCTGCACCAACAGATTTGTTGTCAAGTGAGGGCTTGTTCCTCCTAGATGGCACCTTCTAGCTGTGTTCTCACGTAGTGGAAGGGTCAAGACAGCTGTCTAAGGCCTCTTTTATAAGGGCACTAATGCCATTCATGAGGGCTCTGCCCTCATTATCTAATCACCTCCTGTCTTAGATCATTTTGTGCTGCTCTAACAGAATACCTGAAACTGGGTAATTTACAAAGAACAGAAATTTATTTCTCACAGTTCTGGAGGCCAGAAAGTTGATGATCAATATGCCAGCATCTGGTGCCTGGTGAGGGCCTTCTTGTTGCATCTTCCATGATGGATGATAGAGGGGCGAGCAGCAAGCTAGGCAAACATTGAATGAAGCCTTTTCCTTAATCCCATTAATGAGGGAGAAGCCCTCACTAATTAGTATGGCCTAATCACCTATTAAAAGCCCCACCTCTTAATACCATCACATTGGCCACACCTGAATTTTGGAGGAGAAATATTCAAAACATAGCACCTTTTGAAGGTCCCACCTCCTAATGCCATCAGATTGGCGATTAGGTTTTCAACAAAGAAAAAATTATTCCTTCACCACTGGCTTCTTCCTTCACTTCCCTTCCCTCCCCTTCTTTTCCTTTACCCGTAAATAAAGATGTAGGAATAAAGAACACATTCCAGGGAAGTCTGAGCCATCTGTTTACGAAACTATACTTTACAGACATGCTTGACACAGCATGAAATGCTGTCATGAAATTCACTTTTTTGATTCTTTACATTAAATAGCATCCTTTTTAATGGGAAGTTCAAGTCACATAGTAACATGATGCCCCATGTTCAAGTGTTCAGACTCAATCAGGTAGAAGAAATCTAAAGTCTACTTTTGAAATGGAGAATCATTGTTGCCATAACAGAATCCCCCATGGGAATTTGTCAGAAGATCCGTTCAGTATTTTAATCTGCTACAGATATGTTCTATTTTATTTGGTTTGCTGAGTATGAGGTCCAAGTGGAGGGCTAACTTGTATGGCAGGTTTAGAGTAGTACAGACCTTTTATTTCTTTGTGTCCAATTTAAAACTGTCTTTTAGATTACATAGCAAAATATTTGAAGCTGCATACTTAGATGTGATGTATATTATCTCCAACACTCAGACTTTCTTCAAGTATGTGTCACTTGTTTTGTGGGCTGTAAATGGCTCCACAACTTATCTCTTATTTTTCAGGGGCTCTTTTAACATGGCCAAGACCACTGTGTTCCCAGAAATCTCACTGATTTGGCAGGTGGTGTTTGGAGTTAATTTCCCAGCATCTACCAATGTGTTTAAGTCAATTAGAACTTTTTTCTGTGTCCTGCCTGGCATATTCAGTTAGCATAATATCATCAAAATAATAAAGCCAAATGTGATATTTCATATAATCACAAAAATATCAAGATTTTGCTTGTCTATTATAATATTAGGCAGGAAATCAGAAAAAAAATCCTCATGTAAGTAGTAAAAATGTACTTTTGCCCTTGCTATAAAAAATAAAATAGCTTCTAATTATGTTTACTAATAGAAATTAAAGAGAAAAATGCTCTATCAAAAGCTGCAGAGCAAGATAGCTGAATAGAACTCTCCAGGAATTTCCCCCCTATGCACACAAAGGAACACCAAATTGAACAACTATCCACACAAAAATACTTCCATAGAAACAAAAATTATGTTGAGCAATCACAGTACCTGGTTTTAATCTTATATCAAAGAAAGAGGCATCGAAGAAGGTAGAAAAGGCAGTCTTAAATTGCCTTTGCCACCCCTCCTCCATTCACTAGCTGCAGCCATGTGTATTGAGAGAGGATCTCAGTGGATACGGTAGGAAGAGCAAAGTGATTGTGGGACTTTGCATTGGAACTCAGTGGTGCTCTGTCATAGTGAAAAGCAAAACAGGACAGAATTCCACTGGCATCCATTTGGTAGGAGCATTTAAATGAGACTCTGCCAGAGGAGAATTGTCCATACCAAAATTGGGACCTGAGTTCTGCAAAGCCTTGTTACCATGGGCTAAAGTGCTCTGGGGTCCTAAAGAAACTTGAAAGGCAGGGTAGTCCATAAGGCCTGCAATTTCTTGGCAAACCCAGGTGCTGTGCTGGGCTCAGAGCCAGGTGACTTGGCATGCACATAACCCAGTGAAACATGAGCTAGGGCATACAAAGGAGTGCTTAGCTCCTGGATAACATTTATAGACTCATCATGGGCTAGAAGGGAACCCACTGCCCTAAAGAGAAAGACTCAATTCTTGCAGAATTCATCATCTGCTGACTAAAGAACACTTGGGTCTTGAAAAAGCATCAGCAGTAGCCAGAAAAAAAGTCACCATAGACTTTGGGCAAGACCAAGTACTGTGCTGGATTCAGGTGTGACCCATCACAGTTCCAGTGGTGGTGGCCACAGGAGTGCATGCATCACCCCTTCTCTAACTCCAGGCAGCTCAGCACAGAGACATGCTGTTTGCCTGGGGAAAAGTAAAGTGTGAGAACAAGAGTCCCTGCCTGGTAATCCAAGGAATTTTCCCTGATCTTACCCAAGACCACCAAGGTAACGCCTCTATGAGTCTGCTAGAGTCATAGTGTTACTGAGATTGAAGTGCCTCCTAATGCACATATGGCTGCAGTGACCATATACTTAGGTCACAATACTCAATTTCCTTGGACAGGTACAAACAAGCCCAGATTGGGAAGATTAGAATACCTAACTCTTTGATGCCCAGACACTGACTAACATCCAAGAGCATCAAGACCATCCAGGAAAACATTACCTCAACCAAATGAACTAAATAAGGCAAGAGTGACCAATTACAGAGTGAGAGATATATCTGAACTTTCACATAGAAATTTCAAAATAGCTGTTTTAAGCAAGTTCAATAAAATCCAAGATAACACAGAGAGGGAATTCAGAATCCTGTCAGATAAATATAACAAAGAGATTGAAATAACTTAAAAGAATCAGGGAGAAATTTTGGAGGTAAAAAATTCAATTGACAAACTAAGAATGCATCACAGTCTTTTAATAGCAGAATTGATCAACAAGAAAAAAGAATTAGTGAGCCTGAAAAAGGCTACTTGAAAATACAGTCAGAAGAGACAAAGAAAAAAGAACAAAAAACAATGAAGCATACTTACAGATCTAGAAAATAACCTCAATTCTAAGAGTTATTGGCCTTAAAGAGGAAGTAGAGAATGAGAAAGAGGTAGAAAGTTTATTCAAAGGGATAACAGAGAAATTCCCACACTTAGAGCAAGATATCAGTATCCAAGTATAAGAAGGTTCTAGAACACCAAGCAGATTAAACCCATAGAAGACATCCTCAAGGCATTCAATAATCAAACTCCTAAGGGTCAACGATAAAGAAAGGATCTTAAGAACAGCAACAACAGGAAAAACAAAACAAAACAAACAAACAAAAATCACAAACATACACTGAAGTTCCAATACATCTGGCAGCAGACTTCTCAGTGGAAACCTTGCAGGTCAGGAGAGAATGGGGTGATATCAAGTGCTCAAAGAAAAATACTTTTACCCTAGAATATTACATCCAGCACAAATATCCTTCAAACATGAAGGATAAATCCTTTCCCAGGCAAACAAAAGCTGAGGAATATTGTCACCACCATAACTGTCCTACAAGAAATGCTAAAGAGAATTCTAAATCTGAAAGAAAAAGAACTTAAGAAGCAATAAAAAAAATCATTTGAAGGTACAAAACTCATTGGTAGTAGTAAATACACAGACAAAATACAGAATATTATAACCCAGTAATTGTGTGTAAACTACTCATAACTTGAGTAGAAAGATTAAAATATGAATCTATCAGAACTAATAACTATAAAACTTTCTAAGACATAAACAATATACAATAACAAAAATAGATAAAATTTTAATTTTCTTGAATTTTTTAAGTCTCATTTTGTGGTCTAACATATGGTCTGCCCTTGAGAATGATCCATGTGCTGAGAAGAAGAATGTGTATTTTTCAGCCATTGCATGAACTGCTCTGTAAATATTTAATAGGTTCATTTGTTCTATAGTTCACATTAAGTCTAAGGTTTCTTTGTTGATTTTCTGTCTGGGTGTTTCTTTGTTGATTTTCTGTCTGGGTGATCTGTCTAATGCTGAAAGTGGGGTGTTGACATCTCCAGTTATTGTATTAGGGTCTATATATCTCAATAGCTCTAATATTTGTTTTATACATCTGGATGCTCCATTGTTGGGTATATATGTATTTAAAATTGCTGTATCCTCTTGCTGACTTGACACTATTATTATTATTATTATTATTATTATTATTATTAAGATAGGGTCTCACTCTGTCAACCAGGCTGGAGTGCAGTGGTATAATCTCAGCTCACTGCAGCCTTGACCTCCCAGCCTTAAGCAATCCTCCCACCTCTGCCTCCCACGTAGCTGAAAGTACAGGTGTGTGCCACCACACCCTGCTAACTTTTGTATTTTTAGTAGAGATGGAGTTTTGCTATGTTGCCCAGGCTGATCTTGAACTCCTGAGCTCAACTGATTTATCTGCCTTGGCCTCCCAAAGTGCTAGAAATACAGGTGTGAGCCTTGACACCTGGCCAGTTTTAAGCATCTTGAGATTGGGATGCTTACGGGACATCCATTCATTAGTGTCCATTAAACAAGAGTTTTTTTCAGAAATGACATTCTTTACATCTTTTTCTATTTTTTGCCTTAAAATCTACTTTGTCTGATATAAGTATAGATACTCCTGCTCTTTTTTGGCTTCCATTTACATGAAATTATATCAAGTATCTTCTCTGAGCATAATGGAATAAAACTAGAGATCAATAACAAGAGAAAATTTGGAAACTATATGAAAATTAATCAATGTGCTCATGAATGACCAGTAGGTAAATGAAGAAATTAGGAAAATTGAAAATTTTCTTGAAGCAAACAATAATAAAAACACAACATACCAAAACCCATGGACTACAGTGAAAACAGTATTAAGAGTAAAGTTTATAGCAGTAAGCACTTACATCAAAAAAATAGAAAAAACCTCCAAATAAACAACACAGTAATACATATTAAGGAACTAGAAAAGCAAGAGTAAACCAAATCCAAAATTAGTTAAATAAATAATAAAGAGTAGAGCAGAAATAAATGAAATTGAAATTTTAAAAATACAAAGGTCAATAAAATGAAAAGGTGGTTTCTGAAAAGATAAACAAAAACCAACAACTCTTTAGCCAGGTTAACTAAGTAAGAAAGAGAACTCAAATAAACAAATTAAAAGATGAAAAAGGAGGCATTACAACTGTTACTGCAGAAATTGAAAGGATCATTAGAGGCTACTGTTAGCAACTATATGCTAATAAATTGGAAAATCTAGAAGAAATGAATTCCTAGATACATACAATCTACCAATATTGAACCATGAAGAAATTTAAAAATGAACAGACTAATAACAAGTAACAAGATCAAAACCATAATAAAGTCTCCCAGCAAACAAAAGCCTGGGAATCTCTGCCTTCACTACTCTAGTCTACCTAATATTTAAAGAAGAATTAATACCAATCCTACTCAAATAATTTCTAAAAATAGAGGAGAGAGGAATACTTCCAAATCCATTTTATGAGGCCAATATTACCCTGATCCCCAAACTGGACAAAGATACAACAAAAAAGAAAACTATTTCTGATAAATATTGATACAAAAATCCTCAAGAAAATAATAGCAAACCGAACTCAACAACTCATTAAAAACATTTCCACCAAGCGGGATTCACTGCAGGGATGCAAGGATGGTTTGACCTACACAAATCAGTCAATGTGATACATCATATCAACAGAATTAGAGGCAAAAACCATATGATCATGTCAATTGATGCTGAAAAAACATTTGATAAAATTCAATATGCATTCATGGTAAAAACTCTAAAAAATTGGTATAGAAGAAATATGTAACACAATAAAACACTCATAGCTTTTAAACTGTGAATAGGGAAAAAGTGAAAACTTTTCGTCTATGATCAGAAACAAAATCTTACTTGGAAAATAATGCTCACTCTGAAAGTGAGCATCTGCACTTTTTTTGAAAGTAAGAATGCTTGCATTTGTCACTGTTATTTAACATAGTACTGGAAGTTCTAGCTAGAGTGATCAGACAAAAAGGAAATAAAAGACATGCAAATTAAACACAAAGAAGTCAAATTACCCTTGTTTGCAGATAATATTATCTTATATGTGGAAAAACCTAAAGACTCCACAAGAAAACTGTTAGAACTGATAAATTCAGAAAAGTTGCAGGGTACAAAATCAACAACAAAAATCTGTAGCATTTCTATTTATTTGCCAACAGCAAACAACCTGAAAAAGAAATCAAGAGAGTAATGTCATTTACAATAGCTACAAATAAAATAAAATGCCTAGGAATAAACTTAATCAAAGAAGTGAAAAATCTCTGAAATAGAAACTATAAAACACTGATATGAAAAATTGAAGTGGACACCAAAAAATGGAAAGATATTCCATGTTCATGGATTGGACAAATTAATATTGTTAAAATGGCCACACTACCCAAAGCAATCTTCAGGTCCAATGTAATCCCTTTCAAAACACCAATGACATTCTTCACTGAAATGGAAAAAGATAATCCTAAAATTTATATGGAATCACAAAAACCCCAGAATACTCAAAGCCATCCTGAACAAAAAGAACAAAACTGAAGGAATAACATTACCTAACTTTAGGTACTATACTACACCTATAGAGCTATAGTAATCAAAAGAGCAAGGTACTGGCATAAAATCATACATATGGAACAATGGAATAGATTGAAGTATCTTGAAATAATTTCATACATCTACAGTGTATTAGTCTGTTCTCACGCTGCTAATAAAGACATATCTGAGACTGAGTAACTTATAAAGGAAAGAGGTTTAATGGACTCATAGTTCCACATGGCTGGGAGGCCTCACAATCATGGCCGAAGGTGAAGGAAGAACAAGGCAAGTCTTACATAGCATCAGGCAAGAGAGAGTATGCAGGGGAACTCCCCTATATAAAACCATCAGATCTTGTGAGACTTATTCACTATCATGAGAACAACATGGGAAAAACTCGCCCCCACAATTCAATAACCTCCCACTGGGTCCCTCCCATGACACATGGGAATTATGGGAGCTACAATTCAAGATGAGATTTGGGTGGGAACACAGCCAAACCATATCATACAATGAACTCATTTTCAACAAAGGTGCCAAGAATATATATTGGAGGAAAAAACACTCTCTTCAATAAATGGTACTGAAAAAGCTAGATATTCATATGCAGAAGAAAGAGACTATAACATTGGTTTTGGCAAATATTTCTTGAGTAATACCCCAAAAGCATAGGCAACCAAAAAAAAATGGACAAATGGGAATCACATCGAAATAAAAACTTCTGCACAGCAAAGGAAATAATAACAAAGTGAAAAGAAAACTCACAGAATGGGAGAAAAATATTTGCAAATTATTCATCTGACAAGGGATTTATAACTAGGATATATATAAGGAGCTCAAACCACTCAATAGGAAAAAGCCAGTAACCCAATTTAAAAATGGGCAAAACATCTGGATAGACATTTCTCAAAAGAAGACATACAAATGGCAAATAGGTTTGTGAAAATGTACTTAACATCACTCATCATCAGAGAATTGCAAATAAAAACTACAATGAGATATTATCTCACCACAGTAAAAATGGCTTTTATCCAAAAGACAGGCAATAATGAATGCTAGCATGGATGTGGATAAAAAAAAGGATCCTCTTACATTGTTAGGGGGAATGTGAATTGCTATTTCCACTATGAAGAACAGTATGGAGTTTCCTCAAAAAACTAAAGACAGAACTACAGTATGATCCAGAAATTCCATTAATGTTCCTGTATCTAAAGGAAATGAAGTCAGTAGTTTGAAGAGATATCTGTACTCCCATGTTTGATGCAGCACTGTTCACAATAGGCAAGATTTGGAAGCAACCTAAGTGTTCATAAACGGATGATTGGATAAAGAAAATGTGGTACATATACACAATGAAGTACTATTTGGCCATAAAAAAGAATGAGATGCTGTCATTTGCAATATCATGGATGCAACTGGAAGAAATTATGTTAAAGGAAATAAGCCAGGCACAGAAAGACAAACTTTGCATGTTCTCACCTGTTGGTGGGATCTAAAAATTAAAACAGTTGAATTCATGGAGATAGAGAGTGGAATGATTTTTCATCTCCATGAACTCATGGAGAGAGAGTGGATTGAGCCTGGGAAAGGTAATGGGGGGTCTGATGGGGGAGCGGAAATGGTTAATGGATACAAAAATATATTAGATGGAATGAATAAGATCTAGTATTTGATAGCACAACAGAGCAACTACAGTCAACAATAATTTATTGCACATATAAAAATAGCTGAAAGACTATGATTGCAATGTTTGTAAACAAAGAAATGACAAATGCTTAAGTGACAAATATCACATTTTTCCTGATGTGATTATTACACATTTTATGCCTGTATCGAAGTATCTAAGGTACCCCATAAATACATATACCTACTATGTAACTATAAAAATTAAAATGAAAAAGAAAGAAAAAGCTGCATGGTAGGGCCAGTTGCCATACTGACTTGCTTCAATCAGATACAATAATTATATTTAGCTATTTTTGGCTTTACTCTTTAAATATACAAATATTCAATCACGCTTCAAGATGCATCTATCTGGCTTTTGTGCTGCCCAGATGGGAGAGTTAAATGGGAATGTACTAAGAATCATTATTCCTGTTTTTTTCAAATCTTTGATGGTGAAGCTAATCTCTAACATTTCCTTAGGATTGTAATATTGCCTTTAGTATGTAAGGGGGAGGTGGGATGTTCCAGTAGATTCTACTAGGTTATTTCTACCACAGTAGTCCACATTCTACCAGTCATGGAAATAATATATTTTGTCATTTATTAAATATGACTATTTTCACTGTTTAATCTGTGACCGAGAAAATAATCACCATGAGTTTGACTTGGGGCAAGATTCCATTTGTCTTCTGATCTTGATAAGCCGCAATCTCCAGTTTATCTCAAGTCTCTAAGCATTAGTATCAGTCTAAAGCCAGTGTATAAAAATTCAAGGACTGAGTTTTACTCTTTCTCTGCTATACACTTACTCTCATAATTGCTGCTAGTCTCTCTGAGAGAAATTATTTTAAAAAATTCACTTGTGGCTGCATTGAAGAATGTTTCTTAAAGAGAGCTGGCTTTCTCCATAAACAAATAGCTTGAATTCTGTGAAATGGATTTTATCTAGAACTTGAATAAGAGACCATAAATACCCTACATCAACTTGAACTGTGCTTTCTGCTAACCGGACCTAGAATTTTCCCACTTACATATTTTAAACAGCCTCTTAATAGTCCCCTCACCTGTTTAATTTCTAGAGATCCTGTAGTCAATTAACTGTATTTCTGCTTGGGAGAGTACTCTGATTGTGACGTCTCTCTAAAGTGTATTATGATAATTGTCCTTATCTTTGTCCTCACAGGTAAGTACCTTTATTACTCTAGGATCTAAAGATTCCACTGCTCTCATCAAAATTGGGGAGCTCAATTCCATGGCAGAATTTATCTCTGGCTTGCAAAAAGACAGTCACCATACTTTCTAAGTAGGCTTTGAGAAACATGTATCCCTCAGGCTTCCCTAGAGTTTAAGTTAGGGACTGGTTAAGCAGATTGCACATAAGACATTGATTCCAACATTTTCTAAGCCTTCAGGCAACTTTCCTATTCAGTATGCTCTGCAAATTCCAGCATCTCAATTTCATTGACTATAGGTCTGCCTTCAATTCTCCAACCAAGCAAACTATTACTGTTTACTTTCAGTGTGTTTAAACCAACACAAATCCTGGATGCTGAGTGACTGGATTCATTTCAATAAATTAAACCCATATTGGTCTTATATTCCATGCTCCTGGACCTAACAATCTTAGAATCCCTCTCATTCATGCTCTCTGGACTCTTACCGATACTGATCGGCAAGATACTACATTTCTTTCAGCAGATACGCTATTTCATTTCAGGTTAACATTTGTACTTCTCCATTTGAACTCTGCTGACATCGAACTTTTCTTACAGACCTACAGGACACATATATAGGCTGGTGGAGTGAGTCCTGAGAACAACTGAAATTCCATTGAGAGGCAACTGTTCCAGTTTATATATAAAGAAGCTGCATCCATTAACAAAATTTTAGGTGTATATGGGAATTCAAATTCCTCAGCTTTATGTTTCTTCTCTAATGTGCTCATGCCACGCCTCATTCTTCCATTCTTTCCCAACCAGGACCTTTTCTTAGAATAAGATCTAGTAGAATTGTACATTGTATTCGTTTTGTTCTGTAATTCTACTGTGATTACAGTCAGGCTCTGTGCTTGACTCTATGTCTACAGGACATAAGAAACTCTGTTATAATTGCCTTTTAAAAACAAATTTCCGGCCGGGCTCAGTGGCTCATGCCTGTAATCCCAGCGCTTTGGGACACTGAGGTGGGCGGATCACGAGGTCAGGAGATCAAGACCGTCCTAGCTAACACGGTGAAACCCCTTCTCTACTAAAAATACAAAACATTAGCTGGG
This sequence comes from Pongo pygmaeus, assembly GCF_028885625.2. Classification (NCBI taxonomy): domain Eukaryota; kingdom Metazoa; phylum Chordata; class Mammalia; order Primates; family Hominidae; genus Pongo; species Pongo pygmaeus. Next base: position 149,371,644 of record NC_072373.2, on the reverse strand, counting down.
TGTGGTGGCGGGTGCCTGTAGTCCCAGCTACTCGGGAGGCTGAGGCAGGAGAATGGCGTGAACCCAGGAGACGGAGCTTGCAGTAAGCGGAGATCACGCCACTGCACTCCAGCCTGGGAGACGTGAGACTCCATCTCAAATAAATAAATAAATAAATAAAAATATAAATATAAATAAATAAATAAATTTCCATCTGAACATTGCAATTGGCATCCACGACAATCAGCATTTTGTTTCCTCATTACTCTCTAGGAACCTCAGAGGAGCTATCCCTGTTTCAAACTTTGTAAGCACTATTGTTACACTTGGTCACAAAACCATGTCTTCTGTCAGCACTTTCTCATGTGTCTTTGCTGGTGGTCACTTTTTGGAACTGAGATGGCAACATTTGTTCATTACCATCCCCACCCTGGATGAGGCTATAAGGTTAGACATGTGCTTCTAAAACATGTAAATAACCGAATCCTGGAATCTTAATTTTATGGTTCTTCCTGGGAGGGCTACTCCTGGTATCAATCAGTCTTTTAGTCAAAAAACAGAGAGCACACCCTAATAGGGTAATTAAGGAAAGATTAATGTGGACACTATTTTTAGCAAGTAAACCAACAGGGACTATGAAGCACCCCAGGGCTACCAGGCAGTGGTAACTTGTTATCATCTTTAGGCTTAAAGTGGCGAGAGAAAGGAACAATTACTACATTTTGGAGAGAGCCGTGGTTTTAAGAAAAGACTACCCACTAGAAACATAATCCCTGCCAACCTGGGGCCTGGCAGAAGTCAATTGGTGGACTAAAACTTCAGCCCTCTCTCTTCCCCCACTGATCTCCTGCTGGTGCCTCCCATTGGCTGTGGCCCAGTATATTATAAGAACATAGTCCACAACCTTTTCTAGTATTATTGATGAGTAGTATTTGATTTTCTTCCTCCTCATACTCTACATTCTCCCCTTTTTCCTCACACAGCTGATGACCCTTGATTTCACTGAGAAAACCAGAGCTTTTGGAAAACAATGTTCACAGAGTCCCAAGACCATATTGACATGTTTAGCAGTATCTGTACCCACATCACAGGCCTCCATTCCTGTTGCCCATAGATTAAAGTCCATGTTGCTGTATAATCCACAACTCCTGAACTAGATGCCTTTCATCTGCTCAAGCATATCTCTCTAGCTCTTCTCCCTCATTTCTTCCATATCATCAATATTTCTTTGCTATTTTATTATTGTCATCAACCCATTGACATATTGTTATTTTTCCCATCATAAAAGTTCTTTATCACCCTTCTCTTTCTAGCTACTGTCACATTTCTTTCCTCCTTTTTATAGGAAATCTCCACATGATTGTAATCTTACTTTTAGAAATTCAACTCTTCTTATCTTTTAAACCCTCCTAAGTCAGGCCTTCACTCTGAACTTGTTCTTGTAAAGGGCACTAATGACCCACCTTGTTGAATGTAATGGCTAATTTCAGTCAACTTGTCCCATCAGCAACAGTTAACATAGTCGGTCACACACTCCTTAAATATTTTAACTTGGATACCAAGTTGGTTTTCTAACTTTTTCTGTGGCTATTCCTTTTCAGTGTCCTTTGCTTCTTTTTTCATCTAGGTCAGGTGCCACCCGAAGGAGTTTTATTAATAAAGGACATAAATTAACATGACATACATATGAAATTTAGGCTAAAACTCTATCCCAAATATCCTCAATATTATCTAGTCTCTAAAGAAAGATTGTGTTTGGGCGAGGAGGTATTAATTACTTAAAATCTAATGTAGCATTTTATGTGAAATTTGCCATACCACCTCCCATTCCACTAGATGACATTTCTAAAACACAATTTGCAACACTGTCATGGTCAAAATCCTGTGTATGAAACTTAGGCATTACTCTCAATTAATGCTTGGTTCTCACTTGTGACTTTATGTTACTTGATAAATCTAGTGATGTGCTGAAGTCAACTCATTGATTTGAGAGAGCCAATTTTTAAATTTTTGGATATCTTATCAGCAAGTTGTTAAAGCACCGGTAGCACAAAATTGGCTATTGGGAGAGAATTTACACTATGGGAATTGGAAAATGCTACAAATTAGGAATTTTGTCTCCAGAGATGCAGATGTTAAATATTTACTAGTACACAATTGCTTGAATTATTTGCGACAGTGTTTTGACAAAATCTTGAAATTAAATTACATTATGATGTCTGTGCTATTAAATAAGCTTCATGTGACTAGAAAGCTGGTATTTTTTCTTTATCTTTGTATTCCCATAGACCATCACAGTATTTTGTATGTAACATATTTCAATACATATCTTTACATTAATGAATGTACATACACCTTTGGATTATATCATAATATAACCCATGGGTTATACCACAATAATCAAAAAATGTTGTGTTTTTCTAATAAATATACAGTATCTAAATTGCTGCCTAATTATTCTAAGCCCTGAAAATATTTTTTAAAGTTTCAAGACATTAATACATGCCTTAATAAAGTTTTTAGGGAGATGAATAGAAGTGATATTATAAATAAATAGGGGATTTAGAGAATGATCTCACTTTGTAACAGACACCGACTATTTAAAATATGCCATCTCTTTACTGTGCATTAAACTGCTCCACTGTAATTTTTAGTAACAATTATAGAAGCCATTTCAAAAGTATTTTAGATATGGGGAAGTCATATAATCCGGTTTTCTTTGTTATTTTCTCTTACGCATCCTAACACCACAGTTACGAGAGGATGTCAGCTTTCCAGAACTCTCATATTTAAATTGTTTTTCTTCTTTCCTGTTTTCTTTAAATATTTTTATTCTCTAGACAGGCAGAATAAGGACCAGTGAAAGAAACCATTATAATTCCTTTGTCCATTTTCTCCGGAATTGCTTTTCCTTCACTCTTTCCAACTTTGTCTAATGGATCTAGTGAATATTTAAATATATCCTAGTGGAGTAAAAATATTAAACAAAAGAAATTGAAATTACAGAAAATATAAATTCAATCATCACACTCAATTATTGTAAGCTTTTCTCCCTGGCATTTGAAATGAAACAAGGATGCATATTATCTTCACTCCTATTCAACAATTTATTTGTTCTATAACTAGCCAGGACAATAAAGCAAGGGCGAAAAGGACAGGGACAGCATAAGGTTTAGAAAAAAGAAATAAAACTTGCATTATCTGAATACATGAAGAAGAATATAAAGTTAAATTTTAGAATCAATAAAGATTTTATCAAGGAGACTGTATATAGAGCCAAACGTAATTAAATTATATTTATGTATATTAGCAGAACAGATAAAATTGGAGTTACAAATATATAAATTACAGTGACAGCAAAATATATCAAATGCTTAAATATGTATAACAGAAGGTATGCAATAACTCTAGTTTAAAAAGTAGAAAAGAGTAGGAGAGATATTAAAAAAAAGATTTAAAATAAATGTCCATGGTTTGGAAACTAAAAATTATAAAGATGTCAATTCTTCCTAAATTGATTTATAGATTAAGTGCATTTTCAATTAAAATACCAGCAAAGGAGTGTGTGTGCATGTGTGTGTGTTTGTAAATTGACAGATTCTAACATCCATATGAAAACAAAAAGTGATAAAAATACTCAAAGCAATCCTGAAGAAAGAAAACAAAGTTAAAAAACTCATTCACATATCAATATCTAAAATAAAGTTGTAGTAATTTGAACAATGGGATATTGACACAGCAATAGACTAGTTTACCATGAGAATAGAATAAAAAGTTAAGAAATAGGCCCACATATAAATGTTCATCTGATTTATGACAAAGGTGATACTGTGGTTCTCTGAGGAATGAATAATCTTTTCAATAAATGGTGCTGAGTCCATTATAAGGCAAAACAAAACGTATATGGATTCCTACCTCATACATTATGAAAAATCAATTAAAGATTGATAGCAGATCAAAATGTGAAAGGTAAATCAATAAAGCTTTTAGGGAGATGAATAGAAGAAAATTTTATAAGGTGAATTGGAAAAAATTTCTCAAGTTGGACACAAAACATCTCAATCATAAAAGAAAAAATAAATTAAATGACGTTAAATTAAGAACTGCTTATCTGAAGCCATCTTTCCTTTTGAAGTCATCTTTAATAACATAAAGAATTTCATAGATTGAAAGAAGATATTCACTAAATATAACTGACTAAGGATAAATTTCTGAATACCTCAAATTCTTCAATACGTCAATAAGAAAAACATAGTATCCAATAGATATGGGGAAATTTGGACAAACATTTCAGAAAAAAGGATATACAAATGACCAATAAATACATGGAAATACGTTTACCTTCATTATCTATTAAGAAAATTTAAATCAAATAACAATGTGATACCATAAAATACCCAAAAGAATGGTTAAAGTAAAAATGATGGAAAAGGTATAGTGTTAGAAAGGAGATGGAGTTCTTGAGACTTATAAACTACTGGTGGGTGCACAAATTGGTGAAACCACTTCTTAAGTCTGCATGACAGAATCAACCAAAGTTAAAACTACGTATACCTGATAAGAGCAATTCCACTTCCAGGTGTATACCTACACAATATGCATTTGCCTTCCAAAGATATATATTGGAATGTTCATTGCAGCACTTAATGATAATTCCTTATAAATAGCAATCACCCAAATGCCTAACATCAGATAAAGTGTATTATATTCACACAATGAAATGCCATCCTATAAAAATGAAAATGGATGATTTTCAACTACATAGAAAAATATGGGTAAATCTAACAAACATAGAGTGGAGCAGAAGAAGTCAGAAAGGAAGACATGCAGGAAAATGTCATACATATAAAATACAAAAGCATGCAAACATATATACGCCAAATAAAATAACACAATCCTAATTGTGTGTCTGTGCTGTTAGAAGTCAGAGTAAGGTGTTACTCTCATAGAAGTGGTGACTGAAAGGAAAAGAATTGGGGCTTCTGTGGTGTTGGATGATCTGAGGAATTTGTTTTTTTTTTTTTATTTATCTCAGAGCTGATCAGACCAGGGTGTTTATCTGTGAAAATTTTTCAACATGTACACTTGTGACATGTGATGCTTTCTACATGGTTATTAAACTTCAATGAAAATGTTTTAAAAAGAGTATGGTGGGAGAGGTTTTATTTTTCTCACCAGCATTCATAATTTTTATTGTATACCATATCTCTTTTATGCTATTTTGTTGTTTCTCTTTGAATAAAGAGGCTTTGTTTTTATTGATAAAATTCCAATCCAAGCTACGCCCCATTATACACATCTTGTATTATATAACATGAGGGAAGGAGTACAGCTACTTAATTTCTGATATTTCCATTTCTGGAATAAAAACCAGAAGGTTCAGGTTTAAAATTTTCTAATTTGAACCACCCATAGCAAGAAAAGCAGGCCCAACATGTGTACCCCAAATCAATCCAGTCACCAGTATTTTCAGCATAGTAAAAACATATAATCTTCTATTTTAATGATAAAATGCATTAATTTTTCTAATTCTATAGCCTTTAAAAATCTTCTTAAATATTTAAAGCAAAGCCCCATCTTGGAAAACACTATGCATATTTTTAATGGAAATTTTATGCTAAATTACTCATAACAACCAAGTGAACCTTCTTTGAAAGAAAGGAAAAACTGTCATATTCAAAAGAGAGAGGCCATACAAACATATCAGTACAGATGGTCCCCAACTTATGACAGTTTAATGATTTTTTTAGCTTTATGATGGTGCAAAATCATCTAAATACTTTGAATTTTGATCTTTTGCCGTGTTAGTTATATGTAGCACATGAGATATTCAACATTTAATTATAAAATGGGCTTTGCGTTAAATAATTTTGACTAACTATAGGCTAATGTAACCATTATGGTAATGTTTAAGGCAGGCTAAGTTAAACTATGATGTACAGCAGGTTACATGTATTAAATGCATTTTTGATTTACAATATTTTCAACTTATGATGGGTTTTCCAGCATGTAATCCCATTATAAATACAGGATCACCTATATATGCTGCATTATGAATACTCAGATTAGGATTTTCGTAGTGATTTTTATTTAAAATTCTCAGCAGCTCTTGTTCATGGACTACAAGTGTTCAATGCTTACTGTACTGAAATCTCACTTTTTGTATTTATAAGAAAATTATTGTTCTGGTATGTAAACTATGAGCTTTGTTAGGTTAGATGACAGGGAATCATTGAGTTGCCTCTCTTTAATAATAAAGACATATCACTATGTTCTTACTTTATAAATTTATCAATATTTTCTATTCTTCATATTACATTTTAAACACATATACACACAGAAATATATACGCACCAAATAAAATAACACAATCCTAATTGTCTTAACATTTTTTTAACACAGATTCACCCACATTTCTAACTCATATTATGTTACTTATAGTTACAAAACTGTGTGTGATAGTTCACATATGAGTACAGAAACTTGGGATGTTTCAGACACAAGAGGAATTGACATCTTCTTGAAGGCTCTTTTCCAGGGACTTTATTGTGTCATAAGAAAGACTGGTTGCAGGACAGGTGTCTGGAGAAAGCATTATTTGTAATGCAAGTCTCGGGGAAGAGAATAATAGCCACTGTGGAAAAGACGTAAATCACCATCTGGATCCTCCTTTTATTTCCTCATGGAAAAAAACACTAAAGCTTCCAGAGGAATGGCAACAAAAACGATCATCCTTGGGCCACAGATAAAAACCCATTACAGCTAAAGGAAGAGAACCTGAAAAACACCCTCTACTTCTGAGATAAGGGCAGAAACACATTTTGAGCCCAGGTAGTAAGAGTTTTCCTACAGCTTGATGAGGGATAGGATCACTGAAAAGTCCCCATTCCTGAGAACCAGGGATGTAACACCTGCCTAACACTGAGGCTGAACCGGAACAGCTGAGATTTTCTCCACCATTCACTACTACCAGCATAGCAAGCGTCATGCAATGAGTAATAGTCGTTTAATCTGGAAAAAATATCAAAGGAGAAGAGACTGCCGCTGAAGTATAAGTGCAATGGGAAGACCCAAAGCTAAAGGTAGAATAAGCAATGTAAAATTTTCTGGAAGATAAGTTGTCGACCTAAACACAAGGAAATTCAGGAGGCAGTTGTTGCCTGTAGTGCACTAAAGGCAGTCATACCAACAACAAACCAAACCTAGAAAACCTAGCCCAATTTCTAATTAACTTTACTCAGTCTCAGACACTAAAGACTTAGAAAAAAGACATGTGCATTTCTAGGAATAAATATCATTTGCCTCAGTTTCTACTAGTCTAATAAGATGTCTGACTTTTATTCAAATTTTAAAAGACATAAAGCAGCAAGAAAAACAAGGCACGTTCCAGAAGAGACAAAGCAATCAATAGAACCAGATTTAGATAAGAGAAAGCTTCGGGAACTACCAGGCGTGGAATTTAAAATAGATATAGTTAATAAACTGAAGCCTGTAGAGGAAATGGTAAGCAGCATGCATTATCAGATGGTCAACTACAAGAAAGGATATAATGGAAATGCTACAGATGAAATACAGTAACAGAAGTGAAGGATGTCTCTGATGATCTTCTCAGTAGGTGACACAAACAAGAAAAGAAGCACTGAATTGGAGATACATCAACAGAAATTTCACAAATAGCAAAAGAAAAGTTAGATTGGAAAACAAAAATAAAAACCAACCAAACAAAATATCTAGGACAAAACAGAGCAGCCAAGTACTGTGGGGCAATATGAGTCTAACATGTATGCAAATGGATCAATTGAAGAAGAGTGAAAGAACGGGGCAAAAGACATATTCAAAAATGAGAATGTACAATAAATTTGTAAAATTAATAAAAAATAAAAGCACAGTTTCAATAAGCTTGGAGGACACCATGCAGGACAAAAACAAACAGAGAAACAAAAGCAGTATATATCTTATCAAATAGCTACAAATGTAAGACAAAATCTTGAAGGCAGCCACAAACACAACGCATTACATACAAAGGAACAAAGGTAAGATTCACATCTGAATTTTTGTTGGAAACTATGAAAGTGAAAATGCAGAAGAGTAACATCTTGATATAGTAAAAATTAATTAAAAATTGTCAACTCAAAATTCTAGACCTGTGAACATACCTTTCAATAATGAAACAGAATAAAACATTTTTTTCCATACGTGGAAAAGCAGAGTTTTTTACCTGCAAATCTAAATACAAGAAATTTTAATGGAAGTTCTTCAGACATAAAAAATGTAATATCAGGCCAAAACCTGTATCTACACAAAGAAATGAAGAATATTAAAAATAGAATAATAAAGATAAATATATAATATTTTCTTCTTGTAATTGCTCCAGTAAATGACTGCTTAGAATGAAAATTACAGCAATGTACCATGCATTTATGGCATATGTAGGAGCTACATGCATAATAAAATAGCACAAAAAAATAGAATAGAGAAATTGGGAAGATACTGTGGTAAAACACTTTCTCAAAAGAAGACATGCAAATGACTTAGAAACAAGTTTATGAAGAAATGCTCGACATCACTAATCATCAGATAAATGCACATTAAAATCACAATGAGATACCATACCACACTAGTTAAAATAGTTTGTATCAAAAAGATAGGCAATAATAGATGCTGGTGAAGATGTGGGGAAAGGGGAAGCCAGACACAGAAAGACAAATATCGTACGTTCTCTCTCCTATGTGAAAGCTGAAAAAAGTGGATTTCATGAAAATACACAGTAGGTTGGTGATTACCGGAGTCCAGGAAGGGAAGGAGGGAGGGGGAGATGAAAGGAAAAAAAGAATATAAATGTATTTATTACCACTGAACTGCAAATTTTCAAATGCTGAAGATGGTAAGTTTTATATGTAGATTTTACCACGATAAAAAATTAGAAAGTTAAATCATAAAATATTTAATTAAATGACAATTAATATACTATATACAAAAATTTAGGTCTGGGAGCAGTAGCTCATGCCTGTAATTCCAGTGCTTTGGGAAGCTGAGGTGGAAGGAAGCTTGAGGCCAGGAGTTTAAGACCAGCCTGGGCAACATAGTAAGACCTGTCTCTACAAAAAAATTAAATAAAAAAAAATTAATCATGGTGGCATGCACCTGTAGTCCTATCTACTTGGGAGGCTGAGGCAGGAGGATCCCTTGAGCACTAGAGTTTGAGGATAAAGTGAGCTGTGGTTATGTCACTGCAATTCAGCCTGGACCATAGAGCAAGGCCTTTTCTCTATAAAAAAAATAAAATAAAATAAAAAAGAAGAAAATCCAGGGGTGCTACGAAAGCAGTGTTAACAAAAAACATTTATGTTGATACAACGAAGTGTTGATTAATGAGGGGGATATATTCTAAGAAACGCACCTGTATTAGCCTGTACTCACACTGCTAATGAAGACATATTTGAGATTCAGTAATTTATAAAGGAAAGAGGTTTACTGGACTCACAGTTCCACATGTCTGGGGAGGCCTCACAATCATGGTGGAAGGAGAAAGAGGAGCAAAAGCATGACTTACATGGTGGCAGGCAAGAGAGCATGTGCAGGGGAACTGCCCTTTATAGAACCATCAGATTTTCTGAGACTTATTCACAATCATGAGAATAGCACAGGAAAAACCCACTCCCATTATTCGATTACCTCCCACTGGGACCCTCCCATGACACATGGGGATTATGGGAGCTACGGTTGAAGATAAGATTTGGGTGGGGACACAGAAAAACCATATCAACATCATTAGGTGATTTTGTCATTGTGCAAACATCATAGAATTTACTTAAACAAGGTTGGTGGTATAGCTTACTATAAACCTATGCTACCTGGTATAGCCTATTCCTAGGTTACAAACCTGTATACCATGGTACTGTAATGAATACTGTAGATAATCATAACACAATGGTATTATTTGTGTATCTAAACACATCTAAGCACATAAAATGATACAGTCAAAATATGGAATAAAAGATAAAAAATGGTACACTTATATAGGGCATTTTTCATGAATGGAGCTATCAGGATTGGAAGTTGCTCTGGGTGAGTCAAGTGACTAAGGAGTGAGTGGATGTGGAGGCCTAGGACATTACTGTACACTACTATGGACTTTTAAAACACTGTACGTTTAGGCTATACTAAATTTATTTATAAATTTCTAATTTCTTCAGTAATTAGCCTTAGCTTAGTGTAACTTTTTTATTTTATAAACTTCTAATTTTTAAATTTTTGATTCTTTTGTAATAACACTTAGAATATACATTGTACAAACACATTTCTTTTTTATATATTCATTTCATAAGCTTTTTCTGTTTTTGAATTTTTTTTTTTTTTTTTTTTTTTTACTTTTTAAACTTTTTTGTCCTAAACTAAGACATAAACATATACATTATCCTAGGACTACACGGGTTCAGGGTCATCAATTTCTCTTTCTACCTCCACTTCTTATCTCACTAGAAAGTCTTCAGGGGCAATAACACACATGGAGTTGTCATCTTCTATGACAACAATGCCTTCTAAAATACTTCCTGAAATGCCTGCTTGTGACTGTTTTATGATTAAATTTTTTATGGGCAGAAGCAGTACACTCCAAAATAATGATTAATAGTATACTATAGTAAATACATAAACTGATAACATAGTAGTTTATCAAGTATTATGTACTATGTATATGCTATACTTTCACAGGACTAGCAGCCCAGTAGGTCTGCTTACACCAGCATCAACACAAACATGAGTAATACATTGTGCTCTGATGTTACAACAGATATGACATCACTAATCAATAGGAATGTTTCAGTTTTATTATAATCTTTGGGACCACTGATGTATTATATCCAATCTGCTGCTGACTGAAAACGTCATTATATGGCACAAGACTGTGTTCTAAAAGAAGGCAGGTAACAAAATAGCTGAGGTTTAGAAACAAGAAAAAAAGAGCAATTCAATCCAAAGCAAATAGAAGGTAAAAAAATTGCAATAATCAGAAATTAGAGAAATTAGGAACAAAAAAATAAAATTAACCAAATGAAAATTTGGTTCTTTGTGAAGATCAATAAGACTGATGAAATTCTAGCTAGACTGAACAAAATTAAAAGGAGGTATGTGGGTGGGAGAAAGGGGACTGGGGAGGAGACACAAATTCCAAATTTCAGAAAAGAAAGAGGGGACATCACTTCATCACACAGACCCTACGGAAAGCAAAACAGACAATGGAATTCTACAGCAACTTTACACCCACAAAATTGACAATTTATAATAAATAGACAAATTTCTTGAAAAATGCAAACTGCTAAAGCTCAGTTTAGAAGAAATAGACAATCTAACTATTTTTGTGTCTATTAAAGACATTGTATTTACAATTGGAAACACTACAAAAATAAAATTTTGTGATCCAAGTGAATTGTAGCAAATATTTAAGGATACAGTAATTCCAATTGTACACAAATTCTCCCAGAATATAAAGAAGAGTTAATACTTCTCAACTCATTTTATGGGGCCAGCATTACTCCAATACCTAAACCAAAGGCATTAAAGACAAAGACATTAAAGAGAAACAAAAGTCACATATCTCTCATGTACATGTGGAAAAAAAAATCATAAAGAAAATATTAGCAAATTGAATACAACAATCTTTAAAAAGAATAAAACACCATGACTGCATAAGGTTTACCCCAGGAATGCAAGATTCATTTAACTTAGTAATCAGGATAATTTACCATATGGACAGACAAAAGATGAAAAAAATCATGTAATCATTTCAACATAGGCAATTAGGAAAAAGCACTAGACAAATTTCAGCACACATGCATGATAAAAAGTCTAAGAAAACTAGGAGGAGAAGCAAACATCTTCAAATCAATAAATGTGATCTATAAAACAATGTACAAGCTGACATCATACTTAATGCTCAGTGACATAAGATCAAAAACAAAGCAAGAATATTTGCTGTACCATTTTTATTCAACATCACATCAGAGACTGTATGAGTTCAAGAAAGCAATAAAAATAACTAAAATGTATATAAATTAGAATGGAAGACTGCCTATGTAGAAATTTCTAGGGTATCTACAAAAATAAAATAAACGAACGAAATGTATATTAGAGCTAGTAGTGGGTTTAGCAAGGCTACAGCATATAAGGTCAATACACAAAATAAATATATTTCTTATTTTATTTTTTATTTGCATAAATGTAATGGGTAAAAGTGAAGTTTTTTTTACATGGTTATATTGTGTAGTGGTGAAGTCTGGGCTTTTAGTGCAACCATCACCTAAATAATGTACTTTGTACCATTGAGTAACTCCTCATCCCTCACCCCCTACCCCCACAACCTCCTGAGTCTCCAATGTCTATTATTCCATACTATATGTCCATGCATACACATTATTTATCTACCACTTATAAGTAAGAATATGTGGTATTTGATTTTCTGTTTCTGTGTTGTTCCGCTTTAGGTGATAACTTCCAGTCCCATCCATGTTGCTGCAAAAGATACGATTTCATTCTTTTTTATGGCTGAACAGTATAGGAATATATTTTATATATAGCACATTTTCTTCATCTAGTCATTCATTGATAGACACAGGTTGATTCCATATTTGTTATTGTGAATAGTGCTGCAATAAAGTGTAAAAGAAATGATCGATTGAAAATTCAAATTTAAAAGTACCATTTACAATAGGAACAAAATACAGGAAATACTGATGCATAAAACTAATAAAATATATGTCTGATCTATCTGCTGATTAAACAAAATACTGATTGAATAAATAAAAAAGACCCAATGGAGGGATTTACTATATTTATGGATTAGAAGACTTAATATATTTAATATGTGAGTTATTAAACTGTTCAATAGATTTGACACAATTCCAATCCAAATTTGAACAGGTTTTTTGCATAGAAATTGATAACCTGTTCTGAATTATATATGAAGATGCAGAGGACCTAGAAAAACAAAAAATAAGAACAAAGTTTGAGGACTCATACTACCAAAAATTTGGAACTGCTATAAAGTTACAGAAATCAGGACAGTATTTTATTGGAGAAAGGATAAACCCATAGATCAATGGAACAGAATTGAGAGCCTAAAAATGAAGCCACACATGTATGGTCAATTTTTTAACAAAGTTACAACAGCAATTCAATGGAGAAAGGGTAGTCTTCAATGAAAAATGATAAAAAAGTATGCATTCATATACAACAAAGTACTCATTATTCCTACCTCACGTCATATACAAAACTTAACACAAAATCTATCACTGACCTAAACACAATATATAAAACTGTAAAACATCTGGAAGAAGACAAAGAAGAATACATTTATGAGCCTAGTTAAGGTGAGATCTTCTTGGATACAACACCAAAAGAATGAATCAAAACAAAAAATATGAATAAGTTGGACTTTGTAAAAATTAAGAACATTTGCTCTTTGAAAGACACTATTGAAAGAATTAAAAGTGACAGACTAGGAGAAAATAAGTTGAAAGCACGTATAAAACAAAGCATATATCCAGAATACATAAACGTCTTCTAAAATTTAATAAGGAAGCTAACAACTAAAAAATAAATAAGTAAATAAAAATTTGAACTCAACCACAAAAGAATGGCAAATCAGGACATGAAAAGATGCCCAACACCATTAGCCATTAGGGAAGTGCAAATTAACATTGCAACTAGATACCACAACAGACCTATTTGAGACCACCAAGAGCTGACAAGAGGTAGAACAATTTAAATTCTCATATATCGCTTGTATGAAATGACAAATTGTACAGCCACTGTGGAAACAGTTTGACATTTTCTTATAAAATTAAATTTACCCTTACTATATGACTCAACAGTCGTACTCATAGGTATTCACTCAAGTAAAGAAAAACCTATATTACCACAAAAACCTTTGTGTGACTATTTAGAGCAGATTTATTCAGAATTATTCCAACCTAGAACAAGCTAAATGTCTCTCAATTGAGGAATAGATGAACAAACCATAGTACATCTAGAAAATGGAATTCTACTGAGCTGTAAAAAGGAACAAACTACTGATAAACCCAACAATATAGGTGATTCTGAAGTGCATTATGCAATTTACAAGAAGTAAGACTCCGAATGCTACATACTAAATAATTCCCTTTATAATACTATCTGGAAGAGGCTAAACCATAGGGACAGATTATACATTAGTGTTGCCCAGGGCCTAAGGATTAGATAGGAGGTTGACTACAAAGTGACTCAGGGAAAATTTTGTGGTGCAATGGAAATATTCTATATCTTTATCTTGGTGATAGTGACACAAGCATATGCATTTGTCAAAACTTGCACAACTGGACATTTAAAAAGGTTATTTTCCTATGTTTAAACTATATTTTAATTTTTTTACATGGGGGATAAAGCCTTTCACTCAACAAGCCATTTCCTGACATATCGCCATTTCAATTACTCTCCTACAAAAAAAAGCTTAATCAAATTAAGAGTAAAACACTTTGGTGGTATAAATCAAATCTAGGATATTTTTCATCTATTCCTTTGCTAAATGAGATATTTTCTAAGTAAAAAGCTTGGGTTTTTTCAAAAATATATTAGATGAAGTCAGTATAAATAAAAATAAGGAAATGCTGTTATAGAGTAAAAACTTCAATAATATATCATGTAATTGGAGTATCTTACAAGTACAAACAACGTTTCCTCACTACATGTTTGCATTCATGTAACTGTTTCACAAGAATGAAAGCAAACGGCTTATTCTTAACTTGCTAAGTATATCCACTTTTTCAGTGACACTAAGACAATTAAAAGTGTATTGAAATCCCATGACTGTAGCCTTTGCAAAAATTACAATAAACATACTGAAATTTTGCATAGCTATGTATTTATCTGACCATAATTTGGATCAGCTGTATTACTATAGATAATACAGAAACAAGAAAGGAAAACATATCTGGTTTCTTTTTCTAAGAATGAATTTTATAAATTAAAGTGTTACGTTTCAATTACAGAATAAATTGCACATTATAATCCAAGATATTGGAAAATTAGGATGAAAAAGAAAAAAAGTATTTAACAATAAAATACAACTGAGAACTTTTAAGCCATGAATATTTTCAGATCCCTCAAAGAGTTATAGAAAAGATGACGTCTTTAAATAAAAGCTTTCATTATTAAAAAAAAAATACTGGGAGCTGTTGGAAGAAGACACACACATCTTACTTAACAGTACTTTAGGAACTAATATATTTGTATCTCCTTTTTGGTTTCTCTACCTGAATCATCAGTACATGGTTGGCTATGTATTGTAGCTATCTTTTTATACCAGCTATTCAAAACACTTTGCTTGTCGCAAATTCACCAGATAATTGGTCTTTCTGCCTTAATTGATTTGAAATACATGCCATTTAAAAATTAAAGGACAATGGACTCAATTTTCTAATGACAAAAAAATACCTTTTCAAAGGTTGAGTTGATGGGGTTTTGACTAGACAAATGAGCTATTAAGGTCCTTTAAACAATTCATTAGTCGCTAATGATTTTAGGGACATCTGTTGATGACACTGAAATTGATCAATTTTAGGTGCAACTTTACTGTTGGGAAATTCAACCACCAAATCATTCAGAAATTTAAATGAGGTTAATGCTTGCGTGTCTACATCTTTGTAGAACACAACTCCTGAATTTTAGTCTCTATACCAGAAGAACAAAACAGTAAGGCAAAGAGAAGAAAATATGTAATCTTTCATTTTAATTGAAGCTTTGAATTTGCAAATTTTAACATGTACTAGTTAATTTTGCAAAATTTTTCTGTAAAGACTAGATATAGACACTTTTTTATAATACATTGCTATAACACATAAAGGGGAAAATATTAAAATTTTATCCTTCTAAACCTATGGGTAAAAATGACACGTCTCATCTCTTATCTAAATGACATTAAGTTAGACTGAGTCCCCATCCCATAGTGCTGGAGAAAATTTAGCCTTAGCCATTTTAAAAGTGCCCATCCTCTAGCGAAGGCAAAGCACTTGGACCACATCCAAAGCCAAGATACTGGGGAAGCCCTCTCTTCATCAGTCATCCATTCTCTATATTGTCTGGGTTTCATGAATATTATTATCCCAGTTGATATATTCCCTTCAGGTCTGATAGCAATGAATTTATCATGCCACACTACTAGGGCTCTTCTCCCTGAAGCTTTGCTGTCTCCTTGACAAGTTGCTAGGAAGTAAAATTCTGGAGTCAGCCAGACCTGGGTTTGACCCTTTACTCTGCTGCTTATTAGTGGCCAGACCTTGTGCAAGTGGCTTAATCATTCTGGGCCTCAATTTCTTCAGCTCTAATATAGATAATAAAGAAAATTACCAGACTGACTGAACCCTGAATAAGATAATGTTGTGGCACTGAAATAAGATAATGTATACAAATGACCTAACATGCTGTCAAGCACATTGATATGAATTTTAGCTATTTGGTAGCTCCATGTATATTTGCTGACAAATACTCTGTCCTTGATCAAACCTTAGTCAGGCTCCTCCAAGCCCTCTTCTCAACTACGCTTCAATCTTGGGCTTTAGTGTGCATCCTTATCTGGCCTTCATTGCCCAATTTCAGTAAGAATTCTGCTAAGTCAGTTTAGAGAGAATTCCCCACTTTTGATATGTGATCCTCTCAATGTCTAATGAAATTCCACATCCCCTACCCTCAATATCTGATCACCCTGACCTGCCTTCAGCAAATATTCCACCCTCATCTCCCATGTTGCCTCTTAATCATTTTCCATCCACCACTTCTACCACTACCACAAACTTGCTCCTTTTGTTATTCATCCCCACTTTTCCTTGTTGTGTTTGAGGATCCCTAAATACAGAAAGCTAGACGGCTTTCAAGTTTTTCTAAACTCTGTAGATTAAACAGCCATTCAACTGGTTCTTTGGAGCAGCTATTATGGAAATTAAAATGCCCTTTTAAAAACCAGATAAGTCCCTACTAGAGCTATGTTTCATCCCCTATGCCATCTTGCTTCTCTATGCACACACACACACACACACACACACACACACACACAAAAGAAGCTTATGGATAATGTTCATTGCACTGGGAATATCCAAAGCAATGAATGGCTTTTAGAGTTGATTAAATGCTAAAGTGAAGCTTTTTGATAACCATGAGAGCTGACTATTGTAAGTGTACTCCAGTGTCATGAATATTACTGCTAATACATGATAAGATTTTTAACAACATAATACAGTGTAATAAAGAATAGATCACTTTCTTCCCTTTTGAGGTTTGGAAAGACCTATCTTCTTTTCCTTGGGCTTTTACAATTGATGGCAAAAGGGAAGTCCTTTTAAAGTGAGTGACTTGGTCAGGGAGGTTATATAATGAGATGAATAGCTTAAAGGAATGGACTGTGTAACAGGCTGTGATGATATTAAAGATATTTTAATATCAAAAAGGGCTTTGTGGCTTGTTAAAGAGAATACAATTTGGCATTTGAGTGCTGAGACTGACAGAAACTTTTGTTGATTAATAAGAATGTATGCCTCTTGCTGTACATTACTTAGCTTGGGAAATTGTGAGAACAGTACTTTATAGTACTGACAGTGCACTAAAATAAAAATGCAATAACTGGAAGTTGGAGTTATTAGGGTGAAATGAACTATTGCACTTTGAACAAATGTTTCAAATTATATTTCAGTTATTTGGTTCTTTAAAAATTCAACTGCATTTATTAAAAAGTTAATTCTATATATTTAAACAAATATGTATTGAAAAATATTGGGTTTACAATAGCCATGGGTTATTTTTAAAAATTGGGTAATAAGCTACTATATAATCTAAAATAAATTGTGAATGTTTTCCTTTCTTTATATAGATGATATAAACTTCCTGTGTCATATTTTTATTGGCAATATTGATAATCATTATCTATGTCTACCAAACACTATTCAAGCATTGTATTTATTAGTATTTTATATATCCTATGTTATATATTATACACACACATACACACATGTATTTTACATATTTTTAAATATATATATAATGTATATTTGTAAAGGACTGATAATTTAATTGAGAAGAAGATACTATTTACAAAAGGCTACGGTAGTATTTGGTAAGTTTTTATTAGTCCAGCATTTGTTCTCCTTCTTTAATAACTTTCTTTTCTACTGGAAGTGACATGTTCTTTATCTGTATTGTTGAAGGTGACCAGGAGAGCCTCATATCTCTGTTCTATGCTCCAGAGGAGCTCAGGCAAAGATTCCCTCCCCGAATTTTTGAAGTTGACCTAGCCAAAATAGGACAAGCAAGTACCCTTCAAAGTATTTATTATAGCTCAGCAGCAGCAGCAGCAGCAGTTGTGGGAAAGTCCCAATTAACTTCAGGATATTTGTTGAGCTCCCTGCTGTCTGAGTCTTCTTCCCATCAGAGCCCGTTTGAGTCCTGCTCATCCCCCAAGATTTGTCTCCCAGGTGGCTGCCAATTATGTAAGAGTCCCTAATATTCTTTCCTTAAATTTCCTCTTGCTAAGATGAGCTCAACAAAAAGGATCTCAAACCAAGGTAAACACAAACATGATTACATCACTGAAGGTAAAGCTCTTTATAATATTGTTTATGTTTTATTTTTCTTACATTGATAAAATGGATAGCAGGGACTGTTTTTGGCAGTAGCGGTGATACTGAAGATAATAATGTACATATATTGAAGTCGCATTAATATATCATATTTCATAATAATCCTAAGAGGCCAATAATAATTTTATCCTCTTTTTAGAAAGAGAAAAACTGTGATAAGAAATTTACAGTTGTGTTTAAATTTCAGGGAGGGGACCCATTGCTAAGAACTGAAGCTTTCAGAAAACTGTAAATCTTTACAGAAAAATGAAGAGCAAAAAGATGTGGTAGACTAGGCAAGGTGCAGAGTATTCATAAAATATTAAAAGAACCAGGTTTCTGGAGCACAAGTCATGTAGAGTAGTTGGATATGTCCTTGGGAGTTAGACAGATGAGAAAACTTAATTGACAAAAATGAGTTAAATTATTACAATGAAGACATATAGATCTGGCCTAACTCTTCAGAAAGATCACTACAAAGAATGCATTCTACTAGAAGTTATTTAGAAAACCGTGACATCAGAGAAGACGAGAAAGTAACTGAAGCTTCTCATCAATCAACAAATTAACACGTTCCCACAGTTATGATTTAAGCTATAGTTTCTCTCTGCCCAGAACCCTGTATCACTAGGTGGATGTAACTACTCAGGCATGTTAGACATAACCTGCCCAAGGGAGGTTTCCTATTTACCTCACTTTGATTCCCACCAAGTCTTCTCTCTTTCCCAATACTCCCCACTCTCAACAAGAATAGCAACCATCCATTTGGTTGCTTAAAAAAATAATACTTTAAGTTCCTCTTTTTCTATACCAGCCAGCAGAAAGCTCTGTGGACTTTGCCATCTGAGATGTACGCAGATCATATCACTTCTCCCCATCACAACTTTTTCCACCCCACATGATGTCTTTGAGTAAACTGCTGCCACAGGTCTCAAAGTGAACTAATCTGCTGATTCCATTCTTGTCCTATCTGACCCATTCCCATGCAATAGCAAGAGCAACATTGCCATAATCTCATGTGAATCGGGTCATGGCAATCCCGTTTAAAACCCCCCAACAACTTCCTGTTGCATTTAGAACAAAATACAACCTTTTCATCAGGTTCAGGAAGACCTTTCTGATTTGGCCTCTGCATACATTGCCAATGTCACTTTATACCACCTCTCCTTTTCTACTCTGCTCCTGCCGCATTGGCTGTCCTTCAGTTCCTAGAGCACGGTGAGCTCATTCCCCTTTTAGGATTTTTCTCCTTTAGTTATAAAAGGATAGCATAGTTTTGAGATTCACAGCTCAGCCTCAAAATCGTATTCTCACAGTCATCTACTCTGTACCTTACAGCAGAGCGGCTGCTCACTAGCATAACAACACAATTAAATCTCTCCGTAAGACATATCCCTATCTGATATTGTGGCTGTTTATTGTTTTTTGTTATCTAAGTCATCTTTCAAGATATTAGCTTCATTAAAATAATCCCCTGGTTTATCCTGTTTACCCTTATATATCAGCACCTACTACATTTCCTGACACATGGTTGGTGCTCAGTGAATATCTGTCAAGTCAATGAATAAATGAAGGAAGAAAGAAAAAACTAATATTTATTAAGTGTCAGGAACAGTCAAGTAAGCTAAATAACTCTGAGTGACAAAGTACAAGACAACCTCTATACCCATATTGTCAGAGATTATCTGAGCTACTTCAGTGCTCTTTTAATATAATAAAAAATTATTATTAATTAATATTTAAGATCATTACCTAAAGCTTTTTAACTCTTTTCTGAAAACCAGTAAGACCCTTTTATTTTTCAGACACATATAAGCTCTATACAGTAGGTGGGATATAAGTAAGCTATCCAGTTGGCAGAGGAAAGTACTATTCCCTCTTTCTCATCAACAAACTGGGGTGTTTTGCACACAAAGCAAAACAACTTTCTCAAAGGACCACGCTGCTTAATAGCAGAAGGGAATGTATGGAGTTGCTGAAGGGGGTTAAAAAATGTGGCCCAGAAAGTGTTTGGTTTTTGACTTTTCTCTACAGATAATGTAGGAAGCTGAATGCCAGGAGTGTGAGGGCAAAGACAAAAAATAGAGTTTTGCTTTCTGATCCCTGGCCCTGAAGACAGGTTTCTAGGTTCTGAAACAATGGCCCAAACACTGACTGTAAATGTGCAAGCTTCTGCAGCTGGTATATAACACCTTATTGCTGCTTCATGCAGACAGTGGGTCTTAGATTTACTATTATTGCCTTCTTTAGCTTTTATGTTTTTCTCTTTAGCTTTTTTCTTCTTTGCACTCAATATTTTTATATTTCCATTTTATTATCTTGGTTGCTTTTGCCATTATGTTTTTTTAATCTCTTAGTCATTCTGTGTTTTTTTTAAATAACATATTTTATTGCCTTAACTGTTCTACTGTATCTTAAAACTTCTTAGCCTGCTTTGTTTTTTCTCAGTAACTTATTTTTCCATTTATCTTTTTTTCCTTATACTTAGCTTTGCATACGTCATTTACCTATTTTTTTTCCTAAAACTTTCACCAGTATAAGTTTTATCTTGTGGTGTTTACTTATACTTCTACCTCTTTTCCTGTGTCTCATTCTTAATAAATTTGTCTTTTATTACAATTTGTACTATTTTTATTCTCTTAAATATTTTCTATTTAAAATGTATTTTGTCAAATTTTCTTAATTTGTGTCTATGTATTTTAATTGGATTTCTTTTAATTACTCTTAAATATATTTAAATGTGAGCAGAAGTTGCCCATATGCCATTCAATTAAGGAAACTCTGCTCTAGGCAAGGTCAGTCAGTCATTTTTCACTTTTCATTTAACCTTTAATGGGTCCTCCTGGCCCCTGTGAAACTGAATCTTCATTTACAACACTGAACATGTGATTCTAAATCATCATATTGGATAATAATAAGGCAGAATTTTGCAAATTCCGTTGCCAATATTAACACTAATACCTTGGAATAAAATATCCACATTTGAAACAAGTTCTTTCTCCCTCAGAATGACCTGGGGAATGAGAAGGGAGGGATTGATTATTAACAATGCAATGTACTGGGCCTCACTCCATAATACCATACTAGAATATTGGGAATGTAAGCCTTGAACTTGCCTTTAACATTTTATTTAACAAGCTACCCCAGTTGATTTTTTTAAATTACATTGAACTTTGACAACCAGTGTCCTGACTCGTTCAACCCCTTTATGTAAAAATGTCAATATAAAACCTATCATTTCTATCTTAAATAACCACTGGACACCAGGCAAATCATTAAAACAGAATAAGAACATATTTAATAAATCACTCTCCAGATTGAATAGTATTATTAAACAATTAATCAGTTCTTTTAAGGTTCTAGTACTGTGACTGAAAAGAAGAATGAGGATCTGTAGCTCTTGTCCTGGAGCCTGCTTTATTACAAACTGTACCACTATTACTTAACTGGTTCACTTTAGTTCCAGAAAGTGTCATGTCCATGGTACTCCCTCTGTAGGTTTGCAGTTATACATAACATTATCAGTTTCACTATAGCAAAGTCAAACTTACATCACGAGGTTGTGCTTGCTCATATATTGCCTCCTGATATAGACTGTGGGCTGCTCCAGGGCAACTTTTATGTTTCTGTTCTTACGAGTCTGGTACTAGTAACAGTATCTGGCATTGAGTAGGTGCTCAAAGAAAATTTTTTTGCATAAATAATTTTTTATTTAAACAGAAATGTGTTTCCCCATACTCTCCAATATGATGGAGATAGTAAATATTAGTTTTTATTCTTTCTTCAAATGTAAAACCTGTTTACATATGGAGCCTCTGATTGATACTCTTCTGGCCTTTACATAATGATTAGGTATCTAAAATAATTAGCTCTGGAGAATCAACAACAGAATCAGAAATGGCAAGATGGAAACTCTATTTAAAGATAATCTACATAGAATGAGGGATAATTTTATCCCATTCTATAGATAATTCCTGTGATCATTTAAATTTTTGCTCAGTAAGTATTTACATTCCTCTGTAGATGGTATATATTTCCCCATCCCATGTTGTTAGGCCAGACTATGTAACTGGTTTAAACCAATGAATTTTTAATGGACATGACACAAGTGGAAGCTTTAAATACATGTGTGTGGTTTTGTTCACTCTATTCCAGTGCCTTGCCTTGAAAGTAACATGCCCAAGGTAGCTACTGTGCCCCTGGGTCACAGAACGAGCAAACATAGATGAGACCTGAATTGAACCACAGCCTGGATCCAAGTGTAACCAATACACAACCTGAAGCAGAACTGTCCAGGCAAGCCCTACCAACATCGGCTGAACCACTGTCACTCCACAGACTTTGTGGCAATGAAAACACATTCTGGTTTCAAAGACTGAGTTTTGGGGTGTTTTTTTATGTAACAAGTTGTGGCACCAGGTTTTTTATATGCCTCTTCTGGGGTGAATTCACTGAATACAAAAAGAAACATTTTGAAAAACTTATTTAGAGTATGATACAGTGTTAGAAGATATTAATCTGTTTTCTCACTTAAGTCCAACGTATTTTCAACCATGGACAATAATCCAGTTTTCTTCTATTACTGTCACCTTTCATATCTATTCATAACCCTTTTGTGGTCTAGTGGAATTATTAATCAGGCTGTGGAAATAAAAAAAGAGGTTAAGAGTATTCAATTAATGCTACTTAAATTTTAGCTTTTCTCTGGATATTAATCCAGATTCCTATACTCAGCAAAATTCACTTTTTTTCCTGCATGAATTATTTCCACAGAGAACTTTCCTCTATTGAAATTAAAACAGTACTTTTAGAAAGTACTGTATGTTTAGCAGTTAGTCATATCCTCTTTTAGATCATCTTTTAAATATACCATTGGTAAATTTTGCTTCTCTAACAATATGGTCAACTTTCGAGGTCATCCTTTAATTTCTTTATGTCCTTCCACAATCCCTAAAATAAACCTAAACACAAAATAGACATTTCATAAACAGAATGACTATATACCATGGTTTTCCTGGGACATTCTCATTTATGGCTTGTGTTCCAGAATACTATTAACAGCCTTGTTAATTCTTAAAATGTCCCAGCTTGGACAGTAAATTATTTGGTCAATCCATTAATAAATCACTGCCAAATGACAAAAATGACCCTTAGAAAAAGTTATGTATATGCTATCTACCATAGTATTAACAGAATTAAATTCGTAGAATTAAATTTGTAGATGTAAACCAACAAGTGTTAATATCAATGTATCGTTTTGTCATGAATTCTTATATTCAGCCTAATAACGTAAGAAAAGTGGTGGCTAAACATCCATTTGCCTTCTGCCTTTTAAAGGACAGAGTCTGATCTGATATTCATGTCTGGTTTTTCTTATAATGTGATATGCTGATGTTCTAAATCTTTGTATAGCAGGGACTCACAGCATATTTCAAGTCTATTTATACTTTATTTATATTTCAAAGACATCAGCCCAAGTACAGTGAGTTCAGCACAGTATACTAAATAAACTGCTTGTGGTTAAGCATTTATCAATGCCTTTGGAGTCAAAGAAGTCAATGAAAAGTGCTGTAAGCAGAGATGTATTAAAACCTGAAGAAAAGCATTATAATAAAATGTAAATTTTTATTTTTCTTTCCCTACGGTTTATAGTACTTACATTTTTCATGGATTTAGGACTATGAGTTTTAATACACCATTGGGTATAGTGAGCACAGACTTTGGAATCATGAAGATCTGAGTTTAAAACCATGTTAGCTATTTGCCGACTAGATAACCTTGAAAATCTCTGGCAATGACAGCCTTTTTATTTGTATCATGGAGAAGGTATGTCCACTTCATTAGACTATTGCAAATAGTTAATGAAAAAAATAGAAAACACAGTGATTGATACAAGTGATTGTTCAAAAATTAATATTTTTCTCAATGACTAACCCTTATTCCTAACATCTAAGAATTATTAGAAGCCTGAAGGTTTATTTTAGGAGTTTCTCTGTTACTGTTTTCACTCCAGATTTCACATTTCCAAAGGGCTGTTGCTCTGTTGGTGCTATAAGTTTGGGGTTTTTTTTTCCTTCTATTTATATATTCATTGGGAAAAAATTCACTGGTCTGAGCTCTTTAATGGCTTAAGAAGTCTGTGTGGATAAATGGGAAATGCAACAAGGGTGGAACTGAAAGTCCTGTGTTAAGGCTAGCTCCTGCCCAGAGTGCACATCATATCTTGCTTTTGTGTGCTGCTGTTCCTGCTGCTGTTCCTACTTCTGTTGAAGGGAACTATAACTATAGATCAGGATAGTCTATGACAGACTGTCTGAGGGAACTGAGTGCTGAGCTCATACTTATATAACTTAATGCATTCAACGAAACCTGGAAAAATCACAGCAGGACAGCTGCATACATGACAAACAAACACACATGCTGTGCTGACTCCTCCACCAGGACCCCGGGCCTCTTCACTATGTTTTGACAGATCAATTTGAGGCCTCTTATAAAACAATTCTCCCCATCAAGCTAAAAGCAAATGACCAAGATCTTTAAGATTTTGAAGGAAGACAGGCATGTCTTCATTCCTTATTTCTTAGTCCTATGGGGAATGTGATAAATAAGCAATTGCTGTCATAATGTTTAAGCAGTAGTTTGTTCTTTCTGCAATCTTTGAAGGGCTATTGTTTAAAACCACTAAAGGAATGCTTCCACATGCGATGAAAAAGCAGTAAGAAATCTATGAATTATACCAGCCCACAGATAAATTTTTATCTTTGTAAAAATTATTTTTACGTGAAATAATTGTAGTATAAATATATGTACTCAGGGTTTACAAAAATATCCAGCTAATTTAATATATAACTTAATCTTTCCCTAGCTTTGAGTCACTTACTCTGGATTTGTAGCAATGGTGAGACTTGTGGAAATCCAACATTTATTGGACTGCACTCGAAATGTGTGAATTTCAAAATCCAGCAATGTGCTAGAACTAGAAATAGTGATAAACTGTTCCCCAAAAAAGATATAGAAGACATCTTTCATCACAAAATATCTAAATGAAAAGGAAATAATTATTTTCAAACTTTAAATCAAATGCTCTTCCAGGTCAAATAAAATACGTTGGATTTTTTTTTTTTGGATGAAGCTTAGGTTTATGAATAGATCTAAAATATTTTTAAGAAGCACAGCTTAGACTCATACAGTTATTGAATACTTAAATTTCTTCATAAATCTTAAGGACATCGGTTGTCAGAATGTCTGTGCTAGTCTATGGGTTTTCAGTTTTTGTTCCCTTTAATAGCTTAGAAAGGAAGATACGAACTATGAGAATTGTTAAAGCAACAAGAAAGTCTCTCTGTGTTTTCTTTTGAGGGGAAAGGTAATTTGTTAAGAAACTTCCTTGACAGGATGATGGAACATACTTCTTTTGTTTTTTTCCCACTGTGTAGAGCCATGAGAATCAAATGAAAGCTAGGCTTACTGTAATACATTGACTGACAATTAGATTTAAAAACCCCAGGAAATAGGATCTCATAATGGTACCTAATGGGATTCTGAAATAAAGTCTACTGCTCTCAGGTATCATCAGGTAGTGAAATTAAAAGAAAAGCACAGAAACTCAATTATTGCTAGAATCGGCTCGTTAAGTTGGTTGCTGTCACAACTAGAAGATTCTTTAACTCCATGGCAATACTGCATATTTTTGGTTTCTTTTACCATTAGAGGTTATTATGCCTCATAAAGTTAATAAATGTGAATCAAATTCTTTTCACGTGAAAATCTTTTGAGGCTTATTTTATATGTATCCTTCTCACAAAGCAGAGTAATTTTATTAATATATCAAGCTAACAGAATTTGATGCAGCAGTAAATATCTGGAATGTGATGGCTTAATTATGCCACTATTATTAGAACATCATAATTTTAAGTATTCCAGTAATGCCTCATTTTTATAAATTTCATCCCAATTGCATCTAATGAGACAATACTCAGATATTGATGAAAGAGTGCAGACAGTAATCACTGTGAGTGAAACTTAGACATTCAATAACAAAAATGTAAATGTAAATAATGAAAATTATGGCTTATTTTACTATTAAATCTAATGTTACAAGATCAAAAAATAATGTTTGACTTTTGTTGTTTGATTAAAAATTTTCCCTTAGCATTTCATTTCTGAATTTTCCCATAGTCCATTATTAACGATGATCCAAAAACTAATTAGAGGAATAAAAAATGTATTATTTGGAATATGAATCCAGCCACTAGAGATAAAAATGTTAGCAGCTCATTAATCTAAAGTCTTTTCAAATACAATTTTAAGTGAAAGTAACTTTATTAATAATATCCTAATAATCATTTTATACATACATACACACACACACACACACACACACACACACACATATACACAGAGAGAGAGCGAGAGAGACGGAGAAAGACACACAGAGAGTTTTCCTTTTGAAGTTGTAAAAATATAATGTCAAAAGAAAAGCTGATTCTTTCTACAAAGGAAAGAAGGCAAGACTGATTATTGATAAACATAAAAGGACATGTCCCTTGGGACCCCTGTAGTAGAGTTTCATTCCTTATGTCTGTCTGTGCTTGGTTTGTTGTTCCTCAGTAGTAGCTGAATTTCCTTTAGTTGCAGAAAGAGCTACGTTGGACAAACTCCCTCAAAAGACGTCCTCATTTTTTTCACAGAAGCAAGTGGATGTAAATAGAGAGGATAAGAAAAAACTCAGTGGATTTAGGAGAATCAAGTTGCACCCATGACACATGCCCTAACTTTAAAATATAGATCATTTGAGCCTATTTAATTTCAAGTTATTATTAATTCTTTATTCAAGAGACCAAAACTTAATGAGCTTTTACTGAATTCTGGGAAGCAGAGAATTCAAAAAGGTATGTTTTTTCCAGACACGAGAATAGAAAATCAAAAGAATTAATTGAGACAATTTGGTTTTATTATTAAAAGTCAGAAATGCTAAGCACAGGAAAAGAATGACAAAGAATAGCATAAAATTAAGAATATTAGTATTTATGTAAAGAATTTTGTCATTTTCAAAATACCAGGTGGTTATATCAAATGGAAGTATAAAATATTTTAAACATGTCAAATTTTAGTCACAGCCAAATTTTTTTTATTCTAGCAGAAAAAAAAAAGGCATAACAAAGCAAACAGCACAAAACAAAGGGATTAGCAGTACAATTAAACTCTGCTGGTTGGATTCTACCATCATCATATTGATAACAAAAAGCAATAAAGACTACCTTACGAGTATTAATGAAAGAGAGACTCAAGAGCAAGAGAAAGGGGAGAAAAAAAGTTCATAAAAAAGCTGCAATCAAACAAAGCTTTTTATTTCAGGTTGGATGGTGAAGATGCTAAAGGCAGTAGAGTGTGATGGTTATTCACAAGAACTTTGGAGTCAGACAGACCTGAGTTTGAGCGGTGCCTTTGCTACTTATAGTCTAAGTGGTCACTGAAAATCTCATTTTCTTCATTTGTAAAATAAAGTTAATAGCAATACTTCTTTTATACGGTTGTTTTGAGGATAAAATTAAACAGTGCTTGGCACATAGGGTATGCTAAATAAATTATAGCTTTAGCTATTAATAAGTCACAGGGACACAGAAAGTGAAAATTACATGGCTCCTGCTTGAGACTGTGTGGTTTCTGTGATCTTCCCTATGATGCTCAGTTTCTCAGCTGAGAAACTGAGTGAAGGCTGAAATCACCAAGATTTGCTTACAGAGTTATCACACTCTGAGCCCTGGAGCAGCACTCTGTGCCTGCACAAAGGAACCTTCAGCAATTCAAACTGGTAATCTGCATCTGCCTAGGTAGGTAGAGTTCTAATTCACACAAAGGTTCCATATTGTCTCAGTCCTGATCACCAGCCGTCCTTCCCAATTGCTGCATTGATTATAGCAATGTTTCTTAACCTGGTAAACAGCTCTGCATGTTAAGTCAAAGAAGTTGCCCCATTTCTGATTTATAAATTACCGTGGGTTTCCATGCACTATTTTTATTTACTAGCACACAGCTCAGACTTTAGTTTCCTACTAAATCATTTAGTTTTGTAGTTCTCAATCCAACACTTACCTGATCACCTGCTCTTGCATAGCAGCAACTGACTGCAGTTAGTTTTTAGTATCTCACTCTTTACAGATGAAATAAAATCTGGGTTAATCACAGAGCAGGAGCGGAGTGATAAGAAGGTAAGAAGAAAATTTCCAGAAGTTTGGAAATTTTGTTACAAGAAATCATTTTATTTCATAGCCAATGGGAGTCTATTATTTGTGTCAAACATGGCAAAAGGTCTCAGATTTTAACCCAACTTGCATGTTACAAAGTTGACCTGCCATAGTTTCGTGGATACTGGTCAAAAAAACAAGATTCCTAGGGCAGAGATAAAACATACAATTTATTACATCAATAGAAGTAATAAGGTTAACAGCATTTTTGTGTTGGTTCCCTGAGCCCCAGTTCTCATGGGGAGGTGTAAAGATGGACAGATGCTTACCTGCACATATAGTAGATCTTATTACAGGAGAAGAATACTAAGCATAGGGAACCCAGATATTTTATAATGAGCAGTAAGAATGCCTAACCTCCTTTTGCACCATAGGAAGATACTGTCTCTGTCATCTAAGGATTTACTTTGTACAAACATTCTTGAAAAGATAGTTCAGAATAAAGGACAATAAATGCCTCTACTCGCCAGATATGCAGAAACAGGAGATACCCATGGATAATTATCACTCAGTGATGTAGAAGACTTTGGAAGACTTCCCCAAGGGAAATATCACTATTATTCATTAGATATAGAGCTTATTTATATAAACCTGAGGAATTAAAATGTGATTGTAATAAGGGATTGACAATCTTTCTAAAAATAAGTTCAGAGTGTTTATATATCCTTTCAGAGAAAAGAAGCATTAAATAAACTTGTTCTAAAGATGAGAAGTAACCCGAAATTCTACGCAAGCCCAACTCTTCGCATCCCCTTTTTATCCTCTGCTTCTTTACACAGATAAAAAATAAATAAACATTTTGCATGTAACTTTTGGCACAGATATTGTGGGCTGATTTCCTTTTGATTATTCTTTTTTAAAATAATCACTTTTAAAACAACTTCAGAATAGCTAGAGATATTGCCTTTAAAACTAATAGTAAAAATATTATATTTTAAAATAAAGAGAAAATCAAAACCAATACTTTTTAACTTAATCTCCACAGTTAAAACATAACCAAAAATCAATAAGATAAATGAGATAATTAAAGTTATAGAAGTTAATTAAAATTGAATGATTTTCACGAATACATAGAACAAAAAGCAAAAAGCAAAGAGAAAATAAATTTTATAATAATAAGTAGAGAAATAAGATTAGTGATGGTGTAACACACTCGACATATTGATTCTTTCCCTTTATCAGACTTCAACAGAAAACAAAAATGGAGAAATGTAAACAGCCAAGAGACAATGAAGAATGCAAAAAAAAAAAAAAGTCCCTGCCCTTTTCCTTGCTGAGCAGGTAATGAGAAATTTCAAAAATCATTTATAAGTGAGCAGATTTACTGTACTTTAATCCATGAACACTGAAGAATGTTGGGCATAATTAATGAACTACTGTCTTTTAAATAATCATGAAGAAGTTAATAGACAGCAATGATTAGGAGGGATAAGTAATATGCAGTAAAGAACTTTTAAAAGGGAGGTGAATAATTGACAGGTCAAGTAGATCTTTTCTCTGGTGTGTAACTGACCAAAAGGAAAGAATTGTTTGATGACAAATAAATAACCTGGAGAAAGTGAGCACTCAGAGTTTGAAATAAGACAAAATTAAAAATAAGTCATTTTAAATATAACTAATTAATACTGAAATAGAACGTACTTTAAATTGTAGGTAAATAGATATTGAAGGAGAGGGCATGTAACCAAAGACAAATTTTTAAAATGACATAAATGACACAAAATTGTAACAACAGTATGAGGAAAGTTAAGTCTACCAGGAAAAAAGCTTTTGATATAGAAAGAAAGCAACCAAAACAATCCTCATTTAGCTCAACAAACTTGACAGAACGTCAAATGTGACTGAGTAGACCACTGGAGCTGGCTTGCACTGCCTGGGAGGGCCAATTGTTAAACATCAGATAATTTGGAAAGACGGGTGTTAAAATGTTGGGGGTTTCATTTCCGCCACAGTGAGAGCGTTTACAACATGAAAAATCAGCAAATGATACAAGTCTGGATCATTTTTTTTTTCTTTCTTACAAGCCACCATTGCAGCGGCTACAAGAAAGGACTTATTTTGGACAGATTCTGAAGTATTAACCAACAACAAAGTCAAGGCTAAACTTATCACATCCTTTGGCTTCTGTCTTCTCTATTTAAAAACAAGTTTTAAAATTGAAATGGATTAACAATATTTTGTTAAATAGAGAATTACAGACTAAGATAATAAAGCTTGATGTAAAGGAATTTTAAAATATTTTTTTCTTGATTATACAAGCAATGCATTCTCAGTGTAGTGAATACAAAACATAAAAAGTTATAACAGAGATAAACGTTGTTAATATTTTAATGTATTATATTCGTCTTGAAAAATTTACACACACACATTTATGTATATATATTGTTTTCCAACTTGCTTTTTATAATATTATACTTTAGCTGCATAGAATTGTATTGAGATTTTAACCATTCCTCTATGGTAGGTTATTTATAATATTTTATATATTTAGCTATAATTATAAATAAAACTCCAATGAGCATCTTTGAACATTTATCACTGCATTCCTGCTTATTACCACAAGATAGATTTCCAGAAGAGGAATTACTGTGACTAACGGAATGAACATTATTGTTAAGTATCTTCCATATATTAAACCACTGCTTTGCAGAAAGTTGGTTTGAATGTTTACCTCCTTCATCAGTGTACATGAATGCTCATATCCCCACAGCTGCCTAGCATGGATTATTATCATTTTTAGGAAATGGGGTCAAGGAGTCAGTATTTATAAAGTTTTCCGAGATTGAGGCCAGGAATACTCTACCACTAAAAGTTGTCTGTCCCTGGGAGTAATACATCAGGTAACCAGGTCTCAAACTTTCTGAAGACCATTAGAAAACAGTAAGTTGGAAATTCCCCCCAGATGCTCCAGGTGAGCCAGAGATCTCTTCTCTTCAATGGCATTTATATTTTTAGTCCAATTTGTCTCTAGCTGATGCAGCTTGTCTAGACTCAGCACTGCATTTAATCTCAAACTCAGCGTGAACTTAACAAATGTTTGGCAGTAGGTATAGTGGTGTTGTTATCTGTCTTTTATAGGTAATTAGAGGGGTCATGTTTACAGACCAGCCCAGGCCCTTCCTGTTTCTTACCTTTATATTGTCATCTGCAAGTTGAGATTTGACCAGATTCCAGTACTTGCTGAACTCTCACAGCTGGAAAAATTGGTATCTTGTTTTAATTTGCACTTATTATTATTAAAATTAAGCTTAAACATAATGACTGAATTTAATTAATTGCTATGTGTGTTTACTCTTCTTGGAGTCGCCTATTAACAACTTTTTCCTATTTTTCTTCCTGGGGAAAGGGGAAAATTAAGTATAACTCTCACTTGGTATATAATTAGTCAAGTCCTGCAGATTTTGCTTTTTTATTACTCAGATTCATCTCTACTTCTCCTTCTCCACTGTAACCTGCTCCATCATCTCTCTCAGACTGCAGACTAGTGACTAGTTTCACTGCTTGCAAGACAGTTGCCCATGGCTCCAAGAGTCATTGTTCTAAAATACTTTAAAAAAAAGAAAATACTAATCATGTCATTCTGTTGTGGTTTCTATTTTCCCCTAGGACCATCCATGAATTTGATGCTACAAAATTTTTAAACCCTGTCCAGTTCTGCAATGGCCGACTTTCTCTTCTACTCTGCACCTTTCTTTCTTTTTAAAGTATACAGAACCAAACATGATACTACAGTGAATATTACTGAAAAAAAAAAATGAAATATTCATCTACTTCCCACTTCTATTTGATTATTTATTCCTACTGATTCATACTGATTTATATTGACCTTTTAATAAACTAAACCCTTACATATTTTTACAGAAGTTACTGTGATTTTTTTTATCCTTTACTTGTATGATTGGCTTTAGGGTCCATTTGCAGAGTATTTGATTCACTCCTGTTAAATTTTCCCTTAAAAAACACGGACTGAACAAAGCAAAAAGGACTTGGTACTATATGAAGTAATCAAGAACTAATAGCCAACTAAGACCAAGAAAGAGTGCTATATTATGATACAAACTATAAATAGGAATGCTATCTCCTAAAACAAAGTTGGTCCATGGACCATGTGTAACTTGACCACAATAAGATAAATAAAGACATTGAGAGCGAGTATTTAGAGTCTTTTGTGATAATTTGGCATTCATATGACATCTAATTCAATATATAATTTTGTGTTACTTAAACCTAATAATAAAATGTTGTGATTTGTAAAAAGTTGTGATTTATTTTTGGATCCTGGATTTGACATCATTTTAATATGTGTCAGTTACAAACTTGGTAAGGATGCCCTCTAAATACTCACCAACTTCATTAATGAACAAAAGAGAAAGAGGGGACCAAGATGTCTGACTAGAAGCCGCTAGTATGTGCCACTGTCGTGGAGAGGAGAAAGAGTCGTGAGTAAACATCAGCTCTTCAACTGGAGCTTCCAACTTGACACATTGGGATTCATCAAGGCAGCAATGTGACCCATGGAAAACAGAGTAGAACGAGACAGGACAACCACCTACCCAGGACTGGTGTGGGTCAGGGGTCTTCCCACTGCGGGGAAATGATGAGTGACTGAAAGCCCCCAGGAACCCATACTCTGGCACTCTGCAAAGAACCTTTGCAACCCTGGCCTCAGGAGATCCCCTGTAGTACCCTGCTTGCTTCCAGACTGACAGAGCTACAAAAAGTCTGGGCAGAGCTACTCTCAGGCACACACTGAATCTGGGGGTCCTTGGACCCCTGGGCATCCTGGCACCAACGGCTACAGCTCTGGCAATAGATGATGCCAGGGTGTTTCACACACCCCCAGGATAGAGGCTGATTCCACGGGGCTGAGGAGCAGATGGACTACAGGCAGGCCTCACCTACACTGCACCTCACCAGACAAGGCTCACTGGCCTGGGACCCTAGCCTGGCCATCCCAGGCCCTCCTGAGCTCTCCGCCGGTAGCAGCCCTGCACTTCCTTGGGATGGAGCTCCCAGAGGGAGGAGACAGGCTTGCCAGTTTTGCTGCTTTGCAGCTCCCACCCCTGTTGCTCTCAGGCTCGGGAGGGAGCAAAACGATTAATGACTACCATGGGTCCCCAGCACAGAGCAGCTGCCTTACGAGAAAGCAGCCAGACTGTTTTCCATGAAGGTTCACGTCCCCGCCACTTCTCACTAAACAAGGCCTCCCGACCTGACACCCCAGCCACCCACTGCTACCTGGCTATCTGGCCGGCAGCAGCTCTGCGTTTCCCTGGGACTGAGCTCCCAGTGGTGGCAGGCAGGACTGCCATTTTTGCTACTCTGCAGCTTTGCCCCCTACTGCCCTGAGTCTTGGGAGGGAGAAAAGTGATTAAGAACTAAAGTGGGCCCTCAGCAAACATAGCTGCCTTACAGAAAGGCAGCCAGACAGTATTCCATGTATATCCCTGCCCCTGTTAACTTCACCGGGCAGGGCCTCTTGACCTGGGCCCCCAGCACAACCATCCTGCCACTACCTAAACACTTCAGTTGGTAGAGGCTCTGCATTTCTCTGCAAAGGAAATGCCAGAGAAAACCTACAGCCACTCTCCCATTGCAGTTGCAGTGGAACCACTCTTACTGCCCATGTGCTGGGAAAGGAACAAAAGGCCTGGCTGTGTCACTGGCACCTCCAACACACCACAGCAACAATACAGAGAGGAGGCCAGTCTTTCTTCCCTGTGAGACTCCATCCCCTACCCTTCACCAGGTAGGGCTCCTGGATCAGGACCACAGAACAGCTGCCCCACCCCCATCTGAGTATTCCCACTGGTAGTAGCTCCGTGCTTCCCTGGGGTGGAGTTTCCAGAGGCAACCAACAAACCCTCTACCACTGCCACTTCAGCAGTGCTTCCCTTGCTATCCTTGAACTGGAGTGGGAAATAAAAGAGCCTGAGGGTTCTACTCAGGCCTCCAGCATACCACAGTTGCATATGGAAAGGAGTCCAGTCTCTCCTCCCTGTGAGCCTTTGACTCCCTGCTCTTCACCAAGCAGGGCCCCTGGCTCAGGCCTGCAGAGCAACCACCACACCCCATGGCGGAACTTTCCCCCTGGTAGCAGCTCTGCATTTCTCTGGGGTGGAGCTCCCAAAGGCAACCAAAAGCCCCTTGTCATTGCCACTGCACTGAGACTGCCCTTGCTGCCCCCGGACTGGGGAAGGAACAAAGACCCTGAGTGCTTTACTCAGACCACCATCACACTGAAGTCACCCTAAGTAGAAGAGGCCAGGCTTTTCTCCCTGTGATCCCCCGACTCCTCTACTTATCACCAAGCAGGCCATCTCAGCTTGAGCCCACAATGCAGTCACCCCAGCCCAGGCTGATCATTCTGATTGATAGTGGCTTTGTGTTTCTATGGGGTGGAGCCCTAAGAAACAAGTGAAAGGCCCTCTGCTATTGCCACTGCCAAGGTCACAGCCCCTGCAGCCCCCAAAGTGAAGTAGAAACATAAAGCCTGAGTTCACCCCAGGGGTGTTGTGTGTAGACCAGGAGTGCCAAGCTGAGATCTGCAGTAAGAACTCCAATGGGAGAGGAGCCCACACCATCAGACAACTGTGAGGAAGCATGGCACATTTCTGAGGAAATACAAAAGAACCACATGGCTGAACAAGAGTCTACTTACTGGCCATTACACCTAAGAAGCATCTACTGAATCACAGCCCAAATATCAACACCAAAAATACTTTGCTAATATACGTCCCGAGTGAAACCAAGGGTAATAATTCAGCTACAAATAGAGACCCTGCACAAAGCCTCAGCTCTCTGAAAACATCCAGAAATGAAGTCAATTGACTATACTCAAATCACACCACAGTTAAAGGAACATCAGCCCACATAGATGAGAAAGAATCAGCCAAATCTCTGGCAACTCAGAAAACCAGAATGTCTTCTTTTTTCCAAACAACTGAACTGGTTCCCCAACAATGGTTCTTAACCAAGCTGAAATGGCTGGAATGACAAACATAGAATTCAAAATATGAAAAGGAATGAAGATCATTGAGATTCTGAAGAAAGTTGAAACCCAATTCAAGGAATCTAAGGACTGAAATAAAATGATATAAGAGCTGAAAGATGAAATAGCCACTTTAAGAAAAATCCAAGCTCATCTGATATAGTTGAAAAACTCAGTGTAAGAATTTCATAATGCAATCACAAGTATTAACAGCAAAATTGACCAAGCTGAGGAAGGAATCTCAGAGCTTAAAGACTGGTTTGCCAAACTAAATCAGTCAGACAAAAAATAAAATACAATAAAAGAATAAACAAAACCTCTGAGAAATATGGGATTATGTAAAGAGCCCAAATCTAAGACTCACTGGTATCCTTGGAAGACAGGGAGAGAAAACGAGCAACTTGTAAAACATATTTGAGGATATCATTTACGAAAATTTCCCCAACCTTTTTCCAGAGGCCAACATTCAAACCCAAGAAATGAAGTGAACCCCTGCAAGATACTGTACAAGATGACCATCCCCAAGACACATAGTCATCAGATTCTCCAAGGTTAACATGAAACAAAAATTGTTAAAGACAGCTAGAGAGAAGGGGTAGGTCACCTATAAAGGAAACCC
Source organism: Pongo pygmaeus (assembly GCF_028885625.2). Classification (NCBI taxonomy): domain Eukaryota; kingdom Metazoa; phylum Chordata; class Mammalia; order Primates; family Hominidae; genus Pongo; species Pongo pygmaeus. The sequence goes on along the minus strand of NC_072373.2, from coordinate 149,335,170 downwards.
CACCAGGCAACAGCAGACGTTTCAGCAGAAATGGTACAATACAGAAGAGTTTGCAGGCCTATATTCAGTATTCATAAATAAAATACCAACAAAGCATTTTATATCCACCCAAACTAAGCTTAATATGTGAAGGAGAAATAAGATCCTTTTCAAACAAACAAGTACTAAGGAAATTCATTACCACCAGACCTGCTTTACAAGAGGTTCTTAATGGAGTGTTGAATATGGAAATGAAAGATTGTTACTGGCCACCACAAAAAAAAAAAAAAAAATTAGGCGCATAAACTATTGACACTATAAAGTAACTATACAATCAAGTCTGCATAATAACCAGTTAACAACACAATGACAGGATCAATATTAACTGTGAATGTAAACAGGCTAAATGCCTCAATTAAAAGGCACAAAGTGGAAAGCTGGTTTGAGAAATAGGAGCCGACTCTATGCTGTCTTCAAGTGACCCATCTCACATGCAATGACACCCACAGTCTCAAAATAAAGAAATGTAGAAAACTCTACCAGGCAGACAGAAAACAAAAAAAAGCAGGGGTTGCTATTCTAATTTTAGATAAAACAGGCATTAAATCAGCAATGATCAAAAAAGACAAAGAAAGGCATTACATAATAGTAAAGGGTTCAATTCAACAAGATTTAACTATCCTAAATATGTATGCACCCAGGAGAACAGGAGCACCCAGATTTATAAAACAAGATTTTAGAGACCAACAAAGAGACTTAGATAACCATACAATTATAGTGGGAGACTTCAACACCCCAGTGACAGTGTTAGACAAATGATCAAAGCTGAAAACTAACAAAGATATTCAGGAACTGAACTCAATACTTGACCAAATGGACCTAACAAATATCTACAGAACTATAAGCCCCAAAACAGCAGAATATACATTATTCTCATTGCTATGTGGCACATTTTCTAAAATTGAACACACAACCATAAAACAATTCAAAATCAAAATCATATTGACCACACTCTCTCCTGGATAAGAGCACAATAAAAATAGAAATAAATATCAAGATCATTTATAACCATACAAGTGCATGGAAATTAAACAACCTACTCCCGAATGACTTTGGGGTAAACAATGAAATTGAGTCACTAATCAAGAAATTCATTGAAACTAATGAAAGCAAAGATACAACATACCAGACTCTGGGACACAGCCGAGGCAGTGTTAAGAAGAAAGTTGAGATTGCTAAGCACCCACATCAAAAAGTTAGAAAGATCTCAAATTAACAACCTAACATCACCTAGAGGAACTAGAAAACAAGAGCAAACTAACCCCAAAGCTAGTAAAAGACAAGAAATAACCAAAATCTGACCTGAATTTAAAGAAATTGAGACCACAAAACCCATAGAAAAGATCAACGAAACTAGAAGTTGGTTATTTGAAAAAATAAATAAAATACATATACTACTAGCTAGACTAACAAAAAAGACAGAAGATCCAAACACAATCAGAAATGACAAACGGGACATTACCACTGACCTCACAGAAATACACACACACACACAAATCATCAGAGACTATTATGAACACCTCTATGCATACAAACTAGAAAACCCAGAAGAAATGGATACGTTTTTGGAAAAATACACCCTGTCGGAACTGAACTAGGAATAAATTCAAACTCTTAGCAGACCAATAACAAGTTCTCAGTTTTAATCAGTAATAAAAACACTACCAACAAGAAAATTTGAGATGAATTCTACCACATATATAAAGAAGAACTGATACCATTTCTACTGAAACTATTCCAAAAGATTGAAGAGGAGGGACTCCTCCCTAACTCATTCTATGAGGCCAGCATCATCCTGATACCAAAACCTGTAAAAGACACAACAACAACAAAAACTTTAGGCCAATATTGTTGATTAACATAGATGCAAAAATCCTTGACAATATACTAGCAAACAAAATCCAGCAACATATCAAAAAGCTAATGCATCACAATCAAGTAGGCTTTATCTCTGGGATGCAAGGTTGGTTCAACATACGCAAATCAATAAATGTGATTAATCTCATAAGCAAAATCAAAAACCACATTATTATCTCAATAGATACATAAAAGGCTTTTGATAAAATTCAGTATCACCTCATATTAAAAACCATTACAAACTAAGCATTGAAGAAACATATCTCAAAATAATAAAACCTATCTATGACAAACCCACAGCCAACATCAAATTGAATGGGTAAAAGCTGGAAGCATTCCCCTGAGAACCAGAACAAGACAAAGAAGCCCATTCTCACCACTCCTATTCAACATAGTACTAGAAGTCTTAGCCGGAGCAATCAGTCAAGAGAAAGAAATAAAAGGCACTCAAAGAGGAAGAGAAGAAGTCAAACTGTCTGCCTTTGCAGACAATGTAATTGTTTACCTAGAAAACCATATAGTATCTGCCCCAAAGCTCCTTGATCTGATAAACAACTTCAGCAAAGTTTGTGCTACAAAATCAATGTGCACAAATCAGTGGCATTTCTGTACACCAACAGTACCCAAACTGAGGGTGCCTACACCACCAGGTCTCTGAGTTTCAAGCAAAAAACTGGGTGATCATTTGGACAGACACTGAGCTAGCTGAAGGAGTATTTTTAATATCCCAGTGGCACTGGAACACCAGCGAGACAGAAACATTCGCTCTCCTGGAAAGGGGGCTGAAACCAGGGAGCCAAGTGGTCTAGCTCAGCAGATCCCACACCCACAGAGCCCAGCAAGCTAAGATCCACTGGCTTGAAATTCTCACTGCCAGCACAGTAGTCTGAAGTCACCCTGGGACACTTGAGCTTGGGCGGGGGGAGGGGTGTCCACCATTTCTGAGGCTTGAGTAGGTAGTTTTCCCCTCACAGTGTAAATAAAGCCACCAAGAAGTTCAAACTGGGCAGAGCCTACCACAGTTTGGCAAAGCCACTGTAGCCAGACTGCCTCTCTAGATATCTTCTCTCTGAGCAGGGCATCCTGAAAGAAAGGCAGCAGCTCCAGTCAGTCACAGGCTTATAGATAAAACTCCCATCTCCCTGGAACAGACCACCTAGGGGAAGAAGCAGCTGTGGGTGCAGTTTCAGCCAGCTTAAACATTCCTGCCTGCTGGCTCTGAAGAGAGCAGCAGATCTTCCAGCACAGCACTCGAGCTCTGCTAAGGGATAGGCTGTCTCCTCAAGTGGGTCCCTGACCCCCATGCCTCCTGACTGGGAGACACCTCACAGCAGTGGTCAACAGACACCTCATACAGGAGAGCTCTGGCTGGCATCTGGCAGGTGCCCCTCTCGGATGAAGCTTCCAGAAGAAGGAACAGGCAGCAATCTTTGCTGTTCTGCAGCCTCCACTGGTGGAACCCAGGCAAACAGGGTCTGGAGGGGACCTCCAACCATCTCCAGCAGACCTGCATCAGAGAGGCCTGTTAGAAGGAAAACTAACAAACAGAAAGGAATAGCATCAACATCAACAAAAGGGGCATCCACACAAAAAACCCCATCTGAAGGTCACCAACATCAAAGACCAAAGGTAGGTAAATCCACGAAGGTGAGGAAAAAACAGCACAAAAAGCCTGAAAATTCCAAACACCAGAACACCTCTTCTCCTCCAAAGGATCACAACTCCTCACCAGCAAGGGAACAAAACTGGACGAAGAATGAGTTTGATGAACTGACAGAAGTAGGCTTCAGAAGGTGGGTAATAAACTCCTCCGACCTAAAACAGCATGTTCTAAACCAATGCAAGGAAGCTAAGAACCTTGAAAAAAGGCTAGACGAATTGCTAACTATAATAATCAGTGTAGAGAAGAACATAAATGACCCAATGGAGCTGAAAAACAAGCATGAGAACTTCATGAAGCATACACAAGTATCAATAGCCAAAACAATCAAGCGGAAGTAAGAGTATCAGAGTTTGAAGATCAACCTAATGAAATAAAACATGAAGACAATATTACAGAAAAAAGATTGAAAAGGAACAAACAAACCCTCTAGGAAATATGAGACTATGTGAAAAGACCAAATCTGCATTTGATTGGTGTATCAAAAAGTGATGGGGAGAATGGAACCAAGTTAGAAAACACTCTTCAGGATATTATCCAGGAGAACTTCTCCAACCTAGCAAGACAGGCCAACATTCAAATTCAGGAAATACAGAGAACACCACAAAGATAATCCTTGAGAAGAGCAATCCCAAGACACATAATTGTCAGATTCACCAAGGTTGAAGTGAAGGAAAAAATGTCAAGGGCAGCCAGAGAGAAAGGTCAGGTTACCCACAAAAGGAAGCCTATCAGACCAACAGCGGATCTCTCTGCAGAAACCCTAGAAGCCAGAAGAGAGTGCGGACCAATATTCAACATTCTTAATGAGAAGAATTTTCAACCCAGAATTTCATATCCAGCCAAACTAAGCTTCATAAGTGAAGGAGAAGTAAAATCCTTTACAGACAAGCAAATGCTGAGAGATTTTGTCACCACTAGGCCTGCCTTACAAAAGCTCCTGAAGGAAGCACTAAATATGGAAAGGAAAAACTGGTTCCAGCCACTGCAAAAACATACCAAACGGTAAAAACCATTGACACTATAAAGAAACTGCATCAACTAACAGGTAAAATAACCAGCTAGCATCATAAAGACAGGATCAAATTCACACATAACAATATTAACCTCAAATGTAAATGAGCTAAATACTCCAATTAAAAGACATAGACTGGCAAATTGGATAAAGAATCAAGACCCATCAGTGTGCTATATTCAGGAGATCCATCTCACGTGCAAAGACACACATAGACTCAAGATAAAGGGATGGAGGAATATTTATCAAGCAAATGGAAACAAAAAAAAGAAAAAGAAAAAGAAAGGAGGGGTTGCAATCCTAGTCTCTGATAAAACAGACTTTAAACCAACAAAGATCAAAAAAGACAAAGAAGGGCATTACATAATGGTAAAAGGATCAATACAACAAGAAGAGCTAACTATCCTAAGTATATATGCACCCAATACAGGAGCACCCAGATTCATAAAACAAGTTCTTAGAGACCTACAAAGAGACTTATACTCCCACACGATAATAGTTGGAGACTTTAGCACTCCACTGTCAATATTAGACAGATCAATGAGACAGAAAATTAACAAGGATATTCAGGACTTGAACTCAGCTCTGGACCAAGTGGACATAATAGACATCTACAGAACTCTCCACCCCAAATCAACAGAATATACATTCTTCTCAGCACCACATCACACTTATTCTAAAATTGACCACATAATTGGAAGTAAAACACTCCTCAGCAAATTCAAAAGAATGGAAATCATAACAAACAGACTCTCAGACCACAGTGCAATCAAATTAGAACTCAGGATTAAGAAACTCACTCAAAACTGCATAACTACATGGAAACTAAACAACCTGCTCCTGAATGACTACCGGGTAAATAACAAAAATAAGGTAGAAATAAATAAGTTCTTTGAAACCAATGAGAACAAAGACACAATGTATCAGAATCTCTGCAACACAGCTAAAGCAGTGTTTAGAGGGAAATTTATAGCACTAAATGCCCACAGGAGAAAGTGGGAAAGATCTAAAATCAACACTCTGACATCACAATGAAAAGAACTAGAGAAGCAAGAGGAAAAATTCAAAACCTAGCAGAAGACAAGAAATAACTAAGATCAGAGCAGAACTGAAGGAGACAGAGACACAAAAAACCCTTCAAAAAATTACTGAATCCAGATTTTTTTAAAAGATGAATAAAATAGACTGCTAGCAAGACTAATAAAGAAAAAAAGAGAGAAGAATCAAATAGACACAATACAAAATGATAAAGGGGATATCACCACTGATCGCACAGAAACACAAACTACCATCAGAGAATACTATAAACACCTCTATGCAAATAAACTAGAAAACCTAGAAGAAATGGATAAATTCCTGGACACATACACCCTCCCAAGACTAAATCAGGAAGAAGTTGAATCCCAGAATAGACCAATAACAAGTTCTGAAATTGAGGCAGTAATTAATAGCCTGCCAACAAAAAAAAGCCCTGGACCAGAGAGATTCACAGCTGAATTCTACCACAGGTACAAAGGGGAGCTATTACCATTCCTCTGAAACTACTCCAAACAAAAGAAAAAGAAGGACTCCTCCCTAATTCATTTTAGGAGGCCAGCATCATCATACTGATACCCAAACCTGGCAGAGACACAACAAAAAAAGAAAATTTAAGGCCAGTATTCCTGATGAACATCGATGTAAAAATCCTCAATAAAATACTGGCAAACCGAATCCAGCAGCACATTAAAAAGCTTATTCACCACCATCAATTCGGCTTCATTCCTGGGATGCAAGGCTGGTTTAACGTACACAAATCAATAAATGTGATCCATAACATAAACAGAACTAATGACAAAAACCACATGAGTGTCTCAAAAGATGCAGAAAGGCCTTCAAGAAAATTCAACACCGCTTCATGCTAAAAACTCTCAATAAAATATGTATTGATGGAATGTATCTCAAAATAATAAGAGCTATTTATGACAAACCCACACCCAATATCATACTGAATGGACAAAAGCTGAAAGGCTTCCCTTTGAAAACCGGCAGAAGACAAGGATATCCTCTCTCACCACTCCTATTCAACATAGTATTGGAAGTTCTGGCCAGGCCAGTCAGGCAAGAGAAAGAAATAAAGGGTATTCGAATAGGAAGAGAGGAAGTCAAATTGTCTGTTTGCAGATAACAGGATTGTATATTTTAAAAACCCCATCATCTCAGTCCAAAATCTCCTTAAGCTAATAAGCAACTTCAGCCAAGTCTCAGGTTACAAAATCAATGTGCAAAAATCACAAGCATTCTTATACACCAATAATAGGCAGACAGCCAAATCATGAGTGAACTCCCATTCACAATTGCTACAAAGAGAATAAAATACCTAGGAATACAAATTACAAGGGATGTGAAGGACTTCTTCAAGGAGAACTACAAACCACTGCTCAAGGAAATAAGAGAGGACACAAATAAATGGAAAAACATTCCATGCTCCTGGATAAGAAGAATGAGTATTGTGAAAATGGCCATACTGCCCAAAGTAATTTATAGATTCAATGCTATCCCCATCAAGCTACCATTGACTTTCTTCACAGAATTAGAAAACACTACTTTAAATGTCATATGAAACCAAAAAAGAGCCCACATAGCCAAGGCAATCCTAAGCAAAAAGAACAAAACTGGAGGCATCACACTACCTGATTTCAAACTATACTACAAGGCTAAAGTAACCAAACCAGTATGGTACTGGTACCAACACAGATATATAGACCAATGGAACAGAACAGAGGCCTCAGAAATAACACCACACATCTACAACCATCTGATCTTTGACAAACCTGACAAAAACAACCAATGGGGAAGGATTCCCTATTTAATAAATGATTTTGTGAATACTGGCTAGCCATATGCAGAAAACTGAAAGTAGACCCCTTCCTTACACCTTATACAAAAATTAACTTAACATGGATTAAACACTTAAACGTAAGACCTAAAACCATAAAAACCCTAGAAGAAAACCTAGGCAATACCATTCGGGACATAGGCATGGGCAAAGACTTTATGACTAAAACACCAAAAGCAATGGCAACAAAAGCCAAAATAGACAAATGTGATCTAATTAAACTAAAGATCTTGGCACAGCAAAAGACACTATAATCAGAGTGAACAGGCAACCTACAGATGGGAGAAAAATTTTGCAATCTATCCATCTGACAAAGGGCTAATATCCAGAATCTACAAAGAACTTAAACAAATTTACAAGAAAAATCAACCCCATCAAAAAGTGGGCAAAGGATATGAACAGACACTTCTCAAAAGAAGACATTTATGAGGCCAACAAACATAAGAAAAAAAGCTCATCATCACTGGTCATTATAGAAACGCAAATCAAAACCACAATGAGATACCATCTCATGCCAATTAGAATGGCGATCATTAAAGAGTCAGGAAACAATAGCTGCTGGAGAGGATGTGGAGAAATCGGAATGCTTTTACACTGTTGGTGGGAGTATACATTAGTTCAACCATTGTGGAAGACAGTGTGGTGATTCCTCAAGGATCTAGAACCAGAAATACCATTTGACCCAGCAATCCCATTACTGAGTATATACCCAAAGGATTATAAATCATGCTACTATAAAGACACATGCACACGTATGTTTATTGCAGCACTGCTCACAATAGCAAAGACTTGGAACCAACCCAAATGTCCATCGGTGATAGACTGGATAAAGAAAATGTGGCACATATACACCACGGAATACTATGCAGCCATATAAAAGGATGAGTTCATGTTTTCCGCAGGGAAATGGATGAAGCTCGAAACCATCGTTCTCAGCAAACTAACACAGGAACAAAAAACCAAATACCACATGTTCTCACTTATAAGTGGGAGTTGAACAATGAGAACACATGGACACAGGGAGTGGAACATCACACACGGGACCTGTTGGGGGAAGGGGGGCTAAGGGAGAGATAGCATTAGGAGAAATACCTAATGTAGATGATGGGTTGGTAGGTGCAGCAAACCACCATGGCACGTGTATACCTATGTAACAAACCCACACGTTCTGCACATGTATCCCAGATCTTAAAGTATAATAATAAAAAAAGATAAAATACCTAGGAATACAGCTACCTGGGGCGTTGAATGATCTCTACAACAAGAATTACAAAAAACTGCAGCAAGAAATCAAAGATGATGCAAAAAAAATGGAAGAACATTCCATGCTCATGGACAGAAAAAAATCAATATTGTTAAAATGGCCATATTGCTCCCCGAAAACTTACAGGCTCAATGTTATACCTATCAAATTACCAATGACATTCTTCACAAAATAGAAAAAACTAATCTAAAATTTATATGGAAACAAAAAAGATCCTGAATAGCCAAAGCAATCCTAAGCAAAAGAACTAAGCTGGAGGTATTACATTACCTGTCACTGAGCTATAATACAGGCTATAATAACCAAAACAGCATGGTCCTGGTACAAAAGCAGTCACATAGACCAATGGAACAGAATACAGAGCCCAGAAATAAATCTGCCCACCTACAACCATGTGATCTTCAGCATAGTTGATAAAAACAAGCAATGGAGAAAGGAATCCCTATCCAATAAATAGTGCTGGGATAATTGGCTAGTTATATGCAGAAGATTGAAACTGGACCCCTTCTTTACACCATATACAAAAATCAACTCAAGAAGAATTAAAGACTTGAATGTACAACCTGAAACTACAAAACCCCTTGAAGAGAACCTTTTAGACATGGGCCCTGGCAAAGATTTTATGCCGAAGACGCCAAAAGCGATTGCAACAGAAACAAAAATTGACAAATGGGAATCTAACTGAAATAAATGCTTCTGCACAACAAAAGAAACTATCAACTGAGTAAACAGACAACACATCTCACATCAGTCAGAATGTCTATTGTTAAAAAAGTAAAAAAAATAACAGATGCTAGTGAGGCTGCTGAGAAAAGGAAATGCTTATACACTGTTGATGGGAAAGTAAATTAGTCCAGCCACTGGGGAAAGCAGTTTGCCAATTTCTCAAAGAACTTAAAACATAACTACCATTCAACCCAGAAATCCCATCATTAGGTCTATACCCAAAGGAATATAAATCATTCTACTATAAAGACACATTTTGACATATGTTCATTGCAGCACTATTCACCATAGCAAGACTTGGAATCAACTTAAATGTCCATCAGTGGTGGACTGGATAAATAAAATGTGGTCCATATACACCATGGAATACTATGCAGCCATAAAAAGCATGAAATAACATCCTCTGCAACACAGAGGAAGCTGGAGCCCATTATATTAAGTGAAATAACACAGTAACAGAAAACCAAATACCACACGTTCTCACTTACAAATGGGAGCTAAACACGGACACAAAGAAGGAAACAGTAGACACTAGGGACTACTTGAGGGTGGAGGTTGGGAGGAGGTTGAGGTTGGAAAAACTACCTATTGTATACTATGCTTATAACCTGAGTGATGAAATATGTACACCAAACCCCTGCAACACACAATTTATCTATAGAACCAATCTGCACATATACCCCTGAAATGAAAATAAAAGTAAAAAAAAATGACCCAGACAAGTCATTATATTCATGGTAAATCACTAGAATCTTTCTATATTAACATTAATATACTATCAGTATTTTATAGATATTTAGCTAGTTACTAGATCTAATTATGCTCCCTTTCCTCCCCAAGTTTTCCATCAGTATATTATTTTTAGAAGTCAAATACTGGGCTGAAATTATATTCACACATATGTCAGGCCTTCCAAATTACCCAATACTCTATTTATTTTCTTTTCTTCTTCACAGGGCAAGTTCTAGGAAATTGCTCAATACTCTCAATCAGTGTCTATTAACATAGTAAAATGTATGAATACTCAGTTTGATGTGAAGTTTTTAATATTATTTTTCTGGGCATTCAACTGTCATTCTTTGAATAATTTCTTCCAGATTGTTTATAATCTCTGGCATCTTCAAATTCTTAATGTCTTTGTAACAGACCTATTCACTGTAAGATTTGCTATACATTTTAGGTACTTTTGTGTATTTTTATTTGTATGTGCTCTTTCATTTTTTAACCTCCATTGGAATATGGATTAAGATTTTGTATTCTCCAATCTAAATATTTCTAGACAAACTATAGGTTCTAGACCTGGAATAGTGAGTAAACACATATTTGATGTTTGATTGGATGTGCTTATCTCAATAAAATATTTATGTTTTTTTTTTTCAACTGGATTCAAGGCAGAGGGGATTATGGTCTCACGGTATATTTTTAGGCACTGTATAGACACAATCTTATTGTGTATCTGTGCCATTGACAATTCTGGTAACTGAGCTTGTGTCTACCATATCCACTCTTTCAAGAAGTGAGGAAAGACTTATTCTTAGTAAGTGTGAGAGAGGTAGAAAGATAGGCAATCCACTTCAATATTGATGCAGAGGTGGATGTGATGTAACAGTAAACTTAAAAGTCTACTTAGTTTCCAAATAAAATATGTGGCTACCAGTGGTAGAAACAGGGAAGAAAATCAAGTGGATTTTGATTTCCCAAAATTATTAAACTATTGCTCTAGATTCATAACACAATTTATTTAATAATTTAATAGTTTGCTTTGAGTAAATAAGTCTTTATTCTGCAATTTTAGAGCTACCAACATCTTTAGCATCAATTGTAAGAACAATATTGCACTTCATAGATATTAGACAAACTCAGAATTTAGATCTTAGGTTTGCATCACATCAAATCCCACAGTTGGCACTTTGATAAAATAGGCAGCATCAGAACTATCATAGTTTTTGAGATATAATATATGCTGTAGATTTAGAGTGTAACATATTAATTGTGGGAGCTTATATCTGATTAAGAAAGATCAAATGTTTGTAGTTCTTTATTATCTTAAAATATTGTGTGTATCAAAATTAGGCCCTGGGCCATCTGTTAAACTGGAAAAGTGACTAGTCCTGGGCTTGTTATAATATTAATACTATAATATCTAGAATTATTACTCCAATACATATGAAAAATTGGTTTAATTTATAAAGAGAAATTAAGTGTTACGCTATGAATACACTAGAAACTAGTATTAATGAGGTACAACATAAGCCAAGGATACTATATTTTATATAGATGGTTGCTTGAAATTCTTAAAATGTTTTAATAAGGAACATGACTTATTTTTTAAAAGTCTACCTGAAAACATTTACAGGCTGACTCATAAATATTTAAAAAGTTGATTGACATTCTTAGCTTATATATTTTATGTTATGTTTGCATTCTAGCATCTTTTACATTACAATATTTGAAATTATTTTCAGTTGTTTTTCTGAGCAATCCTGACTGACAGTAACCCTAATCTTGGCTCTCTCCCATTATTTATTCCTAGTACCTGTTTGCTTCATTGATGCCAGAGTGCCTTTCTGAATTGCAAATTTCATCATCTTACTTTATTCCTTGAAAGCTTCCACAACAACCCATTGCCTACACAGTCAAGCCTTATTTCTTAGCATTCACTGTTTTCACAGGCTGCCACTGGTTTTCTGTCCTGAGCTAGGACTACTCCTTGATGTAATATATTAAATAGACACTCAATCTACCACCTTCAGGGTCTTCAGTTTGCTTGGAAATTATGTTTCCACATGCTTTTGTACAAGCTGTTGTTAACTCCCTTAAATATCTTCTTCTAATCCCACCTTGTAGGAAAGTTCAATTCCTTCTTCAAAGCACAAGCGACAACTTCAAAAGTGAAGCCTCCCTTGACTTCTTCTCCCACTTCCAAGTGGCATTAATGACTGAATTCTTATCACTCTGAACTACCACAAAACTGCATATCTTTATACCTATCTGTGGATTGATCAGTCATTGCATATACAATCATTCCATGGTGAGAGCAATATAAAGGCTGTAAGTCTTACAGGGCCCTTGAATTACTCATTTAGAAGTAATTTATTTGTTTCACTTTGTACTTATTATATATATGTTTACTAGATGACCACTGACAGAAAATTATTTTCCTAAATTTGCATAAGGTAGGTAAAAGGGGAGCATACCAATTATTTTAGAGAGACAGTGTGACAACTGCCTGACCATCACTTGGTGGTTGCCTGATATTCCTGGTTGGGGTTGGGAGAGGGGCCTCTCCTGCCCTACTCATGTCTGACTAGCTACCTACTGTAACAATACTAGGCTGTTTGCTAAGACTTGGAAGCAACAAGTTTTTTAAATCTTTTTTTTTCTGTATTTAGAGCTTATGTACAATGATATAAATCACAGACTAAACTAAACAAGGCCTTTATTGAGGCGTGCCATTGGAGTTTAGTTTTAAAGAATGAGTAGGCATTTGTCACATGCAGAAGAAAAGATTACAGTCTTAAAAATGGTCACAATGCAAGCAAATGTGAAAAAAATTTCCTGAATTGAGGAGGCATCTTAAAGCAGTAACATCTACATTTTTGTCACATTTTTGTACGTATTTTTGCTATTAGTATAAAATCTGGAAGCCCACTACTGCCAGTGCTAGTGGATAAATGACTAGACTAAGACTCACTAAGATAAATGACTAGACTAAGACTCACAAAACCATGGTTTTTAACAGCTTTAAAGGGATCTACATGAAACAATCAGGGCACATGAAAGCAGCAATATCTTACATACTCGTATTTTGCATTGCTAACATGTCTGTGACTTTTATTAAGTAAAGAAAACCAGCAAGTGATTACTCTGATAAGAGTAAAATAGCTGATAGTTGCTAGGCTATGATGATATAACAAATAAACCTGAACATCTGAATAATTCTAAGTGTTGATGAGGTTAACATGGCCTACTTGTTTAGCTCTCATCTAAATGGTAGCTAAGGATCTAAGATGATCTACCATCATACAGCCTTTCACTTCCAGTCTAGAAGACTAAAGAGCTTGCGCATGAAAAAGAAACACCCATACCTGAGAGCCTTGGAATAGAAGTGATGTATCACTTCTGCCTACTTGTCACTGATGAGGACCAGAAACATCTCCCCCACCTGATGCATGGGGGCTGAGAAATGTAGTTTCATTCTGTGCCCCAGAAAATGAAACAGTTTGGTGAACTCAGTATATTTTTTTCTATAACCACCAATTCTAAAGGAGTCTATAGAGTAGTTATATAAATAAAGCATAACAAAGAGTAAAAAAAATAAGTAAATAACTTATGAACATTCATAATTCCACTTTGAGAGAAACCATTATTTCCATATTTTTCCTCCAATATTTTTTCTAAGCATATATTTTTCTATTATATTCTATGAAAAGTTTGGAGTAGCTTTTTTATTTATCATTTCCCGTTGTATGATATGTGATTGAATACATTACATACATGTAATTTAATGGTTTCATGGTATCACAGCATATGTATATACCATCATTTACTTAACTGTACTTATCATTATTTGTTTTCACTGTTTAGTTATTTCAAAATAAATCTCCCTATAGGAATATTTAGATGAATTTCAGATTTTGTCCTTGAGATAAATTCAGAAAAGTGAAATTATTCTTTCAAAGCATATTGATATTTTTAAGGCCATGTAAAATTATTTCAATATTGCCTTTTAGAATTTTCCATTTCATAATCCCACCAGCAGTAAAGGATAGAGTGCATCTTGCAAACTTCTTGTTAGTTCTGACTCAGGAACTTGATACTGAGAACTAAAAACATCCCAGCCAATATTACAGAGCAAATAAAAACACAAGCAAGAAGAAAACGAAAATATGAGCTCTTTTTCCTGTGTAATGAGCATGAATTTGATTTTCCTAATATAGATGTTCTCCTATGATCTGATTGCTCTTCACCAGACCTTCTGAGTGACTGGATTTGTGAACCATCACTTCCTATAATATAATCCAATTATAAAAATAAAATCTAAGATTTATAGTTAATACCAAACTTATATGTCATTATTATATTCACTCTTATTCTGTGTATATGCACATTATTTGTTGGGGTTGGAGAGGGACAGTAACAATTTTGACTCCTCCATTAAATATCAAACTTCAGAAATTCCTCTGGATTGCATCACTTTGTTATAGTAAACATTTTGCTTTGCAATGCTTCCTTCATGCATATTGCTAGATATGTCACACTCAATATAGACATTATAAAGATCTGCCTATGTTTTTAAGTAATCATAATGTTTGTGTGCTTTCCTGATGGGGGGTATAGTTTTTCTGCCCTTGACGATGATTACAAGTTAGTCAACAATTAATAATGTATGTGCATCTGTTTTAGTGAGTACACAGAGTAAGAGTGTGTTTAGGCACACACTAAATGAATTCAGCTGTGACACATAGACTCCTTTCTTGGATTTCAAGGAAAGCATTTAAAAAGATGGCATTTATCAGACAATTATTAACAATTCTTGAGACACAAGTTTTGTTCGGAGAAATATACACCCATCCACATTATTTCACCAACTTTGATTTTTTTGCTTTTGAAAAACCCAAATTTTATGCCCAGAAGTCATCATTAGGTGGTTCTTCAGTAAGCCATTGACAATTAATATATGAAACAAAACAAATTGGCTCCAGGACCTACATAGAAAGATCCACCCCTTCTACACTTTTCTAGAGAGTCTAGTCATTAATAAGCAGCTGTTTTGAAAAGTGCATTTATAGTTTAATATCTGTAACTTATACTTGATTTGTCAAACACGTGCTTCCAAATGGGCAGCAGCATAGCAGCATATACGGCTATGTTGCTATGTGTTTAGAGAGCAAAGTGGAGGAAAATCTCAGTGTGACGCTGCTGGGGCATGCTCACAAATGGCTCAAGTCGGCCAAAAGGAAAGGTTGTAAATCATGATCTGAAGGAGACTGATGATGTTTGTGGAATATTCTCTCAGGGTGCCAAAGAGGTGTTTGTTCCTGAGGCTTAAGAATTATTTCTGTGGAAGGATTTTATCATTAAGGTTGATGATCTGCCTGCAACCAAAAAGGAGAGAAAGAGAGAGAGAGATTCTCATAACAGCACAGTGATTTGTATTGTTTGCATGACAAAAACTTTCATCATCGATATCACTGACAGTTATGATTTGTTAAAGTTTTCTTCAGGGCATTTGTTACAAACTTGGAATTTATTGTTTTGTGATTTGCATCTTTATTTCTAAGGCGTACAGAATCTGTAGCATTAACGTGCTCTACAATACTCTACAAGTAGTATACCTACGTTGCATACAGTAGGAGACATTTTTAAGCACAAATCCTTGGTGTACAATAAATTAGTTCTTTTGTAAGAGGCTGGCTTTTCTTTTTATGAGGTATTAAATAAGGATGGCCTCGCCAATGCAAAAACATTGACTAAATTGGCACATAGCAAACACAGTCCTGTAATTGAGTGTTTCATTTAGCAAAGTGTATCACACATGCACAGGGACTATATGTGGGATTTTTAAAAAGGTGTTTGGGGAAAACATGTAAAATTTCTAACTAAATTTATGAGTCTAAAAGCTCTTGTAAAATATCACTTATTAAAAGAAAAAAGATGATAAACTTTTTAAAATTATATTGAAATCGATCAGAATTTTGTTTATTTTTATTTTCTTACTGACTTGTTGGGAGAATTCTCATTAAGTAATTTATAGCATAAAATTGAACTTTAAAGAGAATGTTTTCTACTCTGAATCCATTTTCAATTATTTCCCCAAACCCCACCTAATAAGACAATGAAAAATGCCATGGAATTATATCCCATACTATTTGGGAGTTCCATTTGGTTCTTTAACTACCAAGTATGTATGTCTTCCACAAGGGGTATGCAATATAGTGACCTACTCAGGTAGAATGTTTAACTTAAAACACTCAGGATTTTTTTTTAAGTGTTTAACTTAAGACAATCAAAGACTGGCGAAGTTCCAAAATTCTTAATTTAGGCGATGGTTTCAGCAAACATTGAATAATAATTTTATTTAAAAGATAGACTACTTGGAGACTATCGGCAGAAGTGTCATGTCCATCATTTTTGAAGCTCTCACTTCATACTATACAATGGGAAATCACCTATGTCTAACCTTTGTTGGAATGCTTTATGATTAAGGAAGCTTTTTGTGGACTAGCAAAATATAGTAAAATAAAAGTAACTTGACAATTTTATTCAATGTTCTTTGTGGATTCCCTAAATAATAAATGTTGAATTTATATGAATTTCTATATAAGAAAGAAAAATCCACTGCGGCTTTCCAACTTAACCCAAAGAGATAAGACGTGTCATAGTGGAAAAGGCTTGATTCTGAAGTACAAAACCCCAGTTCCTTATTTCAGCTTTGTATGTCTTGGAGTATAATTTAATGTCTGTCTACATGTCTCATTTTCCTTACAGCAAAAGAAGAGACTCAACTACATGAACATTTAGAGCTAAAAGCTAGTACGGGTTACTTTTAACCTCTCTCTCTCTCTCATATATATATATACACACACACACACATATATGTATATATTACTACATATATGTTTATATACATATATGTATGTGTATATATGTGTGTGTGTGTATATATATGCCACACACACAAAAATTACCAAATATCTTCCACCCTCCAATAACATGAGTGATTTCAGCTATTTTTCCAACCATAATTGAGGGCCACCTTTCCTCTCATCCTCCAGATAAAACTTTAAAATATATATATATATATATAATTTCATATGAGAGCCACTTATCATGATAACGACTCATCTAATTCAATAAGATTTAAAAGCACAATGCTTAACTATTTTATGTCACTGAAATAGCTACTATTAGGCTGGTGCAAAATTTATTGCGGTTTTTGCTATTGTTTTTAAAGTCTAAAAATGCAATTTTGCACCGGCCTATGTACACCATCAAAGCTAACATTTAAATTAATTGGCATAAGTTCTTCTTTTAATAGGTGAGATGTTTGTAAATAGTAAACTTGTAAATGGAGATATTCTAAAGATAACCCAAAAAATGAGTGGTATCCATTTATGTGAGCTACAATAATAAAGGCCACTTGAGGAAATTGGATGTTTCTTCATAATTAAATTACAAGAAGACTTTTGCACTTCAATTTTTATTTCTGTTTATTTGTATTACAAATGCTGTTTTTAATCATGAGTGTGTGTTCTTTAAAAACGACACACACATTACAGATATGTCTGGCAAATTTCACTTGTTCCAAAATATTATTTACTTAGGCTATACCTTGTTTTATTTATAACTGCTCAGCTAAGAAAGGTTGATTAATGTTCAGGAGCAGTGGCTCACGCCTGTAATCCCCGCACTTTGGGAGGTGGAGGCAGGCGGATCATGAGGTCAGGAGTTCAAGACCAGCCTGGCCAACATAGTGAAACCCCATCTCTAATAAAAATACAAAAATTAGCCAGGCATGGTGGTGGGTGCCTGTAGTCCCAGCTACTTGGGAGGCTGAGGCAAGAGAATTGCTTGAACCCAGGAGTCAGAGGTTGCAGTGAGCCAAGATCGCGCCACTGCACTCCAGCCCGGGTGACACGGACAGATTCTGTCTCATAAAAGAAAGAAAGTTTTGTAGCATTTGTTGGCATTGATGCCACACATAAGTTGGTGCAAAATTGCGTTTTTACCCATTAAAAACAACATAATAATATCAGTTTGTAGCAAAACTGATATTACAAATTATTTAGAATTAATTTGATATAAAATTATGCTGACTTTTTTTCTTAAGAATTATATATCTTAAGAGTGAATTATCTAAATTTGGTAGCTTACCATTTAGATAAAAAAAAAGAATGAAAATTCTCAAAACCAAGTTTGAATAAATGTGCAAATGTATACAATGCCTGAAAAAGGAAAAGGCAGCCCATGACTTTCGGAAGCTTGCCTGGCCCTAGAAGTTAGGCCTTAGTGTTGCTAGAAGCTGACTCTGCACTTAGAGCAAGGTCTTGGTGATCACCTTTTGAACATAGACAATTTCATAGGTCACCAACACCAGAAAAGGTCACTCTGTGGCTGTGATGAAGTGAGTCAAAAACTAGGCCACTCTGTATTTATGGACGAGCACAAAAAAGAACAAGATCATTGTGCAAATCACACACACAAAAATTACCAAATATCTCATGAGTGATGGCAGCTATTTTTCTATTTAAGGCCCACCTTTCCTCCCATCCTCCAGATAAAACTTAAGATACTCAGTCATAGACTGTCCCCACTTCCAAACAGCACCCAATCCAAAGTACTTCTTCCTTGAATACTCCCCTGAAATTACCTAACACATTTCAAATACTGTAACTCCTTTATAACACCCTCTGACTGAGACAGTTCACAGTTCCCCTGAGAAGTATGTGTTCCTCATTACAATACTCAAAAAACCCAACTCTATTTGACTACAGTTATCTTCCTGGTGGTCTTTGACAAGATAGGCATGCATTCTGTAAGGTCTATATTGTGAGTGAAAAATAAAAGCCGTCAAAATGTATATTAATATGTTTAGAAACAAATACACAACTTAGTAAAATTCTACACCTCACAAAATTTCCTAAAAATATTCCATATAATTTTATTTTTGTAAACATAAAGTTAGGACCCCAATAAAGATACATTCATTTGTTTAACATTATCTCTTCATTCAGAGGCAAATTTCGTCAACATTTATTCCTCATCTTTTATCTGCCAAGCAGTGTGCTAGGGACTTTTATGTAAATGTTCTATTTAACCCTCAAAGCAGCCTATAAGTTACATGTTTTTTATATTGTTTAATCTCCATAACAGAGTACTAAAGTTGGAATTTTAGTCTCATTTTGTCTCTAAGGCAACATTAAGTGACTTGCCTGGCAGTGAGAGTCTGAGGCAACAACCAGAACCTTAATTCCCAATCATGATAAAAATAGAAAATTAATAAAGCTACACTTTTATTCATTTAAGTATATTTGTTATTCCTATTTTGTGCCAGGTACACTAAACAGTAGAGATGAAAATCTCTCTTGTCATGGATCTTACATTCTAGTGAGGCCTGATAAAAGATAAACATTACAAATAATTAAAATACATAGATGACAATTCGTCCTGTAGAAAAAAAATAATAATGGATTAGGGAAGGGTGTTAGAGATGTGGAGACAAGGGTTTCAATTTTAAAGATTATGTTTAGGAAAGCTTTCCTGAAGGAAACCTGAAAAAAGTGAGGGAGCAAATTATAAAGATATCTGAGAGAAGCATGCACCAGGCAGGGGGAACAGCAGGTACAAAGAACTAGAGACTAGAGCATGCCTGATGTGTTCAATGAACAACAAGGAGACCTGTGTGTGGAGGGAACAAGAGCAAGTGGGGAAGTACAAATGATGAGGTCAGAGGGATGGCGTGAGGACAAACACAAATGGAGCCCCGAAGACTAGGAAGAGGGCTGGATGGTAGGAATAGAAGAGTGTCAGGAACTGACTTTTATTAAATGAGATCTCTTTGACTGCCATTTTGAGAACTGTCTGAAGGGAGCAAGGTTTGAAGCAGGGAAACCAGGTCATTTCAGTAATTCACGTAAGAAATGATGGCAACACGAACCAGAGTTGTAGTGGTAGAGGTGGTAAGAAGCGGTTGGCTCCTTGGAGTAGTATTTTGAAGGTAAAGAGAGAGGTATTAGAGGTTAAGTCATTTGCAAGGATAAAGTGGCCCAAGATTTGATCCAAGATTCCCAGATATTCTGACTGTGGAGTCCGACCCTCTATTGAACTATGTTGTTATAAACCTCAAAGTACCGTTATGAAATATTTTTAATGAAAACTTGCTTATTTTCAATTTAATTCCTCGAAACACAGCCATTTTATAAAGTTCCCATGATTTTCCGTATAATTACTCATGAGTTTAAAAAAGATTGAAAAATGATCTCATTTGTTAGAAATGCTGAAATTTCACCGCTAAGAAAAATAAGCTCCTATCAACTATGTGCTCTTTCTTCAATTAGCTGCCAATTTAATTATTTTCCTTAGCAAACAGCCATTTTAATGGAATAATTATGCTTTAACATAAGTCAGAATATTTTCTCAGTGTGCACTCTGCATCATTCGCAAGTAACTTTTGGTAGACTTTTTTTCTTTTTATCAGTTTCCAATTTTGTACAAATTAAAGGCTTTTTAATAGGATAAATTCTCAAATTTTTATATACATATATTAAAAAGTCAATGGGCAATTCATACTTTTTTGCCCTCTTTAAAGATAATTATTATTACCAATCAGTTTCCTAGGAAGAAACATTCTCTCTGTCAATTCATCTTCTCCATCTGCTTGCACATACTGCAAAATTATAATCATCCATAATTTGTGATAAATTCCTGCCAAACGTTGCTAAAACAATTTGGAAAGTGCCAGACAAGGCTACTAGCCAATTTACACACATTGCAGATGCTTTTGTTCTTTATGCTTTTCTCCAGAAAAGTTGAATGTGAAAGTTATTTTTGATGGACTTTTTATTTTAATTCCAAAGTAATTGTGACAGTGAGTTCATTTTTGTCTGTCTAGAACAATGACTTTTTTTTCTACTAATGATGGGAATGCAATTGATAGGGCAGTACATTTCAGAAAACCATAAATAAGACAAACTCAGAATTTAATGAGGAATATTTATGCTGTAAGCTCTTTAATGACCCAGGCTGTGTCTCTTTATTTTATAATCTCCAAAACAAAGTATAGTTCTTGGTATACAAGAACCTTGCTTAACTAGAGATTCTAGCAAGAAAACACAGCTATGCAAATGCTTTGGACCTAGGAAAGGATATACTCATCTGGGAAGGTCATCATTGTTCACCAAGCTTTCAGTTCCAACGAATCTAGGAAAGAATAATTCATGCAGAAAATGATATTTATCTATCTATATAGATTGTCTGAACTAATCATGAAGATAAATACTATGACAGCTGATACAGCCAAAACACTTTCATGTTTTACTCTTTGAATGAAATAGATTAATGAATTGATGTCCCCTTGTTTGCTATTTCTCTGCTCTCCTTCAGAGTCAAACTTCTCAGAGTTGTCTTGAACTCATGATTTCTACATCCTATTTAATACTTTCTTAACCATTTCCAATAAAGCTATTCCTCCTCAAGGCTCTGAGGCCATCAGAGATCTGTGTCATACTAAAGCCGATCTAACTCTACCTCTCATACGATTGACATGGCTTACCAACGATTTCCTCTAGAAATATTTCCTTTTCTATACTTAATCCACCACATCCTTGGTTTGCCTCTTATTTCTGTCACCTCTTCTTCACAGTTTTCTTTACTGGTTCTTTCGCTTCCTCCAGATTGCCAAATTTTGGATGCTGAGATTTTCATTTTTAATGTTCTTCTTTTGTGTAGATCCATTTTCTCTATAAATGATTTTATATACTCATATGATTTTATGTGTGCTTTATGCACAGACAACTACTAAATATATCTGTCCAAACTTGCCACCTTACTTCATTCCCCAACTCATGTATTTAATGTCCTTCTTAATATGTTTATTGTGGCATATATAGGAATCTCAAACTAAATGTAGCTCAAGCAAAACAATTTGTTTCATCCTGCCCAGATATTTTATTTTCCTGTTTCTAAGCCTTTCCCATCTTAGCAAACAGCAGCAACAGCAGCCCAGTTCCTCAGGGGAAGACAAACAAAACTAATATGCATACTTGACTCCTCTCTTTCGCTCACTCTCATCTCATTCATCAGGAAGGTCCCTCAAAACATATATCCTAAATCCTACCACCTTTTAGTGATTACAAATTCACTATCATCTCTAGACAAATTTACATCAACCACTAGCTAACTTTCCACCTCCTTGCTCTCCACTCTTGCTCTCTTGTCTTCCATCCAGCAGCCAGAATTTTGTTTCTGAGACGTTAAATGCAATCAGATCACCACCAATAGGTTTTCACTGCAAGAAACTAAAATCCAACTTCTTGCCAAGGCCCTCAAGACCCCACATAATCTTGTCTTTGCACAATGTCATCTTCTCCCATTCTTTTTGCTCTCTTGCTTACTTGCCCCAGCCACATTGCCGTTTTGGTTTCTTAAACAAATCTGCACATTCCAGTTTCATAGCATTTGCACCTATGTCTTTTCTTGGAATGCTCTTCACACAGATCTTCAAAGAGCTGCAAGGTAAAGGGACCCTCCTGAATGACAAATTTAAAGGACCCTACTATGTCATACACACAGTCCCTTCTCAACTATTTAAAATCATGTCACCTTCTTCATATTGTTTATCAGTAGCTAACATCATTTATTTGATTCAGCTTTCTAAATACAGGGTCTTATTGTCTGCCTACCCCTCTCCTAGGGTGCAAGCACTTTTAGGGCATCAATATTATCATTTACAAGTCCTATACCTAGAAATATATGACTGAAATATATTTAGCATTCTGAAAATTTTTTTTTGCCATCTTAAAAGCAATGCTGGAATTAGAAGGACCTGAATTAAGTGTCTTGTGCATATTAACTGATGAATAATTATTTGTTGATCTATTTTATCTCAATTATTTTCTATCTTCATAAGTCTACCTTGAGTTCTTTTATTAAACATATCTATATGTACTGTGAATTTTAGAATCTATATTTATTCCTACATACACTTAAAAGAGGTAAATTTATGTTACTTGTCTATTTCCTATTATTAATCACAAAAAGTTACCAACATCATTATGAGTTGAGACACACTGTATATGTCACATAGACTGTGATTGCACTCATGCTGCAGAGGATAATCATTCTTAATTTTAAAAGATTGTAACAGGTCTTAACTCTTGTTATTTACATAAATAAAACAAAATTTTTTGACTGAGAGTAATTAATGCCACTTATTTAAAACTAAACATTCTTTGGCTTCAAAAGTGGACAGAGAAACACTATTCTATTGTAAAATTTCTAATATCTCTTTGGATATTACAGTTGAATTTAAGACATGGCTTAAAAATGACCTAGAATTAATCTATATAGCAGCAAAGAAAAATTAGAAATGACACGAGAAAGAATCTGGTTTGCATTTCCACAGTAATTGCTACTTAGGGTTTCTATTCACTAAAGTAGTCAGAAAAAGGGTTTGAAAGTAATTAGTAAATATTGATTTCATAATCTTGTATTTTTACTTCCTGAAAATCACACTCGTCAACTTTTTGGCCTAATTTTATAACAGATAGATAGTTACATAATTCTACTTGATACCATAAATATATTCTAAATAAAAATGTAATCTTAATTTATAAGCTTAATCTCTATACTCAAATACAGGCACTAGTTGTGTTTTAATTTTAAGCTTCTATGTATAAGATAATATTGCTGGAATAAGGGGTTATTCATAATTTATTTGCCACAATAAAAGATGTTTATGTGAGATTTTGTTGGTAGGTAATCCACTCAAAAAATTGCTAAAATTAGGCTGGGCGCGGTGGCTGAAGCTTGTAATCCCAGCATTTTGGGAGGCTGAGGTGGACGGATCACAAGGTCAGGAGATCCAGACCATCCTGGCTAACACGGTGAAACCCCGTCTCTACTAAAAATACAAAAAATTATCCAGGCATGGTGGCAGGCACCTGTAGTCCCAGCTACTTGGGAGGCTGAGGCAGGAGAATGGCATGAACCTGGGAGGCAGAGCTTGCAGTGAGTCAAGATTGCACCACTGCACTCCAGCCTGGGCAACAAGCAAGACTCCGTCTCAAAAAAAAAAAAAAATTGCTAAAATTAATTATATCAATGATATACATGATTGTGGTAGAGGCTTCTGGCAATAAAAATAGTTGATATGGCTTGCTATTCAACAACTTTATAATCCAATGGGAAAATAGGTTAGCCACAAACACCTTCATTAATGAAAGATATAAGCACATATAGTTCACCACATATAATGATAAAATAATGTCTCACACAAAGTGCTTATTGTAGACACTGTGCTAAGTGTTTTACACATATTAAGTAACTCAATCTTCATTACTCCATGAGATAGACATTGTTATTATTTTAACCCCTTTACACAGAAAAGACAACTGAGGCTGAGAAAGCTTAAGTAACTTGTCCAAGGTCACACAGAAATACCTGCTTGGAACTCATCATATTTAATTCCAGATTTATTATTATTTCCCATGCCAATGTACTTCTTGTCAGTATCAATGTCATTGTATAAACGTATCCATGGAGAAGAAATGGAGAAAGGATTCACTGAAGAATTAGAATGAAACACACACACACACACACACACACACACACACACACACACTGGGGCTTGTTACTGTAAGTGAATGAATACACAGACGTGCATATAAAACATTTATTGTCACTTTGGGCTTACCTTGTACCAGACATAGTTTGAACTATTTGCACATATTAACTCATACAGTCCTTAGAAAAACTCTATTAGTCACTACTATTACTGCTAAATATACTGGAGCACAGAGAAGTTACGGAGACTTCCTAAGGTAACAGCTTTAAAAAGTAGCTAAAAATCAATGTTCAAATGATATTTAAAACCAATTGTCTGAATAATATCACCCAAGACCTCAAGAAAGAGTATACACAGAGAAGTAAGAGAACTGGGAACTGAACTGTGCCCCAATTCCAAAATTGAATCTGACAGACTCAAAAACAGGTAACAAAATAACTACGAGATAGCAACCAGTGGCACAGAAGGTGAAAACCAGGAGGGTGTTCTTACCAAGAAAGCTAAGAGAAGGGAGTGATTCCAAGAAAACAGAGGTCAATTATGTCAAATGCTCCTGAGGAGTTATAAAAGGATTAACAATAAAAAAGATTGGAAACTAGTAGTGGTTACTATAGTGAAACAGCAAAGAAAAAGACCGATGAGAGCTAAAGACAAAAATGGAGTAGTGTCATAAAGAAAGTTAATAAGGACAATTCTTTCTAAATTTTACAGAAGAGAAATGAAACAGCAGCATGAGGGAGATGTGGGGTCGAGGCAGGGTTTTAGAAGATG
Source organism: Pongo pygmaeus (assembly GCF_028885625.2). Taxonomy (NCBI): domain Eukaryota; kingdom Metazoa; phylum Chordata; class Mammalia; order Primates; family Hominidae; genus Pongo; species Pongo pygmaeus. The sequence goes on along the minus strand of NC_072373.2, from coordinate 149,309,674 downwards.
GTAAACATTAAAATATGTTTATATAACAATGGAAATGATCAAAAGAGAATATAAAATATGCTATGTGAGAGATAAGGAAAAATATCAGGATTAGAGTCTATACTTGTGCAAAACATCCAGCACAATGGTTACTTTTATGTGTCAGTCTGACTGGACCCCAAGTGTGCCCAAATATTTATTCAGGTATTATTCTGGATGTTTCTGTGAGGGTATTTTGGGATGAGGTTCCATTTATATCAGTATACTGAGTAAAGCCTATTTCCCTATGTAATGTGAGTGGGCCTCGTCTAGTTAGTGGAGGGCCTAAACAGAACAAAAAGGCTGACCCTCTCCCAAGTAAAAGAGAGATCTTGCCTGACTGCCTTTGAGCTAAGACTTCAGCTTTGTTCCTGCCTTCAGACTTCAACTAAAACATTAGCCTTCAGACTGGAAAACTATGCCATCAGTTCTAGTTCTTTAGGCCTTCAAATTTGAACTGGAACTGTACCAGTGACTCCTTTGGGTCTCCAACTTGCCAACTCACCCTGCATATCCTGGGACTTGTCAGCTGCCATAACCACATAAACCAATTTCTTATTATATTTACTGTTTCTCTGTAGAACTTTGACTCATATAACCAGAATCCAGAGCACCAGCCTTCAAATTCATCTAAGCTGGGAGTTTGATTTTGAGTGCTTGAGCTCAGCTGACCATCAGACCAGATCAGACCAGATGCAAAACTGGCAGAAATGATGAGTCAGACTCGTCAAGTTTATCTTGCTTAGTGTCATTTCCAAACTAACAGAAAAGAGGTCCAAACACCATCATGAAGACCAAAAGTAGAAGAGAGTGTACACGGTCTTCTTCCTTTGTCCCTCACTGAAGTGATGGTCTGAGCAGTTGGTGAGAAGTGAGGAGTAGGAATGATGTCTGTACTCAGGGGTCTGTCAGAAGTTCTTTAGGGAAATGCATGCTATACAGCAATGCATCGTGTATGTTCCATTGAGCCTATCCAAATGTCTCAGAGCAATAGGCAGAAAATGGCTAACCACAGGATTTCTTATTTCTTTTAATATTGTCATTTTGTTTCTTTTCACTCTGTTTTTTTCTGTTTTCTTTCGAGTTGTATTTTCAAATTTATTTGTAGTGGTTATGCATGATTTGTGTGATTGCAAAACAAATTATAGCCATTTATTAAATTTTAAAACAACTGAAACATCAATCTCATACCATCATTCTACTGCCTATACTCGTTGAGCATTTCAGACTTCAGAATAATGTCCAAACTCTTACTATTGAATTCTAAGTCCGTCAATAAGATAGGAATACATGTTTTTCTTCTTAATTCAATTAGTTTCTTTTTCTTGCAAACAAATGAGCCCCAAGATGTTATTATTCCAAATCATAGGCAGCAACAGAACATTTATTTATTTTTTGTTTACAGTTTATTTAATTTCTTCAGTGGATGATATATCATCATAGTTGTTTTTTCACCATATTTTATTTTGTTTAGCTTTTGTTTTAATCAGTGGAAGACAAAAAGAGATTGACCAAGGGCGGCTACCCATACTGTAATGAATAGGATTCCAGGGATATAAACGAAAAAATAAAAAAGACATTTCAGGAGTTTTTCTGTGTAGGTTACAATTTAATTAAACCTTATAAGAATCTGTGAATTTGTTTTTAATTTCTATGAATAATGTTTAATGTATCTTATTCTGTATCTTTTATATTTCTATGTTTTCAACCTTTAGAGTTGATGCCATTTTATAGATAATTATTTGCTACCAACCACAGCAGATTGTTTACACAAAAATATTCCATAGAAAGGGTGACATTTGGAACTGGAAAGATGTATTACACTGTAAGATTTATCTATGTTATTTAATAATTATGGATGTTTATGTTTTAAAACAGAATAGAGGTTCCAGGGCTACATAGGAAGAGCCCATCAGCAGATATGAGATAGATTAGATAGCTCTAGAAATTATCTGATTTAATACATAGTGTTCACCTAAGTTTAAAAATAATATTAATTGACCTAAATCAATAATATTAGTCAATAGGTTCAGTTATCCTTTTTAAAAGAGGAATCATCTTAATACATTTCCATAAATATGCTGCTGTGATTAGTTTTTTCCATGCACTGTAAAATATTGCCACAAGTTTTAACCTCATACTAACCATAAATAATGCTTAAATGATGCTGTAATTTTTGCAATCTGGGGCCATTCACAGATGAGTTATTCAGTGAAAAGTGATATCTCTACTAAAGTAGTCTTGCCTCATTATCTTATTCCAAAATGAATGAAGGGGAGGAGAAGTGTTAATTCATATTACTGCTATAGTTAAACTATTCTGTAATAAATTTAATATTGTTTGGTAAACTAAGAGTGAGATATTTGCAACAATCTCAAATTTGCTGTAAATGGAAGAATTTCTTATAAAAAATGGAATAACATTTTTATTTGAAAGATGTTCTGTGACACTGTTAAATAGTCTTCTAGAAGAGATTGCATTGTTATATTAATTAAAACAAAATTGGAGGAATATTACACATATTTTACATATGTTTTGTGATATGAAATAAAAGATGTAAGTTGTTTCTTTAAGTAGATCAACACATACACATTCTAAAGTGAAAGCTTTATTACCAGCATTAGAAATGCAAAAGGATGCATTATTTAATTTGGAATGCTTTGAAAGATTGGTCTTACTGCAAATGTTCACAGCTCATGGTGATATGTTAATATCATCTTCCTCCTTAGGAAACAAGATCATTATCTGGCTCCTTGGGAGTCAATTCATGAAATCTTTAAGCACCACCTGGACCATTATAAAAGCATACACACAGGCAGGACACTCTGCAGACTCACAATCAATACACACTGACTACACATTTGACTAATATATGGGCTTCCTATTTAGATCTCCTCAGGAGATTGCATCTGGTATTAAACAAGTGTGTTCCACTATATGTTAGAAACCTATACTGAAAATACAAGTGAAAAATAGCATCCAAGAAATCATATCAGAAGGACCCTAATACAAGCCACCATTGTCTTTCTCCTTGACTACTGAAATGGTCCCTTAAATGTTCATTCTTGAACAAGAGCTAGAAAAATGTTTTAAAAATTGGAACTAGATCATCTTATTCTCCTGATTAAAACTTTTCTCGACCAGGCGTGGTGGCTAACACCTGTAATCCCAGCACTTTGAGAGGCTGAGGCAGGTGGATCATGAGGTCAGGAGATCGAGACCATCCAGGCTAACGTGGTGAAACCCCATCTCTACTAAAAATACAAAAAATTAGCCAGGCATGGTGGCACGCGCCTGTAGTTCCAGCTACTTGAGAGACTGAGGCAGTAGAATTGCTTGAACCTGGGAGACAGCGGTTGCAGTGTGGCAAGATTGCACCACTGCACTCCAACCTGGGTGACAGAGCGAGACTCTGTCTCAACAGAAAAACAGACAGACAAACAAACAAACAAAGTTTTACTTGTTTCTCATTGTCCTTTGCATAACAACTAAGCATTGCATGGTCAGTCTCCTTATTTGCTTCACCAGCCTGATTGCCTCCTTTCTCTTTGGCCCATCTCATCCTAAATGTAGCATTCTGAGTGAAGTCTTCCATAATTCTCCACACTAACTTAAATGTCCTTATCATACACGCTCGCAAAATCCTGTACATTTCCTTCATTTCAATGATTATTACTGTAACTAAAGGGAAACTCTTAGAATATGCATCTTCCCACCTCTTTGAAACTACATGCTCCCGAAGGGTGGGACACACCTGCCATTCACAATAATATTCTAGAATAGTATGTGACACATTAGAGACAGTGATAAATATTTTTGAATGAATGAAATAATTTTCAACAAGTCTCAATTAGAAAATTTTGCATATTTTTACTCATTTAAATGACTTCTTTATACATTTGTTTATATTTTTCAATCTGCATGGCATAGCCACAGATATCTTCTGGATGACATTTGCTTTATGACTTTATCCTTAGCTCTGTCCCTTGGATGTGACTAGTGTTCCATTCTTGGATTTCAACTTTCCACCTAGTAGAACTGCAACTTTCCATCGTAGGTGCTGTTTGTGTCCAAGCTTTAGATTCTCTGGGGACAGAAACTATGCGTTATTTATCTTTTGTTCCCCCTGCTATATAGTTCACATGATAGGCAAACAAGAAATCCTTATATTAAATTAGGAAATGTTGCAGAGGGAAAGTATAAAATAGTCTAAATTAATGTTCTCAAAAAACTTATACAGAATCTAGATATCTCTGCCAAATTACTTATTGTTTAGAAATAAGTGTAATGGGCTCACCAAATGATTGAACTACTGTTGAGTGTAGTTTCCTTAAGAAAAAGATAGTTATCAGGCCCATTTTAGAAACAAGAATATTCTGAAAATAGATAGAACAAGGAAAAAAATTTTAAAGAGGTAAACTCACCTCAGACAGTCCAGAATATTTATTTTACATGCCCCCTCAAACAAAAATACCAAAACTTAAAAAGGGCCACCTAGCCCTTTGCATACTAAACATTTACACCAACAAGAATATGTTCTGAACAAATGTTAGCACAGCATGAGATATTTAGACCTGACTCCAGATTGCTTCCAAAAAGTGCAGTGTCTGGCATTTTTTAAAAGAAAGTTTTCTAGATTTTATAAAATACAGGATGATGTATTAATCTCATAAGATTGATATGTGCTAAGGTATATGAGTCTATTACAATATTCCAATAAACCATTTTCATGTAAGGCACACAATGACAATGTTTTGTGTTTGTGTTTGTGTGTGTGTTGTGCATATGTGTGTGTGTGTGTGTGTAATATCCTACTGTGGGATCCACATACATTTATATGAGGCCGTTAGTCACTGTTTTCTTCTAAGGGAACTGTTCACAAGTGAATCCTCAATTCTATTCTTAAATGGAATAAGGGTAAAAAAAAATCCTGTTTTATTTCCTTTTTAGCAGTAAAGAATTTCATTGTTTATTCACCAATTTTAAAAATATTTTAAAATCCAAATTTAAATTTTTAAATAGGACAAAGAGTGGGTGTGTTTTTGTTCACTGATAGGCAAATTCCTCTATGAACAAAGCAGATTATAAATAAACAAGCTGAGATTACAAACAAACAGACACATAGACACAAAAGATCTTGTTTTCTGCCAAGTATATTTTGAAAAACATAATCAAACTTGTTACAAATCTAGCATTTGAATTTTGTCCTCCCCTAACAATTCTTTTTTATTATTCATTACTAAGATGAGATAGAGCTGCAAGAAATGCATGCCTCTGGTTAGCCCTTAAAGACAAATATGTCTATCTAATAAATATGAGGTCCAGCTTTGGATCAATGAACTAGGAGCCAGGATTCCTACAACTAATTCATGAATCTTTGACTGATTTTTCCATAGATCTAGGAAAAGCCACTTAAGCTGTTTATATCTTCACTTTGCAATGTGAATAACAACGCAGCATATGCATTACTGGACCCTGTGCAATTTCTTTGCAAAAACACTTTTAAGATACTTTGATAAGAAGTACTATATTAAAGCAAATTATTGCTGTTACTCATTAAGCTGTTTGTAAAGCATAATGAAAAAAGGAAAGTATGGGCTCATTGCATGCTATACAAGGGATGCTGGAAATCATTAATGTAGTCAGATTTCTCAGAGTAAACAATTTCAGTCGTACAAGCAGTTGTCATTGCTAGGGACATTACAGTCTCTTAGCTGATATGTTTGCACATCCCTCACTATATTGAATCTAACCAGAAATTTGGTTTCTTGGGTGAAATAGAATATTCCATTTATTTTTCTTAGTGTTTTGTATCTTATAAGCAATTTGTATTCAAATATCCTTCATATTATGGCTTCTAAATCCAGGTGAAGCTACAGATTAATAAATCTTAGAATTGAACATAGTTTCAACATCAGTGCCCCCATTAGTTTAATAAAGAGTTAAAAAGTCATACATTTAAAAAAATTAGCCATTAATTGACATCAAATTTTGTCTAGTAAGATAATGTTCATTAATATGTCTTTTCTAATGAATTTTGTTAAATATAACTTTTAGGTTTTACTTCCTCTCTTTTTATCATAAAGTTAACTGAGGATATTTTTATACTTCACAAATGAAGTCCTCATGCAAAATCAAGCTTAACTTTCTGATGCCTTGTTGAGAACACGTATCCCCACTTTCAAAGACTACAAGCCATCAAGGATGTGTTGGCCTTTTTTCCCCCTTAAAATAAATCAGAAACCTCTTGCCTTAGCCAAGCACACTCATTGATCAGAGGGTTCTCTTAAATTGACTTGTCATCAGAGAAAACCTCATTTTCTTTCTTCCTTCCTCCCTCTCTCCTCAATGAAGAGGTCACTGATGGGAACAAGAATACATCACAAAAGGAGTTTAGAATTTTTTCTTGGCCTTTTCAGAAAGCCACATCCAAAGCAAGTTCACAAAACCTCACATTTCACAAAGACCCAGTGCCTTAAAATAGAAAACCAAGAAACTGCAGTGAATACCTCTTACATTTTTTTCCAAAGAAACATTGTCTTCCAATATGAAAAAAATATAAGAATTTATAGTTTATGAATAATTGCAAGTTTACTCTTCAGTGGTTTTATTTTTCTTCTAGAATGGTCATATGTTCTGATCTGCAGAGTTCAAGTCAGGTATTATGGATGTGGTCTGATTATATTGAATAGCATACAGGCCTAGAATAGATCTGTAGCTGCTTGAGAAATCTAACAAACAAAAAATCACTTTAAGAATCAAGGCTTTTTCAGCAGTTGATGCTTCTCCTTTTCATGGAGAATTATCCCTAAACTTGGTATTCTGATTTTTATTTTATTTTAGGTTCTTTGTTAGTTTTTTCTAGAATGCAATATTAATTTTCACGTTGAAGATGCAGCAACATTAAGATGAGAATAATTGATTTTAGAAGAATAAGACTTCTAAAATAATTCTTCTAAAATAAAACTTCTAAAATAATCAATTCTAAATAATTGATTTTAGAATTAAGGACACATTTTATCACATAGACCCAGGAAGAATTAAGAAATAATCCAACCAATATGTTTTGATAGCACTTCCACACATCTATATACTTCAGGTTTAGTAGAGTACTTCCCCCATAAGGGTCACAATTTTCTGTTAGCCAGTCTATTTTGTTCACCACTGTATCCCCAGCACCTAGAACAATGCCTGGAACAGAGGCACACTCGAGTATTGTTAAATAAATGAATAAATGAGTGATTCCGGCTAATCTTCAATTTCTGAAACAGTAAAATGTTTTCCTAACCAAATTAGAGTTTCTCACTACTCCAATTCACCTTGCATCTGAATAACAATAAACTACCCTCCTTCTTGGCTGTTGGTTTAACTAGAGCCTCCTATCAAGATTTATTCATTACATTATTAATTACCGTTTCAAAGTCCTATACCAAAGATTTCTCTGACATCTAAATTCTTTCTCTTTCAATCTTTTAACCTTTGCTATCTTGTCTGAAAAAGAAATTTAATACACAGATTTTGCAATTGTCTTTAGATTTTCACATTTATAAGGAATGTCTTTCTTGTACGTCTTTTATGATATCGTTATTTGATATATTAAGTCACTCCTGAAATCCCATTTTTATCTGAAGACTATCTAGGATAATTTTTAAATAAAATTTTCCCTGTCTACTCTCCTCTAACATACAATAGTCTATAGTTGTATATAGGTAAGAAATGATATGCTTATCTATTTAATATTTCTTGTTGAATTAGAGCCTATAGCTAGGAAACAAAGAAAATATCACAGCAAAAGAGTTCATTGGAAATAATGACAAATTATGAAACATACATTTTTATACTTTCATGAATTAGAGCTATAATTTCTAAAACTATTAAAGTTTTAAAACAAACTTCTAACTTTCCTTCATTTATCTTAATAACTTAGCACTAGAAAATTGATTCGATTGCTTATGAAGACAAAAGGGAACAGAAGATGACGTCTAAACTTCTTTCCCAATAAGAAATGGATAGCATAGGATAAAAAATTCCAGCCATAAATAATAAATGTTATCAAAGAAAATAAAATGGGAAAGGTTTTAATTGGAGTCTCAAATTATAGCAGGTAGGTAATGAGAACTTTCTGGGCCTCAGTTTTCTCATCCATAAATTAGGAATGATACCATCAGAACTCTCATAATACAAAAAAAAAATCAACGTGAGTTCTTGAATTATACCCTGCAGTATACAACTTCACAAGTTCTAAGAGATACCTATCAGAAGACATACCATGTATTTTGTTGGCCTTTATTTCTAAATTTCTGTTTGGTCTGGTGGGAAGACAGCTTTTATCACTTTCAATTAAATCCTAGGTTAGGAACTTTTATTTAAAATTAAGTTAGTATAGAAATCAAGCAAATGGCTTGGGAATTAAAGCCACCACAGCTGACATGCAGGATCTGCCACTCTCTGGCAGATGTCTGGCTGATTAACCTTAGGCCTTAGAACTAGTTTGTTCTTATTGATGTTCTGTTAATATCATTGATGTAAGTATTTTGTGAATTTACTAGATGTTTTATTCTAATTCACTTTTACTTTTTCTAACATATCCCAAAGAAATAAGCAAACATTATACAAAGATTGAGTGTCCCTCTAAATCAGCAAAAACTCTACATATAATAGGGGATACATTTATTTACCCCTGTCAAACTGAAATTAAATCACTCCTAGTTTTTAATAGGTTAATCAGCGAACATGTGGAAGTGAGTTCTTGTGCTTGAAAGCCTATGCAGAACACGTAACATTCACAGTCTTTCCAGCTACTACCAAAGTAATAACTTCCAGGAGAATCTTTGCAGCTGTAGTAATTACTATGAAAAGCCACCAAAATGGCTTATCTTGCTAGAAAGTAGAACATAAGGGGAACAGCATTAGATTTGGATCCACAGAGATCTTGCTTTGGATTCTAGGTCTGTCTCTTGCTTGCTAAGTAATCTTAAGCAAGCTACTCAAACTCTTAGAGACTTAATTTCCCCTTTTGTGAAGTGGTAGTAATACTTTCCCTAGATGTCTACAAAGTTTAGCGCTTAGCACATGGTTAATATCTAATTGTATTTTAAAAATTTTTCTTACTTTCCACCTTTATCTTTAGGTATGATTATGATTACTTATGGATTTACCCATGTGAATGCTTTCAAAGACAAGATAGCAAACTTGATCATTGAATGACCATAAGAATAAATATCCTGCAATTTTGCAATTGCCAAATGATGTACATTATTGGGAATCAAAATGACTTCTGTGAATTCAGAACAGGAATCTTTATTTTCCCAAAGCTATATTTCTCAAAAATACTCGAACAATTTTGAGTAGTGTCAAAAGGAGAAACTAATACAAGATAATTAATCTTTTGTTTTTAGTCTTGCTCTAGCTTTGTCAATTTGGCAAGATAAAACAATTTCCACTTAAAAGGCATGATGATTTGGTAACATAAATTGAGTCTCTGCATAAGGCTTATTAATCATGAATTTTGCCAAGACGATTTAATCACTGTTTTCTCTATGTTCTCAGTCTTCTGAGTCCCATTAAATGTCATGGTTGAGGTTTCAAGGCTAGACATTGACTCCACTGATATTTGAGCCAACCTATAATTTCTTATTTCAGCATTTTATAGTCCAAAATATTATTCAATCATAAATATTTGTTGCATTTCTAATACATTCAATAAAGTCTAACATTATCTGTAATCAAACATCAGTTGAATCAGTGGAAAATGAGACTTATCTTTTCAATCAGTACTTTATAAAAACAGAGCAATAATTTCTTTTGATTTGAAATAAATATCTCTTTAACATGAGTTTCTCTTGAGAAATGTGGGATCATTCTTAGAAATATGAATAATTCTTGAATAGTTCTTTTGAATACTCATAAAAGAATATTTATTTGTAGTATCAAAAATTGGCAAATGTTGCCATATTAGGTTTGTGGAATATATCAAACCACGTTTAAAGTATTTCCAATTCATAAAACCTAAAGCAAGAACTTGCTGGCCAAGAATTTCATTGCTTAATTCCATTCTTGTATTTACATAAAGGTAATACATATGTGTTTGATTCATTCACAGTTAAATTACTTAAATGTTGCTTTTAAAATTATTTACTTTGTTCTTAGGTAATGTCTTTCTTTTGAGGAGCTCAAAGCACTCTATAAATGTTAATGGGCATTTTCACAATACCCTTATGAGGTAGATGGTAATGAGTTCTGTGAATTTCACTTATGTCATTTTTCAAGGGACCAGGGAAATGTTAACACATAAGAGCTCAGAGTCTTAGAAGTGTTAGGTCATAAGAGATATGTGTGATATAAGATTTCAGATTTCACTCTCATTCTTTGTTTATAATCAAAATGATTTTTTAAAGATACTACAAAATTGATTATGATTACATGGGGGTAAGAATCTATGTCTTTTTTTTTTTTCACTCTCTCTCTTTCCTTTACTGTTGTTAGTCACATCCACTAGCCTTTCTCCTCTCCCAACTTTCCTCAGAGTAGGAGGTAGCTGATAATAGCTCTCCTTTAAAAGTATCTCCTGGAAGGATGCTCACCCCTATATAGTTTGGAAAGAAAAAAATCAGTCGAATAGACAGTGATAAAGTCACTGAATATAACCGAAAATCCAAATTTGTGAAAATGACAAAAATAGCAAGACTTTTTTATACTTGGTGTTCCCAACCTACAACCTACCATGAACTAGGAATTCAAGAAAATATTTATAAATTACACTAAATTTATTATACTCCAGATGTTCCAACATGCCTTTAGTATATAAGTTAAATCGATAGTATCTCTTCTACTTAGGGAATTTAAATGGTTACTTCACACTGAATATTAGGAGAATAATATTATGAGAAGTTAGCAGAAACTTACAATTATCACATTATTAGAAATTAAAGATTGGTTCCTAAATAATATATAGGCTCTTGTGGAAAAATAGAACTTACAATTTTCTACTTTGTAAATTTGACTTGAGGAAAATGCAATCTTGAGCACAAAAGAAATCCAGATCATGTGAGCTATAGTTGTGATGGTTAAGTAAAGAAAGGGATAGGCGGCCGGGCGCGGTGGCTCATGCCTGTAATCCCAGCACCTTGGGAGGCAGAGGCAGGTGGATCACGAGGTCAGGAGATCGAGACCATCCTGGCTAACACGGTGAAACCCCGTCTCTACTAAAAATACAAAAAAAAATTTGCCGGGCGTGGTGGCGGGCGCCTGTAGTCCCAGCTGCTCGGGAGGCTGAGGCAGGAGAATGGCGTGAACCCGGAAGGCGGAGCTTGCAGTGAGCGGAGATCACGCCACTGCACTCCAGCCTGAGCGACAGAGCGAGACTCCGTTTCAAAAAAAAAAAAAAGGGATAGGCAATCACTGAACTAGTGCCCAGAAAATATTTCACACTTCACAGGAGGCAAGTGACACAAGCAACCATTTGTAAAATCTGAAGTTGCTGTTATCTTGCAATAAAGTAATCATCACAAATAAAATAATGCTCTGAAATTAATGGTAATATTTGACATAAAACTAAATTTTCTAGGCCTCACCAAGTAGATTTCAACAAATTGGCTAAGGAATATTGGAGGACATCCAATCACTATCTCCATACTCTGCTGTGATTTTTGAATCAGTCTCAAATTATCCTTACTCCTGTAAGGAAAAAAAAAAAGTTAAAATGCATTCTATGGAGATGATTTTTTTGTGTTCTTGTTGTCCTTTAAGTGCAATATTGCTATATGTCTTTGTATAAGCTCTGTAATAGAAACATTTTACATACAAAATAGGGGAGAACTAATATACACAGGGAGAAAAACACTAAGTGAACACTTAGGCCCTCTCATTGTCATTAAAATTCCTATAAGATAACTGTTTTTATTACAATATGGCCTTTTTTAGTGAATAAGGAAACTGAGGTTTACCGTATTAAGCAACTTGACCATGGTTACAAATCTTAAAAGTGCTAAATTTTGAATCAGATCCCAAATTGCCTAACATAAGAATGTATGATATTACATGCATATTACTGAAACTCAATTTATTATTGCTGAAGTTTCTTTAAGTAAGAATGAATCTACAGGAGAGAAAAAATAATTAGCTATTTAATTTTAACTTTATTAGCTAGAAAAAGAAAATAACTAGCTTTTTACTAAGTTGTAACAAATTGTCTCAGGAAAAAAAAAGATGTGGAATTGTAACATTTAAAAAGCTTGAAAATTTATTTTCCAGTAGAAATTTTAGTTCAAAAAAATTTACTGTTTTCAGTTCTTGAAAATATAATTGGGCACACATCAAAATATCATCAAGGTTATTAGAAGCCACTGCTATGATGAAATAAGATAACAACTAATTTTGCTAAATGGAATCAACAAGGTCTTTAAACACAATTATATTTAAGCTATAATAGGAGCACCGAGCTGTTTTATGAGGCAATAATCTGGTTCCCGCGTGGATAAACTATGAGGTTGAAGGCTGGTTAGAGTTTTGCAATAAGAGAAGTGGATTATTGCCTCATAAAATCATTCAGCACTTTTCTCATTGTGATTATTCTACAAGTCTTCGAGAATTCACTTTTAAATAAATGTCACTACACAAGTAAGTGCTTATGTGGCAAGAAAACTATGACAAAGAAAGTGATAGAGGAAGATTGTGGCCTTTGAAATTATAAAAGACACATCGTCTATAGCCCCAAAGAAAGTAGTTGTCCATAATGTAATAAGGTCTATTCTAAATCTTCACGATTTCTTGGATTTTAAAGAAATCTTTTATGTTCTATTTTTTTTTTTTTTTTGGTCAACAGTCTCCACAAGTGGGTAAAACAGTGGTCTTCTATGGTGTTTATCTTAGAATCATCTTCATAGAGAGGACCTGATGTTCATAAAATACCATTAGAAAAGAATATTCACTTCCAGTTCTGTTTCCTGTTCTGATTATAGCCCTTACAGGAACCATGTTAGTTAAAATTGACCTGTTCTTTGATTTATTAATATTCATCATTTGATAATTGTCTTTAGTTACTATGTCTTCAGTATAATTTAGTGCACAGAAATATGGTTTAGACGTAAGAAGAATTTAATACATGTTTTCAAGATAGCTAAATGGACTTTACTATATTTCACTGTCAAATGGAATTTTCTGTTTCCATAGAGAGAAAAGGACTGTTAAACTATGAATCTATGATCCAAAAGCTGTTTTTCTAAGGAATACACATTTAACTAAAAGTTTAATTTTTTGAATTTCCTGTTTTTATCATATTAAGGTGTAGTTTCCTTTTTATTTTTTCACTTTCTTCAACACAAAGTTAAAAATACAAATATGAACAAATACTTAATATTTAATAAAATTTAGTTATATGTCAAGAGTTCCTGTGTGTATTTGATTTTCAGAGCAGCCCTTGGAAGTAGTAATAATTATTCCCATTTTAGATAATGAAAATGTGGCAAAAAGGTAAAATAAACATACTACATTAGAACAAGTAAAATTAAATCGAAGCAAATTGACTTTAGAGCCTATCCCTTGAAATTACAACAAACAAATGACATAATTTTTTGTATTTTTAAATTGACAAATAATAATTGCATATATTTATGGGGTACAACATGATGTTTCAATACATGTATACATTGTGGAATGATCAAATCAGACTAATTTGCATGTTTATCACCTCAAATATTTATTATTTCTTTGTGGCGAGAACACTTAAAATCCTGTCTTTTAGCTATTTTAAAGTACTATATACATTATTATTAACTATAGTCACCTACACAATGGAATGTTAGTCAGCCTTAAAAAAATTAGCATAGATTTGAACCAGCAAATTTTGTCTCAGAAATTGTATTTTCGAATACCTCACAGATTTCTTGCAAAGAATAGTTAATGAAAATAAAATGCATGTGGGATTGAAAAGCAGAAATAAAAATATCTATAATAAGAAAGTATCAAATGCAATGGGTGTACAATATGGAAAAGATAAAAACAGAATGATGTCCAGCTTTCATTACCAGATAATAGAAAGATGAACATGAACTGATGTATACATTGCACTTCATCCCTCCAAGAGTCTGCTATTGTTGGTAATGCATGTATATATAAATTAGATAAATTACAAAATGCACATGGTAAATACCAAGTAAATGATCTAGAATATAAAACAAAAACAAATTGGTAGAGCCTAGAGAAAAAAAGACCTCTCTCTCTCCCTCTCCACATATACATAATTTACTTATATATGTAAAAATGGTGAAAATGAAAAATAAATGTAAAAACATTATATATATATACACACATATATACATATGTTATATGTAAGTATATACATGTCAGTAAACAGGGCAAATAAACTAATCTGTCATAATTCAATTCAATTACTTGTCTTTTTGGCGGGAAGATATAATTTCTAACATATTAGTTGTTGCATAATAGATAGGTTTGTTCAAGATTTCTAGGTACCTCTAGAAGAAAAATGTAGGATTATAATATAAAACAAAAAAACAAACAACAAAGAAACAAAAACTACTCAATCACCAGGAGAAAAACACATTAATATAAAACATTAAATAAAATTCCATATGTAAGACAAAATGAAAGTTGAGTAACAAAAAAAGGGTTAAACTCTCCTATAAAGTCAGGGAATCACAAAACAGTTTAAGAAGAGAAAAAAAATCTATTCATATGCCAATTAATTTTTGAACGGATTAAAAAAAAAACAAAAACAAAGGAAGACTGATTACAAAGGGATGGGAATATATACAAACTCAGATATGAAGACAAAGAAAGCCAATATAACAATATTAAAGAGAGATAAAATGAAATTCAAAGCAAAGAACATTAAAGAGGACAAAAAAAGATATTGCTAAAACACCCAATCACACTACCTAAAAGATGTTGCTAAAACACCCAGTCACACAGAAAATCAAAATGCGCTAAAGTTTTTGTTTACTAACACAGCAAATTCTAATGGCTTCCAGCTATAAACACTTTATCTTCCAGATCTTCGGGTTGTCTGGGACAGCTCTGGTTCAAGTTAATTGCACGTGTTTCTCTCATTATGAAACTAGCAGTTACCCTAGTGCTGCTGGCTCTACTGCCAAAAATAAAGCATGCAAACACATTTAAAGTCTCTACTCCTATCACATTTCCTCACAATCCACTGGCCAAAATAGCACATCGTTAATATCCAGTCAAAGTCACATGGCCAAGAATGTTGATGTATATATCTAGACTAAGGATGACATGAAGAATCGGAAACAAAAATCTGCTTGCAATGGTTGTTATTGAGTGTCAACTTGATTGGATTGAAAAATGCAAATTATTATTCCTGGGTGTATCTGTGAGGGTGCGCCAAAGGAGATTAACATTTGAGTCAGCAGACTGGAAGACACAGATCCACCCTCAATCTGGGTGGGCAGATCAGCTGCCAGTACAGCTAGGATAAAAGCAGGTAGAGGAATGTGGAAGGACTAGACTGGCTAAGTCTTCTGGCCTCCATTTTTCTCTTGTGCTGGATGCTTCCTGGCCTCGAACATCAGACTCCAAGTTCTTCAGCTTTTAGACTCTTGGACTTACACCAGTGGTTTGACAGGGTGTCTCAGGCCTTCTGCCACAGACTGAAGGCTGCACTGTCAGCTTCCCTACTTTTGAGGTTTTGGGAGTAGGAACGGCTTCCTTGTTCCTCAACTTGTAGACAGCCTATTGTGGGGCTTCACCTTGTTATCATGTGTGAGTCAATACTCCTTAATAAACTCCCTTTCGTATATACATCTATCCTATTAGTCCTGTCCATCTAGAGAATCCTAATACACCACTCTACCATAGTTTACCTTCTTTGTCACAATTGCTCACCTAATGCTCACAAAATACATACCTGTCTCCCTGAGACACCCCAAGAGTCTATACAATTATCCAGCTGGCTCGAAATTCAAAACCTCATGATCAAAAAAAAAAAAAAAAAAAAAAAAAAAAAAAAAAAAAAAAAAAAAAAAAAGGCCAGGTCTAAATATGACTCCTCTTGATTCAGAGAAGTACTAACTAATATAGACAAGTAATCTGCTCTTTATATACTCATCATTCAATGATGAAACAGGGATTGTCTAACAATATTTTTTAATTAAAAAGTTGGGAGAATGAGAGGAATATAAAAGGAACTGGTTTATAACAATTCAGATCTCTTCTTGGGCAAAGAGTAGCAGGTCCTCCCACTCTGGGATAGGCCTGGTTTTGCTTCCTAGGTGTAAATCCCCATTCTGATGTTCTCTTTGCAACAGTCATTATCATTATCCCTACTAATTCACATCTGAAAAGGACAAGGGAAAATATATTTTCTCTGGCAACAGTACAGTTTTTCTAGTTTGCTTTCTGCCTGGCCAAAGTTGGGGGCCACTTGTCTTTTTCAGTCTTCACAGTCACAATTTCTTTTTAATCCCAAATGGTAGTAGAGCTCTGTAAAAAACTGTATTTTAGTATTTGAAAACAAAATTTAATTTCAACCAACTTGTATGCCATACCAGTTATTTTTGAGACACCTTTTCAAATGCTGCTCATAACAACCAACTCATGCTACCGATATTCTGCCTTGAAATCTTTTTGTTCAACACTAAGTTCATTAGGCTCATTTTCTGCCTTCCATGTTATCATTGTAATAATTTTACTAGATTGTTGACAAAATACCAAAGCTCACCATTTCTTCATCTACCTATAATAGTTTCATTGTTCTCTCACCCAAAGACATTGCCATGTACATTTAGTTTTTATTATATTAGCACGATGGTTTGGCTATGGTTTGTTTGGCTCTGCCAAGTGTCATGTTGAAATTTGATCGTCAGTGTTGAAGGTGGGGACTGGTGGGAGGTGTTTAGATCATGGGGCTGGTTCCCTCATGTATGGCTCGGTGTTATTCTTGTGGAAGTGAGTGTCTTAGTTCCACAAGAACTGGTTGTTGAAAAGAGCCTGGCATCTCCTTCCCCTCTCACTTCTTGTTTTTGCCACATGATGGACTCCCCTACACCTCTTCCATGAGCAGAAGCAACTTGAGGCTCTTATCAGATGCTGGCACCATGCTTCTTGTACAGCCTGCACAACTGTGAACCAAATAAACCTTTTAATTACCCAATCTCAGATATTCCTTTTTTTTTTTTTTTTTTTCCTTGAGACAGAGTCTTTCTCTGTCACTCAGGCTGGAGTGCAGTGGTGCTATCACGGCTCACTGCAACCTCCACCTCCCATGTTCAAGTGATTCTTGTGCTTCAGCTTCCCGAGTAGCTGGAATTACAGGAGTGTGCCACCACACCACGCTAATTTTTGTGTTTTCAGTAGAGATGGGGTTTCACCATGTTGGCCAGTCTGGTCTTGAACTCCTGACCTGAAGTGATCCACCCACCTCAGCCTCCCAAAGTACTGAGATTACAAGTATGAGCTATCACGCCTGGCCAGATATTTCTTTATAGCAACACAAACAGATAAATTAGTAGCCCCACCCAGAAACTAATTTCTGTTTTAGTTATGTTTCTGCTGCAATAATACCAAATAAAATAAAACCCCAAAGTATCAGGGGCTTTCAACAATTATCTTTTGTTTTTTTTGATATTAGGTCTGATAGTTATCTGGGACATGATATTCTCAGGCAGAGAGCAGATGCACAAGAACTCAAGTCAACCATACAAGTATATTTACTTCCGCTACTTGTGCCCATTCTCTAGTAGTCCATTGCAAAAAGCAAGTCACATGGCCAGGGATATATATTGCACTTACTTGGAGTAAGTACAAGACCACATGAAAAAGAGTATAAACATGTAAACCTTTTATAAGGAGGAAGTGAAGAATTGCAATAAAAATATAAATTTTAGAAAGAATTGACAAATCCAATATCATGGTAGAAGACTCTAACAAACATTTGGTCAGAATAAAAAGTTAGGTTTAAAGATGTAAGAATACTATGAATTTTTAAGATGTAATTAACTTAATTTATTTTATATAGCTAAGAGAGTACATATATTTTTTTCCAAACAAAAATTATAAAAATAAATTTAACCATATTGCAGGAAAAAGATTATCAGTAAGTTCTAAAATCTAGAAATCACAGAAGCTACATTCTTTGAATATGAATATAATAAATGTTGACCAAAAGGGAAAGCAAGTAAGTAGACAATTGAATACATTTGGAAACCATAAATAACTACCTAAGTAACTCTTAGACCAAAGAAAAACTGTAAATGGAAATTATACTGTATTCAGAAATGACCCATAGTGAGAAGACTCATATCAAAACCAATTATTGCAGTGAGAACATCTCTCAGAGGCAACTGTGTAATCATAAATGCATTGTTTAGAAAACAATATAGGCTGAAAAAAAATCAAAATAGGCTTTTAACTCAAGAAGCTATAACTAGAATAGCTAAATTAACCCAAATAAAATAGAAGGAATTAATGAGGACATAAGCTAGAACTTAATGAAACAGGGAACAAAAGTGGACTTGATCATAAAATCAAAGCTATATTATTTTCTGCTTAATACATGTATATTTGAAAAATCTACATTAACTAGAAATGTAATAGGAGAACTCAAATTCACTAAAATGTGCTGAAATGTATTCAACACTCATTAAGAACATTTTTAAAAAAACAGGTTTCCAATTCGTGCTTCAAAGATAGCATAAAGTCAACATGGACAATGGATTCAAAATCTATTATACACAAACACATAATAAAAAAGTAGAGACCACCTCACATTTAATAATAGATATAAAAATTAAAAATATTGGAAAGATAACTAAAGTAAATTAGTAGTATACTTAAAAAACAACAGATTATGATCAAATATGATTTATCTCAGAACATACAAGGATGGCTCAGCATTAAAAGCTATGATTTGAAGTTTAAGTTTGTACCATGTATGATCATTTAAATGTCAAAATTTGAAAAAATTAAAAATTATTTTAAATTGAAAACTACCACACATGCCCTTTTCATATGCATAGAAGCGTGTGCATACACACACACACACACACACACACACACAAGACAATAGAAGAAAACTTACTTTTAAAGGACATTTGGTAGCATATGCAATAATAACAATTAAAAATAAAACATTGAAAGCATTTTCATAAATAATGAGCAAGATAAGCATGCCCGTTATAGCTACAATCCAAAAAGTCACAAAAATGATTTCCTTTAAAATAGAAATGAAAATATAAATATTTAGAATTTAATAAGATTGTGCAAAACCAAATGAAAAATATATAAAGTCTGAATAAAAAGAGAAACATCTTTGTAGAAGACACAATTCTAGACATATAATATAAAAATAATCTAATTCAGTGGAATTACAAACAAAAGTCTAAAATAATACTTTCCATGTTTCATAAGCTGATAATAAAATTGTCTGATATATAAAATGCTAATAATATCCCCCAAATTTTAAAGAAAAATCATGTGAAGATCTCTTTGCATCTGTGAGGAAATCATGCCAAAAAATCACTGTAGTTCTGTTGAAAAGATTCAGATTCAGATTTTTAGATAGAATAGAGGAAAAAGTTCCACTGAATTTATAAAAAGATGAAGTTGACATTTCAAAAAACATTTTAAGGGAGTCAACTTCTTTTGTGACATTATCCATTTGTAAAATTTATACAAAATATATAGAAAATTTTCCTCAGATGTATTTGAACTAAAAGTAAATTCTTAATACAAATTGAATACATTCATAAATTTAATAGAGACTATCTAAAGGGATTTAAAAGGAAAATATATAAATATATGAAGAAAAAGATTTTTTGGATATAGCTATTGAATATTTTAATACTGTTATATCACCAAGACATATTGTTAAAAAGTTAAAAAATAAGTGAGAGAATGTAAGTATTTTCTACATATATAACCACCTCTTAATTAAGAGAAAAACAAATTCAAACAACTTTTTATCAGACTTACAAAATTTTAAAAATTTTATGATATCTAGTGTTGGCAATGGTGTGGGAAAATGAACACTGCCATGTAGTGTGGGTTTATGGCCTTTCTTTTGACAATAATTTGTTGCAATTGCTAGATCCAGAAATTCCTCTTCTAGTCACCATTACAGAAAAACAATCACATTTTATGCTAAGAGACACATAGAAAAATGTTCATTGTAACACAGATTGCCGTGACAAAGAATGTGAAAAAAGGCAAATGCCTATCACTTGGGGAATGGTTAAAGTACATCAATAAATAAATAGCATGTGGTCATTAAAATTAATGACATAGATCTATAAATACTAACCTTGAAACATGTCTTTGATATATTGCTAACTGTAAAAAGCAAGTTGTAGACAAATATGTATAGCATGATGCATTTCTTAATGATATACTATATAGAGGTATACAGGTATTGTGTGTGTGTGTGTGTGTGTTTATTAGGGTGTATATATTCTTCCTACAGGGACATTAAAATAGCAGAGGAAGTTTCATTTATTTAACAAATATTGTTTCATTTATTTATATAATAAATATTAAGCTTGCTAAGCACAGTATAAATTTAACTGTTGTTAAAAATGTTTAACGAACGCTTTAGATTCCAATTTTTTATGTTGATAAGTTTTATCCCCTTTTATCAATTAAAGCAAAGCCTATAACTTCTATTGTGGCAAAAGCAGAAGGCGAGAGTTTCCTATGTTCTTTAGAAGACTTCAGTTTTGTTATAAGAAGAATATAGTGGCTTCATTTAAAATCTAATAAACAATATTAGCAACACTAATGATGACCTATGAGACTGAGACACCAATTGGATAAATATGTTCATTTAGAGTCTTTTTAAGAAATGGTCATTGCAGGATATTTACCAGATCATTCAATTAATAGGAAAATATGCAATATTATTTCAGGGAGGTTTTTTTCTATAACATAATTATGCCTATCTCAAAGTCAGGGCCTCAGAATTTGGCCTTTAAAACATTGATCACCGTGTATAATTACTTTTTGTTGAATTATAAAAACTGATACTCTTTATATGACTTCCTTTTTAGTCTCTTAAAACACTATTCGTTGAAGTGGATGCTCGTTTTTACAAACAAAAGCCCTTATCATGTTTCTGTGTAACTTTCTGTGTCTGTGTTTTCTGTCACACTAAAAGTCTATTTTAGAACTTAAGAAAGGGTTAAAATTGCCGCATTTTTCAAAAGAGAAAATTTATGATACACCGAGAAGACTAAATGGACTTTAACTCAATAGTTTTGCTAATATTCTGCTATTATCCTTATAGAACTAATTGAGGAAACCAAGTTGGAGGTTATCCCAGAGCTGCTGTGGTTAACACTCTCTGCAGATGAAGCCCGACATTTTATTCCACACAGGACTATCCAAAACATGCAATTGTGCTACCATACCTCTCCCCATCACCACCTTCCTCACCCTAGAGCCCAGCTCCTACGCCAACAGCAGGTGTCTCCAGGAAATCACAATTCTCTTTTCTTCTGAGCTCAATTTCATCTCAGAACCCTTCTTACCACAACATTTCAGGCAGTTATCAACGATTATTTGGAGTTTACAAGGGTGAACTATATTTGCCATTTCTGTCCTACTTAAAGACTTATTTTTAACTGTTTTTCTTCTCCTCCTCTTCAAGCAAAATCAGATATATTCCTTCTGTCTTTGCTCCCCCTTTTCACCTTTAATATGTTCTTTTTCTACATTGTGTCCATACAAAACCTTATCCTCTTTCAAAGCCAATGTCATGTCTTACTTCCTCCAGGAAGCCTTTCAGACAATGGCCACTGGGACCTCCAACTCCTCTGAGGGTTTCCCTCATATTTCTCACGTATAATAGAGAGTTGCCATCATCACGAACTTAGATAATTCTTTAACTTATAAATATATGTACCACTATTACATGGAACACACTCTAAATAACAAAGAGCTAGTAACAATAAATGGTGACACCCTTAGGTTTCTAATGATTCTTAAGTACAGGTTAAAGACATTATTGAAGCTGATTATTGTTTCCAGCTAACACTAAATGCTTTTGAATTTTTTCTAAGGAAGAATATACAGGAACAAGAATTTAAAAACCATCAGAAACATAAAAGTACAGATGACATTTCAAAACTTTTACACAGAGAAAAATACATGCTATATATTCCAATCAGATTTAATATTCAAATCTAATTAGAAAATGTTACTGCATACATTTTATAACAAAATGACTTCAGCTGCATGCCAGTGAGAAACACCTTCTTAATGCTCCTGGCCTGGACCATGAGGGCTAAAAATTTGCTTCCACTGGTGAAGATCTGTTCAGTCTAAACAAATTCTACCTATGAAGTCCACTATCATGTATATTGCAAAGCCATAGTAGTGCCATCTAGTCCGATGGAGAACAGAAATAAACTTTATTTCAAGATGACTGTCAAAATTTAGGAGTGATGGGGACTTCAATGGTAAGAATTTGCATAATTCACATATTTTGACATCTCAATGAATTTAAGTGCTATTTAATAAACTGCTAGTAATTCACTATTTTAAAATTAAGAATTGATACTGTAATGTATTACATTTTATATTATGTTTCGCAATAATATAGAGGATCATGTATCAGAGAAAGATGTTCTTTTCATAAATAACTTTATGTCAAAGCACAATTTTCAAAAAGTTTAAAATGTGACTCTCATACAAATAGAGAATTAACACATGCCAAAGACATATTTGACTCATTATTAAGGAAACAGCAAAATGGTAAAGCCAATTCTAAGAGTATTTGGGAAACAGAAATGTACATAGTTAATGAGGAAAGTCATACTAAAGTAAGTTTGCTAAGTTAAAGAAAAAACTGTTTAATGTCCTACAGGGCAATAAAACAGTAAAAATTAATATCAATTCCTACATAAGACAGAAATGATTTGAATTTCTACTGAACAAAATCCACAAGTTAGAATAAAATTTCACAAAATCTAGCTCTTAATCAATAGAACATCAAGCCGAGGCACAGGTGCATGTCCCCTCAGGAATAAATAATCCTTAGAAAGGCCTGTAGGAAAATGCTCTAGTATGATATAGGAAGATAGACAGTCATGCTTATACCTTATTTCCAAATTTTATATAATCTTTTAATGAAGAAACATTACTTCTGATGACCTCATTTCTTCTCTTTTAGCTTCCTTACATCATCAGCATTTTCAATTTGTTTTCACTTTGGGGCAATCTCAATCACTCGCCCATGCTCTCTCCCTCTCTCCCCATGCATGCACCCCGAAAGCTCTTGTGTTTTTTTTTGTTATTTTTTTAAATCATCTTATGAGAATTGTTCCACATGTGGAAGAGTAATCTACAAAGAAACTATGCGGACATGAGAATGCTTGACTGATGTTGGCTCCTGCCACCACTTCTGAAATGTCTCAGCAAAATTATGATTTACTACATATTTTGGATCTTCATTACTTCTAAGTAGTACAAAGAGAGTCTTATAAATTACAGGGTAAACCATAGTGCTTTGTAAGGCATTTTTTTTCTCATCTTGAAAATAATTTATAATTTAATAAAGGTGTTCTTTACTAAATATGTTATGCTTGAATTTGCAGGCAACATGTGTTTCAGGATAGGAACCTAAAATGGAAGAGGCTGTTGCATGCCTTTACAGTTAATATATCTATATAAATGAATAAGTCAAACTACCCAATTTTCTATTGATTTGGCACTTCTAATCCCCATACCCCTCACTGAGAATGAGCAAATTTTGCTATGAGAAATATATCACTGGCTTCTGGCTTTAATTTTTCCACATTTGCTTTAGGGAGGCAGCTAATTCCAATAAAAAGTAGCATCAAGTAAGGTAATGCAGGTTGGACTTTCTATAAGGCTGCCTTCCGGGGATTTGGGTATTGGGGACAGAATGCTGAAATCCAGCCCCAAATCTCCTCTTTAAGCACAAGACCACTGGAGCTTCATATGTCAGCAGGAGGTACCCTGTAAGAAATTTACAAAAGGCAACTTTTGGCTGAAGGCTAAATTATGGTTGCAATTAATCTGTGATCCATCTTATAAAAAAAGCAAAAGCTGCCTCAATCTGTCTGTGAATCTGAAAGCAAAATCCGCCTGGAGAGGTTTCATATGTACAGAAAGACACATGCACACATAAGTATAACTCACAGCTACCTATAGAAAGGCTAACTAGAGAAGGGACAGGGTATTGTCAGGGGACTCAGAAATAAATGCACAACACTCAAGAATAATAAAGTAATAGCTAACATTTATTAACGCATACTGTGTCCCAGGGATGGAAATACATTTTTATATGAATCATCTCAATATTTTTTTGAATAGATAATATATATGCCATAACTGCCTTTGACTTTCCATGACTGAATAAATTGATCAGAAATTCAAATAGTATACCATGTAATAATCTGGAAGCAAACAGCAGAACCCAGACTTTAAATCTTCATTTCTCATGACATATTGTAAAAGTTTTTATTTTTAATTTCAACTAAAGAATCTCTGCATGGAATTTGTTAAGAATATATCCCAGCTGCTGCTTTTTCTATTCAGTGTGACCCCAAACAAGGAATGTTTCACATGGTTTTAAGTTTCTGAATGGAAGTTTAGCACAGCTGTGATATCAAATGAGGTACCACCTGGCCTAATCACCGTAACAATATGTCCTCTGTCCTGCACAGCTAACAGACGGATTGGGTATCAGCCTGATGTCATAATCTGTTAAGTTTGTAATATGGAGCATTACCCACCCATTTAGGATTCATCCCACCTTCTCTGATGGCATGCTGTACCCTAAATAGAGAGATGACACTATCATTATATGCCACTATCACTAGTCATATGGAATCTTAGTTTGCATTACTTAAGAATAATTATACGGTGCTCTAATTCATTTGGTGAACTGTCACTCCACTACTGAAAAACTTACGAGCAATTTTACCAAATACCATGACATTCATAAAGCAGATTACTAGTCTTCAACATTTATTTCATTCTTAATTCAAGTTCTAAATATCGACTTTCTTAAATATGTGCTGCTGATCTTTCTCTTTGGGGCATTAAATGAAATCTCAAAAACTATAGAGTTGATGTGATTTTATACTTGCATCTAGGCTGTCATGTAAAATATGGTAATAAAAAATTATCAGTAACATATATATCTGTAACATATATGACAAACATTTAAAAGGACAATATGATTGGTGATAACTCACCAAATTTTTACTGTCTCTCAAATGCAAGGCACAATGATAATGTGAATGCAGAAATAAACATGAAATTAAATTATTCCACCCTTCAAAACGCTTTCAGTCTCTTCTAATTCACCTCCTCTCTCTACTACCCCCAGAAATACTCGTTTGAGTTCATGCAAACAGCAATTCCTTAAGTCTCATAGATCCATCAGTTGACAAGGCCATCACCCATCCCCCACTCCCTTCTCTTCTATTGTTACTTATTTTTCTGTATAGAGGCTAGGAATACTACTACTCATCTTGTCAGTCTTCCTTGCAGCTAGGGCCAGCCAGTGAAATGTAACAGAAATCTGGTAGCAGTTATGGCTTAGGTATGCTGGGAAGCTATGGGAAAGGCACACTTCCCTGATAACAATAGAGGAAATCTATTATCACTCCCACCTCCTTTCTTCCATCCTTGAATATAAACACGATGCTGAGAGTTGCAGCACCATGAAGCATTAAGACATTAAGATAATTGCTAAGATCAGCAAAGTGCAGGATAGAAAGCAACCAAGAAAATTATATTGTTGAATTTCTCCACAGCTCTGGTGTGCCTTCATGTAACTTCTTGCTCAATAAAAAGTTTAATCCATTGTTAGCTAATTTCTTATCCACTACAAAACAGTGGATATGGCAATTAGTCACATTAAGCCTACTTTATAAATGCATTGATAATTTTCTTATTAATATCCTATTTCTTTTTAGAATTGTATTTATTTTCCAAACATAGAAAGGAAGTATAAAGCATTAATACTGCAGTTTAATTTTGTTTAAGATGGTTTCCATCATAGAAATGTGATGCAATAGCTTTACTAAAACTATAAATTGTTACTGTGTAATAAAATATTAATACATTTCTTTTAGCTATATAATGAGGGATTCATGAAAAGTATAGTACCATTTATTTTCTAATGAAAATTAGATCTTTTTCAAATTATGAATATATCAAGAAATATTCAATCTTTATTCATCATTACTATTTATCTTCATTCATCTTTATCATATTACTTTTTTTCCCACAAAATAGCAATTATTTGTACTTTTTAGGATTATACTTTCATTCAACAGGTGTGCCTTCCATACACCTAGCTCTGTTTGGGGAACAGAGAATACAGAAAAGATTGAGGCATGACTTCTTCCCTCAGGGAGATCACAATTGAGTGAGGAAAATCAACAAATAAACGTTTACATTGACCAGCACACTGCCACCACACAGAGAAAAGGGTAGTGGGTATTCTTGTGCTCCACCAAGATACCCTCGAGTTCAACACACCCAACTCCCAGCTGCTCCCAACTTCAGCGTAATAGCTAAAGACATGCATACAGCTGCCTCCATCACATGGAATTGCCTTGGAGGTATGGAACTGTTTCACCAAAAGTCTATGTAGGGATCCAAAGTCTGGCCTGCTGGCCTCCATTAGAGAAAACTCTGAAATAAAAAAAATCCCAGATTTATAAATCATCATGGGATTAGCTGAGGGCTTAGTTGCAACTCTCTTGAGGGTCAATTTATCTTTCTACTAAATTTTTCTTTCCTTATTTCCTTTCATGTCTTTCTCATGAGAATACTCCACATAATGCTTCTACATGCAATTAATTCCCAGAGAACAAGATATCTGACCAAGATCTTAAAAAGATGAATGAATGACAGTGGAGGAAAACAGAAAAAGGCAATCCTTACAAAGGAAAGAACATATTTAA
Organism: Pongo pygmaeus; assembly: GCF_028885625.2. Taxonomy (NCBI): domain Eukaryota; kingdom Metazoa; phylum Chordata; class Mammalia; order Primates; family Hominidae; genus Pongo; species Pongo pygmaeus. Next base: position 149,282,738 of record NC_072373.2, on the reverse strand, counting down.
AGGCACCTGGAGAAATGCAAGGTAGCATGGATGGTGTAAGTTAGGAAGCTGGGAAAGGCATACAGGAGACATGCATAAAAGATTTTGCATATCAGACAAAAATGTTTGAATTTTATTCTGAAGGCAATAGAGAACATATATCAATTAAAAATGGAAGAACAATCAAATGCCCAGATTCAGTGGCTAAAATAAATACGAGTATATGCTTTTTACCTGATAAAAAATCTACCAGAAGGATGGCTGCTGGCATTGGTTCTGCAATTTATCATACAAGATATCATGCCACTGCCTCCTCTTGGTTTCCCTATGGCCTTAAGAAGTCTGTGAAGGATCCAGGTACCTTGCTCTGTTCGACAGCAGGACAAACAGGAAGATGAAAAACAATAGCAGTACTCTTCTTTTTTATGCCATGTCACTTCACATTTGTGAAGAAAGCAAAAGTTTCTTAACACCCACCCAGTAGAATTCTGTTGTAGATAACTTTTATAGTCCCTATGGTAGAAGCAAGCAAGGGAAATGCAAGTAGGAAGAGAGGTTATGATGCCCACAAAGAATTCCAAGGACGTGTATGACAGGATCATTATGAGGGGAGGAAATTCTGTAAATGGAGTAGTTTGGATTTGCTATTGAATAATGCAGATAAGATAGGAGGAATGCCTAGAATAAAGAAAGATTGTAATAGTAGGAATTCAAATAAATCAAATAAACAAGAGATGTGGAATAATATGCCAAGGACTTGGAAATTGATATGATTCAGTTGCTATGGAATGACAGAAGTTTTAAAAGGTTAGAGAAAATTGACAAGTGCTTCGTTGATTTGCATGTACATCCTCATTTGTATATCACTGATATAGGACAGGCATGATTATTCCCATTTCAGGGATTCAGAAACCAATGTTCAGAGAGATCAAAAAGGATTTGCTTTAAAAAAAATCCCATAGCTAGTAATTTTTAGAACTAGGGCTCAAATCCAAGGTTTCTGATGATTAACTTAATTGTGCTTGTTCTCTGAATGTATAATTTAGTAGAGCTCTAATGAATAATTTTTTATTATCCAAATCGTTAAGCACTAGAATTAGTCAGCAAAGGTATATGTGCTTCTGTAAAGCCTTATGGCTTTGTGTGAATACAAAATTGATCCTCATAGCAACTATGGGCAGAAATAAAGAGAATGAAGGGGAAGAAAAATAATGGTATAGAGCAGAATGTATAGGATGAGTAAAAACTTATATTCAGGTTCAAAGATTTTAACATTTCAATAATTGTTATACTTTATTTGATTGCATGGCCTTTATTCAAATATTTATGTTTTATTTATCTGGTAACAAATATTAACCTCATAATGTATATCAGGAACTATATTAGATCTTGGGTTTAGAAAAATGAATATGATACAATACTTTGATCAAAATTAGAATTAGAAAAATATACCTGTCATAAAAACAAGCCTCCAAAGTTGTTATAAAAGTGCTCACCAATGCAATTTCATAAGAAAATAAAGAAATGAAAAATATTAGAGCAGAGGTGGCAATATACTTATTATTTATTTTAGCAGATAATATATAACTATTCTTCTAAGAAAGCATGTAGGAATAAATTTCAAAAGTGTTCTGTTAGTAAGATTAGTCAATAAGTTATCTAGTTAAAAAAGCAAATATGCAAAATCAATAGCTATCCCCTTGATATGGTTTGGCTGTGTCCCCACCCAAATCTCATTCTGAATTCCCAGGTGTTGTGAGAGGAGCTTGGTGGGAGGTGATTGAATCATGGGGACAGGTCTTTCCCATGCTGTTCCCATGATAGTGAATAAGTCACACTAGATCTGATGGTTTTAAAATGGGAGTTTCCCTGCACAAGCTCTCTCTTTGTGTGCTGCCATCCATGTAAGATGTGACTTGCTTCTCCTTGCCTTCTGTCATGATTGTGAACCTCCCGAGCTATGTGGAACTGTAAGTCCAATTAAACCTCCTTCCTTTGCAAATCACCCAGTCTTGAGTAAGTCTTTATCAGCAGTGTGAAAACTAACTAATACACCCCTATAGAGACAATTATTACTAGCTAGAACTCACAATAGAAAAATAGATCACTTTCTATAGAAACAGCAATTATCTTACACCTAGAATTAACTCTAGTCAGAAATGTAAAAACTATATGATGAAATCTTTAAAATTTTACTGGAGACATGAAGTCTTGAACTAATGAGAATACCAATGTGTACTATGTTTTAAGGAATTACTCCATATTTTAACTCTAAGAGATAAAAATGAAGAATAGAGGATGAGGAGCTCACATTTGCTAAGGCAAATCAGGAAGGGAAGACTTCTTAAAAGAAATGAGGCTCAAATTGAGAATTGAAAAATATGAGTTTCCCAAGTATAGAAGGTAGAAGGAATATCAGAGAGAAGAAACAGCTTATATAAAGCAAAGTTATCTCAAAAAGCACTATGTGTTCGAGGAATAACAATTAATTGGCCACAGATGAAACAGAGTAACTGGAAGAGAAATGTGGGAAGAAACTTGTATTTATCTTTGTTGGGGAGGAAAGAGTATGCAAATCATAAATGCCATGAAAATACAATATTGTTCAGTTTTCCACATATTTTGGTTAATTTTTAGGTATTAGCTAACTATTAAAGAATTAGCATATAAACATGTTCCAGAATGTTGATGTATGTAATAATTAAAATTATACATATTTCTACCATTCTCCAGTGGGGATTTATAAAATATTTTACATGATAATATTTGGCATTATGTCTCAATAACAAAATGTTGAATTCATTGCTAAAGTCAAAGCTTTCCAGAATTACACCTGAGAAATAAGACACTGTTAAGTTGTTAAAATAGTATTAAGCATTAAGCCTCTCATAAAGTTAATTTAAAAATATTTGCTTTGTGTATGAAGGAAAATTCATTTTAAAAGGTCTACCTCCTTTATAGTTAGTAACATAATAAGAGACAGTGTTAGGTAAATAGCAAATTCCTTTAGAAAATAAATAATTCTTGAGTTATTGATACTTAATATTTTTATAACATGAATTCTGTAGAAATTGCTTTGTAGAGAACAGAAACTTAGTATAATAAACTAAACTTGAAATGCCTGAAAATGGGTCAAAGCAAACTTCAGTAGTATTAATATGTCTGACAACGTATTAATGAGGATTCATATAAATCTTTTCTGTGTCCTTAAATATGTTGTAAAAAATATTAAAATATTTTTAGTTTTTATTAAATATTTGTATTTATCCTTATTAAGTCAGAAAAAGCAAATGTCACATTAGGTAAACAGATGAAGATGTATAATCAAATATGCATACAGATTTGTATAAAGATTTAAGATATTTCTTTTTAAAACCAAAATTTCTATAATTTCACTAGAACCCTTTGTTGGCTTTCATCCCAGTTGCTACACAGCATACATCACATCATTATTCTCTGCCTTTTTTCTCATTAACTTTCTATGTTTTTGGTTTGCATATACATGGAATTCAAGTATATCCAGCACTTTATGCTATGCCATGAGTTGTTTCTTTTCTTTGACTCTATGTGCCTCAGGGAATAGAGTAGATCTACTGTTCCACTTCCCATAATATCCAATCTAAGGAAATGCAAAATGCTGGAAGTTCTAACCTACCCTTTTAGGAGAGGAGATTTTCATTGAGTTTTCTGGTAATTCCATCCTAAACACAGAATACCATTTTCTTTCTTCATTTAGAAGCAGCCTAATCCCCATTGGAGAATGGTAGAAATACGTATAATTTTAATTATTAATACATACTTCAACATTCTAGAACATGTTATATGCTAATTCTTTAAGAGTGAGCTAATACCTAAAAATTAACCAAAATATGTGGAAAATTGAATGATGTTGTATTTTCATGGCATGGCTTGCATATTCTTTTCTCCCCAACAAAGATAAATACCAGATTCTTAGTTCCCACATTTCTCTTCCAGCTACTCTATGTTCCATTCATGGCTAATTGTTATTCTTTGAACACATAGTGCTCTTTGAGATAACTTTGCCTTATATAAAGCTGTTTTTTCTTTGATATTCCTTCTGCCTTCTATACTTGGGAAACTCATATTTTTCAATTCTCAATGCAAGCCTCATTTCTTTTAAGAAGTCTTCTCTTCCTGACTTGCATTAGCAAATGTGAGCTGCTTATCTTCTTTTCTTCATTTCTATCTCTTAGAATTAAAATATGGAGTAATTTCTTAAAACATAGTACACATTGGTATCTCATTAGTTCAAGACTTCCTTTATGGCTCCAGTAAAGTTTTAGAGATTTCATCATAGAGTTTGTACATTTCTGACTAGAGTTAATTCTAGGTGTAAGATAATTGCTGTTTCTATAGAAAGTGATCTATTTTTGTATTGTAAGTTCTAGCTAGTAATAATTGTCTCAATAAGGGATAGCTATTGATTTTGCATATTTGCTTTTTTAACTAGATAACTTATTGACTAATCTTACTAACATTTTTGAAATTTATTCATAACTGCTTTCTTTGAATAATTATATACTATGTGCTAAAAATAAAAAATAAATAATAAATGTATTGCCACCTCTGTTCTAATATTTTTAATTTATTTTCTTATCAAATTGCATTGGTGAGCACTTTTATAACAACTTTAGAGGGTTGTTTTTATAATGGGTATATTTTTCTAATTCAAATCTTATGGTAGTGTTTCTAAGGTTTTACCAGTGGAAAATGGTTATTGATTCAGAATATATATTATTATATACTGAATATTACTGCATACTTTTTCTCATATTAAAATAATGTTTTTTTCTCTTTCAATCTATTAGTAAATGACACTTCATGATGCTTTTTAAGTTGATGGTGATGTTAAAAAAATTGTTTTGTCTTCTTTAGAATAAGTAATGGAAATAACATTTTGAAAAAATTTAATTTTTATATATATTTTATTTCCTGAGAAACTTTTTCCTCAACTATTTTATTTTAAGTTCTGGGGTACATGTGCAGGATGTGCAGGTTTGTTACATAGGTAAACTTGTGCCATGGTGGTTTGCTGCACCTATCAACCCATTATCTAGGTATTAAGCTCAGCATGCATTAGCTATCTTTCCTGATGCTCTCCATCTCCCCACCCTCCCCCAACAGGTCCCACTGTGTATTGTTCCCCTCCCTGTGTCCATGTGTTCTCATTGTTCAGCTCCAACTTATAAGTGAGAACATGCAGTGTTCGGTTTTCTGTTCCTGTGTGTGCTGAGGATGTTTGCTGAGTTTGCTGAGAATAATGGCTCCCAGCTTCATCCATGTCCCTGCAAAGGACATGATCTCATTCCCTTTTATGGCTGCATAGTATTCCATGGTGTATGTGTACCACATTTTCTTTATCCAGTCTATCATTGATGGGCATTTGGGTTAATTCCATGTCTTCGCTACTATGAATAGTGCTGCAATGAACATACGCATGCATGTATCTTTATAATAGAATGATTTATATTCCTTCGTGTATACATCCAGTAATGGGATTGCTGGGTCAAATGGTATTTCTCGTTCTAAATCTTTGAGGAATCGCCATGCTGTCTCCCAAAATGGCTGAACTAATTTACATTCTCACCAACAGTGTAAAAGCATTTCTCCCCAACCTTGCCAGCATCTGTTGTCTCTTAATTTTTTAATAATTGCTATTCTGACTGGCGTGAGACGGTATTTCATTGTGTTTCAGAGCAAACAGACAACCTATAGAATGGGAGAAAATGTTGGCAATCTATCCATCTGAAAAAGATCTAATACAAGGAACTTAAGCAAATTTACAAGAAAAAAAAAAAACCCATTAAAAAGTAGATAAAGGACATGAACAGACACTTATCAAAAGGAGACATATATGCAGCCAACAAACATGAAAAAAAGCTCAACATCACTGCTCATTAGAGAAATGCAAATCAAAACAACAATGAGATATCAACTGTTGTTAAGACTATTGAGGCTTACTGCCAAAGAAAAAAAGAAAAGTTTCAAAGGTCACAAACTGAAAAGTTTGCACCACCCAAATTAAAAGAAAAGGAATGACGTAATCTCACCAATAACAAGAAGAGTATCTGAGGTCATGCACAAGACAGAGAAAGGAAATTAACAAGGCATAGACCAGGTAGGTCTCCCCTTCCTTCTTGAAAGGCAGAAAAGTGAGATGATAGTTCATACTTGGACATGTTTATAGAAAATCCTTAGTATTCCTCACTTCTTAAAGTATAGAAAAACTTTCCAATCAACATAGTGTCCTTAAGAGATAATTGTTAAATGAGTTAGCCATAGGTGAGTAGAAAAATGACGGTCTTATGGAGTCTTTCACTCTCCATTATGCTTCCAATAACTCAGCTAAAAAACAAACTAAGATAATGTAAAGTTGCTGAGCAAATTTGCAGATTGGTCAACTTTGGGTTGGACCAAGATTTTAGGCATCTTGTGACCAAAATCTTTGACAGGAACAAGAGCCACTAGAGACTTTACAAAACCACTCAGCATCAGCATCTCTCTTCACACAGATACACACATAACATTATTAAAGGGAAGAGATTTTAAATACCTTTTCAAATGTTTTAACTCCATTTCTCACCTACTCTACCTCTTAAATTTTCTTTAGAGAACTTCGGTTTTATGTCGGTTATTATTCCCAGTTCTTTATTTTACCAGGATATACTTAAGTGTAGGTCTCTTTTTGCTGATTGTTAATGGTTCTCCTAAAGGATGCACACCTAACAAAAGTTGTCTTTATTATTATTTTATTATTTGTTATTATATTGATAATGTTTCTCTTCTATATGCACTATTGTATCATCATTAGAGACCTCATTATATATTCTTGGGATATATGAATTGGTCTTCCATGTCTTTGATTTTTGTTTGTTGTCATCTCCATTTTTTATTATAATTTTCCTTCAGTTCTGGGAGAATTATTGAGCTCATCTAATTCATTGATTCACTTGTCCTAAGTATTCAGTTCTAGTTGATTGTTTACACTAGGTTCTTTATTTTTAATTTAAAAATACATTTTTATTTAAAATACTTTTTTAATTTGAAAAGCCTATTTTGGTATTGAAAAATAAATCTTCAATTTATTTTTATAAATAAAATGCCTTCTAAAATCTTGCTGAGGAAATATGTGAGAAGTTTTCTGTTTTTGGAAATCTGCTTCATAAAATTATGAGAGAAGTAGAAAAAGACAGCATGTGAGTTTTCCAGAAGGCCTGCCTCCCTTTATTCCAAGTTACTCTTTCTCTCTGTGTTACTTTAAAATTTTTCATTGGTTGGTGGTGAAATCTTAACACATTACTCTACAGGTAAACCCCATTGTTTGCATAAGGTGAATAAAATACCATAGATCATTTCTTCAGTCCAATCCCATCTCCTTATTTCTTACAGAAATGTTTGAAAATATCTTGTCAATTGATTATGGCCTTCTCTGTTTTTTAACAGTGTTTAAAAATGTATGGGTATTTTTAGTTGTTTCAGTATATTCAGGGAGGAATGAGCTTGAAATACATATGCTGAAAGCTTAATCTTAAATCTTAAAACAACAGGCTGAGAGACGTTTTGTAAATACCTTGTTAGAAATGGTTAAACAGAACTCAGGAATGTTAAACAACATGTCCAAAAACACTCAACTAATGGCTCCATTTTCTTAAAACCTTTTTACATGTTCCAGGTCTTAGTCCGTTTGTGCTGCTATAACAAAATGCCACAGACCAGGTAATTTATTAGAAACAGAAATTTATTTTGTCACTGTTCTGAGGCTGGGTAGTCCAAGACAAAGGCACGGGCAGATCCTTTGGTGAAGGTCTAGCCTTTTTTCTAAGACAGTACCTTGAATATTGCATCCTCCTTCAGACAGGGGGAATGCTGTGTACTCACATGGCAGAAGGCAGAAGGGCAAAAGGCATAAACTCCCTCTGTCAAGCCCTTTGATAAGGGGGCCCCATTTTTGAGGAGAGAAGCCCTCATGACCTAATCACCTCTTAAAAGCCCCACCTTTTAATACCATTACTTTGGCCATGAAGTTCCAACACCTGAGTTTTAGAAAGGACACATTTAAAACCATAGCATTCTGCCTCATAAAATTCCTGTCTTTCTCATGTACAAAGATATATTTGCTCTGTCCCAATAGCCCCCAAAGTCTTAACTTGTTCCAGCATGCACTCAATATTCTACCCGGACATCTAAATTAGATATGGGTGACACCCAAGGTACAATTCATTCCGAGGTAAATTGCTCTCCAATTGTGAACCAGTGAAATCAATGTCATGCACTTCCAAAATACAAAAATGGGACCAGCACAGGAGAGACAGAACCATTTTGAAAGACAGCAATAGGAAAGAAGTGAGGAGTAACAGGTCCTAAGTAAGTCTAAAAATGAAACAGGAGAAATAACACTAAATCTTGGGCTTGAGAATAATCTTTGTTGACTCCATGTCCCACCTTCCGGACACAGTGGAGCACAGGTTGGATCCCCAGTGGCCTAGGCAGCCTTGTCCCCATGGCTCTGCTGGGTGCAACACACATAGCAGCTCTCATAGGTTAGTGTTGAGTGCTTGCAGCTCTCCAAGCCTGGTGTCACATGCTGGTGGCCCCACAGGTCTGGAATCTTGGGGGCTTCTCTGCCCCCTTCCCTGCTAGATATTGCCCTTGTGGCTCTCTGCAGCAGCTCTGCTCCTGCAGCAAGTCACTCCTGCCCTAAGGCTGTCTGAGACACCCTCTGAAATCTAGGTAAAGGTAGCCATGCCCCTACAGCTCATTCACTCTGCAAGCCTGCAGAATTAGCATCATATGGACACACCAGCAAGGCTCACTGCTTGTGTCCTTCAGAGCTGTGGCACAAGCCATACCTGAGCCCACTTGAGCCACAGCTGCTGTGGCTGGGGAGTGCTGTACCGAAATCTGGGGAGAAGAGACTTGAGACAGCCCCAGGCAATGAGCCCCCAGGTCCCATGGGTGTCCTTGGAACCTCCCTGGAAACCATTCTGCCCTCCAGGCCCTGGCACTCTGAGCCTGTAATTGGTGTGGCAGCTTCTTAGATCCGTGAAATGTCTGTGGGTCTTTCTCCCATTGTCTTGATGAATAACACCTTGGTCCTTCTAGCTCTACTAATCTTATCAAACGGTCTCTTGAGCACACCCACATCCTTGGTTTTCACTCCTAAACATGCTTTTTAAATTCTTTACATGGCTAGACTGAGAATTTCCCAAATTTTTATGTTCTGCTTCCCTTTTAATGATAAATTCCAACTTTAAATTGTTCTCTTCTTGCATTTTATTATAAGCAGTTAAGAGAAGCCATACAGCTCCTTCAACATTTTGCTGCTTAGAGATTTCTTTCACCAAATATCCGAGTCCATTGCCCTTAAGTTCTGCCTTCCACAAAGTCCTAAGACACAGATATAATCCAGCTAAAGTCTTTGCCAACTTATAACAAGAATGAAATTTTATCACCTTTAACAAATGTTTTTATTTACCATGCTCAAGACCAATGCTTCTCAAACTTCAGTGCACATAAGAATCATCTGATATTTGATTAAACACAGATTCCTGGCTCCTAACCTTAGAGATTTAGATTTAGTAAGTCAGGGATAGGACTCAAAGTTCTGTGTTTCTAACAATTCCCCAGGGAGTACTAATGCTATCCAGACACCATACTTTTGAGTAGCACTGATATAGGTCAGTCATTCCACCTCAGTCTTCGAGAAGAAGGAAAATTATCAGAAGACAAAGAGAAAAAAGGATAATGCACACAGTACAGCAAATTTTATGTGTACATATACACCCAACTCTTAGATAGGTGTGGCTTTTTATTTTAGGAGCCCTGTAATGTATCCTCTGTCATTGACAAGAATCTGATAGAGTTTTAATTTTCTGAGAAGGGAGCAAGGCAAGGTAGGGAGAGCTGGGAGGTAAGACAATGCTCTTTAGAGGTAAAATGCTTTTACTCATAAAAAATTTGTGTAGTTAGGACAAACCTTTTTGGCAAAAATAAAATTAGCTGGAGTTTAGGAGGTTCAGTAACATGAAGTTCATGTATTTATTTTGTAAAAAGACAGTGATCAATTGTGTTCCATAAACAAAAAACAAACAACAAACAAACAAACAAAAAGCAGTTCCGAAGGCTCTAAGGGGAGACAGATTTATAGAAGATGCAAAATAGATTGCAGATCAGGGATGTAGGAGGGTAGAGTGTATAGGAGGTAAGAGGAACCTAAGATGACACATGAATCAAGGGCCACATTCATGATTTGAAATAGGAAAGAACAATGGATGGGGAGTCAGGAGGTAAAATGTTTGTACTTCTAATTTAACCACTTTACAGATACATTGTTTTGGACAAGTCATTTTAAAATTCTTGAGCTCTTAGTTTCTTCACCTAGAATATAAAGATCTCATTTGACTAGGAAATTTTAGACAGAATTATGTATTGGAGTTGCATGGGGGAAATTTTTGAAAGTACTTATGGAAAGGCTGTTTTGGAAAAATTTGACTCAGTAGATCTAGATAAAGATTTATATGTTGGAAAACTCTCAGGTAGTTCTTTTGTACTCTGGTTTGAGAACCACTGTGCTCAGTGATAGTTGAGTATTTTTACAAAAACATTGGATTCATTTAGAGTTATTCAAGGATGGAACAAAAATATTCTTAAATATTAGTTAAAATTATTACACTATACAGTAATTCAGTAATTATGTATTTACATGAAATGTAATATTTTAAATCCTAACTTTCACACACTGCTGGTCGTAAGTTTAGCCTAGGTTACACTCACATGACTCTAGAGGAAAACTCTCAAAATTAAATACTCTATCATTGACTCTTTCATAGATTAAAATATCCTTGTAGAGGACATCTATTGTTTTTGCCTTCCCAGACCATATAAAACCTTAGCATAAAATGGAATCCCACTTTTTTTCCATTCTATAACTACCTATATTAGTTTAGGTACTCCAAGAAGTAGATGCCAAAACAGAGTTAAATGTGCAAGGATTTTTATCAGGGGAAATCTATGTATGAAAGGAAATAGGAAGGGAGTCAGGAACGACTGAGCAAGTCATTAGGTTTCTATGTAAGTCTGAACACAGAGTGAAGAAAGGAGGGAGCAAATGTTGGGTAGAAGTGTCATATTTTGCTATATAGTGACTGATTCAACAAAGCTATATAGACCTTCTTAAGCTATTGTGGGCCAACACAGAAGTTATTTCCCTCCTAGAAATGGGTTTGTCTTGGTATCTCCACCACACTCAGTCGCTTACTGGAAGCAGCCTGTGAGAGGTGAGAGGTATAGCCTTGGTACAAATTCAGCAATGGGTTTCAAAACATAGCAGCTGAGATCCTTTATTAATATAAGTTCTATAGAAAGTCTGCAAAACCTATTATCATTACTAAAAAACCACCTTCACTCATTTGTAGCACATAGGTTTATCTGTTCAATCACATGAGACAGTAACCTTTTACCTGGCCCTAGCTGAGACAACAAGTTAGCCCCAAGAATTGGCTGAAATTACTGGGGAACATATTTGTTTTCTTTAAAATAGTGATTAAAAAAAAGCTTTAACCTTAGCGGTGTTTGTGGCTCTTTCTCTCTCTCTGCTACTTCATATAGGTAAACTGGACAGCAAATGAAGCCAAAACAGAAAAAAGTTAGAAGAATGACATTAAAGATAGATTATTGATTATATATAGGTTGAATGTTTGAATGCACCTGAATCATTTCATCCTCTTATACTTTCCAGTTATTTAAAGTTATAATTTATTTCAGTTTTTAAACCAAAAAGTATATTTTCTGTTAATTGCAATGAATAATCTTTTATATAATCCAACATATTTATGTAAATGATTTAATTAAATCTTTACAATAAACTTTGGTGATAGACATTGTAATCCTCATTTTACAGATGGGAATAAGGTCCAGAAAGATGAAATGATTTCTCTAAGGTTGTCTAAAGTAGTAAAAAAATTATCTAGGGTTCAAAATCATAGTTTTTAAATTAAAAGCCTGCTGCCATTCAATCAGTTGTATATTTGGCTTTTTTAAGTTTTTCCTAGTGAATGTCTAATTATTGTTGTCTTGTTTTAATGTGAATTATGGTCAATAATCTCTTTGTGTCATAGATACAGTACATATGTTTGCATTTTATTTAATCCTATGCCTATGAACATGGACATAGGACTAAGATTTCAGAATTTGAAAACTAATAAAATTACCTAAATACAGTACTCTATATTTTATTATATTATTGCTTTTCTCTTTATAAAATTATGCAAGGGGTCATATGTAGTATTACTTATACCATTTAATGAGTGCATTTTTGATCCACATTTTGTTGTCATTTGACATATGTTTCTAATTTATAAGCCTCAAGTGCCTATGACTGTTATTGTTTAAAGTCAAAAATGCAAGATTTTTATACTTAAAATTGAGTGTTTCAAATTACTTTGTAAAAGAATTCTAAATGAATGCTAAAGAATCGACAGATTAATGGGTATAAAAGGTTGTTCTATCTCTCAAGTTCAGCTATGAAAACTTGAGGTTTTTTCTACATTTTTTGCATACAATTACATATAATATTTTGATTTAATGACATATAATATTGATTTTCCTACATTTCAATGTCAGAAATAGTTGCCCCTCTTCTAGTATTAAGGATGTTGGTAGGACCAGTAAATTCATTTATTCAGGAAACCCTTACAGAAGTTTTAAATCAGGAGTTAGTCTTAAAAAAATCATCAAGTCTAATCTCACTAAGAATGGAGGAACTGTGTTCTATGAATTATCGTCACCTGCATAATATTATACAGATTGACTCTGGCAATGCTGGGACTAGATTCATTTCTTCTTACTTCCATTTATTTACTAATTCCATTGAGTCGGCTGTACAAAGGATCAACAAAATGGTATTTGCTAATTTTTCCTTGGGAATGATGTTTGGTGTTCAATTATCCAATTTGTATATTTGCTTTGTACCTCTTGAAATTGTTTGCAGATATAATTGCTCATAAAATTGCAACCGGATTCTAGGTTGAAACTCCCACCCAAATCTACCACACTATACACACACATACACACGTGTATTATGTATATATGTATATGATTCCCAGATCACCCTGTTTTAACATTAAGAACACAAGTAAATTCTTAGGTATTGTTAGAGTGTGGCAGCTATGTGGGTAAAGAAAATTGAAGAGATTCAATTTTTTATGTGAAAGGCAATTCAAATTTAAAGCTTAGGTTGGATAATATAGTTAATTTAAATTATCTCAAAGCTTTATTTAAATCCTCTGTGTATCCTCCCTTTCCCTAACCTTCTACATTTTTAAGATTTGTATGCTATGCCTCTAAAATCTATCTTGTATCCAGTCCCATCACCACTTCCTTAGACCCAGGCCCCAACATTTCTTGCTCGAGTTACTAAAAACACCTATAAATCAAACTCCTTCTCTGACATGTTTTCACCTTCCAATCTATGCTTTACTCAGCAAGCAGAGTGATCTTTATAAAAGTCAAACCTGATCAAGTCACTTTGATAAATCTTTAGAGTCCTTAAGAAAATTCACACTCCTTAGTATGCCATGAAAGGCCTTCTAAAGTCTTTACCGTCTTATCTCTTATCACTACCCCTTCCTTCTCTATCATTTACTATGCAGAAATTCCTTTAGTTCTTCAAATATGCTATTTGGCTTCACACTTCTAAACCTTCCTATAGGATCCTTCCACACTCTGAAATACTCGTTCACTATGTTATCACCTAGGGTATACTTCAAGACACAGCTTAGATATTGCCTCAAATATTTTATTAACCTTACAGTCTAGGTTAGGTATCTATCGTCTGTGCACATATAGCACCCAGCTAGCATTTCCAGATAGCATTTATCACACCATGTAGTAATCTATTTATGTGTCTGCCTTTCCTCACTAAACTGTAAATAATTGGAGGGTTTATCTATTTCTTTATTCCCAGCCCCTAACGTATTCTGGTTACCATACATGTAATATTCATAAGTGTTGGTTCAATGAGTGTTTTACTGACATCTTTCTAGCTGCAGTCCAGTTTCTTAAGATCAGCTTCCTTTCTCATCCTGCAAGTACTTATCCCAGATGCTGGGAGTTCACAGATATCACAATTTCTTTCATAACAGATTTTGTGAATGTTTTAACCAAAACAAGATATAGCTACATTCAAATGAAACTACAGCACATTTTGCAGACTTGGCCACTTATTTGAAAGAATGGAGGCACTAAGGGACTGCAGGCAGTGTGCACTTGAACTATGAGACAGCAGTGCTCCTAGTTGGTCACCCTCTTTTTCCAGCCCTGTGTTCTGAATTCAAGTTTTTCAGCGCAAGCTTGCACTCTTTGAATTACCCAGTATAGTACTGTTAAAATAACTTACTACAATCTTTTTATGTCTTAGGGTTTTTTACATGTAAAATGGCAATAAAATAATTGCTCTCTGAGGTTATTTTGCGAAATAACTTACAAAATCACTTAATTTAGTTTCCAGCTTCAAGTTGTGTTTAAACAGGTTAGTCAGACCAGTCCTCCAAATTATTTTAAAAATCTGAACAAAGTATTTAAAAATATTATATGGCACTGGAGACTTACCAAAAACATTTAGAATCTAGAGACAATTCTACTATTGAAAGATAATCAGAAACTGGTAAGATGTGAAAGTTTGCAGTCTTTATCTAAGGTCAACCTCAGTTGACTCCAGGGCAGAATACTGTACCCTTGGAAAATTAAATAGTAAGAGGAGAGAGGCTTTAGTGGCAGACCATTCGGAAAGTGTGGGGAAATCCAGGAAGGAAAGTAGCTGCTGAAGAGCCTCAATACCTGCATATAAAATCAACAGAAATATATGCCAGATAACAACAATATATATTCACGTCAAAGACCGCAACAGCATGAAAAATTAAAAACAGTTGAAAACTGCAATACATGAACATAAATGTAGATTGCTACAGACTGCAGAGGAGAAAGATTATAGAGGCTGAGTCCAGTCAAGCTAACTACAAGTCATTCTTCAGAGAAACATAACAGAATCAAGAGGCTCTACAATGATTTATTCATGATGTCCAGAATACAGTTAAAACTCATAAGACATGCAAATTTTAAAAAAGAAAAATATTACCCCTATACCCTCTGAAAAACAGTCAATAAAAAACCTCTCTGTGAAGACCTACATATTTTAATTAGCAAAGATTTTAAAGCATCTGCAATAAAGACGTCCACAATTTCAGAGAGAAATTGCACATAATGAATGATGGGAAACTGCAGCAGAAAAATGGAAACCAAAAAAAATGAAAAATTAGAAATCCTAGAATTAAAAAGTACAATATCTGAAATTTTTAAAATTACTCTATGGGCTTAACAGATTAGAAATACAAGAAGAGAGTCACTGAATTTGAAAACAAATCAGGAGCAATTATCTAGTCTGAAGAATAAAGATTCAAAAAGGTTGAAGAAAAATGAACAGAATTTGGGACTTGTGGGAAAATATCAAGCCATCTAATATCAGTGTAAATAGAGTCCTTAGAAAGACAAGAGAAAACTATAACAGAAAAAAGAGGATTTTAAAAATTAAGTATAATAATTAATTAATTAATTAATAAAAAAAATCCCACATTTTGAAAAGCATCAACATACCCAAAAGCTCAAAAAAACCCAAGCAAGTTAAATAAAAAGAAAATCCCAGCCAGGCGCAGTGGCTCACACCTGTAATCCCAGCACTTTGGGAGGCCGAGGTTTGGGATCATGAGGTCAGGAGATCGAGACCATCCTGGCTAACACAGTGAAATCCCATCTCTACTAAAAACACAAAAAGTTAGCTGGGCGTGGTGGCAGGTGCCTGTAGTCCCAACTACTTGGGAGGCTGAGGCAAGAGAATGGCCTGAAACCCAGAGGCGGAGCTTGCAGTGAGCTGAGATCATGCCACTGCACTCCAGCCTGGGCAACAGAGAGAAGACTCCATCTCAAAAAAAAAAAAAAAAAAAAAAAAGAAAATCCCAACTCAATAAATCATAGTCCGACTGCCGAAGTACAAAGATCAACTCACGAGCTTGAAAGCAGCAAAAGTAAAACCACCACATTAAATATAAGGCAACAGTGATACAAATGACAATTACTTGTCAAAAGAAACCATAAGGCCACAAACTTCAGCAGAAGAAAAAAATATTTTCAGACTGATGGGGCATGACATGGTAATAATGATAAAAAGAATTAGGAGAATAGAACTATATAAAGTTGCAAGTTTCCTCAATTTTATAGGAAGAAGTATAATAGTAACTTTTCAGCTGATTGTGATTTTAAAAAGGCATATTTTAATACCCAGAGAAATCTTTAAAAATAATACAAATATATAGAGAGCTAAAAGGCAATTAAAAATCCAAATTCAATACAAAAAAATAGATTAACCTAAAATAAACATAAGAAAGGAGCAGAGAAACAAAAACTCATGACATAAGGGGGGAATAAAAAGCAAATCTCATACCTTAATACAGTCATATTGGTAATTACATTAAATAGGAAATATCTATCATGAAACACTCTAATTTTTAAAAATGTTTCAGTCTTGATAAAAAAAAAAGGTTGTTAAACTGGATAAAAAATGAAAGACCTATTTGTTGTATAAAAAAAGCACTTTAAATGTAAAGACACAAATAGGTTAAAAGTAAGAGGAGAAAAAAGATAAACCATGCAAAGAATAAGCATAAAAAATTGAATGTTATTTCAATAATAAAATAGTTTTCAAGAAAAGGAATGTTACCAGAAAAAAGGACCATTCTTAATAATTCTTACTATACTATGAAGAGATAATTATATATATGCATACATAACAGAGCTTCCAGATATATGGAATATTAGTGAAATAACATTCATATTTGAAGTTTTTAACACCTTCCCCCAGGAGTGCATTTAAAAAATTAATAAGATTGACAAACTACTAGAAAGCATGATCAAGTAATAGAAAAAATGAAACACAAATATCAGCAATAAAAAGAGAAATATTACAAATCCTATAGTATAAGGATCATAAAAAAAAAATTAGGAACCACCATAGGTCAATAAATACGGCCTCTGAAACTGAATGGACAAATTACTTGAAAATACAATGTAAAAATATGGTACAAGATTAAATTAAAAATAATGCACTATATCTGCAAGAGAAATTAAATTCATTATTTAAAAAGAATACTTGCTCCTTCTCCCAAAAAATACCAGGACCGGGTGGGCTAACTTGTTGATTCTATCAAACAGTTCAGAAAGAAACTCTTTTAGAAAATAGAGTAAAAGGAAATAATTATAATTTCATAATATGAGGCTAGGATATTACTGATACCAAAACCTACCAGGTATCACAAAAAGAAAGTTACAGACCAATATCTCTCATGGACATAGGCATAAAAATTTTTAACAAAGTATTAGTTAATTGAATCCAATAACATATAAAAAATTATACTGCATTAGGACCATGTGTAATTTATCTCCAGAATGAAAGACTAATTTAATGTTCAAAACATCAAACAATGCAATATACCACATTAACAGAATAAAAGATAAAATACAACACAGTAATAATCTCAATAACTGCAGAAAACATACAATTCAAAATGCATTCATGATTTTTAAAACATTTTTCATCAAATTAGATACAAAATGAAGTTCCCTCAATCTGATATAAGAATAACTATAAACAACCTACATCTAACATTGTACTAAGTAGTGATGACAGAATATTTTCTCCCAAAATATGTAATAAGGCAGAAAACTTTATTTTTTTCTTTTAATTCCAGATAACTGTATGTTGTTGCCAGTGCAATAAAGCATAAAATAATCAAATTTGAAAGAAAAATATTCATTTGCATCTGTTCACAGGCAACATGACTGTTTACATACAAATCTTAAGGAACTAAATATTGCTTCTATAAATAATAAATATGGTTGCAAGCTCTCCAAATATATCATTTTCTGAAGAAATTCTGTGTATTTCTTCAATATATAGAAATCAACTATTTTTACACACTAGCAGCAAGCAACCAAAAATGAATTTTATAGTAGCATCAAAAATGAAATATTTAGGAATAAATTTTATGGAAGTCATTTAACACTCCTACACTGAAAAGTTAAAAATATTGTTAAGAGATTGATATGCAAAGTTTACGTACTGGAAGACTCAATATCCTTAAAAAATAAATTCTTTCCAAATTGATCAATAGATAAAAAAATGCAACAACATCAGCCCATCAGTTTTTTTTTAAATAGAAAATGACAAGTTGTTTTTAAAATATTTCTGAAAATGTAAAGGTTCATAGAATAGCCACAATAATCTCAAAAAAGGAGAGAAAACTGCAGAACTTTTACTACCTAACTGTGGTAGGCAGAATTCTAAAATGGGCCCCAAGAACTCATTCCACAATGTATATACCCTGAGGCTGTGAATATGATGGAAGCGATTAATGTACAGAATATGGTACAGTTTATGTTAAGAAAGGGAGATCATGTGGGTGGTCTTGACCTAAACACATGATTTCTCTAAATCAGAGTCTACAATAAAATATACAGAAAATCAGAGATTTGAAGCATGAGAGAAATTCAACACAGGGGAAATTTTCATTACTGGTTTTGAAAATGGAAGGATCATATGGCAAGGAATGTGGGTGGCCTCTATATGGTAAGAGTGGTCGGTACCCAACTGATAACCAGCAAGAAAATGGGGACCTTAGTCTTACAATTACAAGAAACTGAATTCTGCTAACAACCTGAATGAACTTGGAAGAGGACCCTGAACTAAAGATAAAATTTCAGATATCTGACACCTTGATTTCAATCTGTGTGAATGTGAGCAGAGAACCCAGCCATGCAGTGCCTATAGTTCTAACCTATAGAACTGTAACATAATCATAGCTTTTGCTTTAAATTGCTAAATTTGGGATTAATTTGCTATTAAAAGCAATAAAAAGCTAATACACTGACTAAATGACTTTCTAAAAGTTACAGTAATTAAGGCAGTGTGGTGTAGGTCAGACAGTATGCAAACATGAAAACATCAATGCAATAATAGACAATCAAAACTTTTCTGACTTATGAATAGTTTATTGATTTTTAAAATGCGAAACAATTCATTAGGGGAAGAATTTTTTTTCAACAGATGAAGCTACTACAACTGGATATTCATATGAATAAAAAATGAACATCTACACCTATCTCTGATAACACACATAAACTATTGAGATGTATTATAACCTAAATATAAAATACAAAACCAAAAAGCTTTTATAAAAAAAAATTGGCTAATTTATTCGCAACCTGAGGGTAGACAAATATTTCATAAAATACAAAAACCAATGATTGTAAAGGAAAAGAAGTTGAGGGGAACATCACACACCGGGGCCTATCGTGGGTTAGGGGAGGAGGGAGGGATAGCATTAGGAGATATACCTAATGTAAATGACGAGTTAATGGGTGCAGCACACCAACATGCACATGTATACATATGTAAGAAACCTGTACGTTGTGAACATGTTCCCTAGAACTTAAAGTATAATAATAAAAAAAAAGAAGTTGATAAATTAAATTGCATCAAAATTACATTATTTTGTGAATCCGAAAACTCATTATGGAAATAAGTGACAAAGAATTTATTGACAATATATATATCTGACAGGACTTAGGTTGAGACTATATAAATATTATAATCCAATAAGAAAATGACCAACAATATTTTTTTTTTAAGTCAAAGGAGAGAAGGATTGTGGAAAGATGGCAGAGCAGGAAGCACCAGGAATCTACCTGTTTACATAGGCAACAATTGCGCTGGAAGAATCTGTTTGATGTGACTCTTTTGAAACTCTGAAGTCTATTAAAGGCTTGCAACTTACAAAGGAAGGCTGGGATATGAAATTGTGGTATATTTTGGCCAATTTCAACTTTTATCATAGTAGCAGCTACTCATTCCACTTCTCTCAGCCCATGGCAGGCAGCTGTGCACATGTTCCAAGAGCAGTTTAGACACAGCTTGTGGGAGCCAGGGTGGAAGAAAAAAAAAATCACTGTTTTCCAGGTGTCAGAGAACTGTGCTCTGATCACTGATTGGTGCTTCTGATCACAGAGGTCCAGACAAAAAGTTGGGACACCATTTTTGTTGCACCTCCCTCATTGTTTCAAGCCCTTCTCCCTTTCAGCTGAAGTGACTTCCAGGGGAATTTAAAGAGCTACTGCAACATTCTCTATCTCAGTCCTCTCATTTTTCTTTTTTCCTCTTTAGCAGCCAGATATCACAGACTAGGATGTCCAAAAGAAACTGTA
The DNA here is from genome assembly GCF_028885625.2 of Pongo pygmaeus. NCBI lineage: Eukaryota > Metazoa > Chordata > Mammalia > Primates > Hominidae > Pongo > Pongo pygmaeus. The sequence continues at coordinate 149,262,431 of NC_072373.2, read as the reverse complement.
TATATGGGGAAAACTAGACAGTGACCTCACATGCTCAAGTAAAAGTGCAGGCTCATTAAACACCTGAGAAGACCTTAACAGTATACCTCAGGCTCATCTTGGGCACAGAAGTTGTCTACAAAAATCAAAAAAGCAAAAATGATAAACAAAAAAGAGCAACCTTGGATTAAGGAAATAATCTGACATCCAGAGTTACCAAATTATTAGATTTAAATGTCTAATTTTCAACCAAAAATTGCAAGACATACAAAGTAACAGTAAACTATGGCCCATTCAAAAAAATAATATCAACAGAAACTGTTTCTGAAAAAGACTGATGGCAGATATATTAGACAAAGACTTTAAAACAACCGTCTTAACAGTGATCAAAAAAACTAAAGGAAGATATGGAGAAAATTAAGAAAACAGACATGAACAAAGCTGAAATATCAATAAAGTGATAGAAAACTTAAAAAGGAACCAAAAAATTCTGGACCTGAACAATACAATAACTAAGATTAAAAATTTACTAGGGAGATTCAAAGGTAGATTTGAGCAGGCAGAAGAATCAGCAAACTTGAAAATATGACAATGGAAATTATCAGGTCTCAGGAACAGGAAGGAAAAGAATTAAGAAAAGTGAACAGAGCATAAGGGACTTGTGGGACATCATCAGAGGTTCCAATATATAATATATTATGGGAATCCCAGAAGAAGAGACAGCAAATAAAGCAAGGAGAATATTTGAAGAAATAATGCCCGAAAAATTCCCAAATTTGTTGAAAGATAGGAATATAAACATTCAAGAAGCTCAGCAAACTCTAAGTAAGATGAACTTAAAGAAACTCCTATCAAGACACATTATAATTAAACTTTGAAAAACCAAAAACAAAGAGAAACTCTTGAAAGCATCCTGAGAGAAGCGTCTTCTCACATACAAGGGACTTTTAATAAGATGATAGATTTCTCACCAGAAATTTTGGAGGTCAGAAAGCGGTGGGCCAATATACTCACAGTGCAAAAAAAGAAAAAAAAAAGTTAACCAAAAATTTAATATCCAGCAAAACTGTCCTTCAAAAGTGAGGGAAAAATTACGGCATTCCCAGATCAACAGAAGCTGAGGAAGTTAATTGTCACCCTAGCCCTTTTCTGAAAGGAATGTAAGGAATGTTCAAGAGCGTCCTGAAAGATAAAATAAAAGGACACTATAGAGTAATTTGAAGCTATAGGAAGAAATAAAGATGTCAATACAGGTCAGCATGGGGGCAATTATAAAAGCTTGACACAATGGTTTGTAACTCTTTTGTATACATTATTTAAGAAACACAATTTTAAAAAACAATAAATAGTCTAAATGTTAGTATTTAACTTTGGTTTATAACTCTACATTTTGTGTTCTACATAATTTAAAAGAGTAATGCATTTAAAACAATTATTGGTATATGTTTTTTGGTATACAATATATAAACATGTGATTTTTGGACATTAGCAACTGAAATAGGTAGGGACAGGACTATTCAAGGAGCAGAGTTTTTCTATGTTATTCAAGTTTGTCTAGTAAAAATTCAAATTACAGTGTTAGAACTTGAGGATTTCAAGTGTAATTCCCATGGTAACCACAAAGTAAATAGCTACAGAAGAATATACATGAAAGGAAATAAGAATTTAAACATTTCAATTCAAAAAATTAACAAAAAAAGATAGTAATATAAAAAATTGAGGACAAAAATGCATACTATAGAAGACAAATGGAGAAATCAAAGGACTTCCCTTTTGTCAGTAAATACTTTAAATATACATGGATTAAATTCTCCATTCAAAAGACAGAGATTTGTCAGGGCGCAGTGTCTCATGCCTGTAATCCCAGCACTTTGGGAGGCTGAGGCGGGGGATCACCTAAGGTCAGGAGCTCAAGACCAGCCTGGCCAACATGGCAAAATGCCATCTCTACTAAAAATACAAAAATTAGCTGGGCATGGTGGCGGGCACCTGTAATCCTAGCTACTTGGGAGGCTGAGACAGGAGAATTGCTTGAACCTGGGAGGCGGAGGTTGCAGTGAGCTGAGATCACACCACTGCACTCCAGCCTGGGCAACAGAGCAAGACTCCATCTCACCATCTTAAGGAAAAAAAAAAAGAGAGAGATTGGCAGTATGTATTTAAAAATATAATAAACATGATACAATATGCTGTCTACAAGAGATTCACTTTAGATTCAAAGACACAAATAGATTAAAGTGAAAGGATTGAAAAATATAACCCATGCAAATTATAACCGAAAGAAAGCAGGCATGATTATACTAGTATCAGAAAAAAACAGATTTTAAATCAAAAAGATTACAAGGGATTAAGAAGAACATTATATATTACTACAACAAAAAGATAAAATAACTAAATTCTGACATGCTACAACCTGAGTGAAACTTGGGCACATTATGCTAAACAAATAAGTCAGTTACAAAAGGAATTACTGTATGATTTCACTTATATGAGGTATTTAAAGTAATCAAAATCATTGCGACAGAAAATAGAATGGTGGTTGCCAAGGACTGGAAGTAGGGGAGAGTAGGGGTTATCATTTAATGGGCACAGGCTTTTAGCTTGTCAAGATGACAAGAGTTATGTAAACGAATGGTGGAGATGACTATACATTATGAATGTTTTTAATGCCACTGAACTATACACTTAAAAATGGTTGACATGGTGAATTTTATGTTATGTGTAATTTACAACGAACAAATTGGAAAAATATGCAAAAGATTTGAACTGACACGATTTGAAGAAAGATTTATGAATGGCCAATATGCACAATATAGCTCTCAAGACCAATCATTATTAGGAAAATTCAAATTAAAACCAAATAACATACCACAAAACACTCACCACAATGTCTAAAATTAAAATGTTTGAAAACCTCAAACACTGGCAAGGATATGGAGCAATCATAATTCTCGTATATTGCTGCTTGGAATGTAAAATGTTACAACCACTTTGAAAAATGTTTTAGTAGTATTTTAGTGTTGGACATTTACTTATCCTTTGACCCAACATTCTACTCTTAAATATTTGGTGAAGAAAAAACAGTATGTCCACAAAATGACAGGTGCATGAATATTCATTTATGAAATTCTAGAACACGCAGAAGTAATCTAAGTAAAAATTTTAAAAGAATGAGAATAGAGAAGAGTGGTTACCAGGCTGCATATGTAGGAGGTAAGTAGTGGAGATTGACTAGGAAGAGACTGGAAGAAACTCTGGAAAATGCTGTATATCATAAAAGGGATGTGGATCATATGAGTTTAAAATTATACAGTTAACATTTGTGCATCTCAATGAATGTAAATTTTACCTAAATCACCATCACTTTCATCATCATCATCATCAGTCTGTGGGAAATGAATAGAGGGAAGTAGAAAAAAAAACAAGATGAAAGATTGTTGGTGATTGTTGAAGCTATGTGATGAATACAGGGTTTCATTTTACTATTCTGTTTACTTTGCGTATGTACAAGATTTTCCAAAAAGTGACTCAAAATTGTGTTGAAGAACGAAAATTTCTTTCTTCTACAACTCTTTCCTCATACCACAAGCTATTCTTAAGAAAACAAAAAAGTAAAATCTATTTAGATTACTTAGTATTAGAAAGTAGGCAAAATATTTTATATATGTTATTTTACTCAATGCTCCTAAAAACTCTGTAAATCCAGCATTATTATTCTCATTTAGCATAGGCAGAAATACACATACTGAGAGGTTAAGTAACATTGCCAAGATAGCAAATAATTACAATTTAATGGCTGTCTAACTGATCCCCAAATATATACTCCTTTTGCTATATGACTTTCCTAAGTTATGACAAATCTTGCTTTTGAAAAGGTGAAATATTAGGACTCAGGATTAGAGGCAGATAAGATATTAGGCTAAGATGGTTTATAAAAATTTTAATATAAGAAGCTCTTTAGACAATAAAGGTAAGTATTATTAAATTCAAAACTAACTGTTGATACATTTACCTTTTGAGGGAGATGGCATAATTCAAGTCACAGATGAACAAGCTCAACAGAGCTCCCTACTACAAAGAGGTCACAGAGACTGTTGAAGCACAAAGAGAAAAGTGAAATATCAAAGTCTCTATCAGTTATTCTATGTCACTAAACCGTTTGGGCCCTGGAGTTAATGTTCCATTAGCAAGCTGAAAACTATAATGAGTTTTTGAATATGCAAGAGTAAGCAAAGAGCAAATTAGAAATTAGAAAGCTATTTTACACTACAGTGAAAAATAAGAAAAACTGAGTTATGGGGAGAAGTTATTCAAAGCAAGTTGTATTTGTTGGGGTTCCACAGAGAACTAACACACAAATAGGATGTGTGTGTGTATATACACATTATAGATAGATAGATAGATAGATAGATAGATAGATAGATAGATATGGTTTGGCTCTGTGTCCCCACCCAAATCTCACCTCTAATTATAATCCCCATAATCCCCCCATGCCAGTGGAGGACCAGGTGAGAGGTGATTGGGTCATGGGGATATTTTTTTCCCCATGCTGTTCAAGATAGTGACTGAGTTCTCATGAGATCTAATCATTTTATAAGGCAGTTTTTCCTGCTCTTGCTCTCTCTCACTGCCGCCATGTAAGACATGCCTCTTCCCCTTTTGCCATGATTGTAAGTTTCCTGAGGCCTCCCCAGCAGTGCAGAACTGTGAGCCAATTCAGCCTCTTTTCTTTATAAATTACCCAGTCTTGGGTATGTCTTTATAGCAGTGTGAGAACGGACTGGTACACATATATATCATATATATGCACCTATGTAGCCTAAAGACAGAGAGAGAGAGAGATTTATTTTAAGGAGTGTGATTGTGAGGGCTGGTACATCCAAAACGTAGGGTCAACTAGTAGACTGGAAACTTAGGCATGGTTTTTATGTCATGGTCTTGAGGCAGAATTTCTTCTTCTCCTGGAAACCTCAGTTTCTATCCTTATGACGTTCAACTGGTTGAAAAAGTCCCACTCACATGATCCAGGATAACCTCCTTTACTTAAGGTCAACTCACTGCAACTATTAATCACATTTACTAAATACCTTCACAGTACCATTTGGGCTAGGCTTTCACCAAACAGCTAGGCACCATAGCCTAGCGAAGTTGACACATGAAATTAACCATCACAGAGGGATTGTGAGAAAGAGAGACATAATGTCCATAATGTCATTGGCAGCAAGACTAAAGGATCTTTGTGAAAGATAATATCTAATTTTCAGTATTTATTTCAATGTTATATGATGCTATGCTGTAAATTTTATCACCTTAAGCCTTTGTGTGCAAGATACACAAATTTCTTGTGTGAATATTTTGAGAAGAACTGCATTCATTGTTTCGGCTAAAGAATGAGAAAATGGCATAGAATGCATTCAGTGACTGGCTTAGCTGTATCTTCAATATTTCAGCATATAAAGGGACTCACACCAGATGAGACAAGAGAGAAATATGAGTCAACTGCCTCCACCAGAACCCCCAGAGATTTTAGGAATGGTACAAGGTTCCCATATGCATGGGATAAAGTTCAAGCTACTTTTTATTTCTTTCGATCGCAAAGATCGCGTACATCACCTGGTGTAACGGCTCAAAAAAGGCCAAGTTGCAGATTATGGGCCTGAAGCTGAAAGTTATTTAAAGAGATTTTGTGGGCATTCTGAGGAGTCAATGGTAGCTTCCAAAACACCCAGAAACTTTGAACACTAAAGACATCAGATTCACTTTTTTTTTTTTGGTTAAGAAAGACTTTGTTACCTATAAATATATCTTCTTCCATCAAAGTGTGAATAGAATACTAAGGAAAGTTTTAAACCCTGGCTTCTGTTTTGTATACATCCCAGGGATGGATGAACTCTATCCCTTTCAGAGGAATTAATAGATCCCTTGTTAAAGGTCCAGTCTAAAAGGCTCTAGTGAGGGATTAAACCCAGTTATAGAAACTCTTAACACTTTAATTCACATTCCCATTTGGGAGTAAAGCTAAGCAAAGAGTTTCAAGAAAATCTTTCTTGCTCTGCTTTTAGTGAAACAGTCATTTGACATTTCTCTATAAAGTTGTGCAGGGTCAATTCCAAAGTAAATTATGTTGCTTTACTCGAAATTTACTAAGGTGTTTCTTTTGTGGTTCTTGTAATCTACAATCCAACAGTGTTTTTGAGTAAAGCTGTGTGTAAATATTTGAAAACTGGTTACTTGATTATTTCGGTTTTCATTTAGAACAGAAATCTCAACATAGTAGGAAAAAAAAAGTTACCTGTACTTTTATTTCTCTAATACCTTGAAAACATCATTGTGGTAGATGATTGCCATAAGGACTCTGGCAAGTTGGCATAGCTATCTGGTGGGCATTTTGGCTAAACATAAAGAAGAAAGTGTGACAGCAATTGCAAATATGTTAGATGTTGCCTTGTGTATGTTTCAGATACATTTGCATAATAAACCTGACATTCTGCTCTTCTCCTTACTTTCCCCGTTCACACTTTCACATCACTTTGTTAAAACACCCTGGTCAATTTCTCTAAGCCTCAGTTTCTTCTTCTACAGAATTGGGATGTATCTATTTCATAAATATTTACTGATCATATACTGTGAACCACGACATTTACTAGATATGGGGATATGGAGATCTCTCAAATATGATATCTGTCTTCCAGAAAATGAAATAAACTTTATGAAGTGATAGAAAAGTACCATCAACCCATCATTTTTCATTTAAGAAGACAGAAAAAGTGCTGAGTTTCAGCAGGGAAGTAATCTGCTTGATTTTGGAAAGGCTGAGGATAAGTAGAACATGGAATTTACAGGTAGAAGTGTCTAGAAGCAGTTAAAAATAAAGATGGTTGGAGATCAAGTAAAATTATGAATATGAGAGTATTTTAGAGACTAAAACATCATGAAGATGTGAATTCCATATATGTGGCCCCTGGTAAGCAATACAAATGTGAATTATTATTACATATGTACAGCTGGCACTAAATTAGTTTGCAATTGTTTTATGTTGATCTTAAAATGTTTAATCTTCTATGCGAGTAGAATATTTTGACTTACCATGTCAAATAGAAGCTTCTCTAAGACAAAGCATTAAACACTCTTTGTAACTATACTTTATATATAATATAGATGCTCCATAAACGCTGACTCATTGACAAATGGGAGACTCTTTTACACAGTGATGGAAGAAAACACTAAATCAAAAATTATCGCCAAATGCTGCCAAATATTTACTTTTGAAATCTCTAGGTTTCACTTGTAAGTTACACTACCCAAAAATTGAATCCATAGGAGCTTACAAACTCTAATCATCACATCGTTATCACTGTCTTAAAGAGAAATATTTATCAAGCATTTATTATACAAGTCTTTTTCCTCTGAACTTAAGAGAGATAAGGTCATGGAATCCTCCCAAAATCCCTTGAGATTGGTGTGCCGTTAAGTGGTGCATTAGGGTGGTCAAAACAGATCTGAATTCAGAGGGGCTGGATTAGAAACTTGGCTCCACTGCTTACTGTATGTAGTGACTTGAGAAACTTAAAGCTCTGTGCCACAATGGCTTCATCATTACAAAGTATAATATTATCATCTTCCTCCTAGGATTTTCTTAGGCTGAAATGAGTTAGTTTATACAAGGAGCTTAAAGCAGTGCCTGGAATATTGTTTTTGTAGATATTAGCTATTATTACCAATTAGGCTACTTTTTTCTATTAAATATTGTTATACATAAAATTTTTATTAATGTACTTAAATCCAGTGTATATAAATCAAGAGATCTATTTTGGCCCTAAAATTCCAAAGTGAAGGGTTTTTGTTTTTGTGCTTTTAATTTCATTTTTGTTCTTTGAGTATATTTATTCTCTATGTCTTTGAAACAATTCTGTAGAGACACTCATTGAAAGTGTATATATTCACTTTTTAAAGTGGATAACAAATTTAGGATAAGTATAATTTGAAAATAAGTTCTTTGTAGCCATAAGAATGGTAAAGCAGTGAATAGGTTGATACTTGAGTCTTTATCCCAGGAGAAATATAATAAGAATATTGGCAACTGTCTGTCCTTTAAGACAGCCAGGACACGAGATTAGCCTATTCCTTGTGGCAATTCCTAGCTCTGAGATTTAAACAGCTCAGAATGAAAACATTTCAGTGCCTTTATCTGTGGGTTTGTGTAAATGCCAGATATATTTGTGTGAAAAACTATCATGACTTACTACATTTTACATTTGCATCTGATTATATATTTAATCATCACTCATTAGATTTTGGTTAAAATTTCTTACTTCAGGTTTAAAATTACTTCTAGTTACCATATATATTCTCATCTGGGAATGACTAAAGTCACTGGTACAGATGTGCTTGAGATATTATACTTTTATTTAATCAGTTATCTTAATTGGAAGGTTTTAAAGTCAAAACAGCAGGCACAAATCCCATGGCATTGCTATTTGCAAATTTGTGGTACTGCACACAAAAATGTAGTACAGGCTTCTCTCACAAATGACCTACAACAAACCATATAAAGGATTTAGAATGTTCTCTCTCTACTTTTATAGACTATCTGTGATGACTGTACTCCACTAATGACTTTAAATGTTAAATTAAACAATATTTAATTTCCCCAAATCTGCTGTAGGTCTTATCACCTTTGGCAGCCAGTTCCCAAATCCTTACTGCTATACTACCAGAATCCTCTTGTGTATTATCTATTTGACAGATGAGATGAGTTTATGGTGATCCCCTTCTCTTGGGCTCAAAATATTAAGTTTAAATCTAAACATGGTTTGCAAATAACCACAGGGTCTTTTCCAAACATTATTTAATACAGTGAGCTACAGTTTGAACAGTTGCATATCCATTCAGGAAGCAGAATGGTTTGCTCATATAAACCACAGCTACGTATTTTTTTCATAGTCTCCTGAATTACTGACCTGAAAGCCTAATGACAAATTTTTATTTAAAACATATATTACCTTACTTTTTTTCTTTAGAGTTAAAAAGGCATTTTATAATATATCTGAGAGAAAATATAATTTATAAGCTATAAACATGTGTGGTTTTGTTAAGGAAGTGAAGATTAAGGATATGGATAACCCCCATAACTCCTTGTTAAACTTAAAATAAAATAACTCTCCATACCACCTAATTAAACTAAACAAACTGGTCTTTGTCTCAGGCCATTCCATTTCTTTCATGTCACCGCTGTTTCTCCTTTTAACTCCTTGTCTCATACAAAACATAAAAATATGCTGAGGCACTTGATGTATTCTCACTTGTACGACATGGATCGAGGAATAAGGATACCTTCATAATTCAATAGTTAAATAAATATGATTATATTTAGCCTATGTTCTGCATTATTTTTCAAAGAATTTGGTTATAAAAATATACATATATTCCAAAACTACAGCCTCCTCCCTGTTTTTGTGATTCATTTGAAAGTTCACGCTTTTTTTTATTATTATACTTTACGTTTTAAGGTACATGTGCATAACGTGCAGGTTAGTTACATATGTATACATGTGCCATCTTGGTGTGCTGCATCCAAGTTCACGCTTTTTAAAACTTCTTTTTAGTCCCAACATAAACCTCATCCTGAAGTACCTTACTCTCTTATTGCATCATCAGTGAAGGGAACTAACTGATCTATATATATTTGCTAAAGTTTCGTCATCTAAAAAAGTCTCTGCTATAAATTTATTTAATTATCTTTTTTTAAAAAAATCTTTCTCATACAAGCAGGGGAATGGATATGCAAGATAAAGATGGCCACTTTGGTTTTGTAGTTATTTGGGATTCCAGAACCCACAAGGAAAATTAGCAACCCCATACATAAAATTGTATTTTTTGTTGTCATTGACTCCCGAGATTTTCATTAATACTTTTCTATTTATCTGTTCAGTGGGAGCATTATATGTCACTTATTAATTCATGTAAATATTGACATATTTGTCAATATTTTAAAAGCTTTTTATAAGATCATAGTAATAATGAATTCTCCAAAGCCTTTGATTGATTCACTTGAGAAAAGAATAATTATTATATAATGTGGATTGTGAACATAATTAAACTTATGAGAATTATTCTAAAATCAGGGGAGGTCATATCCTCTCAGTGTATCTATCGAAATATTGAAACATATCATCAGATGTTGCAAAGTGCTCTCTCACAAAATGTGAAATTTTGTCTTTAGATGATTGTCCTTCATTGAAGTTGAATGTCATTCATTCCATCAACATTTATGTATTACAGGCATAATATATGCCAGAAACTCTTTATCTACTGGGGATGTGATAACGAACAAGATAGACAAAGCTCTGGACCATAGACTCATCATTCTAGACAAGGATCTAAAGCTACTGTTAATGACTAGGCCTCTTCTGTCCTGCCTTTACCTAGGTGATGAATTCCAAATGTTAGACTCTGGCTTATTGCATGCAGTTCCAAGCATAAATTCTACTACATCCCCCATTACAGCCTGTATACATGACCAGATTTTGGGGTCTCTGTAGGTTTGCCCCTTTCTTAAGCATCACTTTCAAACATAAACCTTGTGAATGACTCCCATCTAATGTAAGTATCACTACTTCTGAAAACTCCTCTATGACTTATCTAAAAAGTGGAACATTTTTTGTGCTTCCATAGCATTTTGTATATATTCTAATTGTATCTTTTATCACATTGCATTGTAAACATCTATGCCTGACACCTCCATTGGACTATAAGCTTCTTGAAAGCAAAGATTACATATTCTTTAATATTTCTAACAAATACCTCAATACTTAGTACATAGAAGACACTCAAAAAATACTTGATGATTAAGTTAATTAATTAATTAGCTAAGCTAAATTTAGAATTAGCTAAGGCCCCATCAGATTTCCTGGTTAGAAGTTGTTATTAAAATTAAAATTCTCAGTAAAAAGTATAGTAATAGAACAACAACCTAATGTTTCTTCTTCTCAAGGATATTAATTATATTATGAAGTTGATTCTGTTCTCCTGAAAAATAGGGCAAATGAGTCAAGCGCTCCAGGCACAGCCCTCTCTTTCTCTCAAGAGAGACTTCGGTGATGATTAGAATCATCTCTTGTGACAATCATCATTGGTCACACCAACTATTAACATTTGTCCTATAAACAGTAAACAGACTCCACTGGTTACTGTATCAATCAATAACTACTTTTCACATTTTTCCACAGTAACTAAAAATCAGAAATGCAACAAAATTGATAAAGGAATTAAAGAACTGAGGGTTTTTTTCCAAAACTTCAATATAATAAATATCACTTTGCCAAACCTAATAAATTCATTGCTAAAGCTCACAAAATTGTAAATAACAAAGGGAACAAATAAAAAGGTTTAAAAATGTATGTTTTACTGGATAATTGAGGGTAATAAACTTTAAAAAATACATAAAATACGTGTATTTTTAAATGGACTCAAAAGTATGGTCAAATAGTCCAAAAGATAGGAAAACAATCTGTAAGTTAATCAAAAGAAACTTCTGATAGAAAGAGCTAGAGTCAAAAATATCAGGCAAATTTGCTTTTCAATATTTCAAAGAACAAGTAATACACCCATGTAATTTAAAGTGTTTCTTAGCATAGAAAGTGGAGAGTTTAATTTTGAAATGTATATAAGTATTTAAGAATTCGAATACAATTATATAATTATTTTATTTATCACAGGAAATATTAAGTATCAAATAATAGGGGTTAAAGAAATTATAGCAGTCAAAAGAAGGCCACTCAAACAATAAAAATTAATGCCATTAAAATATGTAATAACGTGAAAATGTTTATAAAAAATTCAAGTTTTGGAAAGTTACTAAACAACATAAAGAGTACACTCTGTTTTACTTTTTAAACAATTTTTAACAATTGCATTAAAAGAAATTTGAGTGTGCTTATATATGTGTACAAATTGACAGGCACTGAGGAAAAAAATCTATATTCATTCCAAAATATTAACAGTTTTATATCTTGGTATTAAAAACAGTATCAGCCTAAAAACATTTCTAAGAAACATGTTACAGCTTTTAAGGTGTTTAACACAGTGCCTCACATAAAGTGACCTAAATTTAAATTTATTTTCATTATAAATTACAAAATACTAACTGTCATTGATGTTCATCTCTAAGCTTTTGTCCATTCTAAGTTTTCTATAATTAATTTATATTTCTTTTGTTGCCAGAATAAAACATTATTCTAATTATTATGAAAAACATTTTTAAAAGTACTCAATTAACACATACCATAAATATGAAAAAGGAAACATATCTAGGAAGCAGTTATATAATACCCTACTCATCTCCTAGAAAAGTCACTTTTATCTGAGAATCCCTCTCTAAATCTTCTTCTTATTTTGATTTTCTTCTTCCTTTTAGGTTTTAGGTATCCTATCAAAGAAAATGGACCATGTTAACAGGAATAGCCCCACCAATAAAATTAAGCCATTACCTTACACTATGTGAATTATAATCCTATTGAATGCTTTAAAATGTTGGCTTGAGTACTGGCCAATTGGCCATCAGTATGGTTGAGATAACAGTGAATGTTGAACGCTATGCTGTTTGTCCCATGTTTTTAAAATTCTATGACAGACCTGTAGTTGTCCTCCTTATGAGGCACCCTTTTTATTTAAAAGATAATTTATCTTCTGCCTACTACAGTGAATACGATTTTATTTATATCTGCCATTTCACTGCAATAACAATCTCATACAAGGCATTAGATAGTTCCAAAACTGATTAAATTTCAAGAAGCAGTGCCTATACATTAAGCCTGTATCTTTTGTTAATTTGAATGCCTACTATTTTTTAACCCATAAGACTAAAAGTAGTTGTATCAACCTAGAAGGCAAAAGAATCTCTCTCCTTCCGGAAAACACTTTTGAAATTACCTGTACACAGTTCCTCCAGTAGTACTTTTTAGAAACATGTATACTGGGAGAAAAAAAAAAAAAAAAATCTATTCGCTGTTATTTTTCAATTTTATTGTGCTTTTTCATTTTGTTTCCAAATTGAGTTCCAGTGCTAAGATATTTTCTTCTGGTATAACATGAAGATGAAAAAAATAGACATTTTCTTGTAAATCAATTTTGAGTACTGTGGATACTTCTCAACTTAATTATTTTATGGAATTGCAAAAATTCATGTTTTTCCATCCTAAAACACATCATCAGCTGGGAGCACTGTAGAAAAGTAGCTTTAGGAGAACCGTTATCAGAGAAATTATAATTTTTCATCACAGTTTTTTTTCTGGGAAAAGCAAAGGCTAATTACCTTGGACTTAGTAGCATTTGGATAATTTCCCAGTTAAAAAAAAAGTGAAAACTCAAGTATTTCTTATTAAAAGGGAACTCAGAGTACATGTGTGATATAGTTGAAAAATCAGGATTTATTTTCAGTATGTAGCTACTAGCCTATAAATTTTCATTGAAAATGTATGGAATAAGATACCTAAAGAAAAATATTTGGTGAACTAAGGAAAGGGGTTTAAGTAAATCATAGACTTACAAAGTTAGAGTGGAATAACTTGGATTTTTAAAGTCACAGTACTACAGAATATCTTAAGTGCTCATGGTAAAATGCTCTGTAAACTCAGAGACATGGAGATTTTCATTTTAGTTACCCCTATTACTTTTTCCCACATATTTTCTTCTTTCAGAAACTTGAGAGAACAAAAAGGTATGAGATATTATTTTACTTAAGGGAAATGAAAAATATATTTTAAAAAATTATGTGCAGCTGAAATTTACAAATACCCAAGCAATGATGACATATTAGCAACATTTAGGGACTACTACCCAGTCCTGAATGATTCCACAGCAGGGGCAGTCCACTAAGAGCCATCTTTCAAGGGGCTCCCCATCAATCTACTTTCTTAATATCCTTGGGATTTGGTCCAGTATCACGGAGTGGGGTTATGAACACATGCAATACCAATAAAGTGTAGAAAGGCCATTAGTGATAATGCAGCCACAATGGAACACAAATGGAATGTAGAGATTATGAATATATTTAGCAGGCCAAATTCAAAACAGAGCTCAGTTTATCTGCACTTCATCAGTCTACCTTCTCCTGCCCCGGGTAAGGGACACATTGTTCACCTGTTACTAAGTTTTTCATCAACTTAATTGGTTTTCTTTGCTTCAATATTAAATGTCGCCTTTTTTAAGGTTTATTAAGGTATAATTGACAAATAAAAACTGTATATATTCAAGGTGTACAATATGATGTTTTGATACACATATACATTGTAAAATGATTGCCACAATCAAGCTAATTAATATATCCATTTCACATATTTACCATTTGTGTGTGGTAAGAATACTTAAGATCTACTCTTTTAGGACATTTTACGTATATATCACTATTTACTATAGTCATCATGCTGTACATTGGGTCTCAAGAACACATTTATCTTATAACTAAAGGTTTGTACTCTTTGACCAACATCTCCCTACTTCCCCCTCCCCTGGCAACCATCATTCCACTCTCTGTTTCTGAGTTTAACTTTTTAGATTCCACATATAAGTGCTATCATGCAGTATCTGTCTTTCTATGTCTGGCTTATTTGACCTAACATAATGTTCTCCAGCTTTATCTATGTTTTCAAAAATTAACAGGATCTCTTTCTTTTTAAAGGCTGAATAATATTCCATTGTTTATATGAGTGTATATAAACACACATACGCATACACAAAATCCCTCATTGTACGGATATGTCTAATGTCACCAACTTAGTTGATTTCATTTCCTTCAATATTAAATGTCTATTTTCCCCAGATTTCCTCAATGTATAATTGAGAAGTAAACTTGTGTAAGTTTAACGTATACTATATGATGATTTGGTATACATAGATACTGTGAAATGATTACCACAATGAACTTAGTTGATACATCTATCACCAGCCCTAATTACCATTTTTTGTTTTTTTGTTTTGTTTTGTGATGGAATAAATGGCTTATTTTTTTAACACTTTTTTTCTATGGTAACTGACTCCTCACTTAAAAAATATTCCAAGCACTGAGATTCAAATGGGTGCCCCATCACCATAATTGTTGCCATTGCCTCCTAATTTTAGTTTCAGAGCAATTCACTATCTTCATCACACATGTAAAACAATCTGTCCCCTTACATTCTGATCTTTGAGAAAGTAAGGAAAGAATTGCTGAGAGAAAATTGAATTGGCTGGCAATTTCATTCTCTCTGCAGAGCTAGAATTATTTGAAACATGTCATTTTAAAAGTTGTAACTGACGGTAGTATTACCAAATGACTACTCCAAAACCAGATAGCCATTACATTAAGTGCCTTAGATTTCCAAGGGTTTCATCATTATGTATATTTCTGGATTTTTACACAGCAAATATAGAACCCATACATTTCTTTTTAGTCCAGTTTTCCCTGCTCAAATCTTGCACCTGTGCCCACCATATTTTTTTTCCATACTGGATTTTTCCCAGTATTTTTTAAGAGTACAATGCTCTTAAAACACCTGGCATTATTTTTAGCTTACCTATTATAATAAAATTATGAGGTAGAAACCTTACTATTCTCTTGTTCTTCATTCTACTTACACGTTTAGGGGTTATGGCTTAGAATTAGACTCACAGGCAGAAGAGAGATTTTCCACTTTCAGAAAGAAACAGTTTGTGGGGGCTGGAAAGGAGAGAGAATCAAAGATGACTTTGAGGGCTAGAAAATTTATAATTGTGGAGCTTGTTAGTGCTACTTGTTCACAGACTAAGATGTTCAGCCAAAATTTTGTTCATCTGTCGTCTACACACACACACACACACACACACAAATGGGCTAGGAAGATCTTTGATTATTTTTCATGTACAAATCTATTTTATAGGAGTACAACACCTAAGTTTCAATGCTTACATTGTTATCAGTTCTTCTTCCCCCACCCCAACCCCTTTTCCAACTGGGCATACAATATGCACCCAACAAACCTATAAAAGGTTTATGAAAAACCACATTTTATAGTCTGCCAAAGGAATGTTTGTATTAAATTGCTTCAGACGGAGAAAGTTTCAATGTGATCAGAACCCAGGAGATATAAAAGGACCATAAAGTTTGGGTCATAATGTGAGTTTCTAAACCTGCCTTCTACTTAATTTAAATTATAGTGGCAGTGCAAGAAATTGTTGTTTACCAGTAACAGTAGGCCTCAGGCCAAAAGCTTTCTACTTGCTGCCCTGATAGCCTGGCTCTGTTGGAAAGAGTTAACTACCTTTCATAGTTATTTCTTGTAACTCATCATCTGAGAAAAATAAAACTTGATAATCACACGTAGGCACACACATTACTGTGGTTTACAATTATGAAGCAGCAAGTATAGTACAGGGTAAACTCCACTTCATGAACTTTTACTTGTTGTTTTTTGTTTGTTTGCCTTGCTTTGCTTTTTTGTTCTGGATTAATGCCGACACTCAAATATCTATCTTCCTAGAGCTGGTGTATGATCTCTAGGAAGAGAATGAATTTAACATCTCTGTTTAAAATTAAAGTTTACCTTATAATTTGGTTTGATTTTACTGAATATGTCTGTGATTTATAGTTTCTCATATTGGATAGGACAAATCAAAATTACATTTACAATAAGATGAATCATATTCTTGTTTGATACTGTATCTTCTTGGCTTTTAAAGCATACAATTTTCTGTACAAAAAAGGCTGGAATAGATAAACTCGGCTGCCTCATCTTTGACCATGTCTGTTTGGCGAGTCTTTCAAGAGGTGGAAATGACAAGAAAGAGCTTTGATCAAATCCAGTCAGCTTTAGCATTTATCCCAGAGACCAATATAGAACACTGGCAAACTATCAAGAAAAAAAGTGGGAAAAAGCATTTACTTTATAATTATTTTCACAGTTAACCATGACGTTATATTTTAGACTTTTTGAATATTAAGCTGAAGGTTGATTATTTATTTTGTAAAATAATGTCAGAACTACAAATAAAGAGAGATAATATATACAGATATCTGGGAAGAAAACAGTTTAAATATCATGACTTCTACACCTATGTTTTCATTATTTTACAAACAGAAGAATTTTTATTGTGAATTCAATTTAGTAAAATATTTTTCCAAATAATTATTCTAAAGTTAAAATACATGGTAGAAAATGAATAATAGTGGACTGGTGCCACTGCAGACGAAAAGGAATATTCCTATGGTATAGTAAGTTAAGAAACCTTGTATTATGGCAAAGATATTGCTTTATTAGCAGTAGTCATCATTCACATGGTGTCTGATTTCCCATTTCAATTTGATTCTTGAAGTATGTTGTATCTTGGAAGGAAACAGAGCTTATCTAGTCCAACCTGACACTCAGCAAAGGAATCTTTTACAATGGTAACTTGAATTTCCAGCATCTTATGTACTTTCAATGCAAGTGAATTCATAGCTTGGAAAAGTGCCCAGTCTGCTTTATTTTTTCTTTCTATAGATTTAGGAGGTACAAGCGCAGATTTCTTATTCACATGTTTTCTGTAATGGTCAAGTCTGGGCTTCTAGTGTACCCATCACTCGAATAGTGAACATTGTATCCAATGGGTAATTTTGCAATCCTCAGCCCACCATAACCCTCCCATCTTTTGTAGTCTTCAGTGTCTATTATTTCACTCTATATGTTCATGTGTATCCTTTGTTTAACTCCCACTTATAAGTGAGAATATGGGTTACTTGACTTCCTGTTTTTGAGTTATTTTACTTAGAAAAATGGCTTCCAGTTCCACCCATGTTGCTGCAAAAGACATGATTGCATTATTTTTATGGATGAGTAATATTCTATGGGATATATATACCATATCTATCATATTGATTATATATATCATATATATAACATATCATATGATATGTTATATATAATCACATTTTCTTTATACATTTGTTGATGGACACAGGTTGATTCCATATCTTTGCTATTGTGACTAGTGCTGAAATAAACATACAAGTGCAGGTATCCTTTTGATACAATCATTTCTTTCCCTTAGCGTATAGACAGCAGTAGTGACATTACTGGAAGAGCTACAATTAACTTGTTGGATCACACATGGCCTCTCCATAACTTCCTTTCAAAACTCATACATCTACTTGAGTTGCAAAGAATAAATTTTACCCATCTGTTATATATGATCCCTTTAAAAAGCAAAGGCAGTTATCATGTGACCCCAATACCTTTCTTTCTACAGATAAAATATTCCCATTTTCTTCAAATGTTTATTTAATCTGACTTTTAATATAATTTTTATGATGTAATCTGACTAGTGTAGTCAGCCCTACTGTTTTCTGATTTCCTGGGATAATTCCTCCTTTGCTTGAGGTTTTCTACTTCTATTAATGCAAGCTATGACCAGACTGTCTTTTTTGGCTTTGATAACTCACTGTTGACAAATATTAAAGTCACTCTCAGTGAAAGCCACTAAGTACAACAACAATATGGAATACACTTCTTTCTATCCTACAGTGACACACAAAATATTTTGAACCAAATCACAAGACTTTACAATTATCACTGTAGGACTTTCTCATTCATTTCAATCCATTCTTTCAGCTTGTTGAGATCACTTTCAGTCTTAACTCTCATATGTTTATCTTCTTGGTGGCATGACACTAGTGTCTGCAACAGCAGCCTTGGCACAGTACACTGTCCTTGCATTTGACATATATTTATTATCAAGATCTTGGAAGCAGAGTTAAAGCAGTTACTAATTCAACCATTTATTTTATCAACAAGTTCATACTTCTCTGTCATATTTAGAAGACAATATGGGAGATATTGTTAATCTTTAGCTCCCCTCTAATCTACATATCTAATATATCAAATGCATTTAAAAACCAAAGTTTCATTTAAAAATAACCACAATGTTTTTTGGGTTTTTTTTTTAACTGTCCCTGAATGATAGTACATAAAAGAACAAGAGTTCCCAATACAGGCCTCAATACTCTTTATACTCATCCATGTTATTCCTTATATTGGAGGAGTATCTAGACCTGTATTGGCACTGTTGTTCAAAAAAATTGTGGTTACTTTTAAATGAAACTGGCTTTTAAATGTATTTGATAGATATATCAGATTTCAGCCACTCTAGAAGTATATAAGTATATATATATTTTATTGTTTGTTCTTTCTGAAACAAAGTAATATATAATACCCCACTTATGTCTTAAGTGTTTCATACTTTTCATCATGTAATTATTAACTTATTCAGATGGTTAAATACAATTAAAACTTGTGAAAAGTTGTCCAACTTTAATAATCTGGAAATTGTACATTCATGTTAACCCTTATGCTTAAAGAGTATCTAGGCTTGTATTGTAACTATTGTTCTTTTATGTGCTATCATTCAGGTTTAGCAAAAAAAAAAATTGTGCTTTTCTTTTTAAAATACACACACGAGATGTAAACTCTATTCTGATTTAATTCCACTTCTGTACACTATATGCTTCTAACTAATTTTCCTTTAAGCCACATTTGAAGTAATATTCTTTTTCTTCTCTGGCTTTGCCTAAAAATTTCAGATTTCATAATCTGCATTTAACATACTAGTTTATCTATGTGTTACCTTGCATACTTTGATTATGTCACACCATGGATGTGCTACTCATGCATCTTTTCTGTTACTGCTATAGACAAAAGAGGAGTGGTGAGTGAATATCACCACCAGTGGACCCTCAGTATCCTTGGGAAATTGTTTCCAAAACACACTTCTCCACAACCTCACCAGTCCCCAACCTCCATCCCTCAACCCCCATAGATAACAAAATCCTCAGATGCACAAGGCCCTTCTGTAAAATGGTGCAGTGTTTGCATAGCACCTATATGTATCCTTCTGTATGCTTTAAATCATCTCTAGATTACTTAAAATACCTAATACAATGTAAATGCTGGGTAAAAAGTTGTTATATTGTATATTTCATATTAATCTTATTGTTGTATTATTTTCGTCTTTTTCCTCTTTATTTCAAATATTAGCAAACGTGAAACCTGTACATATGAGGGCCATCTGTACATTGGACCCCTTTAATGTCTGAAGAAGGGACTAAAGTCTTCAAAGTACCCTGAAGTTCCCTTTTTAAATACTTATTTATGTATTTATTTTCAGTGTATACTTTTTATGAAATAATAATATACATTATTATAAGGGGATTATCAACAGATGATTAATCCAGACTATAAACCCTAATCCTCTTTCAGAATCCAATTTATTTATAAACAGAATGACAAGTTGATGGCCTGTAAAACATGGTTCAAAAAATAATAAATGTGTTCGTATCCAAAAATCTTCGTCTTGCCACAAGGCAAATTGCAGCAATCACAGGGAAAGTGATCAGAGCGAAGGCCAATAATCACATTCCCTAATGCCATTTTTCTAGTGTTAGCATTATACCAGGGTTTTGAAGAGGGGAAAAATCGGTATCCTCCTTCATAATCTATAATCCACTTTTTTTCTCTCCCTCTTCTTTCTGCCACATCCCTACCATCATCATAATAGCACAGCTAAGCTTTTATACAATATACTGTAGTGGTTAAAAGCATCGGAATTATCCACATCTAGACTTCAGTATCAGCTCCGCTGCTTCTGGTTGAGTGTCATCGGGAAAATGTGAAAACTGTATTTCCTTGATCTAGTCCAGTTACATAATTTGTGAGGCCCAATAAAAAAAATGTGGAACTCCTCATTCAAAAAAATAGGAAAAACATTGCCACTAATGTCATTAAACTGTAAGGCTTTTTCCTTTCTTCTATGGTCTCTCTAGGTTTTTTTTTTTTTTTTTTTTTTTTTTTTTGAGACGGAGTCTCGCTCTGTCACCCAGGCTGGAGTGCAGTGGCGCGATCTCGGCTCACTGCAACCTCCGCCTCCCGGGTTCACGCCATTCTCCTGCCTCAGCCTCCCGAGTAGCTAGGACTACTACAGGCGCCCACCACTACGCCTGGATAATTTTTTGTATTTTTAGTAGAGACAGGGTTTCACTGTGTTAGCCAGGATGCTCTCGATCTCCTGACCTCCTGATCCACCCGCCCCAGCCTCCCAAAGTGCTGGGATTACAGGCGT
Organism: Pongo pygmaeus; assembly: GCF_028885625.2. Taxonomy (NCBI): domain Eukaryota; kingdom Metazoa; phylum Chordata; class Mammalia; order Primates; family Hominidae; genus Pongo; species Pongo pygmaeus. Next base: position 149,241,350 of record NC_072373.2, on the reverse strand, counting down.
GAGCCACCGCGCCTGGCCTTTATTTGGTATTTAGTGTCATTCTAACTTGTAAAAATCTATAAATACTTAATTATTAGCATGAATTTTACTATTCTTTTTTATGTTTTATAATGTCAATTTTAAGTGAAAACATGATAGTATTTAACATATGCAGAATCACTGAAATTGCACATTTCATATTTTATAACTAATGTATATGTAATATTTTCTTACTAGAATGATACAAACCTAACACAAAACTATCTCAACTGTTTTTATTAAACTTTTTGATGCACGCAAATTCGGCTTACATTGTCTACCTTCATCGTTCTGATGAGTAAGGAAGAACTGACAGGAAAATAACCTATGGATTGCCCTATCTTTCTCATCACTTCTATGTAGTCATATTCAAATGGTTGGGTAATACAGGGAAATAATATTAGTAAAAGGATATTATAGGGCTCCTTAACCACTGTGTTTAAGACATCATTGCCTTGTTTCTGTGTTTGAAGCAAGTTTGGGTTTCAACAGAAAATATACCTTGCAAGATTCTTAGTGCACTTACTCAGTCATAGACATAGCACAGTAATCTTGTACTATCTTTGAGTCTTGCTGAACTCTCATGCATAAGAGAAAAACACATTCTGCATGCACGGGGCATAACAAATGCTATATGACAATGAGGAGGCAAAAAAATGACAGCAGATATGCATATTGTGCATATCTCCTACCATCACACACATCCTCAATTTTTCCAATGCACAACAGAGCACAAGTTCAAAGATAAAACTATTGAGATTGTCCAAACAGCAACAACAGAACGTTAAAACCAGCACAGGTGCTTCTGAGTGCAGGGCCCTGTGTAACTATACATACTGCACACCCAGAAAGCCAGCCCCGTGCGTATCATAGCATTTAATCACCTGTTCTCCCCCAGTAGGCCATAACTTTTGCTTAGAATAATCATCCTAAGGCCTAGCATAGTGCCTGACTTAGAAAGCAATCCTTTTTTGACTGAGTGAATATATCAATGTAATACTTAAACCACTGTCAAACTTAATTTTTTTAAAAGTAAATAGGCAGTTAAAATCATTAAATGAGGTATTGTTAAATACAAGAAAATTCCAAGTTGCAAACTATGCTCAATATAGTATAAAGTCTAAAATATCAGCTAAATGGAAACAATATAGCCAATTAAAAGGGGGCAAAAATTCTGATCACTTCCTTGGGTCTGAATGGAAATGGCACGTGATATATAGGGAGAGATCAGTCTGATAGTCACTTTGAAACAAAGCAATTTCCATGAGGCAGAAACTTGGTCTATTTGGTTCTTTACTACTATTTCCTTTCCCTAAATATGATGATTGATAAATATGTGTAAATGAAACATATTAATGAGTGACAAGGTGTAACATGATGGTCAAGCAGAATTAATGTTAATATATCTATATTACATGGATTTTGTGAGAAAGGTTTTTGATCCAAGTGTTAAATCAATTATAAAATTAAATGATCAAAAAGAATTGCTGAGCACATGTATTCCTCCCTTCCCTGGGTGTAAAAAGAAACTTCTCATTAGGAAACTACTCACTTTCTTTAGTTCCCAGAAAATCTCTTAAAAGGGGTGGTAAAAGAAGAATAAAAGAGGATAAAATCAACTCCTTAAAACTCTGCATAAGAAATGTATAAGTTCCTTTTAACTAGTCATCAATTATTCTGAAGAGCACAGTTCTGTTAATATTTACTTATGTCATTACAAATAAAGTAATCGACCGCCCATGACCTATTGCCCTGCTTATGTTTTTAAGAAAAGCTTTGTCCAGATAGTGATAGATTCCTTCCTTGTGACTCATACATTACCCAGATGCTTCAGGCTTCCTGGAATTTCTGTTCAAAATTTCAAAACGTTTGGCAATAATTCATTTTTTGTAAGGTAAGCCTTAATTTTAAAGGAAAATAAATATTACAAGAAATTGATCAATAACATATTACTAAGTCTTGGCTTCAAACATTATCCATGCCAAAAATAAAAAATAAAAATTGCCAGCTTTTGATACACAAGGATGAGCCTTAATTTTGCGTATGTGGGTCACCTGTAACACGATGTATTGAACCCGTTGTCAGTAGGTGCCACCTTTCTTACCGAATCTCATCCTCTCTGCTATACTTGGTTACATTTTAAAATATTACATTAGCAATATATAGTTGCATAAAAATATTAGGTTGGTGCAAACATAATTGTGGTTTTGTCATTACTTTTAACGGCAATAACTGCAATTACTTTTGCACCAATCTAATACAAACCGTACACAGATATAGTCTCAATCTTACCATTCTGAGGTCATGAAAAGTATGAGAGTTTGTTAGGTGTCTTTCTAAACCTTGTTTATCACAAAGATCACTATGTTCTATATCGACAACTCTGCAGCTTACTCTTTGCACTTCATAATATATCATGGACATTCCTTTGGGTCAATACATATAGATCCAACTCATTTTTTTATAGCTGACTAATATTTCTTCTTAGATACATACCATAATTTTTAACCCTTTGTCTATCGATAGACACTCAAGATTCTTTCAGTTTGTGAGCCAAAAAAAATAATCCATTAAATGTCTTTATATGTACACTTGTCCCTATTGGTGATTTTATATCTTTAATCAACAATCCCTAAAAGCTGGGATGCTGTTTTACAGATATGTCTGTATGTAAACTTTAACAGATGCTAACAGATTCCTTTCCAAAATGGTTATAATAGTCTATATCCCCACTGGCTTTACTTCTTTACTTACATAAGCATTTTTCACTCTACTCTGTGATAGTACTGAAAATTTATCAATACTGCTCACTTATGCTTATCTGATAATTTTTTTTATTTTTTATAAAATGGTATAATAGCATCTTATTTGTTTTTCCTTAGTTAGGAAGGTCGGTATATTTTTAATATGTTTAGTGGCCCTTGTAGTTTCTGGTGGTAACTACACTGGAATCCTATACAGAGGGCTAGCATAATTTCCACCCTTTCCTTGACAACCTCGACAAAAAATAACTCTAGATCTCCTTTTACTGTTTTTCCAGTAGTCCTTACAACACCATGTGGAGCTTTTTCATCTAGATAGCCTACAGAAAAGGATTATATAAATTTATTAAACCTAGGAATGAATCGATTATGAATCTTTAATGTATATGTGTAGGTATGTTTGTATTTCAACAGGGAATAGCCCACCAAAAATAAAATGGTAGTGAAAACATCACTCTGTGAAGAAGCATCAATACGTAAGCCTTCCTTAAAAGAAGGAGAGAATGAGTGGTAGAGAAGAAATATAAGTGAAGAGTTGTACATCAAAAACAAATAGGAGGGAAGGATTAGCCAACTATGGGGAATTCAACTTTTAGTTGCCTTCAATGTACTTGTGTGCCTTACAAGAAAACAATCATCGAATTTTATTATCCATGTCCTTGATAGCTCACAAAACATTTTCTGCTGGGCAGTCTGATTTTCTCTGACCAGGACACTCCTAATAATGTTCTAATTTGACTTGTTGACTTGAATATTTCCAATCTATACTTTATATTTTATTAGGCCCTTGCATTTAAAAGGGTCAGAAAACCACCTACATCAAAATCACTTCATTGCTTTTTTTTTTTTTTTTTTCATGTAGATTTTTAGCCAGGCATGGTGGCCTGTGCTTGTGGTCCCAACTACTCTTGAGGCTGAGGCAGGAGGATCACTTGAGCCCAGGAGTTTAAGGCTGCAGTGAGCTATACTTGAGCCACTATACTCCAGCCTATAAGAGAGAGACCCCATCTCAAAAAAAAATGTAGGTTTTGGAGTAGTTTACATCAGCAACAAATCATGATTTCCTAAGAAATCTAGAAAATATAGTCTAGAAAACTATATTTTTAAGAATTTTTCCAGGTAATCTTTACATATACTAAATTTTGAGGGATAATTTGCTAAGCCATATTAAATAGTTTGCTGTTTCCTGCATTTACTGCCATAAAAAGTGTAATTTCACTGCTAATAATATCCTTACTGTATTCCATCCATCAAATTACCATTTTGTAAACTGAATTCATCAGTTTGTAACTCTGCCCTCTATGATTTTACAACATTCTATACATAGATGTTCTAAAGGTAGTTTATTTCTAGCCAATGTTTAATTATACTTTATTTCTTTACTAGACTAATATTTAAATTACTTTAGGAAAACTATTGTATTTATTCACATCTGTCCTAATATTATGCTTCCATATTTAACCAATTATGATCATTATTATTTTGATGGCTTCTATATTTTGAAAGCCTACATCTTTTCAAGTATTGTTATGAATTTCATATGCAATATATTTTTAATTCCCAATAAGCATTTTAGTTCTATCCTATATACAAGGAAAATGTGACTCAAAGGGGAAAAATATGTTTGAACTTGAACAAATAGAAAGTAAATTGAGCCAATATTCAAACCCAGTCCCATCTGAATCTAAAGCTGCTGCCCTTTCTGTAGTATTTCACGGCCCCCAATAAATGTTGCTTAAGTTACTGGTCATATTATATGCTAGCTAATTCTCTAAGATTTGTCAGTTAAACATTTGTCCATATGTAAATTTTAACAGACACTAATATATACCTTTCCAAAATGATTTTAATAGTCTGTCTCCCCATTGGCTTTACTTACACAAGCATTTTTCATGCTGCTCTGTGATAGTACTGAAAATTTATCAATACTGCTCACTTATGCTTATCTGATGAATTTTTTGTTTTTCTGTCATCATCAGTCATTTCTGTAAACCTAAAGGATCTATTAAATACTTTCTCATTTCTCAGCACACACTCTTAGTAATGTTTCCCACAGAGATTAGTGAAAGAAAAAAATAGTTACTTTATACATTAAAAAAGCTATAATCGCATCCTAACTTTAAGAGGGTCTAAAAGTTCACTTGAAAATTGCCTTATCCTCATAATCAGGAAAGGGGGATTAGATGGTTACCAGGTTTATTTAATGAAAAAAACAAACCTTAAGATGAACCAACTATTTTTAGCAAAAAGTAAGGAAATCATTAATGTATTATAGTTATGATTTTGAGCATCTGCTTCATGCCAGACTTCATACACATATCTTTCCTTATCCTCAAAGCATCACTGGGAATTAAATAGTTGACCCATTTTAAACACTATGGAATAGGCTCTCAAGAGAATAAGTTGTATAAAGTCATAAAACTGGACATTATTAGAGCCCAGTTTTTAACCAAGTTCTTTCTGTGAAATGATTCGCATTTTCTTCCCAAAAATGTATACAATTTACTCTGCTGCACTGTTAACAATCACCTATACCACCTGGCTCAACTAAAGGTCAAGCATGCACATTTATATCATAATTAAATGAAACAAAAAACAAAGATTATTTGATGCATCTTTAGCAATATCTGAAATCCTTATTCTGCTATATGGTTATCAGATGAATGTTAAACAAGGTATGTCAATGACCATTATCACATTTATTTTACCCATCAATTAAAGTATTCCTAGCTTTATCTGGAAGAAAAATAGAAAAAGTTTAACCAAACAGATTTTTCTAATTCCAAGAAATGATGCAGATGCTTCCAGTTCTTCAATAAGAAGTAGCCATAGTCCAAGTTTTCTGTCTGGATGGGATTATAAAATGTTTCTTCTTTTCTCCTTTCCAGAAGACACTCTCACAAATGGATGAGGTGAGTTGGGTCCCTAATTCTATTTAATTGGAATTCTGCAAGCCCCAAACGAAGCCTTTATCCCCAAGGTGTAAATTAACTTAAATAGACTCTTTCCTTAGACTTGGCACTTCGAAATAAGTAAAAGCCACAAAAAAAATAGTTACCTGGGGATTTTGTTTCTAAACTCTAATCAATTTTGAATTATTAGAATTCCAGCACTGTGGGGAAACTAAACATAAATTTGGGGAAGATAAATACAGTTGACTTAGTCTCTCAAAGAAGAAATTATAGAACTAGGGACAAATAGTTTCCCTACTGTAAGTTTCATTCTGAAGACACAGCCAATTTCTGCCTCATACATCTAATCTTGCCTCCAAGATGCAATTGTCCAGGTGCTGCCATCTCGCTATATAAGCTGAAGACTCTAGCCCACACCTACCCGCTTGCTTCCTCTGAAATGAACATATGTCCAGCATGTCTTTATTTCCAATTCCTTGACAAAGTGAAAACTTTTCTATACTTACTATAGATTATAGCTGGGCACCAGTGAAATCACAAAAGCCTGAAAAGGAGGAATACTCGAAGCAGTGTTCTATAATTTTTAACGATAAAGATAAAAAACTGGACGAGACCAATATGAACAACGGTGTTGCTTTTCCTGAGAAGTCAACATGTAGTATGAAAAGCAGAAGTCATGCCCACTATTTAAAAAACAAAGACAAGGCACAAACTGGGATCAGATATTTGTAAAACATAAACTAGATTATAGTTTAAAATTTTTATTAAAAGTTCTGCAAATCAGTAAGAAAAAGAATAAAGCTAGAAATGGGCAAAAGGATGGGCAGTCATTTCACACAGAAGGGAACTCAACTGGCAAATAAATGTATAGGAAGATGCTCAACCTCACTAGGAATTAAAAAAATCCAAACTAAAATCATAAAGAGACGCCACTTTACACCCACTAGATTGGCGAAGTGTCTGAAATACCAAGTGTAGGAAATGATGCACATCAATACAGACTCTCAGATATTCTTGGGAGGAGTATAAGTTGGAAAAATCCTCATGGAAAGCAGTTTGGCAGCATCTCAAAGAGTTGCACATTTCCTATGCCTCAACAATACCACTTCCAGGAGTCTGTCCTATAATACTAGAAGATACGCCTATGGATAGATGTCTTGAACCAAGAAACATGTAGTCAAATGTTCATAGTAGCACAATTTATAATAGAAAAACTGTGAAAGGGACTCATCTATCCAATGATGGAAAAAATTATTAAATAAATATGACATAGCCATTAGATAGTATGTTTTAGAGCTTTAAAAATCAATGACTTTTAGCTACAGGCCAAAACATAGATGACTTCTAGGAATACAATGTTGGGTTGTCTTATTTGTCAGCCCTTTAAAAATAATAGATTGTATGTCTTTCTCTGGTACTTCCTTGAAGATGGGAGTTTTGTTTTAGGCTGAGAGAATTTCACTTAAAGTTGGTAATTCAACTTATCCTACCCATGTATTTGAATGACTTCTGCCAGAGGTTTCTAGCTGTTTCTGATTATATGTCATTCAGGTATTCATATATACAATACAGTTGGCGCTCCAAATCTGTGTGCTCCACATCCATGGATTCAACTGTGGATCAAAAATATTCAGAAAAAAATGATGTGTCTGTACTGAGCATGCACAGACTTTTTTCTTGTCATTATTCCCTAAACAATACAGCATAAGAACTATTAACATAGTATTTGCATTGTATTAGGTATTATAAGTAATCTGGAGATGATTTAAAGTATATGAGAGGATAAGCATAGTAATATGCAAACACATTTTATATCAGGGACTTGAGCACCCATAGATTTCAGTATCCACAGGGAGTTCGGCAACCAATACTTACTCATATGGAGGGATGACTCGTGTGTGTGTGTGTGTGTGTGTGTGTGTGTGTAAAGTTTTAAAAGCCAAGGCAACAATAAGCACTAAATTTAAGATAATGCTTATCTTTAGGGAAAGATAGGAATATAGAAAAAAGAATCATAGAAGTAAACACAATGACCTTTGTGATGACTTAATTGTTAAGATGAATAGTGGCTCATGGGAACGTATTTAATTATTATGTTTTATATTTTACATATGCATTTATCCAGATAGTCAAGGAAGGAACAAAATGGGGAGAAAGAAAAGAGAAAGAGAGAAGATGAAGAGAGGGAATGGAGAGGATGGAGGCAAGAGAAAAGCAGGAGCTATGGAGTCAGACATCAACTCTAACAATTAATGAATGTTTGAAGTTAGATAAGTTCTTTAGTATCTCTGAGCCTTATTTTTAAATATCAAATGTAAATTTCACTGCTGGGATTGAGATGAGTAGTAGATGAGATTAATTCAAATAACTACACACTCCTGTTGTTTGGTTATTTACACACACACTCCTGTTTCTCCCTGCCGAACTCCTTTTCTACTTAAATACAAATTTTGGGGTGGGGTGGGGGGTCAGGGAAAGGAGAGATGCTGCAGGTCATCACTATTATCTTCCTTTTCAGTCATTTCTGTAGGCAGGACACTGCCCGTGATTACAAAGCAGGTGATGTCAGTGGCTTTCCAGATCCCAGTCCCCTCAGAAACCCAGTGACCCTAGGTTCTAGAATACGACACTCCTAACTTTTTTCTTCATGGCTTGAACTGATGCCTAGTGCTTTCAAAGATTAAACATTTTTTTTTTTTTTAGCAAGGCCTAATTAGGAAAATCACAATTAGGTGCAAATATGATTTAATCTTCCCTTGGGGAGGGTAGGTTACTTTCTGAAAAAGTAGTTTGTTAACTAAAATGAATCTTTAAGTGGTGAAATGTGAGATGGAAGTATTTTGGAGCACAGTTGCACTCACCACCACCCCTTACTTTTTCTCCCTTGGGGAGAAAAGCAAAACTAATCAGCTTGGCAGCTGCCAAGGACCCCCACCCCACTCTGAAAGTGAAGCTTTAATGGCTCAATAAACACAAACATTCATAAATTCAGCAACATCAAACATCAACTGGTAGGGGCTCATGCTTAAACATACTGCCTTAGCACCCAGTTGAGTTTAGCTCAGTGGCTTTCAACTGGAGGAGATCTTTACCTCCAGGGAATGGTAGGTAATTTTGGAGACATTTGTAGTCTCACAACTGGAGAGTAGGGTACACTAATTCCTGGCACCTAGTAGGTGAAGGAGACAAGGATGTTTGTTGGAAACATCCTACAATGCACAGGACAGACCTAATAACAAACAACTATAAGGTCTCAAAATGTCATATGTGCTGCCTATGAAAAATCTGGGTTTGCTGTATGTGTGCCACATTGAGCTAGCTTTCTTCTGACCTGAGAGTCCCAAACTAGCTGTTTACTATAAAGGAATTTTATGTCATGGGGTTCATTATACCTTAATGCAGGGATTATTAAGCCAAAGATCTGTGAACTGGCTTAAGGCAATTCATAAAATCCATGAAATTATATGTAAATTTTGTTCACATGTGCAGTTTTAAAACATGAGTTTAAAGTTAAAAACTTTTCAGAAGCCTAAGGACTCCCATCTCTTATAATATTTCCCCCACAAATCTATCCAAGTATCTAAAATTCTCAACAAATCAATGAATTCCTCTTAAAAGAAAGATTTCATTGTGGATAGAGATTTTTAAAAATGGTGTTTCTACTCAGAACTGGATTGAAAATGCAGCCACACAAACTTTGAGTCTCAGTTTCTAAATCTATAAAAGAAAATAATCATTCAAATTTGATTACTGCTATTTAGATCACCTCACTACAGCAGGCATTTAGTAAACAGTAGCTTTTGCTGATGTTTTATTATTTAAAAAAAGTAGCTTTGTTTTCAGGCTTTGCTTGTAGAAGATGGTAGATGGCATAAAATAGAGCTATCAGGTAATATTTTAGGGCATATTTATCCCATATTGGGAAGAAAGAAGAAGAACAGATTTGTGTAAGATTTATAAAATGTTTCAATACCTTATCTTATTCTTACAACAAAATATGAAGTAGATGATGTGGACATTCACATGAGAAAAGGCAGGCATGAGCAGTGAAGTAATTCACCAAATAAGTAAGGACTCATATCCAGATACTCAGATTCTACAGCCTAATTTCCTTTCAGTTTGCCCTCTAGGAAGAGCAGGCCCCTCAGTATTCAGACAAAGCAGAGACATTTGGTATAGCACAGACATTATGAAGGACTGAATGATACCCCAGAGGACACGCTGCTTTTTTAGGAGGTAATCACTGAATCTGGAAGTTAAGACAGAGAGCCTTTTAGAAGGAAAAAAAAAAATCTCACAGAGAGACGTTTTTTGAAAACAGGGAGATTGAAAGTTCTGCTTCAACCAATTGTAACTTCTAATTTAAAGTCAAGCCTGGTTGTTCAACAGTAAACCCCACCTCAGCTCACTTTCCACTCTCTTCTAGCCCTGAGGCTCCTCTCCTCTTTGTCACTGCCATCTGCTTGTGTTTTCCCTTATTTTTGCTCTCTCAGAGGTACCAAAATAAGAATTAAAGACTGAGTTTGGGCCCAGCGCAGTGGCTTACACCAGTAATCCCAGCATTTTGGGAAGCCGAGGCAGGTGGATCGCTTGAGCCCAGGAGTTCGAGACCAGCCTGAGCAACAGGGCAAAACGCCATCTCTACAAAAATACAAAAATTAGCCAGGTGTGGTGGCATGCATCCATAGTCCCAGCTACTCAGGAGGCTGAGGCAGGAGGATTGCTTGAGCCCGGGAGGTCAAGACTGCAGTGAGCAGTGATCATGCCACTACACTTCAGCCTGGGCAACAGAGCAAGACTATCTCAGGAAAAACAAAAAAACAAAACAAAACAAAACAAAAAAACTGAGCTGGCCACAGTGAGTATGGCATGTGAGGAAAAGCAGGAACTCAGAGAAATAAGATCTGATGTCTCTTGATCCTGCCTTTAGATTGCCCAAAGTACTTGCCCAATGTATAGAAAGTTTATTGAATTCACCAAGAAAGATACTTTTAAAAAATAATCTAGAAAGCCAAGAAAAAGGTTACTGATATTTTCCTTCATTAATTCATATATTTAATCATTTTTTAAATTCAACAAATATTGAGTGCCTCCAACAAGGGCCAGGAATTCTGCTAACCACAAATGTACATGAAAAAAAATCAACGCCCATCTCAACCCACTTGGAGTGTGGGGGAGATGGACACTAACAGATAACCCCTGCATAATTATTACATACTTAATAATTAATAGTAAGTGTAATAGGATTTATGTAAAGTCCAAATCTATAATAGCATACAAAAGAAACACAATGAACTCCAGGACATCTGTTTTGATTAGTTTTCTCAAGGAATTTAGCAAAAGGAGTTAAAGAATGTTCCTGGCAGAGAAAACTGTATCTTCAAAGATGAAATGAGAAAAAAAAGGCAGGGGGGGATAAAGAAAGATAACTTGTTCCTCAGTTGCACTATGTGGAAACATTTGTGCTACCCCAGATGTTTTAAAGACTTCAAAGAGTTTCTTAGCTTTTCCCTCTGATAGAATGCAAAATAAAAAACAAGCCCTTCAACTCTCCATTATCAATAATTTTTTGATTATATGAACCATCATCAGGGTTAAAAGGAAAACCACAAGTTAAAAAAAAAAAAAGTTCAAGGGGGAAATAAAAGCCTTCAGTGGTGAATTAAACATATGAGCCTTTTTTTTTTTTTAAGCTTCTGTTTCTACTAATGAGTCATTTTCACCTGCTCCTATGGGCCCACCTTGCTTACCAGGGGCTGCAACTGAACAATTGAATGAGCTATCATTGCAGCTTGATCACCAGGATGCAGAGGTGACCAAAGGGTCAAAGGAACAGAAGCTGGGCCATAACAGAAATGGGTAATCCTCAAACAGAAAAATCCACTCCCAGATCATTTGGAGCCAAATGGAGACCTGCTAGGCTCAGGGAATCACCGACTGAGTTGCTGTTTGAAATGTGTTATCCTCAGATACACTGAAAGCCAACCCCACACGGAAACCTTGTGGTTAGCCATATGTTTGGGACACTTTTGGTGTTTACTAATGCCACAGGACTGTGAAGCAGAAGATCCACAAGAGAAAACTAGAGCTGCCTGAACAGAGAATGCAAGGAGATTGGAAGAGAGCCCCTTTTGTTTGTGTGTACGTGATCAAAGCTGGAAGCTTTTCAACAGTGAGTTACTGTGCTGAACATAGAAAAACTAAGCCTTTAAAATAAGCCTGTTCAGGTTTCACGGCATATCTTTAGAAATCAGTCTATTCTTAAGAAATTGTGTGGAATTGTTTCATATTTTACTTTTCCTAGCCAACTTAGTTTTTTTTTAAAAAAAATCATGAAAAGAACTTTATGTAATCATGACAAAAACTGACACAATCACTTTGGATTTGAAAGGATTGATTACAAGCATTTTTGAAAACAGAGATATTCTTTTTTTTCCCTCTCTAAAAAGACATCAAGGGAAACAGAAGACTAAATATGTTTCCTGGACACAAGAAAAGTCTGATGAAAGCCATTTTTCATTTTATTTCCATGCTGTGAATGCATATTCAGGCTATTCAAACTACCGTAGCAGTCTGGTTCTCAAGTTAAACCACCAACCACCAGTCCATAGGGGTGAAAAAAACTATTTTTATGCACTGTGACATTTTTAACTTGTAAAACATTGCAAATGTAGGTGGTAGTTCTCACAGTCTGGTGTATTTTTGGAGTTTCGTAATCCTTCTAGTCAGAGCTCAGGGGCTGCTGTTTTTCAACATTTTGGCATGTCGTGGCCTTTTCTCCGTAATTGTACATGTTTAAAAAATAAATCTTTTTTTCTCATTGCTCTTCCAGTCCTGTTGAAAGGCACTGGAATGGGAAATAGAACACACACATATTCACACTTGATCCTGCCCTGTTCTCTCCCTTTCTCTTCCTCTTTTCTTTTTCTTTCCTCCTCCTCTCTCTCCTCCTTTTTATTTCATTTATCTCTTATCTGTTCTCCCATGCTTTTCTTCCTCACATATGTTTTTAAGAATAAACTTGATTTTCAAAACTCTGAAATTATATTTCAAATGAGATTTTTTGTTGTTTCCCCTTATTTATGAGAGTTAATGGTAACTTAAATCACATTTATGTTTGTGAATTATATTTTCAAAACATGTAAGAGGTGAGTTCAATTTTGGAAATTATGATAATTTAAATAATGCTAATATAACTGGTTGAAATGTGAGACTCTATTTTTCCACTTTAGAGAACCCAATGATACATGAGTTATTTATTTTCTCTGAACTGAACCACAGTTTGAAGGAATTGGCCAAACCCACTACTTGATGAAAGAACAACCAACCAAAGGTGTAATTGTAGAATTCCACCTCTACTAACTGTAGAGGCTATGCAGATGAGATATATAGGTCTGATATAACAATTAAGAAATGAATACCCAATATTTGCTTGAATGGTATCGGTGACTTCCCAAAGTAACTACTATTATTAGAAAGTTCCTTCTTATATTAAAACCAGTCTAACTCTCCTGTCACTAACCTCTATTGTTCCTGGTTCTGCCTGTTGCAATACAGGGTTACACAAAGCCAGTGTGGACTCTTTCTCCTTACCCTGAATGTACACCTTCAATTCTTATTCTTATACTGTCATGTTTCACTACAATACATCCTCATCTACCCTAATTTCAAGACCCTATACTATTGGGGCAGCCCTCCTTTAAAAGTTTTCTAGTTTATCAATATTCTACTTGTTACAATGTGACCATCAGGACAGGTTGCTCCAGGCACATGTATAATTTGTCATCTGATTTTTTTCAGTATTGATCAACATTTATTTAGTGAGACAGGGAGAAATATATTGCCAATATAAACTATATTTTTGATATTTGGAAATAATATATATCAATTGTCCCCTTATCCCCTTCTTTGGGTTCTCCCCAAAATAACCTTCACTTGCCAAAAACAGTGTTGAAATTTCCAAATATGTACTTGTTAGAATGAAAGAGAGCATAAGTTGAAATACAAGAGCATTTTCTTCCAAAATCCCCAATTAGACAAGTCTTCTCTTAGCCTTGCTATACCAGTTCTCCATCAACCTCCCCTGCCCCTACACTGGCCACCCTATTATTTAGCTTTTTAGCCATTGGCTCTTTTTTTTTTTTTCTTGATTTTTCATTCCTGTCCTCTACCTCCTAAACCCCTCTCCCTTTTTCAGTCAAAGCAATTTAGTTCTGTCTTGCTTCACTCTCCAACACCCTATCCCCCCACCCACTACTGTTTTTAAGAGTGCCAGACGCCCTTAGGATAAAGATGACGATTTTGTGTGTGAGTGTTCAGCAAACAAAAGACCCTATAGTTAGTACAGCACACCAGTCTTAGAAAGCAATGGAAGATTATAAATGACTTTTTCCTTTCACATGTCCAGATTCCAAATAAGAGATTTCTTAAATACTCTGGAGCTGGATCATTTTCCTATTTTGACAGTTATGTTAGCAGTTACTGGAGCAAACCAAAGTTAACTAGAACCATATTTCTCACCATTTCCAAAGAATGGATTTTTAACACCTTTCATAGACTGGCTGTCCAGGAAGTGGCCAGTCTGGTGTATGTTGCTTTCAGCAATGACAACATAAAACAGTTAAAGTGATGCAATCTGATCACTGAAAAAAACAATAGAATTTTGTGACTCTACAATTGGCTATAATATTCCAATAACTAAATAGTTGTTGGATTCGTTTTATTCCTTTGTAGCTCACTCAATTTTTTAGTGTTAATTGCTAATGTCATTATGCACTCTGAAATTAATATTTTTAAACTCAAATACCTGATTACTTACATTTATACTTACCCTATTTCATCTTGGTTTGGAATTTAAATTCTAACCTATAGAGGTAAACATTTAATCTCAGTTCAGAAACATTAAATGTAGTTGTTTCCTGTCCCAACTTTAGTTTATCACAATTTTAGCAAGCAGCTTTCAATTATAGCAGCTTATAAAGTTCTTGTACTATGAGAGACTGATTTTCTCTTAATGTTCCCCAGGACAGAACAAAGCATCATCTGCCACAACTAAGCCCACTATCCAGTGTTATACCCATCTACAAATACAGAAGTGCAGATATTCTAAAGTACAGAAAATGATACTTGTAGCTATCAGTAGATGCAAAACTTTCATTTTTTGATTTGTAAAACCCAAAAATAGAATCATTTATCTCTTTATACATCCTCAGAGCTTTATACACTGTATTAAAATTTGGTATTCAGTATATCTCAAAATCCTCAAGAAGAGGAAGCAAATTACAATAAACAAAGCAAAGCTCATGTGCCAAGTATAATTCTTACTCTGTTTCAAAGACTTTTTGAACAAGCGGAATATGAACGTGACAATCTTCCATATGATTCAGTGAACTCTGCATCTGAATTTTCACATATACATCATGACACTAAAGAAGGTTGGAACAAACTAGAAATAGTTTCTTTCAAACCAAACCTGTGGTTCACTATTCATTCCTGCCAAAAAGCAGTAAGTTTTTCCAAAAAGATTTCTCAATGTTATCAAATAAGAGATAGGATTATTTAAAGATGAAGACATCAGAAGAAACTATATGAAGTTAGCTCATAAATATCTCCTTACCTTCCTCAGGCTAGTATAGACTCAGAAATGAGTTTATCAGCAGAATGAAAAAATTTGCCCAAAAGTGTACCTGGGAATCAATGATAACACCACTGATGTACTTTGTGTATTGAAAGAGCACTTTTAAAATAAAGTCAAGTAATATTTACTTTTCAGTTTGTATGGTTAATTAATTTGGTCTTTTTATGAGGTGATCAGTGTGTTTTTAATAATATTTAAATTTCTATAAATTGTATCTACTAAAATTGCTTTAAATGAGAACACATTATATAATACCCATTGTTTTACTTTATATTTTAGTGCTCACTTTTTATATTAAAATGTTTTAAATGTCTTTCAATATTTTAAAATAAACATTGAAGACCTTATTTTTTAATACTATGTAAAATAAATAACTAATTACCAGTATTGCCATTTTGCTAGGCTCTTGTAATCACTAGAATATGGGGCATTTTGTTTTTTCTAGCAGCTGCGTATCCACTAAAATATGTTATCATTCAAGTCACAGATCATTATTATTAAATTCAACATAAATGCTGTAAACTTTTTTTTCCCAGTGCTTGGAAACATTGTTCACATTTTCTTGATTTTTTGAAAGAGATCTCACCACAAAAGTTAAATGAAGATTTATTAGTTCCTAATGAGCACTATAAATTTCCTTACAAAATGTAATAATTAACTTTACATGAAAATGATGCTCAACTTCCCTGGATACCAAAACAGTAAAATGCCATTTTAAGGCATTAGTTTGGCAAATATTTAATATGTGGATAATATCTACTGTTGGCCACCAGAGAGGGAATGTCACTGTCTGTTTTGATGCTGTTTTTTTTTTATTACGCATTACAATTAAGTGTGTGTAATCTTTGACCCAACGTGATTATTTCAGGAAATATATTAGAAATACTAACACAGATTTTCTAGGACAGATGTATAAGTCAGTTTCCTGCAGTGTCATTGGGAGCAACTTATTAAACCATGTCAATTCATGCTACAGAATGGGCCTCACTCATTCACAGGGAAAAGGGGGATACACACAGTCATCTTATGTTATAAACAGAACAACCCAACACATTCTTCTTCTTGAGAACAATCCTCCCTTGTGGTATTTTGTTTATTTCTCTCCAAGTATGTTCTGGAGTGTAGGAAGTATAAGAGAAGTATAGAATCTTCAGTTGAACCTGAATGCATGTACTCCTGGGAGCTTAGAAGTTTACAGAGGGTTTCTGCTACTACCCTTAAATGATCGAGGACAGAGGGTATACCTGTTTTACCTACTCCACATCTGGCATCATTTGCCATTCTCCAACATGAAAGCACATGAAATCTCCAATAATATTTAAAGAGCTCTCTAGTAATGAGATTTAACTGATTTCATAAAAGTTGAACATATTCAAGAAAAGGGGGGAAATTAGACTCTGTTCTTTTGCTAACTACTAAGTTTCTTTGCACTACCTAACGAGCAAGTCTTCACAACCCAGGTCTTCTAGAAGTTTCTCAAGTGGATAGTTGCCAGGTTTTTGGAGGGTATCTCATATAGACCTTCTTTATTTTTTAATTTCCCCCTCTACCCCATTTAGTTCCATAACCCAATCTCAATAACCCATTGCTTGCTGTGAGAAAGCAGTCACCAACAGAAATTATCTAGCCCATAAAGATGCTAATTTTGTGCTATAAAAAATAAGGAAACAAATATAGCGATGTTTGAAGATTAATCTTTTTCACAATATGAACTTAATAAGTAATGAATAAGTAAATTGACAACACTTAAAAATCATAAAACTCCTCATTAAATCTGGATTTTCAGTTTCGTTCTTTCTTTTTCTTTTTCTTTTTTTCTTTTTTTGGAGACAGAGTTTCACTCTGTTGCCCAGGCTGGAGCACAGTGGCATGATCTTGGCTCACTGCAACCTCCCCTTCCCGGGTTTATGTGATTCTCCTGCTTCAGCCTCCCGAGTAGCTGGGACCACAGGTGCCTGCCACCTCACTTGGCTAATTTTTGTATTTTTAGTAGAGACAGGGTTTCACCATGTTGGCCAGGCTGGTCTCGAACTCCTGACCTCAAGTGACCTGCCCACCTCGGCCTCCCAACCAATTTCTTTTGTAAAGCTGGAAGACAGGGCAACACTGGGCTACATACCTAAGTGGTGGTCATTATCTGGATTGCTTCAATTAGACAACATACGTGTTCTCCAGCTTGCCATGATGCCAAAATAGCCTTATTTTTTTACACTTAGACTACATGTTCGTATTTATTATTTCTTGCTTTACATATCGTAAAGTACCAATATCCCTATCAAAAGAAAGAAAGACAAAACAGTATGATCCTATGACTCATGAGAAAAAAACCTGAGGAAAAGATTTTTCAGATACCTAGATGGCTTCATTTGTATTATATGCCAGCCACCATCTCCACCTTCCTCCATGGACATTTGAGTTCATAAACCTTGCTTCAGGTAAGAGGGTCCCTCCTCTTTCCTTTTTCTCATGCCTATCCAGAAAAATAATCAAATTCTGGTTTCTGTAATTCCTTTCTAGTATCCTGCAAATTTTAGAGCCTCAGGGAAATGTTTCTGTTCTGAATAAATTATATTCTACAATGTCCAATTTGACGGCTGTTCTCCCAGGAGAATGTGAAAACAAAATAGAAAATCTACCTTTAGGCTAAAAATACCATCACTTCTGCCCCCAACAAGTCAACCTCTTCTTTTGTTGTGGTTCTATATATAATTTTTCAAAGACCTCCTTTTAATCTTTGGAGTTTCCTCTGAGCAGCCATTAATGCAGAATTTATCATTATGATCACACTTATTATAAGGTGTCTTACAGATATCATCACCCTTTCATCAGATCATATGCCCAACTCTACCTCTTTTCTAGCTATTTCAAAAATAAAAAGGTAAACACATCCTTTATTCTTAGTCATATTATCTAAAACATCTTACCTGTAATAAGTGGAAGAGAAAATAATTTCTATGCCTCTCTGAAATACCAATAATTCCTCAAGTTTGAGATGAAAATAACTTGCATTTATTTTTTACAAGCTTGCTCTTTTAAAATTATTTAATGTGCCACTGAAATAATAGCCATTGAGTCTGGGGGACTTGTCGTCTTCTGGCTGATGTGTTCATTGACAACGTTGAGAGTACCGGAATGCTTCAGGGAAATAAATACTTTCAAAACAGCCTCTCTTTAATATCTGTTTCAAGGGAGAAAGGGACATTGGTGATGCTGATATGAGGAGATTTTTATTTCCATAATTTAGTTTGAGTGTCTCAAAGCACAGTTAGTTTGATTTGTCTTCTTACATTGCGGACCACAGGTGTTTCCCATTAAGACAAGCAAGCTGACTTTAACGGAATCCAGCAGAGCAGTGGGTACAGAATGCCTTCTGTGAACTGCCAATAATTATTTGTCCTGGCTTTGTTTTTGGAGATTCTACTTAAATTTGTTCAAAAGCTGATAATCTGTTTCATCCCTAAAGATTAACCCCCTAAAAAAAAAAAATGAGTGTGCTTCCAGGTAATTGGACTGAATGAAAGAGCTCTCTTAATATCGCTGTTAAATTAAAGAATGATTTTTAAAGTGTGATAAAGGCTTCGACATACTGAAAACCTATCTCTACTAGAAATACAAAAATTATCCAGGTGTGGTGGCATGCACCTGTAGTCCCAGCTACTTGGGAGGCGGAGGCAGGAGAATCGCTTGATCCTGGGAGGCAGAGGTTGCAGTGAGCCAAGACCATGCCACTGCACTCCAGCCGGGGCGACAGGGTGAGACTCTGTCTCAAAAAATAAACAAATGAAATAAAAATAAAAAGAGGCTTCAGAAGAGCACTCAATATGTAGCACTGCTAATAAAATAGCTTCATCAATTATCTCAGTCTTTTCAGCAGACAATGGGATGAGTAATACATCTAAACTGGCTAGCACCTAAATGCTTATATTGTAAAACATGCTGACTGCTGTGTCTGCTCTGGAATACGAATTTAAACTTAAGGCATCATTTACAAACTTATTGTAATTTGCAGTCATGTGAACCAAGATGTACTTTTTAAAACCTGCAACTCAGAAATCCAGTGGTTCTCATGTAATCATAGTCTTTTCTCAAAGAATGGATAGATGGACACACTTCAACACCCATTGTGGGTATGGTCAGCCAATGCCAGTTGGATTACAATACACAACAAAGTATTTTATTCTAGCCCACCTCACCCTTCCTTCTTTAAATTACATTGCTTGGCTTCTTCTATAATGAGCTTGGATGAACTTTCCCTCTTTAAACATAAAGTAAATCTGTACTCATTAGCTATCTCAGAAAAGAGAGCAGATCTGACACACTAATAGACAATCTGGCTAGTGTAACTTATCAAATTAGCTGTTGGAAGATAGACATTTTATTATTTATTTATGTATTTGGTTATCTATTTATTTGTTTGTTTTTATTTTTTGAGATGGAGTTTCGCTCTGTTGCCCAGGCTGGGGTGCAGTGGCGCAATCTCGGCTCACTGCAACCCCCACCTCCCAGGTTTGAGCAATTCTCCTGCCTGAGCCTCCGGAGTTGCTGGGAATATAGGAGTGTGCCACCACGCCCGGCTAAGGATAGCCATTTTAAATTTTAGGTCTTGAAGAGTCTGAGGAAGACATCAGAATGAGATAATTTATGATAAAATTATATTATTACATTAACCTCTATGCACACAAACTAGAAAGCCTAGAAGAGATGGACAAATTCCTGGACACATACATCCTCCCAAGACTGAATCAGGGAAAAATTAATTTCCTGAACAGACCAATAACGAGCTCCAGAATAGAATAAGTAATGAATAGCCTAGCAACCAAAAAATGGCCAGGACCAGATGGATTCACAGCCAAATTCTACCGGACGTACAAAGAGCTGGTACCATCCCTACTGAAACATTTCAAAAAATTGAGGAGGAGGGACTCCTCCCCAACTCATCCTATGAGGCAAGCATCATCCTGACACCAAAACCTGGTAGAGACATCAGAAAAACAAAAAAACCTCTTCAGGCCCGTATTCTTGATAAATATTGATGCAAAAATTCTCAACAAAATACTTGCAAGCGAAATCCAGCAGCACATCAAAAAGCTTATCCACCACAATCAGATAGGCTTCATCCCCAGGATGCAAGGTTGGTTCAACATACACAAATCCATAAATGTGATTTATCACATAAACAGAGAAAAATACATAAAACACATGATTATCTCAATAGATACAGAAAAGGCTTTCAGTAGAATTCAACATTCCTTCGTGTTAAAAACTCTCAATAAACTAGGTATCAAAGGAACATACATCAAAATAATAAGAGCCATCTATGACAAACTCACAGCCAATATCATACTGAATGGGGAAAAGCTGGAAGCATTTTCCTTGAAAACTGGCACAAGACAAGGATGCCCTCTCTCACCACTCCTATTCAACATAGTATTAGAAGTCCTGGCCAGAGCAATCAGGCAAGAGAAAGAAATAAAGGGCAGCATCAAAATAGGAAGAGAGGAAGTCAACTATCCCTGTTTGCAGATGACATTATTCTGTATTTAGAAAACTCCATAGTCTTGGCCCGAAAGCTCCTTCAGCTGATAAACAACTTCAGCAAAGTTTCAGGATATTTTAACATTATTCTTTAGTTATATTTTTTGCTTATATATTTTTACTAACATAAACAACCAATATGGATGTATTAAAATGGCATTCATGGGTACAAGTTTAGTTTGAAAGCATGTGTTTTAATCCAAGAAAATTAATATATATTTTCATAAGAACTAAGAAAGTAAAAATCAATTTAGAATTCAAATTAAAAAGAAGACATGCTCTGCTCTAATTCAGATGCTAGTATTTATTTTATAATATGTAGTCCACAAGAATGTCTAAGAGGACATAGCACACCAGGATATGTAGGAAGATAGACAGAAAATACCTAAGGATCTTAAGTAAGTTTAGTTTTCAGATCCAGGAAAACTTCCAGGAGGCTTAGAATTAGCAAGGTTATTGCAAACTACTGCAAATAATCTATGAATAATCATAAGGAATGGGAGTTTCATATATATATATATATGTTTATATTTATAGGCAGATGTCCAATATTTTAAAAACAAGGGGGAAACAGGATTCTAGGAATTATGGGCAACTATACTTATGATTTGGTGAAAAAATATTATGATATAGTTATTAGGCAAATGTACAGTATTTGTGTACACTAAGAATATAAGGAAGTCATTAATAAGAATCAGGGATGTTTGGAAGACTAAGTCACACTAGGTTATCAATATTTTCTTTTTAATTTAATTTTTAATTTCTTTTTCTTTTTATTATTTATTTATTTTTTTTTTTTAATTATACTTTAAGTTTTAGGGTACATGTGCACAATGTGCAGGTTAGCTACATACATATACATGTGCCATGCTGGTGTGCTGCACCCATTAACTCATCATTTAGCATTAGGTATATCTCCTAACGCTATCCCTCCCCCCTCCCCCCTCCCCCCACCCCACAACTTTCCCCAGAGTGTGATGTTCCTCTTCCTGTGTCCATGTGTTCTCATTGTTCAATTCCCATCTATGAGTGAGAACATGCGGTGAACCAACCCAAATGTCCAATAATGATAGACTGGATTAAGAAAATGTGGCACATATACGCCATGGAATACTATGCAGCCATAAAAAATATTTTCTTTTTAATAGAGTTACTAGTGTGCAGTCCAATGAATACTGGAGAAAATTAACTTTTGACAAGAAATCTTCTGTTATTTCTTACATAATTCTTAGTGATAAGATAGATTTAGACTGTATGAACATGGTCATCAATGACTTTAACATCTAATTCCACTGTCTTTCTTTATCCTATATTTATAATGCATGACTTCAGATGCTCTTGACTTCATATGTTTTTCCTTTCAGCTATGTCTGCAATGGCCAACTCTGTATGAGTATGTGTACATTCCTCTGGGTCTGTAACACACTCCTATCTCTCACACTAGAATTTTTCTGTGGCCTTCACCTTGTGGGATGCTGTAAAGATTGATTTGTCACCCAAACAGACACAACCCAAAATTTCAGAGGATTAACCTGTATGAGGCAAAACATTAACCACAGGGCAACAGGAACCAATGAGAAAAGGCTCACAGGAGGCCCTGAGAGGCATTTCAGACAGTATCTCACACTTTCACAAAATTGAGGCATTATTCACCCACAGCATAGTCAACCTGATTATACATCCTCATATTGGTTCTCCTTTCCTCTCTGCTTCATAGCCCTTTCTTCCCTCCAAAACCTTTCACCTTTCTAGTTCTCACTTTTTCCCTTTTGTCTCCTAGTTTGATCACTTGAGTTGTACTTAATATCTGGATCTTTCCTTTCAGCATATATACATTTCCAAATTTCTCTCATCCAAAAGAAAAAAATGCAAAATAAAAATAATATGGTTTGATAGCATATTTCTATCTCATTATTGTCCTTTTCCTTTTTCATCAAGAATCTCAAAAGAGTAGCCCACATTTAAGTTCTTACACCTTCACCTTCTACCTACTTATTAGCCAGCAACAATCTTGCTCTGACTCCGGCACATCTCTAAAACTTTGCTAACACTATCAAGGACATCTAATTGCTAAGTAAAATAGACACTTTTAAGCTATCTTACTTGACTTTTTGCTGTTTTGGCACGGTTGAGAAAAATTCTTAAGACTCTGTTTTAGTTTTCTTTTGACATCATGCTTTTTTGTTGTTTTTGATATTTTTAATATTCCTGAAAGCTCCTTTGCAGGTCCTGTACTGTATTCCTTATCTGTCTGCTTTTCCGATGTTATTGCTTTTAAATTTGCATAACCTTTCTTCTTCTCCAATGCCAATGTCATTCACAGTTCTAGTTTGAGAAACTATTTGATCTATGTAGGCACCCAATGCTTTCTTTAGGATTGGCTTCCTGGAATATTTTGACATCATTCATCCCTCTAGATGACCTACAGGCAACTCAAGTTTAATGTGTTCAAAACTACATCCCTAATTTTCCCCCTACCCAGTCACAAAAGTTTTCTCTTCCCATTCTTTCCCATCTCAGTTTTTTTACCTACCAGAAAATAAATCAACCCCTTCAGAATCATTGGGATCTTTGTGTCTTTTTTCTCTCATAATCCAACTAAAGACCTACATATTGATCTTTTAAGTAATTATTGACCACATCTCCATTGCCACTTCCCTAAAAGTGCCCTTACTTTCTTACACTGTACGCATTATCATGATACATTTTATAAGAAAGGAATTAATTATACTTATTATATCTATCACTTTTTCTAAGGCAAACTGTTCTTATAAAGGGGGAGCTCTGTGCAGTGATATACATGATCTTGTTTCCTCTGACTATAATTGATTTGACTTAGTGGGAGTATACAACCTCAGTGCAAAAAATGCCACACACATACACATAAGGGGGTTTTACGTGGAAAGCCACATTCAAACTGACTCGTGCAGATTATCATTGTAAAGCAATTGAAGAATATGAAGATAATCAGTCAGTAAGCTATTGTATTAGTCCATATTCATACTGCTGTGAAGAAATACCAGAGACTGGGTAATTATAAAGAAAAAGAGGTTTAATGGACTCACAGTTCCATATGGCTGGGGAGGTCTCACAATCATGGCGGAAGGTGAAGGAGGAGCAAAGGCTTGTCTTACGTGGTGGCAGGCAAGAGAGCATGTGCAGGGGAACTGAGCTTTATGAAACCATGAGATCTCATGAGACTTATTCACTATCACAAGAACAGCACAGGAAAAACCCGCCCCCATGTTTCAATTACCTCCCACCAGTCTCTCCCATGACACGTAGTATATTAGTCGGTTCTCACACTGCTAATAAAGACATACTTGAGACTGGATAATTTATAAAGGAAAGAGGTTTGACTGACTCACAGTTCCACATGGCTGGGGAGGCCTCACAATCATGGGAGAAGATGAAAGAAAAGCAAAGGGACATCTTATATGGTGGCAGGCAAGAGACAGTGTCTGTGCGGGGGAACTTCCCTTTATAAAACCATCATATCTCGTGAGACTTATTCGCTATCATGAGAACAGCACGGGAAAACCCACCCCCATGATTCAATTACCTCTGGCCAGATCCCTCCCAAGACACATGGGGATTATGGGAGCTATAGTTCAAGATGAGATTTTGGTGGGGACACAGCCAAACCATATCAGCTATAGAAGCAAAACCTAAAAGATTATCAATATAGAAAAAACCTAAGATGTCATGATGGACTATTATTAAGCTAAAGCTTTGAGTGGACCAATGTTACAAAAATGGAGAAATCATGAGGCAGTGGATAAAGAGATTGGAAGGTGATAAAACCTCTAGAGACAAGAATACACATACTGAGATATATATTGAACAAAACACTGAAGAAAAGTTGAGTTATTAAGTGAAGCATTTCAATGAACCCCTGGAAAATTTTGCCACTGAGATCTATCATAGTATCAATTACAGTTCCTGTTCTTACATGTATACCCATGTAATAAACCCCAATTACTTAAACTAGACTTTGTATCGTATAAGCAGATATGTCCAGCCACAGTACATTCTTCACTGGCCTGACAATCTCTAGTTTCTCACTTCAATATCCAGTATTTACCACTGTTGTAGACAAAATGTTGCAACAAGACAAAATCTAAGTTCCTAAGCATGGCATCCAAGGCCTTCTAGTCTGACCTTTGCTTAGCTCTTCAGACTCTTGCCCTCTTCAGACTTCCTTCTAACCTTCCCTTCCTAATTCATATACAAGTATTACCACATTCCAAATAGTTTCCTTGTTCCACCACGCTCTTTTACCACACTGTTTTTTTGCTTCTTTTGTCTACCATTACTAGATTGTTCAATTCCTTTTTCTCCCAGACTACTTATTAATCTTTCAAAATACAGTTTACATGTAACTGAATTTAGCCCTTCCCTAGCATCCTGGGCATAAATACTTTATAATGCATACCATATTGTATTTAAATTAGTAGTCTTCCTCCATCTCTGTCTCCATCACTAGAATGTGATCTAGTGATCTATCTTATTTATCCCAGAGAAAAGCATAAAATATGACATGCATAAAACAATCAGTAAATCTTTCTTCCTACAAATTATGAACAGTAAAGTAAGTATACATAGAGGGAGGTGAAGAAGTAACTTCTCTGGTATCAACCTGATGGAGATCTTTAGTGGACTGCCACCAGACTGGGTATCCCTTTCTGAGTCTGTTTAACATTTTAATCGTTTAATATCAGCAATTTCTAACATAGTTCTTCTGGGTCCTAACTTCCAGGAAATGACTCAGAAGCATCCCTATGTGTAGATCACTGACCTTATTCTAGTTAAAAACAAACCTATTTCTAATCTCCTGATCTCATGACCCACACCACTTTCCCTTGTATTCAAACATGTCACCATCTCTAGAATACACATTATGCTTCCTTTTGTTTTACAATCTTCTTTGTCTTAAGTGTTCTTTTTCTCATTCTTATTTATCAAAATCTTGCTGGTTTTTAAAACTTTCACTGATAAAGCAGTGCTGTAGATTATGCATTAGCTTTCTAGTTGGACAGCACTGCTTAACTACTAAATTCACCATTTCATAACTAACTGTGCAATTACTGGCAAGCTATTTAACCCTCCTGGCCTTATTTTCTCATATTTGTAAAATGGAAATAATATCTTCTTCAAATATTTTTTGTGAGTATTAATGAGGTCATTTATTTCAAAAGCATTTGGAAATTTGTCCCTTAACTTTCCTCTTGTGAATTTTCACCACACTTTATATTTCCCACATATTGCATTTCCATCTGTGTTTTATAAGAGTTCCTATGTACATGATTTAAAGCTTCTATTAGTGAATAATTTGGAGGATGAGATGGGGAGGTAAGATATAGTTTCAGTATTTATTTATTTATTTATTTATTTATTTATTTATTTATTTATTGACATGGAGTCTCACTCACTCTGTTGCCCCGGCTAGAATGCAGTGGCATGATCTAAGCTCACTGCAACCTCTGCCTCCCAGGTTCAAGCGATTCTCATGCCTCAGCCTCCTGAGTAGCTGGGATTACAGGCGTACACCACTATGCCTGGCTAATTTTTGTATTTTTAGTAGAGACAGGGTTTTACACCATGTTGGCCAGGTTGGTCTTGAACTCCTGACCTCAAGAGATCCACCCGCCTCAGCCTAATCTTTATTTTTTATAGTATTTCACCTAGCAGGTCTAGTCACATAAACTAAAAAATAAATATACAATACATGGTTAAAGATTCAAAAGATTTTTATCAAACTTATAAATCATATGAAGTTGAAGAAAGGGCTAAGCTGTATAACCAAATCAAGATTCAAAATATCTCAATGTGTTGAAATTAGAGTTTAACATTTCTATGCATAAATGAGTCCTGACTTTTTACAAGGATTGTCAGCAATTTGGAGGAGAAATACCTAAGTGTTTTATTTACTTTTATCTTACAAATAGCCAGTTTCACATTAAGTCCATAAAATAATATGAAATAGCTTAAGTTAATTCAATTATATAGACATATGATGAAGTTTACAGACTGTATGTACTTTGTCTTATTCATATTACACATGGAGCAGGCTTTTCTATTTTGGAAGCCTCTTAACTGAACTGGAAAATTTTCAAGGAAGGGCAGCCAGAATTGTGAAGGCTCTGTAAAAGTATGTGTTCTACAGCTTAGCGAAAGAAACTGGGGTTGTCTAGTTTGAAGGATCCAACAGAAAGAACATGATAACTGACTGCAAGTATTTGAGTGGTTGTCATTTGAAAGATATTAGACTTAGTTTCTGGGATTCTCAATGACAGAATTATACCATTGGAGAGAAGATGCAAAGAGGCAGACATTGACTAAATATGAAAAAGAACTTTAAAACTTTTAGAGATGACAATAAATATAATGGACTTCCCCCAAAATGAGTAGGTTCTTATGAACTAAGAGGTTGAGATTAGTTAAGTGCCTAATAAGAATAAAAAGTTTCTTCCTTTAAGTGAGAAAGTCAGTTAAACAATATCTGATGATTCTTTGAACACTGAGTTTCAATAATCTATACAAACTAGATTTAAGAATTTTGAAATTCATTAAATACTCCTCTAAATTAAAATTTCAAAAATAAATATATAGAAAAATGTTTACCAAATGTCCCTTAGTACAAATAAGTTAAGAAATTAACTTGAAGGCAAGACAAAAAAATAACTTGCATTTATGCAAGCAAGGATTTTAAAAAGTTATTTGCAACCTTGAAAAACAAAAATGAGCTATGTTTAGAAAACATTAATTGGTTCCGTGTCTGTTATAGTTCTTATATGTCCATTAACCTAATTAACTCTGAAGTCTAGTAATTAACTGACCCAGGAAGTCACAGGCCAGTGAATAAATGAACTTTTCAAGATTAAAAAAAAAGTCATTGATTTATACTCACTGAGCCCATCCTTAGGAAATGCATTCATACCTTGAATTTTGCATGAAGTTGTGTGAATTACACAATTAGGCAATATGCATTTAGCTACAGTCAACAGAGTTCTGATTTGACTGCAATTAGGAATGCATGTTGACTATCACTTAAGCGAAATACGATGTGGAGCGTAAAAGATTACCTCATCAAGTCTCCATCCATCTTTTATCTAACAGATTCACACATACATTCAGTATGCAATTAAATCACAAGACACTACACACAATGTGACCTCCACGCAAAGTATCAGTGTATATATTCATTTCCTAGTTGACAAGCAGTACAGTTATTTTACAGAACTTCAGTGGTGTGCAATTTCAGGACTACTACAGAATTATGCAGGATAAAAACTTCCAGTAGCTCTGGTTTAATAAAGGGAGAAGGAATAAAGGAAGAGAGGGAGGGATGAAAAAAAAGAAAGAAAGAGAAAAAAAGGAAAAGAAAGGAAAGGAGAGGAGAGAAGAGGGAAGGAAGGAAGGAAGGAGGGAAGGAAGGAAGGAAGGAGGGAAGGAAGGAAAGAAGGAAGGAAAGAAGGAAAGAAGGAAGGAAGGAAGGAAGGAAAGAAGGAAGGAAGGAAGGAAGGAAAGAAGGAAGGAAGGAAGGAAGGAAGGAAAGAAGGAAGGAAGGAGAGAATGAAAAAATGAGGGTTGAAATACTTGATTGAGGAACAGGTGAGGTTAAAAAAAGACTGAAGAATTACTGAACTCATTTTGACATGTTTTAAATAATGGCCGGAAAATACAAGGGCACATGCAGTGCAGTTAAATCTTTCCCACTCTTTAATAGAGGGGATACAAAGGTCACTGCTGTGCAAAGAGAATTGACTAATCCCTTCAATGCATGGTGTATCTAGTACCTCTTTTATTTAATTTTGTAGAGGAAAGCTGGTCTGAATTAGGCCTTCAATAATTATCTCAGGAACCTGACACAAAGTTTAACAAGCCCCATAATGGCCTATCTATATATTCAGGCCAATTATTACATACTGACTCAAGCAGTTGGGCAGCAGACATTGTGCTGTTCACTCAGAACCTCTTTTGAATCATTTTACATTTCACACAATGCAAAAGAAAACAGCCATGTAAATTAGAGAAATAAGCAGAATACCACCCAAGGGAAAGAAAGCTGATTCTTAATGCTATGTCTAAGTGAAATGTGAATGATTTCATCTTTGAAACCTGAAATTGTGCTTGAAGTTGCAATTATACTCTTTCTGGGATGATAAGCTATTATAGAAAGAAATGCAATATGTCTTTAAAAAGCATAAGAACAAGAGACAGAGTTACAAGTAAGACCCGGATGAGCCTCTTCTTCAAAGAATGACAGCAAAGTTATAAAGGAATAGATGCCGTCTCTCTGGAACAGTATGCAAAGTAAGAAGTGATTGGTACAGCTTTAATTCCTGCCACACTATTTTCAAAAATTCCAAGGACAGGACAACCTGACATTTAACTCTTTCTCCTCAATTATGGTGAGAGTGCTTAAGTAACATATATGTATTAGTGTTTAATGTACCCATGGTGTAACCCCAAACCCAGGACATCTTGTTACAAGGCCTATCAAATATATCTTTCGCATCAGTAGCTAGGGCACAAATATTTCTGCCTTCTGATTTTGAGAAGATATTCTTTTTTTTATTCTGCTTGCTTATTCATTACTAGAAGTTTAATGTTAAAGTGATAGTTTTACTCTTTTAGATCAAATTCTTTCCACAGCTCTTGCCTAAATTTCCTATACAGATTTTATTAAAATATATGAAAATGGAATCTGTTAAACATGACCTGTATATGACCTTAAGCATAAAGGAAATAAAAACCATTTCCCTTCTTTTTTGTTACCAGTTTTTCATCCCCTACTTAACTAGTTATTTCAAAATGTGTTTTTCCTTCTCTACAAAACACATCTTTATGTCAAAAATGATGAAAATACTGTAATGCTAAAAGAATACAGAAGCTCACTAGCAGTGTTTATTTATTGCTCGACACATGTTTCTCTTACTTTTGTTTTGTAAATCTTATAGATTTAAAATAAACTACTAGACAGGGATGAGAGGTTGCAGTTCTGTATCTATAAATAATGCAGCTTAGTAAATGCAAATGTTTCTTGTAGTCCAATGTTTCAAGGAGTAATTTTTGCAGCTCTTTTGGGAGAAAGTGGTTTTATATATTTTATTTTGTTTTTTAGCTCCATAATTTAAGTTTTATAGAAAAATATTTATAAATTAAACCCCATATGTCTGACTTGCAAAAGAAATACACTAAATACTGTGTTTTCAGAGAAGAGCATTGAAATCAGGGTGCAGATGTGCTTACAATTTACTCTCAGCTTGCAAGTATTAAGAAAAAACAGCCTCTGGGGGTAATGCAATCACTTTCATGATATTTCTATCCTAGAAAAATAGTTCTTAGATTTAATCTATGCAATCCAATCAAAACCATACATCTACATAGAGCTTTTAAAAATATGTTCCTTGGACAGTCTTTACAGAAAAATTTACTAAAAGCTTGACTACACTGAAAAAAATTCATGTTAGATCTGGGTAGAAAACAACCTTGAATAATTTCTACTGAACTTTACAAAACACAAATGCAGCATAGAGAAAGGTTTAGTCTCCAAAATCTCTGTTCATTTCTAGGTAAGTATTTTTCTTTTGCTTATTTTCGGGTCTTCTCCCCCCACCACCGCCCCCCACCCCCAACACACACACACACAAAATTTGTTGCTGCTGTTAAAAAGAACCTTGCCACAAATTCAGTTACTTAGAAGCTCCAAGGTGAATTGACTGAAACTCAAATACAATTTTACTGACAGCCACATAACTCAGTACAAAATGGGGCCTTCTGATATTTTCTTTCCTGTGAGAAAATAAACTAAAAATGTGCAGAACTAGTCAAAATAGAATTACAGTAGATGGTGGCATTGGGGGTGAGAAGGAAGGAGAGAAGGAAGGAAAGAAAGAATAAAAGAAAAAAATTTAAAGAGAAGGGAAAGGAAGGAAAGGAATGAAAAGGGAACAGAGGAAAAAATAAAGGAAAATTAGCCAGAAAAAAAGCTTTCTTTTTTGTTTGGTTGGGTTTTCTGGATCACTGAAAATCCTTACCATCTATGTTATCTCAGGTAGAGACAGGTGTGAAAAAATATTTTTGTTTTGGATTCTTCTTAGTCATTTTTGTAAAGAAAGAGGAAGGAAAAAGATTTTTACAGAGACATATACCTCTGTAGACAGAACTAGAAATACTAAAACAAAACAAAAGGCAATGGTTTAAATTCTCTTCTAACAAATGGAAAGAATTCTGAAATTCATTGCTTCAGTGCAGTGTGGCTTGCACTCACAGTACAGCATGCAAAGTGGGCATAGCAGACCACTCAGTGTGTGGATCATCCTTCGAGGACAGCAGAGAGCATCTACCTGTCAGCAATGTCAGGTTCTGCTGCAAAATGTTACCTTGCTGGAAGTTCTGCCCTGCTTTCCAGAGCAACCCTCATGTGGTGATTGAGTGAGGTAGAGTATAAAGGCCCAGCCAGTTCTACCTGAGGGTGAATGCCCTGCCTCGCGATATTTACTTCCAGTGTGGTAGAGACTTTGTTGGCTGGCACTGTAGTTCACCTTCTTCGTCTGTGCCATACTGCTTCTTCCTTCTTCCCTTCACAGATGGGAATTTTATAACTATCTTGCCCCACATGCTCCATTTTAGCCTCCTCTTCCAATGAATCCAACCTACAACGGCTACTAAGCTAAGTTTTAGAAACACTAAATTGTGAAATACAAATTATGATTTTTAACACTCACTGAGAACATACTCTGTTTCAGGGACTAAGCAAAGCACTATTGCTTTCCATTTTCACCTTGCATTGTCATTAACTTCCCACAACCCAATTAGGTACACATTTTATACCTACTTTATAGATGAAGAAATCATGGCAGATAAATTCATAAAGTCTATAAAGAAATAAAGCTTAGAATCAGATTGTGGCAGTCTAACTCAATAACCTATGTTATTAATGTTTTAATATGCTATAATCATTCAAAAACAGACAAAAATCAACTTTTACATACATGCTTCCAAACAGCCAGACAAAAATTTGGAAAATTCCATAACTCAAATATCCTCATGTCTGATTCTATGTAGCTGGGACTTCTGCATAAACAATATAAAATTTTAATTTTCATCAGCATGTTTTACGATAAGAAATTTAACAAATATTTGTTTACAAATTGCTGTAAACAAGCACCATGCTAGGTATTGAGAATACAGAAATAGAAAAAAAAAATTGTGGCCTTCAAGAAGCAAAATTCTTACAGTAAAAGAGGAATGCAAATCAATAATTTTAGCTCAATGTACTAGGTGCTAAAGTGAAGAGACAAGATACAGCAAGTTCATAAAAGAAGGAAGTGATAGCTCTTTTGAGAGACACTAAAGACTGATTTTATACAGGACACAATGCTTAAGAGTTGAACGTAGGGAATGCTTCCTGACAAAGGCATGGTATAGGAAAAGGCAAGTTAGCTGTCTGGAGCATAGTATGTTCTCCGACAACTAGGTAAAATTTTTTCTTGTGAGTTTCCTTGATGGCTCAACCACCTATACTGTAACTCTTTCTGCAACCATCTGCTTTTCTTTCTGGTTCTAGATGGACCTTGGGCAATACTGGTTCCATTTTAATTTTATATCTTGTTTGCCCCTCCCTTGAAGAAATAGCAGAATAATATTCCCTCGTTTTGTACTACATTATTTAAACCTCTAATGTGAAGTATCAAAAGAAAACAACCTTGACCACACCCTGCTCTCCTCACTCACAAGCACCCAGACACACTAGAGAATATCCAGCTATGTGCTTATCAGTATTCACAATTTTCTTACTGGGATCAATTACCATTCTTTACTGTTTTTGCTTAACTCAAGGTCTTCCCCACTAGACTACAAAATTTATTTGGCAGGGAAGTTCTCTAGCTTGCTCACACTGATAGAATTACCAGTGTTGGGAACTTAGTAGGCATTTAATACATATGTGTTAAATAAAGGAATAAATGAAGGCACTGTTCACTATCATTTATTTATAAAAACAAATATTTATGGGGTATTTACTAGATTCCAGTCAATATGCTAAACTATACGAACAAAAACTGATGGAAGTAGCCATTGCCTTAAGAAGTAAATAATCTAATAGATTAAACATAGGTGTGCAATAACTATTGCTTAAATGCCTGCTAATAAGCATAAAGGACTTGGGGCACCTAGAAGATCTCAGACTAGAGGTGGGATGACTAGATAAAAATGTGAAACCGGTGATTCAATTAAATGAAATAGTTTTATAATAAAAGATGTTTTCCAACATATCCAGCTTAAACTTTTATAAAGACAGAAATATGAGGACCCTTTCACAGGGTATAATGGAAAGAGAGTGGACTGTGGAATAGGTTAAACTTGATTTACTGAGAATGATGATTTCCAATTATCATTCTCAGTAAACTATCGCAAGAACAAAAAACCAAACACCGCATATTCTCACTAATAGGTGGGAACTGAACAATGAGAACACATGGACACAGGAAGGAGAACATCACACTCTGGGGACTGTTGTGGGGTGGGGGGAGGGGGGAGGGATAGCTTTAGGAGATATACCTAATGCTAAATGACACGTTAATGGGTGCAGCACACCAGCATGGCACATGTTTACATATGTAACCAACCAGCACATTGTGCACATGTACCCTAAAACTTAAAGTATAATAATAAAATTTAAAAATTTAAAAAAATGAGAACAAAAAAAAAACTTGATTTGAAATTTTAATCCTGCCATTTAGTAACTCTATGACTTCGAAGTGTTAACTTAAGTATATGTCATCAATTTGCCCATTTGTTTTATTAATCAGGCCAATAATTACCATTCCCAGAGTTTTTTTGTAAGGATTGCCTGAAATTTTATATGTAAAATACTTAGCATACTTCCTGGGACATAGTAATGATAGCTGTTCAACTAATGTTGGTTTTCTTTGTCAATTTGTAGGCTAATCTAATTCTAGAACCCATCAGTGAAACTGTCTATATAACTTTATAATTAATCAGGGAAGAAGGAAAGGAGAGAAACAAAAATAAACCAAGATTGAAGCACATTCAGGTCAGCCTGCTCTCTGACTTGCTTCCTCATAGTTGTTTGTTTACTGCCTATTGCCCCAGAATCATGTAGACCCTATTACAAAATTATAGTTCCCTTCAACTTCTCTCTAGACCACATCTTAAACATTGTGAAACTGTTTTTTCATTTGAGATATTATTTCAGGTCTTGCATACAGGTGAAACCACTGA
Organism: Pongo pygmaeus; assembly: GCF_028885625.2. Classification (NCBI taxonomy): domain Eukaryota; kingdom Metazoa; phylum Chordata; class Mammalia; order Primates; family Hominidae; genus Pongo; species Pongo pygmaeus. The sequence goes on along the minus strand of NC_072373.2, from coordinate 149,207,235 downwards.
CACCAGCTGGTCTGAAGGACCCCAGAAGGAACTGACTTACCAAGGAATTCAGTTTCTATATCCTGATGATTTTATCCCCCTTATCATAACCAAGCAATAATCCCAATTTTCCAGCCCCTTGCCCTCCATAATACCCTTAAAAATTGCATCCAAGAACTCCATTTGAAGATGAATTTGAGGGTTCCTCTCATGTCCTCGTTCAGCCGTCCTGCAATCATTAAACTCTTTCTCTGCTGCAAACCATGCTGTCTCCATGTATTGGTCTGTTACTGTACAGCAGGCATACAAACTTATTGGTCTTGTTATATTGGTATAAGTACAACTTTGTCACCCCAAACTGTCTTCTCTCCTGCCATGCAAAATTGAAATTATGTCTGTGATGACACCTACAGTTTCAGGAGACCTTGCCTTGTAAATTAGGGACCAAAGTGACTTTATAAAATGCCTTCTAATGCTATAGTTAGATTATATGCATTTTCTTATATGTTGATACAAATGCCAAATAACTTATTTTACTTATGGTTCTCAATATAAGGTGTTTTTATTATTGTTGTTACAATTTCACTATCTAATAAAAGGCTAAATAGTGATAGCTAACTCTTCAAAGATTAATTAAAATTAACAAATGAGTATTCCACATTTTCTCATCTATTTGTTTCTGGAAGAGAGAACACAGATCTCATCTAGTCAACTGGTTCCCAAGTTACTTAATGTTCTAATGTGAGAGTCTGCAGCAAAATATTTTAAAAATTAGGAAGAAGAAACATATCTAATTCAATAAGGGCATTGCAGTGAGTGCAAGAGTTATGTTGAAATGCACGGCTTGTGAGATGTGTTGTTAAAGCCATTTTATTTTCATCCCTTCATTCCTTTTAACATGATTCTATGGGCCCTGTTCTCCTGCTCACTGCTTATGCTTAGTTAGTAAAAACAATTTTTTGACCATAATAATCTACAGATGTAAGAATAAAAACTTCACATATTATTTGAAGAGAGGTCCTCTTTCTCCTTACCATCGTGAACCTGACTCACACTAAGCACCTGCATTGAAGGTGTAGAATGTCATTGTCATTTTCTTCTTCTATTCCTTGCTTTTTTACCCCTTCTTCCTCCATTTTGCTCACTGAGATTTTCTAACTTAGATTTATGGGAAGGGGAACCAGAAGAAAACAATAAAGAAGTTCTTTGTAGTTAAATCTACCATGATCCATAACTGGAGTCATGTTCCAGAGGTCAGTCAGATGTTTAGATTGACCTCTTTAATGTGGAATAGTCACATATTTCCTTAGACATTTTCATCCTTAAATTCTTACTTGCCGTTCCCTTGATGAGGGCAAATGTACCCCTTCCTGCTCCTGATTTTGGCACTTTCATCAGCCCCTTACCTCACTCTATGATGTTGGAATCACAGGCAGTCCCCTGAATAGGACTTAAGATGGCCTGTGTTGGCTCTTTCACATCTGTGATGGTGTATTCTCATAGAGCCTGTATGTGATCCATGGGAAGTCTACACTTTATTTGCCTCACAGAGGTCACATGTTGCCCAGAGAGAGCACTTGTCTGTTGCTCTGCTTTTCTTTTGATGTCCCAGGCATTCACAATCGGCAGTACATTATGGATCCCAAGCTCCAGGGTACATATTTCAAACTCAAAGTGGTTCTGTAGAACATTCTTTCACCAATGTTTCTGGGAGTGAGGAACAGACACCTACACCCTTAAAACCTCCTATTTGAGGAAATCAAATGGGACTGACTTAAAAGCATAGCTTTTTCCAGAAATTCCTTTATTGTCTCCACTTTTAATATTTTTAGTCTTTTAAAATGGTGGAGAACATTTGGATTCATAAAATTGGTTTCCATAATTTCTTTTGCAAATCCTTCATGGTGGTCTCATAACTCAACTTAGAATGTGGCATCAATTATCTTGAGTCCTCAGCTGAAACTGATACTAATATATATCTATTTTATTATACTGTCATAAGTTTTTCTTAAAGTTAAATTTATTTAAGAAAAATACTTCTCTTTGATATTATGTCTTTCTTCCTTTTTTGTGGTATACAAATTTATCTTTTTGTAAAATCCTAGTGATCGTGTATTGTGGTTTTTATAATGTGCTTCCTTGATAAAATAAAGATTTGACCACTGATCATGTTGGTCCTTTATATGATTTTTAATTTACAGGTTGATTTCCAAATGCCTTGAAATTATTACTCTCGTTTAGCTCCTTCATTTTCTAAAAAATAAGGAAACTAAAAACCTGAAGTGAGGAAGTGAAAATTCTCAAGCAACCTTAATTAAATATTCAGGACTAGTAAAAGGAACATAGTTCTTCTGGCTCTCTGTCCAGTGCTCTTTCCACTACTAACATTTATTTATCTTTTAAAAATATGAAATGAATAGATAGAAGTTCATTACAAAAGAGAAATCCTGAAAAATAATGCTAATAATTCTACAAATAAAAGGACAGAGCACTTTCCTCACATTCAGTCACTAATCTTCAAAGCAGCTTACTGAGATAAGCACAGTTATTATCCCCACTGCACACTGAGAAAACTGAGTCCCAGAGTTGTTTTGCAGGTTCTCCCATGGCCACAAAACTCATGTTACCATTAACCTTACTAAAACTTACAGCAAACTGCTAATTAAGAACTGGCCATACTTAATCTGGAAGTCATTTCCATTTAACAAAATAAAACTATATGAAGTTAGCTTCATTAGATAATAGAAAGATGGAATTAAAAAAGCAAAGAAAAAAACTAATGACTGATTACAATGTAAAGACACTTATGAAATTTAATTATAGGAATACAAGAAGAATCAGAAAAATATCAATGAATTATCAGCAAAATATCAATATGGGAACATAGTCTACTGATGAAATTTTTATCATAATAATTTTGTATTTCTCTATTCTTTTTCTAAAATCCCTAGATATTTTTAAAGCATACCATGTGTTAAACTTAACATACGTATGATGTAAGATTTAAGAGTCAGATGATATCTCCATCAAAGACTTCATATTTTAGGAGTTCATTACAATCCACTTACAGTTTGTACTGAGCTTCCAAATTGTAAAAATACATGCTTCTAAAATATTTTAAGTCAGTTGGTAAAATAGGAGGCAGTCACATAATCAGGTTCATGGTTTCTACTGTGCATGGTTTTTTCTTTCTCCTTTTTTTTTATCAAGAGCATAACAACTCGATCTTAAACACTGACACTATGCAGGCTTTGTTGGGCTGCTCTTTTCCAATTTAAACAAAACATAAAACAGAGGAGATATTTATCTTTGAAGAGCGGCTCTCACCATTGGGACAGTGCCTTATTCTCTGTTACTCTCTAGGAATTCTAGATGCAGACAAAAATATATAGCAGGGCTTGAACAACATATTTCAGTGAAAAGAATTAATTACCCAAAGAGTCAAAGATTGCTTGGAGCAGAATGACAGATTTCAGGAAGCTTTCCTGTAGACTTACAGGGCTGAGAAACTGACTCCATATTGAGAAGATAGTCCCTATTATATTTTGCCTAACCTTTGGTTAAAGCCATAGCCAGACAATGTTGGCCTGTTATCCCTAAAGTGTTCTAGAATCATGTTTTTGCTTTTCTTTCTAAACTTGCCCCCAGCTAAACATCAATTTTTTGGTCCTGAAGAAAAAGAATATCCCTACAGTATGCCTGTCCTTGGCTTCTCGATTACAAATGAGAGTTTAATTCTTTCATCAATGTATATTAAATTTCATCAGAGTAAGAAATACTTTTTGAAACAAACTGACAGTGAAATGCCTTTCAAAATACTGTTTTGGCTTAGAACTGTCATTCTTTAGGCTTAGTGGCTGCAGCCCCAGGGCTGAAAAGTCACACTAGTATTACAGCTGTTCAATGTAATATTCAAACAATGTTTGCTATTGATTTAGAAGATTCAAACAGCTTAGATTTTGTTCCCTTTCATTTACATTCTTAGCATCAAAGCCACAGAGTATTAAGGTAGTACAGATTAATGCAGTTAAGAAAAAATATTAATTCTGACAATAGGATCTTGTTTTTTCATTGTTATAGCTTAAAATAATTTACATGTTCACCATTCACCAGTAAATAGAAGAATGCCATTTCTAAACTTGAAAGAACAATGTATTATAAAATTATTCTGACAGTTCATTCATATGGAGAAGGCCTTGTACAAAACAAAGATGCAATGCACTCCCTGTTGACTCAGGGCCTCTTTTGTAAAGGGCTTGACCTTGTGCTACTTAATAAAATTCAACCCTGATATGGGTCAGTATACTATGCAACGAAGCCTGAAGGGACTGTTTCTGAAGCCAGTGTGGTTTAGAGTAGAAAACACAGGAGTTAAGAATAAAAAGATCTAAATCAGCAGTTGACACAGAGTATGACCTTGGGTGAGTTGCTTAACCTCCTTGGGCTCCAGTTGCTACATCTGAGAGAGGGAATAACACTCTAATACAAACATAAAAAGCCTACTTCTTTCTATTTCACAACATTGGGTAGGAATTAATGAGATAATGTGTGTAAAGCATTTTGATCTCCTGAGAGAAAGGCATAAAATACATAATATCAAGCATTATCACTAATAATTATTCCAGTTGACCTATGTGTAAAGGGTAGAGAGTAGTTTGACTCTTTTGGTAGCATAATTACATAGGAAACAGGTTTATTTATTTATTTTTCTGCTCTCCCCAAAGAGCCAGAAGTTAATTGTGTTTTCAACCTAGAAGACAAGATTTTCACTTAGACATGGTAAGTGGTTCACTTGAACAGCTATTGAATAGACAGTAATAATGTGGTATAGCCTATTCTTTGGGATAGAATGTTGGGGGTTTGAAAAAGTAGCAAGGAAAATTTCTAAGCAGTGAATCATTATCTTCTAAATAGTATATAGAGGTTAAGAAATATTTATTCCCCTAGAAAGAAGATTTAACAAGCAGTTTCCTTTGTCCCCTATTATAAGGCTGTTTGATAAATTGGCTATCTGATATGAAACGCAAAATTTTGCAAACAATTTTCATGGTCTATAATCAAGCCAGAATTTCTTACTCACCATGAAAGGTATAAGCAGAGACACAATCAGTGAATTTCCTAAATGTTTTCTAGCAGATATCAACTAGAAGTCTGACTTTAGTCAAATACATTGCATTTATTCATTCACTATTTCAAGATCCATCTACTGTGTTTTGAGGCATTGTGCAAGATTTTAAGGATATAGGAGAAGGAGATGCAAATTTTTCAGCATTCTGAAAGAGAGAAGTTAAGAATGACCATACACAGGTGGTAAAGTTTGAGTCTTGATGCAATAGAAGTGACTGATGTTCATTTCAGCTGTAAATTCCGGAAAGAGCGAACAGCCAGGTGTGGCTAAAACAAGTACCTTGAAAAGGAATGGCAGTACATGAGACGAAATGACAAAATGGGCTAGGTGATATAAGTCAGGACAGCTCTGTTGAGGGGGTTCCACACTAAGCTGGCAGCCCCGTGATTCTCAGAGGATACATGTGTCACACTTGAAGAGCACATCAGTCTCTTTCCCTGTCTACAGGGAGGATATATATATCCTCCCTGTAGTCAGCCACAAGTATTGATCAAAAGACACTTTTTAATATCTTTAAATGTGTTAGAGAAATATGAAAAGGCAATAGGAATTGTCTTTAGTCCTTTTTTGTTGGTTGTAACAGAATGCCTGAAACAGTAATTTATAAAGAAAAGAGGTTTATTTACCTCACAGTTCTGAAGACTGAGAAGTTCGAGGGCATACTCCTGGCTTCTGGCAAGGGTTTCTGTGCTGTGTTCCAACATGGCAAAGAAAGTCAACGGGAAAGTGGATATGTGAAGAAAGGAAAACCCAGTGACATCCTGGCTTTATGACAACCCATCCTTGTGAAAACTAATCTATTCCCTCAAGAATTGATCCAGTCTCACCAGAGCTAGAACTCACTATTGTGAAAACAGCATCAAGCCGTTCATGAGAGATCTGTCCCCATAACCTAAACACCTCCCACTAGGACCTACCTCCCAATAATGTCACATTGGGGATCAAATTTCAACATGAGTTTTGGTGAAGAAAAAACACTGCCTCAAAACCATAACAAGAACTATCCAAAGATTTTAAACGGACAAGTCACTAGTTATACAGATGTTTTACCTTACATAATTCTATAATTAGATATACAAGAAGAATATTTTTTGCATTGTCATTTCCCTGAAATAGCAGAGTACCCTTTTACAAAGATGTTTTATCTATCTATCTTTCTGTCTCCAGTGCTTCTCAACATTTCTGCATGCTATCTTCTTTTATCTCCCCTAGACACATAATTATAATAAACATACATTATTGAAAGACTGAAATTTTATGTCCAGAAATTCTAATATTTCAAAGAAATTTCTCAACTCCCAATCTCTGATTTGCATATCACAACTAAGATCATCCTTAGTAGCTACTAATCTCTTGGTACTTCCTTTTCCTTTATTTAGCTTATGGAGTATAGAAGGGAAAAGATCAGTAATGAAAACCTGAAGATTGCATTTCTATTCCTAGTAAAGTAAGTCATTATCCATGTGACCTTGGAACTATTAATTGGGATCATAATACCTATTCAGTCTTTTACAAGTTTTGCTAGTATCACATGAAACAATGAACATGGAAGTCCTTTGACAATATGCAAGAATTGGGGATAAAATGATTTACCAGACAATGACTTGGAAAGGCCCTGATGGAGTCCCTAGTTTGTTTAGGGATAAGTCATGAAAGGCCAAATCTATAGAGAACTATTCAGGCCCAAGGAATGACAATAATTTGGGGTGTATATAGTGAATTAATTGCCCATTTTACTGTGTCCTTCAGAAACTCAGCTGATATTTACTCTTCTAGTTGAACAATGTCATGAGACTTCATGAGATATTTCATAAAGTTTCAAAAAATAGTTTTTCTCCACATATAAATTCATATCAAACAAAACGTAAACAATTGAGGTTTATAAGATCCATTTCATAAATAAGACTATTATAGGTAATAAGAAATAAGCCACAAAAATCAAGTGTCTTCCAGTGTCATTTACAACTGACTGAATTCTCTGTGAGCCTTCTTTTATTTCCCTTTGTATTCTCAAAACAGAAAAGTGCCTGGTTCATTGTAGTTACATAATTGATTTTAAATGAGTTAATACTTAAGACAACTTTTTGACATATGCATAAGGTATTGCAAGTTCAATGTAAACTAAATAAAATAATTTAATTTCCCCAATATTATATATATGATATACTAACCTCTCAGCAAAAAAATGTGGCATAACCTTTTCAATGAAAAATTTTAAATAAATGTGAATAATATTAACAGTAGTCAAGGTGTCCATTTAAAATAGAGATAGAACAGAGGCAAGGGTGATTGAACTATCTAACCATGAGTATTTCAAGATATTTCATACTTTGGAAAATTGTCCAATCTCTGGTATCTTTCTAGAAGTGAGAGGTCATTATATGTATATGATACAATATTTTAAAATGTAAAAAGTCAAAGATTTCACAATTGATCCTTCCAAAGAGAATTCTGAAAAAAATCATTCAACAATTGCTCATCTTCTGGTTTAGGAAATGCCTAAGGGAACAAAAAAAAAATTATTTTTATAAAGTGCCTTGTCAACAGACCAAAAGACAACCCATAGAACATAGAAAGCCATTCTTGCAAAAATAGTTTACTCCTAGTCATATATTTAAAACGGATCCAAGGAGAGAAAATCAAATAAGATTGAAAAATTAATTTCAAGTAAAAAAATATGCTAAGTCTATATTTCACATGAAAAGTCATGCCTGCTACTGAAAGAGACATGAAGACGACGACGACCAAATAGCCATTTATTTTAAAAAAAAAAAAGCCTGGTAAATTATTTTCACACAGGTAAACAGCATTACCTATATCTATATATATTATATATGTGTATATATCATGTATATATGTATATATTGTATATACGTAGATATATATTATACATATAATCAGGTAAATTATTTTTATGCAGTTAAACTGCTATAATATGAGGCAGAATATATTAAGTATCATAGGCATAAAATGCTATGGAACCTCACAAAGATTAAAAATTAAGCTTTCTTCTCAACCCTACTACTATATATTGAATTGTTCTATTTTCAATCTGAAGTCCTCACTTGACACTATATGCCTAAACAATCTTATCTATTCCTGTAGTTTTAAATAACATCTATAAACCAACAATTCCCACATTTCCTTTTCCAGCCAAGACTTCTCCTTTGAGCTTCAGACTTATATGGCTCTGTATTTAATGTCTTTACTTGAATGTCCCACAAGTGTATCAAATTAAATGTCTTTATCAGTCATGGTTCTTAGTTGCAAGCAACAGAAATGGACAGGCTGAAAAATCAAAAAAGATTGTAAAAAGATATTGAGAAGCTCACAGAATTGTTGTGAGGGTTAGAAAGCCAGGTTCAAAGCTAAATTTGTAGAAAAAATAATCAAAACCACAAATCAGAATTGGCTTCTTAGGATAATCACTGCAGCTGCTGCTGTTAGCAAATTCTAGAAACTACTGTTTGCATGGGTGCCACAAGCTTAAGTTTTCCACAGCTGACCACCAGCATGGATGGCTTAACCCAGGAAGATGATCTTGCAATCACTGCCCCCTATTCCTGGTAGTTGGAGCCCACTGTCAACACCACATTAGCAGAGTAAATCCTTGCACAGGTTTATGTTATGCATAGGCATAACATCAAGTTGCAAAAAAGGCTGAGAAGGGTATTTGGGGCTTCTTCCTTGGGAGGGCAGAATTTATTTAAAAACAAAAAAACTGTCCCAAGCATAGCAATGGTTGTGAAAACGTATTGAGCCCACAGAGACAGGACAGATTGTGCCACAGTATTCAAAACGGAACTTTTGATTTCCCTCTCCACAAATCATTCCACTTGCAGTCTCTTACATTTTAGGTAATGGCATTTCCATTGACTCAGTTGTTCAAGTCAGTAACTTAAACATTTTTTCTTTAAATGTCCTTTTCTTCACACCCACATCTAATCCATTACCAAATTCTGTCCTTCCAGATATATCTCAATTTCATCCACTTGTTTACACATCCACTATTACTATTTGTCCAAATGAAGTGTCAGCAACCTTGTTTTATAAAAGCCTATAAATATTTTAGGCTTTGTGGGTATACACAGTTTGTCACATTTCTTTGCTTATTTTTTACAACTTTCAAAAATGTGAAAACCATTCTTATTTTATGGGCCATATGAGGCAGGTCACTATAGGGTTTTTACCCACTAATTCCTGGTCAAGATCATACTACCACCATCAAGTAATTTCCGGATATACACTAGAAGCTTAATGTTAACTGATCTATCTGCTTCTTTATCTATATTCAATCCATTCACAAATAACAGCATGAGTGGTATTTTAACCTGCTTAACATCCTTTGCTGGTTGCCCATTGTACTTAGCATGAAAACAAAACCGTGAAGTGGCCTTCAAGGCCTGTGATCATCTGAGTCCTGTTGACATCTTCACATTTACTGTACACTCATTACCTTTCAGCTAAATCAGCTTCACTTCATTTTTTTGAATGCCAAAGTCTACATAAACTCAGGGACTTTGCACAGGCTATTCCCTGCCTGGAACCCTTGTATCACTTTTCCTTCATCTTTAAGGGCTCAGAGTCATTTCCTTTGAGTCTATTCTAATCATCCCAGACTAAATTAGGCTAATATTCTTTTCCTCTTAAAGAGCACCCTGTTATTTTCCTGCATGGTACATATCTTTATCTGCAGTTACAAAATTCTTTGATTCTTTACATTTTCATGCTTGCCTCCTTCTACAGAATGTAAATTCCAAGACAACAGGGACCATGTCTGATTTCTTCATTGCTATAAATTTCATGCCTAGCATTTTACCATATTCTCAAATAATTACTTGTTGAATGAGGGACTGAATGAATGAATATATAAATCCCCTTGGAAATGTTCAAGAAAATGTTCATGGAGCTAGTGAAATTTAAACGAATCATTGAGGAATATGAAGAATTTAGAAAGGTGTTTTAGACATGAAGTCCTTGCCCATGCCTATGTCCTGAATGGTAATGCCCAGGTTTTCTTCTAGGGTTTTTACAGTTTTAGGTCTAACGTTTAAGTCTTTAATCCATCTTGAATTAATTTTTGTATGAGGTGTAAGGAAGGGATCCAGTTTCAGCTTTCTACATATGGCTAGCCAGTTTTCCCAGCACCATTTATTAAACAGGGAATCCTTTCCCCATTGCTTGTTTTTCTCAGGTTTGTCAAAGATCAGATAGTTGTAGATATGAGGCATTATTTCTGAGGGCTCTGTTCTGTTCCATTGATCTATATCTCTGTTTTGGTAACAGTACCATGCTGTTTTGGTATCAGTACCATGCTGTTTTGGTTACTGTAGCCTTGTAGTAGAGTTTGAAGTCAGGTAGCATGATGCCTCCAGCTTTGTTCTTTTGGCTTAGGATTGACTTGGCAATGCGGGCTTTTTTTTGGTTCCATATGAACTTTAAAGTAGTTTTTTCCAATTCTGTGAAGAAAGTCATTGGTAGCTTGATGGGGATGGCATTGAATCTATAAATTACCTGGGGCATTATGGCCATTTTCACGATATTGATTCTTCCAACGCATGAGCATGCAATGTTCTTCCATTTGTTTGTATCCTCTTTTATTTCATTGAGCAGTGGTTTGTAGTTCTCCTTGAAGAGGTCCTTCACATCCCTTGTAAGTTGGATTCCTAGGTATTTTATTCTCTTTGAAGCAATTGTGAATGGGAGTTCACTCATGATTTGGCTCTCTGTTTGTCTGTTATTGGTGTATAGGAATGCTTGTGATTTTTGTACATTGATTTTGTATCCTGAGACTTTGCTGAAGTTGCTTATCAGCTTAAAACACCAAAAGCAATGGCAACAAAAGCCAAAATTGACAAATGGGATCTAATTAAACTAAAGAGCTTCTGCACAGCAAAAGAAACTACCATCAGAGTGAACAGGCAACCTACAAAATGGGAGAAAATTTTCACGACCTACTCATCTGACAAAGGGCTAATATCCAGAATCTACAATGAACTCCAACAAATTTACAAGAAAAAACAAACAACCCCATCAAAAAGTGGGCAAAGGACACGAACAGACACTTCTCAAAAGAAGACATTTATGCAGCCAAAAAACACATGAAAAAATGCTCACCATCACTGGCCATCAGAGAAATGCAAATCAAAACCACAATGAGATACCATCTCACACCAGTTAGAATGGCAATCATTAAAACGTCAGGAAACAACAGGTGCTAGAGAGGATGTGGAAAAATAGGAACACTTTTACACTGTTGGTGGGACTGTAAACTAGTTCAATCATTGTGGAAGTCAGTGTGGCGATTCCTCAGGGATCTAGAACTAGAAATACCATTTGACCCAGCCATCCCATTACTGGGTATATACCCAAAGGACTATAAATCATGCTGCTATAAAGACACATGCACACATATGTTTATTGCGGCACTATTCACAATAACAAAGACTTGGAACCAACCCAAATGTCCAACAATGATAGACTGGATTAAGAAAATGTGGCACATATACACCATGGAATACTACGCAGCCATAAAAAATGATGAGTTCATGTCCTTTGTAGGGACATGGATGAAATTGGAAATCATCATTCTCAGTAAACTATCGCAAGAACAAAAAACCAAACACCGCATATTCTCACTCATAGGTGGGAACTGAACAATGAGAACACATGGACACAGGAAGGGGAACATCACACTCTGGGGACTGTTGTGGGGTGGGGGGAGGGGGGAGGGGGGAGGGATAGCTTTAGGAGATATACCTAATGCTAAATGATGAGTTCATAGGTGCAGCACACCAGCATGGCACATGTATACATATGTAACTAACCTGCACATTGTGCACATGTACCCTAAAATTTCAAGTATAATAATAATAAAATAAAATTTTAAAAAAAAGAATTTAGAAAGGTAAATTAGTAAAGTCTGATGTGGAAACCTAGGGCATACCTAGAAAAGAGTGAGCTATCCAATGCACTGAGTTATATGGTATATAAGGGATATATAATGACTATATAATGACATCATCCTAGAAAAGTAGGTTGGAAGTAAATTGTGGAATGTCCTATATGGTGAGATAAGGAATATATTTTATCCTAATAGCCTAAGAAGATATTCCCATATGGTGTTCTCTGAGCTCTTAGTGTGTTTAAACCACTGTAACTCCATAAACAATCTAAGGCAACCTCCATTATCCCCAACTCCTGGTATTCCCATCCTTGTGCAATCCCTTTCTCTTGATTGCAGGCAGGACACATGACTTACCTCTAATCCTTAAAACATGGCAAAGGTGATAGGATGTAACTTCCATGGTTACTCTATATAAAATTATAACAACAGTCTAGTGAGGGAACTTTTTCTTTTGCCAGGTTTTATAAAGTAAATTGCCCATGTTCCAGAGATTTTCATAGCAATGTACTGAAAGTTGCCTCTGACCGATAGTCAGCAGAAACTGAAGCCCTCAGTCCAACAGGCCACAGGGAACTGAATTCTGCCAACCACCCTGTCAACTTGGAAGCAGATCCTCTCCAGTAGAGCTTTGAAATGAGATTACAACCTCGAGTGATACCTTGAAGTTTTGCAGAAGATCCAACTGAGCTATGCATAGATTCCTGATTCACAGAAACCATGATATTATAAATATGTGTTGTTTTAAGCTGCTATGTTTGTGGTAACATTGTTATGAAGCAAGAGATACTTAAGACGAGGTATTATGGGATGAATTTTGTTCCCACCAACATTCATGCTGAAGTCTTAGCCCCTCATACCTCAAAATGTAATCATATTTGGACATGGGGTCTTAAGAGAAGTAATTAAGTTAAAGTGAAGTCCTTAGGGTAACCCCTGATCCAATAGGACTTGTGTCCTTGTAAGAAAAGGAAATTTAGACACAGACATATCCAAGAGAGAAGTTAGTGTGAAGATCTAGAGAGAAGATGGCTATCTAAAAACCAAGGAGAGAGTTCTGGAACAGATCCTTTTCTCATTACCCTCAGAAGGAACCAACCCTGACAACACCTTGATCTTGGACTTCTGGCCTCCAGAACTGTGAGAAAATAAATCTGTTGTTTAAGCCACCCAGACTGTGGTCATCTGTTATGACAGCCCTAACAAACTAATACATGGGGGTTATAGTACGCAATATTTCCTTTTTTAAGGAACATTTCTTAATGTTTGAAAGACTACTAGTAATTTAAAGAACCTAGTTTATGAAATCCTACAGTAGACAATGGAAGTAATAAATTTTTGAACCAGGATATGACATGATTACAGCTAGTTAGACAAGTTTATTTGTAATTTCTTTTTTCTTCAATAAGAAATACTTTATTTCTCTACTTTTCTCACTTGGTCTTCAATCTCTCTCTCAAAGGATTTACTACTATGCATTTCTCAGACCTGCATTCAATATGTCAGGCACACTCAAAATTTTCTTATCCATTATATTTCATAAAGGATAATTCTTAAACAGCAACTGTAAAAATTAGTTTAAATATTCCAAATTTGGGACGCCTACTGAAGTAAAGCCATTTTCAGCAGTTAGGATTTTGGTTTCTTGACAGTGAAACACGTACATTTACATAAAATCAGGGACAGATTTTGTTTAAATGCAATGACCTATTACTCAAGATTGTTTATTGGATTTGGCAGTCTCACTCAGTAGTCTGATGTTTGGAGAAACATGACTGAATTATTGCAAATAACTTTGTGTTTTCCCTTCATTTCAGTTCAGATTAGGGTTGTGTATTCTCTTATGTATAATAAATGTCAAAGTACCTGTGGATGGTTTTTAGACAATGAATGTGGTTTTCAACTACTAATTGCCAAGTTTTGGTAGCAGAATCAAACTTCTGAGACAGAGTTCTCAGAATCTTTGATCACTTATTTTCAGCTGAATGTGTTTGAAATTAGTTAAGAAGTAGCCATTGCTTGCCGGGGTTCCTTTCCATCTCCCTGACAGCCATTCCTTCCTCTTTTATGATTTAGTTCTTCCTGTGAGTCTTCTACATTAGGCTCATGGTGTCCTTTTGTTGACCTCTGATTGGTCCCCAATCTTGGTTATCTACTGGTACCAACTTATAGGTTGTCGTGCTGATTTAAGGTTTTATTTAATCGAGGGAAGACACAGTCTTTTTTGCTTCCTAATTAAGCTCTGAGAAAAGTTTGTACTCTATGTCATATTCCTCACCTTTTAAGTATTTTTCCCTACTCAAATAAGGTTTCCATGTTCATTACTTCCCTGAAAGAACTCTCACCAGAGTCACCAATAATCTCCTAATTGCCAAATCCAGTACATTCCTTTCAGTACCCAAAATATTTGTTATCTGTGAGTCATTGGTGACTGTGAGCTATTTAACATCTCTGAGCTTCTCTTCCTTTGGCTTAGTGATAATGTTTCCTCAGTTCTCTTTCTATCCTTCTAATTAAACCTTCTCTGTATCCACAGTGACATCTTTCTCAGGCTATTCCTTAACTATTAGCGTGTCTTAGATCTTCTCTCCTAAGAACCTGTCTGATTCTCCTGGATTATCTCATTTAATCCTATTATCCTAAAGACAACTATACAATGATTAAATGACCCCAAAATTTGTACATTTAACTCAGATGCCTTTACTACGCTCTAGGCCTATACAGGCAATTGCCTATTTTACATATTCTACATCTCAAAAACAGAATTCATCAACTCTTTCCTTCCCCTCTTGCCATGAAACCTGTCATTTCCCCTGGAGTAATTATCTTGTCATCTCAATTTATTGTGCCAATAGTGTTTAAAACCAGGCAGACAACATTGCTTGCATCTTAAAAATCATGTTAAGGTTCTGCTGTTTCGTTTATTACTCTAGCTTCACTGCCACTCCTTACTCTAGTGCAAGTCCTATCAACACTCATTGGGATGGCTTCAATCATTTTCTTCTGTTTCTTCTGCTTCAAGTCTGTAACATCTTGCTTTATTTTTTATACTAATGCCAAATAATCTTTCTAAAAGTAATGCTTGTCATATTATTTCAATTCCTACAACATTACCTAAAGAAATATTTAAAATATGTCAGAAGGTTATCCATAATTTGGCCCCTGCTTTCTGCTCTGGCCTTAATCCTCCAACTTCACCTTTATCCCCATACTTTAGACACTCCAGTCATGCAAACTTTTTTGTTTTTGTTTAATGTGCTATTTTATGCCCATACTTACCCTGCTTAACATGGTAAAACACCCTTCTTTTGGATATGTCCACATTTCTATATTATGTGCCTGAAAAAATAGCTCATCATTGCTCATGACTCAATTCAAGTAGTTTCTCTTCTTTGACTGCTTCTCTACCAGGTTAAGTTGATAATTTATTTTATGGTTCCATTGAATATTTTTGTTATAATATTTTAATCACTGTTACCATTCTACTGAAGGTATAGTCCATGAAAAAGTATGATCTAGGAGGCTAAAAATCCAATTAACGCCCCTGTTCCCACCCCAATGTACTAAATCAGTATCTGGGGTGGGATCCAGGACTTTGTGCTTTAACAAGCTCTTCATATCATTCTCATGCTCATAAGGTTTTAGATTCTCTGCTCTGCAAACTTATGTGTTTCTAGGTGTCTAAAAATTAGAGATTTTATTATGGTAGATGGAAGTATGATAGAAAGACAAACTGAAAGATAAGAGAGGCCTTTAAAGAACCTAGTAGAAAAACTTCTCTAACCAAGAAATAAAAAGTTATATACAAGGAAATACTACGACTGCTGTATATAATGTGTAAATTTCCTTCTTCCTCGACAAAATTGCAAATGTATCACTGCTATGTGTGGTTGTGGTACATAATGTGTAAGTTTCTCTCTTCCTTGACAAAATTACAATGTATTCCTGCTATGGGCGCATATTGGGTAGACAGTATGCCAAGTAGGTTGCTGTGAGGGCTCTGTTCTTTTGGAAAAAAGGAAACCAAAACGTTTCAGCCTGATCTACCAGAGGTTGGATCATTGCCAGGAGAGAAGCAAGAGAGTGATTAGACCAAGGTAGAGTTGAAGTGCCTGCTGGCCTTTTTCAAAGTTCTGCCCTTGTACATACATGGAGAAATAAGTTATCCACATTCAGATACACTTTTCCTGAAAAAAAAAAAGTTTCTTTCTGAAATGTTTATCATAACCTTCTATAAAAATGCTTGTTGAAGTCTTCCTCATAGTGTGACAGGAAGTACTGATAGGCAGGAAGAGTGAGATGAAGTAGAGCTATGGGATACAGAAAATTTCTATGAAACCAATTGCCTAAAAGAATTTATGAAATATAGGATTAATTATACAGTATATTTTTGTGTCTGTTTCGCTTAATAAATGTAAATTCTTTAACACTAAGAGTGATATCTGGCACCTTTTTTTCATCTCCATTGGGAACCATAGTTCCTGGAACATAGTAAGCACTTCATGAAAGTTTGCTGAATGAATGGTGAAAAATATTTCTAAACTGGCATAAATCATAACATTATCATATTCAGCTACAAAATGTTCTTGCAAAGAATATAATCTAGGCTGGGCACGGTGGCTCACACCTGTAATCCCAGCACTTTGGGAGGCTGAGGCAGGCGGATCACGAGGTCAGGAGATTGAGACCATCCTGGCTAACACTGTGAAACCCCGTCTCTACTAAAAATAAAAAAACAAAATTAGCCAGGCGTGGTGGTTCACACCTGTAGTCCCAGCTACTCTGGAGGCTGAGGCAGGAGAATGGCGTGAACCTGGGAGGTGGAGCTCGCAGTGAGTCGAGATAGCACCAATGCACTCAAGCCTGGGCGACAGACTGAGACTCCATCTCAAAAAATAAACAAATAAATAATAAAAATAAAATAATAATCTATTCGCTAATTTGAATATTAGGTTTGAAACTTCACACATTGTATCCTGTTTGATTTCATTACTCTTTGAAATATTTATTCAACATTACTTCTGGCAATGCTATGTATATTTTTAAATATCAAATGGATGAACTGGAAACATATCTGCTTTCAAGTGCCTATACAAAGAGGCAGGCTGACATGCTGAACAGTTACTTACACCTACAGTTTTCTGCTTACATTCCATTATGTTCAATTATCTGAAACATGTCTACCCATGCATAAAATTATTAGTGTAAAATAATTTGTCTAATGAACACATGATAATGCTGAAATTTGTAATTTTCTAAATGTGTACAGCTCAAAAATTAATGTTAATATTGTGTTTCTCCTAATTCAAAATGATGTATTTTAGTAGAAGAGGCTAATAATCTAGCAGAATAGGCTTAATAATATAATCATATTTATTGCTTCCCACAAGGCCCATCCATGGGCATTTATGTTTTGTTTTGACCTAATTACCAAAATTCAGGTATGATACTCTGGTGAATCATAGAAATAAAATTCCCTCTAGAAATTATTTACAAATTAACCCTTTTAAAGATAAAAGTACATACAGGATCAATTTTTCTCTGTTCCATTTATATAATGATTTTTAATTACTACCAATATGTCAGGTATCTTGTCCTAGCTCATAAAGGCTCAGAAGTAATGTTTTGTTTATATTACCAATGCTATTTAAAAAGTTCTGGGCAAGTAACACCAGCCAAATGATAGAATAGAATGTCTACAGCCTTCATCTTCCCCGAAGCAATAATTTGGCAACCACCCAAGAAAAAAATTTGTTTTTTGTGGGAACTTCAGGACCCAAGTAGGCAATTGTGACACCCTGTTGGAGCCCTGGACCAAGGGAAGTGGCTTTGAGAAGGCAGACCCGTGCTCCAGTTAGCAAGCCTGCCACTGAGGATATGGCTACAAACTTGGAAGCAGTCCCATCCACTGTGGACTTTTCTCCATCCCTACGTAAGCAGTCCTGGAGGTAGTCACATCTATCCAAGAACTAGGCAGTAGCAACACCTACCTAACCCTTGATAACTAGTGTGCTGACCACAGGGACCTGACTGCAGACCTGAATGGACCCAGACTTGTGGTCTGGCTCCAGCACCACTAGACTGAATTTCCCAGTGCAATTCTGTCTGCCTGAGGACTAGGCAGGAGCCATGCCCATTTGTGCTTCCTATTAACAGGTCTACCAACTGCAGGCCTGACTATGGATACAGAAGAAACCCCATGATGTGTCCCTAGGTCTGCTGAGTCATGGTTCTGGAGAAAATCTTGTCTGGACTTGGCAGGGATAGATCTTTATCTGCCAAAACCAGTTTGTAAAGACTGTAAGAGGTGACTGCTCCTTCAAATGCACAGACACAAACACATAGCCACAGGATCATGAAGAGTCAGGCAAATGTGACAACCCCCAAGGTAACAAAGCTCCAGTAACCAATCCTCAGGAAATGGATAGCCATGAACTGCTTGATAAAGAATTTTCTTTAAATGTCTTAAATGAGTTCTATTAGCTACAAGACATCTAAATGGCATTCAAATGAAATCAGAAAAATAGTACACAAACAAAATAAGTTCAATAAGTAGAAATTATAAGAAACAACAAAAACAGAAGTCCTGGGACTGAAGAATACAATGACTAAACTGAAAAATTCATTATAGAGCCTCAACCCCAGATTTGATTAAGATGAAGAAAAAAATCAGTAAATCTGAAGACAGGTAACTCAACATTATCACACTTTAAAGAAAAAAGAATGAAAAAGAGTAAAGGGACTTATGGCACACTATCATGTAAACCAGTATATTATTATGAAAAGACAAGAGGAATAAAAGAAAATGAGAAGGAAGCATAAGGAGATAATGGCTGAAATTTTCCCAAATCCAGAAAGGAAAACGGACCTTCAGATTTGTGAAACCCAAAGGTCTTCAACAGGTTGACTCCAAAAAGATATGTATGAAGACACATTATAATAAAACTGTCAACGGTAAAGAAAGAGAATTTTGAAAGCAACAAGAGAAAAGCAACTTGTCACATACAAGAGAGCCTCCAGAAGACTATCAGGGGATTTCTCCACAAGAGCCTAAATAGGCCAGAGGAAGGAGAGATAATATATTCAAAGTATTGAAAGATTTTTTTAAAAAACCTGCAACCTAGAATACTTTGTCCAGCAACACTGTCCATTAAAAATAAAGGAAAGAAAAAAATTTTCCCAGATGAACAAAAACTGGAAAATTTCATCAACAATAGACCTGCCTTATAGGAAGTGCTAAAGGGAGCTTTTCAGGTTGAAATGAAAAGATAATCAGCTACAACACAAAAGCATATAAAAGCAGAAATCTCACCAAAAAGTTGCAAAAAATAAATTGTGGAAACTTTATTATTTAGGCTGAATTTGTGTAGAAGCAAAATATATTCAATTCACTAAAAATAGTAATTTATTACATTATTGTGAACCCAGGTATATATCAAATATCATCCTATTGTATTGGGAGAGATAAGAAAAAGTAATCTTTTAGTTACAAAATGTAAAAAATTCACTGTACATTTGTATTTCTAACAAACAAAATAGAAGGAAACAAATGGTGCCCGATTAAGAGAATGATGGTATTTTGATGAGAAGTACCATTGACTGCAGCCTGTAAGTCACCAAAATGTACAGGCTTACCTCAAGAATTTTGAACAGAGGTAACATACATTTCTTTATAACATTCAGTTAAATCAACCCAAATCTTAGAGTAGAAACTCATTAATCTGTCTGTCCAATAAGGGAATTAGCACCCTAATCTTTATGGGAAATACTCCTTGATCGCAATCTTAAAATCTGATTTAGAGTTGCCATGCAACTGCAGACCACTAATTGTATAGTTGATTAATCAAGATGTAGGCACTTGACCCAAATTGAACCTGTATAATATTCCACATCCTTGACAAAAGTAAATGTGTTTTCAGGTGGACACCTGCCCACTGAAAAACTTAAAGCCCTTTGCTAAAGTTATTATTTATATTTTTAAAAAGTTTGGATAAGAAACAGCATATTCTGGGGCAATCCTATTGCATACTATTATTATTCCTAACGAATGATGAGGATGTTGAAGCAGATAAAGGCAAAATGACATGTTCGTGGATCACATACCTAATAAGTACTATAACTGAAATTCAAACAAACATATTTTGGCTCCAGAGTCTGACAATTAACTGCCATATTCTGCTGGCGTTTGGTGTATTGTGGTCCTACTATATGTGTAGTCTATATATACAAGAGAATAGCAGAGAATCTTTAATCAATCCTTTTCCTCAGGTTGAAATGATAAAATATAATAATCCTAGATAGAATCTATAGTGTAGCAGAAATTTGCAAAAAAAAAAAAAAAAAATTCTCCAATTCCTGAGAGTTCCCACATGCAAAGATCTTGACATTAGACTTAAGTTCATAGCACTGCAAGGTGCTTCACAGCAAGGCATTTACAGTACAACACATCTTATTCTTGCTGTGGAATACTGTTTTCAGATCTAGAAATTCTTTTTCTCAGTCCTTCTCATCATTTTCATTCTTCTTATTCCATTGTGTAACTTCAGCCTTAGTTGTCATCTCTTTGATTTTTCTTTATAGCCTCTGTGTACTCTCTTTAAGTCTGAAAGGGTCACCTAAGAGTGAACAGGACTTTTCTCAATCCCTCAGTCAACTTGTTTAAATAAGAATTATACCTTTGCCTTTCCTACACAATGGAATCACAGCAACATGAAACAACTGATATGTGTCTTACCAAGGACTTTTTTTCTTGTAATGAATTTTGCTGAAATGTCTGTACATTTTTACTTTTCATATATTTTGACAAGCCTTTCTGAAATCACCACATGGCTACACAAATGCTAGTACAGAGTTTGAGGATTTATTAGGTACCAATTCTGATCTCAGTTTCAGGTAATCAGGAAACAGAGCAGTTGTAGTTTAGCTATTATGAGGTAGGATGATGCAATGAAAAAGTGGTCAGCAATTTTCAGGAATAAATTCAGAGAAATAAAAGTAATACAGAGCACTAGCAGTGACCTAAATTTCAGAGGAGACTGGTTATAAAAACATTATCACTGTCATCCCAGTGGAGAGCTAGTCACTGTGCACACAATGCACCTGCCCTCATCCCATCCTCCCCCTTAAAAGAGCAAATGTATTCACACTGTCTGTATCATCAACAATGATATATTCAGGCACTGCTTCTCTGGAGAAATGAGATAATAAGCAATGGGTGGAAAATTTGGCAAGAACTGTGGTAATTGCAGTAATCATAACAGAGATGATTCCCATTGCTTCATGTTTAAATGAAACTAATAGAAGTAGCTTATTTCCATTCCTAATTCATCACAAAAGTTCTGGCCCCTTGTAATAGATTTCTAGATAGTATTGTGCCACTACATATTTTTTATTTCTAAAATATGACCCAAATTTTTTTCAAATTATAAAAATCTATAATTACTTGTAGGTATCACCAATGGTCATTAATTCATTATGAATACAAAAATATTACCTTTAAAAGACTTTTATTATAACTAATTTTATCAATTAATTTTGGCTGATTGAAAATGTAATTGCATTATAACATATATATCTATATGCTGATTTTATTTTTTCTGACTGCTAGTTACTCTCAGTATATTCATGGGATCTCATTTATTTTTCATTTCCTTTCCAATTATCCATAAGTGAACTGTCATTTTATAATATCAGAAATCTATTCTGTATTTGATCACAATGAGAAATATATACCATTTATATGTATACACACATATACAGTTGGCCCTTGAACCATAAGGGGTTAGGAAAATCAGCCCCTGTGCAGTCTTCATATAATTTTTGACTCCTCAGAAGCTTTACTACTAATAGACTACCATTGACTTTACTGATAATATAAACAGTCAATCAACACATATTTTGTAGGTTATATGTATTATATATCATATTCTTACAATAAAATAAGCTGGAGAAAAGAAAATGTTATCAAGAAAATCATAAGGAAGAGAAAATATATTTACTATTTGTTAAGTAGAAGTGGATCATCATAAAGATCTTTTTTTACCCTCATCTTCACAGTTCAGTACACTGAGAAAGAGGAGGAAGAGGAGGGGCTGGTCTTGCTGTCTCAGGAGTGATAGAGGCAGAAGAAAATTTACACACAAGCGAACACATGAAGTTCAAACTTGTTGTTCAAGGGCCAACTATGGTAATAAACACTGCCAATATGCTTTTAAAAATATTATTTAATCAGTTCATTTCTATTCTTCCTTCCACCTCATATTCTAAGTAGTAAATAATTCACTAGGATCTCTCCAGCTTTCATACAATGTTATTTTCAATCTGGGGTTGCTGGTTCCATGACTCAATCCTAGAAGGAAAGGTACCAAGCAACAGTTTGTAGCTTGCCTAGGTTCAGTTTCATTCACTGAAAACCAGGCACTTCTCTACATGTAATATCATATTTACTGGTCCTTAGAGTATTCCATGGTTGACATAAAAATTAAAGCATCTTTCTTCCAGTTTTATCATCACTGAAAAATATTCTGTGGCAACAAAGGAAGACTTCCATATTAAGTTGAATTTGTTTTTCTAGAAAGCGACTTACGAGCACAGGAACTTAATATTTGTTAGACAATAGCTGTGAGCCAGACTCCCAGCAAAGTGCTTCACAGACATTTAATTCTTACTACAACCCTTGAAGAATAATTATTATCCACATTTGACATATGTAAAAACAAAAGGATAGATAAGTTCTGTAACTTGCCCAAGGTTACTATGTTCATACATGATTCAGCTAGTGTAAAACTCATGTAGTTTAACCTCAGTGTGTATGCCTTTCAAAATAACCAGATTTCTTTTTCTCTACATCCTTCAACTTGAGACCTAATGAAATTAATGTCCAATTAACTTTGGAATAGTGTTGCTAATATTTAAGTGTCAAAACAAATACTTGCATTTTATACTTACGGTAACAAGAGCTAGAGGGGTAGAGCATTATTGTTTGTCTGACCTCAAACCTACGTCCACATTTTCTCACTAGCCAGCCTTCATTATAGGGGCTATGAAAGCTAATTTCTCTTTGACTTCAGTTTCCCTCGCATCAAGGAGTTATGTGACACAGCTTTGTTCAATGAAGTATAATTAGACATTATCCCTGTCTTCGGGGGGAAAACTTTCGCTTTTTCTCATAAAAATAATGTAACTCCTAGATTGCTAGAATGAGAAGCTGAGCCAACTCTCTCCGCAAAAGGAACTAATAAAAGTGGACAGTATCGTTAAAAACAGCAATGTCCATGCTCCAAAAGTCAGCTAAAGGCATACAACAAATTGGAAGATTTAATTAAAGTAAAATTACTAAAACTTCTATGAAGGCAGTGAATGGTGTCTTAGCCTAAGGTTGCTCCCATCCCACTCCTACCCTCAGCCCCATTAGCCCAATATTTCAACCAGAGAGAGGCAAGCTGTGAGAAAACCTTTGCTGCCAGAGAAAGCTGACTTGATTTGCAGAAAAACCCATCCCCAGCAATGTTGCTGAAACAATAGTAATATTGGTTGCAATGATTCAAAGAAACCAACTTCACAACTAGTCTGAGGTTGTGATACGGGTTGTGTCAAGCAACAGATTAGCACACTAGCCAGAAATTTAATAGGAATATCCAGAAAATAAGGCAACTACACTGGGTCTGGATATGCTTCTCATATCTCTTTGGTCTAGAAGGCTGGTCCACATAAGCATAAGAGTGAGTGTATACTCAGGAGATACCAGAGATGGCCCTAGCTCCCTATGTGTCTCTGACTGAATTTGAGTCCTAGTGCAGAGAGGTGACATGAGGTGGCATAGCAAAAAAGTAAAAACTAGAACACACTTGTAAACTGCCTGAACTTTGAATGCATTCCTTAACATATACCCAGATCTACCGGCAAAGGGTGGAAGATTTATTGGCTCAAGGTGTGTAAGTATAATTTTGACCAATTAGTATCTGATCACTTAGTTATACTAACTAATCTCTAGATGTCAGGCTTAGAAAGAAAATTTAAAAAGAAATAAAAACCTGAGCAGAGACATCCATGGCCACACACTGAGGGAGAGACAGACTCTACAAAATTAGTTCAGGCAAGTCACTAAACAAATAACAAGCAAAATAACAACAATAATAAAAACCATAACTATAACCCCTGGGCAGAGGAGAAATCAGAATTCTGATTTGCTATGGTACATTTTCCAAGTCATCTACTATGCAGCCAAAAATGCGAGACAATCAGAGAAACAACAGTGTGTCACATACACAGTGGGGAGAAAGGAGTTGATGGTAATTGTCTCTGAGGGGGCCTGGATGTTAGATTTAGAAGATAAAGACTCTGAAGTCACAATTATAAATATATTCAAAGAACTAAAGGCAACAATGATGACAGTGGCACATCAAATAGAGAATGTCAATAAAGATAAAAATTATCAGAACCAATTGGAAAGTCTTCTGTCAAAAAGTACAATAACTGAAATGAAAATAAAACAGGGGTCGAGAACAGACGTGAGCTGGCAAAAGAATCAGTAAACTTGTAGACCAATAGGAGATTCTAATCTGAAAAATGGACAATTTTTAAAAATAAAAGACAAGCAATCCTCAGAAATCTTGTGCAACACCATCAAACACATCAACATATGCATAATGGGAGTAAAAGAGGGTGAAGAAAGGCAGAAAAGGCTAGAAAGACTATTTGTAGAAATAATGTCCAAAAAATGTTCAAATGGTGAGGAAAACTATCAACTTATGCATCTGGGAAGCTCAACAATCTCCAGATTGGATAAAGAAGACATCCATACCTATGCGCATCAAATCAATGTATTTGTTCAAAAACAAACAAACAAAAAAATCTTGAAAGAAGTGTAAGGACATGAACTCATCATTTCATGGATGAAATTGGAAATCATCATTCTCAGTAAACTATCACAAGAACAAAAAACCAAACACCGCATATTCTCACTCATAGGTGGGAATTGAACAATGAGAACACATGGACACAGGAAGGGGAACATCACACTTCGGGGACTGTTGTGGGGTGGGGGGAGGGGAGAGGGATAGCACTGAGAGATATACCTAATGCTAGATGACGAGTTGGTGGGTGCAGCGCACCAGCATGGCACATGTATACATATGTAACTTACCTGCACATTGCGCACATGTACCATAAAACCTAAAGTATAATAATAATAATAATAATAATAATAATAATAATAAAAGAAAAAAAAAAAAAAGAAGTGTAAGGAAAATGACTTACCACACAGAGCAGAACCACAATAAAATTAATATCTGGCACCTCATTAGGAATAAATGAAGAGCAGAAGGCACTGAGATG
This sequence comes from Pongo pygmaeus, assembly GCF_028885625.2. Classification (NCBI taxonomy): domain Eukaryota; kingdom Metazoa; phylum Chordata; class Mammalia; order Primates; family Hominidae; genus Pongo; species Pongo pygmaeus. The sequence goes on along the minus strand of NC_072373.2, from coordinate 149,181,889 downwards.
ACATATTCAAAGACCTAAAAGGAAGAAAAATAAGTCAACTAAAAATTTGATACTAAGGAAGACTCTTCTTTAAAATGAAAGTCAAATAGGCATTTTAAGATAAATGCTGAGAGGATTTCTTTTCTCCTAAAGAAATTTCTTTTCTACTGAAGGAATTTTTGCAAACTGAAAGAGAATGACATCAGATGGTAACACAAATCACAAAAAGAAACAAAAGACAATGGTAAAGGTAACTGTCTAGTTAATATAAAAGGCAGCATACATTTATTTTATTAATTTTATTATCAACTCATTTTTTAAAAATTACATAAAACAATATTTAAAATGAAATTTTAGTCCTATAAATTAAAAAATAAATATATACAATAATGCTGTCATGAATGATAGAGGAGAATATGTAGCTATTTTGGACTAAAGTTTCTATATTTTACTGGAAAGTATTAATCAAAGTAGAATGTACTAAGATATATATAATGACTGCTACAGAAACTAGTAAGAAAACAACTTTATAGGAGAATAACCCAAAAAGGAATTTAAACAGTCCACTAAAAATATCTGAGCAGAGACATCCATGGCCATACATTAAGAGAAAGACTACAAAATTAGTTCAGGCAAAAATATCTACTTTACACATAACAAGAAACTAAAGGAAGAACAGAAAAATAGCAAAAAAAAAAAAGAGACATATAGAAGACAAATAGCAAAATAGCAGGCATAATCATACCAATAATTGTAATAAGTGCCTATTGATTAAATATAAAGAAATTGTCTAACTGGATAAAGGATAGGTAATTGTATGCAGTCTACAAGAGACACTCTTCATATTTAATGACAAAAATAAGTTCAAAGAAAATAAAAAATACACACCATGCCAACAATAACCACAAGAGATTCAGAGCGGCTATACTAATATCAAATAGTTTTCAAGACAAAACTGTTCCTACAGACAAAATGGGACATTTTATAATGGAAGTGTTAATCAATAATGTAACAATTATAAACATAAGCACATCTAAAAATAGAGCCCCAAAATTCATGAAGCAAAAACTGACAGAGAAGAGAATTAGACAATTTTATAATAGATACAGACTTCAATATCTCACTCTCAAGAACTGATAGAACACCTAGAGAGAAAATTATCAAAGACATAGAAAAGTTATCCAACACTATAAACAAATTGGACCTAACTGATAACTAGTAAACACTTCATCCAGCACCAAAATACTCGTCCTTTCAATCACAAAAAAAATCCCCCAAGGTAATTAATACTCCAGGCTATAAAATAAGGCAAAACAAATGTAAAAGGATGGAAATCATATGAAGTATATACTTCAACTGTAATATAATCACGTCACATATCAACAGCAGAAAAAAAATTTAGAAATTAATCAACACACTTATAAAAAACTGATGGATCAATAAAAAAAAATAACAGGTTAGAAAGCTTTTTAAACTGAGTGACAATGAAAATACAACATGTCTAAATTTTGTGCTGCTATAATACTACTACCACAGACTTGATAATTTACAATGAACAGACATTGATTGGCTCCTAGTTCAAGAGGCTGCAAAGTCCAAGATTGAGAGGTTGGCAACTGGCAATGGCTTTCTTAACTGTGTCATCCCATGGCAGAAAGGCAAAAAGAGGACGCGAGAGAGAGGGCACGCGAGAGAGATAGCAAGAGGGAGCCAACTTCATCCTTTTATAAGGAATACACTCCTGAGATAACAAACCCACTCCATGATGGCATTAATCCATTAATGATGGCAGAACATTCATGGCCTAGTCACCTCTTAAAAGTCTCACCTCTTAATAACATTCCAATGGGGATTAAGTTTCCAACACATGGTTTTGGAAGGACACATTCAAACCATAGCACAACATATTAATTATGAGATACAACTCAAGCACTGCTTAACAGCTTTAAATGTCTACATTAGGAAAAATAAAAAAATCAATAACCTGCCACTGTGAAAATAGTTTGTCAGTTGTTAAAAAAAGTAAATAGAATTAGCATATGACTTATCAGTTTCACTCATAGGTATATGCTCAAGAAAATTAAAAATATACCTTTAAACAAAAACTTGAACATGAGTGTTCATAGCAGCATTTTTTACAATAGTCGAAAGGAGAAAGAAAATAATAAAGATTAGTGTGAAAATCAAAGTAGAAAACAGAAAAACAGTAGAATAAATCAGTGATATCAATAATTTTTTAATGATTAAAAATATGAGAATCCTTTTGCTAGAGAGACCATGACAAAAATAAAGAAGACACAAATTATCAAATTTGTAAATATTAAATGCAAGAGGAGGTCAGGCTTGGTGGTTCATGCTTGTAGTCCCAGCTACTCAGGAAGTAGAGGCAGGAGGATCATTTGAGCCCAGGAGTTCAATACCAGCCTGGGCAACGTAGCAAGACCCTCTCTTTAATTTTTTTAAAAAAATAAAGAATCGAAAAAGAAGACAGAACTAGACTACACAACTGAAAAATTTTAAAAGAATTGTAAGAGAATGTTATGAAAACTGCATTTCAACAACTTAAGACAATTTTAATGAACTATATTTCTTTAAAGAAAAAATTTATAAAAACTACCTCAAGAACAAGCCTGAATAGATCTCTGATAATGAGATTGAATTATTAATTACCAATCTTCTTGCAAAGAAAAGCTCAGAGCTCAATGGCTTGATCCAAAAAAGATCTTCTATGTAATCCTTAAAGGAGAAATAACACTAACCCTTCATAAACTTTTTTTAAAAATAGAGAAGGCAATGCTTCTTAACTTATTTTATAGTCGGTATTACCCTGATACCAAAAGACAGCCATATAATTCATTTAAAAAGCTAGAGATCAATATTCTTCATGAATATAGACATCAAAACACATCCTCAACAAAACATTAGCAACAAATCAGTTCAGCAATATCTAAAAAGGATTAGATACACCATGACCAAGTAGGATTTATCTCTACGATGCACGGTTGGTTTAACATCTGAAAATCAATTAATTTAATACAGCGTATTAATAAAATAAAGGGCAAAAAACATTCAATCATGAAAATAGATGCAGAAAAAGCATTTAACAAAATGTAATACTCATCTATGATTTAAATTCAACAAATTAGTAATAAAAGGGAAATTTCTAAACCTTACGGAAGCTGTGAAAAGCATACACCTAAAATCATATTTAATGGTGAGTAACAGACTGCTTTTCTTGTAAGATAAGGAACAAGGCAAGGGCATCTGCTCGTGCCACTTCCGGTGAATACTACACTCAGTGTTCTAGTCAGTTCAACCTAGCTGGAAAAAAAAATGCATTCAGATTCTAAAAGGAAAAGAATCTATTAGCAAATGACATGATCCTCTTTATAGAAAATCCAAAAAAATCCCTACCAAAACCAAACCAAAACAACCACAACAATAATAACAACAAAAAACACTAGTAATCATAACCATGTCACTTAACAATGGGAATGCGTTCTGAGAAATGCGTTTTTGGGCAGTATCATTCTTATGAGAACATCTTGGAGTGCACTTACACAAACTGAGTTGGAATAGCCTACTATAGACCTAGGCTATAGCTGAGGCTGTATGCTATAGCCTATTATTCCTAGGCTACAAACCTATACAGCACGTCACTATACTGAATACTATGGGCAACTGTAATAATCATTTTTGCATATCTAAGCATATCAAAACATAGAAAAGATATAGTAAAACTTATAGTATAAGAGATGAAAAATGGTATATCTGTATAGGGCTCTTAACCGTGAATACAGCTTGCGAGACTGAAGTTACTCTGGGCGAGTCACTGAATGAGTGGTAAGTGAATGCAAACGCCTAGGACATCACTGTACACTACTGTAGACTTCTGTATACTTATGCTACACCAAATTTATACAACAACATTTTTCTTTCTTCAATGATAAATTAACTGTAGCTTACTGCTAATTTCACTTTATAACCTTTAAACTTTGACTCTTTTATAATAACACTTAGCTTAATATACAAACATTTTACAGCTACAAAAATATTTTCTTTATATTCTTATTCTATAAGCTTTTTTCTTTAACTTTTTATCTTTTATTTTTACTTCTTAAACATTTTTGTTAAAAAGTAAGACACAAACACATTAGCCTAGGCCTCCTCAGGGTCAGAATTGCTGTCTTCCTCCTCCACATCTTGTCCCACTGGAAGGTCTTCCGGGGCAGTAACACACATGGAGCCGTCATCTCTTATAACAAGGCCTTCTTCTGGTGTACCTCCTGAAGGACTGCCTGAGGCTACTTGACAAGTAACTATTTATTTTTTTTTTTTGAGACAGCATCTCACTCTGTTGCCCATGCTCAAGTAGAGTGGCACGATCTCGGCTCACTGCAACCTCCATCTTTCAGGTTCAAGCAATTCTCCCACCTCAGCCTCCCCTAGGACTACAGACACATGTCACCACACCCGGCTAATTTTTGTATTTTTTGGTAGAGATGGGGTTTCACCATGTTGTCCAGGCTGGTCTTGAATTCCTGACTTCAAGTGATCTACCGGTCTCAGCCTCCCAAAGTGCTGAGATACAGGCGTGAGCCACCGCGCCTGGTTGTAACATTTTTTCATAAGTAGAGGGAATATACTCTAAAATAATGATAAAAGTATAATATAGTAAATATATAAACCAATATCAGTGATTTATTATAATTTTAAAAAATTATGTACTGTATGTATTATATGTGTTATACTTTTAGGCAACTGGCAGCACGATAGGTTTCTCTACACCAGCATCACTACAAACATGTGAGTAATGTGTTACACTATGCCATTATGATGGCTACGAAGTCACTAGGCAATAGAATCTTTTCAGTTCATATTATGAGACCATCCTCCTATATATGGTCTGTCCTTGACTGAAACATTATGTGGCATATGACGGTACTAATAAACAAGTTCAGCAAGATGTAAGAATCCAAGAGTAATATCAAAAAGGAAAATGAATTATACTTCCATAGATGGTCCCCAACTTACTACCGCTCAGCTTATGTTTCAACTTTACAATTATGTGAAAATGATATGCATTTAGTAGAAACTGTACTTGAAATTATGAATTCTGATCATTTCCTGGGCTAGCAATATGTGGTACAATACTCTTAGATAAGATATTCAGCACTTTACTATACAATTGGCTTTGTGTTAGATGATTTTTCCCAACTGTAGGCTAATGTAAGTGTTCCAAACATGTTTAGGCCAAGCTAGGCTATTCTGCATTGTTCAGTACGATACATTTATTAAATGCATTTTTGACTTGTGATTTTTTTTAACTTACAATGGTTTATTGGTATGTAACACCATCATAAGTTGTGGTACGTAGAACAATTATAAGTGAAGGAATGAATAATCTAAAAATTAACTCAGGTAACAATTTCACTCACAAGAACACTGAAAAGAATAAACTACTTATGAATAAAATTTAACAAAAAAATGTAAAAATGTTTTATACAGTTGCTGAAAGAAATTAAACAAGACTTAAATAATGGGGAGACATTTTATGTTCATGGATTGGAAGACATTATAAAGATACAATTTTTCCCAAATTGATCTGTAGATTCAGTATAATTTCTATCCAAATCCCAGTAGATTTTCCTTTGCAGAAATTTTCAGGTTGACCCTAAAAATTTATGTGGAAATGCAAAGGTTCCAGAATAGCCAAAATGATTTTGAGGAAAAAATGTTAGAGGGTATGAACTTTCTAATTTCAATACTTGCTATCAAGCTACAATAATCAAAACAGATGATGCTAGCATAGAGATAAACAAATGGATCAATGGAACAGAATATTTATTGTCAACTGATCTTATAAAAAATGTACCAAGGCAATTTAATGGGGGAAAGGATAGTCTTTTCAGCAAATAATGTTTGCCAATTTGATATCCAAAACTATAAATTAAGAGCCTTATTTCATGCTATATAAATTAACTCCAAGTAAAAAGTAAACCGAAATGTAGGAGCAAAAACCATACATCTTGTACGAGAAAACAAAAGCGTATCTTCATGATCTTGGGTCATAGAGTTCTGAAGTAGTATACCAAAAGCTTAATCCATAAAAGAAAAACTCAGAACTCGTCAAAATAATAATTTTCTATTTCAAAATATGCCATTAAGAAAAATGAGAAGATAAGCCACAGAATGAAAGAAAATAGTTGCAAATCATTATATGTGACAGAGGACTTCTATCCAAAATACATAAAGAACATGTATAACTCAATGTGAACACAAAACTTCCAATTTAGAAATGGGTAAAAGATCTAATATGCATCTCACTAAAGAAGATAATCAAATGGCTAAAATGCACATGAAAAGATAATTAGCAATATTTGCCATTAGGGGACTGTGAATTAAAACAATGAAATTAATACCACTTCATAACCACTATGATGACTATAATCAGAATGACAGACAATAACAAAGATTGATAAGAATCTGGAGAAGCTGAAACTCTCATTTATTGCTGGTAAGGATGTTAAAAAGTGTAGCCACTTTGTAACATAGACTGGCAATTTCTTAAAAGGTTAAACATAAATTTACTATGCAATTCAAGCAGTGGTATTCTGAGGAATATACTGAAGAGAAACAAAGTATGTAAACAGAAAAACATACATAACTGTTTATAACAGCATTATTCATAACAGCCTAAATGTATAAATAGTCAATTACTTGGAAATGGATAAACAAAATAGAATATATCCATACATTGGAACTCAGCCATAAGAACAAATGTTACTGGAATATGCTACTACCTGAATGAACTTTAAAAACATCATACAAAGTGAAAGATATCAAATGCTAAATACTATTTGTATAATTCCATTTACATAAAATTTTCAGAAAAGTCAAATCTATAGAGACAGAAAATAGAACAGTCGTTGTCTGAGGCAGGAATGTAAACAGAAATTGTCTGCAAATGTGCCTGAGGAATTTGTGGATGGGGGAGGCAGATAATGAGAAAGTTCTAATACCAGTTGTGGTGATGATCGCACAATTCTAAAATAGTAAAAGTCATCAAATTATAACAGTTATATATATAACAGTTGGATTTTACACTAAATAAAACTTAAAAAAGGAAAGAGTGGACTAAAGGTATCCTGAACTTTTCCCAGCCTTTTGCTTTAGTGTTTATTTGGGAACCAGGAGATCCTTGACTTTGTACAGTTACCCTTTTTAAAATGTCTACATATGAGCACATCAAAGAAGAGATAATTAAGCACAGTGTTAACAAGAAAAAGAACAGAGACAGTACTAATCTTTCCCCACTTTTTTTCTGGCTTAAATATGAAGGGCTCCCTGTAGCTACAGCAGCCATCTTGCAACGTTGAGGCAACAAACATGAAACTTAAACAAGCAGCCAACAAATAGAAGATGTTGGAGTGAAAAAATAGCATGGAGCTGTGTCATAGACAACCCCAAACATGATCTTACCTCCAGTTTTGCTACTTAAGAGAATAAATCAATCTTCGAATCCTTTTTTTTTTTTTTTTTTTTTTTTGAGAAAGAGTCTCACTCTGTCACCCAGGCTGGAGTGCAGTGGCATGATCCCAGCTCACTGCAATCTCCGCCTCCTGGGATCAAGCAATTCTCCTGCCTCAGCCTCCTGAGTAGCTGAGATTACAGGTGTCCACCACCACGCATGGCTAATTTTTGTATTTTCAGTAAAGATGGGGTTTCACCATTTTGGTCAGGCTGGTCTCAAACTCCCAAATTCAAGGGATCCTCCCACCTCCGCCTCACAAAGTGCTGGGATTACAGGCATGAGCCACTGTGCCTGATCACCCCTAACCTCCACTTTTTGTGAGAACTTCTACTGCTTGCATCACAAGCAGTGAAGGCATCAATGACATAGGCATTGACATGGACATAGATGGTGTCATATAATTCTGCTTGTTCATATTGAGAGTATAGAAACATTGCAAAGCCTAATACTGCTTCTTCTTAGTATTACTTGCCACAGCCTAGGTTTTCGGACTAGCCAAAGGCCTCAAGTCTGAGTAAGGTGAATGTATTCATAGCATTGGGCCAAATGAGCACTTGTTCAGCCCTGAGGGTTGAGAGCAGAACAAAGGCTCAGATTCCATCAAATCAGGATCTATTTGTCAGGGTTCTTCAGAGAAACAGATTATATACATCTAAAGAGATTTTATGTAAAATAATTTCAGGGAGGATAAAGTTGGTTTTTATGTTGGTCATATTTTACATAAAATCTATCTGTATGTATAATATGCTTATATAATCTCTATATGTATATTATATATTATATAACTATATTATATGACAGTATATATTATATATAATACATATGACTATATATTATATAGTATATATGTATATTTTATAGATGTATATGTGCATGCAGAGAGCGAGAGAGAGATGGATTAAGGAATTGGCTCATTAAATTTTGGAGGCCTAGCAAGTCCAAAATCTGTAGAATATACTGGAAAGCTAAACACTCAGGGGAGAGTTGAAGTTTGAGTCCAAAGGTGGTCTGCTGGCTAAATTCCTTCTCCTTTTCTTCCAGAGAGGTCAGTCTTTTTCTTCTAAGGATTCAACTGACTGAATAAGACCCTCCCACATTATGAGGGTAGTCTATTTTTCTCAAAGTACACTGACTCCAGTATTAATCTCATCTAAAAAAATACCTTCATAGAAACATTTGGAGTAACTTTTGACCAAATATGTAGGTACTGTGACATAGACAAGTTGACGTATAAAAATGAACCATCACACAGAAGCACAGGGCAAATCCCAAAGCTGCAATCATCAGGTAAGTGTTTTTTGTTTTGTTTTGTTTGTTTTTCTGACATGGAGTCTTGCTCTGTCACCCAGCAGGAGTACAGTGGCATGATCTCAGCTCACTGCAACCCCTGCCTCCCAGGTTCAAGTAATTATCCTGCCTCAGCCTCCCAAGTAGCTGGGATTACAGACGTGCGCCACCATGTCTGGCTGATTTTTGTATTTTTAGTAGAGACAGGATTTCACCATGTTGGCCAGGCTGGTCTTAATCTCCTGACCTCATGATCCACCCACATAGGCAACCCAAAATGCTGGGATTACAGGCGTGAGCCACTGCACCCGGGCAGTAAGTGTTTATTAGAATATCATCTGTGGACATGAATTCAGGACAGATGTGACAACAAGAACTAAGTATACACAAATCAAAGCAAAGAGACAAACACAGCCCTAAGATAAACAAAAGGGGTAATTGGACAATAAAGGTTAAGTAAACAGAAAATTGTAAGGAACCAAGATGGATGAAAACAGATTAGAAATGAAATATACAAAAGTATCAAAAGGCATTTAAAAAGAACGAGTTAAACTATACCAAAACCAGGCAGGAACACAGAAAGCAAGAAAGACAAAATTAAATATTTCAAGCAAAAAAGTATTGCCTCTTAAATATTTTAGCCTGTGAGCCCTTTTTGTGTGTCCCCAGTGTCTAACTGTAATGATATTTTGTACTACTAATAATGAATTTTGTTTGTATATAAAAATGATTCTGTTGAACACCTGCACTAGGCCATATACTTTATGTTGGGCTTTGCCTATTAATAAGAATATATTTCATTGAATTTTCTAGGATCTCTTGCTAGTTCTTTTTTTTTTTATTTTGAGACCAAGTCTTGCTCTGTCGCCCAGGCTGTAGTGCACTGGCGCTATCTCGGCTCACCGCAACCTCCGCCTCCCGGGTTCCAGCGATTCTCCTGCCTCAGCTTCCTGAGTAGCTGGGATTACAGGCACCCGACACCAAGCCTGGCTAATATTTTGTATTTTTTTTTTAGTAGAGATGAGGTTTCACCATGTTGACCAGGCTGGTCTCAAACTCCTGACCTAAGGTGATCCGCCCACCTTGGCCTCCCAAAGTGCTAGGATTACAGGTGTGAGCCACCACATCCAGCTGCTAGTTCCTATTAAAAGCAATGGAAAACACTGGTAAAATGTTTGCCTTGGTAGCTGTGCAAAGTATGGCTGTAAAACTGAAGCACTCCATTTAGTTTGTGTGGTAACTGAAGCACTCCATTTAGTTTGTGTGGGAACTGAACCTATAAACTATCAACAAACAAGTTGATTTAACCTGCTCTCTTAAGTGCTGAAGACTCTGGTTTTGAGTCAAGACATTTTTAACATCTATGTTATAAAGAGAGCTATATCTGCAGATGCACCTCAATTATAACCCCAAATTCTTAATATGACCAATGTGAAAACAAATTTTATCCTTCCTGAAATTTTTTTAGATAAATGTACAAAGTGTCTTAAATATTCAATAGTATATTAAATTTCAGAAACAAAATCTACTGAAGTGATATTAAAATTTTAAAAGTGATTTTTAAATAGATTAGATAAAGTCATTTACATTTGAAGATACACTATAAAATTTCCCAACAGCCATTCAAATTTCAGGTCAGAACTTAAAAATACAACAGATTTTTTTAATGCAATGATGGTTACCACACAGTGACTACAACCCAGCTTTTATATACATTTTGCACAAAATTATTATTATTGCTTCACTATGTGTACAAAAAGATTAGTTACAGTTACTAAGGGAAACGTAACTTGGAATTTTTTGACTTACACTTAAATTTTTTGACTTAAAGTTAGAAAGCTTGCCCTTAACGTTCTATTAATATAAGGTTTTGCAATTAACTTCCTTAGCAAAAAAAAAAAAAAAAAAAAAGTAAAAATAAAGCTCTGCAAACATTTTTAAACTCATAATTCACTCGTAATGGGTTTTCTCTGAATGTATGGTATGAAATTCAGTGAGCAAAATTTTAAATGTCTTATTATGTATCCTTTTATGAATTTGTGCTCATTATAATAAATGCAGCTGTTATACTTTTCCCTTTCCCAAAATTTGTCACCTGAAATAAAAATCAATTTCATGATTTAAAGGGCCAGACGTTTTAGTATAAAAGTCCTGAAAGAAGCCATATGAATCCACGGGAAATAGTGATGAGGCATTGTTCAGGCACAAGGCCTTCAAGGTCCTCCCATTCACTTCTTAATTTTGCTTCAGGGCAGGAAGAAATCATTCTCGCTCTTATTTTTTCAGAACTGCATCTGTTGCTTCTTCAAGACATTTACCATTTTGTACTTTATATTAGATGCTTCTAGAGTTCAGAATTCTATCACTTTGTACTTTTTATTGGATGCTTCTAGAGTTCAGAACTCAACTTTGGGATCCTGTAATACCTACACAAGTGATTTGAGTACATGCTTAGTCATATTTGTTGAAACCAAGTAAGAATTTTGCTATATTCTGCCACCAAACTCTGTGTTCTTTACAAATCTACCACTCTTACAAATTGTCCCTCAAACCGTGAGCTTCATAAAGGATGGGAACCTGTATTCACTGTAAATCTCAGTACTTAGGGCACTGTTCAGTTTATTTACTAACACATAATATATATGTTTTGAATGTGGTGATTTTATCAATGTAGATGTTCCATCATCTTTCCCAGATAGCAGGAAAAATGAATTATTAGCTTCATGAGGTCACAGAGCCAATAAAATTCTAATCAGAATTCAAACCGTTATTTTTGCCCTTGTAAAACTTTCAAGTTAAAATATTTTAAAAAATACAACCGTAACAGGTTTAAAAAAAAAAAAAAGATATTCTTGAAGAACAAGCTGAAAGGACTACTGTACTCATCATTTAAACGCATGAAGTTCTAGTGCTTAAGATAGTATGACATTGGTGCAAAGATTGACTGGAAAGGAATAGAAAGACAAGAAGCTTCCTGATGTATATCTAGACACTTGTTTTATTATAAAGTTGTGTGATGGAATGCATTAATATTTGCCAAAATTTGCCAGCCTTCTCTGCACAAATAATACGTATACATAATTGTTGAATTGTTGGCCATGTACTAGCTTTGGCCAATAAAATATGAGCAAAAGTTAGTATCACTTCAGGGCAAAAGATTTAAGAGTTTGCCTCCCTTCTCCTTTCCCCTCTGCTACAAAGACCAGCAAAGTTCCAGGTAGAGGCTGTGACATAAAGCCAGTGCCCACTCATGATGAACAAATGTAAATGAGAAATAAACTTTCTGGTTTTTGAGATGCTTAAATTTGGGGGGTTATTTGTTACAGAAAACCTTAATATTTTCTGAATTCTATGAGTTTGCACAGTATAGCGGTAGGGATATTATCTGTAGTCTTTTTGTTTATTTATGCTAAAATAAAAGTAGCTTTATATCGGAAAGAATTTTTAGAACTCTTCACTACCTCACATCATACACAAAAATTAATTCTTAGTGAGCTGAAGGTGTATAGCAAAACAAAAATATGTTTTAGCAGACATAACACATATTTATGATGCTGAGTGACTTTCTAAACAAAACACAAAAAGAAAATCTGTAGAAAGACTAAAACATTGCACTATACTACATAAGAATTAAAACGTCTCTCCATCAAAATACACTATTAAAAGCCTCAAAGTAAAAAAAAAAAAAAAAAAATGCTTACACCATATACAACTAAAGAGCTCATATGCACAATACGACACCATTTTTTTAAGGGCCAAAATCTTTAAATGGCCACTTCTCCAAGAGTTTTTCCACATTGACTAGTAAACACATGAAAGAGAGCATAACTACATTAGTAATTGGTGAAATGCAAATAAACACCAAAATATAACACCTTTACAGACCTACCAGAGAAGCTAAAATGAAACCAAAAGACAATACTAAGTATTGATATAGAAGTGAAGCAACTAAAAGTCTCTTAAACCCTTAAGAGTGTAAATTGGTACAACCACATTGGAAGAGTTTGTTTTGGCATTGTTGGCTAAGGTGAAAGTTATACTCTATCGCCCAGAACTTCCACTCATGAGGCATACGCTCAGAAGGCTTACGTGCCTTTTCTGGACTTAAAGAGTTGCCCCCAAGACCCTCTTTCAAGGAAGGACCTGCAGCCCAGGTGCAGAGAATGCAATTGGCCAACAGCCTTCAGCTGCCAACTCCTTTGTGGTCCGCCTCAGCTGCAGAGAGCTATGTTGATGAAGATCATCCCTCTTAAGGGCAGCAACTCATACCAGGTGACTGAATGAGGCTGAGCTCTTAGAGCCTGGCCGTTTAAGCCTTATTTACTTGCCTAGACCTGCCTGCCAGGTTTGCAAAGATTTTGTTGGGCCTTTATCTCAGTTCAGCTTTTTTCCCTGCCCAATCCTGCCCCAGCCCCCTTTTCTTCACAGGTGTTAGTACCTACAAAGCATTGCACACACCAAGACCCATCTCAGCACTTGTTTCTGGAGAAATCAGTATGTGGCAGCTGGTGTTAGAAGCGGTCTGAGAAAGTAACTGACAAGGTAGGATTTGAGGCTACATCATTCACTGCCTGGCTGGCAGTGGAGACGCATCAATAGTGGTAGGTGACACACAAATAGCCCCTGCACACAGGTGTTGATCATATTGTAAAACTTTCATTGGCAGTGAATTCAGAGGGTGTGCTAGTGAAAGAGAATGCACCTGTATCAGGCTTTGGAGACATTTAAAGAAAGCACTAGCTATTAGGTGCTGAATGACTATTGCTGAACACCATGACTGCTCTACAAAAATATCATGAGTAGCTCTGGGCAAGGAACTGGCAATTCAAAGCCAGTTGTGAAACCCCCAAGGCCTGTTGGGTTGCATACAAAGAGGCTCTTACCAACTGTATCTGAAGGAGAGGAGAAAGCTGAGAATTAAACCCAGGGCTTAATCCATTAGCTGAAATTCAAAGAAAGTTAAATCCCAACTACAATAGTTATGGGCCTTAGTTGAACAAAACTCTCATTACTCATAGACTTATGGGTTAATCATATATCTGATGATTAGCTGAGGGAAGAGGAAAAAGTCAACTTGGTTCGTAATATTATAGCCTTGTGTTAGTCCATTTTCATACTGCTATGAAGAAATACCCAAGACTGGATAATTTATAAAGAAAAAAGTTTTGATGGACTCACAGTTCCACATGGCTTGAGAGGCCTCACAATCATGGGGAAGGCATAGGAGGAACAAAGGCTTGTCTTACATGGTAGCAGGCAAGAGAGTGTGTGAGGGGGAACTGCCCTTTATAAAACCATCAGATCTCATGAGTCTTATTCACTATCACGAGAACAGCACAGGAAAAACTCATCCCCGTGATTCAATTACCTCCCACTGGGTTCCTCCCAGGACATGTAGGGATTATGTTATGGGAGCTACAATTCAAGACGAAATTTGGATTGGGACACAGCCAGACCATATCAGGGCTGAATTGTGTCCCCTGTCCCCCAAATTCATATGATGCAGTCCTAGAATGTAGGATTGTATTTGTGTATAGAGCCTTTAAAGAGGTGATTAAGGTAAAATAAGGTGAGAGTGGACCCTAATTCAACAAAACTGGTGTATCTATAAGAATAGGAGATTATGACACAGACACATATAGAGGAAGATGGCTATCTACAAGCCAAGGAGAGAGACTCAGAAAAACCAGTGCTGCCAACAATTTAATCTTGAATGTCTAGTCTCCAGAATTGTGAGAAGATAAATTTCTATTTTTTTTTTAACCATGCCATCTATGGTACTTTGTTCTGGTAGCCCTAGCAAACAAATACAGATTTTAGTACCAAGAAGTAGGACGCTACTCTAACAAATAACTAGAAATCTAAAAGTGGCTTTTCACTGAGGCTGGAAGAGTTTTGAGGCACATGTTAGAAAAAGCCTAGAATGCTTTGAAGAGATTGTGGATAGAAATATATATGTTAGAGATGATTCTAGTAAGCACTTATAGAGAAAACAGGAGAGCTATAGAGAAAGCTTCTACCTTCTTATATAGTCTTGGCAATTAAATGGCAATTAAAATGAACTACAGCTATATACAACACCGTGAATGAATCACACAAAATTTCTGTGCACAGGAAGTCAGATAGCAAAGGAAACAACTAAAATTTGGTATTAGTTTGCTAGGACTGCTATTGTAGGAATGGAGTTGAGATCCGGAAAGGACACACAGAGAGCTTCTGGTTGCTTGCCATGTTCTATTTCTTGATTTGGCAATAGTCAGGTGTTTATAATTCAATATACTCTTTTTGTATTATGTACTTCTTAAAATGTGTGTTTTATGTTGGGTACTCTATTATATTGTACACAAGTGGACCTCTCAAAACTAAACTCCCAAGTAAGATTGACTTACCTGGGCAGAGAGAGTGCTGAAGTACTACATTCAACACTGAGAGCATGTACATCCTTCAGGCAGTTCAAAAGAGAGAAGAGAGAGCTTCTCTCTCACTTCTCTCAATCCCAAGAAGGATTGGTCTATGCATGTTCTTTCCCTCCGCTGTCCCCAGTCAGATGTCACTCTGCTTCCACTGGGGGGGAATGAGAAATAGGGAGGAGAGAGACCAGGAGCATTATGCTCATGAAGCTTCATCAACATAAAAGAAAACATCAGTGGAGAGTAAGCAATGCTAATGCTTCCCAACGTTGTTAAAATAATTTTGTTATTTTAATTCATTGATCTTAACCATTAAACCTAAGGATTCCTGGGGTCAGTGGCCATTCCTTTCCACTTCACTTAGGAGAGTAAATTGGCAGTCCATCGAGACAGCACTGTGCCTACCTTCATGACTTCATTCTCCCAATACCATTCCCTTTGAGTATCTTCTTGTAACTTCTAGTGGACAGTAAAGATTAGAGTCCCAATTGATTTTAGGACTGAACTGATTTTGATCTGAAATTGATTACTGAGTATATTAAACCCCAAAGTGTATGTGAACTCTGAAGGTCAATTTATACCTAAAGGTGAAAATGTACTCTTTTCCTCATGTTCAACTATGTTGTCAGAAATAAGCAGTTCAGAATTTCTATAATAAAATCAAAAACATTAGGACAACGCAAATAATGCAATAATAAGATGTCAACTGAGAGATATTCCAATAATAAAATATCAAGTTTGAATATAAAGCCTCCTATAATTATCAAATTTTTAGGGCAAAATTTAAACCCAAACATTAAATCCCCTTGAAGATAGCTGCTAGAGCTCTAGACATTATTCCTGTGTCCCAAGAAAAAGGAAGGAAAGAGAAGTTGAGCACCCCTCCCCCAGTATTTTTTGGAGGATTCTCCAAGTCTCATATACCACTTTCATTTGCCTCTTGTTACTCAGAACTTAGCCATGTAGTTCCACATACCTGCAAATGTGGCTAGAAAATGGGGTCTCCTTTCTAGGGGACAACATAGAATAAATATCAGGATTATTTTAGCAAGAAAGAACAATGATATTGTGAAGGAACTAGAAGTGTTTGCTAAAGCAGCTCTTGTTTGAGATTTTTCCTCCTCCTTTATATGTAAAATCAGTTAAATTTTACTTTGCCTCTAAGACCTCTGTTTCTAACATGCTGGTACTGAAATGAAAAACACAATGGCCATATTTTTTAGTGAATAGGCATTTTCAGATTTGTTCTGCGGTGTTTGTCTCCACTGCCTTTTGCTGTAATAATGATTAAGCCTTAGAAACCTGTGAATGTAACCTAAGAAACAGTGGTAAATAGGAGTAATTTTTGAGCCTATAATTAAGTCACAGGAAATTAAGATTTAATCCTTCTCAAGACCTTGAAGCTTGCTCCCCTCAAAGTCTATCTCCATTTCCCCCTCTGGCAACCAGACCAATAATTAGGGTCAATCTCAGCACAACTTTGACCAGGGATTTTCTGGGCCTGCTGCAGAAGAAGGTGAACTAAACACCAAAGAAGCTGCATAACCTAGGTGTCAGGTACCAGCATGAGCCAGGAGAGTTTGCATGGAACAAGATTCTCAGGGTGCTCAATCAAGGAAAGGGGTCGGGTGAAGCATGAAATTGGCTAAGGGAGAGTTTCTTGACATGAGGACTCTTTCCCATGGTAGCAAACTCTTGACAAAGACCTGTGAGATAGTGCTAACCTGCTGTCATGTTAGCCTTGGAAGCTTGAAAAGCGATGACCTACTTTCATTGAAGTAGAAATGCAGAATGAACTTTTTGTTTAGCTAGAAATGTCCTTTTCCAACCTAACTGACAAAGCCCTACTCATCCTTTAAGATCAAGATTCAAATGTGTTCAATTACTCATTATACCAAATAAAATTAATCACTCCATTACAATCTTATGGCACTATTATGGTAATTTCTTACATTCTTCTATCTACCTGTATATGATAAAATAATAAAAAGTATAAAAAAATGGCAGGGGGAGGAAATGCACATTCTTATAGATATCTGCCAGGACTACCAGGCAGTTATTGTTGTATGTATGCTTGTGTGTGTTATGTGAGGTTCGTGGGTAAGAGAGACTGAGAAATGTTGAAATATTAAATATTTTATTTAAACATTTAATTAATCAGTAAATATAGATACATATAGGTTAGGTTTCTTTTTCCCCCTCACCCTTTTCTTTTCTTCTCAACCTAGTAATGAATAAGCTTTTGGTAAGACATAATAACTTAAAAATCATAATATTAATAATGCCAGTACGTTGAGTATTTATTAAGCACCAGACAATATTATATGAGTCATTTGTATTAACTCATATAACTCTCCCAGAAACCACAAGAATGATGTCCTATTATTATCTCCATTTTACAGGTAAATAAGTGAGGCCCAAAGAAATTCAGTAACTTGCTATGGTCACACAGCTCATAGGGACAGAGACATGATTCAAATATAACAACTTTTTAACTCATCTTCTTAAATTTTTAACAATTTACTGCCTAAAAAAGACAGTTTTCTTTGTTTAAAAACAATATGATTTAAGAAGAAGTCATTATAATAAAAAGATTTGTTGGACTATTGGATAGTCCTCTTTGAAAACATCTGGAAGTTCTAGTTCACATAATGCCACCATCATCAAAGCATGACATAGCTGTGTGTTTCCAGAATGGAGGCAGGGCCCTGAAGAGGAGACAGAGTGAAAGAAAAGACCAAGAGAACCTGGAATGATGAGGGGAGAAGGAAGAAGACCATTATGGTGGGTCTCCTAAACATACATCACAATTACGCTGTATCCCAGCCTGAGATGGAAAATATTTATGCAACATCCTCTAAATACCACGTGTGCAGGTAATCAACTAATAGTGGCATTGAGTTCTTTCTGGTGATAGATGAAACTTGTTTTCTTTCTCAGGCATGATAGGTACAACCTAGGGGTTACATATGAATGCAAGTTTGCCAACAATGCACCTAGCACAGACCATGTCTTTGCAGATACTAAGCATCTAATAAATATTTGTCTCCTTTAATTAAATTATGTCTTATACATTTGGTTTTCTCCACGTGAAGTTTAGCCTTTAATTTGACAGAATCAATAGGAAGAGGAGTCACACTTGTAAAATGTCAGTTTAAACAATTAACATGTTTATCACAAAAGCACTCATGATAAAAATAAATAAGATGAGATAATTTTTGGACAGCAGGGAATGTAGGAGAATTTTCTCTTTCAATCAGAGACAGATAATTTTCACTTTAATTGGGAGACCATGGGGTGTAACGAAACAATTTCTAGATCAGTGGTCTAAGGCTATATTCTAGGCCTTGATCTCCCATGAAGAGGTTGTACAATCTTAGTCAAGTTACTTTGGCTTTCCTTAACGTTCTAATATCAGGGATGTTGTGAGAACCCGATGAGATAACCCACGCTACAACCCTACACAAATGTTGCCATGTTGGAAAAGTATAAATGATTTTGTTGTTGATCACAATACTTGATGCACATTCAGCTTTCTGTAAGTAACTGCTGATCAAACTTAAGTTTCTTCATTTTAGATTTCCATAACCCCCATGTGTATGTTCTACTGATACACAAAAGTATAACAATAAAAAGAGGTGAAATATCTTAATTATATACAATACCTAAATAATCCTTACAACAACACTGTGAGGTTTCCATCTTTGATATCCTCTTTTCACACATGAGGGTTACAAAGGTTACATAACTGCAAACAAGGATTTATAACTGGTAGATGCTAAAGAAAAGATTCAGCATAGGTCTACTGGTCACTAACATCCATATCACTTCCATCATGAAATATTTCTTCTATTTGATATATAATTCTCTCCGAGTCCCTAAAGGAGATTTTATCAGGGTAGAAAAGATATCCACTATAGGCTCACAACTATTAAACAAGCCCCTAAATAATTCACATGTGTTTTAAAGACAAATGCATGTATGTGCACATATATCCACATGATAATAATCAATGCCATGAGAATAATGCATGTCTGTACAGAAATCTGTATGTTCATGGACCTGTTTCTCATTTGCTAATTTCTTTACATAATTATCTTCTCTTGTTAAAAGGAATGTAATGTGGGATGTTTTCGTTAGAAAAGTTTCTATTAATTTAAAGAATGTTCTGTTTGCAATACCACTGAGGTAATCAGAACTGGTAACACAAAGGAATAATAATATAACAAGCCAATCTTTCTATCATAATACCACCCTTCCCATAGCAGCTCCTCAAAAAAATGAAAATTTTTATTCAGACTGCAATATTTATTTTAAATAGAAATAGAACTATGTGCTGAAGTACTCATAAAAGCTCTGATTACCTGTGAATCCCAGAGGCAGCCATCTATACATTAGCATAGATGATAATTGCCTGCTTTTTGATGATGTGTACAAATTTGACATTCCAGCTACCTGTTTCCATGAGCAAATATAAAATATTTACCACTTTTGGCATCTGACCAACTAATTACCTTCAAAAATACAACCAGAGTAGGCATAAAATATAAAATTAAAACTTTTAAAATAGTTTTACTACAAACTTTAACTTTATATTCTCTTTTAATGCTAAGTAGTCTTTACAGGTAAAAGTCTAAGGGTATTGGAAGTTACTCAATAACCCTAGAAAAATAACAAAGGTCATGCCAGTGGTTTTTAAACATATTTTATGTATTTAATTGAAAATCACATCGCCTTTACTTTCTTTCAGCATATATTGTACTTAATGCTAAACATTAGCCCTCAGAATAAAGAAATGAATAATATATGAGTTGCTCTTTATTATGATTTTGAAGACTAATTTAAAATTAATTTTCAAGACTATTATGGAATACCAAATGTCATATTCACTAGTACCTGTACTCTGCTTCCCAATTGCAATGTGCTGTTTGCCACAGCCATCTGTTCATATTCTCTCTCTTCCAACTTGAATATCGAAAGAACCTCTTTCAAAAGGGAAAGAATTAGGGATTCAAAGTTTTCCATGTTTTTGCAGAAAGTTCATATAAAATTTGCACCCTGTATGTAAGAATTATGCAAAAAAAATGTAGGAACTAACAAAAATTATCTGTGATATGCTTGGGTTTGCCAGAAATGTCTGGGATTGTATTTAATTAATAGTCTTATTGCACAAATGCTCATAAAGTTTGTAATACGAAGTCTACAGGGACCGTGAATGTGAATGCAATGAATAACTGTGAGGTGTAATATATTCTAAAAAATAATACTGGAAAAGAGTATTGTCTTTGTTTTTGTTTTGTTTTGTTTTTGGTTTTGGTTTTTTGAGACAGAGTCTCGCTGTGTTGCCCAGGCTGGAATGCAGTGGCATGATCTTACTGCAGTGGCGCAGTGAATGGAATGCAGTGAATGGAATGCAGTGAATGGAATGGAGTGAATGGAATGGCGCAGTGAATGGAATGTAGTGGTGGAGCTCACTGCAAGCTACAAGCTACGCCTCCTGGATTCATGCCATTCTCCTGCCTCGGCCTCCTGAGTAGCTGGGACTACAGGCGCCCACCACCACACCTCGCTAATTTTTTTGTATTTTTTTAGTAGAGGCGGGGTTTCATCATGTTAGCCAGGATGGTCTCGATCTCCTGACCTCGTGATCCGCCCACCTCGGCCTCCCAAAGTGTTAGGATTACAGGCGTGAGCCACCGCACCCGGCCTGGAAAAGAGTATTGTCAAACAAATGGAAGCTAAATGTCCAAGGAAACCTTCAGCACATCAAGATTATACTCATCAAGCAAGAAGGACTCCGTAATGTTTAAATGAGAATCTTTTGGCTGGTGACTGTGAAAGTGAGAGCCTTTTTAAGCAATTGACAGTTTCAAACTTGTGACATTTTGTCTATCCAGACAGAATAGATTCATAGAGTGAACAACTTTTTGAATCTACTCTATATTGAGCATTGTACTAATTTGAGGAAATGGAGAAGAAAGGAAAGAGGATACAAAGAAAACAATTGATAAACTGCTTACCTCAAATTCACTTTATATCCAATAGAAAGAATATATAGGCTAACATATATTGTCTGGAAAAAGAGAATAGAAAACCTTGTAATCTAGTAACAAATAAAAGAAGCAACACAAACAGCTCTCACATCCACCAATTGCAAAGTAATAGGCCTAATGCAGAAAAGCTCCTTTTGAAAAGAAATTTAGATAATCTAAAGATAATAACTTATGAATATATCATCAAGGTGTTTCCGTATTCCCAAAGTAGATTGAGGAGATGACTTTGACAAAATTTGTTATGTAAAAGTGGCAGGCATGGGATTATTTCTCTCCCTTTGCTGATAAGTGTAAATGGTGCCTATTTCCCTTACCAGGTCACTTGCTCAATGCTTGGAATAAATTCCAGAAGAAAATGTTATCTGCCTGTGACATCTCAGGTCCATTGATCACCATGGTTGATGTAACTGCTCAGGCCAGTTCCATAGGCATCATTTTCTTCTTCATCACTTTATTTGTGTCATACTAAAGCTGTAATTCTAATCAATTTTCAGGTAAAAGTAAACATTCTTACAAAGGGAGGAATTCTATTGCTAGAGGCTCCAAACAAATCAACTTTATTTCTATATCCATTACTCAGTTCAACTAATTTGAGACTGTAGTTTTTATTATCCATGTAACTAATTAATTTTTCTCACATTTGTAAAATCACTGAGTAAGACTGAATCATGTCTCTGATAGCCATGTCCAAAACTTTTCTAATTGGCATGAGCTGCCAACACCAAATCAATGCTACCATGACCCTGAACAATCAATGACACGCTCAAATATATTCAGGCTGGATGAGTGGCAATTCAATTGATTCTGCTTTACATATTCCACAATATTAAGCGTTTATTTTAGCACAAGTCAAGAACAACTTGAATTGCCGAGTGCCTACACTGAAGTAATGTTGGGGCAATGCAAGATCAGTAAAAGGCAGAGTTTCTGCCCAGGTGGAGATGGAAAGCAAACACAAGTGAAAAAGATTTAGGAATGATGGCATCTTCTATTGTTATAGATAAGAACAAACACATACCTCATTACTTATGAGAGAGTACAGCACATTGTTTCATTAATTGAAAATTGGGTGGAATAGTTATCCGAGACAAAAAAAAAGTGTCATACACATACGCCCACGTATGTATATATATTTAAAGTTATTTGTCCATTATTGAAAAGAGATTACTCTAAAAGGTACCCAAGGGAGCAAAAAAGGAGACACTAATGTCCTTTTTTCTTTCCCAGACCATCAAGTAAGCCCAATTAAAGAGCTTGATATATCAGACAGGGTTTTAGTGAATGTGTCAGCATGGAATACAAGCACTGTAGCTAAGGAGAATGGATTATATGTTTTCAAAACCAGTGTACATTATATAATCTACCCTGTGGTGATCATGGGGTGAGACACATCAGGTGGGGCTAATCAAACAAGCTTTACCAGTAAACACTTCCATATATATATATATATATATATTTTTCAGTTGGAACCACATTTCCAAGAATAGCTTTTACTCAATTCAACAAACTCCTGTTTTTAACAGTTCATTTAAACCTTTTTTTAACAATTCATTACAGGCTGAAAAAAGTTCTTTAAAGCATTTTGAAATAGGCTTTGCACTAATGTGATAAGTGATATCTTTTGAAAAATAAAGTGAAATAAAATCCATGAAAGCATATGGTGCTTACCACTCAGACGTTTCTGGGTTTTTTTTTTTAATACTAAAATTCACCAGAGAACACTGGAGTTCTTAAGAAACAAACAAAAGTACTTCCATAGCTAGAGGGATGCTCTTGCTTCTCCTGTATTTTAATTAGCTTTAAGAATGGTATCATTACATGTTTTAGAAGCAACCTTAAGAGTTGAGTAGGAAGAAAACTAATGCTTATTTTGAACCTACTATTATGTATTATGCTGGGAATTTTGCATGTGATCTCCCATTAGTCTTGCAACAATTCTTCCAGGTAATACCATTATCCTACTTTACAAACTAAAATTTTAGAAACTTTCTCAACATCTCACTGCTTTGAAAAGTAGCAGGATATATACTCAGACTTCTAATTCAAATTAGAAGGTGCATTCAGATTTTATAGATGGGTAATCTAAAGTTCAGATAATTTAAACGACTAGCCCAAGGCAATGCAGACTGTTGAATAGGGTTTGAATAAAGACAATGTGACAAAGCCATGCCCCAGGCATTACCACTATACTGAACTGGCCTTACCAGCTGGAAAGCTTAAAGATGTGTATGCGCTTGTGTGTACTTGTGTTTCTATAACCCACACCATGGATATACTTGCAAGTAAATGGGGATATTATTTGGCATATCACATGTTCACAATTCTCTGCCCAAATCTCCTCAGAAATCATGCCCCATATCCCCTCTCACATAGTTCCCTACTGTAAGCAACTTTGGCTGCCAGTCCGGCCATTGGAGGTGTCCAGGTGGGGCTACAGAGACCAAATGCACTGCGGAATTAATGATCTCTTCCCCACCTTCCAGCAGTGCTTAACAAATGACTTAGCTTTCTACATGAACAACTCTAAGGGACACTCTGCAGTTTCACAGAAATCCAGAGGGACTGAGCTTCATTTGCCCACAGAGGTACCTGCTCACTAACATGCCCTGCTTTGGCTCCATTCCCTTTTTTTCCTCCCTTTCTCACTTGCCAACTATTTCCTGGGACCACTTCCCAAATAAACCTCTTCCATTCAATACATAGCTCAGGTCCAGCTTCAAAGGAAACTCCACCTAACACAGTTAGCTTTCAGAGAGAAGGCAGAATTAGAACTGAACCTTGAAAAAAAAATAGGTGAAATTACAAAAGGGAGGAGAATAAAAGAAATGGAAGCCAGCTACAAAGCATAGTTGTAGAAAACCCTATGTCAATTTGAAGGTAGATAGAGACTAGGTCAGCAGATTGAGCGTGGTACATCCTTAAGAATGCCACAAAATCACATAAATATTGTTTTTTCTTTTTCTGGGCAAAGGCTTTAGAAGGGTTGTCATTTGCTCTCACTGCCACTCTTCTGTACTTAGGAAGATTAGGATATTTTTTATTGGTAACCATTTATTTATTTCCTGCCATATTTCAGAACAGATTTGAGAAGACTGAAAGGCCAATATGACTAGTACCTACAAACTTTGAAGTTCTTACTCTCCTGCTGAACTATTACAACAGTCCTATTGATATAATTTTTCATAATGTAAACAATAAGAGGAATAAGAAATAGACAGGTAAGACAGTGTTAATGCAATGACTGACATAAATTCCGAGTTTCCTGCTCACTCTGCCATTTAAAGGTAATTTTGTTAAAAAGGCTTTCCTCTCCTGCATTTGCCTTATTGCCTACTGACATATATATTTGGGAAATGGGGGTGACCTTTTTTATTTTTGTTTTACTTAATATGCTTATAATGTCTCAAAATTTTTTTTTTCTAGAGAAAGGAGGGAAAAAATATCAGTTTGGAATTGAGATATACTTCCTAGGAAATGTTTTTGATGTCTTGAAAATTTAGGGATGATGCACTAAAGCTTCAGCAGAAACAAAGTACAAAATATCTTCATATGTCCTTCTTAATCTTCAGAGTGAAAAGATAGTATTTTCTAGCTTTAGATAGAAAACTACTAAAACTGTTTTTGAAAGGCATATATTTAATATAACAAAGGATTGATGTTGCTCCCCTTATATCTTTTTCATTTTAAAAAAATTTTTAAATTCAATGTCACTTACCCTTAACTTGTTTGTAAAGTTTTAGAGAAACTCAGTTGCAGATTATAAGCACATATTTAACCACAATTTGCTTTGGGGCTAGCAATATGACTTTGCAAAAGTCAGAAATTGCTGAAGGTTATAAAAAATCTCCATTATGAGTGTTATTAGGTTTTGAGGAATAAACTGCTTTGCCTGGACCAAACTCTATTCCAAGGACAGCATTTGGAATTGTGAAAAGACTCATACAGTATTTTCCCTTTTCACCTTTCAAGAAATTGCACATGAAACAATTTGTTTCACTGAGAGCTCAGTGTTTATTCTACCTATATTAGCCCTAACTGACTGAATGATGTTTGTGAATCCTTGAGGTTTGTTTGATAACAAAAGTAGCATCCAATTCAAGCAGTTTCTTTCAAGCAACCTTGAGAAAATTCCTAAAACTGTAAAAGAGTGCTTGTATGGACATTTTGCTGTACCATTAGATGACAGAAATGGAAGTTATTACATGGAAATTTCAGCTGGAAAAGTGGTTTATTTTGTATTTTAATCCAAACATTGGGGCAAGGGATTGAAAGAATAAGAGCATTTTTATTTTTGAAGACAGAGTAAATATAAATTATTATGGTTTGGCAATTAAATTTTCTGTGTATGTTTCAAGGGTGCAAATGAAATGAGCTTTTTCCTTAAAATAGCAGAACAAAAATTGCATTTTATTAACATAAATCTGGGGGGCACTATTCTTTTTTCATTTTAGGAATTAATTATCAGTAACAAAATTTATCTATGTATGATCATAATTAACTGTAAAATTTCTAATCTTAACTAGATAAAATCTCTAAAAATTAATTTCTAAAAAGTTAATTTCTAATAAAATGTTATGGTAGGCAGAATGATGTTTACCAAAGGTATTCACATCTTAATCTCCAGAATTTGTGATATATTGTGTTACACAGCAAGGCAGAATTAAAGTTGTTCATGGAATTAAGATTGCTAATCAGCTAACCGTAAAATATAGAGATTATCCAGGATTAGCTGAGTGAGCCCAAGGCAATCACAAATGTCCTTTAAAGCAGAGGAGTAGGGGGCCATGAGCCAAGGAGTGCAGGTAACCTCTAGAATCAGGAAAATGAATTATCTCCTACAGAATCCAATAGCTTGATTTTTAGCCCAGTGAGACCTATTTTGGAATTCTGACCTCTAGAACTATTAAAAAATAAATTTGTATTGTTTAAACACAGTGTGTGCTAATGTATTACAGCAGCAATGGGAAACTAATATGTTAATCTGCAGTTTTTATTATATAAAATTAATCTATTTTATCATTGTGACAAATATTTAAGATGTTTTTGGAAATGTCGGAAAAATTTATGTCTCAATAGACAACTGCATTGTGTATTACATATCCAACCAGGTTCTCTGATTCTGATTCTACAGTAGCTAATTTACAGCTCTAAAGTTTAGATAACAGAAATGCAATATAATTCTTGTCTGTGCACATGCAAATTCTGTTCTGTCCTATACAGTTTCAATTAACTTTCCTCCCCTACTGTAGAAAGAGCTAATATTGCCTCAATTTACACATTTAATATTCCCAGTCTATAAATGTGTTTGTCCTTTGGATTCTCCTTTGAATTGGTTATAACACCTCAGTAGCTTTCTCATAAATGAGTCAAATAAAATATTTTATCTATGTTAATTTTTGTATCTCTCGTCATTATTGTACCTGTTTTTGAAAATTGTCTCTTAGCAAAAGTGACAGAAAGCTATCTCCAATTAAAATGAGAAAAGTGAGGAGGAGGAGGAAGAGAAGGAAAAGAGAAAGAAAGGAGGAAGAAGAAAAGGAGAACAAGAAATAAGAGAAAGATGAAGAAGAGGAGAAGAAGGAAAAAGAGAAGGAAGAGAGGGAGAGAATGAGAAGGAGGAGAAGGAGAAGTAGTCGTTAAAATTTCACTTATCTCAATGTACCCTGGAGACTTTGGGCTTTGGGTACAGCTAGGCGGCAGCTGTGCTCAGATAATGCCCTCAGAGGTGTGGCTCCTGTTTAGCTTTCTCCCATGGTGGCTTTATTCTCAGGCAAGTTCTTCCTTCATGAACCGAAGGATACTTTTTGGCAGTTCTAGGCTACTTGAGTCTCACCATATGTGATCCTAAATGCAGACACTCTGTCCTAGTGTCTTTGTCAATTTCCTCATCGATTCAAACAGAAATCTACTGAATATCTATAATGTGACTTGATATTACTATATCAGGGAATTTGGAATACATCAGTGAATACAACAAAGACCTTTATCCTCAAGGAACATACATCCTATTGAGAGAGATCTATTCTCAATATCCAAAATAAATGAGATTTTTGCAGCATACCTCAGAGATATAGCATGTTCAGTTCCAGACTACCGCAATAAAGCAAATATTGCAACAAAGCGAGTCATGTGATTTTCTTTGTTTTCCCAGTACATATAAAAGTTATATTAACACTAAGGTGTAGTCAATTTAGTGTGTAACACCATTATATGTAAGAAACAAAACCACAATGTACATACCTTAACTAAAATATACTTTATTACTGAAAAATCCTAACAATCACATTAGCCTTCAGCAGTCATAATGTTTTTGCTGGTGGAGGGTCTTGCCTTGTTGAAGGCTGCTAACTGATCAGGGTGGTGATTGCTGAAGCCTGGGTGGCTGTGGCAATTTCTTCAAAAAAGAAACCAATGAAGTTTTCCACATTAATTGACTCTTCCTTTCACAAAAGATTTCTCTGTAGCGTGTGATGCTGTTTCATAGCATTTTACTCAGAACAGAACTTCTTTCAAAATTGGAGTCAATCCTCTGAAATCCTGCCACTGCTTTACCAACTAAGTTGATGAAATATTCTAAATCCTTTGTTGTCATTTCAACAATATTCACAGCAGTGATTCCATCTCTAGAAACTACTTTCTTTGCTGATCTCTAAGAAGCACCTCCTCATCCATTCAAGTTTTATCACGAGATTGTAGCAATTCAGTCACCTCTTCAGGCTCCACTTGCAATTTTATTTCTCTTGCTTATTTGTACCACATCTTCAGTGACTTCCTCCACTGCAGTCTTGAACACCTCCAAGTCATCCATGAGAGCTGAAATCGACTTCTTCCAAAGTCCTGTTAATACTGATATCTTGACCTCCTCCCATGAATCATGAATATAGTTAATGGCATCAAAAATGGTGAATCCTTTCCAGAATGTTTTCAATCAGCTTTGCCAAGATTCATCAGAGGAATCCCTCTAAGGGACTATAGCCATACAAAATGTGTTCCTTAAATAGTAAGACTTGAAAATAAAAATTATTCCTTGATCCAGGGGCTGCAGAATGGATGTTGTTTTAGCAGGAATAAAAACATTAGTCTCCTTGTACATTGCCGTAAGTGCTCTTGTGTGCATCTCCATCAGAGCTCTTGGGTGACCAGGCAAATTGTCAATGAGCAATAATATTTTGAAAGAAATCTTGTCTTTCTGAGCAGTAAGTCTTAACAGTGGGCTTAAAATATTGAGTAAACAATGCTGTAAACAGATGTGCTGTCATCCAGGCTTTGTTGTGCCCATTTATACAGCATAGGCAGAATAAATACAACATAATTCTTAAAATCTCTAGGGTTTTCAGAATGGTAAATGATCATTGCTTTCAACTTAAAGTCATCAGCTGCATTAGCCCTTAACAAGAGCTTAGTCTATCCTTTGAAGCTTTAAAGCCAAGCATTAACTTCTCCTCTCTAGCTTTGAAAGTCCTAGATGTCATCTTCTTCCAACAGAAAACTGTTTTGTCTACATTGAAAATTGGTTATTTAGTGGAGTCACCTTCATCACTGATCTTAGCTAGACCTTCTGAATAACTTGCTGCAGCTTCTCTATCAGCACTTGCTGCCTCACCTCACACTTCTATGTTATGGAGATGGCTTTTTTTTTTTTTTTAAGACTCATGAAACATCCTCTGCTAGCTTCAAACTTTTTTTCTACAGCTTCCTCACCTCTCTTAGCAGTCATAAAATTGGAGAGCGTTAGAGGCTTGTTCTGGATTAGGTTTTGGCTTAAGGAAATATTGTGGTTGATTTGATCTTTAATCCAGACCACTAAAACTTTCCTCATATCAGCAGCAAGCCTGTTTTGTTTTCTTATTATTGATGTGTGCAATGAAGTAGCACTTTTAATTTCCTTCAAGAACTTTTTCTTTGCATTCACACCTTGGCTAACTATGTGGCATAAGGTGCCTAGTTTTCAACCTATCTTGGATTTCAACATGCCTTTCTCACTAAACTTGATCGTTTCTAATTTCTGATTGAAAGTGGGAGGCATGTGACTTTTCCTTTCACTTGAACACTTAGAGGTAATTGTAGGGTTATTAACTGGCCTAATTTCAATACTGTTTTCTCTCAGGGAATTGGAGGGCCAGAGGAAAGTGAGAGAGATGAGGGATCACTGTGGAGCAATTAGAACACACACAACATTTATCAGTTAAGTTCTCTGTCTTATATAGGCAGAGTTTGTGGTGCTCCAAAACAATTGTAGTAGTAACATCAAAGAGCGCTCATGAGTGCTATTTGATGCATAAGAGATATAATAATAATGAGACATTTTAAGATATTGCAAGAATTACCAAAACGTGACACAGAGACACAAAATGAGCACATGCTATTAGAAAAATGGCACCAATAGACTTGCTGGACACAGGGTTGCCACAAACCTTCAATTTGTTATTTAAAAAAAGATATCTGCAAAGTACAATAAAGCAAAGAGTAATAAAACAAGGTATGCTTGTACATAGCATATTAGAGGATGATAAGTGCTATGTTGAAAGCAAAGGTAAAGTAGTGAAATCAAGAATATTAGACGTGGAGGCCATCATTTAGCAGGTCAGATAGGCTCCACTGAAAGAGTGAGATTTGAGCACAAGCTCCAAGGTGATGAGGGAATGAGTCTTGTGTAGAAGTGTTTGAGGAGAAATCCAAAGAGAAGAAATAGCCAATGCAAAGGCCCTACTCTTAGGTGAACTAATTTCCAGGAATAACAAGAAGGCCAGTCTGGGTGGAAAAAGTAAAAAAGAAGAAGAGTAAAGGGAGGTAGAGGGGTGGAGAACAAATCATGTAGGATCTCACATACCATTTTAATGATTTTAGCCATTCTTTGGATAAAATGAGAATTTTTGCAGTGTTTTGAGCAGAGGAATGGCATAATCTAACTTATGCTTTTTTGTGTTTTCTATTTTAAATTTTTTGAAGGTACATAGTAGATGTGTATATTTATGGGTTACATGAGATGTTCTGATACAGGCATGCATGCATGCAATGTGACAGAATCACATCATGGAGAATGGAGTATCCATCCCCTCAAGCTAACTTACACTTTTAAAAGATTCATCTAGCAGCTGTATTGTGAATTGACTCAAGTGGGCAAACATAGAAGCCAATTAGGAGGCTGATTGCAGTTGTCCAGCTAAGAAATAATGGTGGCTTGCCCCACAGTGATAAGAGTGAAAAAGTAGTAGTGGTGAAAAGTGGTCAAATTGTGAATACATTTTGAAGACAGGGCAAAATGGGTTTTCTGAAATTTTATGTGTGGTGTGAGGGAAATAGAATTAAGCATGATTTCATAGTTTTGGCCCAAGGAAGTGGAGGGAAATGGAAAAGGCTGTGAGGGTTCTAAGTGTTGGAGGACAATCAGGAGTTTCATCCTGGATGTGCTGAATTTGACTTGCCTATTAGAGAATCAAATGGAGAAACTGAGTGGGCAGTTGGCTATGAGTCTGGAGTTTAGGACAGAGCTCTGAGCTGGTTATAAATTTAGACAGCATCCACATATAGAATATTTTTTCTTTTTCTTTTTTTTTTTTGAGATGGAGTCTTGCTCTATCACCCAGGCTGGAGTACAGTGGTATGATCTCGATTCACTGCAACCTCTGCCTCCTGGGTTCAATCAATTCTCCTGTCTCAGCCTCCTGAGTAGCTGGGACTATAGGTGCCTGCCACCACTCCCAGCTAATTTTTGTATTTTCAACAGAGATGGAGTTTTGCCTTGATGGTCAGGCTGATCTCGAACTCCTGACCTCAGGTGATCCATCCACCTCCACCTCCCAAAGTGCTGCGATTACAGGCATGAACCATCGCGCCTGGCCCACATATAGATTTTATTCAAAGACTGGATAAGACCAACAAGAGAATGAGGAGACATAGAGAAGATAAGGAGGTACCAATGACTTCAACATTAAGAGGTTAGGAAAAGGAAGAACCAGAGAGCATGACAAAGACGTGAGAGAAGGGGAAATCCAAGAGAGGGTGGAATATTGAAAGTCAGATGAAGAAACTGTATCAAGAAGGAGGAAATGATCAACTGGACCAAATTTCTTAGAAAGTTGCATTTGAGACCAAGAATCGGCTATTGGACTCGACAGCAAGGAGGCCATTAGTGACATATAGGAGAGGAATTTTGGTGGAGTAGCAGAGTGCAGTGCCTTATTCACTTACAATTAACAGAGAATAGGAAAAGGGTGGCAGTGGTTTGAGACAATTCTTGAACACACTGCAAAAGCTTGTGGCAGAAAAGGAATCAAATGATAGGTTTTGGATTTTTTATGGCAGAAATAATATTTTGTGTATAGTATACGTGAATCTGGTATATACAGGGAGGGATTAGCTTAAGTAGTGACAATGTTATTCATTTACAGAACCATGTAGGAAAGCAGCATTGTGAGTGCGGAAACAGTGCAGAAGTTTGGCTGTGGTGGGTGGTAATTAACAGCCGAATGCCTTCATTTTCTCAATGAAAAAGGAAGCAAGATCTCTGGCTGAGAGTGAAATGAGAGAGTAGGTATTAAGGCTGGAAAAGAGAAATGAGAAATAGTCATGAAAGCGGGAAAGTGAAGACACTTCGGATGCACAATGTGATGATGGGCTGTATTAAGTATCCTCTTGAGGTTCACAGCCATGAATTTAAAATGAGACTAGTCTTCATGGTTGTATGTTTTCCTTCAACTATGTGTAGCTGCACAGGTACAAGTACAGAGTGGGTGGGAAATTGAATTTACCTAGGTTTTTGGTTTGCCGAATGAGTTTAAAATTTCCAGGACACACGGAATATGTTTAACTTGTCTAAAATATGTATTGTTAAAGAAATTTTAAATCTCTTGGGTATCATCTCAGGGAAGAAAACTGTCTTATTCACAAAGTCTTACTTACAAAGGATTTTTAAGTCTCCCACATATCTGGCAGGAATTCAGCAGCATGTATTAATTGTGAAACTGAGTTTTAAAAGTTCATATATTGGCCAACTATTGAAAGGTACTTACAAGGGAGAAAAACTATGTCGAGGTAGTGCATTTTACTATGACAAATAATTCAACATTCTATTGTGTCAGCATAAAATGTAACTACATGTACAGCTGTCATTTTCATTTGTTGTTAGAAGTGTCTATGTTCAATTTCCCAAGTAGAGTGACATTATTTTAGGCAGATACTGTGTTTTATTCATTTTATTCTCTACTGTATTTAGCATATGACAGAGCACTTGGAAAATTCCCTTAAAAAAACCTAATAAACAAAAATCTCTGTTGATTAAGATGATCAGATTTACTGTTTTAGGTCCTATATTCCTATCTTGAAATAAAGCCCTCACCACAGTTCATCTAATATTATACAAATATTCAAATTCACATTGCAGATTTTAAATGTTCTTCAAAATCACTCGTTCTTTAAAAGCACATTCTTAAGTTGGAGTCACTTGTGAGTATTAGCTAAATAAAGAGTTTAAGTTCAAATTTCATTACTATCTTGTTTCAATAACTTAAATATAATTTAAATTAGTTTCTACACACACAAAATACTTAGTTTACAAATAAGATACATTACCAGGGAAGCGTCATGTCTACTATGATCTTTAAAAAAAATTTAAAATCTAAGGCAGGTTTTTATATTGAAATATATATCCCCGAAAAACAGTGTTTATAATGGAAATACTGACAGACCCATAACAATAGCAGTGCTAGCAGGCACCGCTATAATACCAAACGTCATCAGCCAATTTACCTCTTCATTCATGTCTGTTGCTAAGTGTCTAGTTACTGTAAATGCTTTAGATTTTGCATAATTTATGTAAATTATTAAACACCTGTTCTCTTCCCAGAAAACAAAGATATGGAACAGTCTCCTTAGTTTAATTGATTCCTGGCTTGAGTTCTGTCATTGTTTCCCCAGCAACTACAAGGGAGTGTAGCTCCCTAATGGTCAGATAGTGTTGGAAACACTCAGATGTTAAGAATTGATCTCTTAGGAGCATATATCTGTATAGCTTTTTGTGTGGTTGGGTGGACATGTAAATGAATAAATAAAAATATCATTGTTTCTATCGAATTCATTTAGAACAGAATATGTATGCTATCAATAATACTTATTGTAAAGCACTTTTGCTGTTTTTTCCTGCACTGACTTTTTTAATACTTTCGGCATCAGCCTTAAATTTTAAAAACAAAAAATCGATATTATTTTCCTTAGTGAGGCAATTCATATTCTTTTCTAAATACCCAATTCAAATTATTTTCTTTAAAGATTTCCAAATATCCAGTTCACAAAAGTGCACTTAATGTGTACAGAAAACTCATTGTGATCATTTGAAGCCTGTTAGAGAAGCATAGATTTTTGTGAATGTTCATTAATTGTTATTGTTACTCTCCTAGATGAAATGCTAAAAAAGTTTCTGGATCCAAATGATATTATACTTACCTAGCCACCCTAGACAGTGCTTTAAATTGTTTCTTTATTAGGCAGAAGTCTGGTATAGCCTAAAATTATTTAGTTACACTGAACCAGTTACACATATAATTTGTATATGTAAAATCTTTCCACAAAATTATTTTTAATACAGTTGATTTTGGAAATTGCTTTGCTCAGAAAGACATTTTAGAAATTATTTATGAAACATAAAACTGGTGGATCAATGGTTCCACTATTGAAGATCAATACATCTTCAGCTACCACAGAAGTCTAATTTAACCACTGAAGGGAATCATAAACTAAGAATCAGGAAGTAGGGAAAGAACCACCAAAAAAAGTGTTTAAGTTCCCTTTACCTATTATATTTGTATTTTTTGGCAGTATTTCCAAACTTTATCCCTAACTGTATGAAATGTTCAGTGTTTGAAATCAATGTGGAAAAATATGTATCTTAAGAATTCTGAATTAGAGTTGAATTCATATTTAGCTATCAATAAGGTAAACTCCAATTCTTAAGTTAATGAGAATTTAACTCAGAGTATCTTTTAGTCAGTCTAAAAAGAAGAAGATGCAAAGAGTGGCCATGAAAATAATAACAAATATAATACAGATGAGTCGAATGCATTCAGTTTTTATAAAAGATAAATTAAAAACCGACAAAATAAATATTATGTGATAAAACTCTGGACATTTAACATAAGTTTCATAGTGTGAAGTGGGTAGTAAACAAAATAAAACAATATACCTACTACAAGGCAAGCAGATTGTGTAGCAGTCATTCGTTGTTGTTGTTGAATAACATGCCACACAAAATTTCCGTAATAATCAGCAACAAGCATTTATTTCTTGCTCACATGTCTGTAGTACCCTGAGATTTGGCCTATCTTAGCTGGGCTCCTCCTCCAGGCTGGCTTTCCAGATGTGAAATGGGTCTACATGTCTCTCATCACCCTGAACCATTGGGTACCCAAAGTATGAGCTTCTCACAGTCAAAGGCAGGAGCAAAGGGAGCAAGCCCACCTACCCACACAAGCATATCTTAAGCCCCTGTTCACATGTTGTCAGCTAACATCCTATTGCAAAATAAGCTACATGGTCAAACCCAGCATCAATAGGATGAAGATAAGGAGGGACAGAGTGAATATTTGCAGAACAAAATTTTAATCTGTCACAGGCAGCTGTTATTATTTTAAATGCAACTATAAACTGAGTCTGCATTAAAAGATGTCTAATGCCTGGTTCAAAATGAGCATCTCTAGTCAGGTTGAAAAAGAAAACATTCAGCTATTTTAATGAAATAAATCCCATTTCTGCTCAATATTAGCATATATGTGCATGATTATATGTATGTGTGTCTAAAGAAGAAAGATTTCTTTTAGAAATATTTTTTAGATTACATTGCTATCATTCAAAAGATTTGCTCAGTCCACGACCTATCACATGTGTTTCTGAGTGCTGCCTGTTAATGAATAGGGATGGTCTCTTTGTATCAATTTTCTCCAATATGACACTACACACTGCCTAACTCCCACCTTCCCACCCATCATATTGGATTCACCAGAAGGTAATATCTATTACAAGTTGGACCAATTAAATGATCTCTTCTTTTCATTTTAAATTAAATATAAAAGGCATTGTTCAGCTTAGATTTGACATTCTGATGGAAGGACCTGGTTCATACTGGGCGTTGCCCTGTATTTATTACAAAGCAGATAGCAGAGAAACAGAAGAAAGAGAAGATCTGACTCCCTTCCTGGAGCTTTTTGATTCCTGGTCCATCTCTAAGAAAGCCTGGCCCTTCTTGGGCTCAATGAGGTAACCTAACACCATTCTAAATAATTGATTTTATTTTGGATAAACAAAGGTGATATTCTACTTGTACATCCAAGGTAACCTTGGTTCAAAGAAGAAAATTCTTGTGTTTAGGTTTAAAGTGAGCAAATCAATAACCACCAATGAAAAGCAATAAAACTATCCCTCAAGTATTTCCAGTTTACTGCCATTTATATAGCCTGTTACCTATATGATTCTCATTTGAATTTCAACAAAGCAAAACTAAATTCAACTCTGTGGAGTAGTTAGTGCGTACAGGATTACCTACATTTAATATATAGTAAAGTATTAATTAATTCTGTAAAATATACATAAAACATTTTAATAAGTATGCTCAGGTAATTAATTTCAGAGAGTGTTTCTAAAGCATGTATTTGCTCTTCTTTACCAGAACTCCTAAAAATACCTAAATACAGGACGAGCTTATTTACTAGCACTTCATACTGTGTAGTTGAATTAGCAAAAAATACCATGTAATACATTTACCTAATTGCGTAGCCCACATGTCCTCTGAATTTCCTTTGTTTCCCTAATCTTTTGAAAAAAATGAAAGGTTTGGTGTGCTACTTCTTGTGCTTTCTCACTAAAGTTATGACTCAACTCCTATCTCCCGACCCTGTAGTGGACCTTGGCTCCCACCCATGACCAGCGGAACCTCATTTCATGGTCTACGTGATAGGCTGCTGTTGCACTTTGCTTGGTTTTCAGAAGATATAAAGTAGAGCTCAACTGCTTCCTTTGTTTCCCAAGCACAGCACACAAGATTTTAATATGCATGTACATTTTTTTACTGAAGGGTTAAGATAACTTCAAGAGGAAATTTCCATACAAGCTGGAAAATCTTAAATTTCTAGCCAACTCTGAATTTTCTGTGAGTCTAAATAATGGAGGAATCGAAATACTGAGGCTTCCATAGGAAAGGAAGTCTTCTGTGGATACTTCTTCTAATCTGCACTTTCTTCTTCTCTCATAGGTGCATGTCCCTTCTCAAAGAATCTCCTGATTCACGTCTCACTCCCAGTCCCTCAGAAAAACTCCAATCCTCTCCATAGGACAAAATCTCAGTCTCTGGATTTATTAAATATTTGCTTCACTTTCTTCAGCTCTATCTAAGAGTGTTATTATAAGGACACAATAAATTACCGTATCCAAATGGCTTAGCCAAGTACCTGCACATAATGGATGTTTAATAAATACCATCACCATCATTTTCTTCTTTCTAATCACAATTGTCATCACCATTATTATATTTTTATGTTTCACATTGTAAAGAGCATAGACCAGGCTCCAAACTGCTTAGGCAAATATTCTGTCTTTTCCACCCTGCAGCTATCTGCAATTTATTTAACTTCTCTATAACATATTTCTTTATTTGTGAAGTGAATATAACAATAGTATCTATATTATAGGATACTTGTAAAGATTGAGCAGATTATTATATACAAATGCTTAAAGAGTTTCTGTCATGTAATAAACACAATATGTTTTTGTTATATTTATTGTGATTATTATCCACAT
This sequence comes from Pongo pygmaeus, assembly GCF_028885625.2. Classification (NCBI taxonomy): domain Eukaryota; kingdom Metazoa; phylum Chordata; class Mammalia; order Primates; family Hominidae; genus Pongo; species Pongo pygmaeus. The sequence goes on along the minus strand of NC_072373.2, from coordinate 149,144,843 downwards.
ACATTGCTTCATGTCTGAGTCATATAATCTCAAGTATCTTCCTCGGGACTGCCCAAATGACAATGATGTCCATCATTACCCAGTGACAAAGTTTTACTATGAATATCTGCCCCATAGATGAAGGAGGTAAAGCACACTATTAACGTTGCCTAATCAACATTCTCACCTGTGCGATCCTGGTCAACTTTGTCCTTTAATAAATGAAACTATTAAAGTAAGCACATCTATCAAGTATAGACATTAATTTACCCTTCATCTCTGGTCTGAATCCATACTGAGAAAAGGAAAAACTTTTATTTTTCCAATTAGCGAGGAGCCTGTCTGCTCTTTGAGTCAATGGACTCCAATTAGTGTGTGCAGAAGCATTTGATTTCTTTCCTGCCCTACCCCATTGGGCCTACCTGAATCATAAAAGAGATATATTAGCTTTTAATGTGTGTTCTTCTGGTTAATACGGAAGGGCAGGGAACTCAGTTCTTCATACCCATTTTCTCCCACTGATAGAAAGAGGAATGGGTGTGGAGAGATTATCAATACCCCCCTCCAAGCATATCTAGAAAATACATAAACGACAAGAAATTCCAGATATTTAAAACCTCCAAGGACTACTTTTTCTTCTTCCTACAAGCAATGCAAGTACTAGCCATTAATTTTATACTCAAATGAAATTTTTGTTGGTAAGTTCTAGCCTGGCTTAAACTAGATTCTAGGTTTCCTAAATGTGGTCTTTTCATAACCTCTGGTAGGATTTATCATAGCCATAAAATGAAGTGACTTAGTTCATTTTTTAGAAGACATAAATATATTATATTCTATTCATCTAATTATCTAATACCAGTTTAAATTTTCTACTTAGAGTATGCTTATAAATGGGAACATAGAGAAATGGATAAAAACTAAAAGATCTTCCTGTATTGACAAATAAAGACAATCTGAGGACCTTATTATTGAATTCACTGCACCCTTCCAATGGAATCTTTCTATAAGATGCCTAAAATTATACTAATATATGTTACTAAGAAATCAAGTAAAAATTTTGCATAAGCAAATTTTAAATATTAATTGTAATCCTTTCTTAAATCTCTCTTTTCCACCTCTACCACCATTAAAATTTTGAGGTTTAATTTAATTTGCTTAAGTATGCGGCAATAGAAAAGATCCAGTCACCCAAAGAATGCATTCCAGGGAATTGAAGCTCATTGTTATTTGTTCTGAGATGTAAGTATGCCTTGGAGGTATGCTTTAGAATCTATTCGGGTTTGCCAGGTGTTCTAACTCAGATATACTCTTGACTAGCATGTCATCTGAGCACACTGCCAAAAGAGAATTCTTCTGTTAGTGTCTCTCTATGGTGCACTAGAACACAATACAAGTGGTTGAATAGCAAAAGGAAATAAACCATACTTATATGATTTTCATCTATACTAATAGTAGAAAATTTTGTCAGACTATATTCTCAATAATACCAGCAGATAGCATGTAAAGCTTATGTTACATTTAGGGAATATTTCCTCTTGAAAACTTGCCAAATTTTATGGAGTAGATTTTACAGAGAGTATGTCCAACTTGGCTGTTTTCTTGGCAGACCATATATTTTTATATTCTGATACTTGTAATGGATTTAAATATAAAAACTTTGATAGTGAAGAAGTTACATGATTTTTAAAAATAATTTATTTGTTGTTAAGATTGTCTATTTTCATATTTTATTTCTTTTCAGTTTTAAGAGTGGAATCATCTGTCTGCAACATTGTCAGAAAATGTGGCTTCTAGAACTAATTCCCCTACCGACTATGTGGGTGTCTTGTGCAAGCCATTTAACATCCCTTTCTTTCAGTTGTCCTATTCCTCAAATGAGAATAATAGCATCTATCATTTCTGCTTTGTTCTGAAGAGCAAGGTATGTATGTGGACAAACTTTAAGTATATCAAATATTAACAATTATAAATCATTATCTCTGTGTGATACAGAGTTTGCACTAGTGAGTCGCTGTGAGTTATGGCTTTTGACTTGTCCATATCTTTTAGAATGAAAGTTAACTATTAGTAAATATCTTTCATCCAGTAACCACTCATGACTATCTCTAAGTGTTCCCACACTGGTCCAAATCAAAGAGTATAAAATTATGAGGCACATTTCCAGTAATCATTCTGCTTTAGGGCTAGAACTTTATTTTGCAAAATATATTTTTGTAAGTCTTTTTCCTTAACTTTTGCTTCTTTTTTTTCTCCCGGAAGCAAAATAAGTGCTAAATTTTTGTTGTTGCCAAAGTTTAGTTCTATATTTTCCTACATGTATTTTACATAGGTTTATTAATGAGTGAAATAGATTACTTTTTGTTTGTTTGTTTTATTCATGATATAAAAATGATATGCACTAGATCTTGTTTTATGTGTTTTTATTAATCTAGATTTTTTTCTGGTGGTGTATTTGAAATCTTAAAATTTTCCTGATAGAGTAATTAATGCTCAAGTAGCATTAAAGTAACAATAAATGAATTCTTATGACCTCATTGGTATTTTACCATTCTTATATAGGTAAATTACACTTTGATAGTTTCAACATTCATGATTCAATAATCACAAATACACACAAATTTAAAGCTGGCTTATAAATAGTGTTAACTATACAAGACTGCAGGGCCCAAGGCTTAAATAAAGAAGGGCAGGGGTCAAAGAAAAGGAAAAAAATGAAAAAAAAATTTACATAATTTTCCAGTCTCTGGAATTTTCCCCCAGTCTCTTTTTAGCCTGATCATCTGCTTAAAGAAAATAAATTAGGTGCTTCAAAGACAGGTCAAAGGCTTTATTTAGTCAATGTGCATGAGAGAACACCTGGAGGCCAGGTAATTCTCCAAGTTGAAGCAAAATTGAGCTTTATGGGGGTAGGGTGTGGGAAAGAGAGCAGTACAAGTCCTTGTGGTTTGGCTCAGTTAGCAGTTTTTTGTCTCTAACTGCTCTGAAAATTGTGGTTACAACAGCTGGAGATTATTCTGGTTTTTCCTGCCTCTCGTTCAGTATCATTGGGACAATTCCATCTCCATAACTGCCAGGATACTTATTTTGAGAGCTGTTATTTGCAAGCCTTGTGGTTTGTTGGTCAAGGTTCAAGAGGGTGAAAGTAGGGGAGAATAAAAAGACCAGGGAGGCAATGAAAAAATTCAAGAAGGCAAGGGTTGAAGGTTATGGAAACTGGGGACTCTCCATCATGTTTTTCTTAATCCTTTTGCCCATCTTTATCTAAAATTCTGAATTTCTTTGCCATCAAATACTATAAATGATCACTTTGCGTTGAAAAAATATGCTAGAAGTTAAGGAAAGGCTATGAAGTTTATAAATTTTTTGAATCTTTCCACAAGACTATGTTTTACAGCCCCTTTCAATTATACTCTGTAAGTCATTTATCAGCAATGCTATTTATTCATACTATGCATGTGCATACCTAGTCTTGATGCTCAGATATTTATATAATACAGAGGGCCTAGCTCTGGATGTCCATTGGAAGGAAGTTACTACATGGTAAAACTAGTGACTCAGTTACAGAAAAACATTGCATCCCAAAACGCATTAGAGAAACAATTCTTCCTCTTCTGCTTCTGGTAAATTTCACTAGTTTGAACAGATCTGAATTCACATATGGTTTCAATAAATACAAATGATAGAGAAGAATGGAATGGACTAATAACTAGAGAACGAACTTCTCAAAGTTTGAAAACTAACAAGAGTTTTGCTGATATTCAGTCTTACTCTCCAGAGCTCAAAGGACAACTTTATCTACATCATAACACAATGTTTTAATTTACAAACAATCTTCATCTACAACTATCTATTTGTTTTGATCCAGCTCTCTTTGAAAGAACCAAAGGCCTTTGGCATCAATTCCTGTTTCTTTCCTATATAGCCAGTGGATACTGGTCCTATTGTTTCCAGAACAAAATTTCTCTTACCTTTTCTCAAAGTGTTTGTTGGAACTCATTATTGACACCTCAGTATTTCAGGACCAAAATATTGTAAAAACATTTGAAAACTGTGTCAGCATGTATCCAGCTGAATGTGTCTTTGCTTCATTTCCTTTTTATAAAATGTAATGGTTTTTTGAATATTGCATTAATTGTACTGGAATGTGTTAACTGGTTAACTCTGGAAATGATTTTAACTCTTCTTGATTTGAATAACTAGACTTTGAACCAGAACCTCTCTGGGGTTCTTGCTGTTACAGAAAATGTATGAAAAAGATAGTAATTTAGCACCAAGTGCCTTATAATTAAGTTAATCGTTGTCAGCATGTAGCTATAAACCAAATACCAATTAGTCCTATTTGAATATCCGTGGGCTTTTCTGGTTGTCTTTGAGTTAAAGTTTCTTATTTGGGCAACTTACAGCCTCCCTCAGTGTGCATGGGAAATGTTTTTTTTTTTTTTTAAATTTAATGTGCAAATTAAATGCATATTTATTTTCTCTGTACAAATGAGCTGAACTGAGTTCTTAGTTCTTATTAGCAAAAGACAGGTTTTGTAATGCTTAAAATGCAACAAATTTAGGCGAGAAATCTGTGAAATGCCTCAACAGTCTATGAATGCTGGTTAGGTATTATTAGAGATTCAGTCACTGTTTAACAATCAATTAATTCCTATAGCTTCCTGTATTTAACAAAAGCCTATTTTTCCAAATTGGAGAAAACACATATATCAAAATGAGCTGCATTTGTATATTAACATAGACACAGAAAAAGCCATATGCCCATGCTGAGAGAATTATATTATCCTGAAAATGTTTCAAACGTATATTGGAAAAGGTACCCATGAGCAGACAGAGCAAATCACATACATACGAAGAGACTGACAAAAATTCAGAGAAACAAACATAATCAGAAAAGTCAAAAAGCAAAACCAAGACATATTCCCATTCAAAAAAATGTCTTAGATTGGAAAGAGCCCTACAGAAATATAGTACGTGTTCATCAAAATCTGTTTCCTCACCTTCTGGGAACACACTTAGACTATATTTCCCAGATTCCCTTGTAGATGTGACCATGTGACTAAGTTCTAGAGAATGGAATGAGAAAGAAAGTGGTGAGTTGCATTCCCAAGCTTTGCCTCCAATGACCTCCTAGGTCCCTGTCTCCTCTGGCTGAAGGGGAAGGATGCAAGCTCTATGGGGACCTTGGAAGGTCTGTGTTAAAGATGGCAGAGCTGCTGTGAGCCTGGATCCCTGAAATGGACCCAAGCCCCACCTGGATTCCCTTTACTTCCACTTGCCATCCACCTTGGACTGTTAATGGAAAGAAAGAAATATCTTGAACTATTATGTAAAAAGACATTTATTTCCACGGTATTTGAGCCATTATACATTTTAAACTACGTCTTTGACCTAGAATAATTGAACTAAAAGAGTGAAAGAGATGCAGACCTAAATGATACTTTTCTGGCTTCTGGTCACCTTTTCTAGTTCCTTCAAAGATTGTTAGATCTCGTGGAGTTTAAGAAAATGCTTTGATAGACTTCAGCTACCATGAGGTCTTTGCATTACAAGCCAAACTGTAGGGCTTAGTGAAAGAGATAGGATTGTGAAGTAAAAATAGCACTAGACTAGAAATTAGAAGGTATTATTGCTATGCATGATACTTCCTACCTGATGATGTAAACGAGTGACTTTTCCTAACTAGAAATTCTATTTTCACATCTGTAAGATAAGAGCACTTAAAAAATGATCACCAAATATCTATAACATCGTAGTTATCATTCTATGATTCTATAATTCAAAAATCCCAAATTATTGCAGAGATACTTTTTTGTAAAACAGACAATAAAATTAAGGAAAGTGAAAAATTACACCATATGGTTAATTTTTTTTTCTATATTTTCTGGGAGTTGTAAGATCAGCTTTAACCCTAATCTATCCTGAGTTAGTACCCATCTACTGTCTTATTTATTACAATTATAAAACAATAGGGTAATGTGGACAATTTCTAAAATCATTGTACATCTAATGCACCATGATACTAGGAGATAGCAAGTGCTAATCCTTACGAATAATTTGCTTATTGGAAGCTTTGTTAAACAGACCCTGCTTCTGGGAACAAAAGACTAATTTAGAAAATTATCTGGGTTTTGAAATACGATCTGTGTGATAATGAGCAAGTTGCTTAACCTCTCAGAACCTTATTGTCTTCAACTATAAATGGGGGTTAACATTGCCTCTGCTGTTGTTACAAAGATTCAGTGAGATTAGAAATGTGAAAGCTCCTAGTTTAGCCCTTGCCACACAGTAGCTGATCAGCATATGTGCTGGCTTATTCCCCAGCTTACTGCACAGTGTAGAAGGGTGTGCCAAACAGCAAGCCCAGCTCTGGCCCAAACACTTTCTAGTCACTATGAAACATTCAAGATGGTTAACAGAGGCTTACATATTGGCAGAGCATGCAGGTTGTGACAAAGACCAAATGGAGATACGCCATTTTAAAACTGACAATGACAGTGGTTGAATATTTTTTGGGAGTTATATAACTTTAGCTTATAGAAAGAATGAAAATAATTGCTTTCATTACTATTTTCTAATATTAAGCAACTATTTGCTTTCAAGGTGGTAAAGGTAATTAACATTTCCTGATCATCTACTAAATGCCAGAGGTGCTTCTTTCTTGGTTATAGACTTTAATCTGCATAACAAAACTTTCAAGGTAGGTCTGTCACTCCCATCATTTAGGCAAGAAAACAGAGGATCAAAACACCTAAGTGCCTTACTCTGGCCAACCTGCTGAACTCAATGTAGAATGAAAACCCACACATAAAGCTAAACCCAAATGTGTCTGGCTCTGAAGGCCATTTTCTTTTTGCTATGTTGCAATGACTTTCAATAATAAAGTCTACAACACCTCCAAGTTGTTGTGCTTTAATTCACCAGCAATTATTGTGCTCATTGTTTCTATAAAGGGAGTTCATGTATAAAAACTCGGAAAAACAAATCCCAGAATGGGGATGCGGGAGTAGTACAGCAACTCTTGGGCTTACTAATCCTCTCTAAGTGGTGCTTTGCATTGTGAAGAACACAATTGTTCCAAAATATTTCAATATACTTATTTATTGGCAAAAAGTGAGGAGGTAGTGGGAGCATTCTGATGTGTGTTCAAGTCAAATACAACATGGTGAGCATAGAGAGAAAACAAGACAAACTTTGTTGTGACAATTTCTTTGCATGATGTCATTTGGTTTTTGTTAGTAAAAAGCTATCAGTGACATCTGTTTATCCATTTGTGAACAAGACAAAGCCAAATTTTGCACCAGGTCTCTCTGCACAGGCTACTAAAGGAAGGTCTTTTGCAAGTGACGATGTGTCAAAAGTCACAAAAAACTGTTAAAATTCTACTTCTGCTGAGAAAATAGTGTACTTGATGGATATGTGGGTGAAATGTATTAAATCCAGATGAGAGTGGTATTTTTGTCTCCATTAGCAACAAACACCCAAGAGAATGAAATGTTTAACTTAAAGAAAAAATTGTTTGTGATCAGAATGGCAATTTCCTTGAGAGAGACCAAAATGCAGACAACTATACCACCTGGATATGCCTCTACATTTTAGTTTCCACTATCCCTCTGAATTATTACATGTGCACAAGAAGATGACTTCAGAGAAAGTTTTACTGTTATGTCTGGAAAGAATTTCTTCATTTTTCAACAATGTTGTTTTAAGAATTGTTATTTGGAAAACTTTCAGGAATTGCTGTCATCAAACCTACAAACTAATCTCCTTTTTAAATGATAGGTAATTTTTGAAATATCCTTCTATCTTTGGCTCAGCTCAGCAGAGTTTCTACATATGCTCCATTTGTATACCACTGGGCTTCATACTCAAAGTCATGGTAGGTTCCCACATGTTTGAGCATTGCATGCCTCTATTAGAAAACTCAACTGAAGGATTTAACTAGGTGAAATCCTTGGGTAGGCATTGTGACTGAAATGAGTGGTTGCATCTACATTGATACTAAATCATTGAGGTTTTTTTTTTTTACAATTCCACAAATCAGCAGTTTGTACTGGGCTCAGCTGAAAAATTATTCTGTTGATCTCCCTGAGATCACTCATGTGGCTGCAATCATTTGTTGGCTCAGCTGAAACTGAATGATCTAAGGTCAAATCATCCACGTATTTGGTAGTTGGTTCTGGCTTTTGGCTGGGGCATTGGGGCTAAGGGGGTCATTTGTTCTCTCATATTTCAGTAAATGTCCAGGCTTCTTCACATGACATTCCCAAAGAAGCAAAACCAGGACACTCCCATCTAAAGAATGACATCAAAGTTTTCTCTATTCCTGTTACTATTAATTTCTGCTCAAGTGTTTGCATTCCTCTCTTTTGTTTCCTCCCATCCACCAAAACTTATTTTCATTTCTTAGAGCGCTTTGCCCTCTTTTCTTTTGTGTGTGCCTTCACCATCCATCAGGGAAAGTTGTAGAGATTTGTGGGCAGTTGATTCAGGATAATTAGAATATTATCTATTTGGATTATTTATGTAATCAGATGTATCAGAAAAGAATAAAATAGACACATCTTTATTTTTCTCCTATAACTGCTTTCCTTTTATGTCTTCTTTCCTACCCACTAGACGGTATCTTCTGTAAGTCTCCCAGCCTTCAGGTATTGGAAAAGCAGTATTTTCAGGTATTAAGAAGTCCAATAAGAATTGAACAAAAGTTTATTTCACTTCTAATTTAAAACTTCACCTATTCCACAAGCTAAGACCTGAATCTCAAATGTATATCAGCATTGGATAAGGGAGAAGCAGTCAATCATTCATCCTCCAAGGATGAAAAGGAAGATGGGAAGATCAACAATGAGGAAAATGACAAGATCTTTCTTAATTGGGGCTGCTGTGATACAACTTCACTGCAAACTGTGTGGCAGACACCTAAATATCAGCTATTTCTCTGGCACAGCACTCTCATGGATTATTCCTACTAATAGAAAACTTTACCCAGCAATTCTTTAACAGGGCAATGCCTTTTCAGCTGACTTCTACATAGTTGACATTCTTAACTCCTACTCCTATAACAGCCCATTTCTTTTAGAGTGAGTCATGGTGGCAGCCACCTCCTGAGTGTGGTCTTTTCAAGAAAGCTGGCTTTGGCTGCTTTCTTTACTGATCACCCAACCCCACAGGTACCCAGACTTAACAAACTCTGGGAATACAGGCCATTCCTACTGTCTTTCTTCTGAGGCAATGTCAGCCAGCCTTTCTCCTTTAGCCTTTCAAAGTAAAAGTCAAGAACCAGTCCCTATATAGTCAAACTTCAGACAAAGATCAGTTCTTGAAAATCTGTACTTTTCTTTGCTCTGGCAGCACCCAGAGATAGGCCTGAGTTTCTGAAGCATGAAAAGCATCCCAGTGTAGTAAGATGTCAATCTTCCTTTCTGGTGAGCATTTTACTGTCCTGTAAGTGGTTTTCTAGATTCTTCCCTGGTTTGATTTGCATTGGAGCACCTCCCTTCTCTCCCACAAAGAGAGGGAAGAGAAAATGTCTCAGTGCTCTAAATGGGAAAGGCCTATTGAACACCCTATTACTTAAATATTTGTCTACTTAGCAATCTCCCCCTTTGCACACTTAAGTTCGGTTTCTAATGTAGCAGGCTTTCTGAAGTAACTATTGCCACTGTGCCTTGTTTATCATTTGTCTATTCTGTGTGGCTTTATATATTTGTATGTGCATGATGATGCATACCAGAAGACACTTTTCTCAGCCTAATCTGAAAAACAGAAGATTCTTTTTACTAGGTTGTATTTTGTGATTGGTGCTGCCAGCATTAATCTCTGTAGGATTCATGTTTTCTTGGTTGCATTAAGCAAGTTTCCATGCTTACCAATGCTTTTTTGTTTCAATTCTCTTTGCCTTATTTCATCAAAAATGCTTTTCTCTTAAGACCACTGAGCCTGTCAGACCAGGACTCAGAGAGCCCCTAGTCCTTTAACAAGACACACACTCCAGCAAGAACACAGACTGGTAGTCTCAGTTTTCACGTAATCTTTCTGACCTTGCTTGGCTCCCTCGCTACTGGAACTCTTAACCACCCAGCACAGCCTGGTGTCCTATTGACTGTCACATCTTTTAGAGAAGTGCTCTAAACCTTGAGCCATGAGTTTTCACATTTCTCTTGACTCTTGCCAGCTTTCATCTACATTCTCTGAAAACCCTTGTCTAGTATGTTCTCAAGAAAGCTGACTTTAGGTAGAAATGGATAGGATATAAGCTACAATTGTAATTTAAGAGAAAGCAGATTGATGTATCTATTTTGTTTTCCATTTTTTTCTTTACAATTTTCCTTTGCCAATAATTATAAGGTAAGAGATGGAAAAATAATATTAAATATGCAAAATTTCCAGTTCTCAGCCACTAAAAACTAAGACAAAACGAATAAATAAGACCACTTTGCACTTTTAACTTGTTCTGTACCAAATATGTCTGGATGATGGTATTCAGGACCATACCCAGACATGAATATAGGCCCTTACTTGTCTATATGAGATGTTAGACAGCAGAGAGTATTGGCTGATCCATTATAAACTCTACCGCTTATCCCTCTACATTATTCTAACCTGAACTGTATTGAAATCATTCAACTGTGTTCAGGCAAGTATCCAGACAAGACCAAAGGTGTGGAAAATACTATCTCAAAGTATACTCAGTTGAAATTGTCACAGCCCCAACTGTTGTGGGCTACTTTGTTTTCTCTCAGATAGAATATGCTGCAAAAGTGAAGCAGAGCTATCTTTCTCAAAATTTGAATAAAATGTTAGGGTTTATCAAAGTCTGAAGTCACCTGAATCTATGTTTAAATGTAAGATAGGTTGCCTCAATGGGGGAAGTAGTATTTGTAAATGGCTTTCTGATCATTGATCTCCTAGGGAGAGGTAAACCCTTATTTGCAAAGGTAATTCCAAGGTCCTGGCATAGCCTTTCACAATGTGTTCACAAGGCCATATGTTCTTGTAAAATTTGCAAAAACAGTGACATTTAGCTGCAATTGTATATATGTATTTACTATTTATTCCTTTACACTCCAACATCCCCTTGGTTGTACTTCACCTCTTGTCTCTTGGTTTTGGTGTGGCAGAGGCGGAACTAAGGTAAAGGTGAGTTATAAATCTGTTAATTTGGGGTTTGGTGGTTCACAGTACATTCTGTATATAGTTCAGGGATTGCTAGCCATCCACCCAGATGTAGGAATGTCTTCAGAATACTTCTGCCATCCAGTGCTGACCCACTGAGATTGTGACTGATGCTGTAAGGTCAATTATGGGATAGCTGTGTGAATGTATGCGATGGCATCTGACAGCAGCAGTTAAGTGGCTGTAGGTTAGAGTACATTTCAAATAATATTTAACACTAATTACTGAATAAGAACTCTTTTAAGTGTTCTGGTATTACAGCTAATATATGAAAGAATCTTGAAAGCAATTTTTCCAAATTTGATAATAATCTTAAAAGTGTATTTGATATTACCAGCAATAAGGTATGAAGCTGAGAGAAACTTTTCTAAAAACTATGAATAATAAAACATTTCAATCAACAAAAGATTGAGTTCTCTGAGAAAGATCAAATTATCTTACTTTTATTTCTGAAAAAAAAAATGGTACAAAATGCTGTCATATGAAGAGGTGATCAAAGGGTATACAGCCAAATGTTGGGGAAAATGTACATAAAATAAATAATACAAGTGTCTAAGGTACTTTACAAATTTAAAAAATATTTTTATTTCTCCAGATTTTGTGATATTCATGATTGCTTTGTAAAAATTTATAGTTTTTCATGATTTCCTTTCCTTTTCATTTTCATAAATAATTGTTATTGTAATTGAACTTTCTTTTAAAGAGGGCCTCACAAATTACATGAGCTTCAGGTCCCAAGAAACCTGGATTTGCCCCTGCCCTTATGGTATGTAGATATACAGACATAGATAAAGATAGATACATGGATAGATAGATTGATAGGTAGATAGAAAAGGTGAACAGCTCTCAGTTCACTTCAGCTTCTGAGAAGTAGTAAAATTAGTAAATGCAGACAGTACCCAGACTATAGAGGACTTTATGGATTAAAATCAATATTTCAGTGGAACCAGCTTGCACTTAGGAGCTAACTAGGAGCCAGTGAAAAACACGTAGATGACTCACATAAATAAAGTAAGCCTCATAATGGAGTACATGTGAAAATTAAGACAACAACAACACTCCACTTAAGAAAATTACCTGAAGAAGCCAATCCCCTTTGTAGAAATGGTACAGTCTCAGCAAATCCTTGGTATACATTAACAGGATGGTCTGTCTATCTATTCTTTCCTATAATTGACCCTGTGTTCTCAGTGAAAGAGAGATTAATTTAGGAGTCATTTGGACTTGGAGAAGATTTAGTCTGAAGGTAGATTGATAATTAAGTAACAGTTTTTCAATTTGAATGTTTTACTATTTTGACACTCAATAAAATTCAAATTTTTTAAAAAATAGAAATTCCTGTGTATATTTTTGGTTTTTTGTTTTGTTTTGTTTTGTTTAGGTCTTTTATGATTTCTGGATTGTCATTTGCTATGGTGCTTGAGTGAGACATCTTCATTGTCTCTTAACTTCCCAAAAGTTTAAACATTTCAGAGATAACATGATTTTGAGTAAAACCCAATTTACAAAGATGTACCTGAGGAGTTATTTTTTGATATTCTTTCACAAGAGAATTTCAGTTGCTAATAAGTTCTGGGCAATGTTTATATTTTGGAATAAAAAATATAACCTACCTTATTTTTATTTTTAAATAAACAAATCTTTGAAACAACATTTCCTAAAATCATGACCACATGGCATAAGATTTTAAAAACTCTGGAGGTAACCAAACCTATATTTGTATGCTGACATTACCCCTTCTCAGATAAGAGACCTCAGGCAAGCGGCTTAAATTCCTCAACTCTCATTATATTTCTATCTAAAATAAGTATCATAAAGGAACCTAAATCTTAGACCTAAGATGAGGGTTAAATAAGATCCCAGATGAAAATGTTTTAATGTAGGTCATTTATAAAATAATTAAAGGCATTGTAAAATGCCTTTCAACCTTTTGTTTTTAAAGCTAATTAAAGTTAACTTGTTGCTAAACTACCATTCTAAACTTTTAAGAAAAAGTTTTTAAATGAACTGGTGTGACTGACACAATATTGAAAATTTTTAAAATACATATAATGTGCAATACGTGCTAACTCAGATCTGAGTTATTTTCTTCAAAGAAAAGAAGGGCATGAACAGCCAAGCGAAAGTATTTTTCCATTGTAGAATCTACCTCCCTCACCATGACAGCACATCTCAGAGGTAATGACCCTTAGGATAAGTCAGAGTAATAAGACCCTCCTCTGTTTTATAGATGGCTTTTAGTGCAATAAGCAAGCAAATGAACAATTTATCTCATTACCACTGGATTTATTGGGGTTTGAGATTCAGACATTCCAATAAGGAAACAAATACTGTAGCCTCTTCTAAGGAACTCTTACTTAAAATATATTACACGCACACAAACATATTATATTTCTATTATTTCCTTTTTTCCCACAGGGAAAGAGAAGAAATGAAATTTTAAAGTTTGTACTTGATAAAGGAAACTATTAATGAACAGGATTTTGTTTTATTCTTTTCAACTTGTATTATTAATAATTGTGTTTTAATGAGAGAAAATAACATAAATGACTTATCATTATCCAAATTGTAATTTATATTTTTAAATTTAATCTTGTGAGTTTATGCATCTGAATCCTTTTAAGAAAATACTAAAAAAAATTTTAAATGATATTCTGAAAGTTCTGAATCTGTCCAAATGATATATTACTGAACAATAGTAGCAACTGCTACATAAAATAAGAGTAAAACTTTTTATTGTTTGAGTAATCAAGCACTGTATTAAGTATTTTATTACATTATCTTCTTTATTCTTTAAAATAGCCATGTAAGATGTTAATTTTAACATTTTAAAGCTGAGAAAACTGAAACTAAGATGAGATAAATCTCTTGTCTTAGAGAGCTACCCCAGGAATCGATCAAGTTAAAATTTGTATTTGAACTCAAGGACCTATTGTATGTTATTCTCCTCCAAGTTACCCAGAAAGAACCATACTCCAGGCCGTTGTTTGACATAATGATAATAGTTATATTTATAGATCCCATTTTGAAACCTAACTATGCCTAGAACTCTACTGAATCCTTTACAGACATGATTTTTAAAATCAGTACAAACACCCTGTCATTTTAGTACTTTTAGTATTTTCCTATCTTCATGAAAACTGGATCTTAGAAAAATTGAAAAATGTGTTGCCAAGTCACAAAATTTGCCTATCAAACCTACATTCTATATCACTACACAATTTGCCTTCCTCATGAATATTAGATAGGTATTGAGACAGCAAAGATGCCATAGTTTTCCCATAAATAGCTCCTCTTGGAGCCATCGGACTAAGTTATTGTATAAAAGCAAGTAATAGTTGGTTTATCCATTAAGTTATTTTTGACTAATCCATGACATAGCTAGGGTGACCCTGGAACATCCAGAGAGGGGACTAAAGAAGAAACAGAGCTGCGGGGTAGGGCCAATAGGGCTGTGGGTTAGGGAAAAATATTACTTTAAAAGAACAATTCAACTGGGCAAAACATTCAAGCTGTGATATCAGCTTGTGACGAAATAAAAAGCAAGATTAATGTACTTTAAAAAACAAAGCAAAAAACAAACCCTCCAAAAACTTGCAAATGACTAATATACAGAAAACAGGACCTTAGCTTTAAGTGTATTAATAAACACATTCATTTTCTTGCAAGAGATCGATAAACTTTAAAAAGGAAGATATCCCAAGCCTTTCTGATGCTGACAATTTTTCAAATGGTAACACATTAATTATCATTTTGATAATGTTGCTAATTCTTTCAATATGATTTAAAAGTTTGGCGATAAAGCAAGTTTTTCAAAAATTGTATAGAATTTGCTTAGAGCCACCTATGTACTTGATGTGAGATGTATAAAGTAGCAGAGTTTTTAATACAGTCTCTACTAAGTGCAATAGAGATCTTCACATATGCAAAATAGAAGAGCTCTAGAAAGGTAGTCTAAAGTTATAGAAATGCATTAAGCAAACCTTTATTAAAACACAAGATATCTTTGTCTCTCAGAAATGTTCAATCAAAACATTGAACAAGAAAAGAAAAAAGGAATAGAAAGTTGGCCATCACATTAATAATCATTGGTGTGGTCCATCTGGGAAGCAGGAGGGTTGTTTGAGACCAGGAGTTCAACTAGCCTGAGCAACAAAGTGAGACACTATGTCTACAAAACAATAAAAAAATTAGATGGGTGTAGTGGTGCATGCCAATTGTCCCAGCTACATGGGAGGCTGAGGCAGGAGGTTTGCTGGAGTCCAGGAGGTCCAGGCTAAAGTGAGCTGCAGTCACGCCATTGCACTCCAGCCTGAGTGACAGAGTGATATGGTTTGGCTCTGTGTCCCCACCCAAATCTCGTGTTGGATTGTTATCGCCAATGTTAGGGGCAGGACATAGTGGGAAGTGATTGGATCGTGGGGGCAGATTTCCCCCTTCCTGCTATCATGATAGTGAGTGAGTTCTCACAAGATCTGGTTGTTTGAAAGTATGTAGCACTTCCCCACTTCTCTCTCTCTCTCTCTCTCTCATGCCAGCCATGTGAAGACGTGCTTGCTTCCCCTTTGCCTTCTGCCATGATTGTAAATTTCCTGAAGCCTCCCCTGAAGCAGAAGCTTGTACAGCTTCATCCTCCATTCTTCCAACAGGCAATTCTAGGACCATTTTGCATGCTTCTCAGAGATTCAAAAGAACGAAGATCCTGTTGCCTTCTGTGGCAATGTCAATAATGCACACTTACATGGACTTTTCTTTCTTCCATCTGCCACTGTCTTTTTTTTCCTTTCCTTCTCCCATAAATAAACTAGTGGCATCAAATCTTGTCTCAGCCACTGCTTTTGAGAGAACTTCCAAAAAAAACAATGAACAATGCTCTGGGGGCATACAGAAGAGTCACCTGAGACTGGAATAAGATAAGCAAGATGTCTTTGGACTAAAGGTATGGTCAGCAGAATATGTGTTGATTGAATGGTTGATCAACTGAATGATTGAAGGAAAGAGTTATCATCTTCCTAATCTGAGCTATAAGCTTTTGATGACTTTATACCTACAGTATTCAAATTCTGTTTCTTCCTTTGGCTATTTAGAAATGCACGAGTAGAAAATCAGAGAGGGTAAGTGGTTGCAAACCAGATGAATAAATGCAGTTACCAGATGTTTGTTTTAAATTTAAAATTAATGTGGTGGAAAAGTACATAGTTTGTCAAAAGGGTCTATGGAATGGAAAATATTAATAAGAAGAATGCCTTATAAATGATGTACTCCCCAAACAGCTGAGTATACAAGATAAATTCATTTTCAAAGCCCTCGTGTCATTAACAAACTACTCATGCTTTTCTCACCAGGCTTATGGATTCTCCAGGACCTTCTCTGCATTGCCTCACATGGTAAAGATTCATTAACTTCTCTTCCCTATTTTGTTATTGTTTGACCCCTGAATTAATCTGTCTCTGTAGAATTTCCATCAGTATCGTTTTTTTTTTCCAGACCAAATTACAGAAGAGTAAATTCAATCTGAGTGACAAATGTTGCACACGTTCTCACTACTTCCAATATTATTTGGAGTTGCTTGTAAGCCAGCACAGGTCGCATGCAACAAAGCTTGCCATTTATCAGTAGTTTTTATGCTTTAACAGGATGCTTCATGGAGAGTTGTCTTACTGGTACAGGAGGAATTATCCAGGTGCTAATTATAAATTTCAAGTTTAGGTAAAACTAAATTAAATTAGTATGATTAGGTTGGAGTGCAGTAGTTCTGGGTGAAAATGAGCCTTTCTGAAAAGAGCAGTTTGCTTTCCCTTGTGTCACTTACAGCATATCTAAGGGAAAGGCATAAAGTTCATTTTTTAATTTCTGTATGAAGTAGATTTATTCATACAGTAAAGTGTTAAGAATCAGGTTTGCTAATGTGTGAAATGAATCAGAAACATACATGAGCCATGTGTACCTTCCAAAGTTTGATTAAATTGGCAGAATTTCCATTTGTGAGGAGTTTGATCTCACAGTGATACTCAATACATGCAATGTTTACAAATAAATTTTCAAGAGTCATGCTAATTATTATATTACATGAAAACCAAATTTATGAATTAGGCTACACATTTGAAGTTTAATCTGTGCATATGTATGGATTTTAAAATATACCTCTATTATAAATTATGTAGTAATCTATTTTGTAATGTTTTCATTAGAATTTCCACAAGTTATTTTCATCATACTTAACAGTCTGTTTTTTCAATGCATTTATTTTCCTTTGCATGTTCTAATTTCTCTTTCAAGCCAAAATTAAAGTCATTTTAAAAAATACCAGTACGTATTTTTTTCTTCATGTATCTCAGTTATTTCTTAAATTTTATTTGCTTTTTTCAAAAGTTATACCTTATGAGGCATAATAAAGCCTTGGTTCTGTGACTGCTTCTCATCATTCAAGGTTGCTACTCAGCTCCAAGGCAGATAACTAAAACTCCAATACTGCAAGACATTCCCAGAAAGCTGTCTTTAAGATTTGCTTCATTCCTGTTTTTACCTATTCTGAACTTCCAAATATTAAGTCAAAGAGAGTCCACCTTATCTAATGGTTTAAAAAAAAAATCACTATTATTACAACCCACTCAGATTTCAATTCTGAGTGGAACTAAATAGTTAGTGATGTTATTCTGCTTTGTTTGCTGCTATCTTGCCAATGTCCAGAGCAGTGGCTGGCACATAGTAAAAACTCAATAGATATTTTTAAGTAAATATAACATCATTAATTGTAGTCCAGTATTAACAATAATTATCATTTTATTGATTTATTACAAGTACTCTATGAAAAAGATCAGGCCTTTCTATTTTAATTTTGAGTTGTTCAACTAGACCCAACTGTTTTGTAAAACAATTTGAAACTTGGCAAATCCCAAAGCACAACTGGCAGGCTCAGCTTGGCAGAGCTTACCAGCCCAGCACTTACTCTTATGCTTCTCTACCCATGGCCCTCACAGTGACCAGCATGGGCCTGGCAACCAGCCGTTTGAAACATGTTTGAATTGTTGACACTGCCGGGCATATATTCATTTTACCCCTGTACCTACCTAACTTCTGCATGCTGAATTTAAGAGTCTGATCCTTTTTGATGGAGTCTAATGTGTGGCATCTCCCAAACACATAATTAGCTACATGTACTACAATAATACACATGTGCACTGATGATAATTTGGAGGGAGTCCACCCTCACCAAAGAAAAAGTATTAATGATCAATCAGCATGGTGAAGGAAGAGTCTCTGTCCTGCTCAGGATGACAGCAGCATTCTCTGCAGGTAATAATGATATTAGAAATATTTCAAAACTCTGAGTGGAAAGGATATCTAGCTTAGGGTACACTAGCTTGAGTATCAAGTAGACAAGACATATAGTCATCTGAATAATTATTTCTCACTCAAAATCAGCTCTGCTCCATGCAGTCCTGTCTATGATAGCAGGGATTACATCATCTTCCATATGTGGTTTTCAAGGTTGCCCTGGAAGAAGTCTCTATTCTAAACATATGAAAGAGAAAATGAATTACTTTGAGGGGTAAATTCTTATTGACCATACCTGGAATTAATACCTCAATTGTGTTCACATTCTATTGGTAAGAACTCAGTTGTCATACCTAACAACAAAGGAGGCAGAGGAATAGAGTCCAGCTGTATATGTTCACTAAGAAGAAATAGATGGTGGCAGTCATGAAAATTCACTGCTCAGGCCTCCCACAGTGGAGAGCATAATATACTATTGTCCCCAGCTGCTGTCCCTCTGGGTCCACCGCTGCATTTGTACTGAAGCAACACTTTGGATAGGCTGCTGTTAGCCAATGACTGAGCATGTCAGGATATGACACCAGGCCTATTCTTGTGAGACACAGAACTTCTCCTACGAATGACTTTGGCTTGAGAACTCCCTCTTGGCCTGGCCAAATCTTTCTTAGAACTGCACTGCATTCTAAGTTTCTTCCTACCTAATCCTGCTTTCTTCCTCTTCTCTGTCATAGAGGTCAAATCTACAGGCTCTGTCCACCTTCTCTGGTTTCCTCTGCTTTATCCTCTACTGGTACTTTTCCCAATGCATCTCTTGCACATCTACTCTCATCTTGGTGTGTGCTTCTCACAGGACTCAAACTAACATGGAGATTCTGGTATGTACCTAATTGTTGCAGCCAAATTATGCTGTTCTAATCAACATTTGTACCCGTTTCTCTATTTAGGAAACAAACTAAAACTCTCCCTCCCCAGGAGGTTCTGACTTGCTATATCCAGATAAAACTCCAGAACATCTTAGTGACATGTAGTCCTTTCCATCAGAGCCCAATGTGACCCTCATTGTCCTATGACCAAAAATCTGGAACGACTGGTACTCTTCGCCACCATTGCTATATACACACCCAGTGATGGAGCAGAGATGATGCAGCCACTATATAACTACAATCTATTAAAGAGGAGAAAAGAAACACAGCAGTTACTGGAAAAAAAACAAAAAAAAATTATCAGAGCAGGCCATTATTAAAATGCCCTATGTCATTAGAAAAGAGAAATCCATGATAAGACTTTGAATTTGTTCTTCCTGAGAACACTTTATTTTTGCTCAGTTTAGCCTCTGTTCTGCCCTCTGGGAGGTTCTACCTGTATTTCCTCCTCTGTGATTAGGTTTGAAATGGGAATTGAAGAGGATGCTCTCTTTGAGGACCATAGAACTTTCCCAGCCTACTTCTTGGTGGTCAAAGTTTAGAGGGCTCCAGCTTGCTTTACAGTCACAGGCTTTTTCAGGCAGGTCTCAGCATCTCTTGGAAAATTCAGTTCCCTCAAACACTTTTCTTAATATACAGTTCTTAAGTCTGATGTTTGTTTTTCCTGTTGTTGTTGCTTTCCCATCACAAGGATTCTCTCTCACAACCTAATGACAACTGAGATGAGAACACAAATAAATAAGCTTGAATAAGAAGGCAGCACCCTTAATCTGATTTCGGCTGAGCTAGTTGTTCCTTTGTTGAAGTGAGAAATCTTAATGAGCTTTTGTTATTCAAAAACCTGTTTTAATATTTTTTCTTGAACAACCAAAAGCCTGGAAAGTCAGTATTTCTCATCTCAAAGAACTCCAAGTTATTCTTTTTCATCTCTTCTCTTAAGCTGGACAATTCTTGCTTGAGCTCAGACACTTGTAATATCTTGTTAAACGCAAGAAGTAAAAGCCAGTCTGGCTTTTTGTCCAATACTCTCCAACTAATAGCTTTCTCCCCATTGGAGGACAGCTCTCAACCAAAGACTTGCGGAAGATGAAAGATAAATACCCTAGCTCCCATATTCCTTGCCTGAGCTAACTCTGAGAATCGTTTCTACAATGAGTCAAGATATTCTCAGTAGATTTAAGCTCCAGTTGCCCGTAATGGTAACTTGGCTGATAACAATGTTTATTGGCTTTCTTTCCTTCCCTGTCTCACTTCTCCACTCTCCTATTATGTTTCCTGAGATCCTCTCTCACATAAACTATGTGCATTCAACTGCTTTTCTCAGGGTCTGCTTCCAGAAGAACCTAAACTAAAACATCATTGGTTTTATACTGTCTCTCTGGAACAGTGCCTAGCACACAAAATATAGGCAAAAAAACAAAAAAAACAAAAAAAAATTTGTGGAATGGATTGCTAAACTCATCCTAAATATGAAACTCCATTCTTAGCAAGTATTCCTTTTTTGCTTTCTTGAGAATACAAAGTTTGTTATTAACCTGTACATCTGCTCTTCTCATTTCCCTTGTAACAGTGATTCTTGACTTATGAAGCCCTAAATTTAATAAAAGCTACAAGCCTCTAATCCAGAAAAACATATAAGCATATATACACTAATTTTACAAAATGTGGGGAATCCATAGACCCACGAGAGTCTCATAAGTCTACATGAGCCCAGATTATTAACTCCAGGGCTATGCCAAACCAAATACTACAAGTCCCTCAGGCACATTCTTTAGCATACCTTCTTCCTTAAACTCTACCAGAAGATTTATCTATGATACTTTACATGAAGACTTTACAAGTATGCAGAATACATTGTAGTAGTTGAGTTCAGACTCCAGAGCCAAAAGGATTGGGTAATCATGGGCAGATTACTTAACCTCTCTGTGCCTGTTTTGCTATACATAAAATGGAGCAAGCAGTAAATACGCTGCATGGTTATTAGGAGGATTCAAAGAGTTAATCCATACAAAGCACTTAGAAGAGTGTGTAGCCCTTCTCCATCACTGTGTAACTATAATCTATTACTGTTCTGGGTTCTAGGAATTATTTGAATGACTTTGATGACTGCCAGGGTGAGGTTCTAGACCTTAAACCCAGCTTCAAGCAAATAAACTCCAGTTTTATTTGTAGAGTTACCAACTTTTTTTGGTAGACATGGGCCCAGATCAAGGTTTCAAAGTTTCTCTCAGCTGCAAACAGTCACTCTGGGCACATGCATATCTTTCTCAGGAGTACATCCAGTGACTATTCCAGGACAAGGTATAAAGGCCCAGCAATTGTATCCACTGCTGGACAATTTTGATAGGCCATATATGCTGCAGAGCTCCTTACGGGTTTAAGGAAGGCTTTGTCTGGCCTACATCACTGTTGAGCTTCTTCTTCTGCCAAGTCTTGCTTCCTCCCACTCCCTTTCACAGGTATTGTTAACCCATGTCAAACTTCTTCCCAGAGCTCAGTGTCTGCTTCTGGAAAACCTACCCTGCAACAACTTCTAGATAAGAGTCTTAAAAACAAACAAACAGAAGAAACCACTGGTCTGTTTATACAGTTTCAATTATAGTAATTTTTAGTTGCTTTAAGAGTGTAGTACTTTTTATGCAATAAGATTTTGAGCTTCTCAAAGGCAAGAGCTTGATTGTATAACTGGAGAAGTTCAATGCCTACTTAATTGACTCACTGTCTCTTTTGTTGGTTGATTAATTGATAGCCTCGTGGAAATTTGTTGTTTTAAACACATTAGTGATATATAATACAACAAAATTAGAATTTGATTTCATGCAGCTTAATATAGGTAACCCAAAATATCAAACTTCAAATGTGCGTAATTTATCCTAATTGCAAGAAGGAAAGAAACAGGAAGAGTTTTTAAGGTTAAAAAATGAACTGTCACATGTCTGTTAACCAAAGCTGTTAGTAATTATTTACTGACTTGCCCAAATTCTTTGGCCTTCTTGGTTTTAGCTGGGCAGATAATAATCTACTTAACACAGCTTTATATGTCAATGTTTGTCTCAGTCTTTGAGCATTCAGACCCAAACTGCCAATGCCCCCAGGAACCAGCAGAGCCTGCCACAACAAGATCTGCTTTGCAGAAATTCTTCTTGATGACTCTAACAGTTGAATCTTCTTAATGGCAAATTGAAATCTGCCATAGTAAAACTTTCAACTGATTTCTTTCTTCTTTCCACTTGGAAAAAAATAATAATATGTTTACATGCTTAAAGATTATAATTTTTCCAATATTTTAATACAGCTCATGAAATCCTCTTAGGATGTTTTCTTTTTCAAGTTAACAATTCTTTGTTCCTCTAAGACATGAGTTTTTCAGAATATTTGCCATTCTGTCTGTCTGCCCCTGGGTGCATTGTATTTTCTCAAAGTCTATGAGAATTATGTCAGCCAAACCTTTATATTACACAGCACAGTTCGTTGGGACTATTAGTTGTCTTGTTTTGGACGCTATTTGTGTTACTGTGGCCTACATCTGCATTAATTTTTTAGTCTTTTTAAAAATATTATGTGTTCTGCCACAGTGGCTTTTCTGTCAGATCCATATAATTTTACTTTTCTCAAATTATAATGTCTTATAATTAGACACTTACAATCGAAAGCACCCCTCTCACACTCCCACTCCCGCACCCCAGCAAGGATAGAATTTCCTCAATAATATCATGGAAATCTTTCCCTCAATAGTATCATGGAAAACTTTCCCATCTGGCATTTTTTTAAAAAAAACATAGTAAGTAGAAATATGACTTAGATTTTGAGTGACATTGTTTCACCTACTGAATACTCGTTCTGTGTGTGTGCTTTATAGGATCTCTGGGATCACTGTATATAAAATACAATCTATGAAATAGGATTTTATTTTTTGCAAGAGTAAATTGATTCAGAAGTAGGGAAAATTCTCCCCTTCTGGAAACTCAAAGCAGAATTGCTACTGTTATTGTTTGTGTATTCTGTTGTTTAGTCTAGGTTTTATATTTTGTTTATATTGAGCTGAGTCTACACACCTTTATAGTTCCTGGAGTCCAGGTTCTTCTGTAATTGCCTCAGAAATGCCATCCTGTGGGACACCTAGTACAATAAATTGTTCAAGCTTTTGGAAAAAAAAAAACCTGAATTTTATACAGCTTTGTGGTCTGGTGTCAAGTAAAGCCACAGATTAATTGTCTAAATTACTGACACAAGTCTAACACAAACTATGGTGGTTTATTTACTACAGAAATTGCAGTATTGTTTTCATTGATTATGATGAACTAATTTTTCCAGAAGTATGATGTACAACATAAAATAATGACTAGTGTTCACTCGCAGGTTGTTATACATCAATAGTCAATAGCCTTGAACTGAAATTTTGTGAAGTTTTGTCTCTCACCAAAGCAAATTTTACATCCTCTGTTGCATTTAGGAATTTATGGAAGGAAGATGAATCTCATAATAGACATTTTTCCAGAGCAAATTTGCTTGGGATCCAGAAATTTTAAAAATGAAGGCCATTGTTTCAGGTCTCCAAATTTTGAAACTTCCCTCTAGAACATGGAACTCTAAATTTCTGGAAGTAAGTGACTGTCTTTCACTCATCTTTTGTAACCTCAGTCTCTAGCACCACTAATGAGTAGGCCCTAAAGAGATGCTTGTGGATGGAATAAATAATGAATGAATGGGTAATAAACAGTGCCAACTGTGGAAGTGAATATCTTGTGACAATCACAGGCATTACATTAAAAAGACAGAAGGAGCAAGGCACAGAGATGATCAGGGGAGCTACACTGGAGACATGATTGGAACACTGTTTGGGAGACCAGAACAGGTGACGATGTAGCAGGAAGACGGAAAATCACCAAGGACCACAGTATATGGCAGGACTGGGCATCCATCAGCAACATGAGCAGGAAGAGAGCCAAAGTGTTGCTGAGAAATCTGTACCAGGAAAGAGATGTGTACTGTGTGTGGGAGCAATGTGCAAAGATGGCTCTCAGTGCACAGACAGAGCGTATGTAGCTTGTTAATTTGCAGGTTTAAAAATTATATTTGATATATAAAATTAATAAAGATGATGAAAAATTAAAACTAAGAACAAGAAAATGGATGCAAAGAAGTCCTTAACTACATGTGTTTAGTGATCATAACAATTTATTATAAAATGCTTAGAGCTATAGTCATGCTCATGGGATGAATGATATTCACAAAATAAAAACAGCTGTGGGGAAATCACAAACAGTAACAGTGTCAATAAAGCCAATAAAATTTAAAGATGTACCTTCAAATATTATTCAAGTAGACAAAACATATGCAGTTATCTCTTATGCCATATATGGCTCAGTTAAAGTGTAATTATAAAGAAATAGGTTGTATTTTGTAAACATTCAGTAACAGCCAACATAGCTTACCACAGGAAGATTTTTAATGCATCAGTATGTCTTGATAAATATGCACTTCCATATTCTATTGCACCTTCTGCATTACAACTTGCTATAGAATAAGAATAGAAGGCCAGGCGCGGTGGCTCACACCTGTAATCCCGGCACTTTGGGAGGCTGAGGTGGGTGGATCCCTTAAGGTCAGGAGTTCAAGACCAGCCTGGCCAACATAGTGAAACCCTGTCTCTACTAAAAATACAAAAAAAAAAAAAGAAAAATTAGCTTGGCTTGGTGGTGGGCACTTGTAATCTCAGCTACTTGGGAGGCTGAGGCAGGAGAATCGCTTGAACCTGAGTGGCAGAGTTTGCAGTGAGCTGAGATCACACCACTGCACTCCAGCCCAGCAGCCTAGGTGACAGAGTGAGACTCTGTCTCAAAAAAAAAAAAAAAAAAAAAACAAAAAAAAAGAATAAGAATAGAAAAGCCACACCGATGAGTAAAGGATTTCAGGTTTTATATGACAGCATCTGTACTACGGTTAATCAAAATGGATGAGTGTTTATTAGGAGTAAAAGCCCCTGATAACATAGGCCATAGACACAAGGCAAATCTCATA
The DNA here is from genome assembly GCF_028885625.2 of Pongo pygmaeus. Taxonomy (NCBI): domain Eukaryota; kingdom Metazoa; phylum Chordata; class Mammalia; order Primates; family Hominidae; genus Pongo; species Pongo pygmaeus. The sequence continues at coordinate 149,119,464 of NC_072373.2, read as the reverse complement.
TTAAAGTCTGAAAAGAATAAACATCTTACTACATATTGTTACTAATATTGCTAGAGATGTTTTGTTTTTAAAAAAGAATTACCCCAGGATGTACATGATGAATGCATTTGGCCTTTCTTTAATAGCATGTGTAAATAATAACTTTAAAAGTTGTATATGTTTTATTTTATTTGAATACTTTATGATTTTTAACACATTTATATATCTTATTGTTTGTGGAAAAGCACACTTCATGTAAATTATTATGTAACATGATATATGATTCAATTAATAATATACTTTGCATTTACATTGAATCTATTTTTATTAAAATTTTTCTTATACTTTCTTTCCTCACAGTAATTCCATGAGATAAGCAGATTAGGTACAATAATCTCCATTTTAGAGATAAAGAAACTGAGACATAAGTTAAATATCTTGAAGCAGGTCATGCAAGCACATGACTTCCCAGGGCTTATTTCAGCTTTCTGAATCATTTTCTTTGAAATCCCTTTCAGACCTTTCTCCTCTAGGGTTCTAGATGCCCCTGTTACAAAATGCTGGATGGAGTAGTTAGAATATTGGTATCTGAGCAGATGAAGGCAGATAATCAGTCTAATACAGGCAAATAATAATTCCCACTTATTAAATTCACATATTCAAGGCCCAAGCAGGATACTTTTCTCATATTCAAAATTTATAAAGTATTAAATTGTGGTCATAATGATCACATTTATTCCTTTAAAAATAATCAACTTATAATGAAAATCAAGCAATTGTCATTTGGGGAAGAAATAAGCAAAAATAAGAAATAATCCTTTATTATAAGAAATAAGAAAAAAGTTAAGTAGTGGGATAGTAATGGAAGAACTTTAGTTAAAACACTTGACTATAGTCTTCCTGATAAGAATGGTTCTAATGCATTCTGTAGATTTTAGGAATATAAGAGGTGGCATGTCCTTCTGGACAAAAGACCACATGCCATTCCGGTAATCCTGATCATCACCATAAACACTCTCCTTTTCTAAAAGTTCCAGCTCATGAATTTTTCAATATCATTCTTTTTCATAATACTTTTGATTTTTTTCTTTGACTCTCCATTATGCCATTAATATAATCCCATAGTGGCCTTTTCAAGTAGAAGAAGAGCAGCACTTAATTACTGGAATTAGAAATGACAAACATCACAGTTTTTATCTCGTTGACCTCCTCTAAGTAGTTCTCTGTGTAAATCTGAATAATCATGAATCTATGACATTTATTTTTTACAAAGACTTCTACAATTATTATTATTATTATTAATTATTATATTTTACTTTAAATTCCGGGATACAAATGCAGAACATGTAGGTTTGTTACCTAGGTATACGTGTGCCACGGTGGTTTGCTGCGCCTGTCAACCCATCATCTAGGTTTTAAGCTCCGCATGCATTAGCTATTTCTCCTAATGCTCTGCCTCCCTATTCCCCCCATCCCTAACTGGCCGCGGTGTGTGTTGTTCCCGTCCCTGTGTCCATGTGTTCTAATTGTTCAACTCCCACTTCTGAGTGAGAATATACGGTGTTTGGTTTTCTGTTCCTGTGTTAGTTTGCTAGGGATGATGGCTTCCAGCTTCATCCATGCCCCTGCAAAGAACATGATCTCATTCCTTTTTATGGCTGCCTAGTATTCCATGGTGTATATGTACTATATTTTCTTTATCCAGTCTATCACTGACATGCACTTGGATTGGTTCAGTGTCTTTGCTATTGTCAGTAGTGCTGCAATAAACATATGTGTACAAGGGTCTTTATAGTAGAATAATTTATATTCCTTTGGGTATATAATCAGTAATGGGATTTCTGGGTCAAATGGTACTTCTGATTCTAGATCCTGGAGGAATCGCCACACTGTCCTTCACAATGGTTGAAATAATTTACATTCCCACCAACAGTATACAAGCATTCCTATTTCTCCACCGCCATGCCAGTATGTATTCTTTCTTGACTTTTTAATAATCACCTTTGTGACTGTTGTGAGATGGTATCTCATTGTGGTTTTGCTCTGCATTTCTCTAATGATCAGTGATGTTGATTTTTTTTTCATATGTTCATTGGCCACATAAATGTCTTCTTTTGAGAAGTGTCTGCTCATATCCTTTGCCCACTTTTTGATGGAGTTGTTTTTTTCTTGTAAATTTGTTTAAGTTCCTTATAGATTCTGGATATTAGATCTTTGTCAGATGGGTAGATTGCAAAAATGTTCTCCTGTTCTGTAGGTTGCCTGTTCACTCTGATGATTTTCTTTTGTTGTGCAGAAACTATTTTAATTAGATTTCATTTGTTAATTTTGGCTTTTGTTGCAATTGTTTTTGGCATTTTCGAGGGTTTCCTTTTCCTTTTTTCTTCTTTTTTTCTTTGAGATGGAGTCTGGCTCTGTCACCCAGGCTGGAGTGCAGTGGCATGATCTCTGCTCACTGCAACCTCTGCTTCCTGGGTTCAAGCGATTCTCCTGCCTTAGCCTCCCGAGTTGTTGGGATTACAAGCATGCACCACCCCACCCAGCTAATTTTTGTATTTTTAGCAGAGACAAAATTTCCCCATGTTGGCCAGGATGGTCTCGAACTCCTGGATTCAGGTGATTTGCCAACCTCAGCCTCCCAAAGTGCTGGGATTACAGACGTGAGCCACCATGACTGGCCTGTTTTTGGCGTTTTTGTCATGAAGCCTTTGCCCATACCTATGTCCTGAATGCTATTGCCTGGGTTTTCTTCTAGGGTTTTTATGGTTTGGAGAAGAGCTATTTAAGACAAACTCACAGCCAATATCATACTGAATGGGGAAAAGCTGGAAGCATTCCCTTTAAAAACCGGCACAAGACAAGGATGCCCTCTCTCACCACTCCTATTCAATAGAGTATTGGAAGTTCTGGCCAGAGCAATCAGGCAAAAGAAAGAAATAAAAGGTATTTAAATATGAAGAGAGAAGTCAAATTGTCTCTGTTTGCAGATGACAATTCTATATATAGATAATTCTATATATAGAAAACCCCATTGTCTCAGCCCAAAAACTCCTTAAGCTGATAAGCAACTTCAGCAGGGTCAGGATACAAAATCAATGTGCAAAAATCACAAGCATTCCTTTACACCAACAATAGACAAGCAGAGCTAAATCATGAATGAACTCTCATTCACAATTGCTACAAAGAGAGTAAAACACCTAGGAATACAGCTAACAAGGGATGTGAAGGACTTCTTCAAGGGGAACTACAAACCACTGCTCAAGGAAATAAGAGGGGACACAAACAAATAGAAAATCATTCCATCCTCATGGATAAGAAGAATTAATATTGTGAAAATGGCCATACTGCCCAAAGTAATTTGCAGATTCAATGCTATTCCCATCAAACTACCATTGGAATTCTTCACAGAATTAGAAAAAACTACTTTAAATTTTATATGGAATCAAAAAAGAGCCCATATAGCCAAGACAATCCTAAGCAAAAAGAACATAGCTGGAAGCATCATGCTACCTGATTTCAAATGACACTACAAAGCTACAATAACCAAAACAACACAGTACTGGTACCAAAACAGACATATAGGCCAATGGAACAGAACAGAGGCCTCAGAAATATGCATCTACAACCATTTATCTTCTACAAACTGGACAACAACAAGCAATTTGGAAAGGATTCCCTATTTAACAAATGGTGCTGGGAAAACTGGCTAGCCATATGCAGAAAACTGAAACTGGACCCCTTCCTTACACCTTATACAAAAATTAACTCAAGATGGATTAAAAACTTAAATATAATTATTTTTAAAAAGTACTCTTACTTTCAATTTGTCCCAGAACAGGCAACTTTTTTTCTTAATATGGGCCATTGACTAACCTAATAAAAATAGTAATCATAGTGTAAATATTAGCTTTAGTTTTCACTAAACAATTGCCTTTGCTACTGTCCCAAAGTTGTTTCACATTTATTAATGTCAATAAAACTTTTAGATAAACAAATTTATCAGTTATGGCAGTTAGGATCCTTTGGTTATAAGTTATAGAAGCTGATTAGGGCTTATATAAGCAGGAAAGCTTGTTGGAAGAGTAACACGTAGTTTCAAGAATCAATAAAAAGATAAACACAATAGAGAACAAAAAGGTACAAACAAGGTCAACTCTGAAAGTTTAAGTGTTAGGAGCCATCAAATGTCCAATAAGGAAACCCACTGGAATGAATACAGTGAGGTCATTTCCTCTATCAATTCATTCAAGACTCAAAGTACCAACTATAAAAATATTTTGGCCAAGATTGAATCACATATTATGATGGTTAATTTTAGGTGTTGGCTTGACTGAATTAAGGAATTCTTTGATAGCTGGTGAACTTGTATTTCTGGATGTGTCTGTGAGGATATTCTGGAGAAGACTGGCATGTTAGTTGGTGGACTGAGTGAGGAAGATCCACCTTCAATATGGGTGGACAGTATCCAATCAATTGGCTAGGAGCCCACTTAAGAACAGATAGGCAGGGGAAAGGCAGATTCACCCTCTCTGGCATGGAGCGAAGTCATTCTTCTCCTGGCCTTGGACATCAGAACTCCAGCCTTTGGACTCAAAACATCCAGCCTTTGGTTCTCCAGCCTTTGGACTCAAGACATCCAGCAGACCACCTCCCACTCCCAGGCCTTCAGGCCAAGACTGAGGGTTTCACCATCAACTTTCCAAACTTCCCAGGTTCTGAGGCCTTAGGATTTGAACTGAGCCACCCTACCAGCCTCCATGAAACTGGTTCTCCAGCTTCAGACAGCCTATTGAGGGACTTCTCAGCCTCCATAAACATGTGAGCCAACACCCCTAATAAATTCCTATCTATATCTATCTATCTATCTATCTATCTATCTATCTATCTATCTATCTATCTAGTCTATCCATCCATCCATCTGTATCTTATTGGTTCTGCCTCCCTAGAGAATCCTGACTAATACACATATCATACCTCAATTAGGACAAGTCAGGACATCTTTATTTTCAATCTCATTAAGGCTAAATAAAATGGGAGAAAGACAATTCTTCTTAATAAAAACAGAGTGCTGTTAGCAAAGGCAGAAGGAATAAATACTGGCCAGCAAAAACAACAGCAATAACAATACATGTCCAGTATCATAAATCATAATATATGCTCTTTAAAAAAACAACACAATATCAGAAGCAAATTAAAATGCTAGATAGATGTAAGTTTCCTTTTTTCCATGGCCAGATTTCTGGAACTCAAATTCTATAGTCATTTTATTTACTTCCTAAACACATACTACTTTTTAATTTCCAGCACTCAGCATCAGTACCCAGATCTTTACCCAAACCTCTATCCCTAAGATATCTAATCATTTATTTTAGTGAAAGTCAATGTCCTTTTCTTTCTTTTCAATGAACTTACCCTCTTCAGTATCCAATTTTAATGACTACAATATATGTCATTCTATAACAGTCAAAATGTTGTCAAGTACTTATTTGCCAGCTTCCTAGCATGGCAAAATTCAAACATTGCTAGACCTTTAAGGGGTTTACATTTAAGTGGGACAAACTGAATTAAAAATTATGATATTATGTAGCATGGAATCACAGAATAACCACTTACATTCATACAAAGAGAAGAAACTTGCTGGATAGAGAAGGGTAGAGGATATTCCAGACAGAGAAAATGATGTATGCAGAACTGAAGTTGAGTATGGTGGGGGGAATTCACAGCACTGCAGGAAATCCCATATGATTCAAGATCAGAGTGTAAGCAGATAAATTTGTATGGATAGACAAAGACTTGATTGTAAAGGCATTTATATGATGTATGAAGAAATTTAAACTTTATCCTATAGGCAATGGTGAGCCATTGAAAAGTTTTAAGGCAAAGTAATCGTCGGATTTGTGTTGTAAGAAGACTAATCTAGTGACTGCACAGATGGGACTAGCAGAGAATGGAAGGAAGGAGACAATTTAGTACAGTTGCAAAAATTCAGGCAAACAAAAAAAATGCAGACTAAGGCAACTGTATTAGTTTCCTCTGCCTGCTGTAAAAAACTGCCACACGCTTGATGGCACAGAACTAAAAAAAATATTTCAGTTATGGAGGTTGCAATTCTGAAATCAAGGTGTTGGCAGGGCACTGGGACTCTGGAAGCCTCTGTTTCTTGCCTCGTCTAGCTTCTGATAGCTGCTGGCTTTTATTGACTGTGGTCACATCACTCCCATCACTGCCTTCATCTTCACGTGGCCTTCTCCTCTTCTGCCTGTCGTATTTCCCATGTGTCTCTTATAAGGACACCTGGATCACTGGACTTAGGGCCCACCTGGATAATCTAGAATGATCTCCTCTTCTCAAAATCCCTAACTTAATTACATCTGCAAAGACCCTTTTTTCCGAATAAAATAACATTCACAGATTCCAGAAATTAGAACATGGACATACATTTTGGGGTCTACGATTCAACCCACTACAGAATATAATGAAAAGAGAAAGTGGAGAATGGCAGATGGGGGATTGATAAAACCTGCTGAATAATGGATGAATAGAAAAAGTATCCCAAGTGGGTGATTTAAAGGAGATGGAAAATTTAAGAATGATTTACAGATTTCTGTCTTGAGTGGGGCAGAAGAAACTGTTCTTTGTCTGTGAGTATCCTTTTTCATCATCTTCTCAACTATAGAATTCCAATTCGGAAAGGGTGATTTTGTATCCAGATAACATTGCTTATTTCCTAAGTCTCTCTTGTAGTTAGGGTTATTCATATAGCCGAATTTTGTAAGCAGGCATCTACTGGGTGGGATTTTAGAATGCTTTTTAAAGAGCTCCAACTTAGACATGCTCTCCTTGCAAGTTTGCCCTTCACATTCACCTTTCACCTTCCTTCAGACAGGAGCATTGATGTAATCAAATCTCTCAGTGAAATACTGTCTTGTGACCATCAGGCTGCAAGCCAAATGTGAAGGATGATAGAGGGGGAAGTTAAAAGGAGACTGAGTTCTGGTGACGCTAGACATGCTGCTCCAGCCCCAGCCTCCAGACTTTCCATTACATGAGAGAAAAGGAAGTTAAATAAAAACTCTTATTTTTAATGTGTTGTTTAATATACTATTTTTATATACTGTTAGATTTTCTGTCACTTACAATTAAAAGAGCCTGAAAAATATGAGGGATCATGTAATCGATTTTACCATTAGTCAAGATTTTTAAAAGTTACAAGTTTTTAAACCTTTGAAATAAAAGCTAGTAAGTTTGAATTTTGACCTGTTGAAACTAAGATCCTGCAACTTAATGGCTTAAAAATATGGCATAGAGTTAAGGAAACAGTGTGAGACACAGTTATCAATGTCGAGTCATCCGTGTAGCGATGGTAGAGATAAGATCATAGAGAAAGGATGTGCTTAAAGGAAAAAAAGAGGAAAAAACAGGAAGGAACAGGTAGAATAAAGGGAATTCACAGTGACAAGGAGGTGAGGTGAAGCAAAGGGAAAACAAGGAAAAAGAAATGTTACAGAAGCCAAAAAAAAGGTTTTTTCCAAAATTTTCCCATCTTTTTAGAGCTCTCTTCAATCTTTGACATCTTAAACCAATGTTTATTAAATCCCTACCAAGATTTATGTTTATTGATCATAATCTACTTTTTTAAAATTTATTTCTTTGAAGAATTTATTTATTTTTATGGCTAATACTTTGCTGATAATTCACAGAATTACATCATTAATTCTGACCTCTCCCTTTCTAACTACCTACAAATCTTTCTTTCTATGACCGATGACTCCGAAACTTTCATAATGCTCTACATCCTAAGAAGTTCCATTGCCTTTCATTTTGTCTAGTATTTTTTCTAGAATTTGTGCTCAACTTTATGTTTTGCCTCACAATATCTGAAGTTAGACAAAAACTTCAAAAATAAGTTATATAAATTAGCTTTAAAAGAAAAAAAAGACTCTTTTCATGAGAGTTTATGTTTGCATTTGCCCTGTCTTATCTCACATAGGGAATACTCAAAAAAGCAGAAAATATTCTTTCTTATGGCTAAGTTGCAACTACTTTGAAGATTTAATATTCCCCTGAAATTAAACTGTACATCCGAAAACAATATCTGCCACAGATGTACAACTTGTCCTTCTTATAGAACTGATTTTTAAACAACTAAACTTTTTAATGGCGTTGTTTCAGAACAAATTACTCTAAAACTAGTAACTTAAGACACGAATTTGAATGGACTCATGAGATATGTGTCAGTAATTGAGGAAGGGATTGGCCAGACAGTTCTCACCTCAGGCCCCTCATGTATTGGTAGTCAGCTGTTAGTTGGGGTTACAGTCATTGAAGGCTTGACTGTGCTGAATGTCCAGATGGCTCGCCTGCGTGGCTGACAGTTGATGCTGGCCAGAGTGCCCACATGTGACCCATCAGGATGCAGGTCTCTAGGGAGTTATATTTTTTACATGACAGCTGGATTTCCCCAGAGTGTGCATCCCAAGAGAACCAAGCAGAAGTTGCTCGACTTCCTCTCATCTTGCCTTGAAAGTCATCCAGGATCACTTCTGTAGCGTTCTTTGAGTTAGAAACAAATCACTAAGGCCAGTCCAAATTCAAGACAAGGGTCATAGACCTCATCTATTGATTTTTTTTGTTTGTTTTGTTTTGTTTTGTTTTGTTTTGTTTGAGACGGAGTCTCGCTCTGTCGCCCGGGCTGGAGTGCAGTGGCGCAATCTCGGCTCACTGCAAGCTCCACCTTCCGGGTTCACGCCATTCTCCTGCCTCAGCCTCCTGAGTAGCTGGGACTACAGGCGCCTACCACCACGCCTGGTTAATTTTTAAATTTTTTTTTAGTAGAGACGGGGTTTCACCGCGTTAGCCAGGATGGTCTCAATCTCCTGATCTCGTGATCCTCCCACCTTGGCCTCCCAAACTCATCTATTGATTTTTAAATGCCTTAGTATTCACCATTATAAAAGTATATTTGTTTTAGCTTTCTTAACGAGAAATGTTAAAAATTTCTACAATGAGTATATACTATGAAATATTTATTATCATCTTCTTTCTTTGATTTTGTTTATGGGGAACAGAATAACTTTCACTACTACAATATATGTTTATAATTATATAATATCTTACATATAAAAATATTATAGCTTATCACGTTTTGCCTTTCTACCCTTTACCTTTGAACCAAATTCTAAAAAAATCATGAGGGTTGAAGTTTCAATTTACTAAACCAAAAGGCTTCCTCTGGGGAGGAAAGACTTACAAAGTAGTGAAGGTTTTGTTCGTTCAAGCTGTGAACAGCCATTAACTTTAGGTTTTGTCTCTGCAGGAAGAAAAAAACAAACATGCCTTCTTAGAGTAAAGGGGAAGCAGTAAAGTGAGGCCTCATGTTTACACTGGGGGAAATTAAAGGGACTCTCCTCCAGTCTGTGTTAGTAGTCCCAGAAACCTCTCATAAAATAAATGAAAAGGAAATTTTTTTAATTTGAGTACTAATTCCTTGAGCAGTTTTATTGATTTATCTTACTTTATTGTAACTAGTGAATTTAGATTTTGATCTTGAAAATGATTTGGAAAATTGAAACTGAAAAAGAGATATAAGATGTTTAGAAACTTTTATTAAAACAAATTTCCTGATACTTTTGTCATAGTAACACAAACAGTTCAGACCTAATTTTTGTTTTACATACAAGTCTCTCCTGATATATAATTGCAACTTTTTAAAATAAATTTAAATCATCTCAACAGTCAATATTATCTTTTATATTTGGAAAATGAACTTATATAAAAATATTTATCATAGACCTATTCTCTTTAAGGCCCCATGCTAGTTTGGGTATGAAAAGTCCAGATTTCTATGCCTCATTTTGCTACAACCACCATAACAGAAATACAATGATTTGTAAAACTCTCTATATGTCTGTCTTCAAGGTTTGTGTCTACACTTCTGGAAGCTGCCAGCAGATGATGGCACTGCTGTTGATTAGTGTAGCTAGGAACAATAAGCAGATTTTATTTCTAGCACAGACAAATAATATTTCAGTTTTGTGCTTTCCAAAGCAGCCATGATGCCTGAAGGAGCTTCTTCATAGAGTAAAGCAATGAGGCCAGGATGAAAAGCCAACACCCAGAAGACAGCAATGAAAAAACGTGGGGGACAACCTTGGTCTTTGACATATTTGAACAGCCAAACTAATGCTTGCCTGCTTTTGAACTCTTTCACATATGAGATAAATAAATCCCTATTTAGTAAAGTGACTTTTAGGTAGATATTCTATTACTTGAAGGAAAAGGTATCCAAATTATATCATTTAATTTCAATGTCTTAGGCAGTCATCAGAGCAAAACAATTCTATGTGCTCATCTAGCAAGAAAGACTTTTGGATATTGGGTCTAATTATGTTATCTGTTCCTGAGGGGTTATTCTAGTAGAGTCAACAACACTTCTCTACAGGTGGAACATGTTTAGAAAAGAGTTATCGGGATCAATAAACCTAGGGAGGAACTCAGAGGTTTGAGCCATTTGGGGGTAAAGAAGAAGCATAATGGCCCCAAAAAGACTATTATACCAATTGCCTTTGAGATTTGAGATTTTTACCTTAAAAAGCCCTGAGGGTCAAGTGCAAACAATCATCCCATAATCCTGTCTTACCCATGGAATCCTGCTCAAAACAAAGATGCAAGAAAGCTGTTTCTACTTTCTTAATACCCCTTTCAGGTATGACTTCTTTTTAATTTTGAGGCTGCCTTTGATGTTGCCTTTAGCTTAATAGCACTTATTACAGAAATCTACAAATATCCATTGGGGAAGCACACAGCATTCCCCTACTCCTGAATATTTTTCTGCGTATAGGTTGGGTTTCAACAAGCGTGTGCATTCTTCTATTCATTAATTCTTAAAGCATCCATTGACCACCTACTAAGTGTCAAGCCTTGAGCTGGTGGCTACACTTACATAGACAAAACTGGTCTTTTGTCATAGGATCTATCCACAGAGATGCATATAAATGTTACAAACACACAGAGGAAGAAAGACTTTTCTGAATGGGTAATGGAAGGTTCCACAGTAGACAATTGAGCAGTACTTTGAAAATGTGTCACTAGGTAGAAAAAAAGCTTATGGGGATGCCTGTGAGAACTATGTGTGCCTCAAGGCACTGAAGTATGAGAGCACTTTGCATATAAGGGCAACAGGAGTCTCTCATGTATGAAATTCAAATGTTAGGTGGCCATGGGAGAGAAGCCTTGAATGGTGACACAGGTCTGGAACTGCAAACTGACGATTTTAAGCTTTTAAATATCTGTGAGTCTCTCTTTAGAAGACACCCTCACAGAAGAATTTTAAATAGTGACATTATATATGAAATAGATAATCAAGGAAAAAAAAAACTCTGGCCAAAATTTGGCTGAGATGGAAACACTCCTACATCAACTTTAGTCTCCAGACCAAAGAAAAAAACATCTGAGGAACATTTTTTTTTTTCAAGAGATTACCCAAATTGACTCCTTTCCTTCATTCCTAAATTTGGTCCTCTGCTTACTAAACAAAAGACCCTACTTATTCAGATATTCCAGCTGGCAGTTTGATAGCAGCTTCTTACCATCGAATTTCTCTACCTTTGCTAATCAAAAAAAATTTTTTCTTAACAAAACAAAGGATTTTTGTCATCTTTGAGTATTTTTAAGCATTTCTAAAAAACTGAATCTTAAAATAATAGGAATAACAGTTATTGGGTATTCAAAACAGTAGATTATTTTTCACATTTTCATTACATTTAAGCCTCATTGAGTCCATGATAATCTTCCATTTGCTAAATTATTTTAGACTTTACTAAAAGCCCTTATTACCAGGATTGTGCTACAAGCAAATTTCCTTTTCCTCTGACCTGTTTAAGAGCAGACCCTCTCTCCATTTAGCACCGATACTGATGAAACTTATTGGATGCCAGGGCATGTCATCTCATCTGTCCATTTCATTTGGTATGGATACTTATCACAGAAAGACTAGCTCATGTAGAAAAGAGCACCCCTTTCGTTTTTGTTCGAATTTCCTCATTTGGTCTTCCTTTAATCCTACAGACAATAGGAATAGCATAAAGAGAACAAAAGAGATTCCAAAGAGCAGGATGAACTTGCCATAAATGGGCAAATTTATATGAACAAAATCCTAGTGGGGATTCCTTCAGCTGTGTGTCATCTTAGTTTTTATGGGAATTAGCATAACTTAGTGGATTACGTTCAGGTTGACTGACAGTCATTGTGCCTGTGCTTGAATATCTCTGACAGATCATCATCGCGGAGCATGATATAATGGAAAGAACCCGTCACCTGAGAGTCAGAAGGCCTTTGTTCCATCCTGGATCTGACACAAACTTTCTAAGAAAACTTAAGGAGTTACTTTACCTCCCTATGCCTCAGGTATATCATGTGTGAAATATAGTCCACTAGATGAGTTCAAAGATCCAGTCTTTTCATCCTCTAAAACCAAATTACTCTTTGAATACACTTCGAATTTAACTTAGGGCTATAATTATTTTAACTCTGGACTTTTAAAATCTTAGTAATATGTTATATAGAACAAAAGCCATTACTAAGCCAGCTAGATGAAGGGAAATTTATGAAAACACAACTTATTTATTCTGGAATTAACTAGTGAATGTCTAGCTGTGTTGTATGTGGAGTGTTACCACACATTTCAGTACAGTATTATTCTCAGAAACCTCCTTAACAGACCAAGAGATAACATAGAAAAGTAGAAAAAACAGCATAGAAAAGCACCACATGTATATAATCTTTTATAGTTGCCTCAAGGTAAATTGGGTTCTGCCATCCACACCCTCCTCTATATGCACAGGAAAATAGTTGGAGCTCTGCACCTAGGAATGATGAAATATAAATTACTTTCTCCTGGATATCTCAGCAGAGCATGGCCTGGTATTGAGTCCCTGTCTATAGCTGGGTGACCCCCCAACTCTGAGGACACCAAAACTGTCCCAGTGCTTTCTGCACTTCTGAACTCAGACTGCCTTTGTAAAAGGGAAGCTGTTTTGTTTTCAGAAAACCAATGCTAATTGAGCTATTACTGAATATAATATATACGAGGCCAAAAGCAATAAGTATATTTTCCTAGTCTTTCCTGGATCAGCTCAGCTTTAGCACACATACATTAAATTACACTAGCAACTAATCTATGGTTATGAACAAAAAAGAGTTAACTTTTTCTTTTTGAATTGATGAGAAGCTTTTTCTCCCAAAGAATATGAAATCATTCTAGATTTATTTTCAAGCACAAAAGACAAAACAGCCATAACCACTCTCATTATTTTGTCATAGTTCCTTCCAGTCTGTATCTCCCTATTCATCCATTTCCATTCTTGTATGTGTATGTGAGTTTCGGTGTATACATTAAATACAATCAACATCTGTATTTTTCTATAGGCCCTTATTATTTAACATTACATTGTAAGCTTTTCTTGGTATTTTAAAATATTTACTGTAACCATAGGTTTAAAAGTCTATCACATAGTCTGTCATAATAATATTACTGAATTTAAAGGTACTTCTTTTCTTGTTACTAGGATAAAATGTGATATAACAGAGTTTCAAAAAGTTTCTTCCTATTATTCAGATAGAATGTATTTTCAGAAGAAATAAGAAATATTAAAAATTTTAAAAAGATAACATTACTACCTTTTAAATAGAGCTGAAGAAATACCTACAGCATTGTATAGATCATGTGGATCCATTTCCTGGGGCTGCTGTCACCAAGTATCACAAACGGGGTGGCTTAGACAACAAAAACTTACTATCTCACACTTCTAGAGGCTAGGAATCCAAAATCATGGTGTTAGCTGAGCCATGCTCCCTCTGGAATCTGTAGAGGAGAAATCCTTTCTTATCCTTATTCTGGCATTTGCTGGCAATCCTTAACATTCATTGCCTTTTAGATATATCTCTACCTTCTCTGCCTCTGTCGCCACTCAGCTATCTTCTCCCTGTGTATTTTCCTTTTTATTATAAGGATGCCAGTTCATGTAGAATTAAGATCCCTCTCCAGTACGACCTCACTCTAGCAAATTAGATCTGCAATCACCCTATTTCCAAGTAAGATCACAGTTGGAAACATATCTTTTGGGGGAGACACAATTTAACCTATAACATAAATGTCAAAAACACTATTGCTGTTTCTGCATGTGCTCATGCTATTTCCCCAATCTTGGAAGCCTTTTGCCCTTTCTTGCTATATTCACAATTACTTCTTCAAGGGCCAAATTGGTACAGCTTCCCCTATGAATAATTACTCCAGCTCCTATTCATCAAGTGCCTATGAAAAGCCAGGAACACTAGGTACACAGCACTCTACATAGATTACAGCTTCATCCTGTGGAGAACTTTCCTTCTGAATTCCCATAACAGTAGTTGTTACTAAAATCCATCGTGTATGTTTAGTTATTTTTCAGCCATATATATATTTTTAACTTTTATTTTTGGTTTGGGAGTACATGTAAAGGTTTGTTAAATAGGTAAATATGTGTCATGGGGGTTTGTGGTACAGATTATTTCATCAACCTGGTATTAAACCCAATACCCAATAGTTATCTTTTCTGCTCCTCTCCTGCCTCCTACCCTCCCCCATGAAGTAGACCCTAGAGTCTGTTGTTTCCTTCTTTGTGTTCATAATTTCTCATCATTTACCTCCCACTTATCAGTAAGAACATGTGGTATTTGCTTTCCTGTTCCTTCATTAACTTGCTAAGGATAATAGCCTTCAGCTCCGTCCATGTTCCCACAAAAGACATGATCTTATTCTTTTTTGTGGCTGCATAATATTTCATAGTATATATGTACCATGTTTTCCTTATCTAATCTGTTATTGATGGGCATTTAGGTTGATTCCATGTCTTTGCTATTTTGAATAATGCTGCAATGAACATTCACATGCATGTGTCTTTATGGTAGAATGATTCATATTCTTCTGGGTATATACACAGTAATGAGATTGTTTCAGCCATATATCATATTTTACAAATTAGATTGTAAGTTCTGCACTGGTGGAGATAGTATTTATTTTTTCATATTGCCTAATACATATTTGAATGAAATGTGTAATGATTAAATGCATGAATGAATAAATGGATGAAAGAAATTTCCTATGAACAACTGCACCTTAAGATCTCTGTGAGTTCTTGCCTTCTCAAGGATCCGGCCCCCAGGAATTACCTCTGTCTTATTTTATTTTCAATCTCTCCCTCCCTACTGTCTCACTCTTACTCACCTTCAAATGCATTTGAAGATCTTCCATATTTACAATATTTTACTTGATCCCATGTATCTACCTCCTATATCGCTCTATCACTTTTCTCCTCTTCACAAATGGCTCTAAATATTAGAGACAATTTATTTTACTTCCATACTTCCATTTACTCTTTAAAAGAAAATGATTTTATATAATATGTAAACTTCTCAATGACGTATTCATTTATTCAACAAACATTTATCACTCTACTCCTATGTGCTAGGTACTGGATATATACTGGTGAATAAGCATACAATCCCTCCCCTCATTCAGTTTACAATCTACCAGGGAAATTTTTATTCATTTATTCATTCAATATTTATTGTATCAGGCTTGCTTCTGTTTGTACAGTGATAAATAAGACAGGCAATGTTTCTATCACTTTTCTCCTCTTCACATTCAAGCGGCTCTAAATATTAGAGACAATTTATTTTTACTTCCATACTTCCTATTTACTCTTTAAAATGAAAATGATTTTATATAATATGTAAACTTACAGAAAGGTAGTAGCTATAGAATTTAAGACACCAAGCTGGTTGCCATAATCCACTTGATTTGATTTTTCTGTATTATGGTATGTATTTATTTATTGATGCTTTAATGCCTCTCAACTGAATATATACTTTACAAATTCAAGACATTGCCTGTCTTATTTATCATTGTACAAACAGAAGCAAGCCTGATACAATAAATATTTATTGAATAAGTAAATAAATAAAAATTTCCCTGCTAGATTGTAAACTGAATGAGGGAAGGGACCATATGCTTATTCACCAATATATATCCAGTACCTAGCACATAGGAGTAGAGTGATAAATGTTTATTGAATACATGAAGATGTCATTGAGAATATCTAGCATATGTCAAATATTATCCCATTTACGATATTGATAAAAATAACAAGTACTACAAAAGAGGAATTGAGCTATCTTTCTCTTCTAGAAAGGAAAGCATCTAAATGTAATGACTTCTCGAGGATTATAAAAGTCCCTCCTGAATTTAAAAATAAAAAGCATTAAAGGGCCTCTGTAGAGTTAGCCAAGGGAATAGATTTGGTTTTTTGTTTGTTTGTAAGATGTCTACAAATTCTGTAAAGTAGGAAGAAGTGTATCCACTTTAAGGGCTTTTAAACTGTGGGACATTTTACTACCTCTGGATATGTAATAGCCTCAAGTATTCACAGAGTTAAATTTGTAGTTGCTTTAAAAAACAAGGTGGCCTTGGCCAGGCACGATGGCTCACACCTGTCATCCCAACACTTTGGGAGGCCAAGGCGGGTGGATTGCTGGAGCTCAGGTGTTTGAGACCAGCCTGAGCAACACGATTGAAACCCCATCTCTACTAAAATAGAAAAAATTAGCCTGATGTGGTGGTCTGTGCCTGTATTCCCAGCTACTCTAGAGGCTGAGGCAGGAGAATCAGTTGAACCCGGGAGAGGGAGGTTGCAGTGAGCCGAAATGGTGCCACTGCACTCCAGCCTGGGTGACAGAGACAGACAAAACAAACCAAAAAAGCAAACAAACGAAAAACAACAACAAGGTGGCTTCCAATTATAGAGACAGCATATAGACAAGCTCTTATTGTAAAGTGTTAAACTTTACCACCAATGGTCAAATCCCATGTGCAATAAACTTGCCTGTATAGTCTCTGGGTTTCGTACTTTTATCTGTGCCTTGAAGTATTATTGGTCACGGCTAGGATGCGATCCTTTAGGCATCCAATCTAGTATGATAAATGAAAGGCAATAGGACACAATAAACACCTTAGAAAAATCAAATCCACCAGTGGTGCTGCTTTAAGAAAATAACTATAGGCTTCCTAATTGCTTTACAGCTTCAGGGACACCTGCCAATTATAATTAAAGAGTCAAAGACTAAATATTCCATAAATCTTAATAAGGAACCATGGAAAACAGAAGTCAGCAGGAAACATAAGTTACGGTCTTTCCCAAGAGTTCAATGAAATCTATCTGTCTGGGCCACTTAATATTATGTACAAACCATAAATCTATAATAAGTATATTACCTAGTGTAAAAGGCAATATCTCTTTGTCAACACGTATTTTAATTCATAGTGTCAGAGATATACTATATTTTAGGATGAATTATTAACAGATAAAAAGGTTTCCTTTCTAATTTCATATTACTATGCCAACCAGCGTGGTTTCCTGTAAGACTTATTCTTTGGAAAAAATATGTCTTTGAAAGCTTATATTTCTGAGAAAGGAAGGGAAAAAGGGAAGGGACTTAGATCATTAAATTAGTATTTCACTATATTAATTTTCTAGTTATTGTAGTGAGAAATTTATGTTTTCTGACTATACCTCCAGTAATATTATCAACTTTATCCCCTTCCTAGACCCTCTAACCATAAGCAATCACTAATGTGTCTTGCCAATAGATTCAGATCATTGCTTCACCTGCAGAACTTGCCACATTTTCACTCTATGATATATGAATGTCAGTTGTCTTGACTTAAGAGAAAGTAATAGAAGGTCATAAAGGAATGCAGCATCAGGAAGCAGACAGATTTGACTTGCATCCTTGTTCAGCATAACTTTGAGCAGATAAAGAATCCTCTGTTGGCCAAAGACTCTTCATAGCTAAGGCCCTGGGATTGCTATTCCCCTGCCTCTAACCTCTTCATTTAGATCTTTACGTCATACAGTACCTTCTAAAGATTCCTTTCCTTGAGAGGTTTTCCCAGCAGCTTGTATACCTTCCAGAAAAATTCTTGTCATTTTCACTGCTACTCCCAGTAACTCTCTATCCCATTATTGTGTTTCTTACTATCTGAAGTTACATTATTTATTTATTTAATGAATCACTGCTTATCATTCCCTACTGTTGTCAAACTCAGTGGTTCTCAACTGGGAACAATCTGGCCTCTTAAGAGACATTTAGCAATGTCTGTAAAGATTTTTTGATTGTCACAACTTGGGTATGGTGTTACCAGCATCTAGTGGGTAGAGGCCAGGGATGCTATTGTACATCCTACAAATGGAAAAGCTAGCCCCATAACAAAGAATTATCTTGCCCAAGGTGTCAATAGTACCAAGGTTGAGAAATTCTCATGTAAAGCCATAAGAACAGCAATCTTGGCTGGGCGTGGTGGCTCACGCCTGTAATCCATGCACTTTGGGAGGCCAAGGCAGGCAGATCACGAGGTCAACAAATCGAGACCATCCTGGCCAACATGGTGAAACCCCGTCTCTACTAAAAATACAGAAGTTAGCTGGGCATGGTGGCATGCGCCTGTAGTCCCAGCTACTCAGGATGCTGAGGCAGGAGGAGAATTGCTTGAACCCGGGAGGGGAGGTTGCAGTGAGCCAAGATTGCGCCACTGCACTCCACCCTGGCAACAGAGTAAGACTCCGTCTCACAAAAACAAAACAAAACAAAAAACAAAAAAACCCCAGCAATCTTGCTGGTTTAAGTTTCTGACTTCCCAAGGGCTAGAACATTGCCTGGAATAAAGTAACTTCTTGAAAATATCTGCTGAATGAACCCAATCAAAAAGAATTGGGAAGAGACAACAGACTAGGAACATAAGTCTACTAGCAGGACTATACATATGTGTGAGTTTATTCTTTCTCTTACAATGCCACATTGCATTCTTAGTGGAGATTTCTAGCACATGTATTCATAATTGTAATCTGCCTCGGTTTCTCATGTTTTGCTTGAACCTTCAATTATGCTTCAAACTCAGGCAATTGTATATTCACATGAATTTTCTAATCCAAGGCCGTACTTTTTGAGCTCACTTTTGTTTTTATGACTGATAGTTGCAAATATATTACTTCTGAATCAAGCAGTGTGCAAATCACAGGTAACTTACACCATCCTTGACAGTTACAAGATCTCCTTTCACCGTTTTATGGCATCACCATTCCTGTAATACTTTTTTTCTAAGGGCAATACAAAAAGTACACCGTGGCATAGAAACTTATCTATATTAGATTCCGAAAATGTGTAAGACAATGTGTGTGTTTATGGATCCTATTCCTGCAATCTATCTTCCTTTAATAATCAGTTGTCAATGTATTTAAACCAATTAGGTGTTTATCTTTCCTGACATTTATATTGGCCAAGTAGATTAATACTAGATGTGTCTTTGGCATAATAAATCAGCAAATTATTTTCAATTTAAGTTATCATCTGCTGCCACTGGAAACTGCCTGGGAAAAATATAAAACATCAGCAGCCCATTAGATGGTAAGGGTCAACTGAGTTAAAATACACACACCTGTATGCACTTACGAGGATATGATTAAATAACTTACAAGTTAAAATTTTAGGCATATATTTAGCAGGTAAAAAAGTCATATTTTTGTGCAACACAATAGATTTGGAATTCTGTGTAAAATTATCTACCATGTAATTCATGTTTCCCTCTTTGTTCCTAATGGCTTCTGGGCAAATAAAACACATTACATAATGTTTTAAGTGTGCATATTTTTAGTGTTCATTTATTCTGCAACCTATAAAAATATAGTCTTAATTCACTTGTTTTCTTTAATCAAGTAGTTAAACTATATAATAATGCTTCCTGGTGAAACTGTTATCCAAAACGTTACCATAAAATTATGGTTCTGAGTAATTTTTCTAACTATGTTAGAACTGAAACAGAAAGTTGTTATATACCTCAGAGATCTTTTCCTGCTAAGCAGTCCATGTATTCCAGGGCAGTGGTCATTTCAACCCCATTTTTGATTGACAATCAGGATCCTTGGCATAGTCACATATGCACCCCCAGTTGTTTTTTTTTTACCAGTAGACTGTTTTAGAATCAGCCAGAATCCTTTGAGAGTCAGTGGCTATCTGAAGGATTGGGGCATTTAATATTTGTTTTGCTTTAAAAATAAAAACTAATTGTGTATATAGAATAATTCACAAAAGTTATTTTTCTACATGTCTTAAAAATTGTTCTAAAGGTAGGTTCAAGAGAGAACTTTCCAAAATTTACTACATTACTGGCATAGTCTCTCACAGTGATTCCTTAAAAACACAAAAAGTATGTAGAAAGAAAAGTTGTTGTAGTTTTGCTTGTAAAAGACTCTTAATAAACATCTATGAAATAGCTATTATAAGCAAAATAACCATGGTAGACAGGTAGAGTTTTAAAAAAATAGAAAAGCTCTTCCAAGGAGCTTAGTGGAGAGTAGGTGGAAATATTCACAAATGATAAGAATTGAGTGACTAACAAGCAGTTTGAAGTAATTATGACATGTATGGCTAGTTTTTACCAGTACTCTGGTAAATGGTAGAAAGTTATATTCCAGGCATCATACTTTGTTAACAATTTCGCTTCGTGAAGAATAATCTTAACAATATATATGAAATATTTTAGTCCTACAGGTATAACTTCAATGGAGAAATACAAGTATAGCTTAAAACTGTATAGCAAATGGCAAAAAACTACACAAACACAACTAGTTGTGTCATTTTGGGGTGGTTAAATTTGAAGTTCTTAATAATATTAGTAACAGAATGGGCACCCTTACAGTGCTCAGGTGAACACTGAACACTCTTCCGTTAAAAATATCCACCACAGAAACACACCTATGCTTTTTCATGATTTGTGTCAGGAAAGTATATTATCATCGTGACGAGTTTTGTTTATGCAAAAAGTAAGTTATAAAACTTACCCTTGGTTTACTCAAAAAGAACATTTTGTTTCTGGAGTTGACGTTGGTAATATTTTATACCTGAGACCATTTTTTTGTGTGTGTTTGTGCTTTTGTGTTTTTTTGTTTGTTTGTTTTTTTAAAATAAGTTCTCACCCTCTCTCCCAGGCTGGAGTGCAGTAGCACAATCACAGCTCACCAAAGCCTTAACCTCCCGGGCCCAAACAATCGTGGGACCTCAGCCTCCTAAGTAGCTGGGACCACGGGCTTGTACCACTATGTGTGGCTTTTTTTTTTTCTTTTCTGGAGATGGGGTCTCCCTGTGTTGCCCAGGCTGGTCTCAAACTCCTCAGCTTAAGGGATCCACCTACCTCGGCCTCACTAAGTGTTGAGATTACAGGCCTGCGTGAGCTGCCATGCCCAGCTGAGATGATTTTTAATTAAACAAAGACTGCTGTGACAAACTCTAAAAGAAAATCGATGTAGTTACATGGCCATGCAAACTGAGCAGCCGAAGATTGTGGATGCGTGTGTTAAAAGGCTAAGAACACTGTCTGGTGACCAGAGAGGGAAGACAGTTGGATTAGAGAGAAGCAGTGTGAAGATGAAGCAGCTTGAAAAAAAATCAAAATATAGTATCCTGACAATATAGTTTTCTCTATTTCATAAAACATACCAAGGAAATAAAAAAAAAAAAGGAGAGAAGTGTCAGTGATTATTTGGTTCTATGTGATCACCATACCCTCATGCCACATCCCATCCAGGATGAGCTAATGAGCCTGGGGCTCTTGAGATTACACGGTAAATTGAGCGATAGCTGCTTAACTCAGTAGAAAAGAGCACTTTTATTACATGATATCACCAGGCTTTTATGGTGAGCTTTATGAGATCTCACATGGTGATTTACAATTACTCTGTGTCACCAGTGTGGCACTACTGTTGCATTGTTTTGGCTATTAAAGTAACTACCTCCTGAGCCAATTTGCAAACGAGACAATTCACAAAGCGGCAGTGCTTTGTACTGTAAAAATAGATACTAGAGATAATTGGGCAAGGTGGTGTCATGTCACTTGTGTGCAGTTTATTAATTAACTGCTTGAAACTGCTATAAAATAATAGCCATGTCATCAGGATGAAAGTACAAGAGTGCAAAGGAAATAAAACTTCATAAGTAAGAAGGCAGACAGAAGTAGCTATTACAAAAAAAATTCAAATGTTTCCTTCCATTTTAGTACCCATTCTTATTTCCCTCCAGTTACAAACCTGCACTTCAACTTTTCTTATTATTACTTGTTAGTGTTTATTGCGTGCTAGATGATGCATGCAATTCATGTTCCCCTCCTATCTGTGGAGGCTGATGGATTGTTTACTAAAAGAGCTCAGGGATCATTGCCACAGACATCAATATCCAGTGATTTTTCCTCCCACAACACAGAAGCAAGGTTCATATTAAAGACATTCATGAACGTATCCCTAATGGCATTTCTCATTTCAGCAGCAATCAGATCTTTAGCAAGTCTAGCTGCGAGTCAGGTAATAAACCTATGTAGGGGGAGTTACTTTGACAATAGCAAAGGCCAATGCAAATATAATGCCACATTTAAAAAATTGTATTAGTAGGCATACTACTATTATTTCACGACCAGACTGGTTAATTGACAGTTGCATCAAAAGAAGCAACACTAAGTCAAAATATGGTGAACAAAATGTATTAGAATAGTAACTCTGTGCATACTATACCAATAACTATTTTTATCTGCCTTTCGGTTACAAGCTCCACAGCGATCTTAAACCTGAAGTTGTGAGATGTAATTAACAATTGGAAAAGTAGATTTGGGGAACTTGGCTGAAGATGCCTCTGGCAAAACAAACAAACAAACAAACAAACAAAAATACCATTATGTACTACACACAGCCTAGAAAAACATAGATGCGAGTACTTAAAGATATTAAGTTTATTTCTCTATGAGAATTCCCTCTCTGTGTCAATAATGAAAAAATTGGGTCACCTCACAATGGCAATTTTCTCAGAATTATAGTACACTTGAGTCGATTTGATCTCCTTTTAGCTGAACATTTAGCTAAGGAGGACTTGTGCTAAAAGAAGTAACCCATCATCCTTATCACTGCGTGTAAGGGAGAAGGTGCCTACAGAATGGCCTCCAAGGTCCTGACAGTGATTGTTCAAGGGCTTAGGCTGATGAAATATTTTCTGTCAGGGCTTATTCCACACCTGACATTTCTCATATTTGATCTGTTAATGGTTATTGCCCACTATGCTGGTTTCAAAGGTCAGATTCATAAAAAGGTTATATCTCTACCAATTGAGCCCTTTTTTAGGAACTTTGCTCAAATATGTGTTGTAGGCCACGGTGACAAGTGCCTGATTCTTATCAGGAGCACACAGGTGGTGATGTCCCATTCCCTAAGGATCATTTGTTTCCCTGTACTATGATGAAGACCGTATTGTTTCTAAAAGTTTCAACAGTTAAAATTTTTTTAAACTGTAGATGATTTTCTTTTATACCTATTTTTATATTCTTACTAGATATCATAAGAATGCTGAAATTGTATTAGCAAGGAATTGTAACATCATTGGTAAATATTTGCTGTAGATATGTTAATCTGAAATTACATATTTGCTAATAATAAAAACCCAAAGCAAACTAAGTTGGCAAGAGGAAACTTTGTTAGTCCAGAATACAAGAACAGGTAGAACAATTGATCTGCAGAAAGGACATGGATACAGCTGAAGTTAAGGAGTTGAATCCCACCAAGACCTCTTATATCTCAGTCTCTACCTGTCTTATTCTTTCTTAACTCAGGCCATCTTTCTGACAATAGTGTTTGTGTTTAGAATTCAGGAGAGGAAAAAAAAATCTCTCTCTCTTTTCTAGTCTTAAAACTCTGGAAAGACTCTGACTGATTTAATTTGAGTCTGTCACTCTGGACCAATGAACTAGGGGATCAGGATAACAAGTGGATGTGGCCAATTTCACTGAAACAAATGGTTGGACTTGCGTGGGAGGTGATAGCGGCTTCCAAAAGAAGTTAGGGGGCAGGGAAAAGGAGAGTGGGAAGAGTCTGTTTCCAAAAACAGAGAAGCTGCCAGCCAAATAATTGTGTTAAAAATTTTACTGGAAACATTTGAAGTCAAAACGCTATTCCAAAAATCCAAATATAATGCATACCTTCTTCTAAAATTTGTCTTTCATAAGAAAACAATTAAACATGGGAGACACTACCAAACTAATAAAAATATATAAAATATACATATATACACACATATGTACACATATATAATATAATATACACATATATAGTATACAAATATACACAATATACACATATATAATATATAGATATGCATATATAATTATAATTAGCATATATATTATTTTATATGTAAATAACCAGAACTGAAAATGTGCTTGGTCTTATAGAGTTTATATTCTAGAGAATATATTCAGAAAATAAACCAATAAATTAAAATTATATGATATCAACAGGATGGAAAAAATACAACAGGGAAGTGGTAAGCAGGGAAAGATGAAAGAGTTGGTTGCTGTTTCATGTTGGGTGGTCAGAGAAGGCTTCTAAAGATGTTTTTGAATTGAGACTTGGAGGGAATGAATAAGTCAGGAACATGTGGCGGAAAAGTCAGACATTCTTGAACAGAAAATTTGCTTTAACAAAGTTGATCTTGAGACTGATGGAAGGGATAATGAAATGATCACTGACTGAAGAATCACTCTGCCTTTAAGTTGTGAAACCATAGAAAAGCATTTTCTTCTGAGTCTGTTTTCCCATCTGTAAAATAAATGCATCATTCTGCTCCCCCAAATCTTAAGATTCTTGATTTGATGAAATTGCTTTCCCGTTACTTAGTTCAGATATAACAACTACTGAGCAGTTTATATGTGAGCCCAAACTGCATCATCTCTTGCCTGGACTACCTGAATAGCTTCTTCACATAAGTCACTGTTCCTTTCCATGCCCCCTACATGTACTGCTATCAAGACATATCAGGTTATGCCATTCTCTGATCAAAGCCTCCAGTGGCTTCCACTTTACTCCCGTGTGTGAAAACCCAATTTCTCAAAGACCTTTATGAGCTGGGACACGATATCTTTACACAATATCTTTTTATTAAGGACTGAATTGTGTCCGCGTAAAATTGATACATTAAAGTCCTCTTCCCCAGTACTTCAGAGTGTTACTCTATTTCGAGGACCCTAATCTAATCTGACTGGTGTCCCTATGAGAAGAGGAGATTAGGACCCAGACAACACAGACCTGGGGGGACCATGTGAGGACACCATCTGTAAGCCATGAACAGAAGCCTCAGAAGAAACCAAGCCTGCCAACATCTTGATCTTGAACTTCTAGCCTTTGGAACCAAGAGTAAACAAATTTATGTTGTTTATCACTTAGTTTGTGGGATTTTGTTATGGCAGCCCTAGTACAACCTCTAATGTTATTTTCCACTAACACCCTTTTGCCAGCCTTGACACCAGAACTGTTCCTACCTTTGGGAGTTTGTACTGCTTGTTTTCTCTGCCTTAAACGTTCTGTCCTCATGTCTTATTCAAATGTCTCCTTCTCAATACAACTCCCACCACCATGTCCATTAAAAATGCATCCCCTTCCCCCACCACACCCTCATACTCCTAATCCCATTTACCTTGTTCCATTTTTCCCTATAGCACTTTATCACTTCTAATATGTAACTGACTCATTTTTATGTTAGTTGTTTATGGCCTGTCTCTCTCTGCTGGAAGGTAAACCTTTTGAGGGCAGGGATGGTCACCTGTGTGGCTCCCTGACATGCCCCATCATGCCTAAACCCATATCCAGCACATAGCAGATGTTGAGCAATATTTGTTACATGGATACAATGGAAATAATAAGTTGGACAGTACTTTCATTATTACTTGATCCAATTCCTTTTTACTAAAATTAAGTTTATATTTAATTTTTTTAATTAGCAAAACATATAGTTATCATTTCCAGATAGTAAACACTGATCTACTTGTAATAAATATCACTTTTAACTGGAAATTCATATCTAAAAAATGCTATTTATTTATTTGTTGATAATCCATAAATCCAAGTTACTACGACTTTGCATTTAGTTTTCATGAGTCAGGGTGTACCAACTGTGATAATATACATCCAAATTTTCATTAACCTAGGACCACTAAGGATTTGATTTTGATTTTTTAATTGCCCACTTTATAGTGAAAAGTGAAAGCAGGTTAGGGCCTGGGAGGGTGTATGCTTGTCTTCTATCTAGTGGATCCACCCTTCACTAAGTCCTAAAAACAAGGAAAGAAGAGCGTAAAGAACTTGAAGGAGTTTTTTGAGACCAGAACCGGAAGTGGTATTTATCACTTTCAGTTACATCCCATTGACCAGAAGTAGTCATTTGGTCCCACCTGTATGAAACATGATTGGGCAAAGCACCAAGACAGAAGAGGCAGGCACAGATAGTGGGAGCACTAGTCTCTCACTACCGCTTAGCCATTCTCTGTCACAGGAAGAAATGACACGAAGCCACCATACTCGTACTGCAGACAAATAACAAGGAGAACTTTTGATTTGCATCATGGCTGGGATTGCTACAGATCAAAAACAAAAACTAGGGAGGTTTTCCTATCCTCTTAATTTTGTTGTTTTGATTCAGCCTTACTTTGTAATATAAGTCACCAGAATATATAGTTATTTGTATAAATATATCTAAAATAGACTACAAATGTAAATTACTTGATATATGTTTGCCACTATTTTTACCTGAACTTTTCCCCATGAGTGATAATAATTAAGTGTTCAATCGTACATCACCAAACTTTGGAAAACACAAAGGAAAATGTGAAACATGAATCTGACCAGTTACCCCCAAATTAGTTGTCACTGAACTAACAGGAGAAAACCATAAACTGATATTTTACTTCTTTATCTTGAGTACATTTCTATTATTAATAAATTACATTACACAAAATTATAGAATTAACTAAGTCTGTTTATTTAAAGTCACTCATTTCTGATCTTAAAATATGCACAGTAGTAGTACCAGAAAGTTAATTTTTTTTTTTTTTTTTGAGACGGAGTCTCACTCTGTCGCCCAGGCTGGAGTGCAGTGGCGCGAGCTCGGCTCACTGCAAGCTCCGCCTCCCGAGTTCACTCCATTCTCCTGCCTCAGCCTCCCTAGTAGCTGGGACCACAGGCGCCCGCCACCACGCCTGGCTAATTTTTTTGTATTTTTGTAGAGAGGGGGTTTCACTGTGTTAGCCAGGATGATCTCGATCTCCTGACCTCGTGATCTGCCCGCCTCAGCCTACCAAAGTGGGAAGTCAATTTTTTTTTTATTAAAACTTGGATTTTGGACTTCAATGTCTTACTGTCTCTATGAGTTGAAAAATGCATGCTATTTTGTTTTTCATGAAAAAAACATGAGTTTGGGACCCAGACCTAGTGTTGAGTACTGGTTCCAACACTCACTAATTGTGTGAGTTTGGCAAATAACTCTCTGAAACCTAGTTTCCTCATCTGCAAAACAAAGAAAAATAATTCTTACCTCAGAGGGATGTTTCATATATTTCAGAATTAGTTATGAGAGAAACTAGATTCATTGTTGCCCCATATTAGCTCCTGAATACACTATAGCAGTTATTATTACTCCTTATGGTAATAAATTTTAAGGACTAAAATAAGTTAGAAATAATAACTTCAATGAAAGTTCCGAGATACGGGAAATACAATGTAAGTTAAATAATAGGAAAGGAAGTTCAGGTGGGGCTTGAGCTGAATTTTAAAATTTTGGTGGTCTTTGGATGGAAAAGAAGGGCAGAAGGAACACAGAACATTTCAAATCGGAAGTGAATATGATCTGTTCATAGAAAAAAATAGAGCAACCTGATTAAAGGAGCAGACATTGAAATATTCAGGGCAATTATACATTTAATTTATTATCTTGCTTTTATATACTGTTAGAGACGAATATCAGAATTGTCAATGTTCGAATTTGCAAAACATACATTTTAATAAAAATGTTCAGTAAGTATTGACTAAGAAAAAATATTTATAAAACAATTACTTAAACATTTCTGTAATAATAAAAGTCAAAGGGAATAAGTCATTTATAAACTAGTATTATAAGAACATTTGAAAAAAAGTTTAATTCTTATGTGTATTGCCCATGTTAACTTCTATAATTTGCAGAATATTTAAAACTAAATTGCTAGGTAATATATGCCAAATTTCTATTTAAAACACCAAATATAGGAAAAATTTCAAAATCCTTTTACATTTTAGCTATGGTAGGTAAAAATTATTAATTGTAGTAGTGTGAATTATTCCATTTATAATTCTTCTTTGATCCTGAAACAGAGAAAAGACAAATATGAAAATGGACAGATTAAATTTGGTATAATATCCCCTTCATGACTTCAAAGAACTAACTTGACTTTAAAGAGATGAAATGTACATGTAAAATAAAATTTTGTTTTCTGTGAAATTTTACTTCAGAAAATATCCTGACTAAAATAAACAAATTAAAAAATGAGTAATCCTATAAACTTGTTCTTATACTTTGTTCAAGTATAGTCATGTAGCCATGGATAGGGAAACAAACTAAAAAGTTGTTTTGTTTGAAAAACAACAGCAACTTGGTATCACACACATATGCACAAACACACACACACATTAAGGAACACACAATATGGAGTAATTTAATGTTTAATTTTCTAGAACATGTGACATAAATTTTTAACCCAGGGGTATTTTGGGTTAAAAGTTTGATGGGTAACAAAGCAAACAAACAGCCAGCCTGAAATGCCACGTTGGTTTTTTGGTTTTTGTTTTTGTTTTTTCACTTCATTACATGACTACATCATCACATATGGTATTTTGCATGAGCCAAAATTTCAGTCCCTGCTTCATAATTTTTAAATGTTTTAGGAAATTACTTCCAGCCAAGTAGTTACCATGGAAGAAACATCATACTTATGTACATTTGTTATATAAGAATTTATTAATATTCAATGCAATATTTTATTTACAGCCATATTATCATACAGAAATCAGTGGATCAAAAGTGAGCATTGAGTTTATCCTGAACTCATATTCTCTGAGTAGCTTTACATCTACTAATAGAAATAAAGTCTAAATAAAGTAAAGGTACACCAAAAATGGGTCACACAGTGCACTGAAGCAATTAGGGTTCACAACTGCAGGCTTGAATTAAATGGAAAGTTCAATGTGATTTCCCCTTATTATTATTATTATTACTTTTCTGCTATTATTATTATTGTTGTTTTGTGTTCTCCAATCTGTTATGTCTTAATAAGTATGCATTGTTAAGCACTGCTTGCTGGGGAACTAAATCATCAATTAATCTGGACCATCATTTGTTCATCTACTTTAGAATGTGATGCTATTTGCACATTAAATGGAAAGTAAAAGAAGAATATTAAATTCCAAATTTCTTGTTTAGTGAAAGAAGGAGAAAAGTGAGTACAGAAGAAAAGAAGGGTAGAAGAAGGAAAGAAGAAAGAAAAGAAAGGAAAAAGGGGGAAGAGAGGGCAAGACAACAGCCAATTAATCTAATTGTGTTTGTATAGGAGGTTGATTGTGTCATTCTCCAAAACAACATACCATATGAAGCAGATGCACTAAAGTGGTGAATCTCGGATTTTAAAATTCTAGAAAATTTTGGTTAGTTTTTCATTTCTTCCTGAAACAAATATGCCAGATCTTTAAATTTTACTGGACAATGCTCTTAAATTCTGGTCTACTAGAAAATTTGACCTGAAAAGTCCTATTTCATTATAGGCTGGAGAAGGAGTGATAAGTGAGCAGATTGGGGCAGGAAATTACAACAACTTCTAACCCAAATAATGATACCTTAGTTATTATACTGAAGTCTGTTTTTTTTTTTAATCCAGCACTTAATTCTTTCCCTTTTCCAAAGAAGATGCTGAAATCTACTGCATCCTAAAAAAACTTTTTTCCTTTCTGCCTTTGTATCTTCCTCCCCAATACACGTCCAACTTTTATCAATGAACAACTCAATCGTTACCATTTTATCCCCTCACTTTCTCGCTTTCGTTGCCTTAAATCAGACCTTTCATTCCTGCCTGAATTCTTGGAATAATCTACCCATTGGACTCCATATTTTTGACCCTCAGTATTCCAAAACACCTTCCATACTGCTTTGGACCTTTAAACTTTTAATGTTACTCAGTTAATTTTTTTCAGTGACAAGCCCTCCATTATCAGTTAGATAAAATTCACATCTATTGACATAACATTCAAATATCATCATAAACCTGTTTCACTTGTGCAATAAATATTATTACATGTTTATTTTATAAGGAAGAAACTTTGTTAGATTCTGTGGTTATAAAGATGAAAAGGCAGTTATCACCTTCTTAAAATAAACACCCAAGTGAAGACAGAAATGAAAATAATCAAAATTGATCGAAGTTATTTCTTAAACTTTAATAGCGTAAACTTTAATAGCACTCGATGCCTCTTTGAGCAACTCTTAGTCCAGAGAAAAAATGCTTTCTGTCCTTTGTAATAATCTTTACATTTGTAATCATTCAATAAGTATTTATTGAGTTCTTACTGTGTGCCAAATACTGAGTTAAGGAATGGGAAATATATTTAATAAATGTTTGGTGAATGAATAAAGGAGGGAATGAATTATAGGTTAACTTCAAACATGTTTATATTTCATTGATGAATATACAGGAAGTTTTCAGAAGGCTGTGGTGCCATTATGATGTATCACCAGATACCCTGTCAAGACGGATGGACACATTCCCCCAGCTACAAGTATTGCTTTCAGGCAGACAGCCCTCTACTGTGAGTCTTTTTGGAGTTATTACGTTGGTGCAAAAGGAATTAGGTTGGTGTAAAAGTAATTGCGGTTTTGCCATTTAAAAGTAATTGCCAAAACCACAATTATTTTTGCACCAACCCAATACTTTGTCTAAAGAGAGTCGCCTCATCCAAGGGGATGCCCTCTTTCCAAAGCAGCCCATATCCAAGGACTAATCAATATGAGGAGAAAAAGTCTCAGTCCAGTTTTCTCAACTGAATGGCTGTCTTAGCCTCAAGAGTTCACAGTGGAGTCAGCTGAGGACTTTGTTGAGACTGCACTGCAGCCAAGCTTCTCCTTCTGCCCAGTTTTGCTTCTTTCCCTTTCCTTCCATTGATGATGATAACAAGAACATGTCCTAACAAACCTCCTGTACATGTGTTTTTAACTCAGAATCTGTTTCCTATGGAAGCCTTCTTGCAACATAGGCACAACTCCTCCATTACCAATTATGAGTTTACCATTCAATGTGTACTTCAAATATAGCAATGAGTTCACAAAACTCTGAATTGGTCCCAAATAATATAATTCTGAGTGGGCTAAAAGAGTTAATTATGAAAATTTGAGTAATAGTTATTGAGGGTTGTCTTTAACTATATAGATGAGGATGTCATAGCTGATGTTCATTGTGGTATACTGAAAGTGGATTTTAACAAATTCATAAAGTCACTATTGTTTATGTCTTCCTTCATAGTCAAATCACTAACAACTAGGTATTACTAAGAAAATACAAATCTCTACAAATATAACAACTTAAATGTAAAATTGTAATTGAATTTTAAAAGGTATGCAACCATTTTTGTATATTCAAAATTATGAAGGCTACTGTAAATTCACAATGATTGAAATATTTGAAAAGCAAAGACAAATCAATACAGATATGTTTATGTGTGTATTTACTAATATTCACACAAAACCATATAAAGTGACTGCAGTAATATTCACTTACTATGAAGTGTCTTTCCTTTTTGAAAATAATATGTAATATTGAAAACTGTAGTGGGTAATGAAACACTGCAAACTAAAAATATATTCTATATTACAAAAAACCTTAAGAAAAGTATGATGTGTTTCTACTATTTTTTCCAACATGTTACTACTGTTCATGTCACTTTTTATATGTATAAAATCATACAACTTTATATGAATCCAATTTAGATTCATAGTTTAAACCTTCACCAATAAAGATATTCATACATTTAGTTACTATTGCTACATTCTTACTTACACAAATCTACATGTTGTGTTTATTATACCAAAATTATATCGAAAAGGCAGATCTTTATTTTTCTGGATTATGTCTTTCTTTTTGGTAAAAGTATTGCCAAAATTTAAAAATAATGTAAAAATTTGCCTCCTCTTGAGTACCTAAAAATTTTATTCTCAAGTTGTTTTAAAATACTGTAAAATGTAATTTTTATCATATTTTAAGAAAGAAAAAAAATCACCTCGAGGCAGTCACCTATTAGTATTCTGCCTTACCTAAGTGGATTATGGACTATGAAACTAAACCTGAACACATCTTAAAAAGGTGCCCAAGCTTAACTATCATGTCCTGTAAATATGGAAGTCGCTTTGACAATAATTGGGTCTCCCTAATACCCATATGGATTCAAATATTGCAGAAAGGAAATGGATTGTAAATTTTGGCAACTAAACTTAACTATATTTCCATATGTATGCTTTACCAACCATAGGATTTGGAATTCAAACTGTTGTTACAAACCATTTTTGCTAATTAGAAGCATCTTCATTTTTCACCTTCGCAAAAAAAGTTACAAGAAGCCCAGTGTTCGCCTTGCTTATCTCAAATTCCCATTTGGCAGTCACTGTAAGACCTAACTCCCAAAGAGCTGTCATATGCCTGGAGTCTCCAACTTGGCACGGCTACTAGCTTTGACCTCAGGGAATTTTCCTGTGTGAGTCTTCCTGTGGTTTACCTCTGAGAGTTCTCTCTAAATTGAAAGGGAGCAAGAGAGATGGGTAAAAACAACAGTTCGACAAGCTAGGTTTATTTTAAGTGGTACACAAAAACAGTTCTCTTGCAGGACCAAACTGCTACAACATGGTCTCAGGTAATTACTCCTTACAAAGTAATTCAGGAAGAGTAAGGCCAACTAGCTTAACAATTAAAAGGTGCGCTAGCAGCACAACACACACACACACACACACACACACACACACACACACACACCACACACACATTCATCTGAATTAACACTCACAGATGATTCTACAGACATCAATCAAAGTGTACAAAATGTCAGTCTTGGAGACCATGTCCCTGATTATCATCCCATGCCATACACCAGTTTAGGATCTGATCATTTCCTATTTCTGTTACAGTCATCATGGGAATTCTGTCTAACCTGCTTCTCTGTAAACAGGCCAAGACGACTGACTTGAACATAAAAGAAGTCTAAAATGCAGGATTTAACTAGCATAAACTATTGTTTGTATGTTTCTAGATGCCAGCTGGATCTCAATATTTGAGCTGTGTAATATATTCTTTCCATAAATTTTTCTGTAATGTTTTCAGTTATTGCTGAATGTGTAGTATTTTCTGTTTTCATTGTGGGTGGTGGAGAGCTGGAATTATGCAAGTAAGCTTCCTGCTTACTTACTTTCTGCCAGCTCTACCATTTACTAACTGACTTTGGAAAACAGAATTAACCATTTCTGTGAACATTTGCCTATTTGTCTTCAGATTCATTTCCTACTCTGCTGTTAGTCTGCTTTTCTATTGCAGGAAGCTACACTTTTTTAGGCTCCTCCATTTTCTGTTTTCTGGGTAAGTGCAGCCAGCAGAAGAAACGGTAGAAAACTAGAGGACAGAATGAAGGGGAAAAAGGATGGTGTTTCTCTCCCTTCCTCCCTCTCTCATGTAGGCCCTCTGGCAGATTCTTCCTTGGACAGCCACTTTCTCATTGGGCATACACAGGATAGACCCACTGTGGTTCTGCCTTCTGCAAGATGGCTCCAGACCCAGACAAAGGTACTCTCTCCCTTTGTTTCTCTAGACTTGAAGATGGTTCTGAGTTCTCATCATTTAGGTAATTAATTTCCTATATTAAAATTCCTTCTTTTTGCAATACATCCAGATTCTTGTTTCCCTGATTGGACACTGACAGTTACACTTACACACCACTGTTTCATGTCTTCATCTGTAAGATGCAGTTAATAATAATACTGAACATATGGAATAATGAGAGGATTTTTAATGGAGCTGTTCTTAAGCTTCAAGGTGCATCCTAAGTATCTGGAGAGCTTGTTACAGTGCAGATTTTATGGCCTTACCCTCAGAGTATCTGATTCATTAGGTGAAAAGTGGGACCCAATAATTTGCATTTCCAACAACTTCCCAGGTGTTTTGGGTGTTGCCAGTCCACAGACCATACTTTGAGAACCACTGTAATGTAAAGTGTTTCACTCATTGTAAGTATTCTATAATAAAGTTCTAAGAATTAATGTTCACTGTCATCCTATAATTTTCTTTTGTCTTTCCTAATTATGGTTGTACCCAGGATTTGAAGGAATTCTCAAATTCAGAATAGACGAAGGTATGTGAATATAACTAAGGATTTGTGTGTAAATGTGTTTGTGTCATTTTATGCAGGATACAATTAGTGGTCCACACATTTCACACTGAATGTGGCAATCATACATATCTATCTACGTAGGCAGGTAGCTAGACAGCTAGAAGTAGATACATAGAGATACAGATATACACATGTATATTTCTGCTTCTACTTACTGAACATGATTGGTAAATTCTTATACTTAATAGAGTCCTCTTGGTGAAATTAAAACAGGCATTTGAGTTATATCCAAGCAGCAACTTTTTCTTTCCTCCTAGTAAGGAGAGTATAACTGAATGCAAAGAAGAAGGGGGAGGGAGTGGAAGAGGTGGAGGGGCAGGAGTTATAAACAGAGGAAGAGAAGGGTGATGTTAGTTTATCATCATTATTATTATTATTATTATTATTATTTTGAGATAGAGTCTTGCTCTGTCTCCAAGGCTGGAATGCAATGGAACGATCTCAGCTCACTGCAACCTCTGCCTCCCGGGTTCAAGCAATTCTCCTGCCTCAGCCTCCCAAGTAGCTGGTACTACAGGTGTGTGCCATCATGCCCTCCTAATTTTTGTATTTTTAGTAGAGATGGGGTTCACCGTGTTGGTCAGGCTGGTCTCGAACTCTTGAACTCAGGTGATCCACCTGCCTCAGCCTCCCAAAGTGCTGGGATTACAGGTGTGAGCCACCACACCCGGCGGGTGATGTTATTTTATATGTGGCATTTAATATATAAAATAGCCTATCACTTTAAGAGGTTTCTTAATATATTAGTAACAAATGCTACACAACTCATCACTGTACAGATATGCTGAAATGGATTATCCAGGCTTGGGAAGTTGAGCATATCTTGAACCTAGAACTCTAGTTTCAAACACAAAACAGCTGTCTTAACTTGTATTTCTATAAATATTGAAAGTGCTTTTATAAAAAATTGAATCTCCCTTGTATCCATATAGCCAATAAAATAAAATTGATTGAAATGAGGAAACATAAAAAGGTATATCTCTGTATATACATATATACACATCTGTATCTATATCTACATATGTCTATCTATATCATTAGAATGCAAAGAAGAATGTAAGGTGCATGAGAGCATATTTCATTATAGATTCCTTCTAGATGTAGGGAATTTTCCTCCCATCCTAATTTTTACAGCTGACTCACCTATAATTAATATGACAAAGTCTTTTAACCTAAATTCTACCTCAAATAAAGTTTTTACCTACAATTTTACTTAAAGCAGCTTTCACTAAAATCAAAATTTTGTCCGAAATAGTCTGTTTTTCATAGAAACAACTATTCTCTGATTTACGCTTTCATATTTCTTTGATTTATATAACAAAGTTAAAAAAGCATAAACAGCATTGGAAACACATGTAACTGATCTTCATCGCTCACACACCTCAGTTAGAGGGAACCCAATGGTATGAATTTAGTAGCATGTGGTCTGGCCACCAGTGTTTGTAGCTGTGTTAGTTTTCTGTTACTGTGTAACAAATTACCACACATTAAGCAGGTTAGATCAGCATATAATTATTATCTCACAGGCTTCACCAGTCAAGAGTCTGGTACAATTTAGTTGGATCTTCTGCTCAGGGTCCTATAAAGCCAAAATCAAGACATTGGCCAGCTACATTCTCATCTGGAGGCTCCACAAAGGAAAGATCTGATTCAAAGCTCATTGTGTGTTGGCAGAGTTTGTTTTCTTGTGGCTGTGAGACTGAGTTCACTGTTTTCCTGTTAGCTGTCACCAGGCACTGCTCTCAACTCCTAAAAACCACACTCAACCCCTTGCTACTGGGCTGCCTCCACAAGTGATTCACAACATGGTTCCTTCCTTCTGCAAAGCCAGCAGGAGAATCTCTCCCATCAGGAAGGCCCAGTTTCTTTCAACGGTTCTCCTGATTAGGTCTCAGTCTTACCCAGAGTAATCTCTCTTTTAATTAACTAAAAGTCAACTCATATGGGGCCTCAATTACATCTGCAAAATCACTTCACTCTTGTCATATATCATAATGTAGTCACTGGAGTGAAATCCATTATAGTCACAGTTCTACTCATACAGAAAGAGAAAGGATTATATAGGACAAGTATATCAGGGGGTTACAATCTTGAGGGTCATCTCAGAATTCTGCCTACCATGGTGCTTGTGAACATGACTTAGTTTGATTTACAGAGCTATTACAGAGTGAGATTATAAAGGTGGTTAAGAGAGCTTGTATTCTAGTGACATTTAGAAGGTACTGTTGACTTCGTCTGGGGAACTGACAGACGCTATATGGATAACCATTTATAATAAATAGTTCAGGAACTACAGAAAAACTCAAAGAGGTCATATTTTTATGTTAAAATGTTATTTAAAAGATTATGAAACAGCTGAAATCATTGTTTAAAGAGGAAGTAAAGTGCCAATGAGGGAAAATATAAGTTGGCTAATAAATATAGACATTAAAATGAGTACTTTGTTCTCAGTTATTTATATATTTATTATTTAATTATTAATGTACCCATTCATTATTATTTTTTCTTTGTATAGGCAAATTAGAGAGTATTCTGATCCAAGGCTAGAAATCTTTTACTGCCCTCCATACTGATCTCAAGAGTTAAGAGTCACACTGATCTCCCAGACAATTGAATCAGAAGAATCTTCTGCTTCTTTCCAGGAAAATAAATGACAGACTCTCTAATTCAGGTAACAAGTTTGAAAAATCAACAGGATCTCTCTCTCTTTCTCTCTCTATCTCTCTCGCTCTTTCTCTTGCTTGCTCATTCTCTCTATCTCATGATTCTTACTATGTAAGAAAAATTTTATCCATGTCTCCCTTGCTATCCCCAAGCTTGGACTTGTTTTGATAATGACCTTAATTTTTTATCCTACATCTATACTTGCATCTACAACTTATGGAATGATCTTCCCAAACATTTGCAGAAAAATGAATTGAGCAGCTACAAATCTCAGACACAGGGAAAACCTATGAAGTGTATGAGACAGAGAGACCTGGCTTCACATTTCAACATCACTAATTTAATTGACCTTAAACAATTTACTTAATTTTTCTGAATTTCAGAGCAAAGATAATTAGATCTAACAATAACATATAGTAAGTGCCTATCGAATATTGAATAAACAAACAACATTTATTACTACTTTTTCAATCAATTTCAATTTTAATGGAGCCTATTTTTACTAAAAGTTAATCTTAATGAAAACAATTTTTGTTTTTACATTTTAAAATATTTCCCAGAGCATGTTTCTTGAGCCATTAGGTCCACGTGATGCTACTGGAGGAGAAAAGAAAAACAATAGTAAATGACACAACAAAGTACACTGAACAGTGCTAAAAGAGTCACAATGAGCATTATCATAATAAAGGCTCTGACATGTCCCATGTAAATGAAAATGCTTACTATTTTTCTAAAATTTTCTAAAATTACGTTGGATAAGCTGAGGGAAATGTGGTTTTAACACTTTTAATACCTAAAGCCTAATAGAAATTTGTTTGTAATCACCAGAACTAAGAAGAGAGACATAAGATATCTACGAGAAAGAATACTATCACTACAGCCAAAAACAAAAAAGAAGTAGCTTTGATTTGCTCTCATGATAGCAGATGATCACTGTTACTGCCATTCAGCAATATTATTAATAATATCACGGATGACATTGATTAATATATTACTGACGAAAAAGTAAATTGTGGTTGCTGTTATTTAAACTAGGTGATACATCGCAACACGTTATGGCCCAATCTTACCATAGAAAATGTCTTGAGAATCAGGCCCTATGGAGTAAACAAGGGAGGGCAAAGATCTCTACCTCCAACAGTAAAACCAAGAAGAACATTCTAAAGATATTTTTGACTATGTTATCATCATGCTTTAGAGATTAATGGATAAGAATGCTAGCAGAAATATAGAAAAATAAAATCTCAATTCCATAATAGAAGAGCAAGGCTGGTGAACACTTCAAGAGTGGTCAGAAAGAGTTGAAAGGTAACATTCAGAAAAAAAAATAGACCTTGTTTATGATTGTCCTCTGGGGTACAATCAATCAATGTGTCAGTCTTCAACCACTTGAAATTGGCATGACACATGAATGTAGAAAGTTAAACAAAAAGCACTGACTTAGCTTATGCTAGAATAAATTTAATTCCTATCACTTTCCCTGTGATGCCCCAGAAAAAAATGGTGAGACACTGCTTCTCTCTTCATTCACACTTTGGGCTTCTTGTTGCCTGATGGGAAGTGGCCAGGTAAAGTAAAATTAGCAATAAGCAGTAATCATTGGAGTGATTGTCTAGAGCTTTTTAACTTTCTAGAGCCATGGCTTTCCATCTGGCAAAAGAGTATTAAATGTTTCTTTTAAGGAATTTGTAAACTCTAGAAAACATATGGCATTATTCCAAGTTTGACATATTTCAATGTTTGACTTAACCAGTCCCACCCACTGATTTGGGCTTTCTTCGGAAATTGCTTACATCTTTGGTCAAACTAATCTGCTAAGACCTGAGACAAAATGTATTGGATGGATGATTGCCCCCAGTAAATAACATACAATGTAGTTTTTTTGTTTGAAGAAACTGAACTTTAGAGAGACAAAGTATCATTCCCAACTCAGCGGTCCATCTAGTACATGATGACTTGAAGTCTTCCGATGAAGTAGCTTATGTGCTTTCCATTGTAAGTAGGAGTCAATATTGATAAACACCAATAAGTTAGGTGAAGCCCTTTGGACAGCATGTTACAGAAGAGATAGGTTAGTATGTTAGTGTAGACCTGAAGGAAATGAAAATGAAGCTGGGCCTGCAAGAATGATATGCCATAGAGAAGAGAAAAGATATTTATTGAAATTAATAGACCTTTACCATAGGAATGTTTTAAGAGATTATCTTCACAGGATTTGTCTTAATAAGTGGTAGAAAATCATGTTAAAGAATTAGGAGTATTAATAGTTAGTCCTTGCTATATGTCAAGTGTTATATATGTATTATTTCATTTAATCCTCTCAATAACCCTTGAGAGAAGAATTATATTTTGATCTTACTTGCAAGGAAACAGATTCAGAGAGGCTCAATATCATACCGGGAAAGACTTTCCTGAAACAAATACATAACACTACTATACACTTGAAGCTATTCTAAGCTGTTTGCAAATACTAATTTAAGCTTTGTAGTAGAGTTATGAGGTAAGTACTATTATTTTAAATTTACGGTGGCATTTCTATCAGGTGGCAAAGTAGACATCTAGGTGCCTAGCCACTATGCCTTGCTGCCCCGTAAGTAGTGGAGCTGGCATTCACGTTGGCCTCCGTATGATCCCAGTGCAGGTGCTCCTAAGAGCTAAGCATTTTTTCTTCTTCAGCTTCAACAGTCTTTATTGACAATGAAATCTAGTCAAAGAAGAGGAAGGCACCTGACTTTGATGGTGCATGATTGGAAGATGCAGTAGGCAAATGACAAAATATTTTTGTGATGCTACTTGAAACAGAAATTAAATTATCACAAATGGACTCCATCTAGTCCTGCCACTTTGGTCTTCATGCCGCAATAGTAGTAAAAATAATAACGAACCATTATTGTATGCTTACAGGGTTTTAGTTACCATAAACTATTTTTGTGTTTTTCTTCAATTAATTCACGCAACCTAGAATCAGCACAACTCTCACCATTTTCTGGGTGAGGAAACTAAGATAAAGGGAGATTAAGTCACTTGCTCAAGGTCAAGCAGTTATTATCCTCTAGATTTACATTTAAACCCAGGCAGGGTGACTCCAAAACCTGGATCCCTAATCCCTAACCTAGATTACAACCCCCAAGGCTTCAGGCTCCTTGTCTGTATGCATTGCAGCCCTGAAAGTGGCTTGTGTTTCCTCTCACCCTAGTACACACAGACTTTCCTTTAATTAGTGTGGTTTTTTTTCTGCAAATGACTCCTCATGATTTTTTTATTCAAAGTACATGAAAACACCTCAACCAGCAAGAACAAATGAAAAGTTTTACATACAATGTGAATGAAACTGGGCATTTTCTGGCTTAGAATTGAACTTCCAGAAAACAATCATAAAGAAGGCAATGTTTTGCAATTCAAGTACTAATTAGCACAGTATTATATCTTTTCTTAGTCTTAAAGGAATGTAGAATCATAGTCCTTTTGTATTAGAATGTATTTTTGAAAGTGTTAGCCAGGCCAGTGGTATAAATTGGCTATATGTTTTTTCTAGCACAGTTATTCTGGAGCATTTTTCTAATTTATATGTCCAGATAGTGACCAAACCTAATACTGCTAAAGATCATAAGAGCAAAGAAAAAGTTATAATTAATCAAGCTTTGTTAAAGATAAAGTGCAAATTCTCCATTTCTACTCATATACGCCTCTTTTCTTAAGTATGAATGTATGCTGTTTTGAACACTCAATCAATGCAACTTTTATTTGAGGTCTAACAATAGCTCTATATGCTACTGTGCCAGGTGAGCTCAGAATACATACATAAGAAGAGCATTAGCTTCTCTTGGCTTCCTAAATCAACTATTGCAATGGTCAAGGGAACTGATCACTCTTCGAATACATGGCTCCCTTTTATGCCCCCCAGTGTCTCTAATACATGTTAACCTCTAGAAATTCTATTCCATATGAAGAAGGAAAGTTAGGGAGTTGTTAGGGAAGAGACTGAGAAAAGAAACTGAAGGTTAAGAAGATGATGAGAGCTGATGACTGGAGAGACCAGGTAATCAACTCTGCAGTTCAAGAGCACAGAACACTCTGGTAACAGAGAAAATCACAAGAACATGGAATAAAAATAAGGTTAAATAAAATACGGTTTTTTCCAGAGCAGGAATTGTTTTAAAAGAAAATCCATCGCCTTGCAAGTTTGGGTGGAAAAGTTAAAGATTTATTTTAAAAAATACCTTCTCTAGACTCTTGCTTAGTTCCACTTTCTTCTGTACAACAGGCTCAACAAACCTTTTACAGACTAAGTTTTTTCCTAATATAAAAATACAATAATCCAGCAACACAACAAGACTGATGAGCTGTCACCAGACAGGAATCTCCTCCTCCTCGCTCCTGGGATTTAAACCTATTAGACGCCCCCAGTGACCAGTCCTGCCCAGCACTCAGGTTCCATCCTGGTGTGGAATCTGATACCTTAATATATTAAAAAGTCAATTCCTTCCACTAACGTGTCTTCTTAATTGGTAATATGTCTTATGTGGCATAAATTACCAGTGCTTATCATGAATTCCTAGCCTAGAAAGAAAAATTAACAAGTTTTTCATTTCTTTTCATCAAATTTCATCTTGATAGATTCAGACAATTTGGGTAAAGTAATTTCCATTATCAGATCACTAGAACATTTATTTTTATTAAAAACAAACAAATTGATAGTCCAGGGTTTCATGTATTTCCAGAGCTGAGGTCTTGCGCACATTCTGAGACTGTGTGCACGACACGGGCTGGGGACCCGGGCAGCTGCTGCATTCTATCAGCAAAGCAATCTCACTGCCTCTGTTTCTGTAACTTGAAAGTATGGCCCTTGTGAGACATTCTGACACCGTGAATTTGAAGTCTTCTTGTACTGTGACTGCCAGAAAGTTTAAAATGTTAAATAATTTCTCAAACTTGCCCTAGAAACTGAAGTTGGCTTATTAAAGATTTTTTTTTCCCTGTTTGAAAAACTTCTTTGTTTCACTAACGGCAGGTCTCCTGTGTTTTGTAATGTTGTTATTGAACAAGTTTAATGATTTGCTGAGGACCTCATCTAGAGGCATTACCAAGCAACTCGAGATTAGAAACGTATGGTGGTGGAGGCTCTCCTAGAATAAATGAAAATATTTTATTCAGCTACCGAGAAAGGTCTCCAGAGATCAAATTAGAAGCTAGCTGTGAAGGGAGATGTTTAGGCATGCTCTGGAATTATTTATCAGCATTTTCTGCTTGTGTGAGAATAAGCAGACATTAAGTTTAAATTAAACAAAGGGGGAAAGAAAACAAGTTTTTTCAGTAATTTGACTGCTAATGATATTTCTGAATTATTCTTAGCTTAATAGTTTAAGTAATTTGCAATGATAATAATTGTTCCTGCTAAAGCTCCAATAGTGTCGATTTTTTTTTCTTTTTGCCAAGTTTAACCCCCTTTAAAACCTTTAATGGACGTGTAATTGCAAATTTATTGTGGGCTTTGTTAATTTTTAGATTTGTTTTCTTCTTGACATTTCTTTTAATTTTATTTTATTACATTCATCAACAATTTGAGAAACTCTCTTAAAAGTCCATTAAAAACAAATAAATATTCTTTATGTTGCACTTGTCTTTATTTATAATGAGCTAAGCTTGTAGATAGAACAAAGGTCATTTAATTATTACTTTGAACATTAATGTGCTTTTCTCATGTACTCATTCAAATAAGTATGCTTTTAGGGTTTGTTGGAAAGAAGTAAACTGTTAACATGGGGTTGCAACTGGCCCTTAAATAATTAAATAAAAGACCAGACCACATTCAAAATTAACACACAAATCTGTATTTTAAATAATATCTAGGTGGTAAAGTTGTGCTAAAAGCCATTAAATTTTGTTCTTAAAGGCGCACTGCATGTTATCACAAATGATTAGTAATTTAAAACATTTTTGTGTGAAATTCAGTAGGTTAATA
Source organism: Pongo pygmaeus (assembly GCF_028885625.2). Taxonomy (NCBI): domain Eukaryota; kingdom Metazoa; phylum Chordata; class Mammalia; order Primates; family Hominidae; genus Pongo; species Pongo pygmaeus. The sequence goes on along the minus strand of NC_072373.2, from coordinate 149,076,465 downwards.
AACTAGAAACTAAAACCCTAAGTGTTATAGCTGCTTTTCGTATTGAGGAAATGTAAATATATAACTTGACATTTTGTCAGCCAGTAAGTCATCTTTCAAGTCACTGTATTAATCATGCACAAAGAAAGGACCAAGATGGCTAAAACTTCCCTTGACACTCACTGTTTCAAAGGTGAAATACTTGATGGAAATTATATTGTTCTTAGAAATTCATGTTGCGTATTTGAATATTCTTCATTCATATTAACTATTTTTAAAAGGATTTGGTTATCTGTTCTCAAATAATTTCCATTAACTTATTACATTGTGATTTAGAATTAAATTGTACCTTAGATTTTTAAAAGGAGTGAAAATAAAAGGGAAAAGAAAAAAGTGAGATGAGGTGAACTGAGGACTCAATAAAAGCATAATCCTTTTCTGGCCAGAGGAAAAATAATGCTTTTTAAAAAATGAATAAATGTATGTGTATATATATATATATTTATATATACATACATAAAAATTTTCAGCTTGTGTGATTTGAGAAGAGGGTTAATTTGCTGTGTTTTTTTCTCTTAATCTGAAATACCACAAATGTGAATGATTTTCAAACACTTTGCAGTGACATTGTCAACCTTCTGCTAATACTCTTTCAGTGCTTGGGAACCAAATAATTACAAGATGAGGCATTTAAAAAGTCAAGAAGGTGATACAATGCTGTGAATTAAAATGAGAAAAAGAACTCAGTTACCTGTATAAAAGAAGAGAACACTTCAAATAGATATTTTAGTAGAATATAGCAAATGCCTTAATATTAGTTTCTTTAAAAGTATTCTTAGGTATTGTTTACATTTATATCTGCTTGATTTTTTCCCAAATTGCTTAATTTTCTGAAATGCCAGATGTTGATTTTTTCATGTTTTGTCTAGTGGTGACAGAAATGTCTCAGATTCCCCTCCCCCCCAGCAAAATACCTATTTGTGATATATTGGATAACTTTTCCATAACTAAGTAGTTAATGTGCTATCTCTTTCAAATGTATAAAGTAAAAGTACAGTAAAAGGCAGTTGCTTTTCAGTATTCCCACAGGTAGTGACAACTGCTTTCAAATATTTCTTGTCTATTTCTTCCATAAGCATTGTGTGGCTTTCTCTTTGTCTCTTTCCTTATCATGAGTCCTGCTACTTCAATAAGGACACAGAAATTCCAACAAGAGTACGTTCTCATCATTCATGATATCATTGATGGACCAGTGTGTGTAACCACCATTAACTGCTTTGTGACTGCCTTGTTCTAACTGCTTAACTAAGTCTTTTAGTAAATACTCAAGTTCTCCTTCAACGCAAGTAATTGATGTCTTTCTGAGGAATTACTTTTAGATAGCCCACATGGTACACTCAAAAAGAAAATAAAAATGTCAAGCTTGAAACCTGACACCAACAAATCCAAATATTAACACCACATTTGGATATAATAATTAAAACTGATGATCAGATACTAAAAATGAAAAATTTTCTAGAAGAAAGTCCTTTCAATATGACTCAGCCTTTTTAGGAGGAAATTTTAAAGAAAGAAAAGATAACTCCTTTTATACTGTGGTGCAGTATAATTATGTCTAGAGGTGGTTGCATATTATAGTAGATTTTTAAGTTCTACTAGAATAAGAACTTGTATTATTTACTTCAGGTCTCTCTCACTTAGCCTAGTTCTTAATGCATCATGAGCATTTCAGAAATTAAAAAACCTGCAACTCAATTAATATATAGACATTGCCCTTATTGAATATATATATATTATATATTATATACATTAACATAATTGTATGCATTGACATATATTATATACATTATAAAAGTGTGCATCACTTTGATGTAAAATTGAGAATGTAATTATTTTCACATTATATGATGAAAAGTATGAGTTATAATATTTACTTCCAGAGACATCAAAGATGGACAGTACTATTGAAGGATGGGCTTGAAAACCCATTGCAGATAAGGTAATTTTCTACATGAAAATCATCCTAATACACATGTCTGTGTGTCTAATACATGAGCTGCCAATCCTCTCTTCTTCCCTCTCTGTATTCTCTGGTCCACATCTTCAACCGTCTCTTGCTAATACCTTTAATTCCTTTCATCATGCCTGCCTGGTGAAAGCCCTCCCTGTTCCAGTCCAGCTATTCATTTCATACCTATCTGCACCTGTGATGCTGAGGATTACAGGGGAAAACATAACCACACAATCCAGCTGATTGGCCATTCTGAATTATATTGTCTTCAGACTCTAATAGGCCTTTCTTTAATGTTTTCTTGCTTCAATTTAAATCTTCTCCGCTGTCTTCAAGTATTTGGGCCCATGACTTCTCCCCTTATTTTGTCAGATGAATAGTTTCCTACTCCATAGAAATTTTCCCTAAGGAATGTTCTCTACATCTCATAACTAAATAGCAAGATTTCCTTTTTTCTTCCTTCCTATTACAAATGAGGATGTGTCTTCCCTTGAGTTGATGCTAATCTCTCTGTATCTGCTCCAGATACCACCTTTCCTACCTGCTCAGAAAACTGAATCTTTTCTCTAGTTCTATTGGCTTCTGCCCTTTAGCATTTAAATGTACTGAGGACTCTTTCATATTAAAAAACATACAGAAAAGAAAACAAATTAAAATCTTCCTCTACCTCAAGTTCCCCCGGCTACAATTTATCTTTTCTCCTGGAAATATCTTCATATAGTTCTCTTTTACAAACTGCTTCCACTTCCTCCCCTTCCATTCACTCCTCCAGATGCTGCAACACTCCCAATGCTTCCGAAAATATCCCCTCACCCAAATCCCCAATGACTGCTTTGTGCTAAATTTTATGAATTCTTGTCCGTCCTCATCGAACTTTATCCTTTGACACCACTTAACAGCCTTGACTACTTTCACCTTAATCAAACAACCTCTTCTCTTTGTCTTCCTGGTACTGTGTTTCAGAGGTTGGCAAATTATAGCCCATAGGCCAAATCTAGTTCATTCCCCATGTTTGTAAATAAAGTTTTATTGGGACACAACCACACATATTCATTTGTGCATTGTCTATGGTTGCTTTTGGAGTCTATGACAGAATTGTGTAGTTGGGACAGAGACCATTTGACCCACAAAACCTAGAATATTCACTATCTTTCCTTCTACAGAAAAAGTTTGTCAATCCTTCTTAGATTTTGTAATACCTTTTTAAAAAAATGTCTCTTTAGCTACTGCAAATCAGTCTCCTTACTAGGACCTTCTCACCAAATCTTTTCAATGTTCATGTTTATCCAAGTTACACCCTAACATATTTCCTTTTTTCAACCCATACGGTCTCTCTGAAATTTCTTTGGGTATATATGACATCTTCACATACTATAACTCCCCAATGTATTTTTCCAGCCCAGATATCTGTTCTGAGCTTCTGCTAGTGTCCTTTTACTTAGATAGCTCCTCAACTTCTAAAATTCAACAAATCCAAAACTGAACATACCATTTCACCCACTCTACAATTTGCTCTTCCTTTGTCTTCTGTCTCACTGATTGGTCCCACTCAGTTATCTGCACCATCCACCACATTTTTATAGCGACTCCCTCTTGCCTTTCACATGTAATCCACAGAATATGTTTCTAGTTGTCACCATACCCCAGGTCATCATCAATATCTCTAACCTGGATTACTTCAAATGCCAACCAATGTTCTCTTTGTCCAATCTTACCGGTCTCAGCTATGTTCATGACTCAGCCTACACTCTCCTTTTTCTTCACTCCTACCCACATCCCCCTACCCTAAACACACACACACACTCACACACACAGACACACACACACACACACACACACACACTTCAGTTGGCTAATTTGTGATACAGGCTTCCGTTTTTCCCCCTCAAAGATTTTACTGTCCCCACATGTCCCTCTAGGCTAGGTTACTGTTTTTTTTTTTTTTTTCAATATTACCCAACTTCCCCATGCTTTCCCTTCTCAGTATTTCCACAATTTATTCCCTTCACTATAATGAAAGTTCAAAACAGATAGAGATTGTGTTTACCTTCTTCAACAAGATCTACTCAGCAAGTTGCAGAGTATCTGGCTCACGGTAAACACACAATAATCTAAACTGTATGAATGAATTGCAAAGTTTTGCCAGTTTGAAAAATCATTCATCTTAAAATGCTTTCTGAAATAACTAATAAATTTTTAAATAATTTGACATCATGAATAGCCTTCATTTTAATTCTTGCCTTTTGTTTTAAAAATACATAAGCCTGTGTGTCATCTGGTTCCACTACTAAAATGGCCAATATTAAACATAAGCAATGCTAATCTGTGTCTCTTACAAAAGATATAACTTTATCGATGGATCCTTTTCTTTTTGTAAGGGCTTCCTTACGGGCTGTAGATGGACAATACGATGCTGTGACCAAAAAAAAAAAAAGTTAGCAACTGTAAATTTGAAGGCATTAAATCTCCAGTTTGCAAATGTAGCTTGTATATATGTGTAATCACCATGTTTTCTATATTTAAATATTGTTGCCTTTAATTAATATACATTTGATTAATGAAACACCATTTTATGAATTGTACAAGCATAATCAACCAATTATCTTACAGTACCTAAAGTGATGAGAAATATTTAATTAAAAAATAATTTAGTTATTTTATAAGTACTTTAAAAATATTTTTAATCAAGCATAATGGTAAACAGTAATGGATTTTTTTCTCCACATAGAAAACCTATATTATCGTATTATGACTTGTCTGCTGAGTGTATTTCTTTAAAGCAGAAAATATTCTAGGCCATAAAAGCCTTTGCTTTTCACTGAAAAATGCAGGCTATTTCAAGGTACAGAAACATAAGACAAAAACGTCTTCATTTTTCCAATTTTTATAGTTTATTCAATGTTCATGTCTAAATTTAAAACCTGAAGAAAGAAGGACATATAATAAAAATTGGGCAGACTCCTAACAGTAACCAAGCAAATAGATCTCCTGTACAGCTTCCTACTGATAATGAATTCTCCATTTACTAAGGGAGACAGAGTGAAGCAATGCTTGGCGAATTATATTCTCTTCTGTGCTCTGCCAAATGAAATACTTGAACAAGTGTAATTCTGCATCCTACACTTGATGCGAGTCTAATGTCACTATATTTGGAATGAAACATTGCGAAAAATTGGTAGCATAAATGTTTTGTTTTTAACAGATCTTAAGTGATTCTATTCTCCTTCATTTTTTGAAATAATAAGCATCGTTTCTTATAGAAAGTGTTTCTCTTCTCCCTCATTTTTTTGAAATAATAAGCATTAGTTTCTTACAGGAAGAATCTGAGGAGAATTATTTATGATTTCCCTGTCATCTTTGTCTGTGAGCAACCAGATTAGAAAGGTATCTACTCACAAAACGCCCATGCCCTGAAACATATTTTGTTATCATTTTCATTCATAAAATACATCTCCAGAAATGTTTTCTATCCTAATGACAAAGAAAAGGAAATAAAAATTCATCGTATTAATCTCTTATTTTGCTAAGCAGAATCCGTCACGGCTTTAAGGCTATCTCTTGGCACAGCCACTGAATCGGGAAGCATTCACAAATGCTTAGAGGAGTCCAGATTCTGTGGATGTGCCAAGAGATAGTCCCAAAGAAGTGATGTTCACATATTTATGACCACACTCAAACTCTTGCCTAACTTTTCTTGTACACTGATTTTATCATACGGTCTTCACTTCAGAAAACAGTATCTCTTCTTCATTCCTGTTACAGAAAAAAATTCTCCTGCTTGCTTTTTGGAGCTCCTGTGATCCTACCTAATGTACCCCTTTCTTCAGCCCCATGGACCTCCTCAGTGTCCCAAGAACTCATTATGCATTTATGGAAGAGGAGGCCAATGTAAAAGGGAGATATGAAATAAAGTAAATGTGGTACCTAACCATAATAGGAAAAGCATGCACGTAGGAAACAGAGAAAGTTGAGTTTAATCCCAGCCCAATCATTTAGTAGGATTAACTTTTGCTTAAGTAGGCAGCGTAACTTTGGAGATGACACTACTTAGCTGAGGTAGATGATATTTCAAAATAAGTAAACACCCTTCCCAATTCCTTTATTTACAGGATTTACTATAGGATGCTACAGGCACTAAACACTCCCTTTTCCAGATGCCTTTGTAGCGAGAAATGGCTATGCAAACAGAGCTGGCCAATAAACTGTAAATAGGCTGGGTGTGGTGGCTCACACCTGTAATCCCAGCACTTTGGTAGGCTGAGGAGGGCAGATCACGAGGTCAAGAGATCGAGACTATCCTGACCAACATGGTGAAACCCTGTCTCTACTAAAAATACAAAAATTAGCTGGGTGTGGTGGTGCACACCTGTAGTCCCAGCTACTCTGGAGGCTGAGGCAGGAGAATCGCTTGAACCTGGGAGGCGGAGGTTGCAGTGAGCCGAGATTACGCCACTGCAGTCCAGCCTCCAGCCTGGCAACAGAGTGAGACTTCATCTCAAAAAAAAAAAAAAAAAAAAAAAAAGCTATAAATGGAAATCTGCTGGGCAGCCAATGGCAAAGCTTTTGTTTTCTTTATCATAGAGACAGATGTCATTGGCCTTTCCTTTTCTCCCTACTCTTGCTTTGAACATGGATATAATACCCAGAGCAGAAGCAGTCATATTTTGACAGTGAAATCATGAGACAGTATGCTAAGCATGGGGTTAAACAGAGACAGCATTTAATATCTTTTGAACTGCTGCAACAGCACTGATCTGCTTACCTCCAGACTTCAAGATACGTGAAAAAATAATCGCTTTTGTTTAATTCCCACAATTTAGAAAGTTACTTGTAGCCAAAGAATTACTACTAACTGACATACTAACACAAATATTCTCCATTGAAGGCATTTAGTGTTTGTCACAGCACTCCTAGACCAAAAGTAATATTTAATACATTCCATTTATTAACTAGTTAATCCAAAACTTAATACATACTTAGATCCTAACAACTTAGTGGCCTGTTGGACATGGCACAACTTCTCAAATCTTAGAATCAAACAGGACACCGCCACCATCATTTCCTGATCCATATGGATTTTTGTGTGGCATTTTGTTTTTATTATAGTAATTGCAGAAAATCCAGCTTCCCAAAGATATGATGTTATTGTAGCACTCTGATGTCAAAACTGTGAACTACGTTGAGATACAGGTTTGTGCTTTGACATTCCCTGAAGAATACTCCTTCACCTTTTTGATTTTGCCTTGATGCAACATTTGAAAACAACAGCCCTAACTTTCAGAAACATTATGATAATAAAGAGACAATAAATGTAAATAATAAATGCCAGTAGCTGGTATATAACAGATGATCAACAAATTATAGATGTTATTAGAAGTATAGTTTTGAGAATTTTTGAAAACACTTTAAAGAGTATCTCCCTATAAACAATTTCTGTCTCTGAAAATACGAAATAAGTGTATTTCCTATTTATTTCCTCTTATTCTTATGTGTCATAAACAATGTATAGCATCACATTAGAAGCACCATATTTAATGGATTCCACTGCACACACATACACATATATGTACATTAATGTAAACTTGAAAGCAGATACTGGGATTAGATGCTCAGTATGGCAAACAAAAATACAATACTACAAAGATACTCTTACCCCAAGCTAATTTGCCACTTAATTTTAAGAGGCTTTAGATAGAGAAATGTATAAATGTATAGAACATTCCTTGCTTCTAACTCATGGTCGGACTCGCCGTTGTGCAATTATTATTTCATTTTTCTTTCTTTTCTTCTTAATCTTCCTCTTAGATTACTCTCCCATTAGAAACACTCTCCTAATAGAATGTTTTAATTCTTACCTACCCTGTAAGGATTTATCCTGTAAATCTGAGCAAAGATTACTCCCAGTACTGTAAAACTCTAAAGGTCCTATCCACTCTCCATTTAGTGTAAATAGTGTTCCCTTCAATTTGTTTGCCCCACTTCAGTTTGATGAACAAATCACTTTCTCAGAAGATGGGTATTTTCTAACATCAGGAACTGGAATACAAGCCCTTGTTTTCCCAAGCTAAATTTTTGGTGCTGTCAGCTGGACAAGTTGTACCAGTCACCCACATACCTCAAGCTTAATGACTCTAGAAAATAGCAGTCTGTCTCACCCAAAAGGGCTTAAAATCACTGAATACTTAATATGAACTGGTCAATTTCTTTGGAGGCATGAGATGTAGGAAAAAAATAAATCTCTATTTGCTATGGTTTCTGTTTTCATGGAGAACTTTAAGACTTTCTGGATATAATGGGAGAAAAGTTAGACCATTTCTCAAAACACACTCCAGAACCACTGCTTTGAAGACTGGCTAAGAAGATCACAACAGGCAACAAAGTCATTTGCTTTTGGAAAGTAAAAGCATCAGAAAGCCCAATGGGATACATAGCAATGAGCGAAAGATCGCTCTTGTTTATGAGAAAGTATTGGGTAAGCTATGAAGCCCAAAATAGGGACCAACAATCCAGGGTGATTGTAAACTACAAACGTGCTCTTACCCATGTAGGAAACATACATAGCCTATGTAGGAAGTACTGTAGAAATCGGAGACACGTTCAGGCCCACAAAATGCGATCACCTTTGCAGCATTTTCAAATGTAAATAATAATAACTCTATATTAACTGATCATCTTCAGTCCTCAATTTCCTCAGACAGGTAAATTAGTTCCCCACCTGAGATTAATAGGTTAAATGGGCGAAGCAAGTAATTTAAGCAGGGTAAAAATAGATGTCATTCAATTCTTCCTTCTTTAATCTTTTAGTTTTTTTTCTTTACTCCCATTTACTCTTTCTTTAATATTATTCATTCCCCATAACTTAGGAATAAAAATGCTGAAAATGGGAATATTAAAATATATCACTTAATTTGTTGTGTGCAGTTTGTAAATCCTACCATTTCAAAAGGAATATCACACATAACTCTTTGCACAACAAAGTTTCTCAAGGTAATTGTCTTAATGGCTTGAATACTGCAAGGGGTGAGATTTTTATTTTTCAATTTATGATCTTAAATTTTAAAACTACATTATTTGATACTGGGCCAATAACACATTGACCATTTTTTTTTTTAATTCCTACAATTAGAAGTGTAATTAGTTAATTAAAATTCACACAAAGAAGAGTTAATGAACACACCAAACCATATCAGTAGCTTAGAAACCCTGGACATCCATATGTTTTAAACTCATCCTATGATTGGACTGACCCTGTGTCTTCTATTTCTTCCTCTGTGAGCTAGCAAAATAACCCCTTTCACTTACCTGCTTTAAAGTGAGGAGTAATGAGACAAAATTTGTAGTCAGATCAAAGTGTACTAAATAAGTACTCTAATTCTCAGGGAAAACATTATGGGTATTTATACATATACAGTAATGAAAATGGAAATTATTTACTCTGGGGACTCTGGCCACATTATTGTTAAATTATTTGCATCTTAATAAATGATTTGCATGCTAATGAGAATGCATTCTCAGAACAGCCTTTCCAAATGTTTCTCTATAGTTCTACTATCAAGTATATATGATACCATGTGATACAAAGATATAAAACCTCAAAAGTTCTGTGAAGTAAATTATCCTTTTTTCCCTTTATAATATACTTTTGGGGGATTAGTGAATGTTTTATTTTAAATTTGCCAGCTTATTGCTAATGAGTTTTTCTTAATTCTGTGAGATTTTTTGCCTGTTTATATATTTATTTATTTTATTGCTTCCAAGATTACACCACAGTCATGTTCCTTAGTGTGAGTCAAAGGTCCTTTCTATCTTTGCTTGAATGGATAAAGATTCAGTCTCCTGATAGATGGTAAAAAAAACAAAATAGTCTAAATCAGAATTCTTTTCCCACTCTAATGTTTTGCATTTGACTTTTATCCATATGCAACCAAAAAGGAAAACAGAAAAGAAAACTCTTCTTTAGATTGCAAATAAGGTTTTGCCTATTTGAGTGAATTTAATTCATCTGCTTTTGTCTCAAGGAACACTCATTATTCTGATCTCCCTAGAGATGATATTCCCAGTGTCTACCTAGATTCGGCTACTGCAGTGAGAGCACACATTTGATCTGAGATTCTGTAGATATATATTGCAAATAAAAATAAGTTGATCCTCTCAAGGGTGTTCTTACACTAGCTAAAATATAACTTGAAAGGTTAGTGGGGAAGAGGTTAGTTCCCAAAGGGAAAGGCTGTTTCCCCACACTTGCTTGTTGGAGGATGAATACGCTAATTGGAAAACTGGAAGTTCTGGGGATTTGCAAGTGGAACAGGTGAAAATGTAACTGGTGATAATTAAAGGCTAATTATCTTCAACCCACAATTGGCCACAGGAGGTTCTTCTGAGCCACATAAAAAGAGCGCCTCGGTGGCGGGGGAGGGGAAAGACATACAGAAGAACCTACAATTCTTCTATACACCTGTGCTATTAACTATAGCCAGGAATTGAACCTGTGTACACTGATAGTTGATGTCTGCCTTCCCCTACTATCACCTTCCCTCCCAAATCTGACTGAAGGATTTCTACATGTAACTCATATCATTGGCATTAGGATTTGTCCACTTTAAAGTCTTTCTGGTGATTAGAAAGTAGATATTCCTCTGAAATCCCAAAGAAGACAATTTCTGACATGCGGAGTCATTGTATTAACTGTTCCAGGAAGCTTAGGGATGGAAACTGTTTCTATGGATTTCCTTTTTAACAATGGTTTATGCGGCACGAAGGGCCGAAAAACAGGCCCTTTTCACATTTCAGGCGGTATCTGGTTTTATTTGGACCAGGGAGAGATTCCAGGAAACTTTCTCCTAGAGGTTTCATAGTTGTGCTGGGAAGAATAAGAGGACTATAGGCCAAAAGAAATGCATTGGCAGAATCATCATTCAAGAAGCGATAGCCTAGTAAGTATTTTTCTGGGAAAGTGGGGGTACATGATGTATCGTACACTATAGCTTACACTGCTACTGCCTCATCAGCATCTAAATGTGCCAAGTAGCCTGCCCATCCTCTTTTTTAGAACCTCTCCCTCCATACATATGGCCTCTCAAAGCTAACAAGTTCATGCCTAACTCCACTCCTAATCTGACTGGAGCTGAGTGACCCAGAAATAAGCACTGATGCAAGCCAGTGGTATCAGGGAACTTCCCTAGGATTTTATACATGAATCTGAGTGACAGAGGTGATCTCTCTCAGGTGACAGAATTTTATGGCATAAAACTAAGAACCTGCCAACCACTGTGTTTTCCATCATGTAGAGAAAGCTGGTCTACAGTGAGAGAGCATAATGTGGAAAGTAGCAAGGACTGGAGAAGAAAACGCCTTGCTACCTTTTCAGCCCCTAATATTTTTGGTTCCAAATGCAGCTATCCTCCTGTGATTTGGTCATTCAACCCTTCTTTGGATAGTGGGCCAAAAACTTCCCTTTTTAACTAAAATAATTTGTGTTAGGATTTTGACATTTAGAACTGAAAGACTTTCAAATGAAGGAACACATCATGGGATACAATTTTTTAGTGTTGTCATTACCAATCCACAGGCCTCTCATCATCAACAGAGAGCACAGCATGCTCCCTTTTGGCTGAGCCCGCATTTAGAGAAAAGTGAACAAACAACAAATGGATTTGGAGAGGTCCAAGAACAATGGGGGCTTATTTCTTGCCACCTGGTCATGTCTGAGATAGCACCAGGACTTACGAAGGAGGCCTCGGGTAGAGTAGCCATTCAGAAAACAGTGTGGCCATTCTTTGTGAAATTTAATGAACATATACTCCACTACCCAACAATCTCATTCCTGAGCATAATATATAAACCACATATGCAAGCATGCCAATAGATACATTGCCGTGGTTGCAAAAAATTGGCCACAGTCTATTTTTCTGTCACTAGGGAAATGAATGAGTTTAAGTTGGAGCATATGAAATTGTGAATTTTTGACCATTTTTTACTACAAAAAGGTCAATTTCATATAGTTCAACCTAATGCAATGTGGTAGATATATACTATGTATCAGAAACAAAAAAAAAATCAAGATCCTCCTACAGCAACATGGATATATCTTAAAACTTAAGGTAAAAAAAATATATACAATATGAGTTTCATTTAAATAAAGTAAAAACATACACAAAACTATACTGCATATCTTACCAGGATAGATGCATATATAAGGATATGTGTAAAACACAGTTAATGGGACAACTATTAAAAGAAAGAAAAATGGAGTAGGAATCAAGGTAAAAGAGAAAAATCAACTATCCAATAGAGATGCTTTGCATGGCCTGATGATGATAATATGCCATAAGCTTGGGAGCAATAAACCCATTTTTTGCACCTGAGGGGTAAGAAGAGTGGCACAGCCAGAAAGTCAAAGAGAAAGGAAGAGGAAAGCTTCCTGTACCAGCATGAGTCCTTAACAGAAGGCAGAAACAAGAGGGAACATATTTAGAAGACAGGATCTGAAACAATTCCCCAAATTTTCCATAGCTCTAGGCAAATGCCGATAATTTGCCGGAATTTTTCCAGGCCTTCTAGAGGTGTAGAAGGAACTACAATTAGCTAAGAGAGACGGTTGCCACACAAGACAAAGGTCTCTTTTTGGTGACTGGGGAACATTGTTAGTTTATGTGGCATGGACCATATAAGTTAGAGCTATGGTCTACTGGGAATGGAGGTAACTGATGCTGTAGGAAATGAAATTCATAATCAAACACCTGACATCATGATTTATATCTCTGCAGAGTATTGAAGAGGCCAGTGGGTGCTCATGGTCAAGACTGCCTTATTGCCTTTCACGGCCCATCTAAGACATGTGGTTTCCACCTAGACCTACTTAAGTGCAATCTGGGGTTAAGAGATGGATGTCCTTTGAGTAAAAACCAGAAATTACTAAGTAACGCTAATTCAACTGGGTTTACCTGATAGAAACTTAAGTGAGTTGAAAATACAGACTCAAGTTATAAATTATGTTTAGTAACAGAAAAACAATGAAAGTTCAATTTGTACTTACATGTTTCTGACTAAAATTTGTACTCTCTCTCTCTGTCTATATGTATATATATATGAACATCACTTACTTGCTGCCTATAACTCATTTCAACTATTCAAAATTATCTGTCTATAAGTTCATGTTCAATATGGCATGTAATTCTTGGCTTTGAATACCGTGTTTTTACATGGAGAGATATGGGTATGCTAGAAACAGAGTTGGAGGTTTTAGTTTAATAGACAGTCTATTGGTATTTTAAAATAAATAACACATTCGTTAGAAACAATATGTCCAAAAGCTAATTACTATTCTTGGCTCGTTCTTCATATAGGCAGATTTTTGTTTTGTTTTGTTTTTGGAGCATGCTTTCTTGTTGGAGAACAGTAGCTTTGCAATTGTGGGTAATACATTAAAGATGAAAGGAGCCTTCTTTTAATTAATGGCACAGCTCTAACTTGATCTAACCAGAGCAGTATCAGGAAGAGCCAGCAATGTCACCCATCCTTATATTCGACAGCGTTTGTCTACCTCTTACAATATTTTCTCAGGAGAATTCATCCTGGAGGATAGGGATTCTGAGCCAAATGCAGACACTTAAAGCCTTGAACTAAGGAAAAATTCAGAGCCAAGCGGAAAGTTTGGCTCATGAAGTATAGTATTTGAAGAAGTAGATTTGAATAGAAAAACAAAGTGGTATCCCTAGAGCTACATTATTGGTTGGTAAAATTATATTCAGCAGTAGAATCCATTTCAGTCAAAATTCAAAACTGAACTCTAGTAAAGAGAACAGATAACTTCAAAGATTTCCTTTTTTTTTTTTTTTTTTTTTTTGAGATGGAGTTTCACTCTTGTCCCTCGGGCTGGAGTGCAATGGCTCTATCTCGGCTCACCGCAACCTCCGCCTCCCAAGTTCAAGCGATTCTCCTGCCTCAGTCTCCCTAGTAGCTGGGATTACAGGTATTTGCCACCACGCCCAGCTAATTTTATATATATTTTTTTAGTAGAGATGGGGTTTCTCCGTGTTGGTCAGGCTGGTCTCAAACTCCCAACCTCAGGTGATCTGCCCACCTGGGCTTCCCAAAGTGTGGGATTACAGGCGTGAGCCACCGTGCCCAGCCAACATCAGAGTTTTTCTAGCCGAAGTTATTTTAGAGGGTAATCAGGAACCGTAGCTTTCAGAATCAAAGGCAGAGGACAAAGCTTTGTGACACACTTTGTGACACACTAGGCTTTGTGACACACTAAGCTTTGTGACACACTAGGACTTTCCCAAGCACACTTTAAGATGAGTGAGTAGTGGTAGCTATAAAAATATAATAATAAAAGCAAAACTAATACCAAAAACTAATTTTTATTTACACCTTACTATGTACTAAACCCTAAAATCCTATCACCACCATTCTAGCAGCCAAATCCCCAAGTTACAACTAAGCAAATTATGGTTCCAATGGGTTAAATCAGTTGCCAATATTACTAAGCTAATTATTGACAAAGTTGGGATAGAAACACAGGCAGTCTGAGTCTGGAAATCTGAACTATTAATCACTTACACTATAGACATTTACATTGGTTGACTTCTTGATCAGTGTCAAGATGCTGATAGAAAGGAAAAGAAACTAAGGAAAGCAAAGATTTCTTTGGAAGGGAAGTGGAGGTTAATAGTGTTTTAATTCAGGACACATTATGTGTGAAGTAACTGTGGGATTTCCAGATGGACTTGAGTAAGCACTCGGACACATGAAGCTGGTATACAAGAGAAAAGTGGAAGATACAGATTTTAAACAACATATAGGAGACAGTTGAAGGCAAGAATGATATTATATACAAATACAGTACATAGGGAGAAAAACGTTAATAAAACCTCAGAGAACATTAGCATTTAAAGAATGTTGGCAGGAAGGAGAGTAACTGAAGGAAATCAGGAGAATAATGTTCAGAAGTCTAGGAAGAAGAACATGTAAGCACCATAAAGTAAGCGATTTTTTCCTTTTTTTTTTTGTTCATTAATACATCTCAAGCACCAGAAATAATATCTAGTATATACTAGAGGTTCAAAAATAGTTGTATGTATCAAGTACTAAATAGAGGAAATTTGTTTTTGCAGTTGAAATGCTCAGGGTCCATATCTGGATAGGGTCTCTCAAATATCCTTTTTTATTTATTTATTTAGTTTGAGACGGAGTTTCACGCTTGTTGCCCAGGCTGGAGTGCAATGGCGTGATCTCAGCTCACTGCAACCTTCACCTCACAGGTTCAAGCGATTTTCCTGCCTCAGTCTCCCAAGTAGCTGGGATTACAGGCATGTGCCACCACACTCGACCAATTTTTGTATTTTTAGTAGAGATGGAGTTTCACCATGTTGACTAGGCTGGTCTCGAACTCCTGGCCTCAAGTGATCTGCTGGCCATGACCTCCCAAAGTGCTGGGATTACAGGCATGAGTCACTGCGCCCAGCCTCAAATATCCCTAAAACACTCGTTTCCCAAACCTATATTGAACATTATGTATATGCTTAAAAATGTTTAACTGGTTTTAAAAAGAGAGAGAGGGTTAATTATACAATTTTCTATGATTAAAAAATGCTAAATATTTCTTCATGCTTAAATATTTTCAAACTAGTTTTTTAATTAGATAGTTATATAACTTCCTAATATTTTCAAACTAGTTTTTTTAATTAGATAGTTATATAACTTCCTATGACCTAAATTTCTTAACTAAAAATTTACTTCCCAATGAAACCAGTGGTGGAGTTAACTAATTTCTGAAGAAATAAAAGGCTTGAGAGTTGTATTTGTTTTTAGCCTTAGATTTTCCTATTTTTATATACACCTACATGTGAAAATGTTCTCATTAATTTTTCAGTTGGTCTATGATTTATGAAGCAGTTAATATGAATTTAGGAATTATCTTCCAAAAATGCATCATAATTTGTGTCTAAGTAACAACTGTTTCAAAAAGAAAGCCACAGTCATCACTTGGTTGTGTTGGCTGACAAACCTGGAGTAATTAATCTTTGTTTTCGGTGAATATTTTATTAAATTAATTTTCAAAAATATGTGCAAATTACCATTTTAAGAAAAGCTTTTATGTGTGACAGTCAAATGTAATGAAATGACTCAGGCCCAGACATAAGCTCCTGCCAAGATTTGAAAAATGATATCCTTTATATATATATATATTTTCACCCAAAGAAATCCAGGGGACTAGGAATTTACCAAATGAATAGACATAGGCACATGTTTGTTATTATATACCCGAGCATGTATTCACTTTTCAACTGAGTTTGCTGATGGCATAAGATACCCAGGCTTTGAAGAGAGTCAGACCTAGGTTTGGATCCTATCTTTGCCATTTCCTGACAATATGACATTGAAGTAATTATTTCAATTCTCTGAGCTCTTATTCATCCTAAATTAGGGCAACTTAGATACCCATTGCAAGGTGATTGTAAGTTTCAGGATAGTATAAACTAAATCTTTCTTGTCCATTATCATATATCTGACTCCTGGCATAGTAAGAATTTGAAAAATACTTGTCTTGTTTGGTGAATGTGCAGGATAACATATGCACTGCCTGGCATACAGGGAGTACTCAACGAATGCTACTTCACTTTCCTTTTTCCACCTACACAATTATTTGCATCAGCCCATCTCTCCCCAAATATTTCTGTTATTGGAACAAATGTGTATTCTAAGCTTGGATTGTCAGAATAATCATGTCAGTCCTCTTGTGGCTCTTTCCCTTTGGAGGTACCAGATCTCCTACATTGAAAATATTATCATTAGTCACAATTTAATGCACTAACATATGCTACCAAATTCTGTCCCCAACTCCTCCATACTAGCAGGAATTACTTTCTTCATTTTAATTCATTTACATGATATTCATAAATTCAGAGTTTAATTATCATAATAGAGCTGAGTTTTACCAGCATTTTGGTTAAATAAATGACAAGACACGTCAAGCATCCTGCTTTTGGTTGACATGCAAACATATGCCTCCTCCACTGTAAATTCTATTGATGGTTCTGGTGTCAACAGCAAGTGGTGTAATGAAATACGCACTTATTGTTATTGAAATTAGGACAACCAACAAGAAAGATTCCAAAGCAAGTTTATTATTTATTGTACATTACAACTATTATAAAATTGAAGCAGTGACATGATTCAATTTAACTTTGCATAGAACCATTGATCTTGATTTTTGCACAAAGAAGTCCTTTTGGGCTAAAGCTCTACACAGAAAATCAATTTGCTTAAAATGCTTCCCTTTTATACATAATAGCTTACTCATCGAGGACTGAAATTCTGCATGTGAATAACACTGCAGTCTCCTTCTTGCCAATCACTGAAGCACTATGTAAATTATAATTGGAATATTATGGCAAAAACCTAGAGGCCACAATCTTTCCACGAGATAATTGAATGTCAATAGTGATCCAGGAAAACATTTAAAGCTACACCTCAGCATGAGTACAAATGTCCTCAAATTTAACTTTTAAAAAGTGTTTCTGTTCATTGTGCACTGAACATTTGTCCAAGTATGGAGAAATACAAGCAAGCAACTACCCCCTGGAAACATTTTGGTCCCTGTTCAGGGTAGAGACAAGGTTAGAAGTAAAATTCTAGTTCCAAAGGTGTCACTAACAATTAGATATTTTTATGTGGCTAGTTCTTTAACCTCCCTGAATCTGAGGTTTTTTTATTTATGGAAATTACGCCAAAATCTAAAGTGTTTCAACTCCATCAATAATTACATAAACATTTTTTACTTTGAAACTATATTACTTAAATGTTGTTAGAAATGAATAAAATAAAAAAGTGTTGTACTAGAACTTCCAAAACAAGGCAGTAAAACAAGAATTGGGGGGTCTACATAGATAGGATTACCTCAAACTTTTTCAAAATGTATCTTGTTTCATGTGAATTCATAACAATTTTTCTAAATTGAACAGAAATAGTGATATAAGATCTTGTATAATGTTTCCATGTGATTTAATAAACAACATATTAATTAAATAAATGTCAGATTTCCAGAATCTAACAAAGAAGATTTTTTTTCTGTATTAGTCTGTGTCTGTCTCATATGAACTTAGGCTATTAACACGCATTCATTATTTTCTCTTTTAAGGTTTATATATAAATCTGATAATTAAAGGTAAGGAACTACTGCTATAAAAAAACTTCTTATTGTGATGAAAATATGTTTCCATGACTTTTTTAGTTCACCTGGTTTAGACCTAACTTTGCCAAACATGTCACAAATTATATTCTAACTCTAAGGGAGACAACTCAGATTCCATGAATAGATATAAAATATACTTGTTAATACTATGCTGGAGTGTTACAATTTGCCTCTGATCTGCTTCCATTCAATTTTCTTAAAGCTAATTTCAAAATCATTTTCCCATAAAGATTTAATTGGGAATGTCTCTCACTACATATCTAATTATTTCCTACTATACCATGAACACGACACACTTCCGGCCTCATATACCCTAAAGGATTTCAATTAATTGCAGTTATTGTGAAACATTAGGAAAGTAATTCCTAGACATTGTGCAATATGCCTAATTTGTATATAACTAAAGAAATGTGATCTAATATAATAATATTTTACTGGAGGCCAAATAAAGGACACAAATGTGTTATTGAAAGGCAAATCTTACATGATTGAAATTTGTTTTTCCTCCAGAAAACTGTCAGAAACAAGGATTATTCCATTTTCTTATTCATAAGGGGGAGCAACTAATCTTTTTAACTCTAGCAAATAATGATGAATTTTAATAAGCCTTTAAAAAATCTGCAATTAGCATAACATCAAAAAGAAATTAGACAGTTTTTCATTAACTACATGTAATAACTTATTAATGAGAAAGTACATTTTTCTAAACATTTGTAATTTTCTAAATAAATAACTTGGTAAACAAATTAATACAGTCTAACAGTTTAGTTCATACTTAACAATATCTGCTGAATTTTCAAAATACAATTGAATCAGTATGTAGAATATAGACTGAGAGTATGGTCTCCAGAGTGACCTGCTTACTTGCTATGAGGATTTGGGTAAAATTTTGAACTCCAAAATCTTAATATCTTCAACTCTAAAGTGCCAATTGAAGTAATACCTTCATCTTCCTTCCTAGATGTTTTATAATGATTAAATAAGATAATGCATGTGATATTGTTTAAAAAGCACTTAGAGTTACTCTGTAACACCGAGGTCAACAATGAATAACTCTTATTCCACACTCAGCTATCCTAGAAGCCTTCCTGGTTTGCAGAGAAATTTGTACAAAGTGAGCATAATAGCATTAACCCTTGACTGGTTCAAGTTAGTCTCTTGTGGGCTTGAAAGATTTGAGGCAATCCCAAAACTAAATTCATCTCATGGCCGTAATACGACGAGGCCCCACACTCTCACTTACTCTTCATTCCAGTGGATTAGCGTTTTAACCAGATTCCCAGGGCACACCTGGCTCACAAGCTCAACAGTGAAATTTCTGCTTAATCATTATTTCACTGTATCTTGTACCCTTGGGTTCTATCCAGTATTACTTTGTCCCATAAAATTTTATTTTGTTGCTTAACATTCCTCTCCAGCAGGAAATTCTTCTCTATAATTAACCCCACTCTCCTGATGCAATTATTTGCTCTCGTCTTTAAAATTGATATGGATAAACTGGTCAGTATCCTTGGTTATACATAAACACTAACATTAAGGATGCAACAGCAAACTTTCACAGAGTTCAACCTTACGTAATTTTGGCATAGCTAAAAACACAATGGGAGTCTTATTCTACACTTAATAATTTTCCAAACAAAGCCAAAAAAAGATTTCCAACAAGTATCTCAAAATTCTCTTCGTTAGAAAGTTTTAACTTGCATACAATTTAAATCTCTTTGTCTACAATGTAAGCCTATTTTCTCTTGTTTTGTTCTCAATAGGTATGGAGAACAGCTACTTATTGTTTTGCCAGTAGTTTTTATCCTTCTGTAAGTTATTCCTCTTTTATCAAAATCCCTTTTATCCTCATCTTCTGAAAGAGCTATTTGCTTCCTTTAAATTTGTCTATCTTTATAAAAGCTCCAAAAATACACATGTAAGTCTGGATGCACATTTTTAAATCTAATAAAAACACTGCAAGCAGATAATACCTGTGTTCTTTCTCATTGCATATAGCTAGTTGCTATTATATATCAAGAATTATATGTATACATATTCTTGCTTAGCATTATGTTAAACACAGTTCATTTTGAGTTTACGATAATAACAAATTCACTTTATTTTTATGTTCCTCAACTGTTTCCTGAAATAATTTCTAATTTATTTTATAATATATTAGTAGCTTGATCAATTTTATTCTTATAGCTTAAAAATATTTCCTGACATGTTGTGATATATATCCTTTAGAATATGCTCTTTACTTTAGCAAAGAAAAAAAGGATGTCATTTGTTTTTCTTAAGACAAAGTTAAGTCCCCTTGTAGCTCCAGTCTCCTGCTGTTTTTTAGAAATAGAAGAATCAGGACTCAGTTCCACCTAATTAGCCTTCCTTCACCCCCGACACCTGTTAA
This sequence comes from Pongo pygmaeus, assembly GCF_028885625.2. NCBI lineage: Eukaryota > Metazoa > Chordata > Mammalia > Primates > Hominidae > Pongo > Pongo pygmaeus. Next base: position 149,055,885 of record NC_072373.2, on the reverse strand, counting down.
CTCTACCTACACCTACCACACACCCCATTTTCCTTCATTTTCTGTAGTTGTCCCCATTTTCCGGAGATTCATCTACACTATTTCTTTCTACAAATAAACAGAAGACAAAGCTGATCAATATCTGTCCCTTGAGTGTGTACTTTCAATTGAGTATTATACTCTTGCTCTCAGTCACTTTGAATTGGAATTCACATAGCCAGTAGCCCAGGTGATAATCAACCAAATCAACACCAAGGTAGAAAATCAGAAATATTCACTTTTCCTTTCATTTATCCTTTTATGCTAATCTTCCTTAATTCAAAAAGCATCCTCATTCTTTTATCAACCTTCCAAGAAAAGCCTTTAAAATTATTTTCTCTCCCTTACTGTGCTTTACCACTAAATCCACTTAGATGCCAAATGCTGTTTTATTGTTGTTGTTATCTATTCTAAATACTTGTATTGTTTTTCTCCTTTCTTTCAATTTCTGCATTTCTAGTGTTCATATAGGCTTTGATCTTCCATCTAAGTAAGCATACAATGAATATTGAAATGTTAATTAATATAAAGCCCTCCCCTGAATATATTAACTTTCCAATGGTTTATTTTTCCACCATTGAATGTACTTAAAGTTTTTTGAACAAAATTACTTACCTTGAAATTATGTCCTTCAGCTGAGCTTTTCAAGTAATGTCATCAATGCAACTATTATTTTTTCTACCTTTTTTCACTAATGTTTAGTTTTTTGTGCTATATTATTTCTATATTGAAAGAATATAAAACTCATCAAAGACAAAATTATCAAAAAATTGATTTTCAAAGATCTAATTGACTTTTATTAGTGATTCATGAACTGGACAGCATCCAATTTATGAAATAGGAAGGAACTCCAATTAGTGGGTGAGTTTTATAAGAAGAAAAACATGGAGAAAAGCAGGAACAAGGAAAAAAATAGCAGTTTGATAATTTCAAAGCTACTGTCCTTATTGGAATATAAGTAAAATTTTGTTAGCTTAATAGAATTTGCCTATCATTTCTCTCCTGATTTCTGGGAAGTTCAGATCTTGTAAGTAAACAACTTCGGTATCAGTTTGGTAATGTGGAAATTTACCATGAGTGACTCTATTTAGATCTCTCTTTCTTTTTTAGAACAAAATTTTCCTTTCTTTTTCATTCTAATGTCTACACTTGCTTTAATCCAGTTCCACAGTTAAATATAGTCTGTGCTCACCACCCATCATTTTTCTATCTACTCACAGTCACTTATTGGTTGACAGTGGTTAATACATTGATTGATTGATTCTTTATGATACTGTGGTGAAACAATATTTTCTGAATTCTTGTATATTTAATATTGACATTTTTATAATCTATACACTTGAAGGCAGCTTGACAGGTTAAAAATTCTTAGCTTTACTTTGTTTGCTAGGATGTCTTGAGTATTTTATTCTATTTCTACTCAAATGAGTGTTCCTTTGTAGAAATCTTAGACTAACATAACTTTTTATTCTTAAAAGTGACAACCTGTAATCCCAGCACTTTGGGAGGCCGAGGCGGGTGGATTATGAGGTCAAGAGTTCAAGATCAGCATGGCCAAGATGGTGATACCCCGTCTCTACTAAAAAACAAAAACAAACAAACAAAAAAAAAACAAAATTGGCCAGGCATGGTGGCGGGTGCCTGTAACCCCAGCCACTCGGAAGGCTGAGACAGAGAATTGCTCGAACCCAAGAGGCAGAGGTTGCAGTGAGCCGAGATCATGTCACTGCATTCCAGCCTGGGCGACAGAGCAACACTCATCTCAAAAAAAAAAAAAAAGTGACGACAAATATTTCCAAATCATGTATCTGATAATAGGTTTATATCCCTATTATATAAAGAACTTCTATAAGCAATAACAGAAACTTGATTTTAAATGTGCAAGAAATTTGAATAAATATTTCTCCAAAAAATATGCAAATGGCCAATAAGTACATAAAACAATGTACAACATCACTGTCATGAAGGCAATACCAATGAAAACTATAATAAGATACCATTTCAGACCATCTGTGCACCTATGTTCATAGCAGTATTATTACAATAGCCAAAAGGTAGAATCAACCCAAGTGTCTATCAGTGAATGACATACAATGGAATATTATTCAGTCTTAAAAAGAATTCAAAATAATTTCAGTATTTCAGTATTTCAGTATTTCAGAATTTCAGTATTAAAAAGAATATTCTGACACATGCTACAACATGCATAAACCTTGAAGACATCACTGTAAATGAAATAATCCAGTCACAAAAGGATAATTTCTGTAAAGTTCCATTTATATGAGGTATCTATTTTAATCAAAATCATAAAAACAGAAAGTAGACCAATGATCTCCAGGGGCTGGATAGAGGGAGGAATGGGGAGTTTTGGTTTAATGGGTACAGAGTTTCAGTTTGCAGGATAAAAAAAAATCCTGGATATGGATGGTGGTAATGTTTGCACAACAGTGTGAATATACTTAATGCCACTGAATTGAACAGTTAAAAGTAGTTAAAATGTCAATTTTTAAAATTTTATAAAATATTATTTTTTAAAATTATGCTGAAGTTTTAAATTGGCACTTAATATTTTCTAATTAAGTAATACACTTCTAGTAACTGACAATAAAAATATTGACTCTAGAAAAAGAGAGGAAAGGGACTTGACACACCCATTAGAATGCTAAAAATTAAAAAGACTGACCATATACCAAATGATGTCAAGATGTGATTCAGTTGGTACTTTTTCATATCCCCACCATGCTGGTGGGAGGTTAAAATAGCAGCCACTTTGGGAAAGGGGTGACACTATCTTAAAGTTAAATGTGTACATACCCTGTGACCCATCAATTCCATTCCTAAGTCCTTACCTAAGAACAAGAAAGAGATGTACAAGAATACTCATGGAAGCTTTATTCATATTAGCCAAAATCTAAATACAACATAATGTCCATCAACAGGGGAACTAATAAACTAATTTGATATCTTTATACAATGGAATGCCGCTTAACAATGCCACAACATGGATAAACCTCCAATATAACATGTTGAGTAAAAAATATCTGCCACAAAATAGTACGTTCTGTATAAATACATTCTATGAAGTGCTATATGGTGATTAAAAATAAAAACAGTAATTGTTGTGGATGGTATTGACGAGAAAGAGGCATGAGAAAATTTTAGGTTCTAATATTCTGTGTCTTGATTGGGGTAGTGATTGCATGTGTATGAACTTGTCAAACATTATCAGATGGTACACATAAATTATCTGCATTTTATACTGTATGAGTTTTACTTCGATTACAAGGTTAGGCACAAAACAAGAGATGATGATCTTTTGCCATGTTTGCTTAAATGACTCTTTTAATCTTAGAAATACAGTTACTATTTTAAAGTATATTTGTATTAAGAGCCAATATCAAACATGTTCCTCAGAATGTGATGTGCTCATTTATTATGTAGATGCAATTAATTTCTAATTTTAGAAAGATTTCATGAATTGCATATTTAAATATGTGGTCTATTTCTTTTTGTTAGGTTTCTTCTTCAGAGACTTTGAATATGACTATGCTGTTCTTTGTTCTAACTTAAAAAATTATATTCTTTTTAAATTCTTTTGAACACACGACTCCTTCAATCAGACATACACAATTATTCCACTGAGATAGCTTTAAATAAGATCACAATAACTTTAAAATCACCAGATCTAATGGATAATATTTGGTTTTTATCTAAAGTGATATGATTTTTACTTCATTTTGGAGTTAGTATCTTCCTCTTAGCTTCTTGAATAATGTACACTTTTAGCTGTTCTCTGACCTTTCTGGCTTGTTTATATCTGGATCTTTTCAGGCTGATCATTCTCTAGCCAATGATGAAATACAGAGCAAACTGAAGACTTTTCCTTAGTCCTATTCTTTCCTCATTCCGTATCCTCTTCCTAGATGATCTCATCTATACACAACTTTATTTACCACTTATATTCAGACAATTCCAAAATTTATACCTCTAATCTAGACCTCCCCTCTAAATTGTGGACCTCAACTGCACTATTGTAATCTCCATTTGGGAAAAATGAAAGGTAAATGAGAATTCATATTTCCAAAACCAAACCAGAGATGGACTTTCTTCCCCAGTATTTAGTACTGCAATGAATGACTCCATCTTCCATCAAATTAAATAAGCCAAAACCCTAGGAAACATCCTTGATTTTACATAATCCATCCATCATAACAAATCTAGTAAAAAGATTTGTTAGTTTCACCTACACATTTCTCAAGTTTATTTTTTCATCTTTAAAACCATAGCAACTACATAACCATAGTAACTATTCTAGTGTACACTCATTGTCTCCAGCCTGAGCTACAACTGCACTATACATATCCATTCTTGTTTATCTACTCTATTTTTATAGAAGTTATAGTCATGTTAACACACACACACACACACACACACACATATTAGACAGAGTCTCACTCTGTCACCCATTCTGTAGTGCAGTGGCACAGTCATAGCTCATTGCAGCTCACTGAACTCCTGCGCTCAAGCAATTCTTCCACCTCAGCCTCCTGAGTAGCTGGGCCTACAGGCACATGCCACCACACCCAGCTATTTTTTTTTTTAATGTTTTGTAGAGATGGAGTCTTGCTACATTGTCCAGGCTTGTCTTGAACTCCTAGCCTCAAGTGATCCTCTTGCCTTGGCCTCCCAAAGTGCTGGGATTACAGGCGGACTTAACCAAACACAACTACGTAAAATCCTAGCACACTCCTCAATCACCCATATAGGCTGAATAATAGCAGTACTAATATATAACTGAAATATCACCATCTTTAACCTAATTATTTATTTTATCCTAACAACTACTGCATTCCTGGCACTCAACCTGGATTCAAGCACCAAAACCCTATTACTATCCTATGCCTGAAACAAATTAACATGATTAACATCCCTAATCTTATCAGTTTTATTATCCCTAGGAGGCCTACCCCCATTAACAGGCTTCCTGCCTAAATGAATTATTATCCAAGAATTTACAAAAAATAATAACCTTATCATTCCAACCACCATAACTATCATAACTCTACTCAACCTATATTTGAGCCACCACTGCAACCAGCTCATACTTTTGATCATATCGCACCACTGCTCAAAAATCTTCAATGAATTTCCACTGACCTTGAAGTAAAATCTGAAATCCTACAGGACACCGCATACCTGGTTTTCAATCTATGTATGTAACTTTATCTCAGAATTGGATACTTTCATTCTCTGCATTCGAGTGAGATTGTTTTTAGTTCCTTACGTGATTCACCCTAGATTTTGCCACAGAGATTTTGAAAGTGGTGTGCTTTTTTTGCACGAAATTCTTCCTCCTTTTTTCATTTAGTTCACTTCATGCTCATTTTTATTTCTCAACATGAATCATTACTTTGCAGAGGAGAATTTTCAACTCTACTAATCTGGTCAGAATCTATTGATATGTTATTTTATTGCACCATGAAAGTCTGCTGCTAAAATTACATTTGTAATTTTATGATTTTTTTTTACCGTGATCATTATATTAATGCATGGTTTAACCAGCAGAGTTTGTGTCATTTTTGAGAAGAGTCTACCTCTTAATCCATTCATGATGCTATAATAAAAATATTACAAACTTGGTGACTTATAAATAAAAAACATTTATTTTTCATAGTTCTTGAGGCTAAGAATGCCAAGATCAAGGGTCTGGAAGATTTCATGTCTGGTGAGGGACCTTTCCTCAAAGAGGGCACTTTCTCACTGTGTCCTCACATGGTGGAAGTGATAGGGCAGATCACTGAAACCCCCTTTATAAGGACACTGATACCATCTATGAAAGCTTTCTTTTCATGACCTAGTCACCCCACCCACAAGAGCCCCAACTCCTAATACCATTGCCTTGGGTGTTAGGATCTTAACATATTAATTTTGGTGGAACACAATTATTCAGACCATGGTGACTATTTGTTGTTGTTTATCATTTGCTCCTCAGTGCCTAGCAGTGTTTGATAAATGTATGTTGAAGAAGGGGAGCAAGATGGTCTGACCTGAATAGACAGTTCTCAAAAGAAGACATACCAATGGCAAACAGGCTTATGAAAAGGTGCTCAGCATCACTGATCATCAAAGAAAATGCAAGTCAAAAACTACAATGAGATACCATCTCACCCCAGTTAAAATGGCTTTTATCCAAAAGACAGGCAATAATAACAAATGGTGGCAAGGATATAGAGAAATGGGAACCCCTGTAGACTGTTGCTGGGAAGGTAAATCAGTACAACCACTATAGAGAACAGTTTGGAGGTTCCCCAAAAGACTAAAAATAGAGCTATCATATGATCTGGGAATTCCATTTCTAGGTATATACTCAAAAGAGAGGAAAGCAATATATCAAAGAGATATCTTCACTTCCATGTTTATTGCAGCACTCTTTCACCATAGCCAATATTTGGAGGCAATGCAAGCTTCTGCCAAGCAATGAACGGATAAAGAAAATGTGGTACATATAGGCATTGGAGTACTATTCAGCCATACAAATGAGATTCTGTCATTTGCATATATGGATATGGAAGGTCATTATGTTAAGTGAAATAAGCCAGGCACAGAAAGACAAACTTCTCATGTTCTCACTTACTGGTGGGAGATAAAAATTAAAGTAATTGAACTCATGGAGATAGAGAGTAGAATGGTTACCAGAGGCTGGGATGGGTAGTGGTGGGGGTGGGTAAGAAGTGAGGAGCACTAAAGGGTACAAAAAATACTTAGAAAGAATGAATAAGGCCTACTATTTGCTAGCACAACAGGATGACTATAGTAAAAAATAATTTCATTGTACATTTTAAAATAACTAAAAGAGTATAATTGGTTTGTTTGTAACACAAAAGATAAATGCTTGAGGTGATAGATTTACCCTGATGTGATTATTATGCATAGTATGCCTGTATAAAAATGTCTCATGTAACCCATAAATATATATACCTACTATGTAACCACAAATTAAAATAAATAAATATATGCTGAACAAATAAATAAACAATAGGAGATGATCTATAAAACTATAAATTGGGACCAAATTGTGAAGGATGTTCAATACAAGTCAACAGAGCTGATAAATAATTAGGTGAACAATAGAAAATCACTGTCAGTTTCTGGGCAAGGGAAAAGAGTGATGTGAACAATGCATCAGAAAATAAGGTATTAATATTTGCGCAGTTGGTGAATTAATATCAGTTAGAAGTTAAGTTTTACAGTTGAGATAAAGATAGAAGATATACAGAAAACAGAAAGGCAGTGAGACTAGATAGAGATTTCTTTTCATTGTAGCATTATACGTGTCATAAGACAGAAGGAAGAATCAGTATACTTGAAGACAGGTCAAAAGTTACCCATAGTGAAGCCAGAAAGAAAAAGAATACAAAAAATAAAAAGAACAATATATGAGAATTGTGGTAATATGAAATGATCTAACATTCATTTAATTTGTTTAACTTTTATGATCATGGGTACATGAGCAGGTTTGCTATAAAGGTAAACTTGTGTCACAAGGGTTTGCTGTACAGATTATTTTGTCACCCAGGTATTAAGCCAAGTACTCATTAATTGTTTTCCTGATACTCTCCCTCCTGCCACCCTTCACCCTCAGATAGGTCCCAGTGTCTGTTGTTCCCTTGTGTGTGTCCATGTGTTCTCATCATTTAGCTCCCACTTTTAAGTGAGAACATGCAGTATTCGATTTTCTGTTCCCACGTCAGTTTGTTAAGGCTAATGCAAAGAATGTGAGCTCATTCTTTTTTATGGCTGTATAGTATTCCATGATATATACTTACCACATTTTCTTTATTCAGTCTACCACTGAGGGACATTTAGGTTGATTCCATGTCTTTGCTATTGTGAATAGTGCTGCAAGAAACATATGCATGCATGTGTCTTATGGTAGAACGATTTATATTCCATTGGGTACATACCCAGTAATGGGATTGCTGAATAGAAAGATAATTTTGTTTTTAGCTTTTGAGCAATCACAACACTGCTTTCCATAATGGTTGAACTAATTTACACTCCCACCAACAGTATATAAGCATATCATTTTCTCTGCAACCTGTTATAGTCAGCATTTTTTGGTTTTTTGACTTTTTAATAACAGTCATTCTGACTGGTGTGAGATGGTATCTCACTGTGGCTTTTATTTGTATTCTGTAATAATCAGTAATGTTGAGCTTCTTTCCATGTGCTTGTTGGCCACATGTATGTCTTCTTTTGAAAAGTGTCCTTCATGTCATTTGCCCACTTTTTATGGGATTGTTTTTTTCTTGTAAATTTGTTTAAGTTCCTTTTAGATGCTGGATATTAGACCTTTGTCAGGTACATAGTTTGAAAAAAAAAATTCTCCCATTCTGTAGGTTCTCTATTTGGTTGATAGTTTCTTTTGTTGTGCAGAGGCTTTTTAGTTTAACTGGATTCCATTTGTCAATTTGTGCTTTTGTTGCAATTGCTTTTGGCATCTGCATCATGAAAGCTTTGTCTGTTCCTATGTTGTTCAGAATGGTATTGCCTATGTTGTCTTTCAGGGTTTTTATAGTTTTGGTTTTTACATTTAAGTATTTAATCCATCTTAAGTTGATTTTCGTATATGGTATAAGGAAGGTGCCGAGTTTCAATCTTCTGCATATGGCTAGCCAGTTATCTCAGCACTATTTGCAGAATAGGGAGTCCTTTCCTCATTGCTTGTTTCTGTCAGCTTTGTCAAAGCTCAGATGGTTGTAGGTGTGTGGCCTTATTTCTGAACTCTCTGTTATGTTCCATTGGTCTACGTGTCTGTTTTTGTAACAGTACAATGCTGTTTTGGTTACTGTAGCCCTGTGGTATAGTTTGAAGTAGGGCAGTATGATGCCTCCAGCTGTGTTCTTTTGCTTAGGATTGCCTTATTCAGACTCTTTTTTGTTTCTATATGAATTTTAATATAGTTTTTTCTAGTACTGTAAAGAATTTCATTGGTAGTTTGATATTTTCAAAGGAAAGAAAGAAGAAAGCAAAACCCATAGAACCAAACATAAAAGCATTATGTAAGGTGATAGAACAAAGTGACCAAAGTTAATTTATATAGATTAAATTTATACATTAAAATTTAGACGTTTGAGGTGTGTGTTTGTGTGTGTGTTGTGTGTGTGTGTGTTTAATCAAGTTACATCCTACTTCCTACATCATAGCAACACAAAAAATAGAGGGATGGAAAAATTTTCAATGGGTATATTATTCAAAAAAAAGCAAGCCTACACTACAGTGTTAATTTTAGACATAACATACTCTTAACAGTGAATGCAATGATAGAAATAAAGTGGATGTTAATATTGAAAACTGCATTAATACATCAGAAAAAATAATAAGCATGAATTCGAATATTCATAAAGGATATTCAAAAGGATATATAAAACTTAGTTATTTAAAAATGAATATTGACAAATATACGATTATACTTGGAGTTTTTATTAAACCTCTATCAAAAACTAATACATCAAGTAGAATGTTAAGCACTAACAAAATATTTGCAAAATTTATGGACAGGCATGGTGGCTCAGGCCTGCAATCCCAGCACTTTGGGAGCCGAAGTGGGTGGATCATTCAAGGTCAAGAGTTCAAGACCAGCCTGGCCAACATGGTGAAACACCGTCTCTATTGAAAACAAAAATTAGCTGGATGTGGTTGTGCTTGCCTGTAATCCCAGCTACGTAGGAGGCTGAGGCAGGAGAATCGCTGAAACCCTGGAAGCAGAGGTTGCAGTGAGCTAAGATGGTGCCACTGCATACCAGACTGGGTGACAGTGTGACTCTGGTTAAAATATATATATATGTGTATATATACACACACACATATATACACACATATATGTATACACATATACGTATATATGTATACATATGTATACATATGTACATATGTATACACATATACGTATATGTGTATACATATGTATACATATGTATACATATGTATGTATGTATATGTATATATATTTGCAAAAAAATGGACCAGTTAGCTGTTTACAAAAGAAATCTCAAAAATTGTTAGAATCAATATTATAGTCACCGCCTTTTCTGACCACAATAAAATTTCACTTGAAATCAATTAATTAGAAGATCAATAAACCATATTTCTAAAAATTATAAAATACTTAGACAACACAAAATTCACTATATGGTAAAAGTTGTAGGATGAAGCTAAGGTGGTATAAGAAAACTGGAGCTTTAGTTTGTTATGTCCCACTCCCCAAAAAGATCCTAAAACTAAATAAGCTAAGTATTAAACTTCGAAATCTAGAAAAAAAGTGCAATAAAGCAGACTTCTGAAAAGGTGATAAAAGAAGGTAATAAAGGTAATGCCAGAAATTAAATAAAATACAAAAAAAAGATGCTCCATTAACTTAAACGTTGATTCCCAGAAGGATTATAAAATAAATGAGCCTCGGGCAAAACTAATTTTATAAAATAGAAAGAAGGTATAAATATCGCTATCGAAAACATAGAAAGAAACATAACTAGAAACATATAATAGAAGAAAACTGCATATAAATATTTGCTAGAAAATGAAAATAATAATTAATTGGACAATTTTGTAGAAGATATGAATTTGAAAATTGACAGGTAATAAATAGAAAACTGGTATAAATTAGTAACTATTAAAGATATTATACTAGTAATCCAACATCACTAATCTAACTCCCAACAACGAACATAAAAAGCTTAAATTGCTTTGAAAAAAAGATTTGTCATATTCTAAGGAGCAAATTTTCTTAACATATAGTAGTGTTCCAAAAGAAAAAGTGTATTAAAAACATCAACCAATTTCTTTAATGAAATGAAATTAACTTGAAATTAAACTGGAAAATTATGTTAAAGTTATTAATCAATTTTACTTATACAGGTCAAAAATCCCAAATAAAATTTAACACATAAAATAATGCATTGAAAAAGAAAAATAACAATAAGACTGAATTTTAACCAGTAAGTTTTATCTCAGAAATGAAAGAATATTTAAACCTCATAAATGTATTACTGCAATTCATCCTAAAGAATAGAACATACCGGCTGGGCGAGGTGGCTCATGGCTGTAATTCCAGGACTTTGGGGGGCCGAGGCGGGCGGATCACCTGAGGTCAGGAGTTCGAGGCAAGCCTGGCCAGCGTGGCGAAACCGTCTCTACTAAAAATACAAAAATTAGCCAGGCATAGTGGCATGCACATCTAATCCCAGCTAGTCAGGAGGCTGAGGCAGGAGAATTGCTTGAACAGGGGAGGCAGAGGTTGCAGTGAGCTGAGATCACGCTACTGCACTCCAGCCTGGACAACAGAGCAAGACTACCTCTCAAAGAAAAAGGAAGAATAGAATATACCATTTTGCTAACATTTTAAAAAATTAGCTAATTAATGGGGGGAAAATAACTCTTAGAATCCCAGGAATAAAAGATTAATTTAACAACAAAATCAGACAACACCAAATTTAATAGTAAACTCTACATTGGAACAAGAGAAAGATTCCAGACATTAATTATAATGTTTAATATATTTCTGGAAATTTTAGCCAGTGTATTGAGACAAGAAAAATAAATACAAGTTATAAAGATTTGAAGTGATGATATTATTATTTTTATGAACAAAATAAAAATAAAGTAATTTTCTATATATCAAATCCAACAGAATCTATATGACCAATAAGAGAGTTCCACCCTAGTTCTCAGAAAGAAAATCAATGCAGAAATATTAGAGCATTCCTATTTACCCATATTAACTATGTGAAAATATAGTGGAAAACATGCTATTTAATATATTTAATATATTTAAATAACAGCAAAAGTTTTATAGTACTTCAGTATAAATTTAATGAAAGAGGTATAAAACTTTTAAAAAAATGTAATATTTCTGAAGGATGCAAAGGAAGATTTGAATAAATAGAAAAGTTTATCATATTTATGACAGGGAAGGCATAATATCAAAGATGTCAAATTTTACAAAATTAATCTATAAATTTCTTGCAGTTCCAATAGAAATCCACTAAGGATTTTTTATGCTACTTGAAAAATTGATTCTAAAAATCATATATAAAAGCAAAGTGTCAAAATAACAATAAAAAATATGCAATACCAATACAAGAAAGATAATTTTCACTACTTGATATGAAGATTTGTATAAAGTTATAATAATTAAGACAATTTTATATTTGCACAGAGATAGAAAAATGATAAATGGGAAAAAATCAAGAATCAAGAAACAGAGCAAAATATGTATGGGACTTTGGCAGACCACTGAAAATCTTTAGGAAAAATATAGCTGAGTAATTTGTTTACATGCGAAAATATTAAATTATACTTTTCAAAACAGAAGCAAAAACAACTCCAGATATGTTAAAGTATTAAATGAGAAAAAGAAACATTAAACACATTAAGAGAAATACAGAATATCTTTATGCCAGGAATGCATAGAATTACTTCAACACACACACACACACACACACACACACACACACACAAAATTATAAGACTAATAAAATGAGTAAAATTAGTTTTTGGAAAAGTAAAACAAATAAAAATAGTAGCTTTGACTATGTTTTCTAAAGAAATATTTAGATTTTGTCAAATAAATAGCTTATTACTCAAAATAATTTTTTTAACTCCTAAATACTTGTAAGAAAAAGGCAAATGGCTCATTTGAAAAAAGTAGTTGCAAACTGTGAACAGGCAAATCACAGAAACAGAATGTAATTGTCAATAAACAAGGAGTTAATCCTACTAATTAAGAATATGTAACGTAAAATAATAATAAATATTGTCTTCAATCTATCAAATTGGCAAATATTTTATAATCTGATGCTAGGGAGGGTTTATGAAGATGTAAAAAAATGATAACCTTTTGTATTGTTAAACCAACAAAAGATATTTAGCCCACCAAACATAAACTATGTATATTAAGCAACAACATAAAGTGTGGTTCACTTATTTTAACTCCGATAAACTCTATGATCAATTATACGCCACCATAGATCTTCATTGTGTCCCTTTATCTTTCTTGTCTCTACCAGATAAGAGCCACCCTATGGCCCCTCCTCTTCATGATTCATCTCCCACCATTATATCCAGCCTAAGACAGCCTCCAAAAGCCTATAGAGGATAGTGGTGTTGTCTTCTCCAGGGCCTTTCTTTATTATTATTATTATTATTATGCTTTAAGTATACTTTAAGTTCTGCGGTACATGTGCAGAACATGCAGGTTTGTTACATAGGTATACATGTGCCACGGTGGTTTTCTGCACCCATCAACCTGTCAACTACATTAGGTATTTCTCCTAATGCTATCCCCCCCACCACCCCCCCAACCCCCAGCAGGCCCTGGTGTGTGATGTTCCCCTCCCTGTGTCCACGTGTTCTCATTGTTCAACTCCCACTTATGAGTAAGAACATGCGGTGTTTGGTTTTCTGTTCCTGTGTTAGTTTGCTGACAATGATGGTTTCCAGATTCATCCGTGTCCTTGCAAAGGACATGAACTCATCCTTGTTTATGGCTGCATATGTATATGTGCCACATTTTCTTTATCCAGTCTATCATTGATGGACATATGGGTTGGTTCCAAGTCTTTGCTATTGTGAACAGTGCCGCAATAAATATACGTGTGCATGTGACTTTATAGTATAATGATTTATAATCCTTTGGGCATATACCCAGTAATGGGATTGCTGGGTCAAATTATTCCTGCTTGATCCTTGAGGAACTGCCACACTGTCTTCCACAATGGTGAAACCAATTTACACTCCCACTAACAGTGTAAAAGCATTCCTATTTCTCCACATCCTCTCCAGTATCTGTTGTTTCCTAACTTTTTAATGATTGCCATCACTGGTCGTTAGATAAATGCAAATCAAAACCACAATGAGATTCCATCTCACACCAGTTAGAACGGCAATCCAAAGCCTTTCATAAAACCTTTGGAGAGGAAATGTTCTCTGGAACATCCTAGAGAAATGTGATTTGGGGTGGATGAAAATAAAATGTTTCTCTCCAAAATTCATATCCCCCAAAGCTTTCAGGCTTTTCCTCCTCAAACAAGGGTAGGAAACCATTTTCTGTCAATGGTCAGAGAGTAAATATTTTAGGCTTTGCTGACCACACACAGCCTCTTTCCCATCTAGTCTGTTTTTTTGTTTGTTAATATCCTCTAAACACCGAACAACCATTCTGTTTTATGGCTGTCAAATACACACACAAACAAAACCAAGCTGTGGGCTAAAGGTTGACTCACTGGCCATAGTTTGCTGACCCTGCTCTATGGCAGAAGAAGGAAATTCTAGCAACTCAGCCTCAATTTGTGTATTTCTAGGAATTTGCCCATTTCATCTAGGTTATCTAATTTGTTGGGGTACGATTGTTCATAGCATTTTCTTAGAATCCTTTTTATTTCTTCAGTGTCTATAGTAATGTTCTCAAATTCATTTATTTTAGTTATTTGTTTCTTCTCTATTTTTCTTCATCAGTCTAGCTAAAGGTTTCTAAATGTCATTGATTCAAAAAGACCAAATTTTGGTTTCATTAATTTATTGCTATTACTTTTCTAGTCCCTATTGTGTTTATCTCCACTCTAAATTTATTGTTCTTTTCTTTCTACTAGCTTTGGGTTTAGTTAGCTCTTTTTCTATTTCCCTGAGGTACAAATTTAGCTTATTGAATTGAGATTTTTCTTCCTATTTTTAATGTTGGCATTTATTGATATAAAATTTTCTCTAAGCACTACCTTTGCTACATTCCATAAGCTTTAATATGTTGTGCTTTTGTTTTCTTTCATCTCTGTTTCCTAATTTTCTTTGTAATTTTTCTTTGAGACTTTGATTGTTTGAGTGTCTTGTTTAATTTCTTCATATTAATTAATTTTCCAGTTTCCCTTCTTTTATACATTTTCAGCTTCATTTCATTGTGATTAGAGAAGATATTCTCTCTGTATGATTTCAATCTTTAAAAAATGTATATGGCTTCATTTTAGACAGATCAACTATATAATATCAAGAACTTTCTAGCAAGCTTTAGTAAACCATAGTCTATGGAATCAGAAACAGAAGAACAAAAATATGGTAATAGAATTTTTCTCTTATTAGAGATTAGCTAAATTGATATCCAGGGAGAATTAGGAAGAATACAGAAATGAAAGGATACTAACAGACTGGGGTTATCAGAGGGAGTCAAGAGATCACAGGTCATAAATGCGTAAAATTGAAAGAGAAGAAAAACTGAGAAGTAAAGAAATTTGGGTAAAGAAGGGGTAGAATATGAGATGACATAAAAGTGCTAGTATGATTTCAAGTGAGACTAAGTTCCTTCCAGCTCCGAATGGAGTAGTAGAGTTAGATCACTTGGGATTTTAAACCTTTGGATTTGAGGACATTAAAAAAATTCTATAGAGGTCTTCCATTTTCAGTCAAGATGGGATGATTGAAACCAGATTTATCCTATGACCTAAATTTTTAAAAAACTGGACAGAATATATGAAGTGACAGTTTTCAGATATTAGAGAGTAGAGAGTGCAGAACAACGATTTCTAAGAGAAAGAACACCACTGAGAAGAGTTCTGTGATTGTCATTAGAAAGAGCATCTAGGTTGCAGCAAAGAGAGGAAGAACCCGGGTGTAGCTGGCCATCATCCTGTGTTGAGGAGCGAGAACAAGGAAGCTGAGAGTCCAAAGAAACTGGAGTTGTGAAGCAGGGTACCAGAGAGGAGGTTACTGAATACACAGAGAGAAAAACTCTAGAAATCTGCGGATGCTCCAACTTGAGTCTTCAGCTGACTCAACACATGTGTATGAGGACACTACCTATGCTCAGGATAACTACCCCAAAAGAAGAGAGGAAAAATGTATAGACCTATACGGGTGTGAACAGTCTGTGTGCTCACTAATCACAGTAGGAAACATCCTAATTCACAGGGTATAGGGTGGCATAGTCAGGAGATTGCCTCAGAAATCTGCGGAAAAAAAAACAGCCGTACATTAAAGTTTACTGTGTTCTAACCATTTTAAACAAAACAAAACAAAACAAAAAGCCTCAAAAGGATCAGTTTCCAAAGTTGGAGGACAGGCAATATCTGATTTTGAGATCTTTTAAAACTCTACAGTAATCAAGACAGTGTAGTATTGGCATAAAACTAGATAAATAAGTCAATAAACAGAAAAGACAGTACAGAAATAGACCCACACGTATATATGCAATTGATTTTTGACAAAAATGCCAACGCAATTCAATGGAAAAAGATCATCTTTTCAAGAAATGATGCGGGAAAAATTGAGTTACAAAAAACAAAAAACACTGACCCTTGCCTCCTACCATATACAAAATATTAACTTGGAACAGTCATAGACAGGATGTAAGAGCTGTAACTATAAAACTTCTAGAAGGAAACATAGGAGAAATCTTATTGACCTTAGATTTGGCAAAGGTTTCCTAAATATATCAAAATACTTACTATAAAAGAAAAAACTTGATAAATAGGACTGTATCAAAATGAAACACTTTTGCCACTCAAAAGACACTGTTAAGATATTGTTATGAAGAAGAATAGACATGCCAAAGATAAAAATATTTGCAAAACATCACATATATCCAACATAAGATATGCATCTAGGATATAAAAGAACACATATTTCAGTTACAAGACAACACAATGAAAAAATGAGCAAAATTACTGAGCAGCAACTTCACCAAAAACTGTGTAAATGTTAGTGAGCACCTGAAAATATGTTCAATACCATTGTCATCAGGGAAGTATAAATTTAAACCACTGTTGGATGTCACTATGCATACACCAACATAGCTGAAGTTAAAAGTATGACCATACAAAGTGTTGCAACTGGAACTCTCATGAACGGCTCATAGAACTGTAAAATGCCACAAACCTTTTGAAAACAGTTAAGCAATTTCTTAAAATATTAAACATACCCAATCCTATAACTCAGGCTATGTATTTACCCAATAAAATGAAAGCATATGTCTATACAAACACTTATATGTGAATATTCATAGTAGCTTCGTTTGTAGTGGACAAAAATTGGAAACAACCAAATGTCCATCAGCAGATAAATGGAAAACAAATTGTCATCTAGCCATACAATGAAATAATACTAGCAATAGAATGAAGTAAACTATTGTTACATGCCACAATATAGATGAATCTCAAAGTTATTGAGTGAAAAGAAGCAGGCAAAAAAGGAGAGAGAAAAAGAGAATGCATACTGCCTGACTTAATTTTGTAAGATTCTAGAAAATGCAAGTTGATCTATAGTTACAGATCAGTGGTTGTCTTGGGTGATGGGAGGAATGAAGGGGGAAATAGTATTCCAAACGGACACAAGGAGACTTTTGGGCTTGATGAATGCAATATATTCATTATCTTGATTGTGATAGTTTCACAAATATATACATGTCAACATTCATCAAATAATACACTTTATATAGGTGCATTTTAATGTGCATCAATTGTACTTCAATAAAGCTATAATAAAAAAGAAACTGTATTTTGATGATAATCACTAATTTAAGTGCTGTAGTTGTACAGAGTATGACAAGATCTGGACTGGAAAAGAAAAATATACATTTGTGTCCTATGAAGACTAAAGTCATCCATTAAAGTGGGATTACATCTGAGAGATCATCAGAAAATATTGAAAATAAAAATAAAAGGCCGGGCACGGTGGCTCACGCTTGTAATCCCAACAATTTGGGAGGCCGAGGCGGGCGGATCACGAGGTCAGGAGATCAAAATCATCCTGGCTAACATGGTGAAACCCCATCTCTACTAAAAACACACAAAAATTGGCCGGGTGTGGTGGCAGGCACCTGTAGTCCCAGCTACTCGAGAGGCTGAGGCAGGAGAATGGCGTGAACCCAGGAGGCGGACCTTGCAGTGAGCCGAGATGGCGCCACTGCACTCCAGCCTGGGAGACAGAGCGAGACTCCATCTCAAAAAAAAAAAAATAAGAAGAAAAAGAAAGAGAGAGAGAGAGATGGAGGGAAGGAGGGAGGGAGGGAAGGAGGGAGGGAGGGAGGGACGAAGGAAGGAAGGAAGGGATTATTTCATCAAAGGAACGTGTGGAAGAGAGTTTTTGAAATATATTGGCAAATTTGAAAGAAAGAAGGGGCAATAAAAGGCATACAGATTTCACTAGTTCATTACTTAGGAAATTGACAGAAATCTTTCATTTTCTTACCTGAAAATGGATTAATAGCTACACTATACCTTTTGTTAAAATTAGTTAAAATGAATATTTAACATCTCATTACATTATAATCACAAAAGGCAAATGTTGTCACCATCTAACATGAGTGTGCCCTTTATATAAAAATATTTGCTGTATTTGTGATTTTATGCATTTGTTCAGTTTTTTATACAGGTTAACTGTTATAAATACTTACTTTGTTTAGGGTCAGATTTACCAACCAAAATAATCTTAGTAGTAAACAATTTATTTTTGTAATCAACCATGTTTTTGAAGACTTCTTGTCGCTCAAAAAAGTGAATTTAAAACAATGTCAGTAATTCCTGCCTGATTAGTTAACCTTAAAAGCAGATTCTTTCAATGAAGTGCTAAGAACCTAGTATCTCATTTTATCAGTTAGACAGTCATTATATCAAGAAACACATTGCTGTCAAAACTATTTTTAGCGCATATTCAATTATCTTTGCCTCAACAATGATGTCCCTCTGACTCTCCTAACATGTATATTCTTTATCATGAAGCAAAGATATAGTCCGTGTGGTTGCATAAATATTCAAGTCCCACAAGACAGCTTGCATTAAAATAAAATACAGCTACAAAATAAGGTAGGAATTGCTCCTTAATAAAATAAAATAAAACAAAATAC
Organism: Pongo pygmaeus; assembly: GCF_028885625.2. Taxonomy (NCBI): domain Eukaryota; kingdom Metazoa; phylum Chordata; class Mammalia; order Primates; family Hominidae; genus Pongo; species Pongo pygmaeus. Next base: position 149,036,981 of record NC_072373.2, on the reverse strand, counting down.
AGGCATATACAAAATAAGGTAGGAATTACACCTTAATAAAAAACATACTCAAACTACAAATAATGGAGAAAAGAGCAACTTTAAGACAATGAAGAGAATATAATTAATGCAACATTTAGCAAAAAAGTTTCAGGCACTTTACTTGACAATTGGGATAAATCAGCAGGAAAGAAAAGGGACAGATTCCTGCTTTGGAGGAGTTATATTTTAACAGGCTGTGGCTGACCAAAAAAACAATAATTATATTAATAAACAAAATATAAAATATACTAGAAGTTTATAAGTTCTGTAGGAAAAAAAAATGGAGCAGGAAAAGGGGAACCACAAGGACAAGGAAGGATATGGAGACTGACATTTTGAATAGGATGGGTAAGGTAAGCCCTTTGAGAAGTTGACATTTGAGTAAAATCTTCAATGGAGTGAGGGATTTAGCCATACAGATCTTCAGACAGAGTGCAAAGACTCTAAAGCACCTGCAGTATTCCTTCAGAGAATGGAGGCAGGATGGCTAAAGAAGAGGGAGCCATGAAAAGAATAGTAGGTGGAAAGGTCAGAGAGGTTATGGGCAAGATAAGGTAGACCTTTGTGTGCCATTGGCTTTTTACACTGAGAGAAATAGAAGCTGTTGATGGTTTTGAAAAAGGCACAATGTGATCTAATTTCCATTTCAAGAGAATAATTCTGGCTGCACTATTGAGAATGGAGTGTAGAGGGACAGAGATAGAAGTAGGAAGACAGGGGACCATTGTATAGTAGTAATACAAGTGAGATTTTATGAGGTCGAGACTAAAGTGAATGTCATGAGGAGTTGGATTCTGAATGTAATGAGGAGTTGAGTGTAAAGGAGTTGCGTGTAGAGTTGAGTATTTTATAATAGAAAGGTTGTGGGGTGTAAGGGAAAGATAGTAGTTAAGGATAAAGCCACAGGTTTTGCCTAAGTTTCTATAGGATGGAGTTGCTATTAATTGAGATATGGAAGATCCATCCATTGAGGATGGAGCAGATTTTGATGGACATACATTAGAAAGACCAGCACATGAAAATTTCCACTCTATAAAGTGGGTACTATATGCCTTGCATAGTTCCAATTGATAGGTGCATAAGCATGAACAAAGCATAGTTCCAGTCCCCCAGGGAGTTAACAGTTAGGTGGGCCAATTAATAAACCAGACTGGGGATGCTCCAGCCCTAAAGGAATTGTCTAGGAGGGGTTTATGCCTAACTTCTAGAACATCATCAAATCTTGGAATACTAAAATGTAGAGAGTAAACTACAGAGTTAAATCTCAAACTAACTAGACCTCTTGACCCAATTGGTAGCATACTGATGAAGCTAATAGAATCATTGCTAATATTAAATAACAAGAAAGTATAACATGAAACTATGTACTAAATATTCCCAAGTGTTTTATATCTTTATTTTATATATTTAAGTATAAGTGCAAGCTAAAACGATCATTTCCCAAAATGTTTAAATAAATGCACCATGCAAAAGAAACATAAGTAAAATTAATAATTTGAGAAAATATTATATTCTTTTAATGTTGATTGTGCTCAGCAGCCACATCCATGTTTTCTGAGGATGTTAGATTGAATGAAATATTGGTTTGACAATAATTACTGTCTTTTAAAACAAAACATTTTCTTTTGATTATGGAAGAAATTGAATGTTATAATAAACATTTCAGAATATAAAGAAAAACACAAAGAATAGCAAAATAGTAAAAAATAAATAAATAAATAATGCCCTTTTTCAGGGTTAAACACTGTTAACTGCTAACATTTTGGTATTCGCCCTAAGACTACATTTAGAAAAATGCATATTTTAAAATAAATGTAAACATACACATTTACTTTAACATTTACCAATTTTCCTCAGAAAGGATTTGGAAGAAAAGAAAGATTTATCTGTTTACAGCATGTAATAACAAGTGTTAGTTAAGGCAAAAATAAACATTCTAAAATAAAAGAATGTTATTGTCAAAAACACATTTTAGGGGAAAGCATATCTCTAAAATCAAAAGTTGATAATTCAGTGAAAATAAGATTCACTATGGTAATATTTTTTTTCTACAAACTTTTGGGCACACCCACATAAAGTGAAATAAAATTCAGTGTTTTATATAGGTCTTATCAGCATTGACTTTTTACATTGCAAGATCTTAAGATGTATGCTTTACATTGATAACAGCCATTTTCATCTAATTAAATTGTCATGATTTTATATATGTATATATGCATATGTGTGTTTATATATTAGGTATATATTCATATATTCACGTATTGACTACTTTGTTCAGTCACTGGTTAATAGTAAGCAAAGGGTGACATAAGAAAATACTTATTACAGTAAACATTATATAAAGCTTAACATGTGCCTAGCACTCTTCTAAGTGCTTCCTTACTTATCAACTAGCGTCAACCTCACAATATCTCCATGAGCTAAGTACTATTAAGGTCTGAGCTAAGTACAAAAGTACTAGGTACTATTGTTCCACCACTTTACTGATGAGGAGAAACAAGTAAGAGAGAGGTAGAATACCCTATCTTTGCTTGCTCTAGGTAATACTGATGTGAAGTGGCACTCTGTTACACACCCTGGCTATTGAGCTCAAAATTTGTGCACTTAACAGCTATACTCTGCAGCTTTATGAACAATTATCCAGTCAGTTTCTGCTTTTCTAGATGTATCGCTATTTTAAAAATTATTTTGGATAAATATATATAATTATGAATAATCACTATTACTTTTAACTTAAAAATTTAGATGTTTAGCCTGAATGTTCTCTGTGAACTTTTTCTCAGGCAATTTATATTTACCAATTGCATTTTACAATTATTCAACCAATTTACATTTCTAACTTTTTTCCTAAGATCACAGAAACTTTTCTTAGATTCAGCACCTCCTGTTATTTTCCATTATTTATATATATATATGATTTTTCCCCCCAGGCTTGAAACAATAGTTTATTTGTAATTCAGCTTTTCTGGTAGCAATTAACAAGTCACTACACTAGCTGGCCTCGTTCTATTGTTTCTTAGGGGACTAAGTATGTGCCTACACTGTACTTGATATTTAAATGAATCAATGACAAGGATCTTTCCCTGGAAGAATTTGTAGTCTAATTGAAAAGTAGACACTCTACCCTTCACAAACAAAACTGCCCTATCAGCGTTTCTTGGCTTTTTATCACCATGAAAAACATAGGAATTTGGCCTGGCCATACACTCAAATGAATAAACACTGTGGGTGATGTATAACTCCTGTTTATTCACTAAAAAACATTGCACTCTCTTTTTTTTCCAATTTGAGAGCAGGTACTGTTTATTAAATGACCAGCTTAGAAAAATAATCATGGTAGACACCTTAGTTCAGTCTTCTAAAAAACCTGTTGATCTGGTCCTGTCTGTTGCCAGCATCTCCACCTTCTACAAAATGGGTGGTCTTTTTCTTCATTCCTCCTCTTGGAGAAGATAATTCAAAGGGCCACAGGAAGTTATTTGCTTCTTTGAAGTGTTTTCCAACAGTATAGATCTCATTAATCAGATCCTCCATGCAGATGATGTCATATTTACCAAAAGATCGAGCAATCAAAGCATTGTCTGTCAAAGTAATTCTCTTCTTATTGATTTTGCCATAACCACACTTGTAGATTAGTTCATTTACTGACATCAGATTTGGGTACCCCCATACAATATATGGTTCTACAATCCTCAGCATGTTAATTGAAGCCTTGTTAAGCTTCACAAAAGTTCCACTGAAGATTCGACAAAGGCGAAGAAGCCCCAACACCTTTCGGACCTTTTGGCCACACCATTGATAACCCTGATCCTGATGACAAATACCGATCTGTGTTCTGCAGGTACATAGAAGTTGCCAGCTTTTCTTGCCATCCTCACCATTCGAATTTCAGTTCTATACATCTGCCTATATTCCTTGTGATAGTGCTTTGCTTTTTCACAGATAAGCTTCCTCCTTGCCTTTTGAAGCATCTTTTGGACAAACTTCTTTCTTAGGTGATTGATCTTCAGCTCTGTGAAATTCCTTCACTTTTTCTTAAGGGTTTCTGGCACGGCAGGAACCTTCTTTTTCTTCTCTTCAACACCTTCTATGGTTCCAGCCAGAAAAGAGGCTTTTTTTTTTTTTTTTTTTTTTTTTTTTTGACATGGAGTCTCGCTCAGCCACCCAGGCTGGAGTGCAGTGGCGCCATCTTGGCTCACTGCAACCACCGTCTCCCGGGTTCAAGGGATTCTCCCGTCTCAACCTCCCAAGTATCTGGGATTATAGGCACCGGTCATGCCCGGCTAATTTTTGTGTTTTAGTAGAGACGGGGTTTCACCATGTTGGCCAGGCTGGTCTTGAACTCCTGACCTTAGGTGATCCACCCGCTTTGGCCTCCCGAAGTGCTAGGATTACAGGGATGAGCCACCAGGCCCGACCTTTTTTTTTAAATAATAAAGTTATCATGTAAGCAAATGGGAGCATCGTCAGTACAGAAATAGATTCATATCTCCCATAGTTTTTTTCTTCTTAAAGTGTATCATGTTAAGGTTTCTTGATTTTTGTCATTAGTAACAAATTATTTACAACTATTGACATTTAAATTTAAACTAACTTCTTGCATCTTATATAGTTTTTGAGGGCTTGTGTAGTCATGGAAGGATTTATTGAGAAGACAAACCTTGAAGGATGTGTATTATTGACTGAAGAGATACCTTTAAGTTACTATGGCTTACCTTTTACTTAAATTATTCTTCTTGAAATCTGTTGTTTTCTTAAGCAACAACAAAACAAAACAAACTTCATTCAATTTCACTGACAGGATCCATTGAACTGGTTGTGTAGCTCCATAGCCAAAATTGTATTGTATTAAATTTGTGTTTTACAGTTTAATTGGAATGCCTAGAATTAAATTTAGTTCTTCTAATGAGGTCTCATATCTAATTGAACAATATATTGGTCTTTATTTTTGCTACAAAATAATGGAAAAATATATGTCCCCTGTTCCACTTCCTGTATCTTATCTATCAGCATCTACAAAGGCTCTCACTCTCTATTGACAAGCAATTACTGGCCACCAAAAAACAATTTTAGGATAGTTTTCATGAAGAAATGCTTATTTTAAAAAGAGGTAAACAGTTAAAACATTTTATCAATTTTAACTATCCTGGCTTTTAATCAAGACATTTATTTACATTACAAAACAAGCATTTGCAAATTACAAATTTCTAGAAAAAAATTATCTTTTCTAATGAAAGAAAATATTTTGAATGATGAAAATAGGAAGTAGAGAAGCGTGTCTACAGATTTCATATCTATACTGTGGTTTTCTTATATTTTGCAATGTACAGTCAAAGACAAATTAGAAAACCAACTAGATATGGTCCACAGATTCCTTTTTATGCAACAACCTAAAATCTGATTATGAAATCTTTCACTGATAATTACATTTGTGTTTAAGGCAATGTTTCCCTGTTGTTTCATGATATGGTTTGGCTGTGTCCCCACCCAAATCTCATTTTGAATTGTAGTTCCCATAATCCCCTCGAGTTCTGGGAGCGACCCAGTAGGAGGTAATTGAATCGTGGAGGCAGTTACCCCTATGCTGCTGTTCTCATAATAGTGAGTAAGTTCTCAGAAGATCTGATGGTTTTATAAGGAGATTTTCCCTCTTTTGCTTGGCACTTCTTCTTGCTGCCGCCATGTGAGGAAGAACATGTTTGTTTCCCCTTTCCCCATGATTGTAAATTTTCTGAGGCCTTCCCAGCCATGATGAACTGTGAGTCAATTAAACCTCCTTCCTTTATAAATTTCCCAGTCTTGGGTATGTCTTTATTAGCAGTGTGAGAATGGACTAATACATTTGGTCCTCATGGCATATTTTTTAATCTAGAATTTTCCATGGGCTTTAAAGAACGCTAACCAAGCTAGCAATGTTTCATACAGTACATTCATCACAATGGCTGAACAGTACTGTACTCTGTACTGTCTCATCCAGAGCACCATTCACTAGGTTGAACTTCAGCTCAAAGACCTTGTTTGAATTGTTACTAACTTGCCTGGCCCTTAGGAGGCAATCATCGAAGCTTTATCTTTCTTCCTATGGGGGCTCAATTTATATAACCCTCTCATCTTGTATTCTCAATTGATTGTACCTTTCTTCTCAGCAATTCTTATGACCTGTTTGGCCCAATACCATAATATTCTTATTTTTTCTGCAGCTGTAGAAAAAGTACATTCTCAACATTGATCAATTTGGCAGCATATTTATTAAATATTATAGCCTTTGAAAGGGGTAGCATAGGGAATATGATGTTTCCTTAAACAGTTAGTTTTGTGGACAATTACAGTTCACCCTATAAACATATCCAGTCTAAATTTATTTTGAATGTCTCTCATAGGCCTATTTTTTAATATCCTAATTAAGTTTCCATTTTATCCAGTTTACATTTTACCCAGTGTTGAAATGTAAAGACCAGATGACAGATTATTTTGTGGCTAATACTACCATACATTTATAAATTTGTGATACAAAGATCTGAATTCTAATTTAATAGAAAATAAGCCCTTGATCTTGGTGCTATGCTAGGCAAGTTTCCAGTACCAAAATTTATGTAGGCCTGTATAAATGATTTAAGGATAATAAAACACAGTTTCAAATTTTCATGAGAGTCATAGGAAAACAACAAGAACAAAAGATATCTATAATGTTTAATGGTCCTCCTTATATGATGATATCCAAAATCAATATTATCTTTTCATTATTAATTCAGAATATATATCATTAAACTAACGAAATAATGCAATTATTGAGGAATGTTTTATTCCTCCAAGTCTCTGACCTTATGTTTTCATTGGCAGTGAGTAACATAGCAGTTTCAAGTATCTCCACGATAATGAGAAACTATACTACAATTGTTGGTTAATGTACTTTAATTCACCTCAATAAATAGTTTTCGAGTATCTCTCACATACAATCTAGGTATGTTAGATTACACAGAATAAAATGCTGGATAAAAAACAAACTTTCCCCTCTAGTACCTAACACCATTCTGCAGACTGTAGGCCTCGGTAGTAGTACGAAGTTAGAATGTATCCTGTCTGTATTTATAGCTAAATTTCACATGCTTAATCTAAAATTAAACTTCTTCTTATACATCAATCATGATTATGTAAGATAATATAAATTTTGACTGTATCAATGATGATATATGAAGATACAAATCTTTCATGATTTTATGAAGATAATAATCTGCCTGAGAGAAGCATGGTTGCCTTCATGAAGGTAAAGGCATTTAGGATAGATATTTAAAAAGGATTTCCCATTATGGAAAAAATATAGCAAGAACAAAAGAAATAGAAGTAGGAAAGGATGGGATCTTACCATATAAGTAGTTCTATTTTCCTGGAGATGATAGTACATAAACAGAGGGATGAAATAAAAAGAGAGAGTTTAAAGTTATGTGAAAGAAACATTGCTTTATTATTGAATTAAAACGTGGAAACAAAATTGGTATTTAATTCCATAGAATATAGACACCCAATTAGGTTTGAAAAGGGAAATAGTAGAATTAGAGTTGGGTTTAGAAACAAAATTAGTCTTGTAATAGTAACTATGCTCTTCTAGAGTGAGGCAGTATAGTCATGGAGGAGAACTGCCAAGGGATTATTTTAATGATCCAGAAGATAAATAATGAAGGCTTGAACTAGCCTTATATCGGTAGGATTGAAAAGAAAGGAATAGATTTTTATAAATAAAGATAGAATCTACAGACATGTACCTAAATGTTATTAAGGCAGGATAGAATGAAGACTTAAAGATAACCCTGAGGCACTTAATCGTATGTAACTAAGAATTCTGCTACTATTACAGAACCTAGGAAGTCAGGTGCAGAAACAGGCTGTAGGAACAAGACTGGCCCGGTTAATTTTAAGGGCTGACAAGGTATCCAGGAAGAATTGCAGTGGAAACTTTTAGAAATGCAAACGCTAATGCTATGGGGAGAGATAAGTGCAAGCGGTTGTATTCAGGAGTCATCTCCACAAGGGTCTCCTGTTGAGCATCAACCTACTTACTGCCAAGCCTAGATTCAGTACTCTAAAAGAGACTCCCTCTGTCAGTAAATTTATTACAGAGCGCCCCACTTATTTTCTTAGTGAGGTTTTAGCTATGATTTAAAACAGAAATTCCAAAATCTCTGTTAGTTTGGTGAATATTGCAGTATCTTTGTCTGCAGTCTTAAAATAGGGAAAATACTATCCTTTCCTAAAATTGTTTGAAGCTCAGGAGATTACATGATTCTCAGGAACATGTTTTCAGCCCCTGTGCTTACCCCACTAGCACAAGTAGCATGATTCTGAGTAGGTTGTTTAAGCTCTTTTTTAATTTATAAAATTGAGTAATAGAGTAATAATCTCTACCTTGCCTACCTCATAAATACGCATTATTATGAAATAAGAAGATTAAAGCAATATTCAAATGTAAGGAGTGATTACTGCGTTCTTCCTTCACATCTTCCTTGCATTCCCATATGAAAAATTCAGCCAACTGGATGGTAAGGACATTGTATGTCAGCTTCCAGGCCGTGAATAGGCTATCTCAGAGTTTGGCAAATCAGGAAATAGAAATCAAGTCTAGATATAAGGTATGGTGATGTGTCTGTGGGCATGGGCTATGAGACTTAGTGTAAGGTAATACAATGCACCTCAGTTTGCCCTTCCATAAAACTGACATGGTAAGAGAAATTCTTAGATTAGATTGTCATTAGTACTAAGTGCTTAGACATATTAGCAATAAACTGTTATTGTAATAGGTACAAATTCTCAGTCTCAAGCTTGGATTTACAAAAATGTAATGTTTCCTTGCCTTTTAGTATTAATTAAAAAGAAATACAGATAGGATCTTGCTATTTTGCCCAGGCTGGTCTCCAACTCGTGGCCTCGAGTAATCCTCCCACGCTGGCTTCCCAAGTAGCTGTGAGCTACTGCACCTGGCCCTAAAAATTAAAGTTAACATAACTCTGAAGTTTCTATTTCAGCTATAGGCAAATGGCTCATCAATTCAATTGTCATTTCCGGTTTTACTGAGTTCAATTCAGGATTTTGACTCAGTTCATTAAGGTTTTCACTCCCCTTCCTTTTGCATACCCTCATCTCTAGTGCTTAATTATAGTCCTGGCATCAGGTGAGAGGAGTCTGGTCCACATGACAATATCCTCTAATCTTGCTGCTCTCCACTGTTGTCAACATGCTAATCCTGGCATGCATCATCATGCTCTGGCAATTGCTACTGACATCCATGATCTTTGTGGCCTGTGACCAAAAAGTTCACAGTGTGCTTTTGTTGCACACATCTCTATTAATCAGCTAAGTTACGCTACACTAACAACACCCAACTCATACTTGTTTATAACAACAAATATTTACTTCTTGTTCTCGCTGCATAGTCATTGAAGGTCAAAAGCAGTTCTATTCAACATCGACCTTTTCAAAACCTTTTAAAAAATAATTTCAATATTATTTTAGATACAGGGGTATGTACAGGTTTGTTACATGGGTATATCGCATGAAACTTAGGTATGGGGTACAGATTCTGTCAGCGAGCTAGGGAACATAGTACGCAATAGGTTGTTTTTCCACCTACAACTCTCTTCCTTCCTTCCCCATCTAGTAGTCTGCTGTATCTATTGTTCCCTTCTTTATTCTCATGTGTACTCATGTTTAGCTCTCACCTATAAGCCAGAACATGCAGTATTTATTTTTCTGTTCCTGCATTATTTCACTTACCATTATGGTGTCCAGTTGCATCCATGTTGCTGCACAGGACAAGATTCAATTCCTTTTATGGCTGTATCGTATTCCATGGTGTGTCTGTACTGTTTGCTTTATCCAGTCAACCACTGATGAGCACCTAGGCTGATTCCATGTCTTTGCTATTGTGAATAGTGCTGAAATTAACATACGAGTGAGTGCATGCATCTTTTTGCTAGGATAATTTTTCTTTTCTTTTGGGTATATACTCAGTAATGTAATTGCTGGGGTGAATGGTAGTTCTATTTTAAGTTCTTTGAGAAATCTCCAAACTGCTTTCTATAGCAGTTGAACTAATTTACATTCCCACCAGCAGTGTATAAATGTTCCCTTTTCTCCACAGCTCCACCAGCATCTGTTGTTTTTGACTTTTTAATAGCCATTCTGACTGATGTGAGATGGCATCTTATTGTGGTTCTGATTTGCATTTCTCAAATGATTAGTGATGTTAAGCATTTTCTTATATGCTTGTTGGTGGCATGTATGTCTTCTTTGAAAAATGTCTATTCATAATACTTTGCCCACTTTTAAATGGAGTTGTCTTGTTTTTTGCTTGTTAATTTAAGTTTCTTATAAATTTTGGATATTACACCTTTGTCAGTTGCATACTTTGTAAATATCTTCTCTCATTATGTAGGATGTCTGTTTACTCTTTTGATGGTTTCTTTTTCTGTGCAGAAGCTCTTTAGTTTAATTAGGCCGAATTTGTCAATTTTTGTCTTGTTGCAATTGTTTTTGATGTCTTCATCATAAAATCTTTGCCAGGTCCTATGTACAGAATGGTATTGCCTAGGTTTTCTTCAAGGATTTTTATAGTTTTAGGTTTTACATTTAAGTGTTTAATCCTTCTTTAGTTGCTTTTTGTGTATGGTGTAAGGAAGGGTTCCAGTTTCAATCTTCTGCATATGGCCAGGCTGTTATCCAGGTACCATTTATTGAACAGAAAGTCCTTTACCTGTTGCTTGTTTTTGTCAACTTTGTTGAAGATCAGATGGTTGTAGGTGAGCTCTCTATTCTGTTTCATTGGTCTATTTTCCTGTTTTTGTATGAGTACCATGCTGTTTTGGTTAATGTAGCCCTGTAGTGTAGTTTGAAGTCAGGTACTATGATGCCTCCAGCTTTGTACTTTTTGTTTAAAATCTTTGGCTATTCAGACTCTTTTTTGGTTAAATATGAATTTTACAATAGTTTTTTTCTAATTCTGTGAAAAATGATGTAGGTAGTTTGAAGGAAATAACACTAAATCTGTAAATTGTTTTGGGCAACATGGCCATTTTAATGATATTGATTCTTCCAGTCCATGAGAATGAAATGTTTTTTCTGCTTATTTGTGTAATCTCTGATTTCTTTCGGCAGAGTTTTGTATTTGTTCTTGTAGAGATCTTTCACCTCCTTGATTATCTGTATTATTAGTTATTTCATTTTTGTGGCTATTGTAAATGGAATTGTGTTCTTGATTTGAGTCTAAGCTTGAATGTTATTGATGTATAGAAATGCTACCATCTTTTGCATTAATACATTTATTTTAAACCCTGAAACTTTACTAAAGTTATTTATTTTATTGTACATAGGACCTGGCAAAGATTTTATTGAAAACTTTTTCTGCATCTGTTGAGATAATCATATGGGTTTTTTTTTGCCATTCACCATTGCTTATGTGGTAAATCGAGTTTGATTTGCATATACTGAATCAGTCTTGCACCCCAGGATTGTGGTGTATTTGCTTTTTTTTTTTTTTTTTTTTTGAGATAGGGTCTCTCTCTGTCACCCAGGCTGGAGTGTGGTGGCATGAACATGGCTCACTATAGCCTCAACCTCCTGGGCTCAAATGATCCTCTTATCTAAGCCTCCTGAGTAGCTGGGACTACAGGCACACCTCACCATGGTCAGCTAATTTTTTAAATTTTAGTAGAGACAAGGTCTCACTACATTGCCCAAGCCAGTCTTGAACTCATGGGCTCAAGTGATCCTCCTAGCATTCACCTCCCAAAGTGCTGGGATTGTAGGTGTGAATCACTGCATCCAGTCTGTATTAACTTTTTAACATGCTGTGGATTCAGTTTGCTAGTATTTTGTTGAGGATTTTTACATCTATGTTGGCCGGGAATATGGGCCTGAAGTTTTCTTTTTTCACTGTGTTTTTGCCAGATTTTGGTATCAGGCTGATGCTGGCTTCACAGAATAAGTTAGAGAGGAGCCCATCCTCCTCAATTTTTTGGAATAGTTTCATTAGGGCTTGTACCTGTTCTTCTTTATGTGTCTGGTAAAATTTGGTTGTGAATCTATCTGTTCCAGACCTTTTTTTACTGGTAAATATTTTATTACTGACTCCATTGCAGGACTTGTTTTTCACCTGTTCAAGTTTTTACTTTCTTCCTGGCTCAATCATGGGAGATTGTTTGTTTCCTAGAATTTATCCATTTCCCTTAGATTTTCTAATATGTGTACATAGAGTTATTCATAATAGTATCTGTAGATTTTTTTGTATTTCTGTGGGATTGGTTACAATGTCATCTTTGTCATTTCTGATTATACTTATTTGGATCCTCTTTTTTCTTTATTAATCTAACTAGCAGTCTCTGAATCATATTTATTCCCTCAAAAAAAGCCAACTTTTAGTTGATTTTTTTGTATGAATTTTTGCATCTTAATTCAATTTCATTCATCTGTAATTTTAGTTACTTATTTTCTTCCGCTAGCTTTGAGGTTGGTTTGTTCTTTTTTCTTCCCCACTTCCCCAGATTTTTCTAACTTCTTGATGAACGTATTTGGAGCTATAAACTTTCCTCTTAATACCGCTTTGGCTGTATCTCAAAACTTTGGTAAGTTGTGTCCCTATTTTCATTAATTTCAAATTTTTTTATCTCTGTCTTAATTCCATTGCACACCAGGAGTTATTCAGGAGCAAGTTATTTAATTTTCATCTGTAATTTTAAGAGATCTTCTTGATACTGATTTCTACTTTTAATATACTGTGGTCCAAGAGTGTACTTGGTATGATGTCAACTTTTTTAAATTTGTGATTCAGCATGTCATTTCATTATGGTTAAGAAACATTGCTGGGGAGCTAGTGGGTTTGTTTGGAGGTAAGGGGACATTCTGGCTTTATTGCCAGTATTCTTGTATTAATCCTTTCTCATCTGAAAGGGATGGTATTCCTTTAGTGTAGCAAAAGTTGACAATAATCAGTTGGCTTCATTTATGGATGTTTTCAGAGGGTTAAGGTTCTGCACATAATCTAGATTTGTGGCTAGTTTTTGTCTGTGGTTCCACAGTGGTGTATATTAGCAGAATATTTTTTGGTGTTGTAGTTTGGGCTGCAATCCAGTAGATAATGCTTACGAGTAATGGCTAGCAGATAGGTTCTTAGCCATGCAGCTCTTTTGTATTTCCTCACATTCACAGGCGTGCTCTGCAGTGTAAGGGAACGAGATGACCACCTCACCAAGTTCATTCCTGGGCTTCCGGTGAGCTCCCTCCAATCACTGCTGGTGTGCCCACATTTCTTTTTTTCTTTTTTTTTTTTCAAGAAGTCTCACTCTCTCACCCAGGCTGGAGTACAGTGGTGTGATCTTGGCTCACTGCAACCTCTGACTCCCAGGTTCAAACAATTCTCCTGCCTCAGCCTCCAGAGTAGCTGGGATTACTGGCACCCGCCACCACATCTGGCTAATTTTTGTATTTTTTTAGTTGAGACGGGGTTTCACCATGTTGGCCAGGCTGGTCTTGAACTCCTGACCTCGTGATCCACCCGCCTCAGCCTCCCAAAGTGCTGGGATTACAGGTGTGAGCCACCGTGCCCAGAAGGTGTGCCCACATTTCTTTGTTAGATGTTCCACGATGTGGGGCTTCCTTGGGAAGAGGCCCCGGCAGGGAAACAAGCCACATCCTTTCCAGACCAGCCCTTCAGAGAGAAGCACGTTCCACTTCCATGCCAGCCCATGAACCCCTGTGTTTCACCCCTCTCAGTGCCCTGACAGTGCGGGACTCTACCCTGCTTAAGTGCTGAGCACCAATCTTGGCTTGGCATTCCCAAGCTGTGTGTCACAGCCCTGGGGCACAGGGATCAGCCCGCAGCTTGGGGTAGAGCTCCAGCTGCACTGGGGTATCCTAAATGCTCCCAGGTTTCTGGGAAACTACTCAGGTGGAGCAAAGCACCCAGGCTGGACAGTGGAGGCTGCACTGTGCAACACTCCTGCAGGACAGCCAAGCAGGGGCCCTGAAGGGCTGGCAGGCGGGAGGGCCTATAGAACAAATATACCCCGTCCCGCAGAGCAGCCAGCCCCACTGTCTCCTAGTCCAGCAGTCAGCTGGGAGCTAGAGCTTCTCAGAGGGAAATGTGGAGCCATGGAGGGTGAGTGCCTATGGCTGCATCCCACCAGAGCTGTCTACACACAAAAGCCCCTGGGCATGGTCCACATTGGTGGAAACCTGTCTCTGCCTACTCTCTGGGTAGAGCCCCCTACCAGCTCAAATGTCCATGGGGAATGTGGAGTCCCCTGTAGTGAGGATCCCAGAAGTACATGGTAACAGTGAGCTGTGACTCAATCCCTTCATTCACCCCTTCCCCAGGAGCCGTTTGGGGTTGGAAACTAGTCTTAGCATTCAAATACTCCATTCAGTGTTTCCAGCTTCCTCCCTCTTCAGCCCCAGAGTCTGCATTGCCTCTCCATCCACTCTCAGTGTTTTCTCTCCGAATATCTGCTCAGATTATGTTGGTTTACTCAATATTTTTGTCTCCCTCAGTGAGAGCAGCACTTCCTGGCTGCCTCTAGTCAGCCATCTTGTCCCCTTCCTCTCAACATTGATTTTTATTCAAGGTTAGAGTCTGAAGGAGAGGCTCCTATCAAGGATTGGCCAACTCATAGTAGAAGAAAAAGAGAGATGATGGAGCCACATAATGGATCTTAAAGTTTCTGCTAGAAAGTGCTTATGTCCCTTTAATTTACATCTCATTGACAGAAGTCACATGAACTTCCAAGTCTAATTTCAATGGGGTGAAATAGTATAATCTTTTCCCAAAGAGAAACAGCAAATATTTTTAATAATGTAATCTACACCACCGCAACATACCAGGCTTCTCTGGGTCCCCCAGATCACTCTCTGGCAGCAACATGCACATTTCACATACACCACCTCATCAAGGTATGGTGAGCAGACACAGTAGAGAGTTCCAGATTGGTGGAAAGACATACAGCTTCCTAATGACATATCTCCAAACACATTTCAAGCTCAATTCTTACAGTTCTAAGAGACCTCCCCCTAACATTTACAAGGCTAAGTCAAGAATACAAATGGAGGCTCACATATTATAAATTTAAGTATTTAAAAGTTATAAAACAGGCTACCAAATGATTACATAAAATATGCTCTAACTTGTGCCCTAAGAAATAAGTCTTCATTAAGACTTGAAAGTTTAGTTCCTCATCAGAACATGACAGAGTGGAGAAAGCTTCCCCAGGCCCAGGTCTCAGGCCAACTTTGATGGGTATTATCTTCCCTCTGCTATCTTTCTGACACACTCAAAAATGCCTCATGCTCATACATTAGGACATTCTAGCCAGCCTTCTCATGTTTTATCCACATCTCCCACATCATCTAAGGCTGCACTCACCAGCAATAGCCCATAATGTGGGAAAAGGAGCATGCGGTATTTGGGGACAAGTTCAAAGACACGTGGGTTGGAAACTCAGGAGCTGTGGAGCCTGTAGCATGGTTTAGAAGGGAACACCTAGGCTGGGTGAGCAGATCTCTTTGGACCCAGGACCCCTCACCGATGGGGAAGGTAACCCAAACAAATGCCAAAATGGAATCGGGGAGGGGGACCCTCAACTATGATCTAAGAGTACTAAGTCAAAATAAACTTTAGAGGATATACCCCTAAGTTACATATACATCAAAGTATAATTTCACATGTTTGTGTATGTCAGTAATAGAATCTAATCATAAAATGATTCTACAGGAGGCCGGGTGTGGTGGCTCAAGCCTATAATCCTAGCACTTTGGGAGGCCAAGGCAGGCGGATCACTTGAAGTCAGGAGTTTGAAACCAGCCTGGCCAGCATGGTGAAACCCTGTCTCTACTAAAAATACAAAAAATTAGCCAGGCATGGTGGCGCATGCCTGTAATCCCAGAGAGTTGGGAGGCTGAGGCAGGAGAATCACTTGAATCCGGGAAGTGGAGGTTGCAGTGAGCCGAGATCACACTGCTGCACTCCAGCCTGGGCGACTTGAGCAAGACTGCCTCAAAAAAAAAAAAAAAAAAAAAAAAAAAAAAGATTCTACAGGTACAAATTTATAGTTAGATCAGAGGAATAATTTCTGGTGTTCTATCACACAGTAGGATGACTATGGATAATAATATTGTTTTGTATATTTCAGAATAGCTAGAAGGGAGGATTTTGAGTGTTCTCAACATAAAGAATTAGTAAGTATGAGGTGACAGATATGCTAAATACCCTGGTTTAAATATTACACAATGTATACTTATATCAAAATATACATTGTACCCCATGCACTGTACCCCATAAATATGTGCAGTTATATGTCAATTAAAAACATTTTTAAATAAAAATCATTTTAAAGATACCAAAATATATTTTAAGGCTACCTTCCTTCTCACTTCTGTTCAACTGCAGATACTAACTTCATCCATTATGATTGGTCTCACCTTTGCTTACCTTTGAGCAAAATTGACCCACTCAGGGGGTGTTTTAAGCAACTCCTGTCCATTTTACAGAGTATCTATTTCTTTGGGAAAGAATTCCTTGAAATTTTCATATAAATAAATATTATCTTTAATATTTTTTAAAGAGCTTTATTAACAAAAGTGTGCATTCTTTTAAGACCTCTATATCTACTACTTAAAGTAATGTCTATTTGTCTTTGCAAATAACTCAACACAAATTCTGACTTTTGTCTAAGAATATCCTAACAGATCAGGATGTCCATGTCAGTGTGATGAGTCACTAGTGACTTTTCTTCCTTCTTTGGCATGATAACCACCCTGTGATCAGGGAGTTGTTTTTTGTACATAACTGTCCAAGCTTGCTTTCTTATTAGCAAGACTCTGCCTATGGCTAATATAAAAATGTTTTTCCGTGGGTGAAATTAAATGAGACTCCATCTGTGGCCTCACTAGTACCCAAACCTCAATTTCTCTTCCGCCAACATCACCTCCACAGAACATGTGCATAAATGAATAAGTACTATATCTGGTGAGGCTGGCAAGTCCTCTTTAGAAAAACAAAGGAATTACTTTACAAATCTGAGTTATGACATGTGAGTTAGAATTTTGCCTGGTATGAGAATATCCAATTTTAAGTTGCTTGTCCCTCACTAGCCAGGCAGTTTTTAAGAAAACTGCCAATTTGCTTTATTTCATATGTACTTAATTTTTTGATTCTCAAACAGGGAAAACGTGAAACAGAAAACCTAACATGTAACCAAGCTGAAACAAGAAAGACAATTACTTTTCCCTAATGAAATGTTCTATTTCCTTACTTTGCTGTTTCATTAATTTCCCAACTTCATTTTATGCTGATCTAAATTTTCGTAGATTTCCCTGAACACAACTTGAGCAAAAGATGTTTGAATTAATTCAAAAAAAATTATGTATCTGTGGTGTTTGAGGTATTTTTCATGAGCTGGGTAATAGTAAAAGGCAATATCCAAGTTTCTCTGCCGCAGAACTTGTCATTTTAGAGCTGAGGTGGTGTGGGCAGATTAAAATAGGCAAAAGAATAAGAATTAAATATAGTTATAATTATGACAAATAAAAAGACAGAATGACTGAGGGGCACATAACTTTTCCGAAGCCCTCTCTGAAGAGATGAGATGTGAGCTGAGAACTTACAAAAAAGATGAAGCAACACGTGGATATTTGGAGGGAGGCTCAGCCCCCAAAGTCAACATCAAGCACAAATGCTCAAGAAAAGAACAAGTTTGGTGTGTTCCAAGATTGGAAGAAAGTCATTGTGATGGGAGCATAATGAACAAAGGAAGAGTGGTAGGAAATGAGGAGGACTGATTACCCAGGGGTTGAATTAACTAGGCAAATACAAGGAAATTTCCGTTTTATTTTTAGCAGGAAGTCATCGGTGGAATTTCAGCTGAGAAGCAATGTGATCCAATATATACTTTTAGGAAATGGCTTTGGTTGCTGAGTGTAGAATATATCTTGAGCTAGGTTATGAAGGAATGGGTGATAGGGTAGGAGGGAGTGAAACCAGGGAACCAGTTAAAACACTGATATTTCTGACTTCAAGTCTTCACATATAGAAAAATAAGACAGCATCCATACTCTATGTTAACTGACTTTTCTCCTTGGCCTTTGATCTGGGTTCATAGTTTGTGCTCCCCTTATGTTATGAAGTCCCTTAACATTTGCTGCATTTGTTCAGAGCTCATCCTCTCAACCCTTGTGCAGAAGAATTTGCAGAAATTTCCTCTGATAAAGGCACCGAGTAGTTACCTGGAATTACCAGACTCCTTTGTCCAGAGGGATGACAGTATTCAAAGAAGCTATGCACTGTTTTCCAGAACTTGCTAAATATTATCTATGTCAGTAATTTTAGATAATAGGAAGATATAATTTATTTTTATCTCTTTCTGGCTTAGTCATTTTAAGTTCTTAAATTGTAATTGATGAGAAAACCAACTTCATGGACATGGAAATTCCTTCAGGCTGTGAAAGAACAAAAAAGCCAGAAAAAAATCTGATTTTTTATTGACATTATTGGATACTGGCAGCTGGGTAGCATTAAGAGGATTAGAAACATGCCTGGTCTTCTATTTAGTTTTCTGTCCTTATCATACGTGTCCAGTCTAATTTCTGAAACATTACTTTTGTTGTCAGTTATTAATCTTTCTGAGGTGGAACAGTTTGTGGTTTTGGTTCAGTCAATAACTTCTTTGGTATTAAAATCCTCTCTAAAATGCAGTGACTCATGTGTGTGTTTTAATTTTATTTCTGGCTGGGTATTGCAAGCTTCCACTTCGGTAAAGCTGTGGTAGGGACCAAATCCATGCTGTTTATGAAAAAAAAAAAATTCTCTGGTTTTAGTAGATAGAGGAAGGTGTTTCCCATTGCTGGGAGGTGTTGGGTGATGTTTACATTTCTTTTCTTTGAAAATCTTATCGTTGTGTTTTCTGTGCTTTCAAGGGATAGGTTAACAACAGAAATGAGATAGTGGTTTAGACTGAAAAGAATCGTAAGTAGGAAGAATATTACCATGTTTTCTAACAGACACTTTCTGTGCATCAAAGCTTGAGTCTACCAAATTATTGAAAGGAAAATTTGTAACACCAAGCCTCAATAAAGAATACAGAAAAAAAAAAGAAAAATACTCAGGGCAATGTTACCAGTGGAGGGCGTCCAAGTTCCTTGCGGCTTGAACAAAGAATTGGAAAAAACATACAAACAAAGCAAAGAAAGAATGAAGCAGCAAAAGCAGAGATTTATTGAAAATGAAAGTACACTCCACAGGGTGGGAGCGGGCCTGAGAGTATGGGCTCAAGAGGCTCATTACAGTATTTCCTGGGGTTTAAATATCTCTAGAAGTTTCCATTGGTTACTTGGTATGCGCCCTATGTAAATAAAGAGGCTGAAATAAAGTTACAAAGTCATTTACTCGGTTTGTGCCCTCTGTAAATGGAAAGGATATTTGCTGTCATAGCTGAAGTGTTTCCATTTGATTTAGTTTTAGGAATTCAACGTGAATCGGCCTTATGTTTCCTGCCTCCAGACCCTATTCTCCTGCCTTAGTATCTTTTTGAAAGATTTTGTGAATTTCATTAACTACTACAATTAGGTGGACAAATACCATTACAAGGAAAATTTTTAAAGTGTGTAAAGATTTGCTTGGATCTCTGTCATAGTAGTCTTCTTCCTTTCTTAAGACAGCTCCCTTATTCTTGAGTCCAGATAGCCAAGCACTCACTTATCTTCTCTGGGAGCTACTATCCTTGCTTTCAATTTAGCCACAGGTAATTTGATATATGTCAGTTTATGTATTAGATGCAAACTATGAATGTTTAATCCTAAGCAGCCAATATCATCTTTGTGCTTACAAGTTTCTTGACCAAATCTTAGGTCTAGAACAATGCAATCTATGGCTTCTATGGCTGAAGATGTAGAATTTAATGCAAACATTGTAATGGGACAATTGTTGACTACACCCTGTATTAATAAAATTTTTTCCCATGTTCCAAACTAATTAATGCAGTGAAAAATTCTAGATGCTGACTGTGGACTCTGGATCAATTTGCTTCTATCAATCAGTATCTCTAATTCAGTCCATTTTCAAATGACCTTAAGAAAAGAATATCAGTACCTATGTCTTGTCAAATGCAGGGTTTTTTTGTCATGAGCTGGGATAGGCTAGGACTGTCCTGCAGTAACAAACAACCCTAAAATGTTAATGTCATCAAACAAGAAGAGCTTCTTTCTTGTTCAGGCTACGTGTCATTGAAAGCAGGCAAGGGGTATCTTGCTCATTATACACAATATGGGATTCAGGCTGAATGACGAGCCACTATTTCTATCAGTGCCACTTCCTGAGTCCATGGAAAAAGAGCTTCACGGAGCAATTAAAATGTTCTAGCCTAGATATGACATACTCGGAGCTCATTGGCCAAAAGTAGTCACATGGCCTCAAGGGGCAGGAGGAGGGGGCTATGTAGATTGCATGCCAATTGCAGGAAGTACAATTCTGCATATGTCCTAGAGGAGGGAGAACCAGAAATATTTTGATGAACACCTTATTGATTGCCACAGCACTTCACTGCTGGCCTGCCTGAAGGCTTTCTGTGGACTGCTTCATTGAGTTCCAAATACCTGATTCATTTCTAGCAACTTAGCCTAAGGAATCAGTCCTTCCTGGAAGACTAGCAGACAATGGTTGCTGATCCAAGGAAGGGGAAGGTAGCACATCACGCTGGCTTTTTTACCTGAAATTCTGATTAGTTAGAACATATAGGCTGGTATTGGTATCAGTCTCCTTCCTGACGCTTGCACAATAGCAACTCCATGAACTGACCTGCCAGCATATATCCTAATGCTGGTAGAGACAGCACTTTGGTGTCCTATGTCTCTGAGATTTCCCACAGAGAAACTGAGTGTCCCTGGTACTTTCCTGGCATCTTGGAACTTCCGCTTCTCTGTGAAATACTTCCACACCAGGAAATAAAACACCATTAATAGTCACTCATTTGGAAGGCGAAGCAGCTAGAAAACATTTTCTGAGTTGTGCCCTAGTTTTGCTCAAGGGGATTCTGTTGATCCATTCCCAGATATTCTGTTAGGTTCCTCAGTTTTCACCTCAAAAAATGTAAACCTTAACCCCAACTCCACTGTCTAGTGGGTAGATATGTATAAATTGCTGCAGTCCAGACATTCACCAGAGATAGAAGCTTGCATTATTTGCTACCTAAAATGATTAGGAACTCATCTAAGCCTTTTTCTTTCTGCCTTCATTTGTTTTAAAAGTCTTTTGAGGTGTAATTTACATTGTATAAACTACACATATTTAAAATGTACAATTTTATGTGATTTGACTTATATAAACACCAGTGAAATCATCAACACAATCACAGAATGAACACATCCATCATTCTCAAAAGTTTCCTGGTGCCCCTTTTTTTATTCCTTTCTCTGGTCCTCATCTTCACCTGTCCCCAGGTAATGCATGATGTGCTTTCTGTCACTATAGATTAATGTTAACTTTCTAGAATTTTATATAAAGAGAATCACAGTGTATGTACTTTCTTGTATGGCTTCTTTCACTCAGCATAACTATTTTGAGGTTTATCCATGTTGTTACACGTATCAGGGATCAACTTCTTTTTACTGCTGAGTAGTATTTCATTGAATAAATATATCACAACGTGTTTATCCATTTACTTGTTAATAGACATGTATGTTGTTTCCAGTTTTTTAATACTACAAATGATTCTGCTACGGACATTTGTATACTGGTCTTTGTATGGACATACGCTTTCATTTTCCTGAATAAATACCTGTAAGTAAAATGACTAGGTCATTTGGTGGAAGTATATTTTTTAAAACTGCCAAGCTGTTTTCCAAAGTGCCATATCATATCATATTCTCAAAAGCACTGTGTGAAAGTTCCAGTTTCTATAATTTATCTTCCAACACTTGACATTGCCAATCTTTTCCATTTGATAACATTACAATACATGTGTAGTCATATTTCCATCTGGTTGTGATTCACATTTCTCTAATGACTAATGAGGTCATCTTTTCATATGCTTATTTGCCACTCAGATATCACTTTTGGTCAAGTATCTGTTCAAATCTTTCGCCCATTCCCTTTAATTTTTTTCTTTTCTTATTGAGACTCTATTTTTTGTTTAAAATACTTAAATTTTGGGACAATGACAAACTTATACAACACTTTGTAGAAGTATACAAAGACACAGTTGTCCTCACCCATTGAAGAGTAGTCAACCTGATACTGCATCACCTCTTAATACATTAATGTGTATTTCCTGCAGAAGAGATTATCACACATAACCACAGCACATCCATCAAATCCAGGAAATTAACATTTGTGCATTATTACCATTTACTATTCAGAACTTACCCAAGTAAGTTTGGCCAATTATTCCAATAATGTCTTATAAAGCATAAAAATTCAGTTCAGAATCATGTATAGCCAGGTATTACGTAATAGCCATGTATTTTTAGTTTCCTTAAATCTACAACATTTCTTCATTCTTTTTCAGCCTTTTAGGGCTTTAAAACTTTTAAAGAAACCAGATCAATTATTTTGTAGAATGTCCTTCGGTTTAGGTTTCAATCCTGGTTACATGTTTTTGACAAGAATATCACAGAAATAATGCTGAACTTTCGTGTTTGTACATTATTGTTTTTTTCAAAACACCTTTATTGAGGTATAATTGACAAACAATAAACTGCTCATACTTAAAGTATTCAGTAAGCTTTAACCTATGTATACATTGTTACCAAAATCAAGATAATAAACATACCCCTAACTTTCCCAAAGTGATCCTGGAGCCCTTTGTTTTACCTCTGCTTCAGGCCTTCTCTCCCAACCCCAGACAACAAATGATCTGCTGTCACTGTATATTTGTTTGCATTTTCTATATAAATGAAATTATACAGTATGCACTGTTCTTTGTCTGAATTCTTTCACTTGACATACTTATTTTGAGATTCATTCATGTTGTAACATGTGTCAACATTTATTCCTCTTTATTTATAAGAGAATATTCTATTGCATGGTATACCACAGTTGTTGGCACCTGCTGATGGACATTTGGGTGGTTTCCACATTTTTACTATTAAAATAAAGCTACTACGAACATTCATGCATAAGACTTTGTGTGGACATATGCTTTTATTTTTCCTGGGAAAATACCTTGGCGTGAAATAGATGAATCATATGGTAAGTGTATGTTTTACATTTTAAGAAATTGCCAAATATTTTTCCAAAGTAGTTGTGCCATTTTACATCCACCAGCTGAGTGAGAGATCCAGTTTCTCCACTTCTTCACCAGCACTTGGGAGGGTCAGACTTTTAAATTTTAGTTATTCTAAAAGGTGAGCAGTGGATCCCTTCATGGTTCAGTTTGCGTTTCCACAATGACTAACAGTGTTGAGAATTTTTCTGTGTTTATTTGTCATCCATATATCATGAGCTGTTAACAAATCACTCAAAATATGCTTGTTAGCAAAATTTTAATGTTATATTCATAATGAAAATCTGTGGTTCTGTATCACAATTCCCTAGGGCCTTTTTTTTCTTTAGAGGTCAGGGGAGTTCAAAACGTGTTTTTTTTT
This sequence comes from Pongo pygmaeus, assembly GCF_028885625.2. NCBI lineage: Eukaryota > Metazoa > Chordata > Mammalia > Primates > Hominidae > Pongo > Pongo pygmaeus. The sequence continues at coordinate 149,013,347 of NC_072373.2, read as the reverse complement.
AATTCCTTATCATCAGTGATACATGCCTCTGCATTGAATAGTTGAAAACCTAGTGCCCCTTTCTGTTGGAGCTCTTCAAAACCACAATTATTAAAATACAAAAAGACCTAGGTATCTCCCTCAAAGTATTTTTTATGGTTGCTATGATTTGTTGCTATTTATTTATTTACTTCGATATTCAAAGCTTATGATTAAAAGCAGAGTATGGTTATCAGACATACAAAAGTAAAGACATTTCCCATATACTCTGTTGGCTTTCTTTCTCAAATAGCATTTTTTTTTTCAGTCGAGGCTATCTTAATGTCCTCAGAGGCATTGAATTTCATGATGCTAGGTGCAAGGAAGTGATTCCGGAAATAAAATATCTAACCAATGTTTTAGGTACTTTGGGATACAAATAATAACATTCAGAATATGAACAAACCTGTTTCCCCTTTCTCTTTTGCACACAGCTAAACTAGAATCCCAATTGCCCTTTGTAGTTGGGAATGGTCAGGTGATTAAGTTTTGGCCAATTGAATAAAAATAGACATAATATGTGCCTCTTCCAGATCTGCTCATAAAAATTCATCCCATGTGATCTTCAGCATTCTTTTACCTTCCAGGATGATCTTGTTAAAAGCATTAAAAATTATAGGTCAGCAAGATGGAACAAGCACCTGAATCATCATTTGGAGGCAAATCACACATGGATCAGGAATACCGATTTGGTAGATTATGTGAATAATTTCTGTTGTCTTAAACCACTGAAATCTGGAAATTTGTTTGCACAGCAACTAGAGTTATCCTTACTAATGCAGAAGTCACTAGGGCCAGAAAGATACATCAGTAATAAAGTTTCTACATTTTTCTACTGGTACTTCTTTCTCCATTTTCGGACTTCAGGCTTCAAGCCCTTGATGGAATGCTGAAGCCCACTGAGACAACAGTGCTTAGAGTTTAATTGAAAGGCGTAACTACTGTGCAACAGTCCTTTTAATCAAGATGTTAAAAGGAAACTTTATTAAACTGTGATTGAATATATAAAATTAAGATGTAATGCATTTTAAATATATTAGCTCAAATTGTAAAATATTAAATTAAGATTTAATATATTAAATTAAACACAGATTAAACTAGATTGAAAAAAATGCTTTTAAAATCTCAAATACACCAGAGAAATTATTAACCATTTTATTTAAAAGTGAAAATCTAGCAAGTACCAAGTGATAAAAGGGGGAGATTTCAAGGGAAACTAGTTGCACTGGGGATGTAGCAGTTGCTCCCCGAGGTAAACAAGACTATTGAAAGACTAAAGCTGACATTTGATTCTGGATTAAAGAGAATAAAAGCAAAATGTAATGACACGTTGAATTCCACCAGATCCCGTGAGATACCAGTGGCAGTGCCAACCCTGATGGTGAGCACATGGCTCATCTATTTAGAGTTATTCTCTTTTCCCACACCCAACATAAAAACCCCTTGAAAATGATTTTGTTGTTTGTGCTTATATTTTTGTGAGACAAGCTGGCTCTCTGCTGACACCAACCCTTAAGTCTAGCAGGAAACTTTTCACAGGGGGAAAAGAAAATAGAAAGAATGGTATTTAAAACTAAAAAATGATATGATTGCATTTTTCCTGTTTAACCCTGAAGATAAATAAATGCAAATATACTTTTTTACTAAACTTAATAAGTGCTGGTGCAACCCTTTAAATAGATGTTGTTTCATCCAATTTTTACAATGGTCCTATAAGAAAATTATTATTTTTACACATGAGGAAATTACAAATCAGAGAAGATAAGACATTTTCCAAGAATAAAGCAGCTAGAAAGTGATGTAACCTTACCCAAGGCTTTATTTTATTCCAAATTCCATGCTCTTTCCTCTTCCCATTAATGCAACACTGTGTGTGTGTGTGTCTGTGTGTGTGTGTGTCTGTATGTGTGTGTGGTGTCTATGCTGGACTATGACAGTGGTATCTACGCTGGGCTACAACAGTGGTCTATATTATGGCTGAATTTTATCTGTGAAGGAAGTAAGAAAATTTTCTCAGAGGGACAAGTCATAATCTGTGCATAATCACAGATGATAATAGTAAATAATAATTATAGCAGTTACCATTTATTAAGCACTGAATGGTGTGAGACACAATGATAAATACTTTGCAATACTTCATTCGATTATCTGAACAATTTATAAAATCAGAGAACAGCATGGGGGAAACTGCTCCCATGATCAAATTACCTCCACCTGGTCCTTCCCTTGACACTTGGAGATTATTATAATTCAAGGTGAGATTTGGGTGGGGAGACAGAGCCAAACCATATTGGCATCTATCTTATAAAAATGGCTTAAAAGTATTTGTTGAATAAATTAGAAAACCAAATAGTTATCAAATGTCACATTTGTACTGAACATATATTCGTGCTAAAAAAATGCCTAAAAAATAGAAGACATGGTGTCTATTTCGAGTAGCTTACAATCATCTAATTTAGTAGTAATACAGAATAGTATAAAGGTATAGAAATAGATTCAAATTTGTAATTCCACCTTTGCCAATACCAGAATTGAGAAAGTCATAATTTTTTTGGTATATGTCTTCACGGCTTCCCAAAGCCAAAAGGTTAGATTATGTAATAAAAAGCTAACTTCCCACTCTTACAATCTGTCACTGCCCTCAAAGTAAGTCAGTTCGTTATAGCACTATGCAGTTTATATGTGTAAATCACTGGCATTTAGCAAGAATTGGTTTAAAGGATTTGCAAATTACAACAGATTCCACTTCAGGAAACAGGCTTATGAATCTGTTATTTTTGAATGATTATAAATAGCAGAAAGGTTTATCTAGGCATTTTACTTTTGTGATTTTATTTCATCTTAAACCCTGAGTTTCAATCTTCTTATCTTTATAATGGAGATTCTGTGAAGAAATAAAAAATCTTAACCAGAAATAAGCACATAGTAGATGCTAGGCAAATGTAATTTTCCTTTTCCTTTCTGCCTCCAATTGTTTTCTTGTGCCATCTAAAGACATCTAAAAATAATTTTTGTCCCTCTAATCCATTACATACAGACTGATGTTCAAAACATTTAACAGCTAATAGAGCATCAAAACTGACCAATCAAAACAGGACCCTGCCTTCTTAACAGAGATTCAGCTCCAATCAGTCTTCAGGGGCTGGACAGCTGTGTTCATTCACTTACCTCACTGTGACTGAGCAATGGTATGGTATGGTAGCAAAGCTTTAATATTCCATCCGAAACTCCAATTTTAAAATTCAGCATTATCCTTGAGCTTCACACTTTTCTCAACAGCAAATTTTACCCTATTTATTTTCATTAGAAAATTGAAAAATAAAAAAAGAATATTTTCTCTTCATTGCAATCATGAAGATTCAGCCCAGCAACAAATACTGATAAAGTGCCTATATTGTACAAAGCAGTATAAAACTGAATGCTGGTAGAAATGAGAACAACTGGCAAAAATGAATGCTCAGAATCTGTAGCTTGATTCCACTACAGTAAAATGAGAAATTTCAGCATCTATAAATTATGATAGAAATGTAATTTCATGAAATTTTAGGTAGCAGTCAATGGTTCCCAATAATTTATCAGTATAGATTATTTAAGTTTCGTCCAACAGCTCTAAAATCTGAAGTATGATTCAATTAAATTATTTAAATAAAAATGTTTTAGCCATAACATGATCAAAAAGAGTCTTAAACATTGTGGGATATAATCTTCTTGATTGAAGGTTGTATGTGTGTGACCCCTCAGGTTTTATTGTCATCCCACCAAATATTGTTACACAAATATTTAGACCAATTTATCCAGGATATTTTTGTCCTACTCCTCTATTGAATAACGTAAGACAAAAGTGTTGCTAAAGAAGTTAACAAAAGACCATTGCTGGTTATGACACAAAGGCATTTCACATTTCTTGAGGAAAGGGATGATAAAGGAAATAAGTCGCTAGTTGATCATAACTTGGCAGAAAATTGCTACGTATACAAAAACTACTTAAGAACAGAGAAAAAAACCTTATTAATGAAATGTCACAAAATATCACAGTTCATTAGGTCCTAACTTCCTGATGTCTGCTGAACTAACTATAGAATTTAAAATAATTTCTTTCATGCATATGTATTTTAAAATACCAAAAAATCTTAATCATTAAATTCACTAAATATGAAAATTAATAATTATTGAAAAAGCCATTTTAATATATCTTAAAGCTCCTTACTTGAAGATTATAATGTGCAAAATATCTAAATTCAACCAAATTAATTATTATGAAGCAGCTTTAATTTTAATTCTTGGATTTACTGAACTCAAGAAAGTATTTGGCGACCTGTTTATGAGTTATGTATATTGTAATTAAAGCTGTAAATGTATTCATAAGCACATTTATAAAAATTATAATGGCGTGTGTTTAGAATCTTTGATTTTGTTAACCTTAAAGTTGCAAGAAGAGTAAAAATCTCTTGAAAGTACCATAATTTTATAACTTCATTTTATTCTTTATTTCTTTGTAGTACTTAAGAAACAATTTTCTTGGTCGGTGGTAGCAGGATTTTTCTTATTGCACAAGCTTCCATGTAGATGAGACCCTTTTTATTCCTTAAGTGTCTTATTCTTTTTTGAACTATTATAATTCTGAGATAGGCATTAAAATTAAATAAAACAATGGAAATTGTGTGTGGAAATATCCACGTTTGGTCACACCAACACTATTTTCTTATTTTTGCTTAGAAACAAAGGGAGAATAATGTGTTAGATTCACTTACTTTCTATGTCTCTTTCTAAATCCTGGATCTCTAAGTCATCTGAAATGAAATCAAATAACAAATAATATGGTTTGACTCTGTGTCCCCACTCAAATCTCATCTGGAATTGTAATCCCCATGTGTCAGGGGCGCCTGGTGGGAAGTGACTGCATAATAAAGGCGAATTTCTCCCTTGCTGTTCTAGTGATAGTGGGTAACTTCTGAGATCTGATGGTTTAAAAGTGTGCAGCATTTTCCCCTATCTCTCTCTCTCCTTCCACCATGCCTTGCTTCCCCTTCATCTTCTGCCATGATTGTGTTTCCTGAGGCCTCCCCAGCCAAGCAGAACTGAGTCAATTAAACCTCTTTTCTTTATAAATTACATAGTCTCCAGTAGTTCCTTATGGCAGTGTGAAAACAGACTAACACAACCAATAAATATTCCTCTAACTATAAAATCAAACTAGAATTCCGGTCTTATAAATTATTTTGAATTCTACCCCAGCAATATTATTTTCATTTTAACATATGTTAGAGAACTAAAATACGTCATGAATAATATTTCCCTTGAGGATCTTTCTGCATCTACTTTTCATAATTATTTTCTTGCATTTACCTCTGGGGATCATCTTGCTCATAAGGTTTATAATTATGAGCGTCTTACTTATAAATATTATATTTAAATGATTTAAGCCCTGTCTATATCCCTTCTTATGCCATGCAAATGTGCATGTACTTGAATATGAATATCACAGTTCGCTAGTTGCTCACTTAACTAAAATATTTCTGTTTAAAACAACATAAAATCATATATTCAGAATTTAAGCCTAGAGTTCTATAACCCAATGTACAATTTAAGTAATAGAAATCAAACTTTTTACTTGGCTTTAATAGGAATGCTATTTTCAGTTGATGGCACAGCATTTGCTTAGCAACAACACTAGCTTCCATTTCAGTTTAGAAGACTTGATCTAGTTTGAACATTATGCATGTATTTTGGCTGAAAGAAAATTTATCACAGGTGTATGCCTTCAATTTGCAAGAGTGCTTGCAAAAGCAAGCTGTCTGAACTGAGACCGCCATATCAGATAGTGAAGATATCATTAAAATGTTTCCTTTGTGTTATGTTCAGAAGAAAATCATTCTACCTACTGAGCATAAGAATTGGAATCTTCAGCAAAAGTTAAAGGGGTTTTCAGGAAAAGAGCCTTCTGATATTCAGGTTTGGCTTGTGGGATTAAGAAAGTAACTGAGGCTCAACTAAATAATAAATTACTAATTCAAATGTCAGACATCAATGGTCTGAACTAAACAGTGTTTACCAAGAAATTCCAAGGGAGAAGCTGACTTCAGTAGATGTTCAATAAAAAGTTTGTTGAATAAATGGGTAAATAAATACTCAAGGTCACAGGAGACAAAGTTTTATTTTCACAGGATATTTGTCACTGTCCTCTTTTCACATCCTCACTGTTGGAACTACACAGCACCTATTGATGGATAGGCTTACCAAGGAGAAGAGAAACCACAGGCTCACAAAGCTCCCAGTTACATACAGGCAGAAGTGCTAAAAATGATCAGAGATTTTTATGTACACCTTTTTTTTTTGTAAAAGCAAAGGGAAGTTGTTCAATGATTGTCAATGGAATTTTGAGATGCAAAAATTGAAATATTGTGAAAGAATACTGTGAAGTATGCAGAATAAACATTGCCAGCTATCGTCTTGCCCCTTCGAAGTTTGACGTTCGCCATTGAAACCAAAAAAAAAAGAAAAGGTGGAGGCATTGTACATAACTTCAAACAACCAGTTTAGAGAGAGCTGACACAGAGTTAAAATGAAAAATAACTGCATTTTTAAAAAATAACAGGAGTTTTTTTCACAGTTGGGAATTTGGTGTGGAGTTGAATAATGAATAAGATAATATTTTAGAAAGTGAGTTTGCAAGAAGGTGAAAATAAAAAGATTAGGAAATATTTGTAAATATATGATTGGTGCACGAAATTTGTACAAGCATGACAAAAAAAGTAGTACTGGTTGAGTCTATTTTTAAGTCCAAATTGTTATACATTTAAAAAAGTAGGTATTTTAATTATTTCGACCAAAAAAAAGTCACATAAAAATTGTTATCAAACACTGTAAAGCAACACTGTGCAAGAGTTTGAGACACAAAGAGAAGAGGAATATATCCGTTGAAACTGAAGAAGGAACTGAGATGACAGAAAAATAATTATTCAAATTGGAATCTGTCCAGGATACTGAAACCAGAACAAGAGCCATGTGGAGCTCATCATATAAAGTTTGGAGAAATTGTATACAGAGGCTTTGTATGGAATAACAGAGTCATATACACATGTATAAGTGCTATGGAACGCTAACACACTTGTGTAATTCCATACAAGGAGGAGGAGATTCTGGAGTCTATTATATTTTGACTCAGAAACTAAATGATAGACTATTGTAGTCCCAATCACTATTCAGTAACTAAGAGTCATCTGATAGTGATTCCCACTCATAAAACAAAGCCACTAGATATTTTTTGAGAGATTGAATTTTCTTACTGAATATCAAGTCCTGCCCCAAGCTGATCTCTTCTTGAGTAACCAAGTATACCATATAAGAGGAAGGAAAAGAAAAGGAGGACTAAAATAAAATGTTCTCGAAAAAGCAGCTTTTTTTTTCTATTTTGAATTATTAAGTAAAAAGGAAACACTCCATAAAATAAGATTTGTATATGTTTTTCAATATTTCAACTTATTTAGCAATTTTATGATCACAAAAGTTTTGTAATTCATCTTCAGTTTCCAGAAGATCCTTTGATGCATATGGTTCATGTTCTAATGGTCTTATTATAATATCAAATCTATTAAGCCTCTTTAATATAAGATGGAAGGAAAAATGCTGAGGACTTTGGAGGCAAGCATTCTGAGTTTTCATTCCAGCTTTGCCCACTATAGACATGCAATCTAACCTCTTTGTCCTTCATTTTCATCATCAAGAATATTGGAATAATAGTATTTAGCCCCATGGGGTTGTTTTAAAAATAAATCAGCTTATGGCAGGTGCTCAATAAGTGCTATATTGTGTATTCAGTCAGCAAATTGTTATTGGCGATGGGAACAAAAAATAAAAATGCATCATGTTCTTGTCCTTGAGTGAAAAAAACAAACAGACTGGCAATTACAACACAATGTAATAAATTCACCATTGCAGCCTTGCCCCTGGTGCTTAAGGGGCTTAGATTCCATATGGAAAAAAAAATTCCCAAAACCTCTTCCCACCATTGAATATTCCACTCTTCCACTTTCTTGTCTAAAGTAGTGAAGTGATCACAGTAGCAATGAGACTATGTAAAAGTCAAATGAGCTAAAGGAAATCATAGCTACTTTAGAGGCATGAGGACATGGAAAATCTCCATTCCCAAGAAGCTGTGAGATCATGTCTGATTTAAATCCCAATCCTAAACAAACCAGGCCTCACGCTGGGTTTCATGTGTAGAATTTCATGTCCAATCCCTGTAATGAGGTGATAGGGCCTGTGTCACAGTAAGTCAGTAGCAGGCAACGGCAATTAACAGGATTGCACTAACCTGGAGATGCGCCAAGCTGGCAAAAAAAGGATTAGAAAGTAAATGAAGTGAACAACCACGAACCGGCAAATAGGGCTTAATGGACAGTACAAGTCAGTGAGGCAAAAATGGGCCAATTTGCTCTCATTGATTTTCACTGCCCATTGAGCTGCATTCCTTTTTTGCTTTCTAATGCATTTATCTTGGCCTAGGCACGTTCTCTGGTTGTCATCACGAGGACAATTCCATTGACCGCAACAACTCCATGAATGACTGGAGGGGACCAAAGTATGATTTGACCTCCAGAGGTCTCTTTCAGGCATCATGATGCAATGTTGTGATGACTTGGAGAGTCAGAGACAGAAATTCCAATGGGGCCTCATATTAGACCAAGAAAATCATATGGTTGAGGAGACTTTTATGAGAGGAATGTAAGTACAAATAGCAGAGTTTCATGCAACTTGTCTGTTCTACTTGATTTGTAAATAATTCACAAAGTAATGAAAACACTCTAACCTGTTATTTTCCATGGCTCTAGGTAATCTCCAATGGAAGCACCAAATGACTTCTGCTATCCAGAATAACTAAACGTTGATGACAATTTGTTGTTCACTAATTATGATAAGAGGAAAGCCATGCAGCTATTTAAACTCTAAGAATAAAGAAATTTTAAGTGCTAGCTTAGTTGGGATACTGAGAGTGTTTCAGTATTTCAGTATCCCCTGTAATAAACCCTTATTCTCCTCTCTTCTATTCATATTCATATTATTTTCTCATCTCCTCTTGTCTCCTGGCCATTTTCCTCTTTATTTATTTTTCTTTTGCTGTCTCTTCTCTCTCTCGTCTTCCTCCCTACTGGATGATTTTTTATTTTTAATTCCCGTACTTTAAATGGAAATGAACTCCAAAGGTAAATAAGCTATCCACTACATTGCAAGCCAATCAGGAAAATTTGCATCTGTACACTGGATTATTCAAGAATTATGTTCAGAGTAATTTCCCCATACCCTGCCATTCGTGCTTACTCTCAGAATAAAGTGGCTTCTGAGATTTTGAAATGTCATCAGTTTCTTATGGAAGAAAACAATCTCTATCCAAGTTGTAGTGAAACTGGCTTACTTGTGAACCTGAGTCAAGTTTCATGTCTTTAACAGACAAGACAGAAAACATGTGTCTACCCATAATAACTGCTTTTCTTGTGTTAAGAATTAGAAGACTGAACACAGATAACTGTGGTTTGTATTTACCTCAGTATGAATTTACCTGTGAAAGAGGTCACATTGGTACCTTCAGCAATTCAGATTCTTTCATCATTACAGAGAGATTTAGTATCCTCCAATGCTGCTTAAGGAAGCTTCTGAGTTTTTCCAGGATGTGCTGAAAGGTCAGACCTTACTTAGCTGGTCAGAGTTAATGAGGTTCCAACCTGACAAGGAATGGCTGCAGGCCTGAAAAAGACTTTCTTTTTCAAGCTAATTAACAGGTATTTTTTATAAGTCCAGTAAAATAATTTATTTCCATAGTCACCTTTGTAAATAATGCCTTATTTGGCACTAGGACACACCAAGAAATGATTAGAGATAGCTAATAAATCTACTATTTGGCCATAAAGATGGTATACCTTTGTTTTTTGTTTCATTTTGTTTTAAGCATTTAACTAACAGAGTTGGGTGGAGAGGGGTGCGGAGAAGACGATCTGGGTAAATCTTGAATGTTACCCAGGTTGATATGATTTGAATTTGTGTCCCTGCCCAAATCTCACGGGTAATTGTAATCCCCAAAGTTGGAGGAGGCACCTGGTGGGAGGGGATTGAATCATGGGGGTGGATTTCCCCCTTGCTGTTCTCATGATAATGAGTGCGTTTTCATGAGATCTGGTTGTTTAAAATTGTGTGGCACCTTCCCTTTCTCGCTCTTCCTCCTGCTTGGGCCGTGTAAGACGTGTGTGCTTCCCCTTCGCCTTCCGCCATGACTAAAAGTTTTCTGAGGCCTTCCCAGCCATGCTTCCTATACAGCCTGTTAAACCTCTGTTCTTTATAAATTACCCAGTCTCAGGTATTTCTTTGTAGCAGTATGAGAACAAACAGATACACACGTCATATTGCATTTGGATATTAGTTTTCTACTCACGTATGCTTTCCCTCCCAGTGGACCACTTTTCTCCCTTCCATAAAGTAGCTTTGCATTCCTTAAATGCACACTGGGAATTACATGGCCAACTGCTATGGTGTTTCTCTGGGGCTGCTGTTACTGCACCCAGTAGAAGAGATACTGGGGACATATCAAACTTCACAAAAGTGTTAACTGCAGCTGCTTAAGCAAGAAAAAAAATACTGTCTTAATCTAAGTTATGCATTTCATGGCACGTGCATTTGATGTTTCCTTGTATGTTTCCAAAGCAGCATGTGCAAGATATCACACTCGAACTGTCACCATCTGAAACACAGAGCAGCACACAGGCAAAACGTTCCAATAAGACTATTGCACATATACGCCCCACCTGAGGCACCTGGAAATAACTAAACTTCTAAACATAATGTAGTTTGTAGTTTGCTTTAACAAAATAGAAAGCTTCTGTATTTAAATCAGTTTAATTTTAACTGGGATTAATTTATCCTAGTATGTACTTCTAATTACTTTATATTTCCCTTGGATTACTTCTAATATTCTCTGAATGGTTCTTCAATTCTCTGTTTCCTCCCTATCTCCTATTCATTCTATCAGATTTTCTTCCTAAAAATGCACATTTTTTCCATACATCACTCTTCTACTTAAAAACTGTCAATGGTTTCTCTATGCCAAAAATAAAGCTCAAATGCCTTAGCTTGACATTTAAAGTTCTCTGCCGTCTGGCCTCAACTTGCCTATGGTTGTTGCCTAGTTCCCTGTACATCTAAACATAAATCCTCTGTTTCAAAGTGATCTAATTACTGCTACCCCCTCACTCTATTTCCATAGCCTCCAGTAAAAAATTCCATGAGTTTTCTGAATGCTGCTTATCATTCTCCGTGCTTGAAATGACCACTACCCACCTTCCCCTTTCTGTCACCCTTTATTCTGTCAACCTTCCAGATTCAATTTGCTGTGGAAGGATTTCTCTACATCTGCATAGCTTCTGGTATTAATGGAGCCCCCCACTCCAGGAAGTGTAGTTCTGGAGGGGAAAACAGGTAAAGTCTAGAAACTAGAAAGAAAGACTGCATTTTTGTTCCAGCACTCTTACATAGCTATAACATGACCTTGAATGAGTCACTTGATCCTCCATTTCCTCGTTATTAAAATGAGATTAATAACTGCTTTCCATAACAATTTCAGAGTAATATGTCTAAAAAGGTACTTTGAAAATAATAAAGTTTATTTGAATGTAACATATGATAATTTTCTTCTGAACTAGCATTTCCCATGCAATTATAATATGGCAGGACTATTCTGCCTAATTCATAATAATATTATGGCTGTTAACCACATTTTTTCCATACATCACTCCTCTACTTAAAATCTATCTCTCTACTGGGCTAGAAATACCTTGAAGGCAGAAAACATTAATTCCATTTTTGAATTCTCAGTGTCTAGCATGTAGTTACTACTCATACTCTTGTACATATTTTATAGATAACAGAGCAGAAAGATTAAGTTAATTGTCTGTGCTAAAACAATGGGCAAGAGGAACTGGGATTCAAACCAAGATAAGTGGACACCAGAGCCTGTATTTATCACACTACGTAATACTGCCTCTTACACTATCTTGTAATTAATTATTAGAATGTATTTAGTCTTATACACTTCTAGAGGACAATCACCACTACTCATCTTCTTTGTATATTTTATATGACCGCCACCGTCCAGAATGCTTGTCACAAAGCTCATTTCCTCATCTCCTTCAGGTGTTTGCTCAAATGACACCTGCTCCATGAGATTTTCCATGACACCTACCCATATTTAAAATTTAAAAAACATGAAATTATAACCCTTAGCCTTTCCTGTTTACTTCATCCTCTTTATTTTCTCCATACCACTTATCATTTGACAACATCCATGTTTTACATATTTATTTGTTTTTATTGTCTTGTTCTACTAGAATGTAAGCTCCATGAAGTCATCAATTTTTGTCTGTTTCATTTACTACTGTAACCTAAAACAGTGCCTTTCACATATTATAAACTCAATAAATATTTGATAATACATTAATAATTCAGCTTAGTATGTGATTGATCAAGTGAAGTGATTTGGGAGTTTTCTCAACTAAAGGCTACTGACCTTTGTATTCAGTTGTGCAGAATAAGAATACACACAGTATCTACAATTGTGACATTCTCTTTAGATGAATCCTTGGACAATGTCAATTGTATTAAGAGGTGCAATAGGCCGGGTGCAGTGGCTCACTCCTGTAATCCTAGCACTTTTGGAGTTTGAGACAGGTGGATCACAAGGTCAAAAGATAGAGAAAATCCTGGCCAACATGGTGAAACTTCGACTCTACAAAAAATACAAAAATTAGCTGGGCGTGGTGGCGGGCTCCTGTAGTCCCAGCTACTTGGGAGGCTAAGGCAGGAGATTCGCTTGAACCCGGGAGGCAGAGGTTGCAGTGAGCCCAGATCACGCCACTGCACTACAGCCTGGCGACAGAGCGAAACTCCATCTCAAAAAAACAAAAGAAAAAAGGTGCAGTAAATGCACTGTGATTCAGATAGGCATGTTGGAATTGTGCTTTTTTAAAACTGCAAATGTGTTTCTGGTTTTTTTTTTTCATTTATAAATTTATGAATGAGTATTTTATATGAGAAAAGCATCACCATAGGATAAGCTTCTATATTCTATGAAGATTTTGTCCATCATAATATAAATATATCCATGTTGATCACAGGATAAAATGTAAATTCCTAATCATGAGCTATAAGTCATTTTAGGATGTAGTCTCCACCTGCATGTCTGCTTTCATCCCTTATCAGTCCCATTTCAGAGGCAAAATAGCACAGCAGCTATACCACAAGCTTTGGAGGCAAGCTACCAGAGATTGCATCCCAGGCTTGTCATCAACCTTCTTCAAGCCTCATATTCCTCCAGTAAAATTAAGATAGTTACATTCACTAATTCACAGGGTTGTTATGGGGAGAAATGAAATGAGCCACACAAAACACTTAGAAAACTTTCTAACACAAAGTAAGTTTTGGGTTATTGCTATTTTTATTAACGTCATTTTACAATCTAGCCACTTGAAGTTCCCCAGCCTTTCTCATGCATCTATGCCCCTGAACATCAGGCTTTTCTTCAGGTTAGAGAAAATATTTATCCCTAACTTATCCAACTGGCAAATTTCTTCTTACCTTTGAGGTCTCAACTCAAATGCTGCTTTCTATGAGAAGTCTTTCCTGACTTTGCCATTCAGACTCAGGGATTACCCCTCGAAAGTTCAACATCATACTGTGCATAATTTGATTTTGACAATTAACACCATGCTTTACTGGTTTGCTTGAAATTCTATGTCTCTACTGGACTAGAAATACCTTGAAGGCAGAAAACAATAATTCCATTTTTGAATTCCCAATGCCTAGCATGTAGTTAACACTCAATGAATATGAATTGACTACATAAATTAATGATTTGAGTTTTTGTTTGTATTTTTATATGTATATTTATTTCGAAATACATGTGTTTGTACTCTGCCTAGTTTAAGATTAAATTATTACTTAGATTTTGGGCATAAAATGTGAGCAGTATCCATTTTGGGGAAGCAACATTTTTCCCTCATCATGATGTTTTTCTTCTATGTGAAGAAAGCTCTATTTATGCAAATTCCTGGCCCCTCCACCCCCTCATTTATTCCTCCTCACCTGTGAGTTCTTAATTATACTGAAGAGTTTGAAATGAAAACTGATCCTCCTAGGCCAAGCCCCTTCTTCTCTCTTTCAAGAACGGACTACCCACAAAGAGTATGGGTTCTCGGTTGCTATGGTCAGATAAGTCAGGTTGGCCATGAAAACCCAGTCCTCATGGTTTAAATTGTATCTTGTGCTGAAAATTATTCCCAATTTTGAATTTTGATATCAAGAAGCTGGTTTATCTTTAGATATAATTCACATTGGCAACTGAGAGCAATATTCATAATTAGGCAGATATTTTTTCTTCCAATTACCTTTCCCTTTGGTCTTATTTCTCAAGTGATTTAGAATTCAGGCATGGAACAATGAGGCTCTTTACTGAACCCTTGAAACTATAAATATCTTTCATAATTTAACTATGTTTGCACTATGACATAAATGAAAATGTATTACTCAACACTCTTATCGTGTCTACAGTATTGCATCCATGTATCTCAAGCAATGTTGGTGGGTATAAGGGTCTGTACAAGGAAGATTCTCACTGTGATTATGAAAAAAAATGAAATAAACCTTTTCAATCTACTATGACACCAAAAGTAACATGATCTTTTTTACCAATAAAAAATCACTCCTCTGAAGCTCAAAAAATTTCTAGGAGAAAGGAAGCAGGAAATTCATTCATCTGATTGGTACTGTCTTAGAATCTTCAGATACTCCAGGCAACCTCTTGCTTACAAACTTCATTTTCACAGATCCTAACATGCCACTTATCTAGTGTGAATTTCATATCTATGCATGTTCATGATTCACTTATTTCACTTTCCATTGAAAATAAGCCTCTAATGAATAAAATGGTTTTTTTCCACTTTATTAGGTAAAACATTTAATATAATGAAAAACAATTTTAAGTTGAAGTATCATATTAGGTTGTGTTGATTTGTTAATCAAACATGATGATAGGTGACAGAAGTGGTTTGCATTTGCATTTCATAACATTTTAATATTATAAAATATAAGAATAAGAAACTAAACAAATTACAGTTATATTAAAATGTATTTTCAGGGAGAGTGGGGAAAATAGTTTCTTATAATTATATAAATTACAGTTCTAAGATTTCACTAAGGAACTATCCCAGAGTTTCAACTTTTATTTGGCAGATTTCATTTTCATATTCATTTTTATATAGATTTTCTATATTTCAGTCACATTTCAGCTTATTTTATCTGGAAAAATATGAGTCAGTCATAAATGGCACATTATTACTCATGTCTTTAGTCATTTCTTTACATTTAACTAAAATATTTTTTGCTAATGTGGGCTATGGTTTCAAATTTTGACAGACATTCATAAATACTTCATATAAAAATTATATTTTTCTTCTTTAAACCTAGAGGAGGTAATACAATGAAATATTTGTAAATGTAGGGCTTATAACATTATCCAAATATATATTGGATAACTTATCTTTAGAAGACATTGTCCTACATCTGTGAAATTACATGAGCCATAGTCCAAATGCTTAGCTTTCATGAAATTTTCTCAATACCTTCAAAAGCTTTATTAATTCATCCAGTTAACTAAGATACTATAGTGGCCCCTTTATATTAATCAGTATTTTGCCCCAGTATAGATTAATGATATCTGTCCATGATATGTATGTATTAGAAAATCTTTCTAACCGAATAAAATGTCTTGAACATTGTCCTGTTCACACTCTTTTTTCTGTGTATATTTTTATCTATAAAATATATGTAGCAGCTATTTTGTTGTACTAAAAAAAAACTTCAATACAAATCTTATTACACCTACCTTTGTATGTTCAATTTAATGATACTAGAAGTACAACAACAAACATGTGGGAGTCTGAAATTGTTTTAATGTTTAAGGGTGTTATATTAGAAAAGATATGATATAAATGGTTTAAACTAATCAACACTTATTAAAATGATATTTAACATTTAACTTACATATCACTTTTCCTGCCTTGGGGGACTTGGTAAGAAACTTTGGAATTTTGAAAAATCTGTACATTTATAACTGAATGAAAAGAAGATGTCATTGAAAGAAACAAGATAATCCTCATTCATTGAAAAGTCTCGACAAATATTTAGCCAAGGGCTTATGATGTACTTCATATTGTATTTTAGGAAATTGACCCCAGATAATTCCTGATTCTTTTTCTATTTTGTAGAAGTGTTTGCACTAAGTTACAATGTTTGAGATTTCATCATTTAGAAATTCACCTAAGTTAAGCCAGAGACGTCTGTATCAAGAATCTTTTGACTTCAAGTTAATGAAATCTTTCTCAAACTCTCTGAGATAAATTGGCACTCACTTTCCATTCCCACTTCTTTCTTAGTGCATTTTCTTCTATAGTAATGACTGAAATGCTAAAAACTACATTTCCCAGACTTCCTTCCACCTTAGCGTCTCTATGAGAAAAAGAGATTCTTCCAATTAGTGGTACTGAAAAGCTGCTGAGAAGATGGAAAGGAGAAAAAAAAAAATCCATGTGTCTATCAACATTTGCCATTTTTGCTGGCCAGCAAGGTCACGAAGAAGAACTTTTCTGCCTCAGCATTCCACTGTGTCACTGTTAGCGATGTGGGTGTTAGGAGGCAGTCGGATTGTGGCAGAATGAACAGCCTGACCACTGTGCAGACTCCAGCTTTGATGATGTCAAAAGAAGATTCTGGAGTAAGAAGCTTCCTGATCCGGATTCCTATTCCTGGATTTGTAGTTTTTGCATTGTGTTGCTGAACACAATTCCTCCCTATGCCACACTTTCCTCCTTACGCCACACTTTCTGTTGTACCGAAGGTTATAGCTTTCCTGGCAGGACAATTCTGTAGTGTTCTGGAAGTCAATTCTAGAAGCCCAGTCCTCCAGGATTTCCAATCTTTTGGTAAATATTTAATTCATTCTTTTAAATTTTCTTCTGCTTAAAATATCTTGTGATTTTTCTTTCATACCAGGAACTCTAATATATTGACATAAACTATACCGAGTTATAAAGGGAATTTACTGGCTAACATAATTGAAACACCCTT
Source organism: Pongo pygmaeus (assembly GCF_028885625.2). Lineage (NCBI taxonomy): Eukaryota > Metazoa > Chordata > Mammalia > Primates > Hominidae > Pongo > Pongo pygmaeus. The sequence continues at coordinate 148,996,166 of NC_072373.2, read as the reverse complement.
ATGTAAATGTGACTTCAGACAGAATGAGTCCAGAAACTCATAGACTTCAACAACGTAGCCCAATGCAACTCTCTGCTTTGTCATTTATTATCTTGGCTGAATCCTCAAGTATGGTGGAAGATGGCTGTGGCAGCCCAGCTTCTCACATTCCCAGGCTCCAGTCCTGTGGTGAAGATCAACTGCCACTCCTTGGCAATCCCAGCAAAAGCTTCAGTGAATCCTATTGGCTCTGATTAGGTAACATGCCCGTCTCTGATGTACTCATTAAGGCCAAAGCAATTTAAAATCCCATCTACCAAATTTGCACGCTGTATGTTACCTTAGAATTGAAGCAGTAAGAATGAACTCTATCCAAAACATAATCTAGGAGAACTGGGACTTCTTCAAGGAAATTTAGGTGCCATTACCACAAGAAGAAGCACGTGATTCAAAGCCAGACAACAAATGTCCACTGCATATTTTCCTTAAAATATAAGCACTTTCTGAAGGATTATAATTTTATTATTTACATATTAGTAAAAATTTATTCAGTCAGATTACTTACCTTTCCATTTTGATAAAGAATTGTTAAATAGAAAACATTAATTTTAAAATACCAAATTTCTACTATGATGTAGTCTCTAATCTCTGCCCTTATAAATCTTACAAAGCAATAATAAGGCAATTGCATAATTCATTAGAAGTAGAAAAAACAAAGCTACCAGAAGACAAGTAGAGATAAATTGCTATCGACACTCAGAAGAAGGATGAATTATTTCAGTTGGGAAAATTGAGAAAAGCTTCATGGAACTCACAGAGATGAGAAGAGGTCAGTACAGGTAAATGATAAATGGGGAGAGCATAAGAATTTATTGAGAAGTTTATTGAAAGCAGTGTAAGAAAGAATTTTCTAAGAACTGTAATAATGTTTTCACAATTACCCTTTTTCTTTTCTTTTTTTTTTTTTTTTTTTTTTTTGCAAAGTTCATATAATGATAATGCCAGAGGAATAGGCAGAAAGAGATGTCTTCACAATTGTTGGAGAGGATGATTCTACAGCACTTGTGATTGGATATTGTCTGTTTCGTAATTTATTTTTACTTAATCTTTTTTTTTTTTTTGAGACCAAGTTTCACTCTTGTTGGCCAGGCTAGAGCACAATGGTGCGATCTCAGCTCACTGCAACCTCCACCTCCTGAGTTCAAGCAATTCTCCTGCCTCAGCCCCCGCAGTAGCTGGGATTACAGGCATGCACCAGCACATCAGGCTAATTTTGTATTTTTAGTAGAGACGGGGTTTCACTACGTTGGTCAGGCTGGTCTCAAACTCCTGACCTCAGGTGATCTGCCTGCCTCGGCCTCCCACAGTGCTGGGATTACAGGCGTGAGCCACTACGCCTGGCCTTAACCTTATTTTAAAAAGGATTTGAGATGGCTGACCTAGCAATTAATTGGGTATGCGGGCCAGTGAGAGAGAAGAGATAAAGATGACATTCGATAAAAGTATGTTGAAAAATGAATTAATTTACTGAGCCTTGGTGACTGGAAGATGGAAATGTCACTATGAGAGTTGAGCAAGTCAGGAAGGAGTTGATTTGTAGAGACGATGGGAATTGACAGCAAATATATTACAGCAGACACTTCTTGTGTTTGTAACTACATGGATTGGTTGTACCAAAAAAAAAAAAAAGAAGAGGAAGAAGAAGAAGAAGAAAGAAGGCAATTTAGTTGCCTTGTGGCAGTCTTCACAAGCTGTGAAAAATGCCCCCACTGAACTTCAGTTGTGGTTAGAAAGCGTAGTATGGTGAGTCTCTCCATAAGTAGACAGACAGCAGGTGGAACTGGCTTTGCTTTTGATATCATGGGACTCCCAAATACTCCATTTTCTACAGCAATTGGAAAATTGCAGCAATTGCAGTAATCGGAACTTTACTTAGAGCTACTTGGAGTCAGGGGGCTTACACTGCATTCTATAAAAAGTAACACACTATCCTTCCTTTTATTTTCTCTCAAGAGGTGCATAAATGGCCACTTTTCATGACTCTGGCCACCCTAAAAATATCAGTGCAAAGATCGTCCAGAGAAGAGAATTGGACTCCCTATTTCAGAAATGGCTGTTTCAAAATAGTCAAAGCAATGAATTCGTATGTTGTTTAAGTGCAATAAATATTTCCAATATTCTTGTAGCATATATGGAAGATAGATATCATCTTGACTCTGTAGATTAAAAACAAATGAAGGAAGGAAAAAGACTGAGATTTGCTCACACTAGCAGACCACTGTAATTAGAGGCATAAACCAGAACTGGATGCTGCCTAAAATCAATGCTTTCAGCTTTTCCCAGCATACTTCATGACCGTGCTATTCCCATAAGCAGCAATGGAGAAAAGATATACCCTTCCTGCCCTCCTACAAACAAAACACTTGCTCAACTGTAATTCTGTTTCACCAGTTTAATATAGACATTACATATCTAAACTCAAGTCTATAGGATTCAGACAGATCTGGCTGTACACTTGGATAGGTGACCTAAGCCTTAGTTTTCTCATCTGCAAAATAGAGACAGCAATAATACTTTCTTCATATGATAACTATTGTTTTCAGAGTACATGCTGGGTTAGGTGTTTAGTACAGACTTTCAACCGCGTATGTCCTCTGAAACCAATACTTTTTATTCTTAACAAGCTCCTTTTGCTGATAAAAGACATTTCTTTTTTCCTGAGAGATAAATTTCCACTTATAAATACATTGTTTGCTTGAAAATAATTAGTATATTTGCAGTGTTCAGTTGTTCATTTTAAAAGGTGTAGAAACAAGAGACTTTTTAGCCCTATGAAACTATTTCAAGAGTAATCTCTTTAATAAAAACAACACTCTGTTTTAAATTTTTCATTATTCACTTGTGTATGGTGAACTGAGATGGATACTGCTTCCTCCTTGGATCTGAAGACTAAAATGTGCTCAGCTGCAGACCAATTATGATATTCAAGTATTTTCAAGACTGCTGAATGGGATATGTTGAGCTGTGCTTGTGTGATTAGCTTCATTGATTTCTATAGAAAACGCAGTACTTAACTTCAATCAGTATAGTAGTTGAGTAGTTCAAGGAAGTTTACTCTTCCTTTGAAATTCACAAGGAACATACAGTACAAAGCCAGCCGTGTGAGGGTCACAATGACAATTTACCAAAATTAGAGGTCTCAGGATCATCTATAATCTGTCTATTTGAACAGATTAGACCATGTGAATACTCAGATGTGTGTTTTCAGTCTTACCTTACTTACAGATTACACGGTGCAATTACTTGCAAACAGCTATTGATTACGTTAAAAATAAATAGGAATCCATTACATGGGAGTCTCCACTCTTTCTTTTGTTCAGAAATATTTTACTGTCTTCTAGTGGAAATAGTGATGTCTTGTGCCTGGAAAATGATCAGGCATTCACTAAAAAATATGGAGGCTTTTAACACAATGAAAACACTTAACGTAGAAAACTGGTGGTTAATGGATCATCGATAATAACAGACACAAAACTTGGTGAGCTCTTAATCTATCTTTCCACCTATCCAACTAATTATTTCTATGACACCTATGATCAAAGTTACTTAGTTGAGCTGAGAGAGATATTAGAATTTCAACATAATGCATGATGAAGATTTTCTCCTGTCTTTACTCGGCCAGAGCCATATTGGAATGTATTAGGATTAGTGATACAATGTCTATAACGTACACTGAGCTCCTTGGAAGGGAGTCAGTACAGAATTTGTAAGCTTAAAATGTAATGCTTATCTCACCCACACATTGGAGGGAGTCTTTCCTTGGCAGCTCGGGTGATATTTGGCCTATCAGTTGCTGTCAACAACTTATTTGCCATAATTTTCAAGGCCTGGCAGATATTTCGGTTATACAGAAGACCAGCAACTTGAGGACTGTTCTGCAGTCTTCCAGAGTCAAAGCAAAGATCTTCATGGAGATAATAAAAGAAGGAAATTACATAATTCTACTTCTACTTCGACTTCTCATGAAGACCATTATCTAAAGCAGAATCACATGAAAAATAACCTGCTCATCCCTTCTGCCAAGTCCAAAATCAGGAGGTCCATGATCAATAGTGTAGTGAGTAATTAACAGTTCTGATATATTTTGAAGCACTGTTTTCAAACATTTGCACAGAACAATGTTGAAAATGTAGTGTTCCTTATTCTCAACACTGTTCTGATAAAATGTGGATTTAGTTTTGTTATAGTGTCAGCAATACCAGAATTTGAAAATGAAACTCCCAACTACCTCCTCCATTTTTATCTCTTGTGTTATACATTCTCCACTTTCGTTTTTGTAAGATGATATTTATTAAAAGTATCCAAGATATTGTCCTAGCTGCCAGTTGTTGTTTCTTTTGCTTTCTGCCCTGTGAACTCCCTGAAAGCTTTTTTTAAGGACCTTCAGATAATTGAGCTATGCATGCAAGGATGATGGTTAAATGGCAGGTCAAATGTATAGCCTATGAAACGGTTGGTAGCTTCCAGTGTTCAATATCACTGGGTCATTGTTACAGAAGTAGTAAAAAATATTCTTCAGATATAATCCTTTCACACCACTCAAATTGAGTCAGGAAACTTTTCTCAGGCTTTTGCAAGGTTTCATCAAGTAAAATAAACATAATATTATATACATAGCCATTGCATAAGGGTTTAGCTGCATGAACTTTGGAGGCAACATTGTTCCAATGTTCCATTTGAGAATAAAAGAACATACTTGATTGAATACTGCAGATGATGTCCATAGGAACACGTTAAGTTATCTCATTCATTCATTGAATCACTCGTGCACTCAATGAACACATATTTGCATTCAACAAATACATTACATATTCATCTATTCTGGTAACAAGGAAACTTTTGTTCCAACAGGAGATTGAGTTTTTGTGAAAAGTTTAATTTCTTCTTTAGTCCAATTCTTTAGATCTAGACAATCAGAGCTGACATACAAAAAATTGTAATTTTAATAATTTTTATAATTTTGTAAGTGTCTGGCAGTCCCAAATCTTATTTCCATCAAAGGATTGCTTTCAATTTGATTTGACTGGTGCTTTTCTTTTCTTTCTTTTAATTTGTCATCATAATGATATACTGGAAGACTACTGTAAGTGGATACCACTAAAAACACACTATTTCACTGTTGAGTTCACTGGTGTTTTTCAGGTCAACAAATTATTGGTAGTAGTATTTAGTAATGTATTCATTGCAATAACAGTGATCGCCAACCTTTTGGCACCAGGGACTGGTTTCATGGAAGACAGTTTTTCCATGGAAGTTGGGGAACCATTCCACCTCAGATCATCAGGCATTAGATTCTCATAAGGAGCATGCAACCCAGATCCCTCGCATATGCAATTCAAAACAGGGCTCGGGCTCCAGTGAGAATGTAATGCCACCACTGACCTGCCAGCAGGCAGAGCTCAGGCAGCAATGCTCACCCGCCAGCCACTGCTACTGGTCTGTGGCCCAGAGGTTGGAGATTCCTGCATAGGATATTAAACCCTTTTATGGCTAGTGTTCCATTATTGGAATGCTAAGTATGTGGGAGTTGTTTATAGCCTACTGCTCAAGGTTATTGCCAAGGTCTGATGGCAAAAATTCAAAAAATTGCAACTTCAGGCATAAATGGGTTAACTGTACCCAAGAAGGAGGTAGATGCTTTGGTTTAGGGTCTTGTCCAATCTGCTTTAACTGTTATTTGAATGGTAGAAGTGAACGTTTCTCCAAATTATCTTGTGTCAAGTGACGGCCAAATATCAAACATCAGAGCATCAACATAAACATACTTCACACATTGACTATGAGAGTAATACCTGTTTTGATATGAGATTATATTTCCAAGTCTGTTGATCTGGGCAATTCTCTTGTGTATAATATCAGGCAATCCTCAAGGTCTACCTCAAAGTGTCCCTCTGTTATTTCTGGAATCTGTGAGAAATGGTCATATACATTGTAAAGTTGCCTATCACACTCTCAAGTCCCTCAGGTGTCACTTGTAAAGCTGCTTTTTAATCATCTTCTGTTCTCTTTGGTCGTTAATTGTTACTATCCATTTGTCACAGATGAAAATATTTCCATTGTATAAACTCAAGGAGGTTAAAATGTTAGCTTTCTGCCCTCAAAAAAAAATAAATTAAAGAAATGTAATCTAGTTTAATAAAAAAAAAATGTCAAGAAGGCATTGCAGAATGTTAGAGGAAAGATTGCTTGTGAACTTCAGCTTAGCAATTGGTCTGTTGAATCTATTTGAAAGAAAAATGTGAACAGAGAATTGCCCAGGCTAACAGGCCTGAGTGGGGATGGCTACAAATCCTTATTTTTCTCTGACACACACACACACAAAAAAGGGAACTTGATGTTTAGAAAGCATTCCCCTTCCATGAAGAAGTAATTAATAAAAATCATTTTATTATATGCAGCATGCTTTAGGGGCTAAAATCTAGGTAAAGTTAAAAGTGACCTTTTTTTTTGTTTTTTTGTTTTGTTTTTTTTTAATTGTAGAGGACACTAAGAAGCAAAGTTTATCCCGTTCTTTAGTCAGGAGGTGGGGCAGAACTCTGGAATGTAAGATTGCTCAAAAACATCTGCACTTGCCAACAGTTAACTTATGGGAATAAAACCTTTTCTGTATAAGTGATTAGATTCTCTGAGCTTCAAAGAGAGTTGTGGCATATTAATTACATGGAATATAACTACTCCAGTTAAAAACAAAATATCCAAGGTGAAAACACAGTAGAATTAAGCAGTATTATTTCAACCTTGAAACTGAAGCTTTATCTTATCACTCTATTGCCCCATAATGGAAAACTGAACTTGAGTTAGTCAGTATTCCTGATTACAAATAGGAAAATTGTGGGGATTTTTCAGAACTTACTTTTTATTGTAAAGGAAATGTCATGACCATGATTTAGATAGAAATATTTTGCAGAAGATAAAAGGTTTTTAAAATTCTGATAAACACAGGCTAACTTCTGAGATTTATAACTTATTGAACTTTTTATGCATAAAACATTTAGATTAATTTATTTAAATAAACGATCGGATTGTTCTCCTGTCACTGCCTCAGATGTACCTACTTGGTCTTTCTTTTCCATAAAGTACATTTAGTGATTAGCTGAGTACATTTAAATACAATTTGTCTTGAATAAGAAAAATGTGAAGATAAAGTAGCTGTAAACAACTAACTAAATAAAGCTATAACAATGCAGAGAAGAGACACAAAGCTGAATAGATGAGAGAGTTGCAAGCATTGAATATTGATTGAGACTGTAGTTCACAGTAAGTGTATCTGCCTATCTTACTTGTTTGTTTCATATTTTTAACTAGGCTGGGAAAAAATGAAACAAGACTACATGAATACTTGATCATTTTACTGTATACTTGCTTCTGTGTCATTCTAGCCAACTCTGTTGCATGATAATGACAACCCAAGCTCGGAGCAATAGAGACACAGAGTTTATTCACCAATTGAGTACACACCAAGAAAAAGGGGTCCATATATCTAAATGCTAGGTTAATTTTATAGCTTGTATGACCCCAGTGTACACCAGAGTTCTTCTATATTACTCAGTGGCAGAAAACATTCATAGTTCAGGACAGTTGCAGACCACTTTAGGAATCCCACATCCTAGGAATTCCATGTCAAGGCAAATCATCATTCTGATTTAACTCAAATAAGTAAAACAAGAAATGAAATCTTTGCTCAAAATAATCATGTTTTCCAAAATTTCTTCAAAGTAAGAATTTATTAGGTTTGACCCAGAATGGGACCCATTTCCTCTCTGTGTGCTCCAAGCTACCCATTTCACTGAGAGCTCCAGAAACAAAAAAACCAGAGTGTGTCCTGACAGTTTGTGCTAAAGGCCATAAGAAAGCCCTGTACTCATAGTTACTCCTGTGGGATTTTTCCTCTCATAACCTCTGTCATTCATGTCTTCTGGCTAAATATTCAGCATTTATAAATATCAACATATTTCATCATTTTCAATTGAATTAGAGAAAGATTTATACAAACTGAAGAGAAACTAGAGCATGAGAATGACAAGAATAGTGCACACTGTGGAGCAAAGTTCCTGAGAATTAAAAATAGAATTATTGTAAATCTATGTATGTAGAAGACCAAAGAAAACAGGTTTAAACCAAATCATGACCTGCATTAGCCTTTCGTTTTTACCATTTTTCTCCAGTATATTAATTGTTTCCAAAAGTAAAAATAATTCTTACATATTGGAATAGTGTTGGAAAAGCATTAAGATGTTCCATTCTCTTTTTGTTTATAGACAAAATGCATAAAGCGCTAAAGTGCTGACAAAGGGACTGGATGGGGCTCAATCCTCTGAATTAGATTCTATTCAAAAGCAGTCTTTTCTTTTGGCAGGAGCCCTACTTACTTCCAAAGACAAAAAGGATCACACTTTTTTTTCTTCTGGAGATTCTTTACTCCTTTCTGACATTTTATCCTGTTGTCCCTCTCTGTTGCTGCTATTTTTGAGTTAGTTATGCAGCTTAATTTGGTCATGCTTAGCACAGTGAGAGATCAGACTAATCTTGTGTTCTCCTTTTGAATCATTTACTGCAAAATGTTCTAGGTCTTAAGAAATTGCAGGATTCCTCTGTCAACTGCACACACAAAAGCATCCTCCATATGTCTTTGTCTTTAAACTCTCTTCTAAATATTTGAGAGTGAAAACACATGGACTGGGAGATCAAATGCTCTGTATGAAATATAATTTTATAGCTATCTGTTATAATTAATTCCAAGTCTTGTGACACAATGTTAAATATACTTTGGATAACTCATAAATCACCTAAAGATATACATATACATATATATACACACACATATATACAGAGAGAGAATAATCTCTTCTATTAAAAAAATCTTTTAAGACTAACTATATAATATTTTTTAATGTTCTGTGTTTTCATCTGTTAGACGACTCAATTTGCTTTGAAAATTTGTTCTGCAATTCTATATAATTGACAATATATATTTATGTAAGTTGTTTATTTGGCAAATGCCTGGGTATTTGGGTTTGTTGAATTTTTGTTTTTTATTTGTAGTATGTTTGATGCTTATGGTGTATGTGTATCTGTGTGTGTGTTCTGTCTCCCCAGTGAATATGCATCTTAGAATTCTTGAGAGTTATGTCTATTTGATGTATAACATCATTTTTATGCAGTTTATGCCAGTGTAATTCCTCAAAACCATTACTAACTCAACATAGACCAAGATAAACATAACTTCTTAAGTTGAAATGTTTCAAACTTATTCTGGCCAATTTAAGTAGGGTGGAAAGTTCAGTGTTACCGTATTTTTTAAACACAAATTTCTTTTACTATGGACTAATACCTATATCACAAAAGAAAAATATGGAGAAGAGATAAGAAATAAAAATAGCTAAAATCCTTTGCTCATCACTGTCGGCATTTTTTGATGTCTTTTTTCCCTCCATTGCATTTGAAAGTAGCTTTTCTGGATGTTTTTATTTACAACTGTTCTGGGTACATAATGGATAGAAGAGCAATAACGCTCATTTTTATAAGGAAACTCAGGCCTCTCAGCATGAGTTTTGGTGTCCATATGTAAGATGGCAGATGATACCATGTTACATGTATTTCCTAGTCTTGCTCTGTTAAGTCATCTTTCTATGCCTTTCCAATTTGCCTAAATTAACAAGCAATTCAACTGGCAGACACTTTAGGGCATGATAGTTATGAGAGAAGACTAACAATGAAGGCTTATGTGTCTCATCCTCCCAGGTAAAGATGTGTATTTTAAAGGAGGTCTTCCAGTGTTAATGTCTTTTCTAATGCCACCTGGAGCTAGGATTCCCTGCAGAATATCTCTGATCACATTAGCAGTGTTTATTGAACTCCCACAGGGTGTAAAACCCTGTGCTAGGATCCTGTGGCACTTACGAGAAATACTCATAGTCCCAGATTTTACCCAGAAGGCAATTTAGTACTAAAATATTGTGTGTAAAAGTCAGTAAAAAGACAAAAGTTGGAAGGGGCAGGCTGTAGTATGAAGAGCTGCAGAATCAAAGTCAAACATACTTGCATTTGAATTCAGCTTTGTGCCATTGCTACTCTGGGTCTATAGGAGGGCTACTGAGATTTTCAGAGGCTCAGTTTCCCATGTATGAAAAGCAGAAGCAGCATCATTATCATGATGGATAATACTTATTGAATGATTATCATGTTCCAGGCATGCTCTGTCGTACTTTGCATATTTTAACTCAGTTATTCCTTATAACAAACCTGAGAGGCAAACATTATCTCCCCATTTACAAATGATAAAATTGAGGCATAGAGGATTAAATAGCTTGCCCAAGGTCACCTTGCTAGGAGATGAAGGAGCCAGGATTTGATACTGGGCAGTCTGAATCTAATATCTGAATTCTTAACCACTATTCTACACTGCCTAATGAGACTTTTGTAAGAATTAAATAAAATAACTGATATCCGCTATTAGCAATGTGCAAAGCCATAACTTGTAATAGCCTCTGATTTCCAGATGACCTGAGAAGTTTCTCAAAGAGAAAGGTTTACTTGAAAGTACAACTTGACCTGTGACTTGACGGAGGAAAAGGTAATGAAAAGTTGCTCTATTTTTTTTTTTTGAGATGCAAAGAACATTTACTTGAACTTTACTGCACTTCTCTGAGTGTGAAATTCTTCCCTCTCAGAAAATCTTAATTCTTTCCCCAAACAGATTCATGTTAGCCTCCAAATTTTCTGCTGAGAGTTTCAAAGGTAAAATCAGACGTAAGTTCATTCCTTAGAAATAGTATAGCTGTCATACCTGGATTTCAACATAGATTTCAGAATACAGAGTTTTCTACAAAATATACAATGACAAAAGTTATTATGCCCTTTTTAAGTTTATATTCATCAGAAATATTTACTCATTCAATAAATGCATTTTCATTAAGGCAACCAACATAAGAATCTACTGTATATCAGACATAGTACAAGACCCTGAGATTACAAAGGCAATTTGTTTGTATTGCATCACCATTGGTACGTTCATAGTTCTTACTACTTTGTATCCTCTTCCTTCTTAGTTCAACATTACCCCAGTTCCGTGTGTAGAAACCAAGTCCTACTCCCAACTTAGTGTATGATCTTTGGCAGAATCTGGTGTCACCTCCTGGGTTCAATTACATGGAGTCCTGGCCAAAATAGTTTGTTCAACTACTCTTACCCAATCTGATTGAACCTTGAGAGTTTGCTGAGAATTTTGAGACAAAGACATTGGTTCTTCACACTCAGCAGCATCATGTGACTATGAAGTCCTTGGAGCGTCCAGCAGACATATTTCCACCTTGAGGACAGCTAGTCTTAAGTGAAGCAAACCCCACAGATGCCGGAGTGTTCAGATGGGAAAAAATTACAATAAAAACAGGTTCTTGATGCTATCATTAAATTGCTGTATTAAGCCACCCCTGAAATTTGACTCCTCCAGTTGTTTCAGTTATATGTGAACAATAAATTCCCTTTATTAGTTAAGCCAATTGAATGTGGATTTTGTGTTCTTAGAAGTAACAGACTTGTGATTATTATAAATTCCTAGAGTCAATACAATCTAAAGTTCTATTTTTAATAACCCTGAGAATCATAGCCCTGAGATGCACTAGCAAAATGAATTGCCCCTCGTACCAAGTGTACCTGGCATACATTTTGAGCTCCCTGGATCTTACTGGTACTCAGCTACAGAGCCACAAAGGATCAAATAGTTCGTTGATTTGCCAAAGTTTTTAGCTTGTTTTGTTTTGTTTTGTTTGGTGTGATTGCCTAAAAGAAATCCAACAATTGGACAAATATCAGAGCATCTTTATAACTTGTTGCAATTGTTCAAACAAGCCATGAGATGTACTAGCAAAATGAGTTGCCCTTAGTACCAAGTGTACCTGGCATACATTTTGAGCTCCCTGGATCTTACTGGTACTCAGCTACTGAGACACAAAGGATTAAATCGTTTGTTGATTTGCCAAAGTTTTCAGCTTGTTTTGTTTGGTTTGGTTTGGTTTGGTGTGATTGTCTAAAAGAAATCCAACAATCTGACAAATATCAGAGCATCTTTATAACTTGTTGCAACGGTTCAACCAGATTTAGCACTTTTGATAACCAACGACTGAATAATAAGAAATTCCTGGACTAATGTCTTTGAAAATATCTTTAAAGACATTGCACTAAATGTAATATTGTCAAAATGACCTATAAAACACTGCATATATTAGGAAGAATAGTAAACATAGAGGTGCAAACAGGTATTATTTCTTTATTATTTTTTCCATCTTCTTTAAATTTTCTCATTTGCTCTATCCCACCCAACTAAACATACCGCTCGTCTCCAAATATGCCAGGCACATTCCCACCTCTGAGCTTTTGTGTTCGCTTTTGCTTCTATCTAGTAAAAATTAGGTTGATATTCTCTGTTTGTTTCTCTGAAAATCAACATAATTCTCTTCTTTACCTTCCTAAAGTCTTTATTCAAATACCTCTTTTCTATGAAGTTTTCCCTGCCCACTCCACTTAAAATTATAAATACTTCCCTACAAACCAGCAATTTCTACCCCTTTCCTGCCTTGTATTCTCTGTAGCACTTACCACCGTTTAACATCCTAGGTGCTATATTTGTTTGTTTCCTGACTTTCTCCATCACTAAAATGTACCCTTCATGAGGGCAGGTTTTGTCTAATTTCTACAAGAGTCCCCGACACTCTTTGGCTAATAAATACACGTTTGCTAAACAGAGGAATCTGACCTTTTACCAAAATAAAATTATATTGGTATTCCCAGATGTCACATTCAAGAAAGTCTCTAAGAAGAGAAACAATTAAGGTAGATAGAATTACAAATGAGAAAAGATGAAAATATGTAAGGCTGTGAGGGGGTTATGATTAAAAAATAAAACACTAAGGAAATACACCTTGATGTTTGGAAAAAAATAACATGCGTTATTTGGTGTGGATAAGAAATCAGGACTTTAGACAGCAGAGTTTAACATTGTGAAGAAGTGTCTGAAAGGTGTAATTCCTGTGTGAATAGAGAATAGTTTAATGGGAGAGAGCCTGAAAATTTGCATCTGCCTTAAACCTTTCCAATGGTGAGCCAGGAGCCCTCAAGGAGAAAAATTGCATATCACCTACTCCGTAGATGGCTCAGAGGAGAAGTGACATTGGATTAGCCCCAGTCTTAAAAATAAAATTACAGGACAAGATTCAAAGGGAAGTTTCCAATTCCTGTCTTCAGAAAAGAGTCATGAACCATCAACAAGGGAATAAGACTGTAAGAACTTTGTAAGCGTCTGTAACTTTCATCACTTTCCCACGTTTGTTATTTTTATCTCTTCAGTATTTTCCCCAGAGGAATTAGCAGTGAAACCCTTAAAACAAAAGAGGTCTGTGTGATTCTGTCAGAGGTAGGTAAATAAAAGGTCAAACTGGCAAGACTTCACAAGCTTCTGCCTTCCTTTCTGGTGGATAACGAAACCCCAAAAGATAGAATGGGCGACAGTGGCTATCAGAAAGAGAGGAAAACTGAACTGACTGAGTCTTGCCATCCTACAGTGAGAAAGAAGTGAAGAAGAATCCGGTATGAGACGGGCCCTGTGGCTGGGTTGCAGAAATGCCTTCCAGCTTCCCAAAATTTAGAAATTTATCTCCTCTAAAATATAAAGAGTTCATGTACAAGTGGGTTGAAAAACAGTTTTAAATACATTTGTGGTGCAACTATTTTAAAATGGATGTTTTAATCAAATGAGAGACGCTTGGGATTCCTTTGGAATGTGATGTTATGCAAAGCATTTTTAAAAGCTTCAAAATATATCTAGGTGAGCATCGGAGGCCAAATCACAGACTGGCTAGATGATTAACCAGTTTGACCTATCATGGCACATATGACCTTCTAAGATTATGTTGAATAACCGCTTTTAAATGAATGTGCCGTGGAAATCTAGGCTAGTATATCCCTTGGTAGTAGAAACGATTTCTAAATAGGGCAAAATATCAAATGCATTTGATAATGAACCAAAATTCTATGGCTTGCCTCTGAAAATGTTCAAAAGGATGTGACATATTAAAACGTCTACAATGTTATCACTACATCTTGCCAAATATACTGAGTGTGTTAATGATGATACATCCCTACATAATACTGATAGAACAATGGTTCTCAATTTGGAGCAACTTTACCTTCTTGGGGATACTTGGCAATGTCTGGAACATTTTGTCTTTCAAGACTGGAGCAGGTGTTACTAGAATCTAGAGAGTAGAGGCCAGGTGTGCTGCTAAACATCCTACAATTGCACAAAAATGTACAATGTTGTGGGAGTAGTCTCCACAACAAAGAAATATGAAGTTCGAAATGTCAATATTGCTAAACTGGGTACAGTGGCATGCACCTCTAGTCCCACTACTCTGGAGGCTGAAGTGGGAGGATCTCTTGAGCCCAGGAGTTTAAGTCCAGCCTGGGCAATACAGTGAGGCCCCATCTTTTATATAAAAAAAAAGTCAGTAGTGCAATAGTGCTGCAGTTGAGAAACACTGCTCATAAAACATTAGGCAGTGAACTTAGCAAAAAGAAGTCAAAACAAAACAAAAATCCTATGTATAAATGTTATGTTTCTATTTTAACTTTTATTGTAATTTTTACCATCTAGAGTATTTTTCATAGGATCACACCGGGAAAAGAACGCAGTTGCTGTCAACCTGTGACCTAATATTTAACAATTGTACTGGAATTAAGCATATGATACACCTCAAAAACACCATAACTACATTTTCATTTTTCTCCCCATTAATAGACAAATGATTCCGATTCACTTGATAGCATTCAATTGTGGTCTATCTCTTGGCATTCATATTTTGATAACACATTGTAGACGACCAAGAGCCTGTAGGTCAAAATGTTGCTCTCCTGTAAGCTTATCAGCAAAGAATTTTGTCTACTGACTTCTTAGATGAAAAGTATCCCCTGCACTCCAAAAAAAGAGAGATAGCAAGAAGTAAAATGAATAAGCAAGGCCTCACTCGGGCCTGGTGCTTCATTTTGGAATAAGTCTTCCATAAAGTGATGAGATGTCCTGTATGGCCAGCCAGACACATTCCTTGAATGACGAGACAGGTCTCCAACAATAGTGAAGTGTTCTATCAATCCCTGAGTGATGTTACCATGTACACATGCAAACATTCCATCCCTAGGAGAGGATTTCTGGTAAAACAATTTGGCCCACTCTCCCAATTTAAACAACTGCAGATACATTCCAATGTGTCATTTTCAATAAAGACAGGTGGCCTGCTGGTTCTTCATACTGGAACTCTACTCTATGCTGTGAATGATATGTAAGCTGCAATTTAACCATACATGTGTATAAAGTATTTATGGTGACATAAATCAGAGGCTCTTCAACTGGCTTTACATCAAGCATTCCTATTCTCTGCACATTTCATAGAGTGATAAGGTAGCACCTCTTTTTTTTTTCCTAGAGTATCAAGTATTGAAATATGAGTCAGCTACTGGCAAGAACGTTATGAACTTCCTCACTAGCAACTGAATTAAGTGGCAGCATTAACACACAGATAAGCTATCCTGTCTCCATTCCAAGCCTCAATGATTCTTTTAATGTTTGTCATTTAATGTGGCACCACTTGTGCACCCATTGTCATGTTCTTGCAGTAATAATTCTATGCTAGTAGAAAGCTTCTAGAAATCCAAACAGCAGTAGTCAATGTATAGAGGAGTTGTGTGAGAGGCATTCAAAATGTATGGTTCTGTAGTGGTGTGGTATCCTCACTTCTGGATATTAAAAAGCTATTGGTGCAAAGTTCTCTTCAGTGTGGTTTATTTTATTTTATTTATTTTTGGGAAGGCTCTCACTCTGTTGCCCAGGCTAGAGTGCAGTGGTGCACTCTCGGCTCACTGCAACTTCTGCCTCCC
The DNA here is from genome assembly GCF_028885625.2 of Pongo pygmaeus. Lineage (NCBI taxonomy): Eukaryota > Metazoa > Chordata > Mammalia > Primates > Hominidae > Pongo > Pongo pygmaeus. Next base: position 148,980,203 of record NC_072373.2, on the reverse strand, counting down.
GGGCTCAAGCGATTCTCCTGCTTCAACTTCCCAAGTACCTGGGACTATAGGCACGCAGCACCACACCCAGCTAATTTTTGTATTTTTTGTAGAGATGGGTTTTGCCATTTTGCCCAGGCTGGTCTTGAACTCCTGGACACAAGGGATCTGCCCTCTTCGGCTTCCCGAAGTGCTGGGATTACAAGTGTGAGCCACCATGCCCAGCCAAGGTTAATTTTAAATTAATCTTGCCAGTAGATAAAGATGAAATACTTACTAGTCTATATAACTCAAAAAGAATTATGATTTTATGATCTTGACGGTGGCTTGATTATAAAAAGCTTTTTGCTGAAGAAAACATAACAAGGTTCCAAGAGAGGCTTTGCTTCCAGGACCCATCTCCTGAGATGAACAGTTATTTGCAAGCTTATATGTTTGTGATAGTAGAGGACTGGCATCAAAATAAATGGAATTTAAAAAAATAAATTTTGTTCCAATTTTAAAGAAAATTCCAGTCCTTTCAGATTCTTCCCACCATTATATGTTCATATTTATGCTTGAGCTCTCTGACCTGCATTCTATTAGGTTGGTGCAAATGTAACCGCAGTTTTTGCATTGTTGGAATTTGACGTTTGATATTGGAATACAATTTTAAGTAAATGTGGTTACTTTATGCATCATTTTAATGGACATTTCTCACTTTATGTTTTTCTGCTAATGACTTATTACTTGCTGTTTATTTTAGACCATGGGAATGATGTTAGACAAAAAGCAAATTCCAGCAATTTTCTTATTCAAGTTCAAAATGGGTCGTAAAGCAGTGGAGACAACTTGCAACATCAACAGCACATATGGCCTACGAGCTGCTAATGAATGTACAGTGCAGTGCTGGTTCAAGAAGTTTTGCAAAGAAGAGAGCCTTGAAGATAAGGGACATAGCGGCTGGCCTTCGGCTGCTGACAACGACCAATAGAAAGCATTCATTGAAGCTGATCTTCTTACAACTACACATGAAGTGGCCAAAGACCATTGTACCATCGTTCAGCATTTGAAGCAAATTGGAAAGGTGAAAAAACTCTATAAGTGGGTGCCTCATGAGCTGACCAACCATAAATCAAAATAATCATCGTTTTGAAGTGTTGTTTTCTCTTAAGAAGACACAACAACGAACCATTTCTCAATCAGATTGTGACATGGGACAAAAAGTGGATTCTTATACGACAACCAGCAATGACCAGCTCAGTGGCTGGACCAAGAAGAAGCTTCAAAGCCCTTTCCAAAGCCAAACTTGCACCAAAATAAAAGGCCACTGGTCTGCTGCCAGTCTGATCTGCTAAAGCTTTCTGACTCCCCATAAAACCGTTACATCTGAGAAGTATGCTCAGCAAATCGATGAGATGCACCTAAAACTGCAACACCTTCAGCCAGCCTTGGTCAACAGACAGGGCCAAATTCTTCTCCAACAAAGCCCAGCTGCGTGTCACACAACAAATGCTTCAAAAGTTGAACAAACTGGGCTATGAAGTTTTGCCTCATCTGCCATATTGACCTGACCTCTCGCCAACAGACTACCACTTCTTCAAGCATTTCGACAACTTTTTGCAGGGAAGATGCTTCCACAACCAGTAGCATGCAAAAAATGCTTTCCAAGAGTTCATCGAATCCAGAAACACAAGAGTTTTAAGCTACAGGAATAAACAAACTTATTTCTCATTGGCAAAATTATGTTGATTGTAATAGTTCCTATTTTGATTAATAAAGATGTCCTTGAGCCTAGTTATAATGGTTTAAAATTCACGGTCTAAAACCACAACTGCTTTTGCACCAGCCTAATAACCTTTAGGAAATACCTAGAGGTTCTTACAGGATGTCAGTTCTATATGGACTGCTTTGTATGAACTCTCAATATAAATTTTGGGGATTGTAATAAAGAATCCTACTCAAAACATGTAATTTTCATGAACAGCTTATCAAGAAGTCAATCAGGGAGGGGGATATAAATATGTTTTTCTAAATTATTGCTATGAGCCATGCTGTATTAAATTTTGAAGCTTCAACCCTTAAAAAGGGGAAGATATTCCCCAAATCTCTGGGCACTGTAACAATTATAACTCCATTTGAGCTGATTTAAAACTTTGGTCATATATCTGTTTCACAGATCTCTTCCTCTTCCAACAGAGGCTGAGCTTCTGGACTTGAGGAGTAAGAGTGGAGATAGACACATTCTTTGTACTTTACATGCCTCTTCCCACCTCCATTTGTGATTCTGGGTCAGGGAAAAGAGATAAGGGAGAGAGGACAAGCATCTTGGTATATAGAAGAGCAGAATGTTGGTATTTCTTTGGCCAGTGTTGACTAGCAATGTCTTCTTTGCCGTAACTGTCCTTATAACTGACTCTTACAGGTTACAAGTGTGTCTTTTAGGCAGCCTGGTAGAGCTTCCTCAGTACTGAACCCTGACTCAGTTTGAGTTCAAAATTTCAGCTCCAGAATAAAAGCTAGTGGGCTGTCTACACCCAGCATGGGAGGTAGCCCGCCTTAGGTGGAGGAAGAGCAAAGCATCCTTAGCTCAGTTACTGTCTGCGATGCCCTAGACTAAAAGGGAATTCAAGTGCCAGTGCCCTTGCCATGTCAGACAGGGTTGGGTCTGGAATGAAGGAGTACCTAGCACCTTTTCTTTTCAACTTTGACTCTAACCTAGGTACAAGAGTCAACATTCTCTAAAATTTAAGTAGAAAAATGCAGAAGACACTGCATAAAGCTGCATCAAGTTGCCTGGGATGCTCCAGTTTACTTTCTGTGAGACCTTGACTAAGTCACTTAACATTTCTGAGCCTAGGTTTCCTCAACTGCAGAATGGGATAATGAGAGTCCCTACTTCAAGATTAGCTTATCTATATGGCTATGTCAGCTATATGAATTTTTAAAATTATCTTTTAAAATCTAGATATCTGTTTACGTGTTAAGACTGAAACATCAGCAACATTTTTTAAGAGAGAAAAGTTTTCTTTATTTCAGAAATGATTTCACATCTACATATTTTCTACCAAAGGTATTTGTTCCTCTCTGAATGCCTTTCTAGTAGGCTTTTTAAAATACTTCTCCTTTTCTTGGAAAAGTTATAGTTTTGAAAATGATGTAAGGACATCAACATTTTCTATATCTGTTAGTCTCAAACTTTACTGTACCTATGTATTACTCATAATTGTATTAAAATAAATTTTGCAAGGCAGAACCCTCAGATATCTGACTTAATAGAACTATGGTGGGGTCCAGGAATGAACATTTTTACCCAACACTCTCTGCTTCCCAAGAAATCTGACATCGGTGATCCACAGACCACAAATAGAGAAACATTGTTTTAGGATGAATGTGAAAATCTTTTTCAATGACCAATTCCTGGGACTGTTTGCAGCTATGTGCACTGTAGTTTACAAGGAATGCCTTACACTAGACAAACAGAAAAAACACAAGGACAATTTGTCTAACTTTAAGTTTTGATTTGATCATTTATTCTATATTTATAGAAATTAAGTTATATTTTGAAATAACTATAGTATTGTATACTTTTCATGCATGGGTGACTCTATTACCAAAAATATTGCTTTTTAGAAGCATGGAAGAGGAAACTGACCTCGAAAGAATGCAGCACAGAATTATAACTGTATCTATGGGGGAAATGGCAAATCTCTATTTTTGTTGCACAAATAATGAATGTAATAAAAGAAGCAAAGTCTAAAAAAGCAAGTGATTTTTCCTAAGCAGTCTCTTTCTTAGAATTTTCATTACATTTTACTTCTTTATATAAAAGAAGATGGCATAGTTAAAATCATGTAGTAACAGGTGCTATGATAAGTATTTGCCTGAAAATATTTTAGATTCCTGATTTAAATTTGCAAGTTTCTTCCTCTGTCTCTGGCTACTGTTCTCTTATTCAGAGCATTTTCCTTATTACCAAGAGCTTCTGGAAAAATTTCTTTAGCCTTTTGATGCAAATGATTTATTTTTCTCTTTGTTCCTACCCCACCCTTCACTGTCACCCACAGCATTGCCATTCCCCAACAGGTGCAAAGAATGCAATATCCTTGCTTTCATGCAAGAAATATATAGGAATGGTAAGTGGCAATAAACACACCAGTGATCATAATATTGGAATTTTTAAATAAAATGATATATCTAACCACTTTTTATGAAGCAAAGCAATGATACCACAAATGAGTAGGCACTTTTTTAAAAAAGTAAACATCTCCTGTCTCTAATTCAGGAGAGATCACTTCATCATCTGAACTCCTCTGTAGGGGATAAATGTGTAAGTGAAATTTTGTTGGAGGAATTTCTTTACTCATTCGAGTGCCTGCAACAATCCATGATTTTGCAACGAGGCTTGTTCTCATTTAAATTTCTCATTTTAGATCTAAACTAGAAAAATTTTGCTGTCTAGACTCAGTATGAAGTCCCATAGTACCTCAAATCTTTATTAGGAGCATTATATAGAAGACAAGTTTGTTCTCATGTCTCTTCATGTACAAAGCATAATTCGGTCCTATAGTGAGCTGATCGCATTCAGACAACCATGTGTGAACCTTATGTTATTCTGCCCTTTTCCAATATTTAAAAACTGATATCTATCTTTTTAGGAGGATAAGTGTTTTCCTAAGTCGAAAAAATTTAGTTCAGACTTGGCCTGCATTAACTCTGTTGAATTCTTCAAATGCATACCAGGTTAATGAAGGCTAAACCACGGTGGGCTAAATTTTTTGATAAATATCGAAGTCTTCTTTGATCCTGATAACCCACAAATGTTCAGCATGAGTGAGTTTTCACGGTCAGCATGCAGTGATTTTGATATTTAACTTAAGCTCTAGCCCAATGTGGTTTATTTTACTTATGTGGATGGTATGCTTAGAACTAAGGAGCAGGAAAAATTAGAAACAGCAGAGGGGTACATGGCATATAAGGCACTTTTCCCCATTTGGCTAAGAGTCTGCATCATTTACTTGTGGCTTCAAGGGCTCTTTCTTTGTGTGTGAGTTTGTTTGAAGTAAAACAAACAAAAGCTTAGGGAATGCTTCTTTGCTTTATTTGGCCAGCCCCTAGCTGCTTTCTTGTATGAATTCAGGTCTCCTTTTCCCATCATGACAAAGCCTCTGACCCTGAACAGAGGCTAGGTGTCTTTCCATCACCTGGCAACAGGAGGTCTGAGAAGGATGAAAAAACAATTAAGTAACAGCAAGATCAAGAAAAATGGTGCTTTCAATGCTTAAGTAATCATAAATAACAATCCTCATAAAATGCACTGTAGACTCAAAGTTCTTCAATTTTCCATGAGTCAGATAAGTCCTATCTCCAACTTGTAGGAGTCAATAAAAGTTACGATTCAATGGAAAGAGAGAAGTGTCTATATAAATTATGTGTAATATATATACAACTTACTTTGTGATTCCATTTAGATGCCCTAAGAAATCAGGATCATGGTTACCTTGCGGGGATAGTGGGTGGAGAGGAGCTTGGGAGGTGGGGGGCTTCCAAGGTATTGATCATCTTGTTTTTCTTGATCTTGCTGTTACTTACACAGATGTATTCTGTTTTTGAAATGTGTTTAATCTGTACATTAATGTATTAATGTATGTAACCCAGGATTCCTTAACCAGCCCTAGGAACACTTTGGATCACATGATTCTTTGTTATGCGCATTATCCTGTGCATTGTAGAATGTTCAGACATATTCCTGACCTCTACCCACTAGTTGTCAGACGTATCTCTCCCCTCTAGTTATAATAATCAAAAAATGTCTCCCAAACTGCTAAATGTCTCCAGGAAACAAAATCTCCTGAGAACCTCTAAAGTAACCTACCATTGTTAAAGACTATAAGTCAGATGTCTAGAGGAAATAATTCTTTAAGATAGGATTATTGCATCATAACAATGAGTAATATTACCAGACTTGGAGAAAATTACGTGGGCTGGCATTATTTGAAATTCACACTGTCTTCAAAATCATTAAAGTTTATTATAGTTTGGATACACCATATTTCCCACTGCTTAACTTTCATGTGTAGCTTCTATAAATCAAACACTGCCAACTCAGAAATGCTTTTGACAACTGATTGATTGATTAATCTCAGTTTTGAGCAGAATAATTGGCAAGAAAAGGGAACTCATTATAGGACTACATTATTTATATAAACAAGAGGGCTCAAAATTACCTACAAGACAAATATATAAGACTATTCTCAGTCCTAATAACAAAACCTGACTTTACAAATGGCTGTTGAGGTAGACAGGTAAGTAATTGAAAGGAATGGAAGTTGCCAGGTCTCTAGGCATGAATAATTACTAATATAAGCTCAGATTTTTCACAACTGATAAAATTAGTAGTATCTGAGTTATTACAGAGACAAGACAAATAAGAAACCATAAGATAAAGTACTGTGGATAAAGAGTCAAACAAAAAGTTGTTTAAAAAATGAACATTCACATTCTAGGCAAACACTTTAAAAGGCACCAGATACACAAATACCAGCAAATCCTTATAGCTCTTTCTATCAGGACAAAATGCTTTCTGTTTAAAGGGCATCCAACATGTTTTTGTTTGGCTTTTGTTTTGGTTTTGGTTTTTTTGCTATGTGTATTTTTTCACAATGACTTATGACTTGAAAAGAAAAATAATGCCATGTGAATTCAATGTTTTACCAAGAACTGTTTATCAGTGTTTCATTCTGTGCACTCAGAGCATAAACACTTTCTTTTTTCCTGAAGCCAGATTTGGATCACTCACTTGAGCTGGGCCTGGGGGAGAAACACAGCGTTTATGATGAGCTGATTAATTACCAGAAATCAAATGCCTTGCAGTCCAGAGCTCTGTGTTGAAAGCAAGCACCAGGACTAGAGGAATAGTGAGATCCACATGCAGGCATGGAGAGACAGTAACACCTTGGGGATTAAGTTTCACTGTGGACTGAAACAAACGATTTAAGAATGATTGTTTATAGTTGACAATGTCACCTGTGCCAATCTTTTTTTAACAAGAGCTTTCAGCATATGACTTTTAAAGTCAAAGAAATCCTGTTAACCTCAATAGTTTGTCATCTTTAAAAAATCATTGCTTTTCCACCCTTTATATACTCCTTGAAACTTAGGTAGTAATTCATAATTAAAGGTTAGAATGTGTCTTATTTCAAGCCTTGTACACATAAATAGAATCTTTTGAGGCTATCTCTCTGGAAGGGCTTCTTATTCAAAGTGGTACATATGTCTACAAGGGAGATATAAACAGAGACAAAATAATATGAAATGTTGGGAACAATATACTGCCAAGCTCAGAAATCTTGAAAGGTATTAATAATCATAGGTGGGCAAGATCAGCTAGTTGACAGACTTTTCATGTCTTCAAAGATCATATAAATATGGAACTTCTTCCTTCAATTCACACTGGAGGTTTGTTTCTTTTCCATGCCTCATAGCCATAAAATCTCCATTACCATTGCAGATCCATTTGCGTCAGTAGACTAAGGTCAAAAGGCCCAGTATTAAATTCCTCCCCAGGCAAGTTTGCTTTTTTTAAAAAAAAATTTTTGTTGGTGGGGGTCATTTTTTCCCCAGAAATTGCTTGTGCAACTTACCCTTTTCCTCCAAGAAGCACCCAGCGATGGGATCCAGAGCTGTGATGCTGTGGCGCTACTTTACATGAAGGGCTATGTCTCAGAAATGTGTGTTGTACACTTAGAATCTGTGGCTCCAGCTTTGCCACTTCAAATCACTGAAACACCTTAGCCCTTATTTAAACAGGCTGATTAAAAAAAAAATCAAAGCTATTGATTAAAAAGCGCACTAGGCCAAACTCTTATTTTTATTTTTATTTTTATTTTTATTTTTATTTTTATTTTTATTCAGATGGGGTCTCACTCTGTCATCCAGGCTGGAGCGTAGTGGTGCAATCTCAGCTTACTGTAACCTTCACCTTTTGGGCTCAAGCAATCCTCCTACCTCAGCTTCTTGAGTAGCTGGGATCACAGGTGTGTGCTACCACACCTGGTTAATTTTTGTACCTTTTTTGTAGAGACAGGATTTCATTATGTTTCACAGTCTGGTCTTGAACTCCAGGGCTCAAGGGATCCACCAGCCTCAACCTCCCAAAGCGCTGGGATTACAGGCATGAGACACCATGCCCCAAGCCAAACTCTTTATAAACCACCGAAGTTTGTCTATCCCAGAAAACAAATGGATTGTGAGCTCTAATAGTAAAACATAAAGTTACTCTTTAGTATTGACTTTCTTCTCAGGTTGACTCAGAAAGCCACGTGGTTTTATGTTAGCAGAGAAAGTGAGACGAGAGTTATTGAGGAAAGGGGAATAAGTCAACTCTGTAACTATAAATATTTTAAGATTAACCAATGGCATTGGTGGAATTCATGTTTAAAACTAGTTAAACCAAGAGAAAATCAACACCAATAGGGGAAAATGTGGGATAGAAAAGTTTAAAATGTTTAAAATTTGTTGAATTTATCTACCCTTGTCCAATGAGCATTTTGTGCTTTGGAATTACCATCTTCTTTTGGCCCAGGATGCTAGCATCCTCTGGCTTAGCAGGGCATTGGGCAGAGGTGGGCACGTCAGCCCAGAGGTTACAAATGGAATCACTCTTACTTGGCAAGGCACTTACTAAGATTCCAACTGCCCATGAGCAGAGCAAGGTGGCTGAATAGAGGCCTCCACTGCTTGTCTTCCCCACAGGGACACCAAATTTTAACAAAAAACTACACACAAAAAGCACCGTCATAAGAACCAATAATTAGGTGAGCAATCGAACTACCTGGTTTTAACTTCATATCACTGAAAGAGGCACTGAAGAGGGTAAGAAAGATAGTCTTGAATTGCTGACACCACCCCTCCCCATCCCCCAGCAGTGGCCACATGGTGCAGAGAGAGAATCTGTGCACCTGGGGGAAGGAGAGCACAGCAACGGGCACTTGGCATTGAACTCAGTGCTGCCCTGTCACAGCGGTGAAAAAAGTCATACCGGGCTCAGCTAGCACCAACCCACAGAATGAGCATTAGGACCAGCCCCAGGCAGAGGGAAATCACTCATCCCAGCTGTTGGAAATTGAGTTTCTCAGCAAGCCTTACCACCATGGGCTAAAGTGCTCTGGAGTCCTAGGTAAACTTGAGAGGCAGTCTAGGACACAAGGACTATAATTCCTAGGCAAGTCCTAGTGCTAGGTTGGACTTAGAGGCAGTAGACGAGGGTGGCACATGACCTAGGAAGACACAAGCCAGGGCAGCTAAAGGAGAGCTTGTGCCATTCCTCCCCCAACCCCAGGCAGCATAGCTGACAGCAATTAAAGTGACTCCTTCCTTCTGCTTGAGAAGAGAAGAGCAAAGAGTAAAGATGACCTTGTCTTGCATTTTAGATACCAGCTCAGCCATAACAGGATGGGGCACTGGGAAGAGTCAGGGGCCCTCATTCCAGGCACTAGCTCTTAAACATTTCTAGATGCACCCTGGACAAGAAGGGAACCTGCTGCCTTGAAGGGAAGGATCCAGTCCTAATAGGATCTATTACCTGCTGACTAAAGAGTGCTTGGGCCCCAAATAATCAACCATGATACCCAGGTAGTACATCATGGACCTTGGGTGAGATTCCGAGAAGTGCTGGCACATTCCCAGGTGTTGTGGCTATGGTAAAAGATTTCTCCTGTTTGAGAAAAGCAGAGGGAAATGTAAAGGGGATTTTGTATTGCACCTAGGTACAGCTCAGCCACAGTTGGGAAGAGCACCTGGGAGGTTGAGGCTGCAGTGTGCTGTGATCACACCACTGCACTCCAGCCTGGGTGAGACAGTGAGACCCTGTCTCAAAAATAAATAAATAATAAATAGCTAAAATGCTGAAGTAAAACATCCTTTACCCTAAAATAGTATATTCAGTGAAAATATCCTTCAAGCATAAAGGAGAAATCATTTTTCAGACAAACAAAACCTGAGGCATTTCATCAACACCAGATATGTCCTACAAAAAATGTCAAAGGGACTTTGTCAATTTGAAAGAAAAGGAGATTAATGAGCAATAAAAAATTTTCTGAAAGCACAAAGCTCACTGGTAATAGTAAGTATACAGAAAAACACAGAATATCATAACACCATGTGGTATGTAAACTACTCTTATCTTAAGTAGAAAGACTAAATAATGAACCAATCAAAAATAATAACTACAACTTTTCAAGATATAGACTACAGTAAGACATAAAAAGAAACAACAAAAACTTAAAAAGCAAAAAGTTAAAGCATAGAGGTTTTTTAGTTTTCTTTTTGCATATTTGTTTGTGTGATCAGTCTTAAGTTGTCATCAGTTTAAAATAATAGATTATAAGAGACAGTATTTACAAGACTCATGATAACCTGAAATTGAATAATAGATACAAAAAAGCAAAAAATTACCTCATATTACCAGAGAAAATTACTCTCACTAAAAGAAAGACAGGAAGGAAGGAAAGAAGAGAAGACTAGAAAACAAATAATAAAATGGAAAAAGTAAGTTCTTACTTATCAATAATAATCTAATCAGAAGACATAAATTGACTTAATGGATTAAAAAACAAGATCCAATGATCTGTTGCAGAAACACAGTTCATCTGTAAAGACATACATAAAATGAAAACAAAAGGATGGAAAAAGATATTCCATGCCAACAGAAACCAAAAGAGATCAGGAGTAGCTAAATTTATATCAGACAAAATAAATTTCAAGACAAGAACAGTAAGAAGAGAAAAATAGGTTGTTATATAATGACAAAGGAGTCAATTCAGTAAGATGATATAACAATTGTAAACATATATGCACCCAACACTGGTGCATATTATTATTTTAATAATATCATTATTAATAATATCTGGAGATTTTACACCCCATTTTAAACATTGGACAGATCTTCCAGGCAGAAAATTAATGAAAACATTGAATTCAATTAGCACTATAAAATAAATGAACCTAATAGATATTTACAAAAAATTTAATCCAACAGCTGCAGAATGCACATTCTTCTCTTCAGCACATAGATCATTCTCAAGGAGAAACCATATGTTAGGTAGCAAAACAAGTGTTAAAACATTCCAAAAAAAAATTGAGTTAATATCAACCATCTTCTCTTACCACAATGGAATAAAACCAAAAACCAATAACAGGAAGAATTTTGGAAACTATACAAACACATGGAAATTAAAAAACACGCTTCTAGATGTCCATTGGGTCAATGAAGAAATTAAAAAGAAAATTGATAAAATTTTTGAAACAAATGTTAATGGAAACATAACATACCAAAACCTATGGGATACAGCAAAAGCAGTACTAAGAGAGAAATTTAGACCTATTAGTGCCTATATCAAAAAAGAAGGAAAACTTAAAATAAATAACCGAATGATGTATCTTAATGAACTAGTGAAGCAAGAGCAAACCAAACTCAAAATTAGTAGAAGAAAAGAAAATAAAGATTAGAGAAGAAATAATTGAAATTGAAGAAAGAAAAAAATACAAAAGATCAATGAAATGAAAAGTTAACTTTTGAGAAAAGATAAATTAAATTGAAAAACCACTAGCCAGACTAAGAAAAAAACAGAAGACCCAAATAAATAAAATCAGAGGTGATAATGGAGACATTATAACTGATACTGCAGAAATTCAAAGGATCATTAGTGTTTACTATCAGCAACTATATTCCAGTAATCTGAAAAATCTAGAGGAAATGGAGAAACTTCTAGACACAAACAACTTACCAAGACTGAAACATGAAGAAATCCAAAACCTAAACAGACCAGTAATAAGTAATAAGATCAAAGCCATAATAAAACTCTCCCAGTCAATAAAAGCCTGGGACCTGGTGGCTTTACTGCTGAAATCTACCACACATTTAAAGAACTAATACCAATCCTACTCAAATTATTTCAAACAATGGAAGGGAGAATATACTTCCAAATTCGTTCTATAAGGCCATATTACCCTAATACCAGAATCAGACAAAGACATGTCAAAAAAATAAAAATAAATAAACTACACGCCAAAATCTCTGGTGAATATTGATTCAAAAATCCTCAACTAATTACTAGCAAACCAAATTCAACAATATATTAAAAAGATCCTTCATCATGACCAAGTGAGATTTATCCCAGCAATGTAAGGATGTTTCAACATATGCAAATCAATCAATGTGATACATCATATCGGCAGAATGAAGAATAAAAACCATATGATATTTTCAATTGATGCTGAAAAAATTATTTGATAAAATTCAGCATCCCTTCATGAAACTGGGTATAAAAGGAACATACTTCAACATAATAAAAGTCATATACGACAGACTCACAGGTAGTATTGTACCAAATGGGGGAAAACTGAAAGCCTTTCCTCTTAGCTCTGGAACACTACAAGTACTTCAATATAGTACTAGGAGTTCTAGCTAGAGCAATCACACAAGAGAAAGAAATAAAGGGCATCCAAATTGAAAAAGAAGAAGACAAATTATCCTTGTTTGCACATAATATAATCTTGTATTTGGAAAAACCTGAAGGCTCCAACAAAAAACTATTTGAACCAGCAAACAAATTCAGTAAAGTTGCAGGACACAAAGTCAACATACAATAATCAGTAGCATTTCTTATGCCAACAGTCAACAATCTGAAAAAGAAATCAAAATGTAGTCCCATTTACAATAGCCACAAGTAAAATTAAATACCTAGGAATTAACTTGATCGAAGCAGTGAAAAATCTCTGTAAGGACAACTGTAAAACACTAATGAAAGAAATTGAAGAGGACATAAAAAAATGAAAAGATATTCCATGTTCATTCATTGAATGAGTCAATATTGTTAAAATGTTCATACTACCCAGAGCAACCTACAGATTCAGTGCAATCCCTATCAAAATGTCAGTGACAGTCTTCACGGAAACAGGGAAAACAATCCTAAAATGTATATGGAACCACAAAAGACCCAGACTAGATAAAGCTATCCTGAGCAAAAAAGAACAAAATTGGAGGCATCGCATTACCTGACTTCAAATTATACTACAGCACTATAGTAACCAAAACAGTATGGTACTGGCATAAAAACAGACTCACAGACCAATGGAACAGACAACCCAGAAACAAATGCATACATCTACAGTGAACTTATTTTTCAACACAAGTGCCAAGAACATACACTGGGGAAAAGACAGTCTCTTCAATAAATCGTGCTGAGAAAACTGGATATTCATATGCAGAAGAACAACATTTTGTTCCATCAATTGCCATATACAAAGATCAAATCAAAATGGATTAATGACTTAAACCTAAGACCTCTAACTATGAAACTACTACAAGAAAACATGTGTGAAATCCTACAGGACATTAGTCTGGGCAAAAATTTTTTTAAGAATACCCCAAGAGCACAAGCAACCAAAGTAAAAATGGACAAATGGAATCACATCAAGTTAGAAAGCTTCTGCACAGCAAAGAAAACAATCAACAAAGTGACGAGACAACCCACAGAGTGGGAGAAAATACTTGCAAATTACCCATCTGACAAGCGATTTGTAATCAGAATATATAAGGAGTTCCTAACAATTATATAGGAAAAAATCTAATAATCCAATTAAAAATAGGCAAAAGATCTGAATAGACATTTTGCAAAAGAATACATACAAACAGCAAACAGGCATATGAATAAGTGCTCAACATAATTGATCATCAGAGAAATGCAAATCAAAACTACGAGATATCATCTCACCCCAATTAAATGGCTTATATTCAAAAGACAGGCAATAACAAATGCTGGCAAGGAGGTAGAGAAAAGTGAATGCTTCTACACTGTTGGTGGGAATGTAAATTAGTACAACCACTATAGAGAACAGTTTGGAGGTTCCTCAAAAAACTAAAAACAGAGGTAGCTTATGATCCAGCAATCCCATTGCCGGTTATATACCCCAGAAAGGAAAGCAGTATAGCAAAGGAATATCTGCACTCCCATGTTTGTTGCCCACTGTTCACAATAGCCAAGATGTAGAAGCAATCTAAATGTCCATCAGCATATGAATAGATAAAGAAAATGTGATGTATATATAGAAACATATACACACGCACACACACAATGAAGTACTGTTCAGCCATTAAAAAAACAATGAATGCTGCAGAGGATGGATACCCTATTTATCATGTTGTGGTTATTACTCATTTCCTGCCTGTATCAAAATGTCTCATGTATCCCATAAATATAAGCATCTACCATGTACCCACAAAAATTAAAAAATACAATATATTTTTAAAATCCCAACTGTCATCTAGATTGGCAATCCTTTTGTTGCTAATCAGAAAATCATCATTCATCTCTCCTAGGCTTAAGCTTCAGGACTAAGAATATATACAAGTATATGAATTAGAGACACAGCAGATAGAAACTAGTTTGACTAGAAAATAGAAAAAAGTAGAAAATAACCAAGAAAATCCCAAGGGCCTGAAAGTTACAGGATTTTTTTTTAAATTCAGCCTTTTACAAAATTAAATAACATTGTTTTTCAGTACTCATCCACCTGCACCTTTTTCTTTCTTCCATTCCTTTTTATTTTTTTCTTGTACTATATTACTGATTTCAGCCTTGTATTAGTTCTCGCCTATCCTATCCTACCCTCCATTCTACAGTGATTTTAATGAGCCTTTCTCCATTTGTTAAGGAAATATAATGATAAAAAAGGCAAACAGTTTTTGTCCTCAAGTAGCTCATGCCTACACTTCCGATGCCCAATTTTCTATCCCTATTCATTAAATCATCCCACTGTTAAATTATAATTATTCTCCCTATTTGCCTTTTCTACATTTTTTCTGATTTTTATCTTATAGATACAGAATATTTATAGAGTTCTATATATTTATCTATGGTTTTGCAACTCACTGGTAAGTTGAAGGGGTTTGTTGAATATTTTACAAGAAAGTACTGTTTGGGGAAACCTAAAAATTTTTCTTCAAAGCTACTCTACTCACTAGACAAATGATTATGGTTTATGGGTGATATCTAACCCTGAGCTTCTTTGAGTTGATAATATTTTGGAGAAGTATAAGGCATATTTTTTTTACAAAAATTACATTTGATTTTAAAGTGCATTTTGTAAGTTCCTCTCTTTTGGCGGAAAATTTGCCCTCCTAATTATGTTTACCTTAGGCTAATATTAAAATTGGTTTGCATTCCTTGGCATAAAAACTGCCTCAGGGAGAGGGCACAGAAAGAGGGACTTGACCCAGAAACATGCAAACAAGGAAGATATGTGCCCAGGGGTGCAGATTTAACCTAGATAGTACAGCAAATGGATAAGCCACAAACATGTAACCAAGAACTTGTCTCTAAAAAGTGAACTAGAAATTGTATTAAAACTTTTCATTCTTACTAATTTTTCCTATTATTTTATTGTTTATACTTTTTCAGATAAAAATAACAAAAACTATTTCTTATTCTCAACATTTTTATGTTATCATTTTCTCTTTGCCGCTTCAGAAAAAAAAAAATATTAGTTTTTGGTAATTACAAAGCAGAAATAATTTAGTTTGCTTTATTTTAGTAGGAATTTTAGTTTTATTCTCTTTTTCTCATTTTGCTTGTGTGTTTTGATTCCAGCCTAGATGCATTTATACATATCTTGGATGGCATATCTTCCTCCTCTCATCATCATTAACCCTCTCTAAAAACTAATAACAATTGTAATTAAACGATGCTTTATTCCAATGAGCTTCAAATGACTTATAGCCATTATGTTAGGTGTGGAAATACTATCTCTGTGAAGTAGGTAGGAGGCAAGTGGCAGTATTCTCATTTCACAAAAGGGAAAGTTATCTCATAGCGAGATTAAATAAATTGCTCAAGGTCACATAGAAAGCTATTGAAAAAGGAAATTACTGTACGTTCAAGCTACACAGCTCATCTTCAATTAGAAACTATTTCTTGAGTATAAGCCATGTTGTATCTTATTAGCAATATACTTCATTGTTAATGGAAGTTTGATAAAGACTTCCATGGAACAGGCTTCCAAATATGTGGAAGTCAATAGTTACATAAAAAGATATACAAAGAAAGAAAATGTATTCTTCCTAGAATTTGAAAGAGAATAGCAAGGACTACATTGAGCTCCTATTATGTGTCAGTTGCTATATTCACAGTGAGATATAACTGTAAAGACTCAGACCCTGCCTCAAAGGACTTAAAATTTTTAAAATATAACTGTTTTTTAAAGAGATAATTACATTTATATATAAGAAAAGAAATATATATGCACTAAAAGGGTTCAAAATACCATGCTCTTTGAGTTCCCTGGTATATATTTCAGAGCTTTCTGATTTTCCCCTTATTATCCAAATCACATAGTTCACTAGTCATTGAAGTTACCGCTAACCCCTTTTTAGGGTGGCTACTTTTAATCCTCTAAAATATTATATTAAATGATAACTAAATGGTAAAGACTGTTCAAATTACATATTTTTATTTAAAAAAGATTTTGTAACTCCTATGTAATATACTGGACATTTTTCATGGTAGACGAATAAGCTTTAGAGTTCAGATCTTTTTAACATCCAGTTTATAGATTTCAAGATGTTTCCATTTGTACTTCTGTCAACATCAAGAATACAGGCTGAGTGTCTTCTCAACAATTATATTTTTATTGTCATATTCTAATATATTTATCACTTAACATAAAGTGAGTATCTTCATCAATCTTAACAATGTTACTTAAGTCTTTTGAAACATTCTTCATTTCCCTAGTCACCACCCAACCACAGAGTAGCTTTCAGAAATCACTCACCTACCTCTTCATTGGTACTGCAGCTCACCATTTGGAGACACTGTCCCATATACTTTAGGCACAAGAGTGGGAATATTGCATATGGAAATCATTAAAGATATTTTAGGCTGGGCATGGTGGCTCCTGCCTATAATCCCAGCACTTTGGATGATGGTCAAGATGGGAAAATCACTTGAGCCCAGGAGTTTAAGACCAGCCTGGATAACAAAACAAGACCCCATCTCTACAAAAAAAAAAAAAAAAAAAAAAGTTTTCAAAAATAGCTGGGTGTGGTGGTGCATACTTCTATTCCTAGCTACTTGGGAGGCTGAGCTAAGAGGATTGTGTTGAGTCCAGAAGGTTGAGGCTGCAGTAAGCTATGGTTGTGCCATTTCACTCCAGCCTTGGCAACAGAGAGAGACCCTGTCTCAAATATACATAGTTTAGGTGGCTAGAAAATCAGCACATTCCCAGGGCCTAAAAGACATCAAATGTTTGAATATAAATCAAAATTTTAAAATATCTCTTCACTCTTCCATTGCTTTATAGTCATATGATTAGGAAGTGTACATTGGTTAGTGTGGATTTGTTTAGGGTTTTTTTCTATTTTTAAACAAATTTTATTGTGTACACTTGAGGTGTACAACTTGATACTAAAGGATACATATAAGTAGTAAAATTGTTACTATAGTGAGGCAAATGAACATGTCCATCTGCCCACATGGTTATTCATTTTATGGTTTCTTGTTGTCAAGTTAAAATCTAGTCTTTTGTAGAAATCTCAATACAGTCATTGCCTATAGTCCTCATATTACACATTAGCACTATGTTCATTCTATATATCTTCTACTTTGTATCCTCTTGCCCAGACCAGTGTCCTGGAGAGTATCTGTGATGCTGTCTTGTAGTAGTTTCATAGTCTTAGATTTAAGTCTTTAATCCATACTGATTTGATTTTTGTGTATGGTGGGAGATAAGAGCCTACTTTTGTTCTTCTACATATGAATATCCAGTTTTCTCAGCACCATTTATTGAAGAGACTGTCTTTTCCAGAGTGTATGTTCTCAGCACTTGTGTTGAAAATAAATTCACTGTAGATATATGTGTTTATTTCTGGGTTGTCTGTTCCGTTGGTCTGTGAGTCTGTTTTTATGCCAGTACCATGCTGTTTTGGTTACTATAGTGCTGTCGTATAATTTGAAGTCAGGTAATGTGATTCCTCCAGTTTTGTTCTTTTTTCTCAGGATAGCTTTGGCTATTCTGGGTCCTTTGTGGATCCATATACATTTTAGGATTGTTTTTCCTGTTTCTGTAAAGAATGTCATTGGTGTTTTGATAGGGATAACAATATTATTTTTTTCAATGAAAGAATGTGGAGTATCTTTCAAATATTTTGTGTCCTCTTCAGTTTCTTTCATTAGTGTTTTATAGTTTTCATTATGCAGATCTTTCACTTCTTTGGCTAAGTTAATTCCTAAGTATTTAATTTTACTTGTAGCTATTGTAAATGGGATTATTTTCTTTTCTTTTACTTGTGTGTGTGTGTGTGTGTGTGTGTGTCTGTGTGTGTAACACAGGGTCTCACTTTGTCGCCCAGGCTGAAGTGCAGTGGTGCGTTCTTGGCTCACTGCTGCAACCTCTGCCTCCCTTGTTCAAGGGATTCTCCTGCCTCAGCCTCCTGAGTAGCTGAGAGTACAGGCCCACACCACCATACTCAGCTAACTTTTGTATTTTTTGGTAGAGACGGGGTTTCACCATGTTGGCCAGGCTGGTCTTGAACTCTTGACCTCAAGTGATCCACACTCCTTAGCCTCCCAACATGCTGGGATTACAGGTATGGGCCACCATGCCTGGCCTGGGAATACTTTTTTAATTTATTTTTTAAATTGTTCACTGTTGGCATATAGAAATGCCACTGATTATTGTATGTTGATTTTGTGTCCTGTAACTTTACTAAATTTGTTTGCCAATTCAAAAAGTTTTTTGTTGAAGTCTTCAGGTTTCTCCAAATATAAGACCATATCATGTGCAAACAAGGATAATTTGTCTTCTTCCTTTCCAATTTGGATGACCTTCATTTCTTTCTCTTGTGCAATTGCTCTAGCTAGGACTTCTAGTACTACGTTGAATAACAGTGGTGAAAGCGGGCATCCTTGTCGCATTCCAGAGCTAAGAGGAAAGGCTTTCAGTTTTTTGGCATTTGGTAAAACACTAACTGTGAGTCTGTCATATATGGCTTTTATTATGTTGAAGTATATTTATTCTATACCCAGTTTTTTGAGGGTTTTTCTCATGGAGGGATGCTGAATTTTATGAGATGATTTTTCAGCATCAATTGAAATGATCACATGGTTTTTTCCCTTCTTTCTGTTGATATGATGTATCATATTGATTTCTTCTTTACCCATTGGTTGTTCACAGAAGCATGTTACTGAATTTCCACATATTTGTGAATTTTCTACAACTCTTCCTGTAATTGATTTTGAGTTTCATACCACTGTGGCCTGAATTGATATGATATTAATCTTCTTAAATTTATTGACTTGTTTTGTGGCCTAACAGATGGTTTATCCTGGAGAATGTTCCATATGCACTAGAGAAAAATGTGCATTCTGCTGCTTTGGGATGAAAAATTCTGTATATGTCTGTTTAGGTCAACTTGGTCTAAAGTGCAATAGAAGTCTAGTACTTTCTTATTAATTTTTCTGTCTGGTTGGTCTTTTAATTGTTGAAAGTAGAGTACTGAATTCCCCTTACTATTATTATACTGCTGTCTATTTCTCCCCTCGTTTCCACTAATATTTGCTTTACGTATTTAGGTGCTCCCATGTAGGCTACAGATATATTTACAATTGTTATGTACTCTTGATGAATTGACCCCTTTATCATTAAATAAAATTTTTTTTGTCTCTTCTAACAGTTTTTGACTTAAAGTCTGTTTTATCAGATGTAAGTTGAGCTACCCTGATCTCTTCTGGTTACCAAATTAATGGAATATCTTCTTCTATTCATCCTGTATCCTTAAGGGTAGACTGGGTCTTTTATAGTCAGTATATAGTTGAACCATGTTTTTGTATCCATTCTGTCACTCGGTGTCTTTTAGCTAAAAAATTTAATCCAATTATATTTAAGGTTATTATCAATACATAAGGAGGACTTACTGCTGCCATGTTGTTATTTGTTTTCTGGTTGTTTTGATGTTCCTTTGTTCCTTTCTTTTTCTCTTGTTTTCTGCCTTTGTGACTTGATAATATTCTGCAGTGCTAAGCTTTGATACCTTGTTTTATTATTTGTATATCTGCTGTAGTTTTTTGTTTCATGGCTACCATTTGGCTTACATAAAACATCTTATACTTATAATCAACTACTTGATGCTGATACCAGCTTAACTTCTGTTCCATACAAAAACTCTAGGATTTTATTCACCCCTCCCCATTTATGTTTTTGATATCATGATTTACATCTTATAGTGTGTATTCCTTAAAAACTTATTATGACTTTCATCATTTTTGACCATTTAACTTACAAGTCTTCCACACTGGAAGTATGTATGATTTAAACACTGCTATTACAATATTGGAGTATTCTAGATGTGACTTTGTATTTACCTCTACTAGTGCATTTTGCACTTTCATATTAATTCAGAGTAATAATTCTTATCCTTTCATTTCTGCTCAAAGAACTCCCTTAAGTAGTTCATGTAAGGTAGACCTAGTGGTGACTAATTCCCTCAGCTTTTTGCTTCTCTCAAAAAGACTTTATTTCTTCTTCATTTCCGAAGAACAGTTTTGCTGAGTATATTATTATTGACTAGCAATATTTTTCTTTCAGCACTTTGAATGTATCATCCCATTCTCTCCTGGTTTGCAAGGTTTCTGCTGAGAAATCTGCTAATAGTCTAAAAAGAATTCCCTTATATGTGACCTGACATTTCTCTCTTGCTGATTTAAAAATTATTTGTCTGACTTTAACTTTTTACAGTTTGATTATAATGTGCCTTGGAGAGTATTTCTTGGGTTGAATCTCTTTGGGGACCTTTGAACTTCATGGATTTTGATGTCCATATCTCTTCCAATACATGGGAATTTTTTCAAAAATTATTTCATTATATATGTTTATGTCCCTTTCAGTGTCTTTTCTCCTTTTGGAACTCCAATAATACCAATATTTGTTTGCTTAATGGTGTCTCATAAGCTGCGTAGGTTGTCTTTACTCTTTTTCATTCTTTTTTTTTTCCCCAACTGAGTCATTTAAAAAGACCTGCCTTTGGGCACAGTAGTTCATGCCTGTAATCTCAGCACTTTGGGAGGCCAAAGCAAGCGGATCACTTGAGGCCAGGAGTTCGAGACCAGCCTGGCCAACATGATGAAACCCCCTCTGTATTAGAAATACAAAAATTAGCCACACGTAGTGGTACATGCCTGTAATCCCAGCTAGTCGGGTGCTGAGGCAGGAGAATCACTTGAACCTGGGAGGCAGAGGTTGCAGTGAGCCAAGAGTGAGCAACACTACAGTCCAGCCTATGCAATAGAGTGAGATTTAAAAAAAAAAGCAAAACCCTGTCTTCAAGTTCACTGATTCTTACTTCTGCTTAATCTGGTCAGCTGTTGAAGCTCTCCATTGCATTTTTTTATTTTATTGATTGACTTATTCAAATGCAAGATTGTATCATATTCTTTTTTATATCTATCTGTTCTCTGAATTTCTCATTTAGATTATAAATTATTTTTCTAATTTCATTGAAATGTCTCTCTGTATTCTCCTATATCACACTGAGTTTCCTTAAGATCATTATTTTCAGTTTTTTTTTCAGACAATTCATAGATTTCTGTTTCTTTGGGATGAATTACTGGAAAATTATTGTATTCCTTCAGTGGTGCCATGTTTTCTTACTTTTCCATGTTTTTGTGTGTGTCCCTATATTGATTGCGCATCTGGTGGAGCAGGCACAACTTCAAAACTGTACAGAATAGCTTTTGTAGGGGAAGATTTTCACCTGCAGATGTGAGTAAAGGTGCTAGCTGAGGAGGGTAAGTGGCCTTTGGTTTGGGAATGAGCACAATGGTATAGTCTCCATGCAGCTTTTTTGGTTGTGATCAATGTCAGCAATAACTGCAGGTGCCTCAGTGGTCTAAACTGTATGAGTTTGTGAAAGTAGTGACGGCAGTATAGGTTATTAGGGTCTTTGGTGGCAAGGGATTTAGGGACCCTCCTTTTCTTGTCTTCCCCACATTGAAGAGTCTTAACTGAGAGAATCACTCTTGATGTTGGGTCCGACATGTCCCACCAGCAGCTGCAGCAGTTCTGGGATCCGGGGCACAAGTGCTCAGAGCAGTTGTGGAGTCATGGTCCTGGGCTCAGGGTCTTGCAAAACTACTATAGCACCTGGGACGTGAGGTTCATGTTTACTCTTCATGGCATAATTGGATTCATTTATCCCACAAAGCTCTGTTGCTCAACAGCTCAGGCCCGGGGAGCAGGGATTTAGCTGTGTCTCTGACTCTGTGGGCCAGGACACTGGCATGGCTCCAAGAAGGAGTGCTCTGAAAGCTCAGGGCCTGGGGAGCATGGCACATGTCTTAGTTCATTTTGTGTTGCTATAACCTAAAACCACAGACCGTACAAAAATTTATTCTCTCACAGTTCTAGAAGCTGGGAAGTTTAAGATCAAGACACTAGCATCTGATCTGGACCTTCTTACTATGTCCTCTCATGGCAAAAGACAGAAAGGGAAGAAAGGATGAACGCTGAGTCCTCAGGTGTCAGAAGGGCAGAAAAGAGAGAACCCACTCCCACAAGTTCTTTTTATATCTGCATTAATAATCTAATTATAACCTAAACACCTTCCATTAGACCCTGACCTCTAAACACTGTTGTATCAGGATTTAAGTTTCTACCACATGAATTTAGAGGGGATGCATTTAAACCATAACAGAGCAGCTGCAATGTAAGACCCAGAATCAACAGGGTATAGCATCAATTCAGGCCCCGGGAGATAAATTATCATGCAACTGGGACTCTGGCCCTGGGATGATGGGGCATGGCAGTAGCCCAGGATTTGTGAGGCCTGAACAGCAGCAACAAGACCCCAGGAATGGCAAGCTGCATGTGTGGCTTGCACCTTGGGGGACAGGGAGCCACACAGAGATGACTCTACTTCCCAGGAATGTGAAGCACCTCAGCAGCTCAGACTCTGTGCAGGGCCGATCCAGTTCCAGGAAGGTGAGTAACTTTGGCTGTTCAGCCTGGAGGGCAGAATGGCTCAGCTTAGCCAAGGCTTTCATTCCCTTCGACATCAGGTGCCACATCTGCTCAGCCCCGGAAAGCATGGCTACACAGGTCAGTTGAGGCTCTAGTTCCACAGGAGGTAGTGTGCCATGATGGCTTGAGCACCAGGAGTGTGACTATTCTGGTGTACCAGGGGTGTGAGGTAATAGAGGATGAGATACCATGTAGGCTGTGATAACAAGGGGATGACTGTTCCCATGTTCCAAGGTCTAGAGTCTCTCCCAAGGGACAGAGTGCTGGGTCAACTCAAGCACTAGAGGACATGACTGCTCTGGTGTGCCAGAAGCCTGAAGTCCCTGGGGGGTGTGACACTGTGTTGGTTTCAGCACCAGGGACACAACTGCTCCAACGTGTCAAGGCTCAGGACCCCAAGGAGGCAGGGTGCCAATTCAGCTTGAACCCCAGTGGGCAGGGCACATCAGCAAGGAATAGGAAGATGGAATGCTTTGCAGTGCTTGGACCCAGAGAGTAGGGCATAGCCTCAGCATGGCTCAGGGATGGCACACTACCAGGGGGACATGGTGCCATGGTGACAAAGCCTCAGGGGTGCACCCTTAGTGGTGTAAAATCTACTTTACCCTGGAGCAGGACATGCTCTAGCAATGGTTCCAGCTCCAGGACAGCATCTCAAGCCATAAGGTGATGGGGTATAGCATAAGCTACTTCTCTGGGGATAGCACAATGTGTGGACTCTGGGGAAGTCCTTCAGCTGGGCTCAGAGCCTGTGAGGACTACAGAAGTCTCCTATAGTGAAGTATAGTGAAATGAAGACAGCAAGTGTCCACAGTAGTGATGGAGGCTGCTGGGTTCCTCTTATTTATCTTTTCCCATAGGGAGAAATTTCTCCTGGTTCCAAGCTGATCCCAACTGGGGGAAGGGGTGCAGAGGCAAAGTGGATTTTTCCCCTTTCCTGTACAGCCATCCTGGATTTCTGTGCTCAGCAGGCTTTCTGCTACTCCTTTGCTGTTCCCCTGTGCTCTCCTTTAGTTATTTTGGACAAAATGTTGTTCTCTATTTGTTGTTTGGGGGTTTGTGTGTGTGTGTGTGACAGGGAATATAGGTAGGAACTTCTAGCTTTTGTGTTGCTCTAAAATGAAGAACACTTATCTGTGTGCATATTCTGATACATAAGTAAAAATTCACACATTTACAAATATGTATAAAAAGGCAGATTTTCAAGCATGGCTTTTCTTTAAAATCCATGTAACATCTACTTCCCCTTTAGTTAATAAATGAATTCATCACCTGCCTCCACTTTTCTATTTTTGTTTTCAGTTTTGTTCTATAAATCTTTTTATCTATTTTTCTTTTGTTACTCCAAAGTTATAAAAATATGCTACCTTCTAAATAGATAAAGATTATATTTATTATTTTATTATTGTCATTTTGGAAACAAAGAACATAGCAAAGAGATTTGAAAATTTGCTTTAGAATAAATCAAATGTTCTAAGGTAAACTGCAATGTCCGTATTGACTGCATTCATTAGTCAGTATCAATTTTGGACTCTATTTTGTCTATCCAAACCTAAACTTTGATATTTACAAAAGTTAAGGGTCATATTTGTATGCACTCTTTAGTCTTGTTTGTGATCAATAATGTCCCTGCTCCTCAGCTATTCAAAAATGAATGTTTCAGGACACTGGGGACAATGTACCTTGAAGTAGGATTTAACTATATGCCATTGTTCACAGTACCTCCACTGACAAGCGGTAACTTTCTTCTCTAAGATGAATACAAAAATATTTAGTCATAGTAACAGAGAATAATTATTTCAACTGCTTTCTCTCCTTGGGGGGAAAAATGTACCTAAACTATTATAACCAAACAATCTTCCTTCATTGAGCTTATAAAGTAATTAATTTGGCATGTAA
Source organism: Pongo pygmaeus (assembly GCF_028885625.2). Lineage (NCBI taxonomy): Eukaryota > Metazoa > Chordata > Mammalia > Primates > Hominidae > Pongo > Pongo pygmaeus. Next base: position 148,955,276 of record NC_072373.2, on the reverse strand, counting down.
ATCTTAAAGAAAGAAAATGGAGATTAGAAAAGAATCCATGATTGTATTTACTAATCATACCCATTTTCACATTTTTTAATTATTAAATCTCCCTTAAGAATTTGTTCTCCAATGGAGAGAAACATAAATTATCAACAATTCTAAAAACAGTTTTGTTAAATGTCAAAGTATTCTTACCATTTTTTTCTTAGTTGTTGCTCTTGTAGCTAACTGTTCTCTTATTAAGTACACAGATATGCTGGAAACATAATGAAGGCTGACCTTTCAGTTGTAAGTGCACCTTAAAAAGATCAGGTCTACAGGGCCTGCCATCCATTTTTTGCATGGTTGTTGAAAAGATGGCAAAAGTCTTATGCAGAACAAACTTCTTTTTAGGCTTTCTTTTTCACATTGCTTCTCGCGTGAAATAGCAAGGCAAAGAAGTGCAGACTTACAAATCTCATTCATTGAGTATGATGTATACAATATATATTATGCTCCTACCATACGCCTTCACTGTTTTGCACACTGTGGATACTATGGGGAATGAGGATTCTTGATATAATAGAGTGTATATTTAGGGGAAATGCAGAAGTGAGATGGAAAATATAAGGATTTCAGATAAAGGCATACCTCAGAGACAATATGGGTTTGGTTTCAAACCACTGCAATAAACTGAATATCACAGTAAAGTGAGTAGCACAATTGTTTTGGTTTCCCAGTGCATATTGAAGTTGTGTTTACACTATACTATAGTCTATTACATGTGTAGTAATAGCATTTTGCCTATAAGGTAAACATGTACAAAGGTCAGGGTGGAGGCATGACTAACACAAGTTGTTAAGAATGATATGAACGTGTCTTTGCTATTTCTGCCTAATGACTCAGTCTGATATAAAACCCTTTCTTCTGGTAAATGGTGGCGTAGAGTATAGGATAGTGTGATAGCCAATTTGACTTTTTATTAATCACAAAACAAAAAATCTCTAGCTTAAGTTTGGAGATTTCTCAAAGAACTTAAACAGGACTGTCATTTGATACAATAAACCCATTACTGTGTATATAACCAACGGAATATAAATTATTCTACCACAGAAACTCATGCATGTGTAAGTTTGTCACAGCCCTTTTCACAATAGCAAAATCATGGAGTCAACCTAGATGCCCATCAACGCAAGGACTTAAATGAGGGAGGAGGGTGCTAAACACTGAGTACACATGGATACAAATAGGGGAATCATAGACATGAGGACTTACTTGAGGGTGGAAGTTGGGAGGAGAGTGAGGATCAAAAAACTACCTTCAGGTACCATGCTCACTAACTGGGTGGTGAAATCATTTATATACCAAACCCCAGTGACACACAATTTACCCATGTAACAAACCTGCACATGTACCCCCAGATTCTAAAATAAAAGTTGGAAGAAAAGAAATTAAAATTAAAAATCTCTAGCTTAAAAAATTCTGATTATAATTTTAAAATATGGCTCACCAATTTTATAGCTGATACTTGGCTTTGCATTTGCTATTCTGATTTGAGTTTCTCTGATTATTAGTAAGTATGAACATGTATTTACAGGGTAATTAGCTACTTCTATTTTCTTTTGTGAATTATATACAAGCATACCTAAGAGATACTGTGGGTTTGGTTCCAGACCACTGCAATATAGCAAATATTGCAATAAAGAAAGTCACATCTTTTTTTGGTTTCTCAGTGCATATAAGCTATGTTTAAACTATACTGTAATCTATTAAGTGTGCAATAGCATTGTGTCTAAAAAATGTATAGACCTTAATTTAACGCATTTTATTGCTCAAAAATGCTAATTATCACCTGAGCCTTTAGCTCAGCCTTTTGCTGGTAGAAGGTCTTGCCTTGATGTTGATAGCTGTTGATTGATCAGAGTGATGGCTTTTGAAGGCTGAGGTGGCTGTTCAATTTCTTGAAATAAGACAACAGTGAAGTTTGTCGTGTGAAGTGACTCTTCCTTTCACAAAAGGAAGTCTCAACATGCAGTGCTGTTTGATAGCATTTTATTCACAGTATAACTTTTTTCAAAATTGGAATCAATCCTCTCAAACTTTGTTGCTGTTTCATCAACTAAGTTTATATAACATTCTAAGTTCTTTATTGTAATTTCTACAATGTTCACAGTATCTCCATCAGGAGTAGATTTTATCTTTAGAAACTACTTCCTTTGCTTATCCATAAGAAGCAACTACTCATCCATTCAAGTTTTATCATGAGATTATAGCAATTAAGTCACCTCTTCAGGCTCCACTTCTAACTCTAGTTTTCTTGCTTATTTCTACCACATCTGCAGTTACTACCTTCACTAAAGTCTTGAACCCCCCCAAAGTCATTTATGAGGGCTAGAGTTAACTTATTCCAAATTCTTGTTAGTGTTGTTTTTTTACTTCCATAAATCACAAATGTTCTCAATGGCATCTAGAATGGGAAATCCTTTCCATAATGTTTTTAATTGCTTTTGCCCAAATCCAACAGAGGAATTACCATCTATGACAGCTATAACCTTACAAAACATATTTCTTAGATAATAAGACTTGAAAGTCAAAATTACTCCTGATCTATGCTGTGAACTGCAGAATAGATATCGTGTTAGTAGACATGAAAATAACATTAATTCCTTGTACATCTAGAGCAGAGGTCTTTTATGACTAGGTGCCTTGTCATTGACCAGTAACACTTTGAAAAAAAAATCTTTTTTCTGATTTGTGGGTCTCAACAGCGGGCTTAAAACATTCAGTAAACCATGCTGTAAACAGATGTGCTGTCATCTAGGCTCTGTTGTTCCATTTATAGAATACAGGAGCACAGGCAGACTGGATTTAGCATATTCTTAAATGCCTTGGGATTTCAGAATGACAAATGATCATTAGCTTCAACTTTAAGTCACCAGCTGCATTAGCCCCTAACAAGAGAGTCAACCTGTTCTTTGAAGCCTGGCATTGACTTCTCCATGCTACCCATGAAAGAACTAGCCGGCATCTTCTTCTAATACAATACCGTTTTGTCTACATTGAAGATCTGTTTTTTATTGTAGCCACCTTCATCAATTATCTTTTCTAGATCTTCTACAGAACTTGCTACAGTTCACTTTGGAGAAGGTGAGAGAGACATCAACACTTGCTGCTTTACCTTGCACTTTTATGTTAGAAAAATGGTTTCTTTCCTTAAATCTCGTGAAGCAAACTCTGCTAGTTTTAAACTTTCCATTTGCAGCTTCTTTACCTCTCTCAGCATTCATAGAGTTGAAGAGTGTTAAGGCCTTGCTCTAAATTAGACTTTGACTTAAGGGAATTTTTTGACTAGTTTAATCTTCTATCCACAACACTAAAACTTTCTCCATATCAGCAATAAGGCTGTTTTATTTTCATTCATGCATTCACTGGAGTAGCACTTTTAATTTTCTCCAAGAGCTTTTTCTTTGCATTCACACCTTGGCTGTTTGGCACTTGAAACCTAACCATTGGCCGGTCTCAGCTTTCAACATGCCATCATCAGTAAGCTTAACCATTTCTAGTGGTTGATTTAAAGTGAGAGACATAAGGTTATTAACTGGCCTAATTTCAATATTGTGTGTCTCCAGGAATAGGGAGGCCTGAGGAGAGGAAGAAAAATGCTGGAATCACCATAGCAGATATAATAATAATAATAAAGTTTCAAATATCGTGAGAATTGCCAAAACGTGACACAGAGACACGATATAAGTACATGCTATTGGAAAAATGACGCCAATAGACTTGCTCAACTCAGGGTTGCCGCAAACCTTCAATTCATTAAAAAAAAATTATTTGCAAAGCACAATAAAGTGCAATAAAGTGACTTATGCCTGTAGTGACCATTGTTATGAAGAAAATTGATAATAAAAATAGGATAGTGCTAGGCGTGGTGGCTCATGCCTGTAATCTCAGCACTTTGAGAGGCTGAGCAGGGCGGAATGCTTGAGCCCAGGAGTTTGAGAGCAGCCTGCGCATCGTGGCGAAACCCTGCCTCTACAAAAAAATACAAAATGTAGCTGGGCGTGGGTGGCACACACCTATAGTCCCAGCTACTCAGGAGGCTGAGGAGGGAGAATCACCTGAGCCTGGGAGGTCGAGGCCTGCAGTGAGCCATGATCAGACCACTGCACTCCAGCCTGGGTGGTGGAGTAAGACCCTTTCTCAAAAAATTTAATAATTAATTAGTTAATTAATAATAATAATAGGATGCAGCTTGATTGGGTAGGAGAGGAATCCTACTTTAAAAAGGGAAGGTAACTGAAGATGTAACACTGAGGCTGTCATCTGAAAAATGAGAATGAGTTAGCCAGGCAAAGCTCTAGCAAAAGAGTTTTCCAGACCTAGGGAACCAAATGCAAAGGCTCAGAGGTAATAAGAAGCTTAACATATGTGAAGAAAAGAGAGATGCGGAGAAAACTAACAAATTGCAAGACATGGAGAAAATGAAGCCAAAGAGTTTGTTGGAAGCCAGATTAGAAGGGCTGGAAAACTTAAATTAGAAGATGGGATTTTATTCAATCAAAAAGTCTTTGTATGGTTTTAAGCCAAAAAAAAAAAATGCTATGGTAGGGTTTGTATATTTAAAATATCCGTTTGTTGATATGTTAAAGTGGGACCCTAGGGAAATGAAACTAAAAGAGAGATCAAAAAGCTACAGAAATAGTCCAAAAAAGAGATGACAGTAACTTTAAGTTTGGTCGTTAAGAATGAAAATCATGAGAAGTAGCGTGTTCAGGAAGTGCTTTGAGATAGAGTCCAAAAAACATGCTGATGTATCGTGTGTTAGGAGAGAGGGAAATAGAGGAATCAAGTATAGCTCCTGAGATTTGTATACAAGCAATTTGGTAGATGATAGACCCATTAACTGAAGTAGAAAACACTGGGGGAGGAGACATTTAGAAAGATGCAAAAAACAAGAATTCTGCCTGTTGAAATGGGGTTGCCCTCTCTAATTTGAGGATGATGTAGACATAAACCTCTAGTCATGCTTGATCAATTTTAGGGAAAAAAAAATTCGCTACCTTTGAAGGAGTACTAAGCACACTATATGCCTAACCACAATTAATTCTCACAACATTGCTATGAGGAAACTGCTGTTATCATATTCTTTATACAGATGAGAAAATTAAGATTTAGAGAGGTTGCCTGCATTGTGAAAAAAAAAAACCAGGAGTGGGCAATGAAAATCTACATCCAAATATGGCTGAACCCAGAGCCCAAGCTCTGAAATACTATGTGCCAAGAAAAGGGCCCCTAGTACAGAAAAAGTTTACCAAAATTCCAAGGAAGAAAGCCATTTCAAAGTCTCTGGAGAATGGATCTGGCTGGATTCAGGAGGTTTTCGTCACAAGAATAAAAATGGGATCTAGAAAGTCGATCCTATATCAAAGGCAGACTAGTAACAAATTGTCTTTTGGCTCATTCCAAAAGCCATAGCAGACTAAAGAAGATAAATTTCCTTTCCCTGTGAACACTGTTCCAAGAACCAGAGATAGCACATAATTTGCCACTTGGCTGTTAAGTGGTTCCAGTTGCATAGATTGGAAAGATGCTGGTTCAAACATCATTCAGTCAGTCTGAAGGCAATTTCTTCCTTTATACTAGTCATCACTGATTGGGCAGGACGTAAATAAGTTGCCCAAGCAGTTGCTTCCATCAGACCCTCACCAGCTCTAATGCTGGAGATGATATTGAGAAAGAAATAGTTAAACCAGCCGGGCATGGTGGCTCATGCCTGTAATTCCAGCACTTTGGGAGGCCAAGGCGGGTGGATCACCTGAGTTTGAGAGTTCGAGACTAGCCTGACTGACATGAAGAAACCCTGTCTCTACTGAAAATGCAGAATTCCCTAGGTGTGGTGGCACAAGCCTGTAATCACAGCTACTTGAGAGGCAGGAGATTCGCCTGAACCCGAGAGGCGGAGGTTAAGGGAGAGCTGAGATCGCGCCACTGCACTCCAGCCTGGGCAACAAGAGCAAAACACCGTCTCAAAAAAAGAATGAATAAATAAAAATAAAAAAGAAAAGAAATAGTTAAACCAAGTTTTCTTAAGAGTTATGGTTGAAGGAACACATGTTTAGTATTTTTATATTGAAAATAGCCTTTCCATATTTCTCACAAATTGGTAGATTACCTGAGGTCAGGATCACCTGAGGTCAGGAGTTTGAGACCAGCCTGACCAGCATGGTAAAACACTGTCTCTACTAAAAATACAAAAATTAGCTGGGCACGGTGGCACACGCCTATAATCCTGAATACTCTTGAGGCTGAGGCACGAGAATCACTTGAACCCGTGAGGCAGATGTTGCAGTGAGCTGAGATCACGCCACTGCATTCCAGCCTGGGTGACAGAGTGAGACTTTGCCTCAAAAAAAAAAAAAAAAAAAAATCTCTTAAATTATGATAAAGTGGAAACTGGTAATCACTACATCAGGCTAGACAGAGCACTAGATTTGAAAGATAAAAAATTAATTTTAGAACTAATAAATAAGGCCACAAGACATTTCATAATACTTGGAAGAGTAATCTCAGCTACACCATAAAAGTACTTAAGGTCTTATTCCAATTCCTTAAGTGAAGAGACTTAAAAATTTAATCTGGACTATATACTATAATTTATCAATATGGCATAATCAATTAATTACATTGTTTATTAATCTGATACTAATTAGTAATTCATTTGACAGATAATACCTAATAAGACTCAGACACTGTGCTGGGTGTTGGATACAATGCTGGAGAAGTTTTTGACCTCTTGGAGTACACAGTTTGATGAAGAAGGCAAACAAACAATGTGTAATTGCAAATACTGATAACTGGGAAGAAGAAAAGAATAAAACTCAGTGGGAAAGAGTAATGAGGAAGACTTAGTTTAGATTGGTTAATCTAGGCTGGTTTCTTTGCAAAGGACCCCGTTGGGGAAGAAGGAATGAAATGCAGGCAGTTAGAACAGCTCATGCAAAAATCAAGAACCTGGTGAAATTCAAGGAACTGAAAATCGTGGGTGTGGCTGGAGAGAAGTGAAGGTAGAAGAAGATGGATTTGGAGAATAGGAAGCAAGCAGATCATGAAAGGTCTCATTAAAACATGTGGGCATTTTAATTGCTTGTTTCTAAATGAAAGAGAAATCAAGAATGCAGCACAACCTGATAGAGATTCTTAAAAGACCATGCTAGCTCTCATGTCAATAGTGGATTAACAGAGAGCAAGATTAAAGCCAGAGAGACATACTCTTAGGCTATATTTTATATGGGGAATCTTGATTGTGGCTTAGCCTAAGAGGTACAATTGCAGTAGAGATGGGGAGAAAAGTATGGATTAGACATTCATTTTGAATGTAAAATAAACAAAGCTCAGTGATGTATCACAGCTAAAGAGGAAGAAGTGGGTAAAAAAGAGCAATTTCCAATTTTTTAGCCTTGAATCCATGGGTAGATAGAATTAATACAAGGAAAACTGACATTGTCTTAATTCTATTATTCAAATTCAGTTATTCTTATTTAAATTTTTTATTGTTTTGCCAAATAAAACGGGAAAAATTATTGATTTCATTTTTGGCTGAGAGAATGAGAGGCACTTTCTGCAGTAACCTCAGATAAAGAGAGCAGCCAAGCTTTCTGTCTTGGAAGACTTTCCTTTCTGTCTTCCTGGGGAATTAGTAATAGAATTCTTGTCCAATTCCTCAAGCCCAGGCCTGCAGAGTGAGCCTGCTCACAAAACAATATTCTGGGAGGATGTAGTGCAGAGGCATAGGGGACTGCCCTGAGCTAGGAGAAGTGGAATTGGATTCCTCAGGAGTTGAAGGGGTTCTTCTGACAATACTGACAGACTCCCATTCACCCAGTTCCAAAAACAAATAGAAACTTACTGCGGTTCTTAACGTCCATCCCTCCATTCATTGCGACAGCAAGTCCTAGGGAGCAGTCTTCAAATTAACATTTTAGCATAAATTTAAGTAAGTTTATTTCTGATAATAAGGAACAGAAAATATAAGATCCTTAAGAGATAAAAGAAAAGGTAGTGTTTTGTCAAAAAATAACTCAGGCAGGGCGTGGTGGCTTACGCCTATAATCCAGCACTTTGGGAGGCCGAGGCGGGCAGATCACCTGAGGTCAGGAGTTTTCAAGACCAGCCTGACCAGCATGGCAAAACCTTGTCTCCATTAAAAATACAAAATCAGCCAGGCGTGGTGGTGCACTCCTGTAATCCCAGCTACTCTGGAGGCTGAGGCAGAAGAATCGCTTGAACCCGGGAGGCGGAGGTTGTGGTGGGCCAAGATCGCGCCATTGCACTGAAGCCTGGGCAACAACAGTGAAACTGCATCTCAAAAAAAATAAATAAATAAATAATAACTCAAGTCATGTTTGATAAAATAAGTTTTAAAGCCACTGAATCTGAAAAAAGGCACAAACATTTATGAATAAACTTTTTTGATGTATCTTGATAATTTTGATAGTCCCACAGAAGAGTCCAGTTACAGTGAAAATAATTGACTCTAATCTCTGCAGCTTTGGCTGTTACAAATTCAGAACATTCCAAATGGGCCCTGAGATCCCAATGCTAACATCAAGCTTAACTCTCAACAGAAATATTTTTAAGGTTGAGAAAAGTAGGAAGTCTTACAGTTTAAAATGCCTTGAATATTCACTAGATATTTCACTGAAATACCTGAGGTCTTTATATTGAGGGGTAAGGCCTAATAGCAAATCATGGTTAGGGACATGTGTTTCTCTTATAAAGTGAAAAAAACCACTGTGTATTCAGGTTTCTTCTCTGGATAATCAGTTCTAAAAAAGGATGTGTATGGAAGGTGAGGTTCTGAAAACTGACTCCCTTAAAAATATCTATGCATGCAGATCTCTTAGAAAGTTTACACTTTCCACCAGTTTGAAGACTTTTCCTGCAGACCACACTGTCTCTAGTACACAATCTTCATTATTACATTCCCAAAGATTGAGAATTTGATGAACTTGAGCCTTAGTGGCACTGTATTATTATTGTGCTATCTCTCAAGCTGGTGTCTACCTTTGAAGGTAGACATATTGAGTAATATTGAGTAATTGAGTAATATTGAGTAAATATTGAGACACATTGAGTAATAATTTGTGTGAAAATACTTTAAAGCTTTGGTGTGAAAGATAATATGCATGATACAGTACATGGTGTATGAATACAGTTGAGACAATAAATAAGTTGGATAAATACAACAATGTACATAAATCTAATCTATATAAAGTCCTCCTCAGCATTTTTGCATATAAAAATATACCTGTAAAATATTAACAAAAACTGTTCTCTGCAGTTTCAATGTTATGCATTTTATGAGTTTTCTCAGGTTTCATGATCCTGTGGACATTTCTGATATAATACTTGCATTTTCAAGTAAGATAAATAGCATTCTTTCTTTCTTTATCTTCCTATCTTTCTTTTTGTGTGTATGTAACTTAACAAGGCTTTCTTACAGCTACCCAATTACCAAAAGAAGAAAGCAAGAAAAAGAAGAAAAAAAAGAAGATATTTTTAGTGTAGTTATTAAGAGAATGCCAAAAAAAATCTGTTTTTTGTTTAACAAGTTTTAGATTCCTCAAGAGCAGAATGTATTAGAGACACTAACATGATATATGTGTATACACATATACATATATATTATACATATATATAATATTTTAGTTTTGCATTTTTTATGCTCTTTTAGAAATGAGAAATTGAGCTTGGCTCCTATGAGGTAGATTATGGTTATTAAAATATGCCCCTAAGCTTAATTTCTCAGTTTTTCTCACTCTTCTATTAACCTGGAGTGTGTGAGTATGTGTGTGTGTAACTGTGAATCCTTACACATGCCCTTAGACTAATTAGAGCAGAGACATTTTTATGCTCTACATTCTGCCAATTTGAAACTAATTCTGAAGCTGTTCCTAAATGCAATATATCTGATCTAAGTGTTCCATACATATACTTATCAACTAGATATAGATACTGAACTCAAATATAAGATACTTAAGATCAGTAGGTTGTTTTGCATAATGACTTCAAAGAACCTTCCTTCCACCCCTGAGTATCTGACTTGAATTGAAATTCAAATTTAGCTTTATTAGAAAGGTTTTATAGGAAGGTTAATTAAGTTTTGACCCTCTTGAATCCTTATTCTGGGAAAATTCTGTAAAATGTTACACTTATGAACAGTTGGTCAGCATATCAGCAGCATTTATTGAGTATATTTATGAACAGAACACTAAGAGCTATAGATAATTGTGAATAAAATGAAGAATTTAATTCCTTTCCGTAAGAAAGTTATTATCTAATGAAAAAAAGTAGAGTATATATTCAACTAAATGTCTCCCGCTTGTGTAACAATAACCAGAAACCATACACAAACTCAACATAATAAGAAATCAAGAAAAGTAGAAATTTAAAGGATTAAAAAAGAAAGACAAGAGAAAGTGCCCACAGCAGGGTGATAAATGCTCTTCGTGGCTGGGCGCCGTGGCTCACACCCGTAATCCCAGCACTTTGGGAGGCCTAGGCAGGCGGATCACAAGGTCAGGAGTTAGAGACCAGCCTGACCAACATGGTGAAACCCCGTGTCTACTAAAAACACAAAAATTAGCCGGGCATGATGGCAGGCGCCTGTAATCCCAGCTACTCAGGAGGCTGAGGCAGGAGAATCTGTTGAAACCAGAAGGTGGAGATTGTAGTGAGCCAAGATCGTGCCACTGCACTCCAGCTTGGGGGAAAGAGTGAAACTGCGTCTCAAAAAAGGAAAAAAAAAAAGTTGTTCACTCTCTGCTTGGTTAAACCTGGCTTATTGGATCAGTGGAGTTGAAATTAGAAGAAATTAGTCATAGAGCATGAAATGCCTTGGCAGGTCTCTGTTTTACACTAACGGTGTTAGAAGACATTTTTCCCAAATCATTTTCCCAAATTAGAAGTATAGTTGTTTAAGATTTCTAGGTAAAATGCAGAAATAGTTTTCATCAAGTTCAGAGTACTTCTCAAGTTTTTATGGTAAAAGCTGTTCATGGTGGTATTTAATTATAAGAGCCCAAAACAATTGTTTTCAGAATTATTAGATTTTTAAAAATATTTCCCCAGCAATGACCATTACCACCCACTCTCACTCCTAGACACACAAACTTACCCACATTCTTCAGCCTTATTTATCTAAATTCTTGGAGTTCATTTTAACCATCCACTGTAGTCTGATAATCTAATTTCCATATTCATTGCTCAGTAAGGAGTCTGATCACATTAGATGTTATACAACCCTCTTGAGCATGGAAAAAATAACTTTTTGTGTCATGACGCCTACTTGAACTTAACTTAAAAACACTGTGGGAGATACTCAATAAGCATCCAGTTATTTGACTGGTGGAAGGAGGAGTCTGGAGCTGTATCTGGAGGCAAAATTGCATATTCATCACTTTTCCAAATTTGGATATATAGATGAATTTCTCAGTGTTTAATTGCTCAGTGAAGCCTTCCCCCAAGATTCCTGTGGAGTGTAAATGATAAAAAGAGAATTAAAAGATATCTTATGGCTGTAAGCTTCCCTTATTTGGTCCTTCACTTTAGCCAAAACTCTGTTATACTCAGAAGACCCTCTTACCTCTAAGTAGAAATGCTGGGAAACATGGGTGAGTACGGAGCAGCAAGCCTCTCCTTTGCATAATTTGAGGTATGTATAAAAGACATTTCCACGCCAGAATCACCCTCCAATTAAAAAAAAAAATACTAAAAAACAATGCGAAAAGTTCTTATGCATGACCTTTTAATAGGTCTGGAGGTAAACTTAGTAGTTTCTGATTGGTGTTTTAAGAAAATGAAATCAAATATAATGTTGCACTGAATTATTGATAGTGTTATATTTGATATTAGCTAGGTGATTCTTTGTTGCTTTTCTTTTTCTTGAGACAAAGTCTAGCTTTCGTCCTCAAGGCTGAAGTGCAATGGCCTGATCTCAGCTCACTGCAACCTCCGCCTCCCGGGTTCAAGTGATACTCCTGCCTCAGCCTCCCAAGTAGCTGGGATTACAGGAGCCTGCCACCATGCCTGGCTAAGTTTTGTATTTTTGGTAGAGACGGGGTTTCATCATGTTGGCCAGGCTGGTCTCAAACTCCTGACCTCAGGTGATCCACCAGCCTCGGCCTCCCAAAGTGCTGGGATTACAGGTGTGAGCCACCATGCCAGGCCTCTTTGTTGCATTTTGAAGGGTAAGTATTCTTTCATAAAACCCTAATTTTGGAAAAACACATGTATTTATTACCTCACAATGTAAAATATATTTTTACTCTGAGCAGAGATACTTACACTTTAAAAACCTTATTAGAATAAAGTATCATATCTTTGGAATTTTCTTGTGGAAAAAAAAAAAATATGTTGCCTAAGCTCGAACCAAGAAGAATAATTACGGAGCACTTCCTAGTGAGAGAATGTCAAGGCGTGGAGATATATCATGGAGGTAGTTCTATCAGGACACAGCACTGGTGGCCTATGAAGTGATTTTGTCACAATGAGAGGGGTGAAAAGATTGATAAAGATTCTCAATCTTTTTGCAAAGTACTGCTCAGGGGTGTCCAATCTTTTGGATTCCCTGGGCCACATTTGAGGAAGAAGAATCGTCTTGGGCCACATAAAGTACACTAACAATAGCTGATGAGCAAAAAGGAAAAAAATCAGAAAGTTTACAAATTTGTGTTGGGCCACATTCAAAGCCACCCTGGGCCACCTTCAGAATGTGAGACTCAGGTTGGACAAGCTTGGTCTACATGATAATTTTGCTTTGGGCCAAGCCTGGAATGATGACACAAAGTAGTTTCTCAACAAATCTTTCTTGAACAAATGAATGGCTAAAACCCTGGAAGGTTGTATTTTGCCCAAAATCTCTAGTGTTACTTCAAATCAAACTCAGAACTAAACCAAAGTAAACATTAGAATAAATTTAACCTAATCACTTGGATTGTGAGGCAATTTTCCATAGAGCTCTATATCTCTACATTTTTAGTCTTTACCAGTTCTCAGGTAGGACTAACAATATTGGCCAATAAAAAACAATTTCCAGAAATTGAGTTGGGGAAATAAGACCAAGTTATTTGAAATAGCTTTTTTCCTTTTTTTTTTTTTTTTGAGATGGAGTCTGGCTCTGTCACCCAGGCTGGAGTGCAGTGGTGTGATCTCGGCTCACTGCAAGCTCCGCCTCCCAGGTTCATGCCATTCTCCTGCCTCAGCCTCCCGAGTAGCTGGGACTACAGGTGCCCGCCACCATGCCCGGCTAATTTTTTGTATTTTTAGTAAAGACGGGGTTTCACCGTGTTAGCCAGGATGGTGTCGATCTCCTGACCTCGTGATCTGCCCGCCTCGATCTCCCAATGTCCTGGAATTACAGGCGTGAGCCACTGTGCCCGGCCTGAAATAGCTTCTAAAAAATTAGTTAGAAAATATATGTTAATCTAGCAAAATAACATGTATAAAAATAAATGAAAATAATGAAACAAAAAAAATTTTAGTTGTTTATATTTTTATTGTGTACAGAGTAGTATATATATTTATGGAGTATATGAGATGTTTGATACAGGCATGCAGTGTGAAATAAGCACATCATGGAAAATTGTTTATAATTTTTAAGAGGATTTGGCCTAGTGTTCCAGATTAGATCATGACTCCAGTGTTACATGTATAGTTGATATATTTTTGTGTTTTACATTATAATCCCAAGTTAAAATTTTACTGTTTATAATCAGCATTAGAACATTTAAGAAAACCTAATACTTTACTTGTTCATAAGTTAACTCAATTTACAAGAATAACCTAAATAGTTAAGGTGTGTTTCTTTGACACTGAAATATTAATCAAAACCCAACATTTACCTGGAAATAGATGGGGCTAGGGAAGTGAAAGGAAAGGCCTTTATTCATCAGGCATTGAAATTCTGTACAATTCCTATAAAGAAATTAAAAAGTGATGCAAAACAAAATGAAAACCCAACTTTAAAATATCTCTACTTTCCCCTAAGCCCAGCAGCCTCCATTTTCTGTTCCAGTTGTGCTTTTTGGATCTTTTTTCTTTCTTTCAATCAACAGGTACATTAATCAATGTACAAAATTGCCACACTTGTGGCTGGAACACAAATGTAAATACATAGATTGTGATCTCAAGAAGCCTATGTACTGACTAATTGACCTAATTGAGGAGAAAAGACACGAAGTACTAATAAAAAATAAAAATAAAAATGCAAGAGAGAATCTGATAAAGTGCAGGCATATGATAAGACAAGCTCTGTAGGAGGTCAGAGGTGGAGGCAGGTTTGGGAGGCACTACATAGTTTGGGCCTTGAATACACTGATAATAATCAAAAGGGTTGAATCATAAGGACAGATAAATTCCAGGCCAGAAAAATAGAGGGAGTAAAAGCACTGATGTAGAAATGCATTCAACATATTCAGACTAATGAATATATCTGTCTGAAAACTGCGAAGGATTTGTAGAACAAGTATAAAAAAAGGATAGAAAAGTAGGTGAAGGAAGATGCTAGCCATTGCATCTAGCACATTGCACCTTCTCCATCTATTCTACTTATGTCTTTGTTAAAGGGATAGCTCTCACCGACCTTGTTTGCATAGGGTGACCCAAACCTGCCCTTCTCCCTTTCTCCACCTCCCTCACCTGATTGGATCAGGAGTGGACACCTCAAAAGACTTGAATGGATCAGATTATCTGCTCCAGAAACTTGGAACAGGAACATTGTGAGACTGAGCCACTTATCTCTGGGAAGCAAAACAGCAAGAACATGGAACCAAAGTCAGTGCTGTGGCAAGCTAAAGGCATGTGTAAACTGTAGTTATTATGGGAAAGCAGAAGGAACTGTCCTGCAGAGGAAATTTAAATGAAATGGGAAATGGAGCCAAACATACAGAGAAATAAATGGTAGAACGTCTAAACGGGTAGTCTCTGGGACTAAGCCACCAGGAATCAATCCCAGCTCTTCCTTTAACAAGAAAGGTAATATTGGGAAAGTTACTAAACCTCCATGTACAATAGAAGATAAAATACAAACAGTAATTACCTTCGCATTTTTGTGAGAACTAAATGATATAATGTGTAGAAAGCATTTAGAACTATGCCAGGCTCCTGGTAAGCAATGTTGCATGTTATTATCACTAAACCATCACTTTCCAGTTCCGCCTATATTGCTTACATGGAGTCCTTGTGGTCTTAAAAATTAATTCTCCCAGCCAGGCGTGGTGGTTCACGCCTGTAATCCCAGCACTTTGGGAGGCCGAGGCGGGCAGATCACGAGGTCAGGAGATCGAGACCATCCTGGCTAAAACGGTGAAAGCCCGTCTCTACTAAAAATACAAAAAATTAGCCGGGCGTGGTGGCAGGCGCCTGTAGTCCCAGCTACTCGGGAGGCTGAGGCAGGAGAATGGCGTGAACCCGGGAGGCAGAGCTTGCAGTGAGCCGAGATCGCACCACTGCACTCCAGTCTGGGTGACAGAGCGAGACTCCGTCTCAAAAAAAAAAAAAAAGAATTAATTCTCCCCTCCAAACAAATCTTGTTTGTTTGTTGAGCTAGTTTGATCAGTCCTATTTGCCTTACAACAAAATACTTTCTAACCTGAATGACTTAAAAAATAAACTTGGATCAGACTAGGAAGACCTTGAGTATTAAAAAGTTTGAATCCAGAATACTGAAATTTTCTTCTTTGATACCTTTTTTCCTCAATCAACCCATTTCCCAGAATTTATCCAAGTACACTGAATCTCCCACTTACCCCAAACTTCCAATGTGGTGAAATATGATAAAATAGAGAAAATTTACTTTTAAAAATTTCATCAATTCCTTTTATTAATACATGTTTGCTCTTGAAAAAATGCAGTTTAAATTTGAGAATTTTGGTAAGCTTTTCCTGTAATTTTCAATGTGCTTATAAATAGAAGAACTTATACTGGAACACACTCATCCTTTTCTATGGGATCATTGTCAAACCCCCACTATTCAAGAAACCCAGTATAAATTATCATTTCTAAAAACCTCTAAGAAACTCAAGTTTTCTGAAGTGGTCTGTTCGGAGAATTGTGCATTTTTCAGTGATCTGTAACAATGTATTTTTCTTCCCACCATCTACTGCAGGTAGGTTCACAGGTGGCACCTGAAGAGCATTTGGGGATTTTACCATGCAATTTTAAATTATTTTATTAAAACAATCAGTTTTCACTAGCTGTAAAAAGATATTCCACTGTAAGTAGATACATTTGCAGTTATTTTGGAGGGAAAACTTCAAGACTAAATTAGTTTTTGAAACCCATCTTAGATTTTCATGTGAATTATATTCAGGAAAGAAAACAGTGACTTTTACATGACCATCTGTAACAGTTTGTGGGTAAAACCGAAGTCCAAAAAGTTGATTGTTTTTGAAGAATGAAAAAATAGTAAGTTACCGTATTTCTAGTATTACAGCTTGATCTGAATATGATAATCCTAATTGGAATGTTTTCTCATACGTATTTGAATTGAAGAACAGTTTTTAGCAAGGTACTTTAAATTTATTTCATAATACTAAAACACAGAATTCTTGTTTCAAAAAAGCAAATGATAAAAATAAAACTGTGTTTACATTCTATTCTGTTTCTAAATCTAAGTCAAACTATAAGTTAGTAAATTGATATTTTTAATACAACTTTCTTAACTTTTAATTTTGAAATAAGTTTAGATTCATGAAAAAGCTGCAAAGATAGCAAAATGAAGTCCCCATATACCTTTCACCCAGATTTCTTAATGTTAACATCTTACATAACCATGTAGCATTTTTTGAAACTAAGAATTAACAGTGGTACAATACTATTAGCTGAGTTAGACACTTCACCAGGTTTTCCACTCATGTCCTTTTCTGCTCATAGATCCAGTCCAGTATGCTGTATTGTATTTAGCTATCAAGTCTCTTTAAGTACCTCAAAACAGTGATGGTTTCTTGGTCTTTTGTCATTTTTCATTACCTTGACACTTTTGAAGAGTACATGTCAAATATTTTGTAGAATATTACTGTATTGTCTGATGTTTTCTCATGATTAGACTGAGCTTATGAATTTGGAGAACAATGCACCATAACATGATGTACATGATAGCAAAATGACTTCTTTCTGGTAAATATTAACTTTTATCACTTGGTTAAGGTAGTGTCTACCAGGTCTCTCCACGATTTTTCCCTTTCCATTTGCTAATCTTGGGAAGCAAGTCACTAAATTCAGCACCTACTCAAGGAATGAGGAAGTAAGCTCCCCCCTCCTGGAGGAAGGAGTATCAAATAACTTGTAATGATTAATAAATATTTGAAGGTAGACATTTTGAGGCTATGCCGATATCCTGATTTTCTTTAAAGTTCTACCCACTAACTTTGGCATTCATCAATAAATTTGCCTACTCTAAGGTATTGCCTACTCTATGGTATTGTAATTGCGATATTCTGTTCTCCTAATTTATTGTACATTTGTTACTTGGAATTCTTCTGTGCAGAAGATGTATCCTTCTCCACCATATATTTGTTTATTACTCATTTATATCAGTATGAATTTGTGAGTTCCAGCATCATAATCTATTTTAGTCTATTTTATGCTGCTCTAACAAAATACTGTAGACTAAGTAGTTCATAAAAAAGAGAAATTAATTTTCTCATAGTTCTGGAGGCTGGGAAGTCCAAGATCAAGGCACTGGAAAGTTCGGTTGTCTGGTGAAGGGTACTCTTTGCTTCCAAAATAGTGCCTTGTTGCTGCATCTTCTAGAGAGGAGAAATGGAGAAATGCTGTGTCTTCACATGGAGAAAGATGAAAGGACAAAAGGGCTGAATAATGCATGAAGACTCTTTTATAAAAGTATTGATCTCATTTATGAGAGAGGAGCCCTCATGGCCTAATCACCTTTAAAAGGTCCCCTCTTAATACTATCATATTAGTCGTTAAGTTTCAACACCTGAATTTTGAAGGGAATCCATTCAAACCCTAGCATATAATCCAATACTATCATTATTTGTTTATTGCCCACAGTGTTGCAGCTTTGGCCATTGGTGTCTCTTTCCATTTGGCTCAAATGTCCTTTTGACATTACCCTATTCTTTTTTTCTTCTTATGTACTTTCTTACTGCACCAGGCTCATCTTGTATATTCCCTGCCCCGTCCCTAGAATCAGTCATTTCTCTAAGAAATTTTATCTCTTTTATTAGAAAATGGTGTTTAGAAACCAAGATTAGGGTGCTAGGTGTGCTTATTGCTACTGGGGTGTCACTGCTTTCAGTACATCTCAGTGGCAGACCTAGAAAATATATGTGTGAATATTAACCTGTGTCTGAAGTTATTTCTGTATTTACCTGCCTGTATATATTTAAAATAAACATGAGATCAGTGTGCTATCTCTAACTCTGACAACATTTCCACATGCAAATTTTAAGTCAGCACAGATTTCATTCTAATATTTGTACCCTTAGACTTGAAGTGTTTTTTGTTTGTTTTAACTTTTAATTTTTTATTATATATATTTAAAGAGAACAACATGATGTTTGATATGCATCCTTTGATTCACTAAGAGGTTCAATCGAGTTCATTATTTAAAATATCTTAAATTTTACATTACATTGAGCTTATTTAACACGATTAGCAAATGTTATATTGTACCCAGATAATTACATTAACTATACATTCTTTCCAGAAGCATTTACTGAACACTTATTTAGCACTGAGAGAAGCAGCAATAGTAAGACTTAAAAGCCCTCTTCCCTCATAGAACTTTTATTTACAGAGTAAATGCATTATGTGCATTATTTTAATTGCCTGTAATTTATTGAGTTTTGTTGTATGCTTTATCACAAATGTACCCTCAAACTTCTTGCTCTCAGAATAGTTATGTTCTAAGGGGGCAATACAAAGGTATTATAAAAGTTTTGCCTTCATCACATGAACATATGGCATATCCATGTAAAATCCAACTTTTTAGGCTTAGTTTTTTTTTAATATTTGTTTTCCCAGTTTTATGTTTATTACGATAAGTATTTGTCATTTACACCTTTAAAAACTGATCACAACTGTCATGGCAACTTACATGATAATAGGACAAACAGACTTCTCAGCAATCTCAGTTGGAAATGAAGCCCTGATACCTATATTTGCTGTATATATTTGGACCCTTGGCTTCCAAACCCATACCCATCTGTTTAGATGGCAGATTGCCTACTCATATGTTGGCTGCTCTCTTGTACTATGACATGAGTTCCAACCAATGACAGCTAACAAAATACTTCAGGAGGCAGCTCTTCTTACAGGAGGTCCTTTCTCATGCCAGAGTTAGAGAAGCAGTTGGCATCCCGCATCCATTTAAACTTTGTTACACCTGTTGACACTTTCGTGCCAAAAGCAGACAATGTGACAAATGAACAACAGAAAGCACAAAGAATTTAATGAAACTAAAAAATAACCCTTCTTACAAATAGATGCTCAATTTCACTGCTGATTACTTGCACAATTGACATTTAATTAATGGTAAATAAGGATTGCCTACTAAGTGACCAGAAAACAGTGTGCACTAAGGTATCCCACATCACTGGGATTTTGGCCTTTATCACTCCATATTGTAAAAGGCAATGAAAGTCAATAATTACACTGAATACCTCTTTTGTCTATCCTTTAAAAAAATGCAGACACATGTCAATCAAAGAAGGTCCTTTTTAAGATAGCTTTCTTTTAACGGAGAATTAAGGTAATTATTCCAATGATTCAGACTCCCAAAAGCACTGAATTACTTAGAATTGTCTCTTTTCTAGAACAGGTGAAAGCTATGAGTGGGAGATGAGGGAGAAACATTGTAATACTGTCCCAGAACTTCATCTTAACAAACATCAGGTGACCATTAAAAACATATATATTCCAATAAAATATATGTTCAAATATAATTTAAAATGTTTATTTATGATTATATGCTTTATTTGTCTTATTTTCATTGCTCATCATTTTTTAATTTTGTTGTATATTTTATCACAAATATACCTCTAAAATATGTCTCTGTAGATAAAATGAATTGTGTTTTCAAACAGTGCTTTAATTATAACGTGCACAATTCTCCTCTTCCTCCTTGACCCCCCACTCTTCCTTAAACTGACATGAGGCCAGTACATCAATTTTCTATTCAATACCATGAATATGATTCTGGGAAACAAAAAAAAATTCATTTGTAATAGTAATGATAGGAAAATAATTAAACTGGCAATAATAATGTCTCAAAGGCTGCCAGGAGTGGGTGGGGTAACTAGTTCCCTGACATGCCTGCAAGAATCATAATGATCTCTTTCCTGTTTATTTCACAAGTCAAACAACAACCGCAACTAGTATTTATTGAGGACTTATTGTTTATCAGACCCTATACCAATTTCTTTTCATTCATACCTTATTGAATATTCAAAACACCAAGTGAGGAAGCCTTATCTAGATTTCACAGAGAAGTAAACTGAAGCACAGAGAGGTTAAATAGCACACCCCAGTACAGGGATGAGCAAATGGCACAGTGAGGCTTAAAATTCAAGCAGTCTGTCATTTGAGTCCCTAACCTTAACTTATATATAACTCCATCTCTTCTCTCACTACTTTTATTTTATACCTCACATCACAGTGTATATTGTATTTTTAAAGGTCTTCCAGCATACCATTACTTGATCCACTGCTTTTGCCTGGATAAATGCCCTCTCCCCATCCCATTCACCTCTCAAGGATAACTTCCACTCAAAGTTCCAAAATTACTATCACCCTCTTTCTTGGTTTGATATCACTGTCCTCCTTGATCCCTCAAATTTAGGTTCAGTGTTTCTTCTGAATGTTCCTATTATACACTACTTCTAACAGCATTTTTCATGTTGTATAGAAATTGAGAGAATTAATGTCTTTCTTCTGATCTAGATCCCAAATATTTTGAAAGGGAAGACTCCATCTATCTTGTTCAGTGTGTACCCGTAGCACCTATCAAGGTGAATAGCACCTAATATATTCTCAACAAGCATCTGTTCATTCATTCAGTCATTCAACACATACTGCATAACCTGAAATGTTCTAGGTCCTGGGAATACAACAATGAACATGACAGATAAAATGCTTGTCCCATGGCATTTACTTTCTTATTGAGTGTTATGCTAAGTAGTAAATAAATAGAATAAACTATGCTGTAGATGATGATAAATGTGATGGAGAAAAATGAGACAGTGAAGAGGGTTAGAAATTATAGCAGGGTTAAGGACTTTACATATGGTGGTTAAGGAAAGCTTCACAGGGAAGGTGACATTGGAGAAAAGACTGAAGGGAGTGTAATCATATCTGAGGAAAGAACTGTTCAAAGCAGAAAGAAATTGAAGGCAAACATCCTAAGGCAGAAGCGTAAAGTGACTCTTGGATTTAGCGATATGGCGTTCATTAGCAACCTTCACAAGAGCAACTTTGGGGGATTGATAGGAGTACCCTGACTGGAATGGAGACATGAAGCAGAGATAACAAGGAGCTTATCCATAAAAAGCATCACAGAAAGGGTAGTTGGAGAAGGAAGTGGGTTTATGAGAAGATTTTTTTAAGATAGTAGGAATAACAGCATGTTTGTATGATGGAGAAATTCTAGTTGAGAGCGAAAACCTGACGATACAGAAAAGACAATAGGATTACCACAGGTGTGTACTTGAATAGGTGGAATAAAAGGATGGCTTTAGATAAGAAGATCCCAATTAGCAGTTACTTTATGAAGATATTATAGAAGTGTATTTCTCTTTAATGTAACAGTCCAGATGGAACAGATCAGATCTATGATGTTGGGACCACAGGGTCAGGATCACTGGCTCACACTGGTTTCTTTTTTAACCACCATTAAGCTTGTTCTGTTCTACTTTATACAAAATGGCTCCTAACCACATTCTAGCAAGTGGGAAATGAAAAAAATGGGTGGAATGGTGTATATGTGCATGCTTTTTCTCTTCAAGGTCAAGACCCAGAAGTGGCATACATTACATTCCATGATCTTATGGCAAAACTGAAATGCAAGCCCATGTCTAATTGGAAAATGTAATTCTTATTCTGGCCTATGTGAGTTACTTAAAATTTGTAATTTTTTTTCCCCATAGCAGAGGACAGTAGAGATTTGGCAGGTGAGAAATGAGACTAACGATTGTCTCCACTTCATGAAGGAAAAGTGTGGTTCGTGTGCCCAGAGAAAGGAGACTTCTCGATGCCTCAGGAGGGAAAAAATTAATAGGGAAATGAAATCAAGTCTATGTTAACCCCAAAACCAATAAATCCCTAATTTTGTCAAAAATATGTTTAGCTCTCTTTCATGTCAAAATGAAATTGGTTAAATTATTTTGATCGTGGGATAACTAAAGCATAAGTAAACAGATCCAGGTTGAACCCCAACTCCTGTACTTATTATGTGTGTGACCTTAAACAAGTTACCTTATTGATTTAAGCTTTAGTTTCCTCCTGTAAGAAATAGGGTTAACAATAATACTGGCCTCATCTGGTTGTTAGAAGGACTGAATATAAAGTAGTTGGGCTGGCCATAGTAAGTACACGGAAATCATAGCTATTATTTCCTTAACCTGACAAAAATTTCTTATGCAAAATTGGAATCAGTGGTTTTTATTTTATTTGTTTGAATATCTACATAACAATGAAAATATTGAGTCTATCATGTACTTTCATTACAAAATTAGTATAAAGATAGTGTAAGTTATAAAGAAATTCTAAGATGTGACAGTAATAAGAGTTGCCCAATCATTCCTCTATGAAAGCTTTCTGACTTCTCAAGCCCACTTAGTAGCTCCTTCCTGAACCCTTCTAAATCCATCTTCTTTGAGTTTTTTATACTTTAAGATATTAATGCAACAATTATTAATTTCATGGTGATTTTTCTGTTTTCCTGTGTTTTCCCATTAGAGGCAAAGAAATAGTTTTGAAAAATATTGACAAAAAAGATAGCTAGATAGGCAGACAGACAGACAGACAGATAAACAACAGATATACAACAGATAGAGTTGTATAAAATTCAGTTCAAATTCTGACTCTATTTTACACAGATTTGTGACAAATTCCCTCTGACTCTCATTTTTTCTGTTTGTAAAATGGGAATGTTGATACCATCTTGTAACTGTGTTGTGATTTAATTAAATAGCAAATAATAATTTCTTTATTAGAATCCTAACATAATTAATTTTTGTTTAACCTATATCTCCTTTCACATGATTATACACTCTGTGAGGGCAGGGACATTGTATTACTCACCACTGCGTTCCCAATGTACATCCCACTGCACAGTACCTAGAATCCTAGGTATAAATAAATATCTGTGAATGAAGGCATAATGCCACTGATATGGTTTGGCTCTGTGTCCCCACCCAAATCTAATCTCAAATTATAATCCCCATAATCCCCATGTATGAAGGGAGGAACACAGTGGTAGGGGATTGGATCATGAGGGCAGTTTCCGCTATGCTGTTCTCATGATAGTGAGTGAGTTCTCACAAGATCTGATGCTTTTATAAGGGGCTCTTCCCCCTTTGCTCCTCACTCTTCTCTTTCCTGATGCCTTGTGAAGAAGGTGACTGCTTCCCCTTCTGCCATGAGTGTGAGTTTCCTGAGTCCTCCTTAGCCATATGGAACCATAAGTCAATTAAACTTCTTTCTTTATAAATTACCCAGTCTTGGGTGATATCTTTAAGCAGTGTGAAAATGGACTAATACGGCCATCGATGACAGTCTGACTTTTTTTTTTCAAATATTATTAAAACAAGACACACAGCCTGAAATCTTTTTACTTTCTATAATTCTGTTATGGGGTAGCATCTGCCATGATGCACACCCTCCACTTCATTATTTTTTGCTGAAAATGGGTGATCCCCTATCTTTGTTTATTTTATGTCAGGGTGACCTAACATATCCTTTACAGGCCGTTTGTATCGATGCCACAGGGCTTAAAGGGGTGCTGTGCAAAATTCTTGTATGCCTTCTGCCCATTGTGCTTGAATAACTGAGCAATTATTCTTACTGCACAATAGCCAGCCCAATGTGTCTGTTTTAATCTGAATTGTAGTGTGTATTGGTTAAAGAGAAAGCCTGGTCAAGCACCACCTGCTTCATGCTGAGAAGCTTTTACAATGAAGAAGAAAGATTCTGTGATGTTGGTAAGAATAACAGAAGGACTGAGTGTTTTTGTCTATGACTCCACCAATAGACCAGCAGCACCGAAGGATGGAAACTACTACTTCTCAGTGGACTATACACTTAACTTTTTATAAATGTTCTATTAAGGAATGAGAAATGAATTATTTTATATTTAGCCCTCATTCCCTTTGCTTAATCAAGATACTACATTCCATTTTGTGAAATAATATCTGATTGGTAGTATTTCTGAAGTGATTTGAGGCATTAATCCAGTGGACTGAGAAGGTTTCAATTTTTCTTGCAAACTACTTGTTAAATGTGTCTTCCATTATAAATCCCTATCTCTATTCCTTTTACAGCTCTATTTGAAAATTAACACTAATTTCTTAAATGGTGTCATAAAAAGAGCATATTTTACCTCCAAAAGAAAAATAAGATATAAAATAATTTTCAAGGAATCTTTCAGAAAAATATTACAAAAGTTTTCTTTTTAATTCTCAGCAGTTATAAAATACCAGTACTACATTATGGTTTGGTCTGCTCTAAAAGAAAGGGGGGAACAATAGAAATTGTTTATGATTTATGCTTAGGTTAGGAAAGAAACTATATTTTAAAAGTGTGTGCATTCCACAAATTTCACTCTCACTAAACCCTTTCCTCCCTTTATGAATCAAGATAAATCTCACTTTTACCCTGAAGGGAAGCTTTACATGTCACAAAAAAAGAAACTAGCTGAAAACAAGTGTTCTCTACAGCAACAAAGTAGTCTATATGTCTGAGGGCTTTTAGTTTTTTCAACAACTTTTTTTTTAAGATGGGAACATTTACTGTCTTGGTGGAGGTTTTGTAGTTATTTTTTAGTTCATATTTGTTACACTTTTGTTAGCCTTGAAAACAGTTACCATGGTAATAGTTCCATATATATCTAATGTTAGAGCTGAATTATAGAAAATCTTCCCACAGGGTTGCATACAATGCCATTGATGGGTTTCATCTAGCCTATTATTTAAAGCAGGAATTATTTTAAATAATATCAAATTGTTACATTCAATTCATGACTTTCTTTTGTAACTCTCAAGTTGGTGAAATCCTTTGGTGTGTAATTTTGGAAGAACTGTGTTTAATTTCAGTTTGTATTTTTAATCACTTTTAACTGCTTTTCCCTTTATGAATGCTATATAAGCTTAGATGTAGATGATAGTTTATTTTCTTTTAAATGCTCCTAAGGATTTATCAAAAATAATTATTTTAACATAAAATCTGTAGTAGATCATAATATTGGCAACTCCTAAGAACCCTTAGATATAAGAAACTCATTTTTTTCTAAAAGATACTCATAATATATGAACAAGAGTTATAAATAAATGAAACATGACCCTAGATCCACAGGCTTTAAAGGAACTTTGATAAGCCATCCAATTTAGGCTCCCAACTCCAGTCTTAACAGAAATTAAATCACCCTGTATAGCAGTATTCTAGAGAACATTCTGTAAAGATGACTCTTCTGCCCTCCACAATACTATACTTCAATGTTTCGCAGCTCTTATTTTTCAGAAAGCCTTCCCAGTATTTAACCACTTTGTATCTGGCTGCATTTTAACTACCCCTCCTCCGGCTCTTTGCCATATTTGCTCACTAACATCTATAAGATACTCAGTCGTGGAAAGAACTCAGAACTCAGGAAGTCTCTAATGTGTCTTAAATTAAAATTTTGTTAACAATAGCAACCTGAATATGAAGAAATGTAAAAATAACATGCATTGACAATTTGAGATTACTAAGAACACAAGGGTAAGTCTACCTACTGAATAGTTATTAAAAATGTTGGTTTAAAAGACTATTTACAAATGGTGAAAAGCCTTTTGTACATTGTAAAATAAAAGAAAGAGACAATGAAATTGTAATATTGTAATATTGTGATTATAACCAGATCTAAAAACATGTGACTATAGAGGCTTAGAATGAAATACACCCATTAATTAGTATTTTACGGTATTGAAATGTGAGTTTTTTATTCCATTTGCCAATTTGGGGCAGTTTATTATTTTATAATTTTTTTAAGGGAAGAAAAATAAAATACATGCATCAAGTCATACACGAAGCTAAGCCTACACCCATTTTCAACTTTTTCTCTCTTACTTGCCTTCACCTTGGAGACTGAGGGAGCTCAACACAATTTAGAGCCTTTCTCTCCCAGTCTCCAAAGCAGGAAACAATGATGGTGCAATAGAGCTCTGGAAAATGAGACATATGCAGACATCTGCTGGGGTATATCTGAGAAAACATGCTTTCCTCCTGAAAAGAAAGACTGATAACTGTTGGTAGTCTTTATCTTCTATTCACCCATCTATTTTTCCAGGCTTGAATGGAAACTTCATTCCTAAACTGAAACTTTTATCTAAGAACCATGAGAGAAAGTCTAATGCTGGCCTTGATATAATTTAGCTACTCAGCCAACACCAGCAATTTTGAGACTTCTGTAATAAAAGTAAAATAAATCTCTATTTGTTTCAACCACTACTGCCCAAGTAATCTGATTATTATAGCCAGAATATTTTCTTTTTTTATCCAATAAGGATAATATTATTGTGAGTCTGGCATCTTTAAGTCACTATGAGAAACCGTTTCACAAATTTAATCTCATTCCTCAAATTGTTGGATTGCCGAGTAACTTGAAAACTTTTGTTTTTCAATATATTATAGATATGTTATTTGCTATATTTACTATAAAAACTTAAGGAAAAGGAAAGTTTTTCAGCTGAAAAGATTTGTGTTGTAATTAGATATGAATTAACATGAAGATTTTGATGCTGAACAAATAAATGAATCCCATCAATGATTATGTTTCCCCTATTATAGCACTTTGTTTTAATATTAAGAGAAATAGTCTTGGCAAAATACAATTGTAATTTACAAAGAAAGTCACCAGCATTTGAGTTTTTCTTGTTTTTGATTAACGTTTAATAAGGTTCCAAGTCTGAAATCATCAGCAAGCCTGCTTCTTAAAAGAAATTTAAGTGACTGCATAGCTATTGTAACTGGCATTTTCATGGAAACTATTCCTCCTGATTATGTGTGCGTTTTATGTATTACTGGCCCATGTTACCAAGTTAGCTAATGCTAACATCAAGAATAAAATAATTAAGGTATTTTGTGCATTCATAGATGGATCAAAAGCAGAAAGAACATAAGCCAAGGAAATGTCCTCATCTTTATATAGTCCCTTTGAACTATATTAAAATTTAGGATCACTATTTTTATTTTAACAAGTAAAAGGAGATGCTGTCAGAATGAAGATAAGATTAGGATTCTATACCAAATGAAGTATTTCTGACTCCTAGTTCCTGTTCCATTCTTTATGCCAGAAAAGCAGCAAAGATACCACCCACATTGCTGCCTTACTGCTTTTCTGAAGGTCATTCAGGCAAAGGATTTCCAGTGGAATTCTCTCTAATATAAATCTATCTATGATCACATTGTTTTTCTTGGTGAAACCAAGGGTTGCGTTTCTTCATTAGAAAATTGTCGCTTTTCCACTTTTGCACATCACAGAAGCAATATCTTACTCTCCTTTTGCATGTGACACCCATGGGAACACTGAAATCCACAATCTCTGGAAACGTATAGAAGTTAGATCCAAATGCTTCAAAATAAAGAATCTAAGTTAAAAAGTCCATTGGCACAGGATGTATTTCCACTAATAATTTTGAAAACTATATTAATACTCCTCTGATGCTATCTTTTTTCTTCACAAAAGAACCCATTTTTCTTTTCACTTGCCTCTCAGGGGGCAGTTTACCATTGAAAAGTGATTTCTTAGTCAGGGTGTAATAAGCTTAACACAAAGGAGAAGAAAAGGGAACTATTGGATGGGTTTTCAATTTATGCTTTTGGTTAACACTATGCAGTATTTAAAATAGTTTCATTTAAAATATCACCTTTTAAAAACATTACTTTATAATTATATATTTATAATCTTATTTTTATTAAAATAAACAAGTTTAGGAACTAAGATCCATTAAAATCACCTTGGACTCAACTATAATTCTCAACATTTCTCATATGTTGAGAAAATAAATTAAAATAAAACTAACCAAAAAAGTAGCACTGCACAGGCAACAAAAGCAAAAATAAACAAATGGGATTACATCAAACTAAAAAGCTTCTGCACAGCAAAGGAAACAATCAACAGAGTGAAGGGATAACTTACAGAATAGGGAAAAACAAATTTGCAAACCACATATTTGGTAAGAAGTTAATATCCAAAATATATAAGGAACTCAAACAACTCAATAGCAAGAAAACAACTGAATTAAACATGGGTAAAGGACCTAAATGGACATTTCTCAAAATAAGGCATGAAAATGGCTAACAGGTATATGAAAAATGCATAACATCACTAGTCAGCAGGGAAGTACAAATTAAAACCACAATGAGATACCTCCTCATACCTGTTAGAATGGCAATTGTCTAAAAGACAAAAGATAAAAAGTTTTGGAGAAGAAGTAGAGAAAAGGGAACCCTTTCACACTATTGACAGGAATGTAAATTGGTACAATCGTTAAGGAGAACAGTATGGACATTCCTCAAAAAATTAAAAATATAGCTGCCATATGATCCAGTAATTCCATTTCTGAGTATACATTCAAAAGAAATGAAATCAGTATGTTAGAAGGATACCTGCACTCTCATGTTTATTGCAGCATTATACACAACAGCCGAGATATGGAAGATATACAAACAACCTGAGTGTCCATCAACAGATGAATGGATAAAGAAAATGTGGTATACATACACAATGGAGTACTATTCAGCACTAAAAAAGAAGGAAATCCTGTAGGTGAGTTAGCCAAGCACAAAAGACAAATACCACATGATCTCTTCACATATGGAATCTAAAAACCTGAATTCATAGAAACAGATAGTACAATGGTGGTTACCAAAAGCTGGAAGGTGGGAAATTGGGGAGTTGTTGGTTAAAAGATAAAAAATTTCAATTAGACAGGAGAAATAAGGTCAAGTTATCTATTGTACAATATAGTGACTACAGTAAATAACAATGTATTCTATTTTGAAAATCACTAAGACAGTAGATTTTAAGTGTTCTCACCACAAAAGATGATAACCATGTAAGTGATGCATATGTTAATTAGCTGGATTGAACCATTCCACAGTGTACACATATTTCAAAGCATCATGTTGTACATGATAAATATATGCAATTTTTGTTTGTCAATTTTTTAAAGCAGCAACATTAAGGAAAGTGAGGAGAAAAGGCCTCATATTTTAATATTACCTATTTAGGCATTTTCCTTATAACTACAACAAATTTCACCAGCAGCATCTTCAAAGATGTTTGTTAAGTAGCTCATATATTATTTGAAACTGTCCTTTTCTTCTTAGTCCTTGCTACAGAAAATTCCCCCAATACTATCTAACCTAGTGAAATAGTTATGCCTTAGTAGGCATAAATAAGCCCACATATGTATGTTTGTGTTTCAGCAGGGATTAATAAACTAAACTGATTCATTCTCTCTGTAAGGTAGAAATTCTTTCTTAGAAACAATTGAGTAAGGAAATATTTGATCAATTTGGCATAGGTAATTCCAGACAAATAAGAAAATAAATAATCTCCTATGTTCCTGTGAACACATAGTGATAGTTCCAAGAAATTAATTAAGTAAATTTTAACAAGCAGTATAATTATTTCTGTTAGGTAATCCTTAATCTCATCTATGAAATGGAAAGGAAAGAAATGCCTTCCTATAACAGGAAGAGTGAGAGAATAAGAGGTATAAAAAGTTGAGATGTGTCTCTTTTCCGGTTAGCTCAGTGTGAGAAGCCATGAGCAGCAAAATCTCTTGAGACACCCTGTACGAGGCGATGCAGGAAGTCCTGCAAGGGAACCAGCACAAGGGCCCCAAGTCTGGAGACAGTGGAGTTGCAGATTAGTTTGAGGAACTGTGACTCCCAGAAGGACAAGCGCCTCTCGGACACCGTCAGGCTTAAGTCCACTCCCCGCCCCAAGTTCTCCGTGTGTGTCCCGGGGTACCAGCAACACTGTGACGAGGCCAAGGCCGTGGATATCCCCCCCATGGACATCCAGGCACTGAAAAAACTCAACAAAAATAAGAAACTGGTCAAGAAGCTAGCCAAGAAGTATGATGCATTTTTGGCCTCAGAGCCTCTGATCAAGTGGATCCCACAAATCCTGGGCCCAGGCCTAAATAAGGCAGGAAAGTTCCCTTCCCTGCTCACACACAACGAAAACATGGCGGCCAAAGCAGATGAAGTGAAGTCCACCTTCAAGTTCCAAATGAAGAAGGTGTTGTGTCTGGCTGTGGCTGTTGGCCACGTGAAGATGACAGAAGATGAGCTTGTGTAGAACATTCACCTGGCTGTCAACTTCTTGGTGTCATTGCTCAAGAAAAACTGGCAGAATGTCCTGGCCTTATGTATGAAGAGCACCATGGGCAAGCCTCAGCACCTGTATTAAGGTAAATTTGAATAAATTCTACTGCTACCAAAAAAAAATTGTGATGTCTTTCAGCAGAATAATTTTAGCACCTGTGTCATCTCTGGCATTTTTCTACATACTAGCCACTGAGATAAATTGGAGAGTAGGGTGTGATAGAAGGAAGAACAACTTAAATATTTCTAAATTTTAATTATTCTGATTTAAAAGATTACAAAGTTGAAATAGGTCAAAATTAAAACTCTGAGAAAGAGTTCCCCTTTTTTTTCATGTATGAGAAATGAAACAGCATCAGGTAAAATGGGGTTTACTATGTTTGCAAACTTTATTCGAAATTAGCTGTTTCTAGGGAGCTAAAATATTTCAACCAGTGCCAAGAGAGAAGGGAGGAGCCTTTGTATTTTGAAAGAATAATGAAACTAAAGAGTTGCAGCCAGATTTTGAAGGGGAATCCAAATGCTGTTTGGGGAAAAGATGACTAAATGAATTACCAGTGGCTATTTGTCACCTCCCAAAGCTCTGTTGCAGAAAGACATTACTGAATAGCTTTTATAATCTTTTTTCTTATCCTTTTGTTTCAAATCAAGTCAAGCAGAATATAGTTAAAGGCTTAATTTTCACTGAAATGTTCTGTGTGAAATTAGACCTTCTGAATCCAACTTTTCCCAGCCGCCTTTTTTTTTTTTAAGCAGTAAGTAATCAGTGTTTAATTACTTGACTTTTACATGGTACAACCTTTGAGACCTTGCTGACTTACTGAGGCTTCAAGGTGTATTGTTCAGAATGTTCAAAGACCCTGTATGTCTTGTTAGCATTAACAATAGTAAGATTAGAAATGGAGAAAGTGGACTGTAACATGCTCTTTGGGTACACCATTGCACACATGATAAAAACCTCAAATCATTTAACTTTTGATGTTACCAGCCACAAGGTAGAAAAGGAAACATAATTCTGTGCTTATTTTTTTACTTATGATTGCAGTTTTGTTACTAACGACTGGAGCTTGAGGCCCTCAGATGAAAGATATGTCTTTGTGACTATAAAACAGAAAATGAAGGCAAGAGTTGGCAGAAATTTTTATTCTATGAGAACAGACAAATATATAATTCAGAACCATAATATGTGCTTTAGTGATTATTTATAAGCTATATATATGTTAAGTGTATTCCCTCTTTTAAGGTTTTGCCGATGGAGTCTATAAGTGAGAGACTTCACACCTACCCAAATTAAAACTCACACTACTTTAAAATTGTTTCACAGACTTGATCTACGTAAAAATTATCATATTAATAAAGCTTATTTCTTAATTTTTAATCAAATGTCAAGACACCAAATACATTAATATAAGGAAGAGAATTATAGAGTGCTCCGTTTATACCAATAATACATCAAAGACGTCAGTGTGATACATGGAAAAAATTAATCCAATGACCTTGTGTCGTTTTAAACATACGTCGTTTCTATCCTGCCTACACCAAAAAAAATTTAAAAGAATTTGAGATTCATTCCTGTTTAGTTTGCTTGCTTGTGCTGCTATGACAAAACACCACAGACTAGGTAATTTATAAATAATAGAAATTTATTTCTCAGTTTTAGAGACTGGGAAGTCCAAGATCAAGGCACCAGCAGGTTTGGTGTCTGGCGAAGACCTGTTCCTCAAAAATGGCACAGTCTAGGTGTCATGACATGGCAGAAGAGCAGAAGAGAACAAACTCACTTCCTTAAGACCTTTTATAAGAGCCCTAATCCCATCCATAAGGGCTCTTCTCTCGTTAATCACTTCTTAAAACCTATTTATGCCTAGTGTTCCATTACTGAAACTCTAAGCATGTGGGAGTTATTTATATCCTACTGCTCAAGGTCATCACTAAGGTCCGATTACAAAAATTCAAAAAATTGCAACCTCAGGTATAAATGGGTTAAAGGCTCCTGCCTCTAAGTACTATCACATGGGCAATTAAGTTGCAGCATATGAATTTTGGGGAAGACATTCAGATCACTCCAATTGCCCACAAGCACAAATACATGTATAATAAAAGATCAAATAGAAATTTAAATTAAAAATTCTCGGAAATAATGACTGTCTTGGCACAGGCTTGCAAATATGGAGTTATTGGTCACATTTTGATCTTTCATGTTTGATTATTACTTGTGATAATTTATGATCTCTTTCTGGTGTTTCCTTTTTCAAAAAAATTTTTAGCCTCTAGGGGAACATGGTAGTAGCCCATCCTACCATAGGGACTAACCACATTCATAGTAAGTAGACAGTGTTGCTTCTTTTTTGTTTAAAGATAAACTGCTAATTTTCTTCTTATTCCTCGTCTATACCAACAAAGAGAACTAATGTACATTAGATATATTTGGGTGTTGTCATAATTTTATTCCATTTTGCTTTCCTATATTTTCTGATTTTTTGCAATAATTATGTATTTCCTTATCATCAGAAAAAGCAATAAATGTGGTTCAAATAATTGTTAAAACTATTTAAAGAGGAACAATCCAGAGAAAATACATTTGTTTTCGCCTAGAATTAGGTTAATTTATGTGGAATGAGAAACTTTGAAAGAAAAAAGTGCAAATCAACTAAAAGTGAGGGTTTGAGCATGCATATTCCTTTTTTAGTGTGCTTTTTATAGCACAACCAGTGATACAATGATAGCCAATTCCATAGAGTTGCCACAAGGTTCAAGTGAGATAAAATGAATGCACTAGCACTGAGATTGATGGGATTAAACATCTGAAAGGTGGAACAGGAAGAGAAGGAAGAGCAGATGGAGGTGAAGACAGAGACAGAGTCAGAGACTGTGAAGGAGACAAAGATGAAGACACAGGCCCAGACCACCCAGACCAACCCTAAACTGTACTGTATTACGTATTGCTGCTTTTCTTTCCCCTTGCAGCTGTAAGTTACGTATCTGAATGATATGTGCAATTTTGAGTGTTCTTTAGTTTTTATATACTACCACTGCTACTATTTATAGATGTCTTTGCCAATTTAGGCCTTTTTCACAAAGAGAATCTCACGTAATCATTACAGGTGCCATGTGAGATGGACGCTTTCTCCATTTTAAAGATGAAGAAGCTGAGATTCACAGAGCTTAACTAATTTGCCAGAATTCACACAAAACTAGAAGAGGTTCAGATAATTTAATCTCCAGTCTCTTTGTTTATATAGGACTTTTAAAATCTTAAGATAATTTCTATTTTTCCTTAAAAATTTCTCTTATTGTTGTTCTCAGGGTTAAAGTAAAAATTTTAAAAACATATATGAGGAAGTAATATGCACAGCACCAAAAATCTTCATCTGAAACTCTAGTCTTTTTTTCAGGTTACAGTACAAATGATTGCATAAGTTTAATAGGGGCAATGAATTTCTTTTTTAATGATTTCAACTAAAATGAACAATTTTATTTTAGCTATACTCACTTCAAATATGGAAATTCTGGTCCCATTCTTTCAATTCTTTTCAAGAAGGATACTCTAGAATTATTTCATTGTTGTTGATTTTGAAATGTAAATAAAATTAGGAAAATAATGAGCAAAGCAATCTACATTTTTATTCAGAATTTGTTAATTTTATTAAATTTATATCAGATATATTCTTTTTTCATGACATTGGAAAAAATATTTCTTCTTTTCTGCATCCTTTTTTTTGTACCCAAAATAACCTTTTTGGCTGCCTAGTTTATCTGCACTTGATGGATAAAAGAAAAAAAAAACTAATTTGCTGTTTAACAAAGGGAATAAAGCACCATTTTGCCAGTAAAACTTTTTAAATTTATTGAACAATTCTTCCACACTTTATAAATTATTTTTATCTAATTGTAGCTACATTTAAGTTAATTTAAAGCATTTTCTCAATAAAAATGTAATGTTTATATTTTTCTATTATTTCCAAATGTTTTGTATCAATTTGATAATTGATTAATCACCAAATTGGAAAATTGTCATTTTCTTTGTCAATTTTCTGGAAAAAAAAATGTTAATTTTTTTTTCCTTTTTTAAACAAACAAATGCAACTGGTTTACTTTAGTTTGAAGCTTGACCTAACTTGGAAATAAACAACTGGCCTAATCATGTATACAGTGGAGATATTTAATGAACACCATGTAAAGTTTGCCTTGATGGACTATGACATAGAAACACCCAGATGTGTTCTTGTGTTCATGTGAGAAGTCACTGAGGCAACAGCAGTTTACATTAACCATCCGCCTAACACTAGTCGATCCTTATGTCACAATCCAAATTGGTGATAGAGGTTGTGCAATGTGGGAAGTAAATTAAAACGTTCAAAAGCTCTCCTTAGTTTGCATTTCCTTTTTGGCTGCTTCCTGTTGTTTTTGTTTTTCTTCAGGGTCTAAGAATTTCCCCTGGGGATGGGGAGAGAGTGGTTGGGGGAAAGCAAGGGAGGGTATATATTTACATTGTGAACAAAAATGAAGACAGATAATCTTTTCTTTCTAAAGTACAATAGAGAAATAGATATATATATCAATGACTTGGAGTGCCCTACCTGAATGACCAGAAACAAAAGTTACCTGTACCTTTGGGCTGCCAGGCTGTGATAAACTATAAAGGGTTTCTGTTCAAAGGTGATTTAATACTGTTAACAGGGAAAGAAGTCAGCAGGGCATATCCTTTGGAGACTAATATTCTTCAATCTGAAATGAAGTTTTGGTTAAGGTCTCCTAAAGAGACTTTTAGAGATTGGGAACCTGCATGTTTTTGCAATGGAATTTGACAAGCGTGGCATTTCTTACATAGCAAGCATCCCCGGTACCATTCATCGGAGAATCTTAGTTGCTTGTGGTTTTTGCTAAATTATAAGTTATTTGAAATACATAATTGTTTTTAAATTTTAAGTTGATATATATTTTGAAGTATATGTACGTGTGTGTGTGTGTGTGTGTGTGTGTGTGTGTGTGTGTATGTTGGAGAGAGGGAGATAGACTTATAAATTGAACGCTTAGAAAATAGAAAGCAGTAAGACCTTTCTCTTTTTTTCCCAAAGCAGATTTTTAAAGTTAGTTGAAATATTCTTAAATCCTCTTAATGTTACCAGTAAATTCTGAGTATATGTCACATAAATGAGAGTTTCTTTCTCCTCAGGATAAATTTCCAAAAAAATATTTTTTGATATATACTATTTTGAGTTTCCTAATTTGCTTCTGACTGGATAATTTATAAATTTGAACCCAGAGCTGCTCAATTTTAATAGAAACTATTAACATTTGTCTTAATCCAGAAATAATATTATTAACATTTTACATGTAATATATATAAGTATGTATATATGCAATGCCAATCTTAATTTGTGAAGAATGTCTTTTCCTGTGTGTATAGGAAAGCAAAATAATATATTTTTTCAAAGTTTGGAAAACACAATTTGATATTGTGGTGATAAAAAATGAGACTGTGCTCAATCAAAAGATGACTTCCTAAACAAGTTATTTAGCTAAAATAAAAACATTACTTAATTTTGCCCCAATTAGATTCATGTAAAGAAAAAGATCACTTCTCTTGTGAATAGGCAAATGCAATTGTATCAAGGATAATTTAAAATATATTTTTTATCCAAATCTTTTTTAAACTTTTTCTTCTTTTCCAGAGGTGAAATAAATGTTACAAGACATACATGAAATAAAATGTTGTACTGAAATATCTATTAACAGATTACTTAAATTGGCTGCATGCCAGCAAAGAAACATCTTGTCTTAAAACTTCTTTTGGATGGGAAGAAATTTGATTCAGAAATAACTTAACAGAAAATTACATTTGGCTAATCATGTTCTAACATAAAGCCATTCACATCAGAATTTATTTTGTAATTTTGTAAAATATATTTTGCTTTTCAGGCCAGTTTTGTTTGTTGGTTAAGTTTTCTGTCATAAAGGCATAGAGCATTGTCTTTGGAGGCATCAAATGGTCAATGTCTATACCTGGAATCTCCTGCTTCTAAACTGAGGAAACTCAGACTCAAACTAACAAGTTCAGTTATTAGTTTGCCGAGGACATAGTAAACGCTATGTAAATATTACCTTTTTTTATATTATACTTTAAGTTCTAGGGTACATGTGTACAATGTATGGGTTTGTTACATATGCATACATGTGCCATGTTGGTGTGCTGCACCCATTAACTCGTCATTTATATGAAGTATATCTCCTCATGCTATCCCTCCCCTCTTCCCCCACCCCATGACAGGCCCCCGGTGTGTGACAGTTTGCTCAGAATGATGGTTCCAGCTTCATCCATGTCCCTACAAAGGACATGAACTCATCCTTTTTTATGGCTGCATAGTATTCCATGGTGTATATGTGACACATTTTCTTAATCCAGTCTATTATTGATGGACATTTGGGTTGGTTCCAAGTCTTTGCTATTGTGCATAGTGCCGCAGTAAACATACGTGTGCATGTGTCTTTATAGCAGCATGATTTATAATCCTATGGGTATATACCCAGTATTAACTCTTTTATCTGGAGGTATTGGTTTTATAAATGGGAAATACTACATCTAAATTCAGTTTGTTTTTGTAAATTCCTATTATTTCTGCTTCTTAGTTGAAACATGACCCATTAATTTATGTTTGCCTTATTAAATGTATTAATTCTACATATAAAAAGAAATATTCGTTGATGATTATTTATTATATAAGTATTAATGAATATAAGAAAAGGCTCAAGAGTTAAACGTTTGACTAGTTTTTGTTCCATTCCCCATTCATCTTTCCTGCTAATTTTTCAGTCCCTTTTAACTTTGGAAGGAACTAGTCGATGGCTTTTACCATCTCTCTATCTGTCCATCTATTATTTATCAGTCTATATCCAGGGTGCCTATTGTTGCTGCACTGATATCCTGTCTAGTGCATATTGCAAACTTCAGAGAAGCAGGCCCAAAGAGCAAACTAGCAGAAGGCCTTGATTTAGCAGATCGAAAGGGAAAAAATTCTCAGGCATGAGGGGCT
The DNA here is from genome assembly GCF_028885625.2 of Pongo pygmaeus. NCBI lineage: Eukaryota > Metazoa > Chordata > Mammalia > Primates > Hominidae > Pongo > Pongo pygmaeus. The sequence continues at coordinate 148,917,666 of NC_072373.2, read as the reverse complement.
TTGTTGTCTAGTGAGATAACAGAACAAAGAAAACATAGATGAGCCACAAAAGTTCTGAGAAATAGGAAAAAAAGTAGGATACTTAAGTAGTATTGTCAAATTTCTGAGTGTAGAAAGAAAACTGATGTCACCTCTACAAACCAGGTAGTTTCCCAAAGAAGTTGCTTCTAATCAAATCTTCACTGCATTCAAAAATGTCTTTCGAAGTAACATTTTGCATTGGTAGAGGCATTTTATACTACGTGTTTGTAAAATATTTATTTTGGAAGTCTCACATTTGGGGAATTTCATAAAGATCCTTTCTAACTGAGCATTTTCTATAGGAGGATATAGGTTTATTGGATTAATAAAAGTATTTTAAAGCAAAGTTGTAACCCTCATAAATTAACAAATATTTTACCTACTTATTGATCAAATCATTGACAAAAAATTGTATGAGTTAATTACAATTATAATGAATGAATGAATTCCAGGTCACAGAGGCTCATGAAGCATAAATAACTACACTGACAATCACAGCTAATATATGTGCCATGGGTAAGATTCAAGTGCAGATCTAAGGAGATAAGTAAAGAACAAGTTACAAAATGTGTGTGTGTGTGCACGCACAAACACGCAGGGTTGCAGGAGAGGGAGGTTGGAGGAAGATCCAAACAGGCAGACATAACCCCAGGTGAAAAGAAGGTGGTGAACTTTTGAACCCTACTTGCATACAGAGCATACGATATTACCTACCCACCCAATTCTGCAGGTAATACAATCACAGTTCGCAGTGTAAATGTTTAATCCCATTGGTGTGCACTTCAAGTAAGAATTATTTCATTGGTATTAGTTCCTTATTTTTTCAGTTGTTTCTAAGTTGTTAGAATATTTGTTATCAACAATATTACTTTGGGCTTCTATGCTTTTAAAGCATAAGGACCATTAGTTTAATTTTGCAATGAAAAACCCCTACTAATATACCAAGAATATAGAGTTGCCTAATATATGTTTTTTAATTATAAGGGCATTTTCTGCTTCTATTTCCCAAATGTAAATAAAATGTTTTGTTATTTAATTTAATGTGAATTAAGTAGTTTGTGTTGTCTGTTAATGATACAAAATTGAATAAAATAATTCTTTTTAGAGATAAAAATCTCTAAAGATAAATCATTCTTTTTAGAGATAAAAAGTTACTTTGTTACACCTTTTACTTCATAGGGCACAACTAAAAGAGAAAAGCAAACCATGCATTGTTCTTCTGATATTCTTTGTTCTCTCTAGGATAATCTGCAAGTTCATTGTATTTTATCGTTTTTAAAAAATCTTTAATACCAGTCAAACTTGGCAACTTCTACCAAAAAGTAAGATAATCATTTTCGGAGAAATTGTGGGTTAAAGAACATCTACTTTTTCTCCTTGTCTTTGTCAATAATATTACCAGAGTGGAGGGAAAGAGTGTTGATTTAAAACATGTTAAGTACACTGGTAAAGAGTAACACCCACTAATAATACTAGTGTTTATTAGTAATAATTATTAATTTTAATAACAATTGCTTCTGACTTTCCAGAATTTGCTGTGGATTATTTCATTTCTCTTCTCTGTTTACCCTCCCATTTTACAATTGAGAAGAGAGGCAAAGAGAAGCCTTCCAGCCAAGATAATAAAACTAGTAATTATCAGAGATACAAGCCTTATATGAGGCCACATGACTTGACATTGCCTTCCTCTGTGGAATGTAATTCTTTGTGATTTAAACCAATAACAATTGCATTTCCTATCAGTGTTCTTTGTTTTCTGCTTAAATTATTTAAAAATCAGAAATAATAAACAAAACTATTAAAATTATGAAGTAAATTGAAGGGTTTCTCTGTAATGCATGGCATTCATTTGTCACCTAACCTCAGATTTATATATATTTATAGATTTAATTGAGACCACACTGTACAATACAAAGTTGAAAATAGAAACTTAGAGGTGAAACAGTCACAGATGAGTTGTGGTACAAGATACTACGCTCTATGTAGCTAAAAAATATTAAAATTTAACACATTAGCATCCCCATATCGAATACATTTTGTGTTACATTTAAGAATATTGAAGAATATTCAGAAAGCACAGTGGAAGATTCTTATAAAATATATTCATGCTTCTGGAGAACTAGGGTAAATTAGTTATGCAACATACACACCAGTGTGAAGCAATTTATGAAAGCATTTAAGTTATATTTCTGGAAAATGTGTGGCTGCTTTCATACACACACACAGACACACACACATACACACAGTATTTAATCCTACATAATACATATTATTTATATAGAGTACAAGCACACAATACTTTGTATAAATATATTATCACTATATAGTTAGATTTATAGAATATATTTTAAATATGATAAATGCATATACTATAAAACATATTACATATTTTGTTTAATTGTGAGTTGCTTTGTTTCTTAATTCACATGTGATACATATACATGTCATAATTCAATGTTATATATAATAATTGTAATTAAATACATTTTTGTAACTGATCATTTTTTAAATTACAGTAAATAATTGTCCCAGTTCAGCATTTTTACTAGGAATATTTGTTATCTCTAAGTATCTGAAAAAGATTTTTAAATATTCTAAAAGCCAGTCAAAATGCATTTGGGGTTTTCTTCAATCTAGTAGGAAAAGAGAAAGATTTGATTTATAATACTGCAAATTTAATCCTTGTAGAATGACTTTTGGTAACCCTTTTTTCGCTGTGTTAGTTTGCAGAATTAGCTTGAGTTTGTTCAGCTAATTCCTAGCCATTATAAAATGTTCCAGCTCTTTCCGATTTCCATATAACTTCTTAATTTAGTGACCTTTACTGAAGAATTCCAAAGATTGAGTTATAGCATAAGCAAAGTTTTTTATTTTGAATTCTACTAAGCACAATACATATTTGTGCCATATTAGAAAATAAATGCAATTTTTTAAAAAATTAAGTAAACAGCTTTTCATTTGGTTATCACCAGTAGTATTTTAAAAGTCTTTATCAAGTATAAACCTTTATTTTTGCATGCTGGCACCTAGTACAGTACCTCGCTTGTAGTAAATACATAATAAATATGTATTGAATAATTTCTTTTATGTGGATATTAATTTTATTGGAACCCAGATACACAGAAAAGTCTGTAGATAGAATGTCATTTTTGCTCCTAATGTAAATCTAAATGATTTGAAAAAGAAAAGGCAAAATTTTATACGTAAATCAAATTACATTTCTTAATAAGCTTCTCCTTTACAAACTTCTAAAATAATTAATAAAGCAATTATGAATAATGTTAAATTTTTCAAGAAGTTCAGACCCTTTGCAGCTAAGTTTAAACCAAATTACTTCCCATGAAAGACATTAAAGAATCATTCCCAAGCTAATCATTATCCATGAAAAATAATATCATAATTGAGTAATATAGTCCATTAACACAGGAATTTTCCTTTCTTAACTACAAAATGCTATTTACTATTACTTTGTTGTATATAATATTTTGTCAGGACATGCCAAATGTCAATTCTGCATGTATATAACCTCTCCTTTTATTCCATAATAAAATTAAATATACATTTTGAGTCAATATAATCCTTATAGTCAAATGTCTGCAACCATCAAACATTTGTAACCTGAATGTGTTTACTTACATATGTCCCATTGCTAAATAAGACATTATTTTTTTTTCTATTGCAAAAGACATGAAAGCGAGAAGCAATTATCTAGGTTTCATGTTAAGCCTTTGGCTTAATCCAGACATTATGTACTATTGGTAAAAATCAAAAAGGGACTGATGTTTTGAGTAGGGGAAAATTAATACACTTAAACAGAATTATTTGTATTACAAACTCTATTTCCCTCTTTTTATTTTTCTTCTTCACTTTGGGCAAACATATTAATCTCTAATTTTTAATTTTTGTGGGTACATAGAAGGTGTATATATTATGTGTTACATGAGAGACTTTGATACAGGCATGCAATGTACGATAATCACATTAGCATAAATGGGGTATCCATCACAAGCACTTATTCTCTTTATACATGTCAGAATAAATTACAATATTTTACATAAACCAAAACTGTATGTTTAAATTTTGCCCATCTCACATTTTGCAGTTGGGGTCCAGATGCTATCTATAAATTTCTAATAACAAGCCCACAAATTACTATCACAAAAATAAAATCCTAATTAATGTATAAGTTAATAGTCCTTCCTTCATAAAAATGACTGGGTTTGCTTTAATCTCGTTTTCCTGTATTATTTCTCAAAGATAATGATGGCAGCAGTGGCCCCTCTGGAGTGGCCACTGCGAAGACACTGGCTGCAGCAGGAGAGGTGCAGCGAGGGTTACACACTCCATGGGGGCCATGGGAGCCAGGAGCAGGCAGGAGCTCTGCCCCTTTCTGGGAGCAGCTGCAGCCACCCAGCCATGGCTCTAGACCCAGGCATCCCTGCACTCTCAGGGGCATGGGAAGCTCCTGCCCTTGCAGTATCCAAAGTGCCTGCTCCTGCTGTCTCGCCTCTCCCAACTCCCAGCACCCGCTCCAGTGCAGAGCAAAGTTATGGCTGAGCCTAGGCACTGTTGTGGCTCGGCTGGGTGTATGCATGCTTGGGGTAGCACTGACACGCCAGCCCCCTGACTCCCTGGGGCACTCCCTCTGGCCTTCAGGTGCTGACAAGTGTGGGAGGGAGGCCAGGGGTGGCTGAGGGTGGCTTGGCTTTGGCCTGCAGGCGCCCCTCGGCACCAACAGCCTGGGCTCCGTGGACAGCATGTTGATGGTTGGGGGCAGATAGGTGCCTGGGCAGAAAAGGGCGGGTGCCTGGTAAAACCCCACCTTCAAGCTAGGAAGCCTGGGGGCCAGGCTGCCAGTTGCAGGTGGAGTCCACTGCCCAGAATGAGAACTTATGGTGCTTTTTCCAGGTCTGCCCATGGCCACCCATGGACCAATCAGCATGCACTTCCTCCCTTCTGAGCCCATAAAAAACCCAGACTCAGCCAGACTCAAACAGATGTCAGGACTACCAGCTGCCAGGAAGGAAGGAGCTACCCACTTCAGGTGTCCTCAACTTACTGGGACAACCTACCTGCAGAAAGGAGCTATCCACTACAGGTCTCCTCAGGGCTGTTCTGTTGCTTAATGAAGCTCCTCTCCACCTTGCTCACCCGCCAGTAATCTGAGTACCTGATTCTTCCTAGATGTGGGACAAGAACTTGGGAGCCACCAAATGGTAGGACTGAAACAGCTGTAACACAAACAGGTCTGAAACATGACCCTGCTCGCCCCTTTGCCAGCAATGCGAAGGAGAGAAGAGAGAAGGAGCAAAGAACTGTGGCCCTTCAGAGAGCCCACACCCAGGAGCTCCCCAAGCCAGGCCTATGACACCCTCTTTGGGGCTCTGCAGTTCCTGGCATCACCAGGCTTCTGGACACCACCAGGTTCCCAGTGCTCACAGTGGAAGCTGCTCACAGTATGCCTGGTCCAGTCGCAGCCTCACAGGCAGTCAGCGCCTATGCTGGTGCTGCCACAGCCAGTACACCTGGCTATGCACAGTGACCAGACTCTGTGCTCACTCAGACACCCCTTGCCACTCCACGCCTGGCTTGTCCTTCACAGACACGGGATCCAGGCCAGTAGCATGAGCCAAGCACAGACTGATGGACTGAGTGGGCAGAATGAGCCCAGCAGCCCAAGCAAAACTCGGGCAAAGGTGCCACTGGACACAGGGGATTCTGGCTGGAGAAGCAACACCCTAAGGATCCCGTGACAATAATATTTTATGTTCTTTCTTAGAGTCTCTTAGAAAATATTATCTTGTATTCAGGCACTATTTTACAATGTTTTAAAAGTTCCAATATTTAATACTTCACTGAACTTTTAAAAATGTGTTAAAATAACTCATTTAGCACTTTTCTATGTGGCTACACCCTACATTGTCAAAGTAGACATAATACTAATTTGAACAATGTTATGATTATGAAACTGTATGCTACTTCTTTCAAGAGAAGTAAAATGACAGAAGTTCTCTCACAATATATTTAAAATCACATTATTATTGACATTTGGTGGGTGGTTTATATTTTCAAATGGAAGAGATATCCACTCAATGTAAAGATAGATCATTACTTTTCAGAAGAAAAAGTAAATCAAGGTGATCCTTTTAGAGTCATATTTCTGCAATCATCAGGTATTTATGAACCGAAATGTCTATACTTGTGTCTGTCTCATTTTTGAACAGGATGTTATTCAGATCCCATTACTGAATAGGATTTCTTATTGCAAAAGACATTAAACATATTAAAAGTTACTAAGTTTTTAAGTTGTCTTTAATTCAGACGTTAGATTTCTTCTCTTAACTGCTTAATAAATTTATAAAGCAATACTTTCTCAAATACTTTGTTACCTTTTAGAAATTGTTAAGGTCATTTTCTGAAGCATTTTGTACTGACAGAAAGTAAATATCTTAGAGACAAGAATAGTTTATGCAAATTTACTTCTCTCGGTGTCTGAATATTTTTCACAACTTTTGGCAGTTAAACTATAAAGTATAATCATAAAGCTGGTGCTTTTAAAGGATGCTCAGAAGGATTGTCATTGTCATTGTGTGGACTAAACATTTTTGTAGATTTAGGGTTTTGGAATGTTAATACAACTTAGAGGAAATAAAATAATCAATAAAATGCAGCATTGACTGGTAGAAACAGCTACAACTAAAATTTTGAAAAGTTGAAAGACTCTACATATTAAATGTTGGTCACCTTCCTAAGTAAGCATTCCTTTTATCTTGTTCTTTCATGATTGCTCTGCTTAATGTCTAGTATAAACTCAAGCTATGAAGACCATTGAATAGTTGGTTGTCTCTGGTTGTGGTTGTCTCTAAAGGAGACTGCTCCAGAATAGACCCTTCCACTTGGTTTATGTGGCCTTTCACATATCTGGCAAAGCAGCTGTTTCAATCAGCATTCATGGCACCTTTACACTCTGATAAATCTTCATGAGATGTGACATTATAATGTCCTTTAATCTCTACTAAATTAAGTGTCAAATGTTGGCTTTAAAAGTATATATTTAGGGCCAGGCACGGTGGCTCACGTCTGTAATCCTAGCACTTTTGGGGGCTTAGGTGGGTGGATTGCTTGAGTTTAGGAGTTCAAGACCATCCTGGGCAACATGGTGAAACCCCATCTCTACCAAAAATACAAAAAATTAGACAGGCATGGTGGCATGCACCTGTGGTCCCAGCTACTCAGGAGGCTGAGGTGCAAGGATTGTTTGAGACCAGGAGGTGGAGGTTGCAGTGAGCTGAGATTGTGCCACTGCACTCCAGTTTGGCTGACAGAGTGAGACTCTGTCTCAACAACAACAAAAAAAGTATATATTTAGGAAGACCAGATTAAACTATTTCTCTAGCTTTCTCATAAAGTGTCTAACTTTTCGTATCATGTTTTCCAAAGTCTCTAAAGTTTTGTTTTGTTTTTGTTTTCAGAAACATCACTCCCAAAATATTGATTTAACTCCTTGAAAATGCAGTTGTCACTGTAGAAGTACATATATTTTATAACATATTATGTTTTACTAAATTCGGTCTTAAACAAGACAAGTTATTTTCAGAATAAAGTCAAAGCTTAATAACACGATTTGAAACCCTTAGTGATTTAGATTTTGCTTTAGGCCCATTTCTCATGACTTCATCTGGAATTATATTCTGTTCATTGCTTGGAAGGTGTCATGTGCCTCCTAAATTCCAGTGACTGAGAATGCTGTTGTCTCTGCTTGAGACAGTAACACCCCTCCCACCCCACTCATATCCTCACACATGCTTTCACTTGGCAAACTCCAACTTAGCCTGAGCTGATAAGGTACTTCTCCACAAAGAGTTCATTGACCTTAAAAAAGCATGGGTTTAGTTCCCACCAAATATATCAAAATAGAACAGTACAATGAGCTCCCACGTAACTGCCGACTAGATATACAGTTATTCTGCCATTCTTCATCTCAGTTTCATTACAATACATTCGAGTTTACTGTATATTGCTTGTATTACCCCTGGACTCTAACTTCAATGTTGTATGGGACCAAGTCAGTCTAAGTCACTATTTACACCTGTTGCCTAGCCAATACAGTGCCTGGTACAAGGCGAATTCTTTCAATATTTTATGAATTCAGAGCTTTACATTTTCAATAGGAACAGACTTTAAAATATATTGATATAATTAGTATTTGAGACTGGAGGTGTCTCAAAAATATATATTTTTTTATTTTTTTGAAATCACTTAATACATATCTAAAATAATTGAAGTTCATGAATCAAGAAAGAAAGCAATATGCTAAGGATGCAACTAATATAGATATTTTGAATGAACACCAAGGTTAGCTCTGAGCTTCTTGATAAGCACAGCACAAAGGAGTTCCACGTGATATATAATTCTAATTATCAGGAAGAAATATTCCAGTTTTTCAAGAAAGACAATTTATTTGAAAGAGGGAAAGAGTCCTAAACTATAAATGAGATTTAGCTCACAAACTTGATACAAAAGTTATTTGAAAGTATCACTAATGATATTTTCAAAAACATATATTATGATTTGTTATTGCCTATCAAAATCGACTATATATGGAGTATACCCATATATACATGATATGAACATTTTCTGCTTTATAATAAGAATAAAGAAAGCAAGCATAATGATAGAGATTTTACTTTTAAGTAAATTAATGGACATATATTTATTTAAATACATGGACCATCCCACATAATTTTTAATAGTATTGGACAGTTCTGTAAGCCACATATCTTAGCTTTTGATCTCTCTGATTAACTTGTCTATACGAGTCACTCTAATTACCCAAGACTGATAATTGGCATTCAAAAAGGTAGCAGAATGCACCTGCCACTCTGACCACTGCCGACCTTCACCACGAATTAACTAAAAAATCCATGTCAGGCAGCTAATTGAATGAAGCTGTAGACTTGTAAGCCATAATGGTTATGATTAGTGTGTAACATACCACATAATGGTAATGATGTAATCTAGGTCTTGATAGGCTTCAAACCGAAGTCTAAGGAGTCATATTCTGAAAGAAGGGGAGAATAAATGACAATAAGAAAACTTTAAATAGACAGAGCACCCTTGCCTCTGTCTCCAAAAAGAGAAATATTCAATTGGATTTTAAAGGTTGGTGCGGGTTATGTGGCATCCTTGTACTTGATAGCTCGTTAAGGTAGATAGGCCTGTCAGCGTTTCTTTCATTTAGGCCTGAGGAGTTATTCTTCATTTGCAGCAGGGAGTAAGGAGTCAGATTGGAACTGCTGACTGCTGCCTTTCTTAGCAGCCAGTGAATTGCACATTTCAATGAGGTACATGCTGAGCATGGCACGCGTATGTGGAGGGGCTTACCAGTTACTTATTTGTTGCATGTTTTCAGAGCCATTACAGTAATGAGATTAGTGATGCACAAGCTGATCATGCTTTCTTTACACATTACACTTTGTATACAAGTGACAAATATGAAGTGAGCAGCCAGAAAATGTCATTTGGTGAGAGAAAGCATGATGTGTCGGTTTTCTGGCTTAAGCACACACTATGTGCAGGGTGGAAGAGCTTTTGTGTACTAGATGAATCCTGCTGGGCTCTCAGCCCTAGTGCTCACAGATAAAAAAAGAAAGCTCGTCCTGTGTGAAATTTGCTCCTGACTCCGGAGTCTATCCCATGCTTGTTAGGATATATGACATCTTATAAATATCCTCAGCAAGACATGTTACTGAACCTCTAAATGAGAAAAATGAAGGCTTTCATAGCAAATGCATCAGCCCAGTGACCAGCTTACTCATGAGCAGAAATTGAACATGTGTCCAGAAATGCAAAGTGAGGTTTCAGAATGTGCTGTCAGTCCAGGATATTCTAAATGCGGTTGGTGCTTCTGTGATTCAACAGTATCCTGTGGTGTGTAAATGGGTTACACTTCTGGTATTTGTTTCCATAGATTCATATATTTTCTGTGTAAATGATACTTGAAGTTAATGGTGACTAGAAAACTGCTTAATGGAACTCAGGAGCAGATCTGAGAAATGGCATAGGTATACCAACAAAGTTATTAGAATGGTTGCAGATTTGCATCACAGATGCTACATTAACCTTGCAAGTGCATAAAGCCTGGTGTGTTTATACTGTATCCTGTCAGTAGGTTTGCAAGCTGTCTGCCATAAAACCGAAGTCATGGTATGGGACTATTAGGGGTGTAGCATATGTCTACTATGTGTAATCGGCATGAAGGGTAGATGGAATGTTCTTTTACTTTGGTAGATACAAGTTAGGCTAAGAAATATGTTTTCAGTTTGAGTAGAGATATTGATAAACAAGGGAATTCAAGATCTTGCATTAGAGGATTAGGAATATGCACAATAAGCAAAAACTGGAAAAGAGCATTATGATTAAGGAAAATATTGTGAGATCGATGGCAATCTCATTAACTCACTATGCCAAACTTTGTTTCCAATATATGAGTTTGAATTTATATTAAATGCTTTTGAATTCAATAACTGGAAGCCAATTCAAATTACAGATTTACCCAGTATCTGGAATTTTAAAAGAAAAGAAAAGTCATGGCCTGAAAATGATTTTAAAATATTTCCTGAAAATAGCTTCCTGGAATTTATAGTTGATATTGTAATTATTGATTCCAATCCAAGGAATCGAACACATTTTTAAAATAAAAGCCTACTCTATTTCCTTAATTACGGTATTAGAGTGTGGTTTACATGCAAACTTGTGTGTATACAAAATTTCTCCTCTAGCACAGTGTTTTTTTAATTATCTGTTACTCATTTGATAAAAAACACTGAGAAATAAGATTTTTCCACTAAAAAAGAAAAAGTCTTACCAGCATTTTACTTTCCAAAATTTTAAAATCAGAATTTACAGGAGTATCCTCCGATATTATTTACATTGATTTTACCTCATTATATTTTTTTCTCTCTTCTGAATTCATATAACACATTCCTATACTCTGGCATATGCACATGCATATATGTACATGTATAAATATACATATATATGTAATGTCATTAGTCTTTAAGGTAAAATTGTGACAGTAAATGCAAACCAAAATTGGATAAGTATTGCAACCTAATATTTCCAAAAACAATCAGCTTTGGCATTATAGCAGATATTTTTCAGTGTTTCCAAACAATTCATAGGAGAGTCAGTTTGGCCATCTTTATTCATAAGACACTATTCAAAGTTTTAAAATGCTTGCAATATTATAGATCAATGTGAATACTGATCTAGATGCTTAAGCAGAAAATATTATTAACTATTTGTGGCTTTAGATCCTTCCAATCAACTTTTCACCTCATGGGCTACAAATGTAGTTTGAAAACTGCCAAAATATAACTACTATTGCATTTAACACATAAAATTAGCATCCTTTGAAGCTCCAGTTATTATAACACACCTAAAGAAGGCCAATATTTAATCCTAAAATTTAATTCCATTATTGACTCCACTTCACCTACAAATTTCAGAAACCTCATATGCATCCTGGAATAATAGTCACACTAGTTGAGCTGCAATGTATCTTATACAGAATAGTGCAGTAAGAATGAAATAATTGTCAGCTATCATTCTAATTTGCTTATTTCTCTGCAATTTGTTACATTCTTAACAGGTTTGATGAACAGGAAAAATGCACACATGAAAACTCACCAAAAAAAAGTATTCTAAAGATGGGTGAGGATGGGGTAGAAGAGTTAAAACTCCAAAAGAGTTGTTTAATAAAACATGGTATTATAAAGTTTGTGTAAATTTAAATCACCTATGTTAAAACAGAAAGAAACCTAATTCTTTAAAGGTATAGCTACAATCAGTATTCAATCTAATAGGGATAAGAAAACAATAAATACTCAAAATTTGAAAATGTCCCTATCCAAATACACTTATCTTCTTATACCAACTCTATTTCCCTCATCAGGTTAATTCAAATTTAAGTTCTATTGAGAGAGTAAGAAGTTTTATATTAAAGGTTAAGGGAGAAAAGCAAAACCTTCTTTTTTGTAAAGATTGTTTCAGGAAAACACGTTATTTCTAAAAAATGATGGATAGAAGCTACTGGTATAAATTAATATTTCAAAGGGTAATAAATGCCCACCACATTAGGAATGGTTTAAAAAGTCATACCAGGGCTTTGAGAATATGTTTCCATAACCTGGACATAAATCTGATTTTTTAAATATTTCCCATCATATTTGTTTGAAAGCTTTTTTAAAAGTTGAGTGGATAAAAAAAGTTTGTCCTTAAGCAAAAGTTTTGTATATTCACAGATGCTTGCATTATTAATTTGATTTTGTTAGCATGTCATGCACAAAGGATGAAACCATCGGCCATTCTTCAGAGCATATTAACGTAAAACATTAGGAAACACAAGGAAGTCATAGAAAAGACTCCACTTAAGTTATCACCATGCACCTAATCAAAAAAACAAGGAACTGCAATCACATCATGGAGCCTGGTTGATCACAATCTCATCTGCATGGGGAGGTAGTGGCACTGACGTACTTTAGTGACCAAATGGTTAGATGAGACAAATCTGGCCTATGTCAAATTGAGTTCCATTTCATATTATGCATGACAAAGGCAGTGATGCTAATAAAAGATTTGTCCATGGACAGGCTCAGTGTCTACCACAGCATCACTGCTTTACTGTTATAATCAATTTAAATGCAATTACATGCATAAATTTAATGATCTGCTATTGTTTTTAGAAACATATCTTCCAAGAGCTTTAAAAAACACCAAAAAAAATCATAATTTTAAAGTGGGTAGGTATTAACTTTGAAAAACCATGAAGTTAAATGTTTGCACTTTAAATTTTGAGTAAAGAAACTAGAAATTTTGTGGGAAAGCATATTAATTCAATATACTTTAAAGTACTTAAGGATCTTAATAATTTTGGCAATCAGTCTGTGTCTACTTGAAACCAAAGAAACTGATTATTCATTGAAGTAACCAGTTAAGCTGATTATCTTCTAGGTAATTAAAAAAAAATAGATGTTTCATTTTATTATCCAAAACCAGAGAAATAATATGACTATGCCTACTTGCTGCTGACCATAGGTAAAAATAGAAAAATATATATAGGCAGTTGCGTATATATTGGGAATGCCTAAATTTCTCACAAGAATAATTAGTTCTTATTTCTAAATAAAATGTCATTATTAAAAAGATATGCTAAGGGTTGGATTTTTCCTTATTTTCTTAACAAATTAAAATCTATTTAAACTACATTAAACAAATTGAAAATAAACATTACAATTTCTATCCTTTTGATGGCAGCTTACTTTTAAAAGGTTTCTTTTTAAAAGAATAGAATGTATTGGATGGGATTTCAGACTCCTTAACTAAGACTTCTTGTTAAGATTATTTTAAACTGTCTTGAATTTAAGCTTGTATGTTTCCTGTATTTTCATTTAATCTCATCTATATTTTATATTTACAATTTTTTCATTGTGAATATATAACCATACTGTAGATAACAAGTTCAGGGAAAATTATCTGTTAATTGCAATTAGAGTGTGTATATTTAACATTCAATGTGTGATTATAAAAAAATGAAGAATCATTCTGATTTTACTTCTACTAATGTATAATATATTACAATTGCTGTATACGGTTAGTCTAAATTGTTGAAGTGAAACACATTCATCTAGGCCGAGCGCAGTGGCTCATGCCTGTAATCTCAGCACTTTGGGAGGCTGAGGTGGGCGGATCATGAGGTCAGGAGAGGGAGACCATCCTGGCCAACAAGGTGAAACCCCATCTCTACTAAAAATACAAAGATTAGCTGGGCATGGTGGCGCGCGCCTGTAAGCCCAGCTACTTGGCAGGCTGAGGCAGGAGAATTGCTTGAACCTGGGAGGCAGAGGTTGCAGTGAGCCGAGATCACAGCACTGAACTCCAGCCTGGTGACAGAGCTAGTCTCCATCTAAAATATATATATTCATCTAATCTGCTCGCCTGTACTTTTTGTTTTTTATTGTTTGTTGTTGTTAGCCTATGAAGACACTGTATGCTGTTTATTTTTTTTAAGTTTTCTGTAAATTTTACTCAGTACTTATCTCAACAGGTCTCTTTATTAAAACTGGCAAAGCTTTTCCTTTTGGTTTTCTGAATGCAGATGTAGGTCCACCATTCAATTCACAAATTTAGAAAAATATCTATTTCATATATTTATTCAAGGTGCCTAAAACTGAAAAAGTACATGTCATTTATATTATTCCCAGCTCTTTTGGGTTTGAGCCATAGATTGCAAATTAGTTTTTCATAGTAAAACTGTAACATAGACATCTCTTCATGCTTACCTGCTAACTATTCCCTGACTTACATCTTCAGCGTGCCATTGAGGTAAACATGATGATTTATTCTTAAATACTTATGTGGATGGTAACAAAAATGAAATAGGACATTGCTCAAAAAAGAGGGGAGGGAAGAGAAAGAAAAGGAAACTTCCCTACAATGCTGCTAGCCAGGCTTTATCTTTATGACACTAATGATAATCCCCTGTGTAATTAACTGTAGAGTGGTTATGCATGCAGCATGCAGCCCATGACAAGCCTCATAGAAAATACATCAGTATTAGCCACAGGTGAATTCGTTTAGAAAGATTAATGACTGCACCTGAATTTTAATGTCTGAAAAGGGATGGAACACTGAATCCTTAATTAAAAAGTTGAATGACTGGTATGGTTTGTTTAACACCACAAATTTCAACAGGAGGGTTTTGTATTCAAATGAAGTATGCAAAAGGAAACTTTCCTTAGAAACTGGTGAAGTAGAGGTGAAGAGCAAAAATGTTTTATGTGCTTTACTTTATGTAAATCGATACATTGATCAGTTGCTTTGATATGGATCAAATGTGGTGTAATTATGGCTCTTTTCTGTTTACAGTGAATGTGAAGCAAAGAATTCTTACAGAATATGAGCCAGAATTACCCTCAAACTGAAAGAAAGTCAGAGTAGGGAAGCTGTAAAACCAACAAGTGATCTTATTCTTTCCTTAATGGGAAGCAGTTTCTTCTTCATTATTATTTTACAGAGTTTTTTAATGAACAGAAAGTAACCTTGAAAAACAAGTTGTCAACGCCATTCCCAGAAGAGTTTAACTCTGCTTTGCAAACTCTTTTACTGAGTGTGTTAAAGCTTATCACAGACAGATTTTTCAATGACAATTTTAATCTCTTTTAGGACTTAGATGCGGACAAGGGGAAGGATGACTTGGGCATGCTTCTATCTGGAATAGGAGGAAACAATTGAGATTAATCATGTACCCTTGGGGTACGAATAGCAAAAAGCAGATGTCCTAAGCAAGAATGACCTACAATATTACTTTAGCCACTGTGTTTACAACTTCTACAATTTTTAAATTATTTTTCTATTAATCAGAAACAGTTCATATGTTCTAGATCTTTAACAATACCTCATTTGACGAAAAAATAAAAGAACAGAACATACAAATAAAAAGCTGGCATAATATCATTAATCTATCCAGAGCCTATTGACATATTCAGTGTAAATGTATACCCCAATTACTTTTTTAAAAAACAACAAAAATAACATATTTTATTGTTATAATGTGGGATTTCAGAAAAATGAAAGCAAGAATGTATCTGGCAGTTTTGTTCTAACCATAGTTTATATACAATTGTCTGCATTTTCTGTTTGGTCTTTGCTTCAAAATGGAAATTCCACTGAAATTTTAGTTTAGAAGAAATCAAAGCACATGAAAATTCCTTTGCCTTTTTATTTTCTAGGTCACAATGCTGCTCACATCCATGGTAAAGTAGATTTTGATGCTTCTTAGCTTCACACATTGCCTGCTGTACCACTTTTTCTGCCAAGTAAAAGCATGGCTTTTAGTTCTGTCCGCTTTCCAAGGGAACATATTTTTAATGAAATGTCATTTAGGAGTATTTGTTACTTCGTGTAAAAGCTTCTTTCATGGTTTTGTGTGTGTGTGTGAAGAAAAAAAAAAATTCAGCCTCTTAAAACGTTGTAGTTGTAACTGTTCCCGGTACTTAGAACATTAGCAAGGGGGGAAGGAAACTCTCCAGTTCTCACAGATGTATCAGATGTTTTTAATAATGAATTGAAAAAGCGTGTGTTCCATGTACTGTTATTGTTACTGAGCTATATTATTGAGCGAGTCGATTAGTGCCGATTTCCATTAGTTATAATTACCTGTGCTACAGTGCTAGACAAAGTTACTGGTACATGAAGTGTAAACATTTTTCAAAGATTGGATTTAGTTTTAAAGTAAACATTGATATCTTAGCATTAAGCCAATACTGAAATGTAAAGAAATGGTAAAGCTTTGGCAGCTCTCATCTCCTGAATTCAGTTAATCCATTAGAAGTCAATCTGTAGGATAATGTTTGAAGGGGCTTAAGAATTGGTATTGTTAATACCAGTTAAAATAATTTACAAAGGTGTCCATTAAACTTGTCAGCAAGGTGTTGACAGACAAAAATAGGGCTGGCTCTGGATCCGCCCAGAGCTATTCACATTAAATGTCAGTTAATAATGTCTGTTATAATTTTAGTAAATAAATGTCTGAAAGTTCAATATTAAAGCTTTCTCCCAGTTATGTAGCTAAATCTTTTACCACACCTATTTAAATCCTCATCGCTAAAAGTTAAGCATATTCTCAATGGGTTCATAAGCTTTGCTGGAAAAGTACTTGTAATTTTCTGAAATTTCAGGGGGTCATGTTCACTGTTCATCCATTAAATCAGAAAGAATAAGAAAAGTTCAAGCTAAAAAAAAAATTAAAGGATTAAAACCAGAAAACATTTAAAAGTGCCTCTTAAATATTGTATTGCCATTACTTTAAAACGATCATTCAGAGTGATTGTAAAGGGTAAATTATTTAAAAAAAAAATTTATGTCATTCACTGAAAGACCGTATTTGGATTATATTGTAAAATAGGACTAAAACTTATATTCAAGAGTAGGACTTTGTAATATACACACACACACACATATATACATGTACACACACACACACATATATGATCTCCTAAATTCAGCAGGTCCTGGTAACTCCAAAAGGCAGAATACAGCCTCTATGGTACATAGTAAATTCTCACATCTTTGACATCTTACCTTGTTCATAAACCTGTCATATCCAGTGCCTTGATAGATAGAATTTGAATCACTTTCCTTGCTGAATGAAAGGATATGTTTGCAAGTGAATTTCCCTCCCTCTCTCTCTCTCCAAAGTGTAACGATGATTTTTGACATTGCATCCTCACATATAGACTGATTCTCAACATAGTTTAGAGCTCTTATAATATTTATAATGAGAAAATATACCTATATATTTAGGTTAAATAATTTAAACATATATTTATATATGTATATACAATCCATGTAGTTATTTATTTTGTAGAAATGTAATATAAATACAGCAAATTGTCATTTTAACCCTTTCTGAAAAATAAAGAGAATGGAACTAGGAAGACAGTACTAATATTTATTGATTATTTATTATATGCCAGTCACTATAATGGAGGCTTTAAATGTTTTATTTTATTTCAAGGTGAAAATATGCTTTTGATGAAAATTTTGTTATCCCTGTTTTGCAGATAAGAAGTCTGAGGTTTAGTGACCATTTTGGTTTTAAAGTGCTATGCTGTGCTAAACTCACAAAGACCTTTTTATTATTTGCCATTTCTCTGCCTACTCTATTTAACTATCTCTCATTGGTTAAATTCAAAGCTACTAAGTCTTCACTCTAGAGTTCCAGAATATTTGTCCTGGATTTAATTTGGAGATTTGTTATGCAACTTGTAGACAAATCTGCGGCAGCAAAGTCATAAATAAGCAATTGTAGAACATTGTAACTGCTTTCTGTACCTGATTGTGATAGAACTGGATGTAATGTTTGCAGCACTTACAAGCCACCCTTTCAGGGCTGCACCTAGAAGATAACAGAAGGTTTTGTCGACATTTATGGAAACAAAACTAGACAGTAAATTAATCAACAAATGTCTATGTTATTTAAGAACACATAAAAAGCATTGCTGTTTGCTTGATTTTGGTTTGGGTTGCTGTAAACAGACAGGACAGGGATTTCACTTTCTGTCAAGCCTTCATTCTCTCTCACACCAAGCTTTTACTTCACTCCATGTCTGAAGTCCTCAGAGAATCAGGAAAAGTATAAATGATAGTTTTCTTCCTTTGGAAGGATTCCTTCTCATCACATAGTCTTCATGTTTGTGAAATAAAGTTACTTTAAAGATTAAAAAATAACAAGCATGCTTTTTTTTCTACATTTAGAAAGCTTAAGATACAAAATTGTAAAATTTAAGTTAGAATATCAGTAGTGGGCATATGAGTGTTTATTGTACAATACTTTCAACTTTTCTACATATTTGAAAATTGTTGCCAAATGCAGTGGTTCATACTTACGATCTCAGCACTTTGGGAGGCCAAGGTGGGTATCCCAGGAGTTTGAGACTAACCTAGGCAACATAGCAAGAACCTGTTTCTAAAACACGTTTAAAAAAAAAAAAAAATTAGTCAGGCATGGTGGCATGTACCTATGGTCCCAGCTACTCAGAGGCTGAGATAAGAGGATCACCTGAGCCCAGGAGGTCCAGGCTATGGTAAGCCACGATCACACCACTGCACTCTAGCCCCTGGGTGACAGATCGAGACACGGTCTTAGAAAAATAAAAAAAAAGAAGGAAAGAAAGAGAATATTTTTATAATAAAATGTTGAGGGGGGCTTTAAATACAATTAAGTACAGTCGAGTAATCACACACCAACTACTATTTATTGCTGCCAGGTGTAGGAATTATAAGGAAACTTTACTTCCTCAGATTTATTTCTATTTTATGGAAAAACTTGTGTTATCTGATAGGAAAAATTATTTCCATTTTCTATATGAAAAAGTATTTGTAGAAAACTTTACCACTAAAACAGAAAATGGATCACTGAACTGCTTTGAAATTCTGGATCTTTTTGACGAAGAATGAAAAGGAAAATTATGCCTATCATGTTGGTGAGGTTCTTTCTCTCCCTGGGTTGTCCTAGAGCAATGACTTTTTAAATTTCATTAGGATCCAAAAAATAGGAAATTTAAACAACAATCACAGATAGGGTATATTGAAACTCTATTGGCCGGGCCCAGTGGCTCACACCTGTAATCCCAGCACTTTGGGAGGCCGAGGCAGGCAGGTCACAATGTCAGGAGATCGAGACCATCCTGGCTAACACAGTGAAACCCCATCTCTACTAAAAATACAAAAATTAGCCGGGCCTGGTAGTGGGCGCCTGTAGTCCCAGCTGCTGGGGAGGCTGAGGCAGGAGGATGGTGTGAACCCGGGAGGCGGAGCTTGCAGTGAGCCGAGATGGCGCCACTGTACTCCAGCCTGGGCGACGGAGCGAGACTCTGTCTCAAAAAAAAAAAAAAAGAGAAACTCTATTATGTGCAGTACACTGTTAGAAACATAGGAAGAATATATATATATATTCATGTAACTTTTCACTATCTTCAATTTACAGGTGACTCAGTCAGAGAGACAAAACTAACATAACGAAAGAAGAGACAATTTAAAACTAAACCCTCACTAAACAAAAATTGAGAGAAGGGAACTTGAGTAGAGTGATCAGACAGAATTAATATATTTAAAGAAAACTGCAGGGAATGGCCTGAGAATTAAGAAATCCTCAAAAACATTTAAAGAGTCACAACCAATGTTAATTAAGATCAAGATCATATTGCATAAGTGATTTTGAATCCATTTTATAAATATTATATTACACGAGAACTTATTAAGTAATTTTCAAGCTATGACTTTTAATTGCTGCCAGGAATTCCAACATATGGGCATATCTTATTTTTTCAATCCTTTCTTGTGGACAGTCATGTTTGATCAGCATTTAACTAGCATTCAAATAATGTTGATGAATAATTCTTATATTGAATATTTTTATATTTTTATATAGCCAAATAAATCACTCTTTTCTTTAATTGTGGGTTCTTCCTTTGCTTTTATCTTTGAGGTCTGGAATAATGGATGATTTTTAGATCACAGATGAGGATAACAACAGGTGTTCTGATTTAAGGAAAAATCACATACGAAAATCAATTTCTACAAGAGATTAAACTGAACAAATTCTTCATTTTATATAACTGATTTCCCACAATATCTCTAACTACAGATGTGCTTAAGATATAATTCCATTTTTAACAATTTGTTATATACATTTTAGTGGATAAACTTGGGTTGATAGGTACATTGAATTTATTTCACCTTAAATTAGATACATTTTCTAAAGGTAAAATTAATTATCACAGATACTGTAAATATTTGAGTATTTTAAGTGGATTTTATTAATATGCTGCAGAGTATTCTACATCAACATTATGTTTAAAAACTATTTTAAGAATTTCCACACTGGCATCCACAGACCAAACGATTTGTGTCCAGCATATCAGAAGTTCAGATGATAAGGTTTTATTGAAAAATAAATTATTCTTATAAATACAGAGATTAAGTATTTCCAGGGTGAAAATGGATTGCTGCCATGCTTTCTCTGGTATTATAAGTATTCTGTTTCCTTTAAAGATTTAATATTTTTCCAAATGCAGCTGTATGAAAAAGCTGAAGTGCAGCACTTCCTGAGGAACAATTTGTCACTTACCTACATTTACTGTGTTTACTGTCCTCTGTGTATTGCTAAACTTCACTTTTAATAGGAGAAAATTGGCCTTAAACAGGAAGCAGTATTTTACTGCTGAGCAAGAAACTATTTGTATTCTTTTTTCAAACCCTGCCTTAGAAGCATGTAGAATGCTTCTTGACCAAAGGAGATGGCATGAATATTCATGTGTTTTATGAATCACAGAGTTGAGTCTGTATGGTTTTCCCATTTATCAATTACCGGTTTAGGATTATCCAGCCAAAGAGTTGAACTGATTAACAACGCTCTTTTTGTTTGCTCGGTGTTGAGGTGAAACAGCCCAGTGACAACTGTATTATTTCTTGCCTCTTCAGCTGTCCACACTTGTGTAAGAAGCTTAACATCCTGTCAGGTTTCATCACGCATCCTCTTTATTACCACATTGTGAGAATTTGTATAGTTGTAAATCAGAATGACTTTTTAAAGTTTAATTTCTCATTGCAGAAAAGACCCCATGGTTACTATGCCTAACAAGCATGGCTAATCATGCCCATCATAAATGATCTCAGGTATGCTTGGCATCTGACTGGAAAATTAAAGTTTTAAAAGTTAATGCTACAAGCAGTTGAGAATAGCAGCTGCAGTGAGAACTCGGCTGTTACAGAGAAGGTGGAATTAATCAGACAAACACAAACTCACCTTGATTGACGAAGCTAGCATATTTAGTTTGGTTTTGTTTTACATTTGTTTTTGTTTTTCTTTCATTTTTCCTCTAACAGCCTATCTGAATTCTTATTTAAAATGTCACTGGGAGATTTCTTCTGAGACTGCTACTACTGATATTAAAATTAAAAAACAAAACAAAACAACAACAAAACCAGCAAACGCAGTATCTTTTTGTGGTTTGAGAACTCTGCTTTGCAGAAATTCAAAATTCTAAACTCTCTTTGAAAAAAGAAAAAAATGTACTCACAGGATTGATCTCTCTCTCTCTCTCTCTCTCCCACTCTCTCTCTAACTTTCTCCCCCACTCCCTCCTTCAGCTCCCCCATTTCCCCCTCCTTCATGTTTACTTTCATTAGTATGCAATGGTACCTTTTAATGGGATAGCGTGGAAATAAGCAAAGCTTGAAAGGGCTTTCTTAAGTATATTTTCACTTTAAATGCTTAAGTAGCAATCTTTTTCCAGGGAACAATGAGCCTGCTGGTCTGCTATTTAGCAGCTTAGATTTAGATCCAAACTTTTCTTTTGCACTGTTACATATTGATTCTCCCTTTATCCCTTTTTCTGCTTCTCTGTGGTTTAGTTTTCTGTCTTTGAGGTCTTCTATTTCAGTTTGTGTATATAAACATGCCCATGCTTTGTTCTCTTTTTCAGTGATGGGCAGCCAGCTTCAAAGCCATAGAATGCTGCATTTTTAAGAATATTTCAGTTATTGCTACATTTTTCTTTTATTGTGAATACAGAGGGTATCAAGCTGCCCCTACAATTTGCTAAATATCTCAGTGCAGTCTCAATTCGCTGTCATTTAGTTCTTTCTTCACTGAATCCAACTTTTACTATTACCCTATTTGGAAAAGAGCCAGAAAGCAGAGAAAGAGGGACTGCCCTGCACTTCAGTTGTTTAAAACTAACACCTCTGCCCTAGTGTGGAAGAATCTAATTTTCTCTGTGAATCTCGACTACACAAGAGGCAAGTTAGCACCTTTAACACTAAGGAATCGCTCAAACTGCTTTTGCTGACAGTCTGAGTGATTGAATCATTTACCCTACAAAACAAAACTGATTTAAAAAAAAACAAATCTACATATTTTAAGTGAGTGTAAAAGAAGTCTACAGTTTGGGAAAACAAACTGAACTTTTGGGGGTGGGGAAGTTAATTTGCCATGTAGGATGCTATCATATCAAAACAGACTATGCTTTTAAATTTTTTCTCTCAGATCCAAGCCTATCATTCCATGCAGAGAGCGTGGCTTTGGCTGTCTGAGATTCTGAAAATTCTGTTTGTGAAGCAATGAACAGTGTCAAATTCTTTGTTCAACATTCTGAACACCAAGTCTCACATTGTAAATTCTGTTTTTCTGGTTTCTAAATCCTGAGTGGTGGCATGCAATATACATGTGGATGGAGATTAGAAAGATTCTGTCTGCATAAGTTCTTACTCTTTGTAAGGCTTGTGCTTTTTTCAGTGAGTGTGACCCAAGTATATCCATGCTCATTTTTTTTTCTGATGAGTGAGTTAAATTGTTTGATTTACATTTTATCAAATACACTTTCAACATGTACCTTCTCCAAAACTCTAACACTGCATCTCATTCTGCTTTAGATTTGGTATATTCTAGATCACCATATAGCCAAAAAAAGATTATGTATTCATTACCAAAATAAACTGAATAAAAGACAAGAATAGATAAATGAATGTGTAAGAGAGAAAAATAACGCATTTTATCTTTCAATTTTATGTCTTCACTGCTAAGATTGTTTTCCAATAAGCTGGATCTCTCACTTATTCTATCATCCTCCTTTCTCATACACTTTAGTCTTCAGTTCATTTTCTTTCCATATTCCAGCTCACATGCAAAAATATCAATGGCAAGAATTCTATATAGCTATACTGCCATCTTTACAATTCAAAATCTTGTCAATTCCAGTCACTGATTCAGCTGCTTAGGCTGAAAAATAATGTATAATATTCTTAAAATTTTCTGCATGGTAATTGCAACTTTAGAGAAAGCTGCATTCAGCAGACAGCCAATAGAAAAAGTTGGCTTAAGATTTTTAAATTCACTAATTTATAAATGCACAATCATAAACAGGTAAGTCAGGACAAATATAAAATCAACCTGAAGCATGAAACCAAATATCTAAAAATAATATAAATATTTTGTCTCTATTTGTACAAACTGAGTATTTACTCAATCCCTTTTTAAATAGACTTTATTTTTTAAAGCAATTTTACATTTACAGCAAAATTGAACAGAAAGTGCAGAAAGTTTCCATATGCCTCACTGTCCACAAACATCAACAGCCCGCACCAAAGTGGCACCTTTGTTACAACATACCTTTTTATTTGTTAGTGAAAAGAGATGACTCTCAAGTGTTGAATCCTTTAACACTCTGGGTCAAAAATCCCATTTTTAGCTTAAGTCTCAAGTCTTGCTGGAATGCATTATTTCAAGAGACAAGTCATCTTTCAGTGCTGCTAAATACATAATACTAAATTAGTTACTGAAAACATACTGTGTTCAGTGTATAACACAGAAGAGATGCTAAAAGTAACAACTCGGAAAAGGTGTCAACAGAAGCACTAGTTGATTTGTAGATGTAAATTGGCGAATGCCTCACCAGGGGTAAATGCTGGAGATGCAGTACAGCCATCATTGAGACTTCTCCTCCCTCTACTCTTGGCAGTAGTTCCTACTTATAGGTAGACAAAATTCCAGATGTAATCATTTCAACATTCAAGCCCTGCTTCCTCAATCTGCTTCCTAGTGAGACTATTGAAATTGAAGCGCTACAGAGAAAATAGACCTTGTCATTTCGAAAGTCTTATAATGAATTAAACTGTTTTTTAAGCCAAACAAATCCTAATATTCTAGTGCAAGAAAATACAAAGAGACTTACGAGCAGACTAAATTATCTAAAAGAGATGCTAATTAGGAATAATAAATGCTTGAATAGCCTAGGCTTTTTTGGGCTATCATAAGATTATAAACATGCTGATTCTGTAAAGTCAAATGGTGAATCTTTCTAGTAGCAATTCCAGTATGAATACCAATTCTGAGCATTAAATGCAGCGCGCTGCACGCACTTGCTAAGCTCATGAATCAGTAAGATTTCTTTCCTACTTGGCCATCCAGCTCTTGAATAGTAAATACAAAAGCCTTAAAAACCTGGGTTCCACAAGTCTTCATTGTATTGGAGACAGATGTATTTCTTTTAATGAATCAGGACTGTGAGTATTGATTCCATCAAAGAGTTCTGGGAACATTAACAGAAAAGAGATTTCTTATGACATCATGTCCCTCAACATAATGTTTATGTATAATCCATGTGGACCATGTATATTTTATACAATTATTGATGAGAAAAGGGACCCCTTTAAGCCTTTACTCATTAAATGATATTTCTCCACCATCCTCTTATCTTGCTGCTCTGAGGCTTCTCTAAGTGGTTGCTGGTGGTGGTCTACTCTTTCTCCGCAAGCATCTTCTCTGCTTCAAGAATTCTTCCCAAAGCCAGTTCTTATTGTGATTGCCTCGTTGCTTTCGCCTGTATAGCCCTCAGCATCCTACCCCCACAAACTATTTACAAATAATTGTTCTTTAAGAGTCAGTTAAGCTTCACCATGCTCTTGCTTTGCAGGAAAATTGGCAGTAAAGTAG
Organism: Pongo pygmaeus; assembly: GCF_028885625.2. Taxonomy (NCBI): domain Eukaryota; kingdom Metazoa; phylum Chordata; class Mammalia; order Primates; family Hominidae; genus Pongo; species Pongo pygmaeus. The sequence continues at coordinate 148,892,588 of NC_072373.2, read as the reverse complement.
AAAAGCTGATGCCATCATCAAATATTATAACACACTTCTGAATGGAGTTTTCAATTTCAAGGCCAACAATATATAGCTAAGAATAAGTTGTTACTTTTTGTACTTCTTGAAACTACTTTATCATTGCTCAATATTTATTGAGCACTAGTGTTATTGAAGTCAATTTTATAACAATTTATTTCTATCCATTTTTCTCTTAATCATTTTTTTAATTTTGGATAGGAACATTTACATTCCAACCCTGACACACAAAAATTACTTTATAAATATTTGGTGTGTGGGTGCATGAGGAAAATGTTTCCTTTCGGCATTTGTGGTTTTCTCTTCACAAATACAGTATTCAATGAAGTAAGGATGGAGCAGCATGACCAAATCCATATGCACAACATATTTGGGTGTTGCTCTTCCTTTAAGCATTGAATAATTTTTTTTTCTTCCAGTGTTTACAAAACAGTAACAGGTTTTTTATCTTGGCGTAATGTTGTCAAGCAATAAAAGAGTGTGGAAAATAAAAGGGGAGCCTTTTTTCATAGTGATGATCTGACAGAAGAAGGGATTGGTGGTTTCAATCTGTGTGCTACTCGATTGAAGGCAGACAGTTACTTAGGGAACGTTACGTGTGGTTTGAATGGCTAAGAATAGATGTGTTCAAAGCACAGATATCAATGTCTTAAAAGCCACTCCTGGGATAGACAACAGCTTCTTCTTTAAGCCACTTAATTTTTTGTCTGGAAATTAATATTTCATTATTCCTTGGAGCACTTGACATGGTCTTTATGGTTTGAAGATGTGCAGCAACCACCATACAACCTAATATTAAGCTGTGTCTTCAAAACCCGTAGGGAGAAGGTGCTGGAACTAAATGCTTTGGCACATGACTAAAGTAATTAACTATGGTAGGCAGATTTAATGCTATAATGGTTTATTTTAATCAAGAGCAAAGGTATGGAGGGACAGGGCAGGAGAAGGGATGGCTGCAGTCGGAAAGTTAAAAACTAAGTAAATAAATGTCAGTGTTTCCTATGTCAGGAACAGCGGCTCCCTGCTACTTTCTGAACTATCATGTTCAAAGATGTTGATTTAGGTTCCTGCTGGTAAACATGCTTTTTTATAACCTTAACTCATCCATATTTCACACAAGAGATTTCATAAAAGAGACAGATTTATAATTTTCTGTCACTGAATTCAAGATTACCAATTAGTTCTTTATTGAAATTTTTGCATCCTTTACTAGAATAGGTATTCATAGCTTTATAGACCTTTACTTTTTTTCTCAGTCACTCAATTTAGATTTATGAAGCCTAAGAGTTTTCTCCTGCAGCAACTCGCAAAAACATTCTGCTTCAAATACGCAGTGCCTCAATCAATGTAATTATTTCCAGGAACAAGCCACAAGTTTTAGAATTTATATGCTTTAATAATTCTATATTCTTGGAATGTGTAATGATTATGCATGAATGAAAAATAAGTATTTTTGAGGACAAAATATATGGGAATATTTAAAGTTCACTTTGTAGATTAATTGGACATTCCTATTTAAAATTTTAACTTTTCTCTCTGTACCATTCAAGATTTAAAACTTTCCAAATTATTTCAATAGCATGCTTTCAGAACACTAATTATATTGAAGTACGAAGAAATGGCAGAGAATTTCAACCCAAATATTATGCAGTAAAACTGCAAAAATGAGGATAGGAAAGTCTAGGAAATGTGTGTTATCTTTTGACCCCAAGAGCTTAGGGACAGGGACTTCAAAGGTATAAATGACATGTCATATTATCTATAGGTGCTACACTCTATCATGTTGATGTAGTTTTATCTCTGTGGAAGTTCTTATATGGTGGAATTTGTAGGGGTGTTAGAAAAATGTGATCAGGCAAATTTCCTGTATAATAGTCTGAGAAATGGCTAGAACATAGAGAAAAACTACTTAACATATGACCTGAAGAAGCTGGCACTTCTTAGAAGGTTAAGAATGATCCTCTTCAGCCTGAAGAGATAAGTAGGGATCCCAAAGGAAGAGAGACACAGGGTTAACCCACACTTTCACTTTTGAAGATTGCAAAAGAGAGTAATTAGTTCCAAGTAGACACAGCACCTCTCTCAGCAGGGCACTTGGGCCAACAAGCAGAGTGCAGGCTGGATGTCATCCCTCCAGCCACCAGGAGCACTGTGCCAGCACCCCCATGCAGAGCCATTTCATGCCACTCCTGCCTAGGTCTCAAGAAGCTCAATAGGAAGGGCAGGTATAGAAAGTGAGACCCATACTCCTCCTTTTTTCAGACACTACACCTGTTTCCCTACACACACATTGACTATGAACTCATCACTCAGAATGGTAATATTCAAAAAGGTTTGCTGAATAAATAAATAAAATAGGAACAGGTCTCTATAAAAAGCTAAAGAGACACATAACTCTCAGAATGGAGGAATATTCAGATTTAATTCTGTCTAGCTAAAGATTGCTTGTATTGTGTCTGTTCATATCCTTCACCCACTTTTTGGTGGGGTTGTTTGTTTTTTTTCTTCTAAATTTGTTTAAGTTCCTTGTAGATTCTGGATATTAGCTCTTTGTCAGATGGATAGATTGGAAAAAATTTCTCCCATTCTGTAGGTTGCCTGTTCACTCTGATAATAGTTTCTTTTGCTGTGCAGAAGCTCTTTTGTTTAATTAGATCACATTTATGCGGCCAACAAACATACGAAAAACAGCTCATCATCATGGTCATTAGAGAAATGCAAATGAAAACCACAATGAGATACCATCCCATACCAGTTAGAATGGTGATCATTAAAAAGTCGGGAAACAACAGATGCTGGAGAGGATGTGCAGAAATAGGAACGCTTTTACACTGTTGGTGGGAGTGTAAATTAGTTCAACCTTTGTGGAAGACAGTATGGTGATTCCTCAAGGATCTAGAACCAGGAATACCACTTAACCCAGCAATCCCATTACTGGGTATATACCCAAAGGATTATAAATCATTCTACTGTAAAGACACATGCACACGTATGTTTATTGCGGCACTATTCACAATAGCAAGGACTTGGAACCAACCCAAATGCCCATCAATGATAGACTGGATTAAGAAAATGTGGCACATATACACCATGGAATACTATGCAGCCATAAAAAAGGATGAGTTCACATCCTTTGCAGGGACATGGATGAAGCTGGAAACCAACATTCTCAGCAAACTAACACAGGAGCAGAAAACCAAACACTGCATGTTCTCACTCATAAGTGGGCGTTGAACAATGAGAACACATGGACACAGGGAGAGGAACATCACACACCAGGGCCTGTTGGAGGGTGGGAGGCTAGGGGAGGGATAGCATTAGGAGAAATACCTAATGTAGATGACGGGTTGATGGATGCACCAACTACCGTGGCACATGTATACGTATATAACAAACCTGCACATTCTGCACATGTATCCCAGAACTTAGAGTATAATAATAAAGAAAAAGATTGTATATACTAAACATAAATGTTTATTGTTTATGTTAACAGCACTAGACACTTTAACTTTCAAGATTTTCTTGTTGATCTTCACTACAGCCCAGTATGATAGACCAAGCCAGATATTTTCATACAAATTTTAGAAATTAACAAACGATAGTTCAGAGAGGTTAAGTGGCTTGTTTAAAATTACACAGGTAATTAGATAGGACCATAAGCAGAACTCACCTTCTGAGTGCAAAAGGGAGACAGAAAGTACTGTTGAGATTAAAATGAGACAAATGACATATCTGGGATATGGAGATTGTATTAAACGATTGTTTTTCTTTGAGAAGATTTTTTGGGATGATTATTTCCAAGTTTCGCTGAATATTGATGGATAGCAGAACTCATGGAAAATATGGGGAGGTTTTCCACAGCTGGGTGAAATTTTTTTCTGGTCTTCTTTATTTTTCAGGTATTTTCAGAAAATGCAGCAACTCAGATTAATTTTCCCATGTTTCTCAGTTAGTGCTGTTTGTGAGTGTGTGTGTATGTATGTGTGTGAGGGTATATGAGTCATTTGATATTGGATGCAAGAGTAACTGCAACCCATTCAAGGAGGTCCAGAAGGGTATACAAGGATAATGATTTAAAAATTGATTTTTTGTGTGTGAAAATCGGGGATAGGTAAGTATTCATTGAGCACTCTTCAAAAAATCAAAAACCGGATGTGAAGGTGATCTGGCTGCGACATCTGTCACCCCATTGATCACCAAGTTTGATTCGGATTGATGTGGCTGGCTAGGCGGGCATCCCTTTCCTCCCTACTACTTCCCATGCATCCCTCCTGAAGCTGCATGTTTGGTCAAAGAGGATGACCTCCCCTGATAGAGGAAGACCATTATTCCTGTCAAGTGTAGCTGTGCTCCCCTGCAAGAACTTGCAAACAGCTCAAAATAAAACCCCAAAAACAATAAAAGTCTATAATGTAAAGGACTCCAGGTTAAGTCATTTTATTTCTCTTGTCTTTGTCTAAAATTTTAAAAATTACCTGAAAATCCTAGGTTAGCTGAGGTGGTCATTAAGACTCCGTATTTTGTTAAGATGTCATGAAATGCAAATGGTACGCATTTTTGAGATTTTTCAAGTAGTATGAGAATTGTAAACATTCTGTTTTATGAGTGATGTAAGTGTATTATATGTAATGTTGAACAAGTCACATTGCCAATGAGTTGAAATTGTGCAATTCCGAGTTTCTATTTATCCTCAAGAGTATATTGTTTTTATATTTTAAAAACATAAATATAACAAAGTACAGTATCAGAGGCCCTTTATAGTCAGATTTAATGGTGCAAACACTGAGTTGCTATAATGCCAAAAATACAGTATAATATAAAGGTAACAATATAGAAAACCAGAGCAAGAAAGTACATTTTATGTAAAACATTTTGACTCACAGTATCCTAAAGAGGGCAAAAATAAATGCTAGACTGTAACCTTCACAGGCTAGTGTTTATAAACATACCAACAGTAAGATCTGGGATTCACAAAGCCCATCTTCGTCCATTTATTTTCCATCAGTGTGTCTGTCCTTTAAATGATACATTGAAAAGAAGAGAGACATACAATCAGAGAAGTTTTAGGGATTGATATAGATAGAAACAAAGTGAAGTAAACTCATATTTTCTAATTGTGAGCCACACCATAATGTATTCTAGTTTCTCTTGATGCATTGATTTTTATCCCTTGTTAGTATGGGATCCATTTCTAAAAAACAGTTTTGCAACTACTTTTAAAGCCCAGAAATCCCACATCTCAATTTGCATCTGTTTTAGTGGCTTAAGAATATGCAGCAATTTTTAAGCACTGTTGAAATGAAGCTCATAAGAATGTAAAATGAACAATGAATGAGAAATCTGGGTAGTAAGAGTTTAAAATGTCAATAGATTAAGCCCTCCTTGGTTTCTAATGCTACATTTTCAGATTTCTTTTTGAGAAGAAATCTCCTTTTACTTTATTTGTTTCCCTTTTTTCATAAGATTTAAGAAATCCTCCCAAGATTTTCCAAGCTCCTTTCGGGGGCTTTCCATAATGACAGCTGCAGGCTGTTGCTTCAGGTGACTGTGAAATCTTCTTCATAGAAGTCAGTTGAAATTATGCTCATAGTAATCATATTGAATTTACCCTGAAAATAGAACAAATAAATATGTATAGGATCAATTTTTACATTCAATTAAATATTTACATTTTATTCAAATAATTAACATGAGCATGAAAATTATCTTGTGAAGCACATTATACGCATTTCTATAGCATGCATTACTTTACTGGAGTTAAAATATTACCATTATGCCTGATAGCACATGTGGAAGCAAATCCTAGGAATGAAGCATTTATAGTAAACATCCATATGTTTTAGTAAACACAGTCGCAGGCTTTCCAGAGTAAGCAAACGTGTGAATTCTTTAAATGATACTAAAGAATTAAAAGAGTCCCACTTTTCATATGCCAAAAGGAAAAAAAAATAACGCTATGTCACATACTTTGAGACTGTAACAAAATCCTAATGATGAAAATAGTAACAAGCACTTATTTGGGTTTGATACATATATTTCATATGTAACCATGATACTAAGCTTACGATTGAAGCTCTATTTTCCTCTTATTTTATAGAATGCTTGCCTTAGACAAGTAGGCAATTCAGCAATTTGGGGGCGATAGATGTGGTAGAACTTAAGATGTAGTCGTAAAGAACTGGTCAATTATAATAATAGCTAACCCTCACATAGTATGTACCATGTTGAGGCACTGGACACTTTTCTAAGTACTTTCCATATATTAACTCTTATAATCTACCTCATTTGGTTGATTATCGTCTTCATTTTACTGATGAGGAAACTGAGACACAGAGTGATAAAATAAGTTGCCAAAGGTCACACGGCTAGTAGAGAGCAGCAGAGATTCAAATGCAGACATTCTAGCTCTGCAGTCTGCTTAATGAGCCTTCGTGTTAGATGCAAGTTCTGCAGCTTAAATGGCTTAAAGGTGACCTGACTGATCTAATTAAATGATTCTGATAATTCTGATTCTCAAAGCCTTAACTTGTAAATAGTCAAACAAATGAGATGTCACATGAATCTTTTTGCTTTGCTTCCCTTTCTGCAGTACCTGTAGTACACTGGGATTTCTAGTGGCACTAACAGTGATGGCACTGCACCCCTCTCTGATGTAGGGACTTCGTTGTCCTGCGACCCTTCACGTTTTCAGAACTTTGTGATCACATGACTTTGGAGAAAAATTTTTAGCCTTTATTAAAAAAAGTTTTCTTTGGGTGTAGCTGCCCGCTAGGTAAAGTATATACATTTATGATACCTGTTATGTTGTCTTTTCAAAAGAGACATTGTTGTGGGGGAAAAGCGGTATATGAAACACTACTATAAATAGTAATGCAAATACTTTCTATGAAAAAGTCATAGGAATGATCTCTGATTAATCAAATAAAGTGAACTTTACAGACTTGACTGCTTCCTAATATCCTCCCAGAGTCCTTCAAGACAGCAGCATTCCGAGGCTACAAATCAGGAGGCTCAGGAATCAGGCAGCAATTCAGGAATATACAAGCAGGGCTCCAGCAATGCCTGTTCCAACCACATGACCAATACAGTTAGGACATGGACTATTTCCTAGCCCTCAACCCGATAAGACCCAGGCTCGTGGAGCATCACAAAACCAACCAATTCTGGTATTGTTGCAGTTCATTTTACATAAGTGTGGCTACATTTATTCACAGCTGTGTGAAGAGAACTTCCTAGGTTTCTTGCAAGTCTTAGATGAAGTAAGGGGCCAAAAGAAAGAAAATGGCCTTTTTAATATGAATGACCAGGTGTCCTAAAACTTACCAACAGAGCCCAATCCTTTTGTTCCTGGGCTGGGTTTCACCTATAACTTTCAACTTATGATTTCAGAAATGCATTTTACAACTAGCCTCACATCTCCTAGAATTGGTTCCTAACATAATTGCTTCTAAAAACCTCAAAATTTATCTTTTTCATTGAAGTTCTGTTATACCTTGAGCACTTTTTAGACTTATTAAAATATGATACTAACTTTAGAAAAAAACTACCCAATTTTTACCACAAAGAGCGATGTTTCACCAACAAATATGTGAGCCCCACATTAGAATAACACTAAGTGGCATATTTAATTCTATATCACTTTACAACTATTGACTCATGTACCAAGCTGAGTTAATATCGTATGTCCTGTTTAAAACCTTGCCCACATTTTGGGGGCTTTCTAGTTAGTGAAACCACTGCTTAGAGATAAACATTGGCATTTCCTATCAGCATCCCTTTCTACGCTTATACTGACATTAGTGACCAAGCCGGATGTCAGGGGTAGGAGGAGAAGAGGACGAGCACTGTATTCGACAATCCAGGGGAGCAGAGAATAAGAAGAAATAATATTAGGCAAAAATCACAGTCCAGTTTCCTTTCCAAGATGACTTAGGAGAGCTGTGGGAGTTAGAGGAAAAACTGGGTTTGGCAATAAGAGTCAAGGCAATCTGGAGCACTCTTTGCCAACTTGGACATTTCCCCTCATCTCTACCCTCCTGGTCCCATCTTGAAATTCATTGTTATACTGTACGTACCTAACAAAAAGTGAAAGTATTGTGGAAATGTTAATAATAATGTCTTTATGTACTAGGACTCAGGGATAAACAATCTCTGTTTCCATTTCTTTGTTTTCTTTCCCTCCTTCTTTGCACTTTCCCAGACTCTCCTTACCTTGCCTGGCATTTTTTCACCTTGGCGCTGCATTTCTTCACAAATAGTTGTTCACAATCCTTCCATTCTTAGGGCAAATATGGTTCCCAGATTAACATCACATTCCCCTTAGTACTTGATGTATTTTTTTTTTTAGACAAGACTTCCGATCATCAAAAATAATCTTGCTATTGGGTAGCATATTAGTCCGTTCTCATCCTGCTAATAAAGACACACCTGAGACTGGGTAATTTATAAAGAAAAAAGGGTTTAATGGACTCACAGTTTCACATGGCTGGTGAAGCCTCACAATCATGGCAGAAAGTGAAAGAGGAGCAAAGTCATGTCTAACATGGTGGCAGGCAAGGGAGGGTGTGCAGGGGAACTGCCCTTTATAAAACTGTCAGATCTTGTGAGATTTATTCACTATCACAAGAACTGCACAGGAAAACCCACTCCCATGATTCAGTTACCTCACACCTGGTCCCACCAACAACACGTGGGGATTATGGGAGCTACATTTCAAGATGAGATTTGGGTGGGGACACAGCCAAACCACATCAGGTAATTTGTATGAAAATAAGCTGGCAGTTATCAGATAATTACCACATCTGTCAAAATTAATGGTAGTCTCTTTTGCTTAAACAGGGAGAAAATAACCTTTCAAGTCAGTGTGTAACTAGGATATACTTATAGATTCATTTAGCCTTAACCATTTGTATCTCTAGAAGTAAATGGCTTTTACTCCACTTAAAAAGATAAATTCTTAATGCAAAGTTTCATCTTTGGTCATTAGCACAGTCTCTCATATGAAAGAAGTCTCTGTAATTAGTCTTATCGCATATAATGGACAGACACTCTACAATTCATGTTTTTCTACACCAGATCAATTCTTTATTCTTTACATCCAAAAGTGATACTTTTGATAACAAGGTTCAACCTGTCAGTCTCACCAAAACTATTCTATTAGCATTGACAAGAATGATTTTTTTGGGCGGGGGACAAAGTCTGGCTCTGTCGGCAAGGCTGGAGTGCAGTGGCACCATCCCAGGTCACTGCAACCCCCTCCTGGACACAAGCCATCCTCCCACCTCAGCCTCCCCAGGAGCTGGGACTACAGGTGCATGCCACCATGCCTGGCTCATTTTTGTATTTTCTGTAGAGATGAGGTTTGACCATGTTGCCCAGTCTGTTCTTGTACTCCTGGGCTCAAGCAATCTACCCGCCTCTGTCTCCCAAAGTGCTGGTATTACAAGCATGAGCCACTGTGTCCAGCCCAACAAGAATGATTTTTAAATCATCTATTATTCCAATCTTTGCACCATAAATACTGGCTAATATTGTTATTATCATCTTCTCATTGATATGTTTGTAAGGTACTTTAAGCAGTCCCTGACTTGTCATAAAATTCATTTATTCCATCACTACTAACATCATCTGATTCAAGCATCCCATTAGACAAATAAATTAGAAAATATTATGATCCCAATTTACAAATGAAAAAATTGAGGCTATGAAGTTAGGTAAATTGTCAGTGATTAAACAGCTAGTGATTGGGGCAGTCAAAACTTAATTGCAAACCTAGTTGACTCTAAACGAAGGAAATGGATGATTCCCCAAATTTTGAATGTCTTTCTATTATGCTGCCTGTATATCTGGTTAATTGCAGAAGAAAAAAAAATTAAAACTTATCAGTAATGTGCCTCCTGACAATGAGGAAAAATTAGAAGAAATGAATATTTGAATGTATACCAAGAGCTTTTCAATTATTTGATCATATTACAGCAAAGACTCCGTAATCTACCTATTCTACTTGATCACTTCTTCCAGTGGAAAAGGAATTCGGTAATAATGATAAAGTGTCACTGCTTAAGCAAGTTGAGGAATGAAGGAAGGAAATTATGTAGACATCTGTTTTAGCAATAGGGGGGATGGATAATTCATATTCAAATTTAGTACACTGGGATTCAATGCTTTGGGGATATTACAATCCAGAAATAATATTGGACCAAATATACGTGGCTCCACACTGTAAGCTTAGTGATACATCCCATAAGAAAATAAAATGGTAATAATTAAGCTAAACTAAAATTAATTTATAATTAACAAGCAAGAATAACAGCAATTAAAATTCCTGGCCAACACAGACGTTTCTGATTCACTAGTAACAAATTGCCCTTCCTTAAAACTGAAGGAATATTGTCAAGCTTTGTCAAATACTTCTGGGTGCGAAACTGAATTAGTCTTCAGTATGCTCTAGCAGCTTGTTAATTTGGGTATATAAATAACAAACATTAACATCCTAGGTTACTAGTAAAACAAAACAAAACTCTCTTAGTAGTTTGATGTGGTGGAGTGCCCCTGTAGTGCCATTTTCTAGGAAGACTGAGGCAGCGGAGGATCGCTTGAAGCCAGAAGTTCAAAGCTGTAATGCCCTATGATAGGTTCCTGTGAATAGCGACCACGCTCCAGCCTGGGCAACATACAAGACCCCGTCTCTGAAGAAAAAAAAATGAAATCTTAGGTGTAGATAAAGACAAAAATAAGACAAGTCAATGGAATAAAAACCAACTTTTCCTTAAGAATAAAGGGGAACGCCTGTACATTTGAATCAATTTGAGATTCTTCAGGGGATTGCTTAAAGCCCATCAACAGGCCACAGAACAATTTTTGAGAATCACTGCTATAGAAAAATATCATGCTCATCTCAAAGGGAATAAAATCTATCTTATCTCAAGTATGTTGTTTACAATCGAAATTGTTTTTAATTTTTCAGAACTTGCAGACTTTATGGGGAACTCGAGAAGATAACATCTCTTTCTTACTCTGAGAAAATCCTCCCTGCACTCCAACTTCTTTCTTTCAGCTCTGCATTCCTCATTTGGTAAAATGTCATCACCATTTACACAGCTAGTTATGCACCAATCCTCTCTCTCTCTCTCTTTTAATCCCACATCTCACATCCAATTCAAACACTGTCACCTCTACCTACAAAAATACACCTCAAAGTCAGTCACTGGGAAGTTAGTCCACATCCTGGTCTCCCCTGGGTTTCTGCAATGGCTACCTGATTGGGCTTTCTATTTCCTCTTGTGCTTCCCTCCCCTCACTACTCTGCAGCATAATCTTTCCAGAATGAAAATCAGATCATAACACTTTAATTGTCTCAGCTGTCACTGGCTTCCTATGACAAAGAAACTCAACATTCTTCCCAGCCTGTCCACTAACAGCCTCTCAGCCTCCTCTCCCTCCCGTGCTCTCCTCCCACCCTCGGGGTAGTCACCTGGCCTTCTTTGCTCTTTTGAGAACACATCAGAAATGTTCCCACCTCAAGAACTTTACACTTGGAATTTTCTTCCCCTGGAATGCTTTCCCCAGGAATATATACATGGCAGCTTGCATCTTTGCTGCATTTATGTCTTGTTCTTATGCCAATTCCTCAGAGATCTCATCCCTAAACAGTGTATCCAAAATGCACATTCTGTCACTCTGCATTCCTCTACCCTTTGTGTTTTTCTGTCTCACACTTATCACCGTGTAGCACTATATTATATGTTCAGTTGCTTAAATGTTTATTGGCTGTCTTCACCGCTGCAATGTAAGTTCTATGAGACAAGAACTTTTATTTATTTCTGAATCCTCCAGTCCCTATCAGAACTCCTAGTATATAGATCGTGTTCATAAATATTTCTTAAGTGAATGCATGTCTACATTTGTATCTACACTTAGGTCATCATTGGGATCCATTAAGAGGACTGCCTAATGCTACAACCAGGTGGTCAGTTACTGGAGGGTATCTCTAGAATTCTTCTTACTCACTCGAAGTACACTTGATGCTTTCATAGGCATCCTAAAACTCAGTGACAGTATTCTGGTTCAGGCAAAAGCAGAAGAATGACAGGGTTGATTTCAATTTCTCCCACTCACAGCTGGCTGAACATTTAACATTCCATATTTAATCTCTTGTTCCTAAAAAAGAGTTATCTTCTCACAGTCTTCCCACCCTAGTCCCACTTTCAGAGAGATCTGAACCTTCAACCAAAGTGCCTGCTATTCATAATTCTACAACTATTGTAACCACACTCCGCCTCCTAATTTTGCACTCCCAGGGAAAAGAAAAAATGTTTAAGAGCCCAAAACTTTAACAAGCCTCTCCTTTTATTTCATACAACAGACTTCCTAGTTAGAAGGATTGCAAATTGGAACCTAATTATATTTTAAATGAACTAAATATATTGCAATAAGGGGAAAATTATTTAGAAGATATATCCTGGCAACGTCATGAAAATCTAATCACAATAAGAACTCTTTTAACTTTTCAAAATAGAAGAAGATGAATTTTTTTAGAAGCCATAACTCAGCTATAATTTTAGTGAACATAGTGAATAATTAACATCAGACTATGATGTCATAATTGTTGGAAACATGATGTAGAAAAAAAGGATATTTTGTATTTTTTATATTAGTGATAAAAATAATAATTATTATAATACTATGTGACAGGCAATGTTACAAGCACTTTATATGTAGAAATTGCTGCCTTCAACCCTAATCCAAGCAACATAAAATCTTACCTGGATTATTATAGTACTTCCTACCTGGTCTATCTGTTTCTGCCCGTCACCCCTTACAACCTATGTTCAGTACAACTGCTCAATTATGGTTAAAAAGATAGGATATGCCCTATCACTTTCTTGATCAACACCTTTGAATAGCTTTCCCTCTGTCTTACAGTAAACTGCAAAAATCTAACCATGTCCTACCAGGCCCTCCATAAAGAAGCCCCGATGACCTCTCTCATAACACCTCCAACTTGCTCACCCTGGTTTCCCTGCTGTTCTTTATACCTTCCAGGCAGGCACAGTTCTTCTGCTGGGCCTTTGCACCTGACATTTTTTTTTTTTTTAAATGGAGTCTCACTCTTTTGCCCAGGCTGTAGTACAATGGCACAATCTTGGCTCACCGCAACCTCCACCTCCCAGGTTCAAGAGATTCCTCTGCCTCAACCTCCTCCCAAGTAGCTGGGATTGCAGGTTCCCCCCACCACGCCTGGCTAATTTTTGTATTTTTAGTAGAGACGGAGTTTCGCCGTGTTAGCCTGGCAGGTCTTGAACTCCTGACCTCAGGGGACCCACCTGCCTCGGCCTCCCAAAGTGCTGGGATTATATGAGTGAGCCGCCGCACCCGGCCTGCACCTGATATTTCCTCTACCTGCAACACTTCCGTCAGATGTTTTCATGACTTCTTTCTTTCTTCCTTCAACCTCTCCTGAGATGTTGTCTTCTCAATGAAGCTTCTCTGACTACAAAATTTAAAATTGTAGCCCCCATCCCAACAGTCTTCTTTCCTCCATTTTCTTCCATAATAACACTTATCACCATCTGATAGATTATAGATATTTACTCATCTCATTAGAATACAAGCTTCATGCAAGGCATTTTTGACTGTTTTGTTCACTGTTGCAATCCTAGTCCTGAGAACATTGTTTGGTACATAAAAGCTGGTAAATATTTGTTTATTAAACAAAATACCAATCAAACAGTGAGATAACATTACATATCTATCAGAATGACTAAAATCAAAAACACTGTCAACACCCAATACTGGTGAGAATGTGGAGAAACAGGAACTCTCATTCACAGCTATGGGAATGCAAACAGTACAGCCACTTTGGAAGACACATTGGCACTTTCTTACAAGGCTACACATAATCCTACCATATGATCCAGCTATTACACTCCGAGAAATTTGCCCAAATGAGTTGAAAACTTATGTCCACACAAAACCCTGCACATAAATATTTATAGCAGCTTTATTCATAATTGCTAAAAATTGGATGCAACCAAGATGTCCTTAAATAGGTGAGTGGACAAACAAACTGTAGTACATCTATGCGATGGAATACTATTCAGTGATAAAAAGAAATGAGCTAACAAGCCATGAAGAGACATAGAGGAAACTTAAAATATACATATATATATACACACACACACATATACATGTATATATATATATATAGCTAAGTGGAAAAAAAAAGCCAGTCTGAAAAGGCTAAAAACTATATGATTCCAACTATGTGACATGCTGAAAAAGATAAAATTATGGAGAGAGTAAAAACATCAGTGGTTGCCAGGAGTTTGCAGGGGAAGAGAAAGGGATAAATAGATGGAGCACAGAGGATTTTTAGGCAGTGAAACTATTCTGTGTGATAATATACTAGGGAATACATGACACTGTCCATTTGTCAAAACCCATAGAACTGTACAACACAAAAGATGAACCTTAGTGTAAACTATGGACTTTAGTCAACAATTATGTATCAATATTGGTTTGTCAATTTTAATAAATGTGCCATACTAGATGTTAATAATGAGAGAAATTATGTGTCTGTTTGGGGCAGGTGGGTGTAACATAAAAACTGTACTTTTGAAGCAAATTTTCTGTAATTTACAACTGCTCAAAAAAGTAATCTATTAATTTAAATAAGTAAATATATTTAGCTACTAATTTGGTACTAGCTAAAATATTAGCCTTTTAATCCCATAAAACCACTTTGATGTAATTTCTATCATTATCTTCATTTTGAAGATGGGGAAACTGACCCATCCATGTTGGATGACTTTCCTAAGCTCACACAGCTACTACTTGAGAGCTGCAGGTGTGGAACCCAGAAAGGATCATCTCCAGAAGCAGCACTCCCAATTATTATGTCATGTTACACACTCTAAAGACATTAAATATACAAGGGATATAGGTTAATAAAACAAGAGCTTCTGACGGGGCATGGTAGCTCATGCCTGTAATCCCAGCACTTTGGGAGGCCAAGGCAGGCAGATCACCTGAGGTCAGGAGTTCGAGACCTGCCTGGCCAACATGGTGAAACCTCATCTCTACTAAACATACAAAAATTAGCCAGGTATGGTGGCACATGCCTGTAATCCCAGCTACTTGGGAGGCTGAGGCAGGAGAATCGCTTGAACCTAGGGGGCAGAAGTTGCAGTGAGCCGAGATCGGGCCACTGCATGCCAGCCTGGACAGCAAGACTCTGTCTCCAAAAAAATAAAATAATAAAATAAAATGAAAATAAGAAGAGAGCTTCTTTTTATGATATATGGTGAGAGAGTGAATGCATCTATATAAGTAGTTGTGCTAAAAAGAAAATTACCATTCAAGAATGAAGTTTGACATTCCCAGGGTTTGGTTTGTTGTCATTGTTTACTATTTTTGTTGTTCCCTTTGAGAACAACTTAATCGCTGTTGACATACATGGTCTTTTGGTGACAAACATGAACTTTTAAAAATGCTGCACAGATTTCAATATGGATAGGTACAAAAGCATATCTTTTTTATTTCACTTTTTAGTCTATTTGTAAGGCTAATATATGTCTGCTGCAGAGGGAAGAATTGATTGTCTAATTTCTGTAAAGGATTTTAAAATATACCTGAAGTGCCATTTATGTAAAATTAGAGATATGGCAGGACAAGCCATTGAGTGTGAAACAGAAAATTCCAGTCAACTGATGAGCCCCCCAGGCACAACACAGAGGGCTTTATAATTTTCTTCTTTAAAGTAGTTTCTAGATATTCCATTATCATGACAATCTTTCCAAGTCCGGATCCTCAAAGTGACCTTTTCCCTGCACTACCCAAAATAGAAATTTCAGTTCATCCCTGCCTGCCTGTGGCAGGAATAAAGCAAACCCAATATTCAGCCTCTTCCAAGATTACATAGTCCATAATAGAATATCATCATAACTTCTTTCCAAAGCAGAATATTCATCCAATTAAACTTGAATATTTTTTAAGAATGCTCACAATAAAAAAGATAATTGCATGGTTGTCAAAAATTATGACTAACAAGGTATGGTAGAGCCTCATAAAATAATTCTTATTAAAAGATTAACATTTACCACGTACTACTAATGAAACATAATTGTAAGAGATTTAAAAATAACTGGAAAAATAATAAACATTCATTGCATATAAAATATACAACCAAAATGAACTTTAAAATGGTAGAAAAATACATTAACACAATAAATTTGCTTATTCAACATAGGGATATGGCCTACTATACAGAAATTAGTTTCTTTAAATACTTGTTTTAAAAAAAGAGATGTTTTTCTTTGGACTCTGTTGTGTCATGAAGTTATTCTATAAACAGGTTTCTATTGTAGACCCTCACTAAAAGTCAAAACCTTTAAGGTACAGTCCTCACAAAAAAAAAAAAAAAAAAAAAAAAAAAGTCAGGGAAAACCTTTCACACATACAGAAATGGAGAAAATTGCTAAAGAAAGGAAAAAAGTCCGCTTCACAGGTAAGCAATAGCTCTGCTTACACAGTAATTTATGGTAATATCAGAAAGCTTTTGATAAAATTTCACACATATTGCAGGGTAGGACATTGGAAAAGATAAAAAAAAAAACCCTCAAAGAAATAGGGGAAATTAAACTATTTATACAGGGGGAAGTATTTTGTAAAAGAAAATTTGGCAATTGGTTTTGATAGTCATAACAATTTATGTAATTTCTATGTTCTTTGGGGACTTGCTGTCTGAAAAAGTGGCAAGCTAACATCTTCTCCATTACTACAAAAAGTCATTTTTGAGAACAATAAATATGAGAAGGTTTAAAAATATATATATATTTTGTGTGTGTGTGTGTGTGTGTGTGTGTGTTATACACTACATACACAGTAAGACATCTGGTAATGTTTGTGAGCCAAATACATTTCTATCATTTGTTTAGTTTAGATCTTTTAAACTCTTATTTTTATTTTATTTGATAGCAAATCAATTTTCCAATAAAATAATTTTGCCTTTGGGGTATTATAATGAAAAAGCAATTTAAAATATATTTCTATAACTACTGAAAAGTACTTTCACACTAGATATGCAGTAAATAAATGAAGAAATATTCACACAAGTTGCACTTCCTTTCTTGTTATCAAAAAAACAATGAGCCTTAATTTACATATTTCTCCATCAACCCCTTAAGCCCTTATTAAGGTCAAAGCTTGAATATAATATATTTGTTATTCTACAGAATTTTATATTTTGAATTTTAAAGTACCATTTAGTGCTCTGATTTCACTTTCTATATTAAAAAATATATAAAGGACATCAATGAAGACTTTTTAAATGAATTTCCTTATATTCTTCAGTGACTTTTTTAAATAAGCTGTCCCTGCTTTCCTCTGAACTTCAATACATCTTTGGCCTGTCATTGTCTTTCTTAATCATTGATGTCTCAGTTCAATCTCTGACAACAACCACTACGAAGCTCTTCATTTCAGGAAACTGGAAACATTTTGTCATGCAAAAAGAGCATATTATGGGAACTCTAGTTACTTGTTTTTAAAGAAGACTGACAGGAAAATTTGGATAAAGAAATGCAAGTCTGTGTCTGCTCTCCCTAACAAATCTCACTTGAGGCAGAGCTTTAATGAGTAGTTCTGGAAACTTCTTAAACAATATATATATCTCTCTGACCTGGATGGTCAGCCCTTTCAAGCTGGCCAATGCTTTTCAATAAAGATAATATCAGAATCTGAAGGAAGTGGTTTGAGTTTCTAAAGTATTTTGAGGAAATATTTTGTGAGAATGGGAAGCATATTCTAATGCCATTCACATGTTTCCCTGATAATGAAAGCTGATCTGCAAGGGCGTTGAAAGCATTACAGGCTAATTTCATTGCAATGTCGGGGTCTGAGAGGGAGGTGAGGAGAACCAGGAGTTGGGTGGGGGTTCAAGAGCATCGAGTTGAACACGGTTGACCCATTGGAAAATCACTAAGTGCTGGAACCGACTATAGAAGGTGCATGTTTTGAGCCTTTATGGCGATTTGCAGTTCTCTTGAAAATTTACACTGTCATTTTATTTATAGCAGATGTCTCTTAAAGCAAACGTTTTTACTTCATACTATACAAATATTATGGAAAATTGCAAACATAATGTGGAGTTTTGGTTGTGCTGTAGAAATCTACAGTATTTTCTATAATGGATTATGAGCAAGGAGAAAAAAACTGATACTGATCTAAGGCTGAAGGATAAGGGGTAATCAAAACAAGACTTCTGCAGATACTTTTATGAAACTTGTTTTCAAAGAAAAGGCAAAAGTTGAAACTGTGGATTAAACCAACTAAATTAAACTGTCATGTATTCAAAATACATTCGGCACTTTAGAATAAAATGACCAGAGGCCAGTGTGAGGCGACTCCACTGTCTGAGCTATTCAAACAAAATAGTGTTTATTTGGATTTTCCTAAACAAAACTTGTATTCGATTCTTGTGCACACCCAGTGGGAAAAAAAATCTAAATACATATTTCATTTTTCTACCAGTTCTGAATTGTAGTTCTCTTGTGAACTAATTTTGAGTATAGTGACTTTAATGTATGTTCTGTGGCTGCTCAGCAATTGCTGAACTGCCTGATGGAAAAGTTTTAGCATCTGAAATTTAGCTCTTAATATAAAATAATATAAAAATATAATGTGCAATTAAATGAGAAAGTAAATTCTGTTTGGAAACAGAATTCAAAAATAGAAAATTATATAAACTTTGGAAATTAAAATCCATATAAGTAAAACCTGTATTTCTGAGAATTCGCTGTTTCTTATGCATGATTTATAACAATACACATTTCAAAAAGGAAGTCATTAAAATAATGTGGCTGTTATGTTTTCACATGCCTTTTTGAGAGTTTAACCAGTACAACAGAATAATCTCCATGGACTCTAAAAACACAAATCCGTGACAAGGACATAAGATTGATGGAATTTGTAATCATATATTTTTACTTATGTAATAAATTTGTAATTTCAAGGACATTATTCAAAATGACCACACTGCATTACAATGTGTGGATTCCTACGCTGTTTTGCATTAATGTCTGCAGAAAAATTTTACACTCTTAATCTGCCGTTGGTGCTTCATTGGGTTGCTTACCATTATAATTCTGGTCACAGATGAGGGTTAAAACGTCTCTAACCTTTACAAATGTATTATGTGGCACCACTGACACCGCTTTTATTGCAGATAAAATCTATGACAAATTTTCTGTATGACAAAAGAACATGATTTCATATTAAATTCTGATGATAGAGACATATTTCTCTGCCTGTACTTCTGAAATGTTTTGGATATAGTAACAAAGGACAACACTTCCTCTTCGATTACATCAATAAAATCTCAAAATCCCCTTCATTTTTGTGGTCCAGAGCTTCAGTAAATATTTCTTAAGCAGAACTAAAAAATAGTGTGAAAAATGTTCAGAATTCAGTTCACTTCTAACCTTGCTGATCAAAACAGACAAAACATTCAGCTGGTTCGACATAATGAGAAGCAGAAAGAGGAAGCCACAAAAGAGCCTGGAAATTGAGTGTTGCCATGAAGGTGTATAAGAGCTCGAGCAAAAGTGTCTCAAATATAAGCATCAAGATAACAGTAGGTCCCTCTGACAGTCATTTAAAAGGAAGAATAATGCCTATTATAGTAACTTTAAGGAGTTATAAAAGCACTTGAGTTTTCAGGGAGTCATAGACTTGTGAAATGTTTCTGACATTCCATCAAAAAATTGGTGTTGTGACATCATTATAATACATAATCATACAGTCAAGGAATGATTAGAAGTAAATCCTTAATAGCATTTTTTTAAACAAATTCTACATTGCATTCCAGACATCTTATTTTTTCCTTCTTCCGTTAGATTGAATGATCAAGAGAAAGGTGGATAGAATTGTCTCCTGATGCCTTTTCTGGAGAATTTCTTAACAAATGAGAATTCTATTGGTCTGCATTTTTTTTCATGTTTTGTGATTGTCAAGAACCTTACATAAATCTATGTCTGATGATACAAACTGTCTAATGTTGTACTGAACACCTCTTCAAAATTACCTATTCAGGGGAAAGTATCCCTTTAAACTGCCAGGATGCCTCACAGCTATCAAGGGCTGTGTGAACTGTGTTTAAGATTCTAGGGACTTAAAGTATAATAATAATCATAATAAAGACTCAAAATAAAAATAAGAACTTTTTAACAGAAAAAAAAAAGATTCTTGGTGATCTGCCGAAGTTGAGTCTTCATTTATTGCTTTCTCTGCATGCCACTAGGGATTTCCCTAGACTAATTGAGGAATAGGCCTTTAATTGCAAGATTACCTGAAACCAGACCCAACAAGCTTGGAGTAGCAAACAGTCAAATTGCAACCCCCCACCAAAAAAAAAAAAAAAAGCGACATGTGGCTTTAATTTTATTTCATTTATTTATTCTTCCAATTTATTTTTAAAAATTCTTGCCCATTGCTTCAGCCTTTGGGCCCATGTGCATAATAAAAAACATTGCTGGGAATAAATAATATGTATTAAC
The DNA here is from genome assembly GCF_028885625.2 of Pongo pygmaeus. NCBI lineage: Eukaryota > Metazoa > Chordata > Mammalia > Primates > Hominidae > Pongo > Pongo pygmaeus. The sequence continues at coordinate 148,872,012 of NC_072373.2, read as the reverse complement.
TGTGTCTATTAGGATTCCTCCTAAAAAGGCCATCAAAATGACTTATTTTATAGTAAGGAGTCTCAATTGCAAGCCTATTAGTAAAATAATTCTATTAAATTGTATGATATTTCTAACTTCAATTAATTACATTTATATCTAGCTCTATAGTGTAATGACTTATAATATTAATTGTGATTTTAATTTAGAAACAGAACTTGTAAAGTTTGCCTCGAGTTTTAGTGTTTAATGATTTTTCCACATTTAGACTGTGTCTACAAATTGAGACTTTTCCATTTTTCTAGTTAAACAACTGGTCATTTCAAATCTTGGTGTTGATGATTTTTCTCCACTGAATTGACCAATTTAATTTTCTCTAGGGCAATAAAGAAACACAGTATAATAGACAAACTAAAAGTGACTACAAAATAATGTTTCACTTTGGCTATGTACTGTTCACTTTTGGCAATATGACCAGAATTTTATTTTCACAAATATTAGAATCAGAGTTTCCAGTGGCTGAAGCCAGAGAAGTCCAAGAATCTGATTTGAAAATAGAGTATTGTCATGCTCGACCTTAGTTAATAAAACCAACTAAGATGTCTGTGCTGGATCAGCAATAACTTGATTCTTTCCCACAATCAACAAGTTTTACATTCGGTCATTGCACCCCAGAAAGCAAACTGGCTGCAAGGTGACTTTGGCCTGGATCTCAGTGCCTCCATAGGCAAGTCTCATACTTCTTTGTAACTCCATTTCCTCATCTGTAAGACAAAGATTGATGATGAAATGAGGTAGTAGATATAAAGTGCTTAGAAGAGAATCTTTCTCAAGTAATCAATAGATGTTTGCTATTATTATTATTGTAATTCAACCTAATATTGATATTCAAATTTTTCACTTTTAACATGTTATGCCACTTGCCTGAAATAACCTTCTCTTTCTGTCTTGCCTTTGTAAATTCAATACTTTCTTCATAGTTCAGTTGAACACCAGCCCAAGGTGATTTCTCTTTTCTCTCAACTCATATTGACCTTTTATCCCAAATCACAGTTTAAGACATGTGTATATTCTCCAAAGATTTCTTACTTCCACACACAAAAAAAGTACAAGTTTCTGGAAGAAGGGGACAGCTTGCTACATTTCTTGTGCCTAGATTTGGCATCTGATGCATGCTGTATCCACGTCACAATTAATGCACAGAATCCAAAGAGTCAATGAGCCACAGCTTATGACATCCTTTATTTTTCCTGGTCAAGTTAGAGAACCACATTGTTTCAACAGAAACCTACTTTGTTTTTTTTGAATTTTTGTTTGTTTGTTTTTTGTTATTTTTTCTTAAACACAACAATTGATGTTCCTTTAATGGTGACTTTATATAATTTGGCCTTTGGATTACAAAATGCATTTTTACACACTAAAATTCTTTGGATTGAGTCCAACAAGCTCCAGGATTATATAATGTTTTCCTCTATACTGCAGCCTTTCCAAAACAGGTTTTATATCTTAATGTCGCATTGCAGAATATACATACAGATTCTTGAAAATGTCAGGCTCCTTCAACTCCCTGAAGCCAAAACAAATATGTCTACTATTATTGGCACAATTAAGAGCTAGAATTATTAGGCATGGCATTTATATACATGCAAATCTTATTGTTAACAATGGGAATTTCAAATATTTAATATTTGTATATGGATTTCATTTGAGTTCATTAAGTAAGTGGCTTGGAAAAAGAGAAGTAGTTGAATTATTACATGTCTAGAAAATGATATTTAAATTTTTTAATTGCCTCATATTAGTAAAAAAATCTGTTTGCATATTAAAATGAAACCTCAAAGAGTCTGATTTCGTTGCTTATTTCATTTTGTTACTTTGCTAAAAACATAGCTCTTATCTAGTTATCATTCATTTTTTCTCATCATAAACTAGAGTCCTTTAATTCTTTCACTGTGTCATAAAAGATTCAATAAATTCTGATTTGCATTTCAAATTCAGCTCTTTTTACAGAAGGACATCAGATTCAATGACAATTACATCACTAATCTCTTTAGCACTGACAGTGGGAAGCCAAGCTCAAGCTCCTTCCGACTGAAGTCCTAAAGATGGAAGGTCATGTAATGTTCCTTCTCAGCAAGAGTGAATTTTTATTTTGGTAAAATCTTCATTTTATTTTCATTAACGAATATGTGCTCATTTAACCCATTTGCTTTGTTTAAGCATTTCATACTATTTGTCTCTTTCTCCTTTCATTAAGAAATGAGCATCTTATTATTTTTGCTAAAAAAAGAGGAAACTTACAGTGTTGATTAAGCACAGTAATCTGTTGTTCTTATTATTGGTGTTATTTTGGAAATATTGAGGAAATTATATTCATATAATTTGGGGAGGTATTTTTTCATTTTGTTGTTGTTTAACCAATTGTAATGACCAAAAATGTAAGCACTCATGTATGTATATGTGTGGGTGTGTATATGTATTATGTATGTGTGTGTAAATAACATCTACAAATATTTTGACACCTAGTGTCAGAGACAAAGATAAATCTACCTCTTGAATAAATGTATTGTGAATTAATTATTGCTCTTCTAGATTCTATATACAATTTCCTCTATCTTCAACGACTTGTCACAATTGGAGCCAATAATACTGCACAAATTACACACAGTTGAAGCAACTATATTTCTGGTACTTTATAAATGTTGCTATCTCTGTAACGGAAGGAACAATATAAAGTAAATAAACATTGAAGTCATTATAACAATTTAGTATAGACTAAATTTAATGAAGTAGTTATCAAATATTCTGATATGCACATAACATGGACAATGAATAGAAACTAAAGAGAATTTTTGAAAAGAATATCAACTTCCAAACTATTTTGCTATGTTATACTGAATTAAAATAATTTTCTTTTATTTGTACAGTGGAGATTTTAATGTACAAAATTTTCTGGCTTTTAGTATATCAACTTATTTTAAATCCTAATTATTTTACTTATATCACAATTTTAAGCTGTATGTTATTCAGATAATAGCTACTAACCAATAACTATTTTTAAGTTATTTTTTATGAGTAAGACATTTTTGCATTAAAAGTGCATTTTAGAAAGCATAGGGGTAATGATGGGTGACAAACTACAAGATCACAAAAACCAAAAGAATACATGTTATTTCTGTATTTTTTAAATTAATAGATCTGTTTTGACTACACTGAACCTAGTTCAGTCAACCAACTATTACAAGCATATATCTTTTCAGGTATAAAACAGGTACTGAATGAACACTTGTTAAATAAAATTAAGGAGAAAAAGAGTCAATAAGTGATTTAACCTGTAGTGACCAAGAAATTCCATAACTATGACAGGATAAGCAGGTCAGTTAACCAAATGAACTGTTTGATTCCATCATTATTTTTTAATTCAAACATAATGGAGTTATATAATATAATGGAGTTACAATGGAAAATTTTAGAAAACTTAGTATCAAAAATACATTGAAATATAAAATAAAATCTACAACAAAATACAGATATATTTCCAGGTTAATTTAGTGAAAATTAATTTCCAGGTTAATTTAGTGCAAAATGCCTAGTCAAGTTAAGGACTTGGAAGTATGTGTGGGCCAAAGCATTCAAATTCATTTAAGGCATATACATGTTGTACTGGGGAGCCTTCAGAATGAAGCCTTCCTAGGTGGAAAGAAGGAAGAAAGAAGTGAAGAAAGGAATTTAAAAATTGATTAAACAAATAAATGAGTATTCATTTGTCAAAAATAATGTGTTGGCTGAGCTTGGTGGCTCACGTCTGTAATCGAAGCACTTTGGGAGGCTGAGGCAGGTGGATCGTTTGAGCTCAGGAGTCCGAGACCAGTCTAGGCAACATGGTGAAACCTCATCTCTACTAAAAATACAAAAATTAGCCAGCCATGGTGGCCCATGCCTGTTGTCCCAGCTACTCACAAGGCTGAGGTGGAAGCATCACTTGAACCCAGGAGGCAGAGGTTACAGTGAGCCAAGATGGCACCACTGCACTCCAGCCTGGGTGACCCTGTCTCAAAAAAACAAAAACAAAAGTGTGTTGATACTAATCATGTAATAAATGGTAACTTTTCAAGTATAAGTTAGGTAAATATCTCTTTTGTCTCTCCCCTTTCCTGTCTAAATCCATTACTTTGCACATTTTTTGAGAGAATAAAACATCAATTTTTAGTTACTATCTTGGTCTACTACTGCATAATAAATTAAATTTTTCTTAGTTTGTAAAAACTGAATCATGTGAATTATCCATATAACTTTATATATACAGTATGTGTGCACATATATACACATATTTAAAGGTTTGTTAATTCTGGGAAACAGTATAAAAGTGAACTTGTGTGCTAAACTGAAACTAACAGTTTCATTTTCTATAATCTGATTATAGAAAAAAGTATCAGTAATGAGCTTACAGTACATAAATTATTGTCTGGGTGTTAATTGCACTCAAAAAGCTACGTCTGCTGAAACCACAGTTGCTAAATGGAAAAAAAAAAGATATCTATATTATTATCCAAACAATGCCCATTTATACAGATATTAAGAAACAGTTGTTTGTTAACTTCCAATCAAACATATCTAAATGTTTTGTGTCATAACAACCAAACAACTGAATGATTGACTAAATTCTCTAGTAGGACGTTTGTGCATTATGTAGACATAACCAATGAATTACTGTACTTTTAAAAGGCCTGGATAAATTCTCGGGAGTTTTTTATGTGCACAAAGACAATGCAGTTGTATATGACCTTGTTATTACACGTGAAGAATGTTAAGTCTAGGAGAGATGAAACGTTTTCTGATTTTCAAGAGATAAATGCATAAATACATTTTTGTTCAAAACGGTCTCCTTTTTTTCAATATACATAGTCACTGACAGAGACCAGAAAATGTCTCCTAGTGGAAAAATAGACCAATGGGAGGACATAGTTGGCAAGCAAGAGAGGAGATGGTTGACGGGGCATAAACAGAAAAGATCCCAGAGGCAAAAATTATATGGGAACAGCTAGTCATGGATGAAGGGGCATATGGGGAGTATACAAACTTGGAGAAGATAAAATGTGCTGAAACTGACCACTTCTAGTTCCCAAATCTAAAATCCACACATTCACCTGTCCTGATGCCCTGGCATTTCAATACTCTAGACATAACTGTTACCATGCTGCTTTAAAAAAGTGCAGCAAGGTAATGCAGAGCGTGAGTTATCATTCACTGAATTAATCAAAAGCTTTTTCCTAAACAACTGCCATTAAGAGTTTAAGAAAACATCATTTCAGATGCACATGTTTGGTGGAGGCTAAAATGAAAAGGTAAGGTTTTGAATAAGACACTGCACGGTCAAAAAACTATTTTAATACAACCTCAGTTATTCACCCTGTAATTTTTATACAAGTGTAGATTTCCACAGAAAAATAAACAACTAGAGAATAAGAAATGCCTTAGTTGTGTCTTTAAGAGAATTTAAGAAATTAGATTCAGAAATAGATTGTATACACAGACCATCCCGGCAATTCCTGTTTTTTTCAGGGAAGAGTGTTGCCATTATATATGTCACTGTCCACATTGTCTGTTTCACTCTGAAGAAATCTTTTAAAAGCCAGCGTTGCTGCAAATCCTGCCACAACTAACCATTAAGCTTTTTTTCAAAAGTATTGCCATTGATTTGTACTTACCAAAGTCTATTATATATCTCATGGGTAAGGCCTTTAATTGTATGCAAATAATAAAGAAACACATTGGAAATATGAATAAAATAAAATATGACAAAGTTCTATTAGGCTGCCCATAACCCTTAGTAGCTTTCTCTAAAACAACAACAACAACAACAAAAAACAAAAAACAAAAAACAACACTTAAGCTTTTCTCTTATTGTCTTAAAATCATATTTTCGTACTTATACACCTAGAGGAATTAGTAGAGTAGGCAACTGAAGGCCTTAAATAACCCAGCGAGCAGAAAATGCATGGGACCATTCTTGAAAACACTAGAAAAAATTCTGAGAGGTGTGGTTTATTATAGTGCTCAATAGTATTAAAATAAATAACTTAGTTGTAAAAATAATAATAATATTGAACATATTGAACTGATTTTAGAATAACAGTTTCAAATGATTTTAGCCAGGGACTGCTCTGACATTCAACTAAATTTGATAGACTTGGCTTTTTGTTTCTTTTGCTTTTTATACCCCAAGGCCAATGCTTAAAATAACTCCAAATTCAGGTCCTCTATATCATCCTCCTCTGTGTTCCCCAGGATATTTCTTCTAGCCCTTTTTCTGCCTACATTTCTCATCCATCAAAAGAACTATCCATCTCGTTTTTCATTTGCACTACATTCTCACCATGCTATCCTTGAAATCCATTCTATGGGACCATGTTCTATATGAAAGTGCTATAATTAGATCCTTCTGGGTCATTTGGTAATGAACCCATCTGGATTTCATCCAACATACACTAGTTTTATACCAAATCTGACCTATTATGGCTAGAATTACATTAAGGTTCCATTCTAAGTCCTTTCTTATTAAAATTGTGAGCTGTCATCCTGCGATTTTAAGCAACAAACTATGAAAACTAAGCTTACATAAGGATAATTAAGTTAAAGTACACACTTTTAGGTGTGACTTTCTTAAGAGTGAGCCAGAGACGAAGACAAACAGCCGGATTTTGGACCTCCTGCTAATTAGAATGGTGGCTTTCAAACTATTTTAACAAATATCCATTTGAACATGGCAAATAACCCGAAAAAACACTTGGACTATTCTCAATTTTCATTGGAAATATTATTTCATAATAGCAATGAAACGTCACTCGCTGTACAAATAAATTTGGGAGAGGAGGTTAGAGATAGATGATATAGATGATGCGCATATGATTCACAATACACATCTGAGACACACTAATTATAAGGTTAGAGGGCGGGCCAGGCACGGTGGTATACACCTGTAATCCCAACACTAGCGAGGCTGAAGCAGAGGGTCGCTTGAGCCCAAGTGTTTGAGACCAGCCTAGGCAACATAGCGAGACCTCCGTCTCCACAAAAAAAGAAAAACAATTTTTGTTTTGAATTAGCTGAATGTGCTGGCACACACCGGTAATCCCAGCTACCTGGGAGGCTGAGGTGAAAGGATCACTTGAGCCCAGTAAGTTGATTGTGCAGTAATCTGTGATTGTGCTGCTGCAGCCAGCCTGAGTGACAGAGGGAGACACTGTCTTAAAAAAAAAAAAGGGGGATTTAAAGACAAAATTAGTGGTAAAATTAAGCACTGGTACCCACTATAGAGTCAAACAACACAAGACAAAATGGATTATGGTGAGATTAAATGAGAAGAAAATTATAAATAAAAGCCAAGGACAGTAACAATTGAAAATCAGCAGCAGCATAAGAAAAGTTTCACAACATTCTAGCAGCCCTCCTGAGGAGGGTGGAAGTGCCACTCACATCTGCAAGCTTCTCAGCATCACCAAGCACCCTGTGGGAGCCAGTGTAAAGAAAGGAAGAAAGAAAATCCTACAAACCTAGGATTAACAAAATTTGCCTTATAAACATTAAATCATTGTAACTCTGAATAAATTACATAGTATTTTACTAGTAACCAGACTTTAATTGTATATGAAGAAAATATCCTGTGGAATTACATGTCATTGCTCCTAAAGAACCAAAGAAAGAATTTAGCAGCACTGCAACAGTTCACAGCCTATCGCTGTGCTAAGGGACAATTTTTCAAACATCTGCTTCAGTACTGAGCTCTTAAAAAATTAGATGTATGTTGGTAGCCTAAAAGTTTGTCAATAATCATACTGCAGATTATCTGGATAACAACTCATGAACCAAATACTATATATAACTCACTTCTGGCTCACAATACACATCTAGGTTCAGGTTATCACTGGATCAAGCTGTACCCCTTTATTGTCTAAGGCTAATGAGAAGTGTATTTCTTAGATAAACGAAGTGTACCTGCTAAGTAAAGCATAACCAATATCATTTGAAATCCTGATGAAGATTTCTCTATAGTTTGACTGTAGAAAATTCTGAGAGAATTGTCATAGCAAGTGATAAGATAACTCTGGCGTAAAAACTGAAAACAGCCTGATTGTCATTTATGTGGTGAACAGCAATTTGATTTCGACAAAACAACTTCATCTGTCCATTAAATTAATGATCCTAATTTAAATTTTATTAGTTTTGTAGTTTTTATTGACTTGAACTTGTAAAATGGTTTTTCTTATACATAATTATATAAAGCCAATAAGCACACAGTTTATACCTACTATGTTTAAACATGTTTAAGTAATACTATTATAAGAATAAGTCAAAGCTTAGGGTCATTAAGAAACTTTGCTCTTAAACGGAGCCTATATAATGAGTGCCCTGGTTTGTGGCATTGAGAAGCACCTCTTTGGCCTAGTTAATCCCCAAGAGAACAAAACCATAAATGAATGGGACAGGATGAATCTAAGGAGAAAATGGGTACACAGTGATCGGGAAAGAGATTAGGAGACATTTCTGCAGTCAGCTGAAAAGATTATAATAGGAAACTGCTTACCAAGAAGGTTCCTCCTGCCTTTTGAAGATTTCTAGAATAACACCTCCTGGGAAACCCAGGCAACTGGAACTTTCTGGTTCCTCTAAAGAATTCTGTAATGGCCACAAAAATATCTCCCTCAAACTTCCAGAAATTTTGCTAATTTGTTGTGTGTGTGTGTGTGTGTGGTTTTTTAATTTTTTTTTTAACCTCTATACTCTTCTTGACTCAGAACTCTTCTTACCCTTTCCATTGTTGCCACTGTTGCCAGAAACAATGATATGATTCCTCCATTAGGAAATTTGAGGTAATTCTTCCAGTGGTTCTTCAATGTGAACTCTTTCCATTTCAGTGCATTTTACACATTGTTCAATAGTCCTACAGGAAAGTTCGGATCATTTTTGTTGCCTACTCTAAAAGCCATGAAGGTTTGACATTGCCTATTAAATTAGGCATTCGAGGCAATCATCCTGACGTTAATGATGTTTTCTTATCTGGCTTCAATCATTCTTCCGAGTGTGTTCCCCAATACTTTCTAAACTTCAACAATGTTACCAAATGTTCATACCTATCTGCCTCTGTGACTTTACACAAGCTGTTTTCTTAACAGAAAATATATGTTCCTCCTACTCAGGTGTCATACAACAGGTTTCCTAAGACTCCTAGACTCTGAAGCATGTACACAGGGTTTAATTGGGTAGTGCTCTCTAGAGTGGAACTAAGAGAGTATGTTAGTCTGCTCAGGCTGCTATAACAAAATATTAAAATCTGGATAGCTTTTATAAACAACATAAATTTATTTCTCACAGTCCTGGAAGCTGAAAAGGTTAAGATCAAGGTGCCAGCAGGTGCAGTGTCTGGTGAGGGCCCGTTTCCCGGTTTGTAGATGAAGCCTTCCAGCTGTATCCTCACTTGGTAAGAAGGGCAGAGTGGATCTGCCTTCATGATCTAATCACCCCTAAAAGACCCTACCCCCTAATACCCTCACCTTGGGGGTTAGGATTTCAACACATGAATTTGGAGGGGACACAAACTTTCACACCATAAGAGACAGTTAGCCCAGACAAAACAAAACAGGATTGTTTGAGAAGGAAGACGTTGAAGTCGAACTCAGATAAAATTGCAACAGTGGACTCTACTGATTCTGCTGAGAGCTCTGAAGCTTAGAAAACTTTTCAGAGATGCCTCCAATCCAGGTAAAGCCATCAGACAGGTCTGCGTACCTCTGCATTGACCAGTCATTGGAGGCTGTCTGCCCCGGAAATGGAATATAACTTTTGGCAAGCCGTCTTTCTTCAACTGGAGGTAAGAGAGAGATGAAGAAAGCTATGAACAGTCACATGTAGCTCAAATTGGCAGGTTCTGAAAGCAGACCTGCAAAGTACAACACATCCACTTCAGCCAATCCCTTGTGCCACTCAAACCACTTGTTTCATAAAGTAGGAGCACCCACATAGGAAAAATGCCAGAATTCTGGCTGGTCTCTTTCCCTGGGGCCACTCAGGAGAGGAAAGTTGTGCGACAAAGTACAGCTGAAGACTATAGCTGATACTCATTGTCTTTCCTCCACTATCCATTTTTGATTCCCCTAACCCTAGTCTAACACCTCTGCTGCTGTAAATAGTTTATAATGTAGGGAAAATTAGATCCTAATTTCTGAGGATTCCGATCCCCGGGTCACCATAAATTTCTCAGATCATGGCTGCTGTATGTTTCCTTTTACCATCAAATTGTATAAGACAGTACCAAGAAATACCCCAGTGTCTCACCTGGGTGCCCACTGTGTTCTTCTGGGCCCCCAGTGTGTAACAGCCTCCCTATCTTTTCCTGCTTATAAGGTTCAATTAGCCTACCAGGGTCACTATTGCTCTCCTTGCCTATTGGTGTCTTGTCAAAAGAATCTGATATGACTGGGTGGGATCCATAACATAGTTTAATGGAACTCACGATATATCCCTTGGGGTCACTGTTCCTCATCTAAGAACATTTCTAGATGTACAAAACCTAGAGTTACAAATGTAGGAAGCACAAATTCCGCAAGTGGGTTACTGGAAATGATGGTAAGTGAGGCCTCCTCTATTTCTACCCCATATTTCCAGACTCATGAATTCTACCCACTAAGGATATAGCATCCTATTACAGTCATTTATTTGAGTATTGCATTCCATGGGCCAGCACCTATACACACAAATTAGCATCTCACTTGTACCTTCAAGAGACTATTCAACCAACAACCACTGGGGGGTGCAGTATGTGACAGAACCAGTGTATCCCATGATCACGCACCTGCCATCATACCTCCATGGCTATAAAGTGGCTTCTTTAATCCAAGAAAATGCTAGGCAAGATTCTACGCTGGTGGATCAAACACTGTCAGGCAGCGGTCCTAGCTGAGACTCTATAAGCCACAAGTGGAAACTCGTACCAGGAATATATGATGATTTCCATCAAAATCAATCACTGCCCTTTCCAGAGTAGGAGGAATCCAGTGAAAACATCTTGCCACCAAGTTGGTAGTTGGTCTCCTCGAGAGCTGATGACATATCAGGGGCTCATCATTGGTTTGTATGCTGACATGATGAACTTTAGGTAACAATATTAGCAAGATCAGTCTTGGTAAGGAAATAGTCATACATTGGAGCTCCTACACTCCACCATAACTACTCTGTTCATAAGTCCCTTTTGCCAGAACTCAGGTGGTTGATAACAAAGGCTGACTGATATCAACTGTATGAGTGATCTGTCTACTTGAGTGTTTAGTAACTTTTCCATAATGAGTGCTCTCTGGTGGAAATTACATGCAATGCAAAGTTTGCCCCACTGTGCACACTCCCATAGGTCTATTCATGTGCCTCTTCTCTAGGCATCCTTATCTGCATATTTCGTTCTTTGTCATTTTTATTCACCTAACCAACAAGCGTAACCACTTGACAGTGTCCAGGAGCCCATACATGTCTTAGTTTGGGCCACTTCTGTTTCCACACAAAGTGCTTGACTAGGTATAGTCAACAAAACTATGCTTAACAGAGGAATTTCTCCTTATTACACTTGGTTAAGGCAATTCCTGAGCTCTAGTGTATCTATACCCATGTTCCAAGCTAACCCACCTGTAAAACACATTCAACCTTTTTACTCTTCCATCACCTAGTCATAAGGGACACTCCTTTGTGTGGCCATAGGTGTGAGCTAAGGGAAAGATTCCAGTGCAACACGATATGCCAGAGCATGGTGTCCTGAGCAACCTGCTCAAGCCTCTTCCTTGTACTTTATGGTTCTACTCACAATCCATCTCAGATGAACCATTTCCATCTCATGATGGTCTGTGGCTGGGCTGGCCCCATCTTATGATTCAGTGAGTCTGCCAGAACACAACTCACAGTGGGCGTCTCTGGCCCCATGACATTTGCTGTTTCACAGTTAGATTCTCCATGTCTACCAGAACTCAGTGACATATTGAGATAAAGAAGATAATAAAGAAGCTGTTTATTTCAATAGTGTATAACTCTGTACTGCCAAGGGCATGACAGGCTCCATATCTATGTTGCAAATACTCTTTTTACGGTTTTACCCACCATAGTTACCTGTAATACCATAAAGTATTGTATAGCCCAAGTGGCAAGGTGCCTTGAATTGTACCCTGGATTATACAAGAACATATTTCTTAAAGGTGGCAGCCTTTTGTTCTGTGCCAGTCAGGAAACAGGGTTGGAGCAATAATTCTTTTTCTTTTTCTTTTCTTTTCTTTTTTTTTTTTTTGAGACTCTTGTTGCCCAGGGTGGAGTGCAATGTCATGATCTTGGCTCAGTGCAACCTCTGCCTCCCAGGTTCAAGTGATTCTCCTGCCTCAGCCTCCCAAGTAGCTAGAATTACAGGCATGGGCCACCTCACCCTGCTAATCTTGTGTTGTTAGTAGAGACGGGGTTTCTCCATGTTGGTTAGGCTGGTCTCAGGTGATCCACCTGCCTCGGCCTCACAAAGTGCTGGGATTACAGGCATGAGCCACCATGCCCGGCCATAACAATAATTCTTAATGTGGAATATGATGCTTCCAGAACCTAAGAAGCCTACTAAACACTATATTTACTTCTTAGTTGTAGAAGTATAAGTTGCAATGATTTGTCCTTTACTTTGGAAGTGATGTTCCGGCATGCACTAGACTCCTAAAAATGACACTGATTAGTCAGGTCCTTGAATCTTTGAAGATTTTTATCTTCAACACTTTGGAGTACACATACGTACTAAGGCCTTCAGTATACATGCTACTTTTTGCTCATCTGGTCTGATTAACAACATCATCAATATAGTAGTCCAATGAGATATATGTGGCATGTATATAAGGTCCAGATACCTTCTGATTATCTTTTGATAGCACAAGATATGGAGCAAAACAATAAATGTACATTCTTTTCTACCTTATAATAACTCACTTTTTTAGAGTCCTCCTTCTTGATGAAGATGGAAAAGACTGCACGCTTCAACTCAGTGGTAACATACCATGTGCATGAAGCCTTATTAATCTTTTAAGCAAAGACAGTATGTATGGCATTACAGCTTCAACTGGTGCTACTCCTTGGTTGAGTCAGCAGAAGTCGACTGTAATCATCTACGTACCATCTGTGTTTCTATAGGCTGGTGAATTAAACAGAAGATATTATGGGGACCATCTATCCTGCATCCTTCCAGTCTTTAATAATGGTACTAATATCTGTCATTTTTTTTTCGGGATGCAGTATTGTTCTTGATTAACTATCTTGACTGAATTTTGAGGGGAGCACTTTCAAAGGCTGCTGCTCGGCTTTCCCTGAGACAGCTCTTTCTCACTGGGTGAAGAAACCAATGTAAGGATTTTACCAGATACCAAATATGTCTCTTCTTGGACTGTATACATGTCCACTCTAATGCTCTACCCTTGATATCAAGATCAACCGAAACTCTGTATCCAACAGTCCTCAAAAATGTCTGAGCCATCCCCTTTTCCCAATTTAGAATGGCCGAGAAGTACCTTAGCAGGAAGAACTAGGGGAACAGTTGGTGTATTTTCTTGCTGTAATGTTGCAAGGTCTTAAGTCCTGGAACTTATTCTTTAGTCAATAATGATTTCAGGTATGAAAATAGTCTCAGTTATAGAAATACAAATATTATTTATTTATGGTAGTCACCCTTGGCCTCCTGTTTTTTAAAAACTATATAGACAAGCAATACACTTGATGGTTCCCCATTTACCTAGAAATAAGATATTCTATTAATTATCTCCATTGCTCTCAGCAGATCAACATTTCCCTGCATCCTGGTTGCCACTCCAAACTCACCTTCATCACATCTTACCTTGCTTCTAAAGTGCCTATTATCTTGGGATCCTACTATTCCAACTGTTGGTAGGGCACTGTTATTTCCCCCTCTTAGTAGGTTTGGCACTTATCTGCCTGATTTCTTGTTGTGATTTAACTTATTTTGTCATCTGGTGATGAGGAGGTAAGGTAGGATTAAATACAGATGTTCTGTATCTGTATCATCTTTAAGCAGTAGCATTTAACCAGGAAGGGTAGGCCACTTCTGCAATCCCAGCAAGTTCAGAGTATCTAAAGATTTGAGAATTTTAACACATAAACTTAGATGTCCTTAACCCATTTCTCACCTGGACATGGCAGGCTTGCTAAGATGGAAAATTCAACTTCCTCTGGAGATTTGTTACTCGGATGATTAAGCACTGGGTTGACATCTGCTTTCCAACCATAGAAGACAAAAATCCTTTTTATGTTATCCAGTAGGCCCTCTGGTTTTCACACGTAGCTTGTAATTGGTAATTAATCTCAGCCTTCCATTGACTATCTGCAGTGTACAGAGGTTCCCCCTCAGCAACAGCCATCCAATGACATTACTTTTTTTTTTTTTTTTTTTGAGACAGGATCTCACTCTGTTGCCTAGGCTGTAATATGATGGTGCAATCTCAGCTCTAATTGCCTCCTAAGGTCAAGTGATTCTCCCACCTCAGCCTCCTGAGTAGTTGGGATTACAGGTGGATACCACCATGTCCAGCTAATTTTTGTATTTTTTTGGTAGAGAGGAGGTTTCAACATGTTGCCCAGGCTGGTCTCGAACTCCTGACCTCAAGTGATCCTCCCACCTTGGCCTTCCCAAGTGCTGGGATTACAGGCATGAGCCACCACACCTGGCACACCATGACTCTTATAATTACAATTTTCCTCAAACATCTCAAACACCTGAGACACTGCTCCCAGCAGTACATTCCTTCCATCAGCATCCTATTCTAAGTCCAATTCCCCACTGGTGGAAGTTTTATCATTGCCTTGCTATGGCATGTCAAGAGCTAGCCACACTCCAACCACTAACAGTGATGGTCATAGTCAGCTGATTTGTCCAGCTCCAAAATTCTGTTTTATGGTCTTCCTCCTAACACCACTCCCAGTACCAACTAGTTCAAGTTGAGCTCTCCCAGTAAACAGATACTGAGAATGAGATTTGTGTGCAAAGGCTTATTGGGCAGTGCTGTTAGAAACAACTCTGAGTAAAGCAAGGGGAGAAGGATTGGAGAAAATTAAAATGTGATATAATTGTAAGTGTAGCCTTAGCTCATCCCATTGGAACCTCTGAAGCTGAGATGATCCTTCAGAGGTAACCTAAATAAAGACCAAGGGCCGGATCTTTGTATTGCCACATTAACTGGATGAGGGCTACCTCTGAGGGGAGGCATAAGCTTGGAGGTGGCATGTTCTTTTATGTCAAAAAAGCCATTATGGAGCCCTTATCATCTTACGCTCACAGGATCTCAGAGAATGAATATCTCAATCATACTCAAAGGGAGTACTTCAAAGGGAGATTTGTGTGGTACAACACAGTATCCACTACACTATCACTTAAAGCCTACATCAAATTCCACCTTTGTACTTCCAAGCTGAAAATATCTTCATTTTCCCTCTGAATTCCCATAAAACTTTGTTATACTTTTCTCATAATACCATCTTCAACTACATTTATAGATAAATCTAATCTTTCCTTTTATATTTAAAATTCCTTGGGTTCAGACTTTGTGTGCAAGTTATCTTCAAGTTTCTTACTAAGTCTATTTCTGTACTTTCTCATTGTGTAATCAATAATTGTTTTATCTTACAAATTTCTATTCATCTTCAGATCTCAGCTTACAAATCATTTCTTCAAGAAACCTTCTCTAAACCCCCAGACTCAGGAAGATTATACATGTTCATAATACCTTGTACTTGTCTATCATTACATTAATTACAATTATATTTAATTTGTCACAAAAGTAGTTATTTAATAGGCTTCCACTGCTAGAATAAAAGTTCATGAAGTCAAGATCCAGGTCTCCCCTGTTCACTACTTTACCTACAGAAATTAGCACAATGCCTGGTGCATAACTGGCTGCTAAACAGTTATTGAGCAAAAGAATGGATGAACTAATGAATAAAGAGGAGAATCTCCTTCAATATGAAAGTAAAGAATAAAAATTAACGGTCACTCAACTAGTGGCCTGAATTTTTTCATGAGCTTGCTTTCCTCCAAAGATCTTTCTGGGATGGCACCAAGGGGCTGCTTTCTTGAGGAGATAAAAGGATCAAAGTATTTCAGGCATTTGGATTGCAGGACAAAGCCTAGTGAGACTCCAGAGGGGTTGGCCTTCTGGAAGACAACATGAGGACCTTGAGCTTCTGAGATTTAAGACAGGATACAGACGTACTTCTATACGAATGATGAATTTGGATAGTAAATATTAGTGTTGAAGCCAAGCTTTGTCTTGTTTGCTATCTGACCCCATCCATCACCAATGATCAGAGGACTGCATTTGAGCCATCTCAAGACCTTTATAACTAAGCCACCTCACTCTGCTATTAGAAAACAAGAGAAGCAATGACTGCACAGGGCTTTTCTGTCAAGTTCCTTGAACAGATAACACTGAAGCCAGAAAGGATCACAAGCACTCTCTTTCCTAGCCTCATCATGAATTTTCTGTCAGGATTGGCTCATTTTATACTCGGTTTTATATATGGGTAAACATATTTATTCTATGTGTTCATGCACCAATATTTGTTATTTCATTTTAGTATTTTTTTTAACTTCTTGTTAAAGAGTTTGGGCTTTGGTGTTAGGTTATATAAGTTCAAATCCTGTCCAATTAGCTATCTTCAAAAAACCACTTGGCCTCTGTTTCCCCATCTTTAAAACAAAAGATAACAGAAAAAGCTACCTCAGTGTTATTGTAAAGAACAAATTAAGAAGTCAATACAAAAGCACTTTGTATGTGGTAAATCCCCCCCCCTCCATGATTAGCTGTGATAGTGACAGGCCATTCTCAATACAGGACATTGTTAGGTATTTATGCCACGGTGGTGGGCTTCCTTCTGTTGACAGTTTCTTTGAGGCAGGTAAAAATACCATCATAACCTAAATGATTACTTTGTTCAACAAACATGCTTCAGAAGGAAGCACCTAGTATTAGCATGTGCTAGCAAAGGCACTCAATAATTGACTGCTAACTGGTTGATGTTCGTGAAAATCAGGCAAAAATTTAGGAGGAATTTTCAGTTGTTATAAAGCTGGGTCATTATCAAATGTTACTTATCATGCCTCATTTTTACACTGTGTATCGAGATTTAGGAAAATAACTGGATAGCTTTTCTCAAACTACATATTCAGAAGTAGTTTTAGTTTTTTGTTTTTTTTTTAATTTCTTAATTTTTTTGTTTTGTTTTGTTTTGTTTAGAGACAGGGTCTTGCTAGGTTTTCCAGGCTGGTCTTGAACTCCTGGCCTCAAGTGACCCCCCTAAGGCACAGGAATCACAGGCATGAGCCACTGCACCTGGCCTGGTTTGAGTTTTCTCATAGTCGTATTATCTATGTTTTTATGTCACTTATCTATGAAGAAGTTCTTACGGCCCACAGATCTGATTAAGTTCCTGCTAAGGGAATCTTCTGAGTAACTTTGCCACTATAGGGAGCCCTTTGGCTTTCTGACAGAAGAACTGAGAGTGACTCACAGGCCAGGACTCGGCAAAGCTACTTCCTAGCCCAGCTTTTCTAGGTGGTGTTATGAGTCTGGGCATGCCACATCTTAACAATCTGTGCCTGTGTCCTCATTTATAAAGTTAAGAATTTCAATTAACATTTATTGAGCACTTGCTACAATTAAGGAATTATGCAGGGGAGAGACAGTGATTCCAGATGGATTTTGATGGTAGCACAGATGTAAACACCTATACCAGTGTTCCATTTTCAGAAACTTGGGGATGATCCTTTCCACTCTAAACCCATGTTCTGCAGGTTTCTCCTCCTTGCATTTACTCTCTTGTAATATATGTGTACATGCCTTGTCTCTCACCCAAGTAAAAGCTCCTTGGAATGCAGGGACTCCATCATAACCTTATTCTTCTTTTAACCTCCTGTTCTTACCCTTAGCATTTGAGAAAGCAGTTACACATAATAGGTGCTAGATAAAATTTTAAGTATATGAAAATATTAACACCTATTATCAAAGGAGGGATTGGGTAAATGTCATCACAAAATTTTAAAGAATTTACTCTGAATAGTGTTTATTCAGCATCCAATGTATCCCAGAAGGCAACCTCATAAGGTAACAAAATATCTCCATTTTGCATATAAAAACTCAGACTCAGAGTAACCTAATAATTTGTAGAAGACTAGATTCATACACAAGCCCATCCAATTCCAAATGCTATATCTCTACATAGTCATTTTCCCCAAGATATCATACATGAGAAAGAATGCATCCGAGACAGAAGGATTGGAAAAGATTTCCTAAAAGTGGTGATGTTTGAGATGGATCTTGAGACTGAGTAGAACTCTGACAAAGAGAAATGACAGAAACATGTCCTGCAAAGAGAACATTAATATGAGCCAGAGATTGAGGATCCCAGAACATGAGTGGGTTAGTAGTCCAGATCAGCTCTAGGTTATGGTATGTGGCTAATAATTAAAAATATTATAATAATAATATGATGCAAAATTATGTATATACTTTTGCTATTTTAAAAATATATGTATCAGGTTGGGTGCAGTGCCTCATGCCTGTAATCCCAACACTTTGGGAAGCCAACGTGGGAGGATCACTTGAGGTCAGGAGTTTGAGACCAGCCTGGCCAACACGGTGAAACCTCACCTCTCCTAAAAATACAAAAATTAGCTGGGTGTGGTGGCACACGCCTGTAATCACAGCTACTCATGAGACTGAGGCAGGAGAATAGCTTGAACCTAGGAGGTGGAGGTTGCAGTGAGCCGAGCTCACACGACTGCATTCCAGCCTGGGTGACAGAGTGACACTGTCTCAAAAAATAAGTAAATATATATACACATACACACACACTTATATATATACCCACACATATATATAGTGTGTTATATATGTATATGTGTGTATGTATATATGTGCATATATATGTGTATATATGTATATATGTATATATATTTATATATGTGTATATGTATATATGTATATGTGTATATATGTATATATGTATATACGTATATATGTATATGTGTACATATGTATATATGTGTGTATATATATATGTGTGTATATTTATATATATTCAAGCATGATAGCTCACCCCCAGTAATTTGGTGGCAGAGATGGGGGATCACTTGTGCCCAGGAGTTCAAGACTAACCTGTGCAACATAGCGAAAGCTTGTCTCTGCAAAAAATAAAAAATAGTAAATTAGCTGAGCATGGCGGCATATGTCTGCGATCCCAGCTACTCAGGAGACTGAGATAGGAGGATCACTTGAGCTCAGGAGGTCAAGGCTGTGGTTAGCTATGATCCCACCACTGCACTACAGCCGGGGCACAGAGTGAGACTGTGTCTCAAAAAACAAAGCAAACAAATAAACAAAGAAAACATATATATGAATCTCCTCAAAATGCTCCAAGGACTTTCCATTACATTCGGAATAAAACCAAAGACCTTTTCCACATGATCCCCATGACTGCCACTCTGACCTCAGTATCTATCACTCTTTCTGACAGCCACTTAATTACATCCATAGTAGCTTTCTTATTATACTTACTAAACCCACCAGAGCCCCACTTCAGGCCCTCTTTATTGGTGTTTCCTGGGCCAAGAAATTTCTTTTCATAGATAGTTTCCTGGCTTGACCTCTCAATACATTCCAGTACTAGTTCAAATGCTGTCTCCTCAAAAAATGACTTGCTTAACCATCACATCTGAAATAGCAGCCCCTTTTCCTCCCTCTCTTTTTATCCAGCCTTGTTTTCTTTCATACTATTTGTCTCCACCAGGTATTAAATTAACTATCAAGGTTATCAAAAACAAAGAACTTCAGAGAAACTGTCAGAACCAAGAGTACTCTAAGGAGACACAAAAACTGGACGGAATGTGGTATCCTGGATAGAAAAAGACATTCGGTAAAAAAAATAATGAAAACTGAATAAACTACAAACTTTAACTCACAGTCATGTATCACAGTAAGATGTTAATAACAGGAAAAACTGGATGTAAGGAAATTCTCTGTACTGTCTTCATATTTTTTCTGTAAAAATGAAACTAATCTGAAATTTAAAATTTACTTTAAAAAAATATGTATTTGTAGCTGCCTGTGGTGATTCACGCCTGTAATCCCAACACTCTGGCAGGTCGAGGCAGGAGGATCACTTGAACACAGAAGTTCGAGACCATCCTGGGCAACAAAGTGAAATGCCATTTCTACACACACACAAAAAATTAAAATTAAAATTAAAAAAATAGCCAGGCATGGTGGCATGTGTGTGTAGTCCCAGCTATGTGGGAGGCTGAGGCAGGAGGATTGCCTGAGCCTGGGAGGTCGAGGCTGCAGTGAGCCATGACAGCACCACTGCACTCCAGCCTGGGCAACAGAGTGAGACCCTGTCTCAAAAAATAAATAAATAAAATGAAGAATGGATTAAGAAAGACAGAAACAGTGGTGGGAAGGCCAGTTGGAGGATTAGAACAATGATACAGATTTCTTAAAAGTGAGACCTAAGCCAGGCAGTAGGCAAATAGAAAGACAGGTGCAAGAGATATTTTGATCTAGAAATATACGAGACTGAAAATTGATTTCAAGGCAGTGAGCAAGGAGGTAAAAGTAGATTAAACTGAGGTTATGAATCTAGATGACTAGAAGAATGTTAATATCATCAATTAAAATGAGGAATAGTAATTCTCTGAACTTCATATACAGATGGTCCTCAATTTAGGATCAATCCACTATGACTTTAAAATGAGTTTGCTGGGACATAATCCTGTTGTAAGTCAAGAAGCATCTGTATATTCACATATTTCATTTGGTTGTCATAAGTAGCAAATGATAAATAAATATAGAAAATCCTTTGAAAAAGTTAAAAATGCTCAACAAAATGTAAATTATTTTCAAATTTTTATTTATAAAATTTCTAAGTGCAAAGCTAGAACAGGAGGGTGCATTATGATGTCTCAGCGAATGCTTAGCTTTAGGAGAGCATTATAAAAGTTTTCATTTTTTCATGTCTCAGATGCAAAACTTTAATAATAATAAAAAAATTTCTTTAGAAAGTATACTGAGACCTCTGCTCTCCACATCAGTCTTGGGGTTATTAAATGATCATTATTACTATTACCTAGTATCTAGCTGAGACTAACATGCATGCAATCTACAGAACAAATGAAAGGTATTATCCTGGAGCAAAGTAATTTTTTATGATCAATAGTCTATCATTAGTATAATGTTTATTTTATGCATTCACAGACTTTTTATCACCTCAATTGTAGTTTATAAATATTAACCTATTGATCTTTGCTGCTCTTCCATCTGCTACAGAAGTTTCTGATAAACATCATCACTTCCTTCTTTTTGTAGGTGAAGGACAAGCAATAAAGGAAATCGCTAGTTATTTGATGACTGGACATGGTTGTAGAAAGATTCAGAATCCAAGGTTGTCTAACCACATAAATTCCTCAAGCTTCCCTAGAGGCTAACATTTTAGCCTACCCATAAAATCCGAACTGATATGTTTCCTTTTAAATTAAAATGTAGAATGAATACAATAACACCATATACATAATTTACCCAGCATTGTGACTTGTGACTTACATATGCTTTTTAAATTATCAAATAACATACTGAAAATTCAGTACTTGGTTTGTTTCACAAAAATCTACTGCCATTTATTTTCTTTTCTGTTTTCTTTTTCAAGTTTTGGCAGCAGCAATTTGTTAAGCAAGAGTTCTTGAATTCTTCCCAAGAAATGTGTCTTTTCATTCTTTTGGGATTCTGTTACACCAAATACCAATATGATTTCATTTAGGTAGTGAAGATCAGCTCTTTGGATGACCAAAATAATATACCCATAAAAATTATAAAAGAATACATTTAGAGGAGTCTAAGAAATCCATTACTTTTCTTAAACTTTTTTTTTTTTACTCAGTTTGTATGGGTTTCCTGATGGGAAGCTTTATTTAGTCCATTATATCTTTAATTCACTTTGCTAAAGTAAACTTGATACAAGACTGGGGCCTAGGATGAGCAATAGAGTTACATTTAATGAAAATTTAAAACACAAAAGCACTTCAATTATTCATCTTTCCTGATTTATGTGGAAAAATGGGTGCACATATGTGTGTACCTTTGATAGGGTTCAAATTAACAGTGAGCTTTTAAAAATACGGTCCTTAGTAACTTCAACAAATGTCCTTTTACCAGCTTATCTTGAGCAAAACAGAGACTTTCAAATCAAACTTCTATTTCATCTATTTCTTTCTTTATTACTGTAATGAATAAAGTAATTTTGCATGGAAACGTAAATGCTTATCAAAATTGGAAAGTAATAAGTGCAACAATAAAACCATTTGTTAGAAGCTTCATATATTATTATATTTTATTATTATGACTGGAGTGATACATTTGTCTTTTCATAGGGAGTTACATGAACTTCTTAAGCTGCAAACCCAGACATAAGTCATGTGTGTGCAAGGCAAAGGAGCAAAAATTATGTCCGGTTAAATCCACGGACACTTGTTTATGCAAAGAAGCTTTAGAACTGGAAACCAAGAGCCCCCATTTTCCCACTTGCAACACAGAAAAGACTCTCAGTAACAGGTTTGACAAATCCACATTTAGTTCCATATGGTCATTTATCCTCCCTATGTCTTTGAAAGTAAAATACTGTGAAGGCGGCATTTGAGTTTTTGGTGACAAATTACTTTTCTCAGTAGAATCAAAGGCTGTGGCCATCTGCAATAAACTAGATGAGCCACAGCTGGCTTTCATAATAATCAATCCCGATTGTAGAAGGATCATGGCACTTCTGGATTGATTGTGAGGACCTGCCATGATAAACAATACTGACCAATTCAGTCATGTTGACAACCAGTTACTTCTCATATTTAGATACAGACTCTACCTCATATCATCAGAAGGAAGGAAGGGGAGAGTTGAAAATTATCCGATATATTTGAACAATAGTAGAAAACTCTGAAAATTCAGAAAATCCTTAAACTAGATTTGGAGATCTAAATCACTTACATGATATGTCAATACTGACTGAGACTACATCTATATTATACCAGTAAAACAGGGAATCAGTTTACTAGGAATTTTTATCATTGCCTCCTCTGCCTACACATACATCCTAAAGGAAACTGCCTTTCCACAACTCCTGCTGTGTGAACTGTGGACCACTTGATTCCAAATTTCCTCTTACGTTCCCCCAGGTGTAACTCTTTCTGCCAGGGATGGATACCTGATGAAAAGGCAGTCACTCCACGGACATGGTAGTGTCTTAGGACTTGTGGCATAACCCCCAAAAACATCCTTCTTTGGGAATTTGGAATTGAGCAACTAAATTACTGAGTTAGTTAGCTACGGAGAACTAAGCCTAAAAGTTATATAATCTTCATGGCTGGGTAAGCCATTGTAGACCAAACATGAGTGGCATAAGAGAAAAAATCACAATGGCTAACATATGTTGAATACTTACTCTACGTCATACTATCCACTATGTATTTTAAACCTCATGTCATTAACACTGTTGGTAGATACTGTTATTATTCAGACAAAATTGATGAAAAAAATCTGAAATTTGGAAAGATAAATTAAACTCCCCCCCATCATATAGATGTAAAATGAAGGCAGAACTGAAGCTCAATTCTGCTGGACTCCTCTTGACTACTTAGCTATAAAACTGGGGATCTATTGTGGGAATTGGAGGATTGAGAAAAAGACAGAGAAGCAGATAGAAATAGAGATGACCTTGCCTCATCATGTATGCAGCCCTAAGCACGTAGCCTTCTCTCCTTAAAGCTTCTGAGCTGCAGTTCCCATAGGTCTAAATATTCAATAATCTCTGTCCTCGGGGTCTCATGAGCTCCCACGGTGTCTCCAGGTTGGTGTAGAGTACCCAATACTGTCTGTGGTTAGAGCTATTGAGAAAACTAAAGCAAAGGTAATATTTATCTTCATTCCTTCATGCATTTCTTTAAATGTTCTATAATTCACTTTGATTTCAGAGATTTGATGTTAGTATTGCGTTTTTCTGGATATGGGATATATAAATATCTAGTAACTATGAGTAAATATGAAATTCATTTTCTTCAGCCAATTTCCTAATTTTGAATTTATAAGGAATGGCCATCCAAGAAAAAAACAGAACATATGTATTTATTTATTATTACTGGCCATGATATTTGAATTTGCGTGTGCTTCTTCCCTCTAGAATCACTTCAAATTCTGAGATTAAAATCTGTTTCAAATAATTAAGTTGCTAACGGCTTCAGCCCATTATAATGCCTCAATCTCATAAACAAAACCCTGGATGGCAAAGCTGGCCCTCTGCCCCACTCTTCCAGCAGCTAGGTAAACAATTATTCAAAAAATGAGGTGTTGTGGGATTTATACCAGTATTAGTCCATTTTTGCACTGCCGATAAAGACATACCAGAGACTGAGCAATTTACAAAAGAAAGAGGTTTAATGGACTTACAGTTCAGTTCCACATGGGTGGGGAGGACTCACAATCATGGTGGAAGGTAAAAGGCACATGTCACATGGCAGCAAACAAGAGCGTTTGTGCAGGGAGACTCCCATTTTTAAAACCATCAGATCTCATGAGACTTATTCACTATCATGAGAATGGCACAAGAAAGACCAGCCCCCATGATTCAATTACCTCCCACCAAGTTCTTCCCATGACATGTGGGAATTGTAAGAGTTACATTCAAGGTGAGTTTTGGGTGGTGACCCAGCCAAACCATGTCAATACCCAACATTCTCTTCTAAAAACCCAAATAGAACTGGAAAAGATGAAGAAGGCCTGGATGATTCAGATAGCCCCACATTTCTGAACAATGCTACTTTCTTATGTAGAAGTGACATTCAAAGGATAATAAAAATTCTGTATTATCTTACAGCTTACATTGTTTGTGCATTTCGGTGCCCTGATTTTCCTTGTCCTAGGCTTTGTATAAAGGTGGCAGTTTAACTCCATTGCCAAGTTTGGCAAATTCAAACTTCAACTGTCCACAGTCCTGATTCCCCAGTGCCCCCATCCCTAGGCATATGGCTCAGTCTGGACAGGGCCTGCATGTTGTTGGGGCATCCATCAGCATTGGTTTGTTCCATGTTCCACAAACAGACAGTATAATCAGTTTTTTCTTTTTCAGAGAATCAACTACTGCTATGTTTGGCAGTAGTTAACTGTTTAAGCAAATCTAGGATACTGGAACAGCAATTTAAGATGTATAATGAGGCACAGAAATAGCTCCTTCACATTTTCCATTACTTTCATAATGCTTCACCAACATTCTCTCTAAAATTGTTTCTGTTTGTTTTTAAAGGGAGGTGGGAATAAAAGGTTATTTATTGCAAAAATATAAAGGCTCCTTTATTCTCTTTGATATTGTTCACAAATTCTGTTTAATTACAGACAAATTGTTGAAAAGATCTGCAGATAATCTTGTCTGAGTTTCCTTAAACTCATTCCACTGTATTTTTCCCTTAGAATAATGCCCTCACACTAATGGAATTTCAGATATATTAGCAGATATTGCCATTGATCTTTCTTCATGTTAATAACTATTAAATCTATGTGTTGCATTTGTATAAATAAAATATATGAACACCATTAAAGTATATATACATTTATATTTCACAGGATTCTACTCATTTCTGTGGGATATTTTTAAGGATTAATGATCCATTTTGCATTTCTTTGAGTTGTGGGTCTTTTGCCATGCCATAAAAAAGGCCTACTTTTTAATGTGATGCAAATATAATATATAAATTATGCATTTAATATATGTGCAGTGGAATATTACATATGACATTCTCTTTTTTTCTAGAGTTTTGTTCAGTGCTCCAAAGGTTAAGATTAGCAGATGCTAGAACATCTATGCAGGATATTTTAAGATGGTTTAGTGACTATACCTTGAGGGCAGATATAAGTAAGTCAAGAGATTTATAGGGAAAGGATTTCTTTGAAGATTGTTGCAGATGGGCCAAATGAAGGAAGCTCTCAATAGCTATCCAAAACACCTGGCATGTTTCTTCTCGAGATTGAGAACAGGCTTGAGGAAAAGTCTAAAAGGAAGAGGTTGCCTTAGCAGAGCAGGAAGAGTAGCAGTGCCTTCGGAGAAAGATGGCTGCTCTTCCACCGAAGGAGTTGGGGGAATGGGTGGGTGTAGGGCAAAAATAAAGACATGTTCTTCTGGGCCAAGTAGACCCACAGAGGAAAGCTCGTCTTGAGTCAATTTAAGGACCTAAAGGGAAATCCAGAGAGAAAGTACCACTGTATGCAGAAGCTAATGAGGCATTTTAGGCATTCAGTCAGAGCTAAGGAATAGCCCAGTAGGAAACCCTCAGATAGAGCATTTCTGAAGAATCTACAAAAGTTCTCTGTGAAATAGTTAATATGTGGGCATCTGCCACACCCAGAGGGCACCTCTTTCAGTTTACAGTGGCACTTGAAGAGCCAGGACAGAATGCTGCTGGAGAAGAAAACAAGAGATAGAATGGTAAGACAGAGAAAGCATGAAGAAGCCAGCCATAACCCTCTCCACATTGCCGTCGACTCAGCCGAGTCAGCCCCAAACTGGTGGTTCAGAAGAAGGTTTAAGATAGAGCAGCAAATGAAACTTTGAGAGTATGCTAAATTAGACTTTAAAACCTGGAAAATAATTGTGTTATTTAAAGAGAGTGACCTGGAATATAAGGAGATATGTCCAAGCGTTCGTACAGTGGGAGGGAAAAGCAATTCAAAAGAGGCTGTTTAAAAGAAAATTGAGGAAAAGAATAAAATTGTGACTTAAAACCCCACAATATCCATCTTTTTCAGTGTAACATATATTGAAATATCTAATCAGGAAAAAACCAAGGTACACTGGTAAAATACACACACACAAACACAAACTCATATTTAAGAAAATGTGGCTATGGAAATAATACTGTATATTCACTTCAAATGTTTTCAGAAATATAAAATGTCTGATTGTGATAAATATAATAAAAATAATACAGAGTAACGGAGCTTGAGAGTGATAAAGGCAGATTGCTATCAGGGACAGCATCTATAACAAGGCACCATTTTAGTAGACACTTGGCAAAACTGATGGAATGTATGTTCAGTTTGGAGGAAGATTATTCCAGGCAGAGGACGCAAGAAGCAGAGAAGCCTGAGACCAGGACATGTTGATTGCATTCAAGAGGCAGTGAGGAGGCCAAGGGGCTGGAATGGCTAGAATTCGAAAAGGATAGTAAGAGGTATGATCAGAGAAGTGCCAGTCCAAGTAGGGCCTCCAAAGCAATGGAAGAGCCTTACATTCTACTCTGGGAGATACGGGAGGGCACTGAAGGGTTGTAACCAGAAGAGTAGCATGATCTGATGTATATGCCTAAAGGCTCACTCTCTCATGTTTTTTATTGTTTTGTTTTGTTTTGTTTTGTTTTAATTACTGTGTCTATTTTCGGTTCGAGTAGGGCAGGCGTGCACTTTCCAGTTGGCCATGGTTCACTATGCTGGCTCCGTTGTCTGATACCAGGCCTGCTTCACTCTTGCACTTTGCTTTTTTGGCTTCTGATGGCACTTGAATTTGTAACCTTTATTCCAGGCTCTTACAGTTTCTGTCTCTTGCCACACAATAGGAAAACCCTCTTAAAATATAAGCTCAAGCTGCCACCTTCACATTTCCTTTTTTCTTTTGATGCACAGGTCTTCCCAGACATTGCCTTGTTCACATTCTGAATTATGAAGCAGTTCTAAAACTTCCGAGTTTTCTGGGGCTTACTATACCATTCAAAATAGGTTAGACCTAAGAAACTAGATGCTGCAGAGTTCCTGAGCTTGTTGCCAACTAAAGACCACACTGGTTCTGGAGATCTTTTTAATTTCTCCTGAAGAAGAGCCAGGCTCTACTGGGAGAGTACTCATGGCTAGGCCAGGTCATCCCTAGAGAATGAGGAGCCCAGCCACAACATGTCATAAAATGTACTCTTTGGCTCCAAAGTGTATTGTTATAGAAATAGAATCAGTTGAAGATTCAATTCCAAGACACACTTGAAGAGGGAAAGAAATCTCTGAGGAGCAGCCTAAATATGTTTAGAAGTGGAAAGAAAATAGCATCTATTTGTTCTATTAATGGCAGCATTGTGAGGATTAAGTTACGAGGGGGAGAAAAGGATTTTGGGTTTCTTTTCCTTATAACATCTCCTCCCTTCAGTTGCCCCCTTGAGTACCAAGCATGGCGGGAGAGTTTAAAACTATCACTACCAAACACAGGACCTACTACATACCCCCATTTAACACTGCACAGAAGATCAAGTATGTCATATCTGGGCAGATAGTTTACTCTCTCATGGAATTCCCAGCCCCTACTCAACAGTACTCCAGAATTGAGCTCACAAAGTCTGTAACACTCCCCACGCACATTTAATTATTATTTGCTCTATTTAATATGCATTACCAGTTAGATTTATTAAGCATGTGCTATGTGTCAAGCACTTTGGGCCCTGAGTATTAGGCCTTGAGTATAATGAGATTAATAAGAACTATTTTGTCCTTGATGAATGCACTTTCTAGTAGAGTAGACAGAACTATAAATAGATAAGTGGTGTTGTCATCTATTAAGTGTTATTACTGAGGTAAAAACAAAGTGTGAATACACAGGGGACACTATCATGTAGAAGGGCGAGGGTCATATGCAGAACTGAGCATCTTGCTTTTTATTTGTCACTTTACATTTTAACTTGTACTAGAATACAGAAAATAATTCTGTGTATAACAAATCATGTAAGTTTGTAAAGGTAAGATGGTAGAAGGGCTTCAATAACAATTTTAAGACCTTGAACTGCATGCTGTAGCAGTGGGAATCCACTGGGGGTGTTTAAGCAGAGAGAGTACTTCATTATAATCACACTTCTTCATTTATATTGCTAGGCCAGGCTGCTCTAAGCACCTGATTCCTATATCCAACCACTTACGTTCCTTACATCTCCCCTTGGAGGTACCATGAGTCTCGCAAGCATAACGTGTACAAAATTTCTCATTTCCTTCCAATCTAGTTCTTCACCTATCCTTTCCCAACTCTGAAAGTTATATCATTTACCCATTGCTAAAGCCAGAAACTTAGAAGTCATTCTTGAGTCTTTCTTTTTCCTCATGGCCCATCACCATGTCCTTTTATTTTTCTACCTTCTACCACTCCTGTTTGTTTCCCTTACTACCCCGCTTTGTACCCCATCTTTCTGATGGTGGTGACCTCCTCATTGGTTTCCCCACTCTCACTAGTGCCTCAGTCCAGGCCATCCTCCGCAGCAGCTGAGAGCCATCTAAAAACGGAAATGCGACAAAGTTGTGGCACCCTACCCCTGCTCCATCCTGAAGCAATATGCAAACCCCTCTAAAGTCTTTATATTCTATTTAGAACAAAGGTCAGAATCTTTACTGTGGCTCTGGATGCTTGAGTGCTCCCACAGTCTTGCCTCTCCAACTACACCTCCTGCCATTTCCTTCCTCCCTCTCTAAGTTCCAACCCCAGCCCTCTTTTTGTTCCTAAGTATGCCAAATATTTTCCCATACCAAGGTATCACACATAATGTTTCCCCTTCCTGCAATGTTCTTTTCCTCATATCTCACATGGTGACTTTTTCTTACTCTTCTGTTTCTGCTTAAATCTTAAATCTTCCTTGGCCACTTTCTATATACTCTCCAGCCACCAACTCATTTATATCAGAGTACTCAGGTTGAATTCATCATAAAACATATTGCAGACTATAATTAAATAGATGGTAATGATAGATACAGGATAGATAGATAGATAGATAGATAGGTAGATAGATAGATAGATATGCAGACAGATGATGGCTGTTTTCTGTTTTAATGTCTGCATCCCCTATTAGACTATTTCACTGCAACCTCCCTGGGGTTTGTTTTGTCCATTGTATTTTCAAAATCAAAGTGCTCAACACCGTTTTGTTGAATGATGTATACTTTTCTCTTTTTGTCACAACATTTCCTTGAAATTATGTAACAAATTTGCATGTATTTCCAAGTCATTTTACTTAAAAATCTAAAATCCCCCTGCCCAGACCACTTTCTACTAGGTGAGAAAAGCATGGAAGAGACATTTCAACCACTTCTTTTCACTACAAAGCACTAAGAGAACAACACTGCAGGACATTTTTTAATGCTATAATGTGTTTTTTAATTCTCGTTGAGTTCCTCATATTATCATGTATGACCAATTTCCAGATTTACTGGAATTTTTATTTAAATGCTTCTCCATTTATTACCTTTTGTCATCAAACTGAAGCATAGAGTTAAGTCTGCTTTTCTGTAGTATGTGTCTTGAGGAAATAAAAAAAATTCACTCAAACTTTGTTTTATACATAAACTAGTGTAGGTAACTTTTATTGCAGGTACACATAAACATTTTATGTTATTTCACTCCCAGCTTCTAGCCAAAACATTAAAAAAAAAAAAAAAAGCAGGGGGGTTTCTTGCAATCTTTGCGAAATTTCAAGCCTTAGTCAAAAAAGAAAGTCCCAAGAATCTTTTCAGAAATCCTGTTTGGGCACTATTCCCAGCCTAATTTTGCAAACCAAGATGTTTGAGGCAGTGCTGGTATGCCAGGGATAAGAAGTTGAGGATTTTTATCTGAATCTAACCCAAACTCCAGCCCTAATTAAAATACCACAACACTGCAAACTCCTTTACTATGTTAGACTTTAGTTTAGTTGAACTAATTCCACTTCTGGAATACAGCCTCTCATTTATGTTCCTGCTGATTGCTTATAATTTCATTTCAGCTCTCTTCTTGCTTTTCAAAGGACAGAAGTATTGTCCTAGTTTTTGTTGCTATGCAGACATCTCTGAAGTTGCATACTAAAGCCAAATAGCCTGGATATGGTGACAGGAGCTTCTGAAGCTTTCTGTTTTATCCATTTTCCTTTTCTGATGACTGAGCATGGTGCAAAAGATGCCTTATAATGCTTTATTTATATTGTCTCATCTATTTTGGAGAAATAAGTACATATATATGCGTATTATTTATCTATCTATCTATATATACATACTCATTTTAATTGCCAAATACATTTGATGTTGGGCTTTTAGTCCCCTATATAGAAAGCATGAACTATAAAGGTTAGTACAAACTCTGTGTGTTTATACTCCACACATATATGTAATGGAGGCTTAGAAGCTATCAATCTCTAAGCATATGCCCTACATTCTTTGAAATCCCATCAAAGAAAATCAGCAAAGGACACAGGTTCTCTGTCCCTCATCCCAAGACCGCTTTACATGCGTATCCACCTTTTCATCCTTTTCCCTTTGAACCTTCTAAAAAGCCCCTAAATTTCAAGTTGCATTACCTGTTGCTAGTGCTGCTGCTATTCTCTCATTACTATTTCACTCAGAGTTCTAGAGCCTAGCATGAAGTCAAATGTAAAGTGACAAGTTAAAACCAAGGGGCTTCAAAGTACAAATTGTATATGATCCTCTTGCCATAACAGAATAGTGACATTGTCCTGTAAAATTAGAACATCTGTGCTCTTTTACTCCAGAGAATTAGCAGCATGAGTTCAATTCAGTCGTTAACAGGAATTCTAGAGAGATTTGGAACTGTTTCCCAGAAGAAGTAGAGAAAGTCAACAGTTTCCAGATTCTCCATATAAATAATTTCCTTACATTATAAACATATTATTTATTAAAATGAACAGTTATTCACTGGGCATCTATCCTAAATACTGCACATAAAGCAGTGAGGAAAAGTCAAAGATGTCTCTCTCATGGAGCTCAGATTTTAGTTTGGAAGACACTAAACAAACGAATAAATAGAACATATATTGAGTCAACGGTGATGAGGTTTGTAGAGAAAAGTAAGGCAGAGAAGACGGAGAGGACTGGGCAAAGGATGGAAATTAGTGGGCAAGGGATGGAATTTTAATGGGGTGTTCAGGGAGGTCTTCACTACATGAAAGACATTTTTGGGGAAAATTCTGAAAGAGTCAGACAAGCAGAATATCCAGGGGAAGACCATGCTAGACAGAAGGAACAATAAATACAAAGGCTCTGAGAAGGCAGTATACCTTATGTGATGGAGGAACAGTAAGAAGATCAGAGAGGCTCACATCCTGAGAGTAGGGAGAGGGCTCCATATGGTACCAGAGAGGTCAGATGTAGGGGCAGGGAGTCCAGGCATGGCCTTGTGAGCCAATTTAGGACTTCAGCGGTTATATTTTACTCTGAAAGAGATAAGAAACCTTTGGAAGATATGTTAGTTTCCTAACATATAAGAATCTGCCATAACAGATTCTTATAAACTAAGTGGCTTAAAACCACAGAAATGTATTCTCCCATAGTTCTTCTGGAGGGCAGAAGTCCAAACTCAGGGTGTTAGTAGATCCGTGCTCTCTCCGAGAGCTCTAAGGGAGAATTCCTCCTTACCTCAATTGTCCTCCCATGGCTCCAGGCATTTCTTGGCTTGGGACTATGTCACTCCAATATTTGCCTCTGTGTTCTGGTGGCCTTCTCCTCAGTGTCACTGCACCCTCTCCTTCTGTATCTTATAAGGACACTTGTCACTGGATTTAGAGCCCATCTGTATAATACAAGATGATCTCATCTTAAGATCCTTAATTACATCTTCAAAGATTTTTTTTTTTCAAATAAGGTCACATTCACAGATTCCAGGGGTTAGAATATGAACATACCTTCTGGGGTGGTCAGGACAATTCAACTCACTACAGACGGTTTTCAGCAGAGGAATGACAACATCTAACTTGTGGTTTAGCTGACTTTTTCTAGTTTCTGTGGTGGACGTAGACTACAGGGAAGCAGGAAGTCTTTCCTATCTCAGAGACCATAGGACATAAGGAGCTAATTCAGGTGAGTATGTGTTCTGTATCTGCAGAGTAGTAGTGGGGATGGTGAAAAATGGCTGGATCCTAGATATATTTGTAGGTAAAAATGACAGAATTTACAGAGGATTTTCTGTGAGAAGTAAAAGTAGAGTCAAGGGCAATTTCAAGGTTTTTGGCTTGAATATCTGCAGTTATTTCTGATGTATATGGTAGGAATACCTTCTTTCCTATAAAGCTTTTACATCACTGAGGTCAAGGTCATTAGCTAGCTGCCACTCTGGCTCCATCCATCTCAGGTTGAATGTCATTTCCTTCTGGCAGACTTCCCTGACATCAATAGATTGGATTAACATATCTCTGTGCTCTGTGCCCTAAGTTTATTCCTATCATATCTCTTTTTGTCATTTGTGTTAGTGTGCTTTTGCAGAAGCCCCCAAAAGTTAGTGACTTCAAACCAAACCAAACCAGAGAAAAAAAAAGCATCTATTTAGTTCATGATTTTGCAGATTGATGACAGGTTTTGACTGGCCACTAGGCTAAACAAGTTCATGCATCTGCAATTTGCTAGGGGGTCAGCAGGAACTGAATAATTTAGGATGCCCTAACCTGAGATTTCTGAGATGACTGGGGTCTTTCACCATGTTGTCTCTCATCCTCCACAGGCTGGCCTGGGATTGTTTACGTAGCAGCCAAAGCGTTGCAAGGGAGTGAGCAGAGGCTACAAGATCCATGGAAGACAGGTACAATTTAACTTCTGTCAAATTCTTTTGGTCAAAGTAAGTCACAAAACCAGTCCAGAATCAAGAGATGAGAAACTAGACTCCACTCATCTATAGAAGTTACCAATTATTGTTGCTGGTTTTGCAATCTAGCATATCATTTAATATAGTTACTTATTCCTTGCTAGCTAATAAACCCCACAAGGAAAGGAAACAAGTCTCTCTTTGTTAACCACTGTATCCCTAGACAGTAGACATTGAATACATATTTACTAAAGAAATAAATGAACGAAAGAATAACTGAAAGAATTGATTGGAAGAGAAATGAAAATACAGCTCAGTCAGCAAATGCCATGAGCTCTTGATCTTCCTCCATTCTCTTAACATACGCATCAGAATACTTATACAGTTAGTATCTGTAACCTGTATTTGCAGGTGGGGCAAACTATTGCTTCAAATCAAAGATCAGAATTAGGATGGGTGTATGCAAGAAATTGTCAAAATAAACATTATTTTTTAAATTTTTTAAACATTATAAATATTTGGGATAACTTTTTAAGGGTATTGGATGCTTACTTACTTAACCTGGAACAACAAATTATTGCAGTTTTCCTTGGAATAGTTATATCTGTATATACAAGTTAATAATATACTTACTTCTTGAGTGATAGCAGGTGTTATGTAGACCCATTTTTTTAGGGTTCAGCGTTCAGGTAGATACCTTCTTCGCATAAGTCACTTGGCTTTCTAGCTTTCTTTAGGAATGCCTTGCAGGTGCCAAAGTTCTTCAAAAGGATTCTTTTCCTCCTTATTGTGTTCATCTTAGAATCTAAAATGCAAAGGATTCTATAATAGTGATATGCCTTTATTGTTAAGCAATGTCATTGTCTGGGAAACAGGTAGTGTTTTGCAAACAGAATACAACGGCAAGTTATTATCCTTTTTGCAATGGAAACATATAAGTACCTTGGTAGTAGAGCTAGGAATTGAATTTAAAATCCCAGTGCCCAGTCATTTTCACTAATGACTTCATTCCTAAAGCTTCATCCATTTTTCTCTGTCACTCTTTACATCACAAATAATTCACACTACCTACCAGCAAGATCCTTTTAGATTCTCTTACATCTTTCAAACCCTCCTTAATGTGAACTTCTTTCAGCACTGAGCCTGAATGTCTTCCAGAGCCTTATTGATCTAAGTACATCAACCTGTTGTTTGTGCTGCCTGTCTGTCTGTTGCAGTTAGTCTAATAAGTCTGTTGGGCTATTCAATTCTGTGTTTGGTAGAGTGCTTATGTTTTGTACTCAGTACACCAGAGGTGTGGAAACAAAGCAGTAATCTGAGAACCAATTCAGCGGGAGCAAATCCTGGAGAACCTTTACCTCTGCAAAGAATATTGTTCCAAAAATAGGAATATCTGGGAAGTAGAAATGGCTGTGGAGCTGTCTAGGAGTCCTATGGATACACGAGAGCAAGACCAGTTCTGTGAACATTGAAGTGAAGGAATGAGAAAAAAGAGTTGGTTCTGCATCACATAAAAATTGTTCATTGTTAGGAACTTGTGTCTGCTGGGAAGCAAACACTGAAAGGGAACAGGGATGTAAGAGTCTTAAGAGTTTGATCAGGGACCCAAACCACTGAAAATCAAAAGAGGAAAAAGTCAGGGCTGAGCAGGTAAGCCTCAGACCACAGTGCAAATCTGACAGTCTTGACCAACCCAAAGGGAACTAGGAATAAAAGCTGCCCATGAGAGGAATCCTGCACTGGGCGGAAACAGACAGGCCTAAAGAAACCCACTAAGCTTAGTCATTCTCTAAGAACTACCTGATAAGGTGAATTCTGAAGGTGGAGTCTGTTAGCTAACTTCATTCCTTGCCGCAGAACCACAAGGTTTTTATTGAAGGGAAACTCAAATAGCATACCTCCCTGGCTACTATGGAACTTTAAATAGTTTTAAAATATTTGGGAAAGAGTGGAATATTGAATGAAATCACTCTTTCAACCTCCATTGTAGCCAGTGGGGGTGAGGAGGGAGGGCTACAATCGAAAGATAATTTAAAATAATCCTAATATATTCAGTCATTCTCTTAATCAGCATAATTTTTTAATCATTTGTGGTTTGGGTGCCCTTTCTGGAGGTTTTACTTGTCATTGTGTTTATGGGAAATTGACAGTTATTAATTGTTTTTAAGCTTGAACCAGTCCTTATTAGAATTCAAATGTATTTCCCACTACTGGGTCCAATATCTACGTAACCATTTATCTTTAGTGAATTTTACTGTAAGCATAATATTTACAAGAAGCAATTTGTCATTCCTGGGTTAAGTATAGAAACTTCAATATTTTCTGGATAAATATGTCAAAATAACTAAAATTCAAGCAATAGAAGAGAATGGGAAGCTTATAGTGTAGTGTCTTATATTAGACTTGGGAGGTTTGCTATTTGGTTTGACTCGATTGTCATTATTGTTTTATAAATATAATTTTCTAATTATTACCCATCATTAGCATTAATGGCATTAATGCTGGTAATCCATCTCCCTAAGGATTTCAAAGTGCAAAATTTTTTCTAAGCTAAATGATTTCCAGGACTCCAGCAGCAATTCCCACCTTGATTTGCTGCACCCGAAGTCTCCAAATACAATTAATTTTAATTCATATAAGAATATACCCATTTTGGGTTAGGAAATGGGGTGGCAGATACTCACAAACAATATTGGAACATTTCCACTCCCTAAATACTTAGATCTGTAATCTAATTGGCACTATATCTCCCTTTTTGTTACGGTAGACAGCACTCCTTGTCATTTAAACTTTTCTCTATGTGTGTGTTCCCAGGTCTGGGGAGCCTGGAAGAACGCATGTGCAAGCTGAAGGCTGAGGCCCAGGAGGTACAAATGATCCATCATGCTTATGCCCAGTGTTTCTCCTTTCTGTGACCTGCTCCCCAGTCGTGCCCTAACATTCCAGTTGGTCTGTCTCCATTTCCCACTGATCCTCTACTCTATTATCTGAGCATATGCCACTGATTGCCCCAGCTCGTGGTGCTCTCTCCTGCTGCCCTGCCCTCCGTCCTCGTGTTCATTCACCCTGGCCTTCTCCTCCTGCATCCCTTACTTGCCCAAACAGCTCCTACTCTGTCGTCAAGGGTCACATCAAGCATCATCTAGTCTATAGAGAACTCCTTAATTACCCCCAACTGTGTTTTGCCTTCTTTACTTTCTTTCCTCTGTTTTTTCTTTGTACAGTTGTCCAATATTAGTATCAATCTGTTTACATATCTGTTTCCTTCACTTCCACTAAAAACTGAAGGCAAGGACGATACATTTTCATATATACACCCTAGGTTCTTGCTGACAAAACATTGCATTTGTATTGAATGAATTAATGAATGAATCCCTCCTCCTCATTCTGGTGAACCAGGAGGCCAGCATCTCCACAGTCACTCTCTGAGTTGCTGCTGCAGGGTCCCTCCCACACTAGCAGCACAGGTGGGGCGCCATCCTCATTACCCCCACACAGTGCCACATATGCCAAAGGAGCTTTCTCTCTACCTTAACAGAAATCTGACCTTTCCTTGGCATGCTGATCTTCAACCAGTTACTAGAAAAAAGTATCTCTGATATAATAATTAAAACTACTGTGAATTCATGTGTCACTCTAAGTGTAAATTGTTCATGTGTTAATTTTGCCAGTAGTGAGTGAATTGAAAAAGAGACTGAGAAGCCAGTAAAACACAGAAATGAACCCCTAATGGTGGCATTTCAGGAAATAGGAGAAGACAGATGGGAAGATATTTCTGGACCAGAGTGCTTCTGGGTGCCCTTCACATTGTACCACACAAGCCATTTCCATTCCTGTACAGAAGGTTGGATCTGCTGCTACAACACTCTCTGGCTCTCCTGACAACAGAATTTCTATTTTTGTCTTTTATAAAAAGGTAAAAGCACCCTTCTTTCTGGTTGTCAGGGAACAGGAAGGAGCCCCCTCTCATACAATGACCAGAAAAAGCCAATAACAAACTCATCTTTTATCTACATTCAGTAGACACCATAATAACACTTCCTGGTTTACAGATAGACAATGAAGTTCAATGGAAACAGATTTGTAACAATTATAATTATACCTTACACTGATTAAGTGTTTACCCAGGTGCTATGCTAAGCCTTTTCCTTTATTTCTTACACCAACCATATAAGTAAGGTTATTTTATTATCCACATTTTATAAGGAAGTTAGCTAACTTGCCCATGGTCAGACAGATAAATGTCTGAGTCACAAAACTGGTGCCCAGAAAGTTATGACTCAGACCCCTAAATATGCCATCTGGAAGGCATCCCCTTGTTTAAATAAGGGGCACCTAATTATGGTTACATGTCAATATACAATCTAGCACTACTGGTACTATTATCACTTTCCTTTATATAACAAGATATTTATATTTACCTTTCCTTTTCTATTCATGAGAGTACAGAATACATCATAATTTCTGAATCCAATTTTTACATTAAATGACTGGTATAGGAAATATAAACTCTTTGCTGTTATTTTCAATATTTTTTCTGCAAAAATTTATGAAACATCTACAATATGTAAAAGACATTTTCAAAATATTTGGGGAGATATTTTAGAGGAAACTGTATGGTCCCTGATTCAAAAGAGTTTACAACCTGAAAAGTAATATTAACACCTCAGTAACATTACAAGTCCAACCTGTGTACAAGCTGTGTCCAAATAGAAAAAAACCTGAGAAGTCACCCATCCACTTAGAGAGCAATCAGACTATTGGATGTCAGAGACATAGAATAACTATTGTCTTCACCCTTTTACTTTCAGGCAGTTGTTTCCTAAACACTGTTATAGTCACTAAGTCTGCATACTTTAGAAACTCCAGATCGTCACTAAATCTCATGGAAATGTGTGTTGGCACTTTCCTTGAGATTTCTTTTAAAGTATCACTTCTGTCCATCAAGTCAGAGTTCTTATAAGTGTAGTGTGTTTAAATTCTTTATCTTTCCTGACAGTCTATAGAGTCCCAATAGCAGCAAAAATCTAACTGAACTCCTTACTACTCTCTGCAAATATGCTCATATGTTTATGTTGAGAGTTTTAATGCCATTTGTTGAAATATATTTAACCTATATCATTTGGTTCACATCAAGTTAATGCCAGCTCCTACAAGGCTATGATCAATTCAGTCAACTAGTTGGTTTGACTGATTTTTCCTTTGAATTCACCTAATTGCTGGGCTGTTTAAGTATCTGCAGACACCTTTACACAAAGAGAAGGCAGGCTTCACATTAGCTTGCTAAAAGAGGGTTATTATTTTCTTCTGAGATCTGCTATGGACTTATTGAGTGGCTGTTGGCAAGAGTAATGATCATATTTGCCCTCTCCTCTTTCTCATTTTTAAAACAAGAATATGAATATAAAACAACCCAGAAAAGCTCTAAAGATGCTACATAAATAACTTAATAATCATTGTTTATTTAAAGATACATCTGTATTGTACAAAGAGAGGGATTTCTTTTATCCTGAAATGCCAATAAAAAGCAATATGAAAAACAAAAATAGCAACTTTAAAAGATTTTTCAAAGCTCCCATTCCGTAGTACAATTGGGTTCTTTTCAGATAATTAATCATTAAGAAATATTTAAGTACTATTTTCTATTTACATTGCAGTATATATCACTGGCTGTTTGAAAGTTAACAGGGATTAATTTTCTTTCAGAATAAATATTCCACTTAACTAATTGTCTGTGTTCTTTCACTGCTGTCTACGCCATTCAAGCCAAAACACCGATCTCATTCAAAACTCAGAATTTCATCCGAATTTGTTTACCTGGCCACTAACAAAAGATTTTTGGTATGCTGTCTAAAATTCTAATGACAAAATAGGGAGAATCATAAAAAGTTCATAAAAATCGCATGGGATCAAACATCAGCTAATCTGAGTATATTTTTCTCTATGATTAACCAGTTCTTAATGACAACATTTCTTATCTTACAACTGTGACATGAAGAGGGAGCTGTAGCTCTTCTGAGACACAGTTCTGCAAGAACCGGCTTATCCATGCTCTCCGATCTCGTGTCTGTTTCTCTTCTCTCTCCCTCTCTTGCGCTGTCCCTCATTCATGCACTCTTCCATCTTTTTGCCATTGTGCCAGCTCAATTTAAATGTATCTGCTCTGTATCTGTTCAAGTGGAGATAATCCATGCAAATCAGGAGCCGTGGCTCTCAATGCCTGGTTCACAGAGAGGACTCAGCTTGAGGAGGTCACTCGTTCACAGCCGCTCCTCCCATTATATTTTTCCCCTTATTGCAGAACTGCTGTATGTATACAGCGACTGAAAGGACTCAATTTACTGCAACTGCTGCCTGGCTTTACTTACAACTTTTTTTTTTTTTTTTTTTTTTTATAAAGGAACTTACCTCCATCTGTCTTTTCAAGGTAGGAAGTCTGATTCTTCTAAAGACGTGTGTAATGCCTCCACTGTCTGCTCATTATCAAATGTCACTTGAATGCTTTATATTGTTGCTGGCATTAGGTACAAATACTGTGATTCCAGGTGCCTCACGCTTTTGTTACTTAACCATATAGGTACAATTGTTTAAGTGCCGGGTATTATAATGTTTATTTTCCCTGCAGCAAGCTTCAGTTTTACAATGCCAGAAAGATTAGAGTATCCACTCTCTAATGTAGAAATATAATCCTCTATCAAGTTTTCCCTCTTAGAAAAATATTAATTTCTCAGTATGTTTTAACTTATTATGTATGCTGGCCAACAATAGCCAAGTGTAAAATTCAACCATAACAGATTTTTTTTTAACCTGGAGCCCTCCTGCAGCATTTTCTGTGAAAAATAACTAACTGTTGAAATGTTTTTAACAACAGCAATAAAATAATAGATTTTACTTCATTTTGCTGCAAAGCAAAAACCTGAAGGCCTTATTGCTAACAGTCCTGTCAGATTTATTCTTCACCATTTTTAAATTGTTACTAGGCTATGCAGAAGTATTACAATTAGTTAGGATTCAGTTACTGTCATTATCCATGTGATTATTTATTGCTTTGAGATTTAAATTGTATTATAGAAAAGTTTAATGTAGCAAGGCTTTAAAAAAACCTGAATGTTTGTGTAACACTGTTTGAGATCAAAATTTAAGAATGATTTCAATAGCCAAATGATTAAGTTTGGATTAAAAATGCATGTAAGAGGCTAGCAGATTTGACAATACACATGGTGATTTATGTAAGCAATTCCTGGGCTTATGTTACTTCATATGTGTCTCCTTGAAGTTACTTATAATATTTTAATCATTCCTTAGTCATATCAATTTTAAAACATACTAAAATGTCATAACATCATAGACTTTAAAATCTCTTTTTGACTAGTACAAATATAGTTAGAACATTCCAGTTACAATTTAGATTACAATAAATGTAATATGTCTTTGAAAGTACTCCTTATTAATATAATTTTGCATTTATTACCTTATTTTTCTAAGAAGACTTTGACATGTGGCTATGACAAGGCTATTTAATCTCTCATATAAGATAGAATTGAACATAAGCAGTAAACAAAGTTGACAGTCCTGAAAAGAAGAAAAAATTATTCTCTGGTATACTGACTAGTTCTGATGACATAAATTTTACATTTCATCTTCTAGGTAGATACTTGTAGTTAGTGGAGTTCGAAGGAAAAAAATTTATTATCCACATAAAATATCTCAATGCCAAAAATGTGCAGTTCTTTTTCTTTTTGATACAGAGTCTTCTATTGAAAAAAAAATGCACCCTGATTTTTCAGTACAGTACAAAGCATGAAACCCTGTCATTGTTAGCATAAAGAAGACATCTACACAAGTATTACTGTGCAGAGGGCAATCTTTCTGTCTCTGGCATTTGTTAGGTTACTGTACGTAGAATTTAACAGATAAATATGTTCTGCTTCGTGGCATTTTAGTGATCCTATTGGTATGCAAGCTACTCAGCTAGGATAGCAACCGAAAAAAAAAGATATATGTTTTATAGCAGTGGGTAATAAAAGCCCTTCACAGTGAGAGAAGAGGAATTTGACTTATTTCTTACACAGTAATTAGAATTTCTTTAAAATTCTTTGAAATACCGAGTTGTAAAGTAAACTGAGGCTTTCCAGGAAGGGCTAATTGAATTTATCTATTTGAGCCACGTAGATGTCCATGAATATCTTCTTCACAGACACTGTCACTGGAGAATTCCATTCACACCTTCAGCGTTACAGGGCAAGAAAAGGATTTGTCACTAACAGTAAAGGATGACAATTTCATATTTAAAACGAGTTTGAGAACAGCACCCTACACGGGAAAACCTTAACAGATGGAAAGGTGCGTGGGATTGCCTGATTATGTGAACTTGAGACTAGTGTGAAACTAAAGGATGCCCTTTCAGAACAAAGGAACGCCATGTAATACTCTGTCAGCAGTCAAGTTGAAGATAGATATAAAAAGTGGCCAAGGAGATCTTTCGGGGACAGAGAAAATGCAAACAATGAGGCATTCTCTTTTCAACCAAATTACCAGGGTTTGACAGGTATAAAGGCACTCCCCATGGAATGTCAAACCATCAATTCACAGAGACTTATTTCAAAAGCACATATTTTATAGACTTTCGCATTTGTTTGCAAACCTCCGAGAAAACTCTCCAAAGACCTAACTTGTATGCCTTAAGTTAGGTTTGACAACCATGCATCCTAAATAAAATGGTCATAGCCTTCAACTCCCTTGGGTTTCTTTTGCCTCATCTGTAAACTTGCCATTCCTCTAGTAACTCATTCAAGCAACCGTTCAAGATAAGTTAC
This sequence comes from Pongo pygmaeus, assembly GCF_028885625.2. Classification (NCBI taxonomy): domain Eukaryota; kingdom Metazoa; phylum Chordata; class Mammalia; order Primates; family Hominidae; genus Pongo; species Pongo pygmaeus. Next base: position 148,829,554 of record NC_072373.2, on the reverse strand, counting down.
ATTTTCCTCCATTTTAGTGTGCCTTGCAGCAGAATCTATAGAACTGGTAAACTTTATGGCTATATATAATACCATGTTGTTATCCCCACCTGGTTCTTTGCTGCTGCTTTTACTGAGTACAGTTAAAAAGATAAATTATCATCTTAAAAGGATGCTACGGAAGATGTTAATAAGTTGTATCTAACTTCAGGAGTGTTCACTGGGGCCATAGAAACTTGCAACCCTGCTTAAGGGGAAATGATGTGCATCATCAGCAGACATTCACTGCCTATATCATCTGCAAATATTTCAAATTTCAGGAAGGATTCTATAATACCATATATATTTCCTAAATTGTGGAAGTTATTGCTGCATATGGATTGATTATGATATTGAGTGAAAACTCAACAGATTTTGCTTTATAGGTAATAACTTAAACTTGTACACCACCACTGTGGGGTCAGTGAAACCATCATCCCCATTTCAAAGATAAAGAGAGGTACAGAGAGGTTAAGTAATTTAGCCAAGGCCACACAGTTGGGATAGAACTGGGATGTGAACCCATTTATTCTGTTTCTGGCTTTGAAAAATCACACAATAATGCCTTCCTAATTATCTCTGATGACTGATAGTAGGGACATTCCACCCCCCACAAATAGAAAAAGTGCTCCGATTTACCCATTTGTCATCTGGATTCAAATATCTGATTCTGATTTTCCAACTCTTTTTAAAGTTCTTCACCTCCATCTGTATTATCATGATCACATAGGTTTTAAAATTTGTTTCATTTAGTGCATGTCAGGAATGGTTACTCTTACAGAACATTTGTCTTTTACCTCAAGGAGTTAAGAACTAAATCAGATCTGTAATTGACTGACTTGTCTACTGACAGCCTTTGAAGAGCCACCACTCCCCACCTTGTTTTTCTGTCTAAAGAGCAAGATTGACATCGCTTTATATGTTTAAAATTTGTCAGTGGCGTAAAGTGCTCAGTAATGATGGAAATTAACCTGAGGCTTTATCTAACTACCTTTCCTAGCAACTCCATTGAAGTTCTGATAACAATTAAAATTTTGATGCAAACAACTGTTCACATCAGAAAAAATACTTTTTTCTGTCTTGTCATACCTTTCTTCAAAATATTCTGGGTAGTAGTGGCTCTTTTCCTTACTTTTCACTGCACTGGATGCATCTGAATGAAAATTTCCCCAGCCAAAATACACCAGCACATTAGAAAAGCAGATAAAGAAAACAAATGAAATAGCAATGCATGTTTAAACGGTCTGATGGTGAAACATTGAATATAATTATCTGTTCTTGTGTCAGTAGTTGTTATCTCCTTAAGGAGAACTGAGTAAGAACAGGTCTATACAGGGCAGCATTTGTGGCCTTATTTCTGTCTGTTTATTTGGGATAGCCTTTGAATTGTCTCCCACTTTCTTTCCTCCCAATGTGAAAAGATGAACTATTACACATGTAACTCATAGGTATCTGATTCAAAGACTGTGTTTATTTGACCTGTGGATATCAGATATCTAATATAAACAAAAATCCAAACATGATCAACACATAATCAAGTGGCAGAAGTTTGCAGAGCATGGGTCAGTAGCAATTGAGCAAGCTACACATTTCTCAAGTAACAAATGAAAAACAATTTAGATGGTATTCTGTGATACCAGCATTCTTTTTAGATCTTCTTTGAAATATCAGGCAGATGGACTGCCCTGTATATCCACAACCTCTATCTGCTGGCAGGCAGAAAGCCCAAGAACCTATCTTTAAAGTTATTTTAATATATCAGTTTTGCCCGGATTAGCCAAGTTAGATGTCGACCATTGGTATGGGAAAGGTTGGGAATTAATTTAAATTTGAACTAACCCTGCCATCATCTCTTGCTGAGTGAGCCCCTTAGCCTGTGAGACATCAGATTTGATTTCTCCGTTACTTGGTTGATATTCTCTCCTTGAAAGAAAAAAAAAAAAAGGAGGAGCGGTGAGAAGAGAACAGAGGATGGTGATTTTGAGTCTGTGCTGATAGAAACATTCAATGGAGTTAAAACTGACCTACAACCATTTGAAGAATGTGTCCCTCATTACTAAATTCTTTGGCTGTAATACTGAGCTCCCTATCTAAAAAGATGTCAATTTCCTGAAATTAAATATAAAACCTAGGGATTTTTCTCACTGAGGAAGGTGTGCAAAAATATTTAAGCAACTTAACTCTGAAATGTATTAGCAATCAGTTCAGACCGGACAGTTAACATATTCAAGCTCAAAACTAAAACTTCATTAGATAAGACGTACATTTTGGTAAGCAAAACTTCATTAGATAAGATGTACCAGGATTAGAAAGTCTGTTTGTTACTGTTGTTGTTGTTTTATGGTTGTTGTTATACATAGCTCCTTCTATCTTCTCCCGGAAAAAATAATCAAGTGCCCTTTCTGCAATTAAGACCTCTTTTCTGTCTATTCTCAATGCCTGCAGTTTATATTACACAAGTCAACCTCTAATTGCGTTCTTTTTTCATATTTCCCAAGTTGTTTCATGGGTCATATTCTTGTATTCCCAGTAGTTTGTAAACTATTTGAGGGTGAAAATCATACTTAATCTGTGTCCTTCACAGTCCTAGCCTCAGCACTAAGACTAGAGCCTACTCTTGATTAATATTTGAATGGTTGATTGAATTTTGTAAAAATCGAGTTAGCTTATGTTATATATTTTTAAAAATTTGTTTCAGGAGCAATGAGAGGAACATCTATCCATCCAACACATTTCTTAAGACTTAGCTATATTCCAAATACTGAGCCTACGCTCTCTGACAGCATATTAAGATTTACACATGCTTAATTTTAAAAATTGCAACAAGAAAGGAAATTATTCCAATGGATAAAAAAATACATACTATGATTTCTCTTTTTGGAAGTTACAAGGAGAGGCAACTGTAAAAGAACCAAGGTGAAAAGTTAAGAAAAGAAGGAGACAGAAAGACAAAGAGAAAAACACAGAAATATAGAAGACAGTGGGGGAATGGGGAAGAGAGATGAGGAGAGGAGGGTTTAAGAGATTTTAAAGAATTCAGACTTTGACATTTTTTATTAACTTCAGTTTTCAGCTTTTAAACCTCTGTCACTAAATCTTCAGACACTATAAATGAAATAGAAATAATAATTAATCTTAAAGGAAATTATTCTTCACCCTGAAGCTTTGGCTCCCCAGGAATGAATACGTTAAGAGGAGTTAGGGTCCTAAGCAATCACGGAAGCAAAGAGAATGTAAGGTGGCTTTTAAGGCAAACTATGGAATAGTCAATCCAATAAGAAATCTACAGGAAGAGTTTACAACCATAAATCAGGTTCTAAAAGGAATTTTGCAAATCCAGTTTTACCCAGGCAGACACCATCACCCAACCAATGTGGAGGTGGAGCCTGTCAGAGAAGTGGGTTTCAGGGCAGCTTCCAAGGTACAATGGTCGCCAGCCAGCATGCTCTTGGAACAATGAGACGTGGACCTCAGGAGGCAGTGCTGGCAGGAGCAAAAAAACAGAAAAAGCAGTTTGGGGTCCACAAACATGGATAGAAAGCAGAACTTTCTATCCCCTTCTGGGTGCCAGGGCCCAGGGAAAATGTTCCAGTTCCTCCAAAGATTCGGGGTAGGTAAAGGAACTAAACATATGGATGTTCTACCCATTAAGGTACTCTAACCACATGCTAGAGGCATTTTGTTTCTCAGCTGTTAGTCATTTCATTTTTTCAGCCTTTAGCCATTGAGATGTTAAGAGTATTTGTGAAATCCTTTTGATTAGCAAGTGAAAAGCCATTGTACACTGGCTTCTGGGGTGTTATCGGATTCAGAGAGGGATGGAGCAGTCTACAGGTGACCGTGGATATGTATTTCTAATTGATGAGAGGGATGTAGGACCTTGGTTTAAAGTTCTGCATTCTTCATCGGAAAACGAAAACTGAAGACATTTAAAAATCATGTAAACTGAATTTACAGAGAAAACATAATGAAACAGAAAGAGTACTAGTTTCAGACAGACAGACCTGAGTTGGAATACAATATACGGAGAGTATTATTGAATCTCTCTGAGCTTCAGCTTCCTTAAATGGAAAAAATACCCGTTTCTCAGCTTTATAGTAAAGAAATAAAATAATGTCTGCTACATGCCCAGAACAATACTAAGTTCACTGAAGATATTTGAAGTACCTCTCTATCCTCATTTTGTTTTCTGTTCAAAATCAAATTTATAGTACCCTGGATCCCACTCATGGACATAAGTATTTAAATGTTTCATGACTTCATTTTATTTTGTAGCTAAGAAAAGAAAAGAGATTTATGCGACATCAAAGCGCTGATCCTAACCTGTTACTAACAAAGTGAGGCTTAAAATTCTTAGGTCTTTTCATAGGCAGTGAGCAGACCACAGATGTAAATTAGCATACCCTTAAAGAAAGATGCTTCCTATGCTGGGGGTCACATTTATAATGTTGATTTAAATTAATATTTTCACCTAATCTGCTTCTCAGGTCTTGATTTAATATCCTTAAGGCCTGATGCCTATGGACAAGCACGTGTTAATTTCTACGGCTCTTAAAATGGCATGCCTGTCTCTGCTCTTAGCCACTCGGGTGATAGGTGCTAATTCAGAGCTTGCTGAATTTCCTTCTGAAAGTGTTATCTGTGCAGGCTACTATGAGTTTCCAGTACCAAAGTTCAAAAGCCAGATTGCAAACTTTTGAAAGAGTTGACTATGGATCAGACAAATATAAAATTCATTCTAAGAGGACTCTCCTTCTTAGCTTTTTCTGTGTGAGAGGAGAGCACAGAGCACATGTCAGAAGAAAAGAAGCATCAGGACACGAAAAAATCAAGAGGGTATTTCACAGCTTTGCAGGATTTTTCTGATTTCTTGGAAACTATGTAAATGAATTCCTTAAACACAGACTGCCATTGATTTTTTTTTGGTGTTCATTGATTCCCTCATCATTGCTTCATGTATGTGTTCTCCCGAAACATCTAGTATTGATATTTCTCTCCTTCCTACTCTGTCCCCAATCCATTGTAAGTATATCATTCAAACCTGTTTAATTTCCTATGAAAGATTATATTAAGTGCACTTTTAGTGTAATTATGTCGATAGTGAAAGATAAACATGTATTAGGCAGTGCAAAATGCTGATTATCTGTCAGGGTAAATCTGTTTATTTCAGATATAGCAATCTGACAACCCCCTGGTGTTAATCATGAAAGTACATGTTTGTGCCAGGTACTGTTTGGTGCGGTTCTGACAGTGAAATGCACTCAATGGCTTACTGCTGTGACGTAATCTTCATCATATATAAACCCATATATATATATATATATATATATATATATATATAAACCCATATATATATATAAACCCATATATATATATAAACCCATATATATATAAACCCATATATATAAACCCATATATATACATATATAAACCCATATATATATATAAACCCATATATATATAAACCCATATATATATATAAACCCATATATATATAAACCCATATATATATATAAACCCATATATATATAAACCCATATATATATAAACCCATATATATATATAAACCCATATATATATATATAAACCCATCATATATAAACCCATATACATGTGTATCTATGTCATAAAGTGTATCTAAGTCATACTGTGGATTACGTGTTTTAAGCATGTGTGATGTACTTATATTTTGGTATTTTTTTGTGTGTATGGAAGACAAAGTATAATTTGAGAATCAACAATGTCCAGTTTGCATTAACAGCACTATGTAAAATGAAATGGCTTGAGAAAGGAGAGAGTGGATTATAGGATTAGGCTGCATTTTAGTTTGTACCCAGAGCTGGGTTTGCCCTCGGTAATATCAGCTCAGAACCATTTGTTTTAATCCACAGAAAAAAAGAAAGAGCCAGTAGAAAAAAGGAGAATCAGGAGGTAGGTCTGGAACAGGATATTCATCAGATTCTCAACACAAACATGCTTCCTTTATTCTTTAACTTTTTTCCTTGAGATAGTAGTTTCTAAATATATCCTAGAAACACTACTGACTGCCAGATGCTATTGGACATAAAGTTCCTCTTTAATGAGATAAAACAGTGTCAGGAAGTCAACATGTTACACATGCTGTGGCAGAATTTCACCAGGCTTTTGTGCAGCAGAAAATGAATAGAAATGACAATGAATTGAATATTCAGGCACAGTTTGCCAACTCCTCTGAAAAATAATCTTGTCTGACTTTATTACATTGTGATCATTTCCTGAACGCCATAAAATGCTGAGTAAAATAATAAAAATTGATACATATATTGACATTTCAGTTTTCTAAATAGAAGCTAAGAAAATATAAACAGCATTTGGTCTTTGCAACTCTTCCAACCAACCATTTGTATGCTGACTAATTCACTTACACTCAGATACCTCATTCAGCCTTAATATAAATGTCTTCTGAAATAATTTCTCACCAGTAGATTATGCACATCGTTAGTTTGATTCAGAATTTACATGTGTAGTTTGCATAATTTTGCATCAGTGTCTGCTTTAAATTACGTAAAGGTCACTGTCATTCATAATCAAAAAAGAAGGTGGATTAAAGGTCACAATTCAATAAAAAGAATTGATTAGAGGTAGAGATTTGTTCATGTGATACAATATCATTGGATAAGTGGAAATATGAGTCAACAAATTAACCTCAGTGTAAGGGGTGACCTCATTCTTTGCCATCAAAAAAAATCACATCCAGATTGTTTTCTTCCCAATGTTCAACTTGTTTTACTCTATGTAGCAGTGACAGTTACTTCAGTTAATACCTCTTACCACTGGGGGTCTTTTATAATGTCGTTTGGTTTAGAAATGACATAATGACAATTTTATCTCCAAAATAAAATAGTAAATTATAATGAATTAATAATAGACAGATATGGATTAGAAAGTCCCTCAGGGCTTATGGTTACTTCTACCATTTTTTCCCTGAGGTAGTTCCTAGTTCTTCCACGCTCTTTAAAGGATGGAGCTGTCACAGCACATTTCTTACGTCACTATTTCCTACCTCTCACAGACACTAAGAGCTCACGCAAACCCTTTGGAATTTTGACATCTACTCAGTATTAGAATAGATAAGTTCAAAATAAATGTAGCTAGTGATCGGCAATTAGCTTTTTTTGATTTGTTGAACTTTTAAAAATATGTCTGTTTGACAGTGACTTGAATAAATGGAAAGCAATTGAAAATAAACAAATGCTAAGTTGCAGTATATATTTTGTCCATAAGTCAACTTGAATATCTGAAGGAAGATAATTGATACACATTTCACTTGGAAGTTTGGCATAAGTTCTGAGACATTAATATCAATACTTACTGTAACAGAACTCATATTTATTTCCTCATCTTATAATATTTTCCTTCTCATGTGTGCCCTTGACTTAAGGAGAAATCTTCCTTTCTTCCCTTAGCTGTTTGTCTACTCTATTTGTTATATTGGCATCTTAGCAAAGGATCATCTACAAAAAAAAAAAAAAAAAGAGAAGAAAGGTAGACAAGGAGGCACCACCTTTTTAAAGTACATTGTTTATTTTTCCAAAGAAAATCAAACACTTTTAAAGGAACTAGAAAGGTTAAATGGTTTAAGCAGATTATAATTAGTTAATTTTGTTAAACATATACTGGATCAATTTTACATTATTTTAATTACCTTTTGGAATAAATGGTTTGGTGAACAAATTCACTTGATGTTCAGGATCAAACAAAATTACCTTTCCTCTGGGTAGGCTTAAGTTTCACAAAATGATTTGAAAATGACCTCCTTTGCTTTTATCTAAAAATATCTTTGGATTTAGAAAATGATTAAAGTTGGATATATTGTGTTTTAGGCCAATCATATTTTATCATTTTCATAGCTTATTCTTTCTTTAAAGAGGAAAATAATGAAACTTCACCAAACAGATGTTCCCCCTTTAAGGAGAACTCTTGGAATTTATACACTAACATGGTATATGCAAGGTTGATTCAACTCCTATTTCTGACAGAAGGCATGTATTATATTCTGGAAAGTTTATAAAATTTTTTGCTGACAAGATATAGAAATGAAAGCTGGATGATCATTAAATATTATAGCCAAATCAGAGACATTCTGATTTATGTCTTTGCAGTGTATATACGTATGTGTATGTACCTATACTCATGCCTAGAAAGAAGCAATCTCTGAATTGTAAACATCCAGATCCCAAGTAGTTAGAGGATACATTAAAAAGCATATATGACTATCTCTCATCCACCCCAATTTAGGGCATCTAGGGAGCAATGTTGGGAAAGTGCAAATGAAATTTGACCTTTCTTTGTCAATGAAAAGTTAGCAAGTTATCCTAGCGTCCAATGCTATCTGTCTGTCTTTTTCTTTACAACACAGATTCTCAACTAGGGATGATTTTGCTTCCCTGGTGACATTTGGTAATTTTCAGAGGCATTTTTGGTTCGGGTTGGGGTGGGAGGTACTGGTACTATGGGCATCTATTGGGGTAGAGGCTACATATGCTGCCGAACATTCTAGAATACATAACACAACCCCCACAACAATGCCTAATTCTTCCCAAAATGTCAATAGTACCTAGGATAAAAACTCTTTCTTGTAGCACAGAAGGAGTTATTTCTTCACTCTGTCTCAACTCTGTTGTATCTCTCTCCCCAACCCTCAACCCCACATAATCCCATACTGCATCTGGCTCACTGCTTTTCATCCCTCAGAACTCTCCAGGCACTCATCACTTCATTCAAGAAAATGCCACTGACCAGTCTGATTGCGATGGCATTCCTTGGTGTTACCATCCCACTGTATCCCTCTGAGCTCTGTTGACTGACTTTTCTATATCCCATTCTAGACTATAAATGTTTTGAGAGTTGTATGTTGTATCACTAACATCTGCATAGTTTGTGGAACATAGTAACTCCTCTGTTAAGATTTGTTGTTGAATAAAGTCAAGTTTGTCTCTAGAAACAGTATACTACAGAGTGTTAGGGTTTAGCTTAAATTATACTTAAAATACTATCTCAGGAGTTAAGGGATAAATAAGTAAATCATAGTTGTTGGACTGAAAATATAACTGTTCTTAAAATTTTTTGAAACAATCATTTGTAAGTAGGGGGTCTGTCTGCATATTTATTTATATCTATATAGCTGAATATGTTTCAAAACATAATCATATGTTTATGAAACATGTTATTTCAAAACATAATTATATGTTTATGAAACATGGCATGATTGTGTGTGTATAGATATGTGTGTGTACATATGCACATAATTTCAATAGGTATACATTTTAATGATGACATTCCATGATTGTATCATAAATGCATACACATAACCAAATAAAACATCTTTATATTTACATCATTAAATTTTTCAAACTTTGACTTTATATTTAATATACCAAATATTATATTTGCAATAAAATAGAAAAACACACTCTCCACTTTAAAGAACATAGACACTACACCTTTAATGAAATCACTGTCATTTCTATTTCATGCTTTCCTGATTTCTGGATTTTATGTTACGAATATGGTCAATAACACTATCAAATTATAAAAATACACCTGTACAGCTGAATAAGTAAATAATTTAGTTTATTGATTGATATTAGTCAATGAGGCCAAGATTACATTTTACATCAATTGTTACACTTTTAAGAGTAATATTTATAACTCTGCATTTTGGTAATATTATTCCCCTTTGTTATTCCATAAAAAGGAAGTGAAGTCTAAAGTCAGGCTATGCCATTTAGAAGCTGTGAGACCTATAACAAGTTATTTAATTCCCTAAGCCTCATGTTTATCTGTAAAATGGGGGCAATACTGATATCTACTAATAGCAACCTTACATGGTTGTTTCATAGACAAATGAAATGGTATCTTAAAAGAATTCAGCCTACAGGCACACAAAGTAGTTGAATAAACGGTGACTATTACTAGTATACTAGTAGTTGCAAAAGTAACCATGATAGTAATAATAGCAGTGATGGGACAGCATGAATCCAGGGTTTCTTTAGTAATCTGGAAAATATACCTAATAATATTTCTATAACTTAAAATTAAATTTATTTCAGAAAAATGTTTTATAAAAAGAGATCCTCTTGTATGTTTTTTCTTACTAGAGTCATAAAATTCAGCATTGCTGATGCTTAAGAGCAAACTCACCTCTCTTAATGAATCCTTTCTTCAACTACTTTAATCATCTCTGTCTGCTTTCTTCTACTTTCATTTTTCATTGCATGTAATAGTCATTTTATCCTCCATCAATTTTTTTTTTTTTTTGAGACAGAGTTTCACTCTTGTTGCCCAGGCTGGAGTGCAATGGTGCAATCTCAGCTCACCGCAACCTCCACCTCAGGGGTTCAAGCAATTCTCCTGCCTCAGCCCCCCTAGTAGCTGGGATTACAGGTATGCGCCACCACCCCAGCTAATTTTGTATTTTTTTTTTTTTTTAGTAGAGACGGGGTTTCTCCATGTTGGTCAGGCTGGTCTTGAACTCCCAACCTCAAGTGATCCACCTGCCTCGGCCTCCCAAAGCGCTGGGATTACAGGCGTGAGTCACCGCACCCGGCTTTATCCTCCATCAATTCTGTGGTGATGCTCACTTGTTTGTTTGAAATAATTTTAGAGCAAATTCCAGATTTATACTTCTTTAATATATCCAACAGCATTTTTCCTACTCTTCCATGTCCTGCTGTGGCTCAACAGAGCAACATAATCTTAAATACAAACCCAGATTTTTTTTCAACAGGGTGCATCATAGATAAAGGCTATGAAATATGCAGATTTCTCATCAAACTAAGAGAATTCCCTACCTTTCTCTCCCAGTGATCCCAATAGGCCAATGGGTCAAAACTGTCTTCGAGAACAGCATTTCTACAAAGCTGATCATAGAGGGGGGGCTCAACAAATGTTTTCTGAATGGAACTGGAATTATGAATGTTTCTAGTGAATGGTTCTATAAAGGCTAAAATAATTGTAAGTCAAATTATCATGAGTTTTTATTGCATTCATTAATTTCACTTCTTACAACAAGGCAATAATTGTAGAGGAAAATAAGACCCATGGACCATTTTGTCTTATAAGCCTTCTAGGTCAATCATCTGAGCTTTCTGCAGTCATAATCTTTTTGCTGGTGCAGGGTCTTGCCTCGATGTTGGTGGCTGCTGACTTATCAGGATGGTGGTTGCTGAAGGTTGCAGTGGTTGTTGCAATTTCTTAAAATAAGACAACAATGAAGTTTGCTGCATTGATTGACTTTTCCTTTCATGCAAGATTTCTATCATACAATGTTGTTTGATAGCATTTTACCCATAGAATTTCTTTCAAAATTGGAGTCAGTCCTCTCAAACTCTGCTGCTGCTTTATCAAGTAAGCTTACATAATATTCCAAATCCTTTGTTGTCATTTCAACAATGTCCACAGCATCTTCACCAAGAATAGATTCCATCTCAAGAAACCAATTTCTTTGTTCATCCATAAGAAGTAACTTCTCATCCATTCAGGTTTTGTCATGAGTCTGTAGCAATTCAGTGACATCTTCAGGCTCCAGTTAGTTCAATTTGATAGTTCCACCACATCTACAGTTACTTTCTCCACTGAAGTCTTGAACCCCTCAAAGTCATCTATGACAGTAGAAGTAAACTTCTTCCAAACTCCTGTTAATGTTGCCATTTTGACTTCTCCTATGAATCATGAATGTCTTAATGGCATCTAGAATGGTGAATCCTTGCCAAAAGGTTTTCAAATTAATTTGCTCAGACTCCCTCAGAAGAATCTCTATCTATGGCAGCCATAGCCTTATTAAATGTACTTCTTAGATCATAAGACTTGAAGGTCAAAATTCCTCCTTGATTTACAGGCTGAAGAATGGATGTTGTGTTAGCAGACAGAAAAACAACATTCATTTCTTTGTGCATCTTCATCAGAACTCTCAGCTGACCAGGTACATTGTAATGATAGTAATATTTTGAAAGAAAGCTTCTTTTCTGAGCAGTGGGTCTTCACAATGGGCTTAAAATATTCAGTAAACCATGCTGTAAACAGACATGCTGTCATCCAGGCTTTGTCATTCCATTTATGGGGCACAGACAGAGTAGATTTAGCATAATTGTAGAGTAGATTTAGCATAATTCTTAAGGGCCCTAATGTTTTGAGAGTGGTAAATGAGCATTGGCTTCAACTTAAAGTCATCAATTGCTTTAGTCTCTAACAAAGTCATCCTGTCCTCTGAGGCTTTGAAACCAGGCATAGACTTCTCCTCTCTAGCTAGTTAGTCCTTAGATGGCATCTTTTTCCAATATAAGGCTGTTTTGAATACACTGAATATCTTTTTAGCATAGCCACCTTCATCAACTATCTTAGCCAGATCTTCTGGATAACTTGCTGTAGCTTCTACATCAGCACTTGCTTCACCTTGCAGTTTTATGTTATGGAGATGGCTTCTTTCTATAAACCTCATAAGCCAAACTCCAGTAGTTTCAAACTTTTCTTCTGAAGCTTTATAAAATTGAAGAGAGTTAAGGCCTTGCTCTGGATTAGGTTTTAGCTTACTTAGGGCAATTTGGGGGCTGTTTTGGTCTTCTATCCTGACGACTAAAACTATATCAGCAATAAAGCTATTTTGCTTTCTTACCATTCATGTGCTCACAAGAGTAGCAGTTTTAATTTCCTTCAAAAACTTTTCCTTTGCATTCCCAAGTTGGCTAACTGGTGCAAGAGGCCTATCTTTCAACATGTCTGAGCTTTTAACATGGCTTTCTCACTAAGCTTCATTTCTAGCTTTTAATTTAAAGTTAGAGAGAGGCAACCCTTCCTTTCACTTAGAGGACATTGTACGGTTATTAATTGGCTTAATTTCAATATTGTTGTGACTCAGAAAATAAGGAGGCCTGATTGAGGGGAAAGGGAGAGAGACCAGTGGATGAGCAGCCAGAAAATACCCTGTCAATAGAGCAGTCGGAACACACACACTTATCGATTAAATTCATAGTCTTACATGGGTGTGGTTCATGGTGTTCCTAAACAATTATAATAGTTACATCAAAGATCACTGATCACAGATTACTGTCACAGATATAATAAAAATGAAAAAGCGTGAAATATTGTGAGAATTACCAAAATGTGACACAAAGACATGAAGGGATTACATGCTGTTGAAAAAAAAATGATGCCAATAGACTGGCTGGACCAAAGTTTGCCACAAACCTTCAGTTTGTAAAAAAAACACAGTAGCTGCAAAGCGCAGTAAAATGAGGCATGTGTACATTATTTAGACCACCACTCTTACTAACATTTTTAAAAGCAAATGATGAAATTTAAAAAACAAGTTTATTTAAATACATATTCTTTATGTATTTTTGCCATACTATTTTTTTCAATGTTCTTCCTTAAAGGTACAGGACTAATTCATATATATATACATATATACACACACACACACACACACACACGGTATAAACAAAAAAATGTGAATCTTTGACCCTACCTGGGGGTGAAATACAAATTTCTACCTTTGGCCCTTGCTATAGGGGAACCTGCCCCGATAGTCATGTAGGTTCTTTTCTATTTTCCCTAAGCATCGGCCGGTTTGAGAAATAAAGGGACAGAGTACAAAAGAGAGAAATTTTAAAGCTGGGCGTCTGGAGGAGATATCACATGTCGCTAGGTTCTCAGATGCCCCACAAGCCGCAAAACCAGCAAGTTTTTATTAGGGACTTTCAAAAGGGGAGGGAGTGTGCAAATAGGTGTGGGTCACAGAGATCATGTACTTCACAAGGTAACAGAATATCACAAGGCAAATGGAGGCAGGGTAAGATCACAGGACCACAGGACGGGGGTGAAATTAAAATTGCTAATGAAGTTTCGGGCACCATTGTCATTGATAACATCTTATCAGGAGACAGGTTTTGAGAGCAACCCGTCCAACCAAAGTTTATTAAGCGAGAATTTCCTTTTCCTAATAAGCCTGGGAGCCCTGTGGGAGACTGGGGTTTATTTCATCCCTACAGTCTCAACCATAGAAGACGGCCACACCCAAAAGGGCCACCCCCAGGTATATATTCTCCTTCCCAGGGATGTTCCTTGCTGAGAAAAAGAATTTAGTGATATTTCTCCCATTTGCTTTTGAAAGAAGAGAAATTTGGCTTTGTTCTGCCCAGCTCACGGGCGGTCAGAGTTTAAGGCTATCTCTCTTGTTTCCTAAACATTGCTGTTATCCTGTTCTTTTTTCAAGGTGCCCAGATTTCATATTGTTTAAACACACATGCTCTACAATTTGTGCAGTTAATGCAATTATCACAGGGTCCTGAGGTGACATACATCCTCCTGGGATTACACAATGACAGGATTAAGAGATTAAAGTAAAGGTAGGCATAGGAAATCACAAGCGTATTGATTGGGGAAGTGATAAGTGCCCATGAAATCTTCACAATTTATGTTTAGAGATTGCAGTAAAGACAAGCATAAGAAATTATAAAAGTATTAACTTGGGGAACTAATAAATGTCCATGAAATCTTCTGCCAAGTTCTTCTGCCATGGCTTCAGCCAGTCCCTCCATTTGGGGTCCCTGACTTCCCACAACACCTTGCTTTTTATACATTGAATGTGAACAAAGTAAATATGCTTAGCCAAATTGCACATGAAACAAACCTCAAAAAGATACCATATATGATATTTAAGAATAAAGGTAACAGGACGTGGTAAGTGCGTAATTATGTACATCAGTTCAAAACGTGAAATACACAATTTTAAATGAAGTTTTCTAGCAGGGAACTTTAGTTAGGGAGAAAAAAGATTTATGGTCTTCAATTAATCATAAGTTTAATATGCACCAGTGGTGATAGGACTGCTAAAAAAGAATACCACCACCTTAGGCTAGATTAATAGACATTGTAAAAAGGACAGTGGAAAGAACGATCTCATTACATTCTCCAATTATTAGATCACATCTGGCATATTATAATTTGTTCTATACATTTAAGGGAGAACATTGAAAAACATGGTATATCAAAAATATGGGGCCAAGTTGAAGAAAGTTTTAAAAACCATGTCATATGGGGAATAGTAAGATAACCAAGTGGTTGACCTGGAAAAAAGAAGACTAAAGGGAAATACCATAAACAGCAGATATGGATCACTATGGATATCTTTCTTTTGATGTTTTTTGTTTGTTTGTTTGTTTGTTTGTTTAGACAGGGTCTCACTCTATTGCCCAGGCTGGAGGGCAATGGGGTGATCTCAGCTCACTGCAACCTCCCAATCTTGGGTTCAAGCAATTCTCCTGCCTCAGCCCCCTGAATAGTTGGGACTACAGGCATGTGCCACCACGCCCAGCTAATTTTTGTATTTTTAGTAGAGACAGGGTTTCTCTATGTTGCCCAGGCTGGTCTGAAACTCCTGATCTCAAGTGATCTACCCGACTTGGCCTCCCAAAGTGCTGGGATTGCAGGTGTGAGCCACTGTGCCCAGCCTATAAACAAATATTAATTGCCATTTTGGCAAGCACTGTGCTTATGTATGACATAAACACAGAAAATAGAAAAGAAATTTCTTTTTTTTAAGGCAAAGTCTTGCTCTGTCACCCAGGTTGGAGTGTTGTGGTATAATCAAGGTTCATCAGCCTAAATATCCTGGGCTCATGCAACCCTCCCACCTTAGACCCCAGAGTAACTGAGACCACAGGTGGGAGCCACTGTAATAGACTAATTTAATTTTTTTTTTTTTTGTAGAGAATAGGTTCTCACTATGTTACCCAGGCTGGTCTTGAACTCCACGACTCAAACAATCCTCCTACCTCAGACTCCCAAAATGCTGGGATTATAGGCATGAGCCACCACACCCAGCCAAGAAATTGGTGTTTTACCGTTTTGTAAATGGACTTTGTATTCAAGAAGAGAAGATAGACTTTAAATAATCACACAAAGAAACCTTTGATAACAAATAGTGATAAAGAGGAAAAGCTACAATGAAAAAATAAATAAGCCAATCAGATTTAATTGGAATAGAGCATATAGTCAAGGAAGGCTTCTCTGAAGAAGTGACATTTAAATCAAATTAATAAAGATGGATATGGGGAGAGTGGTCATTCCAAGCAATGAGAATAGCATATGCAAACCTCATAATTAAGAGGCCCTTAAAGTAGAAAAGAGCTTGGTAAAATTGAGGACAAAGAAGAGGACAGAAAAGAGGAGCATCACAAAGAATCAGGAGAGAATGTTGTGAGAAGAAAATGAGGCCAGATTGTTGTAGCTCTTTGAAGCTACATTCAGGCTACTATTGAAAGTGCCAGGAGAAGCTACCAAAGAATTTAAGCAGAGTGAGGCAGGGAGATTCCCTTTTGCAAAGATACCTCTGGTTTTGTCCGGCTAACGTATTGGAAGGAGGCAAGAGGTAGTGAGAGAGCCCTTTAAGAGGCTACCGTAGTGGGAAAAACAGAGATGAAAGTCACTAGGCTTCAAGCAGAGGAGATGGAGACTGAATGAGAAAGAGAGATTAAAAGTATTTTTTAGGGCTGAACACAGTAGCTCACACCTGTAATTCCAGCATTTTGGGAGGCCAAGGCAGGGAAATCACTTGAGCCTAGGAGTTCAAGAGCAGCCCAGGAAATATGGCAAAACCCTGTCTCTATCAAAAAAAATACAAAAATAAGCTGGGCATGGTGGCATGTGCCTGTAATCCCAGCTATTTGGAAAGCTGAGGCAGGAGGATGGCTTGAGCCCAGGAAGTCAAGGCTGAAGTGAGCCATGATTGCGCTACTGAACTCCAGCCTGGGTGACAGAATGAGACCCTGTCTCAAAAAAAAAAAATCTATATATATATATAATATTTTTAAAATTCTATATTAAGAAGTTATATATAAATTATATATGTTAAAAATTATATACACACACACACTTTGGAAGTAGTATCAAGAGAATTTGATGATGGATTGGAAAAGAAAGTAAGATGCCAAGCAAGACCCACATTTTCTGGTCTGAGTAACCTCCCTGAGCTAAGGGGGTGGTGAGGAAACTTTTTTTTTTGAGGCAGAGTCTTGCTCTGTCACTCAAGTTAGAATTCAATGTCTCAATCTCGACTCACTGCAACCTCTGCCTCCCGGGTTCAAGCGATTCCCCTGCCTCAGTCTCCCAGGTAGCTGGGATTACAGGCGCCCACCACCACACCCAGCTAATTTTTGTACTTTTAGTAGAGACGGGGTTTTACAGTGTTGGCTAGGCTGTCCTTGAACTCTTGGCCTCAGGTGATCCACCCACCCCGACCTCCCAAAGTGCTGGGATTACAGGCGTGAGCCACCATGTCCAGCTGGAAACTTTAAACCAGAAGTTTAAAAGCCTTGTTTTGGCCATAGTACATTTCAGAAACTGGATAGACTATTTTTATATTATTTGAGTGAATATTTAGTAAATTGTCCATTAGAAGAGACCAGAATTGCTTTGTGTTCTATAGAAGAGCAGATCCACAGCCACAAATGTCAAGTTTATACAGAGGTGCCCTTCAACCCAGTCCACGAAAGAACTGTTTTTAAAAAACTAGACTGTCCAGAAACCTGCCTTAGAAGAGGGTAAGTTTCCCCTCACAGTACCTCTTCTGGCAGAGTCAGAAGTCTACCCAACCTATATTTAAAAGATGTCTGCACTGTGTGTAACACTGAACTGGAGTCTTTTCAACACTGTTGTGTTGAATTTCAGCTATCAAGTTTTAAGACATTGAGAAAACAAAGAAGATTCTCTCGTAGGTCACTGCAGGTGTTTGGTAAGTCATTTAATTGTTGATTGCTACTGGGCAAGTCCCTCACACCTTTCTACCAGAAGGGCAATTGATTGCATCAAGCAGCTATTGGCTATTTACCAAAACATGTACATTTTCTCTCCCAGGTAAATGAAGGTCAGCCAGCCCCACACCCAAATGAGTCACAGAGGTTAGAAGGCAAGAATTCTCTTCCAATATAACTCTAAACTTGCCTCATGCAAACGTCTTTAATTTATAATGGTTTGCTTTCATGTTGTGCTTAAACCTAGCTTCAAGCATCCCTCTCAAGCCAGCACTCCCAGACAATCAATACCCACAGACGTATAGTCATTTGAGATGGTATTCAACTCAGTTGTCATCCCTGCTCAACCCTAAGGCTCACAATACTGAAGGGCTCTACCCCCAATAACTCCATGGAGGATGAGAAATGGTGATGATTTCTTCTAGGCCCAGAGGCCCAGAGGATCTCACTAAGCATTCATACCACTTGCCAGCCAGAGCAATGATTATTTTTTTCTCATTGGTAGTGCTTCAATTCTTACAAAAAAAAAAAAAATTCTTTAGAAATTTAAGAAAATTCTTTAGTGTGGACTATATAAATATATACAGGTGGAAAGTTTAAGTTTGTCATATCTTGATGTGTGATTACATATGGAGAGTGGGAGAAAGACTCAGCCACACAACTAAGCATCCCATGATAGATACTGTGCTTAATCTGAGCCAGAGATTTGAGGCAAAGCATCCCAGTTCTCTGGAAATAAAAAAAAGCTTTTATTTTCTTTTCCATGGACTTTAGTCTTCAGTAACAATTGTGTGCTTTGTGATTGTAGCTCAGGAATAGTACCTATCACATTAGAGTTCAATTTTAATATATCTAGAGCTCTTTAATAAGACTGTCTGTTAAGACTAGGGCAGTGACTGATTAATAAGTTGGCTCAAGTAGACTTTCATTCAGGTCTCAGTAATAAGTGCTCTGTCTAGTTGATAAATTTCCACACTAAACACAAACGTTGTTATTTGTCATATACTAACTGTTTTAATGGACAATTCTTCATGATCTTTAACAACCATCAATTGATCTCTAGGACTCCAATGTCACACTGCAATCCAGCTATGTTCAAGGAATCTAAGTTTAAGTGAACTACAATACAAAAGAAGAAAAAAACACATTAGTTTGCTCTAGGGCCAGAAATATATAAAGCACATTAATGAAGATGTGAACAACAAGAAGTGACTCAGGGCTGTTATTTTTCTCCACAGCAGAAATACTGTAATCAATCCAGACAGTTATATCTTCAGTTCCTCAGGTTTTAATAAAGGTAAGTCTAAGAATTCTATTTAGACTTTCAGACCATTACATCTTGAACCATCAGAAATAATCAGATATGTTTTAAATCAGCTAGGAGATAAACTGATCGATTTCATCCTTGTAAAACATAAACTCTAGAGGTAGCTTAATTTTCACATTCATCATTTGTGATTATTTTTCCAGTTCCTCTTTGCTTTAAAAACTACATCAAACTCAGATTTCCCTGCAGCGGACTGGCAGGCCTAAGCCACTTAATACAAATAAAGCCCAAAATGCTTAGAAATGAAATGAGTTGTTTTTAAAGAGGTTCAGGACATACACTTATGTCCTAAGAGTACAAAAGGATATGCCTCCTTCTTTATCTGATAGTCTCCGGTGGCAACATTAGCACATCGATGTTTTATGCATTTCATACATAATGCTCCATGTGATTATAAAATCCAGACTGCAGAGCAGAATTAAGTTTGCTGAGAATGGAATGGGACGGGAGGAAGGACATGTGCTATTGAGAGAAGTCATCCCATTTCTTTATCTTCTAGGAGATCTGCAGAAGCCTTTCCTTTGGAAAGTGCTCAAAGACAGATCAAATGTGATAATAAAGGTTCACTATGTGAACAGGTCTGCCCTAGAAATAGTGCTTTGGAAATTCGAGGTGGAAAGAAAGGCAGTCTGTGCCAGAAACTGATTAAATTTCAGTCATCTATCCAAAGCAGTCCCAGGTTGCTTGTAAAATGCTCCATATAATTACAGTAACTACGGGTTTTAAAGGAATTTACACATTAGCCTTTATCATGGGACTTTCTTTGTGGGTGCATTTCTACTTTAAAATCAATATCTCTAAAATAAACTTTAATAAGATTTATTAATTTTATCTATGTGGACCTTTAAAAAGTCAATATCAAATATCTTTCTTCAGATTCTTCTTGGCATTTGAAGAAGCTTAGATATAATCAAATGTCATACCCTCCGTATGTTAAATGATCATTGTTCTATGACTTTGCTCTTGTATACAACTTCGCCCTCTTTTAAACTTTGAAAGAGTTGTGAATCAATACTAAATACTGTTTAAAATGTATAGGTCATCCTGATACATGATCTCAGTACCGTGGACAAGGCCCATTAGTTGCTTCTTGAGCTATTATCTTGCTCAGCGTTAGATTTGAATAACCCACAGAAGTCATTTGACAGCCCCCAGCCGACCCTGCACCATGGTGGCTAAAATCACTTCTTTGAAACAACCTACAGGCCTTTGAAACAACCTCAGGGAACAAAAAACAAAAAGGCTTTTAGAAAGTAGTGTCCCAGAGAAGAACAGGACTACGCTGCCTTTCATTCAAAGTGCCATAAGGAGCATTGATAGGATACCACAAATTTCAAACCTTTTTCCTTTCAGAAGAGACTGAGTGCCAACATTTCTTTACAGTAAGCTTCAAAAGGGAAGAATTCCTACCAACTACATACTCAGCGGTTTGTTGGTATGTGGCTATAATCTTAATCCAGAGAGCAGTAAATTTATGATTTTCACTGGAGGGAAGGATTTTGAGGAAACCATACTTTAAGATCTTCCTTGACACCAGAAGAGTTCCATCAGTAAAGCATAGAGGAAACACCGAATTGTGCTACCCACTAAAAATAAAACCTGTTTTAGTGTCAGACATTTGTAAAAGTAAAGGTCAAGCCAACCCCCATCCCTAAAATATAAGCCTCAGTACTAAGTTAGAAGCTTATTGATTAGGTCTTTTTTCTGTCTCTACCCCTACCCCAGTGATAGTATCTTGGAAAACTTATTATAAAGTGAATTCATAATATTGAAACAGAATTTTACTGGGAGTCATACCTTAAAAAGATAATTTTATTAGCTGAGATAAACAGTGCATCTTTCCACTCAGGTAAAGAAGACTCAGGTAAAGAGAGAACATTCAGATACTTTAACGTACTTAGCTATGTTAAAGTACCCTGTGGTAAGGATCACCTCAATTCCAGTATCTTTATCCACCTAATGCAACAAATAAGCTAGCTCTAGCCACCCCACTCTTCCTCCTACACACAGAAAAATGCTATTTGACACACAATTGAATCAAAACATCAAAGGGCACAGAAGCGCTTAATTATCATTTTATAGTCTGCCCTTTAACTGGACTGTTTAAGAGAGATTTTCATTTCCTTTGTTATTAGTCAGTAAAGGATATTTTACACGATCTACAAAAAAAAAAATCTATCAACTTATTTAGGATAGAGTTTAGGTGCTTTTAGTGCAAAACCCAATTAACAGTAGTAACTTAATTCAATTAGTGGATTTTTCCCTGATGCAAAAGAAGTCCAGAGTTTTCACGATTATGAGCCATCCATGTTCCCACTGTCTGTTTGCTCTGCCACTCTGCATGCATAGCCTCTATTTTCTGTGAGTGCTTGCAAGATAGCACTAAAGCTCTAGTCATTATGTTCACTTTTCCAAACAATAGGGAAGGCAAGGGAGTAAGGGCCTGTGGAGTCATCATACTGCATTATTCTCAGAACACCCCACCCCCAACGCCACCGACCAATCCAAAGACTCATCTTTATGTCTCATTATCCACCCCTATTTTGAAAGGAGGCTGAGAGACAGTTTTGTACAGACATATTGCTGTTTCTGACAATATAGGAAAGCTGCTACATAGGAAGAGGAGAAGAATAGATATTAGGTGAACAATTAATAGTCTCTGCCCCACAATCTAAATTTACTCCTTAATATGCTTCTGAAGTGTCTCATTTTGCAGACCTGTGACCTAAAATCTAATGAAAATATTTCTCCAAAAGCTAAACGGGTATTCTGTTAGCTAAGATCTTTTAGCTTCATATGTCTGCCTGAGCAGCATCATACTTTAGAAAAGAAAGCTCTAAATATAAAGTACAATTTTAAAATAATTTGATTACATCAAAACTGCCCAAACCACCAACTGTTTTTTAGATGCCAATTTATTTTTCACTTGTGAAACTTTGAGATGATAGGCATCTAAGGTTTCAGCAACTGTTATTTCTCAAGCTTAAAAGAATCAGAGAGGAAAATTGCTGGTTTCACACTATAAAATGTCCCTATTCTGCCTCAACTGAAACATTATAGTTACCAGTACATTAATATATTGCTCTAGAAATTGCAATCTTTATAGATTAATTTTCTGACAGCTCTGCTGGTATAGATTTACTTCTTTTGCTTTGCACATTTCTGATGATCAGATTTTAATTTGAGTAAAGGTGAAATAGAAAGAAAACTGTTATTTTGATTAAATTGCTCTTAAGTAAATGGCAATATTTTTGGTCATCCAAGAGGCTTTTTCATTTCTAGCTGGTATTTGCCATATGCTAATAAACTAGAACATCACAAGATTAATGTCTATTAAAATGTGAGTTTTCCTCACCATGGTTAGCATCTCATCATCGTGATGAGGATGACCAAAAATACCTGAAATATGTTGATGTTTTACAGAAAAATGGGGTCAGAAGATGATCTCAAATACTTACCCAATGAGGATTAATTCAAACAGATTTCTAAAACTGTCACATGTCACTGAATGAAACACATGTGATACAGTGCCTGGCCAATGACATCTGCAGGTCATATCTGATTAAAGAAAAGCAAGGTCACACATTTCTATATCAACATGTATGCATACTTCCTTGGGGAATGTTCTACTGCTGGGGAACATACAGAGAACAAAACTTTAATTTCTCTAATGACAATCCAAAAATATCTAATGTGTCTTACTTGATCAGAGTCAAAGTATGCTTCAGGGGTTACTTATCTGGAGAATTTGTATGTCCTTAGGTCAGGAATTATTCTTTTAAACTGGAATATCTTTATAATTCAGCCAAACTAATGGATCTTTCGTATCATACCATGGCGTTATCATCTAAGTACACAAAAGCTGTTAACACTTGGCATACTTAATCACCATTACTACAAGCTGCCAACAGATGCATCAGTCAACAAATCTATTCTAATTGTGTCCTGGAAAGAAGTTTTTCACACCTTTGGAGGTTGACATCTGCACCAGGCAGAAGTGCAAAAAAGTGTCTAAGGTCCACATTTATGGATACCTGATAGGTGCATTTGAGAAAATATGAACATTGTTCAACAGATGTTTTGAAGAACACAGAACACATATTAATAACTATCACTGTTAACATTTTAAAGTTTAACAACAGATTAATTTGGCTGATAAGTACATATGTGACTGAATCATAAATTTCACAAGTGCTGGAACCATGTCTTAAACATCTTTGCATGCCCCATAGTGCCTGGCACAGTGCCTGGTAAATTGAATGCTCTCAATAAATATTTGATGATAATGAGTATTTTATTTTACATCTACATCAAACCAAAACATCAAGCTGATAGAAAGGGAATTTTCACTTCTAGATTCCTTTACTCCCTTATACTCATACCCTATGTAATTACTTTTTAAAAATCAGACAGTATGAAACTTTCTAACTAAAAAGAAATATGCAAGAATGCAAAAGACGATAGAGAGAGAGGTTTCACATTTGCAAGTAAAGAGGATCGTTTTGGAAATACTGTATGTTATTACTTAGGATCTGAAATAATGATTAGATAAGTTTTGACCCTTCGGGGGTATGTTATGTTTTCTTTGTATTTTGGGACCATGGTATCCAGGCAGTAGAAATACAGACAATGATATATCAAGTCACAGGCATGATACAGCAATAAATAAGTGCTCATCTTTTGCATGAATACTGCCGTGCTGCTTTGGTATTATATTTGTTTTCCTCAAAAAATTATTAGCTATATATAAATAATAAACTTTATTCCCTCGCTACTGGAAAATGATGTTTGACATTAAGGAAAGGTCAGGTATTGTGAGTGGGAAACCACAATGTGCATTGCCTTTAAGGATTATTGAATTAAGAGGTACATATATTTGACAAAGTATAGAAATCAAATAGCTACCATGTTAGCAGTGCCATTTTACATGCCATAGATTTATTGATCATTTAATAATATTTTTAAAAGTTAAAACTGTGAGTACTTAGTATGCATTATGATGTAAAATGTAATATCACACCCTTGAAGATTATATGAGGGCATTTTAACTAGGGTAAATTAACCAATTATTTGGACATCAGATTGGAATATAACTTAAACAAAGGTGTTTAATTTTAGAAAGCACAAAAAAATTAAGTCACTTATGTCAGTTAGGTTGTATCTGTTGACCTAGGGGACAAGTTAAATCAATATTACACCTACTTACACACAACAACACAAACTCTTTCCATGGGCCCAAGTCGTATTTTGATGTCTGTACATGACAAATGGATTCTGCAACTCACAAGGATGCTTATGCTATAGATGCCATGGTAGAAGGTTCCCAGATGAAATGAGAAGAAAAAAAAACATCTTTTGTCCAACTCCGTGCCTTTCATTGAAGCATAAAATCACAGCATAAGTTTTATATTCAGAAATATCACAGGAGTAATCAAAATAAATATATGTACTCAAGGTTCTATAATATATACTCACAACTTCATTTTTTTTCTGATAGACAACACAATTTCTGTCCTTAATTCTGGAGTCTCCTATTTTATTATTAGTATATTTGATCAGTAAAAGAAATATTTTAGCAGAGCTTGGGAATTAAAAAAACATAAGAACTTTTATAGAATTTTCATAAAATCTTTTATATGCCAATCAAGTTGTGTAAGTACCTCATGGGGGCAAATTGATTTATATTAATCAAATTTAGCAGTATCTATGTTCCAAGAGCTTTGGAAACATTAAATTCAAACCTCCTCATGGAAATACAATTTAATCCCAGGTAGATGTTCTTGTTTGCCATTACCTGAATGATTACATGGCCTTTGAAAGTTACACAAGCTTGAAATGTACTCAAAATATTGGACTCCTCTGAGGAAACATGTATAGAAATGTATGACGATAATACTTTTATTCGAAATTGAACCAAATACCCACAACATATGTGCCTTTCACCTTATTTTCTCTAGTAATACATCAAAGCAAGAAAGTTTTAAAAAGAGAGAGGGATGTAGAATTTCATATGAAATTTGAAAGCATGAGTTCAGTTTTTGTGTTATTGTTTTGTGTTTTAAAAGTATATATTTTTCTCTACCTTTGTTTTATTTTTTCCCTTTGGACAAAAATGTATCATAATAAGACTGTGTGTGATATTTTACACTGAAATGAGTTTAAAATTTATACACTAGGAAGTTCAGCGACTTGGGAATTAGGAAACTCGTTTCTGAAATAAGCTGTACCACCATCTGGTCATATAACTTTGGATAAATCATGAAACCTCTCTAGACCTTGTAGATGTTGTTCACAATGTTGTAAAGTGAGGCTATTGGAATAAATCACTTAAAAGATGTTTGTGTTAAGGCTTTCCTTAGCATCTACCAGAGTGTAACCACTACACAGAGGGACCCAAAGAGAAATACCTGGACCTGGACTTTTTATTGCCGACCTGGGCTTCTATCCTAAATCTGCTCTCCTACTTAGAGAAAGTGGACTGAAAAAAATGTAGAATTACCAGAGACACCTTTTATGGTCCCTTATTAGAGCCAAAGCATCCAACCAGAGGACATAGCCCTTTAGCTGCATTTATCCTGGGCACCTCCTTGACTTTATTTATTTATTTATTTATTTATTTATTTATTTATTTATTTATTTTTTGAGACGGAGTCTCACTCTATCACCCAGGCTGGAGTGCAGTGTCACCATCTCGGCTCACGGCAACCTCTGCCCTCCAAGTTCAAGTGATTCTTCTGCCTCAGCCTCCCAAATAGCTGGGATTACAGGCACCTGCCACTGCGCCCGGATAATTTTTTGCATTTTTAGTAGAGACGGGTGTTTCACCATCTTGGCCAGGCTGGTCTTGAACTCCTGACCTCGTGATCCACCCACCTTGGCCTCCCAAAGTGCTGGGATTACAGGCATGAGCCACAGCACCTGGCCTCCTTGACTTTCTTTTTAGCCTTTCAGAGCTGGGGGGTTCCCTAAGCAAAAGAAAAAAAAAAATTCCTTACTTCCAAATGTAACGGAAAGTTATAGTGTTCTGTGGGAGTCCACAATTATTACTGTGATGAGATTGCTATGATGCAGTGGTGGTGGCATGGTTGTAGTGGTGATGATATTGACAACAGTATGGTCACTAGAAGAATACGAAATGCATTATTGGTAACTTCATTCAATTTACTTTGATAAGAGTTTGCTTTCAGTCTCAGCCTGGTACCTTTCAAATCTGCTGGAACCTTGATCTTAGACTTCCTAACCTCCATAACTTTAGGAAATAAAACAAATCATCCAGTTTGTGGCTTTTTGTCACAGCAGTTCAAATAGACCAACACAGGGTTTTTCCTGATAGTTTCAGAATAGCATAATGGTTAATAGCACCAGCTCTGAAACCAGCTAGCCTGTGTTTCATCTGGTTCTACCACTTGCCAGCTGTGAGCCTACATAGGTTGCTCATCTTCCCCATATCTTGGTTTCCTCTTCTATAGAAATGATACTTACATCTTGGCCATCATGTGAACTTCAATTCAATAATGTGTATATTACATTTTTTCAGATAAACTCTCAAAAGGGTTAGATATTATTAACTACCATTATAACATATGATCCAGTCTTTCTGTCATATTAGTTTCATTTCTTTTAAATATTTTTCCAATTGCAGGATGAAAGGTTAGAAAATGATTTCTGTGTTGCAACTTTCCCAAATATATCAGGATATTACCATTTTAGTGGCTTTAAAAATGCCAATTTTACAGTTATGATTTTCTAGCCATTAAAGTTGATGTTACAGAAATATATATTTCTTCGAAGGCCTTAATAAAACAGAAAACAAAAAGCAATGAAAATGGTTTGTTAACATTTACACAGGGCCGCCTATGAGTAGTGAGATTTCTGGTAACTTTTACTATATTCTTTCTTTGTGTATGACCTATTAACACTTTTATTTTCTCAGAACTGGCACTTGTAAAAAGTAGTTGCTCACCTCTGCCTGAAGTCATTATCACACATTGATTATCAGTCAGTACCTTAGAGGAATTAGTTGCCAGTCAGGGACACTAAGAATCCTCACAGGATAGATATTTGAAGGACAGCAGAAGCTGAAGAGCAGGGAAAAGTGTTTTCAGGAAAAAAGAAACAAAGGTGTAAAGGTGTCTTTGGTGTTGATTAAATACAGTGGGCTATGTCAAGGGCTTCACATGTTCCTTTGTTGCAGTATATTTTCTATTACCAAAAATGAGCCTTCCTTACTTGAAACTAACCATCACAAATTCCTCCTTTTAATAATGAAGTTAGGTAACTTGCCCAAGGTTGTATCTATGAAAGAGCCAAAATATAAAACCAAATGGGTTTGAATCTTACAATTCTTCCAAGGTCTTATGAATCATCTTATAATAACAAGATAAATATGTGTTTTTTAATATTTGCATATGCTTCTGCAGTTAAAAATACCTTTTGTGAAGTATTTCACCTAATCCCCACACATACACACAAAAATATCCTGTTGAATATCATTATCCCATTTTACAGATGAAATTGGAAAGCTCAGAATGTGCAATTAATTTAAAATCATATTGCCAGAGCTGTATCTTAAATCAATAATTTCTGACTCTGTCCAGTGTCTTTCCAGTGTACTACACTATTTTCATTCATTAGTTATTTACACATACAAAATATTGAAATGAAGTCTACACAAGCCAAACCCTCACCCCCAAACCAAAACTGATTCTTGTTCACAAAAACACATAATTTAGTGTGAGAAATAAAATATGCATTCACAAAAGAACTAACCCTTTTCAGAGTACAGATGAACAAATACAGGATTAAACATAATTTCCATGTATGATTCCAACTGCCCCTCAAACACTCCCCACAACTCCATTTTCCCTAATATCTAAATCAGTTTTGGAAGGAGGAAGATAATGTATGCATTTCTTTCATCCTCTCTCAGTTTTCACTGATTTGGAGATTCATCCCTTCCTTTAGTTATTCTACACGTATTAAATCCTACTGATAGCCAGACTCCTGTGTACCACCCAGTAGGGCTATAGTGTTTAAAAAAAAAAAAAAAAAAAAAAAAAAAACAGCACCATCTTTCCTTCATGGAGTTTACCAACCCTTGCAGTGCTTAGTGGAAAATTTCTACTTCAATCAATAGCAACATTAGTTGGAATCTAGATTCCAAAAATTTCCTAACACTTCCTTCTCTTCAGCAATTCCCTGTTTTAAGTGCAAATCTGCTTTAAGTGTAGCTGTTTGTAAGACAAGGGAGATTATTGTCAGACACCCATTGTGATGACCTTCACTTACCATTCTTCTCATTCCTGATTAATGTTCAGTGGCCTTGTCGGAGATTCTCCTCTACTATGCCAGCCTGCCACTTCCAGATATGTTTCACCTCCCTTCTTTGCCTGCACCACTCAGAATAGGATTTCTGGAAACCTTTTGTGCAAGCTATAATAATGCTTCTTTTTCTAAATATACTGATAAAAATATGAATGCTACTGATTGTGATACTAATCAAAGATTAGAAAAGGGAATGGTTCCACAGTAGACCATTTTAACCCTCTATTTCACTCATGTTGTTGAGGAATAGTTTTCTAGTTTCAAATATTTAGCCAGGTACAGAACCAAGTGAGACTGTAAGTCTTGGTGGAGCCAGTTAACTGTGTCCATTTCCTTGATCTTCCATCTGAGTTAGGACTGTTTCTTAATTGCATTTGTAATATTCTTGTGCTGATTGCCCAGGTCCCTGAGGATTGCCAATGTGAAGTGCACTAGACCTATATATGTATGGCTGTCAGTGCACAAAGTTTCTAGTTGACACCATAATCCAAAGGAGCAGGGAGAGCATTCTGACTCAGCTGGGATGTCTGGATGGCCTAATCCTCCTCTGGAAAGAGTTCATAAACTTTTTCATGTGTCATTCTGATATGGACAGGAGGCAGGGAAATACTGGGTAGAAGAGGGCAGTCCCCGGTGAGGGCCCCAACCTCAAGCCTGGACAAGTGGCCCAAAGTGAGAACTTTACCTCCCCGTTTTCCCACTCAAATGTTACCTTTTCAAAAACCACCCTGGCCTGCCCTGTGTCCCATCTTGTACCCATGAAAACCCCAGGCTCCACTGGCAGAGGAGCAGCAGAGAAGGAAAGAAGAGAAGGAGCTTGACATCAGCAAGAAGCAGCCTTGACTTCACAGGGACAGCTTGACAGCGGGACCTCAAAGAAGAGTTCAGCTGTGTCTAGTCGATTTCCAGGGGAAGACTAGCTTCCCACTCCATCCCCTTTCCAGCTCTCCATCCCTTCCCATCTTCCAACAGCACTAAAATCCCTGGCATTTATCATCTTCAATTTGCTTGTGCAACCTGATTCTTCCTAGATGCCGAACAAGAGCTTGGGATACAGATGGCTGTCACACTGAGCTGTTAAACACGTAAGCCATCCACGGATGACAAAGCTAAAAGAGCGTGCTGGAACACACACCCTCTGGGGCTTCAGGGGTTGTGGGTATCCCCCTAGATGCTGCTGTGGTGCGGCACAGAGTCCTGCTCCTGCTGGTGCCTCGAAGCGCTCATCCCAGCCCCTGCACTCGCTCACCTGGGTGCTCCCCATCCCGTGAGGGATTGAGAGCTGTGGGCTGAGTAAACAAGCCACCCCCTTCATGAAGACCGTGAAGGCATCAGACAAAAATTTCCTATTTCAATTCTAGCATTATGAGAGCTCTCAGAGAAATCATCATTTGCTTTATGTTAAAGGAGACCAAGTCTTCCCTGTGTTTTCATGGTTACTAGTATATGGTCTTCTTTCAAATTTATCACCAAGTTAATCTCACTGTCCAGATCTACATTTTTTGAAGACCTCCATTGGTCTACAGGATTTGTAGAAAACCAAAAAATTGCTAAAAAGAGTTGCCATTTATCTTACACCCTGGCAGACTCTTTTTTTCAGTGATTCTTAAGCATTGGATTGTATCAACTAACCAGTTCCAGCCCTTTGAGGTTCTGTTAAGTGCACTTTGAATTCTGTGAATTTGCAGAAGCCTTCAGTCAAATAATTTGAAAATAGGGGTACAAATAGGGTCAGAGTCTTTAGGTCTGAAAAATACTACTCTCAAGTTTCAATTCCCATTTTTTCCAATAACCTTCTCTAAGTAGAACAGTAATATACATGTTTATTTTATACAATTATTTTAGAAATTGTCTAAGCTAAAAGTGAAATTGACTTATTACAATTCAGACTACTCTTGGCCCGACGCAGTGGCTCACACCTGTAATCCCAGCACTTTGGGAGGCCTAGGGTGGCAGATCACCTGAGGTCAGGAGTTTGCGACCAGACTGGACAACATGGCAAAATCCCGTCTTTACTAAAAATACAAAAATTAGCTGGACTTTGTGGTGCGAGCTTGTAATTCCAGCTACCCAGGAGGCTAAGGCCCGAGAATCTCTTAAACCCGGGAGGCAGAAGTTGCAGTGAGCCAAGATGGCGCCACTGCACTCCAGCCTGGGCGACAGAGCAAGACTCTGACTCAAAAAACAAAACAAAACAAAAAACTACTGTTAATATACATGCTGTTAACATTTTCTTGGTATCTAGTCTGGCTCAGGCACTAGGATGTTAACTGATACCACAAGGATCAATGATTACATGGTGTCTAACTTTGAGATCACAGTAATAGAAATTAAGTGAGTTAACTAAAAAAGAACAAAGAAAATACGGATCCAAGAAGTTCCTTTACAACTGCAGAAGTTACTTTGTGCTAACTTTATCATAAACTTGGAAATTTAATAACAATTGTTAATAATTGCATAGTATTCACCGTGTACCAGATATGTTCTAAGTGATTCTTTATCCCTAGAAAACATTGCTGTTCCTCTTTTGCAAATGAGGAAATGGAGACACAGAGAGATAATGCCATTGGAGTAATTCCAGACAACCCAGAAACTGAACCCAGGCAGCTTGGCTTCAATGTCCAACCTCCTAACAAGTTTATGGTACAGCCTCTCACTAAACTCTGCTCTTGACCACTGGGTCTTCAACTGCCCTCTTCTTCCCCGTTTTGAAAGTTTTACACTTTTCTTATTCTCCTATCTCAGTACACTATTATTATTGCCTGGAATGCTCTTCTTTCATCTGCCTTGTGGCACTAACTCTTACTCAGCATACAAAACTCAGTTCATCGTTTACTCTCTCTCTTGAATCTTTAGTCTAATTTAGAGGTACCACCTCTAGATTCCCATAGTATCTTGTGAATATGTATCTGTATAACTAATATTTGTTGAGCATTGATATGTATTAAGAGATAAGGCCTTCCCATGGATTATTTTGTTCCATCTTTGCAACAACCCTATAGGGAAGGCACTCCATTTCACTGAAAGAATATTAGGACATCGTCATAATTAAGGAAAAAGCTTAAGTTTAGAATTAATTAATTAATAGTAACTGACAATGTCAAGATTACAACTCAAACAATCTGATTCCCAATGCCTTGCTCTTGAGCATCATCCCTATATGTGTGTTGCATACATGTGCACACACACACAAAATTACAGTCACAGTACTTGCTTCATTTGCGTCTCACCTTTACTGAAAGCACCTTGAGAGTCAGCCATGTCTTATTTTATTTTGTATTCCCAGTTCCTACCACAATGCCTAGCAAATAAATACAGCATAAAATCTTAACTTCTGTTAATCTTTCTTATTGTACCTTATTGGTCCCTTGGGGTTGTTTTGTTTGTTTGTTTGTTTTGCCTTTAGTCCTTCACCTGATACTTATTTTATGTTGTTTCCCAGGACTTGAAACCTTAGCATTTTCAGTCTCTCAAGATTGACTACTACGGCATTAGCTCCCATCTGTTATACACATGATTTCCAAATTCAAAGGACCTGTACTCTCTTGGAATTTATCCTTCTCCACACCTTTGTACATTCTGAACCTTCTACCTGGAATGTCTTTCTTTCCTTTCTCTGACCTAAAAACTCCAAACTTTTCTTCTGGATTCAGCTCAGCCACGAGTTCTCTTAAGTTCATATGTTCCTTCCTCTGTAGTTCTTATCTACATTTCTTTGGTAGCATATCTTGTGAATTGCATCATATTACAATTATGTTTACCTGTATCTCTTGACCTTAAGAGATTATCAAAAAGAGCTGTGCTATATTCATTTTGGTATCCTAGTTTTTGGAACAGCATATCACAGAAAGTGTGCTCGGAAAATTCTTTAATAAATGAATGAATGAGAAATCTGAAGAATATGTTTTTAATGATACTATATTTGCAAGAGGGTGCTTTTTATTGGGAAGCTATGTGTTAGCATTCTGTCATTTTATAATGAAAGTAATTTAAAGATAACATAAACAAACAGTATGTTATCTCTACTTCAAATATAGATTTAATGTAAAGAGATTAATATTTTATTCTGTCTTTTTACGCCTTTTCAATGTGTAATTAACAATAGCAGGACACATTAACCTTATCACTAATATCCAAGCTTCTGCTTTTTGAAGAGTCAAAATCCTTTGCCCAACTTGTGCTTGCCCCAGGTCATGAGTCCACATCAGTGCTTCTGGTACAGAAGCAATTTTTTTTCTTACCAGGGTAGCAGGGTCATCTGATTGGACTTTCCATGGTCCTGGCTGAATAGGAAGGGAATTAAATTGCAGTGTCAAAGGAAATTACTCATTCTAAGAAGCATTCACACATTATCTATGGCCAAAACCATCTCTGACACTCATTTATGATTAAAATTAAAAGTAAGAAAGAAGAGGCAGTTTGGCAGCACTTCTATGAAAATAAAAATGTGAGGACCAAATTAAATCGATGGTGCTGGTCTGTGGCACACCAGATAAGAAAGTGGTTTTCTCAGTGGTGTTTTAGAATGTAGAGGCATACCCAGTGAGACAGGAGAGGAAATGTATGCTCCAGTGTGAGTTAGTCTATACAGAAATTCCTTCTAGAACAAACCTTATTTAGGTTGATGCCCAATAAATTCAAGTCACTCAGACATTCTCTCATGGAAAGTTGTGAGGGAGCAAAGGTTTTTTTTTTTGTTTGTTTGTTTGTTTTTTTAATGGAACCTTAAAGATCTTAAAGGAGAAACCTTCTCTAAAACAAGCCCATTTTCCACATCGTCAGTGGAAATGAGTGCACTGCTCTCATTTTATTTTTGCCATAGTCCCAATCATATGTTTGAAACCTATCACGTGTCTAAGGTAATCGACGGTTACAAAGAATGGTTGAAAACATAATTTCTTGATAACATATCCCTGAAATAACATGGAGTTGAGGTCAAAATGTATCCTTTAAGACATTTCAAAATTATACAGCCTGGCTTTAAAACTGTGCTGAATCCTTTGCCTACAGAGGAAATAAAATTAAAATGTTAGATTTAAAAGGAAACTCAATATTGATTATCAGAAGTAAAAATATATTTTTTTGAAAGGCCATGGAACTATTTTAGTTCTTGGAATAAATATAGCAGCAAAGATAGTTTAAAACAGAAAGGCCTCTAGATTTATTTAAAGACACGTCATCTCTGTGGCCTCTTCACAAAGGGCTGACAAAACAAAAATGATTTATCAGTAGGGCTATTTACCTTTTAGAAAACTGTGATTTGTTTTTTATGTAGGCCTATTTTTATACTTTTATTTTATTGCCTGGTACTTAAGCACTTAAGAATGTTTTTCTTCAAACACCAGTTTTCTCAACCTAGTAAGCATTTATATTAGCCTTATAAAAGCAAGCTCTTTTCAAATTTGAAGTAACAGTTTACTATTTATTTCATTCTGATTTTTAAGCATTTTAATGGAAGTGATACTTACGTTACTCTCATGTGACCATACTACCAGATGGTTCTACATTTCTATAAAAACATGTTTGTAGAGCTCACTGGGAGTTACATATATTTGTGTATCTATGATGTACCTGCCTGCTAAAGCTCATCAACACTAATGAAGAATTAGTACCAATTACTCTGGTAAATGCTAGTAACTGCATTTATTTTAGATCAAAATTTGAACTAAACAAATACAAATTCAAATTCTAGGTTTTTATATTTCCTTTAGGAAGTGTGAAATCTAATGAAAACTATTTATTTCCTGAGAAACAAATAGAAGATGGGTAGTGGTTACTATTTTTCAGACAAATGTATTCAATGCAGACTGTGAAACTGACTGTGTCTATGAGTCGAACTAGACTTAGAGTTAGTGACAGTCAGATTTCCAGAACACTGAACCTGTGAAACAAAGATTTTTTTGGATCCTGCTATAGGGCTAGAATTATAATACAACAAGCATAGATATTTAACAAAAGATAACCATTTTAAGAACAACCAAAATTTCCCGCCTGAATATTTCCCCTTGGTAAGATTATTGTCATAAATGCCCAAATGAATCTACTAAAAATATTACTTAAATGTCCATATGTTTTAGATCCTATATTGAGTCCATAGAAATTACAACAAATACTGAGGAATTAGAGTTACAGTGGAATTAATCAAATCAAATTAAATCTCCATTCCCATTGTATCATGTACCTTTGACAATTTTCTGTGCATTTTTTATGATCTTGAAAGAAATCAATTGGTCTTGTCTGAATTTGGCTGTGCCACTAAATGATATCAAGCTATGTCATCACTATGATTCTTGGGTCAGTCTACTATTTTATAACAAATGATAGCTGGAAAAAGATTCCATCGGGCAATTTAGTCACAATTTTAAGCAAGTATCAGTAGAATTCAAATTTACTTTGGTCAATCACTCTAATAGGTTTAAAAAAATCAAAGAAACTAATAAATTTTAATTTTCCATTAACTTATTTTTCTTAATTTAGTTCTTAATATACATATTGAGTATCTTACATTTAATATGTTATTTTATCTTTTAACAGCATGATGAGGTCAATATTATTTCCACACCTTATAGGTGAAAAAATCAAGACTTATAAATTTAGCCAACTTTTCCTCTGACACACAGCTAATAGGTTGTGGAATTTAGATTTGGGCTCAATTCTTTCTGTTTGCAAAGTTCAGCTCTTTATCCCAACACCAGCGTTTTCCAAATTGCACTCTGTGTTTTTCTAGAAATGTCTGTCAGTAGATACTCTGAGAAAAAAGTATGCAAGTAACTTTTTTTCCTAAAATAAATCTTTTTAATGTATACGTAAAGAATATAATAAATTCATGCTTACTATTATTATACAACAATCTTTCTTTTTTTTTCTTTTCTTTTCTTTTTTTTTTTTTTTTTTTTGAGACAGAATCTCATTCTGCTGCCCAGGCTGGAGTGCAGTGGTCCAGTCTCAGTTCACTGCAACCCTCCTTCTCCAGGGTCCAAGCAATTCTCACGCCTCAGCCTCCTGAGTAGCTGGTATTACAGGCGCGTGCCACCACGCCAAGCTAATTTTTGTATTTTTAGTAGAGACGGGGTTTCACCAAGTTGGTAAGACTGGTCTTGAACTCCTGAAATCAAGAGATCCCCCTACCTCAGCCTCCCAAAGTACTGAGATTATAGGCATGAGCCACCAGGCCTGGCCAACAATCTGTCTTTAACAATAAATTGTTATATTTATAATTGTGTGTACAATAAAAACATGTTTTAAGGGCCAATGAAAGATTAGCACAAAATTCAGAACTATCATTTCCTTGTGTCTGAGCTTAGACTGCTATAACAAAATACCATATGCTAAGAGGCTTAAACAACTGACACTGATTTCTGATAGTGGGGTAGGCTGGGAATTCCAAGATCAGTGTGCCAGCATACTCAGTTTTTGGTGAGGTTCCCTTCCAAGGCACATGGCTGCCTTTTCACCTTATCCTCACAAGACAGACAGAGAGAGAGAGAGAGAGAGAGCGAGAAAGAGAGAGAGAGAGAGAGAGAGAGAGAGAGAGAATACACTGGTGCTTCCACTTCTTCTAAGGAAACTAAATCCAGTTGCTGGGGCTCCACCTTTAGGACCTCATCTGAACCTAATTACCTCTCAAAGGCCCCACCTCCTAATACCATACACCTAATACATTTACATTTGGGAGTGGGACTTCAACATATAAATTTTGAGGAGACACAAATATTCAGTCCATAACAGCTAAGGTGGCAAATAATTATGTGGTAGTTTAAGGGAGTAAAACACAATAAACTGTAAGTTATTGTCAATAATCTGCTTTATGGATTTCGTAGTAGATTGACATGTGGTCATTATATTACAAAGAAAAAATTTTTTTTTCTTTTTGAGACAGAGTCTCCCTCTGTTTCCCGGCCAGAGTGCAGTGGTGCAATCTCAGCTCACTGCAACCTCCGCCTCCCAGATTCAAGCAATTCTCATGCCTGAGCCTCCCGAATAGCTTGGATTACAGGCGCAACGTCACCACGCCCTAATTCGATGTTCTATGATAGCACATTTGTAGCCTGAGATTGGCCATGGTGTGAGTATTTATAAACAGAAATGGCAAATGTTACAAATCAGGTTTAATTTATTGTTTTGTTAATTGTCTGGACTTAAGAAAGTGACACAGAAAATGTTAATACAGCAGATTATAGGCCGGGCACGGTGGCTCACACCTGTAATCCCAGCACTTTGGGAGGCCAAGGCATGCGGATCACCTGAGATCGGGAGTTCGAGACCAGCCTGACCAACATGGAGAAACCCCATCTCTACTAAAAATACAAAATTAGCTGGGCATGCCTGTAATCTCAACTACTCAGGAGGCTGAGGCAGGAGAATCACTTGAACCCGGGAGGCAGAGGTTGCAGTGAGCCAAGATCATGCCATTGCACTCCAGCCTGGGTGACAAGAGCGAAACTTTGTCTCAAAAAAAAGCAGATTATATTTAAAAGTGTGTTTTGTCCAGAACTGTTACATCAGTAACATAAAAAATCAAGGAAATATTTTTATCATATTTAAAAACTATTAATTTTCCAATTTGGCAAAGAAGCAGCTCATGCTATTGATCAAGTGAAGTTCCAGCATATGTCTTTGTTTTTTCACTTTTGTGTTATTCATTAAGGTAAACAAAAATATTAACCAGCATTTTCATCAGAACTGTATTCATTCATCAATAATAAATTCATTCATTCATCAGACTTCTTTGCCAAATTGACTAGTAAATCAACTTTACTCAAAATCTGATTTTGTGACACTGTTGAAACATTATAAAAACTGGTCATGAATTTTTTAAAGGAATAGCCACATTGTAGTATAGGTGTATAAAATTTATAATAAATAATATTTTATTTTTCATTATTGATAGAGTTAATGCTACATGGCATCTGGCTTCTAAATGATCCAAGAGAGGAAGAACCAGTGGAAGCTACTACATGCTTTTTATGACCCAGCCTTAGAACTCACATAGTATCTTTCTTCATGAAACAAACCCAAATATAGGGCAGCTCTCAAAGACTGGTTAGTTATTAATAGATGCAAGTCACTAAGCCTGGGCCACCTCCAAGCCTAGGCTGCATTCTCTCTCTCTCTCTCTCTCTCTCTCCCTGCTGCACTTATCCAAGGTGATACATTGCCATTGCGTCTCAAGAACAGCTGCCAGTATTCCATTGATACATACGCATTTTAAAGAACCCCTCTGGCCAAATGACTTCTGATAGCCATGCATTCTGCTACATTGTGTCATCTATTCTTATCACCACAAAATCAATCCCTTCCTCAAAGTAACTGGAAGATTAATCGTATTTTTCTTAAAATATAAGAAAGAGAAGTGATAAATTATCCATTAATATCAAAATAAAAAATAAAGATATAGAATAATTTTCACTTGTAAATATTAATGCAATGGAATCTGTACAGCACCTAGAAAAATCAGGTGAATTGCTTTTAGTCAACTAATCATAACTGTCCTAGATTCAGAATTATTTTGTGAAAGAATCAGAGAAAAAGAGAGAAAGAGAAAGGCAAGAAAGAAGTGGAAAGGAAGAAACTATATGTAAAAATGTAAAAATGCTTAGAATGTTTTTCATTCATATTTTAAAATTCATTAGTAAAAATATACATATTCAATTGATATTATGAAGTTTGAAATATTCATTATGTATTATATTCACTTAACTAAGTACCATTTCAAAAGGTTTGAGCTTTTGTTGAATCTATTCTGGATTCTGAATTTTATGAAAAAATAATTTTTTAATATTTCTAGCCTCTATTGTCTCACATTTGATCTTCTATGGCAAGTTATAAGACAGCAATAGCAATACTTTGCCTTTCCATAACAATATCCACAGTGAGTTTGTAAAAATACTGTTAACCCAAAGCTAAGTTGCACGCTGATAAATATTAGAAATATTGACAGGTATTTGGGGAGTGGAGGATGAGGTAAAAGGGGAAAGAGGAGGAGACACTCACATGAGAACAAAATACTTTCTATAAAGGCTTGCAAAATATTTGCAAAATGAAAATTATCCATTATGCTTATGTAGAAATAGGTCAGAGTCACGTTTTTGCAATTGCTATAATCCTTTTGGCTACTGTGAACACCCACTCCACATCTACAGCATTATAATCTCATAATCAGAAGGAATAATTTGGTAAAACATCTTTATCTCAAGAATATGATCTTTAAGCTCAGTATAGTCCACAACCCAAATTTGATCATGTCAGCATCAGAGGCTACTTGTGTCTCCTCAAAATTTATATATTGGAAGCCTAACCCTGTATGTGACTGTACCTGGAGATAGAGACTTTATTGAGTAATTAACATTAATTAAGGTGATAAAAGTGGAGCCCTAATTCAATAAGACTGTGGCTTTGTAAGTAGAGAAAGAGATCTCTCACTTTCTCTTCCCACTCCCTACTCCTCTATATGATGGCACAGTGAGAAGATAGCATCTATAAAGACAAGATGAGAGCTTATACTCAGACAAAGATCAGAAACTGAAGCAGCTAGCACCTTGATCTTGGACTTCCCAGCCTCTAGAACTATGAGAAATAAATTTCTATTGTTTGAGCCAAGCAGCCTATGGCATTTTGTTATGGCATTCTTAAGTGACTAAGATTTTGATACCAAGAAGTGGGGTGCTGCTGTAACAAATACCTAAAAATGTGAAAGTGGCTTTGGAACTTGGTGTTGGGTAGAGGCTGAAAGAGTTTTGAGGTGCATGCAAGAAAAAGCCTGGATTTCCCTGAAGTGACATTAGATATACAGACATTAACACAATTCTGTTGAGGGCTCAAAAGAAATAAGGAGAGCTGAAGTGAAAGTGTTCATCTTCTCATTGAAGATACAGTCATGAATAGAATGTTGGTAGAAATGTGAACATTAAAACCCATTCTGGGTTGGGTGCAGTGGCTCATGCCTGTAATCTCAGCACTTTGGGAGGCTGAGGCGGGTAGATCACCTGAGGTCAGGAGTTTGAGACCAGCTTGCTCAACATGGCGAAACCCCATCTCTACTAAAAAACACAAAAAAATAGCCAGGTTTGGTGGTGTGTATCTGTAATCCCAGCTACTCAGGAGGCTGAGGCAGGAGAATTGCTTGAACCCGGGAAGCAGAGGTTGCGGTGAGCCTAGATCATGCCACTGCACTCCAGCCTGGATGACAGAGCGAGACTGTCTCAAAAAAAAAATTTCTGGTGAGGTCTTAGATAGAAATTAGGGACAGTTTATTGGAAACCAGAGAAAAGGTGATACTTATAAAATACGAAGGAGCTGGACTGAATTGTTTCCTAGTATTTTGTGGTAGAACTTGCAAGCAATGCAACTGGATATTTAGCTGAGGAGATTTCTAAGCAAAGTATGGAGGATGCAGCATGGGTCCTCCTTATGCTTATAATAAAATGTGAAGAAGGAATTGTTCATCAAAAAGGAATCAGAACTTGGATATTTAGAAAAATCTTCATATTGCAAAAAATGAGAAAGCTTGTTTTAAAGAAAATACTAAGGGTGCGTCTGAACAAACAGTTGACAAAAAGATCATGGATGCATTTCACGGACTTGGGATAGACCAGCAGAGAGTTTTAACATTGACAGTTTTAACTAAAAAGGGCAGAGAAAGCAGGACAAATGCAAGAAGGCTATTGGGCTTCTTGGATTCTACAGGCCTTAGACCCTAAAGCTATTCAGCTGGGAATGTGCATTTCCCAGAAAAGGGAAGAATGAAACTGAAGATGAATCAAAAAATCATCAGGCATGTCGCTGCCACCACAGGCCCAGAGGGCAAGGCTCCTTCCTCCTTTGTTTCAGCAAACCAGGTAGTCACCACAAAGGCCAAGTGAGTAGGGCCGCCCCACAGAGCTGAAGAAGCAGAGCTACACTGGCAGAGCCATGGGGTGATGTTGACACCCCATAAGCCTGGAAAGCAAAGCATCAAATCGAAGAGGATTACTCCCAAGCCTTAACATCTAATGGATCTTAGCTTCTCCGGTAGCTAAGAGTCTCTAAAATGCACCTCCCCAACAGACACACACACATACACACACACTTGTGTACAAACACACATCCCTGATTTAATTCAGATGTTCCTGGTGTTTTAAAACAAGGCAACGACAAACTCGTCCTCTGGTAATCAGAATCTGCTTTTTGACAGTAGCCTTCCTCCTTCCTGTCTGCTCCACTTCTCTGACCAAAAAAGGTACAATTCGTATTTTGGCTCCAGAAAGGGAGTGGTGATATGGGGAGGGGGTTGTTGAAAACAATTTTATTAAACGCTTCAGATGATTTCTCTGAACTTGGCTAAAAGTAAACATGAATTGAGATGAAAATGCTTGAGTTTGAGAGCCAGACCTTAGAAATGTTAAAAAAAAGAAAGAAAACAAAACCAAGAATAAGTAGCAGCACCACCACCACCAGCAACAACAAAGAAAGGTCTAACAATGAATAGCTTTCAAAGACTTCTCTTTCTGCTGTCATTAAAAAATAAAAACGTTTTAAAATTAGGATGATATAAAATATGAGATGGCTGACCAAGCCTTTCCAGTGTAATACTGGGACGCAGTAAACAATTACATTATATAAACCAACCATCTGAGAAGAAATGATAATTAAAGTAATACATCTGCATGCTTCATTGATTTATGAATTTGTTTAATGATTCCTGTTCAGAGTAGCAAAAGCTATTATGCAGTCACTGATTTTAAGAGACAATATATAACTGCTTGACCTTTTGCTGCACCAATGGAAGTAATCTGCAGTAATACTCCAAGAGATTCAGTCACACTGATTTTTGATTACACTTAAACCATATATATATTTTCTTCATTGAAAAAGTTTTATGATTGTATATTCATAACTTTTGATTGTTTTGGATGGACTCATGGAACCCAAGCAAAATTGCCTCCCAAGAGCTAAGGTTAGGCTTAAATCAATGCAAGCAAAGTCATTAAACCGTGTTGGGGATATTGGCACCAGGGCAGTCTGCATTCCTCACTCTACAGCACTAAAGAGGTGTCTGCTTGTAACCAGGTGCTGCTGGACAAATGCTAAGTGATAGGTGGCCATTCTTATCAGGGAATTTCTTTGTTTATATGGTGTTCAGTCACAACTGATCCTTCTATTCATGTTGTCTCAGGGTGTAAACTTTCTTGTTTGTTTTCATTTCGTTTTAACCTGGGAGCCAGTAAACCTTGGCACACAGGCAAATCTGAGAAGGGAAAATGGAAACTTAAGACTAAGTGATCACAGGAATGGCAGGAATGTAGGGATGGTATTGGTGCTCTGAATTTAGAACTCTTTAAAAAAGTTTCTTCCTTCTACCCCACCCCCACCTATCTTGCACCAATCTCTTTTAAAAGTCAAAGATAGAGATGTTAAAGACCTGTATTGTGAGCTACACACACACACACACACACACACACACATCAGCATTCATTCTTTGGAATCACTAAATCCAAGCATTCTCTCATTAGCACGTCCATGCTTGACTGGAAGCAGATATAAGAAAAATATAGGAACAGCCAATTTGCCATATCAGATCAGACCACATATTTATCTATTTCTGTACTTTGCCTCTGGGAGTGACCAGTTGGTAATGTTTCATTAGGAAGGTGCGAGGGAAAAAAATCAAATAACAACAAAAAGATACATTCTACAAACATGCTTTAGACACTCATTCCCCAGTCAAGAAAGCACTTTACAATCTTCTATTCTCATACTCTTTTATCATTTTTTTCTCCTGTGCACCTTCCCAACCAATATCAAACTTAAAATAATTACTGCAAATGTCATTTGAGTGTTCCATGAAATATTTTGGCAACCTTACAATTTATTGTTCACCTTTCTTTATTCCTCTTGTTTTGAGATTTACCTGTGTTTAAGAGTTGATTGTGATTTTAGGAATGAATTTTTAGGTAATAAAACAAAAAATACACTATATGACAAATAACTGGCTTTGAGTTCATAAGTGCATAGCTATAACTTTGCCTCATATGACTCTATCATAGGATGCATTGTATTAAATGA
Source organism: Pongo pygmaeus (assembly GCF_028885625.2). Lineage (NCBI taxonomy): Eukaryota > Metazoa > Chordata > Mammalia > Primates > Hominidae > Pongo > Pongo pygmaeus. The sequence continues at coordinate 148,787,053 of NC_072373.2, read as the reverse complement.
TACAGTGATTCACTCTACCTGAGAATGTTCAGAAAATAATTTATCTGCTTACTGTTGTGAGAAATCTGCTCATAACATTGTAGAGTGAGGTTTATGATTGACACAATGAACATTTGTAAAAGAGTTGTGTTCTGTAAGCTAAGATTAAATTAGATCTTCAAGTATTTTAGTAAAAATTTTCTGAAATCGTTTTGGAGGCAATTTGAAAAGAATTGCCAAGATTTGAATCTGAAGAATAATTGGTGAACAAACCAATGTAATGACAACTGATACTGAAGAGAAACCAGATGAAAAGATTAAAAGATAGAATTCCTTCAGAACTTGGAGACAGATTTCACGAAAATATAAAGAAAGCACGTAGAAGCATAGTCTACAAACGTAATGTCTTTCAGTAGCAAAATTTAATGACAATAAAGCAGGGTTGTGATACCTGACAGATTTTATGCCTCACATTATGCAATTTAACATTTTTCGGTTTCTTACATGTAGGCATTTGTTTACACATGCATTTGGAGAACTTGACTGTGATGGAGCATTAGACAATGTGACTTACATGTTGACATTATCGCAATAGCATAGGTTTTATATTAGCATATCTTTGATCATGAAAAGAAGAATTTTGCTCATTTTTATTGACTTATGACTCAAAGAGATGGTTCTAAATAGGCAATGCTCATATGTTTTATTGCTTTTCATGAATAAATGCAAAGTTACAGAAATAAAAAATATGTAAAATCTGGAACGTATTTCCCACCCCACCAGAATATGAAGATTTAAAACTTGATCAAAATTTGACCCTAAATTATTTGACAATGTCCCCTTAAGCCTTTTAAGGGTCACTTAGCATTTCCATTACAAATCTTGACTTTCAGAGGTTTAACGCTTGGCAGTTTAAAGTTGCAGGAGCCTGAAACTTATACAAGTTGTCAGTCCAGATGTTTTTTATTTATTTGTGTGAGATTGTTTCTTTTTTTTTTTTTTTAACCCTCTCTTTTTTGTTTCACTAAAAGTGTTTTTAAAACTGCTGGTAACTTCTAAAGCATACAAAAATTAAAAGCTTTAAGCTTTTGTTCTGCACCAGAGCCATAAGTACTTTCATTTTGAAATATAACGTGTAGGGAATTACACTTTCTTCCCACCCCGTGATGAAAATAAGTCAATCCAATTTGATTCTAGAATCTCTTACATGTATTATGACAAGGATGATAAATAAAATAAATTTTAAAGTCAACAAGAAATAGAAATCTGAAGGTACTAAACCAAATTGAAGAAACCCTATTAAATGGACAAGTTATTTGGCAAACGTACAAAGAAAAAAATGATTCCAGGTTGTTTAAAAAAAAAAAAAAGTCCTTGATGTATTTTACCCAGCATGTCAAACCAGCAAGTATGTGGAAGGAGGTTTGAATCCTAGAGGGAAGGTGCTGAATACTCAGAATCAAGTTCAAATTAAATAATGTTTTTAGTGCTTACATTTTCTGTCAAAAAAGCATTCCTGTTAGCGACTGTACTTGCTTTTTAAGAACCTGAATGACTACATAGGTGACAAAGTTATAAACCCCTTCAAAGAACTGACAAGTGTCTAAGTCAGTTTAAAAAGATTAAGAGTGGCTCCCTTGTTCTAAAATTATACAAAAGTGCCATTTCACTTTTCAAGCAATTTGAAAGCCATTCATTTCAGTGGCAGGTAGCCAAAACACAAAAGCCAGAGAATGGCAGCAGAGATGTCATACCGGCATACACAGATGTTTTCCAAAGGTTTGTACTGCTTCTAACTAACCTCAAAGGCACAACCTCAATAGGTTGCACAGACAAAGGAGTCACCGCAAAGATCTGCACTAGGTGCACACACATGTGCTGGGTTCTAGTATGCCCTGACTTACCCACAATGCTTGTGATTCTGTCACTTAACTCTTGAGCCCGGATGTCCAAGTTAAAGAGTTGAGGGTGACAGAACAGAATTTGTATCATCCCAAATATCTGATGGACAAAGTCTCAACATACCAGTGGACATTCTGATGGGCCACACCTGAGTTTTAGTTTCTGAACTCTTGTTGCTGTTTATTTACCTCTGAGGAATCAATTAGAATGACACAAAACCCAGCAAAATACCCCCACCTGATGTATTTGAAATATAACTTTACACAACCAGCTTAAACTCTAGCTGTGAAAACTTGAATTTAAACAGCCTGAAATTGCATATAGTTTAAGTCTTAGGTCAAGCAGTATGCTATTTCTGAGGGTTCTGGAGGATACTAGATTAGATAAGCAAGATAATCTTGGAAAATGAAAAATTTTGTTGTACCTCAAAATTCTAGCTTCAATTCTTTAAGACAATGGCGATTAAATAAGGGTTAGTGTTATACGGCCTTCCTATCAACTTAAGACATGCCATGTCAGAGAGGAAAGTGGTTTTTAAAGCTCCCTTGGTAAATTTTATGTACCTGTTTAGTTCACAGCCATTCTTTTTAGTCATCTAAACACTTTTGGTGTAGAAGGGAGACATATACATAGGCAATCAGGTAGAGTTAAAGCAGTAGCAATGGAATCAAAGGGAAAAGAGGTTTAAGTTTGACTAGTAGAGTCAGTTAACTCACTGAGTCAATTAACTCTATTGAAGGGGTTAATTAGATAAGGTCAAGCAGGGATTTGGGAATGGGATAAAAAAACAAAACAAATTTTTTTAAATATTCAAAGAGATGATAGTTTTGGAATATAAATTGAGTGTTGGGGGTGAAAAAAGGTTCGAGGTAACAATATCTAATGTATAATGAATGCTTGCTTACTACATAGTGGGCAATATTCTGCATATATATGTAAGTTAATCATCACATGAACATGATAAATGGGTGTTATGATTAACCTCACTTTACATCTCAAAATTTGCACCCAGGCAGTCTCTCTTCCAGACCGTTACATGTAGGCACTTCCCATACTGCCTGAGTTTTGTAAATGGACTGCATTGCCATGAAAGGTAAGAGAATTGGATCCTTGCTTGACAGATAAACAGTTCAGATTGGGTCCTTTTATTCCATAAACATTAGGGAGCCTCTGAAGATTTTTGAGCAGGTAAAGGCCACAACCAGATTTGCTTGTTATCTGAATCAAGGACAGAATGATAAGAAACAAGTTTGGGAGGAGAGGAACAAGAGTGTAGGAGAGAGTTCTGATGGCTGGGCCTCAGAGCACACCAGAACCTAGAAAATATGCAGATTCAGGGGCTCCACTACACCTGCAAATGAGAATTTCAGGGATGATGACAGCTTTAAAGACCAAAACAAGGAATTTAGAAAAAGGAAAATAGATTCAAAGACAAATTTGTAAAGAAGATTTTACAGGATGTGATGATTGATTGGATGTAGAAAAGTAAAGAAGAGAAAAAAAATCTAGACTGATTCCAAGGTTGGCACATGGAAGCTCATTGAAGAGCAATGTCTTCAAAAACTTAGAAAACTGAAGAGGGAGAAAAGGGTGAGTATGCCACATTTCAGGTGGCCCTGGGATGATAGTGTGAACGTGTCAAGGATGCTATGGATCTGGATCTCACAAGAGAAGCCTTGACAGGCTAGCTGTTGGCAGTCACCAGCCAGCTAAAGGTAAATGAAATCATGCAAAAGGGCGAGAGTGTCCCAGGTAAAACGTGTAGTATAAGAGAAAGGCTCAGGCATGAATCTTTGAGAAGTGTAGCATTTAATAGGTAACTATCAAATGACAAGTCTGCAGAGTGTCACAGAAACTGTGGGGCTGAAAAGGGAGAGTAACAGCACCAAAAAACTCTGATATGAGAATTTGGAAGTAAGAAAGGGTGGCAATAAACAGCATAGACTTTGGAGTCCAGCAGACTTGGAGTCTAATTTAATGGGTAGTTCCTATAAGCCAGGCATTCAAGAGTATTTTATATGCATCATTTTATTTAATCCTCACAAATAACCCTACAAGAAAACTACAATTACTCGTCTCATCTCACTAGTAGGGCAAATAAATCTTAGAGAAGTTTAGGAACTTGCTCAAGGACACTTAACTAGTTAATGATGAAACTCGTATTCTGTTTCTTCCCCTACAGCCAAAATTCCTAATCGGATTCTAAACTTCCTCTGTAAATCCATACTTTGAATGCAAAAACATGTGTATCTTGTTGAACATTGTGTTTTCTTGTACCTAATACACAACCAGAACCAGATTAGTTTTTCAATAAGCATTTATTGAATGAAAGAAAGAACAAGAGTTGAAGGATAACTGTGCATGTTTCTTCTCATCATGTTATCCCCTCCCAAAATGCCTTTCCACTAAACTTATTTGAAACCAGCACATCACTCATCTCTCATCCACATCATAAAGCCTACCCTGACAACCCCATCCAAAGACAGGCCTCGTTTTCCTGTGCTCATGTATTTGTGTGTGCTGCTTTCATAGAATGTATTCTATCTTGTATAATTAATTCCCTTTTTGGATTCTTATATTTTGCTTCACAAGAAGGCAGCAAGCTTGCAAGGACAGAAATATATGCCTGTATTCCTCACTGTCAACTAGTCCCATGCCTTTTACCAAATAGGTCTTAGTAATTGTTTGCGGATTTATTTAACTAATTAAAATCAGGGAATATAAAATGGCATTTAACCCATGGCTGCATCACAAATAAAACGTTCTGCCCTTCATCTTTTCCAGACATATTTCAAAGGATGTAAAAAATAGACTTTCAGAAAAGCAACTGTATAGGAAAAAAATACATGACAGGCATTCAGTTACTCTCTCTGTAAAGCTCTTTGCTATTTACCATTACAATAGACAGGCTTTTTCTGTGTTTTAATAAATCCCAATTTTCATAGCTTTTATGTCTTATGCATTTCAAGTTATATTTGGTTGAAACTTGGCATACTCCAGCCTGGCCAAAATGATGAAACCCCGACTCTACTAAAAAAACACATTAAAAAAAATTGGCTGGACTTGGTGGCATGTGCCTGTAGTCCCAGCTACTCAGGAGCTGAGGCATGAGAATCGCTTGAACTTAGGAGATGGAGGCTGCCGTGAGCCGAGATTGCACCACTGCACTCCAGCCTGGGTGACAGAGTGAGACTCAGTCTCAAAAAAAAAGAAAAAGGAATAAAGAAACTTGGCATACAATTTTTAGAGTTTCAAGTATTTCCACACAGATACATATACACATATATATGTACATATATATTCTATATATTTACTTGTGTCAATACAAAAAAGTGTCTTAATCTATAGACTTCTTTGGATTAATGGCACAAAAAGTAAGTGACCAAGTATCTGAGGTGCCTAGCTGGATAAAAATGAAGGTTTATAATTGTCCATAAAAGAAACACAATGCCTGTTGTCATTTGGAAAAGAAAGCATTACAGCACAAGAAGTGTACCACAGAGGCCAACATGCAGAACCCAGCATGGGAAGACAAGAGACTATTAGAAGCAGGTTCACCCTGGGCCTGTAGCTTCTGAATTCCCACAGGTGTTCTGTAGGCAACAAGAGCCTCTTTTTATGTGCCATTACCAGGAGAATGGTGACCTACTCCCTCCCAGCCCGACCTGACCTTATCTCTGTCTTCGTAACCCCTGGATTAGACCATTGCTCTGCGTTTATACAGATAACACTGACAACTGCCTAAGACCCTCATCTTGTGCCAAATTAAGAAAAAATGTGCTCTTACTCCCATTGTTACATATTTTTTTCCTCCTGGTACTATTTTTTTCTCTCAGGGTATGAACAATGTTAGCTTCAGGAACCCCAACCAAATGCTTAACAATTGACATGAAATTACCCTATCGGGTAATGATTTGCCAGTAGGAAGAAATAAGAAAAACCTGAGATGGCCTGGAGGGCAATTCTCAAATGTTACTCTCACTCCCACCTCTAATATTTATATAATTTCTTTCCTCAATTAGATTTAAAATGAGCTAAGAGACATGGTGTTTTCTCTAACAGGAATGTTAAAAAATTAAAGATGCTAAAACCCACATAAAATTTCACTGAGGCTTAGGTTATACATTGCAAAATGCTAATTCCTTTCAGGGAAGAAAAGATTCTCAATTCACATCAAAAAGGTGTGGATCAATGGAAACAATATGAGCTTTCCACCAGACATGGAATCAACTTCTATGTCTTCTGATTACTATATGACCTTGGTCACATTACTAAGTCTGAAACTAACTTTTCTTTTGTAAGGGAGGGAGAACTCAGAAAATTAGAAAGCAAAAAAGATTAAGAAAAAAGAAGTGAGAAGGTCTCATCCTCTTCTTTATGAAGGAATCTCTGATTATTTTCTCTGCATTATGAAGTGATATGTACTCAAGACTCTTATGACAGAAACCTTCTAAGCATCTTCTCAGCGAGATGTTTCTGTCTGTCTTCAGGAGAGCATTAAGAAGTTTCATTTTGGCCAGGCGCGATGGCTGACGCCTGTATTTCCAGCATTTTTGGAGGCCAAGGAGGGCGGATCACGAGGTCAGGAGATCGACACCATCCTGGTTAACACGGTGAAACCCTGTCTCTACTAAAAATACAAAAAATTAGCCGAGCGTGGTGTCAGGCGCCTGTAGTCCCAGCTACTCGGGAGGCTGAGGCAGGAGAATGGAGTGAACCCGGGAGGCGGAGCTTGCAGTGAGCCGAGATCGCGCCGCTGCGCTCCAGCCTGGGCGACAGAGCAAGACTCCGCCACAAAAAAAAAAAAAAAAAAAGTTGTTTCCTTTTAAAGCTCATTAAGAATCACACATTTCCCTTCATCTAAGGTACTAGGTACTTAAAGCTCATCTGTCCAAGGGATAGCTAGATAATGGCTGCTAACATCCAAAGGCCTTATGAGAAAGAGCATAAACACAGCAAGACACGTCATCCTGGGTCGCTCCTCCTCTTCCTCCTGCTTCTTTGAAGGAGCAAACACTGAAGGAAGAACACTGTGACTCTTTGGACTTTCTCAGGCCTTGCTTACTCTTTGCACCATGATTTATGTTCATAGGCTATGAAAAGCTAATATTTTGTGATTAGGCTCCCAGATTCCCTCTCTCTTCAGTGTTTAGATTGTAAATATCCTATACCTGGATATATAACACCGGCCTCCCCCAATCTGTAAGTTTTCATTCTAGGCTCCTTTATATTCAGTTGATTGCTTTGCTAAGCCCTCTATATCCACTAAAGTCATTCATCTTCACCCTTTTACCAGCCATTTCTTTCAAAGTTTTCAGCATATTTATTAGGATATAACTCAATGTTTTTTACCTCTTTACTTTTTTGTAGTGTGATATCATGGAAAAAAAATTAAACAGTTAAAAAAAATCTTAGCACCATTTTGGATAATTTTTCAGAATTTCAGAAATTCCTTTTTATTTAATCTTTACAATAATGATATGATATAGATAATATTCACACCACCATTTTACAGGTAGAATAAAGAAGGCTTGGCTGGGGCAGGCAGGGTTGGGGGTAGAAGGTAGGAAGGTAATACATTGCCTAAGGTCCTACAGCCAATAACTAATAAAATCTGTATATAAACCCAGGTCTCCTGGCTCTAATGTGCATGCCATTTTCACTAAGCTGTTGTGCCTCTGAAGTTACTTAAACTCTTTAAGCTTAAATTTATTCATTTACAAAATGAGGATATTAATCTCTGCATAGCTCAGAATGCTCTTATGGAAATCAAATAAATGAAAGTGCTTGATAAACATTCAAATGTTATAAGAATATGGGGGTAATAATAAAGTAAATTAGCAAATGCTGAATAACAATCATTTTCATTTTCTTATAAGTCATTATACACATTAAACTAAAAGACACTTATTAATATTAGTCTTTTTTATTACAAGAATCAAGCCCCCATGGTGAAAATTAGACCTCTAATTCTCTTGTCAACATAATTTGTTTTAAAAATCACAAAAGCTAATTTATGGAAACAAGGTAGATTTTAGACTTTTTAAACTGTGTGACAGAGGGTGAATTTCCAAGGCAATGTGGGAAAAGATGGGTTTTTCAAAAGCAGATATGAGAATATTTTTCCCACATCATGTGAATAAGGTGCAGTGAAGGAAAGTGGTGACCTCGGCTCTCTTGGAATGAATGTGCCTTGATGACTAAGTTGAAGATGCCATTGTATGCCCTGTGTGCTCAGGGTAAAGTACAAGCATTGAATCCAGATTTTCCAGAAGTTGATAGTGTCCTAGATTTTTGCTGTATTAAATTCAGTCTGAGCCCCTGAATAATCCCAATTCAAAAACAGATATGTGTGCAGTAGAAATCCCACTTTTGTGTTCTTTCATTTCTTCAGAGATACAGCATATATGAAATTTTCTTTCTACTGTACATTTCATTTATAGTTTGATTAACTTCCACTGGTACAGTTAAAAATCAACCTGAATAGGACAGCTTTATTTTTTCATCTTGCACTGTAGAGATTCCAAAATTCTTGTCACTTTGGAAATCATGAAAATATGTGATTTATATTAAGTACCTACTGTTGTCCTCACCGAGATAAAACAGTAAGTGAAACAGATGAGTTATAATAGGAAAGCAGGATAGTAATTAATCAATTATACAAACTTATAATTCGAAATTTTCATCAGTTCTATACAGAAGAATTACCTGGTGGTAGGAGAGAGATCTACTCCGTAGGATGAAGGAAAGTTCCCTAAAGAAATGGTTTGAGCTAAAATATGGAAACTGGTCAGAAGTTAATTAGAGGAAGAGGACAGAGGAGCTGGAAGAGAGAAGTGAATCCAGGGAAAGGAAAATAGTGTATTTAAAAGTCCTGCTGTGGAAGGGCCTTGGGTTCTGCCAAAGAGGTTTAAAATAAAAAATAAAAATAAAAAAAAAGAAAGAAAAGAAAATCTGTCTAGTTGGGAGGTGGTATGGAAGCATGAAACATGCAAATGGAGGCCAGATCATACTTGAGCATAGACACATCCTTGAGTAAGAACAATAAATGAGCAGGCCTTAAAAATGACTGTGTTAGCCTAATAGGTATATTTGATTACTTCATTCTGATATGTTTATTGAACATCTGCCATTGTGAAGCATTATGCTACAGGGTCAGCTGGAGACAGAGTGGTGAATAAGACAGTCTGCTGTCCATGTAAAGTTTACAGTCTTTAGTTCCAATCCATCTTTGGGTACCTATCGTCTTCAATATACATCACTATCCCTAGAGGTATATGTGAACAGGAGGCAAAACTAGCTTTATTTGAAATCTGTGCCTTAACAACTACATATAAGTAATGCTAACTTGGTACTTACTTGGTATTCAGTATATAGCATTAATATTTAACTCATTTTCTTAGTCAACATGAGTAAGTCATACTCACAAAATAGACATTGCTAACATGATTACAATATGATTTTTTATTTTTACCTTGATCTTGCCCCTGAGCTCCAGTATTATATAGTAACTACATACTTGTCATCTCTACCTAAATAGCTAATAGACATCTCAAATTTAACATTCCCCAAAGCAGAACTTTACATTTACCTACATAAATGCATTTACCCCCAACCTGTTTCTCTTAGTCTTCCACATTCAGTGAAAGAAACCACCATTCACTTTCTGAAGCCAAAAAAAACCTATGAGCTATCCTAGATTCTTCTCTTTCCCTCATCCTTCCCACATCCAATCCATCAGCAAGTCCTTTTAGGCCTACCTTCAAAATGCCTCCAGAATTTATCTTCACAGCCTTTCTCACCTGCTATAATAGACAATAATCTATTCTCACACAGCAGCTAGGGTGATCATTTTAAAACAATCGAATTGTGTCAGTCCTTAACTTAAAATGCTCCAATTACTTCCCATTTGAATGGAAACTGGATATCCAACATGGCCCTCAAGACTGTACATGATCTACGCTTTACCCAGTTTTCTCACTTCATTGCATGGTATTGGAAAAGCTTCCGTTTTGTGTTATAAGCTTCACTCTGCCTATTTTAATATTCCTTAAACAAATCAAGCACGGCCTTTGAACTTGCTATTTCCTCTGCTTAGAATTCTTTGTTCCTAGCTCTTTAATTGACTGTTTTCTTCTGTCATCCAGTTCTCAAGTCTAATATTATTTCATCAAAGAGACTTTTCCAAGCCACAAAAATAAAGAATATACTCTATATACTTAAGAAAACACAAACCAAGAGGACCAAAGGCTTTCCAGGAATGGAGGGCAGCACTAACAGGGAACATGTTTCTGAAAAAAATAATGTGTATGCTCCTGGAACAGAGATTGTATGTTACTGGAACTCACCTTATGAATATCTTACTCATCCAAATTGTTCTCTACAATTTTATGCAGGTTCATTTATGCATTGTTTTTACTACCTTTTTAAAAATGCACTTACTTTCTGTCTATGCCAAGTAAAATATAAATCTCATGAGAACAGGCATCATAGCCACCTTTTTTCATATCTGTATTTCCAGGCCCTAGGAAAGTGATCTGTAAATATTTACTAAAGGAAAGAAGGGAAGGGAAGGAAAGAAGGAAGGAGGGAAAAAAGAAAGAGAGGAAGGAAGAAAAAGAAAATACACAGCTGTTTGTCCAAAAAAAACAAGTTGGCATCCTTTATCTTTTATATTCTTTCTTAAGCTTGAAATAATGTAAGAAAAAAATTTTTTTGCATGAAACATTCCAAATACATTTTAATGCATGCTGGGAAGAAGACTTTCTTCCGACCTAGTATCTATGTGGAAAATTTGAATAGTAAATCTGTAGATAACAGAGAAATGAAAATGATAAGAGGAAACTCCCCTCTCCCTGCCCCCATAAGAAGAAAGCCCCTAATCTTGCACTGTTGGGCAATGTTAGTTGCATTATCTTCTTTTCCCTTCAGTCTTATATTTTAAAAGAAGCAGAAAAAGACAACAAACCACAATTACAACTCAAATGAATGTTTATTCTATTGGGCATCATTCGTTAGATGATTCACTGGGCTACATTCTCACAGTATGTATTATTCCCTCTGAGTGGAGATCCATTGATTTCCAAGTCTCTAAGCTGCCATTTTGGAGACTGCTGAGTGCAAATATTATAATACCATTTGGGATATGCTAATGTGCTTTTTAGAAAAGTAGTCTCTCAGTAATAGTCAAACTTATCTTGATTGGGGTTTGGGCTACATTCTTGCTGAGAAAAGATGGCACTACTTGCTCTTATGCTTTATTTTTAGCACTTTAAAATTGACAAATTCTATCAGAGTCTTTCCCCAGAACTTCAATTATTCTAAGCAGGGTGGTCAAAGCCTTGAGGAAGTCCTTAAGTAAGTGCTCCTTAAGGACGGGAACACTGTGCTATAAATCCTGATATCACAAAGGACACTCAACAAATATTTGTTGAATGAATAGATGAATAAGTGAATGAATGAATAAGTGAAAGTATGTTAATTTTTAATTTCTTGCTCAATTGCTTAGAAAAATAAGCAATCTGCTTTGACAATCTGATGCTTCCACTTTAAGCAACAGAGAGTGAAATAGAAACTTTCCTTAAAGTACAAAAGGGATAAACACATTCTTTTCCCTGAATTTTTTATGCAAGAAATGCTTATTCAGTACCTATTATATACAGGGCATTGGAATGAACAAGAGCAATTTTTGAAATCTGTCCTAAAAGAAAATCTATTCAGAGACAACCCGATGAAGCCTCATAGCTATCTATAGATTTTTTTCCTCCCCCATTCAATAACCCTCTGTTCCAGTAGCATACACTGTGGTTTTTTTTTTAGAAACAAATTCCTGGTTAGTGCTGCCCTCCATTCCCGGAAAGCCCTTGGTCCTCTTGGTTTGTGTTTTCTTAAGTATTTAGAGTATATTGTTCAACTTTAATAGACACTATGCCTATATTAAGGCATCCCAAGGTGCTAAATATTAGATAGCATTTATTTGGCCCTCCATGGGATTTCTTCCTCCAAGACACTTTGGTATGATGTTCTAGGCTTTCATTAAGCATTCCTATAGTAAAACACCATAGGAATCTCACCTTGACATTTAATGTAGGAAATTTTTTTGAGGACTTTTTTTTCCCATTATATCCCTCTGCATCCTCTCTCTCTATGAAGTGTCACATGAGAAGATTTTTCAAAACTAAGAGATGGTTAAATCCTTGTTTCTCCCAAAGAACTCTTTTCATTATGTTCAAGGTTAATCTTATAACTTTTGCAGCTGCCTTTTGATTTTTTTTTTCTTTGACTATCAGAAAGCTCATAGTTGGAAATGCAAAGAAACTTTAGTCATTATATGGGATTACATTGCCCTTCTATCATTATGCCAATTCCTCCACAAGAAATGAACAAATAAGGCCCTCCAAATTTATATGTAAAATTTTTAACAACTGAAGTTAATTTCAAAAATATAAGGTATATTTTTTTCACTTTTTGCAGGAAATATAGCAGTGATCAATGAGGACTAAAAATTATCTGTCTGCATAGAATTAATATTCCTTGTATTGGTCCTTATTGTTTTTTAACTGAAAGAAATGCTCATCCTTTGACCGCTAAAATGATCACATATAGCTAATGTTTTGTGTCATTTCCTTATGTTCTGTTTAAACATAAAACCTTTTCCATGTTATTAAAATCTCTTCTCAAATAATCAAGTACTATTTCATTCAGTGGTTAGCCCGTGATTTAACCAATCCTAACATCTTAAACATGCAGGTTGTTTTCTGCTTTTTAATAACTGTAAGCCTCTTGTGTTTTGAGATTATTGGCCTATGGGACCTTCTAGCACTTTTGCTGTTGGATTATGACAGATACACATATATATCATCATATTGTATTCACCATAAATAGATTATTATTTTACTTATCAGAATTTATGTACATATATGTATGTATACACTTACTATCTATGTTTATATACTGATAGATATTTATTAAGCAAAATGAATATCTTAAATCATTTAAGTATTTGGATGTAATTAGTCACATAAAGAAAGTTACAATAAGAAGACCTAAAATTTAGTAATGTGTAGTATTCTTGATGTCATAAAAACTAAGAGTAGGGAACATTGATTTAATCTTGGAAAAAGAGGCTTTCTGTGATATTTCAACAATTCCCTAGCTACAATCAAGCGTACGAAAGGGTAACTTAGTCATTATTCAAATTAGGCTATTAATGAGTCAATCCTACGGTAATTCAGTTGAATAATTCCTTCTCTAGAGGTGTCTATACATAACGAATTTTCCATAAAGTTTGACAATTAAAAAAAAAAACAATGTGTTCTAGTACAGAATTATCCTCCCTCTGTGGGACTACAGGACTATCCACTGGGTAGAATTATCGCATAGGAGTAGTCATCAGAGAATTCAAGGTTATATTAGCCCTAGGTCTAAAAAATTGACTAATTTGTCAAATAAATGACAAGTGTCCTCCACTATGCTGCTAACCAATCAATTCATTTAAAATAGCATCTCTGTGTAACAAAACCATCATAAAAGATTGTGTTTTGTTGATTTTTTTCCTAATAAAGAAAGGGAACTTTCTTAGTTGCCAAGTTAAAAAATTGCAGAAAATATCTGAAACCTGTATAATCCCATTGGGAGACAAATTTCTGCTTCTATACATTGTACTTGGAAAACAACAATCTAAAAATGGAAGCCTGTACGTACTTATACCATAATATTTTCTGTAGGCCCTTCTGTAAATATCTACTGCATGAATGTGTTCCTTTCTCTACTTTGAAATGCAGAAATTCTTCAAGTGAACCACACTGCAAATGACTTGTCTGTGGCATTTAATATTGTTGAAATTCTTCTGTATTTCTTTGTGAGGAAGAATAAATCTTTACATTCTGTAATAGTAAAGGATTTAAGTCATTTCCCAGCACTTGCATTTGCCCCTCTCCCCCTTACCCCCACTCTAAAATTCAATAGAAAGCCAGACTAAAAAAATTGGGAGAGGAATTTTTGAGCAAGACAGAGGAAGGTTGAGCCTTGAAAGTTTTCCATTTTTTTTTTTTTGTGGTTTTGCCTTGGTCTAGGATCATTTCTTTCATTTAAGTCTGGGTCAAAGCTCACCATTTGTGTTATGACCAATTTCCTGTTCAAAGTACAGTTCTTCATAGGTATTTTCTGCAATTAAAATTTCAACCTATATAATCACTTCATAAGTAAAGACAGAGAAAGAGTGAAAACACTGCTTATTTTTAATGTGAGAGACCCAGGTATAGAACAATTCAACTGCGTAGGTACGGAAGGTTAACTCTGTTGTCTGAACCCAACCATTCCTGACATGAAATGTGGTAAAAACAGTTCTTTGAATACTTGAAAGGTTAAAACTGCACACTTTACTATGAAAATTACTGTGAAAAAGAGGGAAGATATAAATTAATTAGCAAGAACTGAAAAATTGTAAGCAGTACACTTGTAATCAACCACCAGAATTCTTCACAAGCGGTAGTATCTTTGAGGAGTCAGGAACAATAGGATATTGATAATTAATTTTTTTTTTTTTTTTGAGACAGAGTCTTGCTCTGTCACCCAGGCTGGAGTGCAGCGGCGCAATCTCAGCTCACTGCAACCTACACGTCCCAGGTTCAAGCAATTCTCCTGCCTCAGTCTCCTAGCGAATTTTTATATTTTTAGTAGGGATGGGGTTTTACCATGTTGGCCAGGCTGGTCTTGAACGATCCACACACCTCGGCCTCCCAAAGTGCTGGGATTACAGGTGTGAGCCACTGCCCCCAGCCGGTAATTAATTTTTTAAGTCTGTCACTTATTTGAGTCTTGTATTGAGATAACCAACCATCCCCTGCATTTATTTGCTTTCATTTGCTTCTCCAACCTGCCTGACAGCTGACGCCCTGAGGCTGGAGTTCAAGTGGGAGTATACTGGTCCAAGACTAACTAGGCTTCCTGTCAGGACATTCCATCAAAGAGGAGTCCAAATCTTAACCAAAAGTCAATTTCTGTCATGTCAGTCCAACAGAGTTAAGCCAAAAGGGAGGCTGGAAGTCAGGAATTGGAAGATGAAATGGTGGTTGAGACAGTAAGTCACACTGAACCAAGGTAGAAACCAAAGCGAACACTGTTAGAATAGAAAGGAGACATAAGGTAAAAAGTTGCCAAAGTGTAGGGAAAGTACTGGATAGAACTTATGGAAACCTAATCTTGTATTGCACTTTCATTCCCATACAGTATAATACACACCCCACATTGTCCCTCAAGTCAGATATAAACAGAGGTCTTATATGCCATCCTGCCTCCTTACATCATGGTTATCTCCACTTCTGTTATGCTTATTTCTATCAAGACTTAAAAAAATAAAGTGTGTTTCTTCCTTCTTAAATCAAAATAAGTGAGACTACAGTTTTGTGACATAAAGGGCATCTTTTCACAGCACTGAATTACCTAATAATATTGGTTGGGAAGGATAATGGAGGATCATCATTTAACAACCACCATATCCACAAGCGTGATTGGGATGGAAACTATATTTTACTGCCCTGATTCAACATTAGCACTTGTTCAACCTTAGTTGAAATCTATTGGGTGTTAATACCATTGACACTGGGTCCTTCATCCTTGAGTGACATCTCTTTTACTGACTAGCTATCTGATTTTCAACACATTACCCAATTTTCCCAAGGCTTAATTTCTTCAATGAAAAATGGGGTAAAGTATCTGAAAGTGTTGTTTTAAAGGCTAGATGTGCCCATTAACATATATGAACACTATTAGCAGAGGGCATGACTCCTCATAGGTTTTTAATAATAGTTTATTTCCACTCTTTGCTAGTCCAGTGAATTTCCTTCTCTTCTGCTGAATAAGGGAGACAACATTAGGGATAGTCTGTTGGTTCTTACAGACTATCATTCTTTTTATACCTTCCTCTTGAAAATATCTATGAAAATCTTTAGAGAGTAGCTCTTTCAGTGATGAATTTCTTTTTCTCTACTAAATTGTTTACTACAGTAATGTTTAAGAGTAAGCCATGCAAGGAAAAGGAATCTTAGGCACTTCCATCGCTTCATGAGCTCTTTACTAAGGAACCCACCAATATATGATACATTTGGCTCCAGAAAAAAAAAAGTAATTCTAATTTGGTAAGATATGTTCTTTTAAAAAGACTTTTTATTGAAAGAAGCAGGCTCAGTGCACAAATATTTATAGCAACATGCCAGAAACTCTACAAAACCGCTGTAGCCAGAGAGTAGTAAAACAAAGAACTGTAAAATTAAACACAGAACTTATTTTATACAAATAGTAGGTTTCTATCTAGTTTTCTAGCTTTACTCTTGCTATCTTTATGCTTTTCACTGACCCAGGATCACATACTCCTTAATATATACCAAGGTGATATTTCCCTGTTAATCTCTTAAACTCTCCTGCCCTTGCTTTAACATAGAAATAACTTGTCTTGGCCAGAATTTCACATGTAGACTGTGAATTTAGCTAATCTTCCTTTGAAATAAAATAGTATGAAATGCCTCCATATTTCAAGTTTAGTCTATGTACCTTCTGAAATTCTCTCATGAATTTTAGTTACTTCTCTTCAGGTCTATGATTTTTGAAAACCTCCCTGTTGCTGGATTCTATGTGATGAGACTCTCTTCGTTTTCCTATTTCTTTGATCATTTCTACCTCTCCTCTTCTCCTGTCTCTTTAAGCATTGCTGTATCCCCAGTGGATTATCATGAGTTCTACATTCTCTTTTTATGCTACATACTTTCCTGAGATGATCTTAATCACCCTCTGAATCCTTAACAATTTATGAATTCTAGTACCATTAACTTTCTCTCGAGCTCAAGACCCATATAGTCCACTGGTTACAGAACAGTTCCACCTGGATATTTCACAGTCACACAAATGTAAAATATCCAGCAACTTTCCTGCTAGCCCTGTTCTTCTTCATGTATATCTTGGTCAGTGTCATCAGTTTCTATGTACTTGGACAAGCCTGTTTCCAGGCAGTAACTCTTGTTTTGTTTTGTTTTGTGTTTTGTTTTGTTTTGTGTTTTGTTTTGTTTTATCAGCTTTTATTTTAAGTTCCAGACTACATATGCAGAATGTGCAGGTTTGTTACATACATAGGTAAAGTGTGCCATGGTGCTGTGCTGCAGGAATCAACCTATCACCCAGGTATTAAGCCCAGCACCCACTAGCTGTTCTTCCTGATGCTCTCCCTTCCCTTGACCCCCAAATAGGCCCAGGTTTGTGTTGTTCCCCACCATGTGTCCATGTGTTCTCATCATTCAGCTCCCACTTATAAATGAGAACATGTGGTGTTTGGTTTTCTGTTCCTGGGTTATTTTGCAGAGGATAACCATTTCCAGCTCCATCTATGTCCCTGCAAAGAACACGACCTTGTTTCTTTCTTTTTTTTTTTTTTTTTTTTTGAGATGGAGTTTCGCTCTCATTGCCCAGGCTGGAGCGCAATGACGCGATCTTGGCTCACTGCAACTTCTGCCTCCCGGGTTCAGGCAATTCTCCTGCCTCAGCATCCCGAGTAGCTGGGATTACAGGCATGTGCCACCACACCCAGCTAATTTTGTATTTTTAGTAGAGATGGGGTTTCACCATGTTGGTCAGGCTGGTCTCGAACTCCTGACCTCAGGTGATCCGTCCACCTTGGCCTCCCAAAGTGCTGAGATTACAGATGTGAGCCAACAAGCCCAGCCTGATCTCATTCCTTTTTATGGCTGCATAGTATTCCATGGTGTACATGTACCACATTTTCTTTATCCAGTCTATCATTGATGGGCGTTTGGATTGGTTCCATGACTTCTCTATTGTGAATGGTTCTACAGTGAACATACACGTGCATGTATCTTTATAATAGAATGATTTCGATTCCTTTGGGTATATACCTACTAACAGGATTGCTGGATAAAATGGTATTTCTGCTTCCAGATCTTTGAGGAATTGCCACACTGTCTTCCACAATGGTTGAATTAATTTGCATTCCCACCAACGTATAGAAGTGTTCCTTTTCCTCCACAACCTCACCAGCATCTGATGTTTCTTGACTTTTTAATAGTCACCATTCTGACTGGCGAGAGATGGTATCTCATTGTGGTTTTGATTTGCATTTCTCTAATGACCAGTGATGTTGAGCTTTTTATCATATGCTTGTTGGCTGCATAAATGTCTTCTTTTGAGAAGTGTCTGTTCATGTACCAGGCAGTAACTCTTAACTGGCTTTCCTTTCTCTTTAATCACTTTCCAAGTCTTGTCAACTTGTCCCTTTAACATCTTTCAAAAGTGTTAGCTATCTCTACCTCCACTGGCCACTTCCTTAGTTAAGGCCTCCATATTTCTCCTTGCCTCATTCATATTTGCCATGTATCTGCTGGAATAATTGATTTAAATGCACATATGGACATGTCAATCTATTGTTGAGAATCTTTATTCTGTGCCACGTATGAGATAAAGCCAAAACTTCCCAAATGGCATACAAAGCCCGGTACCTTCCAATCCTTAATGATTTCAACATCTACCTTTAATGTCTGTTCTTCACACTTTACACTGCTACAGTACTTAACTGCTCACTGACTGTCCCACTACCTCTATGCTGGCTGA
Organism: Pongo pygmaeus; assembly: GCF_028885625.2. NCBI lineage: Eukaryota > Metazoa > Chordata > Mammalia > Primates > Hominidae > Pongo > Pongo pygmaeus. Next base: position 148,768,558 of record NC_072373.2, on the reverse strand, counting down.
CTGTCCCACTACTTCTGTGCCCACACTTCCCCATCACACCATTGTTTTGCATCCCTCCATCCCATTTCCTGAGGCATGAATGTGTTCACTCACATCTCCACATACCCATACACTTGAGCTAGCTCTTATTTGTCATCCTTTTTTTACATAATTCCCTTATAAAATCTCCTCTGTCACCATAAAATATCCTGGAAGACAATTTCCTCCTCCTTCTCTAAAAAATCAGAATCTTCTATATATTTCCATTATTACATCTAATATATGTATTATTCAAGAATCCAAAGTGACAAGTGGTTGACCTTCTGAATATTCACTTTTGAATAAAGTGAAAAGGAATAATAAAAGAAAATAAACATTTGTAGGGATGCATGTGGGTGTGGGAGGGTTGGGAGAGTGAAAGATACATTGAGGCAGAGACAGAGACACACACAGGCAGAGAGAGAGATAGTGATACATAGAGAAGACAAGAGAAATGAGGACAGAAAGAGAAAATGCACAAGCATATATTTAGGGATTCACAGCATGGAACCCAGCAGTTGGGAGGTTTTCAAAACTTATAGACTTGAAAAAATACAGTCTATATATACATAGCTTTTTAAACTCCCTGATGAATTGTAGTGACTTCTTTTCAAGTCTATAGTCTATATGTAAATACATATACTTCTTACTTGAGACTAGTAGCCACCTCCCACCATGCAATATTTCCAGAGTTGTTTTTGTTTGAGTTAGGGTTAAAGGAGTTTGCACAAAACATTCACATGTAGTCTACTTCTGGCAAAATGCATGCCTCCCTATATGGGGTCTATTGTTCTGCTTCTGAAAGCAATCTTGCTTCAGCCGAATGGATGACCTTATTCTGAAGCGACTGGCTCATTTGAAAGGCCATGTATACTTTTTTCATGTGCAAAAGAAAGCTAGACTAAATCAATTTATATTTCCTTATGAACATGAAAAAAAAATCCCTTTGGCTCAGAAAAGCCATGGCAGAAAAACATGTTACATAAAACAAGGCATCATTGAGTTTGAGCATTAATTTGCATGAAGCACTTGTAATCTTACAGGAAGCACTAGACTACATTTGGCATCGGAATTAGGTATTTTTACTTATTTATTTTTTATTATCACTAAGCTTTTTGGAACTGAGGTGCTGCAAACTGGATAGCAGCTTGTACTGATTTCCAAAACCAGTGGAACAGCCTTGAGAGTTTCTTCCTTACAGAGTGATGTCATCAGTTAGTAAGTTTCCATAGTGCCCCATACCCTACCAAAGAAGTTCCTCTCTGTATTAGTTCTACCTCACCTGCCAAGAAATGAAAACACACAGCTTCCTTTATTCTACAGTGAAACAAAGTGGTTTGGACACAATTTGGAGGGGAACTGCCAGAAAAAACAAAAAAAAGGCTCTAACTTAATAATGTTTCCATACATTTAGCTGCTCTTCTAGAATATATAACTTTAATTAATTTTTTTACCTTTTTTATAGAATACAACTCGTATAGTAGAAATTGAACTTTGGCATTGACCCAGAAATGTAAAGAAAAGATATAAAACCTTATGAAATTCAAAATGATTAAATCATTGTTGGAGATATTTTTTTCTTGTTGGCTTTCACAAAATAGTACAGTGTTTGTTGCTAACAGAAAATCATCCTAATTTTATCAAGGGGAATGCTTTTGTCTGTTTTATCTGAGACAAAATTCTAAATAAGGTGATTCGTTAAAACCATATTGTATACCAAAGAAACTGAAATAAGTGCTATTGTTCCTACATGAAAATTATACCCATAACATAATTTCATAGTTAAATATAGGCATCCTCAAAATATTTGTGCATTTCATTCTCAGAAGACCCTCTCCCCTACAAAAAAGTTTTCAGATATTAAGACCTGAAGACAGTTATAACTTATCTTGCCATCAAAATGCATAGGACAGATTACTTCAGAAATTTTGAATGACTTGAATCCTTTTAGGAACACACTGCAGCACTTAAAATCATCTCATCCCTCATTAAATATGATTTTGCCCCACGTGCTTTTAAAAATCTTCACTTGTATGTAATAAATTTTCATTTTGGAGATACCAAAAGAATTAAGTTACACTAAGTATAATAGAGTCATTGATATTAGAGATGAGAAAAACATATTAGGTCTATACTTTGAAGTCTCGTGAAGGACAGTTTTCAATATCATGTGTGACTTAGTGAGTTCTCTAGTCTAGCGTTTAATGGGAATTTTCAGTGTGCTAATAAAATACTTTTAAAAATCTATCTATTTAGGCCATGTGTACCTGAGTGAGGCAGACATTACTGAAAAGGGGAATAAGTTCTCATTTTCTGTAGTTCATTAATAGTAGCTTTCAGTGGAAAATGCAGCAGCATCTTTAGGGTCTCCACCATCCACAGAACCATTACATGAGCCAAGGCTACTGGAACCAACCACCTCACCCTTCTTATGCCTGTTTGAACTTTGAACTATAGCCATAGGAATAAAATCTCAGTGTTCTGTGCAAATTAGGGTAGATATTTCCACAAAGTCTATTTTTAAATACCAAGTAAGGTTGAAATAGCATAAGGCAGAGAAACAAATGGGAGCTGGAAAAAGACAACTAAAAGATGGGGAGTAGGATGATAAGGAAAGAAAAGTATCAATAAAAAAGATGAGTTTGTAGAATGACATCTGGGCTTCCAAAACTAATGTTTCCCACTAAAAATCTTACATATTTCTATTAATATTGACACTTGTAAATACTTGCTTGTTGTGAATATAAAATAAGAAATGTAAAGCATTTGGCATAGCATAGGACAAGTATTCCATAATTAATCATTTATCTTCCTTATAAATGAAACTTTGCATTACATACAAGAAGTAACCTGAAATATAGTGTAAAGGTGTAACTTTAAATCTCTGTGATTGTTTTTATCTTAATTGTTTACTGGGAAATATAGAGGCCATTTTTCAGAAAGTATGCCATGTTTTTGAACAAGAAAAATTATGCACTTCATCATGGGTTATTTGATTCACTCATCCATCCATCTAACCATTCATTCATTATTCAATAAATTCCTATTGAACAAATCATGTCTTGAGTATTATGATAATTGCTGGGAATATTGAAATAAACAGAAAATCTAGCATGCTTAAATTACAATGAAAGTAACAGATGTATAAATAAACAAAGAAAAAAGGAATAAGTGCTAAAATATAGGTCTGTTGTAGGTACAGTTGACAGGCAGTCATGTGAGAAGGGTCAGTGTAGGAGGCTTAGAACACTGAGATCTCTGTCCCGAGACCAGTAAGCTATGGCATAAAGATCTTAGATATTCCATGTCAAAGCGAAACAAACAACCTGTCCATTGTTCATGTGAAATAGGAGGTCATCCTCAAGTCTGCAATGTTGGTAGAACCTTACAAATTCTGCATCAATCAACTTTTTTTAAATGGGAAACTATTACAGTAGTACTTTAATGAATCATCTGAGAATAAAGATAAAGTCAAACCTTGCTGAGAAAAAAGTGAACAAAAGTCTTCATAAATCATTCAAAGAATATTGGTGCATCTTAGAGCTCAGGAACCCATGTTACTTCTAAGATATAAAAATGTTAAGCAATGCCAAATAATTGCATGTTATGTAAGGAGGGCCGAGATGGCAAACACAAGGGGGAAATATCAGTGCAGTCAAGATTGCTGTTCTCATCTGTACCCTCATGCCCCCACTTGCTAGCACCTGTACAACCTGGAAAGCTTATCTGTTGCTGGATTGATTATAATTCAGTATAAGCAAGTTTCACAGTTTTACCTCATCAGATGTTGGCTTCCTTTGCTTATGGCTCTTGATTAATTAATTAGTTGATTACTTTATTTTCTCTGTTACTCCATCTCATTCCAAAAACATGTTAAAGTGCGAATTTTCTATTGGTTTAATAATTGACTTTGCTGTCTGTTAAAATAATGTACATAACTAGGCAGTTAGAGAGATTTTTCCTTTCTGTAGGGAAACACTTGAAACCAAACTATACCTGTCTACTTATATGTCTGACCCAGGCACACAGATTGATGATGTACTCCCATATTATTTTGCTTAATCACTCCTCTGTTCTCCAGAAGTGTGTTGGCAACAACTTAGTATAGCACTGTAATTGTTTCTTTACATAAATGTCTTCTTCCAACGGTTCTCACATTTTAATGTGCATCATCACATTTATGCAAAGGAAGAGAGCTTGTTAAAACAGAGCTTCCAATAGTCTCTGATTCAGTATGTCTTGGTGCAGCCCCAAAATTTTCCCTTTCAACAAGTGCCATGGTCATGCTAATGCTGCTAATTTGGGGGTTACATGCGGAGGACCTCTGTCTCATCCAGTATCTGGTAAATATCTAGTTGGTGGCAATTCAGTCTTACCTCTATACAGAACCTTTTAGAAAGTGTTCAATAAATGTTGATAACATTGAATAAATGAGTGAATCATTGTTCCTGCTTTAGTCCTCTAAGATGGAGATAATTAATAACTCCTGATCCCACTTCTCAAAATGTTAGCCTATGAAAAACCCTAAGCAGGATGAGCCTTGGGGCAAAACCATATTTACAGCTGAAAACCTGGACTGGAAATGTCAAACATTTCCATCTTCAATTTTCCCAATGAGTTCCACATATATTCTTTGGAAGATTCAAAAAGGCTTAATAACAGGATGGGTTACGAAAACTGAGAATGAGAAGGAGCAATTACAAAACTCCTGTGAGTTCATCAAGAACAAACAGAGCCTGACTGGCAGCAGTTTTCCCTTAGTGATGTTACTTACAGGGTTCATCAGGGAAATATAATTAGCATAAAGTATCTGGGACCACAAAACAGCCTCATTTCTCTTGTAAAACATGGAAAAAAATAAGTTTAATGTCTAGAAAATTACATACATTAACAAGGATGAATGAATGAATATACAGAAGTCAGCCTGAAAGACATCTCTAGTCGTGTGGCATAAGTGTGACACTTCATTACTTAACCTTAAATGTTTGTTTTCAACAAGAGTTTGAATGATGACACGGAGGGTGGGCCACCAAAATTGCAGATGATTCAAAACTGGGAAAAAAGCAAGTGATTTAGGAGGCATAATCTGAATCTGGCAGTATCTGGACAATATGAAGCAATGAACTGAAGCAAAGATTACATTTAATAAATGTGATCATGTAAAAATGTAGTAGGTCCAAAAATTAATCACATCACATAAATCTTATATTCAAGGATACCGTGGATAAGAAAGGCAGATAAGCAGCAGTAGATTTAACAGAAGTCAACAATGTGTTGTGGCCACCTTTAAATACACATACACACACACACACACACACAAACACACTTATGAATATATGTAAGAATATATGAACATGTAAGCTTAGCTATATATATACGTGGAGACATGTGATACATATGTATTCCATCCATTTACCCAGTTATTGACTCGAAACCATTAAAGCACACAACAAAGCCCCAACATGACACAATAAGTAGAGTAAAAATATTTAATCCCATAAAATACAAGCTGCCAGCCAGGCGTGGTGGCTCACGCCTATAAACCCAGCACTTTGGGAGGCTGAGGCAGGTGGATCACCTGAGGTCAGGAGTTCAAGACCAGCCTGGCCAACATGGCAAAACCCCATCTCTACTAAAAGTACAAAAATTAGCCGGACACGGTGGTGGGCACCTGTAATCCCAGCTACTCAGGAGACTGAGGTGGGACAATTACTTGAACCTGGGAGGCGGAGGTTGCAGTGAGCTGAGATCGTGCCACTGAACTCCAGCCTGAGCAACAGAGTGAGACTCCACCTCGAAAAAGAAAAAAAAACAAGTTGCCTTGCTAGGAGACTAGTGAAATGAGTAGGGCAAGTCTGCCTAGCTAATCCACTGGCAATTCTGGGGGTCCTGGGCAATTCAAGTGTGTGCACTTCCTGGCTGTGGTAGCAGTTGTCTGCTCTGGCATGCATATCCACATTGCTGCTCACATATCCATCGAAACAATTTAGGATCCTGGGAGTTACTGAGAATTCCAGCACAGTGACAGCTATTTCAAGCATCTTCTAATTAGTTGGCACTCATTTCATTGGCACTATCCAGGAAGATGATGCAAGACAGTACTGAAGACACAGAGATCCATCCTTTGCCTCCTGACTTCCTGAGTCCAGGATGTGCCTCCTTTGTCCAGATGGCTCTCATTTGAGACCACGGGTGGATGAGATACCATGCCCAGCACCAACCTTGCTGGTCTGCTTTAGGGCTTCCATGGGAGGCAGTTATCATGGAGTGTTGTTCCAGACAACATGCTAGTCTTCTGGCCCACAGAAATAGCAACACATCATCCCTGTCCTCAGTCAAATAAAAAGATGTGAGCACCTGTGAGCAAACTTAGCTTAATACCTGTCTAAGCTCTAAGTGTATACAAAGAGCAATGGCAGCAACATAGACCACTTAAGTCTGGCTCAAGGAGTCAAGCAAACTTCATAGAGGAGGTATCAGTATAGCCCAAAATTAAAGGATAAGTAGTTGTTTGCTAGAATATTTTGCCATTCAAAAGCCAGAAGATGAAGTGGAGCAGTAAAGCAGGACCAAATTATGAAAGGCCGTGAAGTTCATTGAAAGGTATTTAAGACAGCAAACAGCAGCAAGATGGATCATTTACAATAATATACAGGCATAAATAAGAAGAGGGATTTTATGAATTAAGAAGCTATGAATGAACTAACTGTAGCAAGAAATATCAAGTGAACATTTGTGTTTTCAACACATTTATAAAAATGTAAGTACCATATTACTGCTTACAAACATTGGAAACGTTACGCTCTTCAGGAGCTTCTAGCATTTTACTATTGGTTCTAGGATTAGGGAATTCTGAAGTGGAATACTGCAAGGATATCAGTACTTGGAATCATCTTACATTATTTACCAGTATCTTATTTTGGATGACTCCTTGACTGTGTCCAAAAGTATCCCCTTAGTAAATGGAATTTCTGGACCCCCCTCCGTGGGACCTTGCACTAGATTCAAGCTATAATATAGCGGTGGCCTCAGGGATAAATTCAGCTATGGTTCATCGCTTGGATTTAATGATTTTTTTTTCAAAATGCTTGATGCTATTTTTAAAAGCAAGAATACATCCTTTGACATTCTGTTAATTAGAACAAAGCACCCATATTCGGTCTTATACTTACTAACTTCAATAAAATAAATGAATTCAATTTTTAAAATACAAAACCAGCATCATTACCAAGATAGCAATATATACCAGCATCTACCCTTAGGTGGGCTGACCCCTGCCACTCCTGGCATGGGCCCTGTTGGCTCTTCCCGTTACTGGGCTGAATAATACAGATATACTTAGCCTTTCTTCACAAGTCCATTATCAAACTTTGAAAAAAATCTTATTTGTTCAATTCAAAACTGTAAAATCCAAAGGTGGACATACTAGTTATTGCTAACCTGTTCCAGAGAACCATTAGGCATTTTCCCAGCTGCCTGTGGGGTCGCTTTTACTTTTCACACTTTTCCAGAGCTGAGAAGGGAACAGCAGAGTGCTGCCAACCAAAGAAACATTGCCTGGTTGCCTGGTATTTTGGGAACTTTTCCAGCCTGCTTTGTGGAGGCAGCCCAAATGCCATAATGTTTCCAAAATGCCTAACTGGGTTGACTAAACCCAAAGTAATTCCACACAATGGTGATGTAACCTGGTTAATACAATCCATCTCGCCATGTCCTTTTTTCCCTCCTTCCTTCTTTCCTTCTTTCCTTCCTTCCTTTCTTCCTCCCTCCCTTCCTCCCGTCCTTCCTTCCTTCCTTGCTTCTTTCCTCCCATCCCTTTCTCCCTTTCTCTTCTTCTTTACTCACTCTCTCCCTCCCATATCTCTTGTCAATTATCCACCCCTCAATATTTTGCGATTTGGCATGAGGTCCACTTAACTTATGCATGACAGAAGAAGATGCACACCCCAGGGGCTGATCAGCCTCTTCATTGAGACACAGCCAGATTGAATATGGGCCAAGACTTTTGGAAACTAGTGTGTTCAGGCAGGGGTTGCCAACACTAATAGCAGAGTGTATGAGTCAAGAAGATAAATTAATGACTTTTTGTATTTACCCAAAACAACCAGGCTTGATGCAGTTGCTCACACCTGTAATCCCAGCACTTTGAGAAACTGAGTAGGGAGGATCACTTGAGTCCAGGAGTTTTGAGGCCAGACTGAGCCAAAAAGCGAGACACCATCTCTCCAAAAAAAAATTTTTTTTTAATTAGCTGGGCATGGTGGCACGCACCTGTATAGTCCTAAGCTACTCAGGAGACTGAGCTGGGAGGATCGCTTAGGCCCAGGAGTTTGAGGCCACTGCACTCCAGCCTATGTGACAGAGAAAGACTGTCTGAAAAAGGTAAAATAAAACAAACAACCAAACTAAAGCAAAGAAACAAATAGTATTTCTAGCAAAAAACATCAATCATCAGCAAGTATATGAAATAAAGATAACCGTAATATTGTGAGATTACTCTGAAAGTTGAATACTCCAAAAAATGCAAGTAAAGTATTCAATATATTGTCTGGCATTTAATCAATTCTCGGTAAATGGTACTATCATGATCATTATTACCCTCCTCATCCTTTAGTTATTATCAGTATCAAAATTAGCAAAATCTTAACCTCAGACCTGTGTTGGTAAAAATCATATCGTTAGTGGCTGGTTGCTGTTTGGTACATATTCAAACTAAGAAGGCAGGAAAGGTGTTATCCCAGCAGCAACGTAGAGTTAAAAACCCTCAGATTCATGGAGGCTTATACTACCTCTGAGATTCCTGCAGGGGTCATGTTAAGCACGTCACCAGCCTACATCCAGGTTGATTGTTAGGTTTCCTCTTTGTGTGACATGTTATGATTGGATGATTTGTGATAATGTATTTAATTGCTGGAGAATTATTCTTCACTTAAAAATGTTTTTAAAGTGTTGTGCCCTTTTAAAAACTTCAAAAAAAGAGAGTGTATTACCTATCCTACCACCTTAACACCACATCTCTCACAATTTTGTACCTAATTTTGAATTTTATGCTCTTTTTAAAATCATAACAATAATGTGCATATTGAATACCATGGGTGGTACCGGGCACGGTGGCTCACACCTGTAATCCCAACACTTTGGGAGGCTGAGGCGGGCAGATCACGAGGTCAAGAGATCGAGATCATCCTGGCCGACATGGTGAAACACTCTCTCTACTAAAAATACAAAAATTAGCTGGGCGTGGTGGTGCACACCTGTAGTCCCAGCTACTCAGGAGGCTGAGGCAGGAGAATCGCTTGAACCCAGGAGGCGGAGGTTGCAGCGAGCCGAGATCGTGCCACTGCACTCCATCTTGGCAATAGAGAGAGACTGTGTCTCAAAAAAGAAAAAAAAAAAAAAGAATGCCACAGTGGTTCACAATACCTACATGTATTGCAGTGATAAAGAGCAGGTTTTGTCATCAAGGTGTCCAAGTTCACCAGGCGTGGTAGCTCGTGCCTGTAATCCCAGATACTCGGGAGGCTGAGGCAAGAGGATGGCTTGAGCCCAGGAGTTCGAGACCAGCCTAGGCAATATAACTAGACCCTATCTCTACAAAAAATTAAAATATAAAAAATAATTAGCTGGGCATGGCTTTGTGTGCCTGTAGTCCCAGCTACTTGGAGGCTGAGATGGGAGCATCATCTGAACCCAGGAGTTCCAGACTGCAGTGAGCTGTGATTGTACCACTGCACTGCACTTCAGCCTAGACAACAGAATGAGACCTTGTATCTTAAAAAAAAAAAAAAAAAAAAGCCCCAGTTCAAACTGTAGCTCTGTTGTCTACTAGCAATGTAACCTCCCCAAGACTTAATCTCTCTTTATGTAAAGATGAGGATAATAACAACAACAATAACAACATGTATCTCATTGGGAAAACTAAATTAAAGAATCCATGTAAAGTGCTTCCTGAAATGCCCAGGACATAGTACTCCATAAATATTATAACATTTTAATGGTTGAGAGTAGTCCCTAATCTTTTAACCCTCTTTAACCACAGTTAACATCCAACAATGCAACATTACAAATGATGCTATAGATAGTAAATTTTCAGGTTTACAATACCCTTCCTTTCAAGAGATGTTATTACTATTTTTTAAAAATTTTCTGCTGAAGTAATCATTGAAAGATGATGCTTGATTGCCATATTTGTTAATACCTCTTTTAGCTGTTTATTAGCATTCTTACTTCAACTTAACTAAAGGAAATCTACATGTTTGCCAGATTTCTTCTTTATCTAGGCTCCTCATTCTCTACCTCCTTCCCCACCACCAAGCCACCTGTGCACAGGGCGACTTCATGAGAGAGAACCACAGAACACAACGGCTGTATATTGAAACGGGAAATGTTCCCTTGTTCCCCTCAAAGGGCGGGTGATAGGGGTGTGGCTCACTTCTTCAGTGCTGCGCTGCTCAGACCTCTAGGGGAGCATATAAACGGGCAGGCTGTGGGGCTCCGACCCCATGGCACTGTCTGAGGGTGAATGTTTACAGCTCCTGAGGCCCCAGTGGGCCTATGTTACGGGGTGCTCTTTTAATTTAGCCGTCTGTATGCAGCTTGTGTTAGTCGGCTCAATGAGACCCCCTTCCTTATCACAAGGAGAGAGAGATTTCTGTATCACGGGGTTTCTTGCCTTGGTTACTGGAAGAATGGGGTCACACATGGGCTTCAGGAATGAGTGCAAGGTTATATTGAGTAGAAGTAGCTTTCAGCAGATGGGGGAGCCAGAAGGGAGATGGTTTTTCCCTGGAGTCAGACTGCTTGGAGGCCAGGGCTCTCCTCCAACTGCCCCAGCCAAACTCCACTTCCTCCCAGGCGATGGCCTGTCTGCATGCTGGCGTCTGTCGGTGTGCTCTTGTCAGCGTGCTCCCCTCGACATCCTCTCCATGTTCTCTACAAGTCCAGCCTCTTGTCTTCTTCAGCTAATGTGTTCCTTTGCTGTCCAGCAGCTTCTGTCTGTGTCTTGCTAGGATCTCGAGTTTTTATAGGCCCAGGATAGGGGCATGGTGGACCAGAGAGCTCTTGGAAAGGAAAATACAACATTTGGGCACAAAGGCAGAAGTGCCTGTCCTCACCTAGGTCCGTGGGAGTAGAGCCCTAGCCAGGGACCACGCCCTCCTCTACTCAACACTTCCCTTCCCCTCTTCTGTATCACTTAAACGGACCGCGTCCTTCCCTTCCCAGCACTCCCATATCAGTAAAACCTGGCCTTCTCTGGTGAATTCATCTCTCACTTTCCCTAACACGCAAAAAATTCTAAGACTCAAACCGCTTCTATTCCCCTCCTTCTTTCAGAAGCCTGAGCTACAAATTCTTTTTTTCTCCAATCTAAATTTAATTTGCATTTCTTTGACTGCTAATGAAGTGAACGTTTTCCCATATGTTTGTTTACTAGTTGTATTTCCTCTTTTGTGAATTTTCAGTTCATGTCCTGTGCCTATCACTTTTAATGTGTATGGGCTTTTTAAAATCACGGAGTTCTTAACACCTTATTAAACGTAGAATGGGATATTCTTTTTGAAATAAGGATATTTTATGTTTATAAAGCCAAATTTATTCGCATTTTTATGATTACTTTTTAATCTTTTGCAAATTTATATTTGTCTTCTAACCAAAGATCTAGCTATTTACTTCTTTTTTGTTGTTGTTTAACAATGGTTTGATTTTTTTAATTTTATTTTAACATTAATCCATCTGGCACTTATTTTGGAATATAATATGAGGTGAGGGAATACATGGATTTTTTCCAAATTGCTAACCATTTATCCAATACCATTTTTGACTAAGCCTTCTCCTCTCTATTTTCCTGACTTACAATGAATTTAACATACATGGAATTTTTACAAATAATAACATCTATTTCTAAGCTATTTATTATTTTCCATTCAGCTGTCTATTTTTATTCCAAAACCACAGATTTATGTATTATAAGCTTATAATGCGTTTGGTGGTGGCGGTGGTAGTGGTTTCAAATTCACTTTGATAATCTTAACTGTTTATTCTTTTTAAATGAATGGTAGGAAAAAAAATGGAAATTTCTCCCAAACTCTTATTTTATTTCAATTACATGAAACACATAAATACATGTGGAAACTACATGAAATATATAAATAAATGATGTTCCATCATCTCCTTTACAATTATGTTTTGTTCTCAAACATCTTATGTTATAGACCTCAATAAAATTTTAAATTTTCTTTATATATGTTACTTGGATAGATTGGAACTATATTTGTAATTTTTCTTTATATATGATTTAGAATTTCTTTTTCAGATTATTCCTTGCTTACCTTTTGTTGGTACTTTGGAATCTCTTAATTGTATTTCTAGCTTTATATTAAATATAATTATATTGTCAAATTCATGATGTTTTACTTTACAAAACTCTTCAGGGATAACTTTTCCCAAAATTTATACCCTATATTTGGTTTCATGTTACATTGGTTGATCAGAAATCCCTAAATAATAGTAAAAATTAGTGAAGATAGTAGGGATCTTAATCTTATTCCTCATTTTCATCATTAAATAATGGCTGTTGATTTAAACTAGAAACTCTTCCTCCTTGTTTAAGAAATAGCCTCTAAATTAGCTAGGCATGGTGGCACACCTGTAGTCCCAGTTACTCAAGGGACAGAGGCAGGAAGGATCACTAGAGCCCAGGAGTTTGAGGATGCAGTCATCTGTGATCCACTGCACTCCAGCTTTGGGGACAGAGCAAGATTTTGTCTCAAAGGAAAAAAAAATAGCAAAATAGCCTTCTATTTCTTTCAGTATTTTCATGAAGAGTGTCTGCAGAAATTTTGTCTCCTACTCAGTAACTTTTGACATAAGCATGTTATTTATGTTCTTCTAATACATTGATTTGCCATTTTTGATGAATCGATTTTATAATATTGCATCATGTTTTCTCTCCTTAAATAAACCTTATGTGGTTGTGGTAAATAATTTTTCATAAGATTCTGAGGATGGACTTATAATCCAAGAATTTAAACATAATAATTGTTGTATCAAACATTTGCCTGAAGTTCTGTTCCATAACCCCACTCATCTTCTTTTATCCTATATAAAAACAATTAAGCTTGCCTGGCCTGATTTTTGCTGAAGGAGGTCATGCCCTTCGTTGTTTGTGATTCCTTTGTCTAAGAGTGGTTTAGTTTTCCCCCTGAATATTTGTTCCAATGTTTCACTAATTATCGACATGAAAGAATCTTGTAGATATTCTTTCCAAGTGTTGGACTAATTGAACCCTTCTGTGCTTCAAGCTTCCAAATAATTGTAAGCATAGCATGGCATACATTATATAATCATAATTATATAGTATTTTTCCAGGGGAGTTAGTCTGTTGTTCACTAAGAGTTAGCAATACCTCAGCCCTCACACCAAATCTCATCAACATTCATCGCCATAATGCAGGTTTTGTTCTCTTCTGCCTGATTAAAATTTAAAAATCACCCAGATTGAACATATGGGATTTTTCAGTATTCCATTATTATTGAGACTTCTATTGCTATTTGAGTTTAAAATAATAACAATCTGAATGTCCATTAAGTAAGGACTAGCACACAATAGGGGTAGCTGCTGTGAGCTAACTACTTGTTAGGCATATTGTGTGTCTGGTGACCCACACATGCCAGAGATAAAAATGAACTATTTTCAATTGCGCGCCATTGTGTAGGTTATTTGCTTTTTTAAAAGCAACTTTAACATTTAATTTATGACTAAGAGAAAGTTATGAAGCGTGGAGGGGAGGGGGAAGCAGAGGCAAATAAAGAACATAAACTAAGAAATGAGTTTGATCAAAGACAAAACTGCATTTAAAGACCCTGGTTCCACCGCCTGAGCTGAAAGTCAGCCAAAAATAAATAGTGACAGATGAAGAGAAACTTTGATTGATACAATTGGTCTTATCTTCAGATCTCAGAATTACTAGGAGTAATAGAAAATATGGAAGATTTTTATTAAGTGTGTAGAGAGACACTCCATCTTGCAAGTCTGATAGTTACAAAAGTTGAGTGTTTCCATGAGGATTTCCACTAACATTCGGGAATGTTTCTATTTATCAAAGAAAACTTCTAAGATGCTTCCTGCGAGATCTCCCTAATTGTTTTACTTGTATGCCTAGCATTTACAATTGTCCATGCATTCATTCAGACTCTATGTGTTAAGCACATACAAGTCAGGCACTGCCTTAGTCTTTGGGGATATCCCAGGGTAGACAAGTTCGCAAGTTTGCACTATTGTTCTCATACACACATCATGTGCTCTTTCCATCCGCTGCTCCAGTGGTCTTTGTTGAGCCACATTACAGGAAAGCCTAGATTAAGGAAAAGAACTTTTTCCTCTAACGTTATTTTAAATGGAAAACTCAACTCTTTTCATATTTCTTTTAAACTGATTTTTCCTGTGTATCAAAGAGATAGAGCTGAGCTGGTTCCACTGAAACATCTCACTTAAAATATGCAAAATTTGCTTTAAATTAGCACTCACATGACAGATTGAACAGGTAAAAACGGCTTTCATGTTGTAAGTATTCCATAAAGTGGGAGGGAGGAACGGAATGAGGAATAGATGGAGAGAGAAAGAGAATCGTTATTTGAGCCACCATGGGTGATTATATATTCCTCTTTACTTAACAACAACAAAAACTTCTCTAGAAAAGAGTTTGTCAAAAAAGCTCAACTTCTCTGATAATTTTTAAAAATGCAAATTAAGACAAGTATGCAATAGATACACTCTGCAAAATTTTAAAGGCCTTTATATTACTCAGTCTTGACCAAGTCTTAGGAAAACAAGATCTCTCCTAAACTACTAGTTTAAAAAAAAAAAAAAAAGAAGGCCGGGTGCACGGTGGCTCACACCTGTAATCCCAGCACTTTGGGAGGCCAAGGTGGGCAGATCACAAGGTCAGGAGATCGAGACCATCCTGGCTAACACAGTGAACCCCCATCTCTACTAAAAATACAAAAGAAAAAAGAAAAAAAAAAAGAGAGCCGGGTATGGTACTCGGGAGGCTGAGGCAGGAGAATCACTCAAACGCAGGAGGCGGAGGTTGCAGTGAGCCGAGATCACACCACTGCACTCCAGCCTGGGAGACAGAGCAAGACTCTGTCTCAAAAACATAAAAAATGAAAAAAAAAAAGAAAAAAGGAAGAAACTTGGTACATATTTGGACAAATTTAACAAGGTCTATCAAAACTAAAAAAGGTACAAACTCCACTCCATTTTCATTTTTAGGAATGCTTTTCTGTAGATGTGCAAAGATATATGTCACACTGCACATTGTGGATTTATCACAGAAAACAATTGGAAACAATCTAAATACCTGTCCATTAGGAACTTGTTAGAGAAACTATAGCATACTCATATAATGGCATGTTATGCAGCCCTTAAAAACGAGAGAGGTCTATATGTCCTCTACATGAGGAAGTATGTTTTTAGGTAATTAAAAAGTAGGTTGCTGAAGTATAGTAAATCTCATTTACATAGAAAAAAAGGTGTACATTTGTGGTTGTGTGTGCACACATGTGTGTGACTAGAAAATTGCCAGAAAGATACGGAGGAAAAAAATCTTAAAACTCATTACCTGGTTGAGGAGGGTGATAGAAAGGAGTGGGTATGTGAAGGTAGGAAAAAATATTTCTACTTTTCTCTTTGTGCGTTTACCTGTCATTTAATTTTTCACCATTTTAAATTTATCTTTAAAAAATGAATCATTTTTTTGAATTGTGTAATATAACAGGTTTATAACAGATGTGAAATCAGAATGTACTATTTCAGCCACTATCACGATAATTTTATACATTATGTGTTTTTAAGGAAGTTTTACTGGTATATGACCTGAAACATTTGAATACCTTCTGATCATTTAGAACACTCTAACAACGTATCCACAATCACTAATATATGCTTGAAAATGTGACTGAGAAAGGCCATTTCATTATGTACCTGGTAATAGATTAGGGTACAAGGAACAGCCAAGTTATCAATTTTATCCACTCACTTTAAGTACAGAAGGTTTTAAAAATAATTTTCAGACAAATTACCTTCTCTATTGATTGTTAATGCTTATGAAACAATGACTTTATCTTCCTCCTATTCACTTTGAACACCATTACCTAATTGCCACCACAACCTTCACAGTTATCCAACCAGACATCAAGTTGTAGTGAGTTCTACATATGTTGCCTGTAGTCAGGTAGTCTTTGATAAATATATAAAAAGGGGACATAGTATTCCATTCCTTTGTTCTTCTGCACACCTGGAGAGAATACTTAAATTTTATCAATACTATTTCCACATTGTCTTTTATTATATGGTCACATAAAAGTGATGATCCCATAAATTTATTTAAAACCCACTATTTTTCTTTAGCGAGATACAGCTTTGGGGGCTTGGTGAGTACTGAAAAATCATAAAGCCATGTGAATATAAGCCTAGCATTAAAATACAGTTTTTGAGCTGGCTGTATTTTCCAAAGTTGTAATATATTCCAAAGGCTGAATAAAATGAGGGCTAGAAAGATGTTCATATTACTGCATTTGTGAAATGTGAAAATTTGTGAAAATTTGATCTATCACAATTTCTGGTTACTGTCAAGTAAATGAAATCAAAGGAGTAAAGGCAGATCATGAGACATATTAATGGGAAAGAATAAACCTGAGGGTAACTTAGGGAAAGCACATAGAAATATTTCCTAATACACAGGGCTAGTAAACATTGTTTTGGGGAGAGTGGCAAAAAAAAAAAAAAAATCCTAGATAATACTTAATGAAACTGGAATCCCTGCCCTGGAATAAGAGAAACCTATAGTGGTCATTTAGGAGAAAAAATTTTAAAATGAACTAACAATGCATTGACAATGAACTATGTGCTGTATTTCATTAAGAACTAACATAAAAACTAAAGACGCTCTGCAATATTCATACCAAGAAGAATCCTTGGAAGAAAAACAAAGGAAACAATTCTAGCTTTCAAATCTAGAGTTGCTGCTAAGTAAACATAAAGATTTACTCAAGAAGATCCCTGAAATAATTCCCAAAGAAAATGAAAGGTCTTTAGAAACCAGGAAAATAAGTGTTAACTTGAAGTCTGAGACCACATAGCTCTATATGTCTCTATAATTGTCTAATGTCCTTTAGGAACTTGTGGCTAATTAAAAAAAAATGGCTTCAGCACAATCCTCATTTGTTTTCTGTTTAAATAGCGCAATCTATTAGGTTTCAATGTCTCTAACTTGAAAGAATTTTATTTCTTTTTCCTGAAAAAAGTTCTATTCTTTACCATAAAAAATGACAAGTACAAGGTCAAATTCAAAGGTAATCTAATGACATGTCTGACTGTTCCTCTATCTAAATGAAATAAAACAGACACAGTCTCTTTTATAAAGGACCTAATAGAATAAACCTAGTAAGCAGGAAACCATTTAGAGTAGTTGATTTGGCCTTAGTTTTAAAGGTGACCAGCATTCCTTGGTGTGTGGTAAGGTAACAACTGAATTAGTTTTATTTGCTAGCCTCCATAATGCTTTCTCTTGCAGTGTTTTTTGTATTATGCACCAATACATCCTCAGGCTTCTTTTTCCTCCCCTATTTGTTAGTCACATGGTAACGGACGTGCATCCAATACCAGATGAATATACCGTTACTCACAGTGATTTTCTCTGCAACAATCTAGAAGCATGCATTGCCTTTGTCCTGGGACCTTGTATTTTTGGTGGCCAGGCCTTGCAAAAGAATATATTACCAAGCTAGAAAACATTAAAAGAAATAGTGTGACATGTACTGTATGTACTAACTTTAAAAGGTCCTTTACTAATCTGATGCAAACAATTGGTGCTAAATACATGTTCATTGAATTAATGGTCATTATAAAATATAGCTCTTGCTGCCATTCTCATGAATAGAATATACTTTCAACTTGCACCCTATTAAATCTTACAACATCTCTACTATTCCTTTTTTTTTTCCCAGCTGAAATGTATTAACATATGCTGTACCATCACACAGGAGAAGCCTCAGTTCAAAAGTATTTCTCTCTCCTCATCTCTACCTGTTTTCAATGCTGTCCTCTTCTACCCTTTGTCTATCAATATCCACTTTACATTGTATGAGGACAACTGAGACCAAGCTTTTGCCACTACTTTGAAGAACGGTTAGGCAATATGTCACAAATATTAGACAATCATGGCTTTTTAAAAAAAAATTTTAGTACAGTTCTAACTTTAATGAGAGTTGGTCCTCATTTTGGAATTAACATTAGCTAGTACTGCTTTCTATTTGAGATCCTGTAGAAAGTTACCTACTCTACAGAAGACGGTAGTGTTGGCAAAGCCAGTCAAGGAATGTTATGTGAAAACACTTAGACTTGTAAAACAAAATACCAATATTAATTGTCATCATTATTGCTTTTTGGACTCTGCACCAAACCTTGCAGGATATTTCATTTACCAATATTTTTCTAAAATAATTCCAGATCACAGAGAAGCAGATTATACCAGCAAATTCCTTCTGTCATAAACTTTCAGAAAATTAGGAAAATTTTTTAAAGTTTCATATATAAATGCTCAATTGCCCAAATAATCATTTTATTTTCTATATAATAACTAAAAAGGTAGATTGTATTTATGATTTGTTTTCCATAGAAGGCACTGTTCACATGCTTTAAATACTTATTTCTTTCCATAATTGTATGAGGTAAGTACTGTTATTGTCCTCTTTTATAGAAGAAGAAACTAAAGGTCACTTGGCCTATGTCATGTAACTAAACAAGGGAGTTTACCCTCAAAGCCTTCAATTTTAACTGCTATATATCCGAAGTTATTCATCAACCAATTGTTAAATGATAGGCACTGTGGTTT
The DNA here is from genome assembly GCF_028885625.2 of Pongo pygmaeus. Taxonomy (NCBI): domain Eukaryota; kingdom Metazoa; phylum Chordata; class Mammalia; order Primates; family Hominidae; genus Pongo; species Pongo pygmaeus. Next base: position 148,749,645 of record NC_072373.2, on the reverse strand, counting down.
CAGCTGTCTGCAGTTTCATAATGATGTAGGTAGTATGGCTTTCTCTCTATTAATTCTGCCTGGGAATACAGGTGGCATCTGGAGTTTATGGATTACTTTCTTCAACTGAAAAAAATTCTCAGTCCTTTTCTCTTCCAGTAATACCTCTGTCTAATCCTCTCTCAACTCTCCTATGGGACTCTAACACATACTAGAATTCTTCATTCTATGCTCTGTATTTTTACCTTTTCCTACCTTCTTTCCATCTTTTTAGTTCTCAATGCTTTTTCTAAATGATTTCTCTGACTTACCATCATCAATATTTTATGTCCTGTTAAATCTGTTCATTGGGTTGTAATTTGGTTTTCTGAAGTTTTCTAAAAATGTGTAAGGTGGCATTTTTTCAAATGTTCTGTCACTTTTTATAGCTTCTGTTTCTTGCAGCTATTTTCAAACTTGTCTTTTAATTCTTTAATTACAGCAATAATAGTTTCGGTCCCCCTGACTGATAATTCCAACATTCAAAATCTGTAGCCCTGTCCCTTCTGACTGATGATTCTCCTGGTTTTCACACACAGTGCTTTGTGTGTATTTATTCAGGAGGATTCCTTGAGGCCTAACATGGAAGTGCCTTCCTCCAGAGAAAATATGTGTTGATTTCTGCCAGATTCCTAGAGGCACTAATTGTCTGGAATCTTTTCAAATCAAGTTCATAGATTAGAGATCCCTGGGCCACCAAAACAATGCATAGTGAAGGCTGCAAATCAGTAAAAATACCAACCACAACTTTGATTTTCTCTCTTTTCTCTCTTGCTCTTCAATGTGCCAAATTACTATGGTCTGAATGTTTATCTTCTCACTCCTCATCCCACCCCAAAATAAATATGTTGAAATTCTAACTTCAGGGTGATGAATTTGGTGGTGGAGCCTTGGGAGGTGATGAGTGAGTGTCCTTGTAAAAGAGGCCCAAAGGAGAGCGTTTGCCCTTTCAACATGAGAGGGCACAGATAGGAGGAAACGTGTATGAGGAAGTGGGCCCTCACATCATATCTGCCGGCACCTTGATCTTGAACTTCCCAGACCTATCCCTGTGAGAAATAACTTTCTATTGTTTATAAGGCACTATTTTGTGATATTTTTCAATGCATCCCAAATGAACCAAGCAATACTCAATTCAATCCTCTGTAAGCAGAGGATAGAAGAGTAGAGATATGCTTTTTACTGATTCCCTCATCTTTTGAGGATTGGGGCTTTTTGCGGCCCCAGCTCAACGTAGGTAGATTGTCTTTTACAGTCCCTTGTTTGAAGATCCCCAAAGAGTCTGCCAAAACCATAGCTCGAATCTGACAGAATTCAAAAATACCCCTGTGGCAAAGACAACTTAAGCACTACATTCTCAACTTGCTTCTCTGTATCCCCACCTTTTCATTGATTTTGTCCTGTAGACTTTACTATTTTGTCATCCCTTAGATGTGCTTAAGAAAACGTTTTTGATACAGTATTTTTAGTTGTTTTCAGCATGAAAATCTCTCTGAATAATATAACCTTTACTGAACTACTCAACATTCAACAATGTAACCATTATTAAAAAGAGAGGTCCTGTAAACAATGGAGACAAGGTCTCTTTCCTAATAGAGATTGCATTCCAGTCAGAGTCATATCCAAAACAAGTAAATAAAAAGACAAAATAATTTTGAGTTATAATAAGAACTACGAAGAAATTCTAGAAAATGAGCTGAAAGAGATATTAATGAAGGGATGCATAGAAGGGAGATATTGAAAAACGGCTTAGTATTTTTCCTAAATTTCAAAGAAGTTTAAAAAGTTAACAATAGCATAGAAAGAAATTTAAGGTTATAGAGAAATTAAAGTTAAATTAAATGACAGGTGGCAAATGACATAGGCAATGAATGATTTTGGGTATTATTGAAAGAGGCCTGGATTGGGAATGGAGTTTCAAGAATGGGTCCCATGTATCATTTACCTGCTGAATGGTCTTGGGAAAGTCATCTAACCTATTCAATATAATTCAACCACTAATACCACTAATTAACTGCACATTTGTTTATCTAAAATACAAAATACTCTGTTAGGCATTGGGTGAGAGTGGTCAGAGAGACGAGCAAAGCATGGTTCCTGCATTTCTTGCAATGTGGACCTAATATAAGGCTAAAAAGAAACTACATCATAGAAACATAGATTTAATTTAAAAAACAAAAAAGAAAGAAAGAGAGAAAGAAGCTATATATACAAAATTCCATGTCTGCTAATCTGACTTTTAATCCCAACTCTGTAGCTTGTTTGAGCTTGAATAAATCTCTTAACCAAACGATCTGATAATACAGGTTGAGGTAATGGTCTTAAATATTCTATGGATTCTTCTTCCTCACCTTTCTACCACTCACCTCACTGTAGGCTGGAAGTGAGGAAAACAAGGAAGAAGAGAAATTCTGAAACTTCATTTTTAAGGCAACCAGAAGAGTTCTGCTTTCATCCATTCTAATATTGAGTTTTCTTATAATATTAATATTTTATGAGCATGAGCAAAGAATGGTGCATGTAGCAAATCTTTGAAACCCACTGATTGGTTAGTTGGTTTTGTTGAAAAACGTAAAAGAGTTATGAAAACTGTGTAAGACTGATGTTCCTTCTAATGACTGAGGAAGCTTGGGAGAGCTGTAGAATAATTGCAAATGGTCTGGACAAAAAGGCACGAACCAAATAAAAGGCACGAACCAAATATTAGCCATTGGTAGAACATATTGGTATTAAGGTGAAGATATGGATAGAGAGAGAGATGTAATACATGCATAGATGTGCAATTTTAATTTTTAAGATACAAATGATTCATGCTTATGACAGGAAAGCTCAAATAGTATAATAGATAATAATGTGAACAGTAAATGCCCTCCCTCCTATCATTTGTTTCAATTTATTGTATATTCTTTCAGAATTTTTCCATACCTATCCTAATAGATTTATGTAGTTTTTCATACAGAAAGGGAATTATACTGTACATTCCATGCGGCAATTTGATCTTCTCTCTTAATATACCTTGGACATGTTTCTGTATCAGTACATATTGATCTACCATCTTCTTTTTTGGTACTGCAAAGTATTTCATTATATGAATGCAACAAAATTTATTTAACCAATCCACTGTGGATGGACATTCATTATGTTTTCATAACCTGTTTTCAATTGTTTTTCTATTGCAAAGATGCTGCCACACACACCCATTACATTAGCAGCTTTGAGTATATGTGGGAACTGCTTTTGCAGCTGCTGTGTCATGTATTTTCCCAATCAAAAGATAATTCAAATACAAACACTCATGGAAACTTTTGACACTTAAAGAAGATCCTCACACTAAAACCGTTTGGTAACTACTGAGTTAGAAATTCATTTTAAGCTTTAGTTTAGCATATGCTGTTTGAAGTGTAACAGGCAATCAAGTTTGTTAACAAATGAGATAAATAAATGCCCTTATCTGAAACTCACCAAAATTGATTCATTGATGCAGCAAACTCATTTTTTGAGCACTTATCCTGTGCTCCGAACTGTTGATATAGGAGTGACATGTGGTTTGTGCTTGTGACACTTGTGCTACAGAAGGCCTAGAGACTGCCGTGCTAACATCAATTGCAGCGCCACTGTAGCAAGTGCTGGCATAGAAGAGCTGCTCTGCGATTTTACTATTGTAATGTAAACACTGAAAATATGAACTAGAGCTGCTGCTCTCTCTACCAATGTATGCAGTGCTTCTCTAGGCATTTTCAGGAACTGTTTTCTGTAGGGAAAACAAAGAGAATTTGGCAAATAAACTTCAGTTTGTATGTATTTTCCAATCATTTCCTATCTGTGGCTCACATATTTTTTTCTCTAAAATAAAGGAAGGATTTATCTTTCTATTTTTACCTCTCTAGCAAGTCCTCTGCTCCTTTATTTATCTTTATGTGCCCTTTGAACACGGCAGAGGTTTATCCTTGCAAATGTCTGTCTATGGTAATTTCAGACTAACATCTGACAATTTAGCCACTTACACTTCACTCTCCAAACCTGTGCCTCACTAAATGCTACTTAGTGGCTTTTCTCTGGTCAAGAGACACCATTCTGGCTTTCTTTTCTGGAAATAAGAAATGGAGGCTATCTAGGCACAAGTATGTCACTCTGGTCAACGAAGCTTTGAAATGCATACATCTAATATAATTAAAATATTAAGTACTACAATTTATTAAATCCTTACCATTATAAGTACTTTACCTACTATGTGCTTTATGTGTATCATCATATTTAATTTCCATAACAAGCATTATCTCCAGTTTACTTATGAGGAGCATGAAGCATGGGAGAAGGTAAGTCACAAAATCATACGACTTGCAACTAATGAGCTCGATTTAAGTCCAGGTCTATCTAATTCTATTTTCCATACTGTCAACCATTATACTGTACTGCCTCCACAGGTAAAGGGTGTTTTGAAATATGGATAATATTGCTATCTCTACACCATGTGTGAAAAAGCACCAAATATATGCCTCTCACCCTTCCTCCTACCCCATCCCCACAAAAAAAAAAAAAAAAAAAAGAAGCAACATTTTTTGAGCTTAAAAAGAAACCTCCTGCCTGGATGCCATGAATAGAAATAAAGTTTATTTTGGGAGGAAGGTTTTGAATATATTTGAAATATTTAAGTTTTATACCTGCCTTCCAGTGTAACTTTGCCGTCTTAGGGTCTTTATGGATACTGAGTCTCATCTATTTTTACCAATTTCCGCAAAATTATGCTGGAGGAACATGCTAATGCTAACAAAGGAGCCAGCTTGACAGAGCCCCAAGGAAGAAAAAAAATTATCTATATTAAGTAGTATTAGTCTAATCCTACATCCCAAAATGCCATACTAGGATTAACCACTCTCCATTAGATAAGCAGGAAATAAATTAGCAATGGAAGACTTGGCCCAACCTCTCTGCTGGAAGCATATTATTAAGAGACCATGCCCAATAGTATTAGGGAGATATGTGTTTGACTATGATCTTGAAATCCAATGGGAAATAGAGTGCCAACTGGCAAAGTTTCTTTTTATTAGTTCAGCCTCTCTTTCTTATGTAATGCAGTGTGGGTAAAACTATACATGTTTCATAAAGTCAGTCATCTAGTATAGACTGTATCTATCACTGAGTTACAAAATCTCCTGCAAAATCTTGCTCTAATATAATCCATCTCATCTTATTGATTCACAATGTTTTTCTGAAAAATAATAATTTTTACTTTTTGTGCTCCATCCAACCAAACCATACTTCCATAAAATTCCTTTCCTCTTTCATTGTTTGTACACACTCTTTTGATTGTTTGATAACATCTGCACATGAGAGTGTAAATTTCAACATTGTTGATGTTTCCAAATGGTTATAAATTCCAGCTGTTTGTTCTTTTCTCTCCAGTGGAGATCTAACATTACAAAGGAAAAGAGGAAAAAAGAAAATATAACTAGTCCCCTACTGTCTCATTAGAGAGGAGATAAATTGGATGGTAAAAATTCTATTAGCAATTACATTTTTTAGAAATCAGAAATTCTCAGCAAGTGATATTTAAACATCCCCAGTTGCCTCTATCACTTTGAGGAAGGGATGAGATTGGTGAATAGAGCCTGGTTATGTAGAAGATTCAGATAACACACAAAACTCCATGCCCCAGAAAAAAAAAAAAAAAAAGCATTGTACATATGTAGAATTTCATGAGAGGCATTCAAGAACATTTATAAAGTAAAACACCAATTACTTCATACATGAGGCCCTCTACAGCTAACAGTTCCTGTTCTTATTGTTCTCTAAATAAATTCTGCGCCAGCTTAACCTTTTGGTAAGAAAATAAGATTCTACAATCTTCCTCTCCCTTTTTAATTACTTAAGCATTGTTGTCTTGTTTTAATTTAGCAGCAGGGAAGAAATGCTAACGAGAGGCATATGTGAATCAAGAGGTAGGAGGATGCTACCATGTAAGACCCCTATACAATCACCTAGCCAAAGTTTAATACTAAGAAATGTTGTGCCAAATAAATGCATGAGGATAATAAACAAGGAATCTACACCATATAATAAATAAACCTTAAACAACCAAATAATAGTTGAACTTCTACTATGCTAATACCATTGCCTTGTTTTGTTTTTTTTTTTGCTTTTTTCTCCCAGAATGAGAGTAATTCATTGTTTTTCTGAATATGAAAGTATTAACATGCTCATTATAGAATTTACTGATATTTGAAGGTAACAAGAAAAAAGATATCATCTATGATCCTAACACCTTTCAGGGAAAAATATAAAACATTTTCACTTCTTTCTAGACTTTTACTGCATACATCAATATATAGATGTCTATTTTCTATTTTAAAATGGAATTACAATATGTAGTTGCCTGTTTTTTAAAAAATGCAAGTTTGAGTAGCTCTACACTTTCTCCTATCAAATATAATGGGTGCCATAGATTTCTTGTTAAGGATTTATCATTTATTATATATGTGTTATTATTTATTATAGATTCTGACTAATTGACAAATCTCTTATCCATTCTTCTATTTGAAAATATACAGTAAATTGTTATTTATAGTCACTATATGGTACTATAGAACACTAGAACTCATTCTTCCTATTTAGCTGTAATTTTGCATCCATTAAACAAACTTTGTCTATCCCCCCTCCTCCTGTACCCTTCCCAGCCTCTGGTAACCACTATTCTATCTTTACTTCCGTGAGATCAACTCTTTTGGCTTCTTCATCTGGGTGAGAACATATGATATCTATCTTTTTGTGACTGGCTTATTTTATTTAATGTGATGTCCTCCAAGCTTATATATGTTGCCACAAATGACAGGGTTTTATTCTGTTGTATGGTTGAATATTATTCCGTTGTGTATATATACCACATTTTCTTTATCTATTTATCTGCCATTGGGCACTTTGGTTGATTCCATATCTTGGCTATTGTGAATAGTGCTGCCACAAACATGGGAGTGCAGGTATCTCATCAATATACTGATTTCCTTTGTTTGGATATATACTCAGTAGTTGGATTGCCAGATCATATGGTATTGCTAGTTGAATTTTTCTCAGGAAGCTTCATTCTATTTTCCATAATGGCTACACTATATAAGAGTTCTCCTTTCTCTACATTCTTACCATTCTTACCAGCATGCTATTTTCCATAATGGCTACACCATATAAGAGTTCTCCTTTCTCTACATTCTTACCATTCTTACCAGCATGCTATTTTCCATAATGGCTACACCATATAAGAGTTCTCCTTTCTCTACATTCTTACCATTCTTACCAGCATTTGTTATATTTTGTCTGTCTTTTTTTTTCAATTATTTATTTATTTATTTATTTATTTATTTAGACGAGTCTTGCTCTGTCACCCTGGCCAGAGTGCAGTGTCATGATCTCAGCTCACTGCAACATCCACCTCCCAGGTTCAAGCAATTCTCATGCTTTAGCCTCCCAAGTAGCCGGGACTACATGTGTGTGCCACCATGCCCAGCCACCATGCCCAGCTAATTTTATATTTTTTGTAGAGAAGGGTATTCACCATGTTGGTCAGGCTGGTTTTGAACTCCTGGCCTCAAGTGATCCACCCGCTTTGGCCTTCCAAATTGCTAGGATTACAGGTGTGATATTTTTTGTCTCTTTGATAATAGCCACTCTATCTGGGGTGAGATGATATCTCATTGTGGTTTTGATTTGCATCTCCCTTAGGATTAGTGATGTTCAGCATTTTTTTCATATACTTCTTGGCCACTTGTATGTCTTTTTTTGTGAGAGATGCTTATTCAACTCATTTGCCTATTTTCAAATGAGATTATTTGGGGGTTTGTCAGGTTTTTGCTATTTAGTTGTTCGAGATCCTTGCATATTCTGGTTAGTAATCCTTTGTCAGATGAATACTTTGTAAATATTTTCTCCCATTCTGCTTGTTGTCTCTTCACTTGGTGGATTGTTTCCTTTCCTTGCTGTGCAGTAGCATTTCAGTTTGATATATAACCCCGTTTGTCTATTCTTGCTGTGTTTTTGAGGTCTTTTCCATAAAATCTTTGTCCAGGCCAGTGTCCTGAAGTGGTTTCCCTTATGTTTTCCTCTAGTAGTTTTATAGTTTCAGTGTTTACATTTAAACCTTTAACCCATTTTGAGTCAGCTTTTGTATACAGTGAAGGATGGGGGTCTAGCTTCATTCTTCTGCAATGAATATCCAGTTACCCGGAACTATTTATTGAAGAGACTGACTTTTGTCTAATAAATGTTCTCAGCAACTTTGTCAAAAATCAGTTAGCCGTAAATATGTGAATTTTTTTCTAGGTTCTCTAGCCTGTTCTATTCGTCTGTGTGGCTGTGTTTATGCTAGTACCATGTTATTTAGCTTTGCAGTATATTTTGAAGTCAGATAGTGTGATGGCTCTGGCAATCCTTTCTGCTGAGGATTGCTTTGGTTATTCACAGCCTCTTGAGGTTCCATATTAATTTTAGATTTTTTCCTATGCAATGTCATTGCATTGCATTGAATCTATAGATCACTTTTTGTTGTATGGTCATTTTTACAATGTTAATTCTAATCCATGGGCATGGGACGTCTTTCCATTTTTGCGTCCTCTACAATTTCTTTCATCAATGTTTTTAGTTCTCCTTGTAGAGATCTTTTACCTCTTTGGTTAAATGTATTCCCAGGTAATGATTTTGTAGCTATTGGATATGAGATTGCTTTCTTGATTTCTTTTCTCACGAGTTCATTGTTGGTGTATACAAATGCTATTGATTTTTGCATGTTAATTTTGTATCTTGCAACTTTACTAAATTTGGTTATTGGTTCTAACAGCTTTTTGTTAAGAGCTTTTAGGGTTTTCTGTATAGATGACCATGTTCCCACAAACAAGGAAAGTTTTACTTAGTCTTTTCCTCTTTGGTTGCTCTTGTTTCCTTTCTTTTGCCTGATTCCTGTGGCTAGGACCTTCAGTACTATATTGAGCAAGAGTGGTGAGAGTGGGCATCCTTGTCATGTTCAAATTCTTAGAGAAAAAGCTTTCAGCTTTTCTCAGTTCAGATGTTAACTGTGGGTTTATCATATATGGTCTTTATTGTGTTGAGGTACATTCCTTCTATAACTAGTCTGTGAGGGGTTTTATAATGAAGGGATACTGAATTTTATCAAATGCTTTTTCTTCATCTATCGAGATTATTTATCCTGTTTATGTGATTTATCATGTTTATTGATTTGTGTATGTTGAATCATCCTTGCATCCCTGGGATAAATTCCACATGATCATGTTGAATAGCTTTTTCATGTGCTGCTGAATTTGGGTTGCTAGTATTTTGTTGAGGATTTTTGCATATATGTCTATCAGGGATATTGGCCTCTAGTGTTCTCTGATTGTTGTGTTCTTGTCTGATTTTGATATCGTAGTAATGCTAGCCTCATATAGTGATTTTGGAAGAATTCTTTCCTCTTCAGTTTTCTGAAAAGGTTTAAGAACAATTGGTATTCATTCTCCTTTAAATCTTTGGTATAATTCAGCAGTGAAGCCATCAGGTCCTGTACTTTTCTTTGATGGGCTTTTATTTTTATTACTGATTCAATCTTGTTATTTGTGATTAATTTGGTCAGGTTTTCTATTTACTTTTGGTTTAATCTTGGTAAGTTGTATGTGTCCAGGAATTTATCCATTTCCACTAGGTTCTCCAACATGTTGGCACAAAGCTATTCATAATGGCTTCTAATGATTCTTTGTATTTCTGTGGTATTAGTTAAAATGTCTCCTTTTTTTTCTTTTTTTTTTTTTTTCGTTGAGATGGAGTCTCGCTCTGTTGCCCGGGCTGGAGTGCAGCGGTGCAATCTCTGCTCACTGCAAGCTCCGCCTCCCAGGTTCACTCCATTCTCCTGCCTCAGCCTCCCAAGTAGCTGGGACTAGAGGCACCCGCCACCACGCCAGACTAATTTCTTGTATTTTTAGTAGAGACGGGGTTTCACCGTGTTAGCCAGGATGGTCTTGATCTCCTGACCTCGTGATCCGCCCACCTTGGCCTTCCAAAGTGCTGGGATTACAAGCATGAGCCACTGCGCCTGGTCCTTATAATGTCTCCTTTTTTGTTTCTGATTTTATTTATTTGAGTCTTTTCTTTTTTAGATAATTGTTATTATTTCAATTCTTTTAAATTTGTTGAGATATTTGCAGCCTAACATGTGGTCTATGCTGAAGAATGTTTGATGTGCTGATAAAAGGAATGTGTATTCTGCAGCTGTTGGATAAAAAGTTCTGTAAATGTCTGGTATTAAGTACATTTGGTCTAAAATGCAGTTTAAATCCAAGGTTTCTTGGATTTTTTGATTTTTTTTGTCTAGATAATCTGTCCAATGCTGAAAGTGGGATGTTGAAGTCCCCAACTATTATTGTACTGGAATCTGTCTCTCCCTTTAGGCTAATAACATTTTCTTTATATATCTGGGTGCTTGGCCTCGAGGTGCATATATTTTTGTAATTGTTATATCCTCTTGCTGAATGGATCCCTTTATATAATGACCTTCTTTATCTCTTTTTACAGTTTTTTACCTAAAATCTGTTTTATCTGATATAAGTATATCTACTTCTGCTTACTTTTGGTTTCCATTTGCATGGAATATCTTTTTCCATCCCTTCATTTTCAGTCTATTTGTGTCTTTACAGAGTGACATAAGTTTTTTTGCATGCAGCTGAGTCATGTTTTTTTATACATTCAGTCACTCTATAACTTTTAAGTAAGGAATTTAATTTGTTTACATTTAAGATTGTTATTGATAGTTGAGGACTTACTCCTGTCATTTTGTTGTTTCCTGGTTGTTTTCATATCTTTCATTTCTTTTTCTTTTCTCCCATTTAAATCATTGCAGTTTGTTGGTTTCCTATAGTGAAAGCGTTTGATTCTTTTCTCTTTTTTTCTCTATCGATCTGCTCTACCAGTGAATTTTATACTTCTGCATGTTTTTGTGCTGCGATTATCATCTTTTTCCTTCCACATGTAGGACTGTCTTAAGCATTTCTTGCAAGGCTGGTCTGGTGGTGATGAATTCCCTCAGTTTTTGCTTGTCTGGGAAATACTTTATTTCTCCCTCATTTCTGAAGGGTAGCTTTACTGAGTATACTTCTTGGTTAGCAGTTGGTTTTTCTTTCTTTTTCCTCTTTCAGCACTTTGAATATATCACCCAATTCTCTCCTGGTCTATAAGACTTCTGCTGAGAAGTCTGCTGAAAGTCTAATGGAGATTTTCTTACACATGACTTGACACTTTTTTCTTACTATTTTTGAAAATTATCTCTTTGTCTTTTACTTTTGACAAGTTGACTATAATATGCCTTATGGAGAATCTTTGGGGTTGAATCTATTTGAGGAACTTTGAGCTTCCCGAATCTGAATGTCCATATCTGTACCTGTCTGTTTTCACACTACTATCAAGAACTATCTAAGACTGACTAATTTATGAAAAAAAGATGTTTATTTGACTCACAGTTCCCGAAGCTTAACAGGAAGCATGACTAGGAGGCCTCAGGAAACTTGCAATCATGGTGGAAGGTGAAGGGGAAGCAAGCACATCTTACCATGACAAAGCAAAAGAGAGAGACAATGATGGAGGAAGTGACACACACTTTTAAACCATCAGATCTCATGAGAACTTACTCATGATCATGAGGACAACAAGGGGGAAATCCACCCCCGTGATCCAATCACCTCCCACCAGGCTCCTCCTCCAATTCAACATGAGATTCAGGTGGGGACACAAATCCACACCATATCAATATCTCTGTTGAGATTTGGGGATTTTTCAGCTATAATTTTATTAAATAGGTTTTCTATGCCTTTTTCCATCTCTCTTCCTTCTAGAACTCTATAATACTAATAAATAGTTGTTCACTTAGTGGTATCGCATAAGTCTTGTGGGCTTTCTTCACTACTTTTCTTTCTTATTTCCTTTTTTATTTCTGATTGAGTAATTTCAAATGACCCATCTTCAAGTTCAAAGATTCATTCTTCTGCTTAGTCAAGTCAGCTGCTGAAGATCTCTATTATATTTTTTATTTCATTTACTGAATTCTTCAGCTGCATGATTTCTCTTTGGTTCTTTCGATATCTATCTCTTTGCTACATTTCTTGTTCATATTATGAATTGTTCTCTTGATTTTGTTAAATTGTCTATCTGCATTTTCTGATATCTTGTTGAGTTGCCTTAAGATTATTCTCTTTAATTCCTTTTCCAGCAATTCATAGTTTCCTTTTCATTGGATCTGTAACTAGACAGTTATTATATATTTTTGGTGGTATTATATTTCCTTGCTTTTTCATGTTTCCTGTAGCCCTGTGTTGATGTTGGTGTCTGTGCATCTGGTGGAGCAATAACTTCTTCCACACTTTCTACAGCAGCTTTTGTAGAGAATGACTTTCACTTGCAGTTAGGTTTTAGGTTGCTGGTTGGGAAAGGTATAGTGACTGTTTTTCCAGGTAGACAGAACGGTGTTCTTAAGCTATATTCAACTTTAACAATAACTGTGCATGCCTCAGTGGTCTAGGCTATAGAAGTCTGTGGCAGTGGTGCTGGTAGAATAGGTGATTAAGTTCCTCAGTGGTAAGGGCTTTGCGGGGGGGTCCTTCTGTTCCCATTTCCCCCCCAGTGGAAAGTCTTATCTTAGGGTATGCCACTTGTCTGATCTGACATGACCTACAAGCAGCTGCAGCAGTGCAGGGTTCCAGGTGCAGCACTAGGAACATCTTTGGGGCCTGTGTCAAGACTCAGAGTCAGTGAACCTATGGTAGCACCTGGACTTTAGGATTCAAGTTTGCTCTCTGTGGCAGAGATGAATGTAGGTTGCCCACAGAGCCAGCATCTGTGACTCTAAGGCACTGCCTAGAAGCTCAGGCCCTGGAAGCTGGATTGTAACTGTGATTTTACCCCTGGGAGACTGGGAACAGTACTGGGCCAACTCTAGGGAAGAAAGTGTGCTCTGGAGGTTTGGGCCTGGGGAGCAGGGTATGGCTGTAGTTGAGGAACCTGAGCCAATAAGTCTCAGTGGCAATGTGGGTCACAGGGGATGAGGTGCTACATAGTGTGATTCTAGACCCTGAAATAGTGAAGCTCAGCTGTATCCTAGACTGTGTTAGTCCAGGTGCAGCAGCAGCAAGTACTCCAGAATGGCTGGACACAGCTGTCTTTTGGGCCCCAGGAGATAGGGAGCAGCACAGCAATGACTCCACTCCCTAGAAAGAAGGGTATCTCAGCAGTTCAGACTCTAGGAAGCGGGTCCAGCTCCAAGGAAGTAGAGTACTAGAGTTATTTGGCCTTTAGGGTGAGATGTCTTAGCTCAGCCAGCGCTCTGTTTCCCAGGGATGCGAGGTACTGCATCAGCTCAGCCCTAGGATGCATAGCTGTTGAGTTCGGGCAAGGAAGGCAACATTTTCTCAGGGAACAATGTGCCTTCTTCAACTCAGGCCCAGGAGTGTGGCTGCTTTGAACAGCTCAGGTACTATTTCCTTAGCAGGCAGGGTGCTGCTTCAGCTTAGGTACTAGGATTTGTGGCCACTCTGGGCAGCCAAGGCATAGCTTCCTCGTGTCGGGCCACTGCTTCAGCTTTGCCATCAGGAAAGTGGCGGCCAACGTACTTGCACTGGGTGGCCATAGTATTGTTTCTCCAGGAGGCAATACCACTTCAGCTCAGGCACAGAGGGATGAGACTGTTCTGGGATGCCTGGTGCTGCTTCATACCCAAGGAAGCTCCCTCAGCTGCCTGGAGTTCACACAGGTGGGGGACCCCAGTGTTGAAGACTATAGTTGTCCAAGGTGCTGCTTGGGGCAACCAGGATCCTGTTGCTCACCTGTTCCCTGTAGGGAGAAGTTCCTCCTGGTTCCCAGCTGATCCCAGCTGTGGGAAGAGGTGGTGGAGGCCAGGTACTTCTTTCTGTTCTCTATGTGGCCATGCTGAGTTTCTGTGCTCTCCAGGGTCTCTGTAGCTTCTTTAATGTATGCCGGCACTGTCCTTTAGTTATTGTATTAAAATATACTTTATTTGTTGTTTTGGCCGTCTTTGTTGGGGAGATGAGTGCTAGGAGCTTCTAGTTGACCATCTTGCTCTGTCCTCCTCATTTTGCATGTTTATGAGAGTGCTTGATTTCTAAGAAATGTTTTTCAGCCAGTCAGCCTCAGGAAATGTCTTAGTTGTCCCTGAAGTCACTGAGCAGCATATTTTCCAGATGCCTGTTCAAACTCGCTGTGCATTAGGGGGTTATCTGTTAAGAGGAATACAACCCACATAAGTGTGTCCCATTTTTAACTTTTAACTTCAAAATAAAATAAGCCCAAATGTATATATTCTGTTTATATACCTAGAAACACCCTCTCCTTAAAGATAATAACTTGTTCAGCCATAGAGAAGAAAAGAATGAGAATAAAGATTTCCCTCTAAAGGATTAAAATTAGTAATTGTTTGTTTATTTGTTTTGCAATTCCAAGAGATGTAAACTAAATGGACATAAATTGGTAAGGAAAGATTTAGCAGATGGCATACTTCCTTTTAAAACAGGTAGCCAAATGAGTCTATCTTCCTTCTTACTCAAATACCACTGAAATCTAGCCTCTTTACTTGACTAAATGAGAAGATCACTATCTTCCTATACTGTGGGGTCCTGATAGGATCCTTGCTGTTTTTCTTAGCCTAGTGCTCTTACACACAAACAGACAGCACCATGGCTGGGAAATTGAGGTCAGGAGGGAATATGCCACTCTGCCTGCCAGGCTCCCTAGTATGTTATTTCACCTGCTGGGTACAGAAACTTCTCTCCAGAGTTCAACAGAGAAAGTGCTTCCGTGATTAATCACATACAAGTTCCTGCACCCAGGGGTCACTGAGTGATGATTCTTTGACACACACCAAGAGAATCCACCATATAAAGGTGATATTACTGCTGCCATCAACCCTCTTGGTACACATTATTCTAACCTATAGGTTCTAACCATAGCCAGCTTGTTTTAATAAGATTTCAGAAGGAGAATCAACTCAAAACTGCTACAACTACTGTGAAAAACAAAACAAAACAAAAATTCCTCCTGAACTTCCTACCCTCCTCCGAAACAAAATAACTCAGGTTTCTCTTAAGTTGACCTTGTTTTTCCTATTGTCTTCCATTTTCTTAGTGTTATCTTTTGTCCTATTTTCTATTTGAAAAGACCCTGAAACTGCACTGTCCACAGAGCATTCTTGTTCTCACAGCCTCCAACATGCCATGCATGTGCACCAGTCTTTATTCAAACTCCCACCATCACCCCCAAAGAGCCCCCCGTCAGGAAGCCAGAGAGTTTTGTTGATTAATAAGGCAAACATTGACTGTGCAGCTATCTCATTTCATGCTGAACACCATGCTAGGTGCCAGGGATAAAAGAATAAGCAAACCACAAATAATTCTTACATTCATGGAGCTTTCAGTATAGCGGAGAAGACACTCACTTTGCAAACAACCTTTTATTAAAATATGTAATAAAAGCTGTGACAAGTGTAGAATGGAAAGATTCACTCAGTTTAGAGAAGGCCTAACCAACAGGTCTTTTTCTACTCAGACAAATCTTGGAAGATGTCCTTGATGAGATGATCTTGCTAACAACAATTAATCCCAGAATAGTAACAATAAAAAGAAAAAGGGAGCTATTGGAATGTACGTAACACTTTTCCTTGTTTTGTTTTGGTTTTTTTGTTTGTTTGTTTTGTTTTCTGTTTTTGAGACAGAGTCTCCCTCTGTTGCCCAGAATGGAGTGCAGTGGCATGATCTCAGCTCACTGCAACCTCCTCCTCTCTGGTTCAAGAGATTCTCATACCTCAACCTCCAGAGTAGCTGGGCCTACAGGCGAGCACCACCCACTCCCAGCTAAGTTTTGTATTTTTATTAGAGATGGGGTTTCACAATGTTGGCCAGGCTGGTCTCGAACTCCTGACCTCAGGTGATCCGCCCGCCTTGGCCTCCCACAGTGCTGGGATTACAGGCATGAGTCACCATGCCTGGCCATAACACTTTTTCTTTAATGATTGTACCTCTAGGATGGCATATCAAAAGTGGTGTTATTATCAAATAATTCAATAAGTAGGTACTCTTGGAAAAATGGGTTTAAAATTTAGAGATGCCAAAATGCACATTTACATACATTCTGCAGTGTATATGTTTCTATATTTGTACATTTATCTACCACTCTTCCTAGGATGACAGAGAGAGATGGTAGTCAGTAAAGCCAATGTCTTCGATTTTATTTTATTTTTTTTTTGAGACAGAATCTCACTCTGTTGTCTAGGCTGGAGTGCAGTGGCACAATCTCTGCTCACTGCAAACTCTGCCTCCCAGGTTCAAGTGATTCTCCTGCCTCAGCCTCCCGAGTAGCTGGGACTACAGGCGTGCACCACCACACCCAGCTAATTTTTGTATTTTTAGTAGAGACAGGGTTTTGTCATGTTGGCCAGGCTGGTCTCGATCTCTTGACCTCGTAATCCGTCCACCTCGGCCTCCCAAAGTGCTGGGATTACAGGCGTGAGCCACCTTACCCGGGCATCTTTGATTTTTATCAGAAGATCTGATTACAGTTTCTTACTTGGTAGTTAAATATGAGTTCACTCTACAGCATGGTGAAGCTGTGACACCGGAATCAGATATACAGCATACCAACCCCCTTGCCGCCATCTACTAGCTGTATGATCTTAGGCAAGGTAATCAACTTTGAAGCCCCGGTTATCTTTACTTTAAAAGGAAAATAATGGTTTGTATTGTAGAAAGTTCCTGTGAAAATTAAATGAAAATATTTTATAATAAACCTTTGCATAGCGTTTAGTATGTCCCAGATACTGTTCCAAGAACTTCCCAATATTTAATCAATTTATCTTCATAATAAATCTATGAAGGTTTTTTAGTGAGCTTTTAATCACATTTTATATATGAGGACATAAGGAAGCTATTGGGCCAAGGCAAACAATTAGTAAGAGGCAAAGCTCAGATTCAAACCCAGAACTTAAGCTCTCAGCCACTTCACTCAGAAACTTTGAAAAAGTATAAAGCAATGAATAAAATGTTTGATAGGTTGTAAGCATTTTAAAATGTTAATTACTTTCAATATAGTTAACTTTTTAATCCATATTCAGGTGAATAGTCATTTCAAATTTCCTCAGACTAATACATTTCTCCAGGTGGAGATTTAGATCTCTTCTTCCTTTTCCTTCATTTCTTATTCTTCCTCTTCCATCAAAATTATCATTTCTTTCTCTCATGTGCATTCTTATAAATTCCACCTAAAAGATATGTGGCATCTCCTTATCTTTAGTTACAATAGAAGAGTACACAAATCAAGATGACTATTAATATTTATAGATTTGCATAATATCTGAATTGAATATAAATATGGCTTTTAGCAAAAATTCTAAAAGCTGTGTTGACATTCTGGAATAATTTTTCAGTCATTCCTCAAGAGTGTTGAGATTCTCATACATAAATTCATCTTTCATTGTCTTCTCCACTTGGAAGTTTTTATGTTGGCTTATGGAACAGAGTACATATACTGCCCTGAATTTTATGATGGTGCTGTAATAGGCCTTTTTAGGTATATGCAAGTGTAGCACGAGGAATGCCCACTCTGAGGAGCAGCATGCTTTCTTTCACTTTCTCAGGGAAAGTCAATTTCACTGAGATACTATCCCTTATTCAACATCACACACAAAAAATGGGAAGAATGAAGTCTTTTTTGGCATTGGCAATGATTCTGTATTAATTTAGAATTGGATGTACTGCCACATATTCAGAGAACTGAATACCCCAAATGTGATATTGGAAAATACTATTTCAGGCCAGGTGTGGTGGCTCATGCCTGTAATCCCAATACTTTGGGAGACAAAGATGGGAGGATTACATGGGCCCAGGAGTTCAAGACCGGATCAGGTCTCTATGAATAATTTTAAAAATTAGCCATGGGGGTGTTGCCCACCTGCAGTCTCAGCAACTAAGGAGGCTGAGGTGGGAGGATCACCTGAGCCTGGGAGGCGGAGGCTGCAGTGAGCTGTGATTATACTACTGCATTCCAGCCTGCATGACAAAAGAAAAGAAAAGAAAAAGAAAAATACTATTTCATATATTGAACAAAATATCTCACATTTTCAAAATAATAATAGGGATTATTTTCATAAGGCCTCTTATTTTCCAACAAGTTTAAAATCAGTTGAACAGTCTCCACACCTCCCTCAAAAAAGTCATTATGAAATCATAATTATGACATGTAAAGGAATTGTTTTTATATATAATGCCTATATATTCTTTAAAAGGAATATTTCATTTCCTTTTAAAATCCAATGAAGTGTTATCTCCTCATAAAAAGTTATATAATTTTAGTCCTCTTGAAAAAGATTATAATTAATCTGAGGTTTCAGGCACATACTTAATCTATTAGTAGAAAAATTTCCCATCTTTACTGTAATTATCTTGAAAAAGTTTGAGAAGAGACTTTGAAAAATCTTTAAGCATACATTAAAGTATTTTGAATATTGCTCTCTTTACTGAGATCAGAACAAGAGGAAGTACACTCTTAGCTGCAGTATGAAAGATTTAGGCTAAAAAGAGAAATGGCCTCCAGTAAAGTTTTTACATCATGGAATTTTTTTTTGTCAGTGCAAATCACAGACCCTCTGTGTTAAGGGCTTCACAATAGAATTTTCACCTTTCAAATACAATTTAGGTTTAACACTGCTTAGAGATAAGGCGTGAACTGAGTGACATCTTAGCTTCGTTTGATCCTTCACCTTGAAGGACAGACTACAGGGGACCATAATGGCACAAATCTTGAGTGAAGAAGTGAAACCAATTTTGCTAAAACATCTGAAATATACTCTTCCTAAATAGTAACATCTGGTGGTACAGAATGTCCCAAGGAGTCTTTGTTTCCAGGAGATTTCTCAACCCAGATTTTTGCCACCCAAGAGGCTTAGGTAATACAGCTAGGGTCAGAGAAACGCAGCCATCCGTCCAGCCTCTGGGCTGTTCTTTAAATAAAATTGCTTCTCTAACTCTCTTCACTCTCAAGTTTTGAATACAATGCAGTTTCAACCATTGCTATTGATACTTTTCTGTTAATTAAAAATAACAAATGACATTGTTGTCTGAGAGGAGTTATGCTCTCAGTAGTAGATGCCACCAGAGCCTGGAAGTCACAGACTTTGGGGAAAGCACAACTCTGCTCCCCAATCAGCAACATCTGTGATACGAAAAGGGGACTCTGGAGGTTAAAACCAATTTGAGCTTGTCAGTCTCTAGGCAAATGCTGCTGAATCCTCAGGAACAGCTTGTGACGAGGGAGTGTTGAATGGAAATAAGCTCAATCAGCCTTCTGGTTTGGATCATTGAGAATACTGGTGTTTAAAATTTTTTATTTATTTGTTATTGTTCTGTTTCATTTTGTTTTGAGTTACATTTGGGTTGAGCTCCTTATTCCCCGTCTGGTGTCTCTGGAAGAAATGTGTATTTCTGTGAGATATATTTCCTCCCGTCTCCAGAAATCTTCATGGAAGAGAAGTTCATTGCTACCATCTGTACTTGCTTTAGAAGAGCTTTGATTAATAAGGACCACCCTATTGTTCATTTGTTTGACATGTGGAAATATTTGTAATCTGTTTCTGGAGAGAGAGATTTCAGCAAGGAATTGGTTTGACTTTCAAACCCACGTTGCCAATGAAAACCAGCCTCCTGGATCCGGAGGTCAGTGGGGGAACAAGCAAAGGTGTTTTATTCTCCCTTCACCCCCTCCCCCAAACACCAACACCTGTTAGAAGTGAGATTAAAAAGATCCTGTTGGAACTCTGAGACAGAGACCCAATTCCAACCTGAAAGAGGCTCTGATGTATGGTGTATAATGAAAGCTGGAGACTGCTCACTGTTACACATCATTATCATTCAGATCATGAAAGAAAATGAAATGGTTCAAGCAGATAACAGGTGTTTTTATTCTGCTTTTCAAAGATTCTCTTAAACAACGATTCTCTTAAACCTGATCTCATGGCTTTTATTTAAGGGTGAACACCCAATTGTAAACATAGGACAGATGCATTCTCATGATGTCAGTAATAAAAGCATGTATAAAGCAGCATGTGTATTCTGGAAAGCTAACTAACCATTAAAACCAAGAAACATAGTCTGGCACAAATCTGATTATGTGTCCAAGAGGACTTGATTGTATGCAAATAAGAAAATGTAATGAAATAGGAGAAGGAGAAAAGAAGGGAGAGGGAGGAGCCAGAGGGTCGAGGGGGGGGCTGTTTCATGTTTGTGACGTGTTAGCAAAATCAGAAAAAGGTAAAGCTGCCAAGATCATCTGAGAAAGGGGTTAGCACAGCAAGCAGAAATGTAAGCAATTTCGTTTGTTTGTTTCACTATCTGTTGTATTACAGGCTCACCTCATTGCATTTTTATCTATTAGTTATAGACAATGAGGTTGTACACAAGACACACACAGGAAAAAGGAAGAGGCCCTGTCTTTCTTTAATCAGAGTTCAGATCTCATTTGTTACGATGTACATCTATTGTGTTTGTAATTGCTGTGATCATTATCATAAGCATTAGGTATAGCTTGCTTGAGGAATTCAGGACCACACATTGCTCATCAGAATTCTGTATAAATAAAATAGGATGCAAAGGAATTTTGATGGAGTAAACCTTATACAAGCTAATCTAATAGATATTTGTTGTAATTTTTCATTTTGTAAAATTACAGCAAAAACATAAGCAATCTCTCCTAGATGCACTGTAACTCAGAATGCTCATTTTTTAAAAATTTCTTCCTTCTCATAGCAGGTAGCATCCTTTATTAAATGGGTCACTGTATTAATTAAAGTAAATATAAACCATTCCTTACTGTACTTGATAAAAGTTTTTGTGTCTGAGGAAAATATTTGTATGTATATGCATATAAAGTTTACACCTAACATTAGCGTACAAACCACATTAATTAAGATGAGTTCAACAAGCAGTTTAAAACTGGGAATCTGCTGTTCGTGTGCCTAGACTTGTACTTAGAAAAAATAGAAGGCATAAAAATGTCAGCTCCATAGATTTGCTGCTAAAAGACCCTTGTTCACTCGTGCATAAAATACAACTGCCCCCAAGGGTTTGCACGTTTACAAACGCAAATTAATTTTTACCTGCCCAACTATAATGGATTTCAGAACTGAACAATATAAACTAAATATGAGATCATTTTTGATATCTCTGCTAAAGAAAACCATAATGCATGGTTTGGGATCCTAAATTATAGCTGGATTTTTTGCTCTTAAGCGTTCATTAGTTTACATGGTAGGGGCCAAAGAAATAAAGTAGCAACAGTTTGTACCAATGTATGACTTTCTATTTCTTTGGATCAAATAGGAAGTGATGTGTGGACTTAAACTGTTTTCAAATGGTCTCTCCAGTTCTGTTAGAAGCAACGTTCAGACTCAACTGCCAAAATTTTTCTTCAGTGTGAAAAATGCTGATTCCATGGGCTTGTGTTAAAATATAGCACACACACACACCTAATAATCTAATGTCCTATCTATTGTTGGGTATGACTGTGTTAGCTTTCCATGTTGTGAATTATCTGGATTACAAACCCCTGTTCTTTTTCTTTCCTTCTCGGTATCTGTGTAGTGATAATTTTCCTGCTCACTGGTGTATCTGCTACTAAAATACAAATGAAAATAAAAGGAGAATATAAAAGAGACACCTCCTACCTCTGGAAGGAACACAAAAAGCACACACATTTGTACCAGTTAGCAGCCCTAAATATCTGTTGAATAAATGGTTTTAAACAGTTCACTGAAATACATATTTTGAATCTGCAAGTATATCCTGGAACACAGAAGCTGTGTGGGTTAGGCAGCTACAGTATAGCTCTAAAATTCAGAGGATCCCTTCTATTTTTGGCACAGAAGACAGTCACATGGCTATGAAACATGAATTTGGATGCCAAATGAATAACAAGCTTGGAGGCTGAGCTCCCAGTGACTTCAAACATCTGTGAAGTGAAAATATCCCTGTACCAAGGCGTGCTACTGTATTGAAAACAATTACTGTTACTGATCATTTTCTTGCTTTAAATAAAGTACATCTCTTCTCATGGGAGCAGGTGTAAGGGTGACTTTGTGAATCTCCATTAGTCAAATCACAAATGGACATCCTTCCCTATTCTTGTAAATCCATGCAAACGAAATTACAACTTTTAACATCTCAAAAGAAGAAGTGTGCAATTTGTTAGCAAGAAAGGATAAATTTCACCTTCCCACTTCTCCAGGATTTATAGTAATCCGAAATCAAGAGAGCACAGACACTTTGAAAATCTGCCCTTTTAGCCCCTGCTTTTGGTATATTAATGACTACAAGATGTTGGACACATATTTGAGCAGTAAGAAGAACCTGCTTCCCAAAGGGAAAAAGAAACTGGGAACAGACCCAGAGAAACAATAAGTTAGTGGACAGGTCTAAGAAACTCTGAATATCAGCACGTTCCAAAGCTTAGTAACAAAGCTTAGACTGTCACGTGATCTTTACATGAAAGTCAGCCCAAACCCTTTCTATTATTATGACATCTAGAGCATGACTTATTTTTCATAAACAGATATTTTTCTTACATTGGGATTTATCCTACGATGCTACAATTAGCATTCTGCCATTCTTTTTTGTCATAGTCGTACAATGGTTTGCTATCTACCTTTAAAAAATAAAGAGTTAACAGAGAAGGGAAATTTGTATTAGGTCCTGCATTGAATTTAGGTTCCTCTTTAAAAGATGCAGTAAAACAAAAATGTCCTTCTTTCAAAATGCTTATTTTGGATTTGAAGAGCATTCTCACCAGGTACCATTCTTTCCTTCTTTTACTTTTCTTCCAATTGTCTTACCTTTCCTCCACACATCGGTGATGTAGATTAGCACTGGCCTCCAAGCCCCAGGCATCAAAGGAATTAGGTCAGACCAGAAGAAATCAGGTTGCAGGCAAGAAAAAAATTTTAATAAAATAGAAGCTATGCCAGCCTGGAGCTCCTGTACTCTTTCAGGCAGACTAACAAGCCCTGGCCTTAGATGTAACAGTATTAGGTAATTGATATGTGGGAGAAAAGCAGAGATGTTTGAGAGACCAAAGATTTGTATAGTATTAGCGCATGATGATATGTTGAATTTATTTAAAGCCAGTCTGTACGTAGTGCTCTGATGGGCTTGGTGCTCAGCCCTAAAACAACTGCAATTAAAAATAATTCCAGGAAAAGAGAAAAGCTCTAGTGCAATATCTGTTTGCTATAAATTATGAGTTTTTAAAAGTCACATTGTATTTGTATTCCATCTGAGATTAGTGGTCTTTTAAAGCATATATTAAGTGTACACAGAAAATTAATTTTATGTTAGCATGTTTAATGCTTACTTACACAAACAGCATATTATCTTCTTTTGAGTTATTTTAAGGACAAAAAATAGAAAGAGATTGTATTGGAAAATGTCCATACTTAGTTCATTCTCCAGATGACCATTTTAGTTGCCACTATTACTGGCTCCAAAACGATTGGAGGAGTAATTCAAATTCAACCTATCACATTATCCAAGGGCATTCTATGAATAGCTGCAACCCAGAGCAAGTTCTGGCAAAGATGCAAAGGCAGCGTATCAAAGTCAGCAATAACATTCAGGAGTGTTTTCCAGAGTTGGCGAATGCAGATGAGAATATTTATATGACATCTCTCAAACTATAGAAAGTATTTTGGGAAAGATATTTTTCCAAGTCTTAGATTAGCCATTATAGCAATTTAAAGGAGGTTTTTTTCTTTTTTGGATGATGAAACAAACCTTTGGGTGATGCCAGTCACATTCACACATCCATTTGGGTGATGCCAGTCACATTCATCCATTAAATGGGAATTTAATCCTCTCAGCAGCCCCATGAGGGAGATATTGGCGTTGTTAGCATCTGCATTTGTGATGAGAAACTGAGGCACAGGCATTAAGCAACTTGCTAAAGACCTCAAAGTTAGAAGGTAGCAAAGACAGAATTTGAACTCAGGAATCTGAGTGAATTTCTAGAGGTTTTCCTCACTACTGGAAATAGTTTTAAAGTTTTAAGAAAGGGCCGGGCACGGTGGCTCACGCCTGTAATCCCAGCACTTTGGGAGGCTGAGGTGGGCGGATCACAAGGTCAGGAGATCGAGACCACGGTGAAACCCCATCTCTACTTAAAATACAAAAAATTAGCTGGGCACAGTGGCAGGCGCCTGTAGTCTCAGCTACTCGGGAGGCTGAGGCAGGAGAATGGCATGAACCTGGGAGGAGGAGCTTGCAGTGAGCTGAGATCACGCCACTGCGCTCCAGCCTGGGCGACAAAGCAAGACTCCATCTTTAAAAAAAAAAAAAAAAAAAAAAAAGTTTTAAGAAAGGTGAAGCCTCTTTGGTTTCTGAATGTAGTCAATCTCAGATTCTGATAGCTCTCAGACATCTCTTCAAAAAGGATCATCGGTAGATCATTTTAACCAAGGGAAAAATATTATCCTACTTAACATGTATTGAGAAATTATTTCTACAAAATATACATAAGTTTTTCATGCATAAATTCATGTAATACTCACTATAAGATATACAGTTACTCTCCCCGGTTGAAGAAAGGGAAACTGATGCAGAGAAAAGTTGAGTAATTTCCCTTAGGTTAACAGGTAGACAGAATAAGAGCCAGGATTCAAGCCCAGGAAATCTGGTTCCAAAGGCAGTGCATGTAACCACTAAGCTTTATTGCCTCCACAAGTCATTATTAATTGAATCATTATATCATGTTGTGTTTTAAGGAGTGGAGTTTTGTTAAATGATTTTGTGAATATAAATGATTACCAATAATTAAGGACACACTTTGCATATACCATGCTTTTTGTCTAGAATTATGGTGAATTTCCTCTTCA
This sequence comes from Pongo pygmaeus, assembly GCF_028885625.2. NCBI lineage: Eukaryota > Metazoa > Chordata > Mammalia > Primates > Hominidae > Pongo > Pongo pygmaeus. The sequence continues at coordinate 148,724,693 of NC_072373.2, read as the reverse complement.
CCATCTTCTCTTACAGTTCAACTTTAATGTTAGCCTTCCCAGATCCACCTCTCTAACTTAGAAGCCTTTCTACCTTCATAGCATGGTGCTATCATGTCATGTATCACATAATGTAGTAATGATATAGTTAACTTTCTCTCCACTTGGACTCTAAGCTCGCTGGGGGAAGAGACTCCATCTTCTATGTCTTTCTATCACTAGTAATATTACTTGTTATGTAGCAGCCACCTAAAACAGGTTGGATTTACAAGTGGATGAAAGAAGAAAATAATTGATAAATACTTAGTTGCAATAGATGGATAATTGGGTGAAGGATGGATAGATTTATTGATGGATGAATACATGGATGGATGGAAATATAAAAGAATAAGTGACATACACATAGGAAACATACGAGTCAGTCCAATGTGTGTGCCAGTTTTATATAGACAGAGCTTCCTGGGTGTATTTCTAAAAAGAGGAACTTTAAAACAAAAAATTCAGTCATTTTTCTACCTTATCTTTAATTACTGTTTGTTTTTCTATTGTTTTATTTTAATGGCCATTAATGATGACTCAGTAAGCTGGTGATAAATTTGTTCTTGGACGTTTTCTCTACCTTTTTTAATGCATATATCAAAGTTTTTGGCTTGATTTCACTCCTCTTAAGTAAAGGGGACTTTTATTCCTCTAATTACCTTTGAGTTCCTGCATGAACGCACTGCATTCCTGACTCCCCAGATGCAGCCCTCCACTCCCCTCAGCCGTTTGCCTAGCAGGTGCTACTTGAAGGTTTGGCCTCTAGAACCCCTACCAGATTTAGCAATGAAAGCAGCACAAAATCCTAAGCCTACTGTCAAGTGTGAATCCTCTACTTCAGAACAGATATATCATCCTGGCCCCAAAAAGAAACAGACCACATAATATTTCCAATATTGTAATAAATTCATCCACTCCAAGTATTGTGTTATATTTACTCACCAGGCAGAGCAGGAAAAAAAATGTTTTTGTCATCGATAACCAAAGTATTGTAAGAAAACATTAATTTCACTTAAAAAAAAGACGTGGAAACTGTAGGCTATCGTTATGGATGCCCTTATGGTATAGCTTATAAATACAATATTCTACTAAGAATGTAATTGCTAGAGACATTGCTCCATGAAAGATGTGGGGTTGTTTACAAGACAAAAATGTCATGTCCTCCTTTGAGGGTTGTTTTGGATGATTACTTATCAGGGTTTAAAAATAAAAAGGCAAATAAAGATTGGTCTTTCTACTTGAGGTCAGTAGTTCACTGATTTTTGTCAAGAAAAGGAGTTTATTAGATTTCCTTTTACACTATCAGACAGCTTCTCATTTTTTATGTGATAGACTATGTAATTATTTTTCACGGTGGTATGTTATCTCTGTATATACACACATACACATACATATTTACCCTATGACACTGCATTTACTGTGGAAGTGTACCAAAATCTATTTAAGATGCAAACATCAACGAGGAAGGAGAAAACGAGTCCTATTACCACTATGTGTAGATATCTGTGAAAGTCGCCTAAAGACCAATTGATCAAATACAAAAATCATCACAACTGCTAAAGGCTGCCAACATAATCTTTTAAAGCAAATGCAATAGTAGATGCTGTAAAATGTGGGTTACCAAAGCATTCTTTACCTCTGGCTCCCCACTCTGTGCTGTCTCATATTCTTGCAAGTCTCATTGGAATGCTTGGTAAACACACTTCACCTTTCTTTCTTCAGTTTCAGGGTAGAAAGGGTCCCTTTAACTCCTGAAGACAGTAAATCACAGTCTGTGTGGTGGTTCTCAGAAGACACTGAACTGGATGCTCTACATAGCACCCTTGCCAAAAGGGTTCGGAAATGACTTCCAGCTTCCCACAGTAATAAAATGGCACTGTTCGGCATCTTCGAGGTAATAAAAGTGAATTTTTTCCATTCTAGTAAATGAGAAGAGAAGCCTGGTTGTTTTAAAAACTGATTTAAATTCGTGTGTTTTCCTCACATTATAGAACGTGATATGAGCACACTTAGGTGAACTTCAGACCACCTCAGAGCATTACCATCCGCAGCTCTCTGGGGCGGAACAGGATGTGCTGGTGGGTGGTGCAAGGGAGGCTGGAAGGATGGCCAGGTGCCCTGGACACTGCCGCCGTGAAACGATAGGTGGCGCTCTCCCCTCTGAGTCCTTGTGAACGATCTCCGAACGTGCTCTTTGGAGGATATTATTTTGCTTGAAGGAAATGTCTTGGACGTTCATCAGTGTTTCTGGCACTGTTTAACAGCTGCTGAGTCTCATAGCAGACTCTGGCTGTATTTTGGTGATGGGAAAAGCTTTAGAAAACAGATTTCCTGTCTTTAAGGAGGAGGCTTATGTTAGGCGTTATTGTCATTTGTATACAAGACTTTTTATAATTCGATTTCGCTCTCCTCCCAGTTGCAAAGGAAAATCTTTTGTCATTCCTATTTGACTCATAGGGTCTAGGAAGAAGTTTGATCATCTTCCATTTCCCATCTGGTTATTCATAAGACACCTGCATCTCTGTGATTTCTCCTAGACTACACAATGCTACCAACTGACAACAGACGTTGTATAAAGAAAGGCCACCTTTCAGAAAAGGAACCTGAACATTAAAAGCTTGTCAACCAAACACACGGGATATAGCTTTTATTCCTTATTTCAACTGCACCAGAAGTGGAAATTATAACTCTTTTAGCAGAAAAGACAAGATTGATACTTTTTACATAGAATCCAACCCACATTTGTCTTTGTTTACATGTTGCAATTATAAGGCTATTATAAACAAATTAGTATCACGGAAGAATTTTGAATGACTTGCTGATTTCAACTACTGCCAAATACCCTCATCTACTCATCACATTCTTAAATAAGAGGCACCAGTGTGTGTGTGTCTTTGTTAAAATTACTCAATAGTGGCCTCAGTAGTTACAGACTAGTCCATTAATTTATTAAAGAAGTTCAAAAGATTATTACAAAAGAAGCAGGATGTAGACACAACCAGCTTAACAATAGTGGGGAAGAGAGGGGTCCCTAACAAAAGATACGATAAGAGGAAAGGGAAATATCACTGCAGTTCATAATGATGGTTGGTAAACAGTTGAGTACATGCTTTTAAGTTTGGACAGCTCGGTTCAACAAAGTAAGAATTAGCTGTAAATGCTAATGCCTTTGGCTTACAAACCCTCCCTGTGAGTATGACCCAAATCAGAGCATCTGACTTCAGTGGGTGACCATCTGCGATAAAAAGGAGAATGTTTCCTTCTGGGCTAGTCCTGAAATACTAATAGAGGCAGCATTCCTGCACATAGTAGGAAATCAATAAATAGCTACTGAATGGATGAATACATGAATAAACATTTGAAGAACAGTATCTCCTTTTTCTTTTTCTTTTTGTTTTTTGTGTTTTTTTTTTTGAGACAGAGTCTTGCTCTGTCGCCCAGGCTGGAGTACAGTGGTACGTTCTCAGCTCACTGCAAGCTCGGCCTCCCGAGTTCATGCCATTCTCCTGCCTCAGCCTCCCGAGTAGCTGGGACTACAGGCCCCCGCCGCCACGCCAGGCTAATTTTTTGTATTTTTAGTAGAGACCTTTAGTAACAGAGTTTCACCATGTTAGCCAGGATGGTCTCGATCTTGTGACCTCGTGATCCACCCACCTCGGCCTCCCAAAGTGCTGGGATTACAGGCGTGAGCCACTGTGCCCGGCCGGTCTCCTTTTTCTTATTGCTAAAACAGAAGTAATGTTACTTTCAGCAAATTTGTAAGGGTAAAAACAGTTACATTCTTGATCTTTAAAGTGCAATATATTTATCCCCCATATTTCTTTTTTTAAATATAGAAACTGTACTGTATATACCCTGAACAATCTTCTTGCAAAAAGAAAAGAAAAGAAAAGAAAAAACACAAAATTTAATGGCCAGCACATTCATCTCTACCTCTTACATTAACAGAGACTTGCTAAAGAGTTTTTATGGTTATACTTCAGCTTGTTCCCTGCGTGCTACCTCCTCTGTAACTTGACTTTAAATTATCTGTTTATCTTCTCATATTCCAAATATTATTGAATACATGTAGTAGATTAAATAATCAGTTTGCTTTGAATATTCTTAGTTGTGATTTCTTATTTTAACATTCACATTTTGCATCCAAATGGTATTTGTCTTCATATAATTGATAAAATTCCATTTATTCATTCATCTAACATATATATTGGTTGAATGCCTATCATGTATAAGATAACCTACTAAATGTAGAGATTCACCAGAAGATAGTCAACTTCTCTTCATTCCACAAATTCAGAGTTCCCTAATACTACGGGTTTACTTTAATTTGGTCAGTGGTGCCAAGTAGTCATATAGGTGAAATATTTCCTTTAGAAGACTGGTACTGAAAGTTGTCCATTCTTAAGAAGCATCTTTGATTATGTATGTAGTAAAACAGGTTCTGAAATTAATTATCTTAGAATTGGGCTCAGTAGACCTGGCATAGATCCCAAGAATTTGCAGCATTTCTAACAAGTTTCCCAGGTAATTCTCAGGCACGTAGTTCTCCGAACGTGCTTAAGAATTACTGCCTTAAAATTTAAAGAAAATTTTCCTTTCATGCCATGCTATATTCTACATACAAAAAGCATCTTCCTTTACTTTATTATTTTTCTATAAAATACAATTTAAATTTTCCTGAATTACATTTTATAATTACAACAAAATCTGTTGCAACCCATGCAGACTACTATACAATTCTTTATCCCTTTAAATGGAGTAGAAATAAATGAAGAATGCTAAATATAATTTCTTTAAAAACTCACATTTTAATCATAAGAAAAATACTTTAATTGCCATTATGTGACTCTAAATTGGTAAATCATTATAATGATAATTTATAATTTTGGTTCATTAACTTTACAAAATATTGTTCAAAAGTTCCTACAAGGTGCTTTTTCTTTAATACTTTATTTTATAATTTTTCCTTCAAAATATTTCATTAGATCACAATGAGTTTTTCATATGATTTTAGAGAATAGTAAGATAAGTGATGTTTTCCTTCTTAGTAATACTTTTTGGAATGGATTCTACCTTTTTGGAATGGATTATTTCTCTGTACAAGTCCTTTCAGCAATATGGCACCATGTCATAGGTGGTGAACATAGTGACATTATTTAAGGTCAGGGTACAGAGAAAATATATTACTAGGCTCTATTTGTTGTATTAGGGTCCACCTTTCTTTCACAGAAACATTGGCTTGTTATTTCATAATTTGAGTTCGAGAGTCGGTTTTCTTGCTTCTAAGGTTGGTAGATCATCTCTTTAACAAGATTTGATATATTTCTAATCTTTTCTAATTTGAATATTATCATAGTGTGATCTGGCGATTTTTAAAAAATATGTCAGTAGTGCCCAAGCTGCATTAGGAGATTTCAGCTGATATTAAATTAACCCTAACCACCACCTCCAGTCAAATGTGGCACCCGTGCATGACAATATCACACCCACTTTTATTATATTTCTTCTTTTTTAAAAAAAATGTATTTTAAGGGGCTCACTTGAAAATAACTCATAATAATAGGCAATTGTGAAATGTTGTTTCATTGAGTGCTCTAACCACATTCACCTGAATAATCTAGCTCTCTAAAGGCTGAAATCTATTCTAGCTAATTGGAATACATAGTGTCCAATGGTAACTACCAATGTATGCTAGGTCTCATCAAAATGGAATGAACCAGAATAACTGCACACTCAAGCAAAAAAAAGGAATAGATGTCCATTTTTAAAGTTTTAAAAGGCTGAAAAAATTGCAACACTATTTTAAAATATACACACTTCCACATGATAATATGCCCTTGAGCCTGCAAATCATTATAATTAAATTTTGTGGCAAAAACCCTCCACTGTTTCTGTGGTGGCATTTCTGCCATGTTTCAAATTAGAACTCCTATAAATTTTGAAATTGAACAAACAGGAAAATAGAAATCTCACCGGTCTGTATTCAGACCTAAAAAATGAATTTAAATAAGATTCCAGGCCGAGCGCGGTGGCTCACGCCTGTTATCCCAGCACTTTGGGAGGCTGAGGCGGGCAGATCACGAGGTCAGGAAATCAAAACCATCCTGGCTAACACGGTGAAACCCCATCTCTACTAAAAATACAAAAAAAAATTACCCAGGCGTGGTGGCAGGCGCCTGCAGTCCCAGCTACTCGGGAGGCTGAGGCAGGAGAATGGCGTGAACCCGGGAGGCAGAGCTTGCAGTGAGCTGAGATCGGGCCACTGCACTCCAGCCTGGACGACAGAGTGAGACTCCATCTCAAAAACAAAAACAAACAAATAAATAAGATTCCAAATCAAACTTTCTAACTTGCTGAGGTTGATACATTAATATCTGATTTCCAATATGTAGCGATTTAACTAACCAAATCCATGTTAAAATAGAGTCTATACTTTGATCATTCCTTTTTAAATGAAATCATGATTATTTTGACACAATTCTCTATACTGAGGTATCCATTTCCTCACTGGAGTTCTGAGAGATGCTACAAATAAATAAAATTTGAAAGGGTTTTTCCACAAATGATGAGGAGGCTAAGAATCCAGGAATGCAATGCACTAGACTGGTTGCAGACCAAGCAGCAGAACTAAAGCTCAAAAGTAGGTGAAGGAACTTTCTATCAATAACTGCAATAATAAAGCGTAAAGTAGAGCATATTTATACTTCTGGACTGTTTCTTTATTCAGCAACCTTATACAGAAAGTCTTCTTTAACTTTTTTATTATTATTATTTATTTATTTAGAGACAGAGTCTCGCTCTGTCACCCGGTCTGGAGTGCAGTGGCCTGATTTCAGCTCACTACCACCACCGCCTTCTGGGTTCAAGCAATTCTCCTGCCTCAGCCTCCCTAGTAGCTGGGATTACAGGCGTCCACCACCATGTCTGGCTATTTATTTTTTGTGTTTTCTTTTAGTGGAAACAGGGTTTCACCATGTTGCCCAGGCTGGTCTCGAACTCCTGACCTCAAGTAATCTGCCTGCCTTGGCTTCCCAAAGTACTGGGATTACAGGCATGAGCCATTGCACCTGGCCATTCTTTATCTTTTTAAATGTCGTAGCTGTGTAATTATAAATATTATGCAAATATCTACTTATTTGCCAAATGACAAATCCAAAATACCAAGCATCATGAAACTTTGGAAAATGCATAAATATCTCTAGGACAGTATTTTCAAATGATGCATAGAGGTAAATACGCATGCTTTTGTACCATGGGCAATGCTTCAAAAAATGGATCTTTAAATCAGAAAATTCCTTGAGGAGAAGTCTGGCCCTGGCTTTGAGAATCACAAATGCTGTAGTGCAGGATAGCAGACTCACATAGTGGTTTTTAGTCCATCTAATCCCATCAGACTGAATACCTCTAAGTATGTTTCTCACAGTGAAAACATCTGGTCTAACTGCCTTCTCTGTCTTTTAGGAATATATTATTAGAAAAGAAAAACATTTTTGGCCTACTGTAAGCAGTCAAAGGATTAGATATAATTATAACTAGGCAACAGTTGTTGTCCAGCAAGCCTGTAATTGTAATGAAAGTTGATAATCCTTTCTTTTCCTTGCAAATCCTAATTTACAGATGTTAGAAATTTAATCAAAAAAAGGAAAATCAGAAAAAAATAGAGGCAACCTAACCTGTAATCTACTTTTCAATCCCTCATCAGTAATGCCAAAATGAAAACAGATTATTGAACTAGGAAAGGATTTTGTTAAGAAAAATTGTCTTTAAAGCATTCTATTTGATAACATTAATATCACAATTCTCATCAGCATATTGGATACCATCCTCCCTCCAAAGGACTTCAATCTCATTTGATGTGTGTCTTTTACACTTCAGTTTTCTGAAAGGCTTGTTTTTGTTTTAAGTAGTTTATCTATTCATCCGTGTATCTAAATATCTTCTAAAACTAGAGGGAAAAAGCCTTTACAAATACCTTACCAGAAAGCTCCCACAACAATGAAAGCAAATAGAAATTATAAGAAAATAAGTTCATCTTTCCTGTTTGAAACCAGGAACACTTATTCCCTTTGAATTGATTTCAGTTCGGCATGATTTTTCATACGTTTTCTGAGTTTTCTCAGGGTTCTTTTGATAATGAGTAAAGAGCATTGTTTTGTCCTTCAAAGTTGCAGAGTGATGTTAACACAAGGAGTTTTGTTTTGAAAATCTTTATCTGGCATAATTATACATTCTGTTCAGTACTCTATTGACTGGAAGTAAACTGTTTCTCTCCTTCAGTTGTCGTGCTTAGGGTCTAAAGGCCAGACGGGTCCAGTAGCTAAACCTACAAAAGAAGCTCTCCTAGGTCGTTGGTAGGAAGTTCAATATTATTGCCTCCCTAATAGCAGCTGCTTCTGTTTGAACTCAGGGTTATGAAAGATGAACTACATTAAATGGTAAATCGTTCAATATCAGCTGAGTAAAAGCACTGTGGTGTATTTCCCTGCTTAAATCACCAGCATCTGTCTTCTCACATGCAAAGAGTTGCTCTTAACAATCATGCAGTGAAACCCTGACAGAAGGGCCAAGACTGAAACCACACAGAAAACCTCAAATAGCATCTTTTGGGTTTTCAGTTGGCAAGTAAATGATCATCAGCAAATATTCCACAGTGGAACCAAAGCTCAACATTGCATTTAACGAAGCCATAAAATATTTAGGAATGCACAATCCCTTTAGAGCCTCATTTTTTTTCTCCTATTATGTGTTTATTCTTCAGAAGAAGAAAAACAACTGTTTAAATTATGTCCAGCTAATACCTTAGATTTATTGCAAAGCCTACAATTTGCTGGGTTTGTTTTACTATTGATCCTCGTCTTACTTATGGAGGATGTGAACATCATAACTAGAGATAAAGCTCATACTGATTCAAAACTAAAATTGTACAATAATGGATGCCTAAGGTAGTGTTTCAAGACTGCTACAAAAATTAGACCCTGTCATAGACTTGCATTAGGCAGCAGAATAATCTCAAGTGGCAATGATAGCTATAAAATCCCTCTCTCTACATGGCTTAGATTTATAGTAGAATACTCATAACTGCAAGCAGTTACTATGAGACAATGGTCTTTCTTTACCTTTATACTGCATGGGCTTTCAAGGTGCTTTGCTCCACTGTGGATCTGTCTTGCCCACGTGAGTATTTGAGCTATCATGACAGTGTCATATTAGATGCCACTATCATGGCAAGATACTGAAGGTAACCACACAACATCTCAACTACATATTCTTTTTTTTTGCCTCCCCAGGATATACAGCCCTGTGATAAAAAAGCAAATGGAAATCTAGAATTCACTTTTAGGTTTCCAATTAGTTGCCTCTTTTTGGCATACAAAAGACTGCATTCAAAATTTGGGAAGAAAACAGAGTTTAATTGCATAGATCATGTTCTACCAAACATTTTTTTTATGGCATGCTTATTTTGAAAATGTATCCTGTCATGTCATTCCCACACTCATCTCAACTGTGAACATACTACCTCTATATACCATTGAAAGAGGATCTATAAAATTTTCTTAATAGTTTTACTTACAGACTTATTTTATTCAACACTTGAAGAATTTTCTTTTAATTTATATTAAATGAAATCATAAAATTGTTTTATATTAATCATAAAACAAATGAAAATTTCAGGAAAAACTGGTTTACTAACATCCTACTTATCACAAAGATACCTGAATCCTTCCAAAAAATATCCACATGTTTACATCTCTTAAACTTCTTTTTTTTTAACATAAATTGTATTATTTTAAGAGATATAAAGATGCATTTTATCATACAAACAATTTTTTTTTTTTTTGAGACAGAGTCTCATTCTGTTGCCCAGGCTGGAGTGCAATGGTACGATCTCAGCTCACTGCAACCTCCACCTCCTGAATTCAAGTGATTCTCCTGCCTCAGCCTCCCAAGTAGCTGGGATTACAGGCACATGCCACCATGTCCGGCCAATTTTTGTATTTTCACTGGAGACGGGGTTTCACCATGTTGGCCAGGCTGGTCTCGAACTGCTGACCTCAAGTGATCCACCCGCCTCAGCCTCCCAAAGTGCTGGGATCACAGGCGTGGGCCACCAGGCCCAGCCAAATGTATTTTTTCATTGCCTTATTAATTAGTGCCTATATCAAGTATAACATCACAGAAAACCTTATATGCACAAAGTCATACTATTGTTTAGGGAAGAAACAATTATACTCTTTTAAGAAATTATAAGAGTCTGGAAGACCATCTTATTGTTTGACTTTGCGCAAATTATCAGCTGTGCCACCATTTTCTCATCAATATACTGAAAATAATAATACCTATCTTACATATGTGTGAGAATCAAATCAAATCAAATACATACAAAGTACTTATCATAATGCCTGGAATATATTAAAGCTTTTAGAATAAGCAAAATGTTTGTTTTTGTCCCAAAACATATACAATGTATTTCAAATCTATGCTGTGTCGTGTTTCATGTTTCCTACAGCCTCCACACTGTTCCCTGCCCCTTTATGCATTTACTAAAAAGGCTCCTTTCACAGCTTCTCATTCCATGTGTTTTATCCACTGGAAATCTTTCAGAGACCAACCATTGAGACCAACTTGCAAATATATTAACAGAAAACATATATAGCATGTGGTTATCTCTTTGGGGGACATGAATAGACAAACAGAAAATGTCAGTGTGTCGTGTTTTAGAAGAAATATAAATCTTCATGAACTGCAGGACACAGTTTTGCTAACATGAGGAAGGAAAGACAACAATTTTGACAAAATTAAACTTAACCCTATGGGATAAGGTTATCCCCATGTTACCTGCTTTTAGGATTATATAGGACTGTACTCATATTCAGGTCAAACTAAAGATAGCCAAATATCACTTAGTGGCATTAGAGGGTGAATGGAGCTGGCAGGCAGGCATGCCCAGGACACTTTCTAGAACACAGATGCAGGACCTATACCTACTATTCAATGCTGTCTTGTCATTGTATTAAAATATACACATCGCGACGGCCCAGAATGTTCACTGGTTAAGTGAGGCCCTAAAACTTGAAAGGATCTGTGTAACTAAGAGGAATAAAAACGAGTCAGTCGTAGGGACTCTGTAACTCAGATTCTGAATACTGAATAATAATCTAGCATAAGTATTATACAATATTGTTCAGCGCATTGTTCGACATCATTGTCAATCAGTTTACTCTTATTTTCTTATTTCCTTAATAATGTTATACACATATATGTACTGTATAAATAATGAAGATAGAAGCGTCAGTGTTTCATGTTAAAATGTTAACTGAGATGTAAAAACGAACCAAGTAATTAATCCTTGCACCACTAAGACGAATTTCATCACAGACAACATCATTCAACAAGCTATGTCATTACTGAAGCAAAGGTTAAATTGCTCTTTTTAAAAAACATAAAGCCAATCTTCAAAGAGCTTTACAAAAATGAAAGAACTGAACAATCTTGCTCACTCTCATCCTGAAGAAAAAGTGTTCAATCTACCAACGTATCAGGCTTTCTATATAGTTGGTTGTTCTTATCTATAATAGTTAAGAAGCTACAAATGACAATACATTTTAGCATTATATTGCACACTTCATTTCATAAGGACACTTCAATTTCTCTTCATTTCTGGAGGAAGATTAATTTTGTCACTGAACATTCCAGGCCCAAGTTGCTTGAAAGGAGTCAGTGACACACCAACGTTTATGGAAATCCTGAGCTCCAATGTCAGAGAGCAACCCAAAAAGGATGATGCATCACTCTGCAACTGCCATCTGTTGAGTGTTTTCCCGACAGCTGTATCTGTTGACCATCACCAGTGCAGATAATCACAGGAGGCACGAAGAAAGTGCACAGCCATCAGACACAGAGGAAAATTCCATGTTCGTCTGTGAAACAACATTGCTTTTAATTGCACCATAATGATTTTCTAACAGACACAATGGTATGTAGTGTAGTCTTAGAGCTGATTTAAAGCACACAATAAACCACAGTGCAGCTGAAAAGCCAATTGAGACTTCTTACTGCCAGGAAGGTTTTTGTCTTACGTGAATACTTAAGAGTATTTTGCCAGCTACTCTGTCCACAATCCACTTTTACCAAAAATAACTGCCTCTATCATTGTGCCTGGGCAATTTTTAAAAGAAAATGAACATTTTTATTTCAAATATCAATGAGGTTAAGCCTTGGCTTTATTTTTAGTCTTCATGATAGACAATCCTAAGATAAGACCACTTCATCAGGTGGGTGATGGTCCGAAGTCTCACTCTCCTGACTTTTTTAAAACCACTTAATGTTTTTATTCTTACCCTCCAGTGTAAAAGTCTGCCCAGTTACCTTCCGACTTTACCTCTTTCAAAACATTCTCTGACATAGCAGTTGCAAGGGTATTGAGATGGTGGAATTGGCTGGTCAGACATTGAAATCTTTGGTTTCTTCATGGGAGCAATTAATAACACTAGTAGCTACTATTATTTGAAGACCTGCTATGGAGCAGTCCTCTTCTCAGTACTTTATAAGCTTCAACTTAAAAGATTCCAGTCAAAATGTCACCTTGTGTGAAAGTTTAGTACTCTGTTTCTGGGAATTCAGCTGTCAGAATATGATGGATTAATCAGCAGAGGCTTTCTAAATCCCCTAGCTCCATTCCATTCTGGAGCATAAAAGAATGAGAGAGAGACAGAGAGAGAATAAAAGAAAGAAATTTCAAAAGATCTATACTTTCATCCTTTTCATTTATTTTAATCATTATTATTATAATACTCAGTGTATGTTGACCCTATCACATATATACACACAACACAATCACATACCCATGCATGCGTACACACACAGGCACTTATATACTCTAAACTCTCATTTTTTTCATTTACTACCAGTTCTCACTTATTTGTGTACCATCTTGTAGCTAACTGTTACTAGTACTCTGAAGTGTGGCAGCAAGAGCAGATATTAGAACCAATTAAAAAAAAAATCTGTGCTAAACATGCATTAGGTACACTTGGGCTTATACTCTACTTTTCAGGGGAAAAAATATGTACCAAAATGAACCCCACATGCCTATGCCTGGCCCATGGCAAGTTTCATGGCTGACACTCCTATAACAAAAGGCACAAATGTTTTTCTCCTACTAGTCTGAATTCAGAAAGCAAGGGACAAGGAAAAAATTTGCCATCCATTCTCCACCAGGCACTACAGTCAGAGATCTGGGAGAACTGACCTTGGTTAAAAAATATAAATCCTTACTTTTTTGTCGGCTTTTGTCAACTGCTTCAAGATCTCAACTGTGGGCTCTAGAGCAGGTAGGGGGGTCTGAGTCACTCCATGTTGGGTACCAGAAACTATAGGGGAGAAAAAGTAATACATTTACCTCATCCATTGCAAGATTCATGGCTAACAACCATATAGCAAAAGGCAGCTTAACAAAAGAAAATACAAATTTATTTATTTATTTATTTATTTATTTATTTATTTAAGGCAGAACCTTGCCCTGTTGCCCAGGCTGGACTGCACAGATGGAATCATAGCTCACTACAGCCTTGAACTCCTGGGCTCAGGTCATTCACCCACCTCAGCCTCCCAAGTAGCTGGGACTACAGGCATGCACCACCACACCCAGCCAACAAATTTATTTGACCAAAGTTTCATGTGGCATGAAGACTCAAAGACCTTCAGAAATGAAGACTCAAAGACCCAAGGAAAACGGTGTATTTTTATGGACAAGTTTGATGAAGAATAGATAGTCATGTAGAATTATGGTTGGACAATAGGGTGGTTTGACCTAATGATAAACTGGGCAGAACTTAGCAAAGGGGGTTTGCTTAGATTCTTCTTGGCCTCCAGGTATAGGGCAAGACACCTGTCATATGAGGGTCTTGTGACCTGTTTACAGGGGAGGTAGGTCAGACAACTTCCCTATAACCATGTTTCAGGGGAGAAAGGACAGAGAAAGTTAGAGAGGCCCTTCTTGCTTCTATGGTTTTCTCAATTTCCTTCAGGTTAAAATATTCAGTAGATAGTGAACTCGAGTTGGAAGAGGTGAGTCCGGTCTCAAAATGGAGGTAAAACTGATGCCCAGTGGCCCCAAGCCCGATTCCAGCTGTGGCCGTCACCGCCGGGAGCAGAGGATCATGATCCAAAGGAACCAGAGTAGTTCAGAAAACTGTTTATTGGTGTTCCGAGCTTTGAAACGACAGATGATAGTTTAAGAGAACATTTGGAAAAATGGGCACACTCACAGATTGTATGGTAATGAGACACCCCCAAAGAAAACGTTCCAGGGGGTTTGGTTTTATAACTTACTCTTGCGTTGAAGAGGTGGATGCAGCAACATGTGCTCAACCACACAAGTTGGTGGGCGTCTTTTGGAACCAAAGAGAACTCTTTCTAGAGAGGAGTCAATAAAGCCTGATGCCCATCTACCAGTGAAGAAAAATTTCCTTGGTGGTATTAAAGAAGATACAGAAGAATATAATTTGAGACTACTTTGAAAATTATGGCAAGACTGAAACCATAGAAGTTATGGAAAACAGAGTGGAAAAAAGGGAGGATTTGCTTTTGCAACTTTTGATGATCACGATACAGTTGATAACACTGTTATTCAGAAATACCGCAGTTGATAACATTGTTATTCAGAAATACCACACTATTAATGGGCATAATTGTGAAGTGAAAAGGCCCTTTCTAAACAAGAGATGCAGTCTGCTGGATCACAGAGAGATTATGGAGCTGGATCTGACAATTTTATGGGTTGCGGAGGAAACTTTGGAGGTGGTGGAGGTAATTTTGGCCATGGTGGCAACTTTGGTGGAAGAGGAGGCTATGCTAGTGGAGGTGGTGGCAGTGGAAATAGTTATGAAGGAGGTGATGGTGGATATAATGGATTTAGAGGCGATGGTGGCAACTATGGCAGTCTTCCTGGTTATAGTAGTAGAGGGGGCTATGGTGGTGGTGGACCAGGATATGGAAACCAAGGTGGTAGATATGGTGGTGGTGATGGAGGATATGATGGTTGCAATGCAGGAAATTTGGTGATGGGAACTATAATGATTTTGGAAATTATAGTGGACAACAGCAATCAAATTATGGACCCATGTAAGGGGGCAGTTTTGGTGGAAGAAGCTCAGTCATACCTATGATGGTGGTTATGGATCTGGTGATGGACTTGGTGGATATAGGAACAGAAGCTTCTAAAAACAGCAGAAAAGGGCTGCAGTTCTTAGCAGGAGAGAGAGAGAGAAGTTGTCAGGAAAGCTGGATGTTGCTTTGAGACAGTCATCCCAAATGCGTTAAAGGAAATTTAAAAATCTGCCAAAGAGGGAACAATGATCCATAGTCAGAAAAATTACTGCAGCTTAAACAGGAAACCTTCTTGTTCAGGACTGTCATAGCCACAGTTTGCAAAAAGTTCAGCTATTGATTAATGCAATGTAGTGTCAATTAGATGTATAGTCCTGAGGTCTTTTGTCTGTGGTAGCTTTTTCTTCTTTTTCTTTTCATTTCATCAGGTATATTGCCCTGTAAATTGTGGTGGTGGTACCAGGAATAAAAAATTAAGGAATTTTTAACTTTTCAGTATTTGTGTAGTTCAGTTTTTCTACATTTTAGTACAGAAACTTTAACAAAATGCAGTTTTGAAGGTGTTTCCTTGTGAGTGAAAAAGATCATTGTTAATTACTATTTTGTATGAATTTTGCTAAAGTTAACTGTAAAGAAACCCTTGCTGACTTGCAATTTAAGGGGAATCTATTCTCCCCATTTCCAAACCATGACATGAATGGGTGCTGACATGTGGACAGAATAGATATTTGTGTGTTTGCAATGCGTGCATTAAATAAATAGGATTGGGTATTTAAATTAGCATTTGTGAATTTAATAGCATTAAGATTACCTTCAAATTAAAAAAAAAAATCTCAAAATTTAAAAAAAAGAAAACCTCAGTATGCCAAGAGGCTATATTTTAGGATATCATGTTGCAGGTGCAAAAGGAACTTTCCTTCCACTCCCTGAAGATTCAAGAATTTGAGCCTATAAGACAAACTGACAATAGACAGATTAAGAGGAGAAAAGGTGTACACATTTATTAACATGCAAATGCATGGGAGTCATAGCAAGTATGAAACTCAAAACAAGGGCCAAATGGTTGAAGCTTAAAGGCCCCCATGCATAAGAGAGGGAAGTGGGGGATGCAGGCAATTTTAGAGGAAGAGTAAAGGATTTTTAGGGGAGATGAATGGACCTGAGGAACAGACGATAGCCTGAGGCAAAGTTTGTCTGGACTCTGGGAGAGTGGTGTCAACTCTAGTCTTTTCCGCAAGTTTTTCTGCTCTGTTTGATGAGATTATAAGGGGGTGGCCCAAGACAACTACGTTTGTTCTGGTGGACCTTCCCTTGGTCAAATGAGAGAACTTCACCTAAAGCACCTCTCTGTGCTTCAGGATAGGGAAAGGGGAGAGAGAGGGAGAGTTGGGAGAAGGTCAGAGAGACCTTGTTTCCGAGGCTGCTTCTTTATTTCAAGGTACTCAGCATATCAAAATACCATATTTTAAGGTGTTGTTTCTGAGCCACCACAATGTTCTGAGCTCCGACGCCTAGAAGTAGTACTTTTTCAGGAAGAAGTCTGAACCACCTATTCACATTCCCATATGGCATAAGAAATTTGAAATTCTCACTTTTGAAACCTACTATCTATATTTGTGAACTATCCATGAGGCATTTCAAAAGCAGCTTTTTTTTTACAATGACCCACTCTTGTTAGTAGTAAGGTTTGTTTGTGAACTTGACTTCCTAGTTTTCCCACTTCCTGGTTAATAATTATGAGAGATAACAGTTCATTGTGCAGTTACCTAGAGGCTACTGTTACCTTTTTTTAAACTTAAATATCCAATAGATATTTGTACTCTAAGAGTAGGTGAACATTCTCATACACGATTCACGCAGTGTAAAAGAGCCACAGGCTAAAAAGCAATGCCTAATCTCTAATTAGCTAATTTGAGCGGGGGAGGAGGAGGGTCTATGTTCCTGAACAGCCTGCCTATGTTTTAAGAATATTTCGTATTCCTAAATCAGGCAGGCACGATTCAGCCCACTAGCCATTGGTTGCCTGTCCTAAGAAACACGAGTCTCCTGATATTTGAAATTGGTTGCAGTAAAGAAGGCTCAAACCAAATGCCTGCTTCCTTCATTTCTGCCCTGAAGGAATGCTGCTAGCGGTTCTTCAATCTCTTTCTTAAAACAATGGTTTCCATACACCAAACAGTGCAGGCTCTGTGGACATTTTCTCTTGTCCACAATAAAAGAAGAAAAATAAGCAGTCTGAAATGATACACATATATAAATGGAACAAATCTGTAGTGAGAGCCTCCCATATGCCAGGCAACGTTTCGGGTAATGGAGGAAAGGAGGTGAACAAAAGATGGGAAGCCCATGACCTCATGAGCTTTATATTGTTGTTTTTTGCTTTTGTTTTTTGTTTTGTTGTTATTGTTGTTGTTTTTGAGATGGTGTTTTGCTCTAGTTGCCCAGGCTGGAGTGCAATGGTGTGATCTCGGCTCACTGCAACCTCCGCCTCCTGGGTTCAAGCAATTCTCCTGCCTCATCCTCCTGAGTAGCTGGGATTACAGGCGTGCACCACCACTCCTGGCTAATTTTGTATTTTTAGTAGAGATGGGGTTTTTCCATGTTGGTCAGGCTGGTCTCGAACTCCCGACCTCAGGTGATCCACCCACCTGGGCCTCCCAAAGTGCTAGGATTACAGGCATGGGCCACCACACCCAGCCATGAGCTTTATATTGTAATGGGGGAAATAGACAAAAGCAAAGAAATGATGGATAGCAATGTAGTAGCAAGTGCTTGATGAAAAATAAAGCAAGGTTAAAGAATGGAGAGAAATGGAGGTGCAGAAGGGGAAGGCTTGTCCACATGGGGTCTGTAAAGAGGGGGTTTCAACAGGGCTAGAGAAGCCCTGCCTCTTCTGGTTAGATTTGAGTGGAGAGCTCTGTGAATGCCCCAGGGGATCTGTTTCCAGTTAGAGGACGGGATTGGCCCTGTGCTAAGGCAATAAGGTGAAAAGGGGCTTGGTGTGTTTCAGGAACCTGCTACTTCTGAAGGCCTTTGTGGCGTGTTGGTGTAAAAGTTGCCAGGTCTTCATTTTTGAAAAGGCTGTCTTGTATTCTGAAATGATGTCTTTCTTCTCTCCCCCAGCCCCCCACTGATGTTAACATGTCCTTTCTTTTAAGAAATGATGTAAGATTTCAAGTTAGTTGTTGTTGTTGTTGTTTTTAATAGCCTAACTTGGCAATATAAAATGTTGGCAGCAGTATGTTGTTCTCTCCTTTTTTTCCCAAACTGATTCATGAAATACAAAACTCTGTTAAGCTCTGGCTTAAGACGTGCAGAAAGTGCCAATCCTCCCTGTGTGTCCATGGAAAACTCCATCTTAATGCACTCCCAAGTATTTATTTGATTTGTTTTACTAATTTTGGTACTTATTTATTTTCCAAGTTTGTCTTGAAAGAAAAAGAAGCACTGTGCTCCCCAAATTCACTTCTATATGTTTGGCTTATTTTATTTTATTTTAACATAAAAAAGGAGTAGTAAAATTTATCCCTGATTCTTTAATAAAACAGCATGTCAGCAGAACAGGTACGGGAAATGGGGCCCTCCAAAGTTCTTTTATAGTCTGACATCAGAATTAAACTGGGATCTTGAGAACATCTGGGGCTCTCTCTGTTCTCTGTCTCCTCCTAAGATTTCCAAGGGATATCCGTGTTTGCTTTGTGTTTGTGTTTTGGAGGTAGGATGGGGAGTTGGGAGCTGCTTTTTATTTTTTTCTTTAAGAGAAAAGGAGAAAACCAGATATTTTCAAGGGAATTGACTACTAGTGGCCAGTATAACAAAGAAACCCCACTAAGCCTAACCACAACCTGACAGAATGAAAAGTGATTCCAGAGCTGCCACTCACCACAAATCCCCATGAACCATGCCAGGAAACAAGCTGAAAGAAGTAGAGAGGCTGCCGCTGAAGGGCCACAAACGTGGCCCCTAGAGAATCTTCTGGTCCCATTCAAATTCAAAGTGGTAGCGTGGAGGAGGGGTGGAAACTGAAGACAGAGAATTAGCAGCCCTGTGATCACTTTCAGGGTTATGATGGAACTGATTTAAAATGCAAAACCACATTCCATTCCGCTGTAAACACAGAGACAAACTGGAAGCAGAGAGGAAATAGAATTTTATTTGGTGATTTTCAATTTTAGGATTGAAATGGGGATGAGAAGAACTATGCTATTTATTTTTCCAGAACTCAAATTGCCTGTTCTTTTTTGTAGGATAAGTGAATGTGGACTGATAGATTACTTCTTTGGGCTTCAATGCTAATAAGGCATACTTCCCACAGAATCTGACAGAAAGGATGAATACCTTGCCCTGCTAATGGTTAATTTGTAGTGGCATGTGTATTTCTTGAATGTTCATGAAGTTTTCTAATTCATCACCACACAATTGGGCTTTTTACCTCTCTTTAAACAGAATGAAATGCCGGGAGGGCAAGAGGTTCGGGGGTGTTGTATTATCCCTCAGCCCCTGTATTTACCACCCAAAAGTTATTGCTAATTTTTGTCTACCTCGGAAACAAAATTGTTCTTCAACAAATAATTTAGTACTGACCACACTTTGAAATGTTTATTGCTGTTGAATCTGTCACAGATTGCATCAAGCCACAGAGATGCTAATCTATCTCATGTATTTGAAATTCCTCTGGGAAACGTATATTTGGGCTTACTGCTGAGTGAACATGACTGTTAGGATTATGGAGACCATACGCAGTGAAGAAAGGCAGCATCGCTTTTCTGACTGGAAAGTAAACAATAGGGCGATTGTAGGCTTACACATGGGGCCAACAGCCCTACTGCTGAAGAGCTGGATGTAAAATCCTTGATCAGCAAGCTGTCTTGATGTTTTCTTCTTGGAGTTGGATGTTGTCAAGGATTCAGATGAGCCACCCCAGTGTGTATGCAGGAAACAAAACAGGATATTCTTGTTTAAGGACTGTTTTCTGTAATTATGTTGATTTTTTTATGCAACACTTGAACTTTTAAAAACTCAAGGATGCATAAGAAGCACTCCAGAGGAGAATAAATGATTGGGATTTTGTCATAAGTGAAATGTTATTATGAGTTCTTAACAAAATTAACTTGTTTGTATTTGTGATTGGGTCTATGAATTAAGTATACTGAGACCATGCCTGTTTCATCTTCCTGCCCCCGCTCCTCGGCGCCGCTCCCCTCCCCAGCCCATTTTCAGACAGGAGGTCAAGTTGTCTTTGGAACATCATATTTCCTGCTTGGAAAAGGCACTGGATTGTATAATCGTCTGACAGGAAAGTTTCAAGAGTACCAGGAGCTTCCCTTGGAAGGCTTGGGGCGGCGTGGGGAATGTGCAGCATCTATAAACGTCTTTCCTTTGTACTATCATGGGCTGTTCTATGGTTGTGTATACAGAGTTTCAATGTGGAAAGAGCTAAACTGAACTGTAAATACCCTGAGGAAAAAATGTCTGTGGAAATATGTACCTTGGGCTTGCCTGGTACTCTGTAGTTATGTGTCCTTCCTTGCTAAGGAAGGAACATCTGGCTGAACAACTTACTGCTTAATGCTATCAGGCTACAGACATCCGGTCACTCCTTTCCCATCCCAATATAAATTATCTGCCTTAGACAAGGGATGTAACATATTTGTATGCCAAGAAATTTGATTTTGTTACAATTATTTGCTCTTAATTTAAGAGAATTACTTTGTACTCTTTTTACTTTATTTAATCAAAATGCCATGCGATTTCCTATTTCACTTGAATAATTCTCATAATTTTACAACACAATGAAAGGATTATAGATTAGTGCAGGTCAATCTCCTTCATGTCCTCCTTATTTTTCTTAAGATTCCAATCCACAAAAGGTCATAGACAACATAATACTTCAGGGCCAAGGACACCTCAAGGTCCCTTTGAGAAAGCGATTATATTCCAATAGAAGTGTGCCCTGAGTTTTAACCACTGTGATTCAATGAAGAACATAAAATGTGAACTAGTCAGCAACTGCCAAGTTTAGTCAGGAGCACCCTGTGAAAGCTGATCTTGCTTACTCTAGGGGTTAGGCTGTTTCAGGGAGAGTTTAAAATGGTGCTTGCAGGACAGCCTGTCTGGGTTGAATTCAGATTCAATCCTTCGGCAAGGAAATTATTTAACCCTTCTTTCCCTTGGTTTTCTCATTTGTAAAAGGAAAATTATAATTGTTCCAATTATTCTTTGCTGCATAATAAAACACCCTGAAATTTAATGACTTGAAAGAAGTATGTCTTATTATCTCTCACTTTTCCGTGGATTGACTGGACTCTGTTGGGTTGTACTCACTCAGGGTTCATAATTCCAGAGCAGTCAGATAGCAGCAGGAACTGAAGTCATGTAAAGGCTTCAGGGGACTGGCCCCACAATATGATTCATTCACATGCTGGCTGTAGGCTAGAAGCTGTGTTGGGACTCTGTTGACACCTGGCCTTTCCATGTTGCCTGAGCTTTCCCACAGCATGGAAGCCTTAGTCTGACTTTTTAATGGAAGCTCATGGTTCCAAGAGAACAAGGCAATGTTGCCAGTTCATTTAAAGGCTAAGCTAGGACCTAGTATGCTATCTCTTCCGCCCCACTCTACGCTTCAAGCAAGTCAATAAGTCCAGCTCAGATTCAAAGGGAGAGGAATTAGACTCCACATCTCAATCTCAATTAGAGGAGTAGTAAATAATTTGATACCATCCCTGATCTACCACAAATACAGTATTAACCACATAGAGTTTTGTGAGAATTAAGCAAATTAATCTTTGTAACATACTTAGACCAATGTGTCACACATGTAATGTAATTTCAATGAAAGTTACTTATTATTTTCTGGGTACTTACTCTATTTTATTTTTCTTCACCGCATTTATCACCATCCAACTTTGCTTGTTTTTTTATATATGTCTATCGGTATGTGTTTATTGTCTCTCTCTCCTACCCAAATGTAAACTTCATTACCATAGGAACTGCTTTTCTAGGGCCTAGAAGAGTGTCTGGTACTTGATGAGGGTGCCATAAATATGTATTGAATTAATGAGTGAACTAGTGAAAAAGTGAATGAACCCAGTGAATACAAAACTGTAGGAAACAAACATCTTGGATGTTTGGTTGTAGAAATTGGGAGTGAGGGAGGATTACAAGCAGAGAGGTTGACATTATGATTTATTTAAATATATTAAAAATTAGGATGAGTGTCATCTCTCATATGAAGCAGTTTTAACTGCAGCTGTCTGGGGAAGCACAAAATATATGACCAGGCCTACCTGGCAACCAAAATTGGGAAGCTGCAGGTGGTCATTCACAGGCCTTCGAATCTGACAAGGCTGGGCTTAAGTCCCTGCTCTGCTGTTTGCTTGCTGTGTGACATGAAAAGTTTTTCAACTTCTCTGAGTTGTAAAATCTATGAAATCAGACAACAAGGCACACGGCAAGGGACTCCTGTGAGAATTAAATACAGCTGACAAAGAGTTTCAACAAAAGTACTGGACACAATTAATAAAAATGTACCAGTCCCCAAAAGTATTAACAACAGGTAAACTGTATTGACATGAGTTTTATTTTACTTATACTCTATATTAAGTTAGACAGCTTTACAGTTTTTGTTTTTCAAAAACTCCACTTATGTTTCCAAACACATTAAAAAATATTAAAATAATATTACATTTACTTTTTACTAACTCAACATTCAATCTGTGAGTATAATGACCCATAAACTGACCTTTCTGCTTCACCAGTAACTGACAAAAGAACTGGAACTGAATATTCACTAAGTTTTAACAACCATGTTAAAAATAAATGTTTACGTTTATCAAGAGAAATTGTGACATCAGAGGAAATAAACATCATGTCCAAAGAACAACTTCCCAGAATTCAAGGGGAATTCCTCCACCCCCAATCTCTTTGTGAGGATGTTCAAATGTAAATTACTTAATCAACCAGATGGTGATTGTCGAGAGTTCAATGAATTCAAAACACTTGGAACTTTGAGAAATTTTAAAAGGGAAAGCACTTTTTGTTCTTTAGAGTGCTTAGTATTTTTAAATAAACTTATAGGCCAAGATGAACTAATAAATATAACAATCCATTTTTTCAAAACATTGGGAATATATATACTTAATTCGAGATGGTTAATTTATAGGTAGACACACATATTTATATAAATTCATAGTGGATACATTGAACAGAAATTCTGTCTGTTTCCTTGCTTTGCAAAAACTGCTGAATAATATTTCTTACACTGAAACATTTCTCTGGAACCCGGGAAAGATGGAAACTAGAAAAAAGGATGATGAATAAAAAATCATACATCTTCAGACAGGGTACGGTGGCTCATGCCTATAATCCCAGCACTTTGGGAGTCTGAGGCAGGTGGATCACCTGAGGTTGGGAATTCAAGACCAGCCTGACCAACATGCAGAAACCCCATCTCTACTAAAAACACAAAATTAGCCAGGCGTGGTGGTGGTGGATGCCTGCAATCCCAGCTACTCGGGAGGCTGAGGCAGGAGAATCACTTGAATCTGGGAGGCAGAGGTTGTGGTGAGTCGAGATCATGCCATGCACTTCAACCTGGGCAATAAGAGTGAAACTCCATCTCAAAACAATAAAAAAGAATCATATATCTTCAAAAGGAAAGTATTCAGCACTAACGTTGCATATTGCTGTCAAGTAGACAGTACAACATGTATTCAATTCTCCAATCAGCAAAACACCAAAGAAGCACAGGGCAGGCACAGCTCAGTCCTCCAAAGTGAAGGAGAATGTACTTGCCGAAGACATAACGGTAGAGCATGGTAAAATTTGTTCTAGAGGGGACTTACAAATATAGGACTCACTAATGGGTTTGATACCAGATAGGTAGGAACACTCAAATTACACCTATTTAACATACCTGACAAAAGGTGGTTAGTAAATATTAATTTTCTTTCCTTCTTTCATTTGAACTATTTTTTTTTCTCACTTTTTTGTCCATTACCATAATGTCTGGGCTCTGTGACTAAGCATATAGCCATGAGTGCTGGGATCACTTTATGGCTCTTTGTTCCCAAGTAAACAAGCCTAGTCTGGTTATGTATTAATCAATGGAAGGTGATAGCCTGCATGAAGAACCAGTATGGGGAAAGCAGATGCCCAGATGAAATCAATATAAAATAAATTTATCTGAGCCTTTCCATCCTTCCACTTCTAGTTCCTTTATGATCCATGATCCATTTTAGGAAGATCAGTATGCCAGGGACTGCTCTGCTCAGTGAACCTCACTTATGTGAAAAGAGAAACCCTTGTTGTCCGCTATCAGGACCTGATTGGATCCAGTTATATAGGGCTTCATCCCTTAATCAGATACAGTATTGGCATTCATGCTGTAGCTATTTTTCCTATACAGAAGTGCTGACAAAACTGATTTGGGGCTTTCCTTTTTTCTTTCCACACCTTACCCCTTTCAGAGAATGTCTATAATTCCACTCCTTACAATAGTAAATCCAGACAGCAAGAATTCTCAACAAAATGTGTTCATAAACATTTACCTTTTTCTTTCATATTTGTAGTAATGATAACTAATGCCTACAGTTTGGATTATAATTTGTTCAATTTATCCAACCAAGACAAAAGTCTTTTAGGGGAATTTCACTATCCAGTCTGTTATTTAACCTCATGAACAAAATCGCTGTTGCTGCCTCACTTAAAAGGATTCATCATGAAGGTTAAGAACAGATGAAATGGGTGTCTGCAGTCTCCTGGAATCACAAATGTACAAACAAGAGAACTAATTTTTCTCTACTGTTTTTACCAAAAAAAGGAAAGCTTTTTTTCACAGTAGGCAAACAGCAACTGGTTTAGTCTCATAAATGTACATGTCCTAAGTAGTGTCAGTCTTCAGGCAGATTAGATTAACAGGCCTTGTGTCATCATCCCAGGAAAAAAAAGAAAAATAGATCCAAAGTCATCTGGTTAATTGGAGGAGGTGGGGAGATGAAGTTGCTTCCATTAAGTTCTTTTGGAGCAGTTGCAAGATCCACAAAATCTGTTTTTAGCTCAGTCATTCATCCTGTTGGATGTGTGATGTGTTTTCAATTTAATGATAATTGCCCTTCCCATTTCTTTGATAATTGCCCTCTCTATTATCATTTATGGAGATTCAAATTATAAATCAAGACAAGACAGCCAGAAAAATATTATGATTGTCCCTTCTGAGGCCACAGTAAAACTCAAGTAACACTGCCAAAGTGTGAGAGCTTAAGCTGTTTTCATTTGCTTGTTTCTGAACATTTTATTTTAGGGTCCAGTGGTTTTCCTAAAGAGGAGGTTGCATGACAATAATAGAACTGAATGATAATGTGTACAGAGAATATAAATTTAGCTTTGATTCAAGTTATAAACTTGTATTTGAAATCAGAAACTTGCACTCCCAACTGTATGAAAGCAAAGGTGAGGAGTCAGCCACAAATGCCTACTATTAATCACCCCTGTCCCCACAGAGGCAATTGTATAGCATTGCCTCCCAGGAGTTACCATCTCTCTTTATTATCAGCCTGTTTGGGGGGGAAAAAAAAAGCTGTATCCATTCCTTCTCACTGAATATGCCCCGTGTTCAACACAATGAAATGTGTAGAAAGACAAGAGTGAGCTTTGATGTAAGATTCCTGGAACCATCTCCCAAAACAAAACAGTATAATAAAAATGCACCCACCAAAAATGGCTCTTTGAGATGGTAACAATGGAGTTCTGGCTCCAGCTTATACCTGCTCAGGAGATCCCATTATTAACTTTTCAGGAATTTGGCAAGCTGTTTGTTCCCCCAGAGAACCACTATTAATAAATAAATTGCATAAATTTAGAATTAAATAATTAAACTTAAAGGTAATAAATACACACATTCATCACTTCCTAATTATTCTGGCACATTGTATTATTTTCCGTGTTGCTGAGGATGTTTTTATCTATTATATCAACATGTTTGAAATACCACATAATGGTACAATATAGACTATCTCTTCCCGAGTCTGCATTCTGTGCCTTCATATTAGCACCCAATATGGTGAATATCAGTAAATAATACTAAATATAGTATTTAAACCACCATATCAGAAAATGCTACAAATCAGTGCTTTTTTTCCCAGAGAGCTGATCGGTAAACATTTTGCAGCCCAGCCCTGGACGGTAACATGGTTTTGTGAAGAAAGGAGTTTGTAGCAGGGATGACCTGGGTTTCCTTTTGGCTCAATTAGTAGCTATATGAACTTGGGCAGTTTAAACTCTCTGAGGCTTAATTTGTCATTTTCCTGCTTAATACACTTCAATATATTTCTATTACTCAGGATAAAGTCCAAAATCCTTAGGGTATTTTTTCCCTTATCATTGCCCCAGATTTCTTTAAACTCCTTGAATCCCCCAAGTTCCAGCTGCCTAAGGGCCCTCAAATCTGGAGTGCTACTCTTTTTCCTCTTTGTCCTGCTAACTTCTACCCATTATTTAGGTCTCTGTTTAAATGTCACTTTCTCAAGGTAGACTTTGCGATAGAAACTCCCTTTACCTCCCATAAAATTCCCAGAGAACCTTTTGTACTTGTCAAAGTGTAACAAAATTATATTGCACATAGTTATTTGCTTAATATCAAAACCCCCTCTTTCATACATGTTTCTTATGTGTTGTTATCACTGCCAAATTTAACTCTGAGCCCATGGACAACTGCTTTGCAAGCCTAACCACTAACTTTCATCTGTAGGGTTTCTACCTTATTAAGAGCAAACTCTCATTTTCAAAGTCACTCATTCTACCCAAGAGGTATTACAGCATGGTGGGTAAGTATGGGAACTCTGAGGCAGAGCACTGTAGTTTTGAATTCTGACTCCACCACTTCTGAGCTGTGTGACCTTAGCAAACTTTCTGTCCCTCTTATTCCTAATTTAGGAAGTAAAGTTAATAACGAAACCTACTGATGCAGGATTTTCTCAGCCCCTTCACTGGACTCGCGGCAGGGTTGCTCCCTCTATTAGGCGCGCCAGGGTCAATCCCTTGCAGGAGGGAGCACGTGAGCAAGTGAGTGCAGGATCTGTCTGGCCACTCCGGGTGCCGACGCAGATGCAAAGTCTGTGCGGGGCCCATGGCCAGGCCAGGTGTGTCGCCTTGAGGGGAATGCAGCAGCACCCATGTCAGGGTGCCCACAACTCCGAAGCCCCAGAGGAGGTTTTACAGTGCTCCTTTAGTTGTGCCGTTCACAGACAGTGGTGTGTTAGCAGCTCAGTTGGTCCCTTGCCCCATCGTGTGAGGTGGCTGCCCTCCGCCGCTGACGGCAAAGGGCTGGTGTGACAGCCTTTCTTGGCACCCGCACTCAGTGGGTTCCAAGCTATTGTCCAGTGTCCAAGAAGAATGAGGTCACATAAACAGTTGAAGGATGGGGAAGGCAGAGAATTTTGTTGAGAAATGAAAATGACTCTAAAAGGCTGCCTGTTCCCCAAAGTCAGGCTGTCTCCTCCTCTACCAACTGAGTCTGTGGTCTTTAAAGGCACAGGATGGGGAGTGCATGCTGATTGGGTTTGCTAGTATGCAAAAAAAGGCTAAAGCAAAGACACCACTCAAAGGTGCGCACGACAATATAGAAAACCAATTAGGAAAGGGTAGGTATATGTAAAATAGGTGAAGGGTGAGGATCAATCAGAGGAAAGCACGCCAAACAGGAAGACAAGTTCTTAACACAGTCTGATGATTTAACTTGTAGCTTAGCTTTCAGGCTTTAAACTGTCTTCAGCTTGAAGGTGGGGTTTCACCGGGTACCCAACCCTAGCTGCCTAAGCATTTGGCTGCTTCCTGTAGCTATCACTACTTCACGTTGTGAAAATTAAGGAAATTAGCCTCTGTGAAGTGCTCTTTGCAGGATGATTGCGTAGGAATCAGTACTTAACTGTTGGACATTATTCCTACTCACCTTAACTCTGGTTGAGCTTTCTCCTAATTACGCCATTTCTCAGAATTCCCACCCATATGGAGACTCTCAGGCTTCCTTACCTTTGGTAAATTTAGACAATCTTGCAGATTTTAACTACCCCATCCATTGGAAGGATGCCAAAATTTCTAGCTCTAGCTTCTCCACTAATTTATAATCCTACAGTTCCAGCTACTTACTGCCATCTCTAAGAGACTTCTTGACACATCAAACACAATGCACCACGCCTGAATTCATTACCCCATCAAACTAGTTCTTTCTTTTGACATCCGTATTTCTGTTAATAGCAACCCAATTTCTTCTGTGAAGCTCCAAGTTTCTAATTTATCTATGTCTCTTCCTTCTCCCTTACTGCACGTCTCAGCAATTGCCAATTCCTATTGATTGTCTCTGAAATACCTCTTGCATCTTTTTCTTCCTTCTAATTCCCACTGCTACTGCCTAGCCTAGGTTCTCATTAATCTCTTTCTTGTCTGGACTGTAACAACAGCCTACTATCTTCCTCACAGCTAGACTAAGCTTAAACATAACAAGAAGCATTCTTCTAGAGTTAGACATTCATAACACATGTTTCTCTCTCTCCCTCTCTCAATCCCTGTTTTGTGTGATGTTTTATTTGTGTCTTCCCTCCATGATATCAGAGACTTTTACCAACTAGTTCACCTCTGTAGCCTCAGCACCTAATAGTACTACTTAGTACTAGTTACTAGTGAATTTAGTACTATTATTAAATATTATTATAGTATGAACATGGCATATTATTAATATGGCATATTGCTACTGAAAATAGTACTGTTAAATTTTAAATATTGATAAAATTATTTGTTAGGTTAATTATTTAATAAATCCATTTTCAGCCCTTGTTTTGATCTATAGTGCATACACTTCATCTACCTAAATTGGATTTCTGGTTAATTTACTCCCTGTTCAAACATCATCAGTGTTCCTAATCAATTACCTAATGTCTGATATCCCCATCCCAGAATACAAGGCCTCAATTAAGAGTACAAACTTACTTCTATGAAACCTCTAGCCCAAACTGAATATTCAATTTTTGTTTGTTTGTTTGTCTTTGGGTTTTTTTGTTTGTTTTTGAGACAGAGTCTCACATTGTCACCCAGGCTGGAGTGCAATGTGGCAATCTTGGCTCACTGCAACCTCTGCCTCCCAGGTTCAAGTGATTCTCCTGCCTCAGCCCTCAGCCTCCCGAGTAGCTGGGATTACAGGCGTGTGCCACCATGCCCAGCTAATTTTCTTGTATTTTTAGTAGAGACGGGGTTTCACTATGTTGGCCAGGCTGGTCTCAAACTCCTGACCTCATGATCCGCCCGCCTTGGCTTCCCAAAGTGCTGGGATTATAGGTGTGAGCCACCACTCCCAACCTAGAATATTCTATTTTTTTTGAGACAGGGTCTCACTGTGCTGCCCAGGCTGGCGTGTGGTGGTGCGATCATAGCTCACTGCAGGACCTCCTGGGCTCAAGTGATCTTCTCACCTCAGCCTCCAGTAGCTGAGACTACAGATGTACATGACCATGACTGGTTAATTTTCACATTTTTTATAGAGGCAGAGTCTCACTATGTTCCCCAGGCTAATCTCTGACTCCTGGGCTCAAGCAATCCTCCCTCCTCAACTTCCCAAAGTGCCGGAATTATTCAATATGTGATTCATTGAACCTTACATTATGTATCTAAGCTCTCTAGAAAATATTGAAAATTCCTTGAATGCTTTGTTTTCAAATATAAAGTCCTTTTGAAAAAGAAGTCTGGCTATCAGTTGGAAAGCTATTACCACAACTTCAAAAATCAACCATTATTCAATTACCTTTGTTTCCTTAAAACGGACACAGTTAGATAGCCAATGTTAATTCCTCCTACAAAGATGAGCTTTTTTATTACAAATGAAAATATCCCTCTTTCACCAAATTACACAATAAAATGTTCACCATTTATTTGAAATGTTAAAATTACGTCTATTACCTAATCATGAAATAAAGAAATTGGCAAGAAAACAACTGAAGGGCTACTTTATTTTTTGAGCATTTTCAACCATAGGCTAAGATTTTATCCTTGTCTGTAAATGTACTTAATTAACCAAGAGCGGTGTGAAGCCTAAATAAGTCTATCTAGGAAATTTTCCTTTGTTACCTGTCATAGAACCTTTACAGTTATGTTGGACCCTCACAATAAAACATGGTACTCGGGAGCAAAATTCAGTATTAGTCAGATTTGCTTTGGACTGCATCCAAGGACTGTCATTTTGATGCTGATTTGCCAAGAACAAGGACCTATCCATGAGCCCTCAGGAGAGTAGCACAGGAAGGTCACATTGTAGAAGAAAATGGGTCAATTTCCCATCTACCATTTTAAGGCCAGGTTTCACAGCCTCACTCACAAATCTGATAGATAGCAAAGGCTATCCTTTGCATTCACAAGGTAGTTTTTCACCCTGTTTCAATTCATGTCAAACTTACAGTATGCTGACAAACTAAAAATTATTGGTCTCCAAAAACCTACTCTGTTGCTTTCACACTAATAATTTAAACATGTAACCAAGTGTAAGAAATGCATATTCTTTACAAACTCTTTAAATTCAAGAAACAACTAATAACTAATCTATACTCTAAAATGTATAAATGATTAGCCCATCTGGGAATTCTGCTGTTTAAAAGTTTACTGGATGGTGGTCAGGCATGGTGGCTCACGTCTGTAATCCCAGCACTTTGGGAGGCCAAGGTGGGTGGATCGCCTGAAGTCAAGAGTTCGAGATCAGCCTGGTCAACATGATGAAACCCCATCTCTACTAAAAATACAAAAAATTAGCAAGTCATGATGGCAGGCACCTGTAATCCCAGCTAATCAGGAGGCTAAGGCAGGAGAATCACTTGAACCCAGGAGGCAGAGGTTGCAATCCAGGAGGCAGAGGTGAGCCAAGATCACGCCATTACAATCCAGCCTGGGTAACAAGAGTGAAACTCCATCTCAAAAAAAAAAAGTTCACTGAATGATATTTTTCATAGGTAGTCATATCTTGATTAACCTTATTCCTATTTTAAGTCAGAGACAGTGCCTGATTTTCTATTGCTGGTTTGAGACCCACTTGATAGAAATCCAGCCACCTACACACTACTTAGTTAGGAATACATTTTAAGCATTCAGAACCTATATACAATATTTTGACTTTTGGAAGGTAAAATGAGCAGGAGCGTAGTAATTAGTCAACATGCCACTAGTTGGCTTCACCATCTCACTGCTTTGAGAAATTGTAACTGCTGCATCTCACCATTCCTACCCTAAGTTAGTATTTTATTGCTTGCAAAATATTTTTACTAGAATAGGAATGCTCAAAGCAGATAGAAAGATACTCCTGGTTAGGCAAATATTGCTTGACTAGTAATAATCAATAAATAATGAATATTTATACCACAAAAATAAATGAGATAAATTAATATACTCATTTTGTTAGAAGAAAAAATGAGTATTTATCTGCTACAAAGGTGGGATGATCTGAAGTGTTCTTATCGGACATCTATCCGATGCCCAGGTAAGTAGTGTCAGAGGACAAGAAAAGGTCCAGAGACCCACTTGTAGCTGAAGTTTGCAGAAGCTGAGAGAAGTAGACAATAGCTGCTGCAGGAAAGATTCTATTGCCAATGTATAATAATCCCTTTTTACCAATGGCAGGCATTTACTTTGCCTTAGGAAATATGTAACATTTACCTTTGAACCTTTTAATCACCGGCAACTGATACTAATGCAAGACAGGTAAACCTTTCCTTATACTTTGGGAAAGAACAATTGACTACTGAAAAAGAGTCAGTGGTTCACAAAGACCAGTAAAGCAAACAAAAAGTGTATTTAATATATGGCCACTTCAGATCTAAGAGATATAATTACCTAACAGGAGAGTAAATCCCCTGAGCCATTTTATGTTTTTACATGTAAAATGTTTCCTCAGTTTGTGTTGATATTAACTCTATAAACTACTCATATTTTGGTATATTCATTTATTCTGCCTGTAAAGACTTGCTTTCTGATTTGCCCTCACATCTGCGTTTGCTGGAGGAACAGATGCTCAGTTCCTAACAGTCAGAGTTTGGCCTTTTCCTTCCTATCACTAAACCAGAAAGAAACAGGGTTCTGAAGAATGGTGGCAGCTTTCCAATGGTTGGCCTGCACGTTTACATTTAAAGTAAGCAGGTGGCATCAATGGGCTGTCTAATGACTAACAAGATAAGAGTGCAATTGATCTTTTTATTAACCCGTCTCCCCAGGTGAGTGGCAGCCTGCTCCTCCCCTCTGGGTTCAGTCAGATTGTTCAGTTCCAGGAATCATTTTAGATCTTTTTGCTTTTTTGTCTGAGCTGATACTTAAAACACAGGGACACAAGCACTAATATCCATCTCATCTAAATTCTATTCTCTGTGTATCTCCAAATTGGTAAATGCCTTCGTCATTTGAATCTAATAAAAAAATTAATGCACATGCTGATGCATTTTCAATTTCATTGATAATCTTTTCATGCTGAATTTGAACTGTGGATTTGTTTGTCTCCCTTCTAGGTTACAGACTACTTACTCTAAACTTCACAAATGGTTCTGAAGAGTATGGAGCCTACGTAGATTCATAAGGTAAATGATTAATTTCAAAATAAGATATAATATTTTCAATTATGGTATGAATTCAAGCACTGCCTAAATGTATTTGCTTTATCTATTGATGGTTTTCTAAGTTCTGATATTGGATGATCTTTTATTAAATGTGGAAGATAAAATCATGATCCTGGGTGGAGATGAGGGAAGAAGAAACTACATGTATGGGTTATCTCTTTCCATGAGTCAGGTTATTCGTTGTATGTTGCTTAAGACTGGCTGTCTACCTATCTAGATTTCCTACAAAATTATGCTTGTGATCTTAGGCATTTTTCTGCCTTGGAGTATTCTTGGACATCACAAATCACATAGGCAAGTAAAGATCAATTAAAGTTGCTATTTTCACAAATGAAGCCAGAAACTATTAGGATGCATTCCTTTGTAGAAGTAGGATGAGGTACAAAATATCCTGTGGTGGTGTTAGATGAGGAAGCGTGGGCTGAAGGGATTTAGAGAGGATGGCCTCATATTTCTATTTCTCTGAATCATGGTCATCATTTGCTTTCCTGGTTATTACTAAGTAATTATACATTCCTAGAAGCTATGAATTCTATATTAAAGTGGACTCATGCAGAATCTTTAATTCCACCTATAGCAAAATGATTAAAAGCCTAGCCTTCAGAGCCAACCTAAATTCAAAGTGTGATTCTGTCATTTACCAGCTATATGGCTGTGGGCTCCACATTCTTATTTGCAAAATGGGAGAAATTGTCATACCTACTTTCAAGAGTTGTGGCATAGCATAAACAAATTAGTACATGTAAAAAGCTTAAAGTATTGCCTGGCACCTAGTAAGCACTAAATTTACTGATTTCACAAAGCTCTATTTTTTGATCTCCTCACCTTACGGATTGTTTGACTAAATCTCTATTTTTCAACCTCCTCACCTTACCTGCTTCAGGTTTTCAATTCTTCCATAGTCCACAAACTTGGAGACTATAGGAATTATTAAGGGAACCAAACTCTCAATTCCATTTTAGCAGCCTCTCTCCTATACTTTCATGTAAATGCCAGGAAAGAAAATAATTGGCATCCCATTGCCCTTTGAATGGGTTCCTGGCTCGCTCTAGGTGGTGTGACGTGTAAAGTGACCTGAAAGTGGGGTGCCTGCCAGCTCAGCGCACAGCACAGCATAGTTGGAGAATCAATTACAAGGCTTGTCACCATTTCAGAAACATGCAAACATCAACTGGCATAGAGTTTCAGGAAGCAGAATAAAAAGGAACCTACAAAACAAAAAGCCTTTCAGGGGGATGGAGGCAGAGTTCTTCCAAATCACAAACGGATGATTATGATCACCATTAGCACTTAATGAGCCTATATAGGGCTAATGACTTCATCTGCCCAGTAGATTTGCCAATAGTCCGTGTTGCTACTCACGTTCATCCTTCTATTCTAAGAAGCATAACCATGGTGTTAAGTCATGGGATTTCCCTCTCCTCCACTAGCAAAAACATAATTCTCAATTCTACCATCCCTTAGTTTTCTTTCAGGAGTAAGGTAAGAAATTAAGGTAAGAAATTAGGTAAGAAAATAGAAAATAACACCCAGGGATGGCTTATACAGTCCTGGAACACCTGGGTTCAATCCAAAATTGGTCACTAACTACTCTCTGACCTAGTTTTCTCATCTTCAAAATGTAATCAGTCACTATCCTATTTACATTTACATAGTGATATATCACTCTTCTATTTCCAAAGGTAATATTAAAGATGAAAATATGTGAAATTGATATTTTGACATAAGTAGAGATATCATTTATTATATTTAATTTAGGTATTTATTACAAATGCTATAATTTATTATAGCTATATTTTTCTTTTAATAACTACAATGTGGAAAATGGCATGTTAAAGTTTAAATGAGTTATCTGCTGAGCTACTTAAAAAACTATTAATTAGAATGAGATATAAGACCTAAACTGAAGTTTGATCTTTTTAAAATTAACCATACTATTATAATTTTTATATTAGTCAACAGTAAATTTTACTGTTAAAATCATTTAAAGGGGCAAATGTTGGCAAAGTAGAAGTGATATCGTGAAGAGCATATATTACTAATAGGTTATTTATTGAAGGAAAAAAGTCATATAATAGACACCATTCCATATGATGATACTTACGTGAATTTTTTTTTCCTGTTTTAAAAATATAATTCAGTAAACATAGTAGATCTTAAAAGTGTATAATATATTGAGAGCAAGGCAAGTAACATTTACTGTGGAAGGGATAATATTAGATATTAAGAGAGTGCTTTAGGGTAATACTTCAGAAATTCAGGATTGTTTTATGTTAAAATATTTCAGCATAATTTTTCTGGCATCTTTGTGATATAAATAAACTTTATTTGCTATGATAGTGTAAGAAGCAAAAATGGGTAACGTCTACTACCTATAACCAGCATTGCAGGAAAGTGTCACTGTTAAAAATACACGGCAGGGATTGCATTTTTGGGCTCTAGTCCCAAATCTGCATGTGAACTTTCTGAGTCATCTTGAGTAATTAGCATCTCTCTAAAATTTTTCATATACAACTTGAAGAAATGGATGAAGGGACCTCAAAGAAAAAGGCTGATTTTTAGAAAAAAACTTCCAAGCAACAAAAATGGTTAGCAGATTTTAACATGCACAAATTCACATTCTGCTATTTATCTTTCCTTACATGTATGCCTGTGCCTCTCATATGGTTTGTGTCTGTGTCCCCACCCAAATCTCATGTTCAATTGTAATCCCCAGTGTTGGAGTGGGCCTGGTGGGAGGTGATCCGATCATGGGGGTAGATCCTCCATGAACGGTTTAGCACCATCTCTTTGGTGCTGTTCTCTTGATACAGTTCTCAGGAGATCTGGTTATTTAAAAGTCTGTAGCACCTCCCCTGTCTCTTCCTCCTGCTCCAGCCATGTAAGTTGGCTTGTTTTCCCTTCACCTTCCGCCATGATTGTAAGTTTTCTGAGGCCTCCCAAGAAGAAGATCCTGCCATGCTTCCTGTACAGCCTGCGGAACCATGAGCCAATTAAACCTCTTTTCTTTTTCTTTTTCTTTTTCTTTCTTTCTTTCTTTTTTTTGAGACAGAGTCTTGCTCTGTGGCCCAGGCTGGTGTACAGTGGCTTAATCTTGGCACACTGCAATCTCTGCCTCCCAGGTTCAAGCGATTTCTCCTGTCTCAGCCTCCAGAGTAACTGGAATTACAGGTATACGCCACCACACCCAACTAATTTTTGTATTTTTAGTAGAGATGGGGTTTCACCATTTTGGCCAGGCTGATCTTGAACTCCTGACCTCAGGTGATCCACCTACCTTGGCCTCCCAAAGTGCTGGGATTACAGGCAGGAGCCACCACACCTGGCCAAACCTCTTTTCTTTATAAATTACCCTGTCTCAGATATTTCTTTATAGCAATGTGAGAATGAAATAATACAGCCTCTACACCCCCGATCTCATCATTTCAAGAATCATGGCCAGGTGTGGTGGCCTACCCCTATAATCTAGCACTTTGGGATATCAAAGCAGGAGGATCACTTGACCCCAGGAGTTAGAGACATGCCTGGGCAACATGGCAAAACTCTGTCTCTATTAAAAACAAACAAACAAACAAAACAATGAAAGGGTTATTTTAAATTGGACCCTCCTCATATTCCACAAAAATTTTTAAACCACAAAAAAAGTCTAAGCTAAGTTTAAATTTTATTCTTACCCACTAGATATTTGGAGACTTTTTTTCTTATCATTTAACTAATTTTACTAGGGGAAGGGTCTATATTACACCCAAAACTTTTCCACAACAAAGAAATATAAAAAGAAGATAAAGTGTGACCCCTATACTTTACAGTTTATTTATAGAAGTAAAACTAACATATACAAAAATAAATATTAGCACCAGAAAAAGGATACATGTATGTTCATTTCAGTATAATAAACTATGAATTTTATAGGAATTCTGATGGAATAAGTGGCATCAAAGATGTGGTTTCAATAATGAATACTTTGGATACATAGTGCTTTTGGGGGCTAAATAACCGGTGATACTATGGATTTATATTATCCAGGGTTTGTGTAATACTTTGGATACATAGTGCTTTTGGGGGCTAAATAACCAGTGATACTATGGAATTATATTATCCAGGGTCTGTGTAATAGGCTGTTTGATCACTAAAAGTAAGACACAGGGATAATTGAAGGGGTCGGGTAATTCATTATGAAGGCAGGTGAATCCTAAGAAGTCTTTCACTCTTGCACATTCAGTGAAAGTGCCAATAGGCATCCCACCAAAATCCCCAGCATAGCCAGAGTCTGAAGCTTTCTTCTTATATAGCAACAGTGAGAATTCCAGGATGAGTGGAAAAAATTCATTCACTTCAGAGAGAACTACAATTACAACAGTTGAATTATGGCCTTTATTTGTTTTACTTCATTTATTTATTATTGAGACAGGGTCTCACTCTGTCACCCAGGCTGGAGTGTGGTGGTGCAATCACAGGTCACTGCAGCCTTGACCTTCCAGGGTCAAATGATTCTTCCACCTTAGCCTCCCGAGTAGCTGGGACTACAGGCATGTACCACCATTTTTGTATTTTGTGTAGAGACAAGGTTTCACCATGTTGCCCAGGCTGGTCTCGAACTGCTGGCTCAAGCCATCCTCCCATTTCAGCCTCCCAAAGTGTTGGGATTACAGGCATGAGACACTGTGCTTGGCTCAGTTATGGCTTTTAAGACCCAAATGTTGGTCTTGTGTGCAAAGCTCAATGAGTAACCCCATTTCTCTGAATAGAAAACCAGAGTCTCTGAGGCTTATCAAGCACTCCACCCCCGATGAGTCAGTTTCCCTAGCTCTCCCTGTTAATCCATCAAGTTGCTTTCTTTTGGTTTCTAACCAGGCTCAGAGTGAACCAGTTGAGAAAGCTGGTACCAGTGACTTTAACAGAGAGAGGCTGGAGAGTATAGATGAGTCCATACCTAGCTCTAAGAATAAACCATTTGCCATCTGAGGAAGAAATGAGATCATTCTCTTATTAATAATCGAAAATTTGACTCACAGAAGGAAAACCAAAATTTGACATTGGTCTTGAAACATTAAGTTTCATTGTGTTGAAAACCCATGAGTATGCCAATGACAATAATCATACTACCATTAGGTACTGAGAGTTTATTGTGTACCTGCCATCCTGTTATATGCTGTAATTCATTATATCTCATTTAATTCTCACAAAGTTCATATTAGAAGAAAGTATTGGCCTCAGTCTAAAGATAAAGAAATAGACAGAGAAATGTACTTCGATGAAATTAACAAGTAGCAAGTGGCAGAGCCAGGATTTGAACCCACATCTCTCTGACGCCAAAGGCTGCGCTCTTTCCATTACATACACTACCTTTCTCACAGTGCTGCCTCACTGTCTAGTGATGCTTTTGTTATATGCTCAGGTACCAGGAAGATGACTGAGTTGACAGTTTTATTGTGTGTATGTACATTAACATCAACCAATGCTTATTATTTAGTCCCATGAAGTCAGTGAATGTTTTGCAAACAGATGGGCTACAGATTCAGAAAAATCAATGAATATTTGAGCAAGCAAGTGAATTATGAAAAGCAAAAGCATTATATGTGCTTTTTCTGGGAAGTAAAGGGAAAGCTATAGTGTTAATAAAACAGACCCCATGCTAATGACTTAGAGTCCCCCCAAAGTAAAAATCAATCTGACTGTAAGTTAGGTTGATTTTGTTCATTCCATAAACTTATTTCTCAATGGAGCTTCTTAATTTTGACATTCAAAATACAGAATCCTGTTCATGGCTCTTTACTTTCAAATTTAAGGCCAGTTTACTTCCTAATCTCTTCCCATTTATTATTCACTTTCATATAAGACTCACCTTGTTTTCACATACTTCATGTTCTTACACACTCACTAACAGATAGCCCTCACTGTCTGGAAGATCTTCCATTGATCATACCTTTTTTCTTGTTTCTCAAATCTTTATTGTACTCAGCTTCTAGGATCTGAAGTTCTGATTTTGCTCAAAGCCTTCCCAATTAATTAGTTATAAAATACTACCGTCCTTCTATGGAAATCATCTTTCCTCTAGAGTCAAAGGCATTACCAACGGTGAAATGTATTCATTTTGTATATAGCAGTAATTTCAACAGTTAGATTGCACTTTTCATTGATCTCTTTTTGTCTGGTTATAGTAGAAATGCTATTGTAGAAAATTTGCAAATATCAAAACATACAAAGAAGAAAATGAAAGCCATTGTTTATGCCAGAGAAGAGTATTGCTAACATTTTTTTGTATTTCTTTCTAGCCCTTTTCTATTTTCACCACATGTGGTTGTGTTTTAACTTAAACTCTCTCTGCCTTAATACATTTTTATCCTGCTTTCTTTTCTCTAAAATTGGACCATCTAATATTTGGTTTCACTCAGTTCCTTAGATTTATAAGAGCCAAGTAACCAGTAGGAGATTTTGCCATTAAGAGTCCTGGTCAAGCATTGACTCATAGAAGCCTAGAAGCATTCATATTTCTGGGCTTGTTTACAAATATAAATCCTATACAGTCTTATGCTCAATTCTTGAATAATTCTTCTCTTTGCTTCCATCATGCGTTAATTTTTTGTTAATTAAAACCACTCCATTTTATCTCATACGAGTTAGAAAAATATATGAATATTACATTATAAAGACACGGCATTATAAAAGAATACACCTGTCTTTCAGATTTCTAAATTAAATTATAAATCTAAAAAACTATTTTGTATTCATATAATGTAGTGTACACCTTCTATGCGTTCTCTCTTCTCTCCATGGGTTCACATTAATGTATGGAAGATTGTTTTCTTGTTCAACTTTCCCTTTCAAGGGATCTAGCCCTTCCCTCCCCACCTCCACCCCAGCTTATTTTAACAAGGCTGTCGTTTTTTATCCTGTGAACATACATTGTGTGAAAACCTAACTTTCTCTTTGTGACTTATCTGTCCAATTACAGGATGCAAGTTTTTATCATTTAGCTCATTAGGAAAGACTTTACTCTTAAA
Source organism: Pongo pygmaeus (assembly GCF_028885625.2). Classification (NCBI taxonomy): domain Eukaryota; kingdom Metazoa; phylum Chordata; class Mammalia; order Primates; family Hominidae; genus Pongo; species Pongo pygmaeus. The sequence goes on along the minus strand of NC_072373.2, from coordinate 148,684,930 downwards.
TAATTACTATGCATCTCATTTCTTCCACCTATTAAAAATAATGTTTGATTATTCCACCCAGGTTTAGACATTTATGTGGTCTGGATTTGTTTACTAACCAAACTTTTAAAGACACCAAATTTTCCCCACAAAGGCAATTAAAATGTGACTCTCATGGGAGAAACAGCCTTACATGATTTTACTGAGCACCTTTATCTCAATTCCCCTGATACAAAGTGTATCCTCAGCATCCAGCCCATGGCTTGTCATCATTAGCTATTTGTAAATGAATAAATAATATCATTCAACATATGAAAACCCATCCCCAAGCAAGCAGGACTACTGACTTGTAAGGGCTAAAAACTTTCATAGCTTCAGTAAGAGGCAAAAATCTTTCATTCTACAAAAACATGTTTCTTTAAATGCCACTTTTGAATCTCCTGCCTATGAGAATAGCATTTCCTGCACCTTATATATTTTTCACACTACCTAAAAGAGATATCAGAGGCTATCCAAGTTGAATCCTAATTCTAGACTATTGGAAAACCGCTAAGTATATTCATGCATTGGTCGAGTAGATTTTGCAGATGAAGATATGGAAGCTAAAGTATGAGCATCATTGAGAAGGAGCATGAGACCTGAACAGGGAGAGAATGTTGAAGTTCCCCAGGCAATGGGAACTCAAGAGGACAATCATGAGGTGTCAGGACAATCAAGACACGGCAATATTTTAAAATGCAGACATTCTACATCAAGGCAGATATTGCCAGCAAGAGGTCTGTGTTTTATTGAAGTCTAAACTAATTCCCCTTGTTTTATGCTCCTGAATGGTTCATTTGCTTTGGGAGCCTCAGGGGTAAAAGGGAAGGGAAACAAATTAAGTAAAACTGCAAAGACTTGTTAAAACTACACAAGGTGTGTCTAGCTCTCTTATTGTTATGTGATACACTGGGGGAAAAAAATCTGTGGGAATTCCACTCTGACTAACTGCATAACAACTCACAGCTGATTAAGTCAACCTTTGAAACATGCAACGTAAATACAGAGAAAACCAAACTTAATATGCAATAGCATAAACTAATCATTGTTTCATTTTCTGGAAATTGCGTTGGCACCAGGGTGAGAAGTAGATGAAAAAACGCCGAGAAAAACAAAGACATCTCTCGGTAAATCAGTAAGTTTACAGATTAATGAAGAGCCAGACATTGCTGTTAAGGACTTAATATGCAGTGATTATGAGCCTGACCTTCCATAACAGCAGCCACTTAAGAGTTCTAGTGGTGGGGAGACTCGCATATGTGCCTAGAGAGAGAAGAAAAGAGAAACATTTATGACTTTTGCACCACCCAACATACACAAAAACACACCCTCTCTTAATCTCTGTCTATAAAACTTTATTTACATAGTTGTAAACTGGGAAATCTCAAGCATAAAACTCTGTCTGTATTAAATATACCATGGTTTAGTGGACTGGTGACTACAGCAGGCTTGCTGATTTTTGCTTTTCCTGGCAGCAAATGATAAAAAGTCTTAGGGAATCCATATCTCTAAAGCCAAAAAGCAGCTCCCAGTCATTTGTGGCATCATTAGCAATGTTGTGATGTCCCTTAAGGACAAAACACATAAATGTTCTCATGTCACTTACAATTGTGTCAAGGAGAAAACCAAAATGAGCTTGCAAACTCATGCACCAGCTCAATTTTGGAAGGAAAAAAAATCTTCCTTTGAAGGAAACGAAATCAATCCTCAGTTCAAATTAAATTTGGACTATTCTGTGAAGCTCCAATACACAGCTCCAATAACAATCAGTACTTATGGACTTAAGGTGCCGGCAAATAATGTTTCGTTTAAAAGAAATTGAATAAGGATTACTGACAGAGAAAGTTTTGATGCTATTTTGTCATTAGTTAAAGTTAAACCATGGCATTATTGGCTCAGTCTTGAACATCTCAATCCTCACTCTTTTTTTTTTTTTTTCTTTTTCTTCTTCCTTTTTTAATGCACTAGAAGCATTTGTCTGATTAGGCTTGTGACTTAATCTTATTAAAATCTTGTCATGCAAATGTATCATAAGTGTAGCGTGAAGATTTCTGTCTCATGCAAAATGTAACTTAAATTCTATTGGCATGAAATACTTTGTTATGCACAAACCTTCTGTTTGGTTTGCTGACATTCTTCTTAGACTGCTCTCATGGTGATTCATTATCTTGTGATATAGATTTCCAAGTATCATCTTTGTATTGATTTTTATATCTTTAATAACCACTCCACAGACGATGGCTCCACTGGTGTCATTGATCGCATCAAAAATTCAAGGTTTACAGAAATACTAGAGGGCTAATTGGTAGCAGAACATTTCAGACTTAGTCTTAATGCAGTCTTAATCTTCTGCATTAAACCTACCTGAAGGTTTCCTCTTGGAATCAGCCAGGAAAAATTTAGCACTTCGTTGAAAAACACCTGGTGGGAGCAATGCAAGAACATTGCAATCAATCGACTACGAACTTGAAAATGTCACATAACATTTAGATATCAAGAGCGATCCTTTCATCATCCGGGTCTCCATAACTGGAATGGTCCTTCCTTTTCTATGGCCTCTGGCTCCACCAAGCCAGATTTGCTTATACATTTTAGAACAGAAACTGTCAAAGATAAGTTCCCATAATTTTAAAGCCTGTGCCGTTCTGTGGTTTGATCAATAGGTGAGATTCCTTTGCAGAAAGTCAGAGTGAACATCTTGTTTGTGGAAATGACAAACAACAAATTCAAGACCATAGGTGTAAGGCCAGCAAGCCCAAAGATCCGTTAGATGACCAGGTTTCTCATCCTCTAACTTGCTTCCCTCTTGCTCCTCATTCTCAGAGCATACAGAACCGGTTTAGGCAATTAGAAACCTAACCAAGAGAGAAGCAAGTACTTTCTGTAATGCTCAAGAGGAACTTGATCATAAAGTTGAAACTTTGACTCATTTTATTCTTCCCCGGGTTATTTTGTGAACTTACTCTGTCAGTCAGTGTATCAAAGCACAGATAGTATAACCTGGTAACTTCCCTAGAGTACCTTATTCTCAGAAGCCTGTGGGCAGAACGTGGAAAGGAAACTAGGACGTCTTAGAAAGATAAGGAGGAGGCAGGATGCACAAGGATGTAGGCTTTGGAACTGGCCAGACCTGAATTCTATTCCACCTCCAACAGTGTACTGTGTGGCACTTGGCAGATCACTGCCTCCCTAAAAAAAATGTCAACCGTGAAAACTTTCCTTCTCATAAGAATAAAATGTACCAATGCACAGAAATCCCAGTACTGAGCTTGTTATCTGTGCTCCATTGAAAAACACATGTACCATAAAACCTAAAGTATAATAATAATAATAATAAAAGAAAAAAAAAAAAAAAAAAAAAAAAAAAAGAAAAACACCTAGTGTTTTTCAGCACAGAGGTGTGTTACATATTAGAAGACCATAAAGGAAGAAGCCATGTGTTCTACTTGTTTTTTATTTTCTCCCTGTAGGAGTTGAAGAAGTCATTTTTGAAAGGTGGAAAAGGGGAAGTCATACAAGAAAATTTGTATATGTTCTGTTTCTCAGCAGGATTTGAAACAAAGAACTAAACATATATGCTGTTCAGCATTATTGTAGATACAGCATCAAGCACGCAGAGGAATTTGAAACGTGAAAGTCATTGGAGTTAGAGTGATGATTTTAGAAAGACTGGAAATAGGAAAGGATGAATCAAGGATGAGGTCATAGTGAAATGTTATAAACGATGTGGTGAATTTTTGATATTTAGATTCTTGAATCTTGAGTGAATCCTTGATCACCAGATATTGGATGAATTCTTAAATCACCAGAAATTATAGTTGTAAGTTTCAAACTTTCTGATTTTAAAAATAAGATTTAATAACCTCGTAAAAGCCTAATACATTTGGAAGGGTCTTAGTAATTAATTTTAAGTATCAATGCACTCTTAGAATTTATTGCTGAGATTGTCTTCAAAGTGTTACATAACAACACAAGTGTGGGTCTCAGTTTACTTAGGATATGATATTTAAGGAAATGGCAAATGCTTGTATTATACAATTGTTTTTCTTTTTTCCTTTCTCTTTTTTAAGAGATGGGGTCTCTGTTGCTCAGGCTGGAGTGCAGTGACACTATCATAGCTCATTGTAGCCTCGACCTCCTGGGCTCAAGTGATGCTCCATCTCAGCCTTCTGAGTAGCTGGGACTAAAAGTGTGTGCCACTATATCCAGCTAATTTTTTTAATTTTTATTATTATTATTATTATTTGTAGAGACGGGGTCTCGCTTTGTTGCCCGGGCTAGTATCAAAGCCCTGGCCTCAAGCTGTCCTTCTGCCTTGGCCTCCCAAAGTGCTAGGGTTACAGGCATGAGCCATCACTCCTGGTCCCACAAATTATTTTTTTATTCAAGTCATTATTTATGTTGTATAATTATGTGTATCATAGAACTTAGTCATGTATTTGGCCCCATAAATCCCCATCTGCTTATGAAATTTTCATTTATGCTTTCATCACATCCTCCTTTCCTAAACAAGCTACAGTTTTCAGCCTATGAGAGGAAAACATTTTCAGGCAGTTTTATTACAGGTGGTTTGACCATCATTGTGTAACTGCCTTTTGAGCTGCCCTCCCACAAAATAGTTCTTACTTTTGCTGCAGTTTATAAAAGAACTTGTTATCCCACCTGTCTGCTCCTCCTTTTGTCTTCTGTTTTCCTCCTCTTTGCTCTCTTCCTCTCTTTTTCTTTTCTAACTTCATTCCTTCCTAAGCTTCTACTTTATTTTCATGATTCTTCTCCCTTCCTTTCTTCTCTCCCTTGTCATGTTGTTACCTGAACTGAAGCCCAATGCACAGAGTTGTAAGTTTAACTCAAATTTTATTTATCCTTAAGATATTTACATAATACCTGAAGGCATCCCCCAATGTGGTGCTAAATTCATTTTCCATCCTTTACAAGAAAGATGTAAAATATGAAAGGAAACAAAAATTCTGCCTAATTCAGTGAAGATAGTTTTCCAAGTGCTGAAAAATTTTTTTTCCTAAACCTTTGCCTTTCTTTCCCCTACAATATAACAAAAAGGTCTCTTGACCACAGAAATCTTTGCTCAGTAGTAAGTTAATATGGTACATGAACATTTTCTGTTTCCTATTGTTAAAAACTTCAATATACTACAAAAAGAAAATGTGGACCTCCACTCTTAATGAACTAGGAAAATTAATTAATTTATTAATTTATTTTTTGAATGCTGGGAAAATGTAGACACTCTATACTAATCAGCTTATTGTTTCTGAAAATTTTTCTTTTCTATTTTAGTAGTATTATCTATTCTTTACCATTCTCAGAGAATTAAGTTTTTGCTTATTAAAGCAATACTATTAAACAGTATTTGATTATTGACTAATAACCAAAGAATTGAAATATAGTAAAATGTCACTAGCAAAAAAACTTTTTTTTTTTTTACTTTTTGTTAAATTCCTCTTTAATAGTTGTTAAAACTACAAAAGTGGGAATTGACAAGATTTCCAGCCAAATGAATTTTTTTTTAAATTTTGGATTTGTATATAAAATGATCCAGAAGTGAAATATGAAAGTTATGATATTTTCAGGATTTCTTCTTCTGGTTATCTCCGTACCTTTTACACTCTCCAAATGGAGGCCCCACATCATTTCATAGTAGGAGCCATAGCAGGAGCTTTAGAATCATTATTGATGTCGTTCCGGAGAGCAAATTACATGTGTGTTTCAATTTGCCACTATGGAATTTACATAACCTCAGATTTTGAATTGAATGACCAGTGGACAAAATTGGCATCCTAACTTCCAATCAGATATTAACTGCCGTGTTTTCAGCTACTATGTATTGTATTCACTTGTATTGAATTCTTACAAAGGCTCAATATGAAAAATATTATCATTTTTGTTTTACAGATGATAAAATTGAGAATCAGAGAAATTAAACAATGCTGCCCAAATTGACAAACTCAGTAGTTATACCACATAGACTGTTCTATTTGGCAAATAGACCTGAAAAATAGCAATTTGCCAATGGTTGGTAAATATTGTTTGTGATGTTTTGTTTATTGTGGTAAGAATACTTACCACGAGATCCACTCTCTTAACAGATTTTCAAGTGTACAATAACATGTTATTACCTATAGGCACAATGTTGTGTGGCATAGCTTTAGAGTTTATTCGTCTTGCATCACTGAAACTCTATATGTTGATTAGCAACTGTTGCGGCTTTTGAAGTTTGGTGAGTGGGAGGGAATGGTGCCCGGCACGTTTTTCTCTTCTGCTGCAGCCAGAGGAAGGGTTAGTGTTACAGGATTCCTATGGTGCCACTTTCCCAGTGGGAAATCTCTGCAGCCACATGACCTCTGCCCAGGGCCTCACTCAGTCCTCTGGACTCACGCCATCCGCTTCAGCCCAGCAGGCTACACTCAGCTTGCACTACCGGCCCAGATCCCGTGCCTGCCATGGCTCCATACTCAGCCCATGGCTGAACACGGCATACCACAAAGTGGCTTCCATGTTGGGCGCCAGTGTTTAGATGAGGTGGATGTGGTGGCGCCTGAAAACTAGGAGATGCCAGAAACCAGGAATCCCAAGGAGTGTTACAGCTTTTGCTCGGGGAGTCCTGAGGTCTGAGCCCCCAGGAAATGTTATAGCTCTCTCTCATTCCTGCTGACTGCAGCTCAGTGAACACGGACGTGTTACAGTTCATTGGTTCCCACTGCCCACAGCTCAGCAAGTTCCGGATTCTTGTCCCGCCACCGGAAGGAATAAGGTATACGGACACTGGAGAGTGAGTGGGGCAGAGAATAATTTTATTGAGTGACAGAAGGAAAGCTCTCAGTGGAGAGGGGATCTGAGAGTGGGTAACCCTCTGTGGGAGAGGGGGCCCAAAAGCAGATAGCCATCTGTGCGGCTGAGTCCAGGGTTTTTAAGGGCTCAGAATAGGGTAGTGTGTGCTGATTGGTCTATAGGTGGTCTTGGAAAAAGCACCACTCAATTGGTTTAAAGGCAACAAGGAAGTTCTCACTCTGGTTGTGGACTCTATCCAGAACTGGCAGCTCAGTCTTCAGGCTTTGAACTGTCATTGGCTTGAAGGCCAGGTTTCACCAGGGACCCATCCCTGTCTGCCTAGGAATCTGTCTGTCTCCTGTTGCTATTAGAACTCTCCAATTCCTCCTTCCTCCAAACCCTGCCAACCCCCATTCTACTCTGCATCTGTGAGTTTTACTATACCTCAAGTAGAATCAAGTAGAATCATGAAGTATTTGTCCTTCTGTAATTGGCTTATTTCACATAACATAATGTTCTCAAGGTTCATCCATGTCACATATTGCAGAATTTCCTTCTTTATTTATTTAAGGTGCAATAATATTTCATTGTATGTGCATACCACATTTTCTTTATCCATTCATCTGTCTATGGGCATTCCGATTGTTTCCACATCTTGGTTATTGTGAATAATGTGGCAACAAACATGAGAGTCTTAATAATCTCTTTAAGATTCTGATTTTATTTCCTTTACATACATACATGTATATATATACACACACACACATATACACACACATATATATACACATGCATATATATATATATATCCTGCTACTTAGTGTGTGTATGTGTGTGTGTATATGTGTATATATATGTGTATATATATATGTGTATATATATATATACACATATATGTATATATATCACATATATATGTGCGTATATATATACACATACATACACACACACACACACACACACACACACACTAAGTAGCAGGATTGCTGGATCATGTGGTAGCTCTATTTTTAATTTGGAGTGTTTTAAAGACCCTCCATACTGTTTTCCATAGTGACTGCACCATTTTGCATTCCTACCAGCAGTTTGCAAGGGTTTCAGTTTCTCCAGAGCTTCACCAACACTTTGTCTTTTGTTATTTTTGTAATAAGCAGCCTAAAAGGTGCAAGGTGATATCTCATTGTGGTTTTGATTTGCATTTCCCTGCTGATTAGTGATGTTGAATATCTTCATATACCTGTTGCCCATTTGTATTTCTTAGGTTGCTTTTTCACTCTGTTAATTATTTTCTTTTCTATGTAGATGCTTTTTAGTTTGATGTCCTCCCACTTGTCTATTTTTGTCATGTAAATTTTTTATATTAATGATTTATATTAATTATATAACACTATATATATAGTGTTTGAAGTGATTGGGTTGATATCTCCAGAATATTATTTTGTGTCTATTATATATCATACCACAGAACTAAAGTAGATATTTGTTTCATTTTATTTTTAAAAAAGAAAAAATTTACAACAGGTGCTTTACCTCAGCCAACTTAAGAAAAACTTATGAACTGATTCATTTTTCAAAGTTAAAAAAATTGCGTAATTTTACCTTAAAGGAATGGTTATCCCTAAAACCTGTCTTTGACAGGTTATATTATAATCTCTTAAAACTTTCTTTAAAATTTCTGATTCCCTAGGCCTGAGTTCAGACATAAAGTATCAGAATCTTGGGCAGCATGGCTTGCAGAATTTGTGTATATTTACTGTTTCCCCATTGATTGGATGTGCTTCTAGGAGTTTGAAGAGCCACCTCTTTTACTTTATTAACAAAGAATAAAATGGTCAGAAAGAAGACTAGAAACTTTTGATCTTCTGGGTCCTACCAAATTGCCTCTGAATACTGTTCCTAACTAGGCAAAAGGCATGCAAGGACACAGACTATAAGAAACATTGCAATGGACTGTCTTCCTTGCAAAATTGCTGGAGTTTTCCCTCTTACAGGATCATCTTGCATGTCTCTGTCAAGTGTACATTTTATATTTGTTTAAAGGAAACAGCAGTACTTATGCAGATGTATGACAGCATATGGTCAGGATTTAGATGAGTGAATACTTGCACCTGGAAATCAAATATTAGTACAGGCAGACCCCTCTGCTTGCCCAGGGCAGCATCCACTGAACAGGGTAAGGGAAAGAGCTGCCAGATCAAACGTAATCCAGATGTCTTTTCCATCTCTTCCTCTTCCCCATACAACCTTCCATTGTTTTCTCTGTCCTTTGGCGATATTTCCAAGTTTTTAAAGGAGAAGTGAAGCCCAGAAAATAGAACTAAATATGTTTTTAAAGCAGAACGAACATATTACCCACTGAGCAGTAAAAGCTTTCTTTTTTTTTTTTCTTTTATTCTTTTTTTTTTTTTTTTTTGGTTTTAGCCTTTTAAGAGGTTTTATTTTCATTATCTTTTTCAGGAACATATCAGATGTTTGTAGTAATCCTTGGTCAAAGATTTAGAAGAGTTTCCTTTTTAGCTTAATTTTCCTATTGACTAGGCAATTTTTGAGAAAGTGCTATCTCAGATATCATAGAATGTCAGTAATGCCCAGTTACCTTCACTGATTCTAACTTTTACATAGTGTTAACTGTCCATTTATTGCATTTTAATCTCAAACTGAGCTTGTTGCTTGGGGTAGGCAGTTCACTAGTAAAGGATCTTGTTTTATCTTTTTGAAACACTGTTCCCCCTTTAGGCATGTCATGCAAGCTCTTTGTACTTTAATATCTATATATACTTCAGAGAGATAAAAAGAGGATACAATGTTGTAAATATGTTGATACTTTCTGATCACTCTGAAGCAGTAATTCATCATTCAAAATCTCCTATATAAAAATAGCTTTGTAAAACAGGCCAAAACGCAGAGTGGGGTGTGGGAAGGCAGGGAAAACTGTCCAGGAATAAAGGCATGAAATGAAACAAATTTAAAACCTGCCAGTACGCAAGAATTCTTCTAAACAGAAGAGAATGGCTGATAGTCTTACAAAGAAGGAAGAAAAGAAGGGGGGGAGGGTGGAGAAAGAGAGAGACGAAGGAAGGGAAAGAGGGAGAGAGCCACAGGTGAAGCCAGCTGGGCTTCTGGGTCGGGTGGGGACTTGGAGAACTTTTCTGTCTAGCTAGAGGATTATAAATACAACAATCAGCGCTCTGTGCCCAACTGGAGGATTGTAAACACACCAATCAGCATTCTGTAAAAATGGACCAATCAGCACTCTGTAAAATGGACCAATCACATTCTGTAAGATGGACCAATCACCACTCTGTAAAATGGACCAATCAGCACTCTAAAATGAACCAATCGGCAGGACATGGGCGGTGCCAAATAAGAGAATAAGAGCTGGCCACCCCAGCATGCAGCAGCAACCTGCTTGGCTGCTCTTCTATGTTGTGCAAGGTTTGTTCTTTTGCTGTTTATAATGAATCTTGCTGCTACTCAGTCTTTGGGTCTGTGTCCCATTTAAGAGCTGTAACACTCACCGTGAGGGTCTGTGGCTTCATTCTTGAAGTCAGCGAGACCAAGAACCCACCAGAAGGAACAAACTCTGGACACATCAGGGAGGGAGGGAGGGAGACAAGCAGACTTGGTAAGAAATGGCAGATTCTGGTGATTAATTTGTTTTCCTACATGACCTACAAACAATGCATGTGATGTAAAGTTACCAGGTAGTGTAGTCTGATTTTTACTCGGTTATTGTTACTTGGCCCTTTGTTCTCATTAACATCTTGCTCCTGAGACTTTCCAAGTATTTTGTTAACTGTTTGATATATGACTTTTTAAGACTTTTTGATCATTCAAGACCTAAGAAAGCTATCCATATTCTTTAAATTGGGTCATTATATTTATTTTGTAGAAAATCATTTATCAGAAAAAGGGTAAAAAAATTAGGACAGAAAAATAAGTTGGCTAGGCAGTGGCTCATGCCTATAATCCCAGCACTTTGGGAGGCCGAGGCAGGTGGGTTGCTTGAGCCCAGGAGTTTGAGACCACCCTGAGCAACTTGGCAAAACCCAATTTCTACAAAAAATACAAAAATTAGCCCTGAGGGGTGGTGCACACTTACAGTCTCAGGTATTCAGAAGGCTGAGGCAGGAGAATTGCTTGAGCCTAGGAGGTTGAGGTTGCAGTGAGCTGTGATTGCACCACTGCATTCCAGCCTGGGCAGTAGAGTGAGACCCTGTCTCAAAAGAAAAAAGAAAAAAAAGAAAAAACAAGTTGTGTAAACTTTGTAGGAAATACAAATGGTCATGGTCTTCAAATGTATATGTAGCAGGGGAGAGTTGGTGTCAGGCAGATGTGGGTTGGATTCCTTCCTCCTTTACTAGATGCACCTGTGGTCTCTCTCGGACTCAAATTCTTCCTCAGTGAAATAGACATAAATTTTTTGACATTTAAACCAACCAGAAGAGTGTAGACTCTCTTCTAGACTGAGTGTTTGGTACTCGGTCAGCTCTTGGTAAATATAAATTCTCCTTGCTAAAATTATTTTCTTCAAAATACTTCTGGTATTTGTTTTAGATGACAGTTCCCCAAATTGAGAACTTTTGTTCCAAAACTGCTCCAGAGACATCTTTGAAAACCCAAGGCTGCAACTGTTGTCGGATTTCAGATGAAAAGAGGTTTTCCTCTGGCCTCTTTCACTCCTCAGTGGACTTTAAAGATGTTGGGAACAATTTGGTCTTGTTTTATGTGTCGTGGATTCTATTTTTGTGAGGTAGTTACCTAAATTAGTAAAACATATAGACAGCAAATGAACCAGACTCGCAATAACCCCCTGAGCAATTGGCCCTCGACTACTTATTTCACAAGGTCATGTTCAAGGCTGGGTCAGGAGATTGATGTGTATAAAGGCAGTTGAAATTCTTTGCAGAAAAGTGTCCTTGGTGTCATTGTTTATTGCCAGTAAGAATGAAAATATCACCACCACTCTCATTAAAAGAAAATTGTATTAAAGCCTACTTTAAACTTGTTTCTTAGGTTTGTCCAGATAATATGGAAGGAAAAAAGTTTCTTTCCTACTTCCTCTCTTCCTTTTTTTTAAACGCAAGCAAACAAAAATGAACCCCTCTAGTGCTCCTATATCCAAAGGAAATGAATTGCATACATACACATCATCATATTAGTAGTATGCCCCAGCAGGAAATCTTGAAATGATTGATATTTAAAGTGTTATCGTCTCAAGTGGAAGCTCCCGTCAAATACAAATGTACAACAGTTGCATTTTTTCCTTCTCTTTCTTTTCTGCAAACATGTAATACAGCCCCAAAGAAATCATGCTGGCCAGCTTCCTTTCTCTCTATTTAGTGCCTTCCTTTTCCTCTCCCTATCTCTCCTCATTACCCAGCCCCAATTTGTACACGCACTCCATCCCCCCAACCCCCACCCGTCTCTAGTATGTGAAAATAGAAAAGCATCTGAGTATCTGGGCAGCCTATCAGTTTGCTTAGGTTCATTTTAGCTAATCCAGACATCCCACACAGCAGGGGGAAAACTGCTGTATCTAGTGAAACAAGAGCATGAATAATTAAAACTCTGTTATTAATGAACTTCCAGTCGTTATGTAAATGAAACTGATTTCAAGTCTAATTTGTCAGCCTGAATTCTTTCTCTGTTCTTCCTTTGTCTAGAACAAGAACTCATCATAATGGACTTGATAATAAAACACTAGTAGACATGCTGTGTGCAGTGCCCATCTGAGTTAGGGCTTTTAGCGTGGTTAATTGATACAGTTACTCCAGAACAAGTCTATAAGGCATTTTGTATGGTTCTTAAGTTTTAAAAGCCGCTCTTTTTCCTTTTGACAGGACTGCCTATTCTTTGCACATACCTCATTATCATTTACCTTTACATGAGGGGTGGCATATAATCACTGCCTAGTAAATAGTTTCTTTTGCAATATCCATGATATTCAAAGACAGCAGAGTTCAAAAAGGTCCAGGGGAAGAGAAGGCTGTAGTCTTCAGAGAATGACAAATAGCCACCAGGGAGAAAAAAAAAGAAGAAAAGAAAAAGGAATACTTGACAAAGCGCAGGACCACTAAGAGCCAGTCGCCCACTGTTCCACCATCAAGTGTCACTCATGCTGTTGGTGGCATTGTCCAAGTGATACTGTGTTGTCGGTGGTCACATATTTCAGCTACATTGTTTAGATCTACTGTATTGTTTGTGAAATCATTCACTATTAAAATGACAGCCTCAGATATCACAGTTTGATTTCCTATAGTTACAAATATTTTACACAACATAAAAGCAGTAATTCTTTCAATAGAAAGCTGTTCAGCAGTGTCAACTCATTGACAATTTACTGAGTTCTGATCCTTTTACATTTGAATTTTGAGAATGCTTGTGTATTATTTTTAAGGAATTGCATAAATTAGATATCAGAAATTAATTACTATTTTGAATATGTGGCACATGATTTTGTCACTATGAGATAATATATAAATAAGTAAAAGAAACTAATTTGTATTTTGGATCTGTTTGCTACATTAAATATTCAATTTCGTTCCATGTTTAGAAGCGGAAAAATGATCACCATTCAGAAAAATTTTGTTTTTAAGCTGCAAGTGTTAAGAATATCATTCTTGCTAATCTAGTAGATTTTTCATTATTGAAATCATAGTACAAAGTAATATTAAAAATGAAAAATTTTTCTAGATCCTGCAAATGTTGGTACACTAACTCCTAGTTTTATGTCCCTATAATGGTATTTATCGTGCCTTTGTGTCACTGAACTTAGAGAAATGTTGTCTCACTGTTTAGCTCTGCTATCTTTTGTTATTTTGCACCATTGTTTTGTTTATAGTACTAAAGAATAAATGGCATACTAATCACTTTTGTCCAAACAAAGAAAAATGAAAATCTCGGCATCTGCCTGAAAGATGATCATCAGTCTTGCAGAGATCCATCATTATAGCTTGTGGTACACACATCTTTGGTCACCTGAAATGTGCCAGACACTGGGCTAAGCAAGGAAAATGAAAATTTTAAAACAGAGCAGTTATTTCAAAAAAGTGAGGAAAGACCAAGTAACCAATATGTACAATATAATATGAAAGGTACTATAAATGAGAAAGATACAGTGTACCACATGTGTACGTGTGTAATGTGTCACAGAAGTGTTGTAAAGTAATCTGCAAGAAGCCAGAAGATAGAATGCTTCGGAGAAGACCATTATGTCTGCTTTGTCTAATGGCAAAACATTACATGGCCTAAGCCCACTGTCAGTGTTGTCAGGTGCAAAGGTCTGGTTTTAATTTGATTCCTTTTCTCCCAGATGCATTACGTGGCAATTCATGCCTCAGTTTCCCAGCCAGCAAAAGGTACACAGTTATTAAAAAACGTCTGATTTTCATGATATCAAAGTGTAGGCTGAAGGTACAGGTTAAATAAATTCGGTTTCGTGCAGATTTACAGGATTTTGTCTAGACCATGGCATTACAGCAGGGACAGCACAATTTGAGGTCTCATAATGCCCAGCTTGACCCTGCTCCAGTGACTGCCCTGCACATATCCATCAGGTTTGCCTTGAAGAGATTTCGTCTCTATTGTGCCTATGCCAGACCTTGCTATAACCACTTCTCAGTCTCACATTTTGATTAAACCTGGAGTTTCTCTAACTCAGTCTAAACCTAGCAACTACCTACATTAAAAGACAAAAGCAACCCAGTGATAAGTACAAGACATGTAATGACATATAACATCTCTCTCTCACACACACACACACACACACACACACACACACACATACACACATACACACTATGTCTTTTTGTTTTCAATTGATAATATGGCTCATGGGGCTAGCAAGTCTGTTCATTTTAATTCCTAGCCAACTCCAGAAGTCATAAAAATGCGTAATCTGAAATTAAAGTCAATTAAACCACATTGTTTCTTTGGAAAGTTAAAAGGAAAATACACATAAGTAATAGAAATCAATTATTGTATATTCCCAGGCCTGTTCTTATAAACTGAAGAGGTAATCAATCACTCTGGGGATTTCTACAAGGTAATTACTGTTTATTCTTTAATGGTAGTGCCGTCTTCCTTTCTTCCTTCACACCAGCCCTTTGCAGCTGCTACCTCTAAGAAAGCAAATAAGCTACAGTTAAAAAAAAAACAAAAAACGACTGGAAGAAAGTTGGTGTCCTCATAATGTGGACAATAAGACTGCTGAACCTCATGCCCTTCTGTGACCTGAGGCTGCGATACTTTATGGCCCATGCTGTATATACACATCATAACTGCTTTTCAGTAATAAATGCAGCCATGGCTTTGAGAAGGGGCACTGCTGCATAAGGAGAATTAATGAGAAATATCTTTCTTGTGGATGTTTAGTCATTTACAGGAATGAGGTACGAAAATAATAAGCAGCTAAAAAAGAACATGGACCAATTAAGAATTTAAAACAACTAGCATCCAACTAAATCTCGTCCGCCTCTTTAAAAAGACGGGGAGGAAAATAAAGAGTAAAAATAAATGCTACTGCTATTATTGAAAGCCAAAAGCACTAACCAAGAGATTTTACAGTGCTTCAGTCAGAGCCTAGCTAATGAATATAAGTTACCTAAGCCGGTTTTAGCTGACTTTGAAATTAAAGTCTCAAACCCTTGCATGCAGGGAGAGCTGGACTTGAGCAAAATGGACTTAATAAACTCCATTGTGCGGTTAGATCCCTAGTGAGATTTCCTGCCCATCCATGACCAATCGGTATTATTTTTTCAGTGACTGGTACTTTTGTGAGCAAGATTGGGGTTTCTGGGAGTGATTAGCACTTTTCACCCTTGATTGACAGGTTCAAACAGAAATGAGACAATAGGAGGAGTCATTAGGAATTCAAATGTAAGGTTGGTGTTTGCAGGCTTTGGGATTGATTTTAATAGAAAGGAACAATATGTGTAAGAAAAGGAATTAGTGTTAAAAATGTTAACTTATGAAGTATAAATTAATCTTTTCAAATTCAAAAAAAATCAGAATTGAAATTAGTCAAAAATAATATGGATAGGAACAGCAAAATTTAAATGTTTTTTCTAATTACTTCGTAGACAATGGATATATTCAGTTCTTTGCCTTAGCTATTTAAGACTTGAAGATTTAAAATTTTAGGGAAATTCTCAGTAGTGAAAGTTTAGATTTGGTTTTCTCAAAGACTGAAAATCCTATAGAAACAAATAAGTATTGTTTTTCTAGGGAAAAGAAAATATGATGAAGTTCTCCATTATATCTAGGGAAGATACCACAGGGAAATAATTATGGAGAGTGAATCTAGCATTGACCAGTAATTGATAATTGGCCACAAATAATTAGGGTAGTATCTTCACTGGTATAAATTATGCTAATAGCTCAGCCTTGTCCCTAGGTACTGATACTGGTTTCTTATAAGTAATTTTGTTTTAAATTCACATTATAAATTTAGCATACTATACTTGAAACTTTAATCTTGTTTGGCCTCAAAGCAAAGGCAGATAATTCAGAATTAAACAAGCCTAATCAAAGAAGAAAAATAAAATGGACCCCAGCATTTGTCAGAATTTTTCAATAAAAGTTGATTTCTTATGGAAAAGAAGTTTTCTGTGACAACAATGAATACAAACCATGTTTTTAAAAAGCAAAACTAAAGAAGAGCAAAATGTATTATTTGAAGTCACCTCGGAAATTTGAATGGAAGCATTTCCGATGCCTCGTAAGTTGTTAATGTTTAAAGGATGATAGCATAAATTCAATACCCTGTGCACGAAATAATCACTGCATCAGATTTTTATGCATATCCTGCGTGTAGCTCAGCATTCAAGCTGGATTTTTGAATATGTTGTGACTAATTTATGCCAACTTTTCATCAACCTAGCATTTTTCATTTTTCAATTGACATACAAAGTTCTGTAATCTGTGTGCTCAGTATGTTAATATACTGAGATGGTAAGAGAAAATCCAGTGCATCACAATCACAAAAGTAAACTGTGAGGGAGCCTCAGTGGAAGGAAAGGATGAAGAAAATAGTACAATCCAGTGAGGGGCTAATGTTAGGTTTGATGTGGATTATTAATAAACCACACTTCCCACATCACGAGATGACTTTTGTCCTTTTTTGACCAATCCACCTAGCACCTGTACTTCAATTTCCCTCCAAAAATTTAAAGCATGCTCTATCAGTGGTTCTCACACTTTCCTGCAATTGGAATCACCTGAGAATCTTTTAGAAATTCTAAGACTTGGCTTCTACCCCACACATTCTGATTTCTTAGTGTTTATCAGCAGTCCAGGAGGTTTTGAGGTGCAGCAAAATTTGAGAACCATTTCTGTAAATGCTTTCTGCCTCCGTTTTCTCTAATTTGGTCTGAAAAGGCACCAATGTCCTCTCCTATGCATGGTTTTTTAAAAATGCTTCTCCATCTTGCGTTTGATTTCAGGGACACGGCTCCTTGATCTGCTGTCTTTTCTGAGAAGCGTCACATCAACATACCCAGTGCTTCTGTTAAAGTCGCTTACAGCCTCTCATCCACTCTCAACTTCGTTCTTATTTTCCCTTTTATACTCTTTCATCCCCTAAATTACTACAGATCAACTGTTATCCCTCTGAATTTTCAGCTCTTATTCAATTTCCTATCTTTAGCTATCTTTGGTGTCTTATCCACCAGTTTAAGCATGAAAAAGTTTCCTTTTCAGCATTACCTATTTCTTTCCCTTTATCTAAAAAAACCACAGGCAGGCTCTATTCCTTTCTTCAATCTTCATCCAAGAGCTAAGTTAAGACCCTTAGTGATTTTTTATCTCATTATAGTGGACTTCTGTTTCAGACTCTAGTTTTCTGTCTTCTCCCAATAGGCTCATCACTTTCCTGTACAAAATGCTACTGTCAGACTTCTTGTCATTTCCCTTGCTCATTATGAACACCTCGTCAGTGTGCTTCTTAAACACATCCTATGCAATTCAGCTCTTTATTCTCTTTTCATAGGCTCCTTCTGTTCCAAGCTGTCCCTAGAATTATGGGTCTGGATAGGAGTCAGCCTGTGGACTGATAGCCATGCTTAATAAATGTTTCTGCACCAAAGAGCTTCTGCAGAGGGCAATTCTGCAACATGGATGACTAAGAGTCTCTCTAGAGTTCCTGGAATTGCTTTAGGCCTTAGAAACACATGTGTTCCTTAAGTCATGTTCTTCTGCCTTTCCACAACCTATTTTATTCTAACGCACACATCTGATACTGCATCAGAATCATCCAAAGAGCCAGGAAGGAAGACCTAGGACTGATAGTTATATACATCTATAACTGTTGCGTTTTTCTTTCGTTCAAGTTATGCAAATTATGTACTTATTTGAACAATTATAAAAAAAAGTGGCTGCTGCCCTTTGGCCTTCCACATCAAGGGCCTGTTTCCTGCATCAACTGAGCTTTGTAAAATCCATCATTATCCCTGCTTCTATCCCCTGGTGCTCCTGCTCACCATTTCCCTTCCCAACAGATTCTACCCCCAACTGCTCCCTGTACCCAGCTGTTCCTCTTCCCTTTCTTGTTCGCATGCCCTTTTTCAAGTTCCACATTTTCATTTGCCAGGTCACCACCTTGAATTTTCTCAACTTCCTCTTGTAAATTTACTTCTTGCCATGGCACTTTTCTATGACAGCTTTTCAAATAAATCTTCTTTCAGAGGCAAAGAAACACACACAAAAACATTTTTTAAAGTCAAAGAAACATATACCAGTGAGAGAACCCTATCTTCTTTGTGGGTGGGTTGTATTTCTGAACTATTGAACACACATATATGTCACATGATGATGGATGTCAAGTCCTGGATGTAGAAACAAGTTCAAATTAACGTGCAGCAGGAATAATTGCTCAAAGATCAAGAAGCAAATTTCAGTTGTCACATAGTGAGCTTAAAATGTCACAAAGTGAGTTGAAAGGAAGAATACAATTATTTTTAATTTATTAATTTCAAATAAAGTCATTAATGCACAAAGGTAGAAAGAAGCTTGGTTTCCCTGAGTTTGGACTTCAGGTTTGGTCAGGTCAGTTTCAAATCCTGACTGCATTTTTGCTAGCTCTGTAACCCTCACAAATAATTTAACCTCTCATAGTCGGTTTCCTCACTGGTAACAGCAAGGTGTAAATAACGTTTTATTTCAAGGATATTTTTGAGTTCTAAATAAGATAAGATCTGTTAAGCACATTGCAGGATTGGGACGTAGGTAGAACTCTGTAAACGGTGGTTGACATTATTATTTGCATGCCTTAGTAAATCTACCACCAAATATCTGGGTACATTTTACACATTTCTTGGGCAGCTCTGATATTACTCTTTCTTCAGACCACCACAAATTCATCCCTGGCATTTAACATATCAATACAAAGATATTTATATTTTCTTGTCAATAGCTGAGCGTTATTTAGTATTATGTATACTTTGCCCGTTTTTCATTCAGGAGATGTTTTAAATGGGAAACATATTAAGCTACTCCACATGCTTTCAATATAGTATATCTGTTATCAGCCTCTGTAGCCACTAGATGTCAATACAATGTTTATCTGGAAGGTTTAATAAGGACTCATTAGTATCCTATTTAATGATTAAATAGTGTACTCCCTTTGCAAGGCATTTTAATATTGAAGGGTTTCTGAGAATTTTATGATAATATTTATGGAATTTACTCCACTAACAGCTGAAATGCTTCACCTCATCCAGGCGTAAACAGTTGTTGAATAGAAACAGTTTTAAGCCTGAATCGAATTAAAATTGTGAAGAAAAATGTATATAGGCAGAATATAATTGCCCTGATTGACTTTCTGCAGGTACTTAACTTGTGGAAACAGCAACGAGGTCTTTATTATTCAAAACTGGATAAGACCTAAAATTTTATATTTCATTTTAAAGATAGTATCTTACCTTCTCATAGTTATGACAGTAATTCAGAGAGAAGAAATAACCTAGGATGTTTCTAAAATCATTTTCTTCAGTATATTGGCTATTTAATTAGTGATTTGATTAAAGATAATTTAAAATGTTACCAAAAATCAGCTTTAGGAAGTTTGGGTATTTACTCTTCAATCTCTAACCCTCAAATTACAGTAAATAACTTTTTCCTGAACATACCAAGTAACTTCATTATTTTTTGAAGCACCATACCAGTACAGAGAAATGTAATTTAAATCTTTCCTTTGAAATTAGGGGGTCATAACTTACTTGAAAAATAGGCAGAAATTGACCTCAAAAACAAATAAAAATAAAATAAAGAAAAAATACTATCTTTATCTGGGGATGTTACTTTACTAGATGAATTTTTTTCCCCCAATTCCAGCTTTACGTGTTTGTTCTCTAGATATTTATCATTGAAACTATCTGTTTATTTCAGCCAAATAAAGAATAAAAGAACTTGGAAAATCCACTAGCCTAAAAGAAATCTTGCATTTAGGCCGCGCACCATGGCTCACGCCTGTAATCCTAGCACTTTGCGAGGCCGAGGCAGGCGGATTGCCTGAGCTCAGGAGTTCGAGACCAGCCTGGGTAACAAAGTGAAACCCTGTCTCTACTAAAATACAAAAAATTAGCCGGGCGTGGTGGCACACACCTGTAATCCCAGCTACTCAGGAGTCTGAGGCAGGAGAATCGCTTGAACCAGGGAGGTGGGGGGAGGTTGCAGTAAGCCAAGATCACACCACTTGCACCCCAGCCTGGGCAACAGAACGAGAATCTGAAAAAAGGGAAAGGAAAGGGAAAGGGAAAGGAATCTTGCATTTAATCTTTAGTCTGTGTATCTGTTGTTACATGCTCTAGTAAAATCCTGTATTTCCAAACCCTTCCCTAAATGAAATGGCACCATAATGAAATTTTAGAATGAGAAATAAAATTTTAGGACAGCTTTAAGAAGATTCTTTTTCTCTTTGCTTGCCTTTCCACATACATACTGCAAGTTGGCAACATTTTACATAAGATTATAATTTAACATAGTGAATGTTTTAGGAAGGAAGGGAATAAAAGGAAGGAAGGAGGAAGGAAACTGAGAGCAAAAGGGTCTATTTGAGAACCTGTTCATTTCTGTCTCAACCACTTTATGGAAATTTTCTCCACAATTAGGACCCCAGTGCCTGTTATATGAACTCGATGGATCAATGTAAGCAAATTAGAGATAGAGGGAGGGAGGAGAGAGGGAAAGAGAGAGAGCAGAAGGAGGATGAGGAGGAGGAGGTGATGATGGAGAGTGGGTGGGAGTGACAGAGGGGATGGTGTGATCGGCAAGAAAGGTTTGTGAAGGCTCAGAATGTTAAATTGACTTTTGCGATTGTTTCACAGTTTTGGCAGAGGTCGTGAGTAAGAATAAAAAGTAACTATTATCCCACTTTCAAGGGAAAATTTATCCCTGCACTGTTCTGTATGGTAGGCCTTCGGCACAAGAGTCTATTGAGCACTTGAGATGTGGCTAGTGGAACTGAGATGTTCCGGAACTTATATACACACTGGATTTCAGTAATGTAGTGTGAAAAAAATGGGAAATATCTCATTAATACTTGTTGCATATTGAAATAATAAAATTGTAGATTAATCCAGTTAAACGTATTATTAAAATTAATTTCACCTGTTTCTTTGGACATTTTTAATGTGGCTACCAGAAAATTCAAAATAATGTATGTGGCTTGCATTATATTTCTACTGAACTGCACCATTCAGAAGGGCTTTGCTAATAAATAGCAAAATGGTGCTTTAACCCTTACCCCATCACCCGTCTCCAGGTTAATATTGTGAGACTAGCTGGAGAGTAAGAATGCTTTGTAAAAGAAAACTGTAGGCCTAAAAGGGTAGCGCTGCAGCATCTTATTTCCACTAGGCAAGGGATGTGAGTTTTTTTTTTTCCCACTTCAAGATAAACTTCAAAAGAGAACCATTTGTTTAGACATAGCTGCAGAGCTGAAGAGGAGACTGACACCTCATACAACGTGGATGTCCACATGGTTGCAAACACTCTTGGGAGGCTCTTTTCCTTGGTATGTGGAATTGAGTGTCCATAGAGCTCTTAGAATAACTTGGCCTGGGCCTCTTGCAGTTGGAAAGACTCAGAAGCAGAAGTTAATGAGGAGAAGAAGAGGGAGAGCAAGGAGATAGAAGGCAGAGAGCTCTTTCCCTCTCCATATCACAGGTCTCCCAGTGTAGGCAAGCTTGAGCTGGAAAAGAGAAAGGAGCTTCGAATTGGATATGAAATGAACATTTGAGTTTGGATAAAATGGGATTTTGTAATAGCTGGAATTGACACTGTTAATACCTGGAAAATACTAGAAAACCTGTGGAATATGCCTGAGTTTAGGGGCAGGAAAGAATCATTATGTTTATTGTCTGTCTCCCCCATTAGAATTTAAGCTCCAGGAAGATAGGATTATTGTGTATCCTTTGTGTTGTTGTTTCCACTTCATACTCTAATGAGCCTTAAATAGTACTTGGCCCATAGTAGGTGCACAATAAATATTGGTTAAATGGATGAATAGATGAATCTGACATGATATGATTGAAGTCAGTAGTTGGATGGGGAAAGATGCTTCCCGGTATGCCTACAGAGTCTAGCATGTTCAATAACTTGGACACTTGTGTTCAGAAAAGCAAGGTCCATGTCATTCAGTGAGCATGAAGTAGCTGGTACATAGGGGGAGGGATTGCTGGTCAGTTCAGCAAATGCAGTCCATTTTAGAAATTATAGTGTAGAGTCAAATCACTGCATGATGCTATACTATCAAGAACTCTTTTAAATTTTCCTTGCCAATAGACTCACATTAAGGCTTGTGATGCTTAAAATATTTCCAGTGCTTTAGAGTTATTGAACATTTTTCAGTCAGTAAGATCCTTATGAAATTTCTTCCATCATTCATGGCCAATTACCTTTGTTTTTTCAATTACTGGTCATTTTGTTTGAGATTGAATTTTGAGTATGATGAATACTTTTCGTCATTATTTTATGTAGATTCAGGTAACAGTGAGAAAGATCATAACTCTGGCAAAGATTTATGCTGCCACCAGTATATTTCCTAACCTTTTCTAAGAAAACATTTTGCTAAGTGGTATGTGATAACTGCACTAGGAACCCAGGACCTAAAAGCAATCAGAGTCATCACAATTCGTTCCTTAGGCCCCCGAAGTCTTTAGCCTTCTATTTGCTTGGTTTTCTAGAGCTCATTGACATCAATTGTTGCACCTCAAAATCAACAATAAGGATAAAACACAATGCTAAACATCTAGTTTTGTTTTTTTAAAGAAAACTTGTATCTAAACACTTTTTGAAAATGACACTCATGGGCATAAGTCATTACTGCCTTTCAAAATACAGGATGGTGGTGATTATTTTATCTGAGTGTGTGAACTTAGCTAAAAAGATGCATGCATAATCAGCTTCTCCCCTGAGTACTGGTTCACCATCTCAGTTTTTATTACTATGGTTTACGTCTTGACAGCTCTTCCTCTTTCTCTGCTGTCTGACATCTTTGCTCAAAGGTATCTACTAGCCTTTAGGTGACATAGATGAGCTCTTTCTCAAAAGATTTTTAAAGCATTTATGCAGATTTTAGAATAATTTGTGAAAAAGAATTAGGAATACCTATTTTACTATGTTAAGATTTGACCAGTGTTAGCCTAAGATGTTCCATCTTTTGATGGATGAGGGAAAAAGAATGCTAAAACCTTTGATAATTTTGTAAATGAGTTCATCTTTCCTAAAGAGAAAAACAATGATCTCTCATACTAAAAGGATTATTTGGGGGGAGGAGATGGACACAGAAGTACAAAAGACAAGAAAAGCTGTAAGTGATAAAAACTGGGACAAGTAGATCAAGATGATAAAAAAGACACAAAGAGTAGGGATGTCAAATTGCTGTCAACCCAAGTGTCAACTTGGGTTAATAGTGCCCTTCCTGGAGGAGGATGTTCAGAAAAATTGTGAGGCTATTACAATCTGTGTAGGAAAGCTGTCATGAGTAGTTAGTTATCTCTGCCACGGGTGCAAGAAGCAGGAATAGGGCATAAGTGCTGTGTATTTCCATTTCTATTCCAGAAGGTAAAGTTCTCTGCTACAAGAAAACCAGTGAGTGTTCAGAGGAAGCAGCACTTCCATAAGTGTCAGGGAATCCCAGCTATGTCAACATTGAGGAACCTACGTCTGAATTTATATTTTCCACTAAAGAGAAAAGCCTTTACACTAGACACTTAAAATAAATATATGGGTAGGAAAAAAAGAAAGAGAAAGAGCATGAGTGACAGAGAGAGAAAGAAGAAGAGAAAAAGGAAAGAAAGGGAAAGCAAAAAAGAATGAAACAAGGAAGGAAGAAAGTACAATCTTTTGATTAGATCACATCCTTTAGGTCTCCACTATTATACCTTAAAATACTGAGAGAACTTGACAATATGATTGGTGAGGTACTCTAAGTAAAGCTGCAAAAATGTCTAAGTAAAGCAGCAAAAATTGTGAGGAGCCAGAAATGTATCAGAAACTGGGTATGAGCCAAATATTATCCTAGTGCTCAAGAAGAAGAGAAAAAGATGGATTATATTTACCAAAGAAACAATGTCTCTTCTCCTTTCCAAAGTGAACACCTCCTCCACCTGTGCTCTTTCACCTCATGCCCAGATCCTCCTTCTCTTCTCTTTCTAGACAAATTTGTTGAAACATTGTTGTGCCTGCTTACCTTCCATTTTCCTTCTCCCATTATCCTGTCAGTTCCTTTCAATGGATTCCATAGAAATCTCACAAAGTTGCTATTTAAAGGATTCCTAAGTGTCCACTTTCTACTACATCATTAAACATGTCCCACTACACCTTCCTTTCGGATAACATTGTGCAGTTTAACCTATGATATCCTGTTTTTTTTTCTGCAGTCGTTCTACCTTTTTCTCATTCTGGCTTCTCCTTCATTGACTATAGATATCCTCTCAGATTCTGTCCTCAGATTTGCCATTCCAAATGCTTGATCTTAGAAATTTTATCAACATCCATGGATTAAACTGTATTTTTAAATCACCACATTTACCTGCCTAGTCCAGGTACCCTAAATATTACTGGCTTTGCATTTTAGCTGCCCTGTGGAAATATCCATGGATGTCCCAACCGTAGCTCATTTCAACTTGCCCAAATAAAACTTATCCTCTCTGTTCACAGAACGACTTTTCCTTCTGTTCCTCAGATTGGTTGACCATTGCCACTAACCCACCCTGGAACCAATCCTATGTACCCACCATGCACTGTGCTATGGTTTACATGTGTCATGTCACATAATAGGCACACCAGCCCTCCAAGATGGATTATTATACCCATTTTACAGATGAGGAAATGGAGACAATAAGAGGTTAAGTAACTTGCAAAAACGGCCACTAGGCTGATATATCGTAAAGCCAGAATTCCTCCTAACACCTGACTATCCTGACAGCCAATAACATTTTCATGCCAACCTGAAGAAAACATGTATAAATAAATAAGGAAAGGTGGATTCATTCTGTTTCTACAGAAAACAGGGCTGGAGCAGTGAAGAGAAATTACATGAATATAGATTTCTGTCAATTTATCAAAGAACTTCTTAAGAGACACAGCAAAGAAACAAGTTTCCTGGCAAAGTGACGGCTTCCAACACAGGACAGTTGCAAAAGGATCTTTTGGATAATGAGAAAATTTAGACTACACAGACTCCTAAAGTTCACAATATGCCCTGGCACTGCTGCAGTTTGTAGGATAGCTCTTCAGTAGTTAGTTTATTAATCCTGTAAAGAACAAAACAGATGCATGCAGCCATTTAGTAAATATACTGCAAGTTAGATAATCAATATATTTTTGTATTAAACAGTCTAAAGTCATGAAAACTTTGGTAACGAAAAGCTAGAATTTTAAATAGGAAGAAAGTGTTTTTTATTTTAGTGATTCAGCTGCTTCAGGTCGTGTTGTGTTCTCTGTTTTGAAAAGCAGCTACCACAGCTGCTGCAAACATTTTTAAATGATCCATCACTACAGTGTCATTCTGGCTGCAGCATCATCTTGTGTGGCTTAGGAAGGAAGAGGGGAGAAAAGTGTGAATGGAACAAATGGCGCACTGTTTTCCAAAACTGAAGAGAGCATTTCTTGTATATTTGAGAGTAATTTTTTTGCATTGTTTATTTTTGGGGGTTTTCTTTAAACATACACTTTAATGTATTGTCTTTAAAAAAAAAATACTGCTTTCAGAAAGAGTCTGCGCTCAACGCTTTGCATCATGCGATAATTATTCCTTGGGGGAGTCGGTAAATAGGAGCAAGGGGCAGGAGGAGTCATTATCTCCAACTAAAACTACAGTGGGAAAATCAGAAAGTTGAGGTATCAGATAAGAGATGCAGGAATTCATGCTCGGTTCCCGTGGCCGTACAGGCTGGGCGATATGCCCAGGGCTCTAGGTGATTCTGCAGAGGCCACTGGCAGGTGCCTACAATAAGACTCTGTTCATCCACTTTAATTAGCACCTCATCACTTTCAGCTTGGTGTCACCCAGCTGGCTACAGCTAGACGACACCTCCAGCTTGAACTGGGCTCCATTCCATTTTCTTGGAGCTTATCGAGACATGTGGTGCTTTCTTTAAGTGCAGCTGGTGCTGGCACTTTCATTGTAAATTTAAATCTCTGTTTGGAAAAAGGTGATAAGAACAGTTTGTTTCAAGTCCCTGGTGTTTAAGCCTTAAGCAATTCCCAGCAAATACATTCAAGGCTCCTTCTGGTTTGATCGGCTACAATTTGTAGTCGTCTTACTGATAGTGGCAGTGTTCAGATTCTTCTTAATGCTATTCACATTAAGGAAGTTGCTACACTGCATCACGATTTCTCTGTGGTTCAAAGTTTGTGCTGATTGCTTTTAGCATTTTTGGTGATGCTTGTTGATCAGTGTAAGTTATGAGAAAAATACTGGCATCTGCATGCATTTATTTGAGTTTTTTTTTTCTTGTTTCAATGGAACAAAAAATGAGATGCTTACTAGATGCATTCTGTTTTACTGCAGTTATTTCTCAATAACTCAGGGTGCTAATATCCAAGACTGCACAGTGAGCTACAAGTGAAAGCTTAATGATCTTCTGTTTTTCCATACAGTTATTGCACCATCAGTATTTAACTCATTTCTTTATAAAATATCTTATTACATATTGTGTTTGAAAGTATTGTGTAAAAATAATGTCTATTAATGTATTTTATAACCAATTTGTATATCTCTTGGTTTTTGTCCCCAAGATTGGCAGACTTGATTAAAATATTTTTTCTTTGTTAAAAAATTTCTTCTTATGGGCTGGGCGTGGTGGCTCACGCCTGTAATCCCAGCACATTGGGAGGCTGAGGCGGGTGGATCACCTGAGGTCAGGAGTTTGAGACCAGCTTGGCTAACACGGCAAAACCCTGTCTCTACTAAAAATACAAAAAAAATTAGCTGAGTGTGGTGGCGGGCACCTGTAATCCCAGCTGCTCAGGAGGCTGAGGCAGGAGAATCACTTGAACCCAGGATGCAGAGGTTACAGTGAGTCAAGATTGCGCCATTGCACTCCAGAGTACAGCAGAGTGAGACTCCATCTGAAAAAAAAAAAAAGAAAGAAATTTCTTCTTAAATGCCTTTAGACACTCTGTAGGCATCAGATACCCACATTTTGGAGATAAGGAATGAAATAACTCAAATTAGAATTACTTCCTTTTTATATAGTATTCTCAGCAACCTTACAAGAGACAGGGAAAACAACCTCAAATGGATGACTACAGTACTAAAAAGAATGTTGATTATTGCATCCTTCTAATTTCTTTCTCTTTCTCTCTTTCTGGAACTAACAAATAACCCCAGTGGAGGAAACATTTCCCATGTGATTTTACATCTGAGCGAATTTAACCAGGAAAGTCTTGTTTCTAAAGCTTAAATTTTGTGGAATGATTTCCTTATTGATAGTTTATGGGGTTTCCTAATTTAGATGTCTTCATTTGTTCTCTTAACTCAAAATCACACTTTTATTAGTAACATTTTAAGTCAAAATAATACCTTAAGTTGCAACCAAAGTTTTATGGACATTATCTAATATAGTTTTCATGAAAATTCTGATTTTTTGTAGGTAAGGAAACTTAATTTCAGACAAATTAAGTCATGGGCTGGGGTCACATAGCTGATGATAGAAGAGGGAGGTCTCAAGCCTAGTCTCTGTTATACAGCACAAGGCTGGAAACCAGCTAAATAGTTCTAGACTGACCTACCTTCAACCAGAATCTTCCTCTTAAGAAACAAGAAACAAGGGCAACTAGGAGGCTTTGGGCATTTGTTTCCAGCATTATTACCACTTTCCTTGGCCTGGTGGATGAACTTTTCAGAGACTGGTTTTATCATTTATAATAGACAAAATCATACCAAACTCATGTGACTATTACTACAACTAGATAAGGTAAAAAGTCAAGTATTTAGCACAGTAAATGAGAGTTACCTTCATTTCTTCTTTATACCAAAAATGTAGATGCCTAGTCTAGCATTACCAGATGAAACTGAAATATTCTTAGTCGGTCAGTTAAGAACTATATGATGTTTATTTCGACAGTTTGTCCTGAAGCAGAGTAATATTTCACATTTTAAGTTTTAATTTCAGAACATATAGCATAAGCCCACCCTTTCTCTGTATAAGAAAGATGAAAAATATTTTTTAAATTATACAAGATATAGCTGACCATATTGGGGAAAGGAAGTATACATTTTTAAAATTTACTGATTCATAGTCACAATAGACAAATATTTATATTCATATGAGCTAGCATTCACTTGTATAACTACTAAGTGGTTTTTGAAAACTCATTGTATCCTAACAATGAGTTATCTGATGTCTAGTTTTCATTAAACCCATCTTCCGGATAAGGAAACTGAAGTGCAAAAAGGCAAGGTCATCTACCTTTACCCCACTCAGCACCCACGTTCAACCATATATGCTGTGTTAAAATAATTTAAATATTACTTGTTATGACAATTTTATCAACTTAAATCTTACAGTTATGAAGAAATTCTCCTGAACTTCTGTATCCTTAGAGATCATAAGTATATTTCAGCACTTATGTCATTTATTTGTTAAAATTAGTCGTTATCAATAAAACTACTCATTGGAGTTGAAAATAAAAACAAAGAAATTTAATTTGAACATTGGATAACAATAAAAATTGTTGTTCAGTGTTTTTCCATGATTTCCATCAGTGTCTAGTAACAATCCTTTTAAACATAATAAAAATAACCACAGATACTAGAAATTGTTTGTGAAAATAATTGAGGAGCTAATTGAGATTTCTAAACTAAGAAGCCCCATAAACTATCAATAAAGAGATAATTCCGCAAAATTTAACTTTAGAAACAAGACTTTCCCGGTCAAATTCACTCAGATGTAAAATCACATGGGGAATGTTTCCTCCACTTGGGTTACGCATTGATTCCAGAAAGACAGAAAGAAATTAGAAGGATGCAACAATCAACGTTCTGTTTAGGACTCTAGTCATCCATCTGAGGTTGTTTCCCCTGTCTCTTGTAAGATTGCAGGGATGAGATGTGGCCCTCAGCGCAGAAGCTCCCGGGCAGGTGGGCAACTGCCTGGGGCAGGACCAGCTTCAGCTGTGAGCCTTCCTCTCCCTGATTTGGGGGAACACCAAAAGTTGTGTTTTGTTAATCTGGGTAACCTTATTTTCATCTCATTTAACTAGTGGAAGTTAATTGAACTACCTGCTGAGATCTCTGGCGCATAGCTAAATAAGGTGAAATGAGGTTACAGTGTTCCCTAACCCACTTTTGGCCCCATTTACTGTATAGGCTGGTTTTCAAAGAGGGTCAGAAAACACTTTGAAAATGGCAGATTACATCCTACTGCTTTGTAGCTACACCTATGTCAATTTCTTGTCATCCTGCTCCTTAACTTCACCTCTCCTTAAATATGTAGCCCTTCCCTGTTTCTTTGCCTCCATCTCACACAGATCCACTTCTCATTTTTTCAAGTCAGTTACCAACATAACATATCCTTAGACCCTTCCCACCCAAATCTATGTGCTCTATTGATGTTTCCGACACATTGTGTCCACAACTGCTCTCTACAGCTCTTTGTCTCCCAACAGATCTCACTAATCTCTCTTTTAGTCTGAACAGAATGTGTACCCAAGGTTAAAAGTTGCCTTGAAAAATAAAAATTCAACCCACCAACTGCTTAGACTCTTTTAAAACACCAGTTTGAGAATTTAGTATGGCTATGATTGCATTCATTAATTATTTGGGCTTTAGTAGAAACTGATGTTAGTTATTTCTGACATAGAGAACAAAATATAGTTTGCGGCCAAAAAAAAAGAAAGTTTGAATAAACCACTGTATGTTTCTGCATTGTTTTCTCTTGCAAAAGTCCTAATGGAGGATTCATTTCAGTGATTCATTATGTCCTTAAAAAGGTAATTTTTCTTTTGCCATCCAAGTAATACGTGTTTATTATAGAACAATTAAAAAAAAAAAGAATATCTTTGCTCTTGTCCTAAACCCACACATATAATTTACTATTTTAAAATAAGGCAAGTAGCTATTGATACTTCATTTTGCCTGTGTAAATCTGAGTTTAAAGCCAAAATGCCTGAATTAGTGATATATACTAATTGCCATAAATTTCTTGTAAGAACTCACTATTTTACTTTTAACCTGCGTTTCCATCGCTATCAGTGTTTCATTCTAGATAGTAGTAATTATAAAACCATTAAAATGTATTGTAGCAGAAAAACATCTTTGTGCTTGTAAACACAGGAGATATTAGATAGGGTTCCATTTGTAAATGTAAGATAAATAATTTCTTCTTATAGGTTATCATTTTGTCTTATACCTTCATTAAAACAGTATCTATCCTTACATTTTACATTATATATATGTTTTATATATAGAATTATACATATATTTTATACATTATATTTATATTAGCTATATCCTTATATTTTACAGTGAGCACACAGAAACATCCTCTACACCACACTAATTTTATTTAGAATGTTCACTTTCCCTTCCGTGACTCCTCTTACTCTCTCTAATCTATTTATGTATGAATATACTCAAGTTTATGGAGCTATTTTTTTTATTTAATTTGTTCCTAAACGTGCTATAGAAAGTTGACAACTGCGTGATATTAAGAAAGAATAGTCACCCTCAGAACCCAGACTCACCAATAAAACAACTCTTCATTAGCTGTTTTGTGAAACTGAAACCCAAACCTAATTTGAATGTTGTAGGATTGTTTCTCAAACTGTATCTTTTATAGCTTCTAATGGACACTTTTTTAAACTTCCGGTTTTAGAGTGACAAGTGCCTTTTATATGAGTCTTACTTAAGCCCTTTAAAACAAAAACCATGGTTGTTATAGCCTAAGAAGTTAAGAGAGATGAACTAGTCAAGATGAAGAAAATGAAGCAATCAAGATGAATGCTCAAGCACCTTTGTGCATTTAGCAACATAGAAGTATATTGACAAATAATGGAATATTCCTGTTCCTGGATTAAATAAGAAAAAGAGAGCAGAACAATGTATAGATGAGCCAATTCTTATCCGATAAATAGCTACTTCTATTTCAAGTAATTCATTATTTTAATAATAACACTACGTAAAACCCAAAACTGCATAGGAATATATATTTCCCCCAGAAGCAATTAAAAATGATTCAACAATGTACAAACAGAATCAAGAATCTGGGCATGGTGAAAGTCTTCACATTTCCAAATACTGCTAGTTATAGCATGATTAGATCATAAAAATGGGAGAGATGTTAACCAGGTTATTTTTTACATTGGATGTGACTTTATGTTTGAGCTTAAACAAGGTGTTCTCAAGCATGTTTCCTTTCATAAAACTTTTAATAGACATGTGGAAATGGAAGACATATGTTTAACAATTATAATATAAGCTCATTCGAAAGTCTCCTGAATAAGACTGAACATTTCCTAAATCATGGTGTCTGACTTTCAAAAGACTAAATCAAATCTTCAAATGAAAACAATTGTGATGCAGTTAATTAAAACAACTTTGTGGCTATGTTTGATCATTTTTAAAGGGTGTACATTTCTAAATGGCATAGGTTTTCATGTTTTAAATTGTGTAAGTCTTCATTATAAAGAGACCAGCTCCCATCACCAGATGTATATATACCTTCTGGGGGCTACTTATATACACATAATGTGAGTGAATAAATCCTTTTTGATCTTGCTTTCATAAATCAAAATTTAAGAATGAAATTCAAACATTAATTGATCAAAATCCCACAATGAATAAAAAACAAATATGTCTATATTTCCTTATTAATTCTAATTATTTAAAGAGTACATTCTTAAATCTGAATCTCCTTTCTAGTTCCAACAACTAGTCGGACTACAGAGGAACAAAGCAGCTTGCCCATGTCAACAGATCATTTTATTTGGGCTCCAGGTTTCTGAATGAACTTCAACACAGACCCTTGTAGACATCTGAACTCCATAAATCCACAGGTGTTTAAGTAGCCCTGAAGGCTGGGTCAGATAGCAGACTTGTTCCACTATGACTTTACAAGGATTTCTTACTGTGTAAACAACACTTGCAAGGATTTCTCTTTACTGCTGAGTAAAACCAGTAGCAGAAAGGGCCACTTTTAGTTTTCTTCCCTAAACTATGATGTGGTTCAATTTTATTATTTCAGTTATGAGCTGTGTATATTAGGTTATCTTGTACACAGTGTAGGTAGCATTTTAGTCCTTTGTTCATGAACAGGACAACTTGGCACAAAGCAAGGTCTCTTAAATGGAAAAAAAATCATCGTCTTAGAAGGGCATTCTATTACAATGATTTTCTGTCTTGAACTGTACTAAGAAAATGTTGAAATATCTAAATATCATTTATTTGTTCCATTGATACTGGAGGATTTACATACCTCAGGTACCCTTCCCATTAAAAATAATTTGCATGAAGTTAGTATAAGCAAATGAGAGATTCTACCCATAAGGTATCTACAAAATCCAGTTTTGTTTTCATTTTGCTTCTTTTGCTTTGTTTTAGTAATTGAGTCACAAACCAGAGTCAAAGGGCAAATTCAGAGGAAAAGCTAAAAGTTTCATACAATGATAAATATACAGTATGCTTTGAATGCTGTGACAAACTGTAGTATTCAAATGTCTCTCAGTAGAACATTAATTCAGCTTAGACTTGGAAATTAGGTCTAAAGAAGAAAAGCAAGGAATTGAAAAGAAAAAATATGTGTTTGAAGAGCACACACACAAAAAAAAGATTACCTGTCTGAGTGGTGTATAGTAATCAGAAACAGGGAAAAGAAATAAAAGTCAGTAGAGAATTTTCAAGATCAGAAAAATTCAGAGGGAAAAATGTAGAGGTCTATAAGAGAAGATCTCCTGCAAATGCATAATTAACTCCAATAAAAAGCCTAGAGTCTCCATGTTGCCCCTGTTTTGAGATTTTGAGTGATTTTTTGAACATGTTTATGATAAAAGTTTTCTGTCACATATTATAATTGTATACTTTGAAGTGTATCTGATATTAAAGCAGAATAAAAATATGAACAGCAAAATGTTTCCTTATATGGCATAAATGGTATTTCTGTGCCTTGGTTTAATATACAATACTTTATTTCTTAAAAGATGTTTCTAGAATGCCTCAAGAACAATGAACCCAAGTCTCCGTAGTGAAATAATCAGTGCCTAGACAGTATTGCTGTAGGGTGTACACAGGTACCAAAGAGCCTTGTGACCTTTCTGCATTAGGAAGGTTGCTAAGAAACACTGCCCCTGCTTATAAGATAAATAAACAAACATTTAGAAAAGAGAGAGCCAGATCCACTCAAGTAAACATTGATTAGCAGTGCAGTCTGATTCACCTATCAATGAATCATGTATAAATGATGAATCAAGTGAAGGACTGAGGATCAAAGACCATCAGCACAGAAAACTAAAGACTTGGACTTAACCTCCACAAGATCAGACATCTACTGAGCTAACACCTCTGCCCTACGTATAGCACTCTCCTCATGCTTTGTGTGCACTTACAACTTCAAAAGTTTTTTTTATTACCTTCTATGGACAAGCCACTGTGCTCATATTCTTGTAAAATCATGCTTAAATATTTCTTTTGAATATCCACAAGAGGAAGGGATTGTAATTTGTAACAGGAGTTTGGTTTTGAAAACAAGCAAGAATTATTTGCTGCGTGGTTTAGCAAATCAGATGAGTAAATATGCCAGACAATGCATGTGTGGTCAAAATCCCTAGGTGCACATTTTTCTATCTGGTCCTTGCTGTATTTCATAGACATCATCTGTTTACAAGACCGATATTCCCACTCGACTATAAGCTCCTCAAGGTCAGGAACCAAACTATTTTCATCTTTCTATTTTGACTCCTAGCACATTGCCCACTGCTTGGAAAGAGCCAATGTTTTTGTGTGATTCCTAAATTGTCTCTGAAGGCAATCCAAAAGAGAATTGCAAAGCATTGACATCTTTGTACTAACTACTTTGGGAAAAAAATATACACATACTGGGATTTTAAAAGCTAAATCTAAATACTTATAGGCCAATGCAGAATATCTACTACATGTTGATAAAACTTGAAAAAAAATGTATAGTGCTATTAGGTAGATGGGAATTATTTAAAACGAGTACTAAACTATACATCATTATTTCTGTTTTACTCCCAGAATGAAACTATGGATTCTGAATTTGTCCCTTGCCTTCAAAGTTAAAGAAATCTTCCACCATGACCTTTGTTCATTTGAACAGCACATGAAAATGTATTTCTCATGCTTTGGACATATAAGTTAGAAAACCTACTTCAAGTTTGACAGGTTTCCAAATGATTATTTTCATTTTTAATTCTGATTTGTGATTATTGATTCTTCAAGTAAAAAATAAACAAAGTGCATACCTTTTTGAAAGTATCTAAGACTTTACAAATGTAGCAGGAAGTGATGAGACTACCAGACGGAAGTAATGAGGAGGCTACTTGTATGAATTTAAAACAAAGAAATATAAAAGTGGGCTGGGCATGGTGGCTCACACCTATAATCCCAGAACTTTGAGAGGCTGAGGCAGGAGGATCACTTGAGCCAGGAATTGGAGACCAGCCTGGGCAACATAGGGAGACCTCATCTCTATAAAAAAAAAAAAAAAAAGAAAAAGAAAGAAAAACAGCCAGGTGTGGTGGTGCTCACCTGTGGTCCCAACTCCCTCAGAGGCTGAGATGGGAGGATTGCTTAAGCCCAGGAAGTCGAGGCTGTAGGATCAGGCCACTGTACTTCAGCCATCATGACAGAGCGAGATTCTGTTTCAAAAAAACAAAAGGAAAAGAAAAAGAAATGTAAAAGTGGCCAAATCACACCTGAAATTTGACATAATTAATATAAATATAAACCTATTTAAAGATATATTGAAGGCCGGGTGTGGTGGCTCATGCCTCTAATCCCAGCACTTTGGGAGGCTGAGGCAGGCAGATCACCTGAGGTCAGGAGTTCAAGACCAGCCTGGCCAACATGTGAAACCACATCTCTACTAAAAATACAAAAATTAGTTGGGTGTGATGGTGGGCACCTATAATCCAGCTACTCAGGAGGCTGAGGTAAGAGAATTGCTTGAACCCAGAAAGCGGAGGTTGCAGGGAGCTGAGATGGTGCCACTGAACTCCAGCCTGGGAGACAGAGCGAGACTCCATCTCAAAAAAAAAAAAAAAAGAGAGATATTGAAAAATATGGAAAATGGGGAATATTACTGAAGTACAAAGAAGCTAAAATTGTATATTCAATAATGCTGTCAACTTATATATAACCATGTTAAGGTTATACTCCATGGAGTTTGTATCTCAATACTCACTTGAAAAATGGACTGGCTGAGGAGGAGATGTACAAATATATACAAGTATGTCAGTCTACTGTAATTTTTCTCACAAATATTTAGAAACTGATGTTTCTTAGATACACATAATATATTCAATTTAGTGATATATTTAGTTTCGTAAAAAATTTGTGCATGGCACCCCGCCCTCAAAATATCACAGGTCTGTGCTCTCATCACGACTACTTCTAGTCACGAAGTGCAGACGAAATGGCTATTGTTACTGCACGCTACCCCTGCCCCCGCTGACTCTGGCTGAAGTGACTTCTAGAGAATTTAAAGAGTGAGCACCATTTTTCCCCTTTATTTTTATCTTGTCCTCTTTTGAGGAAATTAAAGGCTAGGACTTTCAAAAGCAACTGAATATATGGGGAAAATTTGAAAGTGACTATGTATGTCCAGGGAAAAAAGCAGGTTCAGAAAAGTCCTGAAAAGACCTTAAATTTACACCTCAGGTGGATCCTTGGCACAGAGAGTGCCTACAACAATACAAAAATCACAAAATCGATAAATAAAAACATTAACAAAAAACAGCAAACTCTGGGGAAAGGGAAGAATCTGGTTTCCAGAGTTACCACATTATTAGATTGAAATGTCCGGAGACCGAGCACAGTAGCACAAGCCTGTGATTGTAGCACCTTGAGAGACCGAGGCATGCGGATAGCTTGAGCTCAGGAGTTTTGAAACCAGCCTGTACAACATGGCAAAACCTGTCTCTACAAAAGAAAAAAAAAAGAAGTACAAAAATTAACTGGATGTGGTGGCA
Organism: Pongo pygmaeus; assembly: GCF_028885625.2. NCBI lineage: Eukaryota > Metazoa > Chordata > Mammalia > Primates > Hominidae > Pongo > Pongo pygmaeus. The sequence continues at coordinate 148,648,474 of NC_072373.2, read as the reverse complement.
CACACCTGTAGTCCAGCTACCTGGGAGGCTGAGGTGAGAAGATAGCTTGAGCATGGGAGGTCGGGGCTGCGTAAGAAAGATCATGCTACTGCACTCCAGCCTAGGTGACAGAATGAGACCCTGTCTCAAAAAAGAGGAAAATAAGTCCAGTTTTCAATTAGAAAAACCATGAGTCATACAAAGAAGCAGAAAAGAATTGTCCCCCAAAGCAAATAAATCAATGAAATGATCCCTTAAAAAGACCTGCTGTCTACTAGATAAAGACTTTAAAATAGTACCTTAAAGATATTCAAAAAACTGAATTAAGATAAAGAGAAAGTCAATAAAATGATGTATGAACAAAATGGAAATATCAATCAAGAGATGGAAAATCTGGCTGGGTGCAGTGGCTCACACCTGTAATCCCAGCACTTTTTGGGAGGTTGAGGTGGGTTGAGATCACCTGAGGTCAGCAGTTTGAGACTAGCCTGGCCAACATGGTGAAACCCTGTCTCTACTAAAAATACAAAAATTAGCTGGGCACATGGTGTGCTCCTGTAATCCCAGCTACTCTGGAGGCTGAGGCAGGAGAATCACTTGAACCTGGGAGATGGAGGTTGCAGTGAGCTGAAATTGCAACATTGCACTCCAGCCTGGGTGACAGAGGGAGACTCTGTCTCAAAAAAGAAATTAATAATAAAATAAAATAGATGGAAAATCTAAAAAGAAACTAAAAAAATCAAGAGCTGAAAAATACAATAATTTAAATGAAAAATTCACTAGAGGAATTCAGAGGCATATTTGAGCAGACAGAAGAATCAGCAAACTTGAAGACAGGACAATGGAAATTATTGAGTCTGAGGAACAGAAAGAAACAAGATTAAAACAAAATACACAGCCTAAGGGACCTGTGGGACACCATTAAGCAGACCAACATACACACTGTGGAAGTCCCAGAAGTAGAGGAGAGACAGGAAAAAGAAGAAAGAATATTTGAAGAAATAATAGCTGAAAACATCACAAATTTGATGAAAGAGATGATTATGTACATCTAAGAAGCTCAAACTCCAAGTAAGATGAGCTCAACAAGATCCACATGAAGACACACAATAATTAAACTTTTGATTGAAAGACAAAGAGAGAATCTTGTAAGCTGCAAGACAGAAGTAGCTCATCGCATACAAGGGATCCATAATAAGTTTATCAGATGATTTCTCATTAGAAACTGTAGAGGCCCAACAGCAGTGGGCCAATATATTCAAAGTGTTAAAAGCAAAAAGGCATCAATCAAGAAGTCTATGTTCAGCAAAACTGTCATTCAAAAGTTAAAAAGAAATTAAAGGATGGTTAGATAAACAAAAGTAAGAAAGTTCATTATCCCTGGAACTGCCTGGCAAGAAATACTTAAGAGAGTCTTGCAGGGTGAAATGAGAGACTATATAGTAACTGAAAGCCATATGAAGAAATAAAGATCTCAATAAAGGTAAATACGTGGTCAATTATAAAAGCTAATATTATAGTAACGACCATTTGTAAATCTACTTTTTGTTTTCTACATGATTTGAGCGACTTAACATATTCTTTTTTTTTTTTTTTCCGAGACAGAGTTTCTCTCTTGTTGCCCAGGCTGGAGTGCAATGGCACAATCTCGGCTCACTGCAACCTCCACCTCCTGGGTTCAGGCAATTCTCCTGCCTCAGCCTCCCAAGTAGCTGGGATTACAGGTGTGCGCCACAATGCCTGGCTACTTTTTGTATTTTTAGTAGAGATCGGGCTTCAACATGTTAGTCAGGCTGGTCGAGCTCCTGACCTCAGGTGATCCACCCGCCCCGGCCTCCCAAAGTGCTGGGATTACAGGCATGAGCCACCATGCCTGGCAACTTAACATATTCCTAAAAATTATTACAAAAAGGAAGCGGCCTAATAGAAAAATGGGCAAAAGACTAAATAGGCAAGTTATTAAATAGTGTACCCAAATAGTGACAAGCTTATGACAATATTCTCAACCTCATTAGCCAGCAAGAAACTGCACATTAAAACTACAGTGGGATACTACTAACACCCACAAAATAGTTTTTTAAAGAAATTTTTTAATAACAATACCAATGATGTACAGGGATGTGGAGCAACTGCAACTCACACACAGCTGGTGAGAGCATACAACACAGTCGTTTTGGAAGGTGTCTTGGCGGTATTTTCCAAAGTGGAAGGTACTTGAAATTTTAGTCCTAAGCATATCCTTTACATAAATGCATACATATGCACATTAAAAGACATGCACAAGAATGTACATAGCAACTTTATTCATCATAACCCCAAATGCAAGCAACACAATGCCCACCAACAATAGAATGGATAAATAAAACAGTGAAGTATTCTAAAGTAAGGCACTATTGACCTTGTGGGCCAGATAACTCTTTGTTATGAGAATCTGACCTGTACTTTGTAAGATATTTAGTAGCACCCACTAGATGCCAGTAGCATTTCCCTAGCTGTGATAAAATGTTTCCAGTAACCACTAAATGTCGCCTTGGGGGGTTAAATCCCACCCCCTTGAGAATAACTTCTCTAAAACAATAAAAATAAACTTCTGCTACATGAAATGTAGTGGACAAATATATAATGTTATGTGAAAACAGCTAAACACAAAAGAGTACATGCTATAGGATTTCATTTAAATAAAGCTCTAAAACAGGCTAAATTATGTGATATCTGTTGGAATTTTTATTACATTTGGGAGAACAGTAACTAGAAGGAGGCATATGGAAGATAGTCTAGTCTAGGTGAGATTCTCTATACATCCCAATCTGGGTAATGCTCACATGGGTGTGTTCTTTGTGAAAATTCATCAAGCTATACTTTTATGATTTTGCTATATATACTCTGCTTCAAAAAAAAAAGACTACTCAAGATTATATATTTGTAAGCCTAGAGATGAAGAGACACGTAATTCTAGAATATGAAGCAAATGTTAGAAAGAGTTACTTTAAAAACACAAACAGAAGGGATTCCAACATCTCAAATTGGAAGAGAGAAAAACTGAGCTTTGTTAGAACCAAAGATGACAGAAAGAGAAGTGACAACACTGAGTAAAAAGAAAGAAAGGAAGTCTAATTTCCACAGGGAATAGAAAAGATGCTAAAAGAAAACATTTTAACCCAGGACTAGAAAGTAAAACAATTTCTACGGTGGTGGGCGCTGCTAATTATCCACTTGTTATTTTTTTCTGTCGTTCTTTCTCAATCAAGAGAACCCCAGATTTATTCTATGCAATACTGTGCTCACGAAATGTTGCATTTTTCAGCTCTCCTTGTAAATAGGGTTGTCCAAAGTGATGTGGCCATGAAAGCTGGTATTGCTGCAGTCACCATATGACATGAGATGACTGAAGATGGAAACCAGTGGCAAAATGTAGTTAAGCACAAAGAATGAAACTGAGTCTCTGATGACCATAGAGGCCCTCATCTTCACCCTGGACTGCCTGTTTCTGGCATTTTACATGAAAGGAAGAAAACCACTCTTTTAATTCTTTTTAAAAAGGAGTATGTGCAATAATTTATAACTTTGTTTCTTTCTAGTAGGAAATAAAGACTGCCCATCTCCAGTAATGTTTCTGTTATCCTTTTTTCAGTCTAACATTTTTATTTTCTTTGACCTAATATGTAGAAAACGCTCATGACTTTGCATATGTGGTTTGAATTAATGAAAAAGAAGAAGAAAAGCAAAGGGTAAATATTGAACACACAAAAGAGAAGGTGATTTTATGTAAATGTCTTTGTAAAATAACCAATGAAGTGAAAAACACTTCAAATTTTACTTACTTTTTAAATATCAATTTTCAAATAGTTTTGTTTCAAAAATTCAAAATTCAGTTAAACGCACAGAACTTTATTCTGATAATGACAGTCTATTGACTGAGATCACATGGGAATGAGAAATGTAATAAAAAAGAGATGCTTAGATTATTGCTAGAAAAAAGTATGCATAAATGAGAAATACTTGGACCTAGACATACTACAGTACAATGTGTTTCTAATTGTTGAAAATCATCACTGTGCAATATTTAAACTTTAAGAATGCTTCATTTCTAAACTTGGAAAAACTAATTTCAAGTGAATAAAATCATCTTCAAAATTGGATATAATGTTCAATATTCTAAGTTCAGAAAGAAGTTTTAAACAGCAAGGCATTTAATATTGCCATCCAGATACTATTCTGATCTGCTGATGTGGAGTTTACTACTGACGTCAATCAGAAATTTGCCTAAGTAGGGACTGATGAATAGAGTATATTTCCTTTCTGGATTTCTTCCTCTATCCAGAAACATAACAGGAAGGTCATTAGTTTTAGAATAGAAGAGTATGTGAGTGGTATAAAATGACCTTGAATTATGATCTCTTCTGACATCTAATGTGTAATATGTATTTTTAAAATCTAGGAGCAAATACATAAAACTATAGGTAAGTGATAGACAAAACCTGAAAGAAGAAAACTCCTTTTAAAAAGCAATGTAACTCAATTCAAGTACTAGTGAAAAATATTTGTATCTAAATGTGATATAGTTCTAACTAAGAAGCAGAGTCATTCAGCCTCCAGCAGGTTTGTGAAATGTGTTTCAGGAGCAAAGAAATTATCAAACAAAGGTACCCCCACTCCCGCCCCACAGTAAAACTAAATGCAGTAGCATGATAGCTCAGCAGATGCAATGTGAGGTTGCCCTGCATGTCAGCATGACAAGACAGTGTATAACTCTAGCTAAAAGCCAAACTTGTAGGGAAAGCATATTTGCTGTCCGTCAAACATAGGCCCATGGTTGCAATAAATACTTATCTTAATCTATCACTGGCTACCTGCCTATCTTTAATTTCAGGCCCTTGAAATTTTATCTCATTAACTATCAAGATATGCTTGTGTTCTCCTATTTTTAGGCCTATTTCTCAAAAGTGTTCTATTAGTGTAATGCATAAAAAAATAAGACAGAGTGGCTGTATGTTTCTTCCCTTTGTTGGGATATTTGGAAGGAAGGGAGTGGAGGTTATTTTGGGCGAGAGTTTGTCTCTGGTCAGCTGAAACACATCAGTGAAGTAATTTCTATTTAAGTCTTGGCTTTGTCACTCAGTCTGTAATAAGCCAGAACTGTCAAACAGAAATCAGAACACAAATCAGTAATGGTTGCCAGAAAAAATGGACAGAAGAAAAAAATTCGATTTACAAGGCAGGAGGGAGCGGTCAGTGGTCACTTGCAGCACAAGCCAACAGTTTCCTCAGAAGTTTGGATCAGTAGACAATATACACTTATTCAAAAATCCTGTCGCTTACTTGGGGAGAGGGCTTATTAATTATTTAAAATGTGGGGACAGCTGTATTGTTCTCAGTCTGATTCTCAGTGCGAAGAAAATAAGAGGCAATGTGCGTGAGTAGGACAAGATAGAGGCACTTTCTGAAACAATTTTAATATGAATTGCTCACTTCACTTTGAAATCAGCTGAATGCTAGAATGTCAACAGTCACAAACTTATGTCTCCTTCATGTTTTGACAATGTTCAGTGATCTAATAGCACCAAGTTTTGCAAACTCTCCTGCTAAATGCCAATTCTGCATATTAAGTTAGCTCTGTCTCAGTAGGGGTGTCAGAATCTTGCTGATTTTCACTCACTGAAGTGTAAGGCTTGCTTCAGTCAATCAGCAACATTCTCAGCAATTTATCCATTCCATGTAAACTGAAACAAGATAATGTGTCCCATTTTTGAAATCTGGTCTATACTCATCATTTTAAAAAGTGTAATCTGGAGGCTCAGTCCCTTATCCTTCTTCTGAAGATGGACAGTTTATCTTCAAATGGCTTTTCCCTGGACAAGACCAAATGCCCATGCTAAAGCAACTTTCCCATCATCTGCAGTCTGCTTCATGGGGTAAATAATACAGTCACAAAATTTTACTGATGAAGAAAATCTTAAAGATCACCTGTGACATTCATTTTATGTCACCACTGAGAAAACAGAACTCTGAGAAATTAAGTAACTTCCTCAAGAACACAGCACTTTGGTGCCGAAGTGTGGCCTGATACCCAGAAGTCTTGATTACCAACCATTCCATCATTCTTGTTGGCACACCTACAAATGTTACTGGAAAGCATGGACATCAACACTTCTCTTTTACAAATTCTCTCTTTACAATTTTACTTGATTTTACTTTTTCTTCATCTTGGAATCTTTTGTTTTAATACATCAGTTCCCCTTTTTGGAAATGTCTGTGCTAAAGGCCATTAATAAAAAGGTATTCAGAGCTGACACATCCCAAATAATGAAGCTGCTAACCTACATTACCATATTATACTTAATAAAATTAATTCGCCCATGTAAACCTTGAGTAGGCAAATTTGCACTTAGAACGCACAGAGAACCATATTTGTGACACAGATAGATAACTATTAACTCCTTTTGAGCTTTCAAATGCCTTAGGATTTCAGAGTAAAGAATCAGAAAACTGCAGCTCTAATTCAAATGAATCAGGGTAGAGCAGATGGTTGAAGAAGGAACACAAGCAAGAAGGAAATCTCCCGTTCTCCCTTTCTGATTACTTTGCCCACAGAGGAATAACGATTCAAAGAAAATCAGTAATCATGGCGGATGTCATTAGCATATTCCCAATAAGGGAGCTTACATAAAAATTCCCAGAGAAAATGAATGACTACTTGCAGATCAATGTGCAAAAGGCGCTCATCTCCAGCTGCCTCCCTTCTCCCAAAATGTGAATGACTTAAGACTTAAAAATTGAAATTTGTAAAAGTTATGGGCAAATGCTAAAGGTTAAGTTAATAATGATGATTATTACAAGTAAAATAGAGCAGGTATATTTTCACGTTTGTCAGTAATTAGTAGTACCTAATGTTTCACATTTCTAATTAAATTCCATTTGTGCTGCAACAAAATCCAAAGACTTATTAAAATATTGAATAACCCTCTCCCTCTCATCTCTTCATAATGGCTGATTAAGCAAACTGCAATGAAGCACCTTCATTGTTTTATTGTGAATCCATATGGTAAAGTGTGTTTTTCTCTCTTAATTGATGAGCAGAAATCATTGAAATAGCACATCAACTCCATAGAAAAACTTGCACAAAACAATTTTAAAAGGGGAAGAATTCCAACTCAGGTAACTAGGAATTTAACATGCCTTTGTTGAGAAAATATTTCAGAAGATGTGCTTTTAACTAAATGCTGTGCAAGAAAATGACAGATGCTTACTTAAAGTTATACAGAAAACACCTGATAAGTTTGTCATTGGTAACTATTTCTCATGGTTCTCCTGTATAGTTTCTAGATTTCTAGTTATTGAGAGGGTACAAACATCCATTGCTGTTTGTCAAGTTGAATATTTAACCCTCAAACACAAGACAGAAGAATTCCCTTTTACAGGAGGAGTAGCAGTTACCAAATATGCAAACACCTTTATCAATAATAAATCTCCCTCATAAATTAACCATGAGACACAATATTGGCAGGTCTTCATATTAAATAGAGAAGAGCTAGGTAATGCCATCATTGATTAGACCAGTAGGAAGCAGATGGTTAAATAACACAATAGGAAATGTCACAATCGTTTTAATTTTATTATTGAAACCCAAACTTTCAGTGGCGGTAGACAGATTGCCTTCATTTTTCATCCATAAAACAAGCATCTTGAACATTTTATCAAAAAGAACTTTTTCTTACACTGGCATTGCAACCAATAAAACCTTTTATGCATGGCAAGTTGGCAGAAACTATTAATAAAATGTCTGTCAACTGCAAATCGCTCTTTTTTTCTTTAGCAAAAAAGGGGGAGAAATCATTAATTACAGTTTCTGTCACACACAAAAGACACTATGATTGTTCTGATGTCTTAACAGCCTGAATTCACCTAGTGACCACCTCTTCTGTGGATTTGAAAAGGGATGGGTCGTCATCCATCTAAACAAAAAGCCGCAGAGCTCTCCTAACACATTGCCTGTGTCTGCCTGGGCAACAAATGTGGTATTTTAGGTTGACTCTGAAAGAAGATTATGAATATGGATAGAATGCAAATACTTCATCTATCTTAATCAGAATACAGGAATTCAAGCTGTTGAGGAAAAAAAAAGAAAGACCTTAGAATTCCCATACAAGGAAAGAAATTTTATAGTGCTTATTGAATTTAGAAGACAGAGATTAGAAATGAGCTTAATGAATCTGTTCATCAGGAGGCAAGCAACAGACTTAGCAACAAGTGTAGATCAATTACCCTAATGACAAATAAATATAATGAACTTTCAAAGTGGGAAACAACTGTTTAACACAATTTAAGAAGAAAACAATATTTTTTTTTCCTTTTCTGGGTTTGTTTTGTCCTCCCCTTTCTACCTGATTTTTTTTTTCTTCTACTAACCACTTAAAAACCCTTTTCATTTCCCTGAAATGATCTTTCCTCACACAAGCTCCACATAATGGAAAAGAAAGAGCACAACTACATAATTTCTGTAACCAAATATAAAGAGAACAAAAGGGCCAGGAATGACTTATATAGGTTCCTCCTGAATGTGCAGCAAGATTTTTTGCAATAACACTGTGTAGAAAACTGCCAGTTTTCTTTATTATTTCTATTTATCTGCTCCAAATATGTCAACAAAAAGGTCTAGGTAGCTGGGTTCACCTGTCTTGGTTCCCCATTTCCTTTCACTTTTAATAAATGCATTTGCTCCAGGCGCTAGTGTATTGAAATGCAAGAGGTTTCTTTGTTTGTATATTTAAAGAAACTTTTCAATTTAGTGGACTTCTTAATATGAAGACTAATAATTACAACACATCCATGTTGCTATGATTTTTTTTTAACAATATGGACTATAATTATTTTATAAGGTTCATTCAAGGGTGTCTCTACGCAGGGTGGGATATATGAGGAGATGAAATAAGTCTAATCTTATAGAACAGAAAGGCTTTATAATAATCTATAAATCTAAGAAGAGTAGTTATAGATTCTTAATCTAAAGTTTATTACAATTTTATGTTGTGATATATCTAGATTCAAATCCTAGGACTACCTGTTACGAGCTGTGTGACTTTAAGCAAGTTGTTTAACATTTTTGTACCTCAATTTACTCATCTGCAGGAAGAGGAAACTACTAATAGATACTTCATATAAGAAATGAAATGATGCAAAGTATGTGAAGTACCTAGAACACTACTTGGACAGAGGAAGTGTTACGTAATTGTTAGCCATTATTAACTGGTCTATTTTTGTTTGATCTAAAGCCAAAAGTGAAAAGATGTGAACTGTTTAAAAATTCAAAGGCTAAAGCATACAATAGATCACTACTCATTCTTGACTGCTGACAGAATAGGTATGGCAAAAATTTGCGGTGGCTCACGCCTGTAATCCCAGCACTTTGGGAGGCTGAGGCGGGCGGATCACGAGGTCAGGAGATCAAGATCATCCTGGCTAACATGGTGAAACCTCGTCTCTACTAAAATAATAATAATAATAAATGAATGTAGGAACCCTCATTATGAATGAGCTACTGTGAAGGACTATTCCATTGGTAGATGGATGGTAAAGAAGACAGTAATGTTGGTAATTATCAAGTATGTGTTGTTTTCTCTCAGAACAAATGTCTGCAAAAATCTATCAAGTATCGTGAAATTATCTTGTTATAAAGTTGAAATTCAGGGTAAGAAGTGAACATGCTCTTTCTTACCATATCTAATATATGCATGTGTACACATTATTTATATATACATATATACGCAATCTTTATAATCTTTGTTTGAGAAAACCCTTTTGAGTAGAATTTTTTATTACCGCTGGTTAAAAATGTCATATCACAAGAATCTGGCAAGCATTCAGAACCATTTAATCTTTCATCAAGGCTTAATCAGAAGAGGTTTATATCTCTTTTGTGCATTGTCAAGTGCCCACCATAATTTGTCTCCCCCATACTGGACCTACAGATTGAGCGAATAAGCAAAGAGCCAGAACATCTGAGTATAATTGCAGTGTCAGCACTGTTAACTGTATTTATGAGAAGAGAGTTAACACTATGACATTAATAATTTCATCAGATTACACATGTTTGCTTGACAAACAAGCAAGCTATTCTCTTTAAATTATCTGTGACTAGTGCTGTTTTCAGCTGGAGAACAGCCATGAATTCCAGTTTAAAAAGAAAAATAAACTCACCAAAACACCATTCAACTTACATTGTTATGTTTGGGGAAAGAAAAAAAAATTAAGTCTTTAAATATTTGCGTTGAGCTAGACTTTATAAATCCTGGTTTCCTGTCAATAAGAAAGAAAAAAAATGGTTAGGAACGTACAATAAAAAGGAAGGGCCAGGAAGCATAATAATTGTGTCTCACTGTACTGTAGTTCAAAAATAGCTTCAGGCAGAGATACGAAGTCTTTTAGTTTGCCTTGACTTTTTAAACCACTAGATGCTCACCTGCAGTGGTTTCTGTGATTTGTGGCAGCTTACCAAAGGCACAGGATAATAAAGACAGTTTGTTACCCTCTAATTTTGGAGGGGCATAACACATGAAGCTTGTACAGCAATCTCTTACCTACATATTTCACTCCATAAGGGGAAACAATAAGAGAGAACATGACATGTATTAGAGAAGTAAATTACAATGTTATACTCTTTGGTCCAATAAACCATTGTGGGCTGTCATGCTCCTGACTACTGAAGTGTTGTTTTATGCTACAGCTTAATCAGCTGGGTCTAGGCTCTGCTTTTGCAGCCCAGTGCCTTAGACAGCATAAATGCTGTGATTCACACATGTGATCACAGAAGCCTACATGGTGAGGTCCACACAATCTGCCATGTAAGTTATTGGCCTGAGTGATGGATCTCCTTGCAGTTAATTTAGAAGATAGAATGGGACTTGAACCCGATTGTTAAAATTATCACAAAACATTGAACCACCTGTTTGTCTTAATAGGAGCATCTTGCTGGTGTTGGTTCTAACAAAGGTAATGTTTCATCATTTGAGCCTAGTATCTATGCCCTTGTGAGAACCCCACAGGCAGGAAGCATCTGTATTTATGAAGCTTACATGAGACAGCATGATGTGAACCTGAATGCAAAAAGTTAAAAGAGATATATTGATTCCATCACTAGCAAGCCCCAAAACAAAAGCTTACCACTGCTATAAATACATGCAAAATTGTGTGTCAAAAGTATTTGGCTTACCTGTTTTAGTAATTCAGATAGTCGTTTTATATTCACTTTCATTATTCTTATGACAGTAGGTATTGTTAATATAACAAAACCAAGAGAATGATAGTGATACATTTTATATTTATATGTACATATGTGTATACACATAAATAATTTCCATTTATAAATATATATAATATTACTATGCTTTCTTGAAAAAAATTAATAGATCTGTTTAGAAAGAATGAATGATATATCCTTGGACTGAAAAAGAAAAAGAATCTTAACTCAGTGTCAGTCACTTAGGAATCATATTGCCAGAGTTTTGTATGGAATGCAAAGGATAAAGTATTTATGAAACAAAAAGATAAAACACATCTCCTCGCTAAGATGGCTATTATTAAAACCAAAATCAAGTGTTAACAAGGATGTGAAGAAATGGGAACCCTTGCCTGTTGTTAGTGGGAATGTAAAATGGGAGCAGCCACTGTGGAAACAGTATGGTGGTCTTGCAAAATTAGGCAAAGGACTACCATATGATCTAGCAATTCCCGTTCTCAGTATATGCCCAGAAACATGGAAAGCAGGGATCTAAACAGATGTTTGTACCACAGTGTTAATAGTGGCATTATTCATAACAGTCAAAAGGTGGAAGTAACCCAAATGTTCATCTACAGATGAATGGATAAACAAAATGTGGTATATACATACAAAGGAATGTCATTGCTCTTCAAAAGGAATAAAATTCTGACCCATGCTACAGCGTGGATGAGCTTTGAAGATATGCAAAGTGAAATAAGCCAGAAACCAAAGGACAAATACTGCAGGATCTCACTTATATAAGGGGTACCTGGAATAGTCAAATTCATAAAGAAGAAAAATAGAAAAGAGGTTACCAGGGACTGAGCACCAGGGCAACTGGGGAGTTATTGTTTAATGGGTACAGAGTTTCAGTTGGTATGATGAAACAGTTGTGAAAATGGATACTAGTGATGGTGTGCAACAATGTACTTACTGTAGAATGTACTTAAGTAAACATACTTACTGTCATTGAACTGTGTACTTAAAAGTGCTTAAAATGGTAAATTTTATGTATAGTTTCCCAAAATAAAAAAGATAAATCAAATTTCTTGAAAAAATAGAGCCCCTTCTCCAAAGAAACTATTTGATATCCAAAACTAATAGTCTAATTCTATCAAAAGAGAGCTAATATAAACATAGAAACTTCAATTAGAGTCAAATCTCCAAATTGTGGTTCTCGAATTGAATGGTAATATGTTCCAGCCAAGTCAAAAATTCCTGTGTTCTGGATTCATACCCTTTGCCTATCCTGAAGACTAGAAAGTACTCATTAGTACCATAGAGCTAACTCTCAGGGGCAAAATTACTGCTGCCACAATGTTAATTGTTAAAGGATAGATTTGATACCTTTAATAGAGAAATGCAAGTAAAAAAGTACTTGGATTTATAAAACTTACTCTGTTCACCTTTATACACAACATAGCATTTTAGCCTTCAAACTATGCACACATTTTTATGGGTTTTACCAAGGACATCTGAAGATTTGTCTAGAAGTACCTCCCAACAACTGATCGGTATACTATTCTGCAATATTTCTGCTATGTGATTTTACTAGCTCTCTGGGTCAGCTCCTATGTGTGTTGAGAGTTCAGTGCAAGTTATCTCTGCTTAGAGCTGCTGTGACTTGAAATTCCATTGTAGTGAGAGCTCACATTCTGTTTTGAAAATGTGTTGTATGCCTTATAAAGTTAGTATCCTGGTTCACTCATCGAGGCACAGAGCATGTTTCCACATTAACATCATTTATAACAGTAGGAGGCTGAAACCTAGAACTGAGAAAAATCTGAGTTTTTATTAAAAAAAAACAACACGTTTTTACTTTCTGATATCTACCTCAGTTTTGTTCTTTAGGGATCAATGTCATTACACAGTTTTCATTAAAATCATGTAAAAAGCACCACACTGTGCAAAAGATGGGCCTAAATACTCTGCAAAGATCATTGCACGTAAATCAGATCCTTTCCCTCTACCTGTAGGAGTTTCTGTTCCTGTTCTCAAAGAGACAGACTGGTGAGCATGCAAAATTACAGGAAATGCGGGGAACAAAATGGGCAAAGCAACCAAAACTGTGGTGTTTGCATCAAATACAGGTCAAGAGTACACTTATTTTCCTATGAAATTCAAGAACATGTGGAAACTGGAAAGAGTGGGACAGGCTGGTAGCACCTTTTTAAGACCAAGAGAGGCTGCCTCATTAAATATTAAGAACTTGGAGGAAAGAGGTGGATTTACACTGATAAAAGGTTCATTTAAAATTCCATGAGGTCAATAAATTACCACTTAAGATGCCATTTCCCAAAATGTGTCCCGAAGAATGCTGGTTTTAAATGAGGGTGGGGGGATAGAGGGAAAAAATCCCGCGGTCCAATTTATTTATGCACTGTATCTCAGATGGAGTTTGACAAGAAATGTTGGCCAGGCGCGGTGGCTCAAACCTGTAATCCCAGCACTTTGGGAGGCTGCGGTGGGAAGGGTCGCTTGAGTCCAGGAGTTTGAGACCAGCCTGGACAACATAACGAGGAGACCCCATCTCTACAAATAGCTTAAAAATTAGCCAGGTGTGTTGGTGCGCACCTGTGGTCTCAGCTACTCAGGAGACTGAGGCAAGAGGATTACCTAAGGCCAGGAGGTTGAGGCTGCAGTGAGACGTGATGGCACCACTGCACTCCAGCCTGGGTAACTGAGTGAGATCCAGTCTCAAAAGAAGAAAACAAACAAAAAAACAGACAAAGTGTTGAGCTACCAAACACCCTGTTAACACCTGCAACAAAAAAGATTGCTGAATTTTGCTTAGTCCAGTCTTTTCTAAACTTGTTTGACCTTCAATCTCTTTCCTCTTCCTCTGCACATTCATCTACATAACGAATGTACAGAGGGCCTCCTCCAGGCCAGTCACTGTTCTAGGTCCTGGGGATTCAGCAGTGAAGAAAACAAAACTCTCCCTTGGCAGACTGTGTAATTAGGAGGAGACAGAAAATAAACCAACAGATGAATCAAACCAGAAAATAAATCATTTATATAATATGTCAGAAACAGTGCAATGGAGGATTTTTTTTTTTAATAGCAAGGCGGAAAGGGTGCTGTTTTAGAGAGTGTGATCAGGGAAGCTTCTCTGATAGGATGCTACTTGAGGAACAGGTGAGATATGCTGATTTAATCAATTGCTGGAGGACCAATGGAAGCCCCAGGGAGTATGAGAGCAATCACCACCTAGAGAGTGAGCCCCTCAGCACTGTCTCCTGCACAGAAGGAGACTTAATATTGATACGAAGTTCTACAAGGCGGCACTAGCATTAAGCAGTTCTAATAAGAGATTGATTTTGCCAGTGCAGATAGGGAAATTGCTCATCCTCTAAAAGCAAATTAACCCTTTGGGGCCCCTAGGGTGTTGTTCATTTACTAATTTATTTACAAATTGTTTGCTCCTTGGCCTCTAATTAGTGACATTTTGCATGGTGACCACGTGTTTTTGAAGTGTGTTACTCTGAAGTCCTCCATTTCACATTATCTGGTGGCCGTTTATCTCGCTCCTCAAGAGGAAAGCAGAGCGAGGGAGCGGCTGGTCATACCTCATTTGTCATAAGCGGAAAAGGATTCATCAAGCTGCTGAGCCGCGTTGAGAGGAACGATGATAGGGGACTGGCATGTTTGCTGCCTGATTCAATTATTGATTTCATTGACGGGGGCTCCATTGATGATTGTTGTGATTGAGATATCAAAGATATAATAATTCAGAAAAGGTAGAAAGTTTATGCTACCTTATGCTACCTAAGACACATCCCATTTTCCATTCTCCTGGTAGAAATATTTTCTGCCTTTAGAGCCAGCTACATTGTCTGTTGGGTTCTGTGCAAAATGAAAACATGAGATTCCCTTATTTAAAGACAGGAAAAAAATAGTGTTAAAGGTCCTAAAATAGAAAACATTTCTTTTTTCTTTCCTCCCCAATCTCCTTCTCTTGACCTTATTTTGCCTTTTATTTGCTATTTAACATTATTCTAAGAAAATATTTAATTTATTAGCATGAATTCTATCTCTCAGCTTTATATTGTGCACTGCCAATTTCAAATGCAAATATGAGCATTTAAGGCACATGGAATCACTGAAATAACACAATTCATATTGTGTAGCTTGTGTATGCCTATGTATTTTATTCTTACCAGAACAGTGAAAATGCTACACAAAACTTAATTGTTTTTGTCTGACTTCTCGATGCATGCATGTTCTGCCTTCACTTTCTATCTTACTGATGAGTAAGGAACACCTTAAAGGTATTAAAGGTAATAGAGCTGTGTGTTGCCTTATATTGTAGTTACCTTCTACGTTATCATCATCACCCCTACCTCAGTCACAGACATAAAACGATGACGTTGTATTCACTTTGAGACTCACTGACCTGCCAGTCATTATGGGTCTGCCAGTGTGCTCATGAGGCATTACAAAGGTTATATGTGAATGAGGAGATAAGGAACAATAGACACATATATTGCATGTGTCTCCTCTGCTCTCGTGCATGCTCTATTGTCCCATTAGATTTCACTAACAAACACAAGTTAAAAGAGAAAATGATTAAGGATTTCAAGGTAGTGACAGCACTGCATGAAAGCAAGTGCCAGGCCCTACCTGCATGAAGCCCTGTGCATAGGGTACACACCCATGAGGCCAGCCCTGCCATCTTTTTACAGAATACGTAATAGGGAACACAGGAATCACACACGAGAGTACCGCCATCTCATAAGGAATGTTCTCAACACTGTTCCTTCGTTAATTTTCTAGATGTGCCCCTGACATAACCTTTAGAGGGTGAAATATTTGCCAAGAATATATATTATTAGTTGGAAAATAGCTTCAGGACTTGGTTAGAACAACTAACCTCAGAAAGTCCCCAGCCCATGTGACCTTCTTTTCTAGGTTCAGATCAAAGAACTGTTGATCTGCTAATGGAATGGTTCATCTGTCTTTTAATGTATGCAGTATCATAGCTCATCTTTCCCTCTTCTTATGCTAAAATCATATTTTGATTAAAGTTGCTGTTCATCCTTCCTTTCAATCACTGCCACATTCCTTGTGCATCAAATCCCTGCTTTTCAGAATGATTAAAATCTAGAGTAATGGAGTATGGTACTTCCACTGCTAAAATGAATTGGAGATCAATGCACAAAAACTCACAAAGCCAACAAGCCCGCTAGTAATTCTGATACCCTGTTAACTGCATCTTAGTGTCTGGTGGTCTTTGCTTCTCCTGGCGACAATGTAGCCCTCATTCTGCTCAAGACATACTGTCTTCCATTCGTGGAAAATCACTTAGAATCACTTCAGAAAAAATACCTAAGTGATATGGTTAAAAAAAAAAAGCTGCTTCCTGGCACATTCCTTTTACCACTCTATCTGCCATCGGACGTTCTATTGACCTTCTGCCCTATTCAAATCCACGTTTTGTAACTGATGTGGAATATGCAGCATTTTGACACACCGTTCGTACAAATTTACTGTAAACCTTGTGCCTGCCTGCATTGTGGTAGAAATCATATTACCAGATTCCTAACAAGAAGGCTTATGATGTTAGAAACTGTTAAAAACATGAATGAGAAAAGGCCCCTTCAAACAGAGCCTGAGGAGCTAGCTCAAGTAACAAAGCCCTGTTTTCCATCTTTTATGTAAAGCAAATGGATTAACAACAACTGGCATGAAGCTGAACTGACACCCTGACTCGCTGTGCCAGGCAAGCGCTCTATTGAATTGTTTGCACCAGCCATTTCTTGTGTGCAAACAGGAGGAACTTGTTCAGGCAGCAGCCATTCTGAATGGTATGTGAGGATTTAGTGAAATACATGCTCAGGACAGCTTTCTTAATCCTTGCGAGTCTGCCCAACAGAGGGAATTCCAGGGTGACAGATGAAGGAAGCGTCCAAGTCTTTCAGTGAACATAGTCAAGTCCAAAAAAGAAAGTTGAAGTGACTTTGTTATATGTTTAGTTTATGCTCATCCAACAAATACCGCTGTTAGGAAAAAAAGTTTAATGAATGATGGTAATAAACAGGCTGGTACTACCCACTGATTAAAGTGTCATGATGCCTCTTTTGAAATCAAAGGAGTTATCTTGCTAATGAACTAAATTAGACTGAACTAACATTCATGTTAATAATTATTACTTACAGAGCTAGCTGTGTTAGGAGTGATAATGATAATGTGAAAACTGAATATAATAATATTTCTCAGGCGCATATCCTCTAGTTTAAAGCAAATTTGACAGGAACATGCAAGTACCTCAGTGGCCCAATTTTGAGAAATAGAGGGGATTTTTTCATTGTAAGGATGGTAGATTAGGTCCTAGGCGAGTAATGAAAAGAAGGCTGAAAAACAAAATTCCTTATTAGAACCAGAAGTGTTAACCTGACAAACACATTCATTCAAACTCTGTAGCACGTGAAATATATATATGAAATACATATGGTACTCATTTTCTCTTAAAATGAGCCATGACTAAAAAAAAAAAAAAAACAATTTTACATTCTCAAGGTTGGAAATAGAGAAGATATGCATTGGCAATAATATTGATTTTAAAAAAAAATCTGCTGAAAGACTATTATTAGACATAGATTATAGTTATAGTGAAAACTGGGAGCTGCTTTTAATCCCCTAGGGGGTAGAAAGTTATGTAGGGTCCTTTTTGTCATTGTCAAGGTGTAGAAAGCATGAAAAAGACTTTGGTGTATTTCATTATTAGTACACATGAACAGTTTGAACTCTCCATTACTGGGTTGCCTTTTTTCATAGTTGGTACCTTTTTCAGGCTCCTTCTAAGAAACTATTTGACAAGGAAAAAAATAGCCTTCTTGGTTTGATATGTGAGTATATACAAGTTCGCACAGGTTTTCACAAGAAAGTAAATGAAGAGCATGGCCTGCAAGCTTAATCATATTAACTCTGAATATAATCAAAGCTTCAAAGTTTAACTCTATCTTAGCACTGAATGTGAATGGAAAACAAAGACTTTAATATGAAGATATTTCTTAGTCTTGGAGGAAATTTTTTATTAAATACAAATTACTACCTCTCAAAGTAAAATTTACATTGTATCTATAACAATATGAAATATCTTATTTAGCTACAACAACATACTATTATTTGACTGTTTAGAACACAGAACAAAATCCTTCTAAAATAAGAAATCATAGACAAATGCCACCGGTACCTTGGAGGATGTTGTCTTTCTTTGAATTAAAGCCACAACTAACAAGCCAGGCACAGTGGCAAGCACCTGTAGTCCCAGCTACTTGGAAGGTTGAGGCAATAGAATCCCTTGAGCCCAGGAGCTCCAAGCCCAGTCCAGGTAACATAGCAAGACCTTGTCTCAAAAAAATAAAAATAAAAAAGCACGCACACACACACATAGACACATACAAGAAAACACCAACACCAAAGACCAAATACTTCTCAACATACCAATGATTAGCGAGATTAATGATTACTTCTTTAATATGTCAGTTCTCTCAAAGTATTACTGTTAATAATTATGGGTAACTTGCATCTTTATTTTCTTTGTGTAGGGGGAAAGAAGTGGCCAAAGTATTTTATTTTAAATTAGTAATCTCACTTTTTTCATCACAGTTTGTTTGATATGATTCTACTTTCCACATGCTTCTTATTCGCTGTTTTGTCTTTTAAGGCAGGGAAAGTGAGTCAAAAGCAAATCATGTTTCATGTAAATATTGGACTTTGACACTATTTGGACCAAATTATAGAGAAAACAATGTTCCCGGAAATTATTTTTTTTTCTTTAAACACTTATCAAGTGTCAAGATAGGCCTTAGTGAATCAACCAAGCACATTTTTCAAATTATCTCAGTAAAGGGTGAGAAGTTGTAAAAACACCTTTTAAAATCTCAGCATTTTATAATAGCTTATTCCAATAATGGAATAATTTATTCCATTATTCCAAAGGGTAATGCTGTCTCTTTATCTGTTTGTCCATAATGTATGTCTGTGCAAACTTAGTATGGCTTTTACCTCATCGTGCTAAAAGAGCAAATTAGGAGATTTTAAACACGTCTACATTTTAGTATGTGAGCCTGTAGCCTGCTACGCACAGTCTTCTACAGTTTATAGTGAGATGTTTCACATCAATTAAAAAAAAAAGATGAGAGAATGGGTTACTTGAAGAGTTTGTTTCCTTGTAATCAACTCTAAAGAGACCAAGGTCATGTAACAGATTTCTTTTTCTTTCTTTCTTACAGGGAGACTATGTGAATGCAAATTGCTTTATTGGTGAAGGGAATTAAAATTATAAAAAGCTGGGCTTAAAGAAGTGCAAAATCAGGGCTGTGTCGGAGCAGGGACAATATAATTGTGGTATGGATTCCCATATGGGACTAAATTATCTAGATTTTAGTAACGTCAGCAGTTCTATGTAGTTGCTGGAATGCGGCCAATGTGCCATATTTGCTTCATTTTTAAGATGGTTCTGATTCTACACAATGTTAAATATGCAGAAAGCTACAATTGTTCAGGTATCTTGGTGGCACTTCTCAGACACATCTCTTTGCATGTCAGAAATCTTATTTGACTATTAAACAGGAAGTGACACCAATGTGACTTTATTTTTCTAAGCAAAATGCCATTTATTATCATTTCTATCTAGGCTATAAAATCTTCCCAGTAGGGGGAAAAAATACCCTTTTCTGTGAGTACATATCAAGGTTGTTTTCCTTTACAGTGTACCATTCAGTAATACTGTTTTGTAGCAACTCAATAAAGCTGATAGTTTTTCTGGGTAATTACCCACAGCCCCCCTGCAGGACAAATTAGCATTCATGACCTGAATAATGCTTACTAGAAAGAGTTCAATGGAATTTACTTAATCAGAATCATTGCTTTCTCTTGGCTAATTTTTTTTTTTTTACCTAGTCCCCAACGCTTGCTAATAGCAAATATCTTTCAAGCCAATGTTTGATACCTGATAAAGAAAAAATGCATGAATCTTTAAATGTTGTAATGTATTTGTGAGTCTTGAAAAAATAAATGTATATTTTTATATTGAGTGTGTGAAAAATTAAGATATCCATCTTCTTTAAAATTTCTAATTAAACTTACATGTTTATTTCTCTTTTTAATGCTTACTGGTTTCAGAAAGACAGGGAGAGATTTTTCATTTTCTAATTATCCCTCAATTGTTTCTCAATTTGTTGAGGACAAAGCTAGAGGATTGGTTGTGATTTTGTGATAGATGCTTGGTAATCACTCTGTATCCTTAGGCATCAAAAATTAGGAGAACTTTGAATAGACAATGGGTGTTGTTTTTGACAATTTGATTGATTCTTACTTTGTTCTTGATGATTTCTTTAATAATTTTATGATTTGAACCAAAATATATGAAATGTAAATACTAAGATATTAGAAGAAAGGAGGAGAGAAAGTAATATTCACTGAGCTTCTACTACTTACAAAACACTCTGTCAAGTAAACAGTATATTTTATTAATTCTTGAAATGGCTCAGTGAGGGAAGGACTAGTATCTCCATATTTATAAAAGAGGGAAATGTGTTTCAGAAGATACTTACTCCAGGTTATACAGCCAGTAATGAAACAGAACCAAGACACAGTCCCCAGACTGCCTGCATCAAAAGCTTACACTTTTTTGCTTTTGTGTTTATGTGCAAAGATTTTAGGTTTTTAGGAAGGCAAGAAGAGGAAGTTCTAAACCAATTGGTTCTAAATCAATTAATTCCCTTGACTGAATCTTTAATTTGGAAAAGACTCCTAACCTGGAAGAGGAAATGTTTCTAAAATACAGCTGCATATCAATGTCTTTGAAGGACAGCTCTATAGACAACAACCAAGATCAGAGAGCCACGGCAATGGGGCCATCCTCTAAAGTTTATTTTAGCTTATTTCTCCCCCCTTCCTGTCATCTTCTGTGAATCTTCACAACCCAGTGGAGTAAACGGCAGGTGTGAACTGTTGAGACACAGGCTCCCACAATGGAGCATTACTGAGGGTCGGGAGTAATCCAGTCAAATCAAGCTGAAGGACGAAAGTGTGAGATAAGATCCAAAAATAACGAAGTAAAAGCAGAAAGGTCCTTTGGGGTTTCTATGCACTTAAAGTGGAGACACGGAATTTCTGTAGGTTGGGGAGATTTGTCTGGAGGCTTAGTTTGTATAGCAATCTGTTTTTACCTAGGTGGTATGGTTGTTTTGGATTGCATTGTATGTTTGTTTAGAGTATATATTTATTGGAGGTGACTTGGGGAAAGGCTCTCAGAAGGCTCTCAGAGATTGTGTGGGGTCGTTACAGCCGCAGAAAGAAACCTCTAGGCTCTTCCACTGATTAGGTTGCATAGTTTGAATGAATTAAAACAGTCCAATGCAACTGAAAAGGAGGATTCACTCATTCAGGCCCTTGTGCCTTGCAGTGCTGAACTGAATTTGGTACTTAATAAAGTTTCTGGGGGTGCAAAATGGTTATCCCATTTCTAAATCTAAACAAGTCAAAATGTTTTTTCAACTTTGGGGGTTTCAGAAAACCCACAACACATTTTTTGCACAGATTTTCCTTCCAAACGCTAGAATATTGAGAGGAAAATTCAATCCATATGTTTCAGACTCACTTACAGTTGTATCAAAATCTTGTATTGCAATTGACATTTGATGTTCATGAAGTTTTCTGAATGCTTCTTATTTGCCTTTAACTCAAGAACATAAAGTTGATTTGTCAAGCTTATAAGTACCAAAAACCCCAAAATATTAAATTTGAGTTGAAGACAACAAATTTAAAATTCTGCATCAGGCATTAAATTTAATAAAGCTTTTGTCTTACCGTCTCTACAGTGTTGTGTACTTGCAGATAGGCATATGCCTGATGACGTGGAGTACAAAGACACAGTATACTTTTGATATTGACATGGTGAGGAGAAAGTGAAATGATAGAAGAATAAGGACACATATTTTTTATTTTGGTATTTCTCCGTGATTTAAATATTAACAGCATATTGTTTATAATTTAATGCAAAAAATATGTGCACTGACAGCCTATATCTAATTTTCTTCTTCCATCCTTCAACAATCTCCGTTTAGTTTCTGGTTGGTACTTGGCAGCTCTTCATTTCCTGCCAGTGTGCAGGCAATGATGTACCTTCTGTTCAGTGGGTCCTTCCACATCACCACAAAGACAAGATAACACTGAGAGGAGGAAAGGCAAGAGGAAAAATAAATCATTTAAACTGAAGCATCAGTGTCTTTGGGATGGTTGTATAAAAGAATCTGCATTTGTTGCTCTTAATGCCATTTTAGAGGTTTCTAAAATGATTATGTCCCTTTGTTCAAAGCTAATAATGTGGTTCTGCCTTTGCTTAGAACATGATAATGGTGCTTTCCCATCAGAATCAGCTCAGAGAGGAGAATCATGTTCCTAAAGAGCCAGGAACCTCAGGAAAAAAAAAAAGTCTTCTGTTAGCACAAAATAAATAATAGTGTTCTGACATTTATTTATGACAGTGTCTATATAGACAGTATAGTAGTGGGTCATTCACTTTGCTATGTGACTTGTATATGTGGGCTCTTTTATAGTTTTCATTATTCTTGTTTTCAGTGTTTCTTCCCTTAGAACAAAAATGATGTATGTTTATTGTGGAAAATAAGAAAATGTTCGTAACTAAAAGAAGAAAATATTTCTGAAGCCTCACTTTCTAAAGATAACTGCTATTTACATTTATCATATGTCCCTTCATTGTATTTTATACATAAACCTTCATGCACTGTATTTTTTATAAATATGAGATTATACAGCACATACTGTCAGTGGCAATATAGAGCAATAGAAGATTATGCTGTATGTTTTTAACTCTTCTTTTCTTCTTTTTTGATATGCTACATTTTAGATGGCTGTATATAGTTCATTGTTTGAACAAAATATTAAATCAAATATTCAAATATAATTATTCAAATGACTGCATGGTATTCCATTGTCAGAATGAACTATTTGATCATCAAAATATTCAAATATAATTATTCAAATTTAATAATTCAAAATTTTAACTTTCAGGCTGTCCTAATACGCTGGTTACATAAACAATACTTGAAAATAAGATCTTTCCTTCAAATCTTTGCCAGTGTGAATAATTTTTTCCTTAGAATAAATGCTCATAAGTGAAATAACTAGTCAACATTTTAAGGCTTTTGAAATATGTTTACAAAAATAGCATGCACTTTACTTTTTTTATTTTTTCAGAATGACAATAGGTATATGCCTCTGCTTCTATGACCTACACTTGATCCTTGTCAGGGTAATTGCAAGTGGTCCAGAAGGTTGGGAATGTAGAATACGGTGGGTGGCCAAGAAAGACAATTATGCTGAAGAGTACAAAGTGACTCAAATGCACGCCTTGTTCCAAGATTCTTTGTTATTTAGATTCCTGCATTTTCTTCCTGCATCTTACTCAACACCCCCATCACTCCTGCAAAGTATTACCTGACTTTTAGAGTCTATAGTAAGAGCCCCACATGTTTTCCATGAATAAGGCTAGTTTTATAGTGAGCTCTGATCATCTGACAAAATAATATTTAATTGTAAGAAATGTTTTCAATAATCATGAAAATTCTTGTAAGTCTAACATGGGCCAACTTCTATTTGGGAATGTAATCATGTGTGAAGTCCCTGTGGAGTAAATTGGAATAATGTGAGTAACTAGGGAATGCAATCATTCTATCCCTAGTTAGGAGATGGATGAGACAGGAAAGCTAAGTGGAAAAGTGTATAGACCCTGTGGGAAAAGATCTGAGTTTACACCCAACCCCTCCATTCACTAACTTTATGACTTCAAGCAAATGACTCGAGCTGCCAAAGTTTCATGTCCCCCTCTGTCGGGTGCTTATATGCTCTACATGCCATCTCACTGGTGCAGACACACTAACTTGCATACAGTGGGTGGTTAATAAATAGTAAATACTTTAGCTGTTTTTAGACAGAGAAGATACAAGGTACTCACTGAAGGCTATTTTAAATGCCTTTAGCCCATTTCAGCCAGAGGTCATATTGATTAAGAATCATGTTCTGCTACAAGTAACAACAAAAAAAGAGTAGCTTAAACTAATAATTCTTATTTTCTTCACCTACATAATTCCACATCCAGAGGTGGACCTTGTTAGTGGTTATTGGTTTAAGAATGTCAAAACCAGCCGGGCACGGTGGCTCACGCCTGTAATCCCAGCACTTTGGGAGGCCGAAGTGGGCAGATTACAAGGTCCAGAGTTCCAGACCAGCCTGACCAACATGGTGAAACCCCGTCTCTACTAAAAATACAAAAATTAGCCGGGCATGGTGGTGCACACCTGTAGTCCCAGCTACTTGGTAGGCTGAGGCGCTTGAACCCAGGAGGTGGAGGTTGTAGTGAGCGGAGGTCATGCCACCGCACTCCAGCCTGGGCGACAGAGCGAGACTCCCTCTAAAAAAAAAGAATGTCAAAACCACGATGCTTCGGATTAATGTATCGTTTCCTCTCAGCTACCAACATGTGGCTGCTGCCACTGCTTTTGTCCACTGCTTTAGCCCCATGTCCCCATTTCAGGAAAGGAGAAAGAGGAAGTGATCAGGAGGGAGAGGAAGCACCCAGGTGAGAAATGCAGAGCAGACTGTGAATATCTCATTGGTGACTGCCACCCCTCACTGCAAGGAAGAGATGAAGAGCTGGGCACTTGCTTTTCTAAAGAAAACCAGAGTTACATTCCGTCTGCCAAAGATGCCTTTTTCCTTTCTCTGACCATACGTCTTTCTCTTGTTTGCTTCCTGTTCGAGACAGAGTAGGCTCAGCTAGCATAGTTAGAGGGGTGTTGCAAATCCCACCCAATAATTCTCATCCACCAGTTTCTGTGAATGCCTAAAATTTCAGCATCAGTGAATTAAGCTACCACCCACTATATGTTAAAATGCATATATCTCTGGGAGGAAAGTTAGCACCTTGCTTCATTTCCATACTTAACACCTTAGATAACCAATAAATGCATTGATTAAATTCCCTTAAAGAGAAAATTAATTGAGACTAGGTTTTTAGCGAGGAAGGATGGAGAGTTCAGTTCTGCGTGACAGGCGCTAGCCAGGCAGGCAGGAGTAGGAACACATGAAAGGAAATAAAGAGCAGGAAGGGCAGCGTGAAGCTGCAGAGAGGCAGTAGAGGCTGTTAGCAAATATTAGATAAGCACCTCAGAAACAAACACCACCTTTCACAGTGTGTCCTGGGAGTAGATCCGATTGCTCTTTTCTCTTTAGTCCTCATCATGTCTGATCACATACAAAACTCTATATTAATACACATCCAACACTCCAAACCACAAAATAGATAACTAGCCCAACCTGTGCCTGATATTCTGTTAGACCTCACTTCAAGCTTCACATTTTGTAAAGCCCAATGTAGTTTCACTCAGGAGCCACTATCCAGAGAAATGGGAATTGTTGGCTATGCAGGCTACTTCTCAGGTGAGAGTCTTCTGACTTGCTGTTAAGATAGTGGAAAGAGATGTTCATCCTCAACATTTGATAAGACAGACAGTGTAGCATTATTGTTCAGCTCATGATTTCTAAAGACAAACTGTGGCTTCAAATTCACAGTGACTATGGGAGAGGTATTTAACTTCTCTGTGCCTCAGTTTCTTCATCTGTAAAGTGACCATAATAATGGTATTTAGGCTTGGCGTGGTGGAGGAGGTTGCAGTGAGCTGAGATCGTGCGACTGCACTCCAGCCTAAGTAACAGAGTGAGACGCTGTCTCAAAAAAAAAAGGTATTTATCTCTTTAGTTTGTTGTGAAGATTAAATGAGGTATATAACAAGAGCTGAGAACTGTGCCTGGAACACAGAAGTGTTTGCTTTATTAAGTTTAAAGCATTATTTTTTTCTGTCTCAGATCTTTTCCATGGATACTAATAATCATATCTTATATATCTATAGTTTTCTACAATTTCCAAAGCATTTCCCTATGCGTTTACTCATTTCAGGGAGGTGGGTCATTTTTATTAGGCCCATTTTACAGATGGGTGAATGGAGTCACAGAGATTATGCTTATGTCCAAGGTCACATGGATAGTAACAAGGCAGAGACCTAAACCCAGATATTTGAAGACAAATTCAATGAACTTTCTGTTATGCCACATTGACATATTTGGAAGCAAAAGTTTTGAAATCATGGCAAAATGAACACATCTCACAGTTGATTCTGTTTATGTGTATTCCTGATTCCCAAAAGCTGAGTCTACCTATGGGTATTATCCAGTATACTTGCCTGGGTAGGTGTAAGAAGTGTTTGACTTCCTGACTCATATGTAATTTCTGTACTATTCCAAAAGGATCACAATTTATTCCATTAGTATTGAATGACCCAGTAATTATACTTCTAGGAACATACCCAAGAAAAGAATCTTTAGCAGTGAAAGAAAAAAAAATAGTTGTATAACAAAAGATACTAATTTAGAGTTATATATAATAGCCAAAGAAGCAACAAATAATCTAAATATATTTGGCATAGGATCAGTTAAGTAAACTCTCATACATCAACTTAATGAAATAGTGATAATGATAATAACTATTGTATATTGAGCATATAGTATGTGCAATGCATTTTACTCTCTCCTTTCAAATGGCATCTCTTTTGATTTCCTAAGAGTTAGGCATTACTGTCACCCCATTACACAGATAATGCCCCAAAGCCAAGGTTGTGTGCCCAGGGTGACAGATACAGCTAATGACTCATCCTTCAACCTTTCTTGCTTCTTTATTGCCAAGGAGCCCCGATTTTGCTTGAGAAAAAAGGTACCCAGCCCCAGAAGATAAATCAAGAATAGTCCAAGCTGATAAGAGCACTTCCAATCTCCTTGCAAGTAGTAAGTCTAGGGATGGGCATGTGGTATAATTCTTGTCAATAAGATTTAAGAAAAATTTTCTTGGGCTTCTTGAAAATCACTTCCTCAAGCCTTTTTTTATTTTTCTTTCCTGCTCCCTTTTTTCTTGCCTTTGAACATTTTTATGAGAGTAGATGATGCTGGAGGCTGAAGCAGCCATTTTGGGATCATGAAGGGATTAGAAGCAAATGATGAGAATGACAAAGTAAACAAGAAAAGTAATCTAGGCCCCCAGTGGCTGCAATTAGCCAACAAGCTACCCTGGTATTGCCTGCTGCCTTTTGGGTTTTCTTTGTTTTTTGTTTGTTTGTTTTGTTTTTTAATAGAAGCAATATACATCCTTTTGGGATAAATCACTACTCATCTACTGTTTAGGACTAAAAGGAATTATATTAGGTAGGATTTGATAAAGCTGTGAGTGACATAGAAACACCATCCTGCCCCTCCGCCACACACACACATATACACACATACTAACTTGGACTTAAACACCTTTTAAAGTCTCTGATATGGTTTGGCTCTGTGTCCCCACCCAAATCTCACCTTGACTTGTAATCCCCATAATCCCTACATGTAAAGGTAGGGACCTGAAGGGAGATGATTGGATCATGGGGATGGTTTCCCCCATGCTGTTCTCATGATAGTGAGTGAGTTCTCACGAGATCTGATGGTTTTATAAGTGTTTGACAGTTCCTCCTTCACACTCTCTTGCCTGCTTCCATGTTAGACGTACCTGCTTCCCCTTCTGCCATGATTGTAAGTTCCCTGAGGCCTCCCCAACCATGCAGAACTGTGAGTCAGTTAAACCTCTTTCCTTTACAAATTACCAGTCTTGGGTAGTTATTTAGCAAGGTGAAAACTGACTAATACAGTCTCTCATAAAAAGTCTATGATAGGCAGTCTGGCACAAATACGGCATTCTACGAAGTCCTGAGAGACCCAAGCTTTTCCAGCTTTTCATTCCCTGATGCCAGGACTGTGCCCACCACAGGGACCAATATGGCTACTTGATTTCCAGCCTTTGTGTATGCATTCTAGCCAACAGAAAGGAGGAAGGAGCAAAGAAGAACATATGCCCTTTTAAAATAAGCCAGAAAGTTTCACACACCATTTTATTCACATCACATTGGATAGAACTGCTAGCTGCAGAAAAAGCAAGGAAACGTCATCTTTATTCTGGAAGGTCATGTACTCAGCTAAAAATCAGTGATTCAATCAGTGGGGAAAAAAAGTAAAGAACATGCAGAGGGAAACACATGCAGTTGATGAATCCATATCTGTCTGACTTTAAAGCTATGCACTTACTGCTAATATTCCACAGTGTCTTGTGGCTAGTTATACTATATAGTGATGTGGAAAATGTTATATTATTTTCCGTCCTTTAAAACTATTCACAATTAAAATATAGAAAGAAAAATGCTTTTAATATGTTATACAGGATAAAATTATATAATATATACAGGTAAAATTATGATTTCCAAAGAGTCAAAGGAGTGGTTGTATTTGAATTTAGGAACATGAATGAATCACAGATTTCTTCCTACTTTTCTCTATTCTTAAGGCTTCTTTAATAAGGAAGTAACCATTTTGTAATAAAAATATCTTATACTTACCTATATATCATATTAAAATCATATAAACTACTCAGTCACTGAAGCTTTTTATATATAGCCACTAAGCAGAGTCTGTAAGTGGTGGATTTTATGTAGAAGAAAAATGATAAATAGCATGTCATTTGATGCTTCATAATTTTTGATTTTTAACTTTCTGGGTCACTGATTTCTCAAAGAGTTTTCATTCTTTCCACACTTTAGTTAGGTGAGTGAGGAAGGTGTCAGGCTACTGAGACATGGGAAAAGATGATGCGGAGGAATTAAATTCTTCTTTTCTTTTGGCTGAGTATACAAAATACCCAGTATGATTTCATAGTCCTTCTTCTGTGTGTATTAACCTCTGTCTGCTATGGGCAGTATTGAGAAGATATTGAGAAGATATCGTCATTGGCATTCAAATGAGATACATACTTGTATAATAAATGTACTTTTGTTGTTTTTTTTTTTTGAGACGGAGTCTTGTTCTGTCACCCAGGCTGGAGAGCAGTGGTGCGATCTCGGCTCACTGTAGCCTCTGCCTCCTGGGTTCCAGTGATTCTCCTGCCTCAGCCTCTTGGGTAGCTGGGATTACAGGTGCACGCCACTATACCCAGCTAATTTTTGTATTTGTAGTAGAGACAGGTTTTCGCCATGTTGGCCAGGCTGGTCTCGAGCTCCTGACCTCAGGTGATCTGCCTACCTCAGCCTCCCAAAGTGCTGGGATTACAGGTGTGAGCCACTGTGCCCGGCCATAAATATACTTTCATATATACTGATTTGATAAAATCAGTGCTAGGAATTGATGGAATGGTTAGAATCAAGAAATTTGAAAAAAACGGAAAAAAGAATTGCTGGTTGATAGTGATTAAGTGATTAAGGAATATATTGAGGGTGCTAGGATTACTACATTACTAGAGGAACATTATGAATATAACATGTCAGTTCAAGAGCTCTTCTTCTCCATTCAGTGAGTGCACATGCACAGTTGGCTTATGTGGCATCGGGAGGGCCAGCAGCACATATCAAGGAGGTGTAGATCCCAGGATTGTCCTGTATTATAGGTGATGCACAGCTTAAGAAGTTATGTTCTATATGTGGTTTAAGCTATACTTTTTCTGTCTTTAATATATACTTGCTTGCTGATTTTTTAAGAGGAAAAGGGACAAAAACAACATTGAAAATGATTTAAACCAGTGAAGTTAAGTGTAATTCTAATACAACAGATAAAAATCCTTATTTTATCTCTTAAATTATTAGGATGATAAAGCTAATTTTTGCTTGCTTGATTGTTTTGAATTCATTATCCAGTCCAATAAATTGAGTATACAAATTTTACTCTTACTCAACAAGAAACCTATGGCTCATTTTTAGTAATTTATTTACATTCAAAGATTCAGTAGGAATTTCATATCTGAATATGTTCTAGAGAAGATATCCTTTTTATTTAGTTTCCAAACTATGTAATTCAAGAACTGTAAAGTGGTTGAGCCTACAATTAAAGATATGGCTTCTCAATGGCAATACAAAAAAAAAAAAAAACCTGGAAAAAAAAATTAACAAAAATATGAGCAAACACTATATGACGGAAGTTCAAAAACTACTGAAGAACAAAAAACACTTGCATAGATAGAGACCCACACAATGTTCTTGGATAAGAAGATATATCATAAAGATGTCAATTATCCTTAACTTTACCTATAGCTATTATGTCATACTAATATAAAATATTAATCAAAGTATTTCTAGAACAAGATAAGCAGATACCAAATTGTTTATATGAAAAAATAAACAATCAAATAGAGCCAGGAACTCTTAAAAAGAAAAACACTGAGAGGGAACTAGATCTTCCAGTTATTAAAACATCCTATAAAGCTCAATAATTAAAGTATTATAATATTGGCATGCATACACACACACAGAGAGAGAGAGAGAAGGAGATAGAACAATAATTTGAATCTATAACTCATCTATACCATAAGTCAATATTTTTTAAAATAACCCAATAAAACATGGATAAAGGAAATGTACAGCTATCTCATAGAAAAGAAAATACATTTAAATAAAACAAAAAATGGTTGATCTCACTCATAATCTGAAAAATACAAATCAAAATCACCCAAACTTTTTTCATGTATCAGATTGGCAAAGATCCAAAAGTTGGGTAACACCCTATGTTGGTGAAGGTTTGGAGAAACTAAATCTCTTCCACTTCCATAGAAGTAAATTTGGCAATAGCAGAAAAAATAAATAAATTTTAAAATCGGGCCTGGTACGGTGGCTTGTGCATGTAATCCCAGCACTTTGGGAGGCCAAGGTGGGCGGATCACGAGGTCAGGAGTTCAAAACCAGCCCAGCCAACATAGTGAAACTGAGAGGTGACAGCGTGCTGGCAGTCCTCACAGCCCTTGCTCGCTCTCGGCGCCTTCTCTGCCTGGGCTACCACTTTGGCGGCACTTGAGGAGCCCTTCACACCACTGCACTGTGGGAGCCCCTTTCTGGGCTGGCCAAGGCCGGAGCCCACTCCCTCAGCTTGCAGGCAGGTGTGGAGGGAGAGGCGTGAGCAGGAACCGGGGCTGCGTGCAGCGCTTGCGGGCCAGCTGGAGTTCCCGGTGGGCGTGGGCTTGGCGGGCCCGGCACTCGGAGCAGCCGGCCGGCCCTGCTGGCCCCAGGCAATGAGGGACTTAGCACCTGGGCCAGCGGCTGCGGAGGGTGTACTGGGTCCCCCAGCAGTGCCAGCCCACCCGCGCTGTGCTTGATTTCTCACCCGGCCTTAGCTGCCTCCCCTCGGGGCAGGGCTCCGGACCTGCAACCCGCCAGACCTGAGCCTCCCACCCGCTCCATGGGCTCCTGTGCGGCCCAAGCCTCCCCGACGAGCGCCACCCCCTGCTCCACGGCGCCCAGTCCCATCCACCGCCCAAGGGCTGAGGAGTGCGCGCGCATGGCACAGGACTGGCAGGCAGCTCCACTTGCAGCCCCTGTGCGGGATCCACTAGGTGAAGCCAGCTGGGCTCCTGAGTCTGGTGGGGCCTTGGAGAACCTTTATGTCTAGCTCAGGGATTGTAAATACACCAATCGGCACTCTGTATCTAGCTCAAGGTTTGTAAACACACCAATCAGTACCCTGTGTTTAGCTCAAGGTTTGTGAATGCACCAATCGACACTCTGTATCTAGCTGTTCTGGTGGGGCCCTGGAGAACCTTTGTGTCCTTACTCTGTAACTAATCTGATGGGGATGTGGAGAACCTTTGTGTCTAGCTCAGGGATTGTAAACACACCAATCAGCGCCCTGTCAAAACAGGCCACTCGGCTCTACCAATCAGCAGGATGTGGGTGGGGCCAGATAAGAGAATAAAAGGCTGCGGAGCTAGCATTGGCAACCGGCTGGGGTCCCCTTCCACACTATGGAAGGTTTGTTCTTTTGCTCTTTGCAATAAATCTTGCTACTGCTCACTCTTTG
Source organism: Pongo pygmaeus (assembly GCF_028885625.2). NCBI lineage: Eukaryota > Metazoa > Chordata > Mammalia > Primates > Hominidae > Pongo > Pongo pygmaeus. Next base: position 148,616,307 of record NC_072373.2, on the reverse strand, counting down.
GGTCCACGCTGCTTTTATGAGCTGTAGCACTCACCGCGAAGATCTGCAGCTTCACTCCTGAAGCCCCTGAGACCACGAGCCCACCCAGAGGAACGAACAACTCCAGACGTGCTGCCTTAAGAGCTGTAACACTCACTGCAAAGGTCTGCAGCTTCACTCCTGAGCCAGCGATACTATGAACCCACCAGAAGGAAGAAACTCTGAACACATCCAAACGTCAGAAAGAACAAACTCCAGACGCGCCACCTTGAGAGCTGTAACACTCACCTCGAGGGTCTGCGGCTTCATTCTTGAAGTCAGGGAGACCAAGAACCCACCAAATCCAGACATAAAACCTCGTCTCTACTAAAAATACAAAAAGAAAGTAGCTGGGCGTGGTGACAGGAGCTCATAATCCCAGCTACTCAGGAGGCTGAGGCAGGTGAACTGCTTGAACCCGGGAGGTGGAGATTGCAGTGAGCCAAGATTGTGACATTGCACTCCAGCCGGGTGACAGTGCGAGACTTCATCTCAAAAATTAAAAAACGGGCCAGGCGCAGTGGCTCACGCCTGTAATCCCAGCACTTCGGGAGGCCGAGGCGGGTGGATGATGAGGTCAGGAGATCCAGACCATCCTGGCTAACATGATGAAACCCCGTCTCTACTAAAAAAAAATACAAAAAATTAGCTGGGCGTGGTGACGGGCGCCTGTAGTCCCAGCTACTGGGGAGGCTGAGGCAGGAGAATGGCGTAAACCTGGGAGGTGGAGCTTGCAGTGAGCTGAGATTGAGCCACTGCACTCTAGCCTGGGCAACAGAGCGAGACTCCATCTCAACAAATAAATAAATAAAAATCGTACAAACATACAAATCCTCTGAAACTGAAATTATGCTTCTAGGAATTAATTTGAGAATCTATTTAGGATTATACACATACACATGAAAAACTACATATATATATAGGATGCCATTACAGTGTGTGTGTGTATAAAAGCAAAAGATAGGAAAGAACCTAAATAGGAAGACATCAATAGAAGACAGTTTAAACACATAATGGAACAACCATATAATGTAATATTTATCCAAATATGAAAGAAAAAAATTCATGTATAAATATTAAACATTTTTCAATTTATATTAACAACAACAACCAAAAAAACAAGATGCAAAACAGTATGTATAGCATGCTACATTTCTGTTTTTCAAATGGCGGGTGGGGAGGACATCTTGACTCAGGCCTGTAATCCTAGCTACTGGAGAGCGTCAGGGGGCTGAGGTGGGAAGATCTCTTGAGTCCAGGAGTCAGAAGCTACAGGCAGCTATGATCGTGCCACTGCATTCTAGCCTGGGCGACAGTGAGAACTTGTCTCTTAAAAAAAAAAAAATAGGATGGAATATACACATTTGTATAGAATATCTTTGTAAAAGTACCCAAGAAAGTAACAAAGTTGTTTATCTCCAGGGAGGAACATTGGGTGGTTAGGGGACAGAGGTAAAAAGAGAGACTTCTCATAATTTTTATATCTTTTGAATTAGAACCTTTTGAGGTCATGACTATTCAAAAAATAAACTAAAATATAACAAATTTTAAACACCTTAGCTTGTAACTCACAGTCGTACCCCATAAGTGTGGCTGTTTCAGGCACATATTTTCTAACTGAAGGGAGAGTGGCTCACCTCTCTTCAAACCAGTAGGCTTGAAATCTAAATACAAATTAGAGAGTACCCAGAAGAAGTCTAACATTCCACACGTGTAGTAAAAATGTCAACATGGACATTCCAAAGTGCACTTTTTTTTTTTGGAGACAGTCTTCCTCTGTCCCCCAGGCTGGAGTGCAGTGGTGCGATCCCGGCTCACTGCAACCTCCACCTCCTGGGTTCAAGCGATTCTCATGCCTCAGACTCCCAAACAGCTGGGATTGCAGGTGTGTGCCACCAAGCCCAGCTAATTTGTGTATTTCTAGTAGAGATGGGGTTTCACCACATTGACCAGGCTGGTCTTGAACTCCTGACCTCAAGTGATCTGCTCCTTTCAGCCTCTCAAAGAGCTGGGATTACAGGCATGAGCCACCATACCCTGCCTATAAAGTGTGCTTTCTGACATAATGTATAAAATGTCTTCCTAACTCCATTTTCAGTGGTGTCGTGTTGTTAGCTTGAAATCAACTTTAGTGAGAGTATTTACCCCAAGGAAATAGGAAACACTACACATCAGGGCTTTATTATATTGGTGGGGGGCAATGGTGGAGCCAGTAGTAAGACCAGCACACCACTGGCTTAAATGTTCTAACTTTTGCCATGATTTTCTTTGCAACTTTCAAATTACTTGACATTACTTTTCTAAAACATGGTTTGATATTTATTTGACAGTGAAGCTGATGAAAGATGCACAAGAAGGAAAGATAAGCATAATGTGACTTGAACGCTAATAACTAAAAATGTATCCTCATCTTGGTGCACAACCCATGACACCCACTGAGAAGACCAAGATCAGAACATGGAGCTGCCGCTCACTGTGTCTTCCCAGTTTAACTGGACAAAGAATTTTCTCTGTTTCCTTTTTAGACAATTACATAAAAGCTAAAGAAGTAAAATTAAGCAGATTTGCAAGCTTATTTTGTCTCCTTGTATCTTATAGTGCATTTCATTTAATATTTGCCTGTTTTATTAATAATTGAAAGCCACTTTGCAACATACAGGCATGCAGAATAACTTTTGAACCTATGGGAATTAATGTCTAGTGAGAATGGTCTAGGAATAATAAAAGTTATGATATAAAAACCCTGATCAGCTATTTTGCGGTTTTACTATTCCCTGTAGATATTTTCCTCACATTATTACCCTCCTTTCACTTGAAATTCATATATCAAATTCATGTCAATATTATAGCTTGATAGGTAGCAAACTACTTAAAAAGATATATATATATATTTAGATACAATTAAGTTAACCTTTTAAAAATATAAAGAAAGAAAAAGCAGAATGTCATTACACATCTTCAAAAAGAAATTACTTTGAATGTAGAGAAGAGATATGTAATGTTTAACATCACTCTGTGTTAAACTTTTAAAAGCCCTGATTAGGATTCTCTTCTATTGAGATTTTTCTCTGGGAGGGAGATTTTGGTATTTTAGGAATGTTTGTATTTTTTCTGCTTTAAAAACAGTTCCTACTTATGTAAATATGCCTACCTTGCCATTACCTGTGTCAGTAATGCCCAGAGGAAAGTCTATTTCGAATATACACATTCTCCATATTTGGAAACTGTAAATTAAATCAGATATTTTTGTCTGTTTGTTATTAAAATTCTAGAGTAAGTTCGCCCAAGGGCAGAGCTAACACAAGCGCACCTCCTTATACTGTTATGATGCCCTGATTTACCTTATTTGAGGGGATAGTATTGACTATTTGGAGACACCTCTGGCTACAGTATTTCTCTGGCTATCAGGTTAATGGATATGTTTGGGTGGTATTAAAATCAAAATGATCTTTAAATTGCATCTGGCTGCAAAAGTTGCAAAAGCAAAATATAAAATCTGTACATGAAAATCAGAATGTTTTCATTCAATAAAGTCGAATTCAGCGTTTAATCTCTTAGGTACTATTAGGATCACCAATAAAATACCAACCTGATTCTGCTCTTTAGGAACCACAAAAACAATGCAGGTCATTTCCTCACTCGAGTTTGTCACATAGCCTTCCTCAACCGGTTTCCCTCATCTCAAAGTGTTGTCAGTCGCAGCTGTGGTCTGAGTTTAACCCCCCAAAATTCATATGTTGAAACTTACTCCCCATTGAGATAATATTAAGAGGTGGAGTCTCTGGGAGGAGTTTAGTTTGCCTCCTAAACCAGCCCTCATGAATGGGATTAGTGTCCTTACAAAAGCGGTCGAAGTCGGGCGCGGTGGCTCAGGCCTGTAATCCCAGCACTTTGGGAGACCAAGGCGGGTGGATCACCCAAGTTCAGGAGTTCAAGACCAGCCTGGCCAACATGGAGAAACCCTGTCTCTACTAAAAATACAAAAATTAGTTCGGCGTGGTGGCAGTCGTCTGTAATCCCAGCTACTCAGGGGGCTGAGGCAGGAGAATCACTTGAACCTGGGAGGCGGAGGTTGCAGTGAGCCAAGATCGCGCACTGCACTCCAACCTAGGGGATAGAGCGAAACTCTGCCTCAGAAAAAAAAAAAAAAAAAAGATCGGAGGGAACTGCCTTGTCCTTTCCACCATTTGACGACAAAGTAAGAAGATAACTTCTGGCCGGGCGAGGTGGCTCATGCCTGTGATCCCAGCATTTTGGGAGGCTGAGGCGGGTGGATCACGAGGTCAGGAAATCAAGACCATCCTGGCTAACACGGTGAAACCCCGTCTCTACTAAAAATACAATTAGCCGGGTGCCTTAGCAGGCGCCTGTAGTCCCAGCTACTCGGGAGGCTGAAGCAGGAGAATGACGTGAACCCGGGAGGCGGAGCTTGCAGTGATCCGAGATCGCGTCACTGCACTCCAGTCTGGGTAACAGAGAGAGACTCCGTCTCAAAAAAAAAAAAAGAAAAGAAAAAGAAAAAGATATTTTCTTGCAAGTAGAGAGTGAACCCTTACCAGACAACAAATCAGCTGACAGCATCTTGATCTTCAACCTCCCGACCTCCAGAACTGTGAGAAATAAATTTCTATTATTTATAAATTAACCAGTCTTAGATATTTTGTTAGAGCAGCCTGGATGAACCAAGAGAGTTGGAGAAAAGAAGCAAGATACAACTGGTGCCAAAATGAGTGAACCCATGAGTGCTTTAGGAATTAGATAGAAGGTAGCTGAGATTCTTTAGAATAGAAACTGACCCGGCCGGGCGCGGTGGCTCACGCCTGTAATCCCAGCACTTTGGGAGGCGGAGGCTAGCGGATCACGAGGTCAGGAAATCGAGACCATCCTGGCTAACACGGTGAAACCCCGTCTCTACTAAAAATACAAAAAGTTAGCCGGGCGCTGTGGCAGTAGCCTGTAGTCCCAGCTACTCGGGAGGCTGAGGCTGGAGAATGGCGTGAACCCGGGTGGCGGAGCTCGCAGTGAGCCAAGATAGCGCCACTGCAGTCCGGCCTGGGCGAAAGAGTGAGACCCCGTCTCAAAACAAGAAAAAAAGAAAAAGAAACTGGCCCTTACTCATACTGGTAATCTGAACACCTGGAATATTTCCTGGCATATAATAAAGACTCAATAAACATCTATTGATTGCAGGATTAAAGTAAATAAGTGGTTCATTGTTGGCTGATGCAGAGGGAAAACCTTATGAATAAAATAGAATTTTAACTCTATCTTGAAGGATGCGCAGGATTTGTATTAATGAGGAGAATAGGAAAGGATACTATAAGTGAGGAAAATAGCAGATGCTAAACTCCAGAGAAGTAAGAAGAGTGTTTTAAGAGGGCGATGAATAAGATTTCCAGGCTAGTGCTAAGAGCACATGGAGCCAAAAGTAAAACCTAAATGTTGCTAGGAAAGGTGAAAAAAGATTTACGAAGAGCCTTAAAAACTAAGCTGAGGAGTGTGGAGTTTATTAGGTAAGTAAATGAGCAGTGGAGGAAAGACATGATGAAAAATGCTGTTTGAGGGAGCTAACCTGGCAGTGGTGGGAGGATACAATCCAAGGAGGGAAGTATGAGCTGTGACCCCACAAGGGGAGGTGCATGCAGCAAAGCAGCTGTTGCTATAGTGCAGAGGTGAAGGACAGTGGAAAGAAGGGAGGAACTGATTTGGGAGAAACTGGAAAGTAAGAATCCAGAGCATTTGGTGACTTTTAATATGAAGCATGAGAGGCAGGGGCCAGGAGAATAGGATAAAGTTGGTGCTAGTAACGGACTGCGGAAAGAATAAGCAGCATGTTTCAGATGTGCCCGGTGGCATTCTTCTGGGAATAATTGTGTTATCTGTTGCCATGAATTGTCCGATATATATTGGGTGCAATTAGGTACTTACTGAATGCTTATCTTTTGTCCAACTATGCCAGGAGCTATGGGAAATAAAGAGAAAGTAAGTCAATAACATGAACATCTTCAAAATGCTGGCATTATTTTTTATTGTTGTATTGTTATTTTAAAAACATTTTTGAGCCACTGTTGGTTGAATCTACAGATGCGGACCCCATGGATGGGGAAGGCTGACTGTACTATAATTTCTCCTCAGTTTACTTTCACAGTGACTCTGACAGTGGCAAATTAACTTGCCCAGCATAACAAAGCCAGTAAACAGTAGACTCAGAAATAAAATCCCAGCAGTCTAAAGCCCAAAGTCTGCAGTTTCACCATCACACCATACAGGATTTACTGTATGGAAGTAGTTAATAAGGTTAAATGACACTAAATATTATTGAGGAACAAAACCTGTGGTATCATGAAATTTGTTTTAGGGCAGGAGGAAGAGATGAGGCTCACAAGAGAAACTGCATATGCAATAACATGCCCAAGGTCACTGACAAAAAGGCATAAATCTGGGCTAGATGCTGGCTACAGGGTTGAATGCTAGGAACAGTGTTGTCACTCAATATGCACTGGGATCAATCAATTAAATACTTATTGATCACTGATCATACATCTAGTAGTGACAGGCCTAGCACCTGGTAGTGACAGGCCTAGAAGTTGAGGATGAATGTACCCTCTTCTAACATTTTCCAGGCTTCAGCTTTATCTTCATACCAGTACAGGCCCAGGATACAGTTCATTCAGGCATGCATCATATTTCAGATCAACTCAAGCTGCCCCTTCCTCAAGGTGGCACAAATTCAAAAGCATTCCTGTGATTTTTTTATTATTATTATTTGTATTTTTTTTGAGACAGGGTCTGGCTCTTTCACCCAGGCTGGAGTGCAGAGGCAGTACCTCAGCTCACTGCAACCTCTGCCTCCTGGACTCAAGCAATCTTCCCACCTCAGCCACCTGAGTAGCTGGGACCACAGGTGCACACCACCACGCCCGCTAATTGTTTTGTATTTTTTGTACAGATGGGGTTTCGCCATGTTGCCCAGGCTGGTCTCCAACTCCTGAGTTCAAGCCATCTGACTGCCTTGGTCTCCCAAAGTGCTGAGATTACAGGCGTGAGCCACCACACCTGGCCTTCATCTTCATCATACTCAGCTTCCTCATGTTCAGCCTTATTACTCTGGGACAAAGCCTCTAGAAGCTCTAAGTGACACGAGCAGTGTAGTATTTTTAGTACATAGGATGAGCTGGAGAAGAAATAGAACAGAGTTTAGAAAGATAAATACCTGGGCTGGGCGTGGTGGCTCATGCCTGTAATTCCAGCACTTTGGGAGGCTGAGGTGGGCAGATCACGAGGTCGGGAGTTCGAGACCAACCTGGCCAATATGGTGAAACTACGTCTGTACTAAAAATACAAAAATTTAGCCAGGCATGGTGGCGCACGCCTGTAGTCCCAGCTACTCGGGAGGCTGAGGCAGAAGGATCACTTGAACCTGGGAGGCAGAGGTTGCAATGAGATTGCGCCACTGCACTACAGCCTGGGTGACAGAGCAAGACTCTGTCTCAAAAAAAAAAAAAAAAGAAAGAAAGAAAGAAAGATAAATACCTAGCACTCTATATGATGCATGCCTGGTATGCAATAAATAGTTGTTAAAAGAAGAAAGAAACTTTAAAGAAGATATTCTAAGAATCCGCATTTGAGGAGAGAAGGACTCTTGCTGGTAGAAAAGGAGAATTAGGAGTGAATCAAAAGAGTTTTCACAGGAAAAATCAGCATAATAGATTGCATGTATGGTAATGGAAAAAGAAAAGTCATGGACTATACCAACTTTTGAACCTATGTACTGTGTTTGAGAAATTATATAACTGATAGAGATTCTGAGAATTAGAAGTTTCATTAGGGTAGGAATTCTCTCTCTTATTCTCTATTGTAATCTAGAAACTAGCCACATGCTTAGTTCATAGTAGACAGGCAATAAATAATTAGGGTGCTGAATAAATAATGTATTCATCTTAAGAAGAAAACCAAACTCTCATAATCCTCAAGCTGTGAGTCTCAACTCAGAGCAGTGACATTTACTGCTGGGAACCCATGTCTTAATGAGCCACTCTTACAGAAGGAACTTTGTTGTATCCTTTAATAAGTTAGACTGGGGGGAAAAAGCCAGAGACAGGGAGATGTTTGAGGACCACTGTACTAGCACAAATGCCTAGTGGCATTCTTGATTTCAGGTTAGGGCTAGGATCGTGTCTAGAATGAAGGGCCTATATTAGTTATTGGCTGGATTCCTGAAACCAACCCCAAGATGAATTTATCAGGAAGGTCAGTGGACCCCTCACTTGCATAAGCCCCTAAATTTCTTAAATTTTTATGTACTTTAGACACCATAAAACCTGGACCTACCACTAAACCACTGGTCATATACTTAGGTCCAACTGGCACAAAAAATGATGTGAATTTCCCTCTTGCCTTTTCGTCATCCCAAATAACTGAAGTCTGCATCCTAAGCTTAGAATTAAAACTAAGTTTGAATTTTGGTCATGCCTTTACAAGCTCCATGGCTTTAATATACTATTTAATTTCTCTGAGTTCCAGTTTCCTCATCTGCAAAATGGGAATATGAATAACTACCCTTCAGGGTTAGTATAAGCTTAAATGTGCATAAGAGTTCAATAAATTGAGCTCCATTATTATTAGTAATTAGCCCAACGATAATTCTACTCATTTTTCATGTTCAAAATATTATACATAATTGTCATTTTGTTATAAATGCTCAGAGCTCCAATAAATAAGATTACCTTAACGTTTCCTTTACTTTACTTTTCCAGCTATCCTGCTAGGAGGAATCCTGGAAATGATGATTTACAAGAGTTATGTACCAGATTCAGAACATACATTTTCTTTTTTTTAACTTCTATTCTATCAATATCCATTGAGTATGAATCTAAACGTAAGCACTAAGCTGTTATGAATAATATCTAAGCTGCAGAGATTACTGTTTCACCAAGTTACTCCAAGCAATTTTTCAGGCTGAACAAAAACCAAATTTATCATATAATTTAGTGGTCATTTTTTTATCATCTGCAAACCAAAAAAAAAAAAAAAAAAGCCACGAACACCAATGAATAGGCCTGCCTGGTGGCTCATGTCTGTAATCCCAGCACTTTGAGAGGCTGAGGCAAGAGGATCACTTGAGCCCAGGAGTTTGAGACCAGCCTGAGCAACATAGTGAGACCTCACCACTACAAAAAACAAATGTAAAAAATTAGCCAGGTGTGGTGACACATGCCTGTGGTCCCAGCCACTTGGGAGGCAAAGGTGGGAGGATCACTTGAGCCCAGGAGATCAAGGAAGCCCACAGTGAATTGTGACTGAACCACTGAACTGTAGTCTGGGCCACAGAGTGAGACCCTGTCTCAAAAAAAACAAATCTATCTATCTATCTATCTATCTATCTATCTATCTATGCCAATGAATAAATGAACATACTTCTGTACTGTAACAATTACTAACTAAAGAGTGGTTAGAATTTTATTATCTGCATAATCATTTTAAATAAAAATGGGTGGCCAGGTGCAGTGGTTCACACCTGTAATCCCAGAACTTTGGGAGGCCGAGGGGGGTGGATCACCTGAGGTCAGGAGTTCAAGACCAGCCTGGCCAACATGGTAAAACCCCGTCTCTACTACAAATACAAAAATTAGTCAGCTGTGGTGATGCACGCCTGTAATCCCAGCTACTCGGGAGGCTGAGGCAAGAGAATCACTTGAACCCATGAGGCGGAGGTTGCGGTGAGCCAAGATTATGCCATTGCACTCCAGCCTGGGCAACAGAGTGAGGCTTCATCTCAAAAAAACAAATAAATAAAAATGGACTCTAACATACTTTTTACTGAGGGGAGGGCTCTCACATTCTTTTGCTCTTAAATATGTTCCTCTGAATTTGTCTTCCACTTTACCTACTCACATCATTCTGGCATAGGAAGAAAGAAATTAGGCCAAGTCTTCCCCAAATATTTAAAGTCCACAGGCTTCTTTTCCTTGCAGTTATACTTAAGGATCCTTTAATTTTAAAGAAAATAAAATACCGAGAGCTACTCTGAATTCCAGAAGCATTTAGATTAATTTTATCTGAACAATCTTAATAGCAGCTACATGCATTGAAAGCATAGTCATACAAGTGTGTGTAAACTATAATTTATTCTATTACAGAGCTTAGTGTTCATTATTCTGGAAATAACTCCATATCCAGCTCCCTCCTCCCACCCACACCCTCACACTAGGAGTCCAAGGGACACCAGCTGTGAATCACTGTTTTAGGTACTTGAGAATTTGTGGTAGGGTGTCTTTGCCCATTTGTGTGAGCCTTGATGCCTTCCTAGCCTAAAAGAAAATAGAACATAAAGAAGGAAAGCACCTGGGCTATGTTTAGATCATGGGGTCTCCAGACAAAGCCTCACTGTGAACATATGAGAACAATCTCCTTTTCTAGACTATCGTCAACCCAAATTTGAATTCTGGTTGTGCTGTTTATTAAAATGTGGGTGTCACCTAACCAAAATGGGCTTCATAATCTTCTGTATCTGCTAATTACAAGTTATTTTATTTTATTTCATTTTATTTTATTTACTATTTATTTTTTATTTTTTTGAGACCGAGTCTTGTTCTGTTGCTCAGGCTGGAGTGCGGTGGTATGACCTTGGCTTACTGCAACCTCCGCCTCCCAGGTTGAAGTGATTCTCCTGCTTCAGCCTCCCAAATACCTGGGATTACAGGCACGAGGCACCTTGCCTGGCTAATTTTTGTATTTTCGGTAGAGACAGGGTTTCACCATGTTGGCCAGACTGGCCTCAAACTTCTGACCTCAGGTGATCCACCAGCCTTGGCCTCCCAAAGTGCTGGGATTACAGGCGTGAGCCACCGCACCAGGCCTGATTACAAGTTATTTTAGAAGAAAATACATTGTATCTGCAGCATCCTCTACCAGATCAAAGCACTCTCACACACGTTATCTCATATGAGCTACACAACAACTTTGAGCCAAGACAAGACAAAGAAAACTGTTCCCATTTTTCAGATAAAGGAATTGAGTCTGTGATCACATGGCTTTTTCAATTTAGATTTAATTAGTATTTGAGACAGATGCCTAGCAAGGTTTTCTGATTCTTGAACTAGTTAGTTTCTGACTACCTCCCACTGGTCCTTCCATGTCTATAAATCTATGATTCTAAGAATCATGGCCCATCTGAGAGACACTTTGCATGGCTTATGTCTGAGACTATTCGGTGGCTGGTAAGAACAGAATAATGCCACTATTCTTCAAGTTTTTTCAAAGGTTACAGAATCAAATTCAAGTTATTTTTAACATTCTTTGTGAATTCAAATACTAGGTGAATATTGTGATTTTTATTTCGATGACAAGAACATCCATTTAAGTACCTTCCCTCTTTCTTCCCCTTCCTCCCCAACCTCTTTTTAACCCACAATCAGGGTCTGCTGGTTCTAAGCTTTTTGGCTTCTCTGGATGAATCTTACGTGATTTAAAATAGCTGCTACTGAGCTGTTGTTTAGTACTTTAGTCCAAGTCGGCTTTAAGTGTGTACAATGTAGAAAGAGTTCTTTTCTGAGGACTGACTCTAAGCTTCAAGAAATGTTGAAGGGTTTTGTTTTCCCAGAGCTGTCAAGTTTCTTTGAGAGAACTGAAAAGATGCAACAAAGGAAGATGTGAGAGTGATTTTTAAAAATTTTAAATATCTCTTTGGTTCTCTAATCTTTTTCAAATTGAAGTTATATTGCTAACCATTCCATAGCTAAATGCCTCTACCTTTGGGTTGTTGCGCTGTGGTGATTATGACCCTTATCTCGTGTGTGTGTTTGTGTGTGTGTGTGTGAGTGTGTGAGTGTGCCGATGTTCCTTTCTTTCAGCCTTTTCTCTGAATGGTAAAGGTTTATCAGAGACTAAAAACTTATCTTTTCAAAATTGAATTTGTAGTAAAAGTGGTTTGATGCAGAAGGGAGGAGGGGAAGTAGAAACAAAAGTAACATTGGAAGAATAATGAGAGAAAAGCAGCAGACAGCAGACCCAAATTGTACAGCACACCATGTTTATGTGATTTACTGGGGGTTATATGTTTTTAAAAGCAACATATAAATGCATAGCAGGATTTTGGCAGATGAAATTATGTTGTGTTTACTTTAAGACAGTCAATGATGATAAACAGTTATTTAGTACAAGTAGTATGCCCGATGGTGCAAAGAACACTGAATTAGATATGGCTCCTGCAAAGTAGGTTTGAAATCTAAATACAAATTAGAGGCAGGATATAAAACGCCCAGGAAAAAAACCTAACATTTAAACATGTAAAAATGTCATCATGGACATTCTAAATGTACTTCCAGACATAATTTGTAAAATTTCCTAACTGCACATACACACAGTGTAAATAAAGTTATATTTACACACAGATTCAATCTGTGCAGATGTAAACATGTGAATCTCAGATATGCCATTTAAAAGTGATACATTCAGCTGCAAAATATAGGCATCCACCTGAAAATTGCTATCTTTACTGTTCATCTCCCTTACATTTTTAATTATATTCAACTTCTTTATAAATTACGAGTTTGAATAAACATCCAAACATTTGTTGTTTCTGAATAATATGTGCAGTATATATTTGAGTAAAATTTTCTCTAAATGATTTTTAAATTTTGTATTTGGCCCCTGTAGTCTCTCTTCACTCACTTCAATAAAATATTTTACTGGTTTTTTTTAAGTTGGCAAAATGGAAAATTGAAGAGCCGTTGAAGAAAAACAAACCAAATTCTTCATGTGAACAATCGTTTCACATTGATGTCTTGAAACAAGAAAGATTTCTCCTATTTATTTACCAGAGATGAGTACAGATAATTTCATTATACATCGATTTTCTCTAAGGAGGGAGGAAATGTGGTCAGCTAAAACAAAGCACTGAAATGGGAAATCAGCTGCCACAACTTCTATTCTCATCTCTGTCTTCAGAATTTGCTCTGACTCTTAGAAACTCACTTGGTTTCCATGATCTTAGGGTTTTTTGTTTGTTTGTGTCTTTGTTTCTTTGTCGTTGCTGTTTTCCTTTGGTGGTTATTTTGTTTTGTTTTGTTTTTAACGAACATGATCAGACTTCTAGTTAGAATTCTTGAACTGTTTTGTTAAGATATTTAAATTGGTCTGTTCTGTAAACAATATATTGATAAAATGGTAACCAATACAATCATACATCATTCAGGAATATAATCATGTGAAATTCATGTAGCTAAGTGTTTAGTGAGTGCCTACTGCGTGAAGGGCACTGAGCTAGGCACTGCATAAGCGTATTTGGTCTTTAAATCACAACATATGTAGCTGTCATTATATGAAAATATAAGGTTCTCAGTAGGCAATACTGTGTGAAGTAAGAATAAAATTATCCAAAAGAATACTGCTGTGAACTTTAAATACAAAGACCTCCTTTATTTTTGATAAATACTTGTTAAATATTTCAAATCTCTTGACCTGTTTTTATTGTTTTGAATTACTGTTTTTAAATTTACGGAATATGTCAATTGTATACATTTTAAAAGTTGGCATGAATATGTATATTTACATATGTATATAACTAGAAAAAAGCATCATCCTATACCAGAAACACATACCTCTGTGCCTTTTAAAGTTATGAGTTAGGACTTACAGTATGACTATTTCTTTTTGTTTGTTTGTTTTGTTTTGTTTTGTTTTTGAGATGGAATTTCGCTCTTGTTGCCCAGGCTGGAGTGCAATGGCGTGATCTCGGCTCACCACAACCTCTGCCTCCCAGGTTCAAGCAATTCTCCTGCCTCAGCCTCCGGAGTAGCTGGGATTACAGGCATGCACCACCACGCCCTGCTAATTTTGTATTTTTTTTAGTAGAGGTGGGGTTTCTCCACGTTGGTCAGGCTGGTCTGGGACTCCCAACCTCATGTGATCCTCCTTCCTCGGCCTCCCAAAGTGCTGGAATTACAGATGTGAGCCACTGCACCTGCCCAGTGTGACTATTTCTAATAAAAAGCATTTTATCTTTACTAAGAGTACTGCTATTTTTCCAGTTCCCAAGTTTCTTATGCTAGGCCTGTCTTCTTTTTCTTTTTTTTCTTTCTTTTTCTCTTTTTTTTTTTTTTAGATGGAGTTTCACTCTTGTCGCCCAGTCTGGAGTCCAGTGGCACCATCTCGGCTCGCTGCAACCTCCACCTCCCAGGTTCAAGTGATTCTCCTGCCTCAGCCTCCCAAGTAGCTGGGATTACAGGTGTTCACCACCACGCCCAGCTAATTTTTGTATTTTTAGTAGAGACAGGGTTTCACCATGTTAGCCAAGCTGGTCTCAAACTCCTGACCTCAGGTGATCCACCTGCCTTGGCCTTCCAAAGTGCTGGGATTACAGGTATGAGCCACCATGCCTGGCTGTGTCTTCTTGATTACAGGAAAAGTAAAATGTCCTTTCAAATTGTTGATTTTATAATCATGCTTTTTAAAAATTTATCATTGAAAATGTTTTGGGCTCAGGTATTTAACAAGAGGTTCTGGGGCTTTTACTAGGTTTTATTTATATTCTGCTCTTCCCATCTGTATTAGATAAGAATTTTGTTGGGTTATCATGACATAGAAACCTTGAAACACAGTGGCTCAAACAAGATGCAGGTTAGTTCCCACTCACGTAATAGTTTGGATAGGCAGGGTTGTTGGTGTGCAGCAGCTGTACCATCTTAGGGACACAGCCTCCCTCTGTGTAATAGCTCTGTCATCTTCAGCTGTGGCTTCCATCTCTTGATCCACCATGGCTGCTCTGGCTCCAGCCATCATCTTTGTCATTAGCCAGCAGGGGGGAAAAAAGGAAAGGAATGCATGCTTCTTTCTTTTGAGGACATAGTCTGAAATTTACACATGTAATTTCTGAAATTATTCATGGTAGATGTTCAGGCACAACCACACTAGAAGACAAAATAGAGTAGTGAGATGCTTGCATCTATACGCGGAATCTCTGGATACAATAACCACAAATACAGCCTCATACAAGGGTGTTATGTCGATGACTCATTATAGGCAGCATTATTGTAGATGATCTTCTGAAATGATAACAACTCAGTAAAATTTGGAATAAGACTACATAAAGGGCTGGGCACGGTGGCTCACACCTATAAGCTCAGCACTTTGGGAGGCCAAGGCGGGCAGATTGCTTGAGCTCAGGAGTTCAAGACCAGCCTTGGCAACATGACAATAACCTGTCTCTACCAAAAATACAAAAAAATTAGCCAGGCATGGTGGTGTTTTCCTGTGGTCCCAGCTACTTGGGAGGTTGAGGTTGGGGGATGGCTTGAGCCTGGGAGGCGGAGGTTGCACTGAGGTGAGATCGCACCACTGGGCCCCAGCCTGGGTGATAGAGTGAGACCCTGTCTCAAAAAAAAAAGAAAAAAGAAAAAAGACAACATAAAATCTTCCCTTAATATACTTTTCTGGAAACATCAGTGCAAAATAAAAATCTTTGTGTTGGATGTGAAACAGAATTAGGTGTGCATATTTATAAATTATCCAGGTTTTTATCAAGAAATGTCCAGCAGTTTCGAAGTCATGATAGATATAGATAAATTATTTTTGTGTCAGACTGTGTCCTAAACTTTGTAACACAATTACCACCTCTAGTCCTGCCCACTAAATTCCCTCCTTCAATTACTATGACAACCAAAAACAGCTCCAAAAATTTATAAAATGACACCACCACCACCCCTCCCCACCAGGACTGTAAAACGCATATTGACAGCTCTGGAGCTACAAGGCATGTTAGCATCTGGTCTCACTTCCAACATACCGCAGATAACAATATCACCAAACATTTCACAACGTTCACACGTGGGTCTCACATTTCCAGCCACTAATATCTATATCACTGCCCCCGATCGCCTGATGCTGCACATTCTAGGCTTTTCTTATGACAGCATTTCACTTTTAGGTACCAAATCATATGGCATGTTATGAGTTTAGGCTACTATAATAAAGGAACCCAAAACTGAACAGACATTTATTTCCTTCTCCTGTAGAAGTTCTCCCAGCATTCTAAGACTAAGAAGGCAGACTGACAACATAAGGACCCTCACCACTACTCTCTTTTTGCTCTGTCATTCTCAATTTCTACGATTTCCATTTCAGAGACCCAACATGACTGCTCTAGCTCTAGCCATCACATTTGTATTCCAGCAATGAAAAGGGAGAAGATTTTTTTTTTTTAAAAAAAAGGCATTTTCTTTCCTTAAAAGGCAAATCCCAAAAGCAGACAGACAATTTCTCTTATATCCCTTGCTCTAGAACTTAGTGTTTTTATTTTTGAGATTCTAAAACTAAAGATGACTGGTGACTCTAAGAATCTAGTAGGTATTTTTCTTCCAAACAGGTGGCATAGTGAAATGAACCCCAAACTAGAAATTCTAATTCTGGTTGTACTGCTAACTAGCTTGGAGATCTCTGGCAGTTCATTTAACTTCTATGATTGTTTCTCCATCTGTAAAATGAGAAAAGGGGAGGTGAATAGGTTATTTCTAATTTCCCAATTCCAGAGTATAATAGCCAGGACATCATTATGACTAGACTAAATCTTAAAACATTTTTTCCTAAAAATTTTGCAATCTGTTCATTGTAGGTGATTGATTTTTCAGAACTCATTCCAATTTTATAAAGTAAGTAAGGAACATGGAATTTAATGAAAAAAAATTTTACTTTAGATTTTTGTCATAATGCTTTTAAACAAATATGTATTGAACACTTACCACATGCCAGACACTGAATTAGACACTACAGTTAAAATGCAGAGCAAGACTGGCACAATGCCTCCCCTCATGGAAAATACAGACAAATAGAAAATAATGGAAATGCACAGCAAGTGCTTGAAGGAACTGTGCAAATGTCTACACAAGACACTAACAGAAGTGACCAGCTTTAGATAGGGTGATCACAAAGGCCAGAGGCCTTAAAAGCAAAGGAGCTGCTTGTGCACATTGTGGGGATAGAAAGAGCATTCCAGGAAAAGGGGAATTGCCTATATAAAGGCCCTAGGAACCTGAGGAAAAAAATTAAAAAATAAACACGGGCCAGGTCATACAGGTACTGACAGGCCCTGGTAAGAAATTCGAAGGTATTAAGATTTATTCTCAGGAAAAGGGGAAGGCAATGAAGGGTTTCAAAAAGGTAATTATGTGAATTAGCTATCAGTCTAACATCACTTTTGCTTTTGTTGGAAGGAAATAAAAGAGAAAGCAGAGAGACTGATAAATCCAGGGAGAAATGGTGGCAGTTGAGACAAAGGGGTGGTAATAAGAGAAAGAAAAAAAAATACCTGTATAAAGTGCGATTTTAAAAGCTTAATTTTATACCTAATGGTATATACAATCAATCAATGAACAATCACATTCTGAGGTCCTACCATATGTCCAGATGGTAGTGTAAAGGTGAATGATATATTGCCCCTGCCCTCTAGGAACTTATAATTTATTTGTGTGGGAACAGCTAACAAATAGGAAACCATATCAATAATCTTATAAGAACTTCTCTGATACCTTACAAAAAGTGATTTATTTCTCTTATGTCTTTGAATTAACAGGGGAATGTGTAGAAATCTTAAAATATTATGTCTGTGTTGAATCCTGCTACTGCTTATTATATTTACAGACTGATTTTCCTGTGCAAGAACCAGGATGCAACCAATGTCCAAATGGACATTTCTTTCTTTTCCATGTGTTACATTTTTTCTTACTTAGGCAAGCTCTTGGATGTGGAGTAGGTACCGGATTGTGCTGGTGGTAGGATTAAAAGAACACTCCACTTACACTTTACTAGTGTATGAGAAGATCTCACTCACGCCTGCCTACAGAGGCCCTGAACTCTCGCCTTTTCACACACCCACATTGGCAAACACCTCAGCCAAGAGACAAACTCACAGATGGCAAATATAGGGTGTTTGCTTTCTAGAAATTATAGGAAACTGATTAAATTTCAAATAAGAAAGAAAGATCAAATGTAGCAAATGATCTCATTTAAAATAATCAGTGCACTATATTAGCAATATCTTTTCTGGCTGGGCACGGTTGCTCACACCTGTAATCCCAGCACTTTGGGAGGCTGAGGTGGGCAGATCACCTGAGGTCAGGAGTTGGAGACCAGCCTGACCAACATGGAGAAACACCGTCTCTACTAAAAGAAAAAAACAAAATTAGCCGGGCGTGGTGGCGCATGCCTGTAAGCCCAGCTACTCAGGAGGCTGAGGCAGGAGAATCGCTTGAACCTGGGAGATGGAGTTTGTGGTGAGCCGAGATCACTCCATTGTACTCTAGCCTGGGCAACAAGAGCGAAACTCTGTCTCGAAAAAAAAAAAAGAAAAGAAAAAGAAAAGAAATCTCTTTTCCAAACAATATCTTGGAATAAACTAAAAGTAACTTGCCTCAGACTTAAAGGTCCTCGATGAAAGGGGCTATAGTTTTGCTACTTAAATTACTCTTTCAGGTAAATCTTCAAATATTATTGGCATTGGAGAACTTCGCGTGACAACCTCATGCCCATGGCCTAGGGTTCTCGCCCCGTACCACAGGTTTGAACACCATCAGACTTGCGCATTCACAACAGTAACGCCAGTTCTTGTGGATGGTAGTGTGTATATCTCTCCAAGTCTGTCGAGAGCAGCAGGAATGAGGAAAGTAAAAGGATGCCAGAGGCCTAACACTCGTGGCCATTACCATTCCCAGAGTGCCTTTTGCAGGAGTAGGGAATGGTAATTCTGATATCCTGGACACATTTTTAACTGAGTAATAACACTTTGCCTACTTAAATGCCCCCTGTAGTTTCAATTAACTGGGCATGCTTCTGAAGATTCTTTTGCTGTTAGGCGAGGCATGGTTACAGCCAATGCGCATTGCTTCAGCAGTGAATAAAAGTGCTTTCTCATCTAGAACCCACCTTTCAAACCTGTGCAAGGGTAAGGATATAATTTAAACATTTAGGCTCTAATTTGCAAGACATTTTCAGAATAGTAAGGTCAATAACACTTGTATAACATTTCCACCGTGGGAAGAGGGCATAAAATCTAAGAATACAGTGGCTATTATTTTGATTATCAATTCAATAAGTAGAATCATGGCATTATTGCTATTGAATGCCTAGTTAATAACCACATAAGAGTACTTCAGAGCTCAATAGGAATATAAAGGATATTTATAATGCAGCAATGGATTATTCAGATTTTACAATAGTTATTTCTCAGCAAATAATGTTGCTTATAAAAATCATAGTCCCCTATCTCAACATTTCTTCCACTATTCTATGGGAAACTGGTGTCTTTGGAAATCTTAACAGATGTCTATCAACAACAGTTTATGTTAGCTAACAAGTTTAGAATATACTGGGTCAAAGTTAAACACTTTTTATCTTGCTTTTTTTTTTGTTTGGTTTTGCTGTTTTTGCAAAGCCTTAATAATATGCTAACATTTATTTTGAACTTCAAGATAAGTTAGCTAGCATGTAGGACTGTATTTCCACAATTAATGTGACTATAGGACCCTGGAACATATATGCTATGGTCTGAATGTTTGTGTCTCCCCCAAAATTCATATGTTAGAATCCTAATTCCCAACATGATGGTATTAGGAAATGGGGCCTTTGGTAGGTGATTCAAGTGTGAGGGCAGAGCACTCACGAATGGAATTAGTGAGGGCTAATTCCCTCACTAAAGTCCCAAGGGAGTTGTTCACCCCTTCCATCATGTGAGGACAAAGGGAGAAGGCACTATCTATGAAGAAGCAGGCCCTTGCCAGACGCCAGATCTGCTGGCAGTTTGGTCTTTGACTTCCCAGCCTCTAAAACTGAGAGAAATACATTTCTGCTGTTTATAAGCCACCTATTTACAGTATGTTGTTAAAGCAGTATGAATGGACTAAGACAATATATTAACATATTTTTTCTATTTAAAATACATATTTATTTCTGGTTACTTCTTACCCCTTCTACTGCTGCTACCCCAACTGGAATCAACATCACCTTTCACTGGGTTACTACGATAGCCTTCCTAATTCAATTCATCTTCCTGCTTCTAGCCCTGTCCCTTGACAGTCTATTTTCAAGAGGCAGTCAACAACATCCCTTAAAAATCTGCAAAGAACCCTATGATAGTTTCCCATTTCTTTCAGAACAAAAGCCAAAGTCCTCACCATGTCCTGAGAAGCCACAGGTTATCTCACCTCTCCCTCTTCTCGAGTTTTTCTAAACTCATCTCCTTTTGCCTGCTCGGTTTCAACTTCATACGTCTGTTGAAAGTTTCTCAATACACCAGGAATGCTTCCATTAAAGCATATTTACACTGGGTGTTCCGTCTGCTTGGCAGAGCCTTCTCTAGATAGCCACAGGGTACATTCCCTCACTTCCTTCCAGTCATTTGCTCAAGTGACGCCTTCTCAGTGGGACCCGCTCTCACCAACCCACCTGTTTCAGATGCTAACCTCTACCCGAACCCATCTGGCAACCCTGATTCCCTTTATCCCACTTTTCCCTGGATCCACTGCATTTATCATCTATGACCATGCTACAAAATTAAGTAATTTATTATGTTTATTTCTGACTCCAACTAGAAAGTAAAGTGCAGGGAGGTACAGATTTTATTTTACTCTGATGTTGCTCTAATTTCTAGAACAGTGTCTAGCATGTATTGAGTTCTCAATAAATATTTATTGAATAAAGAAAAAGAAAAGAATATTCTCCATATATGTTTTTAAAATAAAAATGTGTCATAAAAATGAAATGTTTCTTTTTTCCCTGTTATAATATTTCTGGTGTTTGTTATAGTTACTTCTGTCTTTGAATCTAGGAAATATAAATCGAGGGATACTTGGATTTTTCCAAACTTGCTGCCATCAGAGTTAATTTAATATCTGGTAAAAAGAAGAAGCCTAATGTCATCTGTGACTTCTCTTTTTCTAATTTTATCACTCCTTTCTCTGTACCTGAAATTAATTTTTTGCCAAGTTGCCTAGCCCTGCCAACTGTATTTCAATAATAATGTCCTAATTAATTTCCTTCCCTCCTTCCCTGCTAGGAAGGGCACACATAGAGAGACAACTGCCAGTAATCCCACAGGGGAGGCCGGAACTCTATCATAGGTGACCTTCAAGGCAATTAAACTTTTCGTAGTAAACAATAGTGAGCCACTACATTTTTTTAAGCAAGATCAGAATTTTTAGAAAGGTAACTCTGACAGTGATGTATCAAATGACCTGAAGGTCAGCAGAACTCTCATTTCTAATTCTGCACGAACTCTTGATTTCCCGCTATGTGATGATCTTTCCATCAGTTTCTCATCTACTTTCTCTTTGGCCACCCACTCACATCTGAAACCTGCTCCTTCTCCAAGAGCCTGGGTATACGACAAAGACCCAGGTCACAAGACATCCCTGGTTCCATCACCTTTGACATCTTTCTGGTCTTTTTACACACTCTGACCAGAAGAGAACAAAGGGAGAAAGGAGAGAAAAAGAAGGGCTCGACATTTATTTCTTATAATCTCTAAATAATCTCATATAATGTGAGTTAGTCCCACCTTACAAGTAAGGGGATTGAGGTTAAAACACTAAAATATTTTACCCAACATCATATAAGTAGTGGGATTCAAGCTTATAGCTGCCCAGAATAATAAAAACAATAAGACTGACTGACTTTTTTTTTTTTTTTGAGACTGATTCTCACTCTTTCGCCCAGGCTGGAGTGCAGCGGTATGATCTTGGCCCTCTGCAACCTCTGCTTCCCAGGTTCAAGTGATTCTCCTGCCTCCCCAGTAGCTGAGATTACAGGCATGCACCACCATGCCAGGCTAATTTTTGTATTTTTAGTAGAGACAGGGTTTTACCATGTTGGCCAGGCTGGTCTCGAACTCCTGACCTCAACTGATCCACCCACCTCGGCCTCCCAAAGTGCTGGGATGACAGGCGTAAGCCACCAAGCCTGGCCTGACTGACTTCTAATGAGCATCTAAGTTCCAGATGCTGAAACGTATCTTTTACATAAATTATTTAAATTCCAATAGGCTTATGGGGAGCTTCAGTTGTTATCCCCATTATATAGAACAGGAGACCAAGAGTAGGAAGATTAAGTAATTTTCCAAAGTTCACATGGCTAGTAAAAGACGATTCTAAGACTAGAGCCCAGTTTTATCTAACTGGGGTGAGAGGTCCTAACCCCCACACTATCAATAAACTCCAGTGCTTCCCCGTGAGTCATCTTGCCTCCTGCGGTATGGAAAACAAGAACCATGGGGCACACACTGGCCTGGCCCTGACCATCACTACATGATGGTCTGTCAGCCTTGGGTGTCAGTGAGCCCGTGCTGTCTCTGCTGTCGGCAGGCCTGGAGCAGCTGTTTATCCTGCCACTGGGTGCGGGGGGAAGGGAATAGCTCTGGATGGATCAGTGCTCCTACAAATATATTTTTTTTCTGTACTGTTTCCTGCTTTAACAATTTATATCCCATCCACCACTACCACCATCACCACCTGCCCCTAGAATTGTGGGGAAGAAAGAAAACTCTAAAGCTTAAGATGCAAGAATTCTAGCTGAATTTCAATTGTGACTATCAAAGCAGAAAAGTCCTCTGTAAATATTAAAATTTTACCATTATCTTTCTGCCCAGCACTATGGGTTACACGTGGACTTGGCAGCATTTTATTTGGGAACGCAAAGGCCGGCTTACTCCTTTTTTCTTTTTGAATACTCATTTAGCATTGGCTCAATACTTGAGGTTCTTGGGTAAAGGTTTCTCAATTAGATAGTTAATTTGGATCTAAAGAGTTATTAGTCAAAATACCCTGTGATATGAAGACTGGTGTGAATAAAGACAGAAACATTTCATTCCCACAGATATAGCATAATAATAATTATAAATTAGGAACATCACAGACATGCTCACATCATGCTCAGATGTGCCAAGAAATGGCGCTTATTTCTTTTTAATTGATTGGGTCTTCTTCATAATTCCACATCCACTGAGCAGTCTAGAAAAGTTATTTCTGTTACATTGTTGATTCAATCTTATTAGGCAATTCAACCCATCTCTTTATGTAACTCAGTTTGTGCTTCAATGAGTAAGAGAAATACTTGTCAGATTTCCGGCTTCTCCACCTGGATTTACATGGATTATGTGAAATGAGTGAGGTGCACATAATCTTAGGGGTGGTGGAGTCCTGGAGTTGAAGAGGTGTCCTCTAAGTTCTCCCGGTCTGGTATTCTCCCAGAGGTGGTCATCTCAGGAGGGACTTGTCCATCCCCAAGGCATTCTGAAGCCTCCATTGCAAGAAACTGCCTTTAGTGATATTCATTCATGTTTTGTTCACTCAATTCTCACAGTGTTTCAGGGCCCCAATAGCCATCTCCCCTTGTTGATCAAGCCCCCATCTCCGCTTTTGCTGAAAATAATGATTCCCAACTGGATTTTTATCTACTGTGAATGGCTTCATTTTCTTTAGACCACCTGCTTTGGCAAAGTTGCCAGGCAAGACCTTCACCTACTTTCAGCCAGATGCCCCTGGTTCATTTCACAGGTCACTCAGAAAAGCTACCATACCATGCAAAAGCTGAGGGAGACTCTGAGGAGTTAAACTCAGATCTTTCTATACAAAACCACAGTAAGCCACTGAATTTAATTTTATGTAAAACCCCCAGTAGTTAAGCAGAAGGAACCTGTAAAGCGATAGCTTTCCATCCTCTTGAAGGGGCAGAAGGCCCTTTCCCCTCACCATTCCTCTCAAATTCTCTAGAACATCTCTATACTCTTCTCTCACTCAACCCCCACCACCAGGAATTGGTGAAAACTAGAGAAGCTGGAGCAATGTTCTCCTATTTCTCTGTCTTCTACCAAGAATCCAGTGGGAACTGAGGAGCCAGGCATTTCCCAACTTCTTCCTCACTTTCATTTAAGACTCTCTAGTATTGTTGTTATTTCATTTAAGACTCTCGAGTATTATTTGTCTGGTGGCTTCTCAATAGTTTAAGAAGAAATAAAGGAATTTAGAAAATCTTTTTCTTTCTTACAATCCAAATTTCATGACTATTGTCTTGGCAAAGAAGTCAAAGGAGCCAGCTTTTGAGATTCAAAACTGATCAATGGCTTCTTTGTTCTAATCTTGGGAATGCCCAGCTTCTCCTTCCCAGGGGCTATGTGCTTGGGAGGTAGAAGTTTGCAACAAGGGAACTTGATTTAAGGGATAAGTGTCAGTGCTTTGATTTACTGTCTCAAACGATTTCAAATAATTCTCGTTATAACTCCCACCAAAATAACAATATTAGCTTCTTACTATGTCAGATACTGTGCATCAATGTTATTTTATGTTTTACTTAATTCTTACAACAACCCTGTTATGAAAGTCTTATTACACACATTTTCAGAGTAGAAAATCAAGTCTCAGAATGATTCACACAGCTGGGAAGGAGTTCTTTCTCTTATCCACTACAGTCTAAAATAGTGTTTCTCAGTTTGACTACAGCCCACACAAGAAATATAATTTATGTCCCAATCCAAATACACACATAACTGAAGAAAGAGTTTCACATAACAATACTTAACTTGCACTCAATTTCTTATGTTCTGTGCAATTCTCTTCCTTTTTTTACTCTTTTTAATGCTAATCACAATCAACTAAATTGATTTCATGACCTACTAAAGGGTCATAATTGACAGTTGAAAAATGCTGCTCCAGCATCTGCAGCATCAATATTACAGAGTTCTAGTAGAAATTACATCAAACTATTTAGCCATTTGGAAATCAGGCTAAGGTAATTTTTCATATACAAGTTATAATTGTGAGCGCTTCAGTATGAAAGACTTGAAGCAAGTAGAATAGTGAGTTAAATGTCAATTAAATACTGTTAAGTAGCTTTAAAATTACTTAGCAAGAGGAAATCCAGAAGCTGAACAAATATAGATTTGTGGTTGACTTGCCATTTTTAAGTAGTTTCACAAAGTCCTCTTTGGGTTATCCTCTCAGAACTTGTATCTGGGTATTTTCACTCTTAATTTTGATCTGCAGGACATAATTGTATTCCAAGGTTTTTATTTTTCCCCAAGGATTCAGATTAAAATGTAGCATTGTTTTCATCCAAATTGTATTCCAAATCTCTAAATAGTTTCAAAGAAGAAAAACTTTCATGAGTCCCAAATTCTTCAATGATTAAGAATTTGAGTCAGTGGACATTCTGCACTTGGAGTGAGCAAGATAAACTCCAGGCTGATGATGTCAATTAATTTGGGAATGAGTGAATGACATTTCAGAAAACAGAAGGTTGAGAAGGTGTTCAAGAATTTCCAGGTCTTGAAGGCTACAAAAAGCCAACAGATTTCTGCCTTTCAGTCCAAAACTCATTACAAGGTTGTATGTTGGAGTGCTTTGCTTTAGGCAACTTTCAAGTAAATCAAGAAATGAGCCCTCTCCCATGTTTGCTGCACTTTCTAGTTCTCACTAAATTTTACTTTTGACCTCTGAGACATTTGCAATGGCACCAGGATGTGGTTACAAATTGGATTAGTATTACCAAGCAGATCCTTTTGACGTGCTGGAAGACCTAATCCATCAGTTACCTACTGAAGCCAAATGGATGATGTTAGTAGCTCCTTGGGGTAGGTTTTGAGATACACAACTGGAGGACAAAACAGAAACTTTTGAAAATATGGAAAAGAAACTATTCAAAACAAAGGAAAGGAAGAATGCTCGAATAAATACTGGGAGACCTAGATTCTGGCCCTGCAACCACAAAATAGTTTTGGAAAGCTTACAAAGTTACTTGATCTTTTTCGGTTTCAGATTTCTCACCTGCAAATGTCTTCTGTAGCTTATCACCTGCAAATGGTCTCCTAGTAACTAGTGACATGCCAAATAGTTGGGATCAATTCTCTCCCTCAAATTGTACACAAGATTGAAATCACCATATTCTTCAATACTCTCATTAGATAAATACAATTCAGAGAATACTATAAATAAGCAATCCTGGAATCTGGCACCATTGAGAAGAACCTAGCCACCAGTGGTTTTAGAAGAGAGTTAAGGGAGAAAGCATAACATGTAAACAAGATCTTGGGATGAGAAATTCACACAACCTATAGAGGGCACTAAGGTACTTTTTAGAGAAAGAATCAGACTAATGGGCATGAGAGGTACCTGTTACCCCAAGTGAGAAGCAAATGGAAAGAAAGGATAAGTGAGAGAGGTATCTTCCTTCAACTTTCCTCACATGGTTGTGTTAATCCCTGCCTTCCATCCCAAGTAGACAGTAATCACAGTAATCAGTGATTACAAAAGGTAAACTACTAACTGATAGAAAAGGGAAAAAATTACAAAAAGCAAAGCTTCTTTGTAAGGATTTGATAAATGAGCCCTTGATACCTAATAACTTCAGGATTTGCCATTGGTCAGAATTAGGAAATCCAAGAAGAAAATGTTTGAAGCTCCTGCCATATTGATTATTGCCAGAGCACAGGTAAATTAGGGAGAAAATCCAAGGAGTATCATAGGGTAAGGTCAAAGGATAGCACAGATGGAAGATGCAAGTCAATGCCTTATATTGCGAGATTGTTTCTCAGGAAGGAATGAATATGATTCAAAATGATGCCCAGAAATGCCCTTACTTTTGTATAATTCTTAACAATTTGCAAAACCTTTGGTAAAGCTAGAATCTCATTTGATCCTCATGACAGCCATTTTATAGCCAAAAGTATAGAGAGGTGATGTGGCTTTCCCAAAGTAACACAGTAAATTTCAAAGCTAGGTCTTTAATAGAAATTAATTGCCAGTGATTTTTAACAGAACATCGGGCTGTTCTACCAACCCAGAGTGCTTTCGGGGACTTATTCACAGTGGAAAAATTCTGTTACAAGCCCAAGAGATGTCAGTTTATGATGTAAAGTGAAAATCAAATGGCAGATATTCACAAAGCAAAATAAAGACAATTTCTCATCACAGGCTTTGTAGCTCTAAGAAGCTAACAGGAGTTTTCACAACACAAATGGCTAATGTTAGCAGCACGCCGAGTTGGCAGTCGTGTCGTCTGCCTGATCAACAATATGCCATGCTGTTCGAGATTTATCCTGTTACAATTCCTCTGGGTAAAGGTATTTCCAAAATGTCCCTATCAGAAAGTAAATAGAATTTGTAATAAAAGCCAATAGAAGAGGTGGGAGCATATATGCTTTCCGTTCTACCCTCTTTACAGAAAAAAAAAAAAAAAAAAAAATTCATTACTGCTTATATTCAGATGATTAGTGTCCCAAGCCAAAGCTCCAGGAAGGGAATCTAAAGTCAAAACAGGAAGAACAAGTTTGGGTGTGAACTCTACAGGGAAGCCTCAGGCTGAGACATAATGATGTCATGGGCTTCAGGAGGGACTTTGAAGTCAGACCCAAGGTTGAAACCCAGCTCTGCCTCTTAGAAGATGTACTGAGACTCATTGAGCTTCATTTTCTATGCAATGAGGATGAAATTCTGATCTTGCAAGTTGATGTAAGGATCAGAAATAATACATGTAAGTGTGTGTCACATAATAAATCCTCAATAGGTGGAAACTAGAATTTTTGGGTCCCAGATGCTCGATGGGAAATGGAGCACACAGTAATGTTGAAAGCCCTAAAGACAGGTTTTCCCTGTTTTCAAGTCTGCTAAAGACTAGCCCTGACACCAGGTCTTGCGGAAGGTCTGTATATCCAACAGGCCAAGGACTCTTTCAGAAGACAGCTTTTGTCGAGTGTCATCTTGAGTCCCCAAGTGTAAGGATTTATCATACTTTGATTTGTACAAGTCCTCCAAGATCAAAGATGGATTCTGAATGTTAGTTGTCAAATGAACAAACGAGTGTGGAAATATAAAAGCAAAGCAATTCATGTTGCCTTAGGAATAGCTCATTTGCAAAATCTAATATGCTATTACATTGACATATTTCCTCATTTCATCTATTAAATCTTCCCTTTTAGTAAAACTAGTTTGTTACAACCAAATGCTGTGATTATGTGCACTTATGTATACATTATATGGGTATAGTCTGCCTATAGTGTCTAAAGAATGCTGGGTCTGAGTTAAAAAAATAGGAAATTAAGATCTAGGTGTGAATGAACGGCCTCTGCATTTCAAATATCTTTGACCACCTTCTTAAAAATACTTCTGAAACATATAGCTTTTTAAAATTTTAGTTCTTCTAGCACATCAATCAGTCAATCAAACTGTAAGTTGTTCTTTTAAAAATGTCCATTTGGAAAACTTGTGAAAAATAGATCCCATGAATTGAAATACTCCCTGGATTAACTGAAATGTATGTATTAGTGGGAACTGCTTGTGAGATATTATATTGGAGGTAAGGAATCACTTTCCTGTTCCCTGAGTTTTTGTTCTCATCTTCCATCTAGGACTTGGCCTATTTTATTTGAATCTGCCTTTATTTGGCCTGGGAAAAAAATGTTTATGTAAAAATTGACCCCTCTCTGGCTCTCGCAGCAGCTTGTTTGTGGTATAGATAAGTGTGCTGGTTAAAATTCTCTGTTCACTGTTGACTAAGACCTTGAAGAGTTCTTCAGGCTCCACTAGGCCCGAGAAGAGTCTATTGAGAGTCTCAGCCTTTTTCTTCCTGCCAAGTTGCTTTTTTATTAGGTAGATAAACTCCTGAATTGTTGAGAAGCAGCTGTTCGAAGAAGGATTTGGCTGATTCTCATGAGGTTTCTGGGTGCATGAGAGATATATTTGCATCTGGGATCCATTGGTCCCTAGTACAGTTAGACCTGGATGACCTCTCTTTCTTGCTCTATAAGGGTTTCTGGAATGTGGTGGAAATGCAGCACTGCTTTTCAGGGAAAGCTGCAGCCACTCAATCAATTTCCTTTTCCTTTCTGTCTCCCATCTAAGTGTGGATCTCTCTCCATAAATGTTAGTCTTTAAAATTAGGATTTCAGGTAATTTGATGTTTACTAGATGAATGCTAACCAAGTAGAGTATATGAAACTTTACTTAGAAAAAAAAAACGGAAAGGAAAGAAAAAGAACCCCCCAAAAAACCATGAGTTCTGACTAAGACTAAGCCTGGTCAGATACATGAAAGGGTTTAAACTGTTAATTTTCACATATTGCTCAAGTAAGCAAAACTAAAAGCATTTAATTTCTCTAATAATCTCAGACATGGTTTTCTTATAATGTACTACACAATCTGTATTGATTACTCTGTTGGTGAGATACACATTTAATAAACATGTGTTCCAAAGTGAAGCATAAAATCAAAGTTTAAATTACTATTCTTGAAAGCCACTTTTTCTCCCAGAGTGTCAAAACAAAATGATTGGGAGACAACAGAGACTTACATTTCAATTGTTTCTTGAGAAACTAATTGATAATAGGTATTAAGATGAAGAGAGCATTTACAGACAGCAGAGGAATAAATTCCATACTTTTTCAAAACATGTTAGTGTAGAGATGACTTCCACCCAATCATCTGGGAACAGAAAAGAGCTTAGCTGGAAGTTGTAAAGGAAGAACAAATTTTTAGTGTTTCTGAAAAACACATAAAAATTTTCAGTATTATTTAAAAAGTATTGAATTGATAAAAAATTTAAATATCAAATCTTGATCCACTATATATGCCATTTATATATGCATATAATAAAGATTAGATTATAAGCTTTTAGCATTATTTTTGCAAAGGGCATTATTTACATATAAGAGCAAATTTCTTTGCCAAATTTAAGCACCTGGTTTTTGAACTTTTAGTATCTCCCAAAGCAGTATTTGCAGCTATGCAAAAATTTTTCACATCTTTAATGCTCTTCAGAAGAGGTCTATAGAAGGCAAATTGTAAAAGTGTAAAGTGGTAAATAGAAGGGGTGATTCAAAGGAAAAGCAAATTGACATTTGTAGTAGTAGAGGGTACTGTTGTTTTTGATTTGTTATATGCCTTAGTCTGGCATGCTATTTCACCCTTCATGACACACATCAATACCTTCTTTATGTCTGGCTATTACCACTCATTTAAAAATCTATTTTACATGATTCTTTCAGCCAAAAAAAGACCATAATGACACAGAATACAGCATGTGCTTCATAAATTCTGTAAGAATCAATACTTTGGCTGGGAATTTGTCAGTCTCTCAAAGTTATGCATCATTAAACTTTACTGTTATTACAGTGGACTCTTCCTCAAAGTTCAGTACCTTGCTCATATTGGAGAAACACATTTAAAGCCAGGAAAGCCAGAGAGAGGCAAAAGCTACTAGCAGTGGGATATATACCTGCAGATGATGCTTCATTTGCAAAATGCAAATAGAACCAACACTGTTTTGCTTATGTATGGGCAGGTAGTTTATAAGCTTCAGGTTCCATTTATCTAAAGGCCCTGTAGATGATATCCACACAAGTTTGGAGAATATGAGAAATATTCTTCTACTGACCAGATTCCTCCTGCCTTCTAATAATAAACTCTGACAATTCCAGCAGACAGGTTAAAATGACAGCTGGATTCTTCACCCATTTTACACTATTTTCTGGATTAACTTGTAATGAGAACATGAGAGGTATTTGTTTGTCATAATGACTGGTTCCAGGAGACACTTTCTTTTCAGCCACACCTGTAGGGATTCCAGCTGTAATCATGGCACCTGTGAATGGCCTCATCAGCATCAAAACCAAATATTGGCAGAGTGCCACTTGTGAGTTGTCTCCTGGTTTCACCCCAGTCTCATCAGTCAAGATCTCACTATTCTTCTAACCATATGAAATACATGAGGTTCCCAGAACTGACTGAGCTCTTGCTGCTGGGTTCAAGGCCTTGGCTTCTGTAGTTCCTTTCACCTGTCCTGCTATTTCCCCTCTTAGCTATTACTTTCTCTTTTTTTTTTTTTTTTGGCAAAAAAAACTTTTGAATGTAATAAAGAAATGGCAATAACTGGTACATACATCAATTCAAAATATTTTCACTAAGCACCAAATAGAATAGTTCCCAATCTTTTCACTGAGAACCCCTTTGTAAGAATGCCTAAAACTTAATCAGTTTATTTAGGCTTTTAGTCAAGAAATATAAAGCTGCCAATCAGAGTTTCTAATGACCATGAGATGACCAGGTTAACAGCCTTGAGGTCATACTATATGAGCTTCTAAAAGCTTTGTTTAACCTATACATTCTAACTAAGGGGATTTGTTGGTGTCAGGCTGGTAATCACAGGTCCATGTTCCAGATACCATATATACACACAACAAAAGGAGACTGTATGATCCCTGTATATTTAAGGGGAATAATGTCTGATTCTCACAGGTGGACAATTAGTGAGAGACAGGTGCAAAGCACTAGCCCACAAGGGAGAACCAAGCAAGGTCAGTAGAAGAGATAAAAGTCCTGTGCCCTTGGGATGCAGCAAAATGGGTGCTGGGAGGCTCCAGGGAACAGACACATGAGTGGATGTCAGTGCATGTGGGAAGGGGCCTTCAAGGTTGAAGAAAACAAAATGGGCCAAGTCACAGAGTCACGCAGTACTGCCAGTCAGAAGCTAGTGAAGCATTTGTCCTGGGTAAAGGGATGTGATCTAATAAGAGACTGTATAAAACTCAGAAAACCTCACCCAGTGAGAGCCAAATAACGCTGGTCTCTATTTCTTTTCTTTTTTTCTTTTTTTTTTTTTGTTTTTTTGAGATGGAGTTTTATTCTTATTGCCCAAGCTGGAGTACAAATGGGATGATCCTGGCTCACTGCAACCTCTGCCTCCTGGGTTCAAGCGATTCTCCTGCCTCAGCCTCCCAAGTAGCTGGGATTACAGGCACCCACCACCATGTCTGGCTAATTTTTATATTTTTAGTAGAGATGGGGTTTCACCATATTGGCCAGTCTGGTCTCGAACTCCTGGTCTCAAGTGATTCACCCGCTTCGGCCTCCCAAAGTGCTGGGATTACAGGCATGAGCCACTGTGCCCAGCCCTGATAGTCTCTACTTCTTAACAGCAATTTGACAGAGAATTTGAGGCGCCCTGAAAAACTAACAAGAAAGCAAAATATCCCCCCAAATGCGGAGGTGTCACATGCTCTTTGTGGAGGTTAAGTAGTAAATGATCACTCTGCAGCCCCTCCTCACCCTCACTGCGACACCCCAGTCCTTGGAATCAAATCCACTGGCAATAACCTTCCTTAATAGAAAATGTTTTCCCTCCCAAAACGTAAAACAAAAATAATACAAGCAAGCAAAACTCAAAACAGAAAGGGATGATCAGAGCAAGCTTTAGCCCCTCGTAGCTCACCTATGCCCCCATTGTCGCGCTACTGAAAACAGTGTCTGCCCCCATTAAACTGATTCATTACTGCAGAATGAACGGCAGAATTTAGCGTATCACTGCTCCTACTACATCCCTGGAAAAAAAAAAAAAGTAAACACCACACAAAATATAAACTTACCCCCAGAAGAAGTCAGCATCAACCTAAGGATCCTACTGTAATACTACTACACTTACCCAAGACATTTTAATCCTCTTCTGACTTATTTACCAAAAAATACTCATTCTGAGAGCTCTGGAAGCATTACAAATATTGTATTAGATTTTTCTTCCTGAGGTAGTTTGAAGTCTTGAAACAGAGCAGATTTACATATTTTTCTACACACCACTGAGGGGTAATTATCATAAAAGGCCTACAACCAAAATCCTCATCCCCCGATTCTCAGGCTATCACAATTTTTTTTTTTTTTTTTTTTTTTTTTTTGAGACAGAGTCTCACTCTGTCACCCAGGCTGGAGTGCAGTGGTGTGATCTTGGCTCACTGCAACCTCCGCCTCCTGGGTTCAAGCGATTCTCCTGCCTCAGCCTCCCGAGTAGCTGGGATTACAGGCATCTGCCACCACACCCAACTAATTTTTTGTATTTTTAATAGAGATGGGGTTTCACCATGTTGGTCAGGCTGGTCTCAAACTCCTGATCTTGTGATCCACCCACCTCGGCTTCCCAAAGTGCTGGGATTACAGGCGTGAGCCACAGAGCCCAGCCTATAATTTTTCCTTCACATCAAACAATGGAAAACACACATAAAAAGATGAAAAGTCATACAAAAATTAAAAAACAAGCAAAACCACCATTAAAAAAACCTGTGTTGTCACACTAACAGTCTAAACTTTGCTAAACACCAAAAAAAAAAAAAAATTTTTTTTACTTAGCTTATCCAAGCTACAGACATTTTATAAAGTACTCAAGAAATTAATAGCTTGTAAAAATAGTGGAACATTTTTCAATGACATCATGAAACTAAAATCAACTCATTCTCTGGCAAAGAGTTCTTCCAAAATGTCAAGTCTACAAGAAGGGATGTAGGCCGGGCGCGGTGGTTCACACCAGTAATCCCAGCAGTTTGGGAGGCCGAGGCAGGTGGATCACGAGGTCAGGAGTTCGACACCAGCCTGACCGACATGGTGAAACCCCATCTCTACTAAAAATACACAAAAAATTAGCCGGGCGTGGTGTCGTGTGCCTGTAATCCCAGCTACTCCAGAGGCTGAGGCAGAGAATTGCTTGAACCGGGGAGGCAGACTCCGTCTCAAAAAAAAAAAAAAAAAAAAAAGAAGAGATATGTGGCAAACCTCACACAGCAGCCCACTCTCAGGCTGACCACCTTTGCCTGTTGCTCAGGTTGGCTTCAGAGGTGCAGGGATGTTGGCAGACGCCTCCTTAAGGTAGACCAAGGAGTCCCGAGGGATACCCATGCTGGCCGGCTTTTCGAGCTGCACGTTGATGTCCTCCAGCACCTGGTGCCAGCGGCTCAGCTTTGTCAAGTGCTTCTGGACTTCTTTCCACTGTAACTCATTCCTTAGTTTTGAGACATCCTCTTTGATAACCTGCTCTGGTTTGTGGACAAATAACTGCAATATTTTTTGTAAGAAAAAGCATTCTGGTGACAGAGCAAGACAGAAAGAGAGAGAGAGAAAGAGAGAGAGAGAGAGAGAGAGAGAGAAAGAATGAAAGAAAGAAAGAAAGAAAGAAAGAGAAGAAAGAGCGTTCTTTCTTTCAATATCCAGAAACTTCTGGATACACTGAGCAATACCAGTTTGAATGTCTTCCTAATCAGTGCAGTTGACATAGTCCTGACTCACCGGAGAAGTTAAGCATGCATCGCAGGATAACTCCACTTACTCCGCCGAAGTACTGTTAGAAGGTCTCAGAGCACATGGAGCTGTCTGAAGAAGCGAAGTTTGGCCCCGGAGGGCCAGTAGGGGCCCCGGTAGCTGCCCAAAGAACATACCCCCTAGCGGAGCCGCTGTGGCTGGATTGGCGTGGAAGGAGCCCACTTTTAGCTCTTAACTTTCTTTATAATCTGTGAATATTTGTCACGTTCTCTGGGAAGTCCTCCCTGATCACCTTACATTGAGGATGGCGCACCTCTGTTCTGGCGAGCACCCTATTTTGCCCTACATAATATTTATACGGTAATGAAATCGCCTGTTGATTGTCTGGCTTCTCTATAACAGTGAGAGTTTCAGCAGGGACTGCATCTATTTCCCATTGTACCCCATCACACAATTCAGTGCCTGGCACACAGTAGATACTCAAAAAAATCATCAATGAATAAATGAACGATGTCTTCCATGCGCAAAGTAGAAGGTAAATACTAGAAATCTCAAAGAGGCATAAAATTTAGCTCCTATTCCGGAAGGGTTTACAATAAGGTGGGAAAAACAGTATGGACATAGGTTTTTTATAAAGAAGAAGAAAAGGAACTAAGTACAAATATAAGAACATTAATAACAAAAATCATTTTCATTAGATGCAAGAAAGTAATAGTTTATTTGTGATAATACCAAAAAAATTATTTCTCACATGAATCAGTAAGAAATAAACAGTCATTTGAATGTCGGAATCATATCAAATTATAACACCTTTCGTAGTATGTTCTCCCTTATATCTGTGGCTGAAATGTCTCACCCACTGGTTTGTTGACGATGCCTTCAAGGCCATATTGCTACATGGGAGAATTTGAGTGCAGAGATTCCTTCATATTCATTCTTCACGCAACCTTTCAGCTTCAGATATTTCCAAATTTTGCCTCAGCTATTGAAATTTGTTATGGAAATAACAATAAAAAAAAAAACCTTGATTCCCACTTCTTAAATAAGTGTTTATACAATAAAGTGTTTATAATAGTACCTGGTACCTGGCTAACTTTCAATACATGTTTGTTATTCTCATTTCATACCCCTTGATATCTTTAAATTCCCCTTGCTAAGGCACTGAATCTAAGCCTAAAAGCAAGTACAGATGGAAAAGAAGAGCGATATAATGAACCTTGCACCAGGTTCTTGGACTGTGTCATGCATGCATTTAAAATTACAGTTCAGAGTGCAGCCATTTGAACTGGCTCACAGACAATAAAGAATTGTGCCTGGTCTGGGTCAAGTATAAACAAGCTGGAATCTGGCATAGGTAGGATGTTTACTAGTTTGGTGTTCCGGTTGTGTGCTTTCTCTTATTCCTGTAATCTTCACCTCCGATTTTTTCTGTCATTCTGTAAGGAGACTTAGATTTGGTCATCTTCCCACCATATGCTAAGTCTAGCATGGTGGGCTTTGGAGTCAGAAATTCCTGAGTTTGGACCTGACCTCACCGTTAGCCTCTCTGAACTTCCTTTTCTTTATTTGTAAAGATGGAATTAATAACCAGTCCTGCTTTTTTAAAATATCTTAAGGATAAATACTAATTAATATAAAATTAATGGTATAGGTATACTCTAATCTTGGTGAGAGAAACAAGCTCCTCTAAGTAAGCAACTGATTAGTGTCAGTTGTGATGGATATAAATACGATGAAGAATTGGTATCATGTACAGTTCAATAGGGCTCTAACGCATCACAGCACATGGTCTGTGCCCAATAGGCTATGCTCCATGTTTTTTTTTTTTTTTAATGTTCCTACCACACAGTTTTGCAGTTGTTCAGAATTCAATATGTATTTTTGAATCAAATAGAATTTATAAGAATAAAATATAAGCCTTAAATAATGGCAGGAATATTCTCCTGTAACTTTAGTGTCTTATTATTCAAATAATAATTTTCAACATTGCTGAGTTATCTAAGTTTATGTAGAAAGGTTTTGGAAGAGTCTATCAATAAAACTCAAAAAAGTATTGTAGAAAAGTAATTTTCTGACCCAATGCAGGTGTTATGTTTTTCATCTCTAGGAAGTAATGTTTGATTATATTTTATTTGGTTCATCCGGGGGCATTATGCCAGGAGCATCTTCAGGTCGTGTAGTACCTCACACGGCCACCACATTTAAGGGGCATTATGTACATCATAAACATCTTTAATAGTTTAATATTAAACATCTTTAATAAACATCTTTAATACTTACTCTACCTTTGGACTTAAAAATTGTGTATTTATTATGACAGTTTTTCAGCAATAGCAGCTAAATGTCTTCTTCTTAAAAGATCAGAATATTATGATAATTTACTGACAGAAGAAAGTAAAAGGCCTCAAAGAAGAGATACCTTTTTTTAATCCAGACAAAGATACCATAGAGGCTTGCAGCTGCCCTGTCTTCACAATGCCTAACAGTGATGACAGACAGTAGGATGTTAATAAATGCTTGATGAGTTAACAGTGAATAAACAAAACATTTCAAAGAGTGTGGGTATTGTGAAGGATTATGACAATAAAACACAGTATTACAAAGAGCCAAGAACACAGACACTGGAGTCCAAAATACCTGAGTTCAAGTGTTGGTTCTGTGGCTCACTGTCTGTGTGTCTTGAATGAGTTACTTATCCTTTCTCTGCTTCATTCTCCTCATTTGTAAAATAGGAAAATTATAACATCCATTTCACAGGGTGGCTGTGAGGACTAAGTGAGTTAATATACATCGAATCCTTAGTGCTGTATCCTGTTCAATAGCGGCCTAAAGCATCGTATTCCACAGTCAGCGTCCAATAGGCAACAGCCTCTATTTTTAAAATAGAGACTAAACACACAATTTTGCACATATGTGTTGGGAATTCAACACATCTTTTTCTGTTGAATAGAACTGATGAGAATAAGAAAATTGTGGAAATACACTCTTAAAACTTTAGAATCTTATTATTGTTCAAATCAAGATGTGTTAGATAAATGCCTCATCAGTGAGGATGATCGTGGTGGAAGAAGAAAGAGGAGGAAGTGGAGGAGGAGGGGGAGTGGGCAACAGAAGAGGCAAAGACAAAACACTGGTCATTCGGGAATCAGTAAAAGTTAATCCTCACAATGGTCAGCAAGTCCCTAAATGGTCTATCTGCACCACCGCCAGGTCCTCCAGACACATTCTTCTCTGACCTGTCCCCCTTCACTCCCCCTTTGCTGCCTCCGTTCCAGTCATTTTTGCCTTCTTGCTGTTCCTTGAATGCACCAGACACAATCCTGCCTTAGAGATTTCAGTGAAGCTATCCCTTCTGCCTCAAATATTTTTCCTTCAGATGGTTGTTGGGATGACTTCCTCACCTCCTTTGAGTTTTTGCTCAAAGGTCATGTTCTCAGCTTAAGACCTACCATTACCTCCTCTCTAACACCGTTACCCTTCCTCCACAGCACACACTCTCAACATCCTTACGCTGCCCTACTCTTTCTTTTCTACTTGGCTCATTTCACCTTCTAACACATATATTCATTATGCTTATTATTTATTGTCTCTCTCCCTTTATCTGAGCTGCCCTCCCCAAGTAGAATTTAAGCTCAAGACAGTGGGATTTTTAGTGATTTTGTTCACCGATATAATAACTCCCAGACCTGAAACAGTGCATGACCTATAATAGGTGCTAAATACGTATTACTGTAAGATTTCTCTTTTATATATATTATTTTCTCTCTTGCTATAATTTTTTTTCTTTCAATTTTTTGTTTTGTTTTGTTTTGTTCTTTTTTTTTTTTAAGACGGAGTCTTGCTCAGCCACCCAGGCTGGAGTGCAGTGGTGCGATCTTGGCCCACTGCAACCACAATCTCCCGGGTTCAAGCGATTCTCCCATCTCAGCCTCCCGAATACCTGAGATTACAGGCACCCGCCATCATGCCCAGCTAATTTTTGTATTTTAGTAGAGACAGGGTTTCACCATGTTGGCCAGGCTGGTCTTGAACTCCTGATCTCAGGTGATCCACCCGCCTCGGCCTCCCAAAGTGCTAGGATTATAGGTGTGAGCCACCATGCCCGGCCTTTTCTTTCAGTTTTAATCATTTTGCACTGATATCACTTTGATTATAGGATTTTCATGAAACAATTAATGCTCTATGTCCTGGCCCAGATCTAAAATGAGCAAAGAACAAACATACAGAGCTTAGAAGAGCAAGATTCTGCTTTGTTTCGTTGTTATTCTCCGCCAAAACTTCATGCCTTTTTGGGTAACTGACAAAAAACAAGTTAGCCTCATTTATATAAAAACACTCCTGTCTCAAATCTTTCTTTAAAAAGCTAAAATACTTTAAAACTATAATTTTTAAGGTAAAAGACAAGGGCATAAATGGCTTCTCAAGTAACCCAATCAACATTTACAATCATCAATACATAGTTCTGGTTGCAAGGAAATGGACAATTTTATTAATAATAAATAGAAGATAGGGATTATATGAGTAGGGAGGGGAAACTAAATTGTGCAAAAAGAGGCCCTCAAGGAAGAAAGTGGATAGTTAAAATATAGATTAGTTAAAATTGTTTGAGGCTCTTCCGTAGCTGAGAAAGGTGATTTGATTAAAAACACCAGTAATTTTGTTCCATATGTAAACTGACAAGTATGTCTATAAATCCACACCACCCACCCATATTTTCATTTAAAGGAAAACTAGGAAACAATTACACCCAGATTGTGTATGTTTAATGTACTAAATTATTATCAAATGAAGATTGAGACATTAACCTTTTTTCTAATGCAAACTTTTATGTGTAAATTTAAAATGTTCTTATAAATGTAAGTAAATTTTATTTGTTTCTACTTAGCCTAAAATAAGAAATTGTATAGCCTCAGCTGGAAAATATCAATTACACAGTCTTTATTTCTTTGCAACTACTTCCCAGTAGATTTTTCTATTATTTAAAATTCTAGCAAATTTAATTTTTATTTTTTATAAACTGTAAGATTCTTGCAATTTTTTAAAAAAATTGATACCAACATTCAGTAACTATTAGGAAATATTTTTTGTATTTACTACCTGTCTAGTATTTAGAGAATTGCTTTCCCTATTTTGGATTAATGATTGTTTAATTTCTAAATCCAAGGGATTAATACATAAAACCTTAAATATTAAAGAAAAATTAATTATGTTCATTATTATTTCTATAATATTTCATACAAACCCATAATCTTGACAAGCATTTCATTCATTTATTCATTCGCCCATTCAACAATATGTCTGTGTTTCTTTATTACCAAAGCTTGACTTTTTTGACTTTGATTTGTGAAAGCTTATTGCTAGGTGGATGCCATATTGTGCCTGGTGCTGTGATACATTGTATTTAACTGTCAATATCTATAAACATTTCTCAATATGACCTGTGAATGTTAGACTGTTTACAGTATTTCCTGCAATTATCTCTTCAGAAATGTGACAGAGTAAATGGGCTCGTGTCACCCATAGGATTTGAGAAACGTCTAGTGAAAATCATTGTAACTTGGCTTCAATTTGTAAGGCATTACACATCAGTTATTACCATGCACTTAGATTGTTTTTGTGTCTTGTAAAATATTTTAGGATGGTTTTTGTTGCTCTTCCTTGACATCCTTCTGGTGTCTGTGTCACTATTATTTCCATTTTTAATGGAGTTCTTTCATTACTTAAGGGATAGGCCAACATTTGGGGTTAATTACCAACCTCCTTTGTTAGAAAGCATTACCTAAAAGAGGAAGAAAGAGACGAGATAAAGAAAACTGAAGTTCAAAGAATGGGGAATAAACAATGGACTTGTTTTATTTGTCTTATTAATACGGCCTGTGTGATGTAGATGGCATTATTTTATATGTACTTTGGTGAGTTACAAGGTAGACAGAAATATAACAGAATTTTACAGCTAAAAACTCACTCTTTTTTTGTTTTTCAGTGAGGAAAGAAAGATCTAAAAGGAAAATAAAGTTCAAGTCTCCTAACTCTCATGCAAACATTTCCTCTATTTCTCATATTAAATCTCCATCCTGCCTACAAGAAGCATAACATCTCAAAACAGGAACATCATATGTAAATATAAGTACTGAATTTCCTCTCCCTGTACAAACATGTATGTGCATAAGCAAAAATTTCAATTACACCCAAAGACACATAGTTGTAATAGTTAACACTTTCTAAGTGCCTGCTAGGTACTAAATGTTTTGTTTTGTCTTCATCAACTCATTAATAAAACACACACGCAACCCTATATGGTAGTTTAGTGTAGGTAGATTCTTTTACAGATGAGGAAATAGAGAACTGAAGAGATTAAATAATTTCCTCCTTATCTTAGAGGTAGTAAATGGCAAATCCAGACACAGCCCAGATGTTTCTAACCCCAAAACAATGATCCCAGCCACTATGCCTATATTCATAGTTACTGATGTCAAATCCTTTTTCAAAATTAAGTGTGGATGGTGGGAAGTGCATTGTGTACATAGAGGGTAGATGAAAGGAATTCTGTTAAAGTCAATGTATTAGTGACACATAGCTGTGTAACAAATTACCCCCAGAACTTAACAGCTTAAGGGAACAAACATATTATCTGTGGGTTAGGATTGGGCACAGCTGAACTGGGTTCTCTAAGTCAGGCCTGTCATGAGGCTGCTATCCAGGTGACCACCAGGGTTGTAGTTATCTCAAGGTTAGACTGGAGGAGGATCCACTCCCCAGCTTATTCACATAGATGTTGACAAGATTCAGTTCCTTGTAGGCTGTTGGACTAATGGTCTCATTTTCTCATTATCCATTGGCCGGAGCCTCCCTCAGTGCCTTGCCACATGCGCCTCTCCTTAGGGAAAACCAGAGAATGGCATTAGATTCCATCAGGATGAGCAAGGAAGAGAGCAAGTGAGGGTGGACAAGACAGAAGCCAGAGTCTTTTTACAGTCATATCTCAGAAGTGACATCTCGTCTCTTGCCATATTCTGTTCATTAGAAAAATGCAAGTTACTAGGTCCAGCCCATGCTGAAGGGGAGGGAATTATACATGCATACCAAGAGGAGGAGATTCACTGGGAGCCACCTGAGAAGCTGCCCACCACAGTCAAGAAAGTGTTCTCAGAGGATGTTGAGGACTATGTTCAGTTGACTCTAGTCTATATGTCTGGCTGCAGAAAATTTCCTGAATGAATGTCTTTTGGTAGCCTCCATCCTAATTCAGGCAGAGCCTAACATTAGCCAGAATGAACATGCCAACCTCCAGCACTGCCTGAGAGAAGCTGTAATTCCGATCAGGAGTCATCTAGGGCAAAATTAATTTCTTTCAGAATTAAATTTTCATTTCAAATATCAAAAAAGTCAGTGGATATAAATAACTATTTTTATGTAATATAGTGGCAAGAAGATGGGTTCTGAA
The DNA here is from genome assembly GCF_028885625.2 of Pongo pygmaeus. Taxonomy (NCBI): domain Eukaryota; kingdom Metazoa; phylum Chordata; class Mammalia; order Primates; family Hominidae; genus Pongo; species Pongo pygmaeus. Next base: position 148,574,799 of record NC_072373.2, on the reverse strand, counting down.
ATCTTCTGACTGCATTTACAGATACATCTCAAAGACAACAGCTGTTTGAACACAGGTAACTGAGGCTCTTAACCTATCACAGCCTCGGTTTCCTGACTGTGATTCAGGGACATAGTGCTACTATGAAGTTTAAATAAGATGATGTATATGACAGGATTTTGTTAGCTAGAAAGTGCAACATATAAATACAAACTTTGTCCTCTCCTTAGCTACAGAACAGGATAGAATGTTAAGAACAGCACTTAGCATGCTATTTCACTATCTTATTAGAGCAGTAAATATCTTTGGAATATGCATGATGAATGAACTGTGTTGTTAACAGTATTCAAAGCACCATGAGTATCCACATTTGTTGTTGATTTACTAAAGAGAAAAAAAAGGATTTCCAGGCAGTTTTGTTTCAAAGAGGCACTTGTGTTTTGGAACTGCTTGCCTTGACCACGCTGCAGAGGTTTTGAGGCAATGCACAAGCTTTCTGCCGCGTTGAAAACTTCTGGCAGCATGTGCTTCCCTCAGCCATTTTCCTTCATTTCATGCTGCCCCTAGTGAAAATGTTCCTGTTGTGTGTGTGTCTTTGACTTGAGAGAAAACATTTTCTCATATCATGTAAGAACTACATGGAGTGTAGGCCCCTGATGGACCGGAAAAGCACATTAGCCTTTCTTCTTTAGTGGCCCAGATTGAAATCTCATCTGATGTTTTCCCATTAGAAATGAGATGGCGAGATATTTTCTGGGAAGTGATTTAGGTACACTAAAACAATCTATAAGGATCTATTGATTAGAAGTAGACGACTCAAACTTGATTTGTGTGCAGTGAAGTACCTTGGAAGGTGATGTGATTGACAGGCTGTGTGGAATAGATTTGGGACTGGAATAGTTAAGATATTGCAGCTTTGCAGAGGGGTACAGAAGCAGAGGAGCAATTTGTGGAGAACTATAAATGGAGGAAGAAAATATAGAATTTAGACTACAGAAAGCACATATTCTATTTTTAGTAATATATCTATAAATTCAAACAAACAAAACAAGGAGTTTTCATACAGAGTTATAAGAAGAAGGAAATTCCAGGGTGTTCTATAAACTTTGAAAATATTCCTGTTCCTGCAAACATGTGTTGGTTGCCATTAGGTTGTTCCTGATTAGTTTTTGTCCACCACATAGTTTTAAAATAACTTAACAGCAGATAATAATGGTATTACCCCTCTAACTAGAATCGAACAAATAAACAAAACCTGTATCCAAATGGCCTGTTCATAATCTTATAGTAGTACATCATAGTTGAGACCGGAAAATAATAAAGTGATGATTTATACTTGAATAATACGGTTAAAATGTAAATTAACATAATAAGTCAAACTCTAGCCAACTCTGAAAATGCAGGAGTCTATTGAAAATTTCGCATTCATTATATTCTGACTTCCTCCCCACTTTGCATGGAACTCTATTCCACAAATTTGCTTGGAACTGAAATCATCATGTAGGCAATATTTAAGATAATATGATATTAGGTATCTCCCAGGTGCATTTTGCCTGGGACAAATCTTCCCTCTGCTCCAGGCAAATATGAATATGCCTTACAGGAAAGCCTAAGAAAGAGAGAACAGGAAAAGGGTGACTTCTTTGAGCCTAGCTGGTGACTCTATTAAGCTAAATGTTATCCTTAAAATATTTTACTTATTTTATATAAATAGGAAAGTATGATCTGATAGCATTTCATTTATTCTGAAAATATTTCTTGATATTTCAGTTTGAAGAAATTTCATAATTAATCATGGTGTTAAGGCAATAAAGACATTCAATTATATTAAAAATCATAAATTTGAAACAAATAAATTTAAATTAAATCTCATCTGAGCAACTCAACTTTTCACAAACTAGCTAAATAAATCTCGTAGTATCTGTATATGCAAATTACTTCAGGGGCAGAAATTCTCTAGTATACTTAACTTACAGCATTTAAAAATAACATAACGATTGATCTTTATAGACATTATTAACAATGTGGGGATCAGAGTGGCATGAGCTAACAGCCAAGATAATTGCTGTGGAATCAGATGTTCTTTTTGAAGTTGTAGTCATAAATTATCTAGTCCTGTACTGTTCAACACAGTAGTCACTATCAACATATGCCTATTTAAATGAATTAAAATAAGCAAAATTTAAAATTCAATACTTCAGTCACACTAGCCACATTTCAAGTGTTCAGTAGTCACATACAGCTGATGGCTACAGCATTGGACAACACAGGTATAAAACATTTCCATCATCACAGAAAGTTATATTGTACAGCATTGAATTCTCCCCCCCATTTGTGTGTCCCTATGTCTGATCTATATCATGGATAGAATAAGGAAAATATGTAGGGCACTCAGTACTTATCTGAAATGCTGAAAATAAGATAGAACTTATCTTCTTCTTCAAAAGTTAATGAACACAAAACACTTCATGGCCCAAGATGTTCTGTTAAGCCATGAAAGTTACAACAAAATTAGGGGTGGAAATACTGAGAATTATATATTAGGTTCAATGAAGCACTGAAATATACTTATCAAGTCCCCATTTGTCCGCTGTGTTTGGAATGAAGTAAGTGGAAAAGAGCATAAAAATGTTAAAATGCTTTTTACACAAAACAAACAATATTATGAAAGAAAGTTCTTAATGTGTGTAAAGATTAAAATATTGTTGAAACAAACTAGCTGATAGAGTAGAATGGGCTTCACTCTATTGGGAAAAAGATATTTTTCCCTCTATGATTCCAATAGTTTATTCCTGCAAGACTTAAACTGAATGTGTTTAAATGTTCAAGGTCATAAATAACAAGTTAAGTCATAGTATTTCTTTGTATCTGAGAATTTACATGTATTGCATTACTGTAATGCATTTTTTTAAGTCTGCTTGCCTGGTTTTTTCTAATTTTTTCTGTTGGTTGTACGTTGAAATTCAATGGCTTCGAAAAAAAATCTAGAATTCTGAAACCTCAAAATTAAACATTAATATGATGGCTAAAATAGAAGGCAGATTTTTTCTTTAAAAAATTATATAGTGGTGTTTTCCACTGTTAAAAAAAAGAAAACTGAAGGAATGGCTTTTCTTCCATGCAATGTATTTCTAGAAAGAGGGATCATTGTCTCTGAACTTTCTTGACCTTAGCCTGTTCTCTTTTGCTAAAGTCATTAAAATGATTAGAACCTCAAGGAGGGTTACAGTGTTATATTCTTTTTCTCTTTTTAAGTTACTCTGAGCTGAATCAACCAGGTTTAAACCCTGCACACATCCTATTAATCCCATCTAGCTCTTCTGTCTGCCTGGATGAGTTTCTTCAACAGATTCTCTGAATATGCGTTAAAAAACATAAATCACTGGATTAAACTTGTAGAGAATGATGAAAGCTGAATTCGTGTATATACATGTGGCAGGACAAATGTACCCTTTTATTATTTAACCTGAATGAAAGCAATAAATTTGAAACAGGTTTAACTGTTGATATTGGTAATCTGCAACAGATTTTGTAAGTGTTTTTGAATGAACGTTGGTTTTCTTCAATAATCCCTTGGATTAAAGAAGGGTTAGATAACTCAAACAATCTGCAAAGAATCATATTATTTTGCTATTTATCTTTTATTTTTACCAAAAAAATGATATGTATGGTTTAGGCTTTAGCAAATTAAACCAAAAACTGAATTATTCAATTCATTTTTTAAAATTTGTGGCTAGGATTACTCAAGAACATTTTTACCTACGTTCTTGGATAGCAGACTGTTCTTCATCCTCTACTGTTAATACATAGTGTTATGTAGCAATAATATAGATCTTATTTTTAGGTAGACTGACAATAGCTTCTTAATTACTTGCTTTGCTGATCTATCACATCCACTTTAGGTCTTCCAAATTTTATAAATTTTAAAATGTAGAATAAAAATTCTTTAAATTTCCTCTGTATAGCCACTTAGTTCCCTACCTCACCCCCTGCCCACATTCAAATAAAAGGTTTGAAAGAATTATTAGGTGGGTACTGGGATTCAGTTCTAATAATAATTAAAAGTGAATAATTGTTTGTTTATTTAGCAATTACTAGATGGTAGAAAGTCTCTTCATCCATTATCTCATTGAATTCCTCACAAAAACATTGTGAGACAGAGACAATTTTTTCCCCATTTTTGCACAAGACAATTAAGTTACGTAATAAATTAATATACCCAAGGTCACATATCTAGCAAGTGGTAGATCCAGGGTTCAAACACACCCACACCCATACTAGTTATTTATTCCAGCATAACAAATTATTCTAAAAAGTAATGGCTTAAAACAGTAAACTTTTATTACCATAGATTCTGAGTCAGGAATTAAGGAATGGCTTAGTTGGTTGGTTCTGGCTCAAGGTCTCTTAGGAGATTGTTTTCAAGATGTCAGCATGTAGGCCAGGTGCAGTGGCTCACTCCTATAATCTTAGCACTTTGGGAGACTGAGGCAAGAGGATTACTTGAGGCCAGGAGTTCGAGACCAGCCTAGTCAACCTAATGAGACTCAGTCTCTACAAAAAAGAAAAAAAACTTAGCCAGGCATGGTGGTGCACATCTGTAGTCCCAACTACTGGGGAGGCAGAGGTGAGAGGATTGCTTAAGTCTGTGAGTTCAAGGCTGCAGTGAGCTATGATTGTGCCACTGCACTCCAGCCCTGATGACAGAGCCAGACCTTGTCTCTAAAAGCAAATTTAATTTAAAATTAAAAATTAAACCAAAAAAGATGTCAGTAGAAATGTCAGCCATCTAAAGGTTTGTCTGGGGCTTGAAGGTATGCTTCTTAGATGCCTCACTCACATGAGTATTGGCAGGGTGCCTAAGTTTCTCCCTGGCTATTGGCAGAAAACTCAGTTTCTTGCTCCATGGACCCTTCCAAAGAGCTGCTTGAGTGTCCTCTCAACGCATCGTAACCAATTCTTTCAAAGCAAAACAGAAGTCACAACATCATACTCCCTCAGAAGTCACTCCAAAATTTCTGCAATGTCCTATTGGTTACACAAATCAGCCCTATTCTCTGTAGGGTGACACTACACAAGGAAGTGAGTATCAAGGAACAGGGATCACTTGGACCATCTTGGAACCTGGCTATGTTCCCAGCACTCAATATATTATTAGAAAAGTTAGACAGTCTTGGTTTTTTTGTCTGTACTTACTGAATGAAGAAACTGCACTGAAAAGCTATATCCAACTGTAATTGCTACTCATTCATATTTTTAACATGGAGGGTATTATGTTTGTTTATTTGTTTGTTTGTTTTTGACATGGAGTCTCACTCTGTCGCCCAGGCTGTAGTGGTGCACTGGCACGATCTCTGCTCACTGCAACCACTGCCTCCCAGGTTCAAGCAATTCTTGTGCCTCAGCCTCCCAAATAGCTGGGGCTACAGGTGTGTGCCACCACACCAGGCTAATTTTTGTATTTTTAGTAGAGACAGGGTTTCACTATGTTGGCCAGGTTGATCTCAAGCTCCTGACCTCAGGTGATCTTCCCGCTTCGGCCTCCCAAAGTAATGAGATTACAGACGTGAGCCACTGTGCTTGTCCTGGATATTATTTTATTGGATAAAATTCCTAGAATAATACTTACCTCATATTCAAATATAGAAACAAAATCATATCCAAAGAGAGATCTTTAATTTTTTTCAGTTATCAATCATTTTGCTCTCACTCAAATTACCATTTTGCTCTAGTACAGATTACCAAGCACTGTGTAGGCAAGACATTCACACATTACTTCTGTAAAGGTCCAGATAGTAAATATTTCAGCTGCACACCAGAGAATCCCTGTTGCAACTACCTAACTCTGCTGTTGGAATATCAAAGCAGTCATAAACAATATTAAGTGAATAGGCATGACTGTATTCCAATAAAACTTTATTTAAAAAAATATATGGTAGGCCAGGTTGGGTGCGGCGGCCCATGTCTGTAATCCCAGCACTTTGGGAGGCCGAGGCGGGCAGATCATCTGAGGTCAGGAGTTGGAGACCAGCCTGGCCAACGTGGTGAAACCCTGTCTCTACCATAGATACAAAAATGAGCTGGGCATGATGGCAGGCACATGTAATCCCGCTAATCAGGAGGCTGAGGCGTGAGAATTGCTTGCATGAGATAGGCAGAGGTTGCAATGAGCCAAGATCATGCCACTGCATGTAGCCTGGGTGACAGAGCGAGACTCTGGCAAAAAAAAAATATATATATATACACATACACATATATATATTATATATATACACATACACATATATATTATATATATGTATATATGTATATATATGTGTATGTGTATATGTGTGTGTTTGTGTGTGTGTGTGTGTATATATATATATATATATATATGGCAGGCCAGATTCAGTAGTTGGGTGGACTTTTGAACAACTACCTTGATTTCAGGTAACTAAAATGACTTTAAATTTTATGTGACAGAATGATGTTAAGTTGTTTGTCCTGGCCCATAAAATATTGTACAATTTTAGGAAAGCTGACAGCACCATCAATATAGAAAAGATGAGCCTCTGTAAAAACAGAGCATAATAGATAAGACAAAAAATTTTACACATCAAATCATCACTCTAAAAATATTAAGTCATTCTAGAAAATAAACGGAATTAAGGGTGGATACAATTTTGATAATCCTTAATTCTGTCTGTATTATGAATACTTCACATTTTTAGCTGACCTTGAATTCTCTAGACCTTATATATTGTGTCCAACACAGAATAGGCACTTGATACATATTTGTTGAATGTATTTCCACATGCTCCACACCCCCCAGCCTTTGCTGCCTTTTCTTGTCTCATCAACAAGCTTTTCAGGGCACCTTGAAGTTCACTGTCAGTTTTGCTTTTAAGAAGTCTTCCAACAAAAAGTAAATAGCAGGTAAGAAATAGTTATTGGAAGATAATTGAAGATATAAAGACTTAAAAACAAATTGAAAAATTATAGAATAGAATGAACATTGACTTCAAATAGACTGGCTAACAGGAGCAATGAAGCATCAGACAATAGAGTAATTGGTGAGGAATTTATTGGCCTCTGACAAAGCTATTAAGTTCCATTTAGTCATTCTCACTTTTACTGCAGTTATTTTTACTTTGAGGCCAAGCATTATATTTTTTAACCCACATTTTAATGTGGTTATATCTATAGCTTAAAACCTTTTATTATATCTACTACAGTGTTCATTCACTCATCCAAACAAATATTTATTCATTTATTTCTTGAGCACCTACAATGTGCCAAGCACTAGGTAAGTTCTCAAAGATACAATGGAAAACAAAACATGGATCCTGCCCTTAAGGTGCTTGGAGGCTTATGGGGGATACAGAAAAGTAAACAGGCATGGTAAAAATGCACAGTGTCATAAGGTACAAAGCTCATATCCAAGTATATTAACTTCACATTAAACAGAAGTATTAAACTTTCATATTACAGGTCCCAAAGACAACACCTACTGTGCATTTCAGCTATTTCCACTTTTCAAAACAAAAGTAAAAACAACAAAATCATAAACACCATTACTGGAACATACTGCTTTATAACTGTATTACAGAAAATGCAAATTACTGAAGTGGTTTAAGGAGAAAAAAGTTTACTGGCCAAATTATTTTGCAAAATGCTGGGTTCAACAAAATTAAACAGATTTCTTTTTTCACTGTAGAACTTTTCAGCACTTATAATATGGTAATAAGCATTGTGACTCACTCAGAGGGCAAATATGATTTGCAGTGTTTTGAAATGTATTTGATAAGGGTATGCTTTTTAAAGAAAGTGTCACTTAATATCTAGTAGGGCATGAATGTTTATTGGAACATAGTTTGACAAATACTACCAAATATAGTTTGAGAAATATTACCAACAACAATTTCACACGTTTTAATCAAATCATATTCATTATAATCTAGGAGGGCTAACTCTTTAAGTGAAATATTAAATAAATCCTTTTGTTATGCAACAGAGTATTTTTGCAAAGCTCTCTAATTTCATATCTTTCAAATTCAGAATTTAGTTGATTTGTTCTTTTTTAAAGAAGCATTTCCCTGGGATCCTATTAAAGGCTATCAGGTTTTGCTAATCCTTGGCTAATTATGTGACAGCATTCAGGAGAGTCCAGATAGGAAGCAGAGGAATCTGTGATCTCAGCTTGCAGAGGACAGCCAAAAGACGAGTAGATGAAGCAAACTGATGTCCCCAGGTTAGGCACCTTCTTTTTTTCCCCGTTCCTCTAACTTTTTTCCTCTTCTTGTTTCTTTATAACTTATTTTTCCCTTTCCCACTCTGTTTGTTTGCTTCCTCTCCTTTTTACTTACTTCCTTCTCAATGACATAGGTCTGTCTATGATCACCAAAGATTTAAATTTAACCCTTCTAATAGCCATCCCAGCAATAATATTGCAATAGTATTTTATAATTCATGTGTGGGAATGAAAATAGTGAAGTAGGCAGCTCATTCATAGCAATGGAAGGGATAAAGAAGCTGTCCCCTGTTGGCACAAACTGACTTCTGATTTCCCAGTTTCCTCTCTACTGGCTCTACTGGTACTGGCTCCATCTGGTACAAAGTGGTTTTGAAAGATAAGACCACACCATGTTAGTGCATGTGTGTGGAGGAGAACTTTGAAGATAGGATTTGACTTGTGCAATATTTGCCTCCAAATCAGGCACCTCATATTTGAATCTTTATATTTGAGCTTCTCTTATTATAAGGTGATCTATCAAGTCTTATTTTATATGATTAAATACTGGTTGGAGAAGACACATAGTCTCAAAGACTCAGACAACAATAGTTTTTCAATTGTTAGAGAAGTCTCTAATTGAATTGATAAAAATAGGAGACAAAGAAAGTTAATACAGACAGTAGCTACCCCTGGGGCGTCTGCTTCATAATTGCAAGTGTTAGAAAATGTTGTAAACACGACTTTATTCAGATTAGTTGGAAAAGCATTATAGTAAGTTATTACAAAGTTGATATCAAACAGACACCTACAAAATGAATTTAAGTTACAAGTACTTTCAAAAGAAGCCTAAGGGAATTCCTATAGGCTTAAGCAGGAAAACTATCTAACATGCAGTGAATACTTATAGAAGTGGGTGGTGGGGGAGGGGGAGGATGAAAATGAAAGTGGTTTAAGCTGCAGAAGGAGGAAAAATCAGAGATTGGTGACTGACCAAAGGAAGCACCTGCTTTCCGGAAATTAAAATCATGTATTAGGCAGCTCTGACTTAATTGCCAAATGGGGTGAAGCCCAGCCTGTAGTGTAAAAGGTTCCCAAATTATAATTGGGCATCATGGATTAAAATTCAATACCTGAAAATTTCCTTAGAAATGAATGGGCAACTGGGACAGACTGCAGAGCCCAGTACAATATGCTTCCCGCAGCTGACACTGGCAGGTCACTTTATTTGGCACCAAATAAAGTTCCCAAGTGGTCTTTAAGGGCATTCAGCTGCTGAGTGCTTATTTCATTCATCTCTTATTGTGCTGCCAGTAGCAGATCCAAAGAAGTAGCATGAATCAGCTCTGTGGATAAAATTTTCTCAGGCTGCGTGGTGGAGATGCAACTGGACTCATTTCACTGCTTTAGTGGGACCTTCACTAGCAGCAGTACCCTGAATAGTAACAGCTTTCACACAATGTCATTCAACAGGAAATTTGAGGGAAAGCAGGACAAAATTGAACTTTAGGAAACTTCCAAAATAAATGCCATTTAGCGAGGAAAACAAAAATCTTAATGAGAAACATTATATACTTTTGTCATTACCAGATACCTTAGAATATTGTGAAATAAAGCTCATAGCTCCCCTCTGTGTGTACTTCCAGCTGAAAAGTAGAGGCTAGTGCCTAAATTTCCTACATTAAACATAAAACTATGGCATTATGCTTACCTCTCTTTAGTTGCTTCTGTTTAAAGTAGCTAGAGGATTAAAAGTCAATCCATACAATACCTTTAGTTTTATATGGACTAATTTCAAAACACATACTCAATGGCAAAGTGTGTTTTCTTGTTTCTGTCTAGTAAAATTTTCTGATTATAAAATAATATTTCATGTCTTCCCCCATGCCGGTTTTAAAACTGCAGGAGCTATAGTAATTCTACTGAGGTCATGAACTTGTCTGATGAAGTACAGATGAATGTAAAATATTCTTCTAAGCTTAATAGGTCTTATTAATGTGTAGTTCCAGTACACATTTTTTAATTTAAATTCATGGAAAGGTTAAAAAGCAGTAGTTTTTATTATTGTTTTGCCTTTGGTTTAGGACAAATTTTGCACATACCCACAAGAGAAACAGTCTGCTAATCACTTCATATAAATCACTGTTAGCAGCAGTATCTAATAGTGCTACTATCACTGAATAGTTAAGAGTCTTACATTTCCATTAGAATTAGGAGCAAGGGCTAATTATTTTTAGTTAAAGTTGAATTTAATCTAAACGGGAAGCATATTTTGGCATTTAGTCTGGAAACCCAGGACTGTTATAAAATGCCTGCTTGTAAATTCAGAGAATAGAAAAATACATACAGATTTTTTTTGTTTCCTGGTTTTGGGAGAAGTTGGTATAGTTACAGTGAGATCATTAATGTAAATATAGGAATATAATATAATTAATATAAGATGTTCTGTTCTCATGTTTATGGCCAAATTTTGCAGTATAAAATGAATTAATTTACCCAAATAAATATGCACTAGTATCTGAATGCTTCTCTAAATTGAATTTCTTTTAACTTTTTAGTATGGAAAATTCCAAATTTATACTAAACACAATAGCATAATAAAACCCCATGTACCCACTACTTAACATCACTGATTAGCAACACATTATCCATTTTGTTTCATCTATATCTCAACTCCTTTCCTCTTCAGAATTCTATTCTTCAACAGATGAAATAGTATGGGATTTAAAAACTGATGGAACTTATTTTATAAAATCTCTATCTCAGGATTAAGCATTTTATTTAAGAGGTTTTTGCTTTTCAGTTTACCCAGGAAAAGACGGGTGCACCCTACACACAACATGAAGTGGTGGATGAGGTGGGTATTTAGTAAACTCATACCTCAAACGCCAAAAATTCAATGATCTGGATTTTTGTTTTCTATCAGTTTTCTAGGTAATTAAAATGTTGCTCTTTTTCACCAGTGGAATTTTTAGTCTTCCACTTCTACCACTCCTCTAAACCTCTCAGCTTTTCTGCTTTCTTTTTTCTTTCTCTCTTTATTTATTTTTGCTTCCCTCTAAATCATAAATAATAATAGCTCCCACATCATAGCTTTTTAGATTTTAATGACAGCCTCCAAGGACAGGTGCCAGTTAAATGAAACATATAATTAAAACTTGTGCTATTCTAAAATTGGGTTACTTGGCAATACTCAAATCAGAGGCTACCCCCATTCAGAAGACGTGCATGTAGTATTTATCTGGGTTACCGGGTGTGCAGCAGATTCAATCAAGGCCAGTCTTTGCTAGGTGCCAAAAATGTGGTGGAATGTTTAGTTCGGCGCACCCACATTTCAGGTGTCTCTCCATGGCACCAGAGTAAGTGTTCTGCAGCTTGCAACATTGGCAACCAGTGTTCTTCTTCTTAACTAAAAAATTTCAGTAAAGCAATATGTTTACCAAGCAATTAATTTAGGCATTTGCGCATATATATGTATGTATATGTGTATGAATTATCATACTTATTGCGTAAGTTTTATGAGTTTTTTATAAAGTTTATGATAAGTTTTTCTTTAACTTCCAGTACTTTCTCACTAAGAAATAGAAAGACATGATCTGAGTCTCAGTCCTAGTCTGGGACATAGACATCATGTTGTTGGATCCCATGTTTGTCCTTTCAAGCATGGTTATCATTTTTCTATAAGCAATATCTTGAAGTAGCCTTGCTTGCAGAAGCTCCTGAGAATACTTCCACGTTTACTCAAGAGCAAGCTTTCTGACTCTATTACTGTCCCTTTTAATTCTACTCTGGTAACTCTTCAACCTTTCATTGATTTTCCTCTCTTTGGACTTGTCATTTGTGCCCTGCACCACACTGCTGACTGGGAGAGAGGCACTATCTCTGCTGAGTTGGAAAAGTCATGATGTTTTCATCAGCAGCATGCGACTCTTGATATCCTGTGTGAATTTAGGCTGGGCTCTAGTTCTCTTGGCCGCACTCACCATTGAGATGCAGTCCCTGCTTTCATTCCCTTCTACTCTTGTACTCCTTGAGTCCTTCTACCTTACATCTTAATTCTGTATGTTTCACATGGTTTTCCCACAAAGGTCTTCTCTGTGTGTGCATTGTCTCTCAGACAATATGACATTGCTGGTGAGTTTTCTCTAATGTCTCGCTAGGCTCCTTGGTGATACACTGACTGGCGAGCATACCAACCAGACTCAGCTCTGTTTTGTAGCTGTGCCTTGGAGTCACAGTGATGCCTCTGGCTTGTCCTAACTCTTAAGCCTCTGCCTCTGCAAACCAGCAGTCAGACAGGACAGTTTCCTTTCCCAAACCAAGTGTCACTCACAAGATTATTGTTAGGAAATTAGCCCCTTCTCTATGCTCATGTACCCAGTTTCCCATTTCAAATATTTCCCATAGTTTCAACGCACTAGGCAAAAAATTCAAGTTGATACTGTTTAACCAGGCACACCTTTATTTTCAAATTATTTAAATATTCAATCTTCCCTGCCTCACTGTGTGTGTGGGTTTCACTCTAACAAATGTGCTATACAAAAATTTGGATGTATGTTTAATTTGATTTTCTTCTGAATAAATCTGAATTTTTTAAAAATCAGTAAGAAAAGGTGCAAACCATTAGGAAAGCATTTAAAGGAAATTAATTGCTTATCAAGTTTTCATTCTCTCTTCAAACCACATTGAACCACTTGTTTTACATGAATTCCAAAGGCTGGCACTAGCTTTCATTTCAAGAAATAAATGACACAGGGTATTATATTTTAAGCACCATTAAAACCTTGAAATTGCACAGTGACTTAGAAAACAACAAGTTAGTTAGCTTGGATAGCTTTGTAATAGTTATACAATGGGGAAATTCATTGTTAAATGATCCTCCCACTCTTATCTCACATGTAATGCTTGTCAGAAAGAGGAAGGAAAAATGAGACTGGTATCCAGGTACACAGGTATAGGAATATCAGAGAGAATGTACCAAATATTCCTAGGGAATCTGTTGTTCATTGATCCATGACTAGTGATTGGAAACTATTTTTGCCTGGACAGACAAATATAGTTTATCGCTGTGGTCCTAATTCCTAGCTTCTATAATCCACTACTAAAGTTGTTCTTATCTATATTTTAATGTTTTTGAACAGAGGGTGGTTGTAATATTGTTAATGAAACAATTTTAATATAAATGATTTAGGAATTATATTAAGTGGCATTTGAATCTGATGCTTCCACTGCCTAATTTATCTCCTTTTTAACCTTTTCTTTTACATCTTCATTAGAACATCTATTAAGGTAATGAAACCTAGCTACCAGATTAAAAAGCAGAATACTCCAAGTTCTAAAATAATAAGAATGATAGTATTAAAAAAATTTTTTTGAGCAAAATTTCAAACCAGTGAAAACAACACACAACAAACCCACCTGTTTTTATGATGCAACTCAAACAGCATCTGAGTCTATAAAGAGGCAATAATTGGTTAACTAACCAAAGTGATACAGTTCATTATTTTTCTATTGCACATTTACGTAGTTCCCCCCAAAGCACAAGCATAATTTGGTTTTTTAAAAAAATATGATTTACATATGGCACTTGAAGAGAGATATTTTAGAAAATCATATAAAGTGTTCCTCCTTGTAAAAGCAATGTCCTTTCCTTCTTGTTAATGCCAAGGATGCTTTTCCCCAAACACTCATTCCCTGCTCAGAACAGTGTAGCCACTAATGAGGAAAACACAGCTAGTAACCTCAGTTGAATGTATTCCTTTGTTTACCTACGAGGAGTTTATTCTGCAATGGGAAGAATCTCTTACTATCAGTGAGTCTGAAAGTGCTCAAATTCCACCAAGGGGAAATTTACAAAGCTTTGTGTACCCATGGTTTAAGCTAAAGCAATGCAAAAGGAACTCTATCATCTCAAAGAGCATCAACCACGCTGCTTCCATTGTCTCCATGCATATAATACATTCCATCTTATTTACATGGGTTCCGTTTCCAGTTACAAGATCACTGCTTGGCAATACTAGGAGATGTGCATCTAAAATGACAAACTGATCCTGGCACTTGCTACTTATTACAGGTGTATTATGTGTTTTCAGCCTATCGGGGATTTCTAGAATAGTTCCAGTTACTGGCAATCAGACCTTGAAAACTACTCCATGCCCAATAATAATGAGCATCTTCAAATGGATTTTTTAAAGACAGCATTAATTCGGAATATAAATTAAGGAAATATATTTGATGGTGAAAAAGTGCAAACCTACCGACACATTTTGGTTTCATGTATAAAATATAAACAGCATATGAATTCTCCCTTGTGTCTTCAGAGGCATCTGCAGCTTTTTTTCCTTCTGAAGAGTGTTCAAATATGCTATTTTAAGCATAATAACCCATAAATAAAATACAGTGCTTGCCAAAATTATTTTTTTACCGATATATAGGGCCTTTAGACACTGTTCTGAACTCTGATTTTCTCCTGAGATGCAATTTCAGAGCTTTAAAAAAAAGTCTTTAAAAGACTTCCTATGAAATATGCACAGCTTTTTTTTTACATTTGTGTTTCTATATGGCCAAATTGCTCTGTTGTTATAAATACTGTATGTAAAATTACCAGATTGCCTGGCATTCCATTTTTACAGGGGATACTGCATCGTTAAGCATGGAAAGAATATAATATAACTATTCAAACTGCTTAAAATATTTTGTAACCATAAATTATTATCCAAAAATATTTTTCAAGTAGATAAAAAGAGTTGTCAATTCTACATAGTGAATGCCTCATAAGGGGCTCGTTTGTGGTTGAAAACTGAATAAAAGCAGTAAATTAAGACCAGACTTAACCATAGAGAAGCCGTAATCCACTGCAGATTTCCTTGGTGAATGAAGTATTGTGATGTGGATTTATCCTCCTTGCTTGTACAGTTAACCAGTCACATCTGTGACCAAAGTGCTGTCTGTGCTCACAGACAAGGTAGGTTCACTAACCCCAAGGAGGTAAGCCCATGCTGATTTACATTGTATTGATAAGTACAAAATAAACACAACTGTGTCTCGGGGGCTGCCTGTGAAAGGGCAGATAGTATATTGACGCTGAACTGGTGTTAAGAGAAAACAGGGGTATTGAAAAATGAGTGGGCACTTGAGAAACTGCCAGTGATGCTGGGTACCCAGTTTTTGAACAGGCGTGATGCTAGAGGGGGCCTTGATGAAGCCAAGGGGAATGTGGGTATGAAAGAAGGTCAGGAGTGCTGAGAGCTGACTGAAATATGGTCTATGTTAAAGAAGTATCACTCACTATAAATATTCAATGTCAAGAATTTAAATGGCTTACAGACATAGAAGCCCTTGATGATTATGTTATCCAGCATTGTTGATTTCCTTCTGTTGTTTGTCAGCAGCCACCACAATGAATGAATAAGACTCTGGAAGTCTTGACAATGAGTCGGTTTACTTTTAAGTCTGTGCATTTTTCTTTGTGATTACATGCCAATATAATACCTGATTTGCCTTTTTCGAAATTAAACTAAAGGGAGCCAAGTATGTCATATATCTGTTATTATCTTCCTTTTCTTTTAGAGCCCAATGTTTCCAAAGGACATTAATTTTGATTTCTCCAATGAAGGCTTGTGGCTGTCCTTATGCTTTACAAAACATTACCAAATCAGAGCCGAAAAGAAAACTGTGAGTGAACATTCCTTCCAAACAATTGTTTTTCATTATTTAAGAAAAATTTTCTCAGATTTTTCTGTAATTCATTACAATATGCTCCTTTTGTAAAAGATGTGGGGAAAAGAGAGAACACACAAGTGAAAAATGCCTTTTTATTCTGTAGAGGGTTGATATTTAAATATTTTATGAGTCACTCCAACACCTTTCTAAAACAGTATTTTACAAATAAGGTCAGCTTTGCAAGAAAAAAAGTTTATTCTTGAACATAAGCAGGTATTTGTACATTAATGTTATAGTAAAATGTATGTAAAGTAAAAACTACTAGCTTGTTATAGTGTTTTCATCCTTCAAATCAAAAACTTTTCCTTGGAATTTTTCAAGATTGGAATATCAGTTTCTTTAAGCGGGAAAATATTTAAGCTAATGAAATCTTTATCAGATTCAGCAGCTCCACTAAAGAGTAAACTAGGTTATCTACCCAAGAAAAGGTCATTGGGACTTAAAGTAATGTGGATATCTTTACTAATGTAAAAAGATCCCAGAAAGCATTAGCTCTTCTAAATATGTGTTAGATTTGATTTGATTCCTAAAGAATAACTTTATAATTACCATCTCCACTTAATCAAGGATAACCACGACTTGATTATACTCATTTCATCTTTATAAATGTGTGTGTTTCTGAGGAAAGCACAATCTTAAAATCTCTAACATTACATGATATATATTTCATCAATACTTCTGGAGTTTCAAAGTGTTTCCTTCTGGTTAGTGGAAAGGGGTACTGTGCTAGTTGCATGTAGGTTTAAACCAAATTGCCTACAAATATTGCATAAGTGCCTGAACTTTCAAGACAAAGCTTTTCCAATCAAGTACGGTATTAAACCTCCCACCACCACACACGCACGCACACACACACACACACACACACCCCTGC
Source organism: Pongo pygmaeus (assembly GCF_028885625.2). Classification (NCBI taxonomy): domain Eukaryota; kingdom Metazoa; phylum Chordata; class Mammalia; order Primates; family Hominidae; genus Pongo; species Pongo pygmaeus. Next base: position 148,558,012 of record NC_072373.2, on the reverse strand, counting down.
CTCATAAGTTAAGGGGAAACAGGACAGGCATGGTGGCTCACACCTATAACCCTAGCACTTTGGGAGGCCAAGGTGGGCAGATCACCTGAGATCAGGGGTTTGAGACCAGCCTGGCCAACATGGTGAAACCCTGTCTCTACTAAAAATACAAAATTAGCCAGGCGTGGTGGCGCACACCTGTAATCCCAGCTACTGGGGAGGCTAAAACAGGAGAATCATTTGAACCCAGGAGGTGGAGCTTGCGGTGAGCTGAGACCACACCACTACACTCCAGGCTGGGAGACAGAGGAGACTCTGTCTCAAAAAAAAATTTTTTTTTAGTTAAAAATAAGTTAAGGGGAGAAAACTTCAGTAGAAACTTGTCATTAGCAGTAAATTATTCTTTGGTGTTTTTGGAGTTAATATTTTCTAAAATAGTTGCAGATTGATCAAAATAACTATTTTTATACTTTTGCATGGCTTCTGTGTATTGCAATAATTTAATAATAAGTAATAAGACTCCCCCTTAAAAGAAAAAGTGCTCGTTAGTGATTGTAATTCCATGTTGTGTGGCACGTTCCTTACATGTTGTGAAAAGGTTATGGATTCACTCACTGTAGCATCAAAAGTGTAAAGGTGAGAGGTGAGATTCTTTGTTGCAAGTGCTGAGAAATAATCATTTAAAGGTCAGTTGCACTCAAAAAAAAAAAGAAACATCTGTTTAATAAGTAACTCATTTTGGGATATGCTGCAATTTTAAAGGTTACAGAATAGACCAGTTTGCCAATGATGTCAGCAAGTACTATTAAAGTCATTGGTCCTATTAAAACAATCCTTCGTAAAATTCAGATTGCATGCCTTCTCACATACCCCACCACACATCAAAAAAGTGCCTAAACTATTTATAGTGTGCTTTCAAAGACACATTGCCTTGTGCACTTTACCTTAAGTACTCAGCCCCTCTTAAAAGCAACAATGGAGTGTTAGATGGGAAAATACCTTGGCAACCACACAGACACCCCCAACACACAACACACAACCCACTGTCTCCTACATCTGATTCATCCTATTTTGCTTCATTCTTTCAGTTTTATTAATGTATAAGAACATTCCCATGTGTCATGGGTTAAAGGATTTCTCACTGGATATTCTGTTATACCGTACACCAACAACTATCTTACTAGAAACTCCTATATAAAAGAAAAAACTATTGATTCAGCCATGTAAAGGACAAACTATAAATTTATATCCTTTCCTATTCCAAGACCAACTTCCTTCCCCTACTATTCTCTAAAAAAACCAAAGAGAATTCGGTTTGGCAATAAATTGGAATATTAACTTGATACGTAGAAGTAACAATATTTGTACTAAAAATCTTTTAGTACCTGAAAGGTTATTTTGTTCAAGGTCTGAATAAAGGTGGTAGTTCATTTAATATAACTTTTATACTATTAAAAAAATTTTGCCTTTAGGGAACTGATGTACAATGAATAAAAGTTGTTTGTTGTTTCTATTTTTTCTTTGTGAAGCAGTATTTTAAACTGGCTATAATTTTCCCTAGAAGGTTCACTCTTTGAGATGAGTATATGAATAAAATAACTTGAAGAAAAACCTCTATAGAAAGCAATCCCTTCCAAACACTTGACTGCTTAAGATTTACATTTCCTTTTTTTACTCTTCACGTTGGTTGCAAAGCTTCTCCCTATTTAAGATATTTTGTTGGTGGTAAATAGTGAGTTCTCAGATTTTTATAATGAATTGATTTTTTACATATGTTGTGTCCGAATTTTAATTACAGTTTGAAAACAATACGTTTTCAAGCACACTTCTAAGGTTTGCTATTTAGATTAAAGGAACTAGAAAGCTTATAACTCTTACCCTATTGTAAAGTAAGAATTACCTCTGTCTGTAAGACATTTGCAATTAGAAGAAATTATGATACTCTTATTTCAAGCAACTTAGCTAAGAATCAAGTTATTCTCTTAACTTGACTTGCTTTTCATTTGAAAGAGGGCAAAATCTATTTCCTGGGTAATTTTGCAGAGCAAAGATATTAATACGTTGGGGTTTAATTGTATCCTGTGTTTAAATACACTGTGGGTGAAACCCCAGACCTCTGCTTAATTGCTGTGAGAAAATAGCCTGATTTCTCTGAGATTAGGCACACGCTTATGTATACTTTGACCTAAGAGTGCCTCCTTCAGAATTAATCTTCTAAGGTAGAGGGATTTGCTTTTATATGTGCAGCAGGGCCATTCGTGACAAACAGGGCCTAATAAACTAACTTCACCCCCTAGACCTCCCTTTTGCTGTCAACGTTTTTCTTCATCTATTCACCTCACACATCTCTTGTCCAGTGGCTTATTAGCAAATAACCCTCACTGGGCAGGGGGAGTAATTTTAATGGTATTTTTAAATTAGAGGACTTGGAACTTAAATGGGATACTTCAAAAATAAAACTATCTTTAAAACTTTCATTTTTACTAATGAAACATAAAGTACTCTAAAATAACTCCATTTAAGTAAATACCATAGCCCTTTGAAAAGACAAACAATTCGTATTTACTTAAAATTTGGTCTGCAGCTGTATTTTGTTGGATTTGTCTAATGTATGAAAGCACTTTTTCTTTCCCATCAGCTACATCCGAATTGTTTTTGTAAGATGTAACAGAATGTTCTGGTTTTAAAATATTTATATTAATCAAAGTTAGGGCTGTTTATATTTTTTGGCAATCGCGCTTTTCTTTAAAAGTGATGCACTCCTATTTAACTAAACAAAAGTGTTGAAATGGCCTGTCATATAAACTTCAACATAGCACAGTTGGTAATACAAATTCTGGAGACGGAAATAAAGGGGACGTAGTTTCTAGCTTCAGGTTAAACATGGATTAATAAAAAGAGCAACAGTGATAACTTCTAAGATTTTCCTGAGGAAATGTCATTCATTGCTGCTTATAAACTCTAGAGTTACCTGGTGGAAAGGTTTGTGTTCAAGTTTCTTGCTCTATTTTCTTGGGGCATTAGGAAGTAAATCCTAAGTGCGAGCTGAAAAATGACAAGCCACTAAAGCTGGAGGCTTAACACAACAATCAATTAATTTTAAAATTCCTTTATATTTTATACATATCCAAATGCTTTTAGTAATGATAAAAATACTTACATGTTACTTACCTGCAATCAACTGTATTTGTGGGCAGAAATAGCTAAAAGGAAAGAGCTGTTTTTAGAAGTCAAGCCTCCCACTATTGTTATTGCTACAAGCTTTTGTTGGTGAATCTTAAACTGTATGATCTATCTAGACTCACATAAGGAAAGTGGAGTTTTTATTAAAGACATTTTAAACTTCAAGCCAACCTTAGTTAAATTCATATATAGTTATATGTAATTATTTCATAGCATGGACACTCCTAAATATTCTGGAAGTTTAATAAGACATGGCTTTAGGTTGATTGGTCTATTTGGGGTTTTTGTTCTTGTTGTCATATTCATTCTGTAGTTCAAACTGCATTGATTCACTTCTGTGGAAAATAATCCTAAACAGGAAGGGCAGGGACAGAAGACTTAGTCCCTAATATGGAAGTTATAAGTATTTGTTCTTTCAGAGTATGGTAAGGACATATCAAACAAACAGGAAGTATTATTATGCATTGCAGGCAAAGGGGTTAAAGGTCTCCTGTTCGAACTTTTGGCCCTTCTAGAATCCCTGATCCTTCATTATTTTGTTTAACTTGATGTAAGTCTTGACCAGTAGCTGACTTTGAGAAAACATTTCCTGACATCATTTCCAGAGGTGATGTGGGATTATTGTGCTTGCCTTCTCATTTTGGGTTGAGGATGAAAAGTCCAACAGTGGTTCCTGGTTAATACTTCAAGCACGGTCTTTTAATTAACAGGTCAGTTTAATTCATTCCTTTGGCTTTTAGCATTACAACTTCATTTTCACACTTTGGTTAAAATAATCAATGCACACAACACACACACACATTCACATACACACAAACAGATTTAAGGGGGCAAAAATGTGCTATAGCAGAACAAAAAATAAGTGGACTCTTTTTAATTACCTCATTCATAATATAAAGTGGTGGAGGATGAGCAAAAAGGTCAGGATATAATAAATATAAAATTTAAATCTCTAATTTACCTTTTTTATATCAGCTAAAGCCAATGAAAATAAACATGTATTCTATTATATTACACCATTACAGATTATTATTAATGTCTCGTTTCCAATTTTAGGCAATTTTGGTATAATCCAAATCTATATACTAGCCAGGGTAGGGGGTTTTGCTTGAGGTAATTGACATTATATAGTCCAAAGCACAGGAAGAAGTAAAACATATCTGTAATCTTCAACCATTTCCAAACAGAAGGGGATAATCGGGCCAATTCTTCTATTGTGCATCCTCCCTCTTCATGCAGAGATTCCTTTGAAGTCAGAGGGAGATGAAGGAGCTGAGGCTGAGAATGTGGCTGGAGGAAAAAAAAAATGAATATTATCAGGCCAGAGTCTCACAACCATGTTTTATGCCACATTAACCATTGGGTTTGCTATAATGCTGGGCCTTTTTATTATCGTTTTTACCTTCTAGTTTAATCAAGGATCACTAATACAACTTTTAATAATATACTGGGGTTAAAAAAATATGTTTATTTGAACTCCCTTAGATGAGATTCACAACCCAGCCCCTCAAAAATGTAAAGAAATAATTTTATTTAGAAAAAGCTAAAAATGTAAAAAGCATCACTTTCTGCTTACATGTAAGTCTAGATGAAGCAGAAAAACTGACCAATTAAATTGGCATTCAGAGTGAGTACAGCACAGAGAGGAAGTTATGAAGGAGGTGGGGATTTATTTACTTGTCAAGCAATTTTCTCTCACTTTCTCCTTACTTCCTACCACCTTCAAGGAGAGAGAAAATGTTAGCTTGCATTTATGTCACCAAGCTAAAAGTTTATTTCTTAACCCTCCTTTGTTACAAATCACAGGGAGCATGAATGTATTTGAGTGCATAGAGGGAAAGTTATTTAATTCAAGCAAGGATGGACTAAGGCTGTGGAGAGTCATTAGACTTAGGTGAACAGACAGCTGTCCAGAGACTCTTCAGTTTCAAAATCGCCAACAAGAGGAAAATGACTGAAGACAGGAGCAAGGACAGAACCAATCAACTTGTCAGGCTGCGAAGCTATCTAAGAACAAGACAAGCTCTTCCTTCAATTAATATACATTATTTAAGAACAATGCTAAGCCATATGAGAGATAGTAGATGTACAAAGACAAAACACATGATTCTTAGAACATTCAAAGTTGTGTGGAGGTGAAAAACATGTTAATAAACAATAGCAAAGAATATGACAAGTGTCATAATACAGGTGTGTACTTAGTGCTATGAGAAGACAAAGAAGGGAGTTATTAATACTTCTTTGAGTTTGGAAAGAGGTATTGGATTGGTGAATAATAGCTTTACAAAAAAGTTAATAAATTAAGCTGCATCTTAAAGTATAAGTAGGTATTCATCAAGCAGAAAAGGAAGAAGTGGCCATTCCAGGCAGAAGAAATAATGTAGATTCAAACCAAAGCATGTCTTATTCAGGGAAGAAGAAGTTGTTGACTATGACTATAGCATATGGTATACAGGCTGTGTGGTAGGAGGAAGAGTCTATCATAATTCAGCTCCAAATTGCAGCCCAATAAACAAAGCCTTGTATGTTATGCTAAAGAGTGGGGACTTCATCCAGGAAGCAGTGGAAAGTCACCAAAATGTTTAAGCAGGGGAGTAACATGATAAGAATCGTGTTTTAAAAAATAGCTGGCATCAGTATAGAGGAAGGCTTGGAGAATGACAAAAATAGCATCATTTTTATGAGTTATAGAGAGGTTGAGAATTGAAAATGTGAGCCTTTGCTATGATAATAAATTAAGGAGGGATTTTAGGTTTAGGAGGTATAATTAAAAACAAAACAAAACTGGCAACCTCAATACATACAACCTTTCATGTGCATACTATCAGGTTTGGGTCGGAGTGATATGGGTAGAAAAAATATGTTTCCAGTATAGTTAATAGTAGAAGATGGGTGCTTAAGTCAGAATCCCTGGAAGCCGGGCCTGAGATTAAAGTTGTTCTGAAAATGATTTACAAAGGGAGTGCTCTTGGGAGGAGGGAAACAAGAGGAGCAGAATAGGCAGAAGCAGGGAAGAAGGTAGCTAAGAAGGATGAAAACTGGCCTTAGCTGAGCCTGCTCCTTTGGGGAGCTCTGGAGCGTATATTGTACCACAGAGTTAGCTCCTCTTATCCCCAGGGAGGATAATTCTCAGGTAAGTTAGCTTGGTTCAGCTGAGGGCTAATCTTTGGGAAGGAGAGGGCTATGAGCTGTTAGCAGCCAAAAACACTTACAGCCGCTGGAGAACAAGAAGGATGCCAACAACAGCCACCGCAGGCCGCCCCTTGCACTGCTCAGAACCACTTGCTTCTGACATTTAGTTTACTCCATTCAGGCACAACAGTTTCAGGATTCTGGTTAGTCACATGTCCTGTGCTCCTGTATAAGATAAAGATGAGTAAAACAGCTTCCACTGCTGCAGTGTGTCCCAAGCCCATAAAATAATCATCATCTACCCCTTCATCACTCTTCCAGGTGTTCCTCCTTATGGGCGAGTACTTCTGCAGGTCTAGATGGATTGCCTGAAGGCATAAGCCACATTCTCATAACTTAGGAGTCTAAGCACCTGATTACCAGGCCCTAATCTGGTTATGGTTGCTGTACTTGCCTGTTACAGTTAAACAAGGCATGGCAATACCAAGATGCGGCTCAACAGATCACTTGAGTGACAAACACATTGCTCCCTGTCTCTAACATGTAGCAGCATTTCTGCCTCCTCATGATAATCAGGTCATTTATCCTGCCAATACAGTAACTTTTTGTGCCAGCTGGTCTATTGGCATAAGGAGCTCAAAGTAATCTGGCAATAGCCATAGCTTTAAGTTTACTGAGACTTTTCCTAGATCCCCTAGGTGGAAGTTTCCCTCCTGTGGGACTTAGGACCTCTAGACTCACAAAACCTGAAGTTGCAGGAATGGGTCCCTGAGAGTGATGGTTGAATGGAGTTCTTATTTTTACTCTTTGATTCCTGTAATCATGTATTCTAATCATTGAGGACAGAGAACCATATAGTATCTGTTGCTTTAAAGTGCACACTATACTCCGAAAGATAATACTTTTCCCCATAGAGATGGCATCCTATGCCATCTCTAAGCTGGTGCTGTAACTGGGCCAGCGTGTGGTAGGACCAGTGAACTCCATGAGCATGTGCCCATTGCCATACCTCCTTTTCTATAAAGTGAGTTCCTTGGTCCAATTAACATTATTTTATCCATATGGTCCACAAAGATGATGCCCTGTAGAATGTCTATACAGTCCCAATCCCTACAGACTATATTTGGACCAAGCTGGAGAACTCACATAACCCTGGGACAAGATCATGACTCTTGTTATTAATCAATATGAATGCAAGCTGCTTCTGATCCCCCCTCCCTAATGGGTATTAAAAATAACACATTTGCCAGAACAATAACCACATATCTTGTATCTGGTTAACTTGCCCTAGTAAATATATCACATGCAGCATAACAGCTGTGATTGAAACTACAACTTGGTTCAGTTGGCAGTACTCTGCTCAGAACTCCATGATCCATCTAATTTGTGTATGGTCTAGATTGCTCAGCTATGTGCAGATAGAGGATCTTCACCTATGTATCCTTTAAATCTTTGAGACTATCTATTTTGAGAGTAGTATTTATTTATTTATTGCACTAATCTGTGCAATTTTCCTCAGGATGTGGTAACTGGTTTTGATTTAGACCGTAGACCGTAGAGGATAGTTTCAAAGACTTCCACTTTGATAGTACAATAGTTGGTCAAGAAAACAATGGGATAATTCATCAACCTCTAACTGGCTCATGCCAATTATACATTCAAGGACTAGAAAAATGATCATTAAATGAGTGTGTAAACCCAGTAGAACCACTGTGAAATAAGTCTAGATCAGAACTCCATTTATTTCCTGACACTTACATGCTCATACTCTAACAAGCGGCCCATGGTGGTGCTGTCAGCATCAACTCCTATCTTATATCTACCAATCCTAAAAAGATCTGAGCATTCCCTTTGTTCCAGTGTGCAGTTTTCTGAGTAAATACTTTTGGTCCTTTTGGGGAAGAACTGAGGAGTCACACACTTACTATAATGTTGCAGTTCCTGTCTCATGGAGACCCAGAATCTCCTTCAGTCAATAGTTTCCGGGTAAGAGAACTCACTCAGGTATGAAGACAAGGCAAGAAATTATGACTTTCCATTGAGACATCCGATCTCAGCCTTTTGCTCATTATTTTCTATCTCTTTTGATTATGTGTATGAACCAATACCCTTGTTGGTGACTCATCTATCTTGCCCTTTCACATAGTCACCATTTCCGTGGATACCTTAAGACAGTTCCCACCCCCACCCACACAGCAGCCATTTCAACCCAGTTTCCCATTGTGGTGACTGCACTCACTTTGCTTCTGACAATTAAGTGCTTCCCTGTGGCCCCTGTTAATCAGGAATCCTACCATCCCCCTTGCTACAATGGACCCCAGTCTTTTAATCACATGTCCTTCTATCCCTGGTTTAAGAAGGACTATGCTTCTCCACAATGTTGGAACCTCTCTGATCAGCAAATTCCTCATCATGTTAATAAACAGCATGTCCTCCAAGCTCTCCTAAGGAACATAGATATGGATATTTCAATCTTCCATAATGAACCCATTTTTGCATGCTCAGTTTTTTTATTGGTTTATTTCTTTCTCCAAAATCTATTACTATAGTGCCAGGATCTCCATTTCATGTGACCCATTACTTTTTCCAAGCTACCGAGAGCTATCCCAGACTTACATTAGACCTATCATATAAGACTTTGCTAGGTATTAAATCCTGTGTTACAACAGAACAACCCCATATGAGAAAACTGTCCATTACATAGCTTTATATTCTGCCAGGACCCTCAGGATCCACTCCCAGGCATACTTTTTGAGCATACATGCAGTCAAGTCCTAGATATCCCGTGGAGTGTGTAACTCATTTCCTTCCTTAGCAGGCCATCAATTCCCTAGCTGGGTCATGCTGAAATGTGGCCCAAATTATCAGTCTGACTTCCATGAGGGAAAGTACAGGCAGATCTGAGGATTGTCTTATAAGGCACCTGCCTCATTTGAGACCTTGGCGTAGTCTTCATGAAGGAAGCTTTCTCTTCCAACAAGAGAAAAGGGGGCTTACTAGCCATTTCTGTGAGCCACACATGTTCAGGGGACAATGTAGTTGTAAGGTGCTCATCTACTCAGATATCCCTATCCCAAACTTCAGGGTACTACTCCTTTTTTTCAGAGCCCTAAATTTTGCACAGGAAGCTTGCCTAGGCTGAGAATTTAGCCTCCTTTAAAGTTCTTCCACTTCTGCAAATGAGCCATGAGCCTGATCTCCAAATCTGTCTGCTTTCTAGCTACAAGAGAATAATGTCTCTTTAAATGATGCTAATGAGATTTTCTGACTCTCACATTTTGCTTTAAATGCCATATAATAGAACTGAGTCTGTGTATTAAGCAGACTCTAAGATGGCTCCCAGTGAGCCTTGCCTTGTAGTGTTCATGACATTGTGTAATCCACTCCCTTAAGTATGGGCTGGCTTTGTAACTTATGTTTAACCAACAGAATAGGACACAAGTGATGGGACATCACTTCCATTATTAAGCTACATAAGATTGTCACTTCCTTCTTGCTACCAGAATCCCTCTCTTGCTGGCTTTGATCAATTAATCTGCCCTATTGGAGTGCCCCATGTGGCAAGAACCTGAGGATGGCCTTCAGCGAATAGTTCACAAGGAGCTGAATCCTGTCAACAATCACATAAGCTTGAAAGTGGATACTTCCCCAGTTGAGCCTTCTGGTGACACCCTAGCCTTAGATGGTACCCGGATAGCAGCCTTGTAAAAGACTCTAAAGCAGAGGACTTAACTAAGACATCCCTGGACTCCTGACCCATAAGAACATGGAGATAATAAGTGTGTGTTGTTTTAAGCTGCCTAACTTGTAATAATCTGTGACAAAGCAATAGATATCTAATACAGCCTGTTATTTTATCTCTTCAATGCATCAGTGATATTTAGCAACAATTAGCCATATCTTTAGAGTTCCAATTTCCCCATACCTGTCAAAGCCAGAGACATTGCATCAGCTACTACATCCTCTCCTACCTATATCTTAACCCAGTTTGCTATCATGGGTGAAAATTTTAGCCAGAGGTAGGCAAATGTTTTCTGGAAAGAACCAGATGGTAAATGTTTTAGGCTTTGAGATCATATGGTCTCTGTCTCAAATACTCAATTCTGTCTAAAAATTGTTAAATGAATATGTTCCAATAAAATGTTATTTACAAAAAGAAGTGAGTTGAGTTTGGCCTACAGCCATAGTTTGCTGACCCCTGATCTTAACAATTACCCTGCTATATGATGCCAGGGACTAACAATAATTCATCTACCACCAGTGATAAGAACCTTATTATCATCCACCTCCCGAATCTGAGCTTAGTCTCTGCTTCTTAGGACCCTTCCAGTATCATTCAACTTGACTTGGGATCTCTAAAAGCAGAAACTAAGAAAAGGATTCTTATAAAACTAATTTATTGAGGGAGTGCTTTCGGAGAAGGGAAAGGAAGGAGAGGGCAAAGGAAGAAAGATAAGCAAGAAGTACGTTCAACTGAAAACTGTGAGAGCTTGGTCCTACAGGAAGCTCTGAAGCACTAGAGGTCAATTCGCCCTTATAGTATGTGTGTAGGTGTGGTGAAGGGGGTGTAGGCGTGGGGAAGAGGGTGCAGGCAGGGAAGGAAGAGCTTTCATATTCCTTATATCAGTAAAGTATTGGCTGTTGGCTGCCTGGGCGGGGGAATGGCCCAAGTAAAGCAATTTCCCTTCTCAGGGAAGGGAAGTAGCTAGGTATGGGTACTTTCCTATTCCTTCTTTGGGACAACCCATTTACCCCAATTACATTTCTGTTTATGACCTAGAAGCATTTTCATTAATTTCTAAGGAATAGAAATAGGATGGTCAAAATACAAAGTATATTAATAATGCCAAAAAGGATGCAAAATAATTCCTGTTCATTTTGGTTTTGTATTTGATAGGTGTTATCACTTTTCTTAGCCTATTTGTCAAAACTGGAACTAACATAGTCAAAGTGAACAGAGTGGAATGACAGTTTGAGGAGCAATTACAAGAAACATGTGCAGTAGCAGGATAAAACACAAATAGCTCAAAGTTCTCATATCACCTGGTGCTCACTATTAAATAGTGTAATAACAATCACCCTAGAGACCAGCTGCTTCAGTTTCTATCCCACGCTATCCCTTACTGGAGCTGTAAACTTGGGTAAGATATTTAAATTTCTGTGCCTCCTCAGTTTCCTAATCTGTAAATTGGGGTTAATGCTAGTATCTACCTCGTGAGATCACTGTGGGCAAAAATGAACTAATATGTGAAGTGTTTACAATAGTATTTAGTGCATAGTGTACACTGAGCATTGGCTTGATTATTGTTGATGTTCCATTATTTGTGATCACTCACTTATCTACTATCTTATTTAAATGTAGCTTTTTCAGTGTACCTTAATTTGGATTTTGGGCTCTATTACCTCTTATTCCTATGCTTTGAAATATTTGAAGATATAATTAGAATAGTCTACTCTCAGCAAAAATTCAAGTCTCTTTCCTAGACCCCAAGGAAAATTCTGCAAAAAGCCATATCCTTGAGTTCCTTCTGTAGACAAACAGTTAAAAGTGTACCTATGCTTCTAAGCAAAAACCATTAAAAAAGAGTATCTCTATCCACATCTGAGATGATTATCCTTTAGTAATGAATCTAAAGAGGCTCCAATTTTTTGTAAGGTAAAATGATGCCTAAAGTATGCGAAGTTTGTTGGCATGGCTGAGCACAAGCGAGAAGCTTTGGAGAGTTCAAAAATAGAGGCTTCTATATATTTCTGCACATAGATAGACAACTATGTATGTATGTAGAAACACATAAAGAATATTGTTTATTATATGTTTATATACACTGGCTCAGGAGAGTATAAGCTTCCAATTTTTAGATTTATAAATATACTTTTGAATCTATAATAATGCAGAGTACAAGATTTTGTACGTTGGAGACAGGTGAAATATATCTGATCCCCATCATCTGCCTGGCACTTCTACTTCTCTTCATCTTTATAAATCACTGCTCAATAAACAAGAAAATAGGAATCAAGCAACCATGGAGATTTGGAAGAAAGATCACAATTATTTGACGAGTGAAACATCTGGAAAGGGATCATGGCCTTATTATCTTTCAAAAATAGTTAATGAAACTCTTCTTTTAGTTCACCGAAGAATTCAAAGTGGAAATGCTTCATCAAACATTAACTAAGAAAATGCATGCCAACGCTTTGAATAAGTCAAGTTGTCATTCTCCTCCATAAATATTTATCCTGCAGATGGTTTTTGAAACTACCAGTTTCCTTATTATAAGGAAAAGTTAAGTTAGTATATTTATTTTAGATTATATTACAGAACTTTTCAACAGTTGGGATTTTAAAAAACATTTATTCCATTCCTTTTCCTATTTAAAATCAGTGGCTTGAATTGAACAAATCATAACGTAGTTGGAATTCTCACACTTTTCAGGTGAAAGATTGGTCTCACCTATTATGTGTCTTCTTGACCATGTAAAAATCCATTTAAAAATTAGAAATCTTTTGAAATTCTACCTTTCAGAAAGAAAATATTTAAAAATTGATAAGCCATTGGACAGCAAACAGCTTTTGAAAAACAATTACATTGAAAAAGTAAATCATTTTCAATCCAAATGTGATTGTGCCTTTCTGGTTTTAAAATGTATTCTTTTATAAGAATATAAGTATAATAGAATAAGTAGCAACTGGTGTAAAGTGAAGTAGCAAACACATTTAATATAAACACACTGCATTGTGTCTATTTGATTCAATCACCAAACACTTATTGAGCACTGAGTAGATGTCAGGAACTGACAGGTGCTAAGAAGGCAAAAATGAAATGGTGATTACTGCCTTCAGGGAACTCCTAGTCTAATGGAGGTGACAGACACCTCTACAGCTATCTATAATAGAGTGTGACATGTGCTATGCTAGCAGCACCAGCTAAGTATTACACGAGCGAAGGGGCGGGGGATGGGAAGTAACCTCCTGAATCCAGTTTAAAATTGAGAAATGTAATACTTTTTATGAAGCAAGGATCACAAAGAAAGTCAGTCAATATATAAATGAAGATAAACAAAAGCCTTTGAGGGAAAAAATTTAGAGGACAATTCTTAATTGTACCTTCCCAGTAAACATGGGAGTAATAACATTTAGAGAATTGAAAGATTGTGAACAATGTGCCTATTTTTACATCTCAAGAGTATTTTTGCAGGACGTAAGTTGTGACTGTAATGACAGACTTCTGTGCAGTGGCATTCCTATAACTACTATGAATGTACTCAACTTCATTAAAATCATTAACAATTACCAAAGATCATTATTTCAATATGGCAGTCAACCACATGCTAAAACTAAATTTGCACCTAAGTATATTCAGTACTGGGGCAAATGTGGTCAAAATTGATTAACATTTAAGAAAATTACAATGTCACAAAAACTGAAGTGCTAAGCAATTCATTCCGTTAATAAAACTGACTTAGTATGGCAAGATATAAATAATTACATGAGCCTGCAATATAAATGTATTGCCTTAGCATTTGCTTAGCTCTTTGGGCTATTAAATAATAGTTCTATATCTGAGTGTCTTAGTCCATTTGGGCTGCTATAACAGAATGCTATTGACTAGGTTGCTTATAAGCAACAGAAATTTATATCTAACAGTTCTCGAAGCTGAGAAGTCCAAGAGCAAGGCACCAGCAGATTTAGCGTCTGGTGAGGGCTGCTTCCTGGTTCATAGGCAGCTGTCTTCTCCTTGTCCTCACAGGGCAGAAGGGGTGAGGGAGCTCTCTGTGGCCTCTTTTATAAGAGCACTGTTCCCATTCATGAGGCCTCTACCCTCATGACCTAGTCACCTACCGAAAGTCCCACCTTCTAATGCCATCACAGTGGGAACTAGGATCTTTTTTTTTTTTTTTTTTAACAACTGGTAATCAATTTATTAAAGTAGTTGACTTAAGCATCTGCAATGGTGACTTCCACTTCAACTCCTGGCTCAATACTGAAGTCATCTGCTTAGCAATCTCAAAAGGACTGTGCAAGTCAATGAGTCGCTTGTGGATTCTCATCCCGAAATGATCCCATGTCTTAGAACCTTCACCACAAGGATTTTTTCTTGTAGTGATTCTCAAACTCTTGGTAGGCATTCGAACTGGTCCTTTCACTTTGGGATTCTTTTCCTTTCCTCCTCTGATGAAGTCAGCTCACACCTTCTCCAGAGATTTTACATTGCAGCTCGTTAGAGTGATTCGAATTCAGTGAATTGTCACCTCTGGCTCCAAGGGTGCTTTTCCTGTATCCTTAAAAGCCATGGCTGCTGCGCGACTCCCTGACCGACTTGTTCCTTGGCAAGAGCGAACAGTGGTGAGTCAGGAGAAAGAGCGGGCGGATCAGAGCTCCGCACCACCTACGACTGTGTCTTCCTCAAAGAGGGAAACTGGGATCTTAATTTATGAATTTTTATTTCCAGAATCCCTGGATTTTACTTTTTTTTTTTTGGACAAGTTTCTGAGTGAGGTGATTAAAATGTATCAAGCAACAGAAACTTTTGGCACGACAAATTTTTTTTCCTGAAAAATTCCCCCACACATTTGCTTTTGAGAGGTAACACACAGGATTAAGTAGTCTGTAGCTTTCTGCCTTAGTATTTGTCTTGGGTTTTTGGTGATGAGTGGACACGGCTATGTACAACTGCTGCTTCTTGAACTCTTCCATCTGTCTGTCCCCCATCTGTCTGTCTTTGGTTAGTAAGACGGTTTTGCCTTATCTTTTTGAATATTTGAATAACATGATTAAATTTTTAAAGAATTCTACAAAATAAGGATTTAAGCACAGTCCCTGCCCTGTGAATTTATAAGATAATGAAAAGGCACCTTCCAAACAAAGAAAAGATGGAAAGATATTCTTCCTGAGAAAAGTATGTAACAATAAGGAAAAGCCAGTCGTCTCTTTTCTAATCCTTTGCCTTTGATATCTGTCATTTGGGGGAGAGGGTTATGTGGGTGTTGGGTGGTGTTACAGTAGTAGTTAAAAAGTTCTCTTCATCCTGTGATACTGATTCTCTACCCTTTGTCACTAACTTCCTATCTTACAATATTACTTTCAGATATTTTCTCTCTTTAGCTTACCACCAATGAATTACATTTGCTACAAATATAATTCTTTCTACAAAAACAGAAAGTGCATATGAAAAAATAAAGAAAAAAATTATATTTGCTAATATTTTACATGTTTGAATTAAAGTTTAAAAAACATAATAGCAAAGCAGTAATGATAAAAATGTGAATTTATTTAGCGTTTCACAATTTTCAAAGCATGTGTACATATATTATCTCATTTGATCCTCATAATAACCATGTGGATAGGTAGAACAGGCATTATTGTTTTCATTTTACACATGAGAAAATTAAATACCTTAACTGGGTTACCCCAGAAATGTAAGACAAAGATTCAAATGCAAATCCCATTGTTCCTTGACTTACAATGGGGTTACATCCGGATAAACCCATCTTAAGCTGAAAATATTATAAGTCAGAAATGCATTTCATACCCCCAATAAACCCATCAAAAGGTTCTAAAATCTTAAGTCAAACCACTGTGAGTCAGTGACTGTTTGTATTTTACTTGAGCTGATCCCCAGAAACATTGATAGGGAGTGTGGAATGAGTCGGAAGGGAAGAAAGCCAATAGAAGATGTGTTTTCAAGGTGGTTTCCAATTTGGCAGTTCAGTCGTGCTGGGGAGCTAGGAAAGCTGGTACACAATGCAGCCCAGTGTTAGCTCAGTTAAGGGGTAAAGAAGCTGGAATATTTATCTACCAACTCTCCACCTATCTTTGGTTGAAGTCTGCCTCCAGAGGTAACAACTGTAGTGTACTTCTGGTTTGCATTTTTTGGTAAACTGAGCATATTCTCAGAGCCAGAAAAAAGTCCTCACTCCCAGAGTCACGGATGTTCAGAGTAAGCAGCTTTCAAGGTGCAGAGGTGAATGACAGGTGGGGCAGAATGGTCTCGGTTAGCCAAACTCAACAAGGTTAGGCAATTTATCAAACCAGAGTTACACAGCTAATATTGGCAAGACCATGAAGGGACTTAGGCCTTTGGCTGTTTGGGTAGATTCCTGGATAGAGTAAAATAGATGTCATTTCTTGTTCTCAAAGTATAGGTTAGGAAAGAGAGTAGATAAGAGAGAATATATTAAGCGTGAAAAAAATATTATTTCTAAAGGTCTTACAATAATTGAGATTTGTTCACCCTGTACATATAATAAAATTATTCAAAACCTGAAGCTTTTATAGAATGCAAAGAAATATCAATATACGGACCTTTACATAGCAAACATGCCAATACTCTGCCAATATACATTGCCAAGGTTTTCAGTCCAGTTGGTGGTATTTTGCTGAGGACACTGGAACAAATTTTTGTATTTACAAGTGCCATAACACGTTTAAAGGACATGTATATTGCAGAAAATCATGACACACAAGTGGTCAGGCAAACATTATGTGGAAAAGTCCCAGCTGATGTGTATGTTATCGCTAAACAGCCTCTTCACATCAGTGGCACTCACGCCTCAGTTTCACAGTTGTGAAATATTTGCATACAGATGTGAAGGTATTCTTGTGGCTTACTCAATAAACCAGAATGGGGCTTTATGCACCCCTGAGTTTTCAATTAATGTTGTTGACAGAATGAATGGCTATTTATGCCACGAGCCTTTCATGTTCATTCATGGTACACAATACCTAAGTCTTAAAGATCTCATCTAAATGCCTCCCCTCTTGGGAGGGTGCTTATGGATTCCATTGTATATATAGGGTAGCATAAGGTTCAATGATTCTATCTAATCAGCAGAGTGGACCTTACATTTTAGCAAAGGCCACTGAAGCCTTTGTTCTGCAACAGGGCATTATCCCACAACTTCTACAATAAGTTGAATGTCTGTGTGTCCAAAGATCTTAGGCAACCAATGCCTGAACTTCACTTTCCCAAGTATGCCTTTCTGTCCTCACCACACCCCAACACTCATATTTTTGGGAAAAGGATACCTACACAGGAAAATCATTTTTCTATGTGTAGTGAGCCCTTAGTACACTCATCCATTTGACTGTGGTGAATAAGGGCCTGGAACATGGTTGGAGCCCAGTAAATGCTTGCTGAATTTAATCCAACAAGAAAGAAACAGCACTACCAGCCCTGGCCCCTGTGTACTCTAAGATATCTGTAACATGGTACAATTCCTGGAGGTAGAAGGTAAAAGTGAGTACCTCCTTTACCCCACCTATTCAACAGTCTCCTCAAGGAAAAGAAGTGTGTAAATGTTGTCTGAGAAAGATTTTCATGGTAGATGAATGAAATTCCAACTTTCTTCTTGGATGAAAAATAATTCCAGTGATAATGGAATTAGAATTTTGTTGCATTTAATCGTTGTTAGTTAAAATCAACATAATAATTCATCTTTCCATACAGTTTTATTTTTTAAAAAAAATTCATCATCATCTATTGTTAACCGCACATTGGCCCTATGAAGCAGCTAAGGATTGCTGTCTCCATCCTTCAGATGAGAAAACCAAGGCTCATTAAGCTTAAGTGATGTCCATTTAGGTGATATCAGAGACAGGGATACAAATGCAGGCTTATCAGATGTAATCTAAAATAACTCATTTTAAAAGTTCCAACTATGTTTCCCAAGTTTTGAGACTCCATATGAAAAATACAGTCATGTTTGTTTACTTCTGCAAAGCAAATTAAATGTGTAGCCCATGCATTATTAATGTCTATTATTTTCGTTCCTAAGAAGTATGTGTATCAAATTGCCTTTACAAGAGAAACTGTATTAAAACAACTTGTATTATTTACATGCCTTTTTAGTTTGCACTTGAGCGTTTATTTTTCTGCTAACTTTAAGACAGTAATATGTGACGCTATTTTCAAAATCAGACATGCTGGTGACTGTTTTGGAGCATAGATCAGTGTTTGTACTTAAGGTGTCCAGCCTGGAATAGGACTGTACCATTAAGCCTGGAATAGGACTGTACCATGGTACCAGGACTGTGCCATATGTCCTGGAATAGGACTGTGCAAATAAGCAAAGACCGCCAGACCAAATGGATGCCAAAGCCTTGAATTGTAAACTAACCCCAGAGGAACTTTTAGAGTTGTTAGAACATTTGCCCATTATTTCTAGAAGAATGTCAGTGGCTCTAATCCATCTCAAACTTCTTCTCAATATAGCTCATTTCCTCTTGAAATTTTTCTTCTGTTCTATGGCCAGCATAGACAAGAAGGGGCAGACAGGCCTAGAGTAGACCCCAGGACTCTTAGACCTAACTTAGGGCAAACGCAGAGAGATGCCCCAGGCAAATATGCACACCAGCATATTTGGACACCAGCAGCAGGGCAAATTGCTGCCTGATTTGCAGTTCTGCACTCTATCAGAATTTTATATCTGGAAGATAATAATTTAGAGACTAATACAACATGCTCATTGAATAGATTAGGAAATGTGTTTCTCAGAATTTGAATGACTTGCCCTAGTTCAGTAGTAGAATGAGAGATAAAACATGCCACTTAGAGTGGAATAAAATATATTTGTTTGTTTAAAAGCATGACATTAATCAAGACAGACTAGTGGTGTAGCTGGAGGACCAGACTTTAGATCACAAGATTTCTAAGTGAACTTTGATTTACTTAAAAACCCTGAGATAGAATATAAGTCAGTTTGGCTATCCTGCCTAAATAATGAAGTTAATATTTATTTCTGGAAAGGCTTGGATCTATCATCTAAAGTCTTAAATCATATTCATTCAATGCCATGCTTAAGCAGTACAGTAATGAAAAGGAACAGTCAGTCTGAAAGAGAGAGCTGCTGATCGACACTCAAGTAATGAGTGTGCTTCCATCCAGTGCATAGGTGATCATTGGTGAGAGGAGGGCATGACTAGCAACTGCGTTTTCCTTGGCGCAGTGCAGAGCTGAGCAGGATGATTTATAAACCTCAACACATTGAGGACCAAAAAAAATAAATCATTAAGTAGCATGCCTCATGATTCAACTTGCTTTTCTTTCCCTCTAACATGGGTAATAAATTGTGTGGACTTTAATAATTTATAGGAGATGTTGTTATAATGTGAGAATATTAACTTTGGTGAGTCTTTTAATTTGCCTGTGATGTCAATAGTGTGCTGAAGTGTTTCTTCTACAGGACAGCAACACCACTAATGCACAATTGTATTCTGATACTTCAGTCAGAGGCTCCTGGGGAACAGAAGAGACAGTTCACTTTAGCACTGATCTTATCAATTTGGTGCATGTCCCTCAGGAATTACATGCCACCGAGAGAATTAAAAGGAACAGTTTGAAAGCACTTAGAATCATATTAGCACATTCATATCCAACCCCTCTTCCCCATGTCCTCGTGGAAAGATAGCCTGACTCAAGCAATTTTATTTCTGCCCAGGATTACGCCTCAGAAAAAGAGAGAGAGAGAGAGAGAAGAAATCTTAACTAATAAAAAACAGCACAAGGAAAGCCCCCAGAATATTCTAGATTCATCTGAGAATGTGGCCAATTTCTTCCCAGTTAATAATGTCCTCCACAGATTTTCCCTCATATGTTTTCTCGTCATTTCACAGATGTGACAGTAGTGACCCTCTCATATTTCAGAAGTAATTCCTCTCTGCCCCACCTATGTTTTCAATCAGGGAGGAAAGGGTTTTGTAACAGTTTAGTGAACATCAGAGCCAGAAAAGGTTGTATAGGGAGAAGAAAGAGGCAGAATGAAAGAAAAAGGAAGGCAGAACAGCTCAAGAGATGATGTTATGGGAAAAGAGCTTCTGTGATAGGGCTGAGTGCGGAAGAGCCTGAGAGCATCAGCCAGGCACCATTCCGAATTTTAATTCCAATCTACAAGCTGCAAACACAAATGAAGACCTGCCCCTTCCTGAGTTTCAAGTAAACCTCTCTCCGTGTATAGATTCTGCTACTTAAAAAAAAATAAAATAAAATGAAACACATGAAGCAGTTAATTGGAGATATTAAAATGAAGTGACCAGTGGCCAGGCACAGTGGCTCACACCTATAATCCCAGCACTTTGGGAGGCCGAGGTGGGTGGATCACCTCAGGTCAGGAGTTTGAGACCAGCCTGGCCAACATGATGAAACCCTGTCTCTATTAAAAATACAAATATTGGTGGGGTGCAGTGGCTCACGCCTGTAATCCCAGCCCTTTGGGAGGCTGAGGCAGGTGGATCACGAGGTCAGGAGTTCAAGACCAACCTGACCAAGATGGTGAAACCCCGTCTCCACTAAAAATACAAAAAATAGCCTGGCGTGGTGGTGGGTGCCTGGAATTCCAGCCACTTGGGAGGCTGAGGCAGAGAATTGCTTGAACCTGGGAAGCAGAGGTTGCAGTGAGCCGAGGTAGCGCCACTGCACTCCATCCTGGGCAACAGAGCAAGAGTCCGTCTCAAAAAAACAAAAAATACAAAAATTAAGCTGGACATGTGGCTCATGCCTGTAATCCCAGCACTTTGGTAGGCCGAGGTGGGCGGATCACATGAGGTCAGGAGTTCAAGACCAGCCTGGCCAACATGGCAAAACCCTGTCCCTACTAAGAATACAAAACTAGCCAGACGTGATGGCATGCACCTGTAATCCCAGCTACTCGGGGGGCTGAGGCTTGAGAATTGCTTGAACCCAGGAGACAGAGGTTGCAGTGAACCGAGATCGCACCACTGCACTCCAGCCTGGGCAACAGAGCGAGACTCTGTCTCAAAAAAAAAAAAAAGTGTCCAATACATGCAGAAACCACTGGTGGTAAGGTGAGGAAGGCTGGTGTTAATACCTTAGCACATGATGGTAGAAGGTCAATGACTGAGTGGAAAAAGCAACAGAATCAAAGACTAGATCATTCTCTCTTTTCTCTCTCTTTTTTTCTCTCTTTCTCCCTCATACATCTCATGTGTTCAATGGCTAGTCCTAATTCTTTGAATTTTCATTAAAACATTTTTTCTTTGGCCTAAAATATGTAGTTCCTCTCTCCAAATCTAACCTGAAATTCGGCTTTTCTCTTATAACCCAAACCCGAGAAATCTCAGTGGGCCATTGGTTCTTTAACCTCAGCACTTTATTGTACTTTCCTTATAGGTTCTAGTTCAAGATTTGGGTCTTTCTAAAGGAGTGTATATGTGTATGCATGTGTGTGCGTGTGTTTGAATGCATGTGTGTGTGATGATACGTGCACTACAACACATACTTATCTTCCAGAAAATATAGATGCATAGCTATGTAGTAAATCTCTTTCATGACTAAATCAATCTGTATAAATCAGGTATGTATGTCAATGCCCAGGCTGACCTACAGGATGCCAGAAAGTTCTGACATACTAAGACAAATTTTAAAACTGCAAACTTTTACATTTTTTCTTATATTTCACAGTGCCATCCATTCAACTCCCAACATTCTGAATAATGTTCCCATGGTAACTTGTGCTATCAGCAAGACTAGGAATACAGCTCAGGAAGAAAGGACAATTGTGGAAAATATTTTATAATTACCAACATGTGACTATTTGCACATCATCTTTTATGCCCAAAAAAAAGGAAGGAAAAGAAGCAAAGGCTCTGCCATTAAAGGCGAGTCCTGTTCCTTGTCTTTTCTTAAATTGTATGGCTTATTTATTAGGGTCTAAATAAAGTTAGTAACTTGCCAAGGGGTATGGTTCTTGAACTTTGTTTAACAAATGAATCAAATGAATCTCTTTTCACTAGTCAATCTTTTCACTAGTTCATAGGAACCTAATATCTTTTTTTTTTTTTTTTTTTTTTTTGGAGCCAGAGTCTTGCTCTGTCCTTCAGGCTGGAATGCAGTGGCATGATCTCAGCTCACTGCAACCTCTGCCTCCGAGGTTCAAGCAATTATCCTGCCTCAGACTCCTGAGTAGCTGGGATTACAGGTGCGTGCCACCACACCTGGTTAATTTTTTTTAGTTTTGGTAGAGATGAAGTTTCAACATGTTGGCCAGGCTGGTTTCGAACTCCTGACCTCAAGTGATCTGCCCACTTTGGCCTCCCAATGTGCTGGGATTACAGGCATGAGCCACTGTGCCTGGCCTATAAGAACCCAATATCTTAAACAGAATATAGATGAGCTACTTTGGTTGAAGTAGTGAGAGGAGGCCTAGAGCTCCTCATCCTCGTTTCCCCATGCGGAGCGTTGTGTGTACTCCTGCAGTCCAGTGAGCTACAGCTTGAAAACCTCCCAGGTTAGAGCATAGCACAAAGGGAAGTTCAAGTTGCCTTCACAAGATTCAGGTAAATATAAGACCAAATCAAATTATCAGTGAAACAGACACAAGTGCCAACTGCAAGCTACTGTCTTACATTGTAGAGATTTTATAAGTACTAAGGACTGAGATGCTTTCAAACCTTAGAAGTGAGAGATTTCCTGGGATACAAGACTTTCAGTGCTAAAATCAAGACAGTCATGGGCAAATCAAGAGAGCGGGCCACCCTACCAAAGGTATCCTTTTTGAGAGTCCATGTACCATGTCAAATCTTGTCTTGCAGTGCTTAGAGAGTAGCAGCAGCATCTTCTTGTCGAGAGCACAGCACATTAGGATTCAGCTGAGCCATGTGTGTTTGGCATTGGAGAGCTCTAGGTTCTCAGATAGGGGAAAGAGAGGAGAGATAATGAAAAATACCCCTGTTCTAAACCACAACACAGAGAGCAGGTATACAAATGCACACCCACACACTTTGAGAAAGATATTATGTTTATTCATTTTTACCACCATTGGTTCTTCTTTAGATGTGAAAGCACTTACACATAATCTCTTTTCAGCTTCCAAGACTGGAAACTTTACAGATGAAATAATGGCTCAGGTCTTTTGTCTCAAATTCAGTGTCCAGAGTACTACCAACCACATAACCTGAGTACATGATTTAGGGTCACAGATGAGGGCAGCATAGGAGCAGCAATTCCCTCAGATGCTATAACACCTGCCATCCAAGGCCAACATAAAGAGCCCTTCCCCCAGTCTGCAAATTCCTTTGAATCAGCCCTGCCCCTGGAGATTTGGCCCTGCTTAATTACAAGGCTGAATTCTAAATGTGCTTGGTGTTTGTCAAGTCAAGAGAGAGAAAACTACTCTGTTTGTGATTTATGTGTGGCCAATGACAAACTGTATTATTCAAGAGAGAAGAGCAGATGGCCCCCAAACAAGACAGTTATGGCCCACAATTATAATAGTTATAGTACCCAGTGGATCTCTAGGATACCAAGAGAGCAAGAAATCTAACAGTCATACCAAAGACACTTAAAGGAAAAGGAGTTTAAACTAAGCCCCCACATAATAATATAAGTTGAGACCCTTCTTCATCACAATGAAAAGGTTTATTTCCTCATGGTAGAAGATAGCATGAGTGTGTACCTCAAGTAGACCACTGCCCCAGGCAGGACTTGGAATTTCTCCGATGATGCCATCAGCTACTTCCATGAGCATCCATTTTGTGAGCTAGGACCTTGCAATGATTTAGTTTATCTTGGGAGAAACTTAACACATCAAAGGCTGATTTACATCAGTCATTTTTGTCCCTTATTTCCATTGCCAACAGTCTGGTTCTATTGTCTGTGACGATTAGATTTTGCAGTCTTGAAAATAGCCATGCAAATTACCAAAATGTTTTCCATTTGAGACCTTATACATATTTGAATTAAATCAACTCTAAGCTGTTAAATGGAATTAAATGAAACAGGCTGAATTTGATGACTAAAATTTTAAAACTTCTGCAAGAAACTTTCCTTATCCCAACCTCTTTATTAATGGCCAATTGTAAATGACTTTTGCAAATGGAAACACCATTTGTCACTTTTTTTAACAAGTACTACACTGTACTGTCTTAACTCCCCCCATTCAATTTAAGCATCAAGATTTATAGCTTGTCGTGAGCTCCTCTATCTTTCTGTTCCTTCTTTGTACCTCTCCACATGCTCAAGCAGCTTTTTTTAGAATGAAGTGATGATAATTTGTAATGAACTCACACTAGCATTCTGAGACTTGACTTTCAAAAATTTGTATTCTTCCCTATTCCCTTGATTCTACTTGAAAGACTTACTTGCTACACAGCAACAAACTACACCCAAAATTCTAAACTCTTTCATTTCATTTGATCTTTCTGTAATACGTAGCCAAATTTTGGTCATTAGCAAATTGCTTCAGTATTTCTTTGTATAGTGGTGAATTTTACCAAAGATTACAGACACCTGAAACAACTTTTAAATAGGCCAATGAACATAGTAGACTACCAACAAATGACCCTACACAGATACACAGGTGCATGCACACGCACACACACACACACACACACTCGCACTACACTTTAGTTTATATCAACCAAGTATTTGCTTGTTTTTGCTTGGTTAAACTATTTATACCAGATACCCAAGAATTTGGCTATGAACTCCATTTCTTCCCTTTATGCCTGTGTCTTTATTTTTCTTTCCTTTTTTTCTCTTTTTCATCCCTGTCTCTCACACACGTACACCCAAATATAGCAAAAGCACATGCAGATAAATTTCTCAAGAGGATCAACTTGTGTGTGTGTGTGTGTGTGTGTGTGTGTGCGCGCGTGTGTGTGTTTATGGCCTAGGCCTTTTATTTATATGTTTATTCATTTGTGGCTTTCATATAAGTACTTGACCTCTGCAATCATGTGACCATAAAAGCACAAAGTCAACTGTTGTACATTTTGATGAATCAAGCATTTTAGACAATGAAATGCCTCTCGATTATTTAATGTTGACTCTAAAACCAAAAGCAACACTTTCATGAAGTGAATCATTTCTATGAACTTTCAGAACTCAAGATCGCTTCAGCAACTTTATTTCTTAACTCTTTATTTTATAATTTTTGTAATTCTTAAGCTAAGCTTTTCTTTGAATCCTGGTTATAATACCCTGGACTCAATCCCAAGAGTATATCTTTCTATGAGTTACTATGACTGATAGTATATGTATGGCATAGAATTAATGATTATGCTGATGTAAGTTTCCCTAAATGCAACATTGGGTATCAAACGCACTCGAAGTTAAACCAAGACTATGTTAACCAACTAACTTATTAAGCACCTATTTCCTGCTAGCAAATGCATTAGGCTCTGGGGGCTTACCGGTGAATGAAATGCATGTAGTCTCTGCCATCATGGAATTTTTAATCTAGTGGTAAAAGAGCAATTAAACACACAACCAAGTGTGATAAAGAAAGTTACAATAGAAATATCCAACCAGGCTTTTCTAACCTAGACAAGGCCAGTGACTCAGGAAAGGCTTGTCAAATTAAGTGTTATCTAAACTGCATGTGGAAGGATGAATGGCAATTAGTGAGGCCAAGATGAAACCAAAATTTCCAAGTTGAAAGGACAAAACATGAAATTCAGGAGGTAAGAAAGAACACCTTTCCTTTGTTTATTTTTAACTTTTGCCTCATGTATTCATATATCCCTTGTACTGTTGAAACATTTAGCTATGTAACTATATGCATTTTGGAATATTTATATTTTAGAAATCTCTCCTAAAATATAACTGCCTAACTTCCTGACATGACTTGACATTTAGTTAATTAAAGATAATAACAGAAAGAAAATTGGACCTCCCTTTGGTACTTACTGAGTTTAGAAAATTTAACTAATTCTGATGTTTTAGTTGCAGTATTTTGGAAAGGTGATGGAGACAAAATCCATTAAAAGTAGCTTTCTTTCCTCTCTCTGAGTCCCTAGAGTTTATTCTCAAGGGCATTCTCAAGGCCATAAACTCATGAACCTTACTAAAGTGAAACACCTTCATAATATTTCTCTGAGGGCCAAGGAAGGGAAGCATTGTGCATGTGTGAGCATTAGGCTGATCTTTAAAAGGATGTAGTAAGTGGGTTTCACTGTACTGGCAACTCTCATGGGTTCCTTTTTTCTGCTACACTGAGTGGCACGTTCATATCTGATTTTCAGTGCATTTGCTCCTAGTTATCTCTCAGTGTTTCTGCTTCAGGAAGGTTCACTGTTCAGTCCATCTTCCTTTCTCTGGGTGAAGGGTGGGTCAGAGGGTGGAATCAGCCTGAGAGTTGTTGCCCTGACTGCCTCAGAACCCAGCTGCAGATGCTCTCCATGCATGAGGCGCCCGGGAAGGGAAGGTGAGACTCTCGCTCCAGAACCAGCTTCATAGCATAATGAAAGCACAGGTATTTTCTTTGCTAGTTCCATGTCCATATCTGTTATACTTTGCTAAAGTCTTTAGATCTCATTAATAAACATCACAGGGAAAAAGAGCCCTATACTCAAATAAGTTTGAGTATAAGCCCTATACTCAAATAAGTTTGGATGAAACAAAATTAACTAGGCTTGTGTTTGTGTTCTTTAGAAATGCCTCCCAGAGTCTTTAACATGCTCATGTGCATTGTGGATATTTAAGAGAAAGAGGTTTAAGTATTCCCTTACTCATCTCATTTAGCCCCTATGTTTTTCTTCATAGCATCTCTCAGGGCCAGTGTTCCAAAAAACATACTTGGAAAAGCACAACTCTGCTACTCTTCTCCATTGCCTGTTTGAGACTAAGAATTCTTTCATTAGCTGACTTTCCTTCTATGCACCTGTTCTTCATTCTTCTCCCCAATATTACTTGCCCATTTCTCTGTTCTATTCCTTCACCCTTCCTTCTCTTCCTACTTTTATTCTCTTTTTAGAAATTTAAAATTCCTATTGAGCACCTGGAAAGGTGCCTTCGAGATCTCAGGCTCTGGTCAAGACTCTGAGAAGAGATCACCAAAGCCCTCTGCTCTCTTGAGAGGTTTACATTGAGAAAGAGGGGGCAGGCTGGAGAGGAGAACTAAATAAGTAAGCAAATACATGTACAAGTGATTTTTTTTTTTTTTTTTTTGAGGCGGAGTTCTCGCTCTGTCACCCAGGCTAGAGTGCAGTGGCGCAATCATGGCTCACTACAACCTCTGCCTCCTGGGTTCAAGTGATTCTCATGCCTCAGCCACCCAAGTAGCTAGGCTTACAGCTGCGTGCCACCACACCTGGCTAATTTTTGTATTTTAAGTAGAGACTGGGTTTCACCATGTTGCCCAGGCTGGTCTCGAACTCCTGGCCTCAAGTGATCCACCCACCTTGGCCTCTCAAAGTGTCAGGATTACAGGTGTGATCCACCACACCTGGCTCATATACAAGTGTATTTTATCTACTAATTCTTGTAAATTAAACCTAAGCCCACTTGATGATACAAGTAACTCTTGGGTTCTTTTTGGTAGATAATAGTTATAATCATCCATGCTTTGAGATGGAAGAAAGTGAGCTCCTCTCCCACAACCTTGTTTTTGATAAAAGCAAGACTCACAACAAATTCTGCCACACATAAGAACTTTATTAAATAAAACGTACTAGCTCACAGGCATGAGAGAGTTGATAAAACCCATTCTGTGTCTTGATGGAGCGCCACCTCTCTGTCCTTTTAGGTGTTCCCTCCACAATCTTGCATGAATGGTTCACTCAAGAATGATGTGACAATATTCCAGAAGCAGTATTCTGCCACCCTCACTGTCAACATCAAGCAATCCAGAGTCTTTTAAACCAATGTCTGCACATGGAAGATTCATAGATCAAGCTTTGTGTTCCAGTCCTAAGAATAAAGAGTTTTCTCTCAATATCTTGTTCATGTCTGGTTGGGGGATATAACCAAAATATTTTTGACACTTCCACCTTGAATTCTTCTAGCAGTCATATGCTAATTAACAAAGTGCTAATTTCACCAATAAATATCCACTTCTGACACTCGCTATGCTAATTAGTGCAATATCTTTATCAGAGATAAAGATAGCTGAAGTGCTTGCTTGTAGTAGCCTCCTCTGGAGTGTGGCCTTTCACTGTCAGCTAACAGCCTCCCACCAGCCTCTTGGGGAGTGAATTCCTGATTAGAATGCTAGCTGCACCAGGGGTGCAACGTCAACTAACCATCCTTAGATCATAAGATCTATTCTGATACATTTTATGTAAATGTGGCCTCTCTAAGTCCTATAAAGGAAACAAAACAGGTTAGTGGCTTGGAGGTGTTTTTTTTTTTTTTTTTTTTTGAAGGTCTCTAAGAGAAGGACAGTGAGACAGTGATACCTAAAGATATTCAAGCTAATATCTGAGTTTAGAGAGCAGCTAGACTTAAGAATATTTTGGTGAATTGCATTCCAGACAGAGGTAAAAGGAAGTGCAGAGGTTCAAACGCAAAAGTGAGCTTGATGTGTTCAAGGAATCGGCACAAGTCCAGTGTGACTAGTGCAGTGAGACACCATCAGAAGGAGAGCAGATGGGATCAGGAATATGAGGAGAAACTTGATCACTGAAGGCCATGTTAAGAAACTTGGATTTTATTCCAAATGTAATGGGTATTTATTGCAGAGTTTTTAGTAAGGGAGCAACATCAAATTTATATTTTAAAAGAGGTCTCTGCTGAGTGAGGAGAACAGATTGCAGATGGGTAAGAGAGGAATCTGTGAGACCACTTAAGAAGCTTTTGTGGTCCATAAAAGAGATTATGGTGGTCTAATTTAAAGTAGTATTAGTGAAGGTGGAAATAAATGAACAAAATTGAGGATATCTTTGGACATAGAGCCAATAGAACTTAGAGATGAAAAGAAATTAAGAGACAGAATGAAGGTAAAGAAAACAAAAGCTTAGTTTTGAGTTTCTGCAGCTAGATTGCTTGTGGTACTATCTACTAAGATGCAGAGGATTGAGGGAAATACATGCTTTTGGCGATAGGGTGAACAGGGGATTAATATCATAGAAGGAGATCATCAACATGTATATTAGGAACTACTTGTAAGGTCACAAATTCTAAGCCAGTTTCTTCCGCTAAGGCTAATAAATTTTTTCAGAGTTTGTAGAAATTTCTAGAAGTACAGTAAAGCCTTCAGTAGCATCATGCTATCCATGCCTTTCAGCAGTTCTGCAATTGATAATCCTATCCTTCTTAAGACTCTAAAAGCTTTGTGAAAATGAAATGTGATTCTTCATATAAAGACTGGAAGCCCTACTAGAACAGTCACAGGCCACATGGCAATTATTGAGAGAAGGGATATATCACAGCCTTCAGACACAGAAGATATGGGATCAAATTCTGTCTCTGCTCCTGATTCACACTATGACTTTGGACAAGTCTGGAAGTCTCAGTTCTCTCATTTGTAAAAGGGAAATAATCCACAAAGTGAACATTGAATAATGTATGTGAAACTTTTTAAACTGGGCAAAGCTGCTATAATCTTTGTTACTACTTTTATTACTATTAAAAAACTCCCAACAACACAAGCCTTATTTCTGAATGTAGTAAATATGAAACCCACTCACTGAGACTACTATGTGTAAGGCCCTTATTTTACAGACTTTTCTATGTATAATTACCAATTTTAACAAAAATATATTCACCTGAGTCTTCAAGAAGTGAGCCTGGATAATAAATCACATTATCTCTTAGCTAAAAATGATTCAGTCTGAAATCACTCAGTCTTTACAAAAATTCACTGCACCAAAACCACCTGGGGAGCTTTAATAAAACACTATTTCCTAGGCCTTACCCTAGACCTGCTGATATGGTTTGGCTCTATGTCCCCACCCAAATCTCATCTCAAATTGTAATCCCCACGTGTTGAGGAAGGGACCTGATGGGAGGTGTGTGGGTCCTGGGGGAGTTTCCCCTATGCTGTTCTCGTGCTGGTGAGGGAGTTCTCACGAGATCTGGTGGTTTGGATAAGTGTCTGGAAGTTTCCCCCGTGCTCTCTCTCTCTTGTCTGCAACCATATAAGATGTGCCTTTCTTCCCCTTCGCCTCCTGCCATGATAGTAAGTTTCCTGAGACCTCCCCAGCCATACCAAACTATGAGTCAATTAAACCTCCTTTCTTTATAAATTACCCAGTCTCAGGCAGTAT
The DNA here is from genome assembly GCF_028885625.2 of Pongo pygmaeus. Lineage (NCBI taxonomy): Eukaryota > Metazoa > Chordata > Mammalia > Primates > Hominidae > Pongo > Pongo pygmaeus. The sequence goes on along the minus strand of NC_072373.2, from coordinate 148,527,778 downwards.
CTTTATAGCAGTGTGAAAATGGAGGAATACACCTGCAGAACCAGAGTCCTTGTGAATAGGACCCAGGAATCAGTATTTATCAAATACTTCCCTGGTGATGGTGATGCAGCTGGCCCACACTCTAACACCTGAGTAGCTAGTTTGTAGGTGAGAAAATGGAAATGCAAAGAAGTGACTGACTCAGTAGCACAATTAGATTGAAAGCTTTCTTTCGAATCTGGATCAACATGCCTTCCATTGAATCTCCTGGGCACCATCAGGGCCTGGATCTTGCTAATCCTCCTAAAAAAGAAAACCTTGATAGGTAACAATAGCAAAAGCCAAGATAGGAGGTGCCAACAAAAGTATGAAGTACCAAAAATAACATCTACCACAAAAATAAACAATATTCTGTGAGACTAAACTTTAAAGAGAATGGCTCAGTCAAAGTGGGTCAACAGGATTATGCAAATTTGGCAGAGCATACATTATGCACATAGTACTTGGTCTCTCCCAGGTGTTTGAGGTGGAATTTGTTGGCAATTGTTTCCTGTGGAACCCTATGGATATAGTATGCCTATTTTCTGTCAGAGGAGAATGCAAAATGATATATCAAAAAGAGAAGGACAAAACAACAATGACGACAAACAAACAAACCCCTAATAGCTCAATTAAGAAATGGGCTAAAGACATTCCTCCAAAGAAGACATACATATGGTCAACAGGTATATGAAAAAATGCTGAACGATACTACTCATCAGACAAATGCAAATCAAAATCACAATGAGCTATCACTTCACATCTGTCAGAATGACTATTAATAAAAACACATAATTAGCACTCATTAAATGTTAATTATCTTTGTTGTTATTATTAAGATTTGTGTACCATGAAGGGTACTATAAATGCTAGGTGATCATGACATGGTCCCTGTCCTCAAGAAGACTACATAAATAGGGGAGAGACAGGGAAACAAATTAGTATAATAGTATAATTTTAGAAGTATGGACTCTGGAAGCAGTTTGAATCCCAGTTCTGCCACTTAGCAGCTGTTCAATCCTGGGCTAGTTACTTAACCTAACATGAAATTACGTTATCTATAGAACTGAGATCATTTTACTTGTCTCCTATGGTTGTTGTGATGATTACAAAGATAATGCATGTAAAATACATAGCACAGAGTCTGGAACATAATTAAGTGCTCAATAAATATAGCCATTATCATTGTCAACTTGTTGTGTTAGAAGTGGCCAGTGGGTATGATGGCAATGCCAAGCAAGGCACCAAAACAAACTCAGGAGTGGGATGTTTCTGTGCATGAAAGCCTGGGAAGGAGGTGAGGCCATAACTGAATCTTGAAGGTCATGTAGAGATAACCCAGAAAAGAGAAAGAAATGGTGCTCTGAGCATATGGTGCTGTTAGTAATAAGGTGGGATGCAATCAGGGAGCTGCAAATAATTCAGCCTGCAAGCAATGAAGAGTGCAGGGCAGACAGACTGCTGAAAAACTGGGAAGATGGACAAGAATAGTGAAGAAAAGGTCTCCTACTGCAAGACTAAGAAGCTTGGATCAGATCCTATAGGAAGCCAGAGATCTTTAAAAGACTTCAGAGAAATAGAATGATCAGATTGTGTTTTTAAATGATGGGGATAAACAGGGTGATCCAATGGTATAAAAATAGGAGTGGGGAGGGGTTAGCACTTATAAATGTGAGCAATGCCTATGAACATTTTCTGAGCTAAATGACTTTTAAAACAATTTCCATTGCTGATTTAAGATACTTTGCACAGATGTGAGAGCACATTTTTTTCCTGATGGAATCTCATTTCTGTTCTAAATTCTTTATATCCTTTTGTTTGCCCTCATTTGTGTTTACACCACCTGTCAATTTAGTATAATCTGTGATTTTAATGTGTTTTCCCCCTCTTCCAGATCATTATTAAATGCGCTAAATAAAACCAGACCCATCACTGCCTCTGGCACTTACCTCCCTGAACACTTCCCCTTAGTTCAATACGCCAATTGTTATTGGCATAATACCTCTAAACTCCTTGAAATTTCCTTCCTACTTTTAGTTCATATCTGTGAACAAGATAAACAGACAAAGAAATGCTTCCTCTTTGGGCAAGCTCTAGTTTGGGCCTGTGAGCCTTAACCCTCTCCATATAATCCCCTACGAGGGTACATATATGAAGTCCAAAAAAGATGTTACTCGATGAGACACATGTAAATCAATGGGTTTTCGCTCGCTGTTCTTGCTCACTGTGCTCTTCAATACAAGTGTCCTAATGGATAAACCCAATCAATCTCTCCGTTCCATGGTATAGTAACTGGGGACAGTGTATATTGAGGAGAGAGGCTTCTGAAATCAGGCTGCATGGCATTAAAATCTCTTCTTTATTGCATAGAAAGTAGGTCTCTCCCCAGTGGTCCAAAGATTTTTTTCATGTAAATCTGGAAATGCATTAAGTCACAGACATTTTCTCAAGCTTGCCAATCACCCCCGCTTCTCCATCTCTCAGCTCCATCTGCAGTTCTACCTCTAGATTCCAGTTCTGCAGGAAGTCAGAGCCAGGGCTCATGGGCGTATTGGAATGACATGTCTAACAAAAAGGAAGAGGCTGTCACCACTGCAGGAGCAACTCTAAAAACAGATATCAGGCCAGGCGCAGTGGCTCATGCTTGTAATCCCAGCACTTTGGGAAGCTGAGGCAGATGGATCGCCTGAGCCCAGGAGTTCAAGACCAGCCTGGGCAACATGGCAAAAACCCATCTCTACAAATTAAAAAAAAAAAAAAAAAATTAGCCAGGCATGGGGCATGTACCTGTAGTCCCAGCTATTCAGGAGGCTGAAGGGGGAAGATCACTTGAGCCCAGGAGGCAGGGTTTGCAGTGAGCAGAGATCACACCATTGTGCTCCAGCCTGAGTGACAGAGTGAGACCATGTATCAAAAATAAAATAAAATAAAATAAAATAAAAACAGATATCAGTAAAGCAAAAAGCAGTGAATATAAACAAAATTTTGCAGACCATTCATATTGAGAGGTGAAGCCAGCTGGGCTTCTGGGTCAGGTGGGGACTTGGAGAACTTTTGTGTCTAGCTAAAGGATTGTAAATGTACCAGTCAGTACTCTGTGTCTAGCTAAAGGATTGTAAACACACCAATCAGCACTCTGTAAAACAGACCAATCAGCACTCTGTAAACGGACCAATCAGCAGGATGTGGGTGGGGCCAAATCAGGGAATAAAAGCAGGCCACCGGAACCAGCAGGGCAACCCACTTGGGTTCCCTTCCGTGCTGTGGAAGCTTTGTTCTTTCGCTCTTTGCAATAAATCTTGCTGCTGCTCACTCTTTGGGTCTATGCGCCACCTTTAAGAGCTGTAACACTCACTGCGAAGGTCTGCAACTTCACTCCTGAAGTCAGTGAGACCACGAACCCACCAGAAGGAAGAAACTCCAGACACGTCCAAACAACAGAAGGAACAAACTCCGGACACACCATCTTTAAGAACTGTAACACTCACTGCGAGGGTCTGCGGCTTCAATCTTGAAGTCAGCAAGACCAAGAACCCACCAATTCCAGACACACTATCTTGGTTTCTAGATTTTGCTTTTCCGTTCATCCCTTCAAGGAGCATTATTTGAGGTCCCATCTAAGTGATAGACACTGCTCTGGAGACCACAGAAAATCAAAAAATCTATAATGAAAAATGAAGAATAGTTGGTCTCTATCTTCAGGAAGCTAAAACCTAGTTGGGATGAATGGTTAGGGAGAAGCGATCCAGTGCTTACAGTTTTTTGTACTTTAATATTTTCCACATATCCAAAATGGCATCTCAGAGGGTGATTCTATTATAGACATACTTTCACCTGATTAAATTGGGAGTTTTGAAGCAGACAGCTTCAGACTGCAGGTATCAATCATTTCACCATATCCATGCTTTATGCCACTGCGACCTCAAGCCTCACCCTTCCCCATCCCCACCCAACGTCAAGGCCTGAAACGGAGTCAGCCTCATTCACTGGCACCACCATCACCTGCAGAGCCATCCCTACTAGTGTTTGGAGCTGCAGCATCTCAACCAGTGAGGGAACTACAAAATCACCCACAATGTGCAAAAAAGCCATACCGTGACAATTCTCACAGGCTTCCTGAGGGAAACTTTTGAAACAGAATTTTGATGGTGTTCAGAAAGGAGGAACAAGGCACAATCCCTACCTCTCTCCCCATCAACAGGTACCACACACAGGACCCAAAGGAGCTGCCTAGGTTGCCCTAAACAAGAGGCAGGTCTAACCATCTGAGTTCATCCACCATATTTGGAATTGTGCAAAATCTGTCTGTTACTGGTCACTGGTTGCCTATTGGGGCTCGATTTCTTCTCTCAGGTACTGAGCATTCACATTCAACTCAGTGAGTGTAGAATATTTTTCAGAAAGATTGTACTTTTCTGATTGTTCATTCGTTAAGGCCAATTTGCCTCAAGTACTCTATTTTACTAATTCCAAGTGTTCAGCACTATGAGTCCTTTCACTTTCTATCTGAGGCTACCTATTCATTAGTATCCAGTTCTAGTTTTTTGAGTTTTTTTTTTCTTCTCTTTTCTTTTTTTTTTTTTTTGACACAGGATCTCGCTCTGTTGCCCTGGCTGGAGTGCAGTGGCACAATCTCGGCTCACTGTAACCTTTGCCTCCTGGACTCAAGTGATCCTCCAACCTCACCCTACCGAGTAGCTGGGACCACAGGCACCTGCCACTGTGTCTGGCTGATTTTTGTATTTTTTTTAGAGGCAAGGGTTTCGTTATTTTGCCCAGGCTGGTCTCAAAAGCCAGGGCTCAAGCAATCTGCCCACCTTGGCCTCCCAAAGTGCTAGGATTACAGGTGTGAGCCACTGCACCCAGCCCAGTTCTAGTTTTTATAGAGGTAAGGCATTCACTTCCATGGGCAAGTTCAATGAACATCAGTCTATATGATGATACATAGTCTGTATCAGAGGTCCCTAACCCCCAAGCCACATACTGGTGGTGGTCTGTCTTGAGGTCTGTTAGGAACCTGGCTGCATGGCAGGAGGTGAACTTCCATGAGCCAGCATTGCTGCCTGAGCTCCATCTCCTGTCAGATCAGCAGAACATTAGATTCTCATAGGAGCACGAACCCTATTGTGAACTGCACATGCCACGGATCTAGGTTGCACTCGTTATGAGAATCTAATGCCTGATGATCTGAGGTGGAACGATTTCATCGCAAAACCATCCTCTCCACCCTTCCCACCTCCACCCGTCCATGGAAAAAATGTCTTCCATGAAGCCAGTCCCTGGTGCCAAAAAGATTGGGGACTGCTAGTCTAGATGATTCTTGGAAAAATAGCAGGCAACACCACCCACACACATCCTCCACTTAGGTTATCTGTTGCAATCTCCCCAATTGCCAGCAGAGCAGTTTTCTTTCACAACTTTTGGTAATAGTCTTAGTTTTTCATTTCCTGTTTTGCTTTTGAGTACTTGCTTTCCACCTGGGATGTGAACAGCCATGGATTTACAATTATGTCATTGATACGGGACACACTACTTGCACACAGAATCTTTTCCTTTTCAGGAACAGAGTTGGCTTCTTAATTGTACCAGGAAGACAGCCGAGCTTGGATGCTATGTCAGTGTTTCTTTAAATGGCGTTTTTCCATTGCAAGCGCCATTCCTGTAGCATAATCTAAAATATTCCACGTGGAATTACCTCAGCAAACAGACACGCTTCAGTAAGTAGCCCTTTGCCGGGGTCATTGGAACTAAAATGAACAACAACAAAAATTCCACCCACTCTTATTTCTGATGGTGACCTAATGCTACCCTTGAAATGTGGAAGGAGCAACACCCCAGGGCATAACCTTAGATGGCTATAGACCTTCCACTTGGTTATAGCCCTCTTTTGTTTTCAATTGCTGCATTTTTACAGCTACATAACAAAAAACTCTATTGTTAAAGGTTATGTTGGGTTTTTTTTTTTCCTTCCAATTATAAGGAGTGTGTCTTTGTTTTTGCAGCCTCGGAAAGCCAGGGAAAGTAAAACATCATTAAATCGGTATATTAAGTGATTTAATTTTAATCATAGTTAATTTGTATTATGGCACTTGACATAGACATTTAGCTATATCAAATCCTCCAGAAACAAAGCTAAATAGTAAAGTTTTCGTAGAGAAATCAGTTATTGGTCACCATGTAATGGTTTTGTGGGTCTATTGCCCCTGAATCCTTTGCCGTAGCTCATGATACACTGTTCCCTGTCCACTCAGAGGCTTCTGTCTAAACAAGATTGACTATTACAGGGAAAGAACAGAAAGTTTCCCATGTAATGTCACCAAATTTTTTACATTCTGAGAATCCTTCCCCGGGCACCAGCACAGTTTTAAAGGCAGAAAGGTAACCATATTTTTATGACAGTTTTTTTTCCTTGGTCTGAGGTTGGAGCATAAGAACAAAATAGCTCTTTTTGTTCATTGTACCAAGAAATTCCCTCCTGGGTCTATCAAGTGTGACTGTTCACATAGCAAATAGCTTGGACATATCCAGACATAAACACCATATGAATAAAACATGTTGCAATTGTTGGATATAGCTATGTTTTTACGAAGACAAGGTGTTCTGTTCTACACTATCTGCAGAAGTTCACAGTAATCATTCTAAACTGTTGACACTTTATCTTATTAACTGAATAAAAATACTTTTAATTATCTCAGTTAACTGTTTATTATGACAGTATATGCATCATTAATTTGGAGAAGGTTTTTTTTTTCACTGTTACTGTAACATAATGGCATGTCTAGGTTGAGTTCTGAATTGGGTTTATAAAAGGCTGAACATGTGGTTTCCACGTTTCCACTCAGAGATTATCTCTTTTCTTTTCTGTTAACTCTAAAATGGAATCCTTTAAAATGAAGACTGGAAGGATCATTAATTAGTCAAATCTTGATGTTTTACTGATAATCCAGAGTTCCACAGAATAAGCAATTTGGTCTAATCTCAATTGCTGTACCATGTCTAAAGAGAATATAATCCTTAGAATAAAATTAATTCAGACTACACAGTGATATATCAGCTGAGATCAGCACCTTGATATACATGCAAAGGCTGAGAAAGGAGCTGGAACATATCACTGTTTATGGGTGGAACACCGAAGTCCAGCACAGTTGTGGCTTTTTTTTTTTTTTTTAAGGTGTCTGCCTTCAAACCACCTGCCATGCCTTTAGTACCTCATTGCCCTGAGCACTGACCCAGGGGAGATTTCCCTATTCACCAACAACCTACAGCAATTTGCACTTATTGACACCATAGCAACTAATTGGTCTTCACGACCTGCAAACTTTCAGGAAGGTCAATTTAAGCCACCTTTCCTGTGTCAGGGATCAATGTAAAATTCCACAAATCAGATGCACTTCTGCTCCCTAACCCCCCTGGAAAATTGTCTGAAGTTTTCTTAGTTGCCTCAATGAGGCCTCAGACTTGCCCAGTCTGGGGTTTGAAGAGTAATATAATACCATTTTGTGATCCTCATGAAAGGATGAAATAACATACAGTGATATGTCTTCTAAAAAGATTATTAATTTGTATTATTTCTATAAATTAAGTCTGGTGCTAAAAGAGGGGTTTGTGTGTGTGTGTGTGTGTGTGTGTGTGTATGTGTGATGTTTTGTTTTGCATTTAATCCTCATAATACCAGATTAGACCAGGGAAGCACTGTATGAAGTAATTAAGGAAACAGACTCTGGAGTCAGACTGTCTAGGTTCAAATACCTGATCCTTGTTTACCAAGTGTGTGACCTTGAGCAAGTTACCCAGCTTCTCTGTGCCTCAGTTTCCATTTCTTTAAAAAAAATAGAGGATAGTAATTAACAGGGTTGTTTTGGTGATTTGATAAATGAATACATACAAAGAACTTAGAACGTTACCTAGTACTTGATAATAAACACTAGTTGTTACCATTATTATCCTTATACTATGGTTTAAGGCTCAGAGGGCTGAGATCTGAAAGACGAGGGCCAGCTTCTGAGACTAGAAATGTTTTGCACCATAGAAGTAACTCCCAACAAGTTGTGTAAACACTATTGGTGGAACAGGATATAGTTGTAGGCAATACATAGGCAATACTGGTACATAGGTACAGTAGGTACATCTCACATTTTTCAATTTCACATGCAAATACAAAAAAAAGTAGAATGTACATAATACATAATTCATTTTTGCATGTGAAATTAAAAAATGTAAGATGTACAACTAGCATATGAAGTACATGGTTTTATGGATTCTATTATTTAGGTTTAGGTCAAGTAAAAAAGTAAATTTAAAGAAAAATATTGTGTAAATGAAAGCACATGTAATACACAAATATGGCAAAATATTAATTAGTGTGTACATGAATACATAAAATTCAGGAACACTCCACCATAACATATTATCTCCAAGTATAGTCTCATCTAAAACATAGTTTTCTGAATCCAGGTACCACAATGAAAACTCTACCTGTTCTCTGACTCTATTTTTTTAGTTTAACCAATTAAGGTGACTAAATTATTTACCTGTGTTATACCCAACAATCTGCTTTAGAATAATAGGAGAGAAGAATTCTGACCTTGAAAAAGGAACAGTTTAGTTGAGGAGAAAAATCCAAAACGTATGAAAGAGAACTCAAAAACATACTAACCTGTGTGGTAATATAGATAAGTAGATTTTCAAATGCATAAGTTCAGGGTAGGAAGAAATTAGTATTTACTGGAATCGTCAGACAAGGCCTCCGTTGAACACGGAAGCGGAGCAGGGCCAAATGTGAATAGAAAAGGCAAAGCCTTCCAAGTGTTAGCAAGTACTGAGCAGCTCATCAGAATCAACTTTGAAACAACGGAAATGCCAAGGTCGTACTCCAGACTTTTCCCTCAGAATCTCAACAGGAGTGTGGCAGGAGTGTTGTGTCTTTTTCCCCCATATCATGGTGCTTTTGCTATATATGTAGCTGTGTCCTTTTTTAGGTTTTTCTGCCTTCTGGAAGCTGAAGTGCTTTCCTCTCTTTGGCCATCTAGATGAGCAGCCCCTGTCTGAAAAGGCCTGGGGAGGGAGTGGACTAGATTTGGGGATAAAGTCTGTCTTCCTTGCTTTTTCAGTTTCTTGGAGACTACTCAGTGTATTTTGATTTGTGAGGTAGGCAGATTCCAAGATGGCTCCCATGGTCTCCATGCCCCAGTGTTATGACCTGTCTCTGCGCTTGAGGATATGCAGGACTCTGACTTGCTTCTAACCAGCAAAACACAGAAAAAGTTGTAGGTTGTCATTCCCACCTAAGATTCTGTCTTAGAAGACTGGAAAGAGAGATTTTCCTGCTGTCATGGAAGCCATGTTGTGAACTCCCTACAAAGAGAAGAGTGCCAAGGAATACGAGTGGTGCCTAAGGCCTCAGGGCATCCTTTAATTCACAACTAGTAAGAAACCAGAGCTCTGAGTTACACAGCTGGAAAGAAATGAATTTTCCAACAACATAAATGAGCTTGGAAGTGGGTTCTTTCTTCTTTAGTTGAGTCTCCAGATGAGACTGCAGCCCAGCTGACACCCAGATACAGCCTGTTAGACCCTAAGAAGAGGACTTGTCTAAACTATGCCTGGATTCTTCATCAGCAGACCTGTGAGAAGACAGATGCCTCTATATTTTAATCCTCTAAGTCTGAGGTAATTTGTTATGCAGCAATAGAAAATTAATAATCTGAGTTTAGCCTGAACAAATGGAGGGGCAAAGTCATGCTGCTATCTGGATCAAAGACACAGCTTGGCTCCCTCACTTCCTCCTCTGCTCCTGGTTGTAGTTTATCATATATTTACAATTTTTCCCTTGGTGACTTGCAATAATGAGTGGTTCCACCGTAGGTTGAAAGCCTCTCCCTCTTCAGTTATCATTTGAAGTCCTATCCAATTCCAAACATAGCAAATGAATCTTAAAAAGTAGAGGAGTAAAACTGTGGATAGATAGGATAGAAGCTAGGATTTTTTTAATGATAACTTTTTTTCTCATCATTACAAAATTAATATGTGTTCACTGTAGGAAGTAAATCATAATGGAGATGACTCATCCAAATCAACAGCACAAGAAATGTGCACTAATGCCCATTATTCCACTGGTCTTATGTATATATATGTATCCAAAATATGGCACCGTGGGTCCTTTAAAACCTATGTTTTTTTTGGCTGGGCACGGTGGCTTATGCCTGTAATCCCAGCACTTTGGGAGGCCGAGGCGGGCGGATCACAAGGTCAAGAGATAGAGACCATCCTGGCCAACGTGGTGAAACCCTGTCTCTACTAAAAACACAAAAATTAGCTGGGCGTGGTGGCACACGCCTGTAGTCCCAGCTACTCAGGAGCCTGAGGCAGGAGAATCGCTTGAACCTGGGAGGTGGAGGTTTCAGTGAGCCAAGATAATGCCACTGCACTCCAGCCTGGGCAACAGAGCGAGGCGCCGTCTCAAAAAAAAAAAAACCTATGTTTTTGGGGGCCAGGCACAGTGGCTCATGCCTGTAATCCTAGCACTTTGGGAGGCAAAGGGAAGAAGATCACTTGAGGCCAGGAGTTTGAGGTTACAGTGAGCTATAATTGTGCCACTGTACTCCAGCCTGGGCAACAGGGCAAGACCCTGTCTCTTAAAAACAACAACAAAACCTACATTTTTAAATTAGCAACATATCCTGCATGTTTTTCCAGTTATTTAGTATGTGACCTTAAACATCATTGTTAATTTTGTTACTATTCTGACATGGTATTTCATTTTACATATATGATTTAATTCATTTAATGAATCTGGAAAGGGACAGAATTTGAAGCAACTGTAAAAATGTCCAACATATTGGGCATTTGGGAAATTTTATTAAGTGGTCATCAATGTTACTCTGACCCACATTAGAATTTTCAGTTTTAATGAACATCACCTAGTGATCTTAATGCAGATTCTGATTCCAAATAAGACTCGGGTCTGGGGTGGAGCAACAATTCTTTATTGCTCTAAGCTTATAGCTGATACTGATGCTCTTGGTACTTGGACATACTTTGAGTAGGAAGAGACTATATAAGGGAGACACTAGAATCAACAGCCATAACTTGGAACTGAAAGTTTGGACCAGAGGAGATGCAGTAACAATGAAAGTTACAAGACAGTGACAGATATTTCAAAGGACAAACAAGAGAACTTCAAAACAAATTAAATATGGAGCATAAGTGTGACAGAAGATTTAAAAATTATCTCTGTTTCCTAAATTAGAAGACTTCAAGATTAGTGGTGCTATAGACAGAAATGTAGTCAATTTTAAAAGACTGGAATGAGGTTGATTTTAGCCATGTTGATTTTAATATAAGAATAGGTTATTGTTGTGGGTTAAGTTGTGTCCATCAGAAAGATATGTTGAAGTCCTAACCCCAGGTACCTGTAAATGTGGTTATATTTGGAAATAGGGCCTTTGCAGATGTAATGAAGTTAAAAGGAGATCATACTAGGTCAGGATGGGCCCTAAATCCGGTGACTGATATCTTCTTTTTTTTTTTTTTTTGAGACAGAGTCTTGCTCTGTCGCCCAGGTTGGAGTGCAGTGGTGTGATCTCGGCTCACTGCAACCTCTGCCTCCCAGGTTCAAGTGATTCTCTTGCCTCAGCCCCCTGAGAAGCTGGGATTACAGGTGTGCGCCACCACACCCGGCTAATTTTTGTATTTTTAGTAGAGATGGAGTTTCACCATGTTGGTCAGGCTGGTCTCGAACTCCTGACTTCATGATTGGCCCTCCTCAGCCTCCCAAAATGCTGGGATTACAGGTGTGAGCCACCGTGCCCAGCTGATATCTTTCTAAGGTGGGGACTGATATCTTCCTAAGATTTGGAGACACAAAGACACGCACAGGGAAGGCGGCCATGTGAGGATGGAGGCAGAGATTGGAGCAGCACAGCAGTAAGCCCAGGAGTAGCAAAGACCATCCACAACAACCAGAAGCTAAGAAGAGGCAGGGAAGAACAGTCTCCCAGAGACCTCAAAGGGACACCGATACCTGGATTTCAGACTTCTGTTATCCCGAACTGTGAGAGAATACATTTCTGTTGTTTTAAGCCGCCCAATTTGTGGTATTTATTATGGAAGTGCTATGAAACTGTTAGGTTGGTGCAAAAGTAATTGCGGTTCTTGCCATTAAAAGTAATACAGTTATCTGGCCGGGCGCGGTGGCTCACGCCTGTAATCCCAGCACTTCGGGAGGCCGAGGCAGGCAGATCACTTGAGGCCGGGAGTTCAAGACCAGCCTGGCCAACAAGGTGAAACCGCGTCCCTACTAAAAATACAAAAATTAGCCAGGCGTGGTGGCCCGTGCCTATAATCCCAGCTATCCTCGGAGGCTGAGGCATGAGAATCACTTGAACCCAGGAGGCAAAGGTTGCAGTGAACCAAGATTGTGCCACTGCCCCACCCCCCCAAAAATAAAAAAAATACAGTTATCTAATTGCTGACATTGTGAAAACAAATAGAAGTATGAGATTGGAGAACCTACTGGTCAGAGATAGAGATGCCAATTTTAGAAACTTTAGAATAAAAACTGTAGTTCAAGTTTAAATAGTTCAAGCCATAAAGAAAATAGGCATATATGGAGAAGAATTAACTGTATAACCTTGAAATCCCCTCCCAGTTAAGGAAACTGACTGTGAAGTATGGCAACCCCCCAAAGTCATTTAATGTCTCTAAGCCCCACTCTCCAATTCCGTATAAAAGAAGAGGCTGAATGAGACAAGCATTGAGTTGCTGTGCAGCTCTGTTGTTTTACATCCATCATTAAGCTTATACTTTGTCTAGACACTGGGAAGCTAAGAAGCAGTAAGAACAAAGTACAGAGTCTCTTTGGTGATCATGACAATAGGAATACCTTGTGCTGTGTCTTTCTGGGAGAGTTCAAAACACTTTTATCTATAATATACAATTAATCCCAACACCTTCACTCTGAAACAGAACAAGCATTATCATCATTAAAGGATAAAGAAACCAAGACTCGGGAGAGTGAAATGAAAAAGCTCCTTCAGTGTAATATATTTCCTGAATGAGACAGAATGCTTATCAGGAGAAAACCTAATGAAAATACTAAGAACATAGAACTACCAGCAAGAGACACATCACCTTCTCTCCCTCTCCCTCCTTCCCTTTTTCCCTCTTCCATATCTTCCTCCCTCCCTCCCTCTCTCCTCTAAATTTCTTTGCCCTTATTTGTAAAAATAGATTTTCATTACAAAATATTTAACACGTGACAAAGAGAAATAAGGGGTATGTTGGGTGACCAGGAAAATTGGTATTTTTCTTCCTTATATGTTTTTTCTTCCTCGAGTTAATGGATAAAGAAAAGTTGTGTTAGATACTCTATAATTTCTGTAAAGCTGTCAGTTTTCTCCAGTCTTCGAGGACTGGAGCAGTTATCAGTGGTGTTTTACTTAGGGTAAGAAACCGCAAGGCTGCCAAATTCATGTCGTGAGAGTTGAGCCTCATTTTGTTCTCTCGGAAAAACCAATTCTTAAGCTGTCTTACCCCTTTAGAAGAGACATTTCCAATGTGCTTCAACAAAGTATTAAAATTTTGCCTTTTCTTTACGTTACAGTTGCATTCTTTGTGGTGCTCTTACCTAGAAAGTTGAAAAACAAAACCACCAACATCAAATAGTCTACATTAAAACAGAAGCTCCACCAGCAACCCAAACTTCTTATTGGCAGTAAGCATCTTTAGAACAAACCACACTTAAAAATAATGGCGTACTTGGCACAAGTTGAATTGTGGACTATGTAGAGTTAAAAGTTGCTTATTTTAAAAAGCTGTCAGAGAGGAATTTTCATTCTTTCATTTGCCTTTGAAGAGTGACTAGCCTGCAGCAATCTCAGCTATATTTTTCCTCGGGGGCGACACAATAACAATCCCAAGTGACACACCTACTGAATGATTACAAATTGTGTTAGGCTGCAGGAACCTGAGACCCAAAACACAGGGGCTTCAACACTCTGTCACAAAGCCCCATCAGGAACTGGTTGCTTCCCAGCTGGATTTTCTAGCAGTACTTCCCTAGAACTACTCCACCCTTTTCCACACCTTGCCTGGGAAATATCAAAGACCAACAAACACTACCAAAGACAAAGATCGTAGTGTAGCTACCAATCAGTGAACGTGAACTTTTGCTTGAATGAACTCTATCCTTTTTTTTTTTGAGACAGTGTCTCACTCCTGTCACCCAGGCTAGAGTGCAGAGGTGCGATCTCTGCTCACTGCAGCCTCAACCTCCCGGGCTCAAGCAGTCCTCCCACCTCAGCCCCCTAAGTAGCTGGGCTTACAGGCGCAAGCCACCATACCCAGCTAATTTTTGTATTTTTTTGGAGACGAAGTTTTCCCACTTCAGTGATCTGCCCCCCTCGGCTTCCCAAAGTGCTGGGATTACAGGCGTGAGCACCACGCCTGGCCTGAATGCTGTACTTTCACATAAGCTGTAAAACAGGACAAGTGGTATCCTCATGTAGAACATGTAAAAACACACATGGGCAGTTTAACTGAAAAGATTATTCACTGTAACAGAGTCAACTGGCCAGGGCGGTGGATGTGGGAGACACTCTGAGGCCTCTGGACTAGATGATCTGTGAAGGAATGTTCTACTTCAGTTCTTTGACCAATGCCTCAGAGCAGGCATTTTATAAATATTTGCTGATGTGTGTATAAAAGCATTTGTACCTATACTTTACCAGTGGGAGGAGAATATTGGCAGTTAGAGTTTAATGAATGACGTCTTATACATTAGTGAACACCAGAATGGTAAGGGGTGTGGGTGGAGGGTAGGTGGGGACAGCTGAATTAAAAATAAGGAGAGGGGCTAGATCTGCTCTTTTTGCTTCAATACTTTATTCACTATAGTCATGCCAAGCCAGGTACACATCCTACTTTAAAGGGTTTTTGTAGTACCCCTAGTAATTTTCAGTAAATGTTAGCTATTATTATTGTTATTACTATTATTATTGTTATTCTAGAAATGGATAATGGGTTCAGAAGTCATGAAAACCAAAACCATATTTCCATAGCAAATGCGTGTATAAAGGCCCATGAACATTTTTTTTAAAAGCCACATACTTAAATGTATATATTCGATTTATCCAACTAACTTGGTGCCGTTCATGCCTGTGTCTTTTCCCATAATCTGAACTGCAGACACTTTGTAAAAGGTTCCCTGCCCCGGAATAGTTGTGCAGCATCAACTCTTGGGTAAATCTAAGAGGGACAGGCCTTTAATTGAGCTGACTTTCCAAGTCATTGAGCTGGACACTGAGGTAGGTTGAGCCATATTTGCTGCTATGAATAATAATAATAATAATAATAATAATAGCTATCATTTACTGAGAGTTTACCATGTGCCAAGTACTCCATTAAGCCCTTTATTTTCATTATTTTATGTAATCTTACAACAATCCTACTAAAATGTGCTATTATTACCTCTATTTTCACTATGAAGAAGCTGAGGCTCAGAAAGATTAAATATAATAATTTTTCTATGATCATTCTGGAACTGTATCATTTTCTGAGTGGAAGCAGACTGAGAAGTGTGGGCAAATTGAAAACAGTAGGACAGAGAGCTTCAACTGGATCAGAAGTATAATTCCAGGCATATCTCAGCTAAAATAGTCAGAGCAGGGGACTTTGAGAGATCCTCTGAAGCTCTAGAATGCCACAAGCTCCCAAATTTAGATATTCCTGGCCTCAGCTCAGCACAAGATGCCACGGCCTGGCCATGGCCCACTGCTGTGCTTAGATACTGAGCAGCCAGGAGCCATCCTTGGCTAGTTGATTCAAGAATCACCGTCAGTGGTTTGTATCTTCTTGGCTTCCTGAAGAGCCAGGCTTATAGTCTAACAATCATATTCATTGCAGCCAATCACAGCATTTTTTGGAGCTGCTCTTTCAATGTCACCTTCAGGTCCTGCATCACATTGAAAAAATGTATACATATTAATCTTTCAAGGTTGAATTAGACTCTTGGACCCACTCAAAGTCATTGAGATCTAAGCCTGATGAGAAAGGTGGAGAGCCAGCTAGGTAAATCATATTGAAACTAAATAACATTAGTCACAAAAATTAAGTAAGAAAACGTATTCTGAGGGCAACTTGAAAAGTGGAGAACTGAAGATGTTCAGAGTGAGGACATCATTACTGGGCTCTACGTGTACCCTCTCAGAGCTATCATTTGGGTGTGTAAGTCCCAGTAAGTGTGTTAAGCAATCACAGCGGATACTTAGTAATATTTTCTTATGGTCCTGTGGCATCTCTCACCAGCTAACTAAATGTCCAGGCTTAATAACTCTTGATTGGTATAAATCAACATTTACTAAGTGTCCGTTGAGTGACAATGAGCCAGTCACTCAATATGTTAACATATTTTTTTTCTCACAACAACCCTGTGAGGAACTTGAGATTATAATCCCATTTACCAGATCAGGAAACTGAAACCATGAGCAAGCCCTAAACTACCTATTTCCTCAGCAAATTAGTTTTTAAACGAAAGTGATGCTGAAGAGAATGCTTTCTTTCCACCATTCACAGTTGCTTCAGTCTTGGCTTTTCCAACCTCTCTCCAAGCAGAATATTTAGGGAAAACAGAACTTTCTCACTTCTAAATCAATCAAATGGCATACATATGTTATAACCTCTTCTCAAATCAGAGAATGAATTTTTTAGGCAAAAAAATCTAAAGTTGTTTTACTTCACAAATATTTATGAACTGTATTAGATTTCTTTACTTCTCTAAGAAATGACGAGAAATAATGTGATTTATTTTAGATAGGTTTTAAGATTATTTAAAAGCTCTTAACATTTAGAGGATAGTACCTGAATCACAGATTGTATATTATTCCCAAGTCTCATTAGAGTTTTCAAGGAGAAAGTCATCCTTATACCTACCAGCTAGTAGAGTATCTGCCAATAGAATTTATAGTGCAAGAGTGACCATTAACTCCTACATCTTTAAAGCACATTTCTCTTAGAGACCTTGACAGTTTAGACATAGGGCAAAAGCTTCATTTATTGACTTCTACTTGAAGAAGATGAAAAGGGTATTTTGAAAAGAAATAGTAATAAAAATAAAGGTTGAATCCTAAAAGTCTTCAAAGAGGAAGATGATAATACCATGCATATGGCAGTTAAATATATTTTTCCTTAGTATTAAATATTATATCATATTGAATGCCTGAATGTATTAACAAAAACATCCCTATGCCTTATCAAATCAGATGTGACACTATCTAAGGCAGTATTTTCAAACTAATGGTTACAACTCTGAAGCACATTGTTAAATCTATTTAGTGGGTCATGAGCAGCATTTTTTACAAAAAATGAATAGAATAGATTATTTTTGAAAATAAAAGACTAGAGTAAAATAGAATGTATCAGCCTGCATAACACATGGTAAAGTTTTATATTATGAATGTTAATTCCATAGGCATTACTGTTTCCTTATCAAATAGAATAGTGCTTGGATCGTAACAGGCAACAGAGGAATATTTGTTGCTAAATGAATGAATGAATGTGTATATATATGTGTGTGTGTATATATATATGTGTGTGTGTGTGTATATGTAGATATATGTATACATATGTATGTGCATGTGTGTATGTGTTTGTGTGTGTGTGTGTGTATATATATATATATATATATATAGTAGAGATTGGGTTTTGCTATGTTTCTCAGGCTGGTCTTGAACTCCTGGCCTCAAGTGATCCTCCCCTCAGCCTGCCAATGTGCTGGGATTGCAGGTGTGAGTCACCATGTCCAGCCTAATTTTTTATTAATCCTTTATACTAAATTATAATGTAAAATGTACTTCTTACTGTAGGACAGGCTAAAAACTTCGGAAAACTCTGTGTGTGTGTACATATCCATATGTATATATGAATATATATAGGCATATATATATACACACATACATGTATACACATACACATATACATATATAATACATAATAATTGCACATACATATATCTAGTGTTTTTGGACAAATTTCCTAGAAGCAGAGCTGAGATAGGCATTTTAGTGACATATTGAGAGAGTGCTGGCAGGAGACACCTGTAAGTCAGGGACATTAGCTGAATAAGACAGTGGAGAGAAAGCAAGGAAAAGCTGTGGTTTCAAAAGTCTAGCTTCCCAGCCTTCTCCAGGAAAGGCAGCTCCCATCAGCCAAGAGCAATTCCCATCCAGAGCAGTGGGCAGTGACAAGGCTGACTCCTCTAGGCGAATAACTTTTTATTCATTTAATCATTGAATACTTTTTGAGCGCCTACTCCATGCCCAGAACTGAGGGAAGACCTAGAGTCTGAACCAATCTCATAGAGATTATAGTTTACTAGATCAAAGTCCAATTGCAATTTTTTAAAAAAGGTGAAATATATATGATAGAACCCTTTGTAATAGGAAAAGTGGTTATTTCCATCATAAATCGAATTCCTCATATGACCTTCGAGTTTCTTTTACGCCTCAGTTTTCCTAGAATTTTAAACTTTCCACAATGAAGCCAGCACATGCATTTAAAATGAGGTGATATGCATGTGGAGTTATACATTGGGCTTGATTAGCAGCCTAAAATATACCAATATTTTTCAAAAATATGTAAAATAGGCTACAAGTTTAAAGTTTGCAATCATAAAAATAATTATATGAAGTGGCAAAAACCCTGTCAACTATGCTATTGATATGGAAATAAAAAGTTATATTTCTGAAGAAGAGAATTTAGCAGAATCTTAACAAAGCCAACCAAGCAAAACAATTTCTAATCTACTGCTGGATTCTACATAGTCTCCTAATTTTAAATGATGTTTTAAATATTTGGGTGATTAAAATACAAAGCTACAAAATCTGATTTTATGAGACTTGTGGAAATACATTAATACTAAAGAACAGTGAAAAAAATCTCACTTATTCTCATTCTTGCACTATCCTCATATTGTTTTTTTCAAGAGTGCATCAAAAATTTCTACCTTTCCAATATGAGTCCAAAATGCAGATTTAATCATGTCACTCATTGGCCCCAACACCCTCACTACCTCCAGCTTATATACAGTTTGGAACCAACCGACCTTTTTTTCTTTTTTCTTTTCTTTTGTTTTCTTTTTCAGACAGAGTCTTGCTGTGTCGCCCACGCTGGAGTGCAGTGGCCCTATCAGGGCTCATTGCAACCTCTGCCTCCCCTGTTCAGGCAATTCTCCTGCCTTAGCTTCCTGAGCAGCTGGAATTACAGGTGTGCACAACCACACCCGGCTAAGTTTGGTATTTTTAGTAGAGTCAGGGTTTCACCATGTTGGCCAGGCTGGTCTGGAACTCCTGACCTCAAGTAATCCGCCTCCCAAAGTGCTAGGATTACAGGCATGAACCACCATGCCCAGCCAGGAGACCACGCTTTGAACAGCAAAGTCTAGTACCTTGATTCTCAAACTTGACTGCATTTGGAATTACGCACCGATATCTAGGTCCCATCCCCAGATACTCTGACTTTTCTGGTATGAGGTGCAATGGATCATGGAAAGTTTTAAAACTCCGCAGTTGGTTCTAATGTATAACAAAGTTTAAGAAACATTGGTTTAATATATACCCCAGGTCTGATAATTAGGTCCTTGATTGTTCTACTTTGTGTGAGATCTAGTCTCAAAAGTCTACATAACATGATTATTGCCATTCTCACTTCCCCCTGCCTGGACCCCCACCAAATCACACACTGGAGCATTTCCTTGAATGGCTGGCAAAGATCTCCTAAATTTGGAACGTTTTCCTTGATGCTGATTATAGTGCCTGCTTGCCTGGATCTTTAAATCTGGGCTCTGACATTGTTGGCTCTGAGATTTCCTATCATGGCATTTTTCTCCTGCCCATCAAATATTTATTATATAGTGTTCTATAGCCACATAAGAAATATTTGATAGCATACATTTAAAAAGAATCATTCATTTATTTATTCAATTAAATCCTTTACCAAGTACCTATTATGTGTCAGGCAATGTAATAGAATCTGGGGATACGGCATTAAACAAAACAGACAAAGAAAAGCCCCTAGCCTATTGATAGCTATATGCTAATGAGACAGACGACTACAAAACAAACACGTATTTAGACTGAGCTTAAGTAGTGGTAAAAGTTATGAACAAAAATAAAATAAAAGGATAAAGAGCGACAGAGTCAGACATTTCACACGGGATGGCCTTAGTAGGACCTCCTATGCAGGAACCATTGGAGCAAGACCAAAATGAGGGTAGGGAAAAAGCACACACATCTGGAAGGAAGAAAATTTCAAACACAGGGAAGAAGGGCAAAGGCTCTGAGTGTGCAGCTTGGAGTGTTTAGGGTAGAGTAAGAAAGTTATAGGCCCGGCGTGGTGGCTTATGCCTGTAATCCCAGCACTTTGGGAGGCCGAGGCGGGCAGATCATGAGGTCAGGAGATCGAGACCATCCTGGCTAACGTGGTGAAACCCTGTCTCTACTGAAAAATACAAAAAATTAGCCGGGTATAGTGGCAGGCGCCTGTAGTCCCAACTACTCGGGAGGCTGAGGCAAGAGAATGGCATGAACCCGGGAGGCGGAGCTTGCAGTGAGCCGAAATCGTGCCACTGCACTCCAGCCTGGGCAACAGAGACTCCGTCTCAAAAAAAAAAAAAAAAAAGTCATTGTGGGCAGAGTTGAGGGAGCAAAGGGGCTATGTTAGGAGGTGAAAAGGTGGGCAGGAGCCAGATTAGGGACAGCCAGATCAGACATAGTAAGTTCTTTTACTCTAAGTGGGCTGGAAGTCATTGGAGGGATTTGAGCAAGGGATTTAAAAAGGATTGACTTGGCTATAATAGATTTTTTTATATACCAAAGTCTATTTGACAATGTTTGTCTAGCCTTTTCAATTGCTAACCTGACTGTGAATGTTTTAAGATATACTACAGAGGACGTTTATCAGACCAGATGGTTCTCCACTCCTTTCATATGTTTGATGGTTAGATAACTGTTCTTCAACTCTTTAGTCCCAATATACAGAGAGAAACCGTGAGCTTTTATATGGGCTGCATCTTTGTCAAATTCTACCTTGGCTTTTAAAATATAGATATGAGTGAATGGATGAGGTAATCTCTCCTTTAAAAGGAGTGCTCAAATATCTCACACATCCCATCTGGATGCCTAACAGGTATCTCAAACATAATATAGTCAGAAGAGAACATGCTGGGCGCAGTGGCTCATGCCTGTAATCCCAGCACTTTGGGAGGCTGAGGCTGGCAGATCACTTGAGGTCAGGAGTTCAACACCAGCTGGGCCAACATGGTGAAACCCTGTCTCCACTAAAAATAAAAAAATCTGCCAGGCATGGTGGCACACACCTGTAATCCCAGCTAATCAGGAGGCTGAGGCAGGAGAATCACTTGAACTGAGGAAGGGGAGGTTGAAGTGAGCCGAGACCACGTCACTGCACTCCAGCCTGGGTAACAGAGCAAGACTCCATCTCAAAAAAAAAAAAAAAAAAGAGAGAACCACCGATTTTCTCTACCAAATCTACTTCTCTTGATTTCAGTAAATAGCACCACCATCTAACCAGTTGTTCAGGTCAAAACTGAGTTGCCATCTTAGATTCCTCTCTCATCCTCATCTAACCCATCGTTAAGTCTTGTTGGTTCCACCTCCAAAATGTTTCATCAATTAACTACTTTCACCCTCTCTACTGCTACAACATTTATCTCTACCACCATTTGCAAGGCTAAGGGTAAGGTCAACCAGACACCCAAATCATGATGAAGGCGGTAGTAACATCAATGACTCTGGACTTCAAGGAGTGTTCTGGGCTACAGATATCATTTGAAAGACTTGTGGGTGCCAGTAGTATTTAAAGCCATAAGACTGTATGAGATAACCTAGGGAGTATATAAAAATAGAGAAAATGTTCCAGGCCCAAGCCCTGGAGCACTCCAAGAAAGAAGACTGTATAAGAGTCCCAGAGAGATAGCAGAAGAATCAAAAGAAAGTGGTATTCTGGAAGCCAAGGCAAGAGAGTGTTTCAAAAGGAAGAAGTGATCAATTGTGCAAAATACTTCTTATAGATTAAGATGAGGACTAATATTAACCACCGAACCCAATTAATCTCTTGCCCAGACTACTACAAAAGCTTCCTAATCTATCTTGCTGACTCTCATTAGGCCTCTTTACGGGATGTCTTCCACAAAAAATCCACAGTGATCTTTCCGAAGCTTAATCATATCAGAGCACTTCTCCACTTAAACCCTCCAACGGCTACCCATTGCAAGTGGACTTTAAAAAGGTAAAGTTACACATCATCTGGCTTCTGCCTGCCTCTCTGAATTTATCTCCCTCCGTGTTCCCCCCACTATGCTCCAATTATGTTAGCTTTAAGTTAGCTATCTTGTTTGTTTGTTTGTTTGTTTGTTTGTTTGTTTGAGATGGAGTCTCACTCTGTCACCCAGGCTGGAGTGCAGTGGTGCGATCTTGGCTCACTGCCACTTCTGCCTCCTGAGTTCCAGCCCCAGCCTCCGGAGTAGCTGGGATTATAGGCACACTCCATCACGTTTGGCTAATTTTGTATTTTTAGTAGAGACGGGGTTTCACCATGTTGGCAGGCTGGCCTCCAACTTCTGACCTCAGGTGATCCACCCACCTCAGCCTCCCAAAGTGCTGGGATTACAAGCATGAGCCGTCGTGCCTGGCCTATGTTAGCTTTAAGTTAGATTCTGTAGAAGACACACAATGTTGGTGGCCTATCCTTATCCTGCCTGGAGTTGAAGAGTTTTCAGCATTCTGACAGTTTCTCATCTTTAGCACTTTGTCTCTTTTTGTGTTTGCCTGAGGGCTTTCTTCAGGGGTTTGCTTGACCTCCACAGGCACAACCTAAAAGTGCTGGGGCTTAACACACAAGAATTATACTCAACCAGTGAGAAAGGGGAGAAGGCAGATACATAGCCTAGCCTCTTGGTCTCTGGTAGGATGATCTGGAGTTAAGTTCCAAGTGGTTTATCAAAGGAGCCCCAGGGCCCCAGGGGAAATAAGCCTCCATCATCCATAGCAGTAACTTACTTATAACATACCTTTTACTGGCTTTTCTCTCTCCCTGTTCGCCTTCTCCATTTCCTCTCTGGTGCTTCCTAGGGTGACTTCCCGAATAAACTACCTGCACTCGGTCTTTATCTCAGGGTCTATTATAAGAAATTCAAAGGAAGACACATGCCCAGCCTCTTCTCAGCCTCTAGCTTTTGCAGGTGCTCTGCCTTCGACTTAGAAAGCACTCCTCTCAAACCTTTGCATGTCATCTTCTTATCAGTGGATGTCTTAGTCCCTTTGGGCTTCTAGAACAAAATGCCAGAAACTAGTAAGCTTATAAACAACAGAAATTTGTTTCTCACAGTTCTGAAGGCTGGGAAGTCAAGGGTCAACGTGCAGACAGACTTGGTGTCTGGTGAAGAGCTATTTCCTGGTTCACAGATGGCACCTTCTAGCTATGTGCGCACAAAACAGAAGGGGTACGAGATCTCTCCTGAGCTCCTTTTATAAGGGCCCCAATCCCATTAATGAGGGCTCTTGTGACCTAATCACCTCCCAAAAGCCCCCACCTCCTAAGATATCACATTGGGGCATAAGATTTCAATGTGTGGATTTGTGGGGGGCACATTCACACCACAGCAGTGGGCTTTAACCTGAATGTTTCATCATTAAAGAGCTCCCTGTCTCTTTGGTTCAAGTAGCTTCCATCAGTCACTCTATCCCTGTTGCATCTTCTTTATAGCATCAGTCAGTGCTAAAAGTTATCTGATTTATCATTCCATGAGTTTATCAGCTGCCTCACTTCTTCCATCCTCACACTCAGCACATATCCCAGACACAGTCATGAGATACAACATTGTAAGAATTCCTTAAAGGCACAGACTGTCTCTCAGCTTCCTTGCTCAGCCCCTAAAACTGTCCGGACTAGAGGACCCAGTCAACATTTGTAGACTGGCTGACCTAAGGCCTTGCTTCTCATAGTGGGGTACGTGTACTCCTCCCCTGGCTGCTCGGTGTTACATCAGAGAGTCTGTATTTACATATCCAAGAAGCATAAAATATAACACATCTTCTAGAAACATAAATTTGATCAGAAACAAAGTGTATATATATGTGCACATTTGTGTATGGGTGTAGGAATGTGTATGTGTGTGTGTATGTATGTAGGAAATACTTAAATCATTTACTTTTTAATAATTAAATTTGTATTTTTAAATTTAAACAAACATATCTTATGGAGTAACATGGGAGATTCTCATGGGCTTTTATGATAAAATAAGTGTTCACTGTCCCTTGCTTTAGGGGTACTTTGATGGGAAAGTCTAAAAGCCTTCCTCGGAGGGACCCATACTCTAATTGGAAAAGGGAGGAAACTCTAATGGGAATGGATGGCTACACAAACTGTCCCTATTTTTTTTTGCTAAATTTTTACCCTGTTCTCGGGAGCTTTAAAGCCATTACCCATACGTCCCCATTTTCTGGCCCAGTTTTCCCCAAACTGAGCTCGCCAGAACCATTAATTTATGTTCTCTAGAGATTAACGAAAATCTGTACTCAAATAAGACTGGAAACAGTAGATTAAACCTCCTTAGAGCCTTTAATAAATGCTAATGTGCATTTTCATATAACAAAGAAAAAGACTGTGTAATATACTCTTCTTCAAAATTTATTTGACCCTATAATCCTTTTCAGAGTTTGTTGTTGGTGTTGTTCAAACAGAGTCTCGCTGTGTTGCCCAGATGGGAGTGCAGTGGTGCGATCTTAGCTCACTGCAAGCTGTGCTTCCCTGGTTCAAGCAATTCTCCTGCCTCAACCTCCCGAGTAGCTGGGATTACAGGCATGTGCCACCACATCTGGCTAATTTTGGTATTTTTAGTAGATTTGGGGTTTCACCATGTTGGCCAGTTTGGTCGGTTGTTCTCGAACTCCTGACCTCAAGTGATCCACCCGCCTCAGCCTCCCAAAGTGCTGGGATTACAGGCGTGAACCACTACAGCGGGCTTGTTGTTTTTCAAGTTGGGAAACACTGCACTGACCCAAAAGGAATAGGATGGTATTCCAACCCTGAGCACGTTTCCAGGTCAGATATCCTGCAAAGTGCTTTTCATAGGAGCTTGTATACCTGTGAGGTAAAGGAATAATTATTCCTTTCATCTTCAAAAAAGCCTTCCAGGTAGGAATTATAATCTTCAATTTCTGAAGAGAATACTGAGAAGTGAAATAATTTGACCCAGCTTCCACAGCTAGTAGGTAGTAAAAAGAGGATTTGAAACCGTGTTGATCTGGTTCCAAGGGCCCTTTCTTCCACTTAGCACAGCTGAAAAACAACTGAAATGTTCAGAAGGAGCTTCTGCTGAAGCTACTAAAGAAAAGGATTTCTAGATTTCTAGATGTTCTCAAAAATAACGAATGTAGCAAAGGGGGTGGGGAATAAATATTTAATATTTTAAATGATTGCTCATTTCAACTGATCTTTTTACTTATTATTTGTAAAATATTGTTTTATATTCTTAGAAATAATTATTTTTAGACAATTGCATGGAATTTTGAAGAAACAGACATTTCTGTTTGAATGCACTGTATATAATCAGTCCATACATGATTCAATACATGGAAAACAGAAAATTTTTTCTGTGGCAAGATTTAAGAGATTAATCATACACATTTCTGAAGCAATTATGAACATATTAACTTAAAATTCAGCATACCATACGCCTAGTGAATGTCCAGTTTGTGGGCCTAAGGAAGCATACTATAAAAGGTATTACATTTGTCTGACTAACAAGTAGACATTGACTAGGTAAACTTTTTGTTGAATTTGAATTGGGACTTAAATATAGAGTCATTCACCATGTAACTGTGGTTTGGTCAATGACAGACTTCATATACCGTGTTGGTCCCATTAGATGATAATGGGGCTGGAATTACATCCAACTTACTCTCAGAGACCACGCAAGCAAGAAGAGAGTAGAATAAAATCTGTAAAGTGGTGAGAGAAAAAAAAACTCACCAACTTTGAATTCTGTACCCTGCAAAATTATCCTTCAAAAGTGAAAGAGAAATAAAGACTTTCTTTGGCAAACAATAATAGAAGGAAATTGTTACCATTAGACCTGCCTTGCAAGGAATGTTCTTTAGCGAAAAGGAAAATAAGAAAAGGTCAGAAACTCAGATCTACATAAAGAAAGGAAAAGCATTAGGGAAGCAATAAGTGAAAGTAAAATAAAAACTTTTATTTTTCTTCTTCTTAATTGATCTAACAGATAACAGTTTGTTCAAAACAATAATAGCAACAACATATTTGATTGTGTATATGTATGTATATGGCTATTTATACTTGTATAAGTGCGATAAATAACAGCTATAATAAAAGCAATGAGAGGGAGAAATTAGAATTATTTTAGTATTAAAAGGAACTCATACTACCCTAGAAATGACGTAATGTTATTTGAAAGTGGACTTGGATTAGTTGTAAATATGTATACTGCAAACTCTAGGGCAGCCACTAAAAAAAAACTTTAAAAAGAAGTATAACTGATATGCTCATAAAGGAGAGAAAATGGAATCATAAAAATTATTCAATTAAAACCACAAAAGGCAGAAAAAGAGTGGAAGACAAAAACAAGGGCACAGAACAAGGGCAGCAAGTAGAAAACTAACCTGGGCACATAGTGAAACTCCATCTCTACAAAAAATACAAAAATTAGCCTGGCATGATGGTGTGTGCCTATAGTCCCAGCTACTTGGAGAGCTGAGGTGAGAGGATCACTTGAGCCCAGGAGTTCAAGGCAGCAGTGAGCCATGATCGCCCACTGTGCTTCAGCTTGGGTGACAGTCAGACCCTGTCTCAAAAAGAAAAGAACAGCAGCAAGGCCCAAGACCCAGTTCTATGTTCTCTGCAAGAAAGTTACTTCTTTTATTGTTGCTGTTGTTGTTGTTGTTGTTTGAGACAGAGTCTCACTGTATTGCCCAGGCTGGAGTGCAGTGGTGCCATCTCAGCTCACTTCAACCTCTGCCTCCCAGGTTCAAGCCATTCTCCTGCCTCAGGCTCTCAAGTAGCTGGGATTACAGGCACCCACCACCATGCCTGGCTAACTTTTGTATTTTTAGTAGAGATGGCGTTTCACCATGTTGGCCAGGCTGGTCTCGAACTCCTGACCTCAGGTGATCCATCCACTTCAGCCTCCCAAAGTGCTGGGTTTACAGGCATGAGCCACCGGGCCCCACCAGAAAGTTCCTTTAAATATAAAGATACATATAGATTAAAAGTAAATGGATGTAGGCTGGACACAGTGGCTCATGCCCATAATCCTAACACTTTGGGAGGTCAAGGCAGGAGAATTGCTTGAGGCCAGGGTTTCAAGATCAGTATGGCCAATGTAGTGAGACTCCATCTCTACAAAAAAAAAAAAAAAGAAAAAAAGAAAAAAAAATGAAGGTATACCACACTAACAACTAACATTAATCAAAAGAAAACAGTAGTAACTATATTAATCTCAGACAGAGCAGATTTCAGACCAACGAAAGTTATTAGAAATAGAGGACATTACATAATAATAAAGGGGTCTATTTTTTCCAAGAAGATATAACAATCCTTAACATATATGCACCTAACAACAGAATGTAAAAATATATGAGACAACCTCTTTCACTTCACAGCATAATGCTGTGGTAACTATTTCACAATCAGTAGTTTCTGCAGATTATTTATACTCACTTTAATTTAACCCAGGATGCTAGATTACCTACTAACTAAATAAGGAGGAATCTGTGCAATTGATGGCACTTCTTCTTGCACGTAAATAAAATACATTGAGTATTATAGAGCGGATGACATGGTTAAAATGAGTAGACTCCTCGTCTGGTCATTTGATTTTAGTTGATTCGGTTCATGGGGACTCTGGCTAAGGAACATATTTCAAACTCTTGGTAGTATCCTCCTGATAATCTTAGTAGTAGTCTCTCTGGTGCGCTGTATCCTCTCAAAGTTTTAAATGTTTCCATACAGCCATCTGCCTAACGTCAAATGGTATCTCTCCAGCTGGAAAAACAGAAACTCAAAGAAAACACATGATAATGAGGAGGCCACCATTGCCTATAAATGGTATGCTGAGACCAGAAACCCAAAATGATGGTAACTAAGAGTAGACCTGATGCCCTAAATTTTGGTCATGCTCTCACTTGGGTGAGAGAAACCTGGATGAGCATGACCAAAAGGGAGAAATTGTCAAATAAAAAATTATAGGGCCAGGCGCCGTGGCTCACGCCCGTAATCCCAGCACTTTGAGAGGCCGAGGCAGGTAGATCATGAGGTCAGAAGATCAAGACCATCCTGGCCAACATGGTGAAACCTCCCCCTACTAAAATACAAAAAATTAGCTGGGTGTGGTGGCGGGCGCCTGTAGTCCCAGCTACCTGGAAGGCTGAGGCAGGGGAATCGCTTGAACCTGGGAGGCCGAGGTTGCAGTGAGCCAAGATGGCGCCACTGCACTCCAGCCTGGCGACAGAGCAAGACTCCATCTCAAAAATAAATAAATAAATAAATAAATAAATTATAGAAGCCATTGTTTCGGACTAAGCTCCTATACTAGACCCCAACAGACCAGGCTAAAAATCAAAATGAAGTCACTCATGCTAAAGTTCCACATTACCAGACCTAAACTGCTATCCAACCTTCCAAAAATCAGGAGCTAGAGAGCACAGCCGATTTCCCAGATAGGGCAGTTTAAATCTCCAATTGACATGAAAATAAAGTTTCCTTTGCTTTAGTCCTTACTAAAAAACAGTAGCCTAAAAGGAAGTAACCTGATGTTAACTAATTAGTTATTTTTCTATTGTTCTGTCTTCCTGTTCCTGCCCTACAAGAAACAATTTTGAAAGGATTAATGTATTCTTTGTTCTTTGCTTCTGCTTTCTTTAGCCCTTCTCTATCTATAAAGCCAAGCTTTTCTTCTCAGCTCATTGGAACACTAATTCTATTTATGGAATGAAGTGTTGCCTGATTCTAGAATCACAAAGTCAATTGAGATCTTTTTAAAAATATATATGAGGAAAAATCGACAGAACTGCAAGGAGAAATAGATAATCCACTATTACAGTTGAAGACTTTAACACCCCTGTATCTGAAATGGACACATCCAGTAGGCAGAAAATCAGTAGGTGTTTTCAGGATGATACTGTACAGTGCCATCAATCAACTAAATATAATCGACATCCATAAGCTACTTTATCCATCAATACCACTGTACACATTCTTCTCAAACTCACATTGGAATATTCACCAACAGAGACCACATTCTAGGTCATAAAACAGACCTTAACAAATTTATGAGAATAAAAATCATACAGTATATGTCTGATCTTAGACCAAAAGGGAATTAAACTGAAAATCGATAACAGAAAAATAGCTGGAAAATCCCCCAAAAAACTTAGAGATTGAACAAGCAGATTTCTACGTAGTACATGTGTCAAAGAAGACATGTCAAGAGAAATTTACAAATACTTGGAACTAAATGAAAATGAAGACAAAGTTTTCAAAATTTGTGGGATGCAGAGAAAGTAGTGCTCAGAGGGAAATTTATAGCATTGAGTGCATATATTAGGAAAAAGGAAATATCTAAAATCAATCACCTAAGCTTCTACCTTAGGAAACCAGAAAATGAAGAGCAAATGAAATCCAAAGTAGGCAGAAGAAATGAAATAATAAACATTAGAGCAGAAATTAATCAATAAATTAAAAATAGAAAATTAGTATGAAAATCAACAAACCAAAATCTGGTTTTCTAAAAATACCAATGAAATTGATAAGCCTTTAATTGGACTAACTAGGGAACTAAAGACAGAAGACACAAATATGATAAATAAAAGAAAGTACATCACTACAAATCCCATGGATATTAAAACGATGATAAAAGAATACTATGCAGCCTGGCCAACATGGCAAAACCCCATCTCTACTAAAAATACAAAAAAAAAAAAAAATTAGCCAGG
Source organism: Pongo pygmaeus (assembly GCF_028885625.2). Taxonomy (NCBI): domain Eukaryota; kingdom Metazoa; phylum Chordata; class Mammalia; order Primates; family Hominidae; genus Pongo; species Pongo pygmaeus. The sequence goes on along the minus strand of NC_072373.2, from coordinate 148,497,734 downwards.
TATGGTGGTGGGCACCTGTAGTCCCAGTTACTTGGAAGGCTGAGGCAGGAGAATGGCGTGAACCCGGGAGGTGGATCTTGCAGTGAGCTGAGAACGTACCACTGCACTCCAGCCTGGGTGACAGAGCGAGACTCTGCCTCAAAAAAAAAACCAGAAAAACAAAAAAACAAAAACAAAAAATTAGCCAGGCATGGTGGTGCACGCCTGTAGTCCTAGCTGCTTGGGAGAATGAGGCACGAAAATCACTTGAACCCAGGAGGCAGAGGTTGCAGTGAGCTGAGATCATGCCACTGCTCTCCAGCCTGAGTGACAGAGCAAGACTCTGTCTCAAAAAAGAAAAGAAAAAAAAAAAAAAAGACCAATTCCTTCAAAGACACAACCTGCCAAAACTCATACAAAAAGAAATAGTAATTTGAATAGTCCTATATCTATTAAAGAAATTGAATCAATAATTAATAACCTTCCAAAACAGAAAGCACCAGGCTCAGATGAATTAACTGGTGAGTTTTACCAAACATTTAAGGAAAGATATTACAAGAAAAAGAAACTACAGACAAATCTCTCGCATGAACCAAGATGCAAAAATCTTCAACAAAATATTGGCACACCAAATCCAAAATGTACAAAGAGAATTCATACCAAATCAAGTGGGATTTATTCCAGGTATGCAAAACTGATTAAACATTCAAAAATCAATTAATATAATAATCACATGAATGGGTTAAGAAGACAAATCCCATGATCATGTCAATAGATGCATAAAAAAATCTGACAAAATTCACCACCAATTCATTATAAAAATTCTCAGTAAACCAGATGTAGATAGGAACTTCTTTAATTTGATGAGGAATATGAAAAAGAAATCCTACAGCTAACATCTTACTTAGTGGTGAGAAACTCAAACCTTTCTCACCAAGATCAGGAATAAGGCAAGGGTATCCCCTGTCATCTCTGCTTTTCAATATCATACTGAAAGTCATAGCAAATGCACTAAGACAAGAAAAGGAAATAAAAAGTATACAGATTGGGAGGGAAGAAATAAAGCTGTCTTGTTCATTGATGACATGGTAGTCTATGTAGAAAATCCAAAAGATCTGACACACACAAAAAGACTTCCCGGGACTAATAAGTGATTATAGCAGGGTTGTAGAATACAAGGTTAACACACAAAAGTCAATCACTTCTCAATATACCAGCAATGAACAAGTGGAATTTGTTTTTGTTTGTTTTTGAGACAGGGTCTCGCTCTGTTGCTCAGGCTGGAGTGTGGTGGTACAGTCATGGCTCACTGCAGCCTTGAACTCCTGGGCTCAAGCAATTCTTCTGCCTCAGTCTCCTGAGTAGCCAGGACTACAAGTATGTGCCACCATGCCTAGCTAATTTTTATTTTTTAGAGATGGGGTCTCACTATGTTACCCAGGCTGGTCTTAAGCCCCCAGACTCAAGCAATCCTCCTGCCTTGGCTTCCCAAAGCTGTGGGATTATAAGCGTAAGCCACCATCCCCAGCCACAAGTGGAATTTGAAATGAAGAACTCAATAGCATTTGTGTTAACACTCCCCAAAATTAAATACGTAGGTGTAAATGTAACAGCATATGTACAAGATCTATATGAGGAAAACTACAAAACCCTGATGAATGAAATCAAAGACAAACTAAATAAATGGAGAGAGATTCCATATTCATGGATAAGAAGACTCAATATTGCCAAGATGTCAGTTCTTCCCAACTAAATCTATAGATTTAATGCAATCTCAATTTGTCAAAATAATTCTGGCAAATTATTTTGTGGATATCGAAAAACTGATTCTAAAGTAACCAACATAATGTTGAAGGAAAAGAACGAAGTTGAAGGACTGATTCTACCCAACCTCAAGACATACCATAAATTTACATTAATCAAGACACTGCGGTATATATAGACAAATAGATCAAAGAAACAGAATAGAGCCCAGAAATAGACCCACAGAAATATAGTCAACTGATCTTTCCTAGAGGAACAAAGGCAATACATTGGAAGAAAGTCTTCTCAACAAATGGCGCTGGAATATCTGACATCTACATGTAAAAAATGAATGTAGACCCAGAGCATACACCCTTTACAAAAATTAACTCAAAATGGATCATCAATCTAAATGTGAACCACAAAACTATAAAACTCCTAGAAGATAACATAGGAGGAAATTTGATGGCATTGGGTTTGGAAACAACTTTTTAGAAGGAAAAACAAAGATATAATCTATGGAAGAAAAAATTGATAAAGTGGACTTCGTTAAGATTTAAAATTTCTGCTTTGCAAAAGACACTGGCTACAGAATGAAAAGAGAAGTCACAGACTGGGAGAAAATATTTGTGCAAGATGTATCAGATAAAGAACTGTTACCTAAAATATACAAAGAACTAAAATTCAACAATAAGAACACAAACCCGATTTTAAAATGGGCCAAAGACCTTAACAGGCACCTCCCCAGAAAAGATATACAGATGGCAAATAAGCATATGAAAGATGTTCCATGTCATGTGTCATTATTATACATTCATCCAAACCCATAGGGGGTACAAGACCAAGAGTGACCCTAATGTAAACTATGGACTCTGGGTGACAATGTGTCAAGGTAGGTTCATCAGTTGTAACAAATCTACCACACTGGTGCAGGATGCTAACAATGGGGAAAGTTACACATGTGGGAGTATAGGAGGGTATATGGAAAATCTCTGTGCCTTCTATTCAATTCTGCTGTGAACCTAAACCTGCTCTAAAAAAATAAAATTTATTTAAAAACAAAAATCACTTAGACCCCTTATAGCTCTTACATTCATGTATTGTTGATAGGTTCACTGACATATAGTTTTACCATATGTGATGTAGTCCATTGATTGGTATTTAGTTGTGTCTTATTTTTTTTTTCAGAATATATTTGATTTTCAGAAGTCTTAGCAATTAAGTATTAATAGTTGTACTGTGCATTTTCTCTCTTTTTAAATACATGAGTACAGGCTGGGCATGGCGGTTCATGCCTACAATCCCAGCACTTTGAGAGGCAGGACTATTGCCTGAGGCCAGGAGTTCAAGACCAGCCTGGGCAACATAGCAAGATATGTCTCTACAAAAAATAAAATAAAAGTTATCCAGCCATGGTGGTGCATTCCTGTAGTCCTAGCTACTTGGGAAGTGGAGGCAGGAGGATCAGTTGAGGCCAGGAGTTGGAGGTTACAGAGAGTTATGATGGCACCACTGCATTCCAGCCTGGGTGACAGAGTGAGACCCTGTCTCAAAAAAAAAAAAAAAAATCAATTAAATGCACGAGTACATTACAATAAAAAATTCCAGCATTGCTTTCTAAATTATTCCTCAATCACTACCTTCAATCCCAGAGGTAGAGGCCATCATCATTATCCAGTTTGAGTGTGTCTTCCAGAATTTTTCCATGCATGTCCATGCATATATGAACATATATAAGTATATCTATATCCTAGGGGTTAAAGGAGAGAAGCGCCTTTTTTTAACTTCACAATAGTTATTAGCTATCTTTCCATGACAATGTATATTGATTGTCCATATTCTCTACAACTGCTACCTAGTGTGTCATGATATGAATGTACCTTATCTTGTGAGTCATTCTTCACTTGCCGGACATTTAGGTGATTTCTTTTCCATACTTCCCCCCGCTAATAAATATTGATGCATTGCACATCTTAGCATATATCTCTTTGGTCATATGTATGACTCTCCTTTCATAAGATATTGAGATGAAATTTAATTTTAATATACTGCCAAGTCATCATCCGAAGTTACGGTACCAATTCACTCTTCCCATCAGCAAAGCATGAGAGATTTCCACACTCTAGCCAATACTTGATGTTATCAAAAAACTTAAGTCACTCTAAGGGGTAAAAATGTTATTCTCATTCATATTTTTACTGATTCTTGTATGTACTAGATCTTCTCACTCATCGCAGTGTCCTTCCCAACACCCATATGGCCTCATGACCTTTGTGGGGTTGTTTGTTTTCAGTGCTCTTCCCTACAGCTAATTGTTTGCTCAGAAAAAAATCTTATATCACTTGTCTTAATGCAAATTTAAGTCAAGTGGTTACTATTCCTGCAGATATTTACATTTCAAACCTCATCTCTAATTGCAGAATAAGAGAGTGTACCAGCAATTTAAATAATCATATAAGAGAAAAATTATTTCTTGGACTAGGAGGTTTTCTCAGCTCCAGATATCACACTATTGAATAAAGGCCCTGGTCATGACCCACTAGGAGTGACTTCATGGGTGGGAAATCATAACATTCTGGTTAGAAAACATTTGTTTATGCTAATTGCTCCTCAAATAATCTCAATATCAGAGGATTCTTCAAGTAGCAAATGTGCTAAGCTCTGTTCTGAAAGGCAGTGTGGTATGGCTGTGGAGGGAAGATGAGATACTAGAGTTCTGCAACAAAATTCATTCATATTAATTAACAGGAGCCATATGGAGGCATGGTTGTGTATTTATGGATCAGAAATATTTTCCTCCAAGTTTATGTGTGGAATCAGACATCTCAACCAGTCAGTAGGTCCTTTCTTGGAATAATAGAGGTCTTCCTATTTTTTCATCAGCAAATATATTGCCTCTGAGGAAGGTCTTTGAGACTAGGATTCATTTTGAAGAAATGTCTGACATAGGCCCTGCCATGCCAGCCTCTCTTGGCCTCGATTTTCTTATTACTTAAATGAAGCTAAAATGCCTTCACCAGCCTTACAGGACAATATGAGATTAAAATGTTATGCCTTATGTGAATGTACTTTTATCAACTCTAAAGTGGAGGCTGTAATTATTAAGTAAGTCAACAAGCAAAACAACATTTTCAGCACCTATGTGCCTGATACTCATATTTATAGTCACAAAGATCTTGTGAGAATAAATATTATTGTTCCCAAGAGAAAGTATCAGCTCAAAGAAATTGAGTTTCATGCTCAATGTAAATTTGGCACTAGCAAAAAAAATTCAAACAAAATCTTTCTGAGTCTAAAATCTAGGTTCTTCTCAGCATATAATCTGCCTTCATCCTTTGACAGTATATCACACATAGTAGGTACTTCATCATTGTATCTCAAATGAATGCAAAAAGGAAAGTTTACCTTGTGTTTGAATGCAGAATTTTGAATGTGATGAGATTTCACCTTATTTAAATATGCAGGTTATCTAAGCCATAATTATCAACACAGATTGAGCATCCCTAATCTGAAAATTTGAAATCTGAAATGCTCCAAAATCTGAAACTTTTTGAGCCCCAACATATCCCACAAGTGGATAATTCTACACCTGACCTCATGTGCCATGTCGCGGTGAAAACGTAGTGGCACAACAGTTTATTCAGTGTCCTCAGCGGAAAATTAAAATTACCTTCAGGTAATTTTACATACCTACAGGCTATGTGTATAAGGTGTATATGATATATAAACGAATTTCATGTTTAGGCTTTGGTCCCATCCTCAAGGTATCCCAAAAATCTAAAACACTTCTGGTCCCAAGCATTTCAGATAAGGGATATTCAAGCTTTATTAGTCATAATGCATAATAATTTAAGGTGCACTCTCAACAAGACAACATTGGGGGGTAATGTATCAGAATTTTGACTTACAAAATGGATGGTAGAACTGACTAAACAGGAAGTTGCTATTCCATGCAGTTTCCCCAGGCTGGTGCCAGTACACATTCTGGGAAGATGCGATAACAGCACATTTTACATCTTTATGTGTTGAAACCAATAAATCTTAGCCCTTCCAGAAGCACGGCCCTGTTTTAGGGTAAAATGGCAGTCACTGATCTATAATTCAGCTCTGACTTAACTTTCTGCCTTTTTTCTTTTCAGGCAACCTCCACCTATTTAGATGTGGGTCACTAGGTGGCAAAATGCAAAGAAAACCAAATGTGGGAGATGATAGGAGCAGCTGATAAACATGTATTTTGGGATTTCTCCTTTTAAATAGAGTCTGAAAGAGAGGGATTTTATAATAAATGCTGGTTTATATCCAAGAGCCAGCAATGACATCAGAACCAAGAGGCTATGGCTGTTAACTTAGAGCTGAACTAAGAACAACCTTCCTATCAGCAGTGACTGTTTCATGCCAACTCAGAGGATTAGAACCACAGGGCAAAGAATCTGACTCCCTCATTTTATAGATTGGAAATTGAAGTCCTGACAGGGGACACAGCTGGGATTCAAACTCACAACTCTAGGCTCAGAGATCTCTGCTCCAGTGTGCTGCCTTCTGCTACCTACCTCCTTTTCAGCAGCAGCTCTTCACCATCGAGTGCATTGACATGTTGGAGCCTAAAGGTTTATAAATCCTCTCTGTTTACTGCAGCAAAACAAGGAAAAGACTTATCTTTCTTCTCCCAGAACATCGGGCACAAAATCATGCCCAGATGCCATGGTTAATTACAGTTAAAATGTAATGCCACGAGAACGGATTGCACTAGACGGGAGAGGGGATTGAAGAGTTCATGGGTTCCAAAGAGAATAAAATTTCTGATCCTGCTTGAAGGATGGGTTAGCTTCGCACAGCTCTTAGCATATATGTGACATAGTGACATTTCTATAAAGCCTCAGATTTCATTCTAACCAACCCATTTGGTAATAGTGGAGAAGAGGCTTCCTAGCCTGAAATAACTGAGAAAAGACATTTAAAGGTATAATTTAAATATGAATGAAAGCAGGTTTCAGGGAGCATATCAGCTCTGCACTCCCAGGGACTTTAACTCAGCTTACTGGACAGGACAAGTGTCTACCTTCAGAATCCTTTGGACACTTGGAACCGGAGAGTGCTGTGCAGTATCACAGGGTTTGCCCAGACCAAGTATTCCAGCTCAGGCATTAAAATCATGCCAGGGTGGCGAAGGCAAGCCAGGAGATCATTTTTATTGACACCAGGCAGTTAACAATCTCAAACTAAATCACCAAAGAAAGGAAGTTCATTTTGGAACTCTCCCACATTTTCCAGACTTCTTCCCTCTTCTGGAATACCCTACCTCTCCTCACCCAAGTATCTAGAGCCCTAAGGCCTCTACCATCCCAGTCAAAGGTATTCCGCATTTCACCTAATCCCACCTCTTCTAGAACTACCCTATCCCAAAGTGTACCAAAAACCTCTTCTTGCTGCTTTCACTGCAGGAGATCTCAAGTGAGATTATCTGATTCAAAGAATTTGCAACAGGGTGAAATCACTGAGAACCTCTATCAACTTGTTTTTCCTATCCCCAAGGACTTACATTTTAAAAGGTCTGTTATCTTATCCCAAGGGAAATCTTTTAATGTGGAAAAGTTATTTTTGAGCTGAGGCCCTAGGCTTCTTGGGCACTACCTACTCCCAACACCAGTCCTGACTCGGGTGCACTAAATGGTTGATTTCCATCTCCATTTCTATTCTCCCGGAATATCTTGTTTCTTTTACTCCACCTCAACTGGATTGTCTTCTCATTTTTAAAAGAGGTTTACGGGAAAGCTAACAGTTAACCCTTTCTGGGTCTGGACTTCCTGCTAAATACAAGTATTATTTACTCCTTCTTTCCCACAACCCCTGAGGGAGCTTTATCATGATTCCCATTTTAGAGAAAACAGGCTCGGAGGGGTTAAGTAATTTGCCCAAGGTCATGATGAGGAGCACAGCTGTGAGTCAAACACACTCTCAGCCACTGCATCTGATGGAAAAGCACTGACTCCCATCAGAAGGCTCACATCTAAGTTGTAGCTCCGCCACTGAGGAAAGATGATCACTCACTAACTGTCTTAATCTTTCTAAAACTCCTTCCTTATCCATGAAATAGGGAGAAAACAGTAGTATCATGCTGGGCTAAGGTGAGAATTAAATGTAAAATCAATTTATACAATTATACCAAGTTTGTGGGGTTATTTCTGGGTGATAAAATTATGGTGCCTATTCTTTAAAAAAAAAAAAAAAAAAAAAAATCACCTCCCTGAAGGGAATTTTATTTCAGTGTATATGTGAATTCTACAAAAGATGGACTTGTAATAAATGATAGTAAACTGGGACCCTTTCTATCTTGTTCTTCACTCAGCCTCTCAACAAATTCTGTTAAATAAATGAATGATTGACTTTTGCTTGGAAAACAGAGAAGGAACATGGCAGGTGAAGGAAGAAGGCTTTGTTAATTGAAAAATTGTGGGCCGGGCCCGGTGACTCACACCTGTAATCCCAGCACTTTGGGGGGCCAAGGCAGGGAGATCACAAGGTCAAGAGATTGAGACCATCCTGGCCAACATGGTAAAAAAAACCATCTCTACTAAAAAAACATAAAAGTTAGCTGGGCATGGTGGCACATGCCCATAATCCCAGCTACTCGACAGGCTGAGGCAGGAGAATTGCTTGAACCCAGGAGGTGGAGGTTGCAGTGAACCGAGATCATGCCACTGCACTCTAGCCTGGCAACAAAGTAAGACTCCATCTCAAAAAAAAAAAAAAAGAAAAAAAGAAAAGAAAATTTGTCACTGTTATGAGTTTTACATGTGACGATCAAGCACTATGGAGCTAAGTAGTAGCAAGATGTATTCAGACATCACGCTAAAATGAATGAAATCTTGTATTAGATTTTAATAGGTCAACAAAATTTTTAAGATTTTTTACTTAAAGACCTATTTGGCACCATTTAGGCTTGCTAGTGCTACCTTAATCCTACTTGAACTTTTGTACCTCATCTCCCAGACATTTGCAAGTCTTTTTAAAATTGGCCTTGTGGAGAGTATATTTGTTTAGTCCAGTTTCTTTCCCCGCCCCCACCTCCATTTTCTATTTGCAGTTTTTGCCCTCCCTCTTGTACCTGGCATGTTTCCCAAGAAGTGCTTCAGTTGCAAAGAAGGAAAATACTGACAGTGCATAATTTAAATGAGAGAGATGTGCCATGCCACATTTTCATTAAAATTACAGAAAAATCCAAGCTGTGTGGAGTTTAAGGGAGATCAGAATAGAGTCCAAAGTGCTATCATTACATTTTGTAGTGTTTTTTTAGCTCAATAAAGCAGCTGTCCTATATTTGCAAAATAGCTTGGAAATTGTTGGTCGTAGAAAAGGAAAGATGCACACTGGGTTTTTTCTTTCTTCATTTCAGTTTACATTTTCTACTAGTTACAAGAATTAGAAAAAAAAATCAAAATGTATGATTCCTATCATCTCTAATAGCATTTAAGTATCAAACCAAGAATATGTTGAAAAGAGTTTCTAAAAGTAGATTGGAGCAGAGTCTTGCTAACAAACCAAAAAATTCTTACTCACAGATCAAATACTACGCTGGTTGATAAGTGTAATAAAACAATGGCACTTGCTTATAATGGTCTTTCAGTAAGCAAAATTTTCTGCGAACGTACACAAAACAACCAAATTAAAAGGTTATTCTTGAAAAAATGACCTGTAACAAATGTGGAGAATAAAGAATGCCAAAACAATACTATTTTTCTTAGCAATTGTAAGGTTTCACCACTCTTGAACTCAATCATCCTTTAGACCTACAGGAGGTTCATTATACTTTGGCATCAGTTCATTATATTTTGGTATAAGTTAGAATAACAGAATGCTCCTGTCAACCAGGAGATTTTGTTTGTTTGTTTGTTTGTGTTTGTTTTTAGAGACAGGGTCTTGCTCCATCACTTAGGCCTACGTGCAAGTGGTGCAATCGTAGTTCATTGTAACCTCCAACTCCTGGGTTCAAGCAATCCTTTTGCATAGCTAGGAATAGAGGCACACGCCACTGCACCCAACTAATTTTTTTAAATTATTTTTTGTAAAGACAGGGGTCTCACTATGTTGTCCTGGCCTCAATTGAACCTCACACCTCGGCCTCCCAAAGTGTAGGGATTACAGGCGTGAGGCAACACACCCCAACCCAGCTGAGATTTTCATCTCGGTATTTATTAACTTTTCTCTACATGGCTAATGCCCATTTTGTTATACTGCCTTAGAATCTAGACCCAAGAATCAAGTATATCAAACATTGAAAATGATCTTTGCTATTTGAGAATCCGATAAGAAAGCCAGCAAGAATATTTAGCAATTTCAGAGAAAACTAACTTAAAAGCTACCTTGTTTCAATTGTTCTCCAAATAAACTACATTTCTATGGTTTCCCAGCTGAAAATATTTAATTCTATATCTCTGAACACAACATCCTTATAAATGTAAGGCCATTTTCAGCTTTGTCAGTAAGTGGGATTTTTACTTTAACATAGACCTAGAATTTTCATTCCACCAAATCACCCTATGTGTTTGTTTCTGTTTTTTCACTTTTAATGATATATTTAATTATAAAATAACACATGAACAATTAATGTAAAAAGAATAAACAATATAGAAGAATACTGAATAGAAATAAAAATCCATTTGTGCCTTCATTTCATATATAACTAATTTTCATATATAACTTCATTTCATATATAACTAATTTCATATATAACTAATGTTGATGCTTCCAGACCTTTTATTTTTTAGTTTAAAAATATACAAACCATATAATATTAGTGTTTTTATTTGGTTTCTCAAATAAGGTCATAGTAACAACTTTCTTTTCTTTTTAAAAACGTCAACTTTTTATTGTTAATGTAGCACAAATTCAGAAACTATATGACACAAATATGCAACTTAATGAATTTACGATAGTATACTATTGACATCACAGGGCACCCTACAAACTTCCGGATGCCCTCTCCCAATCAAAGCCCTCTCTGTCTCCCCAGAGTGAGGGAGTGATTTATTACTTAATGGACATCCTTGAATAATATGGCTTAGTTTTGCCAGTTTTGAGTGTTTTAAGTCTCTTTAAATCATATTCCCCTTCCTGCTCTTTCTCATTTTTTTATCATTGTAATTTGTTAATTAAAGTGAATCATTTGATCATTTGTCCTGAATAGATCCCACAGTCTAGATTTTATTAACTGCATTCCCCTGGTGTTATCTAACATATTCCTGTGGTCTCTGTAACTCCTATAAATTGGTAGTTAATCTAGAGGCTTATTCAGATACAATGTCAAGTATATGTATATACATATATATTCAAAATACTTCATAAGTAGTAGGGTATTTTTCATCAAGATGTTGTCTCTTGCAACTTATTTTTTTACCTAATATATCTTGTAGAGTCCTCCTCCATTACTCAGTACATGTAAGTTTATCTTAATTCTGTATTCCATAGAAAGATGTACCATAATTTCTGGATCTTTCCCTTTCTGATAAACCTTTAGGTTTCTTTTTTCACCTTTATCAACAATGTTACATTGAACATTCTTACATAGAGACCTTTGTGCATACAAGCAAGAGTTTTGCAGAACAATGACATCTTCAGTCCTTTTTCTCCTGTGTACACCATCAAGAGATCCTGAAAAGGGGAGAATTTCATTCATGGAAGAAACAATAGATCATTTTCTTCAGTGAAATGTGTTTAGGCTGCTTCCCAACACTGGAAAGGGACCTAAGATATAGCAGCAATATCGACGATGGGGTACATACCTACCAGAGGATAATCAAAAACATCCATTGGTGCATAGGGAAAAAAAATATAATTTCTATTTCTATTCATTCTTTTCTATGTGTATCTTTTTTAATGTACAGAAGTGTGTGAAAAGAATTTGTAAATATATGTGTGCATGCTTTCAAGCAAATATTTCAATATTTAATCAATAGGGATGTTCTGAGAAAAAAAGTTTAGATACTGTTGCTATATACATATTTGTTAGGTAGAGCTCAGATCCTGAAAAGATGATTGCCTGCTGAATATCTCCACCTAAAATGACTTGTCATCATCTCAAACTCTGCCTGTAAAAAAATACAATCGGCAATTTTCCCCCTCAAAGTTCAGCTTCTTCGTTCCTTCCTTCCTTCCTTTCCTTTCCTTTTCTTTCTTTCTTCTTTCTTTCTTCTTTCTTTCTTTCTTCCTTCCTTCCTCCCTCCCTCCCTCCCTCCCTCCCTTCTTTCTTTCTTTCTTTCTTTCTTTCTTTCTTTCTTTCTTTCTTTCTTTCTCTTTCTTTCTTTCTTTCCTTCCTTCTTTCTTTTTATTGAGACAGAGTCTCATTCTGTTGCCCAGGCTGGGGTACAGTGGAAAGTGGTGTGATCTGGGCTCACTGCAGCCTCCACCTCCCAGGTTCCTGCCTCAGCCTCCCAAGTAGCTGGGACTACAGGCACGTGCCACCACGCCCAGCTAATTTTTGTACTTTTAGTAGAGATGGGATTTCACCATGTTGGCCAGGCTGGTCTCGAACTTCTGACCTCAGGTAATCCACCCACCTCTGCCTCCCAACATGTTGGGATTACAGGCGTGAGCCAGCCCACCCAGCCTCAGCTTCTTTCTTGATGCCTTTGTTTCCATTAATGACATCAGCAGTGTTCTCTCAGTCACCCAGCCTCGAAACCTTGAGTCATCTTTTGTTTGTTCCACCTTCCATGTCAGTCTTTACAAGAGCTTTTACATCTATGCTTCAGCCTTTCCATTGCCACCTCCCTTATTCAAGCCCATTTAATGACTGTTACAGTGAAGGTCTAATTGGTCTCTACTCATTCGCTCCCTTTTTAAGCCCAAACCTCCTAAAAGACCAATCTTTCTAAATTAAACTTCTTATCACACCACAAATTTGTTGCAATCCTGCATATAATTGTGAGCTGCCAACTAAAAAATGTCAAAACTGCTCCTAAGTATTCAAGAGCCTTCATGCTTTGGCTTCAAACTCTTCCTCTGCTTCATCGTCCTCTGCCTTTTTTATGCTAATATTTATTCAATTGAGTCCTTCCTCTGTACCTAACACTAGGCTAGGCATATTGCAGTTGTTAGCTCATTTAACTCTCACCGTAGTCTAAGTCTATGAAGTAGATGGCTGAATTTCATTATAATGGATTTCTGAAACCAGAATGCCTGGATTTCAATCCCTGTCTTACCAGTGCTATGACAAGTGATTTGTTGGACAGGTCTGTCTGTTAATCTCTCTTGCCTCAGTCTCCTCACCTGCAAAATTGCTCAATAAATGCTACTCTGCTCATTCTGGTTTTGCTTTGTTTTGTTTTGTTTGAGATGGAGTCTCACTCTGTCACCCAGGCTGGAGTGCAGTGGCGTGATCTCACCTCACTGCAACCTCCACCTCCCAGGTTCAAGCCATTCTCCTGCCTCAACCTCCCAAGTGGCCAGGGCTACAGGCGCATGCCACCTCGCTTGGCTAATTGTTTTTCTATTTTTAGTAGAGATGGGTTTTCACTGTGTTAGCCAGGATGATCTCGATCTCCTGACCTCGTGATCCGCCCGCCTCAGCCTCCCAAAGTGCTGGGATTACAGGCGTAAGCCACCGCGCCCGGCCTCATTCTGTATTTTTAATATTACTACTAACACCCCCATTTTCCAGAAAAAGACACTGAATCTCATAAAGGTTAAGTCAATTGCCCCTGTTCACACAACTAGTGAGTGTGGGAATAGGAATTCAAACCCACTATGTCAGACTCCAAAACCCACATTCTCAAAACAGTCTTTACAGGCTCCAGTTTCCAGTTCCATCTCTCCTACTTTCTACACGCGTCCTCAAAGTTTCAGTTAAGTCAAGTTACTGACCGTTCTCCAAGGTACTTCAGATTCTTTTCTTTCTTTTTGGCTTTTACATATTTTACCTTTCTTCCTGAAACATTTCCACTTAACATGCATTTCATTTCTCTCTTTCCTCCTCAATGGTGATCTCAGTCTCTTGAAATTCCACCCATTCCTATGAAAGGCTGTCTTCTTTGCGATACCATCCTTGATCTTCTTTTTCCCTCTTCCATGAAACCATCAGCTGTGATCACCCTCTGCCCAAATGGACATACATTGTATGGCTCTTATGTGTGTGTGTGCTTTTACTGCAGATATTTGTGCCATCTACAGTACAAACCAGGAGGACATTATATTTGAAAGTCCCCCAGAGATCATCTTGCCTAATGACTGTTTTCAGAGCCCCAGGGTTCAAAGGTTCAGGACTGCCAGAGGCATTTGGGAAAGGCTGAATGGGTGAATCTGTCCTTCTCATATGTACCCATACTCCTTTAAACAGAATATACCCTTTTTACCTCTTTTGTATATTGGAGTAAATGTCTAAACACATTCCCATGATATGCTATTGTCTTCTCTCTCCCACTAGATCTCTAACACTTTGTGGGAGGAGAGAGTCTTATGGAGAGGATGTCTCCTGCAATAACTACCTTATGGACTTCACAGAGTAGCTGCTTATTCCAGGCAGGTCCTTGTGCTCAGCACTTTAACATACTCTGTCTCAAATATCCAACCTCTCAACAGTCCTGTGTAGTAGGCATCCTCTCCATGTCAAAGACGCCAGATGGAGACCTACCTCACTGAAGTTAAGAAGTCTGCCCAAGTTCATATAGGTCGTGAGTGATAGAAGTAGAATTCAAACCTAGATGTGATTGGCTCAGATTCTGAAGTATGGGTAGACCAAGATTCACATTTTTGCCCACCACTAACTAGCTCTGTGATCTGGGAAGTTATTTAATCTTCCTGAATCTTGTCTTTATAAGGGTCACAGTAACACTTCTAAACACTGTCCCTAGGATTAGACACGATGTGCCAGATGTCTGGCTTTCAGTCAAAGTTGACTAATGTCATTTTCACTCTCTTATCTACATTTTCCCAAAAAAACTCTAGGTATCTTAACCTGTGAATTTTCTTCAGCAACAGGTACTAAAAAGCAGCATCCTGAGATAGTCTGTCACTTAGCATATATGATTTTAAAAATAATCAGGGCCATGCATGGTGGCTTATGCCAATAATACAAGCACTTTGGGAGGCTGAGACGGGGGGATTGCTTGAGCCCAGGAGTTTGAAAACAGCCTGGGCAACATGGCAAAACCCTGTCTCTACAAAAAATACAAAAATTAGATGGGTGTGGTGGCAGACGCCTGTGGTTCCAGCTACTCAGGAGGCTGAGGTGGGAGGATCACCTGAGCCTGGGAGGTCGAGGCTACCGTGAGCTATGATTGTGCCACTCCACGTCAGCCTGGGTGATGGAGTGAGACCCTGTCTCAAAAAAAAAAAAAATTCAGAAAGCCATGCAATTTATATCAGGGAAAGATGACAATTCAAGGCTCCAATATGAGCCAGTAATAGAACAAGTTTGATTTCATAGCATGGTGCTGTGGTCTAAATATTTGTGTCCTTCCAAAACTCATACATTGAAACCTCATCCCTAATGTGATCATATTAAGAGGTGGGGCTTTGGGGAGTCAATTAAGTCATAAAAGGGGAGACCTCATGAATGGGATTAGTGCCCTTATAAAAGAGGTCTGAGGGAGTTTGTTTGCTTATCCCTTTGGCTTTGTGTGGACAAATAGATAGTGCCATCTATGAAGCAGAAA
Organism: Pongo pygmaeus; assembly: GCF_028885625.2. Classification (NCBI taxonomy): domain Eukaryota; kingdom Metazoa; phylum Chordata; class Mammalia; order Primates; family Hominidae; genus Pongo; species Pongo pygmaeus. The sequence continues at coordinate 148,482,363 of NC_072373.2, read as the reverse complement.
GTGAGCCCTCACCAGACACCAAATCTGAGGGCAATTTGATCTTGGACTTCGCAGCCTCCAGAACTGTGAGAAATGAATTTCTGTTGTTTATAAATTACCCAGTCTAAGATATTTTGTTATAGCAGCCCAAACGAACTAAGACACATGGCATATATTAATGAAGGAATTCTCTCATGGTTAAAATATCCTAAGAGAAGTAACACTTCTGCTCCCTTCCCACTGAGCCCCTAGGCCCACAAATCTCACTTCTCCTGCCAGGAGAAACAGAGTCAATTACAAGAGGGGTCTGTGTGTGCATGTACGTATAGTTTTTATAAGTATTACTATGGAAAATACCCCATTAATATTCTGCATGCATTCTTAAGAAACCCTGATGTCATTTTTCTATTTGTGTACCTTTCTTTGGTAAGTAGGCGGAGCTGTTTTGTGAGTATAACCAGAAACTACAGAATACATCAAAAAATCAAATTTATTTTTTAAAATGACATAAAGCCTATTATAACTATTACATCTTTTGTAATCCTATTATCACATATTATTTTCAATCATAGAACTTTTTGTTCTTCTTTTACTGTTATAAGGACACATAAATTATTTATAAAGCATAAAAATAAAAAGGATGGCGAGTCAAAAGGCTTATGTGCACCTGGAGGAATATTGTTGACTGGTTCACTGCCATATAGTTTTACTATATATTATGTAGTCCATTCATTGGTATCTACTCGTGTCTTATTGTTTATTTGTATACATAAACATTATCTTTTTTGCAGGGAGGGATGGAGTCTCACTCTGTCGCCCAAGCTGGAGTGCAGTGGTACAGTCTTGGCTCACTGCAACCTCTGCCTCCCAGGTTCAAGAGATTCTCCTGCCTCAGCCTCCTGAGTAGCTGGGATTACAGGCACGTGCCACTGCGCTCAGCTAATTTTGTATTTTTAGTAGAGACTGGGTTTCACCATGTTGCCCAGGCTGGTCTTGAACTCCTGACCTCAGGTGATCCACCTGCCTCGGCCTCCCAAAGTGTTGGGATTACAGGTGTGAGCCACTGCACACAGCCACATTGTCTCTTTTTAAAAAATGGTTTTATTTTTATAGACGTAGGGGGAATAAGTGTACTTTTGTTACACAGATATATTACACAGTGATGAAATCTGGGCTTTAGGCATACCCATCACCCAAATAGTGTACATTGTGCCCAATTGGTAATTTCCTATCCCTCATTCCCCTCCCACCTTCCCACACTTCTGAGTCTCCAATATCTATTATTCCATTCTCTGTGTCCATGTGTACACATTATTTAACTCCCTCTTATAAGTGAGAACATGCAGTATTTGACTTTCTATTTCTGAGTTATATTGTCTATTTTTAATTCCTACTGTTAATATGCAACTAGCTCTATTGAATGCCTGCTAGTTCTTTTTTTTTTTTTTTTGAGAAGAAGTCTCGCTTTTGTCCCCCAGGCTGGAGTGCGATGGCACAGTCTCAGCCATTGCAACCTCTGCCTCCTGGGTTCATGCGATTCTCCTGCCTCAGCCTCCTGAGTAGCTGGGATTACAGGCGCCTGACAACATGCCCGGCTAATTTTTGTATTTTTAGTAGAGACGGGGTTTCATCATGTTGACAAAGCTGGTCTCGAACTCCTGACCTCAGGTGATCCACCCGCCTTGGCCTCCCAAAGTGCTGGGTTTACAGGCGTGAGCCACTGCACCCACCTTTTTTTTTTTTTTTTTTTTGAGACAGAGTCTTGCTCTGTCATCCAGGCTGGAGTGCAATGGCACAATCTCGGCTCACTGCAACCTCTGCCTCCTGGGTTCAAGTGATTCTCCTGTCTCAGCTTCCCAAGTAAGTGGGATTACAGGCATGCACCATCATGGCCGGCTGATTTTTTGTATTTTTAGTAGAGACAGGGTTTCACTATGTTGGCCAAGCTGGTCTTGAAATCCTGACCTCAAGTGATCCGCCCGCCTTGGCCTTCCAGAGTGCTGGGATTACAGGTGTGAGCCACCATGCCCAGCCCTAGTTACAGTTTTGAGGAAGCAGTAATGGATATTTGTTGCACCTGTCCCCCAAAGTGCATGCCAATGGGAATGAAAGGATAAATGCAGAGGGGAACCACTCTGCAAGAAAGTTTAGTATAAGGCTTCTTTCCTGTCTGAGTTTCCCCTCCTGTTCTTATCTGAAAACCCAGTCAAAATAATTGGTTGCTTCTATCAGCCTTCCCAGAGAACACATTCATTTAAAAAATGGATTGACCACAGGATGTGTAACATTGATGACACTAGAACATTGTCATATTGTGCAAAGACATTTAATAAGTATCATTTCATGATTGGTTAATGACTCATAGATGGCTGTTAACATGTCACCATTACCTTCTTAATCGCATTTTCTTTTAGTGCATCCAACTGGTTTACCACATTCTCATCAAATGCCCTGTAACTGAATTTAACATAGTCGAATGTATTATCAAAAATATTTCTAAATTATTCTCTTTTTTGGCATTAAGTGGTGAGCTATGATTCAATGTTTATTGAAAAAACAGAGCTTCATAGATAATGAAATGTTGTTTGTGTGTGCAAAAGCACATTTTGCAAAGAAAACCATTATTTCAATACACAAATATTTTCAGAATCTATCACCCCCCCAAATGGCAAATATGATCACTACTAATGATTTTCATATTGATTTTTGCCCTTTTGACAATCTATCACCAATACCACATGGCCATGTTTTCTTCCCTTCAAGCAGAGGTTTCAGTAATGAACTGGGTGTATTCTAAGAATTAGGCTTTAAACTTCCCTTTTCTAAATATGCCCATTTAAAGCTGTGGAAAATAGACCCAGAGGTCTAAGGGGATAGATGACAAAAGTACACTTCTTAAGTTTACAGTGGTTTGATGGGTTCAATTTGTTTTAGCACTCTAAAAAGTAATAATGTGCTGTCTTTTGTATATTAGATCTGCCATCAGTTGCTTGTTTTCCAAACTGTTAATAGGTTGTACTGAGTAATCTGCACTCTCTTTGTGACCCAAGACAACTCACTGAGGTTGGAGGTACAATCTGTGACTCTGAGGCAGTTTTTCTCCGTATAAAGCTAATAAAACCAGCAAGCTTACCCTTATTAGTGCTGTCCTCTCACCAACTGACCTAACACCTCCAAAAGTAAATAGATGATTTGCACAGAGCCACATCCACATTCAATCTCCAAACCAGTTCTTCCTGTGACACAGTAGAAAGGCATCCTATGGTGAAAATTTATAGAACTTTTAGTAGTTCTTAAAAGCTTCCTTTTCTAGGTTTTTCAAAGGAGACCTTTGAAAAAGATCAAACAAAAAAATGTAAAAGAAAACAGAACCTGGCAAGACCAAATTAGAGATTGTTAATATTCAAATAGTGATGTCTTATCCTATTTCTCTAAATTTGTGATCAACGTTAATGAATTTCATAAAAAATATGTTTTGAGTACCTACTTTAGGTCAAACATTGTGCAGTTATATGACAGATAAAGCATAGTTGGGTCTTGCAAGGCATACAATCTAATAGGGAACATAGAAAACATGTCATTGTTAGAGGACAGTTCAGGGTGAAGTGGATTTTGGGAAGGATTTCTGAAATTGTTAGCACATCACCAAGGGCTGAAAGTTGCCCAGTCAGAAAGACTTTCCTTTCCTTTTATTAACAAATTTTTCTTTGCATTATTTTAACTACTATGTTTAATTCTATGCTAAGACTTTTTACACCACCTCCTCTTTTACCTTCTTTATTGCTATAAAGACTTAGGAAAGAAAATGTTCAAATTTAAATATCTTAGGTGTTTAAAGTATTTCCATAAGCATTTTTTGATTAATCTTTATTGTGCCCCTAGGAAATTAACAAGTGATACTATCACCTTTGTAACAATGAGAAAATGAAGGCAGAATGAAGTTAAGTCCAATTTGTTAGTAACATTACAGCCAAAGCAATATTCCAGATTCCTTGATTCAAACCTTAAGCATCTTACTTTTTAATCATTACACGTATTTGGTTGCTCAGGACATTGTATTAGTGTAACAATTTTAGATTATCAAAGCTTATAGAAAAAGAAAGGTGAAAAATTCTTAACTATTCCATGGAAAAAACATCTAAATATGTCATTTAAACTATGGAAGATACAGTGGAACAAATTGTTTTGAATCAACGACATGCTTTCTAGGGCTAGGTAATCAACTGTGTGGTCAAAACTTTTTAAAAAAATGACCTTACACAGTCTATATACAACAATTAACTTCACTCATCTGTCTTAACTCATTTAAAACTGTCTAGATATGGCTAATTATTCACAGGTTGATTATACATCTCAGTTTGCCATGGATGGTTCCAGTTTACACCAATTGTCTAGTCTAACTAATGATAGCACTTCCTTTCACTTGAAAAGCACCAAGTTTTGACAATAAATCATAGGGTCACCCTACGTATTCACCATATTCTGGGTGAATGTATTGAAAACAACAGGATGGTGCCTCCCTAACGCCGCACCCCCATCCCCACTGGATATCCTCTAACGGTCTGTATACCATTTTGAATGCCAACTAGGGAAGTATTACTTAATTACGATAGAGTACAAGAGAGAAAAGTGCCCAAGAATAAAGTCAACTTCAGTGTTTTTTTTTAAATTTATAATTTTTGTGGGTACATACTAGATGTATATATTTATAGGGTATGTGAGATGTTTTGATGTAGACGTGCAGTGTGAAATAGCACATGATGGAGAATGGGGTATCCATCCCCTCAAGCATTTATCCTTTGAGTTACAAACAATCCAGTTATACTCTTTACATTATTTTAAAGTGTACAATTAAGTTATTATTGACTATAGTCACCCTACTGTGCTATCAAATAGTAGGTCTCATTCATTCATTCTTTTTTTTTTTTTTTGAGACAGATTCTCACTCTGTCACCCAGGCTGGAGTGCAGTGGTGCATCTCAGCTCACTGCAACCTCTGCCTCCTGGGTTCAAGCGATTCTCGTGCCTTAGTCTCCCTAGTAGCTGGGATTATGGGCGCATGCCACCATGTCCAGCTAATTTTTGTCTTTTTAGTGGAGACGGGGTTTCACCATGTTCGGCAAGCTGGTCTCAAACTCCTGACCTCCAGTAGTCCACCCGCCATGGCCTCCCAAAGTGCTGGGATTATAGGCGTGAGCCATGATGCCCAGCCTCGTTCATTTTTTTTTTTCTTTTTGAGACAGAGTCTCACTCTGTCGCCCAGGCTAGAGTGCAATGGCCCGATTTCGGCTCACCGCAACCTCCGCCTCCCAGGTTCAAGCGATTCTCCTACCTCAGCCTCCTGAGTAGCTGGGATTACAGGCTCCCACCACAGTGCCCGGCTAATTTTTTTGTATTTTTAGTAGAGACAGGGTTTCACCACCTTGGCCAGGCTGGTCTTGAACTCCTGATCTCCTGATCCACTCATCTCGGCCTCCCAAAGTGCAGGGATTACAGGTGTGAGCCACCACGCCCAGCCTCATTCATTCTTTTTAACTACTTTTTTTGTGCCCATTAACCATCCCCACCTTCCGCACTGCTTAAACGTTTTTCAAGTAATGGTGGTTCAGAAAGCCATGCCCCAGAGACTGCCACTTTGAAATGCTGAGAGGCCTTACAAACTGCCTTAGAATCAAGGTACTTAAACCTTATCTTGTTCCCGACCCCTCCCTCCCACTGCCACCATTCCCCCTGCCACTCCTCCCACCACTGTAAGGAGCACAGGGAGGGACTCTGGAATTTCCTTATCTGACCAAGAAAGCTTCTTTCCAAGAGAAATGCAATTGTCTTTAACCCTCTCATCAGATAACCAGTAAAGATCAACTAACAAGCAGAGAGGAGACTAGGAGTCTTCACCACACCCAAATAGACTTTCCTTCTCTTTTTCTGAGGGTAGCACCAGGAGATTACCTGGGGGACTTTGTCTGCATAAGACAACCTTTGTTCTTAGGCAGCTCCATCCCTCACCTCCCACCTCCCGGATCCATACACCTCTCCCCTACGAATAGAGTAATTAAGCTTCTATCAGCTGGCCCTTCTTTGAGTTCATATTTTGTATGACTCTCGGTAATGCTTGTCCTAGTTTTAATAAACTTTGCATGCCTTTTCTCCTATTAATCTTCCTGAGGTTAGTTGATTTTCAGTGAACCTTCAGAGTGCAAAGAGGAAGTTTTCCTTGCCCCCTACAGTGGCAAAATTACTTCCAGGTCACTTGGTAAGTGTGCGCTGGTCCAGTTCTTCTTAACCTATCATTGTAATTTGGTCATTTTGTTAGGTTAGGCCTGATTGATTACAAGAGGGAATGAGCAGGTGGTGACCATTGTGGCCATTTGGTCTTGCTATTAAATCTCCCATTTGCAGGATCCAGGCATTTGCTGGCCATGCTAATCGTTAAAGTCATGTTTAGTAGCATGATAACGGAAGAGAATATGACCTTTAAGAATTGGCTACTTGTTCTCACAGTACTTCTTGTATATGATTTATAGACTTTTTCAGGTACGGTAAATAGATATGGTGGATAAAGGCTGTTTAGTATGGTTTATATTTTTGAGGGGGAAGGATGTCCATTTTTGCTTGAGGTTTATCATGTGTTTACAAAGCTAGAAAGATCATTGGTATACTGTATATCTTGCTGCCCTCTGGTATTACTAGAGGTTATAAAATATCTCAGCTGTCAATTGCTTTTTTGTTTTTGTTTTTTACTTTCTATATACTATTTCTTTTTAAATTTTTATTTGTAAATTATCCAGATCCGGAAAATCTTTGTATCCTCCATGCCCAACACAAAGCTTTATAACTAATTCTCAAAGAAATATTGATCAAATAAACAGATGAAAAGACGAGTATTTTTTGTATCTTTACATACATCTCAGACATCTAGAATATAGTAAGGTAAACAACATCCTAGATTTATAATATTCAAGGGGATGTTAAGATCTGCATGCATGTGTACACCCCCTCAGAAAAGCAATTTTTAAAAGCCCAAGTAGAGAAACCCATAATTCTACTTTAGTTTCACCATAATAGTGTTGATGTGCTTCCTTCTGAAACAATCAGTGGCATTTCCTTAAAAAAACAGCATGAAGTGATTAGAATATGCATTCCATGAATGGTACTAAACCTTTTTGTGAATCAAATTCTTTCAGTTCTCAAGAGTTTCCCTCCCAGGCACAGATTCAAGAAATTTCTGTGATTGCCTTGCTTACCAGATAGTGATTCAGAAAGAACACATGCTGAAGTTTCCAAAATCTGAAAAGCTATCTGAGGGCAAAGATAATTGAGACAATTTAAGAAACTATTTTTATTTTAGTCTACAAATGATATAGCATTGCAATATTATTGTCTTCTTTCTGTCCCTCTATAGTCCTAGGATATCTGAAAATACTGTGTCTTTGCTTAAATTAATCTTATTTGGATATTATATATATGTGGGTAGAATTTTAGACTGAAACTGACTTAATATGTGTGTGTTTTGGTCATATTCATTTACTTTATATATATTTATTGAGTTACTATGCTGTGCCAGGTACTGAACTTGAGGCTAAGAATACAATAAACAATGAATCTGACATTGTCCCTCCCCACGTGGATCTCATAGTCAGAGAAGGGAGAAATATAAAAAAATAATTAAAATAAATACTAGGTGGGTCAGACAATAAGAAAGTGCTGATCAAGGCACAGTGATGGCAGAGAGAAGAAAGTGACTCATAACGAACTCTGCATGGCATTTTCAAAAAAATCTTCAAAGATAGATGGATAAACTGATTCTTTAGAATTAGTAGAGTTTGCCAAGTAAGCATGTTTATGAAGACCATTTGAGGTAGAGAACATGCAAAGATACATTATACAAAGAGCGTAAGTACCTGGAAACCACAGAGGAAGCGTTCTGATATCAGTTGCATTTTCCTTTAAAAATTGATATCTCATGTGGTTTCTATGTATATAAACATCTGTTCCTTTTTGGCCATTCTCTTTTAATAAACTAATATCTAAACTGAGATACATTTCATTTCTTTATTAAGCAATATAGGCAATAAATTCTCATGAAGGTATTACTAATCCCAACTCCAATTTTAAATGTCACTTATCATACAATTATATGTTGTCGCTGGAATGAATAGTCAGAGGTGCCATTGGGTCTCCTTCTTCCGTGGCTGTATATCTGGGAGATGGAGGTTAATGTTCCTGTTGAGAAGCATGTTAGGTAAATGTTATACTATCTGTATATGAGAACCTCTAGATGTTATAATTCATAAATCTCTGAGAGAGAGACTATATCTAGAAGCCTCCAATATTAACGGCAATGTAGGTAACCTTCTACATGGAGATGTTCAAGGTACCTTCCATTTCTAGGATACTATGACTGTAACAAATTCCTTTATGAACCTTCAGAGAATGATGTTTATGTCAATAACCAGTCTCAATTATCAGAGTATCTCTGATACTCTGGGTCGTTCCATGTAATTCTCCACATGCTGCATAATAACTGCTGATTTGAGAGAAAAGTGTTCTCGTGAATGATCTCAGCTGTTAGGTCATGTGTCTTCTTCCAATCAGGAAATAAAGTTTCTTCCCTAAAGCTGAATAGCTGGACTAAGGCAAAGCTGTGGAAAAGCCTCCCTAAACAATCAAACAAATAAATAAGCAAGCACAATCTAGTAAAGTTCCTACCCTGCCAAAATGTCATGTGTCCTTTTAAATCAATTTTTAAATAGACTCTCAAGGAAAGGAAATGCTACTGCATGTCACGACATCTGTTTAAGTGCATTTATTTCCAACAGAAACAATAGAGCAACTCCATGTGGCCCATAGATGACTGAAAGAGACCAAATTGCTCAAAAGATGCAGTACCATAAACAGACATTTGTAAAGGTTTGTCAACTCCAATGAAGTGGTTTCTGTGGACTCTGCACTTTTCCATGCCCCTCTGTATTTCCTCACTCCTGTTGCAAATAAATAAATACAAGGAGGATGCTGCTAAAATGATGAAACCTTAATATAACCTTTTCAGCCAGAGATAAAAACGTATTGATTGGTAACTGCTGAAGGACATCATTAAACTCTCAGTGTTTGATTTCATTTCTTCTCATCTTATTAATTAATTTATTTATTATTGGGTTGCCCTCAGGCATCTCTGTATTGACTGACCCTGCTAGTTCAACTATTAAAGAATTTCCCTCTCTAAGGAGGCCTGATGTAAACATGATAATCTGTTTGGCAGCTCCTATGATGGCCCATGAATGAAACATATGACAACCAGGTTAGAGTTGAAATAGTTCACTATTTGTTGCCAGATAGAATGTTTAGAAGCTCCTGGAAAGCCTTACCATGGTTAATCTCAGAAGTCTGGAATCTCATTCCTGGCTCAAACTAACCTACAAGGGCTGTGACTAACCATTGGCCTCATGGTCAACCATCTTACAATAACTTATTAAACAGAAGCTAATGCTGGGGATCGGATTTGAACAATACTCCTCTAATTACGGCAGAAAGTAAGTCTCTGCTTTTAGAAGGTATATATCGTATCCTTGAAAACAAAAGAAAATGTTCAGTAGGGGAGATCTGGAAAGTGGAAGAGTTAGAAAGTGGCCACATCTATTATATTTAATAGTGCACACACTGAACTCAAAATGCAAAATTACCTACCTGCTTCTTTATAATATTACAAAGAAGCAATTGGATATTTTTGCCTCTGATTGCCTGTTGAGACCAAGACGAATTTATAACTCTAACAAAAGAAAGGGTGTGCTAAATAATCCCTACATTGGCAAATCAAAGAAGCAAAACCTGTCCCTGGTTAGGTGGATGTTGCTGGGGACAAAATCAAGACAGGAGTTATTTAATGTGACCCCTTCCCACACAACGAGAGAACAATTGTTATAATTCACATTTGTTTTCAAAAGCACAGTCATTAAAAAACTGCTTATAACACTTTTTCCTGAAAATCTCTCCCTTTGTACATTGGCTTTGTCTGTTAATCCTCTAATTATGTTCCTGAATATATTTAATTTTTGATCTTCTATAGAAGGAGCCATAAAATGAACATTTTGTATAAAGACAGTTTTATAGTGCTACATAACAGCTATTGACTAAAGAACTTAGCTGGGAATGTCTTTCGTCTGTCAACAATTTCTCCTTATCACCTCTGACATACTTTGTACTTTTTACCTTGTTGTCATTATTCTTTATTTCAGTGAAAAAATTAGATATAATTCTGGATACTAACACCATTTGAAAAATTAAAATGTATTTTTGCATTTCTAGTATAAAGTAAGCATAAAAAATTAAAAGAAATAAAGGAAGCATGATTTTGAGGGTGTATCTAAGTTTTGTTTTAAATTCAGCATTCTCTAAAGAGCATTGTCAAAATATAGAGGTATAATTAATGTAAAATTATAAGTTAATGTCCAAGACATCTACTTTTAAAATATTATAAATAATAAAATTTACATCTACTGCATATTTATAAGATCTATGTGATTTATGCACCTCTGTTGTAAGATTTAGGTAACTTGATTTGAATATAATGTCTAACTCTCTCAGTGAATCATTATTGAAAAGAGTGTTGAATTTTTAAACTTTTTGAAATCATTATGAAATCTCTTTTCTAAAAATTATCTTTAAAAATCAAAGCTAAATGCTTCTAATAATATTTAGTGAGAAACTGTAGTAGCACCTAATTTATTAGCTTCACCATGGAATGAGGTATTTCATATAAGCAAGTTTTCTGACCAGGCTCAGTGGTTCATGCCTGTAATCCCAGCACTTTGGGGGGTCAAAGGGGGCAGATCACACACGAGGTCAGGAGTTCGAGACCAGCCTGACCAACATGGTGAAATCTCGTCTCTACTAAAAATACAAAAATTAGTCGGACGTGCTGGAGCACACCTGTAATCCCAGCTACTCAGGAGGCTGAGGCAGAAGAATCACTTGAACCTGGGAGGCGGAAGTTGCAGTGAGCTTGGATCGCACCATTGCAGCCTGGCGACAGAGCAACACTGTCAAAAAAAAAAAAGCAAGTTTTCCTGGTTATTATAGCTTGCCCCCTTGTGTATGTTATGAAAATCAAATGTAATAAAGTATACAAAAGTGTTTTAGATGGAATATAATTTCACTTGCTTGGTTTTTTGTTTTTGGTGGGGTTTTTTTGTTTTGTTTTTGTTTTTTTTGAGACGGAGTCTCGCTCTGTCACCCAGGCTGGAGTGCAGTGGTGTGATCTTGGCTCACCGTAACCTCTGCCTCTGAGTTCAAGAGATTCTCCTACCTCAGCCTCCTGAGTATCTGGGATTACAGGCATGTGCCTCCAGGCCCGGCTAATTTTTTTTTTTTTTTTTTTTTTTTTGTATTTTTAGTAGAGACTGGGTTTCACCATGTTGGCCAGGCTGGTCTTGAACTCCTGACCACCAGTGATCTGCCCACCTCGGCCTCCCAAAGTGCTGGGATTACAGGCGTGAGCCACCGCGCCTGGCCCACCTGCTTGTTTTAACTAAGATTAATAATGATCAACATTAACTATAGGATTCCTGAGTTTGTTACAAAGATACCCTCCTCAGTATCTTGCTCCTAATATTAGCACCACATTATTACGTTCTTTTAGTTCTTATCTGTGGTGTTCTGTCTTCTTGCTCTGAGACTGTCTGTCAAGCTGGCCTGTTTTATCTCTATCTTATTCTCCTCCCTGCCTTCTCTTTCTAGTTTCAAGTGGATTTGTTTATCTATTGTCCCAAATTCCAACAGACACAAGTTGGAATTTGGGACAATAGATAAACAAATACACCTAAATTACATCTGTAGTATAAATAGGTCTGGGTGAGGATCTAGTAAGTTCCTGTAAATTGAGGTGGATGTGCTTATATTATAAGACTTTTAGCCGCCACTGAGGCACACAACTATAGTCCCAGATACTGAGGAGACCGAGGCGGGAAGATCATTTAGAGCCCAGGAGCTCAATGCTGTAGTGTGCTATGACTGCACAGCACACTGCACTCCAGCCTGGGCAATGTAGCAAGACTCCATCTCTAAAAACAAAGACTATGAGAGTATATATTTAGGCTACTAAATGTGTATTCATTGAACAAGTATTTATTAAGTATTTACTGTGTTTCAGTCACATAATTAGACAGATATGGTCCTTGTCCTCATGAAGCTTATAATCTACCTGAAGAGACAAACATATTATAAAAGACATGATTACTCAACTATTTAATGAGACTAGATGGGTGCTGCAAAGAAAAAATGCGGGATGCTCTAAGAGCATTTAAAAGAGGACACCTGGCTGGGTGTGGTGGCTCACACCTGTAATCCCAGCACTTTGGGAGGCTGAGGCGGGCGGATCATGAGGTCAGGAGATCGAGACCATCCTGGCTAACACGGTGAAACCCTGTCTCTACTAAAAATACAAAAAAATTAGCAGGGGATGGTGGCAGGCGCCGGTAGTCCCAGCTACTCAGGAGGCTGAGGCAGGAGAATGGCGTGAACCTGGGAGGCGGAGCTTGCAGTGAGCCGGGATCGCACCACTGCACTGCAGCCTGGGCGACAGAGCGAGACTCCGTCTCAAAAAAAAAAAGAGGACACCTAAACTAATCTAGGAAGGCTTCCCATTTAAACTGAGACCTGGGGGAAGGATAGTATTAAGCAGGTCAGAAAAAGGAAACACTGTGTAATGAAAGTGTGTGGTGTTCAGAGACTTTTTGTTTATTTCCAGAATCTTTCAAGTAGTTGAGATGGATAATTTTGAAAATCTCTTAATAAATGGGTCACTTACTATATACTTTCTCTCAAAAAATTTAAAAATTCTTTGATGACTGATTGTAGTTCAACTTACTTTCACCTGCTTCTCCTTCCAGAGCTTCGAGAGACTCTTCTCTAAATTCTCAATGCATTTGCTATTTCATTGTGGAGTGTGACTCTTTTGTAACCAGGCCACTTATGCTGACTTACTTTGAGGACAAATTTCCAATTCTAGACTGTATTCTGCTCTCAATCTGATTGTAGAACTCCCACTGATGGCAGTAGGAGCTGTGCTTGTATATCTAGGAAAGTACACTGCCCTCTGTGTCATTGACAGACTCCTCTGGCACGAAGCCTAGAAGCCTGAGTGTAGATGTGAGTCTCTAAGGAAACAGAGTTCCCAGCAGTGCCATGCTGGCAGTAGTGTGAATGGAGGAAGAGAAAATAGGTGAAAAGGAAGGACATGGCATCTGGACCAGCACCCTCTAACCCACCAATCAGAGGCAGTAAGGAGAGGGAGAAGGAATTACAAAAAAATTTTTTTCAAAACATTTGAAAAGACTGTTTCATAAAATCATCAGTATAGCCACATATTTCTTTATTTTGAGACAGGGTCTCGCTCTGTTGCCCAGGCTGAGTGCAATGGCACGATCTTGGGTCACTGCAGCCTTAACCTCCCAGGCTCAAGAGATCCTCTCACCTCAGCCTGTAGTTAGGACTACAGGTGCACGCCACCATGTCCAGCTAATTTTTGTATTTTTTGTAGAGACAAGGTTTTGCCACGTTGCCCAGGCTGGTCTCAAACTCCTGAGCTAAAGTGATCCACCCGCCTCAGCTTTCCAAAGTGCTGGGACTACAGGCTTGAGCCATCACACCTGGCCTCACAGATTGATTTTTGATAAGCCATACCTGTCTACATTTGCAAGGCCTGGGCAACAGTGCAAATGGAGGCCCCAATTCAGGACCAGCCCTAATCTCTTTCCACTCTCTGCAACATTCTGTAGGAGAAGGGGCCTCCCAAGTACGTGCCTAACCTTCATCTCTCCCCTGTTCCTCACCCCAGACAGTCACACTGGTTAGGAGAACTGAGCCAAAGAGGCCCACACTGGCCCTAGAAGTGGGCTCCAGGCCATTTGGACAGGAAATTTTTGGAAGTACTTGCTCTTAACCACTCACTAAACTGTACTGCCTTAGATAATGAGGAGATTCATAAAGATTTTAAATTAAGATCCATAGGTTTTAAGGATGAGAGAGCTATGCATCTTCTAAAGCTTGTTTTTAAATCAGTGTTTCTCAAACTTAATGTGCACAGAAATCATCCAGGGATCCTGTTAAAATGCAGACTCAGTCTGGGATGGGCCTTGAGATTTTGAAATTCCTTTTTTTTTTTTTTTTAGATGGAGTTTTGCTCTGTCGCCCAGACTGGAGTGCAGTGGTGCAATCTCAGCTCACAGCAACCTCCACCTCCTGGGTTCAAGTGATTCTCCTGCCTCAGCCTCCTGAGTAGCTGGGATTACAGGTGCCCGCTACCATGCCTGGCTAATTTTTGTATTTTTAGTAGAGACTGGGTTTCACTGTGTTGGCCAGGCTGATCTCAAACTCCTGACCTCAGGTAATCCACCCACCTTGGCCTCCCAAAGTGCTGGGATTACAGGCGTGAGCCACCACGCCCAGCCCTGAGATTCTGAAATTCTAATGAGCTCTCAGGTGATGCTGGTCTGTAGACCACACTTTGAATAGCAAAGCCTATGTGAATATTACTGGCGTCAGTTGTGTATGGGTATGTTTGTGTGTGTACACTGTTACTTTGGAATGGGAATTTTAATAGTGTGTATAAAAAGAAAAATCATGTCAGCATGAGTTAAAAAGACATAGCTTTTAGAGCTATCATTATTTAAGATTTTTGTCTCAGATGATGTCCCAGAAAACAGCCTTTCATACTGATTCCTCCTTCATATTAATCCATTATCAGTGGTGTCACAATGTCTTATCTTAGAATTGGGCTTTCAAGTGTTGCTTTAGCAGCCTTCTGTAGCCTTCTAAAACTCTGCAGATTTCTAAGATACCTATTAGAGCCAATGGAAGACTAAATGTCTCCTCATGTAGAAAGAGTTTTTGATTAGATTTAAAAAGCTGTCATTTCTGAAATTTCCCTCCCTAAATCATTTTCAGCTTTCAACAAGCTCTTACATGTTGCTTTCTTGGATGGATGCTGCTTCCTGGTACCTTTCTCACTATTCAAGTTAGCAGTGTCCTGTGGTATGGAACTGATACATATTTAGGAACATCTTTACAAGCTAAAAAAGCACTTGACATAGAGAAATGTTACTCTGGTGTCTTCTCTGCCATAATAACTATTTTTTCTTGTATTGAGATAAATTCAGCTACATGAGGAAGGACAATGATGCCACAGGTTGAACTGCTAAAAGCAGTTTTGAAAGCTGTCATAAAGGTTATCACTTTTCATTTAACCTAGATGAAATGTCATCCAAAGTAAGCGTGTTTTCAAAAGCAACTTGGACTTGTGGGAAATGACAATTAAAAAATGTTGACATTGAACTGTGATTTCATAGTGGAAAATTGACTAGTGTTTTAAGGATATATATATTTCTAGATTGCTCTATTCTATGTTAAAAAAATAAAATGTGAAATATTATACTGAGTATTGAACTGAACTTTCCCTTGATAATTTATGGATTATAACTGAAACGGCAGTTTTCTTATTAGTCATGATCAAAGTGATGTGGAAATGTTTGAAAACATGTGAAAGTTGATTACACATTTTATTGCTGGCACCGCATTGACTGGCCACCCATATGATGGAGCAATTGTGGCTGTGTACTAGTTCCAACTAGCCTCAGGGAAAGGGTACACTGGATTGAAACCTTTAGGAAGCATTGCTTGCCTCATTTAATTAAGTGACTTTTATAATTTTCCAGCTTTTTGTCTTATTTATTTCACACAATGAAAAAAGAAAAATATCTTATTTCTGGCATTTAAAGAAAGAATATCCATCATTTAAAAATTCATTTCAAGCCACACATACCTACCTTTTTCATGAAATGTATCTGTTTTGTTTTTCAATAAGACAAAAGACACACTTAAGCAGAGTAATTCTATTTGATCTTAAAGTAACCAATATATCTTCATTCATACCTACCTTTTAAAATCCTATCCTTTTTTCAAGGCCCAACACAATTCCTTCTTTTCAGGAACTCTGTATTCCTCTACTCAGAATTATTGTCTCACTTTTCTATGGTCTAACAATAGAATTTGTGCATATCTGCTAATATGTTTTGTGTATATTTGTAGAGTTATCATATATATGCTACTAGAAGGTGAGCCCTGAGGAACAGAAATTGTGCCTTCTAATTTTTTTTTTTTTTTTTTGAGACGGAGTCTCACTCTGTCACCCAGGCTGGAGTGCAGTGGTGTGATATTGGCTCACTGCAAGCTTTGCCTCCTGGGTTCACACCATTCTCCTGCCTCAGCCTCCCGAGGAGCTGGGACTACAGGTGCCCGCCACCACGCCCGGCTAATTTTTTGTATTTTTTTAGTAGAGACGGGGTTTCACCGTGTTAGCCAGGATGGTCTCGATCTCCTGACCTCGTGATCCACCCGCCTTGGCCTCCCAAAGTGCTGGGATTACAGGCGTGAGCCACTGCGCCCAGCCTCTTCTATTTTTTAACAAATTTTCCCATAACAGCCTAACCAGTGTGTTCTAATAATGGAGGTTATAATGTTTGAATCAAATGGTTACAATGTCAGTAACTATGAATGAGTGCTTGTGGGATGATCCACTTGTTCATTAAGATCACCAAGTCATCATATTGACCTTTTAAGAAATGACCCATGTAAATAATTTTTATAAATTATCTGAGTCCTGGCAACATTTCAAAATTTAACACTTGAATGCAATTTGGATAAAATAAAATCACATTTTAAAATATGTTATGTCTAATGAATCTGTCTTTAATATAAAATTTTAAGAATTTTAATAGTGTTTTTTTTGTAAAGTTTCATGTAAAGTTTACCTTTTTTGCCTTGAAACATAAACAAAACTTGGGTTCACAGACCAGTTCTAGGACTTAGTAGTTGAATGACCTTGAGAAAGATTCTTAAAATCTTTTAGACCCAATTCTCCAATCTGAAACTATGGAAACAATACCATGGCCTACCTCACTGGTCCTCCTAGGAGAACTCTAATGCATGTAACACTTACAACTGTGCCAGGCATACAGCCCATGTTGAAATTGCCAGCGCATGGTGCTGTGGGAAGATCTCTTTCCTGACACCCCAAACTTGCAGACCATCAGCTAGTCAGGCACGTGCACTGGTGCGCCTCCACATCTTTTAACCAATTGTTGCTGTTTTTATTTACGCCCAGGCAAAAGGGGATACCACATTGTTGCAATTAGGAGAGAAAGTAAGAACCCTCAAAGTTTGAGAGAAAATCAAAGCAAAGACTTAGTCACTAAATCTTCCATAAGGAGGAGGAGAATGAGCAGCTGAAGTTTGATGGATTCACTTCTGAATGTAGTTTCTTAAAAGGAATTTTTGTGGTAAGAGACAATGGAAAGATACCAAGTTACAATACAAACCCAAGGGTAGGCATCATGGAAATCAAGGAAACTGGCACTACAGGCACATTGTAGAATAAGGGAATATTTGAAAAGAGAGGGCTATGTATTTACCATTTTGCTTGATCGACATATCAAAAGCGTCTTCCACTGTATATAGAAGATCCTTGCAGGAAACTGTTTCATATGAAAAATAAAAAATAAAATAAAATAAGAAAGAAAGAAGAAAGTGCTGGAGGCCATGTCATTTTCTCTTTTTCATCCTTTTCCCTTTCACAGGTTTCAGGCCAGGTGCAAGTATCTCATGCAAACGAATACCTTCCTAAATCAGTACAAAGGCAAAAGAAGATCCTGGGAAATAAAGCATCCACCACACTGAAACGAAATAACATAACTGAGAAGTAGAGATAATTGAGGAAAATTAGGTGGTCTCAACACAAAAGAGCATAACTTTTTTTGTTTCCATCTAATAACCTGTTACATAATAAAAGCCCTACGGTGCTGTTAGGAAAGAAGAGACTTCTGCTCAGTTAACTTTAGATATATTTTAATTTGACAATATATCTTCCTAAGTATTTTGAATCAGTAGTACTGAAAAATTGAAAGTCAAATCTCCAATGAGCTGAAACCTAGGTGATTTACTATTTGAAAACTTATGTTATTCTACTCATGTATGAGGCCTTAATTCTAACGGACTCCTCTGTGGCAAAGATTTTTTTCTTAACAAAGAGGTGTCACTGTTTTTTAAATTATAAATAAGTTAACAGAAGTTTAAGCTTATTTTCTGGGCTTTTGTTATTGTTTTTAGCAGCAAAGAAATTTGTCCAGGCATTGGAAAAATAAACAGTTTTTTTTTTTTCTTATTTTATTTGAGACAGAGTCTCACTCTGTCACCCAGGCTGGAGTGCAGTGTTGTGATCTCGGCTCACTGCAACCTCCGCCTCCCCGGCTCAAGGGATTCTCCTGCCTCAGCCTCCCGAGTAGCTGGGATTACAGGCGTGTGCCACCACACCCAGCTAATTTTTGTATTTTTAGTAGAGAGAGGGTTTCACCATGTTAGCCAGGATGGTCTTGATCTCCTGACCTCATGATCCACCTGCCTTGGACTCTCAAAGTGCTGGGATTACAGGCATGAGCCACCATGCCCGGCAAATAAACAGTTTTAAGAAAATGATTTCATGCAAAATGAAGGTTTTAAATTGGTCCTAACACTTACTGATCAAATTTATGATTTGTTTTGATTCAAAAACCCATAACAAGGTTTTTTGTCTTGTTTTTTGTTTTTGTTTTGAGACTGAGTTTTGCTCTTCTTGCCCAGGCTAGAGTGCAATGGCATGATCTCAGCTCACTGCAACCTCTGTCTCCCAGGTTCAAGCGATTCTCCTGTCTCAGCCTCCTGAGTAGCTGGGATTACTGGCACCTGCCACCATGCCACCATGCCTGGCTAATTTTTGGTAGTTTTAGTAGAGATGGGGTTACATCATGTTGGCCAGGCTGGTCTTGAACTCCTGACCTTGTGATCTGCCCACCTCGGCCTCCCAAAGTGCTGGGCTTACAGGTGTGAGCCACCGCGCCTGGCCTGTTTTGTTTTGTTTTGAAACAGGATCTCACTCTGCTGCCCAGGTTGAAGTGCAGTGGTGTACAATCACAGCCCAACCTCCCGGGTTCAAGTGATCCTACCACCTCAGCCTCCCGAATAGCTAGGACTACAGGCACACAGCACCACACCTAGCAAATTTTTTTAAAATTTTTTGTAGAGATAATATTTCACTATGTTGACTAGTCTGTTTTTGAACTTCTGGACTCAAGTGATTCCTCTACCTCGGCCTCCCAAAGTGCTGGTATTACAGGCATGAGCCACCATCCTGGGCCCTGATAACAAGGTTTTAAGGGGGAAATTGCATGCATGTTACCTGGAGACTGTGGAAATGTGTACAGAACTCATTAGATTTTTTTTTTTTTTTTTGAGACAAGTCTCGCTCTGTTGCCCAGGCTGGAGTGCAGTGGCGCATTCTCAGCTCACTGCAAGCTCCACCTCCCAGGTTCACGCCATTCTCCTGCCTCAGCCTCCCAAGTAGCTGGGACTACAGGCGCCCGCCACTACGCCTGGCTAATTTTTTTTGTATTTTTTAGTAGAGACAGGGTTTCACTGTGTTAGCCAGGATGTTCTCGATCTCCTGACCTCGTGATCCTCCCGCAGTGCTGAGATTACAGGCGTGAGCCACTGTGCCTGGCCAAGTCATTGGAATTTTTTTTTTTCAGATGGAGTTTCGCTCTTGTTGCCCAGGCTGGAGTGCAATGGCACGATCTCGGCTCACCGCAACCTCTGCCTCCCGGTTTCAGGCAATTCTCCTGCCTCGGCCTCCCAAGTAGCTGGGATTACCGGCATGCACCACCACGCCTGGCTAATTTTGTATTTTTAGTAGAGAGGGGGGTTTCGCCACATTTTCCAGGTTGGTTTCAAACCCCTGACCTCAGGTGATCCACCTGCCTTGGCCTCCCAAAGTGCTGGGATTATAGGCATGAGCCACCACACCTGGCCCAACTCACTGGATTTTTAAACAGAAGACTCAGGTTCAAATCCTGACTCCTTGTGATCTAGTTGTGAGACTGGGCAACTGTCTTAACTTTCCTGAGCTTAATATAGCTGGAATAAAACCACCTATTGTTTATGTCACATTGCTATGGTGAGATTTGAATAAACTAGCATAAAGGAATAACTCAGTATAGCTCCTGAAATATTTGGGATGGGTTGCAACAAAATGATAGTAATATTTTCCCTTAGAAGCATCACCATCTAGAAAACTATTCAAGTTGACCTCTCTCTCCCACGTGTCCTATTAGTTATCAAGGCCTGTCATTTCTATCTCCTAAATATCTCTCAATTATATTTTTTTCTTTTCATCTTCCTTTGTACTGTCTAAATTAAGCCCCTCGTTACCTCAGGCCTTGACTAAAATAATGACCGTGTAATTCACCCTTACCTGAAGACTCAAGTACTGCCAACCCATTCTTTATGTTGAATTCTCTTTCTAGAGAATAAATGCAATCACATTATCCTTCTGTTTAAAACTTTCGATGACCTCCTGATGACCATAAAACAGAATTTAATCTCCCTAAAGTGACACACAAGGGACTTCATCACTAAGGAGTTTAACATCATCTTCTACCATTTCTCATCATATACCCTATGTAACAAATACACTATATACTATTATTTTCTCTAAACTTCTATCTTTGCACTTGCTGTTCTCTTTGCCTATGATGTATTTCCCACCCTCTGACTGTGAACAACTATTCATCTTTAAGACACAGCTGAAATGTCACCTCCCATATGTAGCCTTCTCAGAGCACATAGGAAGAATTTATCATTCCTGTAGGACTTATAATTATATCCATTATACCACACCATATTTCTTTAGTAACTTGTTTACATGTCTGTCTCTACTCTGCTCTCTGAGCTCCAGTGTATAGCATAGAGCCAAACATGTGGCAGTATTTGATAAATACTTACTGAATTAACAATTGAGAACAACAAAAAAATCGATGGTGTTATAATGGGTTAGCTCATGAATTAATAAGTCCCAAATTTGAAAGTGGCCTTTTATTTTTATAGTGTAGTTGTAGCCTCTGTCTACACAGGCAAGCAAAAGAAACAGAAATTGGATAATTATTTAGGGATGTCTACAAAACAAAACAACAACCTTTCTGAATCAATTATGTTGATATTACAAGCAACTGTATCTTTGGCCTAAATTTTGAAGTTTAATTTACTCTACTTGTTTAGCCATAGCATGAACACAGAGGTATTTTTGTTATTCCTGGAACATACACATTTCAGATTGTCCATTCTTCCCTTTCCACGCTAGCACAAAGGAAAGCCAGGAATGTATATAACAGCAAAGTGGCCTTTATGTATGACTTTGCCGCTACCTCTCAGAGTTCGCATTAAGCACGCTCTGTATCTTGTCTCCCCTTCTATTAAACAGTACGGGCCTCTCTCTTCAGGATGCTGTGAATTTAATGAGAAGGTTCCGAGGTGGTCCTATTTTTTTCTTTTGTCGGGAAAATAAGAGAAAAAAGCCAAACATCCTGGTGTGCAAAGGTTAGAGCCGGGCCTTGGTAATTAACTGCAGTCAGTGCCTAGCATAGTGCTGACAGTGAATAAATGTTCCTTGTTGGTGATGAAATACTAAATATCAGAACCGGTGTTTCTGGTTCTGCACTGTCATAAAGGTGCTATTATTCAGCATTTATTAGGTAGCCACAGAATATGAGGCATAAACATGACAAGGAGAAAACACACAGTCCCTCCTCTAAATTACAAAAGACAGATGCACAGGAAACTAGGTGAACCTCGAAATTGTTTCCAAATGGCTGTTTGTAGGAGGATTCAGAGAGCAGGAAAACTAACAGGGAGGCAGGCTGGGTGGACAGGATGGAGTGTAAGAAAAATGGGAGGTGTAAGAGGAGTCAGTGTTTCCATAAGGGGAATAGGGTAGGAGGTCAGGCCAATTTCCAGAATCTTAAGAGTCAACATGAGAGATCCACTGGTGGTAATGAAGAACTCAAGGAAATAAAGAGGGAAGAGTGTTTATCTTTTGCCTCTCTGTGTCTTCTTGGCTAATGAGGACAGGTCTTCCAGCTTCTCTGGATGGTAGTAAGAAAAAAAAAAACAGGATTCTTTTAAAGTAAGACACTCCCATACTAAATGAATAGTTCTTCCATTTACTAGCCTCGGTTTCCCTGTCTTTAAAATGGAGCAATAATACCTCAAAGTGTTGAGCTGAGAATTAAAAGCCATGAAGCCTATACCTGGTCCACACCAGTGCCTTGCACATAGTTTTAGGAGACCCTGGAACCTTAGCCTAGTGTCCCAACCTTTGCTATACTAGGTTTCTTGCTTTTCTTGCTTTCTCCTTTTTCTATTTATCAAAGGAGTAATATTTTCTAGAAAGAAAAGATAGAGTTTAAACAAGAAATATTGGTTAATAAATATGTAGACTGGAAGTACCTCATGCTAAAGATCTGTTTACTACTGAATTTGGGGCCAATGAGATTTTAATTTAGTTAGTAATTTTTTTAGCAGTCACTAAGCAGAGACCAAAAAAATCACAGTGCGAACCTTGTAAAATGGTTCTTGGGACCCTCAAGAGCATTTCTTTCAGTCTTTTCATCAACTGAGCTGGTCTATATTGTTAAGTCTTATTTATAAGGAGGCTTTCAGGCAATTTCACACTGCTTTTCTCTGATGCAGCCCAAAAAAACATGTAAACCCAAGGGATTAGTAGCGACTTAAAGGGAAAATAGTGTAAAGTTACACCATGAACCGAGGCAGCACAGCTGCCTTGATGCACTGTTCCCTTGGGCTCCTACAGTGAATGAAACTTAGATAAGTGGCCCAGTCCACTCCCACACTGCCAAATCGGCAGCCCTTTGTTACAATGTGCACAAGAATTGCTCAATCTCAGGGGGCAGCTGAGTCTGTAATGACTTGCATTGTAGAAACACACAGGAGTTCACTATCTAGGAATGAAAACTTAAATCTCTTTTTATATTTCTTTGTTGACAGTTGCAAAGCAGGTCTGGGTAGTAAACAAAATGTTTATTCCAGCAATGTTCGTTTCATAGGCGGTTCAGATACATCTACTGAGTAGGGCAGCAGCCTAAAATGGAAATGAAACCGGAATATCGTCTCAGGGCTATGTAGAAATCCTGAAAAAGACTGAATATTCCCCAAATGCAACCATCATGAGGCTGGCATGCTTACACTGATGATCTCATCAGACCAATAATTAATAATTGTGAATTAGGCTAATGAAATCAGATGGGGTAATGAAAGGCAGCCTTCTTCTACTTGTTAGCATTGCTGTTTTCTCCATTATTTAATCTCTAACAGAAATTGAATTTGCTGCTTGAGGTCCATTTCAGCCTATTTGACTTTTAGAAAAAAAATTTTTTTAAATTGTATCAGAGCCTTAAAGAAGGGGCAAGTATGAAAATATTAAGAATCTATACAATGACACCTGCAACGTTGGGAACATAGATCAACTCAGAACAACTGCATGCATTTCCTGCTCCTTGATAAAACTAAAGAAATTACAAGTAAAGGAAATGGTGAAGAGGAATTTTTTTTCAAGGCTGGGATTTTTAAAAGGCAGAAATTCTCCATCCCGCAATGGCAGCTTCTTGAATTTTTTGACACTCATAGTTTACTAAATAATTAGACTATAATACATCTTCCCTCCAAGGATAAGCACTATAGTAAGACCTAGGAAAGCAATGAGGATCAAGAATGAGCCCTTTGGCCTATAGAACAGAGCTGTGAAGACTTGACCTGGAAATGAAGCAGAGAGACTGCTTGCTCTGGTGAGAATTCACCAGCTGCTTCTATATCTTAAATCTGTAAGAGAAAGGTGGATGTGAGTCTGATGTAATTTGGTTCCTATTTGAGTCTTTACCAAAGAAATCTTGAGAATCTGCAGAAGGGATGGAGGGCAAAGGAAGCATGTGCTTCTCATTCTTCTTCCCAGTAAGCAGCCTGTGGATAAGGGCAGCCTCCATGTGAACTGGAAGTGTTTGGGACCCATTCCAGTGACTTCACATGTTCTCCTGTCTTCTGTTTGAAAGCCAGTGCCAAAAAAGAGACAGGAAGAATGCATGTGTGAGTAAAGGGTTAAACTCAGCAATATGTGTGGATAAAGTCCCAGTGTATTTCCTATCTGATATATCAGATCTATTTTGAGGTTACTTATCGGTTGGTTATTGTGCTAATAATTGCCATTAAAATTAATACTACAGTTTGGGAATTAGGCAAACAGCTAACAAGTTTGCTTTTACACAGAGCTTTCCAAAAGCAATCTGTGTAACTTGTTTCTGGAATGCAGCTGTGTAAGTTTTCATTAACATCTTGCAGGTGGAGCCTAATTTTAGTTCAGCCTTGAGAAGGGGGAATTGTTTTCCTCACCATATGCGCAGCACCACAACAGCAGCAAAGCAGGTGGGGCTTTGCCAAGCACTTGTTTACTTTCTTGTTTTTTTATAAAATGGATGATTCATATCGTTAATCATACAGTTTCTATTTGATTTTACCATGTCTTTAACAGAATAGTCTGGAGTACATTTGACCTACAGTTACTCGAATGTGAAACAAAAGCAATGAAATGGAAAATGATAAGAAAATGAGCAATGAATCCTAAATATAGTGGAGGAGAAGCCAGTGAATGAAGTGAAGTAAAATTTAGAAATACATCTGTTTGGCTACAAAAGCATTTTAAAAAGCAACCTTCCAGATTTTGGTTTGGCAATTTGAAGTTGGCTCAGTTAGAAAGTTCCATATATATACATATACATATATGTGTGTGTGTGTGTGTTTGTGTATATATGTATATATATATATTTTTTCTTTTTCTTTGCCATTGCAAGAAGGAAAGTATTACGGGAAGGAAGCTGTTGCTGGAAAGAGAGGAGATGAGGGGTCAGAAAAGACAACTGAGATGCATACACATTGTTTTCTCATGCAGGTTCTTCCCTGGCCTTTGAATCTCAGGGAATGGCTGGTAATTGGCTTAAATTTTAGGACTGAGGAAAAAAATATTGTTAAGAATCAGAGAGTGATTAATGACAGTAATTTCTTTTTTCATTTGTTTAGGAACTATCTTAAGATTGACATTAAGCTTCAAAGGCACAAACTCCATACCTCTACTATGTTTCATGTGCTTCACTGCAGTGAACCTACTGTGTGTGTCTCTTTGGATGTGAGGCTAGTGTGGTCTGGCCATAACGTGGCTGCATGTCATCTGGCTTAAACAAGCGCCTTTGAATTCTTCTACCCTGTGGGGTGTGCATGAAAATTCCATTACCTCCACAGAGAGGGGGCAGCTCCATGTGCATATTTGTTTCTTTCAATTCAGTCTCTTGGAATGGATGGAATGTGTGATTACGCTATATAGGAGTCTATTGGTCTGAACCTTAAAATAAACCTTTTCTTAAAAGCCCTCTTCTGGACCTTGAAGGTCACCATTCAAGGGCTTTGCCTTTATGGAAGTTCTTAACCTGGTATGCAGGTTTGTCCATGAAAGTGCTTTAGAGTGTTCGTGAAAAAGCGTTGTTTTGGGCCGGGTGCAGTGGCTCACGCCTGTAATCCCAGCACTTTGGGAGGCCAAGGCGGGTGGATCACCTGAGGTCAGGAGTTCGAGACCAGCCTGGCCAAAATGGTGAAACCCCCGTCTCTACTAAAAATACAAAGATTAGCTGGGCATGGTGGCAGGCGCCTGTAATCTCAGCTACTCAGGAGGCTGAGGTAGGAGAATCGCCTGAACCAGGGTGACGGAGGTTGCACTAAGCCGAGATAGTGCCACTGCACTGCAGCCTGGGTGACAGAGTGAGACTCTATCTCAAAAATAAAAAATAAAGAAAGAAAAGAAAAAAGGTTGTTTTGTTTTCTGAATAGACATGAATGTGCATATTTCTCAGAAAAGAGTCCATAGCTTTCTTTGGATTTCTAGAAGTATTTTTAAACCCCAAAATATTAAGCACTATTGCCTTATACAGAATGTTTTCAAATACTATTTTTTTTTCCATAAGTTATTGGGGTACAAGTGGTATTTGGTTACATGAGTAAGTTCTTTAGTGGTGATTTGTGAGATTTTGGTGCATCCATCAACCGAGCAGTATACACTGCACCCTATTTGTAGTCTTTTATTCCTTGCCTCCCTCCCACTCTTCCCCCTAAATCTCCAAAGTCCATCATCATTGTTATGCCTTTGTGTCCTCATAGCTTAGCTCCCACACATCAGTGAGAACATAGGATGTTTGATTTTCCATTCCTGAGTTACTTCACTTAGGATAATAGTCTCCAATCTCATCCAGGTCACTGCAAATACTGTTAATTCATTCCTTTTATGGCTGCGTAGTATTCCATTATATGTGTGTGTGTGTGTGTGTGTGTGTGTGTATGTATGTATATATATGTGTGTATATATATATATATATATATAGTGATATATATCACAGTTTCTTTATCCATTCATTGATTGATGGGCATTTGGGTTGGTTCCACGTTTTGCAATTGTGAATTGTGCTGCTATAAACACGCTTGTGCAAGTATCTTTTTTGAATAATGAGTTCTTTTTTTTTTCTTTTGAGATGGAGTCTCGCTCTGTCACCCAGGCTGGAGTGCAGTGGCACGATCTCGGCTCACTGCAACCTCTGCCTCCCAAGTTCAAGCAATTCTCCTGCCTCAGCCTCCTGAGTAGCTGGGATTACAGGCGTGCACCGCCATGCCCGGCTCATTTTTTTATTTTTAGTAGAGATGAGGTTTCACCATGTTGGTCAGGCTGGTCTCGAACTCCTGACCTCATGATCCGCCTGCCTCAGCCTCCCAAAGTGCTGGGATTACAGGCGTGAGCCACTGCGCCCAGCCAAATAATGACTTCTTTTCCTCTGGGTAGATACTCAGTAGTGGGATTGCTGGATCAAATGGTAGTTCTACTTTTAGTTCTTTAAGGAATCTCCACACTGTTTTCCATAGTGGCTGTACTAGTTTATATTCCCACCAGCAGTGTAGAAGTGTTCCCTGATCACCGTATCCACATCAACATCTACTGTTTTTTAATTTTTTTATTATGGCCATTCTTGTAGGAGTAAGGTGGTATCACATTGTGGTTTTGATTTGCATTTCCCTGATTATTAGTGATGTTGAGCATTTTTTCTATGTTTGTTCACCATTTGTATATCTTCTTTTGAGAATTGTCTATTCATGTCCTTAGCCTGCTTTTTGATGGGATGGTTTGTTTTTCTCTTACTGACTTGTTTGAGTTCATTGTAAATTCTGGATATTAGTCATTTGTCAGACATATAGATCGTGAGGATTTTCTCCCACTCTGTGGGTTGTCTGTTTACTCTGTCAACTGTTCCTTTTGCCATGCAAAAGCTCTTTAGTTGAATTAGGTCCCAGCTATTTAGCTTTCTTTATTGCATTTGCTTTTGAGTTCTTGGTCATTAAATCCTTGCCTAAGCTAATGTCTAAAAGGGTTTTTCCAATGTTATCTTCTAGAATTTTATAGTTTCAGGTCTTAGGTTTAAGTCTTCAGTCCATCTTGAGTTGATATTTGTATAAGGTTAGAGATGAGGATCCAGTTTCATTCTCCTACATGTGGCCAGTCAGTTATCCCAGCACCATTTGTTGAAAAGGGTGTCCTTTCTCCCATTTCGTTTTTGTTTGCTTTGTTGAAGATCAGTTGGCTGTAAGTATTTGGGTTTATTTCCGAGTTTCTATTTTGTTCCATTGGTCTATATGCCTATTTTTATACCAGTACCATGCTATTTGGGTAGCTATGGCCTTATAGGATAGTTTGAAATCAAGTTGTGTGATGCCTCCTGATTTGTTCTTTTTGCTTGTCTTGCTTTGGCTATGCGAGCTCTTTTTTGGTTCCGTATGAATTTTAGAATTGTTTTTTCTAGTTCTGTGAAGAATGATGGTGGTATTTTGATGGGAATTGCATTGAATTTGTAGATTGCTTTTGGCAGTATGGTCATTTTCACATTGATTCTACTAATCTATGACCATGGGATGTGTTTCCATTAGTTTGTGTCATCTATTATTTCTTTCAGCAGTGTTTTATAGTTTTTCTTGTAGAGGTCTTTCGACTCCTTTATTAGGTATATTCCTAGGTATTTTTTTTTTTTACAGCTATTTTAAAAGAGGTTGAGTTCTTGATTTGATTCTCCACGGGTTGTATTTTTCCAGGAATTTATCCATCTCTTCTAGGTTTTCTAGTTTATGTGTGTAAAGGTGTTCATAGTAGCCTTGAATGATCTTTTGTATTTTGGTGGTGTCAGTTGTAATATCTCCTGTTTCATTTCTCAGTGAAGTTATTTGGATTTTCTCTCAGTTAATCTTGCTAATGGTCTATCAATTTTATTTATCTTTTCAAAGAATCAGCATTTTGTTTCATTTAACTTTTGTATTTTTTGTTTGTTTGTTTCAGTTTCATTTAATTCTGCTCTGATCTTGGTTATTTCCTTTCTTCTGCTGGCTTTGGGTTTGGTTTGTTCTTATTTCTGTCCTCCCTTGAGGTGTGACCTTAGATTGTCTGTTTGTGCTCTTTCAGACTTCTTGATATAGGCATTCAGAGCTATGAACTTTCCTGTTAGCACTGCCTTAGCTGTATCCCAGAGGTTTTGATAAGTTGTATCATTATTGTCATTCAGTTTGAATAATTTTTAAATTTCCATCTTGATCATTTTTGACTCAGTGATCATTCAGGAGCAGGTTATTTAATTTCCATGCATTTGCATGGTTTTGAAGGTCCCTTATGGAGTTGATTTCCAGTTTCATTCCACTGTAGTCTAAAAGAGTGCTTGATATAATTTCAATTTTCTTGAATTTATTGAGGCTCATTTTATGGCCTATCATATGGTCTATCTTGGAGAAAGTTCCATGTGCTGTTGAATAGAATGTGTGTGTATTCTGTGGTTGTTGGATGAAATGTTCTGTATATATCTGTTAAGTCCATTTGTTCAAAGGTATAGTTTAAATCCATTGTTTCTTTGTTGACTTTCTGTCTTGATGAACTGCTGTCTTGATGACCTGTCTAGTGCTGTACTGAAGTCCCCCACTATTATTGTGTTGCTTTCTATCTCATTTCTTACATCTGTTAGTAATTGTTTTATAAATTTGGGAGCACTAGTATTAGGTGCATATATGTTTAGGATTGTGATATTTTCCTGTTGGACAAGGCCTTTTTAGCATTATATAATGTCTCTCTTTGTCTCTTTTAATTGCTGTTGCTTTAAAGTTTGTTTTGTCTGATATAAGAATAGCTACCCCTGCTCACTTTTGGTTTCCATTTGCATGAAATGCCTTTTTCTACTCCTTTACTTTAAGTTTATGTAAGTCCTTAAGTGTTAGGTGAGTCTCCCGAAGGCATCAGATGGTTGGTGAGTTCTTATCCATTCTGCGATTCTGGATCTTTCAAGTGGAGCATTTAGGCCATTTACATTCAATGTTAGTATTGAAATGTGAGGTATTGTTACACTCATCGTGCTCTTTGTTGCCTGTGTACTTTGTTTTTTTGTTTGTTTGTTTTTTGCTTTTGCTTTTTAGCTTATATTCTTGTTTTACAGGTCCTGTGTGACTTATGCTTTAAAGAGGAAACACAAGAAAATGTGTTTCCAGGATTCCTTTCAAGGTTTAGAGCTCCTTTTAGCAGTTCTTGCAGTGGTGGCTTGGTAATGGCGAATTCTCTCAGCATTTGTTTATCTGAAAACAACTATATTTCATTTGTATACAATGCTTAGTTTTGCTGGATACAAAATTTTTGGCTGACATTTGTTTTGTTTGAGGAGGCTGAAGATAGGGCCCCCAATCCCTTCTAGCTTGTAGGGTTTCTGCTGAGATATCTGCTATTAATCTGATAGGTTTTCCTTTATAGGTTACCTGATGCTTCTGTCTCACAGCTCTGAAGAGTCTTTCCTTTGTCTTAACTTTGGATAACCTGATGAAAATGTGCCTAGGTGAAGATCTTTTTGCAATGAATTTCCCAGGTGTTCTTTATGCTTCTTGTATTTGGATGACTAGGTCTCTAGCTAGGCCAGGGCAGTTTTCCTCGATTATTCCCCCAAATATGTTTTCCAAGCTTTCGAATTCTCTTCTTCCTCGGGAAAACCGATTATTCTTAGGTTTGGTTGTTTAACATAATCCCAGACTTCTTGGGGGCTTTGTTCATATTTTCTTATTCTTTTTTCTTTGTCTTTGCTAGGTTGGGTTAATTCAAAGACCTTGTCTTCGAACTCCGAATTTCTTTCTTCTACTCGTTCAATTCTATTGCTTGTACTTTCCAGAGCATTTCATATTTCTAAAAGTGTCCCAAGTTTCCTGAATTTTTTATTGTTTTTTCTTTAAGCTATCTATTTCCTTGAATATTCCTCCCTTCACTTATTGTGTCATTGTTTGGATTTCCTTGCATTGGGCTTTGCCTTTCTCTGGTCCCTCCCTGATTAGCTTAATTACTAACCTCCTGAATTCTTTTTCAAGTAAATCAGGGATTTCATCTTGGTTTGGATCCATTGCTGGTGAACTAGTGTGATTTTTGGGGGGTGTTGAAGAGCCTTGTTTTGTCATATTACCAGGATTAGTATTCTGGTTCCTTCTCATTTGGGTAGGCTCTATCAGAGGGAAGGTCTAAGGCTGAAGGCTGTTGTTCAGATTCTTTTTCCCACAGGGTGTTCCCTCGATGTAGTACTCTCCCTCTTTTCCTATGGATGTGGCTTGCTGTGAGCCAAACTGCAGTGACTGTTGTCTCTCTTCTGGGTCAACCCACCCAGCAAGTCTACCCAGCTCCGGGCTGGTACTGGGGATTGTCTGCACATAGTCCTGTGATGTGAACCACCTATGGGTCTCTCAGCTGTGGAGAACAGGCATCCACCAGTGCCTGTTCTGGTGGATGTGGTGAAGGGTGAAATCTCAAATACTATTTTAATGTAACAAAGACACAGTAGTTTATTTGGCTAATGATTATAAATAAAATGTAGCATTTGTCAGCTTTCCTCTTATAGTGAGTCTGCCTGACTTAGGAAAGTTTACACTTTAAGTTGGCCGAGATTCTTTCCCTAGGATATCATAAATCTTTCCCTATCTCTGACCTATAGCCATGCTAAAAGAACACCTAAAAGAATATTAGATTTTCTAAAGATTTGTTCCTTTATTCGACATAGATCTGTTAAGCACCGGTTATATTTGATGTACTTTTGGATTTCAGAAATATATGACTCAGTCTCTCTCCTTAAGAAGGACCCAAGCCTGTGGCAGAGACATCCAGCCAAGAAAAGAAACTCAACTAAATGGTCTATTTGTAAAAACGAAAAAACATTTTGTGGGTCCTCAGATTTTTCACATCATATTTCACACTCTCATTCTGAGATGTAAATGAAAAGATTTTTTAAAATGACTGTGACCCTTTGGCAAGATGACAAGAACCACACCACACCCAAACCTGTTTGTTCTGCTGTCGTCGTCCACCCACTGGCAGATGTGGCTGCAGGGGGCTGTGTGGGAGCAGAATGCAGCGATGGAACTTTAGAATTGGCTCCCGTGAGTGGAATCGGGGGAAGGGTCGTCAAAAGGCAGGAAGAAGCCAGTGTGTTTGAGACTGAGGCTAAGTAAGCATTTTTGACTGATTTGCTGTTACAGATTCCCTAAAGCCTCATCAGATTGTGATTTTGCAACTCTCTTGAGCACAGTCCTAGTTTTCACAATGCCCTCTCATTTTCACTGACCAGACCCAGTCTTTGGATGAGATCTCTCTCTCCCAATCTGGAACTCAGACTCTGTTACTATTTCTTCCATTCCCCAACATCTGAGGTGCTTCTCACTCAATCCCAAATTTTCCTTTGACCCCAACTTACCCACAGGAGTAGGAGGACAAAGAGAAAGGGAAATAATTTGATGAGAAGCAGAGATTGACTACTTCCAATTCTTTTTCACTGTAACCCATACTATCAACAGCAGATGACATCGATTTGATCTTCCCAGTATTGTTTGTTCTTAGCCATATTCAGAATGTAAAATTTAGGGCCAGGCATAGTGGCTCACACCTGTAAGCCCAGCACTTCAGGAGGCCAAAGTGGGCAGATCGCTTGAGGTCAGGAGTTTGAGACCAGCCTGGCCAACATGGCGAAACCCCATCTCTACTAAAAATACAAAAATTAGCCGGGCGTGGTGGTGCATGCCTGTAGTCCCAGCTACTAGGGAGGCTGAGGCTGCTGGAGGATCACTTGAACTCGGGAGGTGGAGGTTGCGGTGAGCCGAGATCTCACCACTGCACTCCAGCCTGGGTGACAGAGTAAGACTGTCTCAAAAAAATAAGACTGTAAAATTTAGTATCCAACTTCTATTCATCATTTAATCCGGGACTATCTCGGAGAGGATGAAATGAGGTTGAAGCCCTGTTTCTAAAATGTAAAAGAGTTGTTTTGGCTATCTAAACAAAGGGCTTAGTGTTTTAATATTCCTAGTTAAGAATCACAGGATTGGCCACCTGCCTTACTTTTTTTCTAGGTTATTCATTTCTTTGTACATTTCTCCTACTCTCTTTTCTAGGCAAACCTACACTTTTCCTGCTGAGATTCCTAAAGTTATAGAGTAAAATGTCACCATAAGGAAGCATGTGATTCATTTCATTCTTGCTGGTAGGTACATTCAGAATACGACTTCAAGAGGTTTATTTCCCGTTTGTAATCTAAACCTTATTGGGCTGCCTGCAGTGGAAGGCTCAGCTACAGCTGCAGAAATAAAGTCTTTACAGAAGCACTTAAAGAAGACCTGGTTGTTCTGGTACTGCTTCTGAAGAAGTTCCAATCAGCAGCAGGGGAAAATTTATGAGATTCGTATGAGATTTTTGGTTTCTTAAAAGAGTACACATGCCACAGAGAATCTGAATACACTGCACGAAAATCGCACAGTTCTGTCAACCAGCACAAGCACATGTGCAGAAGACTTGAGAGGTCACTGTTTGGCAGGACCACACTAAAATCATCTGAGACAAATGAGATAAATCCTGTTTAAAGGCTTAAAGTGAAAGAAAGAGATTCTGCAACTTCATCTGGGGAGGCCTGATAATATCTAATTATTATCTTTAGTTCTGGGACCCATCTTTAGTAGTCATTGGTATCAGTTTTGCTTGTTTTTTTGTTTGTTTGTTTTGTTTTTTTAAGCCTATAAATTGCTTAAAGATAAAGCATTAACCAAAACCTCTGTAAGTACATGAGAATCTCTACTTTGTAGAAAAGAAATAATAATAATTTAAGAATACAGAGTATTTTGATTGCATATACCAATATGCTTGGGTAATATCTACTGTTAGTTTTCTTTTTAGGACTTTTTTTTTTGAGACGGAGTTTCGCTCTTGTTGCCCAGGCTGGAGTGCAATGGCACGATCTCGGCTCACTGCAGCCTCTGCTTCCTGGGTTTAAGCTATTCTCCTGCCTCAGCCTCTCGAGTAGCTGGGATTACAGGCATGTGCCACTATACTCAGCTAATTTTGTATTTTTAATAGAGACGGGGTTTCTCCATGTTGGTCAGGCTGGTCTTGAGCTCCCAACCTCAGGTGATCCGCCCACCTCAGCCTCCCAAAGTGCTGGGATTACAGGCGTGAGCCACCACGCCCAGCCCTCTTTTTAGGACTTTTGATTATCAAAAGTTGTGTAGGCTGAGGTAAAATGGCGTATATATACATATGTGTGTGTGTGTGTGTGTGTGTGTGTGTGTATGTGTGTTTATATACACACATATATCTGTATACACACACACAAAGCCATTTTCATATACAGTATATATGATATATATACATACACTTTCATATACATTATATATGATATATATATATTCACACACATGCACAAATAAGCCATTTTCATATAGTATACAGAAAGCAATTTTTCCTCAGTATATATATATGTGTATAAAATCAAATCAGGCCGGGTGTGGTGGCTCATGCCTGTAATCCTAGCACTTTGAGAGGCCAAGGCAGGCGGATCACCTGAGGTCAGGGGTTCGAGACCAGCCTAGCCAACATGGCGAAACCCCATCTCTACTAAAAATACAAAAATTAGCTGCACGCCAGCCTGGGCAACAGAGTGAGAGACTCTGTCTCAAAAAAAGAAAAGAATAAAATAAATCAAATTAAATAATGTGTTTTTAAAGTGTTTATACCCATCCTACTGCCAAGAGAAGATCCAGTTACTCAAGTTGATTGAATTATGTGGGATAACAGAGATGCCAACCCATCTTGACCCCACAGTGTTAAGCCAATTCCTTTGATATTAGGCCATTGTATGCTAAGCTCTTTTTTGAATTACTGTTAGAATAAAGTAAAAATAAAGAACAGGAAGAGCAAGCAAGACACAAGTAGGCTTGTGGGAAAAATGAGAATTGGTGACATTAATAACAATAAAAATGATACATAAATTGCTATAGCACATCGTAATTCTCCAAGTGTTTATCTAAAGATGATTTGATCTTTTTAATAATCTTTTGAGGAAGATTGAACAAGTATTATCAAGTCATTTTATAGAATAGAAAGTTAAATCAGGTGTTGTAGAGCAGTAATAGGCATTTTTTGCCAGTATAATATTTAATAAAACATTGAATTAGATGTCAATAGTTTAAAATTTGGAGATTTCACATAAAAACTCAGATATCTGACTTATCTAGAAAGTTGAAAGTTCTGGTACCACTGGATGACACTGGGCCAATATTCCCCTGACAACACAGTAGCACTTCCTATTGTCTTATACCCACACTCCTCACTCATTAATCTTTACTAGCTTGGTCATTTTAGGCATTTGATTTTTGAACCCCTGGTGTAAAAGGATTTTCCTACTGCCATGCCCTGAGTTCATGACAGAGGTAGGCCTAGAGTGCAGGTCTGTGGCTTGTATTCTTTTACCATAAAATGTTTACATTGAACTGATGTATGGCTAACACATCCTTCTTTCCTCTGCTTCAAGAGCCTTCTGCTCCCCTGAACTTCTCACAATTGCCCAAGAGCTCATGCGTTCCCATGTCCCCATATGCTTGATGCTGTTCCTCATGCTTTTCATCCTGTCTACCTGCCACTCTCCCGTCTCCCGCCTAAACCTTAGTCCTAGTGCTCCACTTAAAGTTCCCCTGCTGTGTGCAGCTGTCTCAGAGCCTATCTGCAACCTCCTTCCTCTCCCTCAACCATCATTTATTCAGACTCATCATTTGTTCAATAAATGTCAAATAAGAGAATGAAGAAGGGATACAGTAGTTTTAGGCTAATGCATTCGTCTGCACTGGATTTACTTTTTTCCCAAAGTCTATGTTGGGTGACACATTATGACTTCCCTGTCTGTTTAAACTATGGGTCAGATTACTTCATAATAAAGATTTTGGAGAGAATGGCATTGAGCCACATCTATCCCAGGGAATGCAGACAAAGTTTGGGCAACTTCTTTTTTGAGGTAGTTCAGCATGACACTGTGGATTCAGCATTTTAAACTCATTTATTTATCAAAAATGTTCCTTGCTTGGAACATGAGTTTCTTTACCACTTTAGTCTGGTAAACAGGGAAAACATTTAATTCAAAGTCCAAAGAAGACAATACTCTGTTTTACCCCAGCAGGAGACAAATCAGTGGCTGTCAGGGGAAATTATATATAGAAAAATGATGCAGAAAAGATGTGGACTGGCCCAAGTTCACTCCACAAATATTTTTTGATATTTACTGTGTTCCAGACACTGAGCTAGGTCCTGGAGGTAAGCAGATATGTAAATACATAGGTGCAATGGATATTATGGGCATCTGTACATTATATGAGGAATACAGAGGAGACAGCAATTAATTCTGCCCAATGAAATCAACAAAAGATACCTAAGTAATTTGACCAGTTAGCTGAGTCCTAAGGGACACAAGTATATTTTGTACTCACTTTGAAGATGACATTAAAGACTTTAGCATTAAAAATAAATTTGGAAAATGGATCTCTCCTTCCTAAGGGTATAGACCATATGAAAAATACTTGAGAATATAGTATGTGCATTTAAAAAAAGCACCTAGAAGATGCAAAATAAATGAATAGGAATATACAGTCTCCAGATTCTACCTGAATTCAATCTTGGTTCAATTATTTGCTAGCGGTGTGATCTTGGAAAAGTTACTTAACTTCTTTGTGCCTCAGTTTTCTTCTCTGTTAAAATAGATAATGAAACTACTGATGTGGTTAGTTATAGATGAGATAATATATGTAAAATGTTTAGCACCCTATCTGGTACATAGTAATAAAAAAAGTTAGTTATTAGCATTACTATATAATGTATAAGCCCGTACACTATTTTTCTTTGAAATATCCAGCATCAAAATAAGATCATATAATTCAAAGCACTTATTAATAAAAACTTAGATAATTAAAACAAAAGAAGAAATCTCAAACTTAATATGCCTTGCATCATTTATGTGTCAGTTTTGCATTTTATTCTCACTCATCTTAGATAATGAAATGAGACCAGGTCCCATAATTGCCCTTCTGTAACTAACTGTTCAGTTTCTTGAATTTGTGAGGTTCGTCTTCCCATTGTAATGAATTACGGTAATGCTACTGTGCTGTGGCTTCCAGTACTGCATATTACCAGTGAGAACCATTCTCAGCAATAAATTAACTTTCAAACCGTGATGAACATCGTGAATCCTACATTTTCTTAAATTGTGAATCTTAAATAAGCACACACATACATATGTACATATATGCATCCCTTTTAATAGTATGTGTTCTACTCTCCATTTGAATTGATTATTTTTATTGATACATATATTTATTTGACTAAGAACATTTTAGGAATATTGAAAATAATATCAATATTCTTCTGGAAAAGTCTCAAAAATCCTTTATTTCCTATTAATTCTTTGGTTATTCCTATAAAATTCAGATGAAACTGATTATTCAGTCTCTTCTAGATAGGGTAAAATAAACTTTCTGAAAATCTCTCACAAGTGGGGACTCGACAGTCTCTTGATAACATACCGTCCTTTCATTCTGTGCTTACCTACCAAAAATAATCTTAGGCTTTTCTATGTAATAAAAAGGTACACAAATATATTAAAAATTATTTTTAATAAATCATATATTTATTTTAATAAATAATAATACTTTATTATTTTCTAATACCCACTTGCACTGGAATAGTAAAAATTACCAAACAGACACTATTTTCTTTTCTAAAGATATTTTTCATTTTACTAAATTGGGATCATTGACTATATTTCCATCTGGAAGGAAAGGACCTTGCCTTATATTGCTATTTCTGTGTCACCCCTTGGATTAGCACACGGCTGAGGCAGCTATGTTTTGAGAATTGAGTGTGAGGCTGGGTATGGTGGCTCATGCCTATAATCCCAGCACTTTGGGAGGCCAAGGTGGGTGGATCACTTGAGGTCAGGAGTTAAGAGACCAGCCTGGCCAATATGGTGAAACCCCATCTCTACTAAAAATGCAAAAATTAGCTGGATGTGATGGTGCATGCCAGTAATCCCAGCTACTCGGGAGGCTGAGGCAGGAGAATCGCTTGAACCTGGGAGGCGGAGGTTGCAGTGAGCCAAGAGATTATGCCGCTACACTCCAGCCTGGGCAACAGAGTGAGACTCTGTTTCAAAAAAAGAAGAATTGAGTGTGAGCTCCTTGAAACTCCTCCCTGGCTGTATTCCTCTGTTGTGTTCTGGGCTTTCTGCCATGTTCTTGGGCAGTATCTTACTTCCATTCTTCCCATTTCCAAGTCTTCTTTTGCAGACTGACGAATTGTTTTTAATTTATTATAGAGAAATGTAGCTCTCTCGCTATCCAGTGCTGCTTATCAGACCACACCCAGAAGGACCTAGACTTTCTCAACTTGAGCGTCTCCTCTAGATTTATCTAGTTGTTTTCCTCAACAAAAGAACTATTCATAAGTGATATATGTGTTGCTCCTCCCAAGAAGGCAAAAATAGTCATCTTTTTTCATTTTTACAAAACAGCATAGCAGAATTGTTTTTCCCTCTCGGCTATGTAGATTTTTTTTTCAACAAATATATTTACAGTGTGTTGTCCATGTAAAGCTTTATACAGAACAAGTCATTCTCTACTTCTAGTAACTCCCATCGCAGGAAGTGAACCCCAAGAAGGTGAAGCAGATAGCTACATAAATAAATTCTAGTGTCTTCAGGAAAGAAAGAACTTCGGATGTGCTTGTGGAAACTCTGACAATTATGTTTGAGATATCATGAAGAATGGGGCAGAGGCAAGAATAGAGAGGAGTTGGCCGGGCACGGTGGCTCACGCATGTAATCCCAGCACTTTGGGAGGCTGAGGCGGGCGGATCACAAGGTCAGGAAATGGAGACCATCCTGGCTAACACGGTGAAAGAAACCCCGTCGCTACTAAAAATACAAAAAATTAGCCAGGTGTGGTGGCGGGCGCCTGTAGTCCCAGCTACTGTGGAGGCTGAGGCAGGAGAACGGCGTGAACCCGGGAGGCGGAGCTTGCAGTGAGCCAAGATCACGCCACTGCGCTCCAGCCTGGGCGACAGAGCGAGACTCCATCTCAAAAACAGAAACAAAAAGCAAAACAAAACAAAAAAGAATAGAGAGGAGTTGATGTTAACTCGATTTTACCAGAAATGAAAGATTCTGAGAACTCCAGAACTTCAGAACAAACCAATGAGTTTGATATCAGTCTCTAGCAAACTTTAGACAATTATTAAAATAAAAGTGAGCCTGTCGAAAAATGGCACTGACTATTAAGAATCAGCATGGGGTCGCTAAGAACAAAGCAGCCACAAGTAACCTAGTTTATGTTTTCTCTTCAAAAGAGAATATAACTGGATTTTTGCAAGTATTTTAATCAAAATACTCATATGTTCCTGGAAGATAAGTTAGAGATACTTTAGAATATGGTTATGAAGTTTCCAAAATGGCAGAATTTTCTCTTTAAAAGTGATTAAGAATGAACTTTGGAGTCAGACAGCCTTAGGGGTTCAAATTGAAGCTCTGCACCTTATCAACCATGAAAATTTTTGAAATTTGCATAAGCTTCCTGAACCATAATTCCCAAACTGTAATAGGGATTAAAATTATCTATGTCATAAGGATACTGTGTTTCTTGTGACACAATTTACATAAAGTGCTCTTTACTCCTTATTAAATAAGTGCTCAATAAAAATGATAAGAGTTGTTTTATTCTCATTATCTAGGGTTGATTGATTGTTGCCAGTCTGAAGAGAGGTCTCTGAGACATGCACTAGCACTTTTTTTGCCAATGATTTGAAGGAAAGCATGGAAGGCATAATAATGATATTGTCAGGCTCCTTGTCAGGCTGTGTGCTTTTTCAGGAAAGGGACCTGTCATCTTGCCCTTGGTATGATCATTGCCTGACCCATAGTAGCCACTCAGATGTCTTTTGTAGCCGCTGAAATGTCTGTTAAAGAATGACATAAAATGAAATGTGGTAACCAAGACATTGGATAGCAAAATCAAGAATCCAAATATCCCAAATAATTAGAACAATGAGCCAGTACCAGAGATAAACTCTAGAATGGATGGAAAAAGTTGTAAGAGGTTTGAGTAAACAGAATTTGGTATGAAAAAGATTTAGATGTTTTTAGAAGTTTTAGTTTTGTAAAAGTTCAAGCACTAAGAATAATAATGATGCCAACCCCTCCTCAGAGTGCATTTCCTGCCTCCACAAAATTCTAAATTATTAGAAATAGAGTCCAGAACAAGGCAGGCATCAGTACCCATGTATTTTGCATAATTAGACCACATTTCAAATAATGCATTCAGTTCTAACTGCCACATTTAGGAAAGGCATGGACAAACTGGAATCTCTCCAATATGGTGATAGGCATTAAAAGCCATATCATGTTATAATGATTAAAGGAATCTTCAGTCTGAAGAAAGAGGAGACATAGAGAAAAATGATAGCCATTTTTCAAATAGTTGAATAACTTTCATGTGGAATAGGGATTAAATTTATCCTCAGAAGCTTTAGAAAAAGCTCATACCAAAGAATAGAAAATTCGGGAAGATATTGGTCAAAAATAAGGAAGATCTCATTTAAAATGAAACTACATTGTCTTAGAGGTAGTAATGTATTATCTTTAAAGTTATTTAATTTTAATTTACTTGGCTAATGATTACTGCTCACAGGTATGTGCATACCATGTATACATCCTATATATGAAAGAAGCTTTCAAGAGTTCGTAGGTTAGTTGATTTATATAATTTATAATTTCCATATATGTAGTTATAAGTGTACCTCTAAACATGTACTGAGCAAACATTTATTGAACTCATTACCTGTCAATCTTGTGCTAGATGTGATAGGCAAGTTGAAGCAAAGGCAATATTTTGTAAGAAATTTTTGCTTGGGTGAGATATTGGATGAAACTTTGATATTTGAGACCAAATCAATCTAAAAATAGCACAGTTTGCTGGATTTAAATGTCATTAAGGAATCAAGAGATCTGAGAAAATTAAAATCCCACCTCTAGAGTACAGTACATTGACAAAATGGGTTGAAATTACAAGTCAAATGCATGACCTTTCCATCTATTTAGTCTTATATTTTTTATACTTTGTTTTGATCATGTTATACTTGCATGACAAATAATACATATAATTTTGGCATGTTTCTAAAGTCTTGTCTTGCTTCTTCAATACCTGAATTCCATTTACATACATGACTATAAAGAGATATGTAGCCAACCAACTTTTTTTTAATACCACAATCAACAATAAAATAAATTAACTGTCTACTGCTCCTTAGGGAGCAAAAATGATTTCCTTTCCTTAATAAGTTTACAGAATGCTTCTCCTATTATCCTTTTCTCTTTAGAAGTAAAAGGATCATAACTAACACATGTATTTGATTTGCTGTCAGAAAATTTAGAAGCAAAATGTACAACATACAATATACACAGCGATGTTCATTTTGACTGTTTGAGGAACTCTGATTTTATTTTCTTCCTCTGCCTTTTGTTTTGCAAACAGTTGCTTTAGAAAAGGTGAAAATACAGTCATTCTCTGTGTTTAAATAAAGCTATATTTTTAAGACAGGAACATAAAAAGAGCCCATTTTTGCTAAATGGTTAGATTTAATTAGAAGAGGGTGATTCTAAAAAGGAAACAAACAGAAAGCTGTAGAACAGCCCAGTCCTGCTCACTGCAGCCCAGTCCTGATTCAGCAAATAGGTATTTGCCAGTAGCAATGAGCATTGTGTACTACAATGACGGTGCTGCTTAACTCGATACTGTTCCCACACCTCAGTTAGTCGGGCCCAGTGCGTGGGTAAATCATGAAGTCACTGGGTACTTGAGCAAAATATTGAAAGCAGTGGAGGTTATGAGGGTTTAGAGACAGGTGGAACTGGCTACCTGATCACAGCCACGCCCAACTTTTAAAATGTACCTGGCAACAAAATTCATGCCAATATGACACCTGTCTGCTTAGGAAATTCTTGATGAAACACAGAAGGGAAGGCTTGGGATCTTAATAGTGTTGTGACTGTGATTTCCCCAGGAGTCTCTCTGGAAAAGGCTCAATACTCTTTTCTCACTTGTTTGCCAGTTGGAATTTGAAGGGAGCTTGATAACTGTGTTCTATGTGGATCCAGCATTACAACTGATAAGGTAAGGGCAATTATATCTTTTTGTTTGATCATTAAAGTCAGAGTATAAAGAAATCTCCTACTACTCCATCTTCCCTTTCAAATGTAGATTACTAGGGCAATCTTGCCAGTGTATTTCAGGATCTTGAACTTGAGGGATAGAATTGTCTGGTGCCTACTCTAAAAAGAGATAGCCAGCCCCTGCAATAGCTGTCGGTACAGTTTCTGGCTAATGAAATGCAGAGAAATGAGGAAGATGGTGAGCTGTGCTTGTGTGGTAACGGGTGATTTCAGAGGAAAATGTCAAAGCAGCTCATCTCTCGAGGCCCTACGTGATGATGTTTTAGTAGCCACCTTTATTCAGAGATTTAAATTTATGAAAAGAGAATCATAATGACATCTTAATTGCTCTGAAGATGTCTTTTCAAAAGAATTGTCACAGGAACATTTCCTTCAGAGGAACGGAGAAACCAAAGGAGATGGCTTTATTGTGGAAGAGTTAAGGAAAGCCTTCTGTCCTAGAAGTTAACATTTACGGATCTCTCTGTCAAATAATAGTCTCCGTTTCAAGTCCATTATGTTTGATAAGGATTCAAAAAGTCTTAATCGAATCTAGCAGTCATTGCTGCTTCTTTCTTTCCTAATCTCCCTGATTTTGAATTATAAGATCTTTATCTCTTAAAATAAAACATCATTTGTTAAAGCCTTTTCAAAATTAAGACTAAAACCATCACAACTAATTGTTTCTTGGCATCAAATAAACAAATTTTTAAAGTTTGATGAATTGTTTGTAAGCTCTAATCAAGTGGGTGGTGTCATAAAAGAGGGGAGGGAACCCACTGAAACAATATATGTAATTTGTTTGCATTAGTATTTGAGATAATTACAAAGCAAGTGTTCAAAAGCTGTTCTTTATACTACAGAAGGGGCAAAGATGGGAGAGGAAAAGCATAAGAACACCCAGCCATTGTCAGCTGCTCTCTAAAATATTGCCGGATTCACAATTGTCGAACATTAGCACTACTAAGAATGCTGGGGACAGAGTGTCACGTTGAATGTAGAGTGATGACTTCATAGGAAGGCAAAGCTGAGGATATGACCAGTTTGCAGTCACAGAAAAATCAGCTTTAATTAATTTGAGTGCTAGCTCTGTGTATAATTACACAGCATGAGAGTTTGCATGCAAATGCAGAAATGCTGATTGTTCAAATACTTGCACTTGCTCATTAATACGTTGGGACTAAGCAGGGCTGGCAAGCAGACAGGGTACGGCACACACGGTGCCTGCAGGCTAATTTGTATTTTACTGTAGTTAGCAAACAGATTTCAGATGTTTCTCCTTTCTTTAAATAATAAGCACAAAAATATGTATGTCATTTTCATCGGTGGCATACCTTGTTTTCTTTTTGATTAAAGTAAAATGTTTTTGGTTTCTGAAAAAGTGTTGAGGGTACATTAAACATTACTAGAACACTGATTTATAACCATTGATGCCAGGTCTGGGATATTTCTATTTGACATTTCATGTAATTGTCCAAACTGATCATATTTCATAATTAGTGAAACTTATTCAAACAATATAAGTTTATGATTAAATCCCATGGAGGAACAAAGGGAGAGACACAGCTGTATTGCCTACTTGTCTGTCGAATCTAGTATCTTGTAGTCAGCATCGGCTAGGTCCAGAAGCTTCAGCAGAACTGATTTCTTTGTGAGAGTACTTAATCCTAAAATGTCCTGCGGTGAGATTTTCCATTCTGACCACTGAATCTTTTCAGAGATCAGCTTCAACCAAATTCCCAACTACCTTGACAACACCCTAGGGGAAAAAGTCTGCCTAAATCACTACACCAGGAACATCTGATAATTTATTAAGGAAATGGTATAAAAAAAATAAGGAATTTGCCCAAGTTCCCCAAATCTGGTACTGCTATCAATGCTGTCTGTTTTCTTGCCAACATTTCAATGCATTTCAGTTCTACAAATATTTAT
Organism: Pongo pygmaeus; assembly: GCF_028885625.2. Classification (NCBI taxonomy): domain Eukaryota; kingdom Metazoa; phylum Chordata; class Mammalia; order Primates; family Hominidae; genus Pongo; species Pongo pygmaeus. The sequence continues at coordinate 148,438,882 of NC_072373.2, read as the reverse complement.
GGAGCACCCATTTCTGTTAGACACTGCAAAGCAGAGGATGTACTATAGTAAGCCAGATAGATACAGTCTCTGCATTGGCTATCTCTTTTCTCCCAGGAATTGTCTCAGGACAGGAACCTAACTCAGTTCCCTGGGACATACATGTTTTTAGCAGTCATTACTTTGGGGGAAAGCCCACGTTACAGAAACTTGAATCTATGGCCTTCCATAAATACAGTTTTCATGGTCCTTCTGGGAGCCTGACTTGCTCTCTGATATTCTTTCAACCCTATTCTTATGTAAGATGAAGGAAGCTACCTCTGTCTTGAGGGTTGAATGGAAATTTAAAGGATATGTGAAAGAGTCTATCAGGCAAGCCCAAAAGTTTTATAAGAATATATTGAAGAGGAAGGCTATCATACCTTTCCCTGAAAGCCTATATCTGTAAGAATAGTCATTTCTCAAGCAAAAAAGGTGAACACAACATGTAGGTGGATATGGGGCACTTTACACCATTGGGTCTGATCAAAAGTAGGCAGGCATCTACCTACGTGTTTTCAATATGACCAGCTGAGAAACACCAGCTAGACAGCATCACCCCTTCTTTCTAAAAACTCTGCCAATGTACATGTACAAAGATGGAAGGTGACAATAAAAACACTCATACATACCACCTAAGCTTCCACTTGACTTTCAGAGTAGTCATAACCTTCTCATGCTACATATCACAAATATGCAAGAAGGAAGAAGAAAATCCAGGATGGTGAAAGAGCTCCAGGGTATCTTCATGATGTACAACACAGTAATTTCAGAACAGTGGTTTTCAGAGAACAACTATGAATTGCAAGTACCCTGAGCTCAAACAACTTTTCCTTATAGCTCTGTCATGGTCAGACACACATGATTAGGAAACAAAACAAAAACAAAAACAAAAAGAAATTTCCAAAATATGTATGAATTAAGAAAACACCATCTTGCTGGGACCCAAATATTAAAAAATGTTTGTTATGTGGATTACTGGTATCTTTACCAAGGAGAGTTAAAAAACATCTTAGGGGCTTTTGCCTATAAGAAATGAATTCTAATGGGGTTATGGTAATATATGAAAGGAACCATATTCACAGATGATGCAAATAATTTCATGAAGCTATTAAAGGATAGGAAAGACAGATAATACATTTGTAAAGAAGAAAGTAGAGAATTTATTCTGGAACTAGAAAGTTTTCAGGAAACCTGAGAAAACTCTAGCTACAGAGATGAAGAAAGCATGTAACCCAGTGTAGAAGCACAAAACACTGGCGTAGTTCAGGATGGTCAATCGCGCTGATTAATACAGCGTGAGAACCATAAAAGGAATGAAAGCAGCTAGTGAGTCAGCAATGATTAGGTCAACAAGAACTGTTTCCTCAGATATGTATTCCACAGAATACATATTTCAAGGGCATGAGAAGAATGAAGGGGAGAATAATTGAAGATAGCAAATGTGAGGAATCTGTACCCAGAAAGTGAAGCGGGAGAAGTAAGCAAGAAAAGTTTTAGGCAAGTGGAGATTTGACCATGTTTGCAGAAGGGAAGAAATTAGTGGAGCAGGGGCAATTGGAGTTGTTAGGGGAAATGTGTGATTAATGGAACAGGAGTTGGGGAGAATCCAGGTAGTTATGCCAGCTAGAGAGTTTTTGTTTTCTGTTGTTGTTGTTGTCTTATTCCAAGAGAGAAGGACAGGAAAAGAGGATGGTGTCAGGAAATCTGAGGTGGAGGCGAGGAAAGTTATGAGAGTATGTGTCAGATGCCTTTGGTCCGGTGTGGACATCGGTGAGATCGTCTCCTGGGAAAGTGAGTATAGAGGAAAGTGTGGAAATGACACAGAGACAGAAACAACTTTATTCTCGTACCGAAGAAAAGGAAGAGCAAAATAATGTAAAACAATTTACAATGAAAATGGGTAAAAAAATGTAAGGAGAATGAAGAAATGGAAACTAGTTATTGTAAAGTTTCACTTAAACATTAACTTGTGCCAAGGTTAAATGAGTAATGAGTCTGGACTTAGGATTACCTAACAGTCTCTAAGTTTACATTTTCCAATATCAGCACACCAAAAGTAATGGGTTTTTTTGTTTGTTGTTTGTTTGTTTTATTTTTAGTTTAGTGCTCTTGTATTATACACTAAGGAAGGAAGTGTGAGGCAGATATCTGCATATGAAGTAAAGGAGGCCAATAAGCCACAAAAGAGCTTAGTCTTTAAGGAAAAACCCATCATCTCTCTGGAGCTACCCCTTCCCCCTGCTCATCTTTGGCCTTGCTGGTAACAGTAAATGTATTTATTTAACTACATGAGACAAGCCTGTATGGGGATGCTTAGGCCTCCCTTCATCATCATACTTCCCCTCTTACACAACCCAGATTTCTGTTGGCTCATACCACCTGGGTGAAACACCAAATTCAGGGCAGCCATCTCCTAGAAACCAGTTAAATCTAATACCTGTGCATTACTTGGCAAAAAGAGAAGGCCCTAAAGGTCTGAGTGTCTGCTTAATGCGTCTGGAATTACCATTAGCATTTAGGATAGGTGCATTCTTAGGCTTAGCTGGCTAGTCCGGTTTTCCTGCCTCAAGACAGAGCATAGCACATCAGTCACTAAGTGGCTGCCAGTGGACAAAGGGCATCCCCTGGGAGTGGCAGGCCTCGATATGGTCTAACAGGGGCACTGAGCATTGAGATTCCTGGAGAGATTGGTGGTAGTGGTATGTGGATGTCTGGGCCTTCAAGGACCAGATAGTAATCAGTAGGAAAAGGAACAACACAAAAATGGTCTCAGAATACTTCCAGCCTGCCATGTGCTGCTGCTTCCAATTTCCTTCTTCTTTGTTCCTCTTTCTCTGTTTTCCTCTTCCCCACCTTTCCCAGATCCCAAGTCTAAGGGTCTTGTTGACCAGGTAAAACAGTTTGTAACATGTAGCAAACAGAGAATGTTGAATATTTTTAAACAAAGGAATGAACCTCACCTTAATTCAAAACCAAAGATTTCTTGAGGAGCTACTTTTTGTGAGGCACTGGAGTGTATGTGGGGGATTTGAAGATAAACATATCAGGCCTTTTACTTAAGGAATTCATCATCTAATGGAAAGACAAAACTGTTAAACTCAAATAGTGGATGATATAAGGGTACTGAAGAGAGGAAAAGGGGATGATGACAGAAAAAGACACTTCTACAGAAAAAGAAAAATACTGGCAAAGCAAATGTCTGAAGCATATGCATGTAGATATGGGAATGCACATAAACATGAACAAAACTGTGGTTTTTTATTTTATTTTATTTTATTTATTTATTTATTTATTGAGACAGAGTCCCGCTCTGTCGCCCAGGCTGGAATGCAGTGGTGCGATCTCGGCTCACTGCAACCTCCACCTCTCGGGTTCAAGCAATTCTCTGCCTCATCTTCCCAAGTAGCTGGGATTACAGGCACCCGCCACCATGCCCCGCTAATTTTTGTATTTTTAGTGTTGGCCAGGCTGGTCTTGGACTCCTGACCTTGTGATCTACCCACCTTGGCCTCCCAAGGTGCTGGGATTACAGGCGTGAGCCACCACGCCCAGCCTTGGGTATTATTTTTCTGGCAGCAATGTATAATGTTGTTTGGATGCAGAAAAGCCTACAGGTGTGCATCACCATGCCAGGCTAATTTTTGTGTTTTTAGTGGAGACAGGGTTTCACCATGTTGGCCAGACCGGTCTTGAACCCCTGACCTCAGGTGATCTGCCCATCTCTGCCTCCCAAAGTGCTGGGATTACAGGCGTGAGCCACCGCGCCCGGCTGGGAGCAGCTCTTAAATGGCAAAATTCCTGTAGCCAGGTCAGCCTGTGAAAGAACAGCAGGAAGCCAACCTATAGAAAAGAGGTGATGGGCTGGGAGCGGTGGCTCACACCTATAATCCCAGCACTTTGGGAGGCTGAGATGGGAGGATCGCTTGAGGCCAGGAGTTTGAGACCGGCCTAGGCAACAGCAAGATTCCATCTCTATAAAAAATTTAAAAGGTTAGATAAGCATGGTGGTAGTCTCAGATATTCAGGAGGCTGAAGCAGGAGGATCGCTTGAGCCCAGAAGTTCGAGATTGCAGTGAGCTGTGATCATGTGAGCTATATGCACTCCAGCGTAAGAGACAGAGCAAGACCCTGTCTTTAAAAACAAAAATTTTGGGGCCAGGCGCAGTGGCTCATGCCTGTAATCCCAGCACTTTGGGAGGCCGAGGTGGGCAGATCACGAGGTCAAGAGATTGAGACCATCCTGGCCAACATAGTCTCTACTAAAAATACAAAAATTAGCTGGGCGTGGTCGTGCACGCCTGTAGTCCCAGCTACTTGGGAGGCTGAGGCAGGAGAATCACTTGAACCAGGGAGGTAGAGATTGCAGTGAGCAGAGATCACGTCACTGCACTCCAGCCTGGTGACAGAACAAGACTCCGTTTCAAAAAATAATAATAAAAATTAAAACAAAAAATTAAAAGAAAATTTTTAAAAAAGGGATGGAAAAGAGGATATAAATGGTTAAGATACCTTAGAGGAGAAATTGACAGGGTTTTGCATATTATTGCAGAGAGAGACAGGAAAGCTGTCATACTTGACTTTAAGGTTTCAAACCTTGCTGATGACATTTTTGAAAAAATAGGAAACATAGGAGGGGATGCAAATGTGAGAGGGAAGATATCGAATCCAATTTGGACGTAATGAATGTTTTAGGTGCCAAAGCTTGTCTTTCCAGAGAAGAGCAGCGTGCAGGTGGAAACCTGTATTTAGCACTGAGGAGACGCAGGGCTAACAGCAGAGCTGTGGGCATCCTCTGCAGACAAGACCCAAAGGATAGGTGAGATTGTCAACGAAAAGAGAGAACAGGTGAGAAAAGGGCTAAGGAACAAACTTTTAGGTCACATACGCATAGAATGCAAAGAGGCAAGAGACAGAAGTTGCAGTCACACAGTTAAAAAGAAAACTGAGAATGTCCCAAGAAAGGAAGAAAGGGTGGAGAGTTTCTGGAAGCAAGGCCTGATCAGGCAACAAGGAGGAGACACAGACAAGGAAGATGGAATATGAGAACATTAGCTGTCACAATGACTTAGTCATGGATGACTTTCAGGAGAGAAATTTCATGAAGAGATTTCTCTTCATAGGAAGAGAAGTCATAAGCTGGGTGATAAGGACTTACCAAATGGCTCTAATGTATTTTAATACTGAAACAAAAGCAAAGCATTAAGCTTTCTAGGGGTTTAGCCCTAAATTGGAGGAATAGAAGATAAGAAATAGGGACTACCTCAAAGGGTAAGGAAAGTAGTACAAATTTAACTTGGTCTGCCGCGCTATTTTACCCAACCAGAGGCCTGTTGTAATCCTGGTTTCTCTCAAGCTGTTACTTCCCATCCTCAAGTGAAGGTAGGTGGCGGTTAATGGGGAAAGACTTGATGACTAAGGTTAATTATCAGAAAGAAAAATTACAGTGTACAATTATCTCAGGGAAAAAAGGATGACTAAGGCCATAAATCACAATCAGGCTCTTCCTACAATTCATGCTTAGGAATTAAAGGAATTTTCCCCTAAGAATATCATCTCCACTCCACCCACTGTTCATGGCCTATTTTATCTTTTTGAATACAGTCTATCCTCATAGGAGAATGTGCAAATTTCTTGTTTTGTATGGCCTGCCTGTAGGAAAAGGACTTGATGATAATCCTTTCACGTAAAAGTGTGTTCCTTGGCTCCTGGTGACTTTTAAAGGCTATAGAATTCTCACAATAGCTTTGCTATCCATGTGGCCAATTGAGTGGTCAGTCTCCCTACTTTATTAGGCTTAGTTTAAAAACCATGATAATCTGGACAATCCTAAATGAATGTATATCTTTCCTTGGCTTTTGCTTGAATGTATATTATTGTTGTTTTTGTTGTTGCATCCACATGTTGGATGCTCAGTGCTCGGGTCTACCCAAAGCAATCTGATAACAAATAGCACCATATTACCTGTCAATAGAATATTATTTTTGCCCTATTCAAATACTTTTTCATTAGCCACCCACAACTCCTCTTCAACTACATACAGATACCTGTTTAAGAGTGCAGCTGAGGTGTGTTATCTAGCTTGCTGGAAGAGAATATAATTATGTTTTTACCTAATAGGTAATCTCTGTGTTATCCAAGAGTTATGTATGGGGAATATGAATTATCCATGTACCATATTAACAAAGCATTCAATTGCACTTAGCTTGTGTTCTTCTTTTCAAATATAAGTAGCTATTTTAAATGCTTACACTTGTTCTCTATTTCTTTTTAGTTGTAAGAATCTCTGCCACTTACATAATTTTTGCAAACTTTTTATTTTTGTGCATATATTTGTGTACATATACACAAACACACGCACACATACACACACATTCTAAAGCACTCAAGGAGGCACCTTCATAAACTGGCCCTGTGTGGTTGTTGGTTTATCCGTCAAAGAAATCATTACCAAGAGAATGCCTTGCTTTATATGCTTACTAAATTTTTAAAAAATGCTTTTCATTATATTTATGCAAACATAACTTGGCTAGCTCATAATTTACCAAATGCAAGCATTTGTCAGGGTTATTTCCAATCACTCAGAAAAATGTGCCTTTGTGTATTTTGATTATTTAAAGCAATATTGTTTCCATTATGCGTATCTGTTGCCAGAACAGCATGACTGTCTTGACTGAATGAGGAAGTGGGAATGCTCTTAATTTTCATACATGCATCTGCAGAAGTACTTTTGATTGTTTAGCCAATGCACAGATAATGATGTAGGCATAAATGTTTTTGCACACATTTTCCTTGGCACTTCAGAAGAGAAGGGTAATGCAAAGGGTAATTACATATACTATTGTTTGCATTAAAATTTACATATATATGTATATATATACACACACACATATATATCCTAAATTATAAGCTGAGGAAATGTTTAATATTTTGAAGCATAAAAATTAGGATGGACTCCTTCTATAGAAATCTCTGTTATGTGATCACATTTTATTTATATACTTCAGCTAAATAGTTTTCTTTATTTTTTGCTTTGGGCTTATATAAGCTTTCTACCAAACTCTAAAGTTCTTAAGGATCAAATAGTGCCATTCAAACTTGCTTACCTTGCCTTGAAACACATCAACTTACTTGCTCATTAGATGGGTCCATTATTTTCCAAGGAGACAGGAAAGGAAAACAGACAAGGTATTAGAGACCACACTTCTGAATATGGTCTCACCATATAACTATAGAATCAAACATTGTCTTCCTAGGTTACTATATTTCATTGAATCTAAGATGCTATCAATGGTAAGATGTACCCTTATTTTATATTCTAAAAAGAAAAACTAAAACTCTGCCAATGAAACGATGATATACTACTGATTGAACAAGTTATCCTTATTTCAGAGAAGTCATTAGGGTGGTACAAAAGTAATTGCGGTATTTGCCATTAAACTACTGCAAAAGCCGCAATTACTTCTGCACCAACCTAATGGGAGACAAGATCCATTTTACAATGGATAACATAGGCTTTATGGAATAATTAGAGAGCTTTAGCTCTTGGGTATAGTATGTTAACTACATCAGCCAACTCAATGGTGCTCCTTTCCTGCAAGAGACTCTCCTGTATTCAGTGAGACTAAAAAAATGTACCATGGATTCCAAATTGCTTCTGCTGTTTCCCAAGTACAGAGTTATCAAGAAGATATTTTCTCTTTTAAAAGAGATGACTTTGGCTTGAAGGAAGCAGAATAGTAGTATAAAAAGTAAACACAAAAACAGAACAAAAAAAACCTTAGTGTTTGGAGTTTGTTATTATTTTTTAATTTAAACTTTATTCTTGTTTCTGTGAGTCCTTAGGCTATGGGTTGATTTAGCTGACACTTGATTTCCCTACTCACTGTCTCCTCAGTTCCCAGTTTTTCTGCCCATCAGTTTCTCTTCTCCACACTATTAAGAGGCATTTGAAATTTTGAGGTGGGTACTAAATATGCCTCAAAATATCATTATAAAACAATACTAAAAAATGGTCAACCAAGCTTTAAAAAATTTTTCAAAACATGTTAGAAACTATCCTATTCCAAATAAATTCTTGTAAAATGTATACATTGATAATGAAAGAAGTAAAGTCAATTGTTTGGCTATCAGAGAAGGGACTTATAGAGAAATAACTGTTTCCCCGTCCCCCTCACCAACTCAACTTGATTTAATTAGTTGATTAATCATGGCTGAACAACTAATCACCTGTGGTGTGTCTCCTTACCTGTTTTGGAAATAGGCATTACGAGGCAAGAAACAAAGCTGGGGGAAATATTAAATTGCAATTTAATTGATTCATCACATATTGCAAATCAAGATATTTTCTAACGTGTCAGATTCTTCTGGCATTATAGGCAATATTCACTTACTCATCACTCATCCATCTGTTAAATAAACTCATATGAAGCACCTCACGAGTCTCAGGTACTCTGGACACAAAGATGAACAGTGCTGCTTTCAGTGTTTCTCAAACTTTTTGAGCTAAGAACCCATTTCTACTCTCAAAAATTATTGAGGATTCTAAGAACTCTTGTGAGGCATGGTGGCTCATGCCTATAATCCCAGCACTTTGGGAGGCGGGCAGATCACTTGAGGCCAGGAGTTCGAGACCAGCCTGGCCAACATGGTGAAACCTCATCTCTACTAAAAATACAAAAAATTAGCCAGGTGTGGTGGCACACACCTGTAATCCCAGCTACTTGGGAGGCTGAGGCATGAGAATCACTTGAATCTGGCAGGTGGAGGTTGTAGTGAGCTGAGATCACACCACTGCACTCCAGCTGGGTGACAGAGAGAGACTCTGCTCAAAAAATTAAAAAAACCAAGAACTTTTATTTTTTGTGAGTTACATCTCTCAATATTTACCACATTAGAAATTAAAATGAGAAATTTTAAAATATTTAATTGTTAATTCAATATTTATGAAGAAAATCAGCCTTGCACAGATACTAGATGCAAAAAAAGGAAGAATATTTTACTAGCCTTCTCAGATAAATGTGCTATTCTTCTTTGATACTGAATAAAACTTTGACAAATAATTTATTAAAGGTTAGTTGCAAGGTGGAATCTGAAACCATATCAATGAACATTTAAAAATCTGCTGCATTAAAATACATTGGTTAATCTTACATTTTGAATAGATCTTTAACCAATATACTACATGTATGATTTTGTAACATCATGCATTGGTCATTTGGAAAGTATGGTTTCACTGAGTTATGTAGATTTCCCATATGTCAGCATATTTCATAAAACATTTTAAAAGGAATCACCACTGTTAATATCACCACCAAGCTTATCAGAAAAGTCTTTACATATTACGAAGCTGTCAAGTTCACAGTGACAGATACAAATTGTTCTTCAGGTTACAATTCTTGTCTGCATGTTTGAATTTTATCATTGGCAATAAGTACTATTGATTGTTTTCCTTGAAGTGATTTGGCTTGCTTTCATTCATTGTTTAAAAAATATCTGCACAGCACCTAAATCTGAATAACCATCGTTTGTCTGTCAGTTGCTTTTTAAAGTAAAAATGGTATTTCATGAAGAGAGCAGCTATGTCAGGTTACAACTCAAACATTTATCTCATAAGTGCTTTTCCTCAAGATGGTCAGACTTCAGTAGTCTGTGAAAGTGCTTTTTGCATGCATCCATTTTGTCATATAGAATATTAAAGATGTATATTCAGAGATTTAGATTTCATAAAATTAACAATGATTGTTTTTAAAAAGACATCCTTAAAATTGGTATTTTTTTATTTGTTGTTTGTTTTGTGTTGTTTTTGTTTTTGTTTTATTGCAAGTGTGAGGTGGTTAAGAATATGACTATAGTGCAACATATGGTTTGGTGCCACAGTTTTAATTTATGCGAAGATGTTAGCAGTTTTATACACCAGTGCTTTCTATCATCATTGCAAATGTCAACAGAGTGAAAAAGGCAAATAATGTCTTAATATGATTTTGAAAATAGATTTCACTTTATAAATCCCCCTGAAAGGGTCCAGGGACCCCAGAGGATCTGCTGACTTCACTTTGGGAACCTACTCTAGAGATTCAAAGGTTAAGGGAGAAGATAGATTAATGAACATGAATTTTCAGTGGTTTGTAATAAGTACAGTGACAGAGGAAAGCAAAAAAATATTTTCAGAGCACTCTAAAGGAGAATATATCTGAGTGTGATCCTGAAGGACACTGAAGTGTCAGCCAAGTAAAGAAGGAAGTCTTTGGCTAATCGAATCCTGTGCCTGGGAATATGATTTCTGTTTTCATTTTACCAATGCTTTCTAAAGTCTAAAGACATCTCAACCATATGGTTTCTATATGGCAACTGGATTAAAAAAAAAATATGCCCAGTCAAGTAAGGCCATTAATAAACAATTACCACTAAAGGTTGAGTTACTATGGGAATTTGGAAGGAAGGACCTGGATGGTTGCATGAGATTCCATGTTGTATTGCACAGACATTTGTATGTGGTAAGCCAGACGTCATCTTTCAAGTACTTTTGGGCTCTGTGTCCCAATAGAAATAAATTCAAATCGGTCTTCATCAATGTGACCTGACATGATGTCATTGAACTATTTTAACACTGAAAAAAGGTGAAATTATTGACATGGATTGAATTTCTAACATATGACTTGGTGACCTTACAGATATGATTACATTTAATTATCAAACAATTTAGTGGGTATCATAATATCCCCATATTTAAGACCAAGAGACTGAGGATCAGAGACATTAAGTAATATGCCAAAGGTTACAAAAGCACACAGTGTGCAGAACTAACTCGCTTCTAGGCCAGCTGTGTCTAACTGGGAAATCCCTGTTCTTTCTCAAACTGGGATATACATAACTGGGAACAGGCAGAGTTATATCAGGTGTAAGATAAGCCTCAGAAAACACACTGCCTATCATGCTGGAGCACCAATTTACCTGGATAGTGGATTTTTTTTTTTTTTTTTTTTTTTTTTGAGACGGAGTTTTGCTCTGTCGCCCAGGCTGGAGTGCAGTGGCATGATCTCAGCTCACTGCAGCCTCCACCTCCCGGGTTCAAGTGATTCTCCTGCCTCAGCCTCCTGTGTAGCTGGACTGCAGGCATGCACCACCACGCCCAGCTAATTTTTTGTATATAGAGACAGCATTTCACCATGTTGGCCAGGCTGGTCACAAACTCCTGACCTCAGGTGATCTGCCCATCTTGGCCTCCCAAAGTGCTGGGATTACAGGTGTGAGCCACCATGCCCGGCTTGAGAGTGGATTCTTATAATATTTTTTAAATTAAAAAACTTGGATATATAATGAAATGGAATGAAAATCATTTGAAGATGGAGACTTCCAAGGCATCCCATCTTGAGAGGGAAGGACCTAGGATCTTCCTAGAGCATCCAAGAGTTAGAGTTCATAGTCCTCTGCATTGAAGGAACTTTTGAGACACACTCTGAGACGTGCATTTTTATGTCAGACAAACCAATATGTTTTGCCCAGTAACTAGACCAAATGCTGTTCAGTTAGTATGCCAAGCAGTCTAAAATTGCTCCGAATTCCTGATTGTTGTGGGTATAATACACATTTCTAAGCATGTTTTACAGATGTGACATCAGCATGTACCAGAAGAGGTAGGGTTAGAAGGGAAGAAATGATTAACTCTAATATTTACAAACAGCCACTAATGGCCAATGATAGTGATGATGATGAGAATGAGTGTGATGAAAATGATATTTTTTGAGTATCTACCATGTGCTGAGCACTATGCATAAATTCATCATCTTAAGTAAACTGCACAACAATCTTGTAAGTTGATGTTATTGTCCCCATTTGTGTATGTACCCAGACGTAATACTATGCATTTGTGTTATCTCAACAAGTCTGTGAGCTATTATTATCCATATGCTGCTGACGAAAAATTGGTCTCAGAGTGGATAAGTAATCGCCCAAGTTTATGCAGTAAGTAAACAAAGGAAATACGCAAAGACCCTGAGGGGCTTGTCTCAAAAGCCCTAGATCATTCCTTACCATGCTGCCTTGATATTAGGTAGAGATACTGTATTAATCTGTTCTCACACTGCTAATAAAGACATACCAGAGACTGGGTAATTTATAAAGAAAAAAAGGTTTAATGGTCTCACAGTTCCGCATGGCTGGGGAGGCCTCACAATCATGGCAGAAGGTGAAGGAGGAGAAAAACATTTCCTACATGGCAGCAGGCAAGAGGGCGTGTGCAGGGGAACCGCCCTTTATAAAACCATCAGATCTCATGAGACTTAGTCACTATCATGAGAACAGCATGGGATAATCCTCCTCTGATGATTCCATTACCTCCCACCAGGTCCCTCCCATGACATGTGGGGATTATGGGAGCTACAATTCAAGATGAGATTTGGGTGGAAACACAGCCAAACCATATCAGATACCTATATAATTTATTATTTAAATTTGGATACTTTTGAAAGTAAAAGTGGGTACTATTAATAATTGTGCCAGAGCAAGAGACATAAATTAAGATTGCCTCAGAAAATAAGGAATAAATAGTTACCTCACTATTAGGCAAAGATAGAGGCTGAGTGATATCAAACTTCTTAAAAATATATGCATCAAGGTATTTCTTTATTTTAAAATATTGACTAATCATTTCACCTCAAGCAATCTTTTATAGTATGGGGCAGGGCAGGGAGAAGGCATATATGTACGCTTAATACTCAAGAAATAATTTTTACCTAGCAATTTATAGAGTAAAAAACATGCATCATTTTTGATACATTTTTATACACAATATAATAGAAATCAGGCACAAAACTCTAAAGGGGATAAAGAAGATTTAGAAAACCCTAATTCAGTATTAGAAATTAATGAATGTGGCACTTACTATGTGCTGAAATATTATAACTTACTGATCAAGGGGAGAGAATTTTGAGAAGTGTGCTACATACTTGAATATCTCCTATTTCAGAAATAATCCTGTAACAATAACTTGAGACAGTTTTCTATAATTGTGGCAGGTAGTCACTCCACCTTGATTCAAGTACAGGTTTGGGCATGTTTTTTTTTTTTTCTTTTCTTTTGTAGTTGCTTCTACTCAATGTATCATAGGTGTAAGTCCTTAATTTCTTTCCAGCAAAAGAAGAATAGCTTATAATTTCTTTTGTTTCTTTTTCTTTGATGCAAGAGTTCTCTCCTCCCAGTTTTTAACCTGCTTTGTTCAGACATTTTTTCTGCTCTATTTTTTTCTTTTTTACTCCTCAGTAGATTTACATAAAGTTAAGTGACTTAAGCTGTTTGTGACATTATTTTTGGATTTTACTGCTTCTTGCTTTGGCTGCTCCTGATCGTATCCAGATTTATTTTCTAGAGGAAGCTAATTTAGTAAATTTATTTTTTTCTTGGTAAAATAAGTACTATAAGCTTTCAACCAAACAGGCCACTCAAATGTACAGAAGAAAAAGCCACATTTATTCACAAACAGATGGGTTTTTCTTTTTTCCTTTTTTTAATTCTAAAGAGACATATATATATATTCTTGAGTAAAACAATATGTACTAGCTTTGAACAAACATTTTATGCAGACATTAGGTCTAAACAGGAGAAGAAGCACCAGCTCAAATAGTATAATTTACCACTGTGAGATTTTTCTGTTAGTGTGTATGTGCATCTTGTAAATTCTTGTGCTTAAAGTTGCCTTTCAACCTTCTAAATCATCCTTATGAATCTTTTCAGTTGGCTGGACATAAGAAAAGGAGGCTTTTCTCATGAATGAATATGAGAGTTATTATGTTAAGCGTGGAGTAAGAGTGTGCTGAGCACTTAATGCGACATGACATGCCTGGTACTCCCCACAAGCTTACCTTCAAAAGGATGAGACAGAGACAAATATAGCTCTGCATAGATGTCAAATGGCCAAGTGCTGAGGGGGAAATATCTCTTATCCCCCTGCTTTTTTTCCATTGTCTCTTCATGAGACCAAAGTCACAGAACCTAATGAGGAACAGAAGTCAAAGGAAGTAGAGTTCTTAGGTCCCCTGTACAGTACCTGGATTATAATTAATAGCTGAGGTTTTGAGGCCAACCAGATCAAGAAAGGCAAGATGTTCTGTTCCCACAGGCACCTTTAAGCTTGGCAATGCTAAAGTTGGGGATGGTTTGCCTCTTCAAAGCCCCACAGCATCGTAATTGCTCAAGGTACTGAAAGATATGATATCATTTCATATGAAAATGTGGCAAGGGCAGAGAGAAGAAAGACTCAAGTGATAGAAAGAAGAAAGAAAGGCATTTTACTATTATATTTTTATACTAATGACGTTCACTTGGTCTCTAACACAGTCTGTCAAATCTTAAAAGTTTATTTCTAGCCTTAAAGAAAGTAGCCTGAACAGTTCATATTTCTGGATATGGCAGGCAGTGTGGTAAAGGAAAAAGCAAAGTCCCTGCAGGCAGAGAGATGTGTGCTTGATCAGTTCTGCTATAGACTTTGCATGACCTTAAGCAGCTTCCTTAGATTACTCGAGCTCTATTTTGTTATCTGTAAAATGGTTACAATAATACTTACTCCCCGGTGTTATTCTGAGTACTGAATGAGTTCTTATACCCAAAGCATCTAGTACAGGGCCTGCACGAGTTTGTGTTCTTTCATTGAGTATTGCTGTTGTCATTAAAAATATAATTTTATTCTCAGAAATTACATTGTATTACTGTCATAACCTTATAGACCAACAACAAACTGAGTAATCTCTACCTTCTCTTCCCTGTGTGGCTGGCACTTTTGGAGAAAAATCTCTTAAAAGGAAATTAAAGCAGTGCAACCATCTGTGATTTGTCAGGGTCATATAAAAGAGCTATACACCACCACCACCATCAACAACAAAATCAGTATCTAAGAACTAGATTAATTCAGGTTTGAAACCACCAAAAGGAGCATAAAAGGGTAAAGCAAAAATCAATATATATTCTGAAAAGTATGGACAGAAGGTAAATTACATTTTTTGTGTGTGTTTTGTGGTAATAAGGAAGATTAAAGTAATATTTAAAGTGGTTAAGAAATCTGGACATGGGCTCAAATGCAACTCCACTGTATAGCATGTGATCTTCAAAGAAATAAAGTGCTATTTAGTTTTTGATCCTCAGTCTTCTCATCCAAAAATGGGAATAATAACAGACTTACTTCATAGGATTGTCATGAGGCTTATATGGGATACTGCATGTAAAACAATCACTAAAATCCTGCATTAAGGATGAAATCTTGTTATTAGCATACATGAGCCTTTTGCCTCTATTTAGCATCGGTTGGTCATGTTGTCTCCATTTTCTCTTCTGGCTGTTTCTCTAAATTATCAGGACTTCCCAAAGCAAAGGCTTGGGAATGTCTGCTTCTGGAACATTTGAATGCACTTGAGAGCTCCCTGAGAACAAAGCATTCTAGAGTGTAAAAGTCATGAACCAGTTATATATGATTCTCTGGGTAAGTCCACAGGAACCCAGTCTGGGCTTCTCTCCTTTGGAAAGAGGCACAGCATGGCTCCCAAAAGGCCAACTGCAAGTCAAAGGCTATGCATCATCATGTTTTGACTTTTCACCATCAAAATTCATCTATCAGTGAGACACAGTTCATATGACTAATCTTGTTTGATTTGGCAATGAAGTGAAATGTCAATAGGCTTCCTATTTTGAGTGAAATTATTAAATATACCAAAGGGAATATTACATGTGTGTTAGTCATCCTAGAATAAAGATGAGCATACGTCCCTGAAAACTTCAACTCCACTAATGGGATAATGGATCACCAGAATATTTTATATTTCAAATGCATACTTTGTTCACATTCTTGCTTCACTTGGAGAATTCTGTCACTGTTGCTTAAGTCTTGGGTTTCCTTTACTCCATGCCTGGATTCTCCATTGACACTAATGGGAATTTCACCTTCCAGCACAAGACAATATATGGAACCAAAATGACAATAGCAGAAGGAAAATAATACATTTTGTACATTGTGCTACAGAATATGTTCTTGACTGTTTCTGTTATAGTCATTGACTATTGCTAAGAAAGATCCATTTGGAAACCCAAAAACATATTGTCTCTAGAGGCTAGTCTTTTGAAAACATACTTTTACCCTTACATGTCATCACAAATTACATAAAATAATAATTACAGATCAATCTACATAGTTTTAATTTTGTGGTTGGTTAATTATAAAAGCATACCTCTCTGGCACTGCTATTAGTCTATAAGGTATGTGTGTCTCACTCTGTGGCAAGGCTGGAGTGCAGTGGTGCCATCTCGGCTCACTCCAACCTCTGCCTCTCGGGTTCAAGTGATTCTCCTGCCTCAGCCTCCTGAGTAGCTGGGACTACAGGCATGCGCCACCAGGCCCAGCTAATTTTTGTATTTTTAGTAGAGACGGGGTTTCACCCTGTTGGCCAGGATGGTCTCGATCTCTTGACCTTATGATCCGCCTGCCTCGGCCTCCCAAAGTACTGGGATTACAGGTGTGAGCCACTGCATTTTGGGAGAAAAGATTGTCCATATTTTCTTAAGGAAACATAATGCAAAATCTGCCACTTACTAAAATTAAAAGTATGATGAACTGTTTGTAGTTCATGTTCACACATTAGCAATAATCTGTAGAGCTATGAGTTGTTAGAATGTAGCATTAAAAAAAAAAAAATCCTCTGTGATAGAAGAACAGATACAAAGCCCATTTATATGAGTGACCACATGTCAAAAATGTAGTAAAGTGGTTTGCGGACTGTCCTGTTCATTATTTTGCTGACTTGGAAACCTTAAAGTGTTTTGTATCCTTTTCATTATCTACAAAAGTATGAATTGTAATGAAATTTACATAAAAATCCTGCTGGAGAGTGGAGACTTTACTGCATAGTCAGCTTTGCCTTCTAATCCAATCTTCCCCAAAGCAGTTGGTATGACAGTTGCCAAACTCAAACAGCAGGATCTCTTTTGTAAAGAAAAGTATGAATTTGAGCTATAAAATGAACAGAATATTTTTCTATTACTCTGGATGTTTCCTCTTGCTGAGTTTACATGAGAAGTCTAGCAGGAGGTGTTATTAAACAGCCTCAGAAATTAGCCCCAAAACAATTATCTTGATTTAGCTACGGAAAAAGACACCAGAGGCTTAATGAAAAGAGCATTTGAATTTTTGTGGTTGAATATCTGTTGGACACCTCTGTAGTTATTAACCCTTATGGACAGGATTTCAGATTTTTTATTATTTTTAATTGAATTGGTTTTGGAAAACTGCAGATTAAAAACACTTTTCTCCCCTGGGTTAGTCAGAGATCCCAGAGCAAACTGTGTAATAATGGGTTCTTTAAAAGTCTGGTTTAAACCTTGCCTCATGGCAAGGAATATACCCTTTTTCAACATAAATTAGAGTTTTCATATTACAATAGATTTATAGAACTACTACATAAGAAAGAATATCTCTAGTCATATAGGCCACCATCCGTTCCTTACAATCATTATCTTCCAATACCCATGGCTTTCTTTGTGTTTAGTAGTAAATTTGCTATGAATTAAAGCTTCCTACAGACTCCTTAAGAGAATATTCCAAAAGTTACTATATTTTTCAGTTTTTTATCTTCGTCTACACATAGCCAGAACATCAGGTTTCTCAATCCTGCTTCTTTCTCTGTGTTCTTTTACCATCACAAGTAATTTCTCTGTCTTCATAGTATTTGCTATTTTTAAATATTTGTTGGCTGTTATCATGTCAAATCTTAAGTTACTTAGCCAGTTGCTTTAATCTTTCCTCCCAAGCCCCCTTCCCAACCTCACCTCCCCAGTCACTTCATCATTTTTTTTTCTTTTCTCTTTACTCTCTCCAATCTTCCACATATTTCTGGAATTGAGTTTACCCAAACTGAATGCACTTTTCCAGGTGCATCATATATCATCCCTTAGGTCTGGGATATGATGGTTCTTTGTATACAGCCCAATGCTAGTGGAATTTGTCTTTTTTTCTGATCATTGTCAGCATGTTGACTCAGAGCGTTTTTTGAACATCTCCTGCTGGTTCCTGAGGGAGCTTTTCTGCAAGTGGGCTATCCTCTACCTGGTAGTCTATTTTTAAAATGTGATATGGGAGAAAACATGATTTTGTGGACTGTGTTAGAAAACATGTCCAGGTACCACATTCCACCCCCTGCCATTTTTAGAAACAAATCTATTTTATTGGCATTTTTATTTTTGTTTTACTATATTTTATTATGAAAATGTAATGGTAGCATATGCAGACAAATTGCTGCTGAGGTTGCCAGAGTGAAAATGGAGATTCTTCTAGTCGTATTACAGACATTTTTTAAAAAGCAGCTGAAAAGGTCAGCACTGAAATTAAAAGCATTCCTTTTTTTTTTTTGAGACGTAATCTTGCTCTGTCACCCAGGCTAGAGTGCAGTGGCGTGATCTTAGCTCACTACAACCTCTGCCTCCCAGGTTCAAGCGATTCTCCAGCCTCAGCCTCCTGAGTAGCTGGATTACAGGCCACTATGCCTGGCTAATTTTTGTATTTTTAGTAGTGACGGGGTTTCACCATGTTGCTCAGGCTGGTCTCAAACTCCTGAGCTCAAAGTGATCCGCCTTCCTCGGCCTCCCAAAGTGCTGAGATTAACAGGCATGAGTCACTGCGCCCGGCCAAAGCATTCTTTATTTAATGTTAACAAGTGAGGTCTGTATATTTTCTTCACCTGTTCGTTTTTTTTAAACTGTTTCTTCTGACCATCAAACTAGTTCACAGGAGGTACAAAACTGAGGGTGAGAAGCAAGAGAAAAGAAATATAAAATTAAACATGAAACTACAAAATTTTAGTAATACAAGTTTCAGTTATACAATTTTTTTCTATATCATCATAAGGAAGTACTACTCAATATAAAAAGGCTATTGCAGCTATTAGATGGAAGTAGGCTACACTAAAATCAACCATAAGTCACTTTAAGCAGTGTAAGAAAATATTATATAACACCTATATATCAATAAAGCAAAACTGGATAACTTGTGAGTCTGATGAATTGGGGAAAAACGCTCACTTATATATTAACATATATTTATGTTTATATATTATACTATATATGTTTTATATATTAACATAAATAAATAAATATTCATGGGTTCTAAGGGGCTATCAATTATGTAAACTTACTCCCACTGATTTGATAACAGCTTTTCAGAAAATAAACTATATAAAATTTAAACAATTTCCTTTTTTTTTTTTTTTTAATAGAGCCGGGGTCTTGCTATGTTGCCTGGGCCGGTCTCGATCTCCTAGACACAAGTGATCCTCCTGCCTCAGCCTCCCAAAGTGCTGGGATTACGGGTGTGAGCCACCGCACCCCGCCAGATTTAAACAATTTCTTTTTGCTAAATGGCAACAACATACATTTATCTGTATAATTACATGTCACTCTCATCTTTGAATTACAATCAAAATTTAACTCAAAACCTCTTTTAATATACTTGGAGTCACTTTTGAGGCTTTATGATGGTATCAAAGAGATAACCACACTGCTTTTAGTTCATTCACTTTCAATTATATATCTCAGTTAATACTACTTTAGTTATATATCCAAACAACAGACCCAAATTAATCTTGAACAACAAAGAAATTTATTGGCTTTTGTAAGTTAAAAATCTGCAGGTAGGCCGGACATAGTGGCTCACGCTTGTAATCACAGTAATTTGGGAGGCTCAGATGGGATGATCTCTCGAGCCCAGGAGTTCAGGACCAGCCTAGGCAACATGGCAAAACCCAGTTTCTACCAAAAAAATACAAAAATTGCTTCTATGCGGTCACGCCAAGCCAGTGCCTGGGCCTGGAACCGGGCTGCAGCTCTTCAGCTTAGCCCACTGCTTCCTGACCATGGACCCCCCCGTAAAGTGAACGAGCAGGCCCTTGTGAAAATGTGTAAGCAGGATCCGAGCACTCTGCACACTGAGGATATGTGCTTCCTGAGGGAGTGGGTGGAGAGCATGGGGGTAAAGTACCACCTGCTACTCAGAAAGCTAAATCAGAAGAAAATACCAAGGGAAAAAAAAACCTGATAGTAAGAAGGTGGAGGACAACTTAAAGTCAGACAAACCATCAAGTGAGGAAAATGATCTAGAAGTTGATAATGAATGGGTGATTGAACCAGACACTGATGCCCTTAAGAAATGGGAGATGAAAACGCAGAGATAGGACCAGGCGCGGTGACTCACGCCTGTAATCCCAGCACTTTGGGAGGCCGAGGCGGGCGGATCACGAGGTCAGGAGATCGAGACCATCCTGTCTAACATGGTGAAACCTCGTCTCTACTAAAAATACAAAAAATTAGCCGGGAGCGGTGGCAGGCGCCTGTAGTCCCAGCTGCTCGGGAGGCTGAGGCAGGAGAATGGCATGAACCCGGGAGGCGGAGCTTGCAGTGAGCGGAGATCGCGCTACTGCACTCCAGCCTGGGAGACAGAGCGAGACTCCGTCTAAAAAAAAAAAGAAAATGCAGAGATAACAGAGGAGATGAGATCAGGCAAATGATAAGAAAGTGGCTGCTATTGAAGCCCTAAATGATGGTGAACTGCAGAAAGCCATTGACTTATTCACAAATGCCATTAAGCTGAATTTGCGCTTGGCCATTTTGTATGCCAAGAGGGCCAGTGTTTTTGTCAAATTACAGAAGCCAAATGCTGCCATCCGAGACTGTGACAGAGCCATGAAATAAATCCTGATTCAGCTCAGCCTTACAAATGGCGAGGGAAAGCACACAGACTCCTAGGCCACTGGGAAGATGTAGCCCATGATCCTGCCCTTTTCTGTAAATTGGATTATGATGAAGATGCTAGTACAATGCTGCAAGAAGTTCAACCTAGGGCACAGGAAATTGCAGAAGAAAGTATGAGCGAAACGTGAAGAGCAAGAGATCAAAGAATAGAAAGAGTTAAGAAGGCTCAAGAAGAGCATGAGAGAGCCCGGAGGGAGGAAGAAACCAGACCACAGTCAGAAGCTCAGTATGGCTCTTTTCCAGGTGGCTTTCCTGAGGGAATGCTTGGTAATTTTCCCGGAGGAATGTCTGGAATGGCCAGAATGCCTGGACTCAATGAAATTCTTAGTGATCTAGAGGCTCTTGCAGACATGCAGGATCCAGAAGTTATGGTGGCCTTCCAAGATGTGGCTCAGAACCCAGCAAATTTGTCAAAATACCAGAGCAACCCAAAGGTTATAAATCTTATCAGTAAATTGTCAGCCAATTGGGAGTCAAGCACAATGCCCTTCTGATAAATAAAGCCCTTGCTGAAGGAAAAGCAACCTAGATTACCTTAAGGATGTCGCAATAATACAAACCAGTGTACCTCTGACCTTCTCATCAAGAGAGCTGGGGTGCTTTGAAGATAATCCCTACCCTTCTCCCCCAAATGCAGCTGAAGCATTTTACAGTGGTTTGCCATTAAGGTATTCATTCAGATAATGTTTTCCTACTAGGAAGTAATCCCTACCTCTCTCCCCCAAATGCAACTGAAGCATTTTACGGTGGTTTGCCATTAGGGTATTCGTTCAGATAATGTTTTCCTACTAGGAATTAATCCCTACCTCTCTCCCACAAATGCAACTGAAGCATTTTACGGTGGTTTGCCATTAGGGTATTCGTTCAGATAATGTTTTCCTACTAGGAATTACAAACTTTAAACACGTTTTAAACCTTAAAAATATTTAAAACAAATTTAAAGGGTCTGTTAATTCTTATATTTTTCTTTACTAATCATTTTGGATTTTTTTCCTTTGAATTATTGGGCAGGGAAGATACTTATGTATGGAAGATTTGTGCTCTAATTTGAGTGAAATAAAAGTTCATTAGTGCGAGGCAAACATAACTCATTTGACGAGAAACTTTGTGTTGGATATGTGGTTCCTGAAGCATTTTCACTTGTCTTTTTAAATGCTTTATCCTTTTCTTTAAATATTTATTTCAGTAAAACTAACTGGGACTACCAGTATTTCAGTAGGACCTGGGTAGAGACTGGAAGTACTTGGCAGGGCAGTGGCAATCTTGCTGTGTTTTATATAACATGCATCCTTGGGCAGGTTGCCCTTAAATCTCACCCTGTGGTGAAGGGATTTTTTTTTTGTAATGCTGCAGTAGAATTGGAGTACTTAGTTCTGTTCTTGTCCAGTATATCTAATAAATGTTTCATATTATTTCCACATAGGGGAAATGAGGGAGTACTTTTCTTTTTATATTTCTATGCTTAAAATTCTCTTTCCTAGTCAAAAAATGCCCAACTCTGTGTCTGCTTTCTGCTTGTTACATTTTTCTCCCTTACTTTTCTTGGGCTAAAGACAGGCTTTTTCCACCAGCATCATCACTGCTATTATCATTAACGGCATAATTATACAAGCATATTTAATGCAGAGTTTAATTTAATATGTAATACGTAGAGTAATGGTAGCGTAATACCCACAACAACTGTAGTTTCTTACTTGGCCATGAGAATGCTTATTTAAGTGTTAGACTTCCACTCTGGCAACATCTTGTCATATCAAAAGACACTGGAAAGAGGGATTCCCTTTGTTGTTTGGTCTTCTACTTAGAAAATACCTATTGGAGTTAGAGTTTATCTTGTAGTATTCATCTTTGTATTTTGAAAATAATAAGGTTTGAATTAAATTGATATGCACAGAGGGGAACCAATTTTTTTGATCCAATGTGAATTATAAATGAGATAATCCAGTTATTCATTGTGGAGTTGTTGAGACTATGAAAGACTCATTGTCTTTGTATTCAGCTCTTCCTTAAATAGTGTAATCATACCCCCACCTCTGCTGGCTTTCTTTCCCTCCCCTCCAATGATAAAGAAAATGATAAATTTTCTGTTGTGCATTCAATTCTTATTTTAAATAAGACTAAGTATAGACATTGTACCTGACATTGCTACATTTCTAACAATGTTTCAATTTAAAATGCTAGCACTTAAAAACATTTTCATGGGATAAGACCTTGCATACTTTGCTTATTTGAAGAATCAGTGGTAGGTGCAGTGAAGTAAATTCTATGGAGTACATTTCTAAAATAGCACATTTCTGGAATCATAAATAAGTTTATTCAGGTTCTAACCCTTTGCTGTACACAAGCAGACAGAAATGCATCTGTTCTGTAAATGAGAAAAAGCTATTATGCTGATGGAGCATGCTTTTAAAATCCTTTAAAAACACTCACCACAGCCGGGCGCAGTGGCTCAAGCCTGTAATCCCAGCACTTTGGGAGGCCAAGGCAGGTGGATCACAAGGTCAGGAGTTTTGAGACCAGCCTGGCCAACATAGTGAAACCCTATCTCTACTAAAAATACAAAAAATTAGCTGGGCATGGTGGCGGGTGCCTGTAATCTCAGCTACTTGGGAGGCTGAGGCAGGAGAATCGCTTGAACCTGGGAGGCGGAGGTTGCAGTGAGCCGAGACTGCGCCACTGCACTCTAGTCTGGGCGAAAGGCGAGACCCTGTCTCAAAAAAAACAAACAAACACTCACCGTATAAACTTGCATTTGACGCCAGGAGCGGTGGCTCATACTTGTAATCCCAGCACTTTGGGAGGCCGAAGCGGGCAGATCACAAGGTCAGGAGTTTGACACCAGTCTGGCCAACATAGTGAAACCCCGTCTCTACTAAAAATACAAAAAATTAGCCGGGCATGGTAGCAGGCGCCTGTAATCCCAGCTACTTGGGAGGGTGAGGCAGGAGAATCATTTGAACTCGGGAGGTAGAGGTTGCAGTGAGCCGAGATCACGCCATTTCACTCCAGCCTGGGTGACAGTGTGAGACTCCGTCTCAAAATAAATAAACAAACAAACAAACAAACAAACAAACTTGCATTTGAGCTTGTGTGTTATGTTAATGTATGTTCTCCTTTCTCAAAATTGCCAATGTGTACTTGGTTTAACTCAAGAACAGTTTCTTCTGGATTCCTTATTTGATTTATTTAACCTAATTATATTCTAATATTGCAAATATCACCATAAGTGGGTAATAGTAAAATTCCTCTTCTGAAAATGTGTACTGTGCTTTTAGATTTTTAAATTTCACAATCTAAAATACATTCTTAATTTTCAATCCCCCCAAAAAATACAAAAATTACCTGGACATGGTGCGCGCCGGTAGTCCCCGCTAGTTGCGGGGCTGAGGTGGGAGAGTTGCTTGATCCTGGGAGGTGGAGGTTGCAGTGAGCCGAGATGACTCCACTGCACTCCAGCCTGGGTGACAGAGCCAGACCATGTCTCAAAAAAACAAAACAAAACAAAACAAAAACCCAAAAACCAAAACAATCCACAGGTAGTCTTTAGGCACTGTTGATTCATGATCTCAGAAAGCATCTCAGTGACCTGTTTTCTCTCTGTTTGTAGGTATTTTGTCTTCTGTACAGTGTCCATTCTTAGCAGGATTGTCCCTTGGGGAAACTGCAGCAGCTCCAATCTCCTTGCTCCTCTTTTATTCCAATAGTCATGAGAACTTCTCTCTCACAACCCTTACAGAAATCCTCAGCCTGGCTCTTACCTACCTGAATTGGGTCATACATCCTTCCCTGGATTCATCCCTGCAGCCAGTCACATGGGATTAATACTGGGTTACTGAAACCCCTAGCATGGTCAAAGAAAACGTTGTGTGATGATGGAAACGTTCTATAATCTACTATGTCCCGTACAGTAACAACTAGTCATGTGTGGCTATTGATTACTCAAAATGTGCTTAAGGCAACTGAGGAACTAAAATTTAGACTTTCTTTTAAGTATGTTAAATTTAAACGAAATACCCACGACGGTATTGGACAGCACTGGAGTTGAGAGTGCGGATCAAACCTACTTATATTACATGGATTGAGGAGTCGTTCCCCAAAGAAAAGGTTTTGGGAGGAGGAGGTCCTATTTTACTAGAATTGGGAAATACAGATGCCAAGGGGTAAAAGTAACATATGTTCACTATACCTACTCTAAAACTTCAACTTTTTATTAACACTTTTTTGACTGATAGTTTCATTTCACATTATATAGCTCACATCATGTTACCTACAGTTTTTCTAATGCTTTGTTTTTCCTTAATTAGAATGCATACAGTAGGAACTTTGGACAGATAACTGTTCAGGCCTGAATAAGCATCCATCCTAAGCTATCATTAGGGATTCACTGCTTTTAATTGAATTCTCTTTTATGTACACTGTGTTCATCTTTCAGAGGATATTTTAAATGACATATATGGAACCAAGTTTACATTAAATTTCATGTAGCATTTTTAATACAGATAACTGAATGAAAAGTAGTAATCAGTTTATAGATATTGCTGATGTCAAACATGTACAGTAACAATTGCACTACAATGTTCTCCTTTAACTGAAGTATGCAAATTTTCTCTTTAATGCTGACTTATTCATTGATTCAACCAAGTTTCCAAGACAGACAGGGTTCTTGCCCTCATTGAGCTTCTAATTCTCAACTTTGTGAAAATATGAGACACCATCCATGTTAGACTTGAAACAAAATAGACCAAATTAATACTGGTTTATTGCAGAAAATTTAGAAATATTAAGACATAATTAGTGGAAAATAAAAATTATCTATAATCCCGTCACACAGAAACAACTACCATTAATGTTTTAGTACATATTTCTTTAAAAAGTATATGTATATTAGTACTTATATTTATTTGTATAAGGATGAGAACCTGCTGTGGATAATCCTTTAAAACTTAATTTTTTTTTGAGATGGAGTCTTGCTCCATCACCAGGCTGGAATGCAGTGGCATGATCTCAGCTCACCCTAACCTCCGACTCCCTGGTTCAAGCAATTCTCCTGCCTCAGCCTCCTGAGTAGCTGGGATTACAGGCACATGCCACCACACCCAGCTAATTTTTGTATTTTTAGTAGAGACAGGGTTTCACTAGATTGGCCAGGATGGTCTCGATCTCCTGACCTCATAATCTGTCCGCCTCGGCCTCCCAAAGTACTGGGATTGCAGGCGTGAGCCACCACGCCTGGCTGAAAACTTAATTTTTACATAATCATATGGTCTTTAAAAACATCATGTTTAATGGCTGCATAATATTACATTGTGTGAATAAAATATATATATATATATATATATATCTCTCTCTCTCTAAAAAGTAAAACTCTTAGGTAAAAAGGATATGAACTTTTTAAACATTTTAAAGATTTTGGAAATTACAAGTTCCATGTAGGCAAAGGTTTTTTTCTGTTTTGTTTACTGCTAAATACCAGTGTGTAGGACAATGTTTAACACCTAGAGTATATTTAATAAATATTTGTTCAATGAGCAAGTGACTATTGGTATATTTCTCATCGTAATTCAAACAGCCAAGTATGAGATGACCCATTTCCCTAAATTCTCATCAACTTTGGGATTTATATTTTTTTCTTTTCAGTTTTGTAGACAGAAGATGGTATCTCATTATGGCTTTTGTTCTAACTTATTTACTTTTTCCAGAAGTACAAATTGTGTCTAATCATGCTTACTTAGGCAAAAACAAGTTCTACAGGGTGAGAAACTTGTAGCCTGATTTTGGCTGAATATCTCAAAATCTTAAAATTTTGACTAAGCAAAATCCAGCAGGATTATGTGTTTGGGAATCATATTTCAGTCCACTAAGAAATCACATGACTAGAGAAGTCACTAAGCCTACTTTACCTCATTAACATGTAAAAAGCCTTTAAATGCAGGTATTTGTGTTTTACTAAATCACCAAATGGAGAAACCTAGAGAACTGTGATGACCCTGCCTAATATTTAGCTCTTTCTATTCTCTGCAGAACTTTTTTCTTCATGCCCTAAATGTAACTCATAGTCTAATACATAAGCACAATCGAAGTTTATTATAAAAACTATAGAGAAAATGCAAATAAACCAACATTGGGAAATCCAATCAAATCTCATGTGGAACTATAACTAGGACCTAGAACACGAACATCATGGGGCTATCTCCTCTCACCGAGCATCTGCTTTCATTCTCTTGCTCTTGCCCCCACTCAATCTCTCTGTCTCTCTTTTTCTCCTCTCTCTCTGCTGTAGTGCCTGTCCATGCTGAAACATGGTTCTGCACTGGCTTTAGATCCCTTTCCTATTCAAGCACTTAACTAACTGTGCTCCAGTTCCGAATAAGAGAATTAGATCCACTTCTCTTGGGGAGGTAACTGTCCTTCTTCTCCAGCCCAATCTGCTATGACCCTAGGGAAGGATCCCCTACTTCAAATATGGGAGCAAAGATGCCCTATTGATATGGGACTAGTTAAAGAAGAGGGGTTAGATCTGATAAACATCCCAAAAGGCATATGTCACAATGTGCCTGCACTTGTTAGATGCTAGGATACAAATATAGGTAGAATTATTATATAATATTTATTATATTATTATATAATAATTTATTAATCTAACTTGAGTATACAATTTAAATAATCTTCCAGCCATCATTTAAAAGTCGTTTATGATAATCAGCAGTTTCTAAAAATCTAGTTTTAATTCTATTGCTAAGCTTCGCTGTATTTATTTTTCAACTTAAATGTTTGCCATTTGTCCCTGTCAGAGATCTTTGATTCCACAAAAACAATTTTCTAAAGTTTATTTTTTGTTCTACTAAGTATAGGTTCTTATTTCTAGTTATTTTTAACTGAGCTGCTGTATCTTGCAATTTTAGTACTTTCTTGCAGTACTGTTTTTTCAAAATTACCTGACTTCGCAAAAATTAAATAAATGAACAGAACTACCTCTTGGCAGTGCCACATTTCAAGCATTTTTGAGATAATCCATTACCAACTGTGCTCTCTATACTAAGCAAAATGATTCATCTAAATTAGTGATTTATACATATTTTTTCCATCTTTTTCATTTTCTTTGCATTTCATAATTTTATATTTTCCCCCCTTCAATTCCATTGCAATTCAAATCTATTATGGAATGAATTAAATCATTTTCTATTTCTCATTTAACTAATTTCTGACAGTTAATCTTTCCAGTTGTAACTAGGGTGATTTTTGAGGAAAAAGAAAATAAATTCATTTAAGTTACACATATGAACAATAAGCTATTTAAATCAAGCCGTCTCCATCATTAATATCTATCATTCTGGCCATATACTCTGGGTCTTGCAATATATGACACATGGCTAAATTTACAGGATTGGTCATCTTGCAGTTTCATTACTTCTCCTATTCACATATAGCCTCAAATTGTGGCAATATGCATGACATGACAGCCTTCCTTAATGACTGATAGAGATAGTTTCATCATGGTTCAGACCACTGTGATGAGCATCAATCAATAAGACAGACAAAGATGTCAAAGCTGCTAAGATGCTCTTTAATCCAGTGATCCTAGGAAGTCACAACTGTCAGCACAGATCTAAGCAATTGTCTAGCTCGGTGGTCCCTAACTTCTTTCAGTTAGAAAACCTGTATTATACCAGAAAACATCCTTGAAGAATTCCCCTTTTATTAAATGCATATACAATGGCCAACACCAGGCACATTGTAACAAATACCATTTTAGATGTTTTACATATTGCCTTAGCCCTTTTTACCCCTTTTCTCTGATAATTGCTCCCATTCCTATAGAGGTGGCCACTTGTCCTATATTTGAAGTTAGAAATCTTTGTAAATAAATTTTAAATTTACTAATTATAATAACACACTTATTCAAAGAAATAAGTGTAAAACATGCTATTTATTCAGTCAACAGATAGTGCTTAGTGCAGGGCCGGGTACAGTGGCTTATGCCTGTAATCTCTAGGGAGGCCGAGGCAAGTGGATCACTTGAGGTCAGGAGTTCGCGACCAGCCTAGTCAACATGGTGAAACCCCATCTCTACTAAATTACAAAACTTAGCCGGGTGTGGTGGTACATGCCTATAATCCCAGCTACTTAGGAGGCTGAGGCACGAGAATCGCTTGAACCTGGGAGGCAGAAGCTGCAGTGAACCGAGATTGTGCCACTGCACTCCAGCCTGGGCGGCAGAGTGAGACTCCGTCTCAAAAAGAAAAAAAAAAAATAGTCCTCAGTGCTTCAAACAAGTAGAGAACCACTGATCCAGAAAATATACTTGTTATAAAATTCACTCTTACCTTAATAATTCAGATAATTGAAGAAGTTTTTTGTTGTTTTATTCTTTACTTAACATTATTGATCAACCTGATTATCTACTTTAGCTAATATACACAGACAAAACCTGTAATTTTACAGGATGCCATGTCTAAGGTATCACAATTACCCTCCCATGATTCAGGTATGGTAAAATTATGAATATATTTTTCTGAGGTGCAGTAAAATTATTTATTACTTCCTCAACATCTCACTCACAGGTGGTTACATTTTGAAAGATTATTAACTAGGCTGTGTAGGCAAGCACAAAAATTTGATGTCAGGAAGCCATTGTCTGAGCTAGCCTCCCTCCTGCTAGGGTCTAAGGATATTATTTAAAGAAATGAACCAGTGTATTATGTTTAATACGTTCTTAGAACATTTGTGCATATACTATGTTAGGTTTTCCTATTTAAGTGTTTCTAGTTATTTGAGTTCTTTAAAATTTTTTTCCCACCTACTTTTTTTTCACTTAATTCCATTAGGATTTTTCAATTCCTACACTGGCTTTCTAATCTATCAACTTTGTACTTATCTATACCAAATGAGAACTCTCACCTTCTTCAAAATCTGATTTAAAACTGATTTCCTTTAAGAACTTTTCAGAATAAATGCCATGACTTTGCACTTCCTCTAGAGACTCCCTAAGATTTCAAATGTTCTATCATCTTTTTTTGTTGCAGCATATACATCATGCTTATTATATATTCAGTTTGAACAGCTTTATGCTTTGCAAATTTTTTTTTTCAGTAATTGCAGTTACTTCCGTTTCACAGATGTATGTATGTGCTTGCTGCTCTCTACATCTTGATAATGCTTTGCTTCAGCTTGATGCAACATGGCCTGTTTGTTTTTTTAAATTTTGCCAGACAGTGTTCAGTACCATTTATCACTGTTAACTAAGCAGCTAACAAATTCTTCCCAAAGAAGAATGGCAATGCACTTTGTGGTTTGTTAATTCATTAATTTACCCATTAAAGATTATTGATTGATCAACTCCTGTGCTCCTGGCACTGTGCTAAGCACTTGAGATACATCAGAAAAAGAGAGAGACTCAGCTATAGAGTTGATAATCCGGACCAAGACAATCTGTTCAAGGCACTTGACCCATTACGCTATCCAAACATTGTTCCAATGCTCATGCTATCCACAGAGACTAGAGTATCACTAGTCCCTGTCCTTTTTCTTTTCTCCGTAACCTACTTATTGCTGTTAACACAGTCAAGGGACAGGTAGATAACTGTGAGAAATCCATATATTTTCAAAGGGAAGTGAGTAGTGATCACATATTCATTATCTTGACCTTGGAGCAGGTCAGAGTAGACACAGAAGAAAGGAATGTTACCTGCTGCCAACTATTGTTAAGAGAGTACAATGTGAGATCCACCCTTAGTGCACTAGTTGATGTATTGCTGTAAAATCTCTAGGTATTCCAGCTGTAAGAAATACATCAGCTACATATCTCAACAATAAATATATTTGAAATTACACTTGTCATAGAAAAGCTTAAGAGAACTACATATGCTTTTTAAACTCTATTGTTCTTCCTTTATGTCTTAGAGTTTACCAATATCATTATTAATATTTAATGTTAATTGCTTATGTATATTATTTAATGCCAGCACAGCCTTACAGAGGTGCTGTTTTAAATGACAAAGATAATGATTACTGAAATGGTGATTAAACGTACACTATAAGCCTAGCACCTTCATAAAAATCTCAGAGCTCTTTACAAAAGCAATAAAACAACAAACTGAAATGGCAGCTGTGAAAATCATAAACTAGTTTAAAAAGATAACACTTAGGAGTTTAAGGGTTTTTTGAAGCCTATAAATAAAAAGATGCAAAGTTTCATGCTCATGAAAACTAGCTTTTAGAATTTGCCAATGGAGGATAGTAGACTAAGTGACCTAACATTTGTCTTCAAATCACAATGGCTATGTTGAAATGGATGGAATACCATATATATGTCTTAAGACTTTTATTTGATTTTCTTAGGCAGAATTGTCAATTGACCAATTTTTTTACATTTAACTTGTAAAAAAAAATAGACCATAAGAAAACAAGCTTATGATAAGGATTTTTATTTTGAAGAAATTTCAAGTACTCTTAATCGAAATCCTCTATACCTTCTGTGTTTTACAATAACCATAATATTCACTATGATGATCTGAGATACTGTAGAATTGCATTTATCAAGCTACTTGACTATATTCACTATAATTCACGTACTTCAACAAGAAAATCAAACAAAAGTTTGCTGCAAAAGGTGATATTGGCTGATGCATGAGGTGGTATCTGAGCTCCCTTGACATTGTAAGGTCACTGCAACCAAGGGTTCATTACCACATTGTGAAGAGTCAGCTTCAATGTGTAAGCTGCTGTCCAGAGAAACCTAAAGAAACTAAAGAAAGCAGACCAATCATTAATTGTATGTGTTGTATTAGTTTGCTAGGGCTACCATAACAAAATACTGTAGACTGGGTGGCTTAACTCACAGAAATCTCTCACGGTTCTGGAGGCTAGAAGTCTGAGATGAAGGTGCTGGCAAGGTTGGTTTCTTCTGAGCTCTTTCTTCTTGGCTTGCAGATGGCTGCCTTTTCACTGTTCTCACCTGCTTTCCTCCGTGTGCAGGTACCTCAGGTGTCTCCCAGTGTGTCCGAATTTCTGTTTATAAGGGTACCATTCAGGTTAGATTAGGGCCCACACTCAGGGCCTCATTTTAACTAATTACCTCTTTAAAGGCACTGTTTCCAAATACAGTCACATTCTGAGGTACTGGAAGTTAAGGTATTAACATATGAATGTGGGGGACGGGGCACAATTTAGCCCATAACATATGTTGTAGTGAGTGGAAGAGCGTCCTTCTACCCCCTGCTAATAGCTCTGTGCACTTGGAACTTCAGAATGTGACCTTATTTGGAATAAGGGAGCTAAATGATTTGAACACAGGGATACAAAGAAGGTAACTGCAGACACTGGGGCTGACTTGAAGGTAGAGGGTGGGAGGAGGGGGAGGATCAGGAAAAATAACTAATAGGTACAAGGCTTAATACCTGGGTGATGAAATAATTTATACAACAAACCTCCATGACACAAGCTTACCTATATAACAAAGCTGCACATGTATCCCTGAGCTTAAACGTTAAAAAAGCCTGGGCGCGGTGGCTCACGCCTGTAATCCCAGCACTTTGGGAGGCCGAAGCGGATGAATCACCTGAGGTCGGGAGTTCGAGACCAGCCTAACCAACATGGAGAAACCCTGTCTCTACTAAAAATACAAAATTAGCCAGGCGTGGTGGTGCATGCCTGTAATCCCAGCTACTCGGAAGGCCGAGGCAGGAGAATCGCTTAAACCCGGGGAGGTGGAGGTTGCAATGAGCTGAGATCACACCATTGCACTCTAGCCTGGGCAACAAGAGCAAAACTCCATCTCAAAGAAAAAAAAAAGTTAAAAAACATTTCTTTAAATAAAATTTTTAATTTTATAATGAAAGAAAAGAAAGAAAACATGGAGGGGAAGGTGATAGGAAGATGGAGGCAGAGATTGGAGTGATGTGTCTACAAGTCAAGGGAAACCAAGGATTGCTAACAGCTGTACAAACTCAGGAGGGAGACATGGAACAGATTTTCCATTGAAGCCTCCTGAAGAAACAAAACTTACAACTTGATTTTGGATTTCTTGCCTCCATAACTGTGAGAGAATACATTTCTGTTGTTTTAAGCCACCCAGTTTGTAGTCACTTGTTAAAGTAGCCACAGGAAACGAATACAGTTATTGGTACTGGAAAATAATAAACACACCTACCACATACCAATGACCTCCATGCACAAGGCATTATTTTGGTATATGTTGTCTCTTAAGTCCTCTAATCAATGAAGAAACTGAGGCTTAAAGAGGTGTAAGTTGGCCAGGCATGGTGGCTCACGCCTGTAATCCCAGCACTTTGGGAGGCTGAGGCAGGCAGATCACTTGAGGTGAGGAGTTCAAGAACAGCCTAGCCAACATGGTGAAACCCCATCTTTACTAAAAATACAAAAATTAGCCCAGCATGCTGGTGAGTGCCTGTAATCCCAGTTACCTGGGAGGCTGAGGCAGCAGAATTGCTTGAACCCAGGAGGTAGAGGTTTCAGTGAGCCGAGATCATGCCACTGTACCCCAGCCTGGGTGACAGAGTGAGACTCCATCTCAAAAAAAAAAAAAAAAAAAAAGGTGTAAGTAAACTTCTCTGGTAGCCACAAATAATAAATGTCAAGCTAAGAGTCAAACTGACGGCCAGGCGTGGTGGCTCACACCTGTAATCCCAGCACTTTGGGAGGCCGAGGTGGGCGGATCACGAGGTCAGGAGATCGAGACCATCCTGGCTAACACGGTGAAACCCCGTCTCACTAAAAATACAAAAAATTAGCCAGGCATGGTGCCAGGCACCTGTAGTCCCAGCTACTCGGGAGGCTGAGGCAGGAGAATGGCGTGAATCCAGGAGGCGGAGCTTGCAGTGAGCCGAGATCGCGCCACTGCACTCTAGCCTGGGCCACAGACTCTGGGCCAGAGTCAAACTGACAATCAGTTTGACTCTATGTTATGGTCATTCTATGAGGCTGTACTGAACTGGCAGACAATAGTATCTTGAGGTTATAATGAATTAAAGATTTTGTGCTTAAATGGTTCATTTCATTGAACTTAGACCGTGACTCTTGGAGGCAGTTATAGAGAAGCACAAGAAGTAAGTAGAAGAGGTATCTCCCCTTGATATTGTAGGGAATCCCTGCACCAGCATCATCCCATGTCTTTCTCTTCTAACCATCCTATACCGAATGGGATTCCTCTTATTTATTTCCTGGATAATTTATTTATTGGGTTATTGGATTATTTATTTATTGGGTTACTGGATTATTATTCAGCAGAGCTGAACCCAGTATCACCTGTAGTTTGATGCTGGACAGGAGTGTACTCTTCCTTGACATGGACATAAGAGGCCAATTTCAGTTTTTAACCTTGATTTTCCCTTAGATCCAGATCTCTATGCCTTGTAACCAAAATATGATTCCTGGTTTGCTTCTTTAATGTTTCTGACTCTGAAAATCCTGAGCAGAGCCGAAGTGTTCACTGTGGATAAGTAGATGAGGAATGAGGACAGAGATGCCACCTGGAATTTTACATGAGCATTCTTATCCCATCTATTTATGAGGTTTGCCTTTTCTCCATTTATAGCCCTAGAGAGACTCCCTCGCTCTTTTTTCTGAGACTGAGTCTCACTCTGTTGCCCAGGCTGGAGTGCAGTGCCACAATCTCAGCTCACTGCAACCTCTGTCTCCTGGGTTCACGCCATTCTCCTGCCTCAGCCTCTGGAGTAGCTGGGACTACAGGCGCCTGCCACCATGCCCAGCTAATTTTTTGTATTTTTAGTAGAGGTGGGGTTTCACTGTGTTAGCCAGGATGGTCTCGATCTCCTGACCTCATGATCTGCCTGCCTCAGCCTCCCAAAGTGCTGGGATTACAGGCATGAGCCACCATGCCCTGCCAACTCCCTCAATCTTAACCTCTTACCAGGCTCCAACTAGTAATCGTTGTCATTGTATTAGTCCATTCTCACATGCTATAAAGAACTACCCGAGACTGGGTTATTTATGAAGAAAAGAGGTTTAATTGACTCACAGTTCTGCAGGAAGCATGGCTAGGAGGCCTCAGGAAACTTACAATCATGGCAGAAGGGTGAAGAGGAAGCAGGCGTGTCTTCACATGGTGGCAGGAGAAAGAGAGAGAGAGTTAAGGGGGAAGTGCCACACACTTTTAAACAACCAGATCTTGTGAGAACTAATTCACCATCACAAGAATAACAAGGGGGAAATCTGCCCTCATGATCCAGTCACCTCTCACCAGGTCCCTCCCCCAACACTGGGGATTACAATTCAACATGATACTCGGGTGGGGACAGAAAGTCAAACCATATCAGTCATGTTCATGGAGCTCAGTTTTCCTAACTTATAAGTCTGAACCATAAAAGAGGGAATATTCTTATGGCTTAGATTATTTTCGTATATTCATATATTTTAAGGTCAGGGTATATGTTTATTTTCTATCACCTCAAGAGCCTACAGTATTGTCAGTATCATCTGAGTGTGCAAATAAAAGTTGATTAAATAACCAACAGAATGGTAGCTGTGGAACTTCTGGAGTCATCCTGGCAAGTAGAACCTTTCAGGTCTTGCCTTTAAAATTAAAACAATGCATGTCTCTTTTTAATTTATACTTGCAAAAAACAAAAGGTGTCCAGATTCTACAAGATGGCCAAGATACATTTACCCCATAAATACTTTTGCTGAATTATCCAACTATCCTTTGATTCTCTGGATATAACTAGATTGTGAACAGACTGAAACCCAAATTAGAATTCAAAATTTGATACAGTGGGGTAAGACAGACCACAGTGGCCTCAGACCTAAATTTAAATAAATAATGAAGTTATAAAATAAACACACTCTATGTATCCTGCATTACAAAAAATGTGTATCAATATTGTCTGATTATGTCTTCACGGTGCCACACAATTTGGCAGGATCCAGATGTAGGTCAAGATTGAGTCCTGTGATAAGTGATAAGCAATACACCAACCAATGTCTCCCTTTCCTGGGGTCCTAATTCTCATGACTGGAAGAAGGGCAGATTCTCTGAGTGAGACTTCATCCTTTTATAATGGTTTCTAGTGTTACACTCAGCAACTATTGAAGAAGCTCTCCAGTTTCATTCTGATTGCTCCAGTGCAGGGACAGCTCAACAACAAGGAAGGTCATTGAAGCAGCAGAGGGAAAAATGAAACGTTTCCACAAATTTCTAGAGGTAGCCCAACCAGTTTAGGAACCTAATACTAAGACTGGGACATACTGACAGTAAACATTACTGTCATGATATCATAGTGTTTATTTTCAGGACCTTACAGAAAAAGCGGACAGCCTGGGCACAAAGGGGCTGACATGGCAGTTCAGGTGAGATGAAGAAGAGACCCCTCTACATGCAGTGCGGTATCCTTTTTTCTGTTATGCATTGGCCAGCTTGGCCTCTCCCTATTCCACACAGTGAGCCTGAAATGTGGTGTGATCTTCCTACCCCCGTTTTCCGGATGCAGTCTGGCATTCTAACACCTGTGTTGCTGACCTCATTTCTTCATGCTTTCTTGGCCTCACCTCAGCCTCTGAACTGTGCTCTTTACCTGAGGCCCTTGGCCTGGTGACCTAAGTGATCATTTCTCTGGATTCTACCTTCACATCAATTAACCTGGTTATAAGGTTCCAGCCAGCAGGACTTGGGCTACTTCTGCTGTCATTCATCCCACTGGGTGCTTCTCTATGCCTGCTAACCCAGGGACCAGTGGCCTAGTGCCCTCCTGATAATGCTGGGTGCTTTTGCTTTTAAAAGCTTTTACCAGCTTTTGTGCTGGTAACTGTAGACAAGGCAATCTATTCAGTATGAACCAAACAGTAAAGCAAGCCTGGCAGGCAGAAAACAAAACAAAACAAAACCACAACTTTAGACAAGAGTTGAATTAATTCAGTCAGTTATCCTAGGACAACTTTAGTTGCTAAGATGCAGTCTCTGGAGTCAAATTGCAGGGTTCTGCCTAGGCTCCATAACTTGCTCTGTGACCTTATGCAAATTATTTAACTGATTGATGCCTCAGTTTCCTCATCTGTGAGAAGAGAATAGATATGTTGGAAAGCTAAAAATGAGATTATACATGTATTCATCTACAACAGTACTGGCATATAGTAATTGCCCAATAAATTATTCGTGGTTTGACAGAATCCATGGGCCCGTTTCCTCTACCTTAGAAACAACACCATCAGCTTACTCGAGAAAATGCCCTGGCCTGGAGCAAGCAGAGAGAGCCAAGGTGAGCTCTTATTAAATGTTTATGTTAGGACATTACATAAGCTACTCTATTTTCTACCCCAGCCTTATTCTATGGTAGGCAAAGAAAACTAGCCTAACCTGGTAACAATGACTTATTAAATAATTAAAATAAAGCAGATAAATTGAGCAAGAGATAACTGCCTCAGCAGAGGCCTTACGAAAATTAAAGTTAGACTCAGTCTACCCAGCATAAGCAAATCTCCACAATGCTACAGTGTTTCTAAACAGGGGCATTCTTGGCTTTATTGATAACACCCTTTCTTTATCCAGGCTCTTCCAGGCATTAGGGGTGCCTTAGCATGCCTAGGTCCTTCCCACTAAATGCCAATAGCATTCCCCAGTTATTCTGATAATACCAGACGCCTGACACAACACATACATGCACAAACACATAAATACACAAATGTACATGCATTTCTGAAGTCCCTTTAGAGAAGTGATACCAATCCAGATTGGGAACCGCCACTGTGGCAATATAATCACATGGATTGTTCAGGAAACAGGACTTCTGGAAGGAAATAGGTACTATGATGTCAAAGGAAGATGAGGGTTGGCCGAACTCACTCGTTAGCCCACATCTGGGAAAGTAATATCTAACAAATTAATACTGGGGTGAAATCACTTTTAAGAAAAGATGGTAGATTGTGCATGCGTTTTCGTTCCAAATTATTTTACAAAATGCTGATTATTCTGTTTTTATTCATTAAACAAGGGTTTATTAAATGCCTACCGAGTACATACCACTACTATATGCATATCCACTTTAAAAGGTTTATTTGAACCAGGACAGAGCACAGTAAGTTTCTGGCATCCTTGAATATAATTTCTAGTTTATTTAGTAGCCATGTCTGAAATGACATCTTAAGTTTGAGTTCCAAGTAATGACCATTAACAAATATAGCTTAAAACCATTTTTTTACTTTTTGTTATTTTTGTGAAGCTAAGTTTAACTTGGCAACATTTTTGTGAAAACTTCAATGCTTTTTGGCCTGAACAATTGCACTAAATAATCCTAACAAGGTTGAGGCAAGCACGTGGTTATTCAGACACAGAAATAAAATCCAGACATACACGGGGACATGTCTCAAAGGTTTTGAGCTCCCATAGTGCTTACTGTTTGTGCTATATAGACTTGCCACTCAGAGCTCCAGCCAACATTTAGTATATGAAAGTTAAACCATTTGGTGGGCTTTCTCCTCTATATTATCTCCACAAATGGAATATCTACAGCCTTGGCTGCTATGAATAGAAATAGGAAGCTTTTGAGAGAAGAAATGTATGCAAGATAGCAAAAGAGATGAAAGAGATTCAGACCTCAAAGAAAGTAATAGAGAAGGAGGGTCAGAGACTGTAAGTTGAGTGTGGAAAAGCAGAGTGATGGATTATAGAGCAGAATGGGGAAAGACATGGTTAAAGGATTCTATTACCACAGGAAGAAAGGAAATTATTTTTTCTCATAAAGAAAAGAAATATTATAAACCAGAGTGTCATGTTTTCAGTATACTGAATGGTCTTATGTCCGTTTTGTGTATTATAGGCCAGAGGCTAATCATAAGTGAAGATGAGACAAGGGAATTCTAAAAAAAAAAAAGACAGATTATAGAATAAGAGTAAAGAAAATTGGAGTAAAATGAAGTTGAAGAGTGAGGCCAAAATAGATACAGGAAATGGAAAAACAAAACAAAACAAAACATGGTAAAGGAAGGTATAAGAAAAAGAAAAGAACTTAAAAAATAATTTTATGATTTCCTATGAATTTAGAGTCATCTTATTTTTAGAAAACAAACCTATTGGGCAGTACATTTTACATTCTTAGTGCTAACCACTGAGATACTAAAACATAGTTCACGCAGATCTAGTCTTTACATTTCAACATTCATATCTTGAGATCAACTTTAACATAGTAATGATCATACTAGAACATCATAATTGGATATATTCAATTAAATTTCATAGAGTATTACCTTTACTTCCTGTAAGGCTTGGGATCTCTTGCACTTAAAATTTAAAGGTACATGTGAATTTTACACAAATCTATCTACTTTTCTTCTAAAAGAAAATGCAGTAATAGCCCCTGACAGAATTCCCTTTGGAAGATACATTTTTCTTAGTAAGAGAAATCAACCAAAGACAACTTTTAAATATTTCTAACCAAGAGGATTGCAATATTCAATCAAGTTAATGTTATCAGTGTGGTTATTATCTGAATATCTTTGATGTCAGAGCCATGCCTCAGAATTTCAAAATTCACTTGACTTTGAAATCAAAGTATACATGCTTTTTTCCTACTGTAATATAAAATATATATTAAAATTTTATCAAAAAATTGAACACACAAAAGGAAACTGCAAACTTTGCCAAGGATTTTGATAAAAATTTAATTTGTTTTCAAATATCTTATTATCTATGAAATATATAAAACATAAGCTAACTGTGAATATGGTGTATATTTTACTATTTGTATGACAAAAGACTGAAGTTTTCCTGCCCTAGGTTTACATTAGCATGTGCATTTTTAAAAGGCAGTAGTATGTATTATAGTGGGGAAAATATCAGTCCAGGATTTGGAAATCCTGTTTTAGCTTCAATCCTAGCTTTGTCTACTAGCCATATGATTTCTTTAAATTTTTTTCTCTTTTAAACTGGGAATAGTATGTTTCCTACCTAGTTCGTTGGGCATAAAAGGATGTTTTAAATCAAATCTATAAAAACATATGAAATATAATTTGTTTAAGTGTAGTTTCCTTAGGAATCATAAACAACTTCACTCATTAAAGGTTTGTTATCTAATGCATGGCTATCCCTCTTTTCTTCATATTGCTAAACTCTTGTAGTGTTCTTCCATTAGTGGAAAAAAGAGACAAGGAAAAAGAGAGAAGAAAACATTTCAATTTTCAAATCCATCCCTTTACTATCATACTTCAGACTACTCTGATTAAAGATTTTGAGAGTGATGACATTGAATTCAACATTTAAAATCAAGTGTGTTATGTCTCATTTGTATATTTTGCCTTCAAAAGATGCAAATTCCTTCTTTCGGCATCATGTGAAGAGTTAAGAATGCAAGGAAAGAACTGAAAAAAAACTTACTCCGTAAATGAACACTCCAGAAAAGAGACATTTTTCCTGTTGTGATTGTTATTATCATTCCAGCCCCTAGCGTACTAAGAGATTAGGAAAGTTTATGATATGAATGAATGCATAACTGAATGAATGTCTCTATATTTGCAAGAAGAAAATTCTATTCTTTTTGTATTTAATTATTAATATTTGCCACAGAGCTGGTCTTACCACAAATTTTTCTCTGTCTCCAAGTCATTGCTTTTCCCAGAATTTCTAAATTGTGAGTTGTTGCTGTTTTATCAAATATAGAATAGTCATCACTTAAATTGTTGGGCGAGTTCAGTGCTAACACTTATCTCTTCCACTTAATCTAGAGGTGAGATTTGCAGAAGCATCTTAAAGACAAGAGGGACAGGGCTTAGAGAATTTTTTTTTAAGGCACCGTTCTTGCAAAAGAGTGATGTAAGAGGTAAGGAAGCTAAGAGACAAAACTGAACAAATGAGTTTAGGGAGAAAGCTAGCCTTTTACAGAGTAAAAGGAAACAAAGTTTGAAGTACTTTCCTCCAGCCTAATGAGGGGTTTTGAAATTGAGGGTTCTTAGAGCAAACCTGGAATTAGAACAAGTTAAAGAAGTAAAGAATGTAGGGAATGAATGGAGAGGGCTTGTTTGTCTAGAGTTGGTGCCTTAATAGAAAACGGCAGGTCAGCAGCAATGGCTGCAGCTGACAAATTGGCATGTATAAGAATAGGGACATTCTTATGGGGCCAGGAAAGCAGAGTGCTAATAACAGAAGGTTTTGTTTTGGTTTTTTTTTGCACTTGTATTAATCCAAAGAAGTTATTTAAGATTATAGTTCACATTTTTTTCTCCATTTCTCAGAATTGTTTAAAGAGAGGAAAGAGAGGAAAAGGAAAGGGATAATTTATAGGATGTACCTTAGGAACTATTATTAGAAGAATAAAAAAGACTACTACTGGCAAATGTAAGTGCATTAGAAATGAAGTAATTAAAGGTTCTGTAAGAAAATGAGCAAATTAGAGCTAGCAGTCATCTATTAACCTACCGTGACTTATAACTCACATTTTACTTTTTTCTCCCAGTGCAAAGCTCCCCTATTACTGTGTATGATGTTCGCATGCAATTTTCTATTGTCGTAACCACATATATGTGGTGGTGATGGATCTTAATTTGTTCTTCTATGTGTCTCTAGTTCACCAGCTTTAATTGTAGGGCACAGTTTTTCTGTGCTTTGAAAAGTGCCCAGCATTGCTAACCTGTGTCAGCATTTGATGTATATTTTTGTAATACAGCAGTTATCATAAGTGATAAAGATAAGCAATGAAATGCATGCCAACACTGAAGGAAAGGAAAGGACAAGGATAGATGTAGCTGGTGATCAAATGTATTTACTGTGGGAAAACTAAGATGAGATATAAATGGTGGGAAGTGGGAAGCTAAAGATATACCTAGGGAACAAAGTAGGAGAATAAGATACTTGCAAAGAGTGTGATGAATCAATTTTTAAGGAAATGAACCTAAATTCCTGATAGATGTTTAAGCATTCTATGAGCAGACAAAAACACTTGTGTTTCTAAATCTTAAAGTAAGACATGCTCACAATTTCATGAGAAATCACTATCCATTAAAATATTGAGCATGTTTGGCAATATTCTAAACACTACTTACATTATCCCATTTAAAGTACTTGTAAACTATGTGGAGTAGGAACTAATATAATCCCCATTTTACAAATGAAAAACTGATGAATGGAGATATAAAACAACTTGCTCAAAGTCACACAGGTAGTTGAGTGACGGAAGTTTCTTTCAAACACAGTTTGTGTCTGATTTTGAACACAGATTGGCTCCTGATTCAGGCACTGGTAACCACTATGCCCTCTGTGTTCTGGAGAACCATAAGGATAAAATGTTACTGTTGAAGGTGGAATTTTTATAAAGAAACTAGCAATAGTATTTAAGTACTTCTTTGGAAAGGCAGCACATGATGAGAAGCTGAGAAAGATCTTAGTGTTCTCTACTCCAGGGCTGAAGATTGTCTCTCCTGGACTTATTTCAGTGCCAAATACTGCTCAAAATTAGTGTATCAAAGTACCTCTTATTACAAGGGAGAGGATGACACACTCGTGAAAATAGAGTGGAAGAACAAAACAGAACAACTGGATGTCC
This sequence comes from Pongo pygmaeus, assembly GCF_028885625.2. Classification (NCBI taxonomy): domain Eukaryota; kingdom Metazoa; phylum Chordata; class Mammalia; order Primates; family Hominidae; genus Pongo; species Pongo pygmaeus. Next base: position 148,396,586 of record NC_072373.2, on the reverse strand, counting down.
GTATTTAGGTTCCTCTTTCTTTTGCTGTGTATATTTTCTAAACTGCCTCTATTTCCAGCTCAAATAAGCTCATATGAAATTATGTTTGAAGAATATGTTTCGTGTACTACTTGAGAGATGACAATGTTTCATTCTTTAAAATATTATTCCCAATAGCCCTTGCAACTCATTTGTTCCAAGCACAGAAGGAAATAATTTGAGAACAAACTAAAGTACTCCAGTGCCTCATCATTGAGGACTGAGTTGACAACAGAAAAACAAGGGATGGGAGATTGCAAGTTGCCCTGTCATTTCAGAGGGGGAATCATCTGAGAAGATGACAAATATGAGAGACTTCTGTCTTGATAACTAGTGGCATCCTTCCCTGGTAATTCTTGGCTGTTGAGCAATAAAAGACCCAATGTGGAGTTAGGAAGAAAAGACTTAATAATAACAAAAATAGTTTAACTTTTTTATAGCACAATGAAATTTACAAACTGCATCTGCAAATATTCTCTCTCTTGATCTTTCTCTCTGAGAAGCACACAGCTGTGCATTCTTGGAAAAGTCATGTATGCTTTCTTGAGCATCAACTTCCTCAATTGTAAGATAGGAAAAACAATTATTCTTCTTAGGCAAGTTACTCAGTTTCCTCAATTATAAAATGGGAGAAATAGTGGGTATTAGGTTGAAACAGAGTTTTGCCGATAATCAACAGAAATGGCAATTTTATATGATTCAATCTAATACCTATCCTATAGAGTCGTAAGGATTAAATGTATCAATATACGAAAACAGAGCCTAGCTGTTAGTACACTCTCAGTGTTATTCATGTAAATATGACCTCATTTCATTCACAATAACACTGTGACAGATAATAGGGTTCTACCTTTGAATATAAATTTATGTGAAAAGCATAAATATTATTTATGGATTTATAAGGGGGGAAATGTAGCTTTACAACAAATACCCTGCAATATAATGCTTTGTTATGTGGTTTCTAGGCTGCTCATTGAATATTTTATTAGCTAGCTTGTAAATTCTTTGGGTTGTTTCTCCCTCCCATCCAAATTTGCCATCCAGGGGGTAGTTGGCTAGTTTTGTAGGTGAGGTCTCAGTAAATACTCTTGTGATTTTGTTTATCTTATAAAATGACTCGAGGCCAAAAGAATGAGTATTGCTAGGCTTGTCAATTCAAAGAGGGCTTTAAAAGCATGTCAATATATCAGGAGAAATTTTTTAATGGATTCAGATACTGCTTGATCAAAAAGAAATAAATAAAATGTAACTTATAATACATGGAGATAAATAACAGGAACCTTCAGAGATATTTGTTTGTATATTCTGTTTATTTTGTGGAAAGTTTTCATTTTGCTTTTTCTAAAATAATTTGTAAATTCCTCGTTAGACATTGTGCCTTTGAAAATATATGTGTATTATATACTAAATTGGTATATATTAAAAGAAAAATGTATTAAACTTCAAGTTATAGGATGCCAAATATTATGGAGGCAATTTTAGTAAAATAAAAATGTATATATTTTTTAATTTTTTGAGACAGGGTCTTGCTTTGTTGCCCAGGCTTGAGGGCAGTGGTGTGGTCACAACTCACTGCAGCCTCAACCTCTCCAGGCTCAGGCAATCCTCCCACCTCAGCCTCCTGAGTAGCTGGGACTACAGATGCCCACCACCACACCTGACTAATTTTTCTATTTTTTGCAGAGATGGGGTTTTACCATGTTGCCCAGACTGGTCTTGAAATTCTGGGCTCAAGGGATCCATCTGCCAAGGCCTCCCAAACTACTAGGATTACTGGGTGTGAGCCACCACGCCCAGCTGAAACAAATATATTTAAAGCTGCTTAATCTATATTTTATAAAAAGCCCCTGAGAATGAACTAGAAAAATGATATGTTTATAGTATATATTATTTTATCCTGTGAATAAATGTTACATAAAATCATATTATTATAATTACTAAAACAATGTTATTGGATTCTTTTTAAAATAATTTAAATAACAGAACCATTATTTTGGCCATTCTTCTCTCTGAGAATTAGTATACTAATTCAAATTATATATATATGTATATATACATATATATGTATACGTGTATGTATGTATATACCCAGCAGCACATCAAAAAGCTTATCCACCATGATCAAGTGGGCTTCATTCCAGGGATGCAAGGCTGGTTCAATATACGCAAATCAATAAATGTAATCCAGCATGTAAACAGAACCAAAGACAAAAACCACATGATTATCTCAATAGATGCAGAAAAGGCCTTTGACAAAATTCAACAATGCTTCATGCTAAAAACTCTCAATAAATTAGGTATTGATGGGACGTATCTCAAAATAATAAGAGCTATCTATGACAAACCCACAGCCAATATCATACTGAATGGACAAAAACTGGAAGCATTCCCTTTGAAAACTGGCAGAAGACAGGGATGCCCTCTCTCACCACTCCTATTCAACATAGTGTTGGAAGTTCTGGCCAGGGCAAATAGGCAGGAGAAGGAAATAAAGGGCATTCAATTAGGAAAAGAGGAAGTCAAATTGTCCCTGTTTGCAGATGACATGATTGTATATCTAGAAAACCCCATCGTCTCAGCCCAAAATCTCCTTAAGCTGATAAGCAACTTCAGCAAAGTCTCAGGATACAAAATCATTGCACAAAAATCACAAGCATTCTTATACACCAACAACAGACAAACAGAGAGCCAAATCATGAGTGAACTCCCATTCACAATTGCTTCAAAGAGAATAAAATACCTAGGAATCCAACTTACAAGGGATGTGAAGGACCTCTTCAAGGAGAACTACAAACCACTGCTCAAGGAAATAAAAGAGGATACAAACAAATGGAAGAACATTCCATGCTCATGGGTAGGAAGAATCAATATCGTGAAAATGGCCATACTGCCCAAGGTAATTTACAGATTCAATGCCATCCCCATCGAGCTACCAATGACTTTCTTCACAGAATTGGAAAAAAACTACTTCAAAGTTCATATGGAACCAAAAAAGAGCCCGCATCGCCAAGTCAATCCTAAGCCAAAAGAACAAAGCTGGAGGCATCACACTACCTGACTTCAAACTATACTATAAGGCTACAGTAACCAAAACAGCATGGTACTGGTACCAAAACAGAGATATAGATCAATGGAACAGAACAGAGCCGTCAGAAATAATGCCGCATATCTACAACTATCTGATCTTTGACAAACCTGACAAAAACAAGAAATGGGGAAAGGATTCCCTATTTAATAAATGGTGCTGGGAAAACTGGCTAGCCATATGTAGAAAGCTGAAACTGGATCCCTTCCTTACACCTTATACAAAAATCAATTCAAGATGGATTAAAGACTTAAACGTTAGACCTAAAACCATAAAAACCCTAGAAGAAAACCTACGCATTACCATTCAGGACATAGGCATGGGCAAGGACTTCATGTCTAAAACACCAAAAGCAATGGCAACAAAAGCCAAAATTGACAAATGGGATCTCATTAAACTAAAGAGCTTCTGCACAGCAAAAGAAACTACCATCAGAGTGAACAGACAACCTACAAAATGGGAGAAAATTTTCACAACCTACTCATCTGACAAAGGGCTAATATCCAGAATCTACAATGAACTCCAACAAATTTACAAGAAAAAACAAACAACCCCATCAAAAAGTGGGCGAAGGACATGAACAGACACTTCTCAAAAGAAGACATTTATGCAGCCAAAAAACACATGAAAAAATGCTCACCATCACTGGCCATCAGAGAAATGCAAATCAAAACCACAATGAGATACCATCTCACACCAGTTAGAATGGCAATCATTAAGAAGTCAGGAAACAACAGGTGCTGGAGAGGATGTGGAGAAATAGGAACACTTTTACACTGTTGGTGGGACTGTAAACTGGTTCAACCCTTGTGGAAGTCAGTGTGGCGATTCCTCAGGGATCTAGAACTAGAAATTCCATTCGACCCAGCCATCCCATTACTGGGTATATACCCAAAGGACTATAAATCATGCTGCTATAAAGACACATGCACACGTATGTTTATTGCGGCATTATTCACAATAGCAAAGACTTGGAACCAACCCAAATGTCCAACAATGATAGACTGGATTAAGAAAATGTGGCACATATACACCATGGAATACTATGCAGCCATAAAAAATGATGAGTTCTTGTCCTTTTTAGGGACATGGATGAAATTGGAAATCATCATTCTCAGTAAACTATCGCAAGAACAAAAAACCAAACACCACATATTCTCACTCATAGGTGGGAATTGAACAATGAGAACACATGGACACAGGAAGGGGATCATCACACTCTGGGGACTGTTGTGGGGTGGGGGGAGGGGGGAGGGATAGCACTGGGAGATATACCTAATGCTAGATGACGAGTTAGTGGGTGCAGTGCACCAGCATGGCACATGTATACATATGTAACTAACCTGCACATTGTGCACATGTACCCTAAAACCTAAAGTATAATAATAATAAATAAAAAATAAATAAATAAATAAATAAATGAATAATAAAAATAAAAAAATAAAATAAAATAAAATAATTTAAATAACACAACCATTATTTTGGCCATTCTTCTCTCTGAGAATTAGTATACTAATTCAAATTATATATATGTATATATACATATATATGTATATGTGTATGTGTGTATATATACATATATATGTATATGTGTATGTATGTATATATACATACATATGTATATGTGTATGTATATATACATATATATGTAGGTGTGAATATATGTATATGTGTATATATATGCATGTACATACATGTATATATATACATATATGTACATGTATATATCTCTGGTGGGGCCTTGGAGAACCTTTATGTCTAGCTCAGAGATTGTAAATACACCAATAGGCACTCTGTATCTAGCTCAAGGTTTGTAAACACACCAATCAGCACCCTGTGTCTAGCTCACGGTTTGTGAGTGCACCAATCGACACTCTGTATCTAGCTGCTCTGATGGGGCCTTGGAGAACCTGTGTGTCAAAACTCTGTATCTAACTAATCTGATGGGGACAAGGAAAACTTTTGTATCTAGCTCAGGGATTGTAAATGCACCAATCAGCGCCCTGTCAAAACAGGCCACTCGGCTCTGCCAATCAGCAGGATGTGGGTGGGGCCAGATAAGAGAATAAAAGCAGGCTGCCCGAGCCAACATTGGCAACCCGCTCACGTCCCCTTCCACACTGTGGAAGCTTTGTTCTTTCGCTCTTTGCAATAAATCTTGCTACTGCTCACTCTTTGGGTCCACACTGCTTTTATGATCTGTAACATTCATCGCGAAGGTCTGCAGCTTCACTCCTGAAGCCAGCGAGATCACGAGCCCACCGGGAGGAACGAACAACTCCAGATGCGCCACCTTAAGAGCTGTAACACTCACCGCGAAGGTCTGTAGCTTCACTCCTGAGCCAGCGAGACCACGAACCCACCAGAAGGAGGACACTCTGAACACACCCGAACATCAGAAGGAACAAACTCCAGACGCGCCACCTTAAGAGCTGTAACACTCACCGCGAGGGTCCACGGCTTCATTCTTGAAGTCAGTGAGACCAAGAACCCACCAATTCTGGACACATATATACATATATATATATATGTATATATATATATATATATATATTTTTTTTTTTGAGACGGAGTCTTGCTCTGTCACCCAGGCTGGAGTGCAATGGCGTGATCTCGGCTCACTGCAACCTCCGCCTCCCAGGTTCAAGTGATTCTCCTGTCTCAGCCTCCCAAGTAGCTGGGATTACAGGCGCATGCTGCCATGCTCAGCTAATTGTTTGTATTTTTAGTAGAGACGGGGTTTCATCATGTCCCCCAGGCTGGTCTCAAACTCCTGACCTCAGGTGACCCACCAGCCTCAGCCTCCCAAAGTGCTAGGATTACAGGTGTGAGCCACCATGCCCGGCCTCAAATTATATTTTAAACATTATTTATTTGAAAATGATAATATAGGATGTATTCAACAGAGTCCTTTATTTGACTGAAAAATAATTTTTCCTTTAATGTTTGTGTGTGTGTGTGTATGTGCATGTAAGAGACAGAGAGAGAGAAGGAGAGAGAGACAAAGTATGTGTAGAAACACGTAAGACTGGTAGTTTTCTTTTTATTGGATTTTTTCATTTAATTCTGGAAATCTTATTTCTAAATGCTGACTTTAGACAAAAGCTGAGATTATCCTCATTTTACCAAAAAGAAGACTAGGTGTAAGAAAGTAGGAGTAGCTTGCCCAAAATTACATAACAAGAACTAGGAAGACTTTAAGCCAGGTTTCAAAATTCCTTGTTCAGTGCTCTTTCTTTTACAGATGGATGCTACTAACTTCTGCTTACAAATCTATCCTAGAATTTAACTGCTTTCACATTCTTACTTTTCTATTCTTTTAACTAATAGTATCAATTCTTTATATTATAATGGTATCATTGGAACAGGTAGACATCTAATAAGCTAAGGACTAAAATGGTCAATTTTTGTTTGAAAATAATAGAAGAGACGAGCACGGTGGCTCACTCCTGTAATCCCAGCATTTTAGGAGGCCAAGATGGGCAGATCACCAGGTCAAGAGATCGAGACCATCCTGGCCAATATGGTGAAATCCCGTCTCTACTAAAAATACAAAAATTAGTTGGGCACGCGCCTATAATCCCAGCTACTCGGGAGGCTGAGGCAGGATAGTTGCTTGAACCTGAGGTTGCAGTGAGCTGAGATCGCACCACTGCACTCCAGCCTGACAATAGAGGGAGACTCCATCTCAAAAAAAATAAATAAATAAAAAAGAAAGAAAGAAAAAAGAAAACAATAGAAGAGTTTTAGACCATATCTGCAATTTAAATTATTTAAATAGAGTCACTATTTGAGGGAGTTAGTGAAACATATTTATCTGAAAAGTGGTTAATGAATGATAATTTTTTTGTCTCTCAGTCTCTTATTTCTCATTCATTCCTTTTTTTGTTTTTTGGGTTTTTTGAGATGAAGTCTCACTCTGTCACCCAGGCTGGGGTGCAGTGGCATGATCTCGGCTCAGTGCAACCTCCACCTCCCGGGTTCAAACGATCTTCCTGCCTCAGCCTCCCAAGTAACTGGGATTACAGGTGTGTGCCACCACACCTGGCTAATTTTTGTCTTTTTAGTAGAGATGGGGTTTCACCATGTTGGCCAGGCTGATCTTGAACTCCTGACCTCAGGTGATCCACCCGCCTTGGCCTCCCAAAGTGCTGAGATTATAGGGGTGAGCCATTGTGCCCGGCCTCATTCTTATTCTAGGACATTTGGATTCTTCCAGCATACTGTTTGAAGTAGAACAGCTACAATGAAAATATTTTTTAAAATAAAAATAGATTTTAAAATTATGAAGATAATGTAATGCACATGGAAAATCCAATCAATATAAAACATTTTCTTTTTTACCTTAAAAATTCCACTCAAACTGTTACCTCAACTCTTTCTTTCCCTTCTACCTTCCCCAATTTACCATTTTGATTGCTATCTTTCCAGACCTTACAAAATGATATAGACAGTTAAGAGTTTGCTACATATTTGACCCAAACATATGAAAGAAAAGCAGCAAACAAATATGAGAAGAATATATTTCTCATCATAAGAGACGCTTACCAAATAAATGATAAACTGATGACATGAAAAACTAAACTAACCATTGAAGACAACACATCTACCATTACTTCTCCTTGTTCATGTTCTGTTCTCTCATTTTTCTTCATTTTCCTTCCCAGTACCATTAATAACCTGGCATACCACATATTGCTATTGCTTGTTGATTGTCTTTTTTCCTGTTACTAGATGGTAAGCTCCATCAGAACAGGAACTTTGAGAGATTTTTATTTTCTTGAACAGTGCCTGGAATATATTGATGTATTATAAATGTTTGTTAAATGAATACATAAACTAGAAATTGGATGCTTTCAGAATACAATTTTATGATTAATTGAATAAAACTATGTTTGTTGAAAAGATTTCTAAAATGTCTGTAGTTAGCACAGCAATATTTCAATAGTGAGTTTCATAGTCTTTTTTAGGTTCATAATTTTGAATGTCATTTCTCATTATATAAGGTAATATATAAGTATGGGAATTAGAGTAAAACTCATACTGACTTCATGACTGACCCTGTTTTGAATAAATCTTCAGTCTGAATGTAGTTGCTTATAATTGGCCAATTTCCCTGAGAAACAAGCCAGTAAGTAAAATATATTGATTAATTGAGAACTGCAGTTAATTGGGTTTTTACTAAAATTTATTATACTGGCACAGAGTAGGCACTCAATAAATATTTGTCAAATATGTGAAGTCTAGTTAGAATTTTTTTAGTTTCTCAAATAAAAAGAAAAATTTTCAATTAAATATGTGATATGCAATAGCATTAGAATCTACATAGCAGACAAGCTTTTTCAAAAGTATCTCAATTTCTTCTCATTCTCTTCTTTTTCTATCTTTCTGTTCACCTAACCTATGAGCTGGGACAAGTAAGGTGGAAATCTCTAGGTGATGTGTGAACAGAGAGCCTCAGTAGCCTAAACAGTGTCGGAGCTCAAATAGGCTGAGCAGAGCATCTGAATGGGAAGGGTCAGATGCTTAACAGCAATAGGATATTGGTTACAGGTAGGATGGTTAATCAAAAAGTAAACATATTAAAAATAACAGGAGACAGATGTTTCATTGTCAGACAAGTTGTTACAAATATTAAGAGAGAGAAACTATGGCTGGGCCAGATGGCTCACGCCTGTAATCCCAGCACTTTGGGAGGCCGATGGGGCTGGATCACAAGGTCAAGATTTCAAGACCAGCCTGGCCAAGATGGTGAAACCCCGTCTCTACTAAAAATACAAAAAACTAGCCAGGCGTGAGGGCAGGTGCCTGTAGTCCCAGCTACTTGGGAGGCTGAGGCAGAGAATTGCTTGAACTCAGGAGGTGGAGGTGGCAGTGAGCCAAGATGGTGCCACTGCACTCTAGCCTGGGCAACAGAGCAAGACTCCATTTCAAAAAAAAAAAAAAAAAACAAAACAAAGAGAGACAGAAACTACATTGGACCCTGTGGTGCTGGTTTGGAAATGGAGGAAGCAGTGTTTCATAGATATAGATATATATGGAAATAAATATCAGTGTAATATGTGGATGGATAGATAGATAAATGGATTTTTATATGCATATATCGCCTTAGTTCTGGATCCTGAGAACAATGACAGCCCCAAAACAATGGGCACACCTACATCCCAGATCTTGGTTTCTCAATAACATTCTCATCTAAAAGAAATTAAGACTCCTTAGAGAAATAGCTGATTCCAGGGCTGGGGCATGAAAAATACAAAATGAGCCTGGAATATGCTGAAATATGGAAGTATTAAAACAATGCCAGGGACATGTCAAAGAAAGATGTCAGACAGAAGAGGATCATACTGACCATATCTGGGACAATTTGAGAATCAAAGTGAATAATAATAGTAACAGCAGATTATAATCTATTGGGTAAAAGGAATATCCATGAGTCCACTCTGACATATATAAATAAATAAATAGAAAGTTACTCTACTTCCCTGCAATATACCTATAAAAAGGAGGAAAAGAGCAATTATACAGTCATCACCTTAATCATGAGATCAGTATTCACATCATGAGTAATGTGCCACCTGATAGGCTGCTATGAAATGAACATAGCATCACTTTTGTGATTTTTCTGCCAAAGAGAGGAAACCTGAATCTGATAATGAGAAAACAAAAGAGAAACGTAAACAAGGAGCATCTTGCAAAACAAACTAACTCACAATCTTCAAAACTGTCAAATTCATGAAAGCCATGGTAAAACTAAGGAAATTTTTCAGATCGAAAGGCTGAAATTGCATAATAATTAAATTTAATGCTTGATTGTGGACTGGATCATTTTGTTAAAAAAGACATTATTAAGATAAGTGGCAAAATTTGAAGGGGATCTGAGGATTATAGTGATGTATCAGTATTAACTTTCTGATTTCAGTGGTTGTATTTCAGTTATAAAGGAAAATGTCCTTGTTTGTTGAAAAAAATCTGTTAAAGTATTTGGGAATAATAAGTATCATATCATGTTGACAAGTTACTCTCAAATAATTCTGAAAAAATGTTATTTGTCATTACAACAGTTTTGTGATTTAAGATTGTTTCAAAATAAGAAAATAATAAAATTTTATTCAAATTCAACATCTTCCATGATGTGTTGTCATAATCCCGGAATAGTTTTCAGGTTAGTTTAGTGAAAAGTCTTTTACATGTTATAAAGTTTTACAATAGTTTGCTATGGTCTGAATGTTTATGTTCCCCCCCAAATTCATATGTTACAGTCTTTATCTTAGATGTGATGGTTAAGAGGTGAGGCCTTTGGGAGGTGATTAGGTCATAAGGGTGGAGCCTTAATGAAAGGGCTTAGTGGCCTTATAAAGAGAGAGATCCCACGCCCCTTCCACCATGTGACATTAAAGTGAGAAGGAAACTATCTCTGTGAGGAAGTCCAAGCGGAAGGGCCCTTGGCAGACATTGAATGTGCATGCAATTGATCTTGGATTTTCCTGCCTCCAGAACTTTGAAAAATACGTTTCTCTTGTTTATAAGTCACCCATTTGATGACATTTTGTTATAGCAGCCCAAATAGATTAAGACACATTTTGAGGTGTAGAAAGCAGAGGGCTCTCTCCATCTCCACTCTTTAAAACTACAGCATTATAATAATTAAAGAAAAAGGCAGTATACTTTTGTTTCATTTCCAATGAAAACAATTATGATCTCTTAGACATTTGGTACTGATAGTTATAGTAATGTTTTTCTGTTTCTTTCCTCCTTTTTTTTAAAACAAGAGTCTCACAGAGTGCAGTGGCATGATCACGGCTCACTGCAGCCTCGACCTTCCTGGGCTCAGGTGATCCTCCCACCTTAGCCTCCTGAGTAGCTGGGACTACAGGTCCTCGCCACCATACCTGGCTAATTTTTGTAGACACAGGATTTTGCCATGTTGCTGGGATACAGCCATTTGCCACTGTGCCCAGTTGGTTTTCTGTTTTCTTTTGTCTTACATTAAAGGCCTTTTAATATACTTCCTTTAGTATGAAGAAGCCAAGTAGCTACAGTAGGTATTAAAATAGCCACAAATATTATTTAAACCAAAAATGATACTTCCCTAGAGAAAGAAAATTTAGTAGAAATAATATGTGGACAGGTAAAATTTTTATATTACTTACATTGCTATAATACAACTATTTTAAAAGAGCACAGCAAATAATAGATTACATTGTTTCCTAGCTGTGTAAACTTGTAGTGAATTCCAACAAGAACAGGCTATGCAGGCCATACATGAGGAATGTGCTAGAATGGTAGTGAAGACATCGCTGTATCTATTCATGTTATCAATATCTAGGTGTGTGTATTAGTCCAATTTCATGCTGCTGATAAAGACATACCTGAGACTGGGCAATTTACAAAAGAAAGAGGTTTAATTGGACTCACAGTTCCACATGGCTGGGGAGGCCTCACAATCATGGCGGAAGGCAAGGAGGAGCAAGTCACATCTTAATGTGGATGGTGGCAGGCAAGAGAGAGCTTGTGCAGAGAAACTCCCGTTTTTAAAACCAACAGATCTTGAGAGACCCATTCACTATCATGAGAATAGCATGGGAAATACCTGCCCCCATGATTCAGTCATCTCCCACCGGGTCCCTCCCACAACACGTGGGAATTATGGAAGCTACAAGATGAGATTTGGGTGGAGACACAGAGCCAAACCATATCAGTGTGTAACAAACCCAGGTAAAATTAGAGAATCAAGTAAATTTATGGAGTAGGGTTGAATATACTATCAAAGATTTATTTGCCCAAAAGTATATTGATATGTTTGAGAAAATAGAATAATTTTCTTTAAAGCAAAATACAAAAGTACATAATTTCAGAAATTATGATATTAGAATATCCAGTTTGTCAATATGGAATTTAAATATTAAAAATTTAGATTAGAATGTAAGCTCATGAAGTGGAATAAACAAATATTCTATTTGGTTTTGATCTGTTTTTTAGTTGATCAGTCAAGTAACAATTTCCATCATATCAAACACTTCAAATACCTGGAAGGTTGTCATTATTACTCCTAATACCAGCAAGGAATCCCAGAAGCTGAATGTCTTTCCCTAAAGGCAAATGTTTAAAGGAGACTATCTTTTGAATATATGATGGTGCATGTTTTGGGGGAATATTCTTTAGTCTATTGGGAGAATGAGTTATGGTCTAAGGGATTTGGAGTGTCACTGGAGAGAAGACAAGGGGAGTGGGGTCCTTCATAGAAAATATTTTATCCCATGACTACACATCTGCCAGCCAGCAGGTACTTCCTCCTGATCTGTCATGGTGGTGTGCTGATAGAAACTAAAAAATGACAATAAGACTTCTTGGACTTAATAGACTCCCTCCCTCCCTTCCTCCCTCCCTCCTTTGGATTTCATAGATTCCCTCCCTCCCTCCCTTCCTTCCTCTCTTTCTTTCTTTCAATAACACAGTGCAGTAGGTTCAAAATCCAACTTTCTTGCTTTGTAGCTTTGGAAACCTAGACATCCTAATTTCTTTGTGCCTCTTTTTTTAATATATAAAATGAGGGTAATAATAACACCCAAATTATTATGAGCATTAAATGAGACAATGCGTGAGCCACCATGCCCAGCTTTTTTATTTTCTCCTCCTCCTTGTCCTCCCCCTCCTCCTCCTCCCCCTTATCCCCTCCCCCCTCCCCTTTCCTTCCTTCTTTCCTTCCTTTCTTTCTTCCCTCCCTCCCTCTCTCTTTCTTTCTTTCCTTCTTTCTTTCTTTCCTCCTTTCTCTCTTTCTTTTCTTTCTCCCTTTCTTTTCTTTCTCTCTATTCTTTCTTTCTTCCTTTCCTTTCCCTTCCTTCCTTCCTTTCCTTCCTTCCTTCCTCTCTCTTTCTTTCTTTTTTTCTTTCTTTCAATAACACAGTATAGTAAGTTCAACATCCAACTTTCTTGCTTTGTAGCTTTGGAAACTTAGACATACTAATTTCTTTGTGTCTCTTTTTCTTCATATATAAGATGGGGGTAATAATAACACCCAAATTATTATGAGCATTTAATGAGACAATGCGTGTTAATTGCTTAAATTTGTACCTGAGAGATAGGAAACACGAATTGCTAGCCATTGTTATAATTATTGGAGATAAGGAACAAAGGTGAAAATATCAAGCAAAAATAGAAGCTACACTAAGAAATTTGTGACTTCTTAGAACACATTGTGATGATTCTCTGAATAAATATGTTTACTGGTACATACCCAACACAATAGTAGAATATTAGGGCACACAAGTTCTCTTTTAAAATAGATTTAAAGATATATATATGTGTTTATATATATATATATTTAAAGATATATATATATAGATTTAAAAATATATATATTTAAATACATATATGAAGATATATGTATATACATATATCTTCATACATGGGGGTGATAATTGTAGTATTTGTCACAGCAATGGAATGAAGACTTCATTATAAAAATTATTTAGCAATTTGCCTGGCACTACTAATAAGCACTCAAAGCACTAGTTTGCTACTATTGCTAATTATCATTCTCATTATTATATATGTGAGAGATACATATAAGGGCATAATTATAATTTTATACTATGATAAGAACAGAAGAGTTAACATTTCAAGTCTTTTAAAGAATGAATACAGTTTTTCCAGATGGAGAAGAGGGAAAGAGCATTCATGGATTCCCCATGTGTTTTACCTAAACTTGACTCGTTTTCAAAAAGTCACTGAGACCACAATTATTTTACTGAGAAACTGCTTTTGAATTGACCATGTCCACACAAACTAATCAATCAACAGATAACTGAGCACCAAATCTATGAAATATGCAGAGAAAGTGTAGACAGGCTCCCAGCTGGTTTTCCTATTCTACATTCTCTCTTCTTTAGCATACTTTTCATGAGGTCGACACAGTAATCTCCCTAAAGTGCAGTTTTCATCATGCTATAACTGCTAGAGGACATAGAGTGGTTTTTGAATGCCTGCTGTATCAAGCCCAAACGACTCTATCTAGCTTCAAGGATCCTCAACAGTCTTGCATTTCACAGTATGGCATCAGCACCAACATCACCAGGGAAGTTGTTAGAAATAAATAATCTCACACCTCAATCCGCACCTATTAAATTAGGTTCTTCATTTTAACAAGGTTCCCAGGTATGCACAATCGAGTTTAAGAAACATTTCTTTACAATATCCTTTAATCTAAACAAAATCACTAATCCATATACAACCCAGTCTTATCAAGAAGAATTAAATCTTTTCATTAATATCTCTGCATCCAAAGCAACCCCTTTGCTCATGCTCATAACTCCACTGGAAATATCTTATTTCCTTCACATCTACTATCTAACTCTCATCCATTCTTGAAGACCAGTGAAAAGTCTCATATCTTCCATGAAACTAAGACCATTTCAAAGTACATTAATCTTGTTGAATATTTCTTGCACTTAGGACAACACCAATTCCATTCTTCTTTTATCATTCATTCATTCATTATTCATTGAATATGCATTTTCTTAATGCTTATGATTATTTACCTGACATTGTTGCATTGGCCACAATAAAACAAGAATTCAAGACTTTCCCTACTCTGTCAGTTCCCAATGAGGGATATCATGGTTCAGTAGAGATGTCTTAAGTTTCATAGGCAAGAGGTACAAGTGGGTAGATGTGAGGGTACAGGACCATATTGCATAAAGCCACATAATTTGTGCTTTTTTGTTAAAACTACTTAATGGAAAAATACTGTTAAAATATATTAAAACCTTTTGTAGTTTGAAACAGATGAACTACTTTAACAGTTAGGGACATGACAAAGAGATGTTGTGTTTTGTTTCATGTTAATTTTCCCTCCTATAGATAATTGTGATTTTTTTATAGGCCAGCAATATGTCTTTCTCCATTCATTCAACAAATAACAGAATTTTAAAATAGCTCCTATTTGTCCTTTTCTGACTCCTTAAATTTTAGACATGATAGGCACTAAATAAATACTTGTTGATTGAAGACACTCTTTGATCTCAAGTTGGGGACTAGGTTTACACACGTGGAACAACCATTTCAGAAATGCAGCCACCCTTTCCTCCTACTGTTATTCATGACATAAGGAAACGTTCATGAAGTTGTAGTGACACTTTGGTTTACTAGGAGTGTCTTTTGGATCAAAAAGTTCCTCCAGGGTGCCATGGAAGTTTCTGTTTCTCTGCAGCTAATGTTTGCTATCACCAGAGACTGTGTTGGAGTACAGCCAACCAAATGGAATTGGCTAGTAAAAGCTTTTGTGGGTGAGCATTTGGAAACAAGCTTCATGACCATTTGCTAGCGAAACCTCAGCAGGAGGAATTTTAACCAACCTAAGTTAATGTGAAGGTTTGATTTGAAAGGGTCTGGAGGGGCAGGGGAAATAAAATACTTAATGAAGTATGTAACATCCCATATTTTTTAATAGTAAAAATAAAAGTGTTAAAGCAAACTAAATGTGGCCTGAGCGGGACCCTGTACTTCTATATTTGAGTCCTTGTGGATGAATTGTAACCTAGATTAATAATCAAACAAAATTGAAAACCTAACTTAGGAGTATGAGCCTGTAACAATAACTGAGTCTTGGCCAATCACAGTGGCCAAATTTCAGCCACTCATAGACTGCTAAGTGTTCAAACTGTGTTCAAATAAGGTAAACACCAAACTGTAATCAGTCCAGCTGTTTTTGTACCTCACTGCCAATTTCTGTACATCATTTCCCTTTTTGGTCTATAAATCTTCTTCCATCACGTGGCTACACTGGAGTCTCTGTGAATCTGCTGTGAATCTAGGGGCTGCCCAAATCACGAATCATTCATTGCTCAATTAAACTACTTTAAAGTTAATTCGGCTGAAGTTTTTATTTTATCAAAAGTTAGCTTTTCTTGTTGCAAAACTACTCACCAGCTCTTTAGGTAGAAACAGATGTTTAGGCAGATAGCCAGTCTTTGAAAGGGCGCAAGCTCCAAGCGGCGGCACTGGAGTACAGTAAGATTAGATACTGTGCAAGACCGTCAGTGAGCCCCTTGGTTCCTTCAGTGTGATCCAGGAGTGGAGTCACACAAGGAAACTTCAAAACCAAACTAAGTAAAAACATGATTTCCAAGGAACATAAACTAGAACTTTACAAGATCTAATGTTACATGAAAAATGCACATTACTTTGATTCAAGAATCAGCAATTACTTTATATTTATAACCTTCAAATTGGTTACAACGTTCCTTTATCTTATTCAGCATTCTTGCTGAAGATGAGCTTTCCCACATGAAGTGCAATTTTGTCTTCAACTTTTAATTCCTCTGGATACAGAAGAAAAGCTCTGGGCCCTTAATTGAGCAATTATTATTTCTTAAGTGAACATAGAGTTTGAGGATGGTGCCAAAATCTTCCTTTCATCCAGAGAACAAGTCTAACATAAGCAGCAGCATAAGTGTTGTCTGGCGGCACCCCAGTTTTAGGTACAAGAGCCAAGTCAAGACTGAAAGGGGAACTCATTCCTCACCTCTGCTCACTCCCTGGCATCTCCTGAGGTTCTTGAATGAATGCCAATTAGGGCCGATTTATATGTCTCCTTGGAGGTTTTAGATAACTTCACTAAGACCTGTTTGTTTTTCTCATTTAGTCTGTTTCTCCAGAGTAGGATTTGCCAACTTGCTGCTGAATATGCTGTTTGCAGTTCATTGCTAGGTTTCCATACTAACATAAAGCATTGGTATTTGAAAAATTCATTAAGAAGTGGCTCACCTTAATTCCTAGATCTAAATCTGTGGCGTGGTTCTATCACCTTTTCTACAATGTTGTCTCAGAATTTAAGAATGGAAAATAAAGAGTTCGTATGCTAACATTTCATGGAATATGCCTACACAAAGGAATTGCTGCTTCATGGCTTATGCCATTGTTTAAGCTATTCTAATTGTTTTCAAGTTTTAAATACAGAGCTGGAATCCAATTCTCAGGAACTCCTACCATTTGTCTTAGTTTTCTAAGATATTTACTGTCTCCATTACATAAAAAGACCTTCAAATATTTGAAGATAGGTTCCATGCTTCCTTTATATGTATATATATTTTTAATTAAACTTCTCTTATTCCTTCCGCTACTCCTAAGGTTACAGGGCTTCCAAACTGTATCATTAATGAGATGTTAGCTTTTCAATAACCACATTTTGAATACAGTCTGCTAATACTGACCTCAATTATAGTTAAAAATAAATAAGACCTGCACTTTAAATATAATCTTTTCAAGGTTTGATTAGATTTTGATTGCTGTAATTAACCATCTGTAATACATAAGACATAATCTAGAATTTGCTCTTTACACATCAGAGTGATAAATCCAGCTACAGAAAGCATCTTTTTGGTTGCCTCTTAATGAAAATATTACTAGACACTACCAAGTGGTGATTGAAAAAACATGCTGAAATATTACTGTCAGATACTGTAGTAAAACTTCTCACCAGAGAACTATCATAACTTCAGGATAAAAATGATTGCTATCTAAATACAAATTTTAGCAGCCATTAAAACTGTTAGAAAGACCTTAGATGACTTTGCTTCTTAGAGTTTAAAACATTTTTACTACACAGTATCAAATTAAAATTGAGTTACTACTTGCAAAATTCAAAACATTTATGAAAGTATAATTAACTAACATTTTAAATCAGAATTCAGGACAGTTTGAATGTTCCTTTTATGCCCAGAAAAGTTTTTTCTGGTCTTTTACCAAATACTAAAGTGATGATTTGTCCAACAATGTAGATGTTTAATATTCACCAAAGTGTCATCAACAACTTAACACATCATGCTTTTACTTCTCATTAAAACTGCTGTATTACTGAAGCTTGACCAAATTTCGTTCATGCTTGGACATCTGTTTAAGTATAATATTCTACACTTTTCCTCGTCTATCAGATTTTGCTTTATCTTTATTTTCCTTCCTTCTCTGACCTGTATTCAAGAAATAGAAAATGGCTCTTTGATGTGCCAGTTCCAAGTATGTTCAAATAAAAGGTAAATAATTCAATAGACTTGTTGATGAGAATTGACATTTGAACACTGGAGGTTGTTTCCTTTACTCATGCACTCTCTTAGTGAGGATAGGGGACCCAAGGTAGTGACTGGCTGGAGTGAGTTTCAAATTGGTGAAAAACTTCTAAAAAAAGAAAAGGTAGAGAAAAGAGCAAAAAAAAATTCTTTTTTAAATCAATGAAGTAGGAAAGTCCAAACATATATTCTTATCAAGTCTTATACTTGTCCAATAGTTACAAGCCTCTCTGAAAACATTTATATGTGTGGGTGGAGGCAAGTTGCCCATTAAATTGTAAGAGGTGTTATCAGATTCATCAGGACTTGGTTGTAAATTTGACTACACAGTTTGGCTCATAGAGAAATGAGGAGGAAATATCTGATTAAAGTGTGCATAGCTGCTGAGGCAACTGAATGTTGCCATAGCAATTGAGATGAAATGTGCAAGAAGTGAGATAATTAAATCTAACCCCTTTAGTAGTTTTGACAGTCAACGCACTGCCAATAGAAAAAGTTATCTACAGTATTAAGATAAAACACATTCCTCATGGAATGTCTCCTTACTAGTATTTTGTTTCTTTTCTAAATACATTGCTTTAGGTGTCTAATTTGAATGTTCTCTTTTAATAATCAAATACAGTTTTGACCTTGGTCTGCCTAGACTTTCTGCTGGTTTATTATATCATGGGGACAGACATCTATAAAAAAAATCAATGTTTTCCCTCTAGTTCTTAAAAAAAGTATACTAAAGCCAAAGCTGTCACATTTGAACGTAGAATTCAATAATATCTAGAACGTGCTGCCCTCTTCAGGAGCTGGTGCTTAAAAATACTTTTTTTTTTTAGCAGATTGATATGAGTTATAATATCAAAATTGTATTGATAATTCTTTAGAAATAAATTCTATGTAAAATAAAGTATTTCTGTGTTTAAAATTTTTTACATTAAGAGCTTGCATTAAAAATCAATACATATAAAATTTTGAAAGGAATTATTATCATTTATAATTAAATACAAACTAATAATTTCCTTAAACTTTTGTCATAGGGAGAATTCCTGAATCATTACAGAATTTGACTTCCATATTTAGTATTCAAATTTTTAAAAGAAAAATTGTCTAAAAAAGAAGGTATTTTCTATGTGAAAATCTAAGTAGGACATCCTTCAAATCCCAATTTTATTCTTCAACAACAAAAACAACAACAAAAACCAACTTTTTAATTTGGGAACATTAGGGTTTATAGTTTGAAATTTTAGCTAGTTTTCATTTACAGAAACAATATCTTTCTTGGGAATAATGATTCCAAAGATATCTTAACAAATCATAATGTTTATTCAAAATTACTTCACTAGAAAAAATTTCTAAAGGTCTGAAATATCACTATTGAGAAAATTCAAGCAAATCTCCTTCATATATATCTATTAAAATTTCCTTAGTCATTATATAGTTTTAACAGAGAGATATGATCTCAGTGTATTTTTCTCCAAATTAGGTTTATTATACTTTAAAGAACTGATCAATATTAATAGCATTAATTATCAGGATGTGAGAAAAGCATATTTTCCCTTAAAGAGTTTTAGGTATAGCTGTCTCATCTCTATCAATAAAAACTTCAAATGAGCTAAAGGGCTGAGTAAAAAAAAAATATATTGACAATGTTCTCCTAATTCTACAATATTTCTTTTGTGGAAAATAAAATAGTTTATTCCTGTATTTGAAAGTACTTATCAAAACAAGTGCTTAATCTTATGGTAGCTCTGTCCATAGTCATATAATATATGTTCAAGAATTCTTAGAGCACTGATTTGTGTTTTCTGCTATAGATTTACTTTATTTTTGTTTTGCTGCTGGTGTATTACATTTGGCAGTTAGGATCCCTGTGGATGGAGGTATAATAAATAATAATATTTTCTTTACTTTCCAGGGTATTTATGGCACAATGAAAAATTTCATCTTTCCCAGAATGGTAAGTAAAGAGTTCTTTTTGTATTTGATAGTACTGTACACAAACAAGAAAAGGCGAATTGTTATAATAAAATTGGAGTATCATTTACCAAATGTATTGAGTCATCTGATAATTATAATGTAGTTTATACTTTTGCAAATAAATGGATGCTGTATTCAAATTCTATAATTATTCCAAAATTTTCACCAAATATACTACAGTATTTTTACAGGAAATACAAGGTTTTGCTTTCTCTGTTGGATTGCAGTTGAACATAGTATATCCAACATTTTGTTTTCTGGGGTAATTTATTTTAAAATATACACAGATATAGAAATAAATGTGGTTTACATTCCACGAGCAGAAAAAGAAAGCATTATCTGTGATACAAATTCAGAGTTGGTAAGAGTCCTTTGGAATTGTTACTGTTACATAAAAACTGATTGTAATTTATGTTTGACCGGGGCTTTGCAGCATCTGTGAATTTTAAAATATTTATTTTCTAAAAGTATATATCATAACTTCTAGGCAAGCTAGCCACTATATGATTTTGGTTAAACATATAGTTTCGTTGTCTTTATATTTTTATGACTTAAACAGGAAATATTTAGTTTTAGTCTTTATCATAACCTCTTTACAATTCAAATACTAAAAATTAATCTTATTATATGGGAAAGGTCAGTGTAAAATGATATTTCCTAGGAAGTTATTACTGTCTCTTATGATGCTCTTTTACTTTTCCAGTGGTTTAAGAGTATTCCCTATAAAAAGAAGGAATTTCTCATTGTAGAAAAAAAAATCACTTTGATATCAAAGTGTTAGGTTAAGTGAAAAAGCAGGGTACAGAACTACATACATTACATGTTGTGTGCATGTGCGCTTATATAGACAGAGGAGAGAGACTTGGCAGTATATCTTGGGCTTAGAAAAAAGACAAAAAAGGCCAGGCGCAGTGGCTCATGCCTGTAATCCCAGCACTTTGGGAGGCCGAGGCAGGCGGATCACGAGGTCAGGAGATCGAGACCATCCTGGCTAACATGGTGAAACCCCGTCTCTACTAAAAATACAGAAAACTAGCTAGGCCTGGTGGCGAGCCCCTGTAGTCCCAGCTGCTCAGGAGGCTGAGGCAGGAGAATGGCGTGAACCCAGGAGGTGGAGCTTGCAGTGGGCCGAGTGCCACTGCATTCCAGCCTGGGTGACAGAGCCAGACTCCATCTCAAAAAAAAAAAAAAAGGAAAAAAGACACAAAAGGTACACAAAAGAATGGGAATATAAATAGTTTCATACTCTTAATTCTTCATTTTTTGCATTTCCTATAAAAATAGATATTATTTTTATAACCAGAACAAAAACATTATTTGAATAATAAGCGATTCAAAAGAGCATATTTATTATTAGATAAATATGTACATATAAAATTGGGAAATACCTCTTTGTGCCAACTGGATAACCAATTAAAAAAAAATCTTTAGCTGGGCATGGTAGCGCACGCCTGTAATCCCAACACTTTGAGAGGCTGAGGCAGGTGAATCACCTAAGGTCAGGAGTTTGCAACCAGCCTGGTCAACATGGTGAAACCCCATCTCTACTAAAAATATAAAAATTAGCTAGCTGGGTGTGGTGGCGAGTCCCTATAATCCTAGCTACTTGGGAGGCTGAGGCAAGACAATCGCTTGAACCCAGGAGGCGGAGGTTGCAGTGAGCCAAGACTGCACCATTGCACTCCGGTCTCGGTGACAGAGCAAGATTCAGTCTCAAAAAAAAAAAGGGCCAGGTGTGGTGGCTCACACCTGTAATCCCAGCACTTTGGGAGGCTGAGGTGGGCAGATCACAAGTTCAGGAGTTCGAGACTACCCTGGCCAATATGGTGAAACCCCGTCTCTACTAAAAATATAAAAAATAGGGGCCGGGCACGGTGGCTCACGCCTGTGGGAGACGGAGGCGGGCGGATTACCTGAGGTCAGGAGTTCGAGATCAGCCTGGTTAATATGGTGAAACCCCGTCTCTACTAAATATACAAAATTAGGTGGGCGTGGTGGCACAGGCCTGTAATCCCAGCTATTCCGGAGGCTGAGGCAGGGGAATCGCTTGCACCCAGGAGGCGGAGGTTGCAGTGAGCCAGGATTGTGCCACTGCACTCCAACATGGGCGACAGTGAGACTCCGTATCAAAAAAACAACAACAAAACAAAACACAAAGAAACAAAAATTAGCCAGGCTTGGTGGCACACGCCTGTAGTCCCAGCTACTTAGGAGGCTGAGGCAGAAGAATTGCGTGAACACAAGAGGTGGAGGTTGCAGTGAGCTGAGATTGCACCACTGCACTCCAGCTTGGGTGACAGAGCGAGACTCCGTCAAAAAAAAAAAAAAAAAGTAGATAACTAGGCAAATATAAAGAAATTTTATCAAAAAATTGCTTTTAACCTAAAATAATGTTAATAAATTATTATTAATAATAATAAGTGTCACTATTAGAATATTTTTGATATTAAAAATTCTGCTCAAGAGCAATTTATTATAGGGCAGAACTTAGCATAAATGTATAAATTTTAGTTATATCTTACTGTCTTGACAATTTAGCTCTCTAGAACTAAGGCAAAAATTTTAGAAGACATTTAGGAAAAAAGTCTCTAGCATGCATCTAATATTGTTCACGTAAATGCTTCCCAAGTTTTTCTTTCCATCATATTAGTTCTCAGTTTACATAAAATTGTAACAGAATTGTTTCTCTAATTATGTAGCTACAAACTAGGATTACTATAAAACCTAGGAGAGACTAGGAGGAATGCATTGAGGAGTTAAAGGGTATTTTCAGCTATTCACCAACAGTAAGAATTGAGGGACCAAGATTAGCCGTATGATTTTCAGTAAGATACATCATATACATAGGTTTAAAATTCCTGAGTGGTTAAAGTAGAGGGTTATACTATAAGATTTTTAAAATAAAATCTTAAATTTCTTTCTAGGCCAAGAATTTTACAATAAAATTACATATCCTTAAATTGAATATACATAGCATAAAATAACATTGAGAGACTTGGAGTCATTAGAATGAAAAAGACTGTAATGATTAAAGGGGTAAATTTCATTCATTTGTAAAATTCACATAAATGAAAGTCTCATCCATATTTCGTTGAAAGTCTTTTCCAAATTGTATTGTGTAAATAAGGGATTATATATTGTGTATTTTGATAATATTCCTTCTATATTACTATTTTTAAATGTACCAAAAAATTTAACCTGAATTTTTTCACTTTACTGTGAATGAGATAACATTGTAAATGACCTATAAGATAAAATCTAGTATCAATGTTTCCTAAAGAGTGGGGAGCCAAATTCATACAGATTTGTATATGGAAATTTATATTTCTAATAGGTTTAGACTGCCAAATTACTAATTTGTTATACTGGGAAATCAAATATTTAAATATACAATTTCCTTTTTTGCATCTACTCAGTAAACTCTTTAGTCCAACATATCATGACATTTTAGAAGAAAAAGGAACAAAATTAACCTCTTGTCTATAACCAAAATCAGGGGCAATGTAACAAATTATTGAATAAATAAAATACTGCTCATTCAAACTATTTCTTTCTGATTTGTAAGTGTGCTAATTTAACCAAACAGACAAAGTTCTGAATACTATGTAAACTAAATTGAAATGCAAATATATATTTTATTGACATGTATTATAAAGTTGAACTTCAACAGAATAAATCTTCAGCATTCCAATTTTTTCTAAGATATTGATGAGAAAATAAAATAAATATTTTAATGTAATTAATCTGCCCTTCAACAAAATAGATCCTCTCATTTCCAATTCTCGTTGTACTTAATGAATAAAG
This sequence comes from Pongo pygmaeus, assembly GCF_028885625.2. Lineage (NCBI taxonomy): Eukaryota > Metazoa > Chordata > Mammalia > Primates > Hominidae > Pongo > Pongo pygmaeus. The sequence continues at coordinate 148,372,646 of NC_072373.2, read as the reverse complement.
GTTGAATGCATATTTATGTTAATAGTCATGATATATACACTTCAATGAACAACAGTAAAACATACTTTATTTCTGAAAGTGTTAATAATGATTTATTACCTTATTTCATTAAGGACAAAAGCTCCACATTATAGTCAGCTATAGCCAATAGTCATTTTGTCATTAATCTTAAAATTTCACAAGATTCCAATTTATCAAGTGTCAATTTTTAGGTCAGACAATAATAATATAAAAGAATTGTTAATTGGCCAACAGGTTGATTACTTTTAAGATGTGAAAAAAGCAAAGATAAAAACAGTCCTCTCCTTTTCCTTCAATTAAAATTGCATGCAATTATTCTTGTAGATTATAGTTCTCTTTTGGGATTTCCGGTTTCATACAACTTTTTGGTTCATTTCACAGGAATAATATTCATTTTAATTAGCAAAAACACGATGAGCTTTTTTACAAGAGGGAGTTCACTCTGAGTGCTGATTACTGCCACTACATTAACCTGTTTTTATTTATTTATTTATTTATTTAATAGTCTTGCTTTTAAAGCAGTTAGTTGAATATGTTATCTGTTAGTTGCCATTGCCTTTGAAGACAGAATGTCTTTCTTGATGAGTGGTTAGCTCATTTTGTTTTATTCTCCCAACTTTCCTAAACAATATCGTAAGTTGGCTTCTGAAATGATTTATTGCCATTTTATATCTTCAAATGTGCAAATCAAAATATTTTAAAAGTAAATAGATATTTTTGATGTGTTATTGAATTGTATTACATAGTTTAGAAGGTTAAACTACTTCCTTTAAAATTCTAAAAAATATTTAGTAGCTAAAAAAATAAAATTTCTAATACATATATAAGAAATACAGGGCTGGGCATGGTGGCTCACGCCTGTAATGCCAGCAGTTTGGGAGGCCAAAGCAGGCAGATCACCTGAGGTTGGGAGTTCAAGACCAGCCTGACCAACATAAAGAAACCCTGTCTCTACTAAAAATACAAAATTAGCCGGGCGTGGTGGCACATGCCTGTAATCCCAGCTACTCAGGAGGCTGAGGCAGGAGAATCACTTGAACCCAGGAGGCGGAGAGTGCGGTGAGCCGAGATCGCACCATTGCACTCCAGCCTGGGCAACAAAAGCAAAACTCCATCTCAAAAAAAAAAAAGAAAAAGAAAAAGAAAAAAAAAGAAAAAGAAATGCAGATCATGAATACCTGTGTACCACCAACCAGTTCAAGAAAAACACATTATAATGCCCTTTCAAGCTTTCAGTGTACCCTTCTACAGTTCTTTAACCCTTTTTTAATCCGAGCTAAACATTATCCTGAATTTTCTCTATCCCTTGCTTTTCTTTAGAATTTTATCTCATATATTTGCATCCTGAAATACATAATTGTTGTTTATGTTTTGCAACAATATGTAAATAGAAAGTTGTATTTATCTATGACTCTTCTACTCAACATTAAGTTCTTGAGTTTCAACCCTTTGAAGCACATAGACATAATTCATTAGTTTACACTTGTATAGTATTCTATTGTATGATTTATTAGTCTTCCTTTAACACTAATGGATATTTGGGTTGCCTTCAGTTTTTTGTTTTTGTTTTTATTATTATTATTACACACAGTGCTTCTATGACCAGTCTTGCAAATTTATAAGTAGATATGTGCAAAAATTTATATAGGGCAGTGGTTCTTCACCTGGGATGATTTTGCTCCCTAGAGAATACTTGGCAATATCTGCAAACATTTTTACTTGTCGTAACTAGAAAGTGCTACTAAATGTCCCCAGTTAACGATAAATGTCCTATAAGGCACAGGATAGCCCCACAAACAAAGAATTATCTGGCCTAAAATGTTAATAGCATGAGGTTAAAAGATCAGTCTCTAGATGCCTATTTAAAAATGAAATTGCGGCTGGACATAGTTTCTCACGCTTGTAATCTTAGAACTTTGGGAGGTCGAGGCAGGAGGATCACTTAAACCCAGGAGTTCGAGATCAGCCTGGGCAACATGGTGAAACCCCATCTCTATGAAAAATATAAAAATATGCCAGGCATGGTGGCAAGTGCCTGTAGTCCCAGCTACCTGGGAGGCTGAGGTGAGAGGGACAATGGAGGCTGCAGTGAGCTGTGATCATACCACTTCAATTTAGCTTGGATGAAGTGAGATCCTGTCTCAAAAAAAAAAAAAAAAAGAAAGAAAAAAAAGAAATTGCTGGGTCATGGAGTATGAAAAATTTCTAATTTATTAGATAATTCACAACTGTTGTACACAGTATCAATGTTACACTCCTACTAGGAGTATAAAGATAAATATTATGATATCTCTATATCCTAGCTAGCACTTAATATTGTAAGATACTTAAATGTATTTATTTTTATTATTTTTAGAGACAAGATCTCACTTTGTTGCCCAGGCTGGAGTGCAGTGGTGCCATCTTGGCTCACCATAACCTTGAACTCCTGGGCTCAAGTGATCCTCCTACCTCAGCTTCCTGAGTAACTAGGACTACAGACTCGTACCACCACAACCAGTTAATTCTTAAAATATTTTATGTAGATAGGGGTCTCACTATGTTGCCAGGGCTGGTCTTGAACTCCTGGCCTCAAGCGGTACTCCCAGCTATAACCTGCTGAGGTTATAGGTGTGAGCTACTGCACCTAGCCACAGTTTTTATTAGTTTGTCAATGTGAAATAAATACTCCTCAAAGTTTTAATTTTCAATTATTTGATTACCAATTAGATTGAGCACCTTTTCTCATTTTGTTGACAATTAGCATTAGCATTTCCTGTTCTATGAGGTACCTCTTTTTTTTTTGAGAGATGGTCTCACTGTGTTGCCCAGGCTGAAGTGCAGTGGTACAATCACAGCTCACTGCAGCCTCAACTTCCAGGGCTCAAGCAATCCTCTGGCCTCAGCCTCCCAACTGGCTGGGATTACAGGTGCATACCATATGCCCAGCTAATTTTTAAATTTTTTATGTAGACAGGGTCTCACTATGTTATTCAGGCTGGTCGCAAACTCCCGAGCTCAAGCAATCCTCCTGCCTTAGCCTCTCAAAGTGCTGATATTACAAGTGTGAGCCATAGCACCCAGCCTTCTTTTTAACCAATTTTAAAAATTAGGCCAGGTGAGGTGGCTCACGCCTGTAATCCCAGCACTTTGGGAGGTCGAGGCAGGCAGATCACTTGAGGTCAGGAGTTTGAGACTAGCCTGGCCAACATGGTGAAATCCTGTCTCTACTAAAAAAAAAATACAACAATTAGCCGGGCACACTGGCGTGCGCCTGTAATCCCAACCACTTGGGAGGCTGAAGCAGGAGAATCACTTGAACCCAGGAGGAGGAGGTTGCTGAGTAGAGATCGCGGCACTGCACTGCAGTCTGGGCGACAGAGTGAGACTCTGTCTCAAAAAAAAAAATGGAATTGTCTTCTACTAACTGATTTGTAGATAATATCTGTACTAATCTACTGTTTTTTATTTTTGTACCAAATGTCTCTTTCTAATTTGTGCATTGTTTTTTCATTTCTTTAAGGTGCCCTTTTATGAACAGAGTTCTTAATCTTAAAGCAGCTAAACTTCATAAGCTTTTCTTTTTTGCTTGTATCCTGCATTTCCTACTCAAGAAATCATTCCCTTATCTGTGTTTTAGCATTTTGCGTTTCTACATTTAAGTATTTAACCTATTTGACATTGGTTTTTGTGTATGGTGTGAGTAGTAATACATTTTAAAAACAAGAAACTATAGTTTTAGCACCATGTGTTGAATAGTTTATATTTCCCTATTAATCTTCAAAGCTAGACTTTTTATGAATCAAGTTTCCAAATATGTAACCTAATTTGTGGCTCCTTGTTTTATTCTACTGGTCAATTTGTCTACCCCTTTACCAATATTATACTGCCTAAATAATTATAATTATATAATAATTTAAAATATCTAGTAAGTTCTCTCCTGCTCTTCTTCAGCAATATCTTGGCTACCGTGGCCTTTTTCTCTTGTATACAAATCTTGGAAGAAGCTTGTCACTTCTTTCTACACTCACAAAACTTGATTGAAATTTGTTAGTATGTACAGATCAATCTGAAGGGAAATTACATCTTTCTTACGACTTTTAGTGTTTCAATACAAGAATATGGTCAACTCTTCCATTTATTTAGATTTTCAGTAATGTTTTTCTTTTCTTTTTCTTTTTTTTCTTTTTTTGAGACGGAGTCTTGCTCTGTCATCCAGGCTGGAGTGCAATGCCACGATCTCAGCTCACTGCAACCTCCACCTCTCAGGTTCAAGTGATTCTCCTGCCTCAGCCTCCCAAGTAGCTGGGATTACAGGCATCCAGCTAATTTTCATATTTTTAGTAGAGGTGGGGTTTCACACCATGTTGGCCAGGCTGGTCTTGAACTCCTGACCTCAGGTGATCCACCTGCCTCAGCCTCCCAAAGTGCTGGGATTACAGGCAGGAGCCACTGCACCCAGCCTTTTTTTTTTTTTTTTTTTTTGAGACCGAGTCTCTCTCTATAGCCCAGGCTGGAGTACAGTAGCACAATCTCTGCTCACTGCAACCTCTGCCTCCCGGGTTTAAGCGATTCTCCTGCCTCAGCCTCCGAAGTAGCTGGGAGTACAGCCACCTGCCACCCTACCCGGCTAATTTTTGTATTTTTAGTAGAGATGGGGCTTCAGCATATTGGCCAGGATGGTCTTGAACTCCTGACCCTGTAATTTGCCCGCCTTGGCCTCTCAAAGTGCTGGGATTATAGGCGTGAGCCACCGCGCTCGGCTGCCTTTTTTCAATGTTTTTCTTTTCCTTTTGAGACAGAGTTTTGCTCTTGTTGCCCAGGCTGGAGTGCAATGGTGCGATCTTGGCTCACTGCAACCTCCACCTCCTGGGTGCAAGTGATTCTCCTGCCTCAGGCTCCCGAGTAGCTGGGATTACAGGCATGTGCTACCACGCCCAGCTAATTTTGTATTTTTAGTAGAGACGGGGTTTCTCCATGTTGGTCAGGCTGGTCTCGAACTCCTGACCTCAGGTGATCCACCCGCCTCAGCCTCCCAAAAGTGCTGGGATTACAGGCGTGAGCCACAGCGCCCAGCCAATAATGTTTTTCAAAAAGGATTTATTCCCCCATAAATTTGTTAGATTTACTCTTAAATACCTTTTTTAAAAAAAGTTTTAAATTATATATGTGTAGTTATTTATTTTTAAAAAGAATTTGTTTCCATACATAGAAATACAATTAAGTTTTATATTTTTATTTTTATTTGGGAAACCTAAACTTTCTTATTAATTCTCAAAACTTACGTGTATTTTCTCTTGGATTTCCTGTATTAAGAATTTATTTCATTCTAGCCTTTATACTTTCATTTTTTTCTTACATACTCTAGTAACTAGACCTCTAGTCCAGTATTGTATAGAGATGATGATTATGGAAAACTTTGTGTTCTCCTGATTTTTAAAAGAAAGTAGTTTGAACAGTTCACCATTAAGTTGTTGGTTTTTTGTAGCTATCCTTTATCAAGTTAAGGGATTTTTCTTTTGTTTTTAGTTTGCTTTGAGTTTTTATCTTTAATAAATATTGAATTTTATCAAATGTTTTCCCTACATTGATTTAGAGGATAATATAATTTTTCTCACAAAGAATTGCTGAGCATCCTCTTTCACCTTAAAGACATTTACTGAATGGGGTGAATCTGAATTTCAGTTTTCATGTCCCTGCTAGCATAGGGGGAAAGTCACAAAGCCCGGGGCTTAGTGCTGGCATGCAAAATAGATATATCCTTATCATTAACCTTATCTACAAATAAATGCATCGTATAGAGGAGTGCAAGAAAAATTGCAAGTCTTACTTCAATGTATAACTAAAGAGGAAAAAAATTCTCTCTTGAAAATTCATGATCATAAACCAACCTTACTGTGTTTTCAGCAAGAATTCACACACTCTCAATGGTCTAAAGAGTCCAAGATAAGAATCTAGTTACACTGGTCCTCATTTGTGCCTTTTGAATCAAAAGAAAATCCCCCCAGGAGAGTGCAACCTTATCCTATCCCTCTAAGAATTCTCACAGATAAAATTCCAGGAGTATACGCCCACAGTTAGAAATCACAAACACACTGGAAAAAAAAAGGGAGGGTAAGTGAGCAAGAATTAGATGAAAAAAGATTAAATGCAGAATCAGACTCATAAAAGACTTCAAATTTTGGAATTCTTTCATTCTTTTTTTGCCCTTTTGCTTTTTTATTCTCAATCCCTTTTGCATGTAAAACTATATTTTAAAACATTGTATCCTTGACTGGGTGCGGTGGCTTATGCCTGTAATCCCAGCACTTTGGGAGGTGGAGACAGGCAGATCACCTGAGGTCATGAGTTTGAGACCAGCTTGGCCAACATGGCGAAACCCCATCTCTACTAAAAATACAAACATTAGCTGGGCATAGTGGCAGGCACCTGTAATCCCAGCTACTTGAGAGGCTGAGGCAGGAGAATCGCTTGAACCTGGGAGGCAGAAGTTGCAGTAAGCCGAGATCGTGCCACTGCACTCCAGCCTGGGCGACAGAGCCAGACTCTATCTCAAAAAAAAAAAAAAAAAAAAAAAAAATTAACCTTTTGTGTTTAATTTCATTGTTAATAACATGTAAGCACTTCTTCGTGATAAAGTTAGAAATTAATAATACAGAAAAGTTTAACCTGTAAACTAAACCTAGTTACTGACATGGATTCTCATTATGACATTTATGTACCAAGCTATACAAGCTTTGGTGAAAAAAAAAAAAAATGTACAGGCTGGGCACCATGGCTCACACCTGTAATCCCAGCACTGTGGGAGGCCGAGGCAGGTGGATCAACTGAGGTCAGGAGTTCGAGACCAGCCTGGCCAACATGGTGAAACCTTGTCTCCCCTAAAAATATAAAAATTAGCTGGATGTGGTGGCAGGCACCTGTAATCCCAGCTACTCGAGAGGCTGAGGCAGGAGAATCACTTTAACCCGGGAGGCAGAGGTTGCAGTGAGCCGAGATTGCGCTACTGCGTTCTAGCCTGGGAGACAGAGCGAGACTCCATCCCAAAAAAAAGAGTAGAAATAAGAATAAGTCCTTTTTTGTTTAGCTTAAACAAACAAGTAAATATTGTATTAAAGATAGTAAAACATATGTTTATAGCTGTTACATAGCTATAAACTTTAATATTTTTGTTTTCAAACTTTAATATTTTTGTAGACAGAAACCATTTAGCACAATACTAAAAATGATACATATTATAAATTATTAGAATATGTTTTATTTGTGTAGCACATTTTTGCCCAAATCTCCAGGACTTTCAACTTTATATTTCTGTTTTGAAATTTTTTTAGAAAGGAGTTGTGTTCTCACTTGATCCCAAGCCCCTGATGGTGCTTATAGTGGGCAGTAGGCCAAAGCTGAGCTAATTGTAGTCTGTCCCCATAATTTTTTAAACTGGAATTGTGGAACAGACTTTTAGGCAAAGGGAGAATATATCAATTGATGGATCCCAAGCAAGGCTGATTCTGAGCCTTAATTCCAGTTATTAAACTTCCTAGAGATCCATGAACCAGTAAATTGCCTGTGCTGAAACTTATTTGAGTTGAGTTTCTGTAACTTGCAACCAAAATGGTCCTGATAACTGCACTTATATAAAGAAAATTAAATTCTGAGATGATTTCCTACATGCTGATAGTCATAGAAGACGATGAATTAATAATACCTTTAATACCTTTTCCACCAAAAGAGAAGGGAATTGGGAAGTTTCTGGGTGAGTTATTTTGAAGCCTTGCCTTGACTAGTGTACCGCCTTCCTCTGTTTTATTCCAGAGGCAAGTCGAAGGAAAAAGGATTGCCCACAGTTACTTCTTATGGTAAGGTTAGGACCACCAGTATTTTGACAATTAAGGTTCTGTATCTAGAGGGATTCCATTAGGAAGCTCTTCCTGGATATAATATTATTTTCCAATTACTTTCTACTTGAGCGTTCACATGACCTCAAAAGCAATGAAAGAGACTGACATTTAAGGGTAGAATATAATAATTATTGAGCATTTTACTCTATGTTAGGTACCCGGTTGGTCGATTTAAATTTATTTTCTAGTTAAGTGGTATGGGCTGAATTGTGTCCTCTCAAATTCATGTGTTGCTGTTCTAACACCTAGTACCTCAGAGTGTGACTGTATTTGGAGACAAGGTCTTTAAAGAGTACACTAAGATTGAATGAGGTCATCAGGGAGGTATTTGTTATGGCAGCCCTAGCAAATGACTACATTAAGTTATATATATTCTTCTTACTCAGTACTAGTCAATCATGACAGGCTGGCCAATCTAACCCTAAAATACATTTCAAATGTCTGCTCTCCTCTCTCTTCCTTCCATTACTATCTTAGTTTAGGCTTTATTTGTCTTACTTGAAATATTCCAATAACCTTCAGCTTCTCTTCATTCTAATAAAAACATTCATACTCATGATAGCAAACACATTAGATTGTGAGGTTGCTGAGAGCAAGGTGTGCTTTGCACTGTCTACTTAATCTGGATGGAGTCCATGGTTCCCAAACTTGACTGTGCATCAGAATTTTGGGTGGCATTTTTTAAGTTACAGATTTTCAGGCTCCTGACCATGTCTATTGAATCAGAGTCTGTAGGCATGTGGGCTAAAACATTGGTATTTTTAATATGTTCACAAGTCGATCTTATGAGCAGTATACATCGTTGCTTATTTTTGCCCATCTTTTTATTAATAATCATGTGACAGTGTCTTCCACCATTGTTAGCTCAGTGTTTAGTACTATGTCATCCATTATCACAGTAGTTTTTGGAATAATAAATTTAATTACACTTTTTTGAAGTAAAATAGTGATTCTTTTACATTGATTACATATTTCAATAATTTTCTTGTTGAAGTTATGTTTATGGTAGGTTATGTTATATCCCATCTCATCAGAAGCTATAAAAAGTCACAAGTATGCTTTAATATGTATAATAGTAACAAAAGATGACACCTACCCATTTTGTTTACTATAAAACTGATAAGTAGGTTTCAGCACTAGGATGTCCCCTTCAATATGTCCCTAATTAAGTGAATAAAATTTGGAAAAAGCTGGCAGAAACATTTATTTCTCTTGTAGTTGTGTTGTGGCCTAACACTGTTCATATTGATATAAATTGTGTGGTAAGACCACAAGTAAAAGACAACATACAGTTCACCTTGGAAAAGGAGGAGGTAATGTCTGAAATTTTATCTGGTCCCCCATATCATACTCAATTTATGCTTATCATTTAATAAAAATGGACAACTTTATACTCTGAAAAAAAAAAACCATACTGCTTTTCTTACTTTAAATATAAAATGTCTCCAATGCTGAAGCAGCAGGTCTTTGTGTCTACTCATAGAGAGGAAAGCATGATCCTAGAAAAGGGTAACAAATAATGGCATTCGGTCCTCCCAGATAAACTCTGCTGTAGTCTGTGCTGTACTTGAAATCAAAGGCAGATCTTCTGACTATACTTAGACAACAAAAGGAAAAGTTGCTGAATATATCTGCCAAAGTGATTATTTCAATACATATTTGTTTTGAACCTATTATACCAAACATTATATAATCTGGGGAGATCAAAAGAGACATGATTCTTGCATTTGTGGAGTATTCAGCTTGGGCAATAGAGGTCCTGGTTTAAAAAAAAAAGTGGGATGTTTACAGGAGCCTAAAATGGAGGCAAAGAGGTAGAGTGTGTAAGAAGAAGTCATGCCCAAATGACACTTCCTGGAGGGACCAGTTACTCTGTGCTCAGATGTCAACAGCCAGGAGCACTCTGGGACTTGAGGAAGCAAATGAGCATGACATTTCTGTTCAGTCTTTACTGTCCATGCATACCTTGTAAAAAGGTTGGTACAGAAACTAAATATTATCCTTGGGCTACTTCTCCTTTTCTAAATGTATACATTCATGTATTCATTCAACAAGTACTATATTAAAAGCTTTTCTAAAATAAGGCCTTTTTAGCTGACTGAAAGACCTCAGTATGAAGTGATATATGAACCTAGTCCTTGGGTTACTTTTTTCTGGTACATATTTTAAACATTCTGGATCTTTCAGATTATAATCTTGACCACAAGTAATGATTTACTATCAGTGCTTCCAAATTTGGGTTAGCATCATCAGGAATGGGAAGTTCACTATTTCTTCTATCATGATATTGCCTCTGAAAAATTCTGACTATAAGTGGTTGTGTTTTTAAACTGAACGGTGCCTCTCAGTACCTTAAAGCATTTTTTTTTTTTGAGATGGAGTCTCACTCTGTCGCCTAGGCTGGAGTGCGGTGGCACAATCTCTGCTCACTGCAACCACTGCCTCTCGAGTTCAAGCAACTCTCCTGCCTCAGCCTCCCAAGTAGCTGGGACTACAGGCACATGCCACCACACCCAGCTAATTTTTGTATTTTCAGTAGAGATGGGGTTTCACCATGTTGACCAGGATGGTCTCGATCTCTTGACCTCGTGATCTGCCCGCCTCGGCCTCCCAAAGTGCTGGGATTATAGGCGTGAGCCACCGCGCCTGGCCAGTAAGATTTTTATAAAATTAAAATAGGTGTAGTAAAGAGGATTTGGGAAATTGAAGAAACAGATAAAGAAAACATTACCATATTCCCAGTACCCAAGTACAACCACTCTTAACATTGTAATAAATATATTCCTAGTCTTTTTACTATGTGTTGCTTTGATTCTTTGTTATTTTATATAATTTTGTCGTCACATATGTAAATATACACATACATATACATACACAATACAACTTAGCTCCCTGCTGGTGGGAGAAATCTTCTATAGAGGTTAAGTTAACAGGCACTGGAGAAAGACTGACCTGGGTTCCAATTCAAGCATTATCACTTGCAGGTTTTTATTGCCTTAGACATATTACTTATGTCTCTCAGACTCATTTTTCTTATCTGTAACATTAAAATAACCTAGAACCTACTTCTTAGGCTTATTGCTAGCAGTAATTAACATAATTAACACTGTGGCTAGCACAGTGTCTAGTAAATAATAAATTCTTAATGATGATTAAATTATTATGCATACTATTCTGATATAATCATCAAATACAAAAATTTTCAGGCCAAAAATTCCCAATTCTTTCAGCCTTGTCTCACATGAAATAGTTTTAAGTCATTTTACCATTCAGGCTGATAACTCCTAGGAGTTCTATATTCTTCCCATCTATATCTTCTGTAAAATATTACTTCCAGAACTGAGCATGGTAATCTAAACAATTTGAAATAGAGCTAGATTATATTCTCCATTATTCTATACACATCCTAAATTTATTAATGCAGCCTAAACCACTTCTTCCTTTGTTTGTTGTTTGCTTTTGTAATTGTATTATACCACTGATTCACTGCCAAGTAAAGTTCCTCATTTTTTCCCCCAGGAGTACTGTTGCTAAGTCACATATCCCTTAAACTAAATTTAGGCGGTTGGTGTTTTGGTCCCAAGGCAAGACCCTACAATTATTCCAACCAAAAGATGTATTTTTAGAGTTTGTTCATCTTTTTGTTGTTAAAACATTTGGCTGGGCATGGTGGCTCACACCTGTAATCCCAGCACTTTGGGAGGCAGAGGCAGGTGAATTGCCTGAGTCCAGGAGTTCAAGACCAGCCTGGGCAACATGGTGAAAACCCATCTCTACAAAAAATTAGCTGGGTGTCATGGCGCATGCCTGTAGTCCCAGCTACCCAGGAGGCTGAGGTGAGAGGATCACCTGAGCCCAGGAGGCATAGGCTGCAGTGAGCTGTGATCATGCCATTGCACTCCAGCCTGGGTGATAAGTGAGACTCTGTTTCAAAGAAATTTTTAAATGGATATTTGGACCTTGATTTTATCATCTAATGTATTTTCTCACCTTCCCTAGCTCATGTAACCTATGACCTATTTTTAATAGGCATGCCTTCTCATAGCTTTATCTCAGTCACTGATAAATATGTTCACATTAGACAAGGCCAAAGACAAAGGTCTGTGGTATACCCCTTGAAAAGCCTTCCTTCAGACTGACACAGATTCATTAACATTGCCATTGGGTACAATCATCAACCAGTTATGAACACACAGAATAATACTATCCCTAGGTCAGGCACGGTGGCTCACGCCTGTAATCCCAGCACTTTGGGAGGCCGGGGCGGGCGTATTATGAGGTCAGGAGATGGAGACCATTCTGGCTAACATGGTGAAATCCTGTCTCTACTAAAAATACAAAAAAAATTAGCCAAGCATGGTGGCGAGCACCTGTAGTCCCAGCTACTTGGGAGGCTGAGGCAGGAGAATGGTGTGAACTCGGGAGGCGGAGCTTGCAGTGAGCCAAGATCACGCTACTGCACTCCAGCCTGGGTGAAGAGCAAGACTCCGTCTCAAAAAAAAAAAATACTATCCCTAAACCTGTATTTCTCCATCTTGTTCACAAGGACATAAATAAAGACCTTATTAAATGCTTTGCTAGAATCTAGAGACCTGTATATCTATAGTTCTGATATACTAGCTTAACTCTGACAGAAAAGAACATCTAAGAGTAGGCTGAATAGCTTACTCTTTTTTAATTTAGACTTTTTCCTAATAACCACTTTCAAAAATGTTCACGACATCGTCTTTTATAATAAATATTATGTAAGCTATTCCCCACCCCACACTGCCACCAAGCAACATCCATTTCATGGATGGAAAGTTTGCAGACTGACATTTTTTGAACGTAAGGCATTCCACTCCAATGCCTCCCTCCTCCCCATTTTTCAAAGGTAATCAGTTGAATATTTCATAATCTCATTTAGAAGTTCTCCTTGTAATAATTCATAGAGGTCAAGAGACATTTTGGCAGCTATACCAGTCAAGTTTCTCCAGTAGGGCATACAAGTGAAGTTTTCAGACTTTGTACCTAAGTTCTTGTTGCAAATCTTAGCTCTACACGTTTGTAGTTGTATGATCTTGGGCAACTTATTCAACCAAATAGTAACATATGCTTTATAGGGTTGCTATGATGATTAAGTGAACAAGTGCATATAAATATTTAGTATACACTTTATATCCTTATTTATCCTCAGTAAATGCTATCTACAGTATAATCCCTTTATTTTGTCTTTCAATTTTTAGTTAATGGTCTTGACTTCATTCATCACATATTTATTGAGTAGTACTTGGTACATACAAGGCCCTAGAGATAAAGTAGTGAACAAATCAAAGTACCTGCATTCATGGAGCTTACATTCCACTACAGGAAAAAAAACAAAAACAAAAACCCTGAAGTATGTAAAATAATGGCTATCAGTGATGGGAAGAATGAAAAGTCTAAGGAGTTTGAGAAGTCTGAGAGAACTCTTTTAGAAAGGGTGGTCAGGGTCCTCTCTGAAGTGGTGACATATGACCAGAGATATGACTGAACCAACAGGAAGAAACATAAAAGAATAAAGATGCTTTGCTTTCTCTTTTTCATGAATGAATTTTATGTCTTCAACTTAAAAAAAAAGAGTCCATTCCTTTATTGATCGCCCTCCTCATTTCATACTAAGGAAAAGCATTTTTGGTTCTCTTTAGCATATTTCACAAGCCATAGCTCATTCTGTGCTTTAGTCTTGCTAAATTTTTATAGGTCTATGCTACCTTCATATATTTATGCTTGATTATGTGTCCCCTTTTACCATCTTTTGCACATGCTGTTTTAAATTCAGAGCCTGTCACTAAGTCCCTGTGCAGCACACTGGTTTCTTTAGTTTCCTCCCCATTTTCTTGCTCATTAGAATCATTTGTGTTTGCATAGGCAGAACACTGCTTAAATCAAACTCTAAGAGCGTATGGTTGCTTTTCCCCAAGGTTCCAATCATTTCCATTTTACCTACCAGTTTCTGTCAGAATGGGTCCTGAGCAGGAGTTCCCCTTAATGCTTACTCTGCCTTCTGGGAAATGAAATTATCAGCAAGGCCGGTCAAGAAATTGTCACTATTTTGCTTTCTGAGGTATGAAAGTTTCTGCAGATACTTGGAGACTTAAATCCCTAACACTAAGATATGTTGCAGCTCTGCCAACATATCTGAGGTCTGCACTAGAAAAGCATCCTATCTTTCCTTCTGACCAGAAAGTCTGTAGTGCAGTCACATAGTGCTATCACTTCTGTGTTTCTCAATTTATGTTCATCTAGATTTTTCTCCAGTGTTCCTCCACCTACAGGTTCTTGGATTTACATGTACATTCATAACTTCTAATCAGCAAGGACTACAAATCTGCCTTCCAATCAGCTTGATTGAATTATAATTAAAATAAATTGGATTAAAAATTAATTGTTTATATGACCAAATTCTGTGCCCAGAAAACCAGAACATTCCCCTTCAGTTTAATATTAACAAGCAGCATGAAATAGTAGAAAGCTTTGGGATGGAAGGTGGATTCTATTCCTGACCAAGCCATGTACTAGCTGGGAGACTTCCTACAAGCTGCAGATTCATCATGTATCAGAACTGAAGGACCCTTAATGGTGAAAAATCTGGACCCTCTACTCATCTACTGATGAGCAAATTGTGGCCTAAAAGGTTAACAGACTTGCTTAAAGTGTCACAGCTAGTTGGGGATAGTATCATGACTGCAAGACAGGGTTCTTTTCCTTAGGTCAGTAAGTTTCATCCCAATATGTTATCTTCCATTAATAGCCCAAAGATTTACTTCTATGAAATGGAATAATAATATCTGCCCTTTCTGCCTTATAGGATTGTTGTGAGATAATACGTATATAATAATAATGGTTGTGTAAGGTGGTATTATGATGATTTTAATTATTTAATCTGTAGGTTTCCTGGACTTTTTCCTTCTCATTCCAGTGATATGCATTTGAAATATTAATCTGTGTTGAAACGTGCTTACTTCATTGTAGGTTTACGATGAATTGCAGGCTATGTCCCCCCACAGAAGAAAGAGCTTTTGGCATCCCTAAGACCAGGGTGGTAATCCTTGTTCTGTTATTCAAGGGATGCATGACAATACATCCTCTTAACCTTTCTGACTTTAGTTTTCTCATTTGTTAAAGAGTTAAATATTTCTATCTCTTACAGTTGTGAGAATTGATACAGAAAAGCTAAATATCAGCGGCTGTTTTTGTTTTACTTATTTATTTTCTCTTTTCCTCCTCCCTCTGTCTATGAGCTGCTTGACGCCAGACACTACTTATATTTATTTATCTTTGTATTCCTAGATTCTGGCACTCAACAGCTACACAGTATGTTTGTTGAATGAATTATTTACCAAGGTGAATAACATGGAGCGGGTCTGAGGGTGGCAGCATTTTGTAGGTCAATGTTTTCCCATCTCTACTCTTAAGACTACAACATTGAGCTTTGTGGAGGTGCTGCAGGACCTGCCGTAGTGACAAGGGTGTAGCTGAAGTTTAATTCTGCCCCCTATCTTGCTTTAATCAGTGCAGACATACTTGTTCCTCATTAATATGTAGAACTGTTTTTAGAGGAAAAGATTTTTCAGCTAAAAAAAAAAAAGGTTGAAATGAGATCTGTAGCTAAACAGAATCTAGGCTTTAAAAGGAGTTTCAAAAATGCAGCTTTAAATACTTCTTTTACTATTAGGCACCTTAAGCCAACTAACATCTCTATATCAGAATTTCCTTGTTATCATAGGACTGATAGCATTTCAGGTTGGTTACAGATGGGAGGAAGATATCACATACGCACCTGCCATTTCCCAGTGTATTTAGCCAAGGATATAGAACTTGGATCCAGGTGACCATGGGTATCGGAAGCAGGTGCATGCAGATAAAGCATATCTTGGCTTGATTTTTCTTCTCCTCTGGTTCCTCTGGGCCACACAATTGCCAGGGACACTACTGCCAGCATTGAAAGACACAATTTTTAGAACTCAAACTTGTTACTCTGGAAGCATTTATATTTCACGGCCTAGGCACTTCCATGCAAGGAAATGTTTGCACATATAGGGCTCTCCCACTTGTAAAACCAAATTGGCACAAAGAAGAAAACCTCCTGCAGGCAGGATGGGGAAGAGCAGACAAAGTCAGAGCCATGGGTCCCTGAATAGTGTCTCTGCTTCCAGCTCCCAGTGTTCCCATATTTTTCCAGGTTTGTTTTGAAGATTAAAGCAGGGTAACACTAAAATATTTAATAATGTGTAAATGGTTGGGCTTGGGCACCAATAGATCAGAACAGATGCTGGTCATAAACTACCAGCAAGCCCTGCCAGTGCCTGCCAGCCAAATGCCAGCCTTAAAATAAAGTAACATTAAAATGTCCTCACAGTATCTGATACATAAATGGTGCTTGATTAATGTTCATCCCCTACCCTGTTTCCTTCTTCTTCTTGAATTAAATCCAGTAAAACCAAAAAATGGCAAATTCAAGAACACACATCTTCAAATAACCTAAGAAGTCAATCTTATTATTTTATCAGTATAATATATTAATGAGGGGGTAATTTCTAATGCCAGAATTCATTTTTTGGTCTATAGTAAAATGGATGTACTTTAAAAAACTAATTATAAACTATTTCCTGAATTAGAACCTAGCTGTTAACTAGTAATAGATGTTAGTTACACCCAGTGAGCCTATTCTCTGTCTCTTCTAAGTTTACCATTTTCCCTGCAAGAAAGGGTTAATTCTCTCAGGTGCTTTGAAGCCGTGTTTCTCTGGAGTTGATAGTGGAAAGGGAGACCACTCTATCACAACCACTTGAGTCTTTATCTCCACTTCCCCAAGACATTCCAGAGATTTTGATATCCTCCTTCCTGTTAAGAATCTTTGCCAGAATAAGCACTGGAAGTCGGTGTAGGGTTTCTTAGGTAAGTCAGCTTTTTATAAAAAGTTCAGCTAGCCTTTGGAGAGTTTTACTGGTTGGGAAAGCAGAGCTTAGAAGGAAGGACATCTTTGTAGCCAAAGTAAAACAGGACTGTATCTACTTGAGTATCAAGACAGGGCAGAGGGAAGGATCAGTAGTAGGGAAGGGATGGAAGGACAAGTAATTGGCTGGCTTTACCATTTAGTGAGTTCTCTCTGGCCTCATCAACAGGTGATGCTTTTGCCATGCATTGGAAATCTGTAATAGCTCTTCTCTTTGTGTGGCTCTTAGAAAGCTTAGAGGCAAATTAAGGGCTTATGTCCAGCATGCATATAGGCATACTTTACCTGTGTTCACCTTTCTTGCTATTTATTTATTTATTTTGAGACAGAGTCTAGCTCTGTCGCCCAGGCTGGAGTGCAGTGGTGCAATCTCAGCTCACTGCAACTTCCGCCTCCCTGGTTCAAGCAATTCTCCTGTCTCAGCCTTTTGAGTAGCTGGGACTACAGGTGCACACCGCCATGCTGGCTAATTTTTTTTTTTTTGTATTTTAGTAGAGATGGGGTTTCACCGTGTTGCCCATACTGGTCTCGAACTCCTGAATTTAGGCAATCCGCCCATCTCGGCCTTCCAAAGTGCTAGGATTACAGACGTGAGCCACTGTGCTTGGCCTCTATTTGCTTTTTAATTTTCAATTTTTTATTTTTTCTTTGCCTCTACATTCTTATTATTTTTATCTCTTCTTGTTTGTAAATCTCCTTAAATCCCTTTTAAAATATGAAAGAAAATAAATAAGTAAATAATTAACTCTATAAACATAACTAAGAGTGAGTAGATCCTTCAAAATGATCATTTAAAACATTAGAAGTACAAACAATAATACTAGCATATGTACGATGGTAGGACTTTTATGTAGCCAATATAAAGCTATATATTTCAAAATGTACTTACAAAATTCTTTGCTATAATACAACGCAGGAAGTAAGATAGAATGTTCAAAATTGTTTCATATGAGCTTATACAAGTTTAGGTATTTATATAATAGCATTATAAAAGTTGTCAACTGTTTCAGGCTATTATACTATTTTATGCTATTAAAGATACTAAAATAATAGCAAATATTTGAAGAGTTGTTATGTGCCAGGTACTATCTGTATTAATTCATATAACCCTCACAACAATATTATAAGACACAGGTAATGATCATTCCCATTTTATAAATTAGAAAAAAACAGTTAATTTAAAGTTGAGTTTCCATAACATGCTTAAAAATGCACAGCTTGAAAATGATGAAGCTGAGATCTGAACTTGGGTGGTCTCAATGAAATTCTAAGCTTTTAAGTTATGTTGCTTTTCTAAAAATAAAACAAAAGCATCTTAAATTAACATTAATCAGAGTTAAGTGACCTTACACTTTATTTTATGAGGACTTTTCAGATCTTTTCAACAGATCTTTTTCAAGGTAATGGAGAAGAAAACATTAATCTTTAATATAGCTTTTACTTTTAAAAAGTAGTATCTGTGACTTCTTTGAAAGCATGTGTCAAGTGTTCAGCAGTGGTGTTTCAAAAACTTTTACAGAGCAAAGTAATCTCAAGTGGTGTTTACCATATTCTTGACTGTAGAATTTTAAGTAAGAAGTGAATATAAAAGATTACAGCTATGAATAGTACGGATTGTACCCTTGGCCAGGTGCAGTGGCTCATGCCTGTAATCCCAGCACTTTGGGAGGCCAAGGTAGATGGATCACTTGAGGCCAGGAGTTCGAGACCAATCTGGCCAACGTGGTGAAACCCTATCTTTACTAAAAATGCAAAAATTAGCAGGGCATGGTGGTGCATGCCTGTAATCCCAGCTATTCGGGAGGCTGAGGCACGAGAATCACTTGAACCCGGGAGGTGCAGGTTGTAGTGAGCTGAGATCATGCCATTGCACTCCAGCCTGGGCAACAGAGTGAGATCCTGTCTCAAAAAAAAAAAAAAAAAAAAAATTGCAGCTTCATGGGATGCTTACTAAGCATCAAGAAAAAAATTCCACTTTTCAATGTATGTGTTTTGTTAAGGGTCCAAAAATAGTTAAAATGTTTCATTTTTTAGTATGGACACAGATTAAGTTAATTGGTGTTAATTTTCCAATTTTATGAATTAACTATATCTTTTATCTTTCAATTTGGCAGAAGTAAAAAGGGAGAGAAGACAAAATTTTTGTAAGCTAAATACTATGAATATGAGAAACTTAGTTTTACTTTTTTCATTGAGAAGTGTCTTGCTTAGTGGTGAAAAAAAAAGAGAAAATTTCTATTATGAAGGGGATCCAATCATATTTGCCAACATTAGTTTCCAGGTTGTACAGGGAATTATTTGCGATGATTTTCATTTAAATGGAGTCTATTCCATCAGTTGACAGATATTTGTTTTACTAAAGTTTTAATAGTAAACTTGCTTAGATAATTATTTAATAAAGTGGTAGGCAGGAGTTTGTGTGCCCTAAGACAAAATTAAGAAAATTACCGTTGATTAAAAGATGTATAAAACTGTTAGAAAAAGGAGAGGAGTATTTCAACGAGACTACTACAATGTGCACAGAGGGTCTTTTCAGAAATTATATATTACTTAGAATTTTAAGCTAATAATAAAGAATATTATGCAAATGATAAAATTTATAGAAAACTTTAAAACTAGCATGTTTAGGCCAGGTGTGATGACCCACACCTGTAGTCCCAGCACTTTGCGAGGCTGAAGTGGGAGGATTGCTCAAACCCAAGAGTTCCAGACCAGCCTGGGCAGCATAGGGAGACCCTGTCTGTACAAAAAAATTAAAAATCAGCTGGGCATGATGGTGTGCACCTGTAGTCCTAGCTACTCAGGCAGCGAAGGCAGGAGGATTGCTTGAGCCCAGGAATTCCAGGGGGCCTTCAGCTATGATCATTCTACTGTATTCTAGCCTGAGCAACAAAGTGAGACCCCGTGTCTAAAACAACAACAACAACAAATCCTTCCAAAACTGAACTAGCATGTTTAATATCAATGATTCTCATCTTGTGGAGATGAGAATTTAAAATGAGTTATAAGCTGCGTGTAGTGGCTCACACCTGTAATTCCAGTGATTTGGAGGCCGAGGCAGGAGGATCACTTGAGCCCAGGAGTTTGCGACCAGCCTGGACGAAATAGAGAGACTCTGTCTCTACAGAAAAAAAAAAAAAAAAATTGGTGGGTGTGGTGGTGCATCCCTGTAGTCCCAGCTACTTGGAGGCTAAGGTGGGGGGACTGCTTCGGCCTGGGAGGTGGAGGCTGCAGTGAGCCATGGTAGCCCCATTGCACTCCAGCCTGAGAGACTGAGGGAGACTTCATCTCCAAAAAATAAAATTAAATTAAATAAAGAGTTATATTCCATGGGAAAATGTGTTGGCCTATAATCATACTAAAATTTGTATATGAAGATAGAAAATACAAAAGAAAATTAGGAATAATGATAATATACTAATAACACTCACCAATAAGAAATATAACATAAAATTTGGCATATTAAAAAGTATTCTTAATTTAGCCAGGCGCAATGGCTCATGCCTATAATCCTAGCACTTTGGGAGGCTCATGCGGGTGGATCACTTGAGGCCAGGAGTTTGAGACCACCCTGGACAACATGGTAAAACCTTGTCTCTACTAAAACACAAAAAATAGCGGAGTTGTGGTGCACACCTATAATCCCAGCTAGTCATGAGGGTGAGGCATGAAAATCACTTGAACCTGAGAGGCAGAGGTTGTAGTGAGCCAAGATCGTGCCACTGCACTCCAGCCTGGGTGACAGAGTGAGACTATGTCTCAATAAATATAAATAAATAAATAAAATAAAAATAAAATTTAGAAATTCTTAAACTCTGGAAGTCATTCCAATTTTAAGCAAATATTCCTCTTTGAAAAGTATAATCATAAGGAAGAATTTTTTAAACATATCTCGGGCCATCAACTACTTCTGGTAACTTTTAGTGAAGGCTTAGCTTGTTTGCCTTAAAACATTTCGTGTTTGGCAGTTTCTGCTATATTGTGTTTTTATTTAACTACATCTATTAAACTGTATATTAATTAATAAAAGATTGTTTACTTCCATTTGTTTGATTGAAAAAGTCTGTGATATGGTTTGGCTCTGTGTCCCCACCCAAATCTCATCTTGAATTGTAATCCCATAATTCCCACGTGTTGTGGGAGGGACCCGGTAGGAGATAATCTGAATCATGGGGATGGGGGGGGTTTCCCCCGTACTGTTCTCGTGGTAGTGAATAAATCTCATGAGATCTGATGGTTTTATCAGGGGTTTCTGCTTTTGAATCTTCCTCATGTTTTCTTGCCACCACCATCTAAGAAGTGCCTTTCACCTCCCGCCATGATTCTGAAGCCTCCACTGCCATGTGGAACTGTAAGTCCAATTAAACCTCTTTTCCTTCCCAGTCTCAGGTATTTTTTCATCAACAGTGAAAACGGACTAACGCAGTCTGATTTATTTCATGTGTCATTTCTTGGTGAAGTGTAGTTATGGGATATTAGGTAAATGAAAATAATCAAAATCATTATTTGTTTCTGTCAAGGCACCTTTCCATGTAGGGAAACTAACTGAACAAGTCACATAAAAATGGCTGGGTGTGGTGGCTCATGCCTGTAATCCCAGCACTTTAGGAGGAGGAGGAGGGTGGATCACCTGAGGTCAGGAGTTTCAGACCAGCCTGGACAGCATGGTGAAACCCCATCTCTACTGAAAATACAAAAATTAGCCGGGTGTGGTGGCACACGCCTGTAATCCCAGCTACTTGGGAAGCTGAGGCAGGAGAATCACTTGAACCTGGGAGGCGGAGGTTGCAGTGAGCTGGGGTCGCACCACTGCACTTCAGCCTGGGTGACAGAGCAAGACACTTGTCTCAAAAAAAAAAAAGAAAAGTGTAAGATAAAACATCAATAGAAGAGTGGTGGGAAGTGGTGACAGGTGGGGAGAAAAAAGAAAACTGGTGAAAGTGAATATAGAGAACAGACTAAGTCAATCAGTACAAATAAAGGGGCAATATAATTTCAATATGACCTATGAAGTAAGAACACAAATGAGGTAATACATATACAAATCCTTTGAACAAAGTAAAGCACTATTACTACTATTTATTTCTTCCTATGTATATTGACAGTATAATTCACACTTTTTTCAACATAAAAATTATTGACCACCAGAGCTCAAACATTAAAATGTTTATAGGGGCCAGGAAGAAAAATAATGGGTGAAGGGCAGCTGGGTGAAAGATATAGTCCTCTTGATCTATCTTCTATTTTCCAGTTTATAGAAATATGGGTGATGATACATTTCAATTTCCTTTAATGCCACCATTAAAATAGAACATAAGACATTACACAAATGGAGTGATTCATGGCACAAGATACTTTGCCTTGGTTTTGAGGAGGTAATAAGAAAGGACAGAGAATACAGGGAGTAAGAAAGGGTGATAGTTTGGATTTTTGTCCCCTCCAAATCTCATGTTGAAATGTAGTCCCCAGTATTAGAGGTGGAGCCTGCTGGGAAGTGTTTGGGTCGTGGGGGAGGATCCCTCATATATGGCTTGGGGTCCTCCCCACGGTAGTGTGTTCATGCAAGATCTGGTTGTTGAAAAGAGTCAGGGAACTCTCCCTTCTCTCTCTTGCTCCCTCTCTCTCCATGTGACAAGTCTGCTCCCCCTTTGCCTTCACCATAATTGTAAGCTTCCTGAGGCCCTCAGCAGAAGCAGATGCCAGCATCAAGCTTCCTGCAAAATCTGCAGAAACGTGAGCCAAATAAACCTCTTTTCCCTATGAATTACCCAGTCTTGGGTATTCCTTTACAGGAATGCAAAACAGACTAACACAGAAGGCATGTTTTGTTTAGAAGGTAAAGCCTCTTCTCCTGGATGTTGCTATGAGCTAATATACGCCAAATGCTGCCAGATCTTTCCATTTTTTCTTCAGAAGTTGGAAATCCATATATATTTTTTTTGAGATGGAGTCTTACTCTGTCGCCCAGGCTGGAGTGCAGTGGCACGATATGGGCTCACTGCAACCTCTGCCTTTCAGGTTCAAGCGATTGTCCTGCCTCAGCCTCCCGAGTAGCTGGGATTACAGGCACGTGCCACCAAGCCCAGCTAATTTTTTTGTATTTTTAGTAGAGACGGGGTTTCACTGTGTTAACCAGGATGGTCTCGATCTCCTGACCTCGTGATCTACCTGCCTTGGCCTCCCAAAGTGCTGGGATTACAGGGGTGAGCCACTGCGCCCGGTCTGGAAATCCATAATTTTATGGAAATCTCCTAATTTTTAAGAGTTGACAGATGATAGATTAAAAAATGAAACAAAACCAAAGACAGTGTGACCCACTGTCTATGGTGCAAACAAACTACATTTGTGGGCTAGATTTTATACAGGCCACAGCAGTTTGAGACCTCTATTTTATGCTTTGCTGAGAGCTGGGCATATAAAGTTTAGAGAGATTCTAAGGAGCTTACAGTCACGTGGGGAAGAGGACAAGTAAACCAACAAATACAGTGATGTGTAATAAGTTCTATGATAATCAATGTTTATTTTGATGATCCTTCAACACTGAAAAATTCCATATCATCTAAGAAAGATAAAATGATGTTTAGTATAATTTTCTTAGATAGCAAAATACTGTACTAATATATTTTGGAAACTTTTTTTAAAAGCAGGAATGTTGCTGGGAGCAGTAGCTCATACCTGTAATCCCAGCACTTTGGGAGGCCGAGGTGGGCAGATCACGAGGTCAGGAGATTGAGACCATCCTGGCCAACATGGTGAAACCCCGTCTCTATTAAATATACAAAAATTAGCTGCGTGTGGTGGTGGGCGCCTGTAATCCCAACTACTTTGGATGCTGAGGCAGGAGAACTGCTTGAACCTGAAAGGTGGAGGTTGCAGTGAGCACCTGGTGACAGAGCGAGTCTCTGTCTCAAAAAAAAAAAAAAAAAAAAGCAGAAATGTAAAACAGGAATATAACCAAAAAGAAACAGCATTTCAGGTGTCAGCAAAAAATCCAAACATCGCCTTTTTTGGACATTTCTATTAGTTTACTCTTTAAGATAATATTAATAAAAAAATTTCTGGTGATCTGGCAGGGAAAAATTCATTAAAAAGGCTTTTTGGTTGTTGGAGATAGTGTTTCAGGCTTTGACAACTTAGTGAGTCATAAGTGAGCTACGATAGAAATATGGTACTTTTTAGCATAATGTATAATTTGTCGAAGATGTTTTTCCTTTGAATAAAACCAAAATACCAGGGTGCAAAACATAACCCTTGAAAAGTTGAATGTAAGTCCTGTTGATTCTAATTTCTGAGGTTCCCTGGACACATCTTTATCTCATCTAAGTTATTGGGACAGGAAAGTTATAAGGGAGAAGAGTGTTCTAGGGAAAATGTGTTTGACAGCCAACATTTCAGCTTTTCTGAATTCAATAATTCACATGCGTTAATTTCCTGCTTTCCTTGAGATATTTCCCACCTATCTAATGCACGCACACATACACATGAACACACACAAAAACAAACACTCAACAGGATGATTAGTAGTACTAGAAACTCCTTTGACAATTTGTCTACATTTTTGTTTCTTTTTACTTAAAGAACACACACACACAAACATTGTTATTCTGGAAAATACTCAAATTTTCATTGTAATTACTAATTTATGCAGGCACTAAAATTTGTTTACATATGGCCCACAAAAATATTTCAATTAATTGACAAAACAAATTTATTATTATGTAAATTTGTGTGTGTGTTTATATGTGGTGAGTGCATTTATATAAGATTTCTAGGTTATTCAACTTGCAATATCTGTATCAGCAAAAGCAGTGCTGCAGAATATGGACAATATACTGAACTAAATATTACAATGGTATTCATCATTATAGGAATCTAACTCTCATTTATTCCAGAAATACTTTCCATCAGCCAACTACAGCTAGACACTGAAAAGGTCACTGTTCTTCAAAAAGCTTCTGAGAATAAGTGAAATGTTTCAAAATTACTTCAGTATGATTGGTGCATACCATTCTGAATAGTATAATACTTCCTATGCCATACAAAGTTGGGAGCCATTTCTAGATACACAAATGTGAGCAGGCAGCCTAGGCACATGGTGAAACCCTGTCTCTGCCAAAAATACAAAAACTAACCCAGCCTGGTGGCACATGCCTGTGGTCCCAGCTTCTTTGTGGAGGATGGGGTGGGAGGATCATTTGAGCCCAGAGAGGTGGAGGTTATGGTGAGCTGAGATGGCACCACTGAATTCCAGCCTGGGTGACGCAGCAAGACCCCATCTCAAAAAAAAAAAAAAAAAAAAAAAAGAATGTGAGCAGGGAGGGCAGTGCTTCCTAAGAGGAAGTTCTAAGTTCTACAAAGGAGTTTGAGGCGTCTTTTTTCTTTTTAATTAAAATTTAAAATTTAAGGCATCTTTTAAAAATAGGAACTTTTAAAAGACCATTATCTCCCCAAGAGTCATGAGCTATTTTGGTAGACTAGAGACTTTACAAAATTGTATTAGATTGCTGAGAGCTTCTCACACCTGCCTCCCAAGGTTTGAGTATTGTGGGTAATTGGTATAAAATGGCACAGTGTTATAGCTGGGTTTGTGGATGGTTGCATAAAAGTGAGAGGACTGAAGAAGTTGGAGGCTCAAAGTTTACTACATGCCACAAAAACAGATTGAGATATTATTATGTGTGAAATTATGTCCTCTTTGGTAAATTAATGCCAAAGGAAATTTGTTGATAGGAGTGGTAACAAAATTGAAATAAAATCTGAATAAATCCACTCAAACCTAATATAATGGGGCAGTGGAACAGTGGCACACAGGAAAAAAAACGGGATGGAATTTCCAAAAAAAAAAAAAAAAAAAAGGAGATGAGCAGGTAAAAAAAAAACAGATACATATTACCTATTATGTTCTGTGTAGGATATACTTAAGTGAAAGCTAATTTTCCTGCAGTTTTAAAAATAAAATTGATAACGTCATAAATTTATTCTATAACCTCACCAAAGTTGGAAAATTAATCATCGTTTTCATTATTTTTCTGAGTAAAAGTGCATTTTCAGGGAAAAAGGAACAGGAATAAAATGCATTTGAGATAAAATTTTGTGAAGTAATAGTCTGTGAAGAAATAGTATATAGTTAAAATTTCAGATGCCACACATATTAAGCATAGTCTATAAATCCTTATGTCCTAATTAGTTTTGTGTATTAACTTATAAATAGTTTTGTATATTATTGTTTCCTTTCCGTGCGTATTTCTCCTTTGTTTCCACAGATGATTTATTTCTCTAGGGAGGGAGTATGTTTACCATTCTCCAGCAGCACCTAGAGCACTGAATTGAGGAAAGCAGGTTTCTATGACTGCTGAATAATTGCCTTTATTATCCTTACATTTTGAAAAATATGTCAGCCTACAATTTCAGTAAAAACGCAAAATTAAAAATGAATATAGAAAATCATGTGCAAGTTTCCCCTGACATTAAATTATCCTGTTGTGCCAAACGTAGCACAAATGGCCTTCTAACAGGGGTCCTATGCAAACAGTGGGTGATCACGGAACACATCAGCAGCAACACCAAGTCACACTGGTGATGTCAAGGACAATGTATTCCGAATTCCATTTTGTATCTCTTATGTGATATTGTGCCAGAACACAAATATATAGATGCAGATATATACATATACATGTGCACATATATTTTTTACAGAATTTAAATAATTCATTCAAATAAATTATTTAAATGATTTAAAAATTCCTTTGTCAAACAGATTAATGGAACCTTGTTATTCAAAAGATAAATCATTTTATATGAAGTGGCAAAGACCTCAAGGGCTAATAAAGGTTTTATGAGAGATAAACTTTTAATGAATTAATACTTTCTCATGTACTTATTTTCTATATACATAAACATATACACATATGCTTATGATGATATTTATATCAACATTTCCTGGCTGATTTTTAAGGAAACAGTATTTACAATATTTAACATAAAGTGTTTGTAGAGATTTCATTTTTAGCAGCTGAAATATAATTCACCAAAGCAAAGGAGAAAGTTTAAATAATGGTGCTGTAAATGTTATTATTTGTGTAATGAGATAAAACAGACCATTTCTTACATTTGTAATTTATATGAATCTAGTAATGATTAGTCCTGAACAATTTTACTCAGGTCATTCTCTAGGCTTAAAATTTATTCGGCACTCAAGTCTTTTCTCTACATAGGTCTTAATCAGAAGATGTTTTGCTCTAGAAAATGATGGTGAACTAGTATTTATATAACAAGACCTTATGACTCTGGGAAAAATTTTAAGGATTTTTATAAGGCTCAGTACACATTCTTCAGCGAAATTTTGGCATAGTTTCAATTTTAGACTCCACTGAAATTCAATTGGTTTATTTTATAATTAAAAACAAGAAAATCATAGTAACAAAAATATATAATGTATAGCACTCTTGTTTATAATAGAAACATCCATAAGGAAAGAAACATGCTCTAACTTTTCTCATTACCCCAAAGGGAACTGCATCTTTAATCACACAAAGCACAACTGCTTTCTAATTTTGTTTAAAGTATTTCAGTACTTACAAAAACCAGATCAGCTTATTGTAAATCTAGAGCAAATTAGAATCATTGGCCTCTGCTCAGCTCTATGCAAGAGTTCTATGTAAATCATAAATTTAATGGCATATTAAGACACACATCTGTTTCAGTTTTGTAGAAGTTAATAATCTAACTTCAGAGTATTTAAACACTTCTTTCACTAACTGAAAAATTCAGGCAAAGACAGACTTCCCTCAGTATATAAGGTATAATATTTTACTTCCAAATTTTGATAAGCTGTAAATATTCTTAAGGAAAGACAGTTTTCTAAATATTCAATCTAGTATCTATTTTTGACCTTATATGATTTCCTCCTGTACAGAAATATTCAATATAAGCAAATAGACCAGCATTATCATCTCAAATCTACACCTGCATAAAATATTTTGATTTATACATATATCAAGTTTAAAATCGTTTTGCAACAGGGCATTGGAGAGAAAGTAAATATTGAATAATTATATGAAAATGTCAAAATTCATTCTTTTAAATATTTTTCAGATTCTTTATTTGATTACCCACAAATTTATTTTTAAATGATAAATGATAGTCTTCTTGAGATTCAGATTATTTGAAAATAATTCACATTCTTGGATTCCTCAAACATTTACATTTCATAGCCAGCATTTTTACTCTGCTTTTCTCTAATTTTATTTTAACAAACTATAAAAATTGTTTTGTTATATCCATTACCTCTTACCTTGACACGTCTCCTCATATATAGCAGTAACCCAGTATTATAATGAATTATTGTGTTTCAATTGTCTTTAGATAATAAATAAGAAATTAGCTTTTCTTGCTGTGTATTCTACATTGTTTGAATAATTAAAAATATATAGTTTAAATTTGGGCTATTAATTAGGGTAGTAAGGATATAGTACTAATTAAATTGGTGTCATTTTTGGGACAACTAAAGTTGCCGCAGTAATGAAGGGGGCACTCTTAATGCACTAATAATCCTCATTAGTTATATTGTAGATAGGTGATTTTGGTAACCAGGACAATTGACTAAGAGTGTGGATGGTCCAGTGAAACACATTTCCATCACTAAAATAAAACCATTCAAAGAATATATTATCCAGGTGATGGTTTAGCAACATCTTTTTAATGTACAATAACTGGACAGGTTATTTATGTGTTTGTATTTCTAACCTAAAACAAATTTTTCCATAAGTTTTTCATTAAATATTACTTAACAAAACCTTATCATTACTGAATCCTTTCAGTGCTCCTTTGAGATATGAATGACATTTTAATATGATTCTAAATTTGGATGCTAATTTGAAAGAAAACTGATTCTTTTCTATCACAAAAGCATATGCCTATTACATCACTGTTTGGTCTAGGATCTAATGATTGATTTCATACTGACCTTAAGAATGCATTGTAAAGAGTTTCAATAAGTTGAAACCTGAATGATACTATTCTTTTATTAAGAGACTATGTTGATGGGAATTAGGTTTATAATACATTATTTTACTTTGCAAACTGCTGTTCTACTTTCCAGATGCTCAGACATATTTATTTTTATTAAAATGTGCATAACAAATAAAGGCCTTTAAAAAATAAAGCAGCAAAGTGGAGTAAAAGATCATAGTTATATTGATTAGAGAATAAAATCATGAAAAACATTAGTAAGAGTTAATTTATAGATCTGAAGGATCAACCAAAGTCAAAGTCAAACATCTCATGTTATACAACGTTATGCTATAAAAGATTTTCAGAAATGAAACAGGTCCAGGAGCGATGGTCCGCGGCTGTAATCTCAGTACTTTGGGA
Source organism: Pongo pygmaeus (assembly GCF_028885625.2). NCBI lineage: Eukaryota > Metazoa > Chordata > Mammalia > Primates > Hominidae > Pongo > Pongo pygmaeus. The sequence continues at coordinate 148,343,402 of NC_072373.2, read as the reverse complement.
GGACTGCTTGAACTGAGGCTTTCAAGACCAGCCTGGGCAACATAGGGAGACGCCGTCTCTAGAAAAAATAAAAAAAATTAGCCAGGTGTGGTGACACTCATTTGTGGTCACAGCTACTTGGGAGACTGAGGTGGAAAGACTGCTTGAGCCCAGAAGGTCAATGCTGCAGTGAGCCATGATTGTGCTACTACACTCCAGCCCAAGCTGGAGTGAGGCACTGTCTCAAAATAAATAAATAAATAAATAAGTTTTTTTGTGTTTAAAAAATACTAAGGGATCATAGAGTATAATTATTTTATGCTGTATAATTATGAAAACTTTACACACTTGAAACAGTATGAAAACATTATAAGTGTTATATAATTGTATATTTGACTCACTTTCTAAAATGCAGAGAGAGTGTATGTGAATTTGTTTCCTGACTCTTAAAAGCCTTTGCAAGTTTTGCCATACTACAGTGAACTATGACATGAATAATCAAAGTCATATTCGAGAGGCACTAAAAATTCAATTTGGACTATTCCGTGAAATTGCTACTTGGTTATCTTTAAGGATTTAGATTTGATAGAGTTACTTCTACTGTTAACCATCTCTTTGCTTTTGTTCTGCACCTAAGCAATACATGATACTTTATCAAGAACTGCCCATTCAAAGAGTTGTAATTTTAGATTATTCTTAGTTTACCTTCAACAATTTTAAAGAAAGTTTAAATAAATTTAATTCATTGTTGACAGTGGTGGAGGTTTGTATGCACTAAAAGGGGATCAGGAGGTATTTTATTTTTGTTTTGTTTTGTTTTGTTTTTTGAGACGGAGTCTCGCTCTGTTGCCCAGTGCCCAGGCTGGAGTGCAGTGGCACTATCTCGGCTCACTGCAACTTCTGCCCCCGAGGTTCAAGCAATTCTCCTGCCTCAGCCTCCTGAGTAGATGGGATTATAGGTGCCTGCCACCGTGCCCAGCTAATTTTTGTATTTTTAGTAGAGATGGGGTTTCACCATCTTGGCCAGGATGGTCTTGAACTCCTGACCTTGGGATCCACCTGCCTTAGCCTCCCAAAGTGCTGGGATTACAGGCGTGAGCCACCACACACGGCAGGAGGTGTTTTTTAAAACCATGTACTGTTAATGAGAAAACATGGTTATGAGTATTTATGATGGACAAAATTATTAGAAGTTATAGACAGCTTTGTATAAAATGAGTGTTCTTTTGCTTACACTTTGTGATCTGACAGAAGCATTCATAAAAGACCTATAAGACCCAACTATAGAAAATTCTCAAGATGCAGAGATTAATGAGAGTTATAGGAACAATCTATGGGAAAGAAAAACTTTGAGTTGTTTAAGACTCAGTGGAACAATAATTATGAGGAATATTGTTTTAAATTTGCTTACTTTTGAGTATCATAATGGTAACGACATAAAAATTTCCTAAATCTTTATATACAATTATGCATATATTAATTAACACGTGCAGTGCACAGAAAAAGTCATGTTACCAGTTGAACTAGTGGATGCTTTTTTTTTTAAAGTATTAATTACCAAATGACAGCTATTAATAATTCGTGATTATATACTTCTAAATTATACCATTAAATACAATATGCCTTAATTATATTTATATTATACTTTAAACTGTCATTACTTTTGGAGACTGCATCTCTACATTTTGGATAGGGTTTGGCCTTCTTGGACAAAATTTGCTAAGCCTATAGAGCAGGGAGAATAGCTAAAACCTTACTGGCTTTGCCAAATGCTTTCATATGTTTTTGCTCTACAGAAAATGGGTTTTGATTTCTTTTCAGCCTACATGCATGGCAAGGCAAAAATTGAAAACAAAGCTAGCAACTTTCAACAAGTTCTAGTTAAGTTTGGCATTCATATATTGCTCTGATCTGCTCTAGAGCTTTAACGTAGTTTATTTTCTAGAGTAGGAAAAACTAGTTTCAGCACCAAGCATCATCGACAAATAATGATGAAGAAAATGGAACTGAGTTAGGTTTAGGATATAATCTAGCTAATTTTATTTCTATTTCTGAATTAGAAATGAGTCATTCCACGTGTTTTTTGTTTCTTTTGAGAACTTTCACAAACTCTAATCACAGGCAAAAATACGCTCCCCATAATAGATACAACCTTCCCTCCTTAATAGTTTTCTATAACTGTGTTGCTCAAACTTAATGGCAGTTTTTGGCCTACTCTCAAGCCTCAATACCTCTTCCCTTCAACCCTGACCCTTTTAGAAGTGTCTTAGCTATAGCCATTGGCCAGAGTAGGGCAGTGAAAGTGATACTGTGTTCTATTGGCTTACACTAATCACAATATTCTGCACCTATGTCCATTTTCATACTATTTCAGATTCTTTGTTACTGAAACTACTGTTATTCTTATGTATATTTTAACAAGTGCCTGATCATTTCCCTATAAACAAAGATACTTAGATGATAAATCTCGGTTTAAAAATCAGCATAACTTCTGTACCAGAAATATATGAACCCATTGAATAAAATAATCTTCAGTTTCTTAAGGTTACTTAAATTAAAAACATGAGTTTCTACAGTTGGAAAAAACATGTATGGTTAAAATGTTTGAAGCCCATCAATCTCTCTAACCACATAAGCTAATGAGTTCCTTCTGTTTTCTTTGAATGAAATCACCATGAGTGGTTATATGTTGATTTAACATAAAACAAATGGAGATGGGTGTTTCCTTTGTCCTTTGTAGAATTTATTTTAAAAAACAATTAGCAACCATTATGAATAAGTCGATGATTTTGCCATTACTTAAATAACAATATAGATTGAGTAATTAAATTGATTGGATTGCAGGGAATGCATAACATACTCCAACTCTCCTTAACTTACACACATCTGCAGATATTATTAAGCTTCTCATTTCATTTTTTTCTACCATAACACCTGTATTGTTATAAATTATGTTATGAATTGTCAGAGAGTGCCAGGTAAATTATGTTTTTTGAATGTAGATATACTCTATGGTGTGTGTCTTTTAAGTGTTCCTTTGTAATGGCAGGTTTGTGGCTAACAGCTTAATCTTGAATCTAGCAATATAATTAAACACTATTTCAATTCTTCTTTGTGGATATACAAAGAAGGTTGAAGTATTACCTCTAAAGAATAAAGAAATAATTTAAAATCTTTAATATTTAAAACATTGTCTTACACAAGCAGTATTCTTATATGTAATTTTAAAACATAACAAGTCTATTATATTTTTAGGAGAAAAGGGTGGAACCCTTTGAACTCTACAGAATACACATCCTATTGAAATAAGATTTGAAACTTCTATAGGGCATTTTTCTAGTTTGTATAATTTTAATTCACTTTTGATAAATTCTTCCCCCTTCCAAGCATCCTCCTTTTTTGTGATATTGTCTCTTTAAGAATACAGTGAAGAGTGATTCACTTATGTCCTGAGCATCAAAGAATGTCAAATATATGATGCAGATAGATAATGGGTTTTTCCAGAGATTATTTCTGAGAGAGTTAAATAAATAAGTAAATGAGCCAACATATGGCCAGCTTAATTCAGGCAAAAATGTCTATTGATTACTTACTAAGCTCACTAAATAAAAACTTCAGCCTAAGTTTTGCTTCCCAAAAGAAAATAGGATTAGACTGATGCATGCACTCATTGGGGCTTCTTGTGAATGGTGCCCAGATGAATGAAAACCTTCAAAGATGAACAAAAGAAAGGGCTAAAATATTTTGGTAAATGCAAGTTACTATTAGTTTGACGTATTCTCTTTTGCAATCCTGAATGAAATAATTTTATATTCCTAAGGAGATCATAAAATTACCTCTGAGGTCTGAGAACTAGATAATTCTGCCTTCTTTTCAACGACTTGAAGTAGCCTGATTTAATTTTGCTAGGTAGATCTGTTGTATGTATGTATTTTGACATATGTAAAAACTTAGGTACGTTATAAGGTTTTGCACCAGCTCTGCATAAATGTACTTTATCCAGACTAGTTTATATCCTCCGTGGTTAATATTTGAATTATGTTATGTAAGAAATTCCAGATGTAAGTGTGTATGTAGTTTAAAGCACCAATGCTCTAAGTTGCTCCTTTTATCTTTTGAAATAGTGAGAATATTAAAACATCAATACATCAGGTAGAAGAAATTAGATTATCAAAGTTTCTTTTTTAATCTGAGAATTACAATGAACCCACCAAAAGAACATGTTCTAGTTATTTGGACACATGTATATTTAACCTATGATTTCCTACAAGTAAAGAACAAACTTGACCAGTAGTTGGATTGGATTTACTTTAGTACTACACCTATCTCTGACAAAATACTGATAGGTATTTAGGATCTTCATGTCTTTTGAACAATCTGCTGTTGACATATTAATAACATTGTTTGGAATGATTCCTGAAGTATGATGCTTGCAACATTCCTGCAGCACCAAAAAGTACATATTGTTTCTGAAAGCAAAGCAGCTTAAGTTTTATCCTATTTTCTAAGTTTTAAATATTGGAGAATCATTTTTTTCTTGAAAACCAAGGTAAATATGCTTATTTAATTGATGGCTGCCTTCATTAGTAGAATCAGTGGTTTACAAATACATCTGAAAACATAGCGGCTTCCAGCTCAGAAATTTTGTAATAAAAAAAAATCCATGTTTGAATTTTCTGGCATGCACAGGACACTTAACTGGCTTTTAAACGTTTTTCCAGCGTGATTCGCCCTGTCCTGCTCTGTTCTTTTCAGCTTAGGTCCACCGTTGGCTCTGCCTGGCTGTTTGCTGACATTGCCAATGGAGAGAGGCAAGGAAGTGTGTTCAGAGGACAAGAGCAAAGGCAGTTTCAATGTAAGGAAATGAGGGAAACAGACCTAACAGCTCTGTGACTATACTTGAGAGCAAAGAGCCTTGTAGTCTCCTTTCCTTCCTTTGCTTATCCTGGTGAGTTTAATCAAAAACAAACAAAACGCTCTTGTGAAATATAGTCAATAAAGTCAAAGTTTAGCTGGCTCTACGTAACTACAAAGAAAAAAATCATCGCAATTTAAAAAAAATGTAACTTTCATTAACGAGCGCGCCGGAAATCTCAGGTATCAAAGACGCATTAACCCTGGAGCGTCCCCCTCGCGCCGCAGCCGGACGGAGGCAGCCGCGGCGAACAGACGTTCTTTCTCTTCCAAGCAGTTACACAAAAGGAGGGCTACGGAAACTAAAAGTTTCGGGGCCTCTGGCTCGGTGCGTGGAGAAAAGAGAAAACCTGGAGACGGGGTGGGTGAAAGACGCATCCCGGGCGCCTCTCCAAAGTCCAGGCCGGGAGCAAGCTCCCGGGCCTAGAGGGGGGGGGGGCCCGAGCCGCTGGTCACCTCCCTGCGCCCAGCCTCGGAGCGCCGCGCTTCGCGGCGCTCTCCCAAATACTCTTCACCCGCTCCAGAAATAAAATAAATGTTTTTAAAGTGCATGTGTGTGGACAGGATGGAGAGCGCGCGCCGGCGGAGCGCGCGGAGGACCCAGCGCGCAGTAAGTGGAGTTTGGGGATGGGCTACGGGTTAGCGGTTGAATGGGTGTGTTAATGGGGGGAGCTGGAGGCAGAGCTCGGGGATCTGGGGGTAGGGGGAGCGCGAGCCGACTGGGAGGGGAGAGAAGGGGAGGGGCGCGAGCTGGCGCAGGCCGCCTCCGGGGCGCGTTCCACGGCCGTGCGCGCGCGTCCCTCGCCGCCACCGCCTCCCGGACAGCCCTGCAGCCGCCCCGCCGGCGGAGCCGGGGCCGGCCTGGTCCTCGGGCGGCTGCTCGGCCACCGCCACCGCCGTTCGAACGGCTCGAGCCCGTAAGTATCCCCTTTCGCTCCCCCTCCCTGCCGCTTGGGCGCACGGCCGCGGCAGCTGCTCAAATGGAGTGGAAAATGGCCATTGGGCGGCAATGAGTTATAGATTATCTGCTCCACGTTTTGTACTTAGCTGCCTGTAATCTTCTTTTGAGTTTGCCCGAGCCCCTTGCTGGAAAAATCAGGAGGGAGAGATTTGTCCTTTGCCGCTGTACACGCTAGTATGTTTATATGATTAGCCCAACTGGCGGGGAGGGCGGATTTGGGGGAAGGAGGAGGAGGAGGCTGGAGGTGACTCCAGTTCAGACCTCGCGGAGAGTCTGTGTCAGGACTTCGCATTCCCCCATCTCTCTCTCCCTCTCGCTCCCTCTCGCTCCCTCTCACTCTCTCTCGGCTCACACACACGCAGAGGTGCTGGGGCGAAATCGGGAGCTTACCAGAGAATTCCTTGGGATTGTTGGGGGGGCATCTCCCCTCCGCTGCTGTGTGTGGCGTGGCTCTTACCGGCTCCTCCTTGCTTCCCCGAGCCCAAGTCTGCGCCGCCAGCCTTCCTTGGGGCAGCGGCCACCGCTCAGCCCCGGCCGGGAGATCCGAAATGTGAGGAGGGGTCGCCGCCGCCTCCCGCCCCAGGCCGCAGGGTCGGCGCGAGGGATGCCATTCCGGCCGGGCTCTCGGGGGGCTGAGGGGCTTCGCCTGACAAACTGAGTTGGCCTCGCGCCGCCGGCGCCCGCCCGCCGCTTCGAAGGGACTCCCAAGTCTGCGCACCTCTGTCAGGCTTTTGCCTCCACCACCCCTTTCGCTCTGATCACCGATTTTTTTTTCCTAAGGGAGCGTGCGGTCTGGGGGTGTGTGCGTGTGTGTGAAAGACCCCTCTTGAAGAGCGGCGTGTGGGAAACTGCGGGAAAATGTTGACTTAACCCCAAGAGCCGCCCGGCGCTGGCTGCTCGGCTGGAGGCGGTGGCGGCCGAGCAGGAGGACGCGCCGAGCCGCGGCGCCGTGTCCGGCCGGGGAGCTGCGGCGCTGCCTCCCGCGCGGACTCGGCGGCCAAGGACCCGCTCGCGGCCGGCCTCGGCCCTCTCCGGCCGGGGTCGCCGCTGCCCTCCGCGCCTGTCCCCGCGCTGCCCCCGCGCCAGACGGCCCTCCCTCGGGGCGCGCTCGCAGACGGAGGTAAGAGCCGCAGGAGCGAACAATGTGCCTCTGTGCCCAGCTTCGGAGACCTGTTTGCTTTGCGCCTCCAGTCCGGGGGTGGATGCTGGAGGCGCAGGGAGCCGTGGGTTAATGGGGCTCGGCTGTTTCTGTTCGGTCGGCCCAGGGGGGAGACCCGCGCTCACTCGGGCTGCTCGCTCCCTCCCCCCAACCCCCTCTTGGAAATCGATCCGCAGAACTCTCAGTCCGGTCCAGCCGGCTTCTCCTTTTCTCGTGGAGCCATTGTAACGCTCTCCAGGCATCAGTGTAGTTGCCGGGGGCGCTGGCAAGGGGGATTAGGATGAGGCTCCCGTAGCCATGCATTTTTTAATTTCATAAAAGCTTGGGGTCGGAAGATTCCGCCCGTCCTTTCACTGGGGGACTGGGGAGGAGTAGTGTGAAGCGCGTCCTCGGCGGGGCTTATTTGCTTCGGGCTCTGGGGCCCGGGGCCACCCCAGCGTCCCGCCCGCCTGCCCTCTGGTCCTGGACTGTAAGTGGAGCGGGGAGGCTGAGCGGCTGGAGCGAGTTCGGGGGAAGTGGACGGTGGGGGAGGGCTTGGACGAGTTTTTGCGGGTTGCAGTTCCTTCTCGTCGGTGGTTAGGTGGTGTGGGGAGGCGAGGATGACAGCAAAGCGCAGCCAGATGTGGTCGGGCCGCCCCCGGGACTGGCTACGATTGGGAGCGGCGGGGCTGCTGCTGCCAGGGCGGCCTCGCGGGGCGGGAGGGTGCAGGGGCCGGGGACCCGGCGGGCCACGGGGAGGGCAGAGAGCCTCCCGGACCCGCAGTGAGAGGGCAGCAGCGGGCCGCGTTGGGCCTGCGGGAGAAGTTACGGAGTGTATGCTGCTGGAGTGGCTGTGGGACAGGGAGCCTCGGGAGCCTGGTTTGTAGGATGGGGGTGCCACTGGCGAGTGGCGGCGAGAGAAAGGCGTGGGAGGAGCGCGAGGGAAGGGGAGACCCCCGCGCTGCCCGAGCGTGGGCTCCTTGATTGGCTGGGGCGACCCTCAGGCAGAGGGGGCGAGGGCGAGCCAAACCATGGAAGCGCCCCAGCAGTGTGGAGGTGCGCCTGCGAGACTTCTGCGCTTGGGACCCGTAAAGTTTGTTCCTTTCGCCAGACTGCGGGGTTGGGGTGAGGGGAGAATACTGGAAGCTTTACTTAATGGTAAAGTGTCGCTGAGTGGAGGCTTTTTTTTTTTCCCCCCTCAAATCCTCTGTTCACTCTGTGCTCTCAAAGCATAGTTGGGAGGGACAAGTCCTGCGGTATCTATCATAGCCTTTCTCTTTTTAAGGACTCCTCCTCCTCATCTTTTCTCCCTCTCCCCGCCCTCCATTCCGTTCTTCCCGATACAAACTGTTGTCTCAGATTCCGACCGAGGAAATGTTTTCCTCCTGTTTCTTGAAAGGTGTCAGGCTGCTTAGCAGCTTCTTCCAAGCAGCCTGGGAGCGTCTGAGCTGCAGCTACCAACCATATGGTTCCCGTTACAAAGGCCAGGTTCTAAGGCACTCTCTTCCCCACCCCGCCCTCAATTCTTTGATTTTATTCTGCATTCTTTCAGTACGTTCACTTCTCTTCCCTTTTCCAGAGCATAGATTTAACGGACGTAGTTGATTCATTCATTTCCCTGTCACTATTTATGTCTGGAACGGGCCCCACCGAGTTTGCTCTTTGCTCAACGAAGTTGCACAACGAAGAAAGTCACATCCTTTGGTAAATAATTACCTGTTAGGATGTCTCTTGCTAAGTCAGGTTTGATCTTGGGCAAACCTTAGAAAATAGGCACTAAAGAGGCAATATGCGTCCAGAGCAGAAAAATAGAATAGTTTTGGTACTCATCTGTGGCAACATTCCAACTTGTGATGGGACTGTTTTGACCTAACTAAGGGTACTTTGTAACTTTAAATTTTGTATCTTTGTAATGCTTGAGAAACCCTTTAAAAGAAAATTTACTTATGTCTAGGTGTGTTATGGAACTTTTTGTTGTCTCTCCCTCCACCCTTCCATAAATTTATGCATAATAGAAAGAATACTACAGAACAAATGTTCTGTTGTATAGTTTCTTCAGACATTCCGATTCTCTCCTTTTGTTGTTTGCCTCTAAAAGAGGTGCCATTTCACATCATTCTGCACAAATTGTTTGAATTAATGCAAGTGTGAATTCTTACCGTTTGAAGGGGACTATTAGCATATCAAAGGTTTCTTAGCTTTAGCTCAATTGAGAAAACTTCAGCCTGTCTTCCTTTTGCTTCCAAGCGGAGGCCCAAAGGGCAATGAGAATTGTAAAGGGTAAAAATAGGGAGGTGGATTCAGGCTGTGTTTCTGAACTTTTACTGTTTTGTAATTATGTGACGCAAAAACATTGTCTATTGCTGTGGAGCCCTTGCAAATGGCAAGACAATTATTTTCTATTGATAAATGGTTTGTTCCTAGAAAAAGAGTGACCTTTTGTTTTATGATAGTCACCGTTGCCTGTCTTTTGGGGTCCCTTCAGTGTAAGAGAGAGTGAGAAAGCCTTTCCTTCTAACTTAATGCTTTTTTAGGAACTACACTTTGTTTTATTAGTAAAATGAAAAGGGCATTTAATTAGTTTTTAATTAGTTTCTAAAACAATAGAAATTTTGTGATTAAAAGACTCATTTGTACACGTAGGAGACTTTGTTTTTTATGTGCTAAATAAATAGGGAAAAAGTCAGCGGAGGATGTTGAAAATTAAAACCTCAAATGAACTTGACACAACTTCTGTTGCAAATAGGAGCTTGGAAAAGTTTTTTTAAGTGAAGATTCAAATTTTTGTGAATTCTATTTAAATAGAGATAATTCTGTTTAAATATTGTTTTGTTTCAAAATTTTTGTATCTTGTCAAACAGTAAACTCTAGTATTCAGTTGGTTTATTTTAAAAAATATAGTTTATTTGTTCTTGCTTTTTTATGTTTACAGAGAGAAGATATCTTTGAATTTCTTGTAACAATTCAATATCCATGAATGAGAAAAACAAGAACAAGTGCTTGGGTCATTTGGGTTAGTTATCAAGTGCAGATGGGTCAAGGGGGAACTTTTATCTTCAATTTCTTGGGAAGAATTAGTTTTATTTATTTGACTTAAGAATTTACAAAACTTGGTTCCAAGATGGATATGAATTTCAGGGGAGACTTTTTTGGAGATGTAAGCTCATACTTTTTATAGTTTTACCTTAGATGGTTGGTTGCTTTTGAATATGAATTGATAACCTTTCATTTACTAATGTTCAAACTCCTTGCTTTTATTTTAATAATGAAAATGAATTCCAATATAACAATTTCAGAGGGGAAAAACTATCATTAATTGCCTAACATTTTTAGCTTAAGTGTAATCGGATGATACTTTTTTTTGGATTACAATTAGGTTTTTTTTTTTGTGCCATTGAGATTGTATATCATTATATCATTACCCTGAAATTATTTTATGGTAGTTTATTTATCTGATCCCTTCACTTGTCTAGGAAGTACTTTAGTGGTTAAAAAAAAAAAAAAAGCCACATTGATGTAATTGCTATTATTGCACTTAAGTTGCTGTTAACTAGTCTGCTTTGAATGCAGAGTGTTATAAAGAAAACAACATTATCCTTTAGAGCTATTAGTGATAATCTAAAAATTGTCTTGAAAGCATTGCTCTTCACTTTATATGAGGGTGATCTTGAATTCAGTAAATCTCTAAAGGTGCAAAATGTAGTGAAAAGAAGATTTTTCAACATTTAGATGACAAAATTGGACTACTTAGGGAAAAATTAATGTGTTGTAGAAGCACTTCAGCTGCCATTTTCAATCACTGGGTTACTATGTGTTGGCAACAGAAAACGAATTTAGAAATGGAGATAGCTCTGGGAGCAGGTAGTTAGGGAAATCAGAATATTGAATCATGTGGGGTAGAACAAACCAATTACTTCAGGTTTTGACTTGAGAATTTCCAGTAAGTATAATTTTTTCCAGGCTTTTGACTGTCTGCTTTATTAATGGACTAACATCAAAGCAGGCAACAAAACTTCCAAATGTTATAAAAACTAATATAAATATACAGATCTCACATGCAGTAATACAAGTCTCAATTTAAGACAAACAGTTGGGGTTTTTACTGCAGCAGTTTTCACAATCAGCAGAAACATTAACACCAGGCTTCTGGGTGTTTCCTTTTTTGAAATGAGCTAGAAGAGAGCTTTAAAACTAAGGTTTACTTAGGGTTAATCTTTATTTGATCATTATTGAAGCTTTCTGTGTTTCATTAAATTTAAAATAACGTTTTAGTATCTCAATATAAGAATATGTGAATTGAGATTGAGATGTCATGAAGGTCAAGAGGTAACGAAATCTACAAACCATAGTAATAAAATGTTATTGCTTTATTTTCTATCATAATATTTATTTGACCTCACTTTTGTCAATATTCAAATAACACTCAGTTTATTGACAGGTGTAGGTGGAATGAAGAGAGCATTACAATGTATTCTAAGATGTAGGTTAAACATACTTGTACCTACCTAAAAGAAATCTGTTTTCATTTTAACGAGAATCCATACCGCTTGCCCAATGCTGATATTTAAGAACATAGATTAGGGCTACTTAGATTAGGAATGGAAGACAGCTTTGGAAATGGAGGAATTTAGTTTCACATAAGGTGCTATTTTTACAAAACTTTCTTCAAAGACTGTAGCACTTTTGCCTCTTACTGTTTCACCGTATCTGATTTTGAGTCTTGAAGGGAGAGATGCGCATTTGACGTCTGTCTGCTTTTCTGCAGAAAAGATTTATGTAAAAAATAAGTGCAATTATTTTCAAGGTAATATATTTTGCAAATAAAATGCATCGTTACAAAAAAAATGGTTCCTCAAGATTATTTGCAAAAATGCCTAGCTAAAAACTTTTCAAATTGATAGATTTCGATAAAGCATTAAAAATAGCAAGTTTAGCTACTAGACCTGAAAAGGAGTTGAAGTTCTGTGAATGCTTTGGTCATATCAGTTCCTATGGATTAAATATGAGTTAATGTAACCTAAATGGATAACTTTTGTTGCTATTTTTAACAAAGATTAGAACATTTCTGTTTCCAAGATAGATTAAAATCATAGTCTAGTTTACTTCTCTGTTACATAAGACTAATTATTCTATAGCCCCACCCAAATATTCATCTCTTCAAATAATTCTTGATTGAAGGTTGAAAGGTCGAAAAGTATTTAATCACTCAGATTATTGTAATTAGGCTTGATGCTATCACAAAAATAAATTGAGACTATTCTCTAAAATCTTTTTGCTGCTTAAGATGCTCTCAAAGATTGGCCAGGTAGTGATTATATTTTTTAATGCTTTAAGAAAAAGCTTAAGGAAATAGTTTCTTTAACACAGAGATGAATAGTTAATTATTGGAATTAGGGAATTATAATCCTTGACTTAGTAATTTCTAAAGGCGTAACAAGGGTCTGTCAACCCTAAATTTTACACAGGACTTTAATTTGGTATTTTGTGTATGGTATATAGGTTTTGTTAAGCATGTTAAGTATAGAAATTTTCTTAATGTTTTGATTGTTTTGATGTAAGTATTTTTTGTGTGTGTGTGAGTCACGGTGTCATGAGAAAAGGGAGATCCTAATAAAAAATATTTAACATTTTTTTCCTGAGATCATGTATCTGCTGCACTAAGTAGGCAATAATTTGTAGATATTTTTTGATATATTCTTATCCAACAATTTTTAAAAGCTTATTTTATTATTATTATTTTTTTACAAAAAACCTCCTATATTTGACAAATAAACATTATCTAAAGGAAAAAATGTAGATTGAATAAAGGAAGCAAGCGCTTAACACCTGCAAGTAAAGTGCAGCTTATAGCAAAATACTATTGATTGCTTTGGAAGCAGAAAGCAAGTTTAAATACAATTTGTCTAATTACAACGAAAATGCAGTTTTATGAAGTAATATAGTTTGTCTTCACAGATGATTTTATGCATTGTCTGGTAGTAAGTGAAATCCCATCACACTTCTATAAGTTTGTTCAATTACCAGAATGACTAAAAGAAAAAAAATCAATTTAGGTTGAAAAACAACAGAAATTAGATTACCTTGGTTTGTAGGAACTTGCCAGCAGTGTCTACATTGCTTAATATCAAAAGTTACCATGTTCACAGTGTAAGGATATTGGCGCCTGTCGTAATATGCATACATTTATTTTCTTGGTGACTTTTCTTAGATGCAGAGTTTTTTCTTTTTGCTTTTCATTTTTGTTTTGTTTTTATGAAAGCTATTGCATGACATACAAGAAACTACTTCCACTGGCATATTCTCATTTATTTTAGAGGTTTGTTTTTAAGTAGTTGCTTTTCCATATTCCTTGGATTTATAATCAGTTGGTATTTTAGATTAGTGAAATATCAGGTGTAGTTTTAAGAATCAAAAGAAACCTACTCCATTATAAGATATAAATAGGTTATTATCAGCAACCAAAATACATTTTGGCAATTCTTACTACTGACTCTAGAATTACATTGAATTCTAAATCCCAAATTCTTGTGGCAATAAAGTAGCATGGGATTCATCGTAGCAGATAGCTGGGCACCTGTTTTATTACCACCTTGATTAATTCCGGCACCCAGATTTATGGAAGTGCAGGAACAAGCACAACCGCTACTCAAAGCCACCCGGCTGTTTTTAGGTCATGAAGTCAACTTCCTGGAATTTCTAGGGAAAATAGTTGAAAGGGGAGGACAAATGTCACTTTAAATAGAGATGTTTAAATCAGATTTCTGCCTGAGGGTAAAGTTTAGGTCTGTTTTAGCCCGGATGTAATGTCTCCCTCTACAGAGCACAGCATTAATCACGACCTGACAAGAAAACGTATGCTGAGCAAAACGGGGCCCCTGTTGGTTTTGTCATTGATTTTTCCAATCTGTGAGGAGTACATTATAATCATTAAAATTCAAACACAGGGATTACACCTTAATCTTTGAATTTCAGTGTTGAAATTAGTTATCTTAAAAGAAGCCTATTTAAGGCTGAAAAGTCTTTGGAGGACTTTTTTTGGGGTAGATTTAGTACTTTAATAAAAACAGAAATATATGGTTAAAAATTGGGTAGGTTAAGCAGATGTTAACTTCCTGAAATATGTGACCAAGTCTTAATTCTGTTTTAAAATGCATTAAGTAACATTTATATATATTTTTAAATCTGATAGAAAAAAAGAGATGGAGATAAAAATGAACTATTAGTTCTTGGCTATGAGAGATGGGAGAAGTTGAAAAGATGGTTAACTTTAGTCTTAGCATCAATTCAAGCGCATGTTAATTTGTTAGAACAAAACCAGATACAGTCCTGTCTTTTTTCTGGATGAATAAGAAAAATCTTCAGCCATCATACTAGCGAAGAAGGATGTACCATGAGGTTCCTAATAAAAATGGGGTTAATTTTGCTATTTTCAATCATTAGGTAGTACTTGTTAACCCCTTTCTTGGTCACACATATGTACATACATAAACACACATTTTATAGTCTGTTTCTTTGTATATATCAATACTCGTTTATTATTGGCTAAAAATTAGGAAGTTTAAAATGTAAAATACGTATGATTAAGGTATCTCTTTTAAAACTGATTTTGAAAATGGTATGACATAAATATCTGTTTTGCTGTCAAATATATCTGTATCTCCTGCCTGTGGACTGAGAAATGCTTCTACTATCCACACTTTGCCTCCTTTTATAGGTATTTTTACATCAGTCCACACCTCAAGCTAGTTATTACTCTGGATTTAGATGACAGAATAATCTAACCTCAATTACTGTCAAAAATGGCACTTGACTGCTGGGGGTGGGTTAGGTGACCTTGTTTTGACTAATGCTTTCTCTTGAAGATGATAGTAAATAGTGTCTATTTATAGAGCGAACAAAAGAGAATTCTGTTTTCTTCATAAAGTAAGTTCTAATTCTAATCATTTATTCTTAACATTATAAGTACTATGACAGCAGTTCTCCATATAATGGGCAAACCATTACAAGATTGTAGATAAAATTTTTAGTTGATACAATATTTCTGTTTTATGCAGACTACGTTTACTTAATCAGTTTTCAACTTCAATTTACATAACAAATAATCATGTTGAAAATGAGTTTCCCTGTGTCTTGTCTTTGAAGCAAAGTATTTCTATGTGGAATTATTATTTCTTTATTAAACTGGTACCATCTATACGGAAATTTTCTCTGCATTAAAAGCCTACCATTTTATAGTGTTTGCTACTGTGGTTATTGATTAGAAATTACAGAACACATTTCTTGTGTACCATTTTCTCCACTCATCTTTGTGTTCTTAATGTCAGGATGCTTATGGTGTATTTTAGTTCTTATAATTCCTGACTTTCCTATGGTTAAAATCTAAGACATTTTGGGAAACATTAAATTTTAATAATATTTTATGCTTATGTATTTTTGTCCTAGTAATTGTACATTTTTTTTTAGTTTGATGAAGGCTTAATGTGTTAAATGACAGAAGATATACTGAAGATTCATGTACTGAAAATAATACATCTCTCCAATATTAAAGAGATGAGCATAATTCTAAAACACTTCACTTTGCCTCATATGTGTCAACAAATAAAAATTACACTAAAATTATAATGTCCTAGACATGTTCACTTTTACTAAGGACATTTAACTTTTTTGCGCTTTTCAGAGTTCTGTCACAAAGAAGATAATGTTTGAATATTAGGTGCTTCCTCTTGATAGCTCAATAGATGAATAAATAGGAATGTTCTCCCACTTTGCTTTTTCTGCTACAAGTGCTGTGATACCCATAGCCTGCACGGAAATGACTTTTCATATTGTTAAGGGTTTTAAACTAGATCTACAGCCTGAGTATCTAAAAATATACATGAAACAAAATTTGATTACTTTTTCTTAAGCAGAGAACCCCACAAAAAACACTGCTGATTTGCTGTTGCTGTTCCTCTTACCTCATTTGTTTCATTGGGAAAAGATATAACTGATACCTCAGTATGATATTTCTGTATGTTTTAGCATATCTTATAATTTTCCTTTGTTCAATAAGAACCTTAGTTTTAAAAAATCACTTTTTATAAGCCTGTCAGTTCATTTCTAGGTAAGTCAAACTGGCTTTGCCTGAAATTTCCAGTCAGTATTTACATGTTATCAAGGTGGTATGTGTATGTTGGAACGGAGACATTTTAAGGGAGAGGGGCATCAACGTTCTGCAGCAACACGTTTTTTGTAACACGTTGCCCCCGAGACTTAGAAACTGTTCTTAACTTTCTGTTTTTTGCTCCCTTGGCAGAGATACATCGCATCATATCTCTGTATACTTGTGGAAAGGAATATGGCAGAAGAGCACATTGTGTAAACAAATCTAAAACAAATTTTGAAAACATACTACAGAAGGGTAAAGAGCATTTTGCAACCCAGATCAGTTTTTCTTTTTTTTTTTTCATTGAAATGAAAATAGATTTTTCATAAATACTCTCCAGGTGTAAAAATTAGAATTATTCAGAATAAGAAGAAAATATAATTATCACTGCATTCATTTAAAATTGATCTTTTATCTTTGATTTTAAATTGATCCTAAGATGCTACCTTTGTTTACTTTGTGTTCAGAAAATGAATCAGATAAATGGGCCGGGCAGCTTTTTTTTTTGGAGTGGTCTATCATTTCAGGCTGGTGCTGTGTAAGCAAGGTAATGTTTTCTTTTTCCTTGAAATACACTGTCTGAATATGTCTTGGGTGACTTTGTGAAAAGTTTGTGTATCCTGTCTGCTCAAGTTGCCATCTTAACCAGGATGGAGGGCAAGAATAATCATGTTGAACCACAGATTTTCAAGAGCAATTATTTTAATCAGGTAATTGGTAAGGAAGAGAGAAACATGCTGGATAGTAGAGTAGTATTTCTATAAAATGGTGACTTGCATTTTTACTAAGGTAGCTGCCCACATGTTTCAAATATTTTTGCTAAACCTTGTTATTACCTGCAGAGGGAGCTTTTATATGCGATGAAATAATCAAAGCAGTATAAATTGACATTTCCTTTTGAAAGTTATGTTTTATTAAAATATTTTTTATTTTTGTTTGAAAAAATTGTTCTAAGGAAAGTAAGGCATTTTGAGGTTAGCCAAATTATAGTGCAATTTAATGTACTAAAGGCCTTGTGTTTATCATTTCCTTTATTCATAGATTACAAATGTGCCTTATAATTTCCTTTATTCACAGATTACAAATGTGCCTTTTTATATTTTTGATTAAAAATAACTTAAAATATAATAAAGATACCAGATCCATTTTGAGATTATAATTTTTTATTTATGATTGTCTAAAGCTCAGAGAGAATGACTGCAGAACTGTCTTGTTTAAATGCATAGTAGTTGTTACAAGAGAGATCCCAGCTTTTTAGGTAATTTTCCAGATATGTAACATATTATTAAATGACCAATAAACATATCACAGTGTATTACATTCCTCTACATTTAATTAATAGACCAGATTAGATGAGTTGCATATGTGCTTTTCTAAACACAAAAACGATCGCTTTGGCTTAATGACTTTTACTTGCAATAATGGACATGAGTTTAATGACATTAAAACACGGGAACTACTAATAAGGACCTACTATTACATGATTTAGAAAACTGCTGACTAACTTGGGAAAAAAATGAATGCAGGCAGAATAGACAGTACTTGATTGAAACCTGAATTCTGTTTATGACTCTGTGCCAGCTGAATTTCTAAGGAATTGTAAGCCAGATACTTAGAAGTACTTGAGAGTTTTTCATTCGGGTGTTTAGGTAAGCAGGGCGATAAGCTTTTAGGGGCATTTGGATATTTTTTAGTGAGTAGAATTTTTCATATTGCCTGCATACACTTATTTGTGCCAGGAAATTTAATGATAGGATATTATATTACATTTTATTAAAAAATCAATTCCAGTCTTTTCATTTTTCCATTTTGGTATAGTAACATCATTTTGGAATTTGCTTGTTGGTTGGTAAAGAATAGAAAGGTTATTATCCATTATGTATCTTTGGAAAGAGATGTAATAGTTCATTTCTCTTATTTTACCAAGTAATAATATGACAAAAATATTTATTTTGCATTTTAAAAAGCTTTGTTTCTTAATGAAATTCCTTGTTTCAGATTTATTATTTTAGTAGCTAACCTTTACTAATGTGAAAAGTCAGATTGTTACTGTGACAAAGAATAATCCTCTAAGTAAGGAAACTTGTTTAATAAAGAGATTTATGGTACTGGTATGGGCTTTTTTATAAGAATTATTCTCTCAGCGTGGCCCCGTATTATCTTAACAAGTGTGTGCCACATTTATACAGAGCATTTTTATAACGGGGTAAGAATATTAGCAACAGCAATTATATTTCAATAGGATTAAGATGGTATGTTTTACAAAAGTATACAAATGCTTCTTTTCCATACAATTATTGATAGATACTCTTTACTGCCAAATTTATGTCATTGTCTTAAATAATATGATAAAAAGATATTTCTTGTCATAGTTGGTTTTTAATATAATAGGCACTGCAAAATGGGATCTGATGTTATAGTTCATTACCTTTTTTCCCAAAACCTCCTTCACAGTGAGGCAAGGGTTACTGGAAAATTCATTCCAGGAAAATGGTTATGTGAGGCACAGTAACTGTCACAGAGTGCATAACTTCTGTGAGGTTACTGGAAAAGCACAGCTAGGGTAAGTTCTACCTGTTTTGTCTTAAATTTGAAGGTAGACTACTGAGTGATTTTTAAAATACTGAAATCTGAATCCATTGAAAAGAAATTGTACTGAAAAGTTAATCAAATTAATTGTTCTCATAAAAGTATTATTGGTATTTTATTAAGGATGTTTATGACAAGGAAATTGATTGGTAACTGATTTTCGGTTTAAAGTAACCGTGATCTTGATAAATTATCAAAGAAAATTTTATCACATATTCTTGAATTAATAATAAA
Source organism: Pongo pygmaeus (assembly GCF_028885625.2). Classification (NCBI taxonomy): domain Eukaryota; kingdom Metazoa; phylum Chordata; class Mammalia; order Primates; family Hominidae; genus Pongo; species Pongo pygmaeus. The sequence goes on along the minus strand of NC_072373.2, from coordinate 148,324,442 downwards.
AAAATACGAATTTATGATAAAACATTCTCTGCTTCTTTGTATATACATTATTTAAGCATAGATGTGTATATATTAATTGTTCTTGCATCTGTGTGAGCAGACTGGTTTTTAAAATAATAAACTATTATGAATAGTATATATTATGAAGAATAGTCTTCCAAGTGAGAGTATTATGTATTAAGAGGATAGATTTGAAATAATATTTTAAATATAAATTTTATAAGAATGGGAGTCAAATATTTGAACATGTTAAACATCTTAAATGGAAGTTACCAAAGAATATGATAAACCCTAAATAAGATTAGAAAATTTATATATGTATATGAAGAGTCTAGAATGCAAAATTATAAACCTGCATGTTTTAATAACTTATTGGAAAAAATTATTTTAAATTGCCCTTGTTATTCCCAGGATTTAGAAATTAATATTTTATTTTAGGAACAAAAATAAACAATATTAGTGTCGTTTTGCCTGTTGTATGTTTCAAAGCCATTTCTTTTGCCTATTTAATAAAGATTTTCTCAAATTGAAATCTTAACAAAGGTGTAAAAAGAATACTTTTTGTTATCTACAGTGTAGTAGATTTTGTGGTGTTCAGGTAATGTTGTTAATTCAAAGCTGCACTAAAGAGAGATGTTAAAATCTTAGAATATCAAGTTTGTTATTTTAAAATGAGAATAAATCACAAAATTTTGTACATTTTCTTCAAAAATTTAAACACAGTAGCATTACCTTTATTTAAAAATAAACACAACATCTAAGGAAATCCCTAAAATTCAGAACAAAAATACTCGTGCTTTCTACTCATGGGTAACTTTGTCTCTAATATTTGTGTGTTATACATTTTAATAGGAATATGATTGCTAAAACTATTTTTTTTGAGATACATGTTTAAGAAGGGAAAAAATCCATTTGTTAAAATTATTTAATCACTGAGTTTTTATGTCATGGTTTAGAAAATTTATTAATTTTTAGTGCTCTTTAAATCAGATTGTTGATTTAAAAGATACTGTTATTTTGACCAAATATAAGTCAAAGCAGAAAGGTAGTTGTTAATACTCATGTCAGAGGCCTTAACTAAAAAGTTAGCTATGTTCAAGGAAAAGACTTAGTCCAACATTTTACTATTTGACAGAGCATCATGCCGTTATCTCTTAGTAGTAGTTAGTGGCCCACAGTAGCTTTGGCTAATGCAAAAATACCTGTATTTTTGAAAGTATTTGAATTTCACCTCGAGAAAATCTTTGTTTCATCTCTTTGCTATAAGGGATTCAGATAACAGCTACAACACAGTAAGGTATTCAAGAATACATTCGAAAAGCACTTTTCTGTCATTGTATTCTCTGTAAGAATTAGGGTTGATTCTCATCAGAGTCCTTATTAGTATTATTAGTGCTTAAAATATTTTATAGAATTATGGTGACAGTTTGTACAAATAGGGTGACATAGAATTATAATGAACTTGATAGTCAAACATAACCTTTACCTACTTTAATACTGTAGTATTAAAGTACTCATACCTCATGTGTTTTATTTTTTACTAATTTTCTTATAATGTGTTACTAATAAGAAGTACGTAAGTCCTCTGACATTTCAGCCTGGAAACCTGTGATTGGTTTCTTAAAATTAGAATAGATTTAAAACAATGATTATTTAGGTTAATATTACATGATTAAAACATCCGATAACGAAGCATAAGTATCTTAGAATTCACATTTTCTGGAGTGCATTTCTTAAAAACATTTGGGATTGATTTTTAATAAGTTTAAGAGTATTTCTAAAAATTAGGGAGTAAGAATGAGCTCTTAGAACAATACTAAATTGAATAGCTTGTAGTGCAAGCATCACTTAAGTATTTTTAGAATATTGAAAATCTTGTAGATGACATACACTAATGGCCTCATTCTCCTTATTGCTTGTTAATTCTGTGAAAATCAAGAGGAGCATATCAAGGTTGCAGTTAATTCACCACAATGTTAGCTTTTAATTGAAAATAAACGAAAATATAGCTTTGATTTGTTAACTTATTTTATTCAAGTCAGTTTTTCCTATTTATAAAGAATAAATCACCATAAACTCTTATGTATGTATAAAATTGATGTTATCAGATGTTTATACAATTGATGATATAACTAGACATTTTTGCACTATTCTTAAGAGTACCTTTTGAGTATTTTGTATATTGCTGTAATACTTTTAATATTTCCTCTTATAGAATGTTTTCTTCAGATATTTTAGTAGTTTGATATTATTCATCTCTGAATTGATGGTTGAGGGCCTTTTTCTTTTTTAAAAAACATTTTTCACTATTTACCATGCAAGCTGCTGTTTGATCTCCTAAAGAGAACCAGGATATAAATTTAGTAATTAGTATCAATGTATAGGTTTTTTTATTTAATGTGGAATTATTATATGGTGATGTTCTTTGGAGTGTTTTCATGTGACTTAATGTGTATTTAAGCCCTCCGTAGTTAAAAAGATATTTACAGTACTTTCATGTTTGGCATTATTCAACTCTTTCCAAAGATTCTTTTAATATTTTGTCTGATTATCATTTATTGTAACCTACAAATGCTCTTTTTATGCTTGCCTACTTTTATTCAACCTACAGAATAAAACTTTATTACATGTACTTTACCGAGTCCTTAATAAGCTTCAGTATTCAGTATTGCCAAGCACTTATTAAAGCTTCAACATTTTCTTCCTTTATTTTGTTAATGGTATCTCATGAATGTTGAATTCTTAGTCTTTTGGGGCTTTTGTTTTTCAAGTATATTTAGGGGGTACAAGCACAGGCTTTTTACATGCATGTACTTTATAGTAGTGTACCCATCATCCACATAATAAATGAATGTTATACCCTCTAAGTAATTTTCAGCTCTCACACTTCTCCCACTCTCCTACCTTTTGTAGTCTCCAATGTCTGTTTTTTTATTCTGTATGTCTAAGTATTTCTCATCATTGTAGCATACAATCAAAAATTGGTAAAATTTAAGTGTCAAATTCCTAGTTAAAATTTTTTGAAATAATGGCATACAAACAGCTTTAAAGGTAGGCCTTCCGTCCCATTTTTTTTTTTGGTAAGATTTATGAATAGATTGAAAAATATAAAAATTCGGTGGAAATCAGAAGCTAAGTCTTATCTTTAGTAGTCAGCTTCCTTTCTATGAATTTGAGTTTTATTGAGTCTTCATCAGCACAAGAGATCATGAATTTGGTAATAAATCTAGAACAGTGCAGCTTTTGGTTAGTATATGTAAATAATACAATTTTTTTTAAAAAATTGAAAATTCTCAATTCTAAGTATAAAAATCAGAAATTTGTCTTGGTCTTTAAAAATATAGTAGAAATATCTAATAATGTATTTGGTTGTTTAGCTGAAAGGCAGATGTTTCAGTCTTTGGAATTCAAGACTATTAATCTAATACTCCTTAAACCAACATTTTATTTATAGGGTGTAATAAAAAATCATAAAGTTAAATTTGAATGAGTAAAATCTTGATTTTTGGCAGCCTTGTCCCCATTCTGTGTTGTGCATTTATAGTTTTCCCAAGGCCACAAGATACTACCAAGCCAGAATGATTCAATTTTTACCATTATCTACCTCTCACTCCCAGTTTATTACTTTATTGAGACGCACAGCACTAGGGAATTCTTGCTATGTGAATGATTTCTTTTGGCCAGGTGCGGTGTCTCATGCTTATAATCCTAGCGCTTTAGAGGATGAAGTGGTAGGATAACTTGAGGCCAGGAGTTCGAGATCAGCCTGGGTAACATAGCAAGACCTGTTTCTACCAGAAATTAAAAAAAAAAAAAAAAAAAAGCCAGCGGGGTGGTGCCTGCCTGTAGCCCCAGCCACTCAGGAGAAGTGGGAGGATTGCTTGAGCCCATGAGTACGAGGCTGCATTGAGCAACAGTCTTGCTACTACACTCAAACCTGGGCAACAGACCTCTAAGAAAAAAAAATTCCTCTTGAGAGTCCTATTAAAATAAAAATCACAATCAAATTATCCTTTGAAAAATCAGGTATTTCATATGTGGGTACAATCTCTTGAAGTATGTTATACTTTTGTAGTTCAGAGTAGCTATTTCCTTTTTTTACAGATAAGGTCTTGGATTTACTTTAATAATTCACAGCATTTATAATGTCTTGGATTTTACATTCAAGATGTAATTTTTGGTTTCCCACACTGCCACAGAGGTCATTGTGGCAGCACGTGTGGTTTTAAAAATTTGACAGAACTTCTGGTACTGAGTTTGCCAGAATTACCAGACCAAAAATATGCATTTGCTTGCATTGGTCTTAAAGGCTGTATTTTGAAATGTTGATTGTATTTTATCCTTTCCAAGAACGATCCTACTTATAAGCATATTACATCTACCTTGCCATTACTTCTGGGCTTAATTCTATTAATTTTATTTAGATCAACAGCCATTTATTAAGGCCATGCCAGGAAAACTGTACTGTTATGTAAGGACTGTGCTCACTAGGTTCACTAGGTTGTGAAATATTTGCACAAATAATTCTTATAAAAGTCATACTACGATATCATGCCAAAATGAAGTGCAGAGAAAAGGTTGTAAAAATATAGGGTAGGTAAATTCAAAATGAGTGGTATGGAAAAAGAGACCCCATTTATTTAGAACTGAAGGCAGAGGAGGATTGTAGGCTATATAGTCTTTTTTGGGGAGGAGAAAAGTTAAGAGGTAAAGGCACAGGAAAGGTAAAAATATAGTGCCTTAGGGGGAATGTGAAGTGCACAGAAAGTAGGAGATGAAACGGGTATGTTAGTTTGGGACATGATTATGAACAGCCTGCTCTTTTAAGATTCTCTTGTAGGCCTTAAAATGTTGTCGATATTTTCAATTGAGAACATGTTATACTTAATTTGATAGCATTCAAGGTGGTGTATCCAATGAACTAGAGTGGGGAACTAATGAAAGAAATAGGAACCTAATTAGAAGGGGTGGACGACAGTCCTTGGTGAGAGGCAATGGCAGTAGACAGATATAAGAAGTTTTGTAATGGTGGGTTAGAATTTGGCATTTGATTGAATGTGAGGTAAAGGAGGAGCTAAGAATCAAAGCCCAGAACCAAGGTTCTAGCCAAGTCTTTTATGTATTCCATTAGCCTGCTTTAGTGGAAGGGGAAAGGAATGAGCCCATTTTCTGATGATACTTTGAGATGCATGCGTTAAAAGTCCAAAGTACCAGCTGCTGAGAAAGTTGATGCTTTAAGTTGGTATGTATATTTTTAAATGTGGCATTTGTTAAAAAAATATATTTTTTCTTCCTTTTAAATGTTTTTAAATGTTTTTGAGTGTATACCTGCATATGTTTTTACACTGCATATGTTTAAGTGATACTAATTTTTTTTAAATACTCACATAAAGTGAAAATTTTTATTATGCGATATTCAGGCTACATGATCTAGGTTTTTATTTGTATTTTAGATGAGATTTCTAGTAGGTAATCAAGACTGTATGAAAGTCAGCTATTGTAATCTGGTTAGAAGTCTTTATTTTGCTAAAGAATACTTTTGTCATTATTAGACCTGTTGAAATACTCTTCATTGTTCAGGGCCATTTTAGTAACATTCTTAACAGCTCTTTAAACAGGTAATTTGATATTCTTTGGTTTCCTTAGATACCAGCCTGCCCCTTTTCAGAAAGCTTAGGGATATCTATATCCTCAAAGATTTAAAAAAAATCATTGCAATTTATCTTCACTGCAGCTTTCTTGTTTGTTACCATGAACTTCTAATATTGTATATTTATTTTATTGGTACATGGGGAAATTTCCCTGCTTCACCTTGTTCTTTAAAAGAGTAACAATCATTTCCTCAATAGCTTTTCAGCTCTTCATACCCAGCAATAGTTCTTAGGTTTTATAGCTGATCCTTTGTATCATGTTAATTATGGGTGACAAGCCTGAACAACAACCCAAAGCATCTATCAGCACCTATCCGTCAGTGATTAACTCAGAGTAGGCTCTCAATGTATCTTTTGAATAAATGCGTATCATCGATTATAATGAAGATCACAATAAATTGTGCTGGAAACTAACCAGTTATAGATTCCTTGCATGGATATAAGAATGATAAGAGTTACAATTAAAGTGTTATAATACTGAGTTGTGTGTCCTAATCCGAAAGTATTCTTGCTTCCATATAGTAGAGAAAATTTTTTGTGATGTAGTTACAGTGCTTAATAAAGTTTCATACATGCAAAGCTCTCAGTAAATGCTTATTGTTATTATTGGTGTAAATTAAATGTGAATATTCACATATTTAAGTGGCCCTTTTGGTATCCGTTTTCACTCTTCAGATTTTTTTTCTCCCATTTTTTGGGGGGAAGACTCTTTTTTTCAATGCTGCTCAAGATTTTCTATTTTTTAAATTACAGAATTTTCTAGTATTGTTGCTACCTTCCTTAGATGATAAATCAGTAGCGAGCTGACTGGTTTTTATCAAAATTGATGTTCTGATATTGAAAAACAGGAAGTGTTGATGTTGACCTGTCTGTCTGAAAAAAAAAAAAACAAAAAAACCCACAATACTCTGCTTACATTTTCACTGGACAATTATGTAAAAAAGATCAGTAGTTTTTCCTTGTTTTACTTTTATAGTCTGATGCCTGGTGAAATAACCACACAGAAAACATGCAAGTAGGAATCTTTTGTAGTTCTCCGTGGCCTATAATCCCTGCCCCCAAATCATGCCAAGCCTTAGGATCCGCCCACGTATTAACAGCTTTAAGAGGAAGTCAGTAGAGGATCCTTGTCAGAATTGTCCTGGTGTGATGGCTTGCTTCTTTTTTATGAAAGGATCAGTCATGCCGAAGACATAGCTATGCATAAGGTAATCAGCATGAAATAAAGGGAAGTTAATTAAATATGGTTGTCAATACTGTAGTTGTGAATTTTATTTAACTAGTTAAGGAAACTAAAAATATGACATCCTTAAAAAGACATTTTTAATGTTTATAAGATAAAATACGTAAAGAAAGTTTTGACAATCTTAACAAATCCATTGTCAAACTATTACCAGGCTGTGTAACCATCTAGTTACTTAGCAACCTAAGTGAAGCAATAGCATTTAATGTTTTGTATAAATTTTTAGCAAAGGTGGCCCAAATTTTTAGCATTAGAGACATGATATGCAGGGAGCTCTTCCTCCACAGTTCCTTTCTTTAGTGGGTAATTACGTATCACAGGTGGATTATGTTTATCTTTTAATGGTGAAATGATAGTTTTTTTTTTGGTGGAGGAGCTGGTTATCTGCCTTCCAAAATGTCTTCTGGTGACTTGTATTAAGATCTGATTAAAATATCATTGTGTTCTTGCATTCACAGGAGAAGACAGTATAAATTGCATTATATGAAACTGAATAATATCTATGGTTTAATTGAAAGTAGAAATAAAATCTAAATTCATACATTCGAGCTGTAGGGTTTCAAGATTTTAATTTAGTGAAATGCCAGAACAATTTCTTATATTTAATTTGAGGAGTATTACATGAGAAGTGCATCTTATCAAATTAGGAAAGAAACATATACTATTTACACAGTCTAATTATTAAAGCATGTTAAATTTCACAGTTAATATTCAGATATCTTTCTGTAAATGAGTTGCTGAGATTTATTGTCAATGTTGTTTGATTCGTAAAGTCCATTAAGTTGCAAATGCTGATTTGAGGAATGGTGGCAAGTTAGGATTTCAAAGTAGCCATGTTTTTTTCAGTAGCCTCTGTAAATCATTAATACTAAAAAGAAATAACCTGCAATGCTGTGTACATTATAGATAGTATCAGAAACTTTTTTTTTTTTGCAAAGCATAGCTGAAGTTTAATTCGCAGTGTGGAATGTATTGGTTTTTCATATAGAGGTGAGATAGCCCACAGTTGGCTATTGAACTGGAGTGCCGTTGTCTGTCTTATAATTTTGGAGGAGAAAAAAAAATATGGATTTTAATTTTTACATTCTTAGTTTTGAAAGGTGATAAAAGTGTTTTCTACACATATGTTTCCCGCTATTAGAAAAAAATCACTGTTAAGAAGATATTGCTGATGGAAACAATGTTTTCTCATGTTCAAAATATTGCTAGGGAAATATGTAGATGTGGAAGGCTACCTTGTTAAAAAGTTGTTACAAGAAAAAAATCTTTAATTTTTATATTTTAATTTATAATTTAATTTTTATATTTTAATATTAAAATTCTAATATTTTTAGTGTACTTTGAAAATGTCCAATTTGTACATTTATATAATCCCTGGGTTTTATTTTTATTTTTTAAATTTTATTTATTTTTACTTCTTTTTAATATGAGGTCTTGCTCGGTCATCTAGGCTATAGTGCAGTGGTACAGTCATAGCTCACTGCAGCCTCAGACTTCTAGGCTCTAGCTATCCTCACACCTCTGCCTCTTGAGTATCTAGGGCTATAGGCCTGCGCCACCACACTTTGTAACACAGTTTTTATTTAATAGCAAAATTAGCAAGTATATTTAATATAGTTTCATGTAATTTCACATTTTGAGATAAGTTTGAAATTATTATAAATTGTTTTTGTTGATACTATTAAATTCGTAAGTATTTTAAAGACAACTTAATGGAGGAATTATTCTACTGGATTTGGGCCTGAGTTGCAGATTTTGTTTCTGCAGTAATTATGGACCTTTCTATTTCTTCATTTTTATAATGAGGAGACTCTGGTTTTAAAAAGTCTTTCTTGAGGGGTTTAATGATGAAAATGATAAGGTACTGTATGTCAAACAATGATAAATTAAAACTTCCAGAAGAAGTAGTCATTTTTGTTTTCTGCCTTATAGATTGACACTCTTTAATACTTAATTAAGTGTTTAATTAAAAAATAGTCTTGCATAGAAAAAAATCTTGAAAATCTCTATTTAGGAGGTCTCTGAGTTAGTTCCCAGTTTTTTTTTTTTTTAATTAAACTTTCTTACACCAACAAGCAAAGATGAAAGTTTCCAGTTTTAAAAAATTCTGTTTCACACATGAGTTTTTGAATTCCATCCACTTTGCTTTATTCTTTCCACTATTCATTTTACTTTCCATAATTCAGTTTATTTATTCATGCCTGCCTCCCTTCCTCTCTCCTTCCCATTTTTTCTCTCCTTCCTTCCTTCCTTCTTCCCTCCCTCCCTTCCTCCTTCCTTTCCTCCCCCTCTTCCTTCCCTCCCCCACTTCCTGTCTCCCTCCTTCCCCCCACCTCCGTCCCTCTCTCCCTCCTATGTTTCTTATTGTCAGAAACATTTATTATGTGCTAGCTCTTTGCCAGGCATTATGCATGGGTTATACTCACTGGTAAGGTAGCACTGAAGTGATAGACATGAAAGCCATCTTTCATCATAACTGTGTTCAGTTAGCTCACCACCTTTGAAAATGTTACATTGTGATAGGGATGAGCACTCTGTACTATGGACAAAAATGACACTGTACCCCTGATGTGTGGTGGAGGTTTAGGGAACCAGTCAGTTAGACAGTCAAGTGATGGATCCAAACTGAGTCTTGGAAAAGGAACAGTAGTTAGCCAAGGGACAAGTGGCAGAGGAGATTCCAGGCAGAAGGAACAGTATAACTATACCAAGAAAGGTATAGAAGTGAGAGTAAGCTTCTATGACCGAAGAACATAAGAGCAAATTACATAATATTTAAAAAAGAAAACCAGGAAGTGAAAAAAGGATGGTCTTTCTCAAGTTTAGGTATATTTGCTAAAAAAGAAATCTTTAAAAAATTTAAATATTTTCTGGAAAGTTTGTTAATATAGTTGATGTGTTTTTTTAATTACCAGGATATTACACTAGTCATCAAAATCACAAAGTGATAAGCAAAAGTCATGGTCCGTAAGGAGCACTTACTCTCTTAATTACATTACATAAATTCGTGACATTATTTGTGCATTTGTGTCATTTCTGTGTCTTCTGAATCATCGTATTGCTTGCAGTTTAAGCCTCAGTGCCTTGAACAAAGTATGTACCCAATAAGTTTTTTAGGCTTGGTTTGAAAAGATTTATCTTGAAGAAAGATAAACATAGAAAATTTCAATAAAAGGCATTTTATTTATTCATTTATTTATAGACAAGCTCTTTCTCTTTGTTGTCCAGGCTGGAGTACAGTGGCCTGATCATAGCTCACTGTAGCGTGGAACTCCTGGGCTCAAGCGATCCTTCCATCTCAGCCTCCCAAGAAGCTGGAACTACAGGCACATGCCACCATGCCCAGCTATTTTTTTTTATTTTTTGTAGAGATGGAGGTCTCTTTATTTGCCTAGGCTGGACTTGAACTCCTGGGCTCAAGCCATCCTCCTGCCTTGGCTCCCCAAATTGCTGGGATTTACAGGCATGAGCCACCGCACCTGGCTGCAAAAGACGGCCAGTTTAAAAGCTTAATTGAAGAGGACTCAAGATAACCCAATAGCAACTACTGTACAAATGACAGCAGATAATGGCAGTAAGAATGTAGAGAGGGAGAGGTTATTTTTCAGTTTGAGGCAGTCAGGTTGGCTTTATGGCACAGGTGGTTTTTAAACTGTCAAGTTTATTCTGAAGTTTATTAGGTGGAGGGGAAAGATGTTTTCTATGTGAATAAAAAATCTTGGGTAAAAGTCAGTTTCAGAGGTATATTCAGAAATATTGAGCAAGTAAGTTTGACAGAAACAGTGCTGAATTAAGTATTTTTGAAGTTTGATCTGTTTGGGCTCTGTTTCCAGTTTTGCTTTTTAATTATCCTCTTTCTCTCTCTCTCTGTCTTTCAGATTTTCAATTACCATTCCCCTTTCATTCCAGCCCCAGTTGCAACTTTCCTGTTGTTAAAATAGATACAATAGGGCTGGGCGCAGTGGCTCAAGCCTGTAACACCAGCAGTTTGGGAGGCCAAGGCGGGAGGATAACTTGAGGTCAGGAGTTCTAGACAAGCCTGGACAACATAGAGTCCTGTTTCTATGAAATACTAAAAATAAAAAATAAATAAATAAAAAATTTTTTGTTGTAGTGGGTATGTCTGTGGTCCCCACTCTCAGGAGGCCGATGTGGAAGGATTGCTTGAGTCGAAGAGTTTAAGGCTGCATTGAGCTATGATCGTGCCACTGCACTCTTAGCTGAGCAACAGAGCAAGACGCTTTCTCTTTTTTTTGAGATGGAGTCTTGCTCTGTTGCCAGGCTGGAGTGCAGTGGTGCAGTCTCATCTCACTGCAACCTCCACCTCCCAGGTTCAAGTGATTCCCCTGCCTCAGCCTCCCAAGTAGCTAAGATTGCAGGCATACGCCACCATGCCTGACTTAATTTTTTGTGTTTTAGTAGAGACGGGATATCACCATGTTGGCCAAGATGGTCTCGATCTCCTTACCTTGTGATCTGCCCACCTCGGCCTCCCAAAGTGCTGAGATTACAGGCATGAGCCACCGCACCTGGCCAGACCCTGTCTCCAAAAAAAAAAAAAAGAAAATAAAAAGACATCCTAGATTTGTTGTGCTAAGTTAGAGTGAAATAATAATACATGTACTTTCGGAGACATTTTAGAAACATTTCTGAGATCAACCTTTGTCAAGTCAGAACCCCAATTGTGTTCTTCCATATAAAATTATTTTTAGTTTGTTCCAGTTTTATGCACATTTATGGTTTAAGAGTGAAATTAGGAAGATTACTAGAGGCTGGCAAGGTGGATGGAAGGTGATAAATCAGCTTTGAGATCTTTGCAGATGTTCAGAAAGAAAGATGTTAGGACAGAGGGATTGAAAGCAATGGGAAGAGGATTAAGGTATTTCAGGGTAAGAATCAATAGAACAGTGAATGTGTACCTCTTTAAAATGAAGTACCTTTTGTATTGACAGAGCTATATTTTACCCAAACTTAAGATGAATAATGCTCCAGAGGATTTTTGGTTTCAAAACTATTCGAGACTGGGCTAATTTCATTTGTCTGTGTGTGTATCCATGTATACATGCACATATATATTTAGTAAGCTTGGTTTAAAGAAAATCTGTTACTTCATAGTAGATGTGATTTTCTTTTACCATTTCACACTAATGCATTTGTTATTGTAAGTTAGTGATTGAAGGTTATATGTATAATTCATGGTAAATTAGTATATTGGTCTAGAAGGTTTTTCAGGAGACTAATAATGGAGTAGAGGCTTCTTTAATACATATGACTATATAAAACATTATTAATGTTAACAGATGTTGCACTTTAATCCCCTAGAATGACTGTTTGGTACCAGCAGGAGATTTATTAAGCCTGAAGTGTGTGAAATTGTGTGTGCATAAGCTGCAACTTAGATTGTAAAAACGCTACTGAAAACTGTTAAAAAGTTTTAGCTATAATTTGGCAGAGAAGTATTAACTGTGCTAAAAGAAGTATGTGTGTATGGTTGGCCCGTTCGCCTTAACCTTTTTATCATTTATCTTGTTGTATTAATGTCACTGAATTATTAATTCATGAGCCAGGATGGGAAGGGTGAAGGCACCATTTAAATGTGTGGCAAATTTATCCTTATCACCAGAAACATGAAAAAAAGTCATTTTGTGTTATCTGTAAAATGGAGAGGACATTTTAAAATTTCATTTACAGTAATCCACTTCACTTCCAGTAAAACACCTAGATTATTACTACCATAATATAATGTTATTAAAAATTTGTAACCTTCTCCACTCTTTTGTCTTATATATATAATGTTGATAGAAAAATTTAGCCTTGATTTATTTCAGTGTGATACTTGTTAATTGTAGGTTAAAAATGTTACTTTTATGAATGATATGTTATAGTTTGACTTAAATTTTAAGGAACAGTAGACTTATGAAAAATAAAAAATATTTACTGTAATAATAACAATCAGGATATTTTCATTGAGAGGAGTCTGCATATAGGGAATTGGAAAGCTCTAAATATATGTTTCAAAGAAATGTTTGCATTTATTGTGACTTCACAATTATTTGGAATAAGATTGGTGATGTTGGCCTTGTAGAACTTTTAGCATTATACAAGAAACTTAGCAAATTAGAATTTAGCATTTTCTTGTTGAATGTAATGTGGATCTGGGATATATCCAGTATTTCATATGGGTAAGTAGCTATGGTGACAGGAATTTCAAGAGTTTGATGCCACTTTTACCAGCAGCTCTTTGAAACTATCATGCTAATGGAAGAATACCTCAGGGGTCTTGTCCAAACCTCATCGCTTTTCATTCTCCCATTACTTACTATTTTGTCTGGTTTTATATACTCTCATGCCAAACAAAGTAGTAAGATAAGTTACTGTGGTAATGTCCTTTGTTGTCTTTTCTAGAATTTCTCCCCAAACACTCTAAGGTATACATATGGCTCTGTTATACACACACTGAAAACACTAATTGTTTTTTTTGAGATAGAATCTCTCTTCATCACCTGGGCTGGATTGCAGTGGTGCGATCTGGGCGCGCTACACCCTCAGCCTCCCCACTTCAAGCATTTCTCTTGCCTCAGCCTCCAGGGTAGCTGGGATTACAGGTGGTGCCACCACGCCTGGCTAATTTTTGCATTTTTAGTAGAGATGGGATTTCACCATGTTGTGCAGGCTGATCTCGAACTCCTGACCTCAGCCAGTCCACCGGCCTTGGACTCCCAAAGTGCTAGGATTACAGGTGTGAGCCACCGCACCTGGCCTGAAACTCTAATTTGTTTTGATCAGTGAATAATGCTACTTTGTTTTTCTCATTCTAGTATGGTTAATTTACCTTTATATTAACATTTAAATTAATTTCTTAAAATAATAGACTAAAGTTGATTTGATTATTTTGGCAGACATGAATAGTTATTAGTTCATTATGTGACTGAACTGCATCCAGTTATCTTGGTTTTAGGATTGTTCATCTATAAACAGGGGTTGGGCAAACTATGGCTAGCCATCAGTTTTGTAAGTAAAGTTGTATTGGCACACAGCTGATGTCATTTGGGTATGCATTGCCCGTGGCACCTTTCACACTGCAGTGGCAGACATACATAGTTACGGCACAGACCATATCACTCTTAAAGCCTAAAATATTTACTGTCTGGTCCTCCATAGGAAGAGTTACCTAACTTCTGATCTGACTGTCTCAATCTGCATAAAATGTTGGTTCTAATCTTTACAAATGTAGTGGAATATAATTGATAATTTTAAGCTCAAGAGATGGGAAAATTCAGTAGTTTTTATCATCATTGGAAATGTTTTTTTTTTTAAGCAGATTTTTGCTTTTCTTTATATGTGGAGTAGCAATAATAAGTGATATTTTTCCTGAAAGTTTTCTGAATTGAAACATTTTAAAAACCATTAAAATATTGCAAAAATACATTAGTCTGTTACCAGATGAAGGACTCTTGGCAAGTAATTCAAGCTTCTAGTCATTTTTCTCTGCTTTTTATAACCTATGTTTCTTTTTTATTAAACATCACTGCTTTATTACTACTTTAATGTTATTTGAAATTTTAATAGGTTATAAAATTATATTTTAAAGTTGAAAAAGCTGTTTTCTAAAAACCACATAACTCTCCTATTCCATGTTTGAGTAGTTAAGAAGCACTAAAACATAAATTTTAATTTAATGGAAGACGTTTTGGTTTTTAATTTTTTCATACCTAACAGCCACTCAAAATGACACAGTCTGTTACTGTTTCTTAATAGTTGTGTCCATGAATATTTTTCTTACCGTCTCATCTAAATCTAATTCTTTTTTTCATTTTTTTTGGGACAAAGTCTCGCTCTTGTTGCGCGGGCTAGAGTGCAGTGGCGCTATCTTGGCTCACTGCAACCTCCTCCTCCTGGGTTCAAGAGATTGTCCTGCCTCAGCCTCCCGAGTAGCTGGGATTACAGGCGCCTGCCACCACGCCTGGCTAATTTTTGTGTTTTTAGTAGAGATGGGGTTTCACCACATTGGCCAGGCTGGTCTCGAACTCCTGACCTCAGGCAATCCACCCACCTCGGCCTCCCAAAGTGCTGAGATTACAGATGTGATGAATCTAATATTCTTAGAGGAATCAGCTACACCAAACACAGAGTTTCAGGCCGACATGGGAAGCCAAAGAATCTCTTCTGTTCATTCACTTAGACTAGCTTTATCTTTAGTACTATTAGTTAATTATTTAGAAATAATTGGTATATTCGTTTTCTGTACAACTCAAGAAAATCCTTTTGAGTTTTACTTGTAGACACAGATGTAAATGGTATGGAACATTTGGCATAATCGGGACTAACCCCAGCTAAGGCATAGAAACTTGTTCTTTCTTAAAGAAGTCCCTAATGTTGTTCTGAATTTTGATTATCTGTAGTTTTCCCAGGAAGGCGGAGTGTGAAATATGTGAGCTAAATGCTTCAGGTTATTATATTATGCCTGTCAATATAATAATCTATAAGTAGATTTCAAAAACGAAGATTTTCTGAAACAGTTGCTTCTTTTTAAGATAGGAATTAGAATAATTGCTGAGACATATTTTGATAGAAGAGACAATTCCTTAGTTAAACATATTGCAGAAGCCCCCAGATGGCTTCCTTAACATTACTTAAGGTAGAATCAGGACCATAAATTTATCATTGGGAAAATTGGAAAACGATTGAATCACAGATTTATAATCTCTTCCTACCCTTATATAGTTGCTGAACTTGAGACCTAGATGCTTGCTACTGCAGTGCTTGTAGGGGCAGGTTGAGCCACGATTCTGTAGTGTGCTCTTGATCTGAATCTTGACCTCTTCATTAAGATGACTGATTGATCTAGGTACATGTCTCAAGGAAACACAGATCCAGAAACTGCTATTAGTTACTTCTCTTAGCTTCTCATCACATTTATTACCATCAAGTTTTGGGAGGTTTAGTAATTATTATTTAATGCTTATTTTGGATCTTGGTCATTTTCTTGCATATTTAATTCTCATAAGATTATTAATTTCTTGAAGGTGGCAGCTATATCTTAATCTGTTTTATAATACCTTTAGAACTTAACACAGGACCAGTTAATACGTAAGGTAAAAAAAAATGAATGAAATAACACTCGTTTTAGCACTGGATATCCATTAAAAATGTGTAGAAAGTACTCACTGGATATTCATTGACTTGAATGGACATACATGAAATTGTAGTGCTAATGTGATCTACTTTATGTTAAAGGCAAGAAATGTAAGTTTAGATAACACTATATTGACAGTTTGCAAATGAATTGTATCATTTATTAATTACAAAGGCAGTGTGCTATAGCACTTCACAAAACTTTCTTCTGCTTCTTACTGTGTATTTTTATAGTTAATTTTTCACGTATCTATATATTTTATTTTTTTATTTTTTTATTTTTTGAGATGGAGTCTCGCTCTGTCTCCCGGGCTGGAGTGCAGTGGCCTGATCTCTGCTCACTGCAACCTCCACCTTCTGGGTTCAAGCGATTCTCCTGCCTCAGCCTCCTGAGTAGCTGGGATTACAAGTGCCCGCCACCACGCCTGGCACATTTTTGTATTTTAGTAGAGATGGGGTTTCGCCACATTGGCCAGGCTGGTCTCGAACTCCTGACCTCAGGTGATCCACCTGCCTCTGCCTCCCAAAGTGCTGGGATTACAGTCATGAGCCACCGCGCCCAGCCAGTTTTTCATATTTATTTTGAAGACCATTTGATGTATTTTACTCAGATTACCTCATTACCTCTAAGAAACCTCTGATGGTGATATTGATGATCTAATATATGACAGATCCTGGGTCATTATTATTTCATTTAATGGTTGTATATATAGACCAAGAGGGAATTTGAATATTGATTCAGGGAATGGCTAGTAACGGTGATTTATGAACAAAGGATCCAGTGCAGTGAGCCAAACATAAGATTGCATCTTATGAGTGAGCCACGTTGAGTTTTTTTCTGTTATACTTACCCGAATGATGATTAGTCCATAATCTTGTAGATGTTAATATTAAAACATTTGTTCCATGACTATTAAAGTTGCATTGCTAGTTATATTGGAGGAAATATTTATATATTTCTTCTTTGACTTACTATGAACAACTTCTGTAGTAGTTTGGTTGATAAAATTTATCAGTGTAGAGTAATTAGTTAACTTATATAATTTAGGCACTTTAGTAATATAAATGATTAAATTAAGATAGCTCAACTGGAAATAGTAAAAATTAAGTTAATATTTAGCTGTTATTACCTAAGGGATGTTTTGCTCACGTAAACATTTTAAAAATCAACTCACTGTTCTTTTGGTGTTTCTTCACTTTCATATCTCAAGATGATTTTGTTCTGTATTCATTTTTTTATTCTAAAAAAAAGATAGTAAAATAAGTTTATCTGGTCTACATAATTAGTAACAGTAGTGATTTTAGAACATGGGCTTATTTCTCAGTCCTTCTGCTTGCTTACTTTCCTTGAGTAGGTTAAGTTTTCTGCTTTTAAGATAAAATGGTTATATTTCTTAAGGTTGTTGGGAAAATTACATGAAAGAGTAAGCACACTGTTATCTATTTAGTTTAGCTGTAATTTTTTTGGGAGCCTAACTGTGTGCAAGGCAGTTACAGGTTTTTGTTAGGACGAGTTATTTTTAAAGTACAGTGTAATCTCCCTGTGGATGAGAAATTTTGTTTCTTTTTTTCCTCAGTACACAACATATGTAATAGTTGCTCAGTAAATATTTGTTGAAGGAATAATTTGGTGAATAGTGGAAAGAATGGCTTTCTAGTTAGCCTTGATTGGGATCTAAGCCCTGCTACTTATTAGCTGAGTAATTTCAGTTGAGTTATTTTACCTCTCGGAGCCTCAGATTTCTGACCTTTATAATACTGATCTTGCTTTTTTGGTAAGGATTAGTGATACGTGTCTGATACAGTATTTCAGACAACACAGAAGTTAGCTTTTTCCCAATTTAAGGTAAAGAAAAAGTTATTTTTAAATGGCAGTCCTCTCCAATTTTAAGACATTGTATTTTCTCTGAACTTTCTTTTTTCTTCTTTTTGATATGGAGTCTCACTGTGTCACCCAGGCTGGAGTGCAGCGGCACGATCTCGGCTCACTGCAACCTCCACCTCTCGGGTTCAAGCAATTCTCCTTCCGCAGCCTCCTATGTAGCTGGGATTACAGGCACGCACCACCACGCCCAGCTAATTTTTTGTGTATTTTTAGTAGAGACGGGGTTTCACCATATTGGTCAGGCTGGTCTCGAACTCCTGACCTCGAGATCCGTCCGCCTTGGCCTCCCAAAGTTCTGGGATTACAGGAGTGAGCCACCGTGCCCGGCCTGAACTTTCTAATAGTCTAGAGTCCTCATGCAATTTTTTTGAATTGAATTACAATTACCATGACTAGAAATATTTCCTGAGTGTCTACTATGTCTGCGAAACGAAGAAATTTTAGTAAAGGGTAAGACCAATGATGAATATTAAGGGGACTTTTGTATAAATAGTTTAATTAATGTCCTCTAGACTTGATAGCAGTGCCTGCAGAAAGAAGATGAAGAAAGAGGGTGGTGACTAGTGGCTGGCCACGTGGTTTTAAAATCTCTGTGAGCATTGCTGGCCCCAGCCCTATCCATGTGAAGAAAAGAAAATAAACTCAAACCCCAAAGAATGCTGAATGTCTGAAGCTTCTAAGAAAGCCTTTCTGATTAGGGATAGCAAGGGCTTGCTTAGCTGACTTACTGAAGGAAAACTCCCAGGGGTAATGATGTGTTCTCTGATGTTAAGAAGGGGGAAATCTAGTCTGTAAAGATTACACATAAAATATTTCTGAAAAGTGAATAACCTGATTGAGGTTCAGCTGAAGTGAAATAAAACTGTAATTTATTTTTTCATTTTCTAAGCCTTTGCATAGAAAATGAAAAGGCAGAGTTGGGTTAGTGTCATCCTTTTTTGTGTTTATTTGTTTTGGTAAAATACAGAAAAGCGACTTTTGTTAGTAAATTCTGTCTCATAATGATTATAATTTTATGATGCAAATAAGATCCAAGACTGATTTTGTAAAGCTAACTTCAGTTTTCATTTAGAGTTGACATATATTTAGTACATAGAATTTAGGCTTACCTAAAACATTAATGTTTCATTTTACACAGCATTAGTGCATAATAACAAGGATGGGTGACTTTGGTAGTTCTCATGCTTAGCTGGCTCTTTTCTTTTCTTGTTCTCTTCGTGCTTATAATTGTTTTGGGCTTAATATCCAGTGTTCGCAGTAGTTCACTGTCCATGAGTAGAAACCAAAAATAAAGCTTTAGATAGAACTTCTTATGGTGGCTTTGCCCCTAGTGGAATATCAACATTAGTTAACCAGTTTTAGAAAATTGTAGTTTAATTTTCTTTTGCCCTTATTAATTTGAAACGTGTTATACTCTCTTTCAATGATGCTTATTAATAAACATTTTATTTTTTCTATATTTGTTAAATAAGCCTCATCACATAATAAGGCTAGATGTGATTTCCTGGTAATGTAATGTAAATATGTGACTTAAAATTAGTTAGCGGTGTTGTCCTTTTAAGTAATTTTGCTGACAGTTTTAGGCACGGGATATTTAATGCAGCTGATAAATGGAAGCAGGTTACTGTCTGAAAGACTACAGCTGACTGTACATTGCATGTAGTGTATAGAACGTTGAGGGCTGTTGGGACATACACAGCTGAAGCATATTCCTGGAAGTCACTGCTCAGCTTTGGAAGGTTTGGTAGTAATGATGCATTAATTGACTTTTTACATGACAGAGTAATAGGATACTTAGATCAAAAAACTGACAGAGGTTTGATAGACAATGGTTTGTGGTTTATAGGAACAAGATTAGGATGAAATTGTTTGAATCTTATTTGAAGAATAAGGAAAAAGCAGAGGTGGGAGTAGGTTGTATGTTAGAAGTGGTTTGGATTTTTGAAAGTCATAGTCATTTATAGTTTAAGTAGAAATCTGTTGTATCTTGTTTTACTAAGAAATGAACTATTACGTAGCAAGCATTACCAGGAGCTTCACCACGCACTACACCTCTACTCTCCCAGTTCCTCCCCCACTTCATCCTAAGCTCTTTGATGTTCTTGGAAAAAGGTTTTCTAAAAATCAAAAGAAAGTTATTAATGTGGGAATCATTTGAAGTAATCTTTTCTGTTTGTTGAAAGGAAATTTAATAGACCTTTTCTGGTTTTGTTACTTGTTTTTGTTTTGCTTTGTGAAATGCTGTTATTGAGCCTTTTGCAGTTACAGAATTTGAAGGACAAAGGTTAGCTGTTATCTATGCCAGTGGTTTGGCTCCAATATGATTTAGAAGGAATGCCTTCTTGGGATTAGTGTCATGATATTTGATTATTTATTCGTTCTATGCTTAGCTGATTGTGGTTTGTTAGGTATTTCAACTTTCATTAACATTTGTTTAATGGAAGGTTGTTTAAAACTTGGGTCACAGCAGTAAAATCTTTTGATTTAGTTTCCAAATTGCACTTAAAGCTTGAGGTTTTGGAAATAATTTTATTTGATGTAAAAGCGATTGGGCACAGGTTGTAGAATGATAAAAATAAATTTGATTTTTGTTTTACTTATTCAGTACACAGGCAGATTGACTTAAGCTTTATTTTCATAAAAGAAGCCATGATTTTATACATTCTAGAACCTGTTTCCATTTGTCAGAAACAACCACTTACACTAAGTCTCATGACTGAATGATATGTATTTTTAAAATTGTGTTTCACATTCTCAAACCTTCAGAATACACTGAATTTTTAGTATATAAAAATTTTCATAAGGTATTCTTTCCTGGCCAAAGACCACAATAGAGGTCTTGATTGTGTGGTTTCCTCTTCCTTTTTCCCTTCACGAACAGAGGTTTTCCTATCTTGGCAGCTGTTTCCTACAAAGCAGTCATCAGTCCCTGATTTCTTCCTTCCTCCTCCTTCCCACAAACAAGGGCTCTTTGAATAGTGGATGACTGAAGACAGACTGATCTTGGATCACTTTAAGAAAGTGGAAATGTGTGCAAGAGTTGAGCATGTGGGCAAGCTGCCTGTAGGCACTAGCTTATTCAAATCAAACAATGAAGACTTGGACAGTAAAAATTCTTTGCTTGGAATCTAGAGTGGTCCAAAGGCTGACTTAATTTTACTTGCAGCACTTCATCTATGTGTTTGAATTATTCTGATTGCTTGATCAGATCATCGAACAGACTGTAAGAATATAAGAAATTGTTCATTGATGGCCTTTTAAATGTGACAAGCCATGAGATTATCTGACTTTTTAAAATGCTTTATATAGAATAATTTTCAGTTTTAAGGCGGGCACATTGCTACAGCAGTTGTAAACTTCAGGTTCACTTTTGGTTTTGGTTACCTTTGAATAGTCTATGGGAGCTCAGAGTGAAAAATGTACAGAGCCAGCCAGCTAGTTTTGCAGGGATGTGTGCCATGTGTCTCCATCAGATTAATTTTGGATACATCATTCTTCTTTTTGAGGAAGTTTGCGTTTTCCTTTGTTTCTTTGGACAGATAAGCATCTGAGCTGTTCTTAAATGGCATAATACTGATGTTGGTGATGCCTCCCTCTCCCCTGTGTCTTCAGTGCTTTCAGAGAGAGCTAAAACTTGGGCCAATTCTGGATCATAGAGGGATCCTTAGGGAAGCATTTACATCTCTGAAACTATGGGCCTGAATGATTTCAGATTAATTTCTTACATTATTTTTGTTGTGTTCTTAATAAAGCAAGACAGTACCTTTATAGGTAATAAGTGTTTCAAACCATTTAACATCTGCCTGCTTTTCCATTCAGGTTACATTATAATGAACTGATAGTAGAATGTAGTGTACTGCTAATAGCATCCCGTGTGATATGCTACATGAAGCATGTAGTAAATGCATAGTAGGTCAGATGATGTGCAAGAACTCAAAGGTTATCGGGAAAATTTTGTTTTCTAAATTTTCTCTATGGTTTAGTGACAGCATTGAAATGATGTAATGAGTTTGTTTTACTGAGTTATGTATGCAACCTCAGAAAGGGAGGGAAGAGTTCCCTCACTGCTGCACTTTGTAAAACTCTTTAGTTGCAGCAGGTTAAGGATGACTGGAGAAAACTTGGTGTAAGAGTATTATTTAGAATAAAATAATAGGAAACGAACATGAAGAAACTGTAAGATGTTCCTTTAACAGAAAAGTTTGTAATTTCCTTTCTCTCAGAGGCTAAATGAGGAGGCTGGATATATTTGGGAAATGCCTTCATTTTATGTGCATTATAAGGCTAATGTTAGCTGTGATTCCTCACACGACCTCAGAAAGAAGTAAAACACTCAGACAGAACCCAGCAAATGACCTCTGGTCTCATGTGATCCTAGAAGCCGAGAAATACTAAGTCATACTCCTGAAGTTTTTGTACACTCTCCAGTTTGGAGAACTGGATCCATAGGGGCTATGAATACCTAGCAGTCAGGGAAATAAGTTTGATTTGGTGATTAGGAATGTGGCATTTTCAGAATCCCTTTGTATGTGGCATTATTTTGCCACGTACAAATTTTGGCAATTTGACTGTCAAAAAGGCAGTCAACCTTTTTGGGCTTTTGACTGTTTTCAGAATGTAAGATTCAGATATCCAGTGTATAGGAGCAGCTTCCATAGTGGACATAGAATCAAAATATGTTTTATATTCAGGAGAGAGAGAGAGGAACGGAGAGAGAGAATTGTTTTGTTATGTAGAAAGACCATAGAGTAAGTGATGGATTTGTTTGTTTTTCAGATATGAAGATCAATGATGCAGACTGATGGTTTTGATGAAGCTGGGCATTTATAACTAGATTCATTAAGGAATACAAAGAAAATATTTAAAGGGATCAATAATGGTGTCTTCTGGTTGCAGAATGCGAAGTCTGTGGTTTATCATTGTAATCAGCTTCTTACCGAATATAGAAGGTAAGATCCAGTTTACATTTTGTTTTTTAAATCCAGGAGAACTTGAACTATATAATCTTCTTGATATGGAAGTACCTAGAATATTTATTTATTATTTTAAAAATATGTGTTAAAATTATTTCCTGAATATTGAATTATTAGGTGGTTGAGTTCTTTTGATAACACAGATATGATATAGAAAGTGCTAGATATGTGAATTTATATTTTATGTGCATTTATGAAATATAACCATTCTAAGTAATCCTGAGGGAACTAAATGAAAGCTCTGTTTTGGTATACATTTTACATTTATTCACTACATTTATTTTAGTAAAATGGAAAGTATTTTGTGGAAACTTTTATCTTTAGTTACATTTGCTTACGTGTGTGCATAATTCTAAAACTCCTAAGTTAAAATATTTAGTCTTTTATGAAAACTTACATTTTAATAATAGTTCATCTTTTTATGTTGTTTATATCTTTAGCTATATATGTGTGTGTATATGTATATTCTTTGTAATGTTAAATTTGCAGAAATATAACTATTTCTTTGTGCTTAAAAATAGATGTGGAATTTTTCTTAAGTACTATTGCATTAAACATTTTTTAAATCTAGGAATAGTAATGAGTGTATTTTTCAAGACAGACCTGATTTTTAAAGAAATAAATATACTTTTGAAGCCTAATGAAATAATTGGAACCATTATTTATTAACTATATAGATTTCTGGTATCCATTGTTTTCTAAGTCTTAAATATTATTTCCATATGAGAACAACACACATGCAGGTGTTTTTTAGAGCAGGCTAGAAGTTAAGCCTGCTCTAAGGATGGAGCTAAGATGTATAAATTTTATAGCTAGTTGATAGTGGCAATTATTGGCGTGAAAATGTATTAATCTTGTAAAGTTTGTGAAGGGTATAAAATCTCTGAGAAATGCATATAAATTATAATGGATTTTAGAAAATTCCTATTATTCTTGAAAAAATGTTTAAGAATTAAACAATTGATTTTATATGTACTTTTAAGTGATCTCACTTATACCTATTAAAATGATAGGTGGAGAAGGGGCATACTGTCAACTAATAGAAGTGTATTATTCCATTGTCTTTGTAATAAGCTTCAAAATGTTAACATTTTAATTTTGCTGAAAGAATTTTACTTGAATTGCTTGTTCCAAAGTTATATTTTATCATGTTCTCCTTGTCCCTCCAGTCCCCTACATTCAGTATATTGATATAATGTAATATAATTTAAATAAATAACAATTTTAGAAATACTTAAAATAAGAGTTTCTGTATTCAGAAAGTAAATAGTGTTCACTTGGATTTAAGTCACACTTGGAAGTTACAATCTTTGGGTTAATATTTTATTTTCAGATGACATTGCTCTTTGCTTTAGAATTGAAGATGCATCATATCTAACATCATATGTAATCCGTGTGAATGAATAATACTATCATGATAAACAGTGAACAGGAATTGTGTTTAGTAATATAAATTTCTGGCTTGGATTGTTGTGAAAATCTTGTGTGTAGTCTGATGATTTTACATCTCGTTTTTGGGGAAAAAAACCTAACTGAATTCCTGCTGTTAGGTTTGAATGTTTTTATACATTTAAAAAAGATTCCAGGTGTGGACCAATGGCTCATTAGTCCACATAATGAAAAAATTTCTAATCAAGTTAGAGATCACTTTGCTTGCACAGTAGCTTAACTCAGTGGGGGTCTAGCAAACAGAGACTTTTTTCATGAGATACTGCAGCTTTATTTTCAGTGTCATCTATCAGGTCAGGATTCATATCTGCTGTTAGGAGAAATTTCATTTTTGGCTCATCAGGTCAGGGGGTATTGCTTCTGAAGCACTTCCCTCCTACGGGTAAAAAGAACCTGGGACGAACCCATACTGCTAACTGCTAATTGTAAGAGTATACACAGTTAATACACACTGTTAGAACATTGATCCAGTATTGCATGGGTTTGTCTTAGAAAGTCTTACATGACATGATAGTCCTTTATTGCCAGAAAGCAGATAATGCTCTGTGAACATCTATAGAGAAAGCCAATCAACGTTAGGTAAGAAGGCATAGGAAGGCAGATATGAATTTAACCTTCAGCCATTGAGTTTCTTTTGGGCCCTTACATGATTGTAACCTTTTAACATCTTACACAGTTTAGTTCTTTTTATACCAGTTTCTAGGTTCTTGCAGGTAAACTCAGATAAATTTTCCTGAGTGGTTTCTTCCCTTTTTCCTCGTTTATTGAGTGACTAAATTGAGCTGCATGCTTAGGATTCAAAAATACACAAGGAAAAATAATGCATAAGGCACAGTTCTTTTTTTGTTTATTTTTTATTTTCCCATAAGTTATTGGGGCACAGGTGGTATTTGATTACATGAGTAAGTTCTTTAGTGGTGATTTTTGAGATCCTGGTGCACCCATCACCCGAGCAGTACACACTGCACCATATATGTTGTCTTTTATCCCTTGCCCCGCTCCCACTCTTCCCCCCAAGTCCCCAAAGTCCATTGTATTATTCTTATGCCTTTGTGTCCTCATAGCTTAGCTCCTACATATCAGTGAGAACATGGGATGTTTGGTTTTCCATTCCTGAGTTACTTCACTTAGAATAATAGTCTCCAGTCTCATCCAGGTCACTGCAAATGCTGTTAATTCATTCCTTTTTATGGCTGAGTAGTATTCCATCACATATATATATGTAATATATATAATATAATATAATATAATATATAAAATATATATATATAATATATGTAAAATATGTACAATATATAATATATAATACATTATATAATATATATTATAATATATATTATAATATATATTATATATATTATAATATATATTATATATTATGATATATATTATAATATATATTATATATTATTATATACAATATTAAATATATATTATATATTACATAATATATAATTTATATATTATGTAATATATATATAAATACACACACACACACACACACACACACACATTACAGTTCCTTTATCCACTCGTTGATTGATGGGCATTTAGGTTGGTTCCACGATTTTGCAGTTGTGATGCTGTAACCATGCATGAAGGCACGACTCTTACTCTTGAGAAGCTCATGGTCTTGTGCAGGGATTGAAACCTTAAATACCTGTTGGTGCCTTGAGAACATTCGACTTGAGGTCAGACAAGAAAGTGCTTGTCAGAGGACCTGTGATTACCATTCCACTATTTAGCCTGGTTTTTCCGGTCTTCTGACTTTCAGTAGAAATCAAACATTAGGATTTTTAAGTAATGGCAACTAATTAAGATTTTGTTTAAAAAAACAAGCGTGTATATCATAGAATAGCCATGGGTTATGCCTTTCTTTTTAGATCTTTTTTTTCCTCCTGTTACACTTGTATTTTACCTTGGTACATGATTTTAAAGGCTTCACATAATTTTGGATTTGCTTTGCGTCGGTACACAATGAGACATACATTTCCAAATTCATAAGGACTTACTCTGTGTTCAGGCAAACATAAATGTCATATTTTGTGTACACACAAAGGGGCAAATCACTAAGCATTTTTAAAGTTTGAACATGGCAAAAGCTAATTATACAAAGGTTTAATTGTTATATCTACCTATCTCTATTTTGAATCAAGTCTTACCCATTAAAATTTACCTGTTTCTGTAAAATAGGATTAATATTTTACATATTCGCTAAGCCTTTCCTACAACGTATTTGGGGAAAATTATATTTAGAATTTCCAAATAAAAATGATTTTATATAGACCAAACTTGCAAAATATTTTGTAAATTTTTCTTACAATTGATTTTATTTCTAGAGAACTAATCTCAGATTCTTGAAAAGTCAGTTTTGTTGAGAGACTGGTATGCTTTGATTCTTTTGGCCAGTTTTTATAAGCATAGTATCCACTGTGGAATCATGTATCAGTAAGTAGAAAGTAAATTGAATTTTTGTGTCCTAGAGAATTAAATTATGCTATATAATGGAGCCTTGGCAAGCATAAGTTAGACACATGAAGGCTTGCTCAAGTGACAAGTTACAAATAATAGTACTTCTTCAGCAAAATCAGTAATACAGATTTCAGGTTGAATTCTTTATGCAGTGAATATGTAATTAGATTTTATTTGTCAAAATTTTACTTAATTACCTCAAATTACATTGTTGCTTATCCTTATTTCAAAGAAAAATGTTACGCCAGGTATAAATGTGAGACATGCCAGAATCAGCTTTATGTATTTATTTTATATAAATCAAGAAAATATAACAGTTATAGAAATAGTTTCTTGCCAGTTTTTACTGTACTTTTAAGTTCCCTAAGTACATTTTATAATGACTTGAGTTAATGTTATCTCTCTAAAAAGTATGTGTCTGTAGGGTCTTTTCACTATTTGGGTAGAAGAAAAAAAGGCAGATTTAGGGGTTAAATATGAAATAGTGAAAACTGTTTCTGGCATATAGATATTTCCTTCAGAATGGTCTGAATTTGGTGGAATGCTTAGTAACTTTATTCTCCAAGGTTAAATTTAAGAAAGAGTAACATAATTCAGACTACTGTATTCATTCCTCCTTTTTTCTTTCATTCTTTGATTTACACATGCATATAACAAAATCTGTACATATATACACATAGTTGTGTATGTGCATGCACATACACGCACACACACACAACATGCAGTATGCTAGTTTCACAAGGGCAGGGATATTTTGTTGTTGTTCATTGATGTCTTCAAGTGCCTGAACAATGCCTGGCTTATAGTAAGCACTCAATCCATAGCTGTCACATAAATAGAATAAATCTTTGAAGAGGTTCATAGTCTGTATAATGAGGGAAAAGACAATGAGCAGTTGTAATAAGAGTGTGATAAGTGCCTAATAATGATATTCACAGAGGCATTGGGATGAGCGATAGTTGGATGGTTGCATGTATGTTAGGAAATTCTTGTAGTTGGAAGTGATGATACAGCAGAATCACCTGGAAGATCTGCGGTGGGGCCCAAGCATTAGTTAACATTGCTGACAAATTGCAGGGTGATGCTGATGGTGTTGCTCAGCATCACACTATAAAAGCCACTGCGTATTGTATGTGCTTAGGGGTGGTTGTGGTGAGGGTAGGGGTGCATGGGTGTAGACATGGTACAACTTTTTCAAAAGTATTTTTGGAAAAAATGATGAGATGATTGATCATGATTCAGAAGTTAGTAACCATTTGTTTCTTGGGAGTTAGTGTCTGTTTCTTTGCAGATTGTTCTTTATTTCCCTGATTAGGCTTCTTGGGAATAATTTTAGTCTTCAGAAGAGGATTCTTTTTGTTTTTGTGCTTTTTTTTTTTTTTTGAGATGGAGTCTCTCTCTGGCTCCCAGGCCGGAGTGCAATGGGATGATCTTGGCTCACTGAAACCTCCACCTCCCAGGTTCAAGGGATTCTCCTGCCTCAGCCTCCCAAGTAGCTGGGATTACAGGCACCTGCCACCATGCCTGGCTAACTTTTGTATTTTTAGTAGAGACGGGGTTTCACCATATTGGCCAGGCTGGTCCCTAATTCTTGACCTTGTGATCCACCCACCTTGGCCTCCCAAAGGACTGGGATTACATGCGTGAGCCACCGTGCCCGGCCTTTTTTGCTCTTTTCAACAGTATACTCAGAAAAACATTTTGAAAAATTTACACCAAATTGGAAAAAAACATATTTTTCCTGTTAGGGATAAATGCTCTGTTTAGTAGAGCTCTTAAAACTCTTGTTTCAGTTTGTCTCTTTCACTCTAATACCCTGGTTCTTTTCTTGTTGAGAATAACTACATGGCCAATGCTATGATAACACTGAATCGACTTACTGTGGGGATTTCAGATTTCCCAGTCTAACAAAATTGACTACTTTTGTTCATTTCAGTATATTTGATTAGTTGAAGTCTAGGAGGTAAATTTTCAGCAAGATACTTGGGGATTTGGCTGTAAACCTAATGGGAGTCACAACTCCCATTAAATTAATAGGAATTGTGTATTTGTGCCTGCTGCATAGCAAATGTAACTTTATTTTCTAAATTCACAAATTATGTAAACTAACACCCATCTAAAGCAATGAATTTTTAAAAAATTACTATTATTATTTTTTGAGACGGTGTCTTGCTGTGTTGCTCAGGTGGAGTGCAGTGGTGCAGTCTCAGCTCACTGCAACCTCAGCCTCCTGGGTTCAAACGATTCTCCTGCCTCAGCCTCCCAAGTAACTGGGAGTACAGGCACCCACCACCACGCCTGGCTAATTTTTGTATTTTTAATAGACACGGGGTTTCACCATGTTGGTCAGGCTGGTCTCAAACTCCTGACCTTGTGATCTACTTGCCTTGGCCTCCCAAAGTGCTGAGATTACAAGCGTGAACCACTGCGCCCTGCCAAAAAAATGATTTTATTTAAGAAAATACTTAACTGTATTGCTCTTAGGACACTTTAGATATTCTTTATTTTGTTTCATGAGTATATTGTAATTTGATTGCAGCAGCTTTCTTCTCCATAGGTAGCGATAATTCAGTTTTAAAAATATAAATCTTAATGCCTTTACGAATTGTATGACGTTGTTTTCTTCTCTTGCAAAAATCAAATTATTATAGTATTACTATCAGCATTCAAGATGAAGGTAAATATGTTCCAAATGTGACTCAAAAGTTGGCAAAAATAAAATTAAGCTTAATCGGATACACCGGCATCTTTTCAAAAGTTAATTTGAATTATACTTTGGTCATCTTATATACCAATATTTAGTGTCAGAATATGCCATGTTTCATAAATGAAGATAAAGTTCAAGTGCTTGATTGTCGACTTTTTTTTCTTCCCACTTTTCCTTATGCTTTCTTCTTGATTCCATCCTCTTGTCTCTTTTTCATTTGTGGAAAAAGTTTGTTTATCCACACTCTTTGTTGAGTCATCAATAGGTCTGTTGTTGGCGGAAAAAGTATTGCAAATGTGTGTAATTCACAACAGTCATCCAGCAGACCTCAAAAATGTTATATTGCGTGGCTGTTTAATTTCTGTAAACCTCCATTTTCTGACAGAAAAGACCATATCAAATATTTAGTAAATAAATTTGTTTTTAAATAATAATTTGCTAAAAGTAAAAAGGTTATTAGCTTGTGCATACTAGAGTAAATTTTAGAAATACTGATTTTACATGCATATTAGGCATTTACACAGTTATTTTTTATAATTTGAAAGAACCAATAGTGTATTGCAGGTAGTTTAATTAAAAGCACAGGAGGCATTTAAAGCACCTTAATTTTGTGGAACTGTAATTCTGTTAGTTTCTCATTACTCATTAATTTCAGCATTGAAGCTCTTCATTTTTTGAATTAATACACTTTTTAATTTTTTAATATACTATAGCTTGTGATATTAGAGAATAAGATAAGTGATTGAACACATCCGAAGAACACATCTGACGACTATTGTAGAACGTGCTGTGTCTCAAAAAACTGATTTATCTGCCATATTAAGTGAGTGTCTTACTAAAACATATGCTTGATACCCCATGGTACTCTATTTTCTTTTCCCCTCCTCTGCAAGACAAAGAATGACATATGACAGCCATGCAGGCAACACATATTAGACATCAATTTGGATTAGTAAATATCTCATGGCATCTTTCAACCCTGTTCCTGAACTCCTTTTGTCAACTTGACAGAAGTGATTCCAGGAGAATACCTAGTCCCAGCCTTGGGATCTCCTGGCTAAAATGTAAAGCTGAGAAGGGAATACGTATCAGCACTTCAGGAAGCAGAAACAACATTTATAATCTCTTCTTATCAGCATGGGACTCTCCTGAGTTTGACTTTTATGTCTGCCATAATTCTTGCTTTGAGGGCTTATTTTTCTTAAACGTTTTTTTCTTCTGATTTTGAATGTATATATCTTCATGAGAAAAGAGAAAATTTAAAAAATTAAGATAAAACTTTTAGAAGGTTCATAATTCTGTGACTTTCTTATGCCGCAGCACATTTCTTTTCTGTTTTTCCACCTATACATATACTTCATATGGATAAAGCCAAATTATGTATAAATACAAAATTAGGTTATTCATCTACATATACTCTTATATTCATATTTTCACTTTTAATTATCAGAAACAGTATTACTATGCCATTACATATTTAGATAATGAATGTTAACAGATGCATAGTAATTTAATTATACAAATTTAATACAAATTATTTAATCCTCCTTTTCTACTTGCCAGCCATTTGTACTTAATTTCTTTCAAGTATAAGTAAAATACATATCTATATAATTATTTTTCCTTCACAACTGGTTATTTCCTGAGGATAGAATTCTATAATTCTGATAATTGTACTGGAGATATAGACATCTTTCAAATTGGCTTTTTTGAAGGGTTAAATGTATGTGCACACATTGGCGACCAGTATATAAATCCATGCACTTTACCAGCAATGATTTTAAATTTTAAAAAGAATTAACACTTGGATTTGTAAAAAAGGGTATCTGATTATAAATTAAATTTGTAATTTGGGGGATACTTCTGAGGACAAAAACTTTTTTGTAGATTAATTTATGGTTAGTTGTCATTTTGATATGAACTTTTTGTTGGCACTGCTTTTGCCAACTTTCCTGTTTGCATTGCTAATACTTTCCTTATTTTTTTTTTTTACGATTTATTGATAATCCCCTATTTTCATTTTTATTATAAAAACCTATTTGTTTGCCTTTTAGATTAATTTACACTGTTTAAAATTTTTAATGAAAACTTCAAATAGAAGAGAGAAATTTGTAGTATAACACTAATCGCAGGTTTAACAATTGTCAAAATATTGTTACATTTGCATTGTTGCACTCTTTCTTCTTCTTTCCTTTTTGTTATATTGCTATTTTCTTTTGTGAGACCTTCCATTATTTTATGCTTAAAAATGTATATCTTGATCTCAGTTAAATATTTATTCGCTTACATTTCCCTGTAGCTCTTAAATTTTTTATTTAAATTTTGAATCCATCAGGAATTAACGTTTTTATAAGGTGAAATCTAAGGTCTTTGATCATTTAATTTAAAATCAAGTGAACTAACATTAAACCAACTGGTAAGAATTAAATTTTAACCAACACAGTAGTTGAAGTTGGAACATAGCCAAATTAAAAATGGATGATGGATGATAGTTGAAGAAACAAAAAAGAGAATAGAAATAAACACTGTTTATATCTACACAGATTGAATTGTGAATGAAAATGTCACTGTTCTGAATCCAGTAATATATCAGTGTTCTTCTCTACTTAAATGATTTTTGTATCCCATGTATTTAATAAAGTTTATTTTTAAGAGTTTTTATGTTGTTAAACAGCCGAGAGAAGCAAAAGCATGACTGTAGAGATAGATTAAAATATCCCACCATGAAGATGAAGTTCTGCATTTTAGGAATTTTGGAGTTTCAAGAAACATAAAGAATTTCCTGGAAAAAAAGAAGGGATTCATATGAAGCCTGGTTAAGTTTTGCACCGGGATTTAATCTAAAAAAAGGATCCAAGTAAAATTCTTATTTTGTTGCATATTTACAGGGTGCGTCTTACTATTCCTGTACCCATCTCTTTGTATCTAATTGTTGTGTGTTTGTGTGTGTGTATTAATCGTTAATTAGTTCTCTTTTCCCTTACTGATTCTTCTTTTTCTCTTTGTAGTACTAAAATCTAAGCCAGGTGGTAGATACGCCTATATGAAGTTCAGGCTTTGGTTAGGGGCGATACAGTAGGTTAATACAAGTCAGAGACTTCCTTATGTTAGTTACACATTACAATAGAAAGCCTGTTGGATTTGAAGAGGCCACTTTTATATGGTAGAATGCTGTGATGAGGTGATGTTGACAGGCTTTTTAAAAAGTTGATAAGTAAAGTGAAGGAGACAGGTGCTGTAGGTTAAGTTTATTTTCTTGTATAAGGAAAGTTTTTTTTTTTTTTTTTTTACAGTTTTCTTGTTTGGTTGCTTTTGGTAGATATGTTGAATACCTGAACATTTCTCCAGTTGGAAGGAAGGGAAATGGAACCCATTGCACTGGTAGGAAGGCTCATTCAGGGAAGTAAAGAATGTGTATTAGGATCCAGAGAGAGGAAAGATTCAGGAAGAGATGTGTACAGCCGCAGAAGAAAGATGACGGAGGTCATGCTGGGCTGTAAACATCTTATTTATCTAGAATAGTGCCCCTCAAAAGTTAATGTGCATATAAATCACTCAGGGATCTTGTGAAAATGTAGATTCTTGCTTCGGTAATCTGGGATGGACCTTCTGAGTCTGCATTTCTAATAAGCTCCCAGGTGATGCTGAGCTTGCTGGTCTGTAAGAGAATGTCTGTATTAGGGAGTTTTGGTTATTAAAATGTTTAGTCTAGAAAATGAGATTTTACATGACAGTGACTTCCGCTGCTAAAAATCGAGATTTGTTTTAAACCCAAACAACCATAGTTGAAATATAGAAATAACATCACTTTCAGTTGTATAACTCATTTTATTAAAAAAGGAACTAAGCTACCTTGAAACTTTACTGAACATTTTTATATTTTGTTGCACTTCTAATCCTATTTTATATGCTTTCTATTGACCTTTTATCTGGTGAGTTGCTTTGAAAAATCCCTGAGTAACAATGCAGCCTGACCGTTTCTCCCTAATATTTCCCTCTATTCCCTATTGATCTGTCCTACTTTCATTCTATCATACACAGAAACAGTGTTTTTAACAGCATTTTAATACAAATGTTTTATTATTTAAAGTAACACTATAAAGTCATGTAATGCAAAGTGTATGTTTATCTTATTTAGAAAGTTTATTTTTATTATACTAATTTTTCAAAGTCAACATATTTAATCAACTAATAATTGTTGTTTTTACCTAAGTATTAATTCCTTGACTTATCAGCACCATAAGAGTATAGGATGGAAGTAGTTGATTGTTAACTGGTCATTAAAAATGGCTAAATATATTTTATCTGCCTAAGGTTATCTAGTGATTTTTCCACTTTTTAGTATCGTATATAATCAGAGATTTTCTTCTTCTTAGTGGACACAATCTCCTTTTCCCTTTTCTTTCAGAGGCAAAGATATAGGGTACTGATATGATTTGTTTTAATTTTATGATAATACCAATTATGAAGTAAATTTATTTCTTAATGAAGTTTATTAGACTCTTCAGGCTCTTAAACCTCTCAAAAGTAAGTTAGTAGCAAATTTTAAATATGGAGAGTTCTATCTAGGTACCTGAGAGGTCGAAGTATTTTTATTTTGATTTTTTTGTTGGAATTAAAGAATTTTGGACTTTGAATCACAGCTTGGATATTAATAGCGTAGAATTTTTCATTTTACAGATGAAGAAACTAAGGCCTGCAGATTGTTCCTTTGTCAAACTCTACTTAACTGCCAGTCCAGTTTTCTTGCTGTAGAACTTTATATTTAGCTTCAGATCATTAGTATATTTTCCTATCTCAGCAGGCTGTTACTCAAGAATATTTAAAGTATACTTTATATTGCTTAACATTGCATTACTTAATGGTAATTATCAAAAGAGCTAATTATGTCACAGTTTTCTTAATGTTTATTACCATTTTAGATGAAAAATTATGTTAAGATTTACTTTGTTTTTTAGTGAAAATTATGTATGGTACAGGAGGACCAATCATGCTAACACTTCAACTTTCAAATAGTCTTCCAAAGTTTACAGCCATAAGCATATATTTTTTAAAAAGCACAATTTATCTTTGAAGTTACCAGGTATTGCTGAGAACCATTAACTGTCAGAACACTGAAAACCTGTAACAATTATAACAAGAATTGTAACTCTTACTATGTTTAGTTATCAGTCCACACAGATTATCAGTCATCATTAAAACAGTTTAAAGGCATACTCCTCCTGAGCCCCTCCTTCAGGTATGTGTTTTGGACATTATCTTTTCCCTTTTGTTTGCTTACAACAGGAAGCTCGTTTAATCCTTTGCTTTGTTTTAGAGTTAAGCAAATAGCAACCATCCCTGTTAGCTTTCAAAAGCTCTTACTTTTGTTGCATTAATGGCACTCACTGTAGATTGTGTGATCTTGCTTTATTTACCAGAAAGCTTGCCTTTGAGAGCTGTCACTCCATTCTTTCAACAGTGTTGTTAATTGACTGATAGCACTGATTGAGTGGAAAACCTTCAGTGACAAAAGACTGGATATAGGTGTGAGTCCATTTGAAAGGCTGGTGAATCTTTGCTTCTTAATCCCATTTCTGTTTGCACTGAAATACTAAATACAGCCTAGAAGAACAAAGTATATTTAAAAGCATTCAGAAATGTTAAGCAACAATAAAACCCCGTAACCATTTAAATGACGGCAGCTGACTATTTGAATTAACTTTGTGTTTGGCTTAATTTGGGGCCCTAATTATTCCTAACTTACGTGAGTAGATTTCAATTATAGTATCCTGCAGGGATTTGTAGCTAAGGCAACTAAAAGAATCATTTTACATAAAGTACTTTTGTTCAACTGATTAGACAAGTTAAAACGTAATGATGTAAAATTGAAACCCTTCTGACAAGGTCCATACAAATGGTTCTAGTAATTTTGTCCAAAAAAGATTAATCTAAGTTTGATTTTAAATAGTATTTTGGTCTTTTAGGACGATTGACTTTCTTGTAATACTGATAAGTATATAAAAATGCCTTAAGATTGCATGTTTTGGTAAAGGAGTAAGACTTTAAAGGTGAGGACAAATTTGTCACAGTGGATGGACACCTTCCTAAGTAATGTTTATTTGCTTTATAATCTTCGATACACAGTTTGACAGCTTTAAATACATAGATTTAGAAGAGAAATACATATAAATAACGTGAATGACTAGTACCTATATAATTCTGTATTTTGGAATACATTTCAGTTGAACACAGATCAGAGGCTCATTTATGGATTTGAAATGCTATATACCAAGAAGTACAAGGACACAACATGGTTGACATTGTGCTATAGTCAGTGGACAGCCTGAGTGTTTGACTCGTCCTGCCGAAATACTCCTCCCTACTACAAACAGCCACATTAATTTTAAACACCTTTACCAGAATGAAAGCTACTTTAAACTTAATTACTGGTGCTGGAGTACAATATTAAAAAAGCATTAGCCAGCATCCATAGACCATTTTGAGGCTTAACCATAGCATTTCATTGGAGTCTTACAGCTGTCTAATATCAGTCTCTTGTAGTGAGTGAAGTTAAGAGGCAGCAACTCTGTTCTATATCTTGTCTTAGCACTGCTTTAAGTTCTCTTCGTTGTCTTCTTTCTCCCCTTCCTCCTCTTTTACCCCTTCTTTCAGTTTTTGAATATCTACAACATGTGAGTCATTGTCTTTTCACACTTGATATTTTCATTATTTCCTTTAAGCTAGTCAATTCTATGACCTGTTTTTCACTAAGTGAAACAAAATCTAAAAGGCATGGTGTAAAGTTCACAGACCTCACCTTTTTGACTTCAAAGTGAGGTTTTCCTCCCATAGCACAAACCAAGCTATATAACTGCTTTTTGAAAACAATGTCAATAAATTCATTCTTTGACCTATTCAGTTCCTTTTTGTTCTTTAGTATACTTTTTGAAAGCTAGTAACCTTTAGGAGGCGTTTTCTAATCTAAACAGGAATCCTCTGAATTTATATAGCAGCACAGTCCAATACAGTAAGCCACAGGTAGTTATTGAACACTGGAAATGTGACTAATGTGACTGAGAAAATACATTTTTATTGGTCAGAGCAATTTTATAGGTACTTCTTTCCTGTAAGGCTTTGTTGTTGTTGCTGTTGTTACCTCTTACACCTCCTTTATGTGTTTTAGCTAATTGATTGAAGTTAAGCACAATGTTTTATTTATTTCTGTATTTTTCATAGTGCTTAGGCATTCAAAACTATTTTAAATGATTGAGAGGCACATTCAAAGAGACTTAGTACCAAAGCTACATTTTAAATATATACTTAATTTATGGGGCAGGGATTTCACTAATGATCACCCAAAAACAATATGGTTAGTTTATGAATATTGAAAACAAAGGAGTGTCCATGCATGCATAGTGTGTATCTTGCAGGAATTCAGTCCTTAGGATTAACAGCTAAGTATACTTTAAGCATATTTTAATACTTAATTATAGCAAACCCTAGTTATTTACTGCAGCCTCAATTCTTATTATGAGATTTTGATAGTTGTTTAAATTATTTGGATGATAATAACCTACACTGAAGTCAGCTAACGTTGGCTTCTCTTCCCTAAATATGGAACTTCCTTCTTAAAATCCATTGATGAACCCAGCTAATATTGCCATTTGCTTTTTATGGTTTGAGAATATGTTTTAGAATATAAGTAATTATGAAGGCATCAGTTAAAAATGATGAGTAATGAATATCTCTAGTCATTTCGAAAATTCTTGTGATCTTGTCTTGGGAATTCTTTAGTAACTAGAAAATCCTCTGTGATTTTAGCTTAAATATAAGGAGGACATTTTATCTTCATAATGGGTAATGATGTATTTTATTATAATGATACTTTATATAGATTTATACATCACACCTGAAAATGTATTACTTTTTTGGTTCTTAATGACTTTTGGCTCTTTTTCTTAGTTATTTTACTGTTAATATTAAATGTTTATACCTTGTAATATATAAAAATTCATAGCTTTTTTGGGGAAATTGTCATAAAATGCCACTTAAATTTGTGTGTGTGTGTGTGTGTGTATGTGTATGTATTATTCTGGCTGTCAGAATTTCTTATTTTCTATGTACGTTTGCAAATGAATTTCTGATTTACCATTCTGTCTGTGTGTCTAATTTAGAAAAAGAAATAGCAAATTCTATATTTAGTAGAAATTGAGGTAAATACACAGTACAGCTATAGGATTTTTTTAATATATTAATTTTGAAGAGGAAATCATCTGACTTAGAATGGCGAATTAAAGAATTACTATATTCTGTACAATGATGAACTATTCTAGCCTCAAGTACTTGGTAACTAAAATGTTTACTCAGTAAACGTAAGAATTTTTCATTGACATATTCAGCATGGATTTGAGGTTTCAGAAGTGTTAGTTTGTAATCCTAACATCTAATAGTTCATTACCACCTCGTTTTAAAACAATAGTGGTATCTCTCAAATGAAAGTATTATTTTGTCAAACTTTATTCCTGAATGGTTTACATTTATTTTAGAAAGTCAGTCCACTTGAAAAATGAAAGTTTGGCACCAGTGAAAGTAACTGAAAAGAATGTATTGCTGTTTGATAAGTCAAATAGAAGAGGAGTGTTAGAACAAATGAAAAACCTTCCAGGTAACCGCCTGGTAAGAGAAAGATGGAGAGATATAGCTTCTTTTGGGAAGAGATATTTATGAATCTAATCTGAGATGTATGTGG
Organism: Pongo pygmaeus; assembly: GCF_028885625.2. Classification (NCBI taxonomy): domain Eukaryota; kingdom Metazoa; phylum Chordata; class Mammalia; order Primates; family Hominidae; genus Pongo; species Pongo pygmaeus. The sequence continues at coordinate 148,286,196 of NC_072373.2, read as the reverse complement.
GAAAAAATTTTTTAAAAAGTTGTATTCTGTAAGCATAGTTGCTATGTTTGTCATTTAATAATGAGGAGAATAAGGAAATTCTCCCCTGATACAACATTGACTTAATTGTCCTTTTATAATACTTCTTCAAAGTATGATCATTATGAAATGAAAATGTGAAAACACCTGGAGGAAATGAACCTCCATGGATTTGAGTAAAAATTTATTTTCCTTTTTATTCAGCATTTGCAAATGTATATCTGATGTGCCATGCTGTCTCTAGCTGTGTGTCTCGCTGGCTTATTTCTGTTCTCATCCTGTCTGTCAACTTAGAAAAAAATTAGTAAATCCTGTGTTTATTAGAAATACATACTTTCATGGTTTTGACAGCTGAGAAGTACTGTACTATGTAAATAAAGATACACCAACATAATGAACTTTTTAGCTTTATTAAATTATTTTTTAACTGTGCTTAAGAAAAATCTTATTGGTATTTAGTCTGTATGAAGATCTGATACTTTAAATTTAACCTGTAAAAATCAACATTTTTTTGGTACAGTAGAAAAACGAACTGAACTGTCAGTTCATTCCAAGAGCGAAGAGGCAGATGCAGCTGGTCCAGAGGAGAGGGTCTAGTTGGTGCATAAAAAATACATGTCAGCATTTTGACACTGCATTCTTTTGGGGTATCTGTTATCACTGAATAGGAAACTTTCAAATTGACAGGCAGACAGAATGTTGTGCTGAATGTGTAAATTGGAATTATCACATCTAGCAGTTCCCTTCACCAGGTGCTGGCTTGGAACTTGGTTCTCCACTAATCGAGAGAGTGCCAGGAATAGTTTTATTTGCTAATTATCCTTCATCTCTTCCAATGTCTAGTTTTTTTAGTAAACAGCTTGCCCAGGTGTTTTTAGGAATACCTAGCAGGACAGTGTAAGACTGCAGGTGCTTATGTGGCAAGAGGATGCCATACAGAACACTGAAAACACCTATATCCATCTGTGTGAAAAAGATGATTGCTTTCAAGGGTTTTACCCCCTAGTGTCCTGAGAATGCTACTTGTCAGTAGTTTGTTGGCCCAGAGATCCTGGTGATGGCCAAAAAGTGGAGGTTGGTGTTTTTAAGAAAACTGGAACATTTTATTAGGTTTTATCTTTGAATCTCTTTAAAAACTTTATGATTTGCAACCTACGTGAATAAGCAGTGAAATTTTCAAAGACTGTAGAAAATGAAAGCAAATAAAGTATTAATAAAGAAATATTAAAGATTTTTTTTTGTTTCTTCAAGCTTTGTGGTCTTACTGGAAAAATTTACTATAACATGATATCAGGTTAAGGTTTTTATTTTTCTGTCATTTTTTTCTAAGAAATTCTTTCATAATATACTATGATGTTTCAGAACAAAATTGAGAATTTTATGCTTTATAAATTTATATCACAAGATATTACTAAGTACTGCTCAAATTAAAGCAGTATTTGAGCAGTATGCTCAAATTGAAGCATTTATAACTGTTACTTTTCTTGAAATTTAGTAAGTTGGATCACAGGATTATCTTTTAATTAGTTCTGTTAATCATGTTTTCTTTTTTTGTCAGAAATATATTTTTAAAAGAGTTTATGGCCTGCCTTTTGCCTATTCTATGGACAGTGAATTTTCTTAATAAATTTTCCAATGTAGGTTGCATTTTCTGTTTCTGTTTTCTAATCATCTTTGCATTATGGCAAGATAAATGCTGAGTGCTCAAAATGAAGATTTTATGAAAATGTTTTATAGTTTTCCTTGGACTCTGAAAGTTGTCATGGCATTTCTACAGCCACTCACATTACAGTGATACTGCTGAACCACTGGATTTATCCTGTCAGCTTTGATTTAGGATTAAGCAGTGTAGTCATTTGTATTGACTTGGTCTCTGTTTTCTTTCACCAACATACCCTGTAGTGAAATTACATTTGTACGAGTATCTCATGGGAAAGACAGAAAGTATAATATACTCAAAGGCAGCAAGTTTTGGTGTAACGTCCAGTGGTTCAAATTCTGACTCTCATCAGCTATGTGAACCTGTACAAGTTATTTAACTTGGGTTTTCTTACTTATTATAAAATTGGGAAAATGCCTCTATTTTAGAACTGTTGATGCTTGGAAATGAAATGTTTAAACATTTATTCATCAGTGATTGTTGAACATTTGCCATGTGCTGAGACTATGCAGTGTGCTAGGTGTGGGTATTGTCTTAAAGGAACTTAACAATAATGGTGGTACCTTATGACACCTAAAGGGGAACCCAGAGAGAGCTGCATAGGTGGCATACTCAGCTGAAACTCAAACAGCAGAGATACCTGAATGAGCAAGAGGTGACCAGCTGAGAAAAGTTATTCTGAGCTCCAGAAGAGTGTGCAAAAATATTGCCACTAAGAAATGGGGTGAATTGCAAATAGGTCAATGTGTGCGGAAGGTGAGGGGTGACAAAAGATAGCTCCGGATGAAGTTGGAGCCAGATGACTCATGTGGAAGAGTTAGAATTTGATCATGTAGGTGAGAGATAATCACTGAAAAATTTCAAAGGTGATTATAGATTTTTATTCTAGAAGTATTTCTTTGGGCTGGATGGGGTTGACTATTGAAAGCGGTGAGAATATTGAACAAGTTCCTGTGGGACCAGGGAATTAACATAAACAAGTGAAGTAGACAGGATATAAAGAAATGATACAAAACTGGAAAGTGCATGCTTGTCTAAAGTAGGCAGAAGCCAGGCGCAGTGGCTCGTGCCTGTAATCCCAGCACTTTGGGAGACTGAGGTGGGAGGATCACTTGAGGCCAGGAGTTAAAGATCAGCCTGGGTGACATAGATAAGACCTTGTGTCTACAGAAAATTTAAAAAATTAGCCAGGCATAGTGACATGCACCCATGGTCCCAGCTACTTAGGAGGCTAAGGTGGGAGGATTACTTGAGCCTAGTAGTTCAAGGCTGCAGTGAGCCATGATGGTGCCATTGCACTTCAGCCTGGGCCACAGAGCAAGGCCCTGTCTCGAAAAAACCAAAAAAACAAAACTAAAACAAAATCAAGTAGGCAGGTGCTATTCAACTTCAGGTGATTATTTTATCAGTATTTTGATACTTTTTCTTCCTCTTCTTTTTTTTTTTTTTTCATATTTTTTTCCTTGCAAGCGGGAAGTTATGATACATTTTCAATGCGAATATGTTGTCAGTTGAGCTGATTTTTTTCCCCAAGAAAAGTCAGACATTGGATTTGAATGTTACATCCCCGTATTTTGAAATGTTGGCAGCTAATTCAAACAGACACTGAGGGGGCAAATGAAATATACCTGTGAGCTGAATTCATCCTGTGGTCTGCCCATTTGTGCCCTTTTTCTTAAAAAATAAGATTGTTGGAGTAATCCAAGCAAGAAAGAATGAGAGACTAGAAAAAAAATTGAGAGTAGATAAAAGGAATGAATTGATGAAATTTCAGAAGTCATATTCACAGTAGAAGTGAGGCAATTTGGCAGATCACTGATGAGGGAAAGGGTGATTTATGTAGTTTGTTCATGGTAAGGGACAGAAGCTGATGTTTGGGGATAAAGTAAACTGGACTTCCTTGCAGGCATCCAGGGGAGGTCATATTGCCCAGCCGGTCCTTGTGGAGTTTGGAAGGTGGTGTGGAAACTGGTCGTATATAGCACAGATGCATAATCTGAAGCAGCAGGTGCTTCTGGGACTCTGGTTACTTGCTTAGTTGTTTGGCTCATGGATTCCCTTTGTATCTACCTGCTTCTGCTTAATAGCAACAAGCTGTTCTTTCTCTCAACTCAGTCTTTTTAATTTTCCCCCCTTGCAGTTTTGTTTCAGGATATCTGGTGTACTTCACCCAGTCTTGTGCCACTCTGTCAGCTGCAGCTCTTTCTCTAGCTCTGGAATTGCTTCATGTTTCCCAGTTCAAATTCTTGAGAACAAGAGAAACGTATGGGCTTCTTCTTTTTGTAAGAAGCCACAGCCTACATTGGTCTCAGGATCATGGACTGATTGCCCTTGAATCAAAAAACCATGTCTTTTTTGATCAGCTGTTTTTGATTGCTGGTAGGGTCTCATAGTCAGGCTGGCTTTGCCCCTTTAACAGTGCCTATCAGCAGATCATTTGAGTTAGAATAAACTGAGCACCAGCAGAAATGGTGATTTATTAAATATATCTAGGCCTGGTGAGTAATGAATGTCAGGAGTCAAGGTGGATCAAGAATTCACCAAGATAAGAAATACAAGATAAATGGATTTGATGGCTAATTTGTGAGCTTAGTTTAATGAAGTTACTGCCATTAACAATATAATTAATATTAGTAATATGCCAAAACTTAGCCACGCTTATTTGTAGGGCATACTTAATTACAGAATTAAAAAAAAATTAGGGCCTTAATATTCCATGATTTATAACAAGCATTTAATGTGAAGCTTGCTTTGATCATTAAATAATAAACATGTTTAATCATTAAATAAACATGAGTAAAGTTTGGGAAACTTTTGTTATAGATACATAGAAATAACTAGATTTTAATGTCTCTCTCATTTTGTACTTTTAATTTAAATCTAAAAACAATGACTGCCCTTGTCAGTCCTTTACTGGATATTAATCACTGTAGCAGGTGCTTTTTATTCATTGTCCTGGATAATGTTTCCAACAGCTCTGTGAGGTTTCTGTCGTTTTGTTACATTTTAGCCAAGGAAACTTATGCACAGTTAGGTGACTTAGGCAGGGTTAAATGAATAATGAAGTGATGAGATTGATTCATTCCCAGGTATTCCTGACACAGAATTCATGATGCTTTCAATTTGCATAATAATGGAAATCCATTTATATTTTTAGATTTGGGATATTTCTAGATGTATATACTGTGGTATTTGTGGTTTAATCATGCATAATTTTACCAACGCATATATATGTAAAAAGGAAATGACTTTAAAGGTTTATAAATGTATAAGCACTGTTCACACTTGAGCTAGGTCTACTGCAGACAGCCAATTGAGAAAGTGGAAGATGTTCCATTCAACATATGCTTTTGTCTTTGATGCCAGACATCTTACTTAACTCTCTATTATAATTGCATTGACTAGATGTTTTGGCATTGCATAATCACCTCAGTAGAAAAGCCTTTATCAGCCCACAGATGGTTCTTTTTGGTGGCAACTTTCACATATCAGCTTCTTCTCTCAAATCAGCATCCATTGACAGCTTCTGTATAGAAAGGATTTTGTTCTTGATCTATAAATATGCAATTGAAAGATTATATTCTAATTTGAATATAACACTTCTTATTTTAAATTTCTTGGTTCTTGATATAAGACAATATTAAGTAAATTATTGGATACACGAATAAATTTTTAAAAATCCATTTTTTGGCATTTATGGAGAGAATATCATTGCCTTGTGTATACCATTAATATAATCATCTTGGAATTTTTATCTTATTTATACAGCAATTAATATTCTTTATCCTTACTGCTATCAACCAAATCTTTATTGTTATGTTGATATTTAGAATGGCCCTTGAAAATGTATGGGAATGTATTTTATCTCAAATGTGAAATTAAGATTTATGGTTAGTTGCCATTAGGGAAATAGGAAAAGTTAAAAATGACTACGTTTGGACCAGTGGAGATAAGACTAGAAATCATAGAGGATGAGAGTTAAATATTATATAATCTCTAACACTCTGAGGTATAAGCAGTTAGTTCTGGCCACTGAAACTCAGAATGATTCTTTTGGGGATAATAGCAGTGTTGGTTTAGATTAAGGCTACATACATAAAATTTGAAATTCTATAAAAGGTATGTCAAAATGAGGAAAGCCAGATCCAATAACACATAGGACACAGAATTAATAACTGAGCCCATAGTACTACTATTCCTTGATTTGATTTATTCATGAAGTCATTTGTTATTTCATTCAGCGAATGCTATGTTTTTGCAGTTTTTACTAAATGCAACTTTTTTGGTAGTTGGTGGTGCGAAGAACTGAAACTAAGGACAATGAATATCATTTTACCATTCCAGTAAAATTCCTCTTAGGGCAAGAACAAAGGTGTAAAAATGTTTAGAACCAAGACTTAAGAGAGTGTATTTCTTTCCTATTTTTGCTGTCTTCCTAAACATGACACATCCTTACCTCTTTAGATGTTCAGCTTCCACCGACTGCACAGGGTCAGTATTTGACTTGGTGTTATTTCTTAAAATATCAGAATTGGGGTTGAGTACTTCCATCAGGGACTGTGAAAATTTAGCACACTCTAAAAATGATAGCAAGTATAAAGGTCCTGAAAAAAAATCATTTGCAAAATGTAGACATAAAAGACACCGAAATGTAGACATATTTACCATTTTCTCCCGGATGTAATATAAAGTGTGCCATTTGTAATTTAGAGTGCTTATTTCCTATTGGCTGTGGTTTATTTTCAGTCTACTATGGAGTTTTTATGTTATGGCATGTTAACATGCCAGTTTATAGTCGCATGGCAGCTATTATTATTTATTTTTTCTACATATTGGACAGTGTTGACTGAGTAAATGTAATTTTGATATATACCTCTATGAAATTAATTGTTTAGAATTTATTTAAGTAATTATGTTTGAACATTCAAATTATTTGACAACTAGAGAGATTAAGAAGATGCTACTATTAAAGACTGAAAATAATGGACAGTTTAAGATAGTAAAGGAAAATTTTGTCACTGAGTTTTGCATTTTAATAATTTGAGCATCAGATTATTTTAAAACATTTGCCAATTCAGTTCTGACATGATTTTTTATACATGTATTTATTTGTATGAAAAGAAATAGTGTTGTTTAAATCATTGTGTCAATTCAGTGCTGTTTTCTCTTTTATTGTGTAGTATTCTTTGAGTGTTGAATATTTGAATATTGTAGTTTGTTTTGTTCTTCTATATTAGAAATTCTCATATAAGTAAAATGACTATAGAATACAACTTTTTTTTTTTTTTTTTTTTTTGAGACAGGGTCTTGCTCTGTGGCCCAGGCTGGTGTGCAGTGGCATGATTTCTGCCTACTGCAGCCTCCACCTTCTGGGCTCAAGCAGTCCTCCCACCTCAGCCTCCTGAATAGCTGGGACTACATGTGTGCACCACCATGCTCGGCTAATTTTTGTATTTTTTTTGTAGAGACAGGGTCTTGCCATGTTTCCCAGGCTAGGCTCAAAATACTGAGCTCAAGCAATCCACCCACCTTGGCCTCCCAAAGTGCTGGGATTACAGGCATGTGTCACCGTGCTTGGCCCTGAAATAAAATTTTTAATGTTATTTAATTAATAATCATTTTATGTCATTTAGACTTTAATTTTTTATGAGACTTTTTAAAATAAAAGTATTTTTAAGGACTTTATTAAATCCTAAGCAAATTCAGACATCATAGAAAGTTGGAAAGAACATTAAAAATTATTAGAAATCCTTACTTCCAGAAACTAACATTTTCTTGGAATGTTTCACTGTTTTTTTTTCCCCCATAAAAAACGGGCCAGGTGTGGTGGCTCACACCTGGAATTCCAGCACTTTGGAGGCCAAGGCGGGCGAATCACAAGGTCAGGAGTTCCAGACCAGCTTGGCCAACACAGTGAAACCCCGTCTCTACTAAAAATACAAAAAATTAGGTGGGCGTAATGGCGGGTGCCTGTAATCCCAGCTACTCAGGAGGCTGAGGCAGGAGAATCGCTTGAACCTGGGAGGCAGAGGTTGCAGTGAGCCGAGATCGTGCCTCTGTACTCCAGCCTGGCGACAGAGTGAGACTTCGTCTCAAAACAAAACAAAACAAAAAACAAAACAAAACAAAAATACACTTGACTGGTAGTCTATATTTTAAAGACTAAATAACAGGTAATTCCTTTGAATTATTTTTTAAAAAGACCTTTTATTTTTATTTTATTTATTAACTTCCTATTTTTGTAGAGACAGGGTTTCTCTATGTTGCCCAAGCTTGTTTTGAATTCCTGGCCTCTGGTGATCCTCCTGCCTTGACCTCCCAAAGTGCTGGGATTCTAAGTGTGAGCCACTGCACCTGGCCTCAGGTCTTTTTAAGTGTACATTAAAGTTTTAAATATGCACTATCACTAGCAAATGTTGTAATCATGTAATGTATGAGTTCAGTCACTTAGATGTCTGTTCATTGGAAAAATACCCTATGGTAACATGACACAAAAGGTACTTTGGGGAAGCGTAATTTCTAGGAATCCAAGATTTGGGATTTTGGATTCTCTGAGTCTACCTTTGGGTCTAATTAGTTACTTTCTCTGGTTCAAGCTCCCTTATCTTAAAAATTAAGAAATTATTTTAGAAGGGGGCCAATATTTATGCTGACTTTCAGCTGTGAAATAAAGTTAGTCTACTATAGGAGAATATTTGCTTCTAACTTCAAAATTTTCCTTGCCTTTAGTTTTCTTTTTATTCTTTATTGTTTTCATTTTATCTTATGAAACTACTTTCAGCATGTGATAGGTGATTGTTCTTAAGTATGCAGTTGTCCAATTGCATAACTTTGGCCTATTTTGATAATTTTTGTTACATGTCCTTATTAATTTAGGATATGTACATATTTCACTGACTTTTTTTTTTTTTTTTTTTGAGGTGGAGTTTTGCTCTTGTCGCCCAGGCTGGAGTGCAATGGCACAATCTCGGCTCACTGCAACCTCCACCTACCGGGTGGGTTCAAGCGATTCTCCTGCCTCAGCCTCCCAAGTAGCTGGGAATACAGGTGCCAGCCACCATGCCTGGCTAATTTTTGTATTTTTAGTAGAGACGGGGTTTCACCACATTGGCCAGGCTGGTTTCGACCTCCTGACCTCAGGTGATCCACCCACCTTGGCCTCCCAAAGTGCTGGGATTACAGGCATGAGCCACCGCACCTGGCCTCACTGATATTTTAATTGGATGAAAAAGTAGCAAAGTATTTTTATCATAGCTAGTTTTGCAAAGGTTTTAATGATTTCAGTAATATTAAGTTAATTTAAGAAATTCATCTAGCACTTGTTAGAAATGTCAGAATATCATGGCAGGTTCTGTATGTTCCATATGTTTGACTAAAGGTGTTACTGTGCAGTGTTATACTAAGAGAAATTTATACTTTATTGATTATGTCAGTATCAATTCTAAAATGTCTTTTAACATTTAATGCTGTCCTTTATCAATAAACACATGGGCCATGCACAGTGGCTCACGCCTGTTTTCCCAGCCCTTTGGGAGGTTGAGGCAGGTGGATCACTGGAGGTCAAGAGTTTGAGACCAGCCTGGCCAACATGGTGAAACGCTGTTTTTACTAAAAATACAAAAACTAGCCAGTTGTGGTGGCGCTTGCCTGTTATCCCATACTTGGGAGGCTGAGGCAGGAGAATTGAACCTGGGAGGTGGAGGCTGCAGTGAGCTGAGATTGCACCACCACACTCCAGCCTGGGCAACAGAGCAAGACTCCATCTCAAAAGAAAAAAAAAAAAAAAACCCCATGAATTTGCTTGGTTTAGTCCTTAAACATTTCTCATTATGTGTTATTTTGTTGTAGAAAAATTTATAATTTTGTTTTTCTTAATTACATCCATCTTTTTTGTCATTGTGGAATGTGGCCGAAGATACTTTATAATAAAATAAATATTACATTTACGCTGGAATTTTGTTTTGCTTGCTGAAGTTAAAACAAGCAAAATTTGTAACTTAAGGTAATAGAAAATTAATGTGGTAAAATGTCAGATTATAATGTGGACACTTAATATGTTAGTTATTAAGGAATTTAAAAAAGAGACTAAGATGGATGAGACAGAAAAAACTTCCTAAATTTCAAAAATAGATAATTTTAAAGAATAGATTAGACATATTGTTTTTACGTTATGGGTAAATTTCCCAGAAAAAGAAATTTAAAAAACACAACTGATTCATAATGAGCCAACCCCTTTTAGGGCGTAGCTCTTGCTACCCTTTTAATTTGTGGCCTATAAATTTTAGCCCCTATCAACTCTGACAGTTGCTAGGTACGTACTCTTTTCATTTAGCCAATAGCTCTGTATTGATATCTAATATTAAGATAACAAATAGATCTTGATTCAAAGCTAGTCTTACATAGCCTTGTTATATCTTAATAAGAGCAGGTACCATGACTTTGCCACTATATATGAATGAATGAATGAATGAAAGAAAAAATGAATTTCCCAGCAGATGACTATGTTAACAGAACATGAGTAAGCCCATTTTTTTGTTGCTGGATTTGTATTTTATAAACTCTAGGGAAAGAAGAATAATATTTAGTTTTTTGTAGTACTTTTACTCTTTTACCAAGCAAGTTTACTTACCACTTTCGCCTCTACCAGTGTCTCCCGTGCACCGAAATACATCTGATGCTGAGGAGATAATAACTGTTGGAGGAGTGAATAAGTGAATGATTCCTGCCCCATTCACACTATTGTAAACAAGAAAAGCTTTTTCAAAACCAAAATGTGTTTTGAAAAAACAAATTCCCCATAAAACCAAATACATAAGCATAATACTGGTTTCTAAGTACTAAATCAAGAAAAATGAACAAACACTGGAAGGCTGAGAATATGATTTTTGGCGTCATGTTTATACTTTTTCAAGGGAATATTCTGTATAGACTTTTTAAAGACAAGGGTTTTTAAAAATTTTATGGGGGTGTCTAACAGTACAGTGAAGTTAGATGATTTGTTTGTGATTAATAGCCAGTGCTAGCTGGTGTCAGATATGAATTAGAAACCTCGTTGTTTGGTTCCCATGCTGTTGATCTTTGCAGGATTGGTTGCCTTCTTACTTTGGGCCCTGTCATATATGAATTGAGGGTGGGCAACAGACAGCTCAGGTTCATCTTCATTACTGTCTTGCAAGCTTTTCAGGCACCCATACCACAGCCATTGTTGGAACTTGGTTGCTTGGTTGTGGCATTTCTCTGTTGCCTCCTAAATATTGCATAATATTGCCCAAGGAATGTCAGGCTTTATGATGGTCCCAGAAAGGATCCTTTTTCAGAAACAGAAAAAAACTCTCTAAAATCATGGTTGGCAATCTCTTTGCTCCACTATCCTACCCCACTAACTTGAGGACTCTTTGCCCTAAATAGCAGTGGCTCCCTCCTGTGATTATTCTTAAGTTGCTGAGAGTGGGTTGTAGTGAACTGATGAAAAGACGGCAGATGATGGGAAACCTTAGGATCTTGCTGCTATTTAAATTCGATTTAGTATAAAGTGAGATTTAAGTGTTTTATGGCTAACTAAGGGGTGAACTCAAGAAACCAGGTATCGTATATTGAGAGCTAGCTACAGAATAAAAGAGCATGCTTTCTCACAAAGATAGGTAGTTGATTTGTACATATTTAGCTGCAGAAAGAGATTAAAGTCAATACATCTGACCTAAACTTACTGAATTATGTGTCACAAGTTTTACAACACCCTAGATAGACTAGACTCTTGTAATTCCTTCGTACCAAGAGTTGAATTAATCTGAAGAGCAGTAGATACTTTATTTTTCAACAATTTTAAGTGTTTACTGGAACAACATTAAAAATAATTACAATTTTCTGATATTAAGTGGTAATCTATTATGGAGGAAGAGCTAAAAATGCTAGAATTTAATTTTTCTTCACGGACACTAAAATTATGAAAACCATGTTAAATTTTTAGCATTTCAGGTATTTTAATTTTATACTTTATTATGGATATATTTAGCATAGATATGGGCCAACAATCTTATGGCAACAGTCATAAGTGTTCTAGTAAGTTTCAATATATTTCATGGCTTAATTCTGTATATCCATCTATTATAAGAGACTCGATGTGAGCCTCAGAATTGTCAAGCAAGAAGTTTTTTTTAAATGGGGAATTAAGTGCCAAGTCATGTGTCTGAAGTCAGCATATCAGTTGGCAAATACGTATATATTTAGTGAGGACCTATTTCTGATTTAGAAAAAAATTGAATGTAATTTCTACAACATTGAAACAGTGTCTAGAAGAATCCTTTCCCCACCCCCAAATAGCTGTTATTGACATGTCCAAAATATTGCACCTAAGAATGAATTGACCAATGACATATTAAGGATAAATTTTTTAAAAAATTAAGTGATTATTGCACTGTTTCTATTTAATTTGATAGCCTCATTTGTATCTGTTATATGAACATTTTAATCACCATAAATATATTTATAATGAAGTTGGAAAATGGGATTTCCCCACCTCCTTGGATTTGATTTTTCTATTTTGCTTTATTTCTAAAAGTTACGAAGCTGGACATGGTGGCTCACACCTGTAATCCCAGCACTTTGGGAGGCTAAGGTGGGCGGATAACCTGAGGTCAGAAGTTTGAGAAAAGCCTGGCCAACATGTCGAAACCCCATTTCTACTAAAAAACAAACAAACAAAACAAAACAAACAAACAAAAAACAAAAATTAGCTGGGTGTCATGGTGGGTGCCTGTAATCCCAGCTACTTCGGAGGCTGAGGCAGGAGAATCCCTTGCGCCCGCGATGCGGAGGTTGCAGTGAGCCAAAATCGCACCACTGTGCTCTAGCTTGGGCGATAGAACGAGGCTCTACCTCAAAAAAAAAAAAAAGCCCCCCAAAACAAAAAAAAACTTACGGCTTCCAGTATATCACTTTGTAGGTAGCAGATTGTCTGTATATTTTGATGTCTCTACCCTTTTTCTCTATTCACTATTTAAACAAACAGGCTTTAGTCTTACAGAGACAAAGTTAGCAAAAGTACCCCATTGTTTTTCAGGTTTCTTCTACATTCCCAAAGCTGTAACCTCATTTTGTTTTTCTAAAATTTAATGTAGTTCTAACTGTTGACAAAGCTAGTTGTGACACTGGCCAACATTTTCTTTATTGAGAGTTGATGAATGACAGCCATGTCTTTAATCTCCAGTCAGACTCCTACTGATATAAAGATAAATGTGAAATATTAGAACTGGAAGTATTTTAGCAGCTTTCACTACATTGAAGCTATTTTTTGTCACTTTCATTTGGGGATATGGAATGTTCACATAAATTCTCTTTTAAAGATGTTTAAGTTTTTAAAAAATATCCTCTTCACTTACCACCATAGATGAGGAGCCTACCTATTCTAGAAAGAAAAATTGCCTCTGATTCTTAATTTATTATATTTTCTCATGTGAGATTAGTAGTTTCATTACTAGTTTTGAGCCGATGGTACACTTCTAAGAGATACGCAGGGAGTGAAGTGGCCTTTGTTAGTAACCTTTGCTGCTTGCCTTGCAGACAAGGAGAACTTAGGGAGACAATTCATCACCCTAAAGGGAAGCAGAGGAGAGGGCTTACATCACAATTGTCCATGAAATCTTGATCATTTTAAGCAGCATTGAAAATTTTGTTGGAAATGGTTTTATTAAAAATGTTCTGCATAATTGTGAAATTTAAAGAGAAAACAGTTTGTATCTTCTAAGTTAAGAAAGGTAAAAGTGACAGCAGTTTTGAAGAAGGAATTGAGCATTTTCTGTGTGATGAAAACTTTTTGTGCCAACAGTCATAAAATAGGGATCTTACTTTTTCCATTAAATAGATTAGAAAAAGGGGGCTAAAAATGTTTTGGTAACTTACTGCCCAAGATCACATAACTGTTAAGTTAGAGCTGAGATTAAAATCCAACCTTCCTTTCTCAAGTCCATGGTTTATACTGTTAAGCCTTGATTCTCATAGCAGAATAGGAAAGAAATAACATTTCATGCTCTTTTCTTCTTTCTAAAACATGTTACATTTTTTCTTGCCTCTGGAACTCATTCCTAGGCTTGTCACATCACTGATTTTTTCGCATCCTTTAGGTCTTGGTTCTAATTAATGTCAACCCCAGAGAGGCTTTTCATAGCCATTATATGGAAAGCACCTCCCAATTACATCATCCTATTTATTTTCTCCTTAACAGTCTTAGTACCTGTAAATACTTTATTTTTATGTCTCTCCCGCTATAAACTCTATATATAAAGGATAGGGACCTGTCAGTTTCCTTTTTGTTCAAAGTTTTGTTTCATAGAATAGTACTTGGCATATATTAGTATAGTAGGCAGCTATTGGTTCAATGGATGAATACAACTTTTTATATATTCTGGCGTCCTTTTAAGTAATAGAGATAAGTACTGTTTCCTCAAAGAATGTTTAAAAGAAATAATTAAAAATTTACCTTCAGTTTTAAATTTGAATTGTTACTGTGGCAGGCAAAAGTTATTTTAAAGAAATACGTTATATATAAATTTCCCTGAAAATTATTGGAAATTCTTATTGAAATGGTGTTTTACTGAGATGACATTTGTAGTTTTGTATCTTGTAAAATACAAGATAATCTTTCATTATTCATATAGGATTCATTTCTGCAAGCATATCTTAATGATTCAGTTATTAACTTCATTGTATATCTTACCACAAAGAAACTAATCTCTAATTTGGGGTGTATGGGGTTTTTTGGGGTGTGTGCATAAAATAGGTACTCTCTGGATCTTGTCCATAACATGCATAGGAATCTTAGGTGACTTTTAACAAACATTAAGCAAGGGTGAGCTCAAAGCACAGAATTTAAAGTGGCAAGTAAGTGCTTCATTACTGGAATATAAGTTATCTGTGATTACAAATAAATTGTACAGAGTTATAAAAATTGCATTATGTTTCTAGACACAAGAATTTGAGATCTACGTTATTTAAAATAGTGGTTACTTTTAAAACTGGGTAGTATAAAAAATCCTTACTAATGTTCTTAGTCATCTTACTTGCTTTTGGGTAATAAATTACTTTTACGATTAGTGTTTGATTACTAAAATCTTAGTGTTTTGAAATGTCTACTTTCCCAAAACTACAGCCAAAAAAGCCTGTATATAAAGTGCTTTGCTATACTGTTGAACAAGGTAGCATTGTTATTGAACCCCATGGGAAAAGAGGAGTGCTGTTTTGGGTGTCTATAAAAACGAACCAGACTTCTTCCCTGGAGTATTCTGACTGCTGTTGCTATGTGCTCATGGGCCTATGCCATGTGGCTCTTTTCAGATTTGTATCAGCAAGTCAGAAGTTAGGAGGCAGCTCTACTGATCCATGAGAGAAAAAACAATATTGAAGCTGATGAATGAGTTTTATATTTCTGTACTTGAGAATATTTAGTTAAATTACTGTGCAAAATAATGTCTGATTATCTGTAGGTTAATTCTTATCTACAAACATCAGATTTTTAAAAAGATGATTGTGAACTACTTTTGTTTACATGGAATTGCTAATACTAAGTACCTAAATGAAATAAATTTATAAAGGAGAACCAAATACTTCATTGCAAAGTCAAGAATAAGTAATATTCAAAAAAATTTTAATTCATAAGATATTCTGTATTTGAGTGAATAATCAGGAGTTAACTTATCCATTTGTGAAGAACTTAGATTTTATTTTGTTTTCTGTTCTATTTTAGATTATTATCTCTTTATATCTTATGATAACTCTACCTTACAGTGTTAGTTGTTCTTAAAAATTTGGAGCTTATAGACTCTTTGGAGAATCTGACAAAAGCCGGGCAGCCCTCCCAGATAAATACGTAGGCCAATATGGACACAAATAATTATGCCATTGTAATCCACTTAATAAAAAAGCTCCACTTTGGGCAAGGCTGTGTGTGTGTGTGGGGGGTGTGTGTGTGTGTGTGTGTGTGATAAAAATTATTTTCATTTTACATTGAAGAGGTTTTATTGTTAAAATCCGTGCCACTGCTATGTGCTAGGCATTTCAGTAGGCAGTGCTAATACTGTTGAAACAAAACTACTCAAAGTTCTTGCCTCCATGGAACTTATACTTGGTTAAGATGTTGGGGAGACATGCATTGACTAAATTACAAATAGGGTATGTTCTACAAAGGTGGTTGCTTTGTACGGTGGCTACTTTCATTTTTGTCCTCCTCTTTTTCCATTTATTCCCCATAGCTTAGCAAAGTGAACTTTGTGAAATATAAATTGGACCACTTTTCCTATCAAAAACTCTCCAGTGGCCTCAGTAGACACACAACTCTAAGCAGTTTGGCCCTGGATCCTCTCTCCAGCTTGCCATGGAGCTACCCTTCAGTAAGCTCTCCTGGCTTCAGCCATACTGGTCTTATTTTACTTCCTCTAAATGTTTCAGTGTCTTTATACATCTACAGTTTCTTTGCCTAGGATCGTTGTCTCCTCCTCTTCTTATGATAACTTCTTTTTTAGAACGACATTTAATTTTTCCTATCTCAGAGAAGCTACCTGCCCAATTAAAACACCCTTCTCCCCTACAACATTCATACCTACAAAACTCTGTTAAGTTTGCTTCTTCATTAGTACTTACTACAAACATGAACCTGTTTATCTATTTTACATATTTTTTTGGGGGAAAGGTCCCTGTTATTTGTACTAGAATGTTGGCTCTATCTGGGCAGGAATACTGGTTTTGTTTTACTCAGCCACTTGCAGGTAGGATACTGTCCGTATTTAGTAACCAAAGATGCATTGGAATGTGTAATGTGGATATTCATACTGCATATAAAGTATATGCAGGGGATTTGAAAGGATGTTGTGAGAGCAGTAGAATCAATGATCAATATGTGGATTATCTTGCTACAGTAGAGATGGTGTGAAGAAAATAGTTTAGAGATGAAACATTGAAATCAGCCAGACTTGGAGATGGGAGAAGTGATGTCAAGGATTGCTTACTCTTCGATTTCTGGGTTGTGCAACCTGGATGAATGTTGATGTTGTTGACTGAGATAGAAGAGGACCAAATTATTGCTAAGATATACTTATAAATCACTTGGGTCCTTTTCGAGGTCTTTTTTTTTTCTTTCCTTTTCACCTTCGAAGTTTCTTTTTATCTATTTTCAAAGACTGTCAATAATATAAAAATTTAGACCTATTACCTGATCAAAGTTCTGATATTAAAAAACACGCTTAAAAAAAAGAGACTGGAAGGCCCTTGCTACATTACTTTAAACTACAGTATAAAGATACACAGATCAGTTTATTTTCTTAATGGAGGCTGTAATCTTGCTGTTCCTTTCTTCAGGAAATCCACTTAATATTGGCCACCTGTTAGTATTAGATCACCATGTATAATGACTTCCAGCCATTGTAAACATAACTAAGTAGACACATAGAAACATCATGATAGGAAAGTACTGATATATGTTTATAGTTTGAATACTTTAGTCTCTTCACAGTTTATAAATAATTCCAGTTTCTCACTGTTCTGAAAATGAAAGGTGAATGTCAGTCACATTGATCATCAAAACTGTTGATTAAATGTATGTAAAAAATAAAATATAATTTGTGACTCAGAATTGAGTAATATACATTATATGTTCAGATGCATACTTTATTTAGGTAGACATGTTAAGTTTTTTTTAATTAAAATTTTTTAGATTTAAGTTGAGTCTTCAATGCGGTGAAGTGTAATTTTGAATACCTTTGTATTCACTTAAGTATTCAGATCTCTTTATGAGAACTTGTTAGCTATTTGATCTACATTGTAAAATGTATTTAATGTCTGTGCATCTTAAACATTAGTGCTATATATCATGTCAAAATTTAAAAAGTAGGAAATGCACATTTTCCTTACGAAACAACAACAACAAAATAACACTTAAAGACTTAACTTGTTACAACCAATTATTCAGGTTAAGTTTGTACCTATTAGCATATGTATCTGCAGATAAAACTTATACATTTTCATGAGAGTTTTTACAAAAGGAGAATAAAGTGTCATTATTTTATTATAATTTTTTTGATAATCTAACTTTTGTTGAAATAGATGATTTGCAAAGAAAACAAAACACCTTTTATTTACTCCTAATTACATAAATTGAAATACCTGATTCCCTAAATTTTATTTCCCACATCTACAGTCCCAAGAATGACCAGTGATCCTCCTCTGTTCATACATTTAAGTGTTCTAAAATAAAAACTAAATACTCCTGTTGATTCTTTCTTGAAGCATTTTGATATATGGGAACAGAATATGAAACTTAATAAGGTCACACTTGAAATTGCAAGGATCAATTTTAAAATAAAACCAAGGTAGATATGGAAACTTTTAGTCAGTTTCACATTAAAACTTCACATTTTGAGTAATACCCATAGTGATAATCTAAGTTTGACATAATTGAAAATGACGGGCCTAGGAAGTTATTTTCAAAATACAGGAATATAAACTACATTTAAATTGTCAGAACTGAAAATGAAATTATTTTTTGCAGACAGAAAGTATTATGAAACTACCAAGCTTTTGTTTTTTATTGGCACTGATAGTGTTGAAATAAAAATGAATTTTACCTGTATTTTATTCATTTACGTGTTAACATAGTTAAAACAACCAAAAACATATTTATTTTTCATGGTTCTCTATTTTTCTGTTCATGAAAATTTTAGTGTTTATAGTGGTTGGTATTATTTGTATAAAACTACTTTTTGAAAACTTTGTACTCTTTACCTAAAGCGTTTGTAGATGTTAATCTTTCCTTTTTTTTTTGAAGACTGTTTTTTTTTTCTTTTTTTTATTATTATACTTTAAGTTCTAGGGTACATGTGCACAACGTGCAGGTTTGTTACATATGTATACATGTGCCTCCCCCCACCCCACTACAGGCCCTGGTGTGTGATGTTCCCCATCCTGTGTTCAAGTGTTTTCACTGTTCAATTCCCACCTATGAGTGAGAACATGCGGTGTTTGGTTTTCTGTCCTTGCGACAGTTTGCTGAGAATGATGGTTTCCAGCTTCGTCCATGTCCCTACAAAGGACATGAACTCATCCTTTTTTATGGCTGCATAGTATTCCATGGTGTATATGTGCCACCTTTTCTTAATCCAGCCTATCATTGATGGACATTTGGATTGGTTCCAAGTCTTTGCTATAGTGAATAGTGCTGCAATAAACATATGTATGCATGTGTCTTTATAGCAGCATGATTTATCATCCTTTGGGTGTATACCCAGTAATGGGATGGCTGGGTCAAACGGTATTTCTAGTTCTAGATCCTTGAGGAGTCGCCACACTGACTTCCACAATGGTTGAACTAGTTTACAGTCCCACCAACAGTGTAAAAGTGTTCCTATTTCTCCACATCCTCTCCAGCACCTGTTGTTTCCTGACTTTATAATGATCTCCATTCTAACAGGTGTGAGATGGTATCTCATTATGGTTTTGATTTGCATTTTGTGATGGCCAGTGATGATGAGCATTTTTTCATGTGTCTTTTGGTTGCATAAATGTCTTCTTTTGAGAAGTGTCTGTTCATATCCTTTGCCCACTTTTTGATGGGGTTGTTTGATTTTTTTCTTGTAAAATTAAGTTCTTTGTAGATTCTGGATATTAGCCCTTTGTCAGATGGGTAGATTGCAAAAATTTTCTCCCATTTTGTAGGTTGCTTGTTCACTCTGATGGTAGTTTCTTTTGCAGTGCAGAAGCTCTTTAGTTTAATGAGATCCCATTTGTCAATTTTGGCTTTTTTTGCTATTGCTTTTGGTGTTTTAGACATGAAGTCATTGCCCATGCCTATGTCCCGAATGGTATTGCCTAGGTTTTCTTCTAGAGTTTTTATGGTTTTAGGTCTAACATTTAAGTCTTTAATCCATCTTGAATTAATTTTTGTATAAGGTGTAAGGAAAGGGATCCACTTTCAGCTTTCTCCATATGGCTAGCCAGTTTTCCCAGCACCATTTATTAAATAGGGAATCTTTTCCCCATTTCTTGTTTTTGTCAGGTTTGTCAAAGATCAGATGGTTGTAGATGTGTGGTATTATTTCTGAGGGCTCTGTTCTGTTCCATTGATCTACATCTCTGTTTTGGTACCAGTACCATGCTGTTTTGGTTACTGTAGCCTTGTAGTGTAGTTTGAAGTTAGGTAGCATGATGCCTCCAGCTTTGTTCTTTTGGCTTTGGATTGAAGACAGTGTTTTAATTGTCTAGTCAAATGGTAAACATAAGTGACTACATTATTGCTGGAAGATGAAAAATAAAACAATACTTTCCAGTTCACATATTTCAACAGGTGATACCTCATTTCTCATTGATTTTAGGTATTGTCACTAGATAAATTAATCTGTCTGATAACCAGAGAGATTAATCAAGTGTTGGTGCTTATTGGACTTTTGTGTTTCAGTTTGGCTGTTGCAGTACTCACATGTCAGACTAAGTAGAAGGAGGCATATGCCCTTGGAAATTATTTTAATTATTTTAAATCATTTTTTCTAAAAAGTCATTGCCAAGAGAGGACACTTAGCTATACATATCTACATGGATATTTTTCTGGATTTTTAAGGACTAGTACATAAACAATATAATCATGATTTTCCTATTGTGAGGGTGTTAATGTCTGTTAGTGTTCATCAGTGTAAAGGAAAGCTAAAAAGTTTGTTGTGTGCAAAAATAAGTAAAGTTAAATATGAATATCAGAAGCACTTATAATTTCTTACTGGCTTATTTTTTTCAGCTATATCAGCTTAAATAATGCTTAACTCTATGAAGAACATGGATTAAAATGAGCAAATTTATAGTATGAAATCACTATATAGAATGTAGATTAAAATGAAAATGAAGTTAAAGCTCACATTTGTTTTTAATTCAGGCTCTTGACATGTAAAGGCATTTTAAGCCACCTATCTATTTCCAAGATGGTATAGACCACCTGCTGTTAACATGCTTTAAGGAAAATGGAGAGATGTAAAAGAGTTTTGGTGATTTCTCTGCTTTGAATATAAATGAAACTGAAAATCTTCTGTCCTGTACTCTTAATAGTGAATTACTAGAGTGTTTAAATCTTTGTGTGAAAGTGAAGGCTGTCATAAAAGATAACCATTAGCCTCTTTTTATTTTTTTGCTATGTGAATATTTGTTAGCATTGGATAATCTGAATATAGTTTAGTTATAATACTTATTTCTTTGTGTCTCTAAATTTGGTACTTTGTAAATGTGCTTTGACAGTAAAGAGGTAATTCTGATTGAAATGTAAAAAACCCATTTTACTTGAACATTATAAATGATAGACCAGAGTGTATGGCTAAGAATTACAGAAAATGGAGTAGCCCTTACAAGGTATATAGCATCAACCCAGCTAAGGTAATCAGAACAGTTTTAGAATTGAAATTCCTTCCACATGAGACAAGAACTGGTAAAATTTGCTGATCGTGTTAGATGGCGGGAGGCTGGAAATTATTTGAAAACTTGGATAGTATATTCTATGAATATTATCATAATCTTTGAATAGAGAATGAGGTCAATTAAGGTGTAATCACTTGATTCTTAGTCCTACCTCACATATGGAAATATCTAATTCTTACCAACGAACACATCCAAAGTGCCAAAGTTGCTGAAAAGAATTTATTTTAGTTAAGCATTAATAAAGTATTGAAATTTACTATTGACTCATATTCCTTCTGGTGGTTGCATATCAAGATGAAAAATGTACACAGCTCTCCAATTGTATATGTAGGTAAAAAAGATGGAGTGTGATAAATATTTGTCAGTAACTATTTAACTCCAGATTTCTATGTCATGTTTAGAGAGTTTTATCCTAAAAATGTGTAAAGAGTTTCTTAGATCTTTTCCCACTCATAAACTTTCAAAATCACAAAATCATGATTTGTTTTGGTTGGGTAGCTACTCCAACATTCTTTTTTCACATTCTTCCCTGGCATTGAAAACTTGCCATTTCAGTCTTCACGGTTCCCTTTGGAAACAACTTAATTGTGTGAAATTGTCATAATGTAGCTTTAAGCCCTTCTGAAGATCATAGGTCAAGCTGAAAATTAAAGGGGACCCTTGCTTTATAGTGTCAGTTGTACCTTTTGGAACCTTGGCGGAATATTGATTAAACATTTTACCAATAAGTTTCAGATTGATTTATATATTGTGTAAAATTTATCAAAAGTAACAATCAACATCTGATGGAATTATGAAGTTGATGGGATTATGAAGGTACCTAGAGGTACCTGCCTCTTTTCCTCTTAATGAAATTAGTCATAAATTAAATTGTTATTGAAACTTAAAACCAAGATAAAGCTGAGTGTATCCTTGAGTTTTTCTGAAATGTTTCTCCACTTGCTTTCTTCCTGATCTGAATTTTCTTTCTTTCTTTCTGTCTGTCTTGTTTTGTCTTGTCTTGTCTTGTCCTGTCCTGTCCTGTCCTGTCCTGTCCTGTCCTGTCCTGTCCTGTCCTATCCTGTCTTGTTTGTCTTGTCCTGTCCTGTCCTGTCTTGCCTCTTCGTTTTTCTTCTCTTCTCTTTCTTTTCTTCTTTTTTTTATTTTTCTGAGATGGAGTCTTGCTCTGTACCCCAGGCTAGAGTACAGTGGCACCATCTCAGCTCACTGCAACCTCTGCCTCCTGGGTTCAAGTGATTCTCCTGCTTCAACCTCTCTAGTAGCTGTGATTACAGGTACACACCACTGTGCCTGGCTAATTTTTGCATTTTTATTAGAGATGGGGGTCTCACCACATTGGCCAGGCTGGTCTCAAACTTCTGGTCTTAGGTGATCCACCCACCTCAGCCTCCCAATATGTTGGGATTACCGGTATGAACCATCGTACCTGACCTTCTTTTTTAAGTTTTAATTTGCTTGTGCTGCCAGAGGAAAAATGGCTGGGTTGCCTGTGTCTTAAACTCTTAACTTCTATAGGCCACACACTCTTTCTCCCCAAAATCCCTGCAGCAAGTGACCTTGTCAAACAAAAGTGTGGAATAATGGGAGGCAGCCCAGTGATGGTGGGTCATTTATAAGTAGCTGTTTGCTACTGTCAGAACAAAGGCAAATCAAAGTTGCATTAAAGGGATATGACAGAGTGAACAACTGCCGGCCCACTTCCCTAATAATACTTGTCTTCTAGTGTTGGATTGAAAACTGAGTGGCTGGAGTAGTTATTTGTATGGGTTTGGGATGAAAAATATATAGGGAAATAAAGATCTATTTCTGTCATTTAACAAAATACAGAATTTAGGAAGCAAAATTTGATTAAAGCAGCTGTATAATGCTTTTGAGTGACAGAAACATTATGAGTATGTTATGTTTTATTACACTGTTAAAAGCATTGTTCATTGTTACATAGGATTTTTAACTATGATATATTTGAATCTGTTTAATATTGCACCATATTGTGACCAGACTCTTGATGTACTTGTGTAAATTTGGAACAACAGTTAAATCTTACTCTTTAAAATACTAGTTAAGTGTAGCACTCTTCTTACATGTCCATAATGGAAAAACACTTGCCTTTTATTTGTAGCTTGATATGTAGTCTGTCCTTTTGTTATTGTTTTTGGAGGGGGCTTAGGGTTTATGTGTGACTTAGGTGCTGCTGTGAAATGGAGAGCATCACCTATATCTGGCATTTGCATTTTTGTAATATTGTTTTCAAAATGTTCCAGAGAGGTACATTTGCTTCCACCCTGTCTCTCTAATGCACAGTTAACAGTATGTCCTTCACTTGAACTTTCTCCCTTATAAATCAATTATGCATTTGCTATAGTAGTTCAGCTTTTTAAAGTGCATAAGGAGAATACTGTATAAAAAGTGCTTGTAAAACAAGTCTTTTTCTAAGAGTCTAGACCTTGAGAATTATCATGTTTTTGTTTTTCAATAAATGGTTAAGGTATTGTAAAAAGTTGGACATTTTACCAAAGTTAACCATATTTGAGCTAATTTTTAGAATATTTTTTAAAGAGTTAAGTTATCAGTGCTTTCCACGTAAGACTTTATATGAAATAAATACATTAAGAATGTAGAGTTTTTGATGCCTGGTCAAAAGTGGAATTAAGGTTGGTTTTATTATATGCTTTGAATGTGTTTCTGAAATATTTTTTGAAGCGGATACTTGTAAGTTAAATACCTTTTATCATTTATTTTTATCATAATTTTTTATATACTCTGTCATGAAATAATATTTAAGAATCCCAACATTTGCTTTTACGGTATATCTTTACATTGTAATCTGTAGTATTTTAATTTCCTATAAACCTCTTAATAATACTATTATAATTAGTATTATATGTATAAATATACACATATTTGTGTATATTATGTGTATAAATATACACATAATATACACATGTATAAATATACACATATGTGTATATTTGTATGTATATATACGCATACAATGTAGTATACAATACTACATTGTAATCTGTAGTATTTTAATTTCCTATAAACCTCTTAATAATACCGTTATAATTAGTATTATATGTATAAATATACACACATTTGTGTATATTATGTGTATAATATGTGTATATTAGGTGTATAGACACATATATACATAATATACACATAAATAATATGTGTATAGACACATATGTGTATAAATAGACACATAATATACACATATTATGTGTATAAATATACACATATATGTATAATATGTGACCTTTTACACTCATTCATATGTGCTATAAAATTACTTTTTCCTTTGATTCTATTAAATCCTTTCAGACCACTAGAGAAATCCCTGATTTGTACTTAACAGAGCTTTTCATGTATTAACAAGTAGAGTTACCTGGCTGTCAATAAGTACTTGTTTAACTAGAGTGACTAAGTTAAAGACTTGTAGTAGTTAGAAAGGACTTTCTGAAGCTAATAATCCAACACCCTAATTTGTGACTTGAGGGATCAGATGCAGAGTAGTTCAAGACTTGATGTTTTTGTTCAGGGTAAGGTAGTAATTTAGTGACAGAATCCAGGTAACTCAAATCCTCAGACTAGAGAAAAATTATTAAGATTTCTTGACATTTATTGTTATTCCCTACCTTTAGCTTTTACACAGCTAAATCTACTTGTGGAAGTTCAGCTTCAAAAAGTTTTAGCCATAGTTTCAAAGCTGTGGACTGTGGCTGAGGTTTATTCACAACCTTGGTTTTCTAATGTAGTGGAATTCAAAGTAGATCAAATTCCTTCCCTGAGCCGGGATTCTCTGAGTGCTGCTCTTAACCACTCCTGCCCAACCGTTCATTCTACAATATTGAGCCTTAACTCCTATTCCTGTCTCCCTGGCCATCCTTTTTAATAGTTTTGTATTAAATTGTCCATCAATTAACAACATTTTGTTTTAATAGATATTCTCACTTCAAGGTGGCATAAAGTAGTATATATTTCTCAGGATTGACTTTCCCACTTAAGAGTATTTGCCTTCATCTCTGTGCATTAAAATTTATTGCTGCAATTGACATGACTAAGGTGGCATAACATAGTGCTGTGAGCATAATCTAGAGCTAGTCTGAATAAGTCTGAATCATAGCTCTTCTGTTCATGACCTTGGGCCACTTACCCTCTCTGTGCTTTGTTTTACATATCTTTAAAATGAGAATTAAAATATTACTATTAGGAGGATTAAAGTAATTATAATATTATTCATAAAGTATTGAGAATCTTGCCTGATATATGTAGTAAGATGCTACATCAGTGTTAAATCATAGAAGGAGCCAGTAAATTGTTTCAGTATTTTAATGTGTGTGTACTTGAGGTTCTGGAGATATTCCAAGAACAACACACATTCCTAGTTTGACCTGAATGAACCAGGAATATTTAAATATGTAGCATTTATTTTTAGAGCCACATTTTACTGAAACTAAACCTAGGAACAATACGTGGCTTTTTTTGGGGAGGAGGGGTGGTTGTTGTTTGCTTTAAGAACCTTGCTTTGTTAAAAAAATAAAAATAAAAGCTCTTGATATTTTTGGGAAGGCAAGTTAGACATAGACCTTAAAAGAAACCTAGCTACTGCCATTTATAGGTAGTTATATGGATACCTTACCTTTAGAAGTTATTGAGTGTGACTTATCTGCTTAATAGCGATTAAATCCGTTTAAAATGTTTACCAGGTGTTAATCATAAGTCAGGGTTGACATAGCCAGTTAAATCTTATTTGAAAGAAAGAAAAATCTCTGTAAATCATGTTTACAGATTTTTTAAAAACTGGCCAGCAGTGTTTATTATAAAAATCCATAATTTTCCATTTGTTTGCTATATTAGAATACTATGCAGTTGTAATGAATAAGCATTTATAGTTTCTGCTCCTAAAAATTGGACTACAGTTTCGTGAGTTTAGTCTCATGTGGTAAGCTTGCCAAGAGATTCAGGGAAGCCACAGCTTTCCAAGTATGCAAATCTCTTATGTTCAAAGCACTTCCCTCAGGCACAAGAAGACTATTTCAGTGGCATGCTTTGCTCTTTTCCCTTAACATATCTAACATGAAGAAGTTTCTCATTAGGTACCCAGCTTATGTACTTACTGTAGGATCCACATTATATATACAGGGAAATTACCCATAATTAAGATCAGATATCTATTTATTAATTGATTTGACATTCTTGTAATAATTTATTGGTAAATAAGTATCTCTTAACTCATTGAATGTGGATGGCATATATTTTTGGAAAATGTTTCAAAATACATGAAAAAAAATAGCAACCTGAGAAATTTAAGTTACTGTGTTTACATTTTTGAAATTACATGTTTGGAAGGTATTTATGATGGGGACAACCTATCTATGTTTGAATAGATGTTGAAGAAATTATATGAGAAGAATTGACAGAAAGTTTTATTTTTAATTGTTTGCTTTGTAATATATTTCTTTGGTGACTTTAAAAAGTAGATTTCAGAAGATTTATTTATACTATCAATGCATGTTTTAAAATTATTCTGTTTGAGTTGTAAATAATTAATGAAAAAGGCATTTTATGTGGCACTGAATCAATCTGTTAGTTTCAGTTGTTCACCCTGGATTTCTTTCATTTAGTCGTCGTCTTCTTACCGCAAAGGAGGACATTTATTCATTACTTTGCCCAAATAATACTAACACACTAGCAGATGGTCACTTTCCAACTGGTTTGTCTTCAGAAAAGAAATTAAAATATTATAGTGCCAGAGAGAGATGTTGCAATGTGTCCTTTTCAAATTAACAGGTCATTCTTTTCAACTGTTTTGTAACTGTAAAATAGCTCAATGTCACATAAAAGGCTAAAAGCTAGAGTAAATGGTGTCATGGGAAATATGAAATAAACACAGTGTAATGGTTTATAGTCTTGTCTTCAACACACTAGGAATATTTCTTTTCTAAAAAGACACAAATTATATGCTACGGTAGTATTTTGGTTGTACTGGATTCTAGTTTAATTAGTTCATATCAAAAGTTAGCATTTGTTTTAAAACGTGTATACATTCTGAAAGAAGATACTTCTCCCAAAACATTTAAAAATACCTTGAATATATTCTTAAACAAATATGTTAGCCTAGCAAACTATGAAATGAAAACCAAATATGAAAATAATGTATCTTCTTCCTTTACCCCTTTAATGAATGATCTGTAACTCTGATAAAAAGATTAGCTTAGAGATTATTGAATTATTTTAATACTAGGACCAGACTGAAAGTAGCATTGTACATTTAGAAATGCAACATATAAATGAGTAGAATTGGAGCCCCACATGATTGGGAAATAAGCTGGAGAAACTGAAGTATGCTTAAAACACAGAGTAATTAGCGAGCAAGCTCAGGGGAAAAAAATCTAAGAATATTTAGAAGTAGTGTTTGAAGAACTAGAATCATCACAGTTTAAATTATTTGTTTTGACCTTTCTCTGCCACTGAATTGCTGTGTATCTTTGGGCAGTCACTTAGATCATTTCCCCAACTAGAACATTAGCAAGTTGGCTTAGACAACTCTTAAGTCCTTTTTTTAAAGTGTTATAGCTATTTGGTTGGTGATGAATTACTTAACCCAGAATTAAAAAAAAAAACAAAAAACTTAAAATGCATTTGCCTAAGTGAGCCAGGTAGATTTATAATGAGAAAGAAGGAAGTTTTTATAATATTATTTATTCTTCTTCTGAAAAAAATCAAGTGATAATAGAAACCCAAATACAAAATAACTGAATTCAATTTGCATTTCTCCTAATTACTAGCACTGTGAACAAAAACAGGTCGTTTAAATATGTTGTATGGGCTTGGCGCGGTGGCTCACACCTGTAATCCTAGCACTTTGGGAGGCCGAGGCAGGCTGATCACTTGAGGCCAGGAGTCCTGAGGCCAGGAGTTTGAGACCAGCCTGGCCAATGTGGTGAAACCCTGTCTCTATTAAAATTACAAAAATTAGCCGGGCTTGTTGGCACGCACCTGTAATCCCTGCTACTCAGGTGGCTGAGGCATGAGAATCACTTGAATCCGGGAGGTGGAGGTTGCAGTGAGCCAAGATCTTGCCACTGTGCTCCAATCTAGGCAACAGAGTGAGACATTGTATCTAAATAAATAAATAAATAAATAAATAAATAAGTTGTATTTTGGATCCACATCCGAACAATGGAAATTATAATTTTTCTGGTTGTCTCACTGTGTCTAAAGCGATGTCCTACTGTGTTGCCTTTTTCAAAGAGTGATCATTTGACTATTCCTATAAGAGCCCTTATTGGAATGCTTTCTAGCATATTATTTGCCTCAGATACTCCATCTGTCTGGGGAGTTATTTCTTAAATAGTTGGACATTTTCTGTCTTTTTAAGGGTAAAATATATGAGACAGCCTTTTCTAATTTGTACAGAGATGAAAAATTAAGTCAGCTTTAATTTCTTTCTTAACTGAGAGTTTTTCTTAGGAAGTAATTTTAAGATATTGATGCAGGTTATTTTCCTCCTTAGCTTAACAAGGTTCAGGTTCTTGTCTCAGTACCAGGAAGAAGTAGGCATGCGGACACTTGAAGAGTGAGTGGTGTAGATTTTATTAAGCGAAAGGAAAGCTCTCAGCAAAGAGAGGGGTCTTGAAACCAGGTTGCCGGGTTCTCCCTTTACAGTTGAATTCAAGGGCTTCTATATCTGCTGATGGGGCTGGGTTTTCTATTTGTATAAGGCATGAATTTCTTCTCCCTCCCACCGTCCCTGCCATCCTTCCAGTGCGCACGCAGGCCCCTAGTCTGAGCCATTCCACATTGCTTTATTTCCCTTACTGTGCATGTGTTAAGGGACAGAATTTTTCACCACGGGCATGTTTAGGCAGGCCCCCTGTGCACAATGACATTGGTGGGTTGGAGGTTGTCCTGGGACCCTTCCCTATCTGCCTAGGCATTTGGCTGTCTCCTGCCTCTATCAATATCTTTTTGTCCTTCCCTCTCAAATCCCTACTTTAACCAGCGAAATGGAATATTTGTCTTAAACATTGTGGTGTTATTACTCATCCCACCCCATTTCTTCCTATATTTTTTGAAATGCCAGTATACTCATATTGCATAATACAGGATAAACAGGTTTATATGTGGAAGTGTGAAATTATATATTGTTATGAATGGTAGGGGAATTGGTAGATCTGGGACTCAAAATGATTGATAGAACTTTATATATTTTTGGTAAGGCATTAATTCACTGAGTACTTCAAATATTTTATTTTATTTTTGAGACAGAGTCTTGCTCTGTCACCCAGGCTGTAGTGCAGTGACACGATCTTGGCTCCCTGCAAGCTTCACCTCCCGGGCTCACGCCATTCTCCTGCCTCAGCCTCCCGAGTAGCTGAGACTACAGGCGCCCACCGCCACGCCTGGCTAATTTTTTGTATTTTTTAGTAGAGATGGGGTTTCACCATGTTAGCCAGGATGGCCTCGATCTCCTGACCTCGTGATCCACCCGCCTCGGCCTCCCAAAGTGCTGGGATTACAGACGTGAGCCACCGCACCTGGTCGTACTTCAAATATTAATCCCATGTTCATGTTTGAAATTGTTTAATCAAAATTCTTTTATTTCCAAGTTGTTACAAATAGTACTGAAAAAGGAAAGAAACCTGCCCTTGTGATTGTTCTTGCTCATGGTTATCCTCTCTGTTCTGTCTGCTCATCCTGCCAGGGTAAGCTGAGATCTCCCTTCCTCCATAATATATTTTACAGCTCCAGTTCTCATTAGTCTTGCTTTACTCTCAGTTCCTACACCGCTTACAGTCTGCACCACATAATTGAATATTTACTTGTATATCCTTCCGTGTATGGATTGGTGATGTTTCATCTGTTTCTTTGCTTCCCCCGTAGACCTCAGACTATACAAGGTGAAGACAATATTTTGTTTAATCTTTCCCTAAATCTTCCTAAGAATGTGTTAGAGTACCTAAGTGGTGCTCAGTGAATACTAGATTGATTTGTTTTTTTCCTTTTCTCCATTTCCTTTCACTGAGTGTGAAAATTGCTAGAAATCACACACCATCCCCCCTTTTTACCTGAGTCTGTCTTTTTAATGGGCCTCTCTTCTTTCCTGGTATGCCAAGATAGATGTACTACAAAAGTCTGTATATAGAATTTGTACAATTTGTTTCTTGATTTTAAGTATATGAAGAAAAATGTGGACATAGAGAAATGATGATTCATAATATGTTCTAATTAGAAATGTGAAAGTTGGTTAAACATTAAAAAATCAGCTTGGTGCTACAGATGTGTTTTTTTTCCCTTTCTTAATCGTTTGAAGTTTGCAGAATTTACTGTTTTCTACCGTAACTAAGAGATATGCTTTCTAGCAGACCTATTGAAGAATTTAGTTTATGCCAAATATACTACTAATAATTTAAATGTCCCACATAGTTAGGATCTTTTGGTATTCATCAGAGTAAAAATTACTTTTATCTTAAAAACTAGAGTAAAAAACCTTTTTTTAAACAGTAAAAAATCTGCTTTCTGCAAACTGTGTCCAGATAACCATAGCTGTTTAGATGGATAATGACACAGTAAATGTGAAAGCAATTTGAAGAACATACACATTAACATTATGGTTAGAAGAGTGAGGGATGGAATGCCTTTTGTATCCATGACATGTTTCAAACTGAAAAATATGCAATCTGTTTTCATAGTTCATAAGATGCTCCACAATCCTCTCTCAACCAGTTCTGGTAGATAATTAAGACTTAACACATTCATTGTATGTAATGAATAAGTTCTCTAATGCATCTAGTATTCAACGGAATTGGGAAATAGCCCTCAAATAATTTTATGTGGGGCTTTATTTTCTTGTGGAACCCTAGTTGAGAAAGGCTATACAATCTCTTTTAACCTCTATTTGAACAGAATCTTATTTTGCCACGTATATGTTTGAAGACCTTAACCCTTCTAGATTATTTTTACTTGACCCAATTACTTAGTGGTTAAGAATGTATTGCCTATACAATACAGTCCAAATCTGGTTGGCCTTATTTGTTTTCTAAAGTTTTAAATGTAGCTATGTTTTATTGACAGCATTTTTCCTACTTAATTATGTCTTTTCTTGACAGCTCAAACTGTCTCTATTTACTCTTATTTAGAATGCAGCTGGCAACAGCAGTTGGTTTGTGAAACCTAGGCATATAATTAACTTCCCCAGTTAAGGTATGGTTTGTTTCATTGGAAGAGAAAGAATTTTGGGGGGTATGTTTCTTTAGTCTGAGAAGTAATGCAGTTTATTTTCAGTATAGTGTATTTTATATGACAGAACATAATCAGAGAATTTTTTAAAAAATTATAACATTCTAACATTACTTGAGCACTAAAGTGCTACAAAAAATACTTTGTTATTATTTGAATCACGAAAATCAGATATTAGCATTCAGCGTAAATGTCAAATTAACACAGGCCAGTAGGAACATTTGTGATCATGTTCTTCTCACATCTACTTGCATCGATAATGAAGCTTTGACTATTGCTTTGATGTAGATTTTTGAAGGAAATCCTCCTCCTATTTCCAAGGCCCTTTGTAGTTACTAATTCTAAGAGAATATAAGCAAATCCGTTTATTTAAAATAAAATAAAAGTGGGGGAAAGATATTTAAGCAATAAATTTCATACCCTGAGATTTTTTATGTCCTGGTTACTTTAAAACCCAGTAAGCTGCCCTGGGTTCTCTCCTGATACTGCACAGAACTTTTGTTTTACATCCTCGTCTTCCTAGTATTAGTTCAACTATATTGTTTTTCTCTTTCTAACACTCTATCTGGATTTTTGTAATTATTACTGTCTTCCTTTATCAGTTTTAAAAGTTAAGATATATGGTATTTTTGAGATCAGAATTGTAGCCATAATATTGACGTGCTGCAGATATTAAGAGAAAAAGTCGTTAGTTGCCAGCTTTTTGTATACTCAAGTGTTGTGTATTCTTAAGAATAAATGTTTCTTTGTTTTCAAATGAAACTGTCTTTTTTTTTTTTTTAGGATACATGTCTGACAACCCAGGCTAGAGTGCAGTGGTTTGGTTCCCTTCAGCCTTGATCTCCTGGGCTCAAGTGATCCTCCCCTCTCAGCCCCCAGAATAGCCGGGACTTTAGGCATGTGCGACAACTCCCAACTAATTTTTGTACTTTTTGTAGAGACGGGGTTTTGCCACATTACCCAGGCTGGTCTTGAACTCCTGAGCTCAAGCTTTGTAATCCCAAAGTACTGGAATTACAGGCACGAGCCACCGCGCCCATCCCAAACTGCCTTCCTTTTTGCCCAGACCATGAGAACAACCTGTGCTAGTGAATGATTTTTAAAGAATCTTGCTACTTTTTCCTACCTGGGATTATGTGTTGACTGAATATAGTTTCCTAAAAGATACTGTTGATTTTTTTAAACTAAACGTCTACCAGACTTTCTGCTCTGTTGTTCCAAAATTGGGCAATTTCCTGCCTAGTATTTTATTTTTAAATTGAAAATGGGAAAATTGCTAATGATATTGACAGCAAAAATGATATTGAATGCTTTCTGACTAAACATATATTGAACAAAGCAAAACACTATGTATCTGCTCTTTCATGTAATATTCGGAAACTCTTGTGACATAATCACGGCTATTTTCTGTATAAGATGGGGAGATAAGCTTATAAATGTGCTAGGTAAGTGACCAGCTCTAGAGGAACCTGATATGAATGTGACCCCATACTGAGTTTAAGTAAATAAAACAGAAATAATGAATATATAGAATCATGACCCTTCCTGCTGATGAAGAAGATCATTTTGATTTTTGGTATAGACTGATAGAATGAAAACTATATTGGTAATATTGCTTATATAGTAGTTGAAGTGAGTAGAGATAAATTCATAATTGAGTGATCTGTAAAAGAGTGTGTCAGAATAACATACAGCAAAATGAACTGAAGGAGGACTTTTGAAAACAAATAGAATTATGTTGGAAAACAAGTGTCTTTAATGGATTAGTTAAGGAAGTAAAAATAATTAATATAAAGCAATGGAAACAGTGTATGGAGTTAGAGACATAAAATTGCCAATTTATTTATTGATTTTGTTTTATAATAGTTATTATTTGAAAAACGACCAATATGAATAAATAGAAGTAAGGAGGGGAAAATGAAGGAAAACTATTTTTAGCTGGTATCATCTATTTGGCAATGTCTTTACTGTTATGCTTATAATACTTGATTTATAAATGTTAACTGTAACATATTAGTGTAAATATTTGTGTTTCTTTTATATGTGACTCTTTTAACCTGATGTTTCATCTCTATTTTCAGAGGAATTAAAACAAAATGTTTAACTTTAGACATTAGCGATTCACTGGTTCAAAAACAAGTCTTCTGATGATAAATTAATACATTATTAAAAACTTCCCATAAACACAGCTGCTAAGGCCTACCAAATTGGCACCTTGGTTCCATTTCTTATCTAGGGCCTGACAAGAATGTACTACTGCTTACTTAGTTAATTACTGCTCACAGATAGAAAAGGAAAGGCCTTTACTTCAGCATTTGTATCGTCGCATGGCCCTGTTCGGTCAAGCTGAGTGCATGTTACATGATTGCCTGAGAGGAACAGAAAAGCTAGTTTCTCAGTCTCTAACCAGAATGCATGATAAGGCTTGGGTCAAAAAGGGCAAGATGGGGATCACAGCAATTATGGCAGAGGCAAAGTAGTTACCTTGACAACCAGATTGAGGATTCATTGCGATTTATTATTTACTACTTGAAAATCTCAGTCTGTGATTTAATTAAGGGTTGAGATTTCCATGAAGTCTGTCTTTTCTAAATTTGAACACCCTGTTACTGTTGTTTATGTGTGCACTGAAATCATCTCAAACTGATGTTACTCCAACACTGTGATGAATTAGGCTTAACATGTAGTGTTTTGAAAATTTAGACAGGTCACTTAGATAACAGTTAACTGAAATTAACTAGATCTTATATTGGGCTATGGTAATCAATGCTTACTAGTAACTTAGTAACATTGACCCCCTGGGTATCTTCAAAGCAGCCTGGTTGTAACAAGTGAATTTTATCTTTTTTGTTGAAAGCAGCTTTAAATAATTTATACCTGATTTGTATTTCAGTGTATCATTTTAGATATACACATGTTATTTCTTTGCAGTTACTTAATGGTACACTTTTTTGGGTGGGGAGACAGAGTCTTGCTTTTGTCACCAGGCTGGAGTGCAGTGGTGCGATCTTGGCTCACTGCAATCTCTGCCTCCCAGGTTCAAGTGATTCCCCTGCCTCAGCCTCCCAAGTACCTGGGACTAAAGGCATGCACCACCATGCCCGGCTAATTTTTTGTGTTTTAGTAGAGACAGGGTTTCACCATGTTGGCCAGGATAGTTTCGATCTCCTGACCTCGTGATCCACCCCTCTCGGCCTCCCAAAGTGCTGGGATTACAGGCATGAGCCACCATGCCCAGCTGGTACACCTTTTATATTGCCCAAATTATAGTTTATAAAATGTGATTGTAATCAGATAATTCTTTGCTAGAAAACGAAAGTTCACCTTCTTAGAGTGAGTTAACCATTAGGTAATTTTGTATTTTATGTTTTTTTCTTCCCAAGTATTCCTGAAATGCTTTTTACCTTTGCAGATGTAACTCAGTTGACTACTTATTCAGCATTAATTAATAATAAAATATGATAGGCTTTTCAACCTATGGTTTTTATTTAAACAAAACCTTTCAAATAAAAATAATTTTAAACCTGTATTCGATTTCTATTTAAAGTGGAGTGTTTTCATATACTCTTTTAAATTAAAACAGTATCTGCTTAGCTCGTTTACATTCTTTCTGTCAGAATGTCTGCCTGAGGATTCTATATATAATTAATGTAAGAAAAACAAGAGGGTAATCCCTTGGTAGAAAACTGGTAATGGATTAAAAGACCATAGCTCTGAAATTCCAGTAATGTGACACATTTTCTCTGAAAGGTGCACTTAGGCCCAATATCTAGAGATATTAAAAAGTGCCCCCTAGTGTAATTAGCTAAAGATAGACATTCCTAATATATTTTGTTGTATGTTTAATATGGAATATTATAAGTAAATTCATACACTGATACTAAATACGATTTGAGAAGAATTACTGCTTTGGTGAGAAGAGAGCTTTGAGTGTCACTTGAAGCTTCAAATTTCTTACTGAACCAATTGATAAAATATACAAAATGTGTATTGAGAATGTGCAGAACAGCCACCCAGGTAGTTTGATCAGTGTCTTTCTACATAGTGCCTAACATGAACTAGTTTAAGAAACTTGAGGAATCCACATAACTATCCTTGGTTCCAGTTTTTTAATTAAAAAGTTTAGACTAGAGCAGTGCTTTTCAAATTGTGATTTCCAACCCATTATCAGTTTGTAAGCACAATATTTAGTGGGTTACAATCATCACTTATGAAAGAGAGCAAATATCAGAGCACAGTTTATATAGTGAGTATTATTTCATGAAATTTGCATTAATTATATGTTCATATCTTAAGGGTACACTGTTTTGATATAACATGTCATACTTAAGGAATGCAGTAAAAATATGTAAAAGGAAACACCGGGCTGCATGATCCTAAAAATCTCTCCC
The DNA here is from genome assembly GCF_028885625.2 of Pongo pygmaeus. Taxonomy (NCBI): domain Eukaryota; kingdom Metazoa; phylum Chordata; class Mammalia; order Primates; family Hominidae; genus Pongo; species Pongo pygmaeus. The sequence continues at coordinate 148,250,448 of NC_072373.2, read as the reverse complement.
AGTTCCAACATTCCCGAGTGAAATTTTAAACATGCAGCTCTTCCTTAAGTAGCATTATATCATTATGTTATTTCAGTAGAATTTGTCACATGCAGATGCATTTTGGGAGAAAAAGAGGAGAAAGGTGCAAGACTTGATATTCTGAGAGACTAATACCTATATAAATTGTAATTATTCCTAATTGCTATGTGTGATAATTTAGGCCTGCACAAAATTGCTGAGAGCATATCAAACAAATGATTAGTTCTCATTGTCAGGCCTAGAAAATACCTCGTGACTAATATTAGAGTACATCCTTTAAAGATGAGTATGATTTCATTCATTTGGGATAGAGAATTCAAGGAAAGAGTCTGGATACTTTGGATGTGGCTAGACAGTCAAGCAGCCTTCTATGCCATACTTAGGCATTTGGAATTTATCTTAAAAGACCAGGGAAAGCTGTCAAACCCATTCAACCTGCTAGGATTAGCTCTCCTTTTAGAAGGATGAAAGTAGTGATGTGATTGTTGAACTCAAGTAGAGAAAAATTCAAGGTATGGAGACAATAAGTTACAAGAATTTCAGAAGGTCAGCTATAAACATAGAAACTCCCCTTTTGATAAAGAGTGAAATACACTAGCTAGCTTGACAGTGCTCATACAACATACGAATTGAGTTTCACTTTAGTATTTTGGAAGTACTGGAACAGCTTTCAGTACCTTTGCAAAATGCCCAAGTAAATGTATGTGAAATGTTGAAAGACTTAAATGAGTCCGGCATATAGGAAAACCTTGTTTTATTGAGTTTGTAGATACTGCATTGTTTTTTTATTTTATTTATTTATTTATTTTTAGATGGAGTCTTGCTCTGTTGCCCAGGCCGGAGCGCAGTGGTGCAATCTCGCTCACTGCAAGCTCTGCCTCCTGGGTTCACGCCATTCTCCCGCCTCAGTCTCCTGAGTAGCTGGGACTACAGGCGCCCGCCACCACACCCAGCTAATTTTGGTTTTGTATTTTTAGTAGAGACGGGGTTTCACCTTGGCACCTTAGTAGACCCAGGATGTTCTCAATCTCCTGACCTCGTGATCTGCCCCCTTTGGCCTCCCAAAGTGCTGGGATTACAAGTGTGAACCACTGTGCCCGGCCTTCGTTTTTTATAAACTGAAGGTTTGTGGAAACCTTGTTTCCCACAAGTCTTATCAGCACCATTTTTCCAGCAGTATGTGCTCACTTCATGTGTCTGTGTCACATTTTGTTAATTCTCACAATATTTCAAGTTTTTCTATTATATCTGTTATGGTGATCTGTAGTCAGTGATCTTTGATATTATTATAAATGTTTGATGTGTATTATTGTAATTTGAGTGCCATGAATCATGCCCACTCCAGATGACGAACTTAAGGAATGTTAGGTTTTCTGACTGCTCCACCAACTGGCCCTTCCCCGTCTCTCCCCCTCTCATCAGGCCTCCCTATTCCCTGAGACACAACAATTTTGAAATTAACCAATTAATAATCCTACAACGGCCTATATATGTTCAAGTGAAATGCAAAGTTGCACATTTCTTCATATTAAATCAAAAGAAATGATTAAGCTTAGTGAGGAAGGCATATCGAAAGCTTAGACAGACCAAAATCTCGGCCTCTTGTGCCAGTTAGCCAAGTCATGAATGCAAAGAAAAAGTTCTTGAAGTAAATTAAAAGTGCTACTTCAGTGAACACATAGATGATAAGAAAGTGAAAAAGCTTTTGTTGCTTATATGGAGAAAGTTTTAGTGGTCTGGAGAGAAGATCAAACCAGTCTCAACATTCTCTTAAGCCGAAGCATAATCCAGAGCAAGGCCCCAACTGTCTTCAATTCTATGAAGGCTGAGAGGTGAGGAAGATGTGGAGGAAAGTTTACAGTTACCAGAGGTTGGCTCATGGGGCTGAAGGAAAGAAGCCATTGTTCCCATAACATAGAAGTGGGAGGTAAAGCAGCAAGTGCTGATATAGAAGCTGCAGCAAGTTATGCAGAAGATCGAGCTAAGATCATTGATGGAGGTGGCTACACTAAACAGCAGATTTTAAATATAGACAAAACAGCCTTCTGTTGGAAGAAGATGCCCCCTAGACTCTTCATAGCTGAAGAGAAGTCAGTGTCTGGCTTCAGAGTTTCAAAGGACAGACTGTCTTGTTAGGGGCTCATGCAGCTGGTGACTTTAAGTTGAAGCTAATATTCATTTACCATTTCAAAAATCCTTGGGCCATTAGGAATTATGTTAATTCTGAGGAATACAGATGTACCCCCCGCTTCTCTTTGCCTTTTTATCAAGACTCAGTGTACAAGGATTGTATGTGTGGGTCACCTCAGTCTCCTCTGCTTTAATGCTCCTCATCTCTGCCAATAAATTACTTCTCTTTGAAAAACTTAACATTTGTTAGTGTGAATTTTGGGATCTTACGCACATAATTTATACGAGCACTAAACTTGTCGTCCTGTCTCTGAGTTGAATCTTTTGATAGTTTCCTGATATAGTTTATGCTGTGTCTTCTGTTACGGGAGGCTTTAAAAGGAGGGAGCTCTTGATCCCTATAGGAGAAGCAGAGCAGATAGAAGGGCATTACAAGTGGGGAGAATACTGTGAAGAACGCTACAAAGACAGGAATTCACATACCAGATTTTATATAGTGAATATTTAAGACTCAATTCCATAGTGTAAATAGATTAACTTTGTCATTTAAATAAATTATATGGAAAAAATTAATTTTGGAATTTTCTACTATAACACCTTGGTGCCACAGGTACCATTTGTTTCTTTTATAGAAAACTTATTTTCAGAAAAATAGTTCATCCATCTACCTTTCAGCATGTCAAGGTTAACTCAACAGCCAAATGCCAGCCGTGGGAGATACTGGGAAGAAACTTGGAGTAAGTTTGGGGTCGGGGAGAATTTGGAACAAACAGCAAAAAGGTAATTAAGAGTTGGGAGAGGTGGGGATTAGGAAAAATGTACACAATATATAGGAATATTTTGCTTGAGCAAAATATCTCTCATTGAATGAATGTGTTGGGGCACACATCACCCAGGGGAAATGTATCTTAGCTGTGATAAGGGAACTGTGGTGTAGGGTGCAGAGATACACGCAGTCTTTGAAAAAACTGGCCCATCTCCATGTTCACCTAGGTCTACAGTCTGGTAGCTCTGAACCAGTAAGAGTATAGAAATCTTGATATCTTCTCTTTGGTTCTCAGGGTGAGAAATTGTATATTTTTAGATTGTTCCCACAAAGGGGACAGAATTTCTGTTATTCTCCTGGGCCGAGTGCCTTTTTGTTCATCTACTCACCTTAACCCAAGTCCTGTTTCTTGGTACCTCAGGGTTGGCAGCCATCTTCATTAGCTCTCTTATTACTGAGCCTAGTTAGTTTAGATGAACTGGTCACTGTTACTCCAAAAAGGGTTTCCATTTCTTGTTTTTGTTTTTTATTTCCCCCATGCATGTATATAGAAGTATAATTTTAGTCTTTTACATACTTTTCTGGGAACCCATTCCCAAATCACTAAATATTATTGTAGTATTATTTCTAATATTTAATTTTACTGTATTTATATTATTTAATATTATATTGTTTTTTATTTTATTATATTGTTTTATGATGTTTTGCATCATATTCCATTTTGTCAATATAGTTTTAAAAGACTTCTTTACTTTGGACCTTTACTTTGTCTCAACATTTTTATTAATACATTTTATCTAAATCTTTGTCAAGTTTTTTGGTTATTGTTAGAGTGTGTTGTTCTTGCAAATGGGATTTGGTAAAGCTCTTCTCAGAAAAACTGTACCGCCTCATAATTTCAGAAATATATGATGCTGTCTGTTTTAAAACAGCCATACAAACAAATCCTTCGTAATTTGATAGGAGAAAATGTCACCATATTTTAAATTGTTGATGCCTTTTTGTCCTTGCCAATTAAATTGAGCATTACATGTTAATTTCCTACTTATATTTATTTCATTTTCCCTTTCCATTTCTTACCTACTTTGAAATTGATACTCTTTATTTGTAAGCACTTTTATGTAGAGTATTTAACCTTGAGTTACTCGTTTAGACAGTTGATCTTTTTTTGCTCCGCTACACGGCTTTTCAATATGGAATGCTTCAGTTTGAGGTAGATTAATTTATCTGTCTTTTGGTGGTTTTTATTTCACGAATCCGAATTTATTGCTATTTTGAGATCAGATTTACCCATATTTTCTTGTTAATATTATTGTTATTCTAACACTGAAATTATTAACCCATTTATGTTTGGAGGTCTTTTGTAACTAGAACTTAGTCCTTTGCAGAACATAGTAAGTGTGGCTAATAAGCGTGTGTGTGTGTGTGTGTGTGTGTATTTGTGTGTGTGGTTTTATTTCAGAGTTGCTTTATTTTAATTTATGATGAATTTCAGTTTCTATTAGGGTAGTGCTTTTAGGTTGAGATACATTTTTTTATCCATCAATCTTCGTACCAACACTGTGAATTAATTTAATATCATGCCTGCTTTTCAAATGAAGAGATTGGAGACTGATATTTAAAGTGATTTATCCAATGTCACAGAGCTCTTTAAGGGACAGAACAAGGATTCCAAGCCAAGTCAGTTAACTCCTTGTCCAGAATTACTTTTTGCTGTAAAATAGTTACCCATTTTAGAATTAAACACTTCAGATTTAAGTAGTGTGATCTCAATAACATCTGTACAGATTAAATTAATATCTTAGGGGGAAGTAATACTTAAAGGGAGCATTTAAAAAATGTAGTTATTTACCTAATTATTTCCCCACCCACCACACTCCCTGTAGGATTTTCATAAGCAGAGAATTATATTCTAAGATTGTGTTCTTACTTCATTAGCACTGTGATAAGCCACAAGAATTGTGTTTTACTGTCTTTAATCTGTTCTACTCAATATCAAAACATTCATTGACAAGAGGAGATTGTAGTCTCTTCACTGATTTTGTCCAAACCAGTTGGAATAGTGGTCAGCAACTGTCTTCTATAAATGGCTAGATGGTAAATTTTTTAGACTTTGTAGGCCAAATTTAAGGGTGTCGTATAGATTTTTATATAATGAGAGAAATGAATATCCAACACATTTATTGACAATATTCAGATCTTATTACTTGACACTGACATTTTAATTTCATACATTTTTATGTGTCATGAAATATTGTTCTTTTGATTTTGTTTAAACATTAAAAAATGTAAATGGACCATGGGAAAACTAGTAGTCCAACCCTTATTTAGAAGGGACTGTTGTGGGTATCTGGTAGATCAGATTTGAATTCCATTTGTAAAACATTTGAGTATTTACTCTATAATAATATTAAATATAAATTAACATCACAGTTTTCTGAGGAAACTGAAGTTCATTTGTAAAGAAACTTGTTAAAGTTTTGCCAAATCAGTAAATGGCAGAACTAGAATTCAAAACCTTATCTATTTTTCAGTGCCTGGGTTCTTTCATGTGTTCATTGTTACATCTTCTGTGCCAGGCATGGAGATAGGCACAGTGCATACTGGCATGAATTAGATGAGTTCCTGCTTCTACCTAGTTCTTAGTCATGATGCTGAACAGATTTGGGAAATGTAATTTTCTAAAACCTGCCTGTCAGTATAAATCAGATTCACCTACACTTACTCTCATTTTCTGATAAGAAGTATTTGCTTGTTTTTGTGACTCTTATCAATCCTGTCTTGTATTTTTCTTTTTTTCTTGAATAGTACAGGAACTTTTTTATCTGGTAACATTCAGCTTCTTAAGGATGAAATTAAAGGTATTTGAGGTTGTAAGGGGAAGTAAACATTTAAAGTACCAAGGAAGGGGCATTAGAGTAGTGCACCAGGGCATAGCAACAATGGCTCTCAAGCAGGGTTCCTATGAGCCTTTTTTCCTGCAACTCCTTGTAATTTGTCAGAATCTGTGTATCCAGAAGTTGGAACTGCTCTGTTTCCTCTGCACTGTTGGTACCTGTAGGGAACAAGTATGAAAGACTACAGTGGGCTGTAGTGTGTAGGGGCAGGGCCTATACCGTTGGATCTGCTACCGTGCTGTTCCTTAGTTCCCTTGATGTTCAGCTTGCAGTTAAATACAAGAAAGGATATAATTTTAACTCTGCAGAAAAGTAGTATTACTTCTTTTTTAAGGTAACATTTTGTAACTTTACAATGTTAAAATAAACTCCCTGCTTTCCCCTTTCCCCAAATGTTGTGTTGACAAGATTGGAAAATAGTTTGTGTTCTTTAATAAAAACCTTATCATTTCATTAAAAATTGAACAGACCTCAATAGCAAACACAAAAATGGTAACACTGAAACCAACCACGAAATCAAAGTCATTACATTGTCATTTAAGGAATGACTTTATAACCTTCATATGATTTTTGGGAATTGGTTTCTGTCCAACTCATAGTATCACAGTTAATAGACTACTTCTGTAAGTCATCTCTTTGCTTCAGGAAGAGCTTTTACAACTGGATGGACTTTCTGTAGTTTCTGGAAGTGGCAGAGTTGTCTCCAACTTGTATTGTTAGTTTGTTCTGGTTATTCCAGCTTTGTCTAATGGAGGAATTCGAATGTGTTAAGGACACAGATACATAATGAATGAAGCAATAAATAAGTGCTATTTTCTGTTTGGTGGTTTTTTAAAAAATTATTTTCAGTTTGCATCTATTTCAGTTTGCATCTATTTCAGTTTGCATCTATCTATTTTCAGTTTGCATCTATTGTGTTTTGAGGTAGCGTTCACAGAGTGGGTTCCTTACTACATTTTATTTATTCTTCTATTTTGCAATTTTTAATTGGTCCAAGAGCATTCATTGAGAAAAGTAATAGCACAATAGTCACAGCATTCACTAGAGTATTTTTGTTTGTTTTGTATATATCATATTATCCACTTGATTAGTTGTTTCCACAAGCTCTATATATCTTTTGGAAATTTATCTTTATATCTGTGAGATAAAAATAATCTTCAGTTATTAAAAAAGAGTCATCTATGTGTTAGTAGTGACAATGTATATTTTAGAAATTTCATGTATGTAGCATCATTGAGAATCAAATATGAAACATTGTTTAAAGGAAAAAGAGTAGAAATTAAAAAAACAACTTTGATTGTATAAGTTATTTTTTGAGATGAGAAATTATTTCAATATGTTTTCTTTTTCTCTAGAAACCTGTTGGAAAATGCCTTGTTACTCCAGCAGAAAAACATGTCTATTATTACCAATAGAATTAGTGTGTTCAGAAAAATAAAAGGCTTAATTTACAGCCTTTTGAAGTTTTAGGGAAACTTCCTTTTTTAAAGCACGCAGGAAGAAAGACATGACATCACAGCCTTAAGTGGGTAAAAGGTTACATGGCTGATACTTTTTAAGTGATTGAATTATTAGCATGGGTAATAATTTGTGGAAAGTCAAGAGGTGCCACTAGTTTCAGAGTGTTAATCTTTCCCACTTAAAGTGAGAAATAAATACGTCATAAGAATATATATGGGGATATAGTGTCTTTCCTTTCTAAGACACTTGCTTGAGTCAGCAGTGGTTGCCTGTGGTCACCTTTGGATTCGTCTTGGGATTCAGAGAAATGAGTGGGTGGTTTCAGTGCAGTTTCAATGTTGTTAACCCAAATAAGTTCTAGAGTTGGTATTAATTGGCCCCCTTATAGAAACCTTTGAGGGGGAAGCTGTTGTTACACAGGTAACTTTATACCTTTAGAGTTTATTGTTGCCTAATAAAAATTAATATGGAAATATCATAAAAATTGGTAGGGAACTCTTTCATTCATCTACATTGTGGTCACTCATGTGATTCAATTTAGATGTATCTTTTTTTTTTTTTTTTGAGATGGAGTTTCACTCTTGTTGCCCAGGCTGGAGTGCAGTGGTGCAATCTTGGCTCACTACAACCTCCGCCACCTGGGTTCAAGCGTTTCTCCTGCCTCAGCCCCCTGAGTAACTGGCATTATAGGCGCCCACACCTAGCTAAGTTTTTTGTATTTTTAGTAGAGACGGGGTTTCACCATGTTGGCCAGGCTGGTCTCAAACTCCTGACCTCAGGTGATCCGCCTGCCTCGGCCTCCCAAAGTGTTGGCATTACAGGCCTGAGCCACCGCCCCAGACCTGAAAGTACCTTTTTAAAAAGGAAATTTTGGTTAAGAGGTTTTTTTGTGTTAGTGCTTTAAAAAAATTGCTTATATTTAAATACAACAACGTATTAACTAAAAAGACTTAAAATCCAAATTTTTACTCTGTTTGATCTGGGAAACCTGCCTGGGAAATACTTTAAATGAAGTCTCCACCCTAATGAATTCTAGCATCAGTGACAAAAAAGGAGTGGAAACCTTTACCTAGCAATGTTGGAGTGAGTCACTGGATATGGGAACAAATAGCTCATTTCTGCATTTTTGCTTCTTATTTAATTACTTTTAAGAATAAATACATACTCAGGCTGGATGGAAGTGGGAGTGAATTAATGAAATTTATAATAACAAAAGGATAGTAAAAATTATAAGATAGATTATATTAAATAACATACAGTTGGAAATAAATTATACCTGAGGAGATGATGAAATTGCTGTTTACTTATTCTGTAATTGTTTGCTAGTTTCTTTGTTGACAGTGAATGCATTATACAGAGTTACTTAAGAATTTTAATTTGCTAGGACAATGCGAATGACTTGAGATATTAAATTTTTGCTAGAAACTTATTGATGTTAAACTGGTTTTAACTAGTTATAAAAAATAAATAATAATTGTAAAGAGTATTTCCTGTTTTCCTGGGGGGGGTGGGAGGGGGGCGGAAACTCTGGAATGATTTTGAACTCTAGCAGGTCGTCAGTCATTTAAGAGCATATTTTCATAGTTGAGTCCCACTGATTAGGGGACTCTGATGAAAATGTCATCTTTGTCCTATTTATATTCTTTATCTCTTGATATCTGGATTTTTGAAAAAACATTTTCTGATGATGTTCATGTCTTAAATTTATAAACTCAAAACTTTAATATATATATAAAAGATAAAACTGTGGTGTTTTTGTTTCTTTTCCTCTTAAAACAACTTTTATGTTCTTGAGTATGTTTAACGTCTTCTGGTACATAAGAATTACAGTAGTAAATAAAGTATAAAGTAAAATAAAGTAAAAATAAAATGCCTACTGTGTCCCTGAATAAATAATATTCAGTTTCTGTTGAAAAGCTCAGAGTCCAGTAAGGAGGTAATATAAGTACAAAGACCCTTAGAATGTGTTACCTGCTCTGGTAGAGGAGCTCATAATTGTTCGTTCATTCATATATCCATTTATTTAACATCTTTATTTTGTCACTCTATAAACACCGTAAATTGGTCCTTTACTACATTTTGGCATTATAGTAGTGAACCAGATAAATGACACTTGTCCTGAAGGAGGTCTCATCCCCCATGTTTGTTACTCAGGAACAGGGATTATTGTATTTTTGTTCCTTGTATCCGAAGTGTCTAGAAGAGTGCTAGGCACATAGTAGGTACTCAGTAGATGTTGATTGAAAGAAACAAAACAAATGACCCAAACCTAAGCTCAGGTTCTCCTTTCCCTGTTGTCAAGACCTGGTGTCTTGAACTGGGTTTTGAAGAGTAATTGTTGCCTAACAGAAAAATGAGGGGAACATCCTGTGCGGAGGAGATAGTTTAAACAGAGGCACTGAATAATTGGGTAATATTGAAGCTTAGTGTGAAAGTCACCTTTTTTTAAAAAAAGTAGATCAGAATAAAAGTGTTCTGCCTTTGTGAACTTAGAAGTTGTAACTATATACTGAGACTAATAGCATCTCTTTGTGGCATATATTATTTTTAATAGATGTGCTTATCAGGAATTTTTTTAAGTTAAGTATTAAACATAATATTTTATAACTGAAATATGTTTTCATGGTACTTGTGAATTATTAATTAGTGGTAGATAATTTAGAAGTTTTTAGGTAGGAGAAATTAATTTCTTTCTAGTAAGGAATTTAACCCTACAGTGTTTTTGACTCATAATGTGTACTTTCTTTTTAAAATGTCAAAAGGCTTTTCAGAAGTAGTAGTATTTGAAACTATCAGCTAATGGTTTTCTAAAACTATATTTTTACCTTAGAGCATCTAGAGTGTCCAGAATTTTGTGACTCTTAGCAAATCCCCAAGTTGAAAATTTTTACCTTGTAGCTTGCATAATTGGATTTAAATATGTATTTTCATTATGCATGTATTTGTTGGAAAATATTGGTGTATTTCTCAGTGTAACAGTATTTTGTATTTAAGTTGATTTGACTTAAGATTTCAAATAAACTGTAAACATTCTTCTTAGAAAAAAATTTTTTGAAGTACTTCATTATTTAAAATATTTCCAAAATAATCAACAGCTTATTTAGCTGGGCATGGTGGCATGAGCCTGCAGTCCTAGCTACTCTGGGGTGGGGAAGAGGCTGATTTCGAGCCCATATGCTTGAGCCTAGAAGCTTGTGGCTGCAGTGAACTATGATTGTACCGCTGCACTCCAGCTGGACAACAGAGTGAGGCTCTCTCTACCTAAAGCAGACAAACAAAAAAACAGCTTCTAAACCAAAATGACACATAAAGCTAAGGCATATCGCTTATTTGGACTGAGTTGATGATTGTGTAGTTATATGATCTTAAATTGCTGGAACACTTTCTTTTGCAACAGTTTCATATTTCTGTAAGCATTTGTTGGGTGTTTCATGCTCACCCCACTTATATACAAATTGCAACATTTTCTAGGCCAGTGTGCTTATTTTGGAAAATAACATTGCATTCTTTTATTTTCTGAATTATTTGCATAAGAACAATTTCAAAGGTGAAAGTAGGTAGGTCTTTTTTACTTTCCACATGTTGTAGTTTAGGTTTGTAACATAATACAGACAGGTAAAAGGAATTACATATAAGTAAGCACAAAAAAGTAGATGTTTTAGGGCTTGATTGATAAAGGCATTTCTAAAGTGGATCTAATTAAATAATTAAAACAAAAGGATCTTCTACAAATTTACACGAAATGGGTTGTTAACATTCTGCCTTGTGGTATAAAAAAGCTTTATTATGCATCCTTGATTTTAAAAATTGTGCTTAGTTGGCTCCATGAATATGCAGAGATGAGTGGAAAAGTTGGACTATCAGTGACAACTTATCTTTTAGGTTTACTTTTAACACTATTTTCATCTAAGTTAAGATGAAATTGAAATAAGCTTTCTGGATGCTCCTAAATTTCACTTCAGCCGGTTGATATCATGTCCCCTCCTCCTTAAGTATTTTTCTCATTTCCATTTTAAGAAGAAATTTTGCTAACATATATAAACAGGAGTAATAAAGAGATTTCATATGCCAGCACTGGTAATAGACTATGGCTTGAGTTAATGTTTCAGCATGGCTTAGAGTCACAGCCTCACTCTCATAGAGGTCCCTGATAATCAAAAAGCATGGTGCTTCCTGGGACCCTCAAACAGCATGAGCAGTAGCAAACATGACAGTATTTAGTTCAAAGTAATTAAGAAAAACAGTACAAGAAAAGTTGAATTCTTTATAGTACAGCGTAGTAAGAACACTTACGGGAATGTGTGATTTTACAGAAATGTTTTAAGGAACAGAGTTAATGGAGACTTTGTTAGAAAAGCAAATGTTCCTCAACAAGCACTTGAAGTTTATCACAACAAAGTGTAGTTTGTTGTCAGAGCAGCATATTTTCTTGCAGAAATTCTTATAAATGATGCCAAATTTAATGATAGAATTTCAATTCTGGTCTTACAAATTCCCATCCGGTAGCAGTGCATCTCTTTATTAGGAGTTACCCCTGAATGTGAATGATTTCAGTCTTAAGTCGCTGCACCTGTTGCCGGGAGGTATTTATTCCAATCACTAGCCTAAAGCAGAGAGAGTTATTGCTTGACATTTTATAGCTTGGGGGGAAAAACTGTCTTTTCAAAATCATTTGTTCAGAGAGGAGAAAATGGAGCAAAACAGTTCATTTTACTCTAAGCACCGCTATTTGGTGGTATTCACATTTGCACAGCACAAAGCTGCAATATTGATTTTTTGCTCACAGGGCCTTCCACCAGTTCTCTCTTCAATTGTCAGGGTTGCAAGATGGATTGGATTCCATTTTGCTGGTTGGGATGCTTATTTTTTTGTTGTTGTTGAAATAGAAATAGATTGAAAATACAGCTTGGAATGAATATCACTGTAATAGTGTGGTTAAAAGGCATTAATTTGGAGATGTCTTTATGTTGATTATGTTCACCAAGCCATTTCGCTGACCATCAGACACAGTTTCCTTCCCTGCTCCTTTTCTTCCCCCAAGACTAGTAGCAGCCAGCATACCATAACGATGTTCTTTACAACTCTGTTCCCAAACCTGCTGCTGATGGCCATCATCTTTTGGAGAGGCATTAAAGTAACATTTAAGAACATGAACCCAGGAGCTGAATTACTGGGTTTGAAATCTTAATTTCATTTTTATTGGATATAAGTGTAGAAAACTTAATCTTTCTCTGCCTCAATTTCCTCCTCTGTAAAATGTTGATAATAATGTTACCTATCTTGTATGGTTGTTTTGAGGATTCATAATCAGGAAATATTTATAAAGTCCTTAGAGGGACTTCTGAGGGTGGCAAATTCCCTCTGAAACAAGTGTAAAATTAGAATTGTCAACAACCATTTTGGGAGCTGGAAAGTAACCAAAGCCAAACAACAAACGGGGAAACATTATTTATGAAAATCTACTAGAACTTCTAGCAGATATTTAAAGCCTTCTAGCATGGGGCTGCTCCTTATCCCCCGCAATCCCTCCATCTCTTACTCCTTAACTATGTCATTGTGGAAGTTTCATCAGGGCAAGATTGGCCTTCAAAACCAGTGTCTTTACTGCTGTGAAGAGCTGACGTGATTTGGAGTAGAGGGTGGAAATTCATGCCCAGCAGTGTTGTCAATGAAAGTAAACACTGTAGGGGAAAAAAAAAATGGGGAAAACCTGTAGCTCTGCTATCCTTTGGTTGTAGTTCCGGTTGGGATGACTGGAAACCATTCTGAAACTTAACAGGGAAATCTTGGAAATGAAGAAGCCATAAACTTTCTGTGCATTCTTAACTAACTGGGAAGCTAAACACATGTACAGAGGAGACATGAGAGGACTTGGCAGCAAGTAAATGACTGAGTCTGACTTGTAAACTGCTTGAACTTTTAATACTCTTTCTAACACACAATCACATCAGCAAAGAGTGGAGACTTAATAATGGGCCCATGGTTTTTGTGCAAAGTCTCTGCCCAGTCATTGGCTGACCACTAAGCCATGCAGACAGAGGTGATATCTAGGAGCCGAGGCTAAAAAATAAAAGTAAGAATTCAAACGAATTAAAATAAAACAGTGAGCAAAGACATAAGCAGCCATACACTGTGGGGGCAGAGATTCTGCATATTAAATACAGCCGAGATATTAAAAAGAAACCACGACAGCAGCAGCAAATCTCAGGGGAAAGAAATCTGAAACCGGAGTTGCTAATGGTATATTATTTAAAATGTATAGTTTTCAACAACAAAACATTTATAAGATACATAAAGAAACAGAAAAGTTGATCCATAAAATAGAAATTGCCTCTGATGTGGACCCAGATGTTAGATTTAGCATATAAGGATTTTAAAGCAGCTATTACAAATACATTCAAAAATCAAAGTAGAACTGTCTTGGAGAATTAAGAGGAAATATGGTGACAATGACAACAAATATGTAGTCAGATAGAGAAAAAAAACTATTTTTCAAAGGTCTTAGAGACATTCTTTGCACATCTTAGTTATTATACCAGTGTGCTATAAGTAAATTAATATTTTGTTGTACAAATTACAGATAGTGTAGCTTCATCTGACCCAGAGATTGTGATTCAGTAGGTCTGGGATAGAGCTTCAAGATTTGTCTTTATAAAAAGTTTACTAGGTGATTCTGATGTAACCATATTTGGGAATCAATTATATAGACTTGGCAAAGGATTAAAATATATATATCTATATTTTTTTTTTGATGATTTCTTCCCGTGAGTCAGTATTCTAGATCATTAATGTGATATAAATAAAGGAGTAAATAAATGTTTTCTGGAATAGGTTTTTATGTCTTTCATAAGATTTATTTAGTGAAAAGGTTGAGTTTAAAAAATTGATACTAATTGCAATAATTTTATTAAAGGCTTTTCAAAGTTCCTTTGAAGTAGCATTGTTGGTGGAAGAGGTTGAGCTATATACCTTGAAGTTTGCAGGAAAAGAGTGTAAAATGGTCAAAGAAGGCACAACAATTTATATTTTTCTTAAAAATGTATGTAAACTTTTTATTTTCCATCAGTTGTTTTGCCAAGATTAAGGACATGCCCGTGACACAGCCTCAGGAGCTCCTGACAACATGTGCCCCAGGCGGTTGGGCTACAGCTTGGTTTTATACATTTTAGGGAGACATAAGTCAGAAATGAGTACATGAGTGATGTTCATTGGTTCAGTTTGGAAAGGTAAGACAACCCAAAGGGTAGAGTTAGGATTCCAGGTAATAGGTAGATTCAAAGATTTTCCAATTGGCAACTGGTTGAAAGGGTTTGTCTACTAATAAAGACCTGAATCAATAGAAGAAAGTGTCTGGGTTAAGATAGGGGTTGTGAGGACCAGGGTTCTTATTATGCAGATGAAGCCTCTAGGTAGCAGGTATTAAGAGAGAATAGATTGGAAATATGCAGTTCTGGCCAAACGTGGTGGCTCACGCCTGTAATCCCAGCATTTTAGGAGGCCAAGGTGGGCAGATCACCTGAGGTCAGGAGTTTGAGACCAGCCTGGCCAACATGGCGAAACCTCATCTCTACTAAAAATACAAAAATTAGCCAGTCATGGTGGCACGCACCTGTGGTCCCATCTACTGGGGAGGCTGAAGTGGAAGAATCTCTTGATCCCAGTGGGTGGAGGTTGCAGTGAGCCAAAATTGCACCACTGCACTCCTGCACTCCAGCCTGGGTGACAGAGCAAGACTCCATCTCAGAAAACAAAGGGTGGGGGGCAGTTCTGTCAGTCTTAAGGTCTCTGTTTTAATGTTAAGGATAGTCAGCTGTGTCAGAATTCCAATGAAAGGAAAGTACAATGAGGCATGTCTGACCACCCATTCCCATCATGGCCACAACTAGAGAACTTTTCCATAATTGATTCATGTTTATTTTCTCTTTTCCAGTAAGTCATTGATTAAAATAGTTAACCTAGGAACATGTTTTCCTGTGATTTGTGTGAACCCTGCTTAGTTTGTCACGTGGACTTTTGAAAATTATTTTGACAGTACCTCACAATCTGTATGGATGTGCACAGCACATTCATGTTAACAATGTTATATTTATATTTTAAGAAAACAGAGCAAGTTGTTTGTTAATTATTGATCACTTGAAATGTTAGAATAGCATGTGTACTTGATTAAAAGGAGCTTGCCTGTTTAGACTTACAGATTGGGGAAATTTTATAGGACTTCGAAATGACTTTAATTCTTCAGAAAAGGTTTTAATTAAAACCCAGAGAAGTAAAATGACTTTGCCCAAAGTCACAAGACTGACCCATATACTCATACTTCAGTGTTCAGTGCTCTTTCCATGTGTACCTACAGTATAGCATTTGCTGTCTTTATATTTATGGTACACATGTTTACATTTCTACAAATACGATTTTCACTACTATTCATGTAGTTTTGTGAACCTTTACAATAATTATTTCCTGTCAGTTTAACTAATATATTCTTTGGTGATTTTCAGATTGTATGAAGACTTATAAAATAAATCTTGTTATTTTATCAGCAAAATGGCTTGAGTAGTCAGAGTTGATCAGAGAAGGGTTCTGGAGTCTAAGCTCCCTGCATGGGTTAGAATCTAACGTGTGGTAAGATTGAGACCCTAAATTTCCTGCTATTTGATGCCTTAGTTTCATACTCTGTAAAATTGGTATTATAACAGCAACTGTTCCGTTGTTTATTTTTTATAAAACAAAGTGATCCATATAAAGCATTTAAGCCAGTGCCAGCACATAGTAATTGCTTTGCAAGTAATATTTATTTCTGTCTTCATATTTGTTTTTTAAAGAATATATATATATTCATTTTATATATATATATATACACACACACACACACACACACACACACACACACACACACATATTTGGTTGGAAATACAGACTTTAGATAAGAGAAATGTATAAATATGTAACCCATCTGTCTTATGACAATTCCAGTGATACATATATAATAATAAATTGGCAATTTAAATATTTTTTTGAGGGAGGGAGATGGCAGATAATTTTCATTGATAAGTAGTTTGCCTTGTTTTTAATGTTCACCATTTGTTTTCACTACCAAAGGAAATAGACATTACAAAGGAAAGCACATTGCAATTTATGTTGTGTTAAACAATCACTAGTTTAATTCAACAATTTGGTTCCACATTTATAAGAATTATGTATCATGTGCTATTGTAGGCATTGAGATTATAACTAAGAGTCTTACTACAGTCTAGCAGGGTAGATATATATATACTAAAAGTGAATATGCACTGTATCACATGTTAATAAGCACATTAGTAAAGATTAATATATCTGCATATATAAAGTTTAATCGAAACAGGTAAGAGAAATAATTTAGAAAAGAACATTAATGAATTAAATCAAAATACATTGTAGGATTAAATAAAGTGGTATTTGCTATTAAGAACTCTTAGTGCAATTTCTGTTGCTATAGCAAAATACTCAGACTGGGTAATTTATAAAGAAAAGAGTTTTATTTAGCTTAGGGTTCTGGGGTTCTGGGGTTCTGGGGTCGAAGGTGGGCAGCCACATCTGGTGAGGGCCTCATGCTGCTTCCTAGAATGGTTGAAAAGTGGAAGGACAAGGGAATGCAAAAAACTAATTCATTCCTTTGAGAACTAACCCAGTCTTAAAACAAAAACTTTGCGGCTGGGCACAGTGGCTCATGCCTGTAATCCCAGCACTTTGGGAGGCGGAGGTGGGCGGATCACGAGGTCAAGGGTTGGAGACCAGCCTGGCCAACATGGTGAAACCTTGCCTCTACTAAGAATACAAAATTAGCCTGACGTGATGGCACGTGCCTGTAATCCCAGCTACTCAGGAGGCTGAGGCAGGAGAATTGCTTGACCCCGCCAGGCAGAGGTTGCAGTGAGCCAAGATCTTGCCACTGGGCAGCAGAGCAAGACTCTGTCTTGGGGCGGGGGCAAGGGGAAAAGAAAGAGTTATAAAGATCCAGTCACCTGTTAAAGGCACAACCTCCCAGTATGGCCACACTGGGGACTAAGCCTCTACTTGGGAACAAGCCATATTCAAACGATAGCAAGTACCATGATCTCTTTTCTCCAGTAGATTCTGTTTTGGCAATCTACTAAATTATTAAAGTGCCCTGATCTTTCTTTTCTTTTTCCTTACTATACTTTTTTTTTTTTTTTTTTTGAGATGGGAGTTTGGCTCTTTTTGCCCAAGCTGGAGTGCAGTGGTGTGATCTTGGCTCACTGCAACCCCCGCCTCCCAGGTTCAAATGATTCTCCTGCCCCAGCCTCCCGAGTAGCTGGGATTACAGGCGTGCGCCGCCACACCCAGCTCGTTTTGTATTTTTAGTAGAGATGGGGTTTCACCATGGTAGCCAGGCTGGTCCTGAATCCCCTGACCTCAGGTGATCCACCCGCCTCAGCCTCCCAAAGTGCCGGGATTACAGGCGTGAACCACAGCGCCAGACCTTACTGTACTTTTCTGGATGACTGTGACTAAAGCTTTAAGACTCCCATCCCTGAATTATCAAAACAGTAACACACTCAACTATGCCAGTTCTCAAATAGGTTTCAAAAGCAGAGGAAAATTCACTTAGAATGGTAACTCTAATCCTGCAAACTAACAACAACAAAAGTTAAAGGGCTTGGGTTTTAAAAACCACAGTGCTTTATAATCAGTTCTGTGTTTTGACAAAATAGTAAGAATTGTGAGTATGGCTCCAAGCCAGTCTTTTAATAATGTGTTCCAATATTCCTAGCATTTTCTAATAATGGATTTATTCTGTTTTATTATAGAATTTATAATTGCAAATTGCCTCTGTATTTAAAATAGGTTGCATTTCAAAATTTTATTTGATGTCATTTGTTTGAATTTTCACATAGCTTTTGCCACAGAAATGTGTCAGCTTCTGAAGCCATAAAAATATTTTCTATTAAAATAAATATGGTAATACTAGTTTAAGCTGAATTATTTGTATAGGTATTACAGTACAAGGTCAGGAGATGGAGAAAAAAGCAATGTGTGTGTGTGCGTGTGTGTGTGTGTGTGTGTGTGTACGTACGTGTACATATAAAAGCTTATGAACGTGTTGGGGAAGAAATATATTTTGGAAGTTTGGCCTGTGTACCATTTGCCCTGACATTTACCCAGCTCTGTTTCTGTATCCCTTCTGCATTAGTAGTGCACCTCTCCACATGCTACAGTACTCTCCACATACTATAAACCCTTCTTAGTGAAAACATACCAAGGTTGGGGTTTGCCACAATCTCCTGAAGATTTCTGAGTTCCAGATTAGGTATTCTTTTCTTCCCTCTTCAGTCCAGTTACACCTTTAGTTTTCTCTGAAGAACTGAGAGTTCAGCCAGGTTTGAAAATTGCTGCTTTTTAAAATCATACCAGTGTGTCACCCAGTACTGCTTTGGAAGAATATACTTACATCTCAGAAAAGATCACGTTCAGGTCTTTGAATTTGTTGAGTTGGATGGGAGCAGTGCTGGCTCCTTTGAATGTCCATCTGCTGATTCCTTTCAGTGTCAGTTTTAAATAAAGGATATTTAAATGGAAATAAGTTATTGTGCCATGAGTATCTTATTGTTAAGATATTTATTGTGCCAAAAATATCTTAGTTATTGTGGGGAAAAAACTGCTAAGATGAAGGTATTTTTTAAGATAATGCAATAGCAATTAATATGTATACATTAAATAAGAAAGTAAGGCCAGTGGGTGTAGCAGAGCTTTCATTCCATTGCGCAAATGAAAATTCTTTCTTGATTAGTAGTTATATTTTCTGTTTGTAAAACTTGTCACCATTTATAAAATCCATGATTAAATTTGTCATTATTATTTGGATTTACTAAAAAAGCCATTTAGTTTCTGATTATACAGAAAGTAATTTGTTAGGTTATTTTTGTAAAGATGAAGAGTCCAAATAAAGATGAATAAAAAATAATTTTCTGACATATTGTAGAGAACCAAAAAATTATTTAATAAATGCCTGAGTTTATGACATCTCTTGACGATAGACATGAATCATATTACTTGAAAATGCTTTACTAAAATAATTTATCTTATAAATGAGTTACAGTTTAATTTTCTTTCTTTTTTATTTTAAGGTTTCAGCAGAGCAGCTTTACCATTTGGGCTGGTGAGGCGAGAATTATCCTGTGAAGGTTATTCTATAGATCTGCGATGCCCGGGCAGTGATGTCATCATGATTGAGAGCGCTAACTATGGTCGGACGGATGACAAGATTTGTGATGCTGACCCATTTCAGATGGAGAATACAGACTGCTACCTCCCCGATGCCTTCAAAATTATGACTCAAAGGTAAATATTCGTGTGTTAATGTCCCATTTGAGCGATCGTATCCAAATTAGAAAAATTATTACAGTTATTCCAAAGCAAATGGATATAGACCACATCCCAGCCTATTTACTAAACTGAGTTGGGTTTTTACCTACTAATGTTGATATCTACACTTTATATTTTCATCAATATTCAAATATGTAAATCATTCTAATATAGCTCGACATGTCTCAGAATATGTAATACATGGCTTTTTGTGTTATATAAACATAAAATAAAAAGCAAGAATAATTAAAATGTAATCTTAGTTTTTAAGCCTTTGAAAATTTGAAATGCTTTTTGTAACATCAAGAATGTTTAAGTGCCTGGGTCTTTGGCAATAGTTGCTACTTAACTTTTTTTTTTTTTTAATTAATAAACTTTGTTTTTTAGAGCAGTTTTAGGTTCTTAGTAAAATCAAGTAGAAAGTACAGAGATTTCTCATATGATCCATATCCACACACACAGTGTTTCTCACTGCAGATAGTTTGCCCCACAGCAGTACATTTGTTAACAGTCCATGAACCTACATTGACACATAATTATCACCCAAAGTCCATAGTTTACAATAGGATTGGCTTTTGGCATTGTATATGAGTTTTGACAAATGTATTCACCATTGTAGTATCATACAGAATACCGTCATGTGCCACATAATGACTTTTTGGTTAGTGATAACCTGCGTGTACCATGGTGGTTCCATAGATGCTAATGGATCTGAACTGTTGCCTAGTGACCTCTTAGCCATCATCAAGTCGTAGTGTGACGTATTATCTTTTCTATTTTAAATGTGTTTAGATGTACAAACACTTATCATTGTATTATAATTGCCTGTGGAATTCAGTACAATAATATGCTATTCAGGTTGTAGCCTAGGAGCAATAGACTGTACCTTATAGTCTAAGTGTGTAGTAGGCTGTACTATCTCAGTTTGTTTAAATACTCTCATTGCTGTTCCTGTAATGATAAAATAGGCTGACAATGCATATCCCAGAAAGTATCCCTTTGTTAATGATGCATAACTAGTTTCACTGCCCTAAAAATCCTCTGTCCTTGGCCTGTTCATCCCTCTTATCCTGCTAACTACTGGTAGCCACAGATATTTTCCAGATTGGCTTATTTCACTTAGTAATATGCTTTTACATTTCCTCCATATCTTTTGTTGGCTTGATAGTTCATTTCTTTTTAGAATGGAATAATATTCATTGTCTGGATAGACACAGTTGATCCATGCACCTACAGAAGGACATATAGGTAGTTTTTAGGTTTTGTCAATTATGGATAGAGCTACTGTAAACATCTGTGTGCAGTTTCTTCTGTGAGTTTAAGTTTTCAGTTTATTTGGGCAAATATAGTACAATTGCTGGATTGCATAGTATGAGTATGTTTAGCTCAAAGTGGCTATACCACTTTCCATTTCTACCAGCAATGAATAGAAGTTCTTTTTTCTCCACACTCTTGCCAGCATTCAGTGTTACCAGTGTTTGAAATCCATTCTATTAAGTGTGTATTGCTGTCTTATTGATGTTGTAATTTGTAATTCCCTAATGACACAAAATGTTTAACATTTTTTGATATACTTATTGTATACTTAACTGTCATCTGTATATCTTTTTCTTCTTCTTCTTCTTTTTTTTTTTTTTTAAAGACAGAGTCTTACTCTGCTGCCCAGGCTGGAATACAGTGTCGTGATCTCTGCTCACCGCAATCTTTGTCTTCTGGGTTCAAGCAATTCTCTCGCCTCAACCTCCTGAGTAGCTGGGTGCACGCCACCAAGCCTGGCTGATTTTTTGTATTTTTAGTAGAGACAGGGTTTTACCATGTTGGCCAGGCTGGTCTCAAACTCCCAACCTCAGGAAATCCACCTGCCTCGGCCTCTCAAAGTGCTAGTATTACAGGTGTGAGTCACCATGCGTGGCCTTGTATATCTTTTTTGTATCTGTTTAATCTTAGCCCATTTTTTTAAATTGAGGGGTTTTTTTTAGTGTTTAGTTTTAAGAGTTCTTTTATATTTTGGGATAACAGTCCTTCATCATATATCTCTTTCTCAAATATTTTCTCCCAGTTTTTGGCTTGTTTTCTCATTTCTTCCAGTTAAGGGTTATCATTTATATAGTTAAGACTTAAAACATACAAACAAGCAAAGAGAATTAAATAACAAGTTCAACTTAAGAAAGCATAAAACTAAGTATAGAATTCCTTGTATCCTTCAACAAATTATAGGTAAAATATCCTTTTAACAGATTAAACACTTTCTGGCTTTTCTTCCTAGCAGATTTGGTTTTACTCAGTAGGTTAGAGAAGTCATAGAGAAGGCTATCAATATGACAGATGTGTTAAACCAAGATGGAAAGTATGTTTTTGAATATTAAGTGAGAATTTCTGCCATCTTCAAATAGTATGCAGATAGTTAAGGTAAACATATTCTGATTAGGTTCTATTCTTTCTAGTTCAAACCATTGCTTGTTTTTTTTTTTTACCTTATATGTTGCCCAAGATGGTTATAAGGAAGAGACCAGTTGTCTTTTCTTTAAAATTTAGATGTAAGGAAAATTTTGCCCACATTCAAATTCAGGATCATTCAAATTCAAGACAATGTAAAATTTGACATAATTGTTTGAATGTTCGAGGTACTGTAGTTTGTATTAAGGTGTTAAAGATGGTTATAAATTGCTGTTTAGCCACTTTGAAAATAGTACAGTTGCCAGGTGCAGTGGCTCACGCCTGTAATCCCAGCACTTTGTGAGGCTGAGGCAGGTGGATCACCTGAGTTCAGGAGTTCAAGACCAGCCTGGCCAACATGGTGAAACCCTGTCTCTACTAAAAATATAAAGATTAGCCGGGCGTGGTGGCAGGCACCTGTAATCCCAGCTACTTGGGAGGCTGAAGCAGAAGAATCTCTTGAACCCGGGAGGCAGAGGTTGCAGTGAGCCAAGATCATGCCACTGAACTCCAACCTGGGCAACGGAGCGAGACTCTGCCTCAAAAAAAAAAAAAAAAATAGTACAATTGAGTAAGGTAGAGATGAATATAAAGTATACGTATGTCCTAATGTGATAGACTACCTCAATTCCTGAGTTGAAAAGTAAACTCTGATAATTTCTACTTTATTGAATTTGAGCAGTTTTTTTTCTTCACTGAGCCCCAGTTTATTATAGAAAGTAGATATATTACATCATTGGTTAATTTTGTGTTTTAAAAATGGTGTGTTTGAGAATGTGTTATAAACTTTAAAGCTATATAAATGATACCTCTTAACTGGACTGTTGCCTTCCCACATATAAGTATAATACAGAAAACTGCTGAGAATGGATATCATTTTTTCTGTATTAGATACGAAACACCTAACTCTTGGCATCTTTTTTGTTGTTGTTTTAATTGTGGTACTCCAGGCATCTTTATTAGAATTTTCCTATATGTAAGATAGTATAAATAATTATTGCTTATATAGAATAACTTGTCCTTTTAAAAAAAAAAACTTAAAAATCCCAAAACCCTAATAGTTTAGCAGATTTTCCCCTTTATATTCCTCAAAAAATGTGATATTCAGTCATGTAGTGATGGGAGACATGTTTATTTCTTTAATGTAGAAAGTTTGTCTTTGAAAAGTTCACATTTAAACATTAGAATTTTTCCATTAAATTTGAAAGCCCCCCCCCCCTTTTTTTTTTACATGTAATGATAGAGATGGGCATAGAAATTTCAGTACCATTAAAATATGTTTTCATTGTATTTTGCTCCTCTTTTCTTTTGTTTTTCGCTCCCTTTCATCCATTGTTATCTCTTTAGCAGTTGAGAATCAAGTTAAATAAATACACTTGTAATTCAGGCTGTGGACATGGTAAAAATATTGTATTCACTGTCCATTTTCTATTTCCTGTTTATTTAAAAGTGTGAAACTAAAGGCTCTAGTAGTAACTGATTATAGTATACTGTCTTAAGTATTCTGAGAGGCTCATCCTAAAAAGTGAGAAATGAAATGTTTTCTTAAAATGATATTTGTTTTAATATTTTATGGAACAGTCACCATTTAGTACTCTTTAAAGATAATTGTTGGGGGGGGCAACTTAAAAATATATAAAAGTTATAACACTTTGAATTCATTAACAAACCAAAAAAACAAATCCTACTATTACTTTGAAGTATTTGATTAACAAATAAATGAGAATTTTGCTACCAGTATTGTCTCTTTGCAGCACTTGGGTACAAACTAATAGGTGTCTTAAAGTGATACACTAGATTATACCTGAAGATTGTCTTCCTAAATTTTAACTGTTTTTTCACTCTAAAAACCTGCTCATTGTTATCAAGGTAGTTTTGCTGCTTCGGATGGTGCTTTATAACATGACCTCAAGTTTTTAGCACTTTGGCCTAGAGATCTGAAAGTAATTATGTAAATATTTACTGGTTTATTTTTCAATATTAAATGTGAGTTTCACATGCATAGTTAGGTCTTTTGCAAAGCAATTCGTAGACATGTGAGTGTACCTTTGTAAATACAAAGAAGTACAAAATGTAATACATACCGTGTGAAGAAGATGGTGAAAATATGTGCTTCAGTTAGTCCCTATTGTAGTAAGGTGTATTTTGTATAAAATAGGCCCCCTGCCTCCCATTTTTTTGGCGGGGCCGGGGAGATGGATTGAAATTGCCCCAGGAAAGTAAGGTTATGGCCTAGATTTATGGAACTGGCCTGGCTCCTTCAAAGCTTTTAACCAAAAAAATTTTTCTTAAGCACAGTTAAAGGTAGCACCTGACTAGAACCTCATAGCCTACTTACATTATGATGTTTCTTTTCTTTTTTTTTTTTGAGACAGGGCCTCAATCCCTTGCCCAGGCTGGAGTGCAGTGGCATGATCTCTGCTCACTGGAGCCTCTGCCTCCTGGGTTCAAGCAATTCCCCGGCCTCAGCCTCCCAAGTAGCTGGGATTATAGGTGCGCACCACCGTGCCCGGCTAATTTTTGTATTTTCAGTAGACATGGTGTTTCACCATATTGTCCAGGATGGTCTTGAACTCTTGGCCTCAAGTGATCTGCCCGCCTCAGCCTCCCAAAGTGTTTGTATTACAGGTGGGAGCCACTGCACCCAGCCTATGTTTCTTATTAAGTAAAATTCAGTATATTTTTGGTTGTTATACTATCCATTTAAATTCCTTGAAGTTTATTTCAGAACTGGGTGGCATGTAAATATATAGTGCAGCAAGCCATTGTTTATACAGGTTTGGCACTTAAAGAGTAGTCAACAAAGAATGTAAAGGAATAACAAATGTAAACATAAAGTTGAATAGTTGCCGGTGAATAAATGATATCACCCACAGAGATTATGTAATTTGAGCACGCAAAACCTGCTAGACAACACCTGCATTTGAGGAGCAGAGGTAAAATTGCCATCAAAAAAACGGAACAGACGTGGGAGAATTAATGTTTTAGAAGCCAGTAGCAAAGTACAAAAGAGATACTTTAATTTTCTTGATGATGTTGAAGATTTTTATTCTATTTTGACAACTCAAATAAAAGAACATGTTAGGATTTTCAAGATAGAAGAGTTTCAAGATAGAAATCAAGAAATAGCAATTAGCCTTGCCTTGCATAGACCAGCAGGAATTAGGTAGTACTCTGGTCACATGGAGCCAGACGGTGAATAAATATATAAAGTAGGGATAAACTTCTAGGATTTTTATTCTACGAGAAAGGGAAAAACTATCTAGCTTTAGAACTTTAGGTATAGTTTAATTAACTTAAGCTCTATAAGCAACAAAGCTGATTTCAAAGCTCAGTGTTTTCTGAAAGGTTGGGATAATGGAAGTAAGCTCTAAATGTAGGCACCAGAATAATCTATTCCCTTTTTATACCCCATTCAGTAACTTTTCTATTCTTGAATTTCCCTTTTCTAAACTTATCAATATCCTAACCTATTATCTCTAAGTATAATAATTACACTTTATTTTACTTTTTAAACTCGAGAGCATATGGAGTGGTGAGAACTTCTTGTGTGCCAGAGGGTTTGAAGGAATGTGTTGTTGTATATGTATGTGCATTACTTTGTTCTGTGGTTCTTTACATTACAGTGGATGCAGAGTGAGACTGGAAAATTGAGTGCATACTTCCACATTCAGTTAGAAGTAAGACTACATGGAAAGGACCATGTATGCCTTAGTCTGGAATAAGCAGAATGATCTTACCCTCTACCATGACACCTCCCATTCTTGCCAACAGGCAAGGCATATAAATAGGGAATCTGTAGGGGATGGGAGAGTTTATAGGCCATGGCTTCTATTTTAAGGGAGTTACTGAGATTGTTAGAGCTACAGAGGAGGTTGAGGCTCATCATATTCTAATTCCCTTTAATTACACTTGGGGAATTGATGTCATTATAATTGGTACACTTTGTTCACATAGCTGCATGTATATTCTCACTTTTAAAAAAATCTCCTTGAGAAGGAGTGGCAATTTGATATTCTTTTTACTTTGCAAGCCTTTAGAAAAAGGTTGGATTATTTTCCACAGGGGCTGAAACCTCAAATCGCCTGTACCTAGAACCTCATTCATTTAATATCTTACTGGCATGAAAATATATTCATAAATAACTTTGAAGTTCAGTTTTGCTATCTAGACTTTTAACATGTCTATTATTTTCAAATATACTAATAGATACTAATTTTATATAAAGTATTTAAACAAAGGAGATACTTAATGCACACATGCACATACACACACACACACGCCCCTTTACTATGGGAAGTGGTGAATATTGGAAGCCTCTCAGAATTTAATCAAGAAAATTCATTACAATGCAGTCACAGTTCTGCCAGTGTATTCTGGCAGACTTCATGATTATAGATTTCGGCTTGTGTATACTCTCCTTGACGTACAATCCTCTCAACTTTTTACATTGATCATCCATTCTTCATAAAGAGGCTTTGTATCCAAGTCAGAGCTATATGAAAGATATTTTTATTTAGTTAATATTTGTTTTCTGATTTTTCCTATAGGTAACAATAAACTGTAAACCCATCTTTCTAAAATCTTCATATTTCTTCCTCATTAATGGCATTTTTCAAAGGGAAAAATTAATGCAGTATGTCTTACGGTGTTTCATAATATTTTGGGGTTGGTTTATTTTATTCCTGAATTATTATGAATGCTTACTAGTCAGGGTTACTCTTGCTTAGCGTATTCATTTAGTATACTTACTCATTCTCATAGGATCTAAGCCTGCCATGTCTCAGAAACTGCATTCTTACCCTTATGTTATTTATCCCAAGTGCTTTTATCTTCTTGACATGTCAGGTTTATCCACCACTTGTCCATTAGGGTAAAATACATACGGGGGAAATGAAATAACTCGGCAGCTCCTAACCCATCATGTGTATGCAATCTACTTAGGTTATTTTCTATTAGTTGATGAATTTCTACTAATTCTCTCACTCGTGGCCTAGTTGTTTCAAGACAACTAACTGGTATTACAAGCACATCTCTGTGGCCAGTCTATTAATATAGATTCTTGAATTTTAGTACAGTAATGAATAACCATTAACCTAATTGGACACATACTTCGCATGTTACTTACTGATGGACATTTAAAGCAAAGCACTCATAGGAAGGGGAGACTATTGGCAGCAATAAACATGAACCATATTAAACATTCACATTTAGTGTGCAAGAAAGACTAATAAATTTTGAAATGGTTTAGAAGATAAATTATCTAAATATCTTTTATGACCCTGCTTATCAAATGTAGAAAAGAGAGAAATAATGTCACATCAAAAATTCTGCCCTATAGGATCCTCGGTTTCTCCCTTTTTTTGACAGGGTCTTACAGCTGGAGTGCAGTCTCTGCTCACTGCAGCTCCAGCTTCCCAGGCTCAAGTGATCCTCCCACCTCAGTCTCCCAAGTAGCTGGTACTACAGGTGCATACCACTACACCCAGCTAATTTTTGAAAAATTTTTCTACAGACAGGGTTTCCGCCATGTTGCCCTGGCTGGTCTCAAACTCCTGGACTCAAGAGATCCGCCTGCCTCAGCCTCCCAAATGCTAGGATTACAGGTGTGAGCCACCAGGCCTGGCTCTGTTTTTCCTTTTAAAATGAAAATCAGTAAAACAGTTCTACTAGATGTTGAAGACTGAGAATACAGGTGTGAATTGGCTCATTTTCACTGGTACTTCTCATTAATTTAGGGGGTTTTTACCTTTTGTATTATGTCCATTGGTTGAGGAAACCAGAGTATTTTCCATAAGGATGTTATATTAGTGGTCTTAAGTATTCCCTAAGGATTATTCAGTGAAATTCAGAACCTTGAAAGATATTTTAAAAGTTTGAATTTTATTTTATTTTTGAACAGATACAGGCTGGATAAGGGTAAGGGAAATTAGTTTTTGAAAGCAAAGCCATATCTCATTTCAACTTTGGTGATTTTGCTTCAGTTTTTTATTTTTAGTTTTGAAACCAAAGCGGAGAGATGAAGAAATAAGATCAAAATCAATAGACGTGAACATGAACATTTCATTTGACCTCTGCATTTCAATATGATCATAATGATCTTTTTATAGTGCTTTTCATATCCTTAGGGATTATTATGTATTCCACCTTTCTCATTTGAAAGGTGAGTATTATGGATGGGATGACAATGGTATTTCTGTGGTGTCTATATCATCACATACCTTGTAATTTTTCACTCACCTAGAACATTCCTTCCTGTATACTAAAACGTTGGTTTCTATTTACAAAGTGTGACATTTAAACAAGTTAATTGACAGAACTGTGTTTGACGGATATCTCTAAAATGTACTAAACAATCAAGTGTTAAATGTATTTACTTACTGTCTAAGGAAAATTATTGTGGGTAATTAGGTTCGTGGTGGCATTTTACTAATACACATTTATCTAAATGACCACGAGATCTGCTTTCATAAGACTATTTTCAGATACCCATTCAAGGACTTTGTTGTTCCTAAGTATGATTTCTTCTCAGTATGGATCTGCTTGTTGATGTCATACTAATAATATAAAAATTTTGCTTACAAGCATCCTTTTTAAAAAGTTATACTTTGAACAGATAAGAATAGATGTTCAGTTACAGTTGTAAAAAATAGAAATGAAATTTTATTGTAAGGTTTCACATCAAGGCAAAGTCACTATTTTTGCTTGTAATTTGGCATTTTCTTCTGTTTTTTTCTTTTTTTGACACCAAAATTCATAGACAAATGCTACTGAAATGTAATATAATGCATGTTTTCTACCAGTTAAAAAAAGAACAAGTTGTGAAGTGTAATGTCACTTAAGAATTTGGAATTGTTTTTAGTATGCTGTAAAATTTCCTACTGGCATTTTTATTAGGAAAATAATACGTGTGTTTATTAAAGCTTTGGAATAATGTCACTGAAATATGCTGTTTATTAATACTTTTAATTTAATATTTAATAAATAATAGCAAACATAATTGGGGCAAAATTGAAATGTTTCCATTCTAATTATTCTTGTACATTTTAAGGAGATATCTAAGTAAATAAAATGCCTATCTGTATTTAATAGAGAAAACATCTTACTAAATTGGTTTACCCCAAATCCATATTTTGTTTTCGTACTTGGTTAGGAACAGGATAGCAATGATGAGTCAGTATACTGTATTGACTAATTTTATTGAATGAAGAGAAAGAGAAGAAAAAAAAAATATATATATATATACGTCTTTTTTTTTCTTTTTGTGGGGAACATGGTCTCACTATGTTGCCCAGGCAGATCTTGAACTCCTGAGCTCAAGCTATCCTTCTGCTTCTACCTCCTTAAGTGCTGGAATTACAAGCATGAGCAACCACTCCTGGCAAGATAATTTGATATTAAATTATTTAAAGATCTTAAACTGTCATTTATTATGGCCCTATTAATTTTCCATATATCCTATACTGAAATTGCATACCAAAACTATGATAGTAACAGCAGCAACAGCAACAACAAAAAACACCAGTATCTACTTTGTATATTATCTGAGGAGAATAATTGTGAGTAATTAGGCTTCTGATGGCATTTTACTAATACATATTTTTCTGCCTTGCATATTTTAAAGATCCATTCTTTTTTGTTTGCTATGTATTTTCTTTAAGTATATTATAGCAATGTAGTTAGATTTTTTTAGTGCTGTTTGTTACTCCACTATTAGTTTTAGAGGTAATACATCTCTTGTGGATGTTAGAAGGAAAAATCTCATTATGAAAAAAACAGAAGTAAATGATTTTGCAGTCTTTAACACATTTAAATTTTGTATAAATAAATCAAATATATTGTGAAACTAACACGTTACAGTTTTCTCAAAATTTGTTAACATGTCATATGTGAAGACCAAGAAAGACATAGTTTTAGAACTCACCTATCTACATTACTCATGGCTTTCAGAAAGTGTCTGAAATGAGAGTTGCTCTATTTAAGTTGGCTTGAGATGATTCCAGTGGTCTTTCTGTTTGTTTTTTCAGACCGCAGATCTGTTATTGTTATTGAACTCACCTGTAATTTGTGGAAATCTTACTCTGTCTCTAAAGGTAGATTCATGGTAAACCCATGAAGGTAATGAATCTTAAAACATCACAGCCCTTCACTTGCATAGGTCTCTTCTAAGGCATTTGAACAAGTTCACGGGGTCAAATACATATAGTAAAAATTGGCAGAAATACAATATTTAAACGCAATCTCTAAAGGCTTTGATTTCATTCTCTGACTTTTCTGATAGACTTTCCCTCATTTATGGTGGCTTAGGAATAGCCAAGCGCATTTAGAGATGCAGTTAGATGGAAGTTCAGTTGGTGTTAAATTCAATCTAGGTTTAGTGGAGTTATTTTTACATGGTTTGTAGACAGTTTTGTTTGTATACAGTTTTGTTACTGCTAACCATTCTGGTGAAGAAATGGCCTCTAGAAATTCTTCTGTTACTCATTATACTTCCTTCCTGATCGTGACATGAATGTGCAAAGCCAGATGTCATACTGCAATTTAAATATGTCCTGTGACACCTGAGATATGTGGGTAGTGGAAGAGAGATAATGTTTGTAGTGTATGGAGCCAGAAGCTAGTCTATGGAAAAATCCTTTCATTCATTACATATATATAACATTAAGGGGCATTTGGTTTTCATAGATAGCTAATCCAAAGAGAAGTTTTCTCCTACATATTCTTGGTGGAGTATGTAGAGTACACAGAGCACATGACAAGGGTAGTACTTAAAATTACCAATGTACCATACTTTCCCCCTCTTGATGAGTATAATATCAAATAGAATTTATCAGAATGCCAGTGTTTGTAAGGCACAGGCTGGAGCAGTGTAGCAAGCATGAGCTCTTGTGGCAGTGTGGGTGCATGTTTCATGCATCACAACTATCAGTAGTAAAAAACAAATTTGGATCAGCTGTTCACAGGAAAGCAACATTATAGAAAGTAAACTGAAATTTTTACATGAAGAGACAGTCATAGACTATGTCGCTAAAAATATTGAAGTACTAGAAAGGAATATCAGGCAATTAATTAAAATGTTTTAGTTTTCTGGATTTTGTTGGTTGTGGTTCTTGTTGGCTTTTACAAATTTATTTCTTGTGATTTTTTTTTTCTAAATAACCATTCACTTTGGTATCTAATTTTCTATATGTAATTTTTCTATTTTGTTTTTTATGGAAGGACCCTTAAATTTTACAAGCTGTAGACCCTACAAAACTTGAATTCATGCCTACCTTTTTTATTTATCAGGTGATAGTTTCAAGAAATTGGCATAGCATTCCACTGGACATTCATAGGTTGATATGTACATTTTAGGATATTTCATTGTATCCTTAGATATCTTCTTCGTATTTCAGAGATTTAGGATTTGGGAGAAGAGAGACTGAAAGATTAAAAATTAAACAAATTCATTTTTTAAAGGACATTATTTAAGTTTATAAGCTAAAACATTTATTTATTTAGTAAAGAATTTGAGCTAGAATAACCCATTTTCACAGTTTATATTAAATAAATGCTTGGCTTAAAGCCCTCCTTTTATAATATGGACAAAACTAAATGGAGGAATAAACAGATTTTAAATAAATTTCACTAATATACTTTGCTTTTATACTCTCCTCCCCCTTCTTCTCCTCCTAATTTTTGGAAGTTTCCCTCACCCTCAACTCCCATTACAGACTTCATATGAAGAAAACTATTACTTAAGTTACTTTTCCTTAGTAATGTTTCTGTTAGATCTATAATAAAAAAAATCTTTTAGTAAATGAAAGCTTTTTTTTTTAAGTTTTACTCTTGGTACTTACAAAAATGACACAAGAATAGAATGTATGCTGATTTTTTTATGGTAGTTTATAATTCGGTGATTTTTTTCCTACATTTGATTATCTTATGACATCCTAAAGTGTTCTTATCATTAATTAATAGAATTCTATATAAACTTGAAAGAATGTTTGTAAGTAACTTTTGAAATCTAATTGTGAAATGTGTGAATGAGACTGTACCTTTGAAAATGTACAAAAGCAGGTATGTTAGATAGATAGATAGTGGTCATAACAAATATATTATCTAATAAGTTGATTCAAGGCACTTTTATATATCTTGCCATTTATTTCAACCCTTGATGAGTAGACCTTTATTAAGCTGTGATGATTGCTGAATGTGAAATGTAACCAAGATTATTTTTTATTCAAATATAATTTAAATATTCATCAAAGAGAAGTTATGCTTGAGACTGACAGAGACTATTAACATCAAAAAATATAATTAACTGCATTGGGTATCGTGAAGCAGAGTTAGCCAAATAGCCGAGAGGTCTAATTGCTCTAGAGTTTGAGAAGCAATGGTTTTATTTTATGCTGTAGCTGTGGAATTAATAGTAATGCGGTTTCCTATGTGGGCCAATTAAAAGCTGCCTGTTAAGATTCATTGCTCTATAGGAAACCCATTGAATATCGCTTAGTAAACAGGATTGACATGTCAGTGTGTACAAGAAGATAAAATAGAATAAAAACTGTGAAAATGAGAAGTAGTATTAAAAGAACTGTCCTTGAAAACAATTCATGAAACTCTTTACCATTAGTGTTATGGTTGGTGTTGTGGTGTGCCTCCCACATTCGCCTTTCAGGATCAGGCACTGTTTCTCCCAGCTGTCAAGAGAGTTGCCTGCTGATGGGCTCACAGCTGAGTCACTCCACAGGAACTGTCAGGGGCTGAAGGGATCTTAAACTCTTCTCCCCAGAGGCAGCCCCCAGTGAATCCCAATGAATGCCAGAGTACAAAGGATTGGCCTCCTCATCTTTGCTTCATTTCAGGGACATCTCTGAAGGTCTCTCCCAACTCCAGAGCTCCCGCCCTGAGGAATTTGCTGGGCTTTTGTTGCGACTGCGCTGGAGTTCACCTTCTCACTCTCCCCAACCCTGCATCTGTCATGGCTTCAATGATAGTTCTAAGAGCACTCCCAATAAGCCTCTGAGAGATCTCTGCCTCAAATCTGTACTTCCCTTGTTATCCAACCAAAGAAAAGTGCTAATACTAAGTGTAAAAATATTGGCTATATACATTATAGGAATCTAGTAATTAAGTATAAAAACTAAAGGTTTTAAAGGAAAAAAAAATCAAAAAAAGCCCAATTCAGGTCTAAAAATGGCTTTTTGCACTCAAAACGTTTATCTTTGTCTTGTCATCCTTTTTCTTTAAGAAAAATAATATTTTGACCTTTGTGGCTCTATTAAGCTTTTTAACTGAATACAAAAAGAAAGTGCTTCTGATTGAATCCAAAAGGTTTTGCCTTGCCTTGGCTATAGAGGTTTAGAAGTGGGCAGACATTCTAATGGCATTTTGACATTAATGAGGTTGCTGAAATGGAAAAGTTTAAGGGTCAAAGATAAGAGCAGCGGCAAGTTCTTCTAGTGTTTCTTTTTCTTAATAATGTCATATCAAATATGCTTAAGAAGTTGACCATGATTCCTTATATAGAATATGTAATGTTATATATGAGTGTACTGCTTTAAGTATTATAATACTTTTTGCAAATAAAAAAATTCTAAGACTGTTACTATAAAACATGCCACCTCAGTCTATTAATATGTTTAGTTGCAACTTCTGCAAAACATGTAAAAAATTTTAAAATTGCTTAATAGATTTTATTGTGTACAATATGATAATGCGTATTGTGAGTCTTTAAACTGCAGTGATAAGGCTGTTTTCCTAGTCATTCATTATTTAATGTGCTTACTCTGTTTATATCTGTGGCATAAGAGTGCATATTAGCTTTCAGAAGAGCACAACATTTGCTGCTTCACAGCACACGGCCCTCCACTCCCAAGCCTGCACATGGTGTTAGTGATAGTTAAAGCACTTCAATCTAACATTTTACAGATTTTGATGAACTGAGCCTTTCAGACAAGTTACTGATATGAAGCTAATTCAGGCTAGGAGTATACTATGAGGATAGAGGCTTTTTGCTTTCATTGTCACTTTTAAAAGCTTCTACAAACTGCTTGTGTAAATTATAAATCAGATACATTTTAATTTGGTTTATATCATATAGTTATGGAACCATGCTTGGCTTCTGAAAATGATATCTTGTCTTTCATTGATTGATTTACTGCCAAATGATTACTGGGTTCTGAGATATAGAAGCAAATGTGCCAAACACTCTAACAGTATTTATTAACAACTGGTAAGAATATATTAATGTATTTGTTAGATTACAGTCTGATGTTTATGGAGTTAATACATTTCAGAATAAGGTAGAGTGTCATGCAGTGCATATGATTCAGAGACTCTTAAAACAGTGACTAACCCCTCAAAGGCTCTGTAGTCTGGTGAAGAAGAGGAGATAATGTACAGAAATAACTGTGATACCAAATCTCCCTTACAGTGTAACAAACTTTCAAAAACTGGTGGAGAAGGGAAAGTGGTAAGTTACGGCCTGAGAGGGGAAAAAATACTGTATGCTCAGGGGATACTGAGGAGGTCTGTTCAGGGAGCTATTCAGCTTCTGTCCCCTTTCTTTCACACTCTGTAACATGGAGCATCTTCGCCAGTTTCTTTTTCCTTTCGGGCATTGTGAGTGAATTCCCTTCTTTCACCTAAGCTAAGCAGGAAAGGGTCTTTCAAAGATTGTGTTTATATATATCTCAAAAATTATGAAAATAGTCCTACAGAATATCATATGTAAAAAATTATTTTTAACTCTGTAATGTCAGCATGGAAAATAGCACTAGGATTTGAGTCCTTAATATTAACTCCTAAACAGTAAGGAGTTCAATCTTTTTATAGCAGAGAATAGTAATGTACAGTTTCATATTCACTTGTTAATTTTTATCTGTATAGATATTATTCAGATGTGGCATATTTATAGTATTACTATGTTTCCAAAATTACAGGTATTTCTGCACTTTAGGATATAACAGCACATAATGTCTTCTACCACTCTTTTTTAAAACCAGCATCACAGATGAATAAAAAGTTATCTGGCTGGGCTCAGTGGCTCATGTGCATAGTCCCAGAACTTCAGGAGGCGGAGGTGGGAGGAATGCTTGAGGCCAGGAGTTTGAGACCAGCTGGACCAAAATAGTGAGACCCCATCTCTATAATAAATAAAATATAAAATTATATTTCCCCTCCCTGCCTTTCTTCCTTTCCTCCTTCTTCCTATCTACCTGTGATCAGTTGATCTATCTATGTATCTATCTGTCTATCTTTTTAAAGATAATTTCTTGCTTTTGTGACTGAGATGCAGCAAAAGGACACTTCCCTTGATCTGTGCTTTTTAGAAAGAGCTTATTGGGTAATAGGCTGTAGACTGAATATTTACGAGTTGGTGTTCAGTTATCAAGAGAATGCCATCAGCAATGCCTTGTTGCTTTCTTATCAGCTACTTCCTGCTGTCAGCTTGGCACTTATTTCAATAGAAAAGGATTTGCATCAAATGTAATGCCTTATTATATACAGCTAACATGGGGTTTTTAATTGTGCAAACACATGAGACTCCTGCAGTGGTAGTCAATTTGATAAAAGGATTAGATTATGAATATTTTGTCATGATTAAAGATTAGTTCAGATTTATCAGAAGTAAGCCAGTGAAATTTGTCATATATTTATCAGTCAGGTGAGACTCCATTAATCTGAGAGTGTATGAACCACAAGTAGCCATCTCTTTATAAAAGTCTGCTGAATTTGGTTATTTATATTCAGGTGACAGGTGCTAAGGATTGTTTTTGGCCTTCCCTACTTGCTCTACTGCCCAGAGTATCCCAAGAGTCTATGTCTCTAGCTTTTGGTCACTATTTTTTTTTTTTTAATCTCATAGAATAGTTTGGTAAACATCTACACAAAATTTCTGTAGTTTTTATTAAAGAAATGACAACTAGTATATACCTGAAGACATTTTGAATTGTTCCTTTGATTAAAAAACCTTCAGTAAAATACAGAAGATTGAGAATTCCAACTTAGAAGCTATTTAAATTGAGTACTTCTTGCCGTAAACAAGACTAGGCATTGAGATAGATTGAAAAGAAGCCTGACATACAACAGAAAGGTGAAACTACAGTCCCAGACACAACTAAAATTACTGTGTGAGGCCTGATACAATAGTACCCACCGCTCTTGGAGTGTTTGGGAAATAATATAAACAAGGACGTAAGAAGTTTACCATGTAATTCTAGACATGGAAAATAATTAGTGAGTTTAGCAGCAACTGAAGTGCAAAATATAGGAGATGCCATAAAGCAGAATGTGATTAACTTCCAAATTAATTATATAGAGCTGCTGCTCTAGGAAAAGACTACTTCAGGTTCAGGTAGTCAGGGAATATAATCCTGTTTGGCCAGCATCATTTGTATTGGCTTTCTGTGTACCACCTGTGTGGCTGATGCTTCCTGCATATGTGTGTGCCTCCCTCAGGTACATAACAGGGAGATCCTGTTTTTAGGATTGCGTGGAGGGCACCACTGGGAGTTGGAAAATAGCAGTTCCTCAAACTAGAAGCATAGTATCCTAAGCTCTGATAATTTTCTACCTCAGGGACTTAACGGTCCTTCAAATGGATCTTCTTATTAAGGAAGAGATAGTTCAAGAAGTATACATCGTCATTTATGTGAGAACTCAGTTCAGAGGTATTTGCTAGTGTGCTAGCTGTTTTAAATTACATAGATATCAAGATTCTCAAAGTCTACATAGAAAAGGTTGCCTCTGTTAGGATTATTTTTGTAGAGACGAGTACTGAGCCATGCTTATGGAGTAGACAATATAATAGAGAGATGCTTAGGAGAGAGATCTTTCAGATACAGTGATTCCTCTAGCCTGTGGTGTTAGTAAGTCAATCAGATTCTCTGGGCCTTAGTATACTGTGCCTGTATTAGTGAAGAATTACATTAGATCAGTGATTTTTAAACTGGATTTCTTTGAGAAAACCCTCAGGTTGAGGGGTGATTCAGGTCTATGGGAGGAGAGATCGAGGTGATTTTTCAGGGTTTTGGAGCCGAATTTCACTGCTATAATTCCAAACCTGTCTCAACTTCTATTTCTAATCCATTCAATTGAGCAGGATTTTTTTGTTCATTTTTTAAGTAAAATTTTTCATGGCAAAGAGCTTGCGTTGCCAGAATCTGATACTGATTTGGTACTACTGTATTTGATGATACATAATTTATGCTCATATTTGTTATTAAGCACACACTTGCTAACAACATTTTTAAATTAAGGAAGAAGGATCCTCTGTTAGAACAGAATACTTGTATGAAAATTCCCGAGGGGAGTTGGGATATAATTTGACCATAAGGGTAGACTCTCAATAAGTAGATGGTAAAGTGAATTCCTTCTATGTGGGAAAGAAGGACATAAGGAAACACAGATCAAATTTGAAATTCAGTAGTTATTAGAAAAAGATTCATGGCTTTCTGAATAATTACGTAGCGCTTTGTTTTTAGAATAACAGTTTTCACTTTGTTGAACCTTTGGAGAAACATGAGCTATGTATTTCCCTTGCCCTCCAACATTAACTTATTAATTCAGTTCATATATTCAGATATTGCTTGCTCATTCTTTTTCACTTCCTTCTACACAAGATATCCTATGAGTTTGTTTATAAATGACATCAAATATTTTACTGCCAAAATATTTTAGAAGTTGCAAGTGGAAGAAAAATTACTTTAAAATTAAAGTAATAATTAGAAATGTTTATTTGGCTGAAAATTAAGTTTAGTGAAGAAATACAGTATGTGAACATGAAAGTTGGGAAAGATCCATAATTCGTTTTGTGTAATGAATAGCAGTGCTTTCTTCCCTCTTGATTAAAAAAAAAAAGTAAGCACTTGCAGAACATAGAGTCATTTTAATAAAAAATGGGAAATGTTTCTGAGTCAGTTAAATACTTTGACAAAGATGCATTTTTTAAAGCCACACTTCCAAAGTCTTGTTATTTTATTTCTATACTTTCAGTTTGATTTGTATAGGAAGGTCTGTCAGCTTGTTGCCATGCTGTAATCAAAATGAGGTCTGTAAAAGTGGAAATTATATTAGTTATCAATTCGAATAGAAAATCGCTTGTTTTATATTCAGAGATTTATAATACTGACTAAATGACATTTCATCAAACATCTCAGGAGTCAGAAAAAAAATCTTTATGGCATAATTTTCTTCTTTTGAAAATGATATCTAAACCAAGGGGTAATCTTTAACGTGAATTTAAAATAGCAACAACACAAATCTAGTTTACTCAATTCTGCCCTCTAAAACTCCTTTTAGTTGCAGGTTCTTTTGCATTATTTCAAACTCTAATCGTCTGAGCGGGTAATTAACGGACCAGAAAAGCCATTTGTGGAAAAGAAGAGCCATAAGGGTGAAAATATTTCTTCACTGAATGATCTTTAAGAAGTAAATAATTACAAACGGAAAGGATTTGGGATGACCAATCTAAAACTGAGGATAATTAGAAGGAATAGAGTATGAAAATCGAAATGCTTGGCATGTACAACAATTCTCATATCACAACAAGACTAATTAAATATTTAGAAACCAAAATCCCCTCACAATTTGAAGAAAAATAACCCACGACAAAAGGGTCTGTAACTTTGTAGATAATTAGCAAGGGTTATAGGAAGGAAAAACATCACAGATTGGCTCCAAGGCTCTGCAAGGTCATGTCTTATTACGCTGTGTCTTTTATATAGTCTGGTAACAAGTTTCTTGCTAATTTAACCTAACTAGGGCATCCCATAGCGATTTCCCATTTCCCTAGTTAAAAATGTGATAGTTTCTGCAAGTGCAAACTGCAGTAGGTTAACATTTTTATAAATAATTGCTCTTAATTGATACAGGTTGTAATATTTTTTGAATTATTAAAAGTGAAGGCTTTGAAAATTTGCACACAGAAGCATTTTTTTTAAGTGTTACAAAATTGTATGGTTTTTATTCCCATTTAAATTTTTTTGTTTCATTAAGTAGTTAGACCTGACGACCTTGTGAATGAAACAGTCTCAGTGGCATGCTTTGTAAATAAATACTTCTTATTTTGCTAATAAAAGCAAGTACATTTATGTTGAATGTGCATTTCTGCAAACAAGAGATTTTGTACTGGATTAATAAGGCTCTGAGCGAGTCAAGCCTAATTTGCATTAAACTGACCCCAAGGTCCGGTGAAAACTGCAAGGAATTTCAAAGGTTTCTAAAACATAGAAAGTTGTTTTTAGAAAATCAGCATTGCCATTTCAAAATGCTTATTTTATTAATTAATGTGGTATTGTTAAGGAAATTTTTGGAGTTTCTAAGTTGTAAATGAACTAAATATTAAAGTATGCATACTTTGTGTTTATAAATTCTGGCATAATATTTTACTCAAATGCAAAGATTATGGGAAGATGTTATTCTGTTTTCATTGACTGAAAAAAAGCATGACGACCTCCTAGAATTGATTTTCCATAGGATTTTACTGTCAAGCTTTTGTTGATTTGCCACCAGTTACTTGATTTTTACTTGGTCTCTTATACACTGTACTCCTTTTCAGTCAAATAGATTTATGTTTACACATTGGAAGTACAGAAAAACATTTTGCATTTTTGCTTATGATTATCATTTTAATAATAAATACAATTTTAAAATAATTTTTATGCAGTTTCAAGGATTTAATCACAGGTACAATTTTTAAAAATCAGGATTATATTTAAAACTTTAAAAAAGTAGGAATGTAATAAATGTAATAAAAATTATATTGTTTATTTTTCCCAAATTATGTATCTCTGTGTACCAGTATTCATGCATATTATGCTAGAGATTCTGAAACTAACTTTATTACAGTAATGATTTCAAAATGAATAACACAGTGTTCTATAATGCAAATTGCATAATATCCTAACATACCTATAGGATTAAATTCTATATGATGGTTAGAAATCTAGACTACACAAATTATTAAATAATGAGCAATAGCTATGTGACAAATGGGAACATTGTTACAGAACACCTCTTTTTTGCCACATTAATTACACACCATTTAGCTTCCTAATGTTATGTTTACCTAGCAATTAGTTAAGCTCACAAATCATCATTAATACATATTTAAAGAAAGCAAGACCCACTTTCCCTAGCTGTATAGAATAGAAATTTAGATGATAAAATAGCATTTCATTATAAAATAAAACTTTTTGAAAAGATTTGATTTAACATTCAACTCCATTTCTCTCTTGCATTTGTGAGGATGATTGTAACCTTGTATCTTGAAGCATAATTCTTTGTATTCCCTCTTCATTCACTTGATTATTTTGCCTGAGCAAATCTATTTGCATTGGCGCCTAACTATTTGTGTTCACACTAAAGTTATATGTTGTGTGTATAAAATTTTGTTCTACATTTGGACTAAAAAAGACAGTGGCTAGAGTACTAGGTCAGTTAGAATTTGCTAGTGTATATGGAGAAGTGATTGGTAGCTAAAGAGTACTTGTTCCCCCTTCCTTTTAAATAGGTAATCTATTTCATAAGGGTTTATTATTGGCATTCATGAAACAAGACGATATCCAAATTGACAGAGTTCTCTGAGAATCAGGTACGGCTGATTGTGGCAAAATTGGATGTCTGGTGTTTATTTTCTATTAACCATGTTTATTTATGAGCAGAAATAGCCAGATGATCATTAATCATTATTTAATTTTTTCAAAAACACCAAAGTCTTATGTGCTAGGCATATAATCACCTCCAATAAGGATTTGTAAGTTGACAGCTTCTTTTTTCTTTTATTATTCTCTCTTAAACTCCCACTTTCTAGTAGTTTCTAAATTTTTAAAACTTGTGTACCTGAACAGAATGTAATTTACTTATTAACATATAATTTATTTTTACTTAGTAATTGAGGCTCAAGAATGCATGTAATTCCTATTCTATTAATTAAAGAACAGATTCATATTGCAATAATTCGTCTGTAGATATTCTGTTTAACGTATACAATTCACCTAAGGATGTGGTTTAAGCTCTTCCAGCAAATCCTGTGTATGTTTTGTTTATACTTGGCACTATGAAAAGGAGTATCATTACATGATACCTTGGTAACTTGGAAGCATTGATTTCACCTCCAAAAAGTGAGCACTTTTAACTGAGACAGAAAGTAACTCAGGAAAAAAAAAAGTCTTACCATTGCTAGTATTTTGTAATTGAAGTTTAATAAATAAATAGCCACTAAAATATTTAAATTGATGAAACAGTCTTCATCGAAGATGCAGACTCAATGAAGGATTGAACTAATTCTTTAATTAGTAATTGTATAATTTCAAATTTAAGCAAACTTTAATTTTTTAGTTTCTGTCATGATATACTGAGCTTTTCTGTTGAATGCTGGAGTATTTGTTCAAGGCAGTAGATTTTGCATTTTTAATCTTCCTTAGAACTGTGGTGAATAATGGCCCCTGGCAGGAGATAATGAAATTTTCTTAATTTATATTTTCAAGAAGAAGCTTCAATTGAAAATGGCATCCTGTGGCCTGGAGACATAGCTCTAGTGCAGGTTTCAGGGGAGCTGCAATAATAATGCAGTGCCATTGGTGACGGGGAACGATGGGACAGTGAAGAAGTAATTTAAGGAAGAAAAGAAACTGCACCAAAGCTTTATTGTAGCATATCTAATGATCTGCTGAAGATTCCCAATGGTTTTTGGAGCATGACTGGAGAAACTAATGTTATCTTGCCAAAACAGAAGCCCCTGCTTAATCAGCAGAACAAGACTATTGATTAAAACACCTCTCACAATCGATTACACATGGAATCTCATCTCCATACTTTGCACTTGGTAAAGTGTAATAATGAGCATAAGATAATCAAAAGAAGAGTAAAAGCAATTTGTTGGGCATTGTACAATTCAAGATTAGAGTTGGAATGGAAACAAATTTGCATGAATAGTTGAGCCTGTTTTTAAAGCTGTACACAGGAAAGAGTATGCACAATGCAGGGACTACGGTGGAAGAGTAAAAGATGTTCTGCTTCTTTAAGGTTTGCAAATCTGTTCATCTTACATAGGGGACATTGTTATTATTGGTATTTTTGGTGGTAGTGGTAATTTATATTTCTTGATGTTTGTTATCCAGGTATTGTGCAGAGAGTTGCCTGCACTATCCCATTTAACCTTAACAAACTTCTAAAGAAGATACTACGTTTTACAGATGATAATGCTAAGGTTGAAAGGTTTAATACATTGCTTATGGACTCACAGTTAAGTAAGCAGCTGACCTGGAACTTACACACCCATTTTTTTCTGATTCTACAGCTTCTGCTTTTAAACACTAATCTTCCCAATTATCAAATGATTTTGCTTTTGAACAGAGATAAACAGTATGCTATATTGTTTTTTGATACAATTTATTCTGAGAGTATAAGTAATGTGTGCATTGTGCTCTCTTTCACATAGAGTTTTAAAAGATTAAGGAAAGGGAACATATTAATAGTTTGTTTTCATTAATATTTCATTAGTAATGAGGCACTATGTCTCGAAAATAAAGAGATAATCTTTCTTGAAAATACTGCTGTTAATCTGTGCATGATATTTTTAAGTAATTTCCATATACTAGTATGTAAATTAATGATAATACACTTTTATAAAATGCCTTTTCATCCTTTACACATTTTTTTGAGAACATTTATCTTAATTTCAAAAAATACTGTGGATGCCTTAAAAGTTAATATTGAGACCTGAAAACATTGATTACATCTGGAAGATAAAATATACTGTTTGTAATACTTTCACCTTTTTGCCATGTGCAAATTGGGATGGTTAAGTGATGCATTAGCTATTTCTTAAAATCTTTTCTGAAATATATGTTGTGCACAAGCCTGGGCAATATCACCAACTTTAAATACTTACTCTAATTTTTGTAATCAGCAAATATATTGGTAGGAAGTAAATTAATAAACTATTAATCTTCAAAATTATTTGTTACACTTCAGCTTTTACAGATGCACATTTGGCTTCATTCCAGAATTGAACCATTGAAACCCTCACCCCCACACCTGTAGGGTAGAAAGACTACAGGGATGAGTTTTTAAACCATGATTAAAATTCAGTGTTTTGGGCCAGACACGGTGGCTCATGCCTGTAATCCCAGCACTTTGGGAGGCCGAGGCGGGCAGATCACCTGAGGTCAGGAGTTTGAAACCAGCCTGCCCAACATGATGAAACCTCGTCTCTACTGAAAAAAAAAAAAAAAAAAAAAAAAACAAAAATTAGCCAGACGTTGTGGCACATTCCTGTAGTCCCAGCTACTCAGGAGGCTGAGGCAGGAGAATTGCTTGAACCCGGGAGGCAGAGGTTGCAGTGAGCCAAGATCGTGCCACTGCACTCCAGCCTGGGTGACAGAGCGAGGCTTTGTCTCAAAAAACCAAACAAATAAACAAAATTCAGTGTTTTGTCCCATTTAAACTAGTTTAT
The DNA here is from genome assembly GCF_028885625.2 of Pongo pygmaeus. Taxonomy (NCBI): domain Eukaryota; kingdom Metazoa; phylum Chordata; class Mammalia; order Primates; family Hominidae; genus Pongo; species Pongo pygmaeus. The sequence goes on along the minus strand of NC_072373.2, from coordinate 148,206,932 downwards.
GACCTATAAAGCAAGACTTTGGATTTTCTTTGTTGTGGTTGACGGATTTTAGTAATAAGTTTTACGAATTTTAATGTCAGAAATAATACTTTTATTCTGGTATTTGAACTTAATAATATTAAAAGGTTTTATTATTGGGTTTATTTTAGTTATATTTGGAATTCTCAGGGTGAGTGTTGTACTCTATATACTTTAGAATAGTAAGAAAGGTCTTTAAAATTGTAGTCAAGAAGTTGCAGCCAGAAATTATATATAGGTGATACTTTGTGCGTTTTTAACCCAGTGATGTGAAATAATGATTAAATCTTTGTCTTTATATGCCAAATTTGAAAATTTTGGAAACGTGACTAGAAAAATACTAAAAATGATTATGTGTTTAGAATTTGGGACTGAGTGCTTATGTAGTTTTATGTTTATTTTCTGCTTAGTATTTAATCATGAATTATACCCTGGAAATGGTTTTTGTTCCTTGTTTCTGTTTTTGAGACAGGGTCTCATTATGTTCCCTGGCTTGTGCTTCAGTGATGCCATCCTCCCACCTCAGTCTCCCCCAAGTAGCTGGAACTACAGGCACATACCACCACACCTGGCTAATTTTTTTTAACTTTTTGTAGAGATGGAGTTTTGCCATGTTACCCAAGCTGGTCTTGAACTCCTGGGCTCAAGAGATCCTCCTCCCTTTGCTTCTGCCTCTCAAAATGCTGGGATTATAAGCGTGAGCAATAGTGCTTGACCCCGAAATTGTTTAGACATTATTTGCAAGGCCTACTTATGCCTCTGAGTTCTCTCTAAAAATAACTGTATTTATTGCCTTCCTAGAGTTGAGCCACTTTATTAAAATTTATTTGAATAAATAAGTCAAAGATTGAATATAGAAAAATTGGCAATGATTACAATGGGTCATATTTTTCTGTTATTTTTAATGACATACTTCTGTAGAACATAGTATTTTTACATATTCTCAAAAGTTTTATTTCCAATTTTAGTGTTTCGTTAGCACATTTTTAGCAAAACATTACACTTCTTATCTGTTAAAAAATTGGTTCATATGTGATGTATACATGTACTCAGATATTATACTTATTTCGATTCTCCATGTTAAGAACTGATGAATAACTAGACAGCTTGCTCAAAATTAGAGCAACTAAAACTCTTGATTTCTACACTTAGAATTAGCAAGAAGACATATTAACATTGTAAACTGTATTATGTACTTCTTACATAAATTGTACTCATCACTTGTTTTCTGTTTCACTTGTTAAGTTTTATAGAGCAAAATCATGTTTTGCCATTCATATTTATTCTTTAGTAAAGTATCTAAACCTATCTTGTTTTAACCCTGTGGCTCTCACACAAGTTGCACTGATCAGAATCACCTGCAAAACTTGCTAAATCTGAGATGGCTGGGTTTCCACTTCCAGAGTTTCTGAACCTGCCAATTTTTGGTGGAGCTTAATAATTTGTATTTCTTTTCTTTCTTTTTTTTTTGACGGAGTTTCACTCTTGTTGCCCAGGCTGGAGTGCAATGGTGCGATCTCGGCTCACTGCAACCTCTGCCTCGCAGGTTCAAACGATTCTCCTGCCTCAGCCTCCCGAGTAGCTGGGATTACAGGCATGCGCCACCACGCATGCCTGCGTGGCTAATTTTTGTATTTTTAGTAGAGACGGGGTTTCTCCATGTTGGTCAGGCTGGTCTCGAAATCCCGACCTCAAGTGATCCACTCACCTCGGCCTCCCAAAGTGCTGGGATTACAGGCGTGAGCCACCGCACCCGGCCAATAATTTGTATTTCTAACAAGTTTTCAGCTGATAGTGGTGCTGTTAATATGAGGACCACATTTTGAAAACCGCTGCTTTCACTGTCTTAAGTCATCTGTCCATCTTTATAAATACAAAATGAAATAAGACCAGTTATTTGAAAGTTGAAGTGTTCAAAATATATTCTAGTATCTGTTTCTTTATGATGAGCCGTAATTGTAGTTCCTTCAAATTGTAATAAAAGGTCTACTCATTAAACCCTATTTTTTCTCTTTTGCCTTGTTCTCATTCATACCGATTTTTTATGCTTAATGTGTAAGAAAATTGTAGGTTATTAACGTAATAAACCCACATGGTATTACCAGAATATACTGATATTTTGATTGTTAAAACAATGATACCTTTATTGGTAAAGAAATCTTCTTCTGTAGAGGAAGAGAGAGAAAGTCATGCCAGGAACTGTGCCCAGTACTGAGAATACAAACGACTAAACACTTTTTCTTTCTTGGCTTAACTCTAAGACTTTTCGCTTTCATTAGTATGAGAACTTGAAGCTGAGCCCTTGGCGGGAATTTACTTCGCTTCGGTGGATAAGTAATTGCTTTCTTTCCGGATCTTTTTAAACGATAGCAATTTACAGTTTTATAATCTTACCAACAGCATATTGTTAAGGAATTTTCAGATTTTTCTTAGTATTAATAGCTCATGTTGGGTGTTTCCCAATGTCTTTCTTGTCTCCTCACTATTTGGAAATTTAATGCTGCTTGCACCCTTTATAAAGGAATATAAATGTCTATATTTCTATTTCTGTAATTTGGGCCTCTAAAAGCTTAGATTCATTTCCATGAATCAAGATACTGGCATGCAAAGCTCTAATTTTCTTGTACTTTTTACAGCTGGGTTTCTGTCCTTTCTGACCCTTAACTGTTTTAGCTCTAAATTTTCCATTTTTCTCAAGATTAATTTCTTGCACTTCTGATATCTCTGTGTATATAAACATATGAAATTTTCAAGTTTAAAATGAACATTTTTTATATTTTGGGAGGCCCTGAATTCTAGAATTTTTTGTAATTTTATTGCAGGAGGTTCATTAAATCAGTTTTGCTTAAGATTATAGTTGTAGAATTAATATGTTTTGCTGTCTTAAAGTGGATGCTTTGTGTAATGTGATTATTTAAATCAATAAAAATTATGTGGTTGGTATAAATAATCATAATTGCTTTGACATTAATTTGAACCTGTAATTGGTCAGAGGACTACTGCAAAGTTGTTCAGAAAGAGAGTAAATATGGACAGTTATTTTTTATTATGGTGTTTGTCCTCTTTCAAACAAAATGTAATGGAAACCAGAATGCTTATATACTTCCTGCAGAACATACCATGACATTGAGAAACATACAGTAAAAGATCTCTAACCCTGTACTAGTTATATTCATTCATCCAATTACTTCTGGTGGAAAAAATCTGGGCAATTTTCAATGTATTCTTTATTTTTGAAAAATGATATATATATAAATTACCAAATCCTTTGAGTTACTTTCTCCTTCACCTTAATAACAAAGTCTTTCATGTTCTTGGTCCATTTCAACTTTGAGTACAATTCCCTCTCTCTCCCACCAGTTGCTAGTTTGTTGATATGAGAGGAGCCTTTTGTAAGAAGGGAAGGTTGATAAACTAAATGAAGAGTTTACTCACAATAAAAATTGTTATTTGGAGGGGTTTTTGTAATCATATTTAAATACCATTCAAAACCTAACAGTTTGGTTGAGTAGTTATAAAATGTATACTGTGGGAGTATCTGAAAGGGATATCTAACACACAGTTGTTTATGTTTCTTCATTTCTGAGAGGTGTGAGGGTGTGATAAAAGGAAGATCTCTGTAGGTATGAATAAATACAAACAAGGAAATGAAAGGACTTTTGTTTTTAATGGGACCAAGTTAGTGATTTGAGGATTTCTGGCAGATCAAGAAACTAAAAAAGCAGTGAACTGTCTTTTTGCTGCAAAAGTTTAAAAAGGAAGAAAAATGAAACATCAGAATTATTTTTATTAGTTGGGAACATTAGTTATTGACCTATTGAGAAACTGTAAACCTACCTCTTGTCTTGAATTTTAGGATGTGAAGTAGGTTCTGTGATTCATGTTAAAATAATTCGTTTACACTAAGTGGTGAACCACTGGCATATTTCTTCAGATGAGTGAACCAAATTAAGAGAAATACAGAATAATGACAGGAAAACATATGTTACAGAAGATTGTGACACTATACCATTTACATTATTTACATTCTTGAAAATTACAGTATATGGTATATTTCTAAAAAAACTGCTATACTCTATTATAATCATGATTAAAGTTACTTATAATTTATTTAATATTTAAGTCTTCTTTGAAGTTCATTGTAGTATACTTTGAATTATAAAATTTACCTATTTAATCCTGTAGTTTTCAGGCTTTGCTGCTCTTCAAAGAGAAAGTCTGGTTTTGAGTTGAAATGGCACCAAAGTATATGACTGTTCCTACCCATCTTTAACATGATTCACCTTCTACTGCCCTTTAGTTAGTGGTGCTAGAAACTGGGATGCTTTTTCAAAATTCTTTATAGTGCTATTTTATAGTTCAGTTATTTTATGCACTATCGAATATGTGGTATTCCAACTGTTAAATAAATGTTGTTATAATGTTCTCGTTCTGCTTGATTTGCCTTCTTAATGTATGCGCTATCAGAAAATACAATAAAAACCCTGAAAACATTCCATTCATTAGGTTATAATCAAATCAAATTATAAAAGAAATAGTTGTTGCCTTTACAAAAGTTATGAAAAGACCTTTTGGACAAATTCATAGAACTTACATATCATTTTATCTGGAATTCTAACCTATTTCTAATATTCTTGGTGAATTAATGACATTGCAAAAACAAGGAAATAATTCCTTATAACAATAATTAGAACATTCTAGGCATCATGTTAGTACAACATTCTTTTTAATGTTATATTTTAGGGAGTACTGGTGTTGAACCGAGGTACGTAGTCATCTCATAATTATATAGGCACGTTGATCTATGAATAGAAAGAGTAACAATAATGCTTAGACATTACATATGTGCCAAAGCATTTTTCTAAATCCTTTAAATGCACTTTATCATTTATGTGGACTATAGCATATAAGGTGTGCTCTACTAGCTTAGTTTCTGGTATTCCAGAAAGTATGTACAATAAAGAACTTCACACCCAACTGAATTTAGACGATAAAATTAAAATCCTGGCTCCTTATTTGTTTTGTGTTGTCAAAAACTTCCTGCTGAGAAATTCGGGTTTTGACTCTAAAGTTTCTGTTTAGTTATAGGACCATTTTTAAAAATTGTAATCTTAATTCTTAAGTATGATGTCTAATATCCTAGTAAGATATTTGTTATTGTTCTTGTTGTCGTTCAGTTCATGTTGAATGTATCAAAAATTAAAATGTATAACAGAATAATAGGAAACTGTTGGCCATTATTTTTTTACTTCTAGTTAAAATTTAGTGTGACCCATAATACCACCGTATTACAACATAAAGAAAACAAAACTCTTATAAAGTATTTAATAATGTAGAGTAACTTAACATCACTTGAATTTTTGTTTTGTTTCTAGTTGCTTAAAGAAAATGAGAAAAACTTCTATGTTATATTTAAGTGAAAAAAATCAAATAAATTATGTTACACCAGTTTGATACATTTTGTTTTTCAGGTGCAACAATCGAACACAGTGTATAGTAGTTACTGGGTCAGATGTGTTTCCTGATCCATGTCCTGGAACATACAAATACCTTGAAGTCCAATATGAATGTGTCCCTTACAGTAAGTATGCAGTTTATATTTTTTTACACTTTGCCCAGCATTACTCGTTGATGCTGAAAGACTACACATGTGAAAGAAGCATATGTTTGTGGCCTACAAAACCATTATGCATGCAGAGCACTAACAGACTTGGGCCTCCAATTAGCTTCATGAAGTGTGGAAGGAAGCCATAGTGTGATGCTGGCCAAGTGTCTGTCTGTGTTCTTAAGTGTTTGGCTTTTAAGGCTAGTGTTTTTCCAGAAAACAAACTTGAATTAGCTATTCAATACAGCTGATAGAAATCTGTACTTTTGCCCAATACCAGTTGCTGACAAATTGGTTTGGCTCACAGTTTTCTAAAGAAGGAATTGACTTCAGTTTTAATCGTGAGCTACTTGAATGGCTACCTGCTGTTGTAGTAACTTTAGTGCTGGGTAAAAGCTACCATTGCAGTAACTGAGGCAAGTGCTTTACTTTTTGTTCTATTGTCTTTAAGGGAGCATTTCTTTATGGGATTCAATGATGAAACCTTAATGCTAAATAAAATAGTTAGATATAATATAACTTTGCACATGGTTCTGTTTTTATTTTTGCAGCATCATTTTTAAGATCCTACAGATGGATATTTAAAATTCAATTGAAAAGTTTATAGGTAGGCTTCGGCCAGTCGTCAAATTTTGTGTAGTTTTCCTTCTAATCTCAGAATTCGTACTTCAAAATTGTATTCTATACTTTCAATTTTAAAAAGCTTAGCATTTTAGACAACTTAAAGGTTTGAATATTACCTGATTTTCACAAGCTAGTTTGATAGTATTGTCTTCTTTGCTTTTTAAATTATAGAAAAGATAGAGATGTCATTTAGCCATGTTAGTTCATAGGCATTTGAATTATATGTTTTTTATCAGCAATTTTGCTGATTTGAGACAGTTTTTGTACACTTTCCTCCTTTAAAAAAAAGGATTTGCCAAATAATGAAATTGCTGTTTCCAGAACCTCAAAAGCTAGGTCATTAGTTCTAACAGATTTATATGTTCAAACTGTCAATATTTCTAAAACCAAAGGGCCAAATTCTGATAGATCTGCTGTGTCCCATATGGTAGTAATACATTCTGACACATGCTGTGAAGGCACTCTCCATCTTTTCTCTGACACAGTTTTGACAAATTGGCTTTTTGTTTTATCAGTTAAAGGCCAAACACAGATTATCTTTTCATCCCTGCTCTGTGTTCCTGTGTTACTGTGAAATGGATGCTTTTTATGTTTTCAGTATTTTCTATACCATTTGTAGGATTGGAAGCCTACTGAGTACACTGATCTTTATATCATTTCTCCTGTGTAGTGTTGGTGGCTTACGTAATCATTCTCCTGTGCCACTAGAGGAACATTGTATTCTTTTGACCTAACCAAAATTTTGTTCCATAAAGTCACTTTCACTTGAATTTAGCATGGTTTCTGTCCTCAAATTAGAGAAGAAATAACAGCATCCATTCCCAAACAGTGGAATCAGTCAGAGCTGCCAAGAATTGTCTTTCTGGAGCCAGTTCCTGTAACCTAGTCTATAGATCAAGAACAGTGTTAAGCAAATATTATTTTCAGACTCATAAGCTATTTCTTGTGCTGTTTAAGAAAGGAAAATGTGGATATCTTCTGGAACATCTAACTTGCAAAATTTTACTTTTTCAGTTCCCCAGAAGTATTGTACATTGTGCAGTAAACTTGCAAATAGCTATACTCAGAGAAGTATTTGTTCCTTCTAGTTTTTGTCTTTTAATTTAAAAAAATCAGTAATTAATTTGCTGTTACCTTTCTAGATGTTTGCACGAGGCAGAAATAAGTCTATGGGTTTTTTTTTAATTACTCCTTGCTAAAGAATAAAAGTAATTGTAATTCCTATATACTCTACAGTAGTGACACTCTATAAATTGCACGGTTTCAACTAATATTAAAATATAATGCAAAGAGTCTTCTTAGATTATTCTAATCATATGTAGGACAATGTCTTCTCTTATCTCTTTTTCCCATTTCCTCACCTTTTGTTTCTTTGTGCTTCTGTCCATTGTATTCATTCCTTATACTTTCTTTTAGTTTAAGCCTTTAGCTTTCACTTTCTCCTTGATTTAGTAGTGTTTTTATATTTTGTAACATTTGCATACCTCTTTTACACGTTACTTAGTTGATAAAATTGTCACCATCAGATAACATTTATTATGTAATTTTTACCACTTGGCTTTATACCAATTTCTATCAACAGCAAATCCTCCAGGATCTTATATATTCCAATTAAGTCCTATTATAAAACAATTTCAGAAGGTTTTCATGACTTCTGAAAATTTTAAAAGAAATTTGCTCAACAGAGAACATTAGAAATGCTGTTACTTTGTTTACTTTAGTATGTTTATAAACAGGCACATGCATTATATGTGATGCTTGTACTTGCCCAGTTAATATCCATGTCAAAAGTGCACGTATACAGGGTATCCATTGTCATTGCCAGACTGTTAGGAATTGCATATATTTATATTTGAAAGAAGTCATAAAGATCTTGGAGGATAAAGCAGAGTAATCAGATTGGAATTTTGCATCCTGCAGGCAGGATTTGGTTTTGATTTTTGTACCTCTTATTTCAAAGTATCATTGTAAAACTACTATAATATTAGCCACAAATTTTATTTAATATGAAAAATAGCCATTATTATTGATTAAATCATTATTAATGAATAAACATGCTTATTCAATGAAATAGTGTGTCACTTCACATACAGAGTATGTAGGCTGTGTAGGTAGTTTGGGTTAATTTCTTGTCTTGCATATCCATGTAGTCCTCCACTGATGTTCGTGGGTCATATACTTGTATGTTTGGTCTAAAGAAAAGTAAGTGTATTGTTAATTCATACGGCTCTTATGACAAGTTGTAGTATATATTTGGCATGTGATGGAGAATACTGATTATATTAATTTTATTGTATTTTTGTACTTTTCTACTGATAGAATTTTGGCAGGTTTCACAGATGTCTGTCCTTTTGATTTTCATAAAAATAATAACGTAGGGACTTTTTTGTTGTAAAGAGCAATATTTTCCTTATATGATTCATTAATCATCAAAGGTTTATAATATTTTAAATCTTTACTTTTGAGTGTTACTTACTTTTCAACAGAATTATAAAATATATACAATATATAATTTATATTTATTTTCCTTTAATATGTGATATCAATTAAGTCTCAAGTAAATAAAGACTGATATTCTGTTCACTAACTACATTGTAATTTTAGTTTATCAAATAATAAAATTTAGCCATTTTCAATGAATGGAAAGCAAAATACACTTTCTACATCTTCTATTGAACTTGTTTTAAGTTCTTTTTTAAATAAACATTTTAAAATGTATTATTTCCATCCTTTACATTTAATTTATTTCAGTAAAATTATCCTTTCCTTAGGGGAAAAAAGCGTACAGCTGTATATAAATGTAGTTTGAGTAGTCACAATGCTAATGATTTCTCTTATCCTCATTTTCTCACCACGCCCTTCCGTTATTGATTCTAAGCAGGTATAATATTGCTCTTTGCTGAGGAGTAATTTTAGGACTAGTGGTTTATACAAAAGTGTTGTTTTCAAGACAGTAATGTTGAATTTCTTGTTTTTCAGATGTAGTCAGAATTACACATTATAGAGCAAGTATGTTTCCTGAAAGTGGTTACATAGACCAAGTTGACTGGGGAAAGTTGTAGCTTAATGTGGAAAGTTGTATGCCATTCCTATGGCAAAAATGTTCGTGTGATGTTTTTTCCCATAGGTGTTTCAGAAGGTCAACATTTAATCTTGATGAATTATTGTAATTTTTAAAAATTAATCAAACTAAGATCTTAGTAAAATGTGCACTACTCTGAGTACATTTTGGAAACGCAGTATTAGCACACCTTAATGCATTTTAACAACAGAAAAGGGAGAAAGAGACATCAGTCTTGTCATTTTATGAAATTTAGGCAACATACTTCAAACCTATATACAATGTAAAGTAGTATTTTATGGTTTGTAAGTATTAGAATACGGTTTACCAACAAGGATCTTACATAGCCCCCTTCCTAACTGCATAATCTGTTTCTTGAAACTGTAGGAGTTTTTTTTTTCTTTTCCTCATATAACTCTACTAATCAGGTTTGTTTTATGAAAGCATTTACTTTTTATAAGGTCTGTGGAGTCAAGGTATTTGCTTTGAATGCTCAATATGATTGTTGTTGCATGCTAGCTTGCTTTCTATGTAAATTGATGATGGTAGAATTGTCATAATAATCTAACCATAATTCTTTCTTCCTTTTTCTCCTTGCCTACTGTGCTTGCTTTTCCCTTGTATGTATTTTGCTTACTTTTTTTTTTATAGACTTAGTATTACAAGTTTGAGATATATAATATAGAAAATTTAATAAGAATTTTATATTAAAATGTATATGTAAACCTAACTAAGTAAATATACTAATTCCTAGTTGGGAAGAAAGGTACTACCTTACCCTCCTCTTCAAAATCTCTACTGGTGGTGGGGGGATATTTATATATTCCTAAAGAGGAGGCTTTTTTAATGGTTAAAATTAATTTATCTAGGAATAGAAAATAGTAGAAAAACAATTGAAACATACTGGGATGCATAATTATATATTTCTTCTTAGTAAATATCTATGAAAAACATGTAACCACATCAGAATTAAATTTGATCTAAACTCCAAAATTAAGTTGTGATTTTTATAAATGTATTTTTTATTGTTATGCTTATCTAAAGTTAGTTTAATAATTGATTTCACATAAGATAAATGGGGATGATGTACCTATGCATGCATTTATGTCTATAGCATACATATAGAAAGTAAAACTTGGTAAGAATGCTGAGTGACTTTGGAAAGGCAAGAGTATGTATACCATGCATTAGTGAAGAGTTTCATTATTTATTCAGGTACACTAAGTGAAGCAACATGCCAACATATTTGTATTGCCTCCTTAATCTCCTAAAATGATTGATCCATGTTCTTTTATGTAACTTTAGAATCTTTCTCCTGCTAGGTTTTCCTGTTGTGTGTTTCTCTTTATCCAAAGTAGTACAGCTCTTAATTCTTCCTATATTTAGCATCTGTTACGAATTCAGTCTTAGACTAATAGTCAATTTATTTTAATCTTTTTTCTTTTTTCCTTGCACCTTTTTTATTTTTCTTCCCGATGCTTAAAATAGAAGTGGAGCAAAAAGGTAAATAACATACAGTCTGAACCCCAGCTCCCTGTTATGTGCCTTATGGATGTTAACCTCCTCCCTCCCCTCTCCCCACAACACTCCTGTATTAAAATAATCAGCAGGATCTCATAAATGCCACCTCATAAGGAAGTCAACTGTTTACAATGAAATTGTATGACTGCTAAACCTGGTGATGGGGTAAAAATTCTGAAGTCGGCGAGGGGGAACTGCCCTTTCTCTGTTTCTTTTTTACCCTTTATCTCTTTTTCTGACACCCTTGGATATTTTCTTATAATTAAAGTGTCATCTTGCCTGGCTTCCAGAACCCTCTCCATAGCATGCCATGGTTACAGGGTCTCCTGATTGTTTCATCACTGCTTTTCTTGCATTTACTTTTCTGTGCTCCTAATTGCATTTTCCGAATATTTATGTTCCTCAAATTGAAGCACCTTTGTTTTCAGTCTAACTTATGTAAAAGTTCTAAATAAGTCTTCACATTGGGTTTTCTGTTTTATTTGCCTTATTTCATGGTTTTGCTTTTGGGGGCTCATAGGTGAAGTAGGGGGTTGAAAGGTATAATGTTTGTAATAAAATGAATATATACTGTTGTGCAAAAGCTCAAACTTTTAAAACATAGGTTAACAGATTATAAGATGAAAACATAGCAAAAATTTAAATTGTCAGACCATTTATAAATGATCTTAAACTTAGGCTTTTGTTAGTGAAAATAAACATAAACTCCAGTTACTTTGTACCCTGATACACTGATTATGCTAACTTTAGAAAAGAAGGGTAGTATTTGTATTAAGTATAAATTTTGGTAAAATTGAATGCTAATAATGTGAATTTTTCCCTTTTGATTTGTGATCACTGAAACGTGTTTGCCTGTGTAATTTTTTAACTTGGCTTAATTTTTGTCTTTTCTCTGTAACTGTTAGTTTTTGTGTGTCCTGGGACCTTGAAAGCAATTGTGGACTCACCATGTATATATGAAGCTGAACAAAAGGCAGGTGCTTGGTGCAAGGACCCTCTTCAGGCTGCAGATAAAATTTATTTCATGCCCTGGACTCCCTATCGTACCGATACTTTAATAGAATATGCTTCTTTAGAAGATTTCCAAAATAGTCGCCAAACAACAACATATAAACTTCCAAATCGAGTAGATGGTACTGGATTTGTGGTATATGATGGTGCTGTCTTCTTTAACAAAGAAAGAACGAGGAATATTGTGAAATTTGACTTGAGGACTAGAATTAAGAGTGGCGAGGCCATAATTAACTATGCCAACTACCATGATACCTCACCATACAGATGGGGAGGAAAGACTGATATCGACCTAGCAGTTGATGAAAATGGCTTATGGGTCATTTATGCCACTGAACAGAACAATGGAATGATAGTTATTAGCCAGTTGAATCCATACACTCTTCGATTTGAAGCAACGTGGGAGACTGTATACGACAAACGTGCCGCATCAAATGCTTTTATGATATGCGGAGTCCTCTATGTGGTTAGGTCAGTTTATCAAGACAATGAAAGTGAAACAGGCAAGAACTCAATTGATTACATTTATAATACCCGATTAAACCGAGGAGAATATGTAGATGTTCCCTTCCCCAACCAGTATCAGTATATTGCTGCAGTGGATTACAATCCAAGAGATAACCAACTTTACGTGTGGAACAATAACTTCATTTTACGATATTCTCTGGAGTTTGGTCCACCTGATCCTGCCCAAGGTAAGCATGTTTACTTGCTAATGCTTATGTCATTTTGTGAAAAGCATTTTTCTTTTTAAAGACTTCTTAATTTTTTTTTCCTATTTTTTTCCCCTTTTCATAGTTAAAGGACAAAGGACAATGTTGTGGTACATTTTAGCCTTATTATGCTTCGTTTTCTTTTTCTCAATTTCTTCATTTTAATGTTGGCTTCAAGAAATTGTGGCATTATTGGTCAGTTTAAACTTTTCTCATTGCTAAAAATATAATACTAACCGGAAACCTGTTAGCAGTGTTTTTTTGTTTGGTTGTTTTCCCCTACTTGACTGCTGAATTGATTACAATCTATGTGCAGACCTTTTAACTTCTTGGCACCAGTGGTTAAAGGAAACGTGTGTTAGGAAGTCCCAAGAGAATGGCTAGGCTTGATGTACAATGCCAGATATATGCGTTCTAAAGTTTTGGTGTCTGTTCTCTGAGTAGGAGAGGGAGCCATCCAATATTTTTCTAGATTATCATGTAAAATTACATGTTTTTATTTTCTGATAAATTAGTGACAGTTTTAAGTCAATATTTCTGTGACTTTAACAATCATATGAACCAAGCTTTAAATGATCCCAAGTGATGGCTTGTGATGACAGATATGCTAGCATTGTGTGATTTGTATTCTCTTTATGGAGGATCATTACTTTAGAAAGTAATGCTAAATTTTTGGAAATATACTTTGGTTTATTAAGTGAGTTCAATTTTGTGGGAAATAATTTTTGATGATGAATACTTCATTAAAACAAGATTATCTCATACTCATGATGAAAGAATAACTTGTTAATGTATTATTATAGAGCTTGCACTGTTTGTAAGTCTTCTATTTGAACAGTGTGTGTTTAAGATCTGAATTAATATCCTAATTTACTGAGTTAATCTTGAAATTATTGCATTATTTCAAAATTTTAGGAACTAGTAAGTTCTTTGGAGTGATTAAATTAATATCTTCAATAGGGTGGGGCAGAGACTAATATATTTTTTCTTCTCTTTTTTTTTTCTTTTATTATTATTATTATTATTATTATTATTTTCTTCTCTTAAAGCGATGCAAGTACACACACTTAAATATGTTCATAACAAACACGTACCCATACATATTTTAAGATATGCTGTTAATCAGTTTTAAATATTGTCATACGGTCAGGACCTCAAAAGCAGAAGTCACAGCTCTCTGTCATGGAATTTCTAATTTGAGTCATTGTAGAATATCAAAATACGTGAGTTTTGCTTATATAACAACAATAATGATCCGCTGACTTAGTGTGTAGCCCCTTTTTCCCTAAATCAGGTTACGTTTGTATTTTTTGGCTTATAGTTGTAGCAGTAATGTTCATTGTTAAATTTATAACAATGAAATCTTTTAGGGCATATAGTTTTATTGATAGTATCTTGGAATCATTTATTTAAAAATGTATACATATGTTTGCTCATGAGGCAGCAGTTTGGTTTGTTTCATCTATTTCAATTGTTTTTCCAAAAGCTGCTACTACAGTGGTGCTTCTTTATCCTATAGGTTTGTCAAAAGGCAAACTTAAGGCATTGACAGACTTGTATTGGCATTGGCTAAAATTATATTGATCCTTATGTTAACCTTTTTGTAGCCTGTGTTAGTCTCACAGTTGTTAGATTTGTCTTGGGTAGCAGTAAGTTTTTTGTCATCCTCAGAAAAAAAAGAAACGAAAAAAAATGTTTTACAAATCACAAATTCATAATCAGGCAACAACCTGAAGAACTGTGAATAAAGTTGAGTATAATTCAGTTCAACAAATGAAAACATTACCCATCTACTTGCCACAAAGTACTTCAGCGAATACAAAGATGGTTAGTAATGTCATCCTCCACATGTGTCATATATTCTAGCAAATAATTTGATCCATTTTAGATGAAAAGTCTTTGATAGTTTAGATGCTTTTGGAAAGAGCAGTTAACAGCCTTGAAAATGAGAAGCTTTGGCAGATGTAGCAACTGTATGTTCCTACAACTATGATGTTTTGTCATCCAAAATAGCCATTCTTAAATAGTCCCAGAACATGAAAATTCATATTGACCCCTTATTCAGCCCTCAGTGATGAAAAGTATTATCTGACCTAAATTTCTCTCACTGTTGTTTGACCGGTATTCATTCTCTCTCTCTCTCTCTCTCCTTGTAATTTATATGATGCATTTAGAGACTCCTGTCTCTCTCATCCAAGATGTGTGCTACCTATATGCATGTAGGTGGGGTCTTGCAGAACTATTCTGGCCCACAAATTTAGGTCAAACCAATAAGCCACTGTCAACTTTCCAAAAACAAGATCCAAGAAACTAATAGAACAGAGCAATCAGAGAAATGAGGTCTTTTGCCTGTCATAAAGTAGTGATTGATTTATTTTGCTGAAATTCGTAGTTCAAGTCATCTGTGCTGGATTTGCTATCACATATATGGCCAAGGCATAAATTGTGCTGTAAAATTATCCATTCTTTTTTTTCATTATTCATATCATTTTTCATTGTGGACTGTTTAATAATATATTAGCTTCAATACTTTTTCCCATTTATAAATCCAAGCCTTTTCATTCCTAAAACCACACGCATATTATTTTTGTGTCCTAATCTTTTTTTTTGGTGAGTTTTGAGCTTTATGTGAACCATGCATAGTTCATTTGCTCCACTCCCCTACACGAGGTCTGGTTTTCCTCTTTCACCTTCTCCCTCTCTGGAATGGCCTTAGGAAAAACTCTTTCCAGTCCTGTTTTAACTCTTTTCCATTTCTTAATCTGAATTGCTTTATATTTACTTAATCTGTCTGCACATCTGATATCCCAAATATTATAAAGAAAATGATGTGTTTTTACTTGGCTTTTGGCAGTTCCTCAACATTTGTGTTAGGCTAATTAATGATGGGATACACTTCTGTAATACCAGGAAAATATTTTCATAAAGAGAGCCAGTTTTATTTATACATAGCATAGAATACATACTTCCGGAAATACCTTTTCACTGATAAAGAATGCTGTACAAAAGATGATCAGTGTTTTTAGACAGTGAACAGGGGCAAGTTGAATAGGTGCTCATTTTTGCTTTACCAAGCTACAGAAACTCTAGAGTTCATTTCGTGAACAGTGGGTGTGGGTGAGTTCTTGGACCTCAATGAGGAGAATATTACCCTTAGCATAAATGGCTATTGTCTTCAAACCCTTTCATGGAGGAAAACCCTGGTAATAAATAGAAGTTCTTAGTACATAACCAGAGTAAACTGAACCATTCTGTAATGTGTTACTTAAAATCTTCATGGGTACTTACTAAGCACGTTTATTAGCATCATTTCTTAGGTATTTTGTTTCTACTCAAATGATAAATGGTAGGTAGAATCCTAAGTCACTGCATGAGTGCATGATACAGCATCAGGATAAATAGAGCTCTATAAAAAAGGGTTTGGATTAGAGTTATATTTCTATTGTGAGTTGTGTTTTCTATTATTATTTATAGGATATTCTTGAGTTTTGAACCTTTTGCCATGTTTCATTATGGAACTTCTCATTGTTTGTTATTCTAGTCTTATACTTTCTTTCCAAATTGTTATTCTTTTAGAGATTTACACAGAACAGCATGTCAGTTAAATGTTCCCAGATAACTGCAAGGTTACTTGTTGGATGCCATATTTTTCTAGAGTCTATGAAAATCTGTAACTAGGCAAGTAAGATCATAGCATTTAAGAGTATGGGAAAGTGACCTTAAACAAATTACTTAACTTCATCATTCAGTTTCCTTATCTGTAAAAGGAAGATAATTATAGTGCCTACTTCATGGAGTTGTGGTAAGGATTAAATAAGATGATCTGATTATCCATGAATGGTGATTGGCATAGCACCTGGCACATAAATGCTAAATCAACATATGCTTTTATCATTACCAGATGCCCTATTTGGGCCATTTCCACCTGTGGAAGTAAATAATAATTTTTAGAAATATATCTGCATTTCTAGCCTTCACATCAGAACAAAAGTTGCTTTTCTTCTGGTATTGCTAAACTTAAACCTTCCAAAATCCCAGAAATTCTATGTGTACCTCTAAAAGATTTAGTTTTGTCACTTTAAGCTTCATGATCATGTTTATTTTCATGATATCCCAATATTTCACTGATTTATTTTTGAAGAATAAGTTGATTCCCTTTAATCTATTTTGGTGATCAAAAGGTAAAAAGGTGGCTGGGCACTGTCACTCATGCCTGTAATCCCAGCACTTTGGGAGGCCAAGGCGGGCGGATCACGAGGTCAGGAGATCGAGACCATCCAGGCCAATATGGTGAAACCCTGTCTCTACTAAAAATACAAAAATTAGCTGGGTGTGGTGGTGGGTGCCTGTAATCCCAGCTACTCGGGAGGCTGAAGCAGGAGAATGGCTTGAACGCGGGAGGCGGAGGTTGCAGTGAGCCGAGACCACACCACTGCACTCCAGCCTGGTGACAGAGCAAGACTCCGCCTCAAAAAAAAAAAAAAAAAAAGGTGAAAAGGTATAAAAATAAATTATCAAAAAAAAAAAATGGAAACATGACTGTAGAATGTTGCATGAAATTTTGCACATTTAATTGAGGTCCTTTTATTGTCTACCTTGACTCGGTTATTATGAATCTCGACTAATGCTTAGCTAACAAATCACTAATTGTAGTATTAATACATATTTCAGTGATTAAATATGTACTAGTTAGTACAGTGTCAAGGGATATATCAGGTAGTGTAGCACTCAAGCATTTTGCTCTGCCCCCTTCTTTTTTCTGATTCCCGACTACCCTTTAAGACTTGATTCAGCAGCTGCTTGATTCAGCAGCAGTCATTTGACACTTCTGCAAAAGATTGTGATGCTTTTGACAAATGTTAATTGAGAAAGCACTGAAAGCCTGGCTGCATTGTAATCAAAAGGAAATTACAGAGGTTTAACAAGGTGTCAAGCAAGTGCTTTAAAGAAAAGATAGACAGGTTTGAATAGGTTTCTGCAGCAGCTGGCTAGGCATGATGTTTGACTAATGTACATAGGCATCTCTCATATGGTCAATAAATTATGCCCTGGAAATAAAACACATGCTTTAGAAGTTTCTCTTGAGATAGAGGGGGAAAAGGAATAAAACATGTGTAGTGTACTTATTGGTAACAAGAAGTATGTAACTACTAAAGAACTAGAAACATGTCACACTACTTTTTCGTAGTTTACTCTCAGTAGTGTCAGAATTAATAAAGAAAGATTGATGGACCACAGCTTAAAATAGTAAACATATCAGTGATAATATGAACTTGTTTTCTAATAAATTCTAATATTCTAGCTTATTATCTCGTGTAGATAAAGTGTAAAATAAGTTGATTTTATTAAGATGATTTGAAAACATAGCTATTTTTCATCTGCTCTACTACAACGATTTAAATTTAAGGCATCATATATGTAAGGTTTTAAGAGCCAATAATCTGTAAATGTTGATACAACTTTTGTGTGATTTCCTCCAACAGTTTTTAAGTGGTAGTATTAAATTTTTACTGACAGATTTTTGTTGTTGTTTAAATTAATTCAATGGTAATTAATGGAAGAAACATTGAGCTCCACTATTTCTTAAACCTAGTGGATTTAAGTTTAGTAACACTGGAAGGCAAAAATAACCTTTAAAAATAATGAAAACATTTTTGCTTTTAAATGTGTAACGATAGTTCGTTTATATTCTCTGTTAAGGGTGACTAAGATATGAAGGGTTGGTTTGAATTAGGCATGATTTGATCTGATGCTTTATCTTGGTAAGAGATTCCACCTCTGACTGGAACTAGCTGCTTCTTCATACCTACCTTTTCCGAGGTAACGATGCCGAAGCCTGAGATGTTTCCTTAATAAAACAGCACAAGCATGCCAAGCTTATCTTCTGTTTGAATCTAATCAGGCATGCTGATCATGCTCAGGCAGGAACGGCTGCTGGGTGGAAAGATGTCACAGTATTTATTTTCTTGCAATATGTAAAGTGGGTGACTTTAAATTTTTTTATCGTCCTAATTATATATAATCATCACAGTTTTGTTAATGCTTTGAATTTGATTGCTTATAGAATGTGAGTTTATACAATAGAATTTTTCTAAATTAAACAGTCCCACATTTCCTGTTAAACAGTATGTGATGAAATTATACTTAAACTGTACTGTCACATATTTCATTGAGAAATAAAGAGTCATACAGCAAACGCTATAGTAAAGCCTAAACTACCTACCTTCTCTTAGCATCAGTATAAATAAATTGGAACAGATGAAAAGATTTATTCTTATGAGCGATATTGTCAGTAATTCTCATTTCCTTGGTTTGTGGGCAGACAGATGGGTAGGGTTTTGTGTGTGTGTGTGCATGCACACATTCCACGTGTGCATGACTGTATGTGAGTGCAAGTGTGTGTTTGAGATTAATATACTCATCTTTTTTCCATAGTGCCTACCACAGCTGTGACAATAACTTCTTCAGCTGAGCTGTTCAAAACCACAATATCAACCACAAGCACTACTTCACAGAAAGGCCCCATGAGCACAACTGTAGCTGGATCACAGGAAGGAAGCAAAGGGACAAAACCACCTCCAGCAGTTTCTACAACCAAAATTCCACCTATAACAAATATTTTTCCCCTGCCAGAGAGATTCTGTGAAGCATTAGACTCCAAGGGGATAAAGTGGCCTCAGACACAAAGGGGAATGATGGTTGAACGACCATGCCCCAAGGGAACAAGAGGTATTTTCTATAAACTACCATGCATATATTTTTCAATTTAGTAAGTAGGTTCTATATTACAATGAAGTGATTTTATTCGAAGAAAGCGATGTTTACAGTAGCTAACTTTATTTTTGTACTTTGGTAATATAATATCTATGGACAAAGTTTTTTAAACTGTAAAAGTCATTTAAGATCAGGCACTATAAATTACCTCTCCCTTTCAGAGACCTAGGTCAAGCCTGAGATTTTTGCCCCAAGACTCTAGTGAGTCTTCCTTACAGCTGCCTTTCTCATTATAAGCATCACTTTGGATGAGTCCCAAGAAAATTAAGGGGTTTTGTTTGTTTGCCATAAATATATAATATTTCTATGCTGACTTCATATTTAACATTTATAATCTGCATTACACCCTACTTTTTGTCACTTATTGTCAAATACTTGCATTAGAGTTTATTCAAAATTTAACATGCAGAGCAGGATCATCATAGCTGATTTCCCGAATGCATGCAGAAAAATGGTTTCAATTTTACTGTTGTTTTCTACATCTGTTGTAGGAACTGCCTCATATCTCTGCATGATTTCCACTGGAACATGGAACCCTAAGGGCCCCGATCTTAGCAACTGTACCTCACACTGGGTGAATCAACTGGCTCAGAAGGTTGGTTGGAACCTTTTAATATGACACATTGGTGATTTAGGGCATTAACTTCTAACATAAATAATTTAGCTTTGTGTGTTAAAACCAGCTTTATTGCTCTTTGTTCAGTATAAAAGTAAAAAAAAATTACACATAGTTTTGTCTGTAAACTGTTTATTGAAAGTTACATATGTTTGGGGGTATCCTGTTTTCTATGTTAAGCTTTTTAGTGAGTAATGTTTGTTAATTTCATTCATATTTAGTTCTGTTTCTTTTGATGTTCATAAGACAAACTGCGTTCGCCGATTAAATAAAATATAATTAAGTTTACAACTGAATCCACAGAATGCAAGCAGATGTTTATATCACACATGATTATGGTAGAATGAGTAAACTACTTTAAAAGGCATTAGTAACTTTAATATTACAGTGTAATGCAATGCCATTTTTTCTCCGCCTTCATCTACCTTTATGACGAATAAATATCAGATAATAACCCTCAGTATCATGCTGATTACATACTGACTTAAATTCTGGATCACTGGAATAAATAAGACTTTAAAATAACAATTTTAAATGGTTGCAGTGAAATGAGAGAACTGGCTGAAATTTTTGAGAAAGGATTTTTTTTTCCTTTTTATTTCTTTTAAATGCCTGGTTCAGAATTTTGTGTGTGTGTGTGTTGATAATCTAAGAGCCTGAAACTTCTAAGACAAAGAGAAAGTTATCGGTCTCAATTAGTTGGAGAATTTAACATTCGCAAATTTTTTTCACCACAATAAAGATACTCAAGGAGAACTAGAAGCTGTAAACAGAACAAAAAATTTAAATGAGATAATACAAATTGTCGTTTCAGATCAGAAGTGGGGAAAATGCTGCTAGTCTTGCCAATGAACTGGCTAAACATACCAAAGGGCCAGTGTTTGCTGGGGATGTAAGTTCTTCAGTGAGATTGATGGAGCAGTTGGTGGACATCCTTGATGCACAGCTGCAGGAACTGAAACCTAGTGAAAAAGATTCAGCTGGACGGAGTTATAACAAGGTAGGGAGAACTCTTCTGTTATTTTGAATTAGACATTTGGTATGGCAGCTCTTGTCTTATAGCAGTTGAGAGCCAAATCTTTGGCCCCGGGACATATACTTAGAAGCAAAATTTCTAATTTGGTTCATTTTTCCAAGGAAGAATTACAGTTGAGAAAAGAGCAATGTGCCCTGCCCTCCCAAAAAAGTGTAAATGATGTTAATTACCTGAGAGAGATCTTAGTTGGTGGCAAACTTTATCCATCTGATTGTGGTCAATACTGTCAGTGTATAATGCATTATCTGCACTTGGAGAGATATTATATGTTATACAGTTGATATACTTTGTATGCTAATACATGGAACTCTTATAGTTGCAGCAAAATTTTGACACATATAGGAATATTAGCCACTGAAATATTTCTTTCAATGGCAGCTTTTGGAAGAAGGACAAGTTGCCATCTCCAGGAATATATTGTTATCAGTGCCGTTAATGTTTCCTATTATGACAAAAGTTGGATTGCTACTTTTCATCACACTATAAGTGTTTATATTAGGTTCATAGGAACCCAAAATCTGTGCCTAATGTGGTTCTACCTGGTTAAAAAATTGACTTTTTTTTTTTTACTGCAGTATATATTTTGTCTCTTTTTGTCAACATATTTTAGATTAGTATACTTCATAAAATAGAATAAAAAACTGTAAATAAGCAGTTTTGGTAGTCAGTGCAGACTCAGACTCCAGACGACTACTGCATATAAACTTCGAGCTCTGGAACACCACCTTAATTTTTGAGGATTTCTTCTTTCCTCATTTTCAGCAGATAAAAATCTAACCTCTGATTTTCTTTTCTTTTACTTAAAAGCTCCAAAAACGAGAGAAGACATGCAGGGCTTACCTTAAGGTATCTCTCCTGTGCTGTCACCCTGCTTTCTCCCTTCTTCAGCTACCTGCCACGCTTTATCATCTTGCTGCATGATCCAATGTATTTCAGTCTTTGATAATTATATAATGTGCCCCATATCAGCTGTACAAATGTTGGCTTTTCACAGGTATATTACTCTCAGAATAAGCAAATAATTTACTTTTAATGATTTTTGCTGTTTTTCCATTCATCCAAAAGTACATGAATTTTAATGAAATATCCTCTTAATTGGAAAGTAATTATGTAGTCTCTTTGTTTCCTGTTGTCATCTCTGTGGATTAAAAAACAACTTGAGTAAAACAGCTATGATATATTCTCGGCAGTTTATCATATCAAAGACTGTATAGTCATAATGTATGTGCATGAAAAAGTCACTGCTTTCTTATCTTTGTGGTATACTTTTAAATAAAATAGGCTTTATTCTGAAATTTTTAGGAGTCATTTCTAGAATCAGGTTGATATGGGGATGGGTTACTAAAAATGAAATATAAATAATTTGACTGTGATATCTGTATATGTTACACACTGTTTTTTATCAAGCTAATAGGAACAGAAAGCCACTGTTGAGCTCAGAATCCCTGTCCACTCCAGCCGGGTTTTCTTCCTGGTATATCCAAGTAATAGGAAACAGGCTGAGGCTAACAGTGGAATTATGCCATACTGGTTCTGTGTGATAGATCAAAATAACAATACCAAATTGCATTTTGTTCTGTTCTGTGAGTTTTAGAAGTTCCTTTTGGGGATATAGTTACTTTCTAACCTTACTTTTCAGGGGACCATAACCGTGGTAAATCAAACCTTGAAGAACGACCCCATATATTGTGACAAGAAAACAAAAGAACTTTTGTAGTTTCTTAGACTAGAGAGTATTAAAAAGGCATGACTTCACTAATTTTGGTTGGCAAGGTCTAGAAAAAAATGACGTCTCACTAGTTAGTATTGGACATTGTTGAACTTGAGAACTTTACAAGAAAAGGTAGTAGGAAAGTCTGTTTTTAGGTAATAATGGTCTGAAAGTCCCCTTTTAGCCTGTTTAATAGGGGCAGAGAAATAACTGCTGAAATCTATAGAATTTTTTTAAACTTCAA
This sequence comes from Pongo pygmaeus, assembly GCF_028885625.2. Taxonomy (NCBI): domain Eukaryota; kingdom Metazoa; phylum Chordata; class Mammalia; order Primates; family Hominidae; genus Pongo; species Pongo pygmaeus. The sequence goes on along the minus strand of NC_072373.2, from coordinate 148,183,998 downwards.
TGTTCAGTTCACCTTTAAGGTATTAGTTAATGTATGAAATGTAATAATTGGTATGTTGCCCAGGACATACATCTCAGTTGGAAAAGAATAGCTTTTTTTTTTTTCCTTTGGCAGAAAGAGACTACTTCAGGAATATGATTAGGCTAATGATCATTTTGTTCCCACTAGACGAGTACAAATAGTAATAAATAAGGAGTGTTTCAAATTAATAAAAGCATGCCATTAGCAAGTTATGTGTATATGGAGTAAATTTCAGCATGACCTTAATTTCTGACCAGTGTCATTTTCAGTATGTCTCAAATGATCTTCTCTGTTCAGATAAGACTAATAAAACTCTTTAAATTACAAATCAGAAGCTGACTTACACTATGCAAATGAAGCAAGTTCCCACTTTGTGACAGAGGATTCATTTGTAACTTAGATTAGAGAGAGGCTCCAGTCTGTATTTCTTGGTGACTAATGAATCTGGCCTCTGCAGACCAATTTCTGTTCCACTCTAGTTAATGGCTGCAGCAGTATCAGTGTGAGCATTTCGACTATTCTCTCTCCCATTAGAGGGAGAAAAAAAGCCTTTAACGCCACTTGGAAGTATCTTCCACCTGCCAGGAAGGTCGTGGTGGCTCACACGGCAGACAGAACGAGGATATTAAGATGGATTAAGCTAATTAATCTTACTCCGACAGTAGCTTCAAACAACTTTCCCCCCGTTCATATAGTACCTCACGCTAGCAATTTTTATTGTTGTTCTTTTTGTACAATTTTTATTGTTGTTCTTTTTATTGTTGTTCTTTTTCTTAAGTAATTACCAATAGATCAGAACTATGTGTTTATGGGCATAATGACACATTATGACTGGGTGAATGGAATAGAGTAAATAAACTTAGTGATTTCACCTTTCCAAAGCATAGTCAGTGTGTAGCTACAGAGTGTATTAGTATAAGATCCTGCCTTCAGTTGATTAACTGAGTTATATTTTATTTAATGTTATTTTGTGTAGCTATAAATTAAGCCTACATATGTGAATATTTACAACTTGAGTGTTTATGAAGACTTGATTCTACTTTCCTGTTTTCTTTAGCTTATCAGTAGAGGCTTTAATTTTGATTCCTTTCTTTATCCCTTTAAAAGCAGATCATTGTTGATGAATTAAAGTATATGCTCAAGTGTTTTTTAGCTGGACAGAGAATTGGAAGAGTGAAAATGTTCACAGATAAATTATGAACTTTAATGCCACCTTGTTTTTTTTTATTTCAAATGATTATAAGTAGACAGTGTCTATAAGGAATAATTTTGGTTACTATTTTAATTGAGATTCCAAAAAATAATGTAGTTTAATTTTCAAGCATACATATTAATCTATTCCAAAGACATTAGTATTTTTGGTTTAGAATATTCAAGTTTTGAGATTATAAATAGGATGACTTTAGTAGTTTTGACTCTACCTGTAAGAGTAATGTCTCAGATTAAGAGCTGACACAGGTGGTTGTGAACTGTCAACAATTGAGGTGTGATTAAATAAATAGAAACAATCCACCTTTCTACACTTACTCTTTGTAATCAAATAGCAGTCTTTTAATCTTCAGTCAGTCCTGTTTTAAAATGGTCCAGGTATATTTTAAAATGGACCAGATATATGTTGTCTAGGTGTTCTTCCATCTTGAAGTAAGAGTAAATTATCATGACAGATAAATACTACAATTGTCACTCATCAGCGACTGAAAATCCCTTTGGTTCTAAAAGCAGTCAAAACTAATGATAGTTTTCTAATGGATACAGGCAATTGTTGACACAGTGGACAACCTTCTGAGACCTGAAGCTTTGGAATCATGGAAACATATGAATTCTTCTGAACAAGCACATACTGCAACAATGTTACTCGATACATTGGAAGAAGGAGCTTTTGTCCTAGCTGACAATCTTTTAGAACCAACAAGGGTCTCAATGCCCACAGAAAATATTGGTAAGTGAATCTACTGTCAAGTTTAATTTTGATTTAGAATATTCATATCTAAGAGGATGATGTTTCCGTTCTGTATCTATTATTTCCCAGTGCTGTACTTCTTTTTTGTCAAATTATTTTTGTCTGTTACCAAGAGAAATTATTGACCACACTTACTAAAATTAATGCAAAAGCCAAACTCTATCCTGTGTTTTACAAGTTGGTTTTATGTGTGTGTGTGTTTTTCCAATTGAAAAATCATTAACAAAAAAGTGTAAGAGTGCCTAATTACCAGAATGTAGATTTTTTAAGTAATGAAAGTACTTGCTATGAAACTGTGGCAAATGCTTAACCGTTTTATATAATATGTTCCTAATAAATTTAAATTATTTTATGGAATGCATTCTCAGTCAGATACTTTAGCACACAGAACTTGAGTCAGATGTTTATATTAAACATAACTGCCTTCAGGTGAAAATGTGGTCAGTGAATTACATCTCCCACAATGCAGAACATCCGTGCCTCATAGATTGCAGAATAGCTACAGATAGTGTTGAAGCATAATTTAGAATTCAGATGCTACCACTGAGAGGTAGGAATTCACTTGTGAAAAATATTTGAAAGAAATACAGTAAAATTTTATTAATTTAGGTTTGAACAATTTAGAATTGTTAATTATTCAGCGAGGTTGAATTCAGATGAAGTTAACAGTATACCTTAGTTAGGGAAGTAAAAAGCTTCCCAAGCATACATGTAGAAGAACTCAAAAGGGACACAGACTACTCTTCTACCAGAAGCAGTGCTAACTTCATTAGGGCAGCAGATACTGAATGAAGACTTACTATCTGGAATGCCATATCTTAATGCCTAATTATGCCTTATTGTGCCTGCCTAAGTCATGAGACTTTATATAAAAAATGCAGATCAAAGGAGTATATGAAAGAAATGGACATAAATCAAATTAGCACCTATATTTGAATTCATAACCTTAAATTTATTTTATATGTGAATTTTTAAAAAGAAATGAAATATTTTAAAAATAATTTGTTTTTATTTACTTTGAGGTTTGGGAATGAAAAATCAGTAATTACCAAAGTGGCATATTATGACGTCAATTTGTTTTCTAAATATTCTGAAAATTATTAAAAAAAAAAAACACTAAAATTCCCTTCTTATGCCTCTTCAATTGTGCAAGAAAATTTCATGGGCCGGGTTCACATCTATGCTCCCCATCAGCCTTACATATACAGAACACACTGTAGTTATAGATTCAAGATATTTTTATCCCAGTTTGAGATATATTCTGAACAATTAAATGTCCAGGAATACATTTTTTTCTAGTACCTATGTTTTTCAGAGTTCTAAAGGATTATTTTTCGCTGGGCACAGTGGCTCATGCCTATAATCCCAGCACTTTGGGAGGCCGAGGCAGGCACATTGCTTGAGCTCAGGAGTTCGAGGCCAGCCTGGGCAACATGGTGAAACCCCATCTTTACAAAAAATACACCAAGAAAAAAAAATAGCCGGACATGGTGGCGCATGCCTGTAGTCCCAGCTACTTGGGAGGCTGAGGCGGGAGGATCACCTGAGCCCAGGGTGGGAGAGGTTGCAGTGAGCTGAGATCATGCCACTGCACTCCACCCTGGATGATAGAGTGAGACCCCATCTCAAAAAATAAATAAAATTTAATTAAATGAAACTAAAGGATTATTTTTAATATTGATCTTTTTTCGTTTTTAATTAAAAAACACTATGGAGACACTGGCATCTCTAAAATGATGCTTGGTATTTACTAGTCTAAATGCTGATTACCCAAGAATTATCAATATGAAAGTCATTTTATGGCCAGGCATGGTGGCTCATGCCTGCAATCACAGCATGATGGGAGGCCGAGGCGGGCGGATCACCTGAGGTCACCTGAGGTCAGGATCACCTGAGGTCAGGAGTTCAAGACTATCCTGGCCAACATGGTGAAAACTCGTCTCTACTAAAAATACAAAAAAAATGGGAGGCCGAGGCGGGTGGATCACCTGAGGTCAGGAGTTCCCAGCCTGCCCAACATAGCCAAACCCGGTCTCTACTAAATGTACAAAAAGTTAGCCAGGCGTGGTGGGGGGCGGGGGGGGGGGGGGTGCCTGTAATCCCAGCTACTTGGGAGGCTGAGGCAGGAGAATCCCTTGAATCTGGGAGGCAGAGCTTGCAGTGAGCCGTGATCACGCCATTGCACTCCAGCCTGGGTGACAAGAGCAAGACTTTGTCTCAAAAAAAAAAAAAAGTCATTTTACATATTCTAATAATAGTTGTGTCTTTTTTATTTCCAAGGTATAAACAATTTTGGGGGTGGGGGGAAGGGCTCTGATTTACTGTGAGGGAAACATTCACCTTTTTCCTAGGACTTGTCTTGTTCTCTTTTCAGACATGAGGACTAAAATAGCCTATTATTTCTCTATGTTCCCACTCCCTTGAGGACATGGCTATAATGTCTTAGGTTATTAAAACAATTTGATTTTCCTCCTTAGTGATTTCTTCTTAAATTCTTGGTTTAACTTCATAGCATGATTTACCCTTATAATACATGACTCCATAAAATGATATAATTTTATCTATTATAATTATATCTAATTGTGACATTTAAAAACTTGGAGGTATAATTTAAAATATGCAATAAGAGCACCTGTTTTAAGTGTATAGTTTGATGGAGTTGTACACCCTTATGATCATCAGCATGGTGATATTTCTGTGTCCTCAGATGGGCCCTTCATGCTCCTTTGCAGTCATTCTCCTCTAACCCTAGCCCTAAAAACATCAGAAACCACTGATGTGTTTTCTGTCCATGTAGATTAGTTTTGCTTTTTCTAGATCTTCAGTTGAATGGAATCATACAGTATGTAGTACTCCTTTTGATCTTGTTGCTTTTATGCAAAGGAATATTTTTTGAGATTTATCCATATACATGGGAGTGTCCATAGTTTAATCCTTTTTATTGCTGAGTATTATCCATTGTGAGGACATACCACAATTTGTATATCTACTCACTTAGACATTTGAATTTTTTTCACTTTTTGGCTGCCATTTTTCCAAGTGGTTGTACCATATTAAACTTGAACTGCAGCATATGAGAGTTCCAGTTGCTCCACATCCTCACCAATATTTAGGATTGGCAGTCATTTTATTTTTAGTGGTTCTTGGAGGCATCTCATTGTGGATTTATCTTGCATTTCTGTGATTGCTAAGTAACATTTTGCTGATAACCTCTTTTCACGTGTTTATTGTCCATTCAAATATACTTTTATGAAGTGTTTGTTCATATCTTTTGCCCATTTTTAATTGGGTTGTTTGTCTCATTAAATGAATTCTAAAGATTCTTTTTATATTCTTGTCGTAAGTCTTTTTGTCAGAAATAACGCATTCTGAATATTTTCCCTCCAGTATGTGACTTTATTTTCTTTATATCTTGGGAAGAACAGAAGTTTTTAATGTTAATTTTAAAAATTCCCCTTACTGAGCTTTAGAAGCATCTGGCTAATCCTGTTCCACTTACTCCTCTCACTCTTGTAATATTTTAAAGCAAATTGTAAAATCCTATCATGATTACTGTAAGAAACTTTATATGGATATATCCCATACTCTTTAAAAAACCACAATACCATTATCACACTTTAAAAAAATAACAAAACGTTTCAAAAGATAACAAAGTGTGTTCACATTTTCATAAATTTGTTAACACTTGGTTGAAACCAGGATACAAGTCCAAGTAATAAATCTGATAGATATATGAGTTGAGTATTTTTTTTTTTTTTTTTTTTTTTTGAGACGGAGTGCCACTCTTGTTGCCCAGGCTGGAGTACAATGGTGCAATCTTGGCTCATTGCAGCCTCCGCCTCCTGGGTTCAAGTGATTCTCCTGCTTCAGCCTCCCGAGTAACTGGGATTACATGTGCTCACCACCATGCCTGGCTAATTTTGTATTTTTAGTTGAGACGGGATTTCACCATGTTGGTCAGGCTGGTCTCTCACTCCTGACCTAAGGTGATCCACCCACCTTGGCCTCCCAAAGCGCTGGGATTACAGGCATGAACCACCACACCTGGCCAAGTATTTTTTCATTAAAAGTTATTTCTCTTTGCATACTAAAAAAAATATTTTTAAAACATTTTTTGTTTTTCTTGAGGAAGTCAGGTGGGTAATTTGACTTGTAGACTTTGCTACTTTCTTGGTTTGGCTTATTTCATCCACAGTGCATCATTTAACTCTGCCTGGTATGCTGATGGTTAGATTTAGAGGCATGATCATGCTAGGTTTAACTTTTTGTTTTTTTAATTTAACAAGAACTTTCTGTTGCATCATATCAACAAGCACATAATCTTTGGTTTGATTTCCTTGTGATTTTCAGATCGGTTCCATGGTTTAGATGTTATCAGCCTGATCCATCCATTGTAAAATTCCCTTTTATTTATTGTCTTTTTTTTTCTTTTTTTGAGCCAGAATCTTCCTCTGTTGCCCAGGCTGGAGTGCAGTGGCATGATTTCGGCTCACTGCAACCTCCGCCTCCCAGGTTCAAGTGATTCTCCTACTTCGGCCTCCCGAGTAGCTGGGATTACGGGTGCCTGCCATGATGCCCTGCTAATTTTTGTATTTTTAGTAGAGACAGAGTTTCACTATGATGGCCAGGCTGGTCTTGAATTCCTGATCAGGTGATCCACCTACCTCAGCCTCCCAAAGTGCTGGGATTAAAGCTGTGAGCCACCGCCCCTGGCCTTATTTATTGTTTTAATGAGCTGAGTGGCCACCATGATTTTTATCATCACTTTAGACTTAGTTAGATTGTGGTAACAAAAACCCGAAAGTCACAGCTGCTTACAACAATAAAGGTTTACTGCTCCTTCCTGCTGCATAATTGTTGAGGCTGGGCTTCAGCGCTGCTTCCTGTCATCTTCAGTTCTGCTCCGTGTTGTTTTTATTCTGGGACCCAGGCTGATGCCAGCTCCTGCCCATAAAGGTACAAGTCTCCTGGCAGAGGTCATAGTTCTTCCTCTTTCCTCTCATTACAGCCACTACTTGCTGAGGAATTTGCAAAACAGTAAGATAAATATATTAAAATTCTGTCTACAGTACTGGCTGAGTGAGGCTCTGAATGGCTCTCCAATGAACCAAGTGTATTCATGTTCAGAAAATCTATTGAATAAGACATACATTATTTCAAGCATACAGAAAGTACAGAGGATAGCATAACATCTGTGTACCAGTTACTCAGCTGAGCCACATATTGGTATTTTACCATATTTGCTTCAGATTTTTTTGGAAAAAGAAAATCATAGATAATGTGGAAGTTCCCAGGATTGCCTCCTTCCTGATCATATCATGAAGGAGGTAGCTGTCATCTTTATTATTTAGCATTAATAAGCTTAAAAAAATTTGCTTTTTAAGTATGTACATTGAATACTTTTCAGGCTTTTAACATTAATTTCACACTGTAAATGTAATTGTATAATTTTCTTTTTTTTTTGAGACGGAGTTTTGCTCTTGTTGTCCAGGCTGGAGTGCAATGGCATGATCTTGGCTCACTGCAACCTCCGCCTCCTGGGTTCAAGAGATTCACCTGCCTCAGCCTCCTGAGTAGCTGAGACTACAGGCATGCATCACTACACCTAGCTAATTTTTTGTATGTTTAGTAGAAAGGGGGTTTCACCATTTTGGCCAGGCAAGTCTCGAACTCCTGACCTCAGGTGATCCACCTGCCTCAGCCTCCCAAAGTGCTGGGATTACAGGCGTGAGCCACTGCACATGGCCATAATTGTATAATTTTACCTTAGCATTTTGTTTTTTATATTTATATATGCTGACGTGTATCTGTAGTTCATTTGATCTGTTTCTAAGAACGTACCAGAATTAACTGCTGATAGACATTTTAGTGGCTTCTGCTTTTTCTCTGACAGAAGGAAAACTGTAATGAAAGTTTCTGTATGCCTTCTTGCTCCAATGTGTGCCTTTCTAGACATACACGCACACATACATGTGTGTGCCTACACACACATACTCCCTAGAAATAGAATTTTTGAGTGGTAGAGCATACCCACCTTCAGCTTTACTAAATACTGCCAAATTGCTCTCTACCTTCTTTTACCAATTTAATTTTTCACCGGTAATACCATTACTAGTTTTGCAAACACTTTATTATTGACTTAACTGTTGTCAATCTGATGAGTTTGAATTGGTTATGTTATTGTTTTAATTTACAATTTCTGTGATTGCTTCATGTTGATTTTTTTAACAGATTTATTACCTATGTTAGTTTTCTCTCCTATGAATTTATTGTTTACAACTTTCTCCTGTTTGATTTTTTCTTTATACTTCTATGTATACTGAACACTAATCCTGTAAAGATTATATAGTTTACAGATATTTATTCTGTCTGGGCTTTCTCTTTTTATCTTTTTAAAAGGAATCTGTTGTTTTACATAATGAGTCAGATATATCAGTTTATTCTTTTTAGGGTTGGTACTCTTGGTATCTTGTTTAAGAAATATTTTCCTTTTGGCTTTCTACTTAGGAAAATTTTCTCTACATTGAGTTTATAAGGATCTTATACTTCCCTTGTAAATGATAAACCTCTGACTTTTTACAGTTATGTCTTGAATCTACCTGAAATTTATTTTTAATTATGATATTTTATGAGAGAGGCAGCTAATTTGATTTTTCCCCATATGAATAACCAGTTCCTTGTATGCGTTTAGTGTGTAATCCATTTCTCCCCCTAATGATTTGTAATGATATCTTACATGTTAGCCATGTCTATTATTTGCTGCTTTGGTTTTTTCAGTAATATTAATATCTGTTGAGTCTTTCAGCCTTGCTCCTTGAGGAACTGCTTTGGCTGCTTTTTGGCGTGTCTTTTCTATATGAATTTTTAAATCAATGGATCAAGTTCCAGACACAAAAATCTTGCTGGAATTTTGATTAGAATTGGACTGGGTTTGTAGATTGATTTTGAAAGAGGTGCCAGATTGAACTGTTGCATTCTCCCAAATAACAGCATTATGTAATTCTTCATTTTTTCTTAGGTCTTCTTATAAAGTTATATATTTTTCTTATTTTTAGTGTCTTGCACTTTTTAAAAATCAGATTTGTTCCTAGATAACTTATACTTCTTGTTTTTATTATAAATAATATCACTTTTAAAATTACATATTCTAATTGTTTGTTGTTTGGTGTATAGAAACACGATTGATGTTGCTCATAGCAGCCTTGCTAAATTCTTAGTATTTCTGATAGTTTATCGTTAGCGTCCCTTGTTATTACTATGTAGTTAATTGTGTTTACTGTGAATAATACTTGTTTTTTCCTTTATACCTTTTATTTGCTTTTCTTGAATTACTGCATTAAGCTAGGTCTTCTAGTACAATGCTAAATAAAACCTGTGATAGAGATCATTTTGACTTTAAATGGAATGCTTCTAGAGTTTTTCACTATTGTTTGCTATATACGTTTTGGATACATAAAGGTTTAGCCTTTATCTGATAAGAAAACTTCTGTCTGGTCAAGGCATTTTTAATTCGTATTTTTTTGTAAAGTTTTTTTTACATTAAGTGGATGTTGAAATTTATTTCTGTGAATACTTTTTAAATTTCTCTATTTGATGAATTATATGAATACATTTTCTAATGTATTAATTTCTATATGCTTTTTAAACTTAATTTAGTAAAAAATTTAATTTGTCTAGGATATTATAAAATGTGTATATATTTTATTAAAGATTTTTTGCATCATTTTAATGACAAAGTATCCTGTAATTTTTTGTGAAATGAGTTAGGGATACATTTTTTCTGTTTTCTGAAACAGAAAATAGAAATCTTATTTAAAATTCAGTATGTATTCATCATTTTAATGGTCATAAACTATTAGGGTTTTTAATTTCTTTTAGTCAGTTTTATTTTTCTAGGAAAGTTTCTATTGTCTTTTAAAAATTTATTGATATAAGTTTATCTATTTGTTGGTACAAAGTTCATTATTGCATTTTCTTATGGAAATATCTTAAGTAGCTTGAAATATCTACTGAGAGCTGTAGTCATGATCTTACTACTTTTGACAATTTAAAGTTTTTTCTTTACTGTGAACGTTATTTTTTAAACTCTAATAAGTAAATTTCTGTTTAATGAAATTAAAGTTTGATAAGTAAATATTTGTTTAATGCAATTAACTCTTTGTACATGTATTTGGGATGATTCATGAAAACTCAGAGGATTTTCTTCTTTCATCCTGTCTTGTTTTAAGATATGAAAGCTTCTTTCAATGTGAGGAAGAATCAGTTACTTTGATCAAACTTCTTTCCCTCTTTCCTGCCTGCCCCCCACACACAGTCTGAGAACAGTTCAACCATCTACCCACCTGCTTAATGTTTCCAAACATGTATCAGTAAAATAAGTGTATCAACCAGTTTCTGCAGCTGATAGAATTTTAGCAGTTAAATGATGCTCATTATAAATTTGTATTTCAGGGTTTGACATGTTTAATTGCTTATAAAAATTTATGATGTTATTATATTTACACCTAAATATGGATGTATTTTACAAAACAAAGTTGCAGAAGATTAAAAAAAATAGTATCCAAGAATTACTGTACAATGGTATGAGATGATTTTTGTAAAAATAAAAAGGGGATTGTAGGTGAATAGATGATAGATGATACAGACATTAGAGACATTAAAGAGAGTGACATTCAGAAAAAAAATGTGGACTGTATTTTTTGAACATTTTTTAAGAATACATATTATTTTTAAAATTTAAATATCAGAAATTAATGAATTTTTCATATAATTCCTTAGATTTCAATAAAATATTAATATTGTAATTATTAATATAAGATAGTTAACTCCTGTAAAAGCGATGTGCTTTTCCATTCCTTTTAAAATCTAAATAAATGTTGATGTAAAATAATTACAATTTGTATTGTGATTCCCAGTAGACAGTAAACATTTATATTGTTAGTGGTTACTATTAATTATATTTTTGAAATGAAGTTAGCATTGGCATGTTGATCAGGTAGATGTTCTCAGTGTTTTGTATTGACGTGTTTTCCTTAAGTGTTTTTCAGTTTCAATACTTGGTTTGAATTTTTGAAATTGGTTTAGATTGCAGTGGTTGTCACACTTTTGCTGTAAAGGTCCAGATAGTATATATTTTACGCTTTGCAAGCCATGATGGTCTCTCTTGCAAATATTTAACTGGCATTGTAGCACTAAAGAAGTCATAGGCAATATACAAATGAATAAGCATGATCGTGTTCCAATAAAACTTTATTTACAAAAACAAATGGCATGCCAGGCTTGGCCTGCAGGTTCTATTTTGCCCAATTTGAGTATGTAAAGATTGATGGTTACTAGTGAGAATTAATGGGAAGTTTTAACATAATGACATTTTCATCATAAATATATTCTTCTGGGTTCACTATTTTTAGAAATTAGAAAAAAAAATGTATTACTGCAAACTTGACCTGTGTAATTTTTCATATTAAAGTGGATCATAGATAGAAATAGATGTATAGATGCCATAAAGTCATTCAAATTTGTACTTCATATTAGTTTTACCACTGCCAAGTAATGGTCATTGAAAAGTTACTTAATATAAAGAGCCAAAAAAATCAGTTTGAAATATTTTTGTTTAGCTTCATGATTTAAATATAAAACCTTGAAAGTTATGTACTATTAATTCATACACTGTTCATACTTATAGGCTAACAGATTGGTATTAGTTCATGGCAAAAGAGATACAAATATGAAGAAGGCGTTAGAATGACAATACAAAATTTTTTTGAGAAGTGAATATTTAAGACTTAAATCATTTGGGGTAATTTGGTTTTTCGTCCATGATTTTTGTTGAAACCTAACAGTAAAATTTTTTAAGTAGACAAAAAGAAAACAGTAGTTTCCGTACAGTTATCATTTGCCTCCTTAGTTAACTCTAAAGAATCCTTTTTTCCCCACCTCCTTTATCTTTTCCCTCATCCAGTCCTGGAAGTTGCCGTACTCAGTACAGAAGGACAGATCCAAGACTTTAAATTTCCTCTGGGCATCAAAGGAGCAGGCAGCTCAATCCAACTGTCTGCAAATACTGTCAAACAGAACAGCAGGAATGGTAAGATGGAAGTCTTTTAAAAATTGACAGTTTTTGTTGTTGTTCAAAAACCTATTAATTCTAAAATGTATTTGAGTCCTTATATAACAAAAAAAAGGCTTACCATTTAAAAGCAGATTTAAAACAATGCCTTAGGACTTTATCATTTTATTCTTATTTTATCTTAGTTTATTAACAAGCATGTTTTTTGTACATCGTGTGACTATTTTTACCTTCCTAGGGCTTGCAAAGTTGGTGTTCATCATTTACCGGAGCCTGGGACAGTTCCTTAGTACAGAAAATGCAACCATTAAACTGGGTGCTGACTTTATTGGTCGTAATAGCACCATTGCAGTGAATTCTCACGTCATTTCAGTTTCAATCAATAAAGAGTCCAGTCGAGTATACCTGACTGATCCTGTGCTTTTTACCCTGCCACACATTGATGTAAGTTAATGTATGCTAATGAAGTAATGGAAGGTTATAAAAGCAGAAAGAAAGGAAAGCAAAACTGAGGTGCTGGGGATGGGGAGAGAACTGGGAAGATGGGAGGGAGGAAAAACAAGACCTTTCCATTTGAATTTTAAATGTTGGACTAGGTCAGAGACACAAGTTTATTTAAGTCTGTGAACATAAAATTAAATGAGCTTGGTTCAGTGATTATTAGAACTTAAGTGTATTCTTAATGAAAGCTAATTCAGTAATCAACAGGAAAATGTAAATGACTCTAATTTGTTTTCAAGTGAAAATTAACCCTTACCTTACTTAGCAGCAGGATAGCTGAGTATTAACTCTGAGGACTCTGCCTTTCTGTGTGGCAAAATTTTTTTCATTAGTTTACTGATCATGTTTGACACAACTGTTACCAAGTATTGTGTTTAAAAAAACAATTGAGGAGATGTGATTGCTCTGCTGTGCCTTAGAATGCAAGTTGATACTTACGTAACTACACTGTATTGGAAGATTGTCTACAGAATGTTTGGCTGTTGTGATAAGTAGAGTGAATAAATGCCCACAGATAAAAAAGTGGATCTCCAAATAGGCAAAGAAAAATAAATTTGTGTGGTTACAGTACTCATATCTGCTTCAGTTGATTGACTTTTTTTTTTTTTTTTTTTTTTTTTTTTGAGACAGAGTCTCACTCTGCCACCCAGTCTAGAGTGCAGTGGCGCGATCTCGGCTCACTGCCAGCTCCACCTCCCGGGTTCACGCCATTCTCCTGCCTCAGCCTCCCGAGTAGCTGGGACTACAGGCGTCCTCCACCACGCCCGGCTAATTTTTTGTATTTTTAGTAGAGATGGGGTTTCACTGTGTTAGCCAGGATGGTCTCGATCTCCTGGCCTTGTGATCCGCCCGCCTTGGCCTCCCAAAGTGCTGGGATTACAGGCATGAGCCACCGTGCCCGGCCTATTTGATTGACTCTTAAGAGCTTTTAGTTACTAACAATATGATTTACTTTGCTGCTAGTGTATCTCTTAGAACTAACCGAAAATGGGCCCAAAATAGAACATGGATTTTTAAAACATTTGGTCCGTGTAGAATTTTCTCAGAACAAATTTATGGCTCTAATTTTATCAGAAAGGAAAAAAAAATGATTCTAATGTACCATCAATTGTAAAATCATAAAATGGAAATTGTAATTGTGTAAAATGGGTCTTGGTAATTTAGAGTACACTTTAGAGTGTTTCGGACTATAAAGCCCCTTTTAAGCTAGATATCTGCCTTGTATAACATAGTCCACAATTTTGCTGATGAAAAACTTTATAGTCTGAAACATGCAAAGTTTAATCTAAATTACCTTTTATACATATTAAACAATTGCTGTTGCCATCTTAGAGTATAAAATCCTAATTTTATCTTGTCATTTTATTTCCCAGCCTGACAATTATTTCAATGCAAACTGCTCCTTCTGGAACTACTCAGAGAGAACTATGATGGGATATTGGTCTACCCAGGGCTGCAAGCTGGTTGACACTAATAAAACTCGAACAACGTGTGCATGCAGCCACCTAACCAATTTTGCAATTCTCATGGCCCACAGGGAAATTGCAGTAAGTATTTGCACTTCTAATTAGTAGCAGAGAAAAACCTCAGAGATTCAAAACAGCTTGTATAATAGTCCCATTCTTTGGGTGCGTATCGTAACTAAAAAGCAAACAAAGTGATGTTGATTTCTAATTGTTTCTACACTGTCCATAAATTTTAAGAAGTCTTGGCACTGTTATTGTTACTTCTCCAAATCATATGCTATGACTTTATAGACTTGTAAGTTTTCCTCCTTGGGCAGGTGCTTGGTAGAGACAACAGAAGATTTAAATAATGAGCAGCAATAGGTCATACAAAAGAGACAGAAGGCTCTCGAGTTTAACATGCCCTTCCCATCTTGAATGTTTGAATCTAATTTTACAACTTTTCCTTTAAGTTTCCTAACCACTTTGCACATTGTGCAAAGGTGCATCTTTTGAAAAGTCAAAATGGCTTCTGGAATATGTCTCAGTATTCTTTCTTGTGATTAAGACAATGACAGCCAGAAGACACATATTTTAAGAAGTGTGGCATTTCGGTCTCAGATCTGTTGCATGTGTCAACTCTCAATATGTAAGCATACAAAACCCCAAGGAGAAAATAAAAACTTAAAACTTGGCTTATGTGTTAGCTTGGAAAAATCATTAAAATGTCAGTTGTTTTTAATCATAAATAAGTATTCTTTATTCTGTCATGTAAATAGTTTCCATGTGTTTATGTAGTTAATTCAGTCATACTTGGAAATCATTAGGCTCTTTTATTGTTTTCTAGGTAAAATCTTCCTCTCTCAGATCATTTTTTAAGTATAAAAGACAATAATATTGAATGCTATTATATGACCAAAATTTATTTTTGGTATTGAGCCTTTTTTGAACACATATGAATAGTATTCTTCAAAGAGTTCAGTAGTAAAAGATGAGCTGTACATGTGAAAGCTGTCTTTCTTCTAGTTGATGTAATGCAGGAATACTAATGTTCCTCATATCTTTTTATTTTCAGTATAAAGATGGCGTTCATGAATTACTTCTTACAGTCGTCACCTGGGTGGGAATTGTCATTTCCCTTGTTTGCCTGGCTATCTGCATCTTCACCTTCTGCTTTTTCCGTGGCCTGCAGAGTGACCGAAATACTATTCACAAGAACCTTTGTATCAACCTTTTCATTGCTGAATTTATTTTCCTAATAGGCATTGATAAGACAAAATATGCGGTAAGCACCAGTTGAGTTCATTGACCTTAGATCTCTGAAAATTATTTTAGTAGGTGTGAGGTGACATATGATACTGATATTAATGTTTGACCTTGTAACTTGATAGAATTGATACGGCAATATTGAAAGACAATTTGTAGTAAATTAAAAGACTGTCCAATTATTAAGTAATATTATGAATTAATTCATTTTGTATATTAAGATACAGTCGAATTTTTCTGTGTTTTTATTAAGACATAATTTTAATAGAAGAATGCTGAGGATACAGAAATATAAAGATCTTATTTTAAAAATTATTTTGTTTACATAGTCATTCTGACCAGTGATCCTTTCTTTGTATTCATAGCAATTGATTCATCATCATGAGGTCTTAATATCAGAAACAGAACTTAATTAGTTAATGCTTCACCCTATATTCATCTGCACTTGGATAATTTAAGAATGCTCCAGATATGACAGGAAGATAATCTTAGGTAATTAGAGCTAGGATTTTGTCATTAAAGCAAAATTTAAAAAATTCCATTATAGAAAAAAATAGAAATAATATATTTGCAAACAACACTTTTAAAGACTTGTGAAGCAAATCATCTACAAGTGGAATATTCAGATTTCATAACGGATAATTCACAAACAGAAATCATAAAATTTTCTTATTTGATATTTAATTTCACTAAAAAATGTTATAGTAATGTTCTACCTTGATGAAACCTAGCACACTTGGCATTATACTCTGTGAACATGGTAATCTTCAGATTTGTCAGAGTTTTTAGCTTGTTTCCAGTTATGAAAAAAATATTTTCGGGAAGCATTAGTTTACTCTGAATAATGTATTTTTAAAATAATAGTGATTTCTCTTAGTGAGTATTTTATGGTTTTGGAGTGGGCTATTTTTTTTATTCATGAGTTTTCTTTTGTGTTTTTTGTTCTTTTCCTCTGTAGATTGCATGCCCAATATTTGCAGGACTTCTACACTTTTTCTTTTTGGCAGCTTTTGCTTGGATGTGCCTAGAAGGTGTGCAGCTCTATCTAATGTTAGTTGAAGTTTTTGAAAGTGAATATTCAAGGAAAAAATATTACTATGTTGCTGGTTACTTGTTTCCTGCCACAGTGGTTGGGGTTTCAGCTGCTATTGACTATAAGAGCTATGGAACAGAAAAAGCGTAAGTAATTGCAAGCGAGCTAAGTGTTTTTCAAGTGAATAATTTTTTAAAGCCTGTTAGCTGTCAGTGAGGGTCCCTGACAGATTAAAATAGCATCTGAAAGCTTTATTGGTAAGAGAATGGGCATACCGTGCACAAATTACAATCAAGTCTTTTGTAATTTTCTGGGTTCAGAGGATTTGTACTCTGGCAAGGAAGATTCTAAATTATGGACTTTCTTTTTAACACAAAAGATTGACCTGAAACAAATTGAAAAAGTAAATAACTTTTTGGCCTTAGAAAGATATTAAGTAAAAATTCTTCTGAACTTAAAGCATCTGACAGGTTTAACTACTCAGTGTTAAGCTAATGCTTCATTAGCTCTCTTTGTGCAGCCGACCCTCTATGGCTAACTCTCATTCTGAATTGTGACAGTAGCACATTCCATCCCATATGTTTTACTTTGATAATATTGTATCAGGCAGTTTGAAAGGATTAAAATAAGTCACTGTCTTTCGTTCATAAAAGTATAGATATTTACAGAAAGTGACAGAAGGTAGACATAGTCATGTTTCTAAGGATTTTATTTCCTAGAGGCATGAATTTGCCTTCCAATTCTGTTTATTTTTTTCCTTTGATAAAATTAGTTATATAAAGATTCTTTGGACTAAAGAAAGCTTTTTGACTGTACAGATGGTGAAAGACAAATAAAAGAAATTCAGTGGGGATTCCATGTTATATGAAAAATGAACCACTAAGTAAAATCTGTCTTAATAAGTTTATGCATCATTTACTCTAATACTGTGTGAGTTCTGTGCTTTGATTTCCTTTTCTAGCATTTATCCATTCCTAGTGGAGGTATTATATTTCTGCTACACTGTTTTTGCAACAAACATAACATCTGAACATTTTTGGGGGGTTATGTTAGGTTCCATAGGGTTAAGCACTTTAGCTCAGACAGATCTGAAAGGCAAATTTTGAAAATTATATGTAGGACTTTAAAATGATGAGACAATTTGCAATATTGAGTTTCAAGTCTTTCTTAGGGAAGTCAGAAGTCTTAAGGATTCAGTGGTGGAGTGGTGTTTATTCTTTTTCCCATACAAGCACGATTTTGTATGCTTTTATCAAATATAAAACCAGCAGCTTGAAGTAAATAAATTACTATCCTTTGTTAAGTCAAAGCCAACTCAGAATTATTAGAGGTCTTGCACATGATAAATGAATCTTCAAAGGCAAATGTAAAGATAGTTTTGTTTGTTAGGTTTTTAAAATCCTATTTTCCTTGTGATGTTGAGGTTCCATAGAAACTACTAATGCATATTCTTCTCTTTTCATAATAGTTGCTGGCTTCATGTTGATAACTACTTTATATGGAGCTTCATTGGACCTGTTACCTTCATTATTCTGGTAAGCAGATTCTGTTTTCCCTTGCTTTTTAGCTTGCTGCTTTAGCAGTGCTATTCAAACAAGGATAATTTGTTTTACTGTTTGTTTATCTATCTATACAAAGATTTATAAATATGCCTGTCTCACAGGATAGTAGTATATTTTAAATATTTTTTATAAACTTGCTAATTAATATTTCTGAAAATCTTTACTCTAAAAAGTACTTTTTCTCATTTCTAATTTAATAAGCTAAAATATCACATCATAATCTAAAAAATATGCTTACATGTAGGCCATGTTATAAATTAAATGAATATGTCAGGAAAGTGAAAGAATATTACCTTAATTTTTATTATCTTAGTTTCCACATAGTAATTTAATGAATTACTATGTAATTCTAATGAATTAATTTTAAGTGAATTTTAAATGAATATCCACATCCTCAATTCTTTTTAGTATATAAAAAGTTGTTTAAGCTTGCGTTAACGAATGACTATTAAATCAACTTAAAATTTATTAGAAATAAAATTACTTCTATAAGACTGAAGATACCAAATGAAAATACTAGTTTAAGAAATACTATTTTTAAATGAATTTGATACAAGTCAAGGATAATGACATTAAGATATTTTTAAACATCTTATATTACCCTTACAGTTGAGATATAGTTGAAATAAAGGAGTGTAGCTACAGTATCTAGACTTTGGTATTTAAAACTTTCACTCAGGGCTGGACATGGTGGCTCACACCTATAATCTCAGTATTTTGGGAGGCTGAGGCAGGAGGATCACTTGAGGCAAGGAGTTAGAGGCTAGCCTGGGCTTCATAGCAAGACCTCCCCTTTACAATAATATTTTTAAATTAGTTCGGTGTTGAGGCACATTCCTGTAGTCCCAGATACTCAGGAGGCAGAGGCAGAAGGATCTTTTGTGCCCAGGAGCACAAGGCTGCGGTGAGCTATAATTGCACCACTGCACCCCAGTCTGGGCAACAGAGCGAGACCCTGTCTAAAAAAAAAAAAAAAGAAACTTGCTCAGTTGTATTGTAGCACTATGGTGAGAAATGGTGTTATTAACTCTGAAAAGGAAACATAAATACTTCCTATTTTAAGAAGTTTTTCTTACTTTTTTTTTCAAAAACATAACACAAATGAGCTCCTTTGGATCTTTTCATGGTTAAGCAGTGTTTCATGAAATTGAGAAAAACTTTTAGTACTTGAAGGAAACTTAAAACCACTTCAAGTGTATATTTGTTTGTCATTAAAATTAATTATTTTACACAATTACTTATACAAAGTGAAATGAAAATTTGAGATGAATGCCTGTATGAATTAAACCAGTAAAACATTCTCAAGTATTCCTGGGAAAGCTGATTTCTCATCAGAATTATTAAATCTGATGATTGCCCAAGTTTTTGTTCTTGGTGTTCATGTTAACACAGCCTAAGCCTATCTAGAGTTCAATGGCTGACATGAAGAGGTATGATCCTTGAAGACATAACCTTCCATTTTCCCCTAAGACGTTCGTCAAACACATATGTTGAAAAAATGTAAAGACTGCTTTAAGGATATTTGGCCTATGAGGCTATCATGTGTTTACTCCTTTTATACTGTAGTTTTATTTATTTGATATCTGTGAAGATAAGTACTGACTTTAGATCATTAAAAAACATTTCAATTAGCAAAAGAAGTTAATTTTCAACATACTCAGCTTTTAGTAAGAAAAAAGGGTAAAGGACATTTTATTATGTTGTTCATTCATAGTAGAGCACACTATTACTTTATAAGTCTTGTCATTATTGTCTTCTACCAAATCCTTCAGGTTGAGATGTGAATGGCTTTTTCAACAGCATTCTCAAACACAAACCCCAGTAGGTAGCAATCCCAGTACAGATCTTGTTGGAATTCTCCTGCAATTGCTTTGCTTTCTAATTTTCCCAACAGAGAAAGATTAAAAGTGGTAGAAGAGTACAAAACAGCATCTTGCAAAAGAATATCTAACTTAAATTGAGATATGATATGATTATACAGCATGTGTGGGAAAAAAAAAAATATATATATATATCTCCCTCTGGTGATGATAAGACATTTAAAACTCAATTCAGGCACAAATCTTAATAATATAGATTGTATTGTATACTATCCTTTTAAGGAATATTCCCATAACAAAAATTACCTATTGCTATTCCTAGAAAGTATAGCTTTGCATTTTCAGTTTTTCTGAATTGAAACTGTTTCACTTAGTTGTATTAAATAGGTGTACATTCTAAATAATAATCTATGAAGAAAAATAGTATGCTAAGGAAGATAAAGCTTCCTACTTCTGCATTTCTATAGAATGTCTTGCCTACAGGCACTAGAGTTATTATATCTATGAGAAAAGTGGCTGGTAAGTAATGAGCAGTGGGAAACCATTAGTATGCCTGAAATGGTTTAATGAAAGCTTGGATCATGACACGTCAGGAGCTGTTCTTATCATTTGGACAGCTCCATCTGCATCGTTAATAATTAATTCAGTTCAGTAAGAGTTCAGCTCACACACTCATTTAGAAGTCTTCTTCAGAGAACACCTCTCTGGCTGCTAGTCCCAGGGAGAAATAGGTTTCTGCTTGGCTAACAGCAAAGATCTGGAGATACAAGTATAGCTTTAGAGTTGCATTTGCCGGGTAGCAAAAGCTCCAGGGAGGACAAAAAGGGTCAGAACATGTGCAGTTCAGCTAGGTTACTTCAGAGTGATGTTTCTGTTCTTCTGTCTTATCATATCCATGTCAGCACTGCAAGCTGTGGAATGAATTTTAAGCTGCTAAGCTCAGACGGATGTGATTCAATTGAGCAGGTTCATGACCATAAAACAAACTGTGCACTCCTGTAATCTGTGGTGCCTTTTTCTTTTTTTAAACTTCTTTGTATTTTTGTGTTCATCAATATGGGTGATGTTTAGCTGTGCCATATCATTAAGCAGTTTGAATTTTATCAGCAAATTATATTGGTGGATTATTATAAATAATAATTTATGAAATTTATGAAATTATTATTTGGGCATAGGTAAAAGAATGATCTTTGTCAGTGGGAGAGAAAAAAAAAATGTCCCAGTTTGATGACTTACTCTTTTTTGGCTGAATAGGGAATTTTTTTTTTTTTCTTGATTTGTTCTCACTCAACAGAGATTTCTCTTAAGAGATAGCCATCTATTTACCTGTACACACACACCTGCACACACACACACACGCCCAGAGCTAAGCTAAAATCTGATTCTTGTATGAGTTGTTTCATCTCCAGAATTAATTATTAGCATGGACATTTAGCCTGGTGGGTTGTCATATGTATGTACCACAATCCTAATAGCCTATACTTAATAGTAGTGGCTTCTGTGTGGATAATTGAGTAACTGCATGTACTTACCAAGTTTAGACAAATGTTTGTGTGCGCAGCTGTAACTCCACCTTTTTCCTTTCTCACTGATGCATGCAGCATTTCAACCTATGCCGAAATATTATGTTTAAACTTCGTAGTATTTACACTGAAAAGAAAAAACAGAGCAAGAGGGTCAAAGAGTGGCTGCATTGGAATTCAAGGGAGAAGAGCAGCAATTGGTTGGCAGAGACATTGTTCTCTCCCTGCCTCTTTGCCTGCCTTCCACTGAGAAATACGGGAAATACCATGTTTGATGGTTGTGATTTATTTTGTAAACGTGTATCAAAGGCAGAAAAATAAATTGGGCAAAAGTAAAAGTAAGGAGGAGAAAGAAATCACTTATTATAATTGGTGGGGGCGGGGGAGGAGGGGAAAGCACAGAAGTATATGGATGGAAAGAGCCATTTATGTCGTGAGAAAAATGCAAAGAAGAAAGGAACTAAGACTTGCAGCCAGTGGTTTATTTGAAACCTACCTTTTTTGTCTTAAAATGACTACAGATTTTTATCAAAGATGTGTGTATTTGCCCCTCTGCCTCTTGTTCTCATTTCCACAGTTGTATTTTAAGAAAACAAGAAAAAAGTAAGAAAAGGGAAAAAATTTTTGGAATATTTTCCCCTGCAAAATTGTAATTATCAGAATGTATTTGCCTCCTGAAAAAGATTGCAGCAACAATATTTATTCTATCAAACTAAAATTTAGCGTTACATTTTTTTTAACATTGGAGAAAATAAGATAACTGTAAAACCAGATTTTTAAAAGTGTATCTGTGCTTCAGTGTATGTTCTATTTAATTCCAGAAGATATTTTATTGTCATATATGTTGGTGGTAACATAAATTGTTGAGCATCAAAATGATATAAAAATTTTGTATTTCTCTAATAAGACTAGTAAATAATATGTATTGGTGAAATTTTTTTATTGAGATGGGAAAAAGAAAAATCTTATTCAGTATTATTTTGCCATCTTACGATTTATAATGTGTCATATGCTTTATTTCATAATTAATTTGTCTTGAAATGATGATATTTTGTCCTCTTCCACATGCCATTGCCTCATTATTTGTATGCTTTCAAGTCATGTTTCAGAGGCTAAGTTAGTGTTGGGTTTAACTATAAATTTCTTTACATCTAGATATTAGTGCATTAGCTAAAAGTTTTATTTTCAGTTTCTTCAAGTTGGAGAATTCAGACACTTGTAATTGGAGCGCAAAGATCCCTCAAAGTTATGATTATTTTTCCAGTACTTTTAGTTGTCTTTAAGGAAACTCACTTTCAAATCTTTTAAAACATTCCATTTTAAGTATGTTAGAAACAGCTTTAAAAAATTTTATTCTTACATTTGCACTTGGATTTATGAGCTTATGTGATATTTAGCTATGTAAAAGTATAAATGACATAAACAGGTTTAGAAAAAATGCAACTAACTGTTGTGAAGCATGCAGTTTGACTAGTGGGAGGAGAAGCATGGCCGGTTGCTGATTGTGGGATGGTAGTGTTTTACAAAGGAAATGGAGAATTAGTTAATTCCGGCAAATCCATCAGGCAGAAGTCATTTGATTAGCATACCTAATATGTAAATAACATAAATAGGATTTCTTTGAGGCAGTATTTTATATGTTAATTTATTTATCTTCAATTCATTCATCTCTTAGTGATTTTTAAGTTGGATTACTTTTTATAGAAATGGAACCTTTTAAATATAGACTTAGTATATCTTTGTTAGGAGACTTCTAATCTTTTCACCCAGAATAAGTTGGTTAATTTTGTTGGGAAGTCTGTGGGCTGTAGAGCCCAGACCACAGTATATTGAATCCCAGCCCTGACAATATAGTAGCTAAGTAATCTTTGGAAGGACACATCTCAATTATTTGTAAAATGGGTATACAAGTGCTGCCTGCTACCACTGGATATAGGATTGTAGCTGTATTTTTCCTCTGTAATTTTCTTTATTTTCTGAACTTGTATTGTGAATGTATTGTATATGTAACTAGAAAGATACATTAAACACGTGCAATGTTAAAAACCTCAGTTAAGTGAGGGGAGCAAAAGAGGAGAAATGCATTGAACAGTCTGTTTTTAAAGGATTAATTGAGATAAGTTTTCTATGGCATATTCACCTTGGTTAGTATTAACTAGGAAGAATGACTTTATCATACTTAAGTCTTAATTGTATTTTTATATTGGTAGATTTCATTTTAGTATGTCAGTTTTATTGGAAAGTTGTCCCTGATTTTTACCATTGAAAAATATTTCTTCTGAGTTCACTTCTAAGATTTTATCATTTTCTACTCCTCTTCTTTTTGCAATATAATACTTTATATGTTCACATTTTTCCACATTCGCATTTTTTAGTTTCCTTATAAATTTTATACATTGTAGTGGATAAATAACTTCTTTCTTTCCAGAATGTTTTCGTACTACTAGTACTTTGTTCCCAAGGGAATAATTAATATGCTTAGAAAATTATGAACACCAAATTATGGTCCTGTACACTTCAGGAAATTGTTTAAGAAGAGCAAGGAAAAAAAACCCTTATGTTCAGAAGCTTGGGATAAAAGAAAGTAAATTGTTCTTATCAGGCCGTTCAAAAACAAAGGGTCACAAACAAAGGGAGAACGATTTAAAGGATTTTAATTGTGAATCTGCAAAGGAGCCATCTTACCTATTACAGTCAGTTTATTTGTTTACTTGGGTTTTGATTTCTCTGTTTATTTTTAGGATGTTTATAGAGTTCTTGTTTTTAACCATTCTTGAATTTTACTAGTTAAAGCTAATGTTGCATAAAATTTAAAAAAAAAAACACTCTTAATTTTTGCCTTTAAAAAAAATTAGAGATACACTTTACCATGATTCTTTAAAAACCTAATCAGATATGTACTATACTACCAAAGGACCTCTAATTTCTCAAAGGCAGAAATTGTATCTTACCTCATCCATAGTACAATAAGCACATCCTTGTATGGAACAAGGTCAAGAAATATTTGTTGAATGAAATGTGTCATATTGTAACATCTCCAAAAATTCAAGCATTTATTTATATTGTGACCAACTAGAATGTTACGGAAAATAAAGCCAGATAATGTTTCTACAATTGTATTTACTTTTTCTCTAGATGTATTTTAAGAAATTATTAATTTTTTTTTTAAACAAAGAACTGTTTTTGTCCTTAAGTAATTAACATCAAAGGACAGAATGTTACCTGCCAACGCTTGTAAAATGTTGCCCATTGACCTCATTTATCCTTTAAAAGGGAATTCTCCATCTAAGAGAAATCATAGGGCACAGTGGACAAACTGACTTGATAGATACACAGCCTACATTAACGCTTTCCTTAGCTCTGCTCCTAAACTCATCATTAGGAAGGACTTGGAAATTTTTATTTATTGCCCTATATTACTTTTCCTAATTATAAAATCAGAACTAGTGAAAGATGAATAAAATAGTGTTATCATTTGATCATGTGATATTGTGACTCAGTAAAAATGATCATGTTACTGTAACACAGTTATGCTGATTATCTGCAACAAGGAATTAAATTCATCCTTACCTATAATAGGTGAAATGGGTCTTTTTCTGAATATACTATTTCTGGTATTCTCTTAAGTAATGTAAAGCTCACAAAATGACTTTTTTTTTTCCTTTTAAAAAATAATCTAAAAATAAAATGGCAAAAAAAATCCGGGAACAATGTAGCTTAGTTCTATTTTTGGAGCATAAAAATGGAACTGCCGCCTCTTCCAACATTCTGCCAGGTGTCTGTAGAAACAAATGCAAATTATCAACCTTTGTCTCTCAGTCAAAACACAGCTCCTTTTCCTCTGAGCAAGCTCATGTTGACCTCTTAGAATCCACTCACTTTCCTTCTTGTCAGATTCCATCTTCCTCATTTTGCTTTTGTTTGCACCTAGATTCTTTGCATAGCTGAATGTTTAGAAGGACTCAAAACAGCCTTTTGTCAGAATGTATCTACTTCCTTACAATACAGAGACATAGAAAAAAAGGACTGATGGCTTTTAACAGTTAAATGGCAAAACATACCTATATAAACTTTATCTTACTTCATGTAACAAACGTTTATCATATGTTATTTCATTTGATCCCCACAATTGCCTTATGAATAGATTGGACAGATGTTATTATCCTCATTTAATCAGTCAAAATCAAGAGCTAGACTCACAGCCAAGACTTATGGTTCCAAACCCAGCAATTTTGTAGATTACATGATGTACATTATGTAAATGCTCCTTCTAAGGAATTCACTTTAGTGTTTCCATCAGATGGTTTTTAGGCCCTGAAGTACATCTAGCTAAAGAAACTAATTTAGGTTTTCTAATTTATTTAATCATTACCACATAATACTGACTTAATGAGGTTGCAATTTGATGTCAAATGATCTATTAAAGAATTGATCATACATAGCCAGAGTATTTTTTATGTAGACTCAACTTGATCATTGCATACATAAAAAAAATTATATCAATATCTTTCATATAAACATGGATTGATACGTTTGCAAGAAGTATTCATTTTTCAGCTCTTTGTTCATTGTGGTCTAATTCTTTATTTGTTACAACAGCTAAATATTATCTTCTTGGTGATCACATTGTGCAAAATGGTGAAGCATTCAAACACTTTGAAACCAGATTCTAGCAGGTTGGAAAACATTAAGTAAGTATTTTGTATTTTAATTTTAATACTTGACAAACTAAGTAAAAGATACTCTCCACAGGGAACACAGGGATTTCTACCTTCTATCAACTGTAGAAATTATTCAGAATGAAGTTTTACTGCCCTCAAGTTGAATCTCAGTGTTACTGTATCACCGACACTGGTCAAAAATTAGATAATAATTGCTGTCTTGATCTAGAGCCAATAAATTGTTTCAGTGGCTTCGTGGAGATTCCATATCACTGTAGCAATTTCATTTGAATTTAAAATGCAGTTCAAAATGATTTTTGTATTTGCATGGCTGATATGATTATATTAAGTTTGTTTTGTTAAATGACTTTTTGCTTTAAGGATTCTGAGTAGTTTCCACTCCTAATCCTGTTTTCCTAAGAGAATTTACTCTATTACTATTGTTAACTTGAAGATTATCTGTTGTTTTCATGCTAATTAAACAAATATTTACTTTATCTTAATGTTGAATAAAAGCTGCAATATTCTGTCAATGGAGAAAATGCTATCTAATTAACAAAAAATGATAGCTGTTGTTCATTAAATCATCTTATGGAAACATTTTCAGAGTTACCTTTAAAATATGTGAGCCTTTTAATTTAGAATTTGAGAAGGTTTTATTCAAGTTGGTTATAATGTGATTGTAAAAAATACTATTTTTAATGTCAAAAATGGCAGATCTATAGTAAGGGTGAATTTTTTTTTAATTAGATG
Source organism: Pongo pygmaeus (assembly GCF_028885625.2). Classification (NCBI taxonomy): domain Eukaryota; kingdom Metazoa; phylum Chordata; class Mammalia; order Primates; family Hominidae; genus Pongo; species Pongo pygmaeus. Next base: position 148,157,384 of record NC_072373.2, on the reverse strand, counting down.
TTTTAGATAGGTTAGTGCCAGCTTCATTGCATGTTGCATGGTAAGAGAGAGAGCTAATCTTTAGCATCTCTCTCTTTTCTTCCTTTTCCTCTTTCTGTCTTCTCATCTACACCAGTAATTACCGTGTTTGTGATGGCTACTATAATACGGACTTACCAGGGTAAGGTAGAACCCTACATTAACAAATTTATGGCATGATTTATATTTTTTACAAATCCGTCAATATCATGAATTGCCCTTAATTTTTATAATTATTTTGAAATACCTAATTTGCTATAGTATTTTTAAACTATAATATGCCTTTATTTTTTAATTGCTTGCCTCTGCATTTTGACTTTAATTTTGACTAATTTATAAAATATATAAATGCTTTCTTATTACTTTCTATTTTAATTCTGTCTAATAATTTTGTTTCTCTTTTCTGCTTATAATGCTTTCTAGCTATGAAGATAATAAGCCATTTATCAAGTAAGATCATTAGTTAGACATGGAATGCACTGACTTTAAATCCTTCTCATTCCGTCCTATTTTCTACAGTTCTTTTCTTCTTAAGCTGTTCATGATGAAATCTCTGCAAAATTATTTTATTTTGAAGTTGTTCTCATGTTTTTGTCTCATTTCATCTAGGCTTCTTCGTGCTTTAGTTATAAAACCTTAGGTTCACCTAAGACTAGTTCATTAGAATCTGAAGTTTAGGTGTTAAGTGATTATCTGCCATTTAACCTTTCTATATGTGTCACATTATTCAGCGTCATGGGAGTACACCACAGGAATAAAAATACAGGAGTAAATTAATTAAGCACTCCTTAATTTCTTTTATCAAAATGCACATAAAAGACAAAGTCATAGGGGATATGTTACACCTTGTATTTTAATATAGTTTTGATACTCTGTTTATTCTGGAATAAGAAAAGGTCATACCTGCTGTTGCTGTTTTCACTGGAGGCTGCAGTACTAAATGCTATTGTTCTTTCTTAATCAGTGAAAGGTTAAAGCCAAAATGCTGTTGAATTTGAATGTGAACATAGAGAAAGTCAACTGCTACTACTGATATGTTAACATTTAAGCATGATGCGTGTTTTTTGCTTATTGAACCTGTTAAAAAAGTTCACTTTATTTTTCCAGGTCTTGGGTGCTTGGCGCTTTCGCTCTTCTCTGTCTTCTTGGCCTCACCTGGTCCTTTGGGTTGCTTTTTATTAATGAGGAGACTATTGTGATGGCATATCTCTTCACCATATTTAATGCTTTCCAGGGAGTGTTCATTTTCATCTTTCACTGTGCTCTCCAAAAGAAAGTAAGTAATTGAAAACACCTAGGGGCTCAGGTTACTGATTCTTTGATTTGAATATAATAGATATAATAAAGAATATTTTAAGTCACATCTGGCATGTTGTTAAAGAGCATCATATTTTTAATTATAAGTTAATTTTCATACCTGTCTGAAAATTTAGGTTTCACCTATAAAATAATACCAGTCATCTTTTATATCTCAGTTTGGGAATGTTATAAACTAGATACTTAGGTTAAGATTTCTTCCTTGCTCATAGGGTCTATAAAATGCTAGGTACAAAGGGTATACAAGGTAAAAGAAAAGGTTAAATAAAACTGATTCTTTGCTCACTAAAGGCATTGCAGTGGTTCACAATGAAATTGAGTATAAGGATAAATGATGTTAATTTTTAAAGCACCAGACATACAAAAAATTAATGTTACCTTTTGAGTAATTTTGAAGGATCTAAAAATCAATAATTAGTACCTTACATCTTACTTACTATTTTGTCCTGATTTTATGTTAAGTGGAGTCAGCAAAAATGATTCAAAACTTACAGATGAAAAGCTTTAATCTGTAGCAAGAAGATGTAAACCTAAGGGAATTGCTTAGGTGCTATTTAAGTATAAAATTTCCATACCTTTCACTGGGTATCATCCTTTCTCTGCCTACATATCTAATGTAGTCGTTTTATTCTGTTATTACTAGTTGCTCACTAAATTGAACAGAGAAATAGAATTGTGAAAGTGAAAGCTATTATGTTTTCAGTCCTGACAAGATGATAGTGTTGTTACTTCCATCAGTTTTGAATAAGCTATAATTTTGAGATAATGACAGTGGAATGTGCAATACTGACAGATAATGTACATTCACAGCAATATAGGCATTAGGCAAAACCAACACTGGAAGGCATTATTTGGATAAAATACCATTTTGATTGCCATTGTCTTGGTTATACAGCATTTGATAGCAGTTAACACCCATTAAATGTGTTGAAATTTTTTGTGAGGTATGATGTGTTATTTAATAACAATGAACTTTAACTTCTAAACATTGTACAGGGGAAACATTAGTAATTACTTTGGCTTTTATATATTTCCTATATAAGTGAGCATTTTATATACAGGCATATTATTGTATGTTCATAATTTTTGTGCTGTTGTACCAAACATCTTTGATACAAATCATAGACATAGCAGGAAAGGAGTGAGGTAGTCATTATTTCCTCATATAGTTATGTGTATTAAATGGAACAGGAGAGTCTCTTACGCTTTTTAGATTAACAATTACATTTTAAATGCATTGTGTTATACTTCAAAAGAAGTATAACTTTGTCTCGGATACATCCAGTTGGGTGCGCCAGGATGAGTTGTTAAGAATATGATACAAAATGGTTAAGTTAAAATCATGGTTTTTAACTGCTTCAATGAGCATACTTAGGCCAAGAAAATGCTTTGAAGCCTCAACCACATTGTTATTTGTTTTAATAGATATAATTAAATAAAGCTAAAAAGATGAAAATGCAAGTGCACTTAGATTTAAAAGGCCATCTACTGATTTTTAATTTTCTAATTTTGCAAGGAATAAGTGTCAAAGTCATGGTCTTTCCAGGCAGTTACTGCACACAGACTTCTGAGTTGAGGAAAAGCTTTTGAGTGTTTTTGTAACCTATTAGAAAAAATATTTTCTTAATGCAGTTTCTTCTTGTCTGTCTTGTAATTTCACAGTCTGGCTCTAACCCACAAGAAAACATGTATATGCCGGTATAGCTGCAACAGTCCAGCAGCACCCTCTCCCTCTTAATTCTGTACCACTGCTTTAGATGGGGCCCTATTATTTAGCAGTTGTTTGGAGTTCACTTTTTAAAGTTTAGTTGAAACTTTTTTTAGACCTAACAACTTTTTTTTTGCATTCATATATTCAGGCTTCAGGGGAAAAGGGAAATTACATGGGTAACTCATTAATGTGAATGGAAATTGCATAAATAGTTCCCTTGTGTGCTAATGAAGTGAATAGACATCTTAGACTCTCTACACCAAATGTTAAAGCTAGACACATCAGAAAATGAAGAAAACATTCCTTCCTAATTAGAGGCAAATGTATCAAAGTACTTGTTTTCTTTATTCTTGTGCCAAAGTAGTCTTGTCATTATAAAGAGGTTACCCGCAGAACTATGCAATCCAGCAAAAGAGGTTTCTGTATTGACCTACCTAAGAGGACATGAAGCATATAAAACTCAAATGACTGAATTACAGAGTGGTTAAATGTAATTAAGCAAGGAAAATACTAAATTTTTTGTTCCGTTTTCTTAGCATAAAAAATTGGAGTTACTAAATATATAAGAGAATAAAACTATAAATATATTGCTATTATTTAATAACTAACATTTATATAATAATAACAGGATATAGAGTATGTCTACATGTTATATCACATTTTAAAGATTCTACTAGCCAGTCTAGTGGACAGAGATACTTTTCTGATTACTATTCCAGTAATTTTAACTGAACTTGATTTTGCAAGTTCAATTTATTTTCTCCACAGATAAGTCTTAGTGGAACTTTAATTCTTTTCGGTTGTCTTCACTGTTCATTTAATTAGGGAGAGAGAAGCAAGTGTGTTCATATTAATCCCTTGGTCTTGTGATTATTCAATGCAGGTACGAAAAGAATATGGCAAGTGCTTCAGACACTCATACTGCTGTGGAGGCCTCCCAACTGAGAGTCCCCACAGTTCAGTGAAGGCATCAACCACCAGAACCAGTGCTCGCTATTCCTCTGGCACACAGGTAACAAAGAGTTTGACAGCATCTTTAATTAACCTTATTTATAGAAAGCCTACTGAGACATGTTCTGTTCAGATGCACTAATTGTCTCCTCATTATAATGATCTAGATAGCAAATACTTGCTTTTTTAGTATTTTGGTTTTAATGTCTTCTTAAACATTTCTTCAGTGTTTCTTTATATGTGAACGTCCTTTTTTGTGGAGAGTTATTTAAGAAGTGTGTCGTAATCGTCTTTTAGCCTAAGGCCATATAGCACAATGCAGGCACTCAATAAACATATATTGAATGATCAGTGATCTCCACTTTTTAAAGAAAGACCATAAAATAACATGTTTTTAAGAGTGGAGGATTAAATAACCCCTTAGTTGCTTAGTAAATAAACAATAGATATTGTTAGTTTTAGACCAGAAACAACACACATTCTTTAAAAGGCCACCAGATAATCCTACATAGGTTGTTTAGGGTAAATCTTTGTATGTCTTTAATAAGGTAAGTTTGGGGAAACTAACAAAACATATTTGTCTTGCTGTTTTGTATTAATAGAGTCGTATAAGAAGAATGTGGAATGATACTGTGAGAAAACAATCAGAATCTTCTTTTATCTCAGGTGACATCAATAGCACTTCAACACTTAATCAAGGTCAGTTATCAGGAAAATTTGAGTTATTACCATTTATTAAAGTACATATAAGTTCCTTTTATTCAATAATGTAATGTAAGAAATATAATTTTAAACCGCATTAACAGGATGTGGCTTGAAGGTAATTATTGAAAATATACCTTGCCACAGATTAAAAATATTATCTTAGGGAGTACAGATTTATCCTTTCTGACCAAGACATTTATGAAGGTTTTCTTCATAAAACATTGATAAAATTAGAATAGTTACTATTCACATGAAACAGTACCATGGAAATTATGAACTTTTTTAACCTTTCTTTCAAAAAGTGAAAAATAAATGCTAAAAACGTGTAGTAAATCTTCATAAACAAAAATACATGAAAGTTTATTAAGTAATTTTTTCTGTATTTTTTGATGTATCTACAGTGGCATCTTTAAATTTAGTTCTTAAAATATAGTTCTTAAATATAGTTCTTAAAATATGCTAGGAAATGAAGTAATTTAGAAAAGAGTATATGCACACACATGTATTCTTGAATAAAAGCTTAATACATTCCAATTCAGTATGAAAAATTATATGGTATTGTATATATCCTTGGAAAGGTAATTTATCATGCTACTTTCAGTTTGATATGTACTGATTTGTAATACAAGTTAGAATTTATTACAATGAAATACAATGACATTTTAAACTGTTGACATTGTTCTAGTGAGATTCTCATTTAAAATGGAAAAAGGTGTATGAGTGGTAGCAATACTAACCTGAATTTTAAGATATTTTTATCCAAATTACTTTAGCTATGCAAAACATAATCAGTAAGTATTTAAAAGTTTGTTATTTGTCAGTTAGAATGAAAGATGTGCATTTCTTCTGTTGCTTTGGTATTTTACTTCATTCTGTTGGCTATCAAAAAGTAAATGCATTATTCAATGATTCATTTTTGAAACCTGGCAAATAACATTACATAATGAAAATTCTTGTTATATAGAATTTGTGAATGATCTAATAATTCATTGTATAGTCTTTTTTTTTCTCAGCATGTGTGCTTTTGCATTTACTAAGAGAAGCTTTTTGCAATGTGTCATACTTTCTACCTGTCTGTGAAAGTTGTTTTTCCTCCTGCTCAGTTGGTATTAACACAGATGTTTTCATGAGGGATAATCCCACACCTGTAAATTCTGAAAGTTTGAGATTCCCTCTTCTGGGCCTCAGTGGTTACGTTTTTAATATTAAGCAGTAACATCTTGAAACATAATGTTGATCTCTATGCATTTAATTGCCATTTTTGTTTAACAGTGCTTTTGTATAAATTAGTAAATGTCATCCTCAGCAGGTGTTTACTTGGGGGATTTAGAAAGCACCTGTGAATTACTGAAATTTAACTTCCCTCTCCCTTCTCTCCTGCAAATTAGTAGTTCAAATACAGTCAGAACATTTCAACAGATTTTCTATTGCCAACTTGTCCACTACCCTTGATGAATATAAAAAAATAGTTGACTACAACTGTAACGCTAAAATAAGAAACTGATGTACTTTTTTCTGTTTTTTGTTGTTTTTTTTTTTTACTTTAGGAATGACTGGCAATTACCTACTAACAAACCCTCTTCTTCGACCCCACGGCACTAACAACCCCTATAACACATTGCTCGCTGAAACAGTTGTATGTAATGCCCCTTCAGCTCCTGTATTTAACTCACCAGGTGTGCTTTACTTACAAATAAAACTACCTTTCTTTGCTGCTAAACAGAGCTATGATCTTTGCCCTGTTTCTAAAATATTCAAGTTGTCATATATTTGTTATTACATTCTTAATTTCTCAGTTAAAAAAAATTACGGTATTGCCTCTGCCAGGCTTCTAAAACTGCACTATATTATAGTAAAAGCTCAGTCATGATAGTATTTACAATAATGATCCATGTTTTTAACACAGGTGGCATAAATCTTAATATATTATTACAGGACTGACATCACATGGTCTGAGAGCCCATCTTCAAGATTTATATCATTTAGAGGTATCCTATCTATATAATATACTGTTCAGTTAATTCTAAAGCTTGCTGACAAAATTTGCTTCTGGAATGAATTAGCTAATGAAGATAATTTGGATGCCTAGCTATAGAAAACCACATTCAGCCTATCAGTATATCCAAACTATAGTATAGTGCAGCTTTATGGTAGTTTTCTTTTTTCTTAAGAAAAATTTCAGAATAAAGTTAATATTAGTCAGCTTATACCTATAGTTTTTAATTGGGGGAGGGGGAAAGATTGTCACTAACCCATCCTATATTACTATGTTGTTTAATAGCTTATTTTAAATAAAAGCATATATATATTTAATATTAACAGAATTTTTATGATTTTGGTAAAGTTTTCACATAATTACTGCTAGCATATAATCTTTATTTGTGATGAATATTTGCCACTAAATTAAACACAGAACTTCGTTTCCATTTTTTTCTTAAAATTATTTTTTAATGTAACTGCAGCTTCTCTTTTCATTCTCTTGTTTTTTTTTCACTTTCCTTATGCTTTCCTCTAGCAATCTACAGAGAGACAAGTATGGGAGTAAAACTTAACTTTGCCTATCAAATGTAAATTTTTTCAGCATGATTTTTAACGGGCACAGTTAAAACATAACTAGCAGTCATGAAGTAGACTCAGCGGGCAAGTGGTTCACAATTTGCAACTAAAATATTACCAAATTCAAACAGTACATCCATCTGTACTGCCTTTTGTCAGTAATGGAGGTCTGTAGCAGATGCTGTCCATACTTAAGTATACGCAATGCTGAAATAATTTGCTCTATAAAGCCTGAAGTACTGTCAACCAAAATGCTTAATAATTGACTTATCATTTCTGCATTCCCACAGTAATCTTGCTACAGGCTGTGGAAAATCTTCAAGTGAATTACCTGAACTTGGGCAGAAAAAGATACCTCTTCAAAACCAGTCAAAGATGGCTTAAATCTGCAGCATATCATAGAAAAGACCTTTTGGATTATATCCAGTATATAGTGTTGTATTTACCAAGCAATGATAAAACAAAAGAAAATCTTTGAAAACAGTGAACCTCTACAGAGGAAACAAAATGCTAGCAAGTGAGCCATGTGTCACTCATATCTTTAAGTGCAAAATGGTTTTTTTTTAATAATCTTATAAAGATTATAGCACATAACATGAATTTATGAAGCTAGAGAATTGTGTCTACCAAGTTAAAGGAAGCCTTACAAATAACTATCACAATTTCATTTTGTTGCACATGGAACATGATATAAATTTGTCAGTTTTTCAAATATGGAAGTTGGGACAGTCTTTAAGACAATACAGATCACTAACAAATATAATCTTCTCTCATTTTCTCATTTTTCTGCTAATGATAATTTGCCCAAGAATGATCACATATTTATTGGTCATGAAGTTTGTGTCAGGCAATACAGATATTTTTTTTCTGAAGGAAACTGCATTTTCTAGGATATCTGCAGCTTTAAGAGTGGAGTGAGCACTAAAACGGGAAATTTCGTATTTTTTTCCAAGAATTAAATTTTTTCCTAAACTCCTCCAAGCCTTGCATACAATGCAGCAGCCTCACAGTGGTCAGTTTCATTTCAATAACATCATTTCATTCTTTTTTTTTACAGACCTATCTGTAGACTGTGATTTTTTTTTTCTCTAGGATTTTGAGAATGAATAACCTAACTTTCCATTGTGCAGACCATTTAATTTTCTCTTGACTTTTTTTTTTTTTCATTTGCTTGAGAAGCACTGTGATGTCTTAGTTTACATGTTTATGTGTCTGTAGAAAATACAAACTCTGATTCAAATAGAGCATGTTACCATGTTTTTTTTTCCCCCTCCTAAACCTCTTTTCCTGTATTCAGCAGACTTATCCAGTCTTTCATTCCTTTAGAAATAAAAATATATTAGTCAAGGCTGCCACCCTTCTCCCATTCCATAGTTAATATTTATTCTTGGTTTAATTTCTGTGACCCATACTTAAGAAATCTCTAACATTTCTGCGTTTGACCTCCATGGCCGTGGTGTCTGTGGGCCTATCTCGTACAGTGGACTCTGCTGGTTCATTCGGTGCTGTCACTGTGACTGATGCAGACTGCAGGGCTGCAGGCAAACTTTGACCACTAGAAGCCTGGGGCCATTGCTATTAGAGAGATTATTAGTACCAAATACTCAAAATAATAAATATTAAATGAAAAATAAAAGGCTTGCTATTGCTGGTAATCTAATTTGTTGAACCCTTGCTCTGACTAAGTTGCTGAGAAGCTTAGAAATTCTTCATCATGTTACAATAAATCATTTTACTTTCTTTTATATATCAGCTACTCTTAGGCCAGATAGCCTGAGCAGACAGACATGATGTGAGTTGTCCAAAGTGAGTCATTCCACCTGCTGTCTATCGTGATGTTGGATGGTGCTTGTGGGCCCCTGGTCCAGTCAGTATGAGAGATGGCTGTCTTTGTTTAACATGACTTCTTTGTATCTGTCCATGTTTTCATTCTTTTTTTTACTTCATCTCCAGAAAAAGGAAATGTTAGAATGTTGTTTAAATAAAGTTGCTTGCCAGTTATGTGGGTTTATGTTGTACATTTGCCTTTCAGTTTTGTATTGTGACTTACTCCTTTTTAATTTAGTGTTGTTTAGGACAAATTCTGTTAGTTTTATTTTTATAAACCATAGTCTTGTACTTTAAAATGTAAATGTCACTAATGAATTGCTTTGCATTAACTATGCAAGGGCATGGAGTGAAGTCTTCTTTGTGTCAGAGATTTGACCAAAATCAATTAATAAGTACTGTCTCCCGAAATTGATAAAGTATTACTCTGTATGCCATTTTCCCTCCCTAGAAAACAATATTATTTTTAACATTTTTTCCTGTTATCTAAGGGGTTGCAACTGTTTACAGTTGGGAATGCGGGAAAGCCTGGCACTTTTCAAGTGTTAGCTTTCAAATACAACTTTGTCCTGAACGACATTAAAAAGTTTTGTACAAAAGAAATAGAGTTTCTGTGGAAAAGAACAGAGACAGTAACGATAACTCCCCCTCTTCTGTTTCAGGACATTCACTGAACAATGCCAGGGATACAAGTGCCATGGATACTCTACCGCTAAATGGTAATTTTAACAACAGCTACTCGCTGCGCAAGAGTGGCTATAATGACAGCGTGCAAGTTGTGGACTGTGGACTAAGTCTGAATGATACTGCTTTTGAGAAAATGATCATTTCAGAGTTAGTGCACAACAACTTACGGGGCAGCAGCAAGACTCACAACCTTGAGCTCACGCTACCAGTCAAACCTGTGATTGGAGGTAGCAGCAGTGAAGATGATGCTATTGTGGCAGATGCTTCATCTTTAATGCACAGCGACAACCCAGGGCTGGAGCTCCATCACAAAGAACTCGAGGCACCGCTTATTCCTCAGCGGACTCACTCCCTTCTGTACCAACCCCAGAAGAAAGTGAAGTCCGAGGGAACGGACAGCTATGTCTCCCAGCTGACAGCAGAGGCTGAAGATCACCTACAGTCCCCCAACAGAGACTCTCTTTATACAAGCATGCCCAATCTTAGAGACTCTCCCTATCCGGAGAGCAGCCCTGACATGGAAGAAGACCTCTCTCCCTCCAGGAGGAGTGAGAATGAGGACATTTACTATAAAAGCATGCCAAATCTTGGAGCTGGCCATCAGCTTCAGATGTGCTACCAGATCAGCAGGGGCAATAGTGATGGTTATATAATCCCCATTAACAAAGAAGGGTGTATTCCAGAAGGAGATGTTAGAGAAGGACAGATGCAGCTGGTTACAAGTCTTTAATCATACAGCTAAGGAATTCCAAGGGCCACATGCAAGTATTAATAAATAAAGACACCATTGGCCTGACGCAGCTCCCTGAAACTCTGCTTGAAGAGATGACTCTTGACCTGTGGTTCTCCAGTGTAAAAAAGATGACTGAACCTTGCAGTTCTGTGAATTTTTATAAAACATACAAAAACTTTGTATATACACAGAGTATACTAAAGTGAATTATTTGTTACAAAGAAAAGAGATGCCAACCAGGTATTTTAAGATTCTGCTGCTGTTTAGAGAAATTGTGAAACAAGCAAAACAAAACTTTCCAGCCATTTTACTGCAGCAGTCTGTGAACTAAATTTGTAAATATGGCTGCACCATTTTTGTAGGCCTGCATTGTATTATATACAAGACGTAGGCTTTAAAATCCTGTGGGACAAATTTACTGTACCTTACTATTCCTGACAAGACTTGGAAAAGCAGGAGAGATATTCTGCATCAGTTTGCAGTTCACTGCAAATCTTTTACATTAAGGCAAAGATTGAAAACATGCTTAACCACTAGCAATCAAGCCACAGGCCTTATTTCATATGTTTCCTCAACTGTACAATGAACTATTCTCATGAAAAATGGCTAAAGAAATTATATTTTGTTCTATTGCTAGGGTAAAATAAATACATTTGTGTCCAACTGAAATATAATTGTCATTAAAATAATTTTAAAGAGTGAAGAAAATATTGTGAAAAGCTCTTGGTTGCACATGTTATGAAATGTTTTTTCTTATACTTTGTCATGGTAAGTTCTACCCATTTTCACTTCTTTTCCACTGTATACAATGTTCTGCTTTGACAAGTTAGTCTTTATTACTTACATTTAAATTTCTTATTGCCAAAAGAACGTGTTTTATGGGGAGAAACAAACTCTTTGAAGCCAGTTATGCCATGCCTTGCACAAAAGTGGTGAAATCTAGAAAAGATTGTGTGTCACCCCTGTTTATTCTTGAACAGAGGGCAAAGAGGGCACTGGGCACTTCTCACAAACTTTCTAGTGAACAAAAGGTGCCTATTCTTTTTTTAAAAAATAAAATAAAACATAAATATTACTCTTCCATATTCCTTCTTCCTATATTTAGTAATTAATTTATTTTATGATAAAGTTCTAATGAAATGTAAATTGTTTCAGCAAAATTCTGCTTTTTTTCATCCCTTTGTGTAAACCTGTTAATAATGAGCCCATCACTAATATCCAGTGTAAAGTTTAACACGGTTTGACAGTAAATAAATGTGAATTTTTTCAAGTAGTTAACATGTGAACTCTTATGTATGATACATAATTGGCTTTAACATGTTGGTCCATTCCCACCCCTTCCCACCTTGGTTTAAGTAACATCATACCAAAGTCCATGGCTATATGAAAGGATACAATTAAGTTGCCTGTTTGTTCTTTATGCTGAAAAGAATATATGTCTTCCAATTGCCCACTACATATGCACAAAATCTGTTGGATAAGTTTTAAGAGGGATATATTCTGAAAGCATTTGTGTTTGTTGCATTGTACCAGGACTAAAAGAAGGGTTGGAAGTTCTGCCATCAAATTTGGGTATCATAAAAAGTTTTTAACTGATTTTTTTAACTGATTTTTCAGCAGTATTGGGAAATTTCTTAAACATATTTTAAGGATTATAATATCCCTACAGACATTATATTATAATGTAATGAATAATGAATACCAATATTCATTACCCTGGAAAAGGTTTTCTCCAAGTTCAAAAATCATATAATTGAATATCAAGAAATAAATTTTTTCTGTTTGTATCATAAGCATTTATACAAAATTATTCTAAAGCTTAATGGTTCTCTGTAATTCTCAAATACTACCACTAGCTTATAAATCACTTTTATGTGGACACACACATGCCTTTTGAATTTAAAAAGGAATGAGATTTAAAAATTAAGTGCATATATATATTATATATTTTATATATATATATTTTTTTTTTTTATTTGAGACAGAGTGTCCCTCTGTCACCCAGGCTGGAGTGCAGTAGTGTGATCTCGGCTCACTGCAACCTCCGCCTCCCAGGTTCTCAAACAGATTTAACAATCCTCTGAGAATGGTACTCATTTCTTTGGCTAAAATTCTTCAGGGATTTATAAACTTTACTTGCTAAAGGAGGGCATTAGATAATCAAGTATTTTTAATTTTCCATCTTGTTATACTTTTTATTTTCAGTGCCTACAACCATACAGTATTGTGTGATGTGTAATTCCTAGTATGCAAGCTACCTAGAGTCAGGCTGGTTCAGTAATAAATTTTTTTAAAGGCAACACTGATTATTCAGTTCTATTTCTTTCTCTTGAGGCAGTTCTCAAAATTCTAAAGACATGAACACTGCATCGTACCTAAATGGCTACTGTTCTCTAACGTCTTTATCCTATGGATTCAATTTGGAAGCCATCATTGATCTTTGGCATCAAAAGAAGAGTCATTTTTAAAGCATCTCTTTTCAAAAATATATAAATGTTGCCTTAAATTCCATCTAGGATTCCCTGAGTACAAGGTAGTTTCTTAGGTTTGTAATTACTAAAGTACTGACTGTTTTAATGCAGATGCATTATTGTATTTATTAACCCAATTTCTTTGGGTCTGCCTAGACTTCACCTGAATGTACAGTTTTCACATTCTTGATTGTTTCTCTTTGTGATAGTCACAACTGTGAACTTATAAAGTCACATTTTTATAGTTCTTCCTAGGGACATTCACTCTGTTAGTCTTTATTTAAAAAAAAAAAAAATAATAATAATAATGTTATCTTGTTATGTTGGCCAGACTGGTCTCCAACTCCTGGTCTCAAGCAGTCCTCCCAGTTGGGCCTCTCAAAGTGTTGGGGTTAGAGGTGTGAGTCATTGCACCCAGCATTAGTCTATTCATAATAAGGATGTTTGTGTTCATTTGTTTTAGGTGTGATTTGTTACAGGTTAGTCCAGATTGACCTCTTGTTTTTTAAAAAAGGCCGTTCTATTGGCAAAACACACACACACACAAGACCCACTTATAGTTTATCCATTTGTATATTTTCGTCTTAGAGGTGTTTATATTCATTTATGTGGAAGAGAATCCATACAAATCTATAAATCACTTAAATATGTCCTCAATTTCCACTCGTCCACATTTGAGGGCACTGACATACAATATTTTAACCAGTAAAACATTATTTGACAGAAAATCACTATCTTCTCCCCAAAAAGAAGAGAAGCATCATGCACAAATTTATTGCTAAATTTCAAAAAAAATTCACATGCACTTGTTTTATGGATGTATTTAGTATGCTTTATGTATTTATTTCAATGGAAAGAGAAAGTGTATCGTTCCTTCAATTCAACATTGAACTTCAGGCTTAAAACTCAGCTTTTAATGTCCTCTTGTGGGACAGGGAGTTTTGTAAACAATTTTAACTCAGTAAGTTACAACCTTCTAAGTAGAAAAACTTGAAGAAATTCACACTAGTTGAATTTTTGAAATGAAAATAGCTCTTTGTATTTTCTCCATACTGATATCTTTAAAAGGCAGTCCTTCCTGCAGTATTTTACCAATAAAGCTTAGTACCTAGAGTTTACACAATCCTGTGTTCCAGCTAATTCTCTTTCCCCGAAATTATTTCATTAAATCTCAAATGTCAGTATGAAAAGTTACTGACATGTTGAATGTAGACGAGAATTACTTCTCAGCATAATAAAATTAGTTTTGTGGGGTTTTTTTTTTGTTTGTTTGTTTTTTTTTTTTGGTGAAAATGCCATGTCGTATGCTTCCTGCTAGTGAGCACCAAGTTGATTTGGAGTAGTCCTTAAATAGCATGTATAGGGAGACTGGAAGCATTAGTGTTAAAGAATGAGTGGATGGTAGTGGGTTTGGAGATTAATTCGTGACAGCCTTAATTATTATTTGAATGGTTTGGAATTAGAACTTTCGATTATGTCACTTTTATTCTTTCTGCAAATGATTGTAGAAATGCATTGTGTTAGTTAAATGGATTCAGAAATTTTTGAATGTTTAAGAAGGATATTGGACCCGGCGCAGTGGCTCACGCCTGTAATCCCAGCACTTTGGGAAGCCGAGGCAGGCGGATCATCTGAGTGCGGGAGTTTGAGACCAGCATGGCTAACATGGTGAAACCCCGTCTCTACTAAAATACAAAATTAGCTAGGCGTGGTGGCGTGCACCTGTAATCACAGCTACTCAGGAGGCTGAGGCAGGAGAATTGCTTGAACCTGGGAGGCAGAGGTTGCAATGAGTGGGGATCACGCCACTGCACTCCAGCCTAGGTGACAGTGAGACTCCATCTCCCAACAGAAAAAAAAAGGAAAGATAGCACATTTTTAACCAAAATGTATTTTATACATATTACCGATGCCTTATACAACGTATGGGACCAATGGGAACTCCTGGAAGTTATCCAAGTTCATTTCAAGGCACTATGGCCACCGAGCTTTCAAGGCCAGCATAACATATCTCTGTCAGAGGGCATTAATAAGCTGTAAGTGCACCGTGTAATTAGGCTAATTAAATGTACTACAAGCATTTTTCAAATATTAGCAATAGACCACTCCTCAGCTTTTAATAAGGCTTTTCTGGAGTCTTCCTTTTCCTGATGGCATTACTTTTACTGAGTGTTCAGTTTCTCAGAAGCCATCAGAAGCCAGTTTGATTTTTAAATCCTGTTGTTTTTACTGGTGAAAATGTTCTGAATTAAAACATTGTGAAATTCTATTAGGTATACTGGCATTTAACATTATGGATCATAATGAAATAAGAAACAACAAAAACAGGTAACTTAATACAGTTGAGCTCACCAAAACCTTTACCTGCTGTGGGGAAAGAACACTGCCCCATGAATCTTTCACACATTTCTCTATTATACACTTATCAAAGCTGTAAGACCAAAATCTCTTAGAAATGTTTAAAAGGCACAGTTGAGCAAGCCAGTGTTGTGTGGGCATAAGAGACTAGTGATGAATGATCAACTGATGAATAGTTTTCTGAATGTGTTTTTCACAAGCATTTTTAGATCACATGTTAGAAGTAAGATTTTTTAAAAGCATTGTGAAAATCACAGCAACATGGCTTTCTTGTTTGATTTTATTAGGCAAAAATGACGGATAGTTTGATATTCTCTTAGAAAGGCTGACAGCTACTATATAAAACCACTCAGGAACAATAATGATAGGTATCAACGATACTGATTAGATGAAAGATTCATTTATGTTTTTCTGCTGAAATATCAATCTTAATAAATAGATGGCTTTTAAACCAAAGCATAGTACTAGCATACAGTAAATTCTTTTACCACTGTAATAAAGGAGCTACAAAACAAGGATTGCTGTCTAGTTTTTTAGAGATACTTCAGACTAAATGATTTTGTCTCATTCACTAATTTTGCACAGTACAACAGAAATAAAAGTGGTAGCACCTACCTTTTGGCAGATGCTTAAATATATGCCAGGCTCTGTACTAAATGTTGCTTTATTGCACTTAATCCTCAGTTCTTTGAGTAGGGTATTAATTATCTATTTTTTGCAAAGAAGAAAAATAGTTTGCTCAAGGTCTTACAGCTGGTAAGTGGCGGAACCTTCACTAGAATGATTTATCTTTGACTGCATAGTTTGAGCATTTAACCAACATGTGTCACCTCTAGTTTTACTTGGAGTTCCAAGAATGTTCTTTATAGATCATGGACTCTGTCTCTGCTGCCAGTCATAAAGGTTTTTTTGTTGCTTTTGAGTCTATAGAGAAACATGGAAATGAAGTAAGGAAGTCAACTTAAATAAGTCAAAGTGTTTCAGAAGAAGAAACCTCTCGTAAAAGATACTCTATTTACCTCTAAAAGGTAAATCTTAGCAGAAGTGGGCGCAGTAGATTGAGTGGCAGTCATATGTAAAGTTGATTGTTTATTGGTTACTAATGTGTCCCCCTTTGGAGATAACTTACATGGTTATCAGGAGGGAGTTTGTAGTGGGGGAAAAAATCAAAAGATTCTGATTTAGGACATCCAAATTCTAATCCTCAGCTGAAAAGAATACTGGTTTACCTAGTCAGCAGTGGGACCAGTACCCTCAAAAAATGAGAATCAATTTATTTAAGTATTTGTTTTTTATTTCCCTGTACAACTAAGCTATAACAATAGCAAAATTTTTAAAAAGCCATTTGAAAAATAAAAATTTTATAGTTTCCTTACATTCTTTTTTTTTTTTTTTTTTTTTTTTTTGAGACAGAGAGTCTCACTCTATCACCCAGGCTGGAATGCAGTGGCATGGTCTTGGCTCACTGCAACCTCCGCCTCCTGGGTTCAAGAGATTCTCCTGCCTCAGCCTCCTGAGTAGCTGGGATTACAGGCGCCCACCACCGCACCGGCTAATTTTTGTGTTTTTGGTAAAGACAGTGTTTCACCATGTTGGCCAGGCTGGCCTCAAACTCCTTGCCTCAAGCAATCCACTCGCCTCAGCCTCCCAAAGTGCTGGGATTACAGGCATGAGCCACTGAGCCTGGCCAGTTTCCTTACATTCTTTTAAAAGTTAATATTGTTTTAATTGTAAATGATTTGTGTGTGTGTGTGTGTGTTTAGGGCTTTTAAATTTCATAATTTAACTCTGTCTTTCGCATTTGGCCAGAGATCTAATCTGAAAAGTGAAGAGTTTGAACTAAAATAGCATTATTGTTTTGTTTTGTTCCAAAATATATTCTGCAGGGCCCTGGAGTTACAGGGGGAAGCTCAGAAAGACAAGCTGGTTAGTGGTTCCCTGTGTTAGGGGGTTGGAAATGTAGTCCACTAAGGCAGGCATTATACTGACCTTTATGATTTATTGCATTAATTCTCACAATGTTCAAAGGTACATATTATTACACAGAAGGAAACTAAGTACCTACATTCTTCAACTTAGCCAACTACAGAGTGGTGGGATGGGAATTCGAATTCAGCTTCATGCTTGATCCCAAACACTTAAACACTGTTCAATTCTGGCTCTAGAGACAGTCTGGCCCAACTAGAGACCCCAGGAGTTCCACAGCTGTTATTAGCACCAAAAAGCCATGCACACTGACTGCTCCAGATGTAGCTGGTCCTGACATCACAGAGGTAAAAGAAGAGTCCCTAAGGAATATGAGTCTGTGTACTCCGGGCTCCTGCCCAAGACACACACTGTCTCTTCTGGCTACTCCACCTGAGGACTGTCTGAATCGCCCTGTTGGTGCCATTCACTTCTGTCCCCAGCCCCTGCCTACCTTCCTGCATTCTTTACTTTCTCTTTCTTCTTCAAGCTTTTTGTTTTTCTACTAGTTTTCTCCTGATTTTTAAATGTTTATTTGATTTTAAAAACTAATTTAGTTCTTAATCACATCTACTTTTATATATTATCTTTTCATTTTATTAATTTAGCCTTTTTTCTTATTGGTGTATATATATACCTCTCTCTGTATATATACCTATATATATACTTCTATATATACCTATATATACCTCTATATATACCTATATATACCTCTATAT
Organism: Pongo pygmaeus; assembly: GCF_028885625.2. Lineage (NCBI taxonomy): Eukaryota > Metazoa > Chordata > Mammalia > Primates > Hominidae > Pongo > Pongo pygmaeus. The sequence goes on along the minus strand of NC_072373.2, from coordinate 148,139,366 downwards.
ATACCTATATATGTACCTCTATATATACCTATATATACACCTCTATATATACCTATATATACACCTCTATATACACCTATATATACCTCTATATACACCTATATATACACCCATATATACCTATATATACACCCATATATATACCTGTATATACACCTATATATACACCTATATATACACCCATATATATACCTATATATACACCCATATATATACCTATATATATACACCTATATGTATACCTATATATATACCTATATGTATACCTATATATATACACCTATATATACCTATATATACACCTATATATACCTATATATACACCTATATATACCTATATATACACCTATATATACCTATATATACACCTATATATAGACCTGTATATACACCTATATATACACCTATATGTATACCTATATATACACCTATATACATATATATTTATGTATTAGTCTGTGAGTTTCTTCTTTAATCTCATTGTCTTCTGACCTCAGATGCTTTTTTAAAAATCTCATATAATGTTATTTTTTAGTATCAACCTTTAATTTTTATTGGAATACAAGTTTATTTATATTTAAATTTCTTCTTAATTCTACTTTTTAATTTCCTTCTTTTATTTTTGCCTTTACATTCTTTAAAAAATAAAAAGATCCCTCTGTATTTTATTTTCTATTTTTCTCTGAATCTTCTTTTTCAATAGTCAGTCTGAGGTACGGCCATAAAGATGGTAGCATTGAAAAAGAGTATCCAGCATTTCAGTCCTGCCTGTAGTGCAAGTGTCATGCAAGCCAGGAGGCCACCTGAAGCTTTAGAAGCTATGTAGAAGAAATTCAGAGAGAAGAGCAGAGTGGAGAATAGGACACACACAGGGAGGTGATTTCAAGTCTAGTTTAGTCCTGTGTCATTCACAATGACATTTGTATTATTTTTCTCTAATTCTTTTCTGTTGTCTTGCCCACATCTAACTCGGCAGTAAATTTTTAGCGTTTTATCCCTATTGGGTCTTTTGAAAAGACTTGTCTTAACAATGCTTTCCTTTCCACAGTCATTTAATCAGTTTACATAATATTTAATGAAACTTTATAATTAAAATAGCAGGCCAGGCATGGTGGCTCATGCCTGTAATCCTAACATTTTGAAAGGCAGAGACAGGAGGATTGCTTGAGCCCAGGATTTCAAGACCAGCCTGGGTATAGCATGACCCTGTCCATAGACAGATACATAGATACATAGATAAAATTAGCTGGGCATGGTGGCTCACACCTATGGGCCCAGCTACTTGGGAAGGTGAGGCAAGAGAATAACTTGAGCCCAGGTCAAGGCTGCAGTGAGCCATGGTCACCCCACTGCACTCTAGCCTGGGCAACAGAGTGAGAGCCTGTCTTAACAACAATTACAAAAGCAGGCACAACATTAAAGTTGGTCCCACATCATGGTGAACGAAAGTGGGGATTTATTCTGTCCCTATCCTCAGAGTTATGCTAGAACAATATAGATGTCTCCAGAAGTGGACGACTTTCTGTGTTAATTGTCATCTTACTAGTGTGGCCATTGAAGGAACCCTGGCTTCCAGTTCCAGGAACTCCAATTAAATGCTCTAGGACATTGGACATATATCAACTGCTTTGAGCTTCAGTTATAACAAATCTAAAACAAAACCAACTGCAAACCTTGGATGTGTCTGTTAACTAAAGATGATGTTAATACCTTAAAAGCTCTCCAAACTGATCCCCAGGTTACTAACCAATCTTTTAGAATAGCCTAAGCTTGCTAATCTCTTTTAAATGCACTGACAGCCCTTAGCAGGCTGAGCCCAGCCCACAGACTGCTCACTAGTTTGCTCTTTACTTCTTTCACCATCTAAGTTATATGTCTGCAAGGAGTCAGTTGTATTATTTTTATTTTCACCAAACACATTTATGGTTGTACTGGCTATTCTCATTAAATAATTTAAACAAATATTATATACTGATTAAATGAGTGTAGGGGAAACAAAAAAATAAGCATGAAACACTAGAAATTTGCCGCTAAGTCAGTCATGGAAAAAACCGCTGAAAAGGTTTAGACAAAATAATAATAAAATTCTAGAAAGAATTTGCACTTAGTTCACTCCACAAATATGTGAAGATTTTGGGGTCCTTTTAAAGAAAGAGAAACTAAACATTGTAAGTGTTGCATTCTGGATAGGGTATATGTAAGAAAAACTGTTTCAGACTCTAACCAACAAACCCATGCTTAAAGAAAAACCTTTGACCTTGCATAAACTGACTTATTTGTTTTACCCAGCAATGTCCTATTCACACTGAATAAGAGGTCTTTTGCTGATGGAGAAATCGATTTAATAAAATAAATATACCTTCAGTTAATTATTCAATACAATAATTATAGTATCTAATGTTTTTATCACATATTTAAACATAAAAGTGAAGGTAAAGCAGCAAATCCTTGAATATTTATATCCATCTCATATATTTTTCCCAATGTTAGTGTTCATTTTATATGATAAGATACTCTTGTAAATAATGTAATGAAGTACTGGTATTATGTTTATGGAAACTTTGGATTCACATAGACAGGTTTAAGCCTTTGCTCTCTCTTGGGCAAAGTACTTAACCTCTCTCAAATTGTTTCCTCCTCCGTAAAATTGGAATCAGGCTACCTTGCCAAGGGTTGCTGTGAGGATTAGAAGTAATGTATGTAAAGTGCCTTACTGCAGTGGCTGGCACGTGACAGGCTGTCAGTTGATAGTAGCTTTTTTTTTCTTTAGGAAGATATTGTAACATAAACATCTTGTGACTTTAAGTTTTAGAAAAATAATCAGTCATCAGGACTTCAACTGGATTGTCATTATCTTCCTGAAGCCATGTGGCCAGGATATATCAGTTACACTTCTATGAACAATGCACCTATGGCTACCAGGCCCAGGCCTATCAGGGATGGGCTTCCGACTGTGACTGCGGACTCCTCAGCTTTATGCAGTGATCCAGGTTAAAGAGAGCAAGGGGGGAGCAGGCCTCTGAGTCTCCTTCTGGAATATTAATTCAGCTAATTTAACAAATATATTTATCTTATGCAGAGAAGTGTGGCACTCAGTTTTTCCATTTCCCTATTTTCTCTTTTCCTTCTTTTGCCTTCTCTTTCCTACAAAGCCATAGGCAAGTTTCTTGCTGTACTTATTTGATTGTTTGTTTCATCTTTCTTTCATCTAATAAATATTGATTGAGTATCCACTATGTGTTTCATGTATAAAAATGTGGAACACAGTAATGAAGGATGTCCCTGTCCTTGAATTAATAATGGTAATGACTAACATATATTGATCACTTACTCTGTTAAGCTCTGTCTCTAAACCCTTCATGAACGTTATCTCATTTTTAAAAACCCCAATTCTTTTAACAATCTCACAACATAAATACTATGATTATCTGCCTTTTATAGGGGAGGAAACTGAGGCTTAGCAAAGTATGTAACTTGTTGAAGATTAAAAATCTAGTCCGTGGGGCACCTGAGAGCTTATATTCCTGAGGACCTTATTATGATACGACTGACATGGCTTGAAACAGAAACAGATATTTTAAAAAGATAATTACAGCCCAATAAAGTAACGTCTTCGCTATTAAGAGAGCACAAAGGAGAGGCCGGGCGCAGTGGCTCACGCCTGTAATCCCAGCACTTTGGGAGGCTGAGGTGGGTGGATCACAAGGTCAGGAGATCGAGACCATCCTGACCAACGTGGTGAAACCCTGTCTCTACTAGAAATATAAAAATTAGCTGGGCGTGGTGGCACATGCCTGTAGTCCCAGCTACTCAGGAGGCTGAGGCAGGAGAATCGCTTGAACCCTGGAGGCGGAGGTTGCAGTGAGCTGAGATCGCGCCACTGCCCTCCAACCTGGCAAGATAGCAAGACTGTCTCAAAAATAAAAAAGGGAGAGAATGACTGCCACTGAAAGGAGTACTAAGAAAGGCTTTATTGAGGAAATAGTGTTGGAGCTGGGTTTTGAAGGATAAGTAGAGGTTTTCTAGGCGAATAAAATAGAAAAAAATTTTAGTATTCTAAAATATCGTAAATTATGTGAAAAGCAAGCAGGTGTGGCAAAGCATTAGATAATCTGAAGGAGAAGTACAGTGTGGTTTGAACAATATAGTGTGTCTGATAGACTGTGGTGGACCAAAAAAGCCTGAGAGATAGATTGAGGCCAAATTGAGAGAGGCCTTGAACATCCCTTGAGTTCTGGAACTGATGTCTGCCATTTTATACCCACTGGCAGAAAGAGGGAAGGGAAATAGGTATTAATGTTTAGTGAGTTCTCTTAAGTGCCAGGTATTATACTTCGTGTCTCATTTATATTATTAATAATATTTCATTTAATATAATGAAATAGTTCTCACAGCCGTACAAGGAAGTAGGCTCCAATCATCATCATCATTACTCAGAATATGCAAATTATAAAGGTAACATTCACTGGATTTTCACAAAATGAACATACTAGTGTAACTAGCAGCCAGATTGGAAAACAGAATACGGAACCCCAGAAGCTACCTTGGGTCCTCTTCTAGTCATTACACCTCCAAGAGTAGCACTACCTGACTACTAACCCTGTAGTTTACCGTTGCCTATTTTTGAACTATGGAAGTAGATATTGCACTTATAAGATTCAAAATATTATATTGGATAATATTTTATGTATAGTGTATTTTCTTCAGTGTAATGCTTGTGAAATTCATTCATGCAGGCATATGCAGTTGGAGTTCACTCCTTTTCCTTGTGGTATAATATTCCACGGATGACTACATCATACACTATTTATCCAGCCTTGAAGACCTTATTATTATCTCCCTTTCAAAAATGACAAAACCAAAACTTGGATAGGCTAAAAAGCTAGTTTTAAATCACAGAACTAGAGAGTGGCTGAACTAAGACTGGTCTAATATCATATTATTCTAAAGGCTAAACAGCAATATAAGATGTGGTTTGAATCACTTAATCTCTAGTCAACAATAATTTATTTAGTGCTTGCTCAATAAATTACACAATAATTTATTGTGTTCCAAGAACCTTTCTAGCTTCCAAGAGCATAATAAGAAACAAAGCATATTCTCTGCCCTGTTGAGAAACATTCAGACATACAAAAAGATAACTTAAGTTCTCAATAAGTGCTATGAGGAAGATACTCATAAACATGCATGGAAGACTGACTTTGTAGAGGGTCCTGTTCTGTTCTGAGTACTTTACCTGTATTACTTCATGTAATTCTCAAAATGAACCCTGTGGTCCTTATTTTACAAAGGAAGGGCCGAAGCGTGGAGACTTGAAGTACCCAGCCTTATGTCCCACGGATAGGAAAGAGAGGAGCCAGGTTCCAATCAGGACAGTGAGGCTGCGGGCCCTGCGCATACGACCACACCTTTATGAAGGGTAAAATAATTTGTGAAGGGTAAAGGGATATGGAATGAGAGGCAGATTGTTAGGAAAGGCCTCCACGAGGCGGGAATGTTTGAGCTGGAGACCCAAATAGTAAAGAGGAGGTATTTATTCAAAGATCTGGAGAGAGAATGACCCAAACATAAGAAGCAGCAAGTAGAAAGATAAAAACACCCTGAGTCAGATGTGAGCTTGGCAGATTTAAGGATCAGAAGGAGGATAGTGGAGGGAAATGAGGCCTTGGCCAAGTACAGGTTGGGAGCTCTAGAGACATGGGTTTTGGAACACCACCTTTGGCCTACACCAAACGCCATTTCTCTTTCTACATTGTTGTTTTCTGATCAACTGCATTGGTTTCTTATGTGGAATGGGTATAATGATGCACATAAAGGCTTAGAACACTGACAAAGGAAGTCGTACATATTCAAAATTTGGTTTCTTCCTGCTCTGGCTCTTCTCCAATGTCACGCCTACCCTGATGATGGTGGTGAAACCAGGAACAGAATAGGAGGAGGCCAGTGGGTTGTGTAAGAATGTGTTTAACTTATATTTTCTCAGAGTTGCCCATCTGCTATTTTTCACTACTGATCACACATTGCCAGCTGGGGTTTGGAGCTGTCATGAAGGGCATCTCAGGTCAGAATCCTTTTCACATTCATGTGTCAGATGTGACAAGGAGTCAGAGTTAAAAAAAATAGAGGACAGGAATAACAGGAGGCTCAATGAAACTTTACCAGGACACCTCTGAAGTCTGGAACTGTGTTTCCAGGAAAGCCAGAAATCTGTTGGGGTTCCTTTCAGATGAAAAAAAAACAACTGTTCCTGTTTGGGAGTAGTTATTGTTTGTGAGGCAGGATGCTCTACACTGTCTCAAGGTGAGAAAATGTTATGTGCTCCTCGTACTTATGAGCCTGTTCTAATTATATGCCTCCTTGATTATTGTTCTGCAGATTGATTAGAACCATATTCAAGACATTTGTAGATCATGGTTCCTGGACACTTCTATACGTTAGCAAATCAACTATGATTTATCCCCGGAATTATTGGTTAGGGACGGCTTCTTTTTTTCAATGCATGTTCTCCCTAGCTTATAATTTTAATTAGCGCTTGCTCCCAGTTCACACTGAGAATGGGGATGATTGTCACTTCAACACTGATGCACAGCCTTCGCTTGTAATGCAACTTTGACTTTTGCATTCAGATTCCTTAATCAATGCTGGATGGAGGATAAGGGAGACTGCTGAATTAGTTGCAGTGCAATAGGAAATTCAATAGCCTTCAATTTAGGAGGTGAATTTGAATTAGATTACTGCTAGACAAAGCTGGATTTAACAATCCAGGGATCCTTATCCACCACACCCAATTCTGGGTAAAGATCATCCTTCTCTCACATCCCAACCCAATGGCAAGGGACTAGACCTATATGCTGGAGAGGGTCCAGCACACCTGGGGAGACCCTGCTGTCACTCTTCTCTGTTGCTTGCAGCTTCTTGAAAAAGCGAATTGCAGCTATCATTGTTGTGCTATTGTTGCAGCGTTTTCTGATTAGACCGCCTCAGCATCTTTCTTCCTGCCACATAGAGACATCAGATTTTTTCGCTTTTCTTCTTTTACATTGAGGGAGATAAACAGTGGCTTCCTCGGAAGTTCACTATGTTTTGGCTGTGGCAAATGTCTGTGTATGAGGAAAATACAATGACTTCCTGCAAATGTAAAAAAATTGTGAGAAAAACCTGTTTGAATTTCTGATTACCCTCCTTTTACCCAAGATAAGATTGTATTGTTTCTTGAAAGATCTTGTATCTTGAACAAGATAATTATATTCCTTCTAATACTCAAGTAGAATTTCCCCTCTGTGAAATACAAGAGAGGTACCTATTTCAGAAAGATTTAAGTTCAAATTTAATCACGTTGTCTCTGAACTTCGAGTGAAATTTCATTATCATCATCTTGACTCACATTGACTAATATACAAACAGAGCCAATGAGAGTGGAAAAGTAAGAATATACGGGAAAGAAAATAAAGATCTGAGGGGACTTTGACAGAAGTTGGGAATTTTCAAGAATGCAATCCATTCCAGCAAGTTCAAGCTTTTTTTTTTTTTCCCTAAAAATGCAATTGGTATTAAAATACAATATTGCTTGGCAGTGCAAATATGAATATTTAACAATAACAAGTTGACGCAGTTTAAATGTTCCCAGGCCCAGGCTTAACAGAATATTGTAAGGAAGATTTACTTTCATGAAGTGAAAGTAAGTGTTTTAAATGAAGTCGAATATCCTTGAGGATTTTTATCACCCACTAAAGCTTAGAGAGGCCGTTTTATGCTAGAGTTGAGTTTGATTATCAGAAACCAGTATAAACTTTGCCCTAAATAAACAGTTCAGGTAAGGAAAGGATTTTTCCTTAGTAAAATTAATGTTTTGATATTGTTGTATTATGGTTCTAGAGAGAAACAGAACCAGTACAATGTGTGTGGGTGTGTGTGTGTGTGTGTACACACACAGAGAGATTTATTTCATGGAATTGGCTTACAAGATGATGGAGGCTCAGCCAGGTGGGGTGGCTCACACCTGTAATCCCAGCATTTCGGGAGGCTGAGTCGAGTGGATCACTAGAGGTCAGGAGTTCAAGGTCAGCCTGGCCAACATGGTGAAACCCCATCTCTACTAAAAATACAAAAATTAGGCAGGCGTGGTGGTGCGCACACGTAATCCCAGCTATTCTGGAGGCTAAGGCAGGAGAATGGCTTGAATCCAGGGGGTGGAGGTTGCAGTGAGCCCAGATCATGCCACTGTACTCCATCCAGCCTGGGCGACAGAAGAAGACTCCATATCCAAAAACAAACAAACAGAAAAAACCAGGGAGGCTGGCAAGTCCAAAATCTGCAGGGTGGGCAGCAGACTGGAGACCCAGGGGGAACTGAGGCTGCAGTTTAAGTCTGAAGGCCATCAAGGCTGAAGAAATTTTTCTTGCTCCAGAGTCTTTTGTTCTGTTCAGGCTTTCAACTGATTGGATCCGGCACACCACATCATAGAGGGCAATCTATTTCATTCTTTTTCAAAGTCCGCTAATTTAAATGCCCATCTCACCCAAAACACTGTCATAGAAACATCCAGAATAACGTTTCAGTACTTACCTGGGCACTGCAGTCCAGCCAAGTTGACATATAAAATTAATCATCATAGTTGTTGATGACAAGTTTTATTTCTACATTCAGTTTGAGATAGTTTCAAAGGATTATTCCATTGGCTTTTAGGTTTTGCTTTATTTGTTAAATATTTTAAATTTTAGGACTCTTTATATCAGAATCAGTAATAATTGCTGTGTAATGGACTGGGATTTTAGGAGTAAAAAAGTGTTAAAATGTGGATAATTAGGGCTATATGGGTAGGGAGAGCTACTCATAATAAAAAGAGTCCAGCTGCAGGGGTCTCTCTGCTCTTCCCATTCTTCATCGCCTGCATCTGACAATTTGCCAAGCATCAGTTTAATTCTCTTTCCATGAAAGAAGATAAAACTGTTGTTTATTCTTTGCAAAGGCACACTGATAAGTCCTTAAACACATTATTTCAATTCACGCATCTTAAAATCGACCACATCTTTTCCGTTTCTGTTACCACTGCCTTGGTGTGAGTTCCATCATATCAGTTCCTATAGAACGTCCTGCTGCTTCTCCACTCTCCAATACAGACACTGTATTAACACCACATTTATTTGTTTAAAGACTTTGCTCCCCTCTTTCCACTCCCTTGCTTCCCAGTGACAGCAAAATAAAATCTTCATTCTTGATTCTTGGCATTCAAAGCTCTCCAAGGCCTGACCCCATCCCACCTGACCAAACTATTCACAAGCACTTTCTTTTTTCTTTTCTCTTTTCTTCTTTCTTTCCTTTCTTCCCCTTCTTTCTCTTCTTTCCCTCTTTCTTTCTTTTCTTTCTTTCTTTCTCTTTCTTTCTTTTTCTTTCTTTCGTCTTTCTTTCATCTTTCTTTCTTTCTTTTTTTTTTTTGACAGAGTCTCGTTCTGTAGCCCAGACTGGAGTGCAGTGGCGTGATCTTGGCTCACTGGAACCTTAGCCTCCTGGGTTCAAGCGATTCTCCCGCCTCAGATTCCTGGGTAGCTGGAATTACAGGCACCTATCACCACGCCCAGCTAATTTCTGTATTTTTAGTAGATACGGGGTTTCACCATGTTGGCCAGGCTGGTCGCGAACTCCTGACCTCAGGCGATCTGCTCACCTCCGCCTCCCAAAGTGCTGGGCCCTGTTCACGTGCACTTTCCACTACTGTCCACCACTAGGTTTCCAGTCCAGCCGGGCTGTTCAGTGTCTCATTCCAAGCCTTGCTCTTGCATGTTTCCATCTATCTAAATCCCACCCACCATCCTTTCTCTGAAGATTCTCTGATTTCCAGACACCAGGATCTACAATTTGGTGGACTCTTTAAGCAACTGTTATCTGTTTCAGGCATTTTATCCCAGTGTAAATGAAAATTAAATATTTTTATACCTGTATTTCTTGTTTATAATTTTAAACTCCAATAGAATATAATTCTCATTAGGGAATGTAACATGATGGCCTTTTCTCCCCAGTAGCCCTAGTTTCTAACAGTGTTCTTGACACATACTAAGCACACATTAAATGTCCCTATATATTAAATATATGAATGAATGAACATCTGTTTCTGGCAGTGGAGGGCTAGATATCATATATAAAACTCCCACTAAATGCACTTAAAAATGCTAAACAAATATTTTAAGGTGCATTGATGAGCTGGCAAGAAAGTAAAGTAAATAACTAAGAGAAAGATGGAGCCTATAGAAGATAAACTAAGTGAAACACTGAAATCCAAATCTTATTTCTTCCCTCAGGGCATTTACTGAACCTGGAAAATGTGATCTTTGGTTTTCATGGTGTACTGAGGCACAGGAATTAGAAGACCATTTCCAGGGACATCTCCTGAGAATTAATAACTTCAAGTTGGTTTCCATGTGGGTTTTTAACCTCAGATTCATACTGGGAAAATCTCAAGTTTTTAAATGTTTTTAAAAGGGCCTGCTTACATGAAAGAATAGTAAGAAGTTGTCACTTTCTAAATATATAGATGCTGAAACCACTCAAAATACTGAAGGGCTCATCATCTAATATTCAGGCCTTTTTAAAAAAAATGCATCCCGAGTAATAAACCCATCCTCATTTTTATTTCTCTTTCTAAATTCATCCAGTAAAGAAATAACAGAACATTTAAATGACAAGAGTACATTGCATTTGCAATCTGGGAAATACATTATCCGTAAGTATGCATTTTTGTGGGCACAGGGTCAGAAAGAACCATGGTATCAGTGTGTCCTGGAAACTGCTGCTTTTCATGAACCCCATCAAACTAAAACAACAGAGATCCTGTTATTACCTGGTCTTGCTTCAGTCTAGGAGAGCTGTTTCCTAATAATACATATTAGTTCTTGGAATCTGGGCTCGCGCCTGTAATCCCAGCACTTTGGGAGGCTGAAGAGGGCAGATCACTTGAGGTCAGGAGTTCGAGACCAGCCTGGCCAACATTGTGAAACTCCGTCTCTACAAAAAAATAGAAAAATTTGCTGGCGTGGTGTCAGGTGCCTGTAGTCCCAGCTACTTGGGAAGCTGAGGCAGGAGAATTGCTTGAATCAGGGAGGTGGAGATTGCAGTGAGCCGAGATTACACCACTGCACTCAGGCCTGGGCGACAGAGTGAGACTCCGTCTCAAAAAAAAAAAAAAAAAAAGAAAAAAGAAAGAAAATATCAGCCTTCTTTCTTATTAAAAATGTATTTGTTTCAGCTTGGAAGATGAAAAACGTTCTGGAGATGAATGGTGGTGAAGGTTGCACAACGATGTGAATCCACATTGAATGGTTTAATGCCATTGAAATTAACACTAAATTTTACGTCATGTATATTTTACCACAATTTTTTTCTTTCCAACTTTTATTTTAGGTTCGGGGGTATATGTGCAGGTTTGGTACTTGGGGAAATTTTGTGTCATGGGGGTTTGGTGTACAGATTATTTTGTCATTCAAATAATAAGCATAGTACCCGATAGGTAGTTTTTTTGATCCTCATCCTCCTCCCAGCCTCCACCCTCAAGTAGGCCCTGGTGTCTATTGTTCCTTTCTTTGTGCCCAGGCGTACCCAATGTTTAGCTCCCACTTATGAGTGAGAATATGTGGTATTTGGTTTTCTGTTCCTGTGTTAGTTTGCTTAGAAAAATGGCCTCCAGTTCCATCCATGTTGCTGCAAAGTACATGATTTTGTTCTTTTTGATGGCTGCATGGCATTCCATGGTGTATGTATACCACATTTTCATTATTCAGTCCACTTCTGATGGTGTTGATGGGCATCTAGGTTGATTGCATGTCTTTGTTATAGTGAATAGTGCTGCAATGCGCATAAACGTGCCTGTGTCTTTATAGTGGAACAACTTAAATTTCTTTGGATATATGCTCAGCAATGGGATTTCTGGGTCAAATGGTAGTCCTATTTTAAGTCTTTTGAGAAATCTCCACATTGTTTTCCACAGTGGCTGAACTAATTTACATTCCCATCAGTAGTGTATAAGCATTTCTTTTTCTGCACAACCTCGCCAGCATCTGTTATTTTTGACTTCTTTATAGTAGCCATTCTGAATGGTGTGAGGTGGTAACTCATTGTGGTTTTAATTTGCATTTCTCTAATGATTAGTGATGTTGAGCATTTTTTCATATGCTTGTTGGCTATGTGATGTCTTCTTTGAGAATTTTCTATTCATGTCCTTTGTCCCTTTTTTTTAATGGGGTTGTTTGGTTTTTTTGCTTGTTAACTTGTTTAAGTTCTTTATGGATTCAGAATATTAGACTTTTGTCAGATACATAGTTTGCAAATATTTTCTCCCATCTGTAGGCTGTCTGTTTATTCTGTTGACAGTTTCTTTTGCTGTGTAGAAGCTCATTACTTTAATTAAGTCCCATTTGTCAATTTTTGTTTTTGTTGCAATTGTTTTTGGAGTCTTCATCACGAAATCTTTGCCATGGCCATTGTCCAGAATGGTATTTCCTAGATTTTCATCTACGGTTTTTATAGTTTTAGGTTGTATATTTAAGTCTTTAATTTATCTTGAATTGGTTTTTGTATACGGTGAAAGAAAGGGGTCCAGTTTCAATCTTCTGCATTATGGTTAGCCAGTTATCCCAACACCATTAAGTATAGTTTGAAGTCAGGTAGTGTGATGCCTCCAGCTTTGTTTGCTTAGGATTGCTTTGGCTATTCAGGCCCTTTTTTTGTTCCAGATGAATTTCAGAATAGTTTTTTCTAATTCTGTGAAAAATTTCATCTTTAAGACAATTTTAAGAAAGTTATCTAGACTACTTTCCTGTTTATTATAAAATATCAATTATCAATTAAACATTTATTGAACCTATTTACAACTGGTATAAAATAGACCCAGAGACCGATAGAAAATACTTTTTCCCAAATAAGACCCTTGGTCTTTAAGAGGTGTCAGTGTATAAAAAGTAATATCATACAAATGTAGGAAATATGTTGATTTTTGAGAGAAAAATAGAGTCTCAGCTGAAGTGATATGCAAAAAGCAAGCAGGCAAGTAAAAAAATTATGACCATTAAATATTTAAATGTAAAAGTTAAACATTTTAAAGTTAAGAAATATAAAGAAGTTATCTGTATTTGTAGAAAGATCTTATGTTTATGGGAGCAATGAAGGAAAGCATGATATAAATGATTAGATCACATGAAGTCATAAAATTGTACCTAGAAATAATGAAAAAGTACAAAACAAGCAATATCCAATGAATGCATTAAAATATATTCAAGTTTACTGGTATCAAAGAGATGCAAACTATTACCAGGGAGAACTGGTGAGTTAGTAAAACAGGCAATTCCACATCATGGCAAAATGTCTAACTGAAGCAGCCTCGTTACTATTTGTACTAAATTTATCAATAGTGAAACCAGGGTATTCTGTACTGTTTTGACCTTCACTAATTCATGTGGCAAATTTATGGACAAGTTCATGAAAAGATACAGATATAATTAGATTATTAAGACCTACACAGCAAACTCAAAGAAACTGGTATTTATTTAATCTAAGAAAATGATGTGTTTAAAACTGTAAAAGTAGAATTATTATTATATCAAAGGGTACTAATTGGTTTCATTTCTATAGAAGAAAAAATAGGAAGTAGATCTTATATGATAATTTATATTACAGTCAAAGGTGTTTTGGATATTCTCAAACACCAATTTTTTAGTAAGTTAGAAAGATAGTTTGAAAATCTTTTTGGATGATTTAAAAACAAAACAGAACAGATTTTCTATTTCAGATGAATCTGTTTTAGGTTAGAAGCTCCACTGAAAATCTTCCTCAAGGACTCCTTTAGAGTTGTGATTCCAAATCCAGACTTTATACAACGCAGCTTTTAAAAAGCATGTTTTAAATAGATCTCACCGCTGGATAAAACCAGCTTTCATGCTCTTGGCGAAAATATTCTTCTAATGTTATGGGGCTCACTTACACATGGTACTTGATTTGTTGCAAGATCAAGTGAATGGAGCAAGTTATTTGCTCCGCCAAAAGAACTCTCTTTGGGATCTGTGAAAAGTAGGTATTCTCTCAGGGTTTATGTGAAGCAGATTAAATGAGTTAACAGTATGAAAAGGCATAACCCAGAACCTCATATTAGGAGGTACCTCAGCAAGAAGACTTGGCATACTAGCAGAAAATATAATCGAGAATTAGAACATATATATATATATGTGTGTGTGTGTGTGTGTGTGTGTGTGTATGTATGCATATATATTCAATATATATGAATATATCAATATATTCAAAAATGGGCTTACATTAGTGCCACAAATAATAATAACAACAATAATAATACAGATAATGTTTACTGTGTGCCTCACATTTACATAGGCTTCAGTAACCCTGTGAAGGAGGTACCATAATTATCTCTTTCTAAAAAGAAGAAAGTAAGGCACAGCATGGTTAAGAGAAGTGTGGAGATATGAAGTGACTGGGGGGAATCCGGTTGGAAAACAGCCTCAGGACAGATTGTGGGAGATTTAGGACATTGTGATAAAAGTGTGTATTTTACTCTAGGTAGCCTTTGTGAGTTTTTGAGATGAGGAATCACCAATTACAGATGTGCCAGCATTGTACATAGTTCTTATGCCAATGGTGAATAGGGGCTGGGGATGAGAATTTAGTATTGAGATGTTGGAATGGTTCAGATATTAACAAGGAGAGAAGAGTGGGATGGGAAGGAGGCCTTAGTTTGGTAGATTATGGAGGAAGGATTTACAGGGCTTGATTGCTAAGTATATGTCCACAAGAGGGAGAGAGAAGTTGAGGACATTTTCTCTTCATAAATTTAATTTTAAAAAGTAGGATTTCATTTCATGACTGGTATCCACACACAATTGACTATAATTTGTGAAATGTGTTGATTATTCTGGTAGTTAACTTTCATAAGTTTTTAATTTGTTTTTGGGATTTGAAATATCCTGCCAAACCCCCGGGTCTCTCAATATATAAAAAATAAAGCCAAGCACAGTTTGGAATATGTGACTAAATAACAAAGAGATTCAAATCAATTTGGGTAGTTAATGAAATAGATTAGCTCAATAAATATTTCTCGAGTCAAGCAGGTAAGGGACCACTTCTCCCAGATCATTACAGTCAATTATTTTAAAGTTGAGAAATTCTTGGCAACTTTTTTTGAATCTAATCAAAAGTTCAAATGACAAAACCACTAGTCACAGGATTTTGATGCTTGTAATTTCCAAGAAAGTAGAAGAACAGAAGAAATTTGAGAATCAGTACTTCCAAATCTACATAAGAGGAAATGGCACCATACAGATTGGTAGTGTGAACAAATTAATAAGAACCTATCCTCTCGAGTGCACGTTCTTCCAGTCATTCTAGTTATTCTTGGCATCCTGATCTCACAACCCATTCTTCCCTCTCCTCCCATACTAATCTCACCACTCAATTCAATTTTATGCCCTTCATTCAGTTTCTGCTCTCCTTAATTCTGGAGACACCTTAATTTTCCTCTAATTACACACCTTTATGCCTTCTTTCCCTGTGTCTAGAGTGTTTCCCCTGCCTGGATTTGCCAAATGCTTTCCCTTACAGCCTTTAAAGATCTCTTTTATTTTTCCTTCCTCCCTGCAGCCCATCATGACTAAATGTGTGTGATATTGAATCTCTCCTTTATTCTAACGGGCTATTTGCTCACTCCACAAAAACCACAGCTGCTGAACTCAAAACATAATGTAATACTTATTTAGAGTAGGCTTGCTTTTGCTCTAATATCACTCAGGTGGGATAATTCTATTTTGACCACATTAATATTGTGTGGTCTGAAATGTAGGCATGTAGACAATGGAAACTGATTCTATTTGACTCACTTAGAAAAGTGTAAGCATAACACAATGTGACTTGCTGCACTGTTAATGAGTTCTGTTAATGAGCTGATGAGTTTAATGGGTGGGTACCATTTTGTTACACTGATACTAGGAATCAGACTAAGGTGTTGTGTAGAATGGCCATCTTCTGGCTGCATACATATTTGTGTTTTATGGTACGAAGTTTGAACCATGGTCATAAAGGGAAACCCGAGGTCAGCGATTGCAGCAGGAAAAAGGAAAAAGAAGATGAAAATCACATATGTCTTACAAAACTCCTCCTAGTAAGTCTGTCCTCTCGTCCCACTGGGACTGTGACCATTCTCTCCTGGTCGATGTTGCTGTCATTATTTCTCCTCATATGCTCTCTTCTCTGCTTCATTAGCTAATCATAGCGCAGGAGCCGTTCTACCAGCATGCACTGTTTCTTCTAACTCTGCAAGTAAAGCTAACACTCACTGCTTAATCACTTTTGTCTCAACAGGTAAGGATAATAAAACAGTGGGGAAAATGACAAAATTCAGTGCACCATTTTCTATTAAGAGCCATGGACTAACTTTTTCTTTGACATTCAATCACTTACTGTAGCACAGCATGAAACTCAGGCAGGTGCGACCTCAGCATCCTCAGTTCTGACATAGGAATAAGCGGTATCCTCTGGTTCAAAACCTGGGCTTACTGTGCCTGCAGTACTGACTGCGAGATGGCAGCAGAGGATCGAATAAAAAACCTTGGGCCATCTCTTGCAGGACCTCAATTTTTCCCAGTGCAATTGAGGCAAAAATGATGAAATGGAGATCTGGAAGGGACACTTATTGATGCCATTGACTCCAGTGTCTTATTTATAGATTAAGCAACCAAGGCCCATAGGATTGAAATGGCTTTCCCAAAGCCAGGCAGTTGTATTGGCAATTGAGTTATTCTGACTCGTGTGGTAGCTTTTTAAGTTAAGTAGCATCAGTGAACTCTGATAACATTTCAGAATTTGTTTTTATTATATTCCTGTAGATACATTTTTTAAACATAAAACATTAGCAAGCAGTAACCACCTCATATGTGTAAATTAGATTATAGTAGACTTCACCAGTGTTTTTCAATATAAAGCTACCCTTTTTCTAAGACCACTGAACACTACTCTCACCAGCCTTTTTGCAGTTGGATGAAACTCTGTGACTAAAAATGTTGTGTTCCTTCAGAGGTGAGGCAGTGAACATGATGTCTGCATGACTTTTTCTAGCTCTTTCTCTATCCCTTCGTTGTCTAGGGTGGAGGTAACGGACCAAGATACCTGAGAAACAGGATTGAAGCAGCTTGGATCACTTAGTAATCTCACGGATGATTGGTTTGCTCTGGAGAATTGGCTAAAGGAGAAAAAAAGAACTATTATATTTGAAGTAACTGAGTTTTTAGTATAGTTTGTTACTGTTACATGAACATAGCCCATTCTGACTAATGGAAAGAAACTGGTATTTTTCTACATTTTCTATTATTCTCACTCTTTGATATCATTTTGTGCAGACAAGATGTGTTATTATTTATGTCAGATAAATAGTGTTCTGACAGAGATTTCCCTTCATACGTGATTTCTGATCTTTCGTGGCACCCTACTGAATAGATCCTTGGCCGGGATTCTGTGATTCCCCATCAGGCCTGCTTCCCTGTGTGCATGGCTTTCTCTTAGCATGGGTTTTCTGGAAGACAAAACCTGAAGCAAAAGCATAAGTGCTAATACTTTATGGGAGTTCTGTGATCGGCTGACAGCTCAGTTTCTCAGAATATCTTCCGAGAAGCTGAATGAAGCTACTGTGACTCCAAACAGTATGGAAAGTGGAGCAGGAGAAAGAAAAATACATTAAATAGAGATTTATACATTAAATATGCGTTCTTTAGAGATCAATTTTTTAATAAATTTTTTTTTGCTCATGTCATATACGGTTATTCAGAAAATAGGCAGAAATAAGCCAAAAAAGAAAAGAAATTGATATAAATCTGCCTGGGTGTGGCAGCATCTTAGGTCTCAGTGACAACAGAGAATCCCCAGAGCATGAGTTGAGCTGATGTTACCCTGCTGTGCTGAGACCCAGCTCCGTGGTGGGAGGAGCAGCATTTAGCCATTGCTGTAGTCACTCCAGCTAGACAGCGTGGCAAATGAGCAGAACTTCACTAATGCAGAAACCAAACTGGTGAGTTTTATAATTAAAAAAAAAAGACAATAATTCTATAGCACATTTAAGGATTAAAAGATATAATGTTTCTAAAGTGCTTATCATAGGGCCTTGTACAAACTAATAATTGGAAGCCAAAAATTAATCAGGTGATAATATAGCTCGTTAAATGTACATAGGATTTTGCACTTTTACTATCCATGTTCTTTTATTAGATCCCTGAGCAGTAGGAAGGGCAGCTCTCAGTCCTATTTTCCTGGTAAGAAAATAGAGGCATCAGAGGCGTGAAATTACCTTCCCAGGCCACTCAGACCTGGGTGGTCGAACTGAAAGGTCCAGAAAGAGAGGCTGGGTTTCCCCATTACCAATAGGTTCTGTTCTTTTTCTATTACACTACTTTAATGTTTAAGTCACCATAACATTTTCCAGTTATTTAATTGAGAAACAAAAGAGCTAGACAAGCAAAAAATGAAAAACAAAAACAAACAAAACAACTCCTCCCAAACTCCAAAGACGAAAGACAAAAATAAAAAGCCCAACAACAAAATAAAACAAAAAAGCAGAACCAACATGACTGCTATGCTAACATGCACTCTTTTACTCAAAACCTAGACTTTTGGTAGCCATAAGGCACCAGGAGCTGAACTCTCCTAAAAAGAAAGAATTCATTGATTCCTCTTATAGCTTGAAGAGCAGTTGAACTATCAATTCATATCTGATATATAAGGTTGATGTGTCTGAATAGATTAATAAAGTAAATATTGTGGAAAAGTAAAATTCAGATTTACTCTCCAGTCAGTTTTTCATGAAAAAGATCAAACAGAAATCAGTAACTACTTTTTTTGAGCAATTAAACAAATGAAAATCTTGGGATCTGACAAAAAGATTTGATAAGAATTCTGGTACTATGGATATTTCTATAGAGATCAATTTTTTCATAAATTTTTTTTGCTTATGTCATATACGGTTATACAGAAAATAGGCAGAAATAAGCCAAAAAAGAAAAGAAATTGATATAAATCTCAATAGCTAGAATTAAACACCTCTAAATCAATTTTGTCTCCTCCCCACCTTCCTTCCTTTCTCTTTGTTCTCTTCCCCCTTCCTCCCCTTCACTCCGCCCTCTATCTCTTCCTTTTTCCCCCTTTTCTCTTCCCCAAATGAAAATCTGTTTTTAACTGGCTTTTTATACTCAACATTATAGATAAGATAATATTTTGAATTTAGGCAAAAATTTCATTTATAAATTTATAAGTTTATAAATTTTCTACTGCTTTAGGAATTTTGGCTAGTAATTCTCAGAACATTTCTAAATAGAAGATTATGACTTACCAGTTGTACAACCTACATTTAGGGCTTGTTTTGCCCAAGGTCACATAGTCTGATATCCTAAGAACATGGTTGAGTTGGCTCATACAGTGGAATCATCAGTTCAGTTGACAGCACCTCATCTGCACTGCTCAGGGAGTGACACAGAGTACTGGCCCGCCGTAGTCACATACCATTAGGAATTACCCCAGGGATTTGTATTCTTTGAAGATTAAACGTTCATTTGTCCAATCACAGTATTGTAAAGTTGCAGGTATGTTATCTTCCGAATTTCAGAGGTATTGAGACTACTCCTAAAATCTATTGAACATGCTCATAAAAAAAATCACACACTTAGAAGATTTTGTCAGCAGAAACCATCAACCCTGAAGAAAAGAAATGATTTAAGAAAAATCCCCTGATTTAAAAAGTGACCCCTAGAATAAGTTTGGAGTAATACATTGGCTACTTTGTTTTTATAACTGTGCCATTCTGTCCACGGTCTGTGTGGACAAGTAGCATCAAAAGAGAGCAGCTCTTTCATTGCAAAGGTGCAGAGGTGTAATTTATGACTCCTTTGCGGACACACTGGGGACCCGGACATCATTTCACTTTCAGCTACTAGCATGCGGGAAAAGCAAAGGAGAAGTATTAATGTGATACATCATTGCCTTTGGAAATTAGGAAAATAATTAAATTCCTTGCCGATTCCCATTAACACAGTTTGCCATTTGCTATAACAATCCAGCCCCGACACGCACCTTGGAGTGATTACAAAAGACACAATGAAGAACCCCAAAACTTGAGGCAAAAATTTCCTAAAGTGTGACCTGGGTGTGCTATGAGTAGCCCAGCAATATTTTTGATGGCTCCCACCGAATACCACTTAATGGTTGCAAACTGCAAATATGAATTGCATTTGAATTTTGTCTAATCAATTCAATATATCAATCAGCCATATTGTTAAAAAAAGAAATTTGGTTGAACAATTTTGTCAATTCCGTCAAAATGATCAAACTAGTTGTAAATATAACCATGATCAGGGGCATGTTTCTTCAGGCTCTTGTGCAGTTTCTGTTGGGGAAAGCCAATTCAAGAAGCATTTACCAAGTGCCTACTATGTGTCAGGCACACAGTAGCACTACTTGTAGTAGAAGTGTGTATGTAACACATTATCTTTCCTCAAGGAACTTTCAATTAATATTTAACAGAGGTATTACAAAATAGTTGTGAAGAATACATTTCAAGACAAGTCCCAGACAAGTAGGAATGTTGGAGGAATTTGGAAGCAGGTGAGAACAGGTTTTGTGAAGTGGTCAGAAACACCTTATCAAAAGAGCAAACCCTGGGTAGTAATTGGGTTGGTCCTTAAATTACAACTATAGTTCAGAGGGAAAAAGAAATGGCAATGGAGAATGGAGGCAGAGCAAATGGTCCAGTGAAAAAACAAGAGAGAGCAAGACATTTGTTAGTTGCCTCGATTAACTTATCAAATATTTATTGAGCGATCTATATGTGCCTTCCATTCTGCCAGGTGCTGGAGAGATGAGGTCAACAGGACAGACATCATTTCTTGTGGAGATATTAGGTAACCTTGAGGAAGTCATGCTGGCTGCCAAGGAGAATGAGATGAAGTTGGAAAACAAAAGGAAAGTCAAGAAAACTCATATAATATATCTCATATTATATTTCATCTTTTCATCCACAACCAGGTAATGAACACCTGTGTGGTTTATAAAAGCAAGTCAATGTTAACACTGGCAGCAGACCTACCTCACTAGGATACGGCAATGAGCTTACGTGGAACATATGACTTAGGGTGGGACATATGGCACTGTGATCTTGTGTGAATTGGTTCTCTGAACAGCAGGCAAGCCTGGTGCGGTGGCTTACGCCTGTAATCCCAACACTTTGGGAGGCCGAGGTGGGCAGATCACTTGAGGTCAGGAGTTTGAGACTAGCCTGGCCAACATGGTGAGACCCCGCCTTCACTAAAAATACAAAAAATTAGCCTGGCATGGTGGTGCATGCCTGTAATCCCAGCTACTCGGGAAGTTGAGGCAGGAGAATTGCTTGAACCAGAGAGGCAGAGGTTTCAGTGAGCCAAGATTGCACCACTGCATTCCAGCCTGGGCAACAAAGCAAGACTCTGTCTCAAAAAAAAAAAAAAAAAAAGAAAAAAAAAACCAACCAGATAGGTCCCACTCAAGGGCTGTAATGGTGGTGAAACTGAAGGGAAAAGGGGATTATTTGAACTACTAGGCACTAGGCACTGTGATAAATGTTTCACTCCCACAGCAATCTAATTATTAATATTATTGCAACAATACTGTTATTTCCATTAGATGGACAAAGAGACCAAATCTTAGATTCAGTTGCTTCTCCAAGAACATACAACTAGTTAAATGGAGAAGCCAAACCTGTAACTCAAATACAATTTCTCTGCTCTTTTAGCTACTGATGTGGTTTGGCTCTGTCCCCATCCAAATCTCATCTCAAATTATAATCCGAATTGTAATCCTCACGTGTCGAGGGAGGGACCAGGTGGGAGATAATTGATTCGTGGGGGTGGTTCTCCCATGCTATTCTTGTGATAGTGAGTGAGTTCTCATGAGATCTGGTTGTTTAATAAGTGTCTGGCACTTCCTTCTTCACTTTCCTTCTTGCCTGCTGCCATGTAAGATGTGCCTTGCTTCCCCTTTGCCTCCTCTCATGATTGCAAGTTTCCTGAGGCTTCACCAGCCATGTAGAACTGTGAGTCAGTTAAACCTCCCTTCTTTAAAAATTACCCTGTCTCGGGGTCAGGCGCTGGGGCTCACACCGGTAATCTTAGCACTTTGGGAGGCTGAGGCAGGTAGACCACCTGAGGTCAGGAGTTCAAGAGCAGCCTGGCCTTCATGGTGAAGCCCTGTCTCTACTAAAAATACAAAAATTTAGCCTGGTGTTGCTGATGCATGCCTGTAATCCTAGCTACTCTGGAGGCTGAGGCAGGAGAATCACTTGAACCTGGAGGCAGAGGGGTTGCAGTAAGCTGAGACTGGACCACTGCGCTCCAGCCTGGGCAATGGAACAAGACTCTGTCTCAAAAATAAATAAATAAATCAATAAATAATAATAAAAAATAAAAAATTACCCAATCTCAGGTAGTATATTTATAACAGTGTGAAAATGGACTAATACACCTACCCATGATTGCTATACTTCTATATTGCTATTGGGAAAAATAAGGGTGTTAGGATCAGAAGCCATTTTAAGAAGAAATATAATGAATTTAGCAATGAAATTTAGAATTCTATTCTCCATTCTCAGATATAAACTTGCAGTGTAAGAGATCTGGGTTAATAATAATAGAGATGTAAGAAGAAATAAAAAGAAAAATTAAAGAAAGACAACCCTAAGGGTAGTAATAATTAAATTTTAACAAGAAAGGCCTATGTAGACAGAAACCAATTACATTAAGCAAAATATACTTGTGTCTTTTGAAAGGATTTCAGAAGTATGAATTTGGCTTTGAACAAAACCGTAGTGGGGGCTACTGTTTTTTGAGTCTTCTTCCATTGGTAGAAGCCATATGTAGTAGGCATAGTAGTGGTCCCCCAAAGATGTCCATGTCCTAATCCCCCAAATCTGTGTCTATGTTAATTTACACAACAAAGGAGGCTTTGCAGATGGGGCTAAGGTGGAGATCTTGAGATGGGGAGCTTATCCTGGATTATTTGGGTAGACCCAATGCAATCACAAGGATCCTTACAAAAAGGCAGCAGAAGGGTCAAAGTCAGAGGTGGCAATGTTTCAATAGGAACAGAGGGAGTGAAGGGGGTAAGATGAACTAAGGAATGTGGGTAAACTCTAAAAGCTAAAAAAAACAAGGCACACTATTCTTCCCTAGAGCCTTCAGAAGAAACACAGCACATATCAACCCATTTTAGATCTCTAAGCTCTAAGACTGTAAGATAATATATTTGTACTGTTTTTAGCCATTAAGTTTGTGGTGATTTGTGACAGTGGCAATAGGAAACTAATTCACTGTAAGAAATACTTGGTAATAATCAGTGAATTTGGGGCTGCAGTGACTTCTGACATCAATACCTGGAGCTGGGCTACACTTCACAGATTAAGGGCACAGTCCTCCATGAGGCTAACCTCACTTCACCCACAAGCTAGGGTTCCACAGACCACCCTCACTTCTTTCCAACTGGCTACAAAGTCAGGGGTTCCCACGAATCCTCTAGACTCAATAATTCACTAAAGTAATCTACAGAACTCAGGAAAGTGCTATACTTGTGATTCCAGTTTTATTAGGGTGAAGGGATACATACCAGCACCAGCCAAAGGGAGAGACGCATGCATCACTGCAGGTGAGGTCTAGGAGAGTCCCAGACTGGAAGTTTCTGTTGTCCTGTCTCTGAGGAGTAAGGATACATTAACCTCCTATATAGGCATACTGAAACTTGGTTTATATCAGCAAGATTAATTCTTCAGCTGGGAGCTCACTGATCTGCCAGCCTTGGCTCTGATTGGCTAAGTGCTCAGAAGGAAATAGATGAAGAATAAAATTGTTGGTAGCCATGGCATGGGCAGATAGGGATTGCCTTTACCAGTTCTCCATCTTATGGATCAGTTCTCAATCTTGTCCTGAGATATAAAATAAAATGCAGTAAAATCTTCCAGTGGTAAGTTACCTAAGTGAAAAGGGTTGAAACTCTCCCTTGTATTTTGCCTGCTTCAAGTGCATGAAAAAATCTTAAATTGGAGTAAACATGGTAGGTTTTTTTGCCAATGAGCATTTGTTATTTGAAAAGGTGATACTCAACACATTGTCCCAGAACAATGGAGGCCTTCTGATTTCTGACAGAAGCCCAGACTTATGGAAAAACAAAACAAATAAGAAACTCAAAAAACCTCTTAAATCAACCTAATAAAAGAAGGATGTTTTCAAGGCAGACAGGAGAAACAAGAGAGGGAGGACATGACAGTTGATGGTGAAGCTTCCATAACAAGAGACATATGTAGTTAGTAAAACTCCTAAGAAACTAGTGGTAATCGATGCCCCAGGACATCAGCAGTGTGACACTGGGTCTTCCCCAACAAAACTATAACATATGGAAGTTAAAGGTCACTCTTTCCAGAGCTTTATCATCCCAGTCAAATGGTCACTGTGAATGGGACTTTGAAATGCCACCAATAACTCAGAGTGTTCTAGTCCCCTTCCCCTGCAGTAACAGTACAGAAGAGCCATTTAATGATGGGCAGTATGTGAAGAGAAAGCTTCGGAAGGTGACTTTAACAGATTGAATGATGCCCCACCCCAAAAAGATATGTCTGTGTTCTAATCCCATGAGCCCGTGAATGTGACCTTATTTGGGAAAAGGATCTTTGCAGATGTAATTAAGATAAGGATCTTGAGATGAGATCATCCTGGATTATCCCAGTGGGCTCTAAATCCAATGACAAGTGTCGTTATAAGAGACACAGGAGAGATGCACAGAGAAGAGCAGGCCACATGAAGACGGAGGCTGAGACTGGAGTGATGCAGCCACAGACCAAGGAATGCTTCCAGCCATCAGAAGCTGGAAGCGGCAAGGAAGGATACCCCCTTAGAGCCTTCAAGGTGAGCATGACCTTGCTAACATCCTGATTTCAGACTTCTGTCCTCCAGAAACGCGACAGAATGACTTTCTATTCTTTTAAGCCACTGTTTGTACTAACTTGTTACGGCCGCCCTACAAACTAATATGGCGACCATGTAAATACATAAAGAAAAGTGGTTTTGGAGGGAGGAGCCAAGATGGCCAAATAGGAACATCTCTGGTCTACAGCTCCCAGCGTGAGGGATGCAGAAGACGGGTGATTTCTACATTTCCATCTGAGGTACCGTGTTCATCTCACTAGGGAGTGCCAGACAGTGGGTGCAGGTCAGTGGGTGAGTGCACCGTGCGCCAGCCGAAACAGGGGCAAGGCATTGCCTCACTCGGGAAGCGCAAGGGGTCAGGGAGTTCCCTTTCCAGGGGTGACAGACGGCACCTGGAAAATCGGGCCACTCCCACCCGAATACTGTGCTTTTCCGACAGGCTTAGGAAACGGTGCACCAGGAGACTGTGGCCCGCACCTGGCTCAGAGGGTCCTACGCCCACGGAGTCTCGCTGATTGCTAGCACAGCAGTCTGAGATCAAACAGCAAGTCGGCAGCGAGGCTGGGGGAGGGGCGCCCGCCATTGCCCAGGCTCCCTTAGGTAAACAAAGCAGCCAGGAAGCTTGAACTGGGTGGAGCCCACCACAGCTCAAGGAGGCCTGCCTGCCTCTGTAGGCTCCACCTCTGGGGGCAGGGCACAGACAAACAAAAAGACAGCAGTAACCTCTGCAGACTTAAATGTCCCTGTCTGACAGCTTTGAGGAGAGCAGTGGTTCTCCCAGCATGCAGCTGGAGATCTGAGAACGGGCAGACTGCCTCCTCAAGTGGGTCCCTGACCCCTGACCCCCGAGCAGCCTAACTGGGAGGCACCCCCCAGCAGGGGCAGACTGACACCTCACACGGCCGGCCAGGTACTCCAACAGACTTGCAGCTGAGGGTCCTGTCTGTTAGAAGGAAAACTAACAGAAAGGACATCCACACCAAAAACCCATCTGTACATCACCATCATCAAAGACCAAAAGTAGATAAAACCACAAAGATGGGGAAAAAACAGCAGAAAAACTGGAAACTCTAAAAAGCAGAATACTTCTCCTCCTCCAAAGGAACGCAGTTCCTCACCAGCAACGGAACAAAGCTGGATGGAGAATGACTTTGACGAGCAGAGAGAAGAAGGCTTCAGACGATCAAATTACTCCGAGCTACGGGAGGATATTCAAACCAAAGGCAAAGAAGTTGAAAACTTTGAAAAAAATTTAGAAGAATGTATAACTAGAATAACCAATACAGAGAAGTGCTTAAAGGAGCTGATGGAGCTGAAAACCAAGGCTCGAGAACTACATGAAGAATGCAGAAGCCTCAGGAGCCGATGCGATCAAATGGAAGAAAGGGTATCAGCCCTGGAAGATGAAATGAATGAAATGAAGCAAGAAGGGAAGTTTAGAGAAAAAAGAATAAAAAGAAATGAGCAAAGCCTCCAAGAAATGTGGGACTATGTGAAAAAACCAAATCTACGTCTGATTGGTGTACCTGAAAGTGACGAGGAGAATGGAACCAAGCTGGAAAACACTCTGCAGGATATTATCCAGGAGAACTTCCCCAATCTAGCAAGGCAGGCCAACATTCAGATTCAGGAAATACAGAGAACGCCACAAAGATACTCCTCGAGAAGAGCAACTCCAAGACACATAATTGTCAGATTCACCAAAGTTGAAATGAAGGAAAAAATGTTAAGGGCAGCCAGAGAGAAAGGTCGGGTTACCATCAAAGGGAAGCCCATCAGACTAACAGCGGATCTCTCGGCAGAAACCCTACAAGCCAGAAGAGAGTGGGGGCCAATATTCAACATTCTTAAAGAAAAGAATTTTCAACCCAGAATTTCATATCCAGCCAAACTAAGCTTCATAAGTGAAGGAGAAATAAAATCCTTTACAGACAAGCAAATGCTGAGACATTTTGTCACCACCAGGCCTGCCCTAAAAGAGCTCCTGAAGGAAGTGCTAAACATGGAAAGGCACAACCGGTACCAGCCACTGCAAAATCATGCCAAAATGTAAAGACCATCAAGACTAGGAAGAGACTGCATCAACTAACGAGCAAAATAACCAGCTAACATCATAATGACAGGATCAAATTCACACATAACAATATTAACTTTAAATGTAAATGGACTAAATGCTCCAATTAAAAGACACAGACTGGCAAAATGGATAAAGACTCAAGTCCCATCAGTGTGCTGTATTCAGGAAACCCATCTCACGTGCAGAGACACACATAGGCTCCAAATAAAAGGATGGAGGAAGATCTACCAAGCAAATGTAAAACAAAAAAAGGCAGGGGTTGCAATCCTAGTCTCTGATAAAACAGACTTTAAACCAACAAAGATCAAAAGAGACAAAGAAGGCCATTACATAATGGTAAAGGGATTAATTCAACAAGAAGAGCTAACTATCCTAAATATATATGCACCCAATACAGGAGCACCCAGATTCATAAAGCAAGTCCTGAGTGACCTACAAAGAGACTTAGACTCCCACACATTAATAGTGGGAGACTTTAACACCGCACTGTCAACATTAGACAGATCAACGAGACAGAAAGTCAACAAGGATACCCAGGAATTGAACTCAGCTCTGCACCAAGTGGACCTAATAGACATCTACAGAACTCTCCACCCCAAATCAACAGAATATACATTTTTTTCAGCACCACACCACACCTATTCCAAAATTGACCACATACTTGGAAGTAAAGCTCTCCTCAATAAATGTAAAAGAACAGAAATTGTAACAAACTATCTCTCAGATCACAGTGCAATCAAGCTAGAACTCAGGATTAAGAATCTCACTCCAAACCACTCAACTACATGGAAACTGAACAACCTGCTCCTGAATGACTACTGGGTACATAACGAAATGAAGGCAGAAATAAAGATGTTCTTTGAAACCAACGAGAACCAAGACACAACATACCAGAATCTCTGGGACACATTCAAAGCAGTGTGTAGAGGGAAATTTATAGCACTAAATGCCCATAAGAGAAAGCAGGAAAGATCCAAAATTGACACCCTAACATCACAATGAAAAGAACTAGAAAAGCAAGAGCAAACACATTCAAAAGCTAGCAGAAGGCAAGAAATAACTAAAATCAGAGCAGAACTGAAGGAAACAGAGACACAAAAAACCCTTCAAAAAATTAATGAATCCAGGAGCTGGTTTTTTGAAAGAATCAACAAAATTGATAGACCGCTAGCAAGATTAATAAAGAAAAAAAGAGAGAAGAATCAAATAGATGCAATAAAAAATGATAAAGGGGATATCACCACCGATCCCACAGAAATACAAACTACCATCAGAGAATACTACAAACACCTCTAAACAAATAAACTAGAAAATCTAGAAGAAATGGATAAATTCCTCAACACATACACCCTCCCAAGACTAAACCAGGAAGAAGTTGAATCTCTGAATAGACCAATAACAGGAGCTGAAATTGTGGCAATAATCAATAGCTTACCAACCAAAAAAAGTCCAGGACCAGATGGATTCACAGCCGAATTCTACCAGAGGTACAAGGAGGAACTGGTACCATTCCTTCTGATACTATTCCAATCAATAGAAAAAGAGGGAATCCTCCCTAACTCATTTTATGAGGCCAGCATCATCCTGATACCAAAGCCGGGCAGAGACACAACCAAAAAAGAGAATTTTCGACCAATATCCTTGATGACGATTGATGCAAAAATCCTCAATAAAATACTGGCAAACAGAATCCAGCAGCACATCCAAAAGCTTATCCACCATGATCAAGTGGGCTTCATCCCTGGGATGCAAGGCTGGTTCAATATACGCAAATCAATAAATGTAATCCAGCATATAAACAGAACCAAAGACAAAAACCACATGATTATCTCAATAGATGCGGAAAAGGCCTTTGACAAAATTCAACAACCCTTCATGCTAAAAACTCTCAATAAATTAGGTATTGATGGGACGTATCTCAAAATAATAAGAGCTATCTATGACAAACCCACAGCCAATATCATACTGAATGGGCAAAAACTGGAATCATTCCCTTTGAAAACTGGCACAAGACAGGGATGCCCTCTCTCACCACTTCTATTCAACATAGTGTTGGAAGTTCTGGCCAGGGCAATTAGGCAGGAGAAGGAAATAAAGGGCATTCAATTAGGAAAAGAGGAAGTCAAATTGTCCCTGTTTGCAGACGACATGATTGTATATCTAGAAAACCCCATTGTCTCAGCCCAAAATCTCCTTAAGCTGATAAGCAACTTCAGCAAAGTCTCAGGATACAAAATCAATGTACAAAAATCACAAGCATTCTTATACACCAATAACGGACAAACAGAGAGCCAAATCATGAGTGAACTCCCATTCACAATTGCTTCAAAGAGAATAAAATACCTAGGAATCCAACTTACAAGGGATGTGAAGGACCTCTTCAAGGAGAACTACAAACCACTGCTCAAGGAAATAAAAGAAGATACAAACAAATGGAAGAACATTCCATGCTCATGGGTAGGAAGAATCAATATCGTGAAAATGGCCATACTTCCCAAGGTAATTTACAGGTTCAATGCCATCCCCATCAAGCTACCAATGACTTTCTTCACAGAATTGGAAAAAACTACTTTAAAGTTCATATGGAACCAAAAAAGAGCCCGCATCACCAAGTCAATCCTAAGCCAAAAGAACAAAGCTGGAGGCATCACACTACCTGACTTCAAACTATACTACAAGGCTACAGTAACCAAAACAGCATGGTACTGGTACCAAAACAGAGATATAGATCAATGGAACAGAACAGAGCCGTCAGAAATAATGCCACATATCTACAACTATCTGATCTTTGACAAACCTGAGAAAAACAAGAAATGGGGAAAGGATTCCCTATTTAATAAATGGTGCTGGGAAAACTGGCTAGCCATATGGAGAAAGCTGAAAGCGGATCCCTTCCTTACACCTTATACAAAAATCAATTCAAGATGGATTAAAGACTTAAATGTTAGACCTAAAACCATAAAAACCCTAGAAGAAAACCTACGCATTACCATTCAGGACATAGGCATGGGCAAGGACTTCATGTCTAAAACACCAAAAGCAATGGCAACAAAAGCCAAAATTGACAAATGGGATCTAATTAAACTAAAGAGCTTCTGCACAGCAAAAGAAACTACCATCAGAGTGAACAGGCAACCTACAAAATGGGAGAAAATTTTCGCAACCTACTCATCTGACAAAGGGCTAATATCCAGAATCTACAATGAACTCAAACAAATTTACAAGAAAAAAACAAAGAACCCCATCAAAAAGTGGACAAAGGACATGAACAGACACTTCTCAAAAGAAGACATTTATGGGGCCAAAAAACACATGAAAAAATGCTCACCATCACTGGCCATCAGAGAAATGCAAATCAAAACCACAATGAGATACCATCTCACACCAGTTAGAATGGCAATCATTAAAAAGTCAGGAAACAACAGGTGCTGGAGAGGATGTGGAGAAATAGGAACACTTTTACAATGTTGGTGGGACTGTAAACTAGTTCAACCCTTGTGGAAGTCAGTGTGGCGATTCCTCAGGGATCTAGAACTAGAAATTCCATTCGACCCAGCCATCCCATTACTGGGTATATACCCAAAGGACTATAAATCATGCTGCTATAAAGACACATGCACACGTATGTTTATTGCGGCATTATTCACAATAGCAAAGACTTGGAACCAACACAAATGTCCAACAATGATAGACTGGATTAAGAAAATGTGGCACATATACACCATGGAATACTATGCAGCCATAAAAAATGATGAGTTCTTGTCCTTTGTAGGGACATGGATGAAATTGGAAATCATCATTCTCAGTAAACTATCATAAGAACAAAAAACCAAACACCGCATATTCTCACTCATAGGTGGGAATTGAACAATGAGAACACATGGACACAGGAAGGGGAACATCACACTTCGGGGACTGTTGCGGGGTGGGGGGAGGGGGAGAGATAGCATTGGGAGATATACCTAATGCTAGATGACGAGTTGGTGGGTGCAGCGCACCAGCATGGCACATGTATACATATGTAACTTACCTGCACATTGCGCACATGTACCATAAAACCTAAAGTATAATAATAATAATAATAAAAAAAAAAATTAAAAAAAAAGAAAAGTGGTTTTGAAATTTTTCCCCTTCGTTATAAAACACGTTAATTAATTCACTTTCATGGATTTCTGCTGGCAGTTACTCTTTCAGTTCTAACAACTAACTATTCAGATTACAGTCATTACCACAAAGAGCAAAATGTGCTATCAAAAATGAAAAGTTACAATAATAAGACAAGAACAATAAATCTATTGTTTAGTTAGTACTCCACAGGATGTTATCTTTATAATGTCTTTAAAGAGCCACACGAAAATCTTGAGCTGGTTTGAATTTACTTTGTAAATACACATATCTTTTAAATGCAGAATGAAGGAACAGAATTATTGGTATACCAGTCAATAATCAACCTTGAAACCAAAAGTAATATTTAAAGTTTGTTAAAAATAAAGCTTTAAAATTCACAATTAATATCAACCATAAATATGTGAACCAAAAATAAGTACAAATTTCACAGTTATTCAATAAGCTCAAAGTAAAACATTAACCTGAATAATTAATGCTGCCAGGAGTATGTGGGTTATTTTGGTAGCCCAAATTACTCAAATTTATTATCTACTTGAGCTATGCTTCTTTTCTGACTTCCTCTACTTTTCTGTTGATTAATTATTTTTTCCATTTTAACATAAGCAGTAATTTCCTTCCGTCTTCCAAATCTTTGTTAAATGTCATGGATAAGAGTTTACCAGCTACTCTCTAGGGCAGCATCAGAACAGTGCCATGCTCTTGAGTTATCTTGTCAATTTCAGGTCCTTCCATGCTATGCAGCTGGCTAAAAACCACTAAGTCTATATGTACAAGAGGAGAGGTAGATCAAGTCAGTGAATACTCTTTATTTTCACATAGTGTACTTTTTTTTAGGAAACAACAATTTATATCATATTTTAAAATTTGCATTAAAACCTAGGTTTCATTTTTTTGATAATGTGTGTACCTCAGTGTAGAGGTTTATGATGGTTAATTTTAGGTGTCAACTTGACTGGATTAAAGGATACCTAGAGAGCTGGTAAAACATCATTTCTGGGTGTATCTGTGTATTAATTTTCACACTGCTATGAAGAAATACCCGAGATGAGGCAATTTATAAAAGGAAAGAGGTTTAATTAACTCACAGTTTCGCATGGCTTGGGAGGCCTCAGGAAACTTACAATCATAGAGGAAGGTACCTCTTCACAGGGCAGCAGGAGAGAGAAGAGCAAGCAAAAGCAGGGAAAACTGCCTTATAATACCATCATATCATGAGAACTCACTCACTATCACAAGAACAGCATGGGGGAACCGCCCCCATGGTTTAATCACCTCCCTCCAGGTCTCTCTGTAGACATGTGAGTTGGTGCACTGAGTGGGCAAGATCTGCCTTCGATGGGGGTGAGCACCATCAAACTGGTTGGGGGCCCAGGTAGAACAAAAAGGCAGAAGAAAAGCGAAGTTGCTTTCTCTCTGTCTCCTGGAACTGGGACATTCTTCTTCTCCTGCCCTTGGACATCGTAACCCCAGGACTTTGTTCTTCAGACTGTAAGGCTGATACTGGCATTCACCCTGTTTCTCAGGCCTTTGATCTTGGACTGAGAATCATGTTATTGGCTTCCCTGGTTCTAAGGCCTTCAGACTTGAACTGAGCCATGCTACTGGCATCCCAGGGTCTTCAGCTTACAGACAGCCTGCTGTTGTGGGACTTCTCAGCCTCCTTAATCCGTGAGCTGATTCTCCTAATAAATCTCCTTTCATGTCTGTCTCTATCTAAATATCCTATTGGTTCTGTCTCTCTGGACAACTGTTAGTTGTCCAATGGCTCAAATGGTGGATTTAGGAATAGGGACACTTCGGCGGTTTTGCCATTGATATTCCATGGTGCTTTGGGTAAAACCTTTCTGTATGGTAAAATGACAGTAATAGTAACTGACTTCCTGGCACCCAGGATTTTGTTTTAAGGCTCTAAGAATAGAAAAAATGTGATAGCACTATTAAATAATAGAGATTATTGTCATTTGACAGCTAATCTTTGAAACCAAAATGCAACGTACTTACCTTCAGAACACTCTCCATCCAGCGTCTTTATTTCATCCTCAAGTATGATGTCTTTCATACTTAACAAGTCAATTGTGATTCTTTTAAAAACTCATCATAAGAACCTGGTTGAACTTTCATTTAAACTATTTTTGATAGCAGTGAGTGCCCAAAACTCCAATAGGGAAAATGAGGCCTTTGATTAAAAGTTTTTCATGCAAAATCTGTGCTATTCCTGGTTCTCTGGTCCCTTTAATATTCACTCTCAAGTTAGACTCAGTAGATTTTTTCAGAGAAAATTTTGGCTTCCAGGCAAGAGAGTCTGGGTCTCCTCATTGTCCTAGCCACCCTCTGATACATGAGCCAGATACAACCCAATTGTTCCTGCAGATACCTTTTATAATCACAATTTTAGGGAGGGAGATCAAACCCTGGTGGATTTACAATGTGATTTTTATGTCTTCTCCATGGGGTATCATCTTCCTATTCTTCTGCCTCTGAATGGTGGTCAGTCCACCAAGGCTCAACTCTATTCTTTCATAGCTTTTGCTTGCAGAATTAGGCACTAATGCTTCCAGATGTTCCAGATGTTCTAATGCTTCCTTGGTAAATCACTTATCAGCCTGGATTTGATTATTCATTCTTATTCCTGCCTCTCTCTTTACTCTTTGAGGACAGGGCTTAAGTCTTTTGTGTATGTTTCCCTGACAATGACTCCAGGGAAAGATAGGCCCAGAAATGAAGGCTGAATGAATGAATGAATGAATGAATGGATTACTTTTGTTTTTATAGAAGCAATATATTAGGATACATTTTTGACTTAGATCTTGTTCCAATTCATTTAATGATTGGCTAAATGAAAACAGATTTCTGATATTTTTAAATTAAAGTATAACTATGACGGTAATTTTTATTTAAAAAAATCAATGAAGTACAATGCCCCAAAGTAACGATTTTAATTTTCTGATATTTTAGATTATAGCTTCAAAAATAGCTAATGTAACGTTTTATTTTCTTCAGCCAGGCAGGAAAGTAATTTTGATTCCTGATGACTTTAAAAACAACACAAACCATAATACCTTAGGCTCCCAATCAAACAAGATAAGCTTTCACTCCCAAAGTGAACAATTCTTTAGAGGCTAAAAGTTTCAGGAGTCCTCAGGGTGGGTACAGAGAGTGATAACCCTTTTAAATATGTCAGCCCCTTTCTAACTAACATGAAAACAGGTCAGGTCTCCTCTCTGCCCAAATACCTCTGCCATTCCTCATGTTGGCCACTACTGTTCTGGGACCTGGAAGATCTCCTTCCTCCCCTTCTCCATCTGTCAGATACGGGGGCCCCATTGTTATCTACATATCTTCTCCCATTATTGACTCTACTATGCCCTTTCTGGCCCCTGAATCCTGGTGCTGGTGCAGTGGAGCAAAGCTTTCAGCCCTTAGGAATGACCTTCCTACATCACCTCTCCTGGACCTGAGGTGGTATCTGCAGATGGCTCAGGATGAATCCATGAGTTGAGCCAAATGGGGCTCAGGGTTGTAAAGGAGCTGCCAGTTTTCTCTCTGAAATACAAAGCTCCAAGCCACAGAAGGCAGGAATGTCCAAAGAACTATTGAAATTTCTCAACCAGTGAGCATAATTTCCTAAAATTCTGCTGAGCTTATTGGAAAAGTATATAAACCTGCCTTAAACCATTTGGAACATGCCATTCCCATCTCCTAATAGGTTTTTAACTCAATTTTCACATTAGAATGTATAATATTCTATAGGAAAAAGGTAGCCTTGCCAATATAATTTCAAGGTGACTGCATCTTTTATGTAACATATGTCTAATGCCCTGGGTATAATAACTACCACTGTGTAACATCCCCTAAATTTCCATGAGTAATTAATTGATAACTGCTCTGTGGGTGTTATATAAACCCTTTATTAAAACACATAATTCAATAAAGAGGATCTAAATCCAAATCACAGTGAAGGACAGCATTTGGGCTGCACTCATTCTATGTGCAGCTAAATTGAGGCTGCCAGGTTGAGACCATTGCCCTTTTCAAGGATGGGGTGGTCAGTCTCAGGGAAAAGAAGGAAACTGAACACCAGTTAATTTAGGTAACCATTTCAAATTAAGCTGTAAAAAGCACAGCTATCCGGGAGGGCTGTCCTCTGGCTGGGGTTAGCCTCTTGGAACTTTCCTCTGGGCTGTCCTCTGGCTGGGGTTGGCACTTGGAACTTTCTGTAATGAAAGACAAATTAGCACACTGCACATACAAACAAGGGAATCAATGAAACTGAAAAAAAAAAAAAGCTGTCACACAAACATAAAGATTAAATGGGAAATAAAGAATGATGTCCTCAAATATTGGAAATAGTCCTCACTAGGCAAAGGCTCCATTGTATTGTTTTGCTAAAGCAGACCATAATTTTGATGTTTCATAAAAATTTAAGTGGAGATTTTCTTTCTGTGGTAGATATAAATCTCTTGGAGGAAAGATTTTACATGTAATTCCAATTTTGCGGTGCTAAGACAACAAAGAACGGGTGAAGATTCTACTGCAGGTAATTTTGTAAATTATTAAAGACAAAACCTCCCACAGCCATGCCGTAAACACGCTCTCTATCAAAAGCTAAAATGGCAAATCAACAATGCCTGTTTTAGGTATCGTAAGATACAGTTCTCAAATCCTAAACTGGAAATAAAGCTACCTGTAAATATTTACTGGTGAGATGACTCTGTGATAATAAATAGCTATTTCAAACAAATGCAGAACATATCAAAATACTGAAATGTACCCGAGACTGAATATGTAAAATAAGTGGATCTATGCAGCACATAGCAACGTGCATGCTAAGGCTTTGCTGAAAACTGCATCTTTGGGATTTCAAATTATTTAAGGGGCATAAAATAGTTCATTACAAATCTGGTTTTAATAAAGTACAGAATTAGTAGTATAATGGGGTCCATTTATCAAGTTTAGGAGGTAAGTCAAAAAGAATTTTTTTTAATGGCATGTGTACAACTCAAAGAAGTTCTTTACCATGTGTGGGAAACAATAGCTGCACTTGGCATCTTGCTAACTTTCACCTTTCCAAAGAAAGCAAAAGAAAATTGGCATGAAGAAATATTGCTTGAAAGAAATGAAAATGCTCTGTAATTGATTGGTTGATCAACATCCTTTATCTTTTGATACGAAAATTCGTTGTAGTAGATTGTTTATTTCCCCCAATTTATTAGAGAGCAATAAAAGGAAATGATGTTGGAAGCTTATTTTATGGCTGGAAATAGTTTAATTCTTAGAGTGTATGTCCTACGTTGGTTAAGAACCTCTTGGCACCTTTCTATCAAATGAAGCCATTATGCCAATGATGATGTTTACACATCTTACAGGATCGAGGCAGAATTCTAGAGAAACCAGGCATAAACTGAGACAAAGAGAAAGAGAGAAGGGAAAGTAGAGTAACAGAGAAGACAGCCAAAGAGGCAGAGAAGGACAAAGGGAGAGCAGGCTGAGAGAGGCCACGGAGGAGGCAGAGATGGGGACAGACGGACAGACAGGGAAGGCAAAAATCTTCCTGGTGAGCTATGGAGGGTCTATTGTTGCTTTCAAGGTTAACCTAACAATCCTTGCCAAGGTAGCATGAATTTAATATGATCGGCAGCCTGCTTCCTGTTCTTGGTTATCATATGATTATAAATACATTTTATGGGCAATTTGTTATGTCAGTCTTTTACTCACCATTCTTCATCTTTGGCTTCATTTGCACAGCAGAAAATTTAAAAAGAAATTGAAAAGTGAAAAAGATGCTCATTCTGCATCCCCCTGCCACCCAGCTCCAGAATCAAGCATATTGCTCAGTGGTTTACCTTAAAACCCAGGGGCTGCAGCTCATTAATATGAAATCTTATCTAATCCCTGGCTTGCTTGGTCAGGCCCCTGGGAGTCTCATCAGAGGCTGGCACTCATGGTGCTTGAAGAGAGTGCTGCAGCTGCTTCTGGGAAAGATCCCGTGGAGCCTGGTGCCAGCTTGAGTCAATCTGTTGGTGGTTCCATCCAATCTAGGGTTACATTCAAAGCATGCTAATCAGCATACTTCACCCTCATTCTTTCTTTCCATCACCTGCCAACACACAGGTTAAGTCAGAAGACCAGGAGGAAGTCCCACAGGCTGCCTCAGACAATCTGTGTGGAGCTGGATCTAGAGCATGTCACAGAGTAGCTAGTGTTGCACTGAAATGGAATTACTCTTTGCCCCACTTTAGAAGTGGGTTCAAGCCTAGAAATAGAAATGCTACACTATATGCCATCTTTCTGGGTATTTCTTGATTCCATTAATGTGTTCATGAATTCCAAGGGGCTCTCCCAAAGCTAACTCAACTCTTGCTAAAATCGCAGGGTACACTGGTGCTAAGACCAGGGACACAGACTGTGTAAGTACAGTAAGTAGATCGAATTTCACTATGAGGAGGTCAGTCTGTTCCATGCTTCCCATAAAGACAATGCTTTTTAATGCTATCCTCTGACAGATTTTATTGGAGGAGTGATTTTATGTCTTTTTTCTCATACAGATTTTGCTGTTTTGTAAATATTTTACTTTTTCATGTGGGAAAGGCATTTGAGAATTTTCTAATGTTTCCATTTGAAAAAAAAAATGACTTTTGGCTACAACTTAATGCAACCTGTGACCTAACTCCCAACTCCCTATGCCCCTCCTTGAACCTTGTATTCCTGAATTTAACATTTCAGGCTAAACTGCCTTTGTTTGTACTGCTGTATCTGCAAAGCCTCACCTCTCAGCCTGCCTGGCCATGCCTACTCATCTATGAAGACACAGATTCAGCTTCACCTTCTCCTAATATTTGTTCTGACTAGCCCTCTTTCTCTCCTCATTGCCTGGGAGCATAGAGACTTCTATCTCCTATAGACTCTCATCCCAGGATGGGGCTCTTGACTCCCTAAGGCACCTACTATACCGTAGAAGTATTTTCATTCCTAGTACAGGATCAGGAACACAGCAGTTATTCAATAAAATTAACAAATGAATGAGTGAATGAAACCAGTGGAAAGAGTTTGGATTTAGACTCAATCAGATCTGTGTGTGAAATCTAACTTGGTCACTTATTAACCACGTGGCTTTGGGTAATTTGCTTAGTGTTTCTTAGTTTCATGATAGACATTTGTGAAATGGGACTAATAATAATATCTTCTTCCCAGAGTTTTTGTAAAGTTTAAGTACAATAAATGTATCAAGTGTCTGGGTACATAATAAGCATTAAATTAAGTATAGTTCTCCTTCTCCTGTGAATACATAAGTGTGTGAATTTGTACCTGCATGATAAAGGCTGAAATAACCAAGGCCAGTAGAAGCATGTATAATTTGGCCTTTTCAGGAAATCTTCCCTGCTCCCCATCTTTCTACCCACCATGAGGATTCTTTCTCAGGATGGTTTGCAATATTTGTCTAGTTGAATGTACTCTTGGAGATTTAGTGAGTTATCTACAAGGCTTGAATCAATTCTGATTGGTTTTCCCATTTCCAAAAATGGCGAGTTAAGAACTAATGTATTTAGCCATCTTCAGTCATTTACTTCAGACAGTTAATTAGTACGTTTTTAATTTTACAAATGTCATGATCAATTTTCTTGTCACTTCCACAACTTATTCTGTCATGTGTGGCTTCTGGAATGTTTATTATTGGACTGACACTATTTAGAGTGTAACAATAATATTATTGTTAGTAATAATAATAATATGAAAAAGTAATCGCTAATACACAAAATGAAGCTAGACAGAAAGTGTTTTAAAAGAAACAATAAAAAGCAAATCTGAATTTGTAATGTTTCATTCAACAACTAAAACATCCAAATATCTAAGAGATTTAATGGCTCATCTTATAGCTGCTGAGAAAAAAGAAATAACCTATTCATACGAGGCCCTGAATACAGAATAGTAAAGACGTAAGGCATTGTAATATTTCAAGCATCTTTAGTTTGCATTCTTGAAGGCAGAAATGGGGCTTTACATTGTTCGTCTAACATGGGAAATATTGGAAAATGAGAGTCTGAATAAGAATAATTAATAATAAATTCTTGCAATTACAAAGCATGTTTCATCCCAACATCCTTAGGAGTTTAGTATTTTTCCCAAAGGCACTGTTTAATGCTCCTCTCATGCAATTGACTTACAACATACTGACATGGGGAATCAAAGGCAAAATAGCACTTAACATTGAAAGACTGAGCCACTGCAGCAAGACCAAACACAAAGCTCATTCTAGTAAACTGCTTTTTTTGTTTAAAAAAATTGTTTTTTTTTAGAAGCTAATAAAGCCAGCCAAAGCTGTTAGCCTCATCCCACAGTCATTGCTCTGTAGCTTGGACTAGCCTTTCTTGTTGCCATGATAGGTCAAATTAATTCTTCATTTTTATGCACAATCATGACCCTTCTCTTTGCTGGCCCATTCGGACATATATTAATCATTTTTTAATAGCCCATTAAGTATAGTCATATCCTGTGGCAACTAGGTCTCTATTAATTTCAGTCTTTAGCTTTATGCAGCATATCCAATAATGCATTTTTCCATCTGTTTATGTAAAGAGCAAGATTGGAGATAATGGTCAAGACAGTGCTTTGTAAATTTTCATTAGATCACACATTTTTGGGGGGTAGGGGTGGAGGACAATACTCTAAATTATATGAGTTATCTCTATGGACTATATAATAGGATCATTCTCACAAGTAAATACATAGTTGGTAGTCCAATATCTGTGTACTGATACAAAGATGAATAAATATGCATACACTACTTTCCTGTTTGGACCTCGATAGACCTGTTTCTAATAAATAACATTCTTGCTGCATCTAGACAGCTCCTCTTTTCTGAAACCTGATGCCTGGAAGGATTAATGCTTAATATTCACAAATGGGATATGTTATATATTAAATTTGGGCATGGTAGCAAGAACTTGATTCTAAAAACTGGCATTTATTGAACAGAATCATGCCTGGCATGTTATCTCTGGTAATTGTCACAATGAGAAGTAGGTATTCTTTTTCAAACTTTGAAATAAGAAAACTGAACTTCAGAATGGCAAATGATCTGACTGACTGAATTATGTGCCCAAGGTTATTCAGTTAATAAATTAAGACAAGCTGAAATTTTACTTTGTGGTCAAGAAATTTCTTAAAAGTGATATAATAGAAAAGAAAATTTAAACCGTAACTCATATATTAAAATGCTTTAGATTAAAGTTTGCTGTTCAACAATTAGTCTGCTATCTCCAAGGTGGCAGGGGTCGTGTCCATTTTATTTATCACTATCCACCATGCCTATGCAGTTTCTGTCCCAGAGCAGGTGAATAAATATACGTAGAATAAATGAGTGAGTGAAAGCCATCCTTTATGGACATGCCTGTCACCTTAAAAACGACCACACATATAGATGTATCCTAGGCTGAGCTATGCCTTGATTTTATCCTCTAGGGAGAAGTAAAGTTCATTTATTGTGTTACAAATATCAGAGCAAATCAATCTTCATAAATTATATGAAATATTGCTGCTCTCTTTGAGAATGCTCACATGTTTCTGATGAATTGCACACTTGTACAATTTTGATTTCATGAATTCAGCAGATACTGCTTTGTTGCTATGCTGGGTGGTAGATACATAAAAATGAATAAGATAGTGACTCTATCCTCAGTAACTGGCATAACATAATGGCAAACAATGGGATCAGAATAAAAAAACCTTAGAAACCTGTGACCTTGGGCATATTACTTAGCTTATTTGAACTTGGTTTTCTCATTTCTTTTACTGACTGTTTACTTTTGGTGTGTTTTAGGAGTGTCTCTTACAAATAGCATATTGCTGGATTTAAAAAAATCCAGTATGATAATATTTATCTTTTATCTGAAGAGCTTAGGCAATTTATTTTGATATATTTGAACTGCTTCTACTTGCTTATTTTATGCCTTCTATTTGTCCCTCTTTTTCTGTTACTTTTTTCCTATGCCTTTTTTTGCCTTATTTTGTATTGGATGAGTTTCCAGTAGCCTCCACTGCCCCACCAATATTTCTCCTCTGCTATGTTTAAAGGTATCTTCTCTTGAGTTTTTAATAATATTCATTCTTACTGATGTGAGATGGTATCTCATTGTGGTTTTGATTTGCATTTCTCTAATGATCAGTAATATTGAGGTTTTTTCATATGCTTCTTGGTTGCATGTATGTCTTCTTTTGAAAAGTGTTTGCTTATGTACTTTGCCCACTTTTCAATGGGGTTGTTTTAATGTTATTCCTATCAAACTACCAATGACATTCTTCACAGAACTAGAAAAAAACTATTTTAAAATTTGTATCAAACCAAAAAAGAACTTGAATAGCCAAGGCAATCCAAACAAAGAGAACAAAGATGGAGACATCATGTTACCTGACTTCAAACTATATTACAGGACTACAGTAACCAAAACAGCATGGTGCTGGTACAAAAACAGGCACATAGACCAATGGAACAGAATAGAGAGCCCAGAAATAAGGCTGCACATCTCTGACCATCTCATCTTCAATAAAGCTGACAAAAACAGGCAATGGGGAAAAGACTGCCTATTCGATAAATGGTGCTGAGATAAGTGGCTAGCCATATGCAGAAGACTGAAGCTTGATCTCTACCTTATACCATATACAAAAATTGACTCAAAATGGATTAAAGACTTAAATGTAAAACCCAAAAGTATAAAAACCCTGGAAGGCAGCCTAGGCAATACCATCCTGGACATAGGAACAGGCAAGGGTTTCATGACAAAGACACCAAAAGCAAAAATTGACAAATGGGATCTAATTAAACTTAAGAGCTTCCGCACAGCAAACGAAACCATTAACAGAGTAAACAGACAACCTACAGAATGGGAGAAAATGTTTGCAAACTGTGCAATGGACAAAGATCTAATGTCCAGCATCTACAAGGAACTTAAACAAATAAACATACAAGAGAAAACGTTGTTGAGAGTGGTTTTGTTATGAAAGTGAGTGTGGCTCCCTTTTGTTCTCTCACCCACTCTTACACTCTGTCTCATGTTTTCTCTCTCTTTCTCCCTTGCCATGTGATACCTTCTCCCACGAGCTGACTCAGCAAGAATGCCCTGAACAGATGCAGCCCCTTACCTTGAACTTCCCAGCCTCCAAAAGTATAAAAAATAAATCTCTATTCTTTATAAATTGCCTAGTTTCAAGTATTCTGCTATAAGAATGCAAAAAGAACTAAGACACCCTCTCTACCTTCTTTGGAAGGTATGTGCTTTATGCCTATTTCTTCAGTGGTTTCATAATTATTTTAACTTGCAGACTTAACTAAGTCTAAACTTATTCATATTTTATTCATTGTTCCATGCAATAAAAGACTTTAGAAGGCTTTAACTAATCAACTCCCTTAACTGTAATGGTTAAATTTATGTTAATTTTTGAGTGGGTGCCCATTTTAAACATTGTTTCTGGGTGTGTCTGTGAGGGTGATTCTGGGTGAGATTAGCATTGGAATCAGTGGACTCAGTAAATTTGATTGCCCACTGCCCTCCTCAATGTTGAGTGGGCATCAAGCAATTTGTTGAGGGCCTCAATAGAGCAAAATGTGGAAGAAGGAGGAATTCTCTCCTTTTTTTCCTGCTTCCCCACTTGAGCTGGGACATCTCATCTCATCTTCTACCCATGGACTGTGCTTTATACTATCAGCTCCTCTGGTTCTCAGGCCTTTGAACTGAGATTGAATTATAGCAGGTTTTAAGATAACATTGTTTTGTTCAACATCATTTCATTATAACATTGATAAGGAAAAAAAATCAATTCCATGCTGGGGCCACTGTCTGAATTTACATGCTCTCCCAATATCTAGGTGGGTTTTCCCTGGGTACTCTGGTTTCCCTCCATATTCCAAAGATGTGCATTCTAGGTTAATTGGCATGTCTAATTTGTCCCAGTAGGAGTGAGTGTGGGTGTGTATGAGTGTGCCCTGCCATGGAATGGCATCCTGTCCAGGGTTGGTTCCCAACTTGCACCCTGAGTTGCTGGGATAGATTCTGGCTACCCACAATCCTGAACAGGAATAACTGAGTAAATCATTATCCTAGCTGTTTTTTACTTATCTAAGTGTATGCATAGTTTACATTTATTTCAATGTTTTATGTTAGAGGTGTATTGGTCTTTCTTTAGAAGTTGGTGATGTTTTTGTGACCAGAATCATGCCATCGGAACTTAAATTTTGTTTATATCAATTAGCTTATGGTAAAACTGGCTTTGTTGTTAGTCATTTCTCTTGAAGTTGCAGCTTCCAAGACTGTCAACGGTGTTAAGTGAGAACTTACTGTACACCACTGGCTTTTCTGAGTTTCTAGCTCGCAGATGGCAGATCATGGGACTTCACAGCCTCCATAATTGTGAGAGCCAATTCCTCATTTTGTACAGATCTCCTATTTGTTCTGTTTCTCTGAAGATCTCATATACACCAACCTACATGCCTTTGTTTTGAAATACTTTAGATCTAGCTTATTTCTTAATGTCTTTACCTTCAGCAAATTAGTTATCATTATTGTTTTATATAGTATTGTATTAGCCTGGGCTCCCCAGAAAGCAGAGCCTCAGACAAAGGCTTACGAGCCAGTAGTGTGGTTTATTTGAAAGTTTGTTAACTGAGGAATGGTGAAGTGCAATGGTGAAGAAAGGAGGGCCAGTGTAAAGAAGGATTGCTGAGTTAACCACCAGTGCGGTGATTGGGACCATAGGATAAATCTTATCAAGTGAGTCCCACATTTTTTTCTTTCTCCAAGTGGGAGGTGCTACTGGCATGTAGTAAGTAGAAGCCAAGGATGCTGCTAAACACCTTACATTAAACAAGACAGCCCCCCACAAAAAAGAAAGTTCAATTTTTTTTTTTTTTTTTTTGAGACGGAGTCTCACACTATCACCCAGGCCGGAGTATAGTGGCAAAATCTTGGCTCACTGCAACCTCCACCTCCCAAGCTCAATTGATTCTCCTGCCTCAGCCTCCCGAGTAACTGGGATTACAGGTTCCTGTCACCCTGTGTTTTTAGTAGAGATGGGATTTCACCATGTTGGCCAGGCTGGTCTCAAACTACTGACCTCAAGTGATCCGCCTGCCTCGGCCTCCCAAAGTGCTGAGATTATAGGCATGAGCCACCGTGCCCAGCCTAAAAATCTTTTTAAAAAACGTAGTTTAAAATCAATTCTGAAGTTTTTTTTACCCCAAAAGTTAGTGCTGAGGTTGATAAACATAGTTTATACAAAAAAAATTAATAGTATCCCCCAACTGAACCATCTGAAATACTCAACAGATGACTAAATTGTGAGGTGTTCATGAATAATAATAAGAAGAAGCCAGCTACTGAAATAGGCAACAATATGAATGAATTTAAAAAAATACCTTGCAGTGAAAAATGGAATACATAAAAGACCACATCTGTTTGATTCCATTTATTTGAATGTTTAGGAAAGGCAAAGCAGACAGCAGATCAGTGGTTGCAGGCAACTGAAGACAGTGGGTGGTGATTGGTTGCAAAGAGGTACAAGGTAACTTTTCGGAATGATGGAGAGGCTTTGCATCTTGATTGTGGCAGTAGATACACTGCAGCATAGTGTGTCAAAAATTTTTTGAAATGTACCCTCAAAACATATGCATCTTATTATATATTAACTTTTCCTCAGTAAGTCGATTTAAAAGA
The DNA here is from genome assembly GCF_028885625.2 of Pongo pygmaeus. Taxonomy (NCBI): domain Eukaryota; kingdom Metazoa; phylum Chordata; class Mammalia; order Primates; family Hominidae; genus Pongo; species Pongo pygmaeus. The sequence continues at coordinate 148,094,490 of NC_072373.2, read as the reverse complement.
AGAAAAGAGTCTCAGACTGAAGTGTTATTCACTGGCTCCCAGTTCCTGATAGCAAAAAATTTTGGTTATCCCTTGGGACATTGATTACTTTCTAGTCTTGGGTTGAATAAGTGTGAGAATCCCCATGGCAGCAGGTGAGAGGTGCAGTGCTATCAGGCTGCAGCTATGTGAAGTTGATTGAAGTCTTTATACAATTGGTTGGCGCAGCTGTAGCTGGAATCAAAGATGTGGCAAAGGGAAGTTGAAGAGGTACACAGAAATGTCCAATTTGGAGGTCAATATTCATGGATGTGTTTATATGTTTACAATACTTATGTATTTACCAATAAAATGTAATGTTTCTTCTTGGTTCTTGGATTATTTCCTTCTAAAATTTCCAAAATTGATGAAGTAACACAATTAACCAGATATAGGAAGCTTAAAAAATCCCAAGCAGGAAATTATAAGAATATTACACCTAGGCAATTCCTTTGCAGAAAATCCTTGGCAGTTTCCCTTAGTGAAGATCTTTTTTTGTAGTAAAAATCTCAGTTTTTGTTTATCTGAGAATGTCTATTTCTCCCCTACTCTGTTCTTGAGAGATTGCTTTCATATTTCAACATGGGTAAAACTCTATGCTGAAAGTTGTTTTCTCTGAAAACTTTAAAGATACTATTTTACTACATGTGACTTCTATTGGTGATATGTGATTTCAGCCATCAATTTAACTGCCTTGGTTCTTTGTAGATGAGCTGTCATTTTTATCTGCCTGCATTTATATTCTTTTTAATTTTGTATATTACCATTTCATTTTGATTTGTCTAGGTATGATGTTCTTATAATTTTCTTTTTGAGATTTGTTGGCTTCCTGTATCTGATAATTATTATTGCTTCATCAATTTTGGAAATTTCCCAGTCATTATATCTTTGAATATTGTTGCTTTCCCATTCCTCCTATTAATTCTATCTGGAACTTTGATTAGATTGTCTCATTTTTATTTCTGTCAATCTGTATTTATATTTTGTTTCTTTGTCCCTCTCAAGTGCACTCTTGATAATTTTTAAAATTTATTTTCCAGTGCACTAATTCTTTCTTCAGTGGTATCTATTCTACTGTTTAACCCATCTATTGATTCCTTTACCTTAAATACTTATTTTTTATTTATAGGAGTTCTATTCTGATTCTCTTTCACATGTGCTTGATCTTTGTAATCTGACATTCACTGCTAATATTTTCATGCTTTTCTTTTTTATTGAAACAGATCAAAGTTATTCATTTTTATATTCTGTATGTGGCTATTAATTTCTGAAGTTCTAATGGGTATAGCTTATTTCTGTTGCTTCTCCTGATTCTCATTCATAGTCTCTTCTCTTTAGGTAGGTTTTGTGATTTTTTTTTCATTGTGGGTGGCCCATTTTTCATATGCCTTGTAGATTCTGTGCTATTCTCCAAGTATTAGGCTGCTTTTAATTTCTTTAGAGAAAATTTATATTTGTTTCTGGCAGTTACCTGTTGACATTATCCACTTTAGAACTTTATACTAAATTAAATTATCCACCTCTGTATTTTATAATGATATATGTAACACACATTTAGATCACCAACCTCTCTGAGGGCTAGTTGCATTTATAGACTGTCAGGAAATACTTTTTATTTTAGCCATTCAGAACCAAGATTATGGCATGAAGGCTCTTTGCTGATCATTACTGCATAGCATATTCTATTCTGAACTTGATCTTACATCAGGGGTAGAGACCTTTGATATTCCATTGAATGCAATATCTTCTACTAGATCCTTTACCTTGGATCACCTTGGATTTTATCTCCTAACTGCCGCTTGTACTGCATCTGTCAAAGATGAATCCCAAGATTTCCAAGGCTTGGCAGAAACTCTCAGGGCAAAAGCCAAATTTGGAATCTACTTTACTCCAAGGTTCTGTGACTTTGCTTTTAGTTCTATGAATTCCTTAATATTGTGCCTACTCAATAATACATTTTAAAATTATTTTGCATTTTATCTGGCATCTTGAGCGTTTCAATAGAAAAATTTAGAAATCAGGAATATAGTTTTCATAATATTAGAAACAGTTCCTGACTCACTTTTTCCCTAAGCTTATCTTTTAATCATTTTAACCATTTAAACTTAATTTGAGCACCCTCATTCTTCTCTTTCTGATTCCTTTTCTTCTCCAGGTTGTTATTTCCTTCATCTCTGATTCTATTTACCGGCTCTTACTATGTTTTCCCTTCCTTGATAAAATAAAAATTGGAGAGAACACAATATCAACCATTTACAGTTCTTGGTGATAGATTGATTTATTACATTCTAATGTAGTTTTAAACTTTCAATCACTTACCTTTTATCTTTTCCTGCCATATAAAAAGAGGACTTTCTCCCCTTTTGTTTGCTGACATTTGAAATTCTTCTAATAGGGGACAAATTGCTTTTGGGCATAAATACTACTGCAACTCATTTTCCACGAGTCTATGCTGATGACAAATGTAATTTAATAGTCTAGTTATAATAATGGCCCCCTTCTATTGAACACCTGGTATTTGCCAGGCACCGTGTTAAGGGCTTCATGTATATGAGCTAAAATTGTCACAACCACCTGGTAAGGTGAATATTATTGCCTTTATTCTATCAATGAGGAAAACTGAGGCTCCAGTCAGTAAGGTCATTTATCCAAGTTTACACAGTGAGTAAGTGAGATTCCTGTCTGCTTCCCAATCCTGTCTTTTCTTTCCACAGTCTTACACTGTTTTTTTTGACTAGCTTAACTTACAAAAACTGGCTCATGATCTCTCCCCTTGGATCACTGTTAACTTTTATGTGGAAAAAATAAGAAGGTGTAGATCTAGTTGTATTTCTGTGAGACTTATTTCCAGTTTCCAGGTGAGGCTGGAGGTTTCAAGCTAGGACCATTGGGTCATATGTTTTTGCTTCCTGTATGCATTTCTTCTAACACCAGAAGCCTAGCTGATAACTGCTCTGTTTCAGACTTTCCCAAACCCAAATTTTACCCCTGCTTTAGCCATAAGACTCTCTGAATTATAATTTTAATTTTGACAGCATTTGATATTATTTCAGTTAGTGTCAATGCTACGATTGGTTCCTTTACTGACATTCTAGAATATATCCCTAATGCCTCATATATCATATATTTCAAGCTCTAGTAATAAAGTGTCTGACAATAAAGTATGCTGTTTGAGCATGGCATCTTTATTAATAGAGGTATGACTCTACTTCCCTCACAAAATCCTTTTTGGATGAAAGCTAAGGCACATCAGCCTTATGCTAAAATTTGCATATTCTCCAGAGTGGTTCTGGAGCACTGCTTTTAAACTCAGTCATTGTCTTATGCTCTCTTTTCATTTCAGATAAATGAGAATCATACCTTGCTTCCAATCTCCCTAGATGAGGAGGGTGTTAAGTGGGTAGAGAGGGAAGCCAATTAAATGCTTCGAATTCCTAAGACAAACTATTATAAGTCAAGCTATCATAATTATAAAGGAGTTTATTGCATTTGTAAAAAACAAATTTAAGTAGAGTAGCAATTGAGTTTGCCATGAAGATCTTATAAAAATACAATGTTAAACTGTTTGTATATTAACATCTGTATAGTGTAAAACACCGTAAGGTTGTAGCTTTCATGTTTTAAATGTGTAAAATAATGTCTTCTAAGTTGCTTACCTGATTAGCTATTTTCTGTGTTCTAATGAATAGTTCCATGTGAGGGAGACTTATAGAAAAGTCAAAGGTGAGAAAGCCTGGAATTGGGCAACAGAAGAGCATTCTCTGGGTGACCATCCCCATGCCCCATTGTATACTTAGCAATCACATGCAGGAATACTGGCATAAATCTCAGGACAAGCAAAGATTTGCCAAAATGGCAAATTTGGTTCTACAGTGTTGTGGTTGTTCAAGATGTATGCTATTTATTAATTTGGGAAGAATTAATAATATAGTTATTCTATGCTCAGAGCTAGGGGTTCAAAGGTGATTAAGTTACAGTTGTTACCTGGAGAGAGATATGACACCAAATCACAATAAAGTGAGGGTAAGCTCATCACAAAACAGTGGACACACCAGACTCATGAGAGGGAGGAAGGGAAAAATTCTATCCAGGGATATTAGGGAAGGTGAATTAGGGAAGGTGCACATTACTAGGAGTAAAAAATTACTGTAATACTAAAGTAAAATATACTGTTCCTTGGATGTTAGTATAGTTTGCTGCTGCACTTAGCAATAAGCCGACATTTAAATTCCCTTAGCTTCAATTTGGGGAAAATAAAGCAAGGAAAACCAACTGCAACCAAAAACTGTAAAAATTCAAACCCAACGTGTTTGTGTGTGTGTGTGTGTGTGTGTGTGTGTGTGTGTGTGTGTGTAGGGAAGAGAAGAATTCCACTTTCTGTCCCCGCTCCTTCCTCCTCCAGCCCCCAAACCTCTCAAATCGGAGCTCAGTCTGCATAAAGAAGCTGAAATGTGACATTTTCTCTAAACAGACTCAGTAGCTAAACTATAAAATGAAGCGTCTTTATTGGCATAATTTCTCTGTTGTGTTTCCACAAGGCAGATCTTCTCATTATGAAGGCATCCACCCACATCCAGGGGAAAAGGGAGCCCATGACTGTTCACACACCTTTCTGATGGCTCTCTCTTCCTTTCCATTCCCTTGCTCAGTTATGTTTAGTTGTGGCACTTTGAAGCCTTTCCCCACAACCAGACTTCATCAATTCAGTGGATCAGATGAGCTTTTCTCTCTTCAGGTGTCTGGCAGGAAGTGTATTAAGCCGGACTTTTTAAGCAGTCTTTAAAAATGGCTTCTTTGGTGTGAGGATATTTCAAAGAGGAACCGAAATTGCTAATTTTAGCCCATTCCCAAGGGAACTTGTTTGCATGGCCCAGGGTGACAGCTTTAGATGTGTCTTTGTAAAGCAGAAGGCAATGGTGCCATTTGCAGTCTGAGCACCTGGGCTCTGCCCCACTTGTCTTGTAACCTGCAGTGGGTTATTGCTCTCCCTTAGATAAAATTGACACAGTATCTTTTATTTCCAGCTGGAGTAGACCTGGTACAAGAAAGGACATTTCAGGATGTAAATAAAGGTCCACTTATCTGATATATGTTTTCAGAGGGATCCTTGAGACAGTTCATTGCTTGTCTCTAGAGTCCTGGTGTCTTCTTTCAGCAAGGGCTGGGTGTTTGGATGAACTTTAAAGCTTCCTGAATTTTGATGTGGTGCTGAAACAGAAGCTTTGATGCTTCAAGCTGCTGACTGCAGAAGAAACGCAGGGTTTAAAGCTTATCAGCAGATGCACAGAACCCACAATATCCAGAAACATTTCCCTCCGTAGTAGAAACACTGGGAATTGCATGGGTTCCATGATAGCAACGGACAGGTTCAATTTGTTACACAGAGACCTCAAGAGCTACTCCCTGACTCCCTGACTTGCCCGAGCACCCAGCATTTCCCTGCTCCCGCTCTCAGGTTTCCAGCATACTGAACCCAAACCAGCCATGGGGAAGCATTTTATTTCTAGGCATCTTGTCCTTTGATTTGCTTTAGTTGAGATGCTCTTTTTTTTTTTTCTTTGTCCTGGTGTGTTAGTTTCCTATGGCTGCTGTCATAATACAACAAGCTAGGTGGTTTAAAACAACAGAAATATACTATTTTATAGTTCTGAGAGCTAGAAGTCCAAGATTAAAGTGTCTGCTCTCTCCAAAACCTGTAGGAAAATCCTTCCATGTGTCTTCTTAGCTTTTGGAGGTTTGTGGGCAATCTTTGGCATTCTTTGGTTTGTAAACGGATCACTCCAATCCTCTGTCTTCACATGGGATTCTCCCTGTTTTCATGTTGTCTTCCCTCTATGTGTGTCTGTCTGTGTCTCCAAACTTGCCCTTTTTACGAGGACACCAGCCCATTGGATAAGGGTCCACTCTAATGACCTTATTTCGACTTGATTTTCTCCATAAACACCTTAAAATAAGGTCAAATTCTGAGATACTGGGGGCTAAGACTCCAATATATCTTTTGTAGGAGGACGTTAAACTCTGAACACCTGGCTAGTATCTTCTGAGGACTCAGCTTCTAAGTAGTCTTTGTGTTCCCCACAGTGAGATTAAATACCATTTCTGTGAATGTCTTTAGCACTTGGTACAAAATGAGACTTTATATATTGTGTTGTCTCCTTGATTGATTGTCTTCTACAATCAATGGTAAACTTTTGAAGCCAAAGACTGGGCTCTGCCTCCCTAAAAGTTACCACAGTGCCTAGCACTTAGGGAGTACTCGCTGAACCAGCAAGATAGGAAGTGAGGCAAAAAATTTCCGCACATCTGATTTGCAAAATGTTTAGCATTTTCAATGATATTCAATAGGAAACAAGAAAACAGCCTGCCAATTTACTAAATAGATGATTCGATCTGAGAATGACCAAATGGCTATACTTTGCCTCAATAAGGAGAATTTACAATGAGTCAAAATCATATTTGAGAAGTGAGGAGGGTGTTTTTAGCCTTTTCACAGCCTCTTTTAGAGAAGATGAATTGGACAGGGCTCTGGGACAAGTGTCTCTGTAATAATGGGGTGTGTGAGAATTGAGTGCTGTTGAGGTGATTAGAGCATGGGGTGGCTGGTTCAAACAGCTGGCTTCTATTCCTGACTCACCCTGGATTCGCTGTGACCTCTAGCAAATCACTTACCTTCTGAGGCTCTTTTAAGTGAGCTATAAAATAACAATGGCAATTGCGATCATGGAAACATATGGAATGTGATGAGGACTAATTTTAAGATAAGGGTTTAAAGAGATTTTCATGAAAACTATTATTTACTTTAAGTGTTGTGAACATTACGAACTGGCAAACTGGCCATGTTAGCTAAAACAAAGAAAGATAAACTAATTCAAATTAGTAGACTCAACCTCATTAAGTCTGGACACAAATATCTTTTTTCTCTGGTAAATAAAGCCTGATGTATAGAAAGCAAACTGCTTTGTAAAAATAAATCATGATTCATTTCAACTTTTTTTTCCTTGATCCATTTTGTTTCTTTCTATAGAGAGTTAACTGGGAAGTTGATCTTTGGAGAGAGGTTGGATATGAACCAAAATAGCAGAAGGAGAGAGTGTAAGGGAAGTAGAGTTGACTTCACCAGTCCCTGGAGGATTTTGAAAGAGAAAATAGAACTAGAGCCTACACTCTATTATCTACATGAATTGCAGAGGAAAGTAGCAGAGCAGCTCCAGAACGTCCATTTGTGGGGCTTAATGGTGGTGGTATTGTTGGAATGGGCGCTGGTGGCAAAGAAGCTTGAAATTACACTTGCAGAGCAATTTATTTTAAATTATAAAATTAAAGTTAGATATTTCAAAGGATGGTGGGACAGAACTGATTGAGTTACAGCCTAAAACCTCCACTTTCGCTCTTAGACACCCTTAGCTGCCAGTGGGTACTAGGGACAATGAAAGCAAATCTGTGAAGCAGAAAGGTACAACTATAGATGCAGACACATCCCAACTGAGAATGATGCCCCCTCCTTTATTTTGGAGCATTAATTCTGAAGGAAATAAATAATACACTTGGATTCCTGAAACAAGTTTCTGATTTCCTCTGAAACCACGAGACTAGTAAATTGATCCATATATCCAGATGTAGATGTTGACCAACTACTGTTTTCTCTACAGTGTGTTAAGTGGTGATCTGGGGCTACTCAGAAAAGGGAAGGGTGGGAAAGTACATGACATTGTCCCTGCAGCCAAACCATTTATGGTTTGGCTAGTGGGGCCAGCTGTGCTGGAAAGAAACAATTGGATGATAATACAAGAAATGTATATTCTATGATACAAAATGCTGTGGATGGCTATGAAAGTAGAGACCTTTAGGGATAGAAGTATTTACGGATATTATGGAAAATATGAGACTTCAGCTGGACCTTGAGAGAGATTTAAGTTAGCAGAGAGGAGGAGTAAGCCAGAAATGGCAAATATGTATATCTGCACACTGCCTCTTCCTTTTACCGTGGCAGACGTTATTAATCAATCACTCTGGAGCAGATTTGTCTTTCCTCAGAGAACTACCCACGTCCTGCTTTCTGGGATTTATTTAAGTCGCTGGCTTATTTCCCTGTCTAACTACAGACTCCTCTAGTGTTAAGGTAAGCTTTGTTTACTTCTGTGCCTACTGAGTTTGGCACATAGAAGAGATTCACTGTGGCAGCCACAGAAGTGCACTGCTGGATCTTACTTCAAGAAAGAACTTCTCATTCAGCTGCAAGGAATGCAGTGAGCTGAGAGTCTCTTTGGGGGATCTGCTGCTGCAGTCTTTGAGCCAAGGTCATGCCCTTCCAGGCAGCCCCCAGCCAGTGACTGAGCACGGTGGGGGAACTAGGGTGTGGCCATTTGCACCATATGTGGGACACCTCTAAAGAGCAGTCTGCTCTGGGGCTCCCCATTGGGTTGGATGAGTATTTGCCAGATGCGCATTACAGTCTGAGACTCTCCCTGCCCAGTCCTGCCTCCTCTTCATTTTTCACAAGTGTGACCTCCCAGTTAACCTCTCACATTCCTAGCTGGGTTTCCATGTCTGCTTCCAGGTCGCATTCCTAGCTGGGTTTTCATGTCTGCTTCCAGGAGGACTTGGCATTGACTTAGCAAAAGTTTATGGGATTGAATGGAGTTAGTGATAAGTTTTCATTGGGTCATTCATTCCATGATGTCTACTTCCAGGTTGGGACTTCATTCTTTTATTCTACGAGCATCCTGAGCACTGACAAAGTTTTGGGCTCTGAGATAGATATTGGAAAATCAAAGATGAATAAGGCTGATCCTCAACTTCCACAAGATACACTCACAGACAGGGATGTAGAAAATGAGACTCGAGAGACAAGCAACTCGTTCAAGGCTTTTCTAAGTGGCTAACATGTTTAGAATCCAAAAAAGGGTTTTGGTTCCAAAGTATGAATCCTTTCCACACCGATTTTCTGATCTGTAACATTTGCAGTAGAACCCGTGCAGTTAAACACACTAGCGTTCACATGACTTGGTCCTGGTTTCGTATTCTTATAGTTCAGTGTTAGTGGTCTTTGGAACACTAACCACTAAAGTGTGCTTCATGGAATGAGCATGTTAAATATATTAAGAGAGGTTTCTTGGTTGGGGTTTGGGGGAGTCTTTTATATGCTAAGGTGCATTGTGCATTTGCAAGAACAGGTCAAGTAGTCCGTATTATCCGAAGTTATATGGTGTAAGAATTATTTTACAGAACATCTTTGAGGAATGCTATTCTACCCAGTTAAATTAAATGATGGAATATTATTTACTACAACATCCATTCAGATTTTTCTATCTGCTAGTCCCTGGAATCCTCTGAAGGAAGCACTCTTATTAACCCTATTTTTCCAATGAGGAATCTGAGGCACAGAAGTTGGATAATTTATCCCAAGCTACACAGATGGGAAGTGGTACCACGCCCTGTCTCATTCCCCTGCACTCCCCTACCTCCCATCGTCTTTTATGTGCTGAAACCTTTGAGCCTGCCCCTTAATTCACTAAGGTTGTATCCTCGGTGCATGTGAAAGAATGAAAATTGCCGAGTTCATCCACAGGGAACATGGATTCTGCGCAGTTCAGTGAGATGTATGCACAAAAAACCTGAAAAGAGGCCAGGTGCGGTGGCTCACGCCTGTAATCCCAGCACTTTGGGAGGCCGAGGAGGGCAGATCACGAGGTCAGGAGATCCAGATCATCCTGGCTAACACGGTGAAACCCCGTCTGTACTAAATAATAATAATAATGATAATAATAATAATAATAATGATAATAATAATACAAAAAATTAGCCAGGCATGGTGGCGGGCACCTGTAGTCCCAGCTACTCGGGAGGCTAAGGCAGGAGATGGCCTAAACCTGGGAGGCGGAGCTTGCAGTGAGCCGAGATTGCGCCACTGCACTCCAGCCTGGGCAAGACTCCGTCTCAAAAAAAAAAAAAAAAAAAAAAAGCCTGAAAAGAAAACTGGTTTGAATGGTGTTTGGTGGAGGGAGAAGTCGGCCCAGCATTACGCTTCCCTCTGGCGATCTGGCAAAGAGGGCTTCTCTCTTTAGAGGGCGTACCTGGGGCTGATTCTCCCCTTTCATAGTGTCCCTTCATCTCCCTTTTTATACTCTCTTCTGTCTTCAAAAGCCTCAGGACCTGTCCCCAACACCCCAAAACGTACCATCAGATAGAAGCAGACAGAATATAAAAGCAAGGGCTTTACAATCAGACACCTGGATTTAGATCTTCCCCTTATCACTTGCCAATTGTTCAAGTTGCTTAATCTTTCTAAGCCTCAGTTTTCACTTGAGTAACATGGGGCCATAAAAAAAAGTCAACATTATAAGGTTATGGTAATGATTCAAGAAAATAATATATGTAATGCACTTAGTACATAGTGGGCACTTAATAAATGGTGTTGGCTGTGAAGGCTTCTCTGTCTAGCTGTTTCTGAAATTAGATAGTGACCTCTTAAACTGAATATCTTTCCAAATGTGAGGAGAGAAAAATCTAATTTCAGGCACTGTGCGAGTAATAGGAAAACGAGAAAATATATTGCAAAAGGGATGGTGGCCTCTAGACCCTCCCCCAAACATAGCCCCTAAAGCCAGGACTGCTGCAGATCACTCTCACCTGTAAAAGAGACTATATCTTTAGTTTATTTGTGATGACTTCAGGCTCCGCAGTACTAGGTAATCCTCATGCTTAGCGGGTTTGTTGGCCATTGGCCTGAGTTTTCTACTGTCACCTCAGTACCTAGCTGATAATTTGAGTCTTTGAAGAGGCAGACAATGAGAATTTTAGTTGGCTCTAATGTCTATTCTGTGGCTTTATTTGCCTCTTTCCCAGAGATTGAGCATTTGTGTCTACAGGCATAAGATCGATTACCACATTGTGCGGTGGAAATGAAAGGGAAACATTCTTTCTTTCCTCTCCGGCTCTGCCTGGCATTGAGTGCCCCCCTTTGCTTAGCAAATGGCCTAATCCGAGCGGTTGCATGGCCCGAACACGTGGACACAGCAACCGTAATTGCACACTTATCTCAGACAAAAAATAAATGAAGTTGCCATCTAATTTATTCAGATGGCTCTTAAAATGTGGCATTTCATGTAATGATTTGATTTCTAGGAACTAAAAAGTAACTATGCATGCTTTGTTAGGAAAATTACTTCAGCACAAAATGAGGCTGCTTTTTTTTTTTTTTCCAGCCACAGTAACTAATAGCTTCAGATATAAGATAAAAATAAGGTATTTTGTAATTAATATTTTAATTTACTAAGAAGGGAGCTAAATGGAGACTAGACTTCTCTTCCCCTTGATAATAATGAGCCCAGGCAATTTCAAACGAAGAAGAGCAGCCAAGAGTTTAATACCTTTGATTAACAACATGTTTCCACAGTGGCTATTATGTTCCTATTTAAAAGAGCAAAACAAAACTCAGGCTTATTTTGTTTTGGAACTGCAGGGGATCTTATGGCATCAAAAGAAGACGAGAAAATGTTTAGAGGTAATTAAAAGCAATTTGCCTCATCAGGCCTTTTTCCTCCTTTTTTCTCTACTCCTCTTTCTCTCCACAGTAATTGCTAATTGCCACTTCAGTGACCTGAGAATTTTTTTTTTTTTTTTTTTTTTCCTGATGTAACTTGCTTATTTGGCTGTTGCTCACACTTATAATTGACTGCATAAATCAATGAATCTCCATTAGTTCATTTTAAAAACAGAACATTTATAAGACTCCCTGTCTTTAAGGAGAGCTAAAGGCAAGAAACTAACAAGCCTGAGTACTAACCGTATACCAGGTGCTTTACACGTGCTGATGTATTTCATCTCCGAAAGAATGCCATGAAGTCCCTATAATAGAACTGGGAACAGGTGCAGTTTGCTTGGGGTCCCACTGCATAGGGTGAGATTAGAACTCCAAACTTTGTTTTCACTTCATTACCTCTTTTCCTTAAGTCTTCTCTGTCTCTTTATTCGTTTTTTAAAGTTTCCATTTATAATTTTCATTCGTTCCTTTTATTTGAATGCCCCTGGCATGCATTTAAGCTGATAATATTTAGGTTGCAAAAAGCGGACTTGGAGGCTCTCAGAAAAGGCATTGTGAAAAGTCATTCACAGCAGCTTCCCCAGGGACTGAGAAAACTCAGTCACCTCTGGGAAATTTTTAGCTAAAGTTTTAAAATAATAGAACTCGGGATAGGAACTGAGCACCTGAAATGGAAGGTGTTTTAATTCGACATCATGTTTTCAACCCTGGAAATTGATAATAAATGGCATCACACTCTCCGATAAAGTGACCTCCTGGGAAAAGGAGTTGTCTAGAAACTTATGACCTCAAAGTTTACACAGGTTTTCTTTAAACTCAGGTCGATTGAACAGCATGGACTAAAGTGTCGCACGTTGAGTAAGTGTAGGAAAAGTGATGCTGAATTAAATAAAAGATTAAATTGTGTATTTTGATAGAGAAACCTGCAATGACCATACATTTGGAATAGGGTGGTTTTCCTGCTGGCTTGAAAGAGGGGTGGCACAGGAGATAACGGAGGCAAAGAACAATGGTTGCACATTAATTCTTTTGCTAGATAGAATATAGAAAAATAAGGGAAAACATTTCAATCTGATCAAATATATGAGTCTTAGAGAAGTAAGAAGTAGCTTTATTCCCCCTTTTGGGTTTGCTTTCTACTAAACTCCTTACCAACTCCAAAATCGCAACACATACACACTCCCAACCAATGTGTGCCCAGAGTTTGGGTTTTCAACTTTTGTTTTTATAGCTTTGAGTTTTAACTTCATTTTACATGCAGAAAGAGCCAAATATTTGCATGTAAAGCACATTTGGTCCAACTTCTAATTTCAAGAGAATTTAAAACAATATTAGAGATAAAGAAAGATTTTGGAGGGTAAAACGGATGAGGATTAGCGGAACATCCCGAGAATGTCCTGGCAGTCAGCTTAACCTGCCCCTCAGCTTCTAAGGATGAGGAGAAAGGTCATAACTTTTAGCCTGAACATTCTCAAAAGGGAGAAAGCTGAGTAAACTAGTTTTTAGTTCTATTTCTCCACCACCCTTTGTTCTGTGTCCTGGGAGATGTTTGCAATCCCTAGAAATCTGTCATTTTATATCCTAGGAACTCTACTTAGATTTTGACTACTTATCAAAATTGATCCAATCCTATTTGGAGATAACATTCAAGAACTTGGCAGAGTTGAAGGTGAGCCTATGGATTGAGAAGGTAAATACTTTTGAATGATAAACTGCAAGTGAAGCACAAAATTCTGTTTGGGTTAATTTTGAGATCACAAGCATCCTACATATGACATGGTTTTGGATAAAAGTATTTTTATGCCGAGAGGTGGATGCAGTCCTCTGGACTGAATATTTTCTGTTTCTTCCGCCTGATCTCCTGCGATCTCCTCCTCACTCACTTGGACCCAGCCACATGGGCCGTCTTCCTGCTTCTCTAACCTGCTAGGGTCCTTCAGACCCAGCCCTGGCACACATGGTGCCTTCAGTCTACAACACTTCTCCTGGATCTCTACAGCTTCCTTTTGGAGCTAATTACTGCTCATTTGTCAGAGTACTAATTGTTTCTTGTTTTGTTCTCATACCACCTTGTACGTTTCTTTATAGGACATATAACCATAATTGAAAATTATTTGTATCATTCCTTCTTTAATATCAGTCTCTTTCAGTAGATTGTAAGAGTCATAAGGGTAGAGGTTGTAATTTATCTTGTTTACCATTATTTGGTAGTTGTAAGCTGTAGCCAGTCCTTGATAAATCGTTATATGAATGAATGTATTACTAGTACTGAGGCTTCAAAAATAGGAGAAATATTTAACTGCCTGAGGCAACTGAAGTGAAAGTCACATCTTCATATTGAGGATGAAATAGCTGCAGGATTCTAAGTGCTAAAAACAGAGGAAAACGGATGTTGAATATACATTGAGTAGTGAGGAGTGCTGGAGAGATAGAAAATAAGCAACATTGACTATCTGATATTTGGGCAGAGAACAAAGACTGAGGTTTACCTGGGATCATTGCATACAGGTAACAGAAGGGGATTGTAGATAGAATCAGTTTAATGGTAACTTATAGAAAGTCCCTAGTATCAAACACGCTATCCGTGGTAAGACAAGTCTATCAGTAATTTCCTGACCTTCCGACAAAGGCTGGGAGCTATGGACTAAGTGTTGTCTACTTACATGCACAGAATGCAATATTTCTCATCCTTTGGGTTTCTCAGATACCTGACGTTTACACCCTTCTCTTGGAAGGTTGCTCTGAGTGATGTGCCTTTCCTCTGTAACCTCTATAATTATCATTACATATATTTACCTGTTTGTTTCCTCTGCTAGACTGCAGGCTTCTTAATGGTAGTGATTTTTTCATTTGCCTATAAATTCCCATGACTAGTTTAATTCCTAGCATGACACACCTGATCGCCAAACTTATTTGAACTCATTTTAATTAAATACTTGTTTCATTTTTCCAAGTAAATAAATTGGTTGGAAAATGGTTGAGTTCATGTAAGGGGTGCCTAGCAGAGTAGGTTATACAGTTAAAACTTAATATGTTTTGTTGTTTGACCAATCTCAGTCATAGATACTTTGGTATATTGATTACAAAAATCACCCAGTTGTTCAGATCTTCCTGTATTTATGTCCCCCACAAGGTAACTTTACAGGATCTCCCATCAAGAGATGGAGTCTCTCTACCCAGTCCTTAAGTCTTGGCTGGCCTTAGAATTTACTTTAGTCACAAGAATGTGACAGAAATGATGGTGTGCCAGTTGCAAATCTAGATCTTTAAAATTCTGCTCAGTTACACTGTGAGCAAGTCTAGACAGCCATAGCCATTCTAGCTGAGCTAAGGTCATCCTAGACCAACCAGTTCCCAGCTGACCTGATAGCTGACCACAGATGTGTTGATTGAGCCCAGCTGGGACCAGAACTACCCAGTTACACTCAGCCCAATTTGCTGACCTGCAGAATTGTGAGCTGAACAGTTGACTGTTTTTTTTAGCCATTACACTTTGTAATGTAATGCAGCAAAAGTTAATTGTTTCTAATATGCTATTTTTAATTTGCTTAGTTAAAATAGCTGACAGTATATTTTGCCAAAAATAAAGGTGATGAGATCTAACCCAAGCATAGTACATCCCTTGGAGAGTCCTATATGGAATTACCTTGGAAGTAGAGGACTTGAGACATGAGATACCTTGAATATTTCCTTGAGCGACAAAGGAAAACATCTTTCTTAGAAAATAAACAATAGGCCGGGTGTGATGGCTCACGCCCATAATCCCAGCACTTTGGTAAACTGAGGAGGGCGGATCACTTGAGCTCAGGAGTTCAAGACCAGCCCGGACAACATGGTGAAACCTTGTCTCTACTAAAAAATACAAAAATTAGCTGGGCGTGGTGGCACATGCCTGTAATCCCAGCTACTCGGGAGGCCAAGGCATGAAAATTGCTTGAACCCGGGAGGTGGAAGTTGTAGTGAGCTGAGATCTCACCACTGCACTCCAGCCTGGGCAACAGAGCGAGACTGTCTCAAAATAAAATAAGACAAAATAAAAATAATAATAATAATAAAATGAAAATAAACAGAGGCTAATAAATAAGCAGACTGTATGAGGCATCTCAAGAAGAGCGCAAGCTTCCTCAAAATTGGAGGTGATTTCTGAGGGCCGATCAAACATAAAGGTGAGATGACTTGATGTCTTGGTGCACAAGATAAGCTTCTGTTTTTTTTTTTTTTTTTTTTAAGACAGAGTCTTGCTCTGTCACCCAGGCTGGAGTGCAATGGTGTGATCTCAGCTCACTGCAAGCTCTGCCTCTCGGGATCATGCCATTCTCCTGCCTCAGCTTCCCAAGTAGCTGGGACTACAGGCGCCCACCACCACACCTGGCTAATTTTTTGTACTTTTTAGTAGAGACGGCGTTTCACCGTTTTAGCCAGGATGGTCTCGATCTCCTGACCTTGTGATCTGTCTGCCTCGGCCTCCCAAAATGCTGGGATTACAGGCATGAGCCACCGCGCCCGGCCAAGATAAGCTTCTTATACAATGGTTGGTAGGAGTCTGCATGAGTTAGTGACAATTACAATCTATTGGTATTTGAGAAGAATAAACATCATAAACAAATAATTATAAGCCATGAAATAAAAATCAAAAGTAATTTCAAGAAAAGAGAATTAAGGAGCAAGATCTGTAAGGATGAAGAATGTAAATAGCCCTTCTGCTGCAAAGTGTGGAGATCTGAATTTGCTTTCTACCATCACTACTTTTTGGTTTGAAGAAAGTCACTGAGCCTGAGGTTCTTCAGGTGGAAATTGGGTTACTATAACTCTGTTTTACTGAGAAAATCATGTAAGATAATGGGCAGTAAAGCTAGAGAGCTGGCACAATGACTCCTAATATCTAACTTTGACGTTAGAATACGAGTGGTGAGAGAGGGCATCCTTGTTTTCTGCTGGCTTTCAAAATAAATGCTTCCAGCTTTTGCCCATTCAATATGATATTGTCTGTGGGCTTGTCATAAATAGCTCTTATTATTTTGAGATATGTTCCATCAATACCTAGTTTATTGAGAGTTTTTAACATGAAGGGATGTTGAACCCAAAGGCCTTTTCTGCATCTATTGAAATAATCATGTGGTTTTTGTCCTTGGTTCTGTTTATGTGATGGATTAAGTTTATTGATTTGTGTATGTTGAACCAGCCTTGAATACCAGGGATGAAGCCAACTTGATCGTGGTGGATAAGCTTTTTGATGTGCTGCTGGATTCAGTTTGTCAGTATTTTATTGAGGATTTTCACATCGATGTTCATCAGGGATATTGGCCTGAAGTTTTCTTTTTTTGTTGTGTCTCTGCCAGGTTTTGGTAACAGGATGATGCTGGCCTCATAGAAGGAGTTAGGGAGGAGTCCCTCCGCTTCAATTGTTTGGAATAATTTCAGAAGGAACGGTATCAGCTCCTCTTTGTACCTCTGGTATAATTCGGCTATGAATCCGTCTGGTGCTGGACTTTTTTTGGTTGGTAGGCTATTTATTAATGCCGCAATTTCAGAACTTGTTATTAGTCTATTCAGGGATTCAACTTCTTCCTGGTTTCGTCTTGGGAGGCTGTATGTGTCCAGAAATTTATCAATTTTTTCTAGATTTTCTAATTTATTTGCATTGAGGTGTTTACAGTATTCTCTGATGGTAGTTTGTATTTCTGTGGGGTCAGTGATTTATCATTTTTTAATTGTGTCTATTTGATTCTTCTCTCTTTTCTTCTTTATTAGTCTAGCTAGCAGTCTATCTATTTTGTTAATTTTTTCAAAAAAACACCTCCTGGATTTGTTTTTTTTTGAAGGGTTTTTTGTGTCTCTATCTCCTTTAGTTCTGCTCTGATCTTAGTTATTTCTTGTCTTCTGCTAGCTTTTGAATTTGTTTGCTCTTGCTTTTCTAGTTCTTTTAATTGTGATATTAGGGTGTCGATTTGAGGTCTTTCTAGCTTTCTGATGTGGGCATTTAGTGCTATAAATTTCCTTGTTAATACTGTTTTAGCTGTGTCTCAAAGATTCTGGCAGGTTGTCTCTTTGTTCTCACCGGTTTCAAAGAGCTTCTTGATTTCTGCCTTAATTTCATTATTTACCCAGGAGTCATTCAGGAGAAGGTTGTTCAATTTCCATGTAGTTGTGCAATTTTGGTGAGCTTCTTAGTCCTGAGTTCTAATTTGATTGCACTGTGGCCTGAGAGACTGTTTGTTATGATTTCAGTTCTTCTGCATTTGCTGAAGTGTTTTACTTCCAAATGTGTGGTAGATTTTAGAAAACGTGCCATGTGGCACTGAGAAGAATGTATATTCTGTTGATTTGGTGTGGAGAGTTCTGGAGATGTCTATTAGGTCCATTTGATCCAGAGCTGAGTTCAAGTCCGGAATATCTTTGTTAATGTTCTGTATCATTGATCTAATTTGACAGTGTGGTGTTAAAGTCTCCCACTATTACTGTGTGGGAGTCTAAGTCTCTTCTTAGGTCTCTAAGGACTTGCTTTATGAATCTGGGCGTTCCTGTATTGGGTGCATATATATTTAGGATAGTTAGCTCTTCTTGTTGCATTGATCTCTTTACCATTATGTAATGCTCTTCTTTGTCTTGTTTGATCTTTGTTGGTTTAAAGTCTGTTTTGTCAGAGATTAGGATCGCAACCCCTGCTTTTTTTTTTTTTTTTTTTTTTTTGCTTTCCATTTGCTTGGTATATATTCCTCCATACCTTTATTTTGAGCCCATGTGTATCTTTGCATGTGAGATGGGTCTCCTGAATACAGCACATCAATGGGTCTTGACTCTCCAATTTGCCAGTCTGTATCTTTTAATTGGGGCATTTAGCCCATTTACATTTAAGGTTAATATTATTATGTGTGAATTTGATCCTGTCATTATGATGCTATCTGGTTATTTTGCACACTAGTTGATGCAGTTTCTTCATAGTATCATTGGTCTTTATTTTTTGGTGTGTTTCCACAGTGGCTGGTACCGGTTTTTCCTTTCCATATTTAGTGCTTCCTTCAGGAGCTTTTGTAAGGCAGGCCTGGTGGTGACAAAATCCCTGAGCATTTGCTTGTCTGGAAAATGTTTTATTTCTCCTTCGCTTATGAAACTTAGTTTGGCTGGATGTGAAATTCTGTTTTGAAAATTCCTTTCTTTAAGAATGTTGAATATTGGCCCCTACTCTCTTCTGGCTTGTACAGCTTCCACTGAATCAATGACTAGGCAATTTTCAATGATCAGCTCCCTGACAGTCATACATAATATATATATTTTTTCATCCATGGTTTCTGTCATTTATGTCAGACTTTCCCCTGCCATTGTCCTTCTCCTCACTTTCCTCCAGAGCAACCTTTCTTATTGCAGACAGTGGTAAAGCTTTTTTTTTTTTTTTTTTTGCTGAGGTTGGGATGTTCGATAACCCTATGAATCAGGGTGATGATACAGCTTCACCTGTTTGTGAACGTTTCTGCTTTTATATCCCCCAATACACTCTAGGCCACTGAATGGCAAAGGTGTGTTAGAGAACAGATGTGCCCAGTGCTATTTTGTTACCTTATCTTTGGGATTAAGATTTTTTTTCAAGTAGGGACCAAAAAGACATGATAATATTTTGAAACTTTCTTTTCTGTATTTTAAATTCCCATTAGTTCATTCTGCACCACAGTCCCAACCCATTGAGTCATGACATTCTTTTCTTGAGGGGCAGCCAAGAACAAAGGAGACCATGTTCAGTTTTTGAATTCCGAAACCTGCACTTGAAGCTAATTTCAAAGGCAGTGGTAGTGAAAAGCCAAGGCATTCACTTGCAATACCTAGGCTTGTTGAAAGAGAAATCGGAAGCATTCCTTTAAATATTAACTATTCCCTTAAAATATTAAGAGGCTAGAGGACTGAGGTAAGAAAGATTTACTATAAACCACAGAACAGAGACTATGTAGAGTATGACATAAAGGTAATTTCTTATACCTGGAAAGAAGAAAACTGATGGGGAGGATCCCGGGGACAGAGTGAGAGGCAAGCAAGATGACTGAGCTGAGAATTGGGACAAGTTCCTGGGCCTGGGCTGTATAGAGACCCCAGATGGTTTTGGAAATCACTGATGAGAAGGGGCTCGGTTAGCACACCTTGCCTGGAACTCTAGATGGAGATTATCGCCTCAAAAGGGGCATCCTTGGTAGAGCAGTGATTGTGTTGCTATTTTGTTTAAGATGACCACGCCTGAGAAAGCCTCCTTCTGCCACCCCTGAGTCTCATTTGGATCCAGAGAGGAGACCCAGGAAGGTTCCCAAAACTGTCCCTGATATGGTGTTTGAGAATTAGAAATCAGCATGGCTGTCAGGAGGCTGCCACAGCTTTTAACAGGAAACCAAGGATTGGCTAGCCCAAAGCAGGAATGATACATAGGACATGGCTAAATCTCAAAATGTCAGCTGTGCATGTTAGTGCTGAGGTGAAAGCCTGGTGGAGCATTGGGAGGGAAGTTTGAGCTAGTTGAGAGCCATCACCTCCATGGTTATGCTAAGAGGTCAGACCACAGATCAGCGTCTCACCCTTTAAAGCAGTGATGGAAGGCAGTGAGTGCTCAGATAGGGCAAGTGCCAGATGTCTTTTTTCTAATGACAGGACATTCATGAGCCCCCAAGGGTTAGGAGAATGATGTTGGGGAAAATCCTGAATATGACAACCCAAAGGGATTAAGTTTTAGGAAGAGGAGTGTAAGTCAACTTTAATAGCAATATCTACTTTTTGCTTCTGCCATCAATGGAAATGAGGGCTCATGAGTATAATAGTCTAGATCTGTATCTTACTGTAGGGGTTTTGACCCCACAATATCACTATTCAGAGATGTATGTGGAACATATAATACCAATTTGGCCCCCTGATATGGGTTAACCTCTTTTTTTCTATAAGCCTCATCTAAAATTACTCCCTGTATTGTATTATGTATGTATGTGTTTGTCTCCTACACTTGATGGTAAACCATATGGTCCCTTGATGGTAGGGACCGTATCTCATTCCTTTTTAAATCCCCAGCTGTTGGCACAGGGTCCAGCACACAGTTACCTCTCAAGAAATGACTGTTGAATGAATCCATGATGGCAAACAAATTGGGTAAATTGTGAACATTTTTATAAAAAACTATTTGTGGGATTCTAGAAAATCTGATGATTCTTGAATTGATCATTTTGTCTGTGCTATGGAGACATCCCTTTAGTTGATAGTTGTGGAATGCCTACAGTGTGCATCACCCTAAAGACCTTTCACATATAAATCGTTGAAGACTCCCAAGAATCTTATGATGTTGGTCTTGTTGCCCTTGTTTTACAGATGAAGAGACTGAAACCTGAAGAAGATAAGAAACTGATTCAAGATTTCGAAGTTACTCAGTGGGCAAGCCAGGCATTGAATGTGGCTCTAGCCTATGTTTCCAGCCACTATGCGCTATGTGACTCTAAATGTGCATAACAGTGTCCTCTTATGAAAGTGGTCAGAATAGTTGTGTTAGGGAACAGCGACATGACGGTATTTTCATGTAGAATGTATATTATCGCATAAATGTGTATACTCAAAGCAACGTTTAGGGAGGCTAAAAAGTGTTTCAGCAAATGACAAGAATCTTCTCCAGCAATAGGGGAAAAATGATGCCTATAATGTTTCTTTGAAATATTAAGAAATACTAACAGGAATTTTTCAGTGTTGACTTATTGTTTCTTTCAGGTGTGGGAAGTCTCAGTGAAGTCAGACAGGGGCCAGAGCTTCCTCTATCATTCCTTTTGGGAGCTTCTTCATGTCAGTGGCTTGGAAAGTGGCCCTGGGCTCCTATACCCACCATGATTTTGGAAAGAGCTCCAGCTTTCTGCTCATTGGATAGGGACTTTTGGAAGGCAAAGAAGGATCAAGGTCCCATGAAGGTGGAACTGCAGCACTGGCCTTCCTGTCCCTGACCTAGTACCTTTTGGGTATACATGCATAAGTGGAGGCTGGTACCCCCATGGGGATAATCAACAGGACCATGTGACTTTTTCGCTCTTTAGCAGAGTGCAGAGTGCAGAGTGGAGTGACAATCTCTCTTGGGATAAATCCAGGTCCAGAGTGTCATTTTGAAGTACTGCTCTTGCATTGTGTGTGTTGAGTCTGACTGGGAAAGTGAATGATTAGCAGAGACCTGGGAACCCCTGTAGTATGAAACTACAGCAGGAACTACAAGGACCTTCAGCATATATTTTTATATAACTCTGGAAAACCAAGCTAACTCTTTTGACTTACCCCAAAACAAAGTAGAAAATGTTCTGTAATATTTGGGGGTTATTTTAGCATGGCTTTAGCAGGTGCTCTGTCAGTAGGCACCAGTGTAACTGTAACTGATTTTTATGCATTTGAATTGGTCTATGCCTGTGCCATGTTGGCTGTTTTTCACGTTGAATATCACCTTCTGGCCTTAGGAGAGGAAAGAATACTGCCAAAATAGAACTAATTCTACAAATACATTGAGACACAGTCTTTGTTTCACTTAATTTTTTTTCACAGTTTTTCTAGGGTAATAAACATCAAAGCTGGCATAGTCAATGATCTCTTTCCAGAGATATGACCAGACAAGCTTCCTTTCACTGGGCTCTTGGGGGCAGTACATTTCCAGGAGGGGAGAGGAACATTAAACCACGTGTCAGTCATTCTGCAGGAATGGAAATGTTGGTTTCTCTGGCTGTAATAATTTAGGAATTAAATGTTGGACGTGTGGCCACAGGAAGGCTGAGATTTCTTTCATAAATCATGCAATCTTGTTTACATTGCTCATCCTGCATTCATCTCCCTTGGAAGGCCATACAACTTGTCCAGCATGCCATTGTGTGGAATTGTGTCAGTGAGTTTTTGGGCCTCCAGATAAATCGTATCATGTAAAGAATACCTTCATAAGCCAATCCCTCCCCTGGCCACAGTCCTCAGAAAAAAGAATGTGCTTCATTATATGTGATTGGAAGCTTCCAAATTGGTCTTGGCTATTTTCTATTACTTAGATGCCTCTAACTTTTCCTTAGCTATTGTGGGAACATTGCCTTTCCTAGGCTCACCATCATTCTAGTGCCCTGAAACTTTATCAGAGGGAATACTCTCTAATCATTTTCAATTGTGCAAAGGCTTGGGACTTGACTTCTTATCACCTGTAATCCTCAGTACCATGACCGCCTTTTATTTTCCTGCCTACTTGTCACATCTTCATTGTTGGAACATAATATCTGTGGCTCAGAGAATCCCGCAGCTAACCAAGTGATGGATGTCCTGTCAATGATTAATCCACATTTCTATATAGTTTTGAGTCTATTGCTTTTCTATTGATTTGTGCTAAGGGTTGAGCAACTTACCAAATGGCCGCTAAGGTTTGATTCTTCACTGCGATACTTTTCCTGAGTGTTTGGCTCTACATTCTCTTAAACCTGATGGTGGTCAGATGGGCTATTATTCCAGGGAAAACTCAGCAAAGCAAAGCAAAGCAAAACAAAACAGAAAACACTGCATAAACTAAGAAGAATACACAATTTAGTTAAACATTTGTCATTACTAAAGAGGGCTGCATCGATATCTCCCTCTGTTGTTCTCTCTCTCTTGAGGATCTCAGATATAGAGTCTTTAGTTAATTATACTCTTTGGTTCCCAGAAGTCAGATTAGCATCTGTCCAGTGCAAAGACACTCTTATTTATTTGTTTCAACTTTATTCCCTTTTATCCTTATCCCACCCATTCTCCTCAAAGCTGAGGTAGATAGATGGAAAGAGTTCCAGAATCTTAGATTTGGGAATCTTATCTATGTTCTGGGACATGAAGAAGAGGATTGTTCACTCAGGATACTCTAAACGGCCCTCAGCAAATTATTGAGTCATTCAGATATTTTATTAAGTTGTCAACATTAGTTCTATTACCATAGGCAAGTGTTTTGATGTGCATCTTTTTGTTTCATATTGTTTTTTGTTCTGTATATTTTTAATTATGTAAATGGTATTAAATGTGTATCTCATTCTTTTCCTTATTTTTTTTTAGGGTTCAGCCATGTAGCTACGGACATGCCTCATTGCTGTGTTTAATTACCACATGATGCTCTGTGATGTGCATCCAGTACATTTTGCTCATCCACTTCCAGTGTTTGACTCCCTTCCCCAACCACAACTAATGCTGCAATGACTGCCCTAGCTCAATATGTTTACCAGTTCACTAATGGGGTTTTCCTTTCATTTGTCTTATAATTATGAAAAACAGAATTTATGAGATAAATTTTAGTTTTTGTTTCAATTCTTTCTTTCTTTTTTCTTTTTTGAGACGGAGTCTTGCTATTTCACTCAGGCTGGAGTGCAGTGGTGCAATCTCAGCTCACTGCAACCTCTGCCTCCCGGGTTCAAGTGATTCTCCTGCCTCAGCCTCCTGAGTAGCTGGGATTACAGTTGCCCGCCACGACGCCCGGCTAATTTTTGTATTTTTAGTAGAGACGGGTTTTCACCATGTTGGCCAGGCTGCTCTCGAACTCCTGACCTCAGGTGGTCTGCCCGCCTCGGCCTCCCAAAGTGCTGGGATTATCGGTGTGAGCCACTGTGCCTGGTCTCAATTCCTTTTTACTCCTTTAAAAAAATCCTATAGTATTTTACACATCTCCATTGTGGAAAGGCTATTTATAGATTCATCATGCTCTTTGCTCATAATTGATCTGTTTTCTCTTTTTCTAAAGTTACAATGATCATAGTTTTCTGTTGTGCTCACTAGGTGACATACATGTTTCAGATGATAACTCAGTTTGCATTTTTGTCATAGCAACAATACAGTTTTTTATAATAATTATAAGTATAAATTAAGAAAATCCAGTACTACAACAAACAGTCAGTGAAAATCTGTAGAAGGTTGTATGTATCATTAAAAAAATTATATGAGTAACAGAGTAAGACGTGGCTACAAGGCATATTTTCACATATTTTTCTTTGTTTTAAAGAACTGATGTGCTAGCTATGCCATTGGTGACTCACCCTATGGGTCAATGTTTTACTAGTCTCTAGAATACTAAGCCAACACTAAACTGAAAATAACAAATATAGCTCCATTTACTTAAAAAAAAAATTCTTCACAATGCTACCTTTCAGAGAAATCTGTAAAACTGTGAGACTCTGCTACAACCAAAGCTATCTTTTGAGATAAGCTGACAGGGGTGAGTTATACAGTGCAGGGTGTCATATGACCTTCAGCAACTCTTACAGTGCCAGATTGTATTAGGACTATGTAAGCGACCAACACAACCATATATAGACTGAACAGTGATCTATGAAGGGGTCCCACATGACGTGGCCCCAAAGAGGTGCTACAATTGGAGAGACACTCAGAGTAGGAAGAAACAGCAGATAGAAAGAGAAATGAAGTAGCTAAAGCAGGAAATGATAGGTTGATTTAATTTCTGTGGTATCCTAAAAGAGACTCCAATTTTCTTTAGACCGATTTGAATATTGAGACAGTTATCTATGTATGATTCTGTTTCTAGACTATATATGTATTAAAAAAATCAACACAACCCAAATAAAAACATACAAGAAGCCTCAAGCCAAAGTTGAAAGTGAAAATAAGGGCAAAATGGAATGCAATTTTAGTAATTTATATTCTAAGTATAAGTAAGTAAAGAGGTTACTCCACCAAAGAAAGTTCATGGAGCTCTGAGTGACTACAGAGGGAATGAATATTAAACTGCCAGTAGAATCACTATTGAACTCTGCACTTGGGACACCACAATATGCTAATGGAAGGTAAAGATATTTCCCAAGCTAAAAAGTGGCAGAAGTGGTTGTCACAGGAAGCACTCACCAAATATTCATGTACTCCAGTATATTTTACAAACTTCCTTGTTAGGTTAGTTATATGGTGACTTCTGGCCAATGACTTGTGTATGAATGTGACATGCATCATCTCCAGATATAATGCTTATGATCAGTGTGTGTTCTTTTCACTTTTTCCTTGCCTAAGCTCTTGAAGACCTCAGAAGCCATGAGTTGAGATGATGGAGCCACAAAATAGAACCTGGAAGAAGCCATACTTAGCTGCTGGGAAGTGAGCTGCACTGGAAAGTATCTAGACTTGCAGAGGGTTTGGTGAGTGGGCAATACGCTTTTATGTATAGAATGACTAAGATGCTTGCAGTTATTTGTTACTGCCAGAGTCATACTAGGTGACATTTGAATTCTGACCAATCTATTATACTAGAAATATTTCCCTCTTCTCACCATACCGTATTGGTTTAAACAAGATGGAAGGCTCTGAGATAGATAGAGGAGTCTTAGCTTTGTCATCTCAAAAAATGGAAAAAATGAACGCTAGACTATAGAAGTGTTAGAAAGTGAGACAACTCTTAAAATGTAAGTTTTATTTTTATTCAAGTTTGCTAAGGTCAACAGAGGAGAAGATGATTGGCATTGAAAAGATAATGTGTTACTCATAGTTTTCCAGAGAAGGAGGCATGCCTCACCACACAGGGCCACACAAAAGCATCAGGGTTGGTTAGATGGAAGAGGGAGAGAGGAAAAAATGTGGGCAAAAGTCTTTATGGTCGTTTCTGTGGGAAGGAATGAGCAAGGCAGGGTAAGCAAGCTTATGATTGCCTAGTTTGAATAATTTCAGTGGGCTCTGAGGTGTGAGAACTTCTCTAGTTGTCTGGTACCTGGTCGTGGGGTGATTAGGACAATGGGATCCTGGCTAGCTTGAGAGAGAGCCTGAGAAAGGAGGTAAGTGGCGCATGGGTTCTGGATTGGTTGATTTGCATATAAAAGGCACAGGATAGGCACAGGATCTCCAGGAATTGGCTAGCCCTGGGAAGGGCAGTTTCTCCCGGGTGGGCAAGGGCCCAGATATCAAAGTATCAGGTTCAAAAGACATGCTTAATACAACATATAGAAAAAGTACCTAAGTGAGGGTCTGGCCCAGAGTAGAGGCTGAGATTAATTTAAAAATAAGTTGAAAGGGAGCAAGTCAGAAACCTAGGAGAACAGTTAGGAAGCATTGACAGGGTGCACTATTAATCTATTCTCTATAGTGCAAAGAGATTCCTCTAAAATGTGTTTCTGATGATGTCACTTCTCTTTTTAAAAACTCTAAATTAATGCATGCTCTTCTCTCTGTTTGGGTCATTCTAGCTTCCACATTAATCATAACAAAAACCCTACTCATTTTGCAGGTCTCAGCAGATGACATTTCTTCTGGCAGAACTCCCCCAGTGCTGCCCACCCATCCTCATCCAGTGACCCCTTCCCCCATTAGGTCTGCATTAAGGGACATGTACACCAGTATTAGCCAGGAAGCAACATAAAGAGAGAGAGATTTAGAGAGCTCCCTTATCTAACATGGACTAATTCCCATAATATGAGCTGTCTCTGTTCCTATAGTTCTCCTTTGTAGCATTGACAAGTTTTTTCGTAATGACTTATTCAGTGTTTGTTCTCATCTTCAACTATTGGCTACAAAACATTCTGTCTTGTTTATTGCATTAATCCTAGCACCAAGACATATGGTCCATGCTCAGTGCATGTTTGTGGAATGATTGACAGGCAGGACTTGAATCTGTCTTGTTCTTCCTAATGCGGGTGCCTTTAAAACAGTGTTTGGCCCATTACAGATGCTCAGCAAAAATTATTTAAACGAAAGCAAATATAGCTCCTCATAAAAATCCATAAGTTATAGCAAATAAATACCAAGGAGATGAAGACTTACTTGCCCAAGGTGCTCTGCAAGAAGGAGGCAGAAATTGAATTCTTCCGACTCCAATGCTTGTTTTCCCTTTGCACAATGCCCAGTCTTAACAAGCAGGCTGATTTAACAACAGTGGTGTAGTTTAGTGATTATCAAAGTTTAGTGTGCATATGAGACACCTGGGAGTCTTGATCAAATGCAGATGACGAGTCAGTGGGGCTGGATTGGGGCCTGAGAGTCTGCATTTCTAACAAGCTCACGAGTGATGCCCAGGCTGCTGGTACAACAATCATACTTTGAGTAGCAAAGATGGTGATGGCCCACAGGTTAATTTTCCTTTTGTATATACCTATAGCTTCAAAACAGAAACAAGAATAACATTAACCAGTATAAAGACTTCTTCTTACAAAGGAAGGAATAGTCAAGCAAAATTGGTTATCTAAATGGATCAAATTTCACAGATAATTGTTCAGCTCTATTCTTCCTTCTGGGAGGAGAGGATCTATAATTCTGAAACCAGGTCCCTACTTTTGTTTTAAGAAGTTGAAAACAACACAACTTCAGGCAAAATAAACTCTACATTTTGTAATGATTTCGTATGTCATGGTTCAGTTACATTGTCTTAGTATGGGTTCTCTGGGAAATAGACTTTGAGATAGAGATTTGCCTGTAGGAGGTTTGCTGGGGAATGAAGGAAGCAAGATGGATCCAGGGAGAACTAGACCTGCAGTGCAACTGCTGCGGAGCTTTGGCTGACCCTACGGGGAACTCTGAAACAGAAACGGCTCTCAGAGTTGTCCCAAATCAAGGCAAGCACACTGTGTCATTATACCCTTACACTGACCAGTGATTGGGTGCAGACTGCCACCTCCAGGAGGAGAATAACTTGGATGGGCCGCTTTGACCAATGGCGGTTCACAGAGAATGGCTTGGGCCGTGAGCCAGTCAGCAGCCCATATTCCCAGAAGCTGGGGGCATAAGAAACTCAGCATTGGCAGGTCATCCGAATGGGCTCCACAGCATCTACCACACATTGTTCCTAGCACTGAGACAATTCTAAAAATATCTTCTGCACTATTTCTGAGTTTTGTAAACATCAGCTCTGTAGTTTCTCTGGAGAAACAGGCTTTTAGATGCTGGAAGGCATTAGAAAATAATGGGGGCAGGGAGAATGAATTAGAAAGGACAGCAGTTTTCTACTACCTAGACCTGTGAGTGATCGTACCCAGAGCCTTCTGAAATAATTACAAATGCAAAGATTTCATTCAACACACAACATGTCCATTGGTTCCATCCACTTATCTGCTCTTTATATTTTTCTAGCTGTATCTTTCTCAGTTTCTCTGTCATAAAATGTGAGATTTCAAACAGATGATCTATAAAATCCCAAGCGGTTTTAATAAAATTCTGATTATATAACTCTTTCTCCTTCTAAATCCCTGCCCTTATCAAATAGCTCAGAGAACAGAAACTTGGCTTAATCCAAATATGTTTTTTGCCCACAAACATCTCTTCCAAGAATCAAGAAATACCTAACAGGGACAAAGAAAAAGAAGAACTGGAATTAATATAGATCTTTTTATATAATAAATCTCTTAAAAATTAAAAAATTAAGTGAAAGAATAATTTTGTAGAAAATCTGGAATATAGAGAAAAGAATAAAAGCACAACTATCTTAACAAATATGTAATATTCAATTGTATTTCTATTTTCTACTTTTTATATATAATTATAATCACATAGTTATACAAGTTTGCATCCTATTCTTTTCATTTAACATTGAATATCCAAAGCATTCCCACATGTATTGAATGACCTTTGTAATATTTCAATATTTTTATACTATGTCACACAGAGAATAAATTAGAATTTACTTAATACTTCTAATTTAGAAGATTTCTATAATTTTTTTTTTGTTTAACAAACAGAGATTTGTCCTCAACTTTTTTCTAAAATTTGGATAGTGTTTTAGGGTAGAATCTCAGAAGTGGAAAACAAAGCAGGTTTCAAGGTCAAGGGAAAGCAATTGAGATGATCAGAGAAACAGGAAGGACAAAGCCTGGAAAGATATTGTTTTATCAACAAGACCACCTTGTTCTCTACATCTATTTTAGGATGACATTTATTAATGACATAGACTATGACGTGATTCTTTTAGAAGGTCCAAGATTGGCAGTAAACATCATAAAAAAATTAAAAGAGAAAAAAAAAGGAAGAAAAGGAGGAGGGAAGAAAAAAGTACAAAAGAATGACTAAACCTGAATTATTTTTATACATTTGTGGGCCTTACAAATTGATCTTCTATTTTCCTCTGTAAATGGCACTTACCTAATTGGGGAGAACACAATCAAGCAATATTGCTTTACACTCTATTTTTGCAAAAGTCTTTGTGTGATGAACAAAAAGGCCGATTATGGAAGTCATTTTACACAGTAAGCAGAATGTTATTATTCTAATATGTGGTTTGGAGCTGGGGTGTGAAATTCTCCTTTACTGGAGATAGAAGAGAATGGAATGTTATTTCTCATTTGGGAACACAATTTTGGAAGAATGACCAGCTTTTTAAAACAAAACCTCTTCCACTACTAAAAATCTTAAAAAATTAAAGAAAAAGAGCCAATTCTTTGATTTCCTTTTGTATTTTTCTTTTATCAAAACTTCCTCATGTTCTACTAAACTTTCTTTTTTTCAGGATGTCTATGTCTCTATTTCCCAGTTCCCCAGTTTCGTTCCCTCTTTTGCTTCTATTTGGCAAGGGTGACCAGTTAACCTTTGAAGAACAGCCTGGGAAAATTTCCAAGGTGCTTAGCCATAGACAATTTCATAGATTCCCTCTGCCTAACTGAAATAAATAACAGGTTAAATCTGGAGCCACTGGGTAATGTCTAATTGCTTTTTGGCATAGCTCAACCAAGGCATAAGCACTCCTAGCTGGGTTTGGGCTTGATATTTCATAGATGGACTATTTTTCTTTGTATATATTTTTAATGCAGATCAATGCAAATCAGTCCAGAGAAGTAAAATCGTCTCAGAAAAAATTATGTATGTAATGGTCAATCCTGGCTACTCGTAATCATTCAACCATTGATTCTGTCACATCATTGGTTTTAGAGGGACGGTAGGCTTAGGTGGGCTAAGAAAAGCAGGGAATATGATTGTGAGTTTTTCAGCAGCTGCAGATAACTTTCTTTGTGTAGAGCACTTAATCTCTTAGAGTTTCAGTTTACAGCTCTGTAAAAATTAGTAGAGCGCAGCAATACTAACTGACCTCTGAAGTGATTTGGTGAAATACTATTAAAATTATGGAAAGTAAATATCAAGTGCTAGACAAACATTTAAGAATAACCCTTTTCTCTTTAATGGTTTCAAGTCCTGAGCTTTTCTCTACTTTCTGAATGATCTTTTTCCTTCTCTGCATCATCCTTTGTATATAATGTACAGTGCCTCAGCAAGGCTAGCTGAATGTTTGTGTTGTAGATAAGTGCTCCTTTTCAATACTCTGAGCCTGCATCCTGTAACATGCCTGTGAATGATCTAATTCACTGGTGTACAACTCTCAGGAGTATATGTTTTCAACAGAGTGAGTAGTACAGGCACAACTACCTACAGACCTTGCTCCCCGTATGAATAAACGTAGAAAAAATACTTGATTCTGGTAATAGCACATTTTAAGTCATTTGGATTCTAGAAAATGCTTATTTCTGAAGCTTTACTTAATTTATTCATCCAACAATTATATGTTAAGTTTACTGTTTGTATTCCTCCCTTTTTAGTTTTGGGAATTAATAGAGTATTAAAGAAGGGAAGTAAGTTCTATGTTCTTAGTTGGAAGACTTGTATATAAGTAAACAAATTATACAATAATGTCAAAAAATCCATAAATGCTTTATAGATAGCAAAATAGGGTTGCATGAGACCCCGTGAAAAGGAGAGCTACTTAGATTGAGTGGCCAAGGAAGGCTTTTTGAGTGGTGGCAGTTGCTTAAGAGCTGAATGATAAGAAAATATAAACCATCAGATGAAACATTTTCATTTGCTGCCACCACCATGTCTCTTCACCTCGGGAGCTCTGTCCTCCTCCTTGTTGCTATTGATGACCTCTCCCTGTGTGTCTCCCTCCCTTGTCAACTGGTTTCTAGCTTCTCGTTCCCACTCGAGGGAATCACACAATTATTTCCTTGCTTTTCTGCAAAATCAAATATTCACTTTCTAATAGTCCATTCTTATTGAGACCTAAGCATAATTGTAATTTTTCTTCTATCTTGAAAAATATTATGACTCTACATCCCTTTCCTATTACAATCTCAATTATCCACTTTTTTAAATTGAACATTCCTTGAAAATTTTCCTTTTTGTCTCTATAGTCTGTTTGGCAGCCACTCCAATTATGCTTTAACCCTCAGCATTCATTGAAGCAGCTCTTGTCAAGGTCACTGATAACCATAATGTTGATAAGGATGGTGCTCATTTATCTAAACCTGACCTATCAGTAGCAGTTAACAGAGTGGATCACCCTCCTTGAAACACCTGCTTCAACCTAAACTAAGGACACCATGCTGTGGAGATTCATGCCCACCTCACTGCCTGCTCCTTCTCCCGTCCTTGGATCCCTTCCTCTCATTTTCTCCACATGTTGGAGTTATCTGTGACTCAGCTCACACTCTTACTCTTCTCCATTTATATTCACCACTTAGGTAATTTCATGGATTTAAATTCCATCTCTATATTGGTGGCTTCCTAACCTAGCTCCCCAGCCTGAAGGCCTAGGTTCTTTTATCCAAATGGTTGCCTGATACATCCAAAGGCAAGTCTAAGAGTATCTCAACTTAGCATATCCCAAAAAATCCCTGCAGCCTTAGAAAATAATTTGTCCCTTTGATTAGAAAGGGAAACATGAGAGATAAAATGGTTTTATGAGAGAAACTGAAGCATTCAGTTTTGGACCACTGTTCCCAGGGTCACTGGCATGCTGGGCAAAATTTCAAGAAACTATTAGGGCCAGAGTCAAAGATTAGAGAAATGCTTCTTATTTTCACAGCATTACAGCTGTTAGAGATATGATTTTTGTCCTTCTTTTGGCCATCTACCAGTGTGAACTTCAGAATCTAGAAAAGAACAAAATTTTCTTTGGATGTGTATGTGAGTATGTGTGTGTGTTTATATTACATTTTTGAAACAACTTCTATCATTTTGGGTGGGCAATATATGATGAATACGTCTACCCAGCCTACTTATACTATAGCAAACTTTCAATCATTTAAGAAACGTTAAATTACTTAAGAAGGATTAGTTGAGCTCCAAATAACCACCAACATTGTGATATATATTGAAGATATAAAATACTATGATGTATTATCTGATATTAAAAGCTACAGTCTCTGAGAAGACTTATAAAGTAAATAGTGTTAGAAATGGAATATATAGTAGTAGGTATTTACCAAATGTGATTTGAAATGAGTAAGTTTTAGCTCTAAATACTAATAATATACCAGGAGGCTATAGTCTTATATTGCTTGAAGAATGTGAAATTTGCTATTGTAAGTCAGTTTAACTAAAACATCTCCTAAAATAATTCAACAGAGACAAAAACTGTCTGATATGCCAAATTTAGATATTCTCTTGGTTCATTATAAAAATTAAATTGCTTTTTATTGGTTAGGTTGATGTTGAATATGACATTCAATTTGAAAATGTCAGGGGAAAACTCAGAAAATAAAACTTGTAGGGTATATATCCCATGTAATTCTAATTAGAGAGTTGTTTTGTATTCTATTTATATTTAATACAAAACAAAACAAAGAACATTAACAGTTTTCTGCATGAAAAGATTTAAGGTAAATAAAGAAATGAGAACCTTATACGTAGGTGAGCTTACTTCTTTTAATTATAATTTTTAAAGGAAAAAGCCAATTAGAGTGCATCGGGCTTAGAGAAACTAAAACATTTGGATACCACATTTGTGTGTTTTTTTTAAATGCTTCAAGCTCCCCAGGTTTATGAGCCCAGGACAAACACAATCAAAGTCATTGGAAAAAAACACGGAGCTATTTTGAGATGAACTTTTAGTAAGTCAAAGTTTTATACATTAGGGAACAGCTTATAGAGACGTGTGGTTTTAAGAGTATGAAAATGGGGAATGAGGAAAAGTGACGCTAGAAAAGTTTGTGACTGCTGACCAACATATGCATTACTGTCCCCATCCTTGATACAGGGTTCGTGGTTTACATTTACAAAGACTAAGCCACTTAGCTAAGTGGAGAATCACCTGCTAAATCATGGTGAATTCTTCACTGGTTTTCTGGTGGACTGTTCATTGTGTTTGTTTTCTGGGGTCAACATGCCTTCGTTTTCTCACTTTCTGCTACTTGTGGGTTTGCAAACAATACCAAACTCTTCTAGAAATCGTTTCCAGAAATGGTTTCTGTAGCTCTGAGCCAGTAAAGAAGACTCTCAACTTTCTCTTGTGATAAATGTCTTCCTTGGTTCTCCTTAGAGACTTCTCATCTCTGGTACTCTGCTGACAGCCCTCTTGACATCTGCTTCAAGCCACTGCTTCCTATCTCAGGAGGGAAGCTGGGAATTTTGATTTGTAAAAGGGTGCTTTTCATTGAAGCCAGGGTTTTTTCACAGCTTTTATATACAACCTTATCTGTCTCTGGAAGTTGTGATCTTCATAATAGATGTGAACATATGAGTTGAGTAATCTGTTCTTTCTTCTCTTTGGATCATTAGTTTTCCCCATGTTGACTGGGAAACTTGCAGATATCTATAGAACTGACATTTTCAGTGGAAAGGAAGAACTGAGTCCCAGGTTGTAACTGGCTGGAAGCCTGTAGTGGGCCAAACATTATGATTGATGTTGGAAATGCATCATATAAGAGAAAAACATTCTCCTCTAAGGGTTATGCTTTTATTGAATTGCCATTTGCTTCCTTTGCTTCCTGCTGTCCCTATCCTACCTCTGTCTAAAGCTCTGTTTCTGAAATAGTGTCCTTCCTCTCATTTGTCTCAGAGAGCCATAGTCAAACATCATGAAAAAGCATTGGGAACTAAAGATGCCTTTAAACTGAGAGGGCTACGCAGCAGGGATCCAGGATTTCCAATCTCTGCCAGGAAGTGGCTTCAGACGCTTGGAGCCTGAAGATGGAAAATCCTAACCCTTGGTTTTGCTTCAGGTTCCAGCAAGTAGGAACAGAGTTCCCATAAAATGAAGCTAAGGTCACTGGCAGAGTGCAATGGGTTAAACTGACATGCTCGGAATTGGAGAGTGAGCACTGCTGGCCTCATCTCGGAAACGAGGTAATTAGCAAGTCCTGTTCCAAGTCTCTCCTTCATCCTTGTGACTTTATGTGCTTAATTGTAAATTATCTTTCCTCCTCTCAGTTTCCACTGTGTGTGTGTGTGTCGGTGAAGCGATTCAAGGAGAAGTGCTGGGACTGAGCTCCCACTGTAAAAACAAGAAAAGCAGTGCTCAGTGCCTGTGAGGGCCCGCTCATGCTGGGCACTGGAGCTGGTGACATTATGGAGCTTGTTAACTCCAAATCTTCTTTGTTTTACATTTTTTTGTGATACATTTTGCAAAAACCCACCCTGGGGAGAGAAGGGCCAGTTGCCTCTTTATTACACTGTGGAAGAGGCACATTAGCGTTCCAGTCTATATATTATGAAATTAAGTGGATACCCTTGGGGTTAATTCCTTGTTGTAATTGTAATGAAAAGAAACAATTTCTAAACTTCCATTTAAGATCTGTAACTATTAAAATCCACTCGTCTTAGTGATTCCTGGGGCCAATGGAGTGCTTCAGTGTGTATGAAAGGGGCACTCCTACGGTGTCCAATATCAGTAATTTAAAAAATAACCACCTCCAAGTGGGAAAACTAACAAATGAGTTTTCCATTTAGCCCCTCCCTGCTGTTTACCCATGGTGTGTTATATTCATTAGCTGTGTGAATTTGTGTGCATATTAAAATTTCGGACCTGGGTTCTAGGATTTTGGTTGGGTAAGAGGAGGGGAAGGATACAATGTGATGCTCTTTAGGAAGAAGTTTAGAGTGAATCATCCTAAAGGACAAAATTGAAAGAACTGAGAAAGAGGACCAAGTTAGAGAAAACCAGCATGTTGCCTGCTCCTCTGCCACCTCCAGAGCCTTTTCTGCTTATCTTAGAGTGGTTTTCACATGTGC
Source organism: Pongo pygmaeus (assembly GCF_028885625.2). Lineage (NCBI taxonomy): Eukaryota > Metazoa > Chordata > Mammalia > Primates > Hominidae > Pongo > Pongo pygmaeus. The sequence continues at coordinate 148,059,041 of NC_072373.2, read as the reverse complement.
TTTCAATTGCAAATAAATACATATTTTGCTTTCTAATATTTAGCCTGCTATAATTCAGTTTATTGTTAGTGGCAAAAAATGTACATTCAGTATATGACATCTGATTTAATTTCTTTATTACAGCTATTAAGGCCATTAAAATACTGAATTTACTAGTGTATTATCATTTGACATGGTGTAAATCACTGGTTGGTACATGCACAGTGGATGATGACAATAATTTAAAATAAAAGAAAGGGACGTTTCAGTTTCTAATAGAGTTAGTGTGTGAAAAAGACTTTGTGGGGCTTCTAAGATTTCTGGTGGGAGTTCTTTTTAATAAATGTATTTGTTTAGTTGTGGTTGATACGATCATAGCTCTTTTATTTCTCTCATTTCACTCATCATAATATGAACTGCTTCAGAAGAAAGAAAACGCAGTTGCATGCTTGACAGAAAAAGAGCAAACTAAGAAATAATTGTTGTATTTTTAAAAAATTCCATTCTATTGACTCAGGAAATGTGATAAAAGGTTCTATTTAGAAGATTTTTTTAAAATAATGCATCATATTATATGTCACAACTTATTGGGAAAAAGTTTTATTTTGGGTGAATAGTTCCTGTTAATTCATGCAGCATAGCTCCTGGTGACTTTCTGTATATGTGTGTGTCTCAGAATGCTCGTGAAAAGTCATTAATCCTTTGCTGTTCTTTTGCCATTTGCAAATTTTGGCATTCCCAGATTTGACTCCTATGTAGTCATTTCAGAATGCCAGCAGAGGGCTGGTAATGGCCTATCATGTTTAGGTCACTGGCTTGTATTGAAACAGGCAGGTGGTCTAAGTGAAATTAGCAGGCTTGTCTCAAGTCAGTTCCCACTTTCCTCCAGTCCACTCAAACAAACCATTTTGCCAGTCTCATTTCTGAGCTTCCCTCTCGTCCTTAATTGGCCACTTCAGAGAGGAGAAGATTTTTGAGACACTCCAACATGAATATGGCAGTAGAAGGAAAAACCGCCTTGCATTGAACTCTACCTGGGACTATCTAACTCCTAATGATTTTTTAATTTTGAACTTTTAACTTTTGAAACAATGTTAGACTTACAGAAAATTTGCACGAACTGTGCAGGCAGTTTGTGTACCCTTCATCCAGCTTCCCCCTAATATTAACAAGTTACATAACCATGATACAATTATCAAAACCAGAAAGTTAAAATTGCTATAATACTAGTAAATGAATCATGGTATATTCAAATTTCTTTAAATTCAAAATTATTCAAATTTTGGTAGTTTTTTCCTTAATTTTTTTCTGTCCCAGGGTCCAATCCAGGAATCCACATTGCATTTAGTTGATTTTTCTTCTTATTCTCCTCTAATCTGCGACATTTCCTCAGCCTTTCCACTCTCAGTCTCTCAAACTTGGCTTGCTGATATTTTTTCATCATTGGATTAAGGTTGTGCATCTTAAGCAGAAATACCACAGATGTGATGTGTCCTTCTGTGAATGCTGAGTACGCTGTACATGATGTAGGTAAGTCTTATTATTAGCAATGTTGACCATGATGGCTTGCTTAAGGTAGTGTCTGCTGGGTTTCTCCACCATAAAGCTACTACTTTCCTGATACAGTAGTTTTAACATTCAAAATTATAAGGCCTTTCCAAGGAGGCATCTGTTTGTGTGTATATTTCAAGAAGGAAAAAGGAAGAGCTGCCCTTCTCTTTAAGTCTTGCATTTACAAAAGTCTAAACTTATTTATTTATTTAAGCAATCTTCATTTTTCTATCTAGCTACTATTGAAGGTGCTTGTCTTAGTTCAGGCTGCTATAACAAAGCATAAATTGGGTGGCTTATAAACAACAGTAATTTAGTTCTCACAGTTCTAGAGACTGGAAGTCCAAGAGCAGGGTGCCAGCATAGTCAAGTTCTCATGAGGTCCCTTTTCTGGATACAGACTGCCAACTTTTCACCGTGTCTCACATAGCGGGAAGAACATGAGAGAGCTCACTGGGTTCCTTTTATAAGGGCACAAGTTCCATTCCTGAGCGCTCCACTGTTATGATCCAATTTCTCACAAAGGCCCACCTCTTCATACCATCACATGGAGAGTTAGAATTTCAAAATGTGAATGTTGGTTAATCCATTGCAATGCTCAAATAGTTGAAGTAAAATTATCCTTAGTTCTGTGGTCCTACAACCATAATTGTAATGTTGGCACATGAGAACAATGTAAGTGCATGGTCTGGGCTTGGAGGCAAGAAACCTATAAACCTGGGCCAATGGAAGCTATTGACATTAACTGCTGGGCCAAGCAAATGAATGAAATTTGGAGTACAATTTGAGCTGTATTCCTGAAATCGCTTTTTAATTTTACTAACATGGTGGGCTGAATGTTTGTCCTCCTGTATTAGTCAAGGTTCTCTAGAGAAACAGAATAATACACACACACACACACACACACACACACTCCAAACATATATATGTATATATATGTGTATATACATATATACACGTACATATACATATACATCTTTCTCTCTTGCTCTCTCTCTCTCGACTGAATTATACTATGGGCTTTCTCAGGCCTTGCAATTTAGACTGAATTATACTATGGGCTTTCCAGCTTGCAGACAACCAATGGAACCACTTGGCCTCTGTAACCAGTCATGTGAACTAATTCCCATAATCTACCTCTCTAGAGAATTAGCTCACATGACTGATTACAGAGGCCAAGTGGTTCCATTGGTTGTCTGCAAGCTGGAAAGCCCATAGTATAATTCAGTCTGAGTTGCAAGGCCTGAGAACTAAGGGCAGACAATGTTGTCAGTCCCGGTCTGTGTCTGAAAGCCTGAGACCTGGGGTGCGAGGGTGCTGGTGTAAGTCTTAGAGTCTGAAGGCTCAATAACCAGAATCTTCGATGTCCAAGAACAGGAGACAGTGGATATCTCAGCTCAAGAAGAGAGAGAATTTTCCTATTTCAATAGATTGGATGATGCCCTCTCACAATGGTGAGGGCAGATCTTCTTTACTTAGTCTGCAGAGTCAAATGCTCATCTCTTCTGGATACCTCCTCACAGGCATAGTCAGAAATATACCAGCACCCTCTCACTCTCTTTCTGCCATGTGAGAATACCATGAGAAGTCAGCCTTTTACAACACAGAAGAGGGTTCTCACAAGAGCTCAACCACATTCGTACCCTGATTTCAGACTTGCGGCCTCCCTAACTTCCAGTCTCCAGGGAGAAATATATTTCTATATTTATAAGCCACCCAGTCTATGGTACTTTGTTATAGCAGACTAAACTAAGGCAACTACTTTGTGTAATTTACAAAATACGTTTCTGTCTGTACCACTGTACTGTGATCTCCAGGAGGGTGGGAATTGTGTGTCATCTCTCTTTGAACCTGCAATATGTGGCAGAATACCTGCCATACTAGGTGATTAATATGTGTTTATTAAGTAAAAGAATACATGCTCAGTAGGGAGAAGGCAGAAATTAAAGGGACCAGCATGTAGCCAAAGAAACTCATGACTAGACTAAGACAGTCACAGGGATCTATAATCATGATGTGTGTCACCATGGAGTGTATCTTGTATCTTGTACACTTGTTGTGGGAAAAGACCATGTGTACCCTGTTTACTGTCCTAAGACAGTTACATGGAACATTTTAGGCAAATAATGGATGTTGGCTGTATTAGTTTTTCTATTGGTGCCACACAAATTACCACAAATTTAGTGGTTTAAAACAATATTTCTTATCCTACAGTGATGTGGGTCAGAAGTTTGACACGGAGATTTCATTGAGCTAAAGTCAAGATGTTGGCAGAGCTATATTCCTTTATGGAGGCTCATTGAGGTTATGGGCAGAAGTCAGTCCCTTGTGACTCTAGGATTAATGTTCTTAATTCCTTTCTGGCTGTCAGTTGAGGCTGTTTCCAGTTTCTGAAGGCTTCATCCCTGCCTTGGCTCATACCTCCTTCTTCCATCTTCAAAACTAGCAATGGCGTGTTGAATAGGATTCTCTCTTCCCTCTTCTTTTGTTGTTAAATCTCTCTGACCCTTCTACCTTTCTTTTCCACTTTTAAGGTCCACATGATTCCACTTGACTCACCAAGACAATCCAGGATTATCTTTATATTTTAAGGTCTGTGTGGTAAACAGAATAATTATTTCTCAAAGATGTCCATATCTTAATGCCTGGAATCTGTGAATATGTTAAATTATATGGCAAAGGAGAATTAAGGTAGAAGAAGAAATTAGGTTGTTAATTTGCTGTCTTTAAAATGGTAAGAGCAGCTTGGATTATCCAGGTGGGTCCAACTGAATCACAAGGGTCTTAAATGTGGAAGAGGCAGTCAGAAGAGTCAGTGTCAAGGTAATGGGCTGTGAGACGCTCCGTCAGCCACTGTCAGTTTTGAAGAAGAAAGGAAGCCAAGAGCTAAAGACTGCAGTTAGCCTCTACAATCTGAAGAAAGCAAAAAAATTGATTCTACCCTAGAAAATGGATTCTACCCTAGAGCAGCTAGGAAGGAGTTCAGCTCTGCTAACACCCAGGAGACCCATTTTGGACTTCCAACCTTCAGAACTACAAGATAAAAAGCCTGTGTTGTTTTAAGACACTAAGACTGTGGTGATTTGCTATACCAGCAGTAGAAACCAATGCAGTCCATAACCTTTTTCCCATCTGCAAGTTTCTTTCTACCATGGAACATAGCATAGTAGACATCTTTGGTGGGACAGTGGGGGGTGTCATTATTTGGCTTACCACAGTACAAGAGGGACTAAATGAGATTAACATTGTTAGTAGAACAAGAGTAATAGAAACAACACAGGTGGCAGTGATCTCTTTCTACAGTATTTTGAAGGCTACATGCTACATTCTTGCGCTTGTGCTTTACATATTATAGATTAGATTGATTTCATTCTGTTTTTCAGATGTGGAAACTAAGAATCAGAGGGCTTAAGTAATTTGCATAGTTGATAAATGGCAGTTAGAATTTTATTCTTTGATTTTCAAACTTATTTCCTTCACCACCACTCCCAACCCTTTAAAAAATTTTGATCTAATACTTGTGGCAAAGAAAACAAATTGAATGGTAAAAATTTCCTCTGGCCCAATTCCCTTTCTGCTTTTCTATTAAACACTAGCCTTTGAAGTCTTGGAATGGCAAATGAGAACTAAAAGGTAAAAACAGCCAAGAATAGATTAATTAGACCATAAATTGAGAAAGTAAAGATACATTGAGACACTTATTAATATTTTAAAACGAGAAAATAAATATGAGAGCAATAGAATCACCGAGTTTTCCTTCTTGGGGCTGTAAAGTTTTCGACGGTTATGTTTATCTCTTCAAATTACACAGGTGGCCTTAGAACCGGTTTGGATTTGGAACTGAATTAGTAAAAGAGGCTAATTATGAAATGAGTATTACTGCAATTGATTATCACTGGGCCAAGGATAGAGAAAAGTTCTGAGAGATCATAAATTCAGAGAAATTATGACCAGATGAAGAACCTGCTCAAGTTGTTATAGAAACTCTTAGGAATGCTCTCAAGTGAGGTTACAACCACAGGATCACAGAATTGTTACAACCGAAGTTACATTTATTAGGTTGAGCAAAGATTTTCTTGCTTTTGGACTAGACCACTGAGAAATCATGACTTCCCTCAGACTTTCCTGTTTCTGCTGGGTTATGTATTCTTTGTTACTGTGGTGCTGTTGACATGCTCAGGGCCAGCAATCAGTGAAATCCATCCAACCACTGAACAAAGATCCTTCTGAGAGCAGCTAACAGATTATGTGTCAGATCATTCCTGCCTCTGATATTCCGCCAGATCTACTGTATAGAAAGCTGTAGATATCTGAAGGCTGCCTTTCATTTGTGATCCCCTTATTCGGGGTGTAATATTTCTGTTGTGTACTTCCACTATTGGAAATTGTCTCAGCTTCCAAATACTAGGGCTAAAAAGTTCTTCGATTTTTCCAACTGCTTCTTGTTCCTCAGTGCTCCTTTATAAAAAAATCATTAGATCTTCTTAAATGAAGCTTTTGATAAATGTACTTTTGTACTGAAGTTAAACCACTAACATATATTTTAGATTAATCCTCTCACCTCCCACACCCACTTTTCAGGTATAGATGTCTGATATAGAAGCATATTATTGCTTATGGGGTTTGAAAGCTTGATTGAGCCCATTTCAGGACTTCTTTATCCTGATTAAAGAGTCCAGAAGAATGGTAAGTCATATTCAGAGTTTGTGACTAGTGATAATGTTGAACAGTATTGGGAATAACACATGTTAATCCAAACAGAATTACAGTTGACACTTGAACAACATGGGGGTTAGGGACGCTCACCCCTGTACAGTCATATAATTTTTGTTCACATATAATTTTTGAATCCCCCAAAACTTAACTACTAACAGCTACTATTGACTGGAAGCCTTACCAATAACATAAATAGTCAATTAACACATATTTTATCTGTTACATGTATTATATACTACCTTCTTACAATAAAGTAAGCCAGAGAAAAGAGAACATTGTTATTAAAATCATAAGGAAGAGAAAATATATTTACCATTTATTAAGTGGAAGTGGATCATTATAAAGGTCTTCATCCTTGTCATCTTCATGTTGAGTAGACTGAGTAGGAGGAGAGAGAGGGGAATTTGGTCTTGTTCTTTCATAGGTGGCAGAGGAAGAAGAGGTGGAGAAGGTGGAGGGGTAGGCAAGGGAGACAGGCACATTCTGTGTAAGTTTAATTTTAAAAAATCACGTATAAGAGGACCTGTGCAGTTCTAACCCATATTATTCAAGGGTCAACTATACGCTTTCCGGTAATTCTTGAGTGGTTTAATTCTTCTTGATGGCCATCAACTTTTCTCAGAAATGGTACTGTCTAAGTAACTCTGTGGATTTATAGACATTTAAAAAGAATAAGAAGCTCAGAAATGAATATTATTGGCTAAGTACAGATTGAGAAATGCAGGACTTATTTCAATTTTTGTTATAATCTCTGCAGGAGTTTATAAATTAGGACATATCTTCTGGCCTTGTCTCTGAACACAGCTTGTTTGACCTTTAAACTGGCCACTCCATTCAATAAAACCAAGCGTCTGATGGTTGTTTTTCTAGATTGATTGGCCAACTTAGTGAAATAAGATTTTGTCCACTGTACATGCAGACACTGCCCACTAAATCTATGAGATGGGGAGAGCCATACCCTTTTTTGAAGCAAAGGCATCTGTATTAGTGTTCTCCAAAGAAACAAAACCAGTAGGAGATATATACAAAGAGATTTAAGGTAAGAATTGGGTCATGTGATTACAGAAGTTGACAAGTCTCAAAGTCTGCAGGATAAGTCAGCAAGCTGGAGAGCCAGGGGAGCCAATGGTTTAGTTCCAGTCTTAACCTGAAGGCCTGAGAACCAGGAGAGCTGATGGTGTAGTTGCAGTCTGGTGAAGACTCAGGAAGAGCTGATGTTTTTGTTTGAGCCCAGAGGCAAGAAAAAAAGCCAGTGTCCCAGTTTAAAGGCAATTAGGCAGGAAGAAGTCTCTGTTAATTGGGGGGACTTCAGCCTTTTTGTTTTATTCAGGCTTTCAACTGATTGGATGAGGCCCACCCACATTATGGATGGCAATCTGCTTTACCCAGTCTACTAATATAAAGGTTAATTTCATCCAAAACCACTGTCACAGAAACACCCAGGATAGTGTTTGATCAACTATCTGGGCATCCAGTGGCTCAGTCAAGTAGACACATAAAATTGGTCATCAGTTTTCAAAAGTGTAGAGTATTTTAAAGTGCTTTAAAAAACATCACATTTTACCAACTCTAAACTCAACCCCAGTAATCTGTGTGGGGTACTCTTATTATTATTATTATTTTTAAACATAAGAAAGTGTGTGTGACAGGGTTCAGATCATACCAATAGTTGAAGAGACAATGAAGGTCAAGATATTTGCTTCCTTGATCTACATGAATCTCAAAGACTAACACAAGTATTGATCTGTGTTATGAAAATTTCGGAGGAGAGGTGTGGAAATCTATAGGCTGTGATATTTTCTCATTGATAATTCCTTCTCAGGGTGGCCCTGTGCTCTTGATATGCCATGTTTGTACCATAGCTGTCTCTGCTACATGCAAGTCTTCTTGTGCCAGCCTGTGATGGCTGCCCTCAGCATATTTTCCGCAGTCATGTCCTCTCCTTGTGACTCTATCAGCTCATGTGGCTGCTGCTTTGTCATTCTGTTGGCATCTGAGGAGAGGACATCACAGATCCTGTCCCTAAATGCTTCAGAAATGATGATTAGAGGGAGAAGTATCAGTAAGTCATTGTGGAAAATGATTTTTCTGTAAGTAAGAAGAAGTGTGTTGTTGAAGATTATAAACTCCACCATAGCATCAAAAACCTGACTATTTAAAGTATACATGGCAGTTTTCAAAAGAAGAGATGAGCTCAGTGGGATTCCTGGTTCTTATGCATTCACTCTTAAATGGATTTTGGGGGAGAAAAAATACCATTTGGTTATTTTAAAGAGTTTAAGGTGCTAAGAAAAAGAAATGTTATTTATAAATACTCAAACTTTTGAATATTCTGCCTACATTTTCTACATTTTACTTCTATTACTTTTGTTGATCAGCTTATCTTCTCCCTTAGAATACTTTCTCAGTGATTTTTTTAAAGTCTTAAAAACCATATTGCCACAATCCTACCACCAAAACACAATTAACTTATTTTTATAATCCTATATAAAATGTATTTTTATTATGTATAATTCTATATAGCTGTAATTAAAAACTCATATCATTTTAAGATATCAATTGTTAATATTTGGCTCCACTGAAAGGAAGTTTTTCTTCTTCTTCTTTTGGAAAAGGTTTCTATTCCATCTCCAATCTATCCAATGTCAGCCATGAGTATATGGTAAAACTGGTAGGTGTGATAAGCAAAGAGTTTCTTGGTTTATTCCGTGATTTCAAGTAAATATAATGTGATGCATCTGTTGTTATAGAGGCAATCAAAATGCTTTGTCAGATTCATTCAATGATGAAGCTTGTTGAGATGAGCCCCTAGGGTGATAATAGTCTTATAAAATATTACATATTTGAATATATATATATTAAAATACAAGAGTATATTTTAAACTACACATATGATATATAATAAAAATAATATATGTAAAATATATTATATAATATATAATATATGAATTTAAAAATATGCTCTTGTGGAAAATAAGTTAGATACCATGGTAACTTTTGATTCAGTCTTTAGGAGGAGCTATTTTAATTAAAAATAAAGTCTTTCAGAATAGTCTTTTAGTAAGTAATATGGCAAACTCTGTTATCTATTTAGCTATTTTAATTAAAAATAAAGTCTTTCAGAATAGTCTTTTAGTAAGTAATATGGCAAACTCTGTTATCTATTTCTAGAACAGTGCAGTTTGCATGACAATTATTGAACTTCCCAGGCCCAGTGATGTTTGTGTGCTTAGTGAATGCCTCTAACTTGGCAAATATATTTTAAATAAAACAAATTTTGATTTTGGAACTTGGTGCCAGAAGACATCATTGAAGGTGGAAACATATGACCATGACTGGAGTCTGGTTCAGGGCCCTGAAGTTTTAAAATCCTAATGCTTCCTGCAGAAACGGAGCTCTGATAAGGGAAATGAAAGAATTATCCTTTCTTGATACCCCAGAGTACTGCACTACCAAGTGCATTATGGTGGTTTTGTACATTCTCAAGAGGGTCATTAGTCTATTTCTCTACAACAATTTTTATGTTTTTTAATGTACACCAGTGTGGAAGGAATATCTAACTAACCTATTTATAAGGATCATAAAAGATTGTTTTTCCTCTTAAAATTGTGTTATGAAAATGAGTCTTCACGTAGCTTTATTGCTGATGTGTTTTCAAGATTTTTTCTTTTTGTGAAAAATATATTTTCTTTTAAAAATATTAGCCATTTAACTTGTCTTTTCTCATTAATGAAAAGAAAGCCATTGTTAAAGGTCAATTGAGAAGAGAGCAAACTCCCAAATTATCTCCAGACACAATGAATTTAACCCTAAAGCTACCTACAAAATCCAGTACCAACTACAACAGAAAGGGTTTTCCTATTTACAACTGAAGACGACTTTCTGTAGCTATAATCTAAGATAATTTTTAAAAAGGTTTTAAAATTCTAAATTGGCAGTAAACCAATCATGTAAAAGACCTCTCACTATTCCCTTTCTAGTTCTGCCTAAAATGCTTATTTTAGTCCCCTAATATGAGCACATTGTATCCCCTAAGGAATTAACTTTATGCTGTGATTTTTTGTGACTTGCTGTGCTACCCATTGATAACACATACAGATATGTATCTGCTAGGAGCATCAAGGTGTACTGTAGTAACAAACAATCTTTAATTCTCATTGGTTAAATACATCAAAGTTTATGTCTCTCCCAATGCAGGGCAGCATAGAGCTCTGCTCATTGTAGTTACTCAGAGACCCAGACTAGGAAGGTTCGATCTCAACCATGTGGCAGGAAGAAGGGAACGTGGTGAATTTGGCACTAGCTATTAAATCTTGCAGCTGAAAGGGATGCATTTTACTTCCACTCACATTTCACTGGACAGAGCAAGTAATAAGGTTATGCCTAAATTTGAAAGGGTCAGGAAAATGAGAAACATGGTGAATGGTCTTAATGACTGTGATAACATATTATCTATATATGCATGTGTGTGTATAAGCATGAATCTGTGATGGAAAGCAAACTGGCTTAGGTAAGATAGAGCTAGGATTATGATAGAAGGAAACTGCCGACAAATTCCATGGGTTGTAGAGATTAAATATTTTTAAACAATTTTTGATTTACAGAAAAATATGAGGATATTACAGAGTTCCTGTATACGCTACATTTAATTTCCTATTATTACATTTATATTAGTATAGCAACTAATAACCAAATACTGAAACGCTATTTTTAACTAAAGTCTATACTTTATTCAGATTTACTTAGTTTTTACCTAATGTTCTTTTTCTGTTCCAGGATCCCATATTGCATTTAGTAGCTATGTCTCCTTAGGCCCCTCTTGACTGTGAGAGCTTCTCACCGTTTGCTTGTTTTTGATGACCTTCACAGTTTTAAGGAACACTGGTCAGGCTTTTATGGAATGTCCTTCAAATGGATTTTGTCTGATGTTTTTCTCAAGCGTAGACTGGAGTTATGGGTTTTGGGAAAGGTGATCACAGAGGTAAAGTGCCATTTTCATCATATGGCATCAAGGAAAATAATATCAACATGATTTATCACTATTGTTATTGACCTCGATGACCTGGCTGAGGTAGTGTTTCTCGTTTCTACACTGTGACCTTTCTCTTCTTTCTATTTTTTCATATTGTACCTTTGAAAAGAGTCACAATGAGCAGCCCACCCTTATGGAGTAGAGAGTCATGCACTATTTCCTTGATGAGTGTGTATCTATATTATCTACATTAATTATTCAGAATTCTTCTGCACGAAAGATTTGTCTTCTTCAATGTATTTGTTTATTTCTTATTTATTCGACATTTATTTATAGTAATATGGACTTATGTATATTTATTTTATGCTTTGGGTTATAATCCAATGCTACTTAATTTTTGTTTTCTCAGATAGTTCCACTTTTGGCCACTGGGAGCTCCTGTGTCTCCATAAGATACCCCATCAGCATTTATTTATTTTATTTATTTAACATTTTCTTACTTTCTGCTACAGTTGTAGAGATTATGCCTCTAAAAGTTGAGTTCACAGTCCGAATGAGCCATCTGTTAAAATAATTTCAATAATTTCATATATGTTCCTTTTCACTTTGTTGCCTGGTCTTTGCTAAGAAATATAGGAAGGTGTCAAAACGCCTGTCAGATAAATTGATCCATTAAAAATGGCACTGACTCGAAGTGCAACGAACAACAAAATTCCTTTTTCTACAAGAGATTATAAAGTCCAAAAGGGAAAAAATTGCTAAGGGCTAGGTTGGCTAAATCAGTTGTTTCTGCCCTGGAGAGACTATCCTCTTTCTAGCTGTAGTAGCTGTAGGAATAACAACCCAATGGGCTCCTTCATTTTCCAGCATAGTTGCAGGAAAAGGGAACCTAACCTACATTAAGATATTGAGTGTCCTGACGACTTTTTCTTTTTTAAATACAGCATCTATTTAAAATTTAGCTTCTGTGTAAGGTAAAACAGTTGTGTAATTAAGTAGCTTATTTATAATAGTGGTATTCATTTATATTTTTGCTCTGGAAGGCTAAGGTTTTAAAAAAAATCATTCCACCATTTTTGCCCTATGGTACTAGCAGACTGTAATCTCTCACTCTCTCTCTAGCTCTCTCTGTTACAAAAGAAGCAATTGCTAAAACTCTTCATAAATGAAAGGCTTTTTATTAAGTATTCACTTAAATTGTGATTTGGTTTTGTTGTCATAGCATGGACTGTCACTATCAGCTCGGGCCATAAAGCCTTTGGATAACTGGTAGACAGTAGTCATCACCAATCTGGGCTACATGTTTTAATTGTCAGTTCAGGCCTAGAGAACTCCTACTTGCTTCACATCTACCAGCAGATATCCTTAGGCACAGGAATATCACTGCTATTGGAATATATCAGTTTCTTTGTGCAAAAATGTTAGAAGTATACCAAAGGGACATGAGATAAAGTGACTTTTATTTTAAGTGGGATAAAGGACATTGGATAGAAACATGATGAATGGTCAAAAACAGTTGGATTCCTTGTTTACAGGCAAAGTAGTTCAGAACTACTTCACACTGGAGAGTACTCTTGGAATTGGGTGAGAAGGGACATGGGCCAAGAATAGACTCTCAGGCCTGCAAGCGAACATTTCTAGAGAGATTTATTCTTCCATTGTGCTGTAGAAAAGCGAAGGGAATGTGGCAGAACATGCGATATCAGTTGGTTTCTTCCATAGCTGAATCCCACATCATTAAGGGCCGGCCTTGAAAATGAAACAGCACTTTAAATTGCTTGCTAAGTTGTGCTTGTAACTAGCAGAGAGAACAAAGGTTTTGGGCAAATGTGTTCTTGGCGGCCTATGCTACCTTGTGAGAGGGTTGATGTTTTCTACACTGTATAAAAATTATCTGTGACCACCTGTGCCATATGCCATTCCCAATTCCCTCGGCGCTAGGAACACTTTAGCCGCTACAAAAGACCTCTTTACTACCACTGCAATTCAAAAGACTTGAAAGGCCTCCAGGAGGCACTGTAGAGAGAGGATTTGCAGTTAGAATTAAATACCTTTTAGTTAAGGAGAACCAGTTTCACACTGGTCTCTGAACTTGGAAATCTTAGCATTTTTTCCCCTGGGAGATGGGGTGTTGAAATCAGATTGCTGAAGCTGTGTTACATGAATGAGAGCTTAAAAAAAGATTAAAGAAGTTTAAGGCAAAGTTCAGATATATCTTTACTATCTTTCCCAGCACATTGACACAAAGGATTAAATACAGTTTAGCAGAAAAGTGGAAAAATGATTTTAATAGAATATGGTCAGAATTTGGAATCTCAAGGATTGTTATCTATATTTCTAGAAGTAGAATATTCTCCATAAAATTGAGAAGTCGTTGAAGTTATATTCTTCTGTAATGACATTCAGAAAAATCTCTATTTATTTTGACCTGAGAAAAGGAGCTGGAAAAAAAAAATGTCTCCTAGTAACCAATAGTTTATTTCATTTTCTTCCTGACTCACAATCATACCTGATTTATTGTTACATCTGCCAGTGGCTGAGGATGTTAAAGATCCCAAACTGTGCTTGAAGTCTCTTTACAATCTACACAAACTTTACATAAAATAAGTATTTCTCACTGATGTTAGTACAACTGGGCTGGAAAAAAAACTACTAGAAGGGGAAACGCTTAATACCTTATATATGTACAATCAAGGATTTAAATGAGTTTGCTTTCTTGGCACTTACTTTTCAAAATTAAATTAAGACTGAGATAACACTTTAATACATTGTACTTTGATAGTACTTGGTAGAGGGAAAAAAGGTCCCACAAGTGCCTAACTTGAAGAGCCCCACGAGATTCTGAGAACTATACTTTTTGAATACTTCAACATACTAGTGTCTTTTTGGTACTCGATTAGCATAATTTGACACAATTATAGGTATAAACATTTTATAGGCACTTGGTAGCAAGAGTGTTAAAAAAGTGTTGATCTCCATTCGCGTCTATTGGCAACATTCACCTAGTTCTAGAATGACACTTGAATGAGCACTGAAATATGCTCCATACTGTTAATAAAATTCAAAGCATATTTCATCTTGACACCATATCACAAGTTTGACACTGCGGTTCCTCTCTGAGGAATTTTGAGTCATGGAGACATCCCCTTGCTACATCCCCATCTCAACTAGATGATAATTTGATTCAGACTATTTCAATACATGCCAATGTGTATATCTTCCCTGCAAAATGGAGTCATACCCGCAGAGAAAAAAAGATAGAACTAACAGGTCAACACCATTTTTGTGAAGTGGTACCTCAGTGGTTTAAAAAAAAATACTTAAGTATGACTTTTACCAATTCTCATTTTTATCATGCTTCATCAACGGGTCCTTCAAGAATATGAAATTGAATGAAAAAAAGAAATTGTGACTTTTAACTATCTTGATGAGGTTCTATTTTTAATGAAATGCTTTTCAAAATTTCAATAATAAAGGAGGTGGTTTAAACAGCTGTAAACCATTTCCAAATCCCACAGCATGGAAATTTATGGATATCAACAACTTCATACAAGTGTTTTTGGTTTGATTTGTTTTCTAAATAGCTAGACCTTATTGTGTGTGTACTATCTAAAATATTTGAAAAGAAAAAAATAAGACATGTAGGAGAAAGAAACTCAAACATTAGAAGAAAAGGATAGAAATAGTGAGATATGACATTTCTTCAGTTATATTTTCCCTCATTGTTAATCATTATTTTCAGCTTTCTCAGAATTAAGATGATATCCATTTGGTTTGGTGCTATTTTACCAGTTCTGATTAAAATTTATGCCCAATAAAAATAATCTGATTCATCTGAATACTATTGAAATGGAAAATAAGCCCCATCTCAGTTAACAGTAATTTTTTGAGGGTCAACCTAATTAACCACACTAGTCATTTTCATTTTTCAATGTTAGTTTCTGATTAGAAATTGATTTTTAGAGATGTGTTTTCTTAAATCTCCTATGTACAATCATTTTGCCAGGTCTAAGGTTTTTTCTTGATTTTCAATATATATCAATCAATCTGATACTTGTAATAATAGTATTATGATAGAGATTTTTAAAATTTAATACCTCTAAAAGTAAGAGGGGTGAAATAATGTGAATAATATTCATTTATATCTGTATACTTATATACAAGTTTTGCCATATTTTGACATATTATTTCAGTTGATATTCACAATAACCCTTATAAGTAGGGAAAACAAGTCTCAGAGTAAATTAAAATATTTTTTAATAATTAGGAACTAAATACTCTTGTAATTCCGACTACATTATTGAATTGTATCACACATTTATGTATGTCTTCTAAGGTTGGCAGAATTATTCTCCCCATTTTATGGAGGAAAAACCTGAACTTCTAGTAGTTGGGTAATTTGATTAAGACCATGAGTTGGTGAGTGTCAGAGTGTGAATTTGAACTCAATTCTCTTTGCTTCCAGAGTTCAGGATTTCAACCTTTAACCTGTGTTGTTTGAAAGCAGTTCATCCCACTCTCATTTTTTAGATAAACTCAGTCTCAGAGGAGCTAAGTGTTTGGGAGCAAATTTCCCAGTCATTTAAAAGTAAAACGAAGGGCCTGGGCTTGATGTTAGCAATCCCATAGTACTGAATTTCTGTGGCTACATTGTTCTCTCAATTGTACAATTCTATATATGGATCACTGCATAGGTGAAGTAGTTACTTAACTCAAATGCATTTGATAATTAATGGCAACTAAAGGTGATTTCTTACCTGTGTTTCATGAATGAGATGTTTCAGAGCTGACGCTAGTATGGATTTATTCTGTAGCTCAGATAGGATTTAAGCTTGCAGTGATCACTAAGTTGTATGGATCAAATCATACTTTCTAAATGCCATTCCCCCTTGATGTGCTATCCCTTTACCTACACTGATCAATGGGCCTCTGGTTATAAAGATAGGATTGGAAGTGGTTTCTTTGATTTCCCTTGATGATTTCAAAGGCATGAAAGGATACCGCCCCTTTTGTGGGTACCCGGGCTAAGGGTGAGGGGATGGTGCACATTGTGATAGCCGGCCAAGGCCAATCCTGACCTTTCTTTGCTGTTCCTTGAATAAGATTTTGAAACAGAAAGAGACAAAGAGGGAAGGACACACTGTAGAACAATATAGCTTTTAACATTTATGTCGCA
This sequence comes from Pongo pygmaeus, assembly GCF_028885625.2. Lineage (NCBI taxonomy): Eukaryota > Metazoa > Chordata > Mammalia > Primates > Hominidae > Pongo > Pongo pygmaeus. The sequence goes on along the minus strand of NC_072373.2, from coordinate 148,042,647 downwards.
CTTTAGGAAGATCACAGGGGAGCTAAAGCTGTGGGAGGAATGGTGACAGTGATCCTTTCAGAGTGAAAGGTGGCAAAAGTGGAGAATACAGAAGGGAAGACTGCAAGATGGGACGAGATGCCAACAAGATTATATAGTTCAGTGAGGTCCTCCAAATGATTTTTTCCCCATCTACATGTTTTCTTGTTTGTTTTCCTGGAAGAAAGTACATGACAGCACAGAACTAGCTTTGGGGCATTAGTTGCTCCACAATGAGTCCATTCTCAAAGGATAATTTTTGCAACTAAAAAGTTTATATCAACGACTTTAGAACAGATGGTGGGCCAGAATGACTGACTTAAGAGTGCTAGTGATTTTTATTGAATGATTGATTGGAGTCCCTTTTGGAATTCTATTAAGTGCATTGAATTTTTCGCAATGAAAATGAAGACATGCCTATACTCCATTTTTTAAACATATAATCTTTGACTTACAGGATCCTCGAACTCCTGGTTAAAGAATGCTTAGTTCAGACAGTCACACCAGACTTCATAAGGAGAGCAGAGAGAGTGTGAGAAGATGGGTAAGTCTGAGATAGGGAGAAAGATTAAATATGAGACATGAACAGAGTACTCAATATGATTGATGAAATAGAATGGATGATTGAGCTGAGAGAGTTTTTCCTCCAGCTTTCAGCCTCTCTCTCCCTTCATTGTTCCACTACTTAAAGATTCAGTCGCCTTGGTAAAGATTTGTGCCCTTCGTCACCCACTTTCTTTTCCTTGCCTTATTCACCTCTGAAGATCGAAACTCTGCTAGGAACTAGCAGTCAGATTGGAAATGCCTCCAAGCCTAATAGCTATGTATGTCAGCCACAGCAATAAAATGGTTACAGCAACCCTATGTTTCTGGGAAATGTGTACTCAGCTTTAAATGAACAGCCCATCTTTTAGGCCAGTGCTTCTGGAGCTGCAATGCATATTTGTCTCCCGTGGGGATATTGGTAAAATGAAGATTCTGGTTCTGGAGGTCTGGGGTGAGCTGGGGTCTGCGTTGCTAAGAAGTTCCCAGGTGATACTGCTGCTGCTGTTCCATGGGCCACGCTATGGACAACAAGGTTATGGTTTTCCTAGAAAGCTAGCACAAGTGTCTTCATAATTGTGGATTAATTTTTTTATGTATGTCAAATATTCTGTTTACTTTCCCCCAAAATGCTAATTTCTAAATGTGATATCATAAAAGAAGATTTTGAAGCAAACAAGGAAGTTGAAAATCATTTTTTAAAAATCTGAATTTTTCAGAGTATTGAAAAATCAACTCTTTGATCTAATTCAATTAAGGCTGACAACATATCCTGGGGCACAGGCTGGGGAGTAAGAGTAATAAAGATACCTGTCTCTCTCCCCATGAATGTCAACCAGAAATACCTAGAGGAAGCTTACTCTACTTCCATAACAATATATCATTTATGCACATACACACACATTACACACATGCAATTGTATGTAAAGGCTAAGTAAATTTTACAACAAGATGGAAACTCTTTTCTCATACACATTTCAAGAAGTAAAGTAAAAACGTGCTGTGTTTCATTGGTTTTATACACTTATTGCTTCATATTTTAACATCCCTGAGTTAGGATGTGGCTAAATTCGATAGAGTTTTGCAATTGCTGTTGATCAGATGGCAGCAGTAAGAAAGGTGTCATTATGTGTACATGTGTGAGCTTAATTGTTATTCTTGGTGGCATGACTGGACAATGGCAGCTTCTTCACGTTTCAGCCAAAACCATCGTGACTATCTGAAGAAGAAATACGAGTACAGAATGGGTGTCAGTAGCTTAAAAGAAAATCTTGGGGACAATTTTAAGGGATGCTGCATCACCAATGCTCTTGATGGCAGAGAGGTTAACATTAGTGTAATGTGCTCTCTGTGACTCTGAGATGAAACATAGCTCAGGAAGTTTGGATTCTACACATGCAGAAGTGTTTTAAGTATTAGTTCATATATATTTTGCTTATATTTTCCTTTTAACTTGTGCATAACAGTAATGATAAAAATCCGTGTGTAAATGAGACTGAAAGAACTCTTTTACTAAGTATGAAATAAAAATATTAAGTAGCAAGAAAACGCCACTAGGAAATCAAAACATAATACTGGTGCATCTTACAATTAATGGCAGCTTAATTTGATGAAATACTTCATTTTCAAACTTGCATGTTGGGGAAATAAAGTTATATCATACAACTGCAGATAATAGAATCAAAAGCAAATCCAAGAAATTACCTTCACTTAGTGTGTGTCTAAATCAATCACGACACATCAGGCCCAAGAAAACAATGGAGAATAGTGAGTGTTGCTATAAATTAGAAAATCTAGGTAGTAGATTTGTTTTTGATACTGAGCATATGTGTGACCTTGGGTGAGTCATTTTAACTCTGTGAGTCTCAGTTTTCTAACTTACAAAGTTTGTCTTAGATAATCTCCAACACACCTTCAAGCTCTTGGTTTATGTACATTAAAAAAATGTAATAAATAAAAGGTTACTCTTACCCACTATCTATTGTTTTATTCCCTTTACTATATTGAAATTTTTCCTGATGAGGAACTGATTTTACTTACATTTTAGCTTGTATTGAGCCAGGGTTCATTTAGCTAAAATCTATTTAGCTTCTGGTCAGATATGGAGAACAACTGGTCAGTCTCTTCCTAGCAATTCTGTAGATTCTTGGAAATCTGTAATGTATAGATTTCAAGGCTTTCTCTTTTCTAGAGAAAATAAACCTATTTTTCTAACATGTCCAAAAATAAGAAGCTTGCAATCCTGTAACAACTTCTATTATATAAACTCACCATTTGGTTTTTTGACTGTCCAACAACCCTTCCTCTTTCCAAACAGTGCCCTGATTTCCTTTGAAGAATAACCTATCTAACTCTGGGTAGTCTTACTGAGGCTATAAATCAAGGTTTCTGCATGCCCTTAGCCCCAAATGGACAAGTTTCTCAGACAAAAGTAATCACTTTCTTATTTTAGGGAACTCAGAATCCAGAACCAAGTGTTACAAGAATGAAAAAGACAATTGAGTTTACTCACTCCTGTGAAATGTCCTGAAGGTGATCAAGGTGGTCCTGTGGCCTCGATGTCCATAGGTTGTCTGGTCCTTCATTTGATGCTGATTTGCCTCCAAGCCTGGCTTTCAGCCTCAGTTCCATTTTGAGCTCCCCAAACTTGCCCTGTTGAATTCTCTTTTTCATTTAAGTTAACCAGAAATTCATTTCTGATGCTTACAATCAAGGAAGCCTAACGAGTATAAGGACAGAATTTGCGTGGGGAGTTCCAGGACTCCAGTATTAAACCGAATTCACCACTCCCATCAGCGTCTTGATGCACGAACTGTGGAGAGGGTGGAGGGATTCGTTCAGAATTCCAGCATCTCATGGCATACCACATGAAAAAGTTCAAATGTCTCCACTGGTGTCAAATGGATATAATATAAAACTAAAAAGTCTCCACACACTGTCTTTGCTTTTACTTTGGATTCCCCCAAAGGCTTTTAGTCAGTGTGATGGGGTTTGGTTTTGATTCAAATTACATCTCCAAATAAAATTTTGAAATGCAGTTTTTCCATCTACCCTCTGTCCATAATTAAAAGTAATTGAGTCCCTTCCTTGACTGATCACCAAATGTAGTGTACAAAGAACATCCAAGAAAGAAAACCACTAAAAGTCTGCTTTATTCTATTTGAACGTCTCTTCACACAAGGAAAGAATATAAACTGGGTATTTCTTTTGTGCTACCATCGTTCTATTGATTGTTGTAACGTTTTGCTAATTTTCCACAAGCCAAACTGCCGTTTCTTTGGAAACCCATTACCTTGCTGATACCATGCCAGATTTTAGAAACTATTCACTATTGAAATGAAAAGAAATATAATGGCAAAAGACAAAAACACTTAGAGAAAGCAACTCCTGGCTCTCCAAGTTACCCCTCTTGGAAACATACGCTCTGAAGGATCTCAGAGGCCTTTTCATGTTGTCCTCACTTCCTCCCCTGCCACTTCCAAATGGGTCTCACTTGGCTTTCTCTTCTGCCACTTCCAGTTCACAAGAAACATTCCTGCATATATTTAGGATAGTAGTTCAAAGTTTAAGCTCCAGAATCACATTTCTTGTGTATAAATACTAGATTCATTATTAATGTGATCTTGGGCAAATTAATCAATGTCTCAAAAGTTAATTTTTTCTGCCTATAAAATAGAGTCAACCAGAGTACATCCCCTTCTGATTACTAAGAGGCTTGTTTGAGGTAACTGATGTAACACACTTAGCATGCCATCTGGCACTGTATTAGACCCTTGATATCCGTTATTTGTTTTGGCTATTTTTTTTTTAAGTTACATAATGGACAAATGCAAATACATAATGGAGGCAGAGTTTTGAATGAATCACATGATGTGGCATCTGGTGGACTGCAGAGGACAGGATGTGAAGCATCAAGGTTAGTGGATTTCTTTTGCAGTAGATCTGACACGATGTTTATATGGTCAGATATGGTAGGTGGAAAGTAATGATGCAACAGAAGGGACAAATTAAATAAAGGGTTAATGGAAAAGGCTTGCTGATGATCAGATGAGAGTATGAAAAGGAAGAGTCATTCTTGTATGGTTGAAGGTGAGGAAGTCAGGAAGGAGATAAGATGCAGGGAGAAGAGGCAGGCATATTATTGTGTGTAGGAGAGGCATTCACATAGAAATGTCCAGCCAAGAGGTGGAAAGCTTGGGAAGTGCTGAGCTGAAGTCTGTAGTAAGTCTTTTGTATGAGTAAACAGAGCATGCCACCTTTTTCTGTTCTGTGAGATACATCAGAACATTGTGGAGAAGCAGTGGCTTTTGAAAAAACACACAGCCTTAATGAACCTCAGTTTCCCAATCTATAAACCTGATATTGGAAGATCTTTCTGGGCTACTTACCAAACGGAAATGGAAATGCAAAGTATAAATGTAAGGATTAGCTGTGTTGAAGTGAGAGTTAAAACAGAAAAGTGTATAGGATACTATTCTTTACCAGTTTCTTTATAAAATTTTCATTTTTGTTCTGGATGTTAAAAATATTTAAGATATTATTGGAAAATGCAGACAGCATGTCCAAAAGGCAAGAAAATATATCTTCTTCCTCACTCTACTCCACAGAGCTGCCTGATCGGATGCAGGGCACACAGATATAACTAAAGTAATTGGCAAACAATAAATGCATAGTCTAATAGCCTAAGGGTTTTATATGACAAACATAATATGGAAAATAAGATTAACTTCAAAGGAAAAACACACAAAGGGATTATTTGTCTCTATCAGAAATAAAAACTGTAAGTGTGAAAATACATAGCACAAAACCTTTATAATTTGTGTGTTTGTGTGTAAACCATTCTCAATGAAATACAAATATGATGATTAAGCATGTCAGGTTGGATTGTGAGCACAGAGTCTAATTGTGCTCACCTAATCATCCATTATATACACAATTTACCAATTTGCACGCTCAACTAGGAAGGCTCCAATATCTTCTAAGTGTCACTTAAATATCCATCATTTATAAGTTTAGAGTTGTTAATAATAAAAAGGTTCACTTCTCTGGTAGACATAGCACTTTACCTTGCTTATATTTTAATGCAACAAAGTGTTTATAGGTTATTTCTTTCAAACCTCTTTTTAACTTTTTAATTTTTTTAATTAAATATTTTTAATTTCAAACCTCTTTATGCTTTTAATTATATACAGCTAAGTTTGCTACTTTTTTTGGCCTGCTATAAAGAAAATTCATTTTATTTTATTTAGCTGATAATGAGTGTGCTGATTCATATTAAATCATTGTATCCATTCTTGTTTCACAGGCTGTAGAGTTTGGTGTAGCCTTTGAACTCAATTATACTTTAATAGTGTATTTTACCTTTTGATATCTTAATTTATAGAATTGCATCTTTCTATTGTGGGGCATTTGAAACTTTGCAAAATAGTTTTATGTTAAAGATTGGATTTGAAAATTTATATACTTTCCCCAATTTTCAATATCAAGGATTTATTTTGGTATCTGATCTTTTCTTTGTCTCTAAGGTCATCTGGTGCTGGGTGCATGGCTCTTGGCAGAAAATTTTGGTTGAAGAGATGTGTGCTAGAATGGTCTTGCAGTTAATTGTACTGACAAATAGAAAATATCTGGAAAGAGACGTAAGTTATATTGTTGTCTTTAGAATTTTATACAAGAAGAGCTTTCTTTTCCTTTTGCTGCACCCACCTGAAGTATTTCTTTGGGGTTTTTTGTACCTACCCCCATGTAGATGTTTGTCTGTTTCTTTTTATTATTATTATTATTATTATTATTATTATTATTATTATACTTTAGGTTTTATGGTACATGTGCACAATGTGCAGGTAAGTTACATATGTATACATGTGCCATGCTGGTGCGCTGCACCCACCAATTGTCTGTTTCTTTTTGAGATGGAGTCTCGCTCTGTCACCCAGCCTGGAGTGCAGTGGTGTGATCTCAGCTCACTGCAACCTCCGCCTCCCGGTTCAAGCAATTCTCCTGCTTCCGCCTCCTGAGTAGCTGAGATTGTAGGTGCGCACCACCACGTTCAGCTAATTTTTGTATTTTTAGTAGAGACGGGGTTTCCCCATGCTGGCCGGGCTGCTCTTGAACTCCTGACCTCAGGTGATCTGCCCGCCTGAGCCTCCCAAAGTGCTGGGATTACAGGCATGAGCCCCTGCGCCAAGCCCAGATGTTGACAGCAGGGTGGTTAAGAGTTCGGCCCTGAACTCAGGACTTTGGGTTCAAGTACCAGGTATGCTAATCACTAGCTAGGGAACATTGAGCATATTTTCTAATCTTCAGATTTTTTGCTAAAGTATTTTTTAAAATAACAATCCTTTAATGGATTGCTAATGTTTGTCTTATAATGGGTATGATGCACTTAGAAATAGTAAACAAATATTTGTTACTATTATAATAATTTTTAGAGTTTCTATTTCTCCCTGTGTATGTCATTGTTTCATCAGAACTTTTATTGGCTCAGCCAAATGCTACCTTTTTATTCAAATGCATACACACACACCATATATATATATATATATATATATATATATATACCATAGTTTCTTTATCCACTCATTGACTGATGGGCATTTGGGTTGGTTCCACAATTTTGCAATTGCAAACTGTGCTGTTATAAACATCTGTATACAAATATCTTTTTCATATAATGACTTATTTTCCTCTTGATATAGATACCCAGTAGTGGGACTGCTGGATCAAATGGTAGTTCTACTTTTAGTTCTTTAAGGAGTCTCCACATTGATTTCCATGGTGGCTGTACTAGTTGACATTCCCACCAGTGGTGCAGAAGTGTTCCCTGATCATTGCATCCATGCTAACATCTACTGTTTTTTACTTGTTTTTATTATGGCCATTATTGCAGGAGTAAGGTGACACCATATTGTGATTTTGATTTGCATTTCCCTGATTATTAGTGATGTTGAGCATTTTTTATATGTTTGTTGGCCATTTGTATATCTTCTTTTGAGAATTGTCTGTCCTTAGCCCACTTTTTGATGGGATTGTTTGTTTTTTTCCTTGCTTATTTGTTTGAGTTCATTGTAGGTTCTGGATATTAATAGTTTATCAGATGTATAGATTGTGAAGATTTTCTCCCACCCTGTGGATTTTCTGTTTACTCTGCTGACTGTTCCTTTTGCTGTGCAAAACTCTAGTTTAATTAAGTTTCAGCTATTTATCTTTGTTTTTATTGCATTTGCTTTTGGGTTCTTGGTCATGAAATCCTTGCCTAAGCCAATGTCTAGAAGGGGTTTTCCAATGCTATCTTCTAGAATTTTTATAGTTTCGGGTCTTAGATTTAAGTTCTTAATCCATCTTGAGTTGATTTTTGTATAAGGTGAGAGATGAGGATCCAGTTTCATTCTCCTACACGTGGCTAGACAATTATCCCAGCACCATTTGTTGAAAAGGGTGTCCTTTCCCCACTTTATATTTTTGTTTGTTTTATTGAAGATCAGTTGACTGTAAGTATTTGGTTTCTTTATTCTGTTCCATTGGTCTATGTGCCTATTTTTATACCAGTATCATGCTGTTTTGGTGACTATGACCTTATAGTATAGTTTGAAATCAGGTAGTGTGATGCCTCCAGATTTGTTCTTTTTGCTTAGTCTTGCTTTGGCTATGCAGGCTCTTTTTTGGTTCCATATGAATTTTAGATTTTTTTTTCTAATTCTGTGAAGAATGATGGTGGTATTTTGATGGGGATTATGTTGAATTTGAAGATTGTGTTTGGCAGTACAGTCATTTTTACAATATTGATTCTACCCATCCATGAGCATGGGATGTGTTTCCTTTGGTTGTGTCTTCTATGATTTCTTTCAGCAGTGTTTTGTAGTTTTCCTTGTAGAGGTCTTTTGCCTCCTTGGTTAGGTATATTCCTTAGTATTTTTTTTTTTTTTTAGCTGTGTAAAAGTTCTTGATTTGATTCTCCAGTTGGTTGCTGTTGGTGTATAGGACAGCTACCAATCTGTGTACATTAATCTTATATCCAGAGACTTTGCTGAATTCTTTAATCAGTTCTAGGAACTTTCTGGAGGAGTCTTTAGGGTTTTCAAGGTAAATGATCATATCATCAGCAAATAGTGACAGTTTGACTTCCTCTTTACCAATTTGGATGCCCTTTATTTCTTTCTCTTTTCTGATTGCTGGGGCTAGGACTTCCAGTACTATGCTGAAGAGGAGTGGTGAGAGTGGGCATCCTTGTCTTGTTCCTGTTCTCAGAGGGAATGCTTTCAACTTTTCCCCATTTAGTGTCATGTTGGCTGTGGGTTTATCATAGATTGTTTTTATTACATAGAGGTATGCCCCTTTTATGCTGATTTTGCTGAGAGTTTTAATCATAAAGTGATTCTGAATTTTATTGAATGCTTTTTCTGCATCTATTGAGATGATCGTGTGATTTTTGTTTTTAATTCTGTTTATGCGGTATATCAAATTTATTGACTTGCATATGTTAAACCATTCCTGCATCCCTGGTATGAAACCAGCTTCATCATAGTGAATTATCTTTTTGATATGTTGTTGGATTTGGTTAGCAAGTATTTTGTTAAGGATTTTAGTATCTATGTTCATCAGGGATATTGGTCTGTTGTTTTCCTTTTTGGTTATGTCCTTTCCTGGTTTTGGTATTAAGGTGATGCTGGCTTCATAGAATGAATTAAGGAGGGTTCCCTTTCTCTATCTGGTGAAATAGTATCAATAGGATTGGTACCAATTCTTCTTTGAATGTCTGGTAGAATTCTGCTGTGAATCTGTCTGATCCTGGACTTATTTTGTTGGTAATTTTAAAATTATCATTTCAATCTCACTGCTTTTTATTGGTCTGTTTAGGGTATGTAATTCTTCCTGATTTAAGCTAGGTGGGTTGTATTTTTCTAGGAATTTATCTATCTTTTCTAGGTTTTCAAGTTTATGTGCATGAAGTTGTTCATAGTAGCCTTGAATGATCTTTCATATTTCTATGGTGTCAGTTGTAATATTTCCCATTTTGTTTCTTATTGAGGTTATTTGGATTTTCTCTCTTCTTTTCTTGGTTGATCTTGTTAATGGTCTATCAATTCTATTTATCTTTTCAAAGAACCAGCTTTTTGTTTCATTTGTCTTCTGAATTTTTTTTATTGTTTCAATTTTATTTAGTTCTGTTCTGATCTTGGTTATTTCTGTTCTTCTGCTGGGTTTGGGTTTGTTTTGTTCTTGTTTCTCTAGTTCCTTGAGGTGTGACCTTAGAATGTCAGTTTGTGCTCTTTCAGTCATTTTAATGTAGGTGTTTAGGGCTGTGAACTTTCCTCTTAGCACTGCCTTTGCTCTATCCCAGAGGTTTTGATAGATTGTATCACCATTGTCGTTCAGTCTGAAGAATTTTTAAATTTCCATCTTGATTTTGTTTTTGGCCCAATGATCATTCAGGAGCAGGTTATTTAATTTCCATGTTTTTGCATGGTTTTGGGGTCCTTTTTGGAGTTGATTTCAAGTTTTATTCCATTGGGGTCTGAGAGAGTGCTTGATATAATTTCGATTTTCTTAAATTTATAGAGGCTCACTTTGTGGTCTATCATATGGTCTATCTTGGAGAAGCATCCATGCACTGTTGAATAGAACATGTATTCTTCAGTTATTAGATGGAAAGTTCTGTATTTATCTGTTAAGTCCATTTATTCCAAGGTATAGTTTAAATCCATTGTTTCTTTGTTGACTTTCTGTCTTGATGACCTGTCTAGTGCTGTCAGTGGAGTATTGGAGTCCCCCACTATTACTGTATTGCTGTGTATCTCATTTCATAGGTCTATTAGAAATTGTTTTATAAATTTGGGAGCTCCAGTGTTAGGTGTATATATATTTAAGACTGTGATATTTTCCTGTTGGACAAGGCCTTTTACCATTATATAATGTCCTCTTTGTCTTTTTAACTGCTGTTTCTTTAAAGTTTGTTTTGTTTGATATAAGAATAGCTACCTAAGCTCGCTTTTGGTGTCCATTTGCATGAAATACCTTTTTCCACCCCTTTACTTTAAGTTTATTTGAGTCCTAATGTGTTAGGTGAGTCTCTTGAAGGCAGCGGATAGTTGTTTGGTGAATTTTTATTCATTCTGCTGTTCTGTATCTTTTAAGTGGAGCACTTAGGCCATTTACATTCAGTGTTAATATTGAGATGTGAAGTACCATTCCATTAGTTGTGCTATTCGTTGCCTGTATACCTTGGGGTTTTTTTTTTGTTTGTTTGTTTGTTTTTGATTTTTAAATTGTATTTTGGTTTTACAGGTTCTGTGAGCTTTATGCTTTAAAGAGGTTCTGTTTTGATGTGTCCAGGATTTGTTTCAAGATTTAGAGCTCCTTTTAGCAGTTCTTGTACTGGTGGCTTGGTAGTGGCAAATTCTCACAGCATTTGTTTGCCTGAAAAGGACTGTATCTTTCCTTCATATATGATGCCTAGCTTTTCTGGATACAAAATTCTTGGCTGATAATTGTTTTGTTTGAGGAGGCTGAAGATAGGGCCCCAATCCCTTCTAATTTATAGGGTTTCTGCTGAGAAATCTGCTGTTAATCTGACAGGTTTTCCTTTATAGGTTACCTGGTGCTTTTGTCTCACAGCTCTTAAAATTATTTTCTTTGTCTTAACTTTAGATAACCTGATGACAATATGCCTAGGTGATAATCTTTTTGCAACGAATTTCCCAGGTTTTCTTTGTGCTTCTTGTATTTGGATGTCTAGGTCTCTAGCAAGGCCAGAAAGTTTTCCTTGATTATTCCCTCAAATATATTTTCCAAACTTTTAGATTTCTCTTCCTCCTCAGGAACACCAATTATTCTTTGGTTTGGTCATTTAACAGAATCACAGACTTCTTGGGGGCTTTGTTCATATTTTCTTATTCTTTTTTCTTTGTCTTTGTTGGATTGGGTTAATTTGAAGACCTCATTTTCAAGCTCTGAATTCCTTTCTTCTACTTGTTCAATTCTATTGCTGAGACTTTCTGGAGCATTTGGCATTTCTATAAGTGTATCCAATGTTTCCTGAAGTTTTGATTTTTTTTTTCTTTAAGCTATCTATTTCCTTGAATATTTCTCCCTTCACTTCCTGTATTGTTTTTTGGATTTCCTTGCATTGGGCTTTGCCTTTCTCTGGTGCCTCCCTGATTAGCTTGATAACTAAACTTCTGAATTCTTTTTCAGGTAAATCAGGGATTTCTTCTTGGTTTGGAGAGTTCTTTTTCATAGTTCTTATTAAAAAGTCTCCTGAACAATAAAAAACTCCTAGAAATACATGTGTTTTGAAAATACTAATGCACAAAAAAAGAAAGGCAACTAATATATACTCCTGGGGAGGTGAAGTACCAGACTATTGGCCCATTTTCATAAGAATATTTATCAGGTGCTGTATTCCAGAGTAACAGAAGCAATAGTCTATATATAGATACATAAGAGAGATTTATCATGGAAATTGGTTCCCACCACTATGGAAATCAAGAAGTCCTCCCATCTGCCATTCACAAGCTGGAGGACCAGGAAAACTGATGGTGTAATTCAGTCCAAGTTCAAAGGCTTGAGAACCAGGAGCTCTGATGTCTAAGGACATGAAAAGATGGATATCTCGCTCAAGGAGACAGAGAATTTACCCTTCCTCTGCCTTTTTGTTCTATTCAGGCCCTCAACAGATTGGGTAATGCCTGACCACATGGTGAGGACTGATCTTTACTCAGTTTACTGATTCAAATGCTCGTCTCTTCTGGAAACACCCTCATGAACACACCCAGAAATAGTGTTTTAGCAGCTATCTAGCCAAGTTGATACACAGCTGCTTTTCATGCAATATAGATTTTAAGTCTTAAGTAATCTGTAATGTCAGCATTATTGTTATTTTTCCCATTTTATTAATGAGACTATTAAGACTCACTGAGGTCAAATATCTTTCCCAAAATCAGAGATCTAAAACTTGTACATTATGGAATTGATCCCTGTACAAAGTCTGGGTTTTTGTATTAATGAAGTTGCTTTTTTAGTTGAATTAAAAAGAGCACAGCCTTTTTTCCAATTAAAAAGGAAAAAAAAAAAACCCCACCAAGAATAACTATGCACTCTCAGTTTCTGACAACCCTAGGTTAAATATATTTATTGATTCAAAATATTGAGAAATGCAAGTCAAATGAGGTATATGTGAAAATAATCCTTCATCAGTTTTGAGAATATATTCTTATAAAGAGGAAAAAGCCACCTTTTCCAAAATTTAATTACTTCCTTTAAGTCATACTGGATTTTTATTCTTTAGCTTTCTCTATTCACTCATTAAAATGTTATTAGATTGGTTATCATTCAAACAAATAAATAAGCTTATGTCTTTCTATTAACTTGCCAACATGTAAAAAGGCTAGGAGATTGATTTGCTCCAGGAATTAATTTAAAGGAAATTTTTCTAGATCTAGTGTAACTTTTTATTTTTTTAGTCTCTCTGTCAAGCCAATAACCTCAGTTTTGTTTTCCTGACCTTGAAATTCCCCCTGCCCCAGTCAGCTTTGGTGACATAAACTAGATATAGTTCTATTAGGTATTTGTTTTAGCAAAAATGTTCTTGATGTGAAGGCAAAGCGGAAGATATAATCACAAAAAATTGCTCAACTGTCGTTAGACTTTGCTTTCTATAGCATTTAGAAAAACAGAATAAATACAGAAAAGTCAAAAGTAAAGTTTCTCAATGTAAGTGTGATTGTTCAAAGAGCAATAGTAAATATATACATTTCAGAGGTATATATGGAGAAAGAGAGAGAGAAAGATAGAGAAAAAATAGAGAAAAGGTGGGGAGGGAAGAAGGAAGAGAGAGAGAGAATGAGAGAGAGAACGAGATACGGGTCAAGAAGAAAATGAAGAACTATGTCCTAGAAGCTGAATGTTATTTCTTTATTTGTAGAAGTGCCCACTACCTTTATTTCTAATTTATGTGCTGGGACACTACAGCATAAAGCTTTGCATGTGCTTGCAAATAGACTACTTCAGCAACATAATGTCACATAGGTATTTCATTTCATTTGTGAGTACAAAAAAATTGATTCATTGCAGCAGTACCACAGATGTTAGAAGACTCCACAAAAAAATGGCTTCTTTCAGGCCGAGTGTGGTGGCTCATGCCTGTAATACCACCGTTTCGGGAGGCCGAGGCGGGCAGATCATGAGGTCAGGAGATAGAGACCATCCTGGCTAACACAGGTGAAACCACATCTCTACTAAAAATACAAAAAATTAGCCAGGCGTGGTGGCGGGCGCCTGTAGTCCCAGCTACTCTGGAGGCTGAGGCAGGAGAATGGCGTGAACCCGGGAGGCGGAGCTTGCAGTGAGTCGAGATTGCACAACTGCACTCCAGCCTGGGCAATAGAGCAAGACTCCGTCTGAAAAAAAAAAAAAAAAAGCATCTTTCAAAATGTGAAAACATTAACCCCACCAATCTTCTCATTACTCTTAACAAGATCAAATCATGGCAATATCCAACTCAGCAGGCATTTGTTTATTATTGTGATTTAAAATGTCTGGCATTGCAGAAAAAATAAACTACTTGTGAAAAGTGTAATAATAATAACAATTCACTGGGAACCTACTATGTGCTGGAATTTTACAAACACTGTCCTTAAATACAAGAATTCTGCAATGAAGGAGTTATTTTAGTTAGACAATTTAAGCCACTTTTCAACACCTTTATAATGAGTAAGTTCCGAAGGGAGGATATGAGGTTCTTTTGTTTGGCTTAACAGACTTTGCTTCTGTGCCCCCTCAATGTATTGAGCTGCTGCACCTAAAATAAAATGGTATCAATATAAAATAATATACATATCTAATCTTGTGTATATAAAATAAAATCTGTATGTTTAAACCGTATCCAGATCTATATCTATACATACACTTTCTCATACCCATACCTATACCTATTCATATACTATCTCTTTCTCTCTGTCTATATCTTTATCTGTGAATTAATTATATTTTAACATATAAAATAATTTTAAAATGAAGGCATAATATGAACAAATAAAGTACACTCTGAACTGAGTAGAAGGTGAAACTGGTCAAGAAGGAAAACGATGAAGAGTGCATTCATCTAAACTTTATTCAGAGGTACTTATGAGTGAATGTAAACTGTCAGATTATTTAAGAGTTTAGAAATAAGCAAAATGGGACAGAATTTACCAGATGTGTAACAGGCCGATCTGACAACACAGAATATAATTTGGACAAATTTAGAAATCTAATGTACAACATGAGGACTTAATAAAATTGTATCAGGAACTGTACAATAGATTTTAGCTGCTCTTGTCACAAACAAGTAACTATGTAAAATTACAGGTACGTGAATCTGCTTCACTATAATAACCATTTTACTATCTCTATGTATCCTATAACATCATGTTGTAAACCTAAATATGCACAATAAAGTTAATCTTTTAAAAAGAACTCAGTAAAGTTAGGTTAGGAATTTCTCACTATTCTGCATTATGTGCAGGGTAGAGAGATGGAGATCCTAGTATTTTTAAATAAGTTCACATGTACTAATTCAACGGAATTATACTGGGGGGGGAGTCTTGAGAGTGCTCAAAAATGTGATTGCTGAGCAATTTTCAGTGGTTTTATTATTAAGAAATTCTGGAGAATGGGAATTGGCAAACTGGAGATAAGCAAGTATCATTTTGAGTTTTGAAAAAAGGAAGAAATATTTTGCAAAGTAGAGACTGACAAGCTTTATTTACCTCTTGCAGGACTAGAATGAACTAGAGGAGTATGGTTTCACACCTGTATAAGAGGAAATGATGGTCGTTAGGTCCCAGAATGGACTCACTGAGATCAAAGCGTAAGAGAATAATGCATTTCATTTTTGAATGGCATTGAGTTTCTGGTAAAACAGACCAATGAGGTGACATTTCATTCACTGAGTTGCCTAATTATTTTACATCTGCCCTGTCTGCAGATCTGCAATATCCCACACCATTCCTTACTCTTTCTTGATGACTATATATATATATTTTTTTCACTGAGAAAATAAAAGCTATCAGAGGGCACTTTTGTGTGTTTCCACCACCTGAACATGTCTGCCTTTCCTCCTGTCCTGGAGGTGAACTGTCCTGCTGCAGTGTAAGGCCAGCGCCTGTCCTGTGCTCCCATGCTCTTTAGTTTATTCAAAGCCATCACACCAGTGAGTATCATGTCTTTCTCCTATGATAAAAACTTCTTTTCTATTGGATCATATCCATCAACACACAGATATGTTATAGCATATTCCATCTTTAAAAACAGATAAAACCCCAAAACAAACAAATGAAACCAAAACCTAAACAAATAAAACCTTCCTTTATTTGTCAATCTACTTCCAATGATTACTTTATCTCTCTGATTCCCTTTTGTTGAACACTGCTTGAGTTACTTGTATTTTCTGACTCTCATTCCCCTCTTCATGTTTTTCCTTAAACCCACTTGTTTCATGTTTCGTTAGCTTCAGTCCAATGAAACTGCTCTTGAAACAGGTTTTGACCTAATTCACCTGGGGTGGGCCCTGGGCCTTGTTATTTTTTATAAGCCGTCCAACTGATTATAAAGTGTGACCAAGCTGAGAACTGCCCTAAACCTTCTAAGTAAGGATGAAGTCCCTCAGTGTGCTTACTCCATCAAAGAGCTGGATGCACACATCTGAGACCTTACCTAGATATCTAGTTACCTAGATCATCTCGTACCAAAAAAGACTGATTCATGAATTTTCTGAAACATTGCATAAGACCAGGTACATATTTATTTTCTTTTGTTGGTGCCTGAGTGCATTTATCAACTAATAATCAGAAAGAATATGGGACATAAGCAAATCGTTATAATAACTTTATTTTGTCTTGTGTGAAGCATCTTCTCCCAAGCAATTTAAAATAGTTTACATCTTTGTAGGACAATTCTCGAAATGTTGTATTCTTGAATTGAAATATTTGCCCAGGCTGCTAAAAATTCATAGGTGATCTTAAGCTGAGGGTTCTTTTGCTTGTGTGCACAAAAACCTTTGAGGAGTTAAGTGTTATGTGTTGAAAATGTTAATAGTGGGTGAATTTTCTATCCATCAATCTCTGGGTTTGTCATCTACTTCTACAGTGCTTATCGCCCTATCATCTATTTGCTACATATTTTCTCAAGATATGCAGTTTATACTTTTCTCCATACTTATGGCACATAATGATTTTTGATGTTTATTTTTTCCTATTTCTCTTTTGAGGGAGAGTAAGATAATATCAGTGCACAGTAATGGAAAGAATGAGAGAAAGAGTTGACTTTTCAACATTCCATAAAAACTTTGAAGATCAAATCAGCAGTTGAATAATCTGAGCACTACCGGCAATCACAGGAGTGAGAAGAGATCAGAAGTGATACGAAACTGAGCTTTCAGTCCTAGGTTGGCCACTAATTAGCCAGACGACCTTGAATGAACCTCTAACTGTTCCAGGCCTCAATTCCTTCAACTCTAAAGGAGTCTAACTTTTGTTACACCAAAATGTTTGGGATTGTATAACGCTTTTTATAGCGATACCTGTGAAAACTGTAATCTATCCTTGAATAAGGATTTTATTTTTTAATAAAAAATGAGAATAATGAACGTCATAATAGCTGTGAATAAACCCTGTTTTAGTGAGTGCTAAAATAGATTAATTTGGTAATTTTTCTTTATGAAAATTGCCAGAGAAATTAGATCTGTCTTTGAGCACAAACATGAGAGTCAAAAGAACAGTAAATGCAATTTCAGTTTCATTCATCTCCTTTGAGAGACTGGAGACAAACTTGGACCTTTTCCAAAAGACCAAAGTAAACACAGAGGAAATTTTGGAAGATTGAATCAGAGCCAGAATAAACTAGGATTTCTAATGTTTAGGACGAATATTGCAAAGGAATCAGAAAATGGTTCAAGGAGAAACATTTAGATCTGAAAACCAGGCCAAGTTGCTTTAATTAATAATTTTCAGAATTAGGGAATCAAGTTGTATCAATATCAATCTGTGTGAGTGACTACTAAGGATATACAGAAAGAACATTCTGACTAATAAACTTTTTTCCCCCATAGCATCATTGCCTATTTCAACTAAATGAATAAAAAATTCAAATTAACTTCATGTAACTGCTTAGTACATGAATATAAAGATTGAATTTAAAACAACTTTATAGTTGTTTTGGTTTTGTCTTTGAGTATAAGTGAAATAGAAACAATTGTACTTTTAGTAGAATTTCAGAAAAGACCATAAGTTGTAGCAAAGGCACTCAAAGCAATTAAAAAGAAATAATGACCAACGAGGTCAACATACCATTAAAATAGGTCTTACTGTCTGGTGTTTCATTGGCCCAACAGTAAAAAAGAAAAAAGGATCAGTGATATTGTCCATGCTATAGTGGAGTTCTGAAAGAGCCAGCCTTCACTCTTAGAAAGAAAAGTGAATCTTATTATTCAGGTTAGCTTTATTACTTGTTTCTGGACAGATTTAGAGTCCTTTCACATTCCCAACAATGAGTCTTCTACCTTGTAAAGTCTGATCAATTGACTAATGATACAATATTATGTAAAGAATGAGAGAGTTGTTACAAATTTTAGAGAACTGCAGGTGGATGGAATACTGCACTTGGATATCTCACCTGATACTAATGCAATTAATAAGAATTATTTTTTCTCTTGATTTTAAGAAAAATGATAGAAACTCTTGAATGAATAAGATCCTAAACAACAATAGAAAACACCTCTGATTTTAATGCTTTAGAATGTTTGGGGGATTCTGTAGGGACTCTAGCACCAATGAATAGTACAATGTGATTTGAATTCTGGAGTTACTGAAAAGGAACAGAACTACTTTCAAATCTCTCTACTATTCATCTAGAGAGACACTAATCAGATAACTGAAGGGGTGAAAATTTATAAGATATTAGAGCTGTCATTTAAAAAAGTTATTTAATATAAGGTTTTAGCTAGATATTTATTTATAATTATTTATAATAACTGTGGTAAGATTTTTCACAAAAGAGTTACCCTTTAGTGGAATGTGTTCTATTTTACAGAAGTAAATATAAACCCCATTCATTTATTCAATAAATATTTATTGAGTGCCTACAATGGCACGGTGCTTTGCTAGGTGATGAGAATTTTTCTTCCTTTTCTATTCTTTTGCTAAGTATAAAACTTATACTTTACTTTTCGTTACTCTCCATTAAATGCTTTTGATTTTATGTTAGGATAAAAATGGAACACATGAGGAGATTTTTTCAAGATACGTTTTAATTTTTTTAACTTGTACTTTGAACAATGTATCGGATCATCAGGTTTGTTTGGGGCTCCCTAGAATTCCGGCAGACTCACCTGGTCCACTGACTTCATAGGCAGCATTGCTCATGGGGACACGGAAGTGTCAGGTTCTGCAAGCATCACTTGGAAGTGACTTTCCTCTTCCATAGTAACATTAGAACTCATATCATGTACTAAGAAAGGATAGTCATTAGCAACTGAAAAGTAAAATGGGGAGGACAAAAAGTATTTGGAGCAAAGCAATGTTCATGAATTTGTTTGCCTCATATAGTTGTACTTGTGCAATTGTGAGTGTTGACATTTTGGAACCACATAACTAGAAACTTGGCCTTAAGAAAAACACAAAACTCCTTGGCTGGATAGGGCCATGGCAAATCCACTCCAATATTTGATCTCTTTTAGTAGTTGAGAATATACAGTTAAAGGTGCTTCAAACCACAAGGCATTGAAATTTATAGTAACACATATCTGTGTTTGAATTCTGGTTTTACCACTTGCCAGTTGTGGGACCTTGGACAAGTTACTTAACCTCTGTAAACCAAGAAAATAGTGGTAAAAGGGGTAGGATAATCTCAACTTCATAAAATTATTGAGGATTAAATGGAATGCTGATTAACAAAGTGTTCATCATGGGCTTCATCTGTGGCCTTAAAATGTATTGATCGAATTCCATCTTCATAGGTATGTATTCATAAATGTAACTACCAAATATTTATTTAGCACCTTTATATACTAAATCCTTTGTCATGTGTTGGAGGTATAAAGCTGAGCACCTACTGGTAGGAAAGAGAAGAGATAATCAATGGTTATGTAAGAATGTACATATATAGGAGTTATACTGAGCTTCACTGCATGCATATTTCATGTAGTGGGAAGTTTCCTTTATGGGAAGGAAACTTTTTCTGTTATTAAAAAAAAAATACTTCTCGGGGCTAGGCATGGTGGCTCATGCCTCTAATCCCAGCATTTTGGGATGCCGAGGCTTGTGGATCACCTGAGGTCAGGAGTTCGAGACCAGTCTGACCAAGATGGTGAAACTCCATCTCTACTAAAAATACAAAAATTAGCTGAGTGTGGTAGCAGGCGCCTGTAATCTCAGCTACTCAGGGGGCTCAGGCAGGAGAATTGCTTGAACCCGGGAGGCAGAGGTTGCAGTGAGCTGAGATCACGTCATTGCACTCCAGCCTGAGCGACAGAGCGAGACTTCGTCTCAAAAAAAAGAAACCCAAAAAACTTCTTTTGGTAAAGCCATGGAAACCTTTGTTTTACATTATAATATCTACAAAGATGACAGCAGAGAGATTAAAAACAGAGCTCTGAAATTAGACTGCCTGGGGTTCAGTTTTGGCTGAATGTGATTAATATGAATTATTTTTTTCTCTTGATTTTAAGAAAAATCACTAGCTATGTAACCTCAGACTATTTACCTTTCTCTGTCTCTGTTTCCTCAATTGAGAAAAGGGGACAATATATTACCTGTGATATAGTTGGATATTTGTCCCTGCCCAAATCCCATGTTGAAATGTAATCCCCATTGTTGGAGGTGGGGCCTGGTGGGAGGTCATTGGGTCATGAGGGCCGATCCATCATTCATGGCTTGGTGCCGTCCTCATGATGGTGAGCAGGGTCTCATGAGATCTAGTCATTTAGAAATGTGTGGTCCATACCCCCCACTCTCTCTCTTCCTCCTGCTCTGCCATGCGTGATGCCTGCTCCCCCTTCGCCTTCTGCCATGACTAGTAGCCTTGGGAAGCCTCACTAGAAGCCAAGGAGATGCTGGTGCCATGCTTCCTGTACAGCCTGTAGACTGTGAGCCAATGAAACCTCTTTTCTTTATAAGTTATCCAGTGTCAGGTATTTCTTAATGGCAGTGCAATAATGGCCTAACACAACCTGTTACTTGAGATTGTTGTCAGGTCTAAATATTAAAATAAACCTAAAATTCTTAGAGCAGTTTCTAGCACATAATGAACATTCAGTAGGTGTTGATTGTTACAAGCATTATACATTACAAACTATATATAAAGACTATTTGTGTGTGTGTATGTGTGTGTGTCTGTGTGCGTGCACATGCGTGCATGTGTTAGGGCTTAGAACTACAAAGTGCTATATCAGGCAAAACAATAGTAGCATTCTGTATTCCATTCATTTGTCTTTACCAGTTTTAATAATATAGCCAATAACTATGTTCAGTAACATTACGTTTAGTCATAGGAATAATAGTGTCAGGTATAAATGGCACAATTAAAAACACTACAGGAGCTAAGTTGCTCAGAAAGTTGCAATGCAAATGTTCCTTTCTAAGAGCCTTGCAAATGCAGAACGAGAATAAAATGAGGATATCCTATTTTAGTCCCTGGTGGGAATTTATTCACATCAAATATACTATATAATTCTGCAAGTGGACAACTTCTGCTGAGACTCCCTGCCTCATCATCCAAGCCTTTCAGAGAAGAAAATTGATGGACATTGATTTCATTTTAAAGGAGTCAATACATTATAATGTAAAAGTAGAAGTGTGTCACGTGATTCTCAGAGATATTTTGGAATATATCTGGTTTCAGAGAACTAATATTAACAGACACTTGGGTTAAGATTAAAAATCATTGTCAAATGATATTTCTGTTACATCCAAAACTGTTTTATAATGACATTCATTCGACTTATTTCAGGACTATGATATTAATTCGTTTATTCATTTATTGAAAAATTGTGTGTTAAGCACTCGTGATACATTAATCACTGTACTAGGCACTGGAATACAAAGACTGATTATCTTTCACTGACCTCAGGGGCTTACAGTCTAATAGGGGAGAAAGGGAAATAAAGTAACTTTTAAGAAACAGACACTATGTTAACAGAGGGATTTAGAGGACAGAAAGGAGGTTTTTAATTAAGACCAGGGTGAGTGTCACCAAGGGCTTCCAAGAGTTGAATCTTGAAGCGCTGGCTGAGTAGGTGTGGGTGCACATGTTCGGCACCCTGGTATGGGGTGAGTAGTGAGGGAAGGCACAGTTTATCTAGACAAAGAGAATGGCTTGTGTGCAGGGACAAAGGTACTAACGGCAAGTGTTCCTTGTGGATGGAGCACAGGGATCAATGAATTTACAGAAAACTAGGAGTTGCCTGGGAGGGGACACTGGAGTATAGGATCTTGGGTTAGGAGTAGGGATGAGAATGTCCCTTGCCCATGGAGCACAGTGTTCAGAACACAGAGGGTGATTAGGGAGACCATACTTTGGAGAAAACAAGAAATGAAATGGACACAGGAAGCCGAACATCACACACCGGGGCCTGTCGTGGGGTGGGGAGAGGGGGGAGGGATAGCATTAGGAGATATACCTAATGTAAATGATGAGTTAATGGGTGCAGCACACCAACATGGCACACGTATACATATGTAACAAACCTGCACATTGTGCACATGTACCCTAGAACTTAAAGTATAATAATAATACAAAAAGAGTGAGCATGTAGCAGTTGCTGACATTTGGATATTCTCGTTTCTCTTTGACTGCAGTTCTCTGTGCCCTGTTGCAATAAAAAATTCAGTTAATACAGTAAAAAAAAAAAAAGAAAGAAAAGCTAACAGATCAGATGTCTGAGGAGGCAGCCAGGTAGCATTCAGATCACAGGCAGGGACTAAGAAGAAATCAGGGACCTGCGATGAGAACAGAGGCTCAAACCTGCAACCAAGCAACGGGGTGTGATATGGAGCTTGGAGGAAATTCCTGAGCAGCCGGAACATCGCTGCAGCAGGTTTTTATAGGGCACTTGCAGCCTCCTGAATGGGCAGAAAGGGAGCTGTTAAGGGCACTGATCTGGCTCAGGCAGAGGGCCTTGAACTACACTGACGAGTTTGAACTGTATCCCGAAAGCTTTGGGGAGTCATCGCAGGGTTTTAAGCAGGGCAATGGTGTGATCAGATTTGCGTTTTAAAAAGATCTTGTTGACTGCTGTGTACAAATGGATTGGAAGTTTGTTACTCTGAAGGCACAGAGATCAGGTAGGAGGCTTTCTGCAGATGAAAGGAGGGGAGGCTGGTCTAAGGTGCTGCACTGGAAATGGAGTGGGAAGAAGTTGTTTGGGAAGATGTGGAAAGTGGAATGAAGACTCACGAAGAGTAAGAGATGAGGAGAAATAGCAGAGCCTATGTGTCATCTAATTTGTCTGAATGAGGGACCTAACACCTAGTATAGACGTCTGCCATTGCCTCCCAGGGGAGGTACAGGGGAGGAGAAAAGCTTATTTCAAAGGTAGAGGTGTTGAATTTGAGGGTCCTGCTGAAAAGCTAGGTGGGGACAATCTGAAATCTGTTGCATAGAGGTCTAAAACTTAAAAAAAAAATCTGAGTTAGGGATAAAGATTTGGAATTCATTATTGTTTAGATGGTAATTGAAACTGATGGATTTGGATGGAGTGTGTAGAGTGAAAAGGGGAGAGCCTTGGTAAACACTGACATTTAGAAGAGAATGGAGGAAAAGAATTCATGACATTGACATACGATGGCCAGAAAGGGAGAAGGGAAGTGAAGAGTCAGGAGTGATAGGGAAACCACATGAGAAAATAATCTCAGGACAAAGGAAGAGCTGCAGAAGAGCCAAGCGTGATAGGGAAACTATACATCCGTGCAGGACAAAATAACAATTGTGCAAAGTTTGCCAGACACTTTACATATGGTAGCCCCTCTGATCCTCATGACAGCTCCATGGGTTGGATGCTATTGTTATGCTTGTGTTCCAGATGAGGCTGTGGAGGCACAGGAAAGTTAAGTGACCTGCCTCCCATTATAAAATGAATCTTCAACCCAACAAAGTCTGACTCCTGAATTCAGACACATTACAACCAGCTCTGCCAATGCTGAAGTATGCAAAAAACAAAATATAAGGCTACATTGCAGTGAGCTGAGGAAGGACAGAGGAAGTAGGAAGTAGAAGAAGTGAGTGAATACCTCTCTTAAAAATTTTCATAAGGAAACTAGAAATGCCCTCATTAGAGGGGAAGAAAAGGTAGGGTGGAGGAGAGATTTTTTTTTTAAAGATTGGAAAGACTTGAGATATTTATGCATTGAGTTAATAGAGAGGATAAAGATATGGATAAATGATAAGATGAATCCTTAGAGACATCAGAAGGGGTTAGGATCAAGAATATTGGCACAGACATTAATTTTGAACAAATTTGTATTGAACACAAACTATGTAGTTGGCCCTGTGTAGGTACTGGGGATACAAGGTGTGTAATATATGGCGGTTAACCTCAAAGATCTCGGAGCTGAGCTGGAGGTAGACATTTATAGTATTATGTCATATCCTGTTAAGAAAGGGGGTTTGATGGACTGACTTTGAGGGGATGGCAGCAAGATGTTTGGGAGTAAAGCTCATCTCCCACCACCTTAGTCAAGGTTTTGGCTCCAGTTACATTGGTCTCCTTTCAATTTCTGATCATGCCAAAGGCCTTCTAGTCACTTACCTGTCCCTTCTCATCCTCAAGCTTCTGTTGTAATGTTACCTCTGCAAAGAGGCCTTCCCTGATCACCTTGTCTAAAGTTATGTTTCCTCATGTTTTATTCTCTCTCCCATCACTCATTGACTTCCTTCAGAGCCGTTTTCATGATCTATAATTGTCTTCCTTATTTACCCATTTGTTTATTGTGTATCTGCTCCAGGTGTAAGCTCCATGAAAGTAGGGACCATCTAGTGTGTAGATGACACGTGGCTCATTGGTGATTGTCAATATGCTTTTGGGTAAATGAATGAATAACATAATAGTGTTTGGATGGTCTTTCAAAGTAGCCATTGACCATGTAGAGAAGATGGAGAGATCATTTTAGGTAAGTGGGAAAGTATGTACAATGAATGCTACAGAAGCATGAGCCAGGATGGAATAGTTAAGAAGCAGTCAGTAGCTTGGTACGTTCATACCATACCATAAAATAACTGAGTGGCAGTGGTAGTGAGGGTAGAGGGGGAAGGGAGAGGTGTTGGCAAAAGAATAGTACATTAGGGCCATATAAGGAAAGGTCTTATATGCTAAGTCAGTGATTCTGCTGACAATGGACAGTCCATTGAGAAACCAAATATTATGGAAATTAGATCTTGAAAATAAATTCCATATGAATTCAGCTATTAACATTTATGCCTGAATTTTGAATAATTAGAATATATTCCCTTTAGTTTGTCCTCAAAATCTTCCATTGAGTTCTGTCTTGATGTAATTATGATCATACAATACAAACTAGTGAACTAAATCCTTCACCAAAAATTTGATTTCTGTGAAAAATCAAGAATTCCTGTTAGTGTGTATTATATGTTTTCTTGTGATCACTGCCTAGTAATTCAGTAGCCAGAGAATAAAGGGCTTCATCATTATATGAAGATATCAATATTCATTAAAACAGTGGGGCTGGTCTTTGTAGGTATGGTAATGAAAGTCTGCAAACTTGTTTAGCCAAAGATCAAACAACGTAATTAAATGTTAGTCAGTAATAATAATAACTTCACAAAATGGGAAATGGTAGAAATACAGCATAAAAAGCAAGCAACCAACATTTCCTGAGAAATCTGTCTTTGTTTTTTTAATTAATTACTAGATTAGGGAAATGACATTTACTGAAGAAAATAACAGATCATTTAATGGAATTGCCAAAGGTCTTTCGAACCTCCAGAGAATTGGAGAAATGAGCTAAGTGATCAGAACTAATGTTTGGAGCCAGTACTGTAATACTTGCTAACATTTTTGCTAATTTGATAAGTTATATAAGCTTCTAACCAATATATTGAGAGCAAAGAGAAGACTGTGGTGGGGACAAATACATTTTACAGCACTGTTTGCTGCTTTAGATACCTGAGGTTATTACCATGATGAAAATATTGCCTTGTGGGAACTTTGGTAAGATAGATATCACTAGGCATATGTAAGTAGACAATTTAGTTTACCCCATAAATTCTGTCACTTTTTTAGAATAATGTTATCACTTTATAAAAATATAATTTAACAATTTACATAATTACTAACTAATCAAAATAAATCAAGAGCACAAGTAGTATCTTTTTAATTTTCTAGCACATTGAATCAATATACTTACTTTAATTCTGTTTTTGAGGTGTATATTCAGCTTAATTCTTTGCACTTGCTTGGAAATGTATAACTGTTTAAAACCTGTATTCTTGTCCTGGGTCATTTACAAAACCATAGGCATCTACTTGTGCTGAGCTGAATGTGGCAGATACCTTAGCACTTGAGGTGTCTTTACTCTGCATGGTTGAGAAAACTAGATCATCACTACCTGCATACGCCTTCTCGTGTCAGAGTGAAGCTCAAGGAAACTCCTTGCGGTCATTGATCCCTGAAGAACACTTGAAGACAAACCCTATTGGATAAAGGTGGTGGATTTTTAGCTTTTTTTCTTCCACTTCAGGGCTCAGCAAATGATGGCCCCTGGAACAAATCTGGTGAGCTGTATTTTTGTAAATAAAATTTTATTGGCTCACAGCCATACCCTTTCATTTATGGGTGTATTCAATTATGGCTATTTTCATGCTGCAAAGATAGCATTGAGTAGTTGTTACATTGCAAAACCTAAAGTGTTTTCTATCTAGTCTTTACAAAAAAAATTTGCCTATCCCTTCTCTAGTACAAGATTTTCCTAAATATTTCCATATGACAATAGTTAAGGGGGATTTTAATGGGTAGGACTAATCAAAGGTCAAATACTTAGGGAAACTGTTTAAACAAATTTAATTTTTTCCTTACTGCTGGAATTCTCAGAGTGATTAATATATGAATGTATATTTTGACCCTTTTAGAAGGAAATATTGTATTAGTATTTCCCCAAATTATTTGACTATCATCACTTTTATTTGTGGGCTATGTATGAGATTAGTGATCTTTGAAACACACTTTCAAAAATGCTAAAATACATGTTTTCTTCATGACTTTCTATTTATAAATTCTGCTTTACTGCCTAAGACGACTGTCAATTCCCTATTTTCTCCATAGTGTAGATATTGCAAGAGTTATTTAACTTAATATCATGTGTACCTTGCTCCTTCTATTTCAATAAGATCCCAGTAAGGATTATTTTGATGTCTGACCTCATTTCGAAAGGGATTTTTTTTTTTCATTCTTTTGAACAATTTTAGACTTAACTTGAAAAAAAGTGTATATTGAGCAGTTATGTAACTGCGTGATTTTTTTCCTTCACACCACTGCACTCAGAAAACATTTGGAAGCAAGCTATATAAATTAGCTGGTTTGGAAAATTAAATGTACACCTAGCATCTTCTTCACAGTGGACAGTCTGAATTAATAACTCATCCTTCCTTATATGGAAGTAATTATTTATAAAAGAAGAAATACACATGGGGAATATAACTATGTGGTTCTTTCCCCCTTAAGCGCAAGCGTTAACTTATATCAATAAAAAGTAGTGATTGAAGATTGTGTGATGTGTTTCAATTAAGCCAATAAAAATCTGTGGCTTCTGTTTGTTTTTGTTTTCTTCTGTCATGTTACACATGTTCTCAAAGCGGAGGATATAAAGGTTGAGCATCCCTAATTCAAAAATCCAAAATCTAAAATGTTCCAAAATCCAAAACTTTTTGAGTACTGATATAATGTGACACGTGAAAAACTTTATACGTGACCTCATGTGACAGCTTGCAGTCAAAATGAAGCTGTGATATATATTTTCTGCACACACCCAGTTTCCCCCACACAAACACACCTACAAAGAATAGTAAAATGGCACATGTGTAGGCTGGATGTGCCAAGGACAGGTTCTCCATGATGCCCCGCATAGGGCCAAGACCTGTGTGCATTACTGGCCGTGTTTTTCTTCTTCCCTGCTCTGTAGTGTAAAAATATTGTTGAAAATGTCAGAAAGGCCTACAGATACTCCTACGGGTAACAGTGATAAGAAAGAGAGGAAGCATTCCTTACTTTTAATGGCAAAAACTGCAATTACTTTTGCACCAACCTAATATGTTCATCTGTAGCCACAGAAAGTCAAGCTGTTGGTGAAACTGGGTAGTAGTGTAAGTGTGAAACATCTCACAGAAGAGTGTGGTGTTGGAATGACCACCATATGTGACTTGAGGACTTAGAGGGGTTGTGTCCTTGTGTCTTAATAGTAGTAATCTGCATGATCTTCTGTGATCCAGTGTAAAACGATTATGAAACTCCATCATTTAAAATGAGATCAAGATTGTAAAATACAGGGTAATCACATATATTTGTCTATGTGCTAATTCTAGGTCTGTTTCTACCTTTGAGCTACTAGTCTACAAATTTATAATTTAATTTGCTCAGCTTTACCATACCATTGGAATATTTTGATTGAAAGCTAAGTTTTCAATTTATACCAAATTAAATAAAACTATGTTGAAAATCATAGTTTTATTTAATTTTGATTTATAGTGTATGTTGTAGTTGATGGGCACTATCAATTTATTTGCATAGTTACTTATTAATATCTATTTTATAAACTGGACTATAATTTCCATGAGGGCAGAGACTTTATATATTTGTATAGTGTGCTTGGTACACATTAGAATCTCACTAATATTTGTTGAATGATGAATTTCAATAACCTTTTATAAGACTTTTAAATGATCTAAACAGTGTGTATATTTAAAATTTATCCTGTACAGGTAAGTGTAGCTGTATATATTGCTTTGATTTTGTAATCTTTCTAAATCAGTTGACAATCTATGGCCTGCAGGCAAAAGCTGGCCCATTGCCTGTTTCTGTAAGGCATGGGAGTTAAAAAAATGGGTTTGTTGTTTTTAAATATTTGAAAAAAATTAAAAGAAGAGTAATAGTTCATGATATGTGAAAATTGTAGGACATTCAAATTTCAGTGTTCATAAATAGTTTTATTAGAATACAACCATATTCATTCATTTCTATATAATCTATGGCTGAGTTTGTCCTAAATAGCAGAGTTGCATAGTTACAACAAAGACTGTATGACCCACAGAGCCTAAAATATTGACTATCTGTCCCTTCATAGGAAGTTTGCAGACGCCTGTTCTAAATAAATAAAAAAGACACTATGCAGTTCAAGCTTTTGAAAGAATCAAGATGAATGACTACATACATATTTTAGTCTTCTATTTAACTATAAATTATATTTATATAATTTAGCATCAGTCATGACTCTAAAGTTATAAGCTGTACAATTTTTAAAACAATATCCCTACAAATGAACCAGTATTAGATTAAATATATACATTGCTAAATATCAATTTGCTCTTATTTCAAAGCTCTGTGTTTCCAGTTGTTTTCATTTATATACCCTTAAAAATGACTCATATATCTGTGTAGCTATGAGTTTGTATTTTTTTTTTTTTTGAGAGCAACGGACCTAAAACCTAAATTCTAAATTCAGACTTCTTAGTAGTGTATTCAACTAATTTCAGAAATACTATTTTGTTTGTTCTGTTATATACATTTTCTGTCCTCTCTTTCTCAGCTCTGAAGCTTTAGGTCAGTAGCGGCAACAATTTGAAAAAGAAAAAATCTCTGGAAAATAATGATGATGATGATGATGATAATAACACTTTATATTTTATAGTTTATTATATTGTTTTAAGTTTTTCAAAAGCTTTCATATACATCGTGGAAACCAACTAAACTTATTTTAAAGGCTTACATGTTTCACTCTTGAAATTAGTATGAGTGCAGCTATAATAGAGGTGAAGACATTAGTAACCTTACCTTTTTCTAGTCTATTAATTCGTATGCTGATGTCAGAAACTGTTGACATAAATATATAAATAAAAGATGAAAGGTTTTTCCTTAATTTTAGTAGTTGAAAGCAACACTATAGGTAATTGGAATCAGATTTTTAAAAGCTTTTGTAAAGAAACTTATCAAATAATATAGGGCTACTTTTTCACTTTTGTTTGGAGTAAATAGGCACATATAAACTATGGTTAAATTAGGCAATTCTGGTAGTTCCAGCTGTACACAATTCTCATTTACTGAGTATTTTTGATAAACACTCCCATAATTTTTTCTCTTCCTAATAGGAACTGTGTTAAATTGGGTATAGGATAAATTGCTATAAAAAAAGAGAATCCAAACTAGTGGTTTAAAATGATAGAACTGCTTGTTTCTCTTACAGTAATCCATAGTTAAGTGATCCAAAGCTGATAAGGAGATATTGTCATCCTCAACACATAGCTGTTTTCTCTGGGTCCACAGTGGCTGCTCCAGGTGTTACCACCTTCCAGCCAGAAAGAATAAAGGCCTGGGAGCACACATATTATTTTTTACAGAGAAGGCCTCACCTTGGCATATGTATTGCTTCTGGTCTCATCCTATTATTTAGAATGCAGGCCCATGGCCATACTAAATCTAGGGTATGTAGTCTAAAGCAGACAGGACGTGTGCAAAGCTTAACTCAGTCCTACTGTCAAAAAAAGAGACAGTAGATGTTGATAGATAACTAATAATCTTTATTGTATACATGGTGCTGTCAGTTTTATCTGTCAATGTCTACCTATCTTGATCAATCAATATAAATAGACATAAATATAGACACTTCTCCCTTTTACTAACAGAACATTTGATTAGATATAAATTTGCTCAGATTGACTTGATTTTCTGACACCAATATCTCTACAATATTGCACACAAACCACTGAATATATCTGAACACTCTTTCCATAGCCATTATGTGACCATTTCTTGACTTCAAACCATTTCTTCTGAAACTGATTTGAATACAGAGCATCCTAAACTACAAAGGATCCATAACTTTAGGCCAGCTTTCTGGGCCCTTGGATGTACAAGAGGAAACCCATAGTTTTCAGTTCACTAGGTAAAAAAAAGTAGAATTAGAAATTCTCAAAGCCAAAAAGATTTAAAAAGTGATAGATATTAAAAAACCCTTACTAATAATATATTGTAAGTGTGGTGTAACAGAAGTCAACACAGCTAATTTGATATTATGAACAACTTAGCTTGAAATTGAGTTGATAAAAGGATGAGGTTCAATAAAGGGTTAGTGACTGTTAATTCTATGAGGTTTAGTTTCAAATGTTATTTAAAAACTAGCTTGCAAATATTTAGAAAACCTAGGATACTGTATGCCCAATTAACACATATTTTAGGTGGCATTTCAATAATTTTCAAGGATAAACTCAGTAAAACTCATTAATTTCTAAATTTTAAATGATTTGCACCAGCTATGCCTCTTTCTTGGATGAGTAGTTCCTCTAGTAAGTACCCTAATATTAGACTGTCTCTTGAATTTTTAAATGGACTTATTAAAAGAAAAGGCTTGAGTGAGAAAAATCATACAATTACAAAGCCATCCTTTCCAGTTACTATTAAGCTAACAATGTAAGCTCAATATTTAATGTTATTAACAATGCCCAAAGTCAAAGGTTTGTAATTAAATGAAGGATACAAAAGGACTGCCATATTTAAAACATCATTTAATTTTTTTAGAAGAATGCAAATCAAAGACCAGAATTAAAGCCCAAGAGAAAATTTTATTTAAGCATATTTGAATTTCCATTGAGCTCCATTTAACCCTGAGGTTTTTTTCTCCCCTTCTGATAAACTTTTGCCCTCTAGCCTGCTGTGAAAAGAACAATGAAGCAGCCACCAATGCTCCCTAAACTCTCTGTAAGTGACTCTTTCTTAGTCATTATCCTTCAGCTTCCATAAGTAGCATGAAAAATCTTCTTTCTACCTCTCCCACTAGGAATCCGGTGCAAAGCATTGCATTTCATGTCTTGTAGAGCGGAAATCAAGAAACACAGGGCCCATCTGTGTCCATCTTGCATGTTGAATGAAAAACATTACCACCATTATAAATTAATGAGAATCTTTTATCTGGCCAGGGCTCTTTCCCCACACAATGTGAGTAACGTGGCAAAGATCTGAGACTTCCGTAAAATGGCTGCCCTGAGTCTGGCCTCTTCTAGTGTGAAAGAAGAATGGGAACCTGGAAAATTTTCACTGACTGACTTAGGCCGTGAATCTGCTGCTGGGCTGCGGGAACCTTTGTACTTTAAGTTTTCAGCTTTTCATCAAAAGAAGAAGAAAGGCAAAAAGGGAGAAAAGATTCAAAGCAGCAATTTAAATTTCAGAAGTGAAGAAATTCTGAAACCAGTATTAATACTGGTTTTCTATCTCTCCCTCTTTTTTTTTGTCAAGTAGCCAAACTCTCATTTTCATATGTAGTTTCTCTGCTTCTTTGTCAATTCATTAGCCTGTGAATCCAGAGTAGATTTCATCTAGGAATCGGACTTCAAAATCCCAGGAACCTGAGCGATTCTATAAGGTGATAACGCCATTATCCAAACGCTGCATACTGCCTTCTGATAAGCCTGCTCTCTCCTTGGGAAATCCCAGGGATTTGCTAGTCACTATTGTTTTAGGTTCCTGGAACAGTATTTATTAGCATGTGGAGTCATTCATTACTCGATCAGAATCAGGAAGGTAGGATTCCAAAATAAAAACTGCAGGGGGTATGCATACACACACACACACACACACAGAGGCACACACAGGCACACACACACAGCCCTGCTTTAACCTGCTTACTAGGCAAGGTTCATGCCTTATAGGTGAGATACCTGAATATCTTCTGTGAAAGATACTTCCCCACTTAGTCTTATGTCTGCCACTCACCTGCTTGCCTTCTTTTAATTAGCCAAATGGCCACTCCTGACTTTTTCTCTTGTTACTGTTTACCTGCTCTGGATAAATCTTTTTCTCCCGTTGCAATCAGTTCTTACAATGACTTCCTAATTAACACATAGTAAGTCTCCTCTATAAAAATATATATTTACTAAATTATACACAGGCTCTTTGTCTTATAAGTCTTCAAGGTGGTGAAGGGTTTCTGTTATCTGTCACGTAGAAGACAATAAACTTAATGACAATTGCCACATCACCTGTGGTGTTGCTGTGTCCATCATAAAGAGTTATTTATTCACATTTATGCGATACGTTTCTGTGGATAAACTCATGTTTTTCTTTCTGGAAAGAAAAGCACCCATCCTCTCTGGTCTTTCTCTTCCCATTTGCTCTATTTTTCTACTTTCCATCTTCTTCTTTTTCTGATTTCTAATTGAGATAGAAAAGATGAAAAAGCTCTTTGAATAAATCCAGTAATTTATACAGGCATTCCTGCAGGCATTTTCATCCCTTCAGCAGTGGGTTATGCTAAACATTGATTTACACAAAAGCAACTGTAACTGCATCTGTAACTGTTTTGCATCATAATTTTGGCTCAGAAATTACAGCTTCCATAAAAGTCAATTATTAAATGACAGAACTCGAAACGATGTTGCTTAATTAGTGATTGTGGTACAGATTGACTTTGTCTTCCAGTACCAATACTTCTACCAGATAGAGATGCACAGACACCAATGAATATCCCTAACTATTCTTTATATAAGCTCAATGAAACAATATCATAAGCAAATATAACCTAATTGGCATTTGGCATAATGTTTTTGTGATCTGTAAGTTCCTTGTTGCAGAAGTTTGGTCGCAGCATCATTTTTCTGTGTTGTCTTTTTTAACTTTTGAGGGGTGGATAACCCAAAATTAAATGGCAATGCCCAAGGACAGAAAAACCAAAATGAAAGAGAAAGGAGATTTCTATGTAGCAAATTCTGTAAGTGTGAAAAATGTATCAAATATCTAACTAGATATTCCTGTTGCCCACATAATTCCCATTAAAGCCAAGCTCCTTGCACAAAGACAGAGTTTTTGGTTACAAATGTTAGCCTGCTCAGGAATGTCTAGTTAAGGTTGTTAAGCCTAGAAACGATTATCTTGTGAAATTTAAAACACATTGTTTTTCAGGTTGAAAAATCAAACTGAAACTTCGAATAGTAGTGATTTATCTCATTCTTTAACTGCTAACATGAAACATTGCATTTGAATTTTAAACTTGCTTATAGGAGCTTCTGTATGTTTTTAGCATAGGGAATGGATAGTTTGTATCAAAATAAATAACATTAACACTTGAAAGACAAATAACCAATAAAAATTTTAAACAATTGTTAAAATCACAGTATTGCATTATTTTAATTAAATAAAAAGTGGTAGATAAAGCAATAATGTGATAACAGAATATTGGTAAAAGTATCGTTTGTAAGTTTCTGGTTTGTGTGAAAATTTAAAAACCCCTAAATTTATAATTCATCGTCTCATGGACTCACTTCCAAGTCACTTTTAATTAATGCAAAAGCTACATAAACTAAACAATTCAGAATAGGAATGTAGAATTTTGTTGCAAAATTAAATGTCTCTGTTGTAGGCTAATAAGTTTGCCATCCAATTAGATTAAAAATGAATACTGCATATATAACCTATTTATAGACTAATTTCCAAGCAAGAATTTTAAGATAAATTACATAAACATAATTAAAACATACATTGCCCAGAGTATACCTAAGAAAATTAAAATCTATTAAAGTTTTTGAAGTTTTGAAGTCCACTGTATCCCTGGAGAGGAAACTTCATGGTTGAAAATCTTTTAATAAAGTGGTAAAAAGGAAATATGTATTCATAATATCTACTTGATATCAGAAACTTTCCAAAAAGAATTTTATTAAACCAAATGGATAATGAGAGGGTCTTTGATAATCATGTGTGTCCTGACTCTTAAAGCAGTCAACAAAAACACATATGAATACAGATAACTGAGATTTAGTCTATTTTAATTGCCATTATTTTCACTTGGTAGAAGGTTAATGTATAATAATCGTATTACTGGGAAATACTGAGAAGTTGGGGACAAACACCTGAAAAGTTCCCACTGAATAAACTTCATTTTCTAAGGCAAATATATGAATAGAATGAATTTGGTTGCCCTGGAAGTTTCAGTTAACAAATATTAAGTGTTTTCAGAGTCTCAGAAAATGTCTTTTAATTTCCTCTTAACAGGTTTTTCTGAAGATATGCAAAAAATTGTAAATACCTAAATTTAAGAAAATATGCATACAGTTAGAAATGTTTGTTGTCTTTATTGAGGGTGATAAATACACGCACGAGTGGCATTTTCTTCTCATGGACAAGTGAATGGTGTGGCTGAGTTTTGGAGAGAGAGCTGTTACACTCCACAAATAATTACAGAAGCACAGTGGATAATGATGCTTCTCCCAGATGCACTTTAATTATTTACTTTGTACCAAGAACCTTGTCCTTGTTTGGAATACAGAGTCACACTTCTATCGACACATGGTCACAGCCAGTATTTCATGAAATCGTTGAATGAAAATCACTCTTCAGAAAGTTACATTTTATCGCCCTTACTTAATAATATGAAATACCCTTGTAATTAGATACTTTATATTGGTGTAACTTGCATGACATCCTTTTATTTTCAAAAATTATATTATTTATTTGTGTTAGGTTTCTAAAATATAAAAACATAGAAAGAAATTTTTTCCCATTTATGGTATTCAGCAAAAACATGAGGTTTGGAATCAGATAATCTGAGTTAGTGACCCACAGCTGTCACCCTTCTTATGTGATATTAGACAACCTACGTAACCTCTAGTCCTGGGGTTTTTTGTCTTTCAGATGAACACATAGGACTTCTTCACATCTTCACAACACATCTTCACAACCTCATAGGACTGTTGTGAAGAATCAATGAGGATAAACATGGTAGAATCTTGCAAACTATTAGGTTGGTTCAAAAGTAATTGGTTTTTGCCGTTAAAAGTAACAGGGGCTTCTAAAAGGGGCTGTTTGAAGGTGAACTGTTTTAAGTGTCTTGGTTATGGACGTATGAAAGATTCCCAGCATTTATGGGGAAACATGTTGACTTCTGAGATAAAGATGTGTTGAGAAGGGAGTAGGTGGCTATGCCAGTTCTGTAACTGGAAATGTGGACTGTGAGCCATGACTTCTGCCTGAGGGGATGACAAATGTGAAAGTAGTAACAGGCAGGAAAAAGGCAAAATATAGTGATGAGATTTTTTTATGTTGATAGAATATAATTGTCTTGGGAATTATATGTATCTTTCTTCTGAGTTGTACTCTTATAGAACAGATACTTATAAAAATGGGATAAGTTGTGAAGATCTTCTTCTGGATCATCAAAACTTAAGAGGAACAGAGGAAAGTTGGAGAGATTTTTAAGGAGGGCCATCAATATAATTACATGATTTGAGTATAGGACCTGTGGGGGAAATGTTCTGGGATTATTCAGTATGCTAAGGACAAGGTTAAATGTAAAAATGTGGCAATGTGTAATACACTATGGATAAAAGAACATCTGTTTTCTGTGTCTAAGAAAAATCCAAAAGGAACTGGGCTTAAGCTATAAGATAACAAATTTAAATTAGAAACAAGAAAGAATTTCCTGACAGTGAGGGTTGTTGGGCATACAAGGACTTGCTGGAATCTCCTTTGCACGTCTTTGAAAAAGTGTTTTCAT
The DNA here is from genome assembly GCF_028885625.2 of Pongo pygmaeus. Lineage (NCBI taxonomy): Eukaryota > Metazoa > Chordata > Mammalia > Primates > Hominidae > Pongo > Pongo pygmaeus. The sequence goes on along the minus strand of NC_072373.2, from coordinate 148,006,354 downwards.
TTAAATGGAATGGTGTAGGCTTTGACCTTCCTGAATGTAAGACAATGGGTCAAATAACTTTTAAATAACATTTCTAATTCCCTTGATTGTGAGGCGCTGCGACTCTGGCAAAATAGAGAACTGCGGCAGAAATTGTACAAAATAAAAGGCTTAACTATTTGCATGGAGAAAGAGAATATATATTTGATCCTAGTTATCCTACATTGTATTATTGTACAAAAACTAACTGATTGCTTGGAACATTCTAGAATATGGAACATATTTCAAAAAAGATTATATAGAAGTCTCCTTGGAAATTCTCTTTTTTTTAGAAATTCTCTACTTCTGAACTCTGTCAACCCTGGATTGAGTGTAATAGGATATGCAAAGTGTGGGAAAGACTGTTAGCTTTTCATTAGATACTTACTTCATATTTTTCCTGTGCTAGATTATCTTTTCCAACCTCCTTTGTACTGATGTATAGCTCTATGTTTGAGTTCCAGCCAGAGAACATGAAAGTAGTAGATGTGATGTGTACCATTTCTGGACCAATGCTTTTCAGAAGAATGTATGCCCATTTTCACAGACCATGACTAGGTACTAGGGGATGGCTGAGCCACAGTTGGAAAGAATCTGAGTCCCTGAGTTACTACATGGAGGGTCACCTGCCAACTAGGAACATCTGCCTCAGTTGTTTATGTGAAAAAGAAGCTTTTGTTTTATTTGAATTATTCTGCATTTTTTAGATGTACTTCTTTTGCAGCCTTGTCCAAGACATTGAGTAGCCAAGTCCATATTCTTCTGTTTATTTCTTCTCAGATCTTAGTCAAATACTTATCTACTTATTTAGATTTCTCTTCCATTAAATGGTGAGAACTATGAATTCACTTTTTTTGGGCCATATTGGAATGATGGATCATATTGCACCTTGAAAGGTAGTTTTATTATTTAACCTAAAGAGTGAAAATATTTTTCTAGTAGTTGAATAATCATATCAGAATGTACTTGTTACAATATAAAGATTTACAACCCACCCATTTTTACTCTATCTCAAAAAAAGAAAAAAATCTTTAAAATATAGGAAGAGGGCCAAAGATTTACTACACATTTTCAACAATATTTGTTAAAAATGTGGTATCTTTTTTACTGAGAGGATTTCCTTCAGTATGATTAATGAATCACATATCAGAAAGCTGGATTTAAATTCTATCTTAGTTTGGGCAGCTATAACAAAATACATTAGGCCAGGTAATTTATAAACAACAGACATTTGTTGTTTCTCATAATTCGAGAGGCTGGCAAGTTCATGAGTAAAGCATCAACAGATTTGGTGTCTGCTGATAGCTTGCTCTCTGCTTCAAAGATGGTGTCTTGTTGTGTCTTCACATGGTACAAGACCCAGACAAGTTCCCCTAGGCTCCTTATAAGGGCACTAATTCCCTTCATGCAGGTGGGGCCCTCACGACCTAATCACCTTCCAAAGTTCCACCTCTTAATATTACCACATTGAGGATTAAGTTTCAACATACAAATTTTGGGGGAACACAAAGGTTCAGACTACCGCATATCTGTAAACAAGAATTTTTACATTTTATTCTTTTCTGCCGGTAGCCGGTACAGCTAATAGTTTTACAAAGAAAATTCTATGTGCATAATATTTTTTACTATGTTTCTCCGAAATAGAAATATAAACTAAAAGATGTATAATGAACTTTCTATTATTTTTCCTGTTTATAGACATTGGAAGTCACAAATATGTAGAAATATTTGTATGCTAATTAGTGAAATAGATTACTCAGAATGCGTCTTCCGTGTCCTAATCTAGAGGATTTTGAAGACTGGTAATAGAAATTTAATAAATGTGAGTCTACATCTAGTTTTACAAGGTATGAAAACTTGTCTTAATATTACAGGACGTAATAAATCATCTCTTACTCTCCTCTGGCCCCTAGCTCTATTTGAAACCAAATCATTCATTCATTTAGAGGTAATATTGTGTGTTATTAGGAGCTTGGGCTCTGGAGCTAGAATACCTGAGTTTATATCTGGCTCTGCTATTTACTGACTATGGGACCTAAGGCATTTCAGTTTCTCTCTTTACTCAGTCCTTTCAGCTTTCAAACTGAGGCCTATTATAATAGTATCTACATTACATAGTTTTGTGTAGAGCACAGCTTAGGGCCTGGTACACAGTAAAGAGCCAATAAATCATACCTATTATTTGATATATTTTTATTAATAATCTGCTATAATAAAAACTATAATACATTAAATTCACTATATGTCAGACTATGTAGTCAACATCTGAAAAGTTATCTCATTAAAATCTAACAAATCCTCTGTGAAGTAGGTATTATTATGTTATTGGCACATATGAAGTAAAAAACTCTGAGAGATTAAGTGACTTGCCCAAAGTCACAGAGCTAGCAAATGGTAAAGCCAGGATTTAAAACCATGTCCACTAAATTTCAAAGAATTGTGCATTGGTTGACAGAGGTAGGTGCAAAGATAAAAATGATAAATTAATTAAACATTAAAGATAAAAATGATATATTTCTTCTTCTAGAAAAGAAATCAGTTTAATCAAGGTATAGATATTAAAAAGTATATTCTTGGTAAGTGTTAAAATGATGGTATATAAAATGATAGGCTGTGGGAAGAAACCTGGTGTGTTTTTCCATTGCAATTATTATAAAGCGCTGTATTTTCCTGACATTGATTGGTTGGAAATTGTTGCTAATGAGATGATTGTTGAGGCTTAATTATTGACTAGTCTCCTTTGTGCTCTTTGATACCACCTTCACACACTTCACACACACACATGGCTCCCCTACCCCTGCCAGTTTTCTCATGGGCATGTGTCTTGGGTGCAGAAGAGCAATACAGGCATCTTTGGGTAGAACTGAGCAAGGGCATCGCTGCTATTTCAAAAGCCACTTAATGTGGACATGTAGGTCAACAGTGGAATATTCAGTTGCACATAGCCTTGTCCATTATGACCCAAATTTGATGTTTCTTTGGTGGGACTCTACATTGCGACCTAACTAGATTCTAGATAAAGGTGACATTTGGAGTTCTCTATTTACACACTTCTGTTTATGCACGATCTAAAACTTCCCATCACTTAATTTGATTTCTCTCCTGCAGTTGAGATAAAATAATTCAGTCATTTATTCAGGTAATTTGTTTGGAGAGATGAGAGGAGGTAGTGACATTAGATAATCATAGAACTATAAAGTTAGAAGAGACTTTGGGAATTGTCTAACCCAGTGTCCTCAGTATACTAGTGAGGAAACTGAAAGTTAGAGAGCCAATGGTTTGATCTGGGCCACTGTCTGCTGTGTGCAGACTTTCCTTTTGTGCACCAAAGCTGGGCCTGGTTCTGACTCCAACCAGGCTCTGTGCTTGGTCTGTTACCACTGGAAAAATTAGATAGTAATGAGAGAAACTGCTTTAAGGGAAGAGAAGGAAGACACTAAAGAGAAGCTGTAACAAAGTTTCAGAATGTCAAAGCTAAGAGGAATCTTAGAGATTACCTTTTCTACCTGTCTCATTTATAGAGGATGAAATTCAGTCCCGGATATGTTGAGTGGCTTTTGAGGCCATACAGAACTGGGGCTAGAATTTGGTTCTTTATTACAAATAATTCCTTCATTATACGAGAGCCATAGTAGGTAAATTTACTGAGAATATACTTTATGACAGGCATTGTGCTAATGCATGTATTATGTTATATAATATATGTTATCTTATATAGCATTTAAAGGCTGGCTCTACTTTACAGCTGAGTAAACTGAGGCCCAGAGAATTCAAGTAACTTTCTTAACATCACATAATGAACATAACAACAGAACCAGGATTCCAGTGTGGGCCATATCAAGAACTTGAAGTGTCTGAAATTTCCATCTTCTTGAAAGCTAAAAAGTTAGCCTGCTATAGTTTCATGGATGCTGGCAGAATACCTGAGACTCTTGCGTCAGAGACACAAGACTTTATTATTACTCATATTAATAATAGTGGTCATAGTGTCAGCAGTTTCCTGAGCCCCAGTTCTTATGGAACTGTGGGAAGAGGGCTGGGGGTCACCTGCACAAGCAGTGAGGTGTGCTTCATGAGAAGAACCCTGAGTTCAAGAGACACAGATCTTTTATAGTGGGCAGTAAGTATGGGGGCTTTTTGTTCTGGAGGGAGACACTGTATCTTCTATAGCTGTTTGCTATTTAAACTTTCTTGAAAAGACAGTTTGGAACAAAAGCAGTCAGTGCCACTGCTTGCAAGACATGCAGAAACATGAAAGACTCATGGAGAATTGCCTCCCAACATACTTTGACTGTAAAACTCATATTATCAACCACTCACGCACTGGCTCAGTAGCGGTGCAGCTGGCAGGAAGACGTGATGTTGTAATGGTTTGCTGTTGAAATGGAAGCATTTCAATAATACAAATTTCTGCCATTGAAATGCCCGTTGGTAGTCAGCCCATTGCATCCTGAGAGAGGTGCATATAGAGCCACAGATGTATAATTGGGGCTGATTTTCTAAAACATTTCCTGTCTTTAGGCATTTTTCTCCCTTATGTAAAAGCTTACTTGAAGGAAGGAAGAAGTAGAGGAGAGAAGAGACTCAAAGTGCCATTTGAAGAGAACAGGGTCTCCAGGCTTTACATAGTCATTGACTGCCAGTATTCACAGGTTGATGCTGGTGTCGCACAGGTCTGTTCACAATACAGAAAGAGCGTAGCTGCTAAGGTGGAAGGAGCAGGGCCTTTGATGTTGATCTCCTGAATTTGAATAAATTCTGCTTCTTTACTGCTGTCCTTGCATAAATTTCACCCCCATCTCTGGAGGTTTCATTAGTTCTAAGATGAGAGTGACTCTTGGCAACTTGTAGTACATGCCCTGACAAATAATAAGCCCTGACAAATAGTTATTATGACTAAAAGTAGTAGAAATCTGGCACACATAAAAGTAATACTGGAAGACACTTTAATACACAACACCCCATAAGAAATATCACTTTGAGCTAAAAGACAATGCAAGGAGGAATTTTAAATTGACAAAGTGAATTTTTATTATTTAAAAATGTAGAAATAATATTTGTGGTGATAATGTTAATGCTGCTGCCTTTAAATCCCAGAATGAAACTCAACTGGCTTCATTTATGCATTCCAAAATGGGAACCCTTTTGTTAAGCCTCACTTAGTCCATCTTAAAGCACCTTTCAGTCAAAGAACAGCTTCTCATTAAGGGAAAAATGGTTATTAACATCCTCATTTTGCTTCCTCTCATGAATTATTTGCATTCAGAAATGTGCATGGCATTAGTTTCAGGGTAAATGCAAATATGACAGCGGGATTTCTCACCAAGCTCTTTTTTATTATTAGCTCTTTTTATGTACTCCATTTATTATTCCCTCATCATTTTTCACATTGTATTAAAATGTTAGATTTCTTAAAATAATAATATTTCTTTCATTCGGTAATTGTCTCAGCCCTGTCTACAACAGTCTACATCATAGAGTGCCCATCTATAATTTGGAATGGCTTGTAATGACTGTTCATTTTTGCTTAGGGGGGGCGCAGGAATTAGCTCTCATGTAACTGAATCCCCTCTCTCCCACCGAGAATGTGATTAGTACAGGTGAGGTTCATGAGCTCACAAAAGAGGGCAGTGGTGTGAGGAAGGCTTCTGCTGTGAGAGCTGCCAGTATATTTACAGTCTGGGGCTGGAAGAGAAATTAAGATTTTTTTTTCTTCCCTCAGCTTTGAGCAGTGTCCATCTTCAATGCTTTTTAAATACAATAGCCTCATATCATATTTTTCTCTTGATGTTGTGAAGTTGTTGTGTGAGAAATATTTGCTGCATCCAACGTCCTCCTTACAAGGAGTGAAGGAATTGGGAAGCTAAGGATTCTTATTCAGAGGGTAGTGGGCACAGCCTGGCTGGAGTGGAATCAGGGAATCAGGGACATACTTCCCATGAGGGTCTGCCTGGACAAACTGGTTATAATTACTTTGTTTTTCTCTGGTCATAAAAAAAAGGTAATAGATCTGACTAATAAAACCAAGCTAATAAAATAATTTGATCATTTTGATTCACTGCACTTCACTATACCAAGCTTCCCTGTTGACTCACAAATTATTGCTGTCTAGTCTTTTTACATTTTTTTTTTTTTGGATGTGACTTAATGTGTCTTGTTCTCTCTCCTTGTTACTGTCCATCATTTCTCTTCTTCTCTTCAGGGAGCAAGGGAACGACCAATGACCAAGGCTCAAAGCAAGCTATCCAGCAGATCATATAATCATGTCTATATGGTGTATTATGCAACATGTAGATACTTCGATAAGGCTTTTACAGTGGGATCTGCTTCTTAGTGCATTACGAACTATAGGATGTAGTAACTAGCTTTCATACTTTTGTTGTAGGCTATGTAAATTTTTCCTTTCTTGAGTATGAGATGGGAGATAACTGACTTCACCATGACGTGGAAGATAGGAGCAGGAGCAAGCTTCTTACTCAGGGTTCAGTGGGTACCGGTCTGGGCTTAGATACATTCTTTCATATATCTTACGCTGTCTATCTTGCCTCAATTTTATTAAAAGTCATGTAGTGAGTAGTGAGTTAGCATAGATCAACTTTGTTTTGTGGGTGGGAAAAGAGGGATAAAGAATTTCTCACAACTTCCAATGGGCTGCTGAGTAACACACACCATTTAGCCTAAAGCAGATAGCACTAATTGCAAGCAGTTACTATATGCCTGACACTTGCTAAGTGCCATACACACATTTCACTACATTTTTACAACAGTGCTATGAGGTAGTTCCTATGTTACCAGGATTTATAGACAAAGGAAGTTTAACATCAAAGAAAGTAATTAGAACTTCTCAACATAGAATGCCTAAAATATTATATCCTGTTGCCCACTGAGGAAAGTGGATGAGGATGCCTGGCATTAGGGCCAACTGACCAAAGGTCCCAATCAAGCCAATCTCTGGGCAAACCTGTAACCCACGGCACAGCCATGTGCATTATGATGGCGGTTTCAAGCTACAATTGTTGGTGATTTTTCCTTCTTTTTTTTTGGAAGGCTATTTATATTACTGCTTTCTGGAATCATCAGTTCATATACTTGCCCTGTTTTCATCCTTTGGAAAAAAATTGTCTTTTCCTTATTGATTTGCAAAACTGACTTAAATATGGAGAGGTGGGCAAGTTTTGGGTGCTGGACTCAAACTTCCTGGGTTAATGCACTGTCACTGTTCATGCACTGCTCATGTTAATGTTCTGTCACTTGTTAACTGTGGCAACTGTCAAGTTACTTAACCACCTTTGCCCCAGTGAAATGACAATTATAACAGAACCCATCCCTTGTGATTCTTATGAAACGGTACCCATGAGCTATTGAGAACACTGCCTGTTACACAGGAAGCCCTCATACATGTTAACCATTATGTCATGGATACTAGCACTTTGTTACATACACTGCAAATATTTTTCCAATATGTCTCCTTCTTGTCAACTTTGTGAGGTTTTTGATATATATTTAACTTTTGGTGATGAATGACTTTAAAACAAACTCACTAAAGTTAAAAGTAAATAACTTGTTTAAGGGGAAAGAGGATGCTAGAGGCTGGGAAGGGTAGGAGGAAGGAAAAGATAGGTCTAGATTTCAAAATTATAGCTAGAAAGGAGGAAGAGGGTTTATTGTTCAATAGCACTATAGGATGACTGTAGTAAACAATCATATATTATATAGTTTCAAATAGCTAGAAGGAGGATACTGAATGTTCCCAACACAAAGAAATGAGTAATACTTGAGATGAATATGCTAATTACACTGATATAATCACTGATGTGGTTTGGCCGTGTGCCCACCCAAATCTCATCTTGAATTGTAGTTCTCATAATCCCCACATGTTGTGGGAGGGAACCAATGGGAGGTAATTTAATCATGGGCATGGTTATCCTTATGCTGGTCTTATGATGGTGAGTAAGTTCTCACGAATCTGATGGTTTTATAAGGGGCTTTTCCCCCTTTTGCTTGGCACTTCTCCTTGCTGCCGCCATGTGAAGAAGGACATGTTTGCTTCCTCTTCTGCCATGATTGTAAGTTTCCTGAGGCCTCCCTAGCTATGCTGAATTGTGAGTCAATTAAACCTCTTTCCTTTATAAATTACCCAGTCTCAGATATGTCTTTATAGGCAGCATGAGAACGGACTAATACGATCACTATACATTGTATAGTGATGTATGTATGTACTTATGCTCCCCATAAGTATGTACAATTATGTGTCAATTAGAAATAAAAAATTTTTTAAAAAGTTTGTTTAAAATAGGTATGTATAGTTAATACCAGTGATAAAATACATATGTAGAAGAAGACACCCACAACTATTCTGATAACACTTTATTTTATTCTTTTATCTATACATCTCAATGATTTCCTGCAATAGAAGAAAGCAAATAATCTATATTATATTTACTAGTTAATTTCTTCAGGCTTTTCCCCCTACCCTTGTTTATCTTTTGGCAGTCTGAAATGGAGAAAGCATTTTCTTCATCTCTAAGGAACTGCAGGGCTCGGGGATGCTTCAGTTTGATGCCCTTCCTGTACAGCACCACACTATCACTCTAATGCACTCAGGGTCATCATTCAAAACCTTGGCCAATTGAATTAGGAACTCTGGAGCATAGGGGTTACAGCAACTATTTAATTGCCAACCAGGCAGCCACCTAGGGGGACTGGACTACTAGATTGAGAGATAGTGCCACCATTGAAGGATGGTCCCTATATCAGTGTTATGTGTATTATGTGAATGACAGGCTAATACAATTCCTCATCCACAGAGAGTTGGTAAGAAAAATGCACTCCAAATGGAACCAGTAAGAATCATTTTTCAGTCAGAAGATAAATTGCCATGACTTTTTTTAACCTAAAGTAATGGTCTCTTTCTGATTTTTATATTTTTTTCTTGGAAGGATAATCACCCATTAAAAAATATAAGCTTGACAGAGTCTTGCTGTTGTTTTATAAACCATATTAGATATGATAATTTTCCTACTTGGATTATCTACTGTGTGACCAGCTATAACTTTATCAAAGGAAAAGTCGAAAGGTACAGATTTTTTTAAAAAAAGAAGAAATCAAGAATGAAAAGCATAAATATCTCACTTACCTCAGATCTCTGAAAGTAGTGATCCTGTTGGCTTGAATCTTGGTAAAATAGGTTATTGTTTAGAGATCCCAGCGAACTTAGAAAGGTTCATATCACACCAGTGTCCAAGAAGGTACACATGATTTGTATTGTTATTATACATGTCAATAAAGAAAACTATATGTACCAAAATTTTACATGCCAATAAAGAAAATTACAACACTGGTACAATTTTTAAACATGTTCAGAATAACCAAATGTATTCTATCAACAAACACAGTTAATCAGTGTTTGGATGTTCTCAATTCTTTAGGTGATTCCAGCATCCATTGATCAAACTCCAGGCCAAAAACTCCTTCAAGCCATGGGTCTGCCAGAAAGGAACTGGCAAAGATTTCCCCACTTTGCTACAGCCTGGCTGGGGACCAGTGTGAAAATCTGTATAGATGAACATACAAATAAATCTACCATCCATGTTAAAAAGAGGGAACTATCATCAGCTTAATTTTGGTCCCTAGGTGATACCTGTCTTAAGCTTGTTATGATAATGTGGCTGGCATTGAGGAGAATATTTGGCTAATGGTGCATTAAAATATAGTCATTCATATACTAAGAAGTTAAGGGAATATTATAATTATTGAGATAACTCAATAAGCGTCTGTCTGGATTGGTACTAATGTGTGCTAGTGTGTGCACATTTAAGTTAAATATAAACAGATCTTTCATCCTCTAAAAGCTTTATATGAGTGGCATATGCATGAACAGACTGACATACACAGATGCCAACACCAACCAAAACAGTAAATTGAACCAAATATTTGCATGATGTACAATTGCTTGTACAATGCTTGAAACATGAAATTTGAAACATGAAATTTGTCTATCAGAATATTTGCTCTTGAGAGAGAAATTATCTCATTAATTCCAGTTACTCATGGAAATTTTTTAATAAGATAGTCCTCCATAAAATATGTCTCTATATTTTAAGGGGCATCTGGATGATAGATGCTCAGTAAATTTTTGCAGAGGGAAGGAAAGAAACTTAAGTTACGTTTGGAAAGAAAGTCTCAGGTTTGTGTGGTGAGAAGATTTAGAACCTACAAAAAGTAGACAATTTGATTGAGGGTTCTTGGAAAATATCTTTGTTAAACAAAACAGACAAAAAACAGGCAAATAAGCAGAAGCTTAGAGAGAGGAGAGATGGAATGGAAATTTAATTATAGTTTAATTCTTCTCAGATTTTTATAACGTTTTCCTGCTTATGTTTGGCAAACATAATAATGATTGATTAATTGTATCAGATGAAAAGATAACAATAGAGCTGCTTGTCCTGTTTTTAAAGTTTTTTGTTTGTTTGTTTGTTTCCCAACTTCTATTCCCACTTGTTTGGAAAGGTGGAACTCTTTCGCTCAGGATGATATAAGACTGATGTGGAAACCTTTGGCTCTCTCTGGCTGATGTCATGACTATGGAAAAACCTATTGAAAAGGTTTTTCGGATACGAAGTGAGAACCATTAATTTTCTCTCATTAGATGTTGATGTGTAAGATCTTTGTTTCAAACCAGTGGGCTTCTGCACTGCCAGGTGGGGATAGTGTGTGTTTCAGTAGGGCTGTGTTCAAAAGAAAGCGTGGCCAATCGTAATGCCAGGGTTGTCTTGATTGTGATGTTGAGATATTCAACCTGGCCAGACAATAAGGCCTACAGTGACAGCCCTACATTGTTTGGGCAGGGACCCTTCCAACCCTCCAGAAGGGGCATAGTCAGAAAAGAAGTGGAGAAAACCACCATAACTACTTTGAAGAAAAAAAGAAGGAAATCACAACAAGAGGCCCATGACCGGTGAATCTGATTACAAAGAAACGAATAAAAAATCAAAATTCCCATTTCTCAAAGTGGGCATTTGAAAATCATATATTTTATGATCTGAGTTTTCCCTTTCTGCCAACTAGTGGGTTTGGTTTTCAGTATTCTGAAAGGAACTGAAGTGTAGTAAGTGGCAAGCCATTCCCCACCCACAGAAACATGCAACCTGCTGTAATAAAGATAGCAGGGTCTTTGGAATCAGGTCCAAGTTTAAATTCTAGCTTTGTTCTTTACCTGTTATGTGACTTTGGACAAGTTAGTTAACCTTTTGGAGTCTCACTGTCCTTTTCTGTAAAATGGAGATAATGGGATCTATTCAACAGGATTATTGCAAGGATTTGATGCTGTAAAGTCACCTAGCACTACTGCCTGTGAAATGTTAGTTTTCCTGCTAATGAAGAAAGTGGGGAGTAAAGAGAACGTATTTCAGAGAGAGAACCCATTAAAAAGTTTCCATGCATTTTTGTAGTTTCAGTAATGTAGTGACGCTCAGTAATAAACCAAATCTGAAAATTTAGCCAAAGGATAGAATTATGATGTTGTACAAATATTTATCTAAAAGAATGTTACTTGTAGGTTTGTTCATAATGGAGAAAATTAGAAATCATCTACATGTTCAACATGGGATTGCTTAAACAGATTATAGCAAGTGTACTTGATATAATACTAAGCAGCCATTAAAAAAGTCTTGGAGCTGGATATGTAAAGTTATGGAAAATGTTTACAGTGTTTCACTGAAAAAAAAACCTGCCAAATTGCATTACTAGAGGATTCTGGTTTTAAAATAGAAAATTATGTAAGTATTATTAAAGCACATGTTAAAACTTTGTCTCTTTGGGGTAATATTGTGGGTGATTTAGTTCACGTCTTTGGTTAATTTTGGTATTTCATGATTTTCAACAGTAGTCAGAATTTAATTTTGTAATGAAAATGTACTTTAAAAATTATTATTAGGATTACATTTTAATAGAACAATTGGTTGGTGACAGTTTCAACAATCACGGGGTCAAAATATAAAAAATAGTGGAATAAATATTAGATGAATTATTTTTCTGCATCTGTCTCAATAAAACAGGCGAATCTGTATGGTTGATGATGCTTATCAATGTCTGGTTTATTTCTGATTTTTAGATATTTTAATGTTATTTCTAGATTAATATTTTATCTTTATATTATAGATTATGAGGGTGTGATATTTTATATTATATATATAAATTATTTATTTATTTTTATTTTTAAAGACAGGCTTTCCCTCTGTTGACCAGGCTAGAGAGCAATGGTGAAATCACAGGTCACTGCAGCCTTGAACTCTGGGCTCAAGCGAGCTTCCCACCTCAGCTTCCCCAGTAGCTAGGACTATAGATGCTTGCCACCACACCCAGCTAATTTTTAATTTTTTTGTAAAGACAGGGTCTCACTATGTTGCCCAGGCTGGTCTCAAACTCCTGGCTTCAAGTGATCCTCCTGCCTTGGCCCCGTAAGTACTGGGATTATAGATGTGAGCCACTGCACTTGGGCTATTATGTTTTATAATATAATATAATATGATACCTTCAACAACCAGAAGCATTTTAGTTTATATTATAATTAGCTCCTTTAAAATGATCAAGATAAAAAGTTTAGGTAGAGCACTTGGTTTTCATCTGGTCATTTTTATAGAGAGACGTTTTGGTTTTTGACTGAGCATGTTAAGACAATAGCTATTGCTTTTAATTAGAAAACTAAATATATAAATGTTGAAATTTAATTCACTGAAAAATAATAGAGGTTTTAAAAATGCACTACTCCATGCATTCATTTATTTATTATTTCATTAATTATAACTTTCTTCTATTCAAATATAGTTGGAGTTTGAAATAAAAATGTGTAATATGGCATTTACAATATGGTTCTAAATATAATAAAATAATCTAGGAACAACAACATTCTTACTGTTCTTCAGTCTCATTTTAGACTACACAAATCACAAATCTAAAAAAAAAAAAAAGAACTAACTATGCATTTGCTTAAAATAGATTCCATAGATAGTTTAAAATAGGCTTTTGTTGTAAGGAAAATAATCCAATCATTCCATTAGGATAGTTAATAATTTTGGAGAATTTAGGGAATCAAATTTTATTTTAATGAAAGTTATAAGATCTCTGTTTAATTTGAATCTGGAGTTAGCTGATATATAGTATTTTTTTTTTTTTTTTGGTATCACGAGGTTAATATGGCAGATACTTTGCCAAGAAAAGTTGTCTTCACAAGCTTTTGCATCAACTATTTTTAGTTATTTATTTTCTAGGCAATCTCATGATTTATTTCTGCAAAATCACTTTTATTAATTATGAAGTGGATCTGATTTGTCCACTTGGGAGAGTAAAAATATATGAACCTTTTAAAATTCAGTACATTGATGTATGCTTTAAGAGTAAAGACAGTTAGGCCAGGCGCAGTGGCTCACGCCTGTAATCCCAGCACTTTGGGAGGCTGAGGCAGGTGGATCACCTGAGGTTGGGAGTTCGAGACCAGCCTGACCAATCTGGAGAAACCCTGTCTCTACAAAAAATACAAAATTAGCTGGGCATGATGGCGCATACCTGTAATCCCAGCTACTCGGGAGGCTGAGGCAGGAGAATCCCTTGAACTCAGGAGGCGGAGGTTGTGGTGAGCCAAGATTGTGCCATTGCACTCCAGCCTGGGCAATAAGAGTGAAACTCTGTCTCAAAAAAAAAAAAAAAAAAAAAAAAGAGTAAAGATGGTTAGCGATTAAGAATGCACAGAATGTGAACATAGCTTCCTATCATCTTACCACATCATCCTTTGATAAAGGATACAAAAACAGAATTCCTGGGTGACGTAACTCTAAGACTGCAATTGACTTCGGTGGTCATAAATGTCTTGTGCTGATATCAGGTTTTAGTGAACTATTAAATATATTTTAAAATTTATTAAGTTCCTGCTTTATATCCACATAATATTGTATCATGTAATCCATTATATCATATAATATGATCTCATACTATTAGATACTTAAATATTTTCTATTAAGCATTTTTAATGACTGCATAATATTTCTGTATTTGAATAAAGTATGATTTACTTAACCATTTATTATGTTTAATATTCAGGTTTTGTTGAATATTTTATTTATAAATATGATATTCTGATGAACACGTTTAACCTAAATCTTTGTCTATTTCTCATGATTGCTGTGTCAGATTTTTAAATATGTATATAAATGTGTTTAAATACATTGTCAGGATCTAAATTAATTTCTTGCAATGAGGCATGACTAACATGAGTGGCATTGAGTGCCAGCCATATGTTAGCACTGTTCTAGGGGCAGGAGATCATTTATACTGATGTCACTGAAACGGCTTTTGTCAAGGTCACTGTGAACCTGTAAGTTGCAAAATCAAATGGTCAATTTTCATCATTTTTTTTTGATGGATTCACTAATGACATTTGACACAATTACTTAACTATGAGGTTGGTGCAAAAGTAATTGCAGTTTTTGCTTGCAGTTTTTGATATTACTTTAAATGCAAACACCGCAATTACCTTTGCACCAACCTAATAATTAAAGACATATTGTTTTCTTCATATCTGAGATACTGTTCTTTCTTGGTTCCCCTTTCACTTAATTGACTGCTCTTTCTTTGCTTATCTTCATTTTCCTGACCTGCACATCTTAGAGTGACCTAAGCTCACCTCTCAAATTTCTCTTCTTTGTGGTAGTCACAACCTAGATGGTCTCTTGTCTACCCATAGCTTTACATTCCGTCTATTCCCTGATAAGAGCCAAATTTGTTTATCCATCCCTGACTTTTCCCTAGACTCTGAAGTAACAAGCACAACCATCAACATGGCTTTGCCCCTTAATATCTAATAGACATTTCAAACTTAACATGTCCAGAACTGAACTATTGATTTTGTGCTTTCCTACTAGCAAAACAAACAAATAAATAAACCTGACTCTGAAGTTGTTCCCTTCTTCCTTCAATAAATGGCAACTCCAGTCACATAATTTCTCTGTTCAAAACCTTGCGGCCACCATATCTTTTATTCAATAAATGAGTGGCCCCAGGCTCTATGTAGGTGCTGGGGAACCATCAGGGGGACATATACATACATACGTAATCATAATGGAGTTTACATTCTAGTGAACTTGATTTTTGTCTCTTTGCCTCCATCATTCCATCGGCAAATTCTGTTGCTTCAGAATTCATAATATTCAAGTTTCATAATATATCTGAATCTGGCCACTTTCCATAATCTCTGCCGTTTTCCATCCAGTCAAGCCATCATCTTTTTCTTGGACTGTTGCATTAGTCTTCTAACTGGTCTTCTTTGCTCCTGTCTTTGCTTTAGTAAAGGTTTTTTCAATACAACACCCAGAGTGATCCTTTTAAAACCAATGACAGATTATGTCAGTCTTCAATTTAAAATCCTTCCCTGTAATAAAGAAAGAACAAAAGAAAGGAAGGAAGAAAGAAAGAAAGAAAGATCCTTCCCAGTTAAAAATGAAACACAAAGTCCTTACCATGAACTTCTAGACCTGCAGTAGGAACTCAAGAGATATTAAAGTTGGAGGGCTGGATAAGAGAGTGAAAGGATATAATTTATAGACCTATGTAGAGACCACCTGAAAAATAACAATTTCAAAGCCCAAATCAGGCTTATTATTATGGTTGTCTATGGTGGAGGAGGTGGATTGTACTAACAGAGCTCTGAATATTTGATTGAAAAATAGTCAATCAAGTTTTTGATATGAAGACCAATCTGGTTAGACATGGCCATGACTGCTCCAGGAAGAGGAAAGAATCCTAAACTCAATCTTTTCAATAGGAATGAGATTGAGTTGACATAAAGGCTTTACTCTTAGCCTTTTACCATTCTCTTTTATGTGGCATTAAAGAGCTATAAATTCAGATACTCAAGTTATGATTCAATCTATCCATATAAAATTCTTGATTTATTTGAATCATATGTATCTATTGCCCAATGGTTATGCATATCAGTCACTCTGCACCCGCCTCATCTGTTATCATTAACAGAAATTGGTTGACCAAGCTTGGCAAGGTACCCAGACTTTAATCCATAAGTGGAAACAAGGAAAAAAAATCAATTCTTTTTGGTTAACATGTGTGAAATTAAAACACTTCTAGTTTAAACACTCTGCCTGGGCTAAAAGAACTAAGTTTGCCTATCATTTAAAAAATAGAAACATTTGTTGCAACTTTCCTGTTAATGCGTTGATCAGTAGCAAATTTCACTTAGCGGAATGCAATATTAATTTTAGTAGCTAGCTCAGTGGTTTGCCTTACAAAAGGGCTATTTGTTGCTTTCTTTCTTTTAAAAAATGGGAGCAATTATTTGTGCTTATGAGAGCAATGGGAGCAACCACACACTAAAAATAGAAATTATGAAATTAGCCACAGGCAAATTACAGAGCAGGGACAAGTTCACGAACATTTCCTCTGACTGGCCTGCTGCTGACCTCCCTCTTGAAGTGGACAGGCTATTTACTTGAATGGATGATATATTGGGGAACCTCCTTTACTCACCCGGTTCCGTGTCTCTCTAGCTCAAAATGCCAATTGAGGGCTTAGTATGATGCTGCATTTTGGTTCCAGAGACAAATCTGTTAGAACCATAGCTGAGAGTAGAAAATACATTATGTCAGGGCCACCTGTTAAATTTGAGCCATAACCTTTACACTGGGTGACAGTTTTGTGGTTTTTAATTCTACTTTCATGTCTTTGAACTTTAAGCTGCTTCTGTGAAAAGTCACCCTTAATCGATATATTTAATGCAAGAAAATGTTTTGAATCAAAGTGTTATTTGTTATTACTATCCAAAATACATATATCCATCCCCCAAACATAGTCAATAAAAAAAAATCTGATTCATCTTTGGAGAAGAGAAAGAGAAAGAGAAAAAAAATACATCAGTGGGGAAAGGCTCTAAGCAAAATCACATTTAGTGATCAGATTCTCTGTTTTCTAGGCTGCTGTTGCCAAGGCATCTGTGATTATTATCCTTTTTGTATCAGGTTGAATACACAGGAGCAAACAGAGCTTGTACTTAGCAAAATGAAATATAAGAATCATTTGGGTGTAGGTGTAAAGGAAGTGATAGAGTTCAGAGGAACAGATGTTCTAAGAGTTATTAAAACTTTGCAAAATGAAATTTCATATCCTATCTCTAATTACTGCATTGCTCTTCTTGGAATCTGATGAGTCAAACCTGTTAAAATTCTTGAAGACAGTGAAGGGAAATGGCATGGAAAGGCCAAAGCAACTTTCACCCACCCACTGACAACTTTCAGCCTAAGACATGTTGACCCTCTCTCCAGCTGATCATCTACAAGGCCATAGCACTGCCCACATAAATGCCAGAAAAGAGCACTTTTAGCTGCATGTTTTGCATTTTTTAAGTATGTTATTAGAATTTCTCTGAAAACCCCCTGCTATATCACTGTGCTCAAAATAAGTGCTCTTTGATTTGCTCAACTTTGTGTTTGCAATACTCTAAAACTCAGATTCCATTTTGTTTTGCAATGCCAAGTTATCTAAGCATGCATTTCTTTCCATACAAAATTAGGCTTTCTGCACTCATAGATTGGAAGCTAAATGCTTCATATTTATTATCTTTAAGGTGCTGTGTTAATGAAAGAATTTTAATCATTGACATTGCTCTGTGAATTATGTATTACAAAAACCCCTGCTGGTGAGTTAGACAAAATTAACCTACTGTAAGGGGCATTAAAAAAAAAATCACAACTAATTAGTAAGCCAACAGGAACAAAGAGAATGTAAAACAAAGATGTTGAGAACAAGACATTGAGGTAGGAACTGCTGTCTTCTTCTCAGATGTGGCTCCTTCTTTCATGTGGGCTACATTTGTAATACTGCCTGCCATTGCTGGAATCTTCCTCCAATCTGATATGTTCCATTAGACTTGAGCATTTTTATGTTTTGTAATTAGTTTTCTAAGCTATAGTCTCTTCACTCTTTCAAACTGTGGAAATCCAAAGGCTCATAATAGAAAATGGAAGATATTTTTAAATGCTTTAAAATTATTTCCCAGGCGATCTATATTAGAGACGTAAGGCAATTCACAAGGATTATAATGGGAAATGATTTCTATCACTTTTTTTTTCCCCCTTGAATCACTTTATATGCTTATATATCCTGTATCCATTCCTGTATTTTAAAGGAGCAAAACTTTGTCCAGGCTCCCTTCCTGATGGAGTTCCATGTGGAGCGGACAGAGGCAGGCATGGGTTTAAATCACAGGCCACTTGCCTCCTTAGCACTTCCTCCAGCCGACATCCAAGGGCCATGCATCACTCTGCTGGTGCAGGAGCTGGGAGGAGACAATTGACCCTGAGAGGCTGCCGGAGAGGTGTTCATGCTGGGCCCCATTTGTTTATAATTGCTCTTTCTAAGTTATAGGGGAGATAAAGCAACCAAAATGGGACAAGCAGAGGCAAGAGATGACAATAATGTCTCTCTCAATTTTTCCCTGCTCAACAGAGGCCCCAAGATTAAAAAGGATAAGGCAGTTCTTTGACCTTTTGTTTTCTTCTGGATGATTTCCTTTATTTTATTTTTTTTCATGTTAAATATTCTCTCCTTACCTAACAATAAACCAAGACTATTGTGTTTCCGATGAGAACCTGATTTGTTGGCTTTTAGAGAACGACTCATTAATCTTTCCTCTTTCATCCTGCTAGCTTACTGTCGGCGTAACCTCCAACTCTTGGGTGATTTAGAATAAAATCAAACTGAGTAATTTTTTACAAGTCTTGCCTTTTTTAGGCAAAAGAAAATGGTCAAAGAATCCACAGCAAGGAAGGGATTCATATTTTAGAAGGGACTTAAAGCTCAGAAGGATACAGAAAAGCAGCAATAGGATGTGAGCGCTTCATATGGGAATTTGGGCCCCTGCTGCATTCAACTTTGAGTAGCAGGCATCTCTTTCATGTCATTCTTCACTGCTTTTGCTGGGCTTAGAGAATTAAAGAATGTTCCATGTTTAAATTCAGATGAGTTTCTTTTTTATTACAAGCTCAGTGAAAACAGGTTGGAATCCTGTAAAAAGTTTGAATGTTCTTGAGTCTAAGAGTTCTCTTCCCTTGCTTTCTACTTTTCTCACCACGATAAGAAGAGAAAGCCCCAGGAACCTACCTTTCTCTCCTACAGCCTCTCCACCACCATCTATTGGAACCATCATGCTCCTGTTCCTATTAATGCCAGTCAAAACACAGGAGCCCTCAGGTCCCAGGTCTCCTTTTTTACCCTGTTTCTACCACACTCTAATCCCCACACGGCTTATCCAACCCTTCCTTCAAACACCTGACATCCTTCCAATAGGACTTCTCTTCCATTATAAGCAAAATATCCTGTATTCTTGACTTTATCTTTAAATATTCCCTGCATTGTTTCATTAGAATCGGAATCTAGTGCTCCTCTGGGACTTACGTCCTGATATCCCTCTCGGGTGTTAATTTCTGTGGCCTCCCCACAGCTTCTGCCCACCAGCTGGAGGTGGAGTGGCTGCTCCGGCTTCTCTTGCCACTTCCAGAGCAGTCTCTTTCCCCCCACTCTAAGAAAACCCAAGCTTCATCTCAGTCTGTCAGCTGGCCCCATTGTTGCTGACATCTACTGATGTCTGGATGGTTTTCCTTCTTTGTTTGAGGACTTTTGCTCCTGGTTCATGGCCACTCTGTTCAGGATTACCTCTGACTTCATGACTTCATTCGTGGTAATTTCAATATGGCAGAGTTGATCTAACACCTGGCTCCTCAGATCCTTGACCTTCTCTCTGCTAAGAATCCTTATGTTCACCTTACTTTTGTCCCTTCTTTCTGAGATCACATGCTTAGAACTAGATCTAATCATTATCAATCACAGCATCTCCCCAGAATCTGAATTTCCTGCCTCATGTTCTCTGAACACTGCCTCCTCTCCTAGATAGAGTTCCAGGCCTTTCTCTCTCTCTTTCTCTGTCTCTCTTTTCCCATCCTAAATGATCTTTAGGTACCACTGTGACATCTAATCTATTGGGAGGATTACTTTGCACTTTCCTCACCAAACCAATGTTCTTGAAAACCAACTATTATAATTATGCCTTGCAGACACCCTAACCCCACCCCACTCTTGCTCTGTGGTATTCACTTGAGAAAACCAAAATCTTGATTGTATCCAACGCTTTGCCTACTTTACGCCTGAAACTAGACAGATGTATATGATTAGAAACAAACACAAAATCACATAGCATGATTTTGTTTCATGCTCATAACCAAGAACAGAAAAGTAGGCTTTGCCTGCTGCTGAGTAGTAGTATTATATGTTTTTAGTGCATTCACTCCCCTACTTTCCTGGGAAGTTTACAAATTCTCCTCTTCTGTTTAATCTCATGCATAATGTATTACACAATATCAGACTCTTGGACAGTTTATTAATATACTATACTCTTTAATGGTTTCCTGAGAGCTCCACCACCTTATAGCTGTGTGATCTTGGACAAGTTGTTTAACTTCTCTGTACTGCAACTTGCTCATGTATAAGATGAATATTTTATATCATTGGATTTCTATAAGGATTAATTGAAATAATATCTATAAAGTCCTGAGCATACCACTCGATACATAGTTGGGACCCAATATATATCAAATTATTACTACATTTACTTTTTTGAATCAGGAATTCCATTTTCCTACTTCTATAAACTCCTACTCATCTTTGAAGCCCAGGAAATAAATTTTCCCTTCTAATGAATTTGTCATGCCATGTATCTTACTATCGCATCCTGTGCAGGTCTATTGCAGAAGTCATTACATTGCATTGTAATTGTTTCTTATACATCTGGCTCCTTGGCTATAGTATCTTGTCCTTGATAACACTCCATATGTCTTGTTTAAAGTTGCCTCTTGGGTGGATCGCTTGAACCCAGGAGTTTGAGACCAGCCTGGGCAACATGGCGAAACCCTGTCTTTACAAAAAAGTGCAAAAATTAAAATGGCATGGTGGTGCATGCCTGTAATCCCAGCTACTCAGGAGGCTGAGAGGTGGGAGGATGTCCTGAGCCTGAGATGTTGAGGCTGCAATGAGCCATGATTATGCTACTGCACTCAAGCTTGGGCAACAGAGTGAGACCTTGTCTTAAAAAAAAAAAAAAGAAGAAAGAAGGCAAGGTGTGGTGGCTCATTCCTGTAATCTCAGGATTTTGGGAGGCCAAGGTGGGTGGATCACTTGAGGTCTGGAGACCAAGGCCAGCCTGACCAACATGGTGAAACCCCGTCTGTACTAAATATACGTGTGTGTGTGTGTGTGTGTGTGTGTGTGTCTGTATTTGTGTATACATATATGTGTGTGTGTGTATATATATATAAATTAGCCAGGCATGGTGGTGCATGCCTGTAGTCCCAGCTACTCAGGAGGTTGAGGCAGGAAAATCACTTTAACCTGGGAGACAGAGGTTGCAGTAAGCCAAGATGTGGCCACTGTACTCCAGCCTGGGCAACAGAGCGAGACTCCATCTCAAGAAAAATAAATAAATAAAAAATAAATAAAAATAAAGTTGCCTCTGAATCATCTAGCTTAGTGACTGACAAAAAATATGCTAGTGGTGTGAATAAAATAGTTAATAAGTTAGTTAATATTTTTGGTAAAATGTGATACCTCTCTTGTTTAGAAAAATTGCCAAAAATTATTCTCAAATAACAAATTATTTTTGTTAAGAATCACTTGAAAACAAAGACAATGGTAGAATTTGAGTACTGCTTAATGTCCATACATACAAAAATTACATCTAATTAGTCCAGATAGTTGAATGGATATTATCAGTTGTATATGTAGCCCATTATCAGGGCTGACGCTAGACCTAGGATCCTATTAAACACCACCCCGGATATGGTTTGGCTCTGTGTCCCCACCCAAATCTCATGTTGAATTGTAATCCCCATGTGTCAGGGGAGGGACCTGGTGGGAGGTGATTGGATCGTGAGGACGGGATTTCCCCATGCTATTCTTATAGTAGTAAGCGAGTTCTCACGAGCTGATCATTTAAAAGTGTGGCACTTTCCCTCACTCTCTCTGTCTCTCTCCTGCTTTGCCATGGTAAGACACGCTTGCTTCTTCTTCCACCACGATTGTAAGTTTCCTGAGGCCTCCCCAGACTGTGGAACTGTGAGTCAATTAAACCTCTTTTCTTTATAAATTACCCAGTCTCAGGTAGTTCTTTATAGCAGTGTGAGAACGAACTACTACAACCCCACTTTCCATCACAAGGCCCTGTCAGATTAGCCTGTCTTAGGTCTGTGTGTGTTGAGATGCCTTTCAGAGTTCATGGTTTATTCTGCCATGGATTTGACAGAAAAATGTATGAATTGCTTCCCAACATAAGCTCAACTTCAGACTTCAGTGTGAAAGGCTTCCATCTATCTGCCCTTTGTGGGGTTCTATGGTACTCTTGCCTTGAAAAACTCACTTTCGAAGTTGCCCAGGATCATAAGATGCTGGAAAATTAAAGGTTTGATTTGAGACTGGCTGGGAAAAGGACTATCTTGCTGCTATTGTTTTTGATGCATTTGTCCTACAAATTTTTATCTTTACCTCTTCAAGAAGATTACTTAACAGAAAACATATAAGCAGATATTATTGTATGCATTTTACTGGTGAAATGTGAAAAATGAAGAGTAGGTTGCTTATCCTCGTGTAAAAGTGAGCCATCCTCAGGTCTGGGAATTGTTCTACAGCCTTAACACACTTTCCCTTGCTGTCTGAGTTTCCATTACTGGGGCTTGACTCATATAAGAAAGAGCTACTATTTCAAGTTTATGTTTGGACACATCACTTTTCTAAGAGAATGCGGGAGAACAATGAGCAAACTGTCTGTGGATGTTGTCGCTACTTATAAACAGTTTTGCTGAGGGCATTACAAGGTGCGAAGAACTGTCAGCTGAAAGAAGATCTATTGGTTCTCTGGCTTTCTAGCATCTGGGAAAGAACTGAGAGGCCAGTTGAAACCTCATACAATCCAAAATTATATTGGATTTTTCGTGGTTATCTCACTCCCCCTCCCTTTTTGAGTGGAGAATCCCTACAGTGGCCTTTCCCCACCCTCTCTCTACATCCAGCCTAATGGGTCATCTAAAACTCTCTTAGGGCACTTCCTCAAGAATTACACAAAGAAATATTATGCATGTAAAAATGCTAGAAGGGAACCATACAAATATCTGCATTCATTTTTAAACTTAAATATCCAGAGAAAGCTGCTTTACAGATTTGAGTCTTCAGGTAAGTTTTGAGAAACTCATTGTCCTTACAGTTGATTAGTTAATCTGTTATAAAATAGTAAAAACAGGCAAAGTACAAGGAATTATTTAACAAGGCAGTACTTTGGTACTTGTAGACTACTATCTTCTTCCTTGAAACTGCAGTATCTGTGCAATGAACTACAGGATAACAAAAGATCCCTAACAACAGAAATCCAGGGCTATGGAGCACAGACCTCAGGCCAGTTGTCTTTCTACTAATAATGAGAATAATATTATTAGTAGCCATCATTAACTACCAACTGATTTCTAAGTGCCAGCTCCTGTGCTAAACAATTAAATACATATATTTATCTTGTTTTATTCTTCTAAGAACCCTCTGAGGTTGTTCTATTATTACCACTTTACAGAAGTGGCAATTAAAACTCACAGAGGTGGCCAGATGTGGTGGCTCACGCCTGCAATCCCAGCCCTTTGGGAGGCTGAGGCAGGCGGATCACGAGGTCAGGAGTTTGAGACCAGCCTGGCCAACATGGTGAAACCTGTTCTCTACTAAAGTTACAAAAAATTAGCATGGTGGTGAGCGCCTGTAATCCCAGATACACGGGAGGCTGAGGCAGGAGAATTGCATGAATCAGGGAGGAGGAGGTTGCAGTGAGCTGAGATTCCACCACTGCACTCCAGCCTGGGCGACAGGGTGAGACTCTGTCTCAAAAAACAAACAAACAAACAAACAAACAAAAACAACCACCAAAAAAACCAAAAAACAAAAACAAAAACAAACTTCACCGAGGCTCTTGCAGTGGGCTGGCAAGGGTCACTGGCTAAACTCACTCAGAAAGTAAGGAAGTGTGATGACTCAAAAGCCTGTATTTACTTCATCCTCTTTTATTCCTACTTCTCAAATCTGCAGATTACAAATCTTTTCCCAAAGCTACACATTAGATGTGCTCCACAGCCAAGAAATAGACTTGGAAAGCCCAAATAACAGGTACAGTCATGATTACGTCAGTTTTAAAGTCAGCAAACATTTGAACTCAACAAGTAAGTATGGATTGCATTCTAATCCCAAGCTCAGTAATGTGTTAAACTCTAGATGAGAATAAGTGCTTGCAGTTGAAGAAGCTTGATCTTCTCAGTCCTCTGCTGAAGAGCAAAGAATTCAGCCCCCTTACCATCTTCCACCACCCACAAGCATGTTTTCTGTCACCAAAGTCCTAAGCATTCATTTGGGTAGGGAGACTATGTGCTCCAGTTTGCCCTGGGTAGTAGTGGGTTATACCCATTGTTCTAGTGTATTCTTAATAAGCACCCACTAGCACTCTCAAAAGTGTCCTGGTTTGGACATTAACTGGTAATGAAATTTCCCCATGCATTATCTTGTCCCTGGAAAACCATTTGGGAAGGAGCATGAGAAAAATAAGAGAGAAACTAAAAAAGTTTCTTCAACACATGGAGTCACTGGACAGTCTACACTCTGAATCCTCTTCCACCCCCTTGATATGTTCTCCTGGGGGTTGGCTCTTTTAGCTGGTAAGTGTGTGGGCCACAGGAAATTGTGTACTTTTTGGCTTTCAAGCTCTGTGGGGGAGAGATATTTCTTAAGGTGAGGTCTTTTGATTAAATGAATTTCAAGGCGCACAGTTTCTGATGAACCACTCAGGCCTCAAAATCAATGCCAAACCCCTTTCTGAATTTGAAACTTTGGTAGCATCTGTGCTCTTAGAAACAAGCAAGCAACTAGACATTCCACCGCTTCTGCACAGCAGCTGACACCACAGCTGGGAGCACACATCCTGCCGTGGCCTCCTGTGCTGGGCACTGGTGTCAGATGGAAACAGTTGTGGGGCTTTCTAGACACCTTCCTCCTTCCCTTCCCCAGTTTTAAAACCCTGAGAGAGTCTGAAAGGAATGAACAACTTATTTGTCAATTTTAATGAGCACGGGATTTTCATATATAGAAATGACTGAATGAATTGAAACTTAATTTAGTTTGTGACATTCAAAAATAGCTGTGGTGCTACCAGAATGCCACCTTTATTGGAGGCTTTAGGTTAAAATATCAGGATTCTATTTGCAGTCTGGGTGAATGTTTTGAACTGTAACTAAGTCACCTCTGTGACTGTCTTAATGTGTTTTCGTAAAGCCTGGCAAAATTATATAAATAAAACATCTTCAGATTTTCATCTTTGCTCAGCTGTGTTGCAAAGGGGTCATTGGCCCCCACTGCAAGCGCTATGGAAAAACACAGCTTAGCTGACAAATTAGTGGTATTTGGTGCTCATATTACTAATTCACCATTTGGAAGGGTTGCTCACTGGGGAAAAATAACATGTTCTATAAGTCACAGGAGAAACTAGGGAGATTGTTAATGGGTGTTGGCTCCTCTGCACATCTTGCTCACAATCCTCTTCAAACGGCTGCTGACTTCCTGCCAATAGACATGGAAGTAATTGTCAACAAGATTTATTGTTACTTTCACATTTACACAGTGAGAGAGGAGAGGTTGAAAGAGTTCTGTGAAGTTCAGTACCGACTTCTACTGAACCATAGCAACGCACCCTGATTATCGCTAATGTGTGCTACAGAAAGGATTTTGCATCATTTGAGGCTTTAAAGTCATTCTTCTTGTCAGGAGCAAATTCCCCCACCGTCCTCAGTAATTTTTCCTAAGATCAATGAGCTGAGTGTCGGTTTGTTTTTTTCCACAGTGAAACGGTTGTTTTGCACGTGGTGAAGCAGAATTCTTCAGTGACAGAACTAGGAGTCGGATTTAGAGTGTGACCAACTAATCCCAGCCTGTGGAACTAACAGAAAACCTAACTTCAGAAAGAGAAGGCAGCTATTACAGAGTTTTCAAAGGGAAACGTTTTGCTTGCTAATTTAGAAAACATCAGTGAAGGAATGTACTTGGTTAGAGAATATTCAAGAGCTTCTATAGTAATAGTTTTTTTTCCATTTCAGTTCTATTGTTGGGATACCTGGTTTGTACGGATTTATGAAAGATTTTTTTCTCTCTTCAAATGGCACCTAGATCTGCAGGAGTAAAATTAAGATGATGAGGTTGCAATCTTCTGCTATTTAGATACATTTTTCTAAGAGTGAGGAACTGGTACGAGTGTCAAAAAATATTTTAGCAGACTGTAGGCTTCTCAAACCACGCATACAATTAAACCCACACACACCACTAAGGCACACAGAAGATTATCTCTTCCTTGAATTTCAGGACGGCATTTCCAGGCACAAGAAGCACCTGTTGGTGGCATTTCTCCCTCTAATGAAGGCCATCTGGATAGGAGACAAAAGTAGGGCGTGAGGACTCTGGTAAGTGGAGAGCGAGCCCCTGGTACTGACTGAGGCAGCAACTGCTCTGAGAACTCTCAACAACTGTGGGGAAACAAATACATTGGACAAGGAGTCATTTATCTAAGCAGTATTTACACAGGCAGCAGGCATCTGAAAAGGAATGGATTTAGGTTATGAAATCTTTTTTTTCCCTATGCAAAAAATAGGCATGATTCAGGAAATCTGAAACCTTGTGACATTCTTCCTTGTCACTTGAACATTTACCATGGTGATGGTTTTCATGCCATCGAGCGCTTATCCCTTGATTATTTTTTAGCAAGGGAGGAGAATAGATAAAAAGAACCTATAATTTTAAATGCCACCTTTCAAAATTTAGCTACAAGTGGGGCAGTAGCTGTGTTGACGAATAATGCTAGTCATGGTGGATGTCAGAGCAGAACATAGCACTTGCTGTACTGAAATGACAAAGTGGCCCATTCAGCTTTGTATTTTGCATCTTAGCGTGGCACAAAGTATTTCCTGGAAGGCCATGGTGGCTTTGCATGGTATGAACCTTCAAGCAACATGGATATAAAACTCTTTGAGGATTAGTCATCAGAAATTCATGAGCGCTTTTGTCTTTTTTATACATGTTTTGCTTTCAGAGCTCAGTACTTTTACTAGAAGATAATCATTAATTTATTTAGCAAATATTTACTAAGTATCTACTCTGTGCCAAGTACATTGCTCTGGGCACTGAGGATCCAGCAGGGATGAGAACCGCACAGAACAGGAGACAAATACCTGCTCTCTCCTTAGGCTCATATTCCAAAGAAAAGATCATCATCACAAAAATATTAAAATGAATGGCAATAAGTGAGCCACGGGGAAAGTAAAACAAGAAAGGAAGTATTTGGGGTGTGTGGAGAGGAGGATTTCAGTCTCAGATTGGGTGGCCAGAGACAGCCTTATCAAAGGTGGCATTTGATGGCTGGATGTGATGGCTCACGACTGTAATCCCAGTACTTTAGGAGGCTAAGGGTGGCGGATCACTTGAGGTCAGGAGTTTGAGACCAATCTGGCCAACATGGCAAAACCTCGTCTCTACTAAAAAAAAAAAAAAAAAAAATTAGCTGAGCGTAGTGATGCGTGCCTGTAGTCCCAGCTACTTCGAAGGCTGAGACAGGAGAATGACTTGAACCCAGGAGGCAGAGGTTGCAGTGAGCAGAGATCGCGCCACCGCACTCCAGCCTGGGCGACAGAGTGAGACTCCATCTCAATGAATAAATAAAATAAAATAAAATAAAATAAAATAAAATAAAAACGTGGCATTTGAGTAAAGCCCAAAGGAAAGTGAGGAGTAAGCCATGTAAGAGAAGAAGGTTCCAGGTTGAGTGAAGAGGGGGTGCAAAGGCCTGGGCTGGCCTGGTACTTCAAGGAACAGCAAGGAGGCTACTGTGCTGTGGAGATGGTGGGAGAGTGACAGTAGATTATGGCAGAGGTAACTGGGGGCCTGATTTTGTAGCATCTTGCTGGCCATTTTAAGGACTTTGGCTTTTCCTCTCAGAATAAGATGGGAAATCACTGGAAGGCTTTAAGAAAAGAAATGACTTGTTTGAAACAATTTGCTGGCTGTGTTGGGAAAACTTCATAGGGAGGCAAGACTGGAAGTAGAACAGCCAATTAATGTATGACATTGCCTTTGGACTTTTAGCTGTACCATTGGCTTTCCTGGGTCTCCAACTGCCAGCCCACTGCAAGTGCAGATTTTGGACTCCCTAGCTTCTATAATTGTACAAACCAATTCCTCATATGAAATCTCATATTTTTATATTAATAAAGTAGGTGTGTTTCTATCTATCATCTATCTATCTATCTATCTATCTATCATCTATCTATCATCATCTATCTATCTATATCTATCTATCTATCATCTATCTATCTATCTGCTGCTATTGAAATAATGCAGGCAAGAGAGAATACTGGTTCAGATTCAAATGTTAGCAGTGGAGGTGGTGAAAAGTGGTAGTATTATGAGAATATTTTAAAGGTAATGGGCCAAGGAGATTTGCTGATTTATTGGATATGGAGTATGTATAGTGAATTGTCCTTAAATAATCCTTTTGCAGCTTCTAGGACTAGACACACAAACTTGCATTTGTTGGAGAAGCCCCAGTTCACCTCACCTACAGTTTTCTTGGTTTTTAAAACTTTGATCATATTTTTCACCAAGACTTTGCTAGACAGAAGACTGAATACTATTCTCATACAGTAACCTTCTGCCTGCTCTCCTCTTGACCTCCTCCAAGTTCATTAGGGTGACCTAATTTAGGTGAGTGCAATGCTCCACATAAGTTACAACATGTCTTGATGTGCAAATCAATATGACATTTATCCAGAAAAATGTATTACTATTCCACCCTCCTTACTCCATGTTCCCTTTTCCCTGTAATGGCATGAACAATGTATCTAAATATAATATTGATGAGTCAATCCCAGTACTGAATACACTTTATTTACTTACCTGGATAATGTGACTACTTCTGGTGAGCAGGATTCTTTCAATAATTCTGGTAATGGTAATTTTAAATAATATTTAACGAGTCTTATTTGTAGCAAGGGACTATTTTGAGCACATTATACTTATTTTGTCATTTAATCTTCACAGCCATTCTCTGAAGTAGGCACTAATAAGGAACTGAGTTTTAGAGAAACTACCTGTCTTCCTTAAGGTCATATAACTAGTAAGTTTCAGCTGGGACCTACAACTAATTATTTGGCATCCTTGTTGTATACATTTTGCGTGTCAACTTGGAAGCTTGTTTTCATGAGACTAACATTTAAATCAGTGAACTCTGAGTAAGTACATTACCCTCCATAATGTAGGTGAGCCTCATCTAATCAGTTGAAGGCCTGAATAGAACAAAAGACAGGCCTCTTGAAACGAGAAGGAATTCTTCAGCCCATTGCCTTTGGACTTTTATCTGTACCATTGACTCCCTGGGTCTCTACTTGCCAGCCCACTGCAAGTGCAGATTTTGGACTCCCTAGCTTCTGTAATTGCACAAACCAATTCCTTATACTAAATTTTATATTTTATATTAATAAAATAGGTATCTATCTATCCATCTATCCATCTATCTATCTATCTTCTATCTAAATGCACACGTACTCAAACATCCATTGGTTTTGTTGTATGGAGACCCCTGACTAACACACTTGGAGTTTAAAAAAAAAATCTTATTGAAGAAGACTTATCTTCTGAAGTGCAATCATCATTAGAAATTCAGTTTAAGGCTCTTTAAGTCTAAAGGCATTTAATTCGTTACATCCTGGGATATAGAATTTCTGCTCACATAAGAACAATATCTGCCTCCTCTCCATCACTATTGTTTCTATGCTAATTTGGGTTCCAAATGACCAAGCTCTGACACTAGTGTTGCACCATTTCAATCCAACCTA
Source organism: Pongo pygmaeus (assembly GCF_028885625.2). Lineage (NCBI taxonomy): Eukaryota > Metazoa > Chordata > Mammalia > Primates > Hominidae > Pongo > Pongo pygmaeus. Next base: position 147,976,337 of record NC_072373.2, on the reverse strand, counting down.
ATAATAGCCACCCTGCATATCTCTACTGCATGAATTAAAAGCAACTCTTTCATTGTATCTTTCTGCTTAATGACCTATAATGGGTATGTTTTTTATTAAGTTGATGGAACACCTTATAATAGTCTTTTTCTGAGGAATAATGACAGCACGGTTAATTCATTATTCTGAAAGTGTTGCTTGATGCTCCAACTTAGAAAACTCAAGGAACGATTTCTAATTGCTATTGGATATAAAACTAAAAAAATTCTTTTTACAAAGTTTTTAGATGAGAAAACACTAAAACAAAACTAAACCTTACTTCCTGGAAACAAATGAACCTTTCCTCAGCATCTAGGTGAAGTTTCCAGGATATTGTTGCATCCTGCCAACCATTTCTTTCAAAAAAGTTGCTAGTCTAGATTTTCAAGGCAGATGCCTTTCGGAGGTGCCAATACTGGGTATTCTCAATAGAGATCAGCAGTGTGTATTGGAATAAAAATATCGGTAGAGAAACTAGGAGAAAATGGTAAGATTCTGTATTGTTTTAAAAAGATTACATTATAATTACTATTTTCTTTATATAATTACACAAGGATAAAAAAGACATTTTTCTTAATTCCAGGTTCAGTTCATTTAAAAAAGGTCAGTGAAATCAGTTAAGCCTATGAGTAAATTAAACATCATTTACCAAATATATAATGAGTAAATATAATTTACTAAAACAAAGTAAAACAAATATCATAGTCTTAAGGTTGATAATATATAACCTTTCAGCTTAAGAAGTCAGAATTTCATAAGAAAATTGTCATATAAATGCACTAATTTGAATTTAATTTCATAATGGCAAGACATAGATTAAGTATAAAACTGATTAAAAAAAGGACTTTGAAACCAAACTAGCTATTAATTATGGCCTTATGGTCTTGAGGTCTCAGACTGGCATGCATTTATTCTAGTCTTCCTTTTCTTTCTTATGTATTTATTTTAAGACAGGGTCTCATTCTGTTACTTGGGCTTGAGTGCGATAGTGCAATCATAGCTCACTGCAGCCTTGAACTATTGGGCTGAAGCAATCCTTCCACCTTTTATATCAGGGAGAGTAAGATGCAGAGGAGAAAGCAAGGAGTATGTAAACAAATGACTTGGGTTTATTTCTTTTTTTTGTAATTTCTCCTTAATTTACTACATGTTTAACCTTTATCCACTTAACCTGCCTGAGCCTTTTTTTTCACATGTAAGGGCTGCTGGGATAATTAAATAAGATAATTTATGTTGTGATAAAGTAGCAGGCAAAATGCAAAGATTCAAGAATGATTTGGTCTGCAAAAGTGTGGGCATTACTATAAAGCAAGCATCAGCAAACCACAGTCTAGGGGCCAAATTTGGCCCACTGCCTGTTTGCAAATAAGGTTTTATTGACACACAGCCACACCCTTTAACTTATTTATTGTCTAAGGCCGTTTTCGCACTGTAAAGGCAGAGTTGACTAGTTGTGGCAGAGGCAGCTGGCAAAGCCTAAAATATTTACTATTAATATCAGACAGTTTACAGAAAGAGTTTGCTGATCCCTGCTAAAACCAGTATAAAGATCACCATTAAGTAGATAGTTGACATTCCCTTAACACATCATTTGAAGATTCCATGGAGTTGGAAGCAAAAGATTGATATTTGAGAAAAATTCTGGTCCCGTGTCTATAAAACCTGCAGGGAGATAAAGATAAAACAGCAATCAATAACAAACTAAGAACCCTTGCCACCCAATTCTACGGCAGACTACAACACCTATGTTGCTAGAGGCAAGGGAACTTGGAGCCCACTAAGTTCGGAGCTTGGGGTTCAATTTGGCACCTCTAAAGTTCAAGTGGTTTAAAATGCAACAGTGTGGTTTCTTCCATAGTGATACATATTTGTCTTTTTGCCTGAACTGCATGGTGAGTATTAATTAAAGTGCTTTTGTGCAAAAATTTGTTCCTCAGGGAGGAAGAGAATACTTTCACAATCATTTCACTATGCTGAGATAAAAAAAAAATTAGCAGAGGAGCATAAAAGTCCATGACCTATTTCATTAGATTTAATCTGTTCTTTTTCTGTACCTCAGACAAAAAGATGGTTCTCCTATTTCCCCTTAATCTACCATAGCTACAGTACAGAATAGCAGTGAAGTGCACGGACTTTGCAGCTGATGCTCTTGGTTTCAAATCCTGCCTCTGTCACATACCAGCTGTGTGAACTTGGGAAATCACTTAACCTCTCTCACCCTCAGTTCTCTTATTCGTTAAGCAGGAATAATAATGGTACCTTCCTTGTATGGTTTGTTGAAGGGATTACATCAGTTAATGCAGGTAAAGTGCTTTTAACAGCATTTGGCACATAGAAAGCACCAAAATGCAATTCGCTGTTATTATTATCATCATCACTATTATATTGCTTTCTTCAGAAGACATTTATTCCAGTGCTTGAGACATTTTGAGTCGTGTTTTAGGTAAGATATTGCTTATACTTTTAGTAAGAAAAAAATACACTTCTGTCAATGGATATCGTTATTTCTGATTCAACTAAATGCATATCTATATAGCAGATATTATTTGCGTAATACTATACTAGATTGTTGGCATTAAAAAAATGACATCATCCCTGCTCTCAAATAATTTACAGTCTAGAAGAAGAGGTAAAAATATACACATATGAAACAATTAGAGATGCAGTTGCATCATCCTCATTATCTCATCACTCAACTTCTATTTATTGATCACTTATTCTTGCCAGAGTCTATATTTGCTGTTTTACATACCTTAGTGAATCTTTACACACTAATCTTGAAATAAAATATTCTTATTCATGTTTAACACATGAAACACATGAAGAAATGGCAGCTCAGAGAAGTTATATGACTTGCCCAAAGTCATACGTACAATAATACTGTGTCTCTGTAGCCACTAAATAATATGATTTCAACAATTCTTTGTCTCTTTGCATAAGCTTATTCAAAGGCATATAGTCAGATTCAAAACAAGTGATGTGTGTTACATGCCTTGAAAGTTAAAAGTTAGAATGGGAAAGGGTAGAAAAAATTGTGGGGTAGACTTTGTGAAGGTTTCAATGATGATTTTTGGTGGTTATTTTAATTCAGCACTACTGCTTTTTGTGTTCAAAGATTTACTCTTGAAGATCAGACATACATGCATTTATTATATTAATTTTTTCCCATTAAAAATTTAAAGTGGCATTCATTTATGGGTTACAAAGTTGTGTTATGATTTATGAGTACAATGCAGAATAATTAAGTCAACAAGTTAACATATCCATCACTTCAAATACTTATTTTTTCTGGTGAGGACATTTGAAATGTACTCTCTTAGTGATTTTATCCTGTTTTATGTTTTTTGAGACAGAGTCTCACTCCCTTCACCCAGGCTGGAGTTATCATGGCTCATTGCCGCCTTGACTTCCTGGCGTCAGGTGATCCTCCCACTTCAGCCTCCCGAGCTGCTAGGACTACAGTCATATGCCACCATGCCTGGCTAACTTTTTTTGTATTTTTTGTAGAGATAAGGTTTTGCTGTGTTGTCCAGGCTGGTCTCTAACTCCTGGGATCAAGTGATCTGCCTGCCTTGGCCTCCCAGTGTTGGGATTATAGGCTTGAGCCTCCATGCCCAGCCTCTTAGTAATTTTAAAGTGTGCAATACACTATTACAAACTACATTCACTATGCTGTGTGATAGATCTTAAAAAAAATCCCAACTTACTCGTCTTGTTTAACTGAGCCTTGGTACTCTTTAACTATCATCTCCCCAGTCCATCCACCCCCAGACTTTGGTAACCATCATCTAATCTCTGCTTCTTTGAATTCAGTTTTTTAGATTCCACATATAAGTGAGAACATGTGGTATTTGTCTTTCTGTGCCTGGTTTATTTTACTTGGCATAATGTTCTCCAATTTCACCTGGGTTCTCACAAATGACAAAATTTCTTTATTCTTTAAGGCTGACTGGTATTCCATTGTGTGTATGTACTACATTTTCTTCATCCATTCAATCCATTCATCTGTTGATGAACACTTAAATTGATTCTATAACTTTGCTATTTGAATAGTGCTGCAGTGAACATGGGAGCACAGATATCTCTTCAATATACTGATTTTAAATCTTTTGGGTAAATATCCAGAAGTGAGTTTACTGGATCATACGGTAATTCTATTTTTAGTTTTTTGAGGAACCTCTGTACAGATTTCCATAGTGGCTGTACTAATTTACATTTTCAACAACAGTGTATAAGGGTTCCTTTTCTCTGCATACACATACATTTAAATACATGCCAGAAAGCCTGTAAATGTCACTATGCCATTCTATGTGGGTATATTTTGTTTTATACAACAGATGTATTTTTTTTTTTTTGAGGTGGAGTTTTGCTCTTGTCATTCAGACTAGAGTGCAATGGCACAATCTCGGCTCACTACAACCTCCACCTCCCGGGTTCAAGCAATTCTCCTGCCTCAACCTCTTGAGTAGCTGGGATTACAGGCATAGGCCACCATGCCCAGCTAATTTTTGTATTTTTAGTAGAGACAGGGTTTCACCATATTGGCCGGGCTAGTCTTCAACACCAGACCTCAGGTGATCCACCCGCCTCGGCCTCCGAAAGTACTGGGATTACAAGCGTGAGCCACCATGCCTGGCCCACAATAGATGTATTTTTAAAATAAATTGAAACATGATATCTTGGCACATTGTGGGTACTTATTAAATACTAGCTAAAAATTAATGAATATATTTACATTGAATTTACATTGTATTTTCAGAGTTGCCTTATTTTTATTTCTGACAGATATTTAATTAGTTGTGTTCTTGCCACTCTACCTTGAATTATGTCTGTTCCAACAGACTCTATAGCAAGTAGTGTTAAGTGAATACACACTTAAATGTCTGAGAACCCACTAGTCAAAGAACTCCAAAGTACATCCTTTTGAAAAATACTATTTTAATGTAAAAAACCAAACCAAAAAAACCCCTTGATTTGTCTAATCTCTAGCTTCAGTGTTTTTAGTGCATTGTCTTTTCTTAAAATACATTTTGTAGAATGTTAGAGATAAAATTCAGCAAACTTGCTATTAAAATGGGGAAAAATAAAAAGGCATATTTGTATGTGTGCTTAGGGGCATAATTTTCTCAGCTGTAAAAGATGTGTGTGGAGAGAAGATGTGGGATTTTAAGAGATCTACTGTCATTTTTGTAATTCTATTGAGAATTTTACATAAATGGAAGCAAATATTATCAATTGTTCCTTTAGTCCAATATTTTTCCAAGTGAGCTTTGAGACCTACCTGCATGGGTATCACCTAGGACATCTATTAAAATGCAGCTTCTCCTGGGCCTCATTACAGACATATCAAATAAAAATGTCTGATGTTAGGCCCCAGAACATGTATTTTGAGCAAAGATGTCAGGATCTTCTTACACACATTAAGATAAGAACCACTTTTTCAGTCTTAAAGAAGCCTGAAAAATATTATCTAGGCTCCTTAAGTTTTTGAAAACTGACATTTAAGTTACATATTTACTGATATGAAATCTATAGAACACAAAAATGTATATCCAGAACATCACAAGTCCTTCCCAATTAAAAATTTTACAGTTTAAAATAGAATATAGGCTATCAACTGAACAATGAATAACCTAATTGAGATGGTGGTGTAATAGTTAACATTTATCTTTGAAATTAAAAATATTATCAAGTTGCAATTTGTGCCTCTTTACCAATGCTGGGGTGAGGTTAGCGGGAGGAATGAGATGTTTAATTTAACAAGTGGTAAGATTTGTAGTTTTAACTCCTATAAAAGCTGCTATGTTTTTCTAGAAGCTCATAGTGTTTAAATCAAACATATTTGAATTCTGCCCAATATTTTCATGATTACTATACAATATTTAAAAAATTAAAAATGACTGTGATGCTACCATTAAGACCATAGGTCAGAGTCAGAATGTAGTATTCTTTCCTATAAATCTTAACTTTGGTGGCTCAATTTTTTCCACTAATACTTAGAATAATTTTTGGCAACCCCCCAAAATCAAGAGAAAATGATGATGTCATGTTTATGATGTAAATGTCTGTAAGTATTGAGTACTTATGTTGCATCGATCTTTTTGCTTTACATGTTGCTATTTATGTATATTTCTCAGAGAATCCTCAAAATCAGCTTCAAGTTGGTATTATTACCAAGATTTTGCAGATGAAGTTATTGGACTGGATTGCTATCTAGATAGGTTAAATAACTCATCTGTGTCACACAGATGGTTAGTGGTAGGGCTGGGGAATGAGCTCAGGAACATCTGAGTTCATAGTCTGGGAGCTTAAAGAGCACCTTGCCATATCTGACAACCCAGTCATAATTTGGTAACATGAGTAGTGGCATGAGATATTAATGAACCAAAGTAAAATATCTATCTCCCTGTGTGCTTAATCCCTTTGTCTGCTATTTTTTTTTTTTTTTTTTTTTTTTTTTACCTTCTTAATGATACAGACAGGAGGCAGGGAAATACAGAGTAGAAGAGGGCAGTTTTCTGGGAAAGGCCCCACCCTCCAGCCTGGAAACTGCAGCCCCAAATGAGAACAGTTATCCCTGTTTTCCTGCCCAAATGTTGCCTTTTTGGCCTGCCCCGCCCCCCCGTCCTGTGCCAATATAAACCCTAGACCTCAGCTGACAAAGAGATAAGCAGCTGAACATGGAGAGGAGAGGAGGCAACTCAGCATCAGAGACTACGGATAGATGCAGCTTCACTTCAGATGGCATGACTTCGGAGATAAGCCTAGCTGCAGACAGCTGGGCTTCAGGGAAAGACCATCTTCTTCCTGCTCCATCCCCTTTCCAACTCCCCTTTTGCTGAGAGCCACTTCTACTGCTTAATGAAATCCTTCACATTCATCACCTTTCAAACCATTCATGTGACCTGATTCTTCCCAGATACTGGACAAGAATTCGGGATGCACTGAGTGTGGGAACCCAAAAAGGCTGTCACACTGGCTCTTCACTGAACTGTTTAACACTTAAGCCATCTGTGGATGGCAGAGCTAAAAGAACATTAATTGTAACACACTATATGCTGGAGCTGAAGCCCCAAAGCGCTCTTCCTGGCTCTGGCACCTGCTTGCCTGCATGCTCCCTCCCATGAGGGGTTGAGCCCAGTGGGCTTGAGTGAGTGAAGTTCGTCCTTGATGGCACTGAAGTGGCTGGCTGAACCCAGAGCTGGTGCACTCCAGTTCCCATGAAAGGGTCAGGGCAACTATTCCATCTCATTAGCCTACAGGATTATTAGTCTCATTGGCCAACCTGAGAATTTGTCATGTTTGACTTGCATATTTGATGTCTGACATGTCTGGGGTTTGCAGACATGCAATGATGCCTGTGTTAGGCTGTTCTTGCACTGATATGAAGAAATAACTGAGTCTGGGTAATTTATAAAGAAAAGAAGTTTAATCGGCTCATGGTTCTGCAGGCTTTACAGGAAGCATGGTGCTGGCATCTGCTTGGTCTAGGGAGGCCTCAGGAAGCTTACAATCATGGCAGAAGGTGAAGCGGGAGCAGACATGCCACATCGTGTGACCAGATCTCATGTGAACGCAAAGCAAGAGCACTTATGAGCAATGGGCTGGCCCAAGCCATTCATGAGGGATAGACCCTCATCATCCAAACACTTCCTACCAGGTCTACAAAAGACCTCAAACAGCCAGAGAAATCATGAGCAAAAATAACAAAGCTGGAGGCATCACACTAGTTTGGCTTCAAAATATGCTATGAAGTGATCGTAATCAAAAAGCATGGTAGTGGCATAAAAACAGACACATAGACCAAGGAAGCAGAATGAGGAGACCAGAAATAAGTCCATGAATTTGCAGCCATTTGATTTTTGACAAAGATGTCAAGAACACACAATGAGGAAAGAACAGTCTCTTTAATAAATGGTGTTGGGACAACTGGATATCCACACACAGAAGAAGGAAACTAGACTCCTATTTCTCACCATATAAGAAAATAAACTCAAAATAGATTAAAGACTTAAATATAAGATCCAACTGTAAAACTACCAGAAGAAAACATAAGGAAAAATCTCTGCGATCTTGGCCTGGGCAGTGGATTTTTAGGTACAGACAACAAAGCACAGGCAACAAATGCTAAAATAGACAAATGAATTACATCAAACTAAAAAGTTCTACACATTTGAGGAAATAATCAACAGAGTCAAGAGAGAACTTACTGAGTGGGAGAATATATTTGCAGACCACATATCTGATGAGAGGTTAATATCCAAAGCATATAAGGAACTCAAATAACTCAACAGTTAAAAACAAACTGCTTAAAAAAATGGGCAGAGGATCTGGACAGATACTTATCAAAAGAAGACATATAAATATGGCCAAGTATATATAAAAAGGGTCAACAGCAGTAATCATCAGAAAAATACAAATTAAAACCACAATGAATTACCACCTCACACCTATTAGAATGGCTAATTATCAAAAAGACAAAAGATACGATGTGTCATAGGGGATGTGGAGAAAAGGGAATCCTTGCATACTGTTGTTGGGAATGTAAATTAGTACAGCCATTATGGAAGACAGTATGGAGATTTCTCAAAAAATTAAAAGTAGAACTACCATATGATCCAACAATCCCCCTACTTGATATGTATCCAAAGGAGATAAAATCAGTATGTCAAAGAAATATCTGCACTCTCATGTACATTGCAGCATTATTCACAATAGCCATGGTGTGGAATCAACTTACATGTCCATCAACAGATGCATGGATAAATAAAATGTGGTATATATACACAGTGATAGACTAAAATTTAAAAAGGGAAGTCATCAGATTTCAAAGGCAGGAAAATCCAGTACAGAAGAATTGTGAAGTGAAAGCCCAGATCAATAGGAACCCTAGAGAGAAATGAGTCCAGACTGGAGCAGGTCAGAGCACAGAATTTCATTTTAAGCTTTTGGTTGATGGAAGTCAAGCTATGATATAAAAGAAGTTTCCACTACCTATGCAAATGGAGAGCTCTTAAGGCTGAGAGTGTGAACTTCGAGCAAGAACCTTGAACCTTCAAGCAAGCAGGAATGGGACTGGATTTAGAACAAACGTAGATTCCTCAAGGACACAGTACTTTATAGGAAGAGGGATGGGAAAATAGCAAGAAGATGGAAATGTCAGCAAGGCTGAGTACAATATCTAAAGCAGACAGAACTTGTTTGGAATTCTAGAAAGAGATACAGTCATAATATAGAGCAATAGAAGAGTCAGAATTTTGTTTGTTTAGGCAAAGATAGGGCTTACTGCCCCATAATTTCATTCAAGTAGAGGATAGAGTAGAACAGGCCATAATTTTCCATGCTTCTCTTTAGGAGATGCTGAAGGTAGTGCTAGGTGGTGAGTTTATCTAGATGGCTCAGCATCTAAATGAATGGAAGTGCTGCATTTCAGGGAAACTCCTCAGGCAGAGACTTCAACAGGATTTGAAGCCAGACCTCAAAAGATCTCTCAAGATTTAGTCATCAAGGGAATGTACTGAGTCCCCAGAGCAAATGGATGAGCTCTCTGGGAGCAAATGTGGCACTCATCTTTATAGAGAACAGACTCAAGTTGAGTCTGAGAGAATTGTATGTGCATGTGTGTGTGTGTGTGTGTTTGTGTGTGATGTATGTGTGCATAGCTTTGAGATCACAAATATTTATTAGTGAATGAGAAGGAGCACAGAAGAAATGCTAAAGAGAAGGACTTAGAAAGGTGTACTTAGGACAAGAGAAAATAGGTGACTTTGATAGGGTGCCATGTCCAGTTTATGATATTTTATAATATTCCTATAAAGGACATATTATGGTGTTGCATTTTTACAACATTTGGCATAAAGAACAATATTATTTCTTGAAATTTGATCCAGAAACAGAATAAAATTAGGACCGGCCAAGATTCAACTCTTCAGAAGATAATTTCCCATTCCTGTTGCATATAGGCTAATTAGTTCAGAATATGTTTCTACTCGCATGTGGATTAGTGGTTGGTGAAAAATAACATAAATTATCTTTCACAGGATTTAAGGAAGACTACATTAAAAGATGAAAGAAAACATTTTGTTCCAGGTCTGAAACATAGGCCATAAAAAACTGGGATATAAGCCAGAGAAATATTGGTCTGATTATCAAAAAATAGGATTATTCTGAAAGGTTGAAGACCAAGAGGCAGTATTAGAATTGTTGAGTGAAGCACAAATTTAAACAATGAAGGGTGGGAAATAATAGAATTTCAGCTAATAACTTATAGCCTGGGCTAAGATCCAAACTACATGTGCCAGAATATGGAAAGAAAATTCTATGTAATTACAGAATTTTTCTCTCTGTGGAGACTAAAGAGCCCTCAAGATTTTATGAGACATCTACTTCAGTGAAATTTTTGGGGGGAACTAAGGAACTTTCAATTCAAACCCCATTGAGATTTGTTCATCAGTAGTTGTTAAGCTTCCAATATATTTTGACAATTGGATATCATAATAATTATTGTATTGTATGCACTTGTAGCGGCCTCAACTAGGATATAAAGAAAGTGAGGAAGAGAAGAAATCATTTTGTGTATTTTATTAACTCATTCATTATATGAGGTGACATTGGTTATATCAAGATTGTATAATAGTCTATTCTAAAGTATGGATTATTTTTTCATAAAACAGCATGAGTGTATCATGCCAAAGTAATATGAATGTGAAAGAATATCCATCACAGAATAATGAAGAAAGGATAAAATCATTTTTATCCTTTGAGACACAGAATGCATTCACTCAAGTAGCTGCCAGTGGTAGTCTGATAAAAGAACTAATACCGTACATAGAGTCAGGTTGTAGACATTTGTATTGATGGTAAAAATGGCACTTCAGCCTTGCAAGTGGTATGCTGCAGGCACTACAAAGTATATGGAGAAGTTGACTTTTAAATATATTAGTTCTGCCTGTGGTCTGGATTCTGTCCCACCTTCTTCACTGTGCCATTTTGATCATCCCTAATTTTATCTTTTTGGGCCATAATGAGCCATAGTTTCTGCATTTGTGAAATAAAGGGGTCAGAAAAAAATCTACCCCTAGTTTTAAAATATTATCATATTTTGATAATAAAATATGATTTGAATTAAAGGAGAGGCATAGTTAATTAACTGCAGCTCTGAAGATTGACTACTTCTGCTGATCAGTTTCAAGAGGTCAATTTCTACCTAACAGGAAGCATTATGGAAAATGCTTACAATGATTGTGTAAAAGATGTTTGAGAAGGAAAAAGTGACTCATAGTGTCTCTCACGGCTGGCTATGTGGAGCTAATGGGGAGTATCTGAATCAATTGGCTAACCTTGGCAGTGCTACACTGTGAGGAGGTCATTTAGAAAGCTGTTCCCGGATTAAAGAAGAAAGAAGGAAGGAATCTATGATAAAGAAAGCTGAGTAAGGGAAAAGAAAGCAGAGTGCAAAGTTGTGCATGTGTGTGCACATATGTTCATATGCAGGCAGCCATGTTTCTGTGCACATATGTGTATTCCATGTTCCCATTTAAAAGATAAAGAGATTTAACCAATCTATGGTTCCTTGCTTTCTCAATATTTCTTAGCTGAAGTTTCACATGAATATTCAAAATTGAAAAAAGTTTGACACTTCTTTCTGGTGAGACAGAAATGAAGATAAAAGTTTCCTGTTATGTTCAGATTATTATAAGACTAAAATCCTGGCTTTTAGGAATACAGTTTTAAATTTGTCAGCCATTTAAAAAAGTTATATTTCTGCATTCTTTGTACTACATTAGGCAAGTAAAATATAAACTAACAATAATACTACAGGAAAATATCTTTAAAAAATTATAACCTGTAGCAATGGACCAAATCAGTTAGAAATTTAAGTTCTGGGCAATGAATTGGTCAGAGATACATTGAACTTGAGGTTATGCGAGTAAGTTTGAAGGAAGAGATATAGCGTTTAAGGGTTAATAACATAGATTTTAGAATCAGACAGATATAGTTTGAAATCTCTCCCTATCCCCTCAGCAACTGTTTGACCTTGGGCTATTAAAGTTTTTAAGCCATAATTTTCTGATATGGAAAAAGAAGATTATATTTCCTATCTTCTGGTGTTGTGAAAATTGAAAAAGATTATGTATAGAATGCATTTAACACAATGCCTGGATCAGAGTGTGCGATACATGGTCATCATAAGCATTTAAAAAAGTTACTCTCACATAATAGGTGCTTAAGAAGAAGAAGCATTTGTTTTATTAATATTTTCTATAGTCATGGGTTCAGGAAACAAAAAATGTCATGTTTATTACTGGTATGACTAACTACAACTGCATAAAAACTATTAGTCCCTTTAAAAATCCACCAATGAACACATCATTATGCTTTCCTCTGTAGACTCCGCTGGGAGTAAAGATACATTGCACTTAATGAAGCTGCTAAGAGTTATGGGAAAGGGAAGTTCAATAAGTCACTGGTGGTAAGGCTTTGACAAGGAGCAGGCCTGGGTGGAAGGTGGAAGACTTCAGAGGTAGGAGAAATAGAGATTTAAGAATATGGAAACATCATTGATCACAAAGCACTAGCTCAAGATGGTTCCCCTTCCTTCCCTCTATCCCTCCCTCCCTTCCTTCTTTGCTTCCTTTCTTCCTTCCTTCTCTTTTCCTCCCCTCTCCTCTCTGCCTTTCCCTTCTCTCCCATCCCTTTTCCTTTGCATTCCCTTTACTCCTGTACTCAAGAATTGATTTCATTTAGGAAATGACAAACCAGACTGAGTATGTTTTACGTTAGGCTAGGCATTTTTGAGATATATGTGCACTTTCACCTGCTTTCTGTGAAACTTCAGGTTTCTCTGAGATGCTTCTAGAGAGTCACATGTAATTTAAAAATATTTTATATTTATTTTAAAAGCTGCAACCCAAACCAAACAAAAGCAGAAGCAAAAACAAACCCCCAAGACCCAATAACAAGCACTGATACGCGATAGTTGCCAATTTTCAGCACTTTAGAGGCGATTAAGCACCCATGTGCACTGGGTTTAACTGGCTTTCATGCAGATTTCAGTCTGTGGCTCTTTCTGTTTATTTATGCATATATGTGACCTTTCTACAAATGTGTAATTGATTAGGAAGAAGGGGGTTTTGCTCTGGTCTTTCTTTGAATTCAAATCTGCACGTCTACTCATGTAAAATTATACAAGTGAGTTCACTAGTTCAGCACATGTGTACTGTGTTCAGCTAAATGCCAGGCAAAGCTCAGGCACATCTGCTCAGCTCATGCTCTTATCATGGCTTATTAGACAATTGTGCAATAAGGAGTGAACTCTACACATTGTATCATGACCATATTGTACTAAAGGTAGTGTCAGATGTTAATAGCCTAAATTAAATACACTCATAAGTGTAATTGTTAAAATTGAGGTGAATTAATTGCTATTCAAACCAGAATCTGATGGCTAATTAAAAACAGGAAGTTTCAAAAGAAAATAAAATTTCATGGTAGATATCATAAAAATGATCAGGATCAGATGACACAAGCCAAGTTATATGGTGCTCTCTACACAAAGTCCTCGTTGTGTTTGTGAAATTAAAATTTGCAAAATTCTTTTTTTCTCTGAATCCTGACAAATTCTGAGGTTTTGAAATAAAATCTTGACCTTGAATATACATCTCTCAGCATCTGTTAGTACAAGTTGAGCCACTCAATGTTCTCGAAAACGTATGCTTAAAAATGTAAATGTAAATGTCAATAGTGCCATTTGAAGCTATCATGCTGTAAGTAAGGAAAAAGCACAAGATATCAGGAAAATACTCATTCAACCCCATGTTATTGATTATGCAACAGTCATGGTAGATGAGCAAGCAATGAACATGAACTTATTGCCATTATTTTAAAATTCTTTATGAAAAGAACATTAAGAAGCTGCTCATGAAGAATTGTTTATTTTAAAAAGTGAAGCTTTTGCAATTGAACACTTGCAAGTTGTAAATACTGTGCATTACACCAATTTGTTGGTTTTTATAAGAATGGGCCATATAAGTAAACATATAGAATATATACTACCGGTTCAAACCATTTAAGGACATACAATAGGAAAAATGCTTAAACTTTATGCTAATTTTAAAAAAATGCCATCAAATAAGTTGTCAAGAATGTATGGGTGTTGAAATTAGGATTGAGAAAGTAATGACTGGAAAAACTATTAGAGCTGTGATTCATGTAAGAGCAGTTGCCAAAATGAGTTTAAATAATTGTGGTATGTTCTGTAGACAAGTACTCCCTATTAAGAAGATTAATGAGCATCTTTCAAAACAGTGTTTGGGTTTGTGACAGGAATTGCCAATTCTTTAAGTTAGACTTTTTAGAATGCAGAATTTTTAGCATTATTTGTGGCTATATAGATGATGAATTCCAATATTCACTTTTCAATTGAGGACAGTTGGTTCTGCCAAGGCGAATTCGTGACACAAATCTTTCAAATGCAGTAAGATTTGAAGATGAAGACTGAAAATGAAGATAAGATTAAAGATGAAGAAATCTTTTCTTTTTTCCTCCCGATAGTACCACCATTAACAAAACCTCTTTTAAAACATGGTTGTACTTGCTTTCGTCTCTTGCTGACATTTTTAATAACCTGAAGGGACTCAATATGACAATGTTAGCCTGCCATGTTAATCTCGTTTACAGCTGCACATAAAGTTTTAGCAAAAAAATCAAAACAAACTTTGGATTCAATATGCAAAATAAATTAAATATGATTCTTATGAAACTCTGAGTGAATATATATATATATATATATATATATAAAACAGAGATGGGTATTGAGATAATAAGATTCTTTAATGATATTAAATATTTCCAGATATGCATATCTTATATATAGGCATATATATTTATATATATTAATAAAGATTTAGATTTATTGAGAAAACTTTTCATCAAATATAATTCTGAGATACTGATAGTTATTCAAATTGCAAATAAATTTTGTGCTACTCTTCTTCCAAGTTTCTGGATGTGTTTAAATGAAGACTTCTGAGATTGCAAAGTGAAATGTTAAAAAACTTAACAAGTCATCTGTGTAAATCAGGATTTTCTCTATCCTATACAAATGAAACAAATGCAGAAATAAATTGAATATTTATGTTGAAATCAGATTACAACCATCAGTTATAGCACCTGGTTTCAAAGTTTCATTTACAGTCTAATAATTTTATTTATTGACTTTTTGAGTAAATGTTATGAATTTAAAATTGTAGACGCTTACTGAAACATACACTTGTTTATTTTTTAGTTTTAATTTTAATTTATTCATTTATTTTTGAGACAAGGCCTTGCTCTTTTGCCTAGGCTGGAGTGCAGTGGCACAATCAGGGCCCACTGTAGCCTCAACCTTCCAGGCTCAAGAGATCCTCCTGCCTCAGCCTTCCGAGTAGCTAGGACTACAGGTGTGCACCACCATGCCCAGCTAATTAAAAAACAAAAAACAAAACACCTATTTTTTTTTTTTTGTGGACGTGGGGTCTCATGATGTTCCCCAGGCAGGTCTTGAACTCCTGAGCTCAACAGATCCTCCTATCTTGGCCTCCCAAAGTATTAGGATTACAGGTGTGAGCCCCCGTGTCCAGCCACGTATATTTTTTATATTAGAGCATCTGCTCAAGATTTTATTTTATTTCTTTTTTTTCCTTTCACTTTTATAATTATGCTATCTTTCATTGGTATTCATTGAACATCTCTTATGTACAAACAATGTTCTAGGTTCTAGGGATTTAAGGATGAACAAACCAGACAAGGCCCCTGATTGTATGAAGCCTGTATTCCTTTAGTAACAAAATAAAATTGTTAAATTTTAAAAATGATATAGTTTTGTTTTTACAACATGGTGGTTCTATCCTGAATCTGCAAATTCTTCTTTTCCTGGAGATTCTTGGCAATGGAGCAGACCTTCTGGAGAAACTTGGAATGAGCAATGAGCAGACTTTAGAATTAAGGCAGAGAGTGCATGGAATGTATTTGGTTCAGAGTCAGTTGTTCAGAACCTAAGCTTGAAAGTTGGGATTTATTGTGTGGGGACAGAAGAAAAAGTGCAAAAACAAAAAGAAACAACAACAGTAAAAAAGCCCACAGCACATGTAATAGCTATAGTTCATAGTAGTATAAAAGTTCTAAACGTAAAAATCAACCAACAAATATTTATTAACCACCAGCATCTTCCAAGGGATTCCATGAGAGATAAGTAAGAAATATTGGATATTGTCTTAATCCTTAAGAAGTTTGACAACTAACTCTGAAACAAAATTGGCCAATTAACCAGACACAAACAGATGGAAGCAATCTGTAAAGTGCCATTTAGAATCTATAGATAGATTTAAAGTGAGACAAGGTAAAGCAAAGAATTAAACTTTGTGTTTTTTTGTCCTATTTTTGGAGCAAAAATTCAAGAAAGGAGTGCCAAAGAAGTATCAACATACTATGAAGGAGTCCAGGAACACGGCTAAGGAGGGATGTAGTCAGAGATTACTGTACAACATAGAATATGATAGAGCCGTAAAATAATGAAAGTGTGTGTGTGTGTGTGTGTGTGTGTGTGTGTGTACCAGCAAAATTTCTCTGGTCATACAAGTAAAGATTACAAAACTCTAGGATAGGGATTAGCAAATTTTTCTTGTAGGAGTCCTATAGTAAATATTTTAAGCCAAGCTTGTTTAACCCGCGGCCCACAGGTTGCATGAAGCCCAGGACAGCTTTGAATGCAGCCCAACATAAATTCATAAACTTTCTTAAAACATATGAGTTTTTTGTAATTTTTTAAAGCTCATTAGCTATCATTAGAGTATGTTATGTGTGGCCCAAGACAATTCTTCTTCTTCTTATGTGGCCCAGGGAAGCCAAAAGATTTATTGGCAACAAAAGCCAAAATTGACAAATGGGATCTAATTAAACTCAAGAGCTTCTGCACAGCAAAAGAAACTACCATCAGAGTGAACAGGCAACCTACAAAATGGGAGAAAATTTTCGCAACCTACTCATCTGACAAAGGGCTAATATCCAGAATCTACAATGAACTCAAACAAATTTACAAGAAAAAAACAAACAACCCCATCAAAAAGTGGGCGAAGGACATGAACAGACACTTCTCAAAAGAAGACATTTATGCAGCCAAAAAACACACGAAAAAATGCTCACCATCACTGGCCATCAAAGAAATGCAAATCAAAACCACAATGAGATACCATCTCACACCAGTTAGAATGGCAATCATTAAAAAGTCAGGAAACAACAGGTGCTGGAGAGGATGTGGAGAAATAGGAACACTTTTACACTGTTGGTGGGACTGTAAACTAGTTCAACCCTTGTGGAAGTCAGTGTGGCGATTCCTCAGGGATCTAGAACTAGAAATTCCATTCGACCCAGCCATCCCATTACTGGGTATATACCCAAAGGACTATAAATCATGCTGCTATAAAGACACATGCACACGTATGTTTATTGCCGCATTATTCACAATAGCAAAGACTTGGAACCAACCCAAATGTCCAACAATGATAGACTGGATTAAGAAAATGTGGCACATATACACCATGGAATACTATGCAGCCATAAAAAATGATGAGTTCATGTCCTTTGTAGGGACATGGATGAAATTGGAAATCATCATTCTCAGTAAACTATCGCAAGAACAAAAAACCAAACACCGCATATTCTCACTCATAGGTGGGAATTGAACAATGAGAACACATGGACACAGGAAGGGGAACATCACACTTCGGGGACTGTTGTGGGGTGGGGGGAGGGGGGAGGGATAGCATTGAGAGATATACCTAATGCTAGATGACGAGTTGGTGGGTGCAGTGCACTAGCATGGCACATGTATACATATGTAACTTACCTGCACATTGCGCACATGTACCATAAAACCTAAAGTATAATAATAATAATAATAATAATAATAAAAAAAGATAAAAAAATAAATAAAATAAAATAAAATACAACCCCCCCCCAAAAAAAAGACAGCTATAATATTGTTTTATTGATGTAAAGGATGTGTAGCTCACAATTTAAAAATTATGATAAAATACACAATACTGTTTAATGTAAATTTTATAAATCCAGTTTATTCTTATACAATGTTTTTATTAATTTTTGCCAAGTCCTTGTACCTATAGCAACCAATCTATGGTTGCAATTGATGAATAAATGCAGTCCTAACATAAAAAAAAAAAAAAAAAGATTGGACACCCCTGTTTTAGGCTTTGTGGGCCATGTGGATTCTGTTGCAACTACTCAATTCTGCCTTTGAAGCACAAAGGCAGCCACAGACAGTATGTACATAAATGGCTGTAGCTGTGTTTCAATATAATTTTATTTACAAAATCAAGCAGCAGGCTAGATTTGGCTCACAAACGATGAATTGCCAACTGATGTTCCAGGAGATGCCTCAGATGTGGATATTCCCAACACGTTGCAGGACATCTGTGTGAGTGTACAGGGTTGCCATGAGAGCTGGTAGAGCACTAGAAGACAGGGACTAAGACAGAGAGACCATTGTTTTTGGGGGAATGGTGATTGAAAATTAATGGCTGGGTCCAACGTGCAACCCCCACAACACCAGAGTATGTTTCAGGCAATAGTACCCAAAAGACCAGAGCGAGCAGCTAGTCGGTGCAAAAGGTCCCAAGGATACCAGTGAGGTCTCCTTCAGGTACTGAGCTTTGAAATCATGTAAGCTTGGTCACCTCTGTGTTGTCCATACCTGCTGCTATGACAAAATACCATGAAAATGGCTAATTTGTAAAAAAATAGAAGTGCATTGCTTACAGTTTTGGAGGGTGGGAGTTCAAAATCAAGGTGGCAGCAGATCTGGTGTTTGGTGAGGGCCCAGTCTGAGCTTGAAGATGGCACTTGAACGCTGTCCCCTCACATGGTGGAAGACAGAAAGGCAAAAGGAGTAACACTGTGAAGTTTCTTTTATAATGGCATTAATCCCATTCATGAGGGTGGAGCCCTTACGACTTAATCACCTCCTAAAGGCCCCACCTCTTAGTACTATCACATTGGCAATTGATTATTAATATATATGTTTTAGGGGACACATGCAGACCATAGCAGCTTTCTTGGCCACTGTACACCCAGGCATCATCCTGCAGAGAAGCAGAGGAAGAGGAGGTTATCTAAAAAACTCAGCATTTACTAAACAGACCTTTAAGCTACCCAGATGGTAACAGATTGCATTACATTTAGCTGTCTACCCCTTGCTACCCAGGAGGGAGAGGGTAATGGAGAGAGGTTGGTAGCTTATGGGAAAGTTGATGTAAGTAATAGAAAAATAAATAATCTATTCTCTTTGTGTGTCTGTGTGTAGTATGAGTGAATTGTTATCTTACTAGTGGTATCTTAGTGTTAGAAAGTTCTATTCCTTTTGATACACATGGCCACGTTGATTCTTACCCTACTCTCACTCCCAACCCGTATTTTAATACTCCTGGAGGAAGGGCATGAAAGGGGGAAGAGGATCAGAAATATCTTTTACTCATTTCTACCAGCTAACAATACCTTGATGAGGTACTAAATACCAAAAACTTTCTAAAGTTTTTGTAAAACTGAAAACAGAAATTTTTTAGTATTACAGATAGTTTCTTTTTCGTATTTCAAATACAAAATTCGAATGTGTAACACAATAAAAAAAGCACACATGCATCCTTTGACTCTGATTTTGATACTTACCTCTAGGAGATACTTAGCTCTTCCTCCCCCACCAACTATTCCCTAACATTTTCATTTACTCACCCCTACCTCAGCTAGTTAAGAATCACTGATTCATCCATAAGCTATTCAATTAAGGGCCAGTGATACTGCATAGTAAAAATAAAAGACCTTTTCTAGAAAACATACTTCTATTTTAAATAGATCATTGTTTTTGGACATAGTTTAATCCCTGTTATGGGTTGAATTATTTGTCCACCGAAATGTTGAAGTTCTAACCTGAAGTATCTCTAAATATGACATATGGAAATAGGGTCTTTGCAGATGACCAAATTAAGTTGATATCATGAGGGTGGGTCCTAATCCAATATGACTAGCGTCCTTATTAAAAAGATGCAGAGATAGATTGGTACAGAGGGAAGACAATGTGAAGATGCACAATGTGAAAACACCATCTATGGGCCAAGAAATGCCTGACACCATCAGAAGCCAGGAGAGCATCAGAAGCTAGGAGACCAACATAGAACAGATTCTCCCTCACAGCCCTCTGAAGGAACCAATCCTGCTGACAACTAGATTTTAGACTTCTAGACTCCACAAATGGGAGACAATACACTTCTGTTTTGTGTTTCATTTTGTTTTTCACCAGGCTGGAGTGCAGTGGTGCGATCTCAGCTCACTGCAACCTCTGCCTCCCAGGTTCAAGCGATTCCCCTGCCTCAGCCTCCTAAGTAGCTGGGACTACAGGTGTGCACCACCACATCTAGATAATTTTTTGTGTTTTTAGAGATGGGGTTTCACCATGTTGGCCAGGATGGTCTTGATCTCCTGACGTTGTGATCTGCCCATCTCAGCCTCCCAAAGTGCTGGGATTACAGGCTTGAGCCACCGCGCCCAGCCCACTTCTGTTTTTTAAGCTACCCAGTTTATGGCATTTTGTTATGGCAGCCCCAGGAAATGAATGTAACTTTAATTCAATGTTTTCATTCGAAAGTGTAAGAGCCAAGGCTTCCACTGAGCATGTATGACTAAGCTTTCAACCTAAGTCGCCCTGTAATTCTTAGCCCGTGCCAAACATCTTATTGAACATACTGAACTAATTCTACATATTTCTACCCACCTCTGGATAAAAGTTCATTTTGAATGGCAGTCATACGCAAGTATATATAAATCACGATTGAAAAGTATCATCAAGTGGCTCCTGCTGTTTTTCAGGGCAAGACCCCGGTCATGGATCTGGCTTTCCTCTGCTGACCCCAAAACCTTGGACACATGCCTCAAGGCAATGAAGGGAGCTCCCAACCCTGATATTTTCCACTTCTATTAAATTCTTAGCATTTCTTCCCTGAAGCCATAAGATAAAGGTTGTGTCTTCAGAGCAAAAGAGAAATTCAGAGTGGGTAATTATCCTGTTAATTTTAAGGGTATAATTTTAGGCTCTGAGTTGGATAGTTTTTATTGGAATGATCCAGTTTGGCTGGGTAGAGAAAGCCAAAGAAAACACAAGTGTGACAGACTTTCATTTGGTTCCAAATCTGTGGCTTCTGCCCTTTCAGAGAGTTGTTTGAGCTTTGAGGATGAATTCCCTCTGTTGCCAGGTATTCCATTAGTGTACAGAATATTTTTGTGCTATTCTTTAGCACGCATGCATGGTATTGTGTAAGCTGTACCATAGGGAACAAGGCATGATTAAAAACATTTGTGGCTCATCGTTAAATATAGAAATCATTATAATTGGATTAATTTAGGAAATACACAGTGATGCCTGAGTTTCCCCTTGAGAGCCAAATGTACATTAAGAGCTAAAATGTTCAAAAAGTACAGAGTTGACTTTCTCTCATATAAAAAATATGGATTCATAATTCAGACTTCCTTAATCCCAGCCTGTGCTAAAGAAAGCATAACAGCTATATGCCATGTTGGGTGATAATTTTACTTGAGTCAAATCCATCTTCTCTCAAACCTGTGAATATGGATTTCTGCAGGCAGATCTAGCACTGAAAATTTGGTCCTAGAGGTACAACTGGACTTTTGAAAATGCCACTGGAAGCAGTTACATCAATCCTAGTAGAAGAAAGGAGAGTAGCTGATGCAGGAAATATAAGTGATGGAATAGTCATACAACAAAATACTTTCAACATATCTTTTGTATTGTAATGTTACCCATGACATGCCTATCAGTAATATTGTCAGAGGCTGTAATTGAAAAGATATATTAATTATTATCAGTCACCTCCAGCACTCTTGCAGCTGGTGGAGTGATGCCTTCGTAAAATGATGACATAGATGTTGACTGGTGTGCAGGAGACTGCAGAGATAAAATTTTTTGCAGTAGGTTAAGATACTTTGGATGGGTTGGATTTCATTTTAGGACCATTTTAAAATTGCTGGACAGAAAAACTGCTGGAGATGAAATGTCCAGCTTCCTCTCTCTCCCTCCTACCCCCATTTCAATCTGCTTTGGGAAAAGAAAAATGAAGAATACATTTGCTAAGAAGCGTGGGGTCCTGGGCAGGAGAACTGGTGTGGGTTTTAGCTCTTCAACTGGGTTCCCTCGTCAGTGTGGCTTTCTCTCGGCCTCCTGCCCATTCCCGCATTCTGCACGGCAGAACAAAACAAGTTGTGATCAATTAAGGCAGCTCTGAGCCTGCCCCTTGTTTTCACCATCACTTCCCTTACAAGCTGCAATTTTGTAGACACAGGGAGTGGGTTGTAAAAGAAAGTAGTAGATTCCCAACAAGTTGGAAAAGGCTTTTTAATATTCAGCTTTTGTTTGTAATTGCAATTGGGGAAATATGTACAGAATAAAACTTGGCTATTTTCAACTTCATTCTTTTCCCAATAATTTGAGATAGTCCCCAGAATTACAAAAACCTCTCTTGTAGCCCCTGTCTTAGGTAAGAGTCTATTTGGCACAGGTAGGAGGCAGAATAATTCTTTTAAATCAGCAGCAACATGGTGACACCAATGTTACTCTGAACATCTCACTAGATTATTTGAAATGGTTCTAGCTGGATGAGGTAGAAAGTGGAAAAGTGCTGAGAGGAGGAATCTGCACCAAGGAATGGAGGCAACATTTGGAAAAAGTTTGTAATTTTTCTTTAGAAGATTCTATTTAGGTGTATGTGGATTTTCCTGGAACCACATTTATGTCATTCTGATTACTCCCGACAATTTTCAATCATTGAAAACTCAGATAAGTGTTCACTTTTCTTATATGAAACAAGGCTGGAAGTAAAAAAAAAAAAAAAAAGCAACTAAGAGTTGGCTCAGGACTAGCTCTTGATGAAGCTCTGATCTTGGTCAAATGTTGTCTAATTTCCTATTCATGGCATTTTTTGATGTTGTCAAAATTTCTAGCTTAGGTTGTTCAGGATATTATATCATCAAAATTTGATCTCCATTATTTCAAGCCTTTGGTAGTTATCTATGAGAATTACACTTTAAAAATTACAGATTCATTTATTTGAGGACATTGTTTTCATACTGAAGTCTTATGAGCACACGTTGGAAATTCACAGCCATCTCAGTTATCATTTGCGTGTCTCGTTATCTGTGCCTAAAGGTACTATTATTCTTCTTGCACGTCTTTCTTTTTTCTTTGTCTTTCTCATTTTACCCACGCTCACGCACAAGCACATATGGAGACATGGAACACAGGGAGAATGTTCCGTGTGTTCACGTGGAACACGATTGGAATGTTCTGCTGATTTTTGCCTATAAATTTGAAAATGTTTTCTTCCTTGCCCAGCTAGCTGCAAAATGCTTTGGTGCTAAAATTGATTATTAACACCGGAAAAAAGACAGTGAGATTTTCCCAAGTATTTCATACTGGGAAATTTTTTTGGTAAAGTTGTTAAATTTCCTAGTGAGATCTGTTCAGTGTCATTAAAAATATTAATCCACTACAATCTTTCATGTCTTCCAAAGGAATTTAAAAAGTAATTCTGTTCTTAAAACCTCAGAACATTGAATGTTATAACTCTTATTTAAATCTTCACTGTAAGACTCAAGGAACTGAAAAATTAAGTTGCCTAAGCTATTTTTAAAAATCTCACCTCCCTATGCGAATACTTCTTTTTTTCCATAATACTCTTGCCTTTTATGGACTAATTTCTGACAATATACAATTTTCCTTTAGTGTATGTAAAATACCATTTGAAGAATTTGGAGCAGTCAGACTTAGCTGATTATAAGGATTCCTGCATACTTCACCCTCAGCACAGGGCTTTAGACTGCCACTGACTTTCCATCTTCAAATTACATTATGGCAATTCAGAGGGGCCAAGAGGGAGTATAGCATAATGGTTAACAAAATGGATTTTGAGGTTTGAAAGACTGATTTAGAAACGCTGGTCAATTCATTTTAGGCAAATTACTTAATGTCTCTCTTCCTTCATTATGCCATCTATAAAAATGAAGATAATGATAGTATCAATCTCATTGCCATGAGGATTGAGATATTATAAGGAAAGTATATCAGACATAATAAATACTCATTAAATGTAAGACATTAATAAAATGTTGGTTTATCACTAAAAAGGTGCCAGAGATTCTGTCCAAAAATAACAGGGTTTTTTTGTTGCTGTTGTTGTTGGACATGTCATTTTACTTTACTTTCCAAGTTTAGTCTTTATTTTTGATATAGGTGTTTTTTACTTGAAATGTGGAAATCACAATTTATCACAGCATGTGCACAAAGCTAATGGGTTTAAAAGGGACCTGAGAGGTCTCTAAGGGAAGGTACATAGGCATGTTGCATGTATGGTTTGTGTATGTGTGTGTGTGTGTGTGTGTGTATATGTGTGTGGCGGTCTTGCTCTGCTGCCCAGGCTGGAGTGCAGTGGTGTGATCTCGGCTCACTGCAACCTCCGCCTCCCGGGTTCAAGTGATTCTCCTGCCTCAACCTTTCCAGTAGTTGGGATTACAGGTGCACGCCACCAAGCCTGGCTAATTTTTGTAATTTTAGTAGAAACGGGATTTCACCATGTTGGTCGGGCTGGTCTCAAACTCCTGACCTCTAGTGATCTGCCTGCCTCGGCCTCCCAAATTGCTGGGATTATAGGTGTGAGCCACCGCGCCTGGTCGTTTTTGTTTTTTTATTTGCAGATTTTGAATTCAAATCCTACCATTAACAACTTTTGAGCCCGTTTTGGCTCATGAGTCTGCAATAGGCCATCTTGCTGTCAATGGAAGGGAGTTCTAGGGAAGTGGAAGGCACGCTGGGATTAGATTCAAATTCTAACTAGTTACCCTAAATAAGGGTTTTTTTTTGAATGAGTAATTTAACCTCTTGTACTCCAGTTATTATACATATAGATTGGGTAATAATGCAGTACTCCATGGTGTTGTTAGAATTAAGTGAGACGGTACATGTAAAATTGGTCGAAACCATATTTGCTAACATTAAGAACTTAATATTAGTTAAAGCTAAGAAAAAAAGGTGTGCTTAGTTTTGTATACATACTTTGCAACTCTCCTTTTTTGGCGCTCAGACTTACTGGTATCATTGTGGATACGGACTTGCTTTGGATAAAGGATATACATATTTGAAGTTTCTACTCAGATAGTTCTTATGTTAAGATTCTCTGCAGCTCATTCTGCCATTGTCAGCCTGCAGATCTGTCTGGAAGATGTGGAGAATTTTAACCAGTAGGAATTGCTCTATCATGCTGGATAGATTAAAGCACAATTAATTTAATTTAACAAATTTTATCAAATCTATAGTGTCTTTGATTATAAAAAGATTTTTAAAAGACATCCAGATTTCAGAAAATGTACATTATAGACTTGAAGAAATATGGTAAATATCAATCTTCCAAGTGTTCATTCTCTTAGGGGGCTGAATATGCTTTGTGATTCAAGTTCCCTCTTCCCTCCTCATCACCAGCCTAATGGGCTGATTGGCATTTACAAGGATGAGAAGGCTTAGGGAACAAGCTTTGACAAATATATTTGGATGCCTTCCTTGGCAGAGCCAAAAAATTCACAACCTTTCAAAGACAGCTAGTCTAATGCTACATTAGAATAATTTTATTTTTTAAAAGACAGTGTAATAATCTCTTTTATTAAGTATAACTGAATGTAGCTATTTTATTGGGTTGGAGAATAGAATATAACTTATAATAATTGATGTTATACATTTGATAAAAATAAACATGTTTATGTAGAAAATATTTGTGATTATGATGAGCTATCTGTGTAGTTATTTGGAGTGTTTTATGACTATTAAAATCTATTCTTTATTATAATTTTAGAAAACAACAGAATGATTTAACATATCTGTTATCTCACAGCCAATCTCAAAAATTATGGGAGTACATGTATTTTTAATACATGGATCATATGGATGAAAAATGCATACATAGTTTATAGGAAATCCGGGTCTTTGGATGAAAAATGCATAGTTTATAGGAAATCTGAGTCTTTGGTTTCGCCATTGCTTATTGGTTTCAGATCCATGGTTCTTAGTTTGTGGAGTTCCTTTTCATTCTTGGTGGAAATCTGAGCTGTGAATGATTTTGCTCTCAAAATTCTCCATTTAATCCCATGTAATTTGCTGCCTATATCTATAACTTTAAGGTGGCCAATGGACCTGACATATTGGCTTCACTCTGGAAAACAAATACATACAGAATTTAAAATTTTTTTGTGGAATTATAAACTAATTTATTAAAAATGACTATAAGGGATAATATATAACAATATCATCCCTATAATATAGGTATATCATATAATGATATTATTCTTATTATATAGGGATATTATATATCAGAAACATATATAATATTATACCTCAAAAATTTAACACCTACTTTTAGAAAAATAAAATATTAACAGCACTCTGATTAGATGCATCCTGTAAGATGGGTATTAAGGTTTGATATAGTAAGCCTAGTCTAGGCTTCAAGTCAGAGAGATCTAGTAAAAAAATCCTAGTTCTGCTGTGAATTAGCTATGATCTTAGACAAGTCACTTGACCTTTCTGAGTTTCAGTTTTCTTATGCATAAAAAACTGGTAAATACCTTTCTTATGTGTTGAGAACTTGGTGGAGGTACGTGAAAACAGTTAACTCCATGTCTCAGATATACTAAGCACTCAAAATTGTTTTTGCTTCATTCTTTCTGAAAATCAGTATTGTGCATTGATTATTGTTAAGAGAATGTATTAATACATGCAATGCATACAATATGATTCTGTGATCAAGAACACCAAACAGCAATCCTGTGTACATATGGGCAAGGGGCTTCAGTGCCTCCCCCTGTGTTCCATGTCTCCATTGGCAGGACCGAAGAGGACACCCAGGTGCCTGCCCATTTCTCAACTCTTCATTGCTCCTGCCTCACCACCTCTATGGGAGACCCACAGATCAATCTATGTTATACTTTTTATTTCTGTTTCTGTTTATCTCCATAAAAAGCCCCAGAAACCCATGCCGTTCTTCATCTGCTGCACTCTAATTGCCTTACATCAGTTCAGAATATCCTGACATAGGACCCTCTGGAAATCGTGGGCAATTGTTTACAAAATCCTCTGTATAGTCAGCACCTTCTCCGAACAATTGCCTCACCTTCTTGCTCTAACTGGAAACCTGGCTCTGAACACTGCTACCTCTGCAGCCCTCTCCATTGGGTGCTGTTTCCACTCTACTTAGCTATCTGCGTTAGAAGTATGGTAGGGGTCCATCTTGTTCCTTGTTACTGTTTCTAATTCATTTTCTCACCTTTCTCCATAAATCGTCTTAGCTTTGAATCTCCAGTTATTTACCTTTTACCACCATCCTCCTTGTTGTAATCACCTACTAATCTCTGGGTCACTCCTCTTCCTTACTTGAAGGGCTCATTGCATCTCAATCTAATACTGTCATAACTCTTGGTGATTTTAGTATTCTCATAGGTGATCCTTCCTATATGACAGCCTCTCAGTTCCTTGACCTCTGCCGCCAGTGATAATGTTTCCTATCAGACTGCCGCCACTCACTCACTCTCAGGGTCACACCTTAAACCTTCTCATTACCAGAAGTCTCTCCATTACCACAGTTGCATGCATCCTATACAATGACCAGCACCTCTTATTTTTGTTTTTCAGCTTGATTTCAATGATATTTAAGTCCTGCTGGAAACTATGTTCATGGGTTCTCCTGTTTTCATTGTCCTTTGCACATATCATGTTTTCACTTCTCTCCTCAGACAGCTAAGATTTTATGTTTAGTCAATAACATCCTCTCCTACCATTCATTTTCAATGTTCTCATTTAATTGTGAAAGAGTTGGTCTGGTAGAATTGGGGAGATGTCTCACATCCACCTTTGAAAAAGTTATCCAGCACTGAGGAGTATAGTTAGCCGACAGCCTCCGGCTTTTAACACCTTTGAGTCTGCTGTTAAATCCTTGGAGTGGTCCCAGCTGATGACCAAGAAAGACCCTGGCACTGAAATGTAGCCAATGCCAGCCAATGGCTACATCTCCAATGGGTTTCCTGATCCAGGGGTGGTGTTTGTCAGTCGGCGTTACTGTCTGCTGGCTTCCTCCCCTTTCATTTTGGAGGCATACCTCTCCAATAAGTCTTTGATATTCCACATTCCAACTCAATAGCTGGCACAGCTGGCAAAAGAACAACCTTGTCTATTTCATACCTACGTCTGTGCATTGCTGTCTGGTCTCACTTTAAATTTATCAATTAGATTAAGTGGGCCCTTTGTGCTGCCAGACAATCATACTAAATTGTTTTCAGTCCATTTACTACCTGACTTTCATAGAACATTATTTTATATCTTTTAGTTTTTCCCTCATTATCTATATAATAATAACTCTCAAATTTGTATCTCTAGGCCAGATCTCATGCCTAAACTTGACTCTTTCTTCTAATGGTCCTCCCACCATCCTTATTGGAATGTTTAACGAGTACCTTCAATAAGCCCCAAATGAGCTGTTTTCCTCCACCGTCCTGCTCCAAACCTGCTGCTCTTCTAGTATTCCCAAACTCAGTTAATAGCAACTTCATTATTCCAATTGATTAAGCCAAAAACATTGTCATCATTCTTGAAGCTTTACTTTTTCTTATAATTCACATTTGAGCTATTAGCAAATTCTGTGGCTTTAACTTTAAAATATATCCTGAATCTAACCACTTCTCACTATATCTTTTGCTATCATTATATGCTGCTACATCTTCTCTTGCCTGGATTGTTGCAAGTGTCTTTTAACTGGTCTCCCCACTCAGTCCTTGTCCCCATGGTCTACTGTTGGCACAGAAGCCATAGTGCCACTGTAGAAGTATAAAAACCAAGTTCAATGGTGACATTCTTTTTTTTTATTTTTTTATTTTTATTTTTTTAATTTTTTTTCTTTTATTATTATTATTATTATTATTATTATACTTTAGGTTTTATGGTACATGTGCGCAATGTGCAGGTAAGTTACATATGTATACATGTGCCATGCTGGTGCGCTGCACCCACCAACTCGTCATCTAGCATTAGGTATATCTCCCAATGCTATCCCTCCCCCCTGCCCCCACCCCACAACAGTCCCCGAAGTGTGATGTTCCCCTTCCTGTGTCCATGTGTTCTCATTGTTCAATTCCCACCTATGAGTGAGAATATGCGGTGTTTGGTTTTTTGTTCTTGCGATAGTTTACTGAGAATGATGATTTCCAATTTCATCCATGTCCCTACAAAGGACATGAACTCATCATTTTTTATGGCTGCATAGTATTCCATGGTGTATATGTGCCACATTTTCTTAATCCAGTCTATCATTGTTGGACATTTGGGTTGGTTCCAAGTCTTTGCTATTGTGAATAATGCGGCAATAAACATACGTGTGCATGTGTCTTTATAGCAGCATGATTTATAGTCCTTTGGGTATATACCCAGTAATGGGATGGCTGGGTCGAATGGAATTTCTAGTTCTAGATCCCTGAGGAATCGCCACACTGACTTCCACAAGGGTTGAACTAGTTTACAGTCCCACCAACAGTGTAAAAGTGTTCCTATTTCTCCACATCCTCTCCAGCACCTGTTGTTTCCTGACTTTTTAATGATTGCCATTCTAACTGGTGTGAGATGGTATCTCATTGTGGTTTTGATTTGCATTTCTCTGATGGCCAGTGATGGTGAGCATTTTTTCATGTGTTTTTTGGCTGCATAAATGTCTTCTTTTGAGAAGTGTCTGTTCATGTCCTTCGCCCACTTTTTGATGGGGTTGTTTGTTTTTTTCTTGTAAATTTGTTTGAGTTCATTGTAGATTCTGGATATTAGCCCTTTGTCAGATGAGTAGGTTGCAAAAATTTTCTCCCATTTTGTAGGTTGCCTGTTCACTCTGATGGTAGTTTCTTTTGCTGTGCAGAAGCTCTTGAGTTTAATTAGATCCCATTTGTCAATTTTGGCTTTTGTTGCCATTGCTTTTGGTGTTTTAGACATGAAGTCCTTGCCCATGGTGACATTCTTGCGCTCAAATCTCTTCAGTGGCTCCCACTCATAATAAAAATGTATAAAAGCCAAAGTCCTCAAAATTGTAAGAGTTTGACATGACAGGAGCACCTGTTACCTGTCTGGCCACTTTCCTTTTGCTTTCTTTACTCTTGCACAAAGTCTTTTTGCTGTTCCTTGAACACCTTAGGAATTTTTTCACTTCACAGTCTTTGCTTCTGCCTGGAATTCTCTTCCTCCAGATATTTATAATTCTCACTCTTGAACTATCTTCAGATTGTTGCTAAAATGCATAACCTTGCTCTCCACCCTATTTCAAATTAATTGCCCACTCCTGCAATATTCCATATTCCCTTTTCCTGCCTCATTTTACTACATAGGACTTATCAGCATCCTGCACACCCTCTATTTTACTTATGTATTTTATTTCTTGTCTTCCTCACTAGACCATAAGCTCAATAAGAAAAGGAAGTTTTTCTTGTTTTCTTTACTTCTCATTTCCAGTTTACAGCACAAAGATGACATATAGTAGGTACTCAAAAACATTTGCAGAGTGTTAAGGAATAATAAATTATATGTTCATTATAGGTTTTGCACATCTTGTTCATGGTTCTAGGGACTAGAAAAGAAATGGATATCTAGTTTATGCCCTTGACCTTTTTGTTACCTAGTCGAACAATTTTTACTGCCTGTGCATACACAAATGAATTAATCTTTTAGTATAGCCTCTGCTAACATAGGTTAGAAAGTCATCAGTGTGTTAGAAATACAGACATTTGTCAAATTCTAATACCACAAAGTGGCACTTGTTCTTTGGTGTCATGCCTTTTAGAGCTCAGTAATGTTTAATTCAAACTTTAATTTATATGTTTTTTCATGATGATTTAATAGCTTCATGAGGGTAATTCTCATTTTCAACACAATAACATAACAGTCTGGTTGAAATCAAAACTGTGTTACTTAATCTAGACCAAGCGATATTGCAGGCATCCAGCTTCTTGAGTATTTGAGTTAATTAAAATGATTTTCTCTAGTAGCAACTCTGATTAAGGCAGAAGGTCTAAATAATTAGCTTTTGGCATGGAAGTTTAAACAGAAAACAATTCATGAAATTCCTTATTGCCCGATTACCATTTATATAATTATGACTTCTCAACATTTATCTCTAGCGCAGATCTCTATCAGTGCCTGACTCAGATTCATATACTCCTCTAACTACTTCATACTTCCATCCAGTTGTCCCTTGGCATCTCAAACACATAACCTACGTGTCAATGAATGGTACCTTCATCTACATAGAGGCCCAAGACAGAAATTGGACATCATCATAGAGTGATCTCTATGTATATAGTACTATAATGCCCAGAGTACAAAGTTGATTAAGGTACAGATCCTGCCCTTGAGTAGGTTCTATCTAATAGGGGAAATTGACACAAAATTTTAATTTCACTTTCTTGTGGTCAGTGGTAAGAATGATATAGAAAAAAAAAAGTCCTTTTAGATTAAAGGGCTGTTGAAAAATTCCCTGTACTGAGAATTGAATGGTGAATCCTGAAGTTGAAGAGCAGAAAGATGATTTCAAGCAAAGAGAACAATCAAAGCAAAGACACAGATGAATTACAAAGTTTAAGAATTGACGTGTGGTATGAACATTTGTTTAACAATAATGTATAACACAATAATATAATGTATAAAGGCATTAAATGGAATATGAAGTTGGATGGGTAGATATGGACAAGGTCACATTGAGCCCTGCATACCATGCTAAGAAGCTGTGGGCAGTAGGAAACTACTGACACATTTTTCATAGAAGAATTGATGGTCACACTTGATTTTAGATCTCCCACTTTAGATTTTGTGAGGAGGACGCAGCAGAAAGTAGGAGAGCATGGAGGGAGACAAATTAGAAAGTTATTGCTTTTGTCCAGGAACACAAGAGGGACGGACCTAGAGGAGTGACAAGAATAGGAAGCAGGTGATAGATACAAGAAATAAAGAGAGATAAAAATCTAAGTATCAGGTGAAGTTAGAAAGAGAGAGTTTTTGTTTGCTTGTTTGTTTGTTTTGAGATATGGTCTTTCTCTGTCACCCAGGCTGGAGTGCAGTGGTGTGATCATGGCTCACTGCAGCCTCAACCTCCTGGACTCAGTTGATCCTCCCACCTCAACTTCTGAGTAATTGGGACTACAGTCACTGTGCCTGGCTACTTTTAATTTTTTTTTAGAAATGGGTCTCACTATGTTGCCCACGCTAGTCTTGAACTCCCAGACTTTAGCAATCCTCCAGCCTTGGCCCCCCCAAAGCTCTGGGATACAGATTTCTTTGGAGATTGAAGAGATTTTTATGCCAATATCTACAAGGAGGGTGAGCACTTATATGAGTTAAGATAAGACCTGTTTAGGGTGTGCTGATTTAAAAATGACCAGGAGACAGGTAACATCATATATATAGCAGTCAGTTGCATATGCAAATCTGAAATTTAGAGGTAAAATCAAGGACTTAGCAATGGGACTCATCAGTGTATGGGTGATTTTCAAAACCACTGGAGTGGATTGCCCAAAGAGAAAGTATAAAGAAAGAGCCAGTTATCAAGAATAGAACCCTGAAGAAAGAATCAGGATCTGAATAAAATAGAAGTCCATGAAGGATATAAAGAAGAAACTTTCAGGTATGGAGAACCAAGAGAGGGAATAGAATATTCGATTACTCATTGAGACGCCGTTAGAGATAAATGCCATGAATAAGATCACTAAGATGTGGGCTGAAATGTGTCTATTCAATCTGTGATTAGAATTTATGGATAATATGGGCAAGAGTAGTTTTAGTTGTGAGTGTAGAAATGGAAGCTAGATTATAATGGATTGATTATATGAAATAGTGTAGAAAAATGAATACAGATTACTCATTTAAGAGTCTTGGTTAATAAGAAATCATAGAAAACTGAGTATTGTTTCGAGGATTTCCAATTTATGAGCATCTTATAAATGAGGAAACTAATGCTTAGGAAAGTCAAGTAATTTGCATAAGGTCACCTGCTTGTAATTGTACTCAAAGTCGTAGTTTTTGACCCCTAAACCCGTTTTTGCTTTAAGCCAAATAGACAATGTAATATTAATGGCATAAGTAACCAAATGATCATTAGTATCCTCACTCTAATATTCTATCCTTTTCCCATAGTATCACCTTTCCTTGCAGCTGCAGTTGGACCTTGTTTTAGCAAGATAATTATGGAAACAAAAATGAGGATGGATTGAAGAGTAGGGGCATTGTAAGCAGTGGAAAGAAGGCAAGGGAGGGAGAGTTGTTAAAGATGACTTCAGGGTTTGTAGCTTGGTTGATTGAATTAATGATGATGCCATTAAAAGAAAAAGGCAGCCTCAGAAAAGGAACTACATGTTGAGAAAGGAAGGAGAAAGAGGTGGAATGGCCAACATTGTGGTAATGAATCCTTATAGCTCCTTAGCATCTGCCAATCCTGATATTCTTAACGTATACAACAATGCCTCTGAGAATTCTGTGACACATGACCAATTTTTCATTAGTAAAAAGAATTTCCCTATTCAGTGTTGCATCAACTAAAATATAAAGGAAAAACTAAATTTTACCAGAAACTGCCTAATTCAGAGCCAACCTAGCTGATTATTGGTATCACTTAGCTAAGATTTTAAGTGGTAGATTGTTCTGAAGAGATTGTAAATGAAGTGGGTTTTTTTGTGGTTTACATTTTTTGAAAGATAAATTTGTGGAAAGTAATGGATGGCTTGGATGAAACCACTGGGGAAAGTAGTATGGTCTAGTTTTTCAGGCCAAAAGCCTTGTTTTTTTTTTCTAGAAAGAGAAACTTTATATTTTAGTCCTCATGGCCTCTTTACAGTCCAACTATGATATGAAATGCCTTACCTGGAATTAGCCTACATAGCAGTTGTAAATTTGCAGAAAATAATTAAAGAAGAATTGATGAATGAAACCATGTAGTTTGAATTCACCATTCCATCAATATATTTGGGAGTTAACTTTTGAGTTTATACTTATTTCTTTCGATTCCTGAACCTTAAAAATAGTTATCCATTCAAACCCTTTGGCCTACACGACTGAGGAAAGGGAATCAAGAGAATATACACTACTATTAAATGAAAATATTTGATAAACCTAATTTTCATTATTAACTTTAATTAGGGAAATGGCATTTGAATAGATGGCTCAAACAGTTTAGAAATGAGTTTGAATAAGTACTAATGTCTTCCTTATGTTTGTTAAATGTTTGTATATCCTGATGGCAACATCTGTATTCATGGTCTTTATTTCTACTACCCTGAAGGATTAAGGTCAGAGCAGCGTCCGAGATCATCTGTAAGGCAAAAGCCTGGGTTATAAAAATTTCAGCTATGCATTGTTCTCCTGATATGCTTCCCTAAAAATGGCCAGGAGAGCTACCAGCAAAGAGAGGGTCAGTATTAATTATAGCAGGTTTGGCTTTCCTGCATATCGCATGAGACACAAGGATAATAATAGTCTCCTACCTTTGTACTTTTGTGTTATGTTAATGATCGTCAGTAAGGCAATGTGCCAGGAAGACTATACAGTCTTCTACTTCTGCCGGAGGTATCTGCGTTTTAATCCAAAATATCTATGTTTAAATTTCATCTCCCAAAAGAGATTCCATTGAGTCTACTCTGTCTTTTGAAACACTTCATTGTGCCAATGAGTGGATTTTCATGCTGTGGTGCAGTCAGATGCACTCTAGCTCTACAGCAAGTGTTCCTTAAAGAGATGCTTCTGTACTTTGCTTCCTCTCTGGATATAGCTTTGGCAATGGTCCAGTGAGACTGAGAAAATACTCCCAAATTAGGCATGGGCTGGTGATAATTGTTAATTATTGAATGTTCCTGGGTGAGGAAAAAATGCATGCAAAGGCAAATAGATGGTATGTGAAAGTAGCAACCACACTGTCACAGTATTCAACCCATCAGTCTTTATAAATAAAAGGCAAATTCAATTAGGCTAAGTAGATGGTTATTTGACAATAGTCAATAAAATATTTCTTCACCGTATAGTAAATAAGGCTTATATTTAAACACAGCTTAGTATATTCTAATGTTAATACCAGGGCAGTTTGTTTTCATAGCTTGATCTAAACAGCACTTTATGTTGACACTTCTATTGTGTATTTAATGAACTCATATCAAATATGCATGGCAAATAAATACTATGTTCCTGGTAAACCTTTATTCTTTCCCCACGCTCTGGATCTTCTTAAGAGAAGTAACACACTTTTCACAATATATTTCGTCTCTCATAAAAATGGATTTCACAACATTGTAACTAAATCTTATTTCAATATTTTTGCAAGACAGGAAAGAGAATTCTAGATCATTGTAAGTACAGACTGCTGCTATTTTAAAATGCAGCTCTGAAGTCTACCTCAGTTTGCCTCTAAGCAGCCAGTCTATTGAGAAGTATCCTTCTGACAAAAAGGATTAAGCCTTCCTGAAAGTCCTTAATCTGCTGCCCATACGGAAAAGCACTGTGACAATGCATACGATGCCGCCAATAAGAATCAGAACTGCCAGTGATGGCTGCTCTTAGCCCTCTTGTGTAAAAGCGTACAGAAAATGGAGCCACAGTGTGGCTCCATGTTTGGGCATAGGAGCACGGTATCGTTAATTTCTCTCAACAACAAAGTAAGGAATAATATTCAAGTAATCAGGATTGTTGGGTGTGCCTTCACTGTCCATGAGGTTGATACAAAGTAGTAGTACAAGTGACTTAAGTTTCAGAGATTGGAAGGGGTCATGTAATTGGCAGGTCCCTAAACCTCCTGCCTAAGCCATTAGTTAAAACACAAGTAAAAGCGGAGTAGTGGAGAGAGAGATGAATCTGTCAATATATTGCCTCTTGATTTCTGGCGAAGGCATATTTAGATTGTGATACTGCCATGAGCATCACTTTCATGGAGGGAGCAGAGGGTGGCAATCTGCTCCCCAGTTTTTTAGAACTGGCATGTGGTTCAGCAAAACAGAGAGCAAGACAGTGATTTCTTCCTTTTCTTGCAGATAAATATGAAGAGAGAAACTGCTATGCAGGGTTTGTCTTACCCAGAGAAGGAATGTGTGATCTATAAGGGTTTTCCTGGTAATTAAATGTTGTAAAGGATATGAATCCTTTTATTTATACTGGGTAACTTTGAGACCAGAAATAACAAATGTTTGATTCTTTAGCTCAATGGACTTTGAAATAAATGCTTATTTTTGTTCATCTCCAGCTTTGGGTATTTTTTGAAATTCAGCTTTAAAGCTAGCCTTCCTTGTAATTCACTATGGGATGTCTTTATACACCACTGACAGTAATACAACTCATTTTGAGTGATTAACTTAACCCTCAGTATTGCAAGTGTCATGCTGCATTAGCATATCTTTCAAGGAATAGTTGCAGTGTGAGAAAATTGCCTGTAGGATTATTTGCAACTAGGAACCTGTGAAATGTAAAATAAAATTGAAGACTATAAAGTAAAACATCAAAGCCACCTAAAATATTAATAGCCAGCACTCTAAAAAGTAATTTAGAAGATTGCATAAGGTAGTGAAAATTACTAATTTAAAAACAGAGTTTAAAAAAAGGCAGGAGTTTTAGAACAAACAACAGACAATAGAAATTCATTTTATTTATACTATAAAAGGAGTTCAAGAGATATTTGAAGCCCTAATAGTTGAGAGGGTCCAAAGTTCAATATTTGGCCATTCTGAACTAAGAAAAAAAAGGAGAGCAAAACTGACATTTCCCCTACTTGAAAATCGAAGGGAAAATATAAGTTACCCTTAGGAAAATATTGTGGTGGATCCAAAGAGCATTTTCAATTCTCCCTGGAAATTTTGTTTCATTGAGACATTTGTTTTTTAACTTGCTCTGTGGTACTCATCTGTGGATCAGAGGTCATTTGATTGGCTAATTCTTAGGCATTTTTCATGTTCAAAACCAGTTCTTGACTATTCTCATTCTCGGTTGGCTTTTGTTTTGATAGTAAAAGTATCAAATGACATGGTGAATGTATCTCCTTTTCTTAGAGGATAGAATTGGTTTTTAAGGTATAATACATGTATTTTGGAGTCAAGCACACCTGGGTTCAGATCTTGTGCCTGCTACTTCCCATCTGTGTGACCTTGGGCAAATTGTTTAACAACTTAAGCCTTAGTTTTCTCACTGTAAACAGGTCATAATATCTACCTCAATGTATTATCCAAGATTCCATGAGATAATGCCCATAAAAGTTTCAACATATTGCTTGGCGAATAGCAACACTCAATATATTTTAGTTATTTTATGATTCATCATTCAAGCTGATAGTTTCAGAGATGGCCAACATGGCCCAGGAAGATAGCATGGAGCTGTGTGCATGACATAGCAGATGAGGAGGGGGGCTTTTATGGTCCCTTTCACACTAGGAAAAAGGTTCTCTGCTTAGATTAGTAAAGGTAGAAATGGGGCTGTGGCAGAGAAGAGATGGGAACTGGGAGAAGGGGAGGAGAACTGCATTTCTTGCCTCTAGGGAGTGGTGGCTCAGTGCTTCTGCTGGTGCCTAAGTGTTGGGATGCCTACCTAATGGAGAAAAACTAAGCTAAAACCGGGCATTTAAGGAAAAACACGTTTCCAAATATTTCAAGATCTCCGGTGAAGTGCAAACTGTACCCAGGGTTAGAAGAGTGAGGTTAAAGCAAGATTGGATCAAGCAACATGCATATTAAAGAAAAAGATAATAAAAACAATAAAAAGAAGGAAGGAAAGACAGAAAAAAGAAAGAAATCACACGCACTAGAGAGGTTAAAAAAGAAACAAAAGAAATAACTTAGAATAAGGATGTTGAAGAAAATAATGACAATGATGATACCATTTTATTAAAACTGACTGTATGTCAGGCTTTATCCTAGGCATTTTAGTTATGGTATTTTTTTTTAACTCTTGAGTTGAACAAAGATTTTATTATTTCCTATTATTTCCATTTTACAAGCAGATAAATAGTTTTAGAAAAGTTATGTTGTTTGTCCAAGATACATAGTATTTAGGGAGTCAGGAGTTCAGAAAACATGAGTAAATTTTTTTTTAAACCATTAGCATCAAATGAGATCATGTTATATGACTTGAAGAAACCATACTATGATAAAGGAAAAAACACTGTGAAAGCCACTGTGAAAGCTGGACTTAAACCATATAAAAGCTAAGAAATTATAATGGTTATTATATATGTAGTATATTACGGCAGTTTACTGTTGTTGTAAAACATTATGTATTTATCATTTTATTCATATCATGTATAGCATGTGTGTATGTGCAATGAAAACATATCTTTGTCTTAATTATTATGCATACAGTCAGCATATTTTAATATTAGCCAAGCATTATTAGAAGCATATCACTTAAAATATGCTGAGGAATTAATAAGACAGATAACACAATGCCTTCCTTTATACTTAGGTGTCAACATCTAGTCCTTAGCAGGTTGTATTCTGTGTTCAGCATTTTGCTAGGACTTAGTGTAAATAAAAAAAGAAAATGTGATCCATGTTGTCACTGAGCTCATAGTTTAGCTAGGGATCATGAGATACATGAAACTATATAATATAACATTATTATGAAAGCAAATAATTATAACAAATGATGTTGCTCAATCTGTGCTATAAGAATTCAGAAACAAGTACGTTGTGGCTGGAGTATTTGGGAAGAACACTAATAAATGCCGGTAATTAATTTGTAAGAGGTTATATAGAAACAATAAGAGTACTAAAAGAAGACACTGGCAAAATCCTTTATATTTCTAGAATTAGGAAGGGTTTAACCATAATTAAAAATTTAGAAGTCAAAAAAATGAAACATTTTACTATACAAAAATAAATATCTACTGGGTAAAAATGCTTTAAGCAAGGCTATAATTCAATGAACAAATAAATGCTCAATTCAACCAATATATGAGACAAATGGGTCACTCTTTTAACTACATAGAGAGCTCATAGAAAATTTTAAGAGTGGTACACATAATCCTCTCTCAAAATGGAGCCAGGATATGAATGGACAGTTCACTAAAAAGGACATATAAATTGTTCTTAAGCATATGAATATTTACTTAATCTCACTCATAATAAGAAAAATGCAAATTCAAACTACATTGATATAGCATTTTTTAATCATCTAAGCCAGGAATTGACCCCCAAATAAACTACATGGACTAGTCAGGAAGACAAGTTCCCCAAAAGAATTTTGGTTTTATGTCATACAAAGAGCAGAAATAAATGCTAGGTTGCAAGTGGTAAAAAAAAATTAACTACCTAGTATAAGTGCTAAAACTATACTATGTCCATTTTATCTTGATATGAGTGTTTCTAATGAAGAGGTTATATATTCAGGAAATGTTCAAAATAGTTTGTATACTCAAATATATTTTAAGACTTTTGCTTTCTGTCAAAATGGAGTAACAGGGCATGAGATTTACTCCCCGACTTGAAATAAGTAAAAGCAGTGGACAAAATATACTAAAGCAGAGTTTTCAAGACATTGAACGTTGGAGAAGGAAGGACAGTGATCCTGAAATCAGAAAACAAATTGAGCCCTAAAATTGTCCCAGTTTATTGCCTTAAAGGATTTACAGACTGCAGTACATGAAGGGGGAAGCCAGACAATGCCCAGAAGACTTCCTAGGGCTTCCTAAGAGAAGGAGCTGAGATTTTAGGGAGATGACCATAGCTAGAGTTCACATTGCAGAGTACTGGAAAGAAGGGAGGTATACAACAAAACAGAAAACAAAACCTCCAGGTATCTGCAAGGGTTCCTCCTCAAGTAATCAGCAAAGTACTGCTCAGACAATAAGTCTGAGGAAATTGCTGGAGGCCAGGAAAAGAACTACCTGATAGAATTGAGAGCAGCCGTACTCAGAGCTCACACAGGGCTAAGGATATTGCTTATTCTCCAGCCAGACTGGGAAATCATGTAATTTACAGTGAATTGGGTAAATACTCAGAAGCATCTTGCCTCAGTAGAGGGGAAAAATTAGACATAGACCACTGTTTTTCTTCAGCCTAACAAATCTTAAAAGCAAGACCCAAAAGAATCAAACCATTTCCAAGTTACTTAACAGAGTCCCAGAACAATGTTCAAGAATTTTAGAGGAATATAAATATCCAACATCCCACAATGTATGATTCAAAATTTCTGGCATGCAATCAACAAATTAGTAGGCATGAAAAGAAGCAAGAAAATGAAATTCATAATAAGGAGAAAAATTAATCAATTGAAACCAACTCAGATCTAAAACAGATGTTAGACTTAATACACAAAGACGTTAAAAGGTTTATTATAACTGTACTCCATATATTCAAAATCTAAAGAAAAGATTGAAAATGTTACATAGAGACGTGAGGAATTAAAAAAAAGACCAAAATCAAACTTCTAGAGATGAAAATTATAATGTCTGAGACTTAAAATACACTGAGTGGAATTAATGGCAGATTAGATATTGCAGAAGAAAAGTTTATTAAATGCTAAGATTGAGCAATAGAAAATATGCAAAATAAAAAACAGAGGGGAAAAGATTTAAGGAATACAACAACATATGTTTGTTTGCTGTTTGTGTGTCTTCTTTTGAGAAGTGCATATTCATGTCCTTTGCTTTAATGGAGTTATTTTTTTCTCATTGATCTGTTTAAGTTCCTTATAGATTGTGGATATTAGTCTCTTGTCAGATGCCTAGTCTGCAAATATTCTCTCCCATTTTGTGGTTGTCTGTTTACTCTGTTGATTGTTTCTTTTACTACGCAGAAGCTTTTTAGTTAATTAAGTCCAATTTGTTAATTTTTGTTTTTGTAGCATTTGCTTTTGAGGTCTTAGTCATAAATTCTTTGCCCAGGCTCATGTCATGAAGAGTTTTTCCTGGGTTTTCTTCTGGGATTTTTATAGTTTGAGAATTTACATTTAATTCTTTAATCCATCTTGAGTTAAATTTTATATAGGGTGAGAGGTAGGGATCCGGTTTCATTCTTCTGCCTATGGCTAGCTCAACATCACTAATCATCAGAAAAATGCAAACTAAAACCACAATGAGATATCACCTCACACCCATCAGAATGGCTATTACTAAAAAGTCAAAAAATAACAAATATTGGCGAGGATGCAGAGGAAAGAGAATGCTTATATGCTGTTGGTGGGAATGTAAATTAGTTCAACACCCTATGGATAGAAAACTGTATGGAGATTTCACAAAGAACCAAAAATAGAACTACCATTCAATACAGCAATTCCAGTATTAGGAATTCACATTTTTCTTAAAAAAATGCTTTGTATCTTAAAAAGAATACAAAGACCGTCAGATGAACACACACACACACACACACACACTCTTTCTAATATATGTGTAATTGGAATCCCCAAAGGAGTGGAAAAAGGAGAGGTGACAGAAAATGTTTGAGGAAATAATGGAAAATTATAAACCCACAGATGGATCAAAGAAGCTTAATAGACCCTAAGTAGAAAACTATACACAGGAACAAAATAATTTATTTACTCATAACGAATGATAGAATGGAAATCTTAAAAGGAGATAAAAAGACATGTTGTCTACAGAGGACCAAAAATGGAATGGCAGATTTCTTGCTAGAAACAATGCAAGTGAGAAGACAGTGGAGCAGCAGTTTTATAGTACTGAAAGAAAAAAAACTGTCAACATGGAATTCTGTAACCAGATCAGTTTCTATTTCAGCTTCAAGATGGAAAGGCCTGGAAAAAACAGTGCAACAAGGAAAATGCTGGACAAACTGCAAATTAATGACTTTCCTTGAACTTATCTGAGAGTTGCAATGGGAAACCTTGGGATAGTGAGGCATCTGAAAGAGAAACGGGATCCAAGCATTTGCTTACCGAGGCCGACACCACTGGCTACTACAAAAGCCGGTGAGAAGATAGAACTAAAAATCGCTAAAAATAGAATCTGTGGGTTGGCATGAGAGTGCAAAGCCTCTGGAGACTTCAGAAATAATAACATTTTCATATTCTAACATTCTTTTAGAAAAACCTTGATGCACAAGGCTCTAATAGGATGATGGGAAAAAATCCTGTGATATGTTTTCTTATGGTGCTTGATGCAGGAAGGGAAGAGCAGCTACCAAAACATTACCCCTAATTATTTTTTCTGTCTCCCTTTCAGATTAAATGCCTTCATCTTTGCGGGTGGTGGTGGTGGTGAAGAGTAGCAAAACGACATTGCTTTAGGGCACTGGTAGAAACACACTGCAATTTGGGGAAGGAAATTTTTATAAAAGCACTACCTCTGAAGAGGAGCAAGAGTAAGTTTCAGGCTCAATACTACAGCAAGAAGAGAGGCAAGAGCATTTGTAAAAGACGCTTCTTTGTTGGACTCACAGGCACTGTAGTAGCCTGAGACTGAGAATTATTTAAAACAGTAGAGAATACCTCCTTTTCCTCCT
The DNA here is from genome assembly GCF_028885625.2 of Pongo pygmaeus. Taxonomy (NCBI): domain Eukaryota; kingdom Metazoa; phylum Chordata; class Mammalia; order Primates; family Hominidae; genus Pongo; species Pongo pygmaeus. Next base: position 147,933,728 of record NC_072373.2, on the reverse strand, counting down.
CTCACTAGGCTAACAGCTGTTGAATAAAGATAAGAGTGGAGTACAGTTGGAAGAGCTGCAAGAAACAGATTCTCTCTGAGGAGCAGTGCAGTGGAAAAATACCAAAGGGGAAACAAATATTAAAAAAATTACCCTAGCCAACCATCCCACACCCTCAACTCAAGATATTACTAGAGGAATTTGAAGTCTGTGGTGAGCTAAGGCTAGCCATAGCAACAACAAATCTCAAAGAGGGCCCAACTCCGGACTAGATCAAAGTAAACCCCTCACTAATGGGCTACCAGAAAAAAAGATGTGTTCATACCCAAGCATAGAAATACTTACCTCAATCTGCACTGTCATATACAAGATGTCTGGCTTTCAACAAAAAATTATAAGGCATATAAAAAGGCAAGGAAAAACATATTCTCAAGGAGATAAGGTGATCACCAAAAGTAGACTCAGATCTGACACTCATGTTGGAACTATTTGACAGAAAATTTATAATAACCATGATTAATACCTTAAAAGCCCTAATGGAAAAGTTAGATTGCATGCAAGATCAGATGAGTAGTTTCAGCAGAGAGACAAACTAGAAAGTTTTAAACAGAAATGCTAGAAATTTAAAACATTGTAACACAAATGAAGAATGTTTTTCATAGAATCATTCGTAGACTTGACTTAGCCACGGAAAGAATCAGTGAATTGAAGAGAGGCCAGTAGATTGCACAAAGTAAAACACAACGTGCAAAGGGTGGAGGTGGGTGGCAGTGGGGTGAAGGAAGAAAAGAAAAACAGAACAGAGCATTCAAGAGTTGTGGGAGAACACTGAGTGGTTTAATACGGGCATAACTGAATTTCTTTCAGGAGAACAGGAATGGGTGGTAGAAATATTTGAAGAAATAAAAGTTGAAATTTTCTAAAATGATTGAGAGACACAAGCAAATTAGTCCAAAAAAATTAGAGAACACCAAGCTAGAAATTTTATATTTAGACTGCTGAAAGTGAAATATTAAGAGATGATTTTGAAGGTAGCCAGAGGAAAGATACATTACCTATGAAGGAACAAGATGCTAAATATAGCAGACTTATCAGAAACCATGTGATCAAGAAGACAAGTGAGGAACACCTTTAGAATGATGAAAGAAAAACAAAAACAAAAACAAAATCTGTCAATCTAGGATTCTATGCCCAGTGAAAATATTCTCTAAAAGTGGAGTAGAAGCAATACTTTCTCAGACACAGAAAAATGGAGAGAATTCATTCTTGGCGGCCTCATTTTATATAACATTTTAAGGGAGCATTTTTTCAGGCATGAGTACTATAATATTTATCAGAAAAAATAAAGGGTGTTGAAAACTAAATAAAGGTAAAAATACAATTTATTTTTTCTTAGAATTTAATAGCTCTAAAAGATATCGTTAAACCAAAAATACCAATAATGTTACGTATGTTTAGAGTATATTGGAAAGCCCTATGGCAACCACTAAGAATTTTATAAGGTACAAATAATAATTTAATATAAGAGGCAAAATGAAATCATTAAAATTGATCAACTAACCCAAAAGAAAGCAGAAAAAGCAGAAAAAAGAAACGAAGAAAATTATTATTGAGATGTTCCACTCCTAGGTATTTATCAAAGCAAAATGAAAACATGTTTATTGAAATATTTGTATGTAAAGGTTCATAGCTGCTTTATTCGTAATTATAGAAACCAGGAAACAACCTGAATACCCACCACAGATTCATGGATAAGCAAATTGTGGAATATTTTTTCAGCAATCAAGAGGAAGCCATAATTGATATATAACAATTTAAATGGATCTCAAAATAATCATTATGAGTGAAAAAGTTGGTCAGAAAGGGGTATGTTTTTATTTGTATAAGATTCTAGATGAGACAAACTAATCTGTAGTGATAAAAAGTAAATTGATACTTGCCTAGAAACAGGGGCAGGATGGTTAGGATTTGGTGGATGATAATGTGACAGGAGGAAGCTTTGTGGGTGTTGGATGAGTTTATCTTGATGTTATGGTTTCATGAGTGTGTGTATATATAAACATCAAACTGTAGTCATTAAATATGTGTAATTTGTTGTATGTCAATCGTACCTTAATAAAGCTGTTGGGAAAATATGTTTAAAGCAAACATTTATTATATAGCACCTCATTATTTGAAACAACTGTATTTTTCATTTCCTTACATCTTCACTGTGCTTCCATAAATTTGTTCTCTTATTAATATTTTTTTGGAAGCAGGATCAGAATATCGTGGCTACCTTCTCTTATACAAAAGTTGTGGTCCCAGAATATTAATAGATTTGTGGTACATCATATGCTACTTAGTAGTGTCACAAAATCCAACATTCTGACTTTTAATTTCCATTTCATTTTCTCTCCGCTAAGTCATTATGTGGCGAGCAGCTCACCAAAGCCTTTTCCTTTTATTTCTGTGCACACAGCTGGACTATATTTTCCATCCTCCCTTGCAGTTAGATGTGGCCATTTGACTGAGTTCCAGCTAATGGCGTATAAATTGAAGTGATAGGTACCACTTTCAGATCTGGCCCATAAACACCTGTTGTACCCTTCTTGTCTTTCCTCATTGTCTGGCCGAACGAGGACCCCTCTAAGACCCTATAAAACAGCAGAGCCACAATGTAAAAATGTCTTTATACGTTGAAATGTAAAAAGTTGCCTCTTTAGCTACACAGCTAAACCGTTGTGTTGTCATGAATTAAATTCTATTGGAACAAGACATGAAATTTGGTGGTTGGTTTGCGACAGCATTTGTATTATCATAACTAATATACGCTGTTAATTTTTACAGCATTAATGGTGGCGATAAAGGTGACCGTTAAGATGGCAGTGTCTTTTCCAAAGTGTCTTTTTTGAGCTCTTTTTATACATGTTACTCTGGTGCCAAACTCACAATAGATATTTAATAAATGCCTTTTAAGTTTATTGACTTCTTTTGTTCCTTTTCTTTTTGGAATACAACAACAAAAAAGAGACTATCCTATTATTTGTTTCAATTAACATTTTGTTATAATAAAATTAAAAGTAAATTTTAGAAGTCTTGTCAATACAATTGTCTCAAAGTAGCTTTCTCTATTATCTGCAAGAACAAAAATATAACATTGGGATTGAGGGAAAGAATTATTATTGAAATAGAGCGTATATAAGGATTTGTAGTTACTTGCAGAAAACTTATTCACACTTTTGATCCAAATTCCATTATACAATTCCAAATTATGTTTTCAAAAACAAATTACAAAACAAAGTATTCTTTTTTAGTGCAAAATCATCTTGTAAAAGGATTATTTTCATGAATAGTGATATTTCATTTCAATTTGTGGGTGTTATTTCTAAAGAAACTATTAACTGGCTCTATTTCTCTGCAGGATTTACTGAAGCAAACTTGACTACATGAATACAATGAAGAAATGTAGTTGTTTGGTTCTACCATGCAACTAACTGGTAATTGTTAAAAAGTCAATCCCGTGGCATTCTATTTCTGCAACACCGCCTCCACTAGGCACTTGCTCCACCTTGCATGTGGCATAACCATAGACTCTAAATTCAACACACACCTCAGAGGAGGAAAAAAAAGAGGCTTTTATCAAATTGCAAGAAATAGCCTTTCTAGAGAAATTACTTCAATCATAGAAGAATTGCTATTGCTTTAAGGAGTGAAAAAGGAATGTATGTGGATAGTTGGGTCTGGAGTTTAGAGAGCGAGGTGTGAAATGTCCACTCAAAGATGTAGATAAAGCCCCTCTTTTGCAGCAAATTGTTGAATGGAGTCCTTGCTTGACAAGTTACAGATGGGCTCTGAAAAAACGCAAGCTAATTCAGTTCAGACGATAGTATTACCTGGGGCTATGCACTTTACAAACTGAGATCACAGATGTTCAATGAACATCAAGATACTCTTGATGAAGCTCTGTCCTTATGACTTTATTTGCTTATTTATTAGATATAACTATTCACTAGAGAAGTAGACACATGTTTGGTAACTAGTAAACTCATTTCATAAATACTTAAAATCTTTATTTAAAGAGTGGAGAGCTTAATAGCTCAAATAGGTTGGGAATACCCCAAAGAGAGGTTGAAGAGAAAGCCTTGAGGCAGTTCATAGGTCACAGACCTTCAGATGAGTGAGGAGTCACTCAAAAATTCTCCTCTGTACCTTATTCAAAATATATCAATGGACTTAATGTGGATAAGTCAACTCCATTCCTTTTTCCTGGAAGATCATAAATAGAAAATCAAAGTGCTAAAATCAGAGGGCTAAAAAGGACTTACAGAAGTCACAGAGTTCACCAGTTTGCCTCCCAGCATAGGATGGCATTTAAGTCTAACAAGACAGGTGATAAATATTCTTAAAGGCAGCCGATGGTTCACCCTGTTCAAATGGATGTCCAACTACTGTTTATTAAAAGAAAGAGCCTTTAAAAAACTACTAGTGGCAAAACCCTTCTAACTTAAACATGTGTGAAATATCAGAAGCCACCAATGCTCTCATAGAATTTTAGATTTCTTGGACTCCTCACCAACCCTAGGCAGTGTGATTTAGAATTATAAGTTTTGAATCACTTATCTGTGGACTAATGGGACAGATATTTTTTTAAGAACACTTTTGGCCTTTACTTTTCTCCCCATTCACAAGCAGTTGGGACTAGGTTTAACAATGTTTTCCTGTGTCCTTTTCTGCTCTGCTATAGTTTGGGTATTTGTCCCCTCCAAATATCATGTTGAAATTTAATTCCCAGAGTCATGGTGCTGGGAGGTGAGGTCTAGTGGGAGGTGTTTGGGTTGTGGAGGGTGATGCCTCATGAACAGCCTGGTGGTATTCTGGTGGCAGTGAGTGAGTTCTTACTCTCATGAGAATCAATTGGTTCTTGAGGGCATAAATTAGTGTCCCCAAGAGAGTGTTGATATAATGCCAGGACACCTCTGGGGTTGGGCCCCTCCTTGCATATGATCACTTTCCCTTTGACCTTCTCTCTCATGTTCTGATGCAGCACAAGAACCGTCATTAGAAGACAGAAGCCAGTGCCATGCTCCTTGTATGATCAGCAGAACTATGAGATAAAGAAACTTATTTTCTTTATAAATTACCCAGACTCCACTGTTCCTTTATAGCAACACAAAATGGACTAAGACATTATCCCTCTGTCTTATTCCTGGGGTCATGATTTGTGATTAGAAAAATCTGGTGTAGTAGAGAGAACTCTGGACAAGAGTCAGGAGTCTCAGATTCTAGTGTTGCTTTCATGATGTACTTTGAGGCCTTGGACAATTCATTTGGCTTCTCTGAGAGAGGTTGTAATAACCTCAGAAGTCATTTTAATTCTCTCAAATGCTATTTGTTGAATACCTATTATGTGCCACTCACTTTACAAGCATGCTGTTATTTAATCCCACACCCTTTCAGATATTCAGTAACTTGTCCAATGTCACCAGGTGGGCCAGTGGCAGTGTAGGATATGAATATTTGCTTTACTTCTCAGGGTATCTCCCAACCCTACTGTTAGTCTTGGAATGAAAGGTGCTATGTTAGGAGCATCTGGGAAGACAAGAATTTTTGCCTTTGACTAATGCCATTTCTAGCATGAATTGAAATCATCAAAAACAAGGAAACAACTTTTTTCCCTATCTAACCCCCCAGATAAAGAAGACTGTGGTCTGCTGAGAACCAGATTTCAGTGTCTGGGGACACTAACCTATTGTCAGTGATATAAAGGGAGTTGTAGAAAAATGTTAACTGCTTTCTGGCTTTACTATATTTAAATTCTGACACCTTAGCAGTCTTATTGATAGCAAATAGGCATTATAATCTGTTCCAGGATTATTGTCAGCAGTGAACAATAGTTGAGGTGTGTGGTCCTCGATTGGTGGCAATTTTACACCCCTCCCCACCACTGCAATATTTGGCAATGTTTGGAGACATTTTGATTGTCACATCTATGGACTCGGTGCTCTATTAGCATCTGGTGGGCAGAAGCCAGGGATGCTATTAAACATCTTACAATGTGCAAAACAGGCCCTACAACAAAGAATTATCTGGTCCAAAAATGTCAATAATGCTGAGAGAAGAAACTCTGGCTTAGTTCAAAAACATGTCTTTAACGCCATCTTTGTGCCAGACAGTCTGCTAGTTGCTAGGGATGTGAAATGAATAGGAAATAATCTGTATTCCTGGAAGATGTCTGTCTATAGGAGGGGCAAGTAAGCAGTTTCAGGGTAGTGTGGTAGAGGCTCTGCTGGTGGTACATGTAGCAAATCACTGATGGGCCAGTGAACCCTTATTGGAGAGTCAGGGAAAGTATCTTGGAAGTGATTTGGCCAAGTGGAAGGAAATGGAGATAGGTGAATAGTGATGGTGCTCTCCAGCAAAGGAAATACCTTAACCAGTCTCAAAGCTGCTAAATAGCATAGTCAATTAGTCATTACTGAAGCCTAGAGTGGGGAGAATGGAGAACCAGAAGATAAACCTGGAGGTATAGGGATAGGCCAGGACACAGGGGGACTTATTATGGGGAGGATTTTGGATATTGTCACTGGCATGTTATCACATCTTAACCTTTCTGATGGTCCTTTTGCTTTTTACATGGGAATAATTCAAGAATGAGTTAGCAGGAGATCAACAAAGGTTTCAGGTAGGGGCTGCTGTGAACAGGACTGGAAGCAGAGTGGTAGACCGCTGAAAAGGGAACCAAAGAGGGAAATAATGGCCCAGCTGTGTTTTCTCTCAGTGATGCATTCTGATGAGCCATCCTGCTGCCCAGAATGGTGATCATTTCTAAGATTTAAACAGCTATGTCTGTAGTTTAGATTTTGATGCCCAGACCCACTTTAATTCAGGTCACAGGTTGACCTGAGATTAGGACAAGGAGACAAGATTATTAGACAACCAGAAGATTAGCGGGCAGAGTTTTATTGTCATACAAAGTGATGTCTGACACTTCAGATGTCAAACCATTCAAGAGACTACTTATTTTTCTACTTATTTGGTCTGAAATAACTAATTATACAGGGTGATAAAGGAGATTTATACATTTTTTCACCCGACAGTATTGGGCTGAAGGCACACTTGCCATTTGCGACCACAGTCCATCCCAATCCAGTACAATTTATTATTATTGCATTACTTCCTTAATACACTGACAAGGGTCACATAGCACTGATAGGTTTATTGTCTGAACTATCTTTTCTTCAATGCTAACTTGGGCTACAAAGTTCCAACATTATTTAATCTTGTCACTAGTTGCAAAGTCATTCTCCCTTAGTGGTGGCGTTTTGGGTCAGCTTTATTCCATAAATGAGGATAAGAATAAAAAGTTGAAAGTGGGTATTTGGGAGTTCATGTAGTAAAGAAGTGGAAGCCCACGTGAACTCTTTCATAGACAAAACAGTAGCTGTAATGTTGAGATGTCTGTAGGTCAGTACATCAGTTGGTGTTCATCTTGTATTCATGTTCGTCCTCATGTACAGAGGCTCTTCCCAGGCTAAGCAGGGATATGCATAGTGAAAAGGAATTGTACAACGTCAAGGCTTGTCTACGTCTTCCCCAAGAATTCCACAGCCATTTGTATTTCCCCAAATATAACAGTTCTGTGCCAGCCTGGATTCAAGGCTGGTAAAGAAAATAAGGTTGCCTTCTGGTCTGAAAATATAAATTAGTAACACATTTTTAAAGAATGAAAGAAACAGAGGAAGGAACAAAGTCTCCAGGCTTAATCTCAGCTTCTCAGAATTCTGAGAAGCCGCAGTTCTGGGCCTGGGTTTCTGCTTTCTCATCCATCCTAAGCTGCTGTTCTCATTGCCATCTTCTGCTATATGTTGAGAGAGCATGTTTTTTTTTTTCCTCTTGGAATTTCCCTAAGTATCTAAATTATGACTGAATAGAAATAAACTTTCAGGATAGTGGACCGAGCCTACGTAGCTAATATTTGTTGTCAATTAGGCCTGTTTCCTAATTTCAGTCTCTTTGGGTTAGAGAGGTATAGGAGATTCCTCCACACATATAAATCCCTTTCTGTGAGTATCTTCCAAACTTTTCTGGGTCTCCAGAAATAATGAGAACATATAATGGTGTGTCTGAAAAGGAGAAAGGACTGGTTTACAAGATTTACAAGCTCTAGCTCAAGTGCTATTTAGAGAAGGTCCTACTTCACTTTTTACTGTGTAAACACTGAGTCAAATGAATTTATTTCTGGGGTTAACATTTATTGTCTGAAATCTATTATATGCAAAATAATTCCATTTGAGACCATATTTTAGATTTCCTGGTAACAGTTTAAACAAATAATTTCCAGATTATTTTTCTAGCACCATATTTTAAGAAACAAATTTTCTTTGTCATCTTTTAATGGATATGTTGTGTTGGACAATACTTGATTTGTGAGACAAGGGTAAGTTACTTCCCATAACATTGTACTTTTCTTCTTTGGGTATAGGATCAAAGTAAAATCCCTTAATTTTTAAGACTGTCATTAGTGCCATTAGAATTTATTCAGTTAGCTTGCAGGTTACTATTTTTGCTAATATGAATTTTCACAAACCTAGTGGTCTGTAAACAACTAATTATACAGTGTGACAAAGGAGAATTATACATTTCTCACCCAAAAGTGTTGTGCTGAAGTCACAATTTTCATTTTATTTTTCACAGTGTTAAAATTAAAGGCAGATTTTAGGACAAATAATTGTTTCAACTTCATGCAGCTTTCTTCTATGTTCCTGGCTCTCATTGCATGTGAGAGATGATGGGGGTTCAGTGGGACAGTTCTATTGTTTAATTTGATATACTGGCGTTCTAATGTTTTCATCAGGACATCTAGTTGTCCCAGATCTCTTTATGCTGTTTTCTGGGAGTGACAGAGTCAAAAAAAAAAATGCCTCTTTAAGCTGTCATTCTGCTTAACTCCTCCTCTGCAATTACATTTGCATGCATAATACATCATAACAAATTAGATATTACAAAGACACACGACAGAAATTATGTGAGCTTGTGGCAAGAGATATAACTGATGTGATAGAAGAGAAGGAGATTGCAGAGTAAAGGAAGGAGGAGAAGGAAAACTAATGAATGAAAACCAGTACAGAAAATGGCAGCTGAAATATATCTTCTCAACTTTTTAAGGCCAGTGATCAATTGCAGAAAAGTAAATGAAAAGGGAAAATGCAAAACCAGTTTTGTTCCTATGTCAGTCAGCTAAGAGATTAAAATTAAACAGTGTATTTGGTTCCAGAGGGAAAGATATTCATTGGGTATTTGGCAGTAAAAGTAACTGTGACTAAGAAAAACTCTTTACTTCACATGTTAATCTAAAAAACTAAAATGATATTGGGGTTGTAATTCAGGCTTATTGGAAGTGTTTTCTAGTAGACTGGAAACAATCTTCTTGACTGAATGGACCTAGACTGAGATTACAGCTATAGCTATAAACACCACAGCCACTCTGTTTTGCTCCTACTTTATAATGACTGGATTAAAGTGTTTTTCTTATGTGATGGTATGTCTTCTGGCCTCCTGACACTCAAAATTGGCCAATTTAGAAGCACTGGTGCCTGATGGTCATTGAAAGGCCATTGTCTCTGAAGTGCTATTAGTTCATGTCATACCTTGGCCAATAACTGAGGCAATGACCAGCTCCGTCTCTAAAAGGTTTGAATAGCCACTTTCAAAATGGCAAGGATCAGTCAATATCCACTGATGATTTTAAGTGTTTTACTTGGTCTGACAAAAGCAGGAGAAACAGGAATTGGACTCACAGTCCTCTCCGTTTTTTGTCTCTTTTTTGTGTCTCTTTCCATTTTTCTTACTCATTTGCTATCTGTTTTCTACAAATCCATAAGGGAAATAATAAATTTTCAGTAACGTGGAAGTTGGATTAAGTTCAGGAGGAGCCCAAATATTAGAGTGGCTACAATCCATGCTATAAATCTTTTCTTTCTGTCCTGCTCTCCTCGGGTTCTATTTCTTTCACTTCCTCTCAGTCCTATTACTTCTCTCATCTCAGGCCAGGCATCCCACTCTGCAAGAAGGAATGTAACAGATTGCTTCACTGAAGCATTTGCCATTCTCCAGGTTTTTTCTCATCATTCTCTTGCAGCCTTTTTCCAGTGTTCCTGACAATGTGGAAGAGCTCCCCAGCCAATCATTTTCTGGCATTCCTTTGGTGCCATGGCAGGATCTGAGGAAGCCCATCAGCCTCTGCTAGGCTGATAACCATCATTGCTTCTAATGTGTGCTTCAGAATTTCTCATCACAGCACGCATCTGTCGGGGAGATAAAAGGAGAGATTTACAAATATATAACCAGCAGATGTATGAACGCTGTTGAGGCAAAGTAGACTAAGAAAGAAGCATATCCACATTTTCTTGGAGTAAGAGTAGATAAATATGCTGGCTTTTGTATGATTAGGTCATTACTAACACCTGGAGGCTGTCTCAGTCCTTGGAGAAAAACCATGGAGAATATTTGGTAAGGAACACATTTGGTTCACAGAGGGGGTTATTCTGAGCCAGACTGGAAAACATTTTAAAATGGAATATTGCCTGCATAAAAGAGGCAGATATTTCAGCTTTGCTACATAACAGGAGTTCTCTAGTGGATCCTTCTACATAATGGAGCCGTATGGTAGGTCTATGGAATATCACACTCTGATGTCAGAAAAGCATACATATCCTTAGCCAAATGTTTGCATGTGCATTAGAGCATACACAGTATTATTTAATCACTTTTTCCTAGGCCCTTGTGTATTAGTACCACAGTCCCAATTGCACAAAGAACCTCACTTAAAACCAGTGGGGTTTCTGAATACTAATGGAGAGTTTTCATAACTGTAGTCTCCAAAATATTGTTGGAGCTTATCTTCTGTTACTCTTTAGCATCCTCTTTTTTCTCCCTCTAAATTTCCTACATGAAAAACATGGGAAATTTTGGAAACTGTTAGGACAAATATCAAAATAATTTTGTATTTAATTGAGGCTTTCTGCTGATCTTAACAGATATAAAACTGATAGACATTATTGTCTCTCCTGATAAAACATATTTTATTGATGGATTTCTTTAGCAGATGTGTTAGAAGCTATAATTTTGAAGGTACGGAGAAAGGATAGATGATAAAGCTGGGGGGAGGAAAACAAATACCAAGAAATTAATTACCTAGCCTTTGCTTGACACCAAGAAATACATTGTGTAGTGATTTCTCACCAAGGACACAGACTTCTAAAAAAACTATGTACATAACCAAGAGAAGCTCTGTGGGTCACACTAAGTCATCAGGATATTGGGAGGTTGCATTAGGATGACACCGTCCGACAGAAAGGAATTGCCTGGCCTGGTAAGAGATTAAAAATTTAATACTATAGGATATTATATCATTCCAGGTCTCTCTGTTCCTTTCCACTTTCTCTTTCATGGGGCCTCATTGTTTTCTCCTTTTTACTTTATCTATGGTGAGAATCTTCTACTTCGTTTTAAAAAATTTTAAGGACTTTCAACCTTTTTCTTTTGTAAATTGAGTATCTCTCTGTGCTAAATTTCTTAAAACTGAAGTTTTCCAGGCTGGGCACAGTGGCTCACGCCTGTAATCCCAGCATTCTGGGAGGCCGAGGTGGGCGGATCATGAGGTCAGGAGTTTGAGACCAGCCTGACCAACATGGTGACACCTTGTCTCTCCTAAAAGTACAAAAATTAGCTGGGCATGGTGGCATGTGCCTGTAATCCCAGCTACTCTGGAGACTGAGACAGGAGAATCTCTTGAACCTGGGAGTTGGAGGTTGCAGTGGGCCAAGATCGTGCCACTGCACTCCAGCCTGGGTGACAGAGCGAGACTCTGTCTCAAAAAAAAAAAAAAAAAAACAAAAACAAAAACCCAAACAAACAAAACAAACTGAAGCTTTCCTAGCTATATTCTGGCATTAAAAGAAAAAAGTTAACCTGGATAATGAATACTCTGTCTACAAAAAAGCGAAACGGCAGTGATTTTTGGAAAGGATTAAATGAATAAAGAGGTGAAAAAAAAGTGTACAGAATAATGTAAATGCCAGCATCAGACCTGCTGGCTTCCTTGGTTTAACATTACCTAAGCTATTTTAGAACACAGTTACCTGTCTTTAATGATTACAAATTTTCTTTCATCTCCAGAGTGAGATCAAAAAGAAATTATATCTGTTTTTCTTCATTGTCTAAAAAGTGTAAACATAATCTATATGATAAACATGTGGCAAGCAACTGGCACATAAATAATTCAGGAATGTTGAACAGGGGATACACTACAAAATGCCATTCCCCACATCCCACCTCACCCTTGCCCCTCTCCATCTGCACTATCCAAAGCCAGCCTGACATACACTGAGGAGGCATGTTCAATGTGAAATTTAAGAAACTCCTCAAATTCTGTTATAACTCAAGAGTAAAACAAAACAAAATAAAACAAAAAACTTGTTATTTCGTTTGTAAAGTACTATATTCCCTATTTAAGAGACAAGTTTATCCCCTCTTCTAGGGAAACAATTTTGAAATTCAGATAAAGCTGAATTTGGAGAGGATTTCTCTCTCCTTACTTACATCCTACTTCATAGACTTTCTATGAGTCATCTTGTTTCAAGGTTTTATAAAAAAATACACTTGGTATTATACCAATTTAATGTTCTAGAGGAAACATTTGTCCTTGAGATTCTTCTAATATGCTGCATTTGGATTCAGTGAAAGAGTTTATGTTCATAACTTTTGCTATCTTATGGGATTTTGTTTGTGGTCTGTCTTATGGCAATTTGGGGATGAGAAGGGAAATGAGAATTGATGTTGTATTATCAATTTCTGTTAATTGTCATCAGCCTCAGTCCTTCCCCCTGCTATATCCTCATCCATATTATCTTCTCCTTTTATGGCATTTGTATATGATCACACTTTGCTTCACAGCCCAAAAGTAATCGTGTGAAGGAAAAGAAAAAAAAGATGCCATTACAGAACAACTATTGGTTTTGTGGCCAAACTTGTCTTCAGTTCTTGATGCAGAAAATACAAATTGTAACAATTCTAGTTTTGCCATACATTCAATAGCTAATCACATTACTATTTTATGTGATAGATATGCCTACTTTACCTGATAGAAATGACTTTTTAATTCTTAATTTGGATACATATTTTAAACAGTGAGAAGAAAATATTGAAAAGACTTAGAAGCTTATAATATGATAATATCTTACATGCATGCAGCCTTCCCTCTGTGTTGGTATTGGTAAGTAGATACTAACAATAACACTCAGAGAAGTTTATTATCCAATTTTGTGTGCATTCAATAGGATTATGATGTTTTGATAATATAAATGCAAAAGAGATTTGGCAGTAACAGGAAGTAACATAGTTCTAGAAGCACAATTTCTATTTTATTAATCTGAGAGAGAAATACTTTTTCCAAATTGCTACACAGCTTGAAGGATCTGCTTAGCTCTCTGTTTATTCCTTGCACCACTAACCTCAGAATGTTGGTGGTTTACATAATTCACAATCCTATGAAATCTGGGGGGCTGGAAATCTTTGGATGCTATCCATACGACTAAGTTGGAGCCAATAAAATGTTTAGCTTTCTTTGTGGGTGGTCTCTGTTAGCCTTGGTTAGTGACCTGTGTAAGTTAGAAGCGATGAGGAAGACTCCAGAGATTTATTTAAGGTAAATAATTTTAATATCTCACAAATTTACTGGGACTGTCTTTAATACGACTTTGAAATCCATGCTGAAATTCTCCTTCTATATGAGAAACTCTTAAAATGAGATGGCTCAGTTACTTCAGCAACTATCTCCCTTGAAAGGACCCATCCAATTTTTAATCCTATGTGACTTGAGCGCAGTGGGTGGCCAGGTTCCAGAGCTATGGCCATTACAAAAAGGTGAAGGTCTGGAACTCGTCCACAGAGCGCACTATCCCAGAGACTGCACTGCCTCTTTCAGACTGTGCCACCTTTATACAAAATACCCTGAGGATTACAGCATCTGGATAAGCCTCTGATTATCATCTGCTGTGTTCCAGTCACCGCATCTCCTTATTGAGGCAGTTGGCTTCACCTCGTGGTCCTCCTCTCCACCGTGACTCCTATCTGTGTCCAGGTTGTATCTCGCTCAATTCTGAGTTGACAGAAAATATTGCCAATCATAGTGTTCTTTTTTATTTTTATTTTTTTGAGATGGAGTCTCACTGTGTTGCCCAGGTTGGAGTGCAGTGGTGCAATCTTGGCTCACTACAACCTCCGCCTACCAGGTTCAAGTGATTCTCCTGCCTCAATCTCCCCAGTAGCTGGGATTACAAGCATACGTGGTGACGCCACCACGTCCATCTAATTTTTGTATTTTTTTTTTTTTTAGTAGAGATGGGGTTTCACCATGTTGGCCAGGCTGGTCTCAAATTCCTAGCCTCAAGTAATCTGCCTGCCTCGGCCTCCCAACGTGCTGGGATTACAGGCATGGGCCACTGCACCCGGCCTGTAGTGTTTTTGTTCCATAACTATTTTATTGGGCGGATATCAGCAGGAGACTTCCATGAATTAAACTGAATCTCAGGTTTCAAGCCTTGATAATTGGGTTAGTCATGGTACCACGGGTAGAAATAGAGACTTTGTTGGGGTGGAAGGCTGTAGTAGAGTGGAGTGAGAAATTGTCAGCTCCGTTATTGGATGTGAGGTAAATGTAAACATCCCACTTGAAAGATCCCTTAGAAATTAAAAATGTAAAATTGGAAATTTCTGAAAAGTTGTGCACTTTGGATAGTGATCTGGAAGTTGCCTGATGAGTTGTCACTTCACAACAATAGCAGTAAAGGAAAAAATTCCATATTTCATGCTCAGTCATAGGTTCTTTTATACATGTTCTCCCGTTTAATCCTCTTAACAACCAAAAGGGAGGATATTATTCTTCCCATTTCACAGATTAGGAAACTAAAGCTTAAAGAATCTATGGATATAACTTAAGACACCTCAGTGGAAAGTTGTAGAAGAAACAGAGTCCAAGGGACATAATAAGACAGGTTTAGTATAAGCAGTCATTCAACAAATACTTGATGGTTAATTGATTTAACAGTGTCACAAAAACACAGGGAAAAGAGAATTCAAGGTGGTTTTTGATGCCAAGTGCCATGTGTTCCAGGGAAGAAAAAGAAGAAATAGACTGAGAGGAAATAGTTTGGTATTCCCAGGTCACTTGCTGGTGATCCTGGAAAATGCAAGGCTCAGTAGGGTGAAAAGGATGGAAATTAATCACATGACACAAGAAAACCACAGCTTGGAGAAATATGGCAGTGAGTGGATGGAGAACTTGAAGGGGCAAGAGATTTACATGAGGATTTGCCTTAAATTTGTTTTGTATTTTGTATTAGTTGATACAGGCTAGGCAGCTCAGGTGGAATCCCACTGGGTACCATAAGAATGTGACCCTTTCAAGTAGTCACTGCAGGAGGGTGACATAAGGCAGTTTGCATCGTGCAGCCTCTCAGCATGCTGGTGGCTTTTGGATTGCCAAGACAGCAGAAGAGAGATTGCGGGGAACTCAAACACACTCCTAACCATGTCAGACCAGAGTGTCTCTTAAGCTCACAGCCCATTGGCCGAGAGTCAATGGCCCTAACCTTCCTTCAAAGGGAGGCTGGAAAATGTGGGTGCACCTGGGCAATATTTGGTGAGTGCTACTCTCTCTGTGGCTTAAGTGAACTAAGTCATTTTTCTTGCTGAGATCTTGAAGCTATATCATATGCATTGGACTTTACAACTGGACTTAGACTGTTGTAAGCCAGAGGATCATGGAGGGACTGACAATTCTCATGCAGAAGTTTCTCTGAATTAGGTTGTTCTTGCCCTCCTTGCAATGATGCCTTTGACTTCGTAACAAATTAAGACTAGGCATGGTCATTTTTGGAAAATTTTTACACAGAGAATGTAAAGTAACATTTGGCAGCTTCGTAGATGCTTTTGGAGTTGGAGTCTCACTTTGTTGGCATGGGATGACCAGCTTGCTGGCCTTGGTAGAGATAAGCTAAATGTAGCATTCCAATAGGGAGAAGAAAAATTGAAAATAATAAATGGATAAGCAAGACTGGCTTCTTCTGGAGACTCTGGGATTGAAGCCTTACACTTCACCTCCCTTTGTTACCATTTATAGGTTTGCCAAGACCGCATCCATTGTGCATCAAGGTTAGCCTTCATTCAGCCAGCCTGAGGTGCAGAGCATGGGGTGGGTCAGGAAGGGCCAGCCGTGTCCTTCTAACTTCCACTCTGCCAGCTGGTAGCAACCTGTACTGTTTTTCCAGTCTGGAGATTCCACACCCAGATTTTTCTAGCATATGATACGTGTAATGGTTGCTATCCCTAACTCTCCCCAGGTCTCAGAACACCATCAACCATCCTGAACAAAGCCCTAGAAGCTGCAATAAAAAGGTTTTAAAACTTCAGAAAGGAAAGCCCGAGGGAGTACCACACAGTCAAGGCAAATTATCATCACCCAGTGGAAAAGAAAGGCTCTCCCTTCCATAAAAGGATATTCACCAGCATGCCTCTTGAGGCATCAAAGATTTCCCGAGGCCCTGTGGACTAACGAGTTAGGCCCCATTTTAAGACAAATGATCTGATACAATATGGTGATCCATGGGCATCATTCAGCAGAGAAAACAACCATACGCTCTCAGAAGACAAAACACAAACTCCTGTAGGCAAAAAAGAGGAAAATGTGAATGAAAGCCATATATCAATAACCTTATTGCTCATGGAAGTAGTAACTTTTCTCTCTCTCCCGCTCCTTTCAATTCCTCCCTTCTCTCTCCGAGTCTCCCCTCTTCCCTCCCTTTCAATCTCTCTCCCTCCTTTGGTGTTGGAGCCCAGTGATTCTCATGTAGAAGCCCAGTATGTCAAGTGAGATTGTACTTTCTCTGGCGTCCTAGCAGGGGGCAGGGTGGTCTGGAAGGTAAGCAATGCAATATCTCTGGACTGGGGCCCTCCCTGCCCTCCTCTTTGCACTAACTGAAGCAGCTTTGCAGGAGTCTAGGACTCCATAGAGCTAGGTGTGAAAATCACTGATCCAGGGCCAAGGAGGCTAGTATTAAAGGGCTGCAATCATGCATTCATAATTTTGTACTCAGATAAAAAGAAATCCTGAGTTTATAGCTACAATTTTGGATTTCCTTCTGCCCATCAATTCCAAATCCTTGATGTCTAGGTTTCTGTGTGATCTTACTTCTCCCTGCATTTCTAATATTACCCAGTTCTATTCTGCTCCTCATTTTCTATGTGTCAGGGTCTCATCCATGCTACTTTCTCTGCCTGCAATCCCTCTCTTTGTGCTTATCTGGGTAACTCCTACCTGTCCTTTAGTTGTCTGCTTAGTGCCATTTATAGAGAACTTCACTAAAATTTGAAATATAGTTTAGGCCTTGTTTTATATTCTCCAAACATATTCTTCCTTCATAATACTTTGTAATGACTTCAATTATATAATTATTAGTGGGATTATCTGCTTAATATCCAGTTCCCCTTATTAGACTCTAAACTCTATTTCAAAAGTTTATATATGTCTTAATGATCACTTTGTAACAAGGAACTAATCAAATGAATAGAAAACGATGGGAGATCAATAAAGATTTATTACATGAATAAATGTCAAAACCAGAAGCCTTCCCACTAACTTCTCCTTAAGATCAAATAAAAAGGTTGCATTTCTAATATGCTAGTATATGTTTCCAGTTTAAATCTCATGGACATTGGATTGATGATCCAACAATCAGATGTTTTCTTGGCATAAATAATGGCCTCATGTATTTGGGATTTATTTATTTATTTATTTATTTATTTATTTGGGCAAAAGAAAGAGAAATCAGACTGTTACTGTGTCTATGTAGAAAGAAGTAGACATAAGAGACTCCATTTTGTTCTGTTGAACTAGTAGTCTGATTTCTATGAATGTTTAAAAAATTTAAAGTATAGAGTGCTAGATTAAGTTGCATCTGAGGAGTGGAACACTCCTTACATAGACACAGTAACAGTCTGATCTCTCTTTCTTTTCCACACAATTTATTTATTTATTTTATTTATTTTTTTGGAGACAGGGTCTTGCTGTGTCACCCAGGCTGATGGAGTGTGGTGGCATGGTCATAGCTCACTGTAACCTCAAACTCCTGGGCTCAAACAATCCTCCTACCTTAACCTCTCAAGTAGGTGGGACTATAGGCATGTGCCACAATGCCAGGCTATTTTTTTTCTTCATTTTTTTATTGAGATGGGGTCTCATTATGCTGCCTAGGCTGGTCTTGCACTCCTGGCCTCAAGTGATTCTCCTGCCTCAGCCCTTCAAAGAGCTGAAAGTACAGCTGTAAGCTACAGCACCCAGCCCATGGTCTTGTGTGGTTGGATGATGCTTTTTATTAAAATGCTTTCCCTTGCATGGTAGCATTTAATCTTCACACAAGCCCTGTGAGGAATCTAATTCAGTTATCATTATCTTGTGCATGAGAAAACAATAAATCAGTGGAGAAGTTGTATGTTGGTTTAGCTTCTAAAGCTAAAGCTTCTAGTTCTGTCAGTCTGGTGATAGAGCTAGGATACGATGCACAATCCTAGCCCAGGGGTAGCTATTATTTTTTTGATTACGTACATAGGAGTATCCAAACTTAGAATCTACTGTATGAGCAGTCCAGGAAAATCAAATCTATAGTATATCTCCATTGAAGTCAGTACCATTGTCTTATGTCTTCACTTTAGGTTCTGGCTTATCTAACTGAGTGAATGGGAACATCTCAAGAGGGTTTCTGGATATACAGTCGGATTGTCAGTTTATATACATCTTTATTTTACAGAAGTATGTTATCCTGTCATCACAAATCTAAATACGACGATTCAAAGCTGGCTTTTTGCTAAAACAAGAGGCAGTAACAATCAGGACATCCTGTTAAAACAGACACATCCCAAATGATAGGACAGAAACAAGAATGAAATGCCTTCTATGAATCTACTCTGGTGAATATAATTTCAGTAACCAAAAGGGTTACAAAGTGAAAAATATTCAGGGGAAGCTTTGTTAAAGGAAGTAGCAATGGGATATGGGAGCATGTTATTCTCAGTTTGTGAGCATGAACCCAGACTTAATTACTAGTAACCAAAAATCTATTGCATTTGGAAATTTTAGAAGCTCTGATGGAATAATTTAGGATGGAATGTTTCTGTTTAGTGGATCACTGTGCACTGACACTTTTATTTTTTAAACGATTTTTTCATGTGCATATGTTTTCTTTTTTTCTTTTTTTGAGACAGCGTCCCACTCACTCTGTCACTCAGGCAGCAGTGGCGAACTCTCAGCTCACTGAAACAACCTCCACCTCCAGGGTCCAAACAATTCTCCTGCCTCAGCCTCTCCCGTAGTTGGGATTACAGGTACGTGCCACGAATACCAGCTAATTTTTGTATTTTTAGTAGAGGCGGGTTTCACCATTTTGGCCAGGCTGGTCTTGAACTCCTGACCTCAAGCGATCTACCTGCCTCAGCCTCCAAAAGTGCTAGGATTACAGGCAAGAGCCACCATGCCCAGTCTCATGTGTATATATTTTCTTTGGACTCCTTTTACTTATTGCTGAACAGGTACTTCTCATGACTTCATCTTCTTAAGATGTTTCATGCTAAAGATAATCTGTTTGCAGTCTATTGAAACTTCACTTTAAGGCTATTTGCCTCTGAAAATACTTTCATAATTAAAGCAAATCCTTTTGGATCCCACCCAAGAGAATTTAATTTCTGAGATAGCAATTTACTTCTTATTCCACTGCAGTCTTATCTCAGAAATGTCCCCAAGTCTTGGGACTCTGAAGGCAGCTTTGTGAAAAACTGCCACTGAATTCTCATAATGTTCTAGAAAGACTGTGTGGCACAAGATAGAGCTCATTTTGGTTCTGTGCTATCCCTGGGCCATCCCACAAAATATTTACTGTTATGTGGGCAAAGGGTGTATTCTGTCAAAGGAGAGGTCAGAAAGAGAACTGGGAGAAAATTAAGGCAAGGCCAAGATGAGAGCTGTTGGCATTGGCTTTGCCACACCATCCATAATGCACACTTTCTGTTTTAGTTGGAGGGCATTGAGCAGTCTCTACGATATTAATGGCTCTGGGCCAAGTAAAGAAGGAAATGAGTCAAAATTATATGAGGCAATACGTTGGAGAAGTAATGTGTGTATTTCCAGGCCCAGCTGATTCTGAAAAATCACCACTGAAATTGGTGGTTTTACTGGTAATGTTCTGAAATAGACCAAGAATGATAGGACCACAGAGGCTCAACTTTATTGATCCCTAGAAATAGAGCATCTGGATTAAGCTTAAGGCATACTAGTGGAATTTGGGGAAGTTTTTAACACCTTAAATGCCACTCCCTCTGCTGCACCTGTTCATTGGTGAAATAGAGGACTTCATTTAGGAAAACAAGCACCTTCTACGAGCACTCAATTTGCTTGTTTGAAAAAGTAATTGGAGAAAAACAAAGAGATTCTTGTTCAGTCTGAAATTCAGAAGAAACTCTTGCCAACTTTATGAATAATGAGAGTTCCCCTTTCCATGTCGAAATTGATGGCCCTGTTGCTGATATCCATAAATTAAGCAGCTGGGTTGTTGGTTTTTTTGTTTTTCCTTTTTGCAATTAAGCACGCAGTGCTCACAATGCACAATAGGTCCCTTAGAAGTGTGTCTAATCTTTCTACTCCTGTTTTAAAAAAAAAAAAAACTGGATACAGGATCTTAAACAGTCAGTTACAGTACATCTGTACAGAGCTGGAGAGTTGAGTCCCAAGAGGATTTACATTGGGAAAATCCCCAAAGCAATAGAAGAGACAAGCACAAACATGTCCACACTCCAAATAGTGAGGCAAAATCTGCTCCCAGGCCAACATATTGTTTCAAAGGACTGGAAGGCTTTTGTTTAGTAAAACATGATTCAAATAGCGGTGTTCACCATGTAACAGTTTGCTGATAATGATTATTTCAATAAAGAGTGAACATGTAAAGTTATTTTCTAATGTAATATGCCAATTTAAAATGCCCACATGGCACATGTATACATATGTAACAAACCTGCATGTTGTGCATATGTACCCTAGAACTTAAAGTATAATAAAAAATATATATTAAAAAAATAAAATGCCCACATTCTTGCTATCGTGGTGTCATGATTTGAAGATAAGATCAAGCAGTAGAAAGTTGACTTCCCCCTCCAGTGAACTCTCAAAATAGACCTTTAACCGAAGCTGTGAGACTCTGGCTCCTTTCTGATAATGACAGACCTTAATCACCATAGTAGTTTTAAAAATTTTAGGGTAGCAAGCACCATCAATATCTTTGTTCAGGTCTAACTACTTATTTAGAAGAGAAGTTTTCTGCAGTCGGAGTCATTCACCCTGGGAGTTGTGGCACTCTTGGGTTCACCTTCACCCCAGCATGACAGAGCAGCAACCTGGAGCATTCACTGGGGGAGGGAGTTTGGCTGTGTTTATAAGCAAGACCTGTGTTTATCTGTGATTCGAGGTGCCAGATACCCCTTTGTCAAAAATAACAAAGCTTCCACCAATATGCTAGTCATTTCTGACGACGGCTTATAGTATTGTTTTGTTTTCCAAAGAATCCTTTTTTCTCCAGCTTTCTATATTTATTTTGATTTAAATAGAATTAGGAATGTTTAGAATCAGTAATTCTAGGGCTGAATTTCTAAACCTAAGTGAAAGAAATAACAATTTAAAAATGATAATCCTCTTAATGTATTACAGAGAAAGACTCCTTTCTTCTTTATCGTTATTTTTTCTTTCTTTCTTCCCCCCATCCCCTGCCCCAAAGCAATCATGCCCATGCTTTTGGGGACATAACAGCTCTCACCCATCTTGAGAAGCAGACACATTGAAATGTGTCACTACTGTGATTTCAGTTCATGGGTTACTTTGGACCTTGAGCTCATTAGGGAAATATTTGACATCTCAACTCCAATTATTTAGTAGTCACCAAGCTGCAAAGGCCACATATAACTGCCTGCAACTGGTTATAATTGGAGAGGATCTGAAGAACGATAGCAGAGAACTGCATTTCTCTTAATCTCCAAAGACAACAATACCTCAGGTCATGGTTCCTTTCCAAAGTATACTGAAAGGCTGGAAAACAATAGAAGTCCTTTCAGATTAGAAGTAACCAAAACATTTCTGCAGATTGGAAATATTATAAAGTCATCCCAGGAAAGTCTTATAGACCTACATGTGTTTCTCTCTCTCTTGCTTGCTCTAACTTTGTGTATAAAAGCATTCTTAGTTTTTTTCTGGAAAGATTCATTTAGTGAATAGCTACCTGGTTCTTCCTCCCCTTTGTTCTTCTCTCTCTTCCTTGTCCATAACCCAGTCTTAATTCCAAGTCAGCCTGCCAAGGCATTTCATTGCCAAAGGCAAATATTTGTTTCGCAAGAGCTCTGTTTGTGAAAAGAAACCACTTCCTCACGTATAATATTTCCTTAAAAATGATTTTTCTCTTATAGTGTTTTGTAGTTGAATCTTCCTGGAGGCTTTATTTTACAAATACTTTCCTTGCTTTCATGGAAAAGTCTTCATGGTTTCTATGGGTTTGGGGAAGAGGGTAGAGTTTATTTAAAGACAATTAGCTTTTCATTTTAAATATCAATTCCTAAAAAAATTAAAAAACTATTCACAACTAATTATTTTGTACTTCTTTCTCTCTCTGCATTTTTTCTTCCAGTATAGATGCACTTCCTTTTCTTTTAACACTATAACTTAAGAATGTCCTTTTTTATTTTTTTGAAAGGAGAGTGTAAGGAATTCATGTACCTCTCACTCTGCTTCCACAGTTACCCCCATTTGGCCACCATTTTTTAATCTCCTCATTGTTAAACCGTGAGAATATTACAATGTAATAGCTATAACACCATTTACATAACTCATCTTCTATTGTTGGATATTAGATTACTTCTAATTTTGCAATATTAGGACAAAGGCTGTCAATTTTATTACATGCTTTGCCCCCTCACATTTATGTTTATTTCCTGAGGCCAAAGACTATTTTTTATACTCTTGACATGTATCACTAAATTACTTTCCAAAAGCCTTGTGTCAGTTTATACTCCCAATCACAATTTTATTTTATGTAATTAAAAAGTTATAGGTTAAAGACTATTTCTCTTTGGTTTATTTGATATTTCTTTTATTAATAAAAACTCTGAACAGCTTTCCTTAGTTTCCATTGTAGTTGAACTTCTTTGTTTTGGTGGTGAGTTTTTTGCTCATCTACCTATTGGGTCCTTAGTATTTTTCAAGTTATATATATGACATCTGTGGTTAATAAGGGTATTAACCATTTGAGAGTGGTAGTTTTTAAAGGACAAAACTATACAAAATGCTTACTTTTTTAGTGAAGAGCTAATATTAAGACATTTTCAGTCTGTAAAGAATTGACTTGTCATGGTTTGATCAGACCTGCGAAGACACGGTAGGTGATTTCATGGCCTCAGTCATGTTCTTAGACGAAATATTGTTTAAGATCATTGACAGATCCTTTTTTTCTTGACATTGGAAGGTAGATGTATGAGAAAATTAATTGATTGGTTATCAATCAATCAATCTATTGAGATACATTTATGAAGGACTTAAGATAAAAATGCCTGTGAGAAAACTTAGTTTTAATTATTTTACTCCTGTACATACAATTTTAAAGAGATATGGCCATTAACGAACAAACTTAGAGAAAACTGTACTGAGAAATTTAACCCACCAAATGTGGAATTGTTGTTAAAATGCATTTTAAATAATATGTTTTCCAAATAACTACTCTTTATTTTTTCATATTCTTTTTAAATATAGAGTGGACCAGGAGGAGTTTTCAGAGGAGTCTGTGATAGGCACTTTGTGACTCCAGGACATGTTGAGGTATGAGCTATGCTATTATGCCTGGAACCAGTCCTGGATCTGCCCTTGATATTTAGGTGATTGTTTGCCCACAAATGTGCAATTTTTGTTTATAAATGAAAAATATATCTTTAGCTGTGACTTCTGCCTCATTTTGCCCCTGACTCTAAGAAAGAAGAAGAACAACAAATAGATCTTGAAGGAAGCAAAGGTGACAGAAAATGTACTCTGAAATTGTACATGTGGTTGGCACCATAAGGGGTTGGCCTGTAAGTCTGAAAAGGCTAGTGTTATTGTGCAGAGGTGTGGCTCTGCTGAGGACAAACTATTGCATGTGCTGTGGAATGTGAAAATCTGTCTGATAATGCTGTGTGCATTAATGTATTCAATGGCCATTTCCATCAGCTTTGAGAAGAACCAGGCCCAATAAATTCAAATGTATATTTTAAAAGTACCAAGACTATAAACACTATTAGCCTTTCCCTTCTCCATCCTGAAATATCAAACATACCTGTTCTTCTTCTGCATGATCTGGTTCTTCAAGACTTGCTGGATGATTATAGTTAATTGGTTAAACAGAATTGTAGAATGATATTAATGGCTTATAATTATCTAATGCGATATACCCCCATCTTCACACAATAACATAGCAGTTTTAACAAGAGTCTTTGATGCCAAACTATGGCCCCTGGTGGAAATCTGTGGAGCAACTATTTCCTCATTATTAACCAATCAATCAATCTATCTATTGAGATAAATTTGTGAAGGACTTAAGCTAAAAATGCCTGTGAAAAACTTAGTTTTAACTCTTATACTCCAGTACACATAATTTTAAAAAGACATTGCCATTAATTTACATTAAAACGGAAATAGTTATTCTCTCTTTAATTCTAAGGCTAGTTTTCTTTCTCCAGGAAAATTAGATTTTTTATTGAAGTGGAAAAAAATTCTGCCCTATCTAGCAATGTAATCTAGGGCATTACATTCTCAGCGCCTCAGCTTACCTATCTGTAGAAAAGTATCAATGGTACCTTTAATTGAGGATTGTTTGAGAGTTAATAAAGACAGTATAGGTTATTAAACTCATCTACAATTTAGTAGGCTACTGTGACATAACTGATGATCAAGCTGGAGTGTGAGAATTTCAATTTAGAAAAGAACAAGAATTGGGAAATTCTGACACATTCATTTTTTTCACTATTTGTTTGTTAGAAACAGTTATATTAAAGGTGACTAAAAACCGTAAGTCTAGTTTTGTTAAATATACTTGGTTGACGACCTCTAAAAGAAACATTTGCTTAGTTCAAGTAATTGGAAGAATAAGTTTTTAGGGGGCTGCATTACTTGTATTGTATTCATTGAAATATGGTGGAGTGACTTCTGGTAACTGCCTGTTAGGAGAACTGATGTATTAACAAATTCCAGGGGCAGCTGTGAAGACGAAAGCTGTCAGTAACTTCTCATTAAGTTCCAAGCTTCAGCCTAGCATGGAGAATTGCTAGTCTCTGTGATGGATGATCTTTTTCAAATGCTGCATGGAAATGGCTTTCTATTGTGAGTGGTTAATCTTACTGAATTCAAATCAAGACTTTCTCAGAATTTTTTTATATATCCTTTTAGCTTTGAAGTCTGGGATATTTAAGACTCAATTTTTTTATTTTTATTTTCGAAAGTGTTCTTTTTGATTGGAACAATAATTGTACATATTTAAGGGGTACAATGTGTTGTTTTGATACATGTATACATTGAGTAATGAGCAAATCAAGGTAATTAGCATATCTATCACCTTAAACATTTATCATTTCTTTGTGGTGAAATCATTCAAAATCCTCTCTTCTAGCTATTTTGAAGTGTATCATACATTATTGTTAACATGTAGGATAGTCATCCTACAGTGCAATAGAACACCAGAACTTGTTCCTCCTATTTAATTGTAACATAATAGCCACTGACCAACCTGTTCCCATCTGTCCATTCCCCCCTACCCTCCACAACCTCTAGTAGCTACTATTCTACCCTCACTTTCTATGAGATCAACGTTTATATTTTCCTCATATGAGTTAGGTCGAGAGATATTTGTCTTTCTGTGCCTGACCTATTAGCTTAATATAATGCCCTCCAGGTTCATACATGCCACAAATGACAGGATTTTATTCTTTTTTATGGCTGAGTAGTATTTCATTGTATATATATATATATATATATATATATATATCACATTTTCTTTATGCATTTATCTGTTGATAGACACAGATAGTTGATTCCATATCTTGGCTATTGTGAATAGTTCTTTAATAAACATGGGAGGGCAGATGTCTCTTTAACATACCGATTTCATTTCCTCTGGATATACACCCAGTAGTGAGATTGCTGGATCGCATGGTAGTTTTATTTTCAATTTTTTGAGGAATCTCTATAATGATTTTCACAGTGGCTATACTAATTTACATTGTCACTGACAGTGGGTTTCCTTTTGTCCACATTCACATCAACACTTTTCATCTTTTGTGTTTTTGGTAATAGCCATTTTAACTGGAGTGTGGTGGTATCTCATTGGGGTTTTAATCTGCATTTCTCTGATGACTAGTGATGTTGAGTATTTATTCATAAATGTATTGGTCATGTGTATGTCTTCTTTTAATAAGTGTCTATTCAGGTTTGTTGACCAGTTTTTAATTAGGTTGTTTTTGTGATTGAGGTGTTTGAGCTCCTTATGTATTTTGGATATTAGCCCCTTGTCAGATGTATAGTTTGCAAATATGTTCTTCCATTCTGTAGGTTGTCTCTTTTCTCTGTTGATAATTTCCTTTGCTGTGCAGAAATTTCTTAGTTTGATATAGTTCTATTTGTTTATTTTTGCTTTTGTTTCTTGTGCTTTTGAGGTCGTATCCAAAAAAAATCTTTGCCCAGACCAAGGTCATGAACCTTTCCCCCTGTTTTATTCTAGTAGTTTTATTGTTTAGAGTTTAGGTCTTTAACCTATTTTGACTTGATTTTTGTATGTGGTGAAAGATAAAGGTCTAATTTCATATTTCTGCATGTGAACATCTAGTTTTCCCAAAACCAATTATTGAATAGACTGTTTTCCCTAATGTGTGTTTTTGGCACCTTTGCCAATAATCATTTGGCTGTATGCAAATTTATTTCTGGACTCTCTATTCTGTTCCATCGCTCTGTATATCTGCTTTTATGCCAGTATGATGTTGTTTTGGTTGTTACAGATTTGTGTATATTTTGAAGTCAGGTAACGTGATTCTTCATTCTTTTTGTTCAAGACTCCTTTGGTTTTCCAGATCTTTTGTGGTTTCATACACATTTTAGGATTGTTTTTTCTATTTTTGTGAAGAATGTCACTGGTATTTTTATGCAGATTGCTTTGAATTTGTAGATCACTTTGGGTAGTATAGTTAGTATTCGATTTTTAAAAATCATACCCAAGGCCATTCAGTGGCTAAATTTTATCACTGAAAGTGAAAGTTTTTGCACTGAAATCTGTTGTGTCCAAATCTCCCAGTCTTTAACCACTATCATTTTCTACCCATCACTAAATTTCAACACTTTTGGGGTCATCTCTAGTAAGTCCTATCATTTTATCCATCTACTTTAGGCAGATATTATCCATAATACTATTACTACTATGGAAGGAGGTATTTTTATATGATGGTATTGTCTCATTTTGCAAAAAAAAAATATTAATGTGATTTAAGATGAGGTCTTACTACCAGATCATTGAATCTATTTTGAGGACAGAAATATTTTTTATCAACATTTGAAATAATGCATAAAATGAGTAGAAAGTTAATTAGCATTTATTTCACTTTACATGATCATTGTAGGTGTGCGCCTCTTTGGCCATTTTGGTTAACTTCGGCATTAAAACAATCTCTGAAAAAAGTTTGACCTTTCAGAGAGATGGTCGTCTTCCAAAATTGCATCAGTGGGATATTCTCAGGTAGGATTATGCAGGAGTTCTTCTGTTATGGCAATGCTTTAATGAATGTAAAACCTTTCAGATGCTGGATGACTTGTTGTGTCTGATTCTCTTCACCAGGTTGACAGAGTCAGGGTTTTTGCCATTTTAATGAAATGAGTTATCTCTTGGGTCCTTTGAAACCTAATTGGCAGAAGGGCTGGGTGCAACCCTGATAGGGAGTGCCTTTCATAGAAGGATTCTTTTTATTTCCAGCCTTAAAAGCTAAAAAGAAGCTTCATGCCAAAAACCTTTATGATGTGCAGTTTTCTATCACTAAAACGATCCCGTGTTTTAATTCAACAGGTTTTAAACACACATTTCTTAGAAGCTAAGAAGGGACATTTCAGAGTTTCTTGGGACCTTTTAGAATTATGCAAATATCCAGCCCTAAATGCTAAAAACAAGCTTTGTGCCAAAAAGCTTTATTATGTCTTTTTTTAATTTTTAATTTTTATTATAAGTTCCAGGGTACATGTGCAGGATGTACAGGTTTGTTACATAGATAAACGTGGGCTGTGGTGGTTTGCTGCGCCTATCAACCAGTCACCTAGATATGAAGCCCAGCAGGCATTAGCTATTTTCCTTAATGCTCTCCCTCCCCACCCAATCCCCTGACAGGCCCCAGTGTGTGTTGTTCCCCTCCCTTTGTCCACGTGCTCTCATTGTTCAGCTCCTGCTTATGAGTGAGAACATGCAGTGTTTGGTTTTCTGTTCCTGCGTTAATTTGCTGAGGATAATGGCTTCCAGCTCCACCCATGTCCTTGAAAATGACATGATCGTGTTCCTTTTTATGGCTGCATAGTATTCCATGGTGTATATGTACCACATTTTATTTATCCACTCTTATCATTGACGGGCATTTAGGTTGATTCCATGTTTTTGCTATTGTGAATAGTGCTGTAATGAATACACAAGTGCATGTATCTTTGTAATAGAATGATTTATATTTCTCTGGATATATACTCAATAATGGAATGGCTGGGTCAAATTCTATCTCTGGTTCTAGATCTTTGAGGAATCGCCACACCATCTTCCACAATGTTTGAAATAATTTACATTCCTACCAACAATGTAAAACTGTTCCATTTCTCTGAAACCTTACCAGTATCTCTTGTTTCTTGACTTTTTAATAATTGCCATTCTGACTGGTATGAGATCGTATCTTATTGAGGTTTTGATTTGCATTTCTCTAATGATCAGTGATGTAATGATGTTGGGCTTTTTTTCATATGTTTATTGGCCACATGAATGACACCTTTTGAGAAGTGTCTGTTCATATCCTTTGCCCATTTTTAATGTTGTTTTCCCTGTAAATTTGTTTAAATTCCTTGTAGATTCTGGATATTAGACATTTGTCAGAAGGACAGATTGCAAAACTTTTCTCCCACCCTGTGGGTTGCCTGTTTGCTCTGATGATAGTTTATTTTGCTGTGCAGAAGCTCTTTATTTTAATTTGATACCATTTGTCAATTTTTGCTTTTGTTGCAATTGCTTTTGGCTATTTAGTCATAAAACCTTTGCCCGTGCCTATGTCCTAAATAGTATTGTCTAGATTTTCTTTATTTTATTTTATTTTCTTTCTTTATTTTTGAGACAAAGTCTTGCTCTGTCGCCCAGGGGCTGGAGTGCAGTGGCATGATCTCGGCTCACTGCAACCTCTGCCTCCCAGGTTCAAGCAATTCTCCTGCCTCAGCCTCCTAAGTAGCTGGGACCACAGGTGCATGCCACCACACCCAGCTAATTTTTTGTATTTTTAGTAGAGACAGCATTTCACCATGTTAGCCAGGATGGTCTCGATCTCCTGACCTTGTGATCCACCCACCTCAGCTTCCCAAAATGCTGGGATTACAGGCGTGAGCCACTGTGCCTGGCCTTGCCTAGATTTTCTTATAGGGTTTTTATAGTTTTGAGTTTTACATTTAATTATTTAATCCATCTTGAGTTAATTTATGTATAAGGTGTAAAGAATGATCCAGTTTCAATTTTCTGCATATGGCTAGCCAGTTCCCCCAGCATCATTTATTAAATAGGGAATCATTTCCCCATTTCTTGTTTTTGTCAGGTTTGTCAAAGATAAGATTGTTGTAGATGTGTAGTCTTATTTCTGAGTTATCAATTCTGTTCCATTGGTCTATGTGTCTATTTTTAGACCTGTACCATGCCCTTTTGGTTACTATAGCCTTGTAGTATAGTTTGAAGTAGGATAGCATGATGCCTCCAGCTTTGTTCTTTTTGCTTGGAATTGTTTTGGCTATATGAGCTCCTTTTTGGTTCCATATGAATTTTTTAATAGTTTCTTCTAATTCTTTGAAGAATGTCAATGGTAGTTTAATGGGAATAGTATTGAATCTATAAATTAGTTTGGGCAGTATGGCCATTTTCAGGGTATTGATTCTTCCTATCCATGAGCATGGAATGATTTTCCATTTGTTTGTGTCCTCTCTTATTTCCTTGAGCAGTGTTTTGTAGTTCTCCTTGAAGAGGTCCTTCACTTCCCTTGTTAGCTGTACTCTTAGTTATTTTATTCTCTTTGTAGCAATTGTGAATGGAAGTTTATTTATGATTTGGCTTTCTGGTTGTCTGTTGTTGGTGTATAGGAATGCTTGTGAATTTTGCACATTGATTTTATATCCTGAGACTGTACTGAAGTTGCTTATCAGCTTAAGAAGCTTTGGGGCTGAGATGATGGGGTTTTCTAGATACAGGATCACGTCATCTGCAAATAAAGAAAATTTGACTTCCTCTCTTCCTACTCGAATGCACTTTATTTCTTTCTCTTGCCTTATCCCCCGGCCTGAACTTCCAATAGTATGTTGGATAGGAGTGGTGAGCGAGAGCATCCTTGTCTTGTCCCGGTTTTCAAGGGGAACACTTCTAGCTTTTGCCCATTGAGTATGATATTGGTTGTGGGTTTGTCATAAATGGCTCTTATTATTTTGAGATATGTTCCCTCAAAACCTAGTTTATTGAGAGTTTTTCACATGAAGTGATGTTGAATTTTATCAAAGACCTTTTCTGCATCTATTGAGATAATCACATGTTTTTTGTCTTTAGTTCTGTTTATGTGATGAATTATGTTTATTGATTTGCATATGTTGAACCAGCTTTGCATCCCAGGGATGAAACCAACTTGATCATGGTGGATAAGATTTTTGATGTGCTGCTGGATTTGATTTGCCAGTATTGTATTGAGAATTTTTGCATCAATGTTCATCAGTGATATTGATGTGAAGTGTTTTTTTTTTGTTGTTGTTGTTATATCTCTCCCAGTTTTTGGTATCAGGATGATGCTGGCCTCAGAAAATGAGTTAGGGAAGAGTCCCTCCTTTGCAATTGTTTAGAATAGTTTCAGAAGAAAGGGTATTGGCTCCCGTTTGTACCTCTGGTAGAGTTCAGCTGTAAATCTATCTGGTCCTGGGATTTTTTTTGGTTGGTAGGCTACGTATTACTGTCTCAATTTCAGAACTTGATATTGGTCTATTCAGGGATTCAATTTCTTTCTAGTTCAGTCTTGGGAGGGAGTATGTGTCCAGGAATTTATCCATTTCTTCTAGATTCTCTAGTTTATTTGCATGGAGGTGTTTACAGTATTCTCTGAGGGTTGTTTGTATTTGTGTGGGGTCAGTGATGATAATCCACTTTGTCATTTTTTATTGTGTCTTTTTTATTCTTCTCTGTTTTCTTCTTTATTAGTCTAGCTAATGGTCTATCTATTTTATTAATTTTTTTTCAAAAAACCAGCTCCTGGATTCACAGATATTTTGAAGGGTTTTTGTGTCTCTATCTCCTTCAGTTCTGCTCTGACGTTGGTTATTTCTTGTCTTCTGCCAGCTTTGGGGTTTCTTTGCTCTTGGTTCTCTAGTTCTTTTTAGTTGTGATGTTAGGGTGTTAATATGAGATCTTTCTACCTTTTTGATGTGGGCATTTAGTGTTATAAATTTCCCTCTTAACTGCTTTAGCTGTGTCCCAGAGATTCTGGTATGTGGTCACTTTGTTCTCATTAGTGCCAAAGAACTTCTTGATGTGTGCCTTAATTTCATTATTTACCCAGGAGCCATTCAGAAGCAAGTTGTTCAATTTCCATGTAGTTGTGTGGTTTTGAGTGAATTTCTTAATCTTGAGTTCTAATTTGATTGCACTGTGTTCTGAGAGACTGTTATGATTTCAGTTCTTTTGCATTTGCTGAGCAATGATTTACTTCCAATTATGTGATCAATTTTTGAGTAAGTGCAACGTTGTGCCAAGAAGAATGTATATTCTGTTGTTTTGGGGTGCAGAGTTCTGTAGATATCTCTCAGGTCCACTTGATCTAGAGCTGAGTTCAAGTCCTGAATATCTTTGTTAATTTTCTGTCTCGATGATTTGTCTAATATTGACAGTGGGGTGTAAAAGTCTCCCACTCTTATTGTGTTGGAGTCTAAGTATCTTTGTAGGTCTCTAAGAACTTGTTTTATGGATCTGGGTGCTCCTGTATTGGGTGCATATATATTTATGACAGTTAGCCCTTCTTGTTGAATTGACCCCTTTACCATTATGTAATGCCCTTTTTTGTCTTTTATGATCTTTGTTGGTTTAAAATCTGTTTTGTCAGAAACTAGGATTACAACTCCTGGTTTTTTTTTTTGCTTTACATTTGCTTGGTGAATATTCTTGTATCCCTTTATTTTGAGCCTATGTGTGTCTTTGCATATGAGATGGGTCTCTTGAATACAGCACACTGATAGATCTTGACTCTGTATCCAGTTTGCCATTCTGTGTCTTTTAATGGGGGCATTTAGCCCATTTACATTTAAGGTTAATATTATTATGTGTGAATTTGATCCTGTCATCATGATGCCAACTGGTTATTTTGCAGACTTATGTAATTGCTTCATAGTGTCATTGATCTGTATAGTTCAGTTGTTGTTTTTTTTTTAATGGCTAGTAATGGTTTTTCCTTTCCATATTTAGTGCTTCCTTCAGGAGCTCTTGCCAGGCAGGACTCTTAGTGACAAATTCCCTCAGCATTTGCTTGTCTGAAAAAGATGGCCAGATAAGAAATTTTAGGTTGAAATTATTTTCTTTAAGAATGTTGAATATTGGCTCCTAATCTGTTCTGGCTTGTATTGTTGCCACTGAGAGGTGTGCTGTTAGTTTGATGGGTTTTCCTTTATAGGTGACCTGGCCTTTCTCTCTGGCTGCCCTTAACATTTTTTTTCCCTTCATTTCAACCTTGGAGAATCTGATGATTATGTGTCTTGGGGTTGGACTTCTCATGGAGTATCTTACTGGGGTTCTCCAGATTTCCTGAATTTGAATGTTGGCCTGTCTTGCTAGATTGGGGAAGTTTCCTGAATGATATCCTGAAGTGTGTTTTTCAACTTGGTTCTGTTTCCCCCATCTCTTTAGGTACCCCAATCAGTCATAGGTTCAGTCTTTTTACATAATCCCATAGTTCTTGAAGCTTTTGTTTGTTCCTTTTCATTACTTTTCTCCAATCTTGTCTGCCTGCCTTATTTCAGCAAGATAGTACTCAAGCTCTGATATCCTTTCTTTCACTTGGTCTATTTGGCTGTTGATACTTGTGCTTGCATTGTGAAGTTCTCGTGTTGTGTTTCTCAGTTCCATAAGGTAGTTTATATTTCTCTCTAAACTGGTTGTTCTGGTTAACAGCTCCTGTAATGTTTTATCATCGTTCTTAGCTTCGTTGCAAGGGGTTAAAATATATTTCTTTAGCTCAGTGAAGTTCGTTATTACCCATCTTCTGAAGCCTTCTTCTGTCATTTCATCTCCACCTAAGCCCAGTTCTGTGCCCTTGCTGTGTAAGTGTTAAGATCATTTGGAGGAGAAGAGGCATTCTGGCTTTTTGAGTTTTCAATGATTTTGCTTTGATTCTTTGTCTTATTCATGGGTTTATCTACCTTTGATCTGTGAGGCTGTTGACCTTTGGATGCAGTTTTTGTGGGGTCTTTTTTTTTGATGATGTTGTTGTTGCTTTCTGTTTGCTTTTCTTTTAGCAGTCAGGCCCATCTTCTGTGGGGCTGCTGTGGTTTGCCAGGTGTCCACTCCAGACCCTATTTGCCTGTGTCCCTCTTGCACCTTGGGGTATCACCAGGGGAGGCTGCAGAACAGCAAAGATGGCATTCTATCCTTCCTCTGGGAGCTCTGTTCCAGAAAGGCACCTACCTGATGCCAGCCAAAACGCCCCTGTATGAAGTGTCTGAAGACCCCTGTTGGGATGTCTCACCCAGTCAGGAGGAATGGGATCTGGGACCCACTTAAATAAGCAGTCTGGCTGCCCCTTGACAAAGTAGGTGTGCTGCCCCCTCATCAGGGCTGCCCTGACTCTCCAGAGCCAGCAGGTGGAAAAGACTAAGACCACTGATCCACAATACCACAGCTGTCCCTCCTTCTAGGGTCTTCTATAAGGGAGAGCAGAATTCTATCCATAAACCCCTGGCTGGGGATGCCAATAATCCCTCAGGGAGACCCCGCCCAGTGAGAAGGAATAGGTTGGGATCCTGCTTAAAGAAACATCCTGGCCATGAACTGTCACAGCCACTGCGGTGTGCTGTGGAGAAATTCTCCTGGTCCAAACTGCCTGGTCTTGCTGGCAGCTGTGGCAAGGGAAAATGGCCGACTGGAGCCACAGTGATGGCGGCAGCCTTCCCCACCTCGAAACTCAATCTTCTCAGGGAGTTTCTAGCTGGCTGTGCTGGCTGGCATGGATTCCAAGTGAGTGGGCTTTAGCTTCAGCTTTTGGGGTTCTGTGGGAGTGGGACCTGCAGATTGAGGCTGCTTGGCTCTCTTGCTTCAGCCCTCTTCCCATGGGAGTAGATGGTCTTCTACCTCACTGAAGTTCTAGAGCTGTAGTATGTGAAAACTCCTGTGTCTCAGTGCCTGCCTGAGTGGCCGCCCACCCAAGCAGCTGCAGTGAGTTTGTGCAGCTCTGTGCTTGGGACCCAAAGCCTTGGCAGAATGGGCTCACGAGGGGAACTCCTGATCTGCAGGTTGCAAAGACCAGTGGGAAAAGTGTGGTTTTCAGGGTTGGGTAGCACAATCCTTCACCACCTTCCTTGGCTGGGGGAGGGAGCTCACTTTGCCCTGTGCAGCTCCTGGTGGGCCCTCACTCCACCCTGCTTTTCTTCACTCTCCATGAGTCATGCCAACCCCCTAGTCAGTCCCGGTGAAAGAATCTGGATATCTCAGTTGAAGATGCCAAATTCTCTTGCTATTTTCATTCTTCTCTATGGGAGCCACAGAGTGGAGCTGTTTCTATTTGACCATCTTGGGCTACAGACCAGAGCTGTTTCTATTTCACCATCTTGGCTGCTCCCAGCAGATGGATTCTTAGCAAAAACCTAGAGGTCAGCTTTTTCCTTACAGAGTGCAGTGGATCTTAGGGTGTTCTGGATAATATCTGCCTAAAGTAGATGGATAAAATGATAAGACTTACTAGAGATGATCTCACAAGTCTTGAAATTTAGTAATGCGTAGAAAAGCATAGTGATTAAAGGCTGGGAACTTTGGACTTAACATATTTCAGTGCAAATTTTACATCTATCACTCAGCCACTGAATGGCTTTGGGCAAATGGCTTATCACACTCCATCTTTGTTTTCATGTCTATAAAATAGAAATCCAATTCCTATCTCTGAGTGTTTTTAGGATTAAATGAGTTAACACAGATGAAGTACCTAGTAGAAACCCAGACTATATTGGCATGCAATAAATGGAAGTTTCCCTAGGTAAACCTTTCCCCTCATTTAATAATCTGCTTCCCTTTCCCCACCATTATGAGCTGCCAGAACGAATGCTATTTGAGGTATAATAGAAAATCTTTCTCAGATTTTTCTCCTACAGAGAACAAAGAATATAGCAAAAGGACCTCTATTCTTGGTCCATCATTATTCTCAGTGTCTGACTGACGTGGAGCAAATGCATGGTCATATTTGAATGCCCTGCTATTTCTTACAGCAGCAGTCAAGGTCAGAATGATACTATTGGCCATCAAAAAGTATAATCTGTTGGATCTTGAAAGGCTTTAACTAGAAATTCTTCCCCTTCTCATATGCACCATCGTAAAGGCCAGTCTCAAAGCTTTTTAGTTTCTCTTTAGACTTTTATTTTTGGTCCTACATACTGTTAGTGTGCATTGCCTTGAACTGTTTGAAGTTCATTGTTTACTTTCTTCTTCTTTGGAGTGTATTTCAAGCATGTTATTCTTCATGGCCTTTTGTTAAACCTCTCAGAGGCCTTCAGGCTCTAAGACAACAATGAATTAAAAGTTAATGTGTTATTATTTTTCCCTTGCTTTAATTCCATCTTATATTTGAGATGGCTTAACCCAGGAGTGCCAAAGCTTTGAAATACCTGACTCTAAACCTGACACAACACTTTAAATTCCTCTCAGAATTTACAAAGACTCATAAATGAACCAGTGGAATGATTTTCCCAATGTTACAGAGTCTGAAACATAAAGCTTTAACCTGTGAATAGCTATGTAGGAGAATCATGGGCAGAATGGTAAATCGTGAATTTTCCTGGCACAATAATGCCATGTGAAAAATCATGGCTTCTCCTAGATTAATTGTGTACCCACCTCATTCCCTTCTCTGTAAACTTTAACTTCTTTATCTTTCCTGCTTAAGAAATAATGACTAAATATGAAACCACCTTTGCAAAATTATGACAGCAAGAGAAATCTGACACAGTTGACTCCATCTTGCTTCTAAGCTTCATGCTGTCCTTGTTCAATCCTGGACATAGGCTAAGCTAATTTGGGGAGGAATTTAGTTTATAGTTTAACCTTAAAGCAAGGACAATAATAGCTCTTTCCCAAACTAGACCACCTTTGTAAAACTAATGAAAGGCCACAAAGTTATGAGAGGGCTCTGAATTCTGATAAGATGTAGGCAAAGTTTCTGTAATTCCTTACTGCTTAGGAGTGATGTAGCCAGAGGTGACAGGATTTGTGACTTCCTCAGTTGCTCCTATGGATAACATTACCATTGTAGAACCTAAGCTTGATCTTATGAGATTTTTTTCAGACATTTTTACAACAGACTGGCCCTGCCAGGACCTGTGACTCATGATTCAACTGGTCCTGTGGCCCTACCCAGAGGCAGCCTCAATGCATGAGGACCGTTTTCCACACCCTATGATTTCATCCCCAACCAATCAGCAGCACCCATTCCCTAGTCTCCTATTCATCAAATTGTCCATGCAAACCCTAACTTCTGAGCCTTTAGGGAGGCTGATTTGAGTGATAACTCCAGTTTTTCCCATGTGGGCTGGACTCTCATCGGTTAAATTCTTTCTTGACTACAATGCCATGGTCTCAGTGAATTCATTTGGTCTGTGCAGCAGACAGGAAAAACCTGTTAGATGATTACAAATTTTGTTTCTTTATTATTTATCTCCATCTACACGTGACACTAAAAAATCACCAATTTAAATGAATTATTAAAAATCATGATTATTTCCCCCCAGGCTATACATATTTAGGAGCCAAACCACCTGTGTTGAAGAGACACCTAAACTCAGTATGGTACAGTACGCTAGGTACAGTCAGAGCAGAAACAGTATAGCTCAACCCTAAACTATTTATTACTTTTTAAAAATGTTTGTTCAGATTTTAATTTAATGCCCTTAATTTTCTAAATCTTGACTTAGTTTCTTGGATGGTACATCCTAATTATTGACCAATTACATCTTTAAATTCAATTTTTCCAAACTTGTGCCTGAAATGTACTGATGGTTTTATGCTATGATGTTACACATTGATGAAAGGGACAATAAGACCCAGAGTGTCTAGTTACCACAATGGTCCTGACAATGCAGAGACTGCACACTTGGCTATGAGCTGAAAGCACACCTTTTGCATATCACTTGCGCTGATGGATATTTTGATTTCATACTCAGGACTGTCAGCCTGAAATTTTGATCATAAGTACCAGAAGGAGTTTCAAAGTTACCTTGATAAGATTCTTAGACACTGCTAGATAAAGTACATTATTGTGTTCAATGCAATGCATTTTACTAAACAGTCTACATTTACAACATTGAATATTTTACAACAAAATAAGTGTAAGTTATGAATAAATCAATTTCATGTCAGAACAGTTTACATTACAGAAAGTTGCTCCAACCTGAAGTACTATAGCATGTTCACATTTTAGAGCTTTCAATGCGACTGGAAAATAGTTCAGTGTTTTAGATAATTAATATGATGCCCTACAAAATAGGTAAAGGTATTTTTAAAGTTAAAAAAAAACTCAGAAAAAAATTGGAAGAGAATTTGTTGTGATTATGCAGGAGGTTGGAAGAGTAGAATTAAAACAAAACTGCCCTAATTGCAACTGCTCTGTTTGTGATGGGTGTATGACAACAGTGATGAATTATCTCCTCTCTTCTAGAACTGGCTGCCTGCTTCCTCCCATGATTTCCAGATATAGACCAAAAAGTACTAATGATGCTTCTCTGCTGTATTATATAACTGTTGACCTACAATCCATCTTGCAAAGGGGTTTCTAAAGGCTTATAAATCACAATAGCCATTTACGATAATCAGTATAGGATAATTAATTATTCATTCACCTAATTGCTTACATTAAATGCCCCCTTCCTAGATGTCTAGGTCTTTCTTGATAAGGAAATCTAAGCGGTATTTTTTCTTAAATCTTATATAATCAAGTACTGGTGTAGGCAGAGTCAGTGGCCCAGAAACCAAGATTCTTAACAAATAAATTTACAAATAATGGATAGTTTTGGTTAGGTTGTTTTAGAAAGCAAAGAAAGGAGAGCGTGACCCTTGAAAACTGATCACCAAATAATTGTCTTGTGTAATCTCATGAAGAGTTTAGAAAACAACTTTGTGCTCTAATAGTTGTTCACAAAAGATTATTAATTGAACTGCTATTTTTTCCTCAATGGTTACATATTGCACTTTCTATTATAAATGAAATAAAACACTTAAAGACACACATACGATAAGAAGCATTACTCTCAGCTTTTGCACCACTCTCTGATTTATTTGAGACTGTGTCCTCTATCCTGCGTCTGGTCATTTGAGATCTGCCAGGTAAGTAAATTAACAGACTGAGCATAAACGTGTAAAGCTTTCTATAATTTTGAAAACAATGAAACTGTAGAAGACAATGGAACTTGCAGCAGTAACAGTGAAATGGCTTACTAAAGTGAATTAGTGGGTTGCACCAGATTTCATCTAGCTCTTTAACATATGTTTATCTATCCAGCTATCTATTTATCTATCTAATGTGTGTGTTTACACACAATACATAAATGTTATGCAAAAAGCATATAGAAGCAGATGCCACACAAAGATTAGATGTTATTTTTTATATGTCTCTAAAGTCTGTGTCTCAAATTAATACAATGGATTGTCAGATTTTTCCATTGTTCCACTTCAAAGCATGCAATTATATTGCCTTAATTGGAAGCACTGATGTGTTTTCACCAAGGATGTTTATTTGTATTCTGACTACTGAGATATAAATATGGGACCATTTGCTATTTTTAGTTTTCTACTAACATGGATTTTTTTTTAAAAAAACTTTTTATCTTTATAAACAGACACATTGAGTTTTTCGTCAGTTCAAAACTCTGAATTTATGGTCAGTCTTAAAATCTTACTAGTTTTTGTACTGAAATGGATCTTTATTCAAGGGTCTTGATAATACATAGCAGAAAGTATAACAGACAAATCCAGGGACTTGCTGACTTATGTATTACCATAAATCCAACTGGCATGTATTTTATCCAACAAGCTTTGGTGTCCATTTGACCAGAAGATCCTTAAATATTTCGTTATCTCTGATCAGTTTTGTCAGCAAGGATTTAAAATAACTTTTCAATAATCGCATGTTGTTAGTGAAAATAGTTTGCTTCAAAACTTTGAGGATATAATCTCTCCACGGATTTTAGTGGAACAGCATTTTCATCTTGTCAGGTTATATCAGCATCAAATTATACTAATTCTCACCTAATAGGAATTATAGGCTTTTCTTTAACCCTGTGTATGTCATCAAGGCCCTGTTGACCAAAGCTGTACAGATTCTGCCTTTGCTCCCATATCTGCAGTCTCAGTGAGATGAATTAACCTGTTGACTCAAATTGTCTTTGCCATACTGAAGTAAACACAACTTCTGGAAATGCCATTTTTAGCATTGACTAAGATCCAGGTACTATTTTAAGCATTCACATATATAAACTCATTTAACCTTCACAACACACATGATGTGCATATGAATCGTTTCCTCATTTTACAGTTGAAGGAACCCACACAAATGGAAGTGAAGGTACTATATGCTCTTATAGCGTTGAGGCTACTGTTCTTTAATAACAAAAATGTCTTCACAAATAATTAGTATATATCGAGTTTTCATTAGGAGACCATCATAGTGCTAACATTTCATTTGATTTTTCTCAATGTCTTTCTTCAAGACCCCTAGGGCTTTCTCTGAATGGGAATTCAGTCCAAAGAGCTTCAAAATTGAGACAGTGGTAAAACAATAACTTGTTCATTCATTCATTCATTCGTTTAACAAATATCCTATTCACTGCACATCTCCTATGCACAAGGCACTTTCCTAGGCAGAAGGGGTATAAAGGCCCTCAGGGGCATTAGGTTATATTACACAACCAAATAAATAAGGTCATTACAGATTAGGGTGTGCAGTCAGAAAAAAAAAAAAAACCCAGCAGAGAACGGATTTAAAAATACAAAGAAGGTCTTCCTTTAGAGAGGAATAGTTATAAAAAAGCTTTTCTGAGGAGGTGACATTTGAAATGAGAACTAAGGAGATGAGTCCTATGAAAAGCCAGGAGAAAGATATCAACAGGCACCTGATGAAAGCCAGAACCTAGACTGTTCCAACTGAAGGGAGGCAGTGTGGCTGGAGCAGGGCAGTGGGTGAGGGCTGCACATCTAAGAGGAGGCTCAAGAGGCTGAAGCAGTCAGATCTTGCCATGGTAGCAGAGGCAGCTCCACCCAGTCAACTGCCCTGATGGGCTCCATCAGCACAACACAACCTCAGAGGTGTTGGCTTCATTTTTTTTTGGTGAAGCGCATTGCATGCCAAGTTTACTAAATAGGTGTTTTATGGTATCCCAGTAACAGGTATTTTAACTATTCTTTTTCACTGATGGTCCCAATCCTATAACTAAAATACAGCTGTAATTACTTACAACAAAACAACAAAAATAACAATAAAAAAACAGATCCAGAAAAGTTAAGTAACTTGCCCCAGGCTACAAGGTCATGAATGAGGAATAGAGCCTAGGCTTGACCTCAAATCTTGGAGTCTTTCCACTATAAGACTCTATCTTAAAAAAAAACCCAGAAACAAAACAATCAAACGAAAAAACAAAACCATGGGGTGGAGTGGCAGGTAGAAAGATATTATTGGTGCACCTTCAATCACACCGGTCTAAGTCTCATCCTTCACTTAGTAGTTCCTCTTCTGATCATGCAAACTGTGAAAGACATGGGCATAGTCTGAGGCTCAGAGAACGTTTTAAGAATACGACATTGGTCTGTGTGCAATGACATTCCTAATAGACCTAAAGAGCTAAGTGGGGATTTCTACTTGGTTTGAGACTAAAAGGATGGAAGCTTTGTAGCTCCCCCTTGGTATTAACATAATTCCCCCTTTTTGTATTCAAGTTACATATACATAGTTTTATTTTTAAAAATAGGGCCTCTGTTTTCTCTCTCCAGAAATCTGAGCACTGGTATCATATTGTACTTAGTTGTTCCATGGGACAAGATGGATCACAAGTCTGTGAATTCAAATGGTGGCCTATTGCTGCTTTTTAAATCACCAGGATCCTGAATATTAATTTCACATATGCACATTTTAAACCATAATTAAATTGAACAGCAATCTGATGGAAGGTTCCATCTTATAGTACTTAGACTTTTTTCTCAGACTCCTCAGGGACACTATAGTTTTCTTTTTCTGTTCAGCATTCTGCATTTGATATATCTCTTTTGGGTCATATTTTTCCATGAGGTTATTTTAATTTAGGAGCATTTTTGTGGAAATAAATTCCTCACATTTGGGCCACTCTAATAGGATAAGAGTTGTGGAGAGGAGTGGAATAGGATGTACAGTGAGTTTTAAAAAAAACAACAAACAAAAAAACCAGGTTCCTGACTGGTGTAATACTGTGTGACTTTACTTAATTGAGACTTGTTAACCGACTGACTCTAATGGAAGAAAAGAGGAAAGCACAAAGAGAGAAAAATTGTGTTCCGTAGTGGTATTCTTCCAGTTTGTCTTTTTTAAACATGTTTCTGTGGAGTCATGAGTTGAAAAATTTCTTTGGGCAACTGTAGTTTCTTAGGATCTCCACACAATAACTTTCTCCCCATCAGTCTTGGAGCATTCCACCAGGTGGAGAGGGTTCAGGATTTAGGGTAAGCATGTCATTAGAACTTTCCAGTTGCCTAGGATTGGCATAACCTAGAGTAGAAGGTCCCAGACGAGGACTGCATCTAGTAACATAATGATCTGGGAGGTTTCTAAATACAAAGCCCTAAACTTTATATCCAATAATTCATCTTTAATAGGCCTGGGTTGGGGTAGGAAGATGATAGAGAAGGTGGGGGGATAGGGGAAACCCAGAAATCCATGCAATTTTTTAAAGGTTTCCTGCAAATTCTGATGCACAACGTGTTTATGGATTACTGAGTAGAGAAACAAAGCAATAGGTAGGGGACAACTGTCATTCAGTCGCTAGGGAGTCCTCTTGTTTTCACTCAGCTCCTCATGCAAGGAGGGGCCACCTCGCAGATGAGAGATTGTCCAGGCCCTGAAGAGGGCAACTCTTTTCTTACCAGTGTTTCTTCCTTAATTTCTCTTTCTCTTCTCCTTATTCATTTTCTTCCTTTTTAACCTCCTGACTCCTTATTTATTTTTGAGGAAGGTAATTCACAGAAATTCAAAGAAACACTGTGAAATATGGGCAGAAAATGTATTATGTGGACAACTATAATATTTATGTTTAAAAATAAAACTGTATTCTGTGAGATGAGCCTTTCATTCCTTACTGCATGTAATCTGCTTATCCTTTTCTTCTTGAGTGTGAGTGGGGTGTAATGAGCCTGTTCCTTGTCCTTGTCTCTGGCGGACAGATTCTATACCACTAACCAGCTCTTGTTACTCCACTTTCCTTCAAGTGAAGCCCAACACCTCAGGACCTTCCAAATCCTAATGCACATATCTACTGCTTTCATGAATCTGCTTTCACTGAGTCTGATTATTTTAGCACCTGCTTAAGACATTTTCTGTCAACACCATCTCCTACAGTGGATCTCAGCAATTTTGATGTCATGGTCCATCTGACACTATGCTGTTGATGTGATTCTTTAGACACTCCACTGTCTTTGGGTTAGTCCCCATCAATATGACCACTTTCTAGACTTCATCATCACATTGATCTTGAACCATCTGCCCTCTCTGGACATAACCTGTTTGCAAATTGTTTCCTCTTATTTTGACAAATCCATAAAGATCTTTTTTTTTTTGCCTTTATTAGGCACCCTGGGCATTATAACTATTTCAATAACTGCATCTGATTTACTTGTCCCCTCAAGACGTTTCATAAGGCATTAATCCATAAATGAAGATGGAGCCCTCATAGCCTAAACATCCTGTAAAGACTCCTCAATACTGTTATATTAGAGATTAAGTTCTCACATGAATTTTGGAGCAGACACAAACATTCTAATCACAGCACCAATCATGAGGAGTAATGTGACAGATGATAAATGTAAAGTCAGAGTTGAAAGGGGTAGTGAACTTAACTAGTTGTTATTAAAGTATCTTACTTTTGCAATGTAAAAGGAAGTGTGATCCTGTGAACATATCTTTAGGTCCTCTCCTAAGGATTTTGAAGATGCTCATATCAGTGAGGGGTCCTGAAACTTCATTAACTTCCAAGTAAATTCATCTCTGCAATGATGAGCATTTACATGGTTCTAATAAGTAAACATGGAATATTGGTCTAACCAAAATGACATTTTGAATTTTATTTATTCTTGCATGTGCTTTTTAACATACTTAAAAATAACGATTATCATATAATAAATGATATCTTACAAATGTTTTTGGCCAGGCAGCAATTCCTAATAAAGTTGTCATTA
Source organism: Pongo pygmaeus (assembly GCF_028885625.2). Taxonomy (NCBI): domain Eukaryota; kingdom Metazoa; phylum Chordata; class Mammalia; order Primates; family Hominidae; genus Pongo; species Pongo pygmaeus. The sequence goes on along the minus strand of NC_072373.2, from coordinate 147,889,710 downwards.
CCTATGCAAGACAGCATGGGCTGGGCTTGTTGGCTCACGCCTGTAATCCCAGCACTTTGGTAGGCTGAGTCAGGAGAACTGCTTGAGCTCAGGAGTTTAAGACCAGTTTGAACAACGTAGTGAGACCTCATTTCTATTTAAAAAAAATCAAAATAATTAGCCAGGCTTGGTGGTGCACACCTGTAGTCCCAGCTACTCAGGAAGCTGCATTGGGAGGATCACTTGAGCCTGGGAGATTGAGGCTGCAGTGAGCTGTGATTGCACCACTATGCTCCAGTTTGGGAGAGAGAATAAGACCCTACCTCAAAATAAACAAACAAATAAAAAACAAACAGAAAGCAAGAACATCAAAAAATGCGGCATGCTGTATTGGAGGTGTTCTATAATTGGTTTGGTGGCAGCTACATGGTTATGTACATACATAAGGCATCAGTGGTGTGGGAATAAAGTGAAGTAGTAAAGTAAATGTAGCTGGTAATATTCTTGACGAGGGAGAAAAAAATCTAGCTAGCTGTGCATAATGCAAAACTTAATTAAAAGGCCAACATCAAAGTCTTTTGGTATTTTAAGAATTCTATAAAAACTACATCGTCAACATTTTTGATGGTACAAAGGATGATAGTGTGGAAAAACATTGATAGTAAGACTTAGTCAAATAAGTAATTTGCAACATCAGATTCTGAATTTGAAAAAAATACTAGGTGTACCTTTAACAATTTACTTTGCTCATATTTTTATGTCGAGCAAGAGTGATACATTATAAAATTTATATATGGTTAATTCTAAAAAACCTCTTTCAGTAAAAAGTCTATGTGACGAGAAAGTTTTGTGTCATAGTTAATTAGCATAATTTTTCTTTCTTAGTGGTACATAAAATGATAGTACATCTTAAAATCAATGGCCTCTTAGGTTGATCAAATATAGTAACTATAATGGGAGGCATGGCTGCCCACGTGTGTGAGTGTCGGTGGGGAGTGGTGAAAATAATGTAAATTCTCATCTTCTCTAGAAGGAAGTCAATGTAGATTGCCTAAATGTGAAAAATCAGCAATATAAGTGTACTATTGTATTAGCTCGCTTGGGCTTTCATAACAAAATGCCACAGACTGGGTGGCTTAAAGAACAGAAATTTATTTTCTCACAATTCTGGAAGGTAGAAGTTCAAGATGAAGGTGTCAGTAGTTATTATTCATTTTTAATAGCAAGTATGTATATTACGGGAAAGAGTCAAGAGAGGGGAAATTGACCATGATAAGATTGACTCCTCATCTTAAGAGGCAAATGGAAACTGGAATATATGGAGTGGCTGGTTCTAGGAGACCTGGTATAGGAGGGTCCAGGTGCCCAGGAGACAGATGTGGGACAGGAGCTCTCAGAAGGTCTTTTGGAGATTCCTTCTATTTCTCAGTGAAATAATATGGAAAGTCATCTGCTGAGGATGAAGACCAGGAAGAGATATTGGGAATTTGAGGAGAAGGAAAAATTGTGAAATAGCCATTTAAGAGAGAGAGTGAATTGTCTGAGAGAGGCTGTAAGATTGATATGGGCACACTGAAGTTTAGCAGTCATGAATCTGAAGTAAAGCAAGCCAGCATGTGGCAACTGATCCCAGGTCAGAAATGAGGGATGTAGAATGAGGAAAGGAAAGCACCTAGAATAGCTCCCAAATTTGTGCCTTGAGCAACACGTAGAACTGGGGCCAGGGAATGTAAGTGGAGACACGGGTGTAGATTGGAGAGTAGAGATGGTATGAATTCAGTTTTTAAGATGTTAACTAAAAAGTCCCTGTAGGATATCCAAGCAGTCTAGTATTCAGAATTTTAGGTTTGGTGGGATAAATTCACATCACCAACACATATAAACATGAATGGAATGCAACTGGCCAGGTAGGATGTTTAGAATGAGCTTCATTGTAGTGTTTGCTGGGTGGAAGATGTCTGTGGGGGTGCTGAGTTATTAAGGAGCATAGCTTGAGAGCTATTCAGAAGTGGGGAGGCAAAGGGGTTTTTACAGCATGAGAGGCAAACAGAGCTGAAGAGCTACACCCAATTGTTTGACTGAGGGCCGTGGTGCATGTGAGTCCACTAGTCCAACAGCTCTTCTGTACTGGTGTTGCTTTAATTTCCTTAACACCTATTACCATTTTACTTAAATACAAAGCTATTTTAATTTATTTTGAAATCCTTTTTGAGTCAGATGTCAATTGAACAAATACCTAACTGAATATTGTATTCTTCCAGCTTTCTCTGTACATGGAAATAGTTCTGTTACATAGAAGGTAGTTAACACGTATGTGCCAATTGACTTATTGAAAGTACAAACAAAAATGTTTTTATCAAATTTGTTATGTTAAAAATCTATGATGTCATTATAATTGTATTTTGAAAGAAAAATGCCTGTTTTTGAATATTCTTTCACAGATGTTAAAAGCCTGATCCATAAATACACCATTTCCTTTAAGTTTCTCAGATTTTAACATCTACTTTCAGCCCCATTTTTAAACAGATCAAAATTGGAATAAATGACAATTAGAACAAGATCCAATTCATATGTACTTCTCTGGTTTAATTATGGGAACATTTTATGAGATCTAACAGATTTATACAATGCAATTTAATGGTGCATCACATACATGATAAAACTGAAATATTGAAATGTTTTATAGTTAAATTATCTAGAAAACAATTACAGAAACCAATAGTGTCAAGATAATGTTTAGGGAATAAATTAAAGCATTTGGTCATATGCATTAAAGCACTGGGCATTGTCATATCAGAGGAAATAATGTTTTAAAGGGAACCATATCAATATATTTTTAATAGTATTTTATAAGTATATCAAATTATGAAGTTAATCAGATCAACTTCATATGATAGTGCATTTTACATATTATTATTAAATTATATTCAAATTCAATGCTTAGTAACTGTGTAAAACAGAACTATCATTTTTAATTTTATAATATGCTAATAGTTAAATAATTTAATATAAAAATTAATGTACCATTTTGATAATATGCCAGGATTTATAGAAAATTAGTTTCTTTTATCTTTTATTCCCAAATCCCTAAAATAGGTGTCAGCATGTTAAACTCAATTTATATTTTCTCTTATAAAGATTTCTTTCGAGTGAATTTGAATACAATACTTTTGAGGATCTAATAAAAATTTCAACTTTGAAAATGAAAATTAGTGTGTTGAAACACAATTTTCTGATCAATATGTGTGCTTGTCTTTTTGTGCCCTCTTGAGAGAGGGCTTATTTCAACCCCAGGTTAGGTCATGTACAATAAACAGTACTGGGATGGCTTCAAATTCCTTGCTTATTTATTTTGTATTTGCTTGTGTATGTTTGTGTGTGCACAGTTATGGTTAACACAACTTCACATATTCTTATTTATTTACGTTTACTATTTGACCATCATTACACAGAGATAACCCTTGCTGTATTTTATATACATCTTATTTTTCCTCCTCATCCCAATTCGTAACTTTGTATTACAGACTCTGTGTGTAATTACTAGGAGGATTCTTTCCTTTACATCTGTACATGGATGCAACTAATCATCTAGTAAAATTTTGGTTATCTGTATACTCAAATAGCTTTACTTTAAGAAGGCGGATGTGTAGCAGTTCTGAGCACAAACTTTGCAGTTAGGGTTCACTCTGCCATTTTCTTGCTGTATGATTCTGAATATATCACTTAAACTCTCTAAGTCTTAATTTCTCCTCTGTGATATGGGGATAACAATACACATAAGAAAACCTACATCATAGGCTTATCATCAATATAAAAAGAAACAACATAGGTAAAACATTTAGAAACATGCTTTGCTTATGGTAAATGGTTACTATACTGCCATTATTTTAATTAAGTCCAATTGGACTAGCACTCACTTGGATGTTGTAGTGGACACCAACTGGAGTGTCTTTTTAGAACGGTATGATCTCCCTCTTTCTGAGAAAGGTGGGAATATTCAGACATACATCATAATATGGCCTCTTTGATCAGAGTCAACAGGTCTAGGGGTAGAACCTGACCTTAGCCATGCCAGTCAAGGTCCTTCTCTAGAAGTTTTCTTTTTTCTTTTTTTCTTTTCTTTTCTTTTTTTTTTTGAGATGGAGTCTCGCTCTTGCTGCCCAGGCTGGAGTGCAATGACTCCATCTCAGCTCACCGCAACATCTCCCTCCCAGGTTCAAGTGTTTCTTTTGCCTCAGGCTCCCGAGTAGCTGGGATTACAGGCATATGCCACCATTCCTGGCTAATTTTGTATTTTTTATTAGAGACGGGATTTCTTCATGTTGGTAAGGTTGGTCTTGAACTCCTGACCTCAGGTGATCCACCCACCTCAGCCTCCCTAAGTGCTGAGATTACAAGCGTGAGCCACTGTGCCCAGCCTAGAAGTTTTCAAACTAAAGCTGGAGAAAGAGCTTTATTGAATCTCAAAAGGTGGAGCTAAAAGATGTCATACTTAAACACTGCAGGGAGCTTGTATAGTAGCATGTGAAGGGATCAGAGAGAGAATATGGTTAAAAGCAGAAAGAAGCATTGCTTCAGTCTTTCATCCTGTGTTTATTAAGCACCTCTTTTCTAGATACAGCTATAGGCACTGAGGACACAATGGTGAGCAGCATCAGACAAGAGTCCTGTTTCTGGGGTTCATCAGCTGGTGTTGGAGATGAGCGTTACGGAATAAACACAACCAAGAGTGATTGACTGCACAGTAAGTGCTATGAAGGGAAGGATAAAAGTCATGACATCTTCTAAAAAAGAAAGCAGATGTAGCCTAGGGAGTCAGAGAAGCCTTCTGGGAGTAAGTCACACTTGAGCTGATACAAAGAATCAGAATTAGCTATCTAGGTAAAGATGGAGAGAAAGGTGATTCAGGTATGGGGGAAACACACAGATAAAGTCCAGGCAGTGGCTGGTTGTGGTGGCTCATGCCTGTAATCCCAGCACTTTGGGAGACCAAGGCGGGAGGATCACCTGGAGGTCAGGAGTTTGACACCAGCCTGGCCAATATGGTGAAACCCCTTCGCTACTAAAAATACAAAAATTAGCCAGGCGTGGTGGTGGACACCTGTAATCCCAGCTACTCGGGAGGCTGAGGCAGGAGAATCTCTTGAACCTGGGAGGCTGAGGTTGCCGTGAGACAAGATTGTGCCATTACACTCCAGCCTGGGCAACAAGAGTGAAACTCCGTCTCAAAAAAAAAAAAAAAAAAATGCAGGGAGGAACACATAGCCTTTAAGAAACTGAAAAGAAAAGTTAAGTATGAAATGGAGGTTCAGAAAGTAGGCTCTGGACTCAAATTAGGTGGCTTCAAACAGAGACCTACTAATAATTAGCTGTGGCTCTTTGGGTAAATTGTTTAACCACACTCTGCGTCAGTTTCCTCAACTACTTAAGGTGATGACACAACTTACATAGCAACCTCAAAGTGGTCTGTGAGGACTGAGTTAAATATCATATGCAGAGCAGTAAGCACAATGTGTTCAGCATGCACTAAGTGTTCAATGTATATGGACAGTCTCTGACTTATGCTGGTTCAACTTACTATTTTTCAACTGGATGGTGAGAAAGCAATATGCATTCAGTAGAAACTGTATTTTCTGTATCCATACAACCATTCTGTTTTTCACTTTCAGCACAGTATTCAATAAATCACCTGAGATAGTCAATACTTTATTATAAAATAACCTGTGTGTTAGATGATTTTGCCCAACTATGGGTTAGTATAAGTGCTCTGAGCACATTTAAGTTAGGCTAGTCTATGATGTTCAGTAGGTTAGGTGTATTAAATGCATTTTTGGCTTACAATATTTTCAGCTTATGATGTGTTTATTGGGATGTAACCCCATTGTAAGCGGAGGAGCATCTGTATTTACTATCATAGAGGGTAAGAGTGCTGCAAGAATAAGCTGAGAAGTAGCCAAGTGCTTTGAGAGCTTATCAGATTTCCATTTTGGAAAGATCACCACGTCTGCAAAGTAGAAAAAAGATTTGACAGAGACAAGATTAGATAGAGAAGCCAGTTAGGAGGCAATTGCCATGCTACAAGGCTAGGTAAATGATAACTTGGATGCGGATGATGACAGTGGAGAGGACAGATTTTAAAGAGTTTGGGAAGTGAAATCTGTAGGACTTGGGACAAACTGGTAATAGAACGTAAAGGAGAGGAAGGTGTCAGGAGAAGCAGGAAAGTTCTAAGAGATGAAGGAAGAGGTGAAGGGGCAGGAAATACAAGTACAAACAATTATAATTCAGGATAATAAGTCTTACTGAGGAAATGGGAGCAAATTGCTATCAGAACCCAGGAAAGAATATGTTTGTAAACAGTCTGAGGGTCCCTGGGTGTTTCTATTACAGATTTTGGGAATTTTTTGAACTCACTGTCAAAATAGACCAAAAATAATGTTGAGATTATTTTCTTATGCTTTTCTCCAAAAAATCAGTTGGTGACTCACTAAAAGCACAACATTTACATAGCTGAGTGCTTTATCTTTATGCTTCATTATTTTGTCAAAACTCTAAGGCCACCATTCTTAGCAAACTAATGCAGGAACAGAAAAACAAACACTGCATATTCTCACTTACAAGCGGGAGCTAAATGATGAGAATATATGGACACAAAGAGGGAAACAACAGATGCTGGGGTTGACTTAGAGCGGGAGGGTGGGAGGAGGGAGACGATCAGAAAAAATAACTGTTGGGTACTAGGCTTAGTACCTGGGTGATGAAATAATCTGTACAACAAATCCCTGTGACATGAGTTTACCTATATCGGAAACCTGCACATGTACCCCTGAACCTAAAATAAAAGTTAACAACAACAACAACTCTTCTGTACTTTATAATACATTATTCAATGCTGATTTTCAGATACAAAAATATAATTAGGAAAAGCAAGCATTTCTGATAGACAGTGCAGACAATAGATATTGGACCCTAATGGACCTTACCAAGCAGAGAGTTATTCTCTCTTCCCTGAGGGAAGTAAGCAGAGGGGTGGAGTGGGAGCAGTGTTCAATCCATGCTGTGTTCCTTCTGTGAGAGAAGAATTTCCTTCCTCTGGGGCAGTGGCCCCCAACCTCTTTGGCACCAGGGGCTGGTTTTGTGGAAGACATTTTTTTCCACGGACCAGATGGTGGAGGGAGATGATTTGGGGATGATTCAAGTGCATTACATTCATTGTGCACTTTATTCCTCTTATTATTCCATTGTAATATATAATAAAATAATTATACAACTCACCATAATGTAGAACCAGTGGGAGCCCTGAGCTTGTTTTCCTGCAACTAGATGGTCCCATCTGGGGCTGATGGAAGACAGTGACAGACCATTAGGCACTGGATTCTCATAAGGAGTGTGCAACCTAGATCCCATGCGTGCACAGTTCACAATAGGGTTTGTGCTCCCATGAGAATCTAATGCTGGTGCTGATCTGACAGGAGGCAGAGCTTAGGTGGCAATGCGAGTGATGGGGAGCAGCTGTAAATACAGATGAAGCTTTGCTTGCTCACCTGCTGCTCACCTCCCTCTGTGCAGCCCGGTTCCTGCTGTACCATCTGTGGCTGGGGAGTTGGGGATCCCTGCTCTAGGGAATCTAGAGGAAAAGGGACAAGCAGATCCCCCACAGCAGGATGATGTAGCAAGTTAACACTAAAGAATTGAATGAAGTTTCTTCTGAATGTGTGAGAGCCATATTTTATTTTTCATAAAACAGAAGATATTAGGCAAAAAATACTTTCTTGTTTAATAATTTGGAGTTTATGCAAACAAAAAAATCAAGTTTTAAAAATGCTAATAAAATTTGTATTTCTGAAAATTGATTCAAAAATATATATCATTGTTTAATAAAGAATAGTTGTAATAACAAACTGTAGTTTTACTAAAATGATAAAATTCACTGGAGGATATAAAAAACAGAAAGCAATATTACACAATCTTTAGATAGGAAACTGAAAAAAAAAGAAAAACCCAAACCACAAAATCCCTAGATAATGTTGAATACACAAACACCTAGTTCTATTTTTTAAATGCTGTTTTGTCTGTCTGTTTTATGTCATGATTTAAGATGTCAATTCTTAAATAAGTTATTCTCTAAAACTTTAGAATTTCAAAATTCTCGTTCATATTCATACCATGAGGTTCTACCATGAAAGTGAATTTTGATCATCCTAGTGTTCACTTACTAATAAGTGTTTATATTATGTATATATGTGTATATATATGAGTGTGTATGTGTGTGTGTATATATATATTTTATATATATTATATATTATATATAGTATATATATAGTATATATATTTTATATATTGTATATATAGTATATATATTTTATATATTATATATTTTATATATTATATATTTTATATATTATATATATAATATATTATATATTTTATATATATAATATATTATATATTTTATATATAATATATTATATATTATATATTTTATATATAATATATAATATATAATATATATTATATATAATATATATATTTTATACATATAATATATATATTTTATATAATATATATAAATAAAAATGCAGTATGGTATGAGTTTTCTCTTAATGCCTTAACAAGTAGCCACAAACATTGTGGCTTAAAATAAATGTACCTCACATTTCTGTAGATTAGAAGGCTGACATGGGTGTCAGTGGACTAAAACCAACATGTCAATCTAGCTGCATTCCATATGGGAGGTTCTGGGGCAGAATCTACTTCCAGGCTCATTCAGTTTCTTAGCAAGATTCAGTTCCATGCAGCTGTAGGACTGAAGTCACTGTTTCCTTGCTGGCTTTTGGCCAGGCATCCTTAGCTTCTAGAGACTACGCGAATTACCTGCTTTACTTCTCTCTGTCCCCACCTTCTGCCTCATCTTTCTCCTTTCCTAGCCCACATTTCTTTGACTTCATCTGGAAAGAGTCCTCTACTTTTAAAGGCTTGTGTCATTAGATTAGGTATATCTGGATAATCCAGATAATAATAATCTTTCTATATTAAGGTCCATAACCTTAATTACATCTGTAAAATCCCTTTGCTAAGTAACAATGTTGCATATTCACAGGTTCCAGGGATTCCAGTATGGAAATCTTGGGGAGGGGGTATTTTCCTGCCTACCACAAGGATATATTCCCAGACAGTTATTTGTTTGAGTCTTTGGCATATTCATAGAGTCTAAAAAGTTTTTTAATAAACTAGTAAAAAATTAAAAAGATACATAACATGTGTACTCCAATTTCATAAGGAAATTTGTAAATCATACTTATATTAGCTAACATTGTTTTATTTCTTAAATTACCATCAAATTACACGTTGGGTAACTCCCTTTGAAGTAAATGAGCAGCATTTATTCTCTATAAAGCTTCCATTTTAACTAGGCACATTAGATATCATTAGCACAAATTCATTATAAATTACATTCCAGATTTCATACAGGGTTTATTTACCCAGATCTTGTTATATATGAAAAGTTAACTAAGATAATATTAATATTAGTTTTAGTAAATGCCCTGCAGTTAACGAGAATCTGCTTAATATGAGAAGCAATTCTTGCTTTCTTTTGTAATATTCACAATGGATGAATATCTAATCCATGTTTAGTTTATACTTATTAATCTAACCATTCTACATTTATTTTCATTCTAATGCTACATGTAAATTCAAAAGCATAATTTAAGATAGATGGATTTTAAATTTCAAACTTTGGTACTTAATATCATTAATTATGCTAAAAGGTACATAAATTCTCTATAATTACCTGGCTTATCACTATTTTAATGTAACATCCTCTTTTAAAAACGTAATTTAGGTTTTTTGGCATTAGTCTTAGATTCATATTTTATCCAAGCACTGCAGTCTTGGATATCCCCTGCAGAGATGGATCTATTCCTAACAAGGGTTTTTTTTGGAACGTGGTAATGATTATAATACTGATGACAATTCCTGTCACTCTTATTAGGCTATAGCTTTTCAAGGCAGAGTGGTGCTCCCTGATCCTTCTTAAGCCCCTGTTTAAATGTAAATTAGAGTAGACCAATTTGTATTACCTATTCCAGGCATCCATATGCAACACCAGATTGCAAAAAGAAATATTTGTAAGGAGCTATCCCTATATTTATCTTATGACACTCATCACTATGACACTTCAGTGCTTGAGCAGCCAAACTAGAATCATTTCAATTATCTACCTAAGAAAAAAATCATACAAAATAGACAGACTTTTGTGTCTTTCAAAGCTGGGTTTCAAAGCTGGGTTGAGTGACTTTTAGTGCTCTTGGTCTAATTAGATAGCAGTTTGGTCAAAAGGGTTATTTGCATCTTTTCCTGAATTAGAGAGATTAAATGCCCTTAACTGAATTTTGAAAGGCAGAAACAGACCTTAGATGGTCTGACATCACCTTTTCTAATGTAGCATTTAATTTTTAAAATGTTCCAGCTCTAGGTAAATGATGGTACAGTATCATGGGCAGAAGGCAATTATGAGCAGCATTCAAGGACAAAGTAGAAAGAAAAGGAGCAAGACCCTTCTCCCAGACTGCAGAAGGCAAAAAGTCAGTGGAAATTTGACTTCATCTTTGAAGAGAAAGTACATTTTTCTAAATTTTCATCAAGTTTTTTACTTAACTTTAACTTTGGTGATTTGGTATCCTACTAATTTAGAACTTGACTGGAAATTTTTCTTATCAGCCGAAGTGCAGTTATTATCACCAAACCTCCATCACCTGAAAATAGGCCAGGAGAACAGAATATGCTCCTTGTTGGTATTAGTGAATGGGTAAAGTCTCACTGATATCCCTTACACAAGATGTCACCTGAAATCCTTAGATTGAGCCTCTTTGCTTTCTCACTTATAATCTATGGAATTTTAATTATCTGGGCCTAACTGTTTTCAATGGCAAAACTGGGTCCATATTACCTATTTCACAGATTTGTTTTAATGGCTAATGGAGATCATGCTCATGAAGTCTTTTGCTTATGTTTATTATGTAAGTGTGCAATAAATGCAAGATGTTATTAATGCTGTCATATTATTTAATTAGCTTATCATTCCCCCTTTATTCCATTAGCTCTCTCTTAAATCTGTTGGGTAATAAGACGACTTTTAGGAGTTCATAACTCCTAATAGGGAGTTCATAACAAATCTGTGAAATAGGCAAGAAAGGCACTATTATTATCATTTCACTTTTAAAGAAATTGAAACAGAATTAGTTAGAAAGTTTCTCGTACGTGATGAAAGGTCCACAGTGATTTCCACCTCTCTAGGCTGCTTCTCAGAAGTGCAATTTCCCATCTAGATATGAAGGAAACATAATTCAGAGTATCTTTTTATTAAAGATATGGAGTCACCTATCATGTACATAACACACTGCTAAGTATGCCAGAGGAAACAGAGAGCACAGTTGTTATCCATGCTTCCTGTTCATCAGACATGAGGCCTCTGATACTTGGTTCATGGCCCTTCTTGGCTCAGAAAGTTGACTCAAAAGCATAACCCTGGTGTTGAGGTCAGCATTAGTATAGTGCTGCTGCTAACATACATGCTGTTACGTACCAAGGACTTGGTGCTAAAACTGGCTTTATTCTTCATTCTTCTATTCAAAATAATCACTCCTCATTATCCATTATTTTTCATTTTTTCTCCTCATTGAGTAGACTTTTACTGGAAGATAAGCAGTTAAGCCTGACTTCTCTAATGGGTAAATGCATAATGCATTATTTCCTTTATGTGTTTATTTTAACGTCTCTGAAACAGCAAAATGATTAGCCTTGAGAGTGAAAATACAGATGATGTTTTTCCCCATCTATCTATTGAAATTAGCTAGCATTAGGTCCTTAGTAACAATGTTAATAAGACATTTGAATTTCTCTTCCTTGACATCAAAATTAAATAGCACTGGTTGAAGAAAACGTACATTTTTTTTTCAAATGTTGGATTGTAAAGGGGAAGGTAGATGGTGTAGGGTTGGAAAGGTATGATACCTTTCCTCGCCCAATGTAAGGGTTGTGGCTGGCACTTCTATAACAAAAGACAGGTCAACAAGAGAAAAGCATAACAAACTTATTTAATCAAAATTTTATGTGACATGGGAGCCTTCAGCAATGAAGGCTCAAAGACATGAGGAAAACTATTTTTATGCTTAGTTTCAGTGAAGAATAGACAGCTATGTAGAAATGTGATTGGGCAACAGGGTATGCTCTAATGGTAATAAGACTGAGTGGGAAACCCAGAAAAGCCAGTCCAGTTTCTTCCTGGCTGCTCTGTGTAGCATTCCTACCTCCTGGGTATAGGATAGGACCCCTCTGGAATGAGGGTCTTATGACCTACTATCTGACAAGGTAGGTTACAGAATTTCTTTATGGCCAGCTCCTACACAGAAAAGCGGAGGAAGGTTAGAATAATAGTTTTAGGTTTTATAGCTTGCTTTGGAGATGAAGAGTTCTAGTTTCTATGACCTGTCTTAGGGAATAGGAATTCTGCTTTTTGTGATGTGCTTTGGTTGAGACATAGGGGCAAGAGATCACAGGGCAGGAGAAGGCCAGAGAGAGGTGGCTTCTGGGGCCTTCCAATCTCCTTTAGTTCAAAGTACTCAACATTCCAAAGCACTATATTTTGGGGTACTGTTTTTTGAGCCCCAACAGCAATTTTCTTATAAACTTTTTTTACAACACCAAACAGAACCAGCCTTATCTTTTGAGAGACACAAGGAGATGGCTGACATTCCCTGCAATCTGAGTATGTTGTCTTTGATTATATAACATGCTGACAGATGACTGTTGGTTACAACAATGTAAACATATAGGAACTAAGCAGGTAGATTGAGTTAGATGTTGGTATGTTTGTGTTTTATGTATGAATGTGTGCCTGTGTGTATTGCAGGAGTGAGATTAGGTGAATTGGAGTTGCTAGATATTAAGAGTGGAAGAAAGAATAAAAGCAAGATACAATGGCACACACAAACAGTCTAGATGCTCCAAAACTCTAAGCTCTGATTTTGGTCAGAATCCAATGGAGCACACACTTTGTATGTCTCCTACAGCTTATCATTCTCCCTTTATTCCATTAGCTCTGTTTTAAATCTGTTTGGGTAATAAGACAACTCTAGGGAGCTATATTTTTTTCCCCACCAGTTTCATTTCAATATGAGCTCTGTGTAACTGGAAAAATCTGTTTTGAGGCAAACAGCATGACCCACACCATAAGACTATTTCGGAATGATAGAGATTGGTTATAGTAAATTCTAATAACCTTTTCTGAGCTTGTTCCTTATAGCTCAGTCTTAAAGCATTTATCTTGCCATTGGGAAGATGGACTAGTTGTCTTAGGCTTGTTTTGTTTAATTGAAATTATACAGGCAAGAGGCAGGAAATGGCCAGAATTGCCATTCACGATGTAAATGGGAACAAATAAGATCTTTCCAGATGCACTTCCACAAATCGTTGTTAAAAATCACAGAAGATTGCCCTTATTCAGAATTCTAGATGTCCATCATATTTTAGAATCCAGACAATCTGATAGAGCATAATGAACTACTTTTCCAAGGTATCTCTATGGGATTTTAGGGTACATTTTTCTCTTATGATAAACTGGGATCATATATCTGGATTTTAGAACTGGAAGGTGTTTTATAAACCAGCTAATTTAACCACCATTTAATAGAGATATTAACTGAATCATAGAAAGACCAAGGAACTTGCCTTATTTTGCATAGGAAGTTAGTGAAAAGTTCTGAATAAGAACAAATTTAAATCTCCAGGAAATCTCACATGTTGGAAAAATCTAGGAGAAAAAAAAAACATGATGAAGAAACTGAAAATTATTGTTAAATGAACTATAGTGAAGATACTCTAATTCGATTCATCTAACAAGAGGAAAAATTAAACAACTCTTTTCAGACCTAAGTGATATGTGGCTTTCCGAAAATCCAGTTCTTTCAGCTGTAGCTACCTAACATGCCTGTTTCTGGTGAATGTCACCTCACAGCTGAAGCAAGTTTATGGGGCACTGCAGTTCCCCGGGCGCTCTTTGTTCCGTGAGGAACCAGAGAACTTCAGTCTCAGGGACTGTGAATCCACCACCTTTCATCAGTCTGAAATGCATTTTAAATCAATGTCAGGCTGGCTGCAAAATTGATGTCGCCAACTTCATAGTAACTCCAGCTGTCCCACAGTCCCGGGAGTACCTATCCCAATTACATATGATAAAACGTAAGAAATGAGCAAAAACAATAATTTTATGCTAGCTGACTGAGATAAGAGACAAAAAAGACGAAATTATTAAACTGCAGAATTGAAAACAATACTCCTAGCCAGAGTCCATACAGGGGAAAAAAAAAACCTCCTGGGCATATTATCATGGATGTAAAGAAAATATATATGGATAGAAGCTTTATGTTGCTATATATACCAAAGTGAAACTATTAAATTTTGGTGACTTCTCTGGAGAATGTTGAAAATCTTTCTTTTTCTTTTGTCTGGCATTTCTGAAGCTATTTTTCTCACATCTGACTTTGGTTAGCCAGTATTTCAAACATTATTATACTGAAAATGTTATTATATTGGAAACTCAAGTGAAATGATTTTGCCTGTGGGTCTCAGATTCCACTCAGAATTTTTTAATTATTAGTAAAGAAGTTTTTATTTTTGCCATATTGAAACCAGTCTCCTTAGTACTTCAAGGATGCAAATATTTTTGGTTTTAATTTCATATCACTAATGTAGTCATCAGAGTTTGCACATTTTGTTATTCACTATTTCCCTGATTGGGGATTACCTGACCAGAAGTGGAAAAGCCCTCCATGAGGTAGTGCTTAACAGCCATTTGCCTGCATGGACAATTTGGCTGAATGTGTTTTTGCTACACTGACAAATCTGAACACAAAGTGATGGCCTGATAATGTCCATTGCCTAATTGGCATCACTTGGAAAGCTGTAGAGAATTTTGGTATGCTGGATGATGCTTTAATATTGTTCAAAGTAGAGGGGAAGACCAGGTATGGTGGCTCACACCTTTAATCCCAGCACTTTGGGAGGCTGAGGCAGGTGGATCACCTGAGATCAGGAGTTTGAGACCAGCCTGGCCAACATGGTAAAACCCTGTCTCTACTAAAAATACAAAAATTAGCCCAATGTGTTAGTGGATGCCTGTAATCCCAGCTACTTGGGAGGCCGAGGCAGGAGAATCTTTCGAAACGGGAGGCGGAGGTTGCAGTGAGCCAAGATCACACCACTGCACTCCAGCCTGGGCAACAAAGTGAGACTCTGTGTCAAACAAACAAACAAAGTGAGGGGAAAATAAGGTGTTTTTTGTAACCAGACATAAGGGAAAGTAATAAGTAAAAAAATAAGAACAAATAAAAATGTGACTATCTGAAAAAGAAAGTGTAAGCCAATTTTTCTATCTCTGTCAGTTGCTTGGGAGAAATAGGGTGGGGGAGTGGAAAACAGGATTTATTTTTAATATATTGAGAAGCAACAAAGGGCAATGGTTAAACACTCAGATTGTGGAGCCAGAATTTCTGGGCTTGAATCTTATCTTTGACACTTTTCGCTGTGTCAACAATAGCAAACTGCTTAATCTAAGCTAAGTCTCAGTTACTTAGATCTAAAATGGGGCTAATAATAGTGTCTACCTCATAGACCCATTGGGAAGATTGCATGAGATAAACCATGTCTTGATCCTAGTCCAGGGCATGACCCTCTGTAAATGTTGGCTTTTATTATTATTAAATCTCAAGAGTGTGTTGTGGTTATATATGGGAGAGTTCTAAGGAAATCTGTAAAGCCCGACCAAGAGAATATAAAATTAGTTTTGTAGATAAAAGGGATTTGATAAGACAAATGTATGCTGCAATGGCTACAATGTAAACTTGCTGGAAATAGCTTTAAGAGTGTGGGATCGTAACAACCAATTTTAAGTTGGAAGAAAAGTAAGGTTATTATTTTTTAGGTCCAAGTAGAATTGCCTAATCGATTCCATACATGGTGTAAGACTATATGCCTGGCGTCCTTTCCCCAGCTCCATTCGTAGGGGGAGGGTGGGAGATCTAGTAGAAGGTGACTTGGCATACTAAGCAGCACAATCTGTATATTCATTCTCTCAGGAGATCCTGGTGAGACAAGGAGCTGCAGACAATCCTGGAATGGGGACGCGAGTTTCCATCCAGTCTTCTTAGGCCAGAAAATCTTGAGGCCAGAGCAATGATTCATCACTAGACTATGCTTGCCCTAAAGGGAAGCCTGTACTTTGGTAGTTAAACTGTTTGGTAGAGACTAAGTGGTAATATACAGGTGCACTTATAGTGGGGTAGAGGGGGTAGGTTCCCCTATGGGTTGCAGTTTCCATATCTTTAAAATTGTTATAATCAAAATTTTCTCACTGCTGAGTTATAAAATTAAAAGCTATCATTTGTTTAAAAAACTACCTAGTCCAAAGTTTGGTAGGTAGTAGTCATAACTACAATTGTTAATTCCATTCCCTTCACCTATTTTTTCAGTATGTTTTTCCACTATTCTTTTAGATACATTCTTGCTTGTAAATCCCATTGTGACATTTTGTTGAGAGAATGGTGACTTCTCAATCATTTTTCTTGCCTGCTTAGTTCAGTTGATAACCTATTGCTTTTCCCTTGGCATTGTACATTTCCTTTGTCTACTTTCTTGGTCCTGTGATGGATGGTCCTTTTCAGCTCCCTTCTGTGCTCAATATCTTCTATTTGCTCCTTCAGGTCCATTTACTCCCTTCCCTACTCTGCTCTGCTTTAAAGACTTTATCAGTGGCCCCATGCTTTCTGGCTTCTGGATGGGTTTGACCAATGGAGAAAGGGAAAACACTGAAAATGAGGAATGTATTTCATCAGCTCCCCTCCTATGGGGTCACCTTGGGCTGGCTGCATTGGTAAGGTGGTCTTCTCTGTCTCCTCATTAGGGTTAACAACCCTGCTCCACTTCCCATCAGACCTAGTGGTAGCTTCTCAGTTACTAGCCCAAGACCTTAATAAATAGCTCCCTTTTAAACGCTCCTCTAATTACCCAATTTAAACCATGCTATCTCTTTCCAACTAAAATCCTAAGAGAGCATACTGCCTTTACATTTGGATTCAACCATTCTTGAATGTCATTTTTCTATATTTCAATAAGCATGTATCTTACATTCAGAAAGCTTCAAATTGATAAGAAAAATCAAAGAACATTTAAACATATCTCCATATACATTGCTTTGGTTTCAAGGTTTCAGTGATCCAGTTATTAGGTGCTCCAGTGGATGAGTTTCTAATCTGTAAGTACATTTTTTCATGTCTTAGTATAAAACCTAGAACCTGGCTAATGATATAATATACGTTGTAAAATTTGATGTAAGATTAATTCCTTTCACGATTTCTTGTTTAGAAAATAGTGTCTGATTGTCAATGAACTTTATAAATAAGATGCTCCCAGGTATAAATCTCTGGGGTAGAATTATGGTGAGGTTTTATGTTCTGTGTGTATATATTTAAATATACAGTAAATTTATATCACTAACCCAAACACTAGATAAAATGATAGGTTATTTTAGTGCATTCTAAATGAAATAGCTACTATTGAAAATTTTTATTACTTAAAATTCTAAAGATTTGAAATTAAGAGCTGAGTAGAAATGTATTCAAGAATATAAAACATACAAAGAAAAGATGTTTATCAGAAATTAAATGTCCTTTTTAGAACTAAAAACATAGCTTCCATTTGACCCAGTAATCCCATTACTAGGTATATACCCAGAGGAAATTAAGTCATTCTACCAAAAAGACAGATGCACACATATGTTCACTGCTGCACTATTCACAATAGCAAAGACATGGAATCCACCTAGGTGCCCATCAATGATGAATTGGATAAAGAAAATGTGGTATATATACACAATGGAATACTATGCAGCCATAAAAAGAGTGAAATAGTGTCCTCTGCAGCAATATACATGCAGCTGGGGACCATAATCATAAGTGAGTCAATGCAGGAACAGAAAACCAAATATCATATATTCTTAGTTATAAGTGAAAGCATGAGTTGAACAACTACCTATTGGGTACTCACTACCTGGGTGACAGAATCCATACCCCAAACCTCAGCATCACACAAAATATCCATGTAACAAACCTACACATGTACCCCTGTATCTAAAATAAAAGTTGAAATTTAAAAAAAGACATGAAATATCTTTTAGGCTGTGTGCAGTGGCTCACGTCTGTAATCCCAGCACTTTGGAAAGCCAAGGCAGGTGGATCATCTGAGGTAAGGAGTTCGAGACCACCCTGGCCAACATGATGAAATCCCGTCTTTACTAAAAATACAAAAAGTAGCCTGGCGTGGTGGTGTGTGCCTATAATCCCTGCTACTAGGGGGTGCTGAGGCAGGAGAATTGCTTGAACCTGGGAGGTGGAGGTTGAAGTGAGCCAAGATCATGCCACTGCACTCTAGCCCAGGTGGCAGAGCCAGACCCTGTCTCAAAACAAACAAAAAAAAGAAGACGTAAAATATCTTTTAAAAACTAAATCTGTTTTTCACATCTGAGAAAAATCAAATGGACTTTAGCAAATACTTTACAAGCATGGTATAAGAAAATGTAAGTGAATGGTCAATTATGAGACGGACATAATATTTTCTCTTATTTTTGGGTGCTCTGTTAAAATTCAGAGTTCTGTGTTACACTACAGCACATGTTTTAGGAGTACTATTAGATGTGTGCTATAGTTGCTAATTAGTACTGGTAGTTCCTCAATTTGTAGTCAATAGTACACTAGATATTGGATCAGAAAAAATCTGACATGCACTGATATGTGCACTCAAAAAGCAAAAACTAAATATTTTTCTATGTTTCTAGAGAACTTTTTAAAAGATTATTTTGGTTCATAAGTATTCTCTGGGAAACATAAATGTGAAAACAGAATTTAACTTTCTGATTCACAAATAACTGTCTATTTCTGCTTGTATGATGCCAAATAACATCGATATAGAAAATTTTCTGTAAAAATTCCAGTTTGTCCAAATGCTATTTTATTCCAAGTATAGTACAGCAAATGTAATGATAGTTGTGTTAATTATATGTTACATTCATGTAACATATATAATACATGATGTATTAAAAATATGTATGTGTATGTGTGAATGTGTATATATGTACACACATATATATTCTATTTATTGATTAACTCAAGAAATATTTGTTGAGAGACATGGTCTCTGTCCTCATGGACATTACATGTAATTAAGCATTTGTTATATATTTGAGTAATTTTCTCCATAAAGAACACTAGTATTTAGGACTATTTAGAAACATAAATAGGAAAATGAATGAAATATTGTTAATCAAGTCCTTTTAAAAACAGTGGATTTTCTCTTAGGTTTAGAAAATAACTAATCTCACATAAATCCAAATATTATATCTCAAGATATCTTTTTCTCATTCCTACTTTTAATGTTAATAAAAGTTAAACTGGGCCCGGTGCGGTGGCTCATGCCTGTAATCCCAGCACTTTGGGAGGCTGAGGCGGGTGGATCACCTGAGGTCAGGAGTTCAAGACCAACATGGAGAAACCCTGTCTCTACTAAAAATACAAAATTGGCCAGGCGTAGTGGCACATGCCTGTAATCCCAGCTACTTGGAAGGCTGGGGCAGGAGAATCGCTTGAACCCAGGAGGCAGAGGTTGCGGTGAGCCGAGATGGTGCCATTGCACTCCAGCCTGGGCAAAAGGAGTGAAACTCTGTCTCCAAATAAATAAATAAATAAATATATAAATAAAATAAAAGTTAAACTTTCTCTGATCCTCATTTTATAATTTTAGGGATATATTTTAACCATACTGTTAAGTTATTATAACCTACAAATTATAGCATTTGATCTTATTTAGATGCCATTCAATAATATCTTAGAGGCACTTAGTTTTCACACATACTTGCATTTTTGCTAGGAATTATACTCTTTCTATGTTGCCAGAAAAATGGTTTCATTTTCTAAACACCATGATCTGATCTCTAGTTTTATATATTATGTATAATTTGCAAATTTAAAAAAAATGAATAAATAATACATTGTCTATGGTGTATGTTTAGGGGTTGCTCATATAGGACCCAAGCAAGGGTATGCATAATGACAAGTTTGCAAAGGGCAATTTGGGGACCCTAATGACCTCCCAAGATAGCTTCAAAGATTTTATTAATTTTACAACCATTGTAAAAACAAATAAGAAAACAATAATGTAAATATAACAATTAATAAAATCTGATAATAAAAATAAAGATAATAAATTATTAATGGCACAATAAAATGAGAATATTGTAGAAAAATGTAATAGAACTAGATATGATATAGCCCATAACCATACATTTAAAAAGGCATTAAATTGCAAGTGTTCCCAGCATGGTCACCCAAGTTGAATATCATGAAATAGATAATGGTTCACTTGATACTTCCTAAAGTTTAGAGAGCAGCAGGGGTAGAAAAATTCATTTGTCATTTGAGCTCTTATGAATGACTAAGAGAAATATGTTCTCATGCACATTCACCAGGCAACTGCAGGAAGAGTGGGAGGCACGTGGTGGAGGCCTGTGACATCCAATGCAAGAACCAAAAGATGTACAGCTGTTGATGAAGGAAGAGAATGCTGTTTAGTGTGGGTGGAGAAAGAGTATCTTTGGAAAGGAAGGCCGGATCCTGGCAGGAAGGAAATTCAGATCTCATGTACTGATCCTGAAAATAGTATAGAAGTAACCTTGAGTCTTCATAGAGTTTGTGTTCTGCAATAATCAACCCAACCATGGTTCTTCGTATCCCTCACGGGTATGTTTACAAAACTACAGTGCCACAGGGAGACGCCTTTGGTTATCAAATGTGGCTGTGCATAACCATCCACAAGTAAGGGAGCACAGACCTGCCCTAAATAATTTTGCTTCATTAAGCTGCAGGATTATTTTGAAGTGCTTTAAGTGGAAACAAAAGGTTACAGGATATAATTGCTGAAAACTTTAACAGAATTTTCATAAAGCCTTTAAAAGATTAAATCCTAAAAGAAGATCAGAGAGGACTACTGGGGATTAAAAACTGTTTATAGAAGAAAACACAAAGAATAAGCATCTATGGGCCATTTTCTGTATGATGAAAGGTAAATGGATACCCTAAGGACCAAACTCTGAGTAGAGAGCTTTAGTATATTTATGACCTATGAGGGAAAGGATTGCAAACTCTGCTAGTGATACAAGGTTATTTAGATTGAAGACGAATAAAAACTCAGAACCTAATTTCAGATTTAAAGAGGATCTTTCAAATTCTTAACATACATAAAGAGCTTTAAAACCCTTGACATGAGAGTGCATATATGTAAGAATAATTTCATTGCTTACTCCATTCAGTAGTTATTATATTCAATCTCAAGTAGGCCAGCATTTTAGTCACCGGCCAAGAAATTTCTATAAAGTTTGTGAGGTGCAGAAATCCTTGGGATGTATTTTATTGGGTGCTTTAAATGTACTATATAAAGCATTAGTGAGAAGAAATTATAAAAATTATAACACTATAACCCTTTCATTTTTAAAATGAGTTATCTGTATATTAAGTGCTGATGGTGTAAGTTAAAAGCACATAGGGAGAGCTTAAATATATGAGTGGGGCACAAAATGCATACTCTTATTTTCCATTTTCTCTGGCCACTTTCAGGCATAATACATATCAATTAACTTTCTAATCCATTAATAAGGATGGTTTCTCACATGCATGTGCTCAAATGGAAGTCTAGAAATATCCCAATTCAAGACTGCAGTGGGTTGTTATCTTGCCTTTTTCCTTTAGTTTATGATTTATTGCTGAAATGAAGCCGTACTGTATCTAGTGTTAACTGTACACTTTATTTGAGGGTGTAGAATTATTATATCTTAATAAAAAAAGGTTTTTCTGTTTACGTGCTTTGTGACATAGATGAATTTATCCAGACAACTTATAATAAGAAAACTGCACAAGTTACTGGGTGTCTGAAGATGTCAGGAGGCATCATGGAATTTTTAATGTGCTGAAATGTGAAAGAACCACTTGCTGAGTATAAGTAAGCCCTGTAATATCTATCCTGTGCCAGAGCTAACTTCTGAGAGTAAAGTACTTGTATTCATCAGAAACCTAAAATGGGTGAAAATGAACCAAGACCATGGAATCTTCATATGAAATAGTGTTACCATGAGCAAATGATGAAAGAATTCTTTAATGTGCAACCACTCAGACACTTCTGCCAGTAGTTATAGAAGAGAAACTGAAGAAATCATGTCACACTCTTTGAAAATATAAATAAGTTATAAAAAAGAAAAAAAAGAAGTAAGCTAGGAGAAAAAAGAGCTGGGGACTAGTACTTTTTAAGATTTAAGTTTAGGAGCTAAGCCTTGTCAGTTTTTATTGGTTAATAAGATTGAGGAAATAGGTGGCAAGTACAGATGGTAAAGAGACTATATTCTGGGCACAACCCTAACGGCCTTCAAAGTGTATATCTTTTTTGCGATTCTTTCCTAGAATGTTTTTTCTTACTTGACAGTTTCTCAGAGGATTTAGTCCACTCTTCCAACTTTAACTTCCACCTACATCCTGATGACATCTAAATAAATATTTCCAGCCCCAATATCTCCCAGAAGTTCTAGATGTGAATTTCCAAATATCTACTGGACATGGGCCTCCAGATGCTTTACAGGCATCTCAGACTCAACCTGTTTGTTGCTTCCTATTTTGGCGCTCCCTGTGTTCATTGTCTTAGCTGATGCATCACTGTACACCCAACTACCCAAGCTAAAACTGTGAAAGTCAAGCTTGTCTCCTCTCCCTTCTATCTCCCTAAATCCAGGCCATCAGAAAAACTTTTCAATTATATTTCCAAAATATTTTACTAAGCCCACGTCCTTTCTTTTTTTCTGACAATATTGCTCTAGTTGGGATCTTTATCATTTATCTTCCAGATAATGCCATAGTTTCCACTTAACTGCATTGAGGCTGTCCTTCTCTCTAATCTGTATTCCACATAACTCTCAGTAATATTTCTTAAATTGATACATACATGTCCCCACCCATTCTCCTCAAAATCTTTACATTGTTCTCAAATTTCTAAACAAGTGGTCCAAACTCCTTATCTTGTACCATATCCACCAGCAACACTGGATTCAGTGGTTATTCCATGAGTAAGCCATGATTTTATGCTTCCTTTTCTTACTCAAGAAATTCCCTGTTTACGGTTACCTTCTGTCCAATTTCTTCTCATGGAACTTATAAAACTTCTGGTTATCCTTTAATTCCCCAATTAAATACCACATCTTCTGTCAGACTTTTCTGACTCTTTTGTGCAATTATTATTATTATTTGAGATAGATTCTCGCTCTGTCACCCAGGCTGGAGTGCAGTGGTGCAATCTCAGCTCACTGCAACCTCTGCCTCCCTGGTGCAAGCTATTCCCCTGCCTCAGACTCCCACGTAGCTGGGATTACAGGTGCCTGCCACGCCTGGCTAATTTTTGTGTTTTTAGTAGAGAGGGGGTTTTGCTGTGTTGGCCAGGCTGGTCTCGAACTCCTGACCTCAGGTGATCTGCCCACCTCGGCCTCCCAAAGTGCTGGGATTACAGGCATAAGCCACCGTGCCTGGCCTCTTTTGTGCAATTATTTATTCTTCTGGGCTTACTTAATTTACTTACTGCTTCTATTAAAACATGAACCAAATTGTATTAAAAGACTTTTTAAATGGTTTGCTTCTGTGTATTTTCTTACCTGCTTCATTATTTCTTTTTAACTTATTCTTTAATTCCACTCTTTTCCTTTTATGAGACTACAAGATACTTGAAAATGACACCTTTGTATAACTAGTGCCATATATAGGATTCAACACATAGTAGGGTTTCAGTAAATGTTTAGTGAGTGAACTAATCTTACAATGAGAGGAAGATGTGGAAATAAGGGCCTGAGAGATTTAAGTAGCTGCTGTGGACTATGGCAAAAGTCATTGAATAAGAAGAAGTAAAATGATTTCTGAATAATATTGAAGGTTTAGCTGAGACTGGAAACCATATCTTTATTAAGGGTCTAGTCAGCAGGTGCATTGCTGTAGGCAAGGAAGTGCAACAAAGAAGAGAAGAGAGTTTAAGCTTATGATAACAACAATATGGATGAAATAATTGTCCCAGAGGTCTCAGACAGTAGTTAATAAATGAAGCAACATTGAACAATTGATCAAGGTGAGCCTGAGACCATGAGCGTTGTTCTCAGAACCATGGTTCTGAGACCAGGAACACAGGTAATGTTCTAGGATAATAATCACATAATTTCCAAGTTTCTCCTAAAATATATGGGGATTTTAGTATTATAAAACTGGCAGCAGAAATACCAGAGAAAAACTCGCTTTGGGTCTGGATTTCTGACTATTGAACTGAGTAAATTCATAGGTGGTCAAGAGCAGCATGGAAATTGTAATTCAAAGGGAAAGAATGAGCTACAGGATCAAACTGGAAGTAAATGTTACTACTTTCTGGCCTTATTATTTTCCCTCTGCTGGATCTTTGTGATAGGCATAATTTTTTTTTTCATAAAAATAGCTAACTTTTCTTTACCTACATAACTGTCCATCTACTATTCCATTTCTTTCCTTATCTTTATACCGAAACTCCTTCAAAAAATTTTACTCATTTTCTACTTTCTCTTTTCCATTGTCCCTTGATCCCAAGATTTTGCTCCTATGACTCATTGAAACTCATCTTTTTAACTTCACCAAAGATCTCTAAGTTACTACATCTAACTCATAATTCTTGGTCCTCCTCTTAACTGGCTTCTTGGCACCATGAAGAAATTGATCACTTCTTCTTCTTTAAAATGTTTATTTTTCACTTGACTTCCAGGACTCCTCATTTCTTTGTTTTCCTTCAGTTTAATTGGCTGCTTCTTCCCAGTTTTCTATGTTGGTTACTGGTTTCTGTTGCAGACTGTTGGGCACTCCAGGGAACAGCCCTTAGATATGTTCTTTCTTTCTCTTTCTCCCTCTCTCATTACACTATGCTCACTTCCCAGTTTACCTTATCTACTCCTGTGGCTGTAATTCATATTTATCATAGATAATTCCCAAGTGTATGTTTTCAGATTGAGTATCTCTTTTAACTCTAGACTCAACTGTGCACTTTGCATTTCAACTCGGATGGGCAGTTGACATCTCACACCTAATACATCCAAAACCATGTGCCTAATCTTTCTTTTCAACCTGCTCTTCCTGCAATAGTTTTCATCTCAGTTAATGGTAATTCTGTTCTTCTAGTCGCTTGGATTAAAGTTGTTGAATAATCTTTGACCTACCTCTTCTTCTCACACCCCACATTTAATCTTATCGCAAAACCTATCAGCCATACTTGTCAAATATATCTCAAACGTGATGACTTTTACCATCCCTTCCCTCTCTTTTCTGGCCAAAACTCCCAATGTCTTCCATCTAATACATTGCAGTGGCCTTATAAATGTTTTCTTGGCTTATTTTGAACTATATGCAGTATAGCAGCCAAGTAAGCCTGCATAAATGACAATCAAAAAGCCTAATAGTCCTGTGCCCCAAACCACCCAATAGCACTTTTTCTATCCCTCGAATTCTGCTTCTGGTTTTGTCTAACATGACTGTTGCCCTCACTGTGCCTGTTGGCCTCACTCTGGCCTCATTAGGTTTCTTCAGACATACCAGGCAAACTCTTGCCTCACTGCTTTGGTACTTACAGTTTCCTTTGCCTAGAATGTTCTTCTTTAAGAAACCCAAATAATTCAATGTGTGACTTCTTCAACTTCACCTTCCCAGTGACGCATCCCCTGGCTACCTGTATTAGTCAGTTCTCACACCACTAATAAAGACATACCCAAGACTGGGGAATGTATAAAGGAAGAGGTTTAATAAACTCACAGTTTCACATGGCTGGGGAGCTTCATAATCATGGCTGAAGGCAAAAAAGAAGCAAAGTCACATCTTACGCAGTGGCAGGCAAGGTAGTGTGTGCAGGGGAACTCCCCTTTATAAAACCCTCAGATCTCCTGAAACTTATTTGCTATCACGAGAACAACACAGGAAATACCTGCCTCCATGATTCAGTTACCTCCCACCGGATCCTTCCCATGACACCTGAGAATTATGGGAGCTATAATTCAAGATGAGATTTGGGTGGGGACACAGCCAAACCATATCACTACTTGATCTAAAATTCTAAAACTTCCCATTTCTCCTTCTCCCTCTTCCATTTTTTTCTCTTAGCACATTTCTATTTAACAAGACTTAGCATTTTCTAAGAGCAAATCACTGTCCTAAACACTGATGAAATATTAACTTTTTAAATAATAATAACAATGCTTTGACTCAATATCATTAGTTCCATTTTACAGATGAGAAAAGTGAAACCCAGAGAGGTTAAGTGACTTGCCCAATTTCAAGATGGATTGAAACTCTGTAGGTTATGCTCTTAACTATCACCTTAGGCAGCCTCTCACCATGCAAACACTTCATACAAGTTACTTTTTTAATTTTTGGAATTTCTGTCTCCTTGACTAGAATGTAAGCTCTATGAAGGCAGGATTTGTGCCAGTTTTGTTCAGTTCTATAGTATCAGCACCTAGAATAATGTCTGGCACATATTAAATATTCAATAAATACCAGTTGCATGACTGAATGAATGAGTGACTGAATATACAGTTTCTGTCTTTATGAGACTAATCATACTTAACTAAGGAAACATAAAGTCCATGAAGTATTTAGCTCAAAGTGAAGTGCTAAATTGCAGGTTACTGTGTGCACAGGGACTGACCACTATATGGACAATTTGTTGCTGCTGCATATGATAAATTGGTGTAGGAAAGAATTGGTTGGATTCTGAGTATAATGTGAGTTTTGAGAAGGAAGAGGAAGCTTTCTGTGGGCAGGAGAAGCTTCATTCATCTCTTGATATTTGGTACTGAATCTCTCCTTTCTCTTCATAGCAAGCTGCTTGGAAGAATAATCTATGCTGCCTCCACGTCTTGCCTCTCACTCTTTCTTCAGTGCTTTGCAATAGGGCTTCCATATGCGTAATTCAATGGAAATTGCAACAACAAAGGCCAGTGGTATTTTTAACCATCAGTTGCAGTGGCACTCTGAATTTCTCATTTTAATTAACTTGCCTGTGGTATTTGAGCAGATCATTGTTTCTCCAATTTTGAAACTCATCTGATTTTCGTATAACTCATTGAAAATTTATTTGAGTCTTTTGTGAGTTCTTTCTACATGTAGCTATTCTTCTCATTTTACTAGTTCACTGTAGGTAATTTCTTCTCCCAATATTTTAACTAACATTTATATGATTTTGACATTCATACTCAAGGTGTTCAAAATTTGCTTTATTTATCTTTGCTTCAAATCAATGTCTCTTAATGTACTCTAAGTTTTGGGCACCGGACCATCCTCCAAGCTAGATATATAGTGGTTACTTTAGAGTCTTCTCTCTCCTCCCTCATATATCTATATATGGTCGGTAATTAGGCCCTGTTGATTTATTGTCTTAACTATATCTTGTTTTGGTACATACCTCTTTGTTCTTTAGTATAGGCATTTAGAATCTTTTCTCTGGATTCTTACAGTAGTTTCCTACTTTGCTTCTCTTCTACCACTACAACCTGTCCAGTTCAACTTTCTTGTCACTACCAGCTTTAATTTTCTAACCTCAAGTTAGAACATATTATTCCATTAGTTAAAGAAATTATTGATTCCTCATGTACTTTAGGTTAAAGAGTTTTTGATAAATGGCTTGTTCATGATCTGGCCCCCTACATACCTCCACAGGCTTATTTAACATTAAATCTGATATTTAATTGCTGGAACCACTAACAATTCCTTAAATAGAGTATATGTTTTTCATCTCTCTGGATCTTTAATCTATGCTTACAAAGCTGTTCACATTTTTGGTCTCAAATGAATTCGATCAAGCACAGGGTTCTTAATTTCTCCAGACAATTGTTTTGAGTCTTTCCTTTATGCCTTTTGTATCTTGTACCTACCATTTCTACAAGAGTGGTCATTTTCATGAATGTTTGTCAATTTTATTATAGGTATATAGAAAATAAAGACCATGTACCCACACGGTGCATGGAGTACTATATTAAATGAATAAATGCCAAAGACTATGTACCTATTTTACTGGTAAAATTGTGGAGGGTATCTGTATCAGAAAGTATGAGGAAGTAGTCTTAGAGACACAGTGTAAGTGCTGATTTCAGAAGTCCTTGAAATCACATTTTTTTAAAACAATAAGTATTCATTTTAGGTAGTCATGATATTTTGAAGATGATATGGCAGTGGAGTGCATAATGAAATTAAGAGAATATAAAGTTTGATGTCCCAGTAGAAAAATATTAAAGCAATAAAACTGTAGATTGATGAAAAATAAAACAAATTAAAATGCTATAAAAATTGAAGAATGAAAGGATGGGAATTGTCATCAGGATGAAAAAGAAGAAACAAGTAAGCATTACTCTGAGTTTTTAGCTTGAGTTAATAGAGAATTAGTGGGATTAGTAAGATGCCAAAGATTTTTTGATATGGAAAGTCATTCTGGAAAAGAGAGAGAAAATATGGACAATGATAGGAAGAGGCTAAGAAAACTGGAAAAAAAGAGTGAGGAGGAGGGAGTGTGAGAAAAGAGTGTTTGACTGATGGGGAGAGTGAGAAAGGGAATGGACAAATGCAGTGTCACGAGCTCACATGTTGTATAGGACATAGGGCGAAATTACGAGACTAGATTTCTGGCTTAGTATCTTACCATAACTATCCGGATGGCCTTTAGCACTCATTTAATCACTCTGATGCGGACTCTCTTGCTAATTATGAGGCTTGGATTTTATGAAGCTTACATATCTGTTGTTAAGTCAGTTTTGAACTTGTTGGGTTGAGGGAAAACATGGGAAAGCCATGCATGGGTATTCTGCAGCATTAGTGAATGGAAGGTTTGCTCAAGTATAAGTCAGAGCTGGAGATGGAGATCTGAGAGCCAAGGTGGAGACCGTGATGTATTTTCTGAAATCCATTTCCATTTCTTCCTTGGAATATCTTGACCTCATACTTCAGTCTCCCTTACAGTTAAGTGTAATCATATCACTGAGTTATGGCCAGTGTAATGTAGGAACAAAGTGATGGGTGCAACTTTCAGACTGGGTCCTAGAAACAAAGATAAAAACCAAAAGAGACACAAAACTCTTGCATAATTTTTACGCTCACTCTTTCTCTCTCTTCTTGTATAATCTAGTGAAGATCTAGTGAAGGATCCTGAGGTTCTCATGGGTCGAATGGGGCAATTGCAGGAGAGCTGCCCCAGGAGGCAACTGATAAGGAACACATGGGTGGGATCAGCACATGGGCAATCCAAAAACTTAGCAATTGGCCTTTCATGAATAACACAGACATCATACACAGAGAAGGTATAATTGAAGATAGTGATTTAAATCATTGAAAAACTCAAAAGATTAAAGAATAGAGAACTAAGGGCAGAGTCCTGGGACACACAATTGAAGAATGCAAAAGATAGAATGTAAATCAATGAGAGGAAAGCAGCAAAACAATTTAAGATGGTTCATTATCACTGAAATCAAGGCAGAAAAGAATCTCAAGAAAGGAATAGGTCAAGATCAGTGAGAATGTGCCATTTAGAATGACTAGAAAGAGGTTAGTGCTACATTAACTGAACATAATTGGTGGAAGTTTATTTAAAACAGGAGTAACCTGAGCCTCTTTGAAGACGGAAACATAAGAGCCAGTAAGAATAGGTGAATTGAGGAGGCTAGGGAGAGGTCCAAGGGGTTAAATTATCATAGAAAGTGGGAATGAATAAGTTTTATAGTACAGGTAAATGGAGTAAATTAAGAGAGGAAGAGAGAAACTGTCTTTGAAGGGAAAGATGAGAGAACAGAGAACCACCCTGACACAAAAACATGTTTTTTGTTTTATTTCTTCTTAATAAAGAAACAATGTTTTGGCTGAACTTGAGAATGCAAAAAATATTCACAGAGGTTATTATGGATTGGAGCTATGCTGTGGAAAGATGATGAGATAATTCTTAAATCTTGGTGTGACTTCTGGTGCTTTCTAATACAAATAGAATCAAGGAAGAAAAAAAATCTACGTGTGCCATAATATATTTTGGGACCATTTAAAATACATCCATCTCTTCTAATTCTAACTAGACAACTGATTTAATTTGGGCAGCTATACGGGTATGGAGAATTTTGGACAAATAACACAAAAGACATTTTTCTTTTTTATGAAATGAGAAGTCTAACTAATGGCAGTAACAAGAAGAGCAATTCTTAAGTCCTCTTATTCAAGTACAATAAATTAGTAAAAGATTATTGGCCATGTTCATGATTTACTGTTCTATTTTCGTTTTGGGAAGACATCTTGAATAGGCTGCTAGTAAGATTAGGAAAATAAAGTACATGGTAAAGAAATGGTAGAATCAGTCACATTTGGTCTCTCTCTCTGATACTTAGGTCATCACATGTCAATTCACTCATCACCAAAGTCCACTCAAGTCATAAAAAATTCTGTAATTCTACAAATATAGTACTTCTTATTGATGCAAATCCGTTGAAAAGATTACTACATCAGAGAAAAATAGGTAAGCAGGTGACCATTCTCTGATGTTAGAGGAGAGAAGTAAAATATAGCATATTTTTTAGACTAAGATTAGCATGAGCATTGGTAAAGTCCCCTCTTCTTCCATTCCCCAAGACAAAAACTAAAGAATACTTCATCCGAATCTTTTTTTATGAATTAAAAACATTAAAAAAATTTGTGGAGATAGAGTCTCACTATGTTACCCAGGCTGGTCTTAAACTCCTGGCCTGAATCAGTCCTCCCGCTTAGCCCTCCCCAAATGCTGGATTTACAGGGGTGAGTCACCATGGCTGGCCTCCTTTACATCTTAAAATACCTAGCAACAACCTAAATGCTAATCTTGATTCTGCAACTGTTGTATTTCAGTTTCTCTTGTTTGTGCTGAATGACGTTTACAAAAGTGCTGTACAGAGGAACAGCATAAGTTCTCTGTTTATAGACAAGGAGTAATGTGATAAGTGCTGTCACATTTGTTTTCTAAGTAACTCCTGCAGTGGCTTGAGTGATTATACAATTTGTGTGCAAGCTTTATAACTAACAGTATTGGCATTCATAATACAGCAGAATGTCTACTTAAAGTCTAATAGGATTTCCAGTAAAATTTTCATGGCATAAGTACTGTCTCAGAAATAGACTCTTCTTTTCCTATAAACTAGCTATGTCAACTCCAAAACTCCTTGTCTATATAGAGGTCATAATGCCTTGGTGCAAATTGGAATTCTAGCTGTAATCGGTTAACATAACCATTACAATTCATTTAAGAAAAATATTACTTAACCTAAGAAAAGGAGCATGTTGCTAAGAAATTCTGTAACAATTAGCAGTTGTAACCTTGTGATTTATTAAATAAATATCTTACATGATTTGTCTCAGCAATAAAAATGTGTCAAGTCAGGGAATACTGTGAAGAGGATGACTTTAGCCTTGATCACCTTGTTTTATTCTTTCTGTGATTTTGAGAAAATGAAATAAATCTTGGTAGGAATAGATCAAAAGGTTATAGACAGGAGGTAGCATCATTGTCTTTCCTGATTAGTCTATGAGGGCAATTAAGCAAGAACTATAAGTCATAATTTTTCTTTCTGTCTATTTTTTGGGGTAAGATATGGCATCCTCTATAGTCACAATCCTTTTGAATGCTATTTTATATGTCGAGATGCCTAAGGTCTCTTACTAATTGGAATACCTTTGCAAGGGACTCATGTTGGGATGACACCTCTCACTGAGGGAGACCATGTGGAGTATAAGACAAGAAATGAGATACTTTTTACACTTCTATGATTTCTATGTGCATTTTAAGTTTTGCATAAGTCAATTAACTCTCTCACCCATAACTAAGCATTGTCCAGATCTTCCCCTATTTTTAGATTGTGCTTCATATCTGAAATTGTAGATAATGCACAAAGTGGTGGCTACCTACCATGAGTCTGTCTTTTGGCCTAGTGACTAGAGACCCACATGGACAAAATATAGGATTTTTTTGTTCTACTGTAATTAACTAAAATCTAACCATAGAAAGCGAACACTTCTGTTTTCAAAAGGTGTTTAGACCTGGTCTGAGTGGTTTCATTTCAATATTTTAAAGTAGAAAAAACATTGGTTTGGATTTAGGAGATCTGGATTCAAATCTCGGCTCCGTTATGTAAGAGCCAAGCAAGTTACTATCTTAGTCTATTCCTGTTCTTATAAAAAAAAAACCTTAGGCATTTATAAAAACAAAAATTTATTGCTCACAATTCTGAAAGCCAGGAAGTTCAAGATCAGGGCACTAGCAGTTTTGGTATCGGGTGAGGGATCTTTGTTTCCAATATGGCACCCTATTGATATGTCCTCATATAGTGGAAGGGCAAAAGGAAAGAACTCACTTCCTGAGGTCCTTTTATAAAGGCACTAATCCCCTCCATGAGCATGGAAGGCTCAATCACCTTTTAACAACCTCACTTCTTCATATGGTTGCACTGGGAATTCAGTTTCAACATGAATTTTGGAGGAACACAAACATTCAAATCATACCAGTCACTTAATCTGCCCATCTCAGTTTCCTCACCTGTAATGTAAGGAATTAATAGTAGCTATCCTTATAATTAAGAAGATTCAAGAAGGAAATTTATAGAAATTAATTTAGCACCATCCACTCATCTGGAAGATGTTCAACCTGAATCCTGAGGAAGAGTAATGAAGCCCTTTCTAAGGAATATATAAAGACCTGGCTTTGCTGAGACTAAGGCAGAGTTGGTATGACAGCGGGGGACCAGCTGAGACAGCTGAAGGAATGGTAGTCTCTGGGAAATGGATGGGAAATGCTGAGGCCAAAGTGGAAGCCACAAGCAGAATCCAGGCAGGGCTGATTCAATGGGAACAACCTCAAACCAGGCAGTGAGGCATAGTTGGAAGAAAACAACAGGATTTGGACTAGGAGCTTGAATGCAGCTCATAATTGCTCTGTTCGGTAGATCTCTAAAGATACATAGTTGTCACTTATGATTGAGGATGGGCCTTTCTAATCTTTGTTTTAGTTATGAACACCTTTCCTGGTGTGAAGAGGTTTAAGGCTAGTGGATTTAGGCTGTGAAGAGAGAGAAATGAGGTCTTGCCAGCACTAATAATAGTAAGGGCATAAACACCGAGTGGTTTTCCCAGTTCATGCAGGCTTTCTGGCTCTCCTCATTTCTGCAGGATCTTATGTAACAGACATTTTTGAATTAGAGGAGGTTAATTCTAAATTTTAAGTAAATGACCCATGGGTCCTCACTGGAACTTGTTCTTATCCCTAGTATTAAGTGGTGATTGGCTACATCCCAAGAAGCAGTTTCCCAAAAAGGACAAACTTATATATCGGCTTTGGTGTCAGATAAAACTTATTTCAAGTCCAAAATATACCATATATTTGCTGCAACCTTAGTAAATTTATTTGGATTTTAACAGTAAAATGGGGAGATGGATCCTCACCTTATTATTAGGATTGAGTAAACCTTATTATTAGGATTGTGATGTTTCTGACACTTAGTGTACATTAGTAAGTATTAACGATTACACTTTTGAAAGTGGAATAAACATATGAAAACAATGACTACTAGTTTAATTAAGTATTTTCTTTCTTTTTCAAAATTCTACAGATTAGGCCTGGGTAGGATGTGGACATTCCCAGAAACGGACCATACTTTCCCCATTGTTCGGTGTTTATTACTTCATGATGCTTCATATGTTGTCTCAATTACATTTCCATTTGCCCTTGATCACTTTGTGTACTGGGTACAAATGTATTTGTAGAGCTAAATTTTATTTGTCAGTACCAACATTGTCTCAATATATTTTTCAATGCTATTAACATTGCTTATTAATGAAAAGATGGATGGGTAATAATGATAAGAGGAAGTTTTACCGATGCATTTGCTTTCCTCTTTTCCTTTCTTCCTTCAAGTTTCTTAAGCATTCCTATCAGCATGAAATAGTTAAGGATCCTACTGGGCACAGTGTAATTCTTGTGGATAAATGGTACATATCAAGAAATCTGTTGACTTATCATGTAGTGACAGCCGTTCAACTACCTTTCTCCCTACTGTGGAGAGTCACTGGCTGAATCATCAGAAGTTGATTAATAGTCAAAAAAGAAGAATCTGCTAGGATGTAGGAAATAGGCAGTCTCATACACACTGCAGCTGAGGATGAAATTGGTTCAGTTTTTTTTATGAAGGGGCATTTAGCATGAATACATACAATCTTAAGTTAAGGTTGCTCTTTGACCTAACAATTGCACAGTTATGAAATAATTCTAGAGATATAATCAGATAAATGTGCAAATATGTATGTACAAGGATGTTCACTGCAGCATTGTTTATAATAATGAAAAATTAGAAACTGCCTAAATGGTCAGTAAAGCAGGCCTGGTAATGATACTGTTGTAAGACAGAATAATATGGGCACGTTTTCAAATGCTATAAAAACTTCATAATGATATAAAAAATTTTCATAAATATCCATAATGTCAAGTGAATAAAAGCAAAGCAGAAACTGTATGTTTAGGTAACATTCTGTATTTGTAATAAAATATTTATGTTTATATACTTACAAAAAACTATAGGAATACGTATCAAAAGGCACAAGAATTGTGCTAGTGTGTTGGTGCTATCATAGGTGATCTTATTTTCTTCTTAAACTTATCTGTCATAAACATAATTTAGTTTTATAATCACTCAAACATAATTGTAACTTAGAAAGCCTGCCTTTGTGCTGTCAAATCAGAGGTTTTTATCTCTTTTCTTCACTGCTCTATACCCAACAGCTAGAAGAATGTCTGACTATATTAGAGGCTCAATAAATCTCTGTTTAATGAATAAATATTCACTGTGTTCCATATTCTCAAGCATTAACAGAGATTGAGCACCTTCTCAGGACAGTTGTGCTAAAATAAATGGGAGCCTAAATGACTCAACTTCCCTAAGGAACCTTCATATACAGAACAATACCAGAGGTTTAAGGCAGTAAATTAATGCTTTAAGATACCCCCAGTTTAATTTACATTATTTGTAGGGTTTAAGGTAGGAGGCAGGTGTCAAAATAGATAACAAATGGCTGTGCCTAAAAAATTACTCATCCATTTGTTTATCTATTTATTCAACAGACATTTGTTGCATGCTGATTTCTTATGTGTATTGTGACAAGTGCTGGGAGTATAACAGCAAACAGGTAAAGATCTGCAGTTTAATATTTCATAGTGTTGGCTGCCCAACATCTCCCTTTTTGTGTTTGGAGAATTTCTCCTCTTATGAGACCTGTATCTTCAAGTTAGATGTCGGAAACTTAATTTTCAAAACTTTTCTTTACAACCAGGGCCCAAGAATTTGATTTAGGTTTCTCCCATCAGACATTTCCAAGCAAGATTTTGATTAGCAAACAAAGTAGGAAGAAGGAGGCACATTTCAGAATCATTTCCTGGTGAGAATGACAGGGAGAGAGGCAGTATTATATGGGTTCCAACAGTGGCACCATGGGGTCCACACAGGCAGGAAAAACTAAGGTACCTGTTCCCAGCAGCAGTGGAAAACTGGGTCTTGTCAGCAATCTTCCAATGTAATTTGGGTACTGTCCTGGTTGGACAGCCTGCAATAATTATTTGACCTTCCTAAAAATCCTGTGAAATGCCTAATTATGTCTCACAGTGTGTTTCCCCTTTTACCAGTGGTAGAACACCCAATAGAACACTTGCTATGATCTTGCTTTCCACCTCACCGCAGCTGCTTATGCCCATGGTCACACATGTAACGCACCATTACCAAAACCCTGTTTCAAGTGTCCCATTCTTTGATTGCCACTTTTCCCTCCAGGTCACTGCTTCAATTTCTCCCACTCCAGTAACCCCTAGAATGGCTGGTCCTGCTCATTTCACTTTCTGTGGCTCCCACTCATGTCCTCACTTTCTTCCTTTGTTGGTTCACTTTGTGGTCCATCACTGTAAGTCATCGTTTGCATTCACTCTCAGCTCCCCTGCCATTCTTTTCCACTATCAAACTCACCTGAGAAGACCCCATTCTGGTTAAATCTAACTCTCCTTCTCCTTCATGCTGGCATCCTAGCAGTTGAATGAGACTGACATAAAATACACTAACATGCTGACTATCTCACGTTATATCTCACTATGTATATCGCA
The DNA here is from genome assembly GCF_028885625.2 of Pongo pygmaeus. Taxonomy (NCBI): domain Eukaryota; kingdom Metazoa; phylum Chordata; class Mammalia; order Primates; family Hominidae; genus Pongo; species Pongo pygmaeus. The sequence continues at coordinate 147,853,407 of NC_072373.2, read as the reverse complement.
CCTTAGTCCTGTCCAGCCAGCCGAATATGGCCGTGTTCCATCAGTTGTCTCTTGCACACTGAGATGATTTCTTACAACATCCATCCCCTTTCCTCTCTCCATCTTTAAGATGTTGTGCCACCACAGATACTGCCTCACTTGCATCTCCTCCCAAGTACCCTGTATCCCTGTCTTTTACAGTTGAACTCTCCCTGACCCATAATGCCAGCCCGTCATTTTACAACCTGTATCCCACCTTCAATCACCTATTAAAGGACATGACATTGGGTTCCCTCAATTCTATATCATTACCACTTCCCTCTTAACTGGATCATTCCCACTAGGGTAAAATATGCTGTGATGTATCCTAGTAATATTCTCTGACTTCACTGCCCTCCCCAGTAAATTAACCACTTCTCTGTGCTCTTCTATAGCACACACCCTTAAAAACGTTGTCAGTGTTCATCATTCTCACTTTCCTGCATCTGCAGTCACCTTAGGATAAGCTGCCACCATAAGTTTTCACCTGAACGACTTCTCTGTGGTCTCCCTGCCTTTTCACTGACACACCTATAGGCTCCTCCAAGCAGCTAGAGTGAGTTTTTAAAAGTAGAAATATGGTCAAGTCACTCTTTGCTTTAAATTTCCCATGCTTTCATTATACTCATGTAAAAGTCAAAAGCCCTTGCCAGAGCTTACAAGAGCTTAGGTTGGCACCAGGCTACTTTTCTGACCTCATCTCCTACTCCTCTCACCCTCCTCCAACTCCTGCTGTTCTTCTTTTTCTTTTCTTCAAACATTACAGTATGCTTCCACCTCGAAGCTTGTGATTTGCTGTTCCTTCTTCCTTGAATACTCTTTCCCAGAGCAGTCACATGTCTTCCTCACTCAATTAAGGGTTTTACTCAAATGGTACACTGTCATGGAGGATTTTCCTCCTCCTCTGCAATAGCTGCTCACCACCCCCATCACTATTTGCTTACCCCAATTTCTTTTTCTTTGTAAAACTTATTACCTCTGCCATACATTATGTGCTTTTTAAAAATTATTTCTCTACTCCCATTAGAATATTATCTCCATGAGAATGAGGATGTTGTTTTGATCACTGATATGTTCCCAGTGATTAGCGACATTGAATAAATATTTGTTGAAAGAGTGCCTGGGGTTGTATGAGAGCAGAGGAGGGAACATCATGCTCTTCTTAGGAGGTTCTTCTCTGAGGAGGTGACTCTGGAACTAGTATTGAAAGATGGGAAATATGCCAGGCAACAAGTGAAGGCAAGAGGAGAGAACATTGTGGGAGGGGAAATGATATATTTGGAGGCAGAGAGAAATGGAAATATTAATCTTAGAGAGAAAAAGTTATTTCCATTACAACTAGAGCCTAGCAGAAGATGGAGTAGAGGTGGAGGTAGGGTTTTCAGAGATAAACCTGGAATAGTAGACACTGTAAGTGTGTCAGGCTCTGTCTTCCAAAGTTTAGCAGTGTCACTTTATGAATACTGTACCATTCCAAATATTTTTTCCTATATTTTTCATATGCTTATATTTTTGAGTATTGGAAAGAAAATTAAGCCACTCTATATTGCTGTGGATGAAATGATGCAGAACGAAAAATCCAATTTCCTAATTTATGTCATCCTCTCTGAAAATGCATCTAATGCTTCTAGTAATTTCCAGCCTTCACAATGTGGTGTAGCTTTATATATAAACTATGTACATGGGCTAGGTTTATATGAAGTTACAAATCCAAGATCAAGTCACTCTTTATTTGAATAAACAATGTTGACTTGTGTCAATCTCATTCAAGAATAAAAGTGGAGAGGATTATTTTCATCATATACAGTGTATTTTTAATCCTTTAAGGCTCTGATCAAAGCTGTGGATGGTCTATCCAGAAAAATATGCATAAACACACATAAGCAATTTTGAATAAAATTTCAGAAGGTATTAGACGCCAGCCCAAGGTTGTTCATACTTTCCTCATGTCCATTGGCTAGGCTAGTATCCCCTTTTATGACACATTTTGTGTGTGTGTGTGTGTGTGTGTGTGTTACATATATGGTGCCTACCAAATTAAAAGAGTGTGAAATGGTTTAACTAAACTTGCCCTGCCCACGTCAGAGACTTTCCTTGGGAGCCAAAATTATTATATATGTGAATGTTCATTTTAAGGGATGAAGTACAATCCAAAAGTTGTTACTTTTCAAAATTAAACACTCGTGAAAGATTGCTAGCATGTGATTTTAAAAAATATATGTGATGTCATTATTTATCCAGTGTGTTTCTGAATGATTTATAAAAACACTGGATTCTCTAAAGATCTGGAAAGCTTTGGAAAATAGTCTCTCAATGAAAAAACAAGATAAGCATATAAGCAGTATTTTAGATTAACTGAATTTAAAACGTAGGCCAAATTAGAATACAAGCATGCATCACTTAATGATGGGGATACATGCTGAGAATCTGTTGTTGGGGAATTTTTTTGTGTGAACACCATAGAATGTATTTACACAAATCTAAATGGTATAACCTAGTATATATCTAGGCCATATAGTATAGTCTATTGCTCTTAGGCTACAACTTGTACAGCATGTTACTGTACTGAATGCCATAGGGAATTGTAACACAGTGGTAAGTATTTGTGCATCTAAACATATCTAATAGAAAATATACAGTAAAAATACAGTATTCTAATCTCATGGGACCACAGTCATATACATGGTCTGTCATTGATGGAAATGTTATGTGATGTGTGACTGTATTTCCCAAGTTATTGACCAAGCAGTTAAATGGTTACTTACACTATTTAGTCTCCAAGGTTGACCAATAAACCAAATGTAATGGAGATTTTTATTGGTTACATATTTGGTTGCAAACATTTAAAAACACAACTTGAAAGGCTTAACTCTAGAAAAAGTTTATTGTTTCATATAGAGTTTCTATATAGGATGATACAAGTGTCACAAGAAATTAAAGTTCTTTCCATCTTTCCACTACCACAATTTTGGATCAAGCTAGTCTTGATCCTCAGGCTAGCTTCCCTTAGATTGCAGTCTGACTACCATAGTTCCATAGTCACAACCAGACATGTCAGTACTCAGAGAAATAAAATGACAATCTCTTCTTTGTGCTTCTTTTTCTAAGTCACTGTCCTTAGACTCATGAGACCTGCTTCTTAGATCTATGACTGGAATGGGTCATAGTTCCATCCGTAAACCAATTATTGAAAAGCAGTTTGAGTTAACCTGATAGAGTTAAACTATTCAGAATTTACTCCTGAACTGAAAACAGAATTATATTCCATAAAGTAAAGTATAAATATATGGATAAAATTAGGGCTTCCTTAGTGAGCAAGAAAAGAAAAATTACAGGGAGGCAACCATCAATCTGTCCTACAAGAGTTAAATAGAAACATGAAGAAAAATTTATTTTTTAGAAAAGTAAGTTCATTTAGAGTGTGTGTTTGTAACTTTAGCTTCAGTGGGTGATAGGTGGGTGAAAAATGTCAGGAGATTATTAGCTTCATAGAAATTGATCAATATGCTTTGTGCATACAAATGGAAAGTCATAGTTTTATCAGAAATATCAGTTAATATTTGAAAAGATAGTGTTGTGGTTACCATGAATAAATCATTTATCCTCTGTGAGACTGATTTCCTAATTTGCAAAATGCAGATAAAGCAACTTGCCCTGCCTACCTCATAGACTTTCCTTGGGAGCCAAAATTATTATATATGTAAATATTCATTATGAAGTATAAAATACAATCCAAAAGTTGTTACTTTACAAGAATGAGGAAGATCTACAATGAAATTCATGAGTCAAGCAAGAGTTGTTCCAAATTATCCTTACATATTTTTCCAAAAGTTAAACAAATCCATGTGATATTTTTGTTTATAGACTATTTCTCTCAGATTTCAAAACACTTGACATAAATGGTCGTTAAATTGCTGTCAGTGAAGTAGTTTACAAGTGCTATTTGTTCCTTGTTTAGAAAAAAAAAGCCATTTAGAGATCTTGACTTGCACAGGAACAAACAATGTAAAGGTAATGAAACTAGAAATAGAATCACGTTTTTAAATATCTGGCTCGGGTTTTCTTTCTAGAATTTGACCATTTTGACATTAAAAATACATTCTAACATTTTGTCTTAGTTTCTTTTGTCATCTACAACAGTGGCTTTAAAACTTTTTAACTGTGAAAGAAAAATTTAACTTTACATTATGAACGACTGCAAACACACACACACTCTTTCACACACACACTCCCTCTCTCTCTCACACACACACGCCACCTGTCTCTACACAAATACATACATATAAAATGGATATGAAAGTATAGGAAAACAGTACATGCTGCTTTATGTGAAGTTAGCTGTGATATTTAACACTATTACAACCTACTAAATTAATTGTATAACCAACCAATAGGCTATGACTCATACCTTATAAAACACTAGTGTACAAAACAGTGAAAACAGTGGCAATCTAGAGACTTTGGGTTCTGTCCATTCAGCAGAGGTCCTACAGATGTGTTTTGTTAGGCCTCAGCACTGTGTTTATTTATTTGTTGGCTTTTTATAATTAACCCAACTTTCACCTCAGAACTACTGAAAATATCTAAGGCAAGGCTTGAGTGTGCATATTTTGGAACATTCTTACAGTTGAGAACACAACTGTTTACATTTTTCCTGAGTAATTTCATCCAATACCACAGTCTCACCACCAGCAGTATCTTACTGGACTGGATGCCCATGTATCATCATACTCAAGATGTACCAAATTGAACTCAAGATTTCCAATCTCATCTTGCTCACCCCTCCCTTTGTCTTCAGTGTTCCCATCCCATACCCACATTATCTTCCACAACAGTTTCCAGGCTCTACATTTTTTACCTATGGAGGGCATCACCATAAACTCACTTAGCAGTGAGTTAATCTCCCTTTTATTCATCTTTCCTCCACTATGAAATTAATTAACTTTACTTGTTACTTCCACTGTCACAGCTCCTGCCTTAGTTCAGGACCTCATCATTCTTTACCTGGGCTATTGCAGTATCCTTCTAAGCATGTTTCCTTATCTTTCCTTGTTGTCTTCAAATCAGTTATTGACGCTAGAAGCCAGAAGGATCCTAGGAGGGTTTTTGCTTAAGCAAAAGCTCTTCAGTGTCTGCCTTGCAGTAGGATAAAATCTCAACTCTTTTTTGGCAGCAAATCAAGAGCAAGGTCCTTGTAAGCTGACTTGTAATTGATTTCCCCCATTGCAATCACTGCAGATCCTTTTGGATCCATCTTCAATTTAGCAGGTTCCCAATACATTCCACACCATTTCATGCTTCTGTACCATTATACATAACTACCATTATACATAACTACATAACTTTTCTATCAATAAGGAAAAAGTTCCTTATTTGATTCCTAGCTCTGGTCTTTTCTTCTCTCAATCAATATTTGTGCATCCTGCCTGATGTTTTGGAGATAGACTTGTGTTCTTTATTTTCTTTCTTTCTTTTTTTTTTTTGTGAGACGGTGCCTCACTCTGCTGGAGTGCAGTGGCATGATCTCGGCTCACTGCAACCTGCTTCTCCTGGGTTCAAGCAATTCTCCTGCCTCAGCCTCCCGAGTAGCTGAGATTATAGGCACGTGCCACCATGCCTGGCTAATTTTTGTATTTTTAGTAGAGATGGGGTTTCACCATGTCGGCCAGGCTGGTCTCAAACTCCTGACCTCAAGTGATCTGCCTGCCTTAGCCTCTCAAAGTGCTGGGATTACAGGTGTAAGCCACTGCGCCCAGCTAATATGCTTGTATTCTAAGTCCCTGTGAAGGTTAATTTTGTGTATCAACATCACTGGGCTAAGGGATGCCCAGATAGTTGGTGTAACATTATTTCTGGGTATGTCAGTGGGGGTATGTCTGGAAGAGATTAGCATTTGAATAAGTAGACTGAGTAAAAAAGACCCACCTCCAACAGAGTGGGTGGGTATCATTTAATTCACTGATGGCTCAAAGAGAACAAAAGGGCAGAGGAAGGGCAAATTCTCTCTCTCTTCTTAAGCTGAGATATCTTTTGTCCTCATATTTTGAAGTTCCTGGTTCTTGGACTTTCAGACTGAGACTGAATTACGCTATGTCTTTCCTCATTCTCCAGCCTGTGGGACTTCTGGTCCTCCATAATCATGTAAGCCAATTCCCATAATAAATGTCACACACACACACACACACACAGACACACACATCCTATTGGTTCTGTTTCTCTGGAGAACCCTGACTAATATAGTCCGTTAATCTTTTTTTGTGTGTGATTTTATGCAAGATACCTCTCTGCACTTTAGTCTGTCCTTTTGACTTGTAGGAATCTTTTGGGGTTTAGACTAAATACATGTGACATGCACAACACAACTTCTGGGCATCTACACAGACATTTTCTAACCCTTGATTTCGTGTTTGTAAGTTAAATCTAAGTCTTTTGCATAGCAAAATTAACACAGTTAAAATATTTTGGTTCAGAGGAAATGATGTATTGTCTAAAAATACACTTTCAAATATTTGTGTATTTATTGACAATCTATGCCAAATCTAGAGGTAATCTGGAGGTAAAAAGTGAATAAACTACTGACACTTTAATCCATATTGTTTTGCATCAATATCACAAACTGTACACATTTTGGGGACATTTGTCTATTTCTAATAATTATAATGACTTCTATAAAATATTTGGTCGCATCATATCTTCTTGTTTTCTTTAGTGGGGAGGTGGGAGTGGGGGGTGGCCTCAAAGGGAAAATATCGAAAACCGACTTAGTTTTTGTAACCAAAGTATCACAGTGCTTTGAAATAGATAGGAGTCAATCAATTTGGAGAGGTAGTTAGTCAACTGTAGCATTAACATGACTCACACAAAAAAATCTTTAATAATCTCTGTAAAAGAGTAAATAGTGCTTCAGTGAAATTTGGAAACAATGTCTTTATTTGTAAGAAGAATCAGAAAAAATGGACCACGCGGTTGTTGGAGCATGAATAAGGCTTGCAGCTTAGTGAGATTTAAGCGTAAAGAGAGACAAACTAATCAGAAACACAGAAATACAATAGGCAGAAATGGCAGCTGAGGTATACAGAGAGGGCTGCAGGACTCATGGGCAAATCTCTCCTTAGTTTAGAGAGTGCTAGGAGGAGGGTAGCTAAAGAGAGGCATTTTGGTTTGCAAAGCTCTTCAGGACATTATCCTAATCTCACTCTCCTGGGGAAACAATGCACACAAAACATTTTGCATGGGAAGAGGTGTCTATGTTTCCTGAGGGCAGCCTCTCAGGAAAGAAAGGGAGCTGGCCACTGGATTTATTCTAGATGAATAATAGGAACCAGAGAATAATTGAGGGCATATTAAAATAGTATAAATATCCACAGCAGAGGAAATTTTTATATAGGGTCTAGGGAATTAGAATATGGAAAAAGGTGAGCAAATTAGCAAAGTCAAATTTTAGTTCTGCTTTTCAGGGAAAAGAACTGGAACTCTGCTATTCAGAAATAAACTGTGAAGAAAAGTGGCTGAAAGCTATGACACAGCAGAGGCACTAATTTCTAAACGACAAATCCTAAGACGTACTGCTCTAGACTGATCCTCTGTCAGAACAAGATTAAATGGATAACCTATTTGGTCTTTTCCATCTCTAGCTCCTTTTTATTTCCACATCCATTATTCTATGAATATACAAGAAAGGGAAATATAATATTGTTAAAGCTCAGGTATGATTTATTGACTCACTGTATCTTTTAAGATAGCACATATACTTTGTGTTGTTATACTTGATAGCACATTTTTTTCATGAATAATTGTGAACAGAGTAAACAGACTCATAAAGCCTGTTTAAAGTGTCAGTGCATAAGTTACTGCCAGTAGTGTCTTGGGGCTGCATTAACTTATATGTGTAATTTTTCTTCCTTCCTCTTTCTTCTCTCCTCCCTTTTTTAATTAATGGATTTTCTCACTCATGAGCATTTAGCATCTCCTTGTTTGCTTGATGCAGTTCCCTTTGGGGTTTGCCTGTGGATGAGGCAGAAGAACCTGGGGGAAACAGTTTGATGAATCACAGTTTGTTGAAGGCCATTATGGTAGTAGCGATAGAGAAATCGAATATTTGCAAAATGCCAGAGGTGAAGGAATAGGACACACATGATTAAAGTTGACATAAAATCAAAGCTGTCAAAGCAACAAAAGCCATAAAAAAGAAATATTCTGGCAACGCCAGTCTCCCACACATCCAGGGGAAGCATGTTACTGAAGAAGTCCATTAGGAGTAGAGGAGGAATTTTTTCCCATTGACTATGAAAGCATGCGCTGAACTATCAATGTTCTCTGCCCTAGAAATTTTAGCTGAGACACCTGGGGACTACAACCTTAAAACATCGTTCAGGATACAAAACCTCTCAGCACTGTTGGAAAGGGCTGAAGAAAGGGCAAGGCAGGGTGCAGAGGTGTGGTGTGAAGGGGCAGGGTAAGGTAGGAAGAGTAATTGAGGAAGGAGATGTGAAGACTGGGGCTGACTTTGGATGAGGAATCTTGTAGTGAAAAGCACCTGTGTTGTCCTTTCCTAAAGATGGTATTACCAAGGAGCTGGAAGTATGGAAAAAGCCCTCATTTCCTCCTCAGAATTCATGACTTTGGAGCAGGTAGGATCTGCTGAGTGGTTCGTGAAATGTGTATTAAGAGAACAAAATGATCATTCTTCCTACCTGAGGAGATCCAGGTACTTTGGTAGAAGTGGTTTTTTAGAAAGAGAGAAAGCAATTTGTAAAGCTCACAAAGTAATCTAACTATCTAGGGAGGTACCAGGAAAGGGCTACAGTGATTACTCTTGCCGCCCTCAGTGGAAAACTCTTGATTGGAAGGTAGAGGCCTAGGATTCAACACAAGTTCTGAAGTTGTGGAAAGGGTTTGAGTGGGAGATCAGAGAAAACTAAAGGAGTACAAAAGAACAAATTTGCAATTTGGTTTAAACAGAAACAAACCATCTTATAGCTCCCTGCTTTGAAAAAAAAATTACACATTTTTTCCTGTCAGGTTACTAGCAGCATCACTTAAAATACTTTTGTATTCAGTGGGTGCTTGCCAAATTTAGCTGCACTCAACCTGCTGACACCCTGAATCCATGACCACTTTGTAATGCGGAGTCTAGTTTTTTTTCCAACATGCTTTTTCTGAATCTCCAGTAGGAGCTGTGATGAGGCAGTGAGACAGTGAAGATGCAAAGCTGGGGCAATTGAAAACCCGCTGGTAGTAGAGGTGCTCCACTCCTGGAGGGACATCCCAGAGACTGATAAGCAGGAGAGAGTTGACAGTCAGGTAGGAGGGACACCAGATAGGTCTCAAAAGGCCATCGAAGGTCTCAATCTTCTACAAATTATTTTTGTTAATTGCTGTTCAAACGTCCCAGAAAGATTCCTTTTATTGATACCTAGGGCTACTTGGGGCCACTTGATTACATTCAACTGTTACAAATAGAGGCCAAAAAAATAATGCATACACTTGTCCTGAGGGACTGGCTTTATTCCTGGAATGGAGCTAGTGCTCAGAAGAATTCAGCTGCTATGTCTCCTACTGTCTACACAGCAGTCATGAGAGGCTTGCCACTTAGTGGAAAATTGATCCTGGGAAAGTCACCTGTCTAAGATCCCTTATTTGCAAAACAAGAGTACTGGCAACAGATGACCCATAATGCCCCTTCCGGTTGGAAAAACTTTACAGTTTTAAGTAAAATAATCTCTCTGTTTTCTCATTTGTAAAATGGGGACATTAAAATTAATCCTTTTTCCCCCAGGGTTATTGTAAACCATTAGCCTGTTGCAAACTTTACAATGTTATGAAATTATAAGAAATCATTATCATCATCATAATCATCATCACCATTATCTCTTTATTTTTAACATTTTCCTATAAACATGAAAGCTTCCATTTGGGAACATATTCAATTTCTTTGACTGGATTGAAAGAAAGACACACAATGTTCTTCTAAATATATTTTGCAAGAGTTTGCTTTAATTTAAAAAAATAAATATCTGAACTCATCTTGCAATAAAAGATACACTTGTGTGATTGTAATCATTTCCATGGTAGCAAATTGGGAGGTCACACAGAAAAGGTCTGAGACTTGACTGCAGGTTCAAGCAGCAGGAGAAGCTGGTTTGAGACCAAATAAGCTCTTATTCAAGTAAAACTGTCGAAAAACACTGCCAAGGGAATACAGAAAATAACTGTGGAAGGAAATTGCTTTTGGAATAAATGTTCTGTTCTTTCAAGTTTGCTCTGGTAGAAAAGTGCCTGTTTGAAGAGACTTAATAGAACCATTAGAGGGACAAAACATGAAATATCTCATGAAATCTTAAAAGGTTTATTTTATAACCATTTTTTCTAAAGGCATATGTGGAGGAAAAAGAAACCAAGGAGATGAAATTTGTACTCTTGTACACAAATGCATAAGGCTATTTGATGTAGAACAATTACTTGTGTCTAAATCTATTTCAAATATTCTATTTGTTATGTGCTTTGCCATGTTTCTTGTTATTATTTATGTATCCTGTGTACCCATAGGTCTCGACATCAAACTAAAGTGCTTTGTTTTCCTGGACTTGCTCTTTTATGAACCTTTGAAGTTACTCCTAGCTCTTTAATTATCATCAATTGAATTCTTCTCAATTTTAGTAAAAGCTTTTAGCATAAATTTCAACCTGTTATTTATCAGTTACTGAACATCTACTGTGTATCAGGTACTGTTCATTCATTTGTTCAACAAATATTACTTGACTGCCTGTCCTAGCTACAGGAATAAAAGACTGTATAAGATATAGTCCCTACCCCCAAATAATTTACAATTAGGTGGAATTTAAAATCTAGACCATTAAAATATGATAAAAAGGGGCTACAGAGTCTGTCTTCTGTGAGGAGCAACTAATCCAGTATTTCCTGCAGGAGGGGTTGAGATTGTTAGAGGTATTCATAATTTGGTTGAGGCATCAAAGACCAGCAGGAATTAGTTCATCCAATGGAGGAGTGAGAAAGGTATCCAAAAAGAGAGGGGTGGGGTATTCCTAGGCTTGGAATGGAAGGAAGATGTATTTGTCTTCTATGGCTGCTATGACAGTTTATGAAAGGCTTAGTGGCTTAAACAACAGAAATGTATTTTTTCACAGTTTTGGAGGCTGGAAGGCCAAGATCAAGGTGCTAGCAGAGACTGTTTCTAGTGAGACCTCTTTTCTTGCCTTGCAGGTGGCTACTTTTTTGCTGTATCCTCAGAGGGCCTTTCTACTGAGTGCATACACTCCTGGTGTCTCTGACTTTTCTTGTAAGGACACCAGCTCTTACAAGGGGAGTAAGGCACTCATATTGGGGGAGTAAGGCTCCACTTTTATGACTTCGTTTAACTTTCCTTATCTCTTTAAAAGCTCTATCTGCAAACACAGTTACATGGGGGTTTAGGACTTTAACCTATGTATTTGAAGAGGACATAGTTCAGTCCATAACAGAAAGTAATGAGCTTATTTCAGCAGTTCAGCATCATTTAAGTCTAGTCAGTGAATAAAGGAATAGAAAATTTGTAAAACACTTGAATGTCAAGCTATTCATCTAAAGTTAAGAAATCATAGGGCACTGGTGAGCCATTTAAAGGTCTGTCCCATGGCCTACTGTGATCAAATTTGCGCTTCATCAGGATCATTCTGGTTGCAGGGTGAAGGGTGAATAGAGGTGGGGTCAGTGGCAGAGGCAAGATCAGACACAGAGTAAGAGTGTGGCAGTTGGCCAGGCCAGTGACATTGGTGACTTGAATCAGACAGAAGTGGATAGATCTGGAAGAATTTCAGGAGGTAGAATTGATAGGAATTGATTAGTTGTATACAGAGAGTAAAGAAGGGAAAACTGTTGATGTTAACTTTTTGCTATTTGGAGTAACCAAGTGAGATAAGCAATAAAGAAGAAAATACTGGAAATTAGGAGTTAGACAGGAGACGATATGATCAGCTTTGACATGGTGAACTTGGGGCTGGTAGAATATCCAAATGGGCATGTTTGAATAGATATTATATATGTATTAGATATAAGCTGGAATCTCAGAAAAGAGATCTTGGATGAAATCAGTTTAAAACTATTTAGAACATGAGCAAGTTTGCAGTTAGAGCTATAAGAGTAAATTAAATTATCTCTATTAATACAAAATAAGAAGACATTGGAAAAACTACAAATAGGAAGTCAGAAGTATTGCCATTAAAAATAAGAAGAGAGGAAGACAATTTCTTCCTCTTAGTGGTAGATATATGAAATGTAATTCAAATATAACTCTATTTGTGAATTTGATTCAATGCCCTCAATAAAGAACAAATTATATTTATATTGTGATTTACCAAATAAATTGCATTAAAAAGATTTGTTTCTGTTGTATTTATATAGTTTTATTCTCTCTGATTTAAATTTCAATTTATGATTTGATTTTCAGCTTAAAAGTCTTTTAAAATCTAATTATTATTTTGACTCCATTAATTTTCCAAGTGTTCCAGTTAGTCTAAGACTAAAGCCTAAATCCCTATTAACTAGCAACGGAGTTTACAAATTTTGAATTACCCCAGTAATAACTCAAATCTGGGGAAATTTGACTTTCTAAACATTACATTATTTTCTGCTTTTGAATTCAAGTTGCATAATTTTAACAGCTATATTTTAAAGCATTATCACAAAATGTTAGTTCCTGTTCTTGGTGAAGATATTCGTTGCTCCTGTATCTCATTCACAGTACTAACACACACACACACACACACACACACACACACACACACACATAGTTATATCTACCTTAGATAAGTATACTTATTATGGTTGTTTCCAGGGAATTGGCAAGGCTATCAAGGAGGGGGAATCCCATATAGCTGGTTAATATTGATTCTTGAGCTTTGGCAAATTCATTCTTTGAGCATAAATCTACTGTATCTTTGAGCATCTATCTTCCATTTCAAAGGCTGTGCTAGGTGCAGTGAATACAGAAAACAGCCAAGAACAGAAGTGACATGAGCTCTGTCCTTCCTCAGCTTACAGTATATCTACTTCGGTTTTTGTCCCCCCAGCTTCATTGAGGCATGATTAACAAATAAAAAATTGTATATATTTAAGGTATAAAAGGTAATGATTTGCTGTACATTACAAAATGATTACCACAATAAAGCTAATTAACATATCCATCGCCCCATCTCACATACTTTTGTGTGTGTGTGTGGTGAAAACACAACATCTATTCTCTTAGCACATTTCAAGTATACAATGCATCCTTACTAACTATGGCCACTGTGCCGTATATTGCTGTCCAGAACACATTCATCTCATAATGGAAAGCTTGTACCCTTTGTCTACCATCTCCCCATTTCTGCTACCTCAGGCCCCTGGTAACCACCATTTCACTTGCTGTTCTTATGAATTTTATATTTTAGATTTCACATTTAAGTGAGATGATATAGCATTTGTCTTTCTGTGTCTGGCTTATTTCACTTAGTATAATGTTGTACAGTTTCATCCATGCTGTCCTAAGTAGCAGGATTTTCTTTTTTTCTTAAGGCTGAATAATATTCCATTGTGTGTGTGTACATATCTCTCTCTATATATATGGATATAAATATATATAGTGTGAGATACATATGTGTGTGTGTGTGTGTATATACATATAACACAGTTTCTTAATCTATTCATCTGTTGACAGACACTTCGGTTGTTTCTTTATCTTGGCTACTGTGAATAATGCTGCAATGAACATGGGAGTACAGATATTTCTCTGAAATAGTGTTTTCATTTTCTTTGGCTATTCCTTGACAGCATATATACTTCGTGAACATGCCTAAAAATACCGCTCTACAAACCTTTTCCCTACACTGTGAGAACACGATCTTTTGCTTGCAGCTATGTGTAGAAGAAGCCATTGTAACTCAACTTGTTAATTCCATCACCTGCATGATGTCTTGCTGAAGGTACCTACTCTGTGTCCCAAATCTTGTCTCACAGTGGGGTAAGTATTAGCCTGGACCAACATCAGCCGTCATGGAATCAATTGTTATCAGGCTCAAAAAGGTAGGAATAAAGGTAGGTCTAGGGTTCTCTTTAGATTGGTATTGTTTCCAAATCTCTGTTCATAGGTCTACCTCTCCAGCTTTGAATATTCAGGAATGTAGGAGATATTAGCTGAAGCAGGAAGAGAGCAAATGGGAGGTAGTATTAGTTAACTTAAAAGTGACAGCCTTTGGACACGTAAACTGTGGTAAGAATTCCAAGATCTCCACTGCCCCTTGCCTCTTGATTTCCATAGACTTTTGCATCATTTAAAAAAAAGTGCAGACTAACTTAAGGCAAGCAACATTATCTACATTACATTCTTGTCTTTAGGAAAATGTAATGATGTGGACAGATAAAATGGAAAGGACTTAAAAAATTGTATCTAATGCTTTGGTTGATCTGCTAAATAATATTTATTATGCCTCCATTTAGAACATTTGGAAAAAGAAAGGCCTATACAATTTTTCATATTCATTTTTTGTTAAAATGGGAAAAAGAGAGCTGTTAAATCAATACACAATCATTTTAATCAGAAATAGTCCTAAGTATCAAATGAAAGAATGTTTTCATTGTCCATTATTTTTCTTATCTGCCAAGCAGTAGATCCGAAAAACACAATTAGAAGATTTAGAAGTACTTGAAACTGGAAACGCATTTTGTTATTAAATTGGCCTAAGAAAGTCATGATTTTTCCTCAGGGGTACTTCAGTACCTTGATAGACTATAGAAGGTAGGTTAGAAACGCATTTTGTTATTAAATTGGCCTAAGAAAGTCATGATTTTTCCTCAGGGGTACTTCAGTACCTTGATAGACTATAGAAGGTAGGTTATTATGAAATGCTGACAGAAAAGGCTGTGATTTGAAAGCTTCCTTAAGAATTCTATCTATAATTTCTGTCAACATTTGACAGAGTTTCATGACATTAGAACCACCAAGTTCATTGAAATTCAATGATGGCAGAGTTTCTTATGTACACTTCTCATTTAGAGATAACATTTCTGTTTCCTGACACAGAGATTCAGAATGAATATCTCAGGAAGGAGAGAAAACAAAACAGAAACTACAAAAAACTCATTTCAAAATAAAATCAAGCACACCAGAACAAGTATCATATTGGGTAATACTTTAAGTATGGGAAAAGGAGCAAATTTAATTGATAGAAAACAGACTTTTGTATTCAACGTCAAACATCTAATCTTTTCTTTCTTGTCAAGGCAGTACCAGATAAATTTAAAAATTAAATAGTAATAATTCAAATTGCTCTAGGGCTGTTTTGTCAACCTCAGTAGTTCTAGAAAGCATAATTGAAAGTGTAGCCATCCCACAAATATTAACCTTTCAACAGCTTTATTTTTTTTTGAAATGGAGTCTTGCTCTGTCACCCAGGCTGGGGTCCAGTGGTGCGACCTTAGCTCAAAACAACCTCTGCCTCCAGGGTTCAAGTGATTCTCCTGGCTCAGCCTCCCAAGCAGCTAGGATTTCAGGCGTGTGCTACCACACCCAGCTAGTTTTTGTATTTTTAGTAGAGACGGGGTTTCACCATGTTGGCCAGGCTGATCTCCAACTCCTGATCTCAGGTGATCCACCCGCCTCAGCCTCCCAGAACGCTGTGATTACAGACATGAGCCACTGCTCCTGGCCATCTTTCAACAGCTTTTGCAACTCGTTTTAAGACATGCACGACCAGGAATTTTCCAATAAGTTGACTTTTTTCCCTTTTTATCCTTATGTGGACACATTTATTCAATTTATATAAATCGCCACTTTAAGGTTAACTGAGCAAATTGATTCAATTTAACAACTCCTAAGTGTGATCTTATGTATATTTGATATTGGGCCGAAAAATAATCAGAAAAGTTTCCTCCTGCCCCCATGGGTTTTTCAGGAAAAAAAATTAGGAAAAAATATATTAGTAGGTAATGCATCTCCTAAATGGGTCCCCTGATGAGAAAATAGCACACAAACTCACTGAACCAAAATATGAAGCAGGCAATGTGCTTGTTGATTTTTAGAAACTATATTTTGCTAAGCAAAGGTGGACAAT
This sequence comes from Pongo pygmaeus, assembly GCF_028885625.2. Classification (NCBI taxonomy): domain Eukaryota; kingdom Metazoa; phylum Chordata; class Mammalia; order Primates; family Hominidae; genus Pongo; species Pongo pygmaeus. The sequence continues at coordinate 147,837,304 of NC_072373.2, read as the reverse complement.
ATTTTCCCAAAAACTAGGCAATTTTTTTTTTCTGGCAGAGCCTATGAAAAATGACACATCGGGGGGAGGAGCCAAGATGGCCGAATAGGAACAGCTCCGGTCTACAGCTCCCAGCGCGAGCCACGCAGAAGACGGGTGATTTCTGCATTTCCATCTGAGGTACCGTGTTCATCTCACTAGGGAGTGCCAGACAGTGGGCGCAGGTCAGTGGGTGAGCGCACCGTGCGCCAGCCGAAGCAGGGGCGAGGCATTGCCTCACTCGGGAAGCGCAAGGGGTCAGGGAGTTCCCCTTCCAGGGGTGACAGACGGCACCTGGAAAATCGGGACACTCCCACCCGAATACTGTGCTTTTCCGACGGGCTTAGGAAACGGTGCCCCAGGAGAGTATAGCCCGCACCTGGCTCAGAGGGTCCTACGCCCAGGGAGTCTCGCTGATTGCTAGCACAGCAGTCTGAGATCAAGCAGCAAGTCGGCAGCGAGGCTGGGGGAGGGGCGCCCGCCATGGCCCAGGCTCGCTTAGGTAAACAAAGCAGCCTGGAAGCTCGAACTGGGTGGAGCCCACCACAGCTCAAGGAGGCCTGCCTGCCTCTGTAGGCTCCACCTCTGGGGGCAGGACACAGACAAACAAAAAGACAGCAGTAACCTCTGCAGACTTAAATGTCCCTGTCTGACAGCTTTGAGGAGAGCAGTGGTTCTCCCAGCACGCAGCTGGAGATCTGAGAACGGGCTGACTGCCTCCTCAAGTGGGTCCCTGACCCCTGACCCCCGAGCAGCCTAACTGGGAGGCACCCCCCAGCAGGGGCAGACTGACACCTCACACGGCCGGCCAGGTACTCCAACAGACCTGCAGCTGAGGGTTCTGTCTGTTAGAAGGAAAACTAACAGAAAGGACATCCACACCAAAAACCCATCTGTACATCACCATCATCAAAGACTAAAAGTAGATAAAACCACAAAGATGGGGAAAAAACAGAGCAGAAAAACTGGAAACTCTAAAAACCAGAGTACCTCTCCTCCTCCAAAGGAACGCAGTTCCTCACCAGCAATGGAATAAAGCTGGACGGAGAATGACTTTGACGAGCTGAGAGAAGAAGGCTTCAGATGATCAAATTACTCCGAGCTACGGGAGGATATTCAAACCAAAGGCAAAGAAGTTGAAAACTTTGAAAAAAATTTAGAAGAATGTATAACTAGAATAACCAATACAGAGAAGTGCTTAAAGGAGCTGATGGAGCTGAAAACCAAGGCTCGAGAACTACGTGAAGAATGCAGAAGCCTCAGGAGCTGATGCGATCAAATGGAAGAAAGGGTATCAGCCCTGGAAGATGAAATGAATGAAATGAAGTGAGAAGGGAAGTTTAGAGAAAAAAGAATAAAAAGAAACGAGCAAAGCCTCCAAGAAATGTGGGACTATGTGAAAAGACCAAATCTACGTCTGATTGGTGTACCTGAAAGTGACGGGGAGAATGGAAACAAGTTGGAAAACACTCTGCAGGATATTATCCAGGAGAACTTCCCCAATCTAGCAAGGCAGGCCAACATTCAGATTCAGGAAATACAGAGAACGCCACAAAGATACTCCTTGAGAAGAGCAACTCCAAGACACATAATTGTCAGATTCACCAAAGTTGAAATGAAGGAAAAAATGTTAAGGGCAGCCAGAGAGAAAGGTCGGGTTACCATCAAAGAGAAGCCCATCAGACTAACAGCGGATCTCTCGGCAGAAACCCTACAAGCCAGAAGAGAGTGGGGGCCAATATTCAACATTCTTAAAGAAAAGAATTTTCAACCCAGAATTTCATATCCTGCCAAACTAAGCTTCATAAGTGAAGGAGAAATAAAATACTTTACAGACAAGCAAATGCTGAGAGATTTTGTCACCACCAGGCCTGCCCTAAAAGAGCTCCTGAAGGAAGCGCTAAACATGGAAAGGCACAACCGGTACCAGCCACTGCAAAATCATACCGAAATGTAAAGAACATCGAGACTAGGAAGAGACTGCATCAACTAACGAGCAAAATATCCAGCTAACATCATAATGACAGGATCAAATTCACACATAACAATATTAACTTTAAATGTAAATGGACTAAATGATCCAATTAAAAGACACAGACTGGCAAACTGGATAAAGACTCAAGACCCATCAGTGTGCTGTATTCAGGAAACCCATCTCACGTGCAGAGACACACATAGGCTCAAAATAAAAGGATGGAGGAAGATCTACCAAGCAAATGGAAAACAAAAAAAGGCAGGGGTTGCAATCCTAGTCTCTGATAAAACAGACTTTAAACCAACAAAGATCAAAAGAGACAAAGAAGGCCATTACATAATGGTAAAGGGATTAATTCAACAAGAAGAGCTAACTATCCTAAATATATATGCACCCAATACAGGAGCACCCAGATTCATAAAGCAAGTCCTGAGTGACCTACAAAGAGACTTAGACTCCCACACATTAATAATGGGAGACTTTAACACCCCACTATCAACATTAGACAGATCAACGAGACAGAAAGACAACAAGGATACCCAGGAATTGAACTCAGCTCCGCACCAAGTGGACCTAATAGACATCTACAGAACTCTCCACCCCAAATCAACAGAATATACATTTTTTTCAGCACCACACCACACCTATTCCAAAATTGACCATATACTTGGAAGTAAAGCTCTCCTCAATAAATGTAAAAGAACAGAAATTGTAACAAACTGTCTCTCAGATCACAGTGCAATCAAGCTAGAACTCAGGATTAAGAATCTCACTCAAAACCGCTCAACTACATGGAAACTGAACAACCTGCTCCTGAATGACTACTGGGTACATAACGAAATGAAGGCAGAAATAAAGATGTTCTTTGAAACCAACGAGAACCAATACACAACATACCAGAATCTCTGGGATGCATTCAAAGCAGTGTGTAGAGGGAAATTTATAGCACTAAATGCCCACAAGAGAAAGCAGGAAAGATCCAAAATTGACACCCTAACATCACAATTAAAAGAACTAGAAAAGCAAGAGCAAACACATTCAAAAGCTAGCAGAAGGCAAGAAATAACTAAAATCAGAGCAGAACTGAAGGAAATAGAGACACAAAAAACCCTTCAAAAAATAAATGAATCCAGGAGCTGGTTTTTTGAAAGGATCAAAAAAATTGATAGACTGCTAGCAAGATTAATAAAGAAAAAAAGAGAGAAGAATCAAATAGATGCAATAAAAAGTGATAAAGGGGATATCACCACCGATCCCACAGAAATACAAACTACCATCAGAGAATATTACAAACACCTCTATGCAAATAAACTAGAAAATCTAGAAGAAATGGATAAATTCCTCAACACATACATCCTCCCAAGACTAAACCAGGAAGAAGTTGAATCTCTGAATAGACCAATAACAGGAGCTGAAATTGTGGCAATAATCAATAGCTTACCAACCAAAAAAAGTCCAGGTCCAGATGGATTCACAGCCGAATTCTACCAGAGGTACAAGGAGGAGCTGGTACCATTCCTTCTGAAACTATTCCAATCAATAGAAAAAGAGGGAATCCTCCCTAACTCATTTTATGAGGCCAGCATCATCCTGATACCAAAGCCTGGCAGAGACACAACAAAAAAAGAGAATTTTAGACCAATATCCTTGATGAACATTGATGCAAAAATCCTCAATAAAATACTGGCAAACAGAATCCAGCAGCACATCAAAAAGCTTATCCACCATGATCAAGTGGGCTTCATCCCTGGGATGCAAGGCTGGTTCAATATACACAAATCAATAAATGTAATCCAGCATATAAACAGAACCAAAGACAAAAACCACATGATTATCTCAATAGATGCAGAAAAGGCCTTTGACAAAATTCAACAACCCTTCATGCTAAAAACTCTCAATAAATTAGGAATTGATGGGACGTATCTCAAAATAATAAGAGCTATTTATGACAAACCCACAGCCAATATCATACTGAATGGGCAAAAACTGGAATCATTCCCTTTGAAAACTGGCACAAGACAGGGATGCCCTCTCTCACCACTTCTATTCAACATAGTGTTGGAAGTTCTGGCCAGGGCAATTAGGCAGGAGAAGGAAATCAAGGGTATTCAATTAGGAAAAGAGGAAGTCAAATTGTCCCTGTTTGCAGATGACATGATAGTATATCTAGAAAACCCCATTGTCTCAGCCCAAAATCTCCTTAAGCTGATAAGCAACTTCAGCAAAGTCTCAGGATACAAAATCAATGTGCAAAAATCACAAGCATTCTTATACATCAATAACAGACAAACAGAGAGCCAAATCATGAGTGAACTCCCATTCACAATTGCTTCAAAGAGAATAAAATACCTAGGAATCCAACTTACAAGGGATGTGAAAGACCTCTTCAAGGAGAACTACAAACCACTGCTCAAGGAAATAAAAGAGGATACAAACAAATGGAAGAACATTCCATGCTCATGGGTAGGAAGAATCAATATCATGAAAATGGCCATCCTTCCCAAGGTAATTTACAGATTCAATGCCATCCCCATCAAGCTACCAATGACTTTCTTCACAGAATTGGAAAAAACTACTTTAAAGTTCATATGGAACCAAAAAAGAGCCCGCATCGCCAAGTCAATCCTAAGCCAAAAGAACAAAGCTGGAGGCATCACACTACTTGACTTCAAACTATACTACAAGGCTACAGTAACCAAAACAGCATGGTACTGGTACCAAAACAGAGATATAGATCAATGGAACAGAACAGAGCCGTCAGAAATAATGCCACATATCTACAAGTATCTGATCTTTGACAAACCTGAGAAAAACAAGAAATGGGGAAAGGATTCCCTATTTAATAAATGGTGCTGGGAAAACTGGCTAGCCATATGTAGAAAGCTGAAACTGGATCCCTTCCTTACACCTTATACAAAAATCAATTCAAGATGGATTAAAGACTTAAATGTTAGACCTAAAACCATAAAAACCCTAGAAGAAAACCTAGGCATTACCATTCAGGACATAGGCATGGGCAAGGACTTCATGTCTAAAACACCAAAAGCAATGGCAACAAAAGCCAGAATTGACAAATGGGATCTAATTAAACTCAAGAGCTTCTGCACAGCAAAAGAAACTACCATCAGAGTGAACAGGCAACCTACAAAATGGGAGAAAATTTTTGCAACCTACTCATCTGACAAAGGGCTAATATCCAGAATCTACAATGAACTCCAACAAATTTACAAGAAAAAAACAAACAACCCCATCAAAAAGTGGGCGAAGGACATGAACAGACACTTCTCAAAAGAAGACATTTATGCAGCCAAAAAACACATGAAAAAATGCTCACCATCACTGGCCATCAGAGAAATGCAAATCAAAACCACAATGAGATACCATCTCACACCAGTTAGAATGGCAATCATTAAAAAGTCAGGAAACAACAGGTGCTGGAGAGGATGTGGAGAAATAGGAACACTTTTACACTGTTGGTGGGACTGTAAACTAGTTCAACCCTTGTGGAAGTCAGTGTGGCGATTCCTCAGGGATCTAGAACTAGAAATTCCATTCGACCCAGCCATCCCATTACTGGGTATATACCCAAAGGACTATAAATCATGCTGCTATAAAGACACATGCACACGTATGTTTATTGCCGCATTATTCACAATAGCAAAGACTTGGAACCAACCCAAATGTCCAACAATGATAGACTGGATTAAGAAAATGTGGCACATATACACCATGGAATACTATGCAGCCATAAAAAATGATGAGTTCACGTCCTTTGTAGGGACATGGATGAAATTGGAAATCATCATTCTCAGTAAACTATCGCAAGAACAAAAAACCAAACACCGCATATTCTCACTCATAGGTGGGAATTGAACAATGAGAACACATGGACACAGGAAGGGGAACATCACACTCTGGGGACTGTTGTGGGGTGGGGGGAGGGGGGAGGGATAGCATTGGGAGGTATACCTAATGCTAGATGACGAGTTGGTGGGTGCAGCGCACCAGCATGGCACATGTATACATATGTAACTTACCTGCACATTGCGCACATGTACCATAAAACCTAAAGTATAATAATAATAATAATAATAATAATAAAAGAAAAAAAAAAGAAAAAAAAAAGAAAAATGACACATCAGTAGTTAAATAAAGTTCTCTTTATGAGATTCTACCCATTAAAATTGCTCAGAATGTATAGAACATTTAAATTGGTACCATTATTTCTGTTACCTAAAAGATGACACAGGTTTTCTCTGCTGGGAAAACATTAAAATTTATACAATGAATACATATTATGTGCCTATTGTGTCAGGCATTGTGCTGTTTTCTAAATTCAAACAAAACTGGACACACAGGCTCACACTGGATCATTGTACACTTGCATAGTCTTGCATTTTCCTGTATGTCACTTATAATTTCCAACCTTTAAATATGCAATGAACTACAAATCAGTTAATTTTCAGGTTACAGATACCCTGTGATAGTTGTATTCTGAATATCAAACTTGGAATTTCCAGAAAGAATAATAGCTGATGCTACGGAATAAAAGGATAAAACATTTGCAATTGTGACTGTTCTACACAAGCTGAAATTTATGGACTACATTCCTGTGAACCACCAGGAATAATGCCCTTTAGATTAGCATGTGTATGTATACGCTTACAGATTCACGAATGTTAGAAATCTGACTTAAAGGCCCATTGCACCCTTGAAATGTCTCCTGTCAAAGAGTCCAGTTTCTGTTTTCTATTTTGCACTTCTAAGTGGTTTTTGGATTCTTTGGAATGCCTTGCCTGCAATGGCTGTGCCATTCTTACAGCTTAATCCATGCCTTCCTTGCAACTTGATTTCTAATTAGTTGTTGCCTGCTTGGAGATGAAAGCCATTTTTGCACCTTGAAGAGCAATGTGAACTTAATGAAAATATGCTGATTCAAGTTAAAGATGTTTCCGTTATGAGCAAGGGCATTGAAGGTTAACCCTGACCTTCTCAGGGAAATTGCTATACTGTGTTTCAGTTAAGATTATGTATTACCATATTTCTTTCAGCTAAATCAGGCACATAATTTCAGGGTGAAAAGAGCTGTTTTTTTCAGAGTCACTTAAACATGAGTTGGTTTAAAAAGCCACAAAAATAAATCCTTAGCAGCAATAACAATACTAGGATAGAATGTGATGTGCTTATCAAGAGCTGCATTGGTGTAGGGCATCTGCCTTCCTATTTGTTTGTCTCTGGCTAGAGAAATAATGTCCCCTCTAGCAATAACTTCTGAAATGTCTTTATGTATCTTGAAGTATCCTGTAGTGGACATTGTGATGTGCTGCCTAGATGCCTCTATAAGGAGCACTTATTGGTCCAGCTGCTGGGAATGCTGTAGAGGCAAGCTTTTGGCTGTCAGCCCCGTCCAGGATTGCTTTAGCTTCAGAGAGTGGTCCTGCCCAAGGGCAAGCTTTCCAGGCAGCAGCCAGCATCAGATGACTGATCAATGTGAGTGGAGGTACATAATGGCATGGCCACCTCAGCCCAATTTGGGGTAATTTTGAAGGGCCATGTAGTTTTAGGGTTGTCTGTGAAGAGACAAGAGAAAATATAACCTTCACTTAAATTCACCCAGTTATCACCTGTGCTTTGTCTGCCTCTCTATGTGCACATCTGTGCATTGCAAAACTTTTAATTTCAGGCATTGTGATGCACCACTCTGAAATACATAAGCATTTATTTTCTAAAAGTGAGAATGTTCTCCTGCATAGTCACAGTAATATTGTCACTCTCAAGGGCTAGAGCATTGATAATATACAATCATCATACATACAACTCATATGCTAATATTCCCAGTTATCCCAATGTCTTTTACGGCTGATTCCCCCCCACTGAAAATCCATCAATAAATCAGATATTGCATTTGTCTCTTTAGTCTTCTTTAATCTACATCAATTTCTCCACCTTTGTGGAAGAAAAATCATGTGCAATACTGACGTTTTTAATACTTCAGGACAGTTGTCTTGTGGAATGTCATATAATCTGGATTTGCCTGATTGTTTCTTCATGATTAAGTTCATATGCAACATTTGGGGGAATAATACTACATACGTGATGCTGTGTCCTTGGTGCATTGCATCAGAAGGCCTGTAAGTTCAACCATTCTCTTTTGGGTTTTGGTTTTTTTCTCCTCAACTTTTAGAAGCTATTTATGTATCAGATAGGTTACTGATATATAAATATTGAATATTTGCTATACATATTGCAAATGTTCATTTTTGTTGGTCCTTTGCCTTTTGCATTTGCTTGTAATGTCTTGTTTTGCTATGCAAGATTTTTAAATAGTCAAAATTATTAACAGTTTACTGGTATTATATTTGGATTTTGAGTATAAAGGAATCCAATCAAATTTTCTTCAGGTATGTGATTTCAGTTTTTTGGTACACTTATATATTGTGATGATTAATTTTATTCATCAATTTGGCTGAGCCATTGTGTCCAGATATTAGGTCAAACGTTTTTCTGGAAGTTTCTGTGAAGGTGTTTTTTTGGATGAGGTTAACATTTAAATCAATAGACTTTGAGTAAAGCAGTTTACCCACCATGATATAAATGGGCCTCATGCAATCATTTGAAGGCCTTAATAGAGCAAAAACTGACCTCCCCTTAGCAAGAAGGAATTCTACCAGCAGGTTGCCTTTTAACTCAAACTGAAACTCTTCCTGAGGTTCCGACTGGCCAGACTACCTCATCAGATTTTGGACTTGGTAAGCCTCCACAATTGCATGATCCAATTCCTTAAAACAAACCTCTCTATATTTGTATATACATATTCAGTTGGTTCTGTTTTTCTGGAGAACCCTAATACACATACCTTATCTATTTGGAATTTGTTTTCATGCATGGTATGAGATATGAATCCCATTTTACCTGTAATCCAAAAGGATATTCAGTATGTCAACACTGCTTATTAAAATGTCTATCTCTGCCGGGCAATCCCAGCACTTTGGGAGGCTGAGGCAGGCGGATCACAAGGTCAGGAGTTCAACACCAGCCGGGCTAATATGGTGAAACCCCATCTCTACTAATAATACAAAAATTAGCCAGGTGTGGTGGCGTGCGCCTGTAGTCCCAGCTACTGAGGAGGCTGAGGAAGGGCAGTCGCTTGAACCTGGGAGGTGGAGGTTGCAGTGAGCCGAGATTGAGCCACTGCACTCCAGCCTGGGCAACAGAGTGAGACTCCATCTCAAAAAAAAAAAAAAAAGTCTGTATCTTCTCAGTGATTTGAGAGGTCATCTTTACGATATACAAAATTTTCATCTGTATATAAGTCCATTTCTAGCATTCTATTTCACTGGCCTACGTATTCTTCCAATAATCACTTATTTCTTGTTAAACTATAGGAGTGTTATAATATGTTTTCATTTCTAGTAGGGCTAATGCTCTTTTACTGCTTCTCTTTTCTCTCCTACATTTTATCATGAAAAATTTTCAAATGTTCAGAAAACTTACAGTGAATACTCATCCATCTATCCATCCTTCTCTCAGTTCATCTTATTTTTCGATACATTTCAAAGTAAATTGAAGACATCACTATCACCCTCCCAAATACTTCAGTATCCATAACATCAAATAGAGTTAAAAATTTGTTAGTGTTCTCTATTTTCCTGGAATAAATTTGTTTGTAATGAAACTCACAAATCTTAAATGTAGTATCCAATGAGTTTTGAGAAATCTGGACACTCTCTGACTCCAGTAAAATTCTTTTTCCCAGTAAATCCTCACTTATACTCCTGTCCCAAAGGCAAATGCTGTTTTAATTTCTTTTCTTATCATAAATTACTTTTGCTTGTTTTAGGACTTCATGTAAATGGAATCATACACTAAGTAAGTACACTTATGTGTGAAGTTTGTTTCATTCAGTTAGTACGTTTTTATAGTCATCCATGTTGTGTGTGTGTCATTTCTCTTAATTGCTGAGTAGTATTCCATTGTATAAATAAACTCTACTTTATTGCTTACTGATGGACACTTGAGCTGTTTCCAGTTAGGGTCGATTATGCATTAAGCTGTTATGAACACACTTGAATAACTATTTTGTGGATGTATGTTTTCATTTTTCTTGGGTAAATATCTAAGAGTAGAATTATTGGGGTACAGGGTAGGTGAATGTTTAGTTCAATAGGGAACTATCATTCTTTTATCTAATAAGTGCAAGATCCAGTTGCTTCAACTTTTTGACGTTGTAAGTCTTTTTAATTTTAGCTCATCTAGTGAAACTGAAGTAGCAGTAGGGTTCTTCTTTGTTAGGTTTTATTTTTACTAGAATTTCTTGCATTTTTTTCCTGTATGATTTTTAGAATAAATTTGTCTAGGTCCAGAAAAATAGCTGTTGTTGTATTTTTGAGATCATATTAAATTTACATTCTTTTGAGAAAATAAATTTCAGGAGTAATTTTTTCCAGTGACAATGCTTTTCATTTATCCAAATCTACTTTTGTATCTTTCAGGAATGTTTTTAAAGTTTCCTCTTTTTTCCACATTTCTTATTAAGCTGACTCTTAAATTTTTATTTTTGTGTTGTTATTATAAATGGGTTTTCTCTTTCACTGTATCTTTGATTGGTTATTTTATTTATTACTAATGTCTGTTAATGTATAATAGTCACATATTGATTTTAATCTTGTCATCTTAATAAATTATTTTCTTCTGTGAGCTACTTTCATTATTGCTCTCATGGGTTTTCTAGGTATAGTGTCTTATCACTTGTAAATAGAGCAAATTTATGAGTTTTTCTAGTTCTTATAATTCCAATAGTTTTCAATTTTCTTATTGCATTGGTTTTTGCCTATAGTAAAATGTTAAAGAATAGTGATGATATTTTGGAATTCTTATCTTGTTCATAACATTAGTGAGAATGTCTTTATTATTATTTATCTATTCAACAAGAATATTGGCTTTAGGATCAAATAATGTATTTTTCTATATAAGTCTAGATAGATAAATAGCTGATCGAGATATACAGTGAATACATACACAGAGATATTGATCTATCAATCTATCTAATCTATCTAAACTACCCATTTTTCTATGTAATCATGCTGAAGAAGTATCTATTAATATAGCAGCCTATTTTTATTGAGTATTTTATCAGGAATAGGTATTTTGTCAAAACATTTTCAGCATCGAGGGGAAATCATAAATTTATAAAAATTATAGTAATATTTCTTTAAGGATTTCCTATGATCAAATTATCCTTTTATTCCTAAATCTATTCCCACCTGGTTATGATGTATTATTTTCTTAATTTGGTATTGAATTCCATGTGCTAACATTTTATTTAGAATATTTGCTTTGATATGAGATTGTGTTTTTAGTTTTTCTTGTACTATCTTTCTCACGTTTATGTTCTATTGTTATACTTGATACAAAGTTTGCAAGCTTTTCCTCTTTCTTTTCTGTATGCCCTGGAACAATTTTTGTAGTGTTGGTGTTATGGGGCCTTAAAGGTTTGGTAAAATTAATCTGTGACACCATCTTGGACAATTGATTTTATTATGTTGACTTTTTTATTTTTAGGTGTATGGTAGTCCTTTGGTAAATATTTTTATTTCTTCTGTGGACATCTGTCTGTTTTTTTGTTTTGTTTTCTTTTGAAACTGAGTCTCACTCTGTTGCCCAGGCTGGAGTGCAGTGGCGTGATCTCCACTCACTGCAACCTCCGCCTCCCAGGTTCAAGCGATTCACCTGCCTCAGCCTCCCTAGTAGCTGGGATTACAGGCCCATGCCACCACACATGGCTAATTTTTGTATTTTTTGTAGAGACAGGGTTTCACCATGTTGGCCAGGTTGGTCTCGAGCTCCTGACCTCAGGTGTACCACCCTCCTCGGCCTCCCAAAGTGTTGGGATTACAGGCGTCAGCCACCGCACCTGGCCCCTCTGTCTGTTTCAACTTTCTGTTTCAACTGGGGTGAATTTTGGAAAATTATAAAGAAAATGTTAATCTCATCTAGGTTTTCAGTTTCATTACATAGAACAATATGAAGTAATCTCTTTGGGGTTTTAAAATTTCCCCTTTTAAATTTTATATTAATGAAATAATAATTGGAGGAGAAAAATTCTTATTTTGTATATTTCGGCTTTTTCACGGTTTTTTCTGAATTTGGTCAGCTAATGATTTGTCCATTTTTGTTTACTTTTTCAAAGAACCAGTATTTTCATGTATTTGTTAGTTTTATTGCTTTTCTATTTTCTATTTTGTCCTTTATCTTAATTGCATTTTATCTCATTCAGTTACCTTCTTATGGAAGCATTTTTATTGTGCATTAAATATATGGAATGCCTTCTAATTGTTGCTTTAAATGTATTCCATGTATTCTACACTGCAGTGTTTTTTTTACTAGTTTTTAAGAAATACCACAATTTAAGTTGTATTTACTCTTTTACCTAAGATTTGTGTAATAGAAACTTAAAACATTTCCAGGTGGACAGGCCTTAATTTTTTTCCTTTTTGTTACTTTCTACTTTCATTGCCTAGTGATCAGATAATCATTTGTATGGACTATGCTAAAATTATTGAGGCTTTCTTTGTGCCTAGTGGTTACACAGAACATTTTTGTGTATGCTTCATGTTTTATCTACAATGAGGTATATTTTCTATTATCAGATTGCAACATAACTTAAGGTATTCTTATGATGTACCACATTAGGATTATGTTGTTTAGTCCATCTGTATCTTTATACATATCTTTGTCCACTGGACCAGATTTGATCAGAGACTTGTATGTTATAGTCTCCTATTAGTATGTTTCTGCCTATTTTTCCCTGAATATCTCGTAGTTTTTGCTTTATGAAGGTAGTTACTATGGTATTTGGTACATAGATAAAGCTGTGATGTCTGCATTAACATTTGTGATTCTAGCATTGTAAACTTCCATTGCATATCTCTTTTTAAATAAACAATTACTTTGTTTAATAATTCCAAAACCACTTATAACTTTTTCTAAAAATAAATCATTAATTTCACCTAGATTTTCAAATTGATCTTCTGTGAGTTGACCGAATTCATATCTTGGGAATATCTTAGGTTTTTTAGTATCTTTGCTTATTTTGCCATTTTTAAAATTTTTATATTTTGTATAGTCACACTTACTCTTTTTCTTTTTGTCATGGAGCCAACATTGTCAGATATTAATTAAGATTCCTAATCTTGCCTTCTTTTTGTTTGTATGTGTCTTGTATACCTTTCCCTAGCATGTTTTTTTTGAGACCTTTTGTTTTGACTTTGTGTCTTTTTATAGCAAGTTTAAAAAAGTAGGCTTTTGTTTTGTTCAGCCTGATACCCCTTTTCTTTGATTTTCTTTCTTGCATTATTATGGGTTCTTTTCTTGGCTTTCTCTTATGTGTGTGGATTTCTTTCAGATAATTTGGAAGTTTGCCTCTTCGGTTCTTTCAGTGATTACATTTATATCATAATTTTATGTAATATACTAACTGCTACTCTTCATCGTTAGGCAGTAACTATTAAATCTCCATTTTGTGCAATAACAAAATTGTTATAATTTCCCAATCTCTTCCCTTGATTTCTACTATGAAATTACAGATGAACACAGTCTTTTTCTTAGCTTTACTACTTTGTTCCATTATATACTTTTTAAAAATGGTATCTCTATTACATTTATATCAGTCTTTTTAAAATGTATTTTAATCACTAGCTACTAAAGATGAGGAAATAGAGTACTTATACCACTTTCCATTTTTCTCCTCCTTTTTTATCCACATTTTGGTTAATATGTTTTTGACTTATTTTTATGGTTTGCAATATTTTCTTTTGCTTTTCTAACCATAAGTTTATCAGCACTTTGGTCTTAGTCTTGTGGTTAAATGAATTCAATATTCTAACCAATCCTTTACAGTTTCTCTATTTGTCTTTTGGTTGGCTCTATTAGTTTCCTTAAGAAGGACTTATGGAATTAGAATTCCTACACATGTAAAAATGTCTGTCTTCTGCCTTTGTTTGCATTTAGATTCCTGATTATAAAGCTTTTCGTGTTACGATTTCTTTCTCTGAAAATGTTGTAGGCATTTAGCAATCCAATCCATTCTACTATTAGAAAGTTCTGAACAGAAGTCTCTAAGGCTAGCCTGAATCTTCCTCCAATGGTGACTTTATCTTTGTGAGTTTGATGCCAAACAGAGGTTTTTTTTCTTTTTTTTTTTTTAGAAGACCACTAACTCTACCCATGTATATTTTAGGCTTGATCATTCTGTATCAATTTTTTCTGGACACTTTTCTCGGACAATTTTCTCTTTTATTCTGTAGCTCAGTTATATTTCCAGAAAATAATTTTGATTTACATATTTGAAAATGTTTCCATTCCAAATATGGTCACTGCTTTTTAAACTCATTGTTTGGATGAGCATTGCTCATTTTTTTTCCTCAAACTTGACCTCCATTTACTTGTTTTGTGTTTTTAGCAGTAGGTTTTCCTTTGCATTGTTATCAGTGAAGCTTCAACAATTGTTTTGTTTTCTATTCAATGGTTTCCCTAAGCTTCTATTTCTTTGCACTATTATATATTTCCTTAAGCCCTATGTATTTGCTTTGAACCTTTTGGCTATTTTACTAAATTTTAAAAATTTCATAATAATATGTTTGCTATTGTAATTGTTTCTGTTGTTCTTTCTAGCCTTCATCTTTCACTTTGTAGCATTTTGGGGGACTGGTTAAGTTTGATTGTTTAAATAAGCTGAGCTCTTCCTGGACTGGCTCTGTGCAGAAGATTTGTGTGAGAGATCAAGGAAGTGCGTATCAGCTAGTAGGAATTCACCTTTATGTACAAGGATACTCAAGGTGTCACCTTGGATGAGTGAACAGATTTATTTTAACCATGACTTTTACATGGCCAGGAAAGGTGAATAGCTATAAGAGGCTCCAAACTCCTCCTCAGTTTTTCCTCACCAATCTGTCTCCAATCTCTTCAATAATGTCATGTATATCTGTTTCCTTGTGGAATTCCTGATACACCATGCTACCAAATGACATCTCGTGAAGCTTTTCCCTCCAGCCTGGGTGTTCTATTTCCTTTGTTTTAAACAGAAAAGATTTTAAACAAAAAATATTATTTCTTTGGCTTCTGAGGATGCAATCCCTACTTAAGGATGACTATGCTCTGCTGGCTTTGTTTGACACCTACAGGTTTTCGCATTTGATGTTTTCCCACACTTGTCTAGTCTTTGCTACATTTTGCAGTTCTTCCATAAATTTTGAGGTTTAGGGTTAGAGTGTTCTATAATTTTGGAAAGGTAAAATAATTTGTATTTTTATGTCTTCAGTTAGTGTTTTTGAGGGATTTTTATGAGCAGAAAGACAGAGCTATAAGTACTCTGCGGTGTTCTTTGGCTTCTTAATACTGGATGGCTAAGGAAGTATTATGAATCTTAACTAATACAAAGATCAACATGGGTGATGCTGAAACCCTGAGGTATTCGTAGTTTATGAAACTGCTATCAAACACAGAAGTGCTTACGGTATGCAGTGTAGAATTTGAAAAATAAACTCAATCTTAGCCTTTTGTGTATGTGAGTATGTTCTTTATTGAGTTATAATTTATATGCAAGAAAATGTACCAGGTTCTAGCTTTATATTACCCATTGCCTTTCCAAATTTGTTTCTCTCTGTCTTTTTTTCCATAATCACCATTTACTTTTATCTTACTCCTTACCATTTATGGTTTCAAATAGAAAGCTTTGGCCAAAAGTAACAGAACTCAATTCAAAATGACTCTTTCCAGTGGTTCTCAAACTTTATGGGACCATCAAGATCACCTGCCCAGAGTTTCTAATTCTGTAGTATTGGGGTGGTGTCTGAGAATTTGCATTCCTGACAAGTTCCCAGGTGATGTTGCTGCTGCTGGTCTGGAAGCCACACTTTGAGAATCACTGGGATAAACAATTTAGAGATTGATTATCTTGCAGTGGAGAGTGGTAGGATGTGTCAATGGCTGGTTAATTTTCTATTTCAATGATCACATTATTCTTTATTCCAGAAATAGGGTTTCTCTCTCCTCATAGAGCAAGCTGTCTGTAGCACCTCAGGGGGCAACAGTGTTCAGAGTGAGGAGGAAAAAGAAAGGCTGAATCCCCCTTATTTTCTGTGCATTTCCATGAAGCACTCTCACTGGTGAAAATTAGGCAACACAATCTTTTCTAAACCTATTTACTAGCCAGGAGGATGAAACTACTATCCATTATTAGATTGAACTAATCAAAACTTACTTCCTGGAACTGGCCCCAGTCTAAATAGCTAAATGAGATCTGAGCTTGGGGCTGGAAGTTGTTGGTTAAGTTGCCTAGATGGGCAATGTGGCAGAACTATATATCTACATGTTTCCTAAGGTCTTTTTACAGTTTGGGGCCAGGCTTTCCCAGTTTATTTTCATCTGTTCAGTAGTTAACATCTAAGTGTTAAATGTCACATCAACACTTTTTGTTAATTAGCAGGAACAACAATGTCTCAACTGATTTTTTTGCAAATTTACAAGTTCTATTCTTACTGTCTTTTAGAGGAATCAAATTCTGCACAGTTTTTATGTTAGTTGTGCAAAATATCTTCTTCAATATTTGCTTCTGTTTTGATTTTTCTTCCCTCTTTCTTTCTCTGTTAAATACATATATAAAAATATGTGTACTTTTTTCTGTTTTTGGAATAAACTTGAAATAAGCTTTCTTCAGCTGAAATTGTGAGCTTCTTTTTTTTGTTGTTTTGGCTATTTTAGTGTTTCGTGTGTTCATGATTAATCCACAATGGCCTTGTTCTTGCCAGGTAATTATACCTTGTTTACTTTATAATAAAGAGACTGGAGAATTTCATAATGGAGCCCAGTACATGTTGAATAATTATCATATCTGTGATGGTTTTATAGACATTTTATTGAAGTACACAAAAAATGAGTAATTAGTGTGATAAAAGTGAACATACCACCTCTATCATCAATCAGGTCAGTAAATTGAACATTACAGTCAGCCCTCCATATCTGAGAATTCTGCATCCACAGATTCAACCAACCATGAATTGCAAATATTCAGTATAATATATAAAAAGCAAAGTATAACGACTATTCATACAGTTTTTACATAGTATTAGGTATTGTAAGTATTTTAGGGACGATAAAGTATACTGGAAGAAGTGCCTAGGTTATATGCAAATACTATGTCATTTTATAAAAGGGACTTGAACAGTTGTGGATTTTGGTATTCACAGAGGTCCTGGAACCAATCCCCAGTGGATACTGAGGGATGACTGTATGTGCACCCTAAAAGTCTCTTTCAAAACCCTGCTACTACCACACCTCTTCTCCACAAGGGAATATAGATTAGTTTTGCTTATTTTAGAACATAATATAAATTAAATCCTATAGTTTGAATTTTGTGTCATTCCTCTTCTGTTCAGCCTTGTGTATGAGATTCCCTGTTTTTTCATTTACCAAGCAGTTGCAGCAATTTGTATTCCCAGGGTATATGAACATTCCAGTAGCTTCATATCATGACAATCCTTATTATTTTCTATATTTAACTTTAGCAGTTCTGGTGGATGCTGATAACACTTATTTTAGTTTTAATTCGTGTTTGTCTATGGTTAATGAAGCAGGTTTTCATCCCAAATTTAATGTCTTCAACACATAAGACTTTAGATTTCTGTTTTTTCTCATCAGTTTTGCTAAGTTACATTGTTGTAGTTATCTGTCTTGTCATCCGAATTTGCACATATTTTGGCATATAGTTGTTTATAATAGCTATTTTTAAAAAATCTCTACAAATTCTGAAGTGATGCCTCTTTTTCATTCCTAGTATTTGTATCTTATTATTTATTAGTATTTTAATTTTGCTTTTTTTTTTGCTAGGGTTTTGCTAGGGTAATTTGCCCTTTCAAAGGCACACTTTTGGTTTCATTGTTTTTTTTTTTTTTTTCTATTGAGGTTTTTTTTTTTTCTTTGATTAATTTCCACATGTTTTGCCTTCTTAATTTCCTTCATTCTGTTATCTTTGGGTTTAACTAACTGTTTATTCTCTAACCTTCTTGAAATGGATACTGCTATGGTTTGAATGTTTTACTCAAAGTCCATGTGTTGGAAAGTTAATTCCCACTGCAGCAACCTTAAGAGGATCTTTAAGAGGTGATTAAGTCATGAGGAATCTACCCTTGTGAATGCGCTACCCTCATGCATAGGTTCATGCTATTACTGCAGGATTGGGTTTGTCATCATGAGATGGATTCATTATATGAGAGAGTTTGGTCTCTCTTGGGCTTTCTTGTGTTCTCTTGCCCTTCCACCTTCCATCATGGGATGACACAACCACAAGGCCCTCAGTAGATGTAGTCCCCTTAATCTTGGACTTTCCGGTCTCCAGAATTCTAAAAAAAAAATTTCTTTTATTTATAAATTAACCAGTCTGTGGTATTCTGTTGCAGCAACACAAAATGAATGAAAACAATTACATAAATAATTTATTATCAACTTTTTTCTTTAAATATGTATATTTCAGCTTTAAATTACTTCAGATTTTTATTTTGTTAAAAATATCTAATTTTTCACTGAGATTTCTTCTTTGACTCATGAGCTATTTGGAATTATAGTTCTTAATTTCTAAACATCTGGGGCTTTTGTACATTTTAAAAATTGTTTTCTAGCTTCATGCCATTGCGTTCAAAACAAAATATGTATAGTCTCAATTATTTGAAATTTGTTAAACTTGTTTTGTATCCTGGTGTATGACCAATGCTGAAAATGTTCTGTAGTTGCAGGATGCAATGTTCTATAGATAGCAATTAGCTCAAGTTTGTGAGTCATATTTTGCAGATCTGTAATTTCAATGACGTTTGTATGTTTTTCTTATCAAGTATTGAGAGAGTTGTATTAAAATCTCCTTTTATAATTGTGTGTTTGTGCTTGTGATTTCTTCTTTAATTTATATCATATTTTGCATTACATATATGTGTTCATGTATTTAGGTGAATACAAATTAATAATTTTTTTAGCTTCCTGGTAAATGAAACACTTTGTATTATGAACTCCCTACTATTACTTTTTCTATAAGAATTTGCATTCTGTATTCTAAATAACTAGGTTATAAATTTTCAAAATATATCATTTTGGCAATATTCCAAAATTTTCCAGCATTACATCCAAACGAATTGTTGTGTTACAGGTCTTTTGATGATACTCAGTTGTTTACTGGCTTTTTTAATTGCAAAAGTACTTTTAAGTCTTTTAGTAAATACTTTATGGTGCCTATTTAGCTTTGAAACCTTAAATTTTGAAGCAGACCTGTCACCTCATAATCACCTATTATAGTCTGGGCTGCCATAAGAAGAAATTATAGAGTGGGTAGCTTAAACTACAGAAGTATATTTTCTCACAGTTCTGGAGACTGGAAGTCCAAGATCAAGGAGTCAGCAGGTTTGCTTTCTCCAGAGGCCTCTTTCCTCACCATGTAGATAGCTGCCTGTTCATTGTATCCTCACATGCTCTTCTGTGTGTGTACATCCCTGGTCTTTATTTGTGTGTCCAAATTTTCTCTTCCTATGAGAACCCCAGTCAGATTGGCTTAGGACCCACCTCAATGGCCTCATTTTAATTTAATCAAATGTTTAAAGGCCTTCTCTTCAAATATAGCCATATTCAGAGTTACTAAGTGTTAGACTTCAACATATGCATTTTGGGGGTACATTTCATCCCATAGCAGCATCACTGGCTACTACATCTACTACTAGAATTAGTAGGAAGGAATTTTATTACGCACTTTTCTGGTGGTTACATTTTTAACAAACTGTTTATATAATATTTTTTTCTTATTTAAATGCTTTTATGTAATTAAGAAATTTTCCTCTTCATTTTCATGGGCATTTGTATATGTTACATGAATACCTCATAATACTCTTTAATATTTAACAACAAATATTCTTTCAGTAATGAACATGTAAAATGCACAAAGAGAATATGCTTATTTGCAAAGGTTGCAAATAACACAATGGAATGTTGAAACAGCTCCTTGTATCTGAACATTCAGACAGACCTACATATTTTGAATACTTTTCTACATTTTAGATAGCTCACAATCCAACTAATCAGTCATTTTGATTCAAGCTTACTTGATTAAAAAAAAATGAAAACTATAGTGTTTTCTTATGAGGCTCATAAGTCAATTCTAAATAGCCATCAATTTTCATCTGTTCTTGCTCATGTGTTGTTTGTCAAGAGTTGAGTGTTGTAAATTCCAGCCTGAACAGAGAAACATTTTAGATGATATGACAGACTACTATGGGCTTTTAAAAATATTAAAACTTATTTTTTCTTCCTAGCCTTGATTTAAATTGAACGAGGCCCATGTGATTGAGTTCTGGCCAATAGAGTTTAGACAAAAATGGTGGACACTATTTCCAGGCTGAAGTAATTAAAACCTTCTGTAATCATTCCTTCACTTTCTTTCCCCGTACTTTTGCTGAATAGAGATTTCTCAGTGGGTTCAGAGGAGGGCAAAACTGTAATACAGAGTGGTCTAGATCATTCATAATTGGCAATATGGAAGGCTGTTTGCTGATCAGGAACATGTAATTTATGCACATAAAAAACAAACTTTTATTGTAATATGCCATTGAAATTTGGGGCCTTACTTGCCACAGCAGCAAATATTTACTTAACAGACACATATGGTCAATGTGCAATTTTACATATTTACATATTTCATATAATATTCATTGGTGAATTTTATTCTACTTGATTGAAATGTTATCGATGTTTTAGATGATGTCCATAAAAAATTAGAAGTTTCTTCCACTGCTTCTTACTTCTCCATTCTTAACTTTCTCTACCCCACTTTGCATCATTTAGCATCTAGTTTGATGAATTTTCTACTTATTATTTCTCAAACATCAAATAATTCCCTCTATACATTTGTTTTTCTGGTATATCTTCTCCCACATGGTCACTGAAGTCCTGCATTTTCTGTTAAAGGCTTTATTATTACTCAGTGAATTATTATGTTGTGATTCTTATTTCTGAACCATTATTTTGACATTTGTCAAATTGATGCATGATGTTAGGAGAAAGGACTCTAGTCTTTACCAAGTACCTCTTATGAACCACTATGTATTGTAAGCGTATTTAATGGCTACAATCGAGTGCTCACTATGTGCCAGATGCACATAAACAAACTCGTTCAATCACCAGAATTACCTTATTTTATATATATATATATATACGTATATATATGTGTATATACATATATATATACGTATATATATATATATACAGTGTCTCACTGTATCACCCAGGCTACAAGGCAGTGAGTGGTGCAATCTTAGCTCGCTGCAGCCTCAACCTCCTGGGCTCAAGCGATTCTCCCACCTCAGCCTCCTGAGTAGCTGAGACTATAGGCGTGTGTCACCATGTGCGGCTAAATTTGGTATTTCTACAAAAAGATGAAGTTTTGCTCTGCTGCCCAGGCTGGTCTCAAACTCCTGAGCTCAAGCAATTCACCCTCCTTGGTCTCCCAAAGTGCTTGGATTACAGGCGTGAGCCACCACACCTGATTTATGAGATAGATTTTTCACTCTCATTTTATGGAGGAAGAAGCTGAGGGATTAAAGATGTGAAAAAGTTTATAACCTAGTGGGAATTTAAAAAATCAAGCTTTTCCCACTACACCACATGCTACTTACCTTTCATGAATAGTTTCTGTTTCTTTCATTAAGCTTGAAATGCTTCTTAGATATCTGGAGTCAAATATTGTGCTTTGTAACACAATTGTTCAGTAAATATTTGGTTGTTCATATCTACATTTGGGTTTTTTTCAGAGCAGTGTGTTTTGTTGTAGTTATTGTTTTTTGGTTTTTGGTTCTTTTTGGAAACAGGGTCCCATTTTGTTGCTCAGTTTGGAGTGCATTGGCCCAATCATGGCTCACTGCAGCCTCAACCTCCTGGGCTCAAGTGATCCTCCTGCCTCAGTCTCCCAAGAAGCTGGGACTACAAGTGTGCATCACCATGCCCAGCTAATTTATTTATTTTTTGGAGAGAAGTGGTCTCACTATGTTGCCCAAGCTGGTCTTGACCTCCTGGCCTCAAGCAACCTTCCCATTTAGGCCTCCCAAAGTGTTGGTACCACAGCGGGAGCTGCCACATCCAGCCCAGAGCAGGTCTTTATTTCAGGAAAATATACTTAGGTTTTAACCCTATGCTTGACCTCTCCATTTGGCAAAGTCAACATCCATGTTCAAATGCCCAATACCATGATTCATTAGTCTGAACCCCTGGGAATTCAATCAGGAATGTCCTGGGATTGCAACTCATATTCAAGTCAGGCATTGACAAATCCAGATTTCTGGAGGTTATTGTATTTTTTAAGTGAAGGGGCTGGCATGTACCCAGAGCAAGTCTAGACCAGAACTGCCCTGTTGATATTTGTTACAGCTCAAAGTTCATATGTTCACCTGCAAGAATCCATCTTGATATTCCATCTTCTATGAAATAATAAGCACTCAAAATTTCTCTAACTCATTATAGCCTTACCTTAGTTTCTAATCTATGTTTCCCTGTAAGAAGAGAATTAGCAGATATTTAAATGAAGATCAAAATGAGCAGAGTCTAATTAGGGCTGCATTCTATAACAACCCTACTTTACTTATTTAATACTATTTAAAAGTTCATCTCATGTACTTTGGTCACTGAAAAATATGAAATTATTTTAATTATTAATAATATCATTATGTTTACAACCTGTTTTCAGGTATTCATGAATTTTATATACATTTATTATTTTATGACAATTTATATATTTTATGCATTCCGTTTTCAGCAGAAAAATGGGTTGTAAGTAAAGTAGGATAATTGCTAATATATATTCCATGACTTTAATGGCCTTTTCTTCCCTGTGGATCATTATTAGTTTTCTCCTAAAATCCCTTTTAATTAATCAAAAGAAAATAGGAGATTTCCATTAATATCTGAGCATTTTTTCACCTTAATTTGTTCTGAAACGCATATGTGTCATGAATTGTGAGTCCTTGGACAGATGGGGGAAAATAAATGAAATTCATGTTTTCTTACATTGGTAAAACATGGTCACTTCATGATCTGATAGATTATAATGGCTCTCTTGGCCTTTCTTTTAGTACTTGTTTCCCTGAAAATATGTTTATTCAGGTTTCTCTGCCCTTTGTGTTTGACAGCCCCTGGGAATAGAGTGTTCATAAATGTGACACTATTAGACTCACTGACAGATTTTTAAAAATTATCTAAACCAAAGTCGTATCATTTGAAAGTTTCATATGGGTCTAAGGGATAATGTAAGCACATCTCACCAAGGAGTACTTTACAGTGTGTACTCAGCAGAACTGCAAATACAAAGAAATAAATATCATTAACCTATGGGTCTCTCTCAGAAGAAAGAAAACAACAAGTGGCCCCTGGGGATTTTGCTCATAGGACAGATGCTATATTTAAAATTAAATTCTTCTCCTTTAAAATTAAGCCAGGAATTACATAAAGGTATAATGAACACTGCAATACTTAAAAATATAGAAGACAACCATACTTATATGGTTTTTCTTTCTGATTTTAATTTGTATAGGTCCCAAAATATGAGAGAGAGTTTTCACTTAAAAACAGAAATGTTCAGGCAGAGCAAAATCCCAAATGAGGGGAGGTTACAGAAACATCAGGAGAGCAGAGTCCATTGTCACTGGGTATTGTGTAACTCACAAATGAAATTACCACTAACACATCTTATATCCCAAACTGAATTCACTGGAATAGCAGAAGACAAGTGATAGTTTTTCTGATTTCCTCTGGAAAGATAAGTGTGTGTCTGTACCTGGAATCTAATTACAGGCAAGCCACTAATAAAACTACGAGATACTTGACAATATGAGAGGAAAAATTGTACAAACAGAAAATTTATGACAGTGATTCACAGCACCACTGCAATAAAAGAATCTAGTTTGAGTGACACTTCCTGAATAGTAATAAAAAATTAGAAGCCCATTCAACCACCCAGGATATTATCAATATTTACTCCTTCTTTGGTTGTCAGTTTCATGTCATGCCCCCAAACCTCCTTTAATGGAAAGGAAAGAAATATAGGTTCTCCTCCCCACATAATTTAAAGAATAAGTCTTTAGCCTTTAGGACTCTTGTTTTTCTGCAGGCAAAAGCAAGGAATTCACTTTTGTCACTCATGAGAAAAGCTGATCTGTGGTGAAGAGCACAATTTTAAAGCCAGACAGACTTAAACTTTGATACTAACATTTCCAAATGCTAGAATAATGTGATCCTACCTGTTTAAGCACTGATTTCTCATTTTTAATATGAATATGATAATTGCTTGGGGAGGTAGTGGAAGAATTAAATTAGATATTATATTAACTGTGAAATGCAATGTCTTGCAAAGGTAAACACTGAATACACAGTACCTGAGAGAGAGAAAGAGAGAGAGAAACAGACAGGGGATAAAGAGAGGTATAAAAATAGGGAAGAGGCTGGGCGTGGTGGCTCATGCCTGTAATCCCAACACTTTGGGAGGCTGAGGTGGGTGGATCACGAGGTCAGGAGATGGAGACCTTTCTGGCTAACAACAAGGTGAAACCCCGTCTCTACTAAAAATACAAAAAATTTAGCCGGGCGCAGTGGCGGGTGCCTGTAGTCCCAGCTACTCGGGAGGCTGAGGTAGGAGAATGGCCTGAACCCGGGAGGTGGAGCTTGCAGTGAGCCAAGATACCGAGACAGCGCCACTGCACTCCAGCCTGGACGAAAGAGGAAGACTCCATCTCAAAAAAAAAAAAAAAAAAAAAAAAAAAGGAAGAATTTAAACCATGATTCTGCAACAACTTTTCAGACAACATGGTCCAAGCATTATCCAAATGATTTGGTCTTTTTAAAGCAGAAGTAAAGAAGAAATGGATAACTTTTGAAAAGTTACATTGAAGATGTTGGTTTTTCTACATAGAATTCTGGTTGGCTGCTGATTTAATTACATACCTTAATTTAACAACTCCATAATTAGAGATTGATCTTTATCTGTTATTGATCATTAATTGAAAAATTCCCAAGGACACTCCCTAACTCTCATAGTAACATATACAGACAGTGAAATACACTTGGTTGAATACCAGGTAAAATAACGTGTTAATGCAATTAGTAATCATTTCTGTAAGTGTAGCTAATAATTGGTTGACATTTTTGTTCCTTAATTCCTAGGTGTTATTTTTTCCTGAAGTGGATTTGTGGATTTGTGTCTTTATCCATTCTTGGCCAAAGACTGAGACCAAAATTAAACTACTTCAAGAAAACAGCACTGTTCTGGAACATTCCCATTATTTTAAGTATTGGTAGAATTTCAGAAGCCTTTATTGACTATATCTTAATTCTTAGGGATAGTATTGCTATAGATAAATGATTGATTTTAGGAGACTTTGCTCAGGCTAATATCATAGCATATATTAACTGTGAAATGCAATGTCTTGCAAAGGTAAACACTGAATACACAGTAGCTGAAAGAAAGTGAGTGAGAGAGAGAGAAACAGACAGGGGATAAAGACAGATAGAAAAACAGGGGAGAATTTAATCTGTGATTCTGCAGCAACTTTTCAGACAACATGGTCCAAGCTTCATCCAAATGATTTGGTCTTTTTAAAGCAGAAGTAAAGAAGTAATCGGTGACTAATGAAAGTGCTAATTTTATTCCAGGTCAGCAGAGAATTCAAAAGTATAATTCTGCAGACTTATATACAGGCATTTCCTAATGATATACACAGAATTTAGCAACAAAAAATGAAACAAAACAAAAAAAAAAACAAAAGCTACAGAGATTGGGCACTATGTTTCATGGAAACATGAAAGCCATTCCTAAGAACTTTCATGTCATGATAGGTATTATAGATATATACAGCAATCAATTAATAAGCAATCACAACTTTTTTCCCCCATCTGTATTTATTTTGCTTGTCTGTGGGGAGGAAAGAAATGTGCAGAGGAAGGAGAGACTTTAAAGGGGACAGCAAAAATACATAATTCTACTTTCTTCCTTTTCTTCCATCTCTTCCATGCAGGGAGGCGAAGGTGCACAAGATCTAACATTCCAAAAATCCAGCCAGGGCCATACTTGGTTCTCAATTGTCAGATATGAAATTAGTTACAGAACTGCAGCTTTAGAGCAATGTTTTCCTCAGTGTGATCCTTAAGCCTCTGGTAGACTACAAGGAACTTGCCAGCTTCATGGAAAAATAAAAACAGCAAGTCATTTATGTACTTCTCATGCCAAATGACTAGCAATTCTGTATACTTTTACTCCAAAGAAAATTGGGCTATTTAGAGTAGAGTAAGGGTTAAAAAATTCAGTATCCTTAAGCAAAAACAGCATGTTACTAGAACTTGGACAACCTGGTTAGTATTCCCATAAGAGGTATGACTGCCACACAACTCTCATAACTTTGTAAAGCTCCTAGTCTGTCCATATACATGGAATTCTCTCAGTGTTGGGGAAACATACTTCATTTTCAGAGCATCTTGATTTTATGAAAATTGCCTGTAATCCCAGCACTTTGGGAGGCCAAAGCAGGTGGATCACCTGAGGTCGAGAGTTTGAGACCAGCCTGGCCAACATGGTGAAACCCTGTCTCTACTAAAAATACAAAAATTAGCCAGGTGTGGTGGCCGGCATCTGTAAGCCCAGCTAATCTGGAGTCTGAGACAGAAGAATCGCTTGAACCCAGGAGGTGGAGATTGCGGTAAACCTAGATCACGCCACTGCACTCTAGCCTGGGTGACCGAGCGAGGCTCTGTTTCAAAAAAATAAAAATAAAATAAAATAAAAAATTGTCAGCTGCTACATTTTTTTTGCTGGTCATGTATTCGTTGAATTACTAGTAGGTGGGTCTTTTGAAACTTTTATTTATTCTGCTCTTTTGTTATCAATTCAATTTTTATTTTGTTTTTTGTAATTGTTAGTTAAAACAAAGAACTTTCTGTATTTCCCAACTTCCAAAATCAGAATGTGGGAATGCAAAGAATAGTTTAAAAACTGAAACTGCCTTTGCAAAAATTATAACTGAGGAAATTATGACAGTGAAAGAGATCAGATCTAACTGATTCCATCTTGCTTCTAACCTTTAAGTTGTCCTTGTTCATTCAGGGGCATAGGCTGAACTAACTCTGGGAAGGAATTCAGTTCATGGTTTGACTCTGAAACAAAATTGACAATAGCCCTTTCCCAAAAAGATCCCCTGCTTGCCTGGGGACGAGTATGCCTTTGTAGGACTAACAAACTAGCTGCAAGATTAGAAATTATGATTGAGGGGTCATGCAACCTCTGGCTGCAAGAGTCTGAACCTCCCCAAATGGCTCCTGGGGTTAATATCATTACTGCAAAACCTAAGATTTTTTAGGGTGCTTGAGATGTTTAGCAGACCTTGCATTCAATGTATCAGCTGATACCACACAGACTGGTATTCTGGCTCAACCAGTTCTGCCATCCCACCCAGGAACAGAAGACACCAAGAGCAACAAAAATTCACTCTGACCCCCTATGATTCCATCAACAATTGACGTTACCCACTTCCCAAGCACCTACCCACCAAATTATCTTTAAAACTCTGATCCCCAAATGTTCAGGGAGAATGATTTGAGTAATAATAAAACTGGTCTTCTGCACAGCTGGCTCTGCATGAAGAACTCTTTCTCCATTGTAGTTCCCCTTTCTTGATAAATCAGCTCTGTCTAGGCAGTGGGCAAGGTGAACCCACTGGGTGTTTACAAAACTGCTGCTCTAGAATTGCTTATTCATCTTTTTACCATTAGAAGGGATGAAGTTTTCCAGCATAGACTGACATAAATCAGTCCCCAATTAGAGGGATTTTTAGAGATTTAATCCTTGATTAGGTTGGCTAAGATCAGATTGCCCTTCTCAGAAGATGGAGTCTAGTCTAGTCTTTCTCTACTAAGAAGTCCAGTCTTGTCCTGCTGGCTCCAGTTTATCAAGCTGGGTAGAAACATAACCAGGCTGGACCAATCATATTTGATTGATAAGACATTTGGAATTGGAATTCAGAGACACTGGTTAGACTCTGGCAGTGCTTGTTGGGAAGCACTGGTCTTAATAATGCAAAAAGCTGAAAAGGGCAGCAAAATGGTTTTCATTAAACCATGGGTTCTTTGTCTTGCTTTTCTAAAGTTAGAGAAAGTAATCCTAAGAGTTTTGGAAGTATCTATATTTTTAGTAAAATCTCCAAGTTTTTACATAGGCAGAATATGCTAATCAAGAAATGGGTCCATTTCTACCTATAAACCATGACTCATGACACTCAAAATGGTTAATGTTAATCTATGAGAGAAAGGTATGATTACTAAAATGACAAATTAGAGTTCTATTTTTGTTTGTGTTCCCAAGGGCAATGTATTTAAGAAGCGTCTTTTGCTTTCAGTTGGCATTCACAACTGGAAGTGCCCATTCAAAATCAAATCTCTTTTTATTTACAAATGATTACTAATGGTATAAAAAAGGCAGATAGAGCCGCCTATTGAAGAGAGAAGTCCTCAAAAACTCACTTGAGAGTTTCTAACCTTTATTATGCTCAATATCTATGGACATGGAAGTTCAATTAAATATGGTCCATGAATTTGATAATTATTCAGATCATTTGCCCTGCTCTCCGATATGTCTCTGGTAGCAAAGCATAGGTGTAGTAGCATAGCATACATGTATTTATCTGATAGCCTAGATATATTAATAGTATGTATAATATATGATACATCTATGCAGGAAAATAGATACTTAGTATATATTTCTAAATCTTTTCTATCAAAGATATAAGAATAGAATATTTTAGTATTCTCTTTATTCTTAAAATATTATTTGGGAAGTCTCTAGGGTAAAGCAACAAAAGATGAAAACATGCTATCCTTCTGTTTTAGGGAATAGCAAATTAAGTTGCCATAAGAAAGCTCTCTTGGCTGGGTGCGGTGGCTCACGCCTGTAATCTCAGCACTTTGGGAGGCTGAGGCGGGCAGATCAGCTGAGGTCAGGAGTTGGAGACCAGCCTGGCCAACAGTGTGAAATCCTGTCTCTACTAAAAATACAAAAATTAGCCTGGTGTGGTGGTGCGTGCCTATAATCCCAGCTACTCAAGAGGCTGAGGCACGAGAATCACTTGAACCCGAGAGGAGGTGGAGGTTTTAGTGAGCCAAGATTGCACTACTGCACTCCAGCCTGGGTGACAGAGCAAGATTCTATCTCAAAAAAAAAAAAAAAAAAAAGCTTTCTGGTACAGAAAGCTCTCTGGTGCAGCCAGATTTAACTGATTTAAACAAATTGATTCAAACAATTCAGTGTGTACAATGATGAAAATAAAGATGTCCCAATATTGTTTTCTTCTTCAAATATAATAAAGGATACTGTCCTCTCCACCAAGATAACTTTTAAAAACATAATATTTGAAGAAACACAGCCTGGTTGCAGGTTAGTACAACTCACCAGTGGAATACAAGAAGGTTAATGAAAATAATTAACGAAGAAATGGGAGTGGCAAAGGGGAATTCTACTGGGAAAAGAGCCTTGTTGGGGATCCTAGAGGAACCTGGAGGTTCTCCTGAGTGTGGGGCTGATGATTGCCAATCCATTCAATCACATCTTAATCTGCCACTGCTGGGTTGGACCTAGAGCAACATAGATTTTTCTGTACCCCCTGCCAAGAGTCTAATAATCCACATCCTTTCTTTTGAAGGGTAGAAATCTCAATAGGATTGAAAACAAGTCACGGAAAAGGTGCCAGCGGGGCGCTTGTTTCATTATAATAACAAACCAGCTCCTGCTCAAAGAGAAATCACACTGAATTCCTTGCTGTCTTGTCCTAGTTGATTCCTTTTTTATCCTAAATATTTACCTTAATCCCTTTAAACTGAGGCCCTCCCGAAGGAATAGTTGCACTTCTTCCTGTATCTGGAGACTACTCTCTTTTGTGGGATTCCTTTAGTTGTTGCTATGAGTTTTCTATCCTCTGTAGAGAGGTTTTAGTTGCTTCTTCACTTCCTGGCTCTACATCTTATTTTCATACTAAACTGTTAACTTGAATTTACTTTTCTTTTTTTGTGTGTGTGCCTTTTTGAAGCCCCTAATATGGAATCCTACAGGTATAGACAGTCTTAAATAGCTAAGTAGGGCATATATCTATTCCAGTTAGTTATTGATGTAGATAGTGGTCAGACCTAGAGAGAGAAAAATATTCATACTGGGCCCTCTGCTTATACCAACGTTGATTCAGCCACAGTCTTAGCTATTGTCATCCTGGTATCAATCAAGTAGCAACTGACTCTAGGAGCTTTGAAAATATAGCATTCCTGAGAAGACTCTGCCAAGACCAGGTTGCCCTTCTCTGAAGATGGAGT
Organism: Pongo pygmaeus; assembly: GCF_028885625.2. NCBI lineage: Eukaryota > Metazoa > Chordata > Mammalia > Primates > Hominidae > Pongo > Pongo pygmaeus. The sequence continues at coordinate 147,806,895 of NC_072373.2, read as the reverse complement.
GGATTCTGGTTTTGACCCATGGGACCCAGTTTATTAAGCTGGATAGATAACTGACCCAGGCTGGACCAATCAGACTTGATGAGAAGACATTTGGAATTGGAACTCAGAGATGCTAGTTAGGCTCTGGTAGTGTTTGAACTGAGACAGGAGACTGCCCCTGTAGACAGCTGTGTTCTGTGCCTGGGAAAGAGACCTGATGAGAGGACTGATCTGAAGGGGAAAAGAACGCTAATAGCCAGAGATTAGGCATAAGAATCCAGGCACCCCTGATAAGCACGAAAGGAGTAATGATGCAAGATTTTCCTCAGCTACTTTACCAGCTCCAGACCTCTGGCTGACAACACCCCGCCCAGGTCTTGCTCATCCCAGGTGCACTGCAAGAGTTGTCCTGTCTACTCAGCCCACTGAGCCATGCCTGGCTTGCACTCCAGCACATATCCTGTGGCTGCTGTAACTGTGTGCTCAGTCCCTGAGGGAAGGGGGTTTGTGAGTGAGCCAGTGTGGGGTCTGGCCAGCCGTTCCAAGGGTCGGCACAAGAGCGGGCTCTGTGTGTGGCTTGCAGATGGACCAGGCATGTTGCAAGCAAAAACTCCCATGGTGGACTCTGGTGTCCAGACAAGGGGAATGCAGTGGTGCTCAGGGAGGGGTGCCCATGACCTTGAAGCTCCAGAGGGGCTGTTACAATGTGCTAACTAGCTCTTTTAGTCCTGTTGCCCTGCTCTGGCCTGCAGTTCTGGGGCTGGCTCCGTCCCACTGCTATTTCCTGTCACATGGGGTGCCTGCCCTACACTGGCAGAGGGCAGAGGGCCATGGTATTACAGCCTTCTTTGTACCATGTTTGGTGGGTCCTGAGTTCTTGTCCTGCATCCAAGAAGAATGAGGTTATGCTGACAATCAAAGGGTGAGGAGGTCAGAGAATAATTGTATTGAGGGATGAAACAGCTCTTATCAGAGAAAGGAGGTGAGGATGGTCCCCCACCCAAAGTTGGGTGGTCTCTCTCCCATTGTGGCTGGGTCTGGGGCATTTATGGGCTCAGAATGCGAGGGGGTAGGTGCTGATTGGTTTGTGAGTATGCAAAAAAGGCTAAAACAAAGGTACCACCCAAGGGTGGGCACAACAGTGTCAAAAACAAATTAGGGAAGAGTAGGTATATCTAAAATACGTGAAGGGTTGAGATCAATCAGAGGAAAGCACACCAAGTAGGAAGACAGGCTCAAAATCCAGTCCATGGATTTGCCTGGGACTTGTAGCTAGGCTTTAAACTGTCTTTGGCTTGAAGGTCATATTTCACCTGGCACCTGCTCCTGTCTGCTTAGGATTTCTCTACCTCCTGCCACTATCAGTAAGTTATAACCTTGTAGTTCCAATTTATAGTACTAGCTCTGGAGAGGTCCCCCATACTTGCTTACCTAGGGATCTGTGAGATAGCCCCATGTCTCTGTCATAAATTTATCTTTTTAATTACACTTGCTTAATTGGGATTCTACTATGGGAAACACAAAGACCTCTGAAAAAGACAATTGGTTTCATGATGGTCATAGAATCATGCTACCTCTTAGCTTGACTGGATTATAGATATTTAATTAGACTCACTCATTTTACACATGACAAAACTGAGGCCTGTAAGTAATATATTCATTGTTGTAAAAGACAATTAATGGCAAAACTGAGACTAGAAATGCAGATGAGTGGTAAGAAGGGCTGGCAATCTCCAACACAAACAGAAAAGCATAATTAGGGACAGAGTCCTGGAACTGAAGTCAGAGCATATGGAATGTTAGTCCTTTCTTAAAGACTCACTAGCTGTGTAAACTTGAGTATGTTTTTGGAGCTTTGGATTTGTATCTATTAATGAGAAGGTTGGGGCATATGTTCTATCTGATCCTCTCTAACTATAAAATCATATGATTCTAAGCAGTGCCTCCAAACACAAAGTGAACTGGATATTGGGAATAATTATCTAGAAAATGTGAATAAGGTTGTTTGAGGAAGAAATAAAGCTGTTCACACAGGTTGAGTGTCCAAGTGTTAAACTGAAAATGCTATTTTACAGCTAAAATTTTCTTACTGAAGTCAGTCAGGGAGTCCCCAAAGTGGTAGGTTTACTTTGTGAGTTTTTCATATCAATTCAAGGCGTAAACTGATTATGTGTGTAAACAGTGAGTTTGTCTTGAGAATCTGTCTGGAAAGTAGCCAGAATCAGACAGATGCCACAATGGCATTTCTTCTTTCAGCTAGTCAGACTATTGGTGAAGGGTTAACAGTAAATTCATTTGGCCTCCTGGATATTTGAAGAAATAGAATGAACTTAAACAAATCTCTCTTCCCAAACTTCTGTTTCCCCCCTCCCACCTCTCGGCTAACCATATTATGCTTGTTGAATGAGTGAATGTGAATATGAGAGATTTTTTTTTACTTTCACTCATAAAGGACATAGAACAAAGAGATTATCAATGAAGTGAGAAGTTTTCTTCTCCAAAATTTTAAGCTCTTGAGAACATATTTAATATATGCTCATCAGCATATACTTGGGACCCTGAACAGCATAAAATTCCCCCCATAAGATACATAATACAACTACCAATTCCCTCTGCTGGCATATATAGGGATAACTTTCCAGTAGGCCACATCTGTATTTGAGTTCCTTTATCTGCCCCTTCCTGAGGCCTTTCTCAGCCAGTGATGAAGCTCTAATTACCAAATTCAGTAACTTTTCCTAGGTCTCTTTTTCAGGTATCACTTTTGCTGATTTGACACATTTGACACTTTTTCTTCTTGGAACTCTCTTTTTTCATTTTTTAATTTTTTTTTGAGATGGAGTCTCGCTCTGTCGCCCAGGCTGGATTGCAGTGGTACAATCTCGGCTCACTGCAACCTCCGCCTCCTGTACTCAAGCAATTCTCCCGCCTCAGCCTCCCGAGTAGCTGGACCACAGGCACATGCCACCACACCCAACTGATGTTTGTATTTTTAGTAGAGATGGGGTTTCATCCTGTTGGCCAGGCTAGGCTTAAACTTCTGACCTCACCCACCTTGACCTCCCAAAGTGCTGGGATTACAGGTGTGAGCCACTACACTCAGCCTCTTCTTGGAACTCTTTTCCCCTCAGTTTGTACCTCATTGCAATTCCTTGATTCAGTTAATCCTGACTACCCTTCCTGTCTTCATTGATTCTTCTTCCACTTCTCACCTCCTAGATGTGGCCATTCCTAAAAGTTTGCCCTTGCCTCTTTTCCCTCAAATCCGACTAAGCTCTTTGGGTGTTTCATCAACTCCTGGGATAGTTAACTTTAAATGACCATTCAGTGATGTGAGGAGGAGGAGGAGGCTGGGGGTGCATAGAAAAAGTAATGGTGAAAGAAATTTTGGAGGCAGAATATTTAACCTTGGTTTGATATGGGGTATCTGATATGGAGAAACAGATGTAAATCCAACTTTAATATTCCCTAAACCATCTTGAATAAAGATAAGGATTACTCAATAGTCCATATATGTGAATGTATGCTTTTTGTTTGTTTGCTTTTATTTTTGCAATGGAATAATTTTAAGTTTTAGCATCTGGGTAAATACAGTGTGGTCCTGATAGTATGTGTGGAAACCAAAGACTGGAAAAAGAGTGGATATTTATACATTAAGTCTCTGAAGAATTTTCACGCATCTTTTAGAGACTTTAGATTTCCCCAGGAAGTACAAAAATATGTGTTGTTTGTGTAAAATCTACCTAGCTGTAAATGGCAAGGAATTCAACTGACATCTAAATTATACTATAACTATTTACAGGTATAAACCTAAACTCATTATCCTTTCTCCACCTCTGGAATGTTTCTCCTCCAGGATTATAAATTTCTCTCAGTAGTTTCATTCATTTTCCCTCATCTAATAGTGATTCACAAACTGATTGCAGTTGTGAATGGAGCTAAGGCAGCTCAAAATCAACAGTAAGTGAGGCTTGAACCTGGTCAAATTTGGGCTAGATTGTTCCCTTACAGACGTAAATCTAGATGTAGATGTAAGAAAATCAAAGGTGGATTATCAAGAAATGAAATGTAGATGACAGGAGTGAAGTTGGATGAATCAGTAAGTAAAGAAGTAAAGATAAAACTCAGAATTAAAAATAAAGCAAAAATCTGTATCTCCAAATCTAAGTGAAATTGTCAACTTAGGTACTGCTCTAGTTGGTTTTTAATTCCTGTCATTCTGTACATGTTTCCACCCCATAGAGTTCCCTGTACATATTCATAGTAGCATTGATCACTGCATAAAGTTTATATTTCACTTTTCCTTCTTTCCTTCTCCTTTGCCCTTGACTTTTGTATCCAGTTGAGTCTTCCTTCACCAGTTCTCTCAGTTCTCTTTTCACTTCTTCTACAAGGCCTTTGTTCAGGTGCTGACCATCTTATTTTTAAAAGTTTGAAATAAATCTTCTGTGTTCTCTGTTCTCTCTCTAGATATCCCATCATGGACACTTCACAATTCACATTGTTACAAAGGCCTGTTCATGGCACTTACCTGCTCAAAAATATTTAGAAATTCCTTATTGACTGTGGCTAAAAACATCCAATCTCATTCTTTAAGGCCTTAAAAAATCCTCCTCTACTTGGCTTTAAGTCTTAGCTTCTATTATCCTCTATATATTCTACCTTAAAAAATGTGTCTTCTTTTTTTCATTTCTCAAATATGTCTTGTGTTTTTACACACATTCTTCTTTCTTGAAGTCCCCTCCCTATTATATCTAGTTGTAGAAACCTTAACAATTTTTGAAGAGTCAATTGAAACAAGGTTTGCTTTCGTTCTACAAATTCTTTTTTAATGCTTACCAAATTCCAGACTAAGTGCAGCATTCTGAGAAAACAAATGTATGGCATTTTCCCTACTAAAATAGAAATATATGATACCTTAGAATATGCTAACATGTAATATGTATTATATTACACAATATAACATATATTATGTGTTGGTATATTACATAATACGTATATTATATATTACATATATAACATATGTATATTATAAGGTAGTTATGTACTATAATATATATTATATTACAGTAAGAAACTATTGTATCACACATCTTAATCCAGCCTGGGGAAGGCTTTTTGGAAGGGGTTTCTCTTAAGCAGGGTACTGAAGAAGTAGAAGTTTACCAGGAAAAGAAAAGCAATTGGGTGTTAGAGATTTTTTTTTTCATGCAAAGGGGCAAGTCTATTAAGAACATGAGTGATATGAGTTTACCCAGAATTCCGTGAGTATATTAAGCAGTTTGCTCTAGCCAGACATTGTCTTTTTCCTCTTCAAACTATTACTCATACTACGCATAAGATATTTTAAATGTTCTCTGTACATACTGGTTTTGTCCGTTTCTCTCTAATTCTCATGAAAGGCAGAGATTATTTCCTACATCTTCATGCATGTTTCTCTCCCAAGAGTAGCGGTGTACACTTAGTAGATGTTCAATATTCAATAAATAGGAGTTGAACAAATAAAAGCCGGCATAGGCTGGGTATGTGAGTCCTCCTTCACGGGTTGGTTTTCCTACTTGTCCCCTACACTGAGGAAAATAAAAACTTGACCATTCTAGAGGCATTGTGTCACTCAAACAAAAGTGGGAAACTACAAATAAATGTCATAAAAAGAAAGGTAGTGAGGTTTGATGGATTTTTTTACTTAACAGGGGAGCTCAGAATTCTGTTCTGTGTTTTCAAGACAAGGGCTTTTTGGTTTTTGAGTGCAGGAAATTGAAAAGTTATGCACAATGGGTTTTCTGACTGGCATCTTGAAAGAGAAGGACATATTTAGGGTTCTTCTAAATGTAGAAATGTTATAATAAAATTTATATTACTGGAATGCTATAATTTTAAAATCTTAAGTTTTAATGGTTAAAAAATTCATAGAGAAGGCTGACCATGCTACTAACTTCTGCCCCCTTGGCAACTGTTTGGATTACTTATAACCCATGTGTGGAGAAGGCAGTCCCTAGAGAGCTTGTTACCATGTGTTAGGAAGTGAACTGAGGTCTCCTGATGTAGTGTTGTTAGGTGTCTGACATTTTCTCTTCAGACCAGAAGAATCTAATATGGTGAAAGCCAAAAAAAATAGACAATTTATGGCGTTTACATTTTCCTCAATTCTGCCACCAGCCCTCCTCACCACCACACGACTGATGCCATGAACCCATCATCAACCTGGATCAGCTGCATAAGGTTACTGCCCTGCAGAAAGAGGACACTGTCACTTCACCACCATCAATCATTCTGATTTACTCCTGCAGTCGCTAAATTCTCATCTCTCCATTCTTTACATCCTTTTTGCTAACATGTCTCTCCAAACTAGCTCCTAACTTTTTACCAAATTTGCCTGAATATCTTTTCCCCCAAATCTTCTCAATAGACTGTTCCTGTATTTCTTAATGATACAACTATTTTCCCAGCTACCTAAACTAGAAAATGTGGAATATGACTTGGACTGCAAGCATACTTTATATCTTTAATATATGGAAAGTCTAGCCCCTTATTTTCACTTCTGTTTTCCATATTTTAATTGAACTACCTAGTTTTTGCTCAGCTGCATGGCTGTGATACTCTTCTAACTGCTTTTTCTGTCTCTTCTCCATTTTCTCATTTGGCATACTCTTTCCAACTATTCCTTCAGTTGCAGATTGAGTGATAACACTCTGCTGCTCTACATCCTTCAATAACTTTCTGTTTATCCACAAACTACATAAAAGATTCTTCCTTCAGACATTCACGGTCATTTCTACTAAGTCTTTTGTTTCACTTTCCCAGGCAGTGGAGAAACTAAGAGCATGGCTTCTGTGGAGAGATATGTGGATTCAAACTGTGTCTGTCTTTTACTTGCTGAGTGATTTGAACAAGTTACTCAACCTGCCAGTCCTTCAATTTCCACATTTATGAAATAAAGTGACTGGTAATTACCACAGAGACTGGATGATAATTAAATGACTTAGTGCTAAAATTTGAATGTGTCTCCTAAAGTTCATGTGTTGGAAGCTTATTCTCCAATGTAACAGTGTTAAGAGGTGAGACCTTTAAGAAGTGATTAGGTCATGACGGCTTTGCCTTCATGAATGGATTAATGCTATTATTGAGGGAGTATGTTAATTATTGTAGGAAGAGGTTTCTGATAAAAGGAAGGGTTCAGCCATCTTTGCTTTTCTCTGTTTCTCATGCAGATTATTTTGCCCTTCTGCCTTCTTCCATGGGAAATACAGCAAGAAAGCCCTAGCCACATGCAGCCCCTCCATGTTGGACTTCCCAGTCTTCAGAACCATGAGCCAAATAAACTTCTATTGTTTATAAATTACTAAGTCTCAGGCATTTTGTTACAGGAGCACAAAATGGACTAAGACATTTAGTAATGTGAAATGCATTGAAGTATGCTTTGTACATGGTAAGAACTGATTAAATATTAAAGATCCTTATTAGTATCTTGCATTGTTACCTCTCTTATAATAATTTAAAAGTTATAAAACCAAAAATCTTTGAACTGTAAAAAAGACTTTGAGGTCTTCATTTCACTAATAATAAAAGTGAAATCCAAGAAGATTAAATAACTTTCTCAGGGCAACATAGCAACTTAATGACAGGTGAGAAACATGACCCTGTTTTCTGACCAGTGTTTTAAGGCTTTCAGTGTTCTAGTCACTGATAATTTGTGGTGGCCAACATTGAAATCAGTGATTCATTTCACAGATAAAATATAAATTAACATTTCATAAGCCTATGAATTGGTAGACTAAAAACCATGGAAACAAATGTCTGTAAGTAATAATCTTAGACTATTTTTCTCATATATATAGAGAGAGTCTAAGCAACTAATAATCTGACAGCATCAGGTTTCAATTCTGAAAGCTGAGTATGAAAGCATCCGAGAGTGTATATGCTATCTTAGAGTATGTCTGTTTTTCAACTTCATATAGCAAGTTTTATTGTCGTTTATTTTTAAAGAATATTATCCACATATTTTCTGCTCTACATTTGCAGTCAATCAAGAGTTCACTCTATTGGATTTTTGATTGTTCATTAAAAATCTCTTTTCTGGGGCATAAATTAAGAGTAGTGTATGCAAGTTTGTCAGTTTTACTTGTATCTTATTTGCATTGCAAGTCTAGATACACACTGATCAGCTGCCATCACTTTTTTCCTTCTCTACAAGGCTAAGTTGTCAAGTTATTACCATCTGTTATTCCATGATTCACATTCTCTGAAATGCTCTGATTATATAAGACTTAAGTTTAAGGTACAGTGAACAGCTGAAGGGCCCCATCCTTCCCATTCCAGGTTGCTAGACCATGCAGAATCTAACTGTTCAACTCAAGTTCCCTAAATGCTTGGCATATTACAACATTTATCTTTATTTTTCATTAAAAAAAATCATCAGTGATAACATTGCTGTTTTTGTCACAATAATATTCGTAACTCTGGCTGGAATGCAAAATATTATAATTATAATTTCCTTTAGTCATTCTATTTTTTAAAGGAATAAGAGTCTATGAAAAAGTCAGAATGAAAAGAAAGTCCCAAATGGATGATAGAATAAAATTATAAAAGGTTAAAGAGGATAAGCTTTAGCTCCTAAAATACAATAACAAAAATAATACCTTTGCAAATAGGTACTGTGTGTTAACTACTTCATCTCCAATCCTTGCAGCAATCCTGCATAATTAAGGATTATCATCATTATTCTAGAAATAAGGCACTCAGGCTGAAGTATTAGTGGTTTGCAAGGGCATAGAGCCAGTATTTGCCAAAATATCATTTTTTTTCCACAGGTTTGTTCTCTCTCCATCATTGCATACAGCATCCATAGCTCATTTACTTTCAAAAAAAAAAAAAGGCAAACAAAAAACAAAACCTCAGACAAAAGGTTTCTCTCAAGTTGGGTTCTGGGTTAGGAACATGATGCCTGTATGCATTCCTTTCTACCGTTTGCATCATTACACAAACATTTTAAGACCTATTTCTTTTTAAGTCAAACTTCCCTTTCTTTATTTTTAGATGATGTAGTTTCAAATTTAAAAAACTATAACAACAACAAAACTCAAAACTTTGCAGGAAGGAAACTTTGAAGTTTTAATGATTTGGTGAGCATGTGGCAAGATAAACCTCCCCAGGCTATGAGAGATTATTACAAAAAGGGACAAATAATCTTTAAAAATTATGAACACAAGTCATACCCCTAAAGGTAACATAAAATATTGCATTAAGTGGATTTTGCAGTAGAGGAAAGCTGAAAAATCATAGGAATTGGAGTAATCCACAGGAAATGAAACTATCCATGTACTAAAACAAGGATAACTAGCCTTAAAAAACTACAGTCTTGATTCCAGGTGTTCAAACCCTAAGTCTGTATAATCATTATGAATAAGATTCTTCAACCTCTGAAATAAATTAATAAATACATTTAAAAGCGACTTTAAATTAATTTTTCATTAATAAAAAAATAGTGCCAGGAATGAAGAAATAAGAGAAGAATTGACACTCCGCCTTGTGACTTACATCGGATTTAGTAAAACATATTACAAAACTTTGTATAATGAAACCAGGCCACCTTTAGTGTTTAGAGTTCAGGGTCAAGATTTTGACAGCATAAAATTATGAGGCAACAATCCAACTTGTGTAAATCAGATTTCTTTTTCATAATCAGATATTTTCATCCATGCCTTTTGGGATCAGAAGAGTTTTGTGGCTCACTCAGGAAATGACATCAACTGTACTTAGCGGCAAGAGGTCTTGAACTAAAGAAAGAAAACGTTCAAATCCAAAAAATAACAGTGGCTAATGGAGAATGAATGATTCCAAACGTCAGAAAAATGAAGGCAAAGCTCATATTTTTGATCCTTAGAGAAAATATGGAAAAAATGAAAATAATGTCCAGCCTACCGTAAGAAGATTCTGTTTGGCTAGAAAGTGACCAAGATGAACTTAAAAGACACATCAACAATTTATGGTAGGAGAAATAAAAGCCTTAGTTCATCTAGGTCTGAAAATCCTTGTTCCTGTGAATATCTATGCTGAAAAAGTTTTTTAAAAAGCATTTCCTGGGGTGGGCACGGTGACTCACGTCTGTAACCCCAGCACTTTGGGAGGCTGAGGTGGCTGGATTACTTGAGGCCAGGAGTTCTACACCAGCCTGGGGAACATAGTGAAACCCCATCTCTACTAAAAGTACAAACATTAGCTGGGTGTGGTGGCATGTGCCTGTAATCCCAGCTACTCAGGAGGCTGGGGCACTATAATCAATAATTGCTTGAACCCGGGAGGCAGAAGTTACAGTGAGAGGAGATTTCGTCACTGCACTCCAGCCTGGGTGACAGAGCAAGACTGTCACCTAAAAAAAAAAAAGGTTTTTTTTTTTTTTTTTGAGACAGAGTCTTGCTCTGTCACTCAGGCTGGTATGCAGTGGTTCAAGAAATTCTCATGACTCGCCTGAGGGAGGAGCCAAGATGGCTGAAGAGGAACAGCTCCAGTCTACAGCTCCCAGCCTGAGCGACGCAGAAGACGGTGATTTCTGCATTTCCATCTGAGGTACCGGGTTCATCTCACTAGGGAGTGCCAGAGAGTGGGCGCAGGACAGTGGGTGCAGTGCACCATGCACCAGCTGAAGCAGGGCGAGGCATTGCCTCACTCGGGAAGCGCAAGGGGTCAAGGAATTCCCTTTCCTGCTCAAGGAAAGGGGTGACAGATGGCACCTGGAAAATCGGGCACCTCCCACCCAAATACTGCACTTTTCTGAGGGGCTTAGGAAACAGTGCACCAGGAGATTATATCCCGCACCTGGCTCAGAGGGTCCTACACCCACAGAGTCTCACTGATTGCTAGCACAGCAGTCTGAAATCTAACTGCAAGGCAGCAGCAAGGCTGGGTGGGGGGGAGCCCGCCATTGCCCAGGCTCGCTTAGGTAAACAAAGCAGCCCAGAAGCTCCAGCTGGGTGGAGCCCACCACAGCTCAAGGAGGCCTAGCTGCCTCTGTAGGCTCCACCTCTGGGGGCAGGGCACAGACAACAAAAAGACAGCAGTAATCTCTGCAGACTTAAATGTCCCTGTCTGACAGCTTTGAGGAGAGCAGTGGTTCTCCCAGCACGCAGCTGGAGATCTGAGAACAGACAGACTGCCTCCTCAAGTGGGTCCCTGACCCCTGAACCCGAGCAGCCTAACTGGGAGGCACCCCCACTAGGGGCAGACTGACACCTCACACGGCTGGGTACTCCTCTGAGACAAAACTTCCAGAGGAATGATCAGACGACAGCATTGGCAGATCACGAAACTCCACAGTTCTGCAGACACTGCTGCTGATACCCAGGCAAACAGGGTCTGGAGTGGACCTCTAGCAAACTCCAACAGACCTGCAGCTGAGGGTCCTGTCTGTTAGAAGGAAAACTAACAAACAGAAAGGACATCCACATCAAAAACCCATCTGTACAACACCATCATCAAAGACCAAAAGTAGATAAAACCACAAAGATGGGGACAAAACAGAGCAGAAAAGCTGGAAACTCGAAAAAGCAGAGCACCTCTCCTCCTCCAAAGGAACGCAGTTCCTCACCAGCAATGGAACAAAGCTGGATGGAGAATGACTTTGACGAGTTGAGAGAAGAAGGCTTCAGATGATCAAACTACTCTGAACTACAGGAGGAAATTCAAACCAAAGGCAAAGAAGTTGAAAACTTTGAAAAAACTTTAGACGAATGTATAACTAGAATAACCAATACAGACAAGTGCTTAAAGGAGTTGATGGAGCTGAAAGCCAAGGCTCGAGATCTACATGAAGAATGCAGAAGCCTCAGGAGCCGATGCAACTAACTGGAAGAAAAAGTGTCAGTGATGGAAGATGAAATGAGTGAAATGAAGCGAGAAGGGAAGTTTAGAGAAAAAAGAATAAAAAGAAATGAACAAAGCCTCCAAGAAATATGGGACTATGTGAAAAGACCAAATCTACGTCTGATTGGTGTACCTGAAAGTGATGGGGAGAATGGAACCAAGTTGGAAAACACTCTGCAGGATATTATCCGGGAGAACTTCCCCAATCTAGCAAGGCAGGCCAACATTCAGATTCAGGAAATACAGAGAACACCACAAAGATACTCCTCGAGAAGAGCAATTCCAAGACACACAATTGTCAGATTCACCAAAGTTGAAATGAAGGAAAAAATGTTAAGGGCAGCCAGAGAGAAAGGTCGGGTTACCCACAAAGAGAAGCCCATCAGACTAACAGTGGATCACTCGGCAGAAACTCTATAAGCCAGAAGAGAGTGGGGGCCAATATTCAACATGCTTAAAGAAAAGAATTTTCAACCCAGAATTTCATATCCAGCCAAACTAAGCTTCATAAGCGAAGGAGAAATAAAATACTTTACAGACAAGCAAATGCTGAGAGATTTTGTCACCACCAGGCCTGCCCTAAAAGAGCTCCTGAAGGAAGCGCTAAACATGGAAAGGCACAACCAGTACCAGCCACTGCAAAATCATGCCAAAATGTAAAGACCATCGAGACTAGGGAGAAACTGCATCAACTAATGAGCAAAATAACCAGCTAACATCATAATGACAGGATCAAATTCACACATAACAATATTAACTTTAAATGTAAATGGACTAAATACTCCAATTAAAAGACACAGACTGGCAAATTGGATAAAGACTCAAGACCCATCAGTGTGCTGTATTCAGGAAACCCATCTCACGTGCAGAGACACACATAGGCTCCAAATAAAAGGATGGAGGAAGATCTACCAAGCAAATGGAAAACAAAAAAAGGCAGGGGTTGCAATCCTAGTCTCTGATAAAACAGACTTTAAACCAACAAAGATCAAAAGAGACAAAGAAGGCCATTACATAATGGTAAAGGGATCAATTCAACAAGAAGAGCTAACTGTCCTAAATATATATGCAGCCAATACAGGAGCACCCAGATTCATAAAGCAAGTCCTGAGTGACCTACAAAGAGACTTAGACTCCCACACAATAATAATGGGAGACTTTAACACCCCACTGTCAACATTAGACAGATCAATGAGACAGAAAATTAATAAGGATACCCAGGAATTGAACTCAGCTCTGCACCAAGCAGACCTAATAGACATCTACAGAACTCTCCACCCCAAATCAACAGAATATACATTTTTTTCAGCACCACACCACACCTATTCCAAAATTGAGCACATAGTTGGAAGTAAAGCTCTCCTCAGCAAATGTAAAAGAACAGAAATTATAACAAACTGTCTCTCAGACCACAGTGCAATCAAACTAGAACTCAGGATTAAGAAAAGCAAGGACTAGAAAAACAAGAGCAAACACATTCAAAAGCTAGCAGAAGGCAAGAAATAACTAAAACCAGAGCAGAACTGAGGGAAATAGAGACAAAAAAACCCTTCAAAAAATTAATGAATCCAGGAGCTGGTTTTTTGAAAGGATCAACAAAACTGATAGACCACTAGCAAAACTAATAAAGAAAAAAAGAGAGAAGAATCAAAAAGATGCAATAAAAAATGATAAAGGGGATATCACCACCGATCCCACAGAAATACAAACTACCATCAGAGAATACTACAAACACCTCTATGCAAATAAACTAGAAAATCTAGAAGAAATGGATAAATTCCTCGACACATACACTCTCCCAAGACTAAACCAGGAAGAAGTTGAATCTCTAAATAGACCAATAACAGGCTCTGAAATCGTGGCAATAATCAATAGCTTACCAACCAAAAAGAGTCCAGGACCAGATGGATTCACAGCCGAATTTTACCAGAGGTACAAGGAGGAACTGGTACCATTCCTTCTGAAACTATTCCAACCAATAGAAAAAGAGGGAATCCTCCCTAACTCATTTTATGAGGCCAGCATCATCCTGATACCAAAGCCGGGCAGACACACAACCAAAAAAAGAGAATTTTAGACCAATATCCTTGATGAACATTGATGCAAAAATCCTCAATAAAATACTGGCAAACTGAATACAGCAGCACGTAAAAAGGCTTATCCACCATGATCAAGTGGGCTTCATCCCTGGGATGCAAGACTGGTTCAATATATGAAAATCAATAAATGTAATCCAGCATATAAACAGAACCAAAGACAAAAACCACATGATTATCTCAATAGATGCAGAAAAGGCCTTTGACAAAATTCAACAACCCTTCATGCTAAAAACTCTCAATAAATTAGGTATTGATGGGACGTATCTCAAAATAATAAGAGCTATCTATGACAAACCCACAGCCAATATCATACTGAATGGGCAAAAACTGGAAGCATTCCCTTTGAAAACTGGCACAAGACAGGGATGCCCTCTCTCACCACTCCTATTCAACATAGTGTTGGAAGTTCTGGCCAGGGCAATTAGGCAGGAGAAGGAAATCAAGGGTATTCAATTAGGAAAAGAGGAAGTCAAATTGTCCCTGTTTGCAGACGACATGATTGTATATCTAGATAATCCCATTGTCTCAGCCCAAAATCTCCTTAAGCTGATAAGCAACTTCAGCAAAGTCTCAGGATACAAAATCAATGTACAAAAATCACAAGCATTCTTATACATCAATAACAGACAAACAGAGAGCCAAATCATGAGTGAACTCCCATTCACAATTGCTTCAAAGAGAATAAAATACTTAGGAATCCAACTTACAAGGGACGTGAAGGACCTCTTCATGGAGAACTACAAACCACGGCTCAATGAAATAAAAGAGGATACAAACAAATAGAAGAACATTCTATGCTCATGGGTAGGAAGAATCAATATCGTGAAAATGGCCATACTGCCCAAGGTAATTTATAGATTCAATGCCATCCCCATCAAGCTACCAATGACTTTCTTCACAGAATTGGAAAAAACTACTTTCAAGTTCATATGGAACCAAAAAAGAGCCTGCATCGCCAAGTCAATCCTAAGCCAAAAGAACAAAGCTGGAGGCATCACGCTACCTGACTTCAAACTATACTACAAGGCTACAGTACCCAAAACAGCATGGCACTGGTACCAAAACAGAGATATAGATCAATGGAACAGAACAGAGCCCTCAGAAATAACGCCGCATATATACAATTATGTGATCTTTGACAAACCTGAGAAAAATAAGCAATGGGGAAAGGATTCTGTATTTAATAAATGGTGCTGGGAAAACTGGCTAGCCACATGTAGAAAGCTGAAACTGGATCCCTTCCTTACATCTTATACAAAAATTAATTGAAGATGGATTAAAGACTTAAACATTAGACCTAAAACCATAAAAACCCTAGAAGAAAACCTAGGCATTACCATTCAGGACATAGGCATGGGCAAGGACTTCATGTCTAAAACACCAAAAGCAATGGCAACAAAGCCAAAATTAACAAATGGGATCTAATTAAACTAAAGAGCTTCTGCACAGCAAAAGAAACTACCATCAGCGTGAACAGGCAACCTAAAAAATGGGAGAAAATTTTCGCAACCTACTCATCTGACAGAGGGCTAATATCCAGAATCTACAATGAACTCCAACAAATTTACAAGAAAAAAACAAACCACCCCATCAAAAAGTGGGCGAAGGATATGAACAGACACTTCTCAAAAGAAGACATTTATGCAGCCAACAGACACATGAAAAAATGCTCATCATCACTGGCCATCAGAGAAATGCAAATCAAAACCACAATGAGATACCATCTCACACCAGTTAGAATGGCAATCATTAAAAAGTCAGGAAACAACAGGTGCTGGAGAGGATGTGGAGAAATAGGAACACTTTTACAATGTTGGTGGGACTGTAAACTAGTTCAACCCTTGTGGAAGTCAGTGTGGCGATTCCTCAGGGATCTAGAACTAGAAATTACATTTGACCCAGCCATCCCATTCTTGGGTATATACCCAAAGGACTATAAATCATGCTGCTATAAAGACACATGCACACGTATGTTTATTGTGGCACTATTCACAATAGCAAAGACTTGGAACCAACCCAAATGTCCAACAATGATAGACTGGATTAAGAAAATGTGGCGCATATACACCACGGAATACTATCCAGCCATAAAAAATGAAGAGTTCATGTCCTTTGTAGGGACATGGATGAAATTGGAAATCATTATTCTCAGTAAACTATCACAAGGACAAAAAACCAAACACCGCATGTTCTCACTCATAGATGGGAATTGAACAATGAGAACACAGGGACACAGGAAGGGGAACATCACACTCTGGGGACTGTTGTGGGGTGGGGGGAGGGGGGAGAGATAGCTTTAGGAGATATCCCTAATGCTAAATGACGAGTTAATGGGTGCAGCACACCAGCATGGCCCATGTATACATATGTAACTAACCTGCACATTGTGCATATGTACCCTAAAACTTAAAGTATAATAACAATAATAATAAAAAAAGAAAAGAAATTCTCCTGACTCACCCTCCGGAGTAGCTGGGATTACAGGCACCCACTATCATGCCCAGCTAATTTTTGTATTTTTAGCAGAGATGGGGTTTCACCATGTGGCCAGTCTCATCTTGAACTCCTGACCTCAAGCGATCTGCTTACCTCAGCCTCCCAAAGTGCTGGTATTACAGGCATGAGCCACCACACCCAGCCAAAAAAAGCATTTGTTTTCAGCTTTTTCTTATCTCATGTATAAGGATGCAGATTATTAAGTCATTTTCATATCTCTTTCCCCCACCACACTAGAATCAAGTCTTCCTGCAATCTATACTCTGAATCTCATATCCGCTTTCCTACTCTAGAACCTCACTCTTTCCTGAGCTTAGCATAGTGCCCAGTGACAGAGTGTGTGCTGCACAAATATGGACTGAATTAATGAATAATGGTGTCTGTCCATAAGGTGTCTGTCACGGTCTATCTTGTGTCTGTCACTGTTCTAGGAATTGAGACCAATGAGAAAGATAGTAACTGGCTTCAAAGACGTCCACCCTGGGAGACAGAAAAAGAAACCACAAAATACAATGCAATAAGCAATTTGTTTTTCGTTTTTTTCCTTCTCTTTTCTTACAATGCAATAAGCAATTTGACAGTTATTCACAGGGTGCGCTTAAAGTAGGAAATTCAAGTAACCCAACTTAAAGAGGGGAATTTAGAATAATTTCTCTGTGTTTGAGTGGAGTCTTAAAGGATATGTAGATGTTAACAGAAGAAAAGAAAAGAAATAGGTGAGAGGTCTTTCAGGTGGAGGTGAGAATCATCAGAGTATTTTTTTATGCCTAGAACATAAATACATGTTGAATGGCCAGAGATAAGCTAGAAAAGTGGTCAGTGCTTAGATCATGAAAGAACTTACACGCCAAGCAAAGAAAAAAAAAAAGTTTATCTTCTTATTCTCAATATAATTGGCAAGAAAAAAAATTGGATGATAACCAGATTTGCATCATATATAGGTCACCCTATATATGCAGTTTGTGGTATATGAGTTCAAGACTTGAGAGAGGGAGACTTTTGAAATGACCTAAGGAAAAAAATTATGTGAATTTTCTAAACCAAGGACCAAGGTCAGGGCAAAAGGGAAAGGAGGAGGGCTATATTATTCCCCTATAAAGAACATGGAATCGTTATATTATCAGTTATTGAGACTTGGGGGCTAGGGCTGGTTTGTTATTTGGCTCAAACTAACACATCCTAAATGCTTCAGAAATTGATATGAGGAGTGGGGTGATATTGAAACAAATAAAATATTAAATTGTGTGGTATTAGCTTAAGGTGGGGAGCTGTTTGTAGCTTTCAAGGAAACTGATATTTGAGGCTGAAAGAAAGGCAACCCATATTATAGAAGTTGTTTAAGACAGCTGCTTTGGATAGCAAAGAAGGAATATATAATACCTAAGAAGTTTGTAGCTCAGGGAAGAAATTGGATATTAGAATGTTAGTATAATACATGGACTGCTTTTGGTGGCCTTTGACAAGATAACATAAAAAAGAGGTAAGATTAAAAAATAGGCCAGGTGTGGTGGCTCACGCCTGTGATCACAGCACTTTGGGAGGCCGAGGCAGGCAGATCACGAGGTCAAGAGATCGAGACCATCCTGGCCAACAAGGTGAAACCCTGTCTGTACTAAAAATACAAAAATTATCTGGGCATAGTGGTGCATGCCTATAATCCCAGCTACTTGGGAGGCTCAGGAGGAGAATCGCTTGAACCCAGCAGGTGGAGGTTGCAGTGAGCTGGGATCATGCCACTGCACTCCAGCCTGGGTGGCTGAGGAAGACTCCATTTCAAAAAATAAAAAATAAAAAAAACTGGTCAGTTTGCAAACAGGACTGAAAGAGTATATAGTCCAGAAACTAGAAGAGACAAGTCTTTCTAAATCCTAAAAAGTAACACCTAAAATTGCAATGTTTTAAGCTACAAAAACTTATTAAAACAATGTAGAAACAATAAAATCAGTGACATGGCTTTTATATCTATTGTTAAAACTTCTAAAGTGATTAAGAACTGCCCAATAAATCTTTTCAGTTCAAAGAACAATGGTTCAGGGAAAGGAAAATAAGGATATGGCTCTACCACTGAAACCATATGGCTTCCAGATATGTGCAACTAAGTCAAGAGAAAAAGAGACAAATGTCTTAAAAAGAGATTTTTTTTGGTGCAGCTGTCAGCATATGGAGCTGTTGAACAAAAGGAAAGACACCAATTAAGAAGAAACCAGGACTTTGATTAACAGATTTTGTAATTGCTTGATAGTTAAGATGACCCTCAGGCCTTCAATCTTCTGTGGGCAGGAAGCGGACTAGAGAAGTTGTACAGTTCACAAGGTAAATCGAAAAATGTACCAATGCTCATTTTAAAATGGACAGAGAATATAATGGACAAAGATCAGATCTAAGGACCAGGGAGAACTAGGAAACCCTTCCCAGGGGATATAATTTAGGCCTAGTCAAGAAGCATCCCCCTACTCTAGGGTAGGGGGCTGTGAATACTGTGTGTCTTTTGCGCTTTACCTTTCTGAATGGTAGCGTTTATTACAGTTACTTTGTTCCAGTTCCACAATTTCACATTGGTTAAGGAAGAAACAGACAGTTTTTTTCATTTATAGTTCTCCAGATAAAGCGAAGGTCCATCTGGATATGAAGGACAAACTATTGCACATCACCTCTATATAGAAACTACCATGAATAGCCCAGAGCCTGATGCCATGACTGTATGGAATTTTACAGCTTTTTCCCTTGGGGTAAAGATGAGCATAATTTTCATGCAGAAAGGAGGATGAACCAAATATTTGTTGACCCAGAAGGGCAGACGATAGTGGATATTGTGATGTTTGCTAAATAGTTCAGGTTCTCTTTTCTTCTGAGCACATCGTGGCTCCCATGTGGTTGTATTGGGCCATGGGACTAGGCCTGGTCAAATAGTTGTGATTAAAGCGTGATATATCATTTTTAGACTGGAAACTCTTCTGAACACGTATTTGGCCTCTGGCTCAGTAAATAGGAATGTTCAAGATGATGTTTATTTTGTCAGCCTGGATCCCAGAGTGAAGAAATATAGAGCAGAGTCCCCAGTCATGATGGAATTTTAGCATGAATGTGAAATAAAGATTTATTTTTCTAACCTCCTCCGATGTGCAGATCCTTTGATACTTCAGCATAATTTATCCTATCAACCTTGGTAGATACTAGGTCACCAATACATACACTGAATGCAGCTCTTTTATTAAGCATATAGAAGAGAACCAACACGTATCTATTTAAATGAATGAATGATCACACACACTTGTTCTAACATTTACTTTAGGGTTTGATATTTTCTGTGCAATTATGTTTAGAATTAAAGTATTTTACAGTGAATCTTAATTTAGTTTTGGTAACTCCTTTTTAAAAATACAAATAGACCAGTCAACTTTTAAAGTAATATTTGACACAATGCTGTCTGTGTGAATACATTTTTAGCCTCTATTTTTCTTCTCTCTATTTTCTAGTACACATGATTGATGAAACCAATGGCACATCTGGAATGCTGGCTGAAATGAAGAATGGAAACTGTTAGCTTTCCAGGCCTCCTCAGGCCAGGAAGGCACACTGGAGAGATACGGCAGCAGAGTCACACAAGCAAGGCAGCTGAATTTGTGACAATGAGAGAGGCGTGGGGTCAAAGAACATAGAGTGTTCTGAGAACAGTGTCTCCAGATGAGAGGGAAGAGAACTGGTGAGAGATGAGAATGGTGACACCACAGGGCCACATTAGGGGCTAAAGAGCTTCATATTTCTCTAGAAGGCAATGGAAGCCACTAAAGAATTTTGAGAGGGGGTGGAGAGGTGTGGCATGTTTCAGATTTGTTGGAAAGATCCTGCTTTTACATTTTACATATGCAGTACCATTTCTACCTTTCATGCCCCACCTCCTCAGTTCTATTTCGCATATTATCTAAATAGAAACCTTCTGGAGAAGACGGAAAATGCGTTTGCCCTGAATCTGTTTCTTCGGATGTAATATCCATTACAAATGCTACTGAAAGTCTTGATCTGGATTTTAATGGTAGCTCTAACTTGATTGAAAATCATCGTTCAACAACTTGAGCTTTTAGTATTTTCTCTAATTTCTCAGAAAGGAAAGCACCTCAGCCATCTGCAGCACAACTATGAAGGCAAACTTCCTTTGTTATTTTGTATAGTTGTGACATTCTGACATTGTAAAGACAAGTTTACAGAAAAAAAAAATGGGTCCAGTATGAACCAAAAAATGGGTTCATGGCCCAAGATATCTCAATAATGTGCTGCTTCTTTGTTATGTTAAAATGGGGATGCAGAGGCTGGGCGCTGTGGCTCACACCTGTAATCCCAGCCTGACCAACATGGTGAAACCCCGTCTCTACTAAAACTACAAAAAAAAAAAGAAAAAAAAAATTAGCCTGGTGTGGTAGTGCATGCCTGCAATCCTAGCTACTCAGGAGGCTGAGGCAGGAGAATAGCTTGAATCCGGGAGGCAGAGGTTGCGGTGAGCCAAGATTGCACTACTGTACTCTAGCCTGGGTGACAGAACAAGACTCTGTCTCAAAAGAAAAAAAAAAAAAATGGGGAAGAAGTATATTACAAACTCATTGCAAGTCCTACATTTTTTTGACTGATTTGTTATAGATCTTCCAGAAATTTCAAATTCAAGATGGTAGTTTGTTTTCTAAAAAAACATAAAACTTGCCAAAAGCCTCTTCCACATGCCAAATCAATTTGACAATGCATTTAAAAAGCAATTGGTAGAATCTAGGCTATGCCATCTGAAGATTTGCTCAGGGAAATGAAATTTAAGTAGAATGTCATCAATTAACTTAGGTTCTTGGCATATGGAAACTTTGGCTTGGTACCTTTTCTTCCCAAACTCAAACAAAATGAAGTAGAATACTTATGGCTTACCTATATACAATGGTATAAAGAAAGAAAGAAAGAAAATATTACATTGCATGGTGTTAGATAATACTAATATGTTACCAATATAATATATCTGAATGTTACTGTGTCAGAATGAATATGAAGCATAGTGAATTTGGGGCAGCCTAGAAGAATGGATGATATTTAGGGAGCTGAACCATTTGGGGTGGAGAAGATTATGCATATGCTATTGACAAGTAAGCCTGTTCATTGATAAGAATGCCTAATCTCTACAAACTGGTATCTGGAGGATTCTTATTATGAATTAACTGAATATTGAGCTGCTGGATGAGATCCAGAAAGACCCACTGATGACCTAAGCTTTCATGTCCAGTGCAAGGATTAGAGTCATACTTTGGGCTTCTGCCGTAAATCTCAGGACCCTGGACTCCAATAAAAGATTTGTGTTTGATTATTGACTCTGCTTGTATCATTAGTATATAAACCTGAGCAAAACTTCAGCCCGGCCGGACTCTAAGATATCAATCTGGAATCTTTTTATTCTCTCTCAGCCTTTCTCCATTCTTTCTAGCCCATATTTTGAGTAGGAGCTAGGAAAAAGGGAAAAAAAAGTGCTCTCAGCAGGAGTTGGCACGGTGAGGAGGAGCAAATCATCTTTTCTTCCAGTGATTAAAGCCCTGACCTTAGGCAAGTCTCCTGGACATATTGTCTTTTCTCTTTTAGACTGACATAACCAGTGCTCAGCACCAGAGTAGCTTCTGAAATTGAATACGACTCTTTCTACTCCACTTAATACTGTCAGTACAGCAGTTCAGGTCTGGCTGTCCTTTGCACAGTTGCTGGCTTGATTAGTGCAGCACAGTGTAAAGATTACAAGTCCCTGTTCTGCTCCAAGTGTCAGTGATTTAATCAGCCCCTTCAGGTGAAATGCAAAACCACAAATTCAGTGGCAGAAGGTGGTGGTGGTGTGAATATACCCATTGATTTCCACTTACAAAAATAGTTTTCTTTGGAGAGTGACTCTTTAATTACCCTTTGCTGGTGTCTGGTAGGGCAGTTTCCTCATGACAGATTAAATTTACCCCCTCATTACCCCCTGTGGCCTTTCCTTGTGTTCTGTTCGCAGGTGCTTTAACTTTCTTTTCCTACAGTTTTCAATTATACACCCTCTCTGTTTCGTCCTTCTTTTTCTTTTTTTCCTCATAGAGAGATACAGATGTTGCCCTGTAATTTCTCCTAACAGCTTGAAAAGACAAAAATAGACAAGCTCATTGAAATAATTTCTTTAAAAAATATTTAAAGTTTACAAATCCCAACACTCTATCCTAGTACAACTTTTAAGATAATAAAAATTAAAGTTGGGACTCAAATGTTGGGTAGCTGAAGAATAACTTAATACCCACTTATGTGAAGAAAGAAGAACTTTAGAAAATTATGTTTTATGAATAGTAAATAAACTGCAGGTTGAGAGACTAGCACCTCTGTGTTTACTCTCTCTACCTCATTTCCAGTTTCTTTGTCCATTTGTATTAACAGAGCACAAAGCAACTTCATCTTACTTCTGGCTGTGCCCCAGGTAGAATTTGGAGAGGTCATTAAATCTTTCTGGGCCTTGGTTTCCTAATTTATAAAATGAGAAAGTTGGGATAAATCATTTCTGCCATATCTCTCAGCAGAAGCATTCTATAATTCTATGAAATATTTGAGAGTGAAAGGATATTTTAACCACAGACATGGTTTGTCTCAAGAAGCCCTCAGTGGGCCATGGCGTGGAAGTTTCTGATATGATCCAGCTTTGATGTCAAAGTAGTTTTTTTTTTTTTTTTTTCATGTACAACAGATCAACAGTGGTAAAGGCATGTGAGGTTTTAATAATACTTTTTCTTTCTTGAATTTAGTAAACTATATGCTAAATAACTCTTGGATTGTTTCTTGTTTCACTCCACTTTCATGCAAAAGCAAGTTCGTAGTAAATTTCCCATTATTTGACCTGCTCTCGCAGTAATTTATCACATTGGGGAAAATGCCATCTAACCTCAACAAATTAAAGCCAAATTTGATTTAATCATTTTCACTTTAACAGAAGCCATTAGCAAGGCAGGATTAAGAATAAATTCTCTGTTTTGATTATTTGTGTTGAAAACATTTATTGGATTCCTTACCAAATTACTCTTTACATTCTCTCACTGCTCTGGCCCTGATTTGTTTATTAATGATTGAGGTCACTGCCCGATTTATGAACAAAAGCATCTGTCGTATTTACAATACTGCTCATAAAAATTCCTGGTATTTATTGCATTGCAATGAAAGCACTGATGGTGATTAGTGTCAAGCAAGACTCTAAATATTTATAAATTGATACATAAAAGTATCCAAAGTGTGGATTTTGTAAAATGTGAGCTCTGTAACCATAGTAGTTATGTTTTTCACAATAACTATTATCTGATGCTTAGAATGCACTCGGGGTGTATTGGATTTTGGAATCTATCTAGAGTGGATATTAATACTTAACATTTATTGAACATCTATTTTGTCCTGTGCATTGTTCTAAATCTTATAGATATATTAATGTATTGAATCTTCACAATAATTCCATCAGAAATGTGTTTTATTATTCCTAAGATATAAATAAGGAAACTGAGGCACAGTTAAGTACAAGGTCAAACAGTCAACAAAAGGAGAGTCACACTGTTCTACAGGGCAATGTGGTAGTAGAAAACTCATTCTTGGCTGGGGACAGTGGCTCATGCCTGTAATTCCAGCACTTTGGGAGGCCAAGGTGGGCAGATCACGAGGTCAGGAGTTCGAGACCAGCCTGGCCCACATGGTGAAACCCCATCTCTACTAAAGATACAAAAAATTATCCAGGCATGGTGCCGGTGCCTGTAATCCCAGCTACTTGGAAAGCTGAGGCAGAAGAACCCCTTGAACCTGGGAATCAGAGGTTGCAGTGAGACGAGATCACACCAGTGCACTCCAGCCTGTGTGACAGGATGAGACTCCATCTCAAACAAAACAAAACAAAACAAAATAAAACAAAACAAAACAAAACACAACAAAACTCACTCTTAACCCTTCTACCTCACAGCCTCTGACCTGGATAATAATTCTAGCTACACTATTGTAACTCTTGTCATATGCCAGGAATTCTTCAAATAATTTTACAGATATTACCACACTTAGTCATCACAACAATGCTATGAGGGAGGTACTATTTTTATACCTATGCTACAGATAGTGAAGCTGAGGCACAGAAATTTTCACTAACTTGTCCAAGGTCACAGAGCAAGCAATGGAGCCAGAATTGGATGCAGCTAGTTCATCTTCTGAGCCTGTGTTCTTTAAGAGTAATTACTTTAACTTTTCTTAGAATGAAAGTGTTTTATAATTGACTAGTTGTTTGTAATTTTTTAAAGTACTTTTTCACTGGTTCTATTTCTAACATACGCTTTTCTTGGTTTAGTTATCTTGATGATCTTTACTACCTTCATGATAGTAAACATATCTGGAGTGGATTCGTGAGGCTGAATTTTACATTGTGTGTAAAATACCTGGCCCAGTATCCTGACATAGAAACACTGAATAATTATAGTACTTTCTGTTTACTCCCTCTTATTTGCATATTAAATATTTATTGCACTAGGTACCTAGAAAATAGCTGTATTAAGTCTGTTCTCACACTGCTATAAAGGACTGCTCGAGACTGGGTAATTCATAAAGGAGAGAGGTTTAATTGACTCAGTCCTGCATAATGGGGAGGCCTCTGGAAACTTACAATCATGGCAGAAAGGGGAGCAAACATGTCCTTCTTCACATGATGGCAGGAAGGAGAAATGTCCAGCAAAAGAGGGGAAATCCCACTGTAAAACCATCAGATCTCATGAGAACTCACTCACCATCACAAGAACAGCAGCATGGTGGTAACTTCCCACATGATTCAATTACCTCCCATTAGGGCCCTCTCATGGCATGTGGGTATTATAGGAACTACAACCCAAGAAGAGCTTCATGTGGGGACACAACCAAACCATATCATTCTGCCCTTGGCCCCTCCCAAATCTCATGTCCTCACATTTCAAAACAGCGTCATGCCTTCCCAACAGTCCCCCAAAGTCTTAACTCATTCCAACATTAGCCCAAAAGTCCAAGTCCAAAGTCTCATCTGAGAAAAGGCAAGACCCTTCCACCTATTAGCCTGTAAAATCAAAAGCAAGTTAGTTACTTCCTAGATACAATGAGAGTGCAGGCACTGAGTAAATACACCGGTTTTAAATGGGAGAAATTGGCCAAAACAAAGGGGCTACAGGCCCTGAGGAAGTCTGAAATCTAGTGGGGCAGTAAAATCTTAAAGCTCCAAAATGATATCCTTTGACTCCGTGTCTCACATCCAGGTCATGCTGATCCATGGCCTTGGGCAGCTCTGCCCTGTGGCTTTGCAGGGCACAGCCCCACTCTCATCTGTCTTCATGGGCTGGTGTTAAGTATCTGCAGCTTTTCTGGGTGCACAGTGCAAGCTGTTGGTGGATCTATTATTCTGGGGTCTGGAGGATGGTGGCCCGCTTCTCACAGCTCCACCAGGCAGTGCCCCAGGGGGGACCCTGTGTGGGGGCTTCAACCCCACTTTCCCATTCTGCATTTCCCTAGCAAAAGTTCTCCATGAGGTCTCTACCCCTGCAGCAAACTTCTGCTTGGACATTCAGGCATTTCCATACATCCTCTGAAACCTAGGTAGAGGTTCCCAAACCTCAATTCTTGACTTCTGTGTACCCATAGGCTCAACAAAATGTGAAAGCTGCCAAACCTTGGGACTTGTACCCTCTGAAGTGATGGTCCGAGCTGTACCTTGGCCCCCTTTAGCTACAGCTGGGACATAGGGCACCAAGTCCTGAGACTGCACAAAGCAACAAGGCCCTGGGCTTGGTCCACAAAACCATTTTTCCTCCTAGGCCTCTGGGCCTGTGATGGGAGGGGCTGCTGTGAATACCTCTGCCATGTCCTGGAGACATTTTGCCCATTGTCTTAGTAATTAACATTTGGCTCCTTGTTACTTACGCAAATTTCTGCAGCCAACTTGAATTTCTCCTTAGAAAGTGGGTTTTTCTTTTCCATCACATCATCAGGCTGCCAATTGCCAAAATTTTATGCTCTGCTTCCCTCCAATTCCAAATGATATCTTTGTGAATACATAAAATTGAATGCTTTTAAGAGCACCAAAGTCACCTTTTGAACTCTGCTGCTTAGAAATTTCTTCTGCCAGATACCCTAAATAGTCTCTCTCAAGCTCATAGTTCCACAGATCTCCAGGGTAGGGGCAAAATGCCACCAGTCTCTTTGCTAAAACATAGCAAGGGTCCCCTTTTTTCCAGTTCCCAACAAGTTCTTCAACTCTATCTAAGATCACCTCAGCCTGGGCTTCATTGTCTATATCACTATTAGCATTTTGGTCAAAGCCATTCAACAAGTCTCTAGGAAGTTCCAAGCTTTCCCACATTTTTCTATCTTCTGAGCTCTCCAAATTGTTTGAAACTCTGCCTGTTACTCAGTTCCAAAGTTGCTTCCACATTTTCAGGTATCTTTACAGCAGCACCCTACTCCTGGTGCCAATTTACTCTATTAGTCTATTCTCATGCTGCTATAAAGGACTGCTCAAGACTGGGTAATTTGTAAGGGAAAGAGGTTGAATTGACTCCTAGTTTTGCTGGGGAGGCCTCAGGAAACTTACAATCATGGTGGAAGGAGAAGCAAACATGTCCTTCTTCACACGATAACAGGAAGGAGGAATGACGAGCAAAAGGGAAAAAAGCCCCTTATAAAACCATCAGATCTTGTGAGAATTCACTATCACAAGAACAGCATCATGGGGGTAACCAATCCCATGATTCAATTACCTCCTATGGGGTTCCTCCATGACATGTGGGGATTATGGGAACTACAATTGAAGATGAGATTTTGGTGGGGACACAGCCAAACCATATCAATAATAAATAAATGCTAGTCCTTATTAAAATAAGTTAAGTAAATTGATGAAATTTTAGACCTGAATTGAAGCTTCATGATTCTGTGTAATATACACATATTTCCTAGATGACATAACCTTTTCACCATTATTCACCAAGTGAACTTCATTAAGTTTCCACTTCAAAATCCTTTCTCTGTGAAGCCTTTGATAGTTGCCACCCATGACTGTTAGATGTTCCATTTTCTGAGCTTCCACAAATCTTTTCCATTGATCTCACTATAGCATGTATTATCATAATGATTATGACTGAAATGAAAGGAAAATAAAAATCTCAAGACCCCAAACTCACTATGGCAAGGGGAAAAGTCAAGCTTGGGAATTGTGTCACACAAAGTGCCTTTCATTTTGTTCCTGAATAGATAGCTGCAAAGATAGAAGGCTACATACTTCCCTGGGGGTCTTCTTCACAATTTGCTCATAAAGAAATTCATTGTCAGTCTCAAGATCTTTACTCTAAAACTTAGTTCTGTTGAATTTCACCCTGACAATGTAAATTAACAGCTTATCTTTACAGGGACAAGACAAAGACAGGACTAGGAATCATCCCTCTGCTCACATGAGACAAATGCATAGTTAGCTGCTTCCTCTACTCTATGTTCATTTTCTCTTATATAAAAATTCAGACTTGCTAAATGCCAGATGAATGCATAATTGACAAATCCTCTACACTCTCCTTTCACATGTAAAATGTGGATTCAGTGAACACTGATCAAAGTCTCAAATTAATGCAACCATTTGCATTTTATCTACCTTTTATCTATCTTCCCTTGTTTTTTCTTTCCTCTTTCCCCTACAGCCCACTCTTTCTCCTTTAAATATTGAAGTCTTCAAAACACTCTTTAGGAAGATCACAATGTTCCTTTTTGGACACATTCTCAATCTTGGCAAAATAAACCTCTAAAATAATTATGACTCCCCTCAGTCATTTTCCTTGATTTATACTCTTTTGGCTTTGTACCTCCTGGAATGTAGGAATTCTGTCTCTCATCCTTGGTAATCTACCATTCACCTTCTTTACTGCACAAATATTAGTCAATAAACATTTGATATATAAATGAATGAATGCATATGCAAAAATAAATGAGTTCAAAATAAAAGCCATCATGGATGCCATTCAAAAGCTTTTAATCATTAAAGTATAGATTCTAAGTTGGTTTTACCATTAAACTATTTAACTCTTATGATATGAAGCCTGGAATGACTTGGTGTTTGTTTCTTCATAGAAGGAACAATAAGTTGGGTGATTATCTTCATCACAATTATTTCTCTAACTATAACCCGGATTTCTCAGTGTCTCCTGCTTGATCATCTTTCTGCTACCAACAACTAAATTTGATTTATCCGAGACTCAGTCCTCACGCTAAGTCTTCTCCAGTTCCATGGCCTTATTTTATTTTTGAGACTGGGTCTCACTCTGTTGCCCAGGCTGAATTGCAGTGGTGCAATCATGGCTTACTGCAGCATTAACCTGGGTTCAAGCAATCCTCCCACCCCAGACTCATGAGTAGCTGGGACTACAGGTGTGAGCCAACATGCTGAGCAAATTGTTTTTTAATTTTTAGAAGAAATGAGGTCTCACTATGTTGTTCAGGCTGGACTCAAACTCCTGGGTTCAAGTGATTCACCCTCCTTGGCCTCCCAAAGTGCTGGGTTTACAGGAGTGAGCCACAGCTCCTGGCCTTCTATGGTTTTAAATACCATGTGTACATTGACAACTCTTAATGCATAGTTTTTGTCTGGGCCTTTCCTCTGAATACCAAAGCATATCTATAGCTGCAACTCAGCATCTCTATTTGGATGCCTAGTGGTTATATCAATCTTAATATTTCCAGTGCTAAGCTCTTGATGAAATGTGCCTTGTTCACCATCCATTACCCTTTCCCACAGCCATCTGACACCAAATTCCTTCCCCACTTAGTAAGTGGCACCTCTACTCATTCAATAGCTTAGGCCAAACATAGAAAATTGTTCTTGACTTTTTTTCCCCATCCCCAGGTTCTGATGAAGAAATTCTCTTCCATATACCTTCAAAATACATACCACCATCCAAAAGCCACCATCTTCAGTGCTACCACACCAGTCCAAGTCACCATATTCTTATACCCCTGTGTCTCAGTTCATTTTATGTTGCTATAATGTAATGCCCGAGGCTGGGTAATTTTTTTCTTAAAAAGGTTCATTTGGCTTAAGATTCTGATGGCTGGAAATTCAAGATTAGGCATCTATATCGGATGAGGTCCTCTGGCTGTGTCCACTCATGGCAGAAGGCTAATGGAAGCTGGAAGATCACATGGTGAAAGTGGAAGCAGGACAGAGAGGGAGGAAGTGTCAGGCTCTTTTTAACAACCAGCTCTCCGGGAAACTAATAAAGTGAGAACTCACTCAACTCCATGGGAGGGTATTAATCTATGAATGAGGGATCTGCCTGCATGACCCAAACCCCTCTTATGAGGCTCCACCTCCTGCATTAGGGATCAAATTTCAATATGAGGTTGGTGCTGACAGATATCTAAACCATAGCACTGGGTCATCCCTTTAACTAGACTTCCTGTTGCTTCTATTGACCTTTTGAAAATGTCAGTCAAGAATGTCACTTTCCAGCTCAAACTTGGACCTAACTCCTTCCCTATGTGGCTTACATGATCTGAATCTTGCCTCTTTATGACTTCATTGCTACTCCCACCTTTGCCCACTCTGCTATAGCCACATGGGTCTTCTTGATTTTGCTCAAACATGACATTTGTTTATTTTGCATAGGTTTTCTCATTTTATTTCTTTCACCTTGATATTCACAGGGCTATTTTTCTCATTCCACTCCTTTCTATGCTCAAATATCCTTGCTTTAGAGAAATTATCACGAATTACTCTCTCTCCAAGGCCCTAAGTTCCCCATTCCATCATTTTCAAGTTTTCGCCTTAGCACTAATCACCACTGAAGATGACTTTGTATATTTATTTTTATATTATCTGTGTTCTACACCAGAATGTAAGCCTTCCAAGGTCAGGGTTTTCACTTACGTCCATGTGAAGAAACCACCAAACAATCTCTGTGTGAACAATAAAGCTTTTTAATCACCTGGGTGCAGGTGGGCTGAGTCTGAAAAGAGTCAGCGAAGGGAGATAGAGGTGGGACATTTTATAGGATTTGGGTAGGTAAAGGAAAATTAGTCAAAGGGAGCTGTTCTTTGGCAGGCAGGGACAGGGGTCACAAGGTGCTCAGTGGGGGAGCTTTTGAGCCAGGATGAGCCAGGAGAAGGAATTTCACAAGGTAATGTCATCAGTTAAGGCAGGAACAGGCCATTTTCACTTCTTTTGTGATTCTTCAGTTACTTCAGGCCATCTGTATGTATACGTGCAGGTCACAGGGGATATGATGGCTTAGCTTGGGCTCAGAGGCCTGACATTCCTGTCTTCTTATATTAATAAGAAAAATAAAACAAAACAGTGGTAAAGTGTTGGGGCGGCAAAAATTTTTTGGGGTGGTATGGAGAGATAATGGACGATGTTTCTCAGGGCTGCTTCGAGCAGTATTAGGGGTGGCATGGGAATCTAGAGTGGGAGACATTAAACTGAAGGAAGATTTTGTGGTAAGGAGTGATATTGTGGGGTTGTTAGAAGAAACATTAGTCATATAGAATTATTGGTGATGGCCTGGATACAGTTTCATATGAATTGAGAAACTAAATGGAAGACACCAGGTCCAAATAAGAGAAGGAGAAAAACAGGTATTAAATGACTAAGAATTGGGAGGAACCAGGACTTCCAATTAGAGAGTGTTCAAGGGGGTTCAGTATAGCCCTGCCAGCAAAGATTATTTATTTACTTTAAGAGTTAAGAGTGGTGGTTTGCGGATAGCACCACGAGATATCAGCTGTGATGGTTTGAAGAAACAGTGTAAACTGGCAGTGTAAACAATAGTAGGGCATTTATGAGTAGTTGAGAATGGTGAATAGGAGTATGACTAGACAGAAGATAGTAGGGATGACAAGTTTTTGGGGCACAGTCCAAGTTGGGCTGGTGTCCTGAATGAGACTGGGGCCTAATAAAAGGAGCGTCCATACAGAAGCTCAAATGGGCTGTACTCTGTATCATTCCAAGGACAGGCTGGAATTCTGAGAAGGGAAAGTGGTAAAAGTATTGTCCAGTCCTTTTAAAGTTGGTGGCTGAGCTTGGTGAGGTGTGTTTTTAAAAGACCATTAGTCCATTCTACCTTTCCTGAAGATTGAGGATGGTAAGGGATATAAAAGTTTCACTGAACACCAAGAGCCTGAAAAACTGCTTGAGTGATTTGACTAATAAAGACTGGTCTGTTATTGGACTGTATAGAGGTGGGAAGGCCAAACCAAGGAATTATGTCTGACAGAAGGGAAGAAATTACCACAGTGGCCTTCTTAGACCCTGTAGGAAAGGCCTCTACCCATCCAGTGAAAGTGTCTACCCAGACCAAGAGGTATTTTAGTTTCCTGACTTGGGGCATGTGAGTAAAGTCAATTTGCCAGTCCTGGGCAGGGGCAGATCCCCGAGCTTGATATGTAGGGAAGGGAGGGGGCCTGAACAATCCGAGGGGTAGTAGAATAGCAGATGGAACACTGAGAAGTGATTTCCTTGAGGATAGATTTCCATGATGGAAAGGAAATGAGAGGTTCTAAGAGGTGGGCTAGCGGCTTGTAACCTACATGGAAGAGATTATGAAATGATGACAGAATAGAATGGGCCTGTGAGGCTGGAAAGAGATATCTTCCTTGGTCCAAGAACCATTTGCCTTGTGTGGGAAGAGACTGATAGGTGGAAGTTTCAGTGGGGAAGTAGGTGGGATTAACCAGATGGGAAGGAGAAAAACTGCCATGAGGGATAGAAGTTGGAAAACTAGCTGCTTTTTAAGCTACCTTATCAGCATAAGCATTGTCCTAAGCGATGGGATCTGATGCCTTTTGATGGCTGCTTTTTTAGCTACCTTATCAGTATAAGCGTTGTCCTGAGTGATGGGATCTGATGCCTTTTGATGGCCCTTTCAGTTAATGACTCCAGCTTCCTTTGGAAGAGCTTTTATTAAAGAGGGATTAATGATGGAGGACCCTTGCATAGTGAGGAAATTTCTTTTGCTCATATAACAGCATGGTGGTGCAGGATATGGAAGGCATACTTAGAGTCAGTATAAATATTGACATGTAGTCCCTTTGCAAGAGTGAGGGCCCAAGTTAAGGCAATGAGTTCGGCTTGCAGAGAGGTAGTGGAGGGGGGCAGAAAGTATAAGCGTCAGGTGTAAGGAAGAAAATAGATTTTGGAAGTTATGAGAACTGTAGAGAGTGAGTTGCGCATAGTTTGTGATTTTGAGGGCCTCTAAAAGCATTAAAGCAGTAGCAGCCACTGCACGCAGACATGAGGGCTAGACTAAAACAGTAAGGTCAAGTTGTTTGGACAGAAAGGATACAGGGCGCGGTCCTGGCTCTTGTGTAAGAATTCTGACCACACTAACCATGCTTAGAAAGGAAAGGGGTTGTTTCGTAGAAGGGATTGGGGTTTGGGAGATTAGCTGGACACGATCAGCAGGGAGAGCACATGTGTTTTCATGAGAATTATGCCAAGATAGGTAACAGATGAGGAAGAAATTTGGGCTTGACTGAAGTAATGGGGGCTGTCTGTGCAGACTTGAGGCAGTACAGCCCAGGTAATTTGCTGAGCCTGAGCCTGATGGGTGTCAGGGTCAGTCCAAGTGAAAGTGAAGAGAGGCTGGGATGACAGGTGCAAAGGAATAGTAAAGAAAGCATGTTTGAGCTCCAGAACAGAATAATGGGTTGTGGAGGGAGGTATTGAGGATAGGAGAGGATATGCATTTGGCACCATGGGGTGGATAGGTAAAACAATTTGGTTGATAAGGCACAGATCCTGAACTAACCTGTAAGGCTTGTCTGGTTTTAGGATAGGTAAAATGGGGGAATTGTAAGGAGAGTTTACAGGCTTTAAAACACCATGCTGCAACAGGCAAGTGATAACAGGCATTAATCCTTTTAAAGTGTGCTGTGGGATGGGATATTGGCATTGAGCAGGGTAAGGGTGATTAGGTTTTAATGGGATGGTAAGGGGTGCATCATCTGTCACCAAGAAGGGAGTAGTACTTGTGGATTAAGGTGGGGAGATACAAGGAGAGGATGTGAAGGAGGCTTTGAACTGGGGGAAATGGTGGCAATGAGATGTGGCTATAGCCTAGGAATAGTCAGGGAAGCAGATAATTTGGTTAAAATGTCTTGGCCTAATAAGGGAACTGGGCAGTTGGGGATAACTAAAAAAAAAGTGCATAAAAGAATGTTGTCCAAATTGGCACCAGAGTGGGGGAGTTTTAAGGGGTTTTGAAGCTTGGCCATCAATATCCACAACAGTTATGGGGGCAAGGGAAACAGGCCCTTGAAAAGAAGGTAATGTGGAGTAGATAGCCTCCGTATCGATTAAACAGGGGGTGGACTTACCCTCCACTGTAAGAGTTACCCAAAGCTTGGTGCCTGTGATGGTCCAGGAGGCTTCTGAGGTGATCGGACAGCATCAGTCTTCAGCCACTAAGCTGAGAAGATCTGGGAAGGAGTCAGTCAGAGAGCCTTGGGCCAGAGTTCTAGGGGCTCTGGGAGTGGCTGCCAGGCGAGTTGAAAAGCCTGGTTTTCAGTGGGGTCCTGCACAGATGGGACATGGCTTAGGAGGAATCCTGGGCTGCAGACATTCCTTGGCCCAGTGGCCAGATTTCCAGCACTGGTATCAAGCTCCTGGGGGAGGAGGTCCTGGAGGAATGCCTGGCCACTGTGGTTTAGGCGTTTGGAAGTTCTTGTGTGATGGAGATGTGGCTGGGGTTTCTCTCACAGTGGAGGCAAGGAATTGCCACTCAGAAATATGTTGCTATTTGGCTGCCTCTACTCTATTATTGTACACCTTGAAGGAGAGGTTAATTAAGTCCTGTTGTGGGGTTTGAGGACCGGAATTTAATTTTTGGAGTTTTATTTAATGTCAGCAGCTGACTGGGTGATAAAATGCATATTTAGAATGAAACAGCCTTCTAACCCTTCAGGGTCTAGGGCTGTAAAGAGTCTAAGGGTTGCTGCCAAACGGGCCATGAACTGGGCTGGGTTTTTCATATTTGATGAAAAAGAGTCTAAACACTAACTGATTTGGGAGAGGTTGGATAAAGAAAAAGGAGCATTAACCTTGACTATGCCTTTAGCTCCAGCCACCTCTTTAAGAGGAAATTGTTGGGCAGGTGGGGGAGGGCTAGTCACAGAATGAAACTGTAAGCTGGACCAGGTGTGAGAAGGGGAGGTGATAACAGGATTATATGGTGGAGAAGCAGAGGCTGAGGAAAAATTGGGACCTGGCTCAGCCTGGTGAGAAGCAGCCTGGGGAGGAGGGGAGAGGTCAGGTCGGTCCGCAGAAAAAGAAGATTCAAAAGACTCAGTGACACTTGGGGTTCGGACTGAAGGGACAGGTGGGAGGGAAAGAAGCAAGATTTGGGATGAGTTGCATTGGGAACAGAGACTAGGGAGGGACCAATGTGTAAAAGAGTGCCTGGATGTCAGGAACCTCAGACCATTTGCCCATTCTATGACAAGACTTATTTTACGTCTTGTAGAATGAGGAAATCGAAAGTGCTGTTTTCTGGCCATTTAGAGCCATAATTGAGTTTGTATTGGCATTAAGCAGCATTGCAGAAGAAAATAAGGCATTTAGGTTTTAGGTCAGGTGTGAGTTGAAGATGTTTTAAGTTCTTGAGAACACAGGTTAAGGGAGAAGAAGGAGGAATGGAGGGTGGAAGGTTGCCTACAGTGAAGGAGGCACGTCCAGAGAAAAGAGAGGGTAGAGACACGGAGAGAAGGGGTGGGAGGTGCTTGCCCCCCAGGAAAGTGGAGAAGAGGTGGGGACATGGAGAGAAGGGGTGGGGGATGCTTGCCCCCATGAAAGTGGAGAAGGGGTCGGTAGAGACATGGAGAGAAGGGGTGGGGGGGTGCTTTCTCCCCAGGAAAGTGGAGAAGGGGTGGGAGGTGTTTGCCCCCCAGGAAAGTGGAAAAGGAGTAGGAGGAGACATGGAGAGAAAGGGTGGGTGAGCAGCCCTGGGCTGCAATGTGGGTGAGCAGCCAAAGCAGGCATCCCCGCAATTGACTTCCCACAAAGGGAATGTGGGTGAATGACGAAGGTAGGTGATCAGACAACAATGAAATGTGGATGAATAATCAGCCAGGCATCCCCGCATGATTAAACACCAAGGGAAGACTGTCTTCCCGAGTCCATGACTGGCGCTGGAGTTTTGGGTCCACGGATAAAATGCATCTCCTTTGTCCCTACCAGGAAAGGAAAAGAACTGAAATTAAGAGAAGGTAGAGATTGAAGTGTGGTGCCAAGATTGAATGGAGAAAGAGGTTGAGGGATACTGAGAGAGGTTGGAGAAGAGAGTAAAAAGAGTCCATTTACCCGATTTAAAATTGGTGAGCTGTTCCTTGGGCTGGTTAGTCTGAGGACCAGAGGTCATAGGTGGATCTTTTTCATGGAGCAAAGAGCAGGGGGACAAGGGATTGATCTCCCAAGGGAGGTCCCCCGATCCAAGTCACAGCACCAAATTTCACTTGTGTCCATGTGAAGAGACCACCAACCAGGCTTTGTGTGAGCAATAAAGCTTTTTAATCACCTGGGTGCAGGCAGGCTGAGTCTGAAAAAAGAGTCAGCGAAGGGAGATGGGGTGGGGCCGTTTTATAGGATTTGGGTAGGTAAAGGAAAATTAGTCAAAGGGGGTTGTTCTTTGGCAGGCAGGGGCAGGGGTCACAAGGTGCTCAGTGGGGGAGCTTTTGAGCCAGGAGAAGGAATTTCACAAGATAATGTCATCAGTTAAGGCAGGAACAGGCCACTTTCACTTCTTTTGTGATTCTTCAGTTACTTCAGGCCATCTGTATGTATACGTGCAGGTCACAGGGGATATGATGCCTTAGCTTAGGCTCAGAGGCCTAACAAGGGCCTTTGTCTTATTCATTCTTGTATGTATAGCAGCTAGAATACGCAATCAGGATATATTTGTTCACTTGTATGAATTCTTCATAGTATTAGTACAATAATTCAATGTATTTGGCCCATGGTAATTGGATAAATAGTCTATAGGCTATCTATAAGAAAATGCTCCTTGCCAACTTTTGAATATTCTCTAGACTCCTTTCTGATCAGTAATTCTGGTTTCGATCATGGGTTAGCTATCTTCCTGTTTTCTAGTTTCTGGCTCTTTCCTGGCATCTACACCTGTCTGCTTATTAGTCCATGGTATCTCTATAGCTGAATAAAAACTTCCCTGGGGATGTGGCCCCAGACTTCCTACCTAGAGTATTGATTGTTCTCATAAGCAGCCATTGACAAGAATTGCCAGCCATTATGTATAATGTTGAATTGCGAATCCTCTGACATTTGGTATAGAGAATGTCCAATAAATCTTAGTCATTTTTTCCTGAATAATTAAAAAAATGTCTTTCTGGGGGGTGGATATACCTGTAACTCTTTAACTGTTTTGTGCTTATTGCCCATAGCCTTCAGTCACTCCCCTAATCAATCCTTGTATCATTGAGAATAAAATATGGTATTTGCTAGGATCTTTAATCCTAAATGGCATGTGTGTTCTTGAATTAGTCTGCTGCCTTCCACTAGTATTCAGGATGATTGCTTTTATTACTATTTACTACTTATGTGACCTTGGGCAGATTACATAATTGTACTTTTCTCATCTACAAAACAGTGATTAATAATACTTGCCTATCAGAATTATTGTAAAGATTAAATAGAAATTGATACAGATATATATAAATAATATTTATAAAGGTCATGGGTTGTGAAGTCAGAAAGATTGGGGTTTTAATGTAGGCTTTGCCTCTTACTAGCTGTATAATTAGCCAATATTCAATTTTGTAAGGATACTACTGGTCATCCTGTGGATATTTTTAATACTGAATTTAAAAATTTATATATAGTCCCAAGGTAATCACTAAACTTTAGCTTCACCCCATTATGTCCATGTTCTGTTGCTATTTTCATCCTATTTTTCTGAGAGGCCTACCCAGACAACTTGCTAAATCCTTGCCATCCCCCTTCCCAGGTGGTTAGACCTGTTCATGTATCTCCAGCCAACTATTTAGGTCTTCTTAAAATTCAGTTGTCCTGGGGTGCCTCATAGCTTAGCAAGAATTTTCTTTGTCCTTAAATCCTTGCTTTTGACTTCTTTCACAACACTGAACTCACAGGTCATTGTTCACTCAGTTCATTCTGAAGTTAGCTGTATTTCCTGAACTTTGTGATTTTGAATATTCCCCACCTTTCTCCCTAGCCACAGGGAAAACTTCTTTCATAATGCTAGTGAAGTTCAGCATACCTATATGAGGCAGAATAATAGCCAGATAATCCACAAGGAGTTTTTAATTTTGTCTTAACTTATTGTTCCTTTTTGCATTGCCCCATAACATTTTAAAATTATGTCCATATTCATTTGGAAATAGGTTTTTCTCTGGCATGACAAAGAGAACCTATTGGTAAACTTATCACTTTGGGTAAGATAGTTAAGCTAATTATCTGAATAACTGCCTAAATAATTAGAGCTTATTCCTTTGTTTTAAAAATCAAAGATTGCATTAATTGTATACTTCTTTTTACTAGAGCAGGAAGCTAAAGAACTGGCCCCAGAAAACCATTCCCAGGATGCCTACTTTTCACGCTGCGTGTTTTCATGTCAATACCTCTTCCCGTGGCTTTAAGATTGGAACCATTTAAAAAATGTCACTGTCAATTACATGCAAACCTTATTGTGGTTAATCTGTTGAAAAGGAATTGATGACTATAAAATGTGATGTTTATACATGAACATTTTACACAGAAGTCAGAACTCTGAGAATGTATTTACAGCCCTTGAGGATGGGACAATTAAATCAGAGCTTTTGAGGTTTAGAAGTACAGAAAAAAACTTACTTTTTTTCCTGAAGACATTTTCTCCTTTGTTCTTTTTTTCCTCCCTGTATCTATTATATTTGATTAGTTGGTAAACAGTGTTGAGGAAGACATACCTTTAAAAAGTACCCAAAATCTTAAATATATTTCTCAGAATTGTAGACATAACCTTCATTTTATTGTATTTGTACATTTAAATCACCAATCATTTAACTCATAATTCATTCCAATCAATTCTAAAATTAGTTCCCAATTTTATGTTACAGCTTGACAAAAATAAACCTTGAAAGTTAATTGCAAAGAATACCTCAAAGTAATATCGAAATGTGCTCAGGTCCTATAATTTTGAGATTATAATCTCATTGGTACTATTTACCAATAGCAAAACAAGAGTCTAAATCATGTGTAGACTATCACTACCATACTTCAATTTGATACATTCAGAAGACAAACTGTATTATAACCTGAAATAATCAGAGGTTTATTTTTAGTTATAATTATTCTTAAAGCAACAAAATGTTGAAACAACATAAATTAATTTATGTTTCCTTTGTGGAGAGCATTTTAAATATTTAAAAAATGTTATTGAGCAGTGCTTTTAAAATTCTTATGGGAGATATAAATCATATGGTAAACAGGTTTTTTGAGATACTATGGTCATTAAAGAATTGCAAAGATAGTGTCTCCTATCTTACAGAAGAGATAATATATGGAGTAAAATGCATACCTGCCTTAATGAATAAGTTAGTAAATTAGCTTCTTATAATTATCTCCCTAAGAGTCTTTTTCCTTTGACCATTGTTTTTGTAGTACCACTCACTTTCATGAGTAGATTAGGACTTGCTTCCTAAAGACAAGTAGATTAGTTTCCACTTACATCATTCCTTTCATCTGAACATCTTTAAAGTCTGTTTAATTATCCCATTTTACAGATAAAGTATCAGAACTCTGATAGTATCAGAGCTCTGAAAGTTTAAATAACTTGTCCAGGCTGACAGAGATAGTCAGAGACAATCAGCTGGAAATGTGTTGCATTGTCCAAACACAAGATATTGCTATCTTTCTCCATAAGCTTGAATTTCGCGTACTGTACTTACTAGGGCAAGATGACCTATTGTGCTTGATAAACTGCAGTGTATATATAATCAGTATTCATTCACAAGAACTATCTGGTTGTCGGTGGAATGCTGTTCTGTTTATAGCTACCAAAACCACAGCTGTAACATGTGTGAAATAATTAAACTTCAATCAAGCTATACCTCAGAGCACTCCAGATCCAGTATCATTTAGATGGACACAGAGGTAGAAAATAAACGTAGTTTTTGGGACTGAAATGTCCCCACTATGCATCCTGGAAATGTTTTGTATCTTAAATCAATTAAAGTGGACTGACAACCTGATTGGCAACTGTGTTTCTCTTTCTTCTCTTAGGAGAATTCTCTATATGCTCGTATTACCTGAATTGTTCTTTGGTGGCAATTTACCCTGGCCTTTGGTGTGAAGACAAAATTCTTGATCAAATTTATTTTGAAATCTTCAAATATTAATTTTAAAGGGCAAGAATGACATGATTATGTGAAAAAATAGTAACGAAATTGAGGCCACCTATAAATACCTGGTAATTTTTGGTGATACAACTATAAAATATTAAATGATTTCCAGTTGCAGTGATAATCTCTTAAGTTCTATGCCTCATCCCATTTCTTTGTGTTTTGTATTTCTTGGGTGTAGGGAGAGGTGGTTACCGTGTTATGTAATTCTACTGTCTTTTTTAATTCCTACATACCCTTTGATAACTGCTATGTGATGCTGGGGCTGAGAACTTGCAAACTCTATTTCCCATGATTCTTCGGTTCTTTTAAGAGACAGCAGATATGAGAAGCACAAAGAAGGGAGAAGCCATCCTCTTTTCTATTTCTCTTTATCTCTCTCCCTTTCATTCTCTCTCATTCTGGTAGTGTTGTTGGAAGTGGCTCAATTACTTCTATGATCCTAATTTTCGAGAGAGTCTCCTCCTCCCTGGTCCCTTGCTGAATGGGCTCTTGTACTAAGTGGCCATGATGACAGTAATTCAAGTTATCCATAGGGCCAAAACTGTAGACTTTCCTTCACTATGTTGATGTGGTTACTGTTTTTGTTTAGGGACCAACTTGTCCAAAATCAAAGGCCAGAAATGAATTGCTAAATAGCCCTGATCCCAGGGGAATCAGTTTGCCCGGTGCAATTATTTCAGTTAGCCCTCTTTCATCATGGAAATGACTTGAATAAAAACCTGTTCTGGATGTGGACTTGTTTTTGCTGTCCACAATCCTGCTGCCATCACCATCATCCATTGATTATTGGAATGCCTTTTTCAAAATTGCTATATCCCATGAAATAATGCTTTAGATCAAGGAATTTGTTTTACATCAAAGGAATTACAGCAGTACGACATGGATAAAAGGAGAATGGACAGGCAAGAAAAAAAATTCAAAAGAAGTTACTATATATTCAAAAATTGTTCTATCGAAATAAAGAAAAAAATGTCCATAACTATTACAGTCCTCATTTATGGTACAGTCACACATTGCTTATAGTCATGGGGACAAGTTCTGAGAAATGTGTCACTGGGCAATTTTGTCATTCTGCAAACATCACAGAGTGTACTTACACAAACTTAGATGGTACAGCGTACTACACACCTAGGCTATATGGTATACTCCATTGCTCTGTGTGAGTCAGTGAGTGAGTGGTGAGTGAGTATGAAGGCCTGGGACATTACCGTATAGTGCTGTAGGCTTTATAAACACTGTGCACTCAGTCTACACTCAATTTATTTTATTTTTCTTCAATAAATTAACCTTAGCTTATTGTAACTTCTTTATAAACTTTTTAATATAAAAAATTGACTCTTTGTAATAACACTTGGCTTAAAATATAAACATATTGTACAGCTATATAAAGATATGTTCTATCATTATATCCTTATTCTATAAACTTTTCCTTATTTTAAAAAATTTTTATTCTTTAATTTTTTTGACTTTTTAAAATTTTATGTTAAAAACTAAGACACAAACACACACATTAGACTAGCCCTACACAGGGTCAGAATTATTGATATCGGTCTTCCACCTCCACACCTTGTCCCACTAGAAGGTCTTTAGGGGCAATAACATGCATGAGGCTGCCATCTCCTGTGGTAACAATGCATTCTTCTGGATGTTTCCAGAAGGACCTGACTGAGGATGTTTTACAGTTAAATTTTTTAAGTGTACATAAGTAGGACTACACACTAAAGATAAAAAGTATGGTGCAGTAAATACATAGGCCAATAACATAGTTGTTTATTGTAATTATCAAGTATTAGGCACTGTATATAATTATATGTGCTGGACTTTTGTATGACTGGAAGCACAGTAGGTTAATTTACACTAGCATCATCACAAACATGTGAGTAATGCATTGCACTATCATTTGATTATGGCTACAATGTCATTAAATAATAGGAATTTTTCAGCTTCATTATCCTTTTATGGAACCACTGTGTGGTCCATCATGAAATGTCCTGAAATGTTATTAGGCAGCATATTACTGAAGTTATGATCTTCCTTCTTCTACTCCACATTCCCTTTGACTTTAGCAAGTACCTCTCAGTTGGTCATGGTTGCTTGTCTATTGGGTGACTCAAAACTTCAATCTTAAAAGAGTCCATATACCTATATCATGTGGCTGCAGTTTCATTAATTTTTATCATGGGACATTGGAGTACTTAGAGGTACCCTAGATGATTTCCTGCATTCAGACTTTCTCCTCTATTCCTTCATTAGATAGAAGCAATGCAATTTTCTGTTAATAATCAGAATCCATTGCCAGGCGTAGTATACTAACACCCTTTTTGCCCTTGGCTCGCTGACATCAGAAGCCTAAAATGGCCAATTTAATAGGCCTATTGTGTTTCCTGGTGGAAGCATGTTTCTTTGGGAAACTAACATCTCTAAACCAAACAAGAGCTGTCAGTTGCAAGAATGAGAAGGTTAAAATTTACTAATGGATAGTTCAGACTAATAGCAAAAAGAGTTACTTCTATTTCTACTTTGATTCCCAGCCCAGTGAAACTTAGATATTAGAGAAATAGAAACCTTATGTATAACTTAGAATATATACCACATCCTGGAGGGCATTACTCCAAATCTGCAAGGTGTTGTCATGCATTTGGTGCTGTAACTAATACGTCAAGTGGCCAATCCATTATTCTGTCAGGCTAGCTGCTTCAGGGTGATTGGCAACATGGCAAGACCAGTAAATTCCATGAACATGAGCCCATTTCCACAATTCAATTGCTATAAAAATGAGTTTCCTGTTGAGAAACAATGACAGGTGAAATAGTCAGATGGTGAATAAAGCATTCTATAAGTCCACAGTGGTGGTTTTGGCAAAAGCATTAAGGCAAGGAAGGTAAATCTATATTGAGAGTAAATATCTATTCCAGGGAAACTTACTCAAGCTCTGTTGCGTGTATGACGGAAATGGTGAAATGTAACCAGCCCGCCACTAGGTAAGTCGCACGGGAATTTCTACCAGATAGGGAATGCTACTATATATGGGGTCTCAGTTTTGGTCTCTGCAATAGGCCAGGTAGACACTTAGCAGTGGACATAGCAAAATTGGACTTGATAAGTGGAAGCCTGTGTTTCTGAGATATGTGTAGCCTCCATCCTTGTTACCATGGTACTTTGTTTATAGTCCTATTGGGCAAGAACAAGGGTGGTTAAGGAAGAAGTGTGACTAATACTCGAATGGGTTTAGTTGAATATTAAGACTTTCCTCTGCTATGGTGCTTTTTGGTGAGCCTTCATGTGGGACATAAATATCTTTATACTCTCTAACCAATCAGAGAAATCCACGTTTATGTTTTTCCCACAGGATTTCTTGCCACCAATTTTTCAGTTGTGTCTCTTTCAAGTTCCTGACCACCCAACCACCATTACTCATGAATTGATGCAGATACATACTTCTTGACATCTCTGCTTTCTAGCATAATTAACAGCCAGGCACACTAATTGAAGTTCTGCTGACTGGCAGATTTTCTTTCACCACTCTCCTTCAAATTGATGATGGCATGCTTGCCCAAATTGCTGGTTGGGTGAGACAACACTACATTTATAATGGGGATCTCAGATTACACTGTAATATAGTGTGCCATGGCTAAAAGTTGAGCCATGGCTAAAAGTTGTGCCATGGCTAAAAGTTGAGTATCTGTTAGGTCTCAATAGGAAACCAGAAGCTGTTTCTCAAAGGAGAATAAGTGTTTTCCAGAGCATACTTTTGTGCCAAAATTCTAAATCTGTGAATTGTATAAGGGCATACCACAGTATTGCTGTCTGCCATAGTCACTTAATATACCATCAGATCTGCCAGCTAATATGTGAGATTAAGAGGCATTTAATGCACCCATATGTTCACTGCAGTGCTATTCACAATAGCAAAAACATGGAATCAACCTAGTTGCCCATCAGCAATGGATTGGACAAAGAAAATGCACTACATATACACCATAGAATACTATGCAGCCATAAAAAAGAACAAAAGCATGCCCTTTGCAGCAACATGGATGCAGCTGGATACCATTATCCTAAGCAAACTAACATAGAAACAGAAAACCAAATACAGAAAACATGTTCTCTCTTATAAGTGGGAGCTAGACATTTGGTACACATGGACATAAAGATTGGAACAGGCTACACTGGGGACTACCATAGTAGGAGAGAGTGAGCCAGTCAAGGGCTGAAAAATTACTTCTTGGGTGCTATGTTCACTACTTGGGAAATGGGTTCAATCTTACCCCAAACATCAGCATCACACAATATATCTTTATAACAAACCTGTATATGTACACCCTGATTCTAAAATAAAAGTTGAAAAAGAAAAAAAAAATAGGCATGTAAAAGCAAGCCACATGGAGAGAGATACATATGGGGAGAGAGAGAGACAGAGACAGAGAGACAAAGAGAGAGAGAGAGAGATACTGAGAGAGAGAAAGAGGCCAGTCTTCCATCCATTCTCACCAAAGCACCAGACCTGTAGTGAAGCCACCATCTTGGATGTTTTATCCTCCACCTCTGTCTGACTGTAACCTCATGAGTGATGAAAACCCACACCAGGTGGAGCCTAAGAACTGCCCAGAGGAGTGCTGCCTGAATTCCTGACCCACAGAATTGTAAGAAAATCAGGATTGCTATTTTAAGCTAATAAGTGTGAAAATTTATTAAGTTGCTTTTTGGTGTGTTGGTGGGTCCCATATAAGAAGCCCTCAAACAATTTTTTTACTCATGATATCAACAAAATCCTGGCTTTTCTATTTAGTCTTACTTTCAGATCATCTCACTCATTGTGAGAATATGTCAGACTGTCA
The DNA here is from genome assembly GCF_028885625.2 of Pongo pygmaeus. Taxonomy (NCBI): domain Eukaryota; kingdom Metazoa; phylum Chordata; class Mammalia; order Primates; family Hominidae; genus Pongo; species Pongo pygmaeus. Next base: position 147,762,227 of record NC_072373.2, on the reverse strand, counting down.
GCTAGTATTTCTCTCAGAATATATGCTCCTCCTCATATCTAGTTTTGAATAACTTAATAAGGTGGCAAAGTGTAGTCTGTTAGCTAATCATATAAACATTGACTGAATTGATAGTAAAAAACATCTCCAAAGTATTATTTGTTTTTGGTTTAAATAAAGCAAGTATGGTAATATAATGATTCAAAATTCAATTCATAACTTCTTAAGTACATAGAAAAAAAAATCACTCCAATTCCCCTTGCTTTAATACATGTTTTCAGCAGAAAGTTTACAGGGATCTTTATTTCCTCATCTTTATGCAGGCATAGAATGTTTTCAACCCAATCAAGTGTCCTAAGTATTCTAAGCATACACTACTTATTTGTATAAAAGTGGCTAAAAGACACTTCAGCTAGGCAGAGCTGCACAGTCAATAAAACTAATTTTAACAAAAACATTATTATAAGAACATGGCTTGTTCAGGTGAAAATTAATAGAAAGGTAATTTCTTTTCATTCAAGGTACATAAGCTTTACTCATTTTGCTGGACTGCATCTAGATACAGTTTATATTTATTTGAAAATAAGAAAAAATAATTCTATAGTGGTTTTTGGTGTAAAATTATTCATGCTTATCATTATTAATAAAAATGAATTTTAAAAGAAATGAAAAACCACCTAGATTCTCTTCATAGAGAGGTAGCTACTATTAATATTTTTATAAACCTCCATTTCTACATCTATCTCGGTGTACAAGGAATGCTTATGTGTTCCCCGCACCCTGCAATTTATATGCTATAGATGCTGCTCCATTAACTGCTGTTCTTGCATGGACATTTATTGAGAATTAGTTCCTTACCACAGCCAGGTAGATTTACTGTGTCACTCTGCAATCCATGCTTAACTTCTAAGGAAATGCTTGCTCTCCTCCCCTTAGTCAATAGCTAAAACCTACTTCAGGGTCCCCACTTCTGAACTTAATTATATCAACCCCTTCAACTGTTCTTCATTTCTGTTGTATGTCTTTTTCCTTTGTATTCGGATTATGTAACTACTATGACCTTACTTATTGTATTAGTCTAGAAGCTCTACTAATAAGTTAGGCTCTAGCTTATTAAAAGAAACTAATAAAGAATTAGTTGATTATTAAAAAAGATATATTTTTATTTTATTTGATGAATAGTATTCTGTTGATTAGATATGCCATATTGTGCTTGTTGATTCCTCAGTGATGTTTAGGATGTTCTCAAATTTTTACTATTATAAAATCTATTTTGTGAACATTGATACTAACACACAAAACGTGTGTATAGATATACAGAGATATACCTTCATTTTGTTCAATCATCATCTCAGGATATAATTCAAGAAAAGGTATAGGTGGTTTATATACATTTAAATATTGATACGTGTTACCACATTCTTTATCAAAAGCTTCTGCCAATTTATGTTCCATGGCATTTTTATGAGAGTGGTGGTTCTTTTTAGAGTAGGACATTTATTTAAATTAGAAGGATACTAAAATGGAAAGTTTTTCAGTCCTCTTAAGAACTGAATTGTTTATTCATCTTTCTTCTTTTTTTAAATAAAGAATTATTTTAAACATGGTTTTGATAGGTGGCTATAACTGGGGTAGATTCAGTATGTTTTTGACAGTGTCTTTTTTATAGTTTTTTATTCGTTGGCACTCAATAGGGATTAACAAAACTTTAAAATATATAATTGCTAATTTTCTTTTCTTGAAGAAAAAATTATACTCTGATTTCCTGGTAAATACCTGAAGCTTATCCTTCTATTCCACATCATTTAGTTATACTCAGAGGCACTCTTTTACATAGATGTGATGGAATTGGACTTCTAAGTCAGCAGTAGGCAACTTTTGAGATAAATTTCTTTTCCTAGAGATGAAACCTGAAAAAAAATGCCTATAATTGTGAAGGTGTATACATACTATTGAGGAAAACACATATGTAGAGAGAGTAGAAATGTGAGAAAGAAGCAGCCCCAAAGTGTCAAGAGTGAGTAATAAGAAAGAATTAAAGGAAAAAGTCCCTTTCAAACTAATACACAATGTTTGCACAATAAAATAGCGAATTTACTTGAAGTCGTAATGACGGAAGTGAACATGTTTTCTTGGACAAAGATTATCAAGATTATCTGTTTCTCTAATATATTCATTCCTGACCAAGCTGCTGAAGATACTTGACCAACTCCTATCATTACAATCTCTGTGTTTTCTTTCTTCCTCTCACAATTTTGCAGAACAAAATAATATTTCCAAACCACCAAATTGCTGGTTAGATGAGACAACACTGAGTTTATGATAGGGAACTCAGATTATATTGTAACTTATAGTCCCATGGCTAAACATTGAATTTCTACTAGGTCTCAGTAGAAAACCAGAAGCTATTTCTTAAAGGAGAAAAACCGTCTTACAGAAGATATATTTGCTTCAAAATCTTAATATATGAACTGTAATTCATCTATAGGGGCATGCAAAAGGTTTGACATAGTATTGGTATCTGCCATAGTCACTTAGTACATCAGAATTGCTGGATAATGTGTGAAATTAAGAGGTATTTTAAAAAGCCCCAGCCAGAAGCCTGTCACTTAAAAGAGAATATTCACTACTTTTAGTTTAAAGATCCTTGTTTTTATGGGAATACTCTATATTGGTTAAAAAACTATGGTTCCTGTTTTGTGACAGTTTTGACAGATTTTCAAAATTTTACCTCCTTGACCTCTTCTTACTTATGCTCTATCCCCTGAAAACTCAAATATCTTTCTTCATCTCCAAAAGACAATCCTGAGACCAGTGCTTGGGTGGTGAGATAATTTGTTGCTTCTACAATCACTACCTCAGGAAATTACCTTTGTTTAGTTTGATTTTACATTTTCTGGAAGGGAATCACATCAGATGGTATACATTTTGAAATACTCAAGGATAGAAAATTGGAGTATTTGGTTGAGGAAGCAGAGAAAAATAGTCAGGAGGCAAGGCAAATTTGTCTGGTACTGCATGGCTTCCTGTGTCTGCTTCTCCCTGCTCATCATTCTCTGTTCATTTTCTTTTTGGTAACTTGGCTTCTTCTTCTTTATTTACTGTCTCAGTTCTCCCTCCCTCGACTGTATTTGCATCTCCAGTTTTGAAGTTATGTGACCTCTCAGCTCCAGAGCTTGTAACAACACGCTGAATACAGTCAGTATCTGGAACTCTACATCCATTTTTCTCAGGAGAGGAATCTGACTGGGCTGACTTCCAAAGTAGAGACAGGTTGGTCTCTACTTTTCAAGCAGAGACAGGTTGGTCATCAGTCAATGTAGTAGAAAGAGTTCTAGTTTGGGCATGGAAGATGAACCAGATGACCTCCAATTCCTTTCAGCTCTAGGATTCAAGTAGTATATCTTTGTTTAAAACTCTCTCCCTAGAAAATATCTTCCAAAATAAACATCTACATCATTACTCTTACTTCAATCTCTGTCAGAAGATTTGCTACTGTCATTACTGAAAAATGATGTGGAACATTCCAGCAATTTCAATTCCTCAAAATGCCGGATGTTATATTATTAATCATATATATATAAATATACATGTATTTACATATGTGCAGTATGAGATATGTATGTTCAATGGTGCTAGATAAATTCTTTCAGAGAACAAGCTTTTTAGTGGGAGCATTTCCATGATAAATTAGTTAAATCCTACATGTAATCCACAGCTATACTCTAGGAAACCTAGCAGTCAGTCTTTATGTGACTACTATCATGAATTTGAGCTAGGTGCTTAATACATCTGGGTAACATTTCTAAGGAAACCATTCCCTTGGTATCTTTGTGTATTCATGAAGCTTTGTTTTGTTTTTTGGCTGACTTTAAGATGCTATGTATTTAAGATAGGATTAACATAAAATGTTATTATTTTAAAATCCCAAAGAGAACAAAACCTAAAATTACCTTCATTTTCAATTAACTCCCCTTTAAAATGTGTATCAGTGTAAAAGTTTAGGCAAAGATTGAATGAGACTGCTTCTGTGTGTCAAACTTCTGTTCTTTCAGCCACAATCAGAACACACTGATTAGACTTGATCTGTTTTGTTTCAGAGAAAAGCAATTAGAGTATTTTTACTTCACTCTGTCTCTAGGGGTAAAAGGATGATGTCAAGCAGCATGCTGTTTTCTCTGGGGGAAAAACTTGCACCTTCGTCTGAGTCTCCCTTTCTCTTTCTAATCCAACTTTGAAAACTGCCCCTGTGAAGCAATAAAAAGAAGTTTCAAAAAGTTGTTATGCCTCTTTTTCCCTTTTTTCCCGTTTAGGGATAATTCACAAACAATAAAATGCAGTGACCTTAGAAATTCATGTTGAAGTTCAGGTAGACACATTTTGACAATTGTACATTCCTTTGTAACTGGCACCCCAAATGAGATATATAACACTTCCTTCACTCCAGAAAGTTTCTTCATGACTTTTCTAGTGAATTAACTCTTGTTGCTCCTCCAATACAATCCATTTTGATGTAGATTATGTAGATTAGTTTTGCCTATTCCTGGACTTTGTATAAGTTTGATAATTCAGACTGTGTCCTCCCTCCCTCCCTCCCTCCCTCCCTCCCTTCCTTCCTTCCTTCTTTCGACAGAGTCTTGCTACATTGCCCAGGATTGACTCAAAATTTCTGGGATCATGCAAGCCTTCTGCTTCCTGAGTAACTGGGGACTACAGGCATGTACCACCATGCCAGACTCAAGCACGTATTCTATGTCTGTTTTTTTCTCACAATATGTTTTTGAGATTCATCCATGTTGTTGCATATATCAATAGTACATTGTGCTATATTGTTTGGTAATATTCCATAACACAACATATTTCCCCAATTTTTATTCATTCTCCTGTAGATGGACATTTGGGTCTTTCTTGTTACTGCCTTTTTAGAATAAGGCTACCATAGACATTCTTGCGCAATTATTTTTTTGGACTTATTATTAATCTTTCTTTTGGGCATAAACCTAAAAGTAGAATTGCTAGTTTATAGGTTAGATGTATACTTAATTTTATAACAAACTGCCTAACAGCTCTTGCAAGTGATTTTACCATTCTTCACTCCCACAGACAATGTAGGAAAGTTCCAATTGTTCCACATTCTTGCCAAATTCTGGTATTGTCAGTCTTTTTGATCTTATATATTGGGTACACAATGATGTCGCACTGTGATTTTAATTTGTACTTCGCTAATATCAAATAATGTTATTTGATTTTTTAAATTTATTTTTATTTATTCTTGGTCATTTTATATATCTTTTCTTGTAAAGCATCTGTTCAAGTGTTTCCAGTTTTTAAATTGTGTTGTTACTTTTTCTTAATTTAAAAGAATTCTATACATATTTTCCATGAGTCTTTTGTCAGAGAAAAAAGTTTTATAAACTTTTTTCCCCAAATGTGCCTTAATTATTCATTTTCTTAATGACAATGGTGGTGATTAACTTCATGTATCAATTTGGCTAGGCTATAACACTCAGATATTCAATCAAATATTAACCTAGGTTTTTGTATTTGTGAATACAAATATACACTGTGTGTATCTGTGTAGTATTTTGTAGATGCGATTAACATCCATCATCAGTTGATTTTAAGTAAAGGAGGTAATGTGGATGGGTCTCATCTAATCAGTTGAAGGCCTTAAGAGCAAAAACTAAGGTTTTCCAAAGAAGGAGAAATTCTTCCTCCAGACTGTATAGAAACCTGCTTGAGTTTCTATCTCCTCATCCTGCTACAAACTTTTAAAATATTTTAATTTTAAAATGTATAGTGCTCTTGCGACTTTTGCAATAAATCTTTGCCTACCCCATGGTTGCAAAATTATTTTTCTATTTTTCTTTGAGTCTATGCTTCTGTGTCAGCAATGTTTTGTTGTCTTTAGTCATGCATATAATCTATTAGACTTATTTAAAAGTATTTAATATTTTTATATGTTCTTTTTAATGATTTAAAAAGTTATTTCCTCATCATTCATTGCTAGTACATGAAAATAGAATTCATTTTTGTATATTGACGTTGTATTATGGGACTTTGCTGAATTTTTTGTTACCTATTGTTGCTATACAAATTATCCAAGCTTAGTGATTTAAAACACTACTTACTTATTTTCTTTTAGTTTTGGAGTTACCAGTCCTAAAATGGGCTGGCAAGTCTGCATTCTTCTTGGAAGCTCTGGGAAAGAATCTTTTTTCTTGCTTTTTCTAGCTTCTGGAAATCACATTCATTCCTTGGTCTGCATTCTCTTTTCTTACTTATGATCGCTTGTGATTATATTGTGACCACATAGATAATCCGGGATAATCTTCTCATTTTATGATTCTTACTTAATCAGCTCTGCAAAGTCCTTTTTGCCATGTTTATTAACATATTTACAGGCTCCAGGAATTAGAATGTAGACATCTCTGTGTCTCTGTGTGTCTGTGGGTCTGTGTGTGTGTGTGTCTGTGTGTATTGGGGGGCATCTGTCTCCCACATTTGCCTAGTTCTGATAAGTTTTACTTTCATGTTAACGCAGCCACACCTACACTACCTTTCTTCCGCTGGTGCTTGTATGATATATCTTTCCTTATTTTTCATGTAAATAAACTATTGTTGTCTTTATATTTAAAGTGTGCCTCTTGTAAACAGCATATAAATGGGTTTTGCTTTTCATAAAAATCTAATCTAACAGTCTCTTCCATTTAATTAGAATGTTCATTCCATTTATATTTATTATAATTATGGACATAGTTGGATTTAACTCAAAACTATTAACATTTTCTATGACTTCCAACTTTTTAAAATCTCTTCATTTCTTGTTTCCTGTGTTTCTTTTAGGAAACCAAGTATTTTTTGTATTCCATTTTTATACTGTATTGATTTTTTGCTATCCTTATCTGTTACGTTTTGGTGATTTTTCTAGAGATTTGAAAATGCATCTTATCATAGTTAATAATATTTAAATTAATATTTTATTATTTCCCAGACAAAATAAAAACCTTGTATGCACAAATTTCCTATGTCCCTTCCCTACCATTTCCTTCTTGGTTGTCATGTATTTTACTTATGTACACATTGTTATTATTTTTACTAGAAATCATCGATAGTCTTTTAAACAAAGGTCTTACCTTTGCCTTTATGTTTACTCTTTCTGTTGCTTTTAGTCTTTATTCCTGATCTTTGCTCTGTTATTAATTTTCTTTAGCTTGAAACTTCTATTAGCATTAATTGTAGGGCAGTTTGGCTGAAAATTTATTTTCTCAGCTTCTTTCTAAATGTTTAAAAAATCTCTATTTCACCTTCATAATTGTTGAATTTTATTGGATATATAATTTTAGGATAAATTTTTCCTTTCCTTAGATTCTTTTAATATGTTGCTCAACTTCCTTCTGGTCTCATTTGTTTTTCTGATGATGTCGGCCATCAATCACTCATTATTTCTTAAGATGTAATACATCTCACTTTGGATTGTTTTCTCTTTTTCTTTGATTTTCAAAATCCTGACTATGTAGTCCCTAAGTTTGGTTTTCTTTAAATTTATCTTGCTTGGTGATTGCTTTACTTTTGAATCCTAGGATTGATGTCTTTCTTTGACTTTGAGAAATTCTCAATCATTTCTTTCCCAGTCAAATATTTCTTCTGCTCCACTTCCGTCTTTCTCTTTTAGATTCTAATTATTCTTATGCTAGACCATTTAAGATTTTAATATTGTTACACATATCTTATATACCAAGTTTTGATTTTCTATTTATTTTTTCTTTGAATTCCAGTTGAGACAATTTATAAACTTATATTCAACTTCACTGATTATTTCCAATCCTGTTTCAAGTCTTATGTGTAGCTCACTGTTAAATATTGTTCATTTCTGATACCATTTTGTATTTCCATTTGAGTTTCTTTGGTTCCCTTCTCTGTTTAAATTCCCCAACTATTCATGCATGTTGCCTACCTTTCCCTAAAGTTCTTTAGCATATTTAAATACAAGAACATAGCATTTAAAAATCCTTATCTCATAATGCCAACACCTGCAACATTTCTAGATCTGCTTCTATTGTATCCTCTCTTAATTGTAGGTGACATTTTCTTGATTCTTTGCATGTCTCATAATTTCTAATTATATGCAACACTAGAGACTGAAATAAATATTTATTTTCCCCAAAACGACATATGCCCTTCTATCAGGCTGCTGGAGTGTCCAGTGATTATTATTAATCAGATAATTGAGGTGAGTTTGGACTTTGTGGCAGTTTTAGTTGGGCGCAAATCACCACTAGCTTCAAATGTTTGATGGACTCCAGAGATTTCTTTATGCATTAGAGTCTGGCTGCTAGCTGTACAAATTGAGGCAGTCTCTCGCTCCTTTACAGCTCAGCTGCTTGTTTTGTCAGTGACTCGTGAGTTCTCTTTTCATACCACCTTCACCGTTGGCATTTTTTACCTTAGGAGTAACTCCCTCTACTCTGTCTCCTTGCATTGACTTTTGGAAGACCTCTGCGTTATGCCGGGTCAAAGTTCAAAGTGTCCTGAAAATTTTTTTTTTCAGTTCTGCTACCCTTTCTTGGATTTTTTTTTCGTTCAGTGATTTTACTATATGAAGGCTCATGGTGTACCCCAGAGAGATTTCCCTTAGCTTTCTTATTCCACCTTGTCACTGACTAACACTAGGGGAGCCCTACAAATTACAGGAGGAGAGCTGTCAAAATTCCTGTCTTGCTCTGGCCCTTGGGGTGTTGCATTCATGTGCTTAGTGAGGTGTCATGGGGAAGTGTTGGCAAGGAGATGCAGATTCACTCTGTACTTTCTAGTGATTCTAATCTCTCACACTAGCCCACATGTGGTCATTATGAGTTTGTAAAAGTTTTGCTGTTTCATCTTTTTAAAACTCCTCTGCCTCTCCAACAGCACTGTAAACAGCTATCAGTTTTCTTCCCTAAAATTCATCACACTCTGAAATTGTATTTTTCCTCAGTTCTCTTATTGGTTTATAATCTATGACTTTGTAATTTAACTGGCTCATTGATAAGGTGGGAAAAATGGTACCTTGTAACTTTCTGAATCCTAACCAAAATTGGAAGTTCTTTCTAGATCCCTTTTAAATGTAGTTTTTTAAAAAACAGACTAGTTATTTGAGACCATGAGTGACCATGATATTTACAGTGTAATTTTATTTCTTCTTTTCATTCCCTAGCTGAAGATATTATGAGAGATTTAAAGGTAAAATTACATATAGTTATGCGATTGGATGCCATCTGTGATTTGTGTACATCTACTGGTGAACGCTCAGCATGGAAAAGCGTGCTTCTATATGGTGGCCCAAAGCAAAAAACTCTCAAAAAATAACAAATACACCTAATGGGCATGGAACAATTCTTAAGGAAACAAAATAAGCTGTGAGTATGAGGTTATTGTCCCCAATGATTCTTATACATTTCAGATTTTGTCACCCATGCTATAATCCATGGCATAAGAAGTGAGCTGTTCTTGTTTGAATAACAGCAACTGCTTTCTTATAAACATTCTCACCACCAAAATAAGATGTTATGACTACTCCAGAATGACCCTCTCAAAGGAACATCTTTTCTTTATGTGAAATAAAGAAAACTGAAAACATAGGTGGAAGGTATATGGTAATAACAACACCTGAAATTCACAATTTTAAAACATAAATGAAAGAGACAACCAAGCACTAATGTGACAGTTTGAAAAGTTAGAGAAATTGAAAGAAGAGTTAGGTCACAAACAAGTACTGTGCTGGCATGCAGGCACCAAAATGAATGATTTTACCAGGTGAATAGGAAACAGGAGAGTTTTGCATGTGCAGGACACTATGTAGAACATGGGCAATTTCTTAGAGGCATTGGAGTTGATATACTCTTGCAGAAAAGGAGTTAAAATTTCCAATAGCAAATGGCTTGAATCAGTGAGCAAAAGCTGTGGATGAAGCCCATGGTAATAAAACATGGTTCAAGTCAGAGAATATGCTCAAATCAAATGAGATGTCTATAGATCTTTAACCATAGCAGTGCTAGCAAAACCTCTATAACCCTTAATGCATAAAATAAATTATATTAATATTTTTAAGATTACCACACAAATAATAATGCTATAGTAATACTCATGAAAACAAAATATTTGACTACAATAACTATATGAAAACAACTGATTTTTCCTTAAATAACCATATAACCCATGCGTGGAGGCTATCATGCTATTTAGTAATTAAGCTCAAGAAGCAATGTCTTTTAGTCGTCTGAAGCTGGGGAAGAAAACAAAAGGCCAATTTCTTGTTTTACCCTGTGTATAGGTGATAGTGAGTGCAAGAAGTTTGTTGTGTGTGGGTGGGGCAGGGGAAGGAAAGGAGGAACAAACTTCTCTTTAATTGTTTTCTCAAGATAAGAAAGAGAAATTTATTTGATGAAACACACACACACACACACACACACACACTCACACACACACACACACAGAAGCAGTAGAGCCATTTTGAAACTATGAGCGAGGAAACTATTTTATTTTTAAGTAACTGTATAGTGAAGGACTGTAGAATTACAAAGCACAGCAAATCTATATCATTTACTGAGTATTTCATATTATTTTTTCTCGGGCCTTTTTCTGATTTGCTACTAATGTGGAAAATATAAACTCTAAGATAAGATATTTTTGTGCTTCTGGCAGAGAAAATAAGTAAAAATAAATACATACTGCAATCATTTACAAACACAGCTTAAACATATTGCAATAATTGCATTAATTTGCATGTTGTTGTTGTTTGTTTGTTTGTTTTGAGACTGAGTCTCACTCTGTTGCCCAGGCTGGAGTTCAGTGGCATGATCTCGGCTCACTGCAACCTCTGCCTCCTGGGTCAAGCAATTCTCATGCTTCAGCCTCCTGAGTAGCTGGGATTACAGGTGTGCACCACCACGCCTGGCTAATTTTTGTATTTTTAGTAGAAACAGGGTTTCACCATGTTGGCCAGGCTGGTCTTGAACTCCTGACCTCAAGTGATTTGCCCTCTCAGCCTCCCAAAGTGCTGATATTAGAGGTGTGAGACACTGCGCCAGGCCAAGATGTTGGAGTTTTGAGGGAAACCATTGATAATGTATTTTTCTTACCCAAGTTTGGTACCATTTGAGAAATAAATACAGAAATCAGTGAGAAGGAAGTGAAATTAAGACTTTTGCTACTGATAACCAAAACAGCATGGTACTGGTACCAAAACAGATATATAGACCAATGGAACAGAACAGAGACCTCAGAAATAACACCACACATCTACAACCATCTGATCTTTGACAAACCTGACAAAAATAAGCAATGGGGAAAAGATTCCCTATTTAATAAATGGTGCTGGGAAAACTGGCTAGCCATATACAGAAAACAGAAACTAGACCCCTTTCTTACACCTTATACAAAAATTAGCTTAAGTTGGATTAAAGACTTAAATGTACAATCCCAAACCATAAAAACCCTAGAAGAAAACCTAGGCAATACCATTCAGGACATAGGCATGGGCAAACACTTCATGACTAAAACACCAAAAGCAACTGCAACAAAAGCCAAAATTGACAAATGGGATCTAATCAAACTAAAGAGCTTCAACACAACAACAGAAACTATCATCAGAGTGAACAGGCAACCTAAAGAATGGGAGACAATTTTTGCAGTCTACCAATTGGACAAAGGTGTAATATCGAGAATCTACAAGGAACTTAAACAAATTTACAAGAAAAAAACAAACAACTCCATCAAAAAGTGGGTGAAGGATATGAACAGACACTTCTCAAAAGAAGACATTTGTGCAGCTAACAAACTATGAAAAAAAGCTCATCATCACTGGTCATTAGAGAAATAAAACCAAAACCACAGTGAGATACCATCTCACACTAGTCAGAAGGGCCATTACTTAAAAAATCAGGAAACAAGAGATACTGGCGAGGATGTGGAGAAATAGGAACGCTTTTACACTGTTGGTGGGAGTGTAAATTAGTTCAATCATTGTGGAAGACAGTGTGGCAATTCCCCAAGGATCTAGAACCAGGAATACCATTTGACCTAGCAATCCCATTACTGGGTATATACACAAAGGATTATAAATCATGCTACTACTATAAAGACACTTGCACACATATGTTTTTTGTAGCACTATTTACAATAACAAAGACTTGGAACCAACCCAAATACTCATTAATGATAGACTGGATACAGAAAATGTGGCACATATATACCATGGAATAGTATGCAGCCACAAAAAGAATAAGTTCATGTCCTTTGCAGGGACATGGATGAAGCTGGAAGCCACCTTCTCAGCAAACTAACACAGGAACAGAAAACTAAACACCACATGTTCTCACTCATAAGTGGGAGTTGAACAATGAGAACACATGGACATAGGGAAGGGAAACACCACACACCATGGCCTGTCAGGGGGTGGGGGTCAAGGGGAGGGAGAGCATTAGGACAAATACCTAATGCATATGGGGCTTAAAACCTAGATGACATGTTGATAGGTGCAGCAAACCACCATGGCACATGTATACCTGTGTAACAAACCTGCAAGTTCTACACATGTATCCCAGAACTTAAAGTAAAATAAAAAATAAAATTAAATTAAATAAAGAGCTTTGCTACTGAATTGAAGACAGGAAATACATGTGTAGCCACAATAGGCTTGCTAATACTTTACCTTCTACTTAGAAAAACTTAGTTCCTAGTCATGGCATGGCTGAACAGCTGTAGGCCTTGACCCATTGAGACCCTGCCCCTAAATCTTGCAGCATGGAATAGCAGAAAATGTATACGCCTCATAGGTAGCTACTTTAAGAGAGAGACAAGAAGGGATTGAACAGAATACTTTTTTTTTTCTCTGAAACACACCAATTAAGCAAGTAATCTCTCCTCCTCATGTGTCCATGACAGAATGGGAGAGAAACCAAGAATGTTATCCTTGCAGAAGTCTCTTCTCCTGGAAATATGTATGACCCAATGAACATAGGTTATTTAATACTCTTATTATAACTTTATCAACAAGAAAAATTTACCCTAAATTATACATGAAGAAACTGAGGCCAAAAGACTCAAATATTTTGCCCAGATTAAAAGAGCTAGTGTAATAGAGGACTTAGACTTGGCCAAAGTGTTCTCATTCCATGCTCTCAAAAAACAGTAGTTTTCAATTTGTTCTCAGAGACACCAGTGTGTTTTGGTAGTCTTTACTTTCGTCTCCAAAATATTCTTAATCTTAAGTTTAAGAGAGTCACTTCATTGCTCACTGCCGGACACATTTTTTTCTGCATTTATGGGTGACTATTAATTCCATGTCCTATGCCAAATTGAGTTTTAATATGAAAAATCACAGATTGGAGGAAATTCACCTATTTCCTGAAGTCAATGAACCAAGTATCTTTGCCCATTTTGATGACTTCATGTAGTAAGGTCATGGTATAATGGACTAGAAAGCATGCCTTCTTTACAGTTGTCATTGTTGTTCTTATTACTCAGACAGCCACACTTGTAGCACTGAACTCTGAAGGCCTCTCCATGCAGGCGCCTGGCCCTCTATAAAAGTAATGGCTGGGGAAAATAGCACATGCATCCTGTGAGCAGCCTTTCAAAAGAGAGGAAAGAGGAAGAGTGTGGACTAGGCTGATCTACTTTATTCTTTAACCGACCTTACCAATGAAATAAGTTCCATTTTTCTCTTGGGAGAAATGAACAAAGAAGCCATGAGAATCAATAAGTGTTTTTTGTTGTTGTTGTTTGTTTGTTTGCTTTTTTTGAGACCGAGTCTCACTGTGTTGCCCAGGTGGGAGTGCAGTGGCGTGATCTTGGCTCACTGCAACCTCTGCCTCCCGGGTTCAAGCGATTCTCCTGCCTCAGCCTCCCAAGTAGTTGGAACGACAGGCGTGTGCCACCACGCCTGTTATATTAGCCGACTTCAATGAGGAAGAAATCATCAATGTGTGTTAAAAAGCATAGCTATAAGCACAGAATGTCTCTGCACAAAATGTTAAGTTTGAATGTGTTCTGCTATCCAAATTTCCTCTAGTCTAGTTTTTCAGATTTATATTCTGTGAATATATTTGTAAAGCCAAAACAGTGGACCTCGTTGTTCATTAAACACTCCCTGTGCTCTGTCACATTTGTGACTGTGCTCTCATTAACAAATATTTATTATGTACCCGACACATGCCAGACACTCCTTAAAGCACTTGGGATATACTTGAAAACAAAACATACAAAAATTCTTGTCACTGGAGATTTTATATTCTAGTGGGAGATGGATAATAAACTACACATAAAATATATGTTGGCAAAAGCATTTTAGAAAGTGCTATGTGCTATGAAAGTAGAGCAGGATAACAAAACAAGAAATACCAGAAGCATTGTGGAAAGGAGAAGACATTTTTGAAACAATGGTCATGGTAAGGTTCATTGAAAACTTGACATTTATATTGGATTTCTAGGGTTTCTGAAACAAATCACCACAAACCAGGTGACATACAACTACAGAAGTTTATTCTTTCACAGTTCTAGAGGCCACAACTTCTAAATCGAGGCCTTGGTAGGACTGCATTCCTTATAGGGTCTCCAGGAGAGAATCCCTCCTTGCTTCTTAGCATCTGATGGCTCCAGGCGCTCATTGGTTTGTGATTGCATCACTCTGATCTCTGTCTCTGCCTTCATATGGCCTCCTTTCTAAGTGTATCTCTTCTCAGTCTTTTATAAGGCTACTTATCACTAGATTTAGGGCACATCCAGATAATCCAGGATGTCCTTGTCTTAAGATCTTTAACTTAATTATGTCTGCAAAGGTCCTTTTTCCAAATAAGTGTACATTCACAGGTTCTGGGTGTTAGGATTTGGAGATCGCTTTTGGGGCGGGGAGGGGGGCACCATTCAAGCCACTACCACATCCAAGGAAAGATTTGGAGCAGGTGAGAGAGTCAGCCATGTGGTTATTTGTGAGAAGAATGATCCAGGTAGGGGAATAGGAAGAGTAAAGTCTTTAAGGTGTGTGTGTGCCCGGCGTATCCAAAGAGTGTCAAAGGGATCAGTATGGCGGAGTACAGTGAGAATCAGAAAAGGTGCCTAAGATGAGGCAGCCAGGGAGACAGGAAAAATCCAAGGCTGCAATGTCCTGGTAGTCAAGCGAAGAAAAAGTCAGAAGGAATAGTTCACTGTGTGTAGTGACGCTGATGGGTCAAATAAAGATAAGTCTGATTAACTTGAAGGTCACGTGTAATTTTGATAAAAAACTTTTCCTAATTGAAGGAATTCAAATCACATCTGTTCCACAAAGCAAAACTCAGTGACACATCTATGAAAGCTTCCCTGACTTTACTACTGCCAGTGGTGAATTTAAATATTTTAGCACTTATCTTTCACCTTTGTTTTAAAGTGGTTTGTGAGCTTATTTTACTTTCCTTACCAGATTTCAGACTTATTATGGATAGAGCTTACTTTAAATTTATCTTTGTGTCCCCAAAGGGCTTAATATAGTGCCCTAAGTGGTTCATAGTAAATATTCACTGAAAAAGTAAATGAACTCTAATTAGGTCACATTACCAGAATTTCTATCTAAAAAAGAGTACAGTCTTCTTTAGGAACAATCCATTGTCAAACTGAAGGAAATTATTTTTCATTGTCTACTTTTTTCACTTTGAAAGTTAGTTGAAAACTCTGCTGCAACATGATATTCAACATGATTTTAAAGATTGTAAAAAAAAAAAAAGATATTCCGACATGTAAGAAAAAAAGAGAACAGTTTTTTTTTCTTTTTCATTCTACATCTTGAGTTTTGTCTTGCTGAAGTCATAGCACCAAGTCCATTCTTTCCATTCTTAGTTCCAGAGAGAAATGATATGGCATATTGCCTGGCATATAAAGTTTGCCCTGCAGCATAAAATTATAATAGTTTTGATCATAATTGTGCCTAACTGGAACAAGAAACATTTTCTTATAGTATAATTTTGTATGGCTTATCATTGTGTGAAGGCAGAGTGTGGTGCAAATGAAGTGATGGAGGGGAGGTCCACAAGAAATGGTTCTGAACCTCCAACAACACAGTCACTGTTTGCCAAGACAGGATGTCAAGGTTATTTCTGGCAGATTCAATGACAGCAGTGTCTGTGATGCCCCAAAAGAGAGAGAGAGCTGACGTTATTCCCGTAGTACTTAGTTGTTAAATCATAAGATAGAAATTATTTTTGACCCTGTATCCTCAATCATTTTCAATAAAATAATAAAATTCTGCTTACTGGATTATTTTTCCTATTCTACCAGTACAGGAACATTTATGGGTAGAGGTGGCTCTTTTTATTTCTTTGCCCATGTTTTGCTTTATTATCCCAAAATCTACCTTTAAAGATAATGCAGACAAGTTGGCAGGTACCTTTCCTCCTGTGTTGATATTAACTGATATCTAAACAGTGTCTCGAGACAAAGCTGCCTTCTACTCCTGTGTTGATATTAACTGATATCTAAACAGTGTCTTGAGACAAAGCTGCCTTCTACCATGGGAAATGGTTGGTGAATACATGTCTTTTTGTATTGGGTTGGCTGCACTTTGTTTATACATTGTCCTGAATCTTTAGCTGTCAGATTTCATCACTAGCCCCACACCTAAGATCTCCTCTGCCCTGTAGCAGTAATGCTGGGATTCACTTCCCAAATTCCTTTCCTCTAATGGTTCCAAGTTCAAGCTTGACAATGAGAAGACAAACAAGAGAAGAAGGCACGATTCTCAAAAAATTGTGCCTACCAGATGCTGTGGCTTCTCAGTCTTTTCCAGCCACACATGGCAGATTCTCAGACTCCATTGCAAGTTCTTGTTCATTTCAAGATTGTTGTAGCATCTCAAACTTCTCTGTGAGCTCTGGTGTCCCCACCCACTGCAGTGCCGCAGGCGGAAGTCCTGAGTGACTGTGTCTCCACACTCCCACGTGTAGCCTTCGAGACCTTCACTTCCAGCAGCTTCCACATTTGTGTTATTCACACTTTTGATACGAAACTCCTTTCCCTGCATAATACTAGTAGTCTCCCTCTCTCTCTTTCTTTCTCTCTCTTTTTCCTGCCCCAAACACAGACGGATACACTACATTCCATAAACAATTTCTTTGTAGTTAGAGAATCCTATGGTGGGTGAGGCTCTGGGACTGCAGAGCTAAAAACATGGTCCTTCCTTGAAAAAGCTGAAAATCTAATGAAATGATAGAAAAGCGAGCACAAGGTACAAGAGATCACATAGGAAGCTTGCCTCACGTAGCCTGGGGAGGTCAGGAAACAGCCTTAGAAAGAGGCAAAATCTAAGCTAAAATCACGTAGGTTCCCTTGCTACCTCTTCGCACGTAGAAGAAATGTGTCTCAATTTTCAGCATCAAAATTATTCTGAGTTATCTCTGAATACAATTTGCTTTGTGTGACTTGAATGTAAACATGTTTGCCAACAATAAGCATTTTCTCTGAAATCATTCTGACCACAGAAATGCCTAGGCATTTAATTTTTATCTTTGCATGCACAGTATTTTGGAGAGTTTCTACACAAAATGCCGAAGTGTTTGGCTTTGCCTTATTTGAAACAATTCAATTTCCATCTAAGGAACCCCTGAACAAGGCAGCTTCAAAGTTCCCTCAGTGACTGAGCACACCCGCCCAGGAGTGTATCATCAGCATAAAGATATGCATCACACTCAGAACCCTGCCTTGTCAGCTCATTTATAAAGATCATAAATAACAATGGTCCAAGGATTGATCCCTGAGGAACCCCCATAATGACATCCATTAAATCTGACATGACACTGTTTAATAACACAAGTGGTATGTGCCCTCTTAAGTAGCCAGCACACCAATTAAATAAGGATGATGCCATACCTAGTCCATTACATTTATCCAGCAAAGAAGTGTGTGCTACCAATTAGAAAATAAAACGATGTTTGAAGCAACACCAGTTATTTATCTAAGAGAAGATCTTTTGACTTGAGCTGTAACCCTGAGATGGCTGTGTGCACACAACCCCTCCTTCTGTGAGCTGTGACTATGTTGACATTTTATTTTACTATGGAAAGAGAGGCATGATTTTAACTTGGAAATGACCCTTAGATATCACAACCAGGATCTATTTAGTGAAGGCATACTTAGGAATAATTGCAGTAGATGGAGCTTTGAAGTAATCGTCTTGCATGCTCACTTAAATAGTTAATAGGACAATCTACTGCATTGGTACTTCACAGGAAGCCATTTCCACATCTTTACACCATTGAGTGAAATCTAAAACCTTGTCCAATGCCAGCTTTCCTTGCCAATTTATCTTCAGTTAAAGAACTGTAAATAATTGCTGGTAAAATGAATAAAGGGAAGAAACAACAGAAATGACATTGGCAGTCTATATAGTGCTGGGGAAAAGGGAAAGAGAGAAAATTACTTTTATATTTATAAACAGGGAAGGGGACTGTAAGAATAAAAATCCTCTTATCTTAGAAGCTGTGGGAAAGGAAGAGAGGAAGGAAGGAACATGTTTGGCCTCTCCAGCCGCCCAAGATAATGATGATGATAATGTTACATGATTGTACTTAATGATGTTGTATCAATTTATGATGATGATCATGACGAGTTTTAACTTGAATCACGTAATGTCCCTTTATCAGGAGAAAGACAGAAGAGAAAAGAGATGGGAAAGGAAAATGGAACAGCAAGGCAAAGCAAAAGGAGAAACACGGCAACTAAAGAGGAAAGGGGAGACGAATCCACTTAGTCATTTTATTGTCAATACTACTTAATTTAGTATTTTTAATATCATATTAGTATGGTCTTTTCTTTTCAAAATACAAGATGCATCTGGTAATGAAGTTTCTTTTGAAATAATAAAATTTCAATACACTTATGAAAAAATAGAGAGAAATAAGGAAAAAATTAATTTTCCTTTATGTGGCATTAAGATAGCCATCCTTAATTTTCTAGCAAGTTTTGATAATTAGGCGCATTCTTAATTGTGGGTGAGACTCCTAATTATACAATTAAGGTTTAAAACTTTTGAAATCCTAATATAGGGAGTGCTTTCATGTGCCCTTTTTGTTATCCACTTGCTTTCCCTTAGATAAGTGTCCAGAAACAGGGTTAGACTAGAGAACAAAAAGGCCCTGGTAAAAACATGGTCAATGTTCTCCCTCTTGCAGAAAAAGCCAGCTGAACAAATGGCTCTTGCCCCATGGGTCAATTCAAGCCTGGTCAGTGTAAATCCTCCTTCTAATATCAGAAACTCTCCTATCCTTCCTTAGACGCAGCTGCAGCAACCTCTTTAGTGGAGGAGGAGGCTGTGTTGAGTGCTTGACATTTGAAAGCTGCTTATTTCTTCAAAAACTTCAGCCTTTACAAACATAAAAGTCATAAGTTTTCTGTAATTACTATCTGGGGCAAGTGTGAATTGGCTATAGATTGCAAAATAGCTTCTGTTGGATTTGGTTGCTATTACAAGGGTTTAAAAAATAAGAAGAAAGGTGCGTGTATGAAAGCACTCTCCATATTAGAATTTCAAAAGGCTTAAAACCTTAATTGTATAATTAGGGGCCTCACCCACAATTAAGAGCATACCTAATTATCAAAACTTTCCAGAAAATTAAGGATGGCTATCTTCATGCCACACATAAAGGGAAATTGAGGTGTGCAGAGATTGAGGTTGATGTGAGATATCTCAGCAAGATGCTATAAAATTCAGGCCCCTGGTGACTGATTGCTTGTGACAAATCTGAACTTAAAGGAAACCTAAATGTCCATGATACAGTTACGTATTTTACATCGGTGCTATTCAAAGTGTGGTCCATAGACTAACAGCACGTGTATCACCTGTGAGGGTGTTAGAAGTGCAGATTCTTAGGCCCCACCGCAATCCAACTGAATCAGAACCCCTGGGCAAGGAGCCCAGAAATCTGTGCTCTGACAAACTCACTCTTGAGGTGATTCTGTTGCTCAGGAAATTTTGAGAGGCCTCAGAACTATTTGAAAATACCATTTACTTACTTTCATCTTTCTTACTACACTTTTTTTCCTTGTGTGTGGACTGCAAGTTTTAATTAAATTCCATAATTACTCACCTTTGAGATTTTACTGCAGTCAGAAGTGTCTGCTAGTATTTGGGAATTTCGTGGAAATATCTTCAATGCAGCGTCTTTCTTCAATGAATTGTATCTGCTTCTGATATGGTTTTAGCTTCATTCATTTATTTGTTTGTTTATTGTGAGAGTTAATTTTACATATCAACTTGGTTGAATCAGGGAATGTCCATGTATCTGGAGCACCCTGATTAATACATTTATTTATTTATTCCCTTTCCCACCCTCAATTTTACATTCATTCACTAGTTATAATTGTACCCTTCTGTGTCTTCAAAAGTCAGTTCATTCTCAGCTCTCCCCAACCTACTGGAGATTCCTAATAAGTTGTCTCTGTGTATTTAACAAACTTCAATCTGCCAGTATCTTTATTATCAACTGTCAGTCTACTCTTCTCTCTTTGGTTTAGAACAGGATGAGATCTTCCCAGTGACAACTTCATTTTCTTTTCAGCCTGCCCAAGCGCAATGCTCACAAGCAATCATCCTGCTCCCATACCATCCCTGTTCTCACCCGCAGATGAAGGCAATCATCTACCATCTTGCCACTTCTGCAGCATTAAATACAACTTTCCTGCAAAACCTTAGTAGCATTCCTTTTTTTTCTTTTATTATACTTTAGGTTCTGGGGTACATGGGCAGAACATGCAAGTTTGTTACATAGGTATACATGTGCCATGGTGGTTTGCCGCACCCTTCAACCCATCACCTATATTAGGTATTTCTCCTAATGCTATCCCTTCCCTAGTCCTCCACTCCCTGACAGGCCCTGGTGTGTGGGTGTGTGATGTTCCTCTCTCTGTGTCCAAGTGTTCTCATTGTTCAATTCCCACTTATGAGTGAGAACATCCAGTGTTTGGTTTTCTGTTCCTGTGTTAGTTTGCTGAGAATGATGGTTTCCGGCTTCATCCATGTCCCTGCAAAGGAAATGAACTCATCCTTTTTTATGGCTGCATAGTATTCCATGGTGTATATGTGCCACATTTTCTTTATCCAGTCTATCATTGATGGACATTTGGGTTGGTTCCAAGTCTTTGCTATTGTGAATAGTGCCACAATAAAAATATGTGTGCATGTGTCTTTATAGTAGAATGATTTATAATCCTTTGAGTATATACCCAATAATAGGATTGCTGGGTCAAATGGTATTTCTAGTTCTAGATTCTTGAGGAATTGTCACACTGTCTTCCACAATAGTTGAACTAATTTATGCAGCCAACAAACATATGAAAAAAAGCTCATCATCACTGGTCATTAGAGAAATGCAATTCAAAATCACAATGAGATACCATCTCACACCAGTTAGAATGGGGATCATTAAAAAGTCAGGAAACAACAGATGCTGGAGAGGATGTGGAGAAATAGGAATGCTTTTACACTGTTGGTGGGAGTGTAAATCAGTCCTTTTGTTTTTGCTTTACCATTCTTGATATGCTAGAATCTTTGTAAATTTTTTAAATCTTTCTTTCCACTAGCTTTCCTGAACCAATCTGATGCCCTCAGTAGCTGGCAGAAGGAATGAAAAGATCACCAGAGGCTTTGGTGGTGGGTTTCTGTCCTGTGGGAGGCCTGTGACCTTTCTTTGCCATTGGCAGGGTTGCTGTGCTGCAGTAAGTCCCTCTTTAGAGATTTTCTTTAGTCGGTTTTCAAAGATTCACTCAGTAGACTGAAATGTCCCTGCTCAATAGAGATTGATTGTGAACAGTGATTCTGAGAGGCTAATACAGGAGAGAGACTCCCCTGCTGGGAAAGCGATGTCCCGCGGAGTGGTTGGGGGAAAGGCATGTTGGCTGCTATGATATCTGATTGTTTTCCTTCCCTTTTTTGATTTCACAGAGGCAAATCCCTAGGCTTGTAAGGCTGCTTTAAAATTTCTCTGTTCATGGGTCTTTAATCAGTGATTTCACCTTTGTTATTTTACATGTATCAGACTTAACATTTCTCTCTCCTATTTTCTATTCATTTTTCATATAACTTCTATTCTTTTTTTTTATCTCTTTAACTTGGAACAAGGAAAGCATCAAATGGTAAATATTTACATTGTCTTCCTTTTGCACTTTTTAAAGAAATTGGTTGTAGAGGAAGAACAAATGTTTTGCTGAGCAGATAGATGAGAGTTCATATGGGAAAGTCAGGAGAAGGTTGAATTATTGTGTAGGGCAAAAAAAAAAAGGTGAGGTGGGGCAATAGATGAACCTGGAGGCAGCCCAAGGGTACAAGGACCAGAGAGGACAGTGGGAGTGAAGTGGCCCAAAAAAGAGGATGGGGTAGAGAAGTGTGGAGGGTGTTGAGAGAAAAGTTTTCGTGGGAGAGTGAGAAGAAACATTTGCAAACAAAGAGAGATACACTTTGAGGAAAGAGAAACGGTCAAGGAAATGTTTAGGAAATCTTCTAATTGGATATAAAATGAATGTTCCTTACATCATTCTTCTAAGAAAACCTCACTAAAAAATTTAACTTGCCATCATGCTTTGGAGTAAGATAAGTCCATTTCTTTAAGAGAATATTGAGACTTTCATCAGTTATATTTGAGTTTAAAATTTTCCTTTTCATGGGAGGAAAGAACTGTAATTTTTAAAAGAAGACATACCATGCAAATTGAATGAAGGATATAAAAGACTGATTTTAGATGTGCTATTTTACAGTGACTCCTTTCTTGTTTTACTTTCTTCAGGTCTTTCCCAGGGAATGCTTATTCCTAGGCATGCATGAGTTTTAGATTGAGAAATCTCTTGCATTTGTACACATGTAAAAAAATCTCATATTGCAAGTGCTACCTACACTAGCCAAATAATTGCAAGCTTCATGACTCTTGGGCAATATAACATCCATGGTGTCTATACGAATACTGAGACACTAAAGTTTTACAACATTAGTCCCATAGAAGCCAATATGCTAGCGTGTGCCCTATGAATCCCTATTAATGTTGATAAGGAGTTATAATTTCACAATTCTTATGACAATTGCCACAAGTGGAAAAATGCTACTGAAATAATTTCAGTGGTGCAGTGAATACATTAAATTCTGGAAATAGAATTGATGAGAACATTTGATTTCAGTTCAATATTTTTGTGTGTTCTATTTTGTATACAGATAGTGTAAAAACTCCAAAATTTTGGTAAAACTATTTATTTTAAAGATCTAAGCTTTAAATGTTTACTTTTAAACTATTATTAACCTTAAACTTAGTCCTTAGCTAATCAATGATGTTGAAACACACAGAATCCATCAATTCTTTGGTCATTTTTGGTCAATTGATTCTTTACTCTTTGGCCAATCCTTGGTCATATTGATGCAAAATATTTCTAGACTATATTTGATAATTTATTTCCATTGTAGACTGACAGTGCTAAGATCACATGGTTTAAAATAAGTTCCGATTTGTTCCTAGTATCTTGACATTTGCCTTGATTGAACTTCTAGTCCTTGAGAATTATTTCTCCTTGTATAGTGCTATTAAAATTAATAACTTTCTTTTTCTTGAACTCAGTGTCCAACAGTCTCGCTCTAGTACTTCTTTTTAATCCTCTTATATTTACCTTCAGCATTTGTAGCCAGTTTAGCACTGGTTGCAGCCAACAGCAACATATATTGGTGTATTAGTCACTACCCATCACCAAATGATGATTCAATGGACTGAGTTTAAAGTTCCAAGTCATCTAGATCAAAAGTAAAACAATTACATCATATGGATTGCTTAAATACAATATATTAGAATTATATTTGCTGTGTGTTGAACAAAAGGGCATTTTATTTTTCCAGGTCTGAAAGTTGTCTGCACGTTGGCTCTGCCTCCCCAGCTCACTAAATAACCTCGTCAAAGTCATTTAACCTCTTAGTGTTTGTTTTTTCATCTGTAAAATGAGGATAATTATCCTTACCTATCTCATAGGGATGGTGTTCAGATTAACTAATTAAAGATTAGAAACTGCTACAAAAATGTGCAGTATTATTAAGGAAAACTGAAGTGTTTCCAGTGCCATTGGGTAAGATTGCTATTTAGCAGCAATGACTCCCAACAAGTGTTTGATAGCCTGATAAGCTGCCAGCTCCTTCCCAGAGGAGAGATGACTTGCCCTGGGACCTTGCCCTTCATTGCTGTTTTGTTAGCAAAACAGCATAGAGGCTGCCCATATAATACCCAGAAAGCTGGGATCAATGACACATTTCCTAACTCTGACACATTTGAAGAGCTGACAAGTGATGGCAAGATGTGCCACTTCAACCCGAAGAAACAATTATACCTGTTCAGAATGCAAAAATCCCTCTGGGATGCAGTTATTATAATTGCAGTTTATAATATACCCTTATACAAAATGAACCCAGCTGTGGATTTTCTTTACAGGTTAAGAAATATTTGTGTACATCTTTAGATTTTACCTTTTGCCTGGCAGACCCATGGTATCTGGCAGACTCATTGGCAATAGATAAAGGGTTTCTGTCATTAAGGTTTTTACATTGGCATTTGCAGCACAACGGGCCTGACTGTTCTTTTGCATCTTTCTGGATGCTGTCTCTTGGCAGTAGAGAATGAGAAACATTCCTCAGGACTTTGCCTGGGTTCTTTTTTTTGATCTAAGGATGTTTCTGGATTCTGTATACTCCTTTCTTCCCTCATTTCCATTGCTATAGTTGATGTTCTCATTCCTTTTCTTGGTTCAGTGTGCCAAGTCACTAGCTGTCTGGTCCATTCTATGTGGGCACCCAAGTTGTATTCTTAAAACACAAAACGTATTGTTTAATTCTTTTGCTTAAAGACTTAAGGTCTTTAAAAATAAAGTCTTTAAGAATAAAAAGTCTGTAAGAATGAAGTGCCTCTTAAGTGGCTCCCTTTATTTATTGGGACAAAAGCCAGCTACTCAGTATGACAGTTGAGGTCCCTCACATACAGTCTACAATTTACTTTATAGCAACATTGCCAGAATTACTGATCCTAAAAGTCTTTCACTTGTGGGAACAGCTCCACACAACTAATAGTGTTTACTCTGTCTGAAATGTTCTTTTTTCCTAAGTTAAATGCTGTCAGTCCATGAAGAATTTGTTCTAATGTCAGCTTTCCTTTGAAACTTTGTCATCATCATCACCACTTAAAAAATGTCCTTTTCTTACAAATTCCATTGAACTTTTTAGAAGAAATTTGGCTGGGTCCCAGTCTACATCTTCTGCTCTCTTTAAGGTGTGGGAAGTTGAGCACCCTTCTTGTTATCTTAGCTTCTTGTTATATTAATTGATGATGTCAGGGGTAATAACTTACCTACTAAATGGGCTTGTTATTATGATGAAATGAAATGAAATAATGCATGTGAAATTGCTTTGCAGCACATTGACTGTTAGACAGATATAAGTTATTGCTATAGTACTTATCACTTTGCCTTGTAGTTAGTTGTATAAGTGTTCCCTTCCCCTAATGTATTATGTAATCATATTAGGAGAAGAAACTGTTGTATAGTAAGCTTTGCATTACCCAGCATCTACAAGCATGTCTTGGATAAAGTAGTTGCTTAATAAATATTGGTTGAATGCATGAGAGGAGGCAAACAAGCAGCATAAAGAGTCCATGCTTATTTTCAGTTGTGTGGGGATTCCTTGCTTCTCACCCAAGCCCCTTTTTTTCCTATGTCCATTCACCAAAAATGTGCAAGGCACTGCTTGTTAGAAAAGAAATAGTGTGGAATGACTTTAAAAGATATACTATTTACCTTCCTACATACTTAGAATAAAGAATGGGTTTTGAAAATTACTTACATTGAATCACTCCTGGGATTATAATAACAACAGCTTTTGTGATTTCATTATTTAAAAAATATAATTAACCTATGAAATCACTTGATTAAAAAAACCCTGTTCATATTGATAGGCAAATAAATATTCACTCATCATCAAATATAATCGACTGAACAAGTCTTAACAATGCAGTGCATAAAATTGTTTAGTGCCTTAAGAGAATTGTAGTTGTTCCAATCACTATTAGGCACACACAAAAAAACTCCTCTTGGCAACTATACTTTTCAAACTATGGAGATGCTAAAGGAGAAAATGGCACCAAAATAAAAACTTCCCCTCTTCTCTATGTTCTCTTTATAAGCTTCGACTTAAACAGAGCTTATTAATGTTTAAATTTTAGGTGATAGCAAATTGAAAACTAATTAGAATTTTCATGTATTAGAAATTCCATGGTTTTATGTTTTCAAATTTACAGTATTAGAAATTTTTCCATTGTCGACGAACATGATTTTTATATTTGTAACATCATTTTATACAAAAACATTTCAGAGGATGGTGGTTATTCAACATAGAATGGAATTCATATAGAAAAAAATTCAGAAAACAGGTTTGACAGAAGGAAAACAGTTACTTGAAACTGTGTTTCTTAAAACTTAATTATATTTTCCATAATCCAAAATGTTACTGAGTTCACCATTTGTCGGGCTACTGAGAAAGCATTTTTTTCAAGATGGGAAAGTAATTTATACTTTTCATTAAAAGCCTTTTCACTCTCAACTGAATAAAGCCAGCTGTTCTTTTCACTCCCTCTTCTATAGCAGCACATCATAAACATTTAGACCAGAGTTCTGGATGACACCGAAACTGCTTATCCACAACTGCCTCTTTTCCAGAAGTCTGTTAGAGGATAGGAACTGGCAAAACATAAAGAAAAGATACCTTAATCAGAGCTCTGCTGATTGCTTGATCCGGAGGAGTTTACCACCTATGAATAACAAAATGGTACTGTTATAAAATCATTTAATGGGTAGAGAAAAAAAAAATTCTGTAGTGGAGGAGTTGCCTCGATGCTTCTTTGTCCCTCTAGAGCTCCTGGGACTACCAGAAAGGAAATCTAGAATCCATGATTATAATCCCAAAAGAGAACAGCAAAAGCCTATTCGCTATCCTCACTTATTTCTCTTCTAACTTATGGCTATTTCTTCCTTCTCCCTTGTCTGGCTTCTTTTTACCTGTTGATATTTCTAAATGAAAACTTCTTCCAGAATCCACCACTGTTTCTTTTAGTGGATTCATCCTTTGCAAGGCTTCCACTTTGATTCCTAAGGGTGTGACTCCAAAGCTTTTTATTCTCTCATCTACTTTCTTCTGGGCTCAAGCCTGTGTAACTCACTCTTTTGGATCCATCTTTGGTATCTCTTCCGGTCTAATCCACCTGACACACTGCTATTAGATCACCCTGAAGTACATCTCTGATATTGTTACTTTTCCGCTCAAAAACTCAAGGTCTCTTTATCACCTAGAAAAGAGATTCTAAACTCTATAAAAAAGGATTCAGGATGCTTCACAATTTGTCCCATACTTTTTTTCCCTCTGAGCTTATTATTATTTGATAAATTTATATATTTTCATATCCTTGTCCAGTGCTGTCCAGTAGAAATAGAATATGAGCCAGATACATAAGTTTAAATTATTTAATAGCCACATTAAAATAAAAGTTAAAATTAAGAAATGAAAATATTTACTAATCTATTATATTTATACTATTTGTATATTTAAATGTATATGTAATTTATTCTATTCATGTTATATATTTATATTTGTGCTTAAATCTATTTTAGTAAAAAAATAAAAGAATAATATAAATCATATAATCAATATAAAAATTATTAATTAGACACTTATATGGTAACTAGCTTCCAAAATGATCCTCATTGATCTCTGCCAATGTTCACACCCTGTGTAGTCCCCTCCCACACTGTCAGGGTTGGTTGGTGTGATCAATGGAATATGGCAGATGGTATGTCACTTTTTAGGCTAGATTATAAAAGACCTTGTGGCTTCTGCCTTGCATCATTGATTCTAGGGGAAGCTAGCTGCCTTGTAGTGAGTGCACTTAGGAGGGCCTGTGGAGAGGCACGTGTAGAGAGAAGCTGAGGATTTCTGCCAACAACCAGGAAGGTACTGAGGTCTTCTGCCAATAGCCGCAAAATTGATCCATCATGGAGCAGATTGTCCAGCTACAGTCAAGCTTCAGTTGACAACCCCAGCTGATAGCTTGACTGCAAATTCATGAGGGAATCTAAGTCAGAACAACCCAGCTAATCTGCTTCCATATTCCTGCCCCTCGGAGACTGAAATAATAAATATTAGTTGTTTTAAGATCCAAATTTTTGAGGCAATTTGTTATGCAACAATTTTAAACGAATACAGAGTTGGCTACTTGGCAGTGGTGTGCAGTTGTAACAAAAACTCAAAATGTGGCAGTGGCTTTGGAACCCAGCAGTGGGTAGAAGTTGGCAGATCTTTAAAGGGAGCCTTGTAAAAGTCATTTTTTGTTTTTAGAAACATGATACCCTTTAAGGAGCTGTGAATAAAGAATTAGTGGAAATGGGGGAAAGCCTCGTGTAATGCCAGAAAGTTTAGTAACATTATTGCTTACAGTAACCTGGAAAGTAGAAATGTGCCAGGTGTACTGGGTGATCCAGCTCAGGAGATCTTCAGGCAAAATAGTAAAGAGGCCACTGGCTTCTTCTTGCTGTTTAGAGTAAAATGAGAGAGGAAAGGAATGAACTATAGAAATGACTATTAAGTAGGAAGGAACTAGAACTGGATAGTTTTTAAAATTCTTAGCCCATCCATATAGAGAATGATATTAAAATTAAGAAATGTCTTATGAACAAAGATCAAACCCAGCAAGCTGCCAGGAGACCTCAGAAAGATTATAGGTATTTATTGCCTCAGAATGTAATACAGTTTTGTCAGACAAAAGACCCTCTAAAAGGTTTAAGTGTATGCCTCACAAAACCTCTCAAATGAACAGTAGTTTAAACTTCTTCTCCTTCTTTTTTTTTTTTTTTTTGACAGAGTTTTGCTCTTGTTGCCCAGGCTGGAGTGCAATGGCATGATATCAGCTCGCCACAACCTCCACCTCCTGGGTTCAATTGATTCTCCTGCCTAAGCTTCCCGAGTAGCTGGGATTACAGGCATGTGCCACCATGCCCAGCTAATTTTGTATTTTTAAAAGACAGGGGGTTTCTCCATGTTGGTCAGGCTGGTCTTGAACTCCTGACCTCAGGTGATCTACCCACCTTGGCCTCCCAAAGCGCTGGTATTACAGGTGTGAGCCACCATGCTTGGCCTAGTTTAAACTTCTTAACACTTAAGGGTATCTTTCTTTGGCCATCTGGGGAGAAGCCAGAGGTAGAGAAGGACTTGTTTTGAAGAGAATTGTGGGTGTGTCTTTAGTCTAATGCAATGAACCCTAATAAGAATCACAGGAGATCCATAAAATTTTAACAAGAATTATATTCACAGAAACATTGTCAGCTTAAACTGAAAGCTACCCAGACAATACAAAATGAAAAGAGACTTTTCAACCCCCAGAATTCAACAGGCAGGAAGGAGGCTGAGGAAACTACATAGCTGTAAACACAGGCTACTTTCTTGTAAAAGGAAAGATGAGTCAAAGGGTGGAATCAAGAGCCCAGAAAGTAGAGCTGATAGCCTTGGAGAATTATTCCTGTGAAGGAAAAGGGCTGAGTCAAGGGACTTTGATCATTTGCCTGGCTCCATTTCAGAAATGTTGTAGACTAGCCACACCTTTGTGCTTCTTGTCTTTCCCCTTTTTAAAATAGAAATGCCCATAGTGGTTTTCTTATGCTTGTCTCATCATTATATGTTACATTATCTGTTGGACCTATAACCTGTCTCTTTAGTTCACAGGTCTCCTGATAAACAGAAACTGTACTTGGGGAGCTGTAGCTATGGAACTTAAGGCACTGTATTCAAGGAGCCTCATCTGCAGCTACACCCGATCTAGTTGACAAGATTCTAGGTTTCAAGCTGATGCTGTGATGGGATTAGACTTTTGGGGCCTTTGGGAGAGAGTAAATATACTTTGCTTGTGGGATGAATAAAAACAGCATGTGACCAAATGGTCAACTTTGTTTCACATAGGTTCACAAATTATTTAATACTCTTCCTTTCAGAAGATGGAGTCAAATTTTTAGTGAAGATTTCTAGTGGAAAGCATACAGCAAAGATGTTGGGTTTGACTTTGGAGACTAAGAAAAGACTGTGACTTCCTGCTTGCTTTTTGTCTCTTTGGTCACTTACTCTGTGGGGAAGGCAGTTGCCTTTTCATGACGACTCTTATCTATGGAGATATAATGTGGCAAGGATCTGAGGGTCTTGACCAACAGCCAATGAGAATCTGAGGTCTCCTGCCAGCATTGATGTGAGTCAGCTAAGAAGTGGATCCTCCAGCCTTACTAAAACCTTCAAATGTCTGTAGTACTGACATCTTTATTGCCACCTCAATAGAGATATTGAATAAGAATTACTCTCAAATTTCTGATCCATGGAAACCATGAAGTAATTAATGTTAGCAGTTTTAAACTACTAATTTTTTAGGATAACTTGTTAAGGAGATTTATTAGATTACTAGTGAATTTTACAATCTCTTTTAAAAAATACTAAGTCTTTTAAATTGAGTGTATATTTTATATTTATGGCACATTTCAATGTGGATTAACCTTCATTTCAAGTATTCAATAGCCATATTTGCCTAGTGGCTATCATATTAGTGTAGCCCTATAAGAAATACATATCTCTATATGAACTTAACACTCCAAGATTTTTGCCCTTCCAGACCTTTGACTATTTAGTTTTCCTTGACAAAAGAATGTCCAGTTATCCCCTTTCCATCTGGTGACAATCTCCACATCCTTCAAAATCTCACCCTATTATTAACTTTTCGATGATGCCTTTTACTACCCAACCACTCAGAAGTAGTTATTACTTTTCACCTTTCTTATCACTGTTCTTGTAATTAGTTATGCATGTCTCCTTTCTTCTAGACTGTGAGAACCCTGAGGGCAGGATGTATGTGTATAGTTTTAAAAAATAATTGCATGTGCTTAGCTGACTGCTTAGAACCTGGTGTTCAGTACATGTTTGTTGGATACATTAATGGTAAACACTAGACAACTACTTGGCAGTGTTGATGGGAAGGGGTTCTTGTATTGCATGAATAATTCATCTTCGAGATCCCTAAAAATTGCCAGTATTCTATAAAATGCATCATAGAGAAATATAATTCCTCCCTAAGAACCTTCAAAAACATATGACACACTCTTCACCCTCACATGAGCGTGTGCAGATTTGTTCTGTGGAACATAAATGATTGAGTGAGGAGGATTAGCCATTACTACCTGAATTCTGTTTCTGTGAAGAAAGTCCTGTTTCACAATTCCATTTATTTGTGCCTAGGTAAGGGCCCTTGTACAACATGAAAATTGTCCTTTAGGTGTTCCTGTGAGCTGAAACTTCTACTAAGCATGTTCAATATTTTATTATAGATGCTTGAGGTAGGAATCAAACAGCACAGATCCTAGGTATGCAATGAATTACTCTATTCTTTGGTTTATGAGAAAAAGAGCTATTTTTTTTCCTGTGAGTAGGTATTCTTCAAATGCAGAGATAATTTATAAGAGCAAGGTAAAGAAAAACACAATGTTTCAGATATAGCATTATTAAGCAGGATGTGGAAATTATAAGAATAATACCAGGGAATTGTCTCTCAGCAAATAGATATCCTTTCCTTTTTTAATTTTTCAGGCACAGGAAAGCAGATGGAAGCAGAGATATGAGTCTCACTCTGGTGGATTATTGTTCCAAACAGTAGCATGAAGTATTCATCCAACCATTTCAGCCATGAGCTTCCTCTCAACATTGTGTGATGACCCAGATACTGAACTTTTGTCTTTTGCCTTTTACCCCATTTTCTAGAATAGACAATTCACTTTCAACTCCAGGATGATCATGTAGCCTCGGGGGTCATCAAATGAATTGATTTTTCTTGGCAATTTTTTCCTAATAAAGTACAGCTTTCAGGTTTTTTTTTCCTTTTCTTTTTATGCCCCCAAAGGAAGGATGCCAGAAGCAGCATAACTTGTTCTTGTCATGTTAGTGAATTGCAGAAATATTAGCATTCTGGATAAGAATGCCATGGAAGCCTGGGGCCAAAAGCTCAGTAATCCATATGGTTTGCAATATACACCCTTAGGCAGACCTCATGGGTTGTGGTTGTTTAAAAGAAAAAGAACAAACAAATACAAAATCAAACAAAATCAGAGGGACAAGTAAAAAGTAATTTCTTGAGTGAGAAATCAGGATGGGGGAGTCTGCCCTTTAAAACTGATCTCCTTTGTCTGCAGTGCCCCTAAACTTGTCACCCAATTACTCATGGAGGAAGTCTGCACAGACCCACATGGGCACCCTCACAGGAAGGCAAACTCAGATCTATTTCCGTATCCACCTTGTAATTAGTTTGTACAGGGGAAATTACTGTGGACTAATGGAGTAGCCTCTTTCCATTTGCGGCTTCTCTGTTAGTTTTCAGCAGGGAAAGTGTGGGACAGAAAATTTGCTTTGTAAAAACCACATAAAACTTTTCAAGGTACTCTTAACTCCCAGCTCTTAGAAAATTAAGGTTTCCTTCTCCTAAAAGTCTATGTTAGCTTGTTTTCAAATAAAGTTTTGAGTTATGTTATTCTCTCACTAAAACTTTACCATCAAAGTAATACTCAGTATAGTCACTCCTTGTAGATGTTAGGCTGTGATAACAATAATAATCATCTTGCGTAGTTGATTATAATTTCAACAATGAAAACACTCATTTTATATTATTAAGATATGAACTTAAAATTTTACAAATTGTATTATGGTCTAAATTTATGTGAGACAGAGAAAATAACATTCTCAGATGTTTTATAAGAGACCATTGACTAATAATACTTAAGTTCAATTATTTAATCGTTTGCCTATGAACAATTTATCTAAACCTATTTATAAAACTCATCTATATATTAGTATATTAATACTTTGCTTACTTCTAATTTTCATTTTTTATTTTATTTTACTTTTTGAGACAAAGTCTGGCTCTGTCATCCAGGCTGGAATGTAGTGGCACTATCTTGGCTCACTGCAACCTCCCCATCCTGGGCGCATGTGATCCTGATCCTCCCACCTCCGCCTCCTGAGTAGCTGGGACCACAGGTGTGCTCCACTATGCCCAGCTAATTTTGTACTTTTGGTAGAGATGGGGTTTCACTGTGTTGTCCAGGCTGGTCTTGAACTACTGCACGCAAGTGATCCACCAGCCTCGACTTCCCAAAGTGTTAGAATGACAGGCATGAGCCACTGTGCTGGCCCGATACTTTGCTTACTTCTAAGGATTAATTTTATTTGATGATTCTTTGCTAACAATGAAGTTTTTTTTGTTTCTTTTTTTGTTTGTTTGTTTTAGTTCTACTGCATAGTGTGGTAAATACCGTTTATAGAGTATTGAACATTTCCAAATGGCTAAAAAAGTAAATTTTAAATATTCTCACTAAAAAAATGCCAAGTATTTGAGGTGATGGATATGTTAAGCAGCTTGATTTAATTTTTATTCCACATTATACTCATAAATCATAACATTACTTTGTACCCCGTATATTTATACAGCTATAGATTATCAATTTACAATACAAATGTATTTTAAAAGATTATTTTTGGTATTGTATATTTGGACTTCTGAAATTGTCAATATTATATGAACTTGCCCTTCGGTTTCATAGATATGTTAAAAATGCCTTTTATTTTTCCTTCCACACTAGTTTTTTTTTTTTCATATATGGTTCCATTTATCTAGAATGGAGAGTTAATTTGGAAGATAAGATGAAACTATTGGAAGACAACCAATGAATATGTTAAGGACTAATAATCATGAATTTTCCAGTTAGTGTCCCCTTGAGACTGAGGTGCCTATTTGCTAATCCTTAAACTAAAACGTGATTAATTCAGAATGAAAACCTCATCAGGCCCCATGTTCTCCACCAGATTTGACTTAGGATGATTTGAAGTTACCAGATGGCAGTGGCCTTGCATGTCTATTAGAACCTAATAGGCACTTGTTACTGAGTATGATGCTGGTGATCATGGTGTTGATGAAAATAATAGGAAACCCATCACACCGAAGTGGAGCCCAAGGTTAATGCCTGACGTGTCTGATCTTAACGAGTTTAAAGAAGTGGCTGTAAGGACCTGAAGGAGCTGGTGATACCATATAAAGGACCAGAACTAGTGGCAAAAAATCCTGGCTAGTTATTACCTTTTCAGTAAGAGTGGTTGGATATATTATCAGGCTTTTTGAAATACATTAAATCATGCTTATGCATGCATACATACTATGTGTCAATTCTCATATACGATAATCAGTGGGAAAATGCACTGTCTTATGACTATAAAACTAAATCTGAGTTCTGGGAATTATTTTTAATATACATTTAAATTTATTGACCCTAAAAAAATAGTTTTTAGTTTTTATCTCTGTGTCTTTGTTTCCTAACCCCAAATGAGAAAATGTGCCTGATTTTTTCAGGAGCAGATTAACCTTTTGTTATTGTTTCGTTTTTGTTTTTTTTGAGAGAAGGTTTCACTCCATCTCCCAGGCTGGAATGCAGTGGCCTGATCTTGGCTCACAGGTCTCAGGTGATCCTCCCACCTCAGCCTCCTGAGTAGCTGAAACTACAAGTGCATTACCACACCCAGCTAATTTTTGTGTTTTTGCAGAGGTAGAGGTGAGGTTTCATCATGTTGCCCAGGCTGGTCTTGAACTCCTAGTCTCAAGAAATCCACTCACCTTGGCCTCCCAGAGTGGTGGGATTACAGGCGTGAGCCACCACATCTGGCCCAGATTAACTTATTGAGTATGACAAGGGAAATGCTCTTTCCTAATTATAGTATCTTGATTCCCTAACATGGCATAAGTGGAAATTCCTCCACCTCCCAATGAAACAGCGATGCCATCACCATTTCTTCTAACATCTCACACTTACCTGAACATAAGTGGGAAACAGTCACATCTGAACCATTGGCTAGGGGCTGATGCTAGACTGCGATGGTCTCCTCACAGTGGTGGGGAGAGATGCTAGAACCACCACAGATGTATTGAAATAATGAATGGCAGCATGATTGCTTGATCCTGGTTGTTTCAGGTTCTGGCAGATCTTTAGGCACTGAATAAGAATGGACATCCTCAATTTTATTCTCCATTCCAACTCAAAGCAGGAAAATGTACTCACTATGTAACATTTAAAGGATTTTAAGATCTTTGTATAAAGTACAAAGTTCACAACATTTACAAAAACTTAGCATACACACACACACACACACACACACACACAAACACACACCCTGAATTCAATTCTATTGCCCTATTGCTTTTAAGGCTGGCAGGGAAACCTCCTTCTTTTCCTATTGGTCTCTTTTTCTATTTATCCTGTTTTTCAAATAGTTTCTTGCAGTGTTTACTGTATATATCTGAACTATGATTTGGGCTCTTACCAATGAGCTTGCTTTAAGGGTTTATAAATGTTTCTCACTCATTTTCTTCTCATATCTTTAGAATCATTTTAAAGATCTTGTTGGTGGGTAAGCAATGATGAAAGGTGGCAGGCAAGTGACCTCTTGTTTATTTCTGGAGAAGTAATTAGTGAGTTAGGTCCCTGAGAGACATGGGTGATACATTACAGCTTGTAGGTGGTTTGGCATGACAGATATTACTCCCCGTTCACAACTCTAATCAATTTATGTATTTTAAAGCAGAGGTAAGACAATGGCAGCAAATGGAAGAAAATGTGTTTATAAATAATATATTTGTGTTTTCTATGTCGACACAGAAACTCTCTAGACATTCATTACATACTTAATGTCAGCCTGACAACTGATGGTGGAAGTTGGTAGATATCAGTAAACCCTTTAATGTTTATTTCAACAAACACTGATAAGGAACTCTGAGCTCGGATTTTACAATAAGAAGAAAATTAATGATATATACTAGGCATACTCCCTTTTCACCTTCGCTTAAGGGTAGCCAGCCTTGACATTTACTGTGGCATAAGTGAGACCAGAAAACTGAACTGCAGAGAAGCTTATTACTTATAATAGTAAAGGTAGCAGTGTTTATTTCTATGCAAACGTTTCATTTCCTGTTGACAATGTCAAGCTACATATTTAATTGATCTCATTAAACATGGTCAGATATTTTTACATTAAACCTTGTGAATTTGAAATGAGAATATATTGATTAAGATAGGGCTCTGGAATAAAAATCCTTCTAACTCTGTCATAAACTTTAATAAATATGTTGGTTGAAACTACTTAGCATTTCTGTATCTACAGTTCTCAGGACAATTTCCAAATTGTTCATCAGGAATGATGGACAGCATGCCTGGCCCAGGTAAGGAACAGATATTCAACTCATATTCCAAAGAAATATGCTTCTTAATCCTATCGTGGGAATGAATGGAATACTAATCCTACCCCCCACCCCATAGTCCTATCACCTTTCTGGTATCTGAAGAGTGAATGCAAATACTTGGCTTGCATTCCACCAGTACTCAGTCAAAGCCTGTCTGACATCACTAATTGATTATTGTACTCTTGGCTCTGTGGCCCAGATGTGGTGTCAAACTCCTTGTCAGCATAGATCTCTAAGAAGCGACTCTTAATGGTTCAGAATTGCCTCTTGAGATAAGATTTATTTCACCATTGCCATACTGGCTTTCTAGTTCCTTATAGACTACTCCTTGACCCCCTTTATACAAGAAAAGCTCATCTCTATATTATATTTTTGGATCCTTCCTTGACTTCTTGATAATAAGAAGTAGATTCCTGTTTCTCTCTCTCTAATAGTGAGTAGCATCTAGGCTATCTATCTATGCTTTGAGCACCATCCTATTTCTCAGTTCAGATTACTAGTACCAGAAAAAGTGGCACATGTAAAATGGAAAAACAGAGAAAGGTTAGCATTAAAAGCCAAAATAGATTTCTTGCTTTAATTTCTATATCCCCTGACAGCTATAATTATTGTAACTACAATTATTATAACTACCTATAGATCTCACTTCAGCAAAATGTTTCTATTGTCCACCATATGCCTCAGTTCTTCAAGGCTCTGCTCTCATTTCTCTTCTCTGAGAAACAAAAATCAAACAAAAATTACTCATGTTTTATGAGGCAAGGGGACAGGGATTGGGAACTAGATGCATGAAGAGTAGTGATGACCTCAGCCTAGTTTATATTTATCCATCCATTAATTTATTCCATAACTACTTAGCATCTGTGATATGCCAGCAGTGGAGAGCCTAATGAAAAGGAAGCAGTGAGCCAAACAGGCTTAAAGAGCTTATGGTCTAAAATGGAAGGGAGAAATTAATCAATGTGCAAATATGTAAACACAATCTGTGATACATCCTATGAAAGAACAGTAGAGAGACTGAGAAAACAGAGCAGAGAACTGATCTAGTCTTGTCAAACAGGCTTTTCTGAGGAGGAAAGGTTTAAGCTAAACTTGGAAGGCTGAGTAGAATGTAATCAGGTGGAAGGTTGATGTGGGAGAAGTAAGGAGAATCTCCCAGGTAAAGAGTATAGCAGGTGCCAAGTCCTCTAAACAAGAAGGTATGTCTTTGAAGGATGTCTTTGAAGAATTAAGTGTGAAGGGAGAGCAGAGTAAAAGGGAGATGTGAGTAAGTGGTGGAAGACATTGCTAAAGAGCTAGGCAGGACCTAGGCGGACCACATGATGCTTGTTGACCATGCCCATAAATGCAGCTAAACTGTTTGAAACAAGAGTTATCACACAGTCTTCTTTGCTTGTACAAGATCATTGCAGTTTTAGATAATAAATTGGTAACAGATAAGAGTAAATATCAATATTCGAGAGGTCATTGCACTTGTCCAGGTATGACATGATAGTTTGGACAAAAGTGAAGATAGAGATGAAGATAGGTGGACAGATGTAAAATGTATTTAGAAGAAAAATCAACTGTGTTATAAGATGATGGAAGGCCAGATGTGGTGGTTTATGCTTATAATCACAGCAATTTGGAAGGCCAAAGTGGAAGGATTGTTTGAAGCCAGGAATTTGAGATCAGCCTGTGCAAGACAGTGAGACCCTGTCTCTACCAAAAAATATTAGCTGGGCATGGCGGCTTGCACCTGTTGTCCCAGCTACTTAGGGGGCTGAGGTGGGAGGATGACTTGAGCCCAGGAGGTCGAGGCTGCAATAAATTATGATTGCACCACTGCACTCCAGTTTGGGCTTGGAACAAGACCTTGTCTCTAAAAATAAATAAATCCATACATAAATACATAAATAAAATACAAAAATAAGGTGGTGGGAATAGAGGGGCTAACTTGGGATGTAGGGGTCAATGATGATTTTAAAATACTAGTTTGTCCACCCAGGATTGAGTTTTCTGCTGTTCACTGAGTCAGGAAACAAGGAAAGATGAGGTTTTGAGGATTTTGGCCATGTATCCATGTATTTGGTATAATTGATTTGCTAGTGAATTTCAAAAATAGAGTTGGCAAATTGTTGGATATACAGATATCAATCGCTTTGAGGTGGGAATATATATATGTGTGTATGTGTATGTGTATGTATGTGTGCATATATGTGTGTGTGTGTGTATATATATATGAGAGTCATTGACATATATCCACTCATTTTGTAATTATATCCATAAAGATTCATCGACCTAATTAAGACACTTTCCTGTTTAACTTATTCATAGGTTTTGTTTCCCTATTACAGACAGATAACAATTGGTTTCTAAATTATTAGATTGGTATGGAGGTGGTGGTGATGGGGTTGATTTACTCACATGTATTGAGTAAATGTTATGTGCCAAGTACTGCACTAGGTACTCTACATATATTATCTTATTTACTTATTCTCACACTTGGGAAATGTTCACTTTTACACAGGGGAGAAAATGGGCTCAGAGAAATTGAATAATTTTATAAAGATCTTTCAGCAACTAAGTATAATTCTGAGGACCTTGCACTTTCTACTGTGATAAGTTCTTTCTCACAGATTTTAAAACAGTAAATGATTGTATGATAGCATATATGATATCCAAATGCAACGTTTCAGATACTATATTGGTTCTTCCATTTTAGAATATAATTTAATATTGAATCATATTTTTAATAAACATGTTACTGGATAACATTTATGAGAATATCAGCTTAAAAATAGTTATTCATGAAACTTTTGATGAACACGGACTATGTGTTAAGGAATTCTTATTAGGGCTGGGAGAATATAAATTTCAACAGTTGACACTCCCTCCCCTCAATTTGCCCTTTTCTAATAGCAAGAATAAAGAAACACAGTACTCATATTTATCTGCAGTTACCTATGTGACTTGCTTTATGCCAATTACTTTACATGGTTTTCTTAGTTAATCCTTATTATGTGATTAAGAGTTAGGTAGGTATCATGTTCTCCATGTTAGAGGAGACAAAAATGAAGTTCAAAGTCACACAACTGGTAAGTGGCAGATCTAAGTCTTGGATTCAATTTGGTTGGAGTCCATATTCCAAATTTGTGATCAGTAGATACTGCTGCCTGTCTCTGCTTTAGACTAATGGTTAAGCAAACCATTTGATGGGTTATGCTAGTTTTCATTATCCTATAAAGTGGGAAAATGAAGGAAGAAGTAGTTATGCAAATGAAAATTTCTAGAAAGACAGAAAATAATGAGTTGTATTAAAGAAATGTTTTACAACTTATTTTCTATTAAGGGAGATAAATGTATACATTTACTAAGTGTTAATAATAAATATTATACCATTTTTCCATGGAATTGAAAATTGAAACCACTGCAGAGAAATGGTATATTTTAAATGTGCTTATTAATTCAGACTCTGAGGAGGTTTCACATTGCCTTTCACATGAAGACAATGGTTTATTTTATGGGCTTTGTGCCATGTTCTATTTTAATTCAACTTTGCAGTGGGTAGAAGCGTTCCATATTTGTTTTCCTGTGAAATTAGATATTGTCAAAACACAAATCAAATTTTAAAATAATTTTTTTCTTTTATTTATTGGGAGTAAATTTGAAACATAGGATATTTCAGTTTAAGTAGCTTATATTCTAAAGTTTTACTATTGAATTCTCTTGGCTGTCAGTGGAAAAAAAAGCTTTCTTCTTATGTAGTTTGATCACTTGGCTACAGTGAATTTCTATTTCTGAAATAGGAAAATGTTAGTGAAGGGGGCCAAGATTCTTATAATAGCTTAAAGTTATGGTTTTTATATTTTAAAAGTTCAACATTAATGCTTCATGAAGTCAAGGGTGTTTATACTATTTAACCAGAGTCTGAAGTTAACGGGAGCTTCTAGTTGCCCTTGACTGTCTTTAGAGCCAAATAAGTATATATTGAAAATAAAACCTTTCTCAAATTAAGCGTCCTAATGTTTTCTAATATTTTGAAGCACATGGATAAATGTATGAGTATGTGACATTATTCACAACAATTTCATATTACAAGAAGAAATTTTGTGTATTTGTACATTCATTCCCTACTAGGTGCCAAAGACTATGCTTAGACAGTGTGTATACAAAAATGGATGTGGTACAATCTGTGTTTTCAAGAAACTCATAATCTATTGAGGAAGGGGACAAATAAAACAAATACAGATGATGCCCAAATTACGATTTTCCAACTTCATGATGGTGTAAAAGCAATATGCACTCAGAAGAAACCATACTTCTAGTACCCATACAACCATTCTGTTTTGCACTTTCAGTATGGTATTGATAAATTACATGAGATAGCCAACACTTTATTATTAAATGGGCTTTGTGTTAGATAATTGCCTAACTATAGGCTAATGTAAATGTTCTGATTACATAATCTAGGCTAGGCTGAACTATGATATTCAGGTTAGATGTTTAAATGCATTTTGACTTACAATATTTTAAACTTATGATGGGTCTATTGGGATGTAATGGCATCATAAGTGCAGGGTCATCTGTACTCTAAAACTGAAAATTACCAATTAATCAAACAGAATGACCTAGCTTTTTATGATAAAAGGAAAGGAAAGCAAATAATTTAAGAGTAAAAGGAGGGAGAATGGAAGAGAGAGAGAAACAGAGAGAGAGCGATCCATTCACAGAAGCACAAAATATCACCCCTACCCTCCTCTCCAAAAAAATATTTATTAAGCTCATTCATGGTCATGTCTGTTTGTGTACCCATGTGTTAGTGAGTCTCGGTGCAAACACAGAAGTTAAATTAATGTGTTTTAATATATATGCATGCTGAATTTAACTACCACCAAGTTGTTTTTCAAAAGGATTGCATCAGTTTACAACCCCAACAGCAGCAAACACAGGTCATATTTTTCCAGTCTTACCAGCACTTTCTATTTATATTATTATTTTAATTTTATTTCTCTTATTTTTTGTGCAGTTTAAAAGCTTTTTACATACATATTAATCTTTTTTTATTTTCCTATAGTCAATTGGCTATTCACATCTTTTTCTAAATTGTGTTCTGTATATGAATTCTTGTTAGTTATGTATTTTGTAATCTTCTTTTCCCAGTGCCTTCTTTTTAGTTTTTCTATGGCAGATTCTACTTTGTAATTTTGATTATATATTTTACAATGCTATGGTCTGAATGTTTATGTCTCCCCGCAACCCCAGATTCCTATGTTGAAACCAAGTCTACAGTGTGACGGTGTTGAGGTGGGGACTTTGCAATGTGGCAGAGCTCATGAATGAGATTAGTGCTCTCATAAAAGAGGCCTAAGGGAACTTGTTTGCCCCTTCCACTATGTGAGGATGCAGCAAGAAGACATCATCTTTTTTTTTTTTTTTTTTTTTTTTTTTTTTTTTTTGAGATGGAGTCTGGCTCTATCGCCCAGGCTGGAGTGCAGTGGCGTGATCTCAGCTCACTGCAAGCTCCTCCTCCCAGGTTCATGCCATTCTCCTGCCTCAGCCTCCCGAGTAGCTGAGACTACAGCCACTATGCCCGGCTAATTTTTTTTTTTTTGTATTTTTAGTAGAAATGGGGTTTCACCGTGTTAACCAGGATGGTCTCGATCTCCTGACCTCGTGATCCGGAAGACATTATCTTTGAAGCAGAGAGCAAGCCCTCATTAGACACCAAATCTGACAGTGCCCTGATTTTTTATTTCCCAGCCTCCAGAACAGTGAGCAATAAATTTTTGTTGTTTATATATCACCTAGGCTAAAGTATTTTGTTATAGCAGCCTGAAAGAACTAAGACAATTCCTAAAAATGTATTTATTAATTTGTGTTTTACTTGGTCTTTAAAACCGCATCCTGTCTTTGTTTATTCCTATTTAGTAATTCCAGTATCTGATGTCCTTGGTGGACTCTAAACCTGTTGTTTCATACTCAAGGTGGCGTGTTGCTATGTGTTCTTGGTGCTCATTGGTGCTGAGTTCATCTTGATGTCTTAATATGTAGGAATTCTATAGGCCTAAATTGGAGACGCTGTTCCAGAGAGGATCTATCATCTCCTTTTACCATAGGATGATCAAGCAAGCGATGACCACAGAATGCAAAAATGTGGGACTACCCATTTTAATTCAGTCACATTTTGGATATTTTCACAATAGTTGAATTTGCTCTGATTCTTTTAAGTGAAAATAAAGTCTCTGGAGGAAGTCCAAACATTTCTGGAAAATACTTGAAAAGGTGTTGGTTGCCATGTAAAAGACAGGAATATAGAACATCACTAAAATATGTTATAATCCAAATGTTTTAGTGACTTTTAAGAACTGGTTCTTGTGGAAACTAGTTGGCATT
Organism: Pongo pygmaeus; assembly: GCF_028885625.2. Lineage (NCBI taxonomy): Eukaryota > Metazoa > Chordata > Mammalia > Primates > Hominidae > Pongo > Pongo pygmaeus. The sequence goes on along the minus strand of NC_072373.2, from coordinate 147,719,511 downwards.
GTGGGAAAAAAAATTCTCCATATTGAAATGGTTTACTTGATCTTTGGGGTAATGTTTTCTAAATTTTATGCTGACAATGCTAATTTGCTGATATTTTCTGTCATTTTCAATTGCTTTTTGAAAAAGTGAGACTGATATAATACAAAGATGTTTCAAGTCTTTAAGAAATTGGAGCTCAGAATTAAAACTGTTCCCAATAAAAGACTAATAATGATCCAGAGGTCCATGGAAATAAAAAGCCTAAAGAAGATTGTAAACATGTATTTTTCTCTCAGAACATTTGTGACTCTTGTGACTTTAGGTGTTATGAGTATATTTTGGGGGACTTACTTTGACTTTGGAAGATGTTTTGCTGTTCAGAGGGCTGATGTCCAGGTGAAACTGAAAAGGAGATCGTTGGGAAGTTTGCAGCTAGGTCCTCATACTTGAGCATAAAGTCAAAAAGAAAAAACTATAATTTGATGACACTGTTAAGTGTGACAATATAGAGCATAATGCTTGACAATTGGTGGATAGAAAGAAACATGAGTCAATAACCTCTGTTTTAGAGCTAGGTAGAAGAGATATGTTGAATTTAAAATCTTAGCCTAAACTTACGACCTTTGGGGAGGAAGTTAATTTTTTATTCAGTTGCTACGATGATTTAAATATTCTCTTCTCTTCTGTCATTCTGTTTATCTCCAACAGATTATGGTTTTTGATGTCGTGCATCCTAGTCCCAGCTTTTGTTCTCTACTACCATCCTTCACTGAAAGGAGCCAGGTTTCCTTGTAGAAAAGATTGTTCCGTGTTTAGGACAGGAGTTTTCAAGATAAACATTTACTTGAGATAGATAAAAGTCATACCTATTAATCTATCAATACGATCAATCATTTAAAATCCATTTGCTCACATGCAAGCGCACAAACACACACACATACACACAGGCTAGGAAAGGGTTCAAACCATCTCGTAAGTAAAGGAAAGTGAAAAACTTTTATTTGTTTAAGTGATAAAATACCTTACTAATATTGAGTGGTTTGAGTTGATGTTGATATCCATCTGAGCTATAAAAGATATTTCCCTTGTTCAATTAACCCTCTAAAAACATAAAATTGAGGGTTGGTGGGAGGAGAAGACCTCAAAAAGGTATGAAATTCAGGCCTAAGTGTGGTTACCCCAGCTAAATTGTGTGAACCTTTGCTTCACACAATGTAGCAGAAAACATTCAGGGATGTTTTGGAGTTGTTTTGAACTAGTGACTTGTGCTTGGAGGTCAGGCAGGCCTGTTAGAACACCTTACTTCCCAGAGGATTTTGGACTATTGGGAAAACTCTATCCCCATCTAGGCACATCCTTTGCTATTTCTGGCTTTATGGATTATTTGTCTATGTAGTTTTCTGCTTCTTTTATTAAAAGAGGTCCTCTTCAATCTTTGTGCATGCTGGCATCTATCAATCACATCTTCGAATCATTGTGGCAGGCACCACACTAGATTCCCAAGTGGACTGGACGTCAAAAGATCAAGTTCAGAGGCTCAGTTTTAAGGTCAAAAGCAAAAAATAATGTCATGGAAACATACTTTGCATGTTACATTTAGGTACTGAGTCTACTGAGTTGAAACTGTATAAAGATCAAAGCAAGTAAATTAAAATAATCTTAACATAGAAAATAATTCATTCTAGTGAAAAGGTTGTTTGGTATTGTTTGCTAATTAATTGTATCATGTGAAGTGATATATATCCTTAGAAGTTGAATAAGGAGAGTCTTAGTTATTAAGAAAAATAAAAGACATACTTCAGGACATATAATAATGAAGAAGTTAAATTTGAATAGGATTTACTGAAAATAAATACTATAAAATTAATTGACTAAACCAATAAACAATATTTTATGAATGTGAATACGAATTCATTGGAATGCATTGTATATACCTGAAGCTGAAGAAGGGAGGTAAAGAGAAAAAGACAAAACAGAAAACAAAACAAAACAAAACAAAAAATGAGCGATTGAGGAAGGGGATGAGGTTTGTTTAGCTGAGAGCAAAATGAATTATTTGCTTGAGTATTCCCCAAAGAAGAGGAAGGTAGTATTCTAGAAGCTGCAATGCATTCTCCTTAGGGAAAAGTGTGATGTTAAAAGGCTTTACCATCACACTAGAACAGATAATTAGGCAATTACAACTATTAAATTTGACAGAGCATTAGTTTAAATGCATTACACACTAGAATTCTGAAAGAAGTAACAAATAGTACAATTTTTAGTAAATACTTTTGATAAGTCATTGAGGACAACATCTCACCAGAGGGTGAGATGCTAATGTATTCCCATATTTTGGAAGGGTGCTAATGTATTCCCATATTTTGGAAAAGAGCTTGTGCATGGATGCACATGCGTGCATACACACTCACACACACAAAAGGTTCTGGAAAAAAACTCTCAGGAAAGCCTGACAATTCTGAAGTCCTTCTCTTTTATATTCTATTATTGCAGTGTACTTATAGATATTAACCCACCAATCATCAAAAGACCTTTCAAAAGTAGACAGCAAGTATCATTTCAGAATCTTCTACTTTGATTTATAGATATTAAAACAAAAACAAAAAGAAGTCACCTTGAAGGCTGGTGGAAAGACCAAGCCTAAGATTTAAGTAATTGACAATTATCAAACATTTGGTAATGCATGATTTAGTAATACCGGAGTTAACTTAAAACACTGTCCTCATCACCTTGCTATAAAATCTTTCAATGGATTACTGTTGCATTTTTAAAAAGTATGAAATATTGCTACACTGAATAATAATTTAATATAATAATCACATACTGTTTATCACTTACCTTCCAAATTCCATGCTTTACAGGTCTCACTAGATCCTGCAAGTATACATCTGAATTGGTATAAAGAACTTTTAAAACAACAGTCATGTCTGCGTGCATTGCATCAGAAGTCCCAAACGCTTTGGTTCTAAAGATTAGCAACTGGTTGGTGGTATCATTTGCAGCCCTGTCATTATCAACTACCCTCAGGTCAGTGACAGAAAATGATGGTCATAGTGGATCTTAGCATAATGATTAGACCTATTAAAGATCTTCACTTTTATTAAAGTGCACTGAGGCAGGCTCTCAGGTTGGGTTGAATGTCCAATGGGGTAGGGTCCTAGCTTGTTCATCTTTGTGATCTCTTGCAGTATTAATGTGCATACTCCATGTTAGTTCATTGTTAATTGAAGGAATGAATGAATGCAGCATCTTTTCAATATGCTTTTTCTGATGTTCTCCATGGATGTTTTTTGGGTGTCATGTTATGTATTCTATATCAACTTCTATCGCAGTATTTACAATACTGCTTTGCAATTTCCTAGTTATACTTTATAAGTCTGCTATTTTCATGGCCTGGTAACTGCTAGTTCTTACCTAGACATGTGCTTTGCTAATAACTGTATACTTACTGCCTAGCACATAGTAGATACACAGTAAATATTTGCTGAATGAAATGCATGTGTTTCATCCTCATATCTGTCTGTAAATATATGCCTCTCTGTGAACAATAATGGATATATCCATATGTTTAACAAATGCTAATATTATTTTAGAAATATGCTATTACATGGTTAATGGTCAATGGAGGCCTGTCAGTGACGTTGGTGATTTTATTCTATTTCTCAAATCTGCTACCACATTTTTTTTGTCAGTGCCTTTGTAATTTTTAATGTCAATGTTCATAAGGAGTTCAATGTGACTTTCTAGAAAAAGCACTGTGGATTTGTATTTAGGAAACCAGTGTTCTTGTGTTGGGCTTGCTTTGAAAAAAGAAATTAACGTCTCTGAGATGAACATCGTCATCTAAAATAATCCAACCCTGATAAATTTAAATAGCAACTATTCTAGAAAAAACAAACTGAATAAACATTTTTGGACTGCTATGTAATAATAGTTTACTGACTAAAAGATAACATTCAAAGAGATACAGCCCTTGCTGGATTCCAAATACTCTTTAGGGCAGTGCTATCCAATAGAACTTCCTGCAGTGAGGGAAACGCTGTATAATCTGCACTGCCTACTACAATAGACAGTAACAGATGTGACTACGGAACATTTGAAAGGTGTATTAGTCCTTTCTCACACTGCTAAAGGCGTATTCGTCCATTCTCACACTGCTATGAAGGTACTACTTGAGGCTGGGTAATTTATAAAGGAAACAGGTTTAACTGACTCACAGTTCAGCTGACTGAGGAGGCCTCAGGAAACTTATAATCATGGCAGAAGGCAAAGAGAAGCAAGGTACCTTCACCACAAGGCAGGAGGAAGGAGAAGTGCCGAGCAGAAGGGGAAGAGTCCCTTATAAAATCATCAGATCTCGTAAGAACTCACTCACTATCATAAGAACAGCATGGGGGAAACCAGCCCCATGATTCAGTGACCTCCACCTGTTCTCTCCCTCGACACATGGGGATTCTGGGGATTATGAGGATGACAATTTAAGATGAGATTTGGGTGGCGTCACAAAGCCTAACTATAGCACAAGGTGACTAGTACAATTGAGGAACTTACTTTTTAATTTAATTTTAATCAATTTTAATTAATAGCTACATTTGGCTAGTAGATACTGTATTAGAAAGTGCAGGTTTAGTGAGACATATACAAGAATAAATAAATAAGGCTTGTAATAAGTTTGAAAACAGAGATGCAATAGGTGACAAAAGTTAAATTTTAAAAGCAGTACATAGTATATATTAAAATTAATTGAGTACTCAAGTATCTGTGTGAGAATCTTATCTTTTTAGTAGTGTATAAATGACGTTAGGTAAAGGATTTTTCCAGAACGCCTAAATCTGCTTATAACACAGATTTTTACCTAAAGATTAGAAAATACGGAGCAACAGGACAAACACAGTCATAACATTTTATATAGTTGGTTTATGGGATTCTAAAGGACTATGATGATCTCACAATAATGCAAATGAGTAGAGGGATTAAAAAAAAATCCTAAAGATCAGAATCAGAAGCAAGGTACAACACAGATGCTGGCTTAATAAAATGACAGGAGAAATAATTGTGCAAGTATATTAATACATTACAATTCTCACTATAAAATACTTTGGCAAAAATAGAGTAACAAAGTCCATGTTTAGAAGTACTTTATAAAGAAAGAGGAGATGGTGAGTCAGAGCAAAGATTCAAATCAATCAAAGTTATTTTGGCCTAATAACTGTGTTCCAGAGACTGGATTACATAATGAAGGTGAACCCCTGTTTGGTTAGTGTGTTATATACACTTCAGGTGACCACATTATTCTTTGAAAGGACATCACTAAAATTGAAGAGGTAGAATGGAGGGCAACAAAACAGACTTAATATGTGAGAGGTCAGAGTATTATACATGAAGAATGATTATCCAGCTCTATCAAATGTGGCTTCAAAAAAGATGACTAAGAAGAGAACTGCAAGAAGTTTATTAGGAACAGCAAGGAAAGGCTGGATTGACGACAGCCTGAAAATGAAAGGGGAAAAATGCAACTTAGGAAACACTGCCTCGTTGTCAATCAGATGGAAAAGCTTCCCAAGGGAGGTTGTTGGAGTAACATTACTAAAGGTAGTCAAAATTTGATGAACTTAAAAGTTTAATTTTTCCATTGGTAAAACTTTATAAAAGAATCCAGAACCATAATGTTGATAATGGCAAACTGAGTAACTAGGTTATGGGATATACAATATATTTAAAAGAACTATAGGTTTAGTTTAGCTTTGTCCTAAACATTTTGAAAGGCAAACACAGAGGAAATACAACATAGAAAGGATATTGATACTGGAACTGGAAAGATTTATATTTGAATTCTCATTCTGCCACCCCTAAAATAACACTCACAACTTGAGTCAAATTGCTTTACCTCCCTGAATCTCAGCCTTCAAAGCTGAAACCAGTTCAGGAGACCTACTTCAGTAGAACTATTTTGACATTTAATGAAATGATATATGGAAACTGCCTAGCACTGTGTCTGGGCATTCCTTTGTTTCTTATAAGTGTGAGCCTCAATTCAGTTGACTGTAATTTACACATACACACCAGCCTGAACAATTCCTTCTGATGTTTATTGAGCACAACCCTGTAAGAGGCATTCTCCTAGGTACCAGCTGTCTAAATATAGGAAGGAGGCTGCATTCTTTGCCCTCAAGGAATCATAGTCTAATCAGGGAAATAGACTTATAAACAGTGATTGCAAAAGTCAAACCATGAGAAGAGTTCTAAGCAGCCACGGACAAGTGCTTTGGGAAAAGAGAGAGACAAGATTAGGAGGGAACAAGCAGGATAACATGTACTAAATAAAATAGGATAAACTATTTTATTTCGGTGTTAGTGGGTCCTTCTCACTTCATTAGTTTTAAGAGTTTATTTATTTACTTCTTTCACACATATTTAATTAGCACCTACTGCAATCCAGTCTCTGGAACACAAAGATAAAAGAGATAGAATGGTACTTGCCCTCACTAAGTTTATGATCTGGTCTAAAATAAATTGGAGAGCTGTGCTAGCCCTCATTTCAAGGTTGTCCATATAGGACGTGTGGAATCCAGGGAAAATGTCATGTCATGGCCCCCATGTCTTACAATGTTAGGTTAAAAGGAGCCTCAGACTAGGCACAGTGGATCATGCCTGTAATCCCAGTGGTTCAGGAGGCCGAGGCAGGAGGATTGCTTGAGGCCAGTAGTTCCAGACCAACCTGAGCTACATAGCAAGACCACATCTATTAAAAAAAAGTTGCCTCAAGAGCAAATCTGAAAGCCTCCATGAAAGGCAATTTACAGACTGACAGTGAGTGCATACATGAAAACAGGGATGGTCCGTCCTTTGTTGCCTTCCTAGTCTCATCTTTGAAACCTCAATACTAAATAAATATTTGTTTCATAAATTAATAATTACATGAAAACATATAAGTTAAAAAGTTTATATTTTCATCCTGAATTGTACATTTCTAGTAATTTCTATCATAATAATTGTTCTTTTTGTGGAGGCTGACATTTCAGTTGCCCTCTTCAGAGATCTGGTATTTATGAGGAAATTCAGAGTCCTATTATGGGAAAAAGTAACTAAACATTGAGTTCACACTATATTTTCCCTTTATCCACATACCCTCTGACCTCTTTCACAGCCTGACTGAAACATTTATGTCAAAAAATGATATTTAATGAGGGTGAAGAAAATGTTTTTCTTTTTTTGTTAAACTACTTTGCCATTTCAGATTCAAATGCCCTTCTTTGTCTTCTTGCTCAGAAAGCCATAAAAAGCAGGTAGTGCTAACAGCCATTAGAATTACCTAGCGCAGTGAAGGCCACGTAAACACTCAGCAAGATTTATTCGAGATGGCTGCATTTAATAAATCTCCCAAATCTAAGCTGAATTATCTATGGACCAAAATTGTAAAATATTCTAATAAATTGCTAGTACTTAAAAATATATTTGTAACAGTTAAGAAGAATCCTAGTGCACTGAACAAAATGATCAAGGGGATTGATGTTATATTTGAAGAGATTCAGAGATCAAATACAGTCTTATTAACCCTCAGGTACACTCGAGATTCTGAGTGTGTTAATTAAAAATTATACGTTGCATGTTTTTTAATTGTTAATTGATTTATTGGGTAGCCTCTATAATCTAGATTAATTTTCCTCTTGTTTCTTGTAGATATCTGTAACCATTTTAATGAGTCAACGCATGTTCCTAAAATTTTCCCCAGCACATGGCTGTAACACTTATACTTTGCTCTATTCCTCTCTTTCTGTAGCACTTTCTAATTAATTTGAATACTAATGAGTTAATGCTTGTATTTTTGGTCTCCCTAGAGAAAGAAAATAGGATTTGAACTTAATGTTGGCTTACTTATCTTTGGATTGTCTAGTAAGAAAGCAATACAAAATTGTAAACACTTTGTGAATTGTTTGGTATCATTTGCTCATTATTTCTGAAATGACAATCACAGATAATGCTATGTGAGACAATGAAGGACTAGATGAGTTTAATACTAGGTTTTAAATAATGTCCTTTTCTTCTAACCATGATTAGTTGCAAGGTCATTAGAAACTCTCTCAAATAAGACTTCAGAAATAGTTTAATATCCCAAATTTGAACTGTGCTTAAATAGTGAATGGTTCAGAATCGGTTTGAGGTACAATAAATATTTGGAGTTTGAGAGACCCAGGTCCCAGCCTCTTTCTTGTTTTTGCTGACAGACTGTCTCTCTGGGTGAGTCATTTAACTCTTTGATTCTTTTGTAGTCTGAGTGTCACAGGGTGAATGATCCGCCTTGTTTCTTGTTAAAAGGAATAAATAAACTTTGCTAGGTATTTCAAAGGACAATTAGATCCAATTATTGAATGCCATTGAAAACAAATGCAATAAGACAAAAGAGGAAGGCTTTGTCATTATGACAGCTGGAAAATACAAAACATCAAAATATTGTTTGTGCTGCATGCAGTGTTAAATATTGTAACTGATTTTTTTTTCATTCATTCAATAGATGTTTTTGCAGGCACTGTGTAGACAAAACTCATTTTAATTTTCTAAAAATAAATGAATTTTTATGCATTAAAAATCGCTAAGAGATCATAAGTGCAATGTTCACTTTTGAGCTATTTTACCTGTAGTGGTGATATGTTTGCATGGAACCAATGAACTATCTACAGTCTGCACTGATTCCTATTGTGATTGAAAAGTTTCTGAAACAGCTGGTCATGATTATTGAAGGCACAATATGTGACTGAAGAACAGAAAGAGCAGATGTCTTATTCGTTTGAAGTTAACTGGTCTGTTTAGGACTCAACCTTTGACCTTATCCGTATGAGTACTCAGAACTAGTCAAATTAACTGGTACCATTTTCTTATTCTCATAGCCACCAGGGAATATTCTTAGAGAAAGAATAGAATGTAACAGGTGTTATGATCCCTACTTAGGGGCCATTGATCGTCTCAAGTCCACTTTTCCTAAGTTGCAAGAACATAAAAGCTAGTGAAATATTTTAGTATTGGGATATCATTTGTCTTTTATGATGGTTTTGGCCAAATAAGAATATTGTCTTTTAAACTTTCTATGGCTAAATTATAAATCACCATAATTTGACTTGTTTCCTATAATTTAGATATCATTCTGGTAGGTTGCTAACATTGAAATGGCAAAAGCCCTTAATATACCTATGGGGAAATGAAGTTTCTTCTCCATCCTAAGACAGCAATAAAATGCAAATAGAAAGTGCTTTCATCCTAATTCTGAACTGGAGTAAGAGGTGATAAGAAAACTTACTTGATAAGGTCCAACCTCACAAGGATGATTTTCTGATATTAGATTTATTAGGGAGTCGCTGCCTAAAGAGTAAAATTACGAAAGAAGAAATTAAGTACCATTTTATATATCCCTGGCAGCTAAAGTGGTTTAGAATTGTCCGTGCCTCTATCCCTAAGATAATAATCCAGTTACAATAGTATGCCTGCCTTATATATCATTTGATTTATAAAGATCAGGCTGACAAAGAGATGTTATGACAGAGAGTACTTTGAAAAAAATGTGTCTTCACTGTGGAAGCCCTTCTCAAGTATAAGCAGTAAGGTCAGATTAAGATAAAAGACTAAGAATTTTGATGATGCTGTTGTCTTTCACATGAGGGTCTCCTTCGTTGATCTATGACAAGAAAGAAAATATACTTCATCTACTGTGTGAAGTGCTTGGCAAATGCTCCTAGAATGTGTTCCAAGATGGATGCATTTTCCTGTTCTATTTCTGAGTATTCTTGAGTAAAATGTATGCAACCTTATTACTTATAGCAGCTATTCAACTTTAATGGGAAAATAACAGTAATCAATATTGAGTAGCAATTCTGGTTGACATTGATCCTAACCATATGTCTTATTTTGCTTAAAAGATAGCAGTTTAATATGAAAGTCATTGTGTGTTTTTCTATTTGCATGTGAACACAAATAAGTGTATTTTATTTTGAAAATGTTTTTTTATCTAGGCTTTCAGTGCATTGAAGTTTCTTAGGATCCTGTAGTCTACTTCAAAGTAATATTAATCCAAGTCACTTCCCTTTACTTTAACTGTGGAGATTTGTGCTCCTTAATGTCTTTATCTCACTTACATAGTTAGACCTACTTAAATTCTAATTAATTGCTTTAACTGTCTCAGATTTCAGAGTTTGAGAGAAGAATTTCATGGCTGGTTTGCATGGAAAACTAAATATCACTTTATCATGTATATTTTCATTAAAAATAAGTTTGTTAATATAATAATAGACATTATTTAGTAAAATAGGTAAAATAAAGTAAATAATTTTAAACTTAACTACTGCTTAAAATGTCATTCTTCATTTAATGTGTTACATGACCCTATATACTTTGAGCATTTATATTTCTGCAGTCTTTTGAATAAAGGTACTTTAGAAGCTTCTATAAAGACACATGCACACATATGTTTATTGCAGCACTATTCACAATAACAAAGACTTGGAACCAACCCAAATGTCCAACAATGATAGACTGGATTAAGAAAATGTGGCACATATACACCATGGAATACTATGCAGCCTTAAAAAATGATGAGTTCATGTCCTTTGTAGGGACATGGATGAAATTGGAAATAGTCATTCTCAGTAAACTATCGCAAGGACAAAAAACCAAACACCGCATGTTCTCACTCATAGATGGGAATTGAACAATGAGAACACATGGACACAGGAAGGGGAACATCACACTCTGGGGACTGTTGTGGGGTAGGAGGAAGGGAGAGAGATAGCATTAGGAGATATACCTAATGCTAAATGGCAAGTTAATGGGTGCAGCACACCAGCATGGCACATGTATACATATGTAACTAACCTGCACATTGTGCACATGCATCCTAAAACTTAAAGTGTAATAATAATAAAAAAAGAGAAACAAAAAGAAAAAATAAGAAAATGAAATAAAAGTGATTGAACTTACTACTTATATGAGTCATTAGGGGAAATCAATGACCAAAATTAGGCAAAAAATAATTCAAGATCTAGTTCTTCCACCTCCTAAATGTGTGACCTCAAATGAATTACTTCACTTCTGTAAATTTGGGATAATATAATCTCCGTAATAGGTTTGTTGTCAGAATTAAATAAAATCATATATAAATAAAATAAAACCATATAAAGGAATATCTGTCATCATCATTGTCATCATCATCATCATCATCATTCCTGTCAAATTTCATGTAGGTTCTCTTCCATTTAAGTGTGTTCTTAATATAATGCCCCTTAATATCTACCTTTTTGTGTACAGATGACTTTGGAAACTGTGATCAGATTGCTAAAAATACAATATTGGAAATGTAGAAAGAACGTAGGAAAATGACAAAAACTTGGAAGCCCTTTTTAAAAACGTAGTTCCATTCAAAGATTTTTCAGGGATAGAGATTCTGCTAAGCACTGTAACCCATGTAGAGCTACAAACTCTCTCTCTGTCTCTCTCTCTCTCTTTCCTCTGTGTGTGTGTGTGTGTGTGTGTGTGTGTGTGTGTGTGTGAAGTAGGAGGAGGAAGAAGGAAAAGAGATTGGAAAATAGGGAAAGATCTCTCTAACCCAGTCTACCTCACCTTTTTTCTCCCATGGGGAAATTAGGCCAAGCAGAGAAAAACAAGCTTAGATAAAAGCCAAAAGGCCAGTGTGTTACTAATTGGGTAAATAAACAGTATGTTGCAAACCTTGTTAATTTGATATCAGGATCATTCAGAATAGCATGAAATTTGAAGTAACTGCTATTCTTCAGCCCTATTAGATAAGATTTCCTCCATTAAAATCAGTCATTTAATCCAAAGTACAAAAATATGTATAATTTGAGGTGGAAATTGGTTCCCAAGGGTACTTTGAGTTGCTAAATTAGTTAGATAAGTTGAAGTGAATGTCACTAAGCAGTCACGAATTAGTCGTAGTGAAGGAATGATCTGTGAACCACTCTGATTACTTGTCAACAGCAGAAGAGAGAGAGTGACTTAGACTATAAAGGAAGTAACCTTTGTAGATGACTTCCTCATATTGATAAGTAATCTGAACAATTTATTGTGTTTCTTTGAAGGTTCATACATGCTTAGCTCTCATGAAGGTTTAATGAGATACAGACATTTGATACTCAAACCCTTTTGACTCAAAATTGCCCTTCTATTCTAGTTAACTAGGTTGTGTAGTATTTTTATTTGTTTTCTACTCTCCTTTTGGGCCTTAATTAAAAGGGACAGTATGATAAAATGGCTATTTTCTTTGTGCACGCACATTCCCTGATGTTTGCAAGTTTAACGTGAGCTTCTGGATAAGAGCGTGGCACATTGGGTTGGAACATGCATTAGGTTCCAGATATCAAAGTTAGCTTTAGTTTGACTTTGTGAGATTCTAAAAGCAGCTGTGCTTTGTTGCACTTGCTTAGATCCCAATAGTGATTTAGTTCTGAGGATTATATATTTGTCTCTTATGTGTCAAAAGTCTTATCCCTTGTGACTTTACAACTCTGTTTTTGTATTTAATGTAAAAGCATGATAGCTTTGCATTGATGATTGTCAGCAGTTGCTATTTATCATCTGTCAAAACTTTTTCTCATGGGAAGGCAGAAAATCAAATGGATTGTGACTGTTTTTTTTAGTTGCTTCAAGGAATCTTACATGACACAAGGCAAGAAAAAAAAAAAGGAATTGTAAAATGATTCCTTGACAAGTAACTTAACATTCAGATAAATCTGTGATTTTATGCACATAGCAGAACTGTCATTCACCCTGACAAAATAGCATATTTTAAAATGTTATGTCAATTTGCTTATTTGACCTCTAGGTTGCTTTACCACCTGGCCTGGTAGTTACATAGTTTTGCAGTTACTTATGTTTCTCGTGAAATCATAAACTGAGTGGTTTGATGGCACATGAAAAATATGAAAGAAATACAGCTAAAGGATTTTTATCCTCTTAGACTTCCATCTGATTGCTGAGATTATTATTAAATTCTGGTGACCTGTCAAAATTAGAGAAGCCAACTCATTGAAGAGATCAGTGGAATTTTAGTGATTAATTTTTATTGACCTGAAACATAAGCATACATACTATGTTACATTTGCCAATAGAAATAATGATAATGTTGTGTGTAAGAGGAATCAACCACATAGAAATTTGGAATAAGAAACATGCACACCTTATATAAATATATGAAAATGAAAATGAGAATTATGTATTAGAACTACTCATATTTACAAATAGACATGGAGTTAATAGGATTACACGTTACCTTGGAAATGTCTCTTGTCAACTAGATTTTATTTTAGAGGGGAACACAGAAACACAGTCTAGCTCAGAGTTTCTCCAAATTAACAATAGCCACATTTGCTATGGGAGGCTCTCTTGTGCATTGTAAGATGCACAGCAACTGCCCTGATCTTTATTTAGGTCCTTACCTAGATGCCAGTGGCACCACCAAATTGTGACAACCAAAAATATCTCTAAGGATTGCCATATACATACTAGGGGCAAAACTTTTCTGGTTGAGAACCATTGTTCTGGAAGCTGGAAGGTAGGAGTTCATTCATTTCTTTGAGACAAAGTTTTGAATGTATTTTTCTTGTCTTGGAATTACAACCAGCACCCTAAACAGAAGAAATGGCTCCAAGTACTTCATGTTTTAAGTTCAAGAAGTCACCATGAGTTGGGGCAAACTACTTGCCTGGAAGTCGGTTTAAAACTAGTCCCATTACAAACCCATTTGCATGCTATACCCGTAACCCCAACAGCCTATGGTCAATAGATCAATATAAAAAGAAGACCAATAGCAGAGATAAATTTTACTTATTTTTCCTTTCTTTCTTTCTCTCTTTTCTTAAGGAGTTCAATGTTGGTGGTAAAATGCTAGACTCTCTCTTTTCCTGGCAGAGAAAAGATTGCTTTATTTTCCCCTATGACGAAGGAAAGTTTTCCAAGAGAATCATTTCTAAATACAGTGTGTGACTGCAATTAGTGGAGACCAACATTCTATTCCTCAACTCTTACGTTTGTTATAGGGTTGCAAAGCCCTTAACCCCACCCTCTGCCCTTCAGTAGAGTGGAATATATTGCCGTGTCTGGTGTCTGGTAGAGCATTCTGGAAACATAGATGTGATAGCACATTGTCCTTTTCAGTTCCATTTTTTATTATAAAGTAGAAAAAAAAAGCTATACTTGTTAATGCATTCTCTAAGATTTGGGGACACTTTTGAATATCAAAACCATCTAATTCTGGTCTAAGGATATCAATATCTGGAAAGTCAAGAGTCCTTACAGATATCACAATGTTGCATGTCTTGAAAAAGGTGGAGGTAATCCCTGCCCCAGCTTATTGTTCCACAGCTTCCATGACTGTGAGAGTTGTTCCATATCTGTATCAACACCTGATATTATGGATTCCAGGGAGACATGGAAGCTGTGGAACAATAAGGTGGGGCATAGCCTAGATAGCTGCTTGCCAAGTGATGGAAAACTCATCTTGATAAAATGCTTAGAAGCCTAGAACTTAATGATAGAGGGAGCAATGGTAAGACCACCACATATGGAGCTTCACGTAGATCCAGAATGAACCAGAGCGAATCCAGGCACACCACTCCACCACTATATGTGACCCGACAGGCAAGGAGACCTCTTCTCCTGTCACTGCTTCCTTTCCCAAACATTGAAGCAGAAAGCTCCTACAAAGTTTAATTCTGCAAGAACATATTAATTATGCTCACATTGTTTCCCAACTGATAAGAATCCTATCAGGAAAGTTGCTTTGGCAATTGTCTATATTGAGCTTTGTATTAAAAAAAAGTTATGTTGACAAATCTGAGGTCTACAGAACTGTCTCTCTCTTTTGTTACTTTCATGACCATATGACTTGTGCTCAGCAGTTATGTCTCTTAGTCTTCCGAATTCAGGCGTGACTGGATATTCAACTTTGGGCACAGAAAACTTTTCTTGAACCAGCCATTGGCTGATACTTTCAGTATGATAGCTTTTTTTTCTTTGTCTCTTTGAATCTTTTTTTAATATTAATTTTCCTACAGGAAAAAAACCTCTTTCTTTTCAAGCTGTATCTCCTCTTTACAGAGGACACATATGCCATCTGTATATTGTCCATGTACTTCCCCCGTGTCTCCTTAATCTGCCATTTCCAAAATTCTGTCTCTCTCTCTTTATACTGATTTTGCATTACAAAAACCCAGAGAACTGTCTGGTAAGAGCAGAAAATCCTCTTTGGAAGAGGGCAACAAACTATAAGTGCAGAGGTCAGAACACTCATTAGCATATAAATAAGGAAGAAATATTTGGAATAATACATTGATAATTTTCGTTCCACCACATCTTTCCGGTGGCCCCTGAATTTGTGGCCCCTGAAAAGAGAGAAACAGTATTTGAATGTACTGCCCAGACAGGCTCTCTATTTGTAATCCATTACTCATTTCTGCCTTTTTCTATGTGGAATGTGCACGGTACCTCTCATATCTTTTTGCAGCCATCCTTGGTTCAGGTCATGATAGTACCTGACTTTCACAACTTTGAGAGTAGGAAATTAGTGCCCCAGATATCCCCCCCCAACAATAATGGCTAATATTTCTTGAGTACCTACTATGTGTAGACACTTAGAATTTGTGTGTATATGTGTGGACTTTTAAATGTAACATGCATAAAGACAAATGGGTGAAACAATGGTACAGCTTGATGAATGTTCACAAAATAAATCCACCCATGTTAACAACCTGTTTTATCATGTTTCTCTCCTAACACTAACACAGTTAGTATTCTCATCCCCAAATACAATCTTTATCCTGATTTCAAATACCATATATTAATTCCACTTCCTTTAGAACTTTATATGAATCCGGTCATACTGTAGATACTCTTTTGTGTCTGACTTCTTTAATTCAACATTATTATTGTGAGATTATTTATGTTGTATGTTTATGCATTCTCATTACTGTAAAGTTTATTTATTACTTCTATTTCTGCTATTATGACTATTAATGTAGGCCATTCTTGTACATGATTTTTGGTGAAATATTTATTTTATATCTATACCTAGGAGATAAATTGTTGAATTGTAGGGATGTACTACCAAACAGTTTTCCAAAATGGTTGTACAATTTATACTCCTAATTGAAATATATGAGAATTTAGTTGTTTCACATCTATATCGACACTTGGTATTCTGTCTTTTTTAATACTAGCTTTTCTGGTGTTTTTTTTTAATCTGGTTGTGATATTAATTTGCATACACTTTATTACTACTGTTGTAGAGTACCCTTTTATATTTTTTGTGACTACACCAATATTCTCTTTTCTGTCAATCAAGACTTTTGTTCAACAGTTTACTAAGATATCAGCATTTTTCATATTGATTTAAATAATTATTTTCAGGAGTGATGGATATATGTGAATACTTTGTCTAACATATATTTTAAATATCTTCTTATACTTTTTTGGTGCTTTTCATTTTTTTATTGTATTGTTTAATTAAACAATAAGTTCTTGATTTAAATATAGTCAAATTTAACACCTTCTTCCTTCCTCCATTTATGGTCATTGCATTTATGTCCTTGCCTACCTCAAGGCCAAGAATAAATCCTTCATATTTTCTTCCAGAAGGATTCTTGTTTTCCCTTTAATTTTTAATTTTTAGTTTCACAGTCCATATGGAATTGGAATTTTTGCATAGTAGGAAGCATAGATTGACGTTTGTTTTCATACATAGATCCTAATTGATCCAGTACAATTTATTGAAAAGATTCAGTCTCAACTGCACTATACTATCACATTTGTAAAATAAGTAAGTGACAGTCCTATGCAGAGTCTCTTTCTGGATTTTCCCCTTTTCCATCAGTCCATATGTCTACTCTTATTACAGTTTGTTAACTGTAATAAGAGTAATATATTGCTTTATAATGCATCTTGATATCTGGTATGTGTGTTTGTTTTTCTTCAAACGTCTCCAGTTTTGCTCTTTTTTATGCTTGTCTTTCATCTTTTTTGCCCCTTACATTTCCACTTAAATTTTTTAAAAAGTTCCTTAACACTTCTTCCCCATCCTTTAAAACACACATACACACATTTTCAAAGAAATCTGTCAAGATCTTTATTGAAATTGCAATGCATCCATTAATCAGTTTGAGAAAATTGATTTTTTATTTAAATATTTGATCTTCCAATCTATAAACATGATACATTTTTCTATTTCTTTAAGTTTTCTTTAGTTTCTCTCATTAACATCATCAGTGCTTAAGTAAAATGTGCTAAAATGTCCCACTATTATCTGGACTTTTATATTTCTCCTTTTTTATTGGAAAATTAGTAGGGGATTTCATATCTACGTTATTAAGTGTGTGCAAAGTTTTCATATTTATGTTTTCCTGGTAGATGAATCTTTTCATCATTATGAAATATCCCTCTTGAATGTTAATGATACTTTTTGCTTTGAAGTGTAACTTTGACAGATATGAACAAAATGGCACCAGATTACATTTGCTAGTGGTTACATGGTGTATCCTCTTCTGTTCTTTTACTCTCAAATTTCCTGAGTTGTGTCTTTGTAAGGACTGCAGACGTTTGTTTTTGTCTTTGTTTTTAGTCTTGTTTGACTAGGTCTTTTTGTTGCCATTTTAGTCCACTCAATATTGTTGATATAGTTGAATTTATAACTACTTATTTTCTATTTGTTTTCTGTTTGTCTCCTCTGTTATACATTTCTTTTTATCACTTCTCTTGTATTTAAAGAAAATTGTCAGATATTTTATCCTTTAAAATATTTTATCCCTAGATTGTTAACCTAGATATTATATCTTCTGTAATTTATTAGAATCTAATATAAACATACTTATAACTTTTCCCAGGCAATGCTAAAACCTTCAAATAATTTAACTCCATTAGTCTGTTTCCTCTTATTGTGTTATTATTGTCATGCATTTTAATTCTAAATACTATTAAACTCAACAGAGCATTATTACTCTTTTGTGCAGTGTATATATATTTTTGGTATGTATCAGATATTTACTATTCCTTTTGTTCTTTTTCTGCTTTTCCTTTCTGTGTTTCTGTCTAGGGTCATCTTTTTTTCTGTTTGAGGAATTACTGTGGGTCTGCTAAAAGAAATCCATCAGTACTTTTCTTTTTTGTCTGAAGATACATTTTCTATTATCCTTTGAAGGATATTTTTATTAGGCATAGAATTTTACACTGGCAATTATTTTCTTTCAGTACCTTAAAGTTCTTTTTCCTATTGTTTCTTTACGTTCATCATTTCTGCTGGGAAGTTAGCTGTCAGTTTCATAATTGTTTTTCATAATTGCTTTTTAAAATTGCTTGTTTTTCTTGTTATTTAATTTTTTTCTTTTTTTGTGTTTAATTGTTTTACTGTAACATCCTTAGGTCATGGTTTTATATGTATTTAACCTACTTGAAGTCTGTAGACTCTCTGTGGCTTGAGGTTTTTCTTTAATTTGGGGTAAAACTCGGTCATTATCTTTTCAAGTATTACATCTGCCCCATATTGTCTTCTCCTTCCTAATATCCTAATTATACATTAGGCCAATTCACCAGCTTTCATATATCTGAGGAACTCGTTTCTGTATTTTCAATCTTATTTCCTCCATGCATCAGTCTTGATATTTCCTACTAATACATCTTCCAGTTCAATGACCTCCTCCACATCCAATATGCTGTTAAACCCCTTTATTATGTTCTTATTTTAAGATACTGTATTTTCCAGTTCTAGAATTTATGTGGCAAAATGCTTCATCTGGTCATCTATCTTCTTGAACAT
Organism: Pongo pygmaeus; assembly: GCF_028885625.2. Taxonomy (NCBI): domain Eukaryota; kingdom Metazoa; phylum Chordata; class Mammalia; order Primates; family Hominidae; genus Pongo; species Pongo pygmaeus. The sequence goes on along the minus strand of NC_072373.2, from coordinate 147,700,727 downwards.
GTTAATTATAGTTTTTCTAAATTTTACACCTATTATCTCTAATTCCATATTACCTGTGAGTTCCTTTCTATTGTCTGTTTTGTAATTCTTGGTCCTGCCTGTGGGACTGTGCTCATTTTTAACTGAATACCAGACATTTTGTATGAAAAATGATCTATCTATCTATCTATCTATCTATCTATCTATCTATCTATCTATCTATCTATCTATCATCTATCTATCTAATCTATCTCAGAGACTGTTCACCCTATTCTGTGGCAGACAGCTAGAATAGGGGCAGATCACCACCATCCAATTAGAGTCTCAGCTGATGGGGAATCGGGTTTAACTCTTTGTAAAGTTTAGTCCTTTCCTAAGGTGTAGCCCTCCAGTGTTTCCAGCTGACACTCTGAGGTGTTTACTGGAGTCCTTCCTCTATGGTCCTGAACGATAACTTTTGTTTTTCTAGTGCCGCAAGAGAGTCAAAAGCTCTGCTCAGTTATGTATTGACTTATCCTTATTTTCTCATATTCTTTCCTGTTAATTTAAAAATTGGTAGTAGAACAATGATTATCAGAGGCTGAGAAAGGTAGTGGGGATAGGGGATGAAGAGGAGATGCTTAATGACTACAAATATAGTTAGATGGAAGAAATAAGATCTAGTGTTCAACAGTACAATAGAGTGACTAGACTTAACAATAGTGTATTGTATATTTCAAAATAACTAGAGGAGTGGGATTGAGATGTTCCTAACACAGAGAAATAATACATGTTTAAGGTGACGAATAGCCCAATTACCTTGAATCAATGATTACACATTGTATGCTTGTAACAAAATATCATACATACTCCATAAATATGTACAACTATTATGTATCCACAATTCTTTTTAAAAAGCATGTTCTCAACACACACAAAAATTGGTAAGTAAATCAGGGAGAAAACTGATTTAGACTGTTAGTTTCACTCTTTTCCTCTTTCCCTTTTCTTTAGGATCTGAAACCCTCAACTTTTCTAATGCTTTTAAATTGGGGATTATTAACGGTTGTTGTAACATGAACATCTTTGTTAATCTGATAAGGTCTAAGGGCAGCTTCTCCGAATAATAAGTATACCAAATAAAGTGATATGGTTACAAAAAGGAACTAATCATGTTGAAACACTATATCAAAATACATGTATATTTTTAAATTTAGAGTTATAATTATGTGCTTCCTTATTTTGTATTAGTAAAATCTAGGAGCAGATCTAACTACTATCATAATTTTGAGGTAGGTTATATTAGAGGGTTCTCTAGAGAAACAGAACCAATAGGATAGGGTGTGTGTGTGTATGTGTGTGTGTGTGTGTGAGAGAGAGAGAGAGAGAAGAGTGAGGAGATAGATTCCTAAGAGATTGGTTAATGTGACTGTGGAAACTGGCAGGTTCAAAGTCTGCAGGATAGGCCAATAGGCTGGAGAACCAAGGAAGATCTGATATTGTAGTTCAAAACCAAAGCCCATCTGCTGACAGAATTCTTTCTTTGTTCTTCTAAGGCCTTCAACTGATTGGATGAGTCTTACACATATCATGAAGGGCAATCTGTTTTACTCAAAGTCCTCTGATTTAAATGTTAATCTCATTAAAAAAAACAGCCTTGGCCAGGCTCGGTGGCTCACGCCTGTAATCCCAGCACTTTGGGAGGCCAGCAGGGGTGGATCACTAGGTCAAGAGATCAAGACCATCCAGGCCAACATGGTGAAACCCCGTCTCTACTTAAAATACAAAAATGAGCTAGGCATGGTGGCACGTGCCTGTAGTCCCAGCTACTTGGGGGGCTGAGGCAGAGGAATTGCCTGAACCCAGGAGGCAGAGGTTGCAGTGAGCCGAGATCGCACCATTTCATGCCAGCCTGGGTGACAGAATGAGACTCCGTCTCAAAAAAAACAAAAAACAAAACGAAACAAAACAAAACAAAAAAACAGCCTCAGAAACATTCAGAATGTTTAACCAAATTTCTGGGCCCTATGGCTCAACCAAGTTGATATATAAAATTAATCATTGCGTAGGATTAAGAATATATCATATTTTAAGATACTTGCAATAAGCATAATATGAAGTAAAAGCATCTGTAATTTTACTGTTACAATCACACATACTACTAACATTAGTGCAGTTTGGGCTTATATTTATAATTGAAGAAAATAACAAATGTTAGTTTGACATCAATGAAAAGAAACAGCAAAATTATTTTTTCCCATTCAAGTTCACAAACTCCATAAATTCTGTCCATGGATCCGTATTAAGAAACCTTGCCATTTTTAAATTCCACTTTTTTGATTCTGTAATAATTTTTTTTATTGAAATCATTGACATGCTACAAGTTATTCTATCATGGGCAAAATGAAAGTCTTATTAGAAATTTTTATATAAATTAACTACTTTAATCCTCACAATAAAATCCCATGGGGTCAGTTATTATTTTTAGTTTACATATCAGGAAACTGAGGCATTCAGAGAATAACCGATCAGACTGTCACAGCTAGGAATTTTCAGAGGTAGGATTTAAACAGAAGTTGGCCCTGGAGCTTGTTGTACTTTTACTCTAGAAAAAGCTAACAGCATTAGCATGTCTGTGGGGAATCCAGTTTGAATCAGGCAGAGATTTTGAACTAAACACAATAAGTATTAGCAAGAAGTTAACCCCCTCTATTCAACAGAACCTTAACTAAAAAAAAAAAAAGAGAAGTCAGAAAAGCATAAATTGATTGCCAGTTAATATTGGAAAAACTTTATTTCTAGTTTGCCATATCCTAAAAAGTGGGTCTCAGATTTCCTTTATTAATTAAATAATAAAAGCACCTTGTAATTTCTCTTTTTTTCTTTTTTTTGAGACAGAGTCTCGCCCCGTCACCCTGGCTGGAGGGCAATGGCATGATCTTGGCTCACTGCAACCTCTGCCTCCTGGGTTCAAACGATTCTCCTGCCTCAGCCTCCTGAGTAGCTGAGATTACAGGCACCCGCCACCATGCCCAGATAATTTTTGTATTTTTAGTAGAGATGGGATTTCACCATGTTGGCCAGGCTGATCTCGAACTCCTGACCTCATGATCCACCTGCCTTGGCCTCCCAAAGTGCTGGGATTACAGGCGTGAGCCACTGCGTCTGGCCAGCACCTGGTAATTGTATCTATTGTTGATAGCTGCAGTTCTGTAACAGGGCATTCTCCCATAATTTGCAACTTTGACTTTACTGTAGTTCCTATAACGTTCCTGATTTTGTAATGTTATTTCAAGATCCAACATGGAGATGGATTGATTACTGTCCCTCTTTAGCTTTGTTACAATAGTCTCGTAGTCATAGTGAACCTTGTGCTTGATTTAGGCTTAGAATAATAATGTGAATTAAGGATATAGTATAGAACTGTATCTCAAGTGCAAAATCCAAAATGACAATCCATCATCCCCAATGTAATCCTGGTAAAGACAAGATCCATTTGGTCCACTATTAAAGTGGATTATTGTACAAAAAGTAGATAATTTGAAAGTGGCTCTAGTTTTTTTCTTGCGTTTTCTTCCTTTTCTTAACATAATTTGTATCACATATATTTGAGGATTATACAATATTAATAGCATGATGTTCTTAGTTTATAAATTTATCAATATTTTCTATACTTCTATTACATTTTAAACACCTTAAATATAATTACATATAATGTATATATACATACATATTTAATCACATGTGAAATATTAATGTTTATTTGTTAATATTAATTCAAGGTACAGACAGGACTGAGTTCCTTTCTGGAGGTTCTGTGGGAGGATTCCTCTCCTTGTTCATGCAGGTGGTTAGCAGAATCCAGTTGTTTTTCCTAATAGGACTGGGATCCTGTTTTCTGTCTGGCTCTCTGAGGGCTTTTACTGGCTTCTAAAGGCCACCTGCAATCCTTGGCTCATGGTCCAGTTCCTTCAGTGGAGCCAGTAGGTAAGTACTTCTCACACTTCCAATTGCTCTTTCTTCTTTTCTCTCATCTCTCTGATCCACTCTCCCTATCTGGCCACTAGACATAAACCTGTGCTCCCTCAGTAAAGATGCGTGATTCCCCCTTCACAGCACTTAATACACTGACTTGTGTGTTCATTATTTGTAACCACTCTTGGACTGTGCCTAGCAGAGTGCCTAGCACATAGTTGGCACTTATGGATGTCCAGGGCATATCAAATACCATGTGGGTTATTAAGTATCAACTTTGGGAATTCTTATCCCATTACCTGGGCTAAAATATAATATCTAGAGAGCAAAAAAGGCAACAGAACAAAATATAAAACTACATGGCATAGACAAAGATTCCTAGAATGGAGAGTTGTCACAAAACATATTGATGGATGTGTATAGGTGTTTGTGTATGTATACTTTCCACGTTCCAAATGTAGTTCAGATGGCTTAGAGGGGCACACGAAAGACAATACAACATGTCATTTTAAAACATAAGAAAAAAATTGAGAAATATAAAATAATAGGAGCATTTCATACTGCCGAAAAGTCTTAGTAGCTCTGAGCTTTTAAGAAGTCATTTAAATGTTGAGAATGAAAATCAGGAGAAAGAGGAGGGACTCAAAAAGCTAGGGTACTATTTTAAGAAAAGAGAATGGTATTAATGTGTTTAACATATGGACAGGGGAAGTTTGAATTCCTTGTGGAAGTTTCTTTGGATAAAGGAGAATAAAATTATGAAAACAAAATTAGGAGAGGCTTTTTCAGATACCTGGGCAAGCAAAAAGACATGAAGCTTAAACTTGACTGGCTTCTAAGTTTACCTGCCTGTGCATGTGGTAAAGTGTCCCATCCAGATGAGAATCAGGATTTTTTGCAGGAATGAAGAAAAGTGAGGCTTGAGTGAAAAGGTGAAATGCAAAAGACTTTAAAATCCCAGAAAGTTTGTCTTCTATATGTGCTGACAAACTACTGGATGTTTTCCCATAACGGCATGAAATCTTCAAAAGATCCAGTTAGAGAGAGAGTGAGTTTAGTAATGGAGAGGATGCGGAGAAATAGGAACACTTTTACACTGTTGGTGGGACTGTAAACTAGTTCAACCATTGTGGAAGTCGGTGTGGCGATTCCTCAGGAATCTAGAACTAGAAATACCATTTGACCCAGCCATCCCATTACTGGGTATATACCCAAAGGACTATAAATCATGCTGCTATAAAGACACATGCACACGTATGTTTATTGCGGCACTATTCACAATAGCAAAGACTTGGAACCAACCCAAATGTCCAACAATGATAGACTGGATTAAGAAAATGTGGCATATATACACCGTGGAATACTATGCAGCCTTAGAAAATGATGAGTTCATGTCCTTTGTAGGGACATGGATGAAATTGGAAATCATCATTCTCAGTAAACTATCGCAAGAACAAAAAACCAAATACCACATGTTCTCACTCATAGATGGGAATTGAACAATGAGAACACATGGACACAGGAAGGGGAACATCACACTCTGGGGACTGTTGTGGGGTGGGGGGAGGGGGGAGGGAGAGCATTAGGAGATATACCTAATGCTAAATGACGAGTTAATGGGTGCAGCACACCAGCATGGCACATGTATACATATGTAACTAACCTGCACATTGTACACATGTACCCTAAAACTTAAAGTAGAATGATAATTTAAAAAAAGAAAAAAAAAAAAGAACAGAGGCAAGAAAACCCATTGGATGGATATATGTGTAATTCATGAGGTAATAAACATTTTAACAGACTTCATGCAATGTGCCATATTAGCAATTGTGTTCTTTATGAAAATTACACCTTTTTCACTAGTGCTAAAGATGACAAAATAGAGCATTGCTTCTGATGAAAGAAATTACATGAAAGGAGGAAGATTATTTCTATTAAAAGTCATTTTTTAAATGAGTCTTTCAGCACAATAATTAATGAATTGGGGCTTTTTTAGTTCATAGTCTAATAATTATAAGTTTGACATAACAGTATTCATTTGAGATTTTTGAAACCAAATATTAAAATTATTAAGAATTTTTCTTTTGTTTTGATTTTGATTGACATGTATGTGTTGAAAGATGTTGGACCCAAATCTCTTATCACATTCCCCTCTGTGCTTAGAACTGCCATAGACTTCACTGAGAGCTTTGTACAGAAATAGAGTCCTTGAAGAGATCTTTAAACGGAAATTTAGGCATGCTATCCTGGTTCTTCAATTGGCAAATAAAACTGAAATTCAATTTTTTGGTATCTCAGGAAAATACTATGTTTTCTAACAGAATGTCAAGATATTTTCTTGAATAGATAAGATCAAGGTAAAAAATATGTGAGAAAAGGAGCTTTCTGATGATTCTGGTAGAGCTTTCTTTCTAAAAAAAAAATAGTGTGCATTATTAGACGTATCTATTGTGTCCAGACTTTTGGGACAGAACTGAGAAAAGAGTGAAGTGTTAAATTAAAAAGGAAAACTGGAGAGATATCTTGTCAAATGCACACACCAAGAACAATCAGTAGATGCTAAAACTATTGAAGAAAATGTTGCAGGGAACAGAATATTCACTGGTGAGTAGGCATCACCTTGACATTATTTGCTGGCCGCAGTGGGACAAATAGGTATTATGGACAACCTAGATTGGAATTTTGTTTGAAAAAAACATGCAACCATTAACAAAAATATTTGGGAAGGGAGACACCTGGAGGAATTTCAATATGAATTAGTTACCGGGAATAAAATATAATGATATACATGTATCAAATTACAGTTTGGGTCACTTACTTGCCACTATGATGTATGTCGGAGGCGTAAGTTTGTGCCTGCTGTGTGAGTGTGAAATAGGGAGATGTAGGGACTGAGAGAATCTTTCTAATGGACTCCTTTAGGATCATGTACCTTAAGAGAGAGAGTAACAGACAAAAGAGAGACGGGATGTTGAGTATGTAAAATAATATATTTATATACCATTCCCTCAGTTATAGCCTCCATTTTCGGGAGTTTGTTCTACCATTTCTCCTATCACTCTGCTTCTCAACTTCTTTCTGGAGATGCCAGAAGAAAACTAAAAAATCTCTTATATGCAGAAGAATAATAAACTTTCAGATCATGCCAATTTCATTTTTCACAACCAGAAAGGATTTTCAAGTTATTTTCTTTAAAAAAAAAGTAAAATAAAAGTAAAACAAAACAAAACAAAACAAAAGACTGTGCCCTGAGTCTCCAAACTTATCAGCAAAAAAAAAAAAAAAGCAGAAAGCTTTGAAATTGGAGCCTTGAAAAAAATGGCTTCTTCTACCACCTACAGTCTTTGCGTAGGAGGTGGGGAAGCATAAAAATCCTTTCTTCCTTTGTCTAATAAAAACCATAAGTGTTGGCCAGACACGGTGGCTCATGCCTATAATCCCAGCACTTTGGGAGGCCAAGGCAGGAGGATAGCTCTAGGCCAGGAGTTTGAGATCAGCTTGAGGAACATGACAAGACCCCATCTCTACGAAAAAATTACAAAATTAGCTGGGCATGGTGGCATGTGCTACCCAAGCGGCTGAAGCAGGAGGAAGACTTGAACCCAGGAGGTCAAGGTTGCAGTGCACTGTGATCACACCACTTCACTCCAGCCTGGGTGACAGAGTAAGACTTTGTCTCAAAAAAAAAATTTTTTTTTTTTAAAAATCCTAGCTGTTAAGGTTCCCTAACACCCAATATCTTTAGTGTTGTATACTGCTTATTATCTGTGATCATAAATGTTGTATGCATTTCTAGTTTCTGAAAGTTACTGGCATGCTAAGATGTTAGATAAATAGACTTTCTTTTTAAAATTTTTACAAATATATTTGGGGGGTACGAGTGCAGATTTCTTTCATGCGTATATTGCATCCTGTTGAAGTCTGGCGTTTTAGTGTGCCCATCACCCAAGAAATGAACATTGTACCAAATAGGTATTTTTTCAGGCTTCACCCCACTCTCACCGTCCCATGTTTTATAGCCTCCAATGTTTATGATTCCACTCTGTGTACCCACTGTTTAGCTCTCACTTATAGGTAAGAACACATGATATTTGACTTTCTGTTTCTGAATTATTTCACTAACAATAATAGCTTAGAATTCCATCCATCCATGTTGTTGTAAAATATATGATTTCAATCCTTTATATGGCTGAGTAGTATTCTGTGATTGAGATTATCTATCTATCTATCTATCTATGTATCTATCTGTCTATCCATCTATCTATCTATCTATATCACATTTTCTTTACAGATGAATAGGCTTGCTTCTATATTAGTCTCTTGGCCTAACCCTCCTATCCTACATTTTTTTTGTATTTTGTATTTTGCTTGTCAAGTCCTACAAGTTCTTTTTTAAATAAATACTAAGATCATAGTATTTATGATCTTAGATCATAGCCAGGAGTGTTGCTGCTGGGTGATGAAGATAAAGACAATGAAGATGGAGGCTGTTTCTTTGTCACTGGGACATAGAACTGTTGTTCCTACTCTGTGAGCCTCTGCTGAACTGGGAGTTCTGGGCCACCATGTCCCTCCATGGCCATGGCATATCTGGGAACATTCTCTCCACATTTTAGGCCATACATTTTTTAAGTGTTTCTATTGCAGGTGATTTTGCCATATATGACAAAATAGTCTGCTTATTAATTTGTCAATAGAAAGTTCATTACATGGTGAAAATCTGCATTTCATTCTACCTCAAAACATTCCTCCCAGGTGTCATTAGCACTATCTATTGCATAGGTGAGAAGCCTAGGATTGAAGAGGAGAAATCACAGACTCAAAGATCACTGGTGAGAGAGCTGGGCACAAGGTCTGGACTTCATGCCTCTGGCTTTTGTTGTAGCATGATGCTATAGCATGATGTGAAATTTTATTTTAAGTGTTATCTTTGTGCTTACACATGTCTCCTTCTATTATCTTCTCCAGCACTAACCTCAAGTGGGGTCACTCGAACCCATTTACTACATCAGACAGAAAGCGCAGGGGCAAGACATTCTTCTTTGTTTCTTGACCACCCTGACTACTGCAAAACTCTACTGTTCATGAGAGCTCTTGAGAGTTCATGAGAATCTGCCCTCTGACCCCTAGGGAAAAGAATCAGGGTCAATATTTTAACTAAAAATTCTTGCCATTCTTCTTTATTCTACATGAAAGGTCACTTCTAATGAAATGTGGATATAAGAGAAGATACATTTTCAAGGTGGTAAAATACATTGAGCTGCAGAGAGAAATATAACACCATTAACACTAGTAGTGGAAATTATTTACTCTTTTTCTACAACCTTAACCTACCTTAACTCTAAGGACTCTCACTTCCATGTCATTGTACCACTTTTGTTCATCTCATGCCAGAGATCAGTGTTATTAAACTCGCTATGAAATGTAAAATCTAGAATTTCTGTAATTGGATTCAAATGATAAGACTATCCCCTCTAGTGCTTCATTTGACCTTTCCACTATCTCTGGCCTTTAATGAATCAAAATTAGCAAGTATTTTTGAGCTCCAGTGAAGTTCTCAGACCGTGTTAGGGTACACAAAAGAAGCATAAGACTGTGACTGCCCTTAAGAAAATTATAACCTGAGTTGGAAGATAAGAAAAATCAGATAGCAGGATATGCAGTAACCCAGGTATAAGACAGTAAACACTGCAAGTGCCTAAAGATAGTGAGGAAATGTGTGTAACAGAGAACAGAGTGAACAGGCAACCTACAAAATGGAAGAAATTTTTTGCAATCTATCTATCTGACAAAGGGCTAATATCCAGAATCTATAAGGAACTTAAACAAATTTACAAGAAAAAAACAACCCCATCAAAAAGTGGGTGAAGGATATGAACAGACACTTCTCAAAAGAAGACATTTATGTAGCCAACAAACATGAAAAAAAGCTAATCATCACTGGTCATTAGAGAAATGAAAATCAGAACCACAATGAGATACCGTCTCACGCCAGTTAGAACGGTGATCATTAAAAAGTCAGGAAACAACAGATGCTGGCGAGGCAATGGAGAAATAGGAACGCTTTTACACTGTTGGTGGGAGTGTAAATTAGTTCAACCATTGTGCAAGACAGTGTGGTGATTCCTCAAGGATCTAGATCCAGAAATACCATTTGACCCAGCAATCCCATTACTGAGTATATATACCCAAAGGATTATAAATCATTCTACTATAAAGACACATGCACACATATGTTTATTGCAGCACTATTCACAGTAGCAAAGAACCAACCCAAATGCCCGTCAATGATAGACTAGATAAAGAAAATGTGGCACATATACACCACAGAATACTATGCAGACATAAAAAAGGATGAGTTCACGTCCTTTGCAGGGACGTGGATGAAGCTGGAAACCATCATTCTCAGCAAACTAACACAGGAACAGAAAACCAAACACTGCATGTTCTCACTCATAAGTGGGAGTTGAACAACGAGAACATATGGACACAGGGAAGGGAACATCACGCATTGGGGCCTGTTGGTATGTGGGGGGCTAGGGGAGGGATAGCATTAGGAGAAATACCTAATGTAGATGATGGGTTAATGGGTGCAGCAAACGACCATGGCATGTGTATACCTATGTAACAAACCTGCACGTTCTGCACACGTATCCCAGAATTTAAAGTGTAATTTAAAAAATCATAAAAAAAGAGAAATATTGAAGGAAATATGGCAATGATCAGAGATTGAGGATATGGTGATGAAGGAAAAGGAAGAATGAATTGCTTATAAAGTTTCTGACCTGAGAGACTGGAATTTTAGTGGCACTGGGAGAGGACTATCAACAAAAAGGGGTGGGGTCAAGTTCTATATTTGAGAGCTTGCAGGCTGTAAAAAGGATTACTGTGTGTTCCCAGTTATCCCAATGTTTAGATATTCTTTAGAGTTATGTGGCCTTCATAGAAGACAGTCCTCAGGAAATTGCTATTGGCTCAAGTGCTCTAACCAGTGTATTCTTAACAAGAAGTATGAGAAGGAGCAGAGTAAGCAAATACAGATTTTTCTCTCTGACTCTCTTTGTTAATGGCCTTCTAATTTGATGGCAGCACTGACTAAAATTGTCAATAGCTTTGAAATAAGAAACTTTTCCCATTTGTTAGGGAAGAAGATCGATGGACATAATGATTCCTATCCATCTGGACAAAAAAGGGAAAAAGCTACATTTAAAATGTCTATAGAGGAACTAAACACATAGTTCTAGAAACCAGCATTTGAGCATTCAAAAGACATAGCACAATTCTATACATGTCCTTCAAAATTTTTATAAGTTCTCAGATATATGTTGGTAGCATACTTCAAAAAAATGTAGACCACTCTTAGTCAATGAACAAAAGTTTCACTGATGAACTGAAGAGATAAGGTCTTATGCTTGTAGTAATAATACAGGACTTTGTACTTCTGATAATCCTTTCATCTGAGAAGCTCAAGGCACATTAAAGGAAAAATAGAAACAGGAGAAATGGGAGCAATAATAGCACAGTTAAAGCAAGGGTAGAAATATTCTGTATAGATCAAGGTCAAGAATTTCCAAAATGGTTCAGTCACGTAACTGCATCTTTCCTTATCTCATACACAAATGTAGCAGCCCTGCAGATTTGCAGCAGAAAACAGCATAGAAATTGAAACTACAAAAATAATCCCCCAAAGAATTTCAGTCTTGCTACAACTCTTTAGGGTAGAATTTTATAAAATCTTTTGAACCCTAGTATAATATCTTGTCTATTCACGAGTGAACTTTTAGATATTGCGTCCAAAAAGTAGCAAGAAAGAAATCTACATTGAATTAACATGATTTAGCACCATATTCTCCATGAGGATGACTACATAGAAAAACAGACAGAATTTAGCCACAAAGGTTAGAGGTGATTTCCCAAAGTGTCCTATGAGTCTCTGTGAAAGTGACAATAATTGAACTTAATGAAATACTTAGAAAAGACTGTCCACACTTACTGCTTGTGGAAATTCAATATATATATTCAAACCGTTATATGTCCACCCCAGTCCTCTTTCCTCTCATCAAACACTTAGTAATGTTTTTTGGGACACCTGTGGTTTTCAGAACACAGTTTGAGAAAAGTGACACACTGGGAGTAAAATTCCTCCAGGCGTTAAAAGATCTTGTTCCGAGGTCACCTACTAGATATATGACCATAGATAAACCATTTCGGTTTTCTAAGCCTCAGTTCATTTGCCAATAAAGTGAGGATTTTGTAGTAGACAGCATAATCTCTAGTTCTTTTTGGCAAGAAAATTCTGTGATTCTCTTTGAAGTATTCATTTTGAGCTTAACATCTATAAATACACCATGTGGGCCTTAATGCTAAATTCACAATAATTTATAGAAAACTTAAATTCATAAGAAAGAAAGTATTAGTATAATGACCTAGACTTCCCTATACTCCCTTGTTCAGGTAAAATTTCTTTCTTTTACAAGGGCAGAGGTAATCGGTTGCTTTGATTCCTCATGAGCACCTTATTAAATATAGTTTCTAAAACAATAAAATGATATAAAAATTTGGTGAGATGCAATCTCTAGATGACAGCACTTTTCCTGGAACACCAATATGTTCAACCCAAAGAGCATCTCCAGCAGTTAGCTCTCTCTATTTAATTTCTAGGTGGCAGCAGTGAAGCTGCTGTCTCATTCATCAGAGTGTTGAGAGCACACGGCATTTGTCTTTGCTGGAAAAGCTTCTGTGGAATATGGCAATGCTCAGAGGCCCTGAGTGCCTGCCTTACCGCTTCAGCTCCTTCTTCTGCTCAGTCATCCAGGGTGAGAGAATGTGCTCAGAGTTGTAAAATCAAGGAGAAAGTCCACTCAAATGATCTTTTGGAACCACTGAAATAGAAAGCTAAAATAGAAAGTTCCAAAGATTTTTCTTGGGATGTTTCACTGACCCATTAAAAAAATACCCATATGTTTCTGCTCTATCTAGATTGCATGTAGTCTACTAGAGTGGCTTCTAAACCTGACCGCACCTTGAATCACACGAGAACGTTTAAAATTAAATTCTAGGTTGCTGTACTCCAGCAGGAACTATAGAACCATTATGTCTGAGGGTGAGACCCAAGAATTTAGTTTGTGGAGCTTATCCAGTCTGTCTGGCACCAGCGTGCTGACTACAGCATGGGAGAAAAATGGAGCATCTTTTCTTGCAGGAGGTGACCCCCTTAGAAATAGCTATATTCCTACTCAGTTTGGAGAAGTGTGCAAATTCTGTGTGTCATTTAAGACAGCTGCTGCCAGTCCGTGGTCAGCTATGGACATTGTGGCCTGTTTAATTAGCTAGTTGTCATCATGGATAGTCAATTATATTGTCTTTTAATTTAAGCATTTTTGGCCATTTGTATAATGTCATTTGCAGCCACAGTTTACTCACTTTTTAGAGAAAATGCTGTATTTTGCAAAAGGAAAGCTAACATCCTTACATGTAAGAGTACAGACTAAAAGTAAATGACATGGGTACAAAAAGGCAACAAAGGAAAAGATTAAAGTCTCTTTGACATGAATGGTTTATGTGCTCTTGGATAACTGATTTGTGCTTCTCTGATCCTCAGTATCTTTATCAGTAAAGGGACAGCCAGGAAGAAAGTGTGAGAAAGGATTGTAGCTGCTGCTTCAAAAGGGAGGGAACAGCAATATTTATTGAGTGCATATAATAGTATAACAGACCCATTGTTTGGTGTCTCTACATGTATCAACTCATAATCTTTACAAGGGTACCAAAATGTTTTTTAATGCTCTCATTAATACTGATGAGTAAAGGGCTAATTAAGAGTTCTAGGGATAACAGATGAGACACACATATTTATACCTTCTCTCCTGAAATCCTACTAATATTGTAGTAAAGTGAGATTTTAAAAGTAAAAAGAGGAAGAAATAGACAACCTTATAATTTAGAAGTTAGAAGCAAACAGGTGAATGGTAATCGACTTAACATATTCCTGAAAGTTGCGTCATAAAACAACAGTGACAAATTCTAACAAGCAAAACTACATATACCACAGAACCCATAAAAGGTACTAAAATGGGATACTACAGGTATTTCTGGAAGACTGTTTAAGGTTGGTGCTAAAAAAGAATTATCAGTTGAAAGTCATATATGAAGTAGTCATGCTTATCAATCCTATTATTGTGTGTAGTTAGGCAACTGTTCCTCCTCAACCTGGGAGAAGACTGGAAATTTCTTCTCTGAAGACGGTATAAGGAATGGACTATGGGCAAGAGGTTTAGCTGAGAGTAAAAATCCTGTACTGAAAGTACAGATATTAAATGGAAGACTACATATGGAAAGTTAAGGTCTTCTCAAATATTTTTACCACTTGTCTCCAAGAATACAGGTAACCAGCCTCCAATTAGAAGTTTGGAAGAATCTTCTACATAGAATTTGACTATCCTGAAAGAAAAAGACCTAAAGATAATGACATAGGGGTTCTCTATTCTAATTGCCCATGCAGACAACCCTATAATGAAATTGACAATGGAGAACTGCTACCATGCGTTTAGAGCTTCCAATCAGCTGTTAAGTACCCTCTTTTCATTATGAGCAGGCTGCCAGGAATCACCAGGCAATGAAGGAAATCCTTTATGATTAAAGTCAAAGACAAAAATCATACAAAAGGAAGAAAAATGCTTTGGAGCAAATTGAAACTACAAGAAAAGAAATTTTTTAAAAAACAGAGAGAGATACGAGAAGATATTGACTTTATGAAATAAAGACATGGTGCTGTTATAGTTTAATATTTAGAGAACAAAAAGTACCACTTAGAAATTAAAAACATGATAGTGGAAATTTTAAAAAATCATTTGGAAGATAAGCTATGGAAATCTCCCCTCAAAAAAGCAAAAGGAACATGAGATGTATGTCAGAAGGGACAGATAAAAAAAATTAAAGGACCAGTTCAGAAAGATAAAATGGAGCAAGGGGCAGATAATTATCAAAGAAATAAAGACTATATTCCAGAGCTGAAGGACATGAATTAAGATTGAGACACTCTGCTGTGTGCCAAGCACAATGAGTAACATAAGATCCACTCTATAACAATCATCATGAAACTAGAAAACAGTGGGGAAAAAAAAGAATATGTGACAATTTCCAACAAACAAGATTTCATAAAATGATTAAAAAATAAGAAAGACATTGGACTCTTGAACAATATCAATCAGTCAACGGACTCTTAAAGTTTTTTTTTTTTAAATTTTTAAATTTCCAACTTTTATTTTAAGTTTATGGGTACATGTGCAGGATGTGCAGGTTTGTTACATAGGTAAATGTGTGCCATGGCAGTTTGCTGAACAGATCATCCCATCACCCAGTTATTGAGCCCAGCATCCATGAGCTATTCTTCCTGATGCTGTCCTCTGCCCACCCTCTGACAAGTCTCAGTATGTGTTGTTCCCTCCCATATGTCCATGTGTTTTCATCATTCAGCTCCCACTTATACTTGAGAACATGCTGTATTTGGTTTTCTCTTCCTGCATTAGTTTGCTTAAGATAATGGCCTCCAGCTGCATCCATGTCCCTGCAAAGGATATGATCTACTACTTTTTTGTGGCTGCATTGTATTCCAGAGTGTAGATGTACCACACTTTCTTTATCCAGTCTATCACTGATGGGCATTTAGGTTGGGAATCTTAAAGTTATTAGATAAATGCTTTCAAAATTTTGAGGAAGCATAAGTTCTAAACAAGAAGTCTATGTTAAATATGTATATGTATATAATAAATTAAAATAAGCTCTTAGTAAAAATATTTACCTCACAAATATGCCTTCTTAAAAGCTACTAAAATATATATTCCAGCAAAATGAGTGAATAAAAAAGAAAGAGGAAGTCAAGGGGTCTAATGAACATTGGATTTAACTGAAGAGATAAGTAAAGAGAATTCCCCAAGATTATGTATGAGAAGACAGTCTATGGTGACAGCTGTTCTCTACATTCAGCACTTTGGGAGGCTGAGGCGGGCGGATCACCTGAGGTAAGGAGTTCGAGACCGGCCTGGCCAACATAGTGAAACCCGTTTCTAATAATACCAAAAATTTGCCCGGGCATAGTGCTGGGCTCCTGCAATCCCAGCTACTGAGGAGGCTGAGACAGGAGAATTGCTTTAACCCGGGGGGCAGAGGTTACAGTGTGCTGAGATTGTGCCATTGTACTCCAGCCTGGGTAACAAGAGTGAAACTCCGTCTCAACACACACACACACACACATACACACACACTAGAAAGCTGTATGAGTAATTACTGCAAAAAGATGACTAGATATAATACCTAATTTGTTTTAATGTATTGAAAAGGATTAAGTAATTGGCAGAGTGCTTGGATTTAAACTAGTGATACCAACAAAGAAAATTAAGCAAGCTATAAACAAGATAATTACTAACACCATGAAAAATGGAAAGTTATGCAGAAAAGGAAATGACATCATATATCACATGACTCCAGGGTGAATATTTTTGCATGGTTAAAATGAACATTGAATGTGAATCTAAGCAACGTTATAATATGCCTACATTAAGAGGATGAAGGATTGAAACTGTGTATGAATTTGCTGGAAACCAGGTGAAGGGAGAGGAGAGAGATTCTCATCTTCCGTAGCTGGAAGTCAACAGTTAATGTCTAAATCTGAAATTAAGAAACTAAGGCATGGTTTCGAAAGCAGGAAGCAGGGATAGTAGATTGCAAGAGGCAGAGAAACTGATCTTTTTCAAAACAATCCTTGTGGAAATAGTTGACTCTTAAAACTACGTGATGTATTAATTTGACAAGAAATCAAATTAAACAAGTCTATTTTTGAACACTTCATCATTTCCAGCCTAGATGCAATTTGATTTGGAAGCCTGGTGACACAGTTTATATTTTTTATTGATATACGTACCCAGAAATGCTATAAATCAGTGTAGCATTGATATTTACATTAGTATTTCTAGACAGGAAATTCTGTGAAAGAGGTTATAAATTTCTTAATTCTTATGTTGCAAAATGACGATTTCACAGATAAAGTACTATGTTTGCATTTGGTATTGTCGAATACTGCTGCTCTATTCTCAAAAAAACTAAAACTAAAACAAAAAAACAAAAAAACTCATAGCTTTCAGAATGAGGGGCCAAGTTTCAAGGATTGTTGCCAAACAATCTTTGGGTCATTTTTCTTTAAAAGGAGATTCTAAGAGTGCATTTAAACATGAAAAGTAGAATTTTGAAGACATGGAACCACAATTCTTACTAAGAAAAAGAACACATACTCTGTTTTACGTGCTGATAATGCCGAAGGCTGCATTGAGATTTGGGAAAGTGTCCAATAAGACTACAACTTTGCAAAAAAAATTTAAAACCAGCCATTACATTTTCCCACCTTTTCTTTTCACATTCCAGTTACACAGCAATGGTACTTGCAGTATTTTGCAGAAATACAATAGTAAGGCTTTGTTTCAGAATTTCAAGCCATTAAAATTCTCATCATTCCAAAGTGTGGCTTTTATCAAATTCTGGGACTAGTTTCTGTTTATTTCCACAGAACATTGGAGCCCTGTAAGGGTTGTTGTGAGGGCATCTCATTGATCTCGATCCCAGAGGCTCTCCTGCCTCTGGAGTGCTATTCGTTCCATTCTTCTCCCCAGAAATTTCTGCCTTTTCAGTTTGGACTTTCCAGCTTCTTTCTATTTCTCAAGGTTCCAGCTCCCGATTATTTTCATTTGTAAGTCATCATTAGACCATTCCAGTTAGAAGTGTCTTACTTGTTGTATTGTTTTGTAAGTTATTTTTAAATTATGTTGTAAGTTCTTGTACCATAGCATTTGATATTAATTATTTACTGGTGTTTACTTTTAATTATATTTATGTTCATTTCTTAAAGTGAAAAGTAAGCTCTTTGAGGGCAGGGACCATCTCCAATATATTTCTATATCACTTCTGTGTGATATAAAAAATTATATCACTTCTGTGTGATATGAATGTGCCTTCCCACACTCATTAAATCAACATTCAATAAATTTTTGTACAATTGGTCTTAGCATTTATTAATTAATATGCCAGCCAGGATCTGGGGAATAACTGTTAATAAAAGAAATATTGTAGTTACTCTAATGGGGGTTACAGTCTACTAGAGGAAATAAGCATTTATAAAATCATGAAACAAGTACAATTATATTTAATCCAATGAAAGGTATAGAACATTTTAAGAGCATGTAGAGTCAGTGAGTCAGGGATGATCTTTCTGAGGCTTGTGTCAATCTGTTAACTGGAGGCCAACTATTTCTGAATGTGTTGGAGTGGGGACTTTCTATACTGAATGGTAAAGGCCATGCCATTTGAAAAAGTATGAAGTATTCAAGCAAATGAGACATAGCCAATGTATCGAGAGTGCAGTGGAGCAGAAAGTGGGTAATGAAGATAGAGAAGGATAAGTTCCAGATGAACCTGGAAAGATAGGGAGAGGTAAGATTATGCAGCATCTTATAGACATATTAAGTTTTTTGTGTTTTAGGCTAAATACAAAGGAAATCTGTTGAAGTTTTTTTAGCATTGGGGATATATGATTCATTTGCCATTTTGAAAAGGTCACTCCAGTTGTAGTGTGGATATTAGATTGAAGTGGCTAGAAATAAACTCAGGGAGAAAAAGCTAATAGATTATTACAGTCATACAAGATTATTGCATGTTAGAGGTAATTTCAAATTGAATTTATGGAAGAGAAGGGGGGGAGTGAAAAAGAAGTGGGGAAAATTAAGAGACATATGAAAGTGTGATTATAAATACAAAGGTGTGATGAGAGGGAGGTGTTAACAAACATTACTAGAAATTCTCATTTGCACAACTAAAAATATGCTGTTAACATTATTGAGATTGATCAGGACCAGGATGGAAAAGAGGCAGAGGATGATGTAGGCTTTGAGCCAACCAAATGCAATGTCATAAGCAGGTATATGGTACAGACACATAAGAAAAATTTGAGTGGAAGCACAAATTTGTGAGTCTTCTCCATATCTGTAGTGATTAAAACTAGCTGAGGCAAGGTGCTGATTATACACCTGTAATCTCAGCACTTTGGGAGACCAAGGCATGAGGATTGCTTGAGACTAGAAGTTTGAGACCACCCTGGGCAACATAGAGAGACCCTGTCTCCACAAAAAATGAAAATGTTAGCTTAGTGTAGTGACACATGCTTGCAGTCCCAGCTAGTTGGGAGGCTGAGGTGGGAGGATTGCTTGAGTTCAGAAGGTTGAGGTTGCAGTGAGCTGTGTTTGTGCCACTGCACTCCAGCCTGGGCGACAGAGCAAGACTCTGTCTCAAAAAACAAACAAACAAGCACTAGCTGAGGATTTGCAGTTTAAGAAGAGGACCTAGCACAAAGCTGGGAGAATCTTCAACAACTGGAATCAGGAAGAAGAGGATTATTTGGTAAATGAGACTCAGAAGAAGAGGGCAGAGAGAAATGAAGGAAATTTGGGGTCATGGAAGTTGAAGGGGAAGAGTATTTCCAAAAGGATCAAAGGGTCAATAGTGTCAGTGCTGTGGATACATCAAGTTTGATGAGGCTTTAAAATGAATCATTAGATTTAGTGACGCGGGAGAGTCACAGGTAAAGAAAATGTTAAGTTGATGTCAGCCTAGAGTATATAGAAGCTGGTGAGAAATGACGGCAATAACTTTATTTACAGACACTTTTTGAAAAAGCTGCCTGTGAAGTAAAGGAAAAATAATAAGAATATATCTGGAGGGGAATGTGGGATCAATTAAAGAACTTTATATATATATATGTATATATATATATTTATATATGGTCTTAAATATATAAATATATTTATATATATATGGTCTTAAATATGCAACATATGAATTGCATTATAGAGAAAAACGTATTCCTTCTCAATTGAATTTATAATGGAATTTACTGAGGTATCATTGAAAAATATAAATGAATCCAGAAATTCTTTGCTTTGCTAGGTGGACAAGATTTTCCAGGAAGGAAGTCTTGGTAAATTGTACAGGGAGATCCAGGCAAAAGATATATGTACTCTTATTTTCATCATAGACCTAAAATTATTTTATTCATATAAAGATTGAATGAGTG
The DNA here is from genome assembly GCF_028885625.2 of Pongo pygmaeus. Classification (NCBI taxonomy): domain Eukaryota; kingdom Metazoa; phylum Chordata; class Mammalia; order Primates; family Hominidae; genus Pongo; species Pongo pygmaeus. The sequence continues at coordinate 147,680,680 of NC_072373.2, read as the reverse complement.
TTTTTGAATTGGTGTTTAGTCAGTTATCCTGTAAAAATTTATTTAATAAGTATTTGTTAGCACTAGGGAGATATAGATAAGAAAAACAGACACAGTTCTTGTGTTATTATTATTAAAAAACAGTAAATGGGTGTGATTATTAATTTTATGTGTCAACTTGACTGGGCCACCACAGAGTGCCCAAATATTTGGTCAAACATTATGCTGGGTGTGTCTGTGAGAATGCTTTTGGATGAGATTCACATTTGAATCTGTAGACTGAGTGTATTAGTACATTTTTCAAACTGCTACAAATAACTGCCTGAAACTGGAAAATTTATAAAGAAAAGATGTTTGATTTACTCACAGTTCGGCATGGCTGGGGAGGCCTCACGAAACTTAGAATTAAAGAACTTAAAATTAAAGAACAGCAAGGCACCTTCTTCACAAGGCAGTAGGAAGGAGAATGAACACAGGAGGAACTACCAAACACTTATAAAACCATCAGATCTCATGAGAACTCACTCATTATCATGAAAACAGCATGGGAGAAACTGCCCTCATGATTCAATTACCTCCATCTGGTCTCTCCCTTGACACATGGGGATTATGGGGATTATAATTCAATATGAGATTTGGGTGGGGACACAAAGCCTAACCATATCCCTGTGTAAAACAGGTTGTCCTCCATGTCGGTGGGCCTCATTTAATCATTTGAAAGCCTGAATAAAACAAAAAGGCTGACCCCCCTGTGAATAAGAGTGAATTCTTTATGCATGAATGCCTTCTAACCAGGACATCAGATTTTTTTCTGCCTTTGCATTCTAACTGAAACCTCAACTATTCCTGGGTCTTGAGACTGCTAGCCTTTGAGCAGAAACTGCTCTATCATGTCTCATTTCTCATGCCTTTGGATTCAAAGTGGAAGCATGATATTGGATCTCTCGGATCTCCAAACCGCTAACTGCACATCTTGCAACTTCTCAGCCTCCATAATCACATTAAACAATTTCTTAAAATAAATCTCTCTATTTCATGTCTATTATCTATCTATCTATCTATCTATCTATCTATCTATCTATCTATCTATCATCTAAATTTGCCATCCATCCATCCATCCATCCATCCATCCATCCATCGCATCCATCCATCCATGCATCTATTGGTTCTGTGTCTCTGGAAAACCTAGACTAATACAGCAGGTCTGAAATTGTTACAGAGGAAAAGTTAAGGATTCATTGGAAGCATATAACATATAATGGGAAACCAAACGCAGTTTGAGGGTTACAAGAGATTTCTTGGGGGAGGTGACGTCTAAGCAGGGGGTAAACGATGGGTAAGAGTTAGGGAGGCAAAGAAAAAATAAGGAAAAACAAAACATGTGTCAAGGCCCTGGAAGATGAAGATAGGAAGGGGTTGAAATATTTTAAATTCATGATCCACTGAGTTATCTGTACATCTTGGTATAGTTCTGAATATTATTATACATAAATAGTTGTTGGTATTAATTAGGATTCTGAGAACTTTGTATGTATGTATTTAATTGACTTGGTCAATAGCACTCAGGATATACTTACTGAAAATAAACATAAATATGAAAAAAGGGTTTTAAATTCCTTTAAAAACATGAGTTTCCTAGTGTATTGGTCTGCTTAGCCTGCCATACCTAAATATTATGTTGGTGCAAAAGTAATTGCAGTTTTCACCATTAAAAGTAATGACAAAACCCACAATTACTTTTGAACCAATCTAATATCATAGACTGGGTAATTTAAACAACTGTGAATTTATTTCTCATAGTTCTGGAGGCTTAGAAATCCAAGATCAGGTGCCAGTAAGGTAGATTTCATTCTCAGGCCTGTTTCCTTGATGTATAGGCAGCCTCCATCTCACAGTGTGTTCACATGGCATCTCCTCTTCTTTGTGCAGGGAGAGAGTGCGAAAGAGTGCACACTGGCATCTCTTCTTAAAAGCACACTAATCCTATTGAATCAGAGCCCTTTCCTTATGACTATGTAACCTTAATTACCTTCTTATGGATCCTATCTGCAAATACAATCACATTGGGGGTTAGGGTTTTGATATATGAATTTTGGAAGCACACAATTCAGCCCATGGTATTCTGCTTCTTGTCCCCTCAAATTTATGTCCTTCTTGCATATAAAAGGCACAATTTCATCCCAACAGCTTGAACAGTGTTGTCTCATTCCAGCATCAATTCTAATACCTAAAATCTCATCTCACTGTTATCTAAATCAGATATGGGTGATACTCAAGGTATAAATTATCCTGAGGCAAAATTTTTCTCTACCTGTGAACCTGTAAAACCAGACAAATTATGTACTTCCAAATACAATGGTGGGACAACCATAAAATAGACATTTTCATTCCAAAAGGAAAAAATTAGAAGGATGAAAGGGACGAAGGATAAAATTTGCTTGCCAAGACTCAGCAAATTCCATTAGATCTTAGGGCTTGAGAATTCTCCTGTTTGGTTTGATGCTTTGTCCTCCAGGTCCACAGGGACGGCAGAATCACTCATATGATCAGCTCCAAATCTCTGTGGCAACCACAGCCCTTGGTTTTAGTAGGGTGCCCCAGCCATGCAGTTTTCTGAGGTGTCTGCCTGGCCTGTTGAAACTGATGGGAAATCAGCCTAGCTTCATGAGACTGTCAAGGGAGTGGCAGCCCTAATGATCTCTGAATCATCATCAGGGCCAATCTTCCCTTTCTTTCATGACATCTAGTTTTCATTCCCTTCAGGTCAAACTGGCAGTGTTTTTGCTTATATAATGCCATAATCTCTTTACTGAGTGATAGTCCAGACACATCTTTAGTGTTCTCTTCTAAACAAGCTTTCTTATTGTTATAATATGAGCTGGCTGAGAATTTTTCAAATTTCTTTCTTTTTCTTTCTTTCTTTCTTTCTCTTTCCTTTCTTTGCTTAAATATTCTTTCTTCAATTTATCATTTTCCTCTTCCATTTTACTATTAACAGTCAGGAGGACCCAAGCTACACTCTCAACTCTGCTTAGAAATCTCTTTAGTTAAATATGCAATTTTATGGCTTGTAGGGTTTATCTTCCACAAAACACTAGCACAAAATTCAGTCAGTTATTTTTCATTCTATAACAAGGATCACCTTTCCTCCAGCTTCAAATAACCTGTTCTTCATTTCTGTCTCAGACCTTAGCACAACAACCTTTATCCATTATCCAGTTCCAAAGCCACTTCCACATATTTGAGAAATATTTTACAGTAGCACCGCACTTCTGGTACCAAAATATGCTACACTGCCTTCTCTCTCCCTGCCTACGTCTATGAGAGATGGGGAATTCCCTAAGATCAGTGGCTAGAGGAAGGGAAGACTCAGACCTGGCTTACAGATGCATGATATGCAAGCACCACCCAAAAAGTGGACAACTGCTGGACTATAGCCTCTTTCTGGAACAACCCTGAAGGACAGTGGTGAAGTGAAATACCCACAGTGGGTGGAAATTTGAACGGTGCATCTGATTGTTCACTTTGCTTGGAAGGAGAACTGGTCGGGTGTGACTTCATACTAATTCATGTGGTGTTGCCTACTGTTTGGCTGGATGGTCAGGAAATTGGAAGGAACCTAGTTGGAAAATTAGTGACAAGAAAATCTGCAGGATGGGTATGGAGATAAACCTCTCTTAATGGGCAAAAACATAAAGATATTTGCTGCCCATGTGAATGTTCACCAAAGGGTGACTCGGTAGACGAAAATTGTAATAATCAAATAGATAAGATGACCTATTCTGTGGATGCCAGTCAGCCTCTTTCCCCAGCACACCTACTAATGCTCAGCGGGCTCATGAAGAAAGTGATCATGGTGGCAGAGATGGAGGTTATGTATGGGTTTAGCAACATGGACACATTCACCAAGGCCAACCTGCTTACAGCCATTGTTGAGTGCCCGATCTACCAGCAACAGAGACCAACACTGAGTTGTTGATATAACATCATTCCCCAGAGTGATCAGCTAGGTGGCAGGTTGATTGCATTGCATCACTTCCATTACAAGAAGGGCAGCATTTTGTTCTTATTAAAATAGATACTTACTGTGGCTCCATATTTGCCTCGTTTACATGTACTGCTTCTGCCGAAACTACCATCCATGGACTTACAGAATGCCTTACACACTGTCATGCTATTCTAGACAGTATTGCTTCAGATGTAGAAACTCACTCCACAGCAAATGAAGTGTGGCAATGGACCCACACTCATGGAATTAACTGATCTTATCTTGTTCCCCATCGTTCTGAAACAGCTGGCTTAATAGATGGTGGAGTGGCCTTTTGAAGTCACGGGTATTGCCAGGTAGGTGTTAATACCTGGCACAAGGTTCTCCAGAAGGCTGTATATGTTCTGAATCAGCATCAAATAAATATGCTGTTTTTTTTCATAGGCAGGATTTATGGCTCCAAGAACCAAGGGATAGAATTGGGAGTAGCAGCACTCACTATTACTCTTAGCAATCACTAGCAAATTTTTTTTTTGCTTTTTTTCCCCATGGCGTTATGCTCTGCTGGCCTAGAGGTATTAGTTTCAAAGGAAGGAATGCCACCACCATGAGATAACAATAATTCCTTCAAACTGGAAGTGAAACTGCTACCCAGCCCCTTTGGGCTCCTCATGTCTCTGAATCAACAAGTAAAGAAAGGAGTTAAGGTGCTAATGAGGTGATTAATGACGACTACCAAGGAGCAATTGGTCTACAATTCCAAAATGGAGGTAAGGAACAGTATGTGTGGAATACAGGAGATCTTTTAAGGCATCTCTCAGTATTATCATGTCCTATGATTAAGGACAGTGGAAAACTACAACTGAATACAGGCAGGACTGCTAATGGCCTGGATCCTTCTGGAATGAGGATATGGGCCACCCCACCAGTTGAAGAATTACAACCAGCAGAGGTGCTCGCTGAAGGGAAAAGGAAGACAGAATGGGGAGTGGAAGAAATTAGTCACAAATACCAGAAATGATTACGTGGCCAGTTACATAAATAAGGATGATATTTCTCATGAGTATTTTCTTCACATTTTGGTTTGAATATATTTTGCGTATGTGTTTGTGGTTTGTGTGTATATATTAAGCAAATCTCTTTCCTCTCTTACTTCCTTATCATGTAACATAAGACATATTGACCCTATAGTGTCTAAGCCTTGTTCATTTTACATCATAGTATTTAAGTTATGAAATATCAAAGAGAAGAGTAAATGTCATTCAAAAACTTTATCTCCTCTTCTGGGGAAGAGGTTAGTATGTTTGTTTGTATATAGAATAGTCATACCATGTAAGGCAGAATAACCTTGTTATTGTCTTTATTTTGACATTAAGTATGATATAAGGAGATGTGTATGGGTGCAAAGTTGACAAGGCATGGGCTTGTGATGGTTAACTTTATGCCAACTTGATTGGATCAGTAACGGCCCAGATATTTGGTTAAGCATTATTTATGCCTTTCATCTCAAACTGAAACATCAGCTTGTCTCAGGTCTTGAGTCAGCCAGCTTTCAGTCTGGAACTTACACCATTGGCTCTCCTGGTTCTCAGGTCTTTGGACTCAGACTGAAATTACACTATGGGCTCTCCTAGGTCATCAGTTTGCCAACTGCGTATCTTGGGAGTTCTTGGCCTCTGTAATTGCATGCAGCAATTCCTTATACTGTTGATTCTGTTTCTCTGGAGAAACTAATATACATAGTTATCAAAAGATAGATATCATTTCTGGTTAAGGCTGAGAGGCTGTAGGAGACTACTGCTATTTAAAACGTGGTCATCTGGAAAAATATTTTTTAATAGTAATAAAATAGGATTATTGAGAACTGAGAGAACTAGGTTATTTATATAATTTTTTTCAAGTTGGTTCTACAAAATTTACCACATTCTTAGTAGCCATCTTGCCTTTGACTAGAATTTAAGTTATCTGAGAGTTATGATTCATGAATATCAGCAGGTGCTAAATCAACACCTATTGATGAATTAATTAATTGTGCTATTGTAGAATTGATATCTAAAAAAAAAAAAATCTGTCTCAGAAAACAATAAAACTTTTGAAGAATATACCTCAAACTGAATTTAAAGAGTTTCAGCAGAAATAAATACACTTGGTGACATGGAGATGCCTGTTTCCTCATGTACAGCTTAGTTTATAATGCACCACGAATCCTTCCCCCAAAGACTTTGACCAGAAAAATAAAGTTGCTTCAGATTCATCCAAAAGGTAAAAATCCAGTTTTAAAATATCACATAGAAATGGTTCAGTAGCTGTTTCAGTTTTTCTGTAGATGGCATGATCTTGTTCCTCCAGAGAGGTGGTCAGACTGTGAAACCTAACTTCCACTAGCTAGCTTTATCTGCACTGTGTAAGCTTAAGCACTGTCACCTGCAGAGAGGGGCTGGAAAACCTAAATAATGTACCAGGATATCTGTGGGGAGCAACACACACCATATGAAGGGCAAGAGAGTCTCATTTCTCAGAAACCAGTCTCTCCTAAACACTCACACATCACCTTCTATAATCAAAGATGAATGCCTAAAAATTTGCACAGTAATAGAATGCAATATCGCACTTAGTTTTTGATGTTTCCAGTATGCAACGGAAAAAGTTTCAAGAGAAGGAATCCAAGAGATCTGTGTCTGCAGCATTCAGCACTTGTAAAACTGTGTCATAAAGCATGTGTCTCAATTTCTATTTGTATAGTCTCTCTCCAGGGAAATGTGTACAACAATTTTCTTTTCTGAGGGTTGAATTCAGAATCTGGTGAATGCTGAAAATGGTGCTTCTGTGTCTTTTGTATCAATAATGATGATGTCCTATCTCTAAATACCATCACAATGGGGATTAGGATTCAACATATGAATTTTGAGAGTACACAGACATTGAGTCCATAGCAATGTTTAATAAATGTTTTCGTAGGCTGTCCTAAATCTGTATTAAGGCATTAGTAAACAGCCATTGTAGAAAACATAGCACAAAGATTGGTGGCTAAACATCAAAGAAGAGGAAATTTATATGGAAAATTTTAGAATGCATCCAGAAACTTGTGAAGTAAACCTCACAAGGGGAATTTCTCTGTGCAAGGGATAATTGAAACTAATGTGGAATGCCTAAATAAATAAATTAATTGAAGGGACATTTATGATTTTATTGTAAACTCATTCAATAACCAGTTTTGTTTTACTGTTTTATTTACTTTTAATTCCTAGTACAATATTATTTTACCTTGGTTTTAACATTGAATACATTACAGTAAGGTTAATTATGAGATTTGTGATGCAGTCAGGCAATATTTATGAAGTAGCATGTACAACACCTCTCTCTCTCTTTCCAAATTCCCCGTGCCCCTTATTTGGATGGTAAAAAGAGTTGATTAGTAATGATCTAATAGTGAGATAATGTCATGTGGGAGGGTTTATTATATTAATAATAAATTTAAGTTCAGGACCATTTACTCTTTATATGTTTCTGGGAGTTTGAAGTCAAACATTTAGTAGGAATGTCAAGAGTTTGTAAATAAAAGAATGTTTGATTCAAGCATTAGGGTCAATGGACCCTTGAAGATAAATGAGAATAATTGACTTTAATATACCAGGATCAAAAAAGCTGAAGCATATTATAATTTCCTTGAAGCCTAGGAAAATGTACAGATTTCAGTGATAAACTCCTGGCTATTGCTGAATAACAGGGAAGTGATTTAAATAGCCAAATAGATTTTTGCATTAAATAGGAAAAAAACACCTCCACATCCACCATAGCTGGTCTGTGAGTTAGTTAATTACATACATTTTTAAAACCAAACATCAATCTGATTGACTTGACTTATTTATGACAGACTTTATTTTCCCTTGAATTGATTGTTCCACTAAATTAACCAGATAAAACTATTATCCTTTGAATCTCTAAATCAATCCAAGAATTCCCAAACTCTCAATCAAATTTGATTGAGACCATTAATTTTAACTATTGGTGTGATGTTTGAGAAAAAGAATTAAAATAATCAACAGAAACTACTTTTTAAATAAAAGATGAATCAAAAATCATATATTTAAAATAATTTCCAAGTCATCCCAGTAAGCAGATGAAAGAATTTATGGAGTTTTCTATCTAGCATATAATTTATCCAAAATGGCTATTCTAGATTATTTTTCTCTATCTCAGGATTTCAGAATAGACCTCTAACTCTCAAATGCTGGCTTCCCCCTCTGTAAATTATCTTCTTATGAGGTAGAGGCACGTACAATTTTCTATGGCTGTCTTAGAATTTGAATATAAAAGCCCGTATCTCTGAGTGGCCTTACCAATGAAATTGAGTAATTCACTAATGCATCTATAATCAAAGCTAGACCCTAGGGAACAGCTAGAACTTAGTATGGTTTCATACAGAATGCTTTCCATTTGATTGGGCCATTTACTGGCTACAATTGATGAAAACAATTTGCTTTGGTTAAAATTGGATGTTGAAGGTTATTTTACTTTAATAAACATAGATGGCATTCATACATATTTGTAAAGTAATGTACTTAAACCTCTTAATGGGAATTAAAGGCAATAATATTTAGGGAATTGCCATTTGTCAAATGCTTAGGCATTTTATGTATGTGATTTTTCCCCCCATCCATTGCTTTCTCACTATTCCTCCCAGTCTCTGCTCTACCTCCCCTCATCCAATCCCCCTTAACCATCCTGGACCCAAAGAATCTGAAACTAAGTTCACGGAGTAGATATATACTCTAAGGTGGAAAAAATACAAGTGTTCTCTCACTTTGTGAGGGAATGCTTTTTGGCATTTATCAAGTGTTTATTACTTGTCAGTCTGTGTTCATTAACTATGAGATTGATAATAAATTAGTACTATTTAGTAGATCGAGACATTGAGACACAAAGAGGTTAAGAACTGGCCCAAATTTACAGTTCCTGACTGCAGAGTGAGGATATAAGACCAATTAGTGTAGGTCTGTACCCTTTATCACTGTGCTTTTCTGTATCCAAGAAGATTATTATTTGCGGTACAAAAAGGTCCGAATATCCAAAAGTCTTTTAGATACTTGACCTATGTACCACATCCCTGTAAAGATCTCTCTGCCTTTCCAGATCCTGACTTACCGTGTCTCTCCCCTGCAGGACAGAGACACTGGAAGGACAAAAGAGTCACTAACATTCCCTGCCTGAAGTGAGACATAAGAAGGTAAACTCTTTGTGGGGCAAAGAGCAAAGAAGCAGCTTCAAATGGGTAGATTGGGGGTTTCTGTGGATAGGGAGAAAGTGGACAGATGAAGACAGTGGGAGGGGGCACTGTCTTCCAACCAAAAGGGTGGCCATAGGCTGTCCTTTAACAACCTAACACAAAGGTCTTCCCTTATGCCAGAGCCAAGTGATAGATTTAATATCTAAAGCAGTACTTTTCAAAAATTGTGGCCTCAAAACCATTTTACTCTTTTAAAATGTACTGAGGATCCCAATAAACTTTTGTGTGTATTATATTGATTGATATTCACAGTATTAGAAATCCACACTGAAAAATTTTTGAAGTATTTATTTATGAGTGAAAATAATAAACTTATTACATGTAAACTATATTTTCTTAAAAATAGTTAAAAGATGTTCTTTTTCACTTTATAGCAATTTCTTTAATATCTGGCTTACTAGAGGACAGCTCGATTATAATACCTGCTCCTGCATTCAATCTGTTATACTATTACAAGTCATGTAGATTCTCAATAATTCTAAATGAACAAGGGAGAAAGAAGCTAAAAATTGCCTTGGCCTTACTATGAAAATAGTTTTGACTTCAGGAATGCTCAAGAGGTTAAAAGTTCTTTTTGAGAACCACTGATCTGAAGACATATTCCAGGAATTTTTACCACCTTGAGGGCTCCCTATGTGTTGGAACTGTATTGCTTATATCGAACTAAAGAACTGATTGAACACTATTTGCTGTTCTGGATGTGCGCTTGACTGTAAGACTATTTCGTAATGGAGCAGCTCACTTCTCTAATATGATGAAAAGGATAATAGAGGTAGGCTAAGAGATACCAGTTTTGAATCACAATGCAAAATCCTTTCTATGGTTAGCATAAGAGAGGATGTTCAGCCTTCAGAAAGGAAACTGAGAGGTTGAGAGTGAGGAGAAAGAAAAGAAAGGATGCCATTTAATATAGATATTACCTTATTTAATATTAAAGCTACCAATACAGTGTCAGTAACCTTATTTTATGCATATATAAATATCCTAAGATTCACAGACATTAAATAATTTATCCAAAGTCAAATACCACATGAATAGAATTTCAGAGATTCAAACCCAGGTTTATAAGCTTACCTATTATCTAACAAAAATGCAATTACAAAAAAATAGTTCAAGACTTGGAAATGAGCAGAAGCATCCTTTCAGTGGAATGCTGAGCATTGTCTAGCAGACTTTTGGGTTGGGGGAGAGGGGTTCCTGTTCTATAGGCGTGTACACCATTGATTGTCTTTCTCTTAACGAGGTTATTCTTTACTCTGTAGGGGAAGATGTTAAGTTGTAGACAAACGAAGGTAAAGCAAATGATCCTCATCCACAGTAATGCAAAGAAATATTGTGTGTTACAGGCCTAAGTGATTTCTACTCTGTGGAAAAGATATACCAAAATGTTATATTTCATTGCTCTATGGTAGGGGGTCATCAGCCTTTAGCCTGTTTATGCAATCAAGACCAAATGTGACCTGCAAATCCAAAATATTTGCTCTTTGGACGCATACAGAAAAAGTATACTCACTCCTATATCTCTCAGCAAATTCATTTCTATATTCCTAAATATTTATATATAAATTATTACATAATTATCTATATACATATATGTATCTCAGCTCTATATGCTGTTTATAATTTCTATAATTTATTCAAATCTGTAGACACTGTATAGAAATCCTTGCTGAAACTATAAAGTTTTAAAATTATTAGTATATTACGGAAAATCTAAGGAAAATGATTTAACTTAGTTCTCTACATTTTCATGAAATGATTTCTTTTAATAAAGAATAATTATATCAAGAATTTTTTCTGTTAATTTACTTCCATTGATGAATTTAAAAATGTAATTTTAGGCCAGGCATGGTAGCTTATACCTGTAATCCCAGCACTTTGAGAGGCTGAGGCGGGTGGATCACCTGAGGTCAGGAGTTTGAGACCAGCCTGGCAACATGGTGAAATCCCATTTCTACTAAAAATACAAAAATTAGCTGGACATGGTGGTGCACACCTGTAATCTCAGCTACTCAGGAAGCTGAGGCAGAAGAAAAAAAATGAACATAGGAAATTATTAGTCTTAATTTTTAAAATGTTTTCCTGTGTGTGTGTTTAAATTTATAAAAAATACTTTATATGGGTATACTTAGTCTGTTTATTATACTTTTAGTTAATTTGAAAGAAAGTGATTGTTGGACTTGTATTTAATATTAATTTTTACTAGTTATTCTTTTTGAAGAAAAATGAGAGAAAGAAAAATAATTATACATTAAGTTCAATAATTTCTTATGAGATCATAATTCACTGCTCATTCAAAGAAAACCTGTACCATCCACTGCCTAAATCAATGCTGCTTATTTGTATAATGGTGAAATCCTCAATGGTCATATTGAGAGGAACCCTGGGCTTTTGCACTGTATTAATCTGATGGCCTTTGAGAACTAAAACAGAAACAAAATAGTCATAGTGTTAGATTTTCAATTGTCTTCCATACTGCTTATGACAACTTCACAAAACCTTGATACATTTCTACTAAAATGAATTATTTATAGGCCTATAGTCTTCATTTTCAAGTTTTCTTTTAAAAGTCTACTGACAAAATTTGTGTATTATAAAATACACAAACAATTATCTGCAATACCCGCCATCATAGTCTAGTATCATTCTCTGCCCTATAAATTGTTATCTTTCATGTAACTTATTTGTTTTGTAACTCAAGTGTTGTTTGAAAGCAGAAAATTCTTTTTAGCTCAGGTTATGTTTTGCCATGTATATTTCCATATTGTTATGCATTATGTGAAGTCAAAGGTGGAATGAAATAGCTTTTCTGCAAAATAACCAAGGGTTGAAGATCATAGAAGATATGAGATATTAAAGATGTTGTAAGGATTTGTTCAGATTCTCAATAATGCGTCCATAAGGGACCAAGTTAATTAATATGGTAACATTGATCTAGGAAAACAATAAATGCAACCAAACATCAAAACCCCTTGGGAAAGGAGCTAGCAAAATATCAAATGTTAATTCTTCCAATCTTGAAGTGTACATCCTTGAAAAACACAAAATGCTACCGTGAGACACTCTTATCCATTTATAATTTGAAGCACAAGTACTGACATATAGCATTCAGAAGTTTTGTAATTTAGGTAGAGAAAAATATTTTTTATCCAAGAGGCAATATTAAATCTGTATGGGAGATAAGGAGGGAGTTTTAATGAGGCAGGATGAGTGGCTGAGGGAGACACGAACTTCAAAATATGTTCCGTAAATTGTTGATCTTACGTAGGACATTTCCTTCATTTAGGGTGTTGCTATGGTTTGAATGTGTACCCCAAAAAGGATGTGTTGGAAACTGAATTCCCAATGCAACAGTTTTGGGAGGTGGAATCAAATGAGAGGAGATTAGGCTATGAGGGCTCTGTTTTTATGAGAGGATTAATGTGGTCATGATGGGAGTGGGTCCATTGTTACAGGAGTGGATTCCTTATGAAAAAACAAATTTGGCCCTCTCTGGCCTCTCCTTTACCCTCTCTTTGCCCTTCTGCAATTGGATGATGCAGCAAGAAGGCCTTGGCCAGATGCAGTCCCTTGATCTTGAACTTCCCAACCTCCAGAAAAATAAGCCAATACATTTCTATTCATTATAAATTACCCAGTCTAAGATTGTTATAGCAGCACAAAATAAACTAAGACAGGTGTCTTTTAACTTCAATATTGAGATCAAATATTGAGACAAAGAACTAAAATGGGATGAAGCTTGCAAATCACACTGACTGGGCTGTTTTGTCTCTGAATATAAAATTAATAAGGTATGTGAAAGTTGTTTACTAAAACTAATAAAAATGCAGCATTTAATTAAAAAATGTCCTTTGCTCCAGATGAATGGCTAAAACTAAAATAGTGTAGGGCAGAGCAACAAAAACAATCAAGAAAAAAAGGATTAATATGCTACTTCAAATTAAAAATATATAACCTATTAATTAAAATTACATTATGGCCATAGTTCCTGTTTTAAAGGATTTCATCTCTTTACTAAATTGCTGCTGTATAATGTATAATGAGAGAAAAAAGTACAAAAAATTTAAATTATAAAGAAGCAGCTAATTTCTGGTTCTAGGACTTTGGATAGCATTCATTTGAAATACTTAGAATGATTTACAACTGCTTAATTATTTGTCTAATATCCCATGGAGTACTGGGATTGTAGTTTGAAACTGAGAAAGGGAAATTTAAGGCACTTCCTGACATAGGAAAATATTGGGTTACAAGAATAGTCTTGCAGGAAAAGTGAGTGATAGAAGCTTAATCACCAGGGACATACTAAAGTCAACAGTGCTAAAATATTAGAAGGTTTATTTTAGGAAGCAATTTTCCCCTGCCGGGGTGTGTTTGTGGACTGGATTGCTTACTTGAGCTTTCTTCATCTCTATTGTCCATTTCCATGCTTACATTTGAGTACATAAAGCAATATCCTTAACATTTGAGTTTATATTCTTCATCTCATGCTGCCCAACTCTCTGACATTTGACCATCCAAGAAAAATGTGAAAACAAATTTAATGTGGCTTTCTGATGGCTGTCCACCTAAAAGAATATATCATTTATGTGATGTTCACCACCCCTTAAGATTTCAAAATAATGCATAATAATCTGTGACCAACCACAGAAAACCATTATATGGAACACAATGTACTTTAGCGAATGGCTCTACATTGGAAAAATTTCAGATACTATATGAGTTCATTAAGGCAATTATCTCTTAAATTCTGAAAAGACACGACTGGCTTGGTCATGGTTAGTGTTAGTGATTTCCTGTGGTGTGGTGTTTCTGATAGTAGCATAAACCCAGCATGAAGTTACATTTGCCTGGGGGCAGTTGTAACTTAAGTGCTTGCTTTCTTGACATTTGTTCATATTCTTCAGGAAGAAAATGTATTTTTGTTGGTTTGTTTGACCAGCCTTTATTGTTAAAAAAAAAAAAAAAAAAGAAAAGAAAAGAAAAGAAAGACAGTAGAACCTATGTGGCTTAAAAATGTATGTTACAAATGTACCTGCCAGGAGAGGTAGAGTCCTGCTGTCTTTGGACAAAACAGCCTATTATTTTGTACAACATACTTCTAATGCTGAGATCCTTTTCCTTAAGAAATGATATTCTCCAAATTGATGTTTCTTAAATCAAGAAGTCAAAAAAAAAATACCGCTATGACATTTGAAAATGGATGAAGTTCTGCTTACTGCCATAGGATAAGGGAACTTTCACTATTTATCTCACTGAGAACCATTAAGCAGAGAAGGTACTAATGCATGTCAGTAGTATCTACATCATGCACCCCGCAACATTCTGGTCAACAACAGACTGCATATAAGATGGTAGTCTCATAAGATTATAATACTATATTTAACTATGCCTGTTCTATGTTTAGATACACCAATATTTACCACTGTGTTACAATTGCCTACAGTACTCAGTACAGTATCATGTTGTACAGGTTTGTAGTCTAGGAGCAATAGGCTCTACCATCTAGCTTAGGTGTGCAGTAGATTATGCCATCTTGTTTTGTGTAAGTACACTCTATGATATTCACATAATGTTGAAATCTTCTAAAAACACATTTCTCATAACATAGCCCTGTTAAGCAACACTTGACTGTATTTGAATTATATTGTTTGCAATTTATTCAACAAGAAGTCATTGCTTGTGCTCTCACTTCCTTGTATATAATTTTGGATTTTAAACTGAAACTTTACCGTTTATACTGACATCTCTTTCAAAGATATTTGTATACTAACAGCAGTACATACAGGATGGAGGAATTTCCTCAATAAGACTAAATGAGAACTTATCTGCTGTTGGCTCTGCCCCTGCCTTTAACAATCTGTACATGTGAAACAGATGGGGGGATTTAGGAACTGCTCGTTCTACTTCTATTCAGTTACAGTCTTTTTGAGGGTTGTCTAAATCCTGATAGGTCTGCTTTGCTCATGTATTTCAAAATACTGTCAATTCATTTAAACATACATCTAAAAATGATAGTAATATTGTTATAGTACTGTCTAGAACAAACATTCCACTAGCTCAAAGCTTAGTGTTTGGGAGTCTAGAGCTGGAAAGCAAGACTGGTATTTTTTTTTCCCCTTTTGTCCTAAAAGTGATTTCACACAATTTGTTTGGACATTTCTGCATTCCAAATACCAAGCATAGTAAGGGAGACATTTGGTGATATCAGATGTCATTCTTTATTTACATGTATTGTCTAATCTCAAGTTGGATAAGAATACATCAATTTTTGTGGATCTTTTCATTGGCAAAGTTGAATGTACTAAACAGAACAGTGAAGCTTTAAATAAGCCCTGTGACATACTTACAATCTCTGTACTTAAAAGATTATGCATTGTAAATCTTTTGATAGGGGCCAAAATTAAATAACCATGAATTATTCAGTGACAAGCTGAAGGATTCAAGTGCAGATTGGTTCAGGGTACTATTTGTTAAAGCTAAGCAAATAAGAAGGGTTTGGCAGTGTGCCTCCTCCCTTGGTTTGTGGGTTTTGACTTTTCAAGCACTCTGACCCTTGCCCTCCTCCTCTGTGGCCATCAGTGGAAAGTTGTAGGATAGCTCAGGAAGAAAAACAGCATACTCTTAGAAACTTTGGGGTTTTGGACTGGACCCAGGGAAATCCCTGGGAAATAAGAAAGCAGTATTGTTTATGTACAAAAAAGAGACTTACTTATAAAAGATTTAAAGCACTTAATCCATTTTGCAAAGCATAATTAAGTAAAATAAACACCAAATTGTAGAACAGAACAATAAATAAACAAAAAACAGATTTAGTACTAGCCGAGTAGTATGCTTGTAACCTAATGAGGTAAACTTGCTATTACCCAGTATTTATCAAAAAACACAGTGAGTGGAATCACACAGACTTGGGTTGAATCCTATTTGGCTGCTCTCTAGTTGTATCGGCCTGAGCAATTTGCTTAACTTCTCTGAATCTCAGAGTGTACTCTACCCAGTTGTTATTATTGTCAATAAAAAAAGATACTGCCAGCCAGGTGTAATGGCTCATAACTGTAATCCCAGCATTTTGCAAGGTTGAGGCAGGCAGACTGCTTGAGGCCAGGAGTTTGAGACCAACTTTGGCAAAATGGTGAAACCCTGTCTCTATATTTTCTGTTAGTAATCCAAATTAGTACTACCACTTTGCTCACAGGCAAAGGTAACAGACAGGGCCAGGGAAGGAGGCTATCATTTCCTTTTTGGTGATTCTGAATTCTGTTGTCTTCCTTTCATAAGAACTCAGAGCAGTGTGCCTGCTTCCTCTCTTCCCCATATTCTCACTTTTTGATTTTTCTTGCTAATAGAGTCCACTCTCTGCATTAATTTCTGGAGTAGATTTCTGAATATCTACATTTAAATTCTTTCTGAAACACACCTGAGCTTGAGGTTTTTCTATCCCATTCAGGCATTTACAGACGAATTCAATTAATTCTTTTTTCTGAAGGCTTACTCTGCAAAATTTTGTATAAAACGCTATAAAAGCTACAAATAGGCATGAGTCATGGTTTCTACTTCAAAGAACACATAATAAAGTAAAGGTAAAGAGTACATGATAAAAAACTACTAAATAAAATTTTGTAAGCTTTATATAATTATATAATATAATAATAGTTAGGGTAATGATGATAGCTGATGCTTATTTCCAGTTCACTATCTGCCTATACTTTTCTAAAAGTTTTGCATGTATTGGCTCATTTAATTCTACCTGTAACCTAAACAGATTGGCACTATTATAAGCTTCATTTTACAGATGAGGAAACTGAGGCAGAGAGGTTAAATTATTTTCTTAAGGTAGAACAACTAATGAATGACATAACGGTCCCTTAGGAAGAAGCACTGGGTGCCTGGGATGCAGTCGGGCTCTTGGACCTTCCGTTATCCACACACTTAATCCCTGTGCAATGTAGGCATCAAAAGAGCACCACTTCAATTGGAACTGACATCAGTCTCTTGAGGGTTTTTATTTAGCTGGAATTGTAGGAAAAAACTCTTAATTACAGCTGGATTGTTCAGGTAATGTTTCCTAAAGAAGATTAGCTTCTGAAAAATTACTAAAAGAGCAGACTGAAATTTTTTAGTAGTATTCAATTTTCCTGATAATAAAAATGATATGAGTGCACTGCAGAAATTTTAGAAAATACTAAAAAGCATATAGAAGAAAATAAAAATTACTCATAATATCTATACTCAGAGTTAATATCTGTTAGTATTTGCGTATGTATCATCTGGGTGGGAGTGTGCGTAATTTCCCTTCTTTGTGCTTTGATTTATTTTTCAAACATTTTGCAATGCAAAGAATTATGGTTATAATAAGAAACAGACCAATTGTGCAATATTTTAAAAATATATTTTTACTCATTAATTTCACTTTTAGAAAGATTTCCTTGAAAAATCTGGAACGACTATAATACATACATATACAAACACATATATATTCATATATATATATTCCTTTATATATATTCTTCAAAATACATATATACAAATTTCAAATATATATATATTTGGGATTATAATACCATTTTAAAACCTTCTATAATTTTTGGTATAATAATTACCTTCTCATGTTACCGCAAATTTTTCTGTAACCCATTATTAATTGATATAATTTTTTTAGCCAATAGCATGTTTTTAGATATTTATAGAGAGTGGCATGGAAACATTTAAAAATACTTCATTGACTTTTCCTTTCAAACTACAAAAGCAATAAATCTTTTTTGCAAAATGCCTGGTAACATAGAGATGTGTTGCCAAGAAACAAGGAGCAATTTTTCCTTCCCCCTGCTCCCTCCGTTTTCTCTCATCAGACTCACCTTCCTACATTCTCCGCGTGCTCTGTTATCAATTTTTGGTGTATATCTTTTTGCATTCACCTCTATGCCCATTTCAAATGTATACAATCCAAATATTTGCTATATTTATATATGATTTTCTCCTAATTTAAAAAATTAAAAATTAAAAATGGACTGCAGAGTATTATATAAAATGTGAATACATTTATGCCCAATAAGAACAGTATCTTAAATGAACAGATGAACATCCTTCTTCAAATATAATTTTATACATCTCTGAGGAGTGTTTTATTAGGCTAAAATCTCAAAAATGAAATCAATAGGTAAGAGGATATTCACAATTTTTAGTGTGTTGATCCACATGGCAAAATTTCCCTACAGAAAGATCAGACTGATTTCACGCTTGTTCAGAAATGTCAGTGCTGCTATTGTTTCTAGTGTGTCATATTTAATATCACCATGGAATTGTTACTTTCATTATATCAGTTCTTTAATTCGGCTAATTTCCTTCTCATTTCCATATGGTATCTTGTAATTATCTTTCTTTTTCATTTCAGAGAATCTTTGTTTTATTATAATATTTATTGAGAACACAGTTTGAGTTTATGTATCAAAAAATTTTAATTATATAAGCCTATCTTCTTAGTTTTATGTGTAATATTCTTTTCACTGTCCCCATAGGTTTTTAGTTTTATTTATTTCTTGTTTGGTTGACTGATTGGCTTTGTTTTCCTCGTTATTCACCCTTGATTCTAGGCCTGATATTTACACAAAAACAGTGTAAGTCGATTGTTTTTGAGAGTCCTATTAATTCCCTGGGTGTTGTTATAAGTCTCTTCTCAAATTTCAAACTATTCAGTGGCTAAGTTTACATGATCAGATCCTAGATGCCTGAGAAATGTGAGGAGGGCATATGGACCTATGCAAATCTTATGTAGTTGTGTATTTTCTGTTTTTTGCAGAAATCAAGGGCATACAATGTCATCAAAGTAGTAAAACACAAGGCATATTTGGCCAAAGGTCCAGATTGTTGAGAGGGAATAGTAAAGAGATAAGCTGAAGCTTAGACCAGATTTAGAGACCCTTGAAGATAAAAGAAAAATAAAAATATGTGTATTACACTTTACAGTTTTCAAAGTGCTTTGCATGCACTATTTACTTATTCTTAAAATAACCGAGAAATGCATATTATCTTTACTTTTCAAATGAGCCTTCAAAAGTTTATGTTCCATGCACAGATCATTCATCTAGTAAGTAGAAAAACCAGGGTTTATTCTTGAGCCTTTCTGGTTCCAGAGCCCATGTTCATTTTTCTACCCTCTGCTGCCTCAAAAGAGAATGATCATCAGAGATTCACTTTGTATGGAGAATGATCATCAGAGATTCACATTGTATGAAGCATAATCCATTGGTAATTTGCATGGTGGATTACAGAGAGAATATACTTGTCTTCATCTGTACAGGCTGTTATAACAAATTACCACAGGTTGGATAACTAGTAAGCAACAGACATTTATTGCTCACAGTTCTGGAGTCCAGCAAGTTCAAGATTAGCGATCCAACAGGTTTGGTGTTTGGTGGGGGCCTGCTTTCTGCTTCACAGGTAGTACCTTCTCACTGCATCCCCACATGGTGGAAGGGGCAAACAAACTCCCTTGGTCCTCTTTTACAAGGCAGTAATCCCATGCATGAGGGTGGAGCCCTCATGGGCCAATCACCTTCTGCAGGCCCTACCACTTAACACTACTGTATTGGGGATTAGGTCTCAACATATGAATTTTGCAGGGACACAAACATTCAGGCCACAGCAATGCCAAAGAAGGTTCTTCTTTCCTTCTAATCAAGCTGTGGCAAATAACTTAGCATAATTATAATACAGCAATGTGCTTGAGAGTATGAGGCCTGGAGCCAGGACACATAGATTCACATCCTAGTCCATCACTTCCAAGCTGTATAACTTTGGGCAAGTTATTTAACCTTTTTGCATTTCAGTTTCCTCATATTTAAAATGTTTACATTTTAAAGTCATTTTGAAATTACATAAGCAAATATATGTAAAGTGCTTAGAAAGATACCTAACACATAGAAAACTCTCAATTAGTTGTAGCTATTATTGTTTTAGAGCAACCAACTATTATAAGTCAGGCCTGTTGTGGGGCAATTTGCATCATTTTTAACCTTGTGAAGTAGTTCTGTCTTCTGTTTAGAGAAGGTGAAAAGATTTGAGAAAAGGCTTCCAACATCCTCCTGGTGAATCTTGCTTTTCTGAACCATTATAGCACTTGTCTTAATTTGTTTTTGTAATTAGATATTTTATAGTCTCAATTGTGTTGAAAGACGCTGAAGGGATAGCTCTTTTTTCCTCCTGTACTTGTCCATTATTGCTGGTTCTGTTGTACTGTGCCTAGAATATAGGCAATGCTCGATGGCTGTTTATTGATGGTAGCAATGACGATTATGATGTTGGTCATATAAAAGATCAGGGAGCAGAGGGCTTTGCTTGTGGCACAAGAAAATACTTTACAGACTTATAGCCTAGGGGAAAGTTCCACCACCTTACTCCCCTAAAGAAGTTCCAGTAAGTTTTCCAGGAGCTACTCTGAAATAGTCTCCATGGAGCGATTCTTCATTATTTTATTTTGACATACACTATTTATTTATTAGTAGCTTATTGCTTTTCTATGCTTTACAGAACCCATATTTTTTTCCTGACTAGGGAAGACACTCTGAGAAGATGAGTCAGAATTTTGACCCTTCTATTAAGAATACAATGGATCTAGCCTTTGCTTTCACTCTCTATCGCTGACACAACCATGTTGGGAAAAGAGACTACATCAGAAGAAAAGAGTCTTTCTTGCATTTTATTGTTTATATCCTCTTTTGCAGTACATCTGAAACTAAGAGTCTGAGCCAAAAGGTGAGGGAAGGTATCACTTGTTTCTGAAGGCAACTAAACTTCCAAGGAGATACGTTTTTTGATATGTCACTTATGATTTTCTAGACCTTCTCAGATTTTGAAACTGTGTCAAGGCACCTATATGTTACAGGAAGTGTTTTAGATCTTTCCTGACCAGCAAGCTTCTTAATGTCTCCTGTGCTTAGTAATGTGCCTCAGTATTTAGCATGATGGACTAATCATCTGTGCTCAATAAATATATTTGCACAGATGAATGATGGCAACAATCATGGGCCAATGTAATTCAGTGAGACTTCCCTATATTCTAGTTTTAAAAACATGTATGTCACTAGAGAAGCTTACATTTTGAAAACTGTGCATATCCTTTTTATTATCTACTGCAAGCTATAGATCTTTGTGTTTTTATTATCACCATTTTCATATTCCTTAGTATCAAACTGTTGCAATCATACTACTACTTAGGTACAAGACGTTAGGGGAACAGATGAAAGTGTGAAATTTGGGGTTCTGAAAGAATAGGAATATTTTTAGCAATGAAAACTCATTCAGCTTTTTGACTCTACATTGAGAAGCTCATGTAGGCCATTGGATAGCCAAGTGATACTTCACCTAGAGGGTAACTTTTGAGCAAAAACCTCTGAGAATGAAGAAGCAAATCATGCAGTTAACAGGAAAAAAAAGAGCTCTGCAGAGTGGAAAATGCAAGACCAAGGCCACGAGGGAGGAAATACCTCACTGAGGAGGTTAGTCTGACTGAAGAGCAGCCAGTGAGGGGGAAACAGTGGGGCATGAGATCAGAGCGGTAACACAAGTAATGGAGAGGAAAAAAAAATAGATTGTGTAAATTTTGTAGGTCAGTATAAACGCTATGATTTCTACTCATAATGTTGTTTCTTGAATCTATTAGAATCTATAAACGTAACAGAGTCATTAACGATCTCAGTTTTCTAAAATACATTTTTCATTTTAGAGTAGTTTTAGACTTACAGAAATGTTGAGAAGATAATACAAAGAGTTTGCATTACTCCACAGCCAGTTTTTCCTGTTGTTAACTCTTTCTTTGGTCATAACTAATGAACCATTATTGATACATTGTTATCAAGTAAAGTTCATACTTTATTCACGTTTCCTTAGTTTTTACTCAGTGAATTTTTTTTTCAAGATATCTCTGAGAATATGAAAATAAAACCCAAGATTTTTTTTTATTCTTTTACTCAATAATCAATATAGAAGACTTCTGTGACCTCTGGTCACCAAGAAGGGTATCAATTTCTCCCCATCAGCAACTAACCAGTTCTGCAGTGGATACCGGCTGGATGTCCTCTAATTCAATTCATTCTGACACTATCTATCCAGAGACTGCATTAGATCTCACAGGTTGCGGGTTCAGTCTCAAAAGTCTGCTCCCACTTCCGATGCCAATGACAAGCTCCAGGTTATTGTACCTGTGCTTCTGACAGACTGGCTATAAATCAGGGTTTCTACAACCCCCTCCTTGGGTTCAATTAATTTCCCAGAGTGGCTGACAAAATGCAGGAAACACTGAAGTTTACTGGTTTATTATAACTCATATCCCAAAGGATACTGATGAGCACCAGATGGAAGAGATCCATAGGACAAGGTATGTGGGAAGGGGTGCAGTGCTTGCATGATTTTCCTGGCTGTCCACCCTCCAGTAACCTCTACATGCTCAGCTATCCAGAAGCTCCCGAACGTAGTCTTTTGGGATTTTTATAGAAGCTATATAGGCATAGCTGATTAAATTGTTGGCCATTGGTGATCAACTTAACCTTCAGCCCCTGTCCCCTCCGCAGAGATTGGAAGGTGGAGCTGAAACTCCCAACCCAATAATCATGCTTTGGTCTTTCCAGTGACCAGCCCTCATCCTGAAATTACTTAGGGGTGGGGCCAGTCATCGGTTTACTCACTAGCATATATAAAAGACACATCACTTCAGAGATTCCAAGGATTTTAGAAGTTATATGCCAAGGTAGTGGACAACGACCAAATATATATTTTACAATATTGCAATACCACATCACATCTAGTCATTTTGGCTCCTTAGACAACTAAACACTATGAATGTTTCTCAGACTTTCCTTTTATGATGACCTTGAGAGTTTGAGGGCAGATTGTCTATATGATTTATCTGAAAATCTGCAAGGAAGATTTGTGTAATCTCATTAATTAATTAAATTATTTATGTGTGTATAAATTATGTATGTATAAATTATTTATGTAAATTATTTATTGTATTTTGGGGGTTAAAATCCAATGGTACATGCTTTATTTTACTGATCAAGTCTTCCCAGTTTTGTCATTGAGAATTTTATCAGCTGACTCCTGTATTTCTTTGACATAGCCCCATCACCGTATGTGTGTGTGAGTGTGTGTGCACACACATGTGTTTCAGCATGCTTTCTTATACTACAGATTCTCCTTACTTTCTTATACTACTAGATGCTCCAGGGGCACCTTGTATGTTTCCTCCACTAGTTTTAGAATCAGCCACTTCTAAGAAACCCCAGTTCCTCTCATTGGAGAAACCCAAGGGCCCTGGGTATGCTTATTGCTATTGCTAATGGGATCTCACTGCACTCGGCCCTCTCAGCTGACAGCAAGTGAGTTCCTATATCACTTCTATCTTAACAAGATCACTCTGGCTGCTGTGTTGTCAAGAGAGTAAAAAGGAGGGAGACTAGTGGAGAGGCAATTATCATAGTTCAGGAGACAGATGATTTGGAGCAGGGGCTGAAATAATAAAATACTGCTTGATTTAGTTCATTGCTGGTATTCAAGTGTCTAGTGTCTACAAAGAGTCTCCTATACTTTTGTAGGCTATTTGGTCACCAAACATTTGAATATTTTGATGAGACAAGCTAAGTGTTGGATACAGAAGATACAGACATGTGCATGACGATACTTTTATATTTATACCCACATTCCTGCATATTGTTTGGCATTATTGGGATTATCAAAAACAGTCATGGTGATGATATAGGAAGGAATGTGAAAAACTAGGCTTGGAGTGGTACCAGCAGTCATAGAAAGGGTTGAATACACAAGAAAGGCAAATGGATAGGGAATCAAGAAAACTGATATTTAACTATGTGTTGGAAGGTAAAGCGCTGGTCAAAGATGAATTCTAGCTTTTAGACCATTCTCAAGATAATGACATTCAAAAACACAACGGATTTCAGAGATGGAATTTATTTGAGGAAGGTTAATGAGTGCCATTTAAAATAAGTAGAGTTTGTGGTAACTTGAAGGTTTTTAAGCATACTTAAATGGAAATATTCAGTTGCCCTTTTTAAGAAGAAAGAAGCTTCATTTGGAGACTAATCAAGAATCCCGTAACTTAAAAGTGTATGGTTTAATGTATCTGAATCATACATATTTTAAAATTTGTTATCATTCTTGTACAGCAAACTTTTCCCCACCCATTTAATATGCACATGTATATTAAGAGCATATGAATTTCATATTTTCAAAGCTCATCTTGACAGGTAATAATTATGACTGAATATAATTGATATTAGCACTTACTGAGCGTGACCAAGCATTTAATAATTTCACTAGTCATCTCCCTAGAACTGTAGAAAAACAGAGAAATTGTAAATGCCTGTTCTCTTATGGTCAAGTTTTATAATTAATTTATTATGAAAAATAGATTGAAACAATAAAGTTGTCATATGTTACCACGTTAGTCTCAAGGATCCATTTAATGTTTAACAATGTTTACATACCTGAAAAGAAAAGCCATGGATTGACTTGATAATGTCTAACAGCTGCTAAGATCTGGTACTTTTGTAATGGCTTCAAAGGAACTGGATCAAAAAGGAATTCTTTAATAGAGTACTTCACATATTAACATCCTTTAGAGGAACCAGTTCAATTGACTACATTTTGTAGATAAATCCTCAAATTCATTTAAGAAACCTATGTAACCCATACTGTTGTTCAAATGTAAAGAGATCTAAATGAGATCAAGAATGTGTACACTTTGCCAATTGCACATGTGAGGGTATTACTATTCTCAATTCTTGTGAGCTCTAAGACCTGTTTCTGTAAAACAGATAAAAATTTTAAAATGTTACACTTGTGCAGACTTTTGCAAATGAAAACCTTCTTTGCATGCATTATCTCATTTAGTCCTCCAAGAGCCTCACACTATTAGAAAAGTAGATAGGATTATTTCTAGTAATAATAATAATTTACAATTTAAGAAAATAGGTAACTTGTGGCAGATCCAACAGCTGATATATAAACAAAAAATCAGCTGGAACCTAAATCTTCCGACTTTTAGGTTGAAAAACATTCACCATTACACTGTTTTCTTAGAATTCAAAACAAATAAGAACATGTCACATAGTTAATACCTATGAGCTTCAATTTTCTCATCTATAAAATGGGCATAATATTAACTCTCCTACCCACTTCACAAATTATAATTAAATATAAGTTAAATCTCCAAACTATATGAATTATCTTTTCACGAAAGAGTTTATAGATTTTTTTGAAGTCTCTTCTTTTTCCTACATTTGCATCCAAATTGATTATGTAGAGCTTTGAAAATTGACCAAGATTTAACAGTTTCCATGCTCACATTTTACATATAATAAAGCCCCTCCCTCCAATGTAGACTTTGTCAATTTTAGGATTTGACTTGAAATTTACTTTTCTTTTGAAGCTCATATTTTTCATAAGTGGCATATGTTATTACTATAATCAAGAGCATTAAAATTTTAAAAATAGTTATTTCAGGTATTTTAGCATATGTCATAAGTGGCTTCAAATTACTTACTGCCTAGATTTTAATACTTTCTCTGCATTTTGGAAAGACTGTCGGGTGTATCAACGTGAGACTGTTTACTTGAGGAACAGAAAAGTACTGTCCTAGCCACTTTGGACTGTTGTAACAGGATACCAGAGATTGAGTGCTTAAAACAACAAACATTTATTTCTCATAATTCTAGAGGCTGCAAAGTTCAAGATCAAAGCCCCTGGCAGATCTGGTGTCTGATAAGGACACTCTCTCTGGATTGCAGATGGTAATCTTCTTGTTGTATTCTCACATGGTTGGGAGAAAAATAATCTCTCTCATGTCTGTTCTTATAAGGGTACTAATTTCCCTTTAGGGCTCCACCCTTGTGACCTGATTACCTCCCAAATGCCCTACCTCATAATATCAACACATTGGGAGTTAGGATTTCAACATGTGAAGTTTTGGGGGCACAAGCAATCTCTATAATAAGAACCCTGGGAAAAACCACTCTAAGGGAAGGAATTGTTAGGAACAAAGTATGAACAAGGGGTCAGAGTCGGAGGGCAGGAAGTATGTTGCTCATCCGTGCTATTTTCCTCTCATCTTCCCCAGTGAATCTTTGCCTGAAATCTGAAAACACAAACACTTTAAAACACATTAGTAGTGATTTCACGGAACTCTTCATAATCCGAAGAACATCTGAATTCCAGAAGCTAGATCACAAGAGAGAGTAAAAGCTCTTTCTGTACATGCCTTTTCAGATGAAACACATTGAAACATGACATGGAAGGTTCCCATGAACTAAGGCAGCAAAACAGAATGATCAGGATAGGGCAAAGCATTTTGAAGATTTCATGGTAAGAAAACATATCACCCTTGGGAACCAAAGAGAAAAAGATAGTGGTGAAGGCCAGGAGATATTCAAGAGGAAGAGTTCTTAAGCATGAGAACGAGGTTGAAGGAATTGAAGGCCTTGTTTTCCAACAGACTAGGTGGGTCATATTAGCACTTCCCCAGGTCACACCAGCCTGGGTGGTTACAGTAAAAAGCAGGGAGAGTTTTATTAGTTCTGCCTCACCCCTGGCTGGCGTGATCTGTAAAAGTACTGGTACCATTACATTCCTTTACGCTTAGACATGTGAGTTAAAGAAGGTGATTTTAAGCCACAAAAGAGCAGAAAAGACACAAACAATGCATTTACTGTGTTGTTTTCATTAAAAGTAACACAGGTAAATATACTTTAAATTATTTGAAAAGTTGCGTTTTGGTCTAATTTAGTCTGATCTGTTTGTTTTTTTTTTTAAATGAAGGTTAATTTTATGTATTTCAATTTCAGCATGTTTTCTTGAAAATGGTTATTTCTTGAAATGGTTGTTCTTTCTTACATTGGTGAGAAAGAGGTGCAAATTGGCCTTTCATCTTATTTGTTTTTACTTAATTGAACTGTTTCCTCCAAACTGATATTCATATTCTTCCTAAGTACTAAGAACTTACTTTTTGTGGAAGATCTCTATAATCTGTGAAGTTGATAGCTCCAGGATAAACCGAACCATTTAAAGATTAACCCTCCCCTTTTAAAATGTACTAAAAATTTCTAAATTATATTATTATCAATGTGATTATCTATAAAAATAGCATCTTCATGTTTTCTATTTTAGTTTATAAATTTTCAAAACTGAGTTTGGGTTATCTGTTTGAACAAAATATATAAATTCTGAAAACAAATTTTAAATCATGTTGTGAATATTTTAGTTAACTTTTATTTGGAAGCCATATATAGGCTCCATCCTAAGAATTTTGCAATGTATTATCTTACTTGATTCTCACAACGTCTCCATGATGATAGAAAACTATTATATTATGTCTATTTTTCTCCTAGTCACCTAATGTATTTTTTTAAAAAAGTACACATGAGAAATAATACGTGTTTAAAATGATTCAGCTGATCCTTCCATGTGGGATTCCTTCATATGCTATCGAGAATATATCATATTAAGGTTAGTCTCTCTTTTGAATAATATCAAAAAGCTACAATTTTGTAATAGAATTAAATGCATACAAAGAGATATGTTTGTTATGAATCTATACGTATATAATAAAAGATGTTTATTGATTGTTTTCACTGGAGAATTTTTTTTCTTGTCTGGAGATTATCTATCAAAATTTCAATCACTCTGTTCTACGTGTGGTTCATTTTGCTTCATAGTTTGAAGTAAAATGTGCTTATTTAATTGAAAATTATTTAAAGTCATTTTTTTACTTAACTACAAGTCTATAAAAGTATAAAAACCAACTGGTGCTGTATATATTGAAATATAAGCTACTGAGTTGTTGACTCAATGGGAATTCATTCATTGATTTATTTAATGAGTGTTTATTGGTATCTGTTATGTGCCAGTCCTTGTTCTGAACACTAGTGGTGTTACAGTAAGCCAGTCAGTCTAGGTTCTTATTCTCATAAAACATAGATGGATGAGACAGATGATGAACAAGTAATCGAAGAAATAAAGAATGAAAATATCTTTTCATGTAGGTAATTGAAAGGAGAATAGAGAAGAGAATAATGAGATTGCACATTACTGGAGGAGAGAACATTAGATAGTGTGGTCTCTGTGGAAAGGTGACATTTAAATTTAGATTTATTTCAATGAAAATTTTCAAGAGCAATTTCAGTTAATATTCTCTTAGAATTTGGGGATGGTTATCAAAACAAGATTAGGGAATCATAAAATATAAGAGCTTAAAATACTTAAGAGATTGTCTACTTGAATACTTTCATATAAAAATCAGAAAATTTAGAAAGAATTGGTAACTTGTCTAAATTTTACAGCAAATTTATCAGAACTGTGGAATAATAAAACACAGTACTCTGGATTTGCAGATCCATATTCTTGTCTTACTATGTTGCTTGAATAAAAATAAATTTTTCCATATAATATGTCTTTCCATACAAATTCAAATGCATCAACACCACCACCTATTCTCAAAAGCATTTGATAAAGTTTATTTTTAAAACAATAAAAACTGTTGTTTAAAAGCAAACAAAACAATAAGCGATAACTAAATAATAATTTGGTACAGCCTAATTACTTAAAACAATTACATCAGAAAATTGAAAACAAATATAACACTATAATTAAACATGAAGATTATAAATAAACTTCCTGGAAGTCAAACAAATATAAGCACAAAGAATTAGATGGGTTTTAGTTTCTAACTCAAAGAAGCTCATCAGTTCAACAAAAGAGAAAAATATTTTTAGCTATGAACATAATTAGTCACAGAGTTTTTGCATTGGGCACAGTGAAAACTACAGAGGACACCATCTTCAATTAGAGGTTAATAAATGCAGGTGCTTTGCAAATTGATATGATTATGGACCCTCAATGAGGGGCAATGGTATAATATTTTTACTTATTTAAAGGCTCTCTTCTTTACAGGAGAAGGGAAAGAGCAGATGGTGGAGTAAACAGTAACATTGTCCAAAAATGTGGACAATTCTGGTCATCTGGTCATCTTCATATTGGAAGGCATTTTAGAGATTTTTGAAGCAAACTTATTTTCTTAGATTCTCTAAGAAAATTTTTCTATCTCTGATCTATTAAGAGTAGCAAAAAGACTTTCAAAAGGAATGTGAAGAGTAATGGTCCTAAGTAAAAGAGGCAAGATACCTATTACAAATTCAGACCTGTCCTGACGTATTTGAAAGTGAAGCAAAGCAAATCTGTCTAGTGAATAAGGATTCTCAAGATGGAGACTCACTTTACAGAAAGCATAAGCTTGGTCCAAGGAAAATGGGTGAAGGATCAGGCAGAGTAATTTGCTATGTTGCAGGGTATTTGTTTTATGCAGAAAGCCACATCCACTTCCCATTCCATGCTGTTTTGCCAGAGTTCTGGGAAGAGCAAGAGGAGACAAAAGTATGTTTTAATCCTTATGATGTGTGATAACTCCTCTGCCTTTGAGATCTGGATAGCTTTACTTGAAAAAATCTCATTTTTTTCACTTGGGGTAGCTTAAAACTTTCTCAGATTTCTGTAAACTCTTGGAAAACCATTGCTCTGGCTCCTGAGACTATACCAATTTCATCTTGTGTCAGTGTTAATACAGCACTTTACCACTTTCTCAATAAATCCAATTAGTCAAGGCTTTTAAGAAATTTTGCTAGAATTAGCAGATCAAACTGAAAGTGTAGGGGTTACTGAGAGAGGTCGTATAATACTGTGCAGTCTTCTCTTAATATCTTCTCCTCCTCCTTTCACGCTCCAGCTTTTTCTCTTTCTCACCTCTTTACGGTCTTACACATCTTCTGTTGTTTATAAAATGCCCTTGAGGTCTCAGTCTCCACTCCAACAGCCCACTGGAAACTTAACAAAATATTTCTTTCAAACAATCACAGGGTTTTCACTGAGAAATTCAGATGGACATTTTTTTCACCATCTTATTCCTGTGTCGTATCACTAAAATCTCTTTGAAGACGTTGAGTGCACAAAGCAGCACAAATGCTTTGTATCATATGAAACGACAAAATGGAACACAAATTTAGATGTACGACATTTCCCCTCCTTCAGAGAGGTAATGCTTGTAGCACAGAACTGAGCTATTACCATCAGCAGTGACAACAGGAGACAGCCACAGTGGCCTAATATAGACTAGTTTCTGCTGGTGTGACAACGAGAAAACCAGGGTTTATAAGACCAGCAGGAGGAGGACAACAGCTTTCTTTCCTTGGTGTTGAGCCCTAGCAGTGATATTGGGAACAGAAGGAGACCCACTGCAGCTGCTGTAGCAGAGGGTCAGACTGATATAATGTGATTTGGGGATTCAAAGTTACAGTGCCAGGGGTGGGAAAGAAGAAGGCTGTTTTATGTATTAGATAGGAAGACTGCATCCAGCAGTAAACATGAAACATTCTCTGCAGAATTCCTGAATTAGTCAGAAGAATTTGAGTGAGAGCTGGGGTTTCCACAATGCTGTGGATGAGGGCTAAGCCTGAAAAGTGCTATTGTGTCATCGCTTTTGTGATATTATTCCACTTCCCAGTTTGATGTAGTCTGAACAAATAAGGGTTACACTTGCATTGCACCTACAGGTAACAACTAGCAAAAGACCTCCTGCTCATTTCAATAAAACCAGTGCTTTCTTTCAGGAGTCACAAGTGAATTCCAATGCCAGTGCCACCTTTTTCCTGAAATAATTCAAACTCCACTTTACAGTGATGTTGTTATGGTCTCAGAGACCTGTAACCTTCATTTGATGTTTATAGTTGGAAGGAATATTTAAAGTAATAGAGAAGGCCAAAGGCATGTGAAACATTTGCGAAGGTTCAGCAATAACTCAATGCATCACGTGCCATTTCCCCTCTCTTCTTACTTACTACCTAGATATTTCCTGAGGATTAACATTTTAAAATTGGCACCAGGAACTTGATAATTATAGAGAAACTAGTGGCTGAGGACTAATTATTCGGTTTATGAATTATTTGCCTAGCCCTTTCCCCTTTCTCTTCCCAATTTTTTTGGCATTTGCTTTAGCTTTTATTATTATGTCTATGGCACTGGCTGATATAATAATAGGAATTCTAATAGCTAATGATTTTGGATATTTCCTAGGTTCTAGGTACTTTACATACATTATATCTTTTTATCCTTAAAGCAATCCTTGAGATAGTTATATGATTCTCCTATATTGATTATTATAATATAGCTAATAAACAGTTAATTATTCCCATTATATAATGTTTATGATATTATTAATGCTTATTCTTATTTCCCCCATTTGTAGTTGGGAACTAAGAAAGGTTGAGTTTTCCAGTCTCCCATAGGTAGTAAATGCCAGTGCTAGGGTTTCAAACATGAGTTTGTCTGGTACTAGAGACTTTACATTAATTGCTACGCTATATTGCTTCCTCAATTTCAGTACTAGGAATGCAATTGGGGAATAATGGAAAAAGGCTTGTTTTGCACATCGACAACTGGGTGGTTCTTTAAGATGACCATTTGCTTAAGCTGGAACTGCATTTTCCAGAATCTCTTCCCTGTATAGTTGGACAAAAGAGACATTCAAGTGAGATTTCCAAGGCAGAAGCGAAGGAGCAGCCATGATTCTCTGAAAGTCAGGTGGTCAGATTCAGGGAGAGAAAGATTCCAAGAGGCTGACTGCTTGATGTTTTCTAGAAACAAGGGGGACTAGAGTGGAGAGAGTGGCTGCAGTAGTATAAGTGAGGGTCAGTGAGTAGCAATTAAGCCAGGGACATAAAAGGAGACCATGAGGACCTTGTCAGGATTTTGGCTTTCACTGAAAACAAAACAAGAAACCAGGGGTGGTAGTCAATTTTGCAGAGCATCGATGTGATCCTACTCATCATTTCAAAGGCTCACTCTGGCTCTTGTGATAAACAAAGCTGGAGTCACAGGTAAGGCTGGGGGGCACTGAGTATTGGAAACTCTCAGCATTTAGAGTCAAGAGACTGGATGTGATTATTTAGGGATTGAGTGTCAATAACGTGGTGAGGAGGTGCGAAGACAGAGGCCTGAGGTACGCCATTTGTTTTTCGTGGAGACAGGACTTCACTCTGTCACCCAGGCTGGAGTATAGTGGTGTGATTATGGCTCACTGTAGTCTTGACCTCCCAGACTTAAGGGATCCCCCAACCATAGCCTCCTGAGTGGCTGGGACCACAGGCACGCACCACCACGCCTGGCTAATTTCTGTACTTTTTGTAGAGATGAGATTTTGCCATATTGCCCAAGCTGGTCTCAATTTCTGAGATCAAGTTATCCGCCTGCCTTGGCCTGCCAAAATGCCAGGACTATAGGCAGGAGCCACAGCACCTGGCCTCCAATTTTTATTGAAGATCACAAAGATGAAGCAACAAATGAAACTAAGAGAATAGTCTGTAAAGAAGGAGAGAAAATAATGTTCGGATGGCAAGCTGAAAATATTACATGGAAAGAGTGGTTATCTTTGTTAAATGATGCCAATAAACTGAGTAAGATGAGTACTAGCAAGAATTGACTGAAAATTAGTGAATGACTTACTATTTAAAAAGGGACCTAAAATAAAGGAAGGAAACAAAAAGGTAATAAATGATATCACTTCTTCACAGAAAGCCCTTTTCCCCTCTTGGATGGAAACTTCTATTCATCTGGAGTTATCAACCAAAGACAGTATATCTATGAAGCCTTTTCCAGTATTTGTTGGTAGAAATAATTCTATCATTCTCTGTATTCCCCTAGAATTTCCTTTGCACCTCCATTGTGACGTTTGCTATAGTGAATTACAATTAATTAAAATTCTTTTCTCCTTTTGTAAAATGTGATCCTCTAGGAAGCAGGAACTGTATTTTATCTATGAGTCTGGCATATATGAAGACGAATGTTAAGTAGAAATAACATTTACTGTCAACCTAATATATACGAGACATCTGATAAAGAGGTTCATATTTTTGCAGTGAGTTTTTTTTTTTTTTTTTTTTGCAGTGAGTTTTTTGATAAAATTACTATTATTATTTAATCAACTAACTTTAACCCACATTTTACAAATTTGTTAGCTCTGGTTCATAGTTGTTAAGTGTACACACACACACACACACACACACACAATGTGTATATACATATATATACACATATGTAGGTATATATGTACGTATACATACATATACACACACACACACACATTGATGGCAAAACTGGTATATCTGACCTCAAGACTCATGATATTCCCACTAAATTACAATTAATAAATAAATAGACAAAAGAATGAATATGTAGTACTTTCTCTTCTTGAATGTAACTACTGGAATGATTACCTGTCCTAAGTGTGCTACATGCCAGCCCAGCCCCTCAATAGACACAGAGATACCACCTTGAACAGTGACAGCAAAAGAGCATTAATCCCTTCCTCATCAAACTTCTAACCTTATATATTGCATGTTTATGCTAAATGCTTGATATAGATATGTTCAAATAAAAGAATAAAAGGGATCTCAGTCAGATAGTTTCTTTTACTACAGTACTAGAAATTCAAACCTCAACATTATTTCCCTTGTCAGGGCAATCTGATCATGAGCTGCAATTTAAGTATCTTTGACTATACTGCTTTGCCTTCTGACGTTATTTGTATTCATTTATAGTCTAGATTTCTTATATTTGCATTTCTCTCCATCTCGGATGCTGTGATGAGCCGCCCAGGCCTCCTTTAGGGAATCTTTCAGCTTTTGGGAGAGCTGCCAACTGAAAGCTTTCAGGTGGCAGCCTGGTACAGGGATTGCCTTGGATGCAGAGATCTGCCTTGCTCAAGGTCACACCCCCTTAGTACTATTCCTTGTATCCAGTGATTGATCGATGGGGAAATATACAGGCTCACCCTCTCACTTGAACTCAGGATAACCTGAATGGTCATTACATTGTCAGAACTCCCAGTAAGACCTGCTGAGCCATGTGTTGAGACTGCATCAGAACTCACTGTCTCCCTCTATCTAATCCTGCTTCCTTCCTTTCCCTTCCACAAAGCAGTCCCTATTAAACCTCCTGCTTGTTAATCTCAGAGCCCCGATTCCCAAGGAGTTTGCAGCCCGGGACCCCTGATGTTAAACGACTTCACTACATTGCAATCTCCTCAGCCTCAGACAGGTTTTGGTGGAATCAGGGGGTCAGAATACATGGGCTGAAATGCCATGTCTACCATTTATCAGCTGTAAGATGTTGAACAGATCAGTTAACATCTCTAAGTCTCAGCTTCCTCACCTGGAAAACGGCACTAGTAAGCATGGATTAAACAAGAAAAATAAATGTAAAACACTTAACATACTGACTGATACATGGAAGCTCTCAATATATGAAAAATGTTTTGGTTATCATCAATAGAGGAAATATACCTCTTCTGATATATTGAACAAAAGAGTCAATGAAGATAATCTAATATGACTTCATTTCACAGATAAAAGAGGATTAAGTAATTTGCTAGAGATGCATAGTTAGTTGGGGCACAAATGAAACTAAGATGCAGATTTCTTGACTCTGCTATGTTATGCTGACTTTATCTTAACCAAACATCTTGAGAGTATAAAAATGGTGCTAGATAGCAATACTTGTATTTCCTGTATCTAGGCTTAAAAGTAGTTAGGTTTTGGAAGGGATTATAATCATCCTTAGGTTATGATTATGAGACTAGGATTCAATTAAGATTCTTTATTCAAATGAACTTGTGTGAAAGTACTGGTATTTTTTAGTTGTCTTTGCTTCAGATCCCAACTGAAACCCTGTCTCTACTAAAAATACAAAAAAAATTAGCCGGGCATGGTGGCAGGCGCCTGTAATCCCAGCGACTTGGGAGGCTGAGGCAGGAGAATCACTTGAACCTGGGAGGCGGAGGTTGCAGTGAGCCGAGATCATGCTACTGCATTCCAGCCTGGGTGACAGTGTGAGACTCTGTCTCAAAAAAAAAAAAAAAAAATGGAAAGAGAGAAAGGAAAGTCTGGGAACTTTTGGCTAAAAACAGTCTTCTGAATTTCCAAGCATCTTCAGGACACAATTTAGATGTTCTAGGAACTTATGACTCTTTTGAGCATCTTATTGTCATAAAAGAATCGAAGTATTTCTGCTCCCCAAAGGTAAATTATCCTTTATTTTTTCCCTAAAAAAATAAGAGAAAAAAATCAGTTTTAAAAAGAAAAATACCAAAGACATATAAAAATTACTTTATCTGGATTTTAAATTGTATAACAAGTGACCATAATGTTCAATCTAAGGATTATTTGAGTCATAGACGACATAATAAAATTTAACTTTTTTTTCTTGCTTTCTTCAGTCAATACTTAACCAATCAACAAGTACTTATTGAACACCTACAGTAAACCCGGCAGCTTCTACCCTTCTTTATTTTCCAGAGGAGTAAAACAAATTCATTTCATTAAAATTTGAAATTTCACTCTCATATATTTACAGAAGACATTTAAGTGTTAAGTTCAAGAAGCACTCATTATAGCATTTGCTTTGTATAAACTTGAAGAACCTGTACGTCATCCAAACTCTCATCTCTCCATTAATACTGAGTCAAATAGCACTACCTTGATACATAACAATAATTCAGAGATAATTGATAAGGTACTTACAGAAAATGACCAAGCATTTAATTGACTCAATTCTTAAGGGTCATGCTATGTAAGGTAGAGCATATATGTTCCAAATATGTTCAAACTTTATAATTCAATTAACAGTAAATATGATTCACATCAAAATGGTGTCATAGGTGAGTGGAATTTTGATGCTCTAATTTATGAACACAGAGCAAGAAATATTGACCCTGTGGCAAAGAATAAATATCAATAAAACAGCAGGTCTCTAATAAACAGATATAATTACCAGAATGATCTGCTTATTTACACATCAGGACTACTGTCTTCACATATCTTATCCTGTTACATAATCATCAAATAAAACAGTAATTCGGGAAGAACAAGTAATATCAATCACACAGAGTACGGCATGGTTAAATATTTTCATCCTGGTGGGAAGACATGCGGATATAATATGTAACAAAAGGATCACTCTGAATCTTTAAACAGTGAACTAATACCAAACTGGCGTCTGAAAAACCAATCAGCTATCAAGAGGGCATTGCTATAGTGATTCTTACCTGTTTTTGACTGCAGTGAGAAAACCACAAAACTGTCTGTTTTAAGACGTGATGCTTCTTCATCTTTAACTTTTAGTTTGGGGGTTGGGGGAGTTCCTTTTGTAAAATCAAAATTCCTTAAACGAGTGCATTTGGCACTGTGACAGGAGCTTCTTCTGCTTTTCAGGCAACTATCTCAGTATGCTTTTTCTTCCAGTGCTGTGATGGGCACACTAAGAACAGTTTCTTGCTGAGCTGTGCAGCTCCTACAGATGAGGACAGCAGGAGAGCAGGCAGATAGCCAAGGCAGAGAAGGAGAGGAGCGGAGATCACAGCCCAGGCTGCAGAAGGAGATCTGCTACACACTGGCAGAAAAAGAAAAAGGTCTGCTCTGAACCCTAAGGTGCTCCTTAAAGCCTGCTGGTTTGAGGATTCACCCTCAATTGACCTGGAATTGAGAAAAAGATGGGAAAGAGAATTATTGAGATGCTTGGTTTATGAGTCACCACTTTGCATCATAATAGGTTTGGTAAAGTCTCATTGGTAGAAATAGTACGCAAGTGTAGGGAGCGCATTGGATTGATTGATAGGCCTCTTACTTGCTGTCATTCAGAAGACTCTTTAAGTTCCCTTATTGGATGAGATTTTGGTCAGTTTCACTTCAAGCCATTTTCTTTTAAAGACTCTTTATTGTCCTTTAGGATTAGTGCCACTGTCCTTCAGTCTGAGCAAGATGCAGCATTTCAGTGTCACTCACCAGTCAGTCAAATTGTGACAAAAGGCAGTCCCTTCCTGGCAGGATCTTGGGGAGGAGAGGAGGGGCCCCCTCAGCATGGGCTCTCTTTGTAGCACTTAATGCTGTTGGTCCTGAAAAGAAAGAATGGGAAGGAGCATGAAATTGGACTTAAGTCACCTCCAAATCAGTGGAGTTCAATCCTAGCTGATGTTTGTTTATAAAATAGCTCTCTAAGTAATTCACACCCTGTTTCCCATTTAACCTCTTGGACACATGGTGTTTGGCCTACCAAGGCGTTTTTTGGAGTTGTTCATAAAAGTGCTGAGTTTGACACCGACAGAAAGGAATTTGGGGTCAGATTTACTATTTTAAACTTAGGCCTTTGGGATTTATAAAAGATGTTTCCGATATGCTAGAACAGTTGGAAGAGCTTTTGAAAACTGTGGTGTAAGCGAGAGGCTCCCTGATTTGTATTGCTGGTGAGGAAAACCAGGCCTAGGAGGTTGGCTGACTTTCTCTTGCACCTTCAGAACTCAAGCGATAACATCTTGCAGTCTCTATGGCACAGAACTACTGAAGGCGAAAGAAAATTCCTTCAAGCTCCCCAGACTACTTCCAAGTTGAACTTGCTCTTGAGGAGGGGATCCTGTCTCTCCTCGTCCCAGCTGAGGGTGTTTCAATCTTTGCCAGATCAAAAGAGACATTCAAGGTCATTAGCCCAATTTTCCTCTAGGGTGGAGCTGGGATTGGCGGCTGATTTTTCTGATGACCCAGAAATTACACGTATTCATTTCTTTCTTTTTAGATAAAAGTATTTCTATTCCAGTTTTTCTATGGCTCTTTCTTAAGAGAAGAGGGGGGGGAAAGTCCCACATTTTAGCTAGCAGATTCTTCTTTTTCTATGCAGTCTTTTATAATCCATCTTGATTCTCAACCCATTCCTTACCCCTGTTTTTTTTTTTTTTAATACTTTATGTCTTTTAATCACCTACAGGATCTGACTCAGTGTCCTTACCTCTGAATCACAGGCTGCTCTTCCTTCAACTGTGTCTCCCAGGAGGAGAGGGAGGGCTAAAAGTCTTTTCTCCTATGTTGGTTTCTGTCCCAACAATACAGCTTCTTTCTCTCCCAGACCTCTTTTGCACTGTTATTCATTTCCGAGGTTGATTTTTAAAAATATTTCTATGTAACAACAGAAAAATCTGATAAGTCATATCATTATTAAAACAGTCAAGAAATTGTCTCATACATATGTGTACACAAATGTCAAAAAATATGTGTATAAGACCAAGCATGGTGGCTCACACCTGTAATCCCAGCATTTTGGGAGGTCAAGGTCAGTGGATCACTTGAGCCCAGGAGTTCAAGACTAGCTTGGGCAACATGGTGAAACCCCTATCTCTACAAAAAATACAAAAATTAGCCAGGCATGGTGGCATGAGCCAAGAGTCCCAGCTACTCAGGAAGCTGAGGTGGGAGGATCCCTTAAGCCTGGGAGGTTGCGACTGGGCAACAGAGAGAGACCCTGTCTCAAAAATAAATAAATAACCCAGCAATATGTACATAAATGTGTATATCTGCCCTAATGTATACCATATAAAATCATGAAAAATAATTTTTTAGCTGTTTTTTTAAGTGCAATGAAGACAAGCCAAAATGAAAGAGAAAAAACAAAGAGCATTTAATAGATGCTTTTTAATAGTTTTTTTGGGGGGAGATGTGGGCAATTATATGATAAAATATTTTCTATGAGGATCATATATCACAAACGTTCTTTATTACTGCACTTCACGTGAGATATTGGTACAATAAAGGTAATATAGATCTCCAGTTACAAAGAAAAAAGTAAATAACAGTCCCTCATGCATGACAAAAGTCATTTAAATGTGAAAATATCAATGGAAGTGTTAGGACCAAACCTGGTCTCATTTTAGGCTGTGGTTATGATTTGACTACAGGCCTTACAATTATGGGCGGATTTCTTTTGGAAAAGAAACTTTCTGTTTCAGTTCCAAGTTTTATTCTTTTAAGAATTATTTTTTCTCTTTTCCATTCCACAATCAGATAGATACAGTTTTGCCAAATGTCTGAAGGTTTATATAGTACAATGAGTTTGACAAACTGTAGTCTCCTTTAAGTTGGCATTTCTAGCTTCTCTAACAGTGCTAGGTGCTGGGTTATATTTAGAATGCTATGCTGCTTTTTGGTTTTTCACAAAACACTCATTTGATAAGAAATGTCCAATTGGAAACAGCTGTCGCAATTAAAATATAACTTCCTTCTTATATTACTGCCGACCCCTTTGATTTCTACATTTATCCATGAATCTCAGCATATGAAATTTCAGTAGTAGAAATTTAAATCACAACCCTGGCTTCCCCTTGCTGCAAAGTATCAGCATCTGTCCGAATTCTGAAAATGTTTGTGTTAATATTTTCTTGCTCCTCCCTCAGCATATCTTAAACAAGTATAGCACCAATACTGAGAAAGGAAAAGAAGGTATATTTTGAAAAACACCAAAGGAATGATTGTGAGAGAGAAGCAGTACTTATATTGCATTATGTAAGGCAATAAGTACCATATTGCTACAGCCTACTATATTACACAAGAAAATTTACAGTAGAGCCACAGACTTATTGTTTCTGAAGACTATATAAGTCCTCAGATTCTTTTTTGTGTATCATGATAATACTCAAAACAAGCTCAAGAAAATATGAAAGGCAGAGGTTTTC
This sequence comes from Pongo pygmaeus, assembly GCF_028885625.2. NCBI lineage: Eukaryota > Metazoa > Chordata > Mammalia > Primates > Hominidae > Pongo > Pongo pygmaeus. The sequence goes on along the minus strand of NC_072373.2, from coordinate 147,640,828 downwards.
ATGTTCTAAGGCCACATCCATCAAAATCCATCAGCTTCCAGTATAACAGTTCTGTCTTCAGTGGCTTTTCATTTGCTCATTCATTCATGTTGTAAATAATTCTTGATTGCAGATTATGTATTAGGACTATACTACATGTGAGAAATTTGATCCAGAGTTTCTACTGTTAAAGAGCTTATAGAGAGATAGAGGAGATATTTGTTAATCAAATAGTCATATGTACAAGCACAACCTGAATAAATGCTAATCTAGACTTAAAGAAATGGGGTAATAGCATGAGGAAGAGTTCCTTGAAGAAATAAGAGTGGAGGTATAATCTAAAGATGGATAAGAGTTAAGGAGTTAATGGGACTGTGACTAGCTGTCCAGAAAGAAGAAATTAATGTGTGCAATGGCCCTTTGGTGAGAGGAAGCATGCCACATGCAACATAAGAAAGCTGGGACATGTAGAGGAAGAGATGGTCCAAATGAAGCCTGAGAGTTAAACAAGAATCGTGCATATCAGTGAAATCACTGTGGTGTGTAGGATGAATAGAGAAGGGCAAGACTAGAGTGGAGCTAGGAGAGTGACAGTAGAAGTTGAGCAGACATAAGGGGTACATAAGAGGCAAAACTGCCTAGATTTGGTGGATGGGGAAAAGGGACAAACCATGGTTCTAGGTATAAGTACTTAGATGCTCGGAAGATGTTGAAGTATAGAGTATGTGTGAAAAATCCAATTTAGGAAGTTAACAATGATGACTTCAGTTCTGGAAATGTGTGAGAAATGGTTAACAGGCTTTATGATAAAGACTCTATAATCATCTGGAGAGACCATGCTATAAATATACATTGGGGAATTTTAACATGTAAGTGGTGTTTGAAAGATGGAAGAATGAGTGAGATTTTCTAGTGACAGTATGTCCAATACTAATAGTAATGGGTTAAATATGAGCTGACCTTTGGTCCTGCTTATACAACATAGCTAAGTTAGCCTCTGGTTATTGAAATATTTTCAAGACTTACTCCATCACAGAATGGCAAATATATTGTGGGGAAACTTTCTGAGTACTTGAGAAATATTTTAATCAACTTCTAAATTTCAAAAAAACCACTGGCACTGCCCAACTACTCATGTTTTGTGGCTAGGAAATGGATGCCTTATATTCCACTCTTTAGCTCCAGTACCTCATAGCTACTAATATAATATCATCACTACCAGCGCAACAGGATGTACTGCTCAGAGGATCTTGTCTTTGAAGTAAAATGAAACCCTGAAGCTTTCATTTGGCTAATGAAAACCTCAGCCAGAAACTTTCCTTATTTCTGATCACATATGGAGTCTTCTAAGTTCATTTTGGCTTGGGACACCAGATGCTGGCCCTGCACGTGGTATTCTCATCCAAATTTGGAGCAGGTGCTAATTATCAGAACAGGAAACAGATACTCAATCCCAAGAAAATTCCTCCCTTGGTTATATAAGGAGGGCAGTTCAGTGCTAAATTATAAAGGATCCCTATTAGCTTACTGCTCAAATTTTCAGTGCATACACATTTTTGTTTTCTTCTTGGCCTATGATTTCTTGGGAACTTGGGTATAAACATTCAGATCTCACATAAGAAGACTTTATATAAATATGAATGTGATTTTCCCTAAATCTAAAGGTGGTTTTCATTAAAGAGCAACATTAGACCCAACTTAATAGCCAGTAGAATATGAAAAAAAAATACTCCAAATAGATCTGAGAAAATGGGCACCAACACAGATGTTTCTGTGTGGGAGCCTCTGCCCTTCCTCCCTTTTCCAAATATACAGCCCTGAGTGGTGGCTGTCAGGGTCAGGAGAGGAGGAAGTTCTCAGATGCCAGTGCAAAGCAATAATCTTCAAGTGGATGCCATGCCAACAGGGATATGGTGTTAGTTACAAGGAAGTCAGGAGGCCGAGACTGAGAGTCAAGGAAAGTTAAAAACAAAATCAGTAAGAGGGGAAGGGTCACAGAGGGAAGCAAAGATGAGAGTCAGAAGGAAAACATCTGTAGACATTGCAAGAGCTAACGGGAAGGGGAAGGGAATTGGGAAGAACACATTTTTTTCTTCCCTTTCTCTTACACATGGCACGGTTTTGATATCCTCCCATTTTTCTCACAATATTCACAATTCCAGACTACTAATGTGTGGTGATGAGTTACTCTTCCTAAATTGAAGATCACTAAGCAAATGTTACCACTCGCTTACTCCTTCAGTGCTGTGCCCTTGCTTCTTTTACCAGAAGTCCAGCCCCTGTCAAAAAGTTCAGCTGGTGTTTGGACCTCATGTGCCTGGAATATTAGGGAACACACTCTAGCCCATATCTTGCCGCATTACCCTGAGATGATGCTATTTTTTATTATTTCAGTCAATAGGATTTGTGTTTCCTTGTTTCTGATGGTATTTGGAGAGTGAATCCAAGAAATGTTTTGTTGTTTTTTAATAGTCCTTTTTTTTGTCCTTACAAGCAGAGAAATGACTTACTTACACTCTTCATTTCATAGCTCATTGTCAACATAAGTCCTCTCTCTTTTTTATTATCTATTAGTTACTCTGTTTTTTTCTCCATCATCTATTTCCACTTTTATCCAACTCTCTTCCCACAGGTACTCACACTAATGTGATTCAAGTCTTTCAACTTGAATGCATCTTTACAAAATAGTGTCATTTGGCCATTAAAAAGTATAAATGGGCTGGGTGCGGTGGCTTATGCCTGTAATCCCAGCACTTTGGGAGGCTGAGGTGGGTGGATCCCTTGAGGTCAGGAGTTCAAGACCAGCCTGACCAACATGGTGGAATCTCATCTCTACTAAAAATACAAAAATTAGCTGGGTGTGGTGGCGTGCACCTGCAATCCCAGCTACTTGGGAGGCGGAGGCAGGAGAATTGCTTGAATCTGGGAGGCGGAGGTTGCAGTAAGCTGAGATTATACATATCTATATCTATATTTTATATAGATATAGATACCTAGCTATATATATGATACCTAATAATATATGATACCTAATATCCTCCTATGCAGAAACACCTGGATGACTGTTTTAATCCCTTTTACAACACAGGGCATATATATTATATATATAGATAGGTATCTATCTCTCTATATATATTATGGTGTATATATATATATATACACATATATGGTATTACCCTGCAAACTTTACTCTGCTTTTTTTTCATTCTATACTATATTTGTAAGTTCTGTGCATTTTACTGTATGTATATTTATGTATCTACAAAATTCATCTACACATTTTAGTTAGCCCTCTAACCTTTCTTGTACTGATAGATTTCAAGGCTGCGTCAAACCTTCTTCTTCTGTAAAAACAAGCATAATGAACAATCTCACACATGTTCCTTTAGGGATCAATGTGAGAAATCCTCTGGGATACATCCCCAGGAGAAGGATGGATGAGATGCTGGCTATACTCACACATTATTCCTCTCACTACTATCAGATGGTAAAGCAAATATTTTACAGTTCTTTTAGCCATCTGGTTTCTATTTGACCTCCTAACTATACAAAAATCTCGAATCAATGCTCCTAAGCTTCATCTTTCACTGTTCCAAAATTTCCTGTGTAAATTTGCTTCTTCCTACTTGTCATCTTTTATAGAACCACATTGTGACCTGAAGATATTTTGCTGCATCAAAAATAAGACTGGGTTTACTTTTAAAATAGCTGAGCTACCTTTATTAGAATGGATACAGATTGAGATACTGTAATATGATTTTTTAAAGTCATTACTTGATCGTTAAACACTTTAATTTGCTGCATTTCAAATCATACTATCTGTCCCAGGTTAGATGTAGTTCATGCTGAGAAATGTGGGTAAAGAATTCAAGTCCATTTTAAAATTCTCCAATTCTGCATGAAACCCGGCAATGATTCTTGTATCACAAACAGTTATAACCTCTTAGCAAGATCAGACAAAAGCTATGAAATATAATTCTTTCACAGACAGTTTTGGTAAGACACTTTATAAAACTTCCACAACTCTTTCCCTGTAATAGTCAAAATGTTGGCAAAGTTTAATGGCAAGTATAAATCCTGATTTATAAATCCTGAGTAGAGAGACCCCGAACCATAGGCTAAGCTTGTTTTTTCCTCTCACCTCACTGATTGCTCCTTCTAAGCCATCTTTGCTGGCTTCACCTACTGGCCTCCTGGCACCTTCTCTTCTTTTATATACTCTCATCTTCAGCTTAATGTGGCTTTCTTAGAGAGAGTTTCTCTACCCTACCAATATAAAGTAGTCATATAGCCCATCTCTCTTTCTTTCTCCCTCTTCTTCCCTACTCCCAGCTGTATAGAACATATTATGACACCCCTGTCCGCAGAACACAGGTTTCCCAAAAATAAGGCCTTCATCTTCCTTGTTGACCTCTGTGTCTCCTGTGTCTAAAACAAAATACTTACTTAGAGAATGACCAATGGTAAGGGACCTTTAGTGTTATGTGCTCTAGGCAGGGTTTTCATAAGTGGACCACAGATAAAATGGCACCTGAATCCCACCATTGACCATAACCCCATCTTCTCACAATACTCTCAAGAGAAGAATTCTTGAAAATGTCAATGGCACAGGAACCATACAACGACTTTGTTGTCATCTGGACTTGTGTCCAAATCTGAATGAAAAGTTCTATCTTCAGGTCCTGAGGAGACTCTATTAAATCCTAGCCTAAATCTTAGAGGGTTTTCATATTCTGGCTGGCTTTATAGAATCTCGGGACACTAAAAAAAAGACAGAATCAATATTTAAGATGTAAGAGATAAAGAGGTAAAATAACCATGACTACCTCCTTAGGCTGCAGCCTTACAAAGCAGTGAGAGAGGAGAACAAGTCACATCCTTGTGTGGCATTTCAGTGCACTCAGAACCCTCTGATGAATAACTATGGCCATTGGTCCTGGAATAAGACCAATCCATTTATTTTTTATTCTTGTCCAAGAGGTATATATTAGTCCATTTTCACACTTGCTATAAAGAATTACCTGGGACTGGGTAATTTATGAGGAAAAGAGGTTTAATTGACTTAACAGTTCTTCAGGCTGTACAGTAAGCATGGTTAGGGAGGCCTCGGGAAACTTACAATCATGGCGAAAGGGTGAAGGGGAAGCAAGTCTCTTATTCACATGGCAGAGCAGGAGAGAAAGAGCAAAGGGAGAAGTGCCACACACTTTTAAACCATCAGATCTCAAGAGAACTCACTCATTATCATAAGAACAGCAAGGGAGAAATCCACCCCCATGATCCAATCATCTCCCACCAAATCCTTTCCCCTACATTGGGAACTGCAATTCAAAATGAGATTTGGGTGGGGACACAGAGTCAAATCACATCATTCCACCCCGGCCACTCCCAAATCTTATTTCCTTCTCACATTTCAAAACACAATCATGCCTTCCCAACAGTCCCCCACAGTTTTATCTTCCAGCATTAACTCAAAAGTCCCAAGTCCAAAGTCTCATCTGAGACAAGACAAGTCCCTTCCACTTATAAGCCTGTAAAATCAAAAACAATTTAGTTATTTCCAAGATACAATGGGGGTACCGTCATTGGTAAATGCCCCCATTCCAAAATGGAGAAATTGGCCAATACAAAGGGGTTACAGGCCCCATGAAAATCTGAAACTCAGCAGGGCACTCATTAAATTTCAAAGCTTCCAAATAATCTCCTTTGACTCCATGTCTCACATCCAGGGCACACTCCAAAGGCCTTGAGCAGCTCCACCACTGTGGCTCTGAAGGGTACAGACCCCCTCCACCCCACAGCTGCTTTCATAAGCTGGTGTTGAATGCCTGTGGCTTTTCCAGGTGCACAGTGCAAGATGTCAGTGGATCTACCATTCTGTGGTCTAGAAGATGATGGCCATCTTCTCACAGCTCCACTAGGCAGTGCCTTAATGGGGACACTGTGTGGTTGCTCCAACCCTACAATTCCCCTCTGTACTACTCTAGTGGAGATTCTCCATGAGTGCTTCACCCCTGCAGTTGACTTCTGCCTGGACATCCAGGCATTTTCATACATCCTCTGAAATCTAGGTAGAGGCTTCCAAGCCTCAACTCTTGCCTTCTGTGCACCCACAGGCCTAACACCACATGGAAGTTGCCAGAGCTTGGGGCTTGCACCCTCTGAAGTAATGGCCTGAGCTATACCTTGCCCCCTTTTAGCCATGCTGGAGCTGGAGCAGCTGTTATGCATGGCTCCATATCCTGAGACTACATAGAGCAGCAGGGCCCTGGACCTGGCCCTTGAAACCATTTTTTCTTCTTTGGCCTCCTCTGTCATAAAAGGGGTTGCCACACAGGTCTCTGAAATGCCTTTGGGGCATTTTCCCCATTGTCTTGGCTATTATCATTCAGCTCCTCTTTACTTATGCAAATATCTGCAGCTGCTTGAATTTCTCCCCAGAAAATGGGTTTTTCTTTTCTACCAAATGGTAAGCCTGCAAATTTTCTAAACCTTTATGCTCTGCTTCCCTTTTAAAGTTCTAGATTCAAGTTATTTCTTTGCTTATGCAAATGAGAATAGGCTTTTAGAAGCAGCCAGGTCACTTCTTGAATGCTTTGCTGCTTAGAGATTTCTTCTGCCAAATACCCTAAATCATCTCTCTGGAGTTAAAATTTCCACAGATCTCTAAAGCAGGGGCACAATGCTGCCAGTTTCTTTGCTAAAGCATAGCAAGAGTGGCCTTTACTCTAGCTCCCAGTAAGTTCTTCATCTCCATCTGAGACTACTGCAGTGGTGACTTCACTGTCCATACCACTGTCAGCATTTTGGTCACAACCACTCAGCAAGTCTCTAGGAAGTTCCAAACTTTCCCTCATCTTCCTGTCTTCTTCTGAGTCCTCCAAACTGTTCCAACCTCTGCCCATTACCAAAGTTGCTTCCACATTTTCAGGCATCTTTATAACAATACCCCACTTCTCTGGTACCAATTTTCTGTATTAGTTTATTCTCACATTGCTAGAAAGAACTACATGGGATTGGTTAATTTATGAAGAAAAGAGGTTTAATTGACTCACAGTTCCTCAGGCTGTACAGAAAGCACGATTGGGGGGGCCTCAAGAAATTTACAATTGTGATGGAAGGGCAAAGGAGAAGCAAGCACATTCTTCACATGGTGGGGCAGGAGAAAAAGAGAATGAAGGGGGAAGTGCTGCATACTTTTAAACCATCAGTTCTTGTGAGAACCCACTCACTGTCATGAGAAAAAGAGAATGAAGGGGGAAGTGCTGCATACTTTTAAACCATCAGTTCTTGTGAGAACCCACTCACTGTCATGAGAAAAAGAGAATGAAGGGGGAAGTGCTGCATACTTTTAAACCATCAGTTCTTGTGAGAACACACTCACTGTCATAAGAACAGCAAAGGGAACGTCTACCTCCATGATCCAATCACCTCTCACCAGTTCCCTCCTGCAACATTGGGAATTGCAATTCAATATGAGATTTATGTGGAGACACAGAGCCAAATCATGAAAGTGTAGAGCAGTTGACCACATGGGCCTCCTTCCCATATGCTTCCATTTAATCCCCCTCACCTTTTACTGAATTCTGGTCACTGCCTGGACACCAGCTGTCACTTTGAACTTTTGAGGAGGAAAGGGAGGGACATTTTTTAAAAGCACTCTGCAGTACTCAAAGCACTTTGGCCATAAAATTATCTCTTTTGTGTTTTACTAGAATTTTATCTCATGAGATAGACAAGATAAATACTGATTCCCATCTTAAGAGTTAAGAAACTCTCGGTCCCAAACTCAGAAAGTTTTGCTACAGCCATTGGACAAATGCAGTAAAGTTCTGTGTCCTCTTCTTTTTTCCTAATCATACCTCACATACAACAAGTAGCTAGGATTGGGCTCTGTATAAGTAAGGGTATTATATTTGATGTATCAGCTTCTATGGTTGATTTTAGTAATTACTTAGGGTTTAGTTATTTTGACTGTCAACAGACGGTTCTAAAAAGCCCAAAGGCATATTTGGTATCATTTCTGTCACCTTTCTGCTTTATCACTGATGAGAGTTAACTTAGAAGTTTCAGAAAAAAACTAAAAATAAAATTATACTTTTCAGCTAGAGAATAGAGGAGAATGTGTAGGAGTTTACAATCTATGTATGCATGGTTGACAATTTTAGACTTTCCATTTTCCTATATTTATGAAGAAAAGATGAAAGGTCATTCAAAAATCTAGGCTACAATTTGCTCAGAAAAAACGCAACTTCTTTAAAGTAACCAAAGCAACTCTCAATCTTCTAAGAGAAAGAATTTGGTGCTTACAATTCTGCAGATGGAGGTCCTTAAAACAAAAACATTTTGTCTCCTTAGCATGTATCCTAAATAGCTTTTACTTAGATATGCATTAAGTTGCTCACTTTTAATTGTAGTTTGCATTTGTACTAGTTTATGCCACACTTATTGGCTCAAGCTGAAGCTAAGGCAACAGGGAATGTGTTTTATCCCTGAAGGATATTACTGTGTGAGACACCCTATAAAAGTTGAATTTATTTAATACTTGCAGCAAGTCAACACTTTAATGATTAATATGGCTATTGACCACAGCTTTTTATATACTATTTCTAGTCTGTGTTTGAAGATCTCAATAAATCATCTAGTTTCAGTGAATTTGGGGCTCTGACTAAGAAATTTTGATCCAGTTTATTGGGCCACACACAACAGATTTGCCATAAATAATAATGTTTTATTCATGGCTTTCCCCACTCAACTTAATAAAACATAAAAACAAATGACGGAATAAACATGGAAGAATAATAGTAAAAACTGAGTAAATTCTTACTATCCCAGCTAAAATAGTAACACAGAGTTACTATATTTCAAATTGGCTTATTGGTGTGAATGTGTGTGTATGCATCTGTGTGTGTGCATGTGTGTGTGTGGTGTATGGTATTTGTTTTCTCTGACACTCAACAGTTCAATCTTATTACATATAAATAGATCTCATGTATTGCTGTTTATCTATCTTTTAAGTCTTCTCTTACTGATCAATCTGCTTAATTTGTGATTTTTGTTGAAAGCAGTTAGCAAGTAAATATTTGATGGAGGCACTCATTTAATGGTTCTATAACATTATAAACTACAGTCACTGGTCTACCTTCAACCAAGGATGCTTCTTGTATAGTTAGCATCCTTTTGGCTATATATAAAAATTAGAGAAGGACACAAATAAAATAGTTCATGGAGAGGAGAAGCAGAAGCATGAAATTAACCTTATTTCCACTGTTCTATTTACTATTACAGTGTGAGAAAACTGCATATCAGAAAGAAGTGTCTAGGAAATAAATTCAAATATGATGTCTCTATTCTAAAGAAAGGGTGTGAAAGTTCTTTTCACCTGATTATTTGCATTGGTGCAAAAGATAAGCACTGTAGACTAACTGAGAAGGGAAACTCAATGTCTAATAGCTTTTTTTCTTAATTTTGATCTGTATTTCCTAAAATAAATGAATATCATATTTTATGGTGCCTAGCAGAAGGCTAATGTATGGAAAGATTCCACAATTTTTACTAAGTGTGGATGTGTGGCTTTATTATTATTTATTATCAACTTGTGACTATCAGATCTCCTAACAGCAGCTGATCACCTATACTGTTTACCTGGAAAAGTGTGATTGATCTTTGGTATTAGTTACAAAAGGAAGGGTCCTAGGGTTGTTTAAATCACTATTACTCAGTGAGAGGTCTCCAGTCTGGCTGGGCGTCTCTTCCATGTAGACCTCCCTTCCCTCTGCAAATTCTCTGTACATGCACACAGTGGGCACACAGTATACAATGTGTACTGCTCTAAGAGTTTTACTTGGCTTTTGGCCACCATAGGACTCAGGGAAACTGATCCACAGGAGAATATCTCTCATCTGAAGCAAGGGTAGGACTTACATTTGCACACAATATCTCTTGATCACTTCCTACAAGTGAAAATATTTGGGAAGGAAAATAAAAACCAACATCAACTCATTAAATCCTCCCACAGGTCTATGAGGTAGAAAGGATAGATTGCTATTACATTTCACAGGTAAAAAAACTGAGGTTAGAAGAAATTAAGTAATTATTCAAAATCACCATATAGTCAATTTATTAGTTAGGCTTCCTGCAAGATAGAGGTCGCACACACACAAACTGGGTAATTGGGGAGAGTTTGATAAAGGGGCTATTTACAAAGTTATGGGAAAGATTTAGGAAAAATAACAAGGAAGTGCACTATGTACTGAGGCTCAGAACCATTTCTGTCTCTCAACCTGAAAGGGTGAGGGGGAGAGAACAGGTCCTAAACCCCATGAGTGGGCCATCTAACAGGCCACGTGGCCTTCAGTAAAAGGCCACAGCTAATTTATAGTTATCTGAACAGAAAGGAGGTAAAGGAACAAACACCCTGGCCCCACTTTCCTCCTGCTCTTCAATATCTGCTGCCTTCTATTGGATAAAGTCAGAGGAAAATAAACGAGTCTAAAGATGCAGCCCATCTAAATCAGCTTCCTGAGACACAGAGCACCTATTAGGCAGCAGAGCTGAAATTCATCTCTTTCCATTACATGTTACTGTCTCAACACAAGTTCTAGTCTCTGTGGACCAGTTACAATTTTATATTTCCCTTAAGGCAAGAAGACGGATCTATCACCTTTAGTTCCCTCCTTAAACAAAGGATTATCAGTTGATTTTCAGGCTACAAATGAAAATAGCAACGATCATGATTAATATCTCTGAAGACAATAAAAATAGCTTTGCTTCTAGATGACAAAAATAATTGTTTCTTCTTTCTAATAGGAAGTATATGGCAGAGAGTGATTGCTCAGTGATTTATTTAGAAATTACTTACTAGGCACTTATTTTAGACCCAATGCTGCATTAGATCTTTCAGGGAATGCAATGTAAAAACCCAGCCCTTGAGAAGCTTAAAGTTAAAATGACACATACTATTGTCATGAAAGCTATAAAAGGAACTCTGTTTTCTATTTGATTTGTATCTACAATAGTTGTATCAGGTATGTTAAGTCTTGTGCTAAAAACAATTGTTCTGTGGCCTTGTAAACTTGGGGAAAATGGAAATTAAACAGTTTATTTGCCACAGGCCTTTTCAGGGCCTTAATTATGCTAATATGCTTTGCAAATTTTCAAAAGTATGTAGTATTTTAAAAATTTATTTCCCAAACACTTTCTCTCCATATGTGAAGTCCATGAAGACTAGGTTCTCCCCCTCAAAAAAGTTTTTAATTTCTATGACCTTATGACAACTTATTATTCTAAATTTTGGTACATCTTCTAGTCACAGAAACTTCTGGTATTTTAGCTTTAGGTTATGTGTCCTCCAAGTTCTTTATCAGGTCATTTTGAAAAAAACATAAAAGCTTAAATACAACGGAAGAAGTGTCATTTAAAGCGAGAATTTTAACTTCTAAATGTAGATAATTATCCTTTGACTTACGGCCTATAAACCTGAATTTTTATTTCCCAAATTTCTTAAAGTAGAAAACATCTGTATATAATTTTAAGAGTTCAAGGAATCATGTTACTTTTATTATGTTCAACTTTCTTTATAAAAACTAAGTGATTAGTAGTAAATGAGTGCAATCATTCTATAGTCATAAACATACAACTGCACATACGCGAACACACACACACACATAATTTTTAGGATGTAGCCTGTTAATACTTTTCACTAGATTATGGATTTTTTTTCTTTTCCTCTTTTCTTGACTTTCTTCTGGTTTTGCTCTGCAGCTCCATGAGGCTGATGTAGCTCTAGGCTAAGCAGTCCTGAGCATGGGGCTCTAACAGCACATACATTGCCCCAAAAGTACAAACCCACATGGACAGCTTTACTAAAAGCTAATGGAAAGAAGAGTCAGAATCTATTACTGTGAAGCCTTATTCATTAACTGAAAGCAACTTTGTTAAGGTCTTTTTAAAAATCAATGGATGTGAGATGGTGTGAGGTGCTGAAATAAGACTGGACTTCAGGATAAAGAGAGAGTGTAGTCTCAAATCTGCCCCAGATTATTTGCACAGCTTTAGGGAAGTCACCTTACAAGGCTGGGCAGAGACAAGAGGGCATGCTGGGCAGCCCTTTCAAATTAATCCTCTAGAAATCTCTGTTTCCATTTATTTAGAGGAGCAATTGAGTTCTGTTCATGGGTAACTGAAGACAAGGAGAATCACTGTTGTGACTGCCCAGCTTGCAGATCTGCCAGTCTTCTTTGAAATAAGGAGACTAGTCTCCATAATGGAAAGTTTAGAGGTCCTGAGTAGTTACTAACACCACTTGGTGGTCTTAATCTTTTCCTTTCCTTTCCCCACTCCTAAACATTCCAGGCAATTTAGTGTTAAAATATTTTTTTTATATCCCTACTACCACCCAAAGAAAAATTTTCATAGAATTTCTTTTATTTGTTAAGATTTTCAATAATATTTTAGCACCCACATAACGTCTTAGCATCTTTTATGGATTAATGCTTCCAGATAATTGATTGATTGGTGAGAATTTACTCAATTTTTCCAATTAAGGCCAATTTTCTTATCTTTCAGATATAACAGTTGGATGAGATCAATAGTTACTAAATCTGAAAATCAGAATAATCTAAGGAGACATTTTAAAAATATAGATTCTCTGCTTTCATTCTAGATAAACCAAATCAGAAGATTTCAGAAGTATATATATCCACATATATATACATAAACATATATAAAATTCACCCTTTCAATGCCACTTCTGTTGTGTTTAAGCTTTTATATTTTGTTCAAAATGACCTGATAGAGAACCTGGAGGACACATAACTAAGTAATTTGTGATGGCTTCTTAGATCTAAAGACTGAGACCCAGAAGTGAATGACGTCAAATTGACTAGATACTGAATAAATGCATTGTTATGTTGCACAAGGAGATTTTATTCTTCAACAGAAACTTAATTACTGCTTTCAGGAATTCACAGCAGTCATCATTACCCTTCTTTTACACAGGAGGACTCAGAAAGCTAGAGAAGGTAAGGAACTTGTGAAAGGTCATTAGCATTGGATGAGGATGCAGAGCTCCTGATTTCTAGTGCAATGATCTTTAAATTATAACAATTCTTATCAGTGAAACAATACCGAAGAAGGGGGCTTTAAATGTCAGTATCAACTCATTAATGTTTTTCCCTTCCCTCAATTCTAGGCCAAGAGAAAGAAATGACTTCTTCTGGGTATGCTGTGGTTTTCTTCTTTAAATGAGGCCATTAAAATTGTCCTCTCCTCTATCTGCCTAACTACTCTCTCTCTTGGTTCCCAGTTGATGAAATAACATGCACTACTTAAGATTCATATTTCCTTTCTAACTATGACTTGAAGGAGCGGGATTAACTTTCTCAGCTTCTTCCCCAGCAGTAAACTCTAATTGGCTGACAGCTTGCTCAGACAAACACACAGCCCCTGAGGGCTTTTATGGTAAAAGAAAAGAAAACATGGGCACAGATCCACCCTTTCTCAATGCATTTCTCCCACAAACTATAAAAATAGGACTGCCTCAAGAAACTGAAACAAAGATGTTAGCTACTGGCCAATAAAATTTGAAAATGACCCAATATCATTTCTTTTTTCTTGGAATGTTCTTTCTATTGTCCGATATAAGAATATATTTTCAACTCTGTAAATTCCAATGCATGACCATATATATAATGCCCTGATGAATTATCCCAGCCAGAAACCTACAACTATCTCAAAACTGACCTCTCATATCCTGCCTATGGGTTTGCCTTTATCCTGCCAGTGTCTGTTGGAGACATTGCTAATCCTCTTCTCAACTTCCACTATGTTCCACTTACAGCATGTAGCAACAATGGATTTTGACAAGAATTGACCCAATCCACTAATGCAGTCTCATGTGCATGGATGTTGATTGATTCAGATAACTCAAGCCTGAACAACTGTGGCATGACTTTCCCTAGCATAGAAGAATATGATAGAGTGGTTCAATCAGTCTAAAGTCCAATACTTTGTCCAGGAATTTGGCACTGGGAAATGCTATCTTTCTGGATAATGTGGGTTTCAGAAGCCTAAACTGCTGTAGCCATTTTACTATCACAAGTAAAGTCATCCCGCAGATGAAGCAAGCAGAATGGAAAGGGCAGAAACAAAAAATTACATGGACATAGTGCCAGAGTTATTTCTGACTACAGTTTTTACTGTGATAAAATGTATCAAAAATACCATTCAGATCTGGGATTTGTTATTTCTATTCTCCATTAAGCCAAGTCTCAAAAAGGGTTTTAAGATTACTAAGGAGATAGATGAAGAGGATGTCATAGATTTCAGCAAGGCTTTTAGCAAAGTCTCTCATAAAACTTATACATCCTGTGGAAAAAGATAGTTTGAGGGAATATCATTGAAATGCTGAGATCTCCAGTCCTGTGTCACAGGGCTCTGGGATGTCCAAAATTAGTGTAACTGATTGGAGTCAAGAAAGAGAAAACATGCTTAGCAAATTTGCAGATTTAGTAGGCTAGATATTATGTTTGGTGATTAAATCATAATTTATAATTATCTCTATAGTCTAGAATGAATAAAAAAGGTAAATTTGAACACACATATAGTAAAGTTTTGCATTTAATAGTGTTTAAATAAGGGTAGATGGGCATAGAAAACAATAATTCAATGAAAAATTCCTGTGGATTTAGTTGACTACAAACTTCATACGAACCCATAGCGTGACATAGCTATTGAAAAAGCTAAGACAATTTTAAAGCTGTATTTAACAGTAGTATAATGTCTACTCCAAGAAAATAAAGACCAATTGTGCTTTTCTAGGGCTTAGTTAATATTTGGAGTTGCACATTCCATTTGACATTTTATCAGTTAGGTCACTTAAGAAATAGTTACACATTAAGAATTGCCGGAATTGTGAAGTGTCACATTAAAACTACCTAAAATAACCGGGACTTTTTAGTCTGGAAAAGTGAAGATTGATGGAAGCCAAAACAGCAAGCTTCACACATTTATTCATTAATTCAATAAACAAATATGTATTCAACAGTTACAAAATGATGAAAAATGTGAGAGATACTGGAGATACAAACATGGACAAGAACTGAAGATACAGTTTAGTGAAGGACAAAGACCCAAGAATGAGAAATTACAATACAGTGAGATGTCTACACTACTATAAAAGCATCAGTAATGGAGCCACTAAACTAAGCTTGATAGGGGCATCAGCCCCTAATTAGAGTCTAGAAGAAAGAGTATGAGGTTCCCTAGTCGGAGAGAAAAGTATTCTAAGAAGATAAATATCAAGTTTAAGGCAAAGAGATATAAACCCTACCTAAACCCTACATACAATTATGACCACACCATTAAGAAAATTTGAGAAAGGAGGAAGAAGGAGCTTGAAAGAGAAGTGGAGACCACATTATTTAACTGAGATAATTTGACTGGGATGGAAAAAATGGATCTGAATCCTAGAGGGATTTATTAGAGCAAATAAATGATTAAGAGGAAACAATCCAACTTCGAAAATAAGAAAACTGAAGAAGACCAAAGTACATTAATAAAAACATCATGATATTTTGGAAAGAATAGCCACACTAACAGAACAAAAAGAAGTCCCAGAAACATATTCAAGCATATATAAAAATATGGTATATGAAAAAAGAAAAATTCTAAGTGTGGGAAAAAAACAGTAATTCAATAAATGAACAAAAGTTTCTGAGATAATTGGTTAAAAGTTTGGGAAAAATTAAATTAGGACTCAATGTTACATGTCCAAATAAATTCCAAATGATTCAACAATTTGAATATAAAAACATGAAAATCTTAAAATAACTAAAAATTTACATGAATAACTACTTCAGAGTAAGAAAGGTTTTTCTGAGCATAAATCCAAAAGAACAAAAAAAAGAGAGTGTAAAGTTTATTTGTATATGTTTGGTTTATTACAAAGAAGGAGGAGGAGAAGTAGAAGAATAAGAGGAAAGTAAAAATAATCAGTAAGTGATATATGTCCTACTTTCCATGCCGCTACGTTCGTCTGCACTCAAACCCTTTTTTACTGCATTTCTTATTTCAGTAAATTGCATCATCATCCACCTAGTTATTCAAATCAAATCCATAGAAGTCATCCTTGACTCTCCCCTTTTCCATTTTTCCATATACAATCTGTAAACAAATATTGTCTACTTTACCAATGAAAATAGATTCCAAGTTCATTTCCATTTCTTCATTGGCCTCCATATCTCTATTTCTTTCCATTTATCTTGCCATCACCCTGATGCAAATGACCATCTCTCAGATTCCTGTATTGCTTCTGGAATAATTTTCCTGTGATCAATACTTGGTCCTTTAAGATCCATTCTCCAGTAGCAACTAGAGTGGTTAAAATGCTACAGTCATGTTCATCATTCACTTACCTAATATTTATTGAGAACCTGCTATGTGCCAGGATTACACTGGCAGTTGCCAAAGAAGTCAATAAAACAACTAAAATTTATGCCTTTGTGGAACTGACATTCTAGTAGGAGCAGAGGGTGAAGTAAGGCAATGAAAACATTAGTCAAGTCATATTTTAGAAGCTAAGAACTGTGGAAAAATATAAAACAGGAAAAGGGTGTGGGGACTATCTGGCTGGTCGTCTTCTGCAGATGTATGCTTGGTGCACTGCATAGAAGCATGGCAGAAGTGATTAAAGGGATTTAAATCCCAGGGAGGTCATTTTTCTGATTCTTCTGCCCAGATGGGGCTCCTTTTTCAAACACATCTGCCCATAATAAATATCTCTTTCTAATTTACTGAAAAGCACAGTTAATGGGCCATATAGATGTTTTTGTTTTGTTTTGTTTTGTTTTGTTTTTTGAGATGGAGTCTCACTCTGTCACCCAGGCTGGAGCGCAGTGGTGTAGTCTCAGCTCACTGCAACCTCCGACTCCTGGGTTCAAGCAATTCTCCTGCCTCAGCCTCCTGAGTAGCTGGGACTACAGGCACATGCCACCACGCCCGGCTAATTTTTGGTATTTTTAGTAGAGATGGGGTTTCACCGTGTTAATCAGAATGGTCTCAATCTCCTGACCTCATGATCTGCCCACCTTGGCCTCCCAAGTGCTGGGATTACAGGCATGAGCCACCACACCCGGCCAATGGTTTTGTTTTGAGAGGATCACTGGATGACATGTTAAGAACAGAGTGCAAGGGTGGAAGAAGGGATGTAATTTATGAGATTATTATAAAATTCCAGATGAAAAGCTATGATGGCTTGAACAGGACTACAGTGGTAGAATCTATGAGAAGTGGTCAGATTCTGGATATATTTTGAAGACAGAGAAATAGAAAATTTGCTGTTGGATTGCATATGGAAACTTCCAAATCTAATCGCCTTCTTTTTGCCAATAGAACCATATTGAATTTGAGCTTTCCAACTCTTTAGGTATAATCTCCATTCATTCTCCAAGATGCTCACAAAACTTCAAATATATCACCTTTCTTTTTTACCCTTATAGCATCCAAGCCCATTTTCAGTCCAGGGCCTTAGAATTGGCTCATTTGCTGTTCTCTACCATGAAGTCCTCTTCTACCAGATCTCTATATGGCTTACTCATTCTCATTAGTCAACGAGTCCAAATGTCACCTTGCACAGGGATGCCATCTCTGACCATTCTATGTAAAATATCACTTGCAGACATTCACCACAGGTTTTACTGATTTATTATGTATATATAATTTCTCACTGTCACTAATAAGTAATTACTTATTTGTGTGTTGTCAGTTTTATTACCATGTAAGATCCATGGAATTAGAAATATTATCGTGACCTAAAATAGTGTCCAAGCAACAGTGGCTGTTTAGTAAACATTTGTTGCTTCAATTGGATTATCCTAGAGCATTCAGACATTTACTTTAGAACTCCCATTGTCTTTAATATGTTTGACTACTACCCCCAAATCAAAATTCTTTCCTTTTTGAAAGAACTTTAATGCTAGTAAAGTGGGCTTGTATTGCACAAAGTTACAGAGAAGATGAAAGTTTCTTAGCTTCCCTTACCCCATTCCCTGTAGAGGTGTCTAGGGCATGTAAGTGTGGATAATGGTAGCTATTCATTTTCAGTGTTTAAATGCTGCACTCTTTACAATTATTGTGGAAATTAGCTTATACTGATAATGCTCAGTTACGTCAGAGATTATAAAAAATTAGGAAGATGAAGATAAAATAAGCTTACATTAATCAGAGGAGATTATTCAGAATGAAGTATGTTAGTTCTAAGCTGATAATATAATATTTTGTTATCACATACTGAACATCAATTATGTACATGAGGTGTTGTCTATTTATAAGTCCTGCCTAGGGGTAGTTTAATTCTATGGCCAAGCTGCTAGAAATTCAATTGATGCAGTGCAAATTAATGGTCAATGCTAATAATACAAAGTTTATGAGATTTAGATCCAAAACAGAGGCTGTTACAAATAATATTTCAATTATTAGTTATCCTGGTGGTCTTTAATAAAAGAGATAAAATAGTTATCATTCTAAAGCCCTGGTTAGGTTCAAATTCTCTTAATTTGCCTATATCAAAGATGTTGCAGAGATTTATAGTGTATTTCTTTATGTGAATATCTCAGTTATTTCAAATTCTTTTGTGTGCTAATTGATATGTAGAAAAGCAATTTCAAATAATAAGCCATTCTTCAGATCACCACAGTAAAATCACAGTTTGGGTTTATTTCTTTCTACTCTGTTCCCAAAACAACATAGCCACATTGAGATTCCTAAAATCTTTACCTTAGAAAACGACGCCCAAGCCAGCAATGGCTACAGATATAGGGTCAAACTGTTTTTTTTAGTAAACTCAGAAAAAAAGCCACTGAAAATATAGAGTCAAGGTGAACTTTGAAAGATTTCATTTAAATTCCTACAAATACTTAGCAAAGTCTGTATGAGTGAGCAAGGAGATAATAATATATATTCAACTGTGAAAGCTGAGAAAGATGGGAAACAGTGACCAAGAGAAATGGACTCATTCTGCAATCATCTAAATGTGGCCTTCCTTTCTGGGTGTTTCCATCGCACGATCCCAGTCTCTAACCCATATGTTACTGCAAGGGTCTTCTACCTTCTCTCTGCTGGTCTTACATTCCTAAAATCCGTTATCCTTCCTTAGGCCAAAATAATCTATTATGTTGAATCATATGAAATTGCCATCTAGACACCATCTTCTAAAAGAAACTTGTCTTAAAACCAAGGTTTGACTACCCTGGGCTTCCTTCTATATTAGCAGTCACCATATTCTATTGGAATGAAGTATTCACATCCCTCTCTCTCTCACCAGACTCAAGTGCAGGAGCTAGCTCAAGGGCAGAAGCTGTCCTATTCATGTAGTATCCTAATGCTTAGCAGAATGCCTGGCCTATAATGAATACTCAAAAACATCAGTTATGTTGAACTGATATAGAATAAGTTTTAATTTTTAAAATTTATTATTTTTGTTTTGTTTTTCAAAATTTCCCAACAATGAGAATAGACATGGAGCTTGGGATTAGAATGCCCTCCAAATTTATATACACTTCTGTAAGAATGTTTTAAATATGACAGTCTTTTTAGCATAGAGTGGTCTAGTTCTCCAAACTTTATTAAATATGTATATTTTAGTATTATTAAAATACACTGGGCCAGGAGCAGTGGCTCATGCCTATAATCCTAGCACTTTGGGAAGCCAAGGCAGGCAGATGGCTTGAGCCCAGGAATTGGAGACCAGCCTCAACAACATGGGGAAACCCCAACTCTACAAAAAAAATAGAAAAAGTAGCTAGGCATGGTGGCACCTGCCTGTGGTTCCAGATACTTGGGAGGCTGAGGTGGGAGGATCACCTGAGCCTGAGCCTGGAAAGTAGAGGCTGCAGTGAGCTATTCTCATGCTGCTGTACTCCAGCCTGGGCAACAGAATGAGGCTCTGTCTAAAAAAAAAAAAGAGTTCCAAACTTTGTAAGATCTCAAAACTATCACTGCTTGTTCTAGTTCATTTCCAAAGCAGCTTCAGTACAAGATGTCTGTGTTTCATTTTCATTTCTATCTTTACTCAAAGAGAATAGGGACTTTGTTAAAACTTATAACAATGAAAATACATATTACAAAAGGTCTTTTATTCTTAGAATCTAAAGACAGATAGAAGACTTAAAAGATAGGCTTTTGGGTTTACTTACACTATGATAATAGTGTGATTATGATTGGAGCTCGAACAGGATAGGGATGTCTTGAAAAGGAGGATCTTCTTAATTTTTCATAGACTACCATCCAACTCTAGTCTGGGTGACTTCTCTTCTATCGCACACCTTCAGTTTCTCATTGAGTGTGGTATAGTATCAGTGCCACTTTTCATGGAGCACTACATAATTTTTGTGAGTCCCTAGAGCCAGCTATTGACTCGTAAGTCTCCATAAAGCTCTGCAAAGCATCAGCTACTCTTGAACAAAAAGCACTGTACATCCAGCGTCCCTGGAGAATGACTGCATAAACAAACCTCTCCTGGAGATCAGCATGCAATTGAAATACAATTTGCACCTGGTGGCAAAAGTTGCACAAAGTCAATACTTGATGAGGGAGAACTTTTTAAAATCCTTGAAACAGCAGAGTGGCTCAAGGCTATTTGTTGTATTTGCAATAAAAGTGTAATCCAGTGTAATATGCAGGTAGTTACCAACTAGAGAAAACCACCTGTGATACTATTGAACAACATCCCTCTCTCCCACCAAATGAGCTGTTAAGAGAACAAATAGAAGGTAAAGGACTAATAGGAATTTTGAAAAAAAAAAAAACTTCGGAAAAGGTTACACATTAGAGTTATACTAGAAGCTGTAATGATTACAAAAATCTTGGTGGTTCTACAGTGTACATTTCAGATACTTAATTCTAGGTTTGGGAGATGCCTGAAGAGGAAAAGTTATGTGCTGAAAGAAACTTTGGTGGAGAAACATTAAGCCATACAAAACTCACTTATTTAAAAAAATTGGAAGCAAACATGTTTGTTAAAAATACTGCATTTTGTGTTTTTATAAACCTTATGTTACTACCATCTGTAACACACTTTTCTGGAATCTAGCTGGTTTAATTTGGAGCTGATGTTAGTTCACGACATGAATTTTCACACAGAACACTCTCTTATTTGTAGTTATGGTTTCTGGCTAATACATTATTATTCCATGCAAAATAATAGAAAAGATACATTATTCCTTAAAATCTCCAGCACTTTCAGAAGTAGGGTTTGTTCAATGAGAGTTTAAAAGGATTGGAAATGATTAGATAGCTGAAAGAATAAAGAAAACCTACAGTGTTAAATTCATGTTAAATTTTTAACATTTAAGAGATAGTGATTCAAAATTTTTTTAAAAACTGTCTACTTTCTCTGATACTTATAATTTCTGTTTCTGAAATCTCAAGGCAATGAAGACATTTTTATTTTATCATTGAGAATACACAGCAGAGTCCCTCTAACCAATTAAATTGGAAATTGTTTTTCTCTTAGCTAATTGATTACCGGCTAATATCTTCTTTAAATTTGGCTTTTTAAAAAAAATTGTGTAAGATTTATTAAAATAAAAATTCAGTATAGAACTTCTGGAATTGGAACATTCTTTGATCTGGAAAATAATCAAAGAAGGTTCAAGATGTAGAACGGTAATAATTTAAATATGATTTCTCTGACAAAGGTAGAACAGTAGAGAAGTAGAGTTGATTTGGATATATAGATAATAAGCTCAACGTGGGCATACTGAGTTTGAGATTTGGGTGGGATGTTCAAGTGTAAATATCTCAAAGGTATTTGAAATGCGAACCTAGAAATGAGTATAGAAAGCAGAAGTGACAATCTTAGTTCTACTTATTAGTATAAACATAAAAGTCAGAACCTTGAAGAGAAAAGAGCTCTCCTCTTTGCTGGATAGAGAAGGTATGTGACATACACCTCTATGTTGGATAGAGACGTATGTGAAGCAAAGAAAAGCAAGATAATTAAGGCTGAATCTTACAGAATGTGTACAATTAAAAGATACTAAGAGGAAATAAAATATAAGAAATTTTAGAGAGAGAAAAACTGGTGGCTG
Source organism: Pongo pygmaeus (assembly GCF_028885625.2). Classification (NCBI taxonomy): domain Eukaryota; kingdom Metazoa; phylum Chordata; class Mammalia; order Primates; family Hominidae; genus Pongo; species Pongo pygmaeus. The sequence goes on along the minus strand of NC_072373.2, from coordinate 147,618,761 downwards.
CTGTGAAAACCATTCATAAAAATATTTCAAGGAAAGGATGGCCATTATCAGCATCTAAAGGAGAAATCAGTGGAATGAAGGGAGAAAACAATTAGAATAAATTAGAATTTGTTAATAATAATCAAGAATCTTTCAGTAAAATAATAGGCATTTCCTTTTCTTTCAGATAAAAATGGCTGAGTAGATGTCATGAATTTGTTAACAGCAGATGTCTTCTGTAGAAAATATACAGTGAGGAAAAAAATGTCACTTGTTATAATTTCTGCCTTTTCTTGTTAGAAGAAATGTATTTTTTGACATTTATTGGTAAATCATTTGTAACATAAGTCTTATCTTGACTGGTTTTACTTTAAAAGACAAACATAACTATCTGGTTTAAATGTTATTTGAGACTAAGATACAACTTTTAAAGCATTTTTTATTTAAACAAATGAAAGTAAGTGATAAAATTGGTATCGCTAGTACATAGACATAACTTTATGAGATGAATTTGTCCAGTCTTTGAGAGGAGTAATTTAATTTAATATTTTGTGTGCAAAAGTAATGAACAGGTTGTTGAATTTGTATTTTTAAAAAATTAAAGAACTCATGGCTTCAGATAACATGGCTAAACTTCTTAAAATGAGACCAAGTGATGACATTTGATAGAAGAACAAATTTTCTTCTAAAAATTTCAATTTTCCATCAGCTTCTTTTTATGTCATATTGGCTTTTATATCATTGTTAATCATTTTTAACTGATGAAAAGTACCTGGTGCTAACATTTTTAAAACTCTAGCTTTAAAAAGAAATAAGACATCTTAACATTAGTTCTGGTTTCTTGAGACTAAAAGACGCAGTGGAAATGACTTTTTTCACATCTCCCTTCCATACATTTTTCCAAAGAAACCATAAGTAATCCATATTTAAGTTAGTGCTTTATAATGTAGTTTAGTATGTATGTCTTATTCTAATATTTTAAATTTTGAAAGCCCTGAGCTTGTTCTTCCAGTATAATGTTCTGCAAAAGTATCAATAATTTTCAAAGAACTACTCAGAAATTGGATTTTATGTTAATTGATGCATACTTCAATCATTCCACTTGGCTACAGGCCCCTTGAGAAATACTGTGTCTTTCATTTATATATGCTCAAAGGCATACCCAATGCTTAGGTGGAATATAATAAGGGATCAATTAATAGTTGCTGAGCAAATCAATGGATCACACACACACACATATATGGGAGATGTTTGTGTGTGTGTGTATATATATATACTATGAATATTTCTATGGCTATAACTCAGAGTTATATGAGGATTTTATTAAATGTTAATTCAATTTAATTAAACAATCTAATTTAAAAGTATCATGTAACAGCACTTTCCCTTCTTAACTCTCAAACCAAATCCCTCTACTTTTACCGCACAACACAATATACTTTCTTAGTTTAATTCTCAATCATTATTTTGTGCATTCAGATGATATTCCAGTTAGTTTATTTAATTCAACATATCTGGAGCAATTTGTAAATACTGACTATAATCTTTATTGAACTCTGAAGATATGCCAATACGCAAGTACAGTGAAGCATGAACAAGGGATTAGCCAGAGAAACTTAGGCTGGGATCTCTGATCTGCCAGGAAGTAGGTTTTACCCAGTCGATCCTCAGTCTCTTCAACTGCATACATGAGATTCTACTAGTTCTTCTCAATCTCCATTATTATATCAAGATTGAAGATAATAATGGTAAAATTATCAGTAGAAACTTTGCCTATAAGCTTAATAAAAGCTGAATTTAACTACACCCTATCTATATTTTACAAGCCCAGACTTTTACTTTGTTCCTTAAGTTGACAAGTTTTGGATGCAATATCTTCTGAAATATTCTTAATAATTTAGCCAGCATGTATTTGATAAATGACTTATGTTTCTAATACTAATTATGGCCAGAGGCAATGTTATGGATGATTGTTTCAGATTTGAAAACAAATCATATAATATGTAATCTCCAAATAGGTTTATCTTTTCAAAAAGAATAAATGACTTTTTAAAGTTCTATTGGTTTGCTTGTCTTGGAATGCATAGATTTATATTTGTTCTTGTCTTTCTAAATAGCGGTCTTATAATGCAAGTCAGCATCATGTTCAGAAAGAATTGTAGGTATCCTATGGCTGTCTAGCACTTTCAACTTTCTTAAATATGCTTTCGCACTTATTAACTCATTTCATTTTCCCAAAAAGTCATGAGAAGTAAATAGAACAAATATTAATTTTGTTGTTTGGGTGATGGGGAGAAGTAGACATACTGCATATGAATAATTGCTCTGAGCAAAGCAGGAAGTGGGGCATCTTTTGATCTGCAGACCTTCAGTCTTGGATCCTCAGCACTAATTCCAGCTGAAATTAGCCTGGGTTTTAGAAACAGTTTTCTTACAGAAGTGGTGCAGATGAAGTGTACAGAGAGAAGAATGTAAGAGTTGAAGAACATGAGACCTTTGGGGGAATTTCCAAAAACAAGGGAAGTCCAATAGTTATCGAGGAGGCACCAAAGGTTATTATGCCAGGGACCATGAGTATATGAAGCTACTCATTTGTACACATACACAAGAAAGGTCTGGGAATTTTCTTGGTGACAATATTGATGGACTGGATATTTGTATGTGACAAATCTGTCTTCAAATAATGGTTTCACTATAAGAGATGTACTTTCTCTTTTGTATAGCTATAAACATACTATTATCTTTATATTTAAGGATACATTATTGTGCACTTTAAAATATGTTAGAAGGATAGATCTTATATTAAGTGTTCTTACTGCCTCTGCCCCCAACACAAAATACAGACAAAAAAAAGAGGACAGTTTCAGAGGTGGTGAATACATGTAGTACCTTAATTGTGGTACATGGCTCCAAACTCATCAAAATACTGCATTAAAATTTGTGCAATTTGTCGTGTATAAATGATGCTTTAATAAAACTTTAAAAAGAACACGTTGTCATAAATTTTTTCAGAAGAAAATATCAAATATGTTTATCCAGAGTATTCTCTGCTTTGCTCTACAAAAATAATACAACCAGCTTAACCAAAGTTGACAGCAGCACAGTGGGTCTTGGCTATTCAAAAGTTTAGAGCTGGCTATTGAATCAGTTCCTGGAGGTTGCTTATGTAAAGCTCATTGCAACAGCAGCCCATGAACTTTACACCTCATTGTGCAAAAGCCTATTTGGAAATGTTAAGCCTTTGGCAAGGACATAGGATCTATAAATCAACCTTGCATGGTTTAGAAATTCTTGTACATGAACAGAACCAATAACAACACTGTGTGCCATATTTTCAACATTAAGACTGTATTCCATTAAAGGGAATTGCCATGTCCAGATCCTGCAGGGACCAATATTTAAGTTTCTATCAAATAAAACAGAATGTCAACAGTTTCAACAATTTTACTGTGAAAATATCTGGGATGAAGAATGAGCAATTAACATTATCAAAATTAGAAAAGAGATTTTGACCTAATAGTATTTTCCTGTTTTATCACTGTGATCAACAGAATTGGCTTTTCAATGTTTATAAATGTCTATGTTACATGTTGTGACAAATATCTACCTTTCATATATTACCATCTGGAGGGCTGAAAAAAAACCATGGACTTTGGCACATATACTGGTGTTTTGATCATGACTTTATGTCACCATTTACTCAGGACAGACTTGCTGAGCACTTACTATTAGTCAGGCACTGTTCCAGCTATCAAAATTACAAGGATGAGCACTGAGACAATGTTTAGTGGGGAAGATAGACATTAAACAAAATAATCCCACAAATAATTTATAATTGAAATGTGAGTAATGATCTCAAGTGCGGGCTACTATAAGGAGACCTAAGATAGACACAATTCTGGGGGATGGAGGCAAGGGTTGCCAGGTAAGTTTCAGAATGCCCAGTAACATTTGAATTCACAATCAGTAACAAATGATTTTTAGTATAAATATGTTCAAAATACTGCATGGGAAATACTTTTACTAAATAAAGTATACACACACACACACACACATATACAGGCACATATATATATATATATGCACACACATACACACTTATACATATAAATGAAAATATATTTATACCTTTTTCCCTAAATTTGCCAGTGCCAGGTAGGGAGTGCTGATCTTTAGTGCTGAGGGGTGTCAGGAAGGGCCTCCCTGAGGAAGAAACATTTAAACCGACAGACCCTAAGGCGTGAATGGCAAGTAGAACATAAAGAAGGAAGGGAAAAGAATATTCCAAATATATGAAGTTTTGGATTGGAAAATTCTAAATGTATAGAACCACTCATTGTTCTTCAGAGGCAGGAAGAAGGCCGGGCATGGACGCTTAGTGTGCTAGAGGGCAAAGGCCCACTTGGTTCCGTCATCCGGACCTTTTCATATCTTACGCTGACCTGCCTGACTTTTTTGATCCTCAGTTTCCACATATGGATGCTAAGACAATACATTCCTCTGAGGCAGATTTGGAGAATTAATCTGAGAAATGTAAGCGTAAGACTGGGTACAGAACCTTGGCTGACTCTTTTCTCTTTCTTGCTGTAACTCCCCTGACTACCTATGGAGGTTTTTGTATGGTTTTGTGAAAGATATTTTCCACTCGTTTTAATTTTTCCCCAACTTAAGGAGTGACATTTAAAGATATCCTCTCCTTTGTATTTTAGTTGCCTGATGTGTTACTGTGTTAAATCTAAACTTAAGAACAATTTTGCCAGTGGGCATCTGCGTATCTTGGAAGTGATTATTTCTCGGTTCTCCGCTTTCTTTCAAGAAAATATCTCATACACTGATAATACAAGACCCAAATAGGTTTATCCTCTTTTCCTGTCATACGGAGACTTTTAAATGCATTCTTTTTCAAAGGTTATTTGGGAGACCACCTTGAAATGCTTTCTATGGTTTTAAGGTAGAACGGGATCATACTAAGGGAAAAATCGCCTTTCCTCGTACCCTGGCCTCCTCCCCTCGACTGCTGGCCACCCCAGAGACAACTTCTGTCTAGTGCTCAGACATGCTGGTATTGAGTGAATAAGTCGGCCTGGGAGTGGCAGCACCGGGCCAGAACTCTCAGTGATGAATGTCAGCACAGCAGCTGCAGTCTTTCTGCCAGACAGGAGGCTAACCGGCAAACGGCAGGGAGTTCACAAGCTTGGAGGTGCTTGCTAGACAGAGTTCAAAATTCTGGTGAACATCTCTCTGCCACTCCACAGAACAGCTGCAGCCTCAACAGTGGGAGTCTTCACACTGATTTTTCAAAAAGCTCCCCCTCAAGAATGTAGTGTCATTGTACACTGTTAAATGTCCTAAATTATAGTATATCGTTATCCATCACACTCTACCCTCACCATTTGTTGCTAATTTGGCTAGAGATTATTTCACTTATTAGAATGAATTTTCTCTCATTCTCTGCTTTCTGAGAATTTGTCAGCTTTCTGCTTGCAGAACTTCTGTGTGAAACTCAAACACAGTCCTTGCTTTAGCCCAACTTAGGTATTAGTCATTTTAAATTATTTCATAGTAAGAAGTAAGTGATTTCTTGAGAAAACAGATTCTAAAAATTTAGTTTATATGCAAGTGATCTACTTATAAAAATATTTTGTCCATTGAATATTAAGATTTTCTTATTCAATCGTTAAGTTTTGAGGATCTACCAGTGTCTGTTGTGGGCACTGGTGCTAAAACAGTGTATAAGACAAAGTTCTTGGCTTTCTATAGCTAGCGTTCTACTAGAGACAAACCTTAAGTCTGCAATAAACAAGACAAATACTTTCAGGTAGTAATAGATGCTATAAATTAAAATAAAAGCAAAATATATGCTATGGTATGAATGTGTCCCCCCAAATTCATGTGTTGGAAACTTGATCCCCAATGAGACAGTGTTAGGAGGTGGGGCCTGTCGGGAAGTGTTTGGGTCATGCGGGCTCTGCCCTAATGAATAGATTAATGTCATCATAGTAAGAGCTTGAGAGAGTGGGTTTGTACTCTTGCCCTTCTGCTTCTCACCATGCGATGACATTGCAAGGATGTCTTTGCCAGATGCTGGCACCTCAATCTTGGACTGTCCAGCCTCCAGAAATAAATTTCCATTTATTATAAATTTCCTAGTCCCAGGTATTTTGTTACAGCAGCATAAACCAGACTGAGGCAATAAGGAAGCCGCGTTGGGGAGGTGGAGAGGGCAGTGTTTCTGATAGAGTAGTCAGGGAGAGGGGCCAAGGATTCAATATTGGGACTGAGCTCTGAAGGCATGGATGTGCCAGTGGCACCTACAAGTTTGGGATGTTTGAAGGACTAACATGAGGAATGTACATATAAGAACGGGCGCAGGCCGGGCGTGATGGCTCACGGCTGTAATCTCCGCACTTTGGGAGGCCGAGGCGGATGGATCACTTGAGGTCAGGAGTTTAAGACCAGCCTGGCCAACATAGTGAAACCCTTTCTCTACTGAAAATACAAAAAATTAGCCAGGCATTGTGGCACACACCTGTAATCTCACGTACTCAGGAGGCTGAGGCATGAGAATTGCCTGAACCCAGGGAACGGAGGTTGCAGTGAGCCAAAATCATGCCACTGCACTCCAGCCTGGGCAACAGAGAGAGATTCTGTCAAAAAAAAAAAAAAAAAAAAAAAAAAATGGGTGCAAAGCTGACAGCAAAGAAACATTTGTTGATTTTTTTTCTCATAATGTTCATGCTAGCTAAGTAAGGGTGAAGAGGATTCTAGGCACAAAGACAGCAAATATAAGCTTATAAGCAGTGGTCCAAGTTGGGTTCTCCAGGAACCAGTCTCTGAGAAAGAAATTAGCATACAAAAATTGCGTTAGTGAGTACTATTAAGAGCAATGACTGTAGAAGAGAGGAGAGGGATGCAGGTGTGGGCAGAGGGAGAAGTCAGGCCACAGTGAAGCCTCAATGGGAAATTCAGCTGACCTCCCTGAAAGGAGCTCTAAAGGTGCAATTAACCTTCAGAGCTGTTGTGCATTAGGGGACGAGGGCTAGGCCTTTATTTCCTCCTGTAGGTCAGACATTTGATGCAGGCGGCCCAATAAAGGGAATGTGACCCTTTTGGACAAGACAGCTCTCTTCAGCCTAGGCAATTCACCAAGAGCTGAGCACAGGAAAATATTTCTCCATGGACCTCTCACCTTTCTGGATGAGCAGAGTACAACACAGAGTCTACCCAGAGGTCTAAGCAATTAAATATCATTTTGGGAACTCCTAGATTACTTTTGATCAGACATTCAAATTCGACTTATGCTAACTAAGATTGTGTTTCCTTCCTTGGTTAGAATAATGGGAAGATTTTGAGATGCCAAATATGAACCATGTATAAATGCAGTATTAATTCAACCAAACAAATATTTTTTGAAATGCTTGTATGTGTTTTTCTCAAAGAGCTTAAAAACCACTAGAAGCAGCAGATACAGAGCCAACTCACTAAGATCTATAATACAAGATCAAGTGAAAGCAAGATGAAGTAGTAAGTAACAACAAAGTATTTCAAAATGCAAAGTATCTTTAAATGAAAGGTAGTATAATTAAATAGAGAAAATGTTAAAATGCAGAAGATATTCTTTAAGTAGAACCTTGATGCATTGAAACGGGGGAAACCTTTTAAGCTGAGTCCAACAGGTGAGCCGGCCTGAAGGCATAGACTGATCGATGGTCAATAGGCTGGATGGCTGGAGAGAAAGGCTGTGGAGGGATATACTGAGAGGCAGGATGGAAAAGATAATTAATACTTGCAATGTTGCGGGCTTTGAATCCCCTACCAAAAAATTCCAGCTTGATTTTTTTTAGACTAGTGTCTCAAAATGTGGCTCATGGGATGCCTGCATTAAGACCGTGTGGGATGCTTGTTAAAAATTCAGACTCCTATACTCCATCCTATACTTTCTGAATCAGAATTTCTGGGGCTAGTTCCCTAAAGTCTGTAGTTTTTACAAGCTTCCTACTACAGCTAGAAGATTTCTGCTCTGGACAATGAGAAAGTACAGAAAACTCAGTTCTCTGCCTCTATAACTCTATAGCATTTGCATGGGATTCCAGGAATTAGGGCCCCAAAGTGTTTCATTTGAAACAATAAGTTAGCAGTTTAACATGCTCATCTTCCATTTTCCCATTTCCATTAAGGTAGAATATTCCAAGACTTTTCTCCTCTTGCCAAAAAATTACTTACTTTTATGAGACGCTCAGAGATTGTTGTCAGTCCTGTAGTTACTATTCTCTAGTCTTAGTGGAGCATTTTCCAGTCTTCCAATCATAAGAATTATTTTACAGCAAAATAAAAGAAGCATCCTTGGGGCCCTTGGAGACTGTTTTCTGAGTTGCAGTCATAGCAGGGAGTTGATTTTTTTGTTTATGATCTATAATTTTCCTCCCAAATCTCTGATAGGTTTCAGCTCCCTTAGCATCCAGTCTAATATTTTATTTTTCACTTACAAGTCAGGCCAACAATTTAAAATTTTTCCCAAGGAACTGTTTTTCCTTGTTTCAGTCATAAGTACTTTTTTTCACCTCCTTCATTTTAGAAATCTCTTGTTAATATTTTCTTTTATCTTGTTCTTCTTTTCTTTAGGATAAGAAGGGCTGTGCATGCTAACAGAGAAGTGCTGTATTTTATAAAGCACATCAGATTCCTCACCATCCTCATTTATTAGCAGTAGAATTATCACAGTCGTAAAGCATATAGTGTAAATAACAGTGCCTCTCTTTTCTCCATTTTCCTCCCCCAAGTCATATGTATTTTTACATCTATTCTCATGTTTTGTTTCCCTAGATTTCCTCTATGGGAGGAGAAGAAATTAATACTCTTCTTCGGCAAAAATGTCAAACATGGATACTAATGTGATTAGGGAATTTCCCCCAAAGCCATGCAATAAGGGGTCGGGTGAAAGAAAGAAGTCACACTTTTTCTGGCTGTTAAGTTGTGGGGAAATCAAAATTAACAAGCGATTCTTTACAGCCTGTCTGTGATCTGCTCAAGGAAGTTCCATCTGTGCCACATCCAAGATGCAAAATCAAGGAAAGGGAGGTCAGAAGTGGGAGTAAAAGATTCTAAATGTGGATAAAAAATGTGAGTGGAAATTTATCAGAATTTGTTTTGGAAATTTATGATAGGAAATTGATCTTCTATAACTGTGTTGGATATGGATGGAGAGAAACAATAGTATTTTAAAAGTATGGTTGTGGGCTAGCGTTCCCCTTTGTAGTGTGTCAAAATGCCATTAAAACACTTTGAAAAAAGTGGTTAATGGAGCTGTATGTATATGATAGTAATTCTGCTCTGAGGCTGGGCCACATGGATTTCTGAATTCATAGTTGTTCCAAGTGAAGTCAACAAGCCAGTTGTAAGCAAACAGGCTTTGCTTGTTACGAAGTGAGGGGAGTGTCTGCATTAATATCCCTAGAAAAGGGAGAGAATTGGTTCATCACTGATACATGAGGAATGAGTTTTCCCAAAAAAGCTGCAGTAGTATAGGCCCAGACTACAATGCAAGAACTGAAGCTATCTGGACAAGCCAGTTGTACTGGAGGTAGTGAGGATGAGACCCAAAGGCTAGAGGTAGGGAGTGCAGTCATCAACAGTATTAACAGTAGCAGTATTGACTGTCTGCCTGAAATAAGAGACTCTCCTAGGCATAGAAGATAAGGAAGTGCTGTGGCAAGCTGGCGAGAAGTTAGCAGGTCAGGATTCTAGCTGTTATATTGTTGGAAAGTTAACAGTAGAGTCATTGGTTCTGTTGCCACAGTAGATACTCATTGCAAGCCCTCAGTTGTAGTTTCCCAGGCGTTATCTATGATATAACATGATGGCTGTCATATAATTTATGATATACATGATATAACAATCTACACTGACAAATAAACTTCTGTGTTTCTCTGGCATCCTTCTGCTAGCATTATTTCTCTGTCCCCTTTGATAGTTGAATTTCTAGGAAGTAGTCTCTATGGTGTTGACTCGGCTTCTTCACCTTCCTTGATTCATCTCTTTCCCTCATCTATACCCAAACCCACCAGCAAGTGTCGGTGTTTTTGTCACCAGGCACCATGTGAAATATGTTCACCTATTTTTGTCTTTACCACAGTTTTCTCTGACATGGTCTACTGTAGAGCTTCAGATTGCTTTTTTTGGTAAACAATGTATGTGCCCACATAGGGCAATTACAGGGAGAAAAATAGTAGTAGCTGGAGAATGTAAGTGCCAGCTCCCTTGATGGTTGTGTGTGTCATTGTAAAATCATGAAAATGTAATTCTAGCTTTATATGTCAGTCTTACAAGCTTGATTAACATGGACCTGTCTTTGAGAGGTTTACCCATTCCTAGTATACTGAAGGAAAAAAAAAAAAAGATTTCTAAGCCTGAAGGATTGAGGATGCAACCTAGGAATACGGTGATGTCACTGAGACACTATCAATAGGATAATTTGCTGGCAACTACTCAGTCTTACTCAGGGCAATGCTGTCTATTTGTTTTCTGTTTTAAGTTTTATTGTTACCACTGTCTCTTCATCCTCTATTTTACTTATTTGACCAGGTAATTTTGCATTATAGGTGTTCAAATAACTTAATTGTTTCCCTGTATTTACTTCAAAGAGCTTCTGAAAATCACTTCCTTCTTTACAAAGATAATTGGTTGAATTTCAATAATAGTAAGATGTTATTACACAGGATCTGTGATATATTTAACAGTCTTGAATTTGCCTATATCTGATTTAGTGATGCTGATAATTGACTGAGTTCCAGTGAAAACCATATCTTTATCTGAACTTAATATTCCTTAATATTGTGAAGGAACCAATCATTTGTAATGGCTATTATTCCTATCAAGTCTCTAAAGATTTTCAAATCAATATGGAGACGTTCATCAACCATTATCACAATCTCATTATCCTTATATTACTTTATAGTATTTTTTTCTGCCTTTATTTTTCTTTTATTTGAATTTGCCTTCCTTAATCTGGTTACTTTGTATAATACATTAAGAATTTCTTAAAACCATTCTGATTTTATTTAGTCACTGCATTTTGAAAACATGTTGTTATTTGTTGTATCCATGCTGCCTTTCTTAAATTATGCAACTACATCTGTGGATTTCTTTCAAAAATTCCTTTCAAATTTTTTTAATGTAGTATTCTACAGCAAAAGAAAAATAAAAAACTTGATGATTTGCCCCAGTTTAGTTTTAACCATTTCACTTATTCTTGATGTACAACATAATGTATGTGGCTGAACATTTCTTTTCTGTGTTGTTCTAGAATATTGGTTTATTTAGATGTTTGACAAAACTCCTAATTAAACTAAATTGAATTAACTTAGTTTAAAATTAGTTTAACTCATTGAATTTATTATATATATGTATCTTATATGATATGGAGTAAAGCCATGATATGGCTTTCTAATAGAGCCATTGCACTAAGGAAACCTAGTGCATTTGCATTTTAAGTCTTCCTTGCTTCTAAGAGAGAATTCCAGGCATGTGCAATCTAACTTTTGAATTTCTTTCCCTTTTAGAATACTTTAAAAGAATTCATTACCTCAATAATGTCAACCATCTAAACTGACTGTAAGATTTATATAGCCTATTTACATATGGAAACCTTCTATATATAAATGCTATTCTTCTGCTCTCACCTCGTGTATTATTGAAGTAATACTGTAATAGTACCTTTGATTTATGCAGCCCAGTATCTCTAAGGAGTTAGAACTACTTTATATTATCTTATTAATTCTTTTAACATTGCTATGAAGTATGTAATGAAACGAGTGGCGTTTATCGTCATCTTCATTTTATAGTTAAAGAAGCCAAATGAAAAAGGTGACTTAGCTTTCCTCAAATTAAAAATTTCACTAGTTGGAAGACAGAGGAAATAACATTGAGCACCAGATTTCTGAATTTTTAACCAGCTTGTGAGTTACAGCTATGTGAAAATCACTAGAGGTTGTTCTAAGTGTGTAAATATATTTTATATCATATAGAAAGTATGTGTATATATATTTCATTCTATTCTATTCTAAAAGTCATAAAAGCATCATGTCCAGGAAGCTTTTTGACACTGTTATGAATAACCAAGGTTTTCTATAAATGTGTTATGTGTGTGTGTTTGTGTGTGTGTTTATTTCCGTCACTTAACATCTTTAAGTTTTTGAAAACTCTGTGTCTCAATAAAAGGCCATTAAAGTTTTTTTAAATTAAAAAAATTTCATAGAGATGAGGTCTCACCATCTTGCCCAGGTTGGTCTCCGACTCCTGGCCTCAAGTGATCCTCCCCCTCAGCCTCCCAAAGTTCTGGGATTACAGGCATAAGCCAGAGTCCTGCCCACCATTAAATTCTTTACAAATTATTCATTTAGTGAGTAAAATTATGCTGTATTTAATTTTTGCACAAAATACCCAATTTTTACATATAGAAAATATGTCAATTGAACAATTAAAATAAATAATAACAAAATTTGAAAGTACATTCATTCTGTACATACAACATAGTGATAGTTAATTATAATTTTTATTTTTTCAGCAGTATCTTTAGCCACAAACATTTCAACTTTATGGGTCCCATAGTTATGCACTTCAAAATAAAATTGTAGCACAGATAAATATTTTTAGGTAAAACTAAAAATAAGACTATGTATGATAAAGCTTTGAAGCATTAAAACAGCACACACACCGTAACTAAATTAACCATAAAATAGACTAAGCAATATAATATGAGTTCATCCAAAGATAATACATTACTCAAATGTGTTTTTCTCTAACTGAAAATTGCTCATTCTGGTAAATTGGTGAATGTGTCTTTGACCCCACAATGTCAAGTCATCACTTTTTATAACATGTTTATTCTGTGTGTATGTGTGTAAAAAGTCATAGCATCCAAAATGGGTAATTTGAAAAGCCATTATATTGAAAAGTTATCACTTGAATGGTCATTTTGTGAGGTTACATCATATCTGGACCAGTGGAGAATGTTATTTTAATAAACTCAGAAATCAAATTCTTCTTAGTTGATTAAAGTGGAATTCTAGGAGAAGAAAAAAAGCTGTATTCTGTGGCATGAATCCTGACTGTATTTTTTAGAAGCAAGGAAGACTTAAAATGCAAAAGGTCCTGTGTATGAGTAGAAAGCAATTCAGCTAGAATGGTCCTATTGGAAAGGCAAACCGTTGAACACAGTTTGATTATGTGTTCGTTTATTCTGCTAAGTTATTAAAAGTCATCATTCTAGGCTAGAAATAATCAGCTTTGACTGACCCAATTTCCAAAGTTGAAAACTGATATTCTCAGTAAATAAATGTGTTCTCCAAATTTATGGAAGAGAATATGATCCGCAGATCCAATCATTTTTCAATGTAAGCAGTGACTCTCCATAAAAAAGGGCTTCTAGGCCAGGAGCGGTGGCTCACGCCTGTAATCCCACCACTTTGGGAGGCTGAGGGGGGCGGATCATGAGGTCAGCAGATCAAGACCATCCTGGCTAACATGGTGAAACCCCGTCTCTACTAAAACTATAAAAAAATTAGCGGGGCATGGTAGCACGCACCTGTAGTCTCAGCTACTCGGGAGGCTGAGGCAGAAGAATCGCTTGAACCCAGGAGGCGGAGTTTGCAGTGAACAATGGATTGTGCCATTGCATTCCAGCCTGGTGACAGAGTGAGACCCTGTCTCAAAAAACAAAAAAACAAAAAACAAAAACAGAAACAGCTTCTGGTTTTCCTTAGCAGGTAAGGTCTGGCAGTGATGCAAAGGATTTAATAGAAATTATTCAATAATAATCTAAAGATCTTATGCAGCTGACCCAAAGAAGCAGTCATCCAGACAAGTGTTTGACAAAAAGAAAGGTACAGATGAAACACCAAATTTCAACTACAGTAGTATACTTTGCTAGAAGGGCATGCTCAAAGCTATTAAAAAAGTCACTTAATTACAATTTCAATCTTGTTGCTTGTTATTGGTCTGTTCAGGGTATCTAATTCTTCCTGATTTAAGCTAGGAGGGTTGTAGTTTTCCAGGAATTTATCATCTCTTCTAGGTTTTCTAGTTTATGTGCTTAAAGGTGTTCATAGTAACCTTGAATGATCTTTTGTATTTCAGTGGTGTCAGTTTTAATATCTCCTGTTTGATTTCTTAATGAGGTTCTTGGGATTTTCTCTCATCTTTTCTTGGTCAATCTTGCTAAAAATATATCAATTTTATTTATCTTTTCGAAGAACCAGCCTTTTGTTTCATTTATCATTTGTATTTTTTTGTTTGTTTGCTTCAATTTCATTCAGTCTGCTCTGATCTTGGTTACTTTCTTTCTTCTGCTGGATTTGGGTTTGGGTTTGGTTTGTTCTTGTTTCTCCAGTTCCTTGAATTGCAACCTTAGAATGTCAGTTTGTGCTCCTTCAGTCTTTTTGATGTAGGCGTTTAGGGCTATGAACCTTTCTCTTAGCACCGCCTTAGCTGTATCCCAGAGGTTTTGTGTCATTATTGTCTTTAAGTTCAAAGAATTTTTTAATTTCCATCTTGATTTTGTTTTTGACCCAATGCTCATTCAGGAGTGGGCTATTTAATTTCCACGTATGTGCATGGTTTTGAAGGTTTCTTTTGGAGTTGATTTCCAGTTTTATTCCACTGTGGTCTAAGGGTGCCCTTGATATAATTTCAATTTTCTTAAATTTATTAAGGTTTGTTTTATGGCCTATCATATGGTCTATCTTGGAGAAATTTTTATGTGCTGTTGAATAGAGTGTATATTCTGTGGTTGTTGAATGAAATGTTCTGTATATATCTGTTATGTCTGTTCCAAGGTATAGTTTAAATCCATTGTTTCTTTGTTGACTTTCTGTCCTGATGACCTGTCTGGTGCTGTCAGTGGAGTATTGAAGTTCCCCACTATTATTGTGTTGCTGTCTATCTCATTTCTTAGGTCTATTAGTAATTGTATTATAAATCTGGGAGGTCCAGTGTTAGATACATACATGTTCAAGATTGTGATATTTTCCTGTTGGACAAGGCCTTTTACCATTATGTAATGTCCTCTTTATCTCTTTTAACTGCTGTTGCTTTAATGTTTGTTTTGTCTGATATAAGAATAGCTACCCCTGCTTGCTTTTGGTATCCATTTGCATGAAATGCATTTTTTAAAGAACTACGAGTAGAACTATAATTTGATCCAGCAGTCCGACTACTGGGTATCTACCCAGAGGAAAAGAAGTCGTTATACAAAAGAGATACTTGCACAAGCATGTTTATAGCAGCACAATTCACTATTGCGAAATCATGGAACCAACCGAAATGCCCATCAATCAATCGGTGCATAAAGAAACTGTTTTTTATATATATATATATATATATATATATATATATATATATATACACATATATATACACACACACATATATATTCTTTCTCTTGACTTATTGCCCTGGCCAGAACTTCCAATACTACTTTGAGTAGGAGTGGCGAGAGAGGGCATTTTTGTCTTGTGCCCGTTTTGAAGGGGAATGCTTCCGAGGGGAATGCTGTTTTTCCCATTCAGTATGATACTGGTTGTGAGTTTGTCACATATGGCTCTTATTATTTTGCAGTATATTCCTTCAATACCTAGTCCATTGAGAGTTTTTAACATGAGGGGATGTTGAATTTTACCAAAGGCCTTTTCTGTGACTATTGAGATAATCTTGTGGTTTTTGTCTTTAGTACTGTTTATGTGATGAACTACATTTATTGATTTACGTATGTTGAGCCAGCCTTGCACCCTAGGGATGAGGCCAACTTGATGGTGGATAAACTTTTGATGTGCTGCTGGATTCGGTTTGCCAGTATTTTATTGAGGATTTTTGCATCGATGTTCATCAGGGATATTGGCCTGAAGTTTTCTTTGTTGTATCTCTGCCAGGTTTGGGTATCAGGATAATGCCGGCCTCACAGAATGAGTTAGGGAGGAGTCCCTCCTTTTCACGTGTTTGGAATAGTTTCAATAGAAATGGTACCAGTTCTTTTTTGTACCTCTGGTAGAATTCAGCTGTAAATCCATCTGGTCCTGGGATTTTTTTGGTTGGTAGGCTGTTTATTACAGCCTTAATTTCATAACTCATTATTGGTCTATTTAGGGATTTAATTTCTTCCTTATTTAGTCTTGGTAGGGTGTATGCATTCAGGAATTTATCAATTTTTTTCTAGATTTTCTAGTTTATGTGCATGCAGGTGTTTATAGTATTCTCTAATGGTTATTTGTATTTCTGTAGGCTCAGTGGTGATATTTCCCTTATCATTTCCGATTGTGTCTCTTTGATTCTTCTCTCTTTTCTTCTTTGTTAGTCTAGCTAGAGGTCTGTCTATTTTATTATTTTTTTCAAAAAAACAGCTCCTGTACTCGATGATTTTTTGAAGGGTTTTTCATGTCTCTATCTTCTTCACTTCCACTTTGATCCTAGTTATTTCTTGTCTTCTGCTAGCTTTGTTTGCTTGCTCTTGGTTCTCTAGTTCTTTTAGTTGTGATGTTATGTTGTTGATTTGAGATCTTTCTAGCTTTTTGATGTGGGCATTTAGTGCTATAAATGTCCTTCTTAACACTGCCTTAGCTGTATCTCAGAGATTCTGCTGTGTTGTCTCTTTGTTCTCATTAGTCTCAAAGAACCATTTGATTTCTGCATTAATTTTCTTATTCATCCAGGAGTCATTCAGGAGCAGGTTGTTCAATTTCCATGTAGTTGTGTGGATTTGAGTGAGTTTTTAAATCTTGAGTTCTAATTTGATTGCACTGTGGTCTGAGAGACTGTTTGTTATGATTTCAGTTATTTTGCATTTGCTGAGGAATGTTTTACTTCAGAATGTGTGATCAATTTTAGAATAAGTGCCATGTGATGATGAGAAGAATGTTTATTTTATTGTTTTTGGGTGGAGAGTTCTGCAGATATCCCTCAGGTTCACTTGATCCAGAACTGAGTTCAGGTCCTGAATATCTTTGTTAATTTTCTGTCTTGATGATGTGTCTAATATTGTCAATGGGGTGTTAAAGTCTCCCAGAATTATTATGTGAAAGCCTAAGTCTCTTTGTAGGTCTCTAAAAAATTGCTTTATTAATCTGGGTGCTCCTGTATTTGGTGCATACATATTTAGGATAGTTAGCTCTTCTTGTTGAATTGAACTCTTTACCATTATGTAATGCCCTTCTTTGTCTTTTTTTTGATGTTTGTTGGTTTAAAGTCTGTTTTGTCAGAAACTAGAATTGCAAACCCTGCATTTTTTTGTTTTCCATTTGCTTGGTAAATTTTCCTCCATCTCTTTATTTTGAGCCTATGTGTGTCTTTGCATGTGAAATGTGTCTCTTGAAGATAGCGTACCAATGGGTATTGACTCTATCTATCTTGCCATTCTGTGTCTTCTATTTGGGGCATTTGGCACATTTACATTTAAGGTTAATATTTTTATGTGAAATTTGTCCTGTTATCATGATGATAGCTCATTATTTTGCAGATTTGTTTTTATGGTTGCTTCACAGTGTCATTAGTCAGGGTATTTTTGTAGTGACTGGTAACAGTTTTTCCTTTCCATATTTAGTGCTTCCTTCCAGGGCTCTTGCAAGGCAGAGCTGGTGGTGATGAATTCCCTCAGCATTTGCTTGTCTGAAAAGGATCTTACTTCTCCTTTGCTTATGAAGCTTGGTTTGGCCAGATATGAAATTCTGGGTTACAAATTATTTTCTTTAAGAATGTTGGCCCCTCATCTCTTCTGGCTTGTAGGGTTTCCACTGAGAGGTCCACTGTCAATCTGATGGACTTCCATTTGTAGGTGAGCTGGCCTTTTTCTCTGCCTGCCCTTTACATATATTTTTTCATTTCAACCTTGGATAATCTGATGATTATGTGTCTTGGAGTTGATCTTTTCATGGAGTATATTATTGGGGTCTTCTGAATTTCCTGAGTTTGAATGTTGACCTGTCTTGCTAGGTTGGGGAAGTTCTCCTAGATGATATCCTGAAGTATGTTTTCAAACTTGGTTCCATTCCCCTGGTCTCTTTCAGGTACCGTAATCATAGGTTTGGTCTTTTTACATAATCCCGTATTTCTTGGGGGTTTTATTTGTTTCTTTTCATTCTTTTTTCTCAATTCTTATCTGCTGTCATATTTCAGAAAGATAGCCTTCAAGCTCTGAGATTCTTTCCTCTGTTTGGTCTATTCTGCTATTGATCCTTGTGATTGCATTGTGAATGTCTCGTGTTGTGTTTTCCAGTTCCATTAGGTCAGTTATGCTCCTCTCTAAACTGGCTATTCTAGTTATCAGCTCCTTTATTGTTTTATCATGATTCTTAACTTCTTTGCATTGGGTTAAAACGTTCCTTTAACTCAATGATGTTCTTTATCACCCATCTTCTGAAGCCTACTTCTGTCAGTTCAGCCATCTGAGCCTCAGACCAGTTCTGTGCCCTTACTGGAGAAGTGTTGCGGTAATTTGGAAGAGAAGAGGCATTCTGACTTTTTGAGTTTTCACCGTTTTTGCATTGATTCTTTCTCATCTTTGTGAGCTTATCTACCTTCAATCTTTGAAGTTGCTGACCTTTGAATGGGTTTTTTGTGGGGTCTCTTTTTGTTGTTGTTGATGTTATTGTTGTTGCTTTCTCTTTGTTTGTTTTTCTTTTAATAGTCAGGCCACTTGTCTATAGGGCTGCTGCAGTTTTTTCCTTACCTGGAGGTATCATCAGTGAAGGCTCCAAAACAGAAAAGATGTCAGCCTGCCCCTTCCTCTGGGAGCTCTGTCCTGGGGTGGTGGGGGTGCGGGGCAGGCACTGACCTGATGCCAGCCCAAATACTCCTGTAGGAGGTGTCTGGAGACTCCTGTTGACAGGTCCCACCCAGTCAGGAGGAATGGGATCAGGTACCTGCTTAAAGAAGCCGTCTGGCTGCCCATTGGCAGAGCCAGTGCACTGCAATGGGGGGGGAAAGTCCAGACCACCCAGACTCTCTAGAACCAGAAGGTTGGGAGATTAATTTCTTAATATGATATTGAGTAGTAGCTATGAACATGGTCTCAGACTTAGGTTCTAGTCGGCATCTACTTTTTAACTGGATAGATCTTGGGCATTTATCTTAACTACGCTTTATATTTCTCATTTGTGAAATGGAAATTGTAATGGTAACTAGAGTCATGTATTGCATAAAGACATTCTGAGTAAGAATGGGCCATATATACTGTGGTGGTCCTATACGATTATAATACTATATTTTTACTGTACCTCTTCTGTGTTTAGATACAGTTAGATAAACAAATATTAAACATTGTGTTACAACTGCCTATAGTGTTCAGTATAGTAACATGCTGTATAGGTTTGTCACCTTGGAGCAATAACCTATATATATAGCCTAGGTGTGTAGTAGGCTATATTGTTGTGGCTTTTTGACTCTCATAGTTTGGTGGGCAGGAGTGTTATAGCTCTTTTACTCTTCCTGCCCACAGCTCAGTGAACAGGAATGTTACAGCTCTTTTGCTCCCATAGTTCAGCGAGTTATGGGTTCTTGTCCCGTGGCCAAGAGTAATAAGGTACGTGGACACTGAAGGCAGGGTAAGGCAGAGTAGAATTTACTGAATGAAAGAAAAGCTCTCAACAGCAAAAGGGGACCCCAAAGAGGGTAGCTGTCTATGAGGCTGAATGCAGGGTTTTATAAACTTAGAATGGGGAGAACACATGCTGATTGATTTATGGGTGGGCTTGGAAAAGGGAGCATTTGATTGGTTAAAAGGCATCATTCAGAAAGAACCAGTAGAGAGAGAGTAGGTAAGATGGAAATGGAAGTTCTCGTTCTGGTCCATGAATTCCATCTGGAACTGTTGCTTGGTTTTCAGGCTTTAGACTGTTCTTGGCTTGAAGGTTGAGTTTCACTAGGGACCCATCCCTGTCTGCCTTGTCTTTTCCTGTTGCTATCAATATCATCTAGGTTAGTGTATGTATACTCTATGATGTTCACACAATGACACAATTACCTAAAATTGCATTTCTAAGAATGTGTCTTCATTGTTAAGTGATGCATAACTGTATATTAAAAAGTTCTGTCAGAATTAAATGAACTAGTCAATGTAAACATATTATCAAAGTTCTTGTCATATAGTAAAAGTTCAATAAATTTTAAATATTACTATTATAGCATAGATTAATTCCTTTCTATAATTCAACTGCGGAATAAACACTCTTTTTTTCAGCTTTCCTAGATCAACTTAATTTTAGACTCTGTAACCTGATTTCACTTCAGTGAAATTTAACTTCAAGTAGGAAATTTTACTTCATCTAATTGTGGAGTTTCTCTCTACCTCTGAGTTTTGCTATGATGCCAAGAGCCCAGAATTTTTGGTAGTATCAAAAATGACGTAGAGAAGATTATGTGGTTACCCATCATCTGTCCACATCAGTTAACAATGAGATACCCATTTTCCCATCTTGTAGTGTCACTTCATATCCTTTGCTGTATTTTGACCTATTCCAGGAAGAATAATCTTTGGCAAGTCTTGGATTCCCAGGCCTCATTCACTCCTTGATGAACATTAGGGTAAATGTTTATTCCAAGCTCTGGGTGCCACCTCTAACCTGTGACTTCCATAGCCCTCTCTCCTTCCTTCTTCAATCTTGGAAACTTCCTAAATCAAACAAAGAAACAAAAACCTGTTAACAGCTTTGAATGAAGAAACAGAAAAAAAAAACTTCAGGGAGAAGCACAGATTTGATATTTTTAGAAAGTCTTTCAATAATATTTAAAATATACTTAATATATTCTAAAGATATTTAAAATATACTTTAGAGAAACTGTACCCTTTGACCATGCCCTCGCCTACTTAGCACCCCTGTTTTTTCTTTATAGTTAGATACTTAGTGATATATTTTCCCATGGCATATAAAAGATATTGAAAACTCATCCATGAGGGAATATTATGTGACTCTTCTGTTACTGTCCTTGCCTTAGCTCTTACTGTATTCTGCCTCCCACTCCACCCACTTCATATTGAAGAGGAATTAGATGGAATCACCATTTTTACAAATAAACATTAAATTCTGTACTTCCTCATTTCCTTCTTTTTCATGGCAGAGTCCCAACAGTACCCATGTGAAACAGGCAGACCTGATATCAGGTGCAGAAAACAAGAAAGAGTGGTGCTTGATGTAAGAAAAAAATACTGGTTACACTACACAACAAGATATCTTTAAATAACTGCATTTAAATAAATGACCTTATTTAATTTGAGTATTAAATGACACTGGGATACACTGATGATTTCTGTCTGTTGAAACCAGGTTCCAGAATATACTTCAAATTTTCCAAATTTGAGAAAAATTGTTAATATAGGGTTGTAGTACATTAGCTCTCAAAAAAGCATACCTTTGTTCCACCATGGGAAGAAGTATAAAGTGCCCAGAGAAAGAATTCAGATATTATACTGTTAAAGTTAAGAAACGGTAAAATTTCATATTAATGTGTCATTCTTGTTATTTGAAGAATTTTGCCTTTGAGGTGACTATATTAATAATAAAATTTGCTTTTTATTTATTTATATGGGTACTCACAATTTGCAAATTTATTTCATTACTTTTATCATTTGATCTTTGCAACAACTCTATGAGATAGGCAGAGAAAGTATTAAAATTATTTATTACCAGATGACCAGGCTTAGAGAAGCTTGGTCAGAGAAGAGCTGCTCAAGGTTATATAGAGAGATTCTAAGTGCTGGGCCCAGAACCTCAAATCTGGCCTTTTGATTCAAATCCAGTGCTCATTTCATTTATAATCTGAAGACAGGTAACAAATCTGAGGTGGCAAATAGCATCCACTTTGCATGCCAATCCTGATAAATTGGAAAGTGTGCTTGAGATGAGTCCTGAAAGACATACAGGACATAGTCAGGTGCACCTAGTGCATTTCAGGTGAAGATGCCCATATAGATACAGGCCCAGTGATAGAAGACTGCATATGACATTTAAGGATCTCCAATTATTTCTCTTTAAACTCAAAATGCTTCTTATTTTAATATTGTTTTCTTTGCCTTCTGACTCTTCAATAGAAAATCCTCCTTGATTATGCCAAGCTCCTTTGAGCCTCACCATGGCTCACTACAGCTGGGTCTCCACAGTCATGTCAGGCCTCTGGATCATTTATTCAGAGTTACTGCCAGGTTAACCTGGTGGCAGTTAATTGATGTGTCTTTCTAGAAGTTTGTTCTGGATAATTAGAGAAAGACTTCATCATGCCCAGTGTCTGACTATGAAATATTTTCTGATTCTATACCAACATTATGAACAGAATAAACAATCTACCTTGGTAATGAGGTTCAAAACGTTGCGATTTAATTGAAAGATTTTGAAGATTTTTAAAAACATTTTCATTTAGTAATTTATGATAGTTGTGGCTCTGATGAAAATTAACATAATAATAATTATTATAGCCAAAATTATTTTGCCTTTGCTATGTTTCATAAACTGTCTTAATCACTTTACAAGCACTGCTGTATTACTTGTAATCCTTACAATAGCATACTTATCTCCATTTTATAAATGAGGTAAATGAAGCCTAGAGATGTGAGTAACTTGATAAAGTCACAGAATCATTAAGAGATGGAATAGGTTTGCAAACTCATGTCTTTTTTTCCCAGATATGAGTGCTTTAACTATCACCCTTTTTTTTTTAATCACAGCTGCTCAACTTTGAAGGTAAAATGAAGAAAGCAGAGAGAAAAAAGAAAATCACCTTAAAATATATAGATATTTTAAAAAATAGAAAGTCTTTGCTCAATATGCATGTGTGATGCATATTACTCATTATCACATGTAAACATGTCAATTTGGTTTCACTATATTCAGACTATTTTTTTCATTATTTCTTCCAGCAATCTTGCTTTTAATAATCCCACTTTATATTCTGACTCAAGAGTTTTTCTGAAATTCTGCTCCCAAATCAGTTTTTTAGGCCTTATTTGCCATAAGGACACTCTGAATCTGGCTTGATTTTTGGTAAAAACAAAACAAAACAAAACAAAAAACAAAAACAAACAAACAAACAAAACGCTGGATTCCAGAAGCATATGTACTCAGACTCCCTTTGGCTTTTTTTAATGCTTGATGTTGTTTTCATACCAATATCTACTGATTGGTTTTCCGACCAATAGCTGATTTCCTTGGATTTCCAGAATATTGCTTTAAAGAACATTACCAGTATGGAAAATTTTCTGGTCAGCGTTCAGACTTGTTCCTCCTGTGAATATCTTCCACTGCATGTGAAGTCAGCCTGAGTCAGCAAGATGTATCCAAGAGCTATAGTGATTAAGAATCACTGACAAATCTACCTCTGCTAAGACAAAAAGCAAGACTTCCAATGGATGATTACCAGATGGTTATTTTGGCTATGTTCTAATCTTGATAAGCAGAAAGTTGCTCAAGATAATAGAATCATTTGCCTCATATTACTTGTCATGGAATAAATATACTGATTGCTTTGGAGTATTAGATATGATATAAGTGAAGTGCTTATCAGAGTACCTATCACAAAGTATATGTGATAAAAAATTCACTCCATTGTCTTTCATTATTTCTTTAATAAAACCACGTGAATCATTACTTTCCTTTTTGGGAAACTTGTGCAGAGTCTTCCATGTAGAGACTATTAAAAATACCGTCCTGTTTTGCTCCTCTCTTTGGGCCTATCAAATGGTTCAGTCTTGACTTCTATCAATTTCAACATTATCATGTAATTTTAATAAACTATACTTTGGAGTGCTTCATGAAAATAGGTTATTGTAAGGTAGATATATACCATATGTAGTGATGTTAACTTCCTCTTGACCTGAGAACTCCTTTGTACCTTAATTTTTAAGAGTAGAGTCATGAACACTAAGAAAGGCATTGATAAAGGAAATAAAAATGCATTCTTTCCGAATTGCTACCTTTTGGTCTAGGGCATATCCAACAAGCCATTTTCCAAGTGTTTATTAAATCAAGCAAGACAGTGTTTTTCACATGTCTTAGTGCTTCTAGAATCAAATCAATTCAAAATAGGTGAGGAAGGGAAGTGTGTAAATCACAATTTACATTGAGAAATTGATTCCTTTCCCCAAATGAAACCATGCTCCCTGTCAGAGTGCAGGAACATCAAAGCAACTATGAACAATGAAAATAAAATAGGGGTTTTGAAATGGAAACTGAACCTTTAGTGCTTTGCTTATGGTGTACAGGATGTTATTTCAGGGTAAAAACAGCCTTCTTTTAAAATTTTTTCACATGGGAATAAATTAATGATTCTATTAATGTTCATTGTTCTTTAGAATGACAATGTTTATATTTTCTTACTGTGTAATCTTTCATAGATTTTTAAGTCTGTTAAAGGAAAATCAAGAAGTTTTTGGTTTTCGTTTTGTTGTTTGGTTTGGATATTTTACAATAAAAATGCCTACCTAATCTTATGGGGATACAGACTCACTGATTTTAGCCAAGCCGAAGGCTTTGTTATGAAGTTTGTGGCCCAGACTGGTTAAGAGTGGTCTTTATAGGCTTATGCCTTTTTGACTTGACCCTCTGATGTATAACTTATAAATAAGTTGTGTAATCTAAATTCCAAATGAAGACTAGGTAATTATATCCAGTCATCATTCTTATTCCTAAATTGCAGCTTAAGTATGAGAGTTCAAGAAAAATTATGTTACATATTATGATATTTTATGTGATGAAAAATGATTCAAGTAGTTTACATTGAAAAAATTAGTTTTGCTGTTTTCTTTTGGTGAAATGAGTCTTCCGTGAGGTGTGACCACAATGGTAAAAGTAAGGCACTGTGCTTTAAAGGTCATATAACTAATTTGGGCACATTTACTTGTTAATCTGTATTAGTAAATAAAAAACTCCAATCTTTAGTTGAATGGGTTTTGGCCAATAAAATGCAATGTAATATAAAACTTTATATGCTATATCAAGTTGGTGTGTCTAGGTGTGAGTATAAACAAGCAAAAAGAATTTTTCAAGAGTTAAAGTGGCATTTGAAAACATAAGAGGGCTTACAGGAATTATGGGAAATCATAATGAGATTATGCCTTCACATAATAGAAGTTTCAGAAGAAGAAAAGGGAAAAGGGCCAGGAAGGATTGGTTGAAAATTTCCCTAATCTGTGGATAGATGTCAACAAATAGGTAGAAGAACCACATAGCTCTCCAATAAAATTTAAGCCAAAGAGGAGTACATGAAGACACATAATAATCAAGCTAACAAAATCAAAAACAAAGAAAAAATTCTGACAGCAGCACAAGATAAGAAACACATCACATACAAAGGTGTACCAATGCAGTTGTCAATGGATTTCACAGCAGAAACCCTGCAGGCCAGGAGAGAGGGATAATATATTCAAAGTGCTGACAAAAAAATCCTGCTAAGCAATAATAATTTTCCCAGCAAAACTGTCTTTCAGAAATCAGGGAGAAATGAAAGCTTTCCCAGACAAACAAAAGCTAAGGGAGTTCATCACTGCTATACTTGCTTTATAGAAATTGCTAAAGGGAGTTCTTTAAGCTGAAACAAAAACATTATAATTAATAACATGAAACTACAAAAAGACAAAACTGAAGGTATAAATAAAACAGGGCTATATTCAGAATGCTCTGGGGCTATAATAATGAGGTGTAAGGCAATTTTATCGCCAGTATGAGAGTTAAAAGACAAAACTATGTGGTTAGCTATAGCTATTATAGCTAATAAGAACAATAATATCTATTGCTGTAATAAATTGTCAAGAAATACACACTGCAAAATGACAAATTCTAATGTCAAAAACATAAAATGTCGAAAGAGGAATAAAGTGTAGAGTTGTTGTATGCAAAGTTAAGTTGCTATTAGCTTGAAATAGTGTAAGAAATTCTATGCAAGCCTTATGGTATCTACAAAGAAAAATCCTTAGTAGAAGTACAAAGCAAAAATGAAGGGATTCAAAGCATATAACTACATCGAACCATCAAACCACAAAGGAAGACAGCAAGCAAGAAAGAAAGATATGAAGCATCTACAAAAAAGAAAAAGAAACAAACAAAAAACAGAAAACAACTAACAGACTGGTAGTAGTAAGTCCTTACCTATCAATAATTACTTTCTATGTAAACAAATTAAATTCTTTAATAAAACATCATAGAGTGACTGAATGGATAAAAAAATAAGACCCAACTACATGCTGCCTAGAAGAGACTTGCCTCAGCTTGAAAGACACAGACTAAAAGGAAAGAGATGGAAAAAGCTATTCTAAACAAATAAAAACCAAAAGAGAGCAGAGATAGCTATGTTTATATCAGACAAAAATAGACTTTAAGTAAAGAACTATAAAAAATGAAAAAGAAGGACATTGTATCATTATAAAGGGATCAGTTCTTCAAAAAGATACGACAATTGTAAATATATATGCACCCAACATCAGAGCACCTGCATATATAAAAACAAATATTAAAGGATCTGAAGGGAGAAGAGGACTGCACTATAGTAGATGCCTTTCAACGATAAACAGATGACTGAGACAAAATATTAATATGAAAACATTGGACTTGAACAACACCCTAGACCAAATGTACCTAACTGACATTTACAGAACATTCCATACAGCAGCAACAGAATATACCTTCTTCTCAAGCACACACAGATAATTCTTCAGGATTAATCACATGTTAGGGCACAAAACAAGACTCAGCAAATTTAAGAAGATTGAAGTTATATCAAGTATCTTTTCCAACCACAATAGCATGAAACTAGAAACCAACAACAGAGGAATTTAAGAAAATTCACAAATACATGAAAATAAAACAACAGCTCATGAATGAACAGTGGGTCAATAAAGAAATTAATACAGATATTTAAAAATATCTGAGACAAACAAAAATAGAAACAGAACATATCCAAACTTACAGGATGCAACAAAAGCAATTCTAAGAACAAAATTTATAGTAATAAATGCCTACATCAAAAAAGATCTCAAATAAACAACCTAATATTATATCTCAAATAACCAGAAAAAAAGAAACTAAGCCCAAAGTTAACAGAAGGAAGAAAATAAAGACCAGAGCAGAAATAAATGAATTAGAAACTAGAAAAACAATACAATGAAACAACAACAACAAAAAACTGGAGTTGGTTTTTTGTAAAGATAAACAAAACTGGCAAACCTTTAGCTAGACTAATAAAAGACTCAGTAAATAAGATCAGATATAAAACAGGAGACATTACAACTGATGCCACAGGAATGCAAAGAACCATAAAAGCCTAGTATGAACAACTATTTGCCAACAAATTGAATAACTTAGAAGAAATGGATACATTCCTAGACAAATGCAACCTACCAAAACTGAATTATAAAGAAATAGAGTATCTGAGCAAAACGATAATGAATAAGAAGATTGAATCTGTGATAAAATGTCTCCCATTGAAGAAAAGCCCAGAACCTAATGGCTTCACAGCTGAATTCTATCAAAAATCTTTAAGAACTAATATCTATCCTTTACAAACTCTTCCAAAAAAATAAAAGGAAAGAAATATTTCCAAACTCTTTTTACAAGGCCAGAATTACCCTGACATCAAAACCAGACAAGGACATTACAAGAAAAGAAAATTACAGTCCAATATTTTTGATGAACATAGATGCAAAAATCTTCAACAAAATACAAAAAAACCCCACAAGTTCTACAACACATTAAAAGGATCATTCACCATGATCAAGTACAATTTATCCCTGAGATACAAGTATGGCTCAAAATATGCAAATCAATATGTGTGATACAGTACATTAACAGAACAAATGATAATAATATGCCCAAATGATCATCTCATTTGATGCAGAAAAGCATTTGACAAAATTAAACATCTTTTCATGATAGAAACTCTCACCAAATTAGGCACAGAAGGAATGTATCTCAATACAATAAAGGCCATCTATGAGAAGCCCACAGCTAATATTACACTCAATGGTGAAAAGTTTAGACTTCCTTTAAGATCTGGAAAACAAGGAGGATGCCCACTGTTACACTTCTATTCAACATAGTATTGGAAGTCCCTCTCAGACCGAGTAGGCCACAGAAAGCAATAAAATGCATTTAAATAGGAAAGAAGGAAGTGAAATTGTCACTGTTTGCTAATGATATGATCTTATATTTAGAAAACCCTACAGACTCCACCAAAAACTTGTCAGTGCTAATAAATGAATACAATAAAGTTGCAGGTTACAAAATCAACACACAAAAAATCAGTACTGATTCTATACACTGACAACAAACTATCTGAAAAAGAAACCAAAAGCACAATTCCATTTATAATAACTACAAAAATAAAATACTTGGGAATAAATTTAAACAGGAAGGTGAAGGAAGTGTACACTGAAAACTGTAAAACATTGATGAATGAAATTGAAGAAAACACAAATAAAGAGGAAGATACCCTATATTCATGGATTGCAATAATTAATATTGTTGGAAAAATTAATAATATCAGTCTTTCATACTATCCAAATCCATACTGCCATACAAATTCATAGTAATCCATACTGCTCAAAGCAATCTAAAGACTCAATGCAGTCTCTATCAAAATATCAGTGTTATCCAATGTCATAGAAATAGAAAAAATAATACTAAAATTCATATGAAACCACAAAATATCCTAAATAGCTAAGGCAATTATGAACAAACAGAACAAAGCTAGAGGTATCAAACTATCTGATTTCAAAGTATATTACAAAGCAATAATAACTAAAACAGTGTGTTATTAGCCAAATAAAAAGACACATTGACCAATGAAACAGAATAGAAGGCCAAGAAGTCAACTTACATATGTATAGTCAGCTGATTTTTGACAAATGTGCTAAGAATACACAATGGAAAAAGGACCGTCTCCTCAATAAATGGTGTTGAGAAAAGCAGACTTCCAAGTGCAGTAAAATCAAATTGGATTGTTATTGCATGCCATATAAAAATCAGCTCAAAATGGATTAAAGAACTGAACATAAAACCAGATACTCTGAGACTAAAAGAAGAAAACCTAGAAAAAAATCTGTATAACATTGATCGGGACAATTTTTTTTTGTATTTAACCACAAAAATACAGGCAACGAAAGTGAAAATAGACAAATATGATTTCATCAAATTAAAAAGTTTCTGCACAGCAAAGGAAACAATCAACATTGTGCAGAAACAACCTACAAAGTGAGAGAAAATATTTGCAAGCCACATATCCGATAAGGAGTTAATATCTAAAATATGTAAGGAGCTTGAACAATGGCAAGAAAACAACCCAATTAAAAATGGGAAAAGGGCCTGAACAGACATTTCTCAAAAGAAGACATACAAATGTCAAATAGATATATGGAAAAAATGTTCAACATCACTAATCATGAGGAATATGCAAATCAAAATCATAATGAGATATCTCACACCTGCCAGAATGTTTTTTTATAAATAAGATGAAAGATAAGTGTTGGTGAGAATGCAGAGTAAAAGGAACCCTTATATAGTGGTGGTGGAAATGTAAATTTGTAGAGCCATTATGAACAGTATGGAAGTTCCCCAAAAAACTAAAAATAGAATTACTGTATGACCCAGCAATTCCACTTCTGGGTATTTACCAAAAAGATTTAAACTCAGGCTGTCAAAAGATGACTGCATTCTCTTGTTCATTGCAGCACTATTCACAATAGCCAAATTATAGAATCAACCTAAGTGTCCAATAACAGATAAATGCATAAAGAAAAAGTGGTATACTACACAGTGGAATACTATTCAGCCTTAAAGAGAATGAAATTATGTTAGGTGCAACAACATGGATGAAATTGGAGAACATTATGCTAATTGCAATAAATCAGGCATGGAAAGACAAATACATGTTCTCAGATATATATATGGAACCTAAACCAATTGAACTCATAGAAGCAAAAAGTTGAATCATGGTTACAGAGGGTGAGGAGGTGGGGGAAATAAAAAAATGATGGTCAAAGGGCACAACGTTTCAAACAGGAGAAATAACATTTTTTTTTTTTTTCCCCAAGATGGAGTCTAACTCTGTCATCCAGGCTGGAAGGCAGTGGCATGATCTTGGCTCACTGCAACCTCCATCTCCTCGGTTCAAGCAATTCTTCTATCTCAGCCTCCTGTGTAGCTAGGATTACAGGCACATGCCACTATACATTTCAAAATTGCTAAGAGAGTACATTTTAAATATTCTCGCCATGAAATATGTTAAGTATTTGAAGCAATGGATATGTTAACCTAGCATGATTTAATTACTGTACGTTGTGTTCATAAATTATAACATCATTTTGTATCCTATATGTTTATACAATTATGGTCAGTTTACAATAAAAAAGATGCAAACATATTCATTGAACATTGATAAAAGGCACTATATCATAAAAGAATACCGTTTTCTCATGATAATCCAAGTATGTATGTGTTATTTTGCTTTGTTTTAGTGTTTTCATTGAAAGCACTTCAGTTATCAAGAAATTCACGTGTGAGTCTGCATACTGTTTTGAGTATCTCCCATTTTTCTCCCAGATATGCTCTCTATGCTGTTCTGTGCCCAGTGAGACTACCTGTGTGGTGTGCGTCCATGAACTCCCTTACTCTCTGGTTTCCTGGTTGGTTAAGCAAATGAGGAGCATCAGAAAGAGGGAAGGAGTAGAGTGAGTTTCTCTGGCTTCCTCATTATGGCTTTGCCAAGGACTGTAGCAGCTCCTGCCAGGCAGTCCTCTTCTCATAGCGCTGTCTCTCCATTTCCATTATTGTAGCCTCTTTTTTTTTTTTTTTTTTTTTTTTTACTGGAGAACTATAAATACTTAGACAATCCACTGTTACTAGACCCAGGTATTGCATTGATACACATTCTCCTTCACAAGGTAATAGAAGAAACTCATGCGTCCTCTAATTACAAGTGTTCTTAGGTCTAGTACAGTGAAACAGAACACTCACACAAGTCAGGCAAAGCAAATTTACTCCTCACAGATAGGCAGAGGATAAAGAGAAGCCTAGAAGCCATGGCAAGCAAGTCCCCCTATGTTTAGGAAAGCTGCTCAGGGAGTATGGAGTCTTGTCTGGCCATACCTCGTATTTCACTGACGCTGAGAAACCCCGGAAGTGCTCCACTCTGGGTTTTACACCCTGGGCATAACTTGAATTGCTAGGCACAAGTGTTGCAGAACATCCTTTTCTGGAAGAAATGAGAATATAGTCTGGGATGTTCTGGATATTTCTTCCTTATCTTAGGGTAATGCATTCTCAATGCATTCTGCTTGAGAACTGAAAGCAAGAAGGGGAAGATCTGGGTTGGTCAAGTTCATCTAGGGACATTCCCTCATACATTAATCCATCTCCATAAACCTGGCAGTTCTTTGACTCCAGGAAACTAATGAACATTCATTTTAGGATTCTCTTCCTCATCTCAATGACCACACCCCTCTTTGGCATTGATGTTCTCTCCTAGAAGTTTTAGTTTCATGGATATTGGTTTGCTTTAGTTCTTTCTTGATGAATTGAGATCCAGCATAAATACATCCTCTTCCATAAAGCCTTATTCACAGTTCTGCCACCTTGTGCTCCTAATCAGAATCAGGTCTTCCTCTTGGCATTGTATTAGCTCTTTGTTTAAAACACCACTAAAGAGCGTTCTCATCCATTAGCATAGCAGAGTCATGTTTTTAAATATAGGTTTCTTGAAACTAAAGACTTTCAACAACCATTTATCAAATATCAGACAAGGGGCTCTGCTAGATGCATTGGAAGGAGGATATGAAAAAAGAATACAAGTTAGTAATCAGATTCACAGTTTCTACCAACTTGCTCTAAAAAGAAGCCTGCCAGTAGAACTTAAGTTCTTTGGTAGTAATTTTCTCCAAACACAAGTGTAAAACATTACTATATCACTCCTCTGGCCAGCAAACAAAACTCATAAACAACCCTTGCTGTCTTTCCATTTTCAAAGTAAAATTTAAACTCCTGAGTATCGTATGGAAGTATTCAAAGAATGGGACTCCAGGCAATGAAGGTTTAGTTTTCATTCTGCCATATGACTACTTCTAACACTGCACCTCATTGGATTGCTCAGCATTCCATTTCATGCCCCATGCCTCTGAGGTGGCACACTTTTCTTTTGCTGATCTTTTCCTTTACCATCATTTCCATCTGTTAGAGGAAGGGTGTTCCTGTAGGAACCAGGAGGCAGACCAAATGCCAATGTTCCCACCAAATCTTTCTAACTCCAATGAATGGCAATATGTTACCGGAGTTTGCCTTTTACCAGCACCCATGGTGTGCTGTACATCTTTCCCATTAGATTCTAACCTCTTAGGTGAAGGAATCAAACTTATTCATACTTGTAGTCTGATGGTGTCTAGTAGAGGGCCTCCTTTGTACATGTATTTCGAACTCAGTAAGTATGTCTAAAGTGAAATGACTTACTGATGCTGTAACTAAACTAGAGCCACCATTCTTCAGATGATAGCAGTAAGTTAGCTGCACAGCATGAAGGGTAATATAAAGTTAGTTAAATTTGCAAGTTTTAGCCTTATTAGCTTTTATTTAAATTAAAAACTTCATTATTTTAGTTTCTGCCTCTGGCACAAGACTATGTTTGGCTTCCATTTCTTCTCTTTCCACATAGAATTACTCTTAAAAGCTGCAAAAGACAAGTTATACAATGTTATCTGTTTTACTCCTTTTGAATTTGCCTTGCACCTTTAACAATGTGTCTTTCAAAACTTATTGGCCTGCTTTTTAAAATAATTATATAATTAAGCAAAATATGAAAAAATACATACTTGACCAAGATGCAAATATCCATGATTTATAAAATAAAGAATTGGCTTTGGTCCAATTATTAAATCTTAAAAGTATTAAAGGGGCTTTTTTGAAACATCTAAGGATGTTCTTTTTTTTTTCAAAAATAAATCTCCAAAGCTACCTATGGATTTATTGAAATATTTATGATGAAACGAATCCAGAAGCTTTATGTTGGTGGCATCAGAAAGAGGCTGAGTGATAGGCATGATCTGATTCTTAGGATGAATTATTAAAAATATATTCTTCTTTACAGATCAAGAATTGAAAGATCAATCAGCACAGTTCAAAAGTTGAAAGAGATTAGATAAAAGATGGGTTGTGCAGAAGAACCCAAAGAAGAGATGAAACAACTGGTGAGTTGGTCACTAAATTTCATTGCACGATATATGAGTGAGAGAGAACTTACATTTTCTAGAGACTATTCCTGTATGTGATTAGTGGCAAATATGAAGTTTATATTTGTCCTGTATAAATAAAATATTCACTTAATTCTGCTACTTCTAATAAAATAAGTATATACAATTTTTGAGCATTTATCAAAGGCCACATGTATTATTTTATTTAATCCACATAAGATCCCCTTGAGGAAGATACTGTTATTTCGCCTATCATACAAAAGAGAAAATAGAAGGAGAAAAATTTCATAATTTGCCTAAAGTCAAACAGAGAGTAAGTGGCAAAGAAAGGATTCAATTGTAGATATGTCTGACTTTGAGGTCTTAATTATTCTATATCTTGGATCCCTTATTTCAGATATGATATGTAAATGAAAATTAAAACCTTGCCTAGAGTACTCTGATAAGAATTTAAATGTACCCCCAGGCTTTGTATCCATATATCACATGTCCTATAGTTGTGATATTCTCTGATTATTCACTAACCCATTCCATAAATATTGTTAGGTAACTATCACAAACCATGTGAACCCAAGCAACTGGAGATACAACACTGAAAAAATTATAGTTTTCCACTCAAGCAGCTCCTCATTTAGGAAGGGATATAGGTAAGTTAATATGTGGTTGTGACATTGCAGATAAATTAAAGTATAAAGATAAGTATAGGAAGCCCAAAGGGGCCATCCAGCCCAGACTTGTCTCTGTGTGTGTTTGTAGAGGGGCATCAGATAAAGCTTCGTGAGGGAATGTCATCCAAGTTGAGATCTGAAGGATAAGAGTTGAAAGTTACCTGAGTAAAGGGAAAGAGATCCAAGCAGAAAGATGAGCCATCACAGAGGCACGGAGCTGAGAAAGGATTAAGCATTCAGATAACAGCACTTCGGAGTGGCCTGGCATATAACTCGCAAAGGCAGAGAGGGTAGAAGGTGGCCTTCCATGTCACTCAGTTCACACCATTGATCCCAAGTATGGAAGATGCTGCCTCTCAAACCAAAAGATATCTACCTGGATATTTCATTTTGTTTTTAGTGATAAGAAGGGCAATATATCCCAAACTACTGCAGACCACTGAATCTTTATAATTTTCACTGGGCCCCTTATTAAATAGAGTTTATTTCTCAGGATCTGTAGAGTATGAGTCCTATTAAGACCTCCAATATACTTACTAATTCTTGCTTAACTTATCTAGTTAATTGATGTCAATGGTAAAGTGACCCATTGTGACATTCTGTGAAAAGTCGAGATAGTCAGATCCCTTCAAACTATATTATGACAGAGGCTGGGTGTGATGGCTCATGCCAGTAATTCGAGAACTTTGGGAGGCCAAGGCAGGTGGTTCAGTTGAGGTCAGGAGCTAAAAATCAGCCTAGCAAACGTGGCAAAACCATGTCTCTACTAAAAATACAAAAATTAGCCAGGCATCGTAGCCCTGCCTGTAGTCCCTTGCTACTTAGGATGCAGAGATGGGAGGATCGCTTGAGCCCAGGAGGCAGAGGTTGTAGTGAGCTGAGATTGCACCACTGCACTCAGCCTGGATGACAGTGTGAGATTCTGAAAAAAAAAAAAGGAGAAAAGAAAGAAAGAAGGAGAGAAAGAGAGAGAGAAAGAGAGAGAGAAAAAAAAAGAAAGAAAGAAAGAAAGAAAGAAAGAAAGAAAGAAAGAAAGAAAGAAAGAAAGAAAGAAAGAAAGAAAGAAAGAAAGGAAGGAAGGAAGGAAGGAAGAAAAGAAGGAAGAAAAGGAAGAAAGGAAGGAAGGAGGGGGAAGGAAGGAAGGAAGGAAGGAAGGAAGGAAGGAAGGAAGGAAGGAAGGAAGGAATTCCATAGAAATGTGTCTACCATTGAAGCAAAGTACTTTGAGAAAATAAAGAGGATGGAGGGATAGGGATTTCCTCTGCATTTTTCAGGCCAGAGCAGTCTTTTTCCCAGTTAATTTGGCCAGAGAGACAGGCTGGTGAACATGGCGAAATTCCATCTCTACTGAAAATACAAAAATTATCCAGGTGTGGTGGCACACACATATAGTCCCAGCTACTCGGGAGGCTGAGGCAGGAGAATAGCTTGAACCTGGGGTGAAGGTTGCAGTGAGCTAAGATGGTGCCACTGCACTCCAGCCTGGGCGACAGAGTGAGGCTCTGTCTCAAAAGATAAAAACAAACAACCCCCACCAGCACAAAATCCCAAAACTCTACTGTGACAGAACAAGGGAAATTAACAAGCCCAGAGTTAGACCATAAATGTATATTGTTGCAGTATTGGGGGATACATGAATGCAAACTGGCCACATACTACAAAACTAAGGCTATTCTAATCTGTTCTAGCAAAGATACTAACACAACTGCTGCAAGTGGGGCTATTACTTGACTGAATTTGTGTTAATATGTTGTCATTCTCCAGGATTCATCTGGTTTTTGTGTGGTTATTGTGATGAATTAAATGGGATATGATTGGGACTACCATCTCTGAAACCTTTAGGTTCTAAGGGTCACACTAAACTCTGATATTCTCTCCAGAATGCAGTCTTGTTTTTAACTTCTATTTTGGCTTAGGTGGAGATGGAGGCAGTTTTAGAGGCTTCCCTTGGTCCTCTCTACTATGGTACAATTTATCCACAGTCCAAATAATCCATGTGAGTATTCTTCCTACTACAAAATATGTCTATTCCACTCCTAGCTTGAATACTTGGAAACTGGCCACTAGGTTTGTCTGTGGAAAATGTGGACCTACTGTCAGGTGATCCTGGGCTAAGTATCTATTTATTACCTGGCCATACCTATATCCCTGCATCCTAACAAAGGGAATAATATGGATCACCAGAGATCATTGTCAACTAGAACCTTGCATCTAACATCTCTAAATATCTGTATATCTCCATTTTCAC
Organism: Pongo pygmaeus; assembly: GCF_028885625.2. Taxonomy (NCBI): domain Eukaryota; kingdom Metazoa; phylum Chordata; class Mammalia; order Primates; family Hominidae; genus Pongo; species Pongo pygmaeus. The sequence continues at coordinate 147,582,670 of NC_072373.2, read as the reverse complement.
AGTATATGGTTACTTAAGGAAATCATCACAGTAGCTTTGGAGAAGTTCTGGTGAACTGTCACCAGAAACATTGGCATAATGTTGTAGGGTACTTCCACTTCAGCCTGTCCTCTTAATGGGTGCTGGATTTGAATACCGGCAAATCGAGAAACTAGGCAAAAGATCATGACTTTTTATTATAGCAGCTTCCCTCAGCCTTCTAAGAATGCTATCTTGACTTCTTTTAATTATTTAGATTGAGAATACCCTTGTTAGTTGCTCATCTTCATTGCCCTTGCATATACCATGTTTTATAATCATCTCCATAGCTTTCTCTAAGTCAGCACTACCTCCTACCTACTGCCACTTCAATTTGCTGCTCATTAAGATAACTGTACCCATTGCTCTGATAGTTAAACACTTCCATCTGCCTCTATTATTATTATCTTAGTCCTATAATCTCCATTATTATCATGAAGGCCTATCCTGTAATAACATATTCTATGGTCAGTTCTGGTCTAGACAGCTATCACTGAGATTCCTGGAATATTCCTTATTGTTTTGATAAATGGAGTGTCTTCTAGGACTCCCTGTGCAATATAATTGGCAAGTAGTATTTTCATCCTTAGGTGTATAACCCTTACCATACTCATTCCTCTGACCTTTTAGCCACTTCTTCCACCACCTTTCATGCTAATTCTTGCATTTCTACTTCACTTTGTATTTGTCATCACTTTCTTCAAGTTTCCTAGAGCCATTCCGGTAGGGTTTTGGTATACTCTTCCAGGGTCCTTACCGAGGTATTAAATCCAGTATCAAGGAAGAATACTCTCATATGATAAACTCTCTTTTTTTTTTTTTTTTTTCTTTTTTCTTCAGATGGAGTCTCTCTCTGTTACCCAGGCTGGAGTGTAATGGCGTGATCTCGGCTCCCTGCAACCTCTGCCTCCTGCGTTCAAGCGATTCTCCTGCCTCAGCCTCCTGAGTAGCTAGGATTACAGGCGCCCACAACCACGCCCAGCTAATTTTTGTATTTTTTAGTAGAGATGGGGTTTTGCCATGTTTTCCAGGCTGGCCTTGAACTCCTGACCTCAGATGATCCGCCCACCTCGACCTCCCAAAATGCTGGGATTACAAGCGTGAGCCACCGTGCCCGGCTTGATAAACTCTCTCTTCTTAAACTCTGTGGTCTAATACCTACTTTCTGGACACCATACATACTTCTCTGGCTTCTGCGGATATATTTTGGCTAAATTCTGTGGTTTCCTTGGGGTATAGGCTCTTTCTTTCCTCTGCAGCTGCAGCATATCCTCAGCTAAGTTATAGTGTACCTTCACCTTACTTATTGGTCTGGTGACCAGGAGGGGTGCATCGTCTTGCAAGACAGAAAAGTCTTTGACTTGTCTTCGAATCATGATTACTGCTACCCCTTAGCAGGAAAAAATAGGCCATTTCTGGAAGCCTAGGTAGTTCAGCAGAACCTAGAGATTAAAATTCTGCGGGAATGGATCCAGATGTTTCCATCTCAAAATGTTAGGTTCCACTCCTCAATCAGGGCCCTGATCTTGTCATAACAGAGTTGCTAGAATTGAAATTCAACCTTTCCTAAAGTTCAGCTACTCTTATAATTAAGCTCTGGGCCTAATCCTTAGCTGTTTTACTCATCCGTGTGCAGGAGAGGAGATTCTTTTTATATGCTACTTATGGCATTGCCTGGGGAGGTACTCAGCTGTAAGCCATCTGCAGTAAGTACTCCTGACCACTAACTAGCAGAATAAATGCCTGTGTTCAGAAAACAACCTCAGTGACTGGTCATGTCATCCACCAGAAGGGAAGGGACAGCTTCTTTTTTTTTTTTTTTTTTAAGACAGTGGACATTTTATCATTTTAATTGTTGATAAAAGAGTCGAAACTTAAATTACAAAGAGCAAATGGAAAATTATACAATGGAGCTTTATGAAGGACAAAATAAATGTGATCAGAAGTTTATGCAACAGCAGTAGCCTTGGATTGCAGAAGGGCACTTACTCTGTTGAAACTAGAGGAAAAGAGGAAAGATGAGTGTAATGGAGGAAGGTTTTTAGGTTTGTTGGCAAGCAGTTGACTGATTCTAATCTGATGGAAATGAAGTAGGAGGCAGAATTGTCTTTTAAGAATGAAAGAGTCATTTGCCAGTGGTAATTTTTAGGAGAACAGAGAAATGTTGCAAAGCTTTCATTAATGAAAAAAAATTTTTTCCTCTTTTTAATTTAACTTTTAAGTTCAGGGATACATGTTCAGGTTTGTTATACAGGTAAACTTGTGTCATAGATTTTTTTGTACTGATTATTTAATCACCCAGGTATTAAGCCTAGTACCCATTAGTTATTTTCCTGATCTTTTTCCCTCCTCCCGCTCTCCACCCTCCACTAGGCCCCATTGTGTGTTGTTCCCCTCTATGTGTCCATATGTTCTTATCAATTAGCTCTCACTTATAAGTGAGAACATGTGGTATTTGGCTAAGAAGAAGAATTTCATTGTGCTCCTACTGTGTGCTTTTATAGAAAGTAGGAAGATGAACTATCCAGAGAAGCATGGTAAAATTGACAGGCATTGTTGAGCTCTCAGATGAAGTTGGTGGTCAAGAATGTTTTGTACAATCTCCCCTGTTTTGTGACTTAAGTCTTCAATAGTATTAAGCTGAGTCAGAATAGCACGGAAAGAATGCATACCTGGCCAAATCCAGAGTTAAATTTTGTCACGTGGGCTTAATAAAAGTGGAGGTGAGTAGGATATTGGTGGAGTGTTATACAAGGAAGTAGAAGAAAACAGGACAAAATCAGAAGATAGTAATAAATGGACACATGACAGACAACCCCGATTATATGTTACAATGGCTGCACTAAAAATAGTTGAACATGCAACCTGAAAATACAAATCACTTTAGAAAACTGATTTGGGCACAGGATTGAATTAGATCATAAGATCTAAGGTGGCCCTTGGAGTAGATGGTGGAGGTGAGATCAAGAGAAGTCATTGCAGATAAGGAAGTTAGTGAATCCACTGCCAAATAGTGAAATCAGTAGTTTTTCTATTCTCATCATGATTGGCCTTTCAGTAGTATTCAATACCATTAATATCTTGTTCTTGAAATACTCATACCTTAATTTCTGTGCCATCGCACATTACTGGTTTCTCTCCTACCTCTCCGTCCTCTTCTTCTCTCCTGCCTTTGTTAGTTCTTCTTTCTTTAACTTCTTTAATGTCTTTTCATGCAGTCCTGTGCTCACTCTAAATTTCCTCCCATGGTGATTCCATTTACACAGATGGATTCAAGTACATCTGTATACTGATGGTCCTCAAATTTACTTCTCTTGTCAAGGCATTTCCTTTTAGATCCAGACTCATATATTGAATTAGGTCATCCACATCTATATATGGTTTTGTCTCATCATCTTCAAAAATGAATTTTTGATCTTTCCCATGAACTTGGTCCTCCTCCAGACTCATCCATCGAATTAGGTCATTCATATCTGCAATTGGATGTTTCATCTTTATCCATTCCTGTAAATTTCAAGATAAGAATGCAGCATATTCAGTTACCTTTCTCAGTTCTCCTCTCCTTGTATCCACTCCCTGTGGCTTGTGACTTTGCAGTTTCCCCCACTAAAGACAGAGTGTATTTCTCTTTTTCTTGACTTAGGGCTCAGCATGTGACTTGCTTTGACCAAAGAGATTTTATCTGATGTGTTGCAAGCAGAGGTGTGAAATGTATTGTCATGGCTAGGTTTGCCCTTTTGCTCTCTGCCATCATTACTAGAAGAACAAATACTGCTGGCTTCAGGAAATCAAGATGCACACAGAATAAACCTCTCCCAATAGACATAAGGACCTGTAGCCTAAAGGAAAGCCATCCTGCCAACTCATAGACTGCAATGTGAGAATAACTGTCCTAAGTCACTGAGCTTTAGGGTGGTGTGTTGCTCAGCGTTAGCATGTAGCAGTAGCCAACTGATATAGTGAGTGTATTAGTGATTTTGGTGCAGGGCAAAAAAGATCAGTTTGAAATGACACTCTCAATGATTTGATGTACCATCAGACCTCTATTAGGTGTTATGTAACCCCTATTTCTTTCCTGACCACTGGCCTACTAGTCCCTGGGTTGGAAAACAGATATAGATTTTAATTGAAGCCATGGGAACAGATATGATTATTACTAAAGAGTGAGAAATGAAAGACGCGTGAAGTAAATTTCAAGAAACACTCATATCTAAGTTTAGTTACAGTAAGAGAAACTATTAAAGGCAGGAAAAGACAAGAACCAGAGAGAAGGAAAACTGAGATTTTGGTTCTTCATAGAAGACGGTCAAATAGTAAAATGGAAAAAAGGATATGGAGAGGTTTTTTTCATAATCAAGTATTACAATTATATTCTAGGACATGATCAACATTAGCAAAAGAAAGTTTGTCTTGTTGCTGTATCACTATGACTTATCTGGGTGAGCTAGTGCCTTTCAGGAAATTATAGGATATGAAGAACTGAATATTTATTCTCCAAAATGGATCCAGGACCTTGTGGGGAGGGAGGGTAAAGTTGAAAAAGTCGGAAGGAACTAAGGCAAAGGAGAACTGTGTATGAGACTATAGGGAAATGACTCCAGCAGGCCTTTTCATGGGACACACTGAATGGCAAAGAGGCAGCATGGCACAGCAAGAAGGCTGGCCCTCAGCTTATATTTCTCTCCTGTTTCCACCACCTACAAGCTATGTGACCTTGATTCACCTTATTAACTTATGAAATGGAAGCACCAACCTTATATGACTGTTTTGAATGTTATGCAAGTTAATCCAAATAAAGAGTCTAGAACTGAGCCTGTCATATAATGAGTGCTTGAGCTGTTAGCCATATTATTGTGGACCTGTTAGATGTGTCAAAATCTGGTGACTTTTAACCAGTAACTGTATCCTTTTTTTTCCTGAATGCAGAGTTAAGCTTCATTTCTCAGACCCTCTTATAGTTAGGTATGGCCATATGTGTAGTTCTTGCCAAAGGAATATAAAGAAATGATGGTTTCAACATAAAATCAGGCTTCTAAGGTTTGCCTACTCCGTGCAGAGGACAATGAGACCTTAGGGGACAGTGAAGTCTCCTACATGAGGGAAGAAGCCTGAATTTCTAAATCACCATGTGTTGAAGAGACACCAGATATCCAGAAATATCTACCATGTACAGGCATACCTCATTTTACTGCACTTTGCAGATACTGCATTTTCTTTTTCTTTTTCTTTCTTTTTTTTTTTTTTTTTTTTTGAGACAGTCTTGCTCTGTTGCCCAGGCTGGAGTGCAGTGGCGTGATCTCAGATCACTGAAACCTCTGCCTCATAGGTTCAAGTGATTCTCCTGCTTCAGCCTCCAAGTAGCTAGGATTACAGGCACCCGCCACCACACCTGGCTAATTTTTGTATATTTAGTAGAGGCAGGGTTTCACCATGTTGGTCAGGCTCATCTTGAACTCCTGACCTCAGGTGATCCACCCGCCTCGGCCTCCCAAAGTGCTGGGATTACACGTGTGAGACACCGCACCTGGCCCAGATATTGCATTTTCAATAAATTAAAGATTCGTGGCAAGCTTGCATCAAGCAAGTCTATTGGCACCATTTTTTCCAATAGCTTGGGCTCACTTCATATCTCTGGGTCAAAATTTGGTAGTTCTAGAAATATTTCAAACTTTATTATTATTATATCTGTTATAGTTATCTGTGATTAATAATCAGTTATCTTACTATCGTAATTGTTTTGGGCACCAAGAACAGTGCCCATATAAGATCGCTAACTTAATTCACAAATACTATGTGTTCAGACTACTCTACTCACTGGCTGTTCCTTGGTCTCTCTCTCTTTCTTCTTGGGCCTCTCTATTCCTTGAGACACACTATTGAAATTAGACCAATTAATATCCCTAAAATGGCCTCTATATGCTGAAGTGAAAGGAAGTGTCACACATCTCTTACTTTAAAGCAAAAGCTAGAAATGACTAAGCTTAGTGAGGGAAGCATGTCAAAAGCCAACTTAGGCCAACAGCTTGACAGTTAGCCAAGGTGTGAAATGTTCTTGAAGAAAATGAAAAATGCTACTCCAGTGAACACGTGAATGATAAGAAAGTGAAACAGTCCTATATCTGATATGAAGGAAGTTTTAGTGGTCTGGTTAGAAGATCAAACCAGTCACAACATTCCCTTAATCCAAAGCCTAATCCAGTTCAAGGCCCTAACTTTCTTTAATTCTATGAAAACAGAGAGGAAAGGGAGCTACAGAAGAAAAGTTGGAAGCTTGCAGAGATTTGTTCATGAGGTTTAAAGAAAGAAGCTGTCTTCATAACATAAAAGTGCAAGGTGAAGCAGCAAGCGCTGGTGGAGAAGCTACATCAAGTTATCCAGAAGATCTAGCTAAGATAATTAATGAAGTGGCTACACTAAACAAGACATTTTTCATGTAGATGAAACAGCCTTATTTTGGAAGAAGATGCCATCTAGGACTTTCCTAGCTAGAGAGGATGTCAGTGCCTAGCTTCAAATCTCCAAAGACAGTCTGACTTTGTTGTTAGGGGCTAGTGAAGTTGGTGACTATAAGTTGAAGCCAATGCTCAACTTAAAAGGGCCCCCCCAAACCCGAGAGCCCTTAAGAATTATGCTAAATCTACTCTGCCTATTATGTTTGACCCATTATATCTTTTGAGGACTATATCTTTTGTGGAATATTCTCACCTAAAAAAATGCAATGGGTAAAAATAACCAAAAACCTTATATCACATTCTACATTCTGGTATCTACATATTTCCTGGATAGTATGAGCTAAAAAGCACTGGCATAATTCTAAACAATACATACATCATTTGTCACATACACAAATAGAACATTGCTCTTTAATTTGCTAAAATAAGTATGGTAAAAACATTGCATATTGTGTACCCATATTGAAAATTTGTCATGCATGGAAACATGAAAACTTTAGTAAAGAAAACTCCAGTGTTTTCTCAAATTTAATTGACCAAAATATCTTTTTTTGTAAAGCTTCTGTAAACATTTTTGAAGACATACTTTTGTTGACTTCAATTTGGATGATGTTGGTGGAATAGCCATTTTCAAAAACTCTAGGTTAGAGGGTGAATTGGCAAATACTTTTTGGAGGGCAAATTGGTCCAATGTCCATAAAAACCTCTAAATCAATAAGTCCACTTCTTGGAATTCCTCTTAAAAACAAAAAATAAAAAACCCATAGGAACATGAGTGCAAAGGCTATCAGTATTATTATATTAATAGCAGCACAAAAAACTAAAAATCACCTAAACTTATTTTAATAGGGAGATGGTAAAAGAGGTTAGGTTATATTCATACTCTCTAGCATACTAGTTATTAGAAAATAATAAGCTATACATCAAACAGAGTGCAAGCTTCAAATTGGCATGAATTTTTGTTGTCTAATGTATCTGTCTTCAGAAAACAGAAAAAGGCTCTGGCACATTATAGCTGTTTAGGAAATGTTTGGTGAATAAATGAAAATGCATTGTGATGAAAATGTATCTGAGACATATTAAGTAAAAAAAAGTAATTTTTAGAATAATTCATATTCAAATTCATGGGCAAGTTCTAATTCATATTCAAAGAAATAAACATAGAGATAAAGAACCAGTTAATACCCTTTACACTGCAACCAGAGGTTACCTTTGAGGTTTGGAATAGGGTTGGTGGGAATTAAGGGGAGAGCTTTGGTGGTACATTCTTTACTTAGTTAGCTATTGCTTGCCTCTTTTAAAACAAATATATATTTACATATTATTTAAAATATCATCATGGGTCTTTTGAAAATAATTTGAAATGATAATCTAAAATAGGATATTTATATTTTGAACAGGTAATAGTAATATTAGCTAAAAACTTGCTGAGTGCTGATCATGAGCTAGTCACTCTTTAGATACTTTACATGTATTAACTCACCTATTCCTGACTCATTTAATCTTACGAGGGAAGTATTGGTACTATTACCATTATACAGGCAAGGACACTAAAGACAAGGCACTTGTCTGAAGCCACATAGCTATCAAATGGGGAATATAGACTAGAAACCCTAGAAATTAGGCTTCAGAATGTACAATATCAATCATCCCATTGAAGCTGTGTTTGAAATTAGGTTGGTGCAAAAGTAATTGTGGGTTTTGCCATTATTTTAATGGCAAAAACTTTTGCACCAACCTAATCAAATCAATATTCTGAGTCAATGAGGAGCTGTTTGGAATAATGAGAAAGAAGAGAAGTACAATAAGTCTATGAAGGTTGATAGCAAATCTCAAAGTCAAGTGCTGAAGTATTTGGATTGTTTTTATATTTAGCAGAGCAATAGGATCATGAGCTCCTTTAAGCTTGCTGATGTTTTTTTGCAAGGAGAATAGAGTAATTAGAAGACAGTAAATAAGGTCATTTCCCCACCCATGCATCTTAGCTAATGTATTGGTAGGGGAAATGGATAGTGGTAAAATATTCCGAAATCCATTATTGGAAACAAAGGTAGCAATATTTCGCAATGGTGGTCATAGTGCTGGTGAATGGAATCATCAAAACTAACTGAATTGTGTATTTTTAATAGTATTAATGGTAACAATAGAGAGATTCAGGAAAGACTGTTTCCTCAGTAAAGCTAAAGTCGTCAGGTGGTCTAGCCAGGTCTGCATCACAGTCCCTGGCATCAGATGTATGTGAACACCTCTGAAGCATTGTTCATTTCTTTGGCTGGGAATTCCCCTGCCCCTTCTTAAACTGGCAGATTCCTACTCATTTTTCAAGGTCAAACTTGGAGTTATCTCTTCTATAGAATCTCCCTTGAGTATCCTCCAAGGAAAAGATAAAATATTCCCTCTTCTGTGTTTCCCTGCCCCTTTAGTCATATTTGTACTATCACACTTATTAGGTTGTCTTATTATCAGCTATCCACATAGGTATCTCCCTGGATAGACTCCATATGTTCTCTGAAATCTAGGGTCTTATTTTATTGTATCCTTGTTTGCCAAAAAACATGTCCAGCAGAATAGGCACTTATGAAATAGTAATTGAATAAATGCATGTATTTTAATTTATTTACTTAATTATAACCCACCTTATTAAAATAATTAAGATGTCTTATAAAGTTAATAATGAGATAAAAAACTTTCTAGCTTAAGTTTATTGAATACTTTATGACGGGCATTCTGTTAAATTACACACACACACAAACACACACACACAGTATCTCATTTCACCATTGGCCCATATAACTTCACCATTTTACAGCTGAATAAACTAAGGCTAAGAGAGGTTAACTTGACCAAACAAGTAATAACTCTCAAAGTTTGGCTTCAACCTCAGGTTTGTTTGACTCCAAAGCTTACGATTTCATTAGGTGAAAATTAGAAGCCGTGAGAAAGATAAGCAAAGGCAATTTAAGTGTAAGAATAAAAAGTCTGCTGATTAGAGAAATGTGATCTCTACCACTTGTCTAGCAAAACAGTATGATGACTCTGGCACACACAGTGTGCTAGTTCAAACCCCCATGACAATCTTTGTAAATAAACCAGGGAATAAACCAACAATGATTGGCTGTAGCAACACTATCTTCTTCCCTGTATTTTAATAACACTGACTTGTTAGACTCCGTCTGTTCAGTTCACAGTTTTGTTTCTTGTACTATCCAGAAGCTTGCCTTTGTTTTGTCAAAAGGTAGAAATAGTGCTAAAATAACTTCAGACATCTTATTTCCAGGTTGCAAAAGTAGAAATTCTAGCTGTAATGCATCAGGAAAAAATAATATACTGTGGCTATTAACCATTAACTTTCAGTCTAGATACATATTCTAGCAGTCGGTCTTCTGAAGCTGATAAATTCCAGACAACTTCGTTTGCATAAATTGTCAGTGATTCTGTAGGAGAAAATATTCCTAAGAAGAGTTGACTGATATAAATTATTTTTAAAGACCAGGGACAGCCAAGACCAGATTGTCTTACCTACTAATATTTTATATTTAGATAGATAATCTATCTGAATCATGAACACGATGAAGAAAAATTCTCTAGAACTTAAAGTTTTTAATCATCTTATAACATATTCTAAGTTATTCAGGGAAGTATTTAGGAGATGACTATTATTAATTTGCTTAGTTGATGACTGGAGCAGCACGGATCCTGCATGATAGAAAGTTTTTATTTAATTACCACAAGGTTGGCTGGAGATGCATCAAGCAATTTGAGGTGGCTCCTCCCCAGATTGGTTGGGAGCAGGATTCATCATTCTCTTATTTACATAAGAATTGATTGTGATTGGCTGATGTTGCATCTGCCTCTCATAAGATGTGCTTTTAAAAAATAACAAAAACTAGGTAATCTGCTTACTGGATAAGATAGTGGCCAAACTAATGCAACAATAAAAATGGGTCCTGGTCATTCTGTCAAGCATTAAATATTTTGCAGGTCTTTCTGCTGAGTTGGAAAAAAAAAAAAAAAAGGAAGTTGGGTTTTATATTAAATTTTGCCCTGGGGCATTATTACTTTGAAAGTAATCCAAATATTTTGCTTATATTGGAAGGGTTCAGTGAGGCATAGTTAACTGTGAATAGAATTCAAAATAATAACTCTGGAAAAGAACTATTCCCTTTGGTCAGAGGCTATTGTGTCAGCGGTTACGCCGAGTCAATCAAAAAGAAGAAAGAGAAAGAGAGAACACCACCTGTGAGAATGGAGCTGTCAAGCTGATTGACTAGATAGCAATATAAAATTTGAAATGTTCTATGTGATAAGGTAAACACACAATTTTTATCTGAGCATTGGCAAAGACTAAAGGCAACAACTTGAAAATCTCATGGAAGTATCATTAAGAAATATAGAAAAGCAAAATTATTTCTGCATACAGTTGAAAACAACAACAAAAATTACCTATTTAATGTCATTGTTTGATACTGCAGAGAGCTTTGAAGAAAAGTATTAAGACCAAATTTCAGAACTGAATGCACGCTTATAGTGGCTTTTTTCTTTTCTACCACTTTGATAAACAAGTGCCTTGTCAAATCCACAAGGTTTGCTTTAGTAGTCAGTTACATTTATGTCAAGTATTTGACTTTTAGGAAAAACATTTTAATAGTGGAGCACTAGAGAACTCTTTTATTCCTGTTGATTTGAATAATAAGACTGAAAACAATAGAAAATGTAAATTATTTAATTTGTGTTTTATTGCAAATTGCTGTTGAATTTCTTGTGTACTGGCTCCAGGTGACTTTTCCGATGCTGTCAAGAAATAAAGCATAAGACACTATGCTGTTCAGTAATAGGGCTGTGCTGGGCAATCACTCACCACAAAGTTCCTTGGATTGTTACTTTACTATAACTTGTGTCTCTTCTTATTCCCCACTTCACATCTTAGCTTGCCATCCATTTTCTTTCTTTTTTTTTATTTGGCCTATATAGTTTTTGATTAACTTATGCTTTGAAAATTTAATAAAAATGGCCCATCTCATCACATTATTCATCATTTTCTCTGCTTCTTGATAGCTTTCATCATTAAGTCAAAAAATGTTTTCTTTCTCATATTCAACGTTCTCATTTAATCATTTTAATCACATATAAAATAATATTCATTTGCCTTGTTCTGTTTTTCTGGTTCACTATGTCCCTTATTTTGAACTCTTTATACAAATTTGCAGTTTTGGTTTCAAGTTCACTGCTATATGTAGAACATACATCTTTTGCCCCCCATTTTTATTTCATCTCTTTCTTTAAAGTGCCACCTGAAAACAGATTTTGCTCTATTTCCGACTTTACACGTTTCTGTCTACATTTCAGTATGTTTATAAAAACATTTTAAAGAGCATTTATATCTCCCCATTTTTCATTTTGTGGTTCAGTATATAATTTACTTTTTAAAGTATTTCTCAAGAAAACCTGCTTGTTATTGTTATATCATTATTCCAGTTGATGTCTATGTGACCACTGAACACGTCAATCTAGTGTTCAACCGTCAACCACATTAGAAAGACGCCAAAAATCAAATCTATAAAATTTATATTCACTGTTGAAAGAATTGTAACTGAACATTTGAAAAGATCTTTTTGGTTGAAAAAAGTTAGGAAATAATATGTTAGCATTTCAAATGCATTTTTTTATTCATCTGTAAAATACTATGTTTTCTCAAATTCATTACTTGTATTTATTTTATTGCAGAACAGTGAGTTCTAAACTGACAATTATTTTAATATCCTGTGAAAACTTATTTGTTGTAACTAGCAATCTTTATTTTAACCCACTGAGCACTGTACTTTATTAAATTTATATTATTCATATATAATTACATTATTTATATAAATAACTATATATAATAATTAAATACTATGTAAACTTATTTCAGTGGTTATTCATCCAATAAAAACGACAGTACTATTTCAAACCTTGTTTGAAAATTGTAGTCTTTATTGGATGAATAAAGGTTAACTTGCAAGAACTGGATTTCATATAGAAAGCCCTGCCAGCTACACTGTTCTTTGGATGCAGTGTGGTGTCTTCAAAGTCCTGGGAACCAGAAAAGCCTGTCTCTGTTAGTGAGCTTTGTAATATTGAACAAAATATTTGTTGTTTCTGGTCTCCATTGCTTATTTTATAAAATGAGAAGATATGATTAAATTACCTTCAAAGCTCTTAATAGCTCTAAAACTTTGATGATCTTACAACTTTATACCCATTTTTAGAGAATCTTGATAAGGCAACATTATCTTTTGGGAAATCCTCAATACGTGTATATGAAAACATGCACAAGGAATTTATGGTAAACGGGAATATAGTGTAAACAAGTAGTTTTATGAAGTGTAGCATGCCATGACTTTTTAGGTTAGTATCTTATATTAGATTGATAAATATAGTTATTTTGTTCTGTGGTTTTTATGCAACAATCCCTGATTCTTTAAACTTTGTAAAGACTTCAAAGTTTATAGTATAAAACTGTGATTACCCAAATGACATTACCAAATCACTGTCTCTGTCTTTGCTCTGAAAACTCACGTTGGCTGCTCTTGATTCGAAATGGACATAAAATTAATTGCCTGATTTTTGATAGGGATTTTCGGAAGCTTAGCAGATTTTATTAGCTAATCCAAACAATCTCTGCACAAGACAATTTGCTGCTTCTTTTCTCCTTCTCCCTGCCCCCTTCACTCTTTGTAGTCTGGATCTGGAACAGCGGATTGGCAGGCGAACACTGGGGCCAGAGAAACTGGTACCTTTCCTTTCACAGAGTCCTTGTTCTTCTTAGCTTGGCTTATATCCTAATAATAAGGAGAAAGTCAGCATTTCACAACCCAAGAGCATGAACTTCCTGCCCTGCTTTGACTCATGCAAAGAACATCTCCAGGCCCAGTGTCCTCTGGTGAGTAGAAGTATCCTTGCAATTTTCATCACATGGCCTGCCCTGCAGCTTCTTCTCCAGTACCATTCCGTGATTACTAAATGCACAGATGTAAAAGAAACCTGCCAATGCCTTGAAGTGAAATCTCAGAACATCATAACATATCACGCTGAAAGCAATGTAATAAAAACAGGTATTCAGGTCTGAGGAAATAAGAGAAATCGAACACCTCAAAGACTAGGACAAGGATCTTTAGTTCAACGCCTCAGCAGTCAGCTTTGGCATATGTGAGAATGCAAAAGAGGGTGGCACACCTTTTGCTTTGAATGTTTCACCAATTGATTCCCCTGGCTGCCTTCCCAGAGTCTATGAGTATCATAGTCCCTTAATGAAGGCTTCATCGCATTCTTTTGAACTTATTCCTGCCAATATCAAAGAAGCACAGCAGAAACAAAAACACTGCTGTGATGTTAGAAATCACAATTGTTAACTTTGAAAAGAAATCTTGGTATGCAGGTTAGAACAATATCCAAGTGGTTCAAGTAGTAGACTGATGAATTCACTGGAAAACTCTCTAAAAAACGAAGTGGACGGGGAAGAATAATACTCTTTGTCTGGGTACCTACTTAGAAAAGTAAAGGAGAATTTAAATATCGTGATACCCTGTTAAATATTTTTAAGCATTTGCTTCTTGCAGGAAACTTTATATAGGAATTGGAATAAAAGATGTAAAATAAGAAGTTAGCATTTTTTATAGCAATTTTTAAATAAAGTTGGAATATATGAAACACATAAAGAAAAAATGTAGTGGTTCTAGCAAGGTTGTGCTATTTCTTGAAAAATATATAAATAGAACAATCTTATTTTTAAGATTTGTAACATCTGTTATCAATACTCTATTTAATATATATGAAAATACTGAATTAAACATGTTTCTGGATTTGAAGGGACCTTAAGGAGGTATTAATAGCTCCTTAGAATACGTTCTTGTTCTAGATTTCTCCCTTTGAGGCTAATTACTGATATTAGTAATAGCTGTCTTTCTAATTTTTAAGAGTTCCTTCAATTTATTTTAGTATATGTAACTAAATTATATGCATCATTTAATGATAAAGCCACTATACCTGATACTATTGTATGGATTATATCTGGTGAAAATTCTCATTTTATATTAATTACCAAATTTACCAATTAGCTGCAGATTTCTAGTTCTGCTGTGGGGTAAGCCAGATATGTGCTCTGTGCCTCAATTTTCCCACCTTTATGTGCTCTAGCAGGTCACCAAAATAACTTTATAATGGTCTCCATGTAATGCCAACATGATCCCAAATAAAGCTTAATATATACACCTTTAGGGTGAATGTATGAGCAGATGGTTAGTCCTCTGCCCTATGCTCTGAATACAACTGCCTTTCTTTAGAAAAATATATTCATTGAGACTTTGCACCATTTAGTGTGTCATTCTAATCGTATACTCCTTGTTATGATCTATTAACTGCTCACATTCTTCACACTAGCCTTGTGCCCCTTAATGATAAGGACCATGCTTCTCTCTCGTTCTTTTATTTCCAGCCCCACTACCAACCCTGACACATTATCGACTCTCAATAAATGCTTTTTAAATACATGAATAAATGAGTGAATGCATACATAGATGCTTGGAATGACCCAGGCCAAACATGCAAATGGAAAACTTGTTTTAGTAGGCTGCTTCTTTTGCTTTCCTTTACATCTGTGTTTATATTAAAATTTACCTCATCATAAAACCAGGGTGCGAATCGCAACACTCAACAAGATTACAGAGATGGATCTATTTTTAAAATAAAGGAGAAAAAACAGGATGGAAAAGCTTTCATAGGTATGTGTAGCACTATTTAGAAAAGAAAATAACTTTGCTATTATTGCAGACTTATTAATGTTTGCAGTTATCCTGATTATTCTAATGCAAACCAAATGGCATTTAATTTGGGAGAAATTGCTCTGGACGTGCAATCTAAAGAGGCGAGAAATGGAACAGACTTTCTTTATGCAGTGTTTGGGATGTGGTTAAATTATTTTAGGATGTTCAACAGTGTAGTGCAAATTCAAATCCTGTGGGCAAAGCTAAACAAGCAATGCTAGGCAGCTTAGCCACTTAATCTTCTGGTGTTCAGTCTGTTGGGTCTGTGCTGTGAAATGGCTCCTGTGGCTTTCATGTGGAAAATGAGAATGTTCTGTAACGGCTGATGTGGGAATAAAGAAGTAAATACAAGGAAACTCTTACAAGCTTTTAATATTAACTGCACTAAGTAAGTGTAACTAACTGCATTAAGTTATTGATTTATCAGGGCTTGACCAAATACTATTTCCCTTTATCCTTTTTGGGGACAAGGACAAAAAGTACAAAAAAGTTAAATGAGCCAGTTGTTAACTGGGTTACTGATGAATGTACTGATTATTCGTCTAGCTGTCGTAGTAGGAGAATGTCTATGGGACCATTTCTGATGGCTTGAAAACTGACTAAGGCTTATTGATCCTGATCATGTAATGATTAAAGTATCAATAAGTATAACTTTTCTAGAAATTTTGTAGCACTCCATCTCCTCAATAAATGAAATTCGATAGGACCATTTGGACTGAAACCACACATTTCAAGGAGTTGCCTCATTACTTTTTATTTTCCCCTTTAAAATATTACTAAGTTACTTTAACCCTGCTTTATAATGATGGAAAAGAAACACAGCCTGTTTTCCATGGCTAAAGGAAATAAACTATTAACTGGTAAATAAACAGTAGATTGGTGTTTAGGGATGGATTTTCACACGATATATTTAGGACGTGCAAAGGACACTTAGATTTCAGTCACATTTGGGTAGGTTCCAGACCTTATGTTAAAACTGACAATGAAAGTAACTTTATTTACTTAGAAGCATGAAGAGTCTTCTTGTGGTCTTCTCTGTAACTGCCAGGCTCAAAGAAGCTGCAGTATCCACTCTCTCAAGTTGGTGATTAGACTTTTAGACCATTTTAAAGGATGCAGAGGGGGTTTCTCTCTAAGTTTCTAGGGCTTTTAAGCACAAATCCCAATTGTGAACTTCAACACACTTGAATCCTGATTACCTTTTCAGTCCCTAATTATCCAGGAATCAGGTTATTGGCAGGAACTGTTAACAACAACAAAAACAGAAAGCAGTGTATATTGTTTGCTGTCTGAAGAATGAATTGACCTTCAGTTCGCAAACACTGCATAAATTATTTGTTGTGTCAGAAACATCCCCAACCTTACGCCCCCCCAAATAACAAGCAAAACACACACACAAAACAGGTTTATCTCTCCAACCCTGCTGTCCTCTTGAGACATAGACATGTTTAGGCTGAGAAAGTCAAGTCTTCTGACCAGCAGATATTTAAGTTACTCGTGATGCATATTTGTGAACCAGGTCTTTGAATGGCTTTCTTTTTCTGGTATTCCATTGCTAGTACAATCCCTTAAAGAAAACAGAATTCCCTGCCATATCGTTGTTTTTTCTATGAACCATACTAAGAGAATTTCCACAACTGGATTTTCTTGATGATAGGGACTGTATCTTATAATTTTCCACATCTTAAAGTTTTGTATGTCCTTTCTAAAATATAGTAGAAGGTCAATAATAACTTACTAGCTGATATAAAATAAATGTACGTTTGAGTGTTTTTATCCACAACTCTGATTATCTTCTTAAAGACAAAGCAAAATGTTAGGTTTCGAGATTGTATTTTGGAAGCCATAACCAGGGATAGAATTTTCTCTCTCAGAGGGAGGTTTATAAAAGAACACAAAAAAGACTTCTTTTTGCCATTTTATTATTATGGAATATTTATATTTTCATCTCAAAATACACGTATTCACACTCATAAAAAACTTGCATTTTGGCGGGGCACGGTGTCTCACTCCTGTAATCTCAGCACTTTGGGAGGCCAAGGGGGGTGGATCACGAGGTCAGGAGATCCAGACCATTCTGGCTAACACGGTGAAACCCTGTCTCTACTAAAAATACAAAAAAATTAGCCAGGCGTGGTGGCACACACCTGTAGTTCCAGCTACTCAGGAGGCTGAGGCAGGAGAATGGCGTGGACCCGGGAAGCGGAGCTTGCAGTGAGAGGAGATCGCACCACTGCACTCTAGCCTGGGCGACAGAGCGACACTCCATCTCAAAAAAGTATGGATAACTGGTGGAAGAGAAGATTCACGTCCCAGGCAAGATAGAGTGTGAAGGTGTGAGATTTCATCATGCTATTCAGAACAGTGTGCACTTTAAAGCTTATCAATAATTTCTGGAATATTTTATTTAAAATTTTTAAATCACAGTTAACCATGGTTAACTAAAACCATGGAAAGTGAAACCATGAATAAGGGGGACTACTGTATGTTTTCAGGCGTAGGTAACTTGTTAATTAGTATCTATGTATATACATATTTATATGCATGTACATTTCAAATGTATTTATATAGTGTGCACAAACACTTATATGTATGCTACAGATTTTAAATTGAGATTATCCATATGAATTTTATAAGTTTTGTTGCGTTTTCCATATTACATTTTCCAAATGGTTATTTGAAATATATAGGAATTTTTTTCTATGCATTTTTGTTCTAGTAAAGTCAGTATATTTTCTAAGTAGTTCTAAATAATTTATCCGTTATTACTGTTGTTATATGTTATTTTATCTTAAAAAGTAACAATTTTGGCTGGGCACAGTGGCTCACGCCTGTAATCCCAGCAGTTTGGGAGGCCTAGGCAGGCAGATCACCTGAGGTCGGGAGTTCGAGACCAGCCTGACCAACATGGAGAAGCCCCATCTCTACTAAAAATATAAAATTAGCTGGGCGTGGTGGTGCATGCCTGTAATCCCAGCTACTTGAGAGGCTGAGGCAGGAGAATCGCTTGAATCTGGGAGGTGGGAGTTGTGGTGAGCCAAGATCACACCATTGCACTACAGCCTGGGCAACAAGAGTGAAACTCCGTCTCAAAAAAAAAGTAAAAATTTTTAGTTTTTCCTTTCTAGTCATTATAAGTCTTATTTCTGTTACCAACCTCATTACAGTGAATAGAGCATTCAGAACATCAGTCTTACTCCTGATTTTAATAGAATTCCTAGAACAATTTGCCATTAGTCAGAGGTTAGGGAAGGTGTTAAAGAAGAATCCTTATGGAAGCAAGTTCTAGGGATGGGGGTTAGCTTTTATCTAATATCATTTTAGCATTGAACTAGGAGTTTGTCCAGATCACAACATGGGCAAGAATTATACCAGAAACATGGATGAGATTGCTTACACTTTAGCTTCCTACTGAAGAAGAAAACAAGCAGTGCAAAGAATGCACATAATATTAAGGGTTTGTGAGAGCTGCAGCTCCTTGATGCCTTCTCAGTTAATCAGAGTGAGAAGATGGCTACACTGAAGGAGTCTAGGAGTAGAAGTTCCCAGTTTGGGCATGAGATGAAGCTAGAACAGGGAGAAAGTGGACATGTAAGCACTCAAAGTCCATTCTATTACCACATGACAAAGATTCTCTATGCACTGCTGTGATATATTTTCAAATTCTGTTTCTTCATATATCATTGTTCTTACTTCGATGTTCAGTATAGTATATCTGGCCACAGCCTAACACAAGAAACTATTAAAGTTCCCATATTTTATTTATTCAAATGTATATAATGTATTATATTAATGTATTGCCTTAAAGCTAAGTGAGCTTTTCATTCTTGATAGAGTCTTTACGTGGTTAGGGTAGATATTGTTTAATTTATAATCCAAATATTTTATAAAAGATTTTGACAACAAAAGCATTTTAATTTTAGGATTTCTCAAATTTTACATATTTGTGTTAAAATTTGGCAGCAAACCTAGGCATTACCATTCAGGACATAGGCATGGGCAAGGACTTCATGCCTAAAACACCAAAAGCAATGGCAACAAAAGCCAAAATTGACAAAAGGGATCTAATTAAACTCAAGAGCTTCTGCACAGCAAAAGAAACTATCGTCAGAGTCAACAGGCAACCTACAAAATGGGAGAAAATTTTCACAAACTACCCATCTGACAAAGGGCTAATATCCAGAATCTACAATGAACTCAAACAAATTTACAAGAAAAAAACAAACAACCCCATCAAAAAGTGGGCGAAGGACGTGAACAGACACTTCTCAAAAGAAGACATTTATGCAGCCAAAAAACACATGAAAAAATGCTCACCATCACTGGCCATCAGAGAAATGCAAATCAAAACCACAATGAGATACCATCTCACACCAGTTAGAATGGCAATCATTAAAAAGTCAGGAAATAACAGATGCTGAAGAGGATGTGGAGAAATAGGAACACTTTTACACTGTTGGTGGGACTGTAAACTAGTTCAACCATTGTGGAAGTCAGTGTGGCGATTCCTCAGGGATCTAGAACTAGAAATACCATTTGACCCAGCCATCCCATTACTGGGTATATACCCAAAGGACTGTAAATCATGCTGCTATAAAGACACACGCACACATATGTTTATTGTGGCACTATTCACAATAGCAAAGACTTGGAACCAACCCAAATGTCCAACAATGATAGACTGGATTAAGAAAATGTGGCACATATACACCATGGAATACTATGCAGCCATAAAAAATGATGAGTTCATGTACTTTGTAGGGACATGGATGAAATTGGAAATCATTATTCTCAGTAAACTATTGCAAGAACAAAAAACCAAACACCGCATATTCTCACTCATAGGTGGGAATTGAACAATGAGAACACATGGACACAGGAAGGGGAACATCACACTCTGGGGACTGTTGTGGGGTGGGGGGAGGGGGGAGGGATAGCATTAGGAGATATACCTAATGCTAAATGACGAGTTAATGGGTGCAGCACACCAGCATGGCACATGTATACATATGTAACTAACCTGCACATTGTGCACATGTACCCTAAAACTTAAAGTACAATAATAATAATAATAATAATAATAAAATTTGGCAGCAATTGGCATTAGGGTTTTTCTAGCTTCTGAAATAAACTTGTATTTTTTTCATCATAGTTGATGCTCTGGAATAGATGGTGGGATATGGGAAATACCTATACCTTAGAAAAACTGTAACTGTATAAACCTAAATACTTTTTGATGATGTTTTCAGTCTCCTCCATGATAATTCATCAGTATAGTTTGCTTTTCTTGAATAAATATTGATTTCCTAGAAAATAACTCTGTTTATTGAAAATTTCAAATATTTAACACATATTTTCAAAAAGTAAATGTATAATTTATAACAAAAACTCCATCTTTGTTGCTATACTTTCTTCTTTATAATTTACTGGGTCATGTTTTATTTTTCTAATTCATTAATTTGTCTTTATATTTGGTATTATTTTTCCTTGCAATTGCTTTTGTTGCTGTTCTGGCTTTCAATTCACATCTGTAATCAAACTTTAAATATTGATTTTAATTACATTGCTTAACTTTTATCAAAATGTCTTACTCTCATTAATTCCTATATAGCTTGTATTTATATTTTTAACTTTAAATTTTTTTGTCAACTTTTATGAGAAAATTTTTTAACTTCTATTTTATTTATTTACTTATGTTTTAATTTCTGCTATATTGACAGACATTATAAAATGGAATCTTTATATTTCTATCTGGTAGAATTTTCCTTCTTGTTTAGCCTGTGACTAATTATTAAAAATAATCCAATTAATTTAAAATAATAATAATTGTTTAAAATATCTTGAAATTAAGATATAATCCCTATAATTCTTAAAGTTGAAAAAACCCATCAACTAAAGTGTTGATCAAATTACCTTTCTGCCCAAAATTCTATCTGTTAAATATTAATTATTATCTTTGTTTACTTTTATTTGCCTAATATCCATATCTTGTCTGCTGCCATGGTAACTATAAATCTGCTGATTATCAATTATAAACAGGAGTTGTACATGCATTTAAGTTTGGACCTTTAGGGGAATTTGTGTGCAAAGAGATAATGTATTGGCTATTTCCCTATCCTTTTATCATTTAAATAATATAGGGCACAGAAATAAACAAAAGCATCAGAAGTTAAAATTATCTGTAATTATCTTTAGTTTGCCTACAGCATCTGTATTCAGAGTGCAGATATAGGGCACTATGTATCATTTAATGTGAAAGGCAACATCTTGGAGTTTTAGAAATTCCTGTAAGAATTTGAAAAAAAAATTTCATGATGACCTGCAAACAAAAAGTAAAACAGAAATGATATATGAGTAAGATATATCGTCATTCTTTGAGAGGGTCAGTTCAGTTTCATAGAAATGCGGCAAGTTGACAGCATTCAACAAAGTGTTTTTTCTTTTCACGTTAAATCATCTCATTTGCCAAATAGATCCCATTAATTAAGTAGAGCAACCACAAGGAGAATAAAACAGTAAATGAAAAATAAAGCACTTTTTAAAGGGTTGTCATGGGCAATCAGCTATTTTTAGTGACTGGTTATACAGTCACAGCTACTACTTAGTCCAGTGATGAGACAGTGAAAACCCAAATTTAGAACATTTACACTGTAGCTCAGTGATGAGACAGTACCTGTCCTACATAATTTTCATATCTTTGTACTCAGACAGGAATTTTCTTTTCTTTTGTTTTCTTTTTTTTAGTTTTTATACTATAGAACAATGGTAAAACTGTTATAAAAATCTCCTGCTGCTACTTCCGAGCTAGCTGTGCTGTAGTTAAAAAAAACCAAAAAACAAAAACCACAACTCACTTTAGAACTGAAAGGCAGGTTTGAGATTTAGTTCTGACACTACTAACAGCTTGACATTGAAAAAGCCATTTAACCTCTAAGTTTCTGTTATGTTACTTGTAATATGAGAAACTTTTGGAAAGAGAGAGAAACTCAAATTTAATGAGACTTTCCTCTTTTCTAGACTCAATATCAGGAGATTCTTAAACACTCTCTTATGTAGTCTACACAGTAATTCAAGTGTTATGTGTGATTAGTTGCAGTTTATAAATTTAGAAACTAATATTTCTGTAAGTTTAGAACTAAGCTATTGATCACACAACTACTAAATATTTGGATCTAAACTGTGGTCTGTCTGACTCTGAAAACATGTGGACATATTGTGTTAAGGAATGAGGAACAAAAAAGAAACTCTAGAAATAGCAGAAATGAAGAAATCCCTGTTTGGCTTCAGCAGCAGACTAAACATAGTGGATAAAATCAGTAAACTTGAAGACAGGTCAAGAGAAAAATTCCACACTGAAACAGAAAGGGATGATAATGATAATAACATAACAATAATATCAACAAGAGACTAGTGTATGAAATATGTGGGATGTATAAAATAATCAAATGTACTTGCATTTGGATTCCCAGAAGGCGGGAAGAGAGAGAGACAATGGGGCAGAAGAAATATTTGAAGACATAACAGGCAATAACTTATTGAACTTAATGAAAACTTCAGCTCACAAACCCCAGAAGTTCACGGAGTCCCAAGAGTGCTAAATACCAAGAAGCAACATTAGCTAGAAAACAATCAAATGACATTTAAGAAGTGTTGGTAGAAATTAAAAAAAAAAAAACTGTTAAACAAGCATTCTATATCCAGTGAAAATACCCTTTTATATTTAAAAACATATTTATATTTTTTACTATTTAAAATATATATTTTTTAATATTTAAAAAATGAAAACATGTGGACATATGGTGTTAGGGCATGAGGAACCAAAAGGAAACTCCAGAAATAGCAGAAATGAAGAAATCACTGTTTGGCTTTAGTAGCGGACTAAACGTAGTGGATAAAATCAGTAAACTTGAAGACAGGTCAAGAGAAAAATTCCACACTGAAACAGAAAGGGATGATAGTTAAAAAAAATTTTTAATATTTAAAGAATATATTTGTTAATGTTTAAAAAATCATTTTTAAAGCATTAAAGCAAAAGAAAACTAATTGCAAATAGGAAAAAAAAATGGAATAAAATTGTTTCTACTTGACCTGTACTTTAAGAGATATTGAAGATAGTTCTTCAGACGGAAGAAAAACATTACCATATGAAACTTTGACTCTTCAAGGCAAGAATGAAGAACAGCAGTAAGGGTGAGTATTTGGGCAAATATTGAAGGCATTTTGTAGTAGATCTATTTACATAAAAAGATGTATTATGATGCTATAGTAGATCTATTGATGCCTCCCCCCAGCTTAATTATTTTTGTGTGTTTGTATCTTAATGGCCCCCAATTAATTATGCCTCCCAGTATTAATTCTCATATGCAGTCCCCTCTCAAATTCACTCAGTGTCACCATGTGACTTTCTTTGGCCAGTTAACAAGCATGACATAAGCAGACACTCAAAAAGAGCTGGCATATAAAGGCTAGTCCTGGAATTCTTCGTGGAGTCCAGCTCCATATTGTTATAATGAGGTTACCTTGAGACAGACCTTGGAGGGGGAGAGACCTTTTTGAGCATTCCAGCTCCAGCCAAGCTCACAACTGAATTCAGCCATTTGACCCAAACCAACATCACAGGGAGTAGAATTGCTTGGTTGAGCACTGTCCAATTCCTGACCAACAGGAGGTAAAGAATCAATAAATCATCATTGTTTTCAGCCGCTAACATTTTTTCTGGAGCAGATACGTATCTATAGAAATGGAATTGTGTGATAAGATTCTTATCTTGCTCATGAAGTAGGATATATTGGTTAAGGTAGACTGTGATAACTTAAAGGTGAACATTTTAATCTTTAAGTAACTATTAAAACTGTAGTAAATGTAGCCCAAAAAAATCAATAGAAGAAATAGAATACTGAATAATTTCCAATTAATTCTAAAGACATCAGGAAAGGATGAATAGACACAGAATAAATGGTATAAAAAGGAAAAGAGAATGCCTGCCAAGATGGCAGGTTTAAATACAAAATATCAACTAATATAATAAAAATAAATTACCTAAACACTCAATTGAAGGCAGAGAATGTCAGATTGAAAAACAGAGCAGGACTTTTCTAAATTTTGTTTATAAGAAATAGATGTAGATGCTAATAAGAGATACATTATTTAAACATGTCAGATAAATGTAATGCAGTAATTTTTTGGAAATTTGTAGTCTGAAATGCCTATTAGAAAAGATAGGCTAACAATTAATATGCTAAGCATCCAACTTAAGAAATTTGAAAAAAAGAAAGGAAGAAGTCTAGAAAATGTAGAAGGAAGAAAATAATAAAATAGAAAACAAAAATACATTCAAGAGGATATAAAATGTAGTTCTTGGAACAACTGAAAAAAACTACAAATCTCTGCAAGATTGATTAAATAGAAAGTGATAGAAGACAAACATAAGCAATATAAGGAATGAAAAGGGGACAAATTAAGTTAAGGCAAACAGTTTCAACAAGGGGGAAATACTGTGAACAACTTATGGAAATTCATTTGACAATCAGGTCAAATAAAAATTTTATAACACATTATAAATTACTAAACTAATTTAATAATACAGAAAACATTGGTGAACTTGTAAGCATTACATAAATTGAACCACTTGTTAAAACCTAACTTCCAAAATAGAACGTATCTATCAGAGATATAAACCTATAGTAACAATTAAGGCAGTATGACACTGGCACAGGGATAGAGAAGGAAATCTACAAAAAAAATAGAGAATCCTCAAATTGAACCCTTAATAAAGCAATACTGAAAGTGACTAGAATCAATGACTGAGCTACAGGGGTAGCTTGCCCAGTATACACTTTGGAAAGACCAAGTTTTAAATCAGACAAGATGGTTTGGAGTTTGCTTAGGTTCACTTTTTTTCTAGTTTCTTCAGTTATAAAATTGGAAAACAAACAAACAAAAAAAGCAATGTGCAGTCTTTTTATATGTATTGAATAAAAGGATTTGAGAAAAAATCGGTACTCAACACATTCTCAAATAAGTAATGTCACTGTTCTCTTCAACTGAGATACCCACATATTAAAGGAAAGGATGTTGGATTAAAGAGAAGGTAAGTAAGAAAAATCAAACAATTCACATTTATTACTGTGTTCTTCCTTTATCTGTGCATTACTTTCTTTGTGTTTTTGACAGTTTCACTGATTTATAAAAATTAAAATTAGCAAAGCAAAATCTAGATTTGATCAGTAAGAATATAACTAGTTTTCTCTCTTTTAAATTTTCCTCCCCTCCCTCCCTCCCTTCCTTCCTTCCTTTGAGAATGATTGCTACAGTTTTCATGAAAAACATGTAGTGAGTCATGATATGAAAGCATGCCTTAGGCAAGGGACAGAGGGACTTTGAGAAGTCTCAGAGTCATTGTACAATCCAAGAAGCTCTTTTATTGCGCACTTCTTTGCGTGTTAAAATATTCCCAGTTGAGAGTTGGGATAATAACTCACAACGATAATTTTAATTAATTATTTTTTTGTTAGAATTTTTAAAAATTATGTCTTTTGTTTTAAAAGCCTCAGGGCATAAACAAATTGTAAAAAAAAAAATTAATTAAATATTCTAAACAACCAACAGTAGCATTAGTAAAATGAAGAGGGGAAATTAAGCTTTCAGGAAAACACTGTACCCAGTGGACAAACTATCTCGTGCATTAAGATCAAGATCAAAAATTGTCAGCTTGCTTAAAATTCAATACTGGACACCTGTGTGTCAGAGAAGCCTATGCAATAATGTTAGATTTCTGAGCTATTCAGCAATTCTTGAAGTTCTGAGAATGCCAAATGCTCACGTGCTACTATTTTGACAGAGTTATAGAGACCCTGAATTAACCTTATAAAGAGATTCCTGTTTCCTCATGACAGGGATAGATTTGACACCTTGTGGCTTACCATTATCTGCCTTGAGAGTGTTCCAGCTCTGTGAACTTTTTCTAACAAGCTGAAGCAGGGAGTTTTCCGAATGCATCCAAATTACATGCAGTAATATTTCTTTTGTGAATAGTAGATATGACATTTCCACCAGGAAATTTAATATGCCATGGTGAGATTAATGAGCAAACATCTAATAAGTTTGTTATTATTATGTTTCCTCTTTGCATTAACAAAATAGAACAGTAGTTTAACAATGTGTTGCCACAATTTTTTTCACATTAATTCATCTTCTCATTTCCATTTCTACTCAGTGTCCTCTCTCAACTCTCACCTAATACACAGAGAATAAAGAAGAAAAGAAAAAAAGGAATTAGCATGTATTTTGTACTTAACATATACCAGGAAATATGCTCTTTTCCTCTTTACTATTTTATTCAATCCTTAAAATAGTTTTATGTGATAGTCCACATACTCTTCTTCATACAAATAAAATAAAAAGTAAAACTCACAAAGGTTATGCCACCCTCCAATGCCACACAGCAAATAAACTGCACAGCGGAGATATGAGTCCCAGGTTGTGAGACTGCAAAAGCTAGGCAAAATATTCAACTGACACTCATTTTGCATTCCCCAGTCACTGTGTGATATCTTGTAATGTCTCAAACAATTAAATCCTATGGATCCTGATTCCAACCTTGAATATCAGAAAACTTCAAGCAAAAAATAATAAATAATTCACACTTCTTGTAGGTCAAGCCAGATTTATCCCCTAGTAGTAAAGCTTTGAGCCTGATAGTATAAGCAGCATCTTCATCTTAAAGACGAGGGTAAAGAGGTATAAAAAGGGTAAGAAACTTACCCAAGGTTACACAGATAGTAAATGTTAGAACTAGACTGGATCTTTTAACGATTATGTTGTATACTGCCTTCATGATGTAAAGCAACAGAGAGATAGTTTAAAAAGTGGCTAAGAACTTCAATTTTCATTTCTGTTCACATTATTCTAATTATATTTTTTCTGATAAGATATATAATACGTTGACATCTAGGCTGGGTGTCTCAGAGTTACCGCAGCCTAATCTTCACACAAAGCATGAGAATGCATCGTATATTTTTCTATACTTAAGATCATGTTTGAAGCTAAAAGGAACTTGCAAATTCAAGTAGGTTAGCTAAAGGAAAAAATAGTACATAAAAAATAACTTAAACTCTCCTGATGACAGAAATATAGTTTTATATTTTAGTTTTTGAAATTGTTTTCGGAATATTATTACCCAAACATATTACCAAACAAATGAAAGTAGTTTTAATCTCTCCTATAATGAAGCAAATACTTAAAAATTATTTTAAAAGTTATTTTTGATCAAACTAATACTTCACACATTAAAAATATGAAAAGGATTATGATTTATCCAGTAGCCCTAATAGCTAATAATAAATATGATTTTTTCTCTTTTATTGATGTACAATTTACTATGGTGAAATTTTAATAAATTTGTTTGTCTCATGCTTCTTTCAGTTAATGTTCTAACACAGGAATTTCTCTGTTTTGTTATTCACTGCTGCATAGCAGATTACCTCAAAACTCAGTGGCTTAAAACAATAAAAAATTGCTCAAAATTTCTGTGAACCAGGAATCCTTAGCTTAGCTGGGTGGTTCTGGCTCAGGGTCTCTCATGAGGTCACATTCAAGGTGTCAGCCAGGACTGCAGTCATTTGGCAACTTCACTGAGACAAGAATCTGCTTTCAAGCTGGCTCACTGACACAGCTGTTGGCAGGAAGCCTCAGGTCCTCACTGGCTATTGGTGAGAGGCCTCACTTCCTCCCTATATGGATCTTTCTGTAGGACTACTCAGATGTCCTCACAGTGGCATGGCAGCTGGCTTTCCTCAGAATGCATTTAAAGGGGACAGAGATGGAAATCATAGTGTCTTTTATTACCTAATCTCAGAAGTCACTTGTCATCATTTCTGTACTATCCTTTCAGTTACATAAGTTGGTCCTATTCACCATGAGAGAGGCTCACACAAGAGTGTGAATATCAGAACGCAGCAGTCACTGTGGCTTACCTCGGCTACCACATTATTATTAACAATTTAAAAATAATTTACTATACTGGTATAAAGGACTGCTTCTGTTTTCCGGGAAATAGCTTTTATAGCCCTGGAGTTGAAAAAAAATGATTGGTAAATACGTGCTATTCACAGGTCAAGGAACACTTGGATCTTTCCAGCAGACCCCACAAGACCTCTGAGAGCCCTTCTCCTATAAGACTTCTGAGACTGTCATTTCACACAACTGGCATCACTACCTGCTATCTTTATTCCTCATTATTTTCTGGGACCATCGCATTAAACTTCAGTGTATTGCCCCCAAGTGACCATTAAAGAGGAGATGAGGCGGGATACATGTCCTTAGAGTCTATTGGGTCTCAACTCATCTCTGGCGACTGCTTAGAGAACAACAGAAAAAAAAAAAAGAAACTTTGCCTTATGCCTCCCTCTTCTCTTCATCTTATCCCCCTCAAAACGAGAGAAACACATTCAAGAAGAGGGAGGCTGTGTGTGAAAGTAAACCAACATCTCTATGTGGGAGTCATTTGGAAGTGTTCAGTGAAAATGATATCCAAATATTATGTATTAATACATATTGGCACTCATTCTAGGAAAGAAAACCACATTCCCATTCTGTTGTTTTAAAATCCTTGATTACTACATCTTGGAAAGTGAGGATATGGGAGGACCAGAGAGAGTTTATAAATATGGCAATACGGAACTAGACCCCCTTAGTCAAAGTCAGTTAGGAAATAGTATGCATTGCATTGCTAATTATAACTATTCAATTAAAACTGTGGACCTGTTAAAGGTACGCAGTTGGAGGCAAGGTTCTACTAAGGGGCAGTGTAGGGACGGAGTCCTGACTCTTAGGGCCTAGGCCTTGGTCATTAAACCTTTGAGTTCCTAAATCATCATTCTAATGATAACTTGATTGCGTTGCATATAAAAACTGCTTTCTTCTTTTTTAACAGAATGCTAACATATGCATGTCCACACTCAGTAAGGCTCCAGAAATGGTTTTCACTCTAGAAATCCAAGTGAGGTTAGCAGACACATGGCAATTGGGAAACTAAAGGCAATGAAACATTGAGCTCAGTTTTGTATTTATTAGATTTTGTGCTTCTGATTTTAATATTTTTTTGCAGTTTTTCAACATCAAACATAAAATGACATTTTCTTGAAACAAATAAATCAATAATTAGTTGGGATCACTAATATAATTCTAAGTGTATGCTAGTCACTGTTCTAATTGCTTTACAGATATCATCTCACTGAATCTGCCCAAAGCCCTATGATTTTTAACCTGTTTTTCTAGATGAAGAAACTAAGACACACATCTATTAAGTTGCCCAAGAGTCACATAGTTGCTAAGGAGTGGAGCTAAAATCCAAAAGATGGGAAAGTCTGGGTTCAGAGGTCATAATCTCAAACTCCCCTGTATGCTGCCTCCCAATTACAGAGAAAGTGAGACAAATCAAATATGTGGAGTTCTTGGGACCTAATTCATGGATGATAGGCAAACTGTTCACAGTGCCCAAATATTAAATGCCTTACTCTGCCATATGTGGAGTGTCAGAAAGATTTCGGAGAAAAATTCGGTATTTTAGGCAAATAGTGATGCATAGGTACATGATGTAATTCTATTAGAGACCAACATCTGTAATGTGGGTACTCTGCTGTCCTCCTGGTCATGCACATAACAGCAGCACAGGGTTTACTTTCATGTGAAAGAGGTCTTAAACCAAAAGTAGGTCATTATTTTTCTGCTGTATCTTTTTGCAAGAGGTCAATAATTTGAGGATGAATGCCTTTTTGTTTTTGTCTCAGCAGCCTAAGGAAATTTCAGGACTAGGCAGTACTTGGATTTGTCTTCCCCCAAACTCTGAACTTGCAAATGAGGGCAAATATACAAATCATTACATTTAAGAGAAGACAGATCTCTTATCAGTGTCAGAAAAAAATTGAAACTAAAAGCTCATAAAAATGCTAATGATCATATCTTTCCCAAATGCTCTGGTTTAATACAAAGTTTCTTTTTGATAACACCACTATATAATGCTCTCCTACCTCTCGCCCATTAATCTCCATTTCTCAGTGTGAACTTGGAGCAAATAACATAAGTCTATAAAAAGATACTCTGAATTCTCTTCCAAATATAATACTTAGAAAATAATGTGATTCTTGGGCAAAGTAGCATGCTTTGCTCATTAGCAATGGACTCAGATGTGGATGCTCCTCTGTCCTAGCTCTTCTCTCACCCCATTACTGCTCTCAAGCGGCAGTGTCTGAGAGCCTGCTGGGCATGTGCTGCACCATGGAGGCCACTCTCTATGCACCCCCATTAGCTTCCATCCTTTGTTTTAAGTAAAATTCCGTTAAATACCAAACACGGAGAACTGTTTTTTCTTTTTTTTTTTTTGAGATGGAGTCTCGCTCTGTCGCCCAGGCTGGAATGCAGTGGCACGATCTTGGCTCACTGCAAGCTCCGCCTCCCGGGCTCACGCCATTCTCCTGCCTCAGCCTCCAGAGTCAGCTGGGACTACAGGCACCCGCCACCACGCCCGGCTAATTTTTTGTATTTTTAGAAGAGACGGGGTTTCACCGTGTTAGCCAGGATGGTCTTGATCTCCTGACCTCGTGATCCGCCCACCTCAGCCTCCCAAAGTGCCAGGATTACAGGCATGAGCCACCACGCCCGGCCAGACAGAACTGTTTTTTCTAATTGTGTGGCTATTGTCACCTCTGTAGTTATAAGCCTGGGTTTGCTTAAGTAAATAAATGGGGCCTGATGCACTGAGGCTACCATATTCGTTGAGAAGATTTCCATTGAAATCTATGACCTCATCATTTACATACAGGCTAGTTCTGCCTCTTGCTTGAGTAAAGTCCATTGATTAAAGTTGAAAAACATAATGGAAAGTAATCAAAGGCACATAACTAATTATGAAGCAATGGTAAGCCGTGAGGTAATTTTTATTGATTCTTAGCAATAAGCCTTTTCCCTAGATAACAGGTATTGTCTTATTCCATGAAATAGAGAAATTCACTAATCCACAATTAGCCTGTTTTTTAGCATAACCTCCCATGGGTGACATCCAATAACCAGAATGACCTGATCTATTTCTAAGCCAGGTGGTAAAATGAAGTACCTGCTTACAAATAACGAAAAGCTCCTATTGAAAGATGTTTGATCTGCTTTTATCCCAGAATTTAAAAAAATTTAAACAATCTGTCAACTACATTTAAAAAAGCTAAGAAAAAATTATGACAGAACAATAATTATACAGCAAATTATGGGATATTTAATTTTAAAATTGGATGTAGAGTTCTATTATATTTGAACTTCATATTTTTGCTTTTGTTAAATTTTTGTTTTGAAAATGGACTTATTGCAAAATAGCATAGCATTAAGAAAATACTGTATCTGGTTTTGCTACTGTTCCAAAAGATCATTTGTGACCTTAATAAAAAAGCAGTTTTACATAAATACATAATTGTCATTTTGTAGACTCTTTTTGTTGTTGTTGTTCTGTTTCTAAAATCGGAAAAACAGCATAGATCAGGGAAGAGTGATTGACTTGTCCTAGTTAAGGCTGGCCTAAATGAAATTTAGTTGATGATTTAAATTTCCAAGTATTAAGACAAATTCAATAAGCTTCTAAAATAAAACCTAGTAGAAACATGGCTTTTGTAACTAGAATTTGGTGGTTGGAATATTAAATATTGTTTTATATAGTCAACACTTGTCATTCTATACACCATCAGATTCTGCTTGTTTTTTGACTGGGTTTGTTACTTCCTTCTTGTCTTTGTGCTGCTGGGTCATATTTTCCCCCATTTTTCATGTTTTTTCCCTAATTTCCTAAAGACTTTCTTCACTTCCTTTCTGCAGTTACACAAAGCAGAGTTTGTTTGCTTGGTCTGTGACTGACTCAGTCTTATATATTGGAAAAACAGCTGTATACACTAAAAATAGAGATAGTACAGGGTTTTTTCTTGGTGCTGTTGTTATCTGAACACTATTATTATGAGCTAAGAATGCATTTGTAATGAACTCAGGGGGCCTCAGTTGAGAAACTTACCTGGATATAGGGTTGGCCAACAGAACAAAACAAAATGACAAACTACCAATTGCATTTAGCAAGTGTCATGTGTTTTTAGAAGTATGATAGAAGATGATAATGTGATGAACAAGAAATACCATACAGAGTATCTAACTTGAGATCAGGCATGAGATGACATCAACTTGTTGGTGCTATGTCATTCCGTGGAAGATAGTGGTACCTAGGTTTCATGATGGTTCCCAATGATCTGGGAATCCTGGTGTTCACACATTGTGTAGTTCCCTCCCATACTGTACTGGGCTAGCCTGTGTGATCGGTACAATATGGTGGAAGTACTTCCGAGATGGGGTTATAAAAGACAACTCAGCTTCCGTTTCAATCCCTCCGTCTCTCTCTCAAATCAACTCCTTTGGAGAAAGCCAGTGGCCATGTGATGAGCAGTGTTATGCAGAGGCCCACAAGTGGGGAACTGAGGCCATGCCTAATGGCCATGTGTGAGAGAGTACGAAAGCAGCTCCTTCAGCCCCAGCAAACCTTCAGATGACTGGAGTTCCCGCTGACATTTTGAGTACAATTTCATGAGAGATCCTGAATCAGACCCACCCTACTTGTACTCCTGGACTCCTAAACCTAAGTTAACTGTGTGAGCTAATAAATGTTTGCTATTTTAAGCTGTTAAATTTGGGGGTAATTTGTTACAAAGCAATAGATAGCTAATATCTTGCATTAGCTGTCTAATACAAGGACTATTGCCAGGGGCTTAGGAAAAGGGTTTAGTTCTCAAGGAGTGGGGCAGGACAGTGTTGTAGGCCACCAACTAAGTGAGCTGCACCAAGGGCAATAATCAGTGAAAAAGAGATACAAAGTCACAGATTTGGCTTCGTATCCTACAAGGGAACCAGCACATAACACTTGCTAAGTTAGTTTCAGTAAACATGTTCATAACTCCTTTAGGTTAACTCAAAACAGTTTAACCAGGAAGATTTATTTTCTCATTTTTACATACAAAGAAAGGCAAGTCTCAGATTCTCAGTAATTTTGAGGTCATGCAGATGTCAAGTGGCAGAGCTAAGAATTCAAACTCAGTTCTGATCAACATTAAAGACCACATTCTGTTTTTTTGTTTTGTTTTGTTTTCGTTTTTGTTTTCTTTTACACAGGCCCTTGCTCTTTTGCCCCAGCTGGAGGACAGTGGCATGATCATAGCTCACTTTAACCTTGAACTCCTGGGCTGAAGCCATCCTCCCACTTCAGCCTCCTGAGTAGCCAGGACTGCAGATGCATACCACCACACCTGGTTAATTTATTTTCATTCTTTAAAGAAATGGAATCTCACTATGTTGCCCAGGCTGGTCTTGAACTCCTGGCCTCAAGTGATCCTTCTACCTCAGCCTCCAAAATACTGGGATTACAGGTGTAGGCCACCATGCCTGGCCAAAGACCACATTCTTAAACTGATATATTTTGTGGCCTCTGATAATTTTTAGTATTTACTGAGCCATAATGTATCCCCATTACTATGCCATCTCTCTTTCTACAGTAAAACAAACAAACAAACAAACAAAAACTTCTCTAACCCTAAAACTACCTGCAAGGTAGGTATTACTTCTGTAAATAAATAAATAAATGGAAAGGGCCTTTTCAAAAGTGCAAATAATAACATGTGAAGTGGAAAGATTTTAAGAATTCATTTCATTCCTCAGTCTCCCCTAAGAATCTCTGAGCCACATATTTATTTTGTTATATCTCCAAATTAAAGACTCTCATGCTGCTATTAACAGATTTATCAGAAGGATAATTTCCTCTTCTATTTATTTATTTGTTTATTTTTGAGATGGAGTTTTTCTCTTGTTTCCCAGTCTGGGGTGCAATGGCATGATCTCGGCTCACTGAAACCTCTGCCTCCTAGGTTCAAGGGATTCTCCTGCCTCTGCCTCTGCCTCCGAAGTAGCTGGGATTACAGGCACGCGCCACCATGCTGGACTAATTTGGCATTTTTAGTAGAGATGGGGTTTCACCATGTTTGTCAGGCTGATCTCAACTCTTGACCTCAGGTGATTCACCAGCCTCGGCTTCCCAAAGCGCTAGGATTACAGGCATGAGCCACCAAGCCCAGCCTTTTCTAAATCATTCACTCTGCTCCTCCTTTCCCTTAGCTTGTTATGGAAAGAGGGCCTGTGTGCCTGCTTTGTAAACATAAATTTGAGAGAAACGGAAAGCAAACTTTTAGATGTATCTGAGACTGTTTAGATAGAAAGCTCTAAAGAAGCCATGCCCTGGCATCAAAGTACAGTATCCGAGCCATATTGTTAACATGAGAAAATTAATTATTAGCTTTGAATTGACAATAAAAATAAGAGAAAGTCTTACACATGAATCCAGTTGATGATTGCTAATGACATTTTATTGTATGACACACTTGCTGTTCAGGTGTGACTGTTTAGTCCTGGAACTTAGAGAGACACAGCCTGTTTTATAAGGAAGGTCATCTTTAGGGGTAGAGATTAAGCATGTCTTCTAGCCCATCAAAAGTTTTTGAAAACTTCACCTCCATTAAAAACAGATATTTGGCAGGGACCTACAAATGTTTAAGTTAAAAGAGATGTGAAATGAAAAAGATGTCCCTGTATTGTATTAACTTTATAAAGGACTGTGTCAGATTCCTCTCAGTGTAGACATATTACTTTGTGATGCAACACACACACACACACACTCACACGCACACACACTTTTCTTATTCCTCTTCTTTTTTCTCTCTTAACTTTAGAAGAAGTTGGCTCTTTTCCCCCAAAGTACACAAAGAAGAGACCCTCACAGATTATCAACACCTGGAATAGATTTTCTCTTGGCTGTGGTCAAATAGGCATCGTTACTCTGACTTGGGAAATGGATCAGACTCTTGTCTTACTTGACTTAAATATTTACTTGGTATTAACCTAGTTTCCTTAATTTCAGTGTTTAAGAATTAGATACTTTGAGTATTGAGATCATTTTTCCTCTAAAGTAAGAGTGACCTTCTATTTTCAAAATGGTCTTCCTTTCTGTAGTAGATAATGGATCCTTGCAGCCTGAAACTCCCAATAACTTCAGAGGCATATGTGATGGAAGCAAAAGTAAATGGTTTGAGAAAGACTTACAGTAATATTCCCACATCCAGGCTTTACTATCATCAGTGTTAACTCTGATTTATGTTTCAGTTTAATTTCCTAAGTTAAAACATTCTTGGCCACTGTCCAGTGAGTCTAACCATCTTACTTTTGATTCTGGTCCCAAGCTCACCCAAAAAAATGCTTTCGATAAGTCAATAGCTATTTACAGTTTGCTTAACCATTAGTACCACTGAAGTTATTAAAATGTAAAGTTGGTTGAGAACTTAATATGCATCCTGGATATCTCAGGGTAACATACTTGGGCCACTCCAGGATAAGAAAACATGCCCCAATTGAGGAAATGGAAAATTAGTCCAAGAAGCGATAGGACCGCCAAGGAGCACGGAACTTCTTCCGAAGACATATTAAGAGACAAGCAGAAATGATGATTATAGCAGCTATGGATGTTGATGGCAATGCTGTCAAAAAGTTACTATTAATGACTCAGGTATAAGTTAATCTTTGATCTCTCAGCTCTCCTCCAATTTTTTTATACCCCTCTCTCTACTCGGAATGAGAGTTTCTCATAAATACTCCGAAGTAGCACTTACCAATAACCTCTGATAAAACTCTACAACCTAGAACTGCTAATTTAAAAAATTTCCAGATTTTACAGCAGTCCTATAACGGGCTTGCTTGGGAACTGGATTCACTCTTTCTCAAATTGGCCAAACTGTTGAGATAGGATTTACAGTTAGCATCATCCACAACACCTTTTTGAAATTTTAGATTTGTCTAATTCTGTCATCTATTGACATGTTTTACACTTTTTAACACTCTTTGTTCATGTCATAATATTATTTGTGTGTGTGTCTGAATCCACTTCAGTAAATTATAAGCTTCTTTGTATGTTATTCATCTTTATATTCTGCATTGTAACCAACAGAGCATTTTATTCTGAAAATATGATAGAGCCCTAAACATGATAGCAGATGTAATCAGCTTTATAAGTGTAAACCAGGAATGATAATTCTATTTGTACTGCATCATTGTAAACATTGTATGTTTTCAATCAAAATAGAAAACTAAAATACAAAACATCTAGGAAAACTAGAGAGGTTTCTTACAGATGCAACATATTTGCCCCAAAGATTTCTGCTGTTTTAGTTATGTTAAGTATATTATTTACAAATAAAGATGATGAAGTTCTGATAGATAGACAGATAGTAGATAGATGACACTTAATAGTACTTAATATGTGTCAAGTCCCATTGTGAGTGCTTTTCAAATATTAATTCTCCTGACAACTCTATGAAGAAGGTACTATGATTATATTCACTTAATAACTGAGGACATGGAAGCACAAATTAACTTACCAAGGTCATGTAAGTTGTAAATGGAGGATACCAGATTTTATCCCAGTGCCCATTATTTGAATCACTATGACATACTGATGGAAAATAAAATAGACATAGAGTACCGGTATTATGTCTCCTGCTCATCAGTTTTTTAGTTTTTAATTTGGAAGCCGGTCATTGTCATTCATCTGCATGAAAAATGCTCATAAGGTAAACTAGAGCCAGCACAGGAAAATATTACTTACCATTTTTTTCTTCTACATAAAAAAATACACATATCCAAAATTTTCTTATTTCTGTGTTGTTATAGGAAACAATTCTGGAGTAGGGTCAAAGGGCAAGGACAGTTGGAAAAAAAGAATTTCTTTTGGTAGGAGACTGACTAAAAGGCTTTGCCACCCCCTGTGCAATATTTTTTTTAACCTATGATTCTTTCTCCACTAGCACCTTAAAATATATCTCTGGTTATTCCTTTAACACTATAAAATCTAGTATTTGGAATATACCTCTTAAGTAAGTAACAAACATCACTTTAAACAATGAAGGCTGAGTAGAATGAATGTCCATTTGGGTGAGCCAATTTTTTCCCACATTTCTGTCTTCCTAGGTAGGTGGCGGGGAGGGAGAGTTACTATTAATGAACTAACAAACAAGAAGATAAATCCTCAGGTAGTTAACTCGGTCTAGTCACGACTAACCCTTAGTAGACAGAGAAAATCTTGCTCATGATTCAAGCTAACTAGATTCTATCGATTTTACTTTTAGTGTCCTCATTGTTTGGAAGGTACAAAAGTTAATTAAGCATTTAGCTCCATTCGTTTGGCTATATTTTTTTATTATGCTCCAGCTGGATAGCACATTGTTTAGTGAATACTTTCTTTGCATCCCTAAATCAATGTGTCTGTTAGACAAAACCCAATGAGGTACCAGCCATTGTCAATGCACTGAAAGGTCACATAAGCATTGAATGAAGTATGGTCCTGGAGAAAGCTGATCCTTTCTGCAGGATGTCACATTAGGAGAGGAGCTTGTAACAGCATATCTCCATTTCATACAGCATCTGGCCTACACCCCAAGCGACCACAGGACGCCATATTTATAGGAAGGATGCCGCTGTATTATCAAGTGATTTAATAACTTCATCTAGAATTTAGGCAGGAAATATCTTCTAATGCAGGAAAAACAAAGGAAGACATTTAAAACTAATTTTCAAACAATTAAATTACATCAAAACACAATATTTAGGCCCACCACTTTAAAAGTAAAATTATTAACTTCTTATTCAAGCAGTGTTTTAGGCACTGGGGATGGAATAGTAAACAATGATTATTAAAAATAAATTCTGCCCACATAACCAGTTTTAAAAGGAATCTAGAATGCAGACTATAAGTATCTAATTTCGTTTCCTATTTTGCTATATATTTAATAGATGAAATGTATTTTAGTGGAGTAGATATTTTATAGGGCTTGTACTGGGTCTGCTATATACATTATTTTATTCTTTTATATACTATTTGTTATGAGTATTGTTATCTTTATTTTTCAGGCAAGAGAACTGGTATCAGTAAGGTTAGGAACCTTTCCATAAGATTGTTGAGACTGATACTTAATACTATGAACCTTAAATGCTACATTTATTTTCGTTATGTTTACACACAGCAATTATATTTCTGCCTAAACATTCCTTTGAATCAAGGCCAAAGTAAAATTTATTTATTTTTATTATATCTTTTCAGGAGTGTTTTTCTAAATAAACTCTGTGCTCAAGATTGCCAACCAAAGTTATGCCTCAAAATTTTGCACTAGAATTTCCTAACCTTCTTTAGCATCACAAATTTACCTATCACATTTCATTTTCAAAGGGAGATTTCCATTCTTATGCAGAACCTCAAAGCACTAGAGAATAGATTTTTGGGCTACAGTGAATAGGAATTTATTCATTATTATTTTGCCATTTAGAAGTCAGAAGTTAAATCTCTATTTTTTTAATACTGTATATATAAATTGCACCATTTCCTGTCATGAAGAAAAAAGAACTGAACTGATTCCTTTGAATTTAGCTCATCTTTTTAGTTTTCTAGGTCCAAAGCTTAGCCTAATAAAGTAGTAATTAACTTTTAGATCAACCTCCTTTGTATCATCCAAAAGGCAGTCATCAAATTTTATTGATTTTTTTTCCTGTATCATTGTTCCAGGACTTTATTTTCAATAAACTTTTTTGGATTCAGAAAGGTGCCAGAATTCCCTTTCTTCTCTATCAGACCTTATTTTTTCTCCAAATGATGTTCAGGAGAATGATAATAATAACTGGCCTCAGTTTCTGAGGACTTGCCAACATTTTTTTGAAGGAATGCGATAGTCTGGACCTACAATCATTTCCACATGTCTTAGCTCCAAAACTGAAGGGAGTAAGTGCCAATCCCAATAGCCTTATCTTAATATTCAGTGAGCCTGGGAGGTTGCAGACAAATTTGCTTTAGTTGCAGGCACTATCATACATCACGGCAATTTCTCAGCCCCTTCATCACTCTCACTCAGAGGTATTGTACTGAGATAGCCAGAACAGTTGTTTCATGCTCTATAATGAGTAGACTCAAAGAAAGCTGTCTTTAACTTTAGAACAATCAAAGTCCAATTCAGAGTTTTTTGGCCCTCAGTTTAGTTGTAGATAAGCTGCTATAACCGTATCATTAATTCTTACAAAGTTTACTCTGTAGGATTCAGTTCTAATAGTTAGAAAAATAAGAATGAACAGCAGTATCTATTTACTTAATCGACAGATGCACCACCATGCACCATCCTGACCTGGCTTCTGTAATAACTTCCATAGTATACTTGTTTGCCTTCCGTGTTCTGACAGCATAGAATATAGTCATCATTCAATTTTCCCTTTCGAGGATGCACATAAGAAAGAGAAAACAACATGGAATAAAATGACATACTTTACAAGGCAAATTTTGTATAGTGCATAATAAATTTTGTTGAGGTCACATTCTGCACTTCTATTAATAATAATAAGATTTGTGATTCTAACTGAGCAGTCATAAACTTAATCTTTCATCTCAGTTCTTAAAAAATCTTGGTGTGTCAAAGTTGGCAAACTCTAGCTTTACTAAAGTGTACTATCTTATATTCTTTTGCTATTTCCTTTCATAGTGACATTACATGCACTGCCAGAACTTCCTGCATTGCAAAATGCTCATCTTTCTATGCATAAGACTATAAAAGGAATTTATTTTGCAGAATATGTTATAAACATATTTGGTAGTTTATATCTGATTTAAATTAGTGCCTTTACATAATTATTAGAACCTAGGATGCATAATTCTCACTTAGCCATATGGAACAAATATATGCCTTTAATGTTATAGACTTGATCAAGGTAGTGTCGCTTGAAATAAATACCCTTGAAAGCTGTTCTGAAGAAGTGAACATCACTGAACATAAAGCAAACATTTTAAGTTCATCTCTAGAGTTGTCTTTCAAGCTCAAAGAAGAAAAGAAACTCACTTGTCCTAAATTGGAAGAATACCTAAAGTGCTATTCTCTGCCTTGGTGAAAAGGGGAAAACACAGTAGATTTCAGGAAGTGAGTGTGGTTTGTGCTCCTCTGGAAGGGGATTCTAGTCTTGCTCCTAATATTGATCATTCCCACCAGATACCTACCCACTCTCTTCTTTTGCCCTGGGTCAAAGCTCTTTGAAAACCTCTTGATTTGGAAAGACACAAGTCATGATGTTATCTATATTTTGAAAGCTTTTTGTGGCAGAAGAGGAAATATTAAAGACAATGAGAGAAGGATTACTTAGGCAGTCTAGGGTGGAAATTGTCAGGAGCATGGCAGTGGCTGTGAGAATGGAAAAGAGTATAAAGGTATAAAGAGATGTAGAATTTGTAGAAACCAGAAAAGTAGACAAAGTTTAAACATCTTAGCAATCAAAGAGATGTATGTTTGCTAGTATCCAAGGAGGTTTCATAGCCCGTGTATTTGGACTAACTCTGGTCTAGCCTTATGACTTGAAGGTTCTGGGACCTCACATTATGAAGTTTACAAGACCATGATATTAATACAAGGAATGATTTAATTATTTTACTTGATAACTATCACAGAAAGCAGATCATCCAATCATATTGATCTGCTCATTTTCTTCACAGGGTATCATTTGACAAAATACTAAGAAAATACCATATAAATAATTAGTTCCTTCCTGCCCTTCTTCCTTCCTTCCTTCATTTCTTCCTTCTTTCCTCCTTCCTTCCTTCCTTCTTGTCCTCATTCATCTCTCTCTCTCTTTTAATGAAAACTAATCATTATAATGATTGGACTGGAAATCTATCTCTCCTATAAACTTTTCAATAAAGCAAAGCCAATAAAGTTTGGGGTTTTTTTCCATTCAGCTCAATGCATTTGTAAGAAAATTCAGATGATTGGATTGACTACACTCAATGACAAAAATTTCAGTTTAAAAATGTGTAATTTGTATGCATTGGCATTCTTTACAGCTGATGAAATTTCAGGAGCTTTTAATGAATTAAAGCCACATTTCCCTGACGAAGTCAGCAAAGTTACTGACTGCTTCAAAAGTAATTGTGTACTGTAGGATGAGAAGACACTTACACAATGGTGTTGTTCTTCAGTCATCAGTATTGTTTCTGCCAAATTCATAGTCTGTATATAAGAGCACGTGGAATGGATTTCTGTGTACCCAAAACAATATAGAAGTATGGCACAGCAGATAGGAAAATGTAATCGAGAATGCTCGTGTTGGTGTATATCAAATCAAACAAGAATTTCAAAACAAGTGGTGCCATGTAGAAAATGAATGTAAACATATTCTCTGAGGAGAACCATACTCTAAAAGAAAAAAAGCAGCTATTCATTGCAATACAAGATATCAAAATATGGTTAATGATCATGAAAGTCAGCCAACTCTGGACTACCTCTGCGCAATTGCCCATAATCTATCCTTGTAATACATTTTTCTATAGGTCAGATTTCTCTTTCAGTTTTTGTTTTTTTTTGTTTTTTTTTGTTTTGATTTTTCCTTTTTAAAAGTTTTTCTGCTATTTTGAATTGTCAGCATTATTTTTTACAATTTTCTGTGCTATGAATTTCATCTTTGCATCATTACCAATACTGAAGGTATAAACCATGTAAGACATAGAGATTTCTGATTCATTTTATGCATTTTTTGCATATTTGGCTCCATGAAAGTATATTACCACCACATTGGCTATGTGTATAAACATTGTGCATGTACATAAAAACATTAAAACTTCTGCAGTAAATGAAAAGATGTCCTGTTTTTACATTTACATTTGGCTTTTTGAACAACTGTATATGCGGTGGTGAACCATCACAGTTTTTGACCGATCTCATCAAAAGATTTCCATTGTCCATTATGATATTTTAGTGACTGCAGTAATAAAGCTGAGTGCACACAACTATAAACCATAATTATATAAATTTACACATTTCCTTTTTGACCTATTTCTTTATGACTACTGTTCATCTGCTCATAACTGTTATACCCATGTGACTGCCATTAGTATATCTGAGCATTTATGTTTCCAAAAATATCTATGTTTTTATTACTTATTTTATTGTGTAAAGTGGCCTATGAAGTGTTCTGTCATATTTTTATGTGTTTTCAAATAAATTCCATTTAAAAAAATGTAAATCAATGTCTCTTAAATACTTTTTAAAATTATTTTTTCCAGAATTATATTCTTGAGATCATGCTCTTTTGGGATTTCAATATTCAGAAATTAAAAATTATGATGTTTGGGATGTATCTTTCAAGATTCTAATTGGCTCCCAACTTACAGTGATCTATCACAAGCAGTGCTAATCCACAAATAGATTGTGTTTTGTTTGCATAGTGTTTAAAATTTTGCATTTGAATTTCCTTAGATAAGGCATATACTGCTAAGGTTGACACAGTCCCTCCTACTTTATGTTATTATATACAAGATTTATTTCACTACTTTTTATTTCCTGCCTTACTCCTGAAAACACTGGAATTTGTGATCATGGGAACAAGAGGACAAGGAAAACACAATTCCTTGAATGACACAACAGTTCAGTTGAGAAACAAAATCTGAAGAAAGTAATTTGGATCCTAACAGGAAAACCAGATAGATATTTTCTAGCAGATCCAAATGAATAGACAAAGATGATGAAAAGCATGTAGTACAACAGGAAAATGAATAAAATGAATAGTAAATATAAGACACTGAGAAAGCTGTTGGGAGGATATTGGTGAAACTTGAGAAAGAAATTTCAGATTTTGAAGGAAGGAGGCATATTCTGAGGGATAAAGAGTGGGTACAATGAGGTAAATAGAAAGAGTGAGTATAGGTAGACCACTTCAAGAATACTCAGGCAGACATGGCCAGAGCTTTTCAATCACACTGAAATTTACAACTATATATCCAACTATCTACTCAGCACTTTTTATGCAAAGTATTTCACTCAAAATATCTCTCTTCTCAGCTAATTGAAACTTCATCTTTCCATATGCACAGACCAAAGTCCTTGGATTCATGCTTGGCTCCTTCCAGCACAATATCTTCAGCATCCAACCACTTCTTAATACTTCTTCTCCTATTGGCATAGTTTGAGCAATGGTCATATTTTACTTAGTACTAAAAACAACTCACTAAGTTGTCTCTCTACCTCTTTCCTTCTTTTCTTTCCTCTGTACATTTACAATGAGACAGCCAAAGAGATTATTTTAAATGCAAAATTAGATCAGGTTATTCCTCTCTTGGCAATTCTCAAATGGCTTAAATTTCACTCCAAGTCAAAGTCAAAGACTTTACAATGGATTACAAAGCCATGATCTACCGTCTTACCCCTTGACCACATCTCCCACTATTCTCCTAGGACCCAGATTTCTTTTATTTTTTTACTTTTATCTTACTCTACTTGGAAAGGTGGAGACAATAACTGGGGAGATCAAAATTTTGGAGA
Source organism: Pongo pygmaeus (assembly GCF_028885625.2). Classification (NCBI taxonomy): domain Eukaryota; kingdom Metazoa; phylum Chordata; class Mammalia; order Primates; family Hominidae; genus Pongo; species Pongo pygmaeus. The sequence continues at coordinate 147,538,954 of NC_072373.2, read as the reverse complement.
AATCAAATGCACAGATGTTGAAGTTATCAAGAATAATACAGATAGTAATAGTGAAGAAGCAGGTGTTCAGCCAAGTACGAGAGTCTCCAGAGAGCAGGGGCAGCAAACAGGGTGCTGATAGACAACAACAATAAAAAATGAGCAAGTTTGATTGATCTTTGGCTTACGTATTAGGATGGGTTCCTGAAACACAGACTTCGGAATGGATAGTTCTGTGCAGGAAATCTACTGAAGTGTGCACTTAAGATGAGCATCTGTGACCGAGAAAAGGAAGCAGGATTGGGCAGAGGGAGGAATGGAATAGCAATCCACGGAAGTCAGAACAAAGGTCTCTACCCGACCCAATCCACTAGGAAACTCTGATACTGAAGTGGCTCCTCAGAGTTGTCTCACCTTGAGGAAAGGGAGTTGGTCCTCTCTGTCCATCATCATTGGCTGTGGTATGGGAAAGGGCATAGTTTTGAATGCTCTTTGGCTGAAGGCAATTCTTAGAGAAGGATTCAGCTGAAAGTCATCACCTATCACTAGTCCTGGCAACTCGGAAAATGATTTCTCCCTGGAATCTAGGTGGTTCATCTAACATCCATTACAGCTTGCTGGAAAAAAAGGCTATTTTTTTTTTTTTTTTTTTTTAGAGATGGGGGCTTACTCTTTTGCCCAGGCTGGAGTGTAATGGCATGATCATAGCTCACTGCAGTACTGCAGCCTCCAACTCTCAGGTTCAAGTAATCCTCCTGGCTTCAGCTAATTAAAAAAAATTATTTATAGGATCTTGCTGTGTTGTCCAGGCTTTTCTCAACTCCTAGTGTCAAGCAATTCTCCAGCCTCAGTCTCCCAAATAGCTGGGATTATGGTTGTGAGTCACTGTATATGCTTGTATTTTTTTTTTTAAAGGAAAAGGAACACTTAGTGTAATAAGTCATTTGGAGAAATGAGGACACTAATTTGCCTTATAAGACATGGAGTAATGCATTAAGGGATTTAAAAAACAACAACAACAAAACCTTCAACATGGCCTGTGTGGGAATCAGGGTCCTCCAAGGACAGCCAGGTATGAATTTTTTTTAAGTATATATAGAACATTTGAAAATAATTTGAGAAAATGCTAGAGTTTTATGAAGAAAGATCTTAATTTATAGAAAGTGGAAATGTGGATTCAAATTATTATATAGTTGGTGAAATATTTGGGGATACTTCTGTACAATCACCACATATTAGCTGAGATTTTGGGCCATACACTTAACCTGCTTGAACCTCAGAATACTCATTGTAAAACTGGGTTAAAGAGAGCTGCCTGATAGTTTTTTGATTGTTTGTTTTTGTTTGCTTTTTAATGTCTTTTTTCTTTCCTATTTCTTTTCTTTTTTTTTCCCCCTTACTGTATGGGAAGATGTAAGAGCAGTATCAATAATAGAAATATTGTTAGTATTGATATATAATAGCTATGACTTTCTTTGATACTTAAATAGTTCTCATAAATTATCATTCATATATAATGTCGTTTTCAATTTCTCTAATCATGATACTGTGTGTCATACTTTTTGCATTGTGATAATTGTTTTATATATCATATTTTTCCCAATATGTTACAAGCTCTTAGGAAACAGGAATTTTTACTTTTCTGTGCTTCTTTATTACCTAATCTGTGCTAATGCTTTCAATCAATTGTTTTACTAATAGCAATTCTTTTACTACCCCTGGGGAAAACTTGGGAAAATTACCTTTTACATTCTCAATTCTTCCCATTTAATGATACCTATTGTGCAGAGTTTCTGTAAAATAATTTTAAATGTCTTGCACGGTATCAGGTACATATTAAATATTATGTGTTTGTTCTCATCTCTTCTATATTCCATTCAATAAATAATTGTTGAGGGTGGAAATGACTATTACTTAATGTCTAATTAGCATCTGAGAGAGCACAGACAATGGGTAAAGAGGGTATGACAAAAGGAGTCTAAAGGAAAAAGCTGCTGTAACATGTCCCCATTTTACTAGATAGAAAGGAGTATATGATAGCAAGACATAGTTAGTTTTGGTGTCATATGATATTTTTCATTATTCCCAAAATCACCATATTTACTATATCCGTGGATGTTTTCCATAATTGAACAATCATTTTATATATAGGAGTATATTTGAAGAAAGCTGCTCTATTGTAGGATAATCATCCAAAGTTTTGTCTCAGAAATAGCTTCCTCTTCACCTGTTCCAAATCATGAAAGCTGTGACAGGTCACTTTGACACAAGCTTTCTGCCTTTGGAACCAAGTGGTGAGAGCAATCCTGTTCCTTCAGTAGGAGAAAGCGAGCATCGCCTGCTGGTGAGGTGGGTTAGCAGCTCTGGTGCTCTAAAGCACACAAGTTCTCTCCAGACAGCAGCTAAAGCAGACTAAAGTGAGAAATCCATTATAATAACCTGCTTTCTGAGGAAAGGGGATTACAGGTAATTTTCTTTTATTCCCTAGTAACAGGGTTTTAATACAGTGCTGAGACAGTAGTTGAAAATCAAATACCTCATTGAATTAAGGTGAAAAACAGACGAATTGTCTCATTCCTTTCTCAAGGCTTTGAAAATGTGGAAGTTAGAGATTTTTTTTTTTTTCTGAGTAAATTTTGAACATCAGGTTTGCTTCCATATCTAGAAAGCACATTTTCCTCCTGGCCTGATTGACTATGAATAATTGTAAATTCTATGACATTCCTGTTAATAGGGTTTTGATAATAGAATGCTTGAAAATGACCAATACTCTGGGAAACACACATGCCAGTGGCCGTATACCTTGCAGTCACAAATTTATCATGTCTATCAGTGAATTCCTTTTTCTGAGATGATGCTGAAGAAATTCAGGAAAACTGTAGCAGAGATGTGGTTTTTGTACTCTTGCCCCTTTTCTGTGCTGGTTTGCCTGCTGATTGGTGACTGTGGCTACAATAAAAAAACTATAGTCTCTCAGACAACTCTCTCCTTGTTGGCCTGTGGTCAATATAGAAAATGTTTGTTTCTAGAATGATAATTAGGTAGCCTCTGCTGTTGGCTCCCACAGATGAACAGCCTACATTTCCTGAAATTCTCTTTAAGCCAACCCCTTGAAACTTATTCAGTATAGACGGGATGGTGTAATAGAAATATTGCTGGACCAGGAGACATATCCAACTTCTCCATATGCAAAGAAAATCACATACCCTTTCTGAGCTTTAACATTTTCATTTTAAAAATTAGAGAACTTAGTTTAGATAACCATGATGGTCCAGATCGTTTCTAAAATTCGGTTACACACACAAACACACGTACTCACACTCACCTTCACTAACAGACAGTAGCTCCTTCAGAGTACGGTTTGTAAGTTCCCAGCACATAGAAGATAATCAATAAATATTTGTTGAGTAACTGAAAGGAATCTGGGCCTATGTATTTTGTTAAATAGCAGACTTTACTAGATACTAAAAGCAACTCGTTTTTTTCCAAGTGTTATTTGTAGGCTTCGGTGTTTTTTGCATAATTTCAGATCTATTGCAAGGTGGAATGTTAACATGTTAAACCCTGAAAATGGGTTTCTAATGGAAAAACCAATTGACCATTAAGTAGAGTGGTGTTAGCGGCATCTCCTCTAATGGTACATTTATAATGAATAGCTGATTAGCACCATGCTGTGATTAAAGAGAGGTGAATAACCTTCTATTTTATCCCCTTCTGAGGACTTGTGCTCGATGCTAAATTGTTTTGAAGCCCAGCTTTGTGTTACTTCTGATTTTGCTGAGCAAGTAGAAACCTAAAATTATGTGGTTTTCATAAGAATTTACTCAGCTCATCTTTCCTAACAATGTCAATGCACAGTGTTTTATTGGGGGATCGCATAACGTAAATATGGAATAAAATCAAATTTTTAAAAGAAAATAGCATAAACTCAAGGTTAAATAGAAAGATCCTCATAGATAAGAAAAATTAATCAAGGGCAAATAATATCATCTACTTGTAGAGGACAGTGAACATCTAACACAACAGAAGTGAAAATTCTGATCACACTGTAGAACAACAGGGGAGAAAACATTAACATCATAGTTGGGCAAAAAAGCATGTGGGATTTTGCAGGAATATGTCTCTGTCACTGGTGAAAGTTAAATTAACTGGGTAAAAGCTTCTGAGTACAGAATTTCTCTCTATGAGTTTTGAAGGGACAAAAATGAGGAGAAAGAGTGTTGTCTCAAATGTGTGGGCAGACTTTATTTCTGCTTGTGAATTCCAGCATAAATCAAAAAGCCAGTAGAAACTGATTGAAGTGGAACTAAAGCCAGATGGTGACACACAGGAGGGAAGGGTCCTCAGCTGGCACTCACTACTGCCCAACCATGCCATGATGACAACGCAGGGAGTTGTTGGAAGAGGAGATACTATTTTTCTCCCTGTCAAATGCAATTTCAATCATGGCTGACTTAAGGCATATTACAGTTTAGTGGAATTTCCAATGTATTATTTATATGGATTTGTAAATTACATTTGTTTGCTTATAATACATAAAGGCAGTATTAAAATTTCACTAAACTTGTCTCTCATATGAGATAATACATATTATTACTAATATTTACCCCCATCATTTTCCTTAATCACCAGAGACAGAATAACAGCTGGGGATTGTCTTCAATCTGCTAAATAGGATATCAAATACAAATGCACAATCTTCAGAATTATTTCATCGGCTTCTAAAACAAGAATATAAACATGAGTTATCATCTGTCACAATAGCTTTAAGTGATGAAGCCCTTGCAACTGATCAAAATTAAACTATTCAGCAAAATTATAATAAAGGAGAGTATATGATAAAAAGATCCCTGTGCATCCTGAATATTTCACAGCTATAATGAAATTTTCCTGGGGGTAATACAGTACATTTCATGATGTCACCGAGGTTCTCTAGTATCTATATCCCTGGGGCTAGAAATTAGGCCTGAAACTAGTAGAACTGTTGAAGTTTCAGTGGCAGAAATTCACTAGCAACACAGATATAAAGTCTATGGACATATTTATCTTCTTAGAAATAGTTAATAGCGTGCCAAGTAGGTGGTCTTCAATCAATGATGCCTTCTTTATGCAAAAAAGAAAACAAATACAAATATATATAGGATAGAGGAGGCAGGGAGCCAATGAAGCATTAAAGTTTAAATGCATGCATCACTTTTCCTTTACTGCTTAAATGACAGATCCTTGTGTTATTGTATGGTGAAACATCTACCCACTGAGGAGAGTTGGGAACACATCAATGTTTCCATGGCTAGCAAGTGAAGTATCGTCAATACTTAAAATACAGAATACAAAGCTGAGCATTTGACAGGCTCTTCTTGATTCCAAGGAATAAAGCCAATGGCTAAATCTTCCACCAATAAATTGCAAAAGTACCTGCGGGAGTAACAGCACCATGAACCACCCATACTTCCATGCCTCTCAAGAAATCAGCTAGGTTTTATCATGCCTAAAATGCATTTCTAGAATTAGAATGAGCATTCAGGACACTATACAGGACTCAACAAAATTACCTTGCTGGTAACCTCTCTGCCAGTTTCAGTGATTCTCTACAATAGTTTCATCATGTGTTGCAAGAATATTCTTTTTCTACCATCCTTGATTCAACTATATTCCATCGGAATTTGATGATTAGTGCATTTACCAATATTTATTGAGTACTCTTTCCTATGAACTGAGGATTCTTAAAAGCAAGACAGACATAGCGCCTACCCTTATGAAGCTCAGAGTCCAGGGGGAAGAAAAGTATTAAATACAATTCACAGTTAAGATAATGCTACAAGTCAATTTGTAATTGCAAAAATATGAAAACAGCCTAAATGCCCATCCACCAATGAGTGGATAAAGAAAATATGGTAAATATACACCATGAAATACAACTTGGCCATAAAAAAGAAAGAAAGAATGACATTCGCAGCAACCTAGATGGAGTAGGAGACCATTATTCTATGTGAGGTAACTCAGAAATAGAAAATCAAATATCATATGTCCTCACTTGTAAATGGACCAAAGCTATGAAGATGCAAAGGCATAAGAATGATATAGTGGACTTTGGGCACTCAAGGGGAATGGTGGGAGGGGGGTGAGGGATAAAAGACTACACACTGGGTACAATGTACACTGCTCAGGTGACAGTGCACCAAAGTCTCGGAAATTACCACTAAAGAACTTATCCATGTAACCAAAAACCACCTGTTCCCCAAAAACTATTAAAATAAAATAAAATAAGTGCATGAAAAAGGATAATGCTACAAGAGAAAAGTATAGACCGTTATAAGAGCAAGTAACAGGTGCTTTTTACCTTGTGTTTCCTACTTAATTCTACTTATTTATGCTTCCTACTGTCTCATGGGTCCTGCTTACACTCATCTCTCAGTGGCCCCTACTTTAGATGCTACCTATTAACCATGACTCATTATTCTGTCACAGAGGAATTGATTGATTGATTTGGTCACTAGCAACTTAGAGCATCTGCTTTGGGAAGAGCAAATATTGCCAGGATGTCTAAAGAATCACTGAAAAAATATAAGATTTCTGGCTCTGCAAAAGTCATTCATTCATTTGTGTTTAGGGTAAAGGTGATATATATTTAAAACATGTGTATCTATTTATAAAGAACTCCCTGGAAGGAGTATAGGTGCAGCAGGGATTTTGAGTCTTCCATTTGAAACACATAGGTATCTCACATGACTTAACCAATACTGGCATACAAACATCTTGTTCATCTTATAATAGTTTCCTATCTTGAGAAAATTCCCTTACAGACTACAAGAGTCCATTTAGTACACAAAAATCACATACAATTTGAAGAGGAAAGTATAATTTGAACAGGAAAGTATAATATTAAGAAGTATTAGATTGGTAAAAGAGGATTCAGTTCTAAAAAGGAATGGAGAACTCTAAAGGATGTAGGCATAACAGAGTTAGAAAACATCACTATCTTTCGAGCTGAGGGAAAGAACCCAAGGAAAGATCTAACATGCTAGTGAGCTCCTCCCACCTTCCATCACAGAGCTGAGCTTCAGACTCTGATAGAGAGATGTGGCTGAGGTCCCCTTGGGTGGCAGAGAAGTTCACTGAGATGCAGGTAAAACTCACTAGGAATCCATTTAATGTGGTAGCCATGAAAGCCACTGAGAAATTGTTTGCCCTGATGTTAGGAAACAGCCTGCTGTAATGCTGTAGTGCTGGGAAGTTTCACTGGAAGCAGCTAGAGGATAGTAGTGAAACTCACTAGGAAGCCACACTGGGGTGTCCCTCTAGAATGTTTAGCACCACTGGGCAGCTGGCAAAGGAAAAAGGTGGCAGGATCCAGTTCCAGCATCATAAAGCATGGAAAAAGGGGGTAGATTTGAAGTTGAGAGATATTTAAATTGATAATGGGCATATACTCGTATTTAGAGTTGAAATTTTAGCTTTTTTGTTACCATGGTTTTCAATTATCCTTATGACCGGTGATTCTCTTATGAAAATCAGTCGTTATATTTATGCTTACATCTAGAAGGTGTTTATTGCAAAATTATTTATTCAAACTAATAATATCTAATACAACTCCATCTGAGAAAACATAATGATGAATTCAACTATTTTATAACATGCTTGTTCACATATGAATTTATTAGATGTATACACCCTAGGAAACATTTATTAGTTCAATTTAATGGAATAGTTATTCACTACCTATTACGTACAAATCTCTTTAAAAAGATGCAAAGATTTAAAGATGATACTGTCCTCCTGATTGTATAAGATAAATTCATACAAAAATAACTATCACAGTCCAAAGTTTTACATTATTTTATTCAGTCATGATATGGTTTGGCTGTGTCTCCACCAAAATCTCAACTTGAATTGTATCTTCCAGAATTCCCACGTGTTGTGGGAGGGACCCAGAGGGAAGTAATTGAATCATGGGGGCCGGTCTTTCCCATGCTATTCTCGTGATAGTGAATAAGTCTCATGAGATTTGATGGGTTTATCACGGGTTTCCGATTTTGCTTCTTCCTCATTTTTCTCTTGCTGCCACCATGTGAGAAGTGCCTTTCAACTCCTGCCATGATTCTGAGGCCTCCCCAGCCATGTGGAACTATAAGTCCAATTAAACCTCTTTTTGTTCCCAGTTTTGGCTATGTCTTTATCAGCAGCATGAAAACAAACTAATACAAGTCATTTGACACACATTGTTTGGTCGCCGACCATGAGCATGTAATTGAGTATAGTAACAAAATATAAAGGCATTAGGGAGTTCCCTGGAGGTCTCAGAGATTGTTTATAAAATTTGGGATTTGAATTATGCTTTGAAGTATGAAATTATTCTTCAGTAGCTAAATTTGAAGGATAAAAAATGAGCAGGCAACGTAGAGATAGCCACTTGAGCAAAGTAGAGTGTAGAAATTGTTTCATTTATTATATTCAAATCATAATTTAGCTTTGATATCTGTTTACATATTTATTAAAAATTGGGACAAACCCTTGCTATATTGCCCAGGCTGGAGTGCAGCGGCTATTCACAGGCACATAGCTCACTGCAGCCTCAAACTCCTGGCCTCAAGGGATCCTCCTGCTTCAGCTTCCTGAGTAGCTGGGACTCCAGGTACCTGCCACTGTGCCCAGCTGTATCTTTTATCTAAATATTAATAGGTTCCCTTCCCTCTTCTCTCTACCTTACAGTTTTCATACACACTATACGTAAATTAATCTTTGCACAACAAAGGCTAGATTGTATCTTTATTGCTCGCCATCTCAATGCCTTCAAATCCCTGCATGCTGAAAAGAATAAATGCCTCCTGGTTTTCAAGGCCCTCCGTGGTGAAGCCTCAAACTCACTTTTCAACTTGTTCTTCCACAACTCTCCAATGCTCAACTCAACTAATTTACCTTAAGTGTCATTGTTCAAATGCACTTCAGCTGGAATTCTCCTTGCAACTCTATCCAAACCAGTCCTAAAAGTTAAGATTTCCATAACGATAGCCTTTATTTCCCAGTGGGTGAAGCTTCTTTTCTGTACCTCGATGTGAGGAGAAGGGTTCTCAAGATCAATGACAGGCCTGACTTGTTATTGCAACTCAAAGATAGCAGTGAGGGTTATGAAAAAGCTGCAGGGCTACCAAATATGAGATGACTGATGTCAAAGTACCTATCACTAGAAAGGATCAAATATTATATCAGAAGAATGTAATACCTACTCAGAAAGAAGATGGATCCCAAACCCCCAAATCAAACAGGCCAAAAATAAAATATTTTTTCTTGGATAAGAGAAATAGCTTGTGCATTCTAATATTTTTCTCAGACTTGTTCTAGAAATAAATGGCTATCCACTTCATGTCAACTTCAAAGGTCAGTGACATGCCTCACCATATCCTGGGTTTTCTTATAAAACTTCAGTAGGGAGAGAGAAAGCCAGAAGCAGATTTACTATCTATTTACAGTTGTCTGATTATTTATACTTCTTCATTCTTCCAGGGCTTCAATGAATATTAAATTTGCAGTTGGCATCTATGATTGCACTTCAGGTGCTATAAATCGAAGACCAAAAGATATCATACTTTTAGTTTTTTAATGATCAAATGTTGGCAGTCCTGGGGTCTTTAAGAAGGGTTTTTGCTATCCATGTTTTTTGTCTTCCATGTGAAAAGCTTATTATGAATGTGGAAATACAAGTTAGATTCCAGACGTGTGTGCAAACAGCATTGGAATAGAATAAAATAGTATGAAAGACCATGATCCCTCTCTAATTTCACAATTTATTTTTCAGAGTTGCCTGTCAATCTTGACACATCACTGAAATTTAGCAATGAAGGAAGCTAGATTCCTTGTGCTGGAAACCACTTCTTTTGAAATACACACTTCTGTGTCATAGCAGATATCATGGCTCTGTGGTCTCTGATGACTTCTTGTGGATGAAGCACACTATATACTTCTCACTTTCTTTTATTTCTAGAGAGTTGGATTTATTAAAGTGTAGCTGATTTTTTCTTATAATGTGTCAAACTGGCATTTTATTGATGTAGGTAGTGGTGTAATACTATAATACTTTTAATATAATTTTATATTATAGCAGGATTTGGAAAGAGAGTCCCTAGCTTCACTTCGTCTTCTTCCTCTCTCCTCTTTCTCCTCTTTCTCCTTCTTCTTCTCACATCTTTTTAAATGAACAATTTAACATAGATTCACTTCCTTTGATACATAATAAACAAAATTTACCAATCAAATAAACTTTCTGAACTTTTTGCTGAATAACCCCTGTACCTTTTAAATTCCAGTTGCAGAAACCCTAACAAGTCATTTGAAACAAAATAGAACAACTTCCCAAATCACAAGCAAATGAAAAGATAGCATGTTTATTTTTATTCTTGTGGGATAATCATTCTCATCCTTAATTTTACTTATTAGGACTTATTAAAACCTAAGAACATTATAGTATGTAAATTATACGTTAATATCAATTACAGTGGATAATCCTTTCCTTGATTATTGGAAATATTTATTTTTCTAAACCTACCAGAATCTTAATCTTGTCCATGTTAAAAGGCAGTCATTAAATTATTTAAGCTCAACTGGAGAAAGCTTTAGGTTTACAGTGTCATGGAAAATTTTCAACACCAACTCTACACTACCAAAGAATGGAATGTTTCAAAGTACTAACAGTTAACTGCTTAACAATCAACTTAAAAGATCTGGCTTTAAAAGTACATGCACAGACATTTATTGTCTACAAGACTGGCATCACACAAGTGAGACTGGCTTTTTATACTTTTGCTTTTCACTCAGGGCACCTTTGACTAGGAGGACCATTTATCACGGTCACCATTGTCTGGCACTTTAGAGATCTCACTACCAACAGGAGCAGCAGGAGACTCCGGTTTAGAAGAAGAAACGGTTCCAAAATCATTTTTAAAGAATCTGAACCATTTAAAATTCTTTGTATTTTGACTTGTTCTATATTAGTAACAATGTCGGTAGCACTATTGTCAATGTGCTCTGAATACATACTTATTAAGGGGCAGCCAAGATATTAGAAACTGTATAACTCTTAAGGTTGGCCTCTTTTTTGTTCTTTTGCCAAAGGGCTCTGACTGAAAGGCAAGGGGATGGCTTTAGTTGTGCTGGTCTCCATAGCCTCTAAAATCGATGGGCTAGCTGAGTCCAGGGAAAGAGCTAGGGAAAACAGTCTTGTACCAGTAAAGGTACTTGGTCTCTCCATAGCCCTGTAATTATCAAACCTTAAGTTTCAGCAGGAAATTTTAATAAGTGATAACTTTTCAAGGGCATTTTAAATCACACAATTTATTTCTAAAGATGAGTCAATATAGTTGTCAGGACAAAACTACTCTCCAGCCAAAATATTGGCTATGTCTTTCACAGGTTTTGGTAGCTGTTTTTCTGATACTCTTTCATCTCTCTGATAAATTAGGCTGAGAATAAAGGATGAGGCTATTATATCATGATGCTTTATTGCTTGAATTCCACAGGATGATTTTTTCCTCTTATAAAACAGAGCAGTGAGCATAATTAGAGGATTTATTCAAAATTCTCAGGTAGGATAATTAACCCTGAGATGCTCCGAGGTCTAAGAGATACAGACTGGATTGGGGGTCGGAGGGCCTCGTCCTCTTCCCAGTGTTGTCTGACCTGCCACAAAAGCTGAGAGAGTTGGATTGCTTCACCTGCAGGACCAAGATTGGAAGTTTTTAAAATCTATGTCCGTTGTATTATTACTCAGCCTCTTGCTTTTCTTGGGTTCTGCATAGATTTGACTTAATGTTGGGTAAAGGAGATTGGTAACATATTCCATACTCCTTTTAGCAAACATACCACTGAGAGTAACTGCACTTGACACACAACCCTGTGGAAGGAGTCATCTTATGAGAGCTGTGTCTCTCTATTATATACCCTTGCTAGAACTTGTACTTCTCATTCAAAGCACTTCCCACAAGTGTCAAATAAAAGCATGCACAGTTATCTATTTAGAGTCTGTTTTCCCAACCAGACTCTGCATTCTAAGATGCAAGGAATTATATCAGTCTTACTCTCCACTGTGCTTAGCACATTGTCAAACATGTAATATGAGGACTTATTAAGTAATAGTTCTATTAATAAATAATAAATTTCAACTAAAATACTTCAGAATCCCAATGGCCCTAACTTTGGTACTTTGAAAAAGCAGGAAAATATAAATGGAGTAGGAGAAGGAAATGTTGGGCATTCTTTTATTTTAATTCACCAGAAAAGCCCACATTAAGTTAATACTAAAGTCATTTTATAAACTTCTGTTTGTAACTAATCAAAATATTCAGATATTTTTGATAATGATACTAACTTATATTTTAAGATAGTCAATCTAATTCTTAATGTTGTGGTGATATGCAACAGCATTCTATGAACCAACCCTTTTACCATCATCAAGAAGGAGATGCATGGATAGAGAACGACTTATATGATAAAGAAGGCACTTTTTAGAAATCTACAACACTTGAGACAGAGCAATATGGATTCAAGTCCTGACTAACTCATTTTAACTCATTTTAGGCAAGTTACTTAAATTTTTATACCCATAAAATGTGGATAATAGAGCTGATCAATAGGATTATTGTAAGGGTAAGGATAACTTTAGATAATATATGCAAAGCATCTATTATGGTGCTTGGTGCATAGCTGGCACCTCATGCATATTAATGGAAATTTTATCATCATTATAATAGTACTTTTTAATCATAATTTGAGTATCTCAAGTTCACAAAAATAGGTTCTCCATTGAGTCATCTAGAACTTATTTTCTGTGAACAACAAAGTTTGTGTAATCTCAATGCCCTCTTTGAAGTTTCCTTCCATCTGTTTCTGAATCGAGGCTATTTCTGAAGATCATAGCTTCCACTGCTCTCACATGGAAACACTGGCTCCCACACACCACACATCATGAAGCCTGGAGATGCCCTCCTTGATTTTCAGTCAGCTGTCAGCAGATTTTCTCACTCCCTGTCAATTACCACAGTGCCAAAGAGGTGCCTGCCATAAAACTATACTACCCACGACCCCTCCTTGTGCACTACCTCACCATTACTCCCCCTCATCATTGAATGTTCTGGAAATTGACCCACTGTTTTCCCTGTAGAGACTCTTGGCATCATTCATGGCAATTTTTAGAACCACATAGATGGTTTGTCTGATGCTGACTTCAGTTCTTTGACCATAGCACCAATCTTGTCCTCTACCCATCTTCAGACACCCAGTCCTGTGACAGGACTTACGTTTTGCCATCACCAATAACTGCCTCTCTTCCAAATGCCCAGATTCAAGCATTCTATATTTTGACTACTATCTATAGTTTTCCAAGCTTACTTTCTGTAACTGTAGTAATTCTTCAGCCACTCATGAGCTCCAATCTATTGGCTCCCTCCACTTTCTCATGCTCTATAATTTCTGTCCACATCCTTATCACTCCTACTTATTAGGTTTGCTCCCGTGGTCCTTCATTGAAATCATTAAAATGTTTCTCTTGCAGATGTTTTTATAACTCTAATACACTTTTCCACTCTTTGTTCATATCAGATGGTCAAAGTAATAAAACATTTTTGTTTTAATCTGAAAATAGCAGTGAATAGAGAATTACATTTTGCTATCACTAAATCTGTTACTTGTCTTAATGTAATCTTAATCACTAAATCTGTTACTTGTCTTAATGTAACCTTATTCTCTATATTATTTCCCCTCTCCCAGTAAATAATTACTGTTTTGTAGAAAGCTAACCCCCTCAACTTGGTCTCCATCCCCTTATCTCTTACTTAAAGAATTTGCTCGTGCAATTAGTTCTTCTATCCCCTTTGCCATCAATTCGTGCCCCACACCGTCCACTATTGGATCATTTCCAATAGAATAAAAATGTAACAGACTAATTAAAAATCCCCCTACCTCCAGCTCCCGTCACTCTTCTCAGTAGCCTTTTGCAACAAAACTCCTTGAGTGATTGGTTTATGCTCACTATATGTTCACCTCTTAATTCCCTCATTAATGTCTTATCAGAATTTTGTCACCACCATACTATTGAAGCTGCTCTTAATAAGGTCACCAGCAAATCTGTAGTGTGCAAAATATAAGATCCATTCTATATCTTTATCACATTCACACCCACAACAGCGATGGACACAAATGATTACTCTTTTGTTCTTGACTAGTTATTCCCTGTTAACTTGACTCCTAAGACACCAACTTCTTTGGTTTTCCTCCTATTTCATTGACTATACAAAACCTTTCCTCCCTACCTCTCCTTTTTCTCCCTTGAAATATTGTCAGCCCAAGGTTCTTTCTCTTCTCTGTTTATGAACACATCTGAAGGCAATCTCATCAACTTCTGTGGCTTTAAACATAGTATAATTTTATCCCAACTCTCAAATCTTTATCACCATACTTGAATCTAATATGTAAAAATTCTTTCTCATTATATATCAACAAAATTCTGATTACTACTCACTATCAGGCCCAAATCTGACCCTCCTAGTTCCTCCCTATCTCAATTAACAGCACAGCCACACATTCGTTGCTCAGGCAAAAACATTAAGCAGTTTCTTTATCTCTCACTTTCCTCAATACCCCCTTTTCATTCAACCAGCAAATTTCATGGGCCTTATTATCTAAATACATCAAAATTTGATCTTCTTCTCACCATCTATACTGCCAAAGGCCTAGTGCAAGCAACAGTTATCTCTGGCCTGAGATGATTATTAATCTGATATATTACATAATTATTAGACAGATATATTAGTTTTCTAATTGTTCTCTCTAGTTTATTTATAACTCCCATAGTATATTCTCCACAAAGCTGTTAAAGATATATTTAAAAAGAAAAAATATATGATGATAGTATTCTCCAAGATTTAATCACTGTCACTCACTATCAAGCCAAAACCCTAGGAAGGCTTCTCTTCACATTGTGAATAACATAAGAAGTCTTCAGTTTTCATTGTAAAAGCCTTACACTTAATGGTTATTGATGCTTTTTCACTCACTCGTTCACTCCACTCTAACCACCTGAGTACTGTTGATGCTTCTCAATGAAACAAAGTCAACCCTACCCCAATCTTGACAGTGGCTGCTCTGACCAATGGGAAATGCCCTTTGTTACATCCTCATGTGATTTGCTCCTTCCCATCTTCTCAGTCACTGTTCAAATGTCATCTCCCTAGGAAGGAATTTCATGATGGGTGTATTTAAAATATCTCCTCTCTTCACGAACAATCCCTTTATTATCTGCTTTATTACTCAACATTGTCAAATTATATATGCATA
This sequence comes from Pongo pygmaeus, assembly GCF_028885625.2. NCBI lineage: Eukaryota > Metazoa > Chordata > Mammalia > Primates > Hominidae > Pongo > Pongo pygmaeus. Next base: position 147,523,654 of record NC_072373.2, on the reverse strand, counting down.
GACATCCACATGCACCACACATACAGGTTTGTTTATTGATTTCTTCCAATAGAATTTTTTTAGTTTGTTGAGATGGGGTCCCACTGTGTTTCCTAGGCTGGTCTTCAACCCCTGGGCTCAAGTGATCCTCTTGCCTTGGCATCCCAAAGCGCTGAGATTATAGGCGTGAACCACTGTACCAGGCCCCAAAATAATTTAAGATTTGTGAAGGAGATTAGTTTTGTTCAATGCTATAATTTCATGGCATGGGACAGTGCTTGCCCAAAACAAAAATGAGGATGCAGAGTAAAAATTGTGAATAAATATATAGAGAAACTACCTTATTCTCTTTGAAGGTGTTTTGTTTTGTTTGTTTAGTTTTGAGAGGGATAGGAATATAATCTCATCTAGTCAGCACGCTGTGCTTCCTGCCATGGCAACCCCAGAAATATCTGCTTTTAAATATGATCTTAAGAGCTTCATAATAACTGACTATTTTAATACCTAAGGAAGCTAAAAATATGCTCTATCAGGGAGGCAGCAACAACAACAAAGGAATAATTTGAGTTCAACAATTCCATTTGTATTCGATTCTATTGCCTTTGTCTAGTCTCCTTGGACTGGTACGAGGGCAGCCCTTAGGAGTTGAATCACTGCCCAATTTGCCTGAGCCCCAACTTCACTTGGGAAAAGTTTCTTGGCCAATTAAAAACTCAATAAATATTAAGCCCCTACTATATGTTAAATACTTCTGAAGACAATAAAAAAATGCCAGTGAACGAAATGAACTCCAGTATTTCCAGCCTTCATTCAGTTAACACTCTATTGGGGAAGACATTCATTATCAAGAAATTGTAGGTGTGATGGCCATTACAAAGGGAAATTATAAGGCCCTGTATCCTAGCGGTTCTGTCTGCCTAGGGATAGTCTTTCTTCAATCCTTGAGTGTTTTGGGTGCCTTTGGCTTTACTGCTGCTGCCAGCTTGCTTCCTCAGACTCCCAGCAACATGAATTCCTGTCTTTTCCTCTTGTGTCTTAAGAGTTACCTATTGATAAAGAAGTTATGTTCACTCTGCACCAGTTATATTCCAAGAGCCCTAGCCATTAAAGATCTGAAAAGTAGTCAGACAAAAAAGTTCCATTATGATTTTAGCATCCCAGGAACTTTTCCACTAAGCTGATATTAAGTCTACCCTGGAACCAGAGGTAATTTATTATTATTATTATTATTTATCATTGAAATGCTTACCACCCAATAGTGCCCAGAAAATAAAATATCCTATTTTTATAATCAGCTTTTGCTAATAAGACTCAGGAAGCAATACTATACTGAACCAACTTTCTCCAACTCCAGTCACTAGCCTAGGGTTAGTTACTGTTAAATTGTGTGTGATTCAACTTGAAATCTCTCAAAAATTATGGAATGTAACCGGCTGATAAATTTTACAAGGTTCACAGAAAAATATAGAAATTACAAACTATTTCATTGAGAATATTGACCTTTTTTGGGTTAGAGAAAAAGATGTGAAGAATGATATCAATATGAGCTTGACATGTTGTGAACATGTGGTCATGTTATATAGCAGAATGGCAATGAAGTAGAAACAAGATAGTCTGTTTTTTCATTTGGACATTTTAAAGTAATGCTGTTTTAATATTTGATAGATATGGACTTCTGAGCTTGAAATAAAAGAGAAAATTATATTTGCTTCTTGTCTTTTACTTTTAGATACTTTTTCAAGGCCTTTATGACTTGTAATTTCTCAAGGTTAACATATTCAAGCTAAGATTCCCACCAAGCATTTGATTTATTAAAGCACGTGTAGCTCCTTACTGAGTGGAATTGCTGAACCTCTACTAGTGCACATTTTTAAAGTAAGTGTGGTCAAGCAAAGCAAAAATTGTGTGTCTTTTGTGAATGTGAGTGCCAACTCTTTTGGCAGAACAGTTAATTTCCAAGATGTATGTGCAATTGACACTGGATGGAGCACATTTAAGATTTTAACCCTCCTACAAAATAACTGAACCAAATTGTGATTTTAACTTTTTTTCTGTATCTGCTTTAAGCCAAGGCATTGTGATCCAGTGGCAATAGATAGACTTCAGAATTTCACAGGTCAAAACAGGATTGATAACGACTGCTTTGCTATTAATGAATTAGACCAATCATGGAAACTATATGATACAAACCCAGCTAAAAATGTAATGTGTTATTAAAAAGCTTAGTTTATGATCACTTAATGTACTTATTATAAACCTTTTAAAATTAGTAATTGGATTACAAAATTGAGAAACATTAAAAAAATGTGAGGCTGATAGAATACATTTGGTCTACACAAATTAAGCAACTATCAGGGCATATTTAAAATCAGGGAGCATTAGAATTTTCTTTGTTTCGTAGATTTATACTTTATCTCCTAATATCAGTGTTTTAAAAACATGCATGTTTGTTATACATTTTCATGCATTAAATCATTATTCTGACTGTACATTATTTTTCAGAGTAACTAAACTTTGCAGAGACCCTCACGCTAAAGTAATGGGATGTTTGAGATACTGACTTTATTACTTGTATCTGAAATATTATTTCCTATTCTCTGAGGTTCTCAGCTGTAAAGAAGTGTCTTGTTCTATGTTAACTAACACATTTTTTATTTTTACTTTTTAAGGATACATAATAGTTGTACGTATTTATGGGATGCGTGTGATATTTTGATACAAGCCTACAATGTGTAATGATCAAACCCAGTTAATTAGGATTTCAATCTCCTCAAACATTTATCATTTATTTGTGTTGGGAACATTCTAAATCTACTCTTCGAGCTATTTTAAAATATACAAAAAATTATTGTTAGCTATAGTCACCCTATACTCCTACCAAACACTAGTTTTTTTTTGTTTTGTTTTGTTTTTGTTTTTTTTTTTTTTTTTGAGATGGAGTCTCACTCTGTCACCCAGGCTAGAGTGCAGTGGTGCGATCTCGGCTCACTGCAATTTCTGCCTCCCGGGTTCAAGCCATTCTCCCGCCTCAGCCTCCCAAGTATCTGGGATTACAGGTGCCCACCACCTGCCCAGCTAATTTTTGTATTTTTAGTAGAGATGGGATTTCCCCATGTTGGCCAGGCTGGTCTTGAACTCCTGACCTCAGGTGATCCACCCACCTCGGCCTCCCAAAGTGCTGGGTTACAGGCATGAGCCACATTTTATTCCTTCTATTTAACTGTAGCTTTGTACCAATGAAACAACCCCATTTTATTATCTCCCCTCCTCACTACCCTATGTTAACTGACAAATACTATAAGCACTATCAGAAATATGAAATTTTAGAAAAGAAATGTAATCAATGTATGACATATATTAAGATTCAGGTGTTAGACAAGTTTTTCACTTTGTTATATTTGCGTACTTGCAGTTTAATGTATAATTGCTTTCAATTATAGCTTTAACATGTTTGAAACTTATCTCTTCTCAGAAGATCCTGCTTCTTGACACTAATTTATTTATCTTTTTAAAAGTATTTCTATTATACTAAAGATTGCAGAAAGCCTCCAGGTCAAATACTGTGCTGACACAAGACACAGTGCTTAAACTCCGTAAGGAATGAAAGGCTCATCTCTGATTTACTCTTTCTAATGAGGAGACTCTTCTTCAATGCTCCAACATCAACAAGTTGAATCTATTCAACTGCATAAAAATGCAGATCTATCTACTGGAATTCTTCTTGGAAAAACCCTATTTCGAACTCATCTTATTATCTGAATTGTTTCTATACATTTAATTTTCTTGGCTGAATTGCTTCCCAGTTAATCTTCCTCAATCCAACCGTGCCATTCAGGTTGTTCATAAACTGACGGTGAATACTAATGTAACCACAAAAGGAGTTCTTCCTGAGCACTGCGTAAAGAAAGACCACTGCATTGTAGTGGAGAAAGGGTTTAATGGACACGAGGCTGGCCACAGCCCCTAGGGCAGGGGTTTTTCAAAGGCTGTTTGGATGAAGGGGTGGCATGGCTGGTAACAGGTGCTTGCTGCTGATTGGTTGGGAAGAAGATGGACTCACAGTGGGGGGACTCACAGCCGGATACTGCCGGCTGAATCATTTCTGAGTGGGGCCACAGAGTGGAGCTGGCAGGTCCAGGTGAAGCCATGGGTGTTACACATGAAAAAAACCTGAAAAGATACGTCATAGGTCTATCTTAGTTTCCACAGTAGAGATTCTATTTGCAGCAGTAACTGGAGAAATTGCATATCTTACACCTCTGGAATAATGGTTGACAATAGTTTATGTCTGAGCCTTAGAAGGACCTAGTCTCCTCTCCTCCTCCGAGCCTGATGGCTTTACAAAAGTGGTTGAGTTTTCCAGTAAGGCCTGTAGACTCATTTAAAATGCAGCCTACATTTCTTCCAGAGTTGGCTCAGCCAATTAGCCCAGGAATAATTAAGGGAAAGGCAAGATGGAGGTGGGTTAGCTTAGCTTACTGTTACAATTTTTGTCATTGATAAAATTTTTGCAAAGGTAGTTTCACTGTTACTCAAGCTTTTTTTTTTTTCTTTCTTTTTTTGAGACGGATTCTCCCTCTGTCACCCAGGCTGGAGTGCAGTGGCACAATTTCGGCTCACGGCAATCTCCATCTTCTGGGTTCAAGCAATTAATCCTCCTTCAGTACTCAAGCTTTTATTACACATGCTCCATCAGGCAGGGTTTTGTCCATCTTCATTTTCTATAGTTTATATTATGAGAATAATAATGACTTTTCATTTTGTAGTATAAAATTATATAACGTTGAAGGTGTTTTGAAAGCAGCCTCTATACCTATTATTGCTCTTAATCATTTTTGTTATCAAGAGAACAAAATATTTATCTCTTTCTATATCAGGAAGTGACTTCAAATGTCTCTGCTTATGACAATCAGTCATTAAAAATAGCTTGCCTCGCCATTTTTTCTTCCACTCCCTCAAAAACATTTTTTTCTTAGACATAAATCTTTATTAAAGGTCTCCACACGTTGTATAAAAGATTTCCAGGGGTATGTAGCATATATTTGTGGCACTTTTGTCAGAGGTGTTTGAACCAGAGCAACTCCATCTTGAATAGGAGCTGGGTAAAATGAGGCTGAGACCTACTGGGCTGCATTCTCAGATGGTTAAGGCATTCTAAGTCACAGGCTGAGATAGGAGGTCAGCACAAGATACATGTCACAAACACCTTGCTGATAAAACAGGTTGCAGTAAAGAAGTCGGCCAAAACCCACCAAAACCAGGATGGCGATGAGAGTGACTCCTGGTTGTCCTCACTGCTGCACTCCCACCAGCGCCATGACAGTTTACAGATGCCAAGGTAACATCAGGAAGTTACCCTATATGGTCTAAAAAGGGGAGGCATGAATAATCCACCCCTCCTTTAGCATATAATCAAGAAATAAGCATAAAAATGAGTAACCAGCAGCCTTCGGGGCTTTTCTTTCTATGGAGTAGCCATTCTTTTATTCCTTTACTTTCCTAATAAACTTGCTTTCACTTTATGGACTCACCCTGCATTATTCTTGTGTGAGATCCAAGAATCCTTTTTTGGGGTCTGGATAGGACCCCTTTCCTGTAACATCTTTCTGGTGACCACGGAAGGGACTGTAGTGCAGAAATCCCCGATCCAAAGGCTAACTTCGGGTAAGTGGTGGGGTCCGGAAACATCTTTCTCCTGAACCCTGAAGGGACGATACTAAAGAAACCCTGCAACCCAAAGGAAATAGACTGCAGTGCTGATCGGCTGACTTTCGGTAAATGGTGAGGTACCCAGGGAAAGGATGGGATTGGGTTATATGCCCAATTTAGGGGAGTTAAAGTCTCTCCTAAGACAGAGTTGGTTACAGGCCCCTCTTAATAAAAGGCAAGGATGCTTGATCAACCTTGGGTTAGAGGCCCACCTCAGGAGGGTTAAAGTCCCTTCTAAGATTTAAGGGGTTAGAGGCCTCTCTCGGTAAAATATCTTACATCTAAGAACGGGTTTGGCACCACGGGATGTTAACTGCTATTTTCTTTGGAATAATCTGCCTTTTACACTTAGCAGCCTGAGCTTTTCAGTGTCAGCTGCAATTGGTGGGTCTTTTCTCTGGCCTCCCTGGACACCTCACCTTCCCCACCCTGCCACAGGCAATGCTTTTCTGTCTCTTCTTACCCTTATCTTTTCTATTACTTGGGGAGACCATCTTGCCCAAAGACCACAGGTTAAAACTCCTGGTTGGAGGTTGGATTAACTATGATGGGGCCCGACTGGGGACAAGTTTTTAGCCTTGCCAGTTTGATATTGGGTGCTAAGCATAGTGGCTTATGTCTATGTTTTGTTACATATATTTTGCTCTGGCCAAAATGGAAAAAAATACTTTTCTCTTTTGTTGTGGCTTGGCCCCCAGGGCTATAGTGCAGCCAGCCGGGTCATTAGGGCGTGTCAGGGAAAGGGAACAAAGAATCCTGGCATGCTGGCAAAAGGGGAAGGATTTCTTACTAGCTAGGCTTCTGGTCTCTCTCTCTCTCTCTATGCAAATTGGCTGAATGAATGGTAAAAATCATTGTTTATCTCCTTTGTAAAGTTTGATTAATGGAAGAAAGGATTTGTGAGGCTAGGCTTAAACTGTAGGAATCTAGTGTGCTTTGTGTGTCTTTCTGTATTGTTCTGTCATAAAGAGGGGTACCTTAGGAAAGATTGGGGCCTAGGACCCCTATACACCTGGTTTTCAAGATGGCCCAGCAAACTGGTCAATTACAAATTTTGCCACAGGTCACAGAAAAATCTGTATGAGGTTTTCTTGTTGTCTTTTACATCCTTGGGAGCTTGACCTTGTAACCATGTGGCCATGCTTTCTTTTTTCCCATGGTGACCTGGGTTTGAGGTTCAATTCCTGGCTTAGAGGATGAGTCATTTATCTTCTTCTGTCTGTGTATTTATATGCATTATGTGTGATATAAATATTAATTGGTTTAAAAATAATAAGCGCATAAATCAAATATTTTGTTAAAAAATGTGAAAAATGTAATGCCTTTTAGTTCAAGTGACTTAAGTAATCTTTGGGAAATAAATACAGTTTTAAAGATTATTGGTAAAATATGAATATCTTCAAAAATGTAAATATTTGCTCTAAATTATACAGGTCAGATACTAAGTTTACTAAATGCTTTAAGGTCATAAACTACTTCTTTGACTTTTGAAAATTGTTCAGTTGATTTTGGAGAATTAAATTCTATGTAAGGCCTGGGACATGTGGACTTAGATGCTGGAAAGAGTCAGACTTTATCTGCACTTCTGTCTGGGTCATAGGCTTCATACCTAGTACATAATTAAAATCCCTTACTTACCAAGGTTTTTACCAAAGTAAAAGTCACTAAGAGTTAACAGTGTAACATGTATTTGAGGCTACTAAACAAACAGTTTTACAAGCAAGGTGTACACGAAAAGTGAAATGAGTTTTTGGTAAAAGGTTATCAGAAGGCATGGGAATGTGAATTTTTTTTTTTGTCTGAAGGGTTAAAGGATTGTTTTAAATAGGAAAAATCTGAAGGTTTAAGCAAATTGTGGAAAGTTTGTGAAAAATTAATTGTAAAAGAGATTCTGCATGTGGACATTGGGCTAAAGTTAAAGCAGTATTTAGTTTTTCCAGAAACTAAACATTGGAATAAAAGCACAACAGGTTGTTTTTAAAGCCATAACCTGTTTATAATCTGCTCTTTAACAAAATTTTGTAAAGGGTTATAAAAGGTTTATAAAAATCTTACCTTATGGTCAAACTGATTAAAATTAAATACATTTGTCTATAAGGTTTTATTAAGAACTGGGTTTGACATCAATAATACATGAATGCAACAGTGACATTTGCTTTATTTGGTGTAAAAGTCATATAGGAAGCATTATCAAATGTGAAATGGTGTTTAACTTTGTTTAGGTTATATTCATACGAATTTTTTATTAGTATGTGTTTTGAAATTGCATAAGATTCCTATAATTCTAATATGCCTCAGTATGTGTCATCAGTAATAATTATAATTGTTACATTAAATCATTATAGGTGCAACAAAGGTAACCAAATTTCTTTGTCAATCTTGTTTTTAACTGTGGCTGTCCTAAGATGTTTTGACATCCATACACAATTGTTGTCTTGTTTTGGTCCTCTTTAGAAGGTGATTTACAGTCAGCTATAGAACTCTAACAGGTGTTCTTAAATACAGGTTTCTGATAACTTTGAAGATTGTGACACTAGAATAGAAGAGACAACTTTCAGAACTCTTGTGGAAAACTAGAATGTTCACGAATATTAAACGGAGCAGGAGTTAATTGCATGGACTGAACTACAGAAGCTATTCACAGCTTGGAGCAATTAAGTAAAGTATACTCCTATAAACAAAGTTTGGAGCATATTTGTTTCTCTCTACCTAATTTCTCCAGAATTTGGAAACTATTTATGAGTATTCTTAATTTATGGCAACATACTTATTTGCCTAAATGCAGTAAGAATCTGTTTTTCTTTGCAACAAGACACAGTTGGAGAAACTGGTTATTTTACCAGTGCTTTCACTGGAATGGCATGTTTTCCTTTAAGGAATCAAATTTGACTTGTAAAGCCAATAAAAGACCCTGGAAGAACTGGCCTCATATCTTGCCTACACAGTCCCTTTACAGGGTTTCTGACCTGTGGTAAGTATGTCACTTTCTAACAAGTCCAGGAGCCCCAAGTTATCTTGGGATCTCAAGAGGAGAAGAATTTACCCAACTCATAGGTATTTGAGGGTACAGGGGAGGAGCCAAGATGGCCGAATAGGAACAGCTCCGGTCTACAGCTCCCAGCGCGAGCCACGCAGAAGACGGGTGATTTCTGCATTTCCATCTGAGGTACCGTGTTCATCTCACTAGGGAGTGCCAGACAGTGGGCGCAGGTCAGTGGGTGAGCGCACCGTGCGCCAGCCGAAGCAGGGGCGAGGCATTGCCTCACTCGGGAAGCACAAGGGGTCAGGGAGTTCCCCTTCCAGGGGTGACAGACGGCACCTGGAAAATCGGGCCACTCCCACCCGAATACTGTGCTTTTCCGACGGGCTTAGGAAACGGTGCCCCAGGAGAGTATAGCCCGCACCTGGCTCAGAGGGTCCTACGCCCACGGAGTCTCGCTGATTGCTAGCACAGCAGTCTGAGATCAAACAGCAAGTCGGCAGCGAGGCTGGGGGAGGGGCGCCCGCCATTGCCCAGGCTCGCTTAGGTAAACAAAGCAGCCTGGAAGCTTGAACTGGGTGGAGCCCACCACAGCTCAAGGAGGCCTGCGTGCCTCTGTAGGCTCCACCTCTGGGGGCAGGGCACAGACAAACAAAAAGACAGCAGTAACCTCTGCAGACTTAAATGTCCCTGTCTGACAGCTGTGAGGAGAGCAGTGGTTCTCCCAACACGCAGCTGGAGATCTGAGAACGGGCTGACTGCCTCCTCAAGTGGGTCCCTGACCCCTGACCCCCGAGCAGCCTAACTGGGAGGCACCCCCCAGCAGGGGCAGACTGACACCTCACACGGCCGGCCAGGTACTCCAACAGACCTGCAGCTGAGGGTTCTGTCTGTTAGAAGGAAAACTAACAGAAAGGACATCCACACCAAAAACCCATCTGTACATCACCATCATCAAAGACCAAAAGTAGATAAAAACACAAAGATGGGGAAAAAACAAAGCAGAAAAACTGGAAACTCTAAAAACCAGAGTACCTCTCCTCCTCCAAAGGAACGCAGTTCCTCACCAGCAACGGAACAAAGCTGGACGGAGAATGACTTTGACGAGCTGAGAGAAGAAGGCTTCAGACGATCAAATTACTCCGAGCTACGGGAGGATATTCAAACCAAAGGCAAAGAAGTTGAAAACTTTGAAAAAAATTTAGAAGAATGTATAACTAGAATAACCAATACAGAGAAGTGCTTAAAGGAGCTGATGGAGCTGAAAACCAGGGCTCGAGAACTACGTGAAGAATGCAGAAGCCTCAGGAGCTGATGCGATCAAATGGAAGAAAGGGTATCAGCCCTGGAAGATGAAATGAATGAAATGAAGCGAGAAGGGAAGTTTAGAGAAAAAAGAATAAAAAGAAACGAGGGTACAAACTCACGGCAGGGCTCAGCTCTAAAAACGTCTTATCTAAGATTCCTTCTATGGAACAGAGTTCCATTCAAACCAATTTAAAAAGAGCTTATGTGAAAAATATTCTTGCTGCACTTTATAGAAATAAGCAGGCCAAGGATAATAAAGCAAATGGATCTTATCATGATTTGTCTTTATTAAAAATAGAAAACTGGAGAGAACTATTATGTTTCAGGAACTATGGTACACTTATTATTAAATTCTAGTCTCACCAGTTGTTTTTAAGTTTGTTTCTGAAATTTAGGTTAACACTCCTTATTCCTGTAAACCAACCAGGATCTCTGATGGCTTCTCAGAAGAAACAAGAGGGTTGGGTAATGTAAAAATCTGAATCAGTATTCTAATTCTGGGCATATACTGGAATCATGTAGTAACCCCATATTAGCTTGGTTCCAACAGTTGTCCAGTTCATGGAAAGTCTTCTAATTTAGTTTACTTGGGCTATGTTACTTATTTTGCTTGTCTTTTGTGGAATGTATTGCTGTTGTACTCTTTATGTAGGAATAAGTATAAGCTTACTCAATGTTTTCTTAAATTAAACACTTATTAATCTCCCAGATATCACCTGTTGTTGGAACTAAAGAGCTATGAATGGCCCTCACCATACTGATGCTTTCTGACTGAGTGTCTTTCTACTCTGAATACGAGAGACCCTCATATTTAGACAGGAATATCATTGCCCCTATTCAGCCTGAAGAAGTTACAGAAGATGGATGGTCATCTCTCCGCAACCCTTAAGATTAAGGGTGCTCTTATAAAAGGCAGGGGGAAAATTTCAGAGGTGTTTGAATCAGAGCAACTCCATCTTGAATAGGAGCTTGGTAAAATGAGGCTGAGACCTACGAGGCTGCATTCACAGACAGTTAAAACATTCTAAGTCACAGGATGAGAGAGGAGGTCTACACAAGATACAGGTCATAAAGACCTTGCTGATGAAACAGGTAAAGAAGCCAGCCAAAACCCACCCAAACCAGGATGGCGATGAGAGTAACTTCTGGTTGTCCTCACTGCTACTCTCCCACCAGCACCAGGACAGTTTACAGGTGCCATGGCAACATCAGGAAGTTACCCTATATGGTCTAAAAAGTAAGGGCCTGAATATGGGGTAGCCATATTCAGGCTACTATGGAGTAGTAGTACTATGGAGTGGCCACTCTTTTATTCCTTTACTTTTTTTTAAACTTGCTTTCACTTTACTTTATGGACTCTCCCTGAATTCTTTCTTGCAGAAGATCTGAGAACCATCTCTTGGGGTCTGGATCTGGACCCCTTTCCTTTAACAGTCTCACTACTTACTAGTAAGTTTCTTACAAAATTGTTATTTTCCTGGTCTTATAAAGCGTTCATTAATTTATAGAATAGACTTTACACATAAATGATGCCAGTATGATTAAACTGAGTGACAATATTTGAAACCATTAACTATACTTTTCCAGATAAATGTATCTCAATAGTTCTACTTTAAGGAGTTATAATTCTATCTTTCTGTCACAAACAGCAATTTTTCAAAACGGCTTGAAGGAATTCACATACTCATAACAGACATTTACACTCAAATTTTGGGGATAATAATATATTGAATATCACCCCCTAAATTAAAACAAGTTTCTTTTTGGATAAATTGTAGGTAATTTTTAGTTCAATATTCTTCTACAGGAACACACAAGCTTAAGTTAACTGTATTATCGTTCTGACTACTTTTACTGCCGGCAGACAATCTGTATGAGTCTGCAGCAACCTCAATTCTTGCCTTCTCAGAAGAAAGAATTCGACAGAGGGGCATAAGGCAGAAAGAGAGCCTGAGGCAAATTTTAGAGCAGAAGAGAAAGTTTATTAAAAAGCTTTAGAGCAGGAATGAAAGGAAGTAAAGTACACTTGGAAGAGGGCCGAGCTGGCGACTTGAGAGATCAAGTGTGCGGTTTGAACTTTTGAGTTGAGGTTTTATATGTTGGCATATTTCTGGGGTCTTGTGTCCCTTCTTCTCAATTCTTCCCTTGGGGTGGGATGTTTGCATGTGCATTGGCCTGCTAGAGCTTGGGAGGTGAACACGTACAGTGAATTTACCGGAGCTGTATGCATGCTCACTTGAGGCATTCTTCCCTTACCAGTCGAATGTTCCTAGAACGTCATGTACCAGTTAAATTTTGCCATTTTGCCTCTTAATGCACATGCTTGAGTCCACTCACCCAACTCCCGAGATCTTATCAGGAAGCTACTGAACACCAGTTTCAGGGTTTTTTCTATCTATCAGGAGACTGCCTTTCCCTGGTGTCAGCTGTGACCAATTATTATTTTAGAGAGACAGTTAACCACCTGATGGTCACTTGACATTCGTGGTGTATGTGTGTGTGTGTGTGTGTGTACTGCGGGGAGCCCTCTCCTGCCCCACTCATGCCTGACTAGCTACTTACTGTAACACTTCTTGTTTCTTTTTTTAAAAAATAGTGTCCGGAATTATGGTGATCACTACCAAAAAATCAAAATCAGAAGCTCTTGAATATTTATTCAGCCTGTTATCAATTATTAACAACAGAAGCTCATTACATTTAGTAATTTAGAAGTATATGTTGAGATTCAGTTTTCCTCTCAGATTTTCCCTTCTATGAATTCCATATTGATATTTTTCTATAGCCAGTAATGGTGGTGTATGCTTTACATTGTTCTTTTCAAGCAAATTTTATGAGAACCATAACCTAAGTTGAAATTTTGGAGTTTTCAGCATTAATTTTTATTCACGTTGAAGTGAAACCAGAACTTTTTGTGAGTAAATTTTGCAGCTGTCCACTCTAGTTCCTCTGTGACCATGTGTGCAGGTGAGGTTATCACGGAAGTCCTCAGATGAGGTCATTAGAGAGCGATGACTCTGCCTTCCCTCGGGTGATTTGTTACATGATGAGCATAGTGTAAGTGAAGTTCAGTTTTTTGTCAGATTATGTAACCTTGAATTCACTGCCGCCTTCATCAAAACTTTGGCTATGCAATCAGTATTCCTTGAGGACTTAATAAAGTTTATTCACTTGAGGAGTTAAAAAAAACACATATGCCTAAGACTCACCTATAGAAATTCTGATTCTGTTATTTGGGGATAGGAATATGGCAACTCTATTTTTCTTTTAAAACCCATGGTTGATTCTGAAAAATAATGAGGATTGGAAACTACTTTTATAAGTACTTTAAGTTACATTCCTGAATCATGTCAGAGAACCTCAAACTCCCAATTGCCAGAAAAAGCTGTAAATTTGATTTGAACTTTTTTAGGAGACAAAACTCTGAGGCTGCACATATTAGAACAGTCTCACCCAACCTCCTGGAATCCATTGAGTCTATTTGTATTACGGGCTTGAGGTGAGACCTGGAGCATCATGATGGTACAGAATGTACTGCACATTGAGGTACTTCATTACATGTGATCCTGTCTAGACAGTGAGGCAGGAAAAGGTTCCCAAACAATGCCAAGACCCTCTTCCTGTTGAACTCATCTCCACTGAACCCCTGTGAACTGCCCCCGCAACCCCCACTTCCTCCAGGAGTCAGATCAGACTCTGGTTCCCACATTATTTTGTTTGAATCTCTATTAACAGCTTTTATTATCCTGATGGGTTAGAGCTAGTCATGTGTTTCTTGGTCTTTCCCTGAGCCTTTTCTTTGAGTACACAGACATTGACTTTCCAGCACTTTTCCCATCAGCATCATCCAACATGATGTCTTTCAAAAAGGTGTGTTCAGTGAAGAGATGTTCCTAGATCCCAAATATAACCTGAATCCTAAGAACATAACTGATATTGCTTCATTTGCAAAGTTAATATACAATCAGTTATAACAATTTCCTTCTTGAGCTGGTTTTTTATTACTTGTCACAATTAATACTGTAACAAATTTTCACATGCTTAGTGGCTAAAACAACGCAAACTTATCTCACAGTTCTGTAGGTCAGAAATCCAGGTAGAATTCACCGGTTCCTCCACATACCACCTTCCAAAGCCAAAATCAAGGTGTCAGCTTACTCATATTTTGTTGTGCTAGGAGAGGATCCACTTAGCTCATTTAAGTTGTTGGCTACACTCAGTGTCTTGCGGTTGTAGGCCCCAGTGCCTATTACTATGCTGGCTGTCACCTGGGAGCCTCTCTCAGCTCCTGAAGACCACTTGCATTCTTTGTCTTGTCTCCAGCCAACAAGCAGGAGTCCTTTTTATGCATCCGGTACCTCTGATCTCCCTTTCTGATGTATGTCTCCTGTCTCTAGCTTGAAAAATGTTCTCTCCTTTTAAGTGCTTATGTGATGTGATTGGGCCCTGGTGATCCAAAATAATCTCCCCATTGTAATTATATCTGCAAAGTCTGTTTTGTTATGAAACATAAAATATTCACAGATTTTAGGGTTTTAGGGAATGGACATACTTGGGGATGGTTTTTCTACCTGCTAGACTTTTGTACACCCATTGTCACTCTACTTTTCCCCTGTCCATTTGCTATTTACCACGTAACTCATGAAGATTTCTGCCATCATGTATCACCTTTTCATAGAGCTAGTCTAATTGCATTAGTCAGGGTTCTCCAGGATGGACGGATGAATAGATAGATAGATAGATAGATAGATAGATAGATAGATATAGACAAGCGGTAATTCATTAGGGGAAGTGGCTCATGGTATTACGTAGTCTGAGAAGTCAGTCTCATGATAGGCTCTGTGCAAGCTGGAGACCCTGGGTTGCAGGTAGCCTGGCTAGGTCCAAGTCTGAAGGCATCAGAGCTGGGGAAGCCAAAGGTATAACTCTCTGTCCAAGGCTAAGTAAGGCGGGAGAGCCTTAGAAGCTGCTGGCACAAGTCACAGAGTCCAAAGGCCAAAGAGCCTAGAGTTCTAATTTCCAAGGGCAGGGTAAGAAGGGTGTCCCCACTCCAGGAGCGACAGAATTCACATTTTCTTTGCCTTTTTGTTCCACAGGGACCCCCAGCCTACTGGATGGTTTCTGATCACCTTGAGGGTGAATCTTTCCAATCAGTCCACTGAGGCACGTGCCAATCTCCTCAGAAATACCCTCACAAATACACCCAGAAATAATGGTTTTCCATCTGTCTAGGTTATTTCTTAATCCAGTCAAAATGACACCAAAAAGTAACCATCACACTAATGCTTAATCAAAAGGCTAGTGAGATGCTACCTCTTTAGGTAGATTCTGGTAGATAGCTGGGAACTGTTGATACCACAACCTCTCTTCCCTCCCAAAGAAATACTGATACTTTGGAACTAGTTTCCTTCTTTCTTATTCTTATTCCAACTAAGCCTTAGCACACCATGGTCCAGAATATACTGGCTTCATATTTGATTATCTCTGCGCTCTTAACATGTCTTCACTTTAGAAGCTGCAGAGAATATTTTTCTGAATTTATATAAATACTCTTTCTTATTAACTTACAAGAATGAGCATGAGTCATTTAAAATGTGTGATTCCCAATGGGTTTAATCTACAATTTGTTCTTTAAATGCAGAAAAATAAATGGGATATTGAAGATGTGTTCTCGTGGAGTTTACCAAAAGAAAACAATATACATTTAAATTGCAACTTCAAGATTTGTTTCACTTTAAAAAGAACCAACCCTGTCTTAAAGTACAATAGCATTTTGTGTTAAAGGCTAAATTACTAAAACACATTTATTTAAAATAAAATCATAATAGTCTCAAGAGCTGCATCTTATCACACTTATTTGTCACCAAAAAATAGTGTTGTGTACAGATGGCAGCAATGATGTAATGTAATGTATGTCAAGAATATTTGTTAAGATAACATTGGGGGCCAAGGCTTTATAGCAACTGCAGTCCTTTCTTGGTGAGCTTGCTTTTAAAAAACGATTTCTCATCCATTCAGACAGGTTCTTTTGCTGAAAGTCTCCAAAGACTATTTCATTATCGTACCTTTTCAATGACTTTCCATAAAGGAATACAAGATGTGAATCTGGCTTTTAATATGTACCATTTAAAGTAGTTATCAATGACACATTAGTCATTCCATCCAGTGCCCCTGTGAGGTGGGTGAGTGAATAATTATAGGTGACCTTCAGACAAGTGAGGATCTAATGTAGCCTTGAAGGCTTCTAAGTATGGGGTGTTTTCTCTGATGAGTGAGTAATCACTGAGTTATTAGCATGACATTTGAGAAGTCATTAGGGATTTGTAAGTAAAACAAATCTATTTTTCTTAGTCATGATAATGGGCTACTGTTCTTACCTGTAATGCTGGATTTTAGCTTTTTATTTTATCTCAAGATTTATCACTTAATGGATATATTTTCCTTCAGGAAAGGACACAAAGTTGGAGCTATCAGAAGCAACAATGTTTAATAAAGACAATTTTTTTTCAGCTGTAAAACAAAAGAAAAAGTCAAGAAAAAAATGGATTCCTATTTTCTCTTCCATGGCTAATTTGAAAAACAATAACAACAACAACAACAAAAAAGCCATTTCAAAGCAATTCTAAATGTTTAACTCTAGTTTATAAAACTGACCTGTTCAGTTGCCTTGAATGAATCATTTATCCTGTTAGTTACTTCATTAAATCTGTCAAACTATCTCAGCTTCTCTGGAGGCTGAAGTGGGAGGATCACTGGTGCACAGGAGTTTGAGGCTGCAGTGATCTATGACCGTGCCACTGAACTCCAGCCTGGGTGACAGGGTAAGACTCTGTCTCAGAAAAAAAAAAAAAAAAAGACTATAAACAGTGTATGGAAAGACATTTGCCATCCATTTTTGTATTCCCCATACCCTGAATAGAGTAGGTGCTTAATAAGTATTTGTTGAATAAAGATGCCAATTTCTTTTAGTATTCACTTTTATTTAATAACCTCTTTCTCTCTCTACCTCAAAGTTATAGGAAAGGAAGGGAAAAGAAGTAGGGAGTGGGTGAAGCATTCTCTGCTTTTGATACTTTTTCTGGTTGAGTCACATTCAAGAAAAGAAACAATTTAAGCAGTAAGGGATTGAGTACTGACTCTACCAACATTTATTTTTGCTTATCCAATGCGCAAAAAGAATGATGAGAAATCATTTCTCTCTAGTTTAATGTTATTTCCCATTTTTCATTTTGATATATGTTCCAAACTGTTAACTTCATTTCTTCTTCCCTGTGATGATCTCCGCCATTCCCTCTTCTGCAGCATTTTCTCTTCTTGTTATTCAATTAACAAGAGACCCTAGGATAACAACCTTTCATCTTTACAGACTAATTGTTCTTTTTTCTTAGACATAAAAAACTAGATAGGCATACAAACATACATCAATTGAGTTGTGAAGGTTAAAAATGATTCACTTTTCTTACTTTTCATCTTTTCTTCATTTTCCTCATGCTTTTTTTCTATTTATGTTTTCAATGCCCTTCTTCAATTTTATTTAACTTTCTGTTCTTTAGAGATAATTAGCAGTGTGTCACTTTTTACACTCAATCTCTAAGGCAGTATCTACTTCATAATTAGTTTGAATAATTATGCCAACCTGAACAGTCCTTGGCAGCAGTTTAGTTAGGTACTAGAAGCATATGGTAAGGATTTTGTTCAGTATATAGCAGAATCAATATGGTGTTGATTTAAATTTATTTATTGTAACAACACCTGAAAGCAAGCTTTCATTTAAAACAAGATACACTTGCCTTAATCAGATGGTCGATAATTGCAACAACTAAGAGAAATTGAATTGCTTTACTCAGAAATTGCATCATTTATTAAAGGAGGGGAGACAATATTACTGAAATTGTCTTCCAACTCTTTCAGAATTGGTTTGCCCTATATTAGAAACAAATACAAAAGACTGATAAGAAGAGCCTTTATCATTTAATCTGGAGGATACTTATAAGGTCTAACTATCTGTCAACAAAAACTCTTGTTCATACATCGATTCATTCATTCATTTATTCATTGAACAAACATTTATTGAGCTACAAGCATGTGTCGGGGCACTGTGCTAAGAACTAAGACAAATTTTGTTTGCTTATCCACAAAAATTTGATTATTACAAATTTTTATCTTAGTTTGGGCAAAACCACCCAGTGAGTAAGTAGCAGAGATAAGATAAGAATACTGACCCCTTTCTTCTATGAGTCCTAAGTGAAAAGTCTTGCAGTGGAAGTTTCCAAACTCATTTACTGAGAAAGCAGCTGTACAAAATTGGCCAAGCTTAATATAAAATAAAATGGAGAGTTTTTTATAGCAATTTATTGTTTATATATTTTTTAAATGTGCCATGTTTAGTTTCCATGGAATCTGTGAATTTGTGGAGAACATAGTGTACTTTTCTAAGGTCAAATGCTTAAGTTCTTTCAAACATCTGACATAAGAGTTAAAGTGACAGACAGGATGATTAAATGGAAAGTGGGTGGAACAGGCAGCGTGGATACTCCATGCTGAAAATGTGTGGTCTTAAAATTTTTGAAGGGTCTTTTGAGTTAGCTGATGTAATTGCTTCTAAAGCTCTAAACTCACCACAGTAAGTAGAGCTGCTTTTAAATGTGCCCACAGCCCCAGAATTTCCTCTTCACTTCCCTTTACCACCTGGTTGTACTGACACACAGTTATACAACTAAACTCAACACAGATAGGAAATAAACTACAAGGTCCTCTTTTCTTTCCCTGCTCTCTCATCTATAGTAGTTCTTCTCATTTCCTATTTCTGAAAAATGGGCATCTTCCCAAGTACCTCATACTACTATGAAAATAAATTAATAAATGAAAATAAGTTGGCCGGGCATGGTGGCTCACGCTTGTAATCCCAGCACTTTGAAAGGCTGAGGCAGGAGGATCAGTTGAGGTCAGAGTTTGAGACCAGCCTGGCCAACATGATGAAACCCCATCTCTACTAAAAATACAAAAATTAGCTGGGATTGGTGGTGCACGCCTGTAATCCCAGCTACTCAGGAGGCTGAGGCAGGAGAATTGCTTGAACCCAGGAGCCAGGAGGCAGAGGTTGAAGTGAGCTGAGATCACACCATTGCATTCTAGCCTGGGCGAAAGAATGAGACTCTGTCTCAAAAAAAAAATAAATAAATAAAATAAAATAAAATAAGTCTATGCAAAGTCCTATTCAAATATGATAATGCAATTTAAATTTCCTAATCGTTCATTCTGAAGGGCAACGTTGGTAAAGGAGAAAGTATTCAATGCTTACCTAACAGTCTTGCAAGAGTTGCCCTTATATAACTCGAAACCAAGTCACTTTTGATGTTTTTGGCATATTTGTACCTTTTTGAAAAAATGTTTTGAGAAAACCATAAATGAAAGATTTGTAGATACAGTTGTAATTGTCAATATTCTTAAAGAAAGTAATATAAATTTTGGGGGAAAGACTCCCTCTCATTCTGTAAGCTTCTAATAGCGAATCTAGCTCAGATGAATAAGAAAATTATTATTGAGCAAACATTTTAGTGATACTATTCCTTTTGCTTCCATCTTTTCTCCGCAATACATGTGAAAGCCAGTTACCTGATGATATTATTCTTTATCTGTGATTTCCGGCTGGTGAAGGAACACCCCAAGGATCCCATGACAATACTTCATATTTCAAGCCTATAACTTCCGGGTAATAATGTCTTATATTTGTAATATGCTTTCATGTTTCACAATTTACAAAGAATTTTTACATGAATTGCCTTTTTGTTTCTTAAAAAAATCACTTAAGATGGTTAAGGCAAGAAACCTTCCTTTCATTTTATAGATGAGCCATGTGATGTCAGAAGTGTGATGTGCCATGCTCCACTACAGACAGGAAGTGGAATAGCCAGGAACTTGAATCCAAGCCTTCTCATGCCAAAATTCTCCTTTGATACGTGAAGGCACCCTCATCACTCCAAAGGTAAATGAAATCATTATGTAGCAAATGAAGACCCAAAGAACATTTTTATTGACTCCCTATTGCTGAATATTTGTTTTTTTCTATAAATCTTTCTCAGATCCATTCTTTGTTTTATAATGCAGACTCATCCCATGATATATCAAAGAAAAGCAAATAAACTGAATTGTTGATTCTAGAAGAATATATGGAGGGTTTAATTCAGTCGGTTTAATCCCTTGCAACCAAGAACCCTAATAAACTGTGACAAATACACTATCAGCCAAACTGGCAAGTTGTTTAACTTTATTGTCTTAAAGTTTTTTAACTTTAAAATGGGGATTATAATCATACCTACCTCAGATAATCATATAAGAACTAAATAATTTAATATGTATAACGCTCTTACTAAAGTGTCTGGCACACGATAAGCACTATGATGGTTAGCAATGATTAACTATTATTAGTGAATAGGTTATAATGATAACACATTAACTGGTGCTTTAATTATTCCAAGTAGTTTTAAAATCACATGAATTTAAATAAACTTTCTTTTTCTTTTTTTAAGATTTTCACATATTATTTCAAAGGCTGAGGTTTTCAAACAGAAAAGGTAAGTTTTATTAAGATTAAGTAACGTCCAGGGTTAGAGTTTAGAAAAGAAGGTCAGTGCTACAAATCCTGAGTGTGTTTTGGACTTACTCATTTGTAGATATTTCGACCTAGGAGCATCCTGGCAGTTTCAGACTAAGCATAGAGTGCTCTCTTGCTTCAGTAATTGGCACTTAGAGTAATAATTACATCAATCATGCTGTCCAGAAACATACAGTATTTAGACTTAATGGGAAGAAAACAACTTATTACAAAAATTCTGTTAATGTTAATCTTCTGTATTACGCCCCTGTGCACATATCAACAGAAATGAATGATCACATTTGAGAGACTAAAAGTTCTCCTCAATTCATGATTCTGTTCACTGCATTCTCTTACCAATGAGGCCCAGTCTTCAGGGAATTGACAGCTTGTTATTAGTTATTCATTTTGAAATAAAACCTCTTTTTTGTAGGATATGGAGTTTAGATAGGAAATAGATGGATTAATGGCTAATTTTAAAAGGAAGAAGGGAGGGAGGGAGGAAGAAGAAAAGAAAGGAGAGAAGAAAGGAAAGGAGAGAAGGGAAGGTGAAAGGGGTGGAGGAAGGGAAGAATGGAGGAAGGCAGAAAGAATTTAGAATTCTTTTAGTTTCAAATAACAGGTAAAGAAAAACAAACCTCCAGCTAGTTTAAGAAAATTTACTTTGTGAATACTCAAGTGTCTCACACAACTAAAGACCACAAATGCATCTGAGTGTTGAGGATGATTAGAACTAGAGTGAAGGTACCATCAAGAATTTTTTTCCTTATTTTTTAAATGTGGGAAACAAGACTGTGAACAGTTCCTAAATTTTACATCTAAGAATCAACCATACCTTGGAGATTGACTTGTTATTTTCTTTGTCCAAGACCACAATTCCTAGGGAAGGGATTTACTGGTCTAGATTTAGTGAAGTTGGAGCCTCAGTCCCACTCACTGTGACTGGGGTGGGAAGGGAAAGAAGTGGGGCATTGTAATCAGCCCAGTTTGGCTGAATTATATACTCTTCAACCAATCACCTATGGTCAGGATCAGGGTCATTACTGATTTGCTTGTGCCTGCTCCCACTATGTGAAGGTAAGGGAGAATAGTTGCTAGAAAAGGGGTATAGACAGGCAGCCCTATTGCATTCCACTGAAATTCATTTGTTTATAAAACATTCATACAACTAATGTTTAATGAGCAACATCTATGTTCTAGGTGCTGGGGGTACAGCAATAAACAAAACAAACACACTGAACTTATAGAGAGCTTGCATTGTTTTTATTAGACAATGATTTCAGAACATTATGGTTACTATTCCCATTATTTTACACCCACCTCCAGAGAAACTAAACTATCCAAAGTTTTTGTTTGTTTGTTTCATTTTTTAAACTTGGAGCTGAAATTAGTTCTTACACCATTCAATTTGAACACAGTAAAAAGATTTGGTTTTGGATGATACATTGCTACTCTTGGTTGATCAAAGTCTGAAGTGTCTACCAGGAGGTTGCATGTTTCAATGTTAGTGTTTTTTACCCACCTTTTTCTTAGGTTTTCTTTTTTTCTTTTCTTTTCTTTTTAGATCTCTCTACTTGTTCCTCAAAGGAGCAGTCTATTTTTAATTTGGTAAGTTATAGCCTTGGAACCTAATTTGGTAAGGCTTCTGAGACTTGATAAACTTGGCCTTTCTTCACGGGAAGTCTCACATGCCAGGCCTCTGAGAAGTTCATGACCATTTTAGCTAAACTTCCTTTGATAAGTGCAGAGAAGATTAAGGCACATAAAACAGGCAAGTGGAGGCTGGCCGTGGTGGCCCACGTCTGTAATCCCAGCACTTTGGGAGGCCAAGGCGGGTGGATCACTTGAGGCCAGGAGTTTGAGACCAGCCTGGCCAACATGGTGAAACCCCATCTCTACTAAAAATATAAAAATTAGCATGGGGTGGTGGCATGTGCCTGTATCCCCCGCTAGTCGGGAGGCTGAAGCAGGAGAATCGCTTGAACCTGGGAGGCGGAGGTTGCAGTGAGCCGAGATGGTGCCACTGCAGTCCAGCCTGGGCCACAGAGTAAGAATCCATCTTAAAAAAAAAAAAAAAAAAAAAAAGCCAGGTTGGTGGAGTGGAATGTTCTTCCTGAGGTCAGATGTCCAATTTTACGTTCTGAGAAGAAAGCTAAAACTACTGGCTTTGGGGTGAAGAAAGGGCAGCCATCCTAATGTGAGAAAATGCCAGGCATTATGCAGTATACAAAGGCATAAAAGGCATTAGCAGCAGAGTGGAAATACTTTGGAAATAGTACTCAGTCAGTAAAAGGAAATGAGATGAAGCCTCATCTCAGCTAGGAAGAACCAGAGAGTGTAATTATCTGTAAAAATATTTTATTCAATTTGTTTCATAAGACAAAATTGCCATCTATAAAAAAATTAGGTCCTATTCATGAACAGGCACTTCTCAAAAGAAAACATTCATGCGGCCAACAAACATGAAAAAAGGCTCAACACCATTGATCATTAGAGAAATGCAAATCAAAACCACAATGAGCTACCATCTCATGCCAGTCAGAATGGCGATTATTAAAAAGTCAAGAAACAACAGATGCTGGCCAGGCTGTGGAGAAATAAAAATGATTTTACACTGTTGGTGGGAATGTAAATTAGTTCAACCATTGTGGAAGACAGTGTGGTGATTCTTCAAAGATCAAGAACCAGAAATACATTTGACCCAGTAATCCCATTACTGGGTATATACCCAAATGAATATAAATCATTCTATTAAAAAGATACATGCATGTGTATATTTATTGCAGCACTATTCACAATAACAAAGACATGGACTCAACCTAAATGCCCATCAGTGATAGACTGGACAAAGAAAATGTAGTACATAAAACCATGAAATACTATGCAGCCATAAAAAGGAACAGGATCATGTCCTTTGCAGAGGCATGGATGTAGCTCAAAGCCATTATCCTCAGCAAACCAAAGCAAGAAACAGAAAACCAAACACTGCATGTTCTCACTTATAAGTGGGAGCTGAATAATGAGAACACAGGGACCCAGGGAGGGAACAGCACACACTGGGGCCTGTCCAGGGGTGGAGCTGGGGGAGGGAGAGTATCAGGATAAATGGTTAATTCATGTGGGGCTTAATACCTAGGTGATGGGTTGACAGGTGCAGCAAACCACCATGGAACACATTTACCGTTGTGACAAACCTACACGTCCTGCATATGTATCCTGGAACTTAAAACAAAATTAAATGAAATTTTTAAAAGTGAGGTTTTATTGAAAGAAAAAATGAAGAATGTTATTTGCTAACTTCCCATTATTAATGATTTATTAGCATTAAAGATATTCACCATTAAAAGCAAATTTTCTTAACTGAAATGTTAAAGAATGTATTAAAGAAGGCCCTGCTTCCTGATTTTGCTAAATTAGTGGTTTTCAAAGATGTAAATGTGTAAGTAATTTCTAAATCAAATACACGACATGGTGAAAATTTTTTTTAATTAAAGAGACATAGAGTGCCATTGAGCAGTTTGAAATTGTCTCTAGCTCATAGTAGATGCCAATAAAGTTTAAGTGGATTATACCTTATAGTTTGGTAAGTTATTTTACTTCTTTTGTGGTTTAAGATGGAATGTATAATAAATAGGACACTCATCAGCTTTTTTAAAGGAGGCAATAAAAAATACTGCACTAGACAAATTACTCTAGATTTGAATGGCAATATTTCCATATGTATGTCCAATGTTCTTCAACACTACATACTATTATGTTTAATGAGAGAGAAAGAACTTTTAAATTGCACATTATTTTGCATATAGAAGGTATGCAATGCATTTATTTAAATGAATTGTCCTAAATTATACAAGAAGAACTTATACACACTGGGTTCCTCTTGACTCAAATATCCCTGAAAGTTGAAGTGTTTTTCATGTTGGTCAGTATTTCTGCATTTGCACGTAGCCAGAAGATTGATTGCCACTCAAAAATCATCAGCAGCAGACCCATAAAATACGTGTTCCTCTCTGTGGTATTTCTGTGTTTTGCTACAAGCAAACCTCTGTAAAATAAACACAACTCTCATTGCATTAGAGATGAAGTTGTCACAATCATTCTAGTTCATATCCAGATGATATTAAAAGTAGGGTTTTTCCACAAGGTAAGCAACAGGGAAATTACATTTCCTAGATTCAGGTCCCCTGCACAATTTCCAAGTGGTGTAGCATCAACATCAGGCAAGGCATTTGATTTTATGACAATGTGTTTACAAATATATTAAGGGTGGAATTTTCAGCACCCTGAATGGGATTTGAGATTCAGTTCTTGCTTATCATACCCGTGGATGCTTGTCTATAGTTGTGTCTCTTGGCAAGATGATAAAAATGAGTCCAGTGTTTATTTTTGTTCCTCTTTGGTTTAAACTATCCCCCCACCAAAAACAAACAAACAAACAAACAAAAGAAACCATTTAGATGATATTTTAAGTGCCAAAAGGACACATTAATTAAATGTTATGGGGTGAATGTTCCAGAAAAGATGTCATTCATACAGAAAGCCTCAATAAAGAGTCACTTTTGAATTCTGAGAAGCCCCAAATAAAATACAATGTAAATTACAGTAGCTTATCAAAACTAACGTACATCTCACGAACTGTTCAACAGTTCTCTGTTTCATAGTCTGAAATTAAAATTTGTATGTTTTTCTCTAAGGTCTAGTCCCCGTTGTCTCATATTTTTGATGGATAAACATTACTTGGATATTACGTTAAGTAACTTACTTTTCCTCTGTTTTTTTTAATATACAAGTTTAATTTTAAACTTTTTGCACTTGGCAATGTATAATATATTGGAATTAGTTCAAGGGCTACAGTTTCCTGCAAAGGTAAAAGTTAAAGTTAAGTACAGTGTAACCTTTTCCAGAAAAAATTCCTGAAATTTTTTTAGATTCAAAAAACGGAGGCAGGTTTAAGAACATTTGCCGAAGATTATGGTGATTTTAGAGTCTGTCCATGGCTTTAGTGTAGACCGTTTTCCTGTGCTAATGCAGATTTTAGAGAGAATAACAGCTTCTTTTTTTTGTTTTGACTTTCCCTGGTACCGTTTGTGCCTTTCTCCTTCACACAGTCCATTTCCTTTATGTTGTGCTGGGTCTACATCAGTAATCAGGAAAAGAGAATTAAAGTAAAATGTGTTTTTCCACCTAAAAAGTACAAATTGTTTTTTCTTTCACTTCACTTAATTTTGTTAGCCTTGCTGAAATAACTTTGGAAAACTACCAGGGAAATATGTCAGCCAAAGGCAAGACCTGTCCAGTTTAAAATTAAAACTTTGACTTGAAGTTCTGGCAGTTTATTTTTGAAAAATTGTTTTGTTTGGGGGAGCAATTATAGCGTTCAGTAAGAGACAGATGAGAGCTAAAGAATTTTGGATGCACAGTAAGACTTTTGAAATGAGTGGAGGTAGGGCATCAATCCATAAACAGATACAAAAGAAAATAGCTAAATAAATTGAAGAGAAAAGAGTGAGAAATAGGTCTCATGTCTCAAGAAATAGTGCTTTTTGGGGTACCATCTATTTTACTTGGTGTTCATAGCTCTGTGTTATGGCTTTTATTTCTCTAAAACAAGGGGCAAAATAATTAGCACTGCTTTTGTTGTTGTTATTTTTTCTGTTGAACTAGAGTCTTGAGTTTAGATTTTTGTATATTGTACGTATAATTTTGGGCAAGTGAGCAAATCTCCTTAATGCTCACATTTCTCACTGGTAAATAGAAGCTAAGAAAGAATACTTACCTTGCAGGTATATTGGAAGGAAAAGAAGTAAAATATATTAAATTCTGGACACTTCTAAAAGTCTAACAAAAAGTAACTGGTGGAGCTGCTATGGAGGATGGAGACTGGAGGGAGGGTTAAGGCTAGCCAAAGGGTGGAATCTTCATTGTAGGCTCCAACAGTCAGTTAAACCAGAAAGAGCTGATTGTTGGTGGGAGCCTGCTCTGGGTTGAGAGAATAGATGGGCAGAGTGCTGACTTGGGGTCAAGGGTTATATCCAATGGTGTCACTAACCTATTCCTGGAAGCCAATGATGAGAGATCATAGAGCCCTAGGCAACGTGAGTTATAGCCTAGGGCACAGGCAGCCAAGGAAAAAGTCCAGCCTTTAGAGCAGATTGAGTGCATATCAACAGGGAGCTCAAAGGGTAATGGTGTACACAAATTGACTAGGGTCAACAAAGGCAGTGCACTGCAGAATTGGCAGTAAACCTTTCCCTACTGGGAAAAACAAACTTTTAAAAAGAAATAAAGAATATCCAACAGATGGCCCAAAAGGACTTCCATCATCTAGCTCCAGCCTGCCTTAATGCTCACTGTGAGCCATTCCCTTTCTCTCTGAGCCCCAATCACACAAGATTTCTGTGAGTAACTTTGAGTATTACATGTCTTATATTTAAGGCTCTTTTTTTATGTAGCACTTACAAATGCCTACATTTCCTTAGATGTTTATTTAATGACCTTTTTAAAGGCAATCCTTATCTGTTAAATCTCTAATCTCTGCCAATATAATATTTTGTAATCCTGTAATATTTTGCCATCCTCCTTCTTGTCATTAATAGTAACTTAGTTAAATAAGTGAGGATCTAATTGGTCATTTAAAGTTTCTTAACTTGCTTTTTTTTTTTTTTTTTTTTTTTTGAGAACAGGGATTTTGTCTATCTTATTCAGCCAGTCCTAATACGATCAGTGCTTAGCATGGAATCTTATATAACATGGGAAATTAATAAGTATTTGCAAAGTGATCGAATAGTAATCAGACAGATAAACTTAAGAGCCTTAAGTCTAAGCCTAAGAACCTTAGAAACAACAATAGGTGAGAATCAGAAAAGTCCATTACTAGGGATGGGAGAGAAAAGGAAAACAGAGCTTAAATGGGGAATAAAATGAAACCAGTCTTCCTAATGTTAGGGGTTTATTGATCTATTGATGAAATACTTTGAAGCTTAAACATTCTGTACTAGAGTTAGGGCTATAATGCGTGCAACGAAGAAAGTCTGTACGTGGTTTCTCCTTATGTTGTCCTGTTTTGTTTTTTTTTCAACTAATACATTTGGTGATTGCTGAACTGTGATTCAAATAAGCTTTAGTGTTAATAAAAACTGGTACCTAAACTGAGTAAAGCCACCTTGCTAGTCATATCTTTTAGTAAGAATGATGCTTAATATTGATGTCAGGTATTGAGTAATTTCATATATTTTCTCACTTAATCTTATTAACCCTCTGAGGTAAGCATTATTTGAATTTTACAGGTGAGGACGTTGAAGTTCAAAGGGGGTAAGTGATTTGTCTGAAGTTATACAGCTGTTAAGGGGCAGCGCTGAAATTTGAACTCAATCATAAGTTATCGCAAAGCTCATTTTCTTAACTCTTACGCTATACTAGAAATAGTATGACTGGTGCTGGCCTGCTTTTACTGCTTTATCAGTTTAGACAAGATTTTATAAAATGGTATCCAAATGTGAATTTTTTCTATGTATCAGAAAACCTGAGTCTTCTGGCAAGAATCTACTCAGCAAGTCGGGATTTTTTTTCTATGCGACTTTCCTTTCCTTTACTTCTATTACTTCTTTTAAGTAAATAAAGTGAAAGAACATATACAAACACTTTGAACTCACCACTATATCTTGGCAGGAAATAGACTTCATATCAGTAGATTTGGAACCAAGTCGAAGCATTTCCAAAGATGTTAACAGATTGCAATAAAACTTGGTACACTGGTGAGAGTAAATCTAGAAAAACAACAACAACAAAAAGCAACCCTGAAATTTAAGCAAATAAAAGGCCAATTATATTTCAATTTAACTCTTTTTGTTTGTCTGCTTTCCTGTTCTCTCTTCTCTCATGTTAATTGTATTTCATTAGCTTCTATTATTTCTCTTTAATTTATTTTAAATATTTTTCAGACCAATATCTTCTTGCATCTCTTCCTCGAATAATGGTTTTCCAAGCTTCCATGTTTATAGACTTGGCCCCTCTCCACGGTCCTGTCTATACCTTGCTATGAATTTACATACTCTGCCCCTTCCTGCCAAAGACTGGATCTAGAGTATGCTAATAATGATTCCTTCATAGAATTACAAGGCTCTCAAGGAGACTGCATTTTGCATTTATTTCCAGCTTATGGCCAATTATCAAATAAATAAAACTTACATTTAACTCTGCATAAAGAACTAGATGAAGGTGAAATAGTACATTGTTGGGATATTTGACCCTTTTATACTCATCAGTGTTTAAAATTCCTTTAGTAGAAAAGTTTACGTGAAGTAAAATGTGCACATCTGAAGTGAATTTTAAGACGCTTGACAAATTTATCCACCCGTGTAAGCTACACTCCTATTAAGATATAGCTGCCACACCAAAAAGTTTTTTCCTCCATGGTCCTTCTCCATAAATCCTCCCCAATTCACAAAGGCAAATGCTTTACTGATTTTTTTTTTACTATAGTTTGCTTATTGCAGAGGTTAAATAAATGCAATCCCACATAAGTATTCTGTAAATGACTTGTTTCATGCAGCATAATGTCTATAAAATTAATTCATATAGTTGCTTATGTATAGCAATAGTTCATTAATTTTTATTGCTGAATAGCATTTTATTGTACTTATACTGCAATTGTTTTCCCGTTTTCCTGGTGCTGAGATATGGATTGTTTCCAATTTGGGACTCTTAAGAATAAGGCTGCTAGAAACACTCTTGTACAAGACTTTTAGAGAACGTATGTTTTCATTTCTCTTGGATAAATACTTAGTCATTGAATTATTGGGCCATAGGATACATGTCTGTGGACATTTGTAAGAAAGTACCAAAAACATTTAGATCCCCATCATCACTGTCTGAGTGTTCTGGTTGTTATACATTGTCAACACTTGGTGTTGTCAGTCTTTAACTTTTAGCCATTCTATTAGGTGTTTGGTAGTACTTCATTGTGACTTTAATTTGCATTCCCTTGGTGACTAATGATGTTAAAGTCTTTTTGTTTTTTATTAACCAGTTGATTATCTTCCTTTCAAAGTGTCTAGTTTTTTGTCCTTTTTTCTCTAATGGAGCTGTCTTTTCATTGTGGAGTTTCAGGAGTTCTTCATATATTCTAGATGCAAGTCCTATTTGGCAAATATTTTTCCCAGCCTGCAGCTTGCTTATACATTTTCTTAATGCATTTTGATGAGAAGTTTTAAATGTTGATAAAGCATAATTTAATTTTTCGTTATGATTATTGCTTTCTGCCTACTGCTACAAAATCTTTGCCTATTTGCAGGTTGCAGTGGAACTCTCCTTATGTTTTCTTCTAAAAGCTTCACAAATTTAGCTTTTCCCCAAATTTCTTACCTAATCGTTTACATTTTTTTACCTAAAATATTACACTTTGCAATGGGTTGCATAGATACCCAGTAGATGTTCTTTCTTTGTTAGTTATCAATGAACCATACTACTCCTGACTCTTTTGCAAGTATTTGACTCCATTTTTCCTCCTTCATCCCTCTAGTCTAAAGGAAAGGTTTTAAATAAATACTGTGTATAATTTAGGATCTTGTCAGAAAGGAGAAACTACCCTTAGTATTTCAGACAGAGAGAATTTAATTCAGAATTGGTTACAGGAATGTTGGAGGAGTTAGAGAAACAAGCGGGGAAAGTAGGTTTACCAGATTCTTAGTAACTGTGGACTCCAGAGTTGAAGGAGCAAAAGAGAAGCAGATCTTTCCCAGCTCTTGAGGTCACTGCTATTACAAGTTCCTGCTGTTAGCACTAGGACCTGCCCTCCCAGGCCTCTGGCATTGTGTCTCCTGTCATTAATGCTAATCCTGCTCCCCTGCTGCTGAAGATGACACTGGAAACTGGGAAGATGAATAAAGTCACTCTTCTCTCTCTCTCTTTTCTTCAATCTCCCAACAGTGCCTTTCATTGACAGAATTGAAACACAAACTAATTTTTAAGGGAGTCTGGGAAATAGAATCTGTGGGTTTCTAGCCACTAAAATAGAAAGAATAGCACATCAAAACAAGAAATTAGCTAATAGCACCAAAATAATTGACCAGCATAGAAGCCATCAGGTCCCATCTCATAAAATAGCTTTTTGGGTTATGGGACCTTAAGTCTACACTCATCATGTTGCTGCAGATGACTGATGGACAGCAAATATTTGTTTGAGGCCTTCCCATGCCTTCCCTAAGATTGTGTGCAGCTTATTTAAGTCATGAACCAAACAAAAACCTTAGTAAAATACTGTTTTTATCCTTACTCCTCCCACAAAATATAAATCAGCACATAAAGTGAGAGCCATCTGCTGAGGAAGTCCTGACCAAGCAGGTTCCCAAGGCCCCCCTCATCTATATTCACAGCTCCAGGGCTTCTCTGGGCTTTGAGGTCATTGAGCTGCTGACTTGAGCAATCCCACAGCTTGATGTGGCCAGAAAAATGTTTGTGGAGACAGAAATTATACTATAAAATTATAACCCCTTCCCATATAATTGCATTGAATAATATAAACAGGAGAATGAACCACTGTAAAACATTCTAGGGAGAAGCACTCCAGAATGGTGGCATGAGGAGCTGTGCAAAGTCTCCTCAGAAAAACAACTGTAACAAGTAAGTCAAAATTGCAAACAAACAAACAAACAAAAAAACATAGTCTCAGCAAATTATCTTAAGCAAATGGAAAAATAATTTATGCAAGAAAATCTATGAAATCTTGGTGAGAACAGTGGGTGTCTGTGGCATCTGAACAATGGCCCCACTCTCTTCCCGCCTCCAGCCCTGTGTGATGGAAGTCTCTGGGCAGATACAGCCAAGAATAGAAGGCACAGTCAGGGTCTGTCTTTACTTGGAATAAAGTGTGAGGGAAGTTCAAGCCTGAAGGCACTGTGAAAATAATGGAGATTTTAGCTAAGAAGCACCTTTCTAGAGTATAAGCCAGCCTTAAAGACTGGCCTTAAAAACTATCCCTGCAAAGGGTTCATGCATTATTTGATCATATTTTGTGACAATTTATGATCCATGACATTGTTGAAAACAAGAGGGCAATCAGCTAGCAGTTGGTAAAAGTTAATGTCTAGGTGTGATACCAATAGAGAGATCCCAGCCAGAAACTCACAATGAGATATGGGAGATCAGCGAAAGACACTGTCAGAGAGGTCAGGTAAAACCACTGTTATCCCTGGGATGGGAGGAGGGAGTCAAGGCGAATATGCATGCCCAAAGTTGCACCCTCTGAGAAGGGGCACTCCAGGCTCTACACTGTAGGAGAAAAATAGACTTCAATGGACAGAGCCCTAAAATATATGAAGCAATAACTGACAGAATTGTAGGGAGAAACAGACGATTTAACTATAATAGTTGGTGGTTTCAAAATCTCACTTTTAATAGTGGAGAAAATAAGTAGGCAGAAGATAAACAGAGATATATGGCTTGAACAGCACTATAAACCAGTTAGCCTTAACATACATCTCTGGAACACTCTACCCAATAACAACAGAATACACATTTATCTCAAGCACACATGGTACAATTTTTAAGACAGACCATAGGTTAGGCCACAAAACAAAACCCAGTAAATTTAAAGGGATTGAAATCATGGGAAGTATGTTCTCTGAACTTGAGAGAATGAAATTTAAAATAAAACCTAACAGGAGGAAACTTGGGAAATTCACAGATATGTAAAATTAAGCCACACACTTCTAAGTATCCAATAGGGCAAACAAGAAATTACAAGGGGCATTATAAAATTCTTAGAGATAAATGAAAATTTATAAAAAGAAAATAAAACAAAACAGCCAGGCGCTATGGCATGCTCAACTCCTGGGCTCAAGTGATGCTTTCACCTCAGCCTCCCAAGTACCTGGGATTATTACTCCCAAGTACCAGGAGTTTGAGGCCAGCCTGGGTAACAGAGCAAGGCCCCGTCTAAACTTAAACTTAAAATTAAAACAAATAAACAAAAGCCTCATCTTTTGGGATGAAGCAAAACTAGTGCTTATAAATACAATTTATAGCCATAAACACCTTTAATATAAAAAGGGCCCAAATCAACCTTAAGAAACTTGAAAAAGAAGAACCAATGAAATGTAAATTAAGCAGGATGAAGGAACTAATAAATATCAAGTCAGGAATTAATGAACTAGAGAACAGAAATACATAAGGAAAAAAAAATCAATGAAACTGAAACTTATTTTCTATTTTTAAAATCAACCAAAGTGACAAGACTTTAGGGCAAAATGAACAAGAGAAAAAGAGAGAGGACTCAAATTACTATAATTGAGAATGAGAGATTAGACCTCACTGTCAACATTATGGAATGAAAAAGATTAGAAAGAAATATTTTTAAAGAATTTTTAAAAAATGATTACTTAGACGAAATGGATAAATTCCTATAAAGACCCAAATAAAAAATAGAAAATATGAATTAGACCTATATAAAACAAAATAGATAATTTTAAAACTCCTTGAAAAAAGCCAATGTCCAGTTCCTTCACTGGTGAATTCTAACAAATATTTTAAAAATTAACATCAATTATTCACAAACACTTTCAAAAATAGAATAGGAGATGCATTTACAGTGTATTCTATGAGGTCAGTATTACTCTGATACAAAAACTAGAGAAAGAAATTACAGGAAAAAAAAAACAAACCAATATTGCAAATGAATATAGACCAAAAATCTTCAATAAAATACTACCAAACTGGATCCAGTAAGATGCAAACAGTAATACACAATAAACAAGTGTGATTTATCACAGGAATGCAAGGTTGTTTTAAAATATGAAATTCAATCACTGTCTTATGCCATATTAATAAAATAAAGAATAAAAACCACATGATTATCCCAATATGTGCAGTGAATGTATCTCAACAAATTGCAAAACTTGTGAAAAAAAAGGAAAAATTCTCATCTTGATAACGAACACCTATTAAAAGAAAACCCCTGCAGTTAGCATCATTAATGGTATTTTTTTCCCTAAGATCAAGAATAAGACCAGAGTCTCTGTTCTTGCCACTTCTATTCCACATTGTACTGAAAGTACTAGTCAGGCCAATTAGATTAAAATAAATAAATAAATTGTATTCATATTGTAAAGAGAGAAGTAATATGATCTCTTTTCACAGACAACATGACCTTGTATATAAAAATGTCTAAAGAAATCACTAAATACCTATTGCAATTAATAAGCAAGTTCAATAAGCAAAGATCGATCTAAAAAATTAATTATCTTTCTATAGTCCAGCAAAGGACAATGAAAATAAAATCTGAAAATTAATGGCATTTACAGCAACCTGGATGGAATATTGGAGAATATTATTCTAAGTGTAATAACTCAGTAATGGAAAACCAAACATTGTATGTTCTCATTCAAAAGTGGGAGCTAAGCTATGAGGATGCGAAGACATAAGAATGACACAATGGACTTTGAGGACTCGGCAGGAAAGTGTGGGAAAGGGGTGAGGGATAAAAGACTCCAAGTTGGGTTCAGTGTACACTGCTCAGGTGATGGGTGCACCAAAAGCTCACAAATCACCACTCAAGAACTTACTCATGTAACCAAATACCACCTGTTCCCCAAAAACCTATGAAAATAAAAAAATTTAAAAAAAGTTATCAAAAATAATTTTTAAATGTAGAAATACCTTTTATAAAAGATGTATAAAACTTATATTATGAAAACAACAAAACTGTTTTGAAGGGAATTGAAGACATAAATAAATAGAAAGATATCCCGTGCTCATGAATCAGAAGACTTAAATTACGAAGATGACAAGATTCCCCAAACTGATCTACAGATTCAATGAATTTCCTACCACATTCCTAGCTGGCTTTTTCAAAACTTGATTATCTGATCATACAACTGATATTAAAAATGCAAGAGACACAGAATGGCAGAACAATCTTGAAAAAGAAAAGTGTCAGGACTCATGTTTCTCGATTTCAACACTTTAAAGCCACAATAATCAAAACCATGTGGTACTAACACAAAGATGAACAAACAGACTATAAAATAGATTGAGAATAGAGAAATAAACATTTACATGTATGGTCAATTGATTTTTGACAATGCTGCCAACAATTCAATGGAGAAAGAATCGTTTTTTAAGAAATGGTACCCAGACAACTGGATATCCACATGCCAAAAGATGAAGATGGATGCCTTCCTCATACCATACATAAAAGTTAACTCAGAATGAATCTTAGACCTTAATGTGACAGCTACAACTATAAATTCCTAGAATAAAATTTAAGAGAAAATTCTTATAATATTTTATTAAGTGATGGTTTCTAGGTACAATACCAAAACCACAAATTGTAAAAGAAAAATAGATACATTGGACTTCATCAAATTAAACAACTTTATGCTTCCTATGACACAATCAAGAAAGTGACAAGAAAATCCATAGAATGGGAGAAAATAGTTTTAAATCATGTATTTGATGAGGAGTTAATACCCAGCATAAAGAATTCTTAGTATTCAAGAATAAAAACACAATAAGGCAATTAAAAATGGGAAAAATCTTTAAGTAGACATGTACCCAAAGAAAATGTGCAAATGGCCAACAAGCATATTAAAAGATCCTGAATATCATGAGTCATATAGAAAATGTAAATCAAAACCATGATGAGATACAACTTTACACCCAGTAGGATGACTAAAAATGACAAGATGTAGCCAGTGTTGGCTATGATGTAGAGAAATGGGAACCTTAACATATTGCTTGTGAGCTTGTAAAATTGTACAGCTACTTTGGAAAACATTCTAGCAGTTCCTCAGGATAGTAAACATAGATTTACCATATGACACTCAACAATTCTACTCTTTTGTTATACCCAAGAGAAATGAAAATGTGTCGACAAAAATTTTGTACCTGAATATTCTTGGCAGCAGTATTCATAATTATGAAAAATCAGAAACATCCCAAATACGAATTAACTGTTGAATGGATAAACAAATTGTGATATATTCATACCACAGAATATTCAGCAATAAGACATGAAATACTGATATATGCCACAATATGGATGAAACGAGAATATTATGCTAAGAAAGGAGACAGTCACAAATGAAAACATTGTGTAATTTCCTTTATATGTAATGATCAAAATAGACATACATGCAAACAAGGAAACGTAGATTAGGGCATGTGGTTTTAGCATGGACAATGAAAATATTTTAAAATTATGTAGTGGTGATGGTTGCAAAATTTTGTGAATATATTAAAACTATTGACTTGTACACTTCAACAGGTAAATTTTAAGGTATTTGAATTACATCTCATAAAGCTTTAATAGCAAGTAAGCAAACAAACAAACATAACACTTGAGGAAACTCTATTTGATTCTCAAACACTGAAATGTTTTTCTTGGCGATTCTTATTTACATAAAAGCCTGTAAGAGCCACTATGATGATAAGCACTTAACATATATATTTTCACTTAATCTCACTTAATAACTACAGCAACTCCATGAACTGAGTGTATTGTTTTCCCTGCTTTGTAGATGATATAACAGAGACTGAGAAAGGTTAAAGTCATTGGTCGAATTCACATTATTACTAAATCTCACAACCAACTTATTGTTCTTAACCATTGTGTTGTTGTACTGTTCACTCCACCCTAGCACCTCAGATAGGACACGTAGATGCTTTTGACTGTGAAGGACCAACGTCACTAGATGTTGTGCACAATTCCTATGCTCCTTAGAGAAATTTCAAAATTCTAGTATTAGTAGTGGCACAAAGGAGATTTTGGCTGACCAACAGCATGTTTGGAATAGTAAACTGATTGCTTGTTAGCTCTAACTTTTTGGCATGAAGAGAGGTATAATAAGCATGCAGTTCAAACAACTCACAGTGCTCTATGTTTTCTCTTTCTTTTCAAATATGACAACTTATCAAATAATAATACTCATTTTTAAGGTGTCTTTATGGGTTCTCCTTTGTTATTTATGCAATGATGCATGGTGTAGGTTGCAAACACACAAATCATAATATTGAACCCAACAGAAAAGAAGTTATCAACACCAGCTAATGACAATTGACAAAATAAAGTGATGAAAAGTAATCAACAGATCATTTTACGTACTCTTTCAAATTAATAAACAATTGGGTTCAAGTTTGCCTTTTAAGTAGAATTACTCAATTCAAAGCCCCACAAAAGTATGTATAAGGATACAACTAACAATTCAAGGGGATGCCAAAATCATACAGATCAATGAAGTCTTTGCAGATTAATAAAGCGATGGCTCAAGAAACTCTTCTTTCTTCAATGTCACAAAACTAAGCAGAGATAGAACCAGAGCTAGAATCTAAGTCTCCTGGTTTCCAGCCTAGTTGCAATGTTGCTCTCTCCCGTTTAATCCCAATGGACTCAGAACAATAATATAATGTGGGTACATTCAGCTTTTATTTATACTTGACAAAGTAGAAAACATTTTCTTATCAAATGTTGAAGTAAAAGGATGTTGATTAGTCAACATTTTATGAAGATTTATTAATTTTGTCTCAGTTATTCTTACGTTTATTTAAACATTGATTACTTCTCTCTTTCTCAAGAAAACAATCTTTCTCTGGCTCCCTAACTGTAGTACCAAAATATAGGAGTTTATTTTACTGATAGTACAGAATTAAGGAAGACAGCTAAAGATTAGGGAAAGGGATGCTGTAAGAGATCACCGGAGAAATCGAGAAAATAAGATGTTAAAAACCTAAAAAATAATATTCTCAACATACAGAGAGAAAGTTCACTTAAAAATAAACTTTGAAATGTAAACAGAACCCTCTTTTTTTCTAGCAATAATGCTGAAATAGTACAAATCCCATCATCAAATATCACAGGGCAACAATTACTTGTGTAATATGACAACATTAGTCTAAGTTCTTAAAGCAGAGAGAGTATCACAAGAAGCTATTTATGTTACATGTTAGGCTCTTTTGGCATTAATTCTCATTGGGTTTGGCATCATTTCCAATCCACAGAATTGACAGGATATGACATCGTAAACTCTATTTTCTAGAATTTCTTTGTGAAGAATTGTATAACATTCC
The DNA here is from genome assembly GCF_028885625.2 of Pongo pygmaeus. Lineage (NCBI taxonomy): Eukaryota > Metazoa > Chordata > Mammalia > Primates > Hominidae > Pongo > Pongo pygmaeus. The sequence continues at coordinate 147,486,026 of NC_072373.2, read as the reverse complement.
TTTGATTGTTACTTTCTATTTGTTGATGAATCCTTTTATATTTTGATTACTTTGTCCCCAAGCTAGATTGTTCCTCTTTCTTCTTAATCTGAATATAGTTAATGGATAATTACGAATTAGTGGAATGTGCTTCTGATATAATCTGTAATCACTTATTTCAATAGTGGCAACAAATTCTAATCTTAAAATCTGATGGTAAGTATGTGGTATTTAATAAAATCCAATGAGAACAGTAAATAAAAAAAACAACTTAAGTAAAAAAAAAAAAAAGACTTTACGGCAAATGTTTAAAAATGACTTTTTTTCAGCTACTTTCCTAAGAGGAAGAATTGTAAGACATTACTCATTCATTCACTCATTCATTCATTGTTTATATTGTTCTTTATTCAAGCCATTAAGGTTTACATTGTCTAATATTTTTTGACTTGCTTCTCACCTTCACCTTCATTAATATTGCAATCAAATAGAATGTGAGTAAAAAAATATGTACCTCGATTGTTTTTCTTGGACTTCCAAGACACGGATTTAAACTATATATGCATATATGGTGTATTTGCTATTTATATAAAGAAACACATCATATATATGTGATTTATAGATGTAATATATCATTTTAAATAAAAGTTATCCTTTTTCATTATAAAAAATTCTGGAAGATGCGGACAGTTGTTTTTTAACTATCTATGCTCCCAGCACTTAGAACTACTCAATCTTAATACTTTTATTTATTTTCCTCTAGCCTAAATAAATATCTGAAATAAAGGTTATATGTTTACTTTCCATGCTCATCATAACCAAGTGGAACTGTACTGTCTGCCACAGAGTCACAATAATATAAAGATCATTTTCTAACACAGCAGCCAATTAACATGATGAAAAGTCTAAGGGTAGCATAAAGCTTGATCTTTATGAATTTGAAGTGGCATGCTCAGTTTAGACAGATTAATTAAAACAACCAGGTACATGTCGTTATCATATTCGATTCACTTCTTCCAGTATTAAGGTTGTATTAGGTTTTAAAAATGAGGAATTAATCCAGAGAGGTGCTAATTAAATGTAAATAAAGGCCATTATCAACTTCTCAATGGAACTCAACTGGTATTATTATATCAAATAAAACTGGTGTCAATCAGATGTCCAGGCGCATGACTTCTCTTAATTTTCAGCTTTAGGTTTTTCAAAGAACCATTATTGACTAGATAAATTTAATTACATATTCATAGAAAGGTTTGCTGACCATTTTCTTGGATAGCACAGAATATTATTCCCTCAAAACAGAGGTTTGTTTCATCAACAAAATGACTTTAGACTATCATTCATATCAAGCTGTTCAGTTCACCCAGAACATTCCTGGAGTACAATTTCAATTATGGATTTTTTTCCAGGAAAGTGATCCAAGGAAATTTCACATTTTACAAGTGTGTGCTATGAAATATGCTCCTACTTGCCTTTCTCACTCAATTTTGTTTGAGCATATCTAAGTGTCTATAGGTACTAAAAATGAATATTCCATATCAATTTAATAGATATATGAAGCAAAATGACTTTTTTCTGTGAAGAGAAAAAAGGGATTCAAATGACAGAATTCTGGTCTCGAAAATGAATGTTTTTGAAAAATAGTCTTGAAATATTATGATTAATAATAATTAGCCTAGGCTAAATAGTATTACCATTTGTTTGCCATTGTTTAGAAAAGTGGAAAATTGCAGTTATAATTGTTCTGCTCTTATTTTAACTACTCTTTATTGCTTGCACTAAGCATATGGTTGATTACGATGTTTGATGAATTTCAGAAGTTGAGGTTGCCTCTAAGACCCAAACTTTTAGGTTCTTTTTAAGTTCTCTATAAAACCATGACCATACTTAATTGTTGGTGTAAGTCAAGTTAGAGCATTGTGTTTTATCTAATTATTGGGTATCTTTCACATTTCCTTACATTAAAGATCTGCTACCTGAATAATGTTGTTTTAAACATAAGCATCCAAATAATACAACTATCTAGTAATATTGTAAGTTCTCAACAAACGTTTATTATTTTCAATGGATTTAGAAGCTCTCAATGAGCTTAAATGTCAGACAGTGAGACAAAAATAAAGCAAACAAAAAACACTCCTAATGCAAACACAATCGGATACTTTAATAGAATAGTCTTATAAAAACTGAAGCCATCCCATAACTACATTGGTAAGAAGAAAACTTACATTTGTGATATGTTTACCCTCTCTGGAAGTAGAACTAATTATCTCCATGCGCTTTCTCCATAGGTTTCTGGAACTGAAATAATAACATCATGTCTTGTTATTGGAACAATATATCAAAAGACAAGAAAATATAAAGCTAATTCTCTGTGGAATGATACTTTCAAGTTGGAATTTATGTTACATTAACCTATTGTTTGAGAGGTTATATATGATGATATATTTGCCTTAAATATTATTTGACTAGTGTGGGTTTACCAAGCTAACTATGCCAATAAAGAAATTCTGGAATATACTTTCTGTTACATACTTTGAAGGATTTTTCTCAGTGAGATAAACTAACAAGTCTAATTACTTCCAAGTCTTTAGGACATTTTTCAATTAAATCTTAAGCCAAATAAAACTATCAATAGCATGTCTTTAAGCCTAGGGATGGAGATTTTGGCTCACTCTTTAGACCAGAGAGAGAAGGTCAGGTATGTTGCTTCCCCCAGGCTTTCTATCTTTCCTAAGCCTGTTAATGAGAGCTTCACCAGATGAGGAAACTCCTTATTTGGTGTAAATCCAAAATCAGAGAATTTACAGACATGACTAATCAAAGATTATAGGCAAAGATTGTTAATGATGAAAAACACATTACTTTTGGATCAGTTAAATCTGGGTATAAACTTTGTTTCTGCTACTTACTAGCTGGGTGACCTCAGGAAAATTGTTTACCTCCTCTGAAATGTAAGGATAATAATGACTACTATTTAAGGTTATTGTAAGAATATCATGTAATTACCTAGGATGGTGTCTGGCATACAAAAAAAAAGGATCAGAAAATGTTTCCCATATTTTTATTTGATCAATAATATATATAATATAAACTTAATGTTTTAAGGGAGTAGAAATAGCAGTAATGTTTTGAGAGAGTAGCAATACTTTCCCACATATATTATTAAAAACAATGACAGCAACGTCAAAAACCTCCCAAAAATATACTATAAAAGACAAACCCAAGTAGGGAAATGGTGCATTGCTAATGTATTATTGCTAATGGTGACATGTTAAGTATTTTAAAGATTCCAGTAAACACAATGCAAGGATTTTAAATAAGACTCTATGGTAGCCTATTAAAAAGAAAGGTATCTCCATGAAGAAAAGTTAATGACATTTGGAAACTGATCTGTGGAGTGAAAATGCAGAATTTCTGTAGAAATGGGTGACTCATAAAGGGTAGTAAGAACCCATGATAAATTGAAGAAGAATCCTTATTGTGGGAAATATCAAGCTTGAAAGCTTTGCAAGTAAAAGGAAGAGAAAACAGAAAAAGACAAGCAGAAAGCAACCCAAGTCTTGCTAAAGTGTATAGACACAGGCAACTCTGCTCAGTGAAGCCAAATGAAGCCAGGGTGCTCAGGGCCAACAGAGCACTTTATGTAAGGGGCCAGGAGATGCAGAGTGAATTTTGAAACACTCACTTACCAGAAAATCTAAGAAGGTCCTAGTCGGCAAACATAAGCTCTTTTTCATCAGTAAATACATTTTGTATATTCTTATTACTCATGAGACTAGTGTACTGTTAACCTACAGAAATAACTTATGTTTTATTATTATTATACTACAATTAATTACAGAAAGTGACCTTGACTGTAGTATTTGAGACTGTTCTTAGGCAAGTGTTATTTAATAAAAAGAGAGAAAGGACTTTTGGTAAATCATGTAATTTTAGTTCTTGGGGATCAAAGGCCAAATGAAATTCATAATACTCTTAGAAACCTAACTCAAATAGGAAAAAACTTTCTCATATGACTTTGGATGTTTTTCTACTTCATGAATCTTTTCTGTGCATTTGACTAGTACAATCCTTCCCCAATCACAAATAATATATATATTTTAAAATCTCAGTCATTCAATCAGTCTCATGTCATTCACATAGAGTGTATTGTTCTGAACTAGTCATTTGATGGGTGATGATGGATGCTTTGCCAGAGTGAGTTAGGTCATACAAAACAGGGAAGTGGTTATTTGGAAAATGAAAAGTAACAGAGATTATATAACTCAACTCACTATATTCAGGATGAATTTTACCTTTTTAATCACATTTATTCAAAGGGATTTTTTAAAACTTCTCATTTATAGTACAAAAGTAAGGAATTAAGATAATGACAAATCCTGATACTCAAAGAAAATGTTCTAAATAGAAGAAAGGTAAGAATAATACTTTTATTGAGTATAGTTATCAAGTTTTACCTTAGGGGTGGATGGATAGGAAGAGGAGACTCCACATTGATTTTAATTTATTTCCATAAAACCACAGTTACATATTAATAGTCTAATATCAATGCAAACTTTTCAAATGCTAAATCAAGAAGTACTTTTTAGCAATTTATAATGATTTTTATATTTATAATTTGCAGAAAACTAAAGTAAGGGGGTTTTATCATATAATTCCCATATACCAGTACACAGGGCACTGCCCTCTGTGAATTAAGTGAAATATTTCCTCAGTGATTCCATCTTTTCTATCTTTGTCTTTTCTAAATTTCAGCAGCTCCTCTTCTCTTTTCTCTTTTCCCTTTTCCCAGCATTTCTAACAATTCTAATATATATTTTAAAAGATTTATCAAGAAAAAAATGCTAAAAGCTTTTCTTTAAATTTTAGAACAATTGCACTTTGGAATAAATTACAAAATTGATATATTTCTATCAAAGACACAGTTAGCACTTTGAAAATTATTAGGTTCAAAAATTATCAGATTCTTACATGGAAATGTAAGAGCAAAAAATTTTTTTAGTCCAAAGACAAAGAGAAGATTTAATAAGCTATATGAAGAGAAACTATAAATATTTTAAACAAATAACATTATTAATTTTTAAAAGAATAATTGTATAGGCCAGGTGCAGTGGCTCATGCCTATAATCCCAGCACTTTGGGAGGCCGAGGTAGGTGGATCACGAGGTCAGGAGTTCGAGGCCATCCTGGCCAAGATGGTGAAACCCCGTCTCTACTAAAAGTACAAAAATTAGCCGGGCATGGTGGTGGGCGCCTGTAATCCCAGCTACTAGGGAGGCTGAGGCAGGAGAATTGCTTGAACCCGGGAGGCAGAGGTTGCATTGAGCAGAGATCACACCACTGCACTCTAGCCTGGGCAACAGAGCAAGACTTAATCTCAAAACAAATAAAAAATTTAAAAAAAAGAATAATTGTGTATTGATTAAAAAAATTAGTCATGCTCTTTGGTCTTTGGCAATATAGTGCTGTGGTGAGGAATGAAGTTTTGGGATCAGGTCTTTATTTCTTTATTCCCTAGCTTACTGACATTCAGAAAGTTATTTTACTCCAATAAGCCTCAGCTTACTCATCTGTAAAATTGTAATATCATTGTATCATTTTGGATATTGAATGTGATAACAAATGGAAGACATTTAGCATATGAGTTACTTGATATCTATGAGCTAATATTATTTACCTAGAAACTAATTCAACTATTTACAAAAGAAATTTTATTTATGTATTTCATATATTTATTTATTTTTTTTGAGATGGAGCCTTACTCTGTCACCCAGGATGGACTGCAATGGCGTGATCTTGGCTCACTGCAACCTCTGCCTGCCGGGTTCAAGCAATTCCACTGCCTCAGCCTCCCAAGTAGCTGGAATTACAGGCGTCTGCCACCACACCTGGCTAATTTTTTCTATTTTTAGTAGAGGGGTAGTTTCACTATGTTGGCCAGGCTGGTCTCGAACTCCTGACCTCAAGTGATCTGTCCACCTCAGTCTTCCAAAGTGCTGAGATTACAGGTGTAAGCCACTAAGCCCAGCCAGGAATTTTAAAAGGTCATAATAGATGTGTCCTTAGAATATAGTTATGTTGAAATTTCTGTTTGTATAGAAAAAAACTATATAATCTAAAAGGAATAAATGCTTCAAGAATTCTAAGGAAAAGATATTTCAAAAATCAACATTTATTTTTTCAGTGGTATATCCTGGTTTTATTTTCTTAAAAGAATTACAATTATATTATTATGTTGGTGCAAAAGTAATGGCAGTTTTTGCCATTACTTTTGCACCAACCTAATATTAATACTGCCTTGTTTAGCAAAGATGGAAGTTACTTGCTAATGATCTTTTATCAGGTCACTCTTCACACAGTAGCATTTATTGTTTTGACCCTAGGAAATAGGTGAGCTTGTATTCTGTGAAGCCTCTGAACTTTCTCCTTTCCAGTATCTGCTCTCACGTTTTTCAAGGCTATTATCATCTTTTTAAAAAAATGGTTCATGCTAAGGAGCTAATAAAAAAAAAAAAGATTTTTCTCTCTCCACAAAAAGAAGACAACTTGTTTCCCATTTGAATCCCAGTTCTGCCACTTATTAAGTATATGATCTTGGTCAAGTTATATAACCTGTTGGTTTCTGTGTTTTTTGTTTTTTTTTTTCTCATCTGTAAAATGAGGACAATAGGAGAGTTGTGGGGTGTTTAGAGAATTAAATGACTATTCTATTAGAGGGAAGGGGAGAAAGGAACAGAAAGTGAAGAAAAGAAGGGAGGGAGGAACAAGTCAGGAAGGAAAACCAGATCAGCTGATGAAGATAACTCAATACAAAAGGCAGACGTGATAATATTGGAATGTCTGGCTTTAATAAGAAGCTACTAGTATAGAGGGCCTTGCTGAACAGTCTACTTGTGTCTAAGAGGGGCTCTACCTTTATATTGCTCTTTTTCCTTTTCCTCTGCTTAACATTTAGCAAGGGTAACTTTAATGATTTAAACAGCAACGGAAAATGGAGGAGAGAAAATGAAGAAAATGTCCACTATGCAATGAGGAGGTTTTTTAAGGGGATGGTTCCAACTGGAATGGAGTGAATGGTGTTGTTGGAATAGTGCCCTCAGCAGGCAAAGACTATACATATCTACAGTGTATAAATATCTCAAAATTATTTCACCATGTGATATCGTTTATTCCCTTTTATCTCGTACATTTTTTAGTCTTATTTAAAAGTTAGAATATATTTTTAGAATAAACATATGTAATAAATAAAGAATGTTTTCCTTTCTTTTTTCTACTTGAAATGTAATCTTGGTAATTAAAGAAATGACTTTGGGGTACACAGATTCTTTTGATAATTATCACTTAGGTTGGATACAGGAATTGCCCATAACCCATGCCTTTCAAAAGGATGTTGAAGTAACAAGTGATCCCACAAGAAAGCTATGCCACCCTTGGATGAGACAGCCAAGAAGTTAGAAACAAAAGTCTCCCAATGGTGATAGGAAGCTGCAGCATGGAACTAATTGGAAATCATGTTTGTAATACAGAATGGTGTTTGTATTGTTTAAGATTTGTGAATATTTATTATATTTTCAAAGTATTTCTCAGTGAGCCTGGTGAAGGCACTAATCAATCAGACCAGACATCTGAACCCTTAGAAAGGACACTCACCAGTCAGGACACATGCTGGCCATAACAGAGTATGTAGGACAGATGCTCAGCCTGCTTTTGGGAAGGAAGCTTCAAAGTTCACTTTATCTACTTCATGATGCTGGAGGGCCTCCTGGCCAATGACATTAAGGCAGTCCAGTGGATTTCCACCTGCACTGTATTTAGCCTGTGATCCCACAGGAAATCAGGACTATTATATCTTTCAATATGATATATGTCATTAAGAATTTGATAAAAATTATTATTCTATTCTTCAGAAACGAGCCCACTGCATAACACTGCCTATAATATTAGGGAGCTCAAAGATGTTAGAGTCAGCTAGACCTGGGTTTACAGCTCAATTTTGCTTCTTACTTAGCTTTGTAACCTTGAATAAGTCACTTAAGCCTTCTGAATTACTGTTTTCTCACCTGTAAAATAAAGATATTATTACCTAATCTTTAGAGCTGTTGAAAGGATAACATGAGATTCTTTCTAACTTCCTTACCATATTCAAACTATCACAAATAAATAAGAAAAGTCTATATATTTTTTAAAAATCTTCATTTGTTTGTATTTGTCTAAAGAAAAATTTGTGATACTTTTCCTTAATACAATTTTCTTTACATGAAATTTATTTGGAACTTTGTTAATTTCTTTTCCTTTTATATCACTCAAATCACTAAGCAGAAAATAATAGAATTGTATTGCTGTTTTGACAACGGTGGGAGAAAATGTGTAGTTCGTTTTCATTGCAGGTTTTGGTTGGCTAAAAGTGTGAAAAATAATTAGTTACTCAAGTCATCATGTAACTCTTCATGAATACAGCTCTCATTTACCATTTCCTTTAGAATCTAAGAGATGTACTTGTCTAGCTGAATATTTGGTAAATGAATCAGCAATTACTGAGATAGGATTATGTGCCCAGTCAATGTTGACCTTCAAAATAATGAACCAAATAGCTGAGGAAGTTTATCTATATACTTTAGTAGTATTTCTTGCAATTTTGGCATTTTCTGAAACCAACTTAACATTTTCAAAATTCTTGTAATTAATGGCTATTAGCTTATAGAAAGGACAAATGTTTCCTCTCTTCCTAGAATCTCACCTTGAATTTTGGTTGCCTGCTGGGTTACAACTGCCATTTATTCAAAGTCTACTTGACATGGTCTTTTGTTGCTGCAAAAAAAACCCACAGAGTCCTTGTTTGCAGACTTTGTTTTCATATATTTTATGTAACATGTACAACAAAGTCAACATTGTAACTAAAATTATGTGGTCATTATTCTTTGCTTGAAAATCTCTGTTGACATCAGAAGTTTACTGTATAGCTTGTCTGTTATCCTTGTAATATGTAAATTCCTTTTTCATGTTATTCAGCACTGACAGAAGCAGGCTTACTTCATTATAACATTATGTTAACTTGTGACTTTTAATTTCTCATTCTTGATTCAAATATGTAAATAGCAATGATTCCAATTTCACATGCTTCAGTGGTTTCTTAGTAGCCATTAAAATAAGCTGGTAGGTTCAATAAGTCTATGTTGGTTATCATTATAGAAAATAAAAGTCTTTGTAACTCTAGTTAGCTGCAAAACAGCTCCCTTTTGAGGCTTGCATAGTTGGAAACAATATTAGGGTACAGCTTAACATGAAAAGAAAGGTGTTTGACCTTCCTGGCACACAAAGTCCAAGGATTTCACTCTTGGCTTCCAAAGGATTCAATGTTATTCAACAGTTTCCCTTTGTTGAAAAGTAAAAGTCCATTCTTCCTAACACATCATACCAATTTCTTCATAAAACGGTACCAGTACAACTTTGCCTCCTCTGATTCTGCATTCCAAATTTCAATCCTGTGGAAATACTTGGAAATATAGTATAGAAACATAACAAAAAAAATCCATGCCCTCATGGAGCTTACATTATAGTGAGGGGAAGTGGATAAGGCACAAGGGACAAGTATATATACAGAAAAATCCCTGGGGATAAGTGCTGTGGCAAAAATTAATGCAGGAAGAGTAGGATGGAAAATGCCAGTGTGGGTCATAGGGTGTTATATGACATAGTCAGGGATGGCTTTTTAGATTAGATGACAACTTAGCAGAGATATAGCAGAAGAGAACAAATGAAACGTGGCTATCTGTAGAAAGAGTGTTCTCGGCAGAGGCAGTGCAAATGCATAGGTCCTGAGGTAGAAGGCTATTTGGAGTGTTTGTGTACTAGCAAAGTAACCAGTAGGTCTAGGGCAGAGCAGTCCAAAGCTATGTGGTCAGAATGTTAGTCAAGTAAGGGACTGGGGATTCTGTAAAGCCTGAGAGGACATTTTCAGGACTTTGATTTTTCTCTGGGATATCATTATTTTTACTTGATTTTATTATGGAATACCTATTCTTTGACTTTATTATGGGAATCATTGGAACAGTTTGAGTACTTAGTGAAATGATCTTATTTCGATTTTATAAAAATCTATTTGTCGTTAGCCGGGCGTGATGGCGGGCGCCTGTAGTCCCAGCTACTCAGCAGACTGAGGCAGGAGAATGGCGTGAACCCAGGAGGAGGAGGTTGCAGTGAGCTGAGATCACACCACTGCACTCTAGCCTGGGCAACAGAATGAGACTCTGTCTTAAAAGAAAAAAAAAATCTATTTGTCAACTATGTCTGGAATAAGCTGTAGAAGATGAGGACAAAAGCTGGGAGAATAGTCTATTGCAAAGACCTGTCACGGAGTTGTTGGTAGACCAAAGAGCCAGGTCGGCAGAAAATTATGTGTGCTATTGAACTTTTTTGTACATCTTTGGCCTGAAACATTATTTTTTTAACCACAAATTTCTCCTTCCCTTAAATCCTGACAAAGATGCATTCATCCTTCAATACTGGGATCTAATGTTGTCTCTCCTCTGTGGTCCTTTCTGATATGCTAGGTAGGTGATACAAGTTCTACTATGCTTGATTACTTCTTTATGCATGGTCTATTGTACAGGTTTTACAACATTGGCTTGTACTTATTTGTTAATGTCTTCCTAATTAGATCATGAGTTCAACAAAAATATTGTGTTGTTTTAAAAATATTTATATCCCTTATACCTAGCACAAAATATAGGTATGCATTGAGGACCCCATAAGTGCTTGTCAAATGAGTAAATACCTCCAACTGTATAACAGAAAACACTTGAAGTGACTTTCTTCCTTTCTTTTTTTTTTTTTTTTTTTTGAGACAAGATCTCACTCTGCCACCCAGGCTGGAGTACAGTGGTAAAATCATGGCTCACTGCAGCCTCGACCTGCTAGGTTCAAGTGATCCTCTTACCTCAGCCTCCCAAGGAGCTGGGACTACAGGCACATGCCACCAAACTCAGCTAATTTTTGCATTTTTTGTAGAGATAGAGACTCACTATGTTGTCCAGGCTGGTGTCAAACTTCCGAAGTCAAGTAATCCACCTGCCTCGGCCTCTCAAAGTGCTGGGATTACAGGCATGGACCACCGCACCCATCCTGAAGTGACTTTACATTCTACGAAAAAAAAAATAAAATAAAAAAGCTAAATTGTCTTAGGGAAGGGATACCTAACTTCTTTTTCAAAAATTTAGAATGCACCAAATGACGGTAAGCTGTCTGTCACCTTACCAGAACATACGATAGGTTCCAGTGTCCCTCCTTGTAGGTCACAAGAAAAATGTGATTCTATAAGTAAGAGAATGTGTCATTTTGTGAAAATTCACAAGGAGTCTCTCCCTGAGTTTGCCCAAGTTCATAAAGAATAAAGGAGATACCTTTATTTTTCCTATACTGAGGCCAGACAAGTGAGATAAGTAGCATAAGTGGAGCACACTGAACCATGTCATAAGTCATTCCTCCAGATTTCTAAATGGAGACCTTATGGTACAGGTCCTGCCAGCATACTGTTATTTTTTGTTTTATGTTTGTTTTAATTACAGAGCTATTGCAAGTAAATTAGATGAGAGCTATAGCCATAAGCATTGACTTGTCTTCTCATGGCATCTTTGAGTAGAACTGAGCTGGGTGTTAAAATACTTAAGAAATTTGTAAGTGGTGAATGAACATATCAGAAACTACTATACTAAGAAGAGAGATTAACCACTGATGCTGTGACCTTCCACACTCTAGGGATTTCAAGGACATCACTGATAGCAAACTTCTCACGATATATTATGAAGAGTAAAAAGCTGGGAGGTTTAACTAAGTTTTAAAAAATGTTAAGTCAGGATGGAATAATGGGCTAAATTTAACAGATGGAAAAGTATTAAGGATTAATGTGCAGCCCTATTTTTAGTTTCCAAGACCTAGCTACAAAAAAGCAATATGGGAAAAAATAAGAACAATTTGTAAGAACGATATTTAGAAGCATCTTGACTATAAGCTTTTCAAGTAGTCAAGGCTGTGATTCAGCTACCAAGAATACCAGTTTGATCTTAGGCTACATAATGGAAATATAACGTCCAAGATGAAAAGTAATATTTCCCCTTTACCATGTACTGAAAGGGATGTATTATATTCCATTAGGTACTACATTTGAGGAGAAAAATAGTCAACATAGAACACACTTAGAGAGGGCAGTTAGGATGAACAAACTCAAAACACGGTTATCTGAGAAACAGCAAAAGAAACTAGAAATTTTAAGCCTGGGGTGAAAAGAAAAAGTTTAATGGGATATAAGGGAGACCATAAGATATGATATAGAAGAATTAGGGGATTCTGAAAGAACAATTAGGATAGAAGCTTAAACAACTAGGTTGAAAAATGGCCAGTAATTTAGGGTAAATAAAAGGAATAAATTGTAAGCATTTTAAAATATGTATACTATACTGAGCTACTTTATGAAAGAGTTATGGTACCTTCAACGGAGATGTTCAAAGGTCATTTTAGGGTGTTTTTGTCTGTTTATTTTAGCTACATAGCAGAGAATGATAAAGGGAGGCATTTCTTGGGTTATAGGGTGGAGTTGATAGTCTCTAGGATTTCTTCTGACTCTAACGTTCTGTGATTTTGTTGTGGTGTGGTCATTTTATTATAATGAAATTTATTTCTCATCAATAATTAGAATGCAGTCTTAGTAATGCATAAAATGTTAACAATAACAGCATTAATGATAAAAACTGTTCATCATTTGCAGGTTCCAGACACTGTACTTTTTTCATTAGCTAAATCTCACAGCAGCTTTATGAAATAAGCCAGATGAAACATCCAGTTTTAGTGAGTTAAATATCTGGGTAAATTTGTCTGTGGCCAGGCATTACCTTTAGGCCATGTAGGTTTGTTTTTCCTCTTACGGGTTTGTGAGAATCAAACAAACAAAACATGATTCTTAAGCAATAGTAGCTGACACTTACATGCTACTTACTGTAGCGCTAGGCCCTACTCTTTTTTTATTTTATTTTATTATTATTATACTTTAAGTTTTAGGGTACATGTGCACAATGTGTAGGTTAGTTACATATGTATACATGTGCCATGTTGGTGTGCTGCACCCATTAACTCGTCATTTAGCATTAGGTATATCTCCTAATGCTATCCCTCCCCCCTCCCCCCACCCCACAACAGTCCCCAGAGTGTGATGTTCCCCTTCCTGTGTCCATGTGTTCTCCTGTTCAATTCCCACCTATGAGTGAGAACATGCAGTGTTTGGTTTTTTGTCCTTGCGATAGTTTGCTGAGAATGATGGTTTCCAGTTTCATTCATGTCCCTACAAAGGACATGAACTCTTCATTTTTTTATGGCTGCATGGTATTTCATGGTGTATATGTGCCACATTTTCTTAATCCAGTCTATTGTTGTTGGACATTTGGGTTGGTTCCAAGTCTTTGCTATTGTGAATAGTGCTGCAATAAACATACGTGTGCATGTGTCTTTATAGCAGCATGATTTATAATCCTTTGGGTATATACCCAGTAATGGGATGGCCGGGTCAAATGGTATTTCTAGTTCTAGATCCCTGAGGAATCGCCACACTGACTTCCACAATGGTTGAACTAGTTTACAGTCCCACCAACAGTGTAAAAGTGTTCCTATTTCTCCACATCCTCTCCAGCACCTGTTGTTTCCTGACTTTTTAATGATCACCATTCTAATTGGTGTGAGATGGTATCTCATTGTGGTTTTTATTTGATTAGTGCCAAAAACAAATTCATTTTATAGATGAAGAAACTGAGGCACAGAAAGTAGCTTGATCATAATCATAAAATTAGAAATCGGGAGAACTAAAATTCAACTCATGGCAGTCTGGTTCTGACTGCTCATATCCTTAGCCCCTACTCTACAGAATCTCTCTAACCAAGAGAAGCCTTCTTACTTTTAATGAAAAAGATATTATTACAGTGATATTATACAAAACAGCAATGATAGGTCAAAGTGTCTAGAGCTTTTACAGTGTGTTAGCAATTCAACTTGTCTCTTTTTCGAGCTATTGAGCATCAACCACAGCAGTCTAGCCACTATTCTCCAGACTGTGTTGGACAGTAAACTCAGAAGATCTACTACAATGGTGAATTGACTGTTTTATAATGACTATCCTTGGTGACTCCAAATGTTTCTGCACTTGAGTTCATTTTATAGCTTCTAAAGAAGTGTTAGGTTGGCACTCCAAGTGGTACCTGGACATTTATGCACTGATAAAGCGCATACATGTGATCAGTTGTAAGCAAGCCAATAGATAACATTGTAGTCAGCAACTGGCTGAAGTTCAGGCAACAGGAAAAGGCTGAGATTAACCATTTTCTAGCAGGAAAATGCTGGGATTAACAATTTTAAAATTGTTGAGATTAATTTGAGCACGAGCATCATTTTTGTAAACTTCAGAGACAAACTACCTGGACTGGCTCCAAGCATCAGGCAAGTAGTTTCCAGGCAAGTCTGGCAGTGAATCACAATGTCGACCTGCAATCCTTCTGCTGTCAGTGACCATGGTCTGTCACTACCAGAGGCTGCCAAAGTAAGCGCACCATGCCAAAATGTAGGAATTGCACAAATATCCAATGGGCTCCATATTGATCATTTTTTATAGTTTAGTAATGGCAAGGGCCTTTCAAAACTGCTATTGGCAAACCAGCTCTCTCTCTTTCTTCCCCATAATAACTGCAACTGAGTGACACTCTTCAAAATTGCAAACCTAAGATATTTGAAAAAGTTCTTCAGTGTGCTCGGAGTGCCTGCTTCCACAGACTGCTGAGTTCAGCCATGTTTCAAAAGTACCCTGGAGTTGTTTCTCCTGCCCATGGACATGATTTAGAAATGATTAACAGAGAGAGGCTGGAGGCCGCAGTGGCTCTAGCAGAGTTAAAATGTTCAGTTCTTAGAATAAAGATTTCATTAAGACCATAGAGTTTGGATATAGACCTGTCACTTTAAAACGTGACTGCTTGACTGCTTCCACTCTGATGGGTCTTTGAAAGCCTTCCCTTCCAGAGCAGGAGAAGAGCAGAGATGCCACAACCACACTTTAAAGTGACAGATCTGAATATTTAGTGTGAATGGAATCACTGTATCCTAAACCCCAAAGTAAATGTGGGAGCAGAGATGACGTATTCTGTCAGCCTAGGCTTTCAAATAAAATTGTCACAGGGAATTGCCCAGAATAGCCCAAACTAATTGCAGAAAAGGACTATAGCAAGATTAGGGAGGTATGAAGTAAGCCATTTATATTCCATGAACCATTGGTCAGTAGAGTCTATCTGTGAAATACTGAAGGTGTTGTCCGTGATTGATTTAGCATGGAAATTGTCTTCTATTTGTTTTATTTGATTCCATATATATTAGGCTTGGTTGCTTTATTGAATCTTGCAAAAATTTGTATGTGGAAAAAAAGTACAAGATCTCTATATAGGTTATACACAGGTTTTATGAAAGTGGTAACTTATTCCATATAACTGAAAGACTAAGACCTAATTGGTGTTATTTCAGGTTTCCCACTAATGTGTGTGTTTGAGTAGAGGAGGTATTATAAAGGTCTTTCCCATGAACTCATACTACAAGGTAGACCTTCTTAACATTTCTAGGCACTACTAGGTCTGCATTTGGTTGACACTTATGCAACTTTGCCACATCTATAATAAAAGGGGAAGTGTGGAAAGGCAGGAGTTTAGAAATTGTTGCTGTATAATAAAAAATCATTTTTTATGCACATAAAAGAAAATAAACTATTTTTAGGGATAATGTGGAGGTACTGGAGGGCAGGAGAATGGAAGGAGAAATTGAAACAACTTTCATTTTCATTTGTGAGGGATTTGCTACTTCTTTAATGACTGAGAATAGAAACATTATTGGTTGAAAAGCCTCTTTCATATTGGCGCATTTTCAGGATTCCGTCCTTTGTTCTCTTTTCACCTTATTTCCACCTCAACAACCCCGTCTAAATTCAGTTTCAACTCCGTCTATTTGAAAACAGCACACACACACACACACACACATATAATACATATAAAATACAAATATATTAGTTGCTGTATATACACACAAAAATGTATTATATATAATACATATATATTAGTTGCTATACATATATATATAACGTTGGACTCTCTGCTGAACTCTAGACCCCATACGTATTAGGGTCTACTACTCATCACACATCTTAAATTACATGTCATCAAGTCAGCAGACAACTCTCAGTATGTTTAAAATTAAACTTTCCTTCTCCCAAAATATCTCCTCCATTGTTGTATATTTTATTTATACAAATAGAAACCTAGTTATTCCTCTGAACTCCTCGTATTCCTTTCCTACCACTCCATATGATTTCTCTAGCATGTATATTCTATCTTCTGAATATCTCCTGAATGTACACAGTTCTCTCCAACTTGGTTTCAATTTCCTTAGTTCACACGCCCTTCATTTCATGCCTGAAATGCTGTAAAATTGTCCAGTTGTTCATACTAAAGCAAGCCTAATCTCTGATATCCCTGTGCCATTCTATAGAGGGTGATATTATAAAATACATATCTATGATCACCATAACTTTAAGGATAATGTTTTTTCAGTAAATGCAATCTCTGCCCACATTACTATTCTCATTTCCATCATCTTCTCTCATATATGTGTTACATCAAACACATAGTTTGCTATTTCATGCTTCTGAACTTTCATACATGGTGTTGATATCTCCTGAAATATCAGGTGCCCATTCAGCAACTAATAACTTTCAGGCAGTCCTAGTCAACTTCATCAAATATGGCTCACTAAAAACTTTCAGTCTGATTAAAGTAAACTCTCTATACCATGCGTTGTTCAAAGTTCTTGTCTTTTCAAACCATACTATACTCCCATTATCGTTAGTTTGCTTGTCTATCCCCCCAAAAAACTGACATTGCTTTTTATTTTAAAATACAGGCTTCCATTTGGTAAACCTATTCGAGTAATTAATCAATGTAACCAAATAGTAATTCATTAATTATTTCTTAGATAATATAATTATGACATATATTATCAGGAGCTGAAACGATCAAGTACTTCTAGCCCCTCTTTCTCCTCTTACCTTCTTGAATCTGCAAATAAGTAATCAAGGCTTAGACCCTGGACAATTCTGTTTTATTTATTTATTTATTTTTTATTTTTTTATTTTTTTATTTTTGAGATGGAGTCTTGCTCTGTCTCCCAGGCTGGAGTGCAGTGGTGCAATCTCTGCTCACTGCAAGCTCCACCTCCTGGGTTCACACCATTCTCCTGCCTCAGCCTCCCGAGTAGCTGGGACTACAGGTGCCTGCCACCACACCCGGCTAATTTTTTTGTATTTTTAGTAGAGATGGGGTTTCACCGTGTTAGCCAGGATGGTTTCAATCTCCTGACCTCATGATCTGCCCGCCTTGGCCTCCCAAAGTGCTGGGATTACAGGCGTGAGCCACCGCGCCCGGCCCTCTTTTATTTTTAATCACACAAACTCATTTGTTGATTTTATCAATTCTCATGGTTTAAAATATAATCTGTATGTTAATGGCTTCCCCCAAAAACTCTCTTTTCTATCCTAGCCCCATGTATTGTACTGCCTAATTGACATCCCACTTGGATATGTTATAGGCATTTTAAACTTAACATATCGTAAATTTGTCAAATGATATATCCCCTAAACCAGCGTCTCGTACGAACTTTCCCATCTTAGTAAATAGTGACACCATTATTTCTGTTACCCAAGCCCAAATACTTGTTTGGACCCCCTTGAACTCTTCGTCTCACATGCAACAACTGGACCATCAGGAAATCCTATTGGTTCCATCTTTGAAATGTGTTACAAATTCAACTATTTCACAACACTCCATTAGCATCATGTTGGTCCAAGTTTCTGTTGATTCTCACCTGGATTAGTTCAATTGTCTCTTATATCATTTTTCTTTCTCAATACTTGTACCCATATAGCCTGTTGTCCTCCTAGCAGCCCAAGCAATCCCTTAAATATGAAGTCAGGTCATCTTACTTCTCTGACAACACTCTTCAATAGCTGTTTGTCTCAAAGTGAAAGCATAGATTTATAAGAGCCTATAAAGCACTGTGCAATCTGGTGCCCTTGACTTTGCCTCCTGCTATACTTCCTCATACTCGCACACTCTGGCCACAGTGGTCTCTCTGCTCTTTCTTCAACAACACAGCCAGGTTTCTGGCACAGGGACTTTGCACTTGCTGTTCTCTTTGGTCAGGTATCCTCCAGATAGCCACGTGGTTGGTTCTCTACTTCCTTCAAATCGTTACTCAAAATTGACTTTCTTAGTGAAGTCAATCCCAGAGATCCAATTTAAAGTTTCAAACACCTCACCCTCAACATTTCCTACTACATTTACCCCACAAAAATAAAACCTCCAGGTAGGAATTTTAGTCTGTTTTGTTCACTGCCAGCTTCCAAGTGCCAAGAGAATACCTGACAGTAGCAGACTTTAAATGAAAATGTGTGAAATGAAAATGAGTTTAGAAGAAGGAAGTTTACTTACTAATCTACAAACTGAGAAACAAACAATCCCAAAACAACTGCTAATAGTTAACAGATTTCCTTGTATTTATTCTGAATAACTTGAACTTTTTTTATTTAGTGTTGACAGAGCCTCCACGATAGAGCTATGAGTCCTTTGCTTCTCAACTGAATTTTTATAAAAGTATTTGGTAGACATGGGAAAGGAAAATGAAACATTTGTCAGATGAGTTTTTATGACTCAGTTTAGTTCGTTTCCGGTATGAAAATCATCCTTTTAATGTAATGACCGCTTTGCCTTATAGCAAACCTTGAGATTAAATGTACTTAATCTATTACAACATACATGGTTTTCCTAAGGGAAAAAAAAAAGTAAGGAGAAATGGCCAACGCCTCTTTGACTAAATTATACAACATGTATTATAGTAAGGTTGTCATTCTTGACCAGAAACTTTTAACTTCTGTGTCCTAAGGCACCATCTTCTTGTTGTTTTTAGGTATATTCAACAAATTTAATGATTCTTAGAATTTCTTAGCTTAGAACGCTGTATTTTTTCTGAAAATTCAGTTTTTTTCTTTTTGGTTTTGGACCACAAAAAAATAATTTTTCTAGTTTTTTTTTAGCCTCTTAGAAGGTATTGTTTGTGTTTATTTCCAACTTGAAGTCAATATTTGCACTACTATATGTGAATTTTTTTTCAACATTGAGGAATTTTATCAGACTAAGCAAAAAAATGATTCTGGATTTACATGTATAATTATATTTTCTTTATAACAATATAATATTATTATTTATTTATTTTTGAGATGGAGTCTCGCTCTGTCTCCCAGGCTGGAGTGCAGTGGCACGATCTCAACCCACTGTAACCTCCGCAACCTGGGTTCAAGCAATTCTCCTGCCTCAGCCTCCCCAGTGGCTGGGACTACAGGCACGTGCTGCCACGCCCAGCTAATTTTTTGTATTTCAGTAGAGATGGGGTTTCACCGTGTTGCCCAGGCTGGTGGTGAACTCCTGAGCTCAGGCAATCCTCAGGTCTCGGCCTCCCAAATTGCTGGGATTACAGGCATGAGCCACTGTTATTTTTTAAATATCAGGCAATCAAGGTGTTTTAAAGTCATGGTATTTGAAAAGTTGACCTCAGAAGATGAAAATCTATCTCTATTGTAATACATTTATGTGTATGCCTCACATAATTGCAGTATTAAGGCATTAAAGTCTTCTGCACAAATACGTTATTCATTACTATTTTTGAATTCAGTTAGCTGGGCGCGATGGCTCACGCCTATAATCCCAGCACTTTGGGAGGATGACGCAGGGAGATCACGGGGTCAGGGGATTGAGACCATCCTGAACAACATGGTGAAACCCCGTATCTACTAAAAATACAAAAATTAGCTGTGCGTGGTGGTGCATGCCTGTAATCCCAGCTACTCAGGAGGCTGAGGCAGAAGAATCGGTTGAACCCAGGAGGCGGGGGTTGCAGTGAGCCAAGATCTTGCCACTGCACTCTAGCCTGGGTGACAGAGCGAGACTCTGTCGAAAAAAAAAAGAATTCAGTTATAAGTTATGATGACAGTGGTTTCCACTGCAGGAAAAAACAAAAACATGCATAGACCACATGGTGTGGATAAACAGAGAAGAGAAACCTACTGTGCATTGTGAAATTTAGGGTAAAGCTTCCCACGGTTTCAGCAATAATGAGCATTGATGGATACTATTTAGTAAAACAGCTTTTCTTTTTGTGAAAAGGAGGGTAGGGAAGATGTGACATTTGAATAAAGTTTTACATTTTGAACAAGTAATAAAATTAAAATTAAATGTTACATTTCTAGAGTCATGATTGATAACAATTGCTTGGTTTAACTGCATTTTATAGGTTAGGTAAGCAGTTTAAATTAAAAAGTGACCTACACAAATATGCAGTCTTGAAAAGAAATGAAAATTAATAGCTTTTCTTTGCAACTCTAAGAAACCTGATGGGATTTTGAATTTCTAGAGATTTGAGAAATTAGAAGGATATATTTTGTAGTGCCTTCATATGAGACATGTTTGAAGATTTGTTTTTCTTGGAATAATGTTTCTGTTATGACTACTAAAGCATTCCCTTGGATTTTGCAACATGTTTGAAATATAGTTTATTACAATCAATTATATTGTAAGACACCATAGATTGTCTCTAAGGATGTGTTTGTAAAATATGCCGTCCTGTCTATTGATCCTCCACAATTAAAAATCCCTCTAGGGAATCATCTGGTTACCTCAATTAGAAGAGCCTGTGATGGTTCTGTAACTCTGTGACAACTTAATATGGTGTTAATATTCTGTGGCATAAAGTTTCAATTGTCTGCTTTTAAGTTGTAGATACTTCAAAATCTAAGGTATTATTTCCATCACGGTTTGCTTAGACTAGTACTACATTGAACTTGCACTACTAACCAATTATCCTACAGTTTTGAAGGAGGTAACCAGAAGTGAACTAAATAATAGTGCCTCTCTCTATATAAATTGTATATTTAAAATCTGTGATGCAGGTATTTATTAGGTTTTCAAAGGATGTCTCAACATGCCATTTGGCCTCCAACCTTTTTACTTGTTCCTCAATACTTATGCAGAATTCAATCCTCAGTTACTAGCCCACTTTTTGAAGAGTTTTAAAAAAATTTTTGTAGTTTTATTTGTAAGCTCAACGAACACATTTAGATATTCTGGTATAACTGGATTTCATTAAGGGTGCACATCTTTCTCCAAAGTTCATTCACTACCAAACAAAACAATTAAGAATGCTGCTGAGATATTAAAATAAAACTATGGTTTGTTTGTAAAAGTTAGACATTTTCCAGATGAATTACCCAAAAAATTTCTGTTTTAAATTGTGTATATTTAAGGTGTACAACATAATGTTTTGATATACATAGTGAAACTGTTACTATAGTCAAGCAAATTAACATACTTGTCATAGTTACCCTTTTATTTTTGATAAGAGCACCTAAAATCTACTTTCTCAGGAAAATTTCAACATACAATACAATATTATAGTTATATAATAATAATAATTATTATAATAATTATAGTTCTTATGTTGAATCTACAGACTTATTTATCCTACATCTGCCTGCAACTTTTCCCATCTCCCTTTCCCATTTCAATCTATGTATGAAAATGGAGTCTGCTTAGACTTTCTCCTTTATTCATACATTTCAGGAAAGACAGACACATCTCAGATTAAACAAAAAGAAGTGAATTGTATTAAGTGGCTCATTAGGCCATTAATTGATTTGATATGTCTGACTTTTTTTCATTTGGGCATAATAGTCAGTACTTGCTTTTATAACTAATTATTGCACACTGTACCTCAAGTTTTCCTGTATGTTTACAAATGTGTACATATATATAATATTAATATAGATAGTTGATTAATTCTTGGGTCACAAGTCTTTCCTCTTAAAGTAAATAGCATGGTCACTTATTTATGTATTTAATAAAGTCAAGTATGTAAAGCACAATTTTGCATAATAAATTTACTTTAAATGTACTGCACCATTCAGTATTTAAAGTCGTCTTACGGTGAACATACTTGTATGACACTAAGTCCTATTGTGTCTTGAATAAGTCATATTGTGAATTATGTCTTTTGTATCTTTGACATTTCATGTCTATTACATTCTTATTCTTAAAGTGAAGCATTTCTATCTGAAAACAATGGTAGAAATAATTTCACTTAGTAAAAATGCTTCTTGATCTTGAAAATATTCAGAATATCTCTAAAAAATTTTCCAAAAGAAGTTTAATACACTGAGCTTTATGAAAAGCCTATATATGGGAAAAAGGAAAAAAAACACTTAGAAAAAACATTTCCCTTTTTACTTAATGTGGCACAGGAGTTGAAAATTTTAGTTTTGTTTAAAATATGATATCTTTAAATTTTTTAAGAATGAGGAAGTAAATATATGCCTGAAAGTTGATAAGTTTTAGTTAATAATTTAATGTAAAATATTATACTACTTTTGATAAACAGCCTTCATATACCTCTCTACCCCTAAATTAGGAACAATTCCTAATCTCTCTAGTCTCTCTTGCACTGTTCACACTCTTTTCTTGTCATGAAATGATCCCCTAAAATTGAATCCATATGTAGCCTAGGTTGTTATCTGGAAAATCAGAGATGTATCTAGGTTGTCCTAATTAACTAATTAATTTAAATAGTTTAAAGATATATCCTTACCTAGTGTGCACAATTGATCTTCATAAATAATTCCCACTAGTACCTCAGAAATAGCCATGCTTCATAAAACATGCTTTCAATGAAAGCATGCATTTACATGACAGGTAAGAATGGCTTCACTATGTCAAGTAAACAAGCTGATTTGTAGAAGTCTTTGAAATAAGCACTTATGTGGAATTATATTTTATACAATCCCAAATTTGCAATTATATGGTAATGCTAATTTTGATAAGTTCCTAGATATATATTTGCAGAACAATATGCAGATATTAAACTGCAATGATTTTGAAAAAGCATCAGCAGTGTTTATGGTAAATAAATATTCTAATGCAACATGGACTTGTGATAATCATTTCCAAAGTTTAAAATCTATTAAGAAGGCCTTAGAGAAATGAGTAACTTTTAATGTAATACAAGTTTTAGGTACGGAAAATAGATTAAGGGCAAAACTCTTGCATAAATGATCCCTTTTAGCATACTATACACACTCTTCTAACACATAATTTTCATATAATATTCTATATTGAAGATCTTTTAATATCAGTGCACAAATAATGTATTCTTTCCTTTTCATGGATGCATAATATTTATTGTATTTATTTTACTAATTTCCTACTGATGGACATTTGGGTTGTGTATAATCTCTGCTAATTCAAAAAATGATACACTAAAAATTATTGTGCATATGCATTTTGCATGTGTTCTTTACCTAATTTCACATTTAACCCTCTCAAACTCAGTAAAAACGTACACATTATTATCTTCCTCTGTAGATCAAGAAATTGAGACCCAATTAAGTTAAGGAATTTGTCCACATACACATACTTCATAAAAAATAAATGTTGTAGATGGGCCCAAGTCTATTTTATTCAAGGAGGGAAAGCTCTCTTTTTACTGGAAAATAAAGCAAAACATAAGCAGACAGGAGGAATAAAGGTGACATGGTTAATTAAAAGCTGTGCAGTATTACCACTTTGTATTTATATAATGTATAGGTTATTTTTACTAACTCTTAGGTATTCCAATATGGGCATATTATATGTATAATTGATAGAGAGCTAACTTAGTGTACATACTTAATAAATATTAAATAATGAAGGAAGATACTCATGCATATATCAGATCAGAAACTTCTAAAAGTCTCTCAATTTCAGTGCATTGCGATTCATTTTAAAAATATTCAAGTTGGAGAAATAATTTTCAGAAACTCCATTATTTAAAAATACTCTAATCTCATTTAGTGTTCATGTGTTTTCTCCTGGGAAGATGCTTCTCAATTATATTGCTAGGATTTAAGATTTTCAAATAGTTTTCTTAATATATTTCTGAATATGATAGCTGTTGCTGTTTAAACCTAATCTACATGAATAATTTACTTGTAGTAATTTACTCCTCTGGAATACAGAAAAATAATTTGATTAACTCTTCATTAAATAGAAGCTTTCACTATCCTAGAAGAACATCAGTTATATTTGGAAACATATATGGCTTTTTGCTTTGACTACTGCCAGAGCTACCATATTCAAAGGCTTGATGATCTACTACTGAATTTGAAAGGGAAAACCACAAAAAATTTACAAGCACACTACAGAAAGATGTCAAAATTTCCCAGAAGAGGTAGATGTGACTGAATAGTTTAAATGCACTGTCATGAAATTCTAGACACATCGAACTTAATGCAAACGAGTAAACTCATGAATTGGAATGAAGTAACACTTCTTTAAGAATGCAAATTAGAAAGGAAACATCAAAATAATGAAATCTGCCATTTTTTTTCTCCACTGAGAAAATTCTTTACCAGATCTCAAAAATAGGCCAGGCTCTTTGGAAAACAATGATAGAAAAAAGGTATTTGATGTAGAAATGGGTATTGAGAACACTCCCAAGACACTCCGGTTAGTATTTTAATAACCTTATAGGAAAACTACTGTAATTAGTTTTATTCATTATACATAGTTAAATATTCATTAAATCAGAGCATATTGTGGAAGAAAAATAAATTTATTTTCAGAAACATTGTACAATTCAATGTCACTGTTTTATTATCTCCATAGATTGGAATAATTCTTTTGTCTGAATATATGTGTGACAGTTAAACTTTCAGTCAGGTATAATAGATGTTTTAAGATTGTACATTTCAAATACTTAGAGAAATTGTCAAATTTAAGTTTAGAAATGTCTTAAATAACTTTTTTTAAAAATACAAAGGTAACATGTGTACATTATTGGGAATTTGGAAATCACAGGAAATTGCAAATAAGAAAATAAGAGTCCCATATTACCACCACTCATGAGTATCCATCCTTAGTAAATTAAATTTTCTTCCAGTATTTCTTCTATATATGAAATATCATGTTAAATTGAATTACCATACTATCTAGCATTGTGATGAGATAAAAATCACAATTATGATAAAAAATTTCTAAGTAAATTTTTAGCATAAATCAGTTTCTATTTCCCTAGGATAGATATCCAGAAGCAATTTTGGGGGGGGGGCAGTTGGAAACGCAAGCATGTTGAGAGGAGTAAAGTAGGTAGTGCAGTCTGCAGTGTCTTCCTACTCTTTATCAGTTATGTTCTTGGTCAGCCTGAAGCACTGACTTTCTTCTGTTTTTTCTTTACTTGGCAACAGTGCATTCTGTGCCAGTATTTTCTAAGGCAGCATCCATCCAACCACCTATGTCAGCATCACCTTCGGCACTTCTTCAAACAGATTTGAAGGTCCAGTCAACAAATGTGAGAGTGCCATAGTTTCATTAATATATATTTTTTCACAAGCACCCTGGATGTTCTCATGTGATGTAGAATTTGAGAACTGCTTCTTGATTAATGGGAGAAATCTGGAGCTTGATTCTTCTTCTTATTATTATTTTGGTCTCTTTTTAACTCGGAAAACATGAGAACTCATTCAGATTTGCTTTGAATAACAGATCCACCACTAATTATATGGCCTTAGTCAAGATTGTTTGAATTCCTGTGTGTCCAGATGAAGATGACAACACTGGCAACATCTACTAGAGTGAGTTTTGTAAGAATTAAAAGGAATAATGCATGTGAAACTTCATGGTACAAAGCCTGATAAATAGTAGGCACTTAGGGAATGTTAGTCTCCTTACTTCATTAAAAGTGAGAGAGGATTTTAAAAATCAGCCAGACTTATCCTTAACTTTGCACATGGAGAAACTGAGACTCAGAGGAAAGTTAGTTGCTGAAAGTATCAACAGATTAGTCCGGCACTTATAAATTATGGTTGAGGTTAGTTATATTGAATCAAAAGTAAAATTTAAAAATGTGTTTAGAAAGAGGGTTCAACGACAACAACAAAAATCTATTATATGTGTAAGGTAAGTTATGTTGAGTCAAAGTGAAATGAAAATGTGTGTTTGGAAAAAGGGTTACACACACAAACAAAAAAAATCATTACTTGCATTCTATACACAGTGGCAGGTACAAAAAATGTTTGTAAATCACCTGATGGTATATGAATTATATTTATTTTATTGAGTGTGTGTTCTTCTATGAAACAGATGTGATATACGTGAGACTACACGTTGCAGGTGGGACCCAGAGGCTGCACTCAGAAATCTACTGTGCCATTTTCTCTGAGATCATGCTTCCTTCAAGCTGCCAACAGCCAGTGGCTGCACGTGGCAGGGACAGGAGACCAGGGACTCCTTTTTCCTCTGACTGGCTTGGGGAGCACCTGATAGCCTTGTTGAACCTTCCTTATACACCTGGCAATATGCTTCCACCCATCATTCCTTTTCTTGATACTTCATTAAGGTTAAAACTACACCCCAGTCTGATGGTTCTCCCAGCCTTTTGAGGCTCCTTCCCCAGTTTGCCTCATAGACATTTTCCCTAATAAAATCCTTACACAATTAATCCCATCTTGGCATTTGCTTTTTGAAGGATATGAATGAGCATATCTCTGCAAGCTCCCAACTCATCTCATCTAAACTAGAACACAACCTTCTTGATGTCAATAAATCACTAATAAAATTGTGTATTTTCTGTATTTAGGAAAATGCATATTAGAGATTCATTCATTCATTAAATATTTATAGAACAGCACTACAGCATGTAGTTGATAGTGAGTAGATGAAGATGTAAATGATATAAATTCACTACTACCATAAAATCTATATCAGATATTATTTAAATATTGTTAGAACAAATGGAGTGTATGTGTAGATACAGTGTGTATGTATAAAACGGTGGAAAAATATAGTCCAGTTACTAGCGAACTGTGGGTCCAACAATATTAGCATGAAAGAGTTCAGGTGGGCAGAAGAGTGAGGAATGGTAGGAAGATAGAAGTGGGGGAGATGGAACCAGGTGATGCCTGCTCAGTTTTTCACAGAGTCAATACATCCTCACTGCTCTAAGCATGCCTATAGACTGAATACACAATTGGATACATACACAAAGAGCTTTGTCCTTTATGTACAATGAGGTTATAACTAATGATGATATGAACCAACAATGGTAGGATTCTTTGCCCATAAGCATAACCTCAATTAATGGATTCTTAGAACAGCTATCATATGGGAAAAAAATAACCCTTTGACATTAAAAAGAGATTTTCTTCAAAAAGTTAAAATACATTGGGAAACACTACAAGCAGATTAGAAATACAAAGAAAGGAGAAATCATGTGTGTATATAAGGATGATTTTTAGGAGAAAATGAGATTTGATCTAGCCCTTAGAAATAATTAGCACTTGCCTGGGAACAGAAAAGATAAAGAGGCATCACATGTGGAAGTAACATGGATAAATTCTGAGCCCCTAAGTGCTTTGTGAAGTTCTAGGTATTTCATATGATAATGTATGTACCTGTTATAACACCAGTATGAGAATGGTAATAATATTTCTATTTTAAATCAAAAATAAAATAAAATAGAGAGCTAATTTAACATGTTCAAGGTAATAGACCTATTAAACAATGAAATGAAATATAACTGAGGCCAGTAATAGCACACGTCTCACCTATCCCAAGCTCCCCAGGTATTAGGGACTATATAATTTATTATCAGTTAGGTCTGTTGGAGGACATTTGTTTTGCTAGGATTCAGTTTACTTTGTTATCCTCATTCTTATTATTCAGTCAGAAAAAGAAAAAGAGAGCGAAAAAGAAAAGAGAAGGAAGAAAGACTCATCAGCAGTGCACTTAGTGCAAGGCATGGCTCTATACACTGTGATAAAGTATATATAACCTGTGATTATGGGTGCTTTATTATATCCTTTTATTCAAGAAGCAGGAACCCAGCCATGGTGGCCCTGTTCACCATGTAGAAAAAAATATGTGCACATATCTCAAATGCAGAATAGAGGACAATAAGTTCAATACACATGCACATATGTAATATTCTATGAGAAAGATGAAATGACTTCTGATGGGGAAGAAGGAGGAAAGACATTACAAAGAAATGACAGTGATTTTAAAATCCAGTAATAATCCAGAAGCTAGACTCAGCTGTACCTTAGGCAGAGTATATAGGGCAGAGTTTTCTTCTCGCCAAGTTTTCAGAAACTTTGGGGTGCAGGGATGGGGCAACTTTTAAGGTACAAAATATGATAATAAGGATAAATAAAAATAAACAGACAAAACCCAGTTTGGATATAAAGGATTTATCACATGGAAGTGGTAGACTTTTCCAGGGTAACAACTCCTGAAATACCTTTTATTTAAATGGTCTACCGTTCATTAAAAGATCTACCCTTTATTACATTGTTTCGGCTGTTTGTAAGCAAGGGTTTTTCAGATTGCTCAGGTTGGACCCACAGTTCCTCAAAACAGGACAGTCCTTTAATCTGTCCCCATATCAGTCAACAGCATTTACTAAATGACCCACATATGAAGAGCAAGAGCCCAGTGCTGCTCTTGAGGAGCTTATGGCCCCATGAAGGAGACAAGGTAGACCAATAAAATCAGAAACTTGAGTGACAGAAACATCTGCCAGATGGTAGCTGTAAAGAGACATTTATGTAAGTGTTCAGTATTCAGGAAAGTGGACAGAAAGAAGTTTAAATGACTGAAACTAAAAGAAGCCAAGTGGGGTTAGTTTGGAGATAGCTTCCAGAAGGAATGCACTTTTTTGGCTTGGTTATGGGAAACATTATTTGGTTGCATAAACTTTTATTTCTTTGCAGCATTCCCCAGATGAATACTCTATTAAGCTGATGTGATTATAGTTGTCTTTATTTCCCTTCTTCCCCCATTTCCTGTAGAGGACAACCTGGTCACAACTATATTGGCTGAATACTCTATCCCAATAAGAGACCTGGATCACAGGGCTGTCCATTCCAGTCTATTCCTTACGCTGTAATATTTTCACTCTGTTTGCCTTATACCTGAGCCTGCTCTCATTACAACACTGGGGCATGTGGCCAAGTCTCATCTTCTTACTGTTAGTTTCTAACACTAAAAGCCATTCAATTTTCTCTTCTACCCTTAAACACCTCAAGAAAGGTTTTTTTAAAAAAAATATTAAGAATTGCTACTGTGATGGAATTGCATTGTGTCAACTTAAACTAAGCTGGAACTATATTTTTCAGAATTACTTACCCTGTGTATTGTGGGTGTATGTAGG
The DNA here is from genome assembly GCF_028885625.2 of Pongo pygmaeus. Taxonomy (NCBI): domain Eukaryota; kingdom Metazoa; phylum Chordata; class Mammalia; order Primates; family Hominidae; genus Pongo; species Pongo pygmaeus. The sequence goes on along the minus strand of NC_072373.2, from coordinate 147,456,701 downwards.
ATTTGGAAAAGGAATGTGAAGCAGCAGCCCTATTCATTGTTCATTTGGAAGGTTGGACAGGACATGAAACTGTGTCGCAACTGAAAGCACATTCTTCCAACCCTCCTGGCTTACCCTGTTGATGCAGGACAACAGCCACGCCCGCAAAGTCTCCAGCTCTCACCTGACCATCCAGTAGTTTCTCTGAATCCTAGGCCAGGTGTGTGTTTATCTCTGTGAGGAAGTGGGCCAACTGTTTCGGTAGGTCACTGATATCATCTAAGGTGGAGGCTTAGAGAAGCTTAGAGGAACAAAGTTTACATTCTAAAATCTTGGGTTCTATCTCACTTTGTGAGTTGTAGTTTGTCTTTGCTGTTACTTATTTCACATCTACCTTCTCTTCCAAAAGACCTGTTTTACACAGATAGAAGGCAACAGCTTCTCACAGACTGCTACACCAACTACCACAATTGCGTAAGTCAAAATCTCCTTAATAAATTCATGTCTATATGTGTATATGAGGATATATGTGCACATACACATTTATATGCATGTATGCATACATATGTGTATGTGCGCATGAATGCGTATATTATATGTGTGTGTGTTTGTATATGTATATTGTATGTGTGTGTATGTACACACACACATACACACACTCATGCACACATATACACATGTATATATAGTTTGGCTGGTACAAGTTCCTTAGATTGTGTTCTAATTGCCAACACATTATCTTTTTAACCTTGGTCCAGATAATTAAAAGATTACAATTGTGCTCTCTGTGCCTGGCTAACTCCCTTCCCTTCGTTCAACCTGAGCTCATTGGTCCCTTTCCTTGAGAAGTCTTCCCCAAACTCCTTAAAATTCTTTCAAATGAAATTTGTTCCTTTACTTCACAGAAGTTTTCAAAATTTATATTGTGCATAAACATAAACTGAATTTATTTGTTTAATATCAATTTTCCTCAATAGATGGTAAGTCACAAAAAGACAGGAAACACACCTGTTTTGCTTGTCACCAACACCCAGAGCCTAACTCGGTGCCTAGAATGTATTAGATGTCCAATGTAAGTTTTGAATGAAAGCTTATTGAAAGTCTATTCATACTCTTTTCTTTCATCATTATCCTCTCTCTACCCTTCACTGTTGGTCTAGTAGATGCATCCATTGATATTCCTCAAGGCATTTGTTACGTATATTCATTCTGTGCCAATAACTGTTCCATTAAGCATAGGACCTGGAAGCTGGTGATTTTTTTTTTTTTTTTTTTTTTTTTTGAGACAGAGTCTCGCTCTGTTGCCCAGGCTGGAGTGCAGTGGCACGATCGTCACTGCAAGCTCCGCCTCCTGGCTTCATGCCATTCTCCTGCCTCAGCCCCCCGAGTAGCTGGGACTACAGGTGCCCGCCACCACGCCCGGCTAATTTTTTCTATTTTTCACTAAAGACGGGGTTTCACCGTGTTAGCCAAGATGGTCGCGATCTCCTGACCTCGTGATCCGTCCGCCTCAGCCTCCCAAAGTGCTGGGATTACAGGCGTGAGCCACCGCGCCCGGCCGGAACCTGGTGATTTTTAGAGCAGCTTCTCCTACACCCTATGTAAAAGCCTTCTTCCTTCAACATCATGCTCTCCAGCTATAGTCCTCTACCTCTCCTCATCCCATCTATCTCCTGATCATCTCTCTGCTCCCCAGTATCACTTTCTGGAATTAGACCTTCATCATGCTTTCCTATGTTCATTTACACATGCATTTATTCAACAGATATTTCTTCAGGGCTTATGATTTTCCAGGCCTTGCGATAGAGTAATGAGGGCCTAGATTTTCCTATTTTCCTGAATCCCAGAGAAAATCTGGAGCTGTTTCCTTTTAATCGAAACAAGGAAAAGTGCTGGGGACATTTCCTTCCACACCAGTACTGTCATCTCTGGTCATGTAAAATTCCTCTGACTGATTCTTGATGCTTAAGGCATTAGGAGTGTTGGAAGTTGCTGGGGGTTGAGTAGAGGGTCAATTTATATGGTATTTAGATGAGTTGAGAAAGCCTTGAACACTCATACCTGTGAGACACTACAGAGGTGAGATACAGCTGGCAGCTCATATGGTGCCTTTGCCAGAGAGCCTATAGGCTCCTGCCATAGCCCCTCAGCAAGGCACAGCTATCCTCATACTGTGCTTGCTTGCATTTGCGTAACCCAATACTTCATAGGTTTTCTTCTTATTCTGCTAATAAGTTTTGGTAACATGACAGGCTCTTACTGAATTATGGTTTTCCATTTGCAAAATGGATTTGGTGGTTGTCCTCTTACTTAAAAGCCCTGCTTTTATTATACAAAATTTGTCTTCATTTTCAGAACTATCTATTTATTTTTGAAATGGGCTTCAAGAGCCTAATTTTAGGTTAAAAGGCTAAATATTGATTCTTTTTTTTTCTCTTTACAACCTACTTATCATCACTTGTAGATGTCTGCTCATTAGGAAGACTGTCATCACAAAGAAATTCTCAGAAAGAAAGAACATCAATATATTTTTAAATATGGTATCACTACACTATATTTGATGCATTGTACCATAACTCCAGCTAAGATTGAAGGACATGAATTTGATCTAGCGAACATATTTAGGGTTTTGAGAACTCTTCTTGCAGCACTCAAGATCCTGCATAGAGGCGGTATAGTTTTGGATGAGTTAGGAATCAGGTCTTTTCTAGATAATTAGGCTTAAGGATGAACACTCATGGTTACTGAGTGACTGAAATGATAAACCATGCAGTCTAAGATGGATAGAGAAGTAGGAGAGGCCAAGACCAAGCACAACTGGGAGGGAATAAAGCAATCGATAGGTTGAATATCTCCACAGATTTAAGAGAATACAAGAGAGCATGAAGGAATGAGAAAAATAAATGAATGTCAATGAACTGGAGAATAACAGTTAAAATTTCTGACAAGGAACAACTTGGGAATCTAAGCGTATGGTCAGGAGTTTGAGTGGCTAAAGTAGAGTAAAAAACATGGTCATTGCAGTTCAGAAAATCAACTATGAAGTTAAGATGCATGCTTATTATTGTTTATTTACCTTTCCCTTAAGTTTTGTGAAGAGAAATACCATGCCTGTCTTACTCACCATAATATCCCTAGTTCCAACACAGTGCCTAGTAGAGAGTTGACACTCAATAAAAATTTGTTGGAGCAGTATCCAGGTCTGGCCATGTCAAAACATGCTTTCTCTTACCAATAGGATTTTTCAGGATTTTGTCCTCTGGCTGGAAAAAAAAAAAAAAAAAAGGTGTCCGAACTTTATCTTGTTAAATCATGTAATCATTTGGGTCTCAGCTTAGTCATCAGTTCTTACAGTAAGTCTTTCTTATATCACCATGCTTTAGTTATATATATTTCTTTGAATTTTCATAGCACCCTGGACTTCTTCTATTCTCAGACTTATTCAACTTGCTTCAGTGTAACTTTTTTTTAATTTTCTGCCTCTTTCAATAGACTGAAATTTCAGCAGATCAAGGAGATCTTATTCATCATCATTTTTCCTCTCATTATAAAAGAAATAAATAACTTATTATTTTCTTCTCTCCTGCTAGTGAAACAATTTAACCTTATGTATTGCCCAGTCTTTATGAGGAAACTCAGTAACAAATTCTCAAACATTGTAGATGTGAATGTAGATTAGTGCATATTTGTAGAGGATAAGTTAGCACCAGTTAAAATTTAACATAGAAATACTGTTTGATGCTAAATTTCATTTGGAAAATTTGTCCTTCAAATGTATGTACATAATTAAAACAAGAGTAAGAGACTTTGCAAGCTTTGTTTTACTGTAAAAAACAATGAAAACAACTTAAATGGCCATCAGTAAATAACTGGATATATGATCACTATGATGCATCCATATAATGGTATTCCATGGCAACATTAAATAGAATGTAATGGATATCAATATTTTTCTATGTAAAGTTCTGGAGATATTGGAGTATGTATATTGTGATGCTATTTGTGTCATTTTTAATACTACAATTTACCTTTGAAAAACAAAGATTTGAACTATGTGGGTCTATTTATGTGCAGACTTTTTTCACTAAATATATTGGAAAAATTTTTGGAGATTTGTAACAATTTGAAACAACTTGCAGAAGAACCACACAGCCTAGAAATATCAAAAAATTAAGAAAAAGTTAAGTATGCCATTGATGAATAAAACATACGTAAAAACTGGTCTATTTTATCATTTACCATAAAATATACAAAAATCTATTATTAAGAGTTAAAATGTATCAAAACTTAAGCACATAAACACAGACTATACATGCCACTAAACACAGGCAGGAGAAATGTAAACAAATGTAAAAATTCAGTATTAAATCATAGTCACATAAAATTAACTTCAGTACATACTGTACTACTGTAATAATTTCATAGCCTCCTCTGGTTGCTATTATAGTGAGCTCAAGTGTTGCGAGTATTTGCCCAAAACACCATGTGACAGTAAATCATCTCTGCTTGAGCAGTTCACTCTCCAGTAAATTATCACAGTAAAAAATGATCTCTAGCAGTTCTCATGTATTTTACATTGCGTTTAGTGCAATACCATAAACTTTGAATAAAACCATGGAGAAAAGTCATGACATTACAAGAAAAAGTTGAATTGCTTGATATGTACCAAAGATTGAAGACTACAGCTGCTGTTGCTCATCATTTGAAGATAAATGAATCCTGCCTAAGGACAATCGTAAAAGAATACGTATTTCTAAAGCTGTTGCTGCAGCTATGCCAGCAGGTGGGAAAACCTTGCACTTTTTGTAAAATATTTTTTTTTTATCTAGTACTGAAAATGAAGCTTTTATGTGGGTGTTTGGTTGCTATAAGAAAGGCATAGCTATAGACTGTAAAATGATTTGAGAAAAAGTGAAGTCATTATATGACAACTTAAAGCAAAAAGAAGGTAAAGGATCTAAAGCTGGAGAATGTGATGCCAGCAAAGGATGGTTTGATAATTGTAGAAAGAGGTTTGATTAAACAAAAGTTATCATAGCAGTAGAAGCAGGTTCTGCCAACCAAGGGGCAGTAGATGAGTTCCCAGACGCCATTAAGAAAGTCAATGAGGAGAAAGGCTATCTTTCTGAAATGGTTTTTAATGTAGACAAAAGTACCGTGTTCTGGGGGAAAGAAAAGAAACAAAGGACATTTATTAGAAAAGAAGAGAAGCAGCCAGGCACGGTGGCTCATGCCTGTAATCCCAGCACTTTGGGAGACCGAGGCGGGTGGATCACGAGATCAGGAGATCGAGATCATCTTGGTTAACATGGTGAAACCCCGTCTCTACCAAAAATAGAAGAAAAAAAAATAGCCGGGCATAGTGGCTGGTGTCTGTAGTCCCAGCTACTCAGGAGGCTGAAGCAGGATAATGACGTGAACCCGGGAGGCGGAGCTTGCAGGGAGCTGAGATTGTGCCACTGCACTCCAGCCTGGGTGACAGAGCAAGACTCCATCTCAAAAAGAAAAAAAATAAAAATAAAAAAAAAAAGAAAGAGAAGAAGAGAAGCAAGAGCCAGGATTTAAGGCAAGTAGGGACAGGCTGATTCAGCTGTTTTGTCAAATGCAGTTGGATTTATCAACAGTACTGCCTTTGTCTAAACAGCTTCCAACCCATGAACTTAAAAGGAAAAAGATAAACAGCAACTGCCAGCCTTTTGTTTGTACAACAAGGTCTGGACAACAAGAACCTTTTATCTGGATTGGCTCCAATGATGCTTTGTTCCTGAAGTCAGAAAGCACCTTGCCAATAAAGGACTCCCTTTTAAAGGTTTTTTGATATTGGACAATGCTCACTGGGTACCCAGAACTCCATGAGTTAACACTGAAGGTGTCAAAGTGGTCTACTTGCCCCAAAACACAATGTCTCTAATTCAGCCTCTAGGTCAGTGGGTCATAAGGACATTTAAGGCTCATCACACATTGTACTCTATGGAAAACATTGCCAGTGCTTTGGTAGAGAACCTGATAGAAAGAAAGTCAAGAAACTCTGGAAGGATTACACTTTTGAAGATGCCATCATTGTTATAGAAAAAGCATGAAAGCCATCAAGCCTGAAACAATAAGTTCATGCTGGAGAAAACTGCGTCCAGAAGTTATGTGTGTCTTCAGAGGATTTATGGAAGTGCTGATAAAGGAAATAATGAAAGACTTGGTGGATATGGCAAAAAAAAAAAAAAAAAGAAAAAGGTGGGGCGGGGAAGGGTGAGGGGTTTTAAGAGTTGGATCTTGGAGAAATTAAAAAGCTATTAGACACCACAGCAGAGAAATTAACAGAAGATGACATGATGTAGATGAGTGCTTCTAATCAGTGCCAGACAATGAGAAAGAAAACATAGAAGAAGCAATACCAGAAAACAAATTGACATTAGACAATCTGCAGAGGAGTTCTGATTATTCAGGACTGCTTTTGACTTCTTTTAGGGCATAGGCCCTTTTTTGAAACTAAAGCAAATGATGGAAGAAAAATTTGTCTCAATGTAGAAACATTTTCAGAGATACTAAAAAAATTAAAAAGTCAGACAGAAATTACCATGTATTTCTGTAAAGTTTCACAGATCATCCCTGCCTCTCCTGCCTCCCCTTCCACCTCCTTCAACTCTTCCACCTCTGTCACCCCCAATACAGCAAAATCAACTCCTCTTGTTCTTCCTCAGCCTACTCAACATGAAGACAAGAAGGAAGACTACTTTGATGATCAACTCCCATTTAATGAAGGATATATTTTTTCTTCTTTATGATTTTCTTAACATTTCTTCTAGGTTGCTTTATTGTAAAAGTATAGTATATAATACATATAACATATGAAATATGTGTGAATCAGCTGTTTATGTTATCAGTAAGGCTTCCAGCAAACAGTAGGCCTTTTTTCTCTTTTTCCTTTTTTTTTTTTTTTTTTTTTGAGAGGGAGTCTCACTCTTTTGCCCAGGCTGGAGTGCAGTGGCATGATCTCGGCTCACTGCAACCTCTGCCTCCTGGGTTCAAGTGATCTCCTGCCTCAGTCTCCCAAGTAGCTGGGATTACAGGTGCCTGCCACCAAGCCCAGCTAATATATTTTGTATTTTTAGTAGAGACGTGGTTTCACCATGTTGGCCAGGCTGGTTCAGAACTCCTGACCTCAAGTGATCCACCCGACTCGGCCTCCCAAAGTGCTAGGATTACAGTGGTGAGCTACTGTGCCTGGCCAACAGTAGACTGTTAATAGTAAAGTTTTGGATGAGTCCAAAGTCATATGTAGATTTTTCAACTGTGTGGGGGTGTTGGTCCCCTAATCTCTGTGTTGTTCAAGGGTCAACTTTATGTATGTATTATTTATACCAGCAAAAAAAATGTATTTTTAATGAAATGAGATTAAAAAATTTTTGATGGTAATCTTTTAAAGTAACAGACTACGAATGAAAAAGATGACATTTTTTAATAATTGCTGAGATGCACTATGACTATGCTTTCAGTGCAGCATTGCCAGCCAGAAACCTCTGTGGCTGCAGCACCTCTGACTGGACTTTGCTTGGGCCCTCTGGGCTTGCTCCTCCTATTTGGTCTGGCTGACTGCACTCAGCTTGCGCTACCTGCCAGGTCTCACACCCATGCACCCACTGCAGCTCTGTGCTAGGCTCACAGCCTGTCCAGGCATGTTGTGACCAGCTTCCACCTTGGGCGCTGATGTCTGGATGAGGGGGATGCAGTGGCATGCAAAATCTTGGAAATGCCAGCAACCACAGAGCCCCAGATTTTGCTCAGGGAATCCCAAGGTCTGAGTCCCAGGAAGAATTACAGTGTGTTACAGCTCGTTCATGTTACAGCTCGTTTGTTCCCACCGACCACATGCTTCAGGAAATGGGGGCGTGTCATAGCTCATTCAGTCTCACAGACTCACTCTGGCCCATGGCTCCTCGCCTGGCCCAGCCCCACACTGCTGCTTCCTGTCACATGGGGTGACCACCTGGTGCTGGAAGAGGGCAGGAGGGTTACAGTGTTACAGCTCCTTTTGCACCCACCATTCAGTGGGTTCTGGTTTCTTGTCCCACAACCAAGAAGAATGAGGTTACATGGACATCTGAGAGTGAGCAAGTCAGGGAAGAATTGTATCGAGTGATAGAAAAGCTCTCAACAATGAGAGGAGACCCAAAGTGAATACCCGTCTGTCTGAGAGAAGGCCTGAAAGCATGTAGCCCACGTGTGGCTGAGTCCTGGGTATTTATGGGCTCAGAATGGGGGAGTGCATGCTGATTGGTCCATGGGAGGACCTGGAAAAAGCACCATTTGATTGGCTAAAAGACATTGAGGAAGTTCTCACTCTGACTGTGGACTGGCAGCTCGGTTTTCAGGCTTTAAATTGTCTTTGGTTTGAAGGTCGGGTTTCAGCCAAGACCAGCTTCTGTCTGCCTAGGAATTTGTCTGTCTGCTGCTGCTATCATTATGAGTAATTTACATCATCTTTTTTATGTTATACTACTCTCCACTTTTTTTTTTAGACCTCTCAATTGTTTATTTTAATTATCTTAGCTTTTACAACAGATGTGTATCTGCATCTGTAAACATTTCCTCCAATATTTTCTTTGGGTTTTAGAACTTGCATTCACTGAAGTAAATATTTCTCATCTTCACTACTATCTTCAAAACTGATCCCTAACCTCTTCATCAGCTGTTGATTTTGCTTACTATTTCCTCAAGAAATTAGGGAACTCAGGGTCCAAATGGAATTGCCCCAAATATTTCTCCTATCTCCTAAATCCAGTTATAGTAATCTGTTTTTACATTGCTGATAAAAACATACCTGAACTGGGAAGAAAAGGAGGTTTAATTTGACTTACAGTTCCACATGGCTAGGGAGATCTCATAATCATGGTGGAGGGTGAAAGGCACTTCTTACATGGCAGCAGCAAGAGAGAATGATGAGGAAGCAAAAGTGGAAACCCCTGATAAACCCATCATATCTCATAAGACTTATTCACTATTACGGGAATAGCACAGGAAAGATCTTCCCCCATGATTCAATTACCTTCCCCTGGGTCCCTCCCACAACACATGGGAATTCTGGGAGATATAATTCCAGTTGAGACTTGGGTGGGGGCACAGCCAAACCATATCACCAGTCTTAGAAGACAAGGGGCTCTTCCTCTGCTCAAGGCCAATGCTGTGGATCTGATCTACCTCATAAATTACTTCCTTTCTCTCTCTCTCCCCACTGGATCTGTGCCCTTGTTCTATAAGTATGCTAAAGTCTCTTCCTTCATAAAGAAAAATAAATACATTATTAACAAATAATCCTGTTCTGGCCTGGAGTCAGAACCCCCTTTTCTGGGCCCAAAGTAGATGAAACATGCCAATTCTATTTTCATGATTAATAATCACTCCTAAATTTACTGACATATGGTTTTAGTTATCAACACTCCACTAAAACTTTTTCTAAAAATCACTGAAGCACACATTTAAAATTGAATTGAATCAATTCATTTTTTATCCTATTCTCCTCTTACTATACTGAACACTGTTTGCCACTCACTCCTACCTGAAAAACTCTGTTCTCTTAGCTTCTGTTGTTCTTGAACCCCTAACCATTCTTTTTCATTTTTTTGTAAGTCCTTTCTCCTTGTCCAACCTGTCAAATACGAAGTGCAATATGTTAGCCATTGCTGTTTCTTTAGGCCTACGTAGTATTTAAAAGGGACTCAAAATAATTCTAAATATTTAAAAATTGTTCGATTTTACATAAAAAATTGGACTTTACAATTCCTCTTGAGAAATCAGAATATTTGTTAGTAACACGTTGTACACATACCCCATGCAAAATTGGTAGAACTGTGTAAACACTGCCTCAATACACAAGTCATGCACTACTTCTCATTAATTTTAACTTGCAACCAGCCTACTCCATTCCTTTATATCACTTGCCTTATCTTATAAATCAGAGAACTCTAAACATTTTGATTACACAGCCCTGCAGTAAAAATGTTTCAGCATTGATTTCCATATATGTACAATTTTACATATAAATTATATTCCAATACATTTTTAATTTCTAGAAGTTCTATTCTTTCACATATCTTCTATTTTCACTGTCTTGAGATTTTGAGATTTTCACTTATTTTCTTCTATTATTTTTATGTTTCTTTAATGTTTTTGATAATTTCTTGCATACTTTCTTCAATTGTTTTATTATCTGACATTCTTGGACAATCTAATCCTTCTGCTTATATCTGCTGACTTTCTGTCATGACTGAATATTTTTTCATAAGATATATGACTTTGATTTTTAAGTACATCTCCAGTGAGACATTTTCTATAAAATCTTGTAAAACTTAAGTGGACAACATGCCTCTCCAAAGCCTGGCCTTTGCTTCTACCAGAGTTCCAAGCATATAGCTGGCCTGAGGCAAACTTTTTATGCTGCTTTCTTGTCTTGGGAGATTCCATGATTACTAGGTAGTAAAAAGTCCAGACAATGTCAGATCATAGACCTTTTGTATTGGGTGGTCTGTGGGTAGAAATTCTCAGGGACAAATTTCTATTTTCTTCTAATACACAGGTTTTAAGACAGACAAGTTCCCTTATTATCTTTCTGGAATGCTGGTCATATTTTTTTCAGTTCATTCTCCACAAAGTCTTAATTTCATAGGTGGTGGCCTAGATCCCTGTCCCTACACAGGCATTCAGTCACCTGCTCCAAACTTACAAATAGTTGGTCCAGCACCTGCCCACCTGCTATCTTCTCTGCTTCTCAGAACTTCCCTCACTTTTTTTTTTTTAACTTGAAGTGTTTTTTTTTAGTTTCCAGGGGAATAGAGCTATACATGTAACTGGATATTTGTCTCATAACATCTAGCTTTTCCAGACTTCCTATAGAAAAAATCTTTTCATATTATTTTGTCCACCATATGTGCAAAACCAGAAATCCATGTTTAAAAACTATATGTAGGCATTATGGTACTAATAGGTTATGTATCTTGTAAACCACACACAAGATGAAAAATTTCAAAAGGATTCATAAACTTAAAAAATAACATGCCCATAATATTTTGGCTTTTCTTAAAATTGTTTTATTGTTAGTAGCATAGATGAATATGCTTATTTTTAAAAATTCTGGTTTAAATCTTTCTGAAACAATGACCTAATCCAGTTTGTTTCAAAATGGCTGTCATAGCTGAAAAGGATACTACTAAAACTCTATAGATACAAGTGGGAGAAAGACACGTTTAGTAAATTATCCTCCATTTCTTCTCAAAAATTATTCTAGGTATTATTTTTTAAGTTTCATTGTAAACATCTGTCTTGTTTGATATAAAACAGTTCTTCTTGAAAAGACTTCGGTAATACTTAGACTATTCTTTTGGAATATTTTCTAAAAGGAGCTTAAAAATTCTGCTTTCAATTTTTTAAAGCATTCATGTATGAACATTTTTATTTACAAATCACATAATAAAGAAAATATTTCCAAACTTCCTCAATGCACTTTCCATAGTACAAGTTTCCTACTCATTGTTAAAGTATCATGTTTACCTTGAAGGGAGTATCTATTATTTTTTAATAATATGTGAAAATGATCTTGGCAACTACTTATAAAAGTCATCAATTTGAAGCTTTTTTAAAAAATAAAAACATTAAATGACACTATTTAAAAACTTTCTATTGTGGAAAATGCTAAACTTTCCCAGAAATAGAGAATATAGAATAAAGAACACTATTATATCTTTCCTTGTCTTTCATAACCTTGACACTTTCAAAGAGAACACGTCAACTGTTTTGCAGAATGTTTCTCAATCAGGCTTTTTGTGATATTTTCTCATGATTAGATTAAGGTTTGGGATTTGAATGAAAAATACCACAGAGCCACAGTGGTCCTATGCCATTCTGGATGCATTGTATTAGGGTGTGCATGATGGTAAGTTTTATTACTGATAATATTAATCTTAGTCACTTGTATAAGGTAGTATTTGCCAGATTTTTCTACTGTAAAGTTAACTATGATAAATGTTATTAAATGTGTTTTTGGCATCTTTGGAGATGATATCTTTTCCTTTTGCTCTATTAAATGATAATTTATATTAATGGATTTCCTGATATTGAATTACCTTTACACTTGAAATAAACTTCACAGGGTCATGATGCAATAGCACATAACAGTGTATTTGCTGACAAGAGAATATATAAATGTCCTACTTTAGTAGTTGATGACAAATTGTTTCCAAGTAGAGTAGTTATACACATCCCAAGGATAGATGAGAATTCCTGTTAACCCATATTCAAGCCAATATCCGAATTGTTCAACTTTTAATTTTTCCAATAAGTAGGAAATTTGTATGTATAAAAAATATATAGATACAGTTTTAATTTAAATTCTGATTACTAACCAGGTGGAACACTTTTTTCCATATGATTAAGAATCTACAGTGTTTCTTCTTCTGTGAAATGCCTGTTCATTCTTTGCCCAATTTTTTATTGGGTTGTTTGTCTTTTTCTTAATGACTCATGGATATTAATTCTCTCTATTTTATCTGTTTAATGAATACATTTCCTTAGCTTGTCTTTTTTTTTTTTGTCTTTTGGAGACAGAGGCTCACTCTGTTGCCAGGCTAGAGTGCAGTGGCGTGATCTTGGCTCACTGCAACCTCCATCTCCTAGGTTCAAGTGATTCTCCTGCCTCAGCCTCTCAAGTACCTGGAATTATAGGCACCCACCACCAATCCCAGATAATTTTTGTATTTTTAGTAGAGACGGGGTTTCACCATGTTGGCCAGGCTGGTCTCAAACTCCTGACCTCAGGTGATCCACCCGCCTCGGCCTCCCAAGGTGCTGGGATTAGAGGCATCAGCCACCGCAGTCAACCTTCAATAGCTCTTTTTAAGTACTTTGCATAAGACAACTAGAAAATCTTTTTTTTTTTTTTAGTACAATATGTGTTTAAGGTCAATTTTATCTCATGAGGTGGGATTATCATTATTTAAAGTAATACATTCTAGCAACCCACTTTAAAAAGACACTGCTTTCATAGAACAAGCTGCAAACACATGAATAAGCCCAGTTCCACTGTCAATTTCTCATTACTGTAGAACGCTCTCTCTTCTCTCAAGTTATGTGATGTGGCACAACTGACATCTGATCTAAGGACCAGATGAGTAGGATGGGACAACCTTCATGTTTACTATTAATGACATTTAACTTAATCGTATCACTCCCTGCAAAAAACTCTTCTGTAGCTCATAAGGGTCCTTACTGAACTTGGCTGGCCATCAGTGCCATGCCAGGCTATCTAAAAGTGATCCTATATTACCTTCTCAGTCTCTTCTCCCATCTTTACCAGTTTTAGAATCTCACAATCTTCCAAAAGCCTCATGCCAGTCAACAATATATTTTTCTTGGGTGATTTCTTGTCTCTAGAATCCTCTTCCCTCCTCGCCTTACCACACTTGCCCCTCCTCATTCTGCAACACATAGTTCAGTCATTGTTGCCTCTGGGAAATCTACAAATTATTAAACTCTAAACACATTTTTGCAGTTGTCTTGTTCCCTTATCAGACTGTAAGATCCTAGAGGGCCAGGCTTGTGTTTTATTGATGGTTTCAAACCCAAATGCCAGCATAATCCTGGTACATAAAAAAGTACGTATTTAATAAATGTTTCCTGAATTAAATTGAATCAAACTTGACACTTAGTAAAGGTTGGTGGATATGATTTTATTTGATATGACGGCTTTTATGAAACCACCAATTGACTGGGAAAAAAAAAACGCCCCTCAAATAAGGAATATTTCTGGCATTCCTTTCAGTGAACATTTGTCTTTAATTGACTAATGTAAAGCCTTCTTTTAGTTAGTTATTTGCTCCAGAAAAGGCAAGTCCCTTGACAGTCAAATTCCTTTTAATTTCATTTTCTGAGTCGGGGGAAAAAAGAAAGCTTTTTATTTATGAACCTTACAAAACATTCTTACAACATCTGATGCACAAATATTGATCCAGGAAGGTGTTACCTCCTGTGGTTACCCTGTGGGTTTCCACTTTGAATTGCCAGGGAACTTACACTGAAATAGGAAAGTAATGTCATGTTATACGTCCTTTTTCTAATACTTAGTCTTGAAAGTCAAATATTTTTTAAGCTCACAATAACATGTACAGACATGTAACATCAGAAAAATAAAACAGTATAGTTTAAGAAAACTCCTGCCTTTTTTTTAAAAAAAAAAACCATTTTTTAGTTGGCACAGAAAAAATTAGTTAATTAATCCATGAATAATTAATAAGACTGAAATTTAAGTTGCAAGATAGTTGTATTTGTTCATAAAGAATTGTTGTAATGATCTGATGACTCATTATTTCCTCCCTACAAAACAGTACTTTTTTCTTAAAATCTGTGCATTTAAGCTGAGAAAAGAAGAATAATATTTATGTTCAGAGACAAGAACAGAAATTGCAAGAGATTTAATTTTTTTATTTACTGCCAATATCCATTTGACAACTGCTTGGCCTTTGGCCAGTCACAGTCGAACTCCCCAACAAGACTGTCAAACTACTTTAAATTTATTTCCAGATAAAAATCATGTTTTAATTTTTTTTAGTGCCATTGAAAGAAAATTTAAGAAACATTACAACCATAGTTATTATAAATTTAGATATGTAATAGCTTCATCCTAGAATAAAAGACTTTATCCAACAAAGTCATTTGAGACAATAAAGTGTAGAATTCTATACATAATTTCAAAACTCGAGTTATATAAAAGTGTTAATGGAGTGAAGGAAAGAGAGGCAATAGTTTAGCAGCAACCAACAATATAACATGCCTGTCCATAAAAGAAATATTCAATTAATTGTTATGGATTAATTCATCCAGTAAACTCTCCCCTCACCTAAATGAAGGGGCCTGAATCTGGGGACGAATACTATAGGGAACAAATTTTGATTCAATATGAGAAAATACCAAATACTGTGCCTGAGAAAGGATAGGCCTACTTTGAGAAGGGAGACGTTCATTCATTGGAAGAAAAAACTGCTTGAGGTATAATCTCAGAATTCATCAGTTAAGGCAAAATATTGTATTCAAACTTTTTGTTTTTTAAATATCAGAACCACTTAAGTCAGTCTTAAATATTATAGACGACTACCCCAAAATTTTGTTTTTTGTGTGTTACGTCTATTGATATTTACCATATAATAAAATAAAATGGAAAAAATTTAAACTATATTACCTATTTATTTAAACAAAACAATAGTAAATATAAACATTTTAGAAAATGTATCTAAAGTTTTTAAAAAATTAGGGAGAAGAATGGCAGTTCTTCACATTTTTGCAAATCACTTTAATATCTAGTGCAATAGAAGAAAGCTGGATTATCATACCTATTTCTGCAGTCTGCCAATTGCACTATTACATGTATGCAGTCTCTGGAAAAGTCCACAGCTCACTTACAAAGAAATGAAAGTTAAAGAGCAAATAACATCCTACTATTATTGTAAAAAATAGTTTTGTCCCTGAAAAGATCAATGTGACCTTAAAGGGTCCTGAGAAACAATGCACTTTAAAATCTGAAAGGTCTTTTAAGGTATCTGATCCTATTCAAAGCAAATCACCTTCCTACTTTCAGTTCCTAAACCACAATGATACATAATTATCTGATTATTTTTTAAAAATAGAATTAAATACAGAGATGAGTAACTTTGGTTGTTTTTTTTTTAACCCTCATGGTTTTTATAATCTGTGGATTTAGCCATGAAAAGCAAAATACATATATAGGCATGCACATACATATACCCATTTAAAGTTGATAAAGGGGATTATGTCTCAAAAAAAGTTCCGTCAGAGTTATAGTTCTGTCTCCAAAATTTGTTAGGAATATGACCTCAGAAAAGCCAGTTAATCTCAGTGACTGCATACCTCACACCATTCTTGGTAGGATTTTTAAAAAGATAATAATGAAGGACAATTTCATTGATTCATATTATTTTTGTGGTTCTTTTCAAATGTAATAATCATTTTGTAATTTCTTAGCTAGGTTTGCCCTTTGCATCTTTGTTTCGTGTGTGTGTGTGTGTGTGTTTTCCAATTGGCCAGTAAATACTTGGACAAACAGTGGTATGGTCCTTAAGTGTCTGGCACAAGGCCCAATTATACTTTATCAAAAGCCAAAGCATTACTTATTATAAAAACTATCAATAAAACGTAACGTAACATTTTCTATTTTAACCGCGAGCTCTTGAAGGACAGATACTTTGTCTATGTTGTATATGTTTGTATTCAAAATAATGCCTCACACAATATAGGTGCTAACAGCATGTTTGTTCAATGAATGAGTAAATAATTGGTAAATTAATAAAAAAATCAATCCTCAAATCTCTATATCTGTTAATTTCTGAAACTTTGTCCTAAAATTTTCTAAATATAAATACTATTGTCAACTTCAAAATAGTATACCCCAGTAGTATTTCAAGTGTAAGAAGAAGAAGTTTAAAGGATACCTGTTTTCTCGATTAAGAAATGCTCCCTGTAATAACCCTTATAAATGTCATCTTTTTTCCTGTTGAAAACTGAATAGTGGGAAACTTACTCCTAATGAAGCAGCTCATTTCAACTTGATAAACCGATCTTTCTTATGCCGAAAATATATCCCGCCTGTTTCCTAATGCCTAAATTTTAAGTCCCTGTTTTTTTTTAGCTCTGCAATCCTGAATAGATAAAAGCATCACGAGCATAACCTCCAAGCACAAATTGACTATCCTGAATCCATAAAAATAATTACTGCTTATTTCTGATCTGTCTGTGTTGCCTTTCTGTAACCACAACAGAGGCAGAGTGAGTTATTTATGTACTTGAGGTGAGACTCGCTTCCTGTACTATCCCGTCGCCATGACTGTGCACTCGACAGGTTTTCTCTATATTTGCATTCGTTGCCAGCCACTATCATCCGTTGGAAAAACTGAATGCATGTAAATTTGAAGAATAATGTGAAGAAATTGAAATTGATCTAGACAACATTTTTTTTAGCTCTACCATGTGTCAGATATAGGCATAGTAGAAAGGCAAAGGCATAGTTTGTGCTCTGAGCTATTTACTGGAAGAGACAGACATGTACAAAATAGAATTTTGTTTAAGTCAAAGCAGGCTTTCAGAAATAGTGTGGCAACTATAAACGAAATGAGTGCCAAAGACAAGAGCTTAATTCTGATTGGAAGCATGAGGAAGAAAAAAGTTAACGGATTGGAGAAACTGCGGGAATTAAGTATGAATGTCAAGAGATTAGTGATAATGATTAAAGTAGGCATCTTTAAAACCACCCAGATAATAAATCTAATCTATTCCTATCAATTTTCATCCCAATGGAACTTCTTGCATGATTTGGTGTGTTGACTTTCTCTTCCTTCCTATTTCTTGAAGTATTTCTCCATTTTGACTCCCAAGTCACTTAATTACTCTTATCTCCCATCTCTCTTTTATAATAGCCATGATTGTCAACTCCTTCAATCCCTTAGGCAAAGGAATTGTCTTCCCTAAGTGGTCTCAGTGACATCACAATTCCTTCAAATTCTACTCTGTTTTTGAAGTATGGGTAGTGTTTTTCTAGAATATTTTTATTTTCTTGAGTTGTCAAGGAATTCCCATGTGCAAATTGGTTAACGTAAATTACAATATGGACCACAAAAAAGTTATCAATAGTGAGTTTTAATACCAATGTTCTTAAATAATTTGCTATTTTTTAAATAAATTATGAGAGACACATGTTTATCTCTACAATACCCTAACTCACTCACACTCTATGCCTTAATGAGTGAGACATAGTCTGCATATAAAGATTACACAGAACCCCTCAGCCTGCCTCATTTTGTACTGCATAATTTGCTTTATTTTCCTGAATATTTTAGGAAAGATTCATCAACACTCTGGGGATGTTGTACACATGTGTTTGGCATTTCTCACATGTACACCGTGTGGTGGCATCAATATTTCCTACCCTCACAAAATGGATCTAAGTTGGAAGCTACAACATTTTCCATGGCTTGCTCTTAACAGTCGTAGTCTATTGTACATAATGAGGATGCTATAAATGATTTAAGACTAAGTTAGTTTTATTTAAGGGAGCAGATGACGCTATGACATATCCGAAACATCATTCATATTTAACCACCTCTTCTTTTTGGGGTTCTGTGTTGCTAAATATATTTTCTCATCCTTCCTAATTCAATTAAGTGAGTTAGCTGCCACCCAATTAGTCAACTACAGTCAAAAAGTCACAAACAGTCTGTTTGGGGTCTTCTGCTCATTAATAGAGCTCACATCTACCCAAATTATTAACAGAGATAGATCTCTAATGGCCACTTTCAGATAAAATAAAAATCATACAACAAATGAAAGAAAACAATCTGGAAAAAATAATGTTCTGGAGTGGAATTAACAAATTAGGATTCAGTTCACTGCTACCAGGACACCAAAATGCCTGCTACTGTACATGATCAGTTGTACACATGTGATTCTATCTAGCATCAATAGTTTGACAAATTGACTTTTTTTTCTGCATTTTCTCCTTTGCCTTATAGACAAATAACTGACTCCTTTACACTATATATAATTTAATATTTACTAATAAAAATATAAAATGTGATCCTTAAAATGTTTTTAAAACAATAATTCAGTGTCAGTTATGTTTTTAAAAGTGAAGTTTTTAAAGTATTTTAATCATTATTTTAGTAGCAAAATTATTTGCTAAACAAGCAGAATTAACTCATTGCAAATAAAAATTTTAAAATTATATTTTTAATGTTGTCAGATTTGAAAAACTCACATTTTACCTGAGTAAATAAGTAATAAAGATGTCATTGTCTTTTTTTAACCACTGACAATTTCATATAGCAAAATAAGTCTCTATATGTATATCGTAGAGATGTTTCAGTGTACTGTTTGTACTGTTTGATAATGAACACATCAATAATTTGGGTATAATAAAAAGTATAATTTTCAGAATAAAAGAGCTGTTTTAATCCTTCACAGATTTTCTAACACCATGAAAAATAGCATAAATCCAATATGATGAGGTGAAACTTATTACCACAGAGTTGCTGAAGCTGAATGTATTGTTTCTGGAAATGGATTATTACTCTGCAGCCAAATAGATTTGATATTTGTATATGTCTACCCAGTATAATATGAACTGGAAATTTAGCCAATATATGGTTTATTTGATCAAGTTAGACAACCAATTTAGAAAATGAAAGGTCTTTAGTGTCCTATTTCACTTGACTGTCTCCACTGATCCTATTATGGGAGAACTGCCAAATCTCTACTTCATTTCGGGTGATGGAGACAGCCCTAAGAAAAATGTATGGGAGTTATTTCGTTGTGAATTTTTAATCTTTTAAGTTTTCCACTGAAACTTGTTTCATTAAAATGGGAGAAACCTGTCAGAGAGCTGTCTCTGTAGTTTGTTTTATTCCTTTAGATTTGGTGATCTGCTTTATGTACAGAATTCCCCCCATGACGGGTTATTGTGCTTTCTAAGCCATACGCTTTTCTGGCCATGTTTTGAATTTGTGATGACATTGTTTGGTTTAATTGACATCTAATGTATGTTTTAGATTAGTTTGATTCTCATTTAAGGTAACATTTAATAATAGTCTGAGAATTTGAAAGTTTTTCCACCACTCGTATGCAGAATAGTTACTAGAGATGCCAATTTATGCCACACAGAAAAGCTATTTATTCCTTCAGTATCTGCTAATTTGTTCTTTAAAAAAAAATGATTATTTTGACTGGAGGCAGAATCCATCCTTTTCCTTAGTGAAAAGCTATTTTCAAATTTTACCTTTGATCAAATTCACAAATACTTTAAAAAATGGATCACTTTTTGTATGGTAATGTTATTCTCAGGAATATAAATGTGATGCTTCCTTTAGTGACATTTTCTTTGGGAGTGGGACATTGTGGTATGGCAAATGGAGCTTTCTAGGCTTTTTGACTCCTTTATACTCATTTTCTTTCTATTGTTCAAGATTGGATTTAAAACTAAGCTTGTCTTTTTTGGAACTTTTTTTCTGTAGGCAAAAGTTCTGGGCCTTTGAGATGCCAGAAGCATACAGGTTAGGGTTAAAAGCATTTTTAGTTATAAAAAGTTTAAATATTAATAATAATTGGAATGGTTCTCAGTTTTGCAATCCTTAACTCTTGAGAGGAAAGTAAACTGGAATGTAGAGACTGATCTCAGATGATTAATTCAAGGTCACACAGGGAAGCAAGAATGGGAATTGTGTGTTCTTAATGCTCTACTCATCTTAATGAGCCTTCTTAACAACTATGATTGATGGATTACACTTGTTAAACACTTAATATCTATAGTAAATTATCCCAGCACTTGGAATTTAGAATGAAATACAATAGATTTTAGTCATGGACTCTATTTTTAATAAGATTTTAAGCTGATCAGTAAAGGAAGATGCACAGATATGTTTTTCCATTTAAGAACCATAAACTAAAGATTCATAGGATGCTAGACACTGTGCTGAAATTGAGGATGTGAAGATGGGTGAGACAAGGTGTGACTCTTACCCTCAAAGACAGAAAGGTCTAGTTTAAGAGACAGTCATGTGATAAAAAATTATACTTAAAGAAACAGATAAGAGATAAGAGAAACTGTTTAATAAGACAAAAAGTTAAAAAAAACTATCTGTGAAAATAACATATTGTCCATATTACATCAAAATGCTATTTTATCTAGATGATAAGTTTACTGATGGCCGGGGCTATACCTCACAATGCTTTCTCATCTTCCATAGGATCTATAAAAGCGTCATAGCGTATGTAGCTGTCCTCGACATCTGCAATGGATAGTTCCAAATAACTTCAACAATTCCAAACTTGAAAATACTGTACTCTCTAGAGAACACATTTTCCACTAGAAGTTAGTTATAACAATGCCACATGTTTTCTAGCCAGTGACTCACTGTCATTCATATGCTGGTCTCCCAGATTAAAAAGAAAATTCACAACACAGAAAAAAATTCACATTTTATACACAAAATATCTTTCTTCTCATTTATGATAGTCAAAACTTGAATGCTATGTTATTGAAGGTACAGATAGGAGATGGTCAGTGAACATTTGGTAAATAAACTGAGGTACTCCACAAAAGGCCACATGTTCAGGAATGATTTCCATAATTAAGAGAAAGCTATAATTGAAACTATGAAGCACAGAGTGATGTATTTCACTGGATTAGCATTTCTGACTAGTTTAAACATTTTTCTCCAATTTATTTCACTATTAAATTCCCTGAGATACTAGGCACTACATCTAAAAACATTACTTACACCTCCTGCCCTACCCTCTCAGAGTACTAGAGGTCCTGCTATTCTCAGGCCTGGTAAAAACAGATTCATTACCTGAATTCAAACCCAGCTTTGCCATTAGTTAACTCTGTGATCTTGGACATGTAAAAGTTAAAACTTCCTGAAATTCATCTTCTTATCTGAAAAATATAGACATTAACACAGATCTTACAGGGTTGTTTTGAAGATTCTATGAGAGAACATGAAAAGCAAGCAACAGACTGCCAGCTCATAATGGGTGGTAATTTTTTCCTGGTGCTCAGGCTATAGTGATATTCAGATGAATGTACTCAAGTTAAGAAGTTTAGGTGTGTTATCCAGTTTAAACTGCATTTCACAATGTTCAAAAGTTGTGTTGTTGTTTTCCTTTGACACAAGGTAGGTGCTCAATAAATTGTTTTGAATGAACAAATGAATAAATGAGTGTGGACTACTAAAGAAAAATCTTCAGATTACACTTGTAATCCCAGCAATTTAGGAGGCTGAGGTGGGCGGATCACTTGAGGCCAGGAGTTAAGAGACAAGCCTGGCCAACATGGTGAAACCCCGCCTCTATGAAAACATACAAAAATTACCTGGGCATGGTGGTGCAGGTGCATAATCCCAGCTACTCGGAGGCTGAGGCAGGAGAATCGCTTTAACCCTGGAGGTGGAGGTTGCAGTGAGCCGAGATTGTGCCACTGCACTCCAGCCTGGGTGACAGAGGAAGATTCTGTCACCCCCCCCCAAAAAAAAAAGAAAGAAAGAAAAAAAAAGAAAACTCTCAACAAAGTGACCTTTGTGTTCAGTATTAACCATCACGTTATTTTCCTTCAAAGTACAAAAATAACAAATAGTATTGTACAGAACCTCACAGAGTTTGGAGATAAATTGGATATATGTTATCCTTCAAAATGCAACCATCAAATTCTTAAATTTGGGTGATTTTGTATCCAATCAAATTGTGATCTAGTGAAGGGCAGTATTCTCCTCTAGAAAAGCTCATACTGTTTAATATGACACTAAAAATAGTCTCATTGCTTTGACTTTTCTTTGGAGCATCCAATTATCCACTTAATCTTCACCACCTTATAAAAACCAGTAAGAAAAATCAGGATTTTTTTTTTCTAAGTACTTACCAGAGGGCAGTAAGGTGCTAGTTATCTTATAAGATTACCTTGTTAGATTACAGGGTCTAAATCTAACATCAGTCCTACAAACTTTAAGGATAAGAATCACAATCCCAAATTGACACATAGAGGGAAAAGATTCAGAGAAGTCAATCTGTGCTACTTTAGGAGGCAGAACTGAGAATCAACTTCATTTGTCCACTTCCATAGCCCATATGCTTAGCACCACACTCCACTGTATTTTATAATCAAGACAAACAAGCTGGTGGATCTCTGGTTTCCAGAAATGTTTGCTTTAGAAGGCAGCCCTCTCTGTGATAGTACTGCAAGTATGGTGGCTCATTATAACTGCACAAGGTTCTTGCTATGAACTTTACAACTTAGTACTCTGACAGTGATAATGACTGTTATCCATGATGGGGTGTTTGTTTAACTAGTTTTGTCAAAACTGAAAGGCCAAGGGTTATAATTTAATGCTGTCTATTTCTAAGACAACTGTGAGAAGAAAAAGAAAATCTGTTTCAAATACAAATCTAAATGAATTAGAAGAGACTAAATTAAATATATTTACTGCCCCATCTTGGATGAGGTCATTCCCAGAGAAATTGTTGAAAAAGAAACAATTTAATATCTAACTTCAGATGATATGCTAATTTTTTTTCCTGTTTTTAGAGCATATTTAGGGAAGGGGAAAAAAGTTTATGAATCCTCAAGTGACCAAATAGAGGTTAGTGTTCTCAAATATTAATAGCAACTAGAAAAATATGACATCACCGTGTAGCACAGTTGACGTGCAAATTTCAGCATCACACTTAAAAAGCACAGAACTAAAATATGAACGTTTCCATGCTCCCAAACTGAGTAGTCATGTGTCTTATCTCAAAACCCAGTTATATGCAGCTTTCCGCTGTACTGACTGGGGAGGACAACAAAGCTGAAGGAATTTCCTGAATAAGAAAGAACAAATGGCAACTGTGTTATGATACCAAGAGTGAAAAATAATTATCTTAATAGGAACTTTGATATTGTGGAAAATGAAAAAGTAGCAGGCTTGCTTTGAGCATGTTTGTGAAACTTTATTTGAATTAGTAATTTCCTGGCATTCTGCTAACATAGGTGGCATTTGCATATAGAACATTTTAAATGTCAATACAGTGCTTCACACAAGGCATTAAACATAGAGTGCCCTCAACACATAATTTTTAAATAAATAAAAGGATAAAAACACTAATACAGTGAACTTTTCTTATTTTCTACTAAAATTACATTTCAGACTATGCTATATGGTTCTGATAAGTTGTTTTTTTTTTCCATGGGACATGTTTTGAATGTTTTGCTCTCTTTTGTGGCAGAAAAGGCCCATTTTGTTTTGTTTTGTTTTATTTCTGCAGTTTGCACATGTTGAACATCTGGATGTTACAGCATCAAAGTCAGTTGACACAGCAAGCCAATAGACACTATTTTTGCTCATAACCAAATGAGATGCATGATTGCCTTTTATCAAGCATCTTCTTAACTCAGTGAGTAGAATCAGTCTCTGATCAATAAATGACAAATCATGTGTTTCATAAATCAGACCTGTCAAAGCAAAGCAGCTCCTTATGCTGGGTATACTCTTCTGTGTTAGCTCAGGCCTGGTAGCATCTGGTTAGTAAAAAGGGCTTCTTATACTTTTGACAGTTGTTTGGATATTCCATTTCAGCGCTGTTCAAGTTTACTAGCTATGTAGACTTACTATCTTTCCTCCCCCTTTCTTCCTTCCTCTATACCTCTGAGCTGAGACTCTCATCTCATGTAAAGGGAAAAAAAACTGAAGTGGAGAAGAAGGAAAGAGCGTAAACAGGTTTTCAGTTGCCAGTTTGATTTTCTTTAACTGAAACTTTTGCTAAAATCAC
The DNA here is from genome assembly GCF_028885625.2 of Pongo pygmaeus. Classification (NCBI taxonomy): domain Eukaryota; kingdom Metazoa; phylum Chordata; class Mammalia; order Primates; family Hominidae; genus Pongo; species Pongo pygmaeus. Next base: position 147,432,380 of record NC_072373.2, on the reverse strand, counting down.
TATATTTCTTCTAGCTACATACAGTTTCCTACCACTGAAATTACTGACATCAATCAAGTGGCAATAACTTGTAAATCCATCTTATAATTTTTTATTTAACTATATTTCTCTGCAAATAATAACAACAGCTAACATTTATTAGTACCCTTCTTGCCAATCACTATCGGCTTTCAAAACTAAATTCACTTTTAAAAATTCTCATTAAAATCTTTTGAAATAGGCCAGGCGCGGTGGCTCACGCCTGTAATCCCAGCACTTTGGGAGGCCAAGGTGGGTGGATCACGAGGTCAGGTGATTGAGACCATCCTGGCTAACACGGTGAAACCCCATCTCTACTAAAAACACAAAAAATTATCCGGGCGTGGTGGCGGGTGCCTGTAATCCCAGCTACTCAGGAGGCTGAGGCAGGAGAAGGGCGAAACCAGGGAGGTGGAGCTTGCAGTGAGCCGAGATCATGTCACTGACTCCAGCCTGGGCGACAGAGAGACACTCCACTTAAAAGATGAGAAACAGAGATTTACTTAGTTGCTCAAGTTCGTGTATGTAGCAATAGAATCCAGAAAGTCAAATTCCAGAACCAACACTCTAAATCATTGTTTTTGCATGCCCACTCTGTGTATCTACTTAGAAAAGTCTTCCCTCCCATCCTTTCCAATGCAAACCTAATACTTCTTCCAATGCCTAGACTATTTATTTAAGACATGATCCCACGCATTCTAGATTCATCCAATTTCCTTAGGTCTTTACGGATGTGATATATGCCCAACTACATCTTATTTGCTCTTGAATTGTTCCCTAGTTTTTTCATGCCTGAATCCCAACACACACTGTACATTCTTTTTGGGCAAGAACCACATTTAACTTCCTCAGTAGCCCTGCAGCACCTGGAAGAAAGCAATTCATTACATTTATGATTAAAACGAATTTATGTGACATTTGTATTTCCTATTGCTGCTATGAAAGGCCTTGAATAACTAGTTTGGTTTTAGAGTATGTGATTTCTAGAATACTTAGCGTTTTTTACTCTATATGCCAGGCTTTTCAAGCATTTCTGGACTAGAGTTATATTAATGAGTTACTCAATCAAATGATTTTAACAATATTAATTCAGTGGTTGAGAATGAAAGTTAATGAAGCACTCTACCCACATCGCTAAATTTCTGTTATGATGAGTGTTTGATATTATTCATCATGACTGAAGATTAGCTAAGCTTTTCCCTCTTTTCCCCTCCTTTCTAGTCATGGCATACATTTTTAAGTCCCATATTCAAATATTTTAGGGATGACAGTTGCATATCTTGTTTCCCTGCTTTACTTATTCTAGACCACAAGTAAAACTCTTGCAAATATTCAAAAGGAAAGTCAATCATTTCTTTTTTCTCCAGGGAGACCATCTTTTGTTTTTCTTCTGTCTATTACATCTATATTCATTTCTCATTTCAGTTTTCTCTAAAACCCTTTCTTATAACACTTCCTTGCCAGATTTGAATATAAGTAGTGGATATCCTATTAGCAATATCTCTATATATATACATATATAGCTATCTCTCTATCTATCATCTATCATCTATCTATCTATCTATCTATCTATCTATCTATCTATATATTATAGTAGCAGTTAAGATTATAAGCTTGAATCAGACTGCCTATTTGGCTGTGTGAATTTGAGTAAGTTATTTAGCCTTATTTTGCTCAGTTTCCTTCCTAAAGTAAGGATTGTAATACCCACCTCATAGGATTGTAATGAGAATTAAGCAAGCTAATATTTTTAAAGCGTTTACATCAGAATCTGACACATTGTAAGTGCTATAGAAGTGTTTGCTAAATGAATAAGTAATGTTAACTTTGTATTGAGAATTTATTCAAAACCTTTTATGCACTTATAATCTAAGCTTCATAATACCAGTACACAATGATAATATTGCTTTATATTTATTTCATAGTAAGTGACAAAGCATAAATCTAAGAAAAGACTTAGAAAAGTTTCCGATTTCTCTCACTGTTCTTCCTCCACTCCAGTACTCTTACTGCACAACTAAAACGCTATGTTTTTGAGAATATGCGGCAAATCATCTTTTCTTCATAGTTTTATCCATTCTTTTTTTTTTTGAGGCGTAGTCTCGCTCTGTCGCCCAGGCTGGAGTACAGTGGCGCGATCTCGGCTCACTGCAAGCTCCGCCTCCCGGGTTCACGCCATTCTCCTGCCTCAGCCTCCGGAGTAGCTGGGACCACAGGTGCCCGCCACCAGGCCTGGCTAATTTTTTGTATTTTTAGTAGAGATGGGGTTTCACCGCGTTAGCCAGGATGGTCTCGATCTCCCGACCTCGTGATCCTCCCGCCTCAGCCTCCCAAAGTGCTAGGATTACAGGCGTGAGCCACCTCGCCCGGCCTATCCATTCTTTTACATCAAAACAAGCAGTTAAGTTTGATAAGCCTGTGTTTATGTACCTTAGTGTGTTTATTGTGTATGAATCTGGATTCACCCAATGTCCTATTTGAGTACAGAGCTCAGAAGGGCTTTGGGGTTAAACACTGTGTATTGTACGAACTCTGAGAGGCAGCTAATTGTACCTGGCATATGCTTCTTGTCTTTTTAGCTTTCTGGTTTTGGCATTATTGGGATTGTCTGTTCTTTTTCTCTTGAATGTAATCCTTCTTTGGAGAACAACACAGCACAACTATTTCCTATTATTTTATTGTATTCTTTGAACTTAATTTACTTCTTATTAAATTTGGCTTCTGCCTCATTCACTCCATTCATTGGCTTCCCAAGTAGTAAGTCACTTTAAGCAACATTATATTCACTGTGCTTAGATAATCAAAATCAATAGTTGTTCTTCCTAAATCATAGAAGGTTTCAGGTATTTTTTTTTTTAATTTGGAAAACTTCAGAGTTAAAGTTGATCTCAAATGGCATTCACAGAGCAGTTTCACCCAAATAACTCGTGGCAGGTGCATAAATATGGGCTCTCTTCATCCAGTTCAATGTGCCAGAGCTCATTTTTCTTATCGCTTATAGTGATGCTTTTCGACTGAGCCAATTTGTTTAGCATGTCTTCATTTAGAGAGACTGAAATTTCCTCTCCCCGTCAATTGTCTGGGTCAATGTTTTTCAAAATAGAATCCTTGGCTTTTAAAAATTCACCTCATGTGTATTACACATTTGTATCTACATTGAAAATTTTTAAAACATGTAATGAACCCTAGTAAACTATAAAAGGGACATATTATTATCATATTCCAATTGTTTCAGGATGGTACATTTAATGATTAGAAAGCCAGATTGGGAACACTTAAAAAAAGTGTGAAAGTCTAGAATCTAATAAAGATGCTAGAGCTGGAATCTTGTTTGAAAAAGGCATATAATCAAACTGAGTCATTTGTTATTAGAACTAGAGGTCAAAGAAGGACAGTACAAAGATTTTCAAATTTTTCATCACTTTAAGCTTCTTTAGGGAGGTGGTATAAACCTTGTAACTTCCTTTCCCGGTACTTTAAATTTCCTTTTATATCTGTATTTCTGCTTTTACTCCTCACCACAAAGTCTCTAAGTTCACCTGATTTCTACTTTCATTATAGAAAAATGTCAAAATATCGAAAAGTTTAAAGAATAATTTAATGAATGCTGGGATGCCAACACCAAGCTTTATAAAATTGTAATGTTTGTCACATTTTCTTCAGATTTTTTTTCTTTTTTCTTTTTTTGAGACAGAATCTCACTCTTGTCGCAGAGGTTGGAGTGCAGTGGTGAGATCTCGGCTCACTGCAACTTCTGCCTCCTGGGTTCAAGTGATTCTCCTGCCTTAACCTCCCGAGTAGCTGGGATCACAGGCATGTGCCATCATGCCCCGCTAATTTTTGTATTTTTAGTAGAGACAGGGTTTCACCATGTTGTCCAGGCTGGTCTGGAACTCCTGACCTCAGGTGATCCACCCGCCTCAGCCTCGCAGAGTGCTGGGATTACAGGCATTAGCCACCGCGCCCAGCCTCTCCAGATCTTTATAAAAGATAAAACATTACAGATATATTTGGAATCTATTATGTGTCTCTCTACAATCCATTTCCCTTTCTTCCTTCCTCCAACATTCTCATCATCTTGAATTTGTTGTACAACATTCTCATGTGTATGTTTGGACTTTTACCATACATTTGTGTAGCCATCATAAGGTGTATTATTGATTTGCATGTGCTCAAGTTAAGATAAATTGTATCATAATTAAATAAATGTGTTATTTCACAAATTGATTTTTATTATTCAACATTTTATTTGTGAAACATCCATTTGGATATGTGTAGCTCTAATTTGTTCATTTTAATAGCTTTCTGATATTCAATTACATGCATTTACCACAGTTTACATATTCATTTTCCTGTTGTGAGCTAATTCATTACAATTTTGACCTTTGTATACAGTGTTATAAAAAATGTTCTTGATTGTGTTTCACTGTAGAAATACAAGAGTAAAGTTTTTCTAGGAGTGGGGTTATTGGGTTGAAGTATATACCTTGGTTCTCCAGTAGATTGTCAAATTCCTCACTAATACGTCTCTGTCCATTTATATGTTTATTTTCTGGCTATGTAAGTTTGTGTTTCTTAACATCCACACCATTTTATCTTTGTTATTTTCCAAGCTGGTGAATATAATATTGTCTTTTCTAAATTTGCATTATTCTAATTATAAGAGAAGTTGACCATATCTGTGAAATGCCCTTCCTTTCACTCTTTGCTCATTTGTTGATTGGATTTGTCTTTTGCTTTTGACTTGGAGAATTACTTTATATATTCTGGATATTATCCCTTGGTTGTTTACATAATTTGCAAATATTTTCTCGCAGGCTATACCTTTGTTTCTGGTGCATTAATAAATACCACATTTCCTCTTGTATTCATATACATCAATCTTTTCCTTTATAGCTTGTGAATGTAGTCAAATATATCCTCCCTTTTTGGCTTGTGGTTTCTGAGTCCTGTTGCAAAATCCTTCTCCATTACCAGTTTTTAAAACACTCTCCTAAGTTATTCTAAAAGTCTAAAATTTTGCTTTTTGCGTTTACAAATAAATTTATTTTTCTTGTGTGGTGTGTAGTACAGAAAATCAATCGCTCCAGAGCATTTGTTTAATCATCAATGCTTTCTCTTCTGTTCCCTCCATCATATACCCAAATTTCATATGTGTGTGATTCTAGGTTCTTTTCAAAGTTCTACTGCTCTGAAACTGGGTTGACAGTAATTTCCTTATTTTGCTCAAGATTTTTATGTGCTCAAGATTTTATATGTGTGTGATTCTAGGTTCTTTTTCAAGTTCTACTGCTCTAGTCCTCTATCCCAGAAGATATAACATACTGTTTTAATTACTAGACCTTAAATTTCTTAGCTACTTTTAAGTAACTCCCTTCACTTTATCATTATTATAATTATAATTATTATTGAAAATCTTTCTTGCTATTGTTCATTTTTTCTTTTGGTATGAATTTTAGGATTGACATAAAAAATCACAAAATAGCTGTAGAAATTTTGATTGGGATTGCATTGAATTTATGGTCTAGCATCAACAAATTTGATATAATTAGAATATTTTGTTCTTCCATCCACTAACTTGGCATATCTCTTTACACATTTAGATTTTCTTTTATGTCTCTCTATAGTATTTTATTTTATAAAGGAGAAATGTATTTTTAGAATTATTTTTGAATGCCATTTAAGTTTCATTGCTATTGTAAATGTTATTTTTTCTCTCACATTACCTATATATTTTTACACAGTATAGGAATCTTATTGATTTGTGTTTGCAAAACTTGCCCGACTCACTTATTACATTTACTAAGTTGTCTATTCTCTTATATTTCCTTGGTAAAAAATCATATCAACTGAAAAAGGTTTTTTTGTCTTCTTTTCTAATTATCACTATTTTTTTCTTTCTCTTCATTTATCATTTCAAGGGCTAGGACCTAGAAGCAGTGTTCACTAGAAATGGTGACACTAATTTCCTTATCTTGCTCCAGGTTTTTATGTGGTTGCTTTTGAGCTTCACATTTATAGTATTAAAGTAAAATTCTGGAGACCTGGGTCTTTAGAAGAGTTGGATAATCATTTCTGATAATAGCCTCCTTGGAATTGTTCTCATGAAGTTTGTGTGGTGACATCTTTGGTGTAGGGTGACTGGAAATGGTGGTCTTACCAAGGGCAATTGGAAATCTGTGTGATTATTTTCAATTATATTAAAAACCCAGAATTGTGTTAAGCTGTCAAGCATCTAAAAATTTAGAGAAGTGGATATTAAAATAAAAATTTAGGTGGGTAATGACGAATGCTTATAAGCTTAAGTGACTTGGCTGTGGGCATGTTCAAATTTTGAGACAAACTCAGAACCCTGTTCTCAACTCAAATCCTGCTACAACAGAGGCCAGAACTATACTTTGTACCACAAATATGCCTGCCACATAAGTGACTTTCTCTTTGCTACGTAATTGTAAGTAATTAAAGGGTCATCCTTGTCTCCCAAAACTGGGCAATCACTTTTGTTTCATGGTCTTTTACCCAATCTCTTCTGCAGATCAGTAGTAGATAAATCATACTCTCTCAAAAGTTCAACTGAAGATAATTTATGATATTAAAGAGACTTCAAATTTTTTCATATTATCTCCTTTTTAAAATCTTATTCAAAAGGATATACAGATTAAAAGAAAATGGGTGACTGTGGCTCTTGCTTTATCTATAGAGCATTCTTGTAAATTTACTGAACTTAAAAGTTTATTCCTTTTTCTATCAGACTAGTCTTTCCATCTTATGCCTTTCAACCCATTTTTCAGTATTTAACTCTGTAATTAGTACCTTTATTACATTTAACATATCTGTCAAATCGGGCTACTTACTTTTCTACAAATAATTCCTATATTTAGCAGTCTCCAAAATCTTAAAATCGTAAGTTCCTCACCCCTTGGAATGGTTTTGCCTTCCTTATCTGCCTGTCAAAATTTATCGATCTTACAAAATCCTATGAAATACTACTCCCTTAAGGAAAATATTGCATTCTCATAGAATTACCCCACAATGCCCTTCCATTAGCCCTTTTATTTGTATTTCACTAAATTTCCTATTCATTTTTATGGAGTGTTGATTATTGGGTATATTTTTACTCTTTGATAATAGGATGAGAAAGAACTCAGCTCACATAGGGACTGCTTGTTCAGAGCAACTACATCGTGTGTGTGTGTGTATGTGTGTGTGTGTGTGTGTGTGTGTTTAACCACTTTATTGAGATAATTAATGTAACATAAAATTAATTTAATGAGTTTTTTAAGAATATATCCAGAGTTGTGCAATCATTGTGAAATCTAACTTTAGAACATTTGCCACCCAAAAAAAGAAACTCTATACCTATTGGCAGTCATTACCCATCTTCCCAATCCCTAGGCCCCAGGTAACTACAAACCCACTTTCTGATGTAGGAGGGTATTGTTTAATTTTCACCCCCTTTGTAAATTTCCCAGATTTCCTCCTGTTAGTGATTTCTAGTTTAATTCCACTGTGTTCAATGAATATACTCTACATGACTTCAGTTCTTTTAAATTTATTGAGGCTTGTTTTATGGTCAAATGTATGCTCATTCCTGGAAAATATTTAATGTGCACTTAGAAGAATGTATATTCTGCTTTTGCTGGATGGATTATTCTGTAGATGTCTGTTAGGTGACCTTGTGTATAATATCTTTGTTGATTTTCTGTCTAAGTTGTATTATTCCTTATTGAAAATGAGACATTTAATTCTTCAAAAATTACTGTTAATTTTTGTATTTTTCTTTTCTATCTAGTCAGTTATTTGCTTCAAATATTTTGGGGCTCTATTGAGATGTATATGATAAATTAATCCTTTTATTATTATAAATGTCCCTCTTTGTCATTATTAAATATTTTCGTCTATTTTGTTTTTTATTTATTTAACCATTCCAGCTCTCTTTGGTTAGTGTTTGCATGGTATATATTTTTGAATTTTTTATTTTCAACTTTTTAATTTTTTCAATCTAAAGTGTTTATTGTAGGCAGTAATGGATCATGTGTTTTGTTCATTCTGCCAATGTTGTTTTAATTGTAGTGTTTAACACATTTAAATTTAATATAGTTACTGATAAGTTTAGATTCACATCTATTATTTTGCTATTTGCTTTCAACATTTGATATATCTCTATCGATTTCTCCATTACTTCTTTATTTTGTGTTCAGTAGATGTTTCCTATTATGCCATTTAAATTACTTTATTTTTTTTTACTATATATTTTTATTTATTGTCTTCGTGATTGCCTGGGGATTAAGTTAGCATCTTAAAGTAAACTACTAGTACTAATGTATTTTCAATAGTATACAGAAACACTGATCCCATCTCCTTCCTTTCTGCTACTATTGCCATATAAATTGCATCTTTATACATTAGGAGACCATCAACACAGTTTTATAACTATTACTTGTATTATACTTGCATTTCAAATTAGGAGAAGAAAATAATTACAAACAAAAATGTGTTTATACTCTTTTTCACATTTACCAGTGTAGTTAACTTTATGATGTTCCTTATTTTTGCATGTGGATTTGAGTTACAATTTAGCCTAAAAATTTCTTTTAAAATTTCTCTTTAAACAGTTCTAGTTAGGACAAATTACCTGTATTTTTCTCATTTTAAAGAGTTTTTGCTGGATGTGGAATTCTTGGTTGCAAGTGTTTTTTTTTAATGTTTAGAATACTGAATATGCCATTTTCTTGACTTATGACCTTTATATTTTCTGATGAGGAGTCAGCTATTAATCTTATTGAAGATCATTTTTATGTAGTGTATCTTTTTTTTTTTTCCTTTCTGCTTTCAAGCTTTTCCATCTTTGGCACTGACAGTTTGACTATGATGTACCAAGGTGTGGATATCCTTGAGTTTATCCTTTTTGGAGTTTATTGAGCTTCTTAGAAATTCAGAATAATTTTTTAAAAAATCAAAGTTGGACATCAATTAATTTTTTTTAAAAAAAACTATTTATTATACTTTTTAACTCCAGGACTTTTATTTGTTTCTTCTTTTATAATTTCTGTCCCTTTATTGTTTTACTATTTGGTGAGACATCACTGACATAATTTCTTTTAATTCTTTAGACACAGTTTATTTTAGTTCTTTGGTCATATTTATAATAGCTTATGTGAAGTCTTTGTGTAGTAAGTTGAACATATAAACCTATTCTGAGATAGTATATATGCATTTCTTTTTTTCCCATTGTATGGGCCATACATTCTTATTTCTTAATGAGTTTTATATTTTTGGCTTAAAAACTATACATTTTAAATATATGAGATATTATAATGTGATAACTCTAGAAATCATAACCTTCCCCGCCAACCAGGGTTTGATGCTGTGGCTGTTTTGTTGTTGTTATTGCTGCTATTTTTTAGTTATTGACATTCTTGGACTAACTCTATATAGTTTGGGTTCCCTGTAGTGTGCATTCACTTTAGTCTCTACTCAGTCATCTTAGCGATCAAGTAATTATTGGTCAGATTTTCTTAGTTGCCTTGAACCAATGGTCTTTCACCTTTTGTTGAGGAATTCTGTTTGTTGAGCCCTGTCATCAATGCTCAAGGGTTTTACAACCTCTTTATTCTTTACTTTTTGCTTGGGAAAGGCCTCAAAATCAGCCAGTGGTGAGAGATGGAGACTTTCTCCTTTCCTGAGCAACCATCCAGACCTGCATCTCTGCATAGACTTCTGAAACTCCAGGCATGTATCAGGACTTTGCAAAGCCCCTATGGACATCTTGTTCCCCAGATCTTTTAAAATTTTTAGTCAAGCTCTTATTTATCTAAACTGATAACTGCAGCCTTAGGCAGCTACAATGTTAAACAATTTTTGCTTAATATTTTCCACAAAGACTCTGGAGATAGGTCTTTTCCTATAGAGGTACTTCCCAGACAAATCAAATAATGACGAACTGCTATGAATGGGGCTTTTCCAGGGGGCTGCCAGACAAGTCAAATAGTGACAATTCTCTATCAATGAACCTTTTTTTTGAGGTCCAAACGTGGTTTACTTGCTCTGATCATTGAACAGCTTCTGGTTTTCACGGATACTATGATTGCCAGGCTGCTAGTTTTCAAGAGTTCTGTAGAAGTAGGAAGAGGAAGAAGGGAGTATGTAAAGTTAAAATGTTACAAATTCTATTGTTCTTACTAAGAATTAGCAGTTTTTCTTGAATAAACATTTCTCAGATCTTTTTCAAGCCTTTGGCTAATTTCTGGAATTTGAAAAAGTTATTTTTGGTAACGTTTTGTCAATGTTTCTGTTACTTTTTTGGAGGGATGGGTTTGTGGAAGACCTCACTCCAGCATTCCAGAAGTCCTATTTTCCCATCTCAGAGTTTTAACAGCACTAAAGATTTTGTTTAACTCTACCATCTATATTTGGAATGAACTACATTTAAAAGCATTTGTTCAGAGACTAATAATGCAAAGAAGTATAAACGCATAGTAATAGCTTTTAGCAAACTTAACGTTCTATGGATATAAGTATGACCTAAATATAAATAGTTAAATATGAAAATAAGACACATATGCCAAGTCTACACACACACACACACACACACACACACGTCTTGTAAATTTAAGCTGGACTAACATGAATATTAGAGTTCAGGTTATACTAGCCCTTTACAGTAAAAAACCAATCAAGGTCAAAGATAAATTTAGAAGAAAGTAAAGGTCACAGAACACCTAAGGGAAGTTATCACTTGGTTAGGACTGAAGCACTACAGTGTTTATGTAAATATGGCCATGTGTGGAACTTGTGACTATGGGTACTGGGGCTCAGAAAATAATACTCCAAAATGAAAACTTCAGAAGCAAAGTCTCTGACATTCACCTGCCCTCCTGTCTCTTGCCCTTCATTCTCCCTTGAAGCAAGCTGTAGAAACTAGAATTCCTCTTTCCTAAGGCAAGTCATGGAAACCAGAACCTTTTTCCCCAAAGCCAACCGTAAAGCCTAAAATTATTACTCTGACTTTCCCTCACCTTTCTTTGCAACAGCTGGCCATAAAGAAATTAGGACTGTCCTTCCAGAGGGGTCCTGCCCCATACACAAGAGGGAGGAATGTTATACAGAGAAGCCAGGAAGAATCTGAACAGACAGGTCTTGCTGGGTTCCCCACTCTATTTCCATTAGTTCATACTCTTTGTCCAATCACATTTCTACAACAGCTGTCCCTGCTTTATAGAAACTAAACATAAAAATTGATAGTTTCCCCTGTATCTTTAGAGTCTCTCTTCTGAAGTCTCCTCTGTCATGTAAAACTGTGATCAAATACATTTGTTATGCTTTTCTCTTGTTAACCTGTCTTTTGCTATAGCCATAACCTTAACCATAGGGACAAAAGGAATCACCCTCTTTCTGCCCCAGTACAGGCATTCTGAATTATTCCTGAGTTTATATAGTAAGTCATACAATTTCACCTCACACAGTTCCCTATTTCCAGTTTGTAACGTAACAGTCACTGGGCAGCCCACAGAACATCAGGAAGTAAAGAAGCAATTTTTAATAGAAATCACAAAGGAATTTTGTTTCAGAACACAAGGTGTAGTTTTACCAATTAGGCTAGAATTCTGTTTCAATACTATTATTCTTAGATATAACATTGGAATATTCTGCTATAAGAAGTAATGAAGACACTACTATTAGTCATTTTAAAATAATTTGAACAACATTTCTGCTAATATTATTCTTGTTACAGACTAATGTGCTATATTCTTGGAGTCACCAGTACCTTGTTTATTACAAACTTCTCTTCCATCCAACACTAATTTTTTAAGCAATTATTTTCTAAACATAATGCTATATTTTAGCTTTCTTGGCAAACTAGCAGATAAAAACTTGTCTAAATTCATATTTTTCAAAGAATTAAAGGCCTAATATAGATTCAAAATTTTGTTTCAAATGGTCCCTTATTTGCAACTAATCAAAAATGATGCTAACAAATTACCGGTCTTTATCTTATGTGAGTAACTTAAACACCAGTTTTGCTAAGTTTAGGAACGTATTGATTCTTTGGTTTGAATTTATTTTCTTTATATCACAAGTCATTTGTGATTTTGAAAACATCTGGCAGTAGCTTTTAATTTTTATAGCTTTTAAGAGCTAATCATGTCAATGAAGTGACATGAATTTTATATGATTATAGAATTCAATTATTCAAAATTATAGAATTTTATAATTCAAGAGTTTGTAGAGATCACATAATCTAATTTACTCATTTCTTCTATGAGATACTGCTGCCTGGAGAGCTTAAGAGATTTGCCCAAGGGTACATAGTGCATACAATTTCCAGGCTAAAACCAATTCTTCTCTCTCAACTGCATCCTAATAATATACTTGTTTTTCAGAGTAATAATATTTATTTATTATTATTGAAATTGAAAAAGCTGAAAGCTAAACATTTAAATAATAGTGGTTTAGGTCCTTAAAGAGGCCTGGAATTATATTGGAAATAGTGGAAAGCTCTTAGTAAAATTGGAATAAAATAAGTTTTTTAATTATTAGGAACAAAGTGGGTTTCATACTCATTAGATTGTATGACACTGTAGAGAATTTAAAAGATTGAAATGCTGTCTAGACAACTTTGACTTTTACTATGTGGTAAGCAGGATAATGAACCCCTAAAGGTATTGACACGTTAATCCCCAGGCCCTATGTGTATGTTCCCTTACATAACAAAAGAGAATTTTCAGATGTGATTAAAATTAAGAAGCTTGGGATAGGGAGATTATTCTAGATTATCCAGGTGGTGGGTCCAATCCTTAAATGTGAGAAGATTTTCTGGCAGAGAACTCAACACATGGTGTAGCAAAGGAAGAACATGACCTGATGTTACTGGTTTTGAAGATGGAAGAAGAGGCCACAAACCAAGGCAGGTGCCTTCTAGAAGCCAGCAAAGGCAAGGTTAGGGATTCTCCCAGAGAGCCTCCAGAGAGGAATTAAGTTCTGTTGAGAACTATATCTTAGTGCATTAAGACCTGTGTTGAATTTCTGCCCTACCCAACTGTAAGAATACATTTCTGCTGTTTTAGCCATAAGTTTGTGATGATTTCTTACAGTAGCAATAAAAAACTAATATATACCACAAATCCTCATTCTAGCAACATGGCAGGTACACTGACTGTTTACATTACATTTATTCCAGATTTAATTCTATTCATCAAATAAATATTTTATTTGAAACCAAATTTCAGAATAATGCAGGAAGAAAAAGCAGTGTGGTTACCGTTGGGACAGGTGTAATTTACAAACCTGTTAGCTTATATGGAACCAAACAAACAAATAAAAAAATAATGTGTACAGTTTGACGTCATAATAGAACTAATCAAGTAATCACGAAGGCTCAGACAACATGAAGAAATGTAAACTTTCACCTTTTTACTCTATTTCAGGCTTTTATAGAACGTTCCAATAAGCTAGGACTGAAACAGTGAAAGCTTGAAGAAATAATTCTTGGCTTGCAGTGAGGACTGTGGCATGCCCTTGATCACATTCTCAGTAGACAGTTAAAGTCAAGAGATGTGCACATGTCTTGCTCTGAACTCCTGATTCAGAGTGTGTTTTACAGGTGAGCAGGGTCACAGCAACATTCTTAACCTTTAAGAGGTGACATTTCAAAATGTTTGAGTATAAGGGGCACTTTGTTTAAAGGGCTAATTTGTGCATTTGAAATTAAAATGCTCATATTTTAATGAAAATTCATCTTTCCATGAAGACATACAGAGTGAAGTTATGAAAGATGTGGATGTTCCAAAATTTTCTAACTTGAGGTTTCTCTCTCTCTTCTTGTTTAACAAGAGGAATGAACACAACTATATTGACTCATGCCCTAAGTGGATAGCTGTGTGGCACTTTATGCCAAGCTATTGGCCTTCTTCAGTCTCTTTTGATCTATTTTTTCACCTCTCTTGTAACCTTTATGAACAGTTGAATGATATGTGGAAATTGAGTTCATCCCAAAATCAATGCCTTTGAGTATGCTATGTGATCTCTCAAATACTATATAAAAAGGAGAAAATCTCAGAGTTTCATCACCACCAGCTGTATATGTTCTATTTAGTAATATTCAGATTGAATTCCATTTTCAATGCAAATGTGAATGCAGCTAAAAAGTTATGATTTAGCCTATCAACCTGCCAATTATTGCAGAAATGGGACAGTTTGCACTGCTTTTTTTCTAATATCTACAAAAATACTTTACACATTCAGGTCATTTTTCACCAAGAGATCTCAGAGCTTTTTATAAATATTTATTTCCATATCTCACTCTCTGTCCAGTGACTTTAAATTTGTAAACAACTGATGAAATTGAGACATTATTTTAATATTAAGATTCCATAATGAGTTGGTGGACTGGGCTAAAATATAAAATGTCTCAATACTTTCATCTAAAGTATTGATACTTTGTCACAGAGAAAAGTGTTTTTTTAATTTTTTTTAATTTTTGTGGGTACATAGTAGATGTACATATTTACAAAATACATGATATGTTTTGATACAGGCATGCAATGTCAAATAAGCACATCATGGAGAATGCACTATCAAATAGTAGGTCTTACTCATTTTTTCTATTTTCTTGGCACCCATTAATCATCCCCACCTCCCTCCCAACCCCCTACTACCCTTCCCAGCTTCTAGTAACCATCCTTCTACACTCTATTTCCATGAGTTCAACTGTTTTGATCTTTAGATACCACAATGAGTGAGAACATGCTATATTTATCTTTCTGTTCCTGGCTTATTTCACGTCACATAATGATTTCCAGTTCTATCCATGTTGTTGCAAATTACTAAATATTATTATTTTTATGGCTGAACAGTACTTCATTGTGTTTATGTACCACATTTTTTTAATCCATTCATCTGCTGATGGACACTTAGGTTGCTTCCAAATCTTAGCTATTGTAAACAGTGCCACAACAAAGATAGAAGTGCAGATATCTCTTTGATATACTGATTTCCTTTCTTTTGGCTATATACCCAGCAGTGGGATTCCTGGATCATATGATAGCTTAGTTTTTAGATTTTTGATGAACCTCTGAACTCTTGTCCATAGTGGTTGTACTAATTTACATTCTCACCAATGGGTTACAGGGGTTCCCTTTTCTCCACATCCTCACCAGCATTTGTTATTGCCTGTCTTTTTAAGTGGGGTGAAATGATAACTCATTGTAGTTTTGACTGGCATTTCTTTGATTATCAGTGATGTTGAGCACCTTTTCATATGCCTGTTTGCCATTTGTGTGTTTTCTTTTTTGATATGTCTATTCAAATATTTTGCCCATTTTAAATATCAGATTATTAGATTTTTTTTCCCCATTGAGTTGTTTGAGCTCCTTATATATTCTGGTTATTAAACCCTTGTCAGAAGGGTAGTTTGCGAATATTTCCTCCCATTCTGTGGATTGTCTCTTCACTTTGTTGACTGTATCTTTTGCTATGCAGAAACTTTTTAACTTGATGTGATCCCATTTGTCCATGTTTGCTTTGGTTGCCTGTGCTTATGAGGTATTGCTCAAGAAATCTTTGCCCAGACCAATGTCCTGGAGATTTTCCCCAATGTTTTCTTGTAGCAGTTTCATAGTTTGAGATCGTAGATTTAAGTCTTTAATCCATTTTTATTTGAATTTTGTGTATGGCAAGATATAGGAGTCTAGTTTCATTCTTTTGCATATGGATATGCAGTTTGCCCAGCACCCTTTATTGAGGAGACTTTGTTTTCTCCAGTGCATGTTCTTGTCACCTTTGTCAAAAATGAGTTTACTATAGGTGCGTGGATTTGTTTCTGGGTTCTCTATTCTGTCCCATTTGTCTATGCATCTGCCTTTAGGCATGCACTGTGCTGTTTTGTTAACTATAGTTCTGTAATATAATTTGAAGTCAGCTAATGTGATTCCTCCAGTTGTGTTCTTTTTCTAAGGATAGCTTTGGCTATATTGGGTCTTTCATGGTTCCATATGAATTTTAGGATTGGTTTTTCTATTTCTGTGAAGAATGTGGTTGGTATTCTGACAGGGAGAGAAATGAGTTTTAAAGATTTGGTTGCTTATTTTTAAATTGTTGCCCTCTTTTATCTCTCTGCATAGTAGAAAGATTGAGTGGGCACTAGAATAACATTGACCTACACAAGTCAATTGGGCAAGAGGAACATGGCTGACATTCTAACATGGGTGAGATGTCAGCCATGAGATGGAGGCTGGCCAGGGTGCTAAGCAATTGGAAAGAGCCCTGTTTTGCATTTTTTAAAATTAAAACTGTCACTTTCCTTCCTCTCTCTCTCTAGCATTCTTCACATATTTTATGATCTAAGGTCTAAAACTTGGATACACGATAACTCAACCACAGCATGCACATTCAGTGGCCTTGGTTATGTTCCCTGTATTTAACTTTCTCCCTACAGAGACATTGACCATTTAGATTTGCTCAATTACACACACACAAATGCTCAGATATATTTCTGTTTTTGAACTGCTGTTGAATTGTAGTCACAGAATGAAACTGTATTTGAGAGCTTTCACAGAGAAAGTTCAAATAAACATGAGCTATTGACTGGATTTCCCCCAAAACTTGTTTACCACCCAAATTCACATTCACATATTTTGGTGTATTTTTGTTTGTTTCTTTTTCTTTCTTTGCTTTGGCTTACTCAGAAGAGGAGCCCTATCAATATATGGAGCAAACAATATTGAGTAGAAGTAGAAGATCACTATGGTTTTGCCTGCCTTTTACAGTTTTGTTTTTATTTCGTTGTTTTGTTTTGGTTATAAATACATGCCTCTCTTTCCTTCATTTGTTCTGGTTTGGTTTGGTTTGGTAATGTTGTCATGATGAACAGCCTATCTGAGTTTTAAATAGAAATCATTCAATTATCATATTTGAGAGTTTTTGTTTAATATTGGCCAAAAATAATTCTCGTGTTTTCCCTTATCCAAATTTGGTTTCTTAGAGAAATTATACCTTACAGAAAGTTGGTTTAGCATGTATTTATTCTCTGCTTATGCATTTTCATGGAGTCATCTATTTTCTAGGTACTGAAAAACAAATGGAACTCTGTTTTTGTTCTCCAGTTACTTATAGCAATCACCTGTTGATGACTAAGAAGATAAATATGTCAAGGCAATGAAATAAGCAAAATATTCTCCAAATTTAATTCTTAAAATAAATTCGTAAGCCAGAATCCAGTGTTTCTTTTACTTGCACATGTGGAAAATTTCTCTCTCAAAGAGTATGAAGAAGGTATGCTAAGAACAAAGAATATTTCATACTTATTAAACATAGTCAAATTCAAAATTCCTATATGTCACAGAATATTATGGAAGAGGTGCTAGTACATTTTTAAATGATTTAGTCACCGAACATATGGTGTTTTATTGGTCTCCTTACTGCACACAACACAAGTTAATATTTTATGGAGTTCTAGTAAACTAATGGGCAAGCTTTCAAGGAATGGCGCAAGTGTGAGTACCCAAATACTTTCATTACCAAAATTGGAAAAGTTACTGAGAATGAAGGGTTTTACAACATCGGAGTCAAAGCAATCCAAATCTCCCATTAGAAACTGATCTAAAGTGAATTCCAATAAAAATGGGTAAATCAACTTACAGTGCTTATGCTTATCATCCTGTGTTAAATTGTGAAACCACACCTTGGGAACTAGAACTACAATATTTACCAGAATCTCTTTCATGATTTATTGTGATGACTTCATCATAAATATGTTTTCACTTATGTTGAGTAAAATGCCACTGGACAAAGGTGTGTAGCAAAATTTTTAGCTTTTCATTTCATGTCATAATATGCTTTTAGAAATGTGGTGTGAAATCCAGAATTCTTTTTCTCTCAAACGCCTTTTAAAATAAGAAATTAAATAAATGAATCCACAGAAGAGACTTTTTAAGATGCTGCTGGTAGTCACTAAATATGCAAATAATGCTTATGGTTTGAGAAGGTGAGTATCATTCACATGATTCTAATCAAAATAAGTCTCAATGATATGGAAGTCTCAGGTAAAGAAAACTTTTTAATCTAAATGATCTATGCACTTATATTACTTCTTGATTTCTCTTGAGAACCTTTTGTGACTGAAAATATTATTATTAAAATAGAAAATGGCAACACAGGGTAGTGGTATGATTGCTCTGTGGTCTTCATTGCAAGGTTCTAGGAGCAAAAAACTAAGTTTGATATTTTACTTATGAAAGACTTCAGGCTAAAATTTGAAAAATAGTCTTTTACTTTTCCACTAAGTATTCAATCCTACTAAAGAGACTTTGTATATATATTTATACATATGCTCAGAACTCCCTCCAAATCTTACAAATGTTGTAATGAGATTTCTTTAATATTTCTGCATTTGAATATCTGTTAGTGAATGTAAAAATGTACTTATGTTTAGAGTGATCTATTTCTACTGTAATACCAAAAATAAGTCTTGGCTTTGTCCATAATAAACATTGCAATATTTTTGTCTTTGTCACTCGCTGGGGAAGGGTTTCTACCTGGTTTGCTTTGAAAAACTTGTATTAAAGAGGAAAGTCTTGGGTGCAGGTTTTCCCAATGTGTCATCATGTTCTTACTGTATTTATGAGTCTCTGAAAGTGAGTTGTGCTCCAGGATAAATGTTTTAGATCCTGGAAGAAAGTTGGAGCATTCTCAGTGTCACCCTCCAATCCTGGAAATGTGATTTTTACAACTTTGTCATTCATAATAAAGCTTACAAGAAATCTTCTGGAGAACATTAAATATATATTACATGCCATGTTATCAGTGATCTATTTGTTTTCAATTTTGTTTCAACCTTTCAATTTAGCCAAAAAGTTTCCACATTTTGTCTGCCTTACATGTTCTTCTTGTGACTGAGATATGGTCTTTAATTTTGCATCTGTATTTTCTAACATACACATGCTTATATCATGATTTCCATTCCACTGAAACTTTAAACATATTGAAGATAGTTCTGTACTTTGTGGGGGAAATGCTTTAGCAGGAGTATAGACATGGATGCATTTTTCTCACATGAGAATTTCTCATGACCTACAAAGTACAGAGCAGTATAGGGCAGACTGAGAGAGAGGGCACTGCCAATAAGCTAATCACTTTCTACTCTTTCAAACTGACATTTCTTAAATATTTACTTACCACCAATTTAGTGCAGTGGCTGAATTCTTTGTGAAGGATGTAGCAAAGGAGGACTAATGGTGAAACCTGCTCCCTTGACCCACACGATTTAACCATGGACCCACATGTGCATATCCTATTCTTGAAAGCACTGAAAGTGGCTTTTCAAATATTTCTTCCAACAATTGCAATCATTGACAGTTTCTCTGTGAAATAGAATTTTCTCCATCTCAGTATGTTCCCAATGTTATCTTAGCACCAAATTAATATTTTAAACCTCTTACAAATAGGCTCATAGAGGCAAGTGGCCAAATTTTTGTCTCTTAATTACCCTGTTGCAGTGTAACAAAGTTGGAAGACCATGTGCTTTAGAATCAGATACTTTGATGGAAAAACAAGTTCTACCACACAAGAGCTTAGAAAATTTCTAAACTTTTGTGGCCTTATATTGACACTTGTGGAAAAATCCTCAATAAGTTTTTATGGAAACATGATTCATCTTGGCAATTAATGACAAAGAAGAAGAGGTCTGGAACACCTTGGGTTTGTACAGAAAATAAAGCATTTTTAGAGTAATAGAAATAAGGGCAAGGTGAATAAACAAGAGTTAGTAGGAAAAAATAAGTCAAGCATTAAAATGAATGTCTGATGATAAACCAAATCAAGGAATATTTAGTCTTGGTGTAAATGTAATTTTAAAAATTTTACTTTCTCGAGTTTAGAAATGAAGAATAGTATACTAAATATTGGAGAAAGGAGGAGAGTATAGCATAATAAAATAAGCCAAAGGAGCTTTTGATTCACCAAGGTTATAGGGAAAGAAGGTCATGAATAAAATAAAACCTGGACTAAAACTGGTCAAATATTAGGCAAGTAAATTTAGTGAAAACAGCAATAACATTTACTCTAATGCTGTCATTTTCCCTAAAGAGCTACACAAATTGTTCCAAAGGCCATGTTCAAATAAGCCATGGTCATGATCAATATTTTCATTAATTTTGTCAAAATAGACCCTGTTATCTTTTTCCCAAGATCCCCAAGTGTTTCTGTTTCTCTACCTTAGTGAAAACAATTCAAATTTGGACCCAAGGAACCCAAGATGCAGTTGAATATCAGCCAGGAGCTCAAGAGAGGCTCCTGGGACTCAAGGGCATGCAGCTCAGTGGCCAGACACATTGTGAATAGACCATGGTATAAGACAATGTCCAAATGCTGTGTCACTGGAAATGTTCATTCTTGCAGGCAGTTTTGGACCACTGGTAAATAAAATCATGAATTATTTGATGAAGAGGGAATGTTGGGAAAAGATTTCTAAAGGTGACCATTTTTAGACAATGGGCTGAGGAACAGGTCATAAATGAAAGGAGAAGTTAGAAAGCTGTATTTCAATATTTCAAGAAAACATTCAACTTAATGAACAGCATTAAACATAATTAAACAGTAATACTGTAAGAGTTTTAATTATTAAAGTACTGATTATCCTTAATGCCACCACATTGAGTTAAACCTCTATTAGTATTTTGGTTATATGTACATTTTTCCTTCAAGAAACAGGTCCAGGGGATCCTTCAGTGAACTAAACTTACATGACCAAGTATAATTCTAGGACAATAACCAAACAAGGAAATCTCAGCAAGTGCTTTGGAGGAACTTGAAAAGGATCAGAAATAGAGCCTCCATGGATTGTTCCTTGGAAGCCCGAGAAGGTCTCCATGAAGCCAAGACGTAAATATGAGGAAGCTGGCCATACACAGGGGTAAGAGTCTAGACAGCAAGATAGCAGTTAGTGCAGAGGCTTTAAGGATTATTAAAACCTAGCAATTAAAAAACGCTTGTGTGGCAGGAGTTTGTATAGATACATATTTTTCTAATACATTATTGATAAGATAGACAATTCTGAGTATCAATATTATCAAATGGAATGAGGAAAGCTGTGGGGCCTAGGACAAGTAAATTAAAAACACAGAGGTTGGGTATAGTGGCTGACACCTGTAATCCCAACACTTTCTGATACCTGTAATCCCAACACTTTGGGAGGCTGAGGGAGGAGGATTGCTTGAGCCCAGGAGGTTGAAGCTTCAGTGAGCTGTATTCATGCTACTGCACTCCAGCCTGGGTGACAGAGCAAGACCCTGTCTCAAAACAAAACCAAAATACACATTTACCAATATAAAATGCATCTTCATGTGATGATTCAATCAAAATAGTGTATGTAAAATGCAGTGACTTGCACTTAGCTTTCAATAAATCTAAGCTATTGTAACCCCCAAAATTCTTCTTTATGATACAAACTCTACAAACCACTTTTCAAGTTAAGATAGCATTGCAATACTTTAGTAATTTTGCTCTTAACTTCTGCATTTCCTTACTATTGATCAAAGGAAAAATGTGCCTGAATACACACATATATTTGGGTATACATTAACAGTTTGAAGCTTTAACCTGCACCCTTGATTCCTGAGCCTCCTTACTCTATTCTATTTTCTTTCTTGTAGTATTTGTAACTTTCTAGCGTGCACTATACATTTACTGTGTTACTGTGTCTGTCATTGTCTTTGTCATAGTCATGGTCTAGCTGGATTGTAAGCTTCATAAGGGATGAGACACCTGTTTCATTCACTGATGTATCGCAAGTACCTAGAACAGGGCCTGACATTTAGTATTGTACAGTATGTATTTGTTGAATGTAAAATAAACAATAGATGATAAAACTTAAAAAACTTACAAACCTGAGAAAAACAAGAAATGGGGACAGGATTCCCTGTTTAATAAATGGTGCTGGGAAAACTGGCTAGCCATAAGTAGAAAGCTGAAACTGGATCCCTTCCTTACACCTTATACAAAAATTAATTCAAGATGGATTAAAGACTTAAATGTTAGACCTAAAACCATAAAAACCCTAGAAGAAAACCTAGGCATTACCATTCAGGACATAGGCATGGGCGAGGACTTCATGTCTAAAACACCAAAAGCAATGACAACAAAAGCCAAAATTGACAAATGTGATCTCATTAAACTAAAGAGTTTCTGCACAGCAAAATAAACTATCATCAGAGTCAACAGGCAACCTACAAAATGGGAGAAAATTTTCGCAACCTACTCACCTGACAAAGGGCTAATATCCAGAATCTACAATGAACTCAAACAAATTTACAAGAAAAAAACAAACAACCCCATCAAAAAGTGGGCAAAGGATATGAACAGACACTTCTCAAAAGAAGACATTTATGCAGCCAAAAGACACATGAAAAAGTGCTCATCATCACTGGCCATAAGAGAAATGCAAATCAAAACCACAATGAGATATCATCTCACACCAGTTAGAATGGTGATCATTAAAAAGTCAGGAAACAACAGGTGCTGGAGAGGATGTGGAGAAATAGCAACACTTTTACACTGTTGGTGGGACCGTAAACTAGTTCAATGATCGTGGAAGTCAGTGTGGCGATTCCTCCGGGATCTAGAACTAGAAATACCATTTGACCCAGCCATCCCATTACTGGGTATATACCCAAAGGACTGTAAATCATGCTGCTATAAAGACACATGCACACGTATGTTTATTGTGGCACTATTCACAATAGCAAAGACTTGAAACCAACCCAAATGTCCAACAATGATAGACTGGATTAAGAAAATGTGGCACATATACACCATGGAATACTATGCAGCCATAAAAAAATGATGAGTTCATGTCCTTTGTAGGGACATGGATGAAATTGGAAATCATCATTCTCAGTAAACTATCGCAAGGACAAAAAACCAAACACTGCATGTTCTCACTCATAGATGGGAATTGAACAATGAGAACACATGGACACAGGAAGGGGAACATCACACTCTGGGGACTGTTGTGGGGTGGGTGGAGCGGGGAGGGATAGCATTAGGAGATATACCTAATGCTAAATGTCAAGTTAATGGGTGTAGCACACCAGCATGGCACACGTATACATATGTAACTAACCTGCACATTGTGCACATGTACCCTAAAACTGAAAGTATAATAATAATTTTAAAAAAAGAAAAAAAAAACCTCAACGTTAAAAAGCAAGTGATCATTAGAAAATGGACAAAAAACATGAACAGATATTTCTCTACAGAGAATATATGGATGGCAAATAAGCATATGAAAATATCTTCAACAAAATTAAATCCCCAGTGAGGACAACACACCTATCACAATGACCAGAATTAAAACATAGTGATAACATAACACTACACAATTCTTGCTGGAAAGAATGCAGAGGAACTGGATCATTCATTCATTAGTGATGGAAATTTAAAATGTTAACACAACTCTGGAAAGCATCTTGGCAGTATCTAAAATACTAAATACGAAACTACAATATGACACAACAATTGCACTACTGGACATTTACCCCATAGAAATGAAAACTTATATTCACACAAATGCCTATACACAAATGTTTATAGAAGCTTACTTCATAATAGCCAAATACAGTAGTAACCCAGATCTTCTTCAGCAAACAGAGACTTACTAAACAAATGATGGGATATCCACATCATAGAATACTACTCAGCAATAAGGCTGAATGAACTATTGATAACACACAACAATTAGGATAAATCTACAGGGAATTATGTTAAGTGGGAAAAAAAGCCAATTCCAAAAAGTCACTTACAGTGTGGTTCCATTTATAAAGCAATATTGAAATGACTGAATTATAGTAATAAAAATAGATTAATGGGAGCCATGGGTTAAGGAAGGATTGGAAGTAGGTGTAGCTATAAAAGTACAAAAGAGGATTTCTTGTGATGATAGAAATACCTGTGTTGTGATTGTATTGATATTAATATCCTGATTATAATATTGTACTATAGTTGTACAAGATATTACCATTGGTGGAAACTGAGCAAATGGAGCAGGTGATTTCTCTGTATTGTATCTTAAAATTGTATGTGAATCTACAATGATCTCAAAATGAGGTTTAATTTAAGAAGTGGACATGGAAAAAATTGACATGGAATGCATAATATTTTTAAAAGGTAATATCTACACAGTACCTTCCATGATACAGACAATATTCTAAGTGCATTATACCAATTAACTCAATTAGTTCTGAAAACAATCCTATGAGTCAGGTATCTCTTATTCTCTCTCAATTAAATGATAAACTGAGTATTAAGTAATTTGCCTCAGGTCACAGAGCATTATATGATGAAACAAGTTTTGTTCTATTTAATTTCAAAGTTCAAAAAGAAAAGAGAACATAGCATGAACCCATCATCTGGTTTCAATAATTACTACTTTATGAACAGTCTTGTTTAATTCAAATCCCTATACTCTCCCCATCTTCTGGTTTATTTTGAAGCAAATTCCCCATATCATATATTTTAAATATATGTATTTTAGAATCCAACTCTATGAGATAAGGAGTCTTTTTAAAAACATAACCTCAAAGCCTTGACCACACCTAAAAAAATAAACAATAATTCCTTAATATTATCTAATATCCTGAACAGATGTTTTAACCCAGGCCATATGACTCCAGAATGATGTTTTAACCAATAGGTTGTCTCTGATGAAAGTACAGATCTAATACCTTATAGTCATCTAGAGCTAGGAAGAAAAATGAATGTTGGGTTTTAGAACACAATATTATGGCAAAGGATAGCCATATACAAATACAAGGTTAACATATCATTTTATTATAAGCTAGGGTATAATGCTGAATTTAAATCAATTTCTGCTCTGATCTTTGATTCCCTATGTGTTTCACTGATGATTATTTTTCCCTAGTTAGCTTCAGATAGTCTTATTTAATAATTATTTCCCTTTCCAAGTGATCTCTTTGAGGTCTCTTTGTTGTCTGTCTTTTGAGGTCTCAAGCCGCCCCCTAGTTATTGATCTTGAAGCACAACACTCCAATATTTCATTTTTCTCTCAGATTTAGATCACTGTTAGGCCTCCTTATCTTATATGCTTAATAAATTAGTTAAGTGTCTGGTTTGCTTGTGCAAGGTAAGAGACTGATGTTTTGAAAATTCATATCTTTTAAATTTTGGTTTGTACTCACATTTATACATTCAGAAATAGCACCATATTCTGAAACATCAACAATAAAAATACAGAAAAACCCCACACAGGCATGGTGTTTTAAGACATGATCTGTTTTTAAGAAAGTCAGAAAAAAAGTTTTTAAGGCATATTTCACAACTACAGAAATTGAGGCTCAGAGTGTCAAAGAGAATGATTAGTTTCCTAGGTGACAGAATCCAACAGTGTTGTATTTTAAAACATATTCTTAAAAATATTAAACTGAAAAATGCTAATGGTGATTGGAAACATTAAAATACAGTTCAAAGAAGAATAAAAACTGGTACTCAAGATTTAGATATGATTTATTACAGCTATACTAAAAAGTGCAGAAACTTTCTAGAGTCTAACAATATAAAATATCTACTTCTATTAAAGTCAACCATTGAGCGGCACTTAGAGTGCACTTTCTAGTTCGTCTTTCTATAAATAAAAGCTTTATTTATCAACAAATCATTATCCAAAGGTGTGATATGTATAACACATATATACTTGAAAATCACTTCATATTTTTTGCAACCTGTAAATTTAGATAAAGGAGACTACTACTTGTATTTATGTAGTGAAGGAAGTAGTTAATTATTGGATTATGTTCCAGATAGACAAATAAGTACCATCTTTTGTTCAACAATTACAACTGAGATTTCTCTTTCTAGAGAGTTCATGAGACATAATCCATTGCTAATTGCTTTGATTATGACTTACCTGACCTCTAATACCCCATGACCTTTTCCAAGTTCATTTTCAATTTAATGAGCCAAACTAGTAATGTTTACACTGTCCTTTTGATAAAGGTTTCTAGGATGTCATTATGAATTAAATAATTTTTTGCTCAAACTCTTCTCCTTCATACTAAATGAGGTTGAAGAGCTGATGCCTTTTCTTTAAACTTTGCCATCTATTTACATAATTATGCCTTGAAATATATTTATGTCTCTGAGGATTTAAAACTTTCAAATACTAAGGTTTTTTGTTCTTTCTTTATTAATTTTATATTGCATTTCACTGCTAATATTATAAAGATCCACTGCTTAACAATTACTAGTTCAAATAACAACCAGAACTGACAGGTATAAAATTTACCCTCATACTTAAAAGAACTACAAAAACAGTATAAAATATATGAAACAATGAAGCCCAAGTCATTGGCATTAGGCAATTAATAGAAATGATTCCTGTGACCTGAGAAACAAATAAGGTGAATCCTAGGATTGCCTCACCTTGCTGCCTGGAGAAAGTTTTCAGATTGTGGTACAAAAACAGGGGAACCTTGTGGTCTTCGCAAGTCAAGGAGACAACTGGAAATCCAAGGAAGACAAAACAGTGAGGTCACAGAGCAGAGTCCCAGAGATGAAAAAGCTGCACAGAGAAAGAACTCAGCAGATCTGCAGGGGGTCTTTCTGGAGGATTCAGTTGAGAGCTCATCAACACAATTATGTGAGGAAATTATCATAAGATGGAAAATGAACCACTACAAAGAGAACACTGCTCAGATATCCCACAGGGACAGGAATAGTGTGTGTTCCCAACAGTCAGTATGGAAAATCTCATAATTCAAGAGGTATTGGTAAAAATACTAAGAATGGCCTTGCCTTCTTAATATGGAAGCTGCATATTAATCCCATATTAAACACAGTTCTAGTCTCACATAACAAAGCTTCAATAAAAGACCTGAAAGGATCACACTGATTCCAAGTAGCTTAACCACATCCCAAAACAAGGCTTGATAATATTTTTATGAATACAAGCAGGATAATATTCACAATGTCTGGTATCTAATCAAAGATAACAAGAAATGCAAAGAAGCAGAAAAATACTAACCATATGAAGGAGAATAATCAATCAATAAAATGTGGGACAGCTACAAGTGGCCAGCAATATAAGTATTAGAACCTTAAAGGAAGTGAGGCAAGACAATTGCAGGAATAATGGTTAAAAAATTTCCAAATTGGAAGAAAAATATAAACTCAAGACCCAAGAGGCTCAACACAGCCCATGGACAAAATCATAGCGAGAAAGCTACACCAAGACACATCATTAAACAATTTCTTAAAACCTACAATGAAAAGAAAATATTAAATCTTAAAAGCAGATGGAAGAAAAAATGTTATTTACAGAGAAAAAAAGATAAGGATGACAGCTGACTTCTTGTCAGAAATAATGCAAGCTATAAAAAAGTGGAGAAACATCTTCAAAGTATTTAATTAAAACAAAACAAAAAAAAACTGTCAACATAGAATTCTTTACAAGCAAAAATATCTTTCAAAAATAAAAATATATTTTTAGACACACAAATGCAAAAAGAATTTTTCATCAGCAAATCCATGCTGCTACACATGTTCGAGAAAATTTTCAAACCAAAGGAAACCGACATAAAATAGAAACCTGGATCTGCACACGAATTTATTGAATTTCAGTAAATGTTGCCCTGCCTTCTCAGTCTGTCTTATCCAAGTTGGGGTTACCTATTAAATTTACTAAACTGTATTGACTGTTTCAAGAATGTGTCATAGTGTATCAAAGACCAGCATTCTCTTTGTAAATTAATCATTACTACATCCATTATGCCCAACATAAATCCTAGTTCCTAACAGAAATCTAAAGCTTTCAGGTTGTTCATCATCTTTCTTATATTTATTTGTTAATCTCTTAAACCAGTTGCAATCTGAAACATTGTAGAGCTCTTTTAACTTTTCATCTGCCATTAACCAACTCCCTATGTCATTAATCATATTCCTGAATAATCCTTTTGCCTCTTGCTGTGATGAAATTTGTCTCTTTTCCAAGGATACTTACTCCCTTACAGTACTCAGGTAGTGGAGGCTGCTTTTTCTTTCTTACTCAGGTATCCCTGGGCTGGTGATAAGTTCGGTGCTCACTTTGCTCATATCACATTATAGAAGCTTCTGATATTAAAATATAAGGCTTGCTCTGCTTAATGGTAACTTTCACATACCAGTTTTCAAGATCTCAATCGTAATGATTGGTGGTTGCAGTGCCTGCTCCATTCTTTTTATTTCTAACCTCACTGCTCCCACAGTCCACAGTGGATGATCCACCAAACCACTTGGCCTCTTATTACTTCCAAAAATTTTTACAACCACAAGACTCCTCCACTCACCCAGGGAATATTATAGTTTAGACAGGTGAATATCATTAATCAACAAAAATAAATGACAATAATTCAGGAAATAACCAGGAACACACTGGATGGTTCTCAAATATTGCTCTTCTTAATAGTTCAAATTTATTTAATTTGTAGGGAATATCCCTTAGTCTTGCCCAGACTTTAAGTTTGAGATGTGGGCTAAAATTTTGAAGTAGTTGTTACAAACCTATTATTTTCTCATAGTCCAAATTTTCTCACATTTGTAGGATAAAAATGTTTAGCTAATAAAAACTAATAAAATTTTTTTTAATTAAGAAATGTGTAACTGCAACATCTGTAAAAGTAAGTACGCCCTACACTAGAAATAAAATGCCAAATTAATAAGTCCTGTGTCTAAAAATGCTTCTCAGTGATTTTATTTCCTTATGTCTAAGGACAAAACAACTCAAGATTTACATTTCAAGTATTTTCTAATTTTGCCCACGATTATGTGTCCATGTGTAGGTATGAAATATTATCTTGGGAGCTATAAACATGGGCGTGTCCTCGTTATAGCTTTTTTATTTTTATATAAGAACACATATCTGTGTTTTACACTTGATTATAAAGAGTACACATTATGCATGTATTTTAATTATAAAACACTAAAACACTATGTTGTTTTATTTTGGATTTTCCTGTGATTTTTTGTTTCTGTAATTTTTATGCTTTATTTATTTTTATTTTATTTTATTTTTTTCTGAGACAGGATCTCTCTGTGTCACCCAGGCTTGAGTGCAGTAGCACAATCTCGGCTCACTGCAACCTCTGCCTCCTGGGTTCAAGTGATTCTCCCACCTCAGCCTCCTGAGTAGTTGGGACTACAGGTGTGGACCACCACGCCTGGCTAATTTGTAATTTTTGGTAGAGAAAAGGTTTCACCATGTTGGCCAGGCTGGTCTTTAACTCCTGACTTCAAGTGATCTGCCCACCTCAGCTTCCTAAAATGCTAGGATTACAGGTGTGAGCCACCATGCCCAGTCATGACTGTCTTTTTATTACACTGGTGCACTAGTCAAAGACTGGCCATCATCATCTTCACATCTCCATTCCTAGAACAATGATGTCAGGTTCATATTTGTAAGTGTTTAAGAAATGCATATTGTATAAAATGTAACTCAAACAACAACAGAAAGATATAGTATAAGTAAAAATAACAATAAAAAATCTATTTCTGACATTCAGGAAACATTTATTTTGGTTTAAAAAGAGTCACAATTCCCAAGTTCTTATTAGTAAATAAGTCATTCAAATTTTAAGACTGAACATACTTTAGAAGTCAAAATATGGCTGTGTTAAATGTTTAAGAGTAACAGAACTGAGATTTAAGTTTGGATTATAAATACAGATCTCAGAGAAGGAAGAATGTGGCCCAGAAAGATGACACCACAATGTCAACCACACCAGGACTTTGTTTGATGCCAAGGCTGGTGTAAGGCAATGTAGGACATTGTCCCAGCAATCAGGAGAACTACAGTTAACTCGGTAAGCTCTGAGAGACCATATGCAAATTAACGATGCCATAATGAAAGAGCTAGCTAAGAATATAAGACAACTAATGAGCAACATAAAACTCAGTAAATGATTAAGTAGCGAGACTCCAAACTTAAGCAGTCTTCTGGTCTGAGACAATACAGTGGCCAGCTAATGCTATGTACTTCTTCCTCAGATGCTGTGGAGCATGGAGGTGTATTGTTTAGGCCTTTGGCTGTAGCTGCCAGATGCCACATCTGCATCTTTGAAATTGACTACAGGGTTCATGCTAAGGCCATGTTCTCGCTGGCCATTTTTATAGGCCAACAGCTGAGCACGGAGTATGGTACTAGAGCCAGGCACTTCATCCCTTTAATGGGAAATCTTTGTTATAGGATCTCCATCAGCCCGGATGACACTTTCTCAGAGCTGTGCTGCAGTGTGAGAGTCTTTCTTCCCAATCTCGTTTCTTACTTCTCTCTAACCCTTCACAGGTTAATAAATCTCTTGTAACTTTAATCTTGTCTTAATGTCTACTTCTTACAGGACCTGAACAGACATAAATGCCTTTAAAATTCTGGTAACACATAGCCAAGTATGCAAATTTTTATGAGAAAGAAGTTGAGGGGGATCAACTGTCCAATGAACAATTAAAACACAACAATACAACAAAACGTATAGAAGACAGAACAGATAGAAGTAGACATGGCCAAGAGTATGGACAGAACCATAGGAAGGAAGAATTTGATTCATCCTCAGGATTCTCAAAGAGAGCAAGAGTGAGAGATAAGATGAAAAACAGAGATAAACACGTTCTTATGTAAAGCCGTTGGCCCTCACCCTTACCCCATGTTCAAAACATTAACCAGACAGGCATCACCTTTTCAATTAAATACATATTCATGTAACAGCACTTCTCAATATTTATTGTTACAGTAAATATTATGTTGAGCTGTATTAAATTGCTATTTTTATAGGCCAAAGAAGTGAAATATTGTCCATTTCTTTTGGTTCAACAAGATAGTCAGAATAGTGTAAATAATGTATTAAGGGGTCAACTTTTAGAAAAGCAGTTAGTCATAATTGAGAATAATATATATGATTATATGAATAATAATTTGTAAGATTATCTAACAGGATAACTTTAATTAACCTTGATGATATTAAAGTAAAACTACAAGTGTCAAAATTTTAGAGTTGGCAGTCAAGGATGCCAGAAGATGGATAAGGCCATTTTTTCTATTTTTAAATATGCAACTTATGAAAGAGAAAATGGGGCTGGGTGCAGTGGCTCACACCTGTAATTGCAACATTTTGGGAGGTCGAGGCGGGAGGATTGCTTGAACCCAGGAGTTCAGGACCAGCCTGAGCAACCTGGTAAAACCTCATCTCTACAAAAAATAGAAAAATTAGCCTGGTGGAGTGGCTCACTCCTTAGTCCCAGCTGTTTGGGAGGCTGAGGAGGAAGGAGCCTGGGAGGTTGAGGCTGCAATGAGCAGAGATTGTGACACTGAATGTCACCTTGGCAACAGAGTGAGACCCTGTCTCAAATAAATAAATAAATACATAAATAAAGAGGAAATAAAAGTGAGGTTATATAATTTACAGATGCAAAGGTAATGATAATGGGACTAGGAAATGATGACATGACTATATTGCTATAGGGCAGTAGAGAAAGAGTAAACAAGCAAATTCTCATCTATATAGTAGGAAATCAAAATATCAAAAATTGATAATCTAGAGAAAGAAATGTTAGACTGTTACTTTAATTGTTGTTTCTCCATTGGAGTAATAATAGGAGAAAAGAGACTGGAGGTTAGGACTTGTTGGCTTTGTAGTATAAGACTAAGAAACGATCACTCATGCTGAAATCGTGCAAGGCAATTTTCATAATTGTGGGGAAAAATTAGATAATTCCATAATATTTCAAAGGTTTCTCAAAAGTTAAAAAAACTATTTTGGTCACTTACAAACGTTCAAAAATTGAAAACGACCATGAAACTAATATTTATTTAGTATACTGTAATTAGAAACATCGAAAATTAAAGTGTTTTAATTTCTTTGCAAAAATGTTATCAGCAATTGTTTGCATAATGCCCACCTTCTCTTCATATAATCTACAGACCAAGTACCTTTTTCATGCCTTGGCAAATTGTCATACTCCTTTCTACATTTGGATCAATTTGCAACATTTTATCGTATGTGCTTTCAATGCCATAAAATATCTTTGAGAGTTTTTCAGTTTTTTAGTTTTTGCTAATGTCACTTTGGACATCCACAACCTCTCGACAAAATCATTTATCTCATTTATGTCAACACATTTGCATTTACTAAATTCCTCTGGCTACATATCTAGCAACCCTCAAACAGCAGAAATGCCAGTGTAGTCAGCTATTTCTTCTACAACTCCATTTACATTCAATTTGAATTTCACTATCAGTTATATCACTTTGTCTTTCTTTGCTGCATATTCATTTCTTTTTCCTTCCCTCCCTTCCTTCCTTCCTTCCATCCTTCTCTTTTTAGAGATGGAGTCTTGCTCTGTGTCCCATGTTGGTCTCAAATTCCTTGAGCTCAAGGTATTCTCCCACCTCAGCCTCCCTAGTAGCTGGAACTACAGGCATTTACTGCTGGGACTGCCTCTGTTTTTTGTTTTCTTTCTTTCTTTTCTTTCTTTCTTTCTTTCTTTCTTTCTTTCTTTCTTTCTTTCTTTCTTTCTGTCTTTTTCTTTCTTTCTCTCTTTCTTTCTCTCTCTCTCTCTTTCTTTCTTTCTCTCTTTCTTTCTTTCTTTCTTTCTCTCTTTCTTTCTCTTTCTTTCTTCTTTCTTTCTTTTTTTTTTTGAGGCAGGGTCCTCTTGACCAATTCACTCTGTCAATTATCCATTTCTGTAAAATGTCATATGAGTTTTATCACTGGCAGACAAGGAGGAAGTAAAACTAAAGGCTGTAGTGTATGTATCTGAAGTGAATAACAGATGAGCAGTGATCAATCACAGACAGACTTAGAAAAGTGACATGATTAGTCACTGATCATAATGTGCATCTGTTACTTATGTAGCAATTTGGGGACTACAGTTTCAACAGCCAATTTTGTATTTTATGCAATTACTTAATTAAAATATTGTGGTAACTGAAATTTGAACCATGTTATTGAGGGAATGGCTTTATTCAACTAAATTTCTGGAACGGAATTGGTGTATTCTGGTAATGTGAAACTGAAGAGTGCCTTTTAATCAAAGGTTTATTAATTGTCTTCTTCTTTATTGTATGTGTATTTGTTTATTTTTACTTCATTTTCATTCGTTTTAAGTGCCATTGGGCAAAAACTATACCTGTTTTACTCATTAATGTAAAGTTAGTCCCTAGCACATCTGCATAAACATAGAATCCCAAATAGCTGTTGAACCAATGAATGAACAGAAAAAACAAACTCTATGTTTTTAGGAGAGTTACCAGTTGGCCTCTATCTTCTTGGAGGCAATGCAATTCAGTTGCCAAGTGTGACTTCTAAAGTTAAATTACCACAATGAAAATGAAATTCTGGATCAAAATTCCAGCTGTGCTATTTATTAGCTATGTAACCCTGGACAAGTCATCTAAATATCCTGTGCCCTAGTTTTCTCATACATAAAAAGGGAATAATTGTAGTGCCTATTGTAGAGGATGCTGTAATTATTCAATGAGTTAATGTACATAAAACAACTTGACAATGCCAAAATAGTAACGACTATACAAATCGCAGTCATTATATAGAAGAAGACTGGGTTTTTGGAGAAATAGTATAAAATATTGCTACCCATAGGTAGAGGCATTAATTATTTCCATGTACAAAATGTCTACTGAGAAATGATTAAAATACTAAGGAAAATCAAGCTGGTGTTTCTGGGATTTTGTGTATGTGGTGTGTTTGTGTGTGTTTGTGTATGCACGCAAGTGCACACACACAGGTGTGCAAAGAAAACTAGAGATATTTGCTTAACTTGATTGCATTATAAATGCCTTCCTAGAAATGAAAATCTGACATTGAATTTAACTAACATTCTTCCATTCTTTTAAAAAATATTTTCATAAGGAAAGTGTAAACTATTTCTTTATTTGGTAATAGAAATTTATTCCAGAGTTTCCTGTTATAAAATAACCGAAATGGAAAGTAGCAATAAACATGTTTTCTTTTTTTTTTTCTTTTTTTCTAAAGAGAAAGAAACAAATGCCAGGCTTCAGTTTTAATTAAGCAATTAACTAAAATGTTATATAAAAAAGACAAGAAAAAGTTCAATTGTGTAATTTAATTTTAATTGAACAAAATAAGTTAGTGAAGACTAGTTGCTATTTCATGAGTCTTTTCATAGACAGTGAATGGATTTTGACAGCAAAGACAGGGGAAACATTGAGTCTAATTCTATTTAATTAGCAGTGTCCAACCTTTCTCAACAGAAAAGCAATATTATTATTAAATAATACCGAAAGTACAGTGGATTTTGGCCCCAAATAATGAAGGTGTGACCTCTACAGATAAGTATTTTCCGACAGTGGATTCTTCATGCTTCCAGAAGAGTATGTTCAAAATTTTCAAAAAGTAATTACACTGCTTCTAGTTACTGCAGGATGAGAATAGCAGCATGGATCTCACCGACACATGCACAGATAAGATACACATTCTTTAAAAAAATTAAACAGATTTCAACATTGAGCCATATTTTGCCCATAAGCAGCTATCTGTTTATTGTTTATATTTTTAGATGAAGCTTTTATTGAAATATAACTTACAGATTATAAGTATGTAGATTACTAAATATTCATGAAGTTAACATATGTTAAGTTATTAGTGCCAAGACCAAGAAAAAGAACATTGCCCAGCCCAGGCACTATTGCTCCTTTCAAAAGAGCAATCAAGATGCTGATTTACATTTACTTGTAGATTATGCTTACTTGTATTTGAGGTTTATTTAAATAGAATTATACAGTATGTATTCTTTTGGATCTGTCATTTTTTTGCCCAAAATTTTGTTTATGAGATTCTTCTACTATGTCGTATGCATTATAAATGATTCTTTACTACATTTTATTGTATTTATGTACCACAATAAGTGTGTTTATTTTAATATTGACGAACATTTGGTTACTTCCTGGTTTGAAAGCTATTAGGATTGGTGCTGCTATGAACATACTTGTGCAAATCATTTGTGAACAAAGAATGGGTTTCTGTTGGATACATACTTGGGAGTAGAACCACTGGCTATGCTTACATCCAGCTTTCTGTGAAACTTCCAGAGTTTTCAAATTTAATTATAACAACTTACATTTCTACTAGCAATGAGCGTAAGTTCATTTCCACATTCTAGTCAACACTTAGAAGGAATCTCTCATTCTAACCATTCTGCTGGGTGTGTAAAAGTATTGCACTGCAATTTTAATTCACATTTTTCTGATGACTAATGAAGTTGAGCAGTTTTTCATGTTTACTGGCCTTATGGATATTCTCTTTTGAGAAGTGCCTGTTCTAAGTCTTTAATCATTTTTATGAGATTATCTTCCTTTTTTATTGATTTGCAGAGGTGCTTCGTATATTTTGGATATTTGTCCTTTGTCAGATACATGAGTGTGTTCCAACTATTTTCTCTTACTCCTTGGCTTGACTTTCAACTGTCTTGATGGCATTTTCTGATGAATTAAAATTCTTAATTTTAATGTAATACAGTTTATAAAATTTTATTTTATTTTAGAGTCAGTAGCTTTGTGTATCTTGAAAAAAAATTTGTATACCCAAAGTCACATAGATGCATTCCTTCATTTCTTTCTGGAAGTTTTATTGCTTGAAGTTTTGCATTGAGGTCAATATACCTGGAATTGAGTTTTTTAATATGGTGTGAGAGAGGAGAGGTAAACATTTATTTTTTATCCACATGGAAAGCACACGGTGACCTTAGAAAATTCTAGAAAATTATCTGATGCCAAAGGATAGAGCCTCATCTTGAGGGAAAATTGCTAAGAACCAAATCCAAATAGAGTAGGGAAGGAAACTTGGGAGTAAGGTAGAAAAAAATTTTAGATAACTGAGGGGAGCTAATAGTGGTCCAGAGGAGATCAATTCTAGAAAGAATCTTAGAAGAAGAATACGCGGTATAAAGAAGAAAGCACTATCTGGTGGTGCAAGTTCTAGGAAGCACAGCATTGAAACCAGAAAGCCTTTTTGACCCAGACATAGCTCTCAGAGATGGGACTACAGAGAGGCTATTTATTTTTTACTGTAGTCAGAACATTTAACATGAGACCTCTTAACAAATTTTTAAGTGTACAAAACAACATTGCTAACTTTAGGTATGACGTTGTACAACAGATGTCTAAAAATTGTTTATTTTATATAACTGAAACTCTAAACTTATATATCCAACTGCCTACTTACATCTTTGCCTGGATGTCAAATAGACATTTCAAATTGGAGTGGTTCAGAGTATTTCATTCTTAAATATACCACATATTGATTATTTCAAGCTGAGGGCACTAGAGAAACAGCAGATGCGGGAAAGGCTCTCTGATCTTCCCCTTTCTACTTACAACAAGGTCATAAAATTTCCCACGAGAAAGGTGCTCTCTCTGTACCAGGAAGAGAAGAACATTCTTATCACTAGAGACTGGAAGTTGATGCCAAAATAGATCTGAAGAATAAATCTACTAAAATAATTTATAGTTTCCTTTCCCCCATATATTTTTAATCACTGTCCCACAATTTATTGTCCTCAGCTCAAACCCCTTTGTCTTCTAACATTGTTTAAATTTATCATTTTTCACTTAAAAAGGCATATGAGCTTTTGACCCTAATGGCTTCTTTGGGTCTTCATTTTTCTTTTGAAGATTCCCCTCTGCAAGTAAAAATATTAAATAACCTTGCACATTTTTCTCTTGTTACTCTGTCTTATGTCAGTTTAATTCTTAAGTCCAGTCACAAAAACTAAGAGGTAGAAAAAGTTTTTCCTCTCTCAAAATTCATCATATTCAAAACTGAACACCTGCTCTACTGAATCCTGCCCTACCTTTAATCTGCCCTGTCTCCATTAGCTGGAAATGCCATCTTCCATTTATTCAGGCCAAAAGCACTGAAGTCTTCCATCACTTCCTCTTTTCATTCATACGTGACAACCAATTTGTGGAGAAATTTAATGGCACTACCCTCATAACAAATCTAGAATATGCCAACATTTTATCAAGTACGCTGCTACCCAGCTGAGGTTGTTACATCATACACACTGCTACCCAGCTGAGGTCGTTACGCCACATACACCCTACCCAGCTGGGGTCATTATACCACCACCTGCATTGCTGTTCCAGCTGAGGTCATAATGCCACATATACTGCTTCCCAGCTGAGGTTGTTACAGCACATGCACTGCTATGCCAACTGAACCACCAACATCTCCAGCCTGGAATACTGCAATGACCCCTAGGTGGTCTCACTGCCTTTACCTTCACTACCCTCAACCTAATCTCAGCTCAGCAGCCAAAAGAATCCTCCTCTTAAAACATGACTCAGATCATGTCACTCCTTTTGTTAAGACCCGCACATGGGTTCTCATTTCACTTAGAGCAAAAAACCAAAGCCCTGGCCTGTCTGATTTCATCTCCTACTCCTCTCCTTGTCACTCCACTTCTGGAAAAATGTGGTTGTAAAATGAAGAAGGTAGTGTTAAAGTACAATATTATAATTACACAGTACCTGATATTCATATTTTCAAACTCATGTAATCTTGTTTTCTTTATTTAACCCATTGGTTCATATTTATGTTACAATGGCTTTGAATAGGCACACATTTATTTATATAATTGCTTGCCTTTTCTTTCTCCCATTATGCTAATTGCATCATAATACATTGAGAAATTTGGGGGTCAATTTCAGCCACTTAAGAGTTAGAAAGAAACTCAAAGTTGAAGACTGTAAAGTATATACAGTCTAAATAATTTAAATTTCTGATCATAGCCTATTTTTGATATCAGAAGGATGACGTCTTGATCTGATAGGAAGGATGAGATAACAAGAGGGCCTAGACTAGTTTGTTTTACCTTTATCCCACTTTCTAATGTTCTAAAATTGAAAAGATAATCCTAATATTTTCTCCACTTTCCTCTAGCAAATTAGGATAGGTGTTCAGGGCTTTGGAAATTCTACTAATGATATACTTACCTCTTCCTCCAAGTCAAGTTTAACATGTAACAAGAAATCTCTCTCTTGGCATTTTGAATGTTGTGTGCCTGCGAACTCTACCAAAATTCTACCTCCTAAATATTTTTTATTAATTTATGTTTAGCCGTAATTCTAAGCATAATGCTTAACATACACAATCACCAACAGGAACTAGATATATCCCAAAATTACATGTAACAAAGGGAATAAATGATAGAAGACAATCAATGATGGCCTGCAAAGACAGGAGAAGGGACAAAGAGGAATGGTCAACTCAGTTATGTTTTCCCAAGAAGTTGTGCAAGCATCACTCTTATATTCTACTTAATAGTTATAATTACAATCTAAAAAGAGTACCAAGAGCAAACTGCATTACCATTACTGATGTTTCTTTTCTGCCACTTTCTTGACCTGACTTCCCTAGTTTACATCTAGCTACATCTTATCAATTTTCCTCTTGCTCTACACTGTTTAATGCCAAAGACCTGGAGTAGCCAGGTAAAATTAAAGCAGACATGTAAAATTTATATCCTCTGTCTTCAGATATGTAAAATTTCTATCCTCTGTCTTAACAGAAATAAAAAGGCTTTATTCCTTTTGCTCAGCTGAGGATGAAATAAAATATCTCAAAAAGTAAACTCCAAGGTTCTTGGTTTTCAAAAAATGGAAAGAAGAATTCGAAGTTAATTTCCTTAAAACTCTCTATACTCTTTGTACCTCAGAAAGTCTGAATATACCCCAAGGTTATACAAAAGTCCCAGTTTGAAAACCAGTTAGAGAGAAGTTGCAAATATCATTTTAACACATAATTCCTTTTTTCAGTGAAAGTTTTGAATTATTGACTTTGTGTATTGCTTATTTAACATATCAAATGTATGTTCTGTACTTTAAAAGCTATTTACTAACAATGTTAAAAACTCTAGCATTCACTATTTAGTTTATTAACATTCACAGTTACAATAATTATAGTTTATCTTACAGTACTAAATGTGCTAAAGGATTATTCTAAGTCATAAATTTTTATCACTTTTAAATAATCAGTCTTTAAAACTATAATCTCCCATTTTGGTACATCTGTAATTATTAAAGAGTTGTATCTTCTCCTTCTGTTCTTTCTTTGCCTTTATCTTTTTTCTTATTCCTCCTTTTCCACTTTGATAAAATTTTTGCTTTCAAGTTACAATGTTAGAAGGGTTGTTACATATTTTACTTTATATACAATAAATAATCCTTTGAAAAGAGTAGCTGACTCTGCTTTAAAAATACATAATTTTCTACTTATTAGACATATTCCTTAAAATTTATGAAATCAATTATTAAATGCTCTCTAATGTTAAGTTTGGAATTAAACTATTATTCACATTTCTAACTGTGTTGGGATTATGTTATTCAGTGCGCAAGGGTAAAAAACAACTGATTTTACTAATGATGTATCTTGTTGCCAGAATTATTTTCATCCTCAATTTTAACTATTTCCTTTCTATTCTACTGAATTTTGTATTAAAATTGCCATCATTAATTTGCTGAGTTTTTAAAATCTGAAGTACGTTTACTTATACCCATTATTCCTTTATTGAATATTGTCCCAAATTGATTTTGGGGGATAGATCTTATATTGTTGTTTTAAAAAATATTTAGTAACTATCTTTTAAGAAAATATAAGGAAAATTAAAGTCTTCTGTAATATACTTTATGTAGTCACTTTTAATAGTTTAATGCCTTTTCTTCATATTTTCAAATTTTATCTATTTTTTGGCAATAATATGCCCTGTATAAATGCCTTTCAATTGGTAAAGACATTTTAAGATCTACATAGTAATTGTCATATTGTTCTCCAGTTTTAAATGTTATTTATGTGCTTGCTTCCTATGTCATTATTGTTTTCTTTACCTTAAGTCTTTTCTGTATAGGTTAAAGGTAGCTTGTTTTGATATTTTATAGTTATTTGTAATGCAGATAAAATTGAAAACTAAAAAAATTTTTTTACACTTTTTGTTTCTCTTTCTCTTTCCATCCAGGTCAATTTCTTATATTTTGTAAATGTAATCTGGGATCAGAGGGTAAGATTTTAAATCATAAACAGTATTTCAAAAGAATTTTTATTTGTTTAAATTTTTTTACTATATTTACAATATTTTATACTTCTCTCTGTTTAACTGAATCTCAGTGTTAACCCATATTTCTTTTACTTTTTTAGAGAAAAAAATTACCAAATCTTGAGTTATTTATTTTGATTCTTTTTCCCATTAGCTGAATTATATCTTTAAAAAAGTATTCTCAGCCCAAAGGATGAAAACATGTTTCATGGATCTTGTTATCTGAGATTATTTTCCCATCACATTACTGTAAGAACAACCCTTTAATTATATATTTGAATCTGTCTCTAGAATTTCTGTAGGAAATCATCCATTTAATTTCAGTGTTCAGAATTTCCCAAGGCTGGGCATGGTGGCTCACACCTGTAATTCCATCACTTTGGGAGGTGAAGGCAGGAGGATCTCTGGAAGCCAAGAGTTCAAGACCAGTCTGGGCAACAAAGGAAGATGCTGGCTCTACAAAAACAAACAAACAAACAAACAAAAATATATATATATATATATTAGCCAGGCATGGTGGTGCATGCCTGCAGTCCCAGCTACTCTGAAGGCTGAGGAGGGAGGATTGCTTGAGCCCAGGAATTTGAGGTTGCATTGAGCTATAATCATGCCACTGCACTGGAGCCTGGGCACCAGCATAAGATCCTATCTCTAAAAAAACAAAATAAAACGAAAGAATTTCCCAATAAACTCTAAAATCAAAATTTTTGCCTGAGTATATGTAATGTTTTTCTTTTACTTTTGGTTAGATGCATATAGAGTTATTT
This sequence comes from Pongo pygmaeus, assembly GCF_028885625.2. Taxonomy (NCBI): domain Eukaryota; kingdom Metazoa; phylum Chordata; class Mammalia; order Primates; family Hominidae; genus Pongo; species Pongo pygmaeus. The sequence continues at coordinate 147,391,494 of NC_072373.2, read as the reverse complement.
TCTTTATCTTTTAAGGTCTAAACTGCTATCAGATTATATCTAAATAAGCATTGGATTTATTAATTTTGCCAATTGACACCAATTAATTTGAAAATTCAAAAATTCTTATCTCATGAAAGTTTTCTTCAATCATGTCCCTCAGTATTTCTTTCGATTTTATTCTGATTTCTTCTTCAGGAACATTACTTTTTACAAATTACAGTCATTTAGTCCCTTCTTCCTCTTCTCAATCTATTATCTTTTCTTCTATTATTTTCATATTTTCTGTTCCCTTTTCAATGTATCAAGAATTTCTGAGAATCATTTAATTTCAGAAGGATCATTTCCACAGTTTGCAGATGTAGAATCAAGTTTTTAATGGGTTTCTAGATCTCTTTATTGGATTTCTTTTTATTGCTTTTGCTTATGTCAGAAAAATTCGGTATAATTTTAAACTGTTTGCTCTTTCTTCTTGCCTATAAAAATCACTTTTTTCATTAAATTTGAAGAAACTGATAGAAGAAACTACTTTCCTAAATTTCTTATATTGCCTGTAATGCAGAGAAACATAGAAATTTCTTTACATCTTCTGGATAATGCTTGATTCCTATATCCTACAGGAATATTTAGAAAAGTGTCACTGTGTATAAATTCTTTATTCCTACTTGAAAAAAATGAGACCTATCTAAATCCAACACATTTCTACAGAATCCATGATGCTTGTACTACCTCTAAGCTTTCATTCTTCTTTCTTTTTCTGTCTTTCCTACCCTCCTCTTCCTTTCTCTCCCTCCACAGAGCACTTTGGTCAAACCTAGAATCAAATCTAACTTAGCCACTCACAAGTTTTAGGTTCCTCAGTTTCCTAATCTATACAATGAAGACACAAGTACTTTCTATCTTATAGTGTTAATGTGTCAATTACAATAGACAGTAAGTGGCTAGAACTTACCTAAAATATAGTATGCCCTGATATTTTAAAAAATTAAATCACAAGGGAATAGTAATTAATATCAAGTATTATTATTAAATTGAAATTAAATTATATGACAATATTAATAGTGTTATTACTAAAATATATTTCTATTATAGTATGGGTGTTCGACTTCAAACAGATGCATAAAAATGATGGATAATGTGGCAAAGGGCACAGGCTGAACAACCATGGTTGTTTCAGTGATAATTCATATCAATGAGAATTTGGAGTGGAAAGTCCATGTCTGGTAAGTGACACCCTTATATCTCAGCCAGTAAGATAAAATTAAATGTTATTCTTCTTTCCTTTACTACTTTGCAAAATCCAGAATATTACTTATTTATTCATTCACATCAGTGTTCCAACTAGTGAATATCTGCACCACACTTTGACATTTGGTCTTCTCTTTTCACTATTTCCAATACTTTAGTCCATTTTTGTCATTATATTTAACACTATGGGTTTTTAATGTGCAGACCTTTTGGTTATTACTAATCTACTGTCATGTTAACAATAAAGTTCCATTCTGAATTTTAATTACTTTTCCCTTCTTCAAGGATAATATAGTTGTTTCTGCAACATAAGCATAGTTTAAGTGTGTGGAAAACTATGATTTTAATTTAGTTGGTCAATCAATATGTGCCAATATATGGTTGCTTAATGCCCACAAATACATATATGCAATATATTCATCTTATATACATCATTTCATGAATTTTATATATTTGAAAATATTTATCTGTGGTTTTGACTATAAACACTTAATATATGGTAACATATTCAAACTTTAAAGGAAAAAATGCCTTTGGAATTTGTTTTTGTAACATCTGCAATAGGCAATATCACCTTATTTGATGGCATACTCACTGAAATTACAGATAGTTTATTGATTGAGATTTTTCAATAATAAAGTCATGCCACAAATTTCTACAGTATTTTCATTCAAGACGGCGTTTTACATACTTTAGTAAAAGTCTTGTGTTGAGTTTTATTACTTGCAGTTAAAATCGTATGCATTTGTCATCACTGCAATTTTCATTTCATTAAATTAAATATTCACATTAAAATAATTTATATTATGACTAAATACCTCGAGAAGAAAAGGACAATGGGATATGATAGAAGATGTCTTCTATTTTTCCTCTTCCTCTTAGTGAGTCACAATGCTAATTATTCAGAAGGAAATGTAAGATAAATTGTAATGCTATTCATTAAATCTTTTTAAAGATAATTAGCAGAAACTCTTGTCATCTTTATGAGAAGTTTGCTTGGCCATTGTGAATCCAAGATGATAAGGATATCCAAATGAAATACTCACTTTTGTAGAATATGAAAGATTAAAGGTGATATAACCAAGTTTAATTGACTGGCTCTTGTCACAAAATACTGAATGAATGATGGTGTTATTTCTGAATAGTACTTTGCATAAGGAGAGTTGAGAAGACTAATGCATTCAATAGGAGAAAATTATAAGCACATTCAAGAATTAAATTATATTTCTGCTTCGGATATGGAGAGTAATCACTGAGTAAAGTGTAATACTTTGGTTCAAAGTCTGTCTCCACTCATGAGAATATAAGTTCCACTGGAGTAAGCATGATTTTAAAGTTAAAAACTCTTTACAATATAAACTTACTATTAATTTCTTAGAAAAAAAATAACCTATGAAGTAGTTTCTAGCTTTGTTACTGAAAGGCTCAGGCTCACCATGTAGCACCAATAGCACTTGGAATGTGGTCTCTGAACACCACTTTCTAAAAAAAAGAAATCAGGGATTCCTGGAGAAATTGGTCACCCTAGACTTAGGACAAAAATTCCTAAAGATGAGTATAAAAAATTATGTTCTACCAGATTGCATGGTAGTATCTAAGACCTCTAAGTTCCTATTAAAAGGTCCCAGAAGCCAACTTCCGGCAATTAGACTATCACACAAAGCAGGGATTGCAATGGAGTTAAACACATCAAATATGTTAATGTTCCTGAGCTTATAATAATAAAGAAAAACAAAACACCTTACCTTTGGTTTATATTTGGTTCTCTGTCTTGTGGTCAACTCATTATTCTACAAACTGGTGAATACAGGGTAAGAATAAAATATCTCACCTATGTTTTCTGAACAAACTTTTTTCATGTAAGCACAGTAATTCATAAGAAAAGTTGTTCTTTACAAAATAATTCTATAAAATGTGGGAGAACAAAAAAATCAAAATATTATCATTTTATAACAACTAATGAAGGCAAGGATTCTAGGAAATGGTCATCAATGGCTAAAAAAACCATGAGGTAAAAGCCAGAGGGGAACTTTATAATGAATGAATCAGGCTGACAGCACCTCAATGTACTGATCAATGTTAACATTGCTAAAAGACAATAGATCTCCCAATACAATGCAAAAGATAGTATACAACAATTTACAAATTAGATATGCAAAGAAAGAGGGGAAGTCAGGTACTTTTGATAATTTTGTTCACAATTATATCCCTCACACCTAGAATCATGCATGCCTGACACGTAGTAGGCACCGAGTAAAGATTGATTTAATGATTGATTAAAATTAGGCAGAGGTATTGTTGGAACTATAAACACAAAATTGTTTAATTGTTGTCACTGATAACTTTAAGTCACAAGATCTTACAAGTGAAAGACTATCATAAATGTGTAAATGGAAGCTCCAAATAGGGTTTTGGCAATTGTTCAGCTCTCATGTTCTTTCGTTTGGTGTGTAGACTTAGCCTTAATTCTCGCAATAAAATGGATAGGACTTACAGTTTTTACTTATGTATATTTTTATCATTAATACTATTTAACATATTGCAGTATTACAGATATATTTTATTTATATCTTCCTTTTCCCCACCAGGGAATCTCATATTAATATCCTTGGAGAAACCTAATTGCCCCCAAAACACTTCCTCTTTCAGTGTTTTGTTGAATTTGAATTAAGATTCCCTATAGTAAATTGCAAAGTTGTTCAAAATTGACTCCAGGCATCGTAAGAACCCTAAAGCTTCCAAAGGACTTGGTAAAATCTAAAAACTCAATATCTCCTGAAGGAAAACCACATGTTAGACATATTATTCTGTGTTATTGTGGTTTCTGTTCTAATTCAATTTGAAATCAAAAAGAAAGTATATGTCCTAAAAATTGCTGTTATTTTTCTGTAATATTAATTCTAGAAAAAAAGAAAACAAAATAAGAATAACTAATGTAATTAAAATAATTTACAATTTGACATATTTTATTTATAATACATATTGTGTTATTATATGGTCACATTTGCATGTAACAATCATGTTAGATTTTGTTGCTACGGCACTGAGACAGCTAAAATAATTTTACACTTAAAATGATTAAATTTTACTCTGCTGTTCTTTAGATTTATTTTTCTTTTTGTTTTTCATGCTTACTATTACATTGTTTTAACAATGAGATGACGTTTATATTTGTAAAGATTAAAGTTAACATTTCAATTGCTTATGAACAAGATGTTTTTTAGCCTTTTTTTACCTTAAGATTTAAAAAAACTACCATGACAAATTGAAGTGTTTAAGTGAATGAACACAAAAATATGTTTTAGTCAAATGCTTACCCAATATGTCTTACGAGTCATTATATTATATATTGCACTGTATGCAAGGAGAATATAAAGCTAAAAGAGAATAAATATGTTTCCCATGATGGTAAGTCACTAAGTGCAAGAAACAGGAATTGTCCCGAGACATGTCTGCCTCTACAATTCTTCCACAATATCTCACATTGCTCATTTCATTGACAATGGATAACCCAAACTGATCTTTTAATTCTTCAGTCATGCTACCCACCTCCCTGCTTTGCTCATGCTGGTCTCTGTGTCTGGAATGTTCATCTCTGTTCTTGCAGCATGTGGTGCATCTTCTTATTCTAGAGAGGCCTTTCTTGGCCACGCAATCAATCTTTGTTCTTTTGCCCCAGTATTCTCTATCACAATATCTTGTTTGTTTTCTTCATGTAACATTCCGCTGTTTGTAGTTTTATAGTTTGTATGTTGTCTGTCTCTCCCATTGGACTAAAAACTCCACAGAGAAGAGCCCACTAACACCCAGTACCTTGCACATAGTCATTCGAATAGTTTCTAAAAAAAAAAAGTCAATGAAAGCTTGACATCTCTGCTCTATTTTGTATATTCCTTTAAACCTCAGGACAACAGAAATTATTTAAATGACTCTATTTCCTTCTAAGCAAGAAATATTGGAAAGTTTAGAGCCTGTTCTTTTAGGGCTGAGTAGGGCATGGTAACCAGACAGAAACTCAGTAACTCAGGATAAATCTCAAGTTAGAACTGTGAACATGTTTATTAAAAACTACTGCTGTGATGGTGTGGACATACCTTGATGGTTTTCAAATTCATTGTGCTTACACAATTCAGTGAGGGATACAAACTGTGCATTGACTCTACCTTATGTACTAATGGCTCTTCTTTTTTCCAATACTTTGCACTTAGACAAATATGTCTCACGTATGTTTCTGAGTGGGTCCACTTAAATTACACCATACAAGCTTCCATGGAGAGAGAAACCAAAATAAAGTCTATGGCATTTCTCATTAGGCCCGTTGCCTGATTTTCATTAGGCTTGTTGCCTCTCTCTCATTAGGCCCACTGCCTGGTTTTCACTGCCTAAGCTTCATTAGGCCTGTTGCCTGACTTTTATTAGGTACATTACCTGATTCTTATTAGGCCTGATGCCTGATTTCTTTTGGACCCTCGGCACATGGGGCCAGCACTTATTGTCATGGCTGGTTTATTTGTTGCTGACTGTCTTTCCCTAAATTTTTGATAACCAGAATTCATAAATTTCTTATGCCCAATGAGAGGCACAAGTAAAGACAGATTTTCACAATAAAGGCATGTTTGAAACCTAGGCATCCCCCCATCCATTGATAATTAATTATCCTTTCTAAAAATTTGAAGTTCATGTAAATTTTCAAATCAGCACATGCCACATGAAATACCCTTGCAGCAGAATGAAAAAGAATGCCATTAATTTGAATTCATTTGAATTGGAACAAAAATAATTTAAATTATGTTATTAGGTTAATTAAGTATTTTATTTTCTATTACACTTATTTATTATACATTGGGAAATCAGTGACCTTTGTCACAATGTCTCTTTTGTAATTACAAAACAGAATGTAGTTTAGTGTCATTAATTTATTCAAATGAAAACTGGGTTGATAGTTAAGCCATCTTAATCCAAATTCAATGTATTTATAAATAGAAAATAGTATATTATGCACATAAACTTATATGCTTTTATTGAGACATCACACTACACAGTTCACATATTTAGCAGCCAGAAATAAAATAGTTTTTCATTTCACTGAAGGCAACTCTTTATATATTTTTAGGTTGTATTAAGTATAATTTAGCAGCTTTAAACACTAAATAATCTCCATTCTCTTTGAAATATGAAAGACAACATATAGTTTCTGAAAGCAGCATGCTCCAAATAGTAACCAATAAAATGTATATACGTTTTATTAAAAAGTAGTACGTATATCATTAAAAAATGCATTTATGTAATTAACTTCTAGATGTTACTAATGTTATAACTTACATAAATAATATTGGCACACTTAAAAATGTTTTGAATTCAAAAATACATTCTCAAATTGTTTCAAGTTATTGAATATGTAATAACATTAAATAATGATATTCAAAATTTGAAAGTTGTTCACTTGAACATTTGGAAAATATTGTCATTCATTCTAATCAAGGGAACATTAACATTTCTTTGACAATCTCTGAAATTTTACTTTTTGTGAAATTTCATACACTCAAAAAGTAAAATTTTTTTATTTACTTTAGAAGAATTCAGTGCCATAAATAGAAGAAATTATAGATAGATTGTGTTTATCAGTGTGTTTGTAATGCATTGCCATAGTTTTTGATTGAGGATCAAAAATTAGTCCTGAATTCCTTGGTGAATGCACATTGGAATCATCTTCTATTTTAGTCCAAGAAGCATGGTGAGACACCATTTTCTAATTTCCAAATGTTATTCTCAAACATTTTAGGCAGTCTGCTGACAGAAAGGGAGCATATTATATATTGGACAGGATGTTGGCCTGATCATATCTGGAGGCTCTATCCCTGTTCAAAGACCCATACTTATACACTCACTGCTAAACCTGTCTAGGACTGCAAGAACTTTGATCTTTAAATTGTCACTCTATTAATCACTTGCATGTGAAAAGCTGACGACCAATAACATTCTCTCTTGACAGTAGTGTTTAGAAGAACTGTTCATTAAACATTTGGCCCAGGCATTATGACAGACGCATTGGTTTGAAAGACATATTTTGACGAAATGTTGTGATGGGGAGATTCATACATCATCAGTGTCCACATGCACTGATTTATTCCTTGTCAAAACATTAGCTTGCCAACACATAGTCACAGGCTTGTCTGGATTAAGTTGTCTTTAAGTACGCTAGAAAAATAAGCACTCCCTTTAAAATTCTTCTGGGAAGAAAATGTTAAAAATGGGGTAACAACCCACTGACGTTGACTTCTACACCCACATTGAACTACATATTGTATACTTCATTGTCATGTTGATTTAAAGAAGACAGTCTTGAAGAATTAGACCCCTTTATTCATTTATATAGAGCCATAAGGTGCCAAACTACACATTCCTTAAAAATACCTTTACCCTAATATGCAAGTGTGATTAGCATTACTTACTTTGAGAAAATCTGTCTCTTTTCGAGAATGTATTAGTGCTTGTTTTATTTTTTCTATTTCTATAATGCTATAGCAGATAGAAGTTGTTTTGTGAAATTTAGCCATTGACTCCAAAATAGTTTGAGATATGAAAAATGATGCTGAAAATAAGTATTAAGAAGAAAAATGCTTCTCGCACTACAATTTAATTCTGACAATAAAGAACTTGTTAATGTCTAGTCTTCATTGTTTCTAGAAAGACTTTCCTTTTACTTCATTCAGTCATTGATTTTAAAATATTGGTCAAGTATCATATTCAGGAAGTTGTTGGCTGGGCTAGGCAATTGTGTATGCAAGCCAGCTATCAAAATTTAAGGTCAAATCAATTGACTGAAATGCAAACTATCAGAGTTTAGATAATGTGGATTACAAGGCAACCCCATCAACTGTACATGCACCTCCTTAGGTCTAATTGCACTAAAAGGAAAGCTATTCATAGTTCATCTAAGGCAGTGAGTTCATGGATCATCCCAGAAGGGCTTTTCACCTGTTTCTGATTCTTAGGGATTGTTTTCAGGCTTATAGACATAAATATGTACAATGTTTTAAAAATTAAGGCGAGGAGAAAAAGAAAGTCCAAGATTCATATCCTTGCTTAGACTTCCGGAGGTTGGAGGTGGATTGTAGTACTAACAAAAGCATTTCTCTTAACCCACTTCAACATACAGATGTGGCATTTCAATCTTAAACTAAGACTATGCCTGTACAGCTTTGAAAGTGGGATGGTTTCATAGTTGTTGCTGCTGGGAAAATTTGAAGTACTGATTGAAGAAGTAATTCTATTATAATTTATATAAGTGTCAAAATGTATTGAATAAACTGGCCATAGAATAAATTACTCTGTCCCTCAATCCTTTCCCCAAAGTCTGAGTTTCTACTTCTTGGAACGTATCCCAACCTCTTATCTTTCAGGTTTCAAATCTGCCTATCAGCCCCTTCCTACATCCTCCTGTGTACTGGTGACTCCACCTCCCATCAAATCATCTATGGAGCTTTTTTCTCCCTTCTGTATCTTCATCATTATCTCAAACCTTACCACCAGCCAGTATTTCCTATTTACATCTCCCAACTAGACTTGTATCCATCAATACATTACTGATGCCTCTGTCCACCACCAGTTTGTATAGGAAAATATGTTCAATGCTTTGTGCTAAAAGTTTGTAAAACCAAAGAAATATTCTGGAGAAAAAAAGAAATCAAGTAAAACCACAATTCCTCTCTTTTGTTAGTTACCTTAATAAAATCTTTTTTCCCTCTTCTGTAAGATTTAAATAATCCTACCATCAGTATATTGCAGTTACTGAAAATCTTTACTCCTTCCATAATTATTTCTTTTTTGTTCTGTAACATCTATTGTTATCTTCTGAGGGAGGGGGCACTTCCTTGGTTAAACCCAATAGTGAGTTAAAAATTCCCCTTTCAACATTTCTTGCTCTCAGGATTATCTCTTTGCTCTTCATTTAAGTTCCATTGCTTATATGTTCTCAACAATCTATTGATGATTTTATATCACTGTATGGATGGCAGTCAGTGTCTGATTCACACTGGCTCTAACTTTCTGAATAATCCTGAAATTTCGTCTTCAATTTTGATCAGAGTTGTTTGGAAATGTTGACATAAGTTTTTGCACAGGCACATGTGCATAGGCACATTCAACAATAGCCTGAAATTCAACAAATATTTGTTATCCACTGTGGCAGGCTTTATGATAGATGCTGAGTGAATGCTAAATAATGTATAAGAAGTCGTCTTTGCAGTGAGGGAGCCCATACTTTTCAAGCAAAAGTGTAACAACCCCAGAAGGCACTCTTAAAAATCATAAACATATTATATGTGTTTTTGTGTTCAAAAATAATATTTATTGATAACCGTCAGTTCCCTAATAAGGTGAAATTATACCTACTGGGAGAATCCACTATGAAGAAATGTGTTTCTAAAATGTTGTTTTACGTTAAATATAATGTAATGTTGTGCATTTAACTCATAAAATAAATGAGCCAGTGTTATATCCACAGGGCATTTCAGCATATCATCCTCCAACACGTATCTCCTTCAGGCTGCCAAATACTAAGGGATGTTAGTCATCTGAAAATCCTCTGGATTTTCTAAATTCTATAATACGAGATTAACTTTGGAGATCCTGGGCTATACAGTGTGACAGATAAAACTCAGCTTATGTAAGAAACAGAAGCATGACTGAGAGATTTGAACTTAGAAACTAAGAAATGTTTTACAGTGTAATATAGAGTCTTCATGTGCTTTCCTGTAATGCTTATTTGATTGTCCCACATTTTCTAATTTCATGTACGAGTCATATCTTTTTATGCCATTTTAACTGACTCAAATTCACCACTTTTGGAACTACTGTTGTGCCCATACTGTAAGCCATGTGTGGTTTAAACACGGCTTTATAATGACTTGATTCATGATGTTCAAGGCATTCTGTGAAAGCTCTTCACTGTAGTTGGCTTAAGTTATAACTTTAATGTTGTCTTTTGAGTGTGCTTTTTTGTTTTTTATTAAAAGAAAAAAATGCAAGAAAAATATGTCATTGAGATTGATTGTAATGGCCAGCTGTTATGATCTCAATGGAAGTATTAGAGCCCCTGCCTAAGGTGCATTGAAGAGTGCCAAGCCTCATAGCAGCTCAGCTCATCCTAAAAAGCACCATGGCCTGGAGTGAAAGCTGCAATTTAAAAATCTCCCAGAGACCCATTATTTGCAAATCATTGACACAACAAACTGTAACAACCCTGGTCCTCCTTGTCAATGCATGCTTAGGGAGCTTTTTATCCGCAGAACCTTGCATGCTCAATAACTTTTTGTACTAAAAATCCTCATGAAATTTCTGAAGAAAATGAGCAACTGCGCATGGGCCAAAATCCACTTTCAACATTAAAACGGAAAATTACAATTGATTAGACTGATCAGTGGTATCATATATGGAAAAGAATTCTCACAAGTCCAAGGTAAGCTTTCATGTAACTAGATTTTTTAAAAATAAAGCTAACTGGTTATTCAGTTTTCTAGTAATAAGAATCATCTGAAACATCTCTGTTGTCACTCTCTCCCATTTCTTCTGCTAAGATCTTAAAAATAAACTAACGGTTTTCCCTCTAAACTTGAGGAAAAGAAAATATCACACTGGAGTGTCAACCTTTTTGCCAAGTTTAACCACAAAAAGAAATTTCACAGCTGAGATATTAACTTTTCAAACAAACGATTTATAGTGTAAACATGGAAACAGGTTTAGCTCTTAGTAGTCACTGCAGGGATATTCCTCAAAGAAGGACATATTTAGGTTTGACCTGTTAATATTTTAATACATGATACTAGCTATTTACAGAAATGTAATTTGGTTGAATCTTATTTTGTTGCTAAAGTTTATAGTACTTCTAAGTGTGGTGTCATTAGAAAGCCTCTCCAAATTTTTGAAAATAAGAGAAATGTATAGGATGATAAAACGGAAGTATTATTAATAGAGGATAGAAAACTAGAAGCATAGACAGAAAAATGAATAGTGTTTTAGACTGCTAGGGAATAAGGACTCCGGAACAGAGAAATCTCAAGATGTATAACCAAAAGGCAAACTACCAAAACCAAACAACAACAACAACAAAATCCAAGACTATTGCCAGAAAAAGATATTGATTTGGATACTACAAATGCTTCTTCTCATACATACTATATGGGACGTATTCTTATCCATACACAGAGAGAGGTCCCCAATAATTCTGCTAGGTTTGAGTTATAATCACCATATTAACAGTTAGGAACTGAAACTCTCAAACTATGAAAAAAGCGATTTTCTCAGTTGTAACTATCACCAAGTACCCAATTTATTCCATATCAAGCCTCCTGACTAGTTCTTTTTTTAGAATACACTATTTCAATGTTTAACACTAACTTGTGTTAGTCCAATAATTATAGCATCAAAATGTCATTTCATCATTTCTACTATCTTTATCTTGTTAAGACGTCTTGCTTTTTCAAAGACTTTCATACCTATTATCTCCTTTCAGCAGCTAAACAAATCACACAGAAGATAAGGTAGGAATTACAGTCTCCGTTTTACAGAGAAATCCTAGTCTTAAGTGAACTGGATCATTCATTAAACACTGCACGTGGACTCTGGTTTTTTAGGTCTGGGCTTTTTGTATTGAGAGATAAAAAGATACAAAGATTACACATCTATAACTATAGATAATATAGTCAATATAGTGATTCTTACTGGAGACTATTTTGCCCCTAAGAGGACATTTGGTGGTGTCCGGAGAAAGTTTTGTTTATCTTTCCTGGAGTGAGAGACAGTGCTATGGCATCTAGATGGTAGAGGCCAGGGATTCTGCTAAACATCCCACAGTGTACAGCATAGCCTCTTCTAACAAAGAACTGTTGGACTCAAAATTTCAATAATGCCAAGGTTAAGAAATCTTGCTACAGATGAAGTGGACATAGTTAATACAGCCACAGATAATATAGATGTAGATATATAGACATAGATTTAGACCTAGGTAACATATAGCTCTACCTAGATCTACCTCTAGGTATTGTTCTGGTTCCTCTGAACAGGTGGAATCAACCTTACTATGTTTACCTATTTTACTGGTATTTTAGAAGAACCAGCTTTTCTCCTTATTCTTTCCATTTTATTAATTTCTGCTCACATCCTTATCATCTTCCACTTTTTCTTATGTGCATTCTGTTTTCTTTTACTGTCCCAAGGGAACACAAAAATATTTTGGTTGACTTTTAATAAATGCATTTGAGATAAAAATGCATTTATAAAAATGCATTTATAAATTTTCCTCTCATTTGAAAGCATCCCACATATTTTGATACATTGTTCTTTTGCTTTCCTTGCCAAATAAGATGTATTTTCAGTTTCTCTCTTAAAATAATGAATTATATAAGAATGCATTTTTAATTTTCCAAATATACCACTGAAATAAACCAACTTTTTATTATTAATTTCTTGTTTAATTGCATTACAGTTAGAGTATAGTATCTGATGATAACAATTCCTTTGAAAGTTATTTTGTTAGTGGCTATATTTTAAATTATTTGTTCTAAATATTATCTATGAAAATGATCCTTGAATGCAGGGTTATATATATGTATATATATATATATATATGTGTGTGTGTGTGTGTGTCTGTATGTGTATTAGGTGAAATTTGTTAATTTGTTGTTCAAATTTCTTATATTTTTGTTTACACATTTTAGTTGATCTACTGCTTCTAACATTGTATGTTAAAAACTGCAATCCAGATTGTGGATTTGCTGATTTCTCTTTGCAATTGTCTCCTTTTTTGTTTTATACAATTCAGATAATATAATTAGGGTATATAATGGTTTTTACATATTCCTACAGGGGTGGTTCCTTTAATTATTATGCAGTATTCCTCTGTTATCGTTTGAATGTGGCCCCTCCAAAATTCAGATGTTGCCAATGTGATAGCATTAAGAGGTAGATTATTGAAGTGGTAATTATGCCATGAGCACTTGTCCCTTGTGAATAGGACTAGGCCCTTAGACAAGAGGCTTCCACTATCTTACTCTTTGGCTCTTCTGGCATGTAAGAACATGGTGTTCTGCCCTTTTGTAGGATGCAGCCTCACCAGACAACTCAACCTGCTGGCACCTTAATCTTGGGCTTCCCAGATTCTAGAACTGAGAAAAAATAAATTTCTGTTCTTTGTAAGTTACCTAATCTTGAGTATTTTGTTATAGCAGCACAAAATATACTAAGACAACTTCTTATTGCTTTAAATAATACTCTGCTTGTTAAGACAAATAATACTTTGCATTGCTAGGGCAGTCTTCTCTCAGTGTTTACGAAGTATTGTTATTTTCATTCCTTTATTTTTGTTTTTTTGGTGGGGTTTTGCTTTTAGATATGATTGAGAATGTAGCATACAGCTAGATCCTCTTTTTTATAACCAATCAGATAATTGCAGTTTTATAATATAAGTTTCATTTATTTGCATTATTTTTAGTTAGATAATTGGATTTTTTTATAGTTACAGTTAGCCCTTAAACAATACAGATTTGAACTACATGGGTCCACTTATATATGGATTTTTCCAAACAAATGCAGATTTGAGGCATCTGAAACCTTGCATATTCAGAGGGCCAACTTTTCACATACCCAAATTCTCCATGACCAACTGCAGGACTTGAACACGTGGACTCTGGCATATGCAAGGGTTCTGAAACCAATTTCCAGAGTATACCAAGAAACAACCATATTTTGTTCTTTCAGTTCACTAGCCTTTTTATTCCTCTTCATCTTCTTCCTCTTTTTTCCTCCCCCTCTTCCTCTTGTTCTTCTTCCTTGCTTCCTCCTCCTGTTTCTCTCCTTTTCTGTCTTCTACTAGGGTTGATAAGGTTTTCATTACTCCTCTTCCATTTCTTTCTGCTGGTTTGGACACCAAACATTGTATTTCTGGTATTCTAGTGAGTAATCTAAATTGTTCACATAGTAAACATTTCTTAAAGAATCTAAACTTCACGTTACTGCACATGTACTCACTGGGTCAGCAGGTGGCTTGGCTTAAATCCTGCTTGTATTCATGCTTTCCTTTTTCCCTCCAGCTGTAAGCTCCCTAGGGTCCCATACAGCTGTAGTGTGGGCCACATTCTAATCCACAGCATCAAGCTTTAGTTCTGGTCCCCAATTAGGCATGGTGCTCTATTGGTTCCCAATATTTCATACATGCCAAATTCCCAGCTCCCCTATATAATTCTAGACTTGAAAATAAGGAGACATGTGGCTTTAGCTTTGATTTCTGTGTTTTATTTCTACTTTGTTTAGCATTTAGGGGAGTTGTGTCACAGCATAAATTCCTTGAGCCATCTTCCCAATGTCTCTATGTTTACTTAGTTTGTCTCGTATGTACAACATGATGAGAGACTAAGGTTGAGGCTGAGACACATGATAAGATAACTCTTCAGGAATCACTTGGACTTCTAATGGTAGCCAAGCAAAGAATAGGAATGCTCAAGGAGCTGTGACGTGGTTGTAGCATGATGAGCAACTGCCTCTGGCAATGAAAAAGAAGAAATAATGGGGCATGCAGTAACCGTCTACTGAGTGGAGAAGTAAATAAACAGATTATTTAGAAGCAAGGAGAGAAAGTAGTAGTGGACAGCAACAAATAATTTTCTTTCTAAGTAATTTTACATGTCGCACTATTACTGTGGTATATCCACTTTGAGAAAGTAGACTGGAAGTGCCTGTGAATTATTTTGATATGTTTCATTTTATTTGTTATAGACTACTTTTAAATTTAGTATAACTATAAAACAAATGTGAACTGCTTTTGGTTTACAAAAAAAGAGCACATATGCAAATTTGAAGAAATATGATTTTCTTTCAAATTTGTCCAAAGAAAGTGAGGTGAGAATCGGGAGGAAGGAGGCTTGAGAAAATTTCCAGATGAAGAGTCTGGATCTTATGAATTTCACAGCCCAGGAAAGTTCTTCACATTTAGGAGTTATATTTTATTATTGAGTTGAAAAACAGTGAGAAGGTAGATCACATTACAGAATATAAGAATTTTAAAATGTTCCCCCATGCTTAAGACGACATTTTCTCCCTAAAATTATAATATGAATTTCATGCTCACAAAAGATGGCAAACTGATTGTCTAAGAGAAATTTGCCTTCTATTTGTGGAACAGGTTTAATGTGACCAGCCCCTACCTCTACTTCACACAGAAACATTTTTCAGTGTTGGATTCTAGCACATTCAGAGGATATAGTGAGCTCAAACAAAACATGATTAATTATCAGAAACTGCCACCCATCTATAGCAGGATGTGTTCAGCATGACAATAGCACAGCTGGCGTAGCAGGGGTCAATGAAATTTTTCTGTAAAAGGCCCGAGAAGTAAATAATATGGGCTTTGTGGGCCACATGGGCTCTGTTGCAATTACTCAACTCTGTCATTGAGGCATGAAAGCTGCTGTAGACAATATATAAATAAATAGGCAGGGCTATATTCCAACAAAACTTTATTTATAAAATTGGGTTGTTGGCTGGATTTACTGCATTGTGTGTTCTTTGCTGACCCTTGTCTTAGAGCTCTTGTGGACCACAAAATAAGGCATTATGTGCCTTTAAGTAGACAAATTTATCATTACATCATTCTATTAATTATGTGGCTGCACCTATGAGAAGTTATAACTCTAGTAAGTGGTAAAACAGAGATATGAGAACCCCGTTTTCCTGCCGTCCAGTACAAATACCAGTACACAACCAAATCATGATATCCAATTGTTACCAATTTGAGAAAGATCAAGAAAGCATTATTTTTTAAGCCATCCATATTACATCGCTTGTGACCTTTAAAATATGTATTATCTTCACCACTCTCTTTTTAAAATTTCCCTCTTATCAAGATTTATAGAACTGGAAGTAATGTGAAAAACTGGCAATTTTCTAGTACATGTAACTGAGGGGGTAACCTATAAGAGATTATTTAGATCCAAAGGTGACTGTATTGTCCTTAAATTTCGTTGCTTTCCTATGTGCATACTCCCAAATGCACAGAATAATTAGCAACTTCATTTTGTGCTTACTACGTTATGTGTTTTTTACTTAGGAAAGTAAAGGAATTCATTGACTTGTTCAAAGAATTTAAGTCTACTAAACCACAATAGAGTGTTAAAGAATTACATCGATTCATCTCTAAATATTATAATAAATATATCACCTCAAATTGCTATATTCAAATATTTGACCTGAAGGAATAGGAAAATATTAAAAATTCCAGGTTAACTACCTGAGCATCAAAGTCTCAGCAAAGTTAAATATATCCAGCAGAAAACCTCAGCTTTTTGCCAGGTGACACACCTCTTAATATCCACATTCTATCATAATTCTCCCTAAAGTCCCAACTCCAAAGAAATAATACATTTTCTAAAAGTCCAAAATATTACAAAATATAAAATATGATTAAAATGACATATACTATGTTGTGAAACAAAATTTTATTTTTTCTGTGATATTTGCTATTATGCAATTCTTAAAAAGACAAGAGATCTGTGGTCTGATATCATGTCTTATTAGGCAAATAGGAGTGAAAAGTCCTTATATAGTGCCCATCCCTTCCAGCATGAGCCTCTGCTACAAAAACATGCTAGGACTGTGCAAAAAAAAAAAAAAAAAAAAAAAAAATTCATAAAGGTAAATTAGAGAAAAAAATTTGGAAACAGAAGTAATGGCAAAAATTTCCTTTTAATAGGATCTACTTAGAAAAATGTAACAGTGGCTCCTTTTTTTAATACGACCAGGTTGACTGACAATACCACCCCATATAATGATTGGCTTTCTACCTCACATAATCTTACATAGATTTTGTTCTTTTGTGTTAATTCTACTTTAAAAAGAAATAGGAACATAAATTCAATTGTATAAGTAATTCAGGTTAAAACATATTTTTATCAGAGTTATACAAGCAAAACCATTTAAAAGTTACCTGGGTTCCCTAGATGACTGGCATAATACCTTTGAGAGATGCCATTCTACATAAATAGAACTTGAGCTAATTCATTTTCACAGACATCCACAGGTATCATATAAAGCATATGAAGTAAAGCATGCACTGGCAAAATATGCTGGAAAATAAGCTGATTATATGGATGGTTAATAACCACTCAAATTTCCTAACATCAGTAGTCCAATGTTCCAGGTAACTTAGTTTGGTATAGCTAAGAGAGTTTATCTGTTTCCCTTTGCATGTAACTGTTAGAGAATGTGGCTTGCTGTGTTATATAGTTTTGTTAATATTATTTTATTGGTTATCAGTCAGGTCAACAGATAAGATGCAACATAATTATTTATAAGAAAATAATGTGTGTATAATATGGTAAAATCACCAACTTTGAGAACCTCACACATTATGGTTTATCTTTATAAATAGACACACACATATGTAAGCATTACTTTATAGATGCAGATATAACTATGCTGTACAAATATAGTATTGGAAACTATAAACAGTCCTTCATAATCTTTTCTCCCCTTTTTAAATATTAACAATTTTCATCAGGACTCATTGGTACCTTGAATAAAGGCTTCATTTCTGAGAGCACAGGTAGGTGTTGCCATGAAACTGTGTTCTAGACCATTGATAAGAAGAGCTCTTCTATAGCAACCTCTTTTTTTTAAAAAAAAAAATTATGTATCTTTGTTGATTGCTTTTCTTGATTGTCCCTTATTTCCTGCCAGCTGGGTGGTAGATGTGATTTTAGGAGTTGCACCAGCCAGCCATCTTATCTTGACTTAACATGGATGGAGGTCACATGACAGAGAACAGTGGCAAATGCTCACGGCAAATGCACATGAGAGCAATGCAAAAACCACAGCAGCCTTGAACTAATTATTAACTCAAGAGCTTCATGTGAAACCAAAATAAAATTCTGTTCTCTTTAAGTCATTTTCAGGTCCCACTTATAAATATAAACATACACACATACATACATAATTGGAAACAATCTAATGCGTTATAATCACTATAGATTAAATATGAGTGCATTCTTACTTTCTGAATAATGTAATCACTGTCAATAAGGTAATTAATGTTAATAGTAGATGTGTTGTCAGGGTTCCTGAAGATTAGATTAACCTCATTGCCATCTGAGAGGGAAGGTGCTGGTTAATATATTTTAATTCCCTGGAGGCTCAGTGTCCTCTCTTAATTTGGAGTCTCTGCCAATTCATTGTCTCTTCTTTGAATCCACCCTCCCCTCTTCCTCAGGTTACCTTCTTTTTTCATCTTTCTTCTGGTCTTTGCTTTGAGATTGCTTCTTCTTCTAGCCCACCCTAAATTCAAATCTAAATTGCTTGTTAATTTGGTCCTCTGGCAGCATGAATTTCCTTTGACATAGCAGATGCTGTAATATAGCAAAATTGCTTATTGATGTTCATGAGAGAAAACTTCCTAAAGGCAAGAACTGTGTCAGACACATACCACAGTCTTGATAAATATTGTGGGATAAATTAATGGATGCCTTAACTTAGTCCTCTTTCTTGTTTTCACTTCTGTCATCACATCAGAAAATATTTGGATTTTTAAAAAATAGGATAGAATTTAAATGTTGCTTTTATAGTCTTATCTACTTCATAGACTATCATTCCAAAGCCATTTTAACTTCCCTATCTTACTCAGCCTGAAGTGCATCTCTTTTCTCAACTTTCCAAATAACAACAATATTATTTTCAAATTAATTTTACTAATGAATGCATTCTTTTTTCCTTTGCTAAAAAATAGAGAGAGATGGAAAATTAAAGGACAAATGCAAATATCTAACCATAGGCCAATATGTTGAACTGTGTAAATGAGCATCTCTTCTGATTCTTAGCATCCTGGTAGGTCAAATGCTAAGTTACAGCAGTGTGACAATGCACACACAAGGAAATATAGAAAATACATCATCCTCATTATTGGAAAGAAGAAAGAAAATTTCTCAAGAAACATTTCTGGTCCTGAATCCTGAGAGAAGTCTTCAACATGATGTAATCTATAGAGGGCATTGTGCAATGCAGTGGGCAATATCATTTAGTATGGTATGCAGAAATTACATTTATATAGCCAGTTCTTATAGCTGCATTTCATAAAAGTGAAAGGTGTAACGATGAAGTGAAGCTCAGTGATGGTGACTGGGTGATGGTGTCTAATTTGATCAAAAAAAGAACATTTGATTTTCCAAAGAAACAGAGGGGTGGCAGTCACCTTGGCGAACTCTCCCTTGAGCTCGTCTTTGAAGAACTGTTACTAAGAGCCAAACAGCAATTAATTCAAGGTTTTCCTGTAGGACAAAAGGACTGAAGTCGTTTTGTTTTTAATAGGTTTTTAAGAATAAATTTCTAAGCTTTGAAAAGCCATGTGAGTGCTATCATTTTTTCAAAGAGAATTAAGGATTCTCTATATTATTCTCCACAAAATGGAGAAATTACCACCCCTTCAAGAATGTATCTACAGGAAAGACAAACAAAAAGCTACTTTTTTTGTTTTGTTCCACATCAGAAGCTCTTTGAACACATTTCTTGAATAAAACCTGTGTAAAGGCTTTGAATTTTTACAACATGGCAACTCAGAGAGGGATATGGCTTGAAAAAGCACCCAGACCAGGTGATGCCAAGCTTCTACCAAGGCCACAGAAAGATCCAGCTATAATGCTAAGAAACATTTATAAGAACGTGGTTTCACAAGAGTCAGAAGGAAAAATGGGAAAATGCATCTGTAATTGAATCGCTGTATTACAGAGCTCTGTGGCATATTTCATCCTAAACATATAACTATTGGAGAATGTCTGTCAGAAGTAACAACTTCTGTTTTGCCACAGTGCTTTTTCCTACTAAAAGGTGGCTTCTAGGTGACATAGTTCGTAAGACTACACCTATCTAGTTCACAATGAGATATTGGTGTCTTCAACACATAAAGACACATTTGTCTTCTTCTTTACTCTGGCAGACAAATGGTTACTGAGGGTCCACTCAGTATGGGCCTCCTTAGCGGACAGGATACTAGGAAATTCAGTCTGTTTTCATGAGTGGAAGAGCTTTCGTCATTCCACTACAAGGATAAATAACTCCAAACCTGCGTGCCACAAATGTTTCTGATGCTCAACCAAAACTATTTTCCATTTAAAATACGCAAAGATTTTCTGCCATTTTGTGACCATATAAGCTGCATTTTAGAAGTAAATCAACATGCTGTAGTTTCCAAAGTATGCTTTAGTACTTAAGGGATTTTATACAATATACTTAATATTTCAGCAGTGATAGGAAAGTAAATATTAATCTCCCTAGTCAATTAATCTAAACAGAATTGTCACCCTAAAATAGAAGAGTTTTTATACAGCTGTGTTACCCTGTGTCAAAAGGAATGACATAAACAAAATCTGCGATTAAGGATTTGGCACTGTGTCAAGCATCTCAGAAACAGCACCTTTCTGATCTTTTAATTTTTTTTTTTTTTTTTGCCAGATCCAAATTATTTTGCATTTGATACAAGTAGAAAGGAATTGAGGCACAGAACAATGTAAGCAAACATAGTATCTCCTGTCCAAAAGAAAGCCAGTGGGTGACGTGTCTGAAAAACTCAGTAACTGCTTCTCTTTATTAGCTTATGGCTAGCCTGGAATGGGTATTAGCACTTATACTTCTTCCCTGAGTGTAACTGGAAGAAGACTGTGCTCAAAAACCTAAGCAATCTGGGAACAGTGGGAAGCAGAAGCATAGGTGGGGAACCCTGGGAAATGCATGCAAGACCTAAGAACTGTAAGAGAAGGTAAAGAGACAGTAGAACATATTTATCAATGATTAAAGTATATTTTAACACTGACATTCAAAGCTTTCATGATACAATTATGAATTTAACCAGTTACACTAGTTTCCTATTGCTATTATAACTACTGATCATAAACACAGTGGCTGAAAGAAACACAAATGTATTATATTTGTATTATATTTCAGCTTCAGGGATCGGAAGTCCAACTCCTCTCTCACTGGCCTAAATAAAATCAAAGGAGGAGAAGGGCTACATTCTTTCTTGAGGCTCTAGGGGAGAATGAATCTGCTTATCTTTTTCCAGCTTCTAGATGCCACCGCCATGCCTTCTTGGGGCCACATTTCTTCAACTCTAAAGCCAGCAACATGTGGTCAAGGTCTTTTCTTGCTGCCATTTATCTGGTTCCTTTTCTTCTGCCTCCTTTTTCCACTTATAAGAACCAATGTGATTACATTAGGCCAACCTGTATAATCCGATATCATCTTCTCATCTCAAAGCCAGCTAAACAGCAACCTTACATTTCATAGGCAATCTTAGTTTTCCTTTGCCTAACCTAATATATTCAGATTCCAGGGACTAGGACGTGGAACATCTTTGTAAGGGAGGAGAATCGTTATGCCGCTTACGGCACATGCTATATGTGTTAAACATATATTCTTGTTAAATCTCTTTACTCAGTAAAACCTTTGATGGATTCATTCATTTCAACAGAATGTCATCTTACCTCTTGCACTGCACACCTGTCCCTCCCTACACTTTCAACCCCATTAAGCCCAATCCCAATAACAGAAATCACTTACTTTAACAAACAGATGTTGAAATATTATGGCTTTGTCTTTTTAATGTGCGGGGAAGACTGCCATCTCTACCCTCAGAGGAAGCCTAAATATTACCTATTCTGTTCCCATTTTTCTGTGTCCCATTTTATTCTTCTCTGGATCCATAGTGTAGTTTACTCACATCAACATCCTGTACACTACTTGGTATATGACTATCTCCTCCCTTAGGTAAGAGGATACCAGAGGACAGAAATTGTCTGAACTTCATCTTTGCCTTTAGTAGGAGTCTTCACCTCAATAGTGTTACTAATAGAAAGATTTGTTCTGTGAAAAGTGACCCAATCTATGTTTCTTGTATTTGGACCAGACCCATACTGCAGAATATTATTCATCCCTGAGCCATCCTTCAAATGCATTTTATACATTTTACCACCACAAGAAGCCAAACTGTATAACTGTCTCATTATCTCAGTGTCTTCCTTTCTACATTGTAGTAGAGACTCAACAGAGTCCATTGCTGAATAAGATAATAAAAGACCATGAATTTCACAGATAGGCCAGAGATAGCAGAGGGCTAGGGAACCAAAGCTTGGCCAGGGAAATGGACAGAAGAATGAAAAAAGAACATAAGTAAAAAGCCACTCCAGAAATTACAGAGCACTAGTTAGAAGAAGGAAGTATACTTATTCATACATCCTGCTTTATGGGAGACGGGGGCAATTCTGTCCTAAACCAGGATGAAGAAAGTGAGACGACTATTTCATCTGTTTCCCAGATGAAAATGTTAATATTAACATCTTACTCAGGAAATTCTACTGCTTTCTTATAACAGAGATCTTTAGCTTTTTAAAGACCTTGCCATACCCTTTGAGGTGTGTTTAAAGAAAGAAGTAGGAGCAGAAGGGATAAAACCTTAATGTTTACATTAATGTGCTCAGCAAATATTTATATTTGTTGCAAAAATGTTAAATGACCAGATGCATAATTGAAAATAAAAAAAGAAAAAAGAAAAGTTTGGAGCCTATTTCAAAAATGATTATGAATTTTGAGACAGATTAAAAGAAGCACAAGGCCCTTCTATGTACAGGGTCTGTGCAACTGCACAGGTTCTCTGGCTGGGAAGCCAAGCTTGCATTAATCTTTGATTTTTAATTAAAACTTCCTAGAATAATGAAAGAATTACTGAAATTCAGGAATATTGCCTTAGATCTTTCATCATACTTAAGGGCTGAAGTAAAAGCAAAATATCTATCAAATACTCATAGATTTTTTTTCATATTGAAGTAAACTTAATGTGTATCTCATCCAATACCACTTGACTATAGAAGGCATAGATTTTGGAGCCCAAATTAGTGAGCTAAAATCTCATATCTGATGATTTAGTAGCTATGTGACTTTGAGACATTCACCTAGTCTCTGTTCTATACAAATGTAACACAGATTAAGCATCCCCTAACCTGATAATTCAAAATCCGAAATGCTCCAAAATCTGAAACTTTTTAAGCCTCAACATTATGCCACAAGTGGGACATTCTCCCCATGACCTCAACTGAGAGGTCACCATAAAAACTTAGGCTCCCAAGACGCAGTTTATTCGGCATCCCCAAAGGAAAAAAGGCCCCTCCAGCACGCTCAGCTGTGATATATCTTTTCTGAACATACCCAGATTCCCTTACACAAGCATGATCACAAGAAGCAATAAAACGGCATGTGTGAAGGCTGGACACACCAAGGGCAGGTTCTCCATGATGCCCCACCAAGGGCCAAGACCTATATGCATTTTTGCTGCATTTTTTTTTTGCTTATTCTCTGCTCTGTAGTGCAGAGCAGATATTGTTGCAAATGTTGAAAGGCCTGCAGATAACCCTATAGGTAACAGTGATAAGAATAGAAAGCATTTATGTTTATCTATAACAAGAAAATCAAGCTGTTGGTGAAACTGGACAATGGTATAAATGTCAAGCATCTCAAAGAAGAGTATGGTGTCAGAACAACCACCATATATGACCTGAAGAAACAGAAAGATAAACTGTTGAAGTTCTATGCTGAAAGTGACGAACAGATGTTAATTTTAAAAAAATAGCAAAACCCTGCATAAAGCTAAAAATAAAGATCTCAATTGTGTATTAAAAGAGGGGATCCATCAGCATCACAGTGAACACATGCCATTTAATGGAATGCTGATTATGCAACAAGCAAAGATCTATCATGATAAACCAAAAATTGAAGGGGACTGTGAATATTCAACAGGTTGGCTGCAGAAATTTAAGAAAAAATACAGCATTAAATTTTTAAAGATTTTTGGTGACAAAGAATCTGTTGATCATGATGCAGCAAAGAAATTCATTGACAAGTTTGCCAAAGTCATCCTTGATGAAAATCTGATGCCACAACAAATCTATAATGCTGATAAAACATCACTTTTCACATAATTGCTGAAGAAAAACACTGACTACAGCTGGTCAGACAGTCCAACAGCAATTGAGAATGCCAAGGATAGAATAACTATACTGGGCTGTGCTAATGCCACAGACACATATAAGTATAAACTTGCTATGATTGGTGAAAGTTTATATGCTTGCTGTTTTCAGAGTGCATTTCTGACCAACCCATTATTATGCTTACAAAAAGGTATGGATCACCAGGGACATCTTTTTCGATTGGTTTCACGTTTTATACCAGTGTCTTGTGTTCACTGCAGGGAAACTGGAGTAGATGAAGACTGCATGCTTCTGTTATTCCTTGACAACTGTTGTATTCATCCTTCAGCTGAAATTTTCATCAAAAATAATATTTATGCCATGTGCTTTCCCTCAAATATGACCTCATTAATTCAGCCATATAACTAGGGTAGTTTTAGATCTATGAATAACTATAAAAGCACTTTCTTGAACCATATACTAGCATGGGGTGTGGATGGTTATCAAAAGGAGTTTAACATGAAAGATGCCATATGTGCTGTTGGCAGTGCTCCAAGCACTGTGTTCCAAACACGTGGCTGGCACAACCACTGGCACAACCCATGGCCTATGACTATGTTCAGTGATAAGGATGAACAAGGCAGCAATTCTGAAGGATTCCACATGTCAAGTGAGAGAAAGATGACATCTGAACTCCTTACACATGCAAAAAATATGCCGTCAGAGTTTTTAACATCAATAGTGAAGCTCCAGTTGTTCATTCCTTGATTGATGGTAAAGTAGTTGAAAAGCTTTCGAATCAAGGTGATCCTGATCATAGTGATCAGGATGATGATGCAGTTAACACTGCAGAAAAAGTGCCTATAGACAACATGGTAAAAATGTGTGATGGGCTAATTGAAGGACTATAGCAGCATGCATTCATAACAGAACAAGAAATCATGTCAGTTTATAAAATCAAAGACAGATTTCTGAAACAAAAACTTGTTGTTAATGAGGCAGATGACTCTAGAGGAAACATTTTTAAAAACCATCCAGCAGAATGCCTCCTCATCCCTAAAAGACTCACTCCATGGTGTCTCAACTGCTTCTGATGTTTCTTCTCACCTAAAAAAAATATGGTATACAGTAATATTTTAATCAAATCACAGCATTGTAGGTAGATACTGAAAGCTGGCTGTTGTTTGTTGTTGCTGTTGATTAACAGCTGGTATAGGTATTCTGGTGATGCTGCTGGGATGCTTAGTTACCTGAACACATTATTTTTTTCACTGAATCAACAGCGCATCATATTTTTACTGTTAAGTCCTTATGTGTGAGTAAGTGTAAGAAAATCATTGCTTACTGGTAGCATATAAATTCAAAGTTAGGAATGAAGATTATGCCAAACAACCACAGATCGTCCACATGGGTGGCTGAGATAGTGACCCATTCGCTTTCTGATAGTTCAATGTATACAAACTTTGTTTCATGCACAAAATTGTTAAAAAAAATTGTATAAAATTAGCTTGTATATTAAACATGAAAGAATTTTATGTTTAGGCTTGGGGCCCATCCCCAAGATATCTCTTTATGTATATGAAAATATTACAAAATTTAAAATAATTCTGGTCTCAAGCATTTAGGTTAAGGGATGCTGAATTGATAACAGTATCTACCTTTTAGAATTTGGGTAGGATTAAATGAAGTAAGATAAATAAAGTATGAGAGTAGTCTTTGGCACACAGTAAGGACACAGTAAGTAAATGTCAGTTATTACTTATTATTCCTACTTATAGAAAGAATGTCCCAAGCTTTATGTGACTTGCCTGCCACTTCGCAACTAGGAAGTAAGCAAGAATGAATGTGTCACTGACTAGAATTCTGTCCATAACACTAACATCATAAAGTAGCCAACTTATAAAAATATTTTTTTAAAGGATACCTACTAGAAGAAGGGAGTCCTCAGTAGAACTCTAGAATGTAAACTAAAACTTAGAGGCATAAAATTTAACTTTTTTTTCCTCATTCAGTCAACAGGTGTTTATGAGTATCTGCTTTCTGCAAGATTCTGTGATAGACTTTCTTTAAAACTAAAAGATAGAAAGCTTTTTGTGCAATGAGTATATAATTTAGTAGGTGGAATTCAGTTACCTGTAATACAAGGCTATGTGAGCCATCATATGAGGGGTCTACAGAGTTCAAGGGCAGGAGAGAGGAAAAGAGTCTGCCTGAATTGATTCAGAAACTAATCGTGTGGGAAATAGCATATGGACTGGACCTCCATGAAGGGATGAATAGAATTTCAATAGCAAGTGTCAGGATGGGAGAATACTCCAAAGGGAACAGCATGAACAAAAATAGAGAGCTGAGAAACATAATGTTTCAAAATGCAGCTGTTTTTACTTTTTCACTCTATCCATTCTAGACAAGACTTAAAGTATCCCCAAGAATACATAAATTACAACAAAGTAATATGATTAACAATTATATTAAAGAACACTACAGGTATTTCTTAGTTGAGTTCAGGCTGCTATTATGCTAGTAGTAAGAACCAAAGTTGGAAAAGTGAATTGGGATCAGAGTTTGGTGAGTTTGAAATGCTGAACTAAGAGTTTTGTTTTATTCATAGGGAATCGAAGGCATAGAAATTGGGTGAGCAAGAGTTGAGGGGATATTGATGGGCACTTGAAAGAGCACACAGGCAGCAGGCTTAAAGATGGGTTGAATGGTGTATGTGGGGGAGGGAAGGGGGCAGGTAAAAACTGAGAGATGGACTAACTGGAGGAAGGAGATCTATACGGAGTGAAAACATTTTGTTGTAAGATTATGACAGCGGGAATGGAAAAGGAATGAAAGATATGAGAGATAAGAATAGAAGAATTCAGAGAAAAAAATGTTCTTTCATTAAAGTAGTAACAAAAAGGAAATATCTATCAGGAGTAAGTAGGGTTGACTTTGTTTTTTGTTTGCTTGCTTTCACCTAAGAGAGACGCAAATTCTCAGGATTGTTGCTTCTAGTTGTAACCTCATCCTCACCAGCACAATTGCCTCCGGCCATGGGTGTAAAAGATAAGAGGGAGGTAGACAGGCAATCAGACTCTCTCTCTTCATTTAGGCAGCAATGAAAGACTTCTGGGGGAATACAGATGTATACATGTAATAAATCTCAGCAGAGCTGTCCCGGAGAGATTCACAGCCCAGGATTTGGACTACAGAGATGAAAATAATTCAATTTGGCACTCTGTGGCTATAAAGAACCTTGCAACTGAGAATGCCTGAATATATTCAACTTTCAATTAGCTATGCTAATCAACCATTCACATTGTACAAAGAGCAAATAACATCGAATAGGAGTTACTTTCATATGTGATTTTGAAATGTTTATGATTACTATCACATACATTTAAACATAATGCAAACCTGAATACAAGGCAACTCCTCATTTTCCCAGTTGAAAGAGTTTGAGGGATGAGGGGGACAGTTTGAATATATAAACTTTGAAGCAAGTAGATTAAAGAGTCAAATGACTATTTATAATATTTAATTAAGTGATATACAATTTACATTCAATAATTTACAAAATCATGTGAATTTATAAGATTTTCCCACACATGAATTTTATGAAATACTTTTATCACTCTTCACATAATCTCCAACACTTGTGACATCCCCATCACCAGAGTTCCCTTTAGAGTCATCTTCCTCAATCTTCCATAGCACAGCTTCTGTCAAAGTTGTTTGAATTCATTTTGAACTCATATATGACACT
Organism: Pongo pygmaeus; assembly: GCF_028885625.2. Classification (NCBI taxonomy): domain Eukaryota; kingdom Metazoa; phylum Chordata; class Mammalia; order Primates; family Hominidae; genus Pongo; species Pongo pygmaeus. The sequence goes on along the minus strand of NC_072373.2, from coordinate 147,363,525 downwards.
GTCAGTACAAATGTTATCTCCAGTTGCAAGTACTTGTTCACATATCATTCTAGAATTTTTAAAATTATTCTGAAGGTATATTTTTATTGTCTTCACAAGGTAAAATTCTACCATTTATCCTTTAAAAGTAATCTTTAGAAGGATTTTCTACAGTAAGATCTAACATTTAAAATTGTGAGATCATTTGTCCAAGAATAACCAAATATTTTTCCTCCATTTTTTAAAACAAATTTCTGTCATATGATATCTATAAATATCTCCAACTAGAATTGATTGAGGTTATCGCAGGCTCATGTTTAAAATCAAGTAATTGAGACCACACTTTATATGACAGACTCTGTAAGAACTCAAATATATGACAATTCTTTTTTAGGATATGAATTTTTCAGTGAGAAAAAATGGCTTATATTTGGAGACAGATAATAAGCAAGTATGAACATATCTAATGTTTTGTGAAGTTATATTTTTAAGCTAAAGAATAAAACCAAAACATAGCAACTATTTAACTTTTCTAACTGTCCTTTTCCTGGTTTCTTTTTGCTAGCTATCCCTAGCTAGAGAGAAAAAAACCTTCCTATCTGCAGATGGTTCTTGGCTTATGAAGGTTTGATTTACAATTTTTCAACTTTAAAATGGTAGGAAAGTGATAAGTATCCAGTACTCTCTTTGACCTACAACGAGTCCATGTCCAGATAAATTCATGATAAGTTGAAGAGCATTTATATTTATGGGGATAATTAATAGGACCAATGACATAATTTGTGGGGTCCAGTGCAAAGTGAAAATCTGGGGGCTCTTGTTTAAACGTTATTAAGTATAGAAAGATAATGACAGCAGAGAGTTAGTGTGTAGGTCCTTCCAAACACGGGGCCCTGTTCAACTGCACAAATTGCAGGCCCGTGAAGCCAATCCTGATAACTAATATTGCTTATCCCGGCTGTGTTTTGAGGCAAGTGAGAGTATTAGTGAAGCAAGGGAAGTTCAAATGCTTTGACAACATTCAAGGATTGCATATGCATAAAGGAGTTTTACATCCCTAAAGGATTAAAAAGAAATCACTGGAAATATCCAGAATAAATTTGCTGTATTTCTAGAATATTTCTTCTTTCATTAGGGTTTATAAACGCCATCTGGCTAAAGAGAGAGTGAGAAAGAAAGGGATAGAGAGAGAGAAACAAAAAGAGAGAATAAAATTAGAAAAAATTCCAGACTTTCAAAGCCTGTAGAAAACTAGAAGTTGCTATTGAGACTTTTCTGATAAGAAAGTAAACAACTTTTATTCTTTATTTGTACAAAGTAGAAGTCAATGATGCATTTTTCCTCTGGATGCTAAACAAATCATATCTCCTAGAAAAAGGGCCAATTATTCATCAGGAATTTATTTCCACAAAATCACGTCTCTTCACAAGAAACTTTAAATTTGATGAAAAAAAAAGAAAAAAAAACTTCCATTTGAAAATCTAATCATTTAAATTATACAGGATTTTCACAATTGGAACAGAAGTCATTGCCATGATTTCAGAAAAAAGTCCCACCCACATGAGGAAGAACCAGACAAACATTTCCTGTTACATGTAAAAATAAGGATACTTGAATGCAGAGATGAGATATAAAAATGCGAATTGTGAGCGGGTGTGGCAGACTTAATTCCTCTGATGGATTATCTTTAGGGAGCTATAAATTTATGGTGTTTTAAAATAAAAAAATTTAAAAGGCACTAGAACATGTGAACCTATTCATTTTATAAAATTGTTTAACTAAATATCTTTACTAAAATGTTAACAACACTTTACTGTAAAAATAAAATATACCAAAGGGATCAGGTTGTCAAAATACAATACTTCTCTTATTGTCATAACGGGTTAGCCAGTTAGTTCATGAAAGACAGGGCGACCTTCTGGAAAAGAGCTGGATTTAACCATTTGTAACTAAAGAAAGGGCATGTCTGAGCTAAACTCAAAAGTAGAAAAGGTGAGATCTTGTGCAACTATAAAGTGAGACATTGTGCAACTATAAACAAATTAATTGTAGGTTGTGTGTATAACACTAATTTAAAAAATAGTTTAAAAGTTCAGTAGTTCAAGCCAACAATAATTTGGATTTGCAATGTTTTGACCTTCCCTTAAAGTGAATTCTCTCGAAAAAGCTTCTTTTTGCAGGAGCAGCTCCTAAACAGGCAAAAGAATCAGACAGTGCAGAAAACAGTGACAGATGACAAAAGTCACATGAAGGGACAGACTCCAGAACCACCCAAATCTAGTTTCTGGGTCCTTGAATGTGTCACTTTTTTTACTTTGAGCCTTGTTTTTCTCACTTGAAAAACAGAAATAATAATCAGGTAGGGTCATTATACTATAGGATAACATATTGTATCTCCTTGATTCCAAGTCGTTGATTGCTTTCTCATTTTAACAAATTAGGATATGTCTTACAATTGATGTTGGCTCTGATTCAATAAAATGCAGTATATAAAATACCTGGCACACTGACGTACTCGGGAGCTATAACTTACTTTGATTAGCTTTGTGTTGTCCGTTTTCATCATCTATTTTACTAATCTCATGCACTTTCGATGTATCACCTACACAATGAGGAATTTCAAATTTATCAACATCAGACTCAACTCCTAATGAGGTAGGAGACCAGCGGGACTTATTTCCTAATCCCAACAGGATGAAGTAAGACACTGGCAGGAACCAGCAGGTGGCGCCAAAGGCAACCTCTGGTTTCCCTCACTGCTCATTAGCATAAGACACTCCCATCAGTGCCTTGACAGTTTACAAATGCCTTGGCAACAACCCCGAAGTTGCTGCCCCTCTCCATGACAATGACCTCGAAGTTACTGCCCCTGTTTTCCAGAAATTTCTGAATAACCCACCCCCTAATTTCCATGTAATTAAAAGTAGGTATAAGTGGGTATAAATACAGCTGCCAATAACCCCATACCCTCCTGGCTCTGGGAGCACTACCTAGGCGTTAGCTCTGCTCTGAAGGACCAGCTCTGGTTCAAAAGAAGATTTCTACTGTGTCTGGAATTGGTGGGTTCTTGGTCTCACTGACTTCAAGAATGAAGCTGCGGACCCTCGCGGTGAGTGTTACAACTCCTAAGGTGGCGAGTCTGGAGTTTGTTCCTTCTAATGTTCAGATGTGTTCGGAGTTTCTTCCTTCTGGTGGGTTCGTGGTCTCGCTGGCTCAGGAGTGAAGCTGCAGACCTTCGCGGTGAGTGTTACAGCTCTTAAGGTAGCGCGTCTGGAGTTGTTCGTTCCTCCCGGGGGGCTCGTGGTCTCGCTGGCTTCAGGAGTGAAGCTGCAGATCTTCCCGGTGAGTGTTACAGCTTGTAAAAGCAGTGTGGACCCAAAGAGTGAGCAGTAGCAAGATTTATTGCAAAGAGTGAAAGAACAAAGCTTCCACAGTGTGGAAGGGGACCCGAGAGGGTTGCCACTGCTGGCTGGGGCAGCCTGCTTTTATTCTTATCTGGCCCCACCCACATCCTGCTGATTGGTAGAGCCCAGTGGCCTGTTTTGACAGGGCGCTGATTGGTGCCTTTACAATCCCTGAGCTAGATACAAAGGTTCTCCACTTCCCCATCAGATTAGTTAGATACAGAGTTTGGACACACAGGTTCTCCAAGGCCCCACCAGAGCAGCTAGATACAGAGTGTCCATTGGTGCACTCACAAACCCTGAGCTAGACCCAGGGTGCTGATTGGTGTGTTTACAAACCTTGAGCTAGATACAGAGTGCCGATTGGTGTATTTACAATCCCTGAGCTAGACATAAAGGTTCTCCAAGACCCCACCAGACTCGGGAGCCCAGCTGGCTTCACCCAGTGGATCCCCCACCGGGGGCTGCAGGTGTAGCTGCCTGCCAGTCCTGCGCCATGTGCTCTCACTGCTCAGCCCTTGGGTGATCGATGGGACTGGGTGCCGTGGAGCAGGGGGCGGCGCTCGTCAGGGAGGCTTGGCTGCACAGGAGCCCACGGAGGTGGGGAGAAGGCTCAGGCATGGCAGGCTGCAGTCCTGAGGCCTGTCCCGCGGAAAGGCAGCTAAGGCCCGGTGAGAAATCGAGCGCAGCGCCGGTGGGCTGGCACTGCTGGGGGACCCAGTACACCCTCCGCAGCCGCTGGCCCGGGTGCTAAGTCTCTCATTGCCCGGGGCCGACAGGGCCGGCTGGCTGCTCGAAGGGCAGGGCCCGCCAAGCCCACGCCCACCTGGAACTCCAGCTGGCCAGCAAGTGCCTCACGCAGCCCCGGTTACCGCTCGCGCCTCTTCTTCCACACCTCTCTGCAAGCTGAGGGAGTGGGCTCTGGCCTTGGCCAGCCCAGAAAGGGGGCTCCCACAGTGCAGCGGTGGGCTGAAGGGCTCCTCAAGTGCCGCCAAAGTGGGAGCCCAGGCAGAGGAGGCGCCGAGAGCGAGAGAGGGCTGTGAGGATTGCCAGCACGCTGTCACCTCTCAACACTACTGGCTCGCCCTTGAATTATTTCCTGGGCAAAGTCAAGAACCTCTCCATGTAAAGCCCCGATTTCAGGGCTTGTCTGCCTGCCTGCGTTATCTGGCAACCACAGAGATGAAGATAACAGAGATGAAGAAGACATCAAAGATGATGAAGATGTCAAAGATGACGAGACAGCAATCAGCTAGATGACAAGCTGTAGATTCATCAGGGCCATTTTGGCTCCTGCAAACAGGTGAGTGTTCCCTCTGCTTCTTCTTCCCAGCTTGACATCGGGTGAGCCAGGAAATAAGTCAATTCACAGTTCCCCATAGCAGGCCTGACCAATGACATCCTTGTTGCTCCTTCTCTTAGTCCTTTCTCCACTAACACCATATCATTTTTCCGTGGCCCAATTTTGTTTTCTGCTCTGAAACGTATGTTTTGTTTGCGGGGTTTTTTTGCTTTAGCTCCCTGCTAACTGTATTTGGGCAATTATTTAAAGCAGGACACTTGTTTGTGGGAGTTTCCCCATCATGTTGACTCTGCAGCACCAGTCATGTTGTTCTGTGGCCCCAGCCAGGCATTTGGGGTTCACTACTGGCCGACCCTGAATGCTTCAGGTTTTTGACATTGGTTGGACCCTGGATACTCCAGGGTTTTAGGGGCATTTGGTATGGAGACACTCATTGGCAAATACTTGGGGACTCTGGTGATTTTAGCACTTGGTATTGTTGGCTACTTCCTGGATGCTCTGGGGCTTTTGGCAGTGGCATTCTTTCTAGGACTGTGGGTAAGATGGAAACCCACTGTAGGAGAATCTGGTCTTACCTTTTTGTTTTCTGTCCTAAAGTTGTGTCACTCTATTTTCACTTTTCCTTTTATACTTGCTACGTAAAAAATACTTCTTTTGTTGTATTTTGCTTGCCGGCATGTGCAGTACTCTACTCCCTGCTTGTATCTCACAATCCACTTTCATAATGCTTTGAGAACTATACTTATACCTCTGCATGAGGTAAAAATCTAAAATGGAAAAATAGCAAGAACCTAATTGCTTTTTCTCTCACTGGACTTAGAAAAACTTCTATGACTGGTAAAGATCCTTGCTAGACATAGGGAAATGGTGAGCATTCCAGAGGGCTTGCCACTAGGTGGCTTTTAGGCAACTGGAGCAAATTCAAATATGGCTTAAAGAAGGAGCTCATTTTCTATTCCAACAGTGCTTGGGTCCAATACGAGTCGGCAGACCAAGAAATTTGGCCTAAAATTGCTGCTTACATCATAATACTATTTTACAATTGGACTTATTCTGAAAAAAGAAGGAAAATGGGAAGAGGTACCTTATGTACAGGCTTATGGCTCTTTAATGGCTCATGAAATAAAGGGCACCAAGAAGCCATGTTTAAGGGATCCTATCCTAACTGTTCCCACTAGAAGGTATAGGCCCTCTCCACTGTCTCCTTAGTTTCCTCAATTCTGAGGGGGTCCTGCCAGTTCTCTAACGCAGGATTCTACCCCAAGGTCATGAGGCATGGCACCCCTCCCCCTTATCCAACTAGCCCCAGCCTATAAACCGCTACTGCCCATTGAAGTAAGCCCAACCAGTACTACCAGCAGTGGAGCCCCTTATCGGCCCCTAGAATGAAACCTGTGTCCATTGCAGGAGGTATGGCAGGGAGAAGGGAACACTTAGAGTACATTATGCCATTCTGTGTGTCTGATTTGGCTTTATGCAGGGAGAAATTTGGCCAGTTTTCAGATAACCCAGGGAAGTTAATAGATGAGTTTGTTAAGTTGACCATGTTCTTCAATTTAAGTTGGCATGACTAGCATTTATGGTCATCCACTTGCTGTGAGTGGAGAAGCAGAGGATTCTGTGTGCTGACTGTGAGTGTGCAGATAGAGCAGCCACATGTAATGAAGGCCATGCATAGTTATTGTATCACAAGTTCCTGATCTGGACCCTTAGTGAGATAACCAGGATGGTTCCCAAGATCTTGAATGCAGAAATCACATGGTAACATGTTTAATATATTTAAAAACATGCTTCATTAAGCCAGTTAAACATGACAAAATTAAAGAAGTAACTCGGGAAAGACAAAAGTCCTGCTGTGTTTCAGAGCCTTTTCATTGAGGTACTCAAGAAATACACTAATGCAGACCCAGACTCCCTGGAAGGGCAAACTGTCCTGGTTGTGCATTTTATTACTCAATCTACCCCTGATGTTGGGAGGAACCTAAAAAGAGCAGCAGTGGGACTCTAAACCCCTATAAGCAAACTCTTAAACATGACCTTTGGACTTACAACAATAGAGATGGAAAAAACAAAACACAAAACAAAGCAAAAAAAAACAGAGAAAACAAAACCCCAAAAGTACAATTATTAACATCTGCTTTAAGCCCCTTGCTACCTCAGGATTTTCTATCCTGAGAAAGTGTCACGAGATCAGTGTCTGGGATGCCCAGACAAGAGTCCCCAGCTTGCTGGCCCCTGGGCCAGAATCAGTGTGCCTACTATAATCAAGAGGGGCATTGGCAATGAGACTATCCTAACAATCCCTGGTGAGAGAAGAAAAAGGCTCCCTGTCAATACTAGATCTAACCATCTTCCATTCACCCCAATGAACTGCCTTGGTTGATTAAAATTACTGGGGTTCCTGGACCCTTGACCTGACAGACAGTCTGCAATATCAACTAGCAGCTACCCAAACACTTTTCATCTGTGTCTCCACTGCTGGGTGGGTTCTCTGGTGGCTCAGGAAATTCAGCATCTCCCTTTGAGCAACATGGTTCACCCCCTCCCTTAGATGACACCCTTTCCCTGCCTCTCCCTGTATTACATACCTATTGAAGTAAACAAAGTTTTGTAAATAACTTGGATCCAGCCATCTTGTATAGGTTGCTTTGTTTAATATGTTTCTGCTTATGTGTATATACAGGTGTTGTGATGTGTGTTGTATCTAACATGCTATCACATTGTATTATAAAAAAATGGCTCTGATAAACTAAACAGATAAGACCAAATACTTCTCAAGTTCACATAACTTGGTAATCTTTGGGTAAATGGGACTCGTCTAAACTTATTAGTTTGTTGGTAACATTGTGTCTTTTAAAATTTAACTTTAAGGTTCTTACCTAGGTGAGATGCTAAAGTTTGCAGGCTTTATAATTGCTAACAGAAAAGTGGCTTCACATAGTGATTGGCTATACATGGCATTTTAGTTGTAAAAAAATAAAGGAACCAGTCGGTAGAAAAGAGAGATGTGGAAAAGGTTATAGATACAAAAATGTATTTTTGGTAACATAGGATATAAAAAGTAATTTTAAATGAGTGAAACTTTTGTATGGTAAATCTTATCCTAGAATAAAATGACTGGTATTTAAGAGAAAGGTAGTATAAGACAAGTCAGACAGGCCACACATGTCATAGATGGTCTGTGTATGTCATGATAAGGTTCGTGAAGAGGAATTTATGAAAAAAAATTGTGTGTGATTAAACTAGCTATAATTAACATGGAATTGCTTATAATAGTCTTTCTAAAGAATGGTCTTTATATTAAAACAGAGTTTTCTTAAGATATTGATTTGCTTTTTAATTTTATAATGTGTATTGTTTAAAAACTTTTTTCATTCGTATATCAGAGGTTCAACCATTGTTGTGTCTCACTGCTTTCAGCTTTTTCTCCCTTTGAGAAAGCCTGAGATAACTCTTTCTTCAGCTTTTGTCAGTTCCTGTAATTTTTCCTTCTCTGTTTCTAACTGTTGTTATAACCTGATGCTAAAATATTTTATCTTAGAGGTCTATAAAAGCACTAATTTCCTCCATTATAACTTGGATTTATTTATTTATTTATTTATTTTGAGATGGGGTCTCAAAATAAATAAATTTTTTTGACAGAGCATTTTGAGATGCTCTGTCACCCAGGCTGGAGTGCTGTGGTGCAATCTCAGCTCACTGCAACCTCCACCTCCCAGGTTCAAGCAATTCTCCTGCCTCAGCCTCCTGAGTAGCTGGGATTACAGGTGCCAGCCACCATGCCTGGCTAATTTTTGTGTTATCTGTTAGTAGAGATGGGGTTTCACCATCTTTACCAGGCTGGTCTTGAACTTCTGACCTTGTGATTAACCTGCCTTGGCCTCCCAAAGTGCTGGGATTACAGATGTGAGCCACCATGCCTGGCCTAACTTGATTTTGTTAATATGTAACCTTATTTTTGTATTTTGGTTTTTGGCTTTTTTAGCTTCTATATTGCTTAAAAAGTGTTTTAAGGACTAATGAATGCCTGCCCACCTCCATTCGCATCTGGCTTAAAATTTTAATTGGCTATAAGATGCCCAAAAACTTAATTTGAGCCACGATGAGAAACAGGAAGACAGACATATCCTACTATGCTCCCTTTGGAACTTAGACCAGGTTCAAAAGATCTTTGAAAAATATGAAAATAAAGCATTCCCCTCAAGGGAAAATAATAGCTCCCCTGTTCAACCAGGAGACTTAGTCCTATTAAAAACTAGGAAATAAGGACCCCCCCCCACCAAGGATCAATTCCACTTAGTTACATAGATATAACCAGGACACTGACCCCAACTGTATCTGGTTCATTGTCAGAAGTATCCTCTCTAGTCTCACCTGGTTTTCACCCTTCCTAGGACCTTTGATAGCTATCTTGTTACTAATAATTTTGTCCCTTGCTTGTTTAACCTCCTTGTAAAGTTTTTGTCTTCTAGACTACAACAATTCCATGTAAAACAATGGTGGTAGAAGGCTTCTGATCCATCCCATCTTCTCACATAGAAAATGAAAACATGCTCTCATTCGGCCAATAAGCCCCTTAGATGCAATATCCAGGGATTTTTACTGCTCCAATGCTAGGCAGGGCCTATCCCCATAAAATCAGCAGAAAAACCTCCTCCCTTCTGCAGCTCCCTTAAGATTAAGGAGGAGTGTCTAATCTTTGAGGGGGAACGAGATAGTAGACCAGCAGGACGTATTTCCTGGTTGACAAGATGAAGTGAAGAAACTGGCAGGAACCAATAGGTAGCACCTAAGGCAACCTCTAGTTACTTTCACTGCTAGAAATTTCTGAATAACCCACCCCCTAATTTGCATGTAATTAAAGGTAGGTATAAGTGGGTATAAATACAGGTGGCAATAGCCCATACACTGCTGACTCTGCGTACACTGCCAACAAGTCCACCTTGCTCTACAAGGAGCAGCTCCAGTTCAATACAATATTGCTGTTTAATACTGTTGGCTTACCCTTGAATGCTTTCCTGGGAAAAACCAAGAACCCTCCTGAGCTAAGGCCCAATTTCAAGGCTTGCCTGCCCACCTGCATCATCAGCCTGAATACGAACGTAGATTATATTCTTTCCCAGCTAGCTGACCATGAGAAATTGTCTAATCCCCCTGCATGTTGGTTATCTAACAGGTAAAGTGGTGAGAAGTCATTCTCCATAGGGTTGGCATGATGATTACATGAGAAAAGTTATGTTGCAAATGCTGAAAAATGCATTAAAAAAATACAGGGAAAATGTGTGTTCTTTAGAAACCTACGTACTTGGTGTTAAAACCATGCAATCTGTTTGTAAATTTTGATGTTATTTACTTTCACTTTCTGAACCTCTCCATTTTGTTTTCTCATTTGTAGAACGGGAATGTGTGATATTGTGAAATATATATGTTTGGTCTTTGGCTCAGTTTCCTGGTTTACAACTCCTACAGTCTTCAGACTATCCAAAGTGATGTATTTTTGTATACTAATAATTGACTGAATGCTGGAAGTCCCTGGGCAGCTTCAGGATGGAGGCTGGTCATCAGAAAGACCAAGGCATAATTTTGGAGAGTTTGGTCTTTTAGCCCCACCCCCTGACTCCTGAGGAGGGGAGAGGGGCTAAAGGTTAAGTCAATTATGAATGGACAGTGATGTAATCAATCATGCATATGTAATGAAGCCTCTATAAAAAACCAAAAGGACAGGATTTTGAGAGCTTCCAGATTGCTGAATACATAGAGTTTGGCATGACCAAGGAAAGTATGGAAACTTTCCACCCCTTCCTCCATACTTCATTCTACACATCTCTTCATCTGTATCCTTTGTAATACCCTTTATGATAAACCAGTAAATGTGCTTCCCTGAGTTCTGTGAGCCACTCTAGTAAATTAATCAAACCCAAAGAGGGGTCCATGAGAGCCCCAACTTGGAGCCATTTAATCAGAATTTCCATAGGCCTGATCTGAGGTCTGAAGAGGAAGCAGTCTTTGGACTGAGCCCTCAACTTGTGGGATCCGATGCTACCTCTAGGTAGATAGTCCAGCATTGAATTGGAGAACACCCAGCTGGCGTCTGCTGTAGAACTGATGGTTTGCTTGGTGTGTGGAGCAAACCCCCATGCATTTGGTCACAGAAGCATTTTGTATTGATTGTTGTTGAGTGACAGAATAGAAAAAACACTTTGAATTTATTTTTTCCATACATGGGATGCTAAAAAATCAAAATAAACCTATTCATTTATTAAAAGACATATGATGTATATATAAAGTATGTTATGGATAATATATTTCATATACAATCTTACAGTGTATATTAGTCCATTTTCATGCTGCTATAAAGAATTACTTGAGACTGGGTAATTTATAGGAAAAAAAAAGGTTTAATTAACTCACAGTTCCACATGGCTGGGGAGGCCTCAGGACACTTAAATCATGGTGGAAAACGAAGGGGAAGCAAGTCTTGTCTTACATGGCAGTGGAGCTGGGGGGAACTGCCAAACACTTTTAAACCATTACATCTCATAAGAACTTTCTCACTATCAAGAGTACATCATGGGGAAAACCGCCCCCATGGTCCAATTACCTCCTACCAGGTTCCTCCCTCGACACATGGGGATTATAATTCGAGATGAGATTTGGGTAAGGACACAGAGCCAAATAATATCATAGTGGATATAATGTATTATGTACAATGTGTTTGTTTTATTGAGCACCTATTACATACCAGGCATTCTTCTAGGCTCTGGAGATTCAGATGTAATGTATGCGAAGGTCTTGGCTTTATGACCACTCTGTGACTTGCTGTGCTTCCATTTCTTCACTTATGAAGTCGAGAGAAAAATATCACCTACATCATATGATTGTTATGAGAATTAAATGAGCTAATATTTGTAAATGCTTGGAAGAGTGGCCAGGAGAGAATAAGATTTAGGTCTTATCATTACATCTATTCTCACACTGCATTTTGTGGGAGTTAGGGCATAGGCTCTGGAACTAGACTATTGGGCTAAAATTCTAGGTCTATCATCTACCCACTGTGTGACCTTAGACTATTTACTTAATCTCTCTGGGCTTCTGTTTAACTATCTGTACAATAGGAATAATAAGATCCACCTCATGGTGGTTGAGAGGTTAAATATTCTGATATTTGTAGAGCACTCAGTGTCTAGCACATAGTGAGCTCTATATAAGTATTTGCCATATCAAATTAATAAATAAAATTGTGGTTCCAGTTATATGAAGTCCTAGAACAGGCCAAACTTATCTATAATTATAGAAATCAGATCAGCAATTTCCTGTGGTGAGTGATGGGGGAGGATTTGTTGCAAAGAGACAGGAAGAAATTTTGGAGTAAAGCCAGTGTTCTATATCTTGATTGGAATGGTGGTTATATGGGTGTTTGTCAAAAGTCATCACACTGTACACTTAGAAATGGGTGCATTTTAATACATGTATATCATGCTCCAATAAAGTTGCAAAAAGGTCACAACAAATGCTTGCTCTAGCAGCACTGAGGCCAAAATTGAAGTGATCAGGAAAAGATGAATATAGTCTTGCACAGGATCTATAAGGTGGCCATATATTAGATGAGATCATCCAGTGTGTGTGTTTAGGAGCAACGACTTTGAAATCTGATGGACTAGAGTATGTACTATGAAACTTATTAGGTATGTGATGAAAGAATAAACACTGTTCCCATATAATAGATGAGACAAATGAAAAATGTGCCCTTGGGCTGATCACATCACTCTTCTGAACATTAGTTTCCTCCTTTGTGAGTTATGGGAATTGGGTCATTCCTGTGGCCTTTCACTTCTAAAATTATTTGGTTGTATGACTTAGAAATACCATGATAATTAGAGATAGAACAAGAAACACTTTCTTTTCTGTTTTTTCTTTTCTTCTTTTTTAAACTTTTAATCCTCAGGATCAGTGCTAATTAGGGGCAATTTAAATGAAGATAACAATGAGTAATTTTTTTTGAATCATCTCTTGGAAAACCTATAGCATTAAAAGCTTTATTTGTAAAATTGGTATTTTTTAGTTATTTCTTAAAACTGCTATTGTCTGTGAATATGATGTCTGATTCACTGAGGTTTAATTTGCTTTGGGGGTCTTAAAAAAATAAACTGCACAGCAATACCATTAGATTCCTCAAATTCCATTTGATGTAGCACTCATTATCAAAAGGTTAATGCCAGAAATAAAGCTAGCCTCACATGCCATTACTATATGTTTGAGTGATGGGAGGTGAGCTGGTGCTTGTACTAAAGACAACTTATGTCTGAAAAATGTTGGGAAAAGCACACTGCCGAAATTTTTAAAAGCTATTGGTTAATAGTTTTTTTTTTTTTGCTATCACACTTTTCATTTATATTTAGACAAAACAAGTAAGATTTTTTAAAATTTCTGTATGCTATATATAATGTACTTGGGTTTTTTAAAAAATGCCTATAACTGCTTTTCTTCACTTTTGCATAAAAGCTTTCATTTACTCTTATTTGCAGACAAGGTTTTTGAATTATATCATGAATTTTTTGCACAGATATTTGAGACAATTATGAAAAATGTGTCCCTTGGCATATCTTTATAACTACGTCTTACAATTGTGCAACATAAATGAGAAGTTTTAGAAGGGTATAGCCTCATACATGAAATCATAAATACTTGCAAAACACTCGTTTTTCCTTAATAGTTCCAATTACCTCATTAATATTTGTTTAGATGCAGCAAGCAGAAAATATACTTTGTAACATCTGTTTGTTGAACGGGGTTTTCACTGAATCACAATTGGCCACTAATAGCTGCAACAAAGAAAATTATGAGAAGATTGTTTCTAAAGCACAAATGCTTTTTTGCCATTGTTTTCCAGCAGTGAATATGCTTGTAGGAAAAAAAAAGAAATAAACATTAAAGAGAGTAGCACTGTAGTCTCCTGGCTATGTATGTCCCATACTCTGTGAATGGGAGCATCATTTTGTTACTGGATAGCTAAACGACTGCTTACGTGATCGATAAAGAACATTATCTTAAATCATAGCATGAATTCCCAATATCATACATAAAATCAATAAAACACACAAAGACCAGGACTGAATTTTTCCACTAAAAGATTGCCTGCTGCTTTGGAAAATAATATTTAGTAGGTTGGATTTTTTTGTTGTTGTTATTTTACTAATTATGAGCTCAGTGGCAGTTTATTCTGCAGTAAATCTGCTGGTGTGAGATTAAACCTGTTATTGAACAGAGTTTTGAATCTACTGCAAGGCACTCATCACTGCTGGAGAGTGAACATTGCTGTTATCTCATTTAAAAGTTGGCCAGCAAAGCAGCCCATTTGTTTAAAATGCAATTAAGCTGGTGTCTTGAAGAGAAATTAGCAAGGAGTACTTCATTTTGGAGGCATAAGAGGTCTGTTCGTAGACACATTAATCCTGTGATTTGGGACGTCGCTGCAATTTGGGACCCTGTTCTGAAGGGCTGCTCGGAACACACAGCACAAAAGGGGAAAGCTGGGTGAGAATAAGGTTCAGTTTTGTTCTTGATCAAAAGGAATCACGCCCACATATTCACACCCTAAATCTTCAGCACAGCCTTGCACTTTACATGCACCAATTGAAGAAATTAAAAAGCAAGTTTAATGAATGTTGCTGCTGAACTGAATCAAAAAGTTCAGTCACTTTTCACATAAATGTATGTATGATAACAATCTGTTTTTAGAAGAAAATATGTAGTAATTTCACTGCTGGGTAATTGTTTTAAAAATGCTTAGTATTGAGTCCATTTTAATTTCACAATGCAATGATTACTACAAAAACAATGGATGGATATTTGTCATAAAATTTCCCGGAGACTCAGTTACATGAAGCAGAAAATTTATCTTTGAAACAGTGCACTTTCAGATCTCTTCTATGAATGCTGTTTCTAATTCTAGAAAAAAGTAATGCTTCAGGTAATACCACCAAATATGTTATTTTGCAAGAACAAAGATTTTATCTTGCAAAAAGCAAAGAAACTTCGCAATGCTTTACTTATTTCTTCAGGTATTAACAATAATAAACTATATATAGCATGAGATTAAAAAATGAAGCATGGATTTGAGGTAATTACTTAGATGAGTCAAGCAAAACACAATTTAAATTATAGTAACTGTTCACAGAAAAAACAGATTTTTTGGTGTCTGAAATATCAGGTGTTTATCCTCACTTCTTTCAGACTTCCTAAAGTGACCGCCATGTAAGATATTTGTGTACTGTAAAGATTCAGTGGGTGCCTGTTTCTCCCAGACACTCCTCTTTGTTTTGGTTGATACTCTCAAAGACAGCAGAACAAGCAGCTCATTTCAATGTTTCAATCAATCCTACATGCTGAAGAATTGTATGTAGTAGAATTTCAGCTTTGCGGAGATCTCAGTTGACTCAGAGAGAGAGAGTTGCATATTAACTCTGTAAGAGCCAGAATCATTTTAAAAATCAGTTCTGCCACAAATCCTTATAAAATATACTTTGTGCTTTATTGTCCTCTTTATCAGAACACATCAGCTTAATGTCACTGTTTCTGATGAATCAAGATCATTATAAATATCAGCTATTAAGACAAATTGAAACACACACACATATACACTCACGACACAAACAGCTAGTGTTTTCAAGGGACTAGGTGGAAGTACCCCAGGCAAATTTAATAAAAATCCTGTTCAAGATGCTGACATTATAACCACTTCAGCAATACTTTATTTAAATTATCAGCTAACCCGTCTAAGCTCCTTGAAGGCAGGGATAGGCTGCATTTATCTTTGTCAACCTAGCATTAACCATAGTGCCTCGATCATTTTGAATATAATAAACAACTGATTTTTTTTCATTGTAAAATCTGGGCTGCTTTTTATTCTCATTTCTGATTCTAATCAATGACCCCATCATCAATCTTCCCCAAACTCTTTGCAGTTTTATTTCCTCTTTGTTTTTTCTTTTGACACAGACAAAAAGGCTACTTTCTCAGGGCAGTCAAGACTGTCTACTCCTTTTTTTTTTTTTTGCACTACTCCCTAGTACATGGGAGGGGACTTGCCTCTCTTCTCTCCTTGGTTTGCATCTTGCTACAATAGAAATTAGATTTTTGCTTATCTATGAGAGCTTCTTTTTTCTTAATTCAAATTACATTTGGTTCTAAATCTAGTCTAGAGTCTCTATATTATTGGAAATTAATTTTAAGAATATTAATTTGTATTTCTTTGACTATATGAGTTTGGGCTTTTTTCCTCCTTGCTTTATTTTTATTTTTTCAACAACTAATAATTTAAAAGCCAGTTGAGACTCATTGTAAATATAATTTTATAATTTGTGTATTTGTTATCTTAATTTTTGGATATTTTGTATTGAGTTCTTAATATTTTTCCTATTTTGTGATCTAAATATATTAAGAATATATACCCTGTGTCATATTTATTTGAAATATTTCATTGTTTGCTTTTTACTGTTGAATTCAGTTTGGTTTCTGAAGTTCAAAAGTTTCAAAGTGTAATATAGTTATATCTATATATCTTTCTCATTGCTATTTCATTTTACATAAAGAAATCAGAAAAATATTCACAAATATTATCTTCTATTTCTTCATGGTTGGAATTTTTATATTTAACTTTTGTTCCACTTGGAACTTATTTTCATAAATGGCTTCAGATCAGAATCTGAATTGATTTTTATCCAAATAACCAACCAATTGCCCCAGCTTGTTTATTGAAATAATCTTTTCGTCTTCCCACAGATTGGTTATGCCTCCTTTATCATCCATAGCCTATTACTGGGCTACTTTCCAGTCACCTAGAACCATATTTAAAAGAAGGTGGGACAGCAATTATAAGATATAGAAAAAATGGGGGTGCACATGCCTAAGAATTATTTAGAGTTTGTTGTGAGACATTGGCCTGCTCCAAATATTGCATATAGCTTTTTGAATGGTGTTACCACCATAGCTGCTGTACATAGTGCAACAAAACTCCACTACTCCTGGCAATAATGTTTGATTAAGAAAGAAAGTTAGTAGATAATCAGGAAATAGGAAGCATGTTAAAAAAATTTATAGGTTGGAAGGCAGACTTTTAGTTCATACTTACACTTTGGGAATATTTGTCATCAATATATGATTGCTTTGTAACCCACAAAGTGGAAAAAGATATTTGCCATACATTTATCTGACAAAGACTTGTATCTAAAAATCAGTGAGATAAAAGGAAACTGCTTAATAGAAAAATGGGAAAAGATTTGAATACAGACTTCATCAAAGAAGATAGACAAATGGCAAATGGGTATAGAACAAAGTACGCAATCTCACTAGTCATTAGAGAAATGTGTACTAAAACATCAATGAGATACCGCTACCACTCATGAGAATGGCTAAAAATAAAATGAATACCAAGTACATTTTTGGTAAGGATATTAAGAAACAAACTCATATTCTGCTGGGGAATATAAACTAGTGTAACCACTTGGAAACTGTATAGGACCGTCTACCATATTGCTGACCAAAAACATATCCTATGACCCAGACTTTATACTCCTGATAGTGGCAGGAGGCAGACAAATGCCCAGGCAGATAGGGGTGGGTCCCCAGTGAAACCCTACCTCCAAGTCAAAGACAGTTTAAAGCCTGAAAGTCAATCTACAAGTCAAAACCATGGTCCAGATTGAGAACCTTTCTTCCCATTTGGTGCACTATCCGTTGATTGATCCCTACCCTTCACCTATTTTATATATATATCTGCCCTTCCCTAATTGGTTTTTTTACACTGTTGTGCCCACCTTTGAGTGGTGCCTTTGTTTTAACCTTTTCTGCATACTCACAAACCAATCAGCATGCACTCCTCTATTCTGAGCCCATAAAAGCACTGGACTCAACCACACTGGGAGAGAAACCACCAGACTCTGGGTGGCTGACCATCCTCTCATCCCCTCTCTGCTGAGAGCTGTTTTGTCACTCAATAAAATTCTTCTGCGTTCTCCTCACCCTTCAATTGTCAGGGTTTCCTAATTCTTCTTGAATGTGGCACAAGAACTTTGGAACCACCAAACATGGGTACACCTATAACACAGGTGGGCTGGGGCACACCCAGGCCAAAGGCAGGCTGAGCCAGTGCACAAGCCGGGTGAGGCCCAGGCAGAATAAGTGGGCGGGGTGTCTCCTTAGGCAGGTAGCATGGCTGAACAAGGCCTGGGCAGGGGCGTTGCCAGCTGGAGGTCCTCGGGTTGCAAAGTGAGAAAAATCCTGTGTCACTTCTAGTTATGTACTCAAGAAAATGCATATTCATGATCACCAAAAGCCAAATACTAGAATCTTCATAGCTCTTCATAATAGCCTCACACTAGAAACAGCCAAAATATCCATCAGCAATAGAATGATAAATATATCACAATGTATTCAGAGAATGGAATAATATATAGCAGTTTTTTTCAAAAAATTTGTATTAGAATCATCTGGAGAGTTTTTTTTAAAATACAGATTGTTTTGCCCCACACTGAATTTCTGATTCAGCATTGTCAAGTTGGCAGCACAAGAACCGCTTCGATATTTGCATTTCTTAGTAAGTTTCTACAATGCTGATAACTGATGGTGTGGGAGCACCTTTTGATAATCACTGGACACAGTAATTAGACCAGTCTATAGCTCCTGCAACAACATGTGGGAATCTCACAAACCTGATATTGAGCACAGGCAGCTAGAACCTGATATAAAGGTGAAAAACAGGCAAAACAATTTCTTAGTGTTAAAAGTCACAACAAGGTTACACTTGGAGGAGGAGGAGTAAAAGGAAGGAGGCCAGATGACTTCTTCAGTGGTGCTGGCTCTGATATGTTTCTGGATCTAGGTGCCTGTTTTATACATGTTTTATATGTATATATGTAAAACAATCCATATAAAACTTAAAAATGAAATCTAAAAAGTCCAAATACTATATATATGTATCTCTCAGATTTAATCAAATGACCATGATGTTGATGAATTCTAGTCCAGAGTATGTGTTCATATAATTAAAAGTTAGATTTTAAACTCGACCCTCAACCAAGGATTTCTCACTGTGGATGAAAATGTACCAAGCACTTTTGCTGTTCCGGGTGTGATCGGTCAAAGCTCTTCTAGGTGAACCCTCAGAGCCCAGCAGTGAAGGTGCAATCTCTGGCCTGCAGCCCTCAAAGCAGATCACCTATGGCTTTCCAAGCTGCTGCATTCTGAGGATGTGCCCTGTGATGTCTCCTACAGCTGCTTTTACAGGAAAATAGGAATTGATGGAAGGAAAGATGGAAGCAAGAAAAGTTAGGAAATATTCCCAGAGTGAATAAAAGCAAAAAGTCCTTCCAGCTGAGGAGGACAACAGAAGGCTCCTTCATAAGGAATAAGCATAGAGCTTAATCTTGAGAAGAGAAGGGAGACAGGACATGCTTTATTGCTCCTGTTGTTTTTGGCCTAGTGACTATGCCCTAATATTGCCCCAAACTAGAGTCTGCAGACTGGAAAAAGCTTATAGGAGTTTATTTCCCTTTATACTTGGCTGTTGCTATTGTTTCTCTCTCAGAGTCTTTCCTCTTCAAAGCAAGGTTAACAAGACAAACGTCATTTTTTTTTTTTTACAAGGTAAGTTGCTTTCACAGAGGAAAAAGAAAACCGTCCATAAATACCCTAAATTCTCTCCATCCACTTTCCCTTGGCACTCAGTACTTTTCATGGGCCTGAAGGTTAACTGCCTCCAGCTCCTAGGACATCGGCTCCTGGGACACATGGCTTTACCTCATCCTCAGCCTCCTTGGGGCTCCTTTCCTTTATTTTTAAAAGATGGTCTTATTAGGCTTGGTAGTTGTAATAGCTTCTTAACCTATGAAGGGAAAAACTTGCCTATGTGTTTTGAACTTTAAAAACATTGGGATAAAATTAAAAACATAAGCAGAAAATAGAGAAAAAAATTGAATATGGGTACTCTGTTATCTACTCATTTTCCTGGCATTTATGTGTAAATGAGTGGCAAAGTTCATCTGCATTTTACATAGGAACATTAGCTCTTTCATTGTCAAAAGATACTCTTTTCTTAACTACTATCAGGAAGGGAAATAGAGGGAAAGCACAAAAGAAATACTTGTTGCAGTTGTCAATTTTATATGCCAATGCTTGGAAATTCAGAGACCAGCTCTACCAACAAGCACAACTTTGAGAAAGAATGAATATTTTTTGAATGCATAGCTACAGATTAGTTAACAAAGAGACCCCTAGATGTTATACTCGATGTTATAGGGGGAGACAGGGTTAAAGAAAATAAATAAATGAAAGGAAGAATTCCTTTCCTCAATGAGTTTACTGTCTAATAGCAAGCAACTAACAAAATAAAAAAATAAGAGTGCCAGGATTAAAAGAAAGAAAAGAGAAAGATATGAGAGAAAAAGTCTATTTATATTGAAAAAGACATTCAGCAGGCTTTGCTAGACATCTCAATGCTGCTGACTAGTTCAAGTCTACTTTGTTTAAAAAATAAAATTCTTTTATTTGTGAATTAATCTGTAAAGAACTATTCTCATCTATGTCTTCTCTATTTTTCAGAGCCATTTTTTCCTACACTTTCTCTAGTTCTTCAAATACACTATAAACATTTTCAGAAATAAGATATATTCTCTTTATTTATTTATTAGTACCTTTCCTCATTTCTCCTCCATCTCCAAATTATATGGATTATAAAGATATAGGCTTGGTGGTTGGTGCCTATAATCCCAGCTACTTGGGAGAATTGAGGTGGTAGGATTGCTTGAACCCAGGAGTTTTAGGCTTCAAGGCTGTAGTGAACTATATAATCACACCACTGCACTTCAGCCTGGGCAACAGAGTGAGACCCTGTCTCTAGAAAAAAAAAGGAAAAGAAAGAAAGAAAAAAAAATAGAGCAAAGAGAAATTAAACGTATAAAGAATATTGTAGAAAGTCATTGGTAGCTTGATGGGGATGGCATTGAATCTGTAAATTACCTTGGGAAGGATGGCCATTTTCATGATATTGATTCTTCCTACCCATGAGCATGGAATCTTCTTCCATTTGTTTGTATCCTCTTTTATTTCCTTGAGCAGTGGTTTGTAGTTCTCCTTGAAGAGGTCTTTCACATCCCTTGTAAGTTGGATTCCTAGGTATTTTATTCTCTTTGAAGCAATTGTGAATGGGAGTTCACTCATGATTTGGCTCTCTGTTTGTCTGTTATTGATGTATAAGAATGCTTGTGATTTTTGCACATTGATTTTGTATCCTGAGACTTTGCTGAAGTTGCTTATCAGCTTAAGGAGATTTTGGGCTGAGACAATGGGGTTTTCTAGATATACTATCATGTCATCTGCAAACAGGGACAATTTGACTTCCTCTTTTCCTAATTGAATACCCTTTATTTCCTTCTCCTGCCTAATTGCCCTGGCCAGAACTTCCAACACTATGTTGAATAGAAGTGGTGAGAGAGGGCATCCCTGTCTTGTGCCAGTTTTCAAAGGGAATGCTTCCAGTTTTTGCCCATTCAGTATGATATTGGCTGTGGGTTTGTCATAAATAGCTCTTATTATTTTGAGATACGTCCCATCAATTCCTAATTTATTGAGAGTTTTTAGCATGAAGGGTTGTTGAATTTTGTCAAAGGCCTTTTCTGCACCTATTGAGATAATCATGTGGTTTTTGTCTTTCATTCTGTTTATATGCTGGATTACATTTATTGATTTGCGTATATTGAACCAGCCTTGCATCCCAGGGATGAAGCCCACTTGATCATGGTGGATAAGCTTTTTGATGTGCTGCTGGATTCTGTTTGCCAGTATTTTATTGAGGATTTTTGCATCAATGTTCATCAAGGATATTGGTCTAAAATTCTCTTTTTTTGTTGTGTCTCTGCCAGGCTTTGGTATCAGGATGATGCTGGCCTCATAAAATGAGTTAGGGAGGATTCCCTCTTTTTCTATTGAATGGAATAGTTTCAGAAGGAATGGTACCAGCTCCTCCTTGTACCTCTGGTAGAATTCGGCTGTGAATCCATCTGGACCTGGACTTTTTTTGGTTGGTAAGCTATTGATTATTGCCACAATTTCAGCTCCTGTGCACATTGCGCACATGTACCATAAAACCTAAAGTATGATAATAATAATAATAATAATAAAAGAAAAAAAAAATAAAATAAAATAAAATAAAATTAAAAAAAAAAAAAAAAAAAGAATATTGTAGAGTAAGGGATAAAGTTAGTAACTGAAATCAACACTATCAAGACTTGGAGAAAAGCAGGCTGAAAATTTGATCTCTGCTTTTTAGGGAAACACAACATGCCTTTCACATGGCAGTTATGTGATCTTTTCAGAACACATGTCTAACCATGTCATACGTTCCCAACCTGCTTAAAACCTTCCATGAGTACGCATCTCCACTTTAATTTCTTTCCTTATCTCAAAAATAGGTCAAGTGCTTTATTCTATGCTCTAATGGCAAGATGAAACCATTTTCATAGCACATATTGCAGTTTCATTTCAACAACTTTAAATAAGATATACATTTCTTGCCTCTCACTTCTTAAACTCTAAGTTCTGTGAAGTTAGTGACTATGTCTCTTTGTGTTCATCATTGTATGCTCAGTGCCTTCTGCATATAGTAAGATTTAGTTAGAATTTGTTAAAATAGGCCAGGCGTGGTGGCTCATGCCTGTAATCCCAGCACTTTGGGAGGCCAAGGCGGGTGGATCCCCTAGGTCAGGAGTTCGAGACCAGGCTGGCCAACATGGTAAAACCCTGCCTCTGCTAAAAATACAAAAATTAACTGGGCATGGTCGTGGGTGCCTGTAGTCCCAGCTACTTGGAAGGCAGATGCAGGAGAATCACTTGAACCCGGGAGGCAGAGGTTGCAGTAAGCTGAGATCGCACCATTGCACTCCAGGTTGGGCGACAGAGTAAGACTCCATCTCAAGAAAAGGAATTTGTTAAAACAGTGAAGAAGGGAGGAGCACACATATTTTCTTATTGAAACCTGATGAAAATGTCTCTTTAGAGCCTCAAAAAAGCAGAGCGTGAATTTTTTTGCATTCAACAAAAAAATCTCATTATAATTAAGTACAAGGTGGGATATTTACCTACCGAGAGTGTGATGTGGGAAACATTGCCCTCAACAATCTCATTATAATTAAGTGCAGAGTAGGATATTTACCTACCCGTAAACATTCTTCAGTGCCAGACCTCCAAGATACTAAGGCATAGTTTGATAATAGCAGCTTGATAACAATCCAACATGATCCAAGGATAAAATTAGGCGTAATAAAGGAAGGCTTCATATTTTTTCAAAAACACTAATTCAACACCAATGTTCCCTACAACTAAACATCAAATAGAACAGTACTTAAAATTGAGATATTTTTCAACTAATTTATGGCAGAACAATGTCGTTAAGAATCAGTTGATCTGAGGTAAGCCTGACATTTGCTTATGAATACTGAGGAACCCAACTAAAATGCAGACTGGATAAGAGAGGGAATTACAGTTATAACCAGTGTTAGTTGTAAAGATGTAAAATATAATCATTGCATGGGTGAAACCCTCTTCACTTCCTCTCAAATGATATCTTCTTTATCAACCTCTACTTGGAGTCGCCTATAGTTCCTTTTCCTGAGTGGATTTCAAAGGCTGTCAGTTCTGAGAAAAGGTCTTTGCACATTTATTTGTAAAAACATGTCAGTTGAAATGCTTAAAAGTTTATTTCCTGAAAATTAAAAGGCATAAACTTTCATAAGTCTTTTATGGTGACCTAGATCTAAAATTGTTGGCAATCAACAAAACTAAGTATAAAAATAAATTTATGGGATGAGGCGTTAGCATTAATCAGAAGGGTTGATGTTGGAATAAATATAAATAATTGCCAAGGAAAGCTTCCATCAACTGGAAATGGAAACTCACAGGATATTTGAGACCTATGATGCCAATGATGGAGCTCAGGCAAGTCGTAGAAATTAGAGTTCCTCTTCCTCAGGGTGAATCATAGAAACTAGAACCCCCTTTGCCAGAAGTCAGCCGTAAGGTCTAAAAATAGAGATTACGCTAACTTCTCTTCCCCTCCCACTGCCCCACTTTTCTGCATAAGAGCTGGCCATAAAGAAATTAAGACTAAGACCCTCATTCCAGAGAGAGCCTATTCCGTATTCAGGAGAAAGAAATGCTACAAGAGAGAGACCAAGAATCTGAACAGACAGGCCTTACTGGGTGTTCCCCTACTGGCCAGTCTACTGGTTACATTATACCCTTTTTGTCCAATCACATTTCTACATGACTGTCCCTGCTTCGTCGACTCTGAGTCCTAAGTATAAAATCAAATAGCTTCCCCTGTATCTTTGGATCTTACTTCTGAAGCTTCCCATATCATGTAAAACTAAAATTAAATTTGTTATATTTTTCTCTTCTTAAATGGTCTTTTTGTTATGAGGTATTGGCCATGACCCTTATGATGGATGAGAAAAGGTATCACTCCTTTCCTCCCCTACAGCAAAAAATCTAAAATTTTTAGGAATATAAAGGAGATAAGGCATTCTTATTCTTCTAGCTTAGCTGGAAGGGGAGAAGGAAGGGAAAACATGTCACAGAGCAGGGATCATTTTACTCTTAATGGTGTAAATGGTGGATTACAGAGATTATAATTTGTGTGCATGTTTTTTTCCTGATTAAGAATATTCTTCCTCTAAGAATGTTAGCAGGTGGAAGAAGAGGGGGCATTGTGTAGGGATGGCAAGTAGTGTGAGTTGTAGGTCAAGACTATTCTGTAAGCTTGACTGTTCTGCAAGAAAGAGAAAATGGAAATATATAGGCAGTGAGAATTTCCCTACTATGGCAGTGGATAGATGGTTGGGTCCTGACATGACTTCTCTGTCAGCCTAGTAGTAAGAAGGGCAGGGAGTCCAAGTCCTGAGTCCTTGAATCTGGCTAAATCCTCACCGAGTGTGAGCTACACTGACCACCAGATTTCAGGCAAGCCACTCTGAACAATTTATTAATAGATTCTCATAAAGGGGTTAGGGAGTGTCCACTCAATTGTAGTCTGTATCCTTTCTGCAGCTTTTTACTGGTTTAGTAGAAAGCAAAAATGAAAACTATTTTACACAAATCCAGTGTTTGAAACTACACCAGATGTTGTGGTCTGGCTAGTCCACAGGCATGTAAATCCAGAGGTACTGATGTGACTTTCCAGATTTTTAGCTCACGTGGAAGATTGTTGGTTCTCTGGAAATGAGGACAGCAGTTTGCTGGTTTCTGAGAATAGCCAAGATTGGAAACTCTCTTGAGGAAAGCACCTGTGAGCTAGCAGGATCACAGATGAAGGAGTAGCATCATAGAACACTAAGAACCATGACTTTAATTGCCATGCTGAAGGGTCCTCATGATTGAGTTTGGCACTGAGCAAGTGGATACTACCAATGGGTCATCTCTATTCAAACTGCCAGTATGAGCTCAGGGAGGAAGCCATACAACACATAGCCAGGGTGGAATGGAAATGTCTTCATTCTCTGGCAACCTCGTAATTCTGGGAATTCTGTACGGTACAGTCCAAGACCAGAAAATCCCAGAATGAGTGATGTTAGAATTCTTGCCAATACTGATAAGTGAGTGCTTAGAGCCAGATTTTTCGTGTACTCTGGCGTTGTAGATACCTGTTACACAAGCCAGCCTCAGGGATCCAAGGCATTTCTTGAAGCTGGAAAAAGACAGTCCAAATGTTTTCTTAGAAGGGTAATTAGTGCTAAAATTAGCCCAGTTTATTCCAACATCAGAAGAATTGGGAGATGCATCGAGGCCAAATGGCTGCAAGTTATAGGAAACAAAGAAGAAAAGAAAAATCAAAGTGAAGTTTAGCAGTAATTAGTTAATACAGTAGTTTAAGATAGGAAAGTATTTAATTTGGCTAAGGTGTTTGTATTGTGAATTAATTGCTAAACTGAGACTTACAATTAAAATATATTCTACAATATTTTAATAAAATGTAACTTCCTGTCTGAAAACTCTTTATTTTCCATCACTTTCAGGATAAAGATAATAGTCTCCTAAGAGATCTCTTTTGCCATACCAACCCTCCCGCTTCCCATCTTGCACAACACAAAAGCCAGGATGAGCTGTTTAAATGGGTATTAAGTCATGGCACCTCTCTGCACAAAACCTGCTAGGAGTCTCTTATTTCACTCAGAATAAGAGTCTAGCAATGGCACAAGAGATTCTATGTGATTGGAGCCCACATACACACTTTCTCTGATCCCATCTTCTGTTATTCTCATCTGAATTACTTGATTCATACCAGTTGCCTTGCTGTCTTTAAACACTTCAGTTATGCTCTCACCTCAGGGCCTTTGCACCTGCTTTTCTCTCTGCCTGCTCTTCCCAGAGATATACTCTTGATGTGCTCTACCAAATTTCCTTTGAGTCACTGCTCAAACACCACCTTATCAGTAAAGCCAACGCTTAGCACATTATGTAAATAGTAATCAAACTCCAACTCTCATGTTCTTTGTTTCCCTTGTCTATTTTATTATTCTATTCTGTTTTACCATTATTCATTATTTTCCATATTATTAACCACATCTGACATTCTAGAAATGTGCTTTTTTATTGTATTTTTCCTTCTGAAAGGCATTGTTTCCTGATGCTAAGTCAGTACCTAGAACAGCTCCTGGTTCATAGTAGGCCCTTTTTCTTGGTCCATTTACACTGCTATAACAGAATATCACTGTATTAGTCCGTTTCCACCCTGCTGATAAAGACATATACAAGACTGGGTAATTTATAAAGTAAGAGAAGTTTAATGGACTCACAGTTCCATGTGGCTAGGGAGGTCTCACAATCATGGCAGAAGGTGAAAAGGCACATCTTACATGGTGGCAGGCAAGAGAGAATGAGAGCCAAGCAAAAAGGGAAACCTCCTATAAAACCATCAGATCTCATGAGACTTACTCACTACCATGAGAACAGTATGGAGAAAAACATCCCCATGATTCTATTATCTCCCACCAGGTCCCTCCCACAACACATGGGAATTATGGGAGCTACAATTCAAGATGAGATTTGGGTGGGACACAGCCAAACCATGTCAACCACAGACTGGGTAATTTATTAAAAACAGAAATGTGCCCTCACAGTTGTGGAGGCTGGGAAGTCTAAGATCAAGGTGCTAGGGGAGTAGAACCTGATTTCACTGCTTCCAAGATGGTGCTTCATTGCTGCAGCCTCCTCACATGGCAGAAAGCAGAAGGGCCAAGAGACAGCAAGAGGCGGCCAAACTCGCCCTCTTATAACCACACCAATCCCACCCATGATGGTGGAACCTTCATGGTCTAATCACCTCTTAAAGGTCCCACCTCTTTATACTGTTACAATGCCAATTAAATCTCAACATGCGTTTGGGAGGGGACAAACCTCCAAACCATACAAACCCTCAATGGGTATTTGTTAAGAGCATAAACACAATCCACAGTGAGATCAGTTATGTTACACATGCACAGGTTGCTGTTTAAACCTCCATTCTCTCCTTACAGTTTCAGTATTAGCTACTTCTGGTTTCCTTTAAGTTCTTGGAACACAAAATTCTCCTTTTGACCTCAGGATTTCTGTCCTCTCTTTTCTCTGTGCATGGAAGTCTTTCCTCAGTTTCTTCCCTGATGGGTCCCTATGTATCCTTCAGGGTTAAGCTAAAATGCTAATTTGTCAAAGAATCTTTCCCTGGCCAGCTCCACTATATTCAATAAAACATCTTGATTGTGTTCTTCACAGTTCATAACATGTCTGCAGTTCTCATTAATGGGTTATCTTTGGTATTTATTGTCTTAGCTTTTTCCACAAAACCACAAATTCTGTAAGGGCTTGCCTTGTTCACCAATGTATCCCCAAAGACTAGCAAATGGCTGGCACATAGGGCATGGGAAAAATTATTAAATAGATTACCAAAGAGAGGGTGTTTTGATAGACAAAAATTAAAATGAGTAAGTTCCTACATTAGGTTCTAATCATACATACTTGGTTCAAGTGGAGTTGGTTGTTTCTCACACTCTTAACTATGGGAATGACCAGGTAGTGTCATTTCTGGCATACTGGTAGCCAGATTCCTAAAATATACATATCCCATAGGAAAAGACTCAACTTTCATAAACAACAACAAATATTGGCTTTATA
The DNA here is from genome assembly GCF_028885625.2 of Pongo pygmaeus. NCBI lineage: Eukaryota > Metazoa > Chordata > Mammalia > Primates > Hominidae > Pongo > Pongo pygmaeus. The sequence goes on along the minus strand of NC_072373.2, from coordinate 147,335,643 downwards.
TGTTAGGGAAGCATGAAAATTATTTTAGTTCTAGAGATTCTTTACCATATCTATAGAAATACTTCAGAATTATTTAGGTTAAAACAGAAGAAAACACTCATTTGGGTGGAAATTCTACAAACAGTTGCCAAATGCTGGTGGCTGACCCCAAGATTCCTTGCTGAGTGGTATTACCTTAATGAATTTTCTATGGTGCTTGGTCTTACAGGTACAAAAATAGAATTTTATGAGCAAACATAGAACTAATTAGACATTTAGAGACAAACTTATTATAAAAACTAGATTAACTTTATACTGATAGGTGGACAAGAAAGCCAAGTTATTAATTTATAAAAAGGGAATATTCATTCTAGTGACAAACGTGCTTACATCTCCTGTTGATGGCCACAGTTTTTCTCCGTATGTGAGTATTTAGTCAGATGAAATATTAAATCAGAGGCCTGCTCAGTAATTGCAGGATGAGAACAGAGTGGTTGAAAGTCTTGAGGATGGTTCATCAGACCTTATGAGTCCTCGTGGTCAGGATGCTCACAACCTCCTGGTCTCTCCTCTTGTCTCCTAGATTGTACAGGGAGTTGTATCCTCTGAAGCCAGTTTGCTACAAGGCTGCTCCCTTTGGATAATGTATGCTGACTGTAGATGTGTCAGTTTCACTAATTAAGTGTTATTCTAGTATGTTCCCATGGAACTAGAAAACATTTTGCTAAGTGTTTTCAAGTCATTTAATTCTCACAGGGCAACCTCATTTCCCTTTTCTCTAAGTACTTAGGGAGTCCTCATTGCTCAACCCTATTGGCTTGGAACTACATGGAAATAAATTACCCTTACCCCCTCCTAAGGCAATGGAGATGTCTACAACTCACTAGATACTACAGGAATATTTCTAAAAGTTACTGTTCCATATTAACATTTTCCTACTATAATGGGAGAAACCACTTAAAAGCTTCCTATTGATTCTAAACAATGGCTGGTGCAGAATCCAGGTTACGGCCAGGAGGGCAAAGGTATGGACTAGAGCCAAGAGCACATGTGGACTTTGTGGACACATTCAGTTTCTCCTATACAAAAGGGATTCTTCTCATTGTTCCCTTGGGAGGGAAAATAATGAGGTGGTGAAACATGAATGTGTGTATGTGTGTGTGTTTGTGAGTGTGCGTGTGTGATCACTTCTTTTCTTATACCTGGATCACAAAGCACCATCTCCTCTTCCCACTGTCGTGTTGCCATCCTGGATGAAAATAACCCCCTGATTCTACATTGTATACCTTCCTAGCTAAGCCTGACTAATAATAAATGTTAAGGCCTCTTTCAGTGGGTAGAGAAGGGGGATTTGATGCTCTGATAGTAAATTTTGCCAAGAAAACAGCCTTCCCATTCCTCCAGTTTAGCTTTAGGCTATTCCTCTTTCAGAAGAATGCTATCACAAATGGGCTGAGAAACACCACACAGAGGCTCTGTCTCTGCCCTTGCAAAGGGACAGTGGCAGACTAGGGCATTTAAAGCCTTTATGTGGCGCCTCCTGAGTCACTGAATAGCTCTCAGCTGAAATTGCCAATGGATAAAAGCTCTCTTTAGAAATGGCCCTTCGATGAAAAGTTTTGGAATTCTTAGGATTATAACCCTTCAGCCAAATCCCATTATGTCCCATTTCTGCCTTTGAACTACAGGGAACTACAGAGATAAAGCCATTCTGGGAGAGAAGGGAGGGTAAGTTTGCTCGGAAGGGGAGGAGAATGACTTAGTGTCCTATCTTTGCAAAAAAAAAAAGTCTATTTTTTTTAACAGAAGTTTCTATGAAATGAAAGCAACTCTCAGGGGGAAAGTTCAGACGCCGCTGTGATTGGGAACTTGGCTGTGATGGCAGCCTCACCATGATGCAGGTGTGGAAGACCCTGTTGTCATAAAAGCTTAGGTGTAAGATCAGGCAGTCTGCAATTAGATGGTATTAGGAGCTGTCTGTCACTGTGCCTCTCAAAATAAGCTTTAATAATTTTCCAGTTGTGGCTACATGCCTTTTACTGTCCATTTTCTCTCTATTTACCATCTTATTAAGCATTTCTTTGCATTCTATCTTTAGAAATTCTAATAGTCATTAATTAGGTAATTGTCACATTACTGCAAAGAAATTCACTACCAGTGTCATCAAGGTGCCTGAAGAAGGAAATGGGAACATGGAGAGGTTAAGTGAATTGCCCAAATTCACTGAAGCCAGTAACCAGAGCAGAAGGGGACACATTCTTCACTTACGATTCCTTGTCTGTGGTGGACCCAGAGAATAGGTGGCCACTTTAAATTTTCACTTTGAGTGACATTGTTGTTCACATTTGTTATCCAATTTTTCCCTATTTTCCAGGAGAGTAAAGATCTTACAGAGGCTTGGAAATGATCTCCAGAACAAGTGCTTTTTCAGTGATGACATTCAGGGCAAAGCACATTTTAGAAATTGCTGCTGGAATCTACGAGTACTGCAGAAAAAAATGCAAAAACACCTCAATGGGATTTTACCTCTCTGCCCTTCCAAAAATGCATACTTATCCCAAACCACTATCAACAAGAAAAGTACACAGAGACACTTGTGCACACACACTTGAAAATCACACACACATGCACACACACAATTTCCTTCATACTAGGCAACTGTTGTCTTGACTCTAGTTACACTGAGTTAAAAGGATAAAGGGAAGATTCTGACATTAAGTTGAAACACCAAACTGGAGATTTTAGACCCAACTTCAGGGTTCCTAATACTTCCAATAAACACACTGTGAAGAAAACCAATCTTCCAGATTTTTTATCAGTCCCTCTTCCTTCCTTTGGAGAAAAAAAACAATAACATGGATTCATGGAATTAGAAGTGGCAAATAATGAACAATTCTGTAAGAATTATTAAGTATTATTAGAAAATGAAATCTTTTAAATGAATATGATATTAAGCTTTCCTATGATGCATTGTCTTTTCTGCATTTAAGGCCTACTTTTAATTTAGGCATAAAGGATAGACAGGCAATTTCAATCATTTGAAGATATTGATCTTCAGTAAACCAAAGATGGTACCATCTTTAGCTGTCCAACTCTCCTGACTTATTAGTTCTCAAAATAGCTTCTGTAAAGGATTAAATAAAAAAGGTTTCAGATAAAATTTGGAATTCAACCTATTCAAGTAGGGGAAAAATAGACATTGTTTTCATGAAAATAAGTTTATTGGCTGGGTGCAGTGGCTCATGCCTGTAATCTCAGCACTTTGGGAGGCCGAGGCACGTGGATTGCTTGAGCCCAGGAGTTTGAGACCAGCCTGGACAACATGGCAAAATCCTGTCTCTACAAAAAATACAAAAATTAGCTATGGATGGTGGCCAATGCCTGTAATGCCGCTACTCAGGAGGCTGAGCGGGGAGGATCTCTTGAACCTGGGAGGTCAAGACTGCAGTGAGCTATGATCATGCCACTGCACTCCAGCCCTGGTGACAGAGCAAGACCCTGTCTCACAAAAACATAAATAAATCAATAAATAAAATAAAATAAAATAAATAAAAATTAAGAAAGAAAATAAGTTCATTATCTTTTATTCAAAATTAAACATCAGCCAAGCACATGAGCCTGGCATAGTAGGGTGGATAAGACCTAAATTACACTAAGTTACCGTGTGGACATGGCCTTTAAATCTGAGAACTAAAGATGAATAATGGCTAACCCGGAGGCAGAAGGGAAGAGCAGGGTAAACGGTGGGAGCAGGGGCGCTATTCCTAAAGGAAGAGGCAGCATATCTGAAGATCAGGAAAGAGAAAGAATCACACAGGTTGGGAGATATTTTCAGTGTTGCTGGAACACTGAACGTGAGTGGAAGGATGAATAGAGAGATATAAAGCAAATCACAAAAGGAGCAAGAAGCCAGACCAGGAAGCAATTGACAACGGTTTGACTTTAGGTTGGGCTTATTTGGGTAGGGAAGAAAGAGGGGAGTAACCTCATCTGTTTCCATCAATGTGTGAAACACTACAAGAAATCCAGAAGAATGTACAATCCATTCTTCACTTAATATTTAAGCAATATGAGCCATCATTTTCAGAGTTAACAAAATAATGGCATTTCAAAAGTGGCTTCCTTGGTCAGTTCAAAATGGGACATGTTAATCTCGAGATGTGTCAGAAGCCACCAATTACAAATACAGACAGCAGACTCCTTGGACCATCACTATTGTATTATCTTCCCCTTCTACACAAACTTTGTCCTAGTACTGTAACAGTCCAACCCCTGCCAAGGCACTGAATCCCAAAGTATGGGTCTCAATATGAATCATTTGTCTTTTTCTGCTTAGCCTGTGGCTTTGCAGGGTCTTTACTCAAAGGGGCCCTTGCCTCTCCTTTAGTAAAATGCTCTTGGTCCGAGAAATGATTTGAGGGTGAAAGCTGGGCGAACAATTGTCCTTTTCCACTATAGCAGTTAACATAAGATTTCTTCTCACTTTTTGTCATATTTTTGGTTACAAAAGTCAAATGATATCTTTGTTGATGGCCCAGCTATCTCAGCTCTGAAAACACCAGTCTCTTATCATTGCCACAGTTGCCCCCATCAGGGTGGGCTTCAGTGTACACGTTGTGCAATTAAACAGGGCCCTGTGCTCAGAAGTGTCCCATGCTTAGTTTCTCTCTCTGATGTTGTTGTCTTAAATTTTTAATAATTGTTAACGTGCCTGCATTTTCATTTTGCACTGAGCACTGCCAATTATGTAGCCAATCCTACCCCATGTTTCAAAGCCCACAGAATGCAGCCTTGCTTCCCTCTAACTTATACCCACCATGCCTTTGATGGTTAAGTGCTATTACCTGGTCTCTTCTGTTCCACAATCCTATTAGCTCCATTGACTGTAGGGAGCCCAGAGCAATATCTCTTAGTTTACTCTAGCTTGTATACAGCCAGCACTGAGCTCCTTAGCCATGTCAATGTCCCTTCCCTTGCATAATTCCTATTGCTTTAATGAAAGGAGTGTTCTGTAAACCTTCTGCAGAAACATAATTAGCTGGTGGATTCTCAGGTCTAATGCAGTAAATCCATTCTTGCATATTGCATCTTTCAGAGCCTTCTAACTCCTTCCTCAATACTCTGCCAAGGCAACCAAGCATATCTGCTTCTTTTATTAGAGGCTATCATTTTTTTCCAAGCTTCAAGGTGCCATCCAAGCAGCATATTAGAACAATCTCCAGGTGTCCTTGCCAGTCCGAGCCACAGAAAAATGTCCCCATGTCAATATATCTCCCTCATCCAGCCTTGTATTCAACCCCCACACCCAGTCCAGAACTCTCAAGATCCATGGTGAGGCATATTAACCAGTGCCATTGCTTGATCCTTTAACCCTTTTAATATATTAAGTCCTTTCTTCCCATAACATAGATGGTACTTTCCCAGTGGGGCTGTGCCGAGACTTATCTTTAGTTATTGGTCCAAAGGCCAATCTGTGAGTCACAGATTGGGAGGAAGTTGAGCATCATCTATTCAGGTAAACCACCTCAACTGTAGCCTAAGCATGGCCTCCAGGTAAGGGGAAGCTGCTCTCCTCTAGCAAGTGGGGCACATATTGTTTGGGGTGCAAACAAAAGGGCTTGTAAAAATCTAGAGGCTCAAGTGCATTCACTCAGATGTCCTCATCGGAGTTCTCAGGAAGCTTGCTGGAGCTGTGAGTTCATGTTTTTTGTAGTTGTTGTTGTTGTTGTTTTAATTTTACTACTCTCAGAAACAAATCCTGGTAGTGATTTTTCAGAACTATCTCCCCACTGACTATAGGAATGTGGGTCTCTTTAAATGTAGCCATATGTTTTTGGCTTTCATAGTATGCTCTAAGCTGATAGCTGGCTTACCCAAAGCTGTTGTTTACTTCCTTCAGAGTTTTGATGGCAAAAACACCCCCTTCACAGCCTTAAAAATGCTATTTCTGAAATGATTAAAACAAGACATTTCCTTCTATCTGTATGTCATCTACCACAGGTGAGAGTCTTAATAATTCTCAGTAATCACATGCCAGACATCATCACCACCCCACTCATGAATGCAATAACATCCTTGTTTCATATGGCCAGCAAAAGATTCAATTCCCGAATCTCATTATAAGAATCTGCTTTCTAGGACTACTTTCAGTATCAGCAGTCTTGATTTTATCTTTCAGAAGCAGACCCTTAGACTAGGAGTCAGGTTCAAGTAGTTTATTTCTGAGGGCAATACCAGGAAACACTATAGAGGTGTGGATAAGTGCCTACAGCCAGTTAAAGGTGTGTTATCGCAGTGGTGAGCTAAATCCCACCATGCAGGACCAAGAGACAGTATGGGACCTGTGTCTTGGAGTTTCTCCACCTGAAGCTGGAGCAAGCAGAAATATTCATCCACCCCCTCCATGCCCATTAGTCATTGATTAAGTGCTGCTCCCAGGGAGCTCTGTCCTACTGAAGTGAAAACCAGGAATGGATTACGCTTGGCAATCCCAATAGCACTCCACACAAGCAATTGTAATGCAGCCAGCAGAACAAAGGGGTCAGAAGTAGAAGGACCAGGCTTATCTCTTAAAATTATTACTTCTTACTGACCTATTTTGGTTTAAATATTTAACCTTTTTGAGTCTAGGGTTTTTTTCCTTGAAAAATAGAAAGACCATTATTTTATACAGGATTAATATGAAAACATATACATAAATTCTTTGTGCATTATAAAGCTTTATATCATGAGACTCTCAACATCTATTTGTAAAATGATCATATTAATGGCATTCTGTAATTGAAGAGTTTATCTTGAAACCCCTGTGAACTTTGAGAGACTGAACTGAAGGGCACAAAATATTCTAGTCACTGAGAGATAGCTTACTAGGATTTTATCACATTTAGTTTTAACTCATCAAACTATAAACATTTATGTTTTTATTTGTTTAAAAAATTTCAAATATTTTAGTATGCATGTGAAGTACATATGAGTTGATTAATATCTAATTTCATTTGTTCAACAAATATTTGTTGACTTGTACTATGTGCTTGGCACCAAGATAGGCCCAGAAATAAACCAGTGAATAAGACACAAAAGACCTTTGTCTCACAGAAAATGTGTGTGTGTGCATGTGTGTGTACACATACATCTGTTTGATGTTGATTCAGACTATGGAATTCTAAAATGTTACATTGCACCATTTTTACTTAGAACATTCAAATGGGATGACAAAGATTTATCCATCTTAATCATACTATTTTCAAGGAAAAATGTAAAACCTAAAACAGGGAAATACTACAGTTATAATTTTGGTCTATCAGCAGGTGATTTGGGGAAAAAATGAACAAGATAGACAAAGGAGACTGAGCAAGCTGAGTGATGAATGAGATGATATTAAAGTTTCTGGCAGAGAACATAGGTCATATTAAACACAGAAACGGGAGATTCATTCGGGTACATAAAACTGTGGCATCTCCATTCAGAGGAACTACTCCCTGCATTTGTTCTATTATAAATCTATTAACTTCTATGAAAATAAAAATTAAATTTGCAAGCTGGAAGAAGCTTATGGAATTAATTATGATGATATGTGAAAAGAAAAGAGGAGGTGCTTCCATTGGGCTCTAAGTATATTAAAGAAAATGAATAGAATGGAAGGAATATCTCCATTTGGGGTTTGTAAAAGACTTTCCAGGAGGAAATATTCAGATATTTTAGGGATTGAGTAAGGTTGGTTTTTACACATAAGTTTCCTCAAGTAATCTCACATGAATTATAAAAGTAAATGTGTTATGTATTCTATACCTTCCCCCATTTTTTTGGACACTTCCAACAGGACACCCTCCCTATGGGAATCTGTGAACATGGTTTGAAAATTTTTCTGATAGAATGATCCCATAGGATCCTGCTTCACAATGAAATGGAAATGAAGCCTCTAAGTGGCTTTCAATCAAATGAGAAAAAATGAAGCAAAAATGTGTGACACAAAGTATTGTAGCTAGCGTTCGGATTTCTAAAATGAACTCTAAGCTCAAATTATCAAGGGGCAGCATCTGAATGCTGAGGAGGAGAATTTGTCCCCATGATCCATATTCACACACTCACCAGCTGCCTTGCCACTTTTCTCCTTGTTTATTTGTTTGCCAGAAAGATAGATCAACTGATCATAAACAATGGGGGAAATGGTAGATTAAAAGCAATAAAGTAAAAAAAAAAGCAGGAAAAGAGGAATTGAAATCATAAGATGAATGTTTACAATATAGTTCAGGGCAGGGGGTAATCCAGGCAGACTCGATTAGACACAGGGCAATGAGAGTCACTATTAAAGTCTTCAAAAAGTCTTTGGGGCCTTGGACACAGAAGTCACTGGAGGCCTAAATGTGTTACACGTCATGACTCTAGAATTGAGTCTCACACCAGTAGGCTGTGGCTTATTAAAAACACAGACACTGGCCCAATTGTCATGCTATTAGGCTGAAGGTGCGTAAAAGCGTATGTGATACACAAAAGATGAAAATGGGACTACAGGTGTTCGAATCATACCATGTACTCTGTAATCTCGAGTTCCAAATAATGTTAGTTCTGCAAGTACTTTCTAAAGGTGAATTTAATTTTCATAATTTAATAAGGTACATAAAACCTTAATAACATATAAGAATGTTCAAGCATTTCATAGTGCAGACTTCAAGTATAAGCAAAAATTACTCAAGGTTTTAGGATGGTCTCTAAACCTTAGAACAAACACCCCATGAGATCTTTAATGTCATTACAAAGCAAAGGAGTCTAAGTTTATAAGTTCTCATCTGAAACACCCTAACACAGTGAAGTACGTGCCGGTTGATTTATCCCTTCTGGAAGAATGAAAGGTTGCGTTGGACCTGGTGAGATTTTAACCTGTGATCCTAGAGAATCTTCCAGAGCTTCAAACCTGAAGTTTGATGTGTAACCTACTGGTTTAAAGGGACCTACATATTAGTACTGGAGAGTCTGACATAGTGGGTGGGTACATCAGACATCAGAAAGAGCAATTTAGTCAGCAAGACACCTATATTCCCTGTTCTAATCATAAAAAAAGATAATCTTTCCAAGAGCTACCACAAGAAGAATTTTGATAGGCACTGAGTAAAAGCAAGTCATATTGCTGGAATTTTCCTTTATGGAGCTTCAGCCTCCGTTTGGAAAAGGGTCCCAGTGATTTCTAAGAATGTAATGGCTCATTTTTACTGGAAAGATATTTGAGGTGTATATTATGCTATGTTCAAATTTGTAAGATATTGTTGAATATACATTATTTTTAAGTTCAAAGTACAATCATCTTATTTATCTTGATTTAATTAATACTTCTTAGTATCACAGTTCATTATTACATGGATTCAGGCAGACACATTACATTCCTCAAAACATAGCTCGGCATACTAATGACCTGCTGCAGCACTAATTCTTACTAAGGGGAGCTTTTAGAAATGACATTCCCCACTCCTTACTACCACTCCCTACAACCTGCCCCATGGAGAGGCCAAAATCCCAGCCATTAGTACAAACTTTCTTCCTTTCCTGGCTGCTGTTTTTGAGCCAAGCCTCCCTGAATGTAGTATTTTTCACACTTCATGCTTGGATGCTATTTTCATTTGTGGAAGGCTGAAGAAGGAGAGAGAGAAAGAAAAAGAAGAAAGAATGAGAGAATAGAAATTTTCAGAGGCTAAAAGACAAGCTCAATCTTTTTGTACTGTGATATAAATCTCAGTACAACTAAGATTTTTTGAATCAGAAGCAGTATGAATTTTGTGACTGGTTTTACTCATTAAATTATATTTTTTCTGCTCCTATTATCAATTTTGCCCAAATGATTAGATTTGCTTTGAAGTTAATCCAATTTGGTTTTAAAAATAGCCAAAGCAAGCAGAAAGCTTTAAAAATATCTAAATATTTTTCTTATTTTTTCTAAATTATCTTACCTTGCCTTTGTTTTTTATTTTCTTCCTTTCTTATGTATCATCTCCCTTTTTTTACCATCCAATTCTGTTCTCAATAAAATGAATCTACTTCTAGAATAACGGGTTCTGTACTGCTGTTAATTCCAGAAATAAAAAAGTTTTACTAAAATTTAACATATATAAAGTGTCCTTTCATTTCCCCAGCTCTCCCTACAAGAAGGAATTAAGAAGGAGCCTCAAAAAACAACAGTCATGCATCTACATTTAACACATCTATACAATTCACTGAAAGAACATTTTGGTAGAAATTGACATTTTGCATCTTGACTGATTTAACTGCCTAATGACAAGTCTTACCACTTAAAATATAGTCTGGGGGAAAAAATTCCTCCCACACCTGTGATTGCATATTATTCACTGTGCTTAGGGTTGCCAGATTAAATAGAAGATGCCCAGTTAAAATTGAATTCCAGACAAAGAACAAGTAACTTTTTAGCATAAGTATATCTAAAATATTATTCTAAAAGTTAGTGTTTGTCATCTGAAATTCAAATTTAACTGGTGTCTTTTATTTTGATTTGCAAAATCTGGCAATGCCAATTGTGCTTAAGGATGAAATAAAAGTGCTTGTATGACCTGAAAGGTGAACAGTACTTTCATAGTGCAAGGTTTTTGCGGAGTTTTCATCTGTAATTTGAATAAACTGTTGCTTGAAATTTTAAACAAATTGTTTATAACTGTGGATGCTTTTCTTGACAACTAGCCACCTGTGGGTGTTTCTTCTGTAAATCTTAAATACTTTGGTGTTAAGAATTGTTATTTTGATGCTGTATCGATGTCTGTTGGCCCTAGTGGTAAAATTCAAATTTGCATTTTGATACTACCAGGCCAGACATAGCTACAGTCATAGTAAAATGTTTTAAGATTACAAGACGTCTGGCTTTCTCAAAATATCTCCTTGACTCTTCTATCACTAGCAAAATGGTAATTTTGTTGGAAAGGGGAGGGATATGTCTCACTTCCCAAAGCCATGAATAGACACAAACCTCAGAAAAGTGCTGAAACTGGGAATTAGATGCCTATTCACTGCAATTTTCATCTTTACTCTTCCCAGAGTGTTGGCTTCAGTCTTTTCATTATAGACTCTTCTTGGCTCTTTGCTCCACAGATAAAACATTGGCACCCCAAAGTTCTGACTTTAAACATACGGATGTATACCATCAGAACATTTCAGTTCCAATTCCCTAAGAGTAAAAACCTTCACGCCCAACTTGGAACAGATGAACACCTTTGTGCCAATAAGCTATTATCAAGGGGCTGTATCATCTATTAGATGCCTATCTAATAGTGGCTTACTCTTGAATGTGGAGTAGCATCTGTGGAAAAGACAAGACATTAATGTGTAGGCTGGAAAGACAGCTCAATATATACCCATTACAATGACCAATGGAGGTAAGTTTATAAGTAGAGAAAGATACAAGATAAATTCTAGAGCATAGGATGAGGTCAGGCTTGGGTAGGTTGAAGCCTATTGAGCACCTCAGAAGGAGGGTAGAGGAAGTATGGAGTAAAGAGAAAACCAAGGAAAACTTGGCCTTATCCCAGAAATCTTAGAGAGATCAAATATTTCAATGATTAGCAATGGTGATACTTTAAACTCCTTTTTTCCAGTGTTTTATTTTAATGCCAAACTGAAATCTCAATTTCAATGATTCATTTTATCATTTCAAGCAAAAAAAAAATCCTCTAATATGTAGTAAATGATTAATACAAAAAAGACACTATGCAAAGTTCTGAAGCATGTTTTTAAAAGTGTATGTGAAAGAGAGGTAATGTAAAGACTTTGTATTTTTAGATTTAAGTATTTGTTCTTGGCAGTATTGGAAGAGTTTTGTTTGTTCAACACAACATTGATTTAATGATAGTTTTGTTTAATAATTTTTAAAAGAAAAGGTAGCTGTGACCTCATTAGTTTGTTTAGAAGAAGAGCACTCTTTTTCTTTCATTAAACTTTGATGGAGATTTTTGGTACTTCTAGATTAGCACTCATGTGAAATTACAAATTAAAATCTTACATTCTCCTTTCTCCAATGTCGGACTAATTCTTATAGGAGCTTTTTAGTAGTAATAGCCAAAGGCAACTATAGCAGTTAAAGGAAAGGGATTGAATTGAATTTCTAAGGTGAGATGAGTCTAACTACTCCTGAAATAAATGTTAGGTTTGAAGGGGCAAACCAAGTGTGTTTAATGATAACCATGTTCCAGGCATTATTCTAGGTACTTCATGAATATTAACTTATTTATTCCTCAAAACAGTACTTTCAAGTAGCTGCTAATATCATTCTGATTTTTCAAATAAGGAAACTGAGTCACAGGGAAGTTCAAAGATTTTTCCAAGGACACACATCCTACAGTGGTGGAGCCAGAGTTTAATTCCTGTGGTCCTTGGTCCTTATCACTGCTACATGCTGTCATGTAACTAAGACATAAACACAGCATTTTCAAAAACAATAGCTAAATGTTAATATGGTTATTCATGTTCCAAGATAATTATTAGGCTAGTTTATTTTATTTTTTCTCTTCTTATTTTTATTTCAATAGTTTTTGGGGTACAGGTGGATTTGGTTACATGGATGAGTTCTCTTGTGGTGATTTCTAAGATTTTAGTGCATTCATCACCTGAGCAGTGTACACTATACCCAATATGTAGTCTTTTATCCCTCAACCCCCTCCCAAACTCTCCTCCACCCTCAAGTCCCCCAAATCCATTATATAACTCTGTATGTCTGTGTGTCCTTCAGGCTTATATATTTTAAATGTTTGATGTATTCATGTTTATGACACCTTTCCCCTTTCATGTTCTTTTACCTTTAAATGAATATTTATTATATTAAAACCAAGTATAGAACCCCAAAATTCTGTAACATAGAATAATCCTGCCTGAACATATTAAAAATTCATTCTTAAGAAATTTTGCAGGCCAGGCGTGGTGGCTCACACTTGTAATCCCAGCTCTTTGGGAGGCAGAGGAGGGTGGATCATGAAGTCAGGAGTTCCAGACCAGCCTGGCCAACACAATGAAACCCCGTCTCTACTAAAAATACAAAAATTAGCTGGGTGGGGTGGCAGGCACCTGTAATCCCAGCTACTTGGGAGGCTGAGGCAGGAGAATCACTTGAACCCGGGAGGCGGAGGTTACAGTGAGCAGAGATCGCGCCACTGCACTCTAGCCTGGGCGACAGAGCTAGACTCTGGCTCAAAAAAAAAGAAAGAAAAGAAATCATGGAAAATGTATACAAATCTTAAAAGTTCTTACAATAATTTACAATAAACATAAGACTTAAAATGAACATAAACTTAAAATAAACATTAGAGATACATTATTTTAGCAGGCCAATAACACTCATAAAAGCTGTTTTCTCAGTTTGATTTCTCCATAATTAAGGGAAGGTGATATTACAATAATAAAATATCTAATATAGGAATGGGAGGTTCTTTTTGACACTGTTCCAAAAAGTAATCACTTAATAATGATAGAAAAAATTCTGGTTATTAAAAATATCATAAAATAAAAGTGTTCTTTATTTTGGGAAGGGCTTCAAAATCATCAATTGTATTTCATATTCACTCCAAGTTGTAAAAACTATCTTGGAATAAGTGTATCTGTATTATTACATAATTTCCATAAATGGAAAACCACCTTTCCCCCTCCTCTAAGCTTTAATAAAACAAGCAAATATACATCTCAATGGCAGATTAAGGATTTTTTTGTAGCTAAGCCTAATTAAAATGGCAACATTCCAATGGTTTCTTTACCAGGGAGCAAGGACATCTGCAAGGGATAAAAAGATAGCAAGCATTTCGATGCATTTGTTTCCAGTGTTTAAATGTGGCAACAGAAAACAGGGATTGATACTGGCTAAGCTACAAGCAACATTTGAGTTAAATGTTTTAAAAGAGTACAGGAAATCAAAGCAGTTAAATAAGTTGTGATTTTAGGTTGTTGTTTTGCCTGCTATTTCTGCCTGTTTTCAGTAGCATAGACTTTCCCAAATCGTGTCCCAGCATATTATAATTCCCTCTTGGAATTATTTTATACAACCGAAGTTCTACAAGAAAGAAGGTGGTTTGGCTTTAATTAATCCAACATTTCTCAAACTCATTGACCTTGGAATAGCTTTTGTTTTCTTTCTTTTCCAGCATCAACTACATGCACATTTGAGCACCGTTTGGGAAAGGCTGCTCTAGCATACCGTCCCTTGCCATTTTAGAATATTGCCTTAGTCTGTTTGTGCTGCTGTAACACAATGCCACAGATTGAGTAATTTATAAATAACAGAAATTTGTTCCTCACAGTTCTGGAGGCTGGGAAGTCCAAGATGAAGGTTTGGTGTCTGCTGAGAGCCCAGTCTCGCTTCCAAGATGGCGTTTTATAGCTGCGTTCTCTGGAGGAAATGAACATGGTGTCCTTACATGGCAGAAGAGCAGAAGAACAAGAGAAGTTAACTCTCTCTGAAATCTCTTCTGTAAGGGCATTCATTCATTCTTAAGTAGAACCCTCATGACTTAGTCACTTCCTCAAAATCCCCACCTCTCAATATTACCACAATGAGGATTAAGTTTTATATTTTGGGTGACATTCACACCATACTAAATATTATTACTAAACCTCCAATGTTTTTCATTCTTTTCTTTTTCCTGATATTATTTCACAGTGACCATGCATATTCTACATATTAAGGTGCCAATCCAAATTACAAGATAGGAAAGCAGTGAAGGAGAAATTTAACTTTCACTGCCACTTAGAGGAAATCTTAAGGCATTTATTAAAAACTGCTTCTTTATGTTACACTGATTTGTATAAATTCCCTTTTCCACTTCTCCGGTAATGGACTGAAAACATTTTGTGGCACCAGACTATGCTACATTCAGATTCATTCATAACTGTCTTAATACCTAGCAGTGTACCAAGAATACAGGAATCAACCAATAAATATTTACTGAATCAAATTAAACAGCTTAGATTTCCTCAGCCTATTTATTTTCATTCTATGCCTCTTAAACCCTTGGAATTATATCAGCTGAAAATTGACTTTTTAAAAAAAAAATTACTTTGTGTTCATGGTGGAATTTAGCAACAGGTGAATTAATAGTGAATTTCAAGTATACAAATGAGATAGGCAGGACACACATGTCAATCATTTTTTAAATTCTTATGTTGATTCATACACATACTAGAACTGAGAATGCTAACGGTACTTTTTCTGAGGCTTTTATGTATTTGTATATTTTATTTTACAAAGGATGAAAATTTTCTTTTTCAAATTTCCAAATGAACATGATGCATGTATTTTCTTCTAATTTCATCATTTTAAAAATCCCAAGGATTTTAAAACTGTGAGAGAAAGATATGAAAACACTGCCAGCGGCATTTTCCTTGGAAGCAAATATTTCAGATGAACAAACTTCACTTAGTAGAAATATTTCAAAGCATCAGTTTATTTTTCTAAGGTTACATTTTTCACCTGTCATGTGGCACAAGATGAACAGATAGAAGGTTACAAGAGCAGGATTGGGAAAAGGCTTTCTTTCACACATAGTATAGCTCATGCCCCCAGCTAGTTAAATTCTGTCCTGACATGCAGATAATGAATATATTCTTTAATGCAGTGACTTTCTTTTGTTTGCAGAAACTTCTATTCTACACACCATTCCCTGAAAATAAAAAATAAAACTCAGCCTTCTTTCAAAGGACAAATTTATTCAGTAAAATAATATTCTAAAATGTATTATCTAATATTTATTAAGACTTGAGTTTTTTAAATATACCTTTAACAGTTATAATAGTCTGGCATTTTCTGCATAAATGTGACTTGAAGTCAGTTTGGCAGGACAAAAATTCTAAGCTTCAATTAAGTACTGCAAGTGAAAAATACATATCTATTAATCTATAATAACATGTTTCAAGCATCTGCTAGGTTATTAGTAGCAACAATTATAGTCAGTTATTCAAACACTGTAAGTTTAAAATTTTGCAAATTTTTTATTTCAGATAAAAAATTTTGTCATGATTTTTGTCTTGTATTTAAGCAAATATTTTCATTATTTTGACTGTCATGTACACTTTTATTTATTTGGTATATAAAATTACAATGCATTGGAATTTTTTCCATTGACATTATATACGAAAGTGTAATGATTAGCTTTTGTTTAAGGAAACAAAATTTACTCTAGATTTGTCAAGCAGAAAAGAATTTAATATGGAGGGTTGGGTTGTAAATATGAACTAGAAACTGTCTGCCTTTCTTCCTGCTTTAAAAGATACTAGCAATGGCAGTGATGGTCACCTGTGGAAGGATGTTATCTTGAAGCAGGGAGTCAATGTAGTCAGGTGACAACCTGTAATGACAGCTTGCACAGGGTTTACATAAGGACAGCCTGTTGGAACAGGATAGCAGGGACATCCCAGAAGCCATCAATGCAAGCCTGTGAGAATTCGATATGTTGGAGCAAGGCAGTAAGTACAGTAAGTATATGCAGTCTGGCAGGGATGGTGATTAGCAACATTGAGGGAATTGGGCAAAATAAATGGAGTATGGGAACAGATTTCTCACTGAAGGAGAAGGAAGGTACAAATATGGAAATAAAGGAAGTTGGAATAAACCTGTGGTGTTAGACTGAAATTGGCAGTATGGCATAAACTCAAGCTTTTTCAGATAGATAGATAGATAGATGATAGATAGATCACAGATGACAGAAAAGTAAAAATATAGACATGAAGATGTATGTATGTGTGTGTAGTTGTATATCCATATTCATTCATACATATACTTCCTCATTCTGTTAATAAAATGTTCTAGATGTAGCAACACCTCGGTAGCAATGAGCTCTCCCGGCATGCAAATCTTGGTTTCTAAGTACAGTACAACTCTTCATTACAATAAAGTAGAGCTCCTGGGTAAATGGCAGAGCCCAGAGCTGAATTTGGAAAAAACAAAACAAAACAAAACAACAACAACAAAACAATATGTTCCTGGAAGTAATAAACTATGTAAATAAGTAATGCAACATTCAAAGAAAGAATAAAAGGGTTTTGTAGGGCAAATGAAAAGGGACAAAGAAAGCCTGCTTGAAGTGACTCCCACTGGCCAAATCCAAGAAATTTAAGCATCAAAATGAATATAAATAGTCACAGATACTAATCCATAGAATGACATAGAAATCCATGAATCCATACGGATAAATAAGTAAGAAAAAGAAAAACCTGCCCTTCCGTTAATGCCAACCAGTAAATGTGAAAGAGATGATTGAATTAAAAAAAAATTCACCATTTTGCAATTATCACAGTACTAATTCAGACAAGAAATATCAACGAGTACTAAAACTGTTGGGTGAAAGTGGAATGACAGAAGAAATATTAATACAATGTCAAATTTTCCACAGAAAACACTTTGTATCTACAAAGTAAACAAAACCAAAGAAAACAAAACTTAACTGTGGAGAATCTTGGTATTCACAATCTTAACATTGCCATCGAAATTTAAACCACTAGTAATGGGACAAATCAACATTGTGTGCTACCAGATAGAATGTAATGAGAAGAACTGCATTACTTCTGTGCTGTTCTTGCTCAAAATGTATAGCCCAGCTCTAATCATGACAAAATATCAGACAAATCCAATTGCGAAACATTCTACAAAATCGTTGCCTTGTAATCTTCAAACACATCAGGGTCATGGAAATGAAAGACTGAAGCCTTGCTTCAGATAGAAAGAGACTAGAAAGACAATTAGATGCAATGCATGATTCGTGTACCATAAAAGACGTTAGTGGGGATATCGGTAAAGCTTAAGTGGTATCTCCAGGTGAAGACTATGTGGGGCTTTGCTCTATTATTTCCGGAAGTTTGGAACTATTTCAAAATAACAATTTAAAACGAAAAGCACTAGAATGACAATGACTAAAGTGTCTGGTGAAAATGCTGATAATTTTCAAATTGCAACTGGCATTCTGAGAGTTGGAAAGCTGCAGGAGTTTCATAAAATTGCCAGTGACAATCCAGAAATTAGGCAGGTGATTCAAAACTAAACACAGAGGCCGTTGCAAAATTTCACATGTTAAAGACTCCCACATCTGTCAGCTGTTGCCAGAGAAGAAGTCATATGGCTTTTGATTCTGTGCTTCCTTCCAAATCTCTTGTATTCTCATTTGAGGAACAAACCTGGAATACTGCTGGTAGGGGCTTTTGGGAAACGTAGTTCCCAGACCTCAACCCTCTGGTGTGTCTAGAAGTGGATGCTGCCAATAGACAATCTGGTGCACAAAGCATTACAGGTCAATTTGGTTAACAGAAAGTTAACTGCTTTTTGTTATTCATTAATAAACAGGGTTGACCGGGCACGGTGGCTCACGCCTGGAAGCCCAGCACTTTGGGAGGCCGAGGAGGGCTGATCATGAGGTCAGGATATCGAGACCATCCTGGCTAACACGGTGAAACCCCATCTCTACTAAAAATAAAAAAATAAAAAAAATAAAAAATATTAGCCTGGCGTGGTAGCGGGCACCTGTAGTCCCAGCTACTGGGGAGGCTGAGGCAGGAGAATGGCGTGAACCCCAGAGGCGGAGCTTGCAGTGAGCCGAGATCGCATCACTGCACTCCAGCCTGGGCGACAGAGCAAGACTCAGTCTCAAAAATAAATAAATGAAATAAAATAAAATAAACAGGTTGCAGTTTGAAGGTAAACCCTTTCACTTTTTAACCAAATTTGCACATTCATTTATTTGTTCAGTAAGTATTAATTTTGTGCACCTAGTAAGTGGCAGGCACAATTATAGGTGCTGGGGATTCAATGGTAAACATGCCAGAGAAGGTTTTGGCCCTTTTCCAGTTTGAAGCTCTTAATTGGGCCTAGAGAGACAGTAAGCAAGTTAGTGAAAAAGAAAACATTCAATCCAGACAGGTACTATGAATCAACTAAATATGGTCATGTGACAGAATACCCGAGAATGGGGGAGTACTTTATGTAGAAGAGTGAGAATGAGCTACTCATAGGAAGCATTGCAGGAACAGCATTCTGGGCAGATGGAGCTGTAAATCCAAGAGCCCAGAAGTGAGGAGGGTGCAGAGGCAGATGTAAAGAAAGATGTCAGGATAAGGAGTTTGTGCAATGAGAAAGTAATCAAGCAGAGAAGTAATGTGATGTGATCTATGTTTTAAAACTATATTTCTGGCAACTTGGTAGACAAGGAAGCATGGGGGTTAGGGCAAAAGTACAAGCAGGGAAGAAAAACTAGGGGGTTATTTTATAAGACTCAATAAAAAAATGATGATAAACTCTAGAGATACAGGACGTAAAGAGATGGAAGTATGTTTTGGAGGCAGAACTGGCAGGACACTCCTTTTTATTCTGTCACGTATATAATGTTGTTTTATTGGTTGGTTTGATAGCTCAGAAAACACTGTGTGTTTCACCAAGGATGAAGCCCCTATACAGGACAATTAAATGTTAAGGTTAATGTAATAAACAGTTGTTTTGGCTACACAGAATCCTGTCATCATCTTTTAGTAACAGAACTCAATTTTACTTCACTTTTGTTTCCATGACTTTACTTTCACTTTCCCATAACAGATAGCCCTTGTGCAACCATCAATCACATTAGTTCTACCTCCTCCGCCCTGTCTCACCCTCACCAGTGGGTGAGCACTTGATCCAATCTAGTCCATCCAGACTTTTCCTCTCCACAGAGGTATGGTAACTCTAGACCTTTCTCTGGCCAGATACATCACATTTTTGTTTAATGTAGGAGTTGTTCAGTGCATTGTCCTTCCAATAAATTCCTTCTATCTGTGTTCATCCAGACTCAATTTCTGTTGCTTATAACCAGTCCCAACTGATACAGTGATTTTCCTGATGCTTAGATACATTTACTTTGGAATGTAGCAAAATATTCAAAGCAATTGTCAATTTAAAAAGGCATCATAAGACAGGACATAGTGGCTCACACCTGGAATCCTAGCACTTTGGGAGGCATAGGCAGGAGGATCACTTGGCACCAGGAGTTCAAGATCAGCCTAGGCAACATAGGGAGACTCTGTTTCTACTAAAAAAAAAAAATTTTAAAGAAAGGCAACATAGAAAAATAAGGAGGGATTTAACTATAATTTCCTATTACTAAAACCCATGTAGAAAAGCAAAACAGAGACTTCACCTAACTTTACATTTAAAAATAAAACTAACCCACATAAGTCTAAAACACTTGCACACACACACCCTCTCTCTCACACACACACGCACTAATAATAATAATGAGGTGGACTTTATGAGCAGCAACAACTCTTTGTTCTATCTCCACCTCCATTCTAGTCCCTGGAAGTAATATCTTTTAATCATTTTGTTTTTTAGATTTTTCATTGTGTTCTTATTTTTACATAATTTGCTAATTTTACTGTTCCTGTTTTTTTATTGTAAATATTATTATCACCTTCCTATTATGACATGTAAAAACTTAGATTCTTCGCATCAGCATTTTTAATATTCACTTCATTTTAAAGCTACACACTTACATCCTTTTTTCTTATCTCATGAACTGAAGAGAAAATATCTGATCTCCCACAATATAAAAATGAGGATTTTATTTTCCCTAAATTTTCTTTCAGCTCTTAGTATGTGGCATCTGTTTATGTACTTTTACATTTTTAAGTTTGATACATTTTATATTTAATTCAGCAACTTTACAGTTATTGCATTTTGCCCATTGAATTTAAATGTTGAAAGTTAATATAGAGCATTTTCATTATTATTACACTCTCTCCCTTCCTTCCTTTCTACTTTCCCCAAGCTCTTAAACAGCATTTTTCCTTTCTGTTCTAGGAGTTGAGGCACAGTGGTAAATTCTGTCCATTACACAGACGGGTGATATGCATTATATATCTTCTGCAATATTTTTATTTTCCTGAAAATGCTAATCCTTTTAACCCACTCACACCAACATAAGTTTTTTTTTTCTTTTTCTTTCTTTTTTAAATTCTCTGCTTACCAAGTTCTTAATTGTGCAAAGTATTAGTTTACTAACTGCCCCTCTTCTCTCAGCCCCACTGTTTCTCCGTGGAGACCCTCCTTCTGAAGCCTCCACCTTTTGGTTCTAAGCTGGAACTGTTAGACATCTATCGTCCTGGGGCAACCCTTCATAAATGTGCTGATTAGATCTGCCTCTAACCGGACCCCATGACTTCATTCTTTACTTAATCCCTTTTCATGCTGTAGCATATCCTCAATAAACTTTCTAAGATAATATGCAGGAAACACAGCAGTGTCTAGAAAGTCTTTCTTTTGTCATTATATGTAATTTGATGATTTAGTTCAATATAGGATATCTAGTCTAAAATTATTTGTCCTCATAATTTTAAAGGTATTTCTCTGTTATTTTCTAGCATTTAATATTGCTGATAACGTCTGATGCCAGTCTGATTTTGCTCTTTTTGTAAGATAAAAAAATATTTTATCTCCTTCCTTTTTCCTTCCTTATTTCTTCCTTTCTTCCCTTCTCTTTTCCTTCTTTCTTTATCTCCTTCCCTTCTTTCTTTCTCTCTTTCTGGAAATGTTTGAGGTTTCTCTTTATTTTTAGTGTCTTAAAATTTTACAATGATTTATTTGTTTAATTTGTATTTCACTATTTGTTTATTATTATATTTTTCCTGTGATCAGCATTCTCTGGGACCCTGTGACCTTTCCATTCTGGGATAATTTCATTGAATATTTATATGATAATTGAATTCCATCTATTGATTTTTTTTTCAAATTCTAGAATTCTTAAGACTTGGATAATGGGCCTAGTGGATAGAATATTCACATCTCTATATGTTTTACTTTCTTATCTTCTTATTCTAATATTAAATTTATTTCTCTGACAATCAGAAAGCCTGTCTCTGCAATCAGGGACTGACGAACTTCCACTGCCTCATAAGGGCTGCACAGGGAAACAGAGGGTACCTGAACAAATGTGAAAATCTTTAAGGAAGGAGGAATGGAAACATGAATACTAAAAAGGCAACCAAAATATCCATTATACTTGCAATCTATTTATATATTCAAGTTGCTGTGCCATAGAAGGTGTTTGATAGACTCTAGTAAATAAACCATTGTAATGGAGATATTTATGCTAAGATGATGAGCCTGGAGAGAGAGGCAGGGTCCAGATAAAGGAGAGTCTTACAAGCCATCAAAAGGAATTTGGACATTAGTTTTATGCATCAGAAATTGTTAAAGGGTTTTATATAGAAGAGTCACTTAATACCACCTTTAAATAATATCTCCTGGGGACAGCTGTTTGGTGGCTGGACTTACAGAGAGCAGGGCTAGAGTCGGAGAAGCTGTTTAGGATGCCCTTTGTATGGCTTCCTGTCAGAATTCTGAAATTTTTAATCCCTTTGCATCTGTTATTCTGATTATTGTTTTTGAATGTTAATTGCCAAAATATAAGCATAGATGAGGTGAATTCTGTCACGTCTACTGTTAAACAACTGCAGGCATCCTTTTCATAACTTGTTTTCTCATCACAGATATGCTAAAAATCACATCACTGCCATCTATTTTACTTTGAGGAATGTTTTAGAAATTATAACCTCCTTCCCTTTGCTTCTATTTCATGGGACATAGGCTGTTATTTAATTGATGTTTAAATCTACAATATTATTAGTTCACACACAGTATATGATACTTATTTATTCTACTTTTAATCAATTTTTTGTTAAAGTTATTTACAAATTGATTTAGACTTCTAAATTCAGGGTTTTTGTTTGCAAAGTATCTATAATGTGGTAGTTAAATATAGCTTTTAATAACGGAAAACTCAAAAGCAAATCTAAACTAACATAAGTGTGTCTACCTAAAATTATGAAAGTTTTTTTTTAACTTTCACTCTGAACTTTACCCATTTTGCCTAATCCTTATTATTTTTTAAAGTACATTTGCTAAGAATTCTGCAGTATTTCTACAAGCTGGCATTTTCATTTTTGAAAGGATTATTTGAAATTTAGATTTGGCATCTGTCAGAAAAAAAAAAAAAACACTGTCATCCTATTGGATGTTATAATATAGCAGGTAATGATTGCTGAAATTTAACCAATCACACAGAATGACAGGGGAAAAACACCCAGACAAGAATTTTATGTCAAAACCATAGAGGAAAAAGCAAAAGAGCTGCAAGTTAATGCCGTCCTAGTATAATAGATTTTATTCTGATTAGCCTATGCAAAGTTGATGGTGCCAGATAATCCACAAACAGAGTCAATATAATATTTTTTTGTAAATTCCTGTCAGAAACTTTTACACTGGTACCAGTATTGTGATCCTTAGTTCGAGGGCCTGACAGTCTAGGTAGGACACAGAGAGCTGTCAACCCAGGAGCCGGCCGAAGATGATTGTTAAGGGGATTTGGTACTCCTTCTATTTGCCTAATAGGGAGCCTTGCGCTCAGCATTTCCTGAAGCAAAAGAAGACAGATGAAATCTCTGGGCACTTCATTGCTGCTGCCTCTCAAAGATTTCCTGTCAAAATGGGCCTATAAGGGGAGAAAGGTTTTCAATAACTTTTTTTTTTTTTTTTTTTTACCTGGCAGGATTTCCAGCCTTGCTATGAAAAGAGTTTGAAGACTCTTTCTTTGTTAAAGGCGGGGAGGGGCCAGGGGAGGAAGAGGAAGAAAAAGAACAAGAATAAGAAAAAAAAAAATGCTGCGAAACTACCAGATCTAGTCTAGTTGTGTTTAAAAATAAAAAAGCAATAGAGGAATATGGCTCATATTACCGTAGCATACATAGAAAAACCAGCTTTGATTGACACTTTATTCATATTTTATATAGGTTGGTTTATTCCGCCCCCCCGCCCCAACTCCACCCTGCTTCAAATGGAGAAAGTGACCTTAATGTTCTTGTGGAAAGGATGTTTGTTGTAAACTATTTTCAGGACACTTTTAGTAGCTTATGTAGGAAATGAGGAGCGCAGGTCTCATTTTCACCAAAGGGATGTTTGCCAATCTGCTTTTCTCCTTATTAATGCTTTCTTTATTCCTTCACTTCTGCCATCTTGTCAGCCAGCCAGCCAGCCAGCCCACAAATGCTGTCTAATCGCTTGTGAAAAGACAGAGCTTCTGTCCTCAACGGCCTTATATTCTATGGGAGAGACCATTGTAGTGGGGGTAATTTCCTAAGTTTCTAGGAAAATATATTCACACTCAGATCCTTTCTACTAGTGCCAAGCAAGTCAGGAGCCGCATCTGTTAGCTATCCATTCTTTGCCCCAGACAGGGGAACTGTTATTGTCTGCTGTTTAGCCTGGTTAATGTGCAATCACAACTTTCTCTGTTCCTTCTCCCATATTGTATCCCCCTGAATGGAATAAAAGCAGAAGAACCTGAACAAAATAAAGGAAAAAGCTGATGAAATAAGGATAATAAGGAGTGAACTCAAAGTTTTCTCAAACTGTGATTCCCAGCATGGCTTTTGGTGCTAATTTGTTTAAGACATCTTTGGTCTTTTTAAAACCGTGATGTTGTTAGTAAAGCAAGAGCTGATAGCTGACACAGAACAATAAAACCAAGACAAACAAACAGTAAAATCTCAACTGTCTGTGGGCATTTAACATAGGAGCACACAGGTCAGAAACCCCAAGGATAATATAGAACAGAACAATTGATTTTTGTAATGAAGAGCTTCAAGTCATTAAGAAAATGTTAAATCATGTTGGCCATAGTTTTTTGCTATGATACCAAAACATGCTATGTATTTAAGAGCATTTTAATCAAAATATATATGTAGTAAAAATGGGAGTATAAATAGTGCCTGTGTTATCTGGAAAGTTTACTTAGGGAAGAAACTTCATTCCACCAAATAAATTGGATAAATGAGCTGCTATTATATGTTGTAATAAGCCATATTCCACTGAAGTAGCTTTATTTCATAATATTGTTACATTTCTTTTTCTGCAGTGAAGTTTTAGAAATTTATAGGTCAAATTCCTATAACGTTAACACGTGAGTTAACACAATAGATAACAAAAAAAACGTTTCTCTAAAAAAGCAGCCACAGTTACGGTAGAAGACTAATTGGCAGCCTGTAGGCAATGTAAAGGCTTTTTTTAATGGGGAGTTCCCAGGTGGAGGGAGCTACCTCTTAGAAGAGCAGCAGATCTCAACAAAGGATTTCTTTTTTTCCTGAGAAGGAGGTGAAGATGTGAAGCAAGGAAGGTCATAAAGTACATGGTCATGAGTTAAAGATAAAAGAATATCATGGAATGTTTTTGGCAGTGCAGGGACATGAATGAAAATATGAGATGATTAAATTATGTAGAGATGTGTGAATAAGCATGTATGTTTTATTGTTTAGAAAAGACTGGGGTCATGGTGCAATCATTTGCACAAACTCCAGACCAACTCTTTTGATAACAAACCACTACTGTAATGTCTGTGTAGAACAAAATCTCACCAAGCACTAGCAGTAAAATACCTTTTATTATTATCTGTTGAAACCAAACAGTACCATTAAAAAAAAAAAATGTAACCCAAAATAATACTAGACAGTCTCTGGAAGTAGTAATAGAATTTGAGAGCTGAGAAATTAAAAAAACCTATAAAAAAGAGTGAACAGTCAACAATATACAGTAAGCTGAATTCCCAGACAACAGCATATTCAGACAGTGTTCTAAGAAGTGACACTAAGTTCTCTACAAAGGTGGGATAGCGTGGAAATCAAACACAAACTCAGAAGATCATTGAAAACAGAGAAATAAAGGCATTGAGCATAATGACAGGAGAGATTCTGAATAAACTGGGATCCTGATGAACATCTTTTTCAGTTATCGATTTTTCATTTTTATAAGAAAGATGATCTAATGGATACAAATTTTCTTTAATTCTAATTACTACTTGAGCTACCTTTGGCATTCCTCATGAAGTGTTATCAACCTAAGATTGAAGAGGCTAACATGCTTACATGAAACAACACAAAAATTAGTGTAGTATCCATGTTAAATCAATAGATCAGAGAGGCAGAATGTCAATTATTCGATCCAACTGGATCCCTTAATTCTGAGTGCAAAAATAATCGTGGGAGAGTCTGTGATATGTAGATATCTGTATCTATATCTGCATATGGCTATAGATAGATTTTGTTCATTTGTCTGTTGGAACTATAAGCACAGGAACAAAATCTGTGAAAATGAATCAATGAAGATTTTGTAAATGGGACTGTATAAATAAAAAATTAAAAATCTCTGGTTTCAATTCAATGGAGATTTTTTTCCTTTCACAACTAATAGCTCAAATGTTACAAACAAAAGCAGGACACAGATTTGGTTCTGCTCCTGCCTGTTGGTGCCCCATTCTGCCACCCACTGCTATTCCTAGAATTAATGAAATATCAAAACCAGGCTAGTGGAAGTGCTGCTAATTTGGTGTGTAATGAAACAAAAGAATCTAAAATGCATATCAGTCTACTTTTATACGAAGAGAAGACGATTAAAAAAAGAACAAATTATACTTCGTATCATGGGATATGAAACAATTACAGGAGGAGGAAGGTGGAGGATGTAAGACTCAATGGACCCTTTAATGAATAGTAGCAAAATATCCACCCAAACAAATGACATTCTTCATACCTTAAGGATAGAAAATAACCAGCTTTCATTCAAACTTTTATGAAAGGATCTTTATAGAATTTCCCCCGACTGACTTAATATCAACTTTTGGAATTAATCGGCTTTCATCAGGGGATGAGGACATGCATCACAACAGCTTTTATATTTTTCCAATTGTCACTTCATCTGGGATTGAGTTCATCCTAGGGAGTTTCCACATTCATCTGACATCAATTATGCCAGCTCCTGCTGATACTCAATTCATGTCATAATAATTAACTTGTATCTATTATAACCACGTTTCATAATTAACATTTTATTTTTCAAATTTTTTTCTCAAGCACATATTTTAAGATATAGCAATCTTAATACCTTTGAAATGTTCTTCTATTTTCATCGTTCATAGCCATAGTAAGACCGACTCTCTCTTTCAAATTTAAATGGTCATGCACATTAGCTCTTTGTTCGTATTTTTAGTATTAATGATGAGGAAAATAGTAGTGGAAACTGAATTTCCTCAAAGTGGACCAAGTTGCCTTAAACCTAAAAAATCAAATAATTATTTAAAAATTCTATTACTACCCCATATTTTCTATGGAAAAAATGTAAATCTTGCACCATAATCTCTTTATCCTCTTCAGTTTGGAAGAATTTCAAAGATTGATGTTTGGTCAATAAATAATTCATAACAAGGTCATGCAAACCAAATAGAAAAAGAACTTTGTAGCACTTTTAAGGTACATATTTACCACAACAATGGCATGGAACTAGTTTGACACAAAATTTGAGAAATTCAGAATTTGAATCAGATTCTACAACCTTTGGAAGAAGGAAATTATATATCTAAAACATTGAACAAGCTTATAACATTCACAAAATTCTCTCATCAATTTCATCAGTCTTCTGAGATACAAAATAAAAATTTAAGCAAGGTATTGAAAAGGATAAGGCTCCTTCTGCTGTGATTTGGGTGGATGATTGGCAGTAAACTTAATAATTGCCCATGAGCTGAAAACTTGAAAGAGTTTTCCATTACATATGGATAACTTTATTTGATCTAAGGATAACTGAAAACTGCAAATGGACCTTTATGAACAAAAGTTGTAACCTGAAGGAAGAATGTTCTATGTATTCTAAACGTGTTTTTTTTTTTTTTTTTTTTTTTTACAATATCCACTGGAGTCACAGACACGCTAAAATGGCTATTCTCTGTGAAAGACTAAGGTTGGTTTCTTCTCTTACCTGTTTTAAGATATATAATTAGGTTAATACATTTTTATAAGCCAAATAATATATTTAATTACCCCAGTTCTAAAATACCTCAATTATACTTTTTATATATTAAGAAGCTGCTTTATCAAAAGATAAACTTCTTGTATTTTGTAGTCAATACTCCTTATAAAAGTATAGAGAAAATTGTAGAAGCAATTGAAATATTTTGGGAAACATCCCCAAAAACTGTAATGAGGCTTCTCAGAGACCAGACAAATAACATATTAATTCTGATATTTTATATTTATGTACCATTTTACCTTTTAGAAGTATTTTTGGTTGTATTATCTCATAGAAATATAGGATATACTATAACATAGAAATTTTAAAAATAGGAGTTAGAATAAGGAAAATGATTGTCTAAAATTTCATATCTACAACATAGTAAGTCAGAGTCTCAAATCCAGGCCATCCCACTCTAAGCCTATGCCATCATGATTATTTTGAGGGTGTAGAATATAAACACATATTGCCCAATGACAAATGGTATGGGAACAAAAACCGTGACGAGTTCAGGAGTACCTTAGTTTACAGTTCTCAATTGCTGGAAAGAATTCATTCTGGTTAGTTTCTTGAATATCTGACTAAAATATTAGAATCACTCTATTCTTCTTTGTTACAACCCCCTTTCTGTGTTGCTGTTTCTACTGATTCTTTGTTCTCATCTACCAGGGATTCTCAGAAGTCCAGTAGGTGGAATGAGGGGAACCCACCAAACTTTTAGTTTCATCCTTTTCTCCAAGTAGATGAAACACCCCTAGTAATCACTAGGGGTGTTCCCAGAGCTAAACCAATCACTTAGACAATGTCAAACTATGAAACCCACAGTGAAGATATGACACTGGTATGTCTGAGTCTGCTCCAGTTGAAAATCACGCCTTGAAAATGCAACCCGAGACTCCAGGCACCTAATGACACCAATTGGTATTCACACAGAAGTACAGATTGTTACATATGCTTACTGCAAGTTTTGCTTCGGGGAAAAATGGAGAACCATTTAAGTGACTCCTTCTGTGCATTGAACTGTCAACTTACAGAAATGCCATACTAATCTTAGGGAAACTCTCTGCAAAGCTCAGTTGAGTGGTGAGTGAATGTAAATGTCCCGACTTATTAAATATCTACTTCATCAAACCTGGCAATCAGGGGGCGATTGATTTTGCACTCAGCTCACCCACACTCTTATTTATTATATATTATTTTAGAGGGCCTTGATCCTCTCCTCTATATGTAAAATATTTTTCTCCTTCTTAGATATATAATAAAATACACTATTTTAGACACAGATTTGCCATGAGTAGTAGAATTTCTGCTGCACAAATCATCTTTTTAAAAAGATATCTGAATTATCATACTTAGTCGTATGTAATATATTAGATTTATATTTATTTTATATTTTAAAGCTCTACCTCCAATAAGCTTTACACAGCAGAAACTAGACACAGTGAGAAGTGGAGCAGCAATCAAAAGATAGTTTCTACAGTTGTAAAAGCAACCCTAACCACTGACCCACGATCTTCAACCATAAAAGTGAGAAACAAAACAGAGGTTCAATAGCATTTGTAGAAACTGTAAAATAAAGCCAAAAAAAAAAAAAAATAACAGAAACAACATTTAACCCTGCTCTTGATAACATATTTGTAAAACCTGATTTATAAAAAAAAAAATGTTTTAAGAAAGTCTACACTTTAAATTTTGGAAACGTGACATTTTTCCCTCTACCTGAAAAATGAATGGGGGTGGAGGGTGTGGGGGGAGAAAGAAAGAATGCATTTGCCAGGTGGGTTTTCCAAGTCCTGATTATTAAACAGTAATTTTCATCAGATTTTAAATGCACCCATCAATAGCAAGATTGTAGAAGAATGATACAGCTAAATCACTGCTGATAGACAATTAGTTGAGTCTGCTGTCTCAAGCCAAGATTGGCAGCGTCTGCTGCTCTCATAATCAAATTCCTCAGCATTCAATATAGCAGGACTGAGTTTCCTAGTTAATGCTATAAAGCAACACTGAATAAATACAAATGGCTTAATCTTCTTTTGCAGTCATATCCTCCCACACTGGTGCATGTAATTAGAAAAATACTACATCTCATGTCCTGAATAGTGAATACAGCAGATTGTTAATCATTATATTTACATGGCTTATATAAAAAGTATTTAAATTCATGAGTACCATAAGATTTCTTTTAAAGAATATTAATACATATACAATACCTAAATGTGTATTGTCCTTTCTACAGAGATGACAATAAGCTACAGCTTATTGATGTGTTTATAGTACTTCCTTTAAAAATCGTTGCATAACAAAAATTCAGGTGCCCCAAATATTGACAAAACAAAATATTGAAGAAAAAAGTGTATATATATTTCTGTTTATATCTATATCCATCTCTATATATAAATATAACACAAACACATATATACATAAAACAAATTTGATGGAGTTTGCAAATTCCAAGGAAAAGACATATTCACACATACATGAAAATATAATCCCACATTCAAATAAAAATATGACACATTAAAATATACCATAAATGTATTTCTAGTGAAGCCTATTTTATAAAATGTATTGTGTACTACATTTTATCTGTATTTTACACCAATGTAATATTGATTTCCTACAAAAACACATTAAATGAGAGATTTATGAGAAGGGTAGCAAATCTCTTTTGGCCAATAAACCGTAACTCTTTTGTGTCTGCTTTATGAACAGGAGCAAAAATGGTAATGCTTCACATATTTCAATAATTTATCCAAAATTTACAAATGTTTGTCATTTAAAAATAATTAAGAGAATAAGAATAATAATGGGTGATTAATAAGGAATTAATAAGTATTTGTTTAACTCTCAAACACCCTTATAAACAACAAAAATATATATGTGTATTTATACACATCTAAGTACATACATAAAGGCATGGGTATTTGCACTTTCAAAGATGAGTTTACAAATAATAAATAAAGGAGGAAATTAATAGGCAAAGATGTGGCTTTTGAAATAAAATAGGTTTTTGAGACATAGCAAGCAACAGCGATTACTTAAAAAATACAAAACAGAGCAGCTTGAATCTGATTGAAGTGGTTACACACTGTGCGAGCAAAAGGATGCAAGAGTCTCGAAGCAGTCTAGGCCGAGTACAGGCAAAGCACGAATGAGCAACACAGAGAAACTGCTCTCTTTTTATCTCTATAACCTCCACCCTCCCTTTTACCTTCCAAAGTTGTAACCCTGAACTTGGGACAAAAATCAGGTGATTTCTGTTGAAGCTGTCCTTCCTTCCCCTAATCTATTCTTTCACATAATTAACTGCCTGACTTACTTGTCCTCTGATTTTATCTGAGGAGCTGGCAAATTTCACTAATTCCTGCGGTTACCACATATCAATGTTAAAGATGTATTTAATTCCCAAGATGAAAAGCAAACACTCAGAGTATGCATAAGAAAGATGGAAATACTGAAAAGTTAATAACACTTGCCACTCTTGTAGCACCTTTCAGTCAATGATTTCGAAGCCCTTACAAAGCAAAGCCTTATCATTCTCATTTTGCTGAAACTGAAATGCAGAAAGGTTAAGTGATTTGTTTATTTATTTATTTGTGATTTATTTATTCTGCCCTAACAAGTCAGTAATGAGCTGGGAATAGGAGACAAAATGTCTGATGCCTTATTCTCTTTCAGACCACTCACCTTGCACATGGTGGAAGCTGATGACATTTACTTTTGTAAGTCAGGAATCATCATTATTAAATTGACATGACTACACTATGCTTAGAAATAGTCACAAAAGTCAAGGGCCATCGCTTTGGAGCTCAGAGTTCAGAGCAAAGTTACTTTGAACAATTATAACTTAAAGAAATAGGGAGTTAACTGAGACATTTCTTCAGTGAGACCCTGGTGTGATGTCACAAATCCTGCTAACATTTATTGTACACCATGTGACAGGTGCTGTCCTCAGTGCACTGAGTTCATAAAATCAATTAAGCCATATAATATACTTAGCTGTAGCTACTGCTGTTATTGAATTTTCCAAAAAAGAAAATGAAGGAATAGAAAAGTATTTTGCCCAAATCACAAATTGAGTATAACTGGTAGGGCCAGAGATGCACAATGCATGGCATCTGACTTCAGAGCCTAATGATCTCTACTAAGCAACACTGCCTCTCTTTTGCATCCCTGCAGACCATGCCAAAAAATTAACAGCAAAAAGAGCGTTTAGTACAAATTAATAAAATGAAGTGCTAATGTAACTTTGGATCTGCTCATAATCTACTGAACAATATTATTTCTAATTGTGAATATAACTTCATACCAATTTTTTTTAAAAGTAAAATCCAAAGTTTCAATGCTTATGGGAGAAACAAAGATAAAAAGGATTTTTTAAAAGTCTAGTTTGAACTTCTAATTTATTGCAACACGGCTGTATCCTTTTTGCTTTGGGAACGGATGGTATAGGGAATATTTTGAAAGGAGTGTTCAACATGAATCCACATTTTGACTACAAAAGTGACTAAAAAGGTTATTAAAGTTATTTCACTCTTTCATTTTCAAAACAATTTTATTAGATACTATCCAAGTGTCAGATGTATAAGGAGGATCTACAAAATATAAGCTTAAATTAATAATATTTATTGGAAGCTAAATATTAAAATTTTAAATAATGTACTATGTGGTGTGGTGAAAAGAATACTGACCTAATCAGCCAGACCTGGATTCAATGTCTGTCCCACCCAGAGACTAGTGTGACCTTGGGTAAGTTATATAAACTTACTGACCTCTAATTTTCGTAGTTCTAGAATAATGATTTTCCTGCTATGCAAGGCTGTTGGGAGAATTAAATAGACCATCAACTCTGTGAAGAAATGACTCAAATCTTTTTGTTCACCACTTCCCAATGTTCCCCCTAGCATAATCTTTGGTTTATTGTAGATGCTAAATACATATTTGTTGAATGAATGAGGATACTTACAGTTCTAACATATCTGGCATGTTAGATGCTCAATACATGTTACAATTTTTTAACTTTTAAAAATTATTAATGTTATTATTGTTAATAATGTATATTCAACAACTGCTAGGGATCTGAGAATGACAATACTTGGAAGCTGACAAGTTAGTTTGCCACAGTTTCATGAATCTGAGTGGAAGACACGAGACTCCTGGATCAAAGACAAAGTAGTTTATTACTCGCAGCAATAACCACAATCAGGGATTCACAATTTTTGCACCGAGTCCCAATTCCCTCAGGACAACAAGATGAGCGCCAAATAATACCTGCACAATCCATGGGTGATATCATAGGAGAATGGTCAGTAAGCATGCTTGCCTTTCACTCCAGTGATAGGCAGTATCTCTATCCTTAAGGCTGAAAGCAAATCTGCTCTTTACTTTGATGTGCAGAAACATGGGAGACCCATAGAGAATTGTTGCCCAACAGTAAAAAAGCACACAGTATATTGAAATGTGATCAGAATGTGGTTTTCAATTATAAAACAACAGTCTAGGATATAACAAAGTCATCTTATTTTTAAAGAGCTTTTAATGGTATATTTAATTTGTTAGATGCCTTGCTGTCTAGATTATATTTTTTTCTTTAAATTTTACCATTTTGTGAGAATATAAACATTGGTTCAGGAGTCAGAACTATGGCTTCTTTGAACACTATTCCATTCTGAACAAGGGCTTATGAAAGAACTTTTATCTATCAAAAACAGAAATAATGAACTCGAAGCTATTATTATAGGATTCTATGCAGACAAACTGAGCAGCCATATATTTGCATATTGGAAATATACAGTCATGGAACATCCCAGGAAGCAACTCTAACAGTGATAAACTTGCAGTATTCTCTGCCAACAGCTTTCTCAGATTATTTTCCTATTTTTCTACACTTGCCGCTGCTAACCCTTGGAAGGAGTGGTTTACAATTATTGCATTCACTTCTTCAATACTCACTCATTCAGTTCTTAATCCATTAATGTCAGGCTTTAGTACTAATGGCTCAATAAAACTGTTAAATATCAACAGTAAACTTTAAATAATCAAATTCCATGACTTTTCTAAAGTCTTCTCCTACTTGTACTTTTGGTATCAGCCTGTCCTTTTTGAAAGTCTCTGCCTTTTGAATTCTATGCCTAGTTCTATTCCCATCTCTCTGAAAGACAGCACTTCAAATTTCTCTTACCTGGTTCTGTTTCACATCCCATCTGTTAAATGTTAGTCTTTTTTGGGTCCTTCATCCTTTTCTCTCTTCAGGCTCCTTCTCTCAGTGACCCCATGGTTTTCAAGCCTTAGTTCTATAAAGATGGCATTGAAAAGTAAATCTCCATTTCTAAACTCTCTCCTCATTCAGTCTCCTATTTTCAGACATCTGCCAGACGCCTCCACCTAATGCCCTAAGCATATCTCAGACTCAGTGTGTCTATCACTTAACTTCTTCACTTATCCCGCCAAATCAGTTCCTGCCCATAGCTACTCAATCTCTTCTAAGCACACTGTTGTCATGGAGTACAGTGCCATGGCTTGTCCCCTGGCATCGTGGCTGAATGGTAATACCTCTCTTTCATCATATTACCACCACCCTGGTTTAGAGCCCTATAATCAACCCCTTAGCAAATCTACCCCTTGGCAAATGCAACAGCATCCCTACAGCTTTACCCGCTTGTAGGCTATACTTTTCCCTGCATCCTGTTTCTGTTTTTTACTTCTGGGAGAAGAGGCTGTTAGTTACTCCTTGTTGCCTACTAGACAAATCCATGCCCTTTAGTCTGGTGTCAAGTCTCTTTACAACCTGGCCTTTTCCTGCTTTCATTCAACAGATATTTAATGGACTAGGAATAATATAGAATATTCATAATCAGACACGGTACCAACTTGGAGTGGGTACCTCAGGAGGAGGAATGAACTGACATTAATCAGTTAATGTATTATTATAAACCATGAGAAGTGATACTACAGAAAATCATAGTTCCACCTTTATCTGCTGCTGCTGTCCTCCATATATCTGATGTTCTTACCAAGTTGGATTGTTTGATGATGGATCAAACTTTTGTTTCCTTTTCCTTTTCAAAATGTAGTAGTTACGTATTGTGTCTTATCTGAACTTCCTTCTTCCTCCTGCTTCTCACTATCTTTTGAAATCTTTTCTATTCTATGAGGCCCAGCTCTTAAATGTCATTGCTCCTAGAGTCTGTCTTTGATCACCTTAGCCACTCTCAAACCAATTAGAGCTCTTTGTATGATGTTTATGAGATTCGCACTTACCATATTATTCTGTAGTGTGTGTGCATGTGGCACCTGCCTCTTCTATATTGGGAAAAAGCTGAGTGGGGGGCACCATGTTTTAATATTTGTATGTAATCCCTATATGCCAAAAATATTAGCCGTTCATAGTAGACCTTCACTATTTGTTGAATGAGTCAGTGAATTAATACAGTACTCCTAATATCCAGGGTGTTTCCTCTGGCTAGAAAAACAGTACACGGCTGATGTGATGGGAGACTGACCCTCTGCTGGCAAAGAAGTTAACAAGGCATTATGATAGGCAGCAGTTTCATCTGTAAAACCCCCACCTGGAACCCAAATCTCCCACAGAGCAGTTAGGAAGGAGGTCGATTTCCCAATGGATTGGGGGAAATGAAATCTACCTACAAAATTCACTAGAGCAGGGGTGCCCAGAGCATAATATTGTCACCTCCTTGGGAACACAGTATTTCTAGTAAGAGTATCATCAGAAATCAATCACTCAACATTCTGTTCTTGCCATATCATTTTAGGAAACGCTATTTGCAGAAACAGTAAAATAGACAAAGCTTTGCTACGTCTCAAGACACTCCTCTCCTAAACCAGAGGCCTCTAATTTTCTAAGCTCATTAAACCACTCTCTAATTTTATGCCTAAAACATGCTGCTATATATATGGTTTAAAACAATAATAAGATTTAGCATATTATATCTTCAAGGCTCTTTGCACACATCAAGTAATTATCCACATAACACCCCTGCGATGATGGTGTTATTATTCCCATTTTATAGATAAGGATATTGAGACACTAGAGATCTAATAATTTGCCTAAGGCAATATAATAGACCAGCTGCAAAAACTAAATTAAAATAGAATGTTCTGACTCTTTGTCCTGATTTCAGACTGCAAAATTATGCTGGATATCAGGCTTTTCTCTATATGCGTACTTTATAATATCTACACGGGCATGCATTGAATTACATATGGGTCTTACAAAATAAGCATCACTATTACTTAACAGTAATAGATACACTTCCACATATGCTGCTTTCTGCATGTGAGAGAAGAGAAATAAACATTATCCTGGTATGCTTAGGAATTATATATCAATTATATAATTATATCTAATGATCTATTCCTCTTAAAGATATAACATTCCACACTGTTAGCAATTTTAGTATTCTCACAATGAGATGATTAGAAACAAAATGGCTGGTTTGAAAAATATTTCCAACTACATTCATTTTGTGCTGTAATGCCTCACCAAAATGGGAGGACATGATAATCCTGTACCTCATGCAAAATCAATTACATTTTAGTTCAAGATTCTCAGTGACTGAAACAGAGTATTATTTTATGTCCTGAACACTGTTGTTTCAGTTACTAAGGAAACCAGTAGCAAAAACTAAGTTTACAGTGATGCATTCTCAAGAAACTGACTACAATGTCAGTCTCTGGGGTATCATTACAAAGTGCTATTTGCATTTAAATTTCTTATAACCCTTAAGCAACTGATTTGTTTGTTTATAAGCATGAGGATGCATTTTTTTTAGCTCTGGAAATTTTTTTTAAAAGATTCAACCAATACATTGATATTTAACCATTTAGAGAGCTACCCATTAAGCATACGTACGATGTCCCTTCCTGAATTATTATGTGGGGATTGCACTTCTGTGGGTTTCCAATGAGACCTCCTTTAAAGCCTCTGCACATAATGTGCTCCTCACTAATGAAAGCCGCACATTCTGTTTCACACATGGTAACAAATAGGCAAAGTCATGTTGACTTACACTGTTGCGTGCCACAAATAACAAGATTCTACAGGAATCAATACATCTATTTTGCACACAAGGTTTCTGGACTCTAGGGCTATTCAAGACAGACTCCAAGTTCCTTGGGGAAGGCAAGGAAAACCCTAGATTTTTCTTGACAGACACTTGCCTCTTTTGTCAAAAAGAAACAACAAATACTCTGATGAGTTACTGATGCTTTTATAGTGGAAAACTCTCCTGACAAACTACTCTACTGACCAGAAATGACAAGGCCTTGACATGCTGCCTTTGCCTACAGAATATATAGAACTGCTGCAAAAGCTGATCGGACTCAATATGGCCACAGAGAGAGGGAGAGGGACGGAGACAGAGCAGCATCAAAAGACACTGACTCTGGGCTGTTTTCCCTTAGTGAAATCAAAAATCTATTCATTCTCCCACCAGAATTATTTCCCAGCATTGTTCTTTGTCTTAAGGTTTTGCAGTTAAAACCTTGTAATTATTTTTGCATAAAAAACTTCTTGGGCTTCAAATTTATTCTATATTTAGTGAAATAAAACCACACAAACAGTGTAAAATGAGCCTTTGCTAAACAAATCACTTTTGTGACTAAGCAATTGCACACACTCACGCCAAGGAACACACAAACAAAATAGAAGAGGCAAGATGCCTATTTGAAACTGCAGACAAGCAATTGCAAATACAGCACTCCACAGTAAAACAAAATTAAGTAACATTCTAACTTTAGAAAGTGTGGCACTGATTTAGATCAGATGTTTTTTGATAGAAAATTATTTCAGCAAAGTAATTGTAAGCCAGTCTTTTGCACTGCTCATTTCCTTCTTCCCTCCGATTTCACTCCATATCAGTATCCATGGTAAATATATTGCTCTTGAATACTAAGAAATTATGAAAGCAAGGAACAGAGATCAGGCATTCCTGGGTATCTGGGAAACCAGCACACTGGAGGCTAATTTTGTGTAAGATTTCTTTTACTTCCCATCAATATGCCATAAGCCTGACCTACAGGATCCCCTTCAATTGATGCAAGAAAGTAATTAAGTCTCCAGGCTCATCACAACCTGTGCAATCTCATGTGCAAAGATTGAGCTTTGAGTCAAACAGCTTTTAGTTTTATGACAAAGAATCTTGTAATGTAGGGTTAACAATTAAAGCCAGGCAGTATGTTTCTCTCGTGGGGCTTGGTGCTCACTCAAGTGCTACGATCACCAAACTCATTTGAAAGGAATTGAGTTTAAACTCAGATTTTTCTTTTTTGCTTTTATTTTCTTATCCTTTTTTTTTTTTAGGTTGGCCTTTCCTTGCTCTGCATGCTTTGTCATCTAGCTTTCCTTGTGGTCCTTTCTTTCTTGTTACTCTTGGTCTCCACCCTTAGGAAATGTTAGAGTTGTTTCCTCTTTGGTGTGAGTCACATAACAAAAATCAAATCCTCAGCCATTGTGTGGGTCGAAAACAAAATGTATCATTGACAGGCTTAAGGAGAACTCCTGAGTGTCTGTAAGGTATCAGTTCTGCTGAGTCCCAGCCAGAGAGTCAACACGTACCTACTCACTGATACCATGGGTCTATTTAGTGCATTTTCTCATTGGCTTTCCTCCTTGCTTAATCAAGTGGAAGACGCAGCTACCTCATTACAAACAGAACAGAATGAAGGCTTACCTTGCTTTCTCCCTTTTAATAGGGGTTGACCTTTTTTATCTCCATGCTAGACATCTGCTTGCTTTCTACAATGGCTCCAAATCATAATAGTCCAGTGTGTATTTTTAAACGTATGTTTTAAAATACATGCCATTTGTTTGGGGACTAATAATATGGGCCACATGTTATTAATATAAAGATTGATTTAATCATTAGCTCTAAGAATGTATGATACACCTCCAAAACCCCCACCCCCGTGACGCCAAACACACACACAAAAATGAAAAAGGAAAAAAAAAAAGCGAACGTAAGCAGACAGGCTCCTTCAGGAGCACATGATCGGTGGCCTTCTGGCATATTCAAGTCCATATGAGACTGAAGACCATAACAGTTTACACAGGCAGACAGGTACATTTTTAAAAACTGACATCTGGGGCAATGGTTGTTTTGCTTTTTTGAAAAGGAGACATTTAAGATCTAAAAGAATACATACATCCTCTCAAAATTAGCATCATTAAGGCTTCCTTCTAATTGATTCTTTTAAAAAATTGTCGTATTTTCACTGCTTCAGAATAGAACTACAACAGCTGAGAAGGAAAAGGTGGCAAATACAGTTCAGAATGTGACTAAAAATGTGTCATCCTTCTGCAAGCACTTAATTGTTGAACACAGCATCCTGAATGAAATGAAGTATAGCCGTGCATGTGGTGCACAGTGCACAGACTCAAACCCATGGTACACAGTGCACAGTCTCAAGCCAAGAACATTACTGAATATTCTTTAACCTGTGTTGGAATTTAGCGGTAGTATTTTCTTGTTTTCTACAAATCTGCTACTTTTTTGCTGGCACTTACTTTGGACAAGGACAGAGGACAGGACTGCTTTGAAGAAGAGACAACTGTAAACTAAACGTGAAATTTTTCAAAACGATTGCCCTGGCATTTTACCCTTTGCGTCGCGGTCAGAATTCACTGATTTGCATATATAACTGCAGGAGTTAAAGGTGCAAGTACAATAATCACAGCACAACTCAAGATGCAGATGGGAGAACCAGCAGTTGCCCTCTACTTGAGTTCTTCCCTTGAGTAATGGAAAGGGTCCCAGCTTCTCATCTGTTTTCCTCAAGTTGTTTCACCTTAACTCTGTTTCAAAGTCATAATAAAAAATCTTCTATCTTAACCTTGGCATGAGGTCAGGAGAAAAGATTTTAGAGAGCGCACTTACAGGTTTTTATCCTGCAGTCTCAGGGGACTGTACATTCTCCAGCCAGCTGTACCTTTTGAAGTTTCAAAGAGATGCTATACTCTTTCTAGTTACAATTTCCTTTTTTTCTTTTTTTAAGAATTTAAGCTGATTAGTTAGCAACTTTTTTTAAAACTATTTCATTTGATGTAAGTGGTAAGCTATATTGCCTCTTGTCAGCTCTTCTCTTCACAATGACAAGTTTGTCTTTCCCACAAATCTACCTCTGATAGCCTCAGTGTTGGTATATTTGTATTTCTAGTAAAGTTGAATATGGAGATAGCCAGAAAGAACTTGTGTATGTAAATCAACTTATTCCTATTTAAAATAAATGTATCAGAGAGGAGACAATGTGTTTTCATTTTTAGATATAAAGAAGTTACATCCAGATAATTCTGTGTTTGAAGGGAGATATTATTTGAGGCAAGAAACATATACTACCATAAAACACATTTGGCCGTATTTTAAATATGAGTGTGTTGCATAAATCCTAATGTTTATATTGTTTTTAACATACTTGAGGTGTGAGAAAAAAAGAAAGTTATGCTGTCCGCCTAATAATTAAATCTGACCACCATAGGATTGTTTTCCACTTCCCCACATTCAAGAAAAATGCAGGTTTCTCAGCTACAACTGAATGTAAGTGTCAGGTAAAAAGACTGAAGTGAGGGTGTTGCCTCTTCACAGTCTCAGTCCCTCCTCACAGTCCCACCCAATTTCATCCTGACATAACACAAGACAAGAGCTTGCCCTCTGCAATGAGAGTGATGACTAGTGGCTGAGCATTTGTATGACCTGAAAACATAACTGAATGGGGAAAAAATTGAAAATTAACTTTCAGTGGCTAAGAAGGGGAAACTTAGTAGCCTGAAAATCTATTTGTCTACAGTACTAAAAGTAGAATGTAACCAAATAAAAATATATACAAGTCAATATGTATTTTCCTTACTTAATTTAAATACCACAAAAAAACAAAATAGCAGAACCATGAGAGTCCTCAGAATAACAGAAAAGAAGGTTCCCATAAACAATTATGGTTTCAGATATGATATTGGGTGATTGTTCAAAAAGACTAAGGAAGTTCCATAGGAATTGTGCCAACCAAAAACATGAAACACACACACACACTCTCTCTCTCTCTCTCTTTAAATGTACCCTTTGGTTTATGGGACAAAACCTTGTGGTCCTCTGCTAGATGCGTAAAAATGCAACTGAGAGAAATAGGGAAAGGAGGAAGATTTCAATGTTCTTCATTTACCTCTCTGTAGGACATCCTCAGGTTATTCCTTAAGACATAAATTTTGGGCAAAACTTAAGGTTAACCTCCTAGCCAGGAGCTAGTAAATGCTGCCAAGTTCTAAGAGAGAACCAGCTAGAACTCCTGTTGCTGGCATAATTGGGCAGCAGGCAAATTGAGTTGAGCCCACACAAGCCTGTGCCATCCACATCACCTTGTCCTGTCTGCACATTTGAAAATGGAGCAAATTATATTCTGGGAATATAACATTGTGATTTTCTCAGGGAAGTGGGTACTTTATTTTGAGTTAAAATAATACCTCCCACATCTCCTGCTAAAACACACACACACACACACACACACACACACACACACACGTCTCCTTCCTATAACTTCCTAAAATGTATCCAGGCCCTGATTAACGAACTTTATTCATTTTATTTTAGGTAGTTGGGAATGTGTCTCTCCCTTAGTAAAGGCAGACCCTTTACAAACTGTGAGGTTGTGATAGAGCGAGTGATTTAGAGCACAGGTCACTGATGGTACCCTGGTACACTTTCTAGTGTGTTACCTTGGGTAGGTAATTCAACCTCTTTGCATTTCAGTTAATTCATCTGTGTAATGGAATATTAGTAGTATCTTGGGAGGTTTCTTTGTGAATTAAATAAAATAATGCAAGTAAAAGTCATAGGATATAATAAACAATTTGAATTGTTAATGTTTGTATTGCTAGTTTCTAGCAGAGTAATTTTTCCATAATAAGTATTGTTCAATCAAAAGCAAGTGATTTTTAAATATCTAGTTTGTTTTGACTTACTTATTTCACATTTTAAAATGTTCTACTAGCTATAGATAAATAAAAAGTGAGATATATAATATATAGCTAGATAATAAATAATATTTTTAACTAATAACGAAAAGTCTTACTAGGGAAATTTAAGAGTCTTGAATGAGGATTTGCCATAACTTTTCATTAGAATAGTGAACTTAACTGAAATAAAAAGTTACTTTGTTAATGATTTATCATACTGGGAAGTGAATATCACGCTATCATAAAATTAAGGGAAACTTTTAAAACATACAACAGAAGAGATAAATGTCTCATCTTTTGACATTGAATGTAATTGGTATAGAGCTCTACATTTTGGACCAATTTGAGATAAATTTGGCAACACTGTAATGTCATTTTATTTGGTGAATAAATAAGAAGCTAAAAGTACTGCTAATATATTGAATACCTTACACTGGGATTTAAGGTGATGACACCCTTTCTAAAAGATTACCTGGAACAAAAAAAAAAAAAAAGGAGCAAATAGCTTCATAGAATATGATAATTTAAAAAAGAATTTAGAGATTCTAATTTTAATCTTTGAATGTTAAAGAAAACTTATGTCCAGGGAGGTGAAGGCTTTGCCTTAGTATTCAGCAAATTAGGAACAAAGCCAGGATTAGAACCTAGATCTTCTCAGATTTCTGACTATCAACTTCAGGAAAATAAAAAAAAATAGTTTTAAATGTAATTTCTGTCACTTAAAAATTATTCAAGTTGAAATAGTTTTAGGGGTAGAAATGTTACATAATAGAAAACACTAAAATTACTCAGCAAATGTTTACAAGGATCTTTATTCCAATAGCTATTTTTATTTGCTTGTCTTACATTTGTACCAGAAAATTTGTGTGTGTACTTAATTTTATCAATATTTAGATATAATTTCATTATCTATATTATTGAAAAACAAAGTTTCAGTGTATTGTATGTTTATTGTTTTTAATTTAATTTTTATTTAAACATATCTCCATTTTTTATTCGAGTTTTTGTATTAAAATAAAATTTCAGGTTTTTATGAGAATAGTTGGCACACATTAACCTTGTTTTTTTAAAACCTTGTTTCATAAAATAAAGCAAATAAAAAATGGCACATCCATGGCACTTCTTATTAATAGTGGCACTTAGAATTATAAGAATTTTGAAATCACAATAAACAGAATTTAAATCATGTTTATGAAGAAAAACAAGGTAATTCACAGATAGTGATGGGATAATAAAACCACAACTTTCTGAATCATGTCTAGAAGGTAAATTACATTACTTCACAGGTTGTCTTTCTAAAAACCTCTAAGATATACCAGTAGTTAAGCAGATAATAAATACTTCTCTCTTTCTAAGGTGATGTTGAATGCTATTTTCGTAGTTTGTTTTTATTGTTATTTTTTAGTATTTATCACATTTTGCATAGCAACTAAATTCATTTTATATGGACTTCAGAAATTTTAAACCTGAGGCCTAATGATGTAGAAGTCTTATTTGAATTAAATGAGGATATTATCTCTGCCAGAGACAAGCAAAGAATGTCAGATTAGACACTAAATTAATGACAAGACCACAAATATCATCTCTGTTCTTCATGTAGTGTCCCTATGGATGCTGAGATGTGTTAACCATATAGAAGAGATCATGTAATTATTATAACAATAGATAGCAAGAAACTTGGCTTTCATTTGATTCCTCTGCCCAGCTTCTTAGAAAGTGACATCCATCTTATTTCTGTATTACACCAAAGTAAAAATAATATTTATATACATTAAGATTATGTGAAGACTAGGATGCTGTAATGGTGTCTGATATATATATCCACGATATAATCATATACTACCTCCACTCTGAAGACATGGAATATGAATTCGCTTTAGTACCTAGCAAGGAGCCAAAGAGAACCTTACTTCCTATGTCTGAACATTTGACCGAACTTAAGAAACAACACCCCAGCAACCTTGTCATTTCAATTTTTCACACTTTTGTCTGTATGTGTTTTATGTCTCAACAAAGACTTATCTCCCCAACCCACTGCCACAGGATAATTCTCTGTAACAAAGCTCAGTCTCAATCTCCACCCAAATGAAAAAGGGGCAAATCCCCAAAGAGAAAAGTAACGGTCACAGCCATTTCTACGGGTCCCAATCTCACAGACCAAGGAGGGACCGATGACAGTTCATGGCTACCGTAAACCGGCGAATATGCCCCAAGGGGATTGGAGGTTCTGTAAGGGGATTTTGTAGGAAGAATATCTTTCTGAGCCCTCCAACAGAGAGAAGCGTTTTTTACAAGTAAGGAAGCTGTGTTGGCACAACGGACAACAATTTCAAGCTGCGAGGAGATGCAAATGGCCACCATTGTGAGAATTTTGTTGTCTGTCAGACACAGGGCTTCCTAACCATTCTTCTTCCCTCTGTCTTTTGTATAACAATGTTTGGAGGGAGAATGAACTCAACATTGCGCAAACACTTTTGCTTATAAATCACCACAGCATCCAAAATATCAAGGGCCCCCCAAACCTTCAACCTGTCTTCCTTTCCT
This sequence comes from Pongo pygmaeus, assembly GCF_028885625.2. Lineage (NCBI taxonomy): Eukaryota > Metazoa > Chordata > Mammalia > Primates > Hominidae > Pongo > Pongo pygmaeus. Next base: position 147,291,337 of record NC_072373.2, on the reverse strand, counting down.
GGTCAGGGTTAGAATGTAATTAGACAGCCAAGTGAGAAAGAGGAGAGAAAAGGGGTGGTTGGCCAAGATGTGTAGCCATGCTTAAAATTGCACCTGGAACATCATGGCCTATTTCTCCCATATGATTGTTAATAAAATAAAACTTTATTTTATGTAGTGTCTTTATGCCAAAATGCATCCCCAAATACTTGACAGACTTAAATAATGCATTTAATACAACCGTCGTGTGGTGTTATGGTGTCCCAGATCACTAGGAATCTTGAATTAATACATTATAATGATTTCTCCCCAGAGGGAGCTGGAAGTGCCTTGTTGCTGGGCAGATTATGGTAAGGGGATTGGGGTAGCATAATTAAGGGGGGAGGTGCTTAGTAGCTGGCCTTCTTCAGTGATTCTAATTTTCTTTTCTCTATTTGAAAAATCTGTAGGAGACTATTCTGTGGGCAAACTACAAGCCAGAGAATTTTTTTTTTTTCAAGTATAATGAACATCCAGACACTTTCCTGTAAGAAGTGGAGAGATACTGGATGATGATGATAATGATATGCTATGGATGAGAATGCTGACTGTGAGTTAACCTCTTGTAACATCTTTCAGTAAGACAAAGGCTTAGCTTATTCGCCTAAACATCTTCATATAAATGAATAAAACGCTGAGCCCCATGTGGAACTATTTCAGGCAGTTTCTAATACACCTAGCATGTGACCTTCCACACCCCCAAGTCCCTCGTGTATGGCATATTCCAACTAATATAGAGGCTTTTGTCTCTTTCCATATGCTGGGCTGTCGCTCTAACACAAAAGCCACTTTTGAAGTGCAAAAATAAATGTGTTAAAGGGCTTTTAAACTAAACTCACAATGATATAATCATTTAAGGGAGTTGATGTAATCATTACAAGTAATTTGTCCTTGCCAAAGATTGAAAAATGAGTTCTAAAAGGGGAGAGCTAATGCTGAAGCCTGCATCTTGCTTCGCATAGAAGGACAGAAAATGCCTCTTACATATTTTTGCATAAGTTGTTCCACTGCCTAATTGGGCATGAGAGCAGGATAGAATTTATGGCTCAGAGCACTCCTCAGCCACAGGTGTAGAGTGAGATTGGGATTGTCAGCAAGCTCATATTGGTCTGGAACCCAGTTTAAGCATTTCATTTCTAGCAGTTAGACAGATGTCACACATTCTCAGGCAGCAGAATGTGCTCTTCCCTTTGCCACAGAGATTAGCCACAGCCTGTGATGCTGGTACTTTGCTGGAAGGAATAGGACAGGAGCTCCACTGCTGTGTTATTATCTGGGATCTATTATGTTTTTACATTTTTCAAAAATCTTTAAGCTAGATCTTTGACATTCAACTGCCTATAAAGACATGTGCCACCTGATGAGAAGCTTTGATGTGCATTTTGAGGATTAAATAATCTAGATAGAAGGCAATGTGTTTCCAGCCAAGAAGAAAACTATGGAGAAAATTTTGCCTCCTGCAGCTAAGCTCTGTTGGCAGTCAATACCTTTTAGCTCACCCTCTATATTTGATTTCATACATATTTACAGACTATTTTTCCTCTTAGTGCTAATTCTTTTGAGACCAAATTAAGAACAAAGATAGCAGGAACAGGCTTCATCAAATAAAAATGTAAATATGCTGCATCTCATTTGTGCTTGAAGAAACTTTATTTAAATATTTTTTGTCAAGTGGAATAGTCTGGCTATATCATTATCAGCGGCTGGGAAAGTAATAACCTGGCGAGTCAGTGTAAGCCGGGGAGGGGAAAGTGAGCTCATACATTCCGTTCATGTGGCCTACTTTGGAGTGAGATTTTTCTATAACTTCCAAAAAGAAAGTGGTAATAGTGTTGATGTACACAATCTAGGACAATTGTCATGATTAACTTCATTTTACTATATATCAAATGAAGAATTACTGACTTCGACTAACGGTATTGTGCAAAGTGGTGCTGATGTATTTTTAAGTGAATAAAATGGGGGATAATTTGCGGATTTTTATCTATTTTAGACTTTGGTTTAAAGAATAGCAAGAGAAAGCTCCAGATAGTCACAAACTAAATAGACTCTACTGAATTTTATTTCCTCTAACTTGGTGCAAAGTATTATATTGCATCTTCAGCAGTGGCCAGGAAGTAAAGCAAAGAATCAGGCTAGCCGCATAAAACATGCTGCTCATTCAATAAAACAGTAAGAAAAACACTATTTGTTAAAGACTTTCAAAGAAAAGAATTCTAAACCTTAGTCAGAAATTAGTTTTCATTTTTTCAGGTGTCAAAAAATATCACTTACACTTTGTCAAATTGCTCTAATCTGTCTTTCTTTAAAAAGAAACATTTAACAAATTCTGAAGAGGTGCTGTTTTCTCTGGTTGTGGGCCGAAATTTTATATTTAAACTAAATGGATTTTTTAAAACAGCAGTTTGAGCGGATCAGTGTGCTGTGTCAACTGCCAATGTGATGAACATCCCAACTCTTCTTCATTTTTCTTTGGGATCCCCCACAGCCCCCACCCCTCCCAATTTACACACACACACACACAGACACACACACACACACACACACACCTTATTTATTTATTTAGCCAGGTTATTCTTAATAAGAGGAGTGGGAGTAAAAAGCACAAACTCTCCTCTGTCATTGATTATTTTACATGATCTCCTTTGTTCACCCATTTGCTCAAAATACTAATTGTTTAGTTCATTCAAATGTTTTATTTCTACTGGCTTTGAATGGAGGGGATGGCAAGTTAACTTTTAAGAATTAAAAAAAAAGCTGAACACACATGATTGACCACTACATTCAAAAATGGAATGATTCTACAGCATCTATGGCTATTGGAGGGCATATAGTTCAACACAATGAACTCCTGCTAAAAAGCAAGGAAGAAAGACTGTCTTATCAGGAAGAAAAAGAAAAAGGGAGTTAAGATTGACCTCTGAGAGAAAAATGTTTCTTGCTAACTACTTCTTATGTGTGAGCCTGAGTGACTGTCCTCTACAGCTCCACAGATGAAATGTGTTCATGCCAATAAAAGGGAAAACTTTAAACATCTCGAGTATGAGAATAATGAAACTAGCATTTCTCGTCTACAACATTATAATCAAAAGAGTTAGAAAATACTTTCCATAATAACTATGAAAGTGATTTATACAAATAAATATTTCAAAATCTCAAAGGTTCCACCACAGTAATTAAAGGTGTAACTTTTGCATTTATTTTGCAATTCATGTCTCTGGAGGCTAATTTAGGGTACTTTTTACCCAACAATATTAATTTATTTCTTTGTGCTACGTCTCACATGATTTAAAAGTTAACATCTACAGTGTCCTTGCTTTCAAATGTAGATTTTCTCTTTCTGAATCTTGCTTGCTAGGAGAGCCGTGCATGCAATGCATTCACAATCCCATATATACTTTTCATACATACACATTCATACCCACACACAATCACAATGCACACAGAAACACAGACACCCTTTCTTCAGGGTAATATGGGAATTATCTCCAGGTTTTTCAGGGTGGCCCAGATGATTTGAAATGAATATCTCACTCAGAAACCTTAAAATGTTGAGATCATCATCTTGAAATCAAATAGATTGAACATTATTTACCTGTTTGAAATCAGTAGGCAGGATTAGTCACATATCTGGCTTTTTTGAATGTCTAATTAAATCACATTATATCTATGTCAACTGGATACAAACTTAACATTAAGAGATTACAAAAAGAGAAAACGTGGCCAAAATTAATACTAGACGTCTCTGTATACTAGATAACTTATTTCAGCCAACAGTCTTACCGATTGCTTCCTTGAGGGTTGCTGAGAAGTGCCCTGTTCTTCATGGACTTTTGTTGTCTTCTGGAAGCCTCCCTCTTGGCCCCCAGACTCTAAGTAACCTAGTTAGCATATTCCCCTTTGCATGTAAAAAGGGATGTACACTGTAACCTGAGGCCAGGCCCACCTTAATTAACATTTCAAATCAGAGACTCTAAGCAGATATTTTACAGAGGTACAGAAAGGGAAAGAAAACTGGCAGGGTGGGATAAAGCCAAGCCTATGGAGGCCTAATTTACTGAGCATTATTAAACAAAGATTTCCTAAAGAGACAGCAAAGAGAGAAATGGATTTCTACATAGAGTAATAAGCATTAAGAAACTAAGCTCATGTCTTTTAAAATGAGAACATCTGTGGCCAATTTCATTCTTTGAAATAGGTTAGACCACAACAAGAAATCAGACAACTACTTAACAGGGAGCTACTTCTGAGGTTTTTGGGTTGATATCCACCCTTACCTGCTCCCAGCACACCCTGTGAAACCCCCTACTTTAATCATTTGAACGCCTAAGGTATTTGTCTATAAATGGTTTTTACTATGTGCAAATAGAATATTTAGAATTCTTTAGTGGATTGAATCAGTGCAGACATGTTAACTGGACCAATCAGGTCTCAAAGTGTTTTGTTGTTGTTGTTGTTTTTAACTTGAAGCATTTTATTCTTCCATTTTATTTGTCTGGGGGTTCTCTAGGACCATTAAACTGTGGTAGTTTATGGGCTATCAAAGCCAAACTAAATGGGAAATACTGAGTACAATTAATTAATCCAATTTGTTACTCTGCTTCCAAAACCAGTCAAGTGTACATTATTACCTTTTCTTTGGTATAGCACATGTTTTGGAGGCCAGTGGGTATAAATTATACATATACAAGTAAATAAAATACTTGTCTCTACAGAATTGGGCCTACTAAATGTTTCACTCCCAGTATGGTGTGCCTACAGTCATAAACCCAGTCACCACCCAAAATACTCATGGAATTAGGTTTTAATTATTCAGTTTCTATAAAACATTTAGTTGCCCAAATCTCTCATATTCCATACTATAATAATAATTCTAACAATCTACAGATTTTTCATCAAACTCAAAATTATGAACTGAACAATGACAATTTTACAATGTTATTAGTTGTTGTCACTCCAAAGATGGAAGTAGTACTTTTTCTGTTCATATAATTACAATGATAACATTGGTAACTCTTTCACAATCTTTGTTATTTTGCTAGGATCAAATAATTTAGAAGATTCCTTGTGCTAGTTGAGGCAGTTGAATGAGTGAACTTCAGCACGACTTCTAGAGTAATAAGAACAGATGGATTTCTGCAAAAGCAGAAATATATTTTCTTCTACCCTTTTACCGGGCAGCATTATTTTAAGCTAACCAGCTCCAATAGAACAGCTGATACAAAGAATTAGAACTGGAAATTCCCTTGGATTGCCAAGGTATAAACAAGGGCATGACTCTAGACATGACACTCACCTGGCATGTGTGCTTTGTGCTCTTCCAATGCCTGAGATCATAAATCAGTCACAACCTTTTCTGCATTGGTAAGACACGGCCTCAAAATCCTTCATGCCAGTGTTTTCCAAGTTCCACAGAATCACATAACATGCCCATAAATTCATCATATTCATTTTTACATGTAGTAAGTAAATACCATTTACTTAGTTTTTTTCTTTAAATTGACAATGTTTCACTTAATTGTGGTCTATAAGAAATATGTGTGTTACTTCATTATATCCATTAAATCATGGTTTTGTTATGCTAGTTAAGTTTTCCTACTATATTAAATGATTATTAAAATATAAAATGTTATTTTGCGTACCATCTGAATACCAAAAGCAGCATGGAAAATATTGCTCTATAGAGCGGTCAACTAGTGGCTAGTTAGTCATGAGAAAACTCATTTGCTTTCTTTACTGTAGAAAACATATCCACCGGGGGAAAAAGTGTTTCACACAAAGTGATTCAATTAAAGTTAATTAAATAAATATGTATTGATTACCACCTCCAGACCCGAAGGGGAAATCGGAGGGAATGGTTGCCAGATCCCGGAAAGAGAACAGGAATGAGCTGAGGCCCCTGGAGGAGAGATGCAGTGAACTCAAGGTGCCAACGGCATGGAATCAAGCCCCTAAGCCACATCCTTACTCTCTCTCTCATCTCATACCAGGGCCTCTCTTTAGCAGCGACCAACTGAAAGTCAGGCCAAGGGAGTCCATTGATATAGTACACATGGATCAGTCTCCAGGACATAAGGAAAGCTTCTAAGGTTGTTGAGGGGAGCTAGAGGGCAAATGGTAGATATCTAGATGACTGAGCATATCTCTAGGCACTGGAGATACAGCCCCTGAAGGGATATAACTTAGGACTTATAGTTTATGCGTAGACAGAGAAAGAAGTAAGCACTATGAAGTGGGTATGTATATAATGCATAAAAATAGGCAATTAACCAAACTACGGAGCTCTGGGAAATCTTCCTAGGGGAGGTAAAATCTAAATGAAATCTTCCTTGAGAAGCAGGTGTTACACAGCTCAAGGAAGGAGACAGGCATGGGATATTTTCCAGGACAATGTTGGACAATATTTAGTATCACTGGGGCAGGTAATAGATTGTGAATGGAAAGAAAAAGGTTGAGGTTAGAAAGGAAACCAGAAGAAAATCAGAGAATATAAAGAAGTTTATTTATCATGCTAAGATATATTTAATCCTCACAGTAATGGTAAGCCACTGAAATAGTGTAGTGCAATCATATTTGTATTTTAGAAATATTGCCCTGATTGAAGAGAGGCAGGACTAGAGAGTAAAGACCAATTAAGAGCCTGTTGTTTTAATAAAAAAAGTGGCAGTGATGTGCAGACTTGGAAGAGTTCCAGTGGGATGTATTTACAGACATATTTAAGAGGTACTATCAATAGGTATCTTGATCTGTTTGTGCTGCTATGACAAAATACCGTCAATTGGATGGCTTATAGGTAACATAAATTTGTATCTTCTGGTTATAGAGGTTGGGAAGCCTAAGATCTGGTTGCTAGCACGTTCAGCTTCTGGAGAGGGCCCTGTTCTAGGTTGCAGACTGCCGACTTCTTGCTGTGTCCGATATCATGGAAGGGGCTAATGAGCTCCCATAGGCCTATTTTGTAAGGTCACCAGTCTCATTCATAAGGGCTCTGTCCTCATGACTTAATTACCTCCCTGAAGTCTCCACCTCCTAATACTATATCACCTTGGGGGTTAGGATTTAAACATACAAATTTGGGGGGAGACAAACATTCAGACCATGACATTCTTTCCCTAGCTTCAATTCATGCCCTTCTCGTATGCAAAATACATTCATTTCATCCCAATAGCCTCAAAAGTCTTTACACATTCCAGTATCACCTCAAAAGTCTAAAACCCAGAGCATTATCTAAAGATCATGTAAATCAGATATGGAGAAACTCAAGGTTCCCTTTATTCTGAAGCAAATAGCTCTCCAGCTGTTGACTTGTGAAATCAAGCATGTTATATGCTTCCAAAATAAAATGGCGAGATAGGCATAGGATAGACATGTCCATTCCAAAAAGGAGAAATAGAAAGAAGGAAGAGGTAACAGGTCCTGAGCATGTCCAAAACCTTAAGGGTCAAGAATAACTTCTTTGGCATGAAACTATGCCCTCTGGGCATTCTGGAGCAGTGGCTCTGTCTTCCAGACCCACTGGGATGATGGCCCTGTCTTCTAGGCTTGGGTGGCTCCACCTATAAGGCAGTTCCCTGCAGTAACCCCACCTCTGCAGCAGCAATGTGCCTGGGTCACGTCTCTGTGGCTCTCCTGGGCTGGAATTGCACATCTATAGATATACTGGTCTGAAATTTAGGGGACACCACCACCCTCAAACTGGTTTTCTACCTGGATTTCTTGGCTTTCCAGGGAATCCTTTAGAATCTAGGTGGATTTAGCTAGATTTCCTCACAGCTTTGCTGGGAGTAGTACATACTATACCAGGACCCACCGGAATCACACCTGGGGCAGCCAAGGAGTGTCAGGATGGAGGGCAATGAGGAGAGCCTTGAGGGGTGTAGGGCATCAAGTGCAGAGGTCTTGCGAACACCCATGGCCACTCCTTTGAAATCACTCTGTTTCCAGAGGACCTTGCACTCTTGGCCTGTGATGGGAGTGGCAACTCTGATAATCTTCAAAATGCCTTTGGGATCATTTTTCCATTGTCCTGATGAATAGCACCTGGTTTATATGTACTAATCTCCTTACTGAATGGTTTATTGGTCACACCCTTGATGTTCTCTCCACAACATGCTTTCTCATTTTAAAGAATAAGAACAACCTGAGAATTTTCTAAAATTTGAGTTCTGCTTCTCTTTTGATTAAAAATTCACTATTTAATTTTTCGGTATTAAATTTCTAAGCAGTGTTGAGAGTAAGCCAAGCCATACCCTCTACACTGCTTAGAAATTTCTTTGGCAAAATGTGTATTTCATTACTCATAAGTTCTACTTTCTACAAAAACTAGGACACTTTATAATAAGGGGCACTTTTCCTCCAGTGTCCAAAGGTATGTTCCTCATTTCTGTTTGAGACCTCATCAGAATGGCCTTTACTGTCCATATTTCTACCAACATTGTATTTATGACCACTCATATAGTTTCTAAGAAGATTAAGGCTTTCTCTACAGCTCTCCTCTTCTTCTGAGCCTTCCTCTGCATCTCTGTCTATGATCTGTCCATGGTGACATAAGCTTTTTCCAGCAGGCACTAGAAAACCCTTCCAGCCTCTACTCATTATCTAGTTTCAAAATTGCTTCCGTATTTTTGTTAAGGCAGCAATCTTACTCCTTGGTACCAATTTTCATCTTAATTCAATGTGAATTGCTCTAACAAAATACTATAATAAAAACTGCGTGGCTTATACACATGCAATAAAATTATTTCTCAAAGTTCTGGAGGCTGTGAAGTTCAAGACCCAAGTGCCAGCATATTTGTTATCTAGTGAGGGCTCATTATTTCCTGGTTCATAGATAGCACCTTCTTGCTAGTTGTCCTTAATGGTAGAAGGGGAAAATGAGCTTAATTGGGCCTATTTTATAAGAGCACTAATATAATTAATAAAAGCTCCACCCCATGATCTAATTACCCCCAAAGGCCCTGCCTCTTAATCCCATTGCCTTGGAGGTTAGGATTTTAACATATGAATTTTTGGGAGATACAAACATTAAGACAACAGCAACAGGTTTAGATGATTTGTGGAGAATGAGAGAGCAAGAATGACTCCCTATTCCTGTTAGTGCAAACCTTACCAAATCAATATGCTCACATACTGTAGGACAGATAAAAAACACTCCTTTAAAAAGTTAATTACATATGGCTTTTATGTATTGAATTATTTTTCCAATTTACCTTTCATGAGAAAATTGGGGATGTCGTCTGAGGTGGTGGCAGGGAAAGCTGATTTCAAAAAGAATGACTGGAAAATATTAAAATATTCAGATATAATAACACACAAGTATATGAATCAGTGAAGTTGTATAAGAAGCACAATTAGGATGAGTTCTTTCTCATAGTTCTAGTAATACTATGGGTTAACTATAGAGCCATCTAAGTTCACATAATAGTAATATTCAAAATAAATCACCAAATAACAAAACAAATTTAAGAATTATTTTTATATTTGATAGTAAAGAAATTGGGCAAAACATAAGCTATACCTTTTTTAAAACTCTCTTCTCCATTCTCTTTTACTGAATAAGAAAACCTTGTTAACTGTGTGATTCTACAACTTTGAGGAAGCTATCTTTTAAATGTAAACATGCCACTCTATGTAGAAGGGAGGATGAGACTAGAAACAGCACAGGAATTGATGCAAAATATAGCAATGAGTAAATAAGATTACATCCACAGTAATGCTGTATATTAGTTTAACACGTTCAGGCAAATGTTATTTTCTTCATTTTACAAATGAGGAATCTGAGACTCTGAGAGATTAAACAACTTGCTCAAGGTTAGTTGGTTATTAAATTGGCAGAACTGAGACTTGAATTCAGGAAATCAGAACTTTGTAGAGCTACTTTAGTAATATCACATTGACTTTCACATTCAAGAGCATCTGAAAATGTTTTTACCACTTTTGTTTATTAACCTAATCATTGATTATTTAGCAGACAATGCTTATTTTTTAAAAATTAAACAGCTTTATTTAAATATAATTAATATGCATCAAATTACACATTTCAAGTGTACAATTTAATCACTTTTGATATGCGTTTGTAAAACCATCACCACAGTCAAAATAATGAACATATTCATCATTCCAAAAACTTTTCTCCTGCCCCTTAGTAATTCCTCCCTTAACCCCAGTCAGCCACTGATCTGCTTCCTGTCACTATAGATAAGTTGACATTTTTTAGAATTTTATATAAATGAAATCATAAACTAATGTACTCTTTTGTTTTCTGACTTCCTTCTTCCAGCATAATTATAAGATTTATCCATGTTGTATGTATCATTAGAAAAACATTTTTAATGACAGACATTTCTCTTTTTTTCTCATTTTATTTCCCTTTTATTATTATACTTTAAGTTGTCGGATACATGTGCAGAACGTGCAGGTTTGTTACATCGGTATACACGTGCCATGGTGGTTTGCTGCACCCATCAACCCATCATCTACATTAGGTATTTCTCCTAATGCTATCCCTCCCCTAGCTCCCCACCCTGCAACAGGCCCCAGTGTGTGATGCTCCCCTCCCTGTGTCCATGTGTTCTCATTGTTCAACTCCCACTTATGAGTGAGAACATGCGGTGTTTGGTTTTCTGTTCTCGTGATAGTTTGCTGAGAATGATGGTTTCCAGCTTCATTCATGTCCCTGCAAAGGACATGAACTCATCCTTTTTTAAGGCTGCATAGCATTCCATGGTGTATATGTGATTTGTTGTCTATCAAGAGAATCCTTGTCTTCAAGAGTCCCTTTCTACACTTTCCTTATTCCCTCATGCAGAAGATATTTTTTTTTTCAATCTGGTTAGGCTGTTTCCTTGACTTTTGTGATACAAAATCAGAGAAGTGGTTGAGGAAGAGGAGATTTGAAATGGTAGATTTGAAGCAGAGCTGGTGAGGTTAATACTCACATTACAGAGTTGATGAGGAGAGTTTGACCAGATGAAATAGTCAGTCCAAGAGAATTGGTGAGAGACAGAAAAGGAAGTGCTGCAGAAGGTCATGATCTGAAGCCATTTAAAAGTTCTTAGAGACACAGGATTCAAGAATCAAACCTATGCTTGCCAGTTTGGTAATGAGTCTTTAAATATGACATCACTCTTGAATAAAAATATTTAGATTATTCTTTTTGTGTATTCTTTACGTTTGTAGTCCAGAGGTTTTGACTTTATAACTCACCACTCAGCTGTATTCCAGATTAAAATCATTATGTCAGAGCTGAGGATTGTTTTTTTTACCATGACTGCCTGCTATGGTCTGAATGTTTGTGTTCCCTTCCAGAGTTTGTGTGTTAAAATCCTTACCCTTATGGGAATGATATTAGCAGTTGGGGCCTTTGCAGAAGTGATTAGGTCAGAAGGTTGGAGCCCTCATGACTGGCATTAGTGCCGTTTTAAAATAAGCTCCAGTGATCTCATTAGCCACTTCCACCATGTGGGAATACAGTGAGAAGGCACATTTTATGAACCAGGAAATGGGCCCTCACCAGACACCATATCTGCTGGTGCCTGGATCTTGGATTTCACAGTCTCCAGAACTGTGAAAAATAAATGTTTGTTGTTTATAAGCTACCCAGTTTAAAGTATTTGTTATAGCAGCCTCAATGGACCATGAAACTGAGAAATTATTGAATTAATAGTACAAATTAACTGCAATGGCCCAGCTCCAAACACAGTGATTATTAGAATAAGGACAAAAAACAAAAAAAAATACATTGAACCTCAGGCCCTGAAATAAGAGTTGCACAATGAGGACAGATGTGCTAGCCAGAAAAATCAAACTTATCCAATACTGTATGATTTGATTAACATAAAGAAATCTTTTAGGCTTCCCTACCTCACTTTCCAGGAGCACACTAAATTATATTTTATCCCAACATCCATGGATGACCCGTTTCTTAAGAATTATTTTAAGAAAGCCTATATGTATTAAATACTAGTGCTACTTGGACTGGTTAAAATAGTTAAAGGTTATTGCCAATTTTCAGCAAGATATGGTTAAGCCTGTGAAATAAGTTATATTGATCAACATTCTACTAGAAATTGGGAGAAAAATATGATAGGAAGTAATGCACCAGGAGTCAGAGGAAGTAACTTTGAGGCATAATTAGTATGCCTCAGTATGACACAAAAATACAAAATGATAATAAGTTCTTGTATTAAGATAATGTTTTAATGAGCACATATAACGCACATATAAGCACATAAATTAGGCCCGATTATGGACTACAATCTATGTGATCAGCATTTCTGTAGAGAGAGTTTTATTTCGTTAAAATATATGCATGGCAGGATATAAAGTAATTAAGATTAAAATGAAAAATACATAATACTGGGTAACCAATCAAGAAAAGAGATTTTTTTTTGTTTTTTTGTTTGTTTTTGTTTTTGTGCTCAGACTAATATTTATTGCAGTGCTATCCACTAGGTCTAGATCATGGCTGAAGCTCGGATAGCCTAAGCTGAGTTTATGCCTAGGATATACAACCAAGAATCACTGAACAATATCTCTTCTTCTTTTTTCTCTCTCTCTCTTTCTCTGAAAGACCATATGAGCTCTTGCTGTTAGTGAATTTAATCAAGGCTGAGGACAAAAGAGAGGTAACTTGACCATGCAACAAAGACTAGGGTACAGCTGTGATTTGAGAAGATGGCAGAATTGGGGGCACTAAAATTCTCTGGATATCATCTCTTATAGACACTTCTAATAAGCAGCCTTGCCGTAAATTTATGGGCAGTATGAACACGGGCATCCACCTGTTCCATATTATTAAATTATTGAAATGGAACTTACAAATGGGAAAACAAAATTCTACAGCATAACTAGAAAAATCTATGGTTGGTTAAATTGATATTTGCCAAGCATAGAAGCCAATCTATAGATTTGAAGAATTTCTGCAAGATAGAGTACATACAGGAAAAATACTTTGAAAGCAGATATTAAGGCATGGCTATCACTCTACAGGAAGACTGGAGAGTCTGGATAATAAATAGAAGACCCTGGAAATCTTTTATTTTATTGCTATTGTAAATGGAGGTGAACTGGAGTTAATATCAGGGGAAGAGGCTGTGCAGAAGCACACCAGCCAAATTCTGTTTTGTAGACTTTGAACCTTAGTAGAGGCATAACCCAGATTTCTCATCAGTGTAGACCATTCCAACAAGACAGAATCTTGGCCTAGTGATAAGAAAAGTCCTTTGCAAACCTACACAGCAAAGAAACAGCCATATGGCAGCTTTCCTGTAATAATCCATGATGTGTGGGAGAGAAATAAGCTCTATGTTAAAGCTGAAGGTAATAAAATACACTTAAATAGTGACTTCTCTGTGCTAGGAGATTAATTTAGTAATTTACTTAATCCCAACAAACCATGAAATACGTACTATTAGTACTCCCATTTTATGGATGAGTATACTGAGGCACAGAAAAACTAAGTAATTTGCCTGAAGTTCACAAAGCAAGTTAAGCAGTAGTTGTTTCATTTAAACTTTGGCAGCCTGGCTTCATAAAATCCATTTAAAGAGGCATTTAAAAGGAATCAAAGAAACAGTGGCTTAAACAAAAAATAAATGTAATCTGCATAAAATTCAGAAACAAGCAGGTCAAAGCTACCCGAGAGCGACTCCTTTCCACCAAATCCTGAGAGACCTACGGTCCTTAGATCTCATTTTTCCACATTTCCTGGACCTCAGTTCCAAAATTATTTCACAGACCAACATGGACCTTCAGCAATCAGATCAAAGTCTCAAGCAGCAGAATGGAAACCAGACGTTTTCAGGCTTCAGACTGCAATGCTTCATGACATACTCTGAATGTCAATGTTTGGTTAACATTGGCTGGAATATTTGTGACAAAGAAATCCAAAGTCAACAGACAAGAAAAGCCATCAAAAAGATCTACATGGTGATGATAAACAAGCTTGTGTTTTTGGCAGATTGTACATGCTAGGAAATAAAAGCTGTGAGTAGAATTTAGGAAACATTTACAGAATTTGATAGGAATCATCATAAAAAGGAAAAAAAAAGGAAGAAAAGGTATAAATGCAGAAAGCTCAGATTCGACAAGTTCAAACTATGAGGCATAAACGTTTTTGGAAGAAGGAAAAACATAGATATAATAAAAAGAAAAAATGAAAAAATTAAAGAAATTATTCTTAATTCTAAAGAGATTATTTGTTCCAATAACCAACCAAGTGTACATATCATTTCTGAGCCCAACTTAAAAAGAACATTATACTTCGAAATGACCTAGTGAAATGAGAAACTTCAAAGACATAGAAGAATTCTGCAGGCATCTAAGAGGCAAAAAAGCAGTTTCATTACAAGAGAAGAAAAATCAGGCATGCTTCCATGTTGGTGCAACGCTAAAGGACAGAGAAAATTGAAGCAACAATCATAGTGTCCCAAAGAAAAATGTTTTGACTCAAGAATTATATTTCCAGCCAATTTGTCATTGATTTATGAACTCAGGACAAAGCAATTCCTTGATGTGCAAGTGCTTAATACTATGCCATCTAGTTTGTGTTCTTTTAGGGTAAACTATTAAACTGCCAGAAGATCTATTACAAAATGATGAAATATGAATCAAATTATAATGACAACATCGTAGCTGAAAATAACTGACAGGTTGAGCAATAAAATCTGTTAACTACACTAAGATAAATTTTAATATTGGTTTTAGTATAGTTAAGATTTGGTAATAGTTTTTCTTTAAAAATTGAAAAAAGTTAAAGTCACAGAGTTCATAATTTCAAATAAGAAACAAGTACTGAGCAGGTGTATGTGACAAGGGGAGGATTGAGAAAGTCTTCGCAATGTTCACATTCACAAAAGGAAGTGGAAACTATTTAAATTGATTCCAATGATAAATGTAACCATGTCCTTATAAAATTTTAAGGTAAACATCAGTAGAAACAAAAGTAAAAGTCAAGCCATTGTAGAAACAGTAGATTCAGAGCATTCAGCAAAGCTTGAGACATGATTATGGGTGCCTTGCTTCACCTCCCCACCTCCCCACAATTGATCTTAATCTATCTGCCTATCTTAGAATCTGCTGTGGTTCCCAAAAAGAGCATTTATATGGGGCTATGGTTTTTTCAAGTTGGCAAGTACCTAAAGACCCACATCAAACAGTGCCAAGGTAACAATTACAAGGTACTGGATCTTTGGAATAACCTGGCCCGTAGAGGGGTATGGCTCTCTCAGGATAAGTTGAAAATTGGTCTCACTTCAGTGTTTATTGTACCTGCTTTCAGGAGGCTGTGAAACAGCTGAATAGGTGGACTGTATCTTCTTGCACCTGAGGCCTGACTGTATGTGCATATAAACACTACTTCTCTGTCTCTTGGAAACGCCACCAGTTAGGATCCTAGCCTATAACAATCAGACTAATTACCAATGAGTCTAGGAAGAAAAATAATCATATATCTTTAGGTGCTCAGCAACCTGAGATAATTATCAGTCAGAGCAGATAAATTACAGGCCCATTGATTTACAACTGTTAGAAGAGATAGGCATGAAGTAGCAAAGGAACAAAGGAAAACACCTTAGAAGCTACAAATGTAGCATTCAGGTAAACACATGCATGTCAACACACACATACATGGACTTGCTAGACCTAACATAATGATTTACTGTCTGAATGATTTGTAAAAGAAGCCTGTGAGTATGGCTGAAATGTGAGTATTGACTTGGAAAAGTGAATAAATACATCTTGATTTTAAAAGTCAAAGCACAGTAACACAAAGAATTAACAAAAAGAGAGAACATGAAGAGGGCTGGATGGAATGAGATATGAGACTTGCAAGGTAGATATGGGGAACCTAGCATGAGATTAATCAAAGTTCCAAAAAGATGCAAAGGAACACATGGATGATGGACAATAATTAAACAAATCATTGAAGAAGTTCCCAAAGTTGAGGAAAGAACTGAGTTTGTAGACTGAAAGTGCTCAGTGTGTTCCAGGTTAGAAAAGACACAGGCATTGACATACATAAGTACATTCTCTTTGGGACTTTTTTTTTTTTTTTGAGATGGAGTCTCACTCTGTCACCCAGGCTGGAGTGCAGTGGCGTGATCTCGGCTCACTGCAACCTCTGCCTCCAGGGTTCCAGCAATTCGCCTGCCTCAGCCTCCCAAGTAGCTGGGATTACAGGCGCGTGCCACCACGCCTGGCTAATTTTTGGATTGTTTTTTAGTAGAGACGGGGTTTTGCCATATTGGCCAAGCTGGTCTCAAACTCCTGACCTCATGATCCACCTGCCTCGGCTTCCCAAAGTGCTGGGATTACAGGCATGACCCACCACGCCTGGCCTTTTTTTGGATTTTAAAAATAATGACAACACATTACATTCTTCTGAAGAAAAAGGACATGTTTCTGGCAAAAGCAAAAGAATCAGACTGGCATCGGATTTCTTATCTGCCACATTGTAAATTACAGGGGAACATTATTTACAGACTTCTGAGAGACAGGAATTCAATCCAATAGTCCTATAATCAGATTAATTATTTTTCACCTGCTGGGATACATATATTTGTACATATGCAATAATTTTAAAAAAATCTCTGCACCCAAATCTAAAAAAGTAATTGAGAAAAATTATTTCTAAACAACCAATACTTCATAATAGATACTTAAAATGTAAGAAGTATTCAGAGCTACATGATGAAGAAATATAAAGAAACAAATAGGTCAGTGGAAATAAAACAACAATTAGTAATGACTCTAATATATATGGAAATTTAACATGATTAAAGTGACATTTCTGCTCAGAAAAAAAAAATAGAATCTTTAAAAAATTGTGTTATTTGGCCAGCGTGGTGGCTCACGCCTGTAATCTCAGCACTTTAGGAGGCCGAGGCAGGCAGATCACAAAGTCAGGAGTTCGAGACCAGCCTGGCCAATAAGGTGAAAACCCATCTTTACCAAAAATACAAAAATTAGCCAGGTGTGGTGGCGGGGGCCTGTAGTCCCAGCTATTCAGGAGGCTGAGTCAGGAGAATGGCATGAATCTGGGAGGTGGAGCTTGAGGTGAGACCAGATTGCACCACTGCACTCCAACCTGGACGACAGAGCCAGACTCTGTCTCAAAGAAAAAAAAAGAAAAAAATTGTGTTATTTAAATATTGTTAGTGAGTTACTTAGAAGATAACAAAATTAAACCCTATTTTTTACCTTATCAAATGAAATTGTAGCTACATTAAAATATTGAAAATATAAAATAAACAAGAAATATTTTGAAAAATATCTAAGAGGTTACATATAAAATCCAGAGGCTGGAGACATGTGCTTCCTAAAACTAGAAATGTAGAGACTATAAACCAAAAGAGACATTTAACTAAATAAAATTTTTTTAAATTTTTGAATGGCAAGTGATACCATCAGTAAAATCATAGACAAAGACACAGATTCAAAGAAGTTATAACACAGAAGAAAGGCAGAGAGTAGTATCTATAATATATAAAGATCTCTTATAAATTTCCTAACTAGGCATAAAAATTCTATTTGAAAAATTAAGCTGACAATGTGGAGAGTAATTTATAGATGAGTAAATCAAAATGGCTGGTAAACATATAAAGTTTCCCAAGCACATCAGTAGTGCAAAAAGGGCAAAAAAGTATTAATAAGATATCACCTTACATCTATCAGAGAAGAAAATATTAAAATAACTGAGAATACCGTCCATGGTGTTTATGTGAAAAAATAAAAGGCTGTCTCATATCCTATGAGTAGATAAATGGATGGGTAGAGTCTTTAAAACAATCATTCAACTTTTGTTAAACTTAAAGTACGTATCCAGTTTAACACGTCCATCTCTCTTCTAGGAAGCTGTTTCTTTGTAAGAAAATAAAAATCACATAAGGATTTATGGAGCTAGATGTTGTCAGTATAAAATGGGAGAAAATATGCAAATAAAATTCTAAACACGGTGAATAAATGACCTTCCCTAAGGAAATGGTTCAATACATTTGTGTTAGAGATACAAAATAGACTAAAAGGAATTATAAAACTTAAGAAATAAATGGTCATCAATAATGGGACAAATAGACATCATGTTCGTTTTGATGTGATGCTGAGAATAATCTAATACCACCTACATGGTATTCCTGCCCAAAATGTTTAACCAAAATCTAATCATACGAAACAAATTGAGAGATATTTTTCATTCTAACACAACTGACCTGAACTCTTAAAAAAAGTCAATGTTGGCCAAACGCGGTGGCTCATATCTGTAATCCCAGCATTTTGGGAGGTCGAGGCAGGTGGATGGATCTCTTGAGTGCAGGAATTCAAGACTAGCCAGAGCAATATGCGGAAACCCCATCTACCAAAAACAAAAAATTACAAAAATTAGCCTGGCGTGGTGGCGAGCCTGTAGTCCCAGCTACTTGGGAGGCTGAGGTGGTAGGATCCCTTGAGTTCAGGATGTCAAGGCTGCAGAGAGCTGTGCCACTGCACTCCAGCCTGGGCAACACAGTGAGACCCTGCCTAAAACAACAAAAAAGGCAACATCATGAAAGACAAAGCAGATTAGATAAGTATTCTATATCCAAGAAGACTATAAAAATGATAACTTCATGTAATGCATGATCCTTGATTGAATGCTGTTATAGATGGAAAACAAAGCTATAAATGGATATAAGTGGTACAACTGAGAACATTTGCATAAGAATTGTTTTAGGTAGTAGCATTAATGCTAAATTTATTGAGTGTGATCATTGTTTTGTGGTTACATGGAGGATTGTCTTTATTCTTAGGAGATACTTTTTTTAACTTTTATTTTAAGATTTGGGGTTACATGTGCATGTTTTTTTTATGGATACACTCCTGTCACGGAGGTTTGTTGCTCAGATTATTTAATCACCCAGGTACTAAGTCTAGTACCCGATAGTATTTTTTTCTGCTCTTCTCCCTCCTTCCATCCTCCTCCCTGAAGAAGGCCCCAGTGCGTGTTGTTCCCTTCTTTGTGTTCGTGAGTTCTCATCATTTAGCTCCCACTTATAAGTGAAAAAGTGTGGTATTTGATTTTCTGTTCCTGAGTTAGTTTGCTAAGGATAATAGCCTCCAGCTCCATCCGTGTTTCCACCAAAGACATGAAGAAAATACATATTAAAATATTTAGGCCTGAAGTTTATTAGTGTTATCAACTCTCAAATGGTTTATTCTATTATTCTTGCAACTTTTCTGTGGGTTTAAAATTCTTCAAAATAAAAAGAAAAAAATGAGGAAATTGGAAAATTTATTTTAAAATTATATTTCACAAAACAAAACAAAACAAAACCTTCACTATGTTTTTATCCAATTCTAAAACTGTGGTGAGAAGGCAGAATTGGTTTCTAGTCCTTGGGAAACTACCAGGCTCTCCCTTGGGAAAATAAAAAATGTGACTTCATTATGCAGAGAGGAGAAATAAGAGGGAGGGGCGAGCTCAGAGCTAAGCCTCTGCCTTTTCCATCTCCATCCGGATCTCTACTGCACCACCAGCTAGATTTCTTTTTTCTTTCCTATGCTGATAAAAGTACAATGGAAATTCCAGATACATAAAGTGACTGCCTCTGAATGTACCTACTTAGGTGAGTGTAAACTGATCTTGAGCCAGTCAAGTCTCTCCTAGTGATTTTTGAGAAAAATCAGTGTGACCGTGCCAACGAATGAGGTAAAAGGAAAGAAAGCAACAGCAAACACTAGGTCTTACAAGTGCTTAGTTGTGTTGCCATAATAATATTCTATAAATAATCAAGTTAACAATAAGTTTACTGAACTTGCACCCTATGAGAAGTGAGATAATTCATTTGGAAATTCACCAGGTTTTCTTTGAGAAAATGGATACTACATATGTATATATTCACTGACACCTGGCACGTCTGAGATCATGTATGCCAAATTTTAGCCTGGAGGTAATTTTTACCAAGAAGTTATAAACCTCTGAAAATAGAGGTTAATAGGAAAAGCTGAAACATCCTTAATGACAAGGTTGCTACGGCAACAATATAAGCTTACCAGTAGCATCAAATATCTGTTGCATTTAGGTGTCCATGTCTCCTTTGATAAGTTTTCCCTGAGTGAAATGAAAGCATCAGTTGACTAGCACGGGAAGACTTTTTTCCTGTGTCACAGAATCAGTGATTTACTGTGTAATTAGGTGAGCTAGTCAGATGGGAAGAAGATAGAAAAAGAAAGAACACAGATATGCCCAAACCAATGTTAACTAGGAGGTCGCTATAACCCAGTGCATGGTGACTTAACAGTTTTAAGAAGGAAGATCAAGGCAGAGAATTAAAAAATAAATAGTTGAATTAGTATGGAAAAAATAATCATGCAGTCATTTCTTTTAGAAATGGCCCAAACAATAGGCCAGACATATTTCTAGATTTTTACAAATTTGTTTTTAGTAATTCTAGCGCAGTGGTTCACAGAGTGTGGTCTACAGTGTTCCTCCAGGTGGTCAGCAGCTTGGTCTCTTGTGGGGCTGACATTTCTCGTGTGAATACGTGGTCCTTCTGTTTCTGGCAACTATTAAAAATGTACTTATTTTATGTAATCAAAACCAGCCATCATTTTAGGAGCATCTCATTCAAAACTTCATTGTTCCTCTCATCAATTCCACAAAAGGATTCTGGGCATTGCAAGCAGAATGGGGGGAATAACTGATCTAAATTGTTTTTTATTTTTACCTGATGGGAATCAGTCATTTTAGAGTAATACGAACATATTGGCATGAGTTTTTATCTCTTTATCTGCATTTCATAATCTCAAGAGGCATCAGGAAAGTGAAGGGATTCAAATTTTATAGATAATAAGACTTGAAAGAGCAAATACCAAATTGTTCCCTTCAGACAAAAACAGTGATGGCTGGATTTTCTCTTCAAGGGCAGACACACCACACAGAGTCCAATTCTAGGGCCTAACTCACCTGTAGGTATTTCCATCCTTCTGGAAAGTGAGTAACTCTTTTATGCCTCTGTTCAGTTCTTAAACCAAAAAAAAAAAAAAAAAAAAAAAAAAGGCAGTGGAGTCTTTCATCATCTATAACTGGTCGACAAATTGGTGGGTCAATTCCACCTGATAAATGTCCACTGACCAAGGAGCACTGTCACTGGCAAATTATGCTCTGCTCTGAGGAAAATACAATCAGAATACTTGCCAGGCTCAAATATGAATGTGAGAGGGGAAAATATTGTGTAGGGAAAAGACCATGGGCTCTGGGTTTGAATCCTGGCTATGTTCACTGGTTGTGTGTCTCTAAGCAAGCTACTTAAATCACTGAGCTGCAGTTTTGTCATCTGCAGTGTGGATTAACTGATACTTAACTCACAGATGCCCTGAGAATTAAGTGAAACAAGAAATATTAAGACTTCAATACAGTTTATATAGGCATGTAGCAGAATTCTATACTATGTATGTATATATATATATAGTGATGTTTTAAGTTACTTCTGCATAAGTTTTCATTCATATGTGGACATCTCTCCTCTGCCATTAAAACTTGCCAGAAGTCACCTCTTCATATGCAGAACCCCATTTATAGCTATTCAAAACCAATCAGTGTCAACCTACCTATGCAAGAACATCCTAATGATAAAGTAAGTAATAAGGTATCTCAGACTTGGGCTAAGAAAAATTGACATAGTCACATCATTAGAAATATCAGACTTGAATATTGGGATTTGAATAATTCAAATAAGATAGTAAACACAGCAAAGCTTTTTTTTTACCCAGACAAGAATAAACTTTTATATATTTAGAAACATAATCCATAGCTAATGAGCCCAATAGTTTAGAATCTGTTAAGTAGGTTTCTCTAGGAAGAAGATGTTGATATAAACAAATATACTAAACAACTGTCATTAGGGAAGTGCCATTTATAATGAATCATATCGCATAGGCCCATTCCAACATTTGTATTTAAGTGAAATCATGTTAAGCGAACATCAGGTTGGGTTTTCATAGAAACCCAAGTTATGAAACAATTCACTTGAGGAGAGAGTGAAGGAGGTTCTAGCTGTAATCCATAGAGCTAGTATCAAAGATCATGGGCAGACAGCATCTGCGGATGAGACTTGATTCATCTACTCATCTAAGAGGGTGATTTTTTTTTTTGAGATGGAGTCTTACTCTGTTGCCCAAGCTGGGGTGCAGTGGCATGATCTCAGCTCACTGCAACCTCTACCTAGGAAGGTGACTTTTTTTATTTTTGTTTTTATTTTTTATTATACTTTAAGTTCTAGGGTACATGTGCACAACATGCAGGTTTTTTACATACATGTACATGTGCCATGTTGGTGTGCTGCACCCATTGACTCGTCATTTACATTAGGTATATCTCCTAATGTATACATTAGGTATATCTCCTAATGTATACATTAGGTATATCTCCTAATGTATACATTAGGTATATCTCCTAATGTATACATTAGGTATATCTCCTAATGTATACATTAGGTATATCTCCTAATGTATACATTAGGTATATCCCTCCCCGCTTCCCGCACAACAGGCCCTGGTGTGTGATGTTCCCCATCCTGTGTCCAAGTGTTCTTATTGTTGAATTCCCACCTATGAGTGAGAACATAAGGTGTTCGGTTTTTTGTACTTGTGATAGTTTGCTGAGAATGATGGTTTCCAGCTTCATCCATGTCCCTACAAAGGACATGAACTCATCATTTTTTATGGCTGCATAGTATTCTATGGTATATATGTGCCACATTTTCTTAATCCAGTCTATCATTGATGGACATTTGGGTTGGTTCCAAGTCTTTGCTATTGTGAATAGTACCACAATAAATATATGTGTGCATGTGTCTTTATAGCAGCATGATTTATAATCCTTTGGGTATATACCCAGTAGTGGGATTGCTGGGTCAAATGGTATTTCTAGTTCTAGATCCTTGAGGAATCACCACACTGTCTTCAACAATAGTTGAACTAGTTTACAGTCCCACCAACAATGTAAAAGTGTTCCTATTTCTCCACATCCTCTCCAGCACCTGTTGTTTCCTGACTTTTTAATGATTGCCATTCTAACTGGTGTGAGATGGTATCTCATTGTGGTTTTGATTTGCATTTCTCTGATGGCCAGTGATGATGAGTATTTTTTCATGTGTCTTTTGGCTGCATAAATGTCTTCTTTTGAGAAGTGTCTGTTCATATCCTTTGCCCACTTTTTGATGGGGTTGTTTGTTTTTTTCTTGTAAATTTGTTTGAGTTCTTTGTAGATTCTGGATATTAGCCCTTTGTCAGATGAGTATGTTGCAAAAATTTTCTCCCATTCTGTAGGTTGCCTGTTCACTCTGATGGTAGTTTCTTTTGCTGTGCAGAAGCTCTTTAGTTTAATGAGATCCCATTTGTCAATTTTGGCTTTTGTTGCCATTGCTTTTGGTGTTTTAGACATGAAGTCTTTGCCCATGCCTATGTCCTGAATGGTATTGCCTAGGTTTTCTTCTAGGGTTTTTATGGTTTTAGGTCTAACATGTAAGTCTTTAATCCATCTTGAATTAATTTTTGTATAAGGTATAAGGAAGGGATCCAGTTTCAGCTTTCTACATATGGCTAGCCAGTTTTCCCAGCACCATTTATTAAATAGAGAATCCTTTCCCCATTTCTTGTTTTTGTCAGGTTTGTCAAAGATCAGATTGTTGTAGATGTGTGGTATTATTTCTGAGGGCTCTGTTCTGTTCCATTGGTCTACATTTCTGTTTTGGTACCAGTACCATGCTGTTTTGGTTACTGTAGCCTTGTAGTATAGTTTGAAGTCAGGTAGCATGATACCTCCAACTTTGTTCTTTTGGCTTAGGATTGACTTGGCAATGCGGGCTCTTTTTTGGTTCCAAATGAACTTTAAATTAGCTTTTTCCTATTCTGTGAAGAAAGTCATTGGTAGCTTGATGGGGATGGCATTGAAAATATAAATTACCTTGGGCAGTATGGCCATTTTCACGATATTGATTCTTCCTATCCATGAGCATGGAATGTTCTTCCATTTGTTTGTGTCCTCTTTTATTTCGTTGAGCAGTGGTTTGTAGTTCTCCTTGAAGGGGTCCTTCACATCCCTTGTAAGTTGGATTCCTAGATATTTTATTCTCTTTGAAGCAATTGTGAATAGGAGTTCACTCATGATTTGGCTCTCTGTTTGTCTGCTATTGGTGTATAAGAATGCTTGTGATTTTTGCACATTGATTTTGTATCCTGAGACTTTGCTGAAGTTGCTTATCAGCTTAAGGAGATTTTGGGCTGAGACGATGGGGTTTTCTAGATATACAATCATGTCATCTGCAAACAGGGACAATTTGACTTCCTCTTTTCCTAATTGAATAGCAGGGTGATTTTTAAATGATGTTTATGATCAGCCTCAGGAACAAGACTAATAAACCAGTATAGAGAGAAGGGATATTTTTCATGACCACCGGCAGGACCATGATGGGTACAATAGATTATACCATTTAAATTAATATAGACTTTTGGTGGCAGAAGCCGCAGTTGTCCGTCAAAATCTATTCTTTCATCTTCTTATAATAATATTACTAGACTTTCCAGCCTTCCTTCAGGTAACTGGGTTCCTGCAGATGAAACTTGAGTGAAGGTAACACATGCCATTTCTAAGTCTGGGCCTTAAAATACTGGTTGCGCACACCTTTATGCTTTTTTCCCTCTTTTGACAAGCTTCACAAGACTCAACTTGAACTATGTAAGTGAGAACAATATTCTTTTTTTTTTTTTTTTTTTTTTTTTTTTTGAGACAGAGTCTTACTCTGTCATCCAGGCTGGAGTGCAGTGGCACGATATCGGCTCACCACAACCTCCACCTCCCGGGTTCAAGAGATTCTCCTGCCTCAACCTCCCAAGTAGCTGGGATTACAGGTGCCTGCCACCACACCCGGCTAATTTTTGTATATTTAGTAGAGACGAGGTTTCACCATTTGAGCCAGGCTGGTCTTGAACTCCTGACCTTGTGATCCACCAGCCTCGGCCTCCCAAAGCGCTGGGATTACAGGCATGAGCCACCGTGCCCGGCCAGTGAGAACAATATTCTAAGTGATGGTAGAGCAACAGCATGAAGGAAACCTCGGTCTCTGCATGAACATTTGCTCCTGACCTTCCCCTCTAACCCTGCTGATTACCTAAGGTTTACTGTGAGAGAAAGGATTAATTTCTACTTTCTATAAGCAACTATATTTTTCGGTCTCTTTTGCACAACATCTTAGTCTTACCTTAGCATTCCTTCCGGTGGTAACATTTTTAATTCATAGCACCATTGGGATTTGCTTATTTCTATTTTTGTTGTTGTTGTTTTGAAACAAGGGTTTCTTCTGTCACCCAGACTGGAGTGCAGTGGCATGTCCACGGCTCACTGCAGCCTCAACTTCCTGGGTTCATGTGATTCTCCCATCTTAGCTTCCCAAGTAGCTGAGACCCTCCCATCTCAGCCTCCCGACAGACACATGCCTCCACATGCAGATAATTATTTTTTAAATTTTTTGTAGAGATGGGGGTCTCGCTTTGTTACCCAGGCTAGTCTCGAACTCGTGGGCTCGAGTGATTCTCCCGCTTCAGCCTCCCAAAGTGCTGGGATTACAGGAGTGAACCACTGCACACGGCCACTTATTTCTGTTTTTGATGGGATGCGGGCACCTCTGTAGGTAGTGCAAAAATAGGAAAAGGGTTACTTTGGGAAGCCCATTTTAGTGACTGCACTTCCGGCTTCTGTAACTGGAAAATAATGTGCCTTAAATCAAGTGGTACTTCTAAATGAATGTCTGGCATGGTAGAATCAAGAGCATGCGTGCATGATATTAAGTGGTTGGTATTGTTTACATCTTGGAAGCCAGGAATAGCTCACCATGAGCTTGATAAATTAGGGAAATTGGCAGAAATAACTAGGGGAAAATAAAATAAAGTATAATAAGAGGTAGAGGCTTAAGGAAATTAGTAATTTTTACTGCTGCTTCAGGGTAAGATATGACACTCAGAAGCCAGAAGCAAAAGGCAGAGATTAAAGATAGGTTCTGTCTGCTTCAGCGTGACTACAACAGAAAGTCTGGAGGGATTGCAAACCTAAGATGAATACCAGTCAGCAAAACAGTGCTGTTATTTAAAAGCCTAACATGGCAATATATTAACATAACTATGACATGCCAAGCCCGGGAAGTAAGATTTCGTTTCTACGGCACTGGTGAGGACCTCATTAACGGATAGTGTCTAGTTTTGTTCTGAACACTTTAGGGGAATATGGCAAAACTGGAGAGAGTCCAACAAAGAGCAACAAAAATGATAAAAGGGTAAGAAAATAAAGGCTGAGAGGAAAGGTTAATAACTAGGATTGTTTAGCCTGAAGGAGCAAGAAGGCTGGAGGGTGACTTAAAATCTGTTTAAATACATGCCTGGCCATTGATAATGAGCATGCTGACTAGCTGTTCCTCATGGACCTAATGAGAGAATGAGGAAGGCAGATTTATACTACAGCCTTGGATTTCTGTTTGATATAGGGAAACATTTTTTGAGGGGAGAAGAAAATGTTTTACACAGAAGCACTATATGAAGAGAATTGATGCAATTACTTTTGTTCAAGGTATCTAAGACAGCAACACAATGAGCATTTACCTGGTCTTAGAGTCAGGGAGCTGAGCCAGCCATAGAGTTTAGTTAGCCACTTTTACTTTCAGAAGGGATAAATGAAAAAAGATTTAATGGATATAGTTTATAAAGCTGCTGCCACAGGGGGGAAATACATTTTTATAGTCATTAAACTCATTTTTCTTGGATCTCCGCTTTCAACTCCAGTTTTGTATTTGTGATTCGGGTAGAAAAGAAAACAGAGGAAGGTAATTTGGATTTTAGTCTCTGCTCTCTCTTTTGCCCTGGTTGAGATAGGAAGCTCTAATAGTGCCCAACGTTCAACCAAAATATTGATTTTTGCCCTGGGGCCAGTTCTAGTCTAGAGCAGCAGATCTCAAAATGTGGTCCACAAAACCCCTGGGTGTAGCTGAGATATTTTCAGGAGTCTGCAAGGTCAAAACTATATTTATATAAACACTAAGATGTTTTTTACGATTTCCACTGTAATAATTTTTGCACTGATGAAGTAAAAGCAACAGAGTATAAAATTGCTGGTGTCCTATTAGGAATTAAGGCAGTACCATCAAACCATAATAGTAGTCATCATATTCTTCACAGATAGATAGGTTCTTGCTGTTAAAAAAAAAAAAAAAAGTGGTTATTTCACCAAAAAATGTTGTGGAAGCAGCAGTAAGAATTACTAATTTCCTTAGGCCTCTACCTCTTATTATATTTCCTTTTAATTTTTTTGTGGGCAAAATGGGAAGTATGAAAAAGAAATTCTGCTCCACAAGGAAGCATGATGATTGACTCAGGAAAAAGCACGTGGATGATGGAGTTGTAAACTGAACTAGCTGCAGTTTCCATGGAACATCATTTTTACTTAAAAGAATGATTGGCTGACAGACGTGGCTACTTGACAGATGTTTTCTCAAAAATGAACTAGGTAAACTTGTCATGTCAAGGAAATAATACAGTATCTGTTGACAATGATAAAATCTGAGCTTTCAAGGAAAAATTAGAATTTGGGAAGAATGGGATTTTGGACAGTTTCCCAATACTTAAATATTTTTATAATGAGATGGGTGGGGGTATTCATAAATGTGACTTTTTTTAATTGTGTAAAGAAATGTGTCAAGATTTGGAAAATCTGTATTGCTCAATGAATCAATATTTTAAACATCACAAATTTATGATGTTACAAAATTATACATGGGTAAAAGGCACATTCAAAGTGCAAGTTAGTCAAAAGTTTTTAATATTAGAGCAGGAAAAGTTCACCATATGTTTTCAGATTGCACATTGACACTAACTGTAAGACACTAACATGTGACAAATTATGGTAAATCTCAAAGAAGAATATTAACAGTTATCTGAAAAGGCTATTAAAATATCTCTTCCTTTTCCAACAACATATCAGCATGAGGCCAAGATTTTCCTTATGTAGTTCAAAACAATATATTGCAAGAGATTAAATGCAAAAGTAGAAATGCTACTTTTCAAAAAATTGTTTTCATTCTGGAAAAAATTTTAATAAAAATATGTTGCTTATATTCCCATGTTATGGTTTTTTATTGCAATTTACATAAATTTCATAAATTACATAAATATTTTTTAAAATTCTCAAAATTCATCTCCAATATAGTAAATATAGATAGATATAACTCATATAACCAAAGCTCTTTGGACTCATTAATAAATTTTTAGCATAAGGAATACCTGAGACCAAAAAGCTTGAGAACTGCTGACTTAGACATTTACTTTATGTCTCATGGTTCTCTAAGTTATATTATTGGGCTATTATTCTCAAGTAGTTTTTTGTTGAGCTAGTATCTTTCCTGTGTAACTATTTATTGGTAATAGGAGTTATGTTAACTGCTTGGATCATTTTTTCACTGACACTTTATCTTTGTGGCATAAGCACTAACTGTACCGTAGCTCCTGGATAAGCAGGTACCTGGCAAATGCAAAGGTAGTCATCTTACCAGGTGTGTACAGATACAGAATGTCCAGAGGGAAAATAAATGTGAACTCATTTACTGATACTCTGCTTATCCATGATACTCAGCTGACTGCGGCCATCCGCTCTTAAGCAGTATGGGATTCAAAGGCATGCCACATTCCTGTGAGCCTATCACCCCATCATGGAGTTTGTGAGGCTGCATAGCAGTCTCAGTATGACCCACAAGTTATCCACAGGCAAACTTAACAAAGCCAACCACTTCGGAAATGGAGAAGATCAAATTCCCTAGTTATTTACAGATCTTCCAGGTTATATTAGGTGCCATATAAAAAACAGATTGGATTTTTGTTCCACAGTTGACCAAGATTCAACATTTCTTCTCCTCCTGTATCTGTAGAAATTTGCTGAGTTAATATAAGACTGGTATCTGGATGAAGATGACTTCAAAATATTTGGGGGCCTGATTTTGGACTTTGAGCTTAGGCAGAGAGTTTTTTAACTATTCAATGAGAATGTCTTTCGAATTATTTTCAAATATTTGATAATAGTAGTTGTAGTAGGACAGTTTTCCTAGGAAACTTATTCTGAGATGGAAAGTTGCATGCAAATGCTTCATTTCTAGGAACAATATCTATTACAGTAAACAAGACAGGATTGATCAGAGGGAAAAATTACAACAGAGGCCTCAACCAATTCCACAAGGATCTCCGGAGCTGGGATGACCCTTTAGAATTGCTTTGAACTGAGGAAAGAGGTTCAGCCCACCAAATCCTGAATTTATCAGTAACTGAAATTAGTTTACCTGTCTCTGGGAAGGAGACTGTGAACCTTTGTGAGGCCAGAGACGGACTCAGCCATAGGGGTCAGTAACTAACATCCCTGGCATCAAGAGAATGAGTGCTTTAGTTTTGAAGGAGCTGAGTCACATACACAGGTACAATGGACATTATGTATTCTGCTTCATTTTCCATTATAAGAAAATTAAATGGTCTAACCTAAACCTATATTTCCTTAGAATGTTTTCCATGTAATGTTATATTGGTTTTTATTTACTCTAGCAATGAGAAAAAATATATTAAAAACAAAGGAGAAATTTTAAAAAGGTCCCCTAGAAAAACAACTCTGAAATTGAAGCAAAGACCAACTTGACACATTGATTCAAGGATGCTAAAATGTGAAATCATTTACTTTTTGAGATTGGCTAGATAATGTGCAAATTTTAGCTCCCCAAATTTCTACTGATACTGTGACTTTATTAAGATTCAACCAACCAGATTGGCTGACTCATTTTTTAATATTTTCTCAGGACCTGTAATCAAGGGCCACTATTATGGAAAAAGGCAACATATAAAGAATAGAAAGTTAGAACTAGAGGAGACTATCTACCTCAGCCTTCTTATTTTACAGATAAGAGTTAACAGCTGTTTATTGAGTGTGCTTATTATTTCCAATGTTGTGTTATTAAATTACATATATCCTTTCTCTTCCTCACATTTCTGCAAGTTGGTTGTTATGTTCATTTTACAAATGAGAAAACAGAAACTCACAGAGCTCAGGATATATTTCCAGGTCACAAAGCCAAAAAAAGCCAAGCTGGAATCAGTAGCCAGGTCTGCGTGATTTGACCCTTTAGCCTACACTTAAATATTGAAGTATACTACTTAGGCAGATAACCATAAGATGTTTAGAAAAAACAACTCAGGAAGAGTGCTGTTATCCCATCTCTAAATTAAGAGCATGAATGTACCAGCAACTTGACTTTGCCATCTGATGGGTTGCTTTTGTGGGTCATTGAATGACTTTTGGAAACATATAATATTATAAATTCAGATACACGTATAATTGCAAATGTCCTCTTACCTCTCTTATCTAAAGTGCTGTCATAAGTCATAGCCAAATAAAAAATTTGCTCTAGATTAAGGGTAATCTTGGTGTCCTGAAGATTCTAATGCTTCTTTTGGCACCACACATTTTAAAGAACTCAGGGAACCCTGACAAAAGAAATTTGCTTGCTTTTTTTTGTTTGTTTGCTTAGCCTTTCTGTAGTCACAGCAATTGTGTTTTTTCACTAAACCCATTGCCGTGACTGTATAATGTCATCGTTTCCTCTTTCTTGCTCATTTATGCCTGTTTTGCTGTGATTTTTTTAAAAAATATTGAATTCAATTATATAAACAGAAAATGATATTATATAGAGGCTTTAATGGAAATATATTATTCTAAAGTGTATTATACACACAGAAGGGCACATATACCACACATGTACAGTTTGATGAATCTAATTTTCACAATTGGAAGATATCTGTGTACCCATCACTTTGTATTCTTTTTCATCAGATGTCTTCTGTATCAGCAATATTTGGCTTAGAGGGGCAAACGTCTCATAATGTGATTTGTCTTGTCTTCTTCCCCTACTTTCCACCTCTGTGTAGAAGTAAATGGCCAATAACCTCAAGTTTTATAAAGAGATGAGCAAAGAGTCCTCTTTGACTTTGTAAAGGTGGGAAGAGCTAAGAATAAAAAGGTAAATTGGGACTGATGGAAGAACTTCAAAATTCCAGGGTGCAAATATATTGTCAGAGAAAAGACTTAAAAGAGAAAGGGTTAGGAGAAAATTGTGTTAATCTTTTTTGGTAGTACTGGAAAAAGTAATTTTGGAAAGAATAAAAATGTGAGAGATACTGTGGAAATTGAAGCAATACAACATGTCAGCTCCTGGCCATAAGGTGCAGAGAAGAGTAAGGAGGCAAGTACTGCTCCGAAGTTTTAATCTTGGGTATCTAGGAAAATATGAGTACCACTGAAATGAAATGTGAGCTGGAGGAGGGTAGTACTGGAGAGAATGCAGTGGAAGATTTTAAGACAGTGCAGTGTTAGAAATGCCAATTGCTTTACAAAGAACAAAAACAGGGAGGGCTGGAAAACTGTCATTGGATTTACTTATTGGAGCAGAAAGCAGATCCCAAGGAGTGAGTAGGTGGCAAGAAAGTGGAAACAGTAAGTGTAAACTACCCTTTCCTTTCAAGAAATTTTACAAAAAAAAAAAAAAAAAAGAGAGAGAGAGACAAAATAGCAAAACCAGGTAGTGCTTGGACAAAGGAAAAACTTGTTATAAGGATATGTAGAAAAAGGATGTGATAAAGCCTTAGCAAAAAAGAGGGAAGGCACTGGTGAAAGGTACAAGTGAAAGGCTTAGCATGAGAGAGGAGGGCACCTTCTATGAGATCAGAGGGAAAGTTCAGCTTTTACATAGAAGAAAAAGGGAGAAATCAAGCATTGGCCTTGACTTTTTCCATGTACTGGGAGATCATATCACATAAGAAACTGAGGGTAGGAAGAAATCTTGGAATTGACACTATAAGGGATACAAAAGGCTGTAAATCAGCAATGAGAACAAGTACTATTAAGCAGGAAGGAGGGCCCAGCTGATTTTAGGTAGCTCGGAACTGTAGTGGAACCAGTCAACCTGGCTTTGTGACTTTCATCAACAATGTTTGGCAGCTTGGGACTGTGGGCTGAGAAGGCAGATGATGTTATTTACCCATTCTTGGGGACTGGAATGGCAGCTCTGGGGAAAGAGAGTGTGAAAACCGAATAAAGTGGCTGACCCTAGTGTCAAGGCTGGTTAGGCAAGCAAATGAGGCCAGAAGAGGAGCTGATGAACTGAGACAATAGTGAGCTACCAAGGGATGGGGAAGGGGTAATAATGAGACTGAGAAACAGATTTCATTAGAAGTGAAGAGATGAGAGACTTCTATTGATAGGAGTTTGTACTCAGAGTTTATTGTAGCTTCAATTCAGATCATTTTAGAAGATAAACAAAATGGACAAATACGATAATACTAAGGTCTGACGATTTGAGGTGGGGGTGGTTTTACCAAAGTTTATTGTTGTTTGTTTGTTTTAAAGCCAATATTGTATAAATCTGTGCAGATACAATCACAAGAACGTTATATCTAGTAAGTCTGATGATTACCATCTGCAACAATCTTCAAATTTATAGATGAGTTTTATAAGTTGTGAGGCCACTTTCATAAACAAGAATTCCCTTAATCCCTGCAACAAACTATGTCACTTTCCTTTTGAAGATATTAAAACTGTAGGTTAGAGAAGATTAGTGATTTATCTGAGATGATAAAGAGAGTGTATTGGTCCATTTACATATTGCTATAAAGACTGGGTAATTTATAAAAGAGAGATTTAATTGACTCACAGCTCAGCATGGCTGGGGAGGCCTCAGGAAACTTAACAGTCATGGTGGAAGGTGAAGGGGAAGCAAGGCACCTTCTTCACAAGGTGGCAGGAAGGAGAAGTGCTGAGCAATGGGGAAAGAGCCCCTTATAAAACCATCAGATCTTGTGAGAATTCACTATCACAACAACAGCATAGACAAAACTGCACTGCCACCATGATTCAATTACCTCCAGCTGGTCTCTCCCATGACATGTGGGAATTATAGGGATTACCATTCAAGGTGACATTTGGGTGGGGACAGAGAGCCAAACCATATCAGAGAGTAAAAGCAAAGGCACAAGGGGAAACCCTGGCCAAGACATCTGACTCCAAGGCCAGAATTTCTTTAAGTTTGTTGTCTTGGGTAAAAGTTAGGGTTGTGTTATCTGCCTTTGCTTTATAATGCTTCGGTAGTTTCTTTAATGCTCAGAACCTGTGGACATGAGCTAATTTACACAGCTGGATTTTTCCTAGCTCAAAAATGAATACATGTTCAATTATATTCTCAAATTTTGTAAATATTACCATTAGTTTGTACTTGATAAACAGAGGCAGCATTCATTTTCAGGCATGATTATTTGAGTATATAAAGTTCATCGTAAAATTACTTGAAGGCAGAGAAAATAAGAATTGAAAGATATTTATATATGATGTTATTGACCTGACTGATGTTAATATAGTAGACACAATATAGATACCACTCCTGTTTTTTTTCTCATTTAGGGGCAGGGCAAGAATGCATGGCAAGAAGCAAGTCTGTGTATCTCCACCTGTCAGGGTGATAGCAGATTATAGAAGAGAGTGAAAATCTGTACGTGTTTTATGCTGGAATATAAGCTTTCTTTTGACCACTCAGCTTGAGCTGCCTGTCCACAAAATGGAGGGTCAATTTGGAGATAGTCATGGATGTGATAGGCTGATGGTGAGAGATATATTGTCTTGATGTTCTGTGGTTCAGGTCTTGAGTGCTCTACGGCTTTATTCAGTAGCCTTTTTGCTTAGAGGATATTGCATTTAAACTATGCTCAACTGCCTTTTTTATATCAATAACCACAAAACTGGAGAAAATTGCTGTCCTATTGTGGTCACCAACTGATTGCCACATATCACAGCGATAGTATATGAAACTAATGGTTGACCATTTTTAAAGAGTGATTGAAGACAACTTTCCAAATGTCATCATAACCTGGGAATACAGAAAGGTTCAGAGGGTAAAAACCAGAAAATGTTGGTGATATGTAGAGATTTCTGGGTCATGATGATATCTGATAAATTATCCAGAATAACTGAAATTAACACTAGGTCATTCCTTTGCTACCACTTACATATCACGCTAGCTAATATTTCTTCCTTTCTGCTGGATAGTGAAAAAATTGCTTTGCTGAACATCATATTTCAATGTTACCAGCTTTTCATTTTATGAATTTGTCAATAGCACACATCAAGAACAAGTCAAATTGCTGTCAATTAAATCTCAGAGGGACATCTTTAAGTTCTTGGTGTTGTACTTTCACTGTTGACAGCTTTTATTATCTAGAACATTTAATATTATAAAGGTACGTAGAGTCCAGAGGAATTAATACAAAAGAAATGTGATGAAAGACCACAAGAAACATGGAAAACAATATATATATATATGGCACTATATATATAAATATATAGCTATATATATCTATATGGCAATATATATATAAATATATATCAATGTATATACAGATATAGCTATATAGCAATATATGTATATATTGCTATATATACATATATGTATACATAGGTATACATATTGTTATACATACACATATATACATATATACATATTGCTATATATATACACTCATATACATATATGTACATATATGTATATATGTACATAATACATATATACATATTGCTATATATACACTCATATATACAGATATACCTATATATACATATAGGTATATAGGTGTATATGTATATAACTATATATGTACATATGTGTGTATATATACGTGTATATATACCTATATACATATATAGGTGTCTATATATATATAGCTATATATGTATATATGTGTGTGTATATACACACATATACGCATATGTGTATATATACACACATATACACATATGTACATACGTGTATACATACACATATATTCACACGTGTATATATACGTGTATATATACACACGTGTATATATACGTGTATATATACACACGTGTATATATACATATGTGTATATATACACGTGTGTATACATATGTGTATATATACACACGGGTATGCATATGTGTATATATACACACATATGCATATGTGTATATATGTGTATATATACATATATACATATATACACATATATACACACGTATATATACACACATATACACATATATACATATACATATATACACATATATAATATATACATATATGCACATATATACATATATACACATATATACATATACACGTATACATATATGTATATGTATACGTGTATATATGTATACATACAAGTATATGTATATATGTATATATGTGCACAGGTATATGTACATATATATGCATATGTGTACATATATGCGTGCATATAGGTATATATGTATATGCTTACATATACATGTATATATGTATATGCTTACATATATGTATACATATAGGCATATATGTATATGCTTACATATATGTATACATATAGGCATATATGTATATGCGTACATATATGTATACATATAGGCATATATGTATATGCGTACATATATGTATACATATAGGCATATATGTATATGCGTACATATATGTATACATATAGGCATATATGTATATGCGTACATATATGTATACATATAGGCATATATGTATATGCGTACATGTATGTATACATATAGGCATATATGTGTATGTATATGTATGTATACATATAGACATATGTATGTACATGTATGCATACTTATAGGTATATATGTGTATGTACATGTATGTATACATATAGGTATATATGTATATGTGTATTTGTACATGTATGTATACATATATGTATATATGTATATGTATATGTACATGTATGTATACATATAGGTATATATGTATATGTACATGTATGTATACATATAGGTATATATGTTTATATGTATGTTTATATGTATGTATATATACAGAAATGTATACATGTATACATACGTACATATATGTATATGTATGTGTATACATATGTATATATAGCTATATATGTATAATGTATATATACACCTATATACATATATAGCTTTATATGTATCTATATAGCTATACACATTATACATATGTATATACATATGTATGTATATATACATACACACGAATATGTACATATACATATACGTGTGTATGTATATGTATATATGTACATATACATATACGTGTGTATGTATATGTATATGTATACATATACATATATGTATACATATATACACTTGTATGTGTATACATATATACACGTGTATGTGCATACATATGTATATGTATATGTATGTGCATACATATGTATATGTATATGTATGTGCATACATATGTATATGTGTGTATACATATGTACATACATGTATATGTATGTGTATACATATGTATATACATATACGTATGTGTATACATATGTATGTACATATACGTATATGTATATGTGTATATACATATGTACTTATATGTATATGTGTATATACATATGTACTTATATGTATGTGTATGTATATATACGTATATGTATATGTGTATGTGTATATGTACGTATATGTATATGTGTATGTGTATATGTATGCATATGTATATTACGTGTATATGTGTATACACATATATACATATATGTATACATATGTATACATGAATATATACTTGTATACATATACGTATATGTATATGTACATATGTGTATATATAATATACATATGTACATATATTTATATATACATATATAATATACATGTGTACATATATTTATATATACATATATACATATACATATGCGTACATATACACATACACATATGTACATGTACATACACATATACATATACGTACATATACACATACACATATACATATACGTACATATGTATATACACATATACGTATATGCATGTACACATACATATACGTATATGTAGGTACATATGTATACACATACATATACATGTATATACATATATACACATACATATACATGTATATACATATATACACATACATATACATATACATATGTATTCACATACACATGTATATATGTATACACATACACGTGCATACACGTGTATATATGTATGCACATACACGTGTATATATGTATACATGTATGTATATGTATATGTACACATATATACATATACATACATTTGTATATACATATGTATAATGTATATAGCTATATATATACATGTATAGCTATATATCTATATAGGTGTATATATACATTATACATACATAGCTATATATACATATGTAGCTATATATATAGCAATATATATATAGCTATATATATACAGCAATATATATATAGCTATATGTATGTGTGTGTGTGTGTGTGTGTGTATATATATATATGAATGTGAGGCATGAGATAGGGAAGAGTCAAATAAAATGTTAAAGAGTGACTGGTAACCATCTGAGCCGAAGTAGTAACTAACCAGATATGACTTGATGATGCATTTTATGTAAAATTGAATGTGTAGTAT
The DNA here is from genome assembly GCF_028885625.2 of Pongo pygmaeus. Lineage (NCBI taxonomy): Eukaryota > Metazoa > Chordata > Mammalia > Primates > Hominidae > Pongo > Pongo pygmaeus. The sequence goes on along the minus strand of NC_072373.2, from coordinate 147,253,854 downwards.
TCATCAGCAGTTTAGGAAATCTTATATACTTGTCGTTATTATTTATTCACACTCATGGAAGTAAAGAGTGGTAAATTTGTTCTTCAGTAAACTTTCAATTTCTTCTCTTGAATTAACTTTTATATTCCATTGAGTTTTCTGTGTTTGCCAGAGTGAGAAAATCTGAAGTGGACAAATTACTCCCACTGAATTGGAATAAGTGAAAGACACTTCAAACTTAATTGGGAATTGGCCTTACTTCTCTGGGCCTCCCTTATTGATAGAGAACATTGGACTTGTTAATCTCTGCCCTTCTAACATCAAAGCTCACTGACATTTTATTCCAATCATTCTCACTCAATCCAAGTGACAATGTGAAGGAGCAATTTCTTAAAAGCCAAGATGTAGAGGGTTTAGACATCAGCAGTTTGGTCCATTCGGGATACCTGCCTGGATGAAACAATCAGAATTGTCCTGATTTAAATTTATTTTTAAATAAATTGAAGCTCTATTCAATGGCAATAGTCTTTGAAGCTCTAAAAATACATTGTTTTATAGTTTCTGGGTTCATTTCCCTCATCTGTAAAGTTGGAGTTTTGTGTTAGATGATATCCAAATCTCCTTCTAGTTCTGAAATGTCTATGAGCCTTGAAAACTGTTCTTTTTTTCTTTTTAAATGATGATTTCAACCATACTCAATTTTGTGGGGTTCCCCCCCCCTTTAAATGAGAGAATTACGTGAGTTAAGATTTAGCGTTTTGTAACATGATAATTTTAGTCAACCATCAACTTATTTTTGATTGCTTAATCGTGGCATGATAGATACCAAACAACTGAATCTTTTTCATGCTACTTTTCTGCTGGATATTTTGATAACCTATAATTAGTTTTAGAACCAATGTAAATAGTAAAAACTGGAAAAAAAGTAAAATTAGTTAAGTAATAATATATATCATGGTAGGTTTTTAATGAAATCTCTTCTCAATTTAAAGCTAAAGAAAACAATTTTGAAAAATAAACATTTGAGAAAATAACTATTGTGTGGTTGTGTGTTTATATTATATTAATAATGAAGCATGTATAATCTCAGTATTAGTTGATGTGTCTATCTGCTTAATGGCACATATGAGATGATAGTTAAATGGCAGCTTTGACTTGTGTTTTCTTTCTTCAGCATTGCTTTAGGGTACTTGTCTTTTAACAATTCTGATGCTCACAATAATTAAAGTTAGGAGCAAAGTCTCCTGGAAAGGGTGAGTACCAATGGAAAAAAGATAATGTTTGCTAAGAATTTCTGGGAAGTGCTATGCTAATTAGGAAATTCATTTAACAATATAGTGATAGAGTGAAGTTAATGCTATACATCACATTGAAGAAAAGATGAAATTAATATTATTATTTAAGTAAGGGTATTCAGTCTAAGTGAACATTCTTGATAATTTTAAGGTGTTTTGATTCTTAAATTTTAAGAATTAGAGAAAATGGGAATTCAAAAAACGCTTTTTCAAAGATTTTGAATCACTGCTTAGTTTATATTAACTTATTTAAGTCTGTAATCGAGTATTTTTAAGTGCATAGCTATTGATATACTATACATTTGTCTTCCTTTAGTTTGTTAAGACGTGCTTTAAGTTCAAATACTATGATTTAGGTTTTTAAAGACAGCTATTAAATTATAATTATAATTAAAATTTCCAAACAGTTTTACTATAGCCTTAGAGTGGTAGGTTAGTATGTATGTACTTTTTCTGAGAAATTGTATCTAAACTCATTAAACACTTGCACACAGGTATTCATTTTTACACAGTAATACACACATATATGACGTATATACACACATACATTGTACGTGAGTTTTTAGGACTTATTTTATGTATTTGGGAGCTACAAAATATACTTAAAACACCTATTTATGACTATAAAGGGTGTATTTTAATAAGTACTAATATAATACTAAAATGCTATAAAATAGGCCGGGCATGTAATCCCAGCTATAATAGGCTCACACTGGTAATCTCAGCACTTTGGGAGGCCAAGGCAAGTGGATCTCTTCAATTTAGGAGTTTGAGACCAGACTGGCCAACATGGCAAAACCCCATCTCTACTAAAAATAGATGCCTATAACCCCAGCTACTCAGGAGGCTGAGGCAGGAGAATCACTTGGACCCAGGAGGTGGAAGTTGCAGTGAGCTGAGATCATGCCACTACACTCCAGCCTAGGGAACAGGGTGAGACTCTGTCTCAAAAAAAAAAAAAAAAAGCTATAAAATGTTAAAGCATGTATATGTTTCATATATATACGCTTTAGTATTCAGTCTGGAAATATATAATACTTACTTATAATACAATAAATGTCAATTTTCAGATTTTTTAACTTTACTATATTTGGTTATCTTAAACTGAATTACATTTCAACATAGTTCATTGCACTGAAAATATAAACTAGTTGGTGCCATGGTGCCATCAGTTTCAATTTAGGAATCATGATGTTGCTTCAGCTAGCAGCAAACTTCTAATGGTCAAAGCATCAATTTTGTCCTTTTAATTTGTTAAAATGAAATGCTCCGAAAAGATATTAAATGAGGATGTGCCCTGGGGTGCATATTCAACACTTTGTGGAGTATTATAAACTAAACATAAGGTAGTCAATGATTTTTACTTAGCAATATTTCATTTTTGTATGATTGCTAATAACTGAGTATTTACTACAATATCACTATGTAGGGGTAGATGGTGTACCTGTGTACAATGCAAAAAGCTCTAAATATGAGAAGCTTCTGAAAATTTGACTTATCTCAATTTCACATTCTTTTGTGCTCAGTTTGTGGTGCCTGGTTCTGTGTGAAATGATTTCCAAGCTTTCAAATGAAAGCAGTTAAGAAACAAAATATTTACACCCTTCTAACTTGTGTTTCCTGTATAGCTAGATACAATACAGATGCTAAGTCACTGGTCTGAAAGAGCTTCCACAAATCTATAATAAAATAATTAAATTAGTGAGATGTGTTTAGATCAGAGACCCTTGGTTGCCAACTCCTAAGAACTCAGGGAATTCAGAACCACAGAAGGATCATTTGGACTCCATTTGGCAGAGACGTCAGAAACTCGCTGCTCTTGGGAACATCATTTTCCAATAACATTTATAGCTCTAGATGGAAGCGAAAAGCACCATATGTTAAGAGTTTCCTGCAAAGCTTCCTGGTAAGAGAGGAAATAAATTCAACTTGTCACATCTGCTCGTGGGCCAGTCAAGTAGGATTTTATCACAGCCTTAAGTGGTTTACAAAACTGTCCTGTTATTGACTGAAGGGGCTTTGCATTTTAGGTTTTTTTATACTGATGTTCATAACCTAAATCATTAAACTATTTTTCTTCTTTGGACTTTAGCAGCATGCATCATCATTTGCTTTTAAGCAAGAAGAATTATTGAAAGCAATTCAACTAAAAATCACATTCCCATAGCATAGTCTCCATAGCCCTCCATGGCTCAAACTGCTAGAATGCCTACGGGTCTCAATTCTACCTCAGTTTCGACCCGTGGGTCCTTACAGTTTGCATAATTTAAGATGGGAACTGCATTTAATCAGGCTAAATTGATTATCCACCATTCCAAAAAGTCCCAATTGGCTTAAACCGTGGCAAAGACCCATAGGGTCAGAAAAGATTTTTCTGCCAGAGGTATAGGTAATCACAGGAAAGGTGTTAAAACTTGCACTGTGAGCCACAAGTTTTCCCCTAAAGTGATCCATCTTTTTACCCTCACGCTTAAAAAACAATGTTAGAGTCACTATGGGCATTTCAGTTTTCTATCATAAGCAAAATCCTTTTTAGTTTCCAAATCTACTGAAGATATAGTGCCATATGTAAGCACTACCATTTCCTAATTAAGCACAAGTTAAATTGATAGCAGTTGTTCCAAACTAAAAGTAAGTTCTCAATTTACCAACTCACAGTTTAACATTCATGTCTTGCAATAAGGGAATAATCAAACCTACTAATTAATTTTTAAAATCATTTTAAAATTTAAAGATGCTTTATGTTAAAGTAACAATTGCAATCTTTAGATATGCCTAATTCTTTAAGTAATTATTGTATAGTAAGGGAATGTAACAGAGTTTCAGAGTGCCATACTATGATGAAATTTTCAGCATTTGTGTATATGTTTACATATACATATCACTCCAACAGGTGAATTATAAAGACATATGCAAATTTAAATAAATCAGAATGAAGGAAAATAATGTAGAATATTAAAAGAAAAAATTTGACACACCAACCTTATAAATTTAAAAAAACAGACTGTGGAATATGCTCTAATTTTCCTAGTAGCCAAAAAAGAACAATTGAATGATTCACATTATTTTCAATGGTAGAAAACATTGTCAAAAAGATTTTACCACCACTGAGGTCTAAGAGAATCCTCATGGAATGCTGAATGATGGAGTCAAATACATGTCAATATCATTTCCACCTCTCACCTCCAAAAGCATGAAGGCTTTGGCATGTTTCATGGAGATATTTCCTGCACTATCATTCAATGTAACTTTGAACTTAAAGTGCACTTTAATAATAATAATAAAAAAACACACAAACAAAAACAATTCTACCAGTGTTGCTGCACTGCACAATTCTGAGGGCACTGTTCATCTAGGTAGTACTGAAACAGGAAGCAAAAGCATCAATTGTAATAGAAGAATGGTGCTGGTTTCGTAAATATGGCAACAATAAATACAAAATCTGTGATAAACCCTTTCCACAATAACCATGGAACTTTCTCCTACCAATCTTTGACACAAATATTTATTATAAAAGAGAGTCAGAATGGTAATTATGTACCTATGCTTGCTATGCTCCTTATGGACGAGCCTGAAACTGCCCCATTCTTGATCTGTTTTCGCCTCAGTATTTACTAATAGAACCTAGTAACTTTATTTCCCATCCTCTTTTACAGCTAAGTTTGGCCTTTCAGATCAATATGATGGGTATGGAAGTGACACATGCCGCTTTTCACTTTTCAGTTATCTCTTTAAATGTACTTGCCATGAACTCTTTCTTCCCCCCATTCCTGCTGGCTGAGAAATGGTGATTCCTGGAAAAACTCTGGAAGTCATGTTTTGAGAATAGTAGAGTTGTCTCACCAATCATGCTTTTCTCACCTCTGGACTGTTATGTGAGAGAGAAATAACATCTATTTTGTTTAACAACCTGTCTTTTGTGTATGTTTTTAAAAATAAACCTCTTAATCCAACATCAATGTTATCTTCATCTGTGTTTACATTCCCATAGCTTTGGACTAGAGAATTGTAAAGAAAAAAATCTGGAAATAGAGAGAGAGAGAGAAAAACAGAGGGAAGAAGGAAGAGGAGGTAAGGAGGGAAGAAAGAAGGAAAAGGATGTTTCTATTTTAATCAGATGGCCAGAGAATCACTCAATCATCCCATGAGTCTGAATGTTTCATTAATAGCAATAATAGAATATTAGAATAACATTACATTTGGTCCAGCTGTATCAGTATTCAAATTTTGATCCCAACCTTTCCCTGCTTTGTGACCTTAGACCAGAGACTACAACTTTTCTGCTTCATTATTCTCTATAGTGTGATTTTGAAAATTTTAAAAAAGCTAATTACTTACTGTATGCTGGGTCCTAGTCTAAGTGCTTTGCATGTATTATTTAATTTAATCCTTTTTGCAATGCTATATATGAGAAACTAATACTGTCCTTATCGTATAGCTGAAAAAATGGAGGCAAGGAGAGTTGAAACAAGCTACCCAAAATCCAAAACTGGTAGGTGGTGGAGCAGGCTTTTGGCATGAATTTCCTTGGTGTCTAAGAGACAGTGCCTTTCTAAATGTGTTAATCTTTAAAGTACTCAGTGCCACGCTTGGCTATAATTATGTCTGTATAATTCTTGTTTAATACCATTTTTCTGTTATAAAAAGTTGTACTTATAAATCATAATTATATTAGAAAATGCACAATAGCACAAAAAGCAAATAAAAGTCACTCACTCTCACTTCAGGCATAATCATTGCTAACATATGCACATAGACTTCTCTTTTAGTATCAGACTGTTCTTTTAATTGCTTGTATTACTTCACCACATGTAGCTCGTGTCAGCCTTTATGCCCACCCCTGACCAATCTCACCTGCTCTGATTTGTAACATGTGGCATGAGGAAGGATATTTCTTGTTGCTGAGTTAGTCTAAGCCTTTGTTCTTCAGAGTCATATTCTTTGTCAGCTATTTCAGCTTTGCTTCTCACTTTAGGCTGTCTCCATTGGAACTCTGGGACCCAGTCTTTCTAGCATATTGCTCCCATCCTGAAACATGGTGACTGGTGGGGGGATATCAGGTAGGTTACACTTTTCCTTACCTTTTGTCCATTTACCTTTCACAGCATCTTCACTCAAGTCTCTGTCTCCATATTTGACTTTTTAATGTGCCTGGGTAACTAATGAAATTACAATAAAAGGAAGAACACTGTAAGCATGTTTATTCAATTTGATTTTCTCATAATTTAAGAGAAAGGCAACCAAGAAGTTAATCTCATTCTTGGCTTCCTGAGCACTCTACAGTTTCTGATCTTCCTCTCCCAAACTCAGGCCTCTGTGTGGAAATGCAAAGGCAAAATGGGGATATTAGCATTACTTTACTCATGGAATATTGTATGTATGAAACAATATGTATACGCTTAGTGTCTGGCATACAGTGGGTGCTATATAAATGCTATTAGTATTGTTGCTATTGAGGAGGCAGAGTGTAAACTAGCTTCCTGAATTATGCAGTCACCTCTTTAACATTGGAAAACTCACTTCACATTATTAGGCAGAACAACACTGGATACTTTCGTTTATATCTGCCTCACCTTTTAATGTGTGGCCAAGCAGCCTTCTGGGAATAGGAAACGCAACATTGTCAAGTTAAGTACCTGCTAAGCATACTTACGCTACAAAAGAATCAGCTGAAGTTTTTGGATTTGGGATATAAGAGATAACTTCTTTGAAAACATGCTTATTTTAGTCTCTGTCTTGGGAGAGGGCAGGGGCCAACCTAGTTTTATTCTTCTACTTAGACACATAGCATAAACATTTCTCATATTATTAAATATCCTTATAAATCTTGGTTTTGATTATGGACATGCTGAAGTGAACTGTTGAGTCAGAATCTTCTTGCTTTCATGAGGAAAGTAGATTTTCAAAAGGCTTTATAAGAAACTATACCTTTCTATAGTTTTCTATGATAGTTTGCAAAATGATCCGCTTGTATCCCAAACACACTTCATGCAAACTAATAGTAGGGAATGATTATTTACATAGACCGGCTACAAAGTTTAGAGAACAAGTATATTTGAGGTAGAATAGATGTGTGTCTGGAACTGGTTCCTTTCGGTGGCTTCTTGGTCTTGCTGACTTCAAGAATGAAGCCACCGACTCTCGTGGTGAGTGTTACAGCTCTTAAAGATCGTGTGTCCGGAGTTTGTTCCTTCAGATGTTCAGATGTGTCCAGAGTTTCTTCCTTTCGCCTGTTCGTGGTCTTGCTGACTTCAGGAGTGAAGCTGCAGACCTTCCCAGTGAGTGTTACAGTTCATAAAGGTAGTGCAGACCCAAAGAGTGAGCAACAGCAACATTTATTATGAAGAATGAAAGAACAAATCTTCCACAGAGTGGAAGCAGACCCAATCACGTTGCCGCTGCTGCCTCAGGTGGCTAGCTTTTATTTCTTTATTTGGCCCTGCCCACATCCTGCTGATTGGTCCATTTTACAGAATGCTGATTGGTCCGTTTTTACAGAGGGCTGACTTGTGCATTTACAAATCTTTAGCTAGACACAGAGCGCTGATTGGTGCGTTTTTACAGAGTGCTGATTGGTGCGTTTTTACAGAGTGTGGATTGGTGCATTTACAAAACTTTAGCTAGACAGAAAAGTTCTCCAAGTCCCCACTCGACCCAGGAAGTCTAGCTGGCTTCACCTCTCAGATATATGTTTAAAAACTAAGAAAATTGGTTATTTCAACTCAACGATTCAGCAAAGATGTCTTGAGGACCGAATATATGCCAGGTCTCTTGCACTGAATATACAAATATGAGTAAGACTCAGTCCCTGCTCTTAGGATGTAACTGTCAGAGTCCAAAGTAAAGACTTAAATGAGGGGAATGATGAGTTTTACAACAATGTTGACCAAGTCATTATGGTTAAACTTTATCACCATTTTAGATCTTCCTGAATGTTAGAAAAGCAGAAGGAAACATTCAAATTATCATGAGACAATATGTTCCATTTATCAAATGCTGAAAAATAAGACCAAAAGAGAGACTGGCTAGCATGGAGTGATCAGGAGCTAAGCGATGCATCATTTCACGGAAGCAGTAAAATTCATATAACCTGTGAAATAAAGTAGGTGAAGAAAATGTAGATCCTTTTAGGCTGATTGTAGACCCTTTCTCAAAGTAAGACGGCTTTATCTGTTTTTAATGAGAAAAATTATGTCAGTGATTCATCAATCAGATATGTCAGCAACACAATGAATATAGCAGCACCTTTTATGGTATTACTTTTGGATGTGTGTGTGTGTTAGTAAACATGCACGTATGTCTGTGCTCTCAGATGATGTATGCTTGTTATAAAGAAATGATAGCTTATCTAAGTTCTTCTATAAAGCACTTAATAAAATTCAATAGATGTGAAAAGGTTTATACTATGAACAAAAATCACAGTGGTCCAGGGGCAACTTCAAGTTCAAAGAAGCAGCAGTTTGCGATAATGTCCTGTTATTTTACTATCTGTACATGAGTTATTTTCAACTCCTTTCACTCTTGTATTACATTGGTTCATCTTAACATCATTTCTAGAAAATGAGTTAAATAAAGCCTAGAGGTCTTTTAGAAGGCACAAAATACAGCCAGCAAACACTTGTTTCTGGGCATGAATGGGTCACTAGACTAAATGTTTTTGTCAGCTGTTAGAGCTAATACAAGCGTCAGAAATATATCCCAAATTATTTTACTCTTTGGCAAAAGCAAGTAGACCATTATCCATGATATCGGATATAAACAGAATACTTAGCTGCTTAAGTTTATATTTTTCCTGTAGATGCACATTTATACCCATGTACTCCTTTCTCAGCTGCAAAACTGACAGTTACATATGTTCCTTTCAATGCCTCAAAGAACCAACAACCAGGATACTAGAAGCACAGGCATTCCAAACTGGCAAGCAATATCGAAATATATGTGTAATGTCACTGGATCCAGAGATATAATAGCCGATATTTCTTAGCTTATATATGTATGTTAATATGCTTACGGCATGCCACGAACTATTCTGTTTTGTGGTGTTAGCTCATGTAGTTCTCCTAAGAAGTCTGTGAGTAGGTGATATTAGTGTTCCTATTTTATAAGTATGAAAACTTAGGCATAAAGAGAATATATAACTCTTCAAAAGCAAAATAGCTATGAAGTGCCACTATGAGGTCTAAATCCATAGATTTCTCTCTCGTTCTTAACCACTACGTAAATGTGTGTTTTTACATCTAGCCAGTCTAAGATTGACGTGATGCTGATCTGGGAGTAGGGAGGGGTGCTTGGAAGGGAACTAGCTTTAAATTGGCCAAATCGGATTTCCACTACTCCCCCTTTGCCGTTATTTTTAAGATATTAGGTTTACATCATAGTTCTTTGTACAAGAGACCTACCCAACTACTTTAGCCTTGTCCCGACACCGCGCCTTTGGTATAAAAGATACTGGGAGTGATTGCCCATGTGACTGTCAGAAAGATGAACTTTTTTTTTTTTTAATTTTCAAAGCAGAACTAACAATAACAGTTAACTTTTTTTGTCGTTTTTTTTTGTTGTTGTTTTTTGTTTTTGTTTTTTTTTTTGAGAGGGAGTCTTCCTCTGTTGCCCAGGCTGAAGTGCAGTGGTGCAATCTTGGCTCACTGCAACCTCCACCTCCCAGGTTCAAGCAATTCTCCTGCCTCAGCCTCCCAAATAGCTGGGACTACAGGCACATGCCACCATGCCCTGCTAATTTTTTGTACTTTTGGTAGAGACGGTGTTTTACTGTGTTAGCCAGGATGGTCTCGATCTCCTGACCTTGTGATCTGCCCACCTTGGCCTCCCAACATGCTGGGATTATAGGTGATAGCCACTATGCCCGGCCATCAATAACAATATTTTAAACCGTATCACCTTTCATGCAGTACCACTAGAGAGAGAGAGGAGTAACATGTTGATTCTTTGCATTTACGTCTTTTCTTTAAACTATATGGAATATTAGTTCCATTAAGAAATATTATCTTCATTCAGGAAAAATAATCAATATAATTGAATATCTTCCCCAGGTCTGAATGTATTAATTTTTTCTTCTTTGCAGAAACATGGATGAAGATCACACCCATTCTGCTAATGGGTAAAAAGAAGTCAGTTCAAACTTATTACTAAATAACAGTTTCAAAAATGTAAAGTTGGAAAATCATAGTATAAGAACAAGCAACAGATTTAAATCATAGGATTTATCACCCAAAATATGTATACTTGCATTTTTCTTTGCATTGCATTAAGATGAAAGAAGAAACATGCAGGTCAAACCCTACTACAAAGAGTATCATTATCACAAAATTTCAATCCAAAAGACAGAAGAAATCATAACCAGGTGCAAGAATTAAGAACTTCAGATGTGATGACAGTAAAGATTGTGGAAAACTTTTTAAACACTGTGGTAAATTAATTCTAATTAAGCATCAACCAATTGCTTGTGGGGCTTCAGGAGTCGACCGCACTGAACACAATAAGGGTGCAAATACAATTTATGACTTGATTGCTACTTCTAGTACTGATGGCACACACCTAACTCTTATGGGCTTCATGAAATGACTGATGTCTTAAGTCTTATTTTATTCAATTTTCACATAGGCACTGCATACCTGTCAAATCTGAGGTGCATAAGGTTTAGGTAACTTGGACAAATCTCTATCTCTAGGAAGTTGTAGAATCAAGATCCAAAGCATAAGTATACCTTTTGATAAGACCATACAGGCCTCTGGAGTCTACTGAGAAGAGAGTAAGTTACCCAAGTAAGTTAGCTCCCTTTTTGTTTTTTGTTTTTTTTTTTTTTGAGACCGAATCTTGCTCTGTCACCCAGGCTGGAGAGCAGTGGCACCATCTCTGCTCACTGCAAGCTCCGCCTCCCGGGTTCACGCCATTCTCCTGCCTCAGCCTCCCGAGTAGCTGGGACTACAGGTGCCTGCCACCATGCCCGGCTAATTTTTTGTATCTTTAGTAGAGACGGGGTTTCATCGTGTTAGCCAGGATGGACTCGATATCCTGACCTCATGATCTGCCCGCTTCGGCCTCCCAAAGTGCTGGGATTACAGGCGTGAGCCACCACGCCTGGCCAAGTTAGTGCCCTTTTATGAGCCAGGGAAAAGCAGAGCTGTTGAATACTTAGGTCTATTCATTGTTGATCGTGCTGGCTTTGCGCACAGTGCAGAGCCAGATGCCTGAGGGTCATGTGCTTGGCAAAAAATAAGGTCCGGTCATGTCCTTTGTCCTTCATGCTTTGCCTTTGAGGTTCTCCATTAGACACTTAGGCCGAGGTCCCAGAAGCCATGGAGCTGTTTGCATCAGAGGGCTATGTTTAAGACCCATTTGCTTACTCACTTCATTGGTTTCCTTTTTTATCCACTGGATGTAATAAATCTCTTATGTTTTTACCCTTGTTTTATTACCTAGTATATTTTAAAATTTGTATTGGTATTCATTTTTCTAAGTCTGCTTGGTGTTGAAACCCAGCTCTGACATTTATTAGCTATGCAATCTTGGGAAAATCACACATAGACACATGCACACACAAACATGCATGTACTTATCACACTTTGTATATCTCATCCATTAAATGGCTATAATCTGTCTCTCTCCTAGAGCTGTGAGATTCAAATGATCAAATGAATACAAGGTACTACATAGATTAAGTGGTGAAGAAATCTCCTAGCTATTATTTCTGAATTTTCTAAATTCCTGATTTTTATCTAACTTTGATGGAAGGTAGATTAAGATGAATATCATAATGCATATCTATATACTAATCTGTATACATTTTCAAGGAAGAAAGATGCTCTTTTGATCATAGGGGTTTTCTGGCAACTTATTTCAAGACTGTGCTGTGACATGGGATAGGAAAGAACACATTCCTTTCAACAATGTCTTCACTTGAAGGGTTCCCAGTGCTTTCAGGGAAAGAATGTTCACCAAGTTTATTCAGCACATAACCTGAGCTTGAATGACTTGTCTTATTATATTGATTCTTTACAAAAAGAACCTCTGATTTGGCCAGTGTGCCACCATCCACTAGTGGGCAGACAATTCAGCTAAGATGCTTCAGTGATAGTTATTCAGCATATACATAAATGGTTGCTTTTGACTGTTATAGCAATCCTTTGTTCAATCAGGTGCTCCCAAGGCACTAGGATATGTTTAATAATCATAAGCTTTTCCGCTATGTATACATTTTTAAGTGTGTATTTTTAAAATATACATTTTTCAAAAGCACACACACACTTGGGTCACTTTCCTCATTAGTGAGCTGTGCAACTGGCAGGATCTCTGAGACTTACAGTTGTTCAAGAAGGAAGGGAAATGGAGCCTTGGAGGATGGGTAGCATTTTGGTAGATGGATATGAAAGGGAAGACATGCAGACAAGTTCTGGGGGCATGCTCACAGCCAACACCAGGTGTCAATACATGCAAATGTATCCAAACTCATTTTATCTGCTATGTTGTCATCTTTACTCAAGAAGTACTACTAAAAAGAAAAATTGAAAAAATATATTGTTACAGCAGAAAAAGCATCTCCAACATGTCATATGAAGGTAATTTCTTAAGGTCACTATAATATTTAGTAAACTATTGATGATAGGCTTGAAAACATCAATACAACATCTTATTTCTACTTAATATATCCAAAAAAGAATAATATATTCACTGGGACAACAAGTTGTTCTGACACACACACACACAAATTCAGTCTTAACTGCCTCAACTGCAGGATCATTTTGGAGCTCACCTCCATCAGGAAACCACTGAACTCCTGAGTAAGTCTCTCAGGTGTTCCTGACCATTAGGATATTCTTGAGCGATGGGAGAGAAATGGGCATGGAGTTGCCAGCAGCCTGTGGAAACGTTTACAAAAGCATTCAGCAGTCCCTAATGGCCTGAAAGCAAATGGATATTTCGCTGCAACAATGAAAAGAAACATTTCAATTTGGATGTGTTTGCTTCTGAAACAAATGTTTACAACAGAAACCTCCATTTGGGTTGTTAGCACACAGTCAAACAAAGTATGTATTTACTGAAGAATCAAGTGCAGCATCTCATTGTAAGAATTGCCTCTTTGGGGACAGGCTCTATGGTCATGATAATGTGCTGATCACAAAAAGGAAATGAAGCTACAAGATTTTAAGGTAACAGGCAATATGCGTTAACCCCTACCTGCTCTGCGAAAGTGACTTTCCTAGGAAGTTTGTATTAGGTAGGATAAAAATACACCTGCAGTAAACAAAGACACCTGAAATATGGTGTCTTAAATAAGGTAGAAGGTAACTTTTATCTCTTGTACCAGTTCAGGTGTTTACAGTGCAGGCCATGTGTCAGGGACTAGGCTCCCTTGAGGTTTGGCTCTAGCATCCTCAGCATTTAGTTTTCCAAGTGTGGTCCACACTGGATGCTCTGGCTGTAGCTAGCATTCCTGCCTTCAAGCTTATGGAAAAGGGAGGAGAGTAGAGCGCTGCCTTGCTGCTTCCCTTTAAAGCAGTGGTTCTCAACTGAGGGCAATTTAGCTGCTCCCCAGGAGAAATATTTGTTTGCTATAACTTGGGGAGCAGGGTGGAGATAGTCCTATTGACATCTAGCGGATAGAGGCCATGGACAGTGCTAAACATCCTGTTGTGAACAGGGCAGTCCCACATGATGTAGAATGTTCTGGCCCAGTATTGCTAAACTTGAGAAATGCTAGACCAAAGTGAAAGCTTCTTATTGGCAGATATTTGTGGGTGTAGAAGCTGGAAAAGATGGTTTCCACTACAATCCTGCTGCATTCTCAGTGAGTTGCCTGGCATAAATGAACGTCATCTTTGGCAGAGACTGCCACTGGTCTCATGTCTGTTCTCTTCTTCTTACATGCTAATAGACGTTTAACCTGAGCCAGCTAGTTTTCCAGATTCTCCCCAAGTGTGACAACCAAAAATGTCTCCAAACATTGCCAAATATATCCTGGGGACATTCCTAGTAAGAAACATTTCTCAGGTGGATGTCCTCAGGCAAGTCAACTAAACCTTTGAAATTTTAGTTTCCTCAAAGGTAAAAATAATAGCAGATATTTGTCTGTCAAGATTACTGAGGTAGGCAGAATTCTAAGATGTCTGATATGGTTAGGCTTTGTGTCCCCACATAAATCTCCTCTTGAATTGTAATCCTTATAATCCCCACTTACCGAGGGAGAGACCTCCTGGGAGGTGATTGGATCATGGAGCAGTGTTCTCCATGCTGTTTTCATGATAGTGCATGAGTTCTCACGAGATCTGATGGTTTTATAAGTGTCTGATAGTTCCTCCTTCACACACTCACTCTCTCTCACCTGCTGCCATGTGAGAGGTGCCTCTTCTCCTTCCACCATGATTATAAGTTTCCTGAGGCCTCCCCAGCAATGCAGAACTGTGGGTCAATTAAACCTCTTTTCTTTATGAATTATCCAGTCTTGGATATGTCTTTATAGCAGTGTGAAAATGATCTAATACAATATCCCTCAAGATTCCCACCTGCCTGGCATACACAAACCTTCTCTCAGTTATTCAATCAAGCACTAATCTGTGTGCTGCTATAAGGGATTTTTTGCAGATATAATTAAGGTCCTAAACTATTTGACTAAGAAAAGGAAATTATACTTCATGGGCCAAATCTAAACATGTGAGCCTGTAAAAAGGATGGGACATTTTCCTAGTAAAGGAGGAATTCAGGCTGGGCTCAGTGCTCACACCTGTAATCCCAGCATGTAGGGAGGTCCAGAAGTTTGAGACCAGCCCGGGCAAAATGGCAAAACCCTGTCTCTAGAAAAAAAATACAAAAATTAGCTGAGAGTGGTGGCACACACCTATAGTCTCAGCTACTCAGGAGGCTGAGGTGGTGAATGGATTGAGCCAAGGAGGTCAAGGCTACAGTGAGCCATGTTTGTGCCTCTGTGCTCCAGACTATTATTATTTTTAAATAGAGAAATTCAATGCAAAGGAGAGTCTTCATTGCTGGCTTTGAAAAGGGAGGAGGTCATGTGGGACCTGAGTAATTCCAGACTGACAGCCAGAAAGAAAATGAAGACATCAGTCCTGCAGCCACAAAGGATTAAATTCTGCCACAACTATATGGGCTGGGAAGATCCTGAGTGCCAGATGAGGACAGAGCCCATCTGACACCTATGTTCTAGTCTTATAAACTCTGAGCAGAGAACCTAGCCACTGCCTGCCTGGACTTCTGACCTACAGAACTGTAGGTGTTATTTTAGGCTGCTAAGTTTATGTGGTGATTTGTTACACAATAATAAAAACTAACACAGTTATTATGAAGATTAATTATGGTAATAACGCTTATTCTTTCAAGAATGCTACTATGTTCCAAACAACTAGGTAGGCATTTTAAGAGAAGCATTTATTTTTTTAATAACCATTGTAAAATCAGACATTATTTTCCCATCTTATAGATAGAGTAACTGAGGCCTGGAAAAGTTACATAATTTGCTTAATGTCTCACAGCTAATGACAATTAACTAGAATTTAAACTTCAATTTCCATGTCCTTTCTTCCTTGCCTAACTTTATTAAATATAAAGTGTTAGAAAAAGTTAAAAAATCTTAATTTTATTAATTTTTCTATTTATATGCCATAACAGATTTATAGGCTAGTGAATTTTTTGAGGGACAATAGACCATAAACATCAAAACCTGAGCAAATACACATATGCTGAGGTTTAGTTATGGACTTCATGATGAGGACTAATTACAAGACAAGTCCTACCTTCCAGCTTAATGACACTTATCCATACTTATTTCTTTTATTGACATCATTTTTCTTTTATGTTGCATGCAGCTATTAGGGGTTTTTTTTTGAAGCCCAACTATTCTCCATCTTTATTTTTCAAATAATAATTGAAAGAAGATTTTTAGCTTTGATAAATATTAAGGAAAGGAGTGATAGAAAACACCTATCTAAATGTTACCTAAAATAATAGTAATTTTGGTAATGGTCATTTGCTGAGAGTTTATGAGAGGTCAGGCACGTGCTAAATGCAGAGTGTCAGGCAACCCTCACAGAACTCTAATAATGTGCCGGTATTATTAACCTAATTTTCCAGTGAGGAAACTGCTTCAAATAAGTTTAGTACCTTACCCAAGCAAACTTGCAAGTGGGCAGCAGAACCAAAACTGAATCCATGATCTGTTAGTCTCTGTATATCTTACCCTCCTGTATATATTGTTCTTAAGCATGAAATCTCACCAGGATTCTTCAAATCTGTCCTTGGAATAAATGAGCTACCAAAGTGTGTCTCCAAGAGAATCTGGAAACTCAAAACCTGGTACCTGAAATTTTTCAAATACAGAATCTGTTTTTAGGTACCAACTAGATATCAGCTTCTTTGTACGCATATAGTTCTTTACATGCACGTCATTCTTCAAGAAGATTCATCTGGAGTGCTGCTTCTGGTGGATCCTGTGCCATGGCCATGAGGGAGCCTTATGGCTGGTGTGTATCTCATGGTGACGACTTTTGTTGCTTTACCCATGTTCTTTCATCCAAATCCTTAAAGGCTAAAGCACTTCAATACAGCTGGTGAGGATTAGGGTATATTGTAGAGCAGAAGGCTAAAAGCAGATTTCTCCATGCCATCTGTAATGGCTGTGCAGCTGCAGTGCCCACACACATCTGGAGAGCTGCTGTAAAATAAGAGCCTAACATTTGGCAAAGGTAACAGATGGCCTTGTTATCAAATGTGAATAGAAGCAGAGTCAAGCTTCTAGGGAATGGCAAGTTTAAGACTAGGAAGGACAGTCACAACAACAACAAAGCATATAGAAAGGAAGAAGAGCACCAGACAGATAACAATGTATTACGAAATGAGAAAAATCTATGGAGAAGATGGTGAGATAGCAGGATGAAAGTTACTGAAAATTTTAAATAAGGAGAGACAGATTCAAACATGTCTTTATTCTCCCAGTAATTAGAAACTGTCAGAATTGTGCTTAGTTAAATCTGGTTAATTTGCTAGACTTGGCAGTGGAATTGGTGTTAAAGGTTGCCACAGTCAACATTTGGTGTGGTATATACTGGGGGCATTTCATCGTTACTAATTGAGTAAATGACATTAACAGAAGAGATGGACAGGTCTGTCTTCTGCTCATTTCACGGAGTCCTGCTGCCTTTTAAGGATCCTGCCAACCTCAGGTTTTCTTTGATTGAAAAAAAAAATGGTGCTGGAAGTAGCTTTCAGAACTGGGTCAATAAGATGGTGGAAACAGATACAGATCCCTTTTTTAAAAGCATGTCTACCCAGTGGTCAATTCCCCTCCAGTGCTCTGTAACAGATTCTTCGAAAGCCTTTGATTCTTCCAAGAAGTTTTCAACAAAAATCCCTGATAATAGAATCTGCTCCTATAGAAGAGGCAGATTTCAGAGCTGAGGGAGAGAGGCCATTATATGGCAGAATCAATGTAGAAGGAAAGTAGAGGGGCCGCACCACAGTGTGAAACTTGGTTTTGCTCTAAGTAATTGGCATAGAGCTCTTATCGCGGGCCTTGGAGCTCTTTTTAGTCTTAAAGTGGGAAGCTCACAGGCGTTCTTTTTTTTCAGGTTGAGTTGACATTGAGGAAACAAGCTGCTCTAGTTGGAGCCAAACCAGACAACCTGCCCATTCTGTTAATTGGATTTTAGGATCTGTGTTGAGGTAGTCTGGGCTGGAAGTTTATTCACCTCTGCTCAGATGCCGAATACATTGGCCTGGAAGCACACAGAACTTAATAAAATAAATTAGCAAAATGGCTATGTCATGGCCATTTCCAAAATGTATATCTTGTGGTTGCTCTCAGTTGGGGACTCTTTTATTTTTAACTGATCAATTAAACTTGTCTAGCTACATGAATTGTTCTAATTACTGAGTTTTCCCAGAATTAAATACTGTAAGTTAAATCAACTAACATTTAGCAAACGGGAGCTACTTCTTCTGCTTCTCTCCTTAAGAGCCCTCCATAGAATTAACAGTTAGGTGCTAATTGCAAATGATTAAGTGCTCACCAGTCTTGGAGTTCTTTCTTTAATATTAATGAGATGGATTAACATGGAACATGTCTTCTATTAATATTATAAATGGAAGCCTGCATGGATCACTGAGTGCTGTTTTGTATTATAAGGAGCACTTAGTTTAAAGGACTAAAAAAAGTACACTCCTAAAATGTATCTTCCTTTCAATTGAGAAGTACAATTACTGAGGAAAATGTTTAAATATCATTAACTTAGAGCAACCATGTAGCATTTTAGCAATAATCACAGTAGCAAACTTTTATATAAAACTTCTTTCATCAGTCTCCGTGAGTAGGCATTGTACATTAAACCAGAATAGAGCTTAAATTATTCCATAAAACACACACAGAAACACCCACCATTCCATACTACTAAAAGAAATTACTTGGCACTTCAGAATTATTTTCACATATCTGAATTTCCTTTTAAGACCACTATTTGCCTATTAAAAATGCTAACGAATTTCTCTTGGCTACTTGAAAACAGCAAATTGACTGCATTTTCTTGCTTTAAGAACAAATATAGTTAAAATCACCTCTCTCTTGCTTTTCCTAAGAAGATGTGATAAAAAAGTAAAGCTTATATTTCATACATTACTGGTTTAGAATCTACCACAATGGCGAGAGCAGTATAGTCCCTAAGCTACAGGAAGGGCATCACTATGTTTTAATTCTATAAGGCTTATTATTTAAAAATATTGTTCATTTTCATAAATACTTTTTGAGTATGCCACACTATACCATAAAAGACACTGAAATGCAAAACAGTTATTTCAGATCATAGCAAATTACCATTTTTGCTCTTTAGCCTGTTGCAAACATTTGTAAATGAGAGAACAAAAGCTTTATGCATTCAGACCAAATCAGGCCCTGTGTTAATGCAGCATGCATCACACTTTGATTAAGGACTTAACCTCTGAGTCAAACTTCTGGTTTTGTCCTTACTCTTTGAACTTAAATCTATGTACACATTTACCATTTGCTCTAGATAAACATGCTTTCACCAGACAATACCAAGTGTTGACCACTTACATGCTCATAGTAATAGAAATGATGCTTGTATTCAAGATTGCGTATGTTAAAAATGATAACAAGGAATATAAGATTTCAAAGATCATGGAAAAAATGGAAATATATAGCTAGGACCTTGCATTCAACCTTACAAATATTTTGTTTAATCCAGAATATGCATGATGTATAGGTCAATTATGTTTCTGAATAAATTAGGCAGATGTCATTATGATTTTTATAATCATCTCAAACATAATCTAAGTAGTCATAATTTATAGGTAACTATGAAGCATTCTCTAGAAACAATAATTTCATTTGAAATATCTGGTCTTCTGATACATTTATAATTATTCTTATAAGTAGCATATATCTCATAAGTAACATCTGCAAAACAAATTCATGAAAATTGTGGTAGGTCAAGTTCTAAGATAGCTCCAAATAGCTATCTCTTGATGTACACACCCTCTATAACTTTCTCCCCTTGAATGTGAGTAGGACCAATACTATTTTCATGATTAGGTTATTTATCAGTTGATTTTGAGTGAATCAAGAAGATTAACTTGGATGGGTTTGGCCTGTACAGGTGAGCCCTTTAAAGTAAGGTGAAGTGTCCTAGAAATTCTCTCCTGCTGACACAGAAGAAAGCAGATGGCCATACTGTGAGAGAAGGTGGCAAGAACCTGAGAACAGCCCTCAGGAACTGAGAGTGGTCCTTTGCACACAGCTGGCAAGGAATAGGGGCCTCAGAAATGAATTCCACCGACAACCTGTGAGTTTGGAAGAGGACCAGATGAGATCACAATATTTGAATTTGAACAATAAGACCCTCAACAGAGGACCTAGCCTGGGCTTCTGACCTATAGAAACTATAAAATAAAAAATTTATGTTGTTTTGTGCCACTACAGTTTATAATAATTTACTTGCAGCAATAGAAAACTAATACCAAAAAGAATCTGGTTTGATCCATGCAGAATAAAGTTAACTGAAAACATTCACTCTTCTCATTTAATGAAATCTGGCTGCAAACTTACAATAGCCCACAAAACATGATATCATTCATGGCAAATGAAAAAAATCATGTAGCCCCAAGTAATACTGCTAATTAAAAAGGAAAACAAGAGTTTCATAATTTTGCTTCCTTCTGTTCTTCGGATAGATGCCATTATCGTTGACAATGACACTACCAATCATTTTCAGATGACTTTGCAAGAAATTGGCTAGGCATGTCTCACAATTGTCTTCACTCTCACAGGTTTCAGACTCATAAGGGATGCTAAAAGTCATTTCCCCAGATTGTAAAAATGGTGCATTGTCCCAAATGCCATTGGGAAAATGTTGAATTAATTGCCTTCTGTGGGAGTTCAGGCTCTTCTGACAATGGGTTCTGTTCCCAAAGCCCTTTGAAAACGATCATAATTAATTGTGGAAATGTTTGTCTTACTCTCTCTACGAACTCATCATTCCCTGAGTATCAGCGCCTGAGTATTAA
This sequence comes from Pongo pygmaeus, assembly GCF_028885625.2. Lineage (NCBI taxonomy): Eukaryota > Metazoa > Chordata > Mammalia > Primates > Hominidae > Pongo > Pongo pygmaeus. Next base: position 147,233,041 of record NC_072373.2, on the reverse strand, counting down.
CAGCAGACAGCACTGAATGTGTTTCAGACAATGATTCCGAATGTCAGTGATATTGCTCCCTGCTTCCCTTGGTATAGAAGGCTCTGCTTGGCAAGATTTTGAATCATATGGATACCTGCCTTTAACAACTGTGGGGAATCCAGACCTGAGAATTGTTTTACGTAGTATAAAATTGGCTAGGGTCTGTAGCCTGATGAGTCAGAATTTGGAGGGAATGGCTAACTAGTGTCTGCCATTTCCTTTTTTTCTTCTCTGTAGGAAAATTTAAAATTTCCAAATTCAGGTTAGAATGAAAGTATGGCAAAAGCAAGAGTTATCCAATATAGACACTTTGCTGTGCACCCTAATAATGCAATCTCTATTAAAGATTACGATTAAAACACAGCCACAACCATACACTGTGAGCATGCATGCATGTGTGCATGTACACACACACACACACAACATTCAATTTCAAGTGCACATAGGCTCCTATTTAGGAATTCTTATGATTGATATTATTTCTTCTCTTCTAAACTGTGATATTATCCTACAGAGAGAAGAGCTACAGCAGAGGCTGTAAAAGAAACTGTCTTCACTCTATCTCCATAGTAAACCACCTTTATTTTATTTTTTAAAATCCCCATGATAATATGCTTTTGTGGCTATGGCCTAGTTACAATGCTGGGGCAGCATTAAGTCATTAGTGAAGCTGGCTTTTGCTTTCTTTGCTGAGAAGACAAACAATGGTCATGATCAGAGATTTTTTAACACTATAAGTGTTTATCATACTTTTAATTACTGATGCTATAGTTATGTCATTGATTTGTAGGCACCCTGAATAATCTTAATACAATTAATTGTCAAACTTAACACAGTTAGGCCCACTTTGTTCGTCAACTTTCCCTATCTTAAACACACAGATACAAAGGCATATTTCCCCACATATGCCAAAATCCAAAAGACCAAGGTAGTATATTAAGTTCTGTGTTGTTCTTGAAAGATCTCTGGAATAACAGATCTGAGTTTGAGGGTTAGATCCAACTCTTCTTGGCAGCTTGACCTTTCTAAACTCCAGTGGTCTTGTCTTTTTGTTGTTGTTGTTGTTAAAGAGCACAATCAAAAGAATCCTTGTAGAGCATTGATGATCTCATGAAGTTGTGATAATCAAATGAAATAATGAATGCTGTGTATGCCAGTTACCTGTTTCTTTCTAATTCATTCTGCATCCTTTACTTGCTCCTCTGTATCGCAGGAAACTGCAGGTTCCATGTTTTCTTGCTTTCTGACGTCTACATCATTTCAGCCACTTGGAAGCAGCTTTAGAAAATTCAAAAACAAGAGTTAAGGAAAGGCTTCGTATTTTTCCTCCTTTCTCTCTCTTGAGGGAGTATGTCTTGCTGTGGCTCCTCCATGGCTCCAGCTTCTACCCATCAGCCATTTCCTGTATGGCCTTGTTGCTGGGCAGGGCAGTCTCCAGTGGATTTAAATTCCTGCCAGATGGTTCCTTTTCTGGGCTCTGGTATTACCAGTACCTCCTGTTGCGTCTCTAGCTCTAGGGGTAGTAGTTCCCAACTTTTGCCCATCTCTAAGTTGTTTTAGCATTTCATATATGGCTTCATTTCCCATTAGGTAAATACTCAGTACCCTATATTAAATCCTTTCTTTGTAGAAGACCAAGAGTAGTTCCTATTTCTTGGCTGGACCCTGACTGACACTGACAGGAAAGTATTTTACAGATTATAATAACTCTGTGCATGTAAATCATTAGTATTATAGTCATTCTAATGATTAAATTATATATTCTGAAAGTGACATGTTTATGGCATTTTGGTATTCTTCCACTATTACCTCCCTTTATGGATATGGATTATCAAGAATCATAAAATATCCATGAAATTATATATAGAGGCATGAACTATTATATTATGTTTCTGTCTTATATGTATGTCTGTTAATGAAAAATATAAAATTAGAATTGGAATACTTTGAAATGTGTTTGGGTATCTTCATTCAAATTTATTTTAGTGTAGAATACTGGGAATAGTGGAAATTTCCTTATAACAACCTTGCCTATTACATCTGCTGATTTTTGTTAAAGAATGCAAGTCTTCAGCAAGAGATCAATGAAAGCGAACAAAGCAAGCATTGGAATGAAATACTGCAGTGGTTTATTTTGTCAAATAACAAATTTACTACAAAGTTTCATGCCTTTTCTATGCATTATATATTATCTTTTTACCTGTTAACTTGTAGAATTCAGAAGTTAGAGTCTCGTAATACGCACACATATTAACAGATTTATTTGGATTGAAAGATGAAGTCAGATTGTTATGCTGAAGTTAAAGCTGACTTGGCTGATTGAATTGAAAACGGATATCAGCTCTAATTCATATCAATTGGGTCACACAGTGAGCATTATCCAAAAATTGAATGAACTAATTCTGTAGCTCCAAGCTTTTTGATGAAATTGTAAAGCATGTGACATCATAAAATCATTTTTAAAGTGTTTTGTTGTTGTTTAACTTTGTATTTATCAGGTCAAACAAGGTGACTGTAAGTGGAAGAGGAACAGGTGTAATGAATGACTTTTTGATAAATGTTAATAAACTTTTTCCTGAAGCAGAGAAAGTAGAAGACTCTAATGACTGAATAGCAAGCATTTATTGAATCATTCATCGCATTCAACAAAATTGAACAAAGATCTAATTGGGTTGTCAGAAGTTTGATTATTACAAAGAATAATAGATCACAATGTAATTTTTGACATGTACCTCAGAAAATGTTGAAAAAGTGAAAGGTGTTGCCAAAACTAAACTCCTTCTATCCACATCTACTTATTTATAGGAACAATTTTTCTAAACACATACATTTTTTAAAGAAAACAAACAACAGATAGGAATACAATTATCAAAGATTCCACTAACATTTATCAATAAGTTGTATTCTTTTATAATACATACACTAATTGAAAATGACAATCCTATTTCACTAAAAATTATTTTTAATAAAATTTACTTTTTATATATAATAACCAAAATATTATTTGGTTATATAATATTAATAACTGTTAGAGTCCAGGAAAATTAATAAAAAGAATAATTTCAATTTATATTCATATTTTTGTGACAGAAAAGACATGCATAAAATATATTCCTTTTTATATAATTTTGTATGGTAATCAAAATGGAAATACAAATTCAAGGAGTTAAGGAAATAATACACAATTTCTGACTCAGAGAAAAGCTTGCTTACGTACTCTTTAAAATGGATTTTTTTGCAATCAGATTACTGGTATTTAGATTCTTTTTAATACATTTTACAAAATAATCTAGCTATTTTATTTAATAAATGCTATTTCTTATAATATAGCAGAAATTGTATTCTATGCAACCAATTAAATGTGATGAAAAGTCTTTTAGCCATTATGTAAGCAAAATTTTTTAAGACCTACCAACACTATGCTCTCTCTTCTCTGATCTATAATTATATTTATTCTGTTTACATGCATCTGTCTGAGCACATTAATGCATCCCATCTTGCATTAATTAATTGCTTCCCTTTCCTCAGTTTTATCTCCATCTGGATCAGCTATAGTGGCCAGCTCTATGCTGAACTCATAGCATAATAATGCACTTCAATATATTTTAATATGTTGAGTCATCTAAAAAACAAATAATAAACTCATATATAGAAATATCTTCTGACTTCTCTTTATCCTTCATACCTTTGGAGAATGCCTTATTCTTGGCCATTTTCCCCTTATTTTTGCTGCTGAGTTGAATTTCCATAGCCCTCATATCCCTTTTTACAATCTCTTAATCCTTTCTCATTCAAAGCATTCGAATTTAGCTTTAGTATTATTGGGTGACTACCAAGTGAATCATTTGGATTGTGAAAAAACCCTAGATCAATTTCTTTTATTTCTTCACTACACTGTTTCAGGCCTGTTTTACTTCTTTCTTTATGAGGGTATTACTCTGGCACACATCCCAATTGATGGAGGATCTCCAGAAAAGAGTGTTAAATTAAAAATATCAGTTACTGGCTTACCTCTTAATGAAGCAGCTGGCTTAAGGAGCTTTAGATTTAAATTATCTGCCCCGGCACTATTATTCAGTCTTAAGTGAGGCAGTGCACCAACTTTCTTATAAGTAATTGGCTGAAACTACAAGTCTGAGTCGCCTACATTAACAGACCGATTAGACACATTATGGGGACTGGAGGGGGCAGTTCTTTTAGGTGAAGTCAAGTTCAGTACTCTGAATAGTACTACGACTGAAATTTATAAAGCGAGTGTTAAATTAATTTACAGTGGAGCTCATATTAGCAATAAGAGAATCAGTGGCCAAACTGATTTGATGGATGGTCTCATTATGATATACCGTAGATCAAAAAGATTTCTATTATGTGACAAAATCTCTATGGTTCCCATTTATTTTCATTAGTTGTACTAGTACCACCAACATCTATTTTTTAAATAGGTATTTCTTACTTTGTATACAGAAATTATTGTAGGTCTATACAGTGTCAGTTGATTTTTTTGTGACTCAGGGAAATGATATAGTTTGAATGTTTGTCCCCTCAAAACTCATATTGAGGCCGGGTGTGGTGACTCACGCTTGTAATCCCAGCACTTTGAGAGGCCAAGGTGGGCGGATTACCTGAGGTCGGGAGTTTGAGACCAGCCTGACCAACATGGAGAAACCCCGTCTCTACTAAAAATACAAAATTACCTGGGCATGGTGGCACATGCCTGTAATACCAGCTACTGGGGAGGCTGAGGCAGAGAATCACTTGAACCAGGAAAGCAGAGATACTGTGAGCCGAGATCGCTCCATTGCACTCCAGCCTGGGCAACAAGAGCGAAACTCCGTCTCAAAACAACAATAACAACAACAACAAGAAGAAAAAACAACAAAAAACCCTCATATTGAAATTTAATTGCTATTGTAACAGTATTAAAAGGTGGAACCTTTCAGAGGTGATTAAGACATGAGAGTTCTGCCCTCATAAGTGGAATAATGACATTTTCATGGGAGTGGGTTTGTCATGGAGGGGGAAGGCGCCTTATAAAAAGGTAAGTTTGACTGTTTTCGTCTCTCTCACTCTCTTGCCCTTCTGCCTTCTGCCATAGGATGATGCAGGATGATTGCCCTCATCAGATGTGGACCTCTTGATCTTAGACTTCCCAGCCTCTAAAATTGTAATAAATAAATCTCTGTTCCTTATAAATCACCCAGTCTCAGGTATTCTGTTATAGCAGAAGAAAACAGACTAAGACAGGAACACAGAATCTATCATTGGGGTTACTAGTCTTGGCCCTCTTTCACTTTCAAGTAACTGAAATAATGCTTTTTATCAGCCAGCTGTTGTGTGTCTTGTAAGGTTGACTCAACGTTTATGAAATCACAGGACCAGAGAATGCTAGAATGTTAGAATTCTCAAAGACCTTAGAGATCATCTACTCAACCACTCTTGCTTTGCATTTGAGAATTTAAGTCACTTGACCAAAGTCGAACAACAGTGATTATATAACTACAGTGATTCTGGCGTGTTCTCAACAAATAATAACCTCAGAAACAAGTAGGCACTTGGAGACATTGGGCTGTGGATTCAGGTTGCCTAGGTTTGAATCCTAGTCCCAAAATTTACTAAGGCTTTCTGATAGTGGGCACGTTATTTAACTTCCTCAGACCTGTTTCCCCATCTACAAAATTGGATTACCTGTGCTCCAAGGTTTGTGATCTAGAATTCAATTAATAAATTCAGGCAAATTATTCCAATTATATTAAGCACTAGTACTCAAAGCTGACATTTGAGGCTCAAATGGAGTGTCTTCTTAGCTTTTGTCTCCTGTCATTTCAGCCCTAAGCCGAAATCCAAAAATAATGGGAAAATTCTATGCCCTGATATAACACAGAATTTTAAAGGAAGCTACAATATCCCATACTCCTTGCTTCATACTCTAGAATCCATTTAAATGAGGTTTAAAATTGTTCTGGTTGAGTCATTCCTTCCAGTCAAGGCATATTCTATCTGAAGGACTCAAATTAATTAGCTATAGTTAACAGATTATTAAGTCAACTGACTCCTAAGGAGATGGTGGTGAGTGTATCAAAAGGTTCAGATTTGGCATACCATAGTAAATGGTCTAATTAGCCACATCATTTATAATCTGGGAACAGAGAGAAGAGTGGATTTTCAGAAGGAAATGGAGTTGCCCACTTAATTTTGCCTACAGATAGCCTTCATACATGCACAACTTCCTCATATACTATTTTTTTCTTCTTTTTTTGTTTCTCCCTATTGCAATGTACAGCAGAAGACAGGGAAGGATTTTGTTAAATAGAAGTTAGTTTTCGGCTGGGTGCAGTGGCTCATGTTTGTGATCCCAGTGCTTTCAAATGCTGAGGCAGAAGGATTGCTTGAGGTCAGGAGTTGGAGACCAGCCTGGGTAACATAAAGCTACCCCGTCTCTACAAAAAATAAAAATTAGAAAATTACCCAGGCTTGTTGGCACATGCCTGTAGTCTTAGCTACCAGACAGGAGGATCTCATGAACCCAGGAATTTGAGGTTAGAGTGAGCTCTGAGCATGCTGCTGCACTATAGCTTGGGTGACACAGCAAGACCCTGTATCTTAACAAAAGTTTTTTTAAAGAGAACTTAGTTTACAACACTTCTGAGAATAAAATAAAATGAGAAATAGACAAAAATGCAAAGAATAGGAATACCAAAGAAGCAGCCTCGGCATAGGGATGAGCAGTCAGGACAAATGAGAAAGTCACAGACTTGCTAACGTGAGAATGCAGGTCCATAAGATGAGAGATGTATCTGTTACCTTCAAAAAGAAGGACATGTGAAATATGGCAGCGGTGTGAAGAAAAGAGTTAGAGGGCTGTTCAAGTTAAAAAACAAGAACAAATGAAGCTGAAACCACAGTGTCCTTTTTTCCCTGTTTTGTTATGCATCATATCAGGTCATTAGGTGTTTAGGACTTTCCTTAAGGCATCCTCATCATCAACACCTTTGCTTACCTCAATCAGCTTGATGCCCCTGCTGTTACGGATATTAATGATGTTGTGAACTTATTTAGTGTAAGTGTGGCTTAATATGCATTATTACATTATCCATCAGTTGTACGTTGCCCTTAGCAACTGGCATATCTTTGTTGGGTCAGGTTTGCTGGTTTCTCTGCTTCATACTGTCTGAGCTATAACTCATGACAGTGTTATGGGAGTCACCACTTTATAACTGTGACCATAAGCACTGATTGCAGTAGAGCAATGACCCTTGGGTGGATGGGGTCTAACAAAGGTCTTTGGCATCCTTTTTTTTTTTTTTTGGCTTAAAAAGCATTCTCTTGGTAATATGCTCTAGTGTAATAAGCACAGATCTATTCTGCGTGAAATTTCTGTATTTAGATAAATCTACGCATGGATGCTATTTTTTTTTTTTTTTTGAGACAGAGTCTCGCTCTGTTGCCCAGGCTGGAGTGCAGTGGCATGATCATAGCTCACTGCAACCTCCACCTCCCAGGTCCAAGTGATTCTCCTGCCTCAGCCTCCCTAGTATCTGGGACTACAGGCACACGTCACCATGCCCAGCTAATTTTTGTATTTTTACTACAGACGGGGTTTCACCATGTTGGACAGAATGGTATCAATCTCTTGACCTCGTGATCTGCCAGGCCTCGGCCTCCCAAAGTGCTGGGATTACAGGTGTGAGCCACCATGCCCAGCCAGATGCTAATTTTTTTATTTGGATGTCTTTCTCCCTTTTGGGTTTGAAAACTGACCTGGGGTAATGTATCTGAAAGAGAATGGAAGGCTATATTGCCTTTCCTGGATGAGCTTTAAAATATACACTAATAAAATAGCTTGCAGTCATAACTAACACACAGAAATTTTTGTAGTCTGATTAAATTGAGAAAATGTTGCTCCTTTGATCTAAAGTTAAAATCTGTGTTTGATTGGTAAAGTTCACAGCAATAAGTATGTTTTAGAGTTAGTCAGAAATCACTTTTTAAAAATTATTATTCATTTGCTTGTTTGACTAGATTTGAAGCAGAATGGGTAGCTAGGAATGAAGCCATTAAATCCGTATGAGAGCAAATCATCTCAATTTCACACTTCACTATTTAACCTCTCTGGGTCTCTTCCCTCATCTGTAAAATGAGAAGGTTAGACAGCTGATCTTTAAGGTCCTGCTTGGACCAATATACAAGTGACTGTACTTTCTTCCTTTTCTCCTTCTCATAGATTTTCATTGAGTGAAATGTTCTGTACTCTATCACATAATAGAAGTCTGGTTTTAAAATAAAACAATGTGAGTCACGAATAATAATCATAATAATTAAAATAGTAGTTATTATAAGATTGAAAATAATACACGCTTATAAAATTTTTATAATTAACTCAACTTTGATAATGATTCCAATGACTAATTGTATCTATTTTCAGAACTGCACTTTTTTTTTTTAAATCAAATGCTGTCAGCAGAATCATATTTTTTCTTAATGACACCGAACAATGATTGAATTAGATTCTTCTACTGGGCAGGATAAACTCTGGTTAAATGGAAGGATGCTCTGCTAAAAACCCCTAACATATTGTGTGGAATAGTTGATCCTTAGTGACAATTAGACATCTTTGTACATTATCTATTAGCCCATTAGTATACTTTATAAGCACAGAACAGGAAGTTTTGTAATTAAATTGAGTAGTGTCTCACCCATTTTTGGTTTAACTATCCTGTTTACCAGTATGCCTCCAACATATATTTTGGTATACTAGGTCATACAAAAACTGTTCTTAAAGAATGCGTTCCCTGCCTCTCATCTTCCTGCTTTGACCCCTACAGTAAAGCCTGAAGATATGTTTCAGTTGCTTTACAAATACTGTTTTACATGTTTCTGCATAGATTTGCATGTTAAATTAAAGAAGTTTTAATTCCAAGGTTTGTGATCTAGAATTTAATTAATAAATTCAGGCAAATTATTCCAATTATATTAAACACCAGTACTCAAAGCTGACATTTGAGGTTCAATTTGAGTGTCTTCTTAGCTTTTGTCTCCTGTCATTTCAGCCCTAAGCCAAAATCCAAAAATAATGGGAGGAAAAAATTCTATGCCTTGATATATCACAGAATCATAAAACTCTTTATGTAGAGAATTCCAGGCATAATCATCCCAAGCCTTTTCAATGATCTGTATGGCCCTATGTGATCTACCCTTAAACTTTATCTTGTTTTTCTTTGCTATAGATTGAATTGTGTTCTTCTGAAATTTGTATGTTGAAGCCTTAATCCTAATGTGACTATATTTGAAAACAGGAATTTTTCTAAAGTAATTAAGGATAAATGAGGTCACAAGAGTGAGGTCCTAATCCGATAGGATTATTGGCTATATAAGAAGAATTAGAGAGACAGAGAGATCTGTGCTTGATTGTTAAGGTTCACAGCAAAGAGTGTATTTTAGACTCAGTCATATGATGCAGAAATCACTTTTTAAAAATTATTATTCATTTGCTTGTTATAATAGTAGTTATAATAATATACTATTTAATTATTATCATTATTACTAGTGACTCAAATTGTTCTATTTCAAACCCAGATTTCTATTATGTGATCGAGTACAGAACATTTCACTCAATGCAAATCTGTGAGATTCTTTCTCTCTCTCTCTCTCTATCTGTACACACCCACCAGAGAGAGGCCATGTGGGTACACCATGAGAAGTCTGTCATCTACAGGAAAGGAAGAGAGCCCTCACAGGAAAGTGACTTTGCCAGACTTTGACCTGGAATGTCTATTCTCCAGAACTGTGAGAAAATACATTTCTATTGTTTAAGACAACCAGTCTATGACATTTTGTTATGACAATTGTGCAGATTAAGAATCTTATCTTCTACTATACCCACTTGCTCACTCTAATCAGAAGCATTGGCCTCTTTCCCATTCCTTAAGGATAGTATGTTTTAGGGGCTTTGCACTGTTTCTACTGCCTAGACTTCTTTTCCACCAGGTATTCTATATGATCAATTTATTTGATCACCATCTTCAAATCTCTGGTCATGTCACTTTCTCAATGAGGTCTTATAAGAGCACCCTACTTATTACTGTAACCTGCCACCTCCCCAGCCTGGGTCCTCCTGAACCCCTTTATACTGTTTCATGTTTAATATTTCTATTTCTTTTCTTTCTTTCTCCTCTCTTGCTTTTTCCTTATTTTTAAAATTGACATATAATAATTGTACACATTTATGGGGTACAGAGTGTCATTTGAATACAAGGTGTAATGATCAATTTATGGTAATTAGCATACCTCAAACATATCATTTCTTTGTCTTGAGAACATTCAAAAACCTCTCTTCTAGATGTTTGTGAATAAAATAAATTAATGTTAACTATGGTCACCCTACAGTGCCATAGAACACTAGAATTTATTCCTCCTGTCTAGCTGTAATAAGGTATCTCTTAACCATCATCTTTTCCTTAGCCTCTCCTGTCCCCTTCACAGCCTCTAGCAACCAATATCCTACTTTCTAATTCTGTGAGTGCAACTTCTTTAGCTCCCATACTACCCTTTTATTTCTATAGCAATCATCACCTTCTACCAGGCTATGTATTTATTCATGTCCGTTATTTATTATCTGTTGTTTTCTCTTTTGTTTACTGCTGTGTTCCAGCTGTGTAGAATACTACCTGCATATAGTAGGTGCTCAGTACACATTTGGTAATTAAATAAAAAAGGTTTTGTTTTTGTTTTTGTTTTTGTTTTGATGGAGTCTTGCTCTATGTCCCAGGCTGGAGTGCAGTGGCACGATCTCGGCTCACTGTAAACTCCACCTCCCGGGTTCAAGCAATTCTCCTGCCTCAGCCTCCCAAGTAAGTGGGACTACAGGTGCCCGCCATAATGCCTGGCTAATTTTTGTATTTTTAGTAGAGGTGGGGTTTCACCATGTTGGTCAGGCTGGTCTCAAACTCCTGACCTCAAATGATCCATCCGCCTTGGCCTCCCAAAGTGCTGCGATTACAGGCATGAGCCACTGTGCCAGACCAATAAACAAGTTTTTATAAATAAATATTTAAAGGTACTTCTTGGAAATGTTCTTCATATCTTTCATTGCACTTAGTCATAGCATTATGAGTTTTTGTTTAACTTTTATTTATTCATTCATACATACAGCAATATTTCTTTAGCACTATTAGGCACTGTGCTAGGAATTTGGAATAGGAGGTGAGACAAACAGGCATACTTTGTGTTCTCAAAATATTTAGAGCTATGGGAAGGATGATATTGTCCAATGCTTTTTAAAGACAAATTTTAGAAGAGGACTCTTTAATCAAATACATTTACATAAAATTTTAGATGAAATATAAATCAACACTGCTCAATTTGAAGATATGGAAGGAAGTAGAAACCTCACTATGATCAGAGCCTGGAAAATCATTAATGACTTCATTTTATAGCAGGAGTTTATGCAGGACATGGATGAGTTGAATGATTCTTGGTTTCTGTAAAGGCAAGTACAAACATACTTGGCTTCAGGGAAGCTGGGTTTTCTAACCTGAGTTCTTCACTGTGATGTGCTAAATTTGCACACTCTTTCAGACACTGACTTTTTGAACTATTTGAAGTCATCTAGAGACTCGGCGATTGTGGTTTTCATTTAATGCAATTTGTTGTTAAGACCTTTATATGGCAAATTTCATTTGTGGGAATCTGTCAACTAATGCTTGTGAACCTGCTATTTTCTGTAATATTCACAAATTAATTGCTTGAGAGTTTGTATTTTTAGGGTATTTGTGTTTTCTGTAATCTCCTGGATCCTGAATAAGGGGTTTGTACATCCACACATAACATTCTTACATTGTGGGCAAGTTACTACTAGGTCTACAGAAGACAGGCAGCAACGACCCCAAACATCTTCCTGTGTCTGGTAGCAATGACTAAAATTACTCCATGACCTTTATAGCAATTTAATTCTAAAACTTATTAAGAATTTCTCAAAAGGTCTTTGCTGTCTTACCACGTTTTACTATTAAAATTATAGCTTTCATGTGAGTTGAGAGATAACTTGTGTTCACATTTAATTTCTATCTATTTCTACCAAATTCTATAAAAACAATTTATTCATTTTGATAATTTTATTGTTTAAAATTTTCTATTACACAGTACTCTGTTATAAACAGATACAATAAAAATATGGAAAGAAAGCATAAAAACAAGCTCAAAAATCTCTGGTTTGGAAGAGATAATATTCATGGAGTCTGATATCACTTCAATCTACATCACCTCTGCCTATTAACTATCTAGTTCTGAGTACTGAGACAGTCCTGGGGACCTCACCATTGCCAAAAACCCTTGTTTAATATTTAGGCTATCAAAATGGTCAGGAAGTTCTTCCATATATTACTCTAAAATTTACCTCACTGTAACTATCCAAAACTGATGAATTAGAGAGCCTACTTCCTTTTCCACATATCAATCCGTTAAATATTTGAAGACCAATTTTCTTCACCCTTGAGCCTCTTCTCTAGGTAAAAAATTTCTCAGTTCTTTTGACTTTAAATTTTGTAAAACCCTACCCCCACCCCAGTTTTGGAATGTTCAGTATCCTAATCACGACCCTTTGAATTGGATGTGTTAGGGTTTGCTGGCCTCTCTTAAAATGTGATACCTAAAAGACTAGTTCTTTTCCTAATTTAGCTTTTTGCCTTCCTCATGAACTTACTTCTGATTCATATTGGCCTTCTCTGAACTTTCCAACACCTGTTTTTCTTTCATATAATTTCCTCTATTTTATTGAGAAACTCCTTTTCTTCTCTGATGAGATAGTAGTAGAGGGAATGTTTAAGTTCTTCCATCTTTTAAGATATTTAACCCGTTTTAATTTAAGATGTAGGTTTCCTGCCTAATCAACTTTCCAGTACCAGAACTACTTCTCTTGGTATAATACCAAGCCAAGAAATGAAATATAGAACTTCTGATTCCCATTGGCAGCTCCCTGTTTAGCTATTGGGTCAACAAGAGCTCACCATACAATGGCTAGATTTTGACAGCTCTCTTAAGTTCTACCTTCCCTGGACCCTTCACTCCCTTTCAAGAATCTAATAGGGTTTTTTTTGGTACATAATAATTGTGCATATTTATGGGGCACTCGTGATATTTTGCTACATGCATAGAATGCATAATGATTAAATCAGGGTAATTAGCTTATTCATAACCTCAAGCATTGATCATTTCTTTGTGTTGGAAACATTTCAAATCTTCTAGCTATTTTGAAATATACACTAAATTATTGTTAAGTAGAGTCTTCCTACTGTGCTATTGAACATGAACTTATTCTTTCTATCTAACTGTATTTTCATACCCATTAGCTAACTTCTCCTCATCCCTCCCCTACAATAGTTTTCTTCTTCCAAAGAGTTTAGGTAATTAGATGGCAATTGCCAGCAAATTATCAGTTTCATCCAGTTATCTAAAAAGCCTGTTCTTTCTAGAATGTCTGCCTTTTCACATACTGTTGGCTTTTCTGGAATGCATTTTTTGGGGGACTATTCTCTTGGCCAACACCTTCTCCTGCAGATTTCAGTGCTCAAGTCAGTTGTCACATTGAACCCTCTTAAACTACAGGCCAATTTAACTATCTTTTTTTCTGTGCATAGATGTGTCATGAAACAATGTGAGGATTCTGTATTGTTATTTCTGGCATGGTTGTCTGTAAACCATACTAGATATTTAGCTTTTGGAAATGATAAAACTTGTCTATTCAATTTAAAATAATCTGTGCAATGGCAGACTACAGGCATTCAATGACTATCTGTTAAATTTATGTAGGAATAAAGTAATGAATAAATGACATCTTGTTTATTCTTTATGTGAAATATATCATATATATGACAGTATATGAAACATACATACTACAGTATGAAGAATAATAGAAAAATGAATTTACATTTAGCCACCACATAGCTAAAGACACAGAATGTATCTAGTAAGGTAGAACCCTTCAATCTAATCCCTCTTCCCAGCAAGTTTATTGTTTTTTTCTAAATATTATTTTAATAATCTTCTTGTATGTGTGTGTTTTAATATTAAGTTTTAATACACATATACTAAACACTAAATAATATAGACTGTAGTTATGTCTGGATTGAAATGTATAGAGAGTGATTATATTATTTGTATTCTTTTATTTTGGTTCAAAATTTTTTCTTTAGATTTATCTATACTGATATTGTAACTGAAGTTTAATTTTATACTGGTATATAATATTCCATTTTATGATATTCCAAATATGTATATATCTGTTTTACTCATAATGAACATTTTTATTATTCATAGATTTTTATTATAATAAATGATGTAGTATGAACTTAAAAAATCCCCATGCAAGACTTTCTCTAGGACACATAACAGTGTATTTGCTGACAAGAGAATATATAAATGTCCTACTTTAGTACTTGATGCCAAACTGTTTCCAAATACTTATAGCAGTTATACACATCCCAAGAATAGGTGAGAATTCCTGTTAAAACATATTCTAGCCAATATCAGCATTGTTCACCTTTTAATTTTTTCCTCAATCTTGTATGTGTAAAAAATATATAGATACAGTTTTAATTTAAATTTCCCTGATTACTAACCAGGTGGAATATTTTCTTCCATATGGTTAAAAAACTACAGTGTTTCTTCTTCCGTGAAATGCTTGTTCATTCTTTTGCCCAATTTTTTATTGGGTTGTTTGTCTTTTACTTAATGACTTGTGTTTTTTCATTCTCTGTACTCTATCTGTTTAATAAATACATTTCCTTAGCTTGTATTTTAATATTTTTATAGTTTGCCATTAAGATTTAAGTCTTTAGTCAACCTAGAATTGATTTTTGTGTATATATGAGTTATGGATCTAATTTCATTTTTATGGGTAACCAATTATCTCAGGATAATTTATTAAAAATAAATTTTAAAATATTATTTCTACTCTGATCTAAAATGTCTGTATTGTCATAAATCAAACTTCCATATATGCATAGCTTTGTTCTGAGCTCTGTATTCTGTTCCACTTGAATATTTGCTTAGCACAGTATCAATACACTGTCTTAATAGCTTAGATTTATACAGAACCTTGATACCTATATTTCTTCTATCTTCATTCTATCAACCTTGTTCAGAACCTGTCTCAGAAATATCTAACTTATTCTTGGTGGTTTTCTTTTCCATGCAAATTTTAGATTTAGCCTGTCAAATTCTGTAGAAAATTTATGTTGTTGTTTTGATGAAAATTTAAAAACGTTCATCTTTTTACGATACTAAGTCTTCCAATCCATAAACATTGGGTAAATTCCAATATAAAGATATTCTTGAATTGTATTTTAATGCTTTCTTATATCAAAAAGTTGAACTTTGTTGGATTTACTCTTAGGCACTTTTACTGGTTGATATTATTAAAACTGAATATTTTATATTTATAATTATAATATATTGTTGCTGTTGGATAAAATTTAATACATTTATATATTAATAGTCTTTTGAGTAACCTTATTACATTCTTATTAACTCTCTTTTTTTTTTTTTTTGAAATGGGGTCTCACTCTGTTGCTAGGCTGGAGTGCGGTGGCACGATCTTGGCTTACGGCAACCTCCGCTTCCCAGGTTCCAGCAATTCTCCTCCCTCAGCCTCCCAAGCAGCTGAGACTACAGGCACCATGCCTGGCTAATTTTTGTATTTTTAGTAGAAACGGGGTTTCACCATGTTGGCCAAGATGGTCTCAATCTCTTGACTTCATGATCTGCCCGCCTCGGCCTCCCAAAGTGCTCGAAATACAGGGTGATTCTAATAATATATAGTTTCTTCTAGAATTTCTCTGTTAATATTATATTATCTATGAATGCTTTAGTTCTTTATAATATGTATACATATTATTTATTTTTTAATATCTTACTATTAATATCTTAACATCAATATATTATTGCTTTTTGATGTCTAAAAATCCTTAGCTCATTTTCAAATTTACTTAGTCATTCTGCAGTCTTATTGCTTGCTCCTGTTTTCAAGCTTGGCTTTATTTTATTTCTGATTCACTTATACACTAAGTCTGTATTTCTTCGCCAATCCCACCTTTATCATGGGATTTCCTATTAGATGCTCCACCCTACATTTTACTTCCTGTTCATCCCTGCATTCCATGTAAGAATCAACACAGAATTTTGCAGAAACCAGAGCCAAACAAGTGACCTCCCAAATGGCCTGTTCTTATATTGCTTTTGTCTTATTTGAATCTTTCTTTGTGTGCCAGATAAGTAACGAAGTATATGTATGTGTGTATATATACATATATATACACAGATACTTATTATATACCTAGATATAGACATAGAAAATATCCAGATGTATTATATATGCTATCTCCCTCTTTGTCTATGCATATTAATACATATACACATATGTATTTTATATGTAATTAATATATATTGTTTATTATATATAGATGAATAGATTATATATACACAGATATACATACTTGTATATAATTTTAATCTGCAATTATAATTATTTTAGTCAGAAGCATTCAGAATATCTGCCACACTATCACATACAGCAGTCTAACTTACATTTATGAAACGAACATGTTCATATATTATAATCTGAAAGGTTAATAGTTACCAGCTAGGTAACATTGACTAGTAGGCCATGAAATAAGAAGAAAGTTAGTTTAACTGCCATTAGCACTGTCTATCATTTTAAAGCCAGACAGGACAAACTCTGAAATTTGACCTTCTCAAATATTTCTTTTCATAATACTTCATAAGAATAATGATTTGCATTTGCATACCAATCTCATTTGCATTTGCTACTTTGATACCCTTGCCTATTCTTTGTGGCAATTAAGTTAGCCCTATTTCTGTTTTAAAGATAAGACTTAGAGTCACTAAGTGACTTGCCCAAGGCCAGAGAGCAGAAGGTAGACCTCGGCCTGCATTCTTAGTACTTTAAATGAAGTGTCCTTTTCTTCAGCAGTGCCTTGTCTCAGAACAGACGAGATTTCAACCTCTCTGCCTACAGCTATATTTTCCTTTTTTTGGTATAAACAATTAGTTGCTATATATAGTAACCTTTCCACCAAATTACAAAAAAAAATAACTGTACTATAAGTTTTAATTGGAAAGTGAGCTTGTAAAGTGTAAAATGTTTTCAGCCAGCCCAGCACCTAATGCAAGTGCTTTAATTTCCAACCCATCAACTCCTTTAACTGCATATACAATATTGAGCTACCTTTTATTTTCTCACCACAGATCTGTACCCTGTGCAGCTTCAAAGAGGGCAGTTTGATCAGCAGTCTATTAGATACACATGCACATCAAAAATAGACAAGAATTTCAGAAAAGAAAAAAACACGTTCTTATAGTCCAAGGGCAAAGGTCATTCACTCAGAGACAATATAGTGTGCATATGTTATTTATATGTCACCATTTTAACTGTTCTTCAATGAAAAACATCTTGTCACCATAGCAACTGCCACATTGTATGCTATCTTCAAGACTACTACATCATTGTACTAGACGCACAGAAAGATACTCACATCCTTAAGTCATTTCAAAGTCCCTCACTTTAAGAAAGTTTAAAGAAAAAAAAATATGTGTTAGTTATCCCCCTTTTATTGTTTTGCTTTAGAAACACTTGGCTCTACATGCCTATATTTTTTCTTAATTTTTAACCAATAAAGGAAACGTTGACAATTTGTTTCACCTTGTATTAGAGAGAGAAACCGACAACTAAGCAATTTAATAGGAAAAGAATTATGATCTGATGGTTATGGCTATATTGCATCTATTTGTTTTTACATTGAGAAGTTCATATCCTGTCACAATAGTGACATCTCATTGAGCCATAATGTGCTGTTGAAAAAATATGTTTTCATTCTTCCATGCAGAATTTAGTCATGCACATCTATCTTCTGTCTAATCCTCATTTTGCAACAATTATCATCAAATCCCAATGATAAGATATATCTTTATCTGTAAAAACTATAGTGGAAATGCATTGCCTATAAAATTCTATTTTGGTCAAGTGAGCCATATTTGCAGCTGTTAGTAAGAAATTCTATTAATAATAAGAACGAATAAGTGTGGTACATGCCAAACACTGTGCTAGTACTTTATTCATTATCTATTTTAATCTTTAATTTAATGATGTTGATAGTATTATTATGCCATGTTATAGATGGTAAAACTGATGTTCCCATAATTAAATAATTTCCCCAAGGTTTGATATGTAGCAAATGGCAGATGTGAGTTTCCTACTCATGTCACTCTGGCATGAAAACACAGCTCTTTACTTTTGTGCTGTATTGAGTTCCTTGCTAGATAGACTGGAAAAACTTTTTGGGGAAAAAAAAACCTTTTTGTTTATCTAACACTTTACTAACAATTTCTTGTTTTAAATGTTCTGAATTTTAAGAGAGAAATCATGTGAAATCTCGCAATGAAATGGCAAAATTAAGTGCTTATAATAAAATCGTACTCCAATCAGTTAAAATGTCCCTGATTCTATTCCAGATATTCTCTTGCCATCCTAACAGTGTTTTCTTTAATTCTCTTCATTATTAATTTAAAAACCAAAGTAATCACAAGAATAAGCTCATGCTAAATCTTAGTATTAATTATTAGGAAGTCTTGGCCATAAAAATATTTTTGCTCTTACTAAAGCAATAACATTTCTGAGAAAAGGTAGAAATGAGTTCAGCCAACAAGTCAATGTAATAGGACTCAAGGATCTCCCTTTACTACTTCAGCAGAGCTCAAGGGACCTCAAATCTGACATGACATTTTGGTTTAGAACATACAGTAAAACTGGACTCAGAATCTCTAACAATGGAACATCTGCTTGCCTATGCTGTCTTCTACAAATTGCAATTGTAAACGCTACTAATTCACTTGATTACAAATGTAGATATAAGAAAATCACAAAATGAGAAAGCTGAGATTCACTAGATCAAACCCACATGGTGTAAGCACATTGTGAACACAGAAAGACAGTTAAAACTTTGGAGCTGAAAATGATGAGAAGCACAAAGATAACATTCCATGTGTTTAAAGTCTTTTTGTTCAATACCTGTGTGACCCTAACAATCCATTAATTACATTATTTTGATTTAAAATGTAAAACCTAGTTGAAACCCAAATGGTTGTCCAGTTTAAGTTAAAAATGACAGAAATTACATAAACAACAATAAAAGTAATTTTAAATAATTACTATTTTTTGAGTTCTTACTTCATTTCGAATATTGTACTGTACTCATAACATAAACTATTCTCCGTGATCATCTTGCCTTGTAAGGTAGGCTTAGAGAGGTAAGTAGATTTGCTCACAGTCACACAACAAGTAAGATTTCCAGCTGCAATGGAAATCAAGTACCAGGATTCCCAATATCCCTTTCCTTTTCGGTAAAGACAAATTCTGGCCTAAGATTGATTACTTCTTCCATTCTTTCTTTTTAAATGTCCTGCTTTGGGGAAAAAAGAAAGCAAAAATGTTAATTCATAAATATCTAAGAAATTTTCAAATACTTTTAAAAATCAGTTATATAATTCTTAACCTACCAAGAATAACTGAACCTATTTATTTCCAAAGTGTTGATCTTGCAGGGCCCATTAAGTGACCCACAGATTTTACACATATAGATAACTAATTATTCCAATAGTTCAATTGAAAATGAGATGAATTTTTGTAGCATTCATTTTTTTCCAGAAGAATATATTCCTATGTGAATTATTTAAATT
Organism: Pongo pygmaeus; assembly: GCF_028885625.2. Classification (NCBI taxonomy): domain Eukaryota; kingdom Metazoa; phylum Chordata; class Mammalia; order Primates; family Hominidae; genus Pongo; species Pongo pygmaeus. Next base: position 147,213,274 of record NC_072373.2, on the reverse strand, counting down.
AATGCCTCTATATTGCTTTGCAAGTACAGACAACAAAAATTTCATTTTGAAAAATATCTATCAGTCTTAATAAAGAGCGGGTTAGCTTACATATTTAAAATACAATGTCTTTACGTGAACTATGTTTGCAGTATAGGGGCAAATACATATTCAGAACTAGCCTCATCTCTTTGAGCACCTGGGCATGATAACGTGGCAAGGCCATTGTCCTTACAACCACATTAGTTTACCTTTGGAAGGTGATTTTAGGGACTAGTAGATAGAGGTATGCATATATGTACACTATGCTTGTATTTATATTTTTCTGAGAAAACAATTGAAATAATGGGTGTACTGCTAAATTGGCATATGGATTAAACATTTATTTTATTAAATTTTAGCAAATATATTAAAAAGTTTCCAATACAATGTGCTCAATGCCATAAAGGTATATATACTTTAGTTAACCCAAAAACTTTGTATATATTTACCCTTTAGTATGATACTGCACTAAACATTTGAATAAATATTTAGAATTTATGGTCAGGTAAATAGAGGACAATGTTAAATGTATGTATGTACAGTTTGTGAGAGTTTAGTAATGTAATTGTGTACCATTTTGGAGGTTAATGCATGTTAACTTTTCCAAAGACTATAATTAAGCAAAAGTTTCCTTCCATTCACTGTGAAAACCTGTTAGTTGTTCCAAGAAGTCATTGATTGCCTGTTATTGAGGCAAGCATAAAAGGCTAGACAGATGGCTTAATGTCACAAAGTTATTGGCTCATATAACTAAATTTTTATTACTAAGTTTCAGATGAAAAGAGAAAGAGCTGTGAATAATAAATATAAAGCAAAATCATGTATATTAGATCAAACTATTCTCCAATATTAAAAATATGGCACCAAAAGTTTTAAGTAAAAGTTTTACAAGGGTAGGGGAATGAGATCTGAATATGCCTAAACAAATTGAATCCCAGTGTATAAAAGAGAGTGAGAAAGTAGCGTTGGTTATCCATGACCTTGAGAAATCTGCTGACCTTGTTAACCCACTGCCCACATTAAATAACATACAGGATTTTTTTTTCTTTTTTTTGAGACAGAGTCTCACTCTGTTGCCCAGGCTGGGGTGCAATGGGGTGATCTCAGCTCACTGCAACCTCTGCATCCCAGGTCCAAGCAATTCTCCTGCCTCAGCCTCCCGAGTAGCTGGGATTATAGGCGTGCGCCACCATGCCCAGCTAATTTTTTGTACTTTTAGTAGAAATGGGGTTTTGTCATGTTGGCCAGGCTGGTCCTGAACTCCTGACCTCAAGTGATCCACCCGCCTTGGCCTCCCAAAGTGCTGAGATTACAGGCGTGAGCAACTGCACCCAGCCATGATTATTTTGAGTAGTGAATTATTATGAAAAGTGCTTTTCAAGTTTGTTAGAAAACAATAGAAAATAATCACAATGAAATAAACTCGTTTTTAAGCTTAAAATATATTTTATATGAATTTATCAGTATTTTAAAATGGAATAATTATTACTGAAATTACAACAAATTAAAATTGTTTTAAATTCTCTATATATTTATTTCCAAAATGTTAATAAAACCTGTTATAAAGACGTATTTGTATTACTATTATTTCCCTAGTAACAAGCTTTGCAAAGCACTTTTTATAGTAATCCAATGTTCAAAATATTTCTATATATCCTTTAACATTGCTAATTGATAAGGAAGGTCAACAAATTCTTCAAGGTCATGCACAATAGAACAGAAAAAAAGCATTCTTTCCTCTTCAAATGCCCCTCTTTGTTTCCCTGTCCCTTTCCTGTTCCATCTCCTGTGCTACGCAGGTATTGTGGTATTTGAGGTAGAAGGATGAATAGCTTGGCTTGACTATGTTACACAGAATCTTCTTTTCTCTAAATTAATTCACATTTTCCTAACCATTATCCGTGAATTATCCTTGCATATGCATAGAGAAGAATAAAATTAAAAGTAACGGCCAAGAAAAGAATGCCAGTATATGCATTTGCTTTTAGAAATTCTTAATCTCTACCTCTGTTTTCCACAAGGAAACTGATTTAGTACATAGTATGTTTTTTCTTTGATTTTGCATTACTTTGCAGTTTAAGACACTTTGATCTGTCTCCTGAAATTTTCCAATAATGTTAAACTTCTTATCCTGGGTTTAATATGTTCTAACATAATTTTAACAGGATCTGAGGATGAATGTTTCTTTTTCTTTCTCTCTGTCTCTATTTTTAAGACCATCCTGCTTAGTTCTCATTGCAAAGTATTTGACATCATCTTTTTTTTTTTTCCTTTTTTTTTGGTAAACACAGAACTTGATACAATCCTCAACCCTTGACCTTTTACCCTTGACTTCCTCCCAGATTATCTTCCAGTTAAACATGTGAGTCAGACACAAGAAAGGGAAGCAGAATGAATGCATGGAAGAAAGTAGTTTTCCTGGTAAGGAACAGGCATGTGAAAGCTTTCAGAACTTCCTTCCCAAACTTTATGCTTTTTTTTTTTTTTTGATGTTGAGATGGCATGGGTAGTGGAAACATGCTATCAGCTCTTTTGGCTCAGGATAAAGTGAGCAAAGGCTAAGGGAGTCATGCTGTTTTGCAAACTGACATACACACTTCATCTTTCCAAAATATTTCTAGGTGAAAAAGCAAATTGACAGGCTTGATAGTTCTGTAGATGCTACCATTTCTTCAGTTAGGGGAATATAGAAAATGGAGAATAGAAAACCAACTAGATTATCAGTTTATAGTTAGCAGAGCCAGGTATCTCTACCATGTGCTGCAGCTGCTTATAAAATTACATTTCTGTGAATTTAAAATCTGTATGCAAAACACTTGCATTTCCAAAGGGCCTTTGGATGCTACTGCTACCTCTGGTGGTATGAGTTTTCTGAAAAACCAGCACAAGAGGGAGGAAAATCCAAGTTCCCTTTTGCATTTTGTTCTTGATTATTTCTGTGTCCTTGAATGAATCATTGATAACTTCTTAGGCTTGCTTTCTCCATTCACAGGACTAGTAGATTATTGCACTATGACTCATGCTGCTTATCTCATAGAAGTGTGAGCTAAATGTTTGTGTATTATTTTACAACGGAGAATACTTAATTAATTAAGTTTCCTCTGCGGCTGATAAGACTTCCCGTTAAATATACAATAGACAGGATTGGCGCATAGCTGTCATCTGTTTTATCAGTAACCTTGTAATAATAACAATTACAAGTTATCTGGTTTTCAAGGAGATGTTTCCAAACAAGACTAGCACAGACCCTAAGACAACAGGGTGTGATCTGGTGGAAGATGATGAGAAAATGAGAGACAATGTCCCTCAGGATACAAGCTGTGATAACACTCCTTTCCATGCCCTTGGTTCACCAAGTCACATATGTCAGAATCAGAGCTCAGGGCCTTGTTTTCTTTATGAACTCTTATTTCTGCCGTTAGCGTCTATCTACTGCAATGCTTCTAGCGTTAACAAGCCCTGGACTTCTGGTGGTTTCACATACCACCCAAGGGAGAGGCTGCCCGTCTGGCTCTTGGCAAGCTACTCTAAACAGGCCCTCAAAGTAAAGTGCTAAGATCTGATAATTTGCCCTAAAACTCCTTTGACCTTCCAGGATATGTGTATAAAAACAAAATAGTACTAACAATAAATGCTACATTGTGAAGGCAGGAGGTCGTGGCAACTGAGGGTGGGTGTCCAGGGAAGTCTTCATGAAAGTAAATAGAATTAAACTTGGGGTCTGAAGAAACAGAGGGATTTAAACCAGGGGCAACTGGCTGGCTCCTCCTGGGATCAAATAAGCTAAAAAGGCATGTGCTGTTGGTAAGGTTTTTTGCTGTTGATGTTGTTTTTGTTGTCATTTTACTTGGTTTTATTTTGAGTTGTGAGCATAAATGCTCAAAAAATCTGACTCTGTTTCTCCAATGTCCTGACACCTTACTGGCTTACAAGCTGCAATTTCACACTTTTGGGCTTGCTACTCCTGGCTTAGATAAATGGAGAGCAAGCAGCAGGGAGAGACACATCTGGAGCAAAGTCAGCATGGCAGGAATGTCTGTGTTTCATTTGAGGAAAAAATTGGAGAAGAGTAGTAATGTTGGAAAGGAATTTTCAGTAAGTGGAGTTTAGGAAGCGTATTTGAAAAAGAGTTTCTTAGAATGTTTACTCAACTAAAAGATGTTGTCTACCTCAATGAAAATATAATCATATTTAATTTCCTGCTGCAATTTCAAGTTGGAAAAAATGTAAGGTAAGGTGCATGGGATTCGAATATGAAAACACAATCCCGTCATCCTTGCCCAGCTCTTGCATTGCTCCAGAAGACACTATTCATGTGCTATTCCAAAGACTTTGTTATCTGGAATGCAATACTTAGGGTGACTGGGGAGTTGTACAACAAGACAGACTGATCTGTTTTTTCAATTTTTTTAACTTTTTTTTTTTCTTAAAATGCCTGTAGCAATGTTATATTCTTCTTGAATGGGAAGCAAGAAATAACCTGAATATTGCTAAATTAAACAGATCATCAACACATAGGACAAAAAGACCTTTGTAATTAGGCAAGGTCATCATAGTCACAAAGACATTCTTAGCGGTATATAGTTTTAAAATCATTTCATTGTGCTTCTCCAAGATACGATTGTGTATAATAGGGTATCACATTAAGCAAATTTAGATGGAAGTTTTCCACTGTAACTTTCCATTTTCAGACTGAAAAAAATTAAATTTATAGACAAAGCTCAATTTGGATTAAAATTAGTCTCAAAGAAATTATTTAAGTTCACTTTTCTTATAATTTGTATTTAAAAATTTATTGTATTTTACGATTATTATTCATGAGTAAGCTTAAGCAACTCACTAATAAAACTAATGGTATGCCACAAGATGCAATTAAAATTGCTTAGGTAAACTAAGATGACTATTAGAGGCTCCTTTAGAAGAATAGCAAGTGCCCAATAGTGAGAGTGGTTGTTGAGTATATGAAAAATTTAATTTGTCTAATTAGTGACCTGGGTTTGATAGGCAATTACTTTGGTTATGAGAGTCCTGTGGTTTCTATATTGTCCTTTTTAAAAGGAAAATAATGTGATAAAAGGACTATTAAGAGAAAGTTCACTTAGAAAGCAAAGAAGAAAATATATAAGGATATCATTTTTCCTTTAATAATGTGCCCGAGCTGAGGAGTCTTTTGCCACCTGTATGCTGGAAGCAGTAGCCCTTCCAGCCAACCTTTCGCCTCTCACATTTTCTATTCAAAGACTGTCAAGGCAGATGCAGTAAATGCCATCATTATTGAATCACAAACCTTAGCACCTTATTCAAAATATTCAAGTGTTAATCAAAGTTCCAAGATTTGAAGAAAAAAAAAAAAGGCCAAGTTGTAAAAGTCAGAGAGATGCACCTCTACATGGAAACTCTCATTTTTCTCAGGTTGCTGAGAGTATGTTGAGGGAAGTTTTATGAAGCAAGTTACTCAATCATGAAAATCAACAAGAACAGCAGTAGCAACAACAATGGCACAACAACATCAAAACTCATGGAATTTCCCATAAAGTTTGCATGTGTCTATCACAGCTTCTTGGACTACTCTTTCAAAGAGGCTGAAGCTCAGCACTACAGGTACTTCTGGCCAGGTTAGCCTTCTTTTTCAGTGAATTAGTTGAATAGTGGCAAAATAACTGGAGTTTTAAAAATCTGCTTAAATGCCCACTAATTAGGGTAATGCTTGTGGATATCCAGGCATGGGGGAGATCCCAACGGGTCTGAAAAAAGGAAAATATTATTCTACACTGACCGGAAGCTCATCATATGTTTAGAACACAACAGGATTGTTTCCCTGAGGCAATCTATGGAATCAATAGAAAGAGAGGGTCTTGCAGCACCTTAAGAATACAGAAAAGTGTTGAACATTTGGTTCTTTACATAGTATTCGTAAGCAGGAAATTCTGACAGAGAATTCTTCTGTTTACCGTCACTATCTAGAAGGTTTTGTCAGTTATTACCAGTGTGCAAGAACATGTGAAAATTCTTTGGGTGGTGATCATGGAGAATTCTGGTGGATTCTTAATGAGAAACACTTGTAAATAGTGATGTCCATGTTTTAGAAAAATAATTTATCATAATGGAACACATATACTACAATTGAAACGTATACAGCATCATAGCGACTCCATCTAATATGAAATGGGTGGCTTTCTTAAATGCCACCATACAATATAAGAAAAAAAGATTTTTTTTTTTTCTTTTGGAGCACTTATGCTCACAACTCGCCACTTGCATTTACAAACTGGCCTCTTTCAGGCAGTCATAGATCTGGTTAGGGACTTCTGCCTTTGCACTTACCCAGCATATAGAAACAGCAATAAAACCTTTTGAACTCTACTCGGCATCCCCTTTACAGTTTCGCATATTTGGCCACACATTTGACGTGTGAAACACAAGAATTGTTCCAAAGAAGAAAAGCTTTTTTTTTTCCTTTTGTACAGAATTTGTTCCAACTTGTCTCTACACATCTGTATGTATTGTAGATGAATGCAGCTTCTTTCATGAAATCCCATAAGGTGTTTCTGCAATGAGCAACACTCATTTAACAAGTGCACTCTGCCATGCAAGAGGGACCTGCCAGGAGCAACAGCATGCCTGGAACGGAAATGTTGTTTAATGAATATTTATTGATTATGAATATTCATTAAATTAACATCTTTATGGCCAGCCCCAGGCTTTGTAACTTATGTGGCAGTAAAGTGGTTAAGTAAAGTTTTCAAGCCAGTCTTGAAGACCTTTGAGGTTCAGATAACTATAAAAATTACCAAGACTGTTTTCTTCTGGAACAGAAATCAGCTCTGAAATATTGTGATGTGGTTACATTTGGCATCAAAGCCTTTGGTTCTTGGATCATGGTAAGAAGTTACCTGACCCTTTATCTCAGATTTTTTAGTACAATTTCCACAGCAGAGTGCTTCAGTCATTAGCTCTCTGTGTTTTTCATTTTCTCCTTCCTCGTGCTTACTTTATTAATCCTAAATATCATCATGTTTGGCGTGGATTACTGAACCAGCTTATTTCTCTAGGTCTCTTTGAAGGTAAGCTTGCCATCCTTTAACCTATTTAGGAGTGCATAATCTTCCTGAAACACATTTCTGATCATGTAATTCTCTTGCTTAAAATCCATCAAAGATTTTCCATTGCCTTTAGGATCAAATCCAAGGTCCTCACATGGAATCTGCATCTTGCTATCTGTCTCTTTATTTCTCACTACTTCCTGCTCTGGTTTTAGGTGCCAGCCACGTGAAAAATTCCTCATGCTAACTCTTGCCTACAGGCCTTGGAACATGTTTTACTTTGGCCTAGGAACCTGCTCCCCTTACCCTAACTCTTCAGTCTGGCTTGACTTCTACTCATCTTCTCGATATTGCCTTATGCCTCATTTCCATTGGAATCCCTTTCTGGATCTCTGGTATAGATGCCCCTTCTTTGTACTCTTATATTATCCACATTTAGTCCTATTTTAGGACATACTGCTTTGCACTGAAATTCTCTCTTTAGTCTTCACAGCTCCTGTCTCCTTGAACTGTAGCTTGTCCATCAATGAACCGCCAATATCCAGATCAGCGTCCAAACACATGACAGGTGCTAGAGAATTAATCAACATGCTTGATTCTGCCCACAGCCTTCTTTGAGGGGCTTGTCCAACCCAAGATTATGCCAGGCAGTTCAGTTTGACTGCGGGGAGTATTGGTAAGAAGTAATGACCATGGATTTTGCATTTGAATAGTTGGGAAAATAATTAGGAGATTTTGGAGGTTTCATCATACCCCTTGTAAAGCAGACTCAAACCAAAATTCAATTATCAATTGACTTGTACAACTTGCTGTGTCAAATATGAACCTGTGTTCCTGTTCAAACAGGAAATCAGTTATTCTATAGCATATAGGACTTTGATTATCAGTAACAAAAAACATCTAAAGTTAGTTAAAGCAAAAGAGGTGTTTATTTTCAAAATATAGAGGTAGCTTACAGAATGTACTGGAAGCAGTATGGTGGGTCTCAGTCGGGAAAGATTTTGGAGCTATAAATTAAAATTGGAGCCATAAACTAAGAAGGATTCTGTGAATCTCATATTTGTCTGTCTTTGTATTTCTGTTGCAGACTTCTCCCTTTCCAGGCTTCTCCTCTGCTTCTCAGACCGCATGGCAGATACCTAAGTTTATATAATCCCATTCAACACACTAGCCTAGAAGAAACTAGAATGCTTTCTGTTAAATTTTTTTTTTTTTTTTTTTTGAGACAGAGTCTCACTCTCTCACCAGGCTGGAGTGAAGTGGCATAATCTCAGCTCACTGAAACCTCATCCTCCCAGGTTCAAGCAATTCTCCTGCCTCAGCCTCCCAAGTAGCTGGGACTACAGGCATGTGCCACCATGCCCAACTAATTTTTGTATTTTTTGTAGAGATGGGGTTTCACCATGTTGGCCAGGATGGTTTCTATCTTTTGACCTCGTGATCCACCCGCCTTGGCCTCCCAAAGTGCTGGGATTACAGGCATGAGCCACCGCGCCCAGCCCCTTCTGTTCAATTTCTAGGGAAGAAACCATTACTCTAAGTTGGAGACAAGTACAAAATTATTGGAGTCTTACCTCAGAAGGTGAAGTTAGTTTGTTTTACTTCGGGAGTTTGTTGTGAGCTGAAAAATCAACCCAAAAGATGTAATTCCTAAAGTTCTGTTCTCTATATAAACCACCTAAGCCTTTTCCTCCAAGACTGGTATTGTGAATTCAGATATTTTTTGTTTAAGTCACAGAATTCTCTATCTTAATTCTAACAATGTTTTATCTGTCATGATACAACTATAGGAAATATCATTAGTTTTTCTTATTAATGCCATACCAATACTAGTGAGGTATATTAGTCAGGGTTCTCCAGGCCTCAGAGCCAATAGGATATCTATCTATATCTACATCTGTCTATAAATATATTTTTCTAAGGTATTGACCTACAGAACTGTGGAGGCTGAGAAGTTTCATGATCTCCTGTCTACAAGCTGGAGACCCAGGAAAGTCAGTATTGCCTCAGACGTAGAAAGCTGATGATGTAGATTCCAGTCTGTGTCTGATGCCCTGAGAACCAGCAGCGTGGCGGTCAGATCAGTCTCCTAGCTCAACCAGTCAAGCAGAGATAATTCAACTTTCCTTCACCTTCAGGACCTCAATGGATTGGGTGATGTCCACCCACACTGGGGAGGGCTATCTGTTTTACTCACTTACCAGTTCAAATGTGAATATCTTTCAGAAACACCTTCACAGACATACTCAGAAATAATAATAAAAAAAATTATCTGGGCATCTCATGGCCCAGTCAAGTTGACACATAAAAATAACCATCACGTGAGGCTATCTCAGATCTAATGTTTAGGCCTAAGCAATGCTTATCCCTGTCTCTCACTAGAATTACGGACATGTCCGTTGGGATATTCTGTAATGATCAGAAGCCCTGTAAAATTGTTTCTGTTGGATATAACTTGTCTCTTGATATCATCATGACTCAAGCGTGTTTAGTCCTATTTTACTGGTTCTCTGGTTGTAATTGCCTCTTTTTCTGTGGCTGATTTCTCAGACATTTTGTTTCCTCCTTTTATTTTGTGGGTTTGAATTTGGGAAATATTTCTAATCATAGAGGCAAACAAATGACTCTAAACCTATTAGCTGCCACACTTCAAACCTTTGCTCTCTGTGTCGTGATTTCTGTATCACAACTTCAACTGTAGCTGCAGCAAATTTGTAACTGAAATTTTGGAAGAAAAAACAAAAGCAAAAAAGATACCTGAAAAGGTATCTATTTTTTGTATTGAAAAATACAAAAAAAATTACTATCTTCAGTCTATGTTTCTTTCCTATGATTGAGATTTGAGTTCCACCAAGAGTCCCTGTGATCACTGTCCCTGCACAGGGTTCATCTATCACCTTGAGGGGCTGTATATGAGCTGCAGTGGAACTTCCTGTTAGTCTGCCTGGAGCCTAATGCTTCACTGTGTAAACCATCTTCCATCCTCCTTCATTAATTCTTTAGTTTTCCATCTTCCTGCATGGGGCAAAATAATGCTTTTGTGTACAGACTTTCTGCTTTAGCTTCAGTAGAATCAAACCATTGCACTGTTACTGAACCAAAGACAGCAAAAGTAAGAACTGCCTTACTAACTACATCAGAGACATCAATCCTTTATGTTCATGTCAGAATACTTCTGCCTCAGGCTCCCTTGGGCAAGTCTGACCCCATTTGCAGTTGTTTCTGGTTCCCCTGTGGAGATGGGCCTCACTGTTTAATGTTTAACAAATGCTCTACAACACAGGGGTCCAGCTGCAACATTTTCTCTAATCAGAGTGATGTCATAGCTTTGCTCCCAAAGCTGCATTCCCTAGGGAGGATGGTCTGCTTGTGCTTGCTCTGCTTCTGCTAAGACCAGGCATCCTCGTGGATCAGGGTCCAGAGTGCCTGAGGCTATAGGGCTTCCAGTACTTGAAGGGCTTTTTGGAGAAAAAGGAAATAGACAGAGTTTAGTAGGTCTAAAGGGTAGAACTGGGACCAATGAGTAAATGTTATAAGAAGGCGGATTAAATTCAACCTAAGAAAACATTGAATAATGAATTAGATGTGTCTAACAATACAGTGGCCCTTGTGGGTTCCTTGTCACTGTGACTGATCAAAAAGAAGACAGATAAACAATAGTTAGAGAGAAGAGGAGGGGATTATTGCATTGGTGACCATATTGGGCTAGATCACTTCTAAGGGTCCTTGAAGTTTTAGGATTTTAATAATTTCATCTTAAGGACTTTTTTCTTCCTTTCTTTCTTCTCTCTCTCCCCTGTTTCTTCCTTTCTTTTCCACCTTCATTCCATGTTTCTTCCCTTCCTTCCTCATTTTCTTTCTTTTTTTCTTTCTTCCTTTCTTATTTTTAAATAAATTTAACTGTTTGAAATTAAATTATACTCAAAGGTAGTATAACTGACTTCAAAATCAGCAGAAAAAGCAATGGTTGAATGCCTTTTTCTTCCTATTTTTCTTTTTCCCATTTTCTTTCTGAAGAAGTCAACATAAGCTTATAAAGTGAATGATCCTATTCTCAGAATATTTTACTTTCAGGATTTTTACTTAATTTTGATACTTATAGCCAGTGGAAGAAAGCACATTAGTCTTTGAACTCCAGAGCTGTCAGTTGCCTTCCATAACCTCAGTGCTGAGGTTTTGACATCAGTTTTCACCACTTCATCACAGCTGAAAGTGTGAACAGTTACCCTTAAGATCTTTCCTGGTTAGGAAACATCGCCTGCAAGTGTAGCTGCAAGTGTAGCTGCACTTTTCCTTATAGAAATTCAGATTAGTAGATGATCTTTTAAGCTTCCCATTACAGAACTAGTACAGAGCCTGCTTAGTGAAGAGCTCCTATTTTAGAAGTTTGCCTTCCACCAAATTGGTGGAAATTCAAAAAATACACTGACTTCTGTTTTTTTCTGCCAATGTGTTTTGCTTTTCACTGCCGGCTTCCACATCTTAATTCAGGCCACTTAGTTCAGATCACAGTGCTTATCGTTGACTTCCCCAGGATGATATACTATCCCCCAGCATTCAAAAGTTGATACAACCTACAACCTTGGGTGTAACACTATATTTGTAGGACAGCAGAGTGGTAGTGATCAAGCAGTGTTAAGTAAAGACCCTTCAGTATTTATCTTTATTTTTTTTCCTTCTGGAAAACAGTAAATACATTTTATTTGCCAAACACACTATGTTGATCTGCATAACCAAAACAGCTTTGAAGAAACAGTCCTTGAAACTCTACAGTTTGCCAAGTTGGAGGGTGTTGAGCAGAGTTAGGGCTATCTATTGTTTATATTTCACTACTTAGAGTTCCAAATTAGCACACATCCAACAACTGTTTTACCAGTATTTTACAGATCCTCTTAATTAAATTAAATTGCATTCGAGCTACTCTGACATATCAATCTTTTTCTTAGGGAAAAAAAACACAGCTTGTGATCTATATCTGCACATTTCTAGGTAACATCTCTTTTGGAAGGCTCACTGGCATCATCTTATGCTTAACAAGTCTGCAACGAAACTCACGACCTTCCTTAATCTGCCACTTTCCAGACCTCTCCATTCCAGTAAATAGCACTTCTTCTTCCTTTACACTCGTTTAAAGTACCCTGATCTTTAATTCATAACATTCAATACAATTTGTAAGTGTGTGCGTGTATACATGTGTGTGCGTGATTATTTTTTAATGTTCATTTCCCTACTAGGTTATAATATCTATGACAGCAAATGCCTGGAGCACAGTAGGCTGTCAATAAAAGTTCACTGAATAGTATAAATATAAAGTTGTGCCATGGTTTATTAACTAACTATTAACCAAAAATTACCTGTAACTCATCCAGTTTTTGAACTTGTCAAACTGTGTAATTTAATAAAAACACACTATCTCTAACAAATCCTTAATGAACATAATGATTCATTGTAAGATACTACGATTCCTCTTTAAAAAAATTTAGAATTCCAAGAGAGTTCCCATAACTTCTACTAGTTCTATCCTACTAGAATACTCAGTAATTCCTAGGGTGGTGTGGTAACTCCTTGAGTTAGCAGATCTATCTATTCTAATTATATATTCAATAGTTGGGAAATAATTAGGAACATTTGGTGATTTCTCTATACCCGTTGTAAGACAAACTCAAACCAAAATTCAACTATCATTTGACTCTTGTAATTTCCTATTTTAATTGTGTGACAACTGTGATAATTGAGATATCCAGGATTTGCTAATAAATAAGATACTGCATATGATAAACTCTGAAATGTTGAGAACTTTTTTCCCATTGATGTCACACAGGTGAGGTAAATTATGGAGGGTGAGACAAACAATAATGTAGACTAAGCTGTCTGCTGATTGATCTGGCCAACTTAATGCATTTATCAAAGCAGGGTTCATTTGCGATATGCATGCAATAGCATGCAGATCACACAGGCTAAAACAGATTCTTGAGGTCTTTCTGAACACACAGATCAGCTGAAATTTACTTGGCTGCTTATCATAAAAGCCATCATCATAGATTAAAATCACACTGTGAATTAGCATTATCATTTCCAACCAGAATACAAAATAAAAGTACTTAAAGATTTTTTTTGTTATTGTTCATTACCCTTTCACCCAGTGCTTTAGAATACAGTTTAGGACATAGTGGATTCTTAATAAATATTTATTGCATAAATGAATATGGCTATTGAAACAGCAATTCTTTGAGCCCACCTACTTCTGGTTCCTCTCAGTTTCATCACTGTTAGTTTAGTTACTTTGCTTCGGTCGCAGTCTAAACCTAAATAGTATTTGGATCTTGCCCAGGGGTATATTTTACCTTTCAAGCTGGAGTTGGAGGTAGGGCAATAGGAAATGGTTAATAGGGTTTAGTGTGTGACATGCCTCTAAACCTTTCAGGCTCCTCTGAGTCTTTCCATATGTCCCCAATCCAATAGGCAGAATCTGAGATTTTGACAGTGGGAGTGAACTGGTACAACTGTACAATTATTTGCCACAGCAGCCATTCCTCAGTCTTCTGGGGTGAGCATGGTCACTGTGAGAGGGTCATATGGTAACTGTGGTTGTGTTGTGTTTTATTTTGTTACGCTTGTAGCCTAGCAACAGAGGAAGTAACTTTATCTTATTTATTTATGTAGGTTTCCTGGAGCCAAAGTAGCATCCTGGAAATGCCACATTTCCTGATCTCTTTTATATCTTTATGTCCCATTAAAGTGGCAGGTCCTTTGAGCCTCAGTTACACTCTTCAACTCCCAGGTATTATAAACAAGAACTTAGCTATCATCTGTGCCACTGAGGACCACGGTCAGAAATCTGTTCATTATCTCTTAATTTGCCTGTTCATAATCTCTTCTGAATATATAATATCTAACATTATACATTTTTTTGGTGGGGGGGGTTGTATTTTTGATCCTCATTCAAACCCTGTGATAATAGTGATGTGAGTCACATGAGGCCATTTCATACAGAAAAACACTGAGGGCGTGGAGTTAAGTAACTATTACAGAGGCACAGGGCTTAGTGGCAGAGCCTTGATTGAAAGCCTAGAGAATCCTCCTCCTGAATTTGTTCATATATATACATGTGTGTTTGTGTGTGTGTGTGTGTGTGTGTGTGTGTGTATATATATATAAATGGATCTCAGCTCCATTTCCGACACTGGTCTGGGTATGCCTGGTCACAGGGAAAGAGTATCTGTGAAAATCTACAGAAATTCAAGGTAGAAGGGAAAGCAGACCTCATCCTAGAAGAAATTCCTTCCCTTCTCATTCACACTCACTGGGTCTTATTTTGGCTGCTTTAGTGTGGCGTATGGGGTCTGAATGGTTTGGGTTTTGTCAGTGTCTTCAGCCTCATCTTGAGCTTCCCATTCCCCTGCTCACTGCACACTAATTTCACTACTCCTTTATTCCTGTTTGTGCCTGACTCCTTTCCATGCCATGCCTTTGCCCTTGCTAGTTCCTCTTCCTAACAGTCTTTCTCCATTTCACCTGCCAGCTCCCACTCAAACCCTGAATGCTTCTTCTTTGGTGAAGCTTTCTGTGATTGCTATATTAGTTGCCTCATTAGAAACTCTCACAGGCTCTCTTCAACCAGCAGGCTCACCCAGAGCTCATCTCAGTCAAGCTAGTAGTGTATTAATGTTCCAGGAGTTGTATCCCACCCCCAGTGCACCCTGGCTGATTTACTGAATTCTGGCTTTGAATCAGAGAGAAAACATAAGGACGACATAATTACCTCCTATCTGACCATATGAATCTGGTTATAGAAATGCCACTAGATTAGTGAGATAATGACAATAACAGAATTCATATTAACAACTAATATTCATTATACAATGAATAAGGCATTATACTAAATGTGGCGGGCTATATTTTTGATCCTCATTCAAACTCTGTGATAACAGTGATGTGAGTCACATGGGGCCATTTCACACAGGAGAACACTGAGGCTCTAGAGTTAAGTAACTGTTACAGAGGCACAGAGCTAACTGGCAGAGCCTTGATTGAGAATCCTCCTCCTGAATTAGTTCGTGCTGGTGCACTGCCTCCCAGTTGGTGGAAAAGTAGTCACCTATGTCTGTTTGCACATTGGTAACTTAACTGCCAGATTTCTTTTTAAGGAGTAGTTCACAGCCCCGTTGGTCAAGTCCTAGGCCCAACCTGGACATTCCCTGTGAACCCTTCCTTCACCCCTCATTGTGGTTTGGCATGGTTCACAGCTTAGACCTTATAGGATGTGACCTATATAAGATGTAAGAGTTAGTCCATTTTCATACTGCTTTAAAGACATACTCACGACTGGGTAATCTATAAAGAAAAGAGGCTTAATTGACTCACAGTTCTGCATGGCTGGGGAGGCCTCAGGAAACTTACAATCATGGTGGAAGGGGAAGCAGCACATCTTACATGGCAGCAGGCAAGAGAGAGAAGTGCAGAGTGAACGGGGAAGAGCCCCTGATAAAACCATCAGATCTCATGAGAACTCATTCACTATCATGAGAACAGCATGAGGGAACCGCCTCCATGATCCAATCACCTCTCACAAGGTCCCTCCCCCAACACATGGGATTACAATTTGGATTACAATTCAAGATGAGGTTGAGGTGAGGACACAGAGCCAGACCATATCAATGTGTCATTCTTGTAGACAAAAAGGAAGGATTTGTTACTGAAAGGAGAGAAGATTTGGGACAGGATGGGTGGGGATATGGGAGAGAAAGAAAGAGAGAAAGTTATAGGAAGAAAGAGTGATACTTTTTGTCTGAAAATATGTATGAAAATAATCATTTTCATATGCTTTTCTGAATATTTTCAGTGTCTCAAGAGAAGACAAAAGGTTGAGTAAGTTAGTTTTATTCATCTATGTCTGAAGAGTGCCTTAACATGTAAGGTAGAAAAACAAAGAATAAATTGAGAACATTAGTAAGGAAGTTGAAATTAGTGACACTGGGGACAAGTTTAGATAGGAAGAGGAGTGATGGCAGGCACTGGCAGATAATGGAATTGGGAAAAATCGAGTACTAAATAAAGTGTGTACATCAAAACTTTGCACTTGGGTGATCTTGTGCATTGGTTAAGAGTCTATTTCTTTTCTTTACGCTGCCAATTACTTTGGTAGACCTAAAGGAGAGCATAGAGATGGCCTGCAGAAGGCATGGGTGCTCAGGGTCACAGCAATGAAGAAGGCACATCCCTCCCCACCTCCACCCCAATCTCACACACCTGAATTTCCCATGAATTTCCATCATAGATTCCCTCTGCCAGGTTCTGCATCCAGTTGAGTGAAGGCCCAGCTTGGACAATTTTCTTTCCCACCTAAAATCTATTCCTGAAACACCTTGAGCAAGTCCACTTTCTCTGGGCCTCATATACTCGCCTGGAAAAAAGGTATGGTGGAGCCCAGTGGCTTCTGAGAGGCGTGCAGCCATGAATTTCAAGTAAAGAGCCATCCCTGGACTCTGAAGGCAAAAGAGCTTTGCTTCCTGGTCTTGACGCCTTCCTGCACTCAGCATTCCTTCACAGTGGTTTGTGTACATCCCCATGCTTGAAGGGCTACTGGGCACCTCAGAGCCAGGGTCAAGTTCTTCCTCTTTCCTCTCCCCAGGCCTTGGTTTCAGTCCCAAGTGCTTGAGCTGGCAAGGCCAGCAGAGTGCTGAGGTTGGCAGGATGCCCATTATCCTCTGAAAGGGCAGCAGAGGGTCTGATAGAGAAATTACTGTCTTCTAAGAATTCCAATGCAAAAAGCATAAGCCCAAGGAAAGAATAAAAAAAAAAAACTCTTTGTACTGATTTATATTCATTCACTCTTTTTTCATTATTTTATACATTTTTATTATATAGATACTTTCATTATTATATATGAATTTATTGTAGGAAATTGAGAAAAAGCATACAATATAAAATTTTAAATGCTACCATTATACATCACAGAACTTAATACTTGGGATATTTTCACTTTTTTATGCATATGAATTCATTGGAATGGATAGCATGTGTGTCTTTCTATTTAAGGTTCAGTTAAGAAAATCTTAAATAGGAAGACACACATCTTCGAATTTTTTCATTGCCAAATAATCTTCATAAACAAGAAATTTAATGGCTGCACAACATGTGTGCCATAATCTCTTGAAACAGTCTCCCAATGTTGAACACTTAAATTATTTACAATTTTACCAGTATAAACAACACTGTGTTCTAGCACATAAATTTCTGTCTCCATTGCCTATTTTATCAGAACAGATTTCTAGAAGTGGAATTACTAGCTCAAAGGGTGGAACACTTTCAAGACTGAATATATTGCCAAATTGCTTTCAGAAAGACTGTATTAAATTTTACCTTCTCATGTCATTTACAAGAGTTGCTACATCACTAAACTACTACTGATCAATTTTACCATTATAATTTTCATAAGTGAAAAAAACCTGATGTATGTTCTAATATATATTCATTTAACTATTACAGAGGTTAAACCTGTTTTTATTGATTGATAATTTGTAATTATCCTGTGACTTATACTTTGCCAATATTTTGATAGTAATGCTTGAACTCTCTGTATTGATTTGCAAAGGGTTCTTTATACATCAATGATACACATTATTTGTCATATTTGTTACAAATATATTTTCCTTGTCATTTTCTTCTAATTTTATATATTGTTTGGTCTTTTTGGAAAATGAAAAAATTTTAGAGAATCAGATTTACTAGTCTCACCTTTGTATTCTTTTTCTTTGCTTTTGTGCTTATAATCTGTTAAATATTTACTTATATTTGTTTTAATTTTACATTTTTATTTCTCTTTTTTTGTAAACTTAAAGCCTTATATTAAATTTATTTCCATGTGGTTGAAAATCAAATACCAACTTAATATTAAACAATACTAACACAATAAGAAAATATAATATTCTCCCCTTCACTCCCTCCCCATCTCCAGACCCACTCCTAAGAGCAATTACTTTTAGCTATTTGTTTTTCGAGTGATTACTCAAATCTGTATCTTTCAATATGTGTTTACTGTTCTTTATTGTTATACAAATTTTAGATATTATCTATTAACTAACTAATAACAGATAAGGATTTATCATTTGAGTAAAACCCTACTTCTCATTCCATCATCTTTCTGATATAATTATATTGCAATTTCTAGTTAAATCAATAAGGAGTATTTACATTGTAATGATATGTATGTTGTGTCTGCCAAAGACAAGTTGTTCACTGTTATTGCATTTCCTTTACTGGATATTTTTTCTAAAAATTATTCATTTTTTATTTATTTACACTCATCTTTTTTATGTTAAATCTCAGCTATGTTTTTCCAGTATACCAGAATGCATCTCTTCCCCTGCTGTCATGTTCTATACCTCAAGCACTCACTTACAAGGCTGTGTCCAACTCTTCTAATTCAAGATGGTTGTTTCTAGGGTTTGTGTGAGGTCATCATCATAGGCTTCCTTTACTCCTTTCTGAGATGAATCATCTTCTTTCAGGAATCCCGTTCCCCTCCCACTCTTTGTTGTGTTGTTATTAGTCTTCTATTGCTGCTATAGCAAATTATCTCATAATTGGAGACTTAAGCTGACACCATTTATTATCTCATAGTTCTGGAGGTCAGAATTCCAAAATGTTTGGGCAGGACCATATTCCTTCTGAAGGCTCCAGGGTAGAGTCTGTGCCCTTGCCTTTTCCAGCTTTCCATGGTCACTTGCATTCCTTGATTTATGGCCCCTTCCTCCACCTTCAAAGCTAGCAGCATAGCATGGTTGAATCTTTCCCTCTCTCCTGCCTTACTCATTCTCTAATAAGGACGCTTTTGATTATATTGGGCCCACCTTAATATTCTCCCTATCTCAAGATCCTTGATTGCATCTCCAACATCCCTTTTGCCATGCCATGTAAAACAACGTATTTACAGGTTCTGAGAATTAAGGTATGGATATATTTGGGGAGCTGTTGTTCTATCTACAAGAGTTATGTTTAATTTTATGTTTACCTCAACTTTTCTGGATCATATCTTCAAAAAATTTTTTAATCAAAGGGGCATGGACCATAACTTTTCTCACTGTGTCTCTTAGAATGTCTACAGTTTGCACTTTTAGACAATATGAAAGCAATATAGTTAAAAACATTGGTTTCAGTTTGTTTCTTTTGGTTTAATTTTTGGCTCTGCTACTTACTAGTTCTGTGTCTTTGAGCAAAATTAGTAAATCTCTCTTTGCTTTAGTTTCTTTACCTGTAGAATGGGTATATTAATGGCATCTAATCATAGGGTTGTTATAAAGATTAAATGAATTCATTCATATGGTTCCTGCCACTTAATAAATCACTTAATTAATAGATTGGCTAGGCTTAAAATCTAGGCTAAACATTATTTTCTTGTCAGAATTTTCAACTCATTCTTTCATAGTCTTTTAGGATCTACTACTGCTGTTGAGAAGTCGTTTACCATTCTAATTAATGTTCACATTGCCGACAGGCTCTGTCACTATAAAAGCTTTAGACTCTTTTATTTATATGCGGTGTTCTGAAAGTTCAAAATGCCTAAGTGGATCATGTGTCATTAATTCAGTAGGACATTTTTCAACATAAATTTTTGGAACACTCATCAGTGTTCAGAAATTCACTTCTATTTGCTTCTTGCTCTTTAGAAATCATATTTGTCAGTGTTGATTTTTCTGAATCAATCCTCTATGTCTATTATATTTTTCAGCAGTAATATTATTTCTAAAATTTAAAAACTTGGTTTTTTCACAGATAATATCCCTTACTATTCTATGATTTTCCTTTTTTAAAAAAAATTAGACTGTTTATTTGTTTAGGTTTTTTGAGAAAGAGATGCCAGAGTAGATATGGACATGCAAGAGATTTGTTGGGGAAGCACTTATGAAGGAGAAAGTAGAGGGAGGCACATGAGGTGGGGGGGTGTTTAGACAGTGAGGCAGGTCTGTGTCTGTGATGGAGAACGGGAAGGAAGTTGAACAGGGGAGACAGCCTTAAATTCTGTAGAGTTATAAGAAAGTTTTGACCAGACCAATGAGGAATCTCTGAGACAAAAGTACACCTTAAAGGAGAACTGCATCTCATGGGATTGGGCCTGCATTGGAACCCCCATATGCTCCTTCACTAGGTGGGAGTAGCCTATGGATAGTGTGACATTGCTGCAAATCCAATAGTGGATCCACAAGGGCAGGAGCTGATGTGCCCAAACCTTTAGGCTTCCTGCAGCAGGAAATCTGAGCAGTGCTTTTTCATTGCCACCAGAGTCAGTCCCCTGTGCCTCACAGATTCACAGGTGAGGAAGAAGCTGTTCCTGTGGGTCTCTTTTGTGGTTCCCGTGGGTCTTTCTTCCTGAGTGGGAATGGAAGATGGAGGTTGGCAGGATGAACAGTAGCCTCCATTGTGCAGGTAGTCTCAGGGCCACAACCTGTATTCACCTTTTTTCCTTTCCACTGTCCATCTGAAATTGTCCTCACTTTCATCTGTCATCTCAAGACATCTTGCAGGCTTACCTTGTGGGTCAGTCCAAGCCTAAAACCGTGAAAGGTATGAACCCGAGATTGGCAATCACACTCTTTGGGCTGGGGTGGCTGTGTGTGTCCATTATAGTTACAATGGTGCAAGGGAGTACAAGGAAGCATTCTCCCTGCACTTATTGTGTATATGGAGCCCTACCTTTGCCTGCTGTTCACAGTTGATTCTTCCTGTAAGGGTGATGACTCTTATTTTCAGCTGTTGGTTTCCAGATACAGAGAAGTCCATAGTCTTCTGGCAGCAGCCATAGCTTTTAGTTCAGTTGGGACCTCGACTCTGTCCCTTTGCAAGTGTGCAGAGCCCAGCATTGTGAGGAGGAGAAGCTCAAAATTACCCAGTGGGTCAATTGGAGTGATGATTAATGGCGCTATTACTGCTTCCACTCCTGGCTCCCAGGCACATTTATTCTTCCTGCTGAGAAGACTGTGTCATATAGAGGTCTCTGATTTAATGTATATACTGTATCCTGAAGGATGGCACCCCATTATTTCAGAGTGATGCCTCTAAGCTGGTGCTAGCTATCTTTTTTCCTAGTTATAGATATTAAGTGGCACCTTATTTTTTCAGTATGGTGATCATGCTCTATGGACCATCTCCATAACTTTCTGTGAGCCAAGCCCTTTCCTCTTTCCTTCCAAACTTATGAATTATTATGGTAGCACCCATTAGCTTCTGTTGGTTAAGCCACCATCTGCCTTTTTTATTTCTGGGCCTCACCAATCCATGGATGTTAACAAGCCCTAGTCTGTGACCCCCTTTCACTGTCAGACATGGCCTGGAGGGGATAGCCACCACTGAATGTATTAATTCTAGGGCTCCTCTCTGTAGTGTGGTCCTGGTGTCCTGGTGGTTGTGGACAGTGGTATGTCTTTTGCACTATCTCATTAATCCTTGAAAGGGTTTTCTGGCATCACCTAATGTGTTTATTCTAGCATGCCCACTTCTTTCAGCCTTTTTATTTGTTTTACCATCTTCCAGGGAAACTCAGGCATTTCCACTTTATCAAGGACTGCTCATCACTTTTTCAGGTGTCTAAAAGGCACCCTGACAAACTGGTTCCAGCTTCTGAGTCCTTTAATTTTCATCTATCTGGTTATATTTTAGCCCTTTTGATTTAGCACTATCAAAATTCAATTCCAAGGGATGAATATATACTTCCATGGTATATTAGTCTATTTGGGCTGCCATAATGGAATACCATATATTGGGTGATTTAAACAACAGAAATTTATTTCTCACTGTTCAACAGGTTGGGAATTTTAAGATCAGAATACCAGCATGGTTGGGTTCTGTTGAGGAGCCTCTTCCTGCCTTATAATAGCCGCCTTCTTGCTGTATGTATTTACATGGTCTGCATAAGCATGGAGAGGCATCTCTCTCTGTTCGTCTTCTTATAAGCAATTTATCTCTCTTCCTCTTCTTATAAGGCCATCAATCCTATTACATTAGGACTTCACTCTTATGATCTCACTGAACCTTTATTGCTTCCTAAAAGCTCTATCCCCAAATACAATCAAACTGTGGGTTAGGGCTTCAACATATTAATTTGGGGGTGGGAAGGGAACAGTTTAGTCCATAGTACCTTTCTCTTCTGAAACATGCAAATTCTTGCAGCTCTATTGGTGTATAATCTCCTTTCTCACTTTTCAGGCCCAGCACATCCTCAACCTAGATTTAACTCTAGCTATTGACCTAGTGGCCGGGAGAGAAGGCGAGGGCAGCTCTTGAGGGTGCTTCTGCTGCCTTGCAGGGAAGCATCCTCTACATCTCTCAATACAGGAGAAGTACTAGTTCTTACTCAGGAAAAGACGGACCACCTCTAAAAACTAAGAGTTAAGGGGATCTTCATAGCCAACATCCTCATAGGCATCCATATTCCTGTTCCCATTTCACATTTCAGGGCCCCAGATTTTACTCACCGGAGTCCTAGAATTATCGTAACACACCTGCCTTGCCAGCTCATTTAAATACTTCTGGAGCTATATTAATCAAACTATCAAAGCTTCATTCTGCTGCTCAGCTCTATGTATCTATAAAGGAGGCCCTCTGGCTCTTCCACTTGGCCTTTAACTGCCTGTTTACAGTCCTCAATTTCTAATTATACCTCTGCAGGACATAAATAAAACTTAGCAATAAGTATCCCTCTCCAGTGTCTTTGTAGGCAATGCCTCTACATCCCTTATATTTTTCAAATTGCAGAATCATGGAACTTGCAAGGATGTTTCCTTCGAATAGAAAGTTTTCCCTGGTCATCCTGGTAAAATCTTTAGCCACGAATATATTCCAGGGACTATTCTTGCTCTGTATACCACTCAGAATGCAGACTTTGCCTCCAGGAAGGAGAGGGAGCCTGTCCTAATACCTGCCTCCTGTGTTCTCAGAACATTCCCAGAACCATGTGAGGGCTTCTTCAAGAAGCAAACAGCAAGATTATATGTGCAAATGATTTACTGTGGGACATGCTTATAAAGGGTAAAAGGAATGGGACCACAGAAAGCAGGAAGAGACTTCAGACCATGATGCAGCTTTGATGCCTGTGAAAGGAGAGCAAAGAAAGAAGGATCAGATAGAGTTTTAGACTGCAGTGTACTTCTCAGAAAATTTTAGGCAGCGTGATGGGAATTCTTAAGCCAAAGACTTGTGTTAAGGAAGCCCCATGTCTTGCATCAATTGGTCTGCGTTAATATACCTACTACACTCAATCACTGGTAGCAGTCCCTGGGACGTGTGACTACAGTGTGTGCTCGATGGTGAATCCAGAAGTTACCTGGGGCCATCACTCAGTTATGCTTCTTGCAGCAGGTTATCTGAATGGCACATTTTCATGGACACCATAGGGCAAGTTTGTAAAATTATCTTTCTAAGTTCAGTTTTTTTTCCATCATTATCTCATTTTTTCCCTTTAATATAATTTTCCCCATTTCTTTATCTCAGTCTCTTTATTTTTATATCAAGTTTTCCAATATGTAGTGACCGTTGGTTTCCCTCACAATGTGTTGAATTCATTGATGGCTGGAACAGTTGAATAGGTATTGATCAACCTGGTAACTAACCTGAGATTATTTGAAACTCTATTTTCCAGAAGAGGAAATCTTTGCTTTGGAGCATCAGTGCCCACAGATTGCTTTAGTTCTTCTTGTACACATAGTTCAATGTTTAAGAAAACTATAAATTTTTACCTGGCATGAGTCACCAGCTCTTCTACATGTAAGGCTATAGTGGAACATTAGCCTACTGTCTTAAATGATCAATTTTCAGTTAATCCCTGGGTTTTTAGTCCTATGGCTCTTTTCCAACTCTCCTTTGAATCTGTTATTTCCAATTTTTAAGCCTATAAGCTTATTTATACTTTAGAAAACTATTTTATTACATCATTGTTTCATAGATGTGACCTGAGAATCTCCTGTTTTTAAAAAAATTGTTACTTGATTAATTTTAGTGGCCCAGTATAGAGAATTTCAATTTTGGAGCAAAGTAATATGAAAAACTTTTCTAATTAAGAAATTTATACTAATTAAAATTCCTAACAGTTTGTGAGAATGCTTGTTTCAACATATGTCAGCCCACACTGATTAATACAACTAAAACAAAACTAAAGCAAACGAAAATATTAAAGAACAAAAACCAAATTTTACCATATTTACATGTGAAAAATAACATCCTGTTTATAGGTAAATCAATATCATCTTGTCATTTAAACTGGTTTCTGGCCATTCAGATTTCTCTGTGTATGTGTGTGTTGTTTATATTCCTTATCTATTTCTAAATTTAGTTCTAAGTGTTTGGCTTTTATCCCTTAAGGAAATAACCTTTACTTGAATTATTGTTACAATTTATTTTTCAGTTTGATAGTCTGCTGCTTTTAATTTATATTTCAGTGTTTTTGACAATGAAACAACTTAATATATGCCATCAAATATCTTTTCAATCTGAATTTATAATCTCAAATACTTGTTTTTGCTGTCTTTTTTCTCCTTAATGGTTTCTTTCTTTTTAAAGCTACTTGGGATTAATCAGTAAAGTAATTATACTTCAAAGATGTCAAAGGTCACTACCCTCTAAAGGACAATATATGAGTTTTGGTATAATGTATCAGGGAAAGGTAAAGCATGTTAAAAATGCTACACTATCTCAAGAAGTTTTGACTTGATTGTATAGTCTAAGAGGAGTCATTGAAGACTGTTTTACAGATGCTTAATGTTATTAGTTGCATACATGTTGAAGCAGAGGTTCAACATAACAAATGGTGTTTTAGGAAGCCTATATGCTAGTAACAAAAAGATCTGCCTAAAAATCATAGGCATCTTTTGATTCCCTATGCTAATATAAATGATGGAACATACTGCATCACTGAAGACAACAAAAATATTCTAAAGCTAGCCTGAAATCTATCATTCACTCATTCAATAAATATTTATTATGCCTTTACAAAATGGTCAATATATCTATAACATGTTCTTGTTATAAAAATGAAAAAAATTATGGTTCTTGCTTTTAAGGAGTTTAAATTCTGGCAGAACAGCCACTCTGTACACAAATAAATTATAATACATCAGGATAATTCTAATAAGAGAGTTATGAACAATTTGCAATGAGAACATAAAGGAGGAAGAAGTTAAATAAACCACAGGAATTAGACTCTGTTTTGAAGGAAAAAGTGATGTTTCAAATGGATCTCAAAAAATGGGCCATTAATGCAGATCTTTTCCTGGCCACGGACACCTTCCAGGTGGATTTTGGAATGAACAATTTCCATGTGTGAGTTTTTGGGAGCAAAAGAATAAGCCACTCTGAGAGTAAATGATTTAATGCTTTGAAGAGTAAGTAGGAGATAACGAGGCAGAGAAAGTGACAGCTGATCACCTTTTTAATGATTTTGTTTGGGCTGGACGGGGTGGCTCATACTTGTAATCCCAGCACTTGGGAGGCTGAGGTGGGTGGATGGCTTGAGCTCAGGAGTTTGAGACCAGTCTGGGCAACATGGCCAAACCCTGCCTCTATAAAAATACAAAAAATTAGCTGGACATGGTGGCACGTGCCAGTAGTCCCAGGTACTTGAGAGGCTGAGGTGGGAAGATCACTTGAGCCTAGGAGGCAGAGGTTGCAGTGAGCCTAAATCTCACCACTCACCTCACTGCAACCTGGGTGACAGAGTGAGACTCAGTTTCAGAAAAAAACAAACAAAAACAGTTTTGTTTGTCCTGTACAAGGAGAAGGGTGATAGCCACGTGCCTCTTAGCCCTTCTCACATTCAGGAGCAAAGCCTGCTGTTCTGCTGCTCTTCTCATGGTCACATACCCTGTAGGGTTGGTACCAGAGTGTAAATCCTGTTAGGCTAACTTCTGTGGTTTGGACAAGAATGCAACTCCTTTCCCCTACACGAGCAGAAATATAGGTCGCTATTTTTTTCAAAAACATGAAATACCTTGAGACCTTTTAATATTCAATTTCAGATATGACATGTTAGTTGAACACTACTACGTGTCAAAAACTTTCCTGGAATCTTCCTCATGTAGTTTATATTGATCAAAATAGTATCATGCATTTTTACATACTTTTCAGCCAAAAAAAAAATCTCTCAAACATGCGATTTTCCTTTAGTATATATACTACTACATAGTATCTATGTAGTAATAGCACCAACTACATAGAAATATATAATATACTAAGATGTATGACGCACTAAGGCAATTTGACCTCCACATGTTTTGTTCTAAAGCTGATGTGGCAGAAGGCTGAACGTTGCAGATCTTGTCGAACAGTTGGTTTGCAAAGCAAAGACTATGGGGAATCTCCCTTTCTCTCTCTCTCTCTCTCTCTCACACACACACACACACACACACACATGCACACACACACTCCAAACCGAAAACCATTTACTTCAAAATAAATAATAGGAACATCAATTACTGACTCTCAGAGGAAATACTAGGTCTTCTTTCAATACCTGAGAAGATTTTCTCAGAAACTGTGTACGGTTGGATTGCCAGCCAACTAAATGCAACTGAAAAACTGGAGAAGAAATGGGGAAACAGCTAGCAGAAAACATTCACTGGCTCCTCAAAGCTGGAACCACTTTATATCAATTTTAAATTAAATGTGAAAAAAAAAAAGAAAATGGTGCAATATATTTTCTTCTGCTTCATTTCTTTTGCATTGCATTCTCCTGGGCATTTTGCTATGTAGAAGGGTAATGTGTTTATATGTTTTGGAACTAAGCAGTCATAAAACTGTATAGGCACAGCTTGGAACCACCATCCACAAATTAAAAAGTTCCCCTAGCCTTGCCCATTTTATAAACACTATATGAAGAGAGAGAAAGAAAAACAAACAAAACTGGAGGAAGGTGGTTTAGGTTTAGTTTTTTTTCTCCCACTCTTCCCCTATATAATTCCTAAATAGTTTATTTGATAATTATGCACATAGAAATATGATGCAAAATAATATAAATATGATTTTCATCATAAAGTGGAAAACTTAAAAAAATTGCCTTTAGCAGTGTCAGCTGGAATTCAATAGACTTCATGCATTTTTGGAATAAAAAACAAATTGTACTCTATTCTTCATTCTAAAAAGCAAAGACTAATTGAAAGAAGCATCAGTAAACATATTTTTGTTTTGTTTTAAAATACATTTTCTTTTCAGTCAACTAAAGATTTCAGAAGTTATTAGTGGTCAGAAGTAAAATGATTTTTTTCAAACTTTCTTTGATGATATTCTGTATTTTCTAAACAATCTTCTTGCTTTTTGACCCATATAATTCAATAAAATATGCTGAGCATTGGTTGTTTGGACAAAGATTCTAATGCTCTGCTTCTGATGTACTCCCAGATTAAGATAGCACGTAATTTGCATCCAAAAATGTAAAATAAACAAAGCATAAGGCACTGCATGTTGGAAGTGTAACTCCTTCAATAAAACTATGAATAACTTATTTACTTGCATCAGCAGTAATTTCCTCTAGATTGCTGCCTCACCACTGTAGGCACTGAAATTATGTTAAATACAACTGTATTAACTGCTGCTTTTGTTTTACATCAGATGAAAACTAAAAAGCACAAAAACTTGAAATAAATATACAAGTAAAAAAATAAGTACATATTCACTTGCTGTTCTTGCAGGCTATGTTGAATAGGTTTAAAGGCCTAATAGTCTACTAGTACATGTGCTTCGAGTAGAGATATTCCATATATTGTATTTAGCCAAATTTTGTCATCTAGCCCATCTATCAACAAATGACAAATTAAATTATGGTAAAAAAGAGGAAATGATTGTGAATACTGGTAAAAGAATAGATGTTAGTAACTAAGATTGATTTTAATACAATCTATTGAAGATTTAAACATGTTCCAGAATCAGACTATGGCTGATGCTTGGCACATTGCAGCTACTTAAGAAATATCTGTTGAATGAATAGATAAATTTTATTCATTGCAGAAAATGTCAAAATGCTCCCCAAGGAAAAGAAAGTACTGCTGAGTATGTTTCTGACCTCAAGCTTCATTTCATAGGGTACTGAGCATGCTTTTAACAGAAAGTAAATGTTCTATAGAAGTTTGGGGTGTAGGTAGATTGATAACCACCTTTGATGCTCAGCAGGGAACTCATAAATAGTTAAGCATATGCAAATTACTTGAGAGATGTTGGTCTTCATTTGTGCTTTTAGGTCAGACTAATGATTTTCTTTTTTAAACAGAACCAAATGGATGTGTCAAAGAGGTAAAATTCTTAATGGGAGTGGACATAAATAGTTTCTAACCTGCTGCTAAGGTTACAAATGTCACTGGTAGTTGTCATTATAGTAGAGCAGAGGGTCCTTCATCATTTCAAACACATTTCCATATCCACAGGTAGTCAAATAAGTCACCATTACCACATGTAGCAAAAGGACAAACAGATGGTGTTTAGATCATTCATTTTTTCTGTGTCTTACAGGATTCCAGCATTTTAGAAGTCATTAGGAGTCATGTGTTTTATATCAACTTATGTAGAAACATTTATGTGTATTGAACCCATGCCCTCTCACTCATGCCTTTGTTTCCTCCATCTCCCCTTTCCTATGTCCCAAGTGTGCAAGTGTGAAAGGGAAGTATAGATCTCTCTCACTATAGAGTGATTGAGAAATCTTCCATTAGGATTCCAAATGAGCATGTACTATTAATCTTCTGGTCTCCCAGCAACCTCCACACATAATAAATAGCACAATCTGTATCACTTGCCAAGGGCCTCTCCCCCCCTACTTGAGTGTTCCACATTTAACAGTTTTGCCACAGAATTTGAAGGAGGGTGGTGGCCATATTGACAGAACACAACCAGATTACCCTGGCATCGCCGATTCAGAACTTCCCTATAGTTTTCCCCCAGCAGAGTTTCAAATAGATTGTAGCCACAATCTAAACAGGCTGTGGATATGGCCAAGAAAATAAGCCGGCTGTGCTAGAGTCGATTTTAGGGCTGTTTTGTTGTTGCCTGGTCATATAGACAAAGCCAGTGAGTGTCATTATACACTGTCCCTTCCCAGTCTGTTGTAATTACCTCACTGCAGCTCACCATAGAAGCAAGTGGTAAGCTGTTCAGCCCAATCAAACCCCACTAATACAACCTGTGATTTTGAATCATTCCAGATATTGCTTGAGAATTGTAGGTTTAACAGCTGTGCATGGTAACTCTAGTGAAGGGGGCCATAGGTTTTTAGAATTAATATAACATTTTTATTTGCAACTTTCTCCCACTCAGCCCTCCAGCACACACCGAAATGACGTTGCTTACAACGCCCTGAATTGACCTCTTAAGCAGAGTGACACTAAACCACAAGATTTTCTGGCCCAAATAAAATGTCTCATCTTTTTTCCTAACCATATTCCTGTCTCAACCTATGTCTTACTCTATTCTTCTCTTTAATTTGGGCTTTCTGGTTAGATTGCTTCACTAAGAATTTAATGAATTTAGCACCTGTGAGTGAAATTACCCACAACTAAGTTCAATTTTTCAGCATTCAA
Source organism: Pongo pygmaeus (assembly GCF_028885625.2). Lineage (NCBI taxonomy): Eukaryota > Metazoa > Chordata > Mammalia > Primates > Hominidae > Pongo > Pongo pygmaeus. The sequence continues at coordinate 147,183,660 of NC_072373.2, read as the reverse complement.
CTACATCAAAGCCCACTCCCATTTGGCCTTACCTAGCTAAGAAAGGTCTGCTAGGATCAGCCATAGAGATAAACAGCTCACTTCACATTTAGGTCCCAGAGAAATTAAGCTACACGAATAACATGTTCACAGGCACTGAGCTAACCATAGCTAAGTGTAGAACTTATTTTTCTCATTTCCATGTTTTTCCAATATACAACAAAATTCAGCAAAAAAAAAAAAAGGCTATATGGAAGTTTACTCACATCAATAATATGCATTTCAGTAATCTGGGATGTTTGAACTAATGCACCATCTGAAAAGCATGACAGAAGCCCACAGCTGTGAGCAAATCAGAGCATGTGAAATCTCCTTACACAGTTTGTTGCCACAGGATTTTGTTTTAGTTTGTCAGAAGTTTTGTAGTAATTACTATTTTTTGATGTTCTATCTCTGCTTTATGTGGAAGTACAATACTGTTACATTGGAAATGAGTACCCTAAAGCTTGGTTGAATCATCAGTGCATTTATTGTTCCAAACCTCCTTGGTCAAAAGTCTGTATTTAGGCATTATCAATTTACTGAGGCTTCGAAATGTGTTCTTCAATGCAAAGATCTTAGACACTTAAATTTCTTTCAGTCATGACTAAAAGGCTGTGGTGTGATATAGACAGTAGCTTTCCTTACACAAATTTGTCATGTGAACAAATTCTGTAGTCTTGCCTCAAAGAAAGTATTCTGAGATTTACATGATGCATGCATTTTTTAATTAACAGCATTTGTTTCTTATAAGTTACAAGCAACTTTAAGCCAATAGTAGTTTGAAATCCCCCTAATCATCAACTAGCATATTTCTCTTACCTCGTATTTTGTTTGAAAGGACTCAATAGGGGAATAACAGGTAGAAACATCAACGACCTCATCAGTTTAACTGAATAATGATTTTTTTGTCTTGTTCAAGATGTGTCCTCTCCCACCAGATGCAGCTCTAAATTATGAGTTACTTGTCTTAGTTGGAGAAGTAACCGCTAATTCATATTCACTGAGATTCATAGTGAAGATCTTAACATTAGACCTTAATGCATCTGTGTGAATTATTAGGAGGTAAACACACTTGCCCTGTGGGTTAAATATAGATACTGAGTCCATTTATTTCATTTATTTGCACTAATTCCTCATTCATTCATTTAACAATATTTATTAGTACTCTCTATGTGCTAGTCCTTCTACTGGTTATTAAAGATGAATACCAAAACAAGAAGTGATCTCTTCCTTCAAGTTACACGTTTTCCATTTTTATTATTTGATAACAACTCATAGATCAATTCAGGCTGTATCTGTGTCTTCTTCATTAGTTTCAGTTCTCACTTTGCCTACGCTTCCATTTTTTTCTATTTTCTTTTAAAACTTTTCTTTTTATCCAAGAAAGACAAACACAAAATAATAAAAATCAAAACAAAAAATCATAATCTCCAATTGTCAGTTTGGAATCATTTATTTTGCCAAAGAAGTTAATGCATTTTTTTCTCAATCTTATGATTTCCTGAAACATTGCCAATTGCACATTGGATGTACAAGTTTTACTTAGGAAATGACCAACTCTTCCTAGTTTTCATTCCACACAATATTAATTATTACAGTACCTGGTATCATGTTTAAATTCACAGACGGCAATGAAATTTAACTCTTTTAAAAAATATATATTCTCATAAGTATTAAATTGGTTAAAATTTATTTTATATTACTCAAGAGGATCTAGCCAATGTACTAAGACTAAAATAAGAAGTAAATAAATAATACTCATGATTTAAAGGCAGAACCTAAATGATTATTATTTGAACATAATATCAATGGTTACCTAGAAAATTTGTTAATCATCTGACAAGCCAAAAGAACAATTAGATAAGTCATTAAAGTGGTTCAATATTTGATCAATGCATAAGTTTGGTACTGTAAGGTATTTTTGATAGTGTAAAAAAGTGCCAGCTTTCTTACATAACAGCAATAGCAACAGAGGAAATGCAATAAGAAACTATAATGAGATAAACTTTTATTGCAGAATAAAACAATGTATAAAATACTCTATAAAAACAGTATTATAAAAGAACATTTATATAAATGTAAAATAAAAATTATAATTTTTTTGCCAGGAAAGTTAAATATTATAAAAATTTATATTTTCCCCAAATTAATCTATAAAATTATCTCAATAAGAAGCTATAACTCTGTATGACACATTTATAAACATGTGTTTTCTAAGTGTCATTTACAGGAATGGATCTGCAGGAATACCCAGAATTGACAATAACACAGAAACATTTGCCCAGATATTAAAACATACTCTAAAGCTAGAAAAGTTAAAGAACTTGGTATTTGTGATGGAAGAGACAAGTCAGCTGTGGTCCAGTACAAAGTATGGTAAATTTGATTTTCCATGTTTGTTGAGAAAGGATGCACTGTTAAACAGATGAGAGTGGATCAGCTGGCTATCTACCCAAGAAAAATAAAATCTCCATTATAGCATTCAAAAAGATAAATTCCAGGTACATTGAATATTTACATAAAACATGAAGCAGCAAAATACTAAAAAAAAGGCAAATATTTGAGAATATTAAGGAGTATAAAATAAAACCCAGAAGTCACAAAAGAAAAATATCAGATTTTACTTCAAACATTTTAATCACTTTTGTATGGGAAAAATACATTATAAAAAAATTGAAAGGGAATTTATTTATGAATATTATTAACTATAGTTGTCAAACACTTTATATCTTTATTATATCCTACTGCCTACATATATAACAGAAAACAAAAAATAAAATATTCCAATACAAATTAAAACATGATATGAAGAGACAATTCAAAGAAGAAACTACAAATGATCATTAAACATATAAAATATGCTCAAGCTCACTAATATTCAAAGAAAGACAAATTAAAATAATAGTGATAAATTTCACTATAAGAATGGAAATGGAAAGAAGATAGTAATAGAAAAGTGTTAATCTTCTAAGTTGGTCCTGACATTTGTTGGTTTATCCATTTGTACTAATATTTATATGAACTTATATTTTAATTAGCAATTCCCCTCATACAGTTCATCCAACAGAGACTCAAATAAGTCTGCAAAGGATGTTAATTACAGCAATGTTGGCAAAAGTAAAATAAATCAGAAACAATCTAAATACCCATCAGTGGGGGACTAGTTAAGTAGAGGGATGCATTCATAAAAAAATAGGCAATAAAGATATCATAAAGAAAGTACTCTTTATGTTCTAATATTGAAAGATCACTATTAAATGAGTGACCCCAATGAAGCCATGTGAAGCTGAAAAACATCCCAATTGAATCCTGCCTGAATTCTTAATTCACAGTCTTGAGGAAAAAAATAAAAGCATTACTTGACACCCCAAATTAATCTGTAAAATTATCTCAATAAAAAGCTATGACCATGTTTCGGGGTGGTTTTTTATATAGCAACAGAAACCCAAATTAGAGACTAAAATAGAAATAGAACAATCTGCTGTTGGACATACAGATGGAGTAAGGAGATTAGCCTGACTACATTGCAGAGAAGAATAAAGTTGGGATATATAATGTCGGGCAAAACATTAGGATCTTGAAAACTAGGCAAAAGATACTCTGTGTTCTGAAGAACAGAGAGATACTTGTTATATAGCTAACTCTAAACATCATCATAGTTTTAGAGACAGAAAGAGATAATTATATTCCCCATCTAGCTGCCTCAACTACAGATCCTTTGTTCCTGGAGAGAGAAGGAACAAAGGATCTCATGAGAAGGGCTCATTTCAGCAGACAGTGAAAACTTCCATGTTGTTGCATCTCCCAGAGAATGTGAAAGCTCCCCAAATCAAGCAGATGATCAAGAGTCCTTCCGATTCTTTGATTTTTTTTTTAGGAGAACAGCTTCCTTTTCCTAAATTATTTCTCAAATGGCATGACTAGAGCCCTCAGTATTCTGTTAATTCTTTGTAGTTGCTTTTAGCTTGTCAATGGCCCTTTTAAGTGGGACATCTGGAACTGGACACCATACTCCTACTGTAATGTGGCCTGCATAGGGTGGAGGGTACTGTTACTCCCACAATCCTAGTTATTTAGCATGCCAGGTTTCCAAAAATATCTAAATATTGAAGGACAATATTAATGGGATATCTGAATATTAACTAAATAGCTAAATGCTGATAATAATAGGGAATACAGAATATCAGAAAGCAATATATTCTGTACATATTTTAAAAATTGGTCTCATTATAAAGGTAGCTTAGTCTGCTTCATATAAGCCTGTTGATAATCATTTTATTCTTCAGTAGTGTTCAAACAGCATTCTTCCTAGCATGGTTATCCTCTCACAGCAGATTAATTTACTTCTTCCTCTTTTGGAGAAAAGTTACTTAATGCACAGCCCCTACATCATTTTCCTTCACTCCACCAAGAAATGTCTTTGAGTTGTTGTCAGGGTCTTTCCTAGTTTTCTCCTCCACCAATCCCTTAAATTTCACCTGGACTCTGCCCCATTATGTACTGAGACAATCTAACAATCACACTCTTGCTTTTTCCATTTTGCTTTCTATATTGTCATTCTCTACCACACCCACCAACACATTCTCTAACTCACTCATGGACCTTATTTCATCAGATGACCATGCCTTTTGTCTTCATTTCTCCTTCACTGAAACCTTTTCCTTAGTTTAAAAGTATGTATTTCAGACCCAACTAAGCAATTCTTCAAAACACTAAATATCTGTCATCTTTGCCTAGAAATCTACACTTAGAGAAATTAAAAACATTTTTACTTGCTAGACCAAAAAGAATAAACAAAACCACACTGGAATTGTGTTAATGTTAGAGAGAGCATTCAGATAAATGGACTGTTTTTTGTAGAGTCCTTTTCAATCAGAACATTAGTTAAGTAAGCTTTCTATCTAGAAAAAAAATGAGGTTTTTAAGCACTCTTTTTTTTATAGCATTGTATTTATAAAGGGTTATTATTATTTATTTATTTAGTGTCCAACCACAAACTCTTATTGAAAAGTGCCATTATGGCCATTTTAAACATAAATACATGGAAGATAAGAGAAATGACACTAAGGTCCAACTTTAGTCACAGGATGAGTCAATGAAAAAGTGAAGAATAAACTCATTTTCTATTTAAGTTATCTCAATCCCACCAACACAGGCGTGCTGGTATCAAACCATATTGCAGGAGGAGAGGGGTAATCTCTTTCTAATTTGCTGATACTCAGTTCATTAAAAAAATACATTTTCAGCTATCCTTCCAATATTTCTATGCTGTAGAATTCATCGTAGTTAATATGATGGTTAAGGCAATATAATCAAAGAATCTGAAAATCTAATATAATCCTTATTATCACTATCAAAATACTTTGCATTTATTTACATGAAAGATGATATTACTCTACAAAATCATTTATATATGTGTTATTTCACTTACAGAAATGTATCATGTGTAAACATTTGGGACATGCTTTAAACAAATACAATATTTAAATAAATTAGTTACAATATTTAAATAAATTGGTTAAAATTTTGAATAAGTTAAGGGCTATCCATTTAAGTATTTTTCTAACACAGGTCACAAATGAAGATTCTGAAAGAGAAGACAGAATCACTGAGAGAAACTGGGAAGAGGTAAATATGTGTTACAGAGGATACTTTACTAGAAAATGGATAAAGAAAAGAAATAACATGGTCCTTGAGAAGTTGTAAACATAAAGAACCACATCCTTTGGATATAATTGGTAGGAAATTTATTTATTTTATTTTATTTTTCCATAAGTTATTGGGGTACAGGTGGTATTTGGTTACGTGAGTAAGTTATTTAGTGGTGATTTGTGAGATTTTGGTGCACTCATCATCTGAGGGGTATACACTGCACCATATTTGTAATCTTGTATTGCTCGCCCCTCTCCCACTATTCCCCCGAAGTCCCCAAAGTCCATTGTATCATTCTTATGCCTTTGCGTCCTCATAAGCTTAACTCCCACATATCAGTGAGAACATATGATATTTGGTTTTCCATTACTGAGTTATATCACTTAGAATAATAATTTCCAATCTCATCCAGGTCACTGCAAATGTTGTTAACTCATTCTTTTTTATGGCTGCATAGTATTCCATCATATATATATGTTTATATATATATCACAGTTTCTTTATCCACTTGTTGATTGATGGGCATTTGGGCTGATTCCACAATTTTGCAATTGTGAATTGTGCTGCAATAAGTATGCAAGTATATTTTTCAAATAATAACTTTTTGCCCTCTGGGTAGATACCCAGTAGTGGGATTGCTGGATCAAATGGTGGTCCTACTTTTAGTTCTTTAAGGAATCTCCACACTGTTCCATGGTGGCTGTACTAGTTTACATTTGTGGTGGGAAATTTAGAATCACTACAGTGAAGAAGTTTCAAACACTGTTGCTGCGAATGCCATTCTTTCAAGTAAATAGCTTAAACTCAACAGAAGTCAACACTCCCCTTTAAATAAATATCTACCGGGCAGTTTATTTCATGTGAACATGAGAGCATATAATGGTTTAAAAGTGGTTGAAATGTTGAATACCTAAAGTATTGAAAAGAAGCTATTGTAAGAAATGGCATCTCCTTTTACCGTTTGGGTTTATTACGTTAGCCATCCATTCAGTATTTTTTAGTGAAGGGGATTGTGCAGTACTTAATCTTGTTTATTCATTCATTTATTTGCATTCACTCTAAGGTTTTCTTTCTGTTCATAATTTCGCATCTGTACCAATCAACCCAGTGTTTAGGTGAGAATCAGGGGTCAGCTTAGAAAGCTGAAATATTCTGCAATCTAGCTGGTTAGGCTCTAAGCATAGAACTGTCTAAGCACAGAACAACTCTTGAATAAAACACAGGTGAAATATAAATAATATATAAGATTCACTAAGCATAGAACAACTCTTGAAGAAAATGCAGGTGAAATATAAATAACATATAAGAACTTGCACTCATATAGAATAGATGTAAGAAAAAAGGTACAACAGCAGAGTTGAAGTATGCTTTTCAGTAAAGAGTCAGTATGATGTTAGTCATTTTTTATCATAGACAATTCCTCATCATCTCTTTGAATTCATATTTCTTTGAATTTTTCCACATTACATGTATATGTGCACATGCATGCATGCAAACACCAAGCTAGTTATTATAAAGGTATGCTAAAATATACAAGGACTCAAACACCTTGTGTCCTCAATTTGAATATATCAGGAGAGACGAAAAGGGATGTTGATGAGGGCTCAAACCATGGAGAGTGTCCAACGTGGACCTGTGATGAGCAGGAGAACCTAGAGCTTGTAGCATCAGGGGTCTGAGCTGGCTGGAAGTAAGTCAGTAACCTCTGAAATTTTGAATTAGACTATAAGCAGTAAGTTCGTTCTAGTGAGAATAGCCTTCATCAGAAAGCAGAAATCTTGTATTCTCCCATTCTGTTGCTGATCACTGTGTAACTCTGAGTAAGTCACTCAACTAGATTTCTGTCCTATCTAACTCATAAGGTTTTGACTCCTATGTATCACTGTACATTCCCCACATCCAACAGGTCACTCAGTACTGTCATTTATTCCTACATTTTATATTTGATGAGGGCAAGGCCTCCATATTGCAAATGAAGTGGCTGTAATGGTTGGCAATTAAATTTAAAAGGATAAAATGAGACAAGGATGTCTTAATTCACATTCAAAAATTGTTCTAAGAGCCAAGAAAAAAAGCATTAATTGTAGCCACAGAAATAATTCACAGCACATACATAGGGCTCAGCTGTGGCAGAGATGGGACATGCCATTTTAAATAATTCAGAGCATCACTTTATTCATTCATTCATTCATACATTCAACATATAACTTATTTAGTGTCTTCTATGTGGCATGCTTTGTTTATTCTTGGGAACACTTTATTGAACAGAGCAAAGATTTCTGACCACACTGCTTTTACATTCAAGAAGAGGGAGACAGAAAACAAACAATAAACATAATAAATAAGTTATTTAGTGTGTTCATAGATAATAAGTGTTAGAGGGAAAAAGGAAATAAAGTAGGATAGGGAAAAGTGAATCAGAAGTGCCAGGGTTTGCAGGAGGCAGTTAGATTGCCATATTAAATATTGAGGTTAAGGCAGCATCATTGAGGTGACATTTGAGCAGAAATTCAAAGAAAGTTAAGGAATTAGCAATGAATATGTCAGGCCTCTGAGCCCAAGCTAAGCCATCATATCCCCTGTGACCTGCATGTACACATCCAGATGGCCAGTTCCTGCCTTAACTGATGATATTCCACCACAAAAGAAATGAAAATGGCCTGTTCCTGCCTTATCTGATGACATTATCTTGTGAAACTCCTTCTCCTGGCTCAAAAGCTCCCCTACTGAGCACTTTGTGAACCCCACTCCTGCCCGCCAGAGAATAACCTGCCTTGGACTGTAATTTTCCTTTACCTACCCAAATCTTATAAAACGGCCCCACCCCATCTCCCTTCACTGACTCTCTTTTCGGACTCAGCCCACCTGCACCCAGGTGAAATAAGCAGCCTTGTTGCTCACACAAAGCCTGTTTGGTGGTCTCTTCACATGGACGCGCATGAAATTTGGTGCTGTGACTTGGATTGGGGGACCTCCCTTGGGAGATTAATCCCCTGTCCTCCTGCTCTTTGCTCTGCGAAAAAGATCCACCTACGACCTCGGGTCCTCAGACCCACCAGCCCAAGGAACATTTCACCAATTTTAAATCGGGTAAGCGGCCTCTTCTTACTCTCTTCTCCAACCTCTCTCACTATCCCTCAACCACTTTCTCCTTTCAATCTTGGTGCCACCCTTCAATCTCTCCCTTCTCTTAATTTCAATTCCTTTCATTTTCTGGTAGAGACAAAGGAGACACGTTTTATCTGTGGACCCAAAACTCTGGTGCCAGTCATGAACTCAGGAAGGCAGCCTTCCCTTGGTGTTTAATCTTTGCAGGGATGCCTCTCTGATTATCACCCACATTTCAGAGGTGTCTGACCACGCAGGGACACCTGCCTTGGTCCTTCACCCTTAGCGGCAAGTCCCGCTTTTCTGGGGGAGGGGCAAGAACCCTGACCCTTTCTCTCCCTGTCTCTACCCCTTCTCTGCTTTTCTGGGGGGCAAGAACCCCCCGATCCCTTATTTCCACACCCCAACCTCTTATCTCTGTGCCCCAATCCCTTATTTCCACGCCCCGACCTCTTATCTCTGCACCCCAATCCCTTATTTCTGTGCCCTGACCTCTTATCTCTGCACCCCAATCCCTTATTTCTGTGCCCTGACCTCTTATCTCTGCACCCTGATCCCTTATTTCCACACCCTAACCCCTTATTTCCGTGCCCCAACCCCTTTCCTGCTTTTCTGGAGGGTAAGAACCCCCGAACCCCTTCCCTCCATGTCTCTACTCTCTCTTTTCTCTGGGCTTGCCTCCTTCACTATGGGCAACCTTCCACCCTCCATTCCTCCTTCTCCCTTAGCCTGTGTTCTCAAGAACTTAAAACCTCTTCAACTCACACCTGACCTAAAACCTAAATGCCTTATTTTCTTCTGCAACACCGTTTGGCCCCAATACAAACTTGACAATGGCTCTAAATGGCCAGAAAACGGCACTTTTGATTTCTCCATCCTACAAGACCCAAATAATTTTTGTGGAAAAATGGGCAAATGGTCTGAGGTGCCTTACATCCAGGCATTTTTCACACTTTGTTCCCTCCCTAGTCTCTGTTCCCAATGTGATTCCTCCCAAATACTTCTTCTTTCCCTCCTGCCTGTCCCCTCAGTCCCAACCCCAAGTGTCGCTGAGTATTTCTAATCTTCCTTTTCTACAGACCCATCTGACCTCTCCCCTCCTCCCCAGGCTGAGCTAGGTCCCAATTCTTCCTCAGCCTCCACTCCTCCACCCTATAATCCTTTTATCACCTCCCCTCCTCACACTCATTCCAGCTTACAGTTTCATTCCTCAACTAGCCCTCCCCCACCTGCCCAGCAATTTCCTCTTAAAAAGCTGGAGCTAAAGGCATAGCCAAGGTTAATGCTCCTTTTTCTTTATCTGACCTCTCCCAAATCAGTTAGCGTTTAGGCTCTTTTTCATCAAATATGAAAAACCCAGCCCAGTTCATGGCTCGTTTGGCAACAACCCTGAGACGCTTTACAGCCCTAGACCCTAAAAGGTCAAAAGGCCGTCTTATTCTCAATATACATTTTATTACCCAATCTGCTCCTGACTTTAAATAAAGCTCCAAAAATTAAATTCTGGCCCTCAAACCCCACAACAGGACTTAATTAACCTTGCCTTCAAGGTGCACAATAACAGAAAAAAGTTGCAATTCCTTGCCTCCACTGTGAGACAAACCCCAGCCACATCTCCGCACACAAGAACTTCCAAACACCTGAACCGCAGCAGCCAGGTGTTCCTCCAGAACCTCCTCCCCCAGGAGCTTGCTACAAGTGCCGGAAATCTGGCCACCAGGCCAAGGAATGCCCTCAGCCCAGGATTCCTCCTAAGCCACGTCCCATCTGCGTGCGACCCCACTGAAAATCGGACTGTTCAACTCACCTGGCAGCCACCCCCAGAGCCCCTGGAACTCTGGCCCAAGGCTCTCTGACTGACTCCTTCCCCACTAAGCCAGGCTTAGCGGCTGAAGACTGACACTGCCTGATTGCCTCAGAAGCCCCTAAACCATCACGGACGCCGAGCTTTGGGTAACTCTCACAGTGGAAGGTAAGCCCGTCCACTTCTTAATCAATACAGAAGCTACCCACTCCACATTACCTTCTTTTCAAGGGCCTGTTTCCCTTGCCTCCATAACTGTTGTGGGTATTGATGGCCAAGCTTCTAAACCTCTTAAAACTCCCCAACTCTGGTGCCAACTTAGACAATACTCTTTTAAGCACTCCTTTTTAGTTATCCCCACCTGCCCAGTTCCCTTATTAGGCCCAGACACTTTAACTAAATTATCTGCTTCCCTGATTATTCCTGGGCTACAGCCACACCTCATTGCCACCTTTTCCTCCAGTTCAAAGCCTCCTTCACATCTTCCACTTGTATCTCCCCACCTTAACCCACAAGTATAAGACACCCCTACTCCCTCCTTAGTGACCAATCATGCACCCCTTACCATCCCATTAAAACCTAATCACCCTTACCTCGCTCAATGCCAATATGCTATCCCACAGCACACTTTAAAAGGATTAAAGTCTGTTATCACTTGCCTGTTACAGCATGGCCTTTTAAAGCCTATAAACTCTCCTTACAATTCCCCCATTTTACCTATCCTAAAACCAGACAAGCCTTACAGGTTAGTTCAGGATCTGCTCCTTATCAACCAAATTGTTTTGCCTATCCACCCCATGGTGCCAAACCCATATACTCTCCTATCCTTAATACCTCCCTCTACAACCCATTATTCTGTTCTGGATCTCAAACATGCTTTCTTTACTATTCCTTTGCACCCTTCATCCCAGCCTCTCTTCGCTTTCACTTGGACTGACCCTGACACCCATTAGGCTCAGCATATTACCTGGGCTGTACTGCCGCAAGGCTTCACAGACAGCCCCCATTACTTCAGTCAAGCCCAAATTTCATCCTCATCTGTTACCTATCTTGGCCTAATTCTCATAAAAACACACGTGCTCTCCCTGCTGATCGTGTCTGACTAATCTCCCAAACCTCAATCCCTTACAAAACAACAACTCCTTTCCTTCCTAGGCATGGTTAATGCAGTCAGAATTCTTACACAAGAGCCGGGACCACACCCTGTAGCCTTTCTGTCCAAACAACTTGATCTTACTGTTTTAGCCTAGCCCTCATGTCTGCGTGCAGCGGCCGCCACTGCTTTAATACTTTTAGAGGCCCTAAAAATCACAAACTATGCTCAACTCACTCTACATTTCTCATAACTTCCAAAATCTATTTTCTTCCTCATACCTGACACATATACTTTCTGCTCCCCTGCTCCTTCAGCTATATGCACTCTTTGTTGAGTCTCCCACAATTACCATTGTTCCTGGCAGGGACTTCAATCTGGCCTCCCACATTATTCTGGATACCACACCTGACCCTCATGACTGTATCTCTCTGATCCACCTGACATTCACCCTGTTTCCCCATATTTCCTTCATTCCTGTTCCTCACCCTGATCACATTTAGTTTATTGATGGAAGTTCTGCCAGGCCTAATCGCCACTCACCAGCAAAGGCAGGCTATGCTATAGTATCTTCCACATCTGCCATTGAGGTTACCACTCTGCCCCCACTCCACTACCTCTCAGCAAGCCAAACTAGTTGCCTTAACTCAAGCCCTCACTCTTGCAAAAGGACTACGCATCAATATTTATAGTGACTCTAAATATGCCTTTCATATTCTGCACCACCATGCTGTTATATAGGCTGAAAGAGGTTTCCTCACTACGCAAGGGTCCTCCATCATTAATGCCTCTTTAATAAAAACTCGGCTCAAGGCCGCTTTACTTCCAAAGGATGCTGGAGTCATTCACTGCAAAGGCCATCAAAAGGCATCAGATCCCATTGCTCTAGACAACGCTTATGCTGATAAGGTGGCTAGACAAGCAGCTAGCTTTCCAACTTCTGTCCCTCACACTGGTTTTTCTCCTTCACATCAGTCACTCCCACCTACTCCCCTGCTGAAACTTCCACCTATCAATCTCTTCCCACACAAGGCAAATGGTTCTTAGACCAAGGAAAATATCTCCTTCCAGCCTTATAGGCCCATTCTATTCTGTCATCATTTCATAACCTCTTCCATGTAGGTTACAAGCTGCTAGCCCATCTCTTAGAACCTCTCATTTCCTTTCCATCCTGGAAATCTATCCTCAAGGAAATCACTTCTCAGTGTTCCATCTGCTATTCTACTACCCCTCAGGGATTGTTCAGGCCTCCTCCCTTTCCTACATGTCAAGCTCGGGGATTTGCCCCTGCCCAGGACTGGCAAATTGACTTTACTCACATGCCCCGAGTCAGAAAACTAAAATACCTCTTAGTCTGGGTAGACACTTTCACTGGATGGGTAGAGGCCTTGCCTACAGTCTAGGAAGGCCACCGCAGTCATTTCTTCCCTTCTGTCAGACATAATTCCTCGGTTTGGCCTTCCCACCTCTATACAATCTGATAGCAGACCGGCCTTTATTAGTCAAATCAGTCAAGCATTTTTTCAAGGTTTTGGGAATTCAGTGAAACCTTTATATCCCTTACGGTCCTCAGTCTTCAGGAAAGGTAGAATGGACTAATGGTCTTTTAAAAACACACCTCACCAAGCTCAGCCACCAACTTAAAAAGGACTGGACAATACTTTTACCACTTTCCCTTCTCAAAATTCAGGCCTGTCTCGGAATGCTACAGGGTACAGTCCATTTGAGCTCCTGTATGGATGCTCCTTTTTACTAAGCCCCAGTCTCATTCCAGACACCAGACCAACTTGGACTGTGCCCCAAAAAACTTGTCATCCCTACTATCTTCTGTCTAGTCATACTCCTATTCATCATTCTCAACTACTCATACATGCCCTGCGCTTGTTTACACTGCCGGTTTACACTGTTTCTCCAAGCCATCACAGCTGATATCTCCTGGTGCTATCCCCAAACTGCCACTCTTAACTCTTGAAGTAAATAAATAATCTTTGCTGGCAGGACTATGCTGAATCTCCTTAGGCACTCTCTAATTGGATGTCCTGGGTCCTCCCAATTCTTAGACCTTTAATATCTGTTTTTCTCCTTCTCTTATTCCGTTTAGTTTTTCAATTCATATAAAACTGTATCCAGGCCATCACCAATAATTCTAAATGACAAATGTTTCTTCTAACAGTCCCACAATATCACCCGTTACCACAAAATCTTCCTTCAGCTTAATCTCTCCCACTCTAGGTTCCCACACCACCCCTAATCCCACTCAAAGCAGACCTGAGAAACATTGCCCATTATCTCTCCATACCAGCCCCCAAAAATTTTCGCTGTCCCAACACTTTACCACTATTTTGTTTTATTTTTCTTATTAATATAAGAAGACAGGAATGTCAGGCCTCTGAGCCCAAGCTAAGCCATCATATCCCCTGTGACCTGCACATACACATCCAGATGGCCAGTTCCTGCCTTAACTGATGATATTCCACCACAAAAGAAATGAAAATGGCCTGTTCCTGCCTTAACTGATGACATTATCTTGTGAAATTCCTTCTCCTGGCTCATCTTGGCTCAAAAGCTCCCCTACTGAGCACCTTGTGACCCCCACTGCTGCCCGCCAGAGAACAACCCCCCTTGGACTGTAATTTTCCTTTACCTACCCAAATCTTATAAAACAGCCCCACCCCTGCCTCCCTTCACTGACTCTTTTTGGACTCAGCCCGCCTGCCCCCAGGTGAAATAAACAGCCTTGTTGCTCACACAAAGCCTGTTTGGTGGTCTCTTCACAGGGATGCACATGAGAGAATATATATGGAAAAAGAGTATTCCAAGCAGAAAAACATAATGAGAGCAAATCTTCTGAGGTGATAGTCTGGTCATCAAATTTAAGGAAAAGTAATGAGAGCTTATAGCTGTAGTAGAAAATAAGCAAGGAGAGCATATTACGAGCTGAGGGCAGGAGGTAACTGGATTCAGGTACAGGGGAAGGGGCAATTTAATACTTTTAAAGAAATTTGATTTTTAGTCTGGAGGAAAATGAAAATGGAAGCCATTGTGATGGTTTTGAGCAGAGAAATGATATGATCCATCTTAAACACTAAAAGCAGCACTCTGTCTACTGTATTGAGAATAGAATGTCAGAAGACAAGGGTGAATCCAATTAGAAGGATATGCTGGATGTATGCAAATTATGAGAGAAAAGTAAGAGTCAAGGGTTAGTAATAATCGTGATAATAATTGGATATAATAATAATATAATAATAATAATTTTTTATGCTAAGCAATTGGATGGAGTTTTCATCAATTGAGATGTGGAAGGTTGCAGGTGAAACCACCTGGTGTTTACTTTGGGGCATACTGATTTTGAGATGTCCATTAGACATTCAAGTAGGTAGTTAACTAGAGACGGGTACAAATATGATATTTAGGATAGAAGCTGGGGCTGGAGATATAAATTTGTGAGTTGTTGTCGTATGGGTTATATTTAAATTCATGTGATTGGACAAGATCACTAAAGACATGAATAGAGAGAGTGAAGAGACCAAAAACAATGTGGGAGTCTTCCCAACTTTAAGAGACTGGGGAGAAGAATAGAACACTTAAGCAAGATTGAGAAAGAGAAACCAGTGAGAAAGAATGAACATCAAGGCATTGGGTGGTATGAAATGAAAATGAGAAAAGATCTATCAAGGAGGTAGGATTGCTGCTGAGAGTGGCTGTTGATCGGTGGTAAACATGAAGAGAGTAGTGTTGATGGCGTGAGGGAAGCAAAGGCTTGACTTGAGTGGATTTAAAAGACAATGGGAAGAGAGAATTAGAAACTACAAGAATAGGTCATTCCCTCAGAGTTTTTCAACAAATACAACTAAGTAATAAATGGATAAGAGACAGGGAAAGTGGAGCAAGTAAACTTCTTTAAGAACTTAGACATATCTATATATTTATGTACATCTATTTCAACGGAAAGGAGAAAGAGAGAAAAATATTAACGTAAGAGGAAGAGGGAAGAATTGCTGGAGTGATATTCAAAGATTTCAAGGAGTTCCTGGAATGACATCCTTAAACAAGCAAGAGGAAATGATATCTTTGTAAAAGTGGAGGGATTGGCTTTAGATGGAGATAAGATTAAAGCCCATTGTTTACTGCCCTATACAGTTCCTATTTTATAACATACCCATGAATACCATTGGGTGATTAAACACTTACGGAGGAAACAGAATGTGTTTGTATATATTATGGATATGGTTTTTATTATGATTATAAGGATGGAATTGAGAACATTTTGGAAAGTCAGAAAGGGGTAACCTGTTGCCAGCAATGGCAAAGTGGGCATTGAAACCGATTCTATATCCATTGAATTGTTTATATCTTCATATTAATTTCTTGTTCACATGACCACTAAATGCAAAAGGGTCTTGAAGCTAATTTAACATTGCCTTAATCCATGGATTATATTCCATTCTCAAGTCATCACTAATTGAGGTTGGACTGTCAAAAGGGCATTGAATTAAGCTACAAACATCTAGAATTAGCATCTTTTTAAGAATGAGAATATGTTATTGAATATAGGCCTCAGAATGGTTTCATTGAATGAGGATGTTCAATTAGATATCATGTGGTAGAAACATTCTCTTGGCATTTAATCATTTTTCTTTCTTCCAATTTTTTTTCGTTCTAGTATTCTGTCCCTCAACTCTCCTACTGTAATCCATTCATGAAAACATGGTCAATTTAATTTTCCTAAATTAGCAGAAGCTCTTTCATGTCACATTTGTTTGTTTAAGGCATTTAAAACTTCACCATTTCTTAGAGAATTAAATTCCAATTGCCTTGATTTGGTAGCCTTTGTCATCTTCACTATCACTTAATCCAAGCTGCCAGTTTATCTTGTTGCGATAGCCTGAAAATCATTCCATCTCGTGCACATCATATACCACTGTACAATCCATTTTTACATTTACCACTGTATCCATTATCTATAGTTATATTTATGCTGCCTAACATAACCACAAATCCTAGTGGCTTAAAATATTAAATATTTATTTAGTTCACAAATCTGTGGATTAATAGGGCAGTCTTTTGGGGCTAACCTGAGGAATTCTGCTGATGTGAAGAGAGGGCTTAGCAGGATTTACTTACAATTTATAAATGAGCTAGACTGCTTGGCTGATCTTGGCTGGGCTCTCCCAGGTGTCTGGCTGGTGGCTGGGTGAACTGGAAGGGGCTGAGTTGATACAAATGCTCTGCTCCACATTTTCTCATTCAGCAGGGTAGCCCATGCAGATTCTCCTGGTGGAGGAAAAGAAAGTAGCAGCCTGTATGTGCTTTTCTGAGTCTCTGCCTGGGTCCAGTTTGTTACTGCCCTACTGGCCAAAGAAAGTCACATGGCAAGTGGAGTCATTATGGTAAAGCACCAGAAAAAGGGCATGGATTTATAAAGGTGTGATAAATTGGGGTCATTAATACAATGAAACTACTAAAAAGACCTTTTTTTTTTTGAGATAAGGTCTCACTCTGTCACCCAGGCTGGAGTGCAGTGGTGCAGTCATGGCTCACTGCACTCTTGACCTCTCCTGAGGCTTAGTCTGTCCTTCAGCCTCAGCCCCTGAGTAGCTGGGACCACAGGCAAGCACCACCATGCCTGACTGATTTTTATATTTTTTGTAGAGATGGGCTTTCTCCATGTTGCTTAGGCAGGTCTTAAACTCCTGGGCTTAAGCCATCCACTCACCTTGGCCTCCCAAAGTGTTGGGACTACAGGTGTGAGCCACTGTACCTGGCCCTAACTTCTTAATATGTGCTAATATAGTCTCTGGCTCAAAGCCCCATCTCACACAGTTTTTCCCCCTAGCTGTTGAGACATCATTTTCTTTGGCCCATTTATTTAGCCTGATTCCTATTTGTCCTTTATTTCAGCTCAAATATCAGTTTGTATAGGAAACTCTGATTTCCCAGGCTAGGTCAGAAGCTTTTCTCATAACCCTTCATAGAATCATGTTCTTGTCACAGAGCACTTGACTTGGGTTTAATTATAGTATAATTATTTGATTAATTTCTGTGTTCCCACTACACTAATACCTCTCTAAGAACAAGAACTTTGACATCTCTTTGTAGCACCTAGGATCCAGTATTATGCATGGCCCATAAGAAATGTTTAATAAATGTTTATTGAATGATATTACTTACTCCGAATTTTCCTGGTTATTCTTTCTTTTTTCATTTCCTTTTCTTGAGAAATCTTATCTATTCTGTGAAATTTATTAACAAATTTTTAACGGGAAACTGCCATCTATCATTCCATGTACCTAATACATTCACTATTTTCCTTTCTTGTTTGCCTTTTCTCTTAGACCTTCGGTTAGACGTTTTTTCCTAAGTCCCTGGTCTTTCAGCAGTGGTTTCCTTTGTTAAATAGCAAAATTGAAATAGGAAATTATTAATAGTTGTCATTTCTCTGGCCACACCCTCCTCATTCTATTGTGGTCTTTGAAAAGGGAGCAATAACATACCAATTAATCCTGTGAATTAGAGATATGCTACCATGTCTTCCCTAGAGAGGTGTTTACTCTAGTAATGGAGCATTAGACTTGGAATCTGGAGATGTGGTGTAAATGACCTGTTGGTCCCTGCCTGGGTCATTTTACCTCTTTAGGTTCAGTCCTATTATAACATTTAGAGAAGACATAATGTCAGATGAAGTCTAATACTCTCACTAACTTTAAGAAAAGTTTTCAAGCAGTGTTTTGGTGATCTCATATCACATTTCCTCTGTGTTTTTCCTTAAATGGCTGCATATTTCTCTGATTAAACTTACTCTGCTATGTTGCATAAAATGCCTGGCTTCCAGATTCAATCATGATTTCTTTTTATCATTAAGAACCCTGTCTTCTTCCTGGTGCTTGGCACAATTAATTGCTGAAAATTTTTAAGCTCAGTGAAGACTTCCATCCAATTCTCATTTGTGCTTGTACATTTCAGGGCACATATTTTCAGAGAACTCCCTTGTGCAGAGGCTATTGCCTTAGGTATAAGTTAGACACATTGGAGACTGCAACTGGGAGCTGTTAACTCTCATTCATTAGTCCTTCCTTGAACGTGATAAAGTTATATTGAATAGGTGTCTTGACATGCTAATTTGAGAAAGGAATGCAAATGTAAAATGCAAAAATATAAAGAGCATTTTGAATTTATAAATTTGTCTTTTGGAATCACATACACCTTGGAAAGAATGCACTGAAAATCAAATTTCCTAATATTTAGCATATACTAAAGCGATGGGGAGAATGTTAATATCAGATTGTGAGAGTTCCAATTATTGAAGCCATCCACCAATAACTCTACTGAAGTAATGTCAAGGAATCCCAAGGGTGTGCCAGTGAAAAAAGAGTTTGTTATGGAAAAACTAATGGGCCATTTTCTGTAGCTGCTCCTGCTGTTGCTACTATGATGGGTAACATACACCAAGTAAAATATCCTTCTCATATGTTTAACCACACATTTTCACCCCAGGGAAATAGAATGGGCTTCATCTCTGTTAAATGTGTTGGTTGCTTTGGGATATTCTCTCTCCTTGTCTGTTTTTTTCTATCGATGTTTTATTTTTAATAAAAATATTTTATAGCATTCATGCAAAAAACAATTCAATGGTATCTTTTTTTTTCATAAATAACTTATGTTAGGAATAGAGTTAAATGGCTCTCCTGTGACCTCCATCTTGTTATGATCCATAGGTCCTTACAATTTTGCCTTCAGGGTGTTATGTTAGGATAATGCATCCAATGCTTACCCCGGTTAGATGGCCAGTTCTGGTGGTGCAAGCTGAGTGTGCACTATCTTTTAACTTGTTCCCAAAAAAAGGTGTTTGATGATGGCCAGTCTTTGCTGCATGCATGGGAAGTTATGTTGGTTTGGAAAAGCTTAAACTTTTGCATATGTTCTCCGTTAGCCATACTTTTATGTTAAGAAAATAATTTCTTCAGGAGTCCATCTTAGCCTTGATTTTTCAAGGATAATAAAGAGTTAAGAAATCTGAATCTCTTAGACCCTGAAAATGAATATTATTTTTCTAAACATATTGCACAGATTTTTGCAGATATGTGTGGTGAGGGGAATGTATCACAATGGAAAGTACTGGCATTTGTAATTCTGCAGAGAATGAATTAGAACATCGAATCTCTACTGAAGCTATTTCTGTTCCATTCTGTGCCTGCTTCAGACTGTCCCAATTCTTTAAAGAACAATCAATGAGTCTACTTTAACATATAAAATTATGAAACCTGGGTCCCATTTTGTAAAAGAAAAAAACAACTTTATAAAGATCCATGTTTTCTTTGGAGAAAAAGGACAAATGCATCATTTCCACTTCCAAGTTACTTCATCTTGACAAATGTAATTCCAGTCCTTGCCCCTGCAGGGTTAGCAGCTGATTAGACTAATATAACACATAAAACCCATAAAATTTATTGCAGATAAATTTTAAACCAAGTTTCCAGTAGAGAACTTTGACAATTGTCCCAAATGCATTAGAACTCAGATATTCTGGAATATCATTTGAAATCAAGATTGATAGGTATGTTATTTATAACTCATTCTCCATAAGAATTTTAATTTGTGTAAATTATTTCACTCTCAAGTTCAGCCAATACAGAATTCAGGAGTCATTTGGCTTTGCAGTGTTGATTTCATTTTTTTTTTTTTCCTACAGTTCTTTCATAGTTGCTTCTATGTTCAATTCCATAAAGTTTTTACTTATGGTATATTTCCCTGGCTTAATTCCCCTTTCTGTCTCCATGGATCACAGTGTTTGACAGAATTGCAGAAGAGAAAAAGACTCACCACCAGATTTTCCACTCAAACTAAAAGATTAAGTCAAGTTCCAATAGAAAATTCCTTAATCAAAGTTGTCAGCTTTCATATGGTCACTAACTTTAATACAGTCAAGCGGATATATATATATGAAATGTTGTCAAGAGCAAATTTAGGGTCCTGTTACATAGAAAAACACTATGGATCACAGATTATTCTCATTTCTTCCATAGAAGTAAAAATAATATAAATAATAAGAGCTATGTACCATTTATTATGTGCTAATTATAGCATCATTGTGTTGAGTGCTTCACTCAAGGTGATACTTGAGATTGCTCAGTTATTTACATTTCATGGTAATTCTAAGATATCCTATCCCAGGTCATATAGCCTTTAAGTTGTTTAATGTGGAAATTAATGCCAAATCCATTTCCGTTTTCCATCAAGGCCAGTATTCCTAACCATTCTGCAATACTACTCATCTATATCATGATGATGCTTTTATCTAATGATAAATGACTTTGGAACTCAGGAGCTTCAAACTTATGATTTCATATGAATCTGTGACGAATCCCCTCTAAGGGTTTCTCTGAATGTAGTCTCTGCCAGGATAGAGGATCAAACAAAGTTGTCTGTACAATATGACAAGTCGATTTGGCCCAGACACTATTGTTAGTGTTCTGAGTATTGAAACAACTTACTCTTCAGGATTGTCCCCGAGTAAAACACAATAGAATAAAATTTAGAATTGGTTTTTTGAAACTCCTATTTTCTGAACTTCTGGTAGATTCATGCCCTAAATCATCAGACAGCTTTATAGTCTAGTCTTCTAGGAGAACTGTGTACCTTTGAAACTGTACCCTCCTGGGGCCCCAAGCCAAAGTAAAAAAGACAGGACTCAGTCTAATACCATCATGATAGTAAATTATGCAACACCTCAATCCCGACACAAAGTTTATAAATATAAATTTTTTGTTCACCTTCCTATGTCTTCTTCAAAGCCTCCAAATTCAGTTCTCTTTACTCACCTAAATAAGCCACATCCAATAAACGGTAGCTGAGTAATTTTCAGGGTAAATGAAAACAATAAAGCTTCAAATGCATGGAATAATTCTTTATACCTAGGTCTTATCATGCTCTAGCAAGTTCTAGTCCAGTCATAGTTTTAAGAATTATCTCTCAGGTGAGGTACATGTATGTAATCCAAGGTGGATGCAAAATGATCCTCTGAATAATAGTAAGAAAATTTTAGGACTTCTTATTATATTAATTTTACCTCAATCTTTAAAGATTTTATTTTAGGGAAAGTTTCAAAAAGTAAATGATATAAAAGTATAGTGGTACATTTATGTTACATATAAATACACAAGTAATAGGCTTAACATATCTGGAGACTCCTGGTCTATACAACAATAATTAAGCTAAAGGAATTCTAGGTGGAAAGTATGCAGCCACTTATTATGATACTACAAATTTATAAATATTGATGCATCAAGTATCCAAAATTATGAAAATACTATACTCTAAAGAGGGGGCTACAACTCCTGATTTTACACACTAATTTTCAATTGGGAAGTAAAAATAATACCTCTAAAGGTCAAGCCTCTACTTTTTTTTTGTTTTTTTTTTGAGATAAGAAAAAATGCAGAATGAGATTTTCCATCTACGTAGCTTTAATTAGAAGGAAAAAGACAAGGGAGTGGAACAGACTTGTTATACCTTAAAACAGTATTTCCCAGGAAGTACTCTTCAATGCTATTAGGCTTTCTAGAGGAAGAGGGGAGTTTGTTAAACAGGTTTCTTTCCTAGAAGAATTATTAGAGCTCCTAATGGAAGACTCTAACAGGCACTATCTAAGAGGCAGACAAACTTATTTGACCATGGCATCATGTTTTTGAGAAGCACTTCCTCGAATGAACCTGTTTTTGAATGTACTTGGAAAATGCTGACTAAAGTAAATTGCAGTTTTCTGCTTAGGGCCCAAACCTCTACCCATTAAATTAGTGTCCATCCCTCTTCAAGTTAATTCCACTTTAATTTATGGCTTACCAAGAGTCAGGGTATTCTCTCTCTTTTCCCTTCTACCTTACTCCTCTTATATTCAATATATATGTTTTGAGTTCTTTCCATTTATCCAGTAGTGTGCTAAGTATAAAGAGAAAATTATAAACCTACATAATCTTTATTCTAGACATTATACACATATTTATTCACAATTATTATAAATCAGAAGTTATAAATAGGTTTCAGAGGGAAACTGTGCTTGGTTTGGTGCATTAGGGAAGCATCCATGAGATGATATTTCTGCTGAGATATGAACGATGAGTTGGAAATGGACATTTGAAAAGTAAGGGAGCTCCTAAAATAAAGGAAATAAATATACAAATGCTCTGAGTGTAGGAGAGATTTGTTCATCACCACCATTAGATTAGCAGGGTAGTGTGACTGGAGCAGAGTGGATGGGATAGAAAGCTATATGCATGGGGTGGCAGAGTCAAGGAGAAAGCAGATTACACAGGGCCTTAAGAGCCATGTCAGGGCTTTGGGATTTTAATCGAGAGCAACTGAAAATTATGAAAAGGTTTTAAGTAGCGAGTGACAAGATCAGAATTCTCCTTGAAATGATCACTCTGGATGTTTTGTAGATGATGAATTGGAAAGAGACAAAAAAAAAGAAAAAAGACATTTCCATATCCTTCTAGATAAACCCTGCAAGGACAAGTATATGTTCCCTTCACAAAGATACCCTAAACATTTATGACAGTGCTTGGTACTTGGTAGAAGCCCCACAAATATTTGCTAAATAAAGGAATTAAGATATGCATCCAGTTAAGATCCTACTTTAGCAATTCAGGTGAAAGGCGTTGGTACATTGGACTTGAAAGTGACAGTGTAGGAATACAATTTTGGTGATTAACCATTGGCTTCACCTCCCATTACTTTCAATATATATATTTTCATGTGAGGGACTCTTTTGATGGAATATTAGATATTAGCCAGAAATTGACAATATACAGATTTTGGAGACATGAGGAATTACTAGCAGGTCCTGCACATCATAGGCAGCTGTCTACTTTGCCCATGAACTTATATAGCAATGTTTAGGTAACTTTTCAATTCCTCATTTTTAATATATAGTCATATCATGATTCTAAGCTCATTTAAACTTTACATATGTCAAGATTAAAACAAACAACCATAGAGCCTGTTAGGAATTTCATTTATTATTTTAAATATATACAGTTTTGAAGACCCAGCTTAATTATTGTTCCGAATAGGTATTTATGTTACCCATAGAATTTACACAAAAAAATAAAATTTTAAATTATGCTCCAAATGAAAATGAGAAAAGTGCTTGTTATAGGTTGAATTGTGACCTTCCAGTTCATATGTTGAAGTCTTAACCCCTCTACTTACAAATGTGATCTTGTATAGAAATATAATCTTTATAGAGTTAATCAAGCTAAAATAAGGGCATTAAGATGGGTCCCAATCCAACATGACTGGTGTCCATGTAAAAAGGGGAAATTTAGGGACAGCCACATATACAGGGAGAATGACATGTAAGTATGAAAATCTACAAACCAGAATGACCTAGAACACATCCTTCCCTCACAGCCCTAAAAAGGAACCGATCCTACCAATCCTTTGATTTCAGACTTTTAGCCTCGAGAACTGAGAGTCATTAAATTTCCAACAGTTTCCAGTACTTTGTTTTGGCAGCCATAGCAAACTAATGTAATGCCTATAAACACCAGCAAACTTATTAAGATTCTATTAACTGTTCTTTACATTCTTTATTTTGGCTGAGTCTGCCAAATTTAGCAACACATGCTGGTTGCTACTCTGGATGGTGATTAGTTCTGTTGTTTATAAAGACAAACAAATTGTATTTAAATCTTTTAAAGTTGGAAAAAGGTGGAAAGCAGGAATAGCAACTGCAGTTTTAGTCAAGTCCTGTTTCTGTCTCTATTATTGTTGGAACTAGAAGGAGTATTTTTTTTATTGAGAAGCCATTTGTTTTTCTGTGTGATTATTTAGAATAAATAATATTGGCAAGGCCACTTCAGCTTTAGTTTGAGATGGTGCAAATGTCATATGAATTCTTAGCATTTTGCTTTTCTCAAACATGTTTTCTTTACTTTAATGATGAATACACCTGCTTCATTTTATTTAGAAAGAAGTCATTCTCTTCACTCTGACTGAGCCACCACTTTTAAATACACAGTCAGTCCTCCATATGTGCTGCTTCTGCATTCTCAGATTCAACCATCAGAAGATGAAAGATATTTGGGAAAAAAACAATGAAAGATAATATAATTAAAAAATACAAATGAGGAAACAATACCATATAAGAATTATTTACATAGCATTTACCTTGTTTTAGGTATTATAAGTCATCTAGAGATGATTTAAAGTATATAATAGGATGTGCGTAGGTTACACGCAAATACTATGCCACTTTATTTCAGAGATTTGAGCATTCACGGATTTTGGTAACCTCAGGGGTTCAGGAGCCAATCTCCTGTGGATGTGAAGGGTCAACTGTATATTATAATTAATGGCTGAAATAATGTGAATAAACATTCAAATTTATTCATATTCTTTTTTGGAATTGAAGGATATAAAAATTAAATAATATTAATACACAAAGATTTAAAGGTATCTTGAATTTAATGTTATTAAATTCTCCAAAGTCTAATGCCATGCAAATCATATTTGTATTTATCCTCAATATTTTTTCTTGACCAGTAGGTTCAATATTTTTAATACTTTTTTCTAGATTTTACACTTTAATTTTAAAAATCATTGTCAATGCAGACATGACAAAAAACTAGTCCCAAAGTTATAGTTCCTCAGCTTCTGAAATATTTGCATATTGGTTTCTTTTTATCATTTTCAGGGCTTGGAGCTCAGATAAATTCTGCTATATCAACACATATTTATAGATTGTTCAGAATCACAGTACATGTGATAAAAATTACAAACAAAACTGAAGATGTAACTCTTACTCTAATAAACGGGGAATGTTTTATAGAATAAATTGAACTTGCATTAAAGTCAAAAGAAAGCATGTGTGAATGTGTGCCTGAGTGCGTGTGCACACATGCTAAAGGAACAGCGTGAGCCAAGGCACAGAGTCATAGTGAGTACATTTTAAGTGAAGGTAAGTAGACTTGATTGGAACACAGATTTGATGTTGATGACTTGAGTTACCTTAGATTATGTAGGTAAGGAGTGATTACTGGAGGCCTCAAATGCCAGTAATAGAGATGCTTTCATTATGGGTTGAATTGTGACCTCCCAGTTGTACCTGAGACTGATGAATAACAGGGGCTATTACAGAGGATCTAGAGCCTGGCTTCCCATCCTAGCTCAGCGTTTACTGCTCTTAGCACTCCAAGCTTTTACCCTGTTTTATTTTTATAATGATACAAGAGTGCCGGGAAGGGATGGGCGTGGTCCCTTTAAATGATATGGAAGGGGGGAAGGGAAGTGTTGGGTAGAGGAAGGCCCTGGCTAGGGCTGTACCCCCACGGACCTAGGTGAGGACAGGCAGAAATGTTGCATTTTCCAAGACCGCTCTGGCCCACCACAACCCCATCCTGGGCCTATAAAAACCTGAGACCCTAGCAAGGCAGAGACAGAAGCTGCTGGATGGCGAGAGGAACACATCGGAGGAAAAAGATAAGTGGCCGGACATTGAGAGTATGTTGAGGGAAGCACACCAATGGAAGAGCACACTGACTGACGCCAGCAGGAGGCCAG
This sequence comes from Pongo pygmaeus, assembly GCF_028885625.2. Taxonomy (NCBI): domain Eukaryota; kingdom Metazoa; phylum Chordata; class Mammalia; order Primates; family Hominidae; genus Pongo; species Pongo pygmaeus. The sequence continues at coordinate 147,157,420 of NC_072373.2, read as the reverse complement.
GCCGTCCTCTAGCAGGACTAGGTGGAGTTTGGCCTGGGGAAGTCTTAGGAGAGCCAGGGGCCACTAAGCAGCCCAACTCCAGGGGAAAACCATCTCCCTTCTGGCTCTCCCATCGGCTGAGAGCTACTTCCACTCAATAAAACTTTACATTCATTCTCCAAGCCCACGTGTGACCCGATTCTTCCAGTACACCAAGGCAAGAACCCAGGATACAGAAAGCCCTCTGTTCTTGGGATAAGGTAGACAGTCTAATCTAGCTGGTTAACACAAGCCGCCTATAGACAGCAAACTAAAAAGTACCCTGTAACACACACCCACTGGGGATTCAGCTGGAGACACTCACCTCTAGACACTGCCATGGGGTCAGAGCCCCACAGCCTGCCGGTCTGTATGCTCCCCTAGAGGTTTGAACAGTGAGGCACGGAAGAAGTGAGCCACACCCCCATCACCAGCCCTGTGAGGGGGAACAAGGGAACCTTTCCCGTTTCAACAGCATGTATCACCCTATCAGACACTATAACAAAATCATTTGTTTAAATGGTTTTATTAAAATGTTTAAGTTTTTAATGATCCTTCTCCCCAGGCAAAATGCCAGACTTCCAGGAAAGAATTATTCTGTTCAACTATTACTTCCTCATATCAGGCTGATGCAAAAGTAATTGCGGTTTCGGATCGTGAATTTTAAATCATTATAACTAGGCTCAAACACATCTTTATTAATCAAAATAGGAACCATTACAATCAACACATTTTTACCAATGAAAAATAAGTTTGTTTATTCCTGTAGCATAAAAATCCGTGCTTCAGGATTCAATGAACTCTTGGAAAGCACTTTTTGCATTCTATTGGTTGTGGAAGTGTTTTCCTTGCAAAAAGTTGTCGAGATGCTTGAAGAAGTGGTAGTCAGTTGGCGGGAGGTCAGGTGAATATGGTGGATGAGGCAAAACTTCGTAGCACAGTTAGTTCAACTTTTGAAGCTTTAGTTGTGTGATGTGCGGTCATGCATTGTCGTGGAGAATTGGGCCCTTTCTGTTGACCATTGCAGACTGCAGGGGTTGAAGTTTTCGGTTCATCTCTTTGAATTGCTGAACATACTTCTCAGATGTAATGGTTTCACCGGGAGTCAGAAAGCAATAGTGGATCAGATCAGCAGCAGACCACCAAACAGTGAACATGACCTTTTTTTGGTCCAAGTTTGGCTTTGGGAAGTGCTTTGGAGCTTCTTGGTCTAGCCACTGAGCTGGTCATCACCGGTTGTCGTATAAAATCCACATTTCATTGAACGTCACAAACTGATTGAGAAATGATTTGTTGTTGTTGCGTGGAATAAGAGAAGATGACACTTCAAAATGACAATTGTTTTTTTTTTTTTTAATTTTCACTCAGCTCATGAGGCATCCACTTATCCAGCTTTTTCACCTTCCCAATTTGCTTCAAATGCTGAAAGACTCTAGAATGGTCAACGCTGAGCTCCTTGGCAACTTCTCACGCAGTTGTAAGAGGATTAGCTTCCATGGTTGCTCTCAGTTGGTCATTGTCAACTTCCTATAGCCAGCCACTATGTTCCTCGTTTTCAAGGCTCTCCTCTCCTTTGCAAACTTCTTGAACCACCACTGCACTGTACGTCTGTTAGCAGTTCCTGAACCAAATGTGTTGTTGATTTTGCGAATTGTCTCCACTGCTTTACGACCCATTTTGACCTCAAATAAGAAAATCACTCGAATTTTCTTTTTGTTTAACATCATTTCCATCATCTAAAATAAACATAAAATAAACAACAAGTAATAAGTGATTAGCAAAAAAACATAAAGTGAGAAATGCCCATTAAAATGATGTTTAACATAACCACATTTATTTAAGAATGTATTCCAATATCAAATGGTAAATTCCAATAATGCAAAAAACCACAATTACTTTTGCACTCATACTTAGAACCATGCCTGGGGCATTATGAAAACTCAACAAAAATGTGTTGATTGGATGAATGAGTGACCTTGAACAATTATTTAATTTTTTTTTTTTTTTGAGAAAAAGTTTCACTCTTGTTGCCCAGGCTAGAGTGCAGCGGTGCGATCTTGGCTTACCACAACCTCCATCTCCTGGGTTCCAGTGATTCTCCTGCCTCAGCCTCCTGAGTAGCTGGGATTACAGGCATGTGCCACCACACCCGGCTAATTTTTGTATTTTTAGTAGAGATGGGGTTTCTCCATGTTGATCAGGCTGGTTTCAAACTTCTGATCTCAGGTGATCTGCCTGCCTTGGCCTCCCAAAGTGCCGGGATTACAGGTGTGAGCCACTGTGCCCAGCCTATTTAATGTATTTCTAACTCACTTTCCTTATATTGATATGGCAGTGGTGATGATGATATTAATAATAATCACAATAATACCACAGTGGTATGATAAGGCTTATACATAGATCCATCTAGCACAGTGTTTTTCACATAAGTGCTCAATAATTTTTATTTATTTAATTTTTTTTTTGAGACAGGATCTGGCTCTGTTGCACAGGTTGGAGTGCAATGGCATGATCTCAGCTCACTGTACCACCTGCCTCCTGGGCTCAAGCAATCCTCTCACCTCAGCCTCCCAAGGAGCTGGGACTACAGGTGCATGCCACCACACCTAGTTAATTTTTTAATTTTTTTGTAGAGACAAGGTTTCATCATGTTGCCCAGGCTGGTCTCTAACTCCTGAGCTCAAGCAATCTACCTGCCTCAGCCTCCCAAAGTGCTTGGATTACAGGCGTGAGCCCCTGTGCCTGGCCTACGCTCAACAAATTTAGACACCTTTTTTCTTTGTGCAGATTCTTGCATTGAGACCAACATAAAAAAAAATTCTAAAGGAAGTCTTGTAGATTGATTTTAGGATGTTGATTATTTTCAAAACAAGTGAGAAACCCAGGGGTGTAATGAACACTTAGTTCTAGGCTTCAATAAACAAAACATTTATTTGAAATTAGTCTAAAATAGAAAAGTAAAAAACGGAAAAAGATAATGCATGAATTGCAGGATCCAGCAAACATTAAAGAATTTTTTGAGGAAAAAATAGATAGATAGATGATAGATAGATAGATAGATAGATAGATAGATAGACAGATGATAGATGATAGATAGATAGAGATATATGTCAGTGAGAACAGGACAAGCTAATCAGAGAAGGCTCCATGGGAGAGGAATGCATTTGAATTTGGGATTGAAAAATGGGCCTGATCTGTCAAATGCCCCCAAGAGATCAAGGGAAATGAAGCTGAGAAATAATCAGAATAAAATTGCTAATTTTAGAGTGAGATTTCAGCAATTTGATTGGTAGAGAAGATGCGGAATTCAGGTAACAAAGGAAGTTGTTGAGTAGGAATCGGTATTTTTGGCTTTTAGTCATGTTTACAACTTCAAAAATGGGAAAAAGAGAATTGCTAAATATGAGTATCCTATCTATAGATTTTTTTTTTATATGATACTATTGCTTTTTAAAGATTGAGTTTTCAATTTCAAGTTCAGTTATAGAAAAAATAAAACATCTGGAGTTTGGGAACTCCCAGAATGAGATTTTATTCCCTCATTGGTCATGTCTGAAGACTCCAGAGCTTAGAATTCCCTTCATAAACCTTACTTTTCTTATGGATAGTTCTACCCACAGACACCTTTTCCTAAGTATAATCTCTAAAAGAGTTAGAATTTGTGAGTGAGTTATGCAGAAGTGTTGAGAGCAGCATTTCCCAAGATATGTTCAATAGAGCACTAGTACATAGTCTGTTAATAGCTGTTATATGAAAAAAAAAATTACCCTAGTCAAACATATTTTTGAAATGCAAGTTAAAACAAACTCAGACACTTTCTTTACTGCAGGATTCCTCAGAATCTCTTATTAGTGTGCAACTGTGAATATGAAAGAAGTATTTAGGGCAGCAGTTGTTTTCAAAACACTTTTGACCAAGATATCATTTTTGTCATGAAACTCACATTTGGACTTGTTGAGGGGATGTATTTTATTTAATATTTTCCAGCTCCTTTTATCTCAAAGTAAATGTTCCATGATATTTATGTTATATAATGAGCATGAAAAAAATCACTTAATAATAATGATGTATACATACAGGAATTGCAAGTCTTTTTTTTCTCTCCTTCCTTCCTTCCTTCCTTCCTCCTTCCCTCTCTCCCTCCCTGCCTTCTTTCCCTCCTTCCTTCCTTCCTCCTTCCACAAGAAAGAATTTGAGGCAAGTCCAGAGTAGAGTGAAAGCAAGTTTATTAGAAAAGTAAAGAAAAGAATGGCTACTCCATAGACAGAGCAGCAGTATGGGCTGATTGACTGAGTATATTTGTAGTTATTTCTTGATTATATGCTAAAAAGGGGGTGGATTATTAATGAATTTTCTGGGAAAGAGACAGGCAATTTCCGAAACTGAGGGTTCCTCTTGCTTTTAGACCGTACAGGGTAACTTCTAGATGTTGGCATGTAGACTGTCATGGTCTGGTGGGAGTGTCTTTTTGCATGCTAATGCATTATAATTAGCATAAAATGAGCAGTGATGATGACCAGAGGTCACTTTCGTTGACATCTTGGTTTTGGGTTTCGGTGGGATTTGGCCAGCTTCTTTACCACATCCTCTTTATCAACAGGGTCTTTGTAACCTGTATCTTGAGCTAACTTCCTATCTCATCCTGTGATTAAGAATGCCTGACCCCCTGGGAGTGCAGCCCAGTAGGTCTCAGCCTTATGTTACCCAGCCACTATTCAAGAGGAAGTCACTCTGGTTTGGACACCTATCTCCCTCCCACCCTTCCTTCCTTCCTTCCTTCCTTCCTTCCTTCCTTATCTTTCCTTCCTTCCTTCCATATTCTGTCTAATTAGGAGACTGTTTCAATGGACTCTTTAATTTTCATTTAAAATAAAGAACTTGTACCAGTGAATTAGATTTCAACTGTAACTATATACTGAAAAAATTATAAAGTAACTCTCAGGAAACATCATTAACAAAATCTGTGGGACTGGGATATCTAAATTTCTTCATTTCCACTTTGTAAGCTCTAGTATTTTGGGGCTCTAAATTTCTTTGAAAACATGTGAGGGTTTGAGGTACTGGCATGCATAAAATTCTTTAGTAAAACAGGAATATTGAATATGCTTTTAACTTTAACACTAAGCATTTCTATGATTGCCTCACACTTTTTTTATCGGTATTGACTGCAGTGGATTCATGAGGAGGACATATGTTCTTAGCAAAGACATATAGGACGATTCTGCGTTACATCACCACCACCCACCTTCATTTAAGCTCTGGAAAGAGACAAGCTCTTCCAAATGTTTCCAATTTTTATTCTGCTTTACTCTCATACAGATACTTCTCTGGAATGTTCTTATCTCATCCACCATGATTTCTTTGTCTCTCAGCTTTGTTCCTCTGCCCTTCACAGAAGTTATGCGATCAGCACATCTCACTGCAGCCTCTGGATACATGTTCCCCGCATTGTGCCCCTCACTCCTTCTCCCGTTTTTGAGGCAGTTTCCCCAGTGCCCAGAAGCTGTCACCTTGTTTCATATCAAAGTCACTTATGTTTTCCCTGTTTCTGATTCACAGCTTTTACCTACCTTGCAGTGCTTTTCTGGAACATGTTTGGCCTCCCCAGGTTTGTTAAAGCCACAAACAAACACCAACATTATCTATCTGAATTATTCTGATTGTTTTTTAAAGAGCCATTCGCTTTGTGAAACCTACCTTTTCAAATTCCAAGGTAAATTGGCGCCTTGGAATCCTGCATTCCTGTGGTCTGAAATGCTTCTTGATATGCAAGTACAGCAGGAAGACGTGGGCACAGAAATGCCTGGGCAGAGCTGTGACCAGCTGCTCTGTTCTGTGAGGGAACTTCAACCATAGTTCAGGCGACAAGAAGCCCTTACATGAAATAAGCCCCTCTGCCCTTCCTTTGCTCCTACTGCCTTCCCTAGAACAAAAATAAAGGACACCTCCTTCCGTAAATAGACAACTACTTCAGATGGAGTTAGTCAGATGAAAGTCACAAGATGACTCAAAATGCCTATTTCACAGGCATAAAATATTCTTGGTGATTGAGATATAAAAGAGTCAGCTTTAAGTGTTTCATTAAAATCACTGCAAATACTATGCATAACAATTTACCAAGAACTCATGAAGCTGCTTGTTTAATAAATGAAGCTCATCTATAGTAAACGGCTTGGTGCAACCAAAGTGGCTCTAATCAAATTGGGGACAGATGAGTTCTGTACATGCAGCTTATTTCATTAGTTTACTACTGTTTAGGGTTCATAGGCAATGGCCAATTGATATTATTTGTGACAACACTAAATAAAATAAGTAAAGGAAAATAAGTTGCATGATGTATTGCAGAGATAAATCACACCCTGGCAAGTGGGGAGCTGAAACCCTCCAGCAGAAGCACTTAGCACACTTCATTTGATTCCCACTCGTCAGTCTCAGTGCCAGTGGCTCAAAAAGAATGCAAAGGTAAATGAACACCAAAATATGATTTACAGTACTGGAAAACAGTCCTACCCAAATAAATCAAGGTTCCACTTCATTGCAGGCATTGGTTTATTCATAATACAGGGCTTTTACAATCAACTCCTGCCAATTGTAAACAAACTGCAACAAAACATACACCTGCACAAAGAGATAGGCATGATACTGTGTGTGCATAGAGAACTAAAGAGGTTTAGAAACAACTGCAGCTATTCGGTGGATTGAAAAATGAAACGGGCAGCACATTTTAAAAGACCTCGTTGGTTTGAGCAGTAATGTTGTTGCAGTCTGCTTACATGATTAGGACAGGAGAAGCCATATCCACTTTCAGAATATATAGATTAAAAAATGTTCAACCAGACTGTTTCTATACATAGCTTTGTTAAAACTCCTGGGAAGACTATCGTGAAGTTCTGTTCTTATTCAAGATTTTAAGAATTGTGCTGGGTTAGAGATAAAAGACGAGAGAGAGGAATAAGTGAATAGAAGAATCTATTAAATGAGGTGTCTTCTAAAATAACTTAATTTCATTTTCATTTTAGGCTCCATAGATTGTAACTGCCACCTTGCTACTGGGGAGCTTTTTATCTGATGTAAACCAAAGATAACAAATGAGGAAACTGAAGGGTTTGTGTCATAAACATCTCTCTTCAGCTAAACATAGGTGATTGCATATTGCAAACATAATTCTGTGTTGATTTTTTATTAATAATAAACCTAAAGGAAAAAAAGAAATAGTTGAAAACAAACAAACAAACAAAAAAGGAAAACCTTAAAATTACAGTATTTTTAAACTGGAAAGAACTTCCTTATAGATCATTTAGAAGTGTAATTACCAAATTCTGCAAAAATAATCTTAGCATTTAAGAAATATGAGTAAGCCAAGGTCACAACATTAGTTAACGACAGAGCCAAACTCCAGCTCAACGACTTCAAAATCTTTAAAAAGTTTGTGCACAAATATGTTGAAATCTTTATATCCTACAGTTCTTTGTGATATGCAAAATACACAGATAAATGTTTTATGTTCTTACATACCCTGTATATGTGCATGAGTGTGTGCACACATATGTGTATCATGGATTTTTTTATACATATACGTATGTCATGGATTTTTTTAAATTTTAGATTTTCTGCTTTTCTTATAGACTTACAGCAATATTTTATTTGGTTTCATTATAATCAAGCAATTTTTCTAAGAAGCGTTTAGTGTGGTTTCCAACATGGAAGTGTCCTCCCTGAGGTTATTGTTGCACTTAAATGGCTTTTGTTTTCCTGCCTTCTTATTTGTGTCCTGAGAAAGACATACTGGACTGACTGGTTGTCTACTTAGTGCCATGTTTCCAAAGGTTGTACATACACTGTGTTTCCTCTAACAAGCCTGCAAAGCAACTGCCTAGAGAAGCATTTAAAAACAAGTGCAGAGTCTGTTTTATAAAATATCTTTCCTGAGATATAATGTAGCACTTTTAGTAGTTGTACTGCAGATACTGCTTATATTATTGAAAGTTAATATTTTATCCCTAGTTGCAGAGGTATTACAAATTACCAAACCTATACAACCATGCTACCTGAAGTTAAGATTATACATTGCTGAGGTTTAAATAGGTGTTTGCCTAAGAGCAGCATTCTCCATAGAAAACAAGTTTTCAGAAGGAAAGCAGAAACAGTTGGGTTTTCATTCTATTACCATTGAAATTGCACTTCTTTTTGTTAATGATTGAATAAATCAGAATTTCAGTGGTGTATTCTCAGCATTTGCTTCCATTTATTCCATCTGTTAGGGGAAAGCACCAGCATCTTGAGAAATAACCCACTTTATAGTCAAAAAGTATAGTCTGCAAATTTAAGCTGTTTATTGTGGGATAAAAATACCCACAAAACAAACAAGCTCTCCTTGAATATTTGTGCCCCTGGTTGGAGAGCTCTTCCATTCCCTTGAAGGCTTTTGGCTATAAAACACCCTGAAAAACAATTTCTCACAGTCCTAGCTCGTATGTAGGAAACTGTTTCTCTCATTCTGATTAACTTGACTGCAGGTTTGCCTGGGGATTAAATAAACTAGCTAACTTCCAAAACGCTTCCCAAGGGGGGAAGTTCTCTTCTGCCTTTTGTCTATTTCAGTGTCAGCCCTTGACACCCAGGCAGGAAGACGGGGATGGGGTCGGGCAGCGGTGTAACTTGGTGGGAATTGAACACAGAAATAAAACCCAAAAGAACATGGAGGCTTTCTGTAGCACTGCTGGGAAATACGATTGCAGCCTGCCCCTCCTGGTTCATGTTTTCTCTACCTGTTACAAGTCATTTATTTTTATCACACCTTTAATGAAAGTGACCTATAGAAAGGACTTTTACCTGGGCTGTGGTAAACTAAGAAAATAAAAAAGAACTTAGAATTATAGTGGTTTAGTTAGCCATCAAGGAAATAAGAGAAGTTAAGTTTTCATAAGAGAAGTTACTTTTTAAATGAATGTTCTAAACAAAATAGTATAATGTACGGGAGGAAGAAAATCTAGTTTATTGTCTCCAACTATAATTGATTCACCAAATATGCATTCAACCTTGAGCCATGTGTAAGCTTCACTTTGTCTTTTCAGAGTTCAAATGCTACCATTACTATAAATATTTATACTTCAAGGTTTACAAGTTAGTAACAATATTTTCTATTGACTAAGGTTAAATATTCTCCCCAAATTTACAATGTTTAGACCATATCAGTATTTTGAATGACAGAGAGGCTGGCATAACAATTTTGTTTTCTTTCTTCTATTCATCTGATACTAAAGCTTCAGGGGGATTGCTAAGTTTTTCTTCCAAACATGCTTGTAGCTTATTTCCTTGTTTGGCAAGGGAATGAAATTTACCATCACTTGGGAAAATTCTGAAGTCAAGCTGTGAAACTGAACAAAATTTTCATCAGCAAAAATTGAGTTTGAAAAACATGTGTTTCCCCTTTGGTAACAGGAGGATGCGAGGTAGATAAGAAGCAGAATCGCAGAGTTTAAGCCTTCATTATTCTTTCCTGTGTAACCGTTCGGCAGCAAGGAAGAGAAAGAAAAGAATGCCAGCTGTAATGCCCAAAGCAAAATCTTTATGAGAGTGAGCGATAGAACTCGGAGAAGCAAACCAGGTGTCCACTCCTTGATCTTAACACACAGCATTTGTATACACAGCAGAAAAGGACAGACAAGCCAAGAAGGACAGATCCCTGGGGAACATGGAGAAAGAAAGTGGAGTGAGAAATCTTAAGAGGCTGTGGGTCCTCGTAGTGTGTTCACACAGGCATGCTGAACAATAAGTCCAAGATTATATTTTCATAAAGGAAATAGTATAATTGGCTATTTCCTAAAGTCACCTAAGCCCAGCCCAAAGGATACGTTTTCAGGGATAACAATAGCTTAATATAATAACTTTATATTATCTTGTTTGATCTTATCTGATCTGCAACAAGTCTATAAGATAGGTTACAATTATTCAAGAAGAACTTAATACTAGAGAGGTTAAACCACTTTCCCGTGAGCCAGAATCAGTCTGGCAGTCTGTTGCTATAATTTCTTGTATGATATTTTACTGAACCAAGCAGATTTACACTAAAAAGTAAAATTCACAGCCCCATTATTCTCAGAATAAATATGAAAGAGTTATCTACCTTGCAATGAAGGAAACATCTTTTATAAGAATTGATATTACGAACTTAAAGTAAAATATAGAAAATCAGAGTAAGTGCTCTTTCTGGTGACCACACCCTTAGGGTGAGTTTAGTCTATCCTTGTTACATAAATATAATGTAACTTTCACTTTCCATTGCTCAAATGTATCATTCATGACTATCTTTTTACTCCTGGTTGCTGACATTAGACTGTAGGCCTTACTCTTAATGTGAGAGAGAAAATCAACAATACCGCCATCATTACCATAGAAAATATTTAGTGAGGCCTCAATCTGTGCACCTGTTGTTGTTTTGCAAAGTGGGTTATTAGACGTGGTTCTTGTCCACTGGGATCTTAAAGACAAAGGAAAGGACATACAGACAACTAAACAAGCAATGAGACTTGTACACAGGCACATATGTGCCAGCTCCTATTTGCATATGGAAATGTCGACTTTGTAGATTTAAGTTAATGATGTTTTGCTTTTGTCAATCCATTATGAATTGTCAGCTATTAAAATCTGGCCCCAAGTGATATCTCAGCACAGTGACTTGCCTGATCCTGCTGTTCTGTTGTGTAGGTTAAGATCTCAATGTTCCTATCAAGCTTCAGGGAATTCTTAGCTTGTAAAGACCTTGCATTCAGGGTCACTGATGTTTCAAGAAACAGCTTAGCCAAACAGCAATTTTTTTTTCTTAAAATTTTAAAAAGTTAGTTTAACAATTAGGAAACCAAATCATCTGCTGGCTTCTCTCAGAAAACAGAATTTAGAGGAACATTATGAATTGAAAATGAAGCTTAAAACACTTTCTATTTTGAACTCTGATAAACTTGAGACAAAATATAGCTTTCCTTTTTTCAGTTCTCAGCACTATGAGAAGGCTTATTTCTATCTTAGGAATCCTCATATCATTAAAAATATGTTATGCTTCATAGCATCATTTGATGCATAAATATGGATGGGAGTAAGAAAATAGAAAGATTGCCGATCTTCACCTCTAGAAATTTGTTTTTGATATGGTACCTATACACAACAATGGACTAGGTGCTATACATAATCTCATTTAATATTCACAATTGTTGCATGGAATAGAAACTATTTTACCATACCCCACTCTCCCTTTTACCGATGAGAAAATGCTAAATGAGTTGATCTAGGCTGCACAAAGAGCAAGAATTACCAAGAATGTTCAAACCACAATTTATCTGACTCCAAAGCTCATCTATTTAATCTGTGCCTATCTACTTTATAGAATAATTCTAAAAGGATGCAAGTCTTTAACTTCTTTCTTTCAGAGAAGGTATGCCTTTGTAGTATGCATTGAATATTGAGTACCCTAAGGGAAGAGTGTACCATAAGCCTTTCGTGTCTTCTCAGCCTCATCTCTTCCACCAGTCGGCTGCACCATATAGTCCGTCGTAGGTTCTGGCCAAGCTCACACAGGTGAACCTGACAGCGTCCTTCTTAGGTTCCACAGGGACTCCCTGATGCTGCTGCATGGCACGTCTCTGCCAGTCTCACAACTTGGTAGTGTGGGGAAGTTCACGTCCATTAGGTCACGCTTGACTATTGGAGAGCTGGCGCCCACGGAAAAAAAAAAAATCATTTCCATTTTGTCTTCCAGGTGAACAATTCTGAAATACATTTCATAAGCCTCCTTAGAAAGTCTGGCAGGATGGAACACCATTTGCCTATAGTGGTGGCCGATGCATTCATTTTTGGTTTGGCTTTCCCTCCTGCGTTTCATTCTCTCTCTCATTCCTGTGCCTTGGGTTCCTGTCCCTAATAAATGGTCTGCATACAAGCTCTTTTTCTAGGTTATGCATTCAGAGTACTTCAAGCTAAGACACATGTAATTTGTTTTATTAATTATTATATGCCCATCTTCTAGTAATGTATCTGACAGGGTATATATATAATCAATGATGATAAAACTGAAATTTTTTCTTATATTTTTACATTGCCTAAAATGTGCTTGGGATAAAGGGAGTTAAGAAATTGTTATTTTTTTCACATTTGAGAAACTGTAATGATGCTTAGTTGTTGCCATGGATGTGTTGCCTTGGAAGCTGAGGAATTGGACAAGGTTGAATCCATTCTGGTCATTTCTAGGGGTGTTAAATGGGCACACACATCCAGAAAAAGTAACTTCTAATTCCCTTGATGCCAAGACCAATGTAATCAGTGCTATTATTTTCTAATTGTAAAAGCCATATTCCTATTACTGAAATTTGTAATACAATTTTTATCACCCATTCCTTTTTCCCCCTAGTGCGAAGTGAATACTGTAGTAAATTCCTTGCTTTTTCAGATATGGGTAATTATTTTTAAGCAACAGGATAGCTCATACTCTAAATTGAAATAAGCCCATCTTATTGATTCATATCCAGTTTGTCATCAGATAGATATCAGCCTTTAAAAATAGAATCATAACTAGGATTAATTAAAACAATTTAAGAAGGTCTTGTAAGGGAAGCCAAACAGTGAAAAACGGTTGAAAATGAACCCCTTCTCTCTGTTACTTTCTGATCAATGTTTTCAATGCCTGTGGGCTTTCTGGCAATAAAGTGTTCTGGTGTCAAGGATTACAACTGGGCTCCCTTCAAGAGCAATAAATTCACTTAAAAATATGTAAATGTGTTTCACTTACCACTGACCTGGAGGTGAAAAGTTCTATATCAAATTACTCACAGCCTGAGATACCCATTCTCCTATTCTGATTCTAATTAAAAAGGGCTGAGAAGCAAGCTATGTAAGAATGTTCATTTATAGTACAGTAAAAAAGTAAGGAAGATTTACTAAGTGTTACTTGCCACACAAAGCTGCAACTACAGCGAACCAGGAGGAAAGGAGACTTCAATGTTTCTTCCAAATAGAACATGCTTTTCCAATTAAAAAAAAAATAATTCACCACCATAATCCAAGAACTTGTCACTTCATGTCGATCTTTTGTGAAAGCTTTCTAATTGGATTCCTTGAGTCTTGGAGTTTCCTTCATGGGTTTTCACACTGCTGGAGTAACCATTATGATCATTGTGATGCAAGTGATATTCCTATGCCCTCAAATTGGCAGGGATCCACCATTGCCCAGGTTAGATCATTCAAAGTTTTTCATCCAAGCATTCTAGCTATCTTCCAAACTTCCATCTCACAACTGATATGGCTGCCAGGAGAGGCAAAAACAAATTCTTCACTGGCAGTGAAATGCCTTCTAAGTGCATTGTGGCATGATGGTCAATCTCATTTCATTTATTTTCCTGGTCTACTGGCAACTGTGAGGCCAGGAAACATCTTTCATACTGTCTTTTTTACAGACACCAAACAATCTTTTATTAATTGAATGAGAATTGTATCCCATTCAATTGGGTATTGTTTAGATGCTGTCCTACATATTTTACCTTTAATGTACAGTAGGTTTGATGAACAAACTAACATATTTCAAACTTAATTACCCTGAGAAACTACAATAATTAGGTACAAGTGGAGAAACTGAGGGCTGAATCCTCTCTCAGTTATGGTTTTGCGGGTGATACACTTCAAAACTCTAGAAGCCTCAGCTACATTATAGTGGATGTGAATAATGCCCCCTGCCCTCAGAAGAGTTTCAGGCAACGCTTGCTGAGCCATACCTGGCAGCCATGCTGAACTTTACTAGCCTTGTAGATTTGGAATAGCTGTTTAACCTCCTAATTTATGAATAGGGGACAGTGTACTTCCTTAAAGGATTGTTGAGGATAAAATTACATATTATTTCTTCCTGGCATCGTTTACAATTATGAATTTGGTTAGTGTCTAACACTGGAATATGTACCTTTCATGAATGTGGGGAGCATGTCTATTTTTGCTTATCACAAGAGTGCACTTTTTTGTAATGTGCCAGCTGTTGAAAAATATTTGTTAAGGAATGAATAAATGTCAATTAAATTACAGAGTACCTGGCACATAACTGGAGCTAAGTAAATGTTGGTGCCTTCTTATCCCCTTTCTATTGTAATTAAAGATAAAAAATTTCTAGGGAGATATCAACAGCATTAAAATTGTTTACCACTTAAATCTATCTATATGCTTCTTTAGCATTCTAAGAAAATAAGAATATAGGATTAAATATCTCAATGATCAAAACAAGAAGTGCTAAACCTTCAAAGCATTGTCTCTGGAATTGATTAGATCTGATTTTGCGACCATGCTTCTAGCGAAGTAACTGAACAAGTCTGAATTCTTTTGTAATTAATAACACCTGTAGCCATTAGCTACCTTACAAGTTGATGTAAGAATAAATACAACATTTTGCCACTGTGGCAGAGGTTTCCAAATGTGGCTTCATAGAACTCCAAGGACTTGAAGCCGAGTAATATAAGCAAGTATATCACCAATATTTTATTTTATTTACTTTTTTTAATATTTATTTATTTATTTATTTATTTATTTGAGACAGAGTCTCTCGTGTGGCCCAGGCTGGAGTGCAGTGGTGCGATCTTGGCTCACTGCAAGCTCTGCCTCTTGGGTTCACGCCATTCTCCTGCCTCAGCCTCCCCAGTAGCTGGGACTACAGGCTCCCACCACCACGCCTGGCTAGTTTTTTGTTTTTTTTTTAGTAGAGTCGGGGTTTCACCGTGTTAGCCAGAATGGTAGGATGGTCTCTATCTCCTGACCTCGTAATCCGCCTGCCTCGGCCTCCCAAAGTGCTGGGATTACAGGCGTGAGCCACTGTGCCCGGCCACCAATATTTTTAAAAGGCTTTTATGTTTCCCCACTTTATTAAAAAACAAAGCAAGACAAAAATACAACAGAAAAAAACCATGAATAACATGCATTCATATAATTTTTGTATATTTCCTCTTAAAAGTTTTTTTCTCCTTCAATCTTTGTTGCTTTTTATTACTCATCTACAATATCTAAATTCTGGGATAGTAACTAATGTATGGTAAGATAATATATCTAGTTACATAAAATCAGACATATTGATGTCTCCTTTTACAGCATGATGACCTTAATGCTTTTCCATCACCTGAACAGGTTGAGAAGCATTGCTCTACCAAAATGAACCACGTGTTTATAATTGCAATTACAAATGCCCTTTATTTTGAATATACGACTAGCCAGGTTATTCAGAGAGTAAGCTCATGAAGATTATGATCAGGTTAAAGAGACAAACCATGTAATACACAAGATAAATACCCAACAGTAAAATCAGTGATATTAAATATGCCTGAGCTGCAGGGAATTCTATCAGAATTTAGCAAAACAAAGATAGCGTGGTAGGGCAGGGTAACCAGGAAAGCTTTGAAGTTTGCTAAGAAGTTAGAAGAGCAAGGGAAGGTAGTTCAGCTGAGGGGAACAGCAAGACCCACCATTTTGAATTATCAAGGATCTTTTCAGCTTCTTAATGTTTGAAGGGCTTTTTCTTTCCCGGGTGTGTATTCCATTTATGTGAGGTATTAAAGTTTTTGGTGTATGTAGATTTTTCCCTTCATTACTGTATAGTGCAAGTTTTGTGAAGGCAGTATCTTTTTTAAAATGTAGATTTTTCCCTTAATTACTCTATAGTGCAAGTTTTGTGAAGGCAGTATCTTTTTTAAAATCTATTTTTTTCTCCTACAAGCTAACCTCATGTCTCAAAATAGTGACCAACTGATGATAAATCTAGAATTATATGAAAGTTAAATCTCAGGCTTAAAAATGAAGATTATTGTTTGCAGTTCTGCTTTAAATATTTACCTGTGTAAGTTTAGACAAATTATCTAACTTCTATGAGCCTCAGTTTTTTAAATCTCTACAATAAGGATAATAGAACCAACCTCATAAAATTATTGATGTACGTAAAGTGCTTAGCAGTTTGGTACAAGGTAGATATTTTTTCATGATTTAAATGAAATTTTAAATGAGTGCATTAACAAATAGATGCATAAAATATATAGAAATTAATAATAAAAAGAATGACTACTTTATCCATTAAATGATAAAAATGACAAAACCTGGTAAAAATACTCAGTATATCTCCTAAAAAAGAAATCAGATGGCAAGAACTTCAACAATTACTCATATAAACAAGGCAGAGAAAAAGATATCAAAATAACCAATGTTAAATACATTTATTATGATTTTGTAAAATAATTTTACAAGACAAAAATATCATAGGAAAATAGCATTGACCTAGGGGATGGGGAGAAAAGCAGATCAGAAAATGTTAAGTAAGATAATAGAATAGGCAAAATGGTAGAATAATACTCAAGAGGGTTTTCAATTTCCCTTAGACAGGAGTGATAATGGAATTGCAAAGGCAAAGCATATGATGCTGGAGGTGGTAGAGAGCTGTCTTTTTCTTGCATTTATGGAGCAGCCAGTAAGTTTAGAGGCTATTTTGGAGTAAGCCCTAAGACTTAGACCAACTGTGATGAATGAGACTGAATTGAGCAAACAACTAGGGCTTAATGCTTACCATATCAATTCCTGGCTGGCAAAGCCAGGCTTTTAAAGATTTTAGATTTTTTTTTTTAAACTAGACTTTTGAAGAGATATATAAGACCAAATGTGATTGAAATAAGTGTCTGTCGACAAAATTCAACACTGGAAATGTGTGAAGTTTTTAAGGATCACTGGAAAGGGTTATATCAGAGAACTCTCCTACCAACCCTTTCCCCTTCTTGCATTTTGGTTTAAATTAAATGGAAGTTACACAATGGGAAATCAATATTTTATTGTTCCAAACACTGCATTCACCTTGGGGGCACAACATTCATGTAATTCTAGTGGGAAATACTTTTGAAGGGGAGTTGAGAATAGCTAGAAAAATGTAGAGACTGATCAAAAAGAGTAACCTCCTAGTACAGTGTTGTCTTTCTAAGTGAAAGTCAAAAAATTTGAAAAACAGAGGCTCTTATTGAAACTGACACTATATGGCTTTAATTTATGTCTTAAGCCTGAGAGAATTTCTTCCTTAAAGCCATAAATGCACACAAGACTTATAAGAATGAAACATTTTAATAGGAAGCTGTATTCCAGTCTGCAGGTCAAATTCCAGGTGTTACCCAAAGTCACTGACTAATTCCCCTTCACCATCCCAGTGTGTGTTACACTTCCAGAGCTTCCCCAGGCATTGCTGAAAAACAAAGATATGTATAAAATAGGTTAGAGTATTTAGTTTCTAAAATAGCAATCAGGTCCAGGGATACCATCTTCAAATGGTTTAAATAATTCTGTTAAGGCATCCATTTCCAAAAAATTTTTTATTTATTTGTTCATATTTTCGTTTTTTCAATCAATCCACAGTTATTTCTTGAGTGATTTCTATACCTTTATTTCTATCATCAGACTATACCCAAAATTTCACATAGAAACACATTGCTTTGAATCCTGTTTAATTTTCAATAGTCCCCTCTGAAAATGAAATGTCTATGAAAGAACATATTATTAGTACATACTTGTCATTCATAATAGCTTGTCCTGAGTGAGTAGGCAAAGAAGCAAAGCCTTTCTTTAAGTATTTATGCTCAACTATGACTGCATAGGATGGATTTTTGGATAAGATATTATGATTAGATGGTTGGATACCAAGAAGAATGCCAAATGTTATTATTTGTTCACGGGTGCTGAGATTCGTGATTACTCCTAGGCTAGCTAAAGCCTCAATTTGCAAAGGTGAAACAAACAACTGAGAAACCCAACTCCTGTGGTTAGCTCTGTAAAACTACATAAAGAGAAGAGGAAACATCAAGAGAGAGGTAGATGATCAACTGCCAAATACAAAATTGTTCACTTTAACATTTTACTTGGAGTTTGCTCCTATCAAGATCTTTAAGAATGAAAACTTGTAGGAAAAAATAAGCAAAATCCTTCCTACATGTTATTTCATTTAGATCCTGTAATATTTCTGTGAGGTTGGTACCAGTACTAGATCCATGGAAATTTAATGATGAAGGCCTGAACTCCAAGTACTTAAAACTTGATCAAACTTCCAACTTTCTATGTATCACTGGATTCCAAAGGCTCTATGGGCAAAGTACACTACAAACCAAGGCACACATTTTATTTATGGCTCAAGTATCTGCCCCATATCTATGCCTAGCATACTGTGTGGGGGCTGAGCTGAGTCATATAATGTTCTTGAAGACCCATCTCCCTTTTACAAGGACTGGTCTTAATGCTGCCTTGAAAATTCTGCCCCATATGTTATTTACTTGACTTCATCTAGCTTCTATTTTTGATACATGGGTGGGAAGTGATTCCAAATCCTAACATCTGACCTGGTCACATAAGCCATGACAAATATAGAAGTGGAAAACAAAAGAGGTTATAAGGACCTATTATAATTACCTCATCTCATAAAATTCTTCCTACATCAGCATAGCAGTGTTTATTTTAAGAATTCTAATTTGTCTTTGTTTTCTTATCAGGGCTCCTTCTTCATAGGCTGGGGGTGTTTACAAAGAGGATAATGGCATTAAACCAGCAAGGAAGTGTTGCTCTCCAGGATAGAATGTACAATTAGTAGATGAGAAACTGAGATGCATGGAGGTAAAAATAGCTTGGCTACAGTTACACAACTAACCAGTTATTGGTACCATAGACCCTGGTTTGACTGAGCCCAAAGCCTCACTCTTTGCACTATAAAACTTTATAGAAAGGGCTTAGTGGCTACTCTTTGCTAATTTTAAGGGTGAATTTCTAAAGTCTCTTGAGGATAGCATAATGAGATTATTCCATAGCATGTGTTAATCTATAGCATTGCTCCACATTCTAGAATTTAGATAATCATAATAGTAATCTGTATAACCTCCAATGTTCAGTACTCATATAATGTGCCAGTTATTCAAGTAACAGCATTACCTGAACTATTTCATTTTAATCCTGGAGGTGAAATATTATTACCTCCCACCATGTCTTAAAGAACACTGAAGTTCAGAGAAAAGAAATAACATATTTAAAGTCCTTTAAGTGTTAGACCCTGGACTGATTCCTGTTCAGGAGCTCTCCTGCATTAATTAGGCACTTTTTAGCCAGTTTGACACACCCCTCTAGTTGATCAGCAGTTTATATGACATTAAAAGGCTTTCAAAAATTCCAAAAAGACCAAAGATCTAAATTACCAAAGACCAAAAAGATCTAAATTATCAAAATTTCTACAAAATTTAGTAAAAGCAAGAGGAGGCAATCTAATAATCAGACTTCCAATTATATACACAAAGCTCATTTCAAGAAAAATAGAAGAGCAAACTTCAAATAGTATTCTACTAATATGGTGTGACTGTGTGTCCCCACCCATATCTCATGTCGAATTGTAATTCCAAGTTGTGGGGGAGGGACCTGGTGAGAGGTGATTGGAGCATGGGGCCAGATTTCCCCCTTGCTGTTTTTGTGATAGTGAGTTCTCATGAAATCTGGTTGTTTAATAGTGTGTAGCACTTCCCCCTTCTCTTTCTCTCTCTCTTCTGTCACCATGTGAAGATGTGCTTGCTTCCCCTTTGCCTTTCTGTCATGACTGTAAGTTTTCTGAAGGCTCCTTAGCCATGCTTCCTGTATAGCCTGTGAAATTGTTAGTCAATTAAACCTCCTTTCTTCATAAATTACCCAGTCTCAGGTAGCTCTTTACAGCAGTGTGAGAATGGACTGATATATCTGCTATTTGTCACTAGAATATTGGGCACTGTACTATATGGTGGGAGAAACAGTGGTGAACAAAGTAAATAATTTCATGAAGTTTTCTGTCAGTGAGATTCAGTGTACACATGTGAAAGACATAAGAATTATGTAACATACCATAGTAATTAAGAAGAATGAAATATATCTATAAATATCAACATGCATAATTTCAAAAATATGTTGTTTACAACAGAAATGGTATAATATTTCTGTAAATGAAAAACATACACAGTGCAATACTACATTATTATTAATGTAGTTTGTATGTGTGTGTGTGTTTAAGTATTAAGACTGAATTTTAAGTATGTAAATCAAACTCATGATAGTGTTTCTCTTACATCAGGGCTGCAAGCCAATAGGACTAGGAATAGAGATCAAAGTAGCCTCCGCACAGAAGAAAACACTGGAAGGAAATGAAATTAAATGTTAATTAATTCTAGGTTGTGGGTCATTTTGTTATAGTCTTTGTGATGGTTAATTTTAGGTAGCAAGGTGACTGGATTAAGCGATACCTAGATAGCCAGTAAAGCATTATCTCTGGGTGTGTCTCTAAAGGTGTTTCCAGAAGACATTGACATTTGAATCAGTGGACTGATGAAGGAAGATCCACCTGTACCTAAAGTGAACAGACACCTGCCAATCAGCTGAGGGCCTAGATAGAACAAAAAGTCAGAGAAAAGGTGGATTTGTACTCTTTCGCTTTTCTTCTTCTGCTCTTGGATATCAGAAATTCAGGTTCTCTGACCTTTGGACTACAGGACTTAAAACAGTGGCCTTCTGCAGTTCCCAGGCCTTTGGTCTCTGACTGAGAATTGTACCATTGCCTTTCCCTGGTTCTGAGGCCTTTGGACTCGGACTGAGCCAGACTACCCGCCTATGGTGGGACTTGTCAGCCTCCAAAATTGCATGAGTCAATTCTCCTATCAACAGTCATCCCTTGGTATATGCAGAAGTTTCAGGGTCAGCACTGCATAACTCATATACATATATATATAAAAAACATTGGCCCTTTCTATACATTTCTATACGTGGGTTTTATATCCTGTGAACACTGCATTTTCTTATCTATTTATTTATTTATGTATTGATAGTCTTGCTCTGTTGCCCAGGCAGGAGTACAGTGGCATGACCATAATTCACTGCAGCCTTGAACTCCTGGGCTCAAATGATCCTCCTGCCTCAGCCTCCAGATTAGCTGGGACTACACATCTGTAGTCCCAGCTAAAAATAAAATAATTTCATGTTTTTATTTTTTTGGTGGGGGTATCTTGCTATATTTCTCAGGCCGGTCTTGAACTCCTGGCCTCAAGTGATCCTCCTGCCTCAGCCTCCCAAGTACCTGAGATTACAGGCATGAACAGATACTGTATTTTTGTCCTGCTTTTGATTGGAAAAAAAATTGTGTATATGGACCAGTGCAGTTCAAACCTATGTTGTTCAAGGGTCTATTACGTGTGTGTGTGTGTGTATGTATCTCTTTCTGACTCATTCTGTCTGTTTCTCATCTATCCTTGGATAATGCTAACACCATCTTCTTTATCCTTCTGTGTATGAGTAAATTTTTCTTATTAAATAAATTAGAAAAACGCAGAGTGGAAACACATAAAAGTCAGTTTAGGGAAATCTCTTTGGAAAAAGTGATGTTTAATTTAGAACTTACAGGAAGATAGTAATTTTCTGAGTATAGAAAAAGGAAGTGTATTACAGATAAATGACTAGCATGTTCAAAAACCTGGAATGAGAATGATCTTGGTTTGTTTAGAGAATTTCCGCTTCTCTGGATTGCTCTTATACCCCAGATTAGGCTCCAAAATTGACGTAATGGTAGAAGAGAGGCAGCAGTAACTTGGCTTGGGAATTCAAGCAGGGAATTGGCTGGAATTCCTAGGAAGATGTCTACTGGGGGCTTAAGAAGCCTGGGAGTGCTTGCCACATGGCCCTGTACTTGGCCACATTCACTACTGAACACCAGTTGAACACAGGGACCTCTCTGCTGGATGTTACAGGCAAAAACAGCAACTGCGAGTAAGAGGGAAGATTTGGGCTATATTCCAGCTGATGTTAACACTACAGTATTTTCTCGACTGTCAGATTTAGGCTGGCAGTATTTCAAGGAATGCTTCTTTCTATACCTAAATACAATTTTGCTGATTCACAGGCAAAAGAATGTGTACTTTAAGGTAATTGTTTTATCTTTTCTATTTCTTTTTGGAATCTTTCCTTCCATTCACAAATGATGATAAAGAATGTAACTCCCCACAGGACCCTGATTCTTCTTTGCAAAATAATGAATCTGCATTGATAGCTTCCTGGGATCAAGGATGTAGTTTTTGACCTTGAGACAGATCCAGATTGTTGGGTTCACACTCTAGTGCTAACACCCCCCTGTTATAATTCCATTTTTTCAAACTGATTCATATAACTTGAGTGGAGAATGCTTGCTAAGATTTTGAGAAGTGGTTTATAAAAGGGATGGGTATTCAATGTCTTGTAAAATTACTGATTTAAAGAAAAGTCTAATTGCTACAGAGATATTATTGAGACTTAGGGAATCAGTTTTATAGATTTGATATGACCAGCCAGAATCACTTTCCAAAAAAGCAAATTGATAGATTCATTGGTT
The DNA here is from genome assembly GCF_028885625.2 of Pongo pygmaeus. Taxonomy (NCBI): domain Eukaryota; kingdom Metazoa; phylum Chordata; class Mammalia; order Primates; family Hominidae; genus Pongo; species Pongo pygmaeus. The sequence continues at coordinate 147,135,012 of NC_072373.2, read as the reverse complement.
ATTTTTTCCTGGTCTAAGCCAGTAAATATTTTTCTGAGATTTAAAGGTTCACTCCCACTCTTTTATATCATAAGGTATTATATGAATATCAATGGAACTTTGGATTGAGTTCAAAGGCAGGTTCCCAGGAATGAGCCAAATTTACACTAAAAGCAAGGATTTATGCACTTTTTAAATGCCTTAGCAGTACTCAAGAACATTTGAGCGTGGTCATTGTTCCTAGAATGTCCTGTCATGTAGTGAAGTTTAAAGGACAGTAAGCTCTTTGAACACATAGTATTGTGTAAATGGCACGATGAAAGACAGAAGTTAGCCCAAAAATCTGAACTCTGCCACTTCTGGACTTTTTGTCTGCAATGACTGAAAAGTTCCTAAAACTGAGTCAGCAGAGCATCTTCACTTAATAGCTGACCATTTCTTAAATATCTCACCAGAAAGTATGTTGTATGGTTGTTGCTGCCAAGAGATCGGAAGTTCCTATCATTCTTGGTATTATAGCTCCAAAAAAGGGACAAAAGATAAGTGTTATTAAATCCTTCAGAGCTCTACATATTTTCCTAGGTTAAAATTTGTCACTGTAATTTCACTCATTTCTGGTTAAAACATTGAAATATTATACATACCTAAATCATCTTATATTTCTCTTGAGCTCTAGAAAAACATGGTCATCCAGATACTGTAGGACGGCAGGGAAGAGTGGCTTAACTAAGGGATACGGAGCTAGACTACTTGGATTTTAATCCTGCTGACATCTTTTAATAGCTATGTGACTTTGGGAAAGTTACTAAAGCTCTCAAGAGTCTTAGTTCTTTACCTATAAAGTAAGGATAATAATAATAATATGTCCTCTTTATTGTGTTGTTATGATGACTAAATTATAGTTGAGCTTTAAATGCTGTGGGTTTGAACTGTGTGGGTCCAGTTATATGTGGATTTTCTTCTACCTTGAGACAGTAAGCCCAACCCCTCCTCTCTTCCTCCTCCTCCTCAGCCTCAACATGAAGATGATGAAAATGGAGACCTTTATCGTGATCCACTTCTAATTAATGAATATTAAGTATATTTTCTCTTCATTGACATTTTTTCTCTTCATTGTAAGAATACAATATACAACACATATTGCCATGCAAAATATGTGTTAATTGACTATTTATATTATATTATTGATAGGACTTCTTGAGAACAGTGAGCTATCAATGGTTAAGTTTTGAGGGAGTCAAAAGTTATATGTGGGTTTTTCGGCTGCACAGGGGTCAGTTCTCTTAACCCTGTAGTGTTCAAGGGTCAGCTATAGTTACTATTTGCAAAGTACTTAGAACACTGAGCAGGTAGTAATACAAGTGTTTGATTTATAACCTTACCTTGGATATCTCATTGATATCTGTATATATCTTTACATCTATATATCCAAAATTTACCACATTGTGTTCCCCTCAAATTGGTCTTTCTCCTGTGTTATTTATGCCTCTAAATGACACCTTCACTCCTTAACCTGGTTGCTTAAGTAACACTTTTGATGCCTCGTTTCCTCTCAACTTTTCACCCTTGTGTTCTTTTAAAATGTGACTTCGTTTTTCCTCTATCAAAAGGTAGAGTCTATTTCCCTTTCCCTAAATCTTGGCAGGCTCTGTAACTCGCTTGATATAGAGACTAAGGCAGAAGTGGCATTGTATGACTTCTCAGCTTAGACTTTAAAAGGCCTGAAATTGTGCATTTTTATTCTCTTTGAAACATGTCACCATGTAGAGAGGCTTGGGCCAAGCTGGGTGATCAGACATCATACACAGAGAAGAAGCAAGAGAGAGGAGGAACAAGGTGTGCAGTGGACAGCCAGTGCCAAGACCTCAGACATGTGAGTAGTGGAGTCATGTTGCATTTTCTGGCCTTGGTCAAACTGCCCCAGCTGACACCAAGGAAGCACAAATGGGAGGATTCCTTTCAACCATGGATGAATTCTTGATCCACAAACTTGTGAGTGATAAAAATAAATTTTATTGTTGGATTAAGCCACTAAGTTTTTGATAGCGTTTATAAGTAACTAAAATTCAGTATCTCTTAAAATTATCTACCTGTTTTCATCTCTGCCATCCCCAAGATTATACCATCTCTCTCTCATAGGTTATTGCAACATAGCTCAACTAGTATTCTGATTTCTTGTTTTGTCCTTCATTAATCTATTCCTATTACACAATGAGGTGATTTAAAAAAGATTAAAAAACAACTATGTTACTTTTCCTATTAAAATACTTATTAAAATACCTATACTTAAAATTAAAAAACAATTATGCTACTTTTCCTATTAAAATACTTATGAGGTACCCATACTCCCAAGTATGCCTCATAAAAGCCTTCATAATCTGGCTCCTTATTATATCTTCAGGGTTTTTTGTTTGCTTGTTTGTTTTTACCTTTTTCTTTGTACTCTATGCTTTAACCAGGAAGAAGTTCTTAAAAATGTTAGAACCTGTTCTGTAAATGAAATCTTGCTCATCATTCAGTTCTCAGCTCAGAAGTTGCTTTCTCCAGGAAAACACTCCTCATTAGGGAAGACTGACTAGAAGTCCCTTCTGTTTCAGCCCGTACCTCTGCGAGATTACACTTATTAGGATATCCTTCCCCTTCCATATGGAACTTTGTTTATTTGCCACTTTCTTACTTGATCCTGATAAATTTGAGAGCAACTCTTTTATTCATGGTTGTAGCCAGTGACTACTAGTGAATGGACAGCTAGAAAAGTTCAGTAAACATTTGTTGAATGAATCAGTGAATAATATTGTGCCACTTTTCAGATGATGTAATGATTTTTCCACAATACTAGAAAAAAATAGCCATCAATTCTTTTTTAAAACTTGATGGTATGTGTTTGCAAAGAGAGGAAGAGGAGGGCGACAACAGGACCAATCTAAGTTTTCCAGTCTCAGTTCACCCCTGACCTTTGACATGGGAGATGAACCAGTCTAAGCATGCCCTGTCTTCTCACTGTTACGTTGGCTGTAATAAGCCAGTAATCTCCTGTGTACTGCAGAACATGTGGATATTGCAGCAAGTTAAAATCAAGATGTCAGCAGGACTGTGTTCCTTTCTGTGGTGTCCATGGGAGAATCCATTTCCTTGCCTTTTTCAGTTTCTACAGGGTACACACTTTGTTTGCCTTGCAGCCTGTTTCTTCCATCTTCTCATTCAATAATGTTGCAACTCATTAACTATTCTTCTATATCACATCTACCTCCTTGATTGCAACCAAGAAATGTTCTCTGTTTTAAGGATTCATGGACTAGATGGGCACACCTAGATAATCCAGAATAATTTCCCCACCCCTGAATCCCCCATATTTACTAAACAGTTTACATTCATTTTCTATTGCTGCCATAACAAATTACCACAACTTTAGTGGTTTAAAGCTACAAATTTGATATCTTATATTTTCATAGGTCAGAAGTCTGACATGGATCTCATGAGGCTAACCTCAAAGGCTAACAGGGCTGCATTTCTTTCTGGAGGCTCTAAGGGAGAATCTGTTTCCTTACCTTTCCCAGCAGATAGAGGTCTCCCAAGTTTCTTGGCTCATGACCCCTTTCCTCCATCTTCAAAGCCAGCAACATCACATCTCCCTGACCTCACTTACACAGTCATTGCAGGCGTTTACCATTCCCAGATGGGAAAGGTTTCTCTGATCTTCAAGACTCATGTGATTAGATTGGGCTCATCTGGATAACCTAGGCTAATCTTATCTTGATGTCTTGTGGGCATAGTAACATCTGCAAAATCCCTTTTGCCATGTAGGGTGACATGTTCACAGATTCCCCAGATTAGGATGTAAACATTTTGGGGAGTCCATTATTCTGCCTACTAGAGGTATTCTTTCTATTTTCTATGTTACTGCAGGCAGTAGTTTTTCTGTTTGTCTAGTATACAGCTCATGTTCCCCTTTGCATAGCTTCCAATACCAATTGCCTTGTTGTCCTTTCAGACTCCACTAAAAATCTTCTCAAGGTCCTTTGGGCTTCTACCAGTCACCTGTTGCCAAAGTCATTGTCACCAAATGATTTAGGTTTCTATTACAGCATCTACTGGCTATAAACCAACGATGCACACAGGCACACACACACACACACACACACACACACACACACAATCTACCAAATGGATTTAAGTGCTTAAATAAAACAAAATGATTTAAAGAAAATACAGAAGAGTTTATAATCTTTTGATCTAGCAACCATAAGGGAAATGCTTAATCATTTAAGTGAATAATATTTCAAAAGTCTATAGAGCAAAGGCAATTAGAAAACAGAAGAGCGTCCAGGAGAAAATGTTTGCTTGATGGATCCCAAATAATAAATTAAGAATTATATATTGCATTTTATAAATTATCATGTGAGGACAGAGGTCAGAGAAAAATAAAAATGTTTAAGAAAGTTACAAAAGTTGGTCAACGTTAATACTTGTTAGTAAAATGCTAATTAAAGCAGCATTTTAATTGGGACCCATCAGGTTAGGAACATTTTTTTAAAAAATCAATAAACATCCAATTTTGAGGAGACCTGGGAGAAATGGATACCTTCCATTACTAGTGGTAAGAAAGTATATTGCTACAACTTTTTGGAATTAATTAGAAAATGTTAGAATAGTAATATTCTTTGACCAAGAGTTTCACCAAAGACATATAACACAGCGTTGCATAGTTGCATTAAGCATGCACACAAATGTAAGTGATTGCTCACACAAGAATGCTCACTGGCAGTGACAACTTCCTCTCTATAACACAGAAATGATTGGAACAGCTTCAATGTCTAACAATCTGAAAATTGTTATATTCATTACAATAAATCCACACAATAGTATAGTCTGTAGCAATAGAAATTTGGGTGGACGTAGATGTAATGACTGAATGTTTCTATGACATTATTGAATGAAAAAGCTAGTTGCATATTATTACTACTACTAACACTATTCCCACTACTATATCCACTAGCTAAAATTTAGTGAGGATTATTTGTTTGGCACTTCCCTACATATGTGTCAACTTTGCTTAATCCTTATAACCACCCAGGTGATAGATGTTATTACTATCTTTATGCTACTGAAGAGGAAACCAAACACCAAAGAATTTAAATAAGTTGTCAGGATCACATGACTAGTAGATTTGGAGCTGGGATTGAATCCAGGTAATCTGACTACAAAACACACACTTTTTAGTCACCATAGTATTTATTCATTAACACATCAACTATTTCCACGTGTCAGGCACTCTTCTCAGTGATAGAACATAGTAGTAAATAAACCAGACAAAAAAATATCTGCCTAGATGAATCTCATACTCTAGTGAGAACATGACAACAAAAACATAAAATATATGTTATTTATAAGGTGATAAAAACTCTGAAAACAGATAAGCCATAAGCAAGGATAGGCAGGAAATAGGTTTAGGAGAGGAAGTTTCAGTTTTAATAGAGTAATTAGGAAATGTCTTAATAAAAGGAGATTTTTGGATAAGGCCTAAGAGAGGTAAGGAACTAAGCCTCAGAAATATTTTGAGGAAAAACATTCCAGAAAGAGAGTAAACAGCAAATGCGAAGTATAGACATGTATAGGTATGAACTCACCGAAGGTCAAAACAAAGCAAACAAAAATATATTTGGCATTAGTTATATATGTGTATTTAAATACATACAAATATTCTAGAAGAAAGCATATTAAAGCACAAAAAGGAACTGTATTTGCAAAAGAAGCGGGATATGGCAGTTGGGTGTGGTTCGTGTGTGTGTGTGTGTGTGTGTGTGTGTGTGAGAGAGAAAGAGAGTAAAAGAGATGAGGGGACCTGGCACGGTGGCTCACGCCTGTAATCCCGGCACTTTGGGAGGCCAAGGCGGGCGGATCACGAGGTCAGGAGATTGAGACCATCCTGGCTAACATGGTGAAACCCCGTCTCTACTAAAAATACAAAAAAATTAGCCGGGCGTGGTGGCGGGCGCTTGTAATCCCAGCTACTCCGGAGGTTGAGGCAGGAGAATGGCGTGAACCTGGGAGGTGGAGCTTACAGTGAGCCGAGATCGCGCCACTGCACTCCAGCCTGGGCGACAGAGCAAGACTCCGTCTCAAAAAAAAAAAAAAAAGAAATGAGGGATAGTGAATAAAGGTGGACTTTTTTACCTTTGTCTTATACACTCTATTTTGTTTTAATGTAGGAATGTGATTGTGTGTTATTGATTTGGGAAAAACTGTTTTGAGAACATCAACGCACATCATATATGAGCCAGCATAAGCATTATACTAATTGTGTCATATATATGTACACCAGTACATTTTAAGGTTCATACAGAAACATAATAGTCTTCTTTAACATGTTCTGTAACACTTTTATAAACAGAAAAATCAAATGTATTTACAAATATGAAGATATAGTGCATGCCTTCAAAAAACAATTGAAATAAGCAGCAAAGGAATCAACTGGAATTGCCCTGAAGAGATTCACGGTTTGCCTTCAGTGAAAATGTAGTATTTTCCCCAGATCATATATCAAACTTTTAGTTCAATAATTCACCCTGACATAAGCTACTGTACTTAACAGATACTATACATTATGCAGGGCAAAAGGGCAGAAGACTAGGAAACTATACACATCTTGAATTATGTGTGAATATGGGCTGATAAGTTTTAAAAAACGCAACTGACAACATGAATCACATTTAGATCAATATGGCTTGCAAACCTGAAGGATAATGCTTAAAATCTAATTATCACTAAAAAACTGAATGGATCTAGGGAAAATTGAAATTAAAAAAGAAAAATCTATTAAATGACATATAAAGAATTGTTCATTCTGACATTTATATGTATATATCTTTTTAGATAGGGTAACAGGAAAAGTGTCTATGTAGATATTAGTAGAAAATGAGACATAACTAAAGGGAATTACTGTTTTTTACAAAATGAAGTTCCAGGCTAAATGCTAAAATGTCTTTTTTGTTGTTGTTTTAGGATGTGAGGACTTAAGGTGTGACACATACAAATAATATAATTAATTAATTATCTTCAAGATTAATTCTAGACATATATAAAACAGAACCTAGAAATAATTACAATAGTAAGAAATTAACAACCATTTCTACAAATTTATTTAATTTCAAAGAGATCCTGGAAACCGAGAAGGTTCTAACATAATAAAGATATGTTTGAAATTCTTAGAGACAGAAACAAACAAAGCCCCTTAAACTAGTTGCTTTCTTATAAAGCATGGAGAAACTTCTGAAATATTAAATATAGGAGGCACAAATATAATGGTAACACACAAGAAGAAGAGGGTAGGTGGGTGTGGATGGAGGGGATAAAAGGCCATGCCATTTAGGAATTCTTATAGAAGCTTTTTAACTACATAGGCCAGAGAAATGAAGTATTTTATTTTGTCGCATTTTGAGAGAGTTCCCAGACTTTAAAGACAATTAAAACCCTATTTAGTTCCTTGTTTGTTGTGTTTTGAGGATAACAAATTCTATACATGGGTTTACACAGGCAGTTCAAAATGGATGCTTTTAATTGAAATATATTGCTTTATTCCAGCTCAAATTAAAGGTGACAGGATTAATTCTTGTGAGGCCTAAAACAACATTTTATGATCAGATCTTGGAACAATGAAAAATTCCATGTTATCTTGGCATTAACTGGGAGTTTTTAGATATTATTTTATTTTTATTCAGATAAATCTCGCTTCACTTGACTTGAGGGCAAAGTAGTATGTTGGCTCTCCACTTATAAACAACACCCCTCCTTTGACAAGCAAAGTAATTCAGACCTCCCTACCCATGTGGTTACAGGACTCAGTTGACAGGAAATATAAAATTTGGGGAAATTATTATTGGGTTTCATGGGCTAAAAGAGCCAAACAGCAGCAATCTACTCTTGCTCCGAAATCATTTATTTCCTGCTGCAGTCTCCTCCTCATGCTCGTCTGCTCTCCAATCAACCCAAATTGCCCTATTCATGTCATCTCCCTCAGCTGCAGTTCTTAAAAACACATTCTGGCTGCAAGAAGCACAGTGAATTCACAAGGAGCCTAGTGCCTTCCCCCACAAGCTCTAGGTTGAGGAACAGGCTATTGCAAACTGAGGAGAGACATTTTCCTGGCTTTTTGGACAAGTGATACTGATCATATTGCTTTCATGGGTAATACAACTTGATGAGCGTGTTTGGTTGGGCTAGGACCAGAATGGGGACCAAGAGAACTTTTTTTCCCTAAAAAAGTGCATGGGGACAGCACTTTGGCAGCCACACTCCTGTAGCTTCTATTAAGGCACATGCAAGACCTGTTGTCAGTCAGCATTTTTCTGTCTGCAAATGATAGAAACTCACCTCAAAGTCACTTTAGAAAATGGGGTAACAGAAATACAAAATTAAATAAACTGTGGAGCAACCAAACCTGGAGGAAGAAGGAATTGGGGTGGCTTCTGAGACTTTAGGGACTCAGAATTCTCTTTGTCTTTCTGGTCTCTCTGCTTTTTGTTGTACGTTGGCCTTGTCCTCCCAAAACAGCTTTTCACTTAAGCCAGAACTACAGCCACTTAAAGCTCCAGACTTACTCACAATTGCCTAGCATGGCTTCCTGAGAGGGAAAGCTCCTCTTCTCTTATTTCTAATTTGGAAAATGTTATGGAAAGTCTCTGATTGACCCAGCCTGAGACCAATCACTGGCTGAGGAGAAGAGTATGTAACAGTTCCCATTCCCACAAGTGACAGTATACTGTGGAATCTGAAGATCAATTCAGATCTCATTAGAGAGGCTTGGCAGACAAAATAATAAATGCCCACTTCAGTCTCATAGGACCCAGCCAGCGAAAGAGCAAATGGGACTAGCACTATCACACCTCTATTCTCCATTTCTTGCAGAGTGCTTTACAATTTTCAAAGTATTATTTTTAAGTGCAGTGTCTCTTCAATTCTCAAATAACCCTGTTAGGTTATTATCGCTATTTTCCAAATGTGTAAACTTATATAAAGTGCAGTTGTACAAAGAGATTTTGTCATCTTCCCCAAGTAAATGGAAAGAAGTATTCAAATCTCAATCTTTCAAGCTCTGACCCCAAGCTCTTTGCATGAACAACATGAGCTAAGGAATGCATGTTGTTAGTAACCCACTATGTGCTAATGGGAGATCAAGGTGTTTTCATTGCTTGTAACTCTTCACAAATACAGAACAACCACTAAACACTAACAATATTTTTCACCAAATATCAAGTCAGGAGAAGGAGAAAGGGAAGGAAAAGGAAAAGTGGAAGAAAAAGAAGAGGAAGGAGAAGAAGAAAAACAAGCAAACATAAAATAACCAGCTTAGATTTGCTCAATAATAATAATGATAATAAGCTGTCTAGAGAGGTTACACAACTATTTCACATAAATTATTTCATTAAATGCCACACAGCATAGAAAAGAAAAAAAATTATTTCTATTTTGCAGATGAGCTTTAGGGAGGTTAAGAAACTTTCTATAAACAGTAAATGCCGGGGTTATTTCTAAATGTCAGGTCATCAACATTTTGCCACAGAGGATATAACCCTGGTTGCTGATCCTTCATTGCTCTTCGAATGTTTTTTTTTTTTTTTTTTTTTTTAATTTTACACTAGAATCTCTAGTGTGTGAAAAATCTCAATGGAGGTTGATGGCAGGACTTCAATGTTAGGTAGGTAACAGGACCTCTTGAGATTTAATACAAATATTTGTGTGTATATGTTTCTGGTGGGAGGGTCCTTAACTTTTACCTGATTACCTAAATTCTGCAACACATACCACAATAATAAACTTACAAACCAGTTTGTTTCCCTTGATGTAAATTCAGTTCAAGCCAGATGCAGTGGCTCGTGCCTGTAATCCCAACATTTTGGGAAATGAAGTTGGGAAAATCACTTGAAGCCAAGAGTTTGAGACCAGCCTGGGCAACATAGCAGGATCCTGTCTTCCCTCAAAATAAAATAATTAAAAATTACTCTGGTGTGGTGGTGCATGCCTGCAATCCTATTTACTGGAGATGCTGATTGAGATTGGTGGATGGCTTGAGCCCAGGGGTTTGAGGCTAGAGTGAGCCATGCTTGCACCACTGCACTCCAGCCCGAGTAACAAAGCGTGACTGTCTCAAAAACAAACCAAAAAATTCAGTTCAGTTAAACACACTTCAATTGAGCACCCACTGTGACCAGCATCATACTTGAGTGCCAAGGGTGCTAGGAGCTTTGGTCCTTGTCTTCAAAGATCACAGCTGACACTCACTGCACAATATCATTTCTTTTGTTTCTTTTATAAATCAGACTGTATCCTGCTGATGATATATATGTCTATGTGATTTTATTCTGCCCCCGACCAATCTTATTTTGAAATTCTCCAAACTGCAGCTAAAATACCACTATCTCAGTGCTCAGTGTTTACACAAGTGGGCTGACTCTTCAGTATGCTCCTGGAACACAAATAGCTTTCAACAGATTTTCTGCCTCCCAATAGCTCCTTCTGGCCATATCCACTTTAGATATAGTGTCCATGAAAAACCTGTACATGTGATACACTAGGATTTCAAGTGGGCATCAAGAGCAAGGGTGGGCAGAGACGCACAGTGAGAATAAAGGAGGCCACACGGTGCGTCTGTTGATTGCTACAGAGTGGCAGCAGCGGGCATTGCTGGAAAGAGGTTGGAAGAAAGCTGCCAGCTGCTCCTTACCATCTCAGGATATCAGGAGGGGTGCCCTCAGTGTTAAGAATGACAGGAGTCATTGAGATGTACAAAGGAGTCAGTGTCTGGGTGGTGGTGGGGTCTAGGAAGAGAGGAGGGCTGCTATCATAGCAGCTTGAAGTCTGATTAAAGTGCAAATGCCAAGTGAAGAATTTCTTCAAAAGAAAAGCACAGTAATAGCAATATATCGAAGTTGTTTGGGGCTATTCATTTTCAAAATACAGCCTATTACACAATGAAAAATAGGGCAACCTGATAGAATAGACAGAGGGCCTTTTGAGACAGAAAATATCAATAGATAAGATCATACCTGTAAGTGGAAAAGGGCAAAGGGATTCTGAGCAGCAAGTATTTGAAAAGTACTGTTCCAGCCCTTTCTTTTATAGTTCAATATTGCACCACCACATTCAATACAAAATTCAGTACAGTATTATATTTCAAAGTCTGGCCATATTGAAGTTACCTAAAAGGCAAGGAAGCAAAGTCTTTCATCACCCTCATTGTGAATGTGACAGACTTTCAAAGGAAAACTGCCTCTGTTTCTGATAGTTCATTCCCATTTCACAAAGATGTGTCGGGATCAGCCCGTGTCTCTGCCCTCGCATGCACTGCTTCCCCAACTGAATCTACTTTCCTGCTTTCACATGCAAGCCTGAGCCTGGACTTCCGCAGGGACTGGAAGTTGCTTCAGTAGAAAATATATTAAGATGCTTCTTTGTGAAGGCAGATGGTTTGCTTCCTGCTGAAGCTGTCTTACTTCTGCTGCCTCATGACTGTTTCTTCACTCCATAGTTAGGTTTCTTGGTCCTAAGATAGAGCAGAAAGTCAGTTTAAGCCAGACTTGGTGGTGTGCACCTATAGTCCCAGCTACTCAGGAAGCTAAGGCAAGAGGATCCCTTCATCCCAGGCATCTCAGTCTAGCCTAGGCAATATAGCAAGACCCTGTCTGTTTAAAAAATGAAGTATGTATAATAGAGTAGAAAGAGATGGAATTCAGAGTAAAGAAGACAAATTCTAAATCTGGCTACTAATTAGAAAGATGAGTTTGGCCAAGTTACTTAGCATCTCTGAGCCTAGGTCTCTTCTTCTTACATAGGGGTATTAGTTTGAGCACAGTGCCTGTTAGATCATGGTTCGTTCTTACTGTTGCTTTGGCATGTTTCGCACCGCCACTCCTTGATTTTCTGCTTTCCTTTCAGCTCCAGTGTATTGCCTCATTCACGTCTGCCTACTCGGCTGTTGTCTTACATGTGTTCTTCTGGTTTCATCCACCTGTCCCTTGTGTTGTTCAAACCTATATTTTGTCTACTAAGGAAAGTCAAACTTTGGACAGATCTTTTGATGCTGCCTTGATCACTGCTTTTGTGTGTGTGGTGGCCAAGAATAGAAGCTGCTCAGATCTGCTGCAGGGAGCAGAACTGACTGACAGCCCTAGCCGCTGCCCTGCTGCCTCCACTGCTGCATTCAGGCCAAGGCCTTACTTCCTGCAAGCTGCTCCCAACCAGCAATAGAGTATGATGACCACACTGTGAAAGCCAATTTTAGGAGTAAACTTAAACAGATATTTGGTCAAACATTAGTCTAGATACTTCTGTATTATTAATATGAGATTATCATTTAAATCAGTAGACTGTAAGTAAAGCAGATGATCCTTCATTTCCTCTAGTATTCTTCTAGCAGACGGCCTTCGGACTCAATCTGCAACTCATCCCTGGATCTCCACCTTGCCCTGAAGAGCACGTATACCAATTCCTTTACATCTCTCTCTCTATGTGTATAAACATACACACATCTTATTACAGATATGCATGTATATATGTATATGTTTGTGTGTATGTATCACAACCTATGGGTTCTGTTGCCCTGGAGAACCCTAGCTAATACGCATACAAACAGGCCAATTCTAGCAAGATGTGAACTCCTTCAACACACAATTTTAACTTCAGAACTCCACACTGGCCCTTGCTGAATCTTTCTGGAAATGTCATTGTTGCCTGTGACTCTTTATACGTGATATTCCTTCTTCCCTCTCTCCTTCCACATGTGTCAGGTCTGCATCATGATCAGAGTGCACCCCACGTAGGGTGCTCCTATGGCGCACCCCATACAGTGCACTCCTATTCCCTCCACAGATACATCTCCTGTAGTTCTAGTCTGTTTTAGTGTCCATTTCTTGGTAATTTTTTTTTTTTTTTGAGACGAAGTCTCACTCTTTCGCCTAGGCCGGACTGCAGTGGCGCTATCTCGGCTCACTGCGAGCTCTGCCTCCCAGGTTCACATCGTTCTCCCGCCTCAGCCTCCCGAGTAGCTGGGACTACAGGCGCCCGCCACGGTGCCCGGCTAATTTTTTGTATTTGTGGTGGAGACGGGGTTTCACCATGTTAGCCAGGATGGTCTCCATCTCCTGACCTCGTGATCCACCCGCCTCGGCCTCCCAAAGTGCTGGGATTACAGGTGTGAGCCACCGCGCCCAGCCTTCCTGGTAAATTTAAACTAATACAATGTGCTTGTTTCTCTGCTCTCAATCTCACTTTTTGTCTCCAGCTTTGTTTCCTGCTTCTCTTCTGCATGGTCCTGAATGAAACTTTTGAAGCACTAAAAAGTTGTTATTCATCTTGGGTCAAGTGCTTATCCTGCCTTTAATGTCAAAGCCAGGACTTGCTAACTTAACCACACTGAATACCTTTCAGATGATCCCAAATGTGCCAGATTCATGCTTGCTTTGGCATCTGATCCCAACTCCCCCAATCTCCAACCCTCTTCTATCAGAGTTTCACCTTTGAATTTGAATACAAATTTCCCCAGGAGCCCTTTTTCCATCCCTTAGACATGGGTTATATGCTATTCCTCTGTGTTCCTATAACTTCTTGTGCCTTCCATAATATAGGGTTTATTAGTCTATATTCTAATTGCTTGTTTACTTCTCTAATTTTCCCTTTCTACTCTAAACACTTTGAGGTAATAAACAGTGCTTTGTTAATTGTTGTCTCTTTAATGAGTGGTTCCATAGGTGCTCAATAAATATTATTAAACAAATGAACTCCAAGTCATGAAAACGTCCAGAAAAGATGATTTTGTATTTCTAAGACTTGGTATAAACTGAGTTCTTAAAAATAAGCTCTTAGATGACTGGGTGTATGTGACTTCCAAGAAGGCACTGAAGGTCAACTCCTTGAGTTCTTGTTTATTTCAGGGAGTAAGCCAGGGATAGAGCAGGGAAGGAGTTTAGAAACATTTCCTTTGCCAAAGAAGTAGTGTCTAGTCCCTACTAATAACTGGGTTTTAAGCTGCTTGTTAAGAAGACGTGCATTAAAATGTGTAGCAAGGCATCTGATACACAATAGATTTTCAATACTGACCAATAGCTTTCAACCCTACTTTCCCTCCTTCCTTTCCTTTCTCTGATTTCATCTCATCACCTTTCATTGTTGTTTGATAGTTACAGTACGGGCTAAGTAGACATTGCTGGGGGTGAGGGGGCAGACAGTCTTAAGGGAGAAACTCACCTCTTCCATTGCTAAACCTTTCCTCCTCCCCCATGCATCACAGCGGGAAATCTGTAAGTACTTACTGAGTACCTTCTAGGAGCAAAGAATATTCCTAGACACTGAAGAGAAAAAGGGAAAGGAGATAAAAATGTTTAACAAAAAAATCTCTGCTTTCTATGAATTTACAACATAAGGAGGGGGAGACAGACACATAAATTAATTCAAATACAAGAGAGACTGTGAAGACTGCTTTAGAATACATGTTCACACACCGTCTCTAATAGGATCTTATGGAGAAAGTTTAATCTCAGCCCACCCCTGTGAATGTGTAACCCATTTGATACCTTGCTCAGTAGTTGGTATCCAGCTCAATGGCATTCCATGCAGGAAGCTCTTAATGTTAACTATGAATTACATAAGCATTTTCCCTCATTTTCATGTAAATTCCATGTTATCTAATTTCATTGACTTCCTAATATTATTGGTAAAAGTGAATAGAAGTACTCAACTGGCTTTTTTGTTTTAATGTTTCATTTTTTTACCCTCTTCTAACAAATTTCCTCTTTCTTTCCTTTCCAAATGAAATAATCCTGGCCTTTTTCATCTCTTCTCATGTGCATCTAATCATTGCACTTACACCTCTGTAGGCCTTTCCTACTGTCTCTTTGCTGTGAACAGATCCTTTATTGAGATGTTCACAATGACTGCTAGACCTTTCTCCTGAAAGGTTATAGTTAATCCAAAATCTACCAGTGTTCATTCATAGCTTAAATTATTTCTTATAATATAAAGTACCATGTTTTTTTCTTGGCTCAATTTTATCTGACATCAGATTATTCAACTACTTAAATTTTGTTGGGCCCTTGTGGAGTTCCTCAAAATATTCCCCACTCCCGACTAGCCTAAATAATTCTCCATCACCAACACATTTTGCAACCTCATTATTCAGAAGCATTTCCAGATTGATTGGTGTTAACACATACAATAAACTTGGTTCCAATACCGTTCCCTAGTGCACCTTTCTATTAACTTCCTTTCAGACTAACAACTCATTTATTCCAACCTTTTATTTTCGTTGTTATCTAGGATTTTTTAGCATCAAGGATTTACAGACAAAATTTTACCTCTCACCTCTTGGGTCCTACAGAAGGCTGAAATGGATTCTAAGTGTTTTCTGGTTAGGGGCTTGATCAAAAGCCTTTTGAATGTCTAAATATTTAATGCCCACTACTTCTCTACACTTCAGTATTTTGTTAACTCTTTCAAAAAATATCAAATAGATTAGAGAGGCATGGTTTATCCAGTCTGAAGCTCACATACTATCCACCTGGGTGTTTTATAGCGCTCAGTAATGATTTTATCAGCTATTTTTTTTTCCATCCTGCAGGTAACACTCATTGGTAAGTAATCCCCCAGGTAACTCCGAGCTCATTATTTAAAGATGGGCATTCCTGCCTGTTTGCCCAGACAAACAGGCACCTAATGGAAATTCAGGCCAAATAACATAAAACTTGTTTCCTCTCTGACATATCCAACCACTATCCTAAAACACCTTGGGGCATGTCAGAGCAAAAGAAAGTCTTAGTTCAACTATTAAATATACACCATGTACTTTGCCTGCCCTAAAAGGAACATTGAGCTAGGTTTAGTTTAGATATAAGGAAAAATTTCCTGACAGGTCCCTTTAGCTCCCAAATGAGTATGGAGGGAGGCTATGAATTCTCTTTTTCCCAGAAATCTCTTAGAGTAACTCTTCATTCTTCAGACATGGCTTCCTAGCAGTCCTTCCGAAGAGGGAAGAATGTAATAACTGCTGGAAGCCACCTTTCCGTTCTATTTTATAATTTTTTTGAACTCAATAGATCTTAGAGGGGAAAAAAGGAGAGCAAATTTGCAGAATATCTTACAGACTAAATTGAATGATAGCAGCTGTCAGAAAGTACAAACAAGTTAAAAACTGTATTTAAATTAAAACTGAAGTACCCTCAAGGTGACCCAACTAAATTTGCTGAAAGGATGAGAGGAATTGACAAAACTAATCAACAAAGGTAATCACCTGAATATACACTAAGTGCTCCAGGTGCAGAATTGCAAAAGGACCCTCCACCCAGACAAGGGGGGCTCACATGGATAGCAATCAGCGAAACAGACAAACACCTGAAAGAGGAGTGGACACAGAGTAGGAGGAAGACAGGACAAGTGGCAGAAGATTGCTCTTTCTCTTTCCTTTTTTGACTTCTAGTGGTTCAATTTTATCATAGGAATGATAATTTTATGTTGATAATAGTTGACAATCAGTGCATAAGGAGTGGCTGTATCAGTGCATTGTGTTCAGGTGGGGAGATGGACGCAGGAACAGAGGCTGAAGGGTGATCTTTCTAGAATATAAATAGAACCTATTTTCTATTATGAAAATAATTTGTTGGCTTCCTATTGATCTGTGAAAAAAGAATAAAATATTAACAGGGTGATTATGTATTTTGTCCAGGCTTAGCTTCACAATTTGTAGGGCCCCTTGTTCAAAAAGCAGGGAGAAAAGCACCCTTAATATCAAACTTTGCTTTTCTTCCACTTTCTTTCTCCTTACCTGTCAGTGTGGTTTTTTTTATTTGCCATTTACTATAGGGTTTTTCTTAGGCATGGAGACATCTTCCCTCTCGGGCATCTCCCATTCTCATAGTCCTGACTCCCAAACCTGCAGCTGCCAGGCCACACCTAAGTGTTTGCCAACTCTGTGCTGGTACTGGATTGGGGTTGAACGAGAGGCTCAGGAGTTACACTGTGCCATGTCCCAACCAAAGAGGCCACTGGGCACTTAACAGACCCAAGTCCTCCCCTCTACTGGGGCAGAGGATGGCAGTAGTTGCCTGGCAATGGCAGGGAGCCAGAGGCCAGGTAGGACCTGCAGCATCAGAGGGTGGAGAACCTGCAAGAGGTATCTGGGAAGATGAGACCGTGGAGAACCCAAGTCTCCAAGCTTCTCTTTTCCACACACATTCCATTGCCTATTGTCCCACCAATCTCACTTCCAAAACATAATTTAAAGAAAATTTTAGGAATTTCAAGACAGTGACACAGGGCATTAAACCCCAAGCTCAGAGCCCATGTGAGGGTGGAAGCCTGCATGACTGTCCGAGTTATCTGCCCATGAAGCCAACCCTGACTTTTTCATCCAAACCTCAACACATTTGAAAATGGAAGGGTACACTAACCAGACAGGATTCTGAGATGACAGGAGTAAGCAGGCAGAGTTCCATGCATACCAGGACAGTTTAGCTTCCCCAGAGAATTCCACTGTATGATCATATAATTATTTTTCTAACAATTATTTGGCTTAATGACATTTATTTAGACTGATTATAACATTTCACTGTTGCAGACAATATTTCAATAAATATCTTTGGAGAAGTCTGATTATTTGTTGTAATTTGTCTAGTAGGGTGATTTTCAAATTGAGGGACACAATTAGGATCAATTGAGTAATGAAATCAATTAGTGGCATGGGACCAGAGTGGAGTAGATTGGGTTGAAGTAGAGTGACATTGAACAGAATGGTATAGAATGGAATAGGATCAAACAGAATAGAATAGAATAGAATAGAATAGAATAGAATAGAATAGAATAGAATAGAAATAGAATGATTCTATCAAATGAAATGCAGATTATTTTATTCTGAACTTTTACTTCAGTTATGTGTATGAATATGCATGTATATATTCTGTTTTGCAATGTGAAACAGTTTTTTTGTTAGCTTGTTTTGTTTTGTTCTGCTATGGAGTGCTGCAAAAAAAAAGTTTGAAAGCACCTTTTCTAGAGTTTATAAGTCAAAGTGGAATTGCCAGGTCATAGGATATATTTGACTTTTGTGGATATTGACAATTTCTCTCAAAGGCAGTTGCTCCAATTTTCCCTCTTCGCATTATGTAAAATGTTCTGATTCTCCACCTGCACTCCAGCAACTAGCGCTATAGTCAGATATTTTTGGCCAATCTGATGGATAGGAAATTTCATCTCGTTTAAATGTACATGTTTCTGATGAATGAACAACTTTACACTTGGTTATCGGTCACACAGTTGTCTCCTTTAAAATTTGTCTGGTAATATTCCTTGCCAATTCCAATTTTTCTCTTGAGTTGCCTGTGAATTATTTTCAAATTTGTACATCCAATAAATATACTTACATATGTTTGTATATACATATTTTTCAAAAGAGCATTTATAAAAATTGTTCATGTTTGTAAATGGTCCTTTGGAAAAAATAGATATATTATCTAAATTGAGGTACTGGAATACATACGTAGCCATCAAGCGAGAATTGTTCACATATCTCTTAATATTTTATCTAAGTGATGTCTCAGTTATGAAATAGCTGTGTTAAAAATGCACCATTGTGACTATGAAGTTTAAAGTTTTTCCTTAAATAATTCTGTCAAATGGAGTTTCATTTATTTTTAATTTATATGTTTGGACACACACAGTGTTAACATTTTTATAACTTTCTGTGATTTTCCCCATTATATTGTTGTGTTAATAATGAACTTTACTTAATAATAGTTTATAATTTAATGCTTACTTAGTTTCATACATGTAACTATACCACCTTTCATTTGGTTATACTTTTGTGCAACCCTTGACTGTCAATATTCCTGTGTTCTTACACTTTATGTGTTTCTTGTAAATTGCATCTAGTTTGATTATAGGTTTTTGTCCATCTAATCATATAATTCCTATTTTTAGATAAGTAGATATCATCTATATTATTGTGATTCTTAAAATATTTGGAAATATTACTGCCATCTTCATTTTGAATTTTCTATTTCTCATTCTTATCACTTATTTTCCCTCCTCTATTGCCTTCTAGTAGACAAATCAAATTCCCTTAATCACCTCCCTCTATTCTTCCATTTGGTTTCAAAGTTTTAGATTTATTATTTAATGAATACCTTTACATTTTACCACCTTTACTTAGCTTGAT
This sequence comes from Pongo pygmaeus, assembly GCF_028885625.2. Taxonomy (NCBI): domain Eukaryota; kingdom Metazoa; phylum Chordata; class Mammalia; order Primates; family Hominidae; genus Pongo; species Pongo pygmaeus. The sequence goes on along the minus strand of NC_072373.2, from coordinate 147,115,838 downwards.
GAAAACTAAGTTAATAAATATTTATATTCTTCTAATCAGTACAAAAAGCTCTCCTTCTTAAATTAGGCAAATTTCTTCTACCTTCTTTTATACCTGTCTCAAACTATTAATGATGATTATTAATTTAGAGTGTTTATTTAGATTTCCCAATATGTATACCCTCCTTTTTTTTGTTTGCCATTGTTTCTTTTATTCCATTCATGTCTTCTTGGGTAGTTCTTTCAGTAAGCATCTGTCAGGGATAGAAAACCTTAGCCTTTGTTTTCTTGCAAATATCTTTATTTTATTCTCAAATTTGAGTGATTGCTTTATAAAATTCTATGGTGACAGTTAATTTACTACAGCTGTCTTTTGACATTTATTATTGCTGATGAGAAGTCTGCTGTCAGTCGGCTGACACTTATTCTTTTGCAGATAAACTATTTTTCTTCTCTAGTAATTTTTAATGTAGTCTCTATGTTCATGAGTTGCTGATGTTTTAGCATGATGTATCTGAGTTTATATTTCTTATTCCTTTTTCTTTTGATTCAATGTGCTTCTAAAATGTGAAGACTCATATCATTTTCAATGCTAAAAAATTCTTATTTTTTGTTTGAATAGATTTTACCTCCATTTACTTTATTTTCCTCTTCTGGGACCTTTAAAAATATGTATAGTGGCTTTTCACCCAATGATCTATATATATTATTTTTACATTCCTTTACTTTTCATTGCTGCCTTCTAGATAATTTCTTCATATTTATAGTTTTCGGTTCATTAGTTGTATATTCAAAGGTATATATAATCCTGTTCAGTTGCTTTTTAATTTCTATTACTATATTTTTTATTTTCAGAAGATCTGATTATTTTATCTAATACCTTGTCATTTTTCATATAGTACATTTTTTCTTCATGATTTTATTTTCTTTAAAAATATCTTTAATCATGTTAAACATACCTATTTTGCTGTCATTCAAATTATTCTTTTTTCCTTAGGGACAGTTATTTCTATTTATTTGAGTTTTAATTCTTGTTTTTGTTATTTATTCTAGCTAGCGGCTTATCCAGGTTTTGTGGGTCCTGACATTTGCGTAATTTTTAGGGCCTTAACCACTCCCACTTTCATTTATCTCTTTGTCTTCTAGAAATTTTGCTTTCTTCCTTTTGAGTTTGATAATAGAGTGAAAATCACTTTTTGTTAATGATCAAGCATTTATATCTTCTGTGGTTAAAGGGGTCTGTTCGAGTCAATTTGCTTCACTCTATTGCTGGAGCACTTTAACTCTTTTTGTACCCTAACACTGTTTTCCATCTTTTAACTCACTTTGCTACAGCCATGCTGACCTTCCATTTCTTTAATTCATCCTACTGCCTCCTGGCCCCTGATCCTGAACATTACCCTTGCAGGGAATACTTCTTTAATGTCTAATCTTTTTATTAATCTGAGTTCAAGTGTCAATTCCTCAAGGAAGTTACAGATTCACACCAGGTCCCTTGCTCACACATTCCTATTTTCTCATACACATTTCTTGCCACAGCACTTGTCATTTACAATGATACATTTCAATGATTTATTAATATCTGTCATTCCTGCTGAAATATGTATTATGGTGTAGAGTGCAGAATGGGATTTCTCCTTTGATGAGAGGTTAAGGGAGGGGGAATGGTGACTAAAACTCATGGCTGAGGACAAAAGCACACAATATGCTAAGCTGGAGGCTCTACCAGCATAGATTCAGCACAGCAAATCAGAATATTTGGCTGTCACATGCATTGTAGTATTAAAAGTCTACTATACTTAGTCTACTATACTTTTGCTTGTAATCTGTATGACTTTGCTAAGATAACCAACATTTTTCACCATTAAATAATTTCAGTATTTAGCCTTGACTATGTTTTACATGCATTATCTCTTTGATTTTCATAAGCAATCTTAAAGGACAGGGAGTAAATTCTGTTGGTTGTTACTAAAAACTTTGACTAGCACAGTCTGTAAAATCTGAACTTGTAGATGGTGAAATTACTGTATTTCAAGTATATACACCTTAGTATTATTCATATAACCAGTTCAATGAATTTGATGAAAGGAAGAGAAATATGTAACATCCATTGTCAAAACCCAGAATAGCTAGCTAACACCTCTTTGCATTATAAAATGAAGCTTGGGATATTTTCTTTATAAAGAAAGTTCTGTATTTATTAGTTTGTTGAAAAATGCATTAACTCTTGGCAGAGGTTGGCTTGAGATGTTTTGTATGGTTGCATATTGAGATACAAATAGTTTTAGATTTCAGAAACTAGTAAAATTATAAGCAACACACTACAAATGAACATCTACTGTTAGCATGATTTCATAAAAGAAAAGGTCTTTTTAACATCAAAAAGGGAAAACATAATGGCATAATCTCAGAATTAAATGAGGCCATTTAATTTGAATACATTTATCTCCCAAAATATTACTTCATTTCCCTTCATTTTCTTATTTCACAAGAGCCTGGTGAACACTTCATTAAGAACTAGTATTTAGGAGCCACTAGTATAGAGAAGGAAGTTGAACCCCATGTGGCTCAGACAAAGAATTTTAAAGGTTAAATGTTAAGAGCCATTTCTACTGAAGATCAATCAGAAAAGATGAATCATTTCTGGTTTTATAATGGGATTTATTTGCACAGAGATTTTCGGGAATCCACTGTGCAAAGAGAGGTACAGCTGCATCTTTTTCGTGCATATCCCTATTGGCAGTAGAAGAGCACAGATACGTAGATACCAATTACCTTAGCCTATAATAGCAAATGATATGCCCTTCTTAATTTCTTCTTGGAATAGCTTGCTACAAGTGCCATGTTATTGCATTCTCCTAACACATCTCTGAATTCTAGATGTACAATGCTGAGTGCCACCCAGCGCTTTGTAATGCTTTCTTCACAGCTGGTTATTTTCAGCTTCATTCTTCACGTTTGTTTTAGCTCTCAGACATGTCAACATGTTCCCTTCAGCACTGCATATCATAATAGATCTCTCTGAAAGTGACAAAAAATTCTCATAAAAAATTTCTGTGCAAAATTATAACACCACACTTTAAAATAAATGCTGTCTTGACTGGTTACCATATTTCCAGAAATATTCTAAAATAGTTATCTTCACGCCCCAATTTCCTCATTTGGCTTCGAAGTACTTTGTTCTCTGACCTTGTGAAGAAAATGACGGCTTCACATATGCTTCATTCTTCTTTGGGGAAGAGACAGCATCGTTACTTTTTGAGCATCAAAGTGATACATGAATTGCCATTAGGGAGGGCAGCATATTCTCCCAGGACTCAAATCTTCCCTGATACCTTAGAAAGTGACATTCATTTCTACAGGTCATGAGAGTAGCTTTTACCTCATAACATATTATGGGGTCAGTGCATCTGAATACCACAAGACTAAGATGAAGAAAATGGAATGCAAAATGTTATCAGCGTCATTCATGTTCAACACAGTGAGTACAGATACAAAAGGGGAGTGGGTGGGAGCCACAGAAAGGGCAGTCCACAGGGACAGAAGGCCTATGGTGAAAAACTACTGCCTCTTTGGGACTAAATATCACTATGTGGTGTAGCATTTTGTGAGAAAAGCTAATTTGAGCAGCATTTTTTTATCCTGAAATTTTGCTATGGTTTTTTTTTTTTTTTTGTCTTATTCTTTCTTTCTTTCCAAGAATACATTTTGGTCAGTTTTTTGAAAATAATCTAAGTTTGCAAGGAATGTAATGTTATTTCATTGAAAGAAAGTATCTCTATTCCCAAATGTCTATGTTCATATGCTGCACTGTATTTACTAGGGAAGAGATTTGTATCATAATTGAAATAGACTCATAATAATTTCCTGGAGATGATAACTGCGTGGTCACAGATTTTAGGACCCTGCTATATATGTGTATATATAGCTATATATATTTTAGGACCCTGCTATATATGTGTATGTGTGCATATGTCTGTGTGTGCCTATACACATATGTATGTATATTACATGCATACACATAGATTAACATTTTAAAAGTACACACATACATATATACATATGCATATAAAGTATATGTACTTTTAAAATGTTAATCTATGTGTATGCATGTAATATATATACATATATACACACACATATATATATACATATACACACATACACACACATATACAGGCATACTTCAGAGATATTGTGGATTTGGTTCCAGACTACTACAATAAAGTAAGTCACACAAATTCTTTGGTTTCCCAGGGCATATAAAAGTTGTGTGTATGAATAATAGCATTATGTGAAAAAATCCCAATGTTCATAACTTAATTTAAAAATACTTTATTACTAAAAAAAAAAAAGCTAATGCTCTTCTGAGCCTTCAGAGTCTTAATCTTTTTGTTGCTAGAAGGTCAGGTCTTGCTTCAATGTTGATGGCTGCTGCTGAATGATCAGGGTGGTGGTTACTGAAGGTTGAGTTAGTTGTGGTTATTTCTTAAAAGAAAACAGGAAAGTTTGCTGCATCCATTGACTCTTCCTTTTACCAACCATTTCTCTGTAGCATGTGATGCTGTTTGATAGCATCTTACCCACAGCAGAACCTCTTTCAAAACTAGAGTCGAACCTTTCAAATTCTGATGCTGTCTTATCAACGATGTTTAGAAAATATTATATTTTTGTGTGTGCTGTCATTTCAACAATGTTCACAGCATCTTCATGAGGAGTGGATTACATCTCAAGAAACCTCTTTCTTGGCCTATCCATAAGAAGCAACTCCTCATTTGTTCAAGTTTTATCCTGAGATTCAATTATGTACTCAGGTTCCACTTCTGATTCTAGTTTTCTTGCTCTGCCCACTACATCTATAGGAACTTCCTCCACTGAAACCTTGAACCCCTCAAAGTCTTCCATGAGAGTTGGAATTAACCTCTTTTAAATTCCTGTTAGTGTTGATATTTTGATCTGTTCCCATGAATCACAGATGTTCTTAAGGACATCTAGAATGGTGCATCCTTTCCAGAAGATTTTCAGTGTACTTTGCTCAGATCCATCATAAATGCCACCATGGCAGTTGTAGCCTTATGAAGTGTTTTTCTTAAATAATAAGACTTGAAAGTAAAAATTACTCCTTTATCTGTGTGCTGCAGAATGGATGATTTGTTTGCAGGCATGAAAACAACATTAATATTCTTGTATATTTCCATCAGAGCTCTTGGGTTACCAGCTTCATTGTCAATGAGCAGTAATATTTAGAAAGGAATCTTTTTTTCGAAGCAGTAGGTCTCAACAGTGGGCTTAAAATATTCAGTAAACCATAGTATAAACAGGTATGCTTTCATCAGGCTTTGTTATTTCATTTATAGGGCACAGGCAGAGTAGGTTTAGCATAATTCTTGAGGGCCCAAGAACTTTCAGACTGGTAAATGAGCATTGGTTTCAACTTCAAGTGACCAGCTGCATTAGCCCCTAATGAGAGTTAGCCTGTTCTTTGAAGCTTTGAAGCCAGGTATTGACTTCTCTGTAGCTATGAAAGTCTTAGATGGCATCTTCTTTCAGTAGAAGGCTGTTAACACATGTTGTGTAGTGTAGCCACCTTCATCAATTATCTTAGCTAGATCTTCTGGATGACTTGCTTCAGCTTCTTCATTAGCACTTGCTTCTCCCCTTGCACTTTTATGTTATGGAGATGGTTGCTTTATTTCCTTGAACCTCATAAGCCAACCTCTGGTGGCTTTAAACTTTGCTGCTGCTGTTTCCTCACCTCCCTCAGCCTTCACAGAATTGAAAAGAGTTAGAACTTTCCTCTGAATTAGGCTTTGGCTTGGGGGAATGTTGGGGCTGGTTTGATTATCTTTCCAAACCACTCGAACTTTCTTCTTTTCAGCAATAAGGCTGTTATGCTTTCTGGTCATTTGTGTGTTCACTGGAGTAGAATTTTCATTTTCCTCAAAAGCTTTTCCTTTGCATTCACACCACAGTTAGCTGATGTAAGAGGCCTAGCTTTTGGCCCATCTTATCTGTCTACAGACCTTCCTCACTAAGCTTCATCATGTCTAGCTTTTGATTTAAAATAAGAGATGTGCAACTCTTCCTTTCACTTCAACACTCAGAAGTCTTTGTAGAAGTATTAGTTGGCCTAATTTCAATACAGATGTGTCCCAAGGAATAGGGAGACCTGGGGAGAGGGAGAGAAATGAGGGATCGGCTGGTCAGTGAAGCAGTCAGAACACTTAACAATGTTTAAATGAGCATAGCTTGTAGCACCCCAAAACAATTACAATGACAACATCAAAGATCACTGATTACAGATCACCATAATGGATATAGTAATAATGAAACAGTTTGAAATATTGTGAGAATTGCCAAAATGGGACTTGCTGTCAGAAAAATGGCATCAATAGATTTGCTTGATGCAGGGTTGCTGCAAACCTCCAATTTGTAAAAAGTGCAGTATCTGAAGTGCAATAAGGCAAAGCACAATTAAATGAGGTATCCTTGCGTGTGTATATATTTATATATACATTTACATTGAAAGATGTATATATATAATGTCCTTATAAGCTTGAACATTTTTCATAAAGTGTGTAATAACCCTTGCCTTCATGTCTAAGTAAAATGTTTCCAACAGTCATCTGGTAACTTCTTTATTCCCAAAGAGTATATGGCCCTATTTGGATTATTTTCCAATTTTTTATGTTTATGAAACCAGTTTTCTATGGGTATTTGGAGATAAATTCTAAAATGAAAATATTATTTGTCTTTTTCTGATCTCAATAAATAGCACTTGTTTTTATGTGGATATTTTATACATAAAGATATGCTAATATTTATATCTAAAATTGAGACATCAATTTTGGAGAAAAAGTGGTTATTCATGACAGTGTTGGGACTGCCCAGTCTAGGATCTTGATATTGTTTGTATACTCCAAACATGAAAATCTATTTCATGTTAATGCTTATTAATCTGAAGGTGAGTTAAGCATGAAGGTCACCTAAATTTGTATTGGCAAATGACTTTCCTGACGGCTCACTGAAGAAATTATTTAAAAAATATTATTTCAGATTATCTCTTTTTAATTTTTTTTGGAAACAGAGTCTTGATCTGTCACCCAGGCCAGACTGCAGTGGCACAATCTCAGATCGCTGCAACCTTTGCCTCCCAGGTTCGAGCAATTCACCTGCCTAGGCCTCCCAAGTACCAGAGTAGCTGGGACTATAGGCACATGCCGACACCTGGTTAATTTCTTTTTTTTTTCCAGTAGAGATGGGCTGGTATGTATGTTGGCCAGGCTGGTCTCAAGTTCCTCGCCTCGAGAGATCTGCCCGCCTTGGCCTCAGATTATCTCTTAAAACTGAATGTCAGAGGGTTGATAATCTTAAATAAGGAGCAGGAGATGCTTAACTTTTGACTTTAATTAAGGTCACTCGAACTGATTTCTGTTTTCAGAAAATATATATGTTGGGTTCTTCTCTCAAAAAATGTCTTGTCTAGTAGAGAGATGGCAAAATCAACAGGCATTTATAACGCAGAGTAGTAGAGGTAAGCTTCTCAAATTAAGGGGCATTTAGTTCCCTGGTGGATGTAGGAAAGGATATCCAAGATCCTATCTGTATCTATGAAGACTAGGAATTAACCAGGAGAAAGCAGGGCTGCCTATGTTCATTAGAGAACTGTAAGGACAACAGGACAACGATGCTGCACAGTAAATATTAATATTCCCATTTTCTAAGGAGGAAACTGAAGCTTGAAAAATATATACACCTACCATAAGGTAGAGGCAGAATTTGAGCCCAGGTCCCAGTTACTCCAAAACTCATACTATTACCTCTTCTTTATATTGACCGTTATATACCAAACTTTCTATTTAAAAAGACAATATTTAATGCTGTGATTTAGTATGCTGAACTATATACCTGTATGCAGTTCTTGAATATTCTGTGCTGCACCATTACTGTTCTCTACAGCTATTATAGATACATATGTATGCTATACAAGTTGTAAAAGAAATAATACAGAAATAAATTTACAAGGTACATGCTGTACTTTGATGATGCCAATTTGTTTTCTTTCCCAAATGTTGCTAATGTCACTGTCATCGCTACTGCCAGAGGCATTTCTGTATAACCTGTCAGCTGTTATGCTCAGTTAGAAAAGGAAACCTATCAGTACAACAGGACAGGAATTTCCTCCCACCCCTCTTCCCAGGATGAGCTTCATTTCAAAAGGCTGTTTGTTTTGTCCTAATTGTAATTGAATGCATCTTGGTCATCCATCAGTGTCTGCATTTCACAATCTGAGGTTGATATCTCATATTCATCTTAAGCATAGTAATGGCACCAAATGACACACATAATAACTCTGCTTAAAACTAAGTTGGTTCACTCAAGGAGGGGCTTGAAGCTAAAGAAATCACCTGTCTGGCCTTAGTCTTGCAAGTACTTCTACAAATGCAGGGCTCTTACTTTCTGGCTCTCATGGAAATTCAGTGAAGAAAATAAACAACATACATTGGAAACATACGGTACTCGGGAGATACATTGGCTAAGGCTGGCTGAGTGGTTCAAGCCCTGCAAAGCCAGTGGCAGCAAGAGAGAGAGAAGGTTCTCCTCCTCTGGGATTCATTGATCCCTGACTTAGAAGTTCTGGGTGTCCAAACAAAACCTCCAAGTGCATTCAAAATCAATTCTGTGTCACCTTAAAAAATAAGAAAAAGATAAAGAGAAGAGAGGAGATAGCATTTATGGATGGCACCATATACACCCGGATCTGTATTGGGAATTTTATATCATAAATTGTCTTATTGAATCCTCATAACTCTATTAGGAAAGTATGATTTGCGTCACTTTCTCTATCAGAAGTTCAATAGTTGGCCAAGGTCACATGTCATGGCAGACCTACGATTCCCATTTGTGGTACCTCGTTCAACCTTCTTTTTGCTATATATGGTAGGCAGGTAATATGCAGTGGAAGGCAAAACTTGTCCTCATGAAATCTCTCTGTCACCTCCATTTCCATTCTACCTATTCCTCTAAAGTAACCTTTTCCTGCCACTTGCTCATTTCAACCTCTACTAATCTGACCTAGACCGTGGTTCCTGTTTCTAGGCCTGTTTAATTCAAAAACTTCAATCACTGATCACTGAAGTTGGGACTTACATCAGGATTTAATGTTTTCCAGATGCTCAGTAGATAAGACAGTGTTCAGCTATCAGTTCTTAGACTGGTAACAGGTACAATAGAGCGGCCACTCCAACCAAACGCCCATCCTTATTCTTGACTGGGACTTTCTGTCCTGAGCCTGCTGTGTTACCACAGTGGAATGGGCTAGTTGATGGGGAATCTCTCGGGGGACTGTCTCTTGCCCTCTGAGGCTGAGCTCAGAACCAGCTCCTTTGCTAAACCTGCCCACACCCTGGTGTTCCTTTTAATTGTTTTGGGACTAAAGTTACCATCCAAGCAGGATACAGCCCTAAATCTCAGGTCTCTCTACTCTAATTGAAAATCAGCAAACAAGAGTAGAAGGAAACGTAGAGAGTAATTTGCATTTCTGGATATGTAAAAATGGAAAAACTTTCTGTGTTTCTGAAAAGGGTATATGGAAAAAGTCACAGGCAAAAATGGGATGTGTTGGTTTTACTTTTACTTTTGTTGCTATTACAGTTCAAAGAAGTCCTAGTTTCAACTGATCCTAATCTCCTTGTCTCTTTTTTTTCTGTCTTAGGGCTTCTAAGAGAAGAAATGCAATTACAAAATGCACTTTTTAAAATGCTAGTTTCAGTGCAGGCTGTCTGGGCTGTCCCTTCCAGCCTACAGGCCTGCCAAGATGATGCACTTATTTATTTACACTGCTGTAATCTTAGCCTCCTCTGTTTTCTTGTCTGTCTGAAATTTAGCAATCTCTTTTTCACTATTTATTTTTAAAATGGCTGTCTTCTTTCTTGTGAATTTTAACAAGTTATTTCACCATTTAAAAGCTTGTAATCCCAGCACTTTTGGAGGCCGAGGCAGGCAGACCACGAGGTCAGGAGATCGAGACCATCCTGGCTAACACGGTGAAACCCAGTCTCTACTAAAAATACAAAAAAATTAGCTGGGCGTGGCAGCATGTGCCTGTGGTCCCAGCTGCTGGGGAGGCTGAGACAGCAGAATGGCATGAACCCGGGAGGCGGAGTTTGCAGTAAGCCAAGATGGCGCCACTGCACTCCAGCCTGGGTGACAGAGCAAGACTCTGTCTCAAAAAAAAAAAAAAAGCCTGTCTTACTATATCCCCACCCTCAGAGCAATGCTCCACTGTATGAGTTTTGCCCTACACAGCTGTGGGTCTGAGCAGAAGGGCCCTTAAGTACTGAAAATGCTAGGACTATGACCAGGAAATCTTAACTAACCCTGAAAGTCGTTGGCTAAATGTAATCATTGGCACTGTTCTATTGTGGCTCAGTACATAATTAGTTCTCATCTGTGGTTGTATTCTTATCAGAGAGTTAAGGAGGGACCTGTTATCACCAATCATTATGTTAATAGAGATAATTTATGTGCAGCTCAAATATCAGTGCTTGGCTCCCTAAGGTAAGCACTCTCAATAGCCTATATTAGTTTAGTCCATAAGATTTATTTTTTCTAACCACATTTCTTTTCCATGTGGTATGTGGTGAAAAACAGAGAAACAATAAAACCCAAGAAGTCTTATTATTATGTCTTAAAATGCCCAAAGAGCTCAAGAATGGTATCTTGGGAAAATTACTATGTGTGTGGAATTTTTCCAGGTGATAAGGACCCAGAAATGAAAAGACACAGCCCACAGTTACGTGAGAAAGATAGACTTGAAAAGATATTATCATAATATTCTGTACTGATGCCACATTAGCTTATCTCAAAGTATAATTATTATACAAAGGATTGAGAAGTCAGGTAACACTTCAAGGACTATATCTTGTGTGATAAAACACGGTATATGTGAATTGGGGCTAAAATACGGGAATATACTACATAGGAAAATCAGCAGAGAAGATTCTGGAGTGGATTCTCTGGAGAGAAAAGGAAAATAAACAGGGTATTAGAAGCAATCAAAACACAAGGCAACTTCCTTCTACACTAAGGAATAGATAAGTGTTTAGAACAAGGTAGATAGTAGTTTAAGTAGACACATACTACTTACTACTTGAGTAAACTGTGGCTTCCTAGAAGTCAGAAGAGAGAGAAACTATATGCCTGCTCAGACTGATGCGGTTTTCTGCTTGGCTTCAGATATGTACTATCTTGAACAATAGGCTTTGTGAAAAATGTTGAATATCAGGAGTTTAGAACATAGAGGATTCGAGCAATGTTAAACGGGTTGTCTATAGTATCTGGTTTGAGTCTGGAGATGAGGATGATTGATGTGGACAAAGTAGAAAGTTGGGTTCTGGTTAAAGTGTAAAGCTAAGTGTGAGGGCCAGGGGAGAGTCAAAAGGAAAGGAAAGTGGGAAAGGCAGGAAAAGAGAACCGCCTCCTATATGCAATGCACTGTAAAGTGTTTTCTGTGCCAGGATTCTAGGAGAGTGTATTAGTTAGACAGTAGGCATGCCAATTCAGAGGTCTTGAAAGTAAAGTAGTGTCATATGGAAAGAAGCCCAAGAGAGGAAAATGCTTGGTGTTGCATGTGTCTTCTACTTAGAATCCCCTTGCCAAGAATTACTGATGAGTAATATCACTCTTTCTGAGTCTGAATTTGGCCTCGAGATCCTTCTTAACCCAACAATAGTCAGTCATTAACAATTCATTGATATTGACATGAAAGATAAAATCTCATTGCTCCCTTTGACTTAGGTAACAATTCATTGAAATTGGAATGTAAGATGAAACCCCTTTGCAGTCTCTGACTTAAGGTGCTGTCTATGCAGGTAGGAACTCTTAATTTTCATTTCCTATTCCATTTCCTTTTGCAGTCATTTTTGTGACAAAAGATTATTCTGCGAACTCTGTTTTCTACTGATGCCAAAGTTTTCACCTCTAAAACTAACCAATATTGTAATGTGGGGGCTTGTGGGTACCCACTCATTTTAGGCAGGAATGCTCAAGGAGTTTATGCAACTTGTTTCCCTAAGTGGATAGTGAGCTTCACAAGGAAATTCCTACTTATTTTGCATTCTCCTCAGTGCTTTGCCCCATTTGGAGTACACAGCAGGCACATAATAAATACTTGTTGACCTAGTTGAATTTCAAACCTTTCATATAAGCCATTACGATTTAGCTAAAGAATGTTATAGCCTGTAGAAGGGCTAATTAGAGCCAATAATTTGACTGACCTGTGCTAGCTCTGAAGCACTTAGTGATAATAATACTGTTTTTGCAAGATGGATATTTTACTGTTGAGCTTGTCTGGTTTGAGAAGCTCACTGTTTTATGGTCTGTATGTGGTGATCATTTGGATGTAATGATCAAATGGGGGTTGCCCAAATTGATCGTTATAATAGGATTCCACTGTAATTACATTTCCATAAATGATACTCAAATTCACTAGGGAAATCAACAACCCCTTGGTGTGCCTACTTCCAGCTCTGATTACAAATTCAGGTTCTATAGCATTTTCTAAACAAAAGGTAATTAAAATTTTACAACCCATAGTTCAGCCAAAATAAAAAGGCAGCTTTTTGTTCTAGATTCAAAAGTACTGCTCTTTGTAGAAAACAGCAGAAGACATTTCAATTTAGAAGAATAGGCAGATGTTTGGATCTTATACAAATTAATGCATACATATTCCTGAGACATAGGCAGTAAGTAGGTTGGAGTCGGGATCATGGGTTCAAATCCCAGCTCCATTAATTCTATATCTACATCATCTTGGATGTCATTGAATCTTCTGAGCCTCAATTTCCTCATCTTTAACACAGGAATAATATGGTTTCCACTTCATTAGGTTTTTGAGATAATTAAATGACCTTATTGCTTGTAAAGTGCTAGGACAACCCTGGCTGGACATGTTAGTAAGTGCTCAATATGCATTAGTTTTTATTGTTGTCATTTAGTTAGATTTTGCTGGTTTTTTGGTTTTGGTTTTTACAAATTCAGCCATCATCTTTCCCTGGTGCCACTGTAGGAAACATTGTATTTTGTTTTTCTGCCTTAGAGTGAACTGAATGTTTCCAGTCCCATGTATACCGATACCTAGTATCCTTAGTTTATTAATTCTTCTGTTCTAGAATTCACTGGCTTAGCCTCCATATCTCAGCCATATTTTATCATATTCATTTACAGACAGTGGATTTGTCTACATTACCAGATTAACTAGAATATTCCATCAATTTCAGAGTCTTGTCATCCTAAAGCACATATCACCATAAGAATGTAAAAGGTCATGGGATGATTCTAATGCACATTTCTATAGCACATTCTACAAAGGATGGTGGAGAGGGAAGGTTTCACTTCAATTTAAATACCATTATGCCATCAAAATAACATTTAAGATAATATGCCAGCTTTTGAACCTCTTCCAAATGCAAGGAATGTAAAGCATTGCATTTCACTAGAGAAATTTATCTATTCAGCAGAATTTCAGCCAAGAAAAATCATTTTCTAAATAGAAACAAACTAAGCTTTTGAATCCACATAGTCTGACTCCAGAACCACCATGTTGTATTCCTTCCTTCCATAGTATGTTGGTATGCCAATGTAATGAATAAACAGAGAAAAATTAATAACAGAAAAAGAGTAACAAATATGGGGAGGTATTAGAATTTATAGCACAAATAGAAATTTTGACCACGGAAATCGGGACAAAAGTTTAAAAGATGGGTGCAGCAGACTAATCTGCACAAAGGTTTTGTCCTAAAAAGATGAAGAAATTCTCTCTGATAGTTTTTGTGCTCAGAAAAGTATGGTGAGTTGCCCTTAGTGAGAAGGAAGAGGGACGGGATGTGATAGGTTTGAAGAATGACAACATAGTACATGTATTAGTCATGTTGGCTGTCATAATAAAATACTCTTTTGCTTAAATAACTGAGATTTACTGTCTCACAGCCCTGGAGACTGGAAGTCTGGGATCAGAATGCCAGCATGGTTAGGTTCTGGTGAAGGCTATCTTCCTGAATTACATGTGGCCCTCTTCCTGTGTCCTTACGTGGCAGAGAGAGAGGGTGTGAGAGAGCAAGCTGGTCTTTCCTCCTCTTGTTATAAATGCACTAATCACATCATAAGGGGGATCTATTATCATGATTTCATCTTAACATCCATACCCAATTATCACTTAAAGCCCTTATCTCCAAATACCATCACATTGAGGGTTAGTACTTCAACACATGAATATTCGAGGGATACAATTAAGCAGTAGGAATTAGCAGCCGGACAATCAAATTGAGTAAGTAAGCACCAATGCAGAAAAAGTTTACAAATAAATGGAAAATATGAGCAAAATAATATGAGTTATGGAAGAGAGACCTGGGATACCTAATGTATGAATAACATAATTAGTAGGGGACAAAACAGAACAGATGAGAAATAATGTACAATGAAATAATGGAATACCAGTTCACCAAACTGAAGACAAAACTTAAAGTTTCAAAAAAGGCCATTGAGTTCCAAACATAATTAATAAGACACACATACATATTGTGGTAAAGCTTTGTAAACTAAAAAGTTACAGGAAAAAAGAGTACAATGTCTTCTAACTTCTAGAAGCCCAGTGCAAGTAGAAAGATAATGGAATATCAGTATTAATATCAATGATATCAATATGAATATCAATATAACAATAACAATTAACATATAATTGTGAGTCCAACAAAACTATCTCTCCTTAAGTAATGAAGATAAATAAGAATATATTCAGAGAAACATAAAATGAGTGCTTAGAAACAACAGATGTTTTTCAGAGACTATTTCTTTTCTTTCTTTTTTTTCCCCCAGGCTGGAGTGCAGTGGCGCAATCTCAGCCCACTGCAACCTTCACCTCCCGGGTTCAAGTGATTCTCATGACTAAGTCTCCCGAGTAGCTGGGATTACAGGTGCATGCCACCACACCCAGCTAATTTTTGTATTTTTTGTAGAGATAGGGTTTCACCATGTTGGCCAGGCTGGTCTCGAGCTCCTGTCCACAAATGATCTGCCAGCCTCAGCTTCCCGAAGTGCTGGGATTAAAGGCATGAGTCACCATGCCTGGCCATCAGAGAATATTTCTAAAGGAAAGGAAAAAATGAAACCAGAAGAGAAGTGTGGCAGAGATGTGCTGTGTTCACCCTCCAACCTCCATTTTCCCTGGGAGGTTACTGCAGCCAGATGGAGACCATACTACCTGTTCTGACTAATGAGTCATGGGAAGAAGGGGCTTATGGGACTGGGGGCACATATAATCATAGTGTGTCCAGGATTGGTGGGTTCTTGGTCTCACTGACTTCAAGAATGAAGCCACGGCCCCTTGTGGTGAGTGTTACAGTTTTTAAAGATGGTGTGTCCAGTGTTTGTTCCTTCAGATATTCAGACAGGTTCGGAGTTTCTTCCTTCTGGTGGGTTCATGGTCTCGCTGGCCTCAGGAGTGAGGCTGCAGACCTTTGTGGTGAGTGTTACAGCTCATAAAGGCAGTGTGGACCCAAAGAATGAGCAGCAGTAAGATTTATTGCAAAGAGTGAAAGAACAAAGCTTCCATAGCGTGCTAGGGGACCCGAGCAGGTTGCCGCTGATGGTTTGGGCAGCCTGCTTTTATTCCCTTATCTGACCCCACCCACATCCTACTGATTGGTCCATTTTACAGAGAGCTGATTGGCCCATTTTACAAAGAGCTGATTGGTCCGTTTTACAGAGAGCTGATTGGTCCACTTTGACAGGGTGCTGATTGTTGCATTTACAAACCTTGAGCTAGACACAGAGTGCTGATTGGTGCATTTACAAACCTTGAGCTAGACACAAAGTGCTGATTGGTGCATTTACACTAGGATAGTATGGTAGGGTCCTCATTGGCTTGGGTCCTTGACTGACTTTGAAGAGAAGCAGCCTCCTTTGACATGTGATATGAGTGACCCCTGAGATTTCAGGTTAATTTATTGCCTCAACCTAACTTGCTTATTCTGGCTAATATGGAAAGCCCATGATTAAGAAGCTAATGAGCAAGGATCTTAGTAAACATGTAGGGAAACCTAAACAAACAGATTTGTAATTCTGTATTAAAAGTGTCTAATTTGTAGGGTTACAAAAATCAGAACTGAGGTTGTATTGTAGGTAATCAACAAAACCCACTGCCTCTCCTTCCTGGCACCTAGCTAGACTACAATTCTCAGTTCTTCTTGTACTTATCTGTGGCCGTTTAAATAGGATGGTCTCCATAATGTTTCCCTCATAGCTACACAAAATGGAGATTACTTACAAACTGACCTTATGTAACATTTTTTAAATGAAGGATCTACAAGCTGGAAGCAGCCTAAATACTGAATTACTGCTTGAAGTACCTGCCAATATCTTCTCTAGACTTTCACATGGGTAGGAAATAAAATTTTATTATATTAATTCACTATTTTTTATGGTTTATCAAATAAGGACAACCAAGGAAGTTCTAATCTTTTTAAAGCTTATTTATAAAGTTGAGCAGATATTAGTCTATCAAGGAAATCTAATGAATTTCATAAGAAACAAGTGTCACACAAATCTCCAGCCAAAATGAAATTAAATTGGAAATCAATATAAAGATTGCCTAACAAAAATTCATGTGTTAGATTTAAAAAGTCAGACATAAACCATTTTGGGGTTATAGAATAAATATTATTAAAAATTTGAAACACTTAGGTCTGAAAGGTAAGGAAATGACAATGTGCCAAAACTTGTGCAATGTAACTAAAGAAGTAGCTAAAACAAAATTTACAGCTTTAAATGCTCATATTCAAACAAAAGAAATGCTGAAAATTAAGGAGCTGAAGATCTAAATTAAGTTAGAAAAGAAACAACATCTCCTTAAGCTGATAAGCAACTTCAGCAAAGTCTCAGAATACAAAATCAATGTGCAAAACGTGCAAGCATTCCTATGCACCAAGAAAAGACAAACAGAGAGCCAAGTCATGAGTGAACTCCCATTCACAATTGCTACAAAGAATATAAAATACCTAGGAATACAACTTATAAGGATGTGAAGGACCTCTTCAAGGAGAACTACAAACCCCAGCTCAAGGAAATAATAGAGGACACAAATAAATGGAAAAACATTCCATGCTCATGGATAGGAAGACTCTATATCATGAAAATGGCCATGCTCCCCAACGTAATTTAGAGATTCAATGCTATCCTCATCAAGCTACCATTGACTTTCTTCACAGAATTGAAAAAACTGCTTTAAATTTCATAGGGAACCAAAAAAGAGCCCGTATAGCCAAAACAATCCTAAGCAAAAAGAACAAAGCTGGAGGCATCACACTACCTGACTTCAAAGTATACTAAAAGGCCACAGTAACCAAAACAGCATGGTAATGGTACCAAAACAGCATGGTACTGGTACCAAAACAGATATATAGACCAATGGAACAGAACAGAGGCCTCAGAAATAACACCAAACACCTACAATTATCTGATCTTTGACAAACCTTACAAAAACAAGAAATGGGGAAAGGATTCCCTATTTAATAAATGGTGTTGGGAAAACTGGCTAGCCATATGCAGAAAACTGAAACTGGACCCCTTCCTTACACCTTATATAAATTAACTCAAGATGGAGTAAAGACTTAAATGTAAGACCTAAAACCATAAAAACCTTAGAAGAAAACCTAGGCAATACCATTCAGGACATAGGCATGGGCAAATGCTTCATGACTGAAACACCAAATGCAATGGCAACAAAAGCCAAAACAGACAAATGGGATCTAATTAAACTAAAGAGCTTCTGCAAGGCAAAAGAAACTATCATCAGAGTGAACAGGCAACCTACAGAATGGGAGAAAATTTTTGCAATCTACCCATCTGACAAAGGGCTAATATTCAGAATCTACAAGGAATTTAAACAAATTTACAAGAAAAAACAACCCCATCAAAAAGTGGGTGAAGGATATGAACAGATATTTCTCAAAAGAAGACATTTATGCAGCCAACAAACATACGAAAAAAAAGCTTATCATCACTGGTCATTAGAGAAATGCAAATCAAAACCACAATGAGACACCATCTCATGCCAGTTAGAATGGCAATCATGAAAAAGTCAGGAAACAACAGATGCTGGAGAGGATGTGGAGAAATAAGAATGTTTTTACACTGTTCAAGGGAGGGTAAATTAATTCAAACATTGTGGAAGTCACTGTGGTGTTTCCTCAAGAATCTAGAACCAGAAATACCATATGACCCAGCAATCCCATTACTGGGTATGTACCCAAAGGATTATAAATCATTCTACTATAAAGACACATGCACATGTATGTTTACTGTGGCACTATTCACAATAGCAAAGACTCGGAACCAACCCAAATGCCCATCAATGATAGACTGGATAAAGAAAATGTGGCACATATACACCATGGACTACTATGCAGCCATAAAAAATGATGAGTTCATGTCCTTTGCAGGGATATGGATGAAGCTGGAAACCATCATTCTCAGCAAACTAACACAAGAACAGAAAACCAAACACCACCTGCTGTCACTCATAAGTAGGAGTTAAACAATGAGAACACAAGGACACAGGGAGGGGAGCATCACACACCAAGACCTGTCCAGGAGTGTGGGGCTAGGGGAGGGATAGCATTGGTATAAATACCTAATGTAGATGATGGGTTGGTGGGTGTAGCAAACCACCATGGCATGTGTATACCTGTGTAATAAAACTGTATGTTCTGCACATGTCACACAGAACTTGAAGTATGATTTAAAAAGGAAAGAAGCAACACAGGATAAACTCAAATAGAGTAGAAGAAATAAAATAATGAAAACAGAAAGTCATTGAAATAGAAAATAAATTTTAAAGAGATAGAATTAATGATGATAGCGATGTCGTTGGTGATATCGCTAACACATAATACTTGCTATGTAATAAACCAGGAACTAATTTAAGTGCATTATATATATTAATCTATTTTGTCCTCAGAAGAACCCTATGAGATTGGTTCTATTTTTATCTCCCTTGTTACAAGAAAAGAAACTAAGGCATATAGAAGTTAAATAACAAAGTTCAAAGGTAATTCTTTAACAAAACTAATATAATACACAAACCTTTTATGAAACTAATCAAGAAAAATGATAGAAGACAAAAGTAAATAAAACTAAGAATGACAAATATATTCGAATTATAGATAAAACAGCAATTCTGAAGACACTATGAGTGAAAAGTCAGCAGACATAGCACTGAAAAAAGAATGGCTTTAGCTTTTGCTATTGCTTTTCTTTTCTTTTTTTTCTTTCTTTCTTTTTTTTTTTTTTTTTTTTTTTTTTGAGATGGAGTTTTGCTCTTGTTGCCCAGGCCAGAGGGCAATGACGCAATCTTGGCTCACCACAACCTCCACCTCCTGGGTTCAAGCAATTTTCCTGCCTTAGCCTCCAGAGTAGCTGAGATTACAGGCATGCGCCACCATGCCCGGCTAATTTTGTATTTTTAGTAGAGACGGTGTTTCTCCATGTTGGTCAGGCTGGTCTCAAACTCCCGACCTCAGGAGATCCACCTGCCTCAGCCTCCCAAAGTGCTAAGTTTACAGGCGTGAGCCACGGCACCCAGCCTTGGTCTTGCTTCTAACTTTAAAGTCATTATTTTAGAAGCTGACTAAACTACTTCATCATTTTATCTAGCATCCCTGGAATTTTGTATTATCTATGCTTACGTGATTACAGTTTTTTATCCTAAATAGTCACTGTGGTCAGGTGAGGTAGCTAATGCCTGTAATCCCAGCATTTTAAGAGGTCAAGGTGAGAGGATCTCTTCAGCCAGGGTTCAAAACTAGCATGGGCAACATAGTGAGATCCCATCTCTATTTTATTTTTTTAAAAAAATGAAATAATCACTTTAACTATCTTAATAGGAACATGATATATTATTTGAATTTGTTGTTAATATCCAAATGTTCTTTTTTAAAAAGACAACCATTTTAGATATAACTTGGATGAAAATCTCCTCCTGCATTTTATATGGTAAATTATTTGTCAATTGAAGTATAAATGTTTATCATTTAAAGGTTAAAATGCTGCAATAATTAGTGATGCTTGTGAAAATTTTTAGTTTTACATACACAACGGTTATCAGGTGCAAGATATGTGGGGAAATAGTGACAGTAAAAACATTTAGCAGAGTATGTTGGCACATAACTTTACCATAACTTATTAAAGAGAAGTTTATTTTTTTGAGCCTTCAACTCTGTATTGTTTACATAACAATAAAAAACAGAATAACAGAGATTAGATTATATGATCTTTCTAATCAGGCTGGAATTATTTGGTGAACTAACTCTTGCAGACATTCACTAAGGTGACCCTCGGTGAGTCACGTCCTTGTATAATCCCCTCTCCCTGAGTGCAGTGGAAACTGTCTTGCCTTTGCCCAAAAGAACTTGACAAAGTAAGATTCCACTCCTTGGTAAGGTTATTTTATGTGCGAAAGGTGATGCTATGTCATTCCCTTGATGGCACTATGTTATATAAGACTATTTTAACACACTGCAGAGAGACAATCTTTTGCTGTCCTTAGGGAGGCAAATGGCTCTGTAGTAGAGAACAGCACATGACAGGCAACTTCAGTGGCCTCCTGAGGGTGCGGCTTCAAGGAACTAAATTGTGCCAACAACCCATGAAATTGACTATACCTAATCTGTACCATCATTTGTGGACTTGGACTTTGAAGTTGGCCCAGCATAGCATGAATTCTTAGCTGTGTAACTCAGTCATTGTATATGACTTGGGTTATTTTTTGAAGTCTTCAGTGAATTAGTGCCTGCAATGGAAAAAAAAAAAAGCCAACCATATTAATAGCCTAACAGTGTTGCTCTGAGGACTGGAGATAATGTATGCAAAATGTCTGGCACACAGTAGATTCTCCATTACAGTTATTGGGAGGGGGAATGAGTGGAGGTCACTGGCCTCTCCAAGCCTCTGCCTTTCATCTGGTAATAACACCCACAACATTGTTGAGAAGATTAAATAAGATAACAGAAAGGAAAATCTTTAAGCTCTCAATAAGTGCTCATTGAACAGTGGCTATCCAATGCTCATACTACCTTTTCTCTCATAAATGTACATGTACATATACATATTTTCACATATGTATATATTTATATACCTATATATAGAGAGACAGAGAGAGAATACCAATACTAAAATTAGCTCATCTGATGATCTTTTCTAAACATTAAAGTTGACAGAAAATTAGGATCTATGATTAGTTCTGAAACCACTTCCTATTCTGAACAAAAATATCCCTCAAGATGTCTCAGGGAACAGTCTATTTCTCTTATATAAACTATCATTATCATTTCTCTTTCAGAAAATGAAGCCATCATTTCTGGAAAGGAAATGGATGTTAATCCACATCTTCCACCGTACTCATCACATCTTACAGTTTTCTGCAATTCCATCTCTCACTCTTCACACTCAGGATTCAGATACAGCCATTGTGTAATTATATGTTTTTCAAGAGAAATTGATGAGAATGTGAATACTCTGAAACAGTATCTTGTTTCCTCCAATAAAACACAACAATATTTTCTATGTCTACAGACGACTTGAAAAGCTGGAGCAATCAGTACCAATCACTCCTCACTCAAAAAGAATGCACAACCCTGCTGCCCGGAGTGCACTGGTTCTCATCTCTGACCCTAGCAGCAGACACACACTGTCAAGTTCTAAGATTTTAGATGTAAATGAGCTTAATTGTTCTATCTTACCGATGAACAGCACTTGGCAGATTCAAAGTACCTTTACAGAAACAATCTCCTCTGACCCTCTCAGGCACAGAAGGTATTATTATCCCTGTGTTATAAAAGAAAAAAACATATACGCAGAAGTAGAGTAGGTACCTTTCTCAAGCCCACTTTACAAGTAAGTGGTGGGGCCATGCCTGTCATTCTGGCCTCTCTTCTCCTTAATGATGTTTTTCAAAACTCATAATAGATGTACCTTCAGACAATTACTACCAAAGCTTTTAGAATTTGATGAAACTTGGGATTGAATCTCAGCTCTTTCTTTTGCTAGCTATGTGATTATAGGCAGATTATTTAAGCCCTACAATTTCATTTTCTCATTTGTAAAATGGGATTAGTAATTAGGCATTTCAAGTTATGAAAATGTTAGATGAGATAATATTTGCAAAATAGCCAGCTCTTAATAAACTCTCAATGTTAGCTCTAATAATTGTCATAAGAAAAAATATATTCTGCTATCTTTTATGAATAGTTCTACATCTATATAGGAAATATTCAGTATATAATTCCAATTTCTGTTGAATAGAGATGGTTCTAGGAATAAAAAAAAAAACTTTACTATTTGTAAAAATAGAATATGTTCCTTTTCCTGGGGTTCATAAAAAATGAAACACTTATCAAGTTGCACTTCAAATAATGTAGATTTTCCATGCTCTAAAAAGGCGTATTTTCACAGGCAAATGAGGCAAAATATGCCTTTTGTCATTCTAAAAACCCAAGTGGGACAGTTTCAGTGAAGGCTTGGGAATATACATATTTTTCTTAAATGATGAAAATAGTTTCTCCAAGACCATATCTATTTTATCTTTATATCTAGGCAAACTTTCTATATAGAATCCCAGACAAGAAAAAACATACGGCTGTATGTCACTATAGAGCTTGGTAAATGAATGCTTTTCGTTGATTTTTGGACTGTCTCATCAAAATAACTTGATATTTTGGCGCCAGGTAGACAGACACGGTTTCAAAGAAGGCAAGAGAGAAATTACATTTCATCAAAGAGAGGATATGAACAGGTAGACATTAGAGTAAATGGCTCAAATATTTTACATTATTGGCTGCTTTTCTTAGTTTGCTTTATGCCTATATTTTGAATGTTAATATGATACATACTAGCAATGTCAGGAAAGGAATTGAAGTAATTGCCTGTCAGGTGGCTCAAAGTAGAATGAATGTGACCATGTTGAAAGAATTTTTCAATGTTTCTCATAATAAAAATAAATTAAATAACCATTTTTTCTAGAATATGAACTAAAGTAAGAGATGCCAAAATTAATTTAAAAGATTTGAATTGTGTCTTTACAGTTCTCAGAAGCAACAATTGATATAATACATAAGTGCCACTTCCAAAAATTAAACAATGTGCATTTGTCCTAAAATTAGAATGTTAGTTTTTCAGTAAATAAACTTAAGCAAATTCAAAATAGAGCAAAAACATAGATACTGATTTTATTTCAAACTTTTTTGCTGGAAAGAAAAAGGATTTATGCAAGTCTGTTATTATCAAGAGATGACTTCAGATGGCATCATGAATGATTCCACTTTCTTGGAACATTGTATGGATGATATGCATCATCACTGGGCTGAGATCACAATGAGAAGAATCACCACTCATCGAACGGCTCTCAGAGCCAATAATTTTTATCTTAAATGTAAATGAATGAAAAACATATGGAAAGAAATTCAGTGCACAGAGTGATTGAAGGCTTGTGGAAGACTGCCAAGGGAAAAGATCATCTTCAAGCATTATATTTCAAGAATCTTTCATTTCAGGCTTTATAGCTTCTAGATGTCCCTGGCCAAAGGTATGCACAGGGAGTCCTGTTGTTCCCATTACACTATGAATGGTGAGATTCTGTTTGTAAGCTTGCACAGTTCCATTTCAAATATCTTATGGGGCAAAGATTCCAGAACACCTTTCTGGAAGAAGCTTCTGTGATCAGATACTGTTTTCAGTGACCCAAGAAGTGAGGAAACTATTCTCCACTCCAAATTGGGACTGGTGGGAAGGGTATGAACAACAGGGCTGCTCTGGATCTCTGGAGAGGATCTTGGTTTCCTGCCTCATTTCTGTACTGTAGTCGACTGATTTAGAAGTTCTTCTTCCACTTTGCCTCTCTTAATATTCTGTTTTCCTCTTGAATTAGTTAAGATTCATTGTGTTACATTTAGTAACGGAAATCAAATTGAGCCAATGCAAGTGAAGAAGAAAGAGATGAAAGAATCAGGAAGCAAAAAGCCTTAGGGGACCCTGGGCACTCAAACCCTCCATCCTATGTCTCTGTTCCTCTTTGCACATGTACTTCGCTTTATCTCTCTACAGTCCAGCTGCCTTCATCTCTTCACATACTGAAAAGCAAACTGGCATTTCAAAATCTGAAGTGACTGACAGCCTCTCAGCCCCATTTACCAATTCCTCAGAAAGAATTAGTCTTTAGCCAAGAGAACCTCCCCAACCCATCCATTTACCTCCCATCCAGGGGTGTGGGGTCATATGTAACACATACTGTTATCAGGTTCAGAGTATGGGCTTGAGGTGTGACTTGCAGTTCAGAAAGAATGGGGACTGAGTTGAGCAGTTACCCCAGAAATTGTTGTCTACATTTTGCTATTGCCAGGGAAGAGATATTAATATGGACAATAATATTCAGCATCCATTTATTTTGAAGCTCAAACCTTTCTTCCCTCTTCAGGAACACTATTTGTTGTGTGTTTGTTTGTTTTGAGACAGGGTCTCACTCTATTACCCAGGTTGGAGTGCATTAGCACCATCATAGCTCACTACAGTCCCAACCTCCAGGTCTCAAGTGATCCTCCCACCTCAGCCTCCAAAGTAGCTGGGATCACAGGCATGCACCACTATACCTGGCTAATTTTATTTTTATTTTTGTAGGGATGGGGGTCTCACCATGTTGCCCAGGCTGGTCTCCAACTCCTGGGCTCAAGCAATCCTCCTGCTTTGGCCTCCCAATGTTCTGGGATTATAGACATGAGTCACCATGCCCTGCCAGATTGATTTCTTTCATCTTTGTATGTGACTAATGAAATCTGCCTCACAGGATTGTTGTGGAGATCAAAATGGGTATCTCCTGGTACCTAGTATATAGCACACATTTGACAAATAATAGGTATTCTTGTTTTTTTCACTTTTTATAACTCTTTGTAGCAAACAGGTAGGCAAATGAGCTAGGTATTATGTCACCAATTCTGAAAATCAATAAACATCACCAGTGTCTATTCTCCCATTCTTCTCTATCAAATTGTGATTATTAGCAGCTCTCATCATCACTCAGAATAAAATAACATTTTCTAGTCTTCCTTATTGCTGTATTAGTCTGTTTTAATACTGCTATAAAGAACTACCTAAATTGGGTAATTTATAAAGAAAAGAGGCTTAATTGACTCACAGTTCAGCATGGCTGGGGAGGCCTCAGGAAACTTACAGTCATGGTGGAAGGTGAAGGGGAAGCAAGGCACCTTCTTCACAAGGCATCAGGAAGGAGAAGTGCTGAGCAAAGAGGGAAGAGCCCCTTATGAAACCATTAGATCTTGTAAGAAATCACTCACTATCACAAGAACAGTGTGGGGGAAACTGCCCCCATGATTCAGTTACCTCCACCTGGTCCTGCTCTTGACACATGAGGATTATGGGGATTACAATTCAAAATGAGATTTTGGGTGACACAGCCAAACCATATCACTGTGCATGGAACATTGGCCAGTGGAATGTTAAGAAAATGTGCCTGGTGTTCAACAATAAGATAGTTTTCTTCAAGTGAGAAGGTTCCCCTCTTGTTTCTCTGTTGTTTGTGATGGAAACACAATGGCATCTAGGCTGGAAGTACTACAAGAAGCATCCCAGTAGTAAGTGCCCAATTCCCTGTATGTGCTGCACTTTATAGGGTCAGAGGCTACAGAATAATGAAAATCCCAGGATGAATAAGTGGAATTAAAAAGGAAGAACCTCCAGAGCTCAGCAGCTGACAGCAGCCTGTAAAGCATGAATGAATAACTCCCTGGCTACCTTGGTTATCTTAAATGGCCAGTTTGTCACATAAGACACCTCTGTGAGTTTCTCCACATAGGAAGAGCTTGATTGAATATTCCCCCACAGTTTGAAAAGTAACACCATAGGAAATGATATGGACAACAGTGGGACATGGAGAGGGAAGTTGTGTTAGTCAGTTTTCACACTGCTATAAAGAATTACCTGAGACTGGGTAATTTATAAAGAAAAGAGGTTTAATTGACTCACAGTTCCCCATGGGTAGGGAGGGCTCAGGAAACTTATAATCATGGCAGAAGGCAAAGGGGAAGCAAGGCATGTCTTACGTGGTGGCAAGAGAGAGAGAAGAGCGAGGGGGAGCTGCCAAACACTTTTAAACCATCAGATCTCATGAGAACTCAATTACTATCATAAGAACAGCATGCGGGAAACTTCCCTGATGATCCAATCACCCCCAACCAGTTCCTCCTTCCACACGTGGGGATTACAATTCGAGATGAGATTTGGGTGGGGACAGAGCCAAACTCTATCAAAGGTTGAACCAAATTGAGATAGGGGAGGGACTGGACCAAGTATTTTATAGGTTTATTTAATAAACTATATAAAACTTACCATTTGCCCATCATTAATTCATTTAATCTTCACAATAACTTCATGAGGTAGTTACTACTACCAGTCCCATTTTAGAAATGAAGGAACTGAGGCACAGAGATATTGATAAGTGTATAAGGTCACACAACTAGTATACAGAGGGGTTAGGATTTAAATTAGACTCAAGATTCTTTCCTTAATCACTATGCTATGTTCACTCTCCCTAAAGCCATCCCCATTAAGGAAGACCAGCTAGTATCAACTGCTGTGCGACCTGTGTGAAGCACTGTGCTAGACAGTCTATATACCTTTTTTCATTGGATCCTCACAATAATCCTAGGAAGTAGGTGCCATTATTAGCCCCATTTCATAGATGAATAATCCACATATTCGAGAAATTAAATTATTTATCCCAAGGGCAAACGGCTTTAAAATGAATGAGCTAAGATTCCAACCTTGGTCTTTCAGACTCCAGAAAATCTACTAATAACCACCACACCACATGACAAAATGTGTAAGATGGATTAAGGAAGAGAGGGAAGGGGACATTAATGTAATTCAAACTGAGTGAAAGAACTTAAATCTAAACATGGGAGAGCGAGGAACAATAAGAACCCATGCATTCCTGTATCATTAATACAGTAATTTAGTTTTCTCTTATAAAGACTATGTTTTATTCATTGGTATAAATATAATCATAAATTGCATTGCATGGGGCAGTTTATGAAAAAAGGGGACTCCAACTGCAGGAGATCTGAATTAACAAAGATCCCTTCTGAAGTTTAGCCTGGGGGGCCCAGAATTTAAATTTATACCCCCTAGCTGGATTGGAAAAATATAAAAGCCAAACTGCCAGGTTAGCCTTGGAATCTTTACATTGCCCACCAAGAAGCATACGTTGATTGAGTGTTGAGCACAGCAGGAAATATCATTACAGACCTGGAATCCAGATTTCTACCAGAAAATGTGAAGCATCTGGCAGTTTTGAAAGGTAATCTTTCCAGATTTACTTTCACATAAACTATACTCCACTATAGCACCAAAAATCATGGAGGAAGATTGTTTTTCATATAGTGGTTCAGAGCAAAGCACAGAGAAACTTAAATGAAGACAGCAATTCATCTCCAGGCCTTGATTAGCAAAAATAGCACCTCCAGACCTTACTTATTTGTTAAGAAAGGTGGGCTCACTTGGATAGTCTTAAGTCATTTCCCAGTGGCTCCTTTGTAGCACATTAATTTCCAGGGAATTCTGTGGGGTGCCTCTTTTCTGAAGCAATTGGCCATTGATTACCATTAGTTTGGTGGTGGTTATTTTGCCCTACAGGAAGCTAAATGAAGTTTCAAATTATCTTCCACGACTTTTCTGTGAGCACAGCACCAAGTTTCTTTTTTATTAGTTGGAAAGACAGGTTTCTGGGTTTTTTCCTTTAAATTACATCTCCAGTTTTAAATCCATATGAATTGAAGGGAAACACATCGTTTTCTTTTTTCCTTTTTTTTGGAAATAAATATGGATTGAGCCATGCCTAAACAATTGAGGAAACATTTTCATAGCTTTCATTACACGCCTAACATTTCTTAGATGATTTCTCTCACTGTAAGGCCTATTATAAGCAAGAGAAGTTCAAAGTGTAGGTTAATCTTGGAGCGGGGAGTGAGTAAGACAGAAACTAGAGTGAAACAGGATAACTTGAGAAATTCTCAGTGATCAATATATGCCATGTTTTTCAACATAATGGAATGGAAATCGAGTTTTAAAAAAAGACATCTTGGAAGAAGTCATTTATAGCCGAATGCACAATGTGAAATGTTTGAACTGCATGAGAAATATAAAAGCCAAGCTGAAAATATACACTTACATTATCAAGATTGTTAGACAACACTGCATTATCGTTTTTCCAAAAGCAGAGCGTGAATTTGGATCTTAATTACAATGAAAGCAAATGTGTCAAAGAAAAGTTTATTTCCTATTGTTGTTTGCCTATAATTGATAGTGTGACAAACAATTGCACAGCTATTGTGTATGGCAGATAAGCAACTTCAGTAGAAATCTTGCCCTACATGGCAACCAAACAGCTGTTTATCATTGGCCTAATTATCAAGTTAATGAGATGCTAATTTCTATATTCATAAGGCATGCATGAGCAAGTACTAGTGTATGCAAAACAGGGTTTAGTGACAAACTTAATAAAATAAATAGTAAGGTATGGGTAAAGAAATACAAATGGTATTAAAAGCTAGGACTTAGTTTATCGAGAAATTGTACAATTCCAGGATGCACACCTGGTGATCTACTGTGTTTAATGCATACACAACACTGACAGTAGCCTTCTTTTGCTCAGTAGTCTTGATTCAGCTCCTGCGGTGTCTATAGAACTCTTATTACAGTTGCTCAATGGGGACAAAATCAGACACACTGTGCAGATTTATGGATAGCTGTTTCAATCCCCATGGGATTGTGGTGACAGGCTTCCAATTTCCCCAGCAGAAGATGGGATGCCCCCTTTTTAGGAAATTAATATTATCAGGAAACCCCTCCAATAAACACTGCACTGACACATGCTTTTCCTTTCTGCCAGTCAACAGTGCCCCTGTGGGTAAAGCTTGTGTAACACCCAGGTTTGATGTTTCCTTACTTACCTGAAGAGAGGAACCATTATTTTAAATAATAATCAGGAGTAGTAATAATAAGACTTAAGTAGTAAAACCAAACAGCAAACACACGACAATATTCAAAAGTTGTATTTCAGGCATAGAGTAGCAGAGAGAAAAATGATTTTTTTTGGAAATAGAATTTCAAACTTTTGAAGAGGTTGAGAAATGCTGACTTATGGCAACTCCTTCCTGTCATAGAACATAAGGCCACTAATGTAAATGCTTTGGGAGCAGCTGATCAGCCATCAACAGACTAGGTGCCTTGGTGACCTACTCACACCTTTTTAGTATGCACAATATAATGCAGAAGAAAAGCGGTGGATCCAGAAAGCAAAGCCCTAAAGCAGGGCTACATAGCCTGCCAGGGAATTTTTCCTCCTTCATTTTTCAGCATGGCCACAGGCATGACATACTGAACAGTTTACAATGAAAATACAGGAAAGACTGGAACTAACCCAAATGTCCATCAATGATAGACTGGATTAAGAAAATGTGGCACATATACACCATGGAACACTATGCAGCCATAAAAAAGGATGAGTTCATGTCCTTTGTAGTGACATGAATGAAGCTGGAAACCATCATTCTCAGCATACTATTGCAAGGACAGAAAACCAAACACCACGTGTTCTCACTCATAGGTGGGAATTGAACAATGAGAACACTTGGACACAGGGCAGGGAACATCACACACTGGGGCCTATTGTGGGGTGGGGGAATGGGGGAGGGATAGCATTAGGAGAAATACCTAATGTAAATGACGAGTTAATGGGTGCAGCAAACCAACATGGTGCATGTATACATATGTAACAAACCTGCACCTTGTGCACATGTACCCTAGAACTTAAAGTATAAGAATAAAAAAAAGAAAATACAAGAAAGACTGGAAAAGATGGGACCAAGAACTTGATAGTGTATATTTTTAATAACTTGCTGTTTTAGTCTGTTTTCATGCTGCTGATAAAGACATACCTGAGACTGGGAAGAAAAAGAGGTTTGATTGGACTTATAGTTCCACATGGCTGGGGAAGCCTCTGAAACATGGTGGGAGGTGAAAGGCACTTCTTACATCACCATGGGAAGAGAAAAATGAAGAAAAGCAGAAAGCCCCTGATAAAACCCCTCATATCTCTTGAGACTTATTCACTATCACAAGATTAGCATGGGAAGGACCCGCCCCCATGATTCAATTAACCCCCACTGTGTCCCTCCCACAACATGTGGGAATTCTGGGAGATAAAATTCAAGTTGAGATTTCGATGGGGACACAGCCAAACCACATCATTCCACCTCTGGCCACTCCAAATCTCATGTTCTCACATTTCAAAACCAGTCATGCCTTCCCAACAGTCCCCCAAAGTCTTAACTCATTTCAGCATTTACCCAAAAGTCCACAATCCAAAGTCTCATCCAAGACAAGGCAAGTCCCTTCTATCTATGAGCATGTAAGATCAATGTAAAATTTGATCTACATAAAATCAAAAGCAAGCTAGTTCCTTCCTAGATACAATGGGGGTACAGGCATTGGGTTAAATACGGCCATTCCAAATGGCAGAAATTGGCCAAAACAATTGGCCAAAAGGGGTTACGGGGCCCATGCAAGTCTGAAATCCAGTAGGACAGTCAAATTTTAACACTCCAAAATGATCTCCTTTGACTCCAGGTCTCACATCCAGGTCACACTGATGCAAGAAGTGGGTTCCCATGGTCTTGGGCAGCTCTGCCCTGTGGCTTTGCAGGATTCGGTCTCCTTCCTGGCTGCTTTCATGGGCTGGTGTTGAGTGTCTGTGACTTTTCCAGGCACACGGTGAAAGCTGTCAGTGGATATACCATTCTGGGGTCTAGAGGATGGTGGCCCTCTTCTCACAGCTCCACTAGGCAGTGCCCCAGAAGGGACTTTGTGCACAGGCTCTGACCCCACATTTCCCTTCCATTCTGCCCTAGCAGAGGTTCTCCATGAGGGCCCCACCTTGGCAGCAAATTTTTACCTGGGCATCAAGGCATTTCCATACATCTTCTGAAATCTAGATGGAGGTTTGCAAACCTCAATTCTTGACTTCTGTGCACCTGCAGGCTTAACACCACATGGGAGCTGCCAAGGCTTAGGGTTTCCACCCTCTGAAACCACAGCCCAAGCTGTATGTTGGACCCTTTCAGCCGTGGCTGGAGTGGCTTGGACACAGGGCACCAAGTCCCTGGACTGCACACAGCACGAGGACCCTGGGCCCAGCCCACAGAACCACTGTCTCCTCCTGGGCCTCCAGGCCTGTGATGTGAGGGGCTGCCATGAAGGTCTCTGATATGGCCTGGAGACAGTTTCCTTATGGTCTTGGGGATTAACATTAGGCTTCTTGCTACTTTTGCAAATTTCTGCAGCTGGTTTGAATTTTGCCTCAGAAAATTGGTTTCTCTTTTCTATCATATAGTCAGGCTGCAAATTTTCCTAACTTTTATGCTATACTTTCCTTATGAAACTGAATGCCTTTAATAGTACTCAAGTCAACCCTTGAACACTTTGCTGCTGAGAAGTTTCATCTGCCAGAGACCCTAAATCATCTTTCTCAAGTTCAAAGTTCCACAAATCTCTAGGGCAGGAGCAAAATGCTACCAGTCTCTTTGCTAAAACATAACAAGAGTCATCTTTACTCCAGTTCCCAACAAGTTCCTCATCTCCACTTGAGACCACCTCAGCCTGGACCCTATTGTTCATATTGCCATCAGCATCTTGGGCAAAGTCATTCACCAAATCTCTAGGAAGTTCCACACTTTCCCACATTTTTCTGTCTTCTTCTGAGCCCTCCAAACTCTTCCAACTTCTGCCTGTTACCCAGTTCCAAAGTCACTTCCACATTTTCAGGTGTCTTTTCAGCAACACCTCACTCCTGGTACCAGTTTACTGTATTAGTCTGTTTTCATGCTGCTGATAAAGACATACCCGAGACTAGGAAGAAAAAGACATTTAATTGGAGTTATAATTCCAGATGGCTGGGGAGGCCTCAGAACCATGGCGGGAGGCAAAAGGCACTTCATACATCATGGCAGCAAGAGAAAAATGAGGAAGAAGCAAAAGTGGAAACCCCTGATAAACCCATCATATCTTGTGAGAATTTTTCACTATCACGAGACTAGCAAGGGAAAGACTGGCCTCCATGATTCAATTAACTCCCACTGGGTCCCTCCCAAAATACATGGGAATTCTGGGAGATACAGTTCAAGTTGAGATTTCGATGGGGACACAGCCAAACCATATCACCTGCTATATGACAATCCTGATTGAGGGGTGTGGGGCAATGTCAAGTCTAAAGTTTTGTCATTGTTCATGTAGATTTCCAAACTGAAAATCTGCAGTG
This sequence comes from Pongo pygmaeus, assembly GCF_028885625.2. Classification (NCBI taxonomy): domain Eukaryota; kingdom Metazoa; phylum Chordata; class Mammalia; order Primates; family Hominidae; genus Pongo; species Pongo pygmaeus. The sequence goes on along the minus strand of NC_072373.2, from coordinate 147,083,426 downwards.
GATGCTGAGTGAATGAAGACACATATATTTACTCAGTGTGTAATCAGGTTGGGATCTCCTGTAATATGCTCCCAATCATGTTTTGAATCTCTATTATTGAAAGAAAACAGTCTCAGCAGCTAGTTTTTTCATTCTAATGACAGTATTATTAATGATAACTCCATCTTGCATTTTATGCTTATCATAGGTTAATTTTTTGGAATTTTACACTAACTCTGAGAGTTTAGGTTGCACGTAATTCAATCTCATCATTTTATGGGTGTTGTTACTGAAGCCCGGGTTATGGCAATTGTAAGTGACAGAGCTGGAACTAGAATTCTGAATCTGTGCTCCTTCCCCTTTCTCTATTTGAAAGTCAAGCTGAAAAAAATGATTAGGATATTTAACCTAGCATGCCTTGCAAATGTGCTTGTAACACACAAAACAGAAAAGTATCTGATGTCTGACATGATTATGAAATGAGAATTTCCAGCTTCCTGTACATCCTAGTAATTACTAGGCATATGTCTCCAGGGAATAAGAATATAATTTACCACTTAAAACTGGAAATCTCTGCTATTAACAGCATACCTCAATTTCTAGTATAACTTTTTCCTTGTTATTCAAAAGTATTGTATAATCTTCCAGAGGCTTCGACTTATTCACTTCAACAAACATTTACAGAGATCTTATCTCATAACTGGAATCTCAGACTTCACAGCCCCATGTTATGAGTGTGTGTGTCCTTCAGTGGAAGATTGGGGCCCTTCTGCAGGTGATTCAGGGGCTATTGGAGTAAAAATTACAGTGAATTTACACGGCTGAGCTGTTAACATTGATCAAGTTTAGCTAATAATAAAAGAATTTGATTCCTTTGGTTTCAGTCGAAACTGCCTTAGTGACTTATCATGGAAGTGTTTTAATTCCCATTGTTTCTTTAGACCCAGGACTGAGACTAATGATTGGCAGAAAAAGTAGAGTCAACTCTGGAATTTTTGAGGTGAGATAGGAACACACACACAGCAGTGGTCCAGCCTGGGCTTCTCAAACTTAAATGTGCATAAGATTCACTAGCACCTCGTCAAAAACACAGCTACTCAAGAGTTACTAAGGACCAATCTCCCACTTCTTACATGAGAGTCTCTGAACGAAGGACATAAGCACCTTCTTTCTTAATAAGCTTCATAGGTAAATTTAACATGTATAATGCTAAAGTCTGAAATTCCCTAGGGAGGTCTTTGAACTCCATGAAGTCAAGGCCAGTCTGTCTCATGAAGTTCTGAATCATCAGTGCCAAGAACATAATTGGCACACCTAATAAGTATTCTTCAATGTTTTCGTTAATGAAAAAAATAGATCCTCAGAAAAGCACTATAAAATCAGAGATAAAGAACAAAGAGTAAGATGCAATCCAAACAAATAGAGATACCTTACTTAGACCAAAGCTTCAGGAAGATCAAAATGATAAGGCAGTTAAGAATAAAGAAATCCCCCAAAATCAAGTCCAACAAAGTCAAAAGACATCTGCATGGTCTTTACAGGACTGAGCATATATGAAAAGCACTGTGCTTGACCAACCCAAATCTCACACAAGCTGCTGGATTTCCTCAGGGTCTTTACTTACATTTGCATATTTCTGAAATCAGGATGCCCCTCTCATTTGATGTATCTGATAACGTTTCTACTGCCCTGGATTGAACTCTTCTTTCTCCTTCCAGGTAGCTTTTGTGTTTGTTCTTGCCAGTCACCTGAGGGCACTAACCAGTGGAGTCCACTTCAATTTAAATCCTCTGCTAAGAATTTCTGTACCATGTTAGCCCTGTGAATTCAGACTGCACACCTGCAAAAGTGGTAGATTGTAGTTCACATTTTCAGGAGAAGTATTTTTCCCTTCTTCCATCCATTGTCAATATTGAAACATGCAAGTTTCTTTAACTGTTCCAAACATTGGGCTTAATTCATATTTATCTCTGCAGTGAGGGTTTAGGATGGTTTTTGCTGGAATCAGCTATTAGAATTCCAGTCTCTCTCTCTCTGTCTGTTTGTCTGTCTGTCTTTCTCTCTCTTCCCCACACCCCCTTAATCTTTAGTGGAGCATTAAATAACATTGCATCTTACAATCAAGGGCATACTATGTGTGAGAAAATATAGGTTCTTTATACTGGGATTGGGCTAAAATTCACAGCTGAGCAGTCTCAAGCTTGCAGGGAGAATAATGCAAGTGTCAACATCTGCCTAAAGGAAACTGTAGCAAACAAAGCCAAAGTTCAGATCCTTACAACAACTTTTGAATTTGTAGTGTGCTGGAAATGGAAACAATGGCACTTCAATTTCATAGGCCATTTTGGATTGTAGTAGTGCTATTTGCCACATTCATGGATTCATTGTGAGCTTTTCTTTTTAATCTCCTGGTGCAGTGCCCAGCATATATGAGATGATCATCTAGTATTTACTGAACTCCAATTTCTAGAATATGTCTATAAACCCTACTTGATCTGGCTCAGCTCTCAAAACAGATAGGCTTCTTCATGTTGGTTTCCAAGATCTATCCAACAATCACTTTAGGACAACAATCGGGAATTATACAAAGTTTGTAGGCAAACATTTTAATATAATTTTTAACATTTGCAGAACTGTTTTAATGTTGCTCTCTTGTTCTTGATATAGTTCAGATGAATTTATGTTTTTTTTTTTTTGCTTTTGTTTTTTTCTCCCCCTGAAGAAATTGTTGTTATAAATTCTCATTTTAAATAAAACCAGCTTTTTAAAAAGTGCATAAAATACATTGTGATGATGGCTGGATTGTTGATTTTCTGGCTTAGCTTATAGTCTATTCATTCTCCCTTCTTCAACAAGACAAACCAATTTTTCTGTAGAGTGTTCTGGACTGTAGGCTACATTTTTTTTTTTCTCTTAGTCTGTAGTTACTCTATTGCCACCCAAAGTTGACTTTTTTGACTCTAGTTTGTTTTTCTCAAAAATTGAATTTCACATTTATCTTTGTTTCCCTTTTTCTTGATGTTTATGAGGTGAAGGCCCACTAAAATTCTGTGGGCCTGCAACTGTCTCCTAAAAAAAACTACTTTGAAGTACCACTGGCCCCACCCACATCTTCCTCACCAGTTGCCAGTCCACTGGAGTCAGGGAGGAAACTTGGAAAGCAGAAGAGCCTGTTCCAATTGTCAAGAAAGCAAATTCTGAAGGAATGACTGACAGTACTATCAGCTCTATATATCTCCAGTTTCTCAAAGGAATGATAATCCTATTATGGAAGATAAACCCAATCTTTGGGTTCCAACGTATAGATAATCAGTTCAGTTGTACTTCACATTCCATCAGTAACCTGAAATGTAACTCCTTTCCTTTCTTTCTTTTTTTTGTCTTCCTCTATCTCCCTCCCTCCCTGCCTTACTCCCTTTTATTTTTCTTTTGTCCATATTTTTTGACGTGAACTTATTGAGTATCATTTTTTGGTAATGGTGATCATAATGGTGATCATGTCACTTTCAACTACCTATCACACTTCCTACCAAAGGCAAGTATGTCAAAGCATATTTGCCCATGGTCATTACTTCCCCAAACTCACCTTTATTAGGTCTTGGAATGAAGTAAAACGAGAAAAACATGTTTACATGGTTGCATGTGGTCTTTCCAGTCAAATAATTGTGATGATAAGAATCTTGATCAGTTTTATATTAGGTTGGTGCAAAAGTAAGTGTGGCTTTTTTCCATTAAAAGTAATGGTAAAAACCACAATCACATTTGCACCAACCTAATAGCAATGGCTAACATTTTTTGGAGCTCATACCTAGGTATCAGACATATTCAAAATTCTTTACATGGATTTTCTAATTTAATCCTATGAGGCAAATACTGTATTTCTGCATTTCATAAATAAGAAGGGTGGTCCCCAGAGAAGTTAAATAATATTGCCAAAGTCAAAGAATACTAAGTTTGTGTTAGGATCCTGCTATAAGTACCTTGATACTTGGGAGACTTTTTGGTAAAATAAATTTAAAATTTCATACAGTCTATACATAGAAGACATATCCTGAAATAAAGATGTTTAGGAGAAAGAAAATGACTATAACAAGAGGTATGTAGTTTAAGGCACTTACAAATGAAAGAAGATCCCTTGTCTGAGCTGTGTTATTCCATCTCTTGAATCAAAAATAGCCTCTTGTCTGTGTAAGCTGGATATCATTCCTCGGACTGGTTTGCCTAAGGTAAGGTTAATAATTTCTGAAGAGAGGCACACTTGGTTATTCAAAGCCCATTTGTTAGAAATGCTTCCTATTTCAGTGAATGGTGCCTTGTCACTGGTGCTCCTTGACTCCATAGTTATAAAGTTTCTAAAATTCTTTGACCACTATCATACAATCCTTCTCTCCTGGAGTAGCTTTTGGAATTTATTTTTCTTCCCCAAGCAGTTCTTGCTATATAGTCTTTCAGTAACATTCCCTGGGACACTTGCTACATAGACAATGGTGCCATTTTCACCTTGATTTCATCACAGACTGAGTAACAAAGAGTAATTCTCTTGATTTTTTTTTCAGCATCTTTCCAATTCATTTATTCTACACCCTTCATTATCCTTCAAACATATCTTTTTCCTCTATTTTGACTCTTGCACAATCCCGCATTCCTAGAGCAAAATAGTCTTTTCCTCCATATGTCTTCCTCAGGACAACTGAGAGGATTTAGTTAGAGTATGCAATCCCAGCAACTATAGGGCAGCTTTAGTTGCTCCATGAGTATTTTAAGGATGGAACAAGAGATGCTTACTTTTGGGCTGTTCTTACACTTTTTTGATCACCCCAGTTCTCCTTCTTCTAAGTGCTCCTGAGGCCTCAAAGAAGAGGTACACTTAGATTAGTGAGTCTATCCCTTATAGTCTCTGTTAACTAGCTCTACCAATAGATGGTTCCTAGGGTGCCCATACACCAGTAAGTAGGGCTGTTGTGATGGATAATGCTGAGTGTCAACTTGATTCGATTGAAGGATGCAAAGTGTTGATCCTGGGTGTGTCTGTGAGGATGTTGCCAAAGGAGATTAACATTTGATTCAGTGGGCTGGGGAAGGCAGACCCAACCTTAATCTAGTGGGCACAATCTAATCAGTTGCCAGCGAATATAAAGCAGCAGAAAAACATGAAAAGGCGAGATTGGCCTAGACTCCCAGCATCCATCTTTCTCCCGTGCTGGATGCTTCCTGCCCTCGAACATCAGACTCCAAATTCTTCAGTTTTGGAACTCAGACTGGCTCTCCTTGTTCCTTAAGCCTGCAGAAAGCCTACTGTGGGACCCTGTGATTGTGTAAGTTAATACTTAATAAACTCCCATATATATATAATCTATCGTATTAGTTCTGTCCCTCTAGGAAATCCTGACTAATATAGCTGTAACTTTGCATTGGGATGACATACCCTGCAATGTGCTTTACACATACATATTGATACATTATAAAAGTGTGTGATTATTCTGTTGGTTAAAACACATTTGGTCACCGTTCTTTTACAGAAACACTCAGGTACCACATCAAAGTCAATGTTTATCCCTAATTTTATCAGCTTTTAAATATTTTCAGAGCCAAGGATTCCTGAATTCTTCAACTATTCAAAATTATTTCACCAACAATGAGTATACTACATGTTCCTGCTTTCAATCTTGATCGATAACCTATTATATTTGTTTTGATTATGTAAACTATGTACATTTCTAATTAAATTACAGAGGGAAAGAATTAAGCAAGCCTCAAATATAAGAAACTATTTTTTTTATATTTCTAGAAGTTGTCAAAATCCTGTTATAAAATCTTACTATAATATGCAAGAAGAATGGAACAGAAACAAAATTAAGGATGATTTGACTCAAACAAAGCAATTATATATTTTTTTAAGTTTTTATTTTAAAAAATTAAATGCCTGTAAAGAAGAGAAAATGCTTAAAACATCTTCCTATGATAGCTACTTAACTTCTGTGTGTAATGGTTCTGTGCCTGAAATGTAATAGGTGATTAAAAAATATCTGTTCCATGTGTGAACCTGAATTCCTAAGGGGTTACTCCTAACATAAACAAACAAACAAACAAATAGAAGTGAGAAAGGAACTGCACCACTCAGAGGTTATTTGTTGCGGGACGGACGGTGTACAGAAGGCAGGTGCAGAGGCTTCCTGCTGAGGCCTGTGACTGTCAGAAGAGCAGTTTGTGGCCAGGAGAGCAGCATACCTCAGGGAGGGTGAGGCGACTGGATGGATAGGGAGATGGAATGACTAGAAGCAGCTGCAATGAGAAAAAGGGCTTAAGGGGAATTTTAGGCAGTTTTCCTATGGAAGAACTCTATAAATCTTTTATACATTTTTATACCACCCTCCAAGGAAACTCATAATAAAAGTTGGTTATTCTTCAAGGAGTTTGGAAGTCAATCCATGTAATTTTGAAAAAACACGGATCTGAGACTGGTCCTGCAGTAGTAGCACAGTTTTATTTAGGTTTTCTCTTACCCCTGGTGCATTTATCAAAATACCTTTTCACATCAGTATATTCTCTAAAGAGAATATATTAGTCGTTCTATCTTCAGGTTCAGAAATGCATCCTGCTTCAAAGGCTGGGAACAGGCTGAGAGAAGCCAGACTCTGACCATAAGATTTACTCACTTTAGCAGGATCAGGCCTGGAAGAGCTGACCCGAGTTGCAGGGTGCATGGGTTCAATCAAACTCTAGTTGTATTGAAGGTGAATAAAATGGATGGTTGATGGGATCCCACATTCAAATAGTTGCTTGTTTGGATAGGTAGGGGAAAGACTGGGTTACATGACACTCAGAAATTTAGTTGATTACAGCAGCTGCTGGCAGGAAGGCTGGGCTTGCTTGCTGGGTTTCAGGGTCAGGTCTGCAGACTTATGAAAACTAAGAAAGTTCTAGCTGGTTTTTGGTTACAGTCAACTAAAATCAATTAAATCTTGAGCACCATGCTCAGAAAATGGACAGGAAAAAGGAAGCTGGATTATTGCTACCACTGCACTCTACAGAGGATGCTGTACTACTGCTGCCCACAGGAATTCTGAATTGTTCCTGCATTTATGGACATTTACTTCAAATGCCCTGGCAGGAGGAGTCAAATGGCACAAGCTTAGGTCATTTGTGAGTTTCCTTTAGCTGCTTTTTAATTTTTTAAAAAACATAAATATTAAAATAATTTTTAATTAAAATTTATTTAGACTTTTTAAAATAGAAATTAAACATTTTTAAATAGAAAAATACCTTTTTTTCTCATTGATTGCCCTCCAGGAACCAATTTTCTGTCGAGTTACAAGATGGCAGATTCCAGAAGCTTATGAGATTTTAGATGTGAAAAAACAAATGTCTACAACACTGATCAAGAAGAAGAAATGATTACTAGATCACTTCCCAGAAGGCAAAAAATGACGGAGCTCAGTTATGAAAACAGGGCACATGAGATAGACTGGGGATGGGGAACAGATAGAGTCCTTTGCCAGAGTTGGAACGCTGAGTGAAGGCTGATCTAGTTGCAACTTGATTCTGAGCTTGGTTCTTAATCTCCTGACACAGTGAACATTCAATCTTGGGACACGAAGATGTTGTTGAGCCTGCTGATACCCAGATTGAGGCTGATTATCAGCCGTGATGGTGAAGACTTTTAACATGGGATTTAGTAGACCATATTGGCATTTTAATAAATGCTACGATAAGTTACATCAAATCCCTCATTAACAAAGTGAAATAGTGGGTTTGGAAATTTTATACAAGTAATTTAGTTTGTTTTTGTGTTAATTATATAAGCCCATAATTTACAGGTGACCTATAGGAATAATAGTCTTACCAATTGTTAAATTGGTGTGTAATCAGTGGACTTTCAAAAAGCTTTGTGAAAGTAAATAAACCTTGAAATTTAAAGTTAATACTGACTAGACACCACTATTCTCATTTTACTTCAAAAATACCTTGGCTGGAGTCTTTAATAGCTTTCATTCCCCTCCGGGTCTCCCAGAATTCCTTGGCTAGATGCCAGGGCCTGAGCTGACCACTGGTTGGATCTGGGACCTCTGATGTTTAGCAACAGTTAAGCTATTTGCAACTACGTGTTCCCAGGTGCATTCCTTTCTCCTGTGCCTAAGGATGCTAAGGGATGCTAAGGGTATCTTTATGACAGCATACGATTCCTTGTTACAGGAATAAAATTCAGTGGGCTTTTATAGCAGCAGCTGCTATACTGGAATTGGGAGAAGTAATTCTCCAGGTAATCACAAAAGTAAAAAGGAAAAGGAAAAGGTATAAGAAGAAGAAACAGAAACAAATATATTATTTTCAGGCAAAGTACCAAGAGAGCGGGAGGGAGGGCTAAGAACCAGCATTTATTGTGTTGTGACTATGGCTTCAAGGTTTCCAATAAGCCCAGGAAAAGGAGAAATGCAGGAAGTCAGATGTGGATGTAACAGCCAAGAAATGCTGTCATCTGCAACACTGCCAGCTCTCTGGTCTCCAGGGCCAAAATTGTAGAAGTGGTTTTCTAGTCTGAAAAATCTACAGATGTAAAGGCAAAAAGTAAACTGGATATATCAGAATGTTGGATAGCTGGTGATTACGTAATGGAAAAAAAGAAAAAGAAAAAACTCTTTGGATAGAGCACATTCCCCTATCTGTTATATTGTGTTAGTTTATCAGACAGAAGAAAAGTCTTTACAATAAAGTAAGTGACAAAGACCTGAGAGTGATGATTGCCGACATCCTTTATGGAACCAGAATTAGAAGAAAAAGAAAGTAACAATAAGATTGCCTCATTATTTTGCAAATTTTGGCTGTGAGATGAATTCTTGTTGCAAAAACAGGAGGTTGAATTCCTGTGACCCCTTTTGGAGAACCAGTGAAAATTCCCTCTCGGACAGGCAACATTTTGAAAATAAGTGGGATCATTCATCCTCTGACTCTATGGTGACTCAATGGTGATTTCAACTGTTTTGAATGGATTCAGGGAAATAATTCACATTCTCTACTAGAAGCAAACACACACATGACTAATGTATATTTCCACATAGCTTGCAAATTTTGTCTGCCTTAAGGAAATTATCTTCCATCTGAAGCATGTCTACTGAAGTATGGTATGCCAGTCATTACAGTGTCCTGTGGTTCATACTGTGCAAGCTGTCTGCTTCCAGTTGGAGCCAATATAGATCGATTTACAAAGACTTCTCAATCAACAGATCTATAGTGTCAAAAAATAATGGCTAATGTTTCTTTTTAAAGTGTTAAAACCTTTCTTGATTCATAAACAGTAACAGGTAGCACCACCTCTGAATACCTGGTGAAAGCAACTCTTTCTTCCGTAGCACTCTTCAGTGCACTTGAGTATTTTGGATTCTCCTCTAGGACTCTGGTAATATGGGAGAGGATGCATGGTGGGGAGGACTCCATTCTGTGTTTTAGCCAACTAATAAGGAAGCCGGCTTATTGACTGGATCTTGAGCACCCCATTTCCCAGGGCTTCTAAGCCTGTACTTGATTTCTAAGTATTTGATTTTTTCATGGAGGCTAAGTGCCTGCCACAATTTCTCCTCCTTTCTGTTAGCTTCGCAGTAGCTCTCCATTTCCTAGATTCAGTCCATTCTGTTCTTCCAGAATGCTAAATAGGCAATGCCTTCACTCATTTCTGGAGCAAACTCTACATTGACAAACATCCTAATTTATCCAACTTTGTTTCTTTAAACCCATCTCCATATATCACTGTGATAAAAATTCAAGCATTATAACAATTCTCCAGCTTATATTCACACTTCTCAAATATAGCATGGACTCTCTTTAAAATCAAATTATGTGCAATTTTGAAAGGTACATAAATTGTACTTACTTTCATCTATGCCATTTTCCTATTTTCCACAGCCTAGGTATAATAAGCATATGTCCGTGTGGATTATAATGGTGACATTCATTTATCCAGTTTTTTACTTCAGAAGGATGTCCATTTCATTGAAATAGTTTATATATGATACATTCAGTGTGAGTGAAGAGCAGAAGCCCCTACTGGCTTACTTGCTAGGTATGGCTCTACCCAAAGTGTTTCTACAGCTTCTCTGAGAGTTCCCGAGGGATTTCTCATAATAATTCAGGAATAGGTTGCTCATGTCCTCCATACAGGAGTCCTTCCCTTGTCTCCACACTCCCATCTTTGATGCTGATGGGATATGAAGGTAGGCAGGCACTCCATCTAAGTCAGGCAGTTCTGTTGCTATCTCCTCTCTGGCCTTGTGGGTCCCAGAGTAGAGGAGGCATTGCTCCCCCATTTTAGTAAAATGCCTCTGATGATGGTAATTTAAATGAGGGATGTGGGAATGAGGTACATCCAGCCTCACCAACTAGATGAATGTGGCACTGTTCTCTGAATTAATGATTATAGGGGGAGATAAGGAAGTGCCTTGGGAATGGCATGAGAAGTCCACTTTTGCATGTTAGTTTGTGTTAACATCCATATAAGGTAACAGAAGGCAGTTGGATAACATACAAATGAATCTTAGGAGAGTGGTGTGGTCTAGAAATATAATTGAAAGTTATAAGGAAATAAATGGCAATTAAAGTCATGAGAGTGGACAATTTAGCCCTTGAATTCTGTAGTAAGAGAAGAAGATTTCAGACAAAGGATCAAAAACATTTAAGGCACAGTCAGGGACTGGCAGTCTGAAATGGACTCTGTTGGAAGATCCAAGAGGAGTAAGAGAAAATCCAGTAGAGGAAAGAACTTGGCCATTTATTGGATGTGACAATAACACATAAACAGTTAAAAAATGATTCTACCCCTATAATCTCAGCACTTTGGGAGGCTGAGGCAGGAGGACTGCTTAACCCCAGGAGTTTGAGGCTGCAGTGAACTATGATTGCACCACGGCACCCCAGCCTGTCTCTAGAAAAAAAAAAAAGATTCTAAAGTTTTGACTATGAGACTTACTGGTATACATTGGTGACGTGTAAATGTTTATAAGTTTATTTGTATAGTTAAATTCCATTTTAACAAGAACTAATATGGGGAAAAAGTTTTCAACAATAAAATTATTTCTAAGCCCAAGTCAATGGCTTAGAGCATTAGGGCCTTGTTGATCTCATCACAACAAAATTCCCTACTATGAATTATTTAGCATAATAACTTTCCTCATAAGAATACAAACCATTTCATGAAGGTTGATTTAAGTTAAAAAAAGTCATTCTCTGGAGTCAGAGTGATTTATCCAATGTGAAATGTGTTGTGCTCTACTGGAAACTGAAGGTGGGCTCTGGGGTGTGCATTTAAATGGAGCTAATGAATTTCCTCTGTACAGTCCAGCCTGGGGAGAAGTGGAGAAGTCAGTTTAATAAAGCATGCAGTAGAATTGCCCTCTCTGGCTCTCCAGATTATAACATAGTATTTGTCCCCTTTTCTCTAAATCTATTCTTGTGTTTTGTGTGTTACTGTAGTTTTTACACTTTCATCACCTAATTTTCTTCTCTAACGTCTCTCCCTTCCTTCAGGCCTCCCTGCATCCCTCTTTCTCTACCTTTCTATCTCCCTCCCTGCCTTCCTTCTGTTTTCCTTTAATTAAGACTGGTGTCTCAGTGATGATCTGAAGAGATGCTCACTGCGTGCTTACAAGTTATTCCACACACGCTGTTCTCAGATGTTCTCATGGTGTGCACTCTCCTGCTAAGAGCTGCAAAGTGGGGCCTCTTCTGATTTGGTAAAGAAGAATCTGACTTTGTGCAAGAAATGTGTGTTTTTAGTCTTTATTGTTTTCGTTTATTTGTTTATTGCTTTGGTGCACTTTTTCTGAGAGCTCTGTTCCTTCTGTTTTTTATTTGAGTCTGGGGAGATGGGAGGTGATTTCCCCTTTCAGACTTTTTGTTTGGGCTGTGCATTCAGTTCAGAAATTAATTCTGGTCACCTCAACTCTTTTCGAAAGAGCCTTTCCACAAGATCCTCAAGAGGTGACCTGCACTGTTATCACCTGGGGTGATAGAAACCCTAAGGGCATAACTTAGGAATCTTTCTTTTTAGTTAAGTTATTTGGATAATCACTATGCACACTAAAACCTAAGACCTTCACTCTAAAAGCATTTTATAGGAAGACAACAATCACATAAACTGCATCTTCCTCACTCCACATCAGTTCATAAAGAAGAGTGTAAACTTCCTTAGGTCAGCAATCTTGATTTTATTTCTTTGTATCTTAGACAAGGCATTATGCAACCATGGGATAAGTGCGGTTCTAGAAGCCAAGAACATCTGAGCTCCAACTCTATCTGCAGTGTCTCACCTCGTGAAGTTCATTAGCCACCCTGAAATATAATATTCCCAAGACAGTAATTAAGCATTAGTTTCCTGGCCAACTGGTATAAAATGGAATGGATATGTAAAGTATCTGGTAGGAGACCTGGAGTTGGAGCTTTAAAAAATGTTACTTTCACTTTCACTTTCTATGAGACTTGATTCTTTCATTTATAGAATAGAAATTTTATACTTATACACTGTTGAGAAAACAAGAGTAGGAAAGTATGTGAAAACAAAGCTTTGCTTGCCATATGTGACTATTATCTTTTAGGTATATATCATGATATCAGTCAATCAAGCTACATGTATCACATAGGTGATACACTATGTACAAATAGTGTGTGTACAAATATGCCTACGATGTACAAATCCCTCTGCTGGGCGAGCTTGTGGATTCAAAATTAAAATCACAGGATTCCTGAACTCCAGGACCTCACAGTCTAATGAGTAACAAGAATAAGTACGTGTACAATTCTTATGGAAGGTAACCTATGCTCTGTGCTGCCTATTCAGTAGTTAAAAACTTAAAGCTTACAAGAGTTGTTTTGGAGGAGGAAGAAATTAATTCTGACTAGGAGATTGGAACATTTCCCCCATTTAATGCTGGCTGAATTTAAAAGAGAAAATAAAATTAAGGAAAACCCTATCTCTCCTTATTTAATCTGCTTGGGAGGGCTTTAATTACTCAGAAGAGAGAAGGAGCAAAGTACAGTAGAACATTATTAACTGGAACACTCTGCATTGGGATAATGGGATTCTCTTGTTAATTTTCTCCTTAAGAAAAGTCTGTATTTTGTTCTTCCTATTCCTACATTTAATAATGCCTATTCGAATAGTTCTTATTGAATTAATCTAGGTTCAACAATGGTAGGCGCTATAGTGGATTTGGTTGATTCATAATAGATAATTCCTGACTTCCAGAGTTTATTATCTCATAGATTAAAAGAGATATTAACTTACGAAAGCATAACAACAACATAAGGAAATATATAACCAGCTGGCAATAAATGAGTCCTTTAAAGATTAGGAAATGAAAAATATTTTCAATTGGAATAAATTAATAAGATTGAGTCAGAATACATTAATTTGGATCAAAAGATGATATAATAAAGCAAGTATTTGGAAATATTAAAAAGCTGACAGTATACAGAATGGTTTGAATTTGAAGAGACTTGAAAAGACAAATCTGGCAGTTTTTATAGTATCTGATAATCTCACTTAATATTTCTCAGATGATTAAATTCTGGAGTTCTCATTTTGAAGACCATCACCATTGGTTAACATTTCCTGAGTGAGTACAACGTACAAAGCAAACACTAATGCAGTCAGACCTACTGATTAAAAGTGTAGGATTAGAAATCTAAGGACTAGAGTTAAATAACAACATTGGCAATTATCTTTGGAGTCTTGGACAACTTACTTAAACTTCTAAACCAAGGTTTCCTGAGCTGTAACGTGATAACAATAATAATGTCTCACTTTTTCTTACTTATGGTCATTTGGCCCAGTGCCAGGAACATAGTAAACATTCAGTAACTATTAACAACCATTATCATTATTGAAGAGTTTTAGAGTTTGCACAAAAGTTGTGGAATTTATACAGACCATTTGAAATGCCTAGACAGTTTTATTTAACATGAATTTTGGGTATACACTTCTTTGGTTTTCTATTTGCTTTTAGTTTTGAGTGAATTAGATTCTGGGTTTTTTTTTTTTTAGGATTTTATGATGGTGCAGTGAATGCTGAAGATGCTGTGCCACCCATATCCCCTTGGCCTGTCTGAGTAGTGACTTCACACAGTGTCCCTGTGAAGCCTACTGCTTCCTGAGTCTCTCTGCCTGAGGCCATTCTCCGGCCAGGGGTCTGAGCTTGGCTTGCCTGGGCATGCCAGGAGCGCAAGCCAAGGAGCAACCCTAGGAGTGGTCCTCAAGTTGTGTATGAGAAAAGGAAATTTGTAAGAACTTCAGCTTTCTTTCCTTTTATGAGGTGACTGAGTTGTGTCCTAGAAATTCTATTAGATGATAGCCAGTGGACATGGATTCCAGTTTCCCCAAAGAGTAATCTGCTTGTAAAAGGAGCTTCTATGAATTTTCTCCTTTCCATGTCTAACTTCTTCACTCCCACATTTTGCTTCCTATGCCAGTTATTAATTCATTGCTGCCTCTCAACTCCAAATCTTCCCTTTATTTCCTGCTCTATGATAATGAAGCTGGACCCTGTAAAATTCTCCCTCCGCTAGCTGGCACAATGTTAAGCTTTCTCAGTAGAGGGTGGTGGAGAGAGAGAGAGAGAGAGGGAAATGAGAGAGAGAGATACTCTGAGGAGGCCATGATTTTTCTCCTCCTGATTTCAGCGTGTCCCTCTAGGCAAGCTACAGCAGCACACGAAGCTTGCACACACCTGGCAGCCACCTCTCCATGAGCAGCTTCTCCTGGCACACTCTTCAGGTGGTTTTGAGGCATGGTGCCTCCAGCACAGCACCTTCCATGAATGATTTCCATGCCAGCCCCTATAACAACTTCACAGTAAAGTGACATTGGTACCCTTCCATGGGGATGACCACCCTTGGTTCTCCTTGGGCACTTATACAGCCTCAATGAACACATTGAGCCAGAGCTGCATCCTCTTCAGCAAGGTCTTGACCTTAGCCCTGGTGAGAGGTGTGTGTGTGTGTGTGTGTGTGTGTGTGTGACAGAGAGAGAGAGAGAGAGAGAGATGCAGGAGCAGTGGCCCTTTACTAGAGGACCTTCTAGGGCACTCTATCTCAGCCTTAGAGATAGTTCCTCCTCTTTATATCTTCTATTCCTATGTTCTTTGTCTAAAGATAATTATGAGCATTAACTTATAACTGATTAAAACAAAGCAATGATGTAAGGAATTATGCACTAGCTGAAAGTCAACGAGTGCTATAGGGATTAGGAGATAAAAGCAGCAGCAGAGTAACAGGATTGAGTCTGAATACACCGATTTGGACCAGAGAAATGATATAAAGAAGCGGGTAAAGAGCAAGTATCTCTTTACTTCTTACTAGCTTATCTCTTACTCCAATCTCATAGTTAATACTTCTTAATATGAAATCTTCTGATATGGTTTGGATCTATGTCACTGCCCAAATTTCATGATGGACAGCAATCCCCAAGGTTGGAGGTAGGGCCTGGTGAGAGGTGATTAGATCATGGGGGCGGTTTCTCATGAATGGTCTAGAACCATCCCTTTGGTGCTATTCTTGCGATGGAGTTCTTGTGAGATCTGGTTGTTTAAAGGTTTGCAGCACCTTCCCCCTACTTTGGCCATTTGAAGTGCCACACCCTCTCTTTGCTTTCTGCCATGATTAGAAGCTTCCTGAGGCTTCCCCAGAAGGAGAAGCCGTTCAGCCTGCCAAACTTCTTTCTCTCTTTCCCTTTCTTTCTTTTTCCTTCTTGCTTTCTTCCTTCCTTTCTTTCTTCCTTCCTTCCTTTCTTTCTTTCTTTTTCTTTCTTTCTTCTTTCTTTCCTTCCTCCTTCCTTCCTTCCTTCCTTCCTTTCTCCCTTTCCTTTCCTTTCTTTCCTTCCTTCATTTCTTTCTTTCTTTCTTTTTCTTTATTCTTCTCTCTTTCTCTTTCTTTCATTTGTTCATTCATTCGTTCTTTCTCTTTCTTTTCTTTCTTTTTTTGAAGAAGGGTCTCACTCTGTTGCCCAGACTGGAGTACAATGGTGTGATTACAGCTCACTGTAGCCTCCATCTCCCTGGGCCCAGGTGATCCTCCCACCTCAGCTTTCTGAGTAGTTGGGACTGCAGGCATGGACCAACATGCCCGGCTAATTTTTAAATATTTTTTGTAAAAACAGGATTTCACTGTATTGCCCAGGCTGGCCTCAAACTCCTGGGCCCAAGTGATCCATGCACTTCAGCCTCCCAAAGTGCTGGGATTATAGGAGTGAGCCACTGCATCAGGCCTAAACCTCTTTTCTTTATAAATCACCCAGTCTCTGGCATTTCTTTATAGCAGTGCAAGAACGGACTAATACATCTTCCATGTTCAAATTTCTGGGTAGTTCCTATGTCCTAACTGGACCCAGATTTATACATCTCCCAAATAAATTACTTGCATTTGGATCGCTGTCTTAGGGTCTGCTTTTAGGGAAATCCAAATTAAAACTGTGATTTTAGTAGAAGCATTAGAAAAGACTCTCTGGATGATAAACTGGAATTGGGTTGCCTGCTGACCAGATGGAAACAAGGGTCCCGTTTCTGGTGACAAATGGAATATTATCAGCCATATGTGATGTGGTATCATAATCATATAGATTCTCATCTCTGGTGAATTGGGATGAGGGACAGGGAAGAGAAAGCTCTGGCTTTTAATAGCTCTATCACACTGGTTCCCAAAGTGTGGTGTCTGAACCACCAGCATTACCATCATGTGAGAACTTGGTAGAAATGCCAGTTCTCAAACACAATCCCAGACTTGCTGAATCAGAAACTCAGGGGTTGAGGTCCAGAAATGTGTGTTTTAAAAAGCCCTTCAGATGATTCTGATACATTGTAAAGCTTAACAGTCAATTCTCCCTAACTTAAAAAGTATGAGAATAAATATAAAAATTGTACAACAGATTGACTTTTTATAACTGACATAAAAGCCTTGCAGAAAATTATGACAGCTTAGGTCAAACAACTATCTACTTAGGGCTGTAAAGGCAGAAAGCTTTCATGGCAGTGGTTGAGACCCTCTACTGCAGATGAAGTATAACATGTGCTAAAAATTAGACCCACCATTTGATTATAAGAAAGTTGCAATTAGTAACAAATCTAAATTCACAGCTCCAGAAAATCTATGCCAAAGTCAGGGCCATAGTAGAGAAGTAAGACATTAGGACCTCAGCTGAGACATTAATATGTAGATATGCTATAGAACTTTCAACCCCTATGTTATGTATTGAATGTTTGTGTCCTCACCAGATTCATGTGTGAAGCCCAAATCCCTACTCTAAAGGCATGTTGAAGTAGGGCCTTTGGGAGATAATTAGGTCATGAGGTAGAGCCCTCATGAATGTGATTGGTGTCCTTAGAAAAAGATATGGGACAGCTTTCTCTACCTTTCTGCTCTCTGCCATGCAATGATAAAATGAGAAGAGCCTGCAAACCAGGAAGAGTGACCTCACTAGACACTAGATCTTCCAGAGCCTTTGTCTTGGACTTACCACTTTCCAGAACTGTGATAAATAAATGTTTGTTGTTTAAGCCACCTAGTCTATGATACTTTTGTTCTAGAAGTCCAAGCTGACTGCCTACCTCTCTCAAGATTGCAAGAGGAGAGCAATGACCTCCTTGCTTGGATACCACTCCGAAGTCTCATCTAAGGTCAATGTGTGACAGAGGGTGTTTATCCTCTTCAAGCTCTGTGAAGAATTACTTACCTTCCCCTAGTAATTCTGGATCACTAGCATCAAGCCTTATCCTGGCCTAACTCGTATGAATTATTCACCAAAAAAGCTGAAGCATTTATAATATTTAATGACACTTAATAAGATAACATTTATGTTATCTTATGAAGGTGATCCTAGAGTGTTGCACTGAGAAGCATTTGAAATATAAGGCAAGACAGGGAAGGTTTATTAAAAATAGGGCAATCTTCTGTGATTTAGGATTTAATATCCTCACAGGGACATGGAGTGGCTCTTTGAAGTTTAGAGGCACAGATAGCCTATAATAAGTGAGGTAAAATGCCAGAATTACATTGACTCAGTGTTGAGGAAGAGAATAGAAGACTTAGACACGTGGACCTCTAGGAACAGGCACTGTGCCTATAGATCTTTGTATCTTACAACAATGCTCACTAGAGTGCTCACTACAGAAGACCTGCTGGACAACCAACTGGACAGAATGATTCAATCAGTACATGAAATCCAGCTTCTGTCATTAGCCATGTTGGTGCTTGTACAATGGGCCCATGAACAGAATAAATATGGTGGAAGGAGGCTATCTGTGAACCCAACTGCTTGCACTTCCTTTCACTAAGCCTGATGAGCATCAGAGAACATCACTGAGTCTTTAATAGTACGTTTAAGGGTATCATTTCTTAAAGACACCAACTAGTTCTTTGGCAGCAAGTTAATTACTTCAAAACTTATGGAGAAAGCAACCTAGACCAGTAAAAGTGTAGTTTGAGAGTGAGGGTATCCAAAACATTAGCAGAAGAAGGAAATAATGAGCCCTTATTATTGCCTTGGGATGAAATGCAGCAATAGGAAATGTACCAAACTTTCTGCACTAACCCTCCTACTGTGGAATATGAAGCTCAGAATACAGGGAGCTCTAAGTGCCAGAACAAGAAATTGGTATTTTATTTCTGGGTGAATAAAAAAAAACACCAGATGATAAGATAATCAGGTATGCAATTTGTACTGATAATCTTCACCCCCCCAAAAAAGTATTCCAAAACACACACACATGCACAGCAAACCTAAGTACATGCATGACAAACATAAGTACATACACACACACAAAGAATGATGGAATGTCAGAGAGTAAAATTTAATGAATCAATCTATAAGGTAACTTTTCCTGAATAATTGCAATAATCAAATTTTTTTCTATGTTAATTTCCCTGGAGTATAATAAAATTTACAAATTTTAGGGCTCCTGGCTAAAATAATATTATGAAAATAATGTTAACATATTTTGAATGCTTACTATAATCTAGACTCAATGCTAACACATTAATAACATTATCATTTGCAGTACTACAAACATTTCTGAGAGGTAAATAATACTATTTCTATTTTATGGAGAAGAGAACAAAGGCTTAGAGAGGTTAAGGTTTGTGCAAGATCAGTTAGGAAGCAGCAAAGCTACAGATTCGACTCAAGTTCTATTTAACTCTGAAATTCATGCTGCTAACAATGGTGCCATATTAGTCATCAATACTTTTCCCAAAAGAAGTGGTGAAAATACACAGCACATTGATAATTTTACTCTAATTTTCTATGTTGTCTTTCGAAATGGCAAGACTCAAACTATGAGCACTGGTACTTTGATTTGAAAAGGGTCACAAATGGAAAGCCTTATTTCTGTTATCCTATCTACAGTGTTTTGGGTAATTGCCAATAATCCAAATAGAGGTTCTTGGCTGCTGCAGCTTATACTAATGATTAAATGAAGTATAATAAACACAAATTTAGTAGTCTGTAGTGTTTGAGGGATAATGAAAGATATTATATTGCTTCTAAAGCAAAGGATCTACAATACAGTATTGCAAACCAAAATGTTAATTTATTTTTATGAAGAGGTTTAGGCTTAGAAGTAGGAAAATGTTTCAATGAACCATAGGAGAGTTCATTTATAATGAGAGAACTGTCAAGTTTATAGTTAGGCTGCCTATATAATGTAAATCAAGAGTTGAGAAGTATTTTATTTTAAATTACTGTCTAAGTCTGTGGAACTCCTGTTGGTTTATACACAAGATTTATGCCAACATGTTCTTTCCATCTCCATTTTCTGTGAAGGGAATATTAATCTTTGATTACCTCCATAATCATGGGAGAAGGAATAGTTTTCTGGGGTGTGCAGCTAATCTTTGATTATTCATCCTACCAACAAACACATTTCTACATTTTAAAAGCCTTGAATTTACCTTATGTTAGAACTATGGAGAGCAGAGAGACATGGACTCTGCAGGATATTGGTAGTGCTCAACCATATTCAGACAAGCTGTCTTATCTTCTCTCTTCTCTGCTTCTCAAATCTAGGACCATCATATGCAATTCAGGTTGATCAAATTTCCATAAGGTCTAGTTTTTCTCCTGTTATCCTTCAAACAAAAGTCAATCATTGCCCAGTTTTCTTTATTTTGTAAAAACTTATCATATTATTGGCAACTATTTAAGTAAAAAAGCATACAACAGTAATACATTTGAATTTGATTGCAGTCTATTCCCTCCAAAACTGGTTGGTACTTCTAACCAAGAAGCGTAGTTCATATACTCTTAACCACAGAGAAATTGTCTTCTTTAAAGCATGATGGTGGCTTTACACAATAAATATTTGTTTTTCAATCATGTACATTCCAATTCTGGTTAGTGACTTTTCTAGGCTTTTGTGATCCAAATGCTACTCATGATTTTGATCCCAATAGCTTAGGGATCAGCTTAGGGATCACAGTGCTCCCATCAATTAGAATAATACAAATAATGTGATATAGAGAAATCTTGGAGGGCATGTATTTTAGCTAGAAAGACCATTTTCAATAGGCAATATTTGAGCTTTAAGAAAGATCTATCCCCTGACCTCCCTTCCCCAAAATGTAAGAGAGATAATTTCATTTTCACCTCTGATCTGTAAAGAGTGTGGAAGTTGTCACTCTTGTGCTTACAGCAACAAGAAAAAAAGATGATCAAACTGAAAATCAACAACTTGTCTTGAATCCATAGAAACTTGAGGTTGCAAAGCAAAATACCCTAAATCTGGAGTCGTATGAATCCAGACAGTAAGAGCCAAGATTTGTCAACCTGAAGTGGAAGTCTCTGGTGCCATAAATTGGTATAAACATTTATATGGCAATTTTGACAATTTGCTGGAGTCTGAGTGTGAACTAGCTTCAGAATGAGAAACTGTTGGAGACCACAGTGTTGGCAGAGCACACTTTTGTAGATTTTACCACTGGAAAACCAGTCCCTTCTTCCTTAACCCCAGATTCTCACAGTGCAGATTCAAGAAAATACCCTTCTACCTGTAGCAGCAAAAGAAGACAACTCATCCTGAAATATACCTAGAGATTTCTCCATAACAAAGGCCTGCTATCAAGGCGGGGGGGAGGGGGGACAAAACTGGTAAATAATGATGTACTTCATTAGCCAATTTTATTTCTCCCTCTTTATATTATACTAATCTTTTTTTAGATTCATAGGACCTTATATTTTATTATACCATATTCAAAAAGGAACTCATGAAACTTCTTCACCAAGCTATGAAATTTGATGTTCATAATAGAAAGATACTAGTAAACAAATGAAGAAACTATTTGGAAAACAACAACAGCGGTGCCATACAGGAACTTCAGTGTGATGGATATAACTAAAATTGGTGAATTTTTAAAAGTAATGGAAGAATTTATACAATAAATTTTGATAATTTTTTGGAAGAGTAAGGAGTCTGTCTTCTATAGAAAAAAAAAGCAAGCATTTACATAATTCCATTTCCAAAGCTCCTAATCTAATCATGAACTTCAGTAACATTTCTCATTTAGTAGTAGAGGGCACAATTAATCAATTAGTTGAATTTTTAAAAATAAAGGTACCAGATTGTTGAAATGTACTTTCAAATGTTTTTTCAAATGTAAGTGAAAGGAAAACTGTCTGAAAATGATTACATAGCATTATATTTTTAAAGTGAAATATTAGAAAACATACTTATTGCCAAATGTTTGAAATGAAGACTCTCTTCTCAAATTAATTCTTAAAGTAGTAGGATATTAAAATTATGAGCTTTTTGGGAAAACTAGAAGGAAACGCTTCAAGGTCATTATATTCAATAAGTGAAATAGGATCTGAAAAGTGAAATCAGAAAACCTCATTGTCAATTAAATAATCTTAAAGCCTGAGGATCAACCTTAGTCTGGGAGTCAATTTCAGGCCAAAAATTATAGCAATTCAATCAAAGAAAATCTATAAAGTTTTCAGATTCTACAGGCAACGAAGCCAACATTTGGATCACAAATGCTGTCTAATGAGTCTTTACTAGGGATGTGTCAAGCCAGGTAAAAAAATCTTACTGGTCCGTATTAAATACACTCTGTAAAATACACACACATACATGTGTACGCACACCGTGAAGACAACATTCATTTACCAAAAATCTTTATGTTATGGGATTTATGCCTGTGATTATCAAGCATTTTCTTAGCAATTTTGTGAATTGGTATAAGTCAGAGGTCAGCATCCTTTTTCTGTAAAGCTTTGTGGACCATGTGCCTGTGATTTCTGTCAAAGCAGCCATAGACAATGCATGAACAAGAAAAGTGTGTCTGTGGCAATAAAGCTTCTATTTATAGACACTGAAATTTGAATTTTATGTAATTCTCATGTTTTATAAAATATTTTTTTGACTTTTTTCAACTTTTAAAAAATATAAAAACCATTCTTACTTTGATAGCCACATGAAAGCTGGAGTTGGACCAGATTTGACATACAGGGAAAGTTTGTAGACCACTACACTATACCATCTTTCTTATCAGAGCTGTGTGTGTGTGTGTGTGTGTGTGTGTGTGTGTATGACCTCTGTAATGCACTATATTGCTATGGTTGCTATTGTCCCGTTTTCACCTTCCATTGATTTTAGACTCTTTTATGTGGATGAGCAAGATTCAGTTATTTGGCATCAATAAGAAGAGAAATAGGAGGAGTTTACTGTATGAGCTCACGAATGGTTCATTCCTTGCTCCAATATTGTCTTTTCTCTTATACAAAAAACTCTTACCGAGAGAAACTCTTACTTGAGAAACAAATATATATTGCTAACCTGGAAGAGTTAGAAGGCAGTGTCTTTTAGCATTATTCTTCAGTGTTACAGTGGTCACAGAATATTTCACTTCTGTTTTTTTCTGATGTTGCCTCTGATATCTGGCATAGAATGAGAGGTTTCTACATAAGACCCAGGAGACATATCAGGGACTTAGACCTAATTGAGTTGACTTAATCAAAGTGTCTGGTTATCCAGATTCACATAAATAGAAACTTTTTAAGTGCATAAAAGTAAGCCTCATTTGATACTTTAACCTAAAACGCCATTGTTAAATTGTGTGTTTTTTTATTAAGTAGCTTTACTAAAAATAAGGCTCAGAAATGCTCTTCACTTTCTTGAAACTATCACTGCCTTCTTCTGAATTGTGACAGTGGCCCCTCTAGGGATATGTGGTAAAATTATCAAGTTTTTACATAGAATGAAAATTTGACCCATAAAGGGGTACACACATGCTTTGTGATGCATGGAAAATCTAGTGTTAATTAGAGCTCATTTTTCAACTCCTTCTACGATTCCTAGATAGTAAAGTAACAATGATACAAATAACATCATTTAACATAAAAATAATGTTTTATTTGGATTGTAGTTGGCAACAATATACCTTAAAAATATTAAAATGTTACATGTTTATGGGGGTGGGGGGAAATATGAGAAAGAAGGAGACTATAACTAGGAAAAATAATTTTAAAATGTGCACTCCTGTGGGACAAAAGGTAATGAGATTTCCTGTGATAGATTGTATTATTGCTAACAAAATAAAGTTTGCTATCCCTCCCTGGGAATATTATACATTTCATTTCCATTTATGTCAGGCTAAGCCACAAAACTTACTTTGCCCAATGAAAGGTTAGAACCTGAGAAGATGTAAGAGCCAATGCGTGGTTAACCAAAAATTTTTTCCTTTTCCTGTTAAGATGACAAGCAATAGTAGCCAGAATCCTGGAGTGAATAGACATGGAGCAGAGCTGCATTTTCTTCTCAACTGACAAGTCATGTAGGTAAGAAATTAACCTACTTTTGTTGTAAGCCAATACAATTTTGGGGTTGTTACTGCAGCCTAACCTACCCTTTACTTACTGATAGACTTTCTACAAGGTGCAACAGATTTCATCCCTGTTTTTCAAAGCAGCAACTAGATGACCCAATGTTCTAAATACTACATAAGGGGTTTTTTTTGAGGGGCTCCCTTGGTTAAACAGTTAATAATATCCCCACTCTACAAGAGTACAGTCAATAGTTTCTTCAGTCGGGGCTAGAAAATCTTGGCTACAATGAATAAATAAGGTCTGTCCTGTCCATGTGACAATGTACAATTGTGACAATAAAGAAAACAATACACACTAGAGAATGAAAAGTGCATATAGCTAAATGATCAAGGTATCTAAAACATAATCATATAAACTAGAATGTGATGTAGCGAGGTTCAGATATTAATTTTTTATTTTCCTCACTAAGCAGTTTATGATGTTTTTTGTTTGGTTAGCTTTTTGTTTGTTACTACAGCTTGGGTCTCTTACAGTCTTTCATTGTTCAGGTTCTATGGATATACTTCATGACGTTGTATGCTATTTTTTTCCATGAGTTTCTATTCCAATATATAACTTTTTTTTCTTTGCAGAAAATTCTGCATCTTTCTATTTAGAATTGCTCAAAGTGAACTTTAAATTTAATGATTATCATCTATATTGAAGGTAGTTTTCTTTTCAAATGGTCTTAAAATTACCAGATGCTAGTAGAAATAGCTTCTCTTGTCATGAAGTGAAGCTCTGCTTAATAATAAAAGTGATGATGATAACAATGATGATAATGACTGTCATTTATTTTGACCCACCAAGTCTCAGGAAGTAGAAAATATTTGGTATTTTATAGAAATTATCTCATTTAGGCCTCACGAAATCCATACAAAATGGTTGCTATTTTCACTTTAAATTTAAGTAAACTGACAAGAAAATTTGCTTGCCTAGTGTCCCAAAACAAGTTTCAAAGTCCCTTGTTCTTCTGCTAAGCTACATTATCTTCTCACACTATTCTGTGCATCTGTCAATCATCTGTCTTTCTATTGCATCCTGTGCTCTAGCAATGGGAAATCTCTAATGAGAATGCTTCTTTAAAGCAAAATGTAATTATTGTTTGGCATCTGAGTGGAAAAAGATTACTTCTATTGGGTAGTAATATGCTCATCATGGCATTTCTTAGATAAGACTGTTAAACACCTTCCTGATTGTATCAACCTTAATTTTATTATGCCATGCCCAGTATAATACAAGAGGAACTAATACTCATTAGCAGGCTTAGAGAAATGATGAAGGAGTGGGAACAAAGCCAGCCAGGGTTAAGGTCTGGCATCCAGGGAGAGGTAGCAACTCAGCTCTATTTTAGTCAGCTGTTTTTAATAGGATTATTTCTGAGGAGTTGGGTAGAGGATCTCTAAGCAAAGTGAGATGAGTAATAGAACAATTCTTCTAACACCATTAAACTGGGTTGAAGGAAATCCCAAGCTATTGGGTAGTGTTATGTAGATCAGGGTCTAATTTGTTGAGAAAGGGGGAAAAATATATGCCAGAATAGGTGAGGCTCCAACCAAAAGAATAGAGCAGAGCCTCAAACATCACTTAGTAAACTAAACATAGGGTTATTGGTGACAAAGCTCAATAGACACGTGAAAGCCAAATGACCCACACTCTGTGCACCCACTAGGATTAGAACTATTAGACTAACTTCAGGTCATGAATGACTCCTGAAATCATTGGTTGGCAGAGATTCAAGGTTTATGGTGAGATGCAACTGTAGGATAAAGATTTTGATTAGAAAGCCCAGATCTGCCTTTCACACACTGTGATCATGGGCAAGTTACTTAATTACTCTAGGCCTCAATTTCCTCAATTGCAAAATGGTGATAATAGTAGCACACACCTCATGAATTTCTTCTTTTTATTATTGTATAATAAACTGTTTGCTATCGAGTAAAGAAAAAATACTAATGGATGAGCAATTGGTTCAAATTACTTGCACTAACCCTTTAAACACTAAGAAGCTCTGTAGAAGTTAAATTACTAGAGGGTATTTCCTGGAAATACAATGAGCTCAGAGGAGCCATTAGAATTCTTTTTCTAATCCTCTATTCCCACCATCACCACTACAGTTAAGTCCAATATTACCATCTGTCAATTGGATATATTTACATTCATAGTGTGCCTTGAATAACCTTACTCTCATATTTGCATCTCCTTTCGCTGGTCTAATATAGTTCACAGGAACACATGCTCATATGCATCGAAGTTCAGAACCACTATTTCTTCCACTTCTATGTCTAATTTATTTCCAAGTCTTACTCACTCTACCTCTATAATATTTCTCCTATCTTTTCTCTTTTGTTCATTTAACCATTGGACTCCCTAATTACCATTTGGGTAGTCTGTCATAACATGTTATTTGTTTGACTTCTTTTTCTCTAAATTACTTCCCTATGATCCAACCTGTGTGCCATCTTTATCTTATGAAAGCACATATAATCAAGCATTTCCCTTACCTAAACATTATCAATGGTTCTTCATTTCCTGTTGAATAAAGTATGTATGCTACCCTGGCATTCACGGTCTTTCTTAAATTGGCCTCAATACACGGTTCATTGTAATCTTATTCTTATTACTCTCTTTCTTGCATTTTATTTCTGAGCTAACCATTCTATGTATTTTGAACACAGTTTCTCATGCTTTTTTACCTTTGACTTTATTCATGCTGTTTTCTTCTCTCACCCAATGTGAAATATGCATAAAATCATATTCATTCTTTAAAATTCAATTGAAATACTTTTATTACTATATTTCTTAATGGCCCTCATTGCTTTTACTTTGAATTATAGCTGAGAATGTTGCATAGCTTGAATTGTGTCCCCATCTAGTTCCCCAATTCATGTGTTGAAGCCCTAGCCTCCAGTGTGACTGTATCTGGAGATAGGGTCTTTAGGAGATAATTTAGATTAAATGAGAAATGAGATTATCTGATAGAACTGTGGCCTTATAAGAAGGGAAAGATCACTCTCTCTCTCGATCTCTCTCTCTCTCTGCTATATGAGAACATGGTAACAAGGCAGCTGTCTGCTAGCCAAGGAGAGAGCCCTCACCAGAAACTGAATCCTACCAGAATCATGAACTTGGATTTTCCAGCCTCCACACTGTGAGATAATGAATTTTGTTGTTTAAACTACCCAGCATATGGTATTTTGTTATGGCAGCCCAAGCAGACTCATACACACGTCCATGGCCTATTAACTTAAACTGTAAGCTCCTTAATGAGAATTCTTGCACCTTAATAACCTTTGTGTTTTTCAATTTGTATATCATAATTTATTGTACAAAATTGGTGTTTGATAAATGTTAAATTAATAAAAAATGAATAAAGAAATATATGAATCCAGGACATGGAAAGTGAAATGCCTTCTGAAAAAAATGGGTAATTACGGGAAGAAATGTTTCAAGGAAGATTTTTTAGGCCACAGCTGCATATTGTTTTATTTACTGGCCTGAGTATTTATCACATAAACTATTCTCCACATTTAGGAATAGTTTTAAATAATCATGTAAAAGCACACGTTATTTTGTTTTTTATCAGATAGAAATCCTTTCCTTTTCAGACACCCACACACTGAGGTTGAAAACTCTTATAAAACTGAAGATCAAAACTTCAACAATTTCAGAGGAAATTGAAGACTTTTCAGAGAAAAAAGTGCAGTTTCTCTGCAGCTAAATTTTTGCCAAGTAGATATCAGTATTTGTGATCTGGATAGTTGGAATGTTTTTGTTTAGAAAACACTGAAGATATTATGAATTTAGGAATGAGTAGGAAGGAAGTGTGTTGAATTAGCATATGCATGCTAACATCTGCTGGAGAGAGTACTGAGGATGCTCAAAATATCATACCCTTACAAGGGCGAAGGAAAGGAAAGGAAATGAAAGAAAATGGAGATGTAGGAAAAGGAGAAATGCAATCTTTGAATCATCTATAGCTTTTTGAAACAAAGTTCTGTATTCTCAGTTGTTCTCTACAGAGCTAACCTCACTACTTGAATTCAACAAATCATAAATAACAATAATTCTAATACTATAATTTGTTATTATGTAGTTTGTCTTCAAGATATAGTCAACCTAAACCCAATAATTAGGGGAATATCAGCAGCTTTATATTTAAGTATTTCCATATTTAAAGAACACAAATGCCATGGCTAAGGTAATCATTCCTAACCATTACCATCACCGTTTATCTTAAAGAGAAGAAAGACCCGTCTTAGTTTGTGCTGCTGTAACAGAATATCACCAGCTAGTAATTTATAGAGATCAGAAATTTATTTCTCACAGTTCTAGAGGCTGGGAAGTCCAAGATCAGGGACCATTCCTTCCAAGATGGTGCCTTGTGACTGTGTCCTGCAGTGGAGACAAACGCTGTGTCCTTACATGGTGGAAGATGGAAGGGCAAGAGAGAGGGGGCAGACTTTCTCTGAATTCTCATTTATAAGGACACTAATGATTTCCTGGGGGCTCTCAATCACTTCCCCAAAGGTTAGACCTCTTAATACCACCACAATGAGGATTGACTTTCAACAAGAATTTTGAAGACACAAATTCAAACCATAGCGAGTCCTTTGTAATTTCATACAATATAAGAATCTTAGACATGGTGCAGTAGGACAAAGAAAGCTATTGGTTCTGCTACCTTTTGACACATTAGGAAAAAGTGTATTGTTATTTGAGTGTTACATTTAAACGACTACTACTGAGAAGTGCTCTTTCACAGCCTCATTTATTTATGACATAATTACTTATTAAGCATTTGCAATATGTGGGGCATAAGACAGCAGACAAGACAGGTAAGCTTTTTACCTTCATGCAGCTTACATTTAAATAAGAAAAAGAGAAAGGAAAGAAGAAAGAGAGGAGATACTTAGAGATTTTGATACATACTGTCAAGCAAATCAACAGTCAATGTGACAGAGTGTTATTGTGATGGTTGAGAGCCAAGGTTCTACTATAGAAAGAGTGGTCAGAGAAGTCACGGGTATCATTTGGGACCTGAAGTGTGAGAAGTGGCCAGCCAGGCCTAGAGCAAGAGTAGGGGAAAAAACATCGCAGACAGAGAAAAACAAATTAGAGACTCTGTAAAAGGAAATATGCTGGAATGTATGACATGAAAGGAGGCCAGTGTGGCTGTACCCTGCAGAAAAAGGTTGATAGTGACATGACACAGAGCTGGAGAGGTAGGCAGGAGGTAGCATGTGTAAGACCTTACAGGTCCAAGAGTTAGGTTAATTTTTTTCCTGAGTTCAATGGAAAATGATGTAACTACCTTAAGCAAGGTAGCTATCATTATAACCACTCTAGTTGCTGTGAAGAGAATGGAATAGAAGTAGAAAAGAGTGAACATATGAATATAGAGAGGCTTTTGCAGTAACTCAGCAGCAAGATGATGAGGGTTTAGGATTGAAGGTAAACATGAAGAAAATGAAAGGATTTAAGACATTTTATAGACCTACAAGTAACAGCAATTGTTGATGGATTATACAGAGCTGGGAGGTGAAGAAGAGATAGAAATTAAGCATATCTCTTAGGTTTTTAGTTGGAAGAATTAGGTGTATGATGGCCCCACTGTCTGAGATGGAAAAGACTAGGGATTAATTTTTATTGTCCTCCTAAATATGTGAAGCTTAATATCTGTTAGCCAATGAGACATAAAGGCAGTAAGAAAATTAAGATTTTGGTGCTATAAAACTCAAACTTAGCAGACAGATACAGGCTCAAGATACAAATTCAAAATTTTCTTAGATGGTTCTTCCATTTAATGACAGAATAGAGGCAGAAATCCTTGTCAAAAGCATTGAGGATGGTCAGTAAAGTAAAAATTCAAGAAAACCAAGGAATTATGGATTCCATAATTCCAAAAAGAGAACATTGAGAGTAGCGTGTGGTCCAGTATGTCAACAATTTCCAAAAGTAGCATGCAATACAACAAAGAGGTTTCTATCAAATTGTAATTTATTTTGATTAGCCAGCATAATTGAAATATAAGTTCTTAATTAACACTTGGTTTTCTAGGATATCTAACTGGCTTTTTAAAATCCAATTCAAAATGATAGAATGCTGCAATTCTTATGAATTCATTTATTCATTTGATCAATAACAGGTGTTACACTCTTTGCTAGACACTGTTGGAAATACTTTATCATCTCCTAATTTTTTATTGCAACCAAAACTTTATAATTTAAGACCAATCTGTTTTAGAATAGTCTAATTTCAACTTACGTCATAAATTCTAGACCAATTACTTTTTAGATCCCAATTCCATTTACATTTCCTTTTGCAATGATAACAATTATCCCAGCCCCCTACCATTTCCCAAGAATGTAGCATTTCATAAACTTCTATGTCTTCTACCATTGATATGGCCATGAAATCACATTTGGACTGGAACAGACTTAGGAAAATAGAATCATTAAATTAGAGCTTAATGAAAGTCAGGCTATTTTTTCTCACCTAAACACCTAATGGAAAGGAGCTTCTCTGAAAGAAGAAAAAGACAGGTGATCATATGAAAACATAAAACAACAAAAAACAACAACAACAAAAAAAACTAATGACTTGATTAGGCATGTTATTCTAATTTTTTTTTAGTGGTTTCATTTTTCAATCATTTTTTCATGAAAATTAGGAGATTGGACTAAGGCTGTTGCAGAAAAACAACAGTAGAATCTCCTATAATGGCACTGAGCCAAATGTCTCATATTATGAGTTTTGGCACAAGGTGTCACTTTGAAAGTGCAGACCTGTTTCTATGTGTATCAGGCAAATCCACACTGCATTCTTTATAAGGCATGGTCTTTATTAGTGCTTGGTCTTTTACATTATACATGGTCCACATATTGGCACAGCTTTTCCAGGATTTTATTAAGTGCAATTCTACATGTTATTTGCAGGCATGGTGTTTATTAGTGACATAATTATCCATCCAGACCCAAATTATAGAAATTGGAAATTTTAAAGTTCTGCGTTTTACACATTATGAAAAGAAAAGAAAAAAAAGATCCTTTGGTGGCCTGTTCGTGAAAATGTTATGCATATGATATAATGATCTTTGGTTCAAAAATACTTACTGTGCAGATCTTAATAGAAAATCTAGAGTTTTACCTTCATGGTGATATTTGTCACTTAACTGGGTGAGAAAGATAATATGAAAGCATTCTCACATGGGGGTCATAGTAAAATAACTGAAGGAGATACAGAAGAGGCCAATAAAAGCAAAAAATCCCATATGATGAACTGTTCAGATGTGTCAGTGGGAAAGAATAAGTTCTTTAAATACTTATGTTAGTATTGTTGTTGCTATTTTGTTATTAGTAAATATTACTATTAATATTTAAGTTGAGGCTGCTTTTGGAAATCAATAACTTGATTTTCATTATCATTTTAAAGAACATAAGGCCATTTATTGATTTAAGGTGACTCAATTTAAGTTTGGGCCTTCCTTCCTTGCCCCTTTAGCCTTAATGTGTGATACCAGGATAAATAGGATTACATAGCATTGCCTCGAAGTAAAAAGAACAGGTGGAGGCTGTGGTTGTATTTTCTTCTTATTTCCCCCAAGAGCAGTTTGCACTTCTGCTTGTTAGCAAATTACAGCCTCTTGTATTCACTTTCCAAAATAGAAACGGAAAACTGAAATAAAAAGAATAACAACAAAACACATAATACCGCTATTACCTACACCAACACAAGCTTACTTTCTATCATCTATTGACTGTTTTCAAAGAGAAAGATGAAAATCTCACCATGTTAATGTGTGAGGATCTGCCTCACTGGTTTAGGGTGAGAACTAGAGATCTTAAAATCTTTTATTTTTGTCTTTGTAAATAATTCTGTTATTAATAAATTATTTTTTATGTTGTTTGTTCTACTGCCATTTTATGGGCACTATTGCTTGTTTTTGGGCAGAAGTTCAGTTGATTGTCTTAAAAACAGTGGACTAGAGCAGTAGTTTCTAAATTTTAATGTGCATATGAATCACTTGGGAATATTGTTAAAATGTAGATTCCAACTTGATTAGTGTAGGGTGGAGCCTGAAATTCTGCGCTTCTAACAAGTCCCAAGGTAGTAAGATACTGCTGGTCCACGGACCACACTTTGAGTAGCAAGGGGTTGGAAAACTGGAGGGAGACACCTCTGACTTATCTTTCTGAACAAGTCACATACATAGTGTATCCACAGAAAGGAAGTTTTAAAATTCCTTTTTTTAGGTTTAAATTTAACGGAACTTATTCTGTGGTTTTATCTGGATTAGTCAAAAACTTTATTGAGAAATGTGGGTTCCAGAATATGATATATGGAATGGACTAACATGATTATTCATTTTCATTGTATAAATTTTATATTGCCAAGAATAATCACAAGTTTGTAGTTGTTCCTAGAATACATTTATTTTTAAAATTAGGAAAGCTTTTGGCTATGTCTGTGCCTAAATTGCTCTAATTTGTGGTGTCTTTCTTAACCAATAGCGTTTCTCTTATAAGACATGTATTTTGAGGCTTCCCAAAGGATTAACCTGATCACATAACAAGAGTGTAAAAACTTGTGGTTGACCGCTGATCCTTATAACATCGATCTAACTCCTTTGGCAAGTTAGAAGAAAAATAAGTAATCCAGTGGTTTTCTACAAAAGTTGAATTAGTTGTAGCCATGTGGGGATCAGAATCATCTGGAGAACTTTTAAAAATTATACAATTCTCCCTGCGCAACTCACATGCCTTTTCAAATATTAAGATCTCGTGGTGGGAACATGGCTATTTTAATTTGCAAAAAAATGACCCAGGTGGTTCCGATTTGCCTCCTCCATCCCGCCCAAATTAAGAACTGCTGAAATAAATTAATGACATACTTTGAGTCTCACCTTTCATTCCGAATTTTAAAGTCAAAGCCATAAAATGTCTAAACTGTTTTGTGTACTTTTATTTTTTCAAACAGTTATATAATACTAAAGGTTCTGAGTTAAAATGTTCTCACACGACCAAGGAGCTACAGCAAACTTACATGGCAGCATATTCCATTGCACAGGCAGGGGTTCTCAATCCTGGCTGTAACCCTGGAATAACAAAAACACCAAGGCATAAGCCCCACTCCAGACCAATTAAATCAAACTCTGTAGGCATGGAGTCTGGCATCATTATTTTTAAAGCTCCCCAGGTAATTCTTGTATGCAGTCAGAGCTGAGAACCATTACGGGCCAAAGACCCAGAAACCCTTTGTCTATAGAGCAATCCAGAATAAGTTCTTTTTATGTTAAGTAAAATATTGAGTTTCAGAGTATGCAATCAATGACAGGAACTTCCATTCTTCTCATGGAATTATTCAAGTCTTTTTTTATTCCTGAGTATATAGGATCCTTTGGAATACTAAGAAATAGATCATCACACATTTGACCTTTTCTGAAAATAAGCAGCAATTATAATATCAAGCAGTATGTCTTCAGTAATCTCAATATATATCTCAAGGTATGTAGAAGTGAATGAATTCAATTTAATAAATTTAGTGCTAATGGCATTTGAGTATGTAGTATGTACATTATTAGGTCCTTTCACTTAAGGATCTGCACATTTTGTTGTTGGTTTTGTTTGCAATCCAATTGTATGTTTAAAAAAATAAACAAAACCCAAAAATATCTTACAGAGGAAATAAATCCCTTGAGGACAGTGAAGAAATAACTTTGAGATCACCTTCCCATCCTTCTGATTTCTTCAATGAAAGCTTAAATGGATTTTCAAAAAATCAGGTATAGTTTACATGAAGTGAAATTCACCCTTTTCAGTATGCAGTACTGAGAGATAGTTCTCCATGGGTCGCTCACATTTTTGCATTTGTTGTGAGCAGAGGCACTGGCTGTCCTTTCTTCTGGGCTGTCTTTCAAGGATGTTTGTATAGCAAGTAGCCTTGGAAGATTGTTTCCCACTGAAACAAGAAAGCATTTTATGAGTCACCAAGTAAAATTTCCTGAGACTATATGGGCAGATTCTTTTGTTTTGTTTTGTTTTGTTTGAGATGAAGTCTCACTCTGTCCTCCAGGCTGGAGTGCAGTGGCGCGATCTCAGCTCACTGCAACCTCCATATATGGGCAGATTCTTAATGTCAGTTTCCTAGCAGTCAAAGAAAAAAATATTGCTTCAGCTTTCTACCACCAAAATGAGGCCCAAAACCTTACTGAACTGCTTGACTATTAAGGACAGTGTATTTCTACCTGGGGCATTCTACTGGGTCTATTATATTGGCTAAGCCAAAAATCAGCATGTTTTGTGTGGGATCCAAATTAACAGATTGTCTAGAAAGTTGTGGCACACTCTACATTTGGGGCCCCACACTCCTAAAAAAAAATCCCTTAGGAACAATCATATTAGTAAATTCAAAGTATCATATTCTGGAACCCTCATTTTTCCATGAAGATTTTTACTAACTCAAATAAAGCCACAAAATAAGTTCCTTTACATTTAAAGTCTCTGTGACTTGGCTTTGCCAAGTATCCTATCAGAGGAAAGTAACCTCTATTTAGGGGAGCTTCTTATGGTTTGGACTCATTGCTTCTGTGACACAGCTACCACCCTTTCTGAGAAGCAAGTATTGGCTTGCTCCTAGGGTCTTGCCAAAACTGAACTCCTGGCCCATGGACGACTCATAACGCTACTGCTGAGCATTTCCATTTGAGTGTATGTCAACTCAGACTCAGTAACTACCAGGACGGGAAGTTACTGAGTTACCAACCAGCCTTGCTTTTCCAATGCCAATGATATTTTTAAGAACATCCCTGACCTCAGAGGTATCTTGGCTTTACAAGAATAGCTGACAGTTATCCCTCTGTGGGAAACTTTATCTCCACTCTTTTTATGTAAAGAAAAGCTGGCTCCAAGGGGTCCTTGATTCACAGATGTTGCCTAAAAGCTTTGACTGGGTTCATTGACAGTTTAGCTAAGCTGAAGCTTAATGTTGTCCGTTGGACTACCACAGCCATTCAACCTCAGTATCTGCTATGCAGAATGAAAAATGGATGGGGTCGGTCTATTCAGTGCACAAAACTCAATGCTCTTCTCACAGCTCTGGTTACTACTCCTTTGATGAAATGCTATATTTTTACTGACTTATTGCCAGTGGACTAGCAATTGTAGAAAACCACAAACTGGCAAAAATTGAAGATACCCCTTTTTGGAGCTGTGAGTGAAGGATATAAATCATGGCAAGGGAGCAATTCATCACTCATGTAGATGTCCATGGTAAGATCTCATTCTCTGAGAAGACTGAATAGAATCAAACCTGAATACTCCCAATTGCCATCATTATTGCCCAGATCCATCATGCTACTAGACACAGCATCATACCGATTATTATAGACTAGGAACAAAGTAAGGGACTCTATCTCTCTGATGCAGAAGTTATGAACACGTGTCAGAAATTGTGAATCCTGCCAAAGTTGACTAGTGTTTTAGTAGTGAAGGAGGCCACAACATATGAGGCGTGGCTTTTATTCATTCCTGGAAAACTGACTAAGTTGAAACTTTTATTAACTGTTCTGGGCTAAAGTGCTGCCTCACTGCTGTCAATGCCTTTTCAGGTCACGGTGTTGCTCTTCCAGTCCAATCAGCCAACTCTGGCCACACTGCCATGGTTCTTGATCCTACTCTGTGTCATGTTTTCAGCTTTCTGATGTTACAGAGCTGCTGGTCAAGGTATTCAATGGGCTCCCATGCTCTGTAACATCCACAGGCACCTGGTCAGTTTGAGCATTGAAAGGATCTCCTCAAAAATCAACATAGGAAAATTTCCAACTCTACTCTTCTCACCTCTTCCTTAGTAAGGCAGTTTGGTCACTGGATTTGGCTGTCTCTGAAAAAGAGCATTCCCTTTGGCTGTTTCCTGGGTAATAATCAAGATGAAAGGAGTGGGAACTATATAGACCATGTAGGAGTCTGCCTTGACCATTCCTAGGCATGATTCTTCTTTCATTCCCTTGATAGCAGGGTTTAGAAAGCCTGGTTCTTAACTCTCTTGGTGGCAGCCTAGCCAAAAGATGGTCTAGGTAATTCAAATTTAATTTTGGATCAGCTACTTAGATTCTCTTGATTGATTGACATGATCCTGTATCATAAGTATAATAACAACATTGCTGATGACCTTTCTCTCCAAGTCCCCTTACAGTAGCCCACATATACCAAAAGTGGGGGACATAATGGGTCTTTCTCATTTTTATAAAATTGTCCTGCCTCATTTACACATAAACTTTCTGAAAAAAAGGTCTGCATGAAAGTACAAGATGATTGCCTAAAGGCACAATGATGACTGCAGGAATAGGAAACACCAATTTTTGTGTAGTGGATGGAAAGCCAAACCTTGGCACCTGCTACGGTTTGAATGTCTTTCCCAAAACTCATGTTGAGATTTAGTTGCCACTGTAAGACTACTAAGTTGAGTGGTGATTATGTTATAAAGTCTATGCCTTCACAAATTGGTTAATGGATTAATGCTGTTACTTTGGGAGTGAGTTATCACAAGACTAGGTCTATTATAAAAGGTAGTTCCACCCTCTTTCTTTCTCTCTGTCTTGTGTACTCACTTGCCCTTCTGCCTTCTGTCTTCTGCCATGGAATAGCACAGCATGAAGGCCCTCACAAGAAGCCTAGTCTCCAGAACCATAAGCCAAATAAATCTCTTTTCTTTGTAAGTTACCCAGTTTTGATATTCTGTTATGACAACAGAAAATAAGACAGCACCTATGGAAAGAATGCCTCAGACTCAAAGAGTTATGGGAGAAGAAGCTATATTAATGATTTTTTTTCAAACATAAGGACTAGTTTCAATTATTCACACTGAACTGCAAATACTAAAGCTTACTAGCCAGCCAGTAATGAGGCTAACTTGGAGGCAATGCCAACCCATGCCTTCTATATTAGTCATGGTTCTCTAGAGGGACAGAACTAATGTATGTATGTGTATCTAGATAGATAGATAGATAGATATAGATATAAATTTATATCTATATCTATCTATCTATCTATCTAGATACACATACATACATTAGTTCTGTCCCTCTATATATCTATCTATAGATATATAAAAATATCTATCTATAGATATATAAAGATATCTATCTATAGATATATAAAGATATCTATCTATCTATAGATAAAGATATCTATCTATCTATAGATATATAAAGATATCTATCTATAGATATATAAAGATATCTATCTATAGATATATAAAGATATCTATCTATAGATATATAAAGATATCTATCTATAGATATATATAGATATATAAAGATATCTATATATTTATAAATATAGATCTATAGATATATATCTATAGATTTATAAATATAGATCTATAGATATATATCTATAGATTTATAAATATATTTATAAATATTTATAAATGGGAGTTTATTAACTAGTATTAACTCACACAATCACAAGATACCATAATAGGCCATCTCCAAGCTGAGGAGCAAGGAAGCCAGTCCAAGTTCCACAGCTGAAGAACTTGGAGTCTGATGTTTGAGGGCAGGAAGCATCCAGCCTGGGAGAAAAATGTAGGCTGGGAGGCTAAGCCAGTCTAGCCTTTTCATGTTTTTCTGCCTGTTTTATATTCGCTGGCAGCTGGTTAGATGATGCCTACCCAGATAAAGGGTGGGTCTGCCTTCCCCAGCCCACTGACTCAAATGTTGATTTCCTTTGGCAACACCCTCACAGACAAATATGATATTTGAAAAGTTTAAAATTATAAATTAACCTATCAACACAACAGCAAATATCTAGTTTAGCTAAACACAGTAGGTATTTTATTGGAAAGATTAGATGGTCATAGTAGACAATCAATTAAAATCACCAGATTTAGCAAATAAAAATATATGATGCTGTGTTTAGTTTGAATTTCAGATAAATAAAAAATATTGTTTTTAGTATAAGTATGCCCAAAATATGTCATGGGACATACTCGTATTAAATAATTTATTTGTGGGTTACCTGAAATTCCAATTTAACACAGCATTCTGTATTTTATCTGGTAACATTACACTCAATTAATGTTCTTTATAATCCCTACAATTGTTCTCAGTTGTAATCTTTAAAAACCTTAGGTATTTCCTTACCCCCTATTTCATGCCAAAGGAATAGCACAAATCCAAGTGAACCTCCTTAGCAGCCTGGGGAATCTGTAACCACCAAAGCCCTGGAATTAGTCCCACCCACCTGGGATATCCTGAAACTAAAGCCAAGCCAAGGTGAAGGGATTGTTTTGTGGTTATGTGTTCATAACAATTTTCATCAGCAGCTACATTCCTTGTGAGGCCTTGGAACAATCTTCTGACCTTAGTGGAAACAGAAATTTTCCCTTTCAAATTTACCGCCACTTAAGACCCACACTTTGCACTAAAGAGACTGCCCAATACCTGGCATTGCTACCCTATAGTCAATAAAACCAAGATCAAGGTCATCAGCTCATGTTTCTTTTACTCCATAGTGAATCTCTGAATCAGCGGCTCTCAAATTTAGCTGCATCAGAATCACCTGGAGCACTTGATAAACACAGAGTGCTGGGCCCCACCCCCATGTTTTGATTTAGTAGGCCTGGGGAAAGGCTCAAAGTTCTCTGATGACACTGACACTGCGGATCTAGGAACCACATTTTGAGAATTACTGCTCTAATTTAGAATTTCTAAAAGGAACAACATTACAGTTGATTAACTGAGTGTGCTATTCATTTGGTATCTCTCAAAAGTGAGAAAGTGTTGGAAACAAATTAAGTTTATAATATTGATCACATGACATTTTAGTCTTTAAATTCTTTCTGAATCATTGAAGTGAGATTGCACTATGTGAAGTCTAAAGCTTAAAGATTTTCCTGTTCTAA
This sequence comes from Pongo pygmaeus, assembly GCF_028885625.2. Taxonomy (NCBI): domain Eukaryota; kingdom Metazoa; phylum Chordata; class Mammalia; order Primates; family Hominidae; genus Pongo; species Pongo pygmaeus. Next base: position 147,044,710 of record NC_072373.2, on the reverse strand, counting down.
TGTTTTGAAAATTGATAATATATGTTGGTATACATATGATACCTCTCATGTCTAAAAATGCCAAATAATAAGGACATGCTATATTTTATGAAGCTAATTTTAAGAACATATTCCCAGTACACATAAAATTATATTTACATGTGGACTATTAGCATTTTTAAAAATACATAAGAATAAAGAACAAAATCCTTCAAGTACAGTACAAGATTTTTGTACTTACAGTACTATTGAAGGAAGGCGGATGGGAAGAGGACAACATTCAATGAGTAAAATTATAAGCAATTCAGTTTTTGTTATTTCTCTAAATAACATACTTCCTCTTAGGCATTGAAGATATTTTAATAACTTTAACTTTGCTTTTTCTGTGAAGTGGCTAATCAGCAAGCACTTCCAAGTGTAACTTAATGAAACGTGAAAAAGTAGTTAAAGAATTTATTAAGCCTAGTATATTAAAATCTTCAAAAAAAATTCTATGTTGGACCAGCTGGCTCAAATAAGTAAAGCTAACACATCAATTTCAGCAAATACATATCAATGAATTTTGAAATTAGAATAGAAAAATGTTAGCACTTAAAAATTTTAGTCACTGAGTGTCACTTGCAACTCAAATTGACAGAGTGGATAGCAGCAATGAATTAAGCATAGAGATTATTTTTACAGAATATAAAAAAAAGAGAACCCCTGTAAGCACTTAGAGTTTGTACCATCTGTTATGATGCTGTTGCTGTACCCTTCAGCACATTATCTAATGATACACCGACTGATGTACAGAAAATTACATTAAGAAGGCTGGCATGTTTTAGAAGAAGCCTATATATAACAATCAGTCCTCAGATCTCAAACCAAAATGAAACTTTAAAAATAGTGGGTAATGTACAAACTTCTTAATAAGGCTTTAAATTCTGGGAAATCCTTAGTAAGTGTATCCTCATCTTTCATTAGCAATACTTATCATTACATCAAAGAATAGGCATTCTTAATTTATTAATAATTATAACAAGTACTTATGAAGCTCCTACTATGTTTCAGATCTTATTCTAGGTAGTTGGCATATTTAATCTCACTTTTTCCTCAAAAAATATAAAATAAATCAAGGCAAGATTTTCAGATATGTGCAAGGTAGAAGCACTCTTGGCCGTGCACTTGAATTTATAACCACTCCTTTCTAACCTCTATCAATATATATAGACTTATCACATAATTGATTTAAAAAAATGCAGAACAACAACAGCATATGCAATCTATTTCCACAACTCACCTACACCACAATATCAATTGGTTAATCCTATTCCACCCTAAAGTTTAAACAAAGAGACACATAATGATCCTATGTATTATTGTAATTCACCTCTTCTCTTGGGATGCCAAAACAGTGAGGTGAGACAAGGTCTATGCTTTTCCTTCTGACCTCTCAATTCTCCACCACCTCCAAAGGCCTACCCAAATCAGAGATGTCCAACTTTATAATTTTTCTCTTTTATGTTAGTGTGCTATTTTAGTGAGAAAAGAAGAAAAGCCAGAAGTTGAGCCTGCTTTGGATTCACTTTTAGAATGATTTTTATCTAAGAAAAAGCATGTCTGCACAAATGGATGACTTGCTCATAGGAATTGTATATTGCAGTGTAGGGCTATAATCTTGGAGTAATATTAATTTGTAAACATTGTCTTTGGCACATATATTTGCCTTTGTGGGGTAAAGTTGATGACTTTAAGATACTATTGGAGTGTCCAAAGTTCTTTTAACCAAATACCATTTTAATATCAATCTTTTAATGCTTTGCTAAAAACTGTACAAGAAAATTAAAATATCCCAAAGCTGTCTTGGATTGCATCCAAAAACGGGTTAGCTACCTTAGATATAAAAATATGTAACTGTCACATAATCACATATGTTGGAGAGTAAGGACAAAACTATTACATGACATTCAATATTGTTATGTTGGGAAAAGCAGAAATAGAAGCTTCTCACAGGGTCGTTGGCTCCTTTACCATTAACTCTCACCTCATTACTTGGTGTTCATATTTAGCAATTAAAAGTTCTGATTTTCTGATCCTGAGATGACAGTGCCCTGGAACCAGAAAATAATGTAATCTAAAATACAAAATCTCACCAAAAAAAGTACAACTTTCCTAGATATAGATTATAAATATTTCCTTTTCTAACAAAGAATAACCATTTAAGCAAAATAGTAAAAATGTTAAACTTTTTAAATATTAACATTTAAACTGATATTTCTTTAGGTACAACTGCACATTCAAATATTCTTATTTGTATTCAATTGTCTATGTTTTTTGTTATTGCCCAATTTAAGCAATATACTTCTCTTTAATTGATACTCCATCTTGTCTTGCAACCTAGTTTTTCTGTCCTTTCACATTAAGGTATTTTTACTTTAAAAACTCAAATATTTGCTGTACTTGAATTTAGAAAATTATTCCAGCAACTACTCCTTAAATAACTTAAGTAATTATCACTAGATCTTACCTTCATCTTTTCCATGAGAGGGAAGAGAGTATATGCTTAAAAAAAATGAGTGGCAGTTCTCAAATTTGGAAAGTAATTCTAGTCTTCATGCTTATCCTATTACTTGCAAGCCAGTCAAAAGGAAGTGTAGTAGATGAAATAAGGAGAAATTCATGGGGCCTAAATAACTGACATTTACCAAGCATCTTACCAAATGTAACTTCAACAACTCTCTACCAATACTTAAGATTTACTTGTTTTCATTCATAGAGAGCTTGGACAAAAAGTTGAAACAAGTTCATATCCTAAGCATGATGAATAAGCCATGGCAGCTTACACAGACTTGAAGGCCAATCACCTATGGGCTAGCACAAAGGAATTCAGCCTTTTTTGAAGTGGGTGGTTTGACCTCTCTTTATTGTGGAAGCAAAGCAAATGGCCCCAAACCATCTGGTAAGTGAAGCTGGAATACCTGCTATGGCAGGCACTATAGGGCTGTTTATATATAATCCAGAATTCCTCCTCCAGGCAATAAGGGATTGTACTTCTCTTCCTTCTTTGAAATTAGGCATGGTCATGAGGTCTGCTCTGGCCAGTGAAAAACATGAGTAGGAGTGATGCATGTCTCACCCAGGTGGAAGCCACAAGAGCCAATGTGTGATGCGCCATGCAACCTTCCACTTAGCACACAATTGTGGCAGTATGGATTGAGCTGAAGCATCTATGAGATGGGGGTCCCTTGGATTGCTATAATGAACAGAGTCCTATTGCTGACCTGTTTTGTTCACATAGCCTGAGTAGAAAATCTGTTTATTGTGTCAGATCATTGAGCTTTTGGAACTGTTACCACAGCAAAACGTAGCCTACCCTGACAGATACACAAGCCGCCCTCTATTTGGGAAAAGTCAAGTTAGGTACCTTAATAAATTTTCCATTTATCTTTGAAGCTCAACATATACCATAAAGTTGCAGAGAAACATAATTGGCCCTGAGGAAACCATATAGTTGGTGACTTGAGTAACTGGAGGTGAATAGGGAGTAATTTTCCACTTAACTAATTTCATTTCAAAACAACACAACTCTTAGTAATGCCTTAACCATAGCTTAGCAACCCAGCAACTTTTACAAATTACTGGTAAAAGAATCCTTTAGGAAATGATTTCTGAATATCCCTATGTCTCTTACACAGAGGTTGTTTACTTAACAAAATTTATACAAGAATTGTAAGTAGAGATTTAAATTACTTTCACATAGAAAGAAAAAAAATCAGCTGCTTCTGTGGTTATCAAGACTGAGAAGCAGGGATTGTAGATAAGAATGTTATCATATAACCAGAATGATGTTTTGATTTAGAAAAGAAAGAGAATACATTTTCCAGTGTCTGGCACAATTCAGTCCATTCACCGAGACCATGAAACACAGTTCAATCCTTCGACCTCAGTTTCTTCTTTATGAAAGGGGCAATGGTGATCACTATAAGAGGGCTATAACAGTTCATTGCCATTATTATTGTTGTTGGCTGACAGACAGGTGTAAGAAAATATATCAGTCAAAGCTTTAAAATATGGGACTTGAATGCTTTGTAATTTAGATATTTTTCTTCCTATGTTTCTGTCAAACACTATCCACTGAAGTTTTGAATGTTTAACTTATGCGGTTGTTAAAATATTGAAGTCCAGCACAAGCAACTCTATTATAATGCAAATCCAGTTTCTGTTATCATCTAATAAAATCGTGTGTTAGAGGGAGCAGTAACTGAAGATTGTCCCTTAAAAGAGCACTTGGGCCTGAGCCCTAATGACACAACCCAGATTCCTCATGGTTACAAGCCAAATAGAGGTCTGTGCTTTCATCAGGTAGCTCCTTTCTCTTCCTCTTTCTTCTTTCCTATGTTACATTCTGGAGTGATAGTCCTTCATGAAGAGATAAGGGAATGGTTTAGTGTGCCTGCTTTCTCAATAAATGTGAGGGGATTGTGAAAAGTGGAGATTTTTAAATTTTCTTTTTGACTTTTACATTCAGGGGGTACATGTGCAGGTTTGTTACATGGGTACATTGCATGTTGCTGTGGTTTGGTGTACAAATGATTTCATCACCCCAGTAGTGAGCATAGTACTCGATAGGTACCTGATAGTTTTGCTGCTAAATAGTAGGGAACATTCTCTCCCTCCTCCCATCTGCAGTGTTTGGTTCTCAGTTCCTGCATTAATTTGCCTATGATAATCAGCTCCAGCTGCATTCGTGTTGCTGCAAAGAACATGATTTCATTTTTTCATGGCTGCATAGTATTCCATGGTGTATATGTACCACATTTTCTTTAGCCACTCCACCCCTGATGAGCATCTAGGTTGATTCCATGTCTTTGCTATTGTGAATAATGCTGTGATGACCATATGGGTGCATGTGTCTTTTTGGTAGAACGATTTATATTCCTGTGGGTATATACCCAGTGATGGGATTGGTAGGTTATGATATTTCTACTTTAAGTTCTTTGAGAAATCTCCAAACTGCTGTCCATAGTGGCTGAACTAACTTACATTGTTGCTAAACAGCTTCACTCCATTTTGAATCCACATCACTGACTGGACCCTAAGCGTTTTTAAGTGTCAGGCAAAAGACAGTCTACTCAGGCTCCTCTCTATCTTAACAAACCTTGAATTAAAAATGTTGTGTCTAACAGCAAACATTTCTTGGGCAATTTTACAGAATATAAAGGAAAAGAAAACTACACATTTTTGAGTGTACTATGTGTTGGGTGCTTTTCTAACAGTATCACATTTGACCCTTCCAATTCATTGAGTTGGATATTATTACTCCAACTTTTCAAACGAAAAAACTGCTTTTTTGGAGAAGTAGAAGAAATTCACCAAATTTATCTGTTCCTAGTTCACTCTTGTGTCCAGACTCATGATCTCTCTATGGCACCATACTGCTTTCTTTAAGGAAATTACAAGTTAAATAAGCCAAGCAATTTACCCTACCTCTACAAACCTCAGTTACGTCCTTTGGAACATAATGATAATTATAATTCATAAAATTGGGGAAAAGTAAATAGGGAAACAAACAGGATTAATTGTATAAATGAAAAATTCACATAGGCTGTTCTATATGATAAGAGTAAAGGAATATGATAGATCGGAGTGTTTGTGTAGAAATGAAGTAGGACAGAATCTTCAAGGTGAAGTGTGGCCAAGCTTCTTTTACTCTTGAATTTCAGAAGTTTGTATTTTACAATATGAGAAATGATAAAAAATGGATTAGTTGTTAGGTGAGGTACAAAGTAGTAGACAGATATGAAACCTGAACATTATCTGTATAATGTATTTTAACATGATTATTTCTTCAAGGATCTGCTGTTATCACTAGACGAATTATTGCCCAGAATGTGAACCAAAGGTTAGAAGACTTCACATTGGAGTCCTGGGTCTGCCGTTAAATAATAAGGAACAAGCACTACCTCATAAGATCTTACTCTCATCATTTATAAAGTGATGATTTAAAAATAAGTCTTTTCTATGTTGTGATTCTAAGGATGCAATGTAATAAAGCATTTAAGATCATAGGCCTTTGGGGGCAGAAGAAACTGGCCTACATAGTCCTCTTCTAGCTATGTTTTAGCTCTCTTATCTTAGAAAAAATAAAATCTCTTTAAGCCTCAGTTTCAATAACTGCAGAATAGGGAAAATAATAGTTCATTCCTCATAGGGTTGTTGGGAGCATTAACAATAGATAAAATTCTGCGTATATACAATTCAAGGCTTGGCATATAGGTTGTTTTAAAAAATATATGTAATTATAGTGAGTAATATACTCATAGGCATTCCACAAGGAGACATCCAAGTGTGGTGTCAGTCTTTCTAAGTTTGACAAACAAGTAAGCTGTTTAAAGCCGATTACTCTCTAGAATGAGAGGTTGGGATTACTGTGGACTACAAAGATGTGTGGCAAACAATATTTTGTATTCTTATTGGATGTCCTCCTCTTCTCAATTCCCCAGAATATAAAGTCATATTTTGAGGGGACTATTTGTGTTTTGACTATTAAAAACATAAGCTGACTTAGGGCATGCAGTGAGGAGTACTGAAGGCAAAAAACAAATGATGAGACCCCTTTCAACAGCCCGGCAGCTAGGGAAAAAGGCACATGCTGTGTGTCAGCCCAGCCCACCCTGGGAGAGGAAAAGACTACTAGGGAAGTAGTAATGTTAAAAAGAAGAAAAAGTGAGTGTTTTTTGGGGGGGGGACCATTAACACTTTTCAAAAATACACAAAACCAACTTGAAGTTCAATTAAGGGCTGCAAAAGGGAGAAGAGTATGCTATATCTTCAGCATCTGGACCAGAACTAGTACATGAAGTAATACGTATCTGTCACTGACAGCTTTCTTGGCTATTTTTAATTCAGTCTAATTAGTCATGTCTTCTCCTGCATGTATAGGAATCAGTCAGAATGTGGGTAACAGTTGTGAAACTACCTTTTGGAGAACTCCTTTGCATATTATTGTAGAAGACAACCATGAAGTCCTATAAATGATAGTCCCCATAAATGTCAACCCAGATAATTCAACTGATGTCAAGAAGCAGAGGTTGGATGGGCTGTCATAGATATTGGGGTTGAATATAGCATATGACATCAAAATCATGGCTTTGTAAACATTTCCTTCTTCGCATGCAGATTTAATTATCTTGCACCCCAGAGAAGAGCAAAGCTGGGGCCAGCATCATTTCAAAGGAAAGAAAAATGTGTTCCTATTTTTACAGCCTTGTAAAAGCAAGGAAATGTCTGAAGAGAAGAAAAAATAGTTTCGAAGAAGAATGCAATATGCCCCAACCCAAACTTATTCAAGATGTCATTCCTGGATAGAATTCTACGCTCTCAGCATTAGACAGGCTCCTTAAGCAAAGGCAGGTTCTACATAGACTGTCATCTGAACATGATATTGATGGATAATTTTTACAAACAGGCTGGACTGCAATGAAAAGCCTTGTGAATGTGCTAAGACTGCTTTAAGAAGTCACTGGAGACCAAAGTGCCTGAAGGAGAGGATCTAAGCCAAGTCCCATGAACAGTTCATAGTATATGAATAATGAAGCACTTCAGGAAAAAAAAAAACATATATATGATGAAGATATTCCCAAAGACATTTCTTGTGTCACTAATATTTTCGAGAACCCTCCTAGCAGCAACCTTATTAGGTGTTTCAGGATATGCAATATGTTTTTTCATGACACTCTGATCCACAGTTCTTTTTTTTTCTCTCAAGTCACATAGAACAGGTTTCCATTGTACTAAAGCAGGTAGAAGTCTTGTCTGAAATAAGCTTGAGACAATATAATGAATCAACTCAATGTAGAAACATTATACACCCACGTGTAACTAGAACTTTTGGGGCCTTTCAAGGGCAATAAGGAAAGAGAGGATATTGATGAAATAAAAAAATCTGCCTTCTTGCAAATGGAAAACCTGCAACTATTGCAAACAATCCCACCCAGAACCTAATTTCAACACAAAACATATGACTCAGACCAAAAGGCATTTGGTCATTTTTTGCTCACTCACCTGCCCAACTATAATTTTTCTTGGAGCTTTAAAATTCAATTGCAACTTCTTGAATTGAAATTTAAGGCTTTGAAAATATATTAACTTAAATTATTATCTAGTTTACTAATTTTTCATCACTTAAATCAGGTTTTATAAGAGGAGTTTGTCATTGTACACTCCCAGAGATTTTAAGTTCAAAAGAAATGAACTGAAATGGCTTTACTTAAATTGCAGATGACTACTTAAAAAGATTCTGGTTAGAGCATGTTCAGATAAAGACAGGGTACCATTATTTTTCAAATATAATCCTCAGCTATTGTTACCAACATATGCCTGCCATAGGATTACAGAAAGGAAAAGTAGGAAGAAGTTTAAGTGGTCATCCTGCTATTTTTTGGCATTTAATTCTTTATTTAAAACAAACAAAACAAACAAACAAAAAAACAAAACATAAGACAGAACTTCCATATACCCTCTTGGCAAGTTCTTTTAGTACATCTGAAAGCCTACTCCTTTAGTCGTATGTTCACTCAATATTAAACATCACTGTTTACCATTCTTATAAGTAGCCCTTTGCATGGTGAAGACTTAATTGTATGTATTTACAGACAGTTTTTCAGTTGCTGAGTCACATTCTTATATGCCTACTTTGATCTTCACAAAATTCTTTTGTGATAGGCAGAGTAGGTCAACCCTCAGGCGCAAGGGCAGGGTTTATGTTTTTCATCACTGAGGCTAAACATATAGAACGTGCTTAATGGTATTTCTTGAATAAATGGTTGAAGTATCCCCTTTCACACAACATGAAAACCAAGGCTCCGTGAGATTCAGTGAGATTCCCAAGGTCTATTTGTTGAAAAAGTACCACTGAGGCTGGCTTTGAGGGATTTTGATTATTGGTCTGGAGTTCTGTACACTCACTAATTTATTAGGTCTTCATATAACTTACACATACTACCTTCTAGTATTCATTCCCAAACTCTAAAAAGAAAAAGAAAAAAAAGCTTATGAGGCAGAATAAAAATGGAAAATCTATTGGCTTCTTTATTTTGAAATATTAATACTAAATTGTATTGTAAAGACCAAAAAAAATTAAAATTATAAAATACATTCTTTTCTGAGAATTCATTCTTCATAGGAGAAAGTATTGGTTCAAGAATGATAGTTAAATGTTAAGTATTCTATATAAGTTGTCTATTGATTGATAATAACATTGTTTTAGATATATTAAATGCTTGTTGACTCAGCACTTTCACATATATTACCTTCTGAACCCACATAACAGCATTTATTCCCATTGTACGGATAAGGAAGTGGTGAGGAAGAGGCTATATTATTGCATCCAGGTCTTAGGTCTTAATCTCAGGTTGTCTGCCTCTGCGGAATGTTGGCTGTAACAGTGACATTTACCCATTTTGATTCCTATTTTGAATGATGACCCTTTTAAGCCTTGTTGCATTTGTCTAACTATCATTCTTTTTTTTACTGAGAATTTCAAGGTAAAAAGGACACTTGCCAAAAAACCTAAGGGAATGCAGAGTATGACCATATGAAACTGAACAGTGCCGACTTCTATATTTTACTATTTGGTGGGGTTATTTAATGAATATGGGAGTGGGTGCCTAGCCAGGAGAGGTATGTGTAGAAAAGAGCCACCAGAAGTCATTCTGATTAAAATATCTCTTCTCTTATAAATATTTGAGCACTTAGAAATTAATTGGGACTAGCAAACTCCTCCTTTTAAAAGCAAATATCCTGGGAAGATCAAATCTCTAAGTCATAGTGACAATTATTTTAATAATCACATGAATATCAAGCTGAAAATAAGTAATTCAGGAAATGGGAGTTTTGCTGGGCAGAGGAAGAAGAGATCATTTGAGAGCATTGAGGATATTAAGCACCAGTGGTAAGGGAAGAACTTTGTACAGCTAGAAAGCATTAGAAGGGCTCTGAATATTAGGAAAGTTGAAGGCAAACAGGAGGTCAATAGGTAATGTACACTAGAGGTGACTTATGCACTGGGCCCTGGATAGCAGCCGTGAGTTACTGAAAATTATCTTCTGTACATAGCTGTTAATTTTGGATATCTAGATTCCAAATAATTTTTAAGGGTACAAATATAAGTCTCCTTAAGTCAGCTCTGTGTCTCTGCAGTCTAACGTAGCTTAATCTTCTATAAGTCACTGCTACATTAAAGCCAGAGCTGTCGTAATCGGTTGCTATAATATACAGGCACACACACACACACACATGCACACATGCACACATGCACACTTATACACACAAGCAGGCACTAATAAGAAATATGAGAAGAAAGGGCTAATTTCCAGACACTTGGCAATTCTAATTTTAAAAGATCTAACACTCCCTCTTTTAAGATCCTTTCCTTTTTGTCTTTCTCAACTTCCCTTCTCATTCCTCCATTCAACTAGTATTTTCTATGCTCGAACTATCTGCAAAGTATTGTGTTGAATTTTAGAGATTTTGTAATGAACCAATCGACTCCTGCATTGAGGAGCTCAAATTCCAGTGTGGTGCTGTAATGGGAATATAGATAGGATGGTATGGGAGCAAGAAAAGTGTAGTCCTTATTGAGCTGGAGTGTTAGGAAACTTTTAGGAGATCATGTTAGTTGAGTCTTGCTTTTCAGGTGGAGTTCACATTTCTGCAAGTTATCAACTCAGTTGTTTCTGAGGTTCTGTTAGGTTCTTGCTAAACCCAAATTCTCCCTACAGGAAAAATCCTACAGACACTGATAAATCTAATTATCATTTGGGCATTGAATTTTAACCATCAAACCACTACACCATTTCAGGGAAATCTACAGCCATTTTTCTTCACCTAATGACAAAGGTATATGCGCAGTTAGTCAATAGCAGTCAACATATTCCTATAACAAAAGAAAAAAGATAGGTTTTTAAATGTTGAATTAAATAATAATAATATCAGTTCTCATATTAATATGAGATATAATAATGTTGAATTAATATAATAATAATATCAGTTCTCATATTTCAAATTCATTTAAATATGGATTTATCACTCTATCTGACCCCTGCAGTTCTTTATGTAGTAAATATATAAAAATGCAAGCTCTGCATAATGATTTATTGAATGAAAGACCAACACCGTGATCTTAACTGATTTTTTATTTTTCTTAGTAGTCTACCTCTTGATAGAAGAGTAAAACAGGATCTGCTTTACATGATCAGTTTCAGGCCATTAATATTTGAAAGATTTTTCTAGGCATTTGTTGGAAATACTTTTACATTATAAGCACTTTGTGGTGTGGTCACTTTTTAAGGTTTAGGAACTGTCTGTCTATGTCTAAGAATTACTTAGAGATATTATTAAGACTTAAGCTCCTAAGTCACTTACATGCAGGCTGGGTGGGGAGTGTGTGGGAGGGAGAAAAACATTGAATTGTTTTGTTGCTCTTAGTTCAATAAAGTGAAGAAAAAAATGGGGACGATCTCTTGGATTTGTAGCAACGATGGGATAGAACATATGATAGAATGAGGGAGACACAGGAGGGGGCTGAATGGTTCCCAGCCTCAACAAATGTGTGTAATGGGCCCTAAATTTAAAAGGAAAATAAAAACTTCCTAGGTGACTCTTGTGGTTATAATGAACAATTAAAGCAGGTTAACAAGCTGCAGAGTGCATTTTTATTCAACCAGCAGAAATCAGTCATTGGGGCTTTCAAGAGATAAGAGAAACTATTGACAGGCTTGAGGAGAGCAGCTGAAATTACACAGTCACTCCACACTCGTTATACATTTGTCACTAGTGGATGTAAATATTTATGGCTCAGATGACAAACGACTTACCTTATTTGGTGATTTGAGGCTCTGGTGCAGTTCCAGGGTCACCAGAGTGGTGTTAAGTTTCTGCTGAGATCTGGGCTGGATTAAGGCTAGGGAGTCGTAGCAGCTGCAAATGAAAATGTGTCATAACCCATTCCACCCCTATAATCCTCCAACTTTCACACATGTCCCCAAACCAACCCCCTGCCCCCACCAGAAAAAAATTAAGAAAATCTGTTTCTTGGGCTGTAAGGGGAAACTCCAATATCTGGAATTTAAAAGAATGTGGAGTGCAGAGAAGGAGTTAAACTAAGCACGTTCAGAGTGTACATAAAATTAAAACACACCAACCTCATCTGTTGAACAGCATGGTGCTCTGGCAGTTCATAGGCAAGTGTTTAATAATATTTATAGTTCACCTAAATAAGGAATTAATAAAGAAAAAACTGGATTGTCCTGGATGAGATCAACTCGGTATGCTCTCCCAAATGTTGATTTTAGGTTTAGGTAGCATAGAATCACCTATGGTCACCAGAGAGTGCAGGAGAGTTCGGTAAAGGAGCTCAGCCCAGGGAAGGCCTTTAAAGAGATATTCTTTACCTGTTTCCTATGCTTTGACAAAATTCTGTGCCACTGGTCAGGGAGACGACACTTTTTCCTTCTGTTTTCCAACTGTGATCCTTGGTTACAACCACAAGAATGTGAAGAAAAATCTACTTAAAATGGTCTTTTAGGGGTAGAACTTATACCAGATGAGTTATAATTACAGAATATTAGAGATTCTTTTGACCTAGATACTGAGTCTCGAAACTACTTTCCTTGAAACTATTAAAACCTTAAGTGGATTTTTAACCCCCTGAAGTTGGCTACACTGCTGTGCATCCAGACTTAAAGCTGCCCTGAGGTTCTCTTGATGGGAAGTTTTCTCAACTGACAGCTCCCAGATTTGAGGAAATAAGTCTATAACCATATATATATATATATGCACACATATATATATATACACATATATACACACATATATACATATATACACATATATATGTATGTATATATATGTGTGTATATATATATATATTCTCTGATCAAGGCATTTTTATACTACTACTTGGGGGAAAATGACTAGAAAGGCTTCTTTTAGAAAGAAAAAAATTCATAAGAATTAACATTCCAGGAATTCCATGGAAATTATGATAAATTTTCCTTAACTAATCTTCTGTGCACCAAGAGATCCACCTTTATATGCAGCTTTTTTCTATCCAATACAGGTAAGTACAACAGAAATTGAAGTTGCGGTGGCCATGGTGATGCCCTCTCTAGATCTCCTTTTGAGAAAGAACTTGCTGTTTAAATTCCCCTTCAAGAAAGACTTGTCCCAGCTGCTAAGGTTGCTGTTGGCAGGCAAGTGTCAGCTGGCAGCCCCTTCAGGGATGGCTTCAGCTGCAGAGAACTTTCTTGCCTAAGGCAATGCCCTTAAGAAAGCAGCCCACTTCAAATGACTGATGGGGTATTTATACAAATGCCAGGTCATTTCAGCCAATGCATGACAACATTAAGATACGGTTTTAGCTCCAAAGTATCTCCACGAGGTTGGTCATTGGCTGAGGTTGTCATTAGGCCAGCATCACTGCTGCCAGAACCTGCTACCTTCCTCTCTCTTCTATAGTTGTTGATTTGCCTCATGGTCTATCTCAGTCTCCTTTCCAGAAAACCCAACCTATGACACATGGTCATAGACAAAGGTGAAGATGTTGGCTCCAGCTTTAGGGGAGAAAGGAACTTGTGCTGACTTGGCCTTCCAGTGGAGATCATCATCTGCTTGTAGAATTCCTCAATCAAAGAGTTAGGCAATGGATGACTCTCTCTAAATCAGGGACAGATCATTTAGAACTAAGGATGACATAGAAGTCTTAACCTTGACTTTCTTATTTCTCAATCTCAGCAACCTGTTGTTGCTCTAGGATTTAAATATGTGGAAGCTATCTGTAGAATTCACCTAAGCCAAATAAAGTTTGGTAAAGATGATAATTTTAAAAGAATGAACATGCATATATCCTAGTTTCGCTTGGCAATTTTTGTGTGCTCAGTTTATTCATCTTTGCCTTTAGATGTTTTCGCTGCATTTCTTTATCTCAAGCTCCAGAATCAATCCTGGTCCCCAAAATGAATGATTTAAAAGCCTCTAAATCACTGATTAAGCATGATAAGCCTTTGTATGGTTCTACTAGGGTCTTAAGTGCCCTGATTTCTTTGAGACTCAGCTTTTAATTTGTTTTCTAGAGAGTAAATCTCAATAATGTAGCCTAAAATATATACCAGGAATAAATGCTCTACTGCTAAATGCCAATCTCTGCTTATGAAATCCTGGTTCCTCTTTTGTACCTCCTCACTGGCTATCAGTGACTTGTAGAGTTTCTTGCAGATCAGGTGATAGTATCAGTCAAAGAAGATCATTATGCAAAGGCCAAGGAACTTGCATTCTTATCTCTGAATGGCCTAATTATATTAGTAGAATAAAATTTCCATTTCTACTCATAAATAATTTCTAAGGGGAAAAAAGGCCATAGCTTGATAAAATTAAAGGTTTATGGGTCAAGCCACCTTTAAACTTAGCTACTATTTTTCACAGCACAGGTCTTTATTCTTCCCTTTCCTGTGTCTAACCCCTACCCCATTACCAATTTGATCACGCACAAAGAAGAAACAGATTCAAGTTCAATTGGCCTAGTCTGGCTGAAAATAATCTGGGGAGAAAAAAAAAGGTCAAGACCATAGCAAAGTTCTTTTCATTAAAAAGATGTAATAAGCAGAGCATAAGCACTGTGATCACTAAGAGCATGGAATAATATTCACATTGACGGAATCTTAGCATAAATAAAAGAGTTTCATTAAACTGAAATGAAAAAGTTCAGTGACCCTTACCACATCCAAGGATATTCCCAGAATTTAGCAAAAAGAGCAAAAATATATATATTAAGAGAATGTTTTCAAGACTTCTTTCTAAAATGATTGTGGCAATTACAGGCACAATCTGGCAGGAGGTACCATGGATCTTGCCACCCAGGCAAGACTCATCTCATTGGTCACCTCTTTGCTCCATCTCTGAAATTTCCTCTTTCATTTCTTAAAAATGATGCTATGTTTCTCTCTTGCTTACATCTATCAAACCTAATTTTTGGAACTTTTCTTCCTGTGCTGTACTTGATTAAATGGAGTCTTAACCCCTTTTATCTTGTTGGAATTATATCATCTGGCCAGACATTTCTCTTTCTGCCTGGAGTCTTAATGGCTGGCTCATTGCTTATATTTTTTTCATTAACCTTTTACCATCATCAATATTGGCAGAAGAATGTACTTAATATGAATACATTTACAAATATAAAATATACTTATTTTTTCTCAAACTCAAACTTCACAATTCTGGGAAAGAACACAAACTGTCAGGGAGCCTTGAGCTAAGTGGCTTCCATGGAGTCAGATATACTGACTTTCTTTACACAGAGAGTAATGACAGGGGAGAAAAGTTGGGGGGCAGAGGAAGGAGGGGTCTTCCTAAAACACACTCTCAATTGGATAGAGTAATTTTTTGATGCATGAAAACTCCTTAGGCATTTAACTTTTGTTGTCAGATAAATTTCTGGCAATATCTAAACCGACATCTTGAGAATTAATATCTAAAAATAAGTTTCTGGCCAAACCTCAGTGCAGTGGTTTACAAAAAAAAACACACAAATCATCTGGCCCACCACGGTGGCTCATGCCTGTAATCCCAGCACTTTGGGAGGCCGAAGTGGGCAGATCACTTGAGGTCAGGAGTTCGAGACCAGCCTGACCAACATGGAGAAACCCCGTCTCCACTAAAAAAAATTACAAAATTAGCCGGGTGTGGTGGCGCATGCCTGTGCTCCTAGCTACTCCGGAGGCTGAGGCAGGAGAATCGCTTGAACCCGGGAGACAGAGGTTGCCGTGAGTCGAGATTGTGCCATTGCATGCCAGCCTGGGCAACAAGAGTGAAACCCCATCTCAAAAAAAAAAAATCATCTGACCCTATAGGTGTAAGTTTGTGAATAGTTAAAAGAACAGCCTTAGCTCCTGTTTCATTTTTTTATTTGGAATTCTTGCAACTCTGTCACTGAACATCTTGAGTTTGTTTTGCATATCATCAACTGTATGAGATGAAGATTTTTTATCCTCTATTAACTATACAATCAAAGTCTCAGGCCCTGCATAATTCCCCAAAATTTGTGGTTTTCAGATGAGCAGTGCCCTAGTTCAAGAAGAAAATTGCTTTCAGCCAGTATTATTCAAAGAGTCTTGTTTCCATTTTATCTTTTATTTAACACTGGTGTGTCATCTAGGGGCCGTTCACAAGGACTCCAATTATTTGATAGGCAGCATCCAGTGATATTTTTCTCTCATTTTCTCATCTGATAGGCACAAGTTAAAAATTATTTTTATTAAAAAATTAGGCACCTGCTTAGAGGTTGGGGAAGTTTACATGAGGGCCACAAAGATTTCACTGTGAAGCAAATTTTTAAAAAAAGAAAAGATCTCTCTGAAATGAAGAATTCTGCACAATTACCTGAAGGGAGCCTATAGCCATGGCTTAAACCACCTAGCTTATCTCTCTCTTGATCCCCTGATGACTGACAGACTGATAGCAACCTAATATACCTAGTGTTTGAACAAAGGCCCTTGGTTACTTCTTGGCAAAAGTACAAATAAGCCATTGACTTTTCTTTTGTCTTGAATTTGATTCAGTCAACTTCATTCAGGCACTGGTTATAAAAGCCAATCCAAAAGTTGTTTTAAAAAGTTATTAGATGATTGTCCTTTAAGAATGGATAATCTTCCATAAAATGTTGAAGCATGTCTCTCTGCTTTTTGGCACACCTCTAACCAGGTCTACACCTTGATGATGATGACATTTTTAAGTCAAATGTCGGCCGAACACACAGTTTATAGGAATCATTTATTCCCTGCCATAATCCTATGAAGCAGGCCTTATCATTCCTACCTTACAGAAAGTAAATAGGCACTATCATTCCTATCTTATAAGAAATTGAAGCGTGAGATGTTAAGTAACTTGCACAAACTTATATATATAGTAGTTGGTAAATCCAGAGTTAGAACCCAGAAAGTTAAAACTGCAAAAGCTATGCTCATGAACACTTTGCCCCACAGCATTTTATACTCATCTTCATCTCCTTATCTAACCATCTATTTATGTTTTTGTGAAATACATGATCATGGTAAATTATCAATAACATTAAAAAATAAAATATTTGCTTATTTTCCCTCAAAGGGAGAAAATTCTCTTGACTATCACTTAAGACCTTATTTATTCTCTTCCAGAATTAACATTTTCTTTTTCTCATTCATTCACTCTTTGTCACTTAATATCCTACTTTTTAATTTAACATTATATGTGAGGCTTTTATGTCATTAAACATAATATTCTTCAAAAATCTGATCTTAATGGTAACACAATATTCTATTATATAGCCGTATTTGACATATATTTTATGTTGAGAAATAAGATCTTTTCCTTCTGGGAAGTACATATTTCTTATTCGCTTTCCTTTCCCACAGACTCCAGGTATGAGCACATAACTCAGGTCTGGTCAATCAAAGTGCCATATATTTTAACCATTTTTCTTTTCTTTTTTTTTTTTTTTTTGAGATTGGCATGTAACTCGAAGTATTTTAATGTGAACTCTCAAAAATGTTTACTGGATCTGTTGGAAAGACACTCTTTCTGTTAATGTTCCTATGTTGACAAGTCTAGAGTTTCTGGTGAGTGGCTATCTGAGAATGGAGCTATCACTGCAGAGAGCTGGTTAAAGTCCTGAGAGCTAAGTTCCTCATTGTGTTGCTGGATAGCTAGATGGAGCCTTACCTGATGTTAGCTTTAACCCTGAACTTTCATACATGTGAAACTATAAGCCTCCTTTTTTGCGTAAACAGCAAGTGCCAAGTTCATGAAATAAGATCCCGCTTTCACGACTGAAGAATAGAGAGAGGCCAGTGTGGTGTGTGAGGCAAGGAGAATGGCAAGAGATGAGCACAGAGAGAGCACAGGACCAGGGCTAAGTCACACAGTGTCTTAAGGGGTATATATATATGTATATGGAATTTGTCCTTTATGTCAAGTGAGAGAGAAGTCAGTCATTGGAGGGTTCTGTGCAGAGAAATGGCATAGCTTGACACCATGTAAAAAAAAATGACCCTGATCATTTTGTTGGAAGCTTTTGCTGGGGCAGAGCAGAGAGATGAATAAAAAACTATTCTAAAAATCAGAGGAAAGACAATAACACCTTTTACCAGAGTGGTAGCCTGGTTGCAGTGAGAAGTGGTTAGATCCTAGATGTATTTTAAAGATAAAATTAATAGGATTTGCTGAGAGTTAAAATGTGGTATGAAAAAGACAGAGAGAAGTCAGGAATGACTCTAAGGTTTTTGCCATTAGCAATTGAAGAATGGAATTATCATCAGCTGAGATTGGGGGATACTGCAGGAAAAACAGATTTCAAGGAAGGAGGAAAGCCAATAGTTCTGTTTAGGACTTGTTAAGTTTGAGATGCCCTTTACTTGTCTAGGTGGAAATGTCAAGATCTCTGTTATATGTCCAAATGCATATGGAAGTCTGGGTTTCAAAACAGAAATCCAGGTTAGAGATGTGAAGTTGGGAAATGTAAGCATACAAATATTTTTTAAATCCCTAACACTAGTAAATGAAACAGAGAAGAGGTCTCAAGACTGAGGCCTGAGTCATTCTAGAAATAAGAGTTTGGGCAGATGAGGGAGAGCCAGAAAAGCTGGTTGAAAAGAAACAGCCAGTAAAGTAAGAAAGTGAACGACAGAGAGAGTAGTGTATTGAATAGTGCAGACTAATAGTTGTGGGCTGAATATTTGTGTCCTCCCCACCATTCATATGCTAAAGTTGTAACTTCCATTTTGAGGGTATTTAGAGGTGGGTCATTTGGGAGGTAATTAGAGTTAGATTAGATTTTGGGGGCCCTCAAGATTGGATGAATCCTCTTACAAAAAGAGGAGACTCAGAATCTTACTCTCTGCTCTCTCCCATTTGGGGACACAAGGAGAAGACGGCCATCTGCAAACCAGGAAGCCAGCCCTCGCCAGACACTCAATCTTTTGGCTCCTTAATCTTGAACTTTCAAGGCTCCATAATCGTGAGAAATAAATTCCTGCTGTTTAGGCCACCCAGTTTAGGGTACTCTGTTATAGCAGCCCAAAATGACTAAGATACTAGTGGAGAAAGGAGTGATTAACTGTGTCAAATGCAATCTATACTGAATAATGACAATGAGGCAGAGCAAAAGTGAGAGTGGGAATATGACATGTCATATGTCGTGGGAATATGACAGGTGCAGTCTCACAGGGTCCCATGCTTAGGGTTTTATGCTCTGTGGTGGCTATCTTGACTTTTTTTTTTAAGTTTTATTTTAGTGTGGTATGAACACAACATGAGATTTGATCTCTTAACAAATTTTAAAGTGAAAATACAGTATTATAAATTATAGGTGCGATGTTATACAGTAGATCTCTAAAGCTTATTCATCTTGTTTAACTGACAGTGTCTATCCATTGATTAGCAACACCCCTTTTTTCCTCACCTCTGTTCCTGGTAACCACCATTCTACTCTCTGATTCTATGAATTTGACTGTGTTAGATACTTTATATAAATGAAATGATTATCTGTCCTATATCTGTCTTATTTCATTTAGCATAATGTCCTCAAGGTTCATCCATATTGGTACATATTGTAGAATTTTATTCATTTTTAAGGCTGGATAGATGTCACCAATCATTAGAGAAATGCAAATCAAAGCCATTGTGAAATCTCTCATAATTTATCTTTGAATTTGTGTTTTGTAAGTGAAGTCCAGTGGGATACTGGAGCATATACTTGGGTCTAGGAGCCTCAGTTTACATGTGATTTGCCTCTCTCAGCTTCTCTGCCTCCTTGCGAGGGATTCTCAGCTGTCACTACCCCACCACCATGCAAGAACTGGTGCCTCTGTTGCCCTGCCCGCTGTGGGTTCCTGGGTGCAGCTATAGGGAAGGTGGAAGTCAGGCACATGCCCTGTGTGGTGAATCTCAGTGAATCTGAGCACATGGAAGGGTCTGCACTTGCCTATGACTATCCCTATGCCCAAGAAAGGTGATATTCAATGGCAAATAAATTCAATGGCTTTATGAAGGGTTAAAAGAGATCCCTAGGATTAGAAAAAAGAAATCTTTTTCCCTCTTTGTGAACAAAGGGCCTCACAAATTTTGTGACCAGCCCTATATAAAAAGTTCATTTCAGTAGTTTAAGGAATCAGTGCATAGTTAGGATATAAAAAGGGCAAGACTAAGCTGTTCTCTTATATAAAGGAGGATATTGAAGGGAGACTAGAATTGATGTATACTTTTTCGTGTTTCTTTGTTGGAGGAGGATGGATTAATCTGAGCATTTGTGAAAGTCAGTCGGCAGGAATCAGTGGAGGAATCAGGTAATAAGAGGGAAGTAATGAATGATGGAACAAATCACCGGGAAGACTAGAGAAGATGGAAGGGTCTCAACCATATCAGAATCCTTCAGGCAGAATCGTGAGCACATTTAACACTGAAATAAGTAACTAGTGAATAGATTGTCTGAGCATCTCTCATCAGGAAGTGCTAGGCATTGCCTGTGGGGGGCCCGACCAACTACAACCAGGAAACAAGAGGAGAAAAGCCTCATCGTCAGAAAATGGACGTTAAGGTTTGAAAAAGAAAGTAAAGGTAGGTGGTACCTCTGAAGACTAAGAGAGAGTGAATGCAAGAGCTTTTGACATGTGGCCTGAATATATTCAGTCATTTGAAAGGCAAGGTGATCGTAAGAGAAAATAAGCAAAGGAAGTGAACAGGGATGTAAAGAGAGAAGACACAATTTAGAGAGATGATTATGAGCATTTCCAACCAATGGACAGGTTCCATATGAGGTCACATGAGATGCATTTGTAGTAGCCCAGTACTTTGCTCATAGCAGACATTTAGAAAATGTTTGTTGAACAAATTCTGGATAGGATAGGCCCCATTGTGGATCCCCATCAAACAGTTTCCTGTGACTGCACACGACTAGAGATGACCGGTGTGAGCAGAGGCTCAGGGCTGCCAATTAGCGTGGCCGAAAATCGCAGGCCTCTGCCCGTTTCTGCAGGCTCCAAGCCTGTGATTCCTATCTTACAGTCTCCTCTCCAGATACTGAATACCACTCACTATTTCTTAAAATCACTTCTCACCCCCACTTCTTCCTTTGCACGTTGTTTCTTCTGCAGGTAATTCCTTCACAGCTTGAAGAGCTCCTATTGGGCTCAAAGTCCAAATCCAGCTTCTGTGAAGCCTTCTGTGATGGCCTTCTGCATAGTCATGCTGCCACAATATCTTGTACATAACCCCATAATTAGAACTTATACATTGTATTTTAATTAAAATTTATATTTCTTCTTCCCACTACAGTAAGAGTTCTTTAAGAGTGGAAATGTGTTATTGTAGCCATACTACATAATACCAGTCATAAAGAAGGTGCTCAATAATTGTTTGTGGCCTGAATGACTACTTGGCTAAGTGAATGACTGGCCAATTAATCATTAATAAGGAGTATGATGAAACTCAAAAGATAAAATATTACAGAGGAACTAAAGTGACACAGGGGCAGCAGTCGACATTTGCTATTTATTACCACTCAGTATCCATTTCTCCCTTCTCTTACTGCTGGAAACATTTTTTAATATTAATAGTATCTACCTTTTCCCATGGCTTCTATGGGTTTCCAAGGCCATCTCAAACTTCCTTGGCTGTGAAAGAGAAAGCCTGCAGTCCAGCCAGTCACCGGCAGCCATTTTTGTAGAGAAATCCTGGAACAGTAGAGCCAAGCAATGCAGAGAAGGATTCATCTACGTTGTTAGGGTAGCCAGATAAACCCTCTCTGAAACCAGTATCTCCTCTGAACTTTGTAAATCATATGCACCAATTCTTAATTGCTGAAGGTATTTGGTATTGAGTCTTCTATTGTCTAGAGCCCAAACATCCTAGTTGAATCAGAATCATGGAGATAACCCAGTCATCTCCACTGGGTTTGAAGTCAGGGAGAGTCTTGGTTCTGTGAATTAGGGACAAGTAACACATTTGATGAGGTGGAAATAAGTCCAGTGAGCAATAGAATGCCATGATAATGATTGCAATACTCTTTTGACCCTTCTGCAGCTGGACACTCAATATTCAACAGCTTGGTATAAGACCTATGCTTGTGTTGATAAGGATATTTTAGTCATGACCCTATGGTTCTCTAACCGAATACACTGGCACATTCAGAGTCTGTTATCTTTTTGTTTTATATATTATTCTCATTTAAAAAATGTCTGAGAGAACCTTGGCCTGTGTGTGTGTGTGTGTGTGTGTGTGTGTGTGTGTGTGTTTAGCACTGACCCATGGCAAGGAACAGAGATATATTATGCATTTCCCATGCATAATTTCAGAATACCTGTCCCTTCCAAAAATAAACCATCCTATGGCTCTTGGTTGTGTTTAAATAAATCAAACTGACTCACACAGCTTCCAGACCTTCAGCTGAGCTTCTCTGTTTGGACACAGAATAGAGTGTATGTACCCCTGGCTGGTTCTTTGTTGCTGAGTCCAGGCTCCACGTCTTGTATCCTTTACCGTGTCATATATCATAGGCTGCCACCCTCTTGTCTGAACTCTGTTAACCTTGCCTCCTGCTCATGCTGAAACAGTGCCAAGGGTGGGTCATGGCTGTCTCCCTTCAGTGCCTTTCACTTTACTACTGACTCCCCCAACTGACTTGTCCTCTCTCTGCCATTTCCTTGAAGCTTCCTGAAATTTCTCTCATCAAGGAAACCAAGAAGCACAGGCTTAAGGGTATTATTTGTGACATTTCAGAAGGGAGAAAATGTTTTTGCAGCTCTTTTTCCCTGTGCCTTAAGAGAGAACACTAGTGGACCTTTGAAACAGTAAATACACTTGAAATCTTCACGTGTTCAAAGGCTCTCTGGCTAGTCACAGAAGCATGTTCCCTAGAACAGCCTGCTTAGAGGAAGGTTCAACTATCTCCTCAGGCAGGTCCTGAGTAGTTCCCTACTTTAAGAGCAGTAAACCCTTCTTCTTCTCTTCCCTCAACAGAGAATTTCTTCCTAGATGTAATAACCTTTGGCCCAGACTGGAGCATAACATGATTCCCTTCTGAAAGGGTCTTTGGAAGTCTCTTTGCTATGGGGAATGCCTAATAGCCCTGTGCAGCATGATTGACAGCTATTTTGCCATCAAACTTAATACCATTTTTCTAAAACAGGTACTTTTTTTTTTCTGATGAAGAAAATTGGCATATCCAATGTTGGCAGCTTTTAAAAATTTTAATGTGAAGGGAAAATTAAGAAGAGTATTAAAAGGAAATCTGATATCCATCCTCCCCAAAATGTTATTGTAGTAGCTCTCACCCTTCCAAACACTGTCACATATCCATTATGCTGTCATGGATCAGTGTACAATTGACAGGGAATAAGATTGAGACAGTCCATCAATCTAATGTCACACCGTGTAACAAAAGTCTACAGAAACCCTGCAAATGCTACTTACACTGCCAGATACAGCTCCAAAGTGCCGATTGGTATAAAATATTCTAAACGGCTATGAATAGGTAATATAGCCTAAGGAAAATCTGACTCTTTAGTGGTATTGAAAAGAGAAAATAGCAGAAATTACAGATTATTACCAATGGAAATAAGGCCAGAGGGCACTCGCATGAGGAGATGGGTCTAGGGAGATAAATGAAAAGGAGATAGCCCTATGTCAAACAATCTTTCCTATTCACTATTTATAATGGTCTATATGCTTAAGGCCTTTTTGAGTACATGGGAAAAATTGCAATCTTTACTGAAATTGCAAGAATTTAGAATCTTATCTGTCTAGTCCAAAATTCGCTTAGAGGAGCTTTGGTATTTGATGAAAAGGTGGCTCACAATTATGGTATTGTATTTACTAATTTCTTAAAAGGTAAAATTAATTTAATTACACAAAAGTATTAGAGTATGTAGCCACTATTCTATAACCTTTTATGAATGACTTTCTAATCCTTTGAAAATGGACATACTGAGGCATTTGTTTGTTTATGTTCATTTTTCAGTCATTGTCAGCTTATGAGCATGTTCAAAATCTCATAAGAAACCATCGTTCTTATAAAAACATAATTTGACATTTGTGGGGATACCAGAAATGGTTCTGTTAACAAATGTGTGCTACCATTTTGAGTGCCCAGACAATGGCTGGAAGGAGTATTGACAATACAATGTCTATCAAGAGCATGAGCTTCCAGTGTCTGCGACCAAAATACAAGACATTACATCACAGCAAAAGAATGCAATCAGTATGTTTGGTCCATGAATATACATATTTATATGTTCATCACTGAATATAATTTAAATGCATGCTTAATGATCTGTTTAGCCTAGAAATGTTATAAAAGACAGACTACATTTTAAAGTTAGGTAATGTATCTCAGGGTTCTCCAGAGAAACAGAAACTAGATAGATAGATAGATAGATAGATAGATAGATAGATAGGTAGATAGATAGAGATAGATAGAATACAGATATAATATATATAGTTTCTATATAACCATATAGATATATATCTTTTTTTGTTTCATTTTATTTTTTAAGGAAATGGTTTGCATATATCTTTACGTGTGTGTCTGTTTTTAAAGGAATTCTTCACGTGATTATAGAGGCTGGCAACTCCAAAATCTGTAGATCAGGCTGGACAGCTGGAAATTTGAGCAGGAATAATGCTGCAGTCTTGAGGCAGAATTTCTTTTCCAGGAAACCTCAATGTTTGCCGTTAGGGCTTTCAACTGATTGGATGAGGCCCACCAAACTTACTGAGTATGATCTCCTTTAATTAAAGTTAACTGATTGTAGATATTAACCATATCTACAAAATACAGTATTTTCTCCCTTATCTGTGGATTTGCTTCCCTCAGTTTCAGCTACCCACGGTTCAAAACTATAAAATGAAAAACTGCAGAAATAAATAATTCATAAATTTTAAATTGTGCAACGTTCTGAGCAGCACCATAAAATTGTAAGTTGTCTCACTCAGTTCCTCCTGGGATGGGAATCCTTCCTTTGTCCAGCATCTCCACACTCTCTACTCTCCCACCCCTTAGTCACTCAGTAGCTTCTCAGTTATCAAATCTACTGTCATGGTACCGCAGTGCCTGTGTTCAAGTCTCTCTTATTTTACTTAATAACGACCCCAGATTGCAAGGGTAGTGATACTGGAAACTCAGATAGGCCGAAGAAATGCCGTCAGGTGTTTACTTGAGAGGAAAAGGTCAAAGTTCTTGACTCAATACATAAAAAAAAAAAAATTTGTATGTTGAGGTTGCTAAGATCTACAATAATAATAAATTTTCTATCAATGAGATTGCGAAGAAGGAAAAAGAAATTTGTGCTAGTTTGACGTAGAGCCTCAAATTGAAAATGTTTTGGCCATGGTACACAGTAAGTACTTAGCTAAGATGGAAAAGGCATTAAATTTGTGGCTGTAAGACAGGAAAAGAAACATATTCCAATTGACAGCAATTGGGTTCAGTACTATTTGTGGTTTCAGGCATCCCCTAGGGGTCTTGGAATGTATCCTCCACAGATAAGGAGGAAGTGTTGTACCTTCAGAGCAATATTTAGATTTGTGTTTGACTAAATAACTAGGTACTATGACCTTGCCAAGTTGAAACATGAAATTAACCATCACAAGTAATGGGAAGGATGCTAATTTAAGTTGTAGTGTTACTGTAGCTATATTACCTTCATTAACTAAGAACACATCTATGAAGTCACCTCTAATTTCTGTTTGTATATCAGTTCTGATAAGGGGTCTAAATGGCTCATTACTTAGGTATTTCTCAGTTTATCAAAGAAAGCTGAAAATTTTGAACTGATGATTTCTTCTAAATTTTAAGTCTTGCTGTAAGTCACAAAATAAATGTTGTATGTTTTATATCTTTTAAAAAAGACACTTTTATGTACACTCAGTCATACTGAATTAGTCATATTGAATCACCCTAACTGCCTGATTTTTATTTATTTATTTATTTATTTTTTTGAGATGGAGTCTTGCTCTGTTGGCCAGGCTGGAGTGCAGTGGCCCGATCTCGGCTCACTGCAAGCTCCCCCTCCTGGGTTCACACTGTTCTCCTGCTTCAGCCTCCCCAGTAGCTGGGACTACAGGCGCCCACCACCACGCCTGGCTAATTTTTTGTATTGTTTTTAGTAGAGACGGGGTTTCACTATGTTAGCCAGGATGGTCTCAATTTCCTGATCTTGTGATCTGCCCGCCTCAGCCTCCCAAAGTGCTGGGATTACAGGCATGAGCCATCGCAACCAGCCAACTGCCTTATTTTTAACTTAATTATCTGCAAAGACTCTATTACCAAATAAGGTCACATTTTGAGGTACTGGAGTTTAGCACTTCAACATATGGATTTTGCAGGGCTACAGTTCAATTCATAAGGCATTTCAGAAGCCATCCTATATATTAATTCTAGATTTTAACTTAGATCACATAATGTCCACAGAGTGCAGATGCCCTTATTTTAGCTCTAGCTCTGTAGTATTTATCATCTTATATGCCAAATATCTTGACTATGTGCATTCTCAGTTGTTTTTTAAATTAAAATATAACACATTTTGGGCTAAAATTTTTATCCATACTTCGGAACTTCTTCATTTAGTGCATTTATGAAGTGTGTGTGTGCGTGTGTGTGTGTGTCTGTGTGTGTGTGAGAGAGAGACAGAGTGAGTTTGCATTTATTGCCTCAGTTCTCTCCTTTAGATTACCACATGATTTCCCACTTGCCAGCAGCTCTTCACATTATATGAATCTGAACTACTCACATTGTGAAATCCCTTTCATTCCTATAGCTTATAGAGTAATTGCCTGCCAGTATCCCTTTTTTTGTAATTCACTTTTAACCATAAAGGAAAGCCTTATTTTAATTCTCTTGAACGCCAAATCATCCAGTACTGAAGGTATCATTTCAGTGTGCTGTATAATCTCACTCAAGGCAAAAAATGGTCCATTCTGAACCTTGATTTTTTTTCTTTTCTTTTCTTTTTTTTTTTTTTTTTTTTTTTTTTGAGACGGAATCTCGATCTGTCGCCCAGGCTGGAGTGCAGTGGCGCGATCTCGGCTCACTGCAAGCTCCGCCTTCCTGCATTCTCCTGCCTCAGCCTCCCTAGTAGCTGGGACTACAGGCGCCCACCACCGTGCCCAGTTAATGTTTTGCATTTTTTTTAGTAGAGACAGGGTTGTCTCTATCTCCTGACCTCGTGATCCGCCCGCCTCGGCCTCCTAAAGTGCTGGGATTACAGGCGTGAGCCACCGCGCCCAGCCCTGAACCTTGATTTAAGGGACTCTACTGCTTAGATCATCCAATGTCTATAAGAAAATGTTTGAAACTTTAACCCAGCACAAAGTGCTTAGACATCACCATTGGTAGTAGGGTTAGTGATGTTATGAGTCAGGCTATACCTGGGGCATATATTTGTGGGGGTTAATGCTGTGGATTGCAAAGAGCAGTAAACTAAGAATCAGGAGACTTCTAAAGGACTAGTCCTACCATGCCCCAGCTTTACCCTATAGACTTTCATTTATTCATTCATTAATTCCTCTTTGTCTAGATTCTGCATTAGGTACCAAAAGCATAGAGGTGATTAACATACAGCATGTGACAGATTAAGTAGATATTATAAATAAATTACAATATAGAGTAATTATATCTACAGTAAAGAAAATATAGTGTGTATTATGTGCAGGCTAAGTTGCTAAGATGAGACTTAAAAATACAGTTACTTAGTTTGGGCCAGAGGAGCAAAATGTGGCTTCCATCCCTGGGTCCTTGGTGGCTGCTTTAGTTCTCATTATATTCCCACCACAGAAAAGAGGGAAAGAGGCAGAGGTATATATCTATATTTCACTTCAGGGGCACAATTGGGAAGTGGCATACATCAGTCCTGTTCACAACCCATAGACGGAAATTAATTACCTGTCTACACTGAGCTGAAAGGAGGCCACGAAAGCAGTCTTTAGCTGGATTCCCATATTTGCAGCTAAAATATGAGGGTTCTACTAATAAAATTTTATCCATTAATGATGAATATTTATGGAAAAAATAGTAATCCCTGTTCTGAACTGTAATGGGAATATTGAGCAGGTGGTTGGTGTGGTAGGTTTGACATCCCTTACTGAGAAAAAAAAAAAATTCCCAAAATATTCTAAAGAAGTGATAGCAAACCTAAGAAAGAAAACGGTTGTGCTTAATGGTTAGAGACTAGAGGCATTTGAGCATTTCAGACAAGGAAAACACTTACGGAAAAAATCTTGAAACACTAAAAAGCCTAGAACAGAAAGGAACAGAAAAGTAAGGAACAGAAAAATAAGTTAAGATTGATATGAAAGTATTTTGCCAGAGGAAGAGTGGCAAAGGATGGGCCTGGAAATATAAGCAAGGGTCAAACTGTATAACAATTTTGGTCTTCATCCTACGAACTACAGGGAGGCATTAAAGAATGTGTACCATGGGAAATGTTCATGAGATTTTCATTTTTAAAGTGTTGATGTTTAAATGAGGATGGAAAATGAAGGGGGAAAGGCTGAATGAAGCTAGGGAGAGCAGCTAAGTGGCTTCACAAGTAATCCAAGTAGAATATTTGTGGATAGATTCTGGTGTTAATCCTAGGAAAGAAGCTGAGTGGACACAGGCAATCCGAAGTCTAAGAGACAGAGCTTAGTGATGATAGGATGCTGGTTCCAAGGGACAAGAAGTATTCAAGGATGACTCCCAGGACTCTAAACTGAGCAACTCCATAGTGGTGACCATTTGGTGAGCTGAGGAAATTTAGGAGTAACTTTAAAGGGCAAAAGACAGTGAAAGAAGAATTCAGTTTGAAATAATCAACTCTGAAGTACTTTGAGACATTTAAATAGCCATTTCAGAAGTCTCTTGGATAGACTTGTCAAGAGCTGGTGAGATAAGCCCAAGTAGGAAGTGTAAATCTCAGAGACATGGAAGTGGGTGAGATTTCCTTTGGATATCAGTCAGAATGAGAACAGAAGGAATAGATATGGCTGTAAAGAGCATCAACATTTTAGGAGATTGCAAAGTGAATGGTAAAAAGAGAAAGCCCAGAGGGGCAGGAGAAAAGTAAGATAAGGACATGGACATCAAGTGAGAAGAATTAATTTATTGTAGGAGTGCTGTTGCTACAGGTAGTTTTCAAGCAACCAAAGATGGATTGGTAACAAGTAGGTTAAGGAGGATAAGGGCTGAAATATGTCTAAGGAATATAGCTATATATATAGTGAGAATGTTTTTATTACAGTTATATTGTCACTGTTTGAGAGGGTGCTTAAACAATGACAATATGACTATAACCAAAATGTACAATCACATTGTGAAAATCAATGTGATATCCAGGTTTAATTATTTAAAGATACGTGACTGCAAAGAGTAGGAGACATATAGTGCAGTGGCAAGAGAAGATCGTGATGAAGTTTTTTTGTTAGTTTTAATTGTGTAGGGTTATCTGACAAAGCTTTCAAAGGATAAGGATGTGATGACATTATATACAACTGGGTATTCAAAGCCTTTAAATATGACAAGTCTCTGAACTTTTGTGCTATTTTTTTTTTCGTCTTAAGTAATTTTTCTCTTCACCTCCACTCCCTGCCTGTCCCATTTCACATAAAAATGGAAGATAAATTTTTCTTAAAAGAGATATTGTGGTTTATGTCCTCCCTAGATGACTCCTTTTTATATATAAAATAATAGTAGTGGCATTAAGTAAATACTAATTAATTTGCCAGGCACTGAACAAAGCACTTTTCAAGTATTACCTCCTTTAAGCTTCATAACAATACTATGAAATGTGAGGTTTTGTGTTTTATTTATTTGTTTATTTACCTTCATCTTATAGTTGAGAAGTTATAGACAGTCATATAGCTAAGCAAATGGTGCATCAAAATTTGAGCCGAGGTAGTCTGAATACAAAATCTGGATTACTCTAAACTTGCATGATAGAATGATGAATTAATTCTTAAATACTGCATTTGCATCAAGTTTGATTTTGGTTTAAGGATAGTTTTCATACCTAGAATAAAAAACATTTCCTCCTCAGGTGGAACATCACTCCTTGGTTTTAGCCATCTGTCATCAGAATGGAACTAAAATTAAAATGACGAAGTTGCTCTATGATATGATCATGACAAATTTTAACAGTAATTTTTTATATTTAAAATTTGATAAAACTTTTTTCTGACTTATTTTGACCATTTAAAAAGAAAGCCAGACGTTCTCTCAACATTCATGGCAGAAAAAGGTTTTTGTTTATTATATTATTACGTGAAAATTTATGCTTATACAATTGGGAAAGTTTTAAAAATTTAAAGGTTTGAATATGATACATTGCAATAATTGTGACTGAAAATTTTGTAATGACCAGGTGACACCTTTTATGGGAAAGTGAGAATAAATTCTGATCCCTATTATGCAGGGAAACAGAAGAGAGCATTGTTTTTCATCAGGGTGAAGTTGGGGCAAATGGGGGGGTGAATGATGAGGCAGACAGAAAGAGACAGAGACTCCAAACTGCTTGACAATAAGCTCATTTTTAAATGTATGTAATAAAGTTACCACAATAATGTTGTAGCTCAGTAATGCAGTCTTAAAATGCAGCAAGCCAATTATACTTTCATTTGAAATTTCATGTCCTTATAATAAGGTTGTTCTTTATTTTAGGGTTTTATTGAAGTAGAGATGAGTTGGTTTTTTATTACCTGCGTCCATCTCTGTATAATAAAAAGCTTTGTGTGTGTGTGTGTGTGTGCGCGCGTGCGTGCATGCGCGCACGTGTGCAGTGGGTGCATGCATTCTAAAAGAACTCACTACTTACGATTAGTACTTGCGCTAATCATTTTCCCAGAGATTACCTATTGCAGGAAGAAGGAAGGATTTTAAAAATAACATATATCAGGATTTTATCTAGTCTATCATTTCTTCCACATGCCTGTATTATTTCTTCCTCATGCCATGTATCATTACATTCCATGCAATTTTTATCATTTGTTTATTTTTCTTAAATGCGTTCAATAGCCACCAGACTGAAGTTTGATTGTCTTTCTTTTTTTTTCCAAAATGCATTCCTTTGGTTCTTTTGGAGATAAATATAATGATGGGCTTGAAACACATCCAAAATTAGGTTATCAGTAATATTCCAAATTACAGCACTATGTAGAAATTGATGCCATTTGGGAGCTATAATTCTACCATATGGTCTCTGCATATATTCATTATGAAGACATTTACATCTTCCTCTATTTTCTCTCCATGATGAATTTTAGGATAAAAAGTTACAAAAACAATGTCAATCACATCCCTTTCTTATTTTTACCAACCTGCCATATTAATCATATTAGAATAATTTTCTCCCTCATGTAATGAGACTCTCTTTCTTACCATGGATCCAAATCTAGAAGGAATACCATTATCATCATGTCTAAATAAAAGATTCATTCTTGTTTCTTTTTCTGTTTCCCATCCTATTAAAAAGACTTGTGATTTTTTCTGCATGTTCCCAGGGATGTCCTCTTGGTATTGCTGAATGTCATCTTAGGTAATTCAAAACCTCTCATTTTAATTACCTATGTCCATTATTCATTTCCCACACTTTCCACAGAAGAGTGAGAAGAGACTTCTAAATGTTTCCATCTTGGCTGTTCCAAAGGACATCTTGTTTAATTAAAACAGTATTGTCAAAAAAAAAAAAAAATTCCCTAGGTGTTTGAAGGTACGTCAGCTTTGGTGATTACCTGTCTGTCATACATTTATTTTAATGTAATAAAAATGATTTAAAAAGAACTGTATTTGTTTTAAAATAAGACTTCTTGAAATACATATAATTAAATCACACCAGCAGACATGTAGGTCAGGAAGTAATTTAGTAATGTTTTAGAATTTACTTGCGCAATCATTATTTTTAAATTAATTTTTTTGAAAAAGAAATAAACTCACATAGTTGAAGAACAAAATTCACAGATATATAAAATATACATGTACTTTTTCTCACAGCTGTCTGCCATTGATCTAGTTTTCAGCCTCCACTCACACCCTGCCTTCAGTTTTTAGTTATTATTATTAATAGTCTCTTATACATTCTTTCAGAATTTCTTTAGGCAGATAAAATAAATATGAAGATATGTTATCCGTTCTCTTTTCTGCAAAATAATATCTTCTGTTTTTTTTAATTCCGTTCATATCTGTTATTATTTTGCCCCAAGCACAATAATATCTATCTTTTATTTGTCTTTTTTGTTGGTTAGTTTATGAATAATTTATCTGTATTATAAACTTCCTCAAGTACAAGCTTATTTATTTATTTATCTATTTATGTATTAACTGTACTGTTTTTCTGTTGGCTAACATTAATTATTGTTATATTTTGGTATTTGTTTCTATTGCCACATAACAAATCACAAAACTTAGAAGCTTAAAACAAAACTCATTTAGTATCGCATAGTTCTGTGGATCAGAAATGCAGAAAGACTCAACTGAGTTCTCTGCTTAGGGTCTCACTGGCTAAAGCAAAGGGGTCAGTTGAGCTGGGCTGGAACCTTTCCAGGAGGCTTTGGGATAAAATCACCTTCTAGGCTCATTCAGGTTGTTAGCAGAATTCAGTTCCTTAGTGTTATAAGACTGAGGTTCCTATTTACTTATTTTCTTTTAACTAGGGTCACTTTCAGTTCCTAGAGAGCCCTCTTAAGTCCATTCCAAGTGGCTCTTTCCACTTTCAAAGACACCAAAATCACATGGATTCCTTTTTGTGCCTTAACTCTCTCTCTGAGTTTCCCTTTTGCTATCAGATGGAGAAACCTCTCTACTTTTAAAGGTCTCATGAGATTAGGATGGGTATACCCAAACAAACTCTCTATTGATTAACTCAAAGTCAATGCATTAGTCTCCTAAGTACATCTGCAAAAAAATAAAAAATCTTTTTGACATGTAACATGATATAATAAGGGAATGACAGTGCAGCATGTTCACAGTCTCAGAGTTTAAGATAGAAAGACTTGGGAGCCATTTTAGAATTCTGCCTGCCACAACCTGTCTTAGACTATTCAGGCTGCTGTAATGAAATACTACAGACTGGGTGGCTTCTAAGTGATGGTAATTTATTTCTCACAGTTCTAGAGGCTGGCAGCCTGAGATCAAGGTGCCTATAAATTCAGTGCCTGGTGAGGGCCCAATTTCTACTTTATAGATAGCCACCTTCTTGTTGTGACTTCACATAGTGGAAGGGACAAGAAAGCTTTCTGTGGTCTTTTCTATGAGGTCACTGCTACCATTCATAAGGCTCTACCCTCATGCCCTATTTACCTTCCAAAGGCCCTATCTCTTAAAACCATCACATCGAGGTTTAAGATTTCAACATATGAATTTAGGCGGTGGGGTAGGAACATTCAATCCATAACCCTTCCATAACCTTTCCTTTTATTTGTTTCATTGTTCTTTTTCAAAAAATTTTTCACGAATGTTGAATTCATTTCTTTTTTCCTTTGATATTAGTTTTTATTGCTATGATTTTTCCTCTGTAAGTGCTTTTAGTAGTACATATGTAGTAGTAGCATATGTATTGAACATATGCATGTAGTACATGCAGTTTTTAATATAATTTAAAATTTAAAATTTAAATTTTCCCTTTTACTCAAGAATTATTATAGAGTTTTATTTGTCAGTATTTACCAGAGAACAGAACCAATAGGATATATAGAGTGATATATGAAAGGGAATTTATTATGGAGATTGGCTCACATGATTATGGAAGCTGAGGAGTTCCATCATATGCTGTCTGCAAGTAGAAAAACCAGGGAAGCTGGTGGCATGGCTCAGTCCAAGTCCAAAGGCCTGAGACCCTGGAGGTGAGGGGAGGTGACTGGTATAAATCCTGGAGTCCCCCAAGGCTGGAGGACCTGGAATTTTGATGTGCAAGCATGGGAGAAGATGGATGTCCCAGCTCCAAAAAAGAAAGAATACGATTCCCTTTTTTCTGTTTTTCTGTTGTGTCTGAGTCCTCAGCCAATTGGGTAGTGCCCACCCACACTGAGTGAGAGCTGGTCTTTCTTACTTAGTTCACTGATTCAGATGCAAATCTCTTCTGGAAAAACCTTGGACATGCCTCAAAATAAAGCTTTACCAGCTATCTGGGTATCCCTTAAGCCAGACAAGTTGACACTTGACATTAACCATCACAGAGATACTTTTTACATTTGTAGGTTGAGTAGCTTTTTTGGTTTATTTTCATGTTTTCTTAATAATTTGTTTGTTCTTTTGTATTGTGGTGAAATAATGTTGTCTGTTTTATTTCTACTTGTAGAAATTTATTGATGGTGTACTGAACCACCAATAATAAAAATCTCAATAACCACAAATAAAAATCTCAGTAAGTTTGAACCTTCAAAGAGACAAAGATACAAGGACTTGTTTTCTTGAGATAGACGCCAGATGCTATGCAAGGCCGTAAAAGTAATTCAATTAAAGTTTTAATGATTTTCTAAAGGCTAGCATAAAAATGAATTAGTATAAAAGTACCAAACCCTTCAGGTCTATACAGAGGGTAATTTTTACTTACTAGCAAGCTCTTATCAATGGACCACAGCGAGGTATTCATGAGAAATATTTGGGCAGGGAAAGATAGCTAAAAAAGCCTCTATTCAGTTTCAGGCTGAAGGGAAAACAAAACCGCTCTAGTAGAAAAGATACAAAACCCTGTCAAGATCCTACTCCCTTATCTTACCTACAGAACACAAGCCTCACCCTGTTTAAATAAAGGGCATCAACCACAAGTGAGGACTCACTGCACCTAGGGGTAGGGAATAGAAATAAAATGAAATCTATCCATATCACCCTTAAGCGGAGACAGCAATACTTCTTGGGCCCAGATCATTAGAGGTCTTTGGTCAGGGAGACACAAGATCACTGAGAAGGCCCCAGCCACTGAGATCAGTGACATAGTACATACCTGAGAATGAGGCTAAACGAGAACAACAGAGAATAACCCTCCTATATCACAGTACAGAAAGAGGTGGTCCCACTTTCACACAGAAAAGCTACGCACCACAGTTTCCACTACACTACATAGCATGTCTAGCTCTGAACAAAATGTTCAAGAGACACAAAAAAGAAGGAAAAAAAAAAAAACCAGCCTCTGCCAAGAGATGAAGCAATTGACAAAACCAGACTCAGATATGACAAAGAAATTTAAACTATACAACAGAATTTAAAATAACTATGATTAATATGCTTAAGTCTTGAGTGAAAAAGGTGAATGAAATGCATCATTAGATAGGTAACTTCAACAGATGAAACTTTGAAGGAGAGCTTAATAAAAATATTATACAGAGAAAATACAATAACAGAGAAGAAAAATGCCTTCAAAAGGCTCATAAGTAGACTTGAAACAGCTAAAGAATCAGTGAGCATGAAGATAGGTTCATAAAAAATAAGCCAAAAAAAGTGCAATTAGAAAAGAAAGTGTTTTTGTTTTTGTTTTAAAAGGAACAGAGCGTGCAAGAGCTGTGGGATAATATGAAATCACTTAATATAAGTGTAGTGGCAATTCCCACAGATGAAAGAAAACCAAGAGAAAGAATGGTGGAGAACAGATAGTCCAAGAATTTTCAACTTGAAAAAATGCACAAGTGATCCAAGACACTCAGAGAACAGCAATCAAGATAAATAACAAAATAAAACAATAAAAACAGAAATACTTAGATGTCTAATATTGCAACTGCTGAAAACAAAAAAATAAAAACACATTGCTTAAAAGTAGCTAGATAAAAATGGCACACCTATACAAAGGAAAAGAGAATTACAGCATACTTCTCTACAGAAAATATGCAATCTGAAAGAAAAATGGAATTAGGTTGTTAAAGTCTGAAACAAATTCTCAATGCGAAATTCAATTCCTGAAAAACTTATTTTTCAAAAGGAAAGGAAAATTAAGAAATTTTCAGAAACATGAAATAGAGAATTTCTTGCCAGCAGCTCCATAAACAAGAAATATTTAAGGATGACTTCAGGCAGAAAAATTATATTAGTTATAAACCCGCTTGGATCTAAGTCAACAACAACAGCAACAACAACAAAAACAAACAAACAAACAAACAGGGTAATGAAGTGGCATATGAAAGCAAATACAGGAAGGCCATTTTTTTTCTTATTTCTAATTACTCTGAAATATAACTGGCTGCCTAAAGCAAGAGAGTAATAAGATATTGACTTTTAGAGCAAACATAAAAGTAACCTGTATGATGACATTATCAAAAAAACAAATAAATAAAAGGAAT
Source organism: Pongo pygmaeus (assembly GCF_028885625.2). Lineage (NCBI taxonomy): Eukaryota > Metazoa > Chordata > Mammalia > Primates > Hominidae > Pongo > Pongo pygmaeus. The sequence continues at coordinate 147,008,434 of NC_072373.2, read as the reverse complement.
AGATTGAATGTATGTATTTGTAAGATTTTTAACTATACAAAAAGTAGTATAATATTCTTTAAAAGCAGACAGATTAGTTAAATGTGTATTTTAAATGTATATTGTAAACCCTACGAGAATTACTAATTTTTTAAAAAGTAATATAAATAATAAATCAATATTATAGATAAAATAAAATATAGTCAATTTATATAAAAAAGAAATAGAAATAGGAAGAAAAGAAATAGTAAGTGAAAACAATAGCAAAAATAAAAACACTAAATATTAACTTAAGGATATCAATAATTTCATTAAACATAAGTAGTTTAAACAAATCTATTAAAAGGCAAAGATTGTCAGACTGAATTAAAAAGCAAGACTCAAGTATAAGCTGTCTATAAGAAACTTAATTTAAAACTAAGGTTAAAAGTGAGAGGATAGAAAAATTATATCATGCAAACACTAGTCAAGCTAAAGTGGTTATATTAATATTAGACAATATTATCATTACATAGTGATAAACAGATCGATTCATAAAAAGATATAACAATCCAAAGCATATATCTACTTCTCAGCAGATCTACAAAATACTGTGCATAAAACAAAAACTGACAGAACTGAAAGTAGAAATAAACAAAATGTGGACTTAGAGAGTTTAACCCTCTTCTCTCAGTAATTGATAAAACAAAAAGACAGTAAATTAATAAGAATATGGAAGATCAGAGAAATACTACCAACCAATTGGCCTAATTAGTATTTATAGCATAAAATATACCACAGAATACACATTATTTTCATGTACAAATGGAACATTCATCATGATTGACCATATCACGAGCAACAAAACAACCCTCAACAAATCTTAAAAAAATAAAATTACAAATGTAGTAAGATGTCTACATTCCCCCAACTAATCTATAAATGCAACAAAATTCCCATAAAAAAATCCATGCGCATATTTTTAGGAATTAAACAAGCTAATACATTAAAATGTCTGTGACAAAGGAACTAAAATAACCAAAACAATTTTGAACTAGAAAAATGAACTTGAAGGATTCATGCTACCTGATTTCAGAATTTCCTATAAAACTACAGTAATCAAGACAGTGTGGTGCTGAAAAGGATATAGGTACAGATACACAGAAGAGAACAATGAATACAATAGACTCAGACATATAATCTGTTGGTTTTCAACAAATGTATAGATGTAGTTCAATGGAGAAGGAAAAGCCTTCTCAGCAAAGTTGCTCTAAAAATTTAGATATCCTATGCACAAAATAAACTTTAATCTGTACCTCACTCCCTTCACAAACTCAAAATGGCTTGTACACCTAAATGTGAAACTTAAAACTACAAAAATTCTAGAAGCCTATGTGACCTGGAGTTAAACAAAAATTTTTTTTGATCACACAAAATCATAATTCATAAAGAAAAAAAGAGATAAATTGACTTTCCCAAAATTAATACTTTCTGTTCTTTAAAATACTCTGCTAAAAGACTGAAAAGAGAAGCCACAGGTTGGGAGAAAATATTTGCATATCACATTTATGATAAAAGACTTGCATCCAGATTCTAATAAGTATTCTAAAATCTAAGGAAGGAAACAAATAATTCGATTAAAAAATGGACTAACGGCTTGAACAGAGACTTCACCAAAGACGATTGGTATACACATGGCAAATAAACACCTAAAAAGATACTCAATAGGAAATAGAGAAATGCAAACTAAAACCAAAAAGAAATGTCTCTACATACCTACCAGAATGACTTAAAACAAAACAAAAAAATAAGTCTGACAACACCAAGCATTGGTGAGAGTGTGGAGCTACTGGAACTTTCACACGTTTCTGGTGGTAACTCAACATGGTTTAGACCCTTTAGAAAAAAAAATTGGCCTTCCTTATAAAGATATAAATTTACTTAACATGACCCAGGAATTCTACCTTTAGTTACTTACTTAAGTGAAATAAAAATGTATGTCCACATACAAAGCTGTATGTGAATGTTTTATAGTGGCTTTTTTTCAATTGTCAAAAATTTGAAACAACTCAAATGTTCCTTACCTGGGGGAATAATCACACAGCAGTATACTATCCAGCAATAAAAGAGAATGAGCTATTGATACATGAAATAGATGGATCTCAAATGTATTATGCTAAATGAAAGACACTGAACTCAAATTGCTATACACTGTATGTTTCTATTTAACAGTATTCTAGAAAAGGCAGAACTACAGAGACAGAAAACATCAATGACTTCCAAAGGGCTGGAGTAGAGGAGCATGGTTGACTGCAAAGGAAGATTTGAAGATGTGCGTGTGTGTGTGTGTGTGTGTGTGTGTGTGTGTGTGTGTGTTGATAGAATTATTCCATATTTTGATATGGAATAATATTTGGTTTTTATATGACAGCATGCATTTGTCAAAAGTTGTAGAACTCTACAACAAAAAAGGATACTTTTTCTGTATGTGAATTCTACCCTAATTAAAAAATGAAAAAAAATGAATATTCCAGTTATTAAAGAAAACACAATCAGGAAACTCACTGTCTTTTCATCTTATTTCTTCTTCGTCCTCCTAATTTGTGTAGAAGTTATTTTATTGCTAAATTATTATCAGACATATGCCATTTACATTAATTCTGCCACTTTAATCTCCAAATTTGTTTCATTGTTAGTTCTTTAGTAAAATATATTTAATTCTCAATACCCTTGTGCCATAATATCTCCAGTTATAGAATCTCTTGGTTGGCTGAAATTTGATCTCTAGTTAGTAACCGTCTCAAGAATGGGTTACTGAAACACTATTACCTGATATCTTCCATATTAAAACTTTCTTGTCTGTAGTTTTGTATGATTTCTGATTACTCACTTTTGTCGGTATGCATTGGTGCTCTTTTCTATAATTTTTCTTATGTATCTTTGTATCATTTGGGGCCAGTACTGTTTGTTTTTTATTAATTCTTATCAGAGGCTGATTTGAACTTTCCTAGAATGATTTGAAGTTAAGGCAAAGAGGCAAGGTATTCTTCCAGCATTTGTAACTCAGAGGTTCTCTCCTTTTCTGCTTTCACAGAGATGGACGGCTACCTACAAATATCTCTCTACTATATGACTCCCATTTCTTTTATTTTTTTTTATTATACTTTAAGTTTTAGGATACATGTGCACAATGTGTAGGTTAGTTACATATGTATACATGTGTCATGCTGGTGTGCTGCACCCATTAACTTGTTATTTAATATGCTATCCCTCCCCCCTCCCCCTACCCCACAACAGTCCCCAGAGTGTGATGTTCCCCTTCCTGCGTCCATGTGTTCTCATTGTTCAATTCCCATCTATGAGTGAGAACATGCGGTGTTTGGTTTTTTGTCCTTGCGATAGTTTACTGAGAATGATGATTTCCAATTTCATCCATGTCCCTACAAAGGACATGAACTTATCATTTTTTATGGCTGCATAGTATTCCATGGTGTATATGTGCCACATTTTCTTAATCCAGTCTATCATTGTTGGACTCCCATTTCTTCTTTCTGATCTAAACCAAAGCCATGAAGGCTTTTGTTACAAACTCAGCTCGTGCTTGTTTTCTCACTTTTTATTGCAAACAGGATATATGGCTTGATCTTCAAGGTGAGCCCTCGGCCTCTAGAAGCAGATTTTTCCATTATAGTCTGAGATCTGCTACCGACCAAGCCCTTTTGCCATTTTCCATGCTTCCTACACTTCACATACTCCTGCATACCTCTAGCTGTTAAGCTGCCTCTAGGAAACCCCTGCATATATTTTGAAGTTGGCAGATTGTGTACTTCCAAACCTCTGTGAAAATTAATTCTATGTATTTTCATTGTTGCTTTTATATAATTTCCAGAAGGAAAAAAAGAATAATCCTGACTTACAGTCATACTAGTAGTTGCAGAGTAAAGTTGATATATATTTTCAGATGTAGAGGGCCACACTTCTAAGATGTCCAGGTTCAACTGCACCATTACTTTGATTCCTACCCCACAAAACATCAGCTACTGTGTTCCTCAAACTTGTTTACAAAATGAACTATAAATATTACATAATGGCTTTTAGTTAAAGAAAATTAAAACAACTGGAAGGAGGAAATTTTCTGTAGGGACTTTCTTGTAACCCCTCTTTCTGTCTTGCTCATGGCTTTCTTCTCTCACCCAAAAATCAGCTTTGAGTAAATACTTTTCTTCTTACAATTTCTTGCACTATCAATATGCTCTTTTTCTAGTTCTTGGATTGTCTATTTATTGATTTTTTTTTTCTCTTTTCTAAGTTAAAATGCTGAATGCAGTTCCTCTAGAAAAAAATGCTTAACTTTCTCTCAACCTTCTGGTTTCCTTAGAGGATTTGGTACAACACAGAAATATGATTGGCGATGTCTATTCTCAGGGGCCTGTCTCTCCTTTTGAAATAAACAATGGGTTAGGCAGTCCCCTGAAGTACACAGGCACCACTGAAGGCTATTATTTTGAATAATCTGCTCTGGCACAGGAACATTCATGCAAGGTGTTGAATGTCTTAAAATATGCAGTGCTACATGAGTGCCTACAGCACCTCAGGGTAAAAATTGGGCCCAGTGTAGGAATGAATGATGGAACCTTTGTGTTTTTCTTAATGTTCGGGCAGGTGTGTTGGCATTTACACATGCCTATGTGATGTAGTATTCAGAGTGAGATAAAACTCTTTGATGATTCTACATTTCTACTGTACAAAGAATTCATCACCTTGCTAAGACGGTTTGCTTCTAATTGTTATGTTGTTTCCTCCTTTCTCACATTATCTTGTTTCATGGACGAGATGATTTTTACAAAGTTACATTTGCTTTTCATTTAATTTTGCAAATATGCAACCAAATCAAAGGGAATTGCAGCGTGCTCTCATGTTTAAAGGAAAAATACACATTGATGTCTTCACTTTAGGGAAGAATCCAATGTCAATGCATTCTGAAACTGAATATTTTCATAAGATAGATCTTGTTACTAAAGAAAATTATAAGAATTTCTGCTGAAAAAATATGATTAAATATGTATGTGGGAAGTTGCAGGAGCAGTTTGTGCAAGAAGTGAAGGGAAAAGTAAATAGCTATGCAGGAAAGAGGTAAGAAGGCCACACTCAAATGAAACATGGGAAGAAATGACAAAGCCTGTTTATGCTGAAGGCTATACATCCCACAAATTGAATCCTTAGTAACGCAGACATAAATCCGTCAACACTAATTGCACACTTATCACAGAAATGACTTTGACACCTATGTTGAAGATTATCAAAAAAAAAGAAATAAAAGTGTTGTCCAATCCTTAAGGAATTGCTAATGAAGGTAAATTACAGAAACAACCAAATGTAATTCAAAGTAGAAGTCATGTTTTCAAGAAACAAAGAAGAAAGGATGCTTTATTTTGCTCAATGGGTATCACAGAATGTTTCTAAAGGTAAGGTTGAACCAGAGCATTTAAAAGATCTGGCCCCTGCACGCCTTTTAATTCCTACTTTTATCCATTTTCACCAAGACACTTCTTACTCCAGCTTTTTTGGACTTGTTTCCATGTTTATTTATACTAATTCTCTCTTTACCACAGGGCTTCCTTTACATAAAGTATTTAATCTGTCTAGGAGATTATTGCTCTTCTACCATTTACCTTAACCCATAGTCTTTGTGAAGACAAATGAGATTATACACCCAATGGACTTAGAACAGTGTTTGGCAAATAGGAAGAGCTCAGTAAATGTTCAATATTACTAAGTAATAATAATAAAATTGTAATAAATTTATTTTAGTGTCAGGATCATATATATCCTCAATGGTTATATGTTTCGAAATGCCTAAGAAGAGTTGGTGGAGGAGGCAACACTGGAAGGAGGCACATTGATAGAAAGAAACTACATTTTTAGAAGTAACTTAAAAAGCAGTTATAAATAAGAAAAGCATAGCTGTTACAATCTGTAGCATAGATTCCCTGTAACAGGCTTTAAAGGCATGGTTATATCACACCACAGTGTTATGACTGATAATTATTTTAGAAATTCAAGTTATCTGAACTTCTAGTTCAGGAGGCCAGAATATGAATAACCCAATTAAGAAATGCTTTCCTCCCAATCATGAAAATAAAAACAAAAACTTTTTAGCAATAATGAATATTAATTTCAGTTACCTGGGAAATTGTCTTTATGTGACTTTTGTCATTACTCTAAAATGGAAAAATATACTTCCATTTTTTATTATCTAGTTTATTGACTAATATACAGCCTAAAGCAATATCTACTCCAAGCCCATAAAGACCTCAGTTGAACAGATTGAATTAAAAAGAATGTGACCTGCTATCTAAAGTTTTCCAAACCTTGAAATTACATATATGTCATTAAAATAAATTAATATGGGAAAACTAATAACACTGATTTAAAATATTAAAAATAATAAAGAATATTAAAATTAGTATTCATAATTTTTAGAGCATAGGAATGAAAACAGATCGTCACATAATGTCTTTAAGCAGCAACATTTTGCAATGCTTCAGCAAATACAAAATGTGAAAAACATCTCAGATAGGAAAATAAGTTATGCTTGATTAGAGTACTTCTCTAGCTTTGATTTATCAATTGAGTAATTGATTGATTAATTGGATGTTTTGCTTTAGTTTTAGAACTCTGGGAAGCAGGCAAGGTTGTGTTTGGAATGCAAAGGTACAACTTTTCAAGAATGAAACACATTGCCCTGCTAGTAGTTTGGTCAACAGAGCATTCAAAAATTCAGTTCAACAAACATTTGAAATTAATGCAATATTTGTTCACTTCATTAGCAAATGTACAAGTCCTTGCGAGTACAAGATCTTGTGCTAGGTGTTGAGGGTTCAGTATTGATAAAACACTGTCTACTCTTACTGGAATTACAATTTTAGGCAAGCACCCCAAATTATGCCATAATGAAATCAGAATGGAAAGGAAGGCGGTGGGAGGGGGTTAGGAACACAGTTCAGAAGGAGCTATTAATTTTTCCGGGTAGAACCAGGAGTGTTTTAAGGAGAGCTGAAATTTGCACAAGGTCTTTGGTAAAATTTTGCCAGGTAAGGTGCAGAAGTGTAATTCAGGCACAGAAGATAACAAGAGAAAAACTTGGAAGCAAAAAAACCCCACAAAAATCCCCCCAACAAAATACAGTTGTTCGTGTGATTCAATATAATTTCTTAAAAATAGTTTAGTGTGACAAAATATACAGTGCTGGAGTAGAAAAAAGAAGGACAGTTGAGACCAGATTTTAAGGGCATTGTATGACTTGATGAATGTGGCAGACAGACTCTAAGATGACCTTGTGATATTTCTGGCTGATGCAATCCCCTACCATTGAGTGTGGGCAGAGTCTGGGGCTTGTTCAAACCCATAGAATGTGGCAAAGGTGGTGTGATTGCATTGCCTAAGATTGTAAACTCCATCTTGTAAGCAGACTCTTTCCCTTGCTGGCTTTGACAAAGTAAGCGTCCACATTGGGCAGATTCATGGAACAAGGAATTGAGGCAGTCTTAGGTCAACAGCCAGCCAGGAACTCAGAACAGCTTCTGGCCAACAGCTCACAGGAGCTGAAAGATACTAACAGCCACATGAGCTTGGAAATGGATTTTCCCCCGGTTAAGCTGCAGAGCTTGAAACAGCAGTACCAGCCTATACCTTGACTGTAAGCCTTGTGAAACTCTGAATTAGAGTAGACAGCCAAACCATCCCTGGACTCCTGACCCACAGAAACTGACATCATAAATACTGACATCATAAAAAATAAGACAATAAATTTGTTACAATATTGTTATATAACTATAACTAGCTAATACAATGGAGAATTTGGAGCTTATCTTAAAATCAATGGCAAGCCAGCTGCTAAATATTGTCAAGCAAGAAAATGGCTTGACATCTTTCCTTTAGGAAAGAAAATCTAGGGCTGGGAGCGGTGGCTCATGCCTGTAATCCCAGCACTTTGGGAGGCCGAGGCGGGTGGATCACGAGGTCAGGAGATCGAGATCATCTTGGTTAACATGGTGAAACCCCGTCTCTACTAAAAATACAAAAAAATTAGCTGGGCGTGGCGGCAGGCACCTGTAGTCCTGGGGAGGCTGAGGCAGGAGAATGGCATGAACCCAAAAGGCGGAGCTTGCAGTGAGCCAAGATCGCACCACTGCACTCTAACCTGGGTAACAGCAAGACTCCATCTCAAAAAAAAAAAAAAAAAAAAGAAGAAGAAAAGAAAAGAAAACTTAGGAGAATAAATAGGATGCGGGAAAACGAAATGCATAAAATACAGCTTGGAGATTATTGCAGCAGTCTGAGTGAGAGGTAAAAAAGAAAACTAAACTGGTAATACAAAAAATGAAAATAAAATATTTATTTTTATTTTTAAGTTATATTTTAGGTTCAGGGATACATTTGTAGGTTTGCTATATAGGTAAATTGCATGTCACAGGGGTTAGTTGTACAGATTATTTCATCACTCAGGAAATAAGCATAGGCCCTATTAGGTAGCTTTTCAATCCTCTCCCTCCTCTTATCCTTCAGCCTAGTAGTCCCCGGTATCTGTTGCTCCCCTCTTTGTACCCATGTAGTCTCATTGTTTAGCTTTCATTTGTGAGTGAGAACATGCAATATTTGCTATTATGAAAATAGTGCTGTGATGAACATTTGCATTCATGTGTCTTTATGACAGAATGATTTATATTCCTTTGGGTATATACACAATAATGGGATTGCTGGGTCAAATGGTAATTCTGTGTTAAGTTATTTGAGAAGTCATCACACTGTGTTCCTCAGTGGCTGAACTAATTTACATTCCCACCAGCAGTGTATAAGCATTCCCCATTCTCTGCAACTCCACTAGCATCTGCTGTTTTTGCCTTTTTAATAATAGCTATTCTGACTGGCATGAGATGGTATCTCATTGTGGTTTTGATTTCTCTAATTATTAGTGGTGTTGAGCTTATTTTCATATGCTTATTGGCCACATGTATGTCTTCTTTTGAAAAGTGTCAGTTCAGGTTTTTAGCCCACTTTTTAATGGGGTTGTTTTTTGCTTGTTAATTTAAGTTCCTTATAGATTCTGGATATTAGAATCTATGAAGAATCTATCTTCATCAAATCATAATTTGCAAATATTTTCTCCCATTGTAGAAGTTGTCTGTTTACTCTGTTGATAGTTTCTTTTGCTGTGCAGAAGCTCTTTACTTTAATTGGGTCCCGTTTGTCAATTTTTGTTTTTGTTGCCATTGCTGTTGGCATCTTCGGGAAGAAAATTTTCCCAGGGCCTATGTCCAGAATGGTAATTTGTAGGTTACCTTCTAGGGTCTTTAGTTTTAGGTTTTACATCTAGGTCTTTAATCCATCTTGAATTGATTTTTGTATATGGTGTCAGGGAGGGGTTTCGTTTCAGTCTTCTGCATACATCTAGCAGGTTATCCCAGCACCATTTATGGAATAGGGAGTCCTTCTCCCATTGCTTGTTTTTTGTTAACTTTGTCAAAAATTGGGTGGTTGTAGCTGTCTGGATTATTTCTGAGCTCTCTATTCTGTTCATTTGGTGTATGTGTCTGTTTTTGTACCAGTACCATGCTGTTTTGATTACTGTGGCCTTGTGGTATGGTTTGAAGTCAGGTAATGTGATGCCTCCAGCTTTTTTATTTTTGCTTAGGATCACCTTGGCTATTTGGGCTCTTTTATGTTTCCTTATGAATTTTGAAACAGTTTTTTATAATTCTGTGAAGAATGTAATTGGTGGTTTAAGAGGAATAGCATTCAATCTAAATTGCTGTGGGTTGTATGGCCATTTTAACAATTTTGATTCTTCCTATTCATGAGCATGAAATGTTTTTACATTTGTTTGTGTCATCTCTAATTTCTTTGAGCAATGTTTTGTAGTTCTTGTAGAGATATTTATGTTTCACCTCTGTCATTAACTGTATTCCTAGGTATTTTGTTCCTTTTTTGGCTATTGTGAATAGGATTGTGTTCTTGATTTGGATCTTAGCTTGAACGTTATTGGTGTATAGAAATGCTACTAATTTTTGTATATTGATTTTGTATCTTCAAACTTTGCTGAAGTTTTTTATTGGATCTAGGAGCTGCTAGGCAGAAACTATGGGGTTTTCTAGGTATAGAAACCGATTGCAGATAGAGATAGTGTGACTTCCTCTTTTCCTGTTTGGGTACCTTTTATTTCTTTCTCTTGCCTGACTGTTCTGGCTAAGATGTCCAGTACTATGTTGAATAGGAGTGCTGAGAGTGGTCACCCTTGTCTTGTTCTGTTTCTCAAGGGCAATGCTTCCAGCATTTGCCCATTCAGTATGATGTTGGCTGTGGGTCTGCCATAGATGGCTCTTGTTATTTTGATGTATGTTTCTTCAATGCCTTGTTTGTTGAGGATTTTTAACAGGAAAGGATGCTGAATTTTATTGAAAGCCTTTTCTGCATCTGTTGAGATGTTCATGTGGTTTGTTTTAGTTCTGTTTATGAGATGAATCATATTTATTGGTTTTGTATAGGTTGAACTAATCTTGCATCCCAGGAATAAAGCCTACCTGATTGCTGTGGATTAGCTTTTTGAGGTGCTGCTGGATTTGATTTGCTAGTATTTTTGTTGAGGATTTTAGCATCTGTGTTCATTAGGGATATTGGCCCAACATTTTCTTTTTTTGTTGCATCTCAGCCAGATTTTAGTATTAGGATGATGCTGGCCTCATACAATGCGTTAGGGAGAGTCCCTCCTCCTAAACTTTTTGGAGTAGTTTTAGTAGAAGTGGTACTAGCTCTACTTTATACATTTGATAGAATTAGGCTGTGGATCCATCTGGTCCTTGTTTTTTTCTAATTGATAGGCTTTTCATAACTGATTCAATTTTGGAACTCATTATTGATCTGTTTAGGGATTCAGTTTCTTCGTTGTTCAACCTTGGGAGCTTATGTTTCTAGGAACTTATCCATTTCTTCTAAGTTTTCTACTTTGTGTGCATAGGTATTGGTAGTTGTCTCTGAGGATATTTTGTATTTTTGTGGGGTCAGTGGTAATGTCTTCTTTGTCTTTTCTAATTGTGTTTATTTGGGTCCTCTCTATTTTTTCTTTATTAGTCTAGCTAAGAGTTTATCAATCTTTTTATTCTTTAAAAAAATTAAAATTTGGATTTATCTTTTTTGCTCTTCATCTCTCAATTTCCTTCAGTTCAGCTCTGATTTTGGTTATTTCTTGTCTTCTGCTAGCTTTGGGGTTGGTTTGCTCTTGTTTTTCTAATTTTTCCAGGTGTGACATTAGGTTATGAATTAGAGATCTTTTTAACTTTTTGATGTGGGCATCACTATAAAATTCCCTCTTACCTCTGCTTTAGCTGTGTCCCAGAGATTCTGGTATCTTTGTTCTCATTAGTTTCAAAGAATTACTTGATGTTTGCCTTAATTTCATTGTTCACCCAAAAGTCATTCAGGAGCAGGTTGTTTAATTCCAAGTAATTGCGTAGTTGTAAGCAATTTTCTTAGTGTTGACTGTTTATTGCACTGTAGTCCAAGAGTATGTTTAGTATGATTTCAGTTTTTTTTGATTTGCTGAGGGTTGTTTTGTGGCCAATCATGTGGTTGACTTTGGAGTATGTGCTATGTGCAGATGAGAATAATTTATACTCTTGTTTTTGGATGGGGAGTTCTGTAGATATCTATTAGGCCCATTTATTCAAGTGTTGAGTTCAGGTCCTGAATATTTTTGTTAGTTGTATGTCTCAATGATCTGCCTAATACTGTCAGTGTTGTGTTGCAGTCTCCCACTATTATTGTGTGTTTGTCTACATCCTTTTTTAGGTGTTTCAGAACTTGCTTTATGCATCTGGGTACTCCTACATTGGGTGGGTATATATTTACAATAGTTAGGTCTTCTCATTGAATTGAACTCTTTATTATTATGCAATGCCCTTCTGTGTCTGTTTTGATGATCACTGGTTTAAAGTCTGTTTTGTTGGAAATCAGAATAGGAGTCCCTGCTTTTTTCTGTTTTGTGTTTGCTTGGTAGATTTTTCTTCATCCCTTTCCTTTGAGTCTATGGGTGTCACTATTTGTGGGATGAGTTTCTTGAAGACAGCATACATTTGAGTCTTGCAGTCTAGCTTCTTTATCTAACTTGCCAGTCTGTGCCTTTTGATTGGGGCACATAGCCCATTACATTCAAGGTTAATATTCACAGGGGGTTGGGGGAAGGGAATTGGATCCTATCTTTGTGTTGTTAGCTGGTTATTATGCAGACTTTATTATGTGGTTGTTTTATAGTGTCAATAACCTATGTACTTAAGTTTGTTTTTGTGGTGGCTGGTAATGGTCTTTGCTTTCCATGTTTAGAACTCCCTCAAGTACCTTTTGTAAGGCAGGTCTGGTTATAACAAGTTCCCTTAATATTTCCTTGTCTGAAAAGGATTTTATTTCTCCTTTGCTTATGAAGCTTAGTTTGGCTGGGTAAGAAATTATTGGTTGGAGTTTCTTTTCTTTAAAAATGCAGAATATAGGCCCCCAATCTATTTCAGGTTGGAGTGTTTCTGCTGAAACAGTCACTGTTAATCTGATGAGTTTCCCTTTGTAGGTGACCTGTCCTTTCTTTGTAGCTGCTTTTAATATATTTTCTTTCATGTCAACCTTGAAGAATTTGAAAATTATGAGTCTTGGGGATGGTCATCTTATATAGTATCTTGCAGGGGTTATTTGCATCTCTTGAATTTGAATGTCAGCTTCTCTTATGAAGCTGAAAAAGTTCTGGTGAATGATATTCTCAAATATGATTTCCAAGTTGCCTCCTTTCTCCCCTCTCTTTCAGGGATGCCAATGAGTTGAAAATTTGTTCTCTTTATATAACCTCATATTTCTTGAACGTTTTGTTCATTTTTTTATTCTTTTTACTTTATTTTTGTCTAACTGTATTTTGGAGAACCAGTCTGAGCTCTGAGAGTCTTTCCTCAGCTTGGTTGATTCTGCTGTTAACACTTGATATGGTTTGGCTGTGTTCCCACCCAAATCTCATCCTAAATTGTAGTTCCTATAATCTCCATGTATGGTCAGAGTGACCTAGTGGGAAGTAATTGAATCACGGGGGCAGTTTCCCCCATGCTGTTCTCATGATAGTAAGTTCTCACAAGATCTGATGGTTTTATAAGGGGCTTCTCCCTTGCTTGGGTCTCATTCTTCTTCTTCCTGCCACCATGTGAAAAAGGGCATTTGCTTCCCCTTCCACCATAATTGTAAGTTTCCTGAGGCCTTGCCAACCCTGAAGAACTGTGGTCAATTAAACCTCCTTCCTTTATAATTTACCCAGTCTTGAGCAGTTCTTTATAGCAGCATGAGAATAAACTAATACAGTAAATTGGTACTGGTAGAGTGGGGTGCTGCTATAAGGATACCCGAAAATGTGGAAGTGACTTTGGAACTGGGTAACAGGCAGAGGTTGGAACACTGTGGAGGGCTTGGAAGAAAACAGGAAAATGTGGGAAAGTGTGGAGTTTCCTAGAGACTTGCTGAATGGCTTTGACCAAAATGCTGATAGTGATATGGACAATAAAGTCCAGGCTGAGGTGGTCTCAGATAGAGATGAGGAACTTGTTGGGAAATGGAGCAAAGGTGACTCTTGTTATGATTTAATAAAGAGACTGGTGGCATTTTGCCCCTGCCCTAGAGATCTTTGGAACTTTGAACTTGAGAGAGATGACTTAAGGTATCTAGCAGAAGAAATTTCTAAGTGGCAAAATGTTCAAGAGGAAGCAGAGCATAAAAGTTTGGAAAATTTGCAGCCCAATAACTGAATAGGAAAGAAAAACCATTTTCTGGGGAGAAATTCAAGCTGGTTGCAGAAATTTGCGTAAGTAATGAGGAGAGAAACATTAATCACCAAGACAATGTGGAAAATATCTCCAGGGCATGTCAGAGAACTTTGTGGCAGCCCCTCCCATGACAGATCCAGAAGTCTAGGAGGAAAAAAATGGCTTTACGGGCCCAGGGTCCCCCCGCTGTGTGCAGCCCAGAAACTTGGTGCCCTGCATTCCAGCTGCTGCAGCCATGGCTAAAAGGAGCCAAGGTATAGCTTGGGCCATAGCTTTAGAGGGTGCAAGCCCCAAGCTTTGGCAGCTTCTACTTGTTGTTGAGCCTTCCGGTACACAGAAGTCAAGAATTGAGATTTGGAACCCAAGACTATGGGAGCCCACCTCTTGCCTCAGCATGACCTGAATGTGAGGCATGAAATCAAAGGAGATTATTTTGGGTCTTTAAGATTAATAACTGCCTTGTTGGATTTCAGACTTGCATGAGGCCTGTAGCCCCTTTGTTTTGGCCACTTTTTCCCATTTGGAACAGGTGTATTTACCCAATGGCTGAACCTCCACTGTATCTAGGAAGTAACTAACTGGCTTTTGATTTTGCAGGCTTTTAGGTGGAAAAGACTTGCCCTTGTCTCAGATGAGACTTTGGACTTCGACTTTTGGGTTAATGCTGGAATGAGCTAAGACTTTTGGAGACTGTTGGAAAGGCATGAAATGTGAGGACATGAGATTTGGGTGTGGTGGAATGATATGGATTGGCTGGGTTCCCACCCAAACCTCATCTTGAATTATAGTTCCCATAATCCCATGTCTGGTGGGAGGGACCTGGTGGGAGGCAATTGAATCATGGGGGAAGTTTTCCCCATGCTGCTCTCGTGACAGTGGTAAGTTCTAATAACATCTGATGGTTTTATAAGGAGCTTCCCCCTTCACTCAGTTCTCATTCTACTTCCTGCTACCATGTGAAGAAGGACATGTTTACTTCTCCTTCAACCATAATTATAACTTTCCTGAGACCTTGCCAGCCCAGTGGAACTCTGACGCAATTAAACCTCTTTTCGTTATAATATACCCAGTCATAGGCAGTTCTCTATAGCAGTGTAAGGACAAACTAATACAATACTTGTGATTTTATTATGAAATTTTTGTAGTGTGTTTTTCAGCTCTATCAGATCCATTTGGTTCTTCCTTATAATGGCCATTTCATCTTTCAGCTCCTGTATTGTTTTGCTGCAATCCTTAGATTCCTTGGATTAGAATAAAATTTTGACTTTCTCCTGAATCTTAATGCTTTTCATTTCTATCCATATCTGAATGCTATGTCTGTCATTTCAGTACTTTCAGTCTGGTTAAGAACCTTTGCTATGGAACCAGCGCAATCAATTGGAGGAAAGGAGATACTCTGGCTTTTTGAATTGCCAGAGTTCTTGTACGGGTCAGGTCCTTTCTCATTTGTGTAGGCTGATATTCCTTTAACTGTGGTATAATTTGAATACCGTCAGTTGACTTCTTTTCTGGATGTTTTAAGAAGGCCAAGACCTTTGTGCAGGGTCTTTATTTGTAGCTGAATTCTAATTTTTGTCCTTGGTTTCACAGGTGGGTATATTAGCAAAATGTTTTTGGTGACGGAGTTTGGGCTATGACTCAGTAGATGGTGCCTAAGCATAATGGCCAGTAGGTAGGCTCTTGCTCAGCCATGTGGAACCTCTGTATTTCCTCCCAATTGTATCTGTGCTCCCTCTTAGTGATCTGAAAGTGTCGGCTCCTCCAGAATGCTGGCTGTAGATCTCAGCTTGGCATGCCCAGGATCCACACGCAGCCCTGGGGTGAGCTCAGGCTTTATGTTCCCTCCCCAGCTTGGAGGAAGCAAGAGATGGGACCTTGGCAATGGCTGTGGCAGCAGGACTGTCACTTGTTTCTTGGGGCTCCACTCCAGAGATATGCAGAGCCACTACCAGTTGGTACGATCAGCCCTGGGTGGGGCAGCTCTGTTGTGGATTCAAGCCAGGAGTCCCTGCCTGAAGACACGCAGTGGGGACAGACGACTTGGGGAGACAGACTGGCCTCTTCTTAGGGCAGCCGTGGTTTGTTGGAGGTGTGGTTAAAGCACTCAGGATCTTTGTTCCTTTCCCAGTCTAAGGGCAGCAGGGGAAGTACCACTGCAGTGACAGTGGCAGAGGAGTTTTCAGTTGCTTCTTAGAGCTTCACCTCAAAGAAATACAAGGATCCTGCTAATGGGAATATTCAGCTGGGTGTGGCTGAATATTCATCCAGGGACCCTGTTTGGTGAAAAGCTGGGGGTCAAGTCTCACAGGAAGGGGTGACTGTACTCCTATCTGTATGGTGACTGTGGCATGCTGGAAATGTGAGTAAAGCCCTCAAACTCTTTGCTCCTTTCCCAGTCCGGGGCAGCAAGGGCAGAACCACTGTAGGGGCCATAGCGGAGAGGTTGTTGGTTGCTTCTGAGAGCTCCATCCCTGGGAAACCCAGAGCAACTACCAGTAAGAATGCTTAGCCTGGGGTGGGGCAGCTGTTCTGTAGTCCTGAGCCAGGGACCCTGCCTGGTGAAGAGTTGGGGGTGAGGACTCATGGGGAAGAAAGACTGAGCTCCTTTCCATAGGGTGGCTGTGGCATGCTGGAGGTGCCAGCATATCAATCAGGCCCTTTGTTCCTTCCCCAGCCTGAAGGCAGTAAGGGCAGTACTACTGCAGCTGCAATGACAGAGGGGCTGTGGATGTCTCTGTAATTTTTTTCTGCAGAGAAATGCAGAGCTGCCACTGACTGAAGTATTCAGGTGGAGGCAGGGTAGTTATGCTGCAGGCACACCTCAAGAAGCCCCCTGCCCAGTGAGGAGTAGCAGGGCCAGGGATCCATGCAGAAAACCATCTGACTGTTTGTTGGTAAGGCAGCTGTGCTGTGCTGGGGGCCCATGTTAGTTCCCTAATCCCTGCACTACCCTCCCAATCCTGAGAGCAGCAGGAATGAGGACTGTGGAGCAGCAAAATTTGCAGGCCTGCCCGTTACCCCTGGGAGCTCTGTTCCAAGAAAACGCAGAGCTGCAACAGGCCGAAAGCCCAGGTTGGGTGTTTCTGAGATCCTAGGTCAAGAGGCCTTGCCCTGTGAGGAGTAGCAGGGGTGGGGACCCTCATGGAAAACAGTCTGGCCACTTTTCTGTAAAGCAGCTCTGCTATGCTGGGGGTCTGCATTAGTCCATAGTCAAGGTGCTCTCGCCAATGGGTGGAGGGATCCTAGGGTATCTCCTGTGCCCAGGATTGCAAAGGGGTCCATGGCAGAAGTGTGGTCCCCAGGGACCCTCACTCACTCACCATTTTCCCGAGGTGGGGGCCTCCCCTGGCTCTGTACCACTCTAGGTGGGCAATTGTCGTATCTCGTGCTTCTCCATTCTCCATGGGTTGTGTTGTTTTCTTCATGAATTCCAAAGTTTACTCTTGGATGATCTAGTTGAAGAGCTAGTGTTTACTGACCACACTGTCTTCTCTCCTTGAAATTGGTGCATATTAGCTGCTTCTAGTCAGCCCTCTTGCCCAGAATCCCCAGAAAGAAAAGTATTAGTTCAGGGATTGTAGCTTTTGTTTTGTTTTAACGTGAGATATGTGATTATAATAAACTTCAAGTACTCAGGACCATTTTATGGATAAAAGAAGAATCTAACTTTTAAAAGTTGGGAAAATGATTTAATATTGGAAACTCAAGAGTTATAAATTCTTACAGTTATTTCAAAACTAAAGGTTTCTTTAGAGCTCCAAATTTAGAGCTATAAATCCTATATCCGTAATCAAATCCAGTACTGATAACAATGAACAATTGCTGAAGAGTAATATTCTCTCTCTCTTTACCAATGTAAGCCTTAGCATTGGTACTATCTTATATTATCTTTTTGCATGCCATTATGATAAAAAAAAAACAAAAACTACCCAGAAAGGCAGCCACACTCTAAATGATAGCTTTTACCTCCCTGAGGAGCTGCTAGTACTTACCTGATTAGAATTCATTTGTAAACAGTAGAGGCCTTTTAAATCTAAATTACATTTCCTAATGAATTGTTTCTGTTTATTCAGTTTACATTAAGAAACTCTTCATTCATTGAGCAAATACTTAAACCTATGTTATGCCAGGCATTCTGATAAATACTAGGTATGTATCAATAAATAAAAATTAATCCATTTTCAGAAATATTTTGAATAACTCCTATGTATTAAGCAGGAATTTTTTAAATATACTAAAAACAGACAAAAAATCCTGATCCTCATAGAGCTGCAGTCTGATGGAGGAAAAGGGGAAATCATGCAAACAAATACGTATATCTCTAAAATCTCTAAAATAATGTCAATAAAGAATTAGAATTATAGGGAGAAATAAAGCAGAGAGAAATGGAGAAATCCTGGGTGTGATGTTTAAATTTCAGTGGTCAGGACACACAGTGGTTTAAGTCGTCTCTGGAAGTGATTTTGGGGACACAGATTTGAATAAAAGAGAGATTGAACTATAGAATATTTATGGGAAGAGGGCCAGGCTCAGTGGCTCACTCCTGTAATCCCAGCACTTTGGGAGGCCTAGACAGGCAGATCACGAGGTCAAGAGATCAAGACCATCCTGGCCAACATGGTAAAACCCTGTCTTTACTAAAGATACAAAAATTAGCTGGGTTTGGTGGCACATGCCTGTAGTCTCAGCTACTTGGGAGGCTGAGGCAAGAGAATTGCTTGAATCCGGAAGGTGGAGGTTGCAGTGAGCTGAGATCACACCACTACACTCCAGCCTGGGTGGTGACAGAGCAAGACTCCATCAAAAAAAAAAAAAAAAAAAGAATATTTGTGGAAAGAAATTCATGAGAAGGTTGAGAAAACTGTGACTGGCAGAAAGGAATAATTGCAAAGCCCTTGAGGTAGGAAAGTGCTTGACTTATTCAAACAGAAGCTAGAAAGCTAGTGGAGTGAGCAGCAGGAAGAAGGGAAGGAAGTAAGATTGAGGAGGAGGATGCAATGCTAGATTACATAGAACAATATTGTTTAGAGTTTAAAAATATGAACTTTGTTCTATGTGTAATGAGAAGCCAATAAAAGTTTTGAACACGAAAATGACTACTGTGGTTAGTTTGCAGATGATGGAATACAATGTGTGATAATGTAAACAGGAAGACCAATTAGAGAACTATTGCACGGGCTAAAGTTAAATTAGAAACAAAAAACAATGATGACTGGGCAAGGATATCAGACGATGCTAGATGGTAAATTTAGGATGCTAAATTTCAGATTTACTGGGTTTTAACAAAGTCTAAAATGATTCAAATTTTTAATGTGAGCAACTGTGAGAAATAGTATTTTCATTTCCTAAGCTGAGAAAGAATAGAAGGACATATTTGATGGGAGGGTCAGCAGGAATCAGAAAAAAGGCTTTGTTTTGGATTTTTTAAATTAGAAATATAGATTTTGCAGTTGAACATATGAATTTGGAATTCAGGAAACAAATTGGCATCAGTAATATAATGTTTGGAAACTTTAATATTGAGGTGATGTTTAAAGACTTAGGACCCGATAAGATTGTTAGTGAGGGAGTATGCAAAAGAAGAAGTCTGAAGACTCAGCTAGGATGCTTCAACTTTCAGAAGTTCAGAAGAAGGTATAATAGAATAATCAGTGTTACAGGCTGAATGTTGTCCTCCCAAAATATATGTTGAAATCTGAAGCTTTAGTACCTGTGCATGTGATCTTCTTTGGAAATAAGATCTTTTAAATGTAATCAAATTCAAAAGAGGTCATTAGAATAGGGATCCAATATGACTGGTGACCTTATAAGAAGAAGGGATAGAAACACACAGAAGAGAATGTCATGTGAAGACATGGATGCATGAGGTGAGAATGACATGATATTGGAGGCAGAGAATGAAGAGCTGCTGCTACAAGTAGAGGAATGACAAAGATTGCTGGTAAACCACCAGAAGCCAGGAGGAGACAAGAAAGAATTCTCCCTTTATGAGTCTCAGAGGGGAGCACAGTCCTGTCAACACGTTGATTTTGGACTTCGATTCTCCAGAACAGGGAGAAAATAAATTTCTGTTTATTGTAAACCCCCCATTTGTGGCACTTTAAAAAGGCCACCCTAGAAAACCTAAGTCAGAAAGGGAGGAGAGAAAGAAGTAACTATGTGGGAATTGACAGTAGTAGATAAAATAAGACAAGGATTGAGAATTGACCTTTGAAGATCACACGTGAAAAAGACAGTAGGAGCATCTATGATGACTGCGGACGGAAAGTTGTGGGGTTGCAGATTCGAGAGATAAAGGGATTTTCACTTCCTGCCAAGACGGAGTAATAGAGACTGGACTTACTCTCCCACATGAAGCAACTAAAAAAGTGGACAAAATATTTAAAATAAAAGTTCTCAATACATTGACCATTAAAAAATGAAAGACAATGATCCATTGACAAAAAGCATGAGCCTTTTGATTGCTCTATTTACTGCCTGGAGAAAGATTCCAGGTCATAGCACAAGGAGGACCTGGGTGTTTTCTAACACCAACAACCAATTTTCTAATTCTCTGATTCTTTTACACAAACCAAAGGTCCTACAATTCAATTCCATTATGACACTAACTACTGAGAGTTTGCATGAGACTCCATAGGTTTGAAGGCTCAGTCCCACAAGACTGACCACACTTCAGACTCCAGTTGCTAATGGGGTGCCTAGGCTACCTACCTTCATGCTTGGCCAACTACAAAGTAAGGGGTTCCCAGGACATCCCCTCATGGTTAAGAATTTGCTGTAGCAATTTACAGACACTGGAAACAGCTTTACAGACTATTAAAAGATAAAATTAGGCAAATTAAAATCTTAATGAATTTATTTGAGCATGCAGCAATATATGAATTGGGCAGCACCAGAAAACAAGCAGTTAGCGCTCCATTAAGGGGCGTGAGGCAAACACTTTTATAAGGGACTCATGGAAACATGACAAAGAAAATATTTGACTAGTTAAAGTGAAAGTCCTTAGAGGTTGATTGGCAGTAGCTGATTAGCTAAGCTTAAGTTTCATGTTACTGTTGACACTGAGTTGGGTTTTGGTTTGCTTCTGTAGGAACCCAAGGTGCTAGAGTTGTCTCAGCCTATTGGTCTCTCAATTAATTATTTTAATGTTACTATCGCCAATTTATTATAAAGCTCAGGAACAGCCAAATGGAAGAGATGCAAAGGTCAAAGTATGGATGAAAGGGTGCAGAGCTTCCATGCCCTCTCCAGTTGCACCACCTTTCCAGCATTTCAATGTGTTCACCAACCTGGAAGCTCTCAAACCCCATGGGTCAGGGTTTTTTATGGAGACTCCATCACATAGGCATGATTTGTTAAATCAGTGGTCACTTGTGAGTGAAATCAATCTCCAACCCCTCTTCTCTCCCTGGAGGTTAAGGGACTGAAAGTTCCAACCTTCTAATGAGAAGGCTGGTTCTTCTGACAACCAACCCCCACCCTGAAGCTATCTCATGGCTATAAGAGGGTCACCTCATTAGCATAAATTCAAATATGGTTGAAAGAAGTTTGTTATTATTAACAAAAGACACTCCTATCACTCAGGAAATTACAAGGCTTTTAGGCTCTGCTTTGTACCAGAAACGGAACAAACAGTAAATATGCATTTATTCTTATACCACAGAATGGGAACACAAGTGGAACACAGAACTTTGAGTTGAGGAGCTGGAATTGCAGGGAGATCAAGGTGGCTGGCATGTATACAGCACAGTACTGAAGTAGAGAGAGCTATACAAAGAGATAACCCCAGAAATCTCCAGAGTCCCGCTTGTACATACAGCTGAGTACTGCTCAGTGCGTGTGAGAAAACTACTTGAGTTTGGGAAAAGAACCACCTGAAAGGGTATGAGGGAAAAGTCTTCAGTGCTCACAAAGGGATAGGAATAGTGTTGTTCTCAACAGCCAGAATGGAAAACCTCATGATTCACAGGACATCAGGTAGATTGCTCAGAAGGTTTATGTCTAAGTAGAGGGGTGAACTTAGTCCTAAATGAAATGCTACTATGTTCTCATGCAACAAAGTTTATAATAAGACTCATATAACTTAACTATATCTCAAGAGGAAGCTCAAGAATATTTATAGAAATTAAAAAAAAGAACCAGCACTAACAAAATAATATTCACAAAAATTTGGCATCCTCCACAAAATTACCATAAATGCCAAAATGCAGAAAACTACAATCCATAATAATGAGAGGAAGTAGGAATAACAAGGAACCATGAGGAAATTTTCATGGGTGAGTTTGGTTCATAACTGTAGTAACGGTTAAGTGGGTGCATGCACAGATCAAAACTTAACAATGATGTGTATTTACTATATGTCAATTATGCTGCAATAAAGCTGATTGAAAAACAAACAGAGACTGGAAGGTGAAGAAGTGGAAAGAGAAACTCTTTGGAGACTTTTTTTAAAAGAAAAGTTAATAAAAGAATGATGTAGTGGTTGGAAGAAGAGATGGGATAAACAAATTTTCATTTTTTTTTCTGTTTTGAGGAAATAGATAGTATTTAAAAGTAGAATTTGTAGTAGATAGTAACTAAGTGGACACAAAAGATAGGATGAAATGGATTACTGGAACACATATAGCATCAGAAATAGAGAAACCTCGGTTGCAATCACTGCCGTGGCACTTCATTGTTGTGATCCTGTGCAAACCACTTATACCAAATGGCCCTCAATTTCTTCATTTGTAAACTGAAGATAATAGCAATATGTACTTGCATTGTATTTACAATTTTAAAAATCATAAATACGTAATAGAATCCGGCAGCAAGCATAAAACATAATTAACATTTTGCCTTTGCTTTCTCTGCTCTGTGTAGATAATAAAATGATACACTTTGCAGTATTTTAGGAAGCTTGTCTTACGTAAACACAGAATAACAGTTCACCAATTTTGTAATATTTTTATTTCTTCCAGTCTGTTTTACTTTGCTAATTGCATACAGTCTTAGAAAAGTACTTTTATGATACTTACTATTTTGGGGAAAGTTAGAGAATGAAATAATATTTTTTGATCCTTCAGAAGAATGTATAGAATTATACATTAACTCCATTTAAGATTCTGTCTCCAGCCTCAACCAAGCCGCTTTTTACCTTCAACCATATATTTTATTCCTCTGTGTAACTCAGTGTCTCCTAAACCCAAACATATTCAGGTCTCTGTGCATTGAAATATTGCAGTCCTTTATTTCTCCTGGGACACATTCTTTTCTCTGCACTCCCTCCACTCCTTCCACGCTGTTCTCACCTATGGCCAACACTCAACTCACTTTTATGGAGTTTATCAAACTACCAATTCTTCCAAGTGTTTCCCATTTTATGAAATATTTCCCAAAAGACAGCCTCTCCTAGCACCGTTGCCTGACATACCAAGCTCTCCACTACAACTCTTTTTTCACACTAGTGACACACACACACAAAATCTGCATTTTATTGGCCTCACCAGCCAAACTCGTGTGACATATTTATAAAATAAACAAAATATCAAAATTCTGATGCCTGCTCCTTTTCTCCTTTTAATATCTTGCAGTTTTGTCCTTTCTAAGGATCTCCTACTTGAGACCATGGAAAGCAGCACTGTTAGTAATAGAATTCTGATGTTGATGCCAAGATATTAACCATGTTTCCAATAGGACACTGACAAGGCCAACAGAAACAAAGTGTGTTTCTAACAGGACATGGCCAAGATCACACTGAAGCTACTTCTGAGTGACTGCTGCTTTCTTGCGTAGCTGATCTGGCCTCCTGAGCAAAGATTACTGAAATGTCCAGTAACTAAACTGCCCCCTCTTCTTGACAGTGTATCCAGATCAGCTTCCACATCCCTAAGCCCTTCTTCAATAATTCAGCACAAGCAGAAACTCTGTTAAAACCTGCCACTCCTCTCACCGAGAGGCTCTATGCTTATCTTCCATTGTGTTTCCTTTACTGCAACAAGATTAAAGACCCTATTTTTTTTTCTTTCCTGTATATAAGTGGTTAGTGGATTTTAACACACCCGTTATTCCTCCTGTGAATCCCTCAGAGATGGTGGAAACTGAGGCTGATGGGGAACAACTTTAGCTAGGGAAGGAGGATATTGGTTCTCACATTTGACCCACACTCCTCCTGCCCGGGGTTGTTCCTCTCTGCCTCCCTTCCCTACACTGCTGCTGTCCTCTTTTTGACATTTCTATTTATTTATTTTTCTGCCCTCTCAGATCAGCAGGAGAGCACCTAGGTCTCAGGGCCAGCTCTCTGTGGCAGGTCTTTGCAGTAGCACATGTGAAGTGCTAGTGATTCACTTCCTTCTCTATTGCTCACCCTTCTCTTTCTTGGCAGGCAATCCAGGGAGTGGAGGAGGGTGGAGTATAGCAGGGAAAGCCAGGCACTGCCTCACATTTTCAGTGGAAGCACTGCTCCCTCTTATTGGCAGGCCAAGTTGTTTAGTGTGAGCCATCAGACTAGATTTTGCCTTCACTTGTAGTGATATCCCTCAGCGGCCCTCTTGCCCTTCCATCCAGTCTGGCCCCTGTGTGGAATACCAAAACAGCAGTTAAATTTGTGCATGTGGGAAACTTAACTTACCAAATTATTTTTCTGCCATTTGGCAAATTAAAGGATGTAACTGGGAATATCTTACAAGGCACAAACATGCTAGGATGGCTAGGAAAGTTCTGGCTTATTCTGTTAGGATGCTTGTCTGCTCAGCACACACAGAAAACCTTTGGAGTTTATAGGACTAAACCTCTTGCTTAAGCCAACTGGAGTTTTATGATTGCTTATGTAATCCAAACACTACCCTTTAAAAATATAGCAGTTGATTTTATATTAATGTTGATTTTGTGTTTAGCTGCCTCCCTCTGTGAGATTGTGAGTGGCCTGCCAGGAGGAATTGGTCTTAGGGGAGTAGCCCCTATCACATCTCTGGGTGAGTAGCCCTAGCACAGCAGTCAGAATGGAATGGATTCTTATTGGAACTATCCACGAAGCTGTTTATAAAGATGCACAAATGCTAGGACATTCAGCAAATCTCCTAATTGGGGTATTGCTTATACCAGGCAATTAAAATATTATTTCATATTGCATGTTTAAAGAAGCTAATACTGGTTAAATTCTTAGTAATCAAATTGGACAAATTAACAGAGTGGGTCTCTGGCTATGATTTGATTTTGGTTGTACAATGTCTTCAAAGATGAGCCCATTTCCCTGCAAAAGATCGTTCCCCACAAAAGAAGTTGAATTCTGTCCAGCAGACATTCACATATCCTAAGTGATTTGTGTGGAACATTGACAATAGTAACAATTTATACCTCTGGCCTCCTAAGTAGCACCAATAATTTTAGGTAGTTGATCTTAATTACTTCAGAGCTCAAATATGCTTATTCAATAAATTAAAAACTACATTTGGTGAACCTCAAAGCAATAAATTATAAAACTGATACAATATTTTGCCAACACAACATTATGCTTGCTATAATGCCATGTCACAATCCAAGTGATATTTTGTGGACAGACACCGTAGTTCTTTATGTATATTAATACTCACAGCAATCTTTGCAATAGGCATTATTATCTGCATTGAAAGATGAGGAAACTAAGGCACAGAAAAATCAAATGACTTTTCTCATGTCAGATGGCTGGTAAATTTAGTAGTTTGGCTCCAGTAAGCATGTATTTCAAAACAACCCTGTCACAACTCTTTCTATGCTCTACACAAGATTTCTATGAAATAATGTGAAGAAGTTCCTAGCAGTGAGACTATAACAGAGGATCTACCCTAAAAGAAAAAAAAAGGGGAAGGAAGGTTGTCCTAGATACTCTCAATGATTTGTTGCATTTTTAGAGTACAACTCATATCAGTTTAGCAACATTGAACCTATTTTAGCTTCCTTGCAAGCTACTGATTTTTTTCCTCATTATAAAACCTTCAACTATATAAAGATTTTTCTCAATTTTTGCAGAAAACTAGGATGAATAAAGCAATGAATATGGTACCCTTTTAAATAACACACCACCTTAGGTAGGAATTTTAACTTTTTTGTTATTGTTGTTTTTGGAAGGTTTATAGCAATTAAATAACATGGTCTCTGGTAGTTCTGGGACTGTATTATCCATGGAATCATTTTATTTGTACATTAATGAAATTTAGGACTATCATGAAATTTATAAAAAATAACATCTAACATATTCTTAGTTGTAAAACCTACATTCACAAGAATCCAAAGTCCTTGTAAAAAATAACCATCTTCCACTAAACATATAAATCACCCCTTCAAAGAGTATCTGTATCCTTGATTTTTCATGAAATTGTGAGTTTCATAACTTTGGGGAAGAATTCAGTGGTCTGTATAGCATTAGTATGCTAGGACATCAAAGGAAAAATGGATAAATATCAGAATTTATTTCCAACAAGAAAATTGTTGTGCACAACTATTCATAGTTCAAACAGTTTTGAAAATAATATTTAATATGTTTTTAAAATGCTAGTCAAGATATTCCAAGTTTTCTCATGCATTATTTACCTTCAGGGAACGTGAAGAACTCAAATGTAAAAAAATATTAAAATAGAAAAAGCCACCCTACCTCAAAAAAGAATGGAATTTTGGGGGGTTTTGTTCTTATAGTGTCTTAGTAGATAATATGCTGAAATACATAGAATGATATGTCAACATAAGTCTTCATTAGAATCTAAACTAATGGAGTTTCATGTATGCCTATGACTCTGCATAGTTAAAATATCATCCTGGCATTTAAACTCATCATTGAGATCAGAACTAACTTAGGAAATCCAAACTTAGGAAGCCTAATCCAAACTTAGGCTTGCATTGTGAAGTTGCAAATTATGGCAGTTTCTCAGGTAATTTGAAGCAATTTCAATGACTTTCTCCTCTCTGCTTCAGGAAAGTACTAAACAAAAAGTAAATGTTATGTTTCATGTTGGGTCACTGATAAAACGTAAATGAACCCAGGATTCAGAATAAATTCCAGAGAGAATAGTATTTCTGTATTCACCATGATGGTAAAGGCCAATGTATGAGGTTGAAACATCTTTATAATGTAGGTTTGCAAAACTATGTTTACTAAACCCTATTAGCAATAGAGTCTTAGAATGGAGTCAAAAGCTACAAAAATAATTGCATAAATAGGTAATATATGTTAATAAACATCTTATTTATATAACTTATCCATGATACTCCCGACCTACCACCTCTTTTGTTTTGCTTGAGATTCTGACCTTTTAAACTAATCATTTTTGCTTCCTACATCTTCATTAACACATCATTAACTCTGGAATTTAACCTGAGATCCATTCTTAATTCTTCTCTCTCAAACTCATAAGGGCTTTATGATAGCTATGTAGTAAAAACGAGGTCTCCCATTCTCTCTCTCTCTCTCTCTCCCTCTCTAAGGAAACACTCAAAACCCTCTACATAGCTTACTGTTGCTTGAATCACCACCAAACATTTTCTCTCCCCTCTCCTGGTGGAACATGCTAGGACATCCTATGAATATGTGCTGTGAGTGTTTTATGAGTGTGATTTTACCTAACCAGGAAGTCAGGAAGAAGGAGAATGACCTAATCTGCCATGTTTTCTTTATGAGAACATCTTCTTGGCAATGTATGGTTTCATGAAGTAGCTATAGAGTTTTAAAGTTGCCCTTACATCCTGAGTCAAGAAATGCTACCTTTCCTGCCATTCATTTCAATGAACCTGTAGTTTATTAAGCCAGTATCATTACTTTGAATTTGATTTGTGAGCATTACACAAAAAGCTGTATATGCCTGTATTGATAAACAGAAGCATCTGACTTTGATTTGCATTATTATATTTGGATTCTTCAGTGATTGCTTGAAATGGCTCATGTTGATCCTTATATATCTTTCTTTTCTTCCTTCCTTCCTTTCTTCCTTCATTCATTCCCTTCCTGCTTCCTTCCTTCTTTCCTTTTTTTCTTTCCTATTTTTTAAAATTATTACTTTCAGATGATGAAAAGAAGAAAAACAATGAGAGCGACTAGTTAGGAATCATCTAGAAGCTTTAATATAGAAACAAAAACAAAAATAAATACTCCCATCCATAGACCCATTTTTTGCTTGAGAATCTCAGGGGAACTAGTTAAAACAGTTGCTAGGCAGCCTATTCCTCATCTCACAGTGGCTTAGAACTTTAATCATGTTTACAGAGATACCATGTAAAACTCTAAATGAATAGTCTTATTTTATAGCTCCAATTTAATTAATAGCTAATATTTTGGCATGTTTCTACAAATTGACTACATAGAAATATATTCTATGATATATACATATTTCAGAAATTCTATGGTATTTTTGGAAACTTGGTTTTTTTAAACTTTCGTATTTTACTGCCTTGGAGTTTACTTGGAAATTGCATACACCAATCTGCTCACACATATCTAGTCTATTTTTTTCATTCTACAGAGAAAGCTGTATTTTCTACTACATCCCCTGAGAGATAGTACCTGAATCTACTAGTAATGATATTGTCAAAGAAATTATATAGACAGCAGGGAAGAGAGATAAATGGTATATCTCTTACATACACACATATGCACACACACGTGTTTGTGTGTGAGAGAGAGTACATATGTTCATTCCTATAAAAACAAATACACATATATAGCTTTCTCTGTTTCTAGTTATAACTCCATTAACCATGATAAAAAATATGTCTTTCTTCTCTTTATAAGTTAGATATCTCTATAGACAGTTTTCCTTATTCATGTTGGGAAAATCTAAAGTACTTTTAATTTTTCTTCATTTATTTCTCTATTGTGTTATGTACTTTTACTGCTTTTCTCTTGAATTTTTATTTAAGATGTTCAGGCAAATAAAATAGCCCAGGTATAGTCTCCACAAAAAATGGGGAGTCCAGGGATACAGATCCTTATCTAAGTCATGCTAGTGAAGGACTAGCATATTTCAGGCCCAGGTTCTTCTATATCCTTGCCATCGGTCTCCTAGTCCTACATGGCTCATTGTGAATTTCTCTGTAACATTCTGTCATCTATTAGTCTTTCCGTTCTTACTATGTTCCAAAGCTGGTACACTGATTCAATCTCATATTCCCAGACCAGGGTTTTTTAACCTACAAGGAATGAACAATCCCATGTGTATCTGTTTTACCTTTTTGTTTCTTGGTCTTTTCAGTTTTGCTTTGTTTTTGTTTTATTTTATGAGAACGAGGACCATATATTTCATTTGATTTTTAAAGAGACCCCTCAAATGCTAAAAAGGGTCATCCTAGATAACAGTCAAGATCTTTGTGACAACCCAGAGTAATTGTGGACACACTTCCATGCTGTCCCAATGTCTTCTTCACCTATTAGGATTGAAGAGGAGTCATGGTCTGCCTAATGCTATAAGGGGCAAGTCTGACAAGGATAATCTCAGATGAAGATGCTCTTATTTAGAAAAGGTTAATATGATCTATAACATTAAAATTTCGATTAACCCTCTAATGACAATACAGCTGATTTTTTTTGTAATTTTTAATTGAGCTTAATCTCTCCTTTAATAATAGCAAAGAAGATCTTGAACATTCGGAATCCCTAGACAGTAAAATCCTTAACACAGAGAATGTGCAGGGGACATGGCTACCTATAGTTCAGCAGTGCTGACAAACTGAATGACACTGGACAAATCATTTAATTTTGATGTCCCTTAGTTACCTTGCCTTGAAATGGGAACGCTAAAAGTTTCACTACTTCCTTTGCAAGGTTACTGTGAGTATAAAATAGAATAACTAGAAAACTAAAATATATACGTAATTTATGTATCTATAAGTAATGTGTGGAACTTCTAAGCCTTGTATGGGAATAAAACAAATATACACTGTACTATTCTATAAACAAATCTGTTAGCCAACATTCTGATATTGAATATTTATACACGATATAATGTCTCCATTTATTTTCTAGACAGAATATATGAGATTTCTCAACAGAGGATTTCCCGTTCTCTTATTTAAGTATTCTCCTCGGTGTTTGGGAGGCTGTATATTAAACTAGAGAAGAGGCATTTGTTTGTAGTCAAACATACGCTTTTATATCTACTCTGCCCTTTCACTAGATCTGGGTCTCTGGGAAGTTAGTAGGTCCTTTATGAATGAGAGTGTTCTTGTGTTTTGGCAATACCAACTATAGGTTTTCCTAACATCAGTTTTGTGCTTTGTCAAGTCCCTTGTTTGCTTGGTTTAAATCCCACTTCCAACTTCTTAAAGTCTAATTATAGAATTGTCTTGAGTTTATTGATGTTTAACTTCTAGGGTGGTCTATGAATGTCATCAAAATGTCGATAACTTATTCTTCTAGCAGAAAGAAATCCTCTAGGATATGCTGAACCTTCTGAAAATGACTTTCTTACCTCTATTTACAAGTATCTCAATTTTAAAATCACACTTCTCAAAGTAAAGCAAAAATAGCCGATGAAGAATATTTCTAAAACTCAAGTGAATAAAAGCTGCTTTATTACAATTTTACTTCTTTATTCACATTTTGGCACGACTTTCTCTTTTTATTTAGCTAATAATTACTCTTTGGGAAAAATGCATCATTTAAACATTTATAAAATTTAATTTTAAGACTTTTGATTTATGATAGCTTCTTAAGTGATTATGAAATGAAATCTATTTTTCTAGAATATTCAGAAATAACATTCATGTGAATGACTTCAGTTTATCTTGTTAGAAGTATCTATGAAACAAAACTTTCCCAAGTAATTTTACTTAAGTTATCCTTGAAATGATAATTAAACACGAAGACATGGTAAATTGAAAAGTAAAGAAATTAAAAGGATAACAGGCAGGTGTGTCTTTGTTTGTTTCTTCCTTCTTTTCTGAATTATTTAGGAAGTGTCATAACATTTGCAACTTACTCTCAGTAGATTCAGGATGAAAAGAGAAAAAGAAAAATATGCAAATACAAATATAACAAGAGTTTTAGCAAGCATGTATAATTATTGTACTACTGTTTCAGATTTTCCCTAGGTTTGAAAGTTTTTAAAACATAAATTTAAAATATGTGTTTATCTAGCTCCTAATATACATCAGGTACTTTGATATATGAAGTGAATTCAATGTCGAACAAAAAAGACCAAGTCCCTGCCCTCATAGAGCTTAAGATATTTAGGTAACAGGCATTAAACTAATACTTACATAATTTTAAAAACCAGGGTCGATAAGTGTAATAAATGAGTCTGGTGCATGTGTAGGATTCATGTGGACTCCTGCTTCTGCTGATACAGTCCAGCACTGGCAAATCTGTGGCAAGACGCTCAGTTCCAGAGCCTCCATGTCAAGGCCAGTCTATTGGCTTCAAGCCAAGGTAAAGAAACAGCCTCACTTGGGTCTTCTCTCCTCCTCCCATTCATAAGTAGGGAGGCTCCTACTTATCCTCCTCCCATTCATAAGTAGGGAGGCTCCTACTTATCCTCCCATTCATGGGCTCTATAACCTACTTATCTATAACATACTTCTCTATATTACCCAAATTAATTTCAAATACCACTCATAGTGTAAGTACAAAATGTTGAGAAACAACCTCTGGGCTCTGAACAAGCAAGTTTTAGACTCTGAATCAAAAATTCTCTTGGAGTCTTATAATGAATGGAATGTGAATGCATGCAGTTCATACAATTCTAGGGTCACTTTTCTAAAAGGAAGTTTCTTGCTTTTGACTTCCTCATTCCCCTTTCTAAAGACCAGAATGAGAGTGGTTGAGAGACAATTTTCCTCTTTCAATGGCACCATGCATGATCTTATGAGGCAGAGTAATTTCTCCACCCTGGCCATGCCCCTACCTCTGGTCTATTATATAAGAAAAAAATAAAATTATCTCTTGTTTGACTTGCTCTAGTTTTAGGTCTCCTTGTTATAGCCAGCTCAGTCTATATTCTAACTAACATTCATCTTAACTAAAAATCCAGAAATCATAATTGGCTCCCTTTCTTTGTTTTGTAATTTTTCTCCTACCATAGTTTATTTCTTCATTAACCCTTGACTGAACTGAAGTAGTCACAACCTTGGTTTCCAAACCTTTTGATTTCCTCCTCTCTTATTCATCCTTTACAGTTCCATCAGCATAATCTTTCTAAAGCCCAAATTGCATTTGCATTACGTGTTCTCCTCAAGGACATTCAAATGGCTCCTCTATTACTTAGAAAATAAAACAAACTGTTAGCTTGGCATTCAAAGCGCTGTAACTTGTGGCTTCACAAGCAATAGGGTTATGAAGTTACTATGTTATGCCCAAGTGGTTTTGTTGAGAGAGCGACACCCTCCTCAAACTTCTTCACTCATTGAAATTCTAATAATCCTTGAAATTCTAATAAGGCTGCCTTGAATTCCATCTATTTTATGAAAATCCTTCCTTAGTTCCTCAGATTGAATTCATAATTCTTCTTGCACTATTCAGATAAAATTTTGCTTTTACCTCTTTTGGATATTTTATTCAGTCAAATATTATAATTTCTTTAATATATATCTATCTCTACCTCTAGAATATAAACTCCTTGAGGATATGCACTGTATATTATTTTTCTGTATCATTTTTATTGCTATCATCCATGGAAACGTGCATATTTCTCCATACATCAGAGGTAACAAAAAATGTTTACTGAATTGAACTAACTTGAAAAAGGCTAAACTATCCAATTCTTTCCTGAACAAGAATGGTCATTTCTGTAAGCCAAGATACTACCAGAAATTGAGAGAGAGAATATGGTTTGATACAGTCCTCCAAAATTGGGTGTTTGAGTTTATTTACTTTAAGCAAGACATGATTTCCATTTTCCAAAGGAAAAAGACCTTGAATATATTATAAGAAAACGATAAGGCTTTCTGGACATCAAAGAATTCTTACAAAATAACTTTTGAATTAGTTAAGTATAAAAGAATCAGAAACATACAAATTAAGTTCTCCTTGAGATACACTGGGCTTAAAAATAAAGAAGAAACATGTTTAAGATTATATAAAACCTACAACTTTGAGGAAAGATTTCAGAAAACAAAACACTGAAGTCTAATAATATGGTAAAAATTTAACTATAATGGCAAATTATTCAAACATTTTAACTCCCTACTAACCTTCTCCAAATGTGAACCATTTACTAAATGACAGATTTTTTTTTTTAGGATTATGGCTTAACTTACTGGTCTCAGTTATATATCTTCTCATTTTGCCACAAAATGCTAGTAAAAACTTTCATTTAGCAAGTGCTTACAATATGATAGGTATATTTCCAAATATTATCTTTACTCTAAACAACAGCTCACATTTCCAAAATGGCAGTTCCAGATGTCAGAAATTTTTTTGACTAGTCCATGCTGTCTCAGTATGTTTTCTCATATCTTGAAATTCCTTCTAACTTCATATATTATGAGAAATCATGAAAGGAACCTCTTATCTGCCCGGAAAATCTCACCATATCTTTGGGAAAGAGAAATAATATCTAACTCATTCATAAATGTTGTGATTAATTGGCCAATGTGTAATATTAATAATAGCAAACATCTACGGAGCATGCTTTATTATGTCAGATGTTGTATTAACTGTTTTAAACATCTAATTTCAGTTTTCAAAACTACATAAAGTATTTTCTTGTCCTCACTTTACAGATGGAGAGATGGAAACTCCAAAAGATTAAGCAAGAAGCCCATAGGAACACAATTAGTAGAGGTAGGATTTGAATTTTTGTCTGTCTAGTTCCAAATCTTATACTATTTACTATGATTTCACATTATTTTTGCTTCAAAAATTATAAACGATTCATAATAAAATATACTACCATAAAAATTGTTTCATGAATTTCAAGTTTGAATAGCATATAAATTTACATTATCAAGATAATTTTTTTACTTTGGAAAACTTTTTGTTCATTTAGGTGAATAATTTTCTAACATTAATGTCATATCAAATTACGGCCAAAAAATCCCCTGTAAGTTCTTATATTAGCACTAAGAGTGGATGAAGAGAAAATCTACCAATTCCTTACTTAGTTTTATATCTCCTCTTGACAAATGGAAACCTCATCTGTAGATAGGCAATATTTAGCTACTTTATCTTGATTAATCCGTGGGATAGAGTGAGGTTTGTTAAGTAAGCAATAACACACGACATGATGCATGTTACACTGTAATGAAGCCATGCTTGAGCTGTTTGGTGATATATGAACATCCTCCTCCATCGGATGCTGTCATTCTGTAATAGCAGGAGCTTTGGAATTAGCCACTGATATTTTGATGCCCTCCATTACTGAGAATGTTCATATAAAAATCAAAATAATATAAGACCATATACTATGAAAAGTTTTGCTCTCACTCTCTCATCTTTCCCATCCAAGAGGCCCATCACTATCACTACTCACTTTTAAGCTTATCCTCTGGAGATTTTCTATCCAAATGCAAACAAATACAAACATAAATTCTCATTTTCCTTCTTTCTTACATGAGTGGCAGCAGACTATCCACACTACTTTCTACTTTTTTAAAAATATAGTTTTATGCCTTAGCAATCTTTACAAACCTATGACAGCTTCATAGTATTCCATTATTTAGACAAGTCTATGCTTATTTAACCAAAAGTTTCCGGTTGAGCTATGAAAATATCTGTGTAAGGAGAAAGCATATGTGAAAGAGAATATATAATGTCTACCAAATACACTCTTTTCTATTTTCTATCCCATTTGCAGTTAGGGGCCAAGTGCCAGGTGATAAGACCTGGCCAATAATATAAAATTCAAAGGAATGCATGCCACTTCCAGTCAGAGGCAGTGAAAAATCCCTATGTGGTTTTTGGTTCTCTCTCTCATTATGCAATGAAGAAAGAGGCTGAATATTTCTGATGTTGCAGCTACAAAATGAGAGTCTTCATCAGTTCACATACGTGGGCAAACTTGCAGCAAAACTCTCTGCCGCACTGCAATGGTCACATATGGTTTTGTTAGATCACTATAATTTGGGACTTATTTTGATATTGTATAGAATCAAACACTTCAAACTGGAGTAATCCTTGATAATATTCAAGCCAAGAGGTTCTTAAGTCTCTGTGTTGCATGGGAATTTTAAACATATGTTCAATTTCTTTTTCTGGAGAATCGTGAGTTAATGATTAGATTCTTAAAAGGAGTTCAGAGCCTAAAATTAGCTAAATTTTATCAATGTGACCTAACCCCTCATTTTACAGACAATGAAAATGAGATTGGGGTGTTGGTTTAGAAGGTGTTGCTGAGTTGCAGATCCCCTTCTTCTCAGTTCTACACTGTGCCTCATCACGGCCTAGTCTGAGGAGTCCAACTGCATTAAACTCACAGCCCTGATGGAGCCAGCTGTTGTTTTCTACTTCATAAACATACACACCCTTTTAGTAACTAGGGCCAGCATCACAACCTACATATGTTCATACCCTTCTT
This sequence comes from Pongo pygmaeus, assembly GCF_028885625.2. Classification (NCBI taxonomy): domain Eukaryota; kingdom Metazoa; phylum Chordata; class Mammalia; order Primates; family Hominidae; genus Pongo; species Pongo pygmaeus. The sequence goes on along the minus strand of NC_072373.2, from coordinate 146,973,183 downwards.
CATCTCATCTGTTCAAGTACTCAAGCCAAAAATTTAGGATTTTGCTTTGATCTCTCACTTCACCCTTTCTCCCTCTGAGTAAACCTCTCCTACATATCCTGAACTACCAAAAAATCCTGCTCTTCCTGTTTCCATTCATGACCTCTTTCAGACTTGTGAAAGAAAGCAGGAATAATGATCTTTTCAAAAAGTAAATAGAACCTCTTAAAGTCTTCTTATCACACTTAGAAAAAAAATTTGTTCCCAGGTTGCATCACTGGTCTCATCCACCAGAAAATGCTTTCGTGGACATTTGCATGATAACGTTCCTTATCATTCAGGTGTCTCCTCAAAGGTCTTTAAGAGCAGCCTTCTCTGACGACTTGGCCTGAAATATTCCTTCCCTCTACCACTTTCAACCCATTTACTCTATTTTCTTAATAGAAGGTAAAATAATTTTTAAGTTTTGTTATTCATTTATAAGGGTCCATATTCCACTTATAGCATAGATTCTGTAAGACTAAGATCTTGTCTCTTGCTCAATGCCAAATCACAGTACCTAGAACACTAGCTGGTGCTTATGAGTGCTTAATACTTATTAAATCAGTCAATAAATGTTAATTTTCTAATCATTATCCAAGGTGTTGCCTTGCTCAGAATTTCTTTCATTTTTTTTCTTGTATTGGTTAAGCATTACCCATCTTTCAAGGTTTAGGACCTCCATGATGGAGCTCCTCCACCTGCCCTCCTGATATAGTCCCTCTTCTGATACCTACGATAGTTTCACTTATAAGGTAGACCTGTACTCTTGACAGTTGAGACAGTATTACTTGTGAGAAAACACTTTGCCCTAGAATTCAGAAGACTCACCCACATTTACTTTTGATTCTAATAGTATTGAGATATAGCCTTGGATAAGTCATTTAACTTCGCTAAATCTCAGTTTTCTAATCTTGGAAATGAGAAAGATAAAAATGATAAATAACGATGATACTTCCTTTGAAGCTGCCCACTCCATCTGTGTTTTATGTAATATACTCAAGTTCAAGGGCATACTTCATGTTTATGTACACTGTAAAACATAATGCCAATGCAAAGTACTATGATTATTACTGTTGTTATGTATTGTGTGAAGCTATAGTTTATCTCCCTGATTCAGTTTTCTTGGTGCTTTCTATTAGCACTAGTAATAGTGCCAATAGGAACACCTAGGAATGAATCCTTTCAGCTTTTACAGCATTTGTTCCAAGAACATTAAAAGGGTGTTTTGAGGGCTGTTGTTAAGTTAAAATACCATTGCTCTTTCTATACCCGCATTTTATGTAAATCAGAAAACTATTTTCTACCATGAAAATATTATATCATTTAGCAAAAATGGAATCCCATAGAGCCAAAAATTTAAAACCTTTCATCAATTTTCTGCTAACATCCATTGGTATCAACTAATAACTTTACTCCACTAGTTGTAGAAACTATGCTTTTCTCCCTTTAATTGGCCAATGTCTACAAAGAAATTAGCTGATTTTATTATACGTTTTTTTTTCACCTGAGGTAATTCTGTAACAACCTTTAATTTAATCCTATCTATGTATGCTATATATGTGTGTGTATCATGGTTACACAACAGGCTGCAAGAGAACTGCTTCAGAAACATATTGAACAAACTAAGCAATGAAAACTTGCTAATGCACTGTGAGTCACATACTGTGCAAGAGCAGTAAATTGCTTCCTTGGTGGTTTTGACAACATTGCCTCTGAACATAATTGAATGTCATTCATTTATATGTTTGCAAATAAGGTCCCAGTGACATTACACCTGGGAGTGTGCACACTTGTTCGTCTGTTTATGACGGAGGAGCCAGACATATGGCCTGTGGACTCGGTTTGGCCCAGAGCTGTTGCAAAGTCCTCCTACCAGTTTTCAGCCAGTCAGCCCCGTCACTGTGAATCAGCTCTGTCAAAGGCAGTGCTTCCCATCAATTAAGGAGGGGAAATGCAGCTTACCCAACTGCTAGTTCACCAGGGCCTCTCAGTCCTGAGACGGCAAAAAATACTTGAGACATGCAAGAGAACGTCACATGCTATGTAAATAAAAGAAAGGAGATAAGACAAGGAGAAAGAGAAATGTTACCATTAAACTTGCAAAAGGGAGAGTCTAGAAGAGAGAAAACCTACTGCATGGAAGTGATTAAGTATGAGTTTTAATACTTACTGTGCTCTAAAGGGTTTGTGTGATATTAGGCAAGTCTCTTTTACCACATTAGCCTTAGTTTTCCTCTCTGTAAAGGAGTTGAATACATTTTCAACATTTTTTTCTCAATCAGAAGTATTTTAATTTTTTCTAACTACAAATTCAAAAAAAATTATTAAACAAACTATGTCTATTAATTTGTTTTCCAACTACTATAAAGACATCTACAACTACCAAACCACAGTTACTGATCAGCATGATTATTAACATGTTGGGTTGGTATAATTTCAGCAACAAAGATGTCATTTAACTTTCCGTATAGCCTTGGAATATTTAAAATACCTTAGAACTATCTGTAATGCTCCATGGATTTATAATCTTCCTGTGAACATGCTATGTTTAGTTTTTCTTTCAAAAATAGTTAATAAGTACTGAGCTAGGCACTGGCATTATTAGGTACTGAGGTAACAAAAACTGTTCTTGATGCATTTCCAAAGTGGTAGAGAAATTGGTAAAGAAAAATCAAATTCAGCAAAAATAGGAAATATAATAATAGACCTACAAATAAAATCTGGGATCAAGAGAAGGCCTATCAATATCCTCACTGAAAGAAAAGAGCCACATTAAGAAAACCCTATTTGTAGAGACTCACCTAAAAAGAGGAGCCATCTGGCCATACTGCTCACCAGACGTGTGCTGTATGGAATCAAAGCCCTGGAGACACTAATTCAAAAATAGTCTCCCAGACTTAATTTTGCTTGACAAACACAATATTTTCTGTCTCACTCTTAAAGATTTACAATGCATATTTGCATATTAAAGGCTCTAAGAAGTCCCAAAAGCAAAGAAACACATCTAACTTGGCTTGATATAAATTTTCTGAAATATTTGACCAAAGAATCTACTTTTGCAGAATAAAAAATAGTAGCTTAGTTTAGGACACTCTAAATATGGCTTTTGGAATAAACAAGACCATAGCAGACCATGTTTTATGATCACATTGTTTTGTGGCCCATTGCCAGTTCCTACCTAGAAACCTTCAAGACCTACAAAACAGGTATTATCAAGCTGCACTTTGGCAGTCTACATGAACATTTACAAATAAAAACCTCAATGAAATGCATTGAGTTGCTATAAAGATAGCATTAAAGTTGTCACTCAAACATTACTCAATAGAGATACAGAATAGATTTTTTTATTTAGGTACTCATGCCAGGAATAATGTGGACCTCCTGAATAATTTGTTTATTTTCTAACATGTTAACACTGTGATTTAACTGGACATCGTTGGCAGAAAAGATCAGAGTCCATTTTATGACTCACAGTTAGAAAATGTAGAGAATTCTATATGCGTGTCTTGTGTATTAATGTTACTCTTGATTTCATTGTACTTTTTCTACTTTATTTTTCCTTTGCCCTAATTTTCTTATTTTTGAAATGTATCAACACTGTAAATGAATATCATTTTAAGAATTCAAACAATTTCAAATCAATTAAAAATTCCACATTTACCCTTCTCTACTTTGTCAAACCTTTCCTGCCTAACTGTAAGAGCTATTACAAATCGTTTTGATATTTCTTATAGTGTCTGTTTATATATAAACAGAAAAATATATTATATATATAATTTTGAATAGACTTTATTTTTTAGAAAAGTTTTAGTTTTATAGGAAAATTGAACAGAAAATACCAAGAGTTCCCTTGTAGCCCTTCCTGCCACACATGCTCAGCCTCCCCCATTATCAACAGTCCTCACCAGTCTGATACTTTTGTTACAGTTGATAAACCTATATTGAGACATCATCATTACCCACAGTTCCTACTTTACACTGGGGTTCACTCTAGGTGATGTACATTCTGTGGGTCTGGACACATGCGTAATGACATGTACCACCATTATAATATCACAGAGTAGTTTCACCTCCGTAAATATCCTTTGTGCTCTGCCTATTTATCCCCCTCTCCCCTTAACCCTGGCAACTACCAATCAATTATTTTACTGTCTCCATTTTTTGTCTTTTCCAGCATGTCTAATAGTTGTAATCATATAGTATATATCCTTTCAGATTGGCTTCTTTTACTTAGTAATGTGCGTTTGAGTTTCCTCTAGGTGTTTTCATGGCTTGATGACTTCTTTCTTTTTTAGCACTGAATAATATTTCACTGTACTGATGTACCAAGTTTATCCATTCACCTACTGGAGGACATCTTGGTTGTTCTATGTTTTGGCAATTATGAATAAAGCTGCTATAAATGTTTGTGTGCCAGTTTTTGTGTGGACATAAATTTTCAGTTTATTAGGATAAACACCAAGGAGTGTGATTGCTGGAGAGTATGGTCAGGGTATGCTTAGTTTGGTAAGTGGCTGTACCATTTTGCATCCCCATGAGCAATGGATAAAATTTCGTGGTACTCTACATTTTCCACAGCATGTTCTGGATTTTGACCACTCTAATTGGTAGGTAGTGGTATCTCATTGTTTTAACTTACATTTCCCTGGTGACATATGATGTAGAAGAGAATCTTTTTGGTAGTTTATTTCACATCTGTTATATATATATAATGTTAATTTGTTAACGAGATCCTAGTCTATGTTTTATTTTTTAAGTTTCTTTGTCAGTCTGGGAATATTTTTTTATGGATGGGGTCTTGCTATGTTGTCCAGGCTGGTCTTGAACTCCTTGCCTCAAGTGATCGTCCCACCTCAGCCTCCCGAGTAGCTGAGACTACAGTCAAGCACCACCACACCTGGCTAATTAAGTCATCTTCTAATGAATGTATAATATCAATATAATGAGTAAAACAGTATTTAACCATTCCAATATTGATATTATCCAGTTTTCTTCTATTAAAACAAGGATACACCAGACATGCTTCTGTATATATATTTTGCACAAATACATTAATTCACTTAGCAAGTATTAATTGACCCCAATTTTCTTGCTGATCAGTTACAGGTTTTTTTGTGATCATATTTTTTATAGGTTATTTTATAGTTTATAGGTTTTTTTTATAGGTTATAGTTTATAGGCTTTTTTTGTGATTCATCAGTGAACAAAGGAGTCAAAGATTTTTGTACTCCTGAATCTCAAAATGCAATGATGGGGATAGGTAATAAAATGATAAATAGTAAAAAGTAAACTATATAGTATTATAATGTGACACATTCTATGAAAAAAAGAAAAAGCAGAGCAAAGTAAACGGTGCAGAAGTGTAGGGAGTGGGAGTGTAGGTTCCAGTTTTAAGTAAGATGATTAGGGCATGTCTTACTGAAAAAGACTTGAGCAAATACTTGAATGAGATAAGGGAAAGTTAACCACATTATAGAAGTTCATTTTCAGGATAGAAACAACAAGCACAAAAGCCTTCAGTTGAGAAGGTGGAGGGAGAGCAACAGACAGTTGTAGCTGGAGCAGAGTGATGAACGAGGACAACAATGGTCCAGAAGATCAGAGAGGTCTGGGCTGCGGGGGCGGGTAGGTTATGTAAGACCCTGTCAGGCACATGAGAACTGGAGGGTTTACTCTGAGTGACATGAGGGGTGGGGTGGGGGAAAACCAGTGAGGATTTCAGAATAGGAGGCGCAAGACCTGGTTTCTGTTTTAAAAGGTTGTTTCTGACTGCCATGCTGGGAATAGATTGTGTAGGGTGAGAGGACACACGCAGGAAGACCAAGTAAAAGGCCATCATAGAAATTCAAGAAATAAATAGTGGGGCACAGATCAGATTTACGGAGACGGAAGATGAAAAATGTGGTCAGGTTGGGAGACAAGTAATAACTTGTTTGCATGCTGATGAGAATGATCCAGTAGGAAAAGGGGAGAAAATGGGGTTAGAGGAGAGATAAGGAAATTGCTGGAAAATGTTCTTTGCTAAGTAAAAGCTGCTGGAATGTAGTGCACGTGGGAAGAAACTGACTTTAGATAGTAGTTCAGATAGTTCACCTGGGGCAACAAGACGGGCAGCAGGGAGTGTGGGTTTGTAAATGGTGTGTGGGCAGATGTAGTGATGTGAATCTGTGATGTTTTCTTTAAATCATTTGAATATTCTTCATGAAATCAGATGTACAGTCATCACTTGAGAGTAAGGACAGGGAGGAGGTGTTTTACATATGAGACAGCAGAAAAAGGTGTGAAATTGAATCAGGATAGTGAAGGAATTAAAGGAATGGGAAACAGTGTAATTGCCTGACTAGCATTAACAGATCTCTATGAGGTTTGTGGTTATGAATTTAAGATGAGAAATGATGGTTGTGTATTGATCTCTACCTATGTTTAGCTGCAGAATTGTAGACATAGAGAATGGTGATCTGGATTTAACCAAGTTGTGGTTTTTCCAAACAAGTAAAAGCAATAAGAGGGAGGCAGGCAGTTAAGGATGTATATGTGGACGTGATTGTTAAGGATTTCCCATGGAATTTAACTTGAGTTATGAGAAGTTAGATTAGAAGATCCAAGGGTTGAGGAATAATGAAAAGTTGATTAAATCAATTGATTGGAGATCTCAGTGGGATTAAATAATTTTTGTTGTCTGGAACTAGAGAAAGTAAACTGGAAAGGCAGATGGTGGAAATCAGAGAGAGGGACAAATGTACAAAAAGGGAGAGAGAGGAGGCGTAATAGGAAATTAGACGAGGTTGAAGCAGCAGCCAGGATCCCAATCCAAATGTCTGAAATCTGTTTGCCTATGTGTATATTATGTATGTGTGTGTATAAGACACACAAAAGAGGAATTGCTGTATCAATCAAATCAAAATATATATCCACTTCCAAAAATTTTAATAGATTCCATGTATCCTTTAATAATATTGCAATTTATACCATCATAAACAATGTGTAATATTTATCATTTCTTCAAATACTTGCCAAAATTAAATTAGTGCTGATCTACATAAATTTACCCTATTTAAGGGGCAAAATTATTGCAGGTTATTTAAATAAGTATTTTTAAAGGTTTATAGGACATTTTTATATCATTTATGTTGAATATTTAGGGTTTTGTTTATTATTTTATGTGTTTGCATTTTAAATTATATTGACTTCTAGGAGTTCTGTATTTGATGTGCGTATTAAACATTTATTTAACACATATGTTAAAAGTATACCCTTTTGCTCTGTACTCTGTCACTTCTATTGTAGTTTTGTTTGTGCTGCCTTTCCCTACACAGGCATACCTTGAAGAAGCTGCAAATTTGGATCCAGATCACCGCAATAGAGCAAATATCACAATAAAGCAGGTCACATGATTCTTTTGGTTTTCCAGTGCATATAAAAGTTATGTTTATGCTATACTGTAATCTATTAATTATGTAATAGTATTGTCTAAAAACTAATTTACATACTTTAATGAAAATGTTTTATTAAAAAATGTTAATGATCATTTTTGCTTTCAAGCCAGTCTTAAATCTGTTTGCTGATGGAGGACCTTGCCTTGACAATGATGGCTACTGACTGATCAGGGTGGTGGTTGCTGAAGATTGGGGTGGCTGTGGCAATTTCTAAAATAAGATAACAATGAAGTCTGCCACATCTACTGACTCTTCCTTTCATGAAAGATTTCTCCATAGCACGCGATGCTGTTTGATAACATTTTACCCACAGTAGAACCTCTGTCAAAATTGGAGTCAAATTTTTCAAATTCTGATGCTGCTGATAAAGTTTATCAAATATTCTAGAATTTTGTTATAATTTCAATAATGTTCACAGCATCCTCACCAGGAATAGATTCCATTTCAATAAACTTATTTCTTTGCTCATCCATAAGAAGCAACTCCTTATTTGCTAAAGTTTTGTCATGAGACTGTAGTGATTCAGTCACATCTTCAGGCTTTACTTCTTTTTTTTTTTTTAATTTTACTTTAAGTTCCTGGATACACGTGCAGAAAATGCAGGATTGTTTACATAAGTATACATGTGCCATGGTGGTTTGCTGCACCTATTAACCTGTCATCTAGGTTTTAAGCCCCGCATGCATTATTGGTCCTAATACTCTCCCTTCTATTACTTCCCATCCCCCAATAGGCCTTGGTGCGTGTCCTTCCCCTCCCAGGCAGGCTTTACTTCTAATTCTATTTCTCCTGCTATTTCCACAACATCTGCAGGGACTTTCTCCACTGAAATCTAAAACCCCTCAAAGTCATCTATAAGGGTTGGAATTAACTTATTCCAGATTTCTGTTAATGTTGATTTTTGACCTGTTCTCATGAATCACAAATGTTCTTAATGACATCTAGAATGGTAAACCCTTTCCAGAAGGCTTTCAATGTGCCTTGCCCAGATCCATTGAGGAAATCACTATCTATGGCAACTATAGCATTATGAAATATATTTCTTAAATAATAAGACTTGAAAGTAAAAATTACTCTTGGATCCATGGGCTGCACAATTGATGTTTTATTAGCAGGCATGAAAACATTAATCTCCTGGTACCTCTCCATCAGAGCTCTTGGGTGATTAAGTTATTGTCAATGTGCAATAATATTTTGAAAGAAATCTTTTTTCTAAGCAGTAGGTCTTAACACTGGGCTTAAAATATTCGTATACCATGCTATCATCTAGGCTTTGTCATTCCATTTATAAAGCATAGGCAGAGTAGATTTTGCACAATTCTTAAGGGTCCTAGGGATTTTGGAATGGTAAATAAGTATTGGCTTCAATTAGAAGTTACTAGCTGCATTAGCCCCTAAGAATCACATCAGCCTGTCCTCTGAAGCTTTGAAACCAGACATTGACTTCTCTCTTACTATGAAAGTCCTAGATGATATCTTCTTTCAATATAGGTTGTTTTGTCTACATCGAAAATCTGTTGCTTAATGTAGCCATCTTCATCAGTTATCTTAGCTAGATCTTCTGGATAACTCACTGCTGCTTCTACACTAGCACTTGCTGTTTCACCTTGCACTTTTATATTACAGATATAGCTTCTTTTCTTAAACCTTATGAGCCAACCCCTGCTAGCTTCAAACTTTTCTTCTGAAGCTTCCTCACCTCTCTCAACCTTCACAGAATTGAAGACAGTTAGGACTTTTCTCTGGATTAGGCTTTGGCTTAGGAGAATGTTGTGGCTGGCTTGATATTCTATCCAGATCACTAAAACTTTCTCCATATCATGAATAAGCCTGTTTTGCTTCCTTATCATTGATGTGTTCATTGGAGTAGCACTTTTAATTTCTTTCAAGAATTTTTTCTCTGCACTCATAGCTTTGCTAAATGTTTGGCACAAGAGGCGTAGCTTTTAGCCTATCTCAACTTTCAACATGCCTTCTTCATTAATCTTTTCACTTGAAAATTTAGAGGCTCATGTAGGATTATTAATTTACCTAGTTTCCATATTGTTGTGTCTTAGGGAGTAGGGTGGCCTGAGGAGGGGGAGGAAGATGGGGAATGGCCAGTCTTTGGAGTAGTCAGAACATACACATTTATAAATTAAGTTTGCCATCTTATATGGGCATGAGTTGTGATGCCTCAAAGCAATTACCATAGTAACATGGAAAATCACTGATCACAGAACACCATAACAGATATAATAATAATTTAAAAGTTTGAAATACTGTGAGAATTACCAAATGTGACACAGAGACAGAAGGTGAGCACAGGCTTTTGGGAAAATGGTGCTGATGGACTTGCTTGATGCAGGCTTGACACAAAACTTCAATTTCTAAAAAAATGCTGTGAAGTGCAATAAAGCAAAGCATAAAAACAAAGTATGCCTGTATTATCAATTAAAGTTTATGTATAGTCAACTATGTTAATCATGTGTTTCATAGTTTCTTAATTTTCTATATGCTTAAGAGATTTTCCTCCTAACATATATATGTATTATTCTACATTTTCTTCAAATTTGTTTATAATTTTTCTTTAACACATTTTCCCATTTTTTTTCGAATTATACTTGCAATTTTATAACACGTTTTATTTTAGGAATGAGATGTGGAAATGAATAAATGATAGCAATGAACCTTTAGACATTGCTTACAATGTGCCAGGTGCTGTCCTAAGGCCTTTACTTGTATTAACTGATTTAAGGTTTATAACAACCCTAAGAGGTAGGTGCTATAATTTGCCTCATTTCACAGATGAGGAAACTGGTGTATAGGAAGGTTCAGTAACTTTCCCAAGGTCAAAAGACTGGTGAATTTTCATCCAGTATTCAAACCCAGGAAGTCTGGCTCCCAAGTCACTACATTATATGCTACTGTCTGGTAAGCTATTAAATTATGCCCCTAAAGTATGGGAAGTTATGCTGAAATTGGTATTTCAACTGATCTTCAACTGTGTATTGAGAAATAAATAGAACTGTGGTGAAAGGAAGCGGAAATAAGAGCCTATGCAATAACACGGCACTGTAAGTTGGTGATATTTTCTGGATATGGAGAAAAAATCATTGTCACACGTGTATCAGATACATGGGGTGGAGACTGGGAGCTGAGATAAAAAAGGAAGGTTTTCGGTAATGGGTTTGGTCAGGATTTTACCCTGAATGAGAAAGTAACAGTTTGACTGTTGTTGGAGTACAGTGTAGAAATTAAGAACAGATTTTAATTTTGACTATATTATGATCTAGCTCTCCAAAATCAGAATCTAACCTTTGGTAGAGTCATCTCATAAATCAAAATAAAAATCAAGGTTGGTTTAAAGATTTAAATATTATAATGAATGTTCAATGTTTAGCTAAAGTCTGGCCAAGTGATAGGCAGTACTCTCAAATGCCATTATTACTAGAGTCAAAGCAAGATTTGGTGAGACAGTGGGCAATCTACTCAGACAGATGCAAAAAAACCTTTAAGTGGTAGCAGGCACAGGTTTTGACTATCAGGCAAATTCAGAGAAGGAGAAAAAAAAACAAATAAGGATGACACTGATACTTTGAGGTTTCGAGACTATGTATTTAATGATGCAAACTGGGGGTCAAAATGAAGAAGAAGGAAGAAATTGAAGGACTGGGCTTCAAAAAGTGGGCTGGGCATAGTGGCTCATGCCTGTAATCCCAGCACTTTGGGAGGCCAAGGTGGGCAGATCACCTGAGGTCAGGTGTTCGAGACCAGACTGGGCAACATGGTGAAACCCTGTCTCTACTAAAAATACACAAACAAAATAAAATTAACCGGGCGTGGTGGCAGTGGCCTGTAATCCCAGCTACTCAGGAGGCTGAGGCAGGAGAATCACTTGAACCAGGGAGGCAGAGTTTGCAGTGAGTCAAGATTGCACCACTGCATTCCAGCCTGGATGACAGAGCAAGACTGCGTCTCAAAAATAAATAAATAAACACATAAATACATAAATAAATAAAATATTAAAAAGAACGAAGTGCTCACTTTATTTTTAGAAACATTAAAGTGAGACACTTCAAGTCTAGCTATGAAGATATAGCATATATGTGTATGTATAGAAGTCTCTCTATATTCTGATTATCCCAATATTAACAAGACATAATAAAATCAGTTTATAAAATATTGTATCTACTAAAATCTCTGTTAATCAATATCACCATGTTTTACCAGTAGAATAAAAAATTATAAAGTACATAACATTGATTCTGAGAAACTGTAATAGCTTAAAGTGCCTTCTGGATCCCCAGAGATTAAATTATATACAGTATTATTTTACTGTTTAATGTATTTTATTGCATTCTAATTATATAAATGTACATAAACCACAAAAGCTATGAGTATGAAGAAAATGCATTCTGGTTTCTGGAACAGTCTCAATTTTCAGATTATTTATCTGTTTAGTAAGCTGTGTATTTAAAAATAATAACATTTATTGAGTTCATCCACTGACTGACTGTCAAGTATCTCTGTGTGTCCACAGCATAGGCAATGTTACACAGAGCTGGTGATAGCAGGAGACAGATCTGCAGAGACAAGCAAGGGTAGCTTCATCAAGGCAACATCTATTTCTTGGAACAATGGCTGTCTCCAAACAAAGTCTCCACTGCTCTGTGTTTGCCTCTGAAAACTATCTAGGTGATTATGCAAAAAGGCCCTACTCTTTTGCTATGCTAGGTTACATTAAATTTATTACGTTGTTATGTTTCCATTTTTATTATTTCTGAATACTGATACAGTGTTTTTAGAAGCCAGATTAGAGTTTTTCAAATTAGAGTTTCAAAACGCTCTCCTAACCTGAGGAAATTAATTTTATGAGCGACTTAAGCATCTACACTCTAAAAAGACACCTGCTTTCTCATGGTAAATATATGACTTTAGGATAATTTAAAGAGCCTTTGAAAAGTTAAAAAAGATCAGCAAAATCTACTAATAAAAACAGACAAGACGCTCAGGGGATTCAAAGTAGGTTAAGCTATCAAAATATAAACATCATTTGAGAGGGATTCTGGCACTAAATTTAGGATTTTAGCATTTTGACACTGATAAATCTTGCTGCGGGGTTCCTAAATCTGATGAGAACACCTGGTAGTGATGCCCAAATGCCTGAATTAAAATATAGTTTTGATATTTCAGTTATTAGATTAAAATCAGAAACCTTTAAACACACAGTAATTTATGTAGGATCCTTTTTGTGGGAGACTTCTAAAGCAGAGATTGACTCAGTTTGACTCTGGAAAGCTTCTAAATTGAAGACTTTAAGTGTATATGCCTTGGCCATATGATGCAATTTTATTCCATATCAAATGGAGAAGTCAAAAAGTAGAGTATGATATCATGCTGTTAAGACATAATGAGAAGATTTAAAAATTCTTTTAAATAAACTCTTTAATGGAAATATTCATAAAGGATAAAAATATTCAGGTGGTATGGTTTGACCTTTAGAGCCACATAAGAAAGATGAGTTCAATTCATTATTCATCTAGGTATTGCCTATTATAAAATAATAGAGACTTCAAGTGCTTTATATATAACCATTAGAAAGATTCGTGCATAACCCAGTCTCCATAACATAATTGAGTACTGCAAAAATATCTGTCAGCTGAGTAATCCAGATGATATACAATACTACTACAAAGCAATTTTAATTGACACAGAAAATAAAGGTATTTTAAGAATACTTTTGTAACATAAGAGATGATAAACAGAAAGCCTCTCTTTCTCCAAAGCTTTGTTTCAGTGTTGCTCAGAACAGAATGTTGGGTATGGATATAATGAATTTCCCTCATTTATTAATATATCAAAGTTTTTCAAAAAATTGCCTCATATTAAAGCCCATTAAAACAGTAAAAATAAATGTAAAAGAATCTTCAAACCTAATGCCTAGAACATTTTATCAAAATTAAACTTCTATTTAAAGTTTATTCTTAGCTATCTATAAGAAACGTTTACTAGGAAGCAGAAAAGATAAGCTCTTTCTAAGTTAAAAGAGTATATTTGCAATTTGAACTTTCAAAAATTGATAAAGCAGTACACACATTTATTTTTAGAAATTGAAGCTGCAAAGCTAAGCAATTTCCTACTATGATATGTGTGTTGGACAGTGTAGGGCCTAGCAATGATTAGTGATTTTCAGCAGCCTTTCTTGAATAGGCATTGAAAATAGCTAAACAAAAAAAGAGAAGTGAACTGAATTCTTGGAGTGAATATTTTGGAGTGAATTATAAAACAGAGTTCTTGCAATAATGCATGTAAATTAAAAATAGGTTAGCAAAGCATGAGTAAAAATAGTCAATTTTCAAATACTTTTCACAGCTCTCCAAGTCTGACATATTTCTCTGGCTAAAAGGGAAGAAACATATCGGCACTCATGTTGGGAAGACCTTAGAACAGCAAAGTACTAAAACTTGCCAAACCAACTTCAAGTGGCTTTCTTGTTAGTGCAATACACACTGCACTGAGTTCCTGAGCATAATATTTCAACCCTCTCCCATGGAGTCTGCTTAAATTTGAAGATGTTTTTCTAGTAGGTGTATTGTCCTTAATTTTGGAGGAAGTTTTAAAAAGGTGGATTAACGTTATATATGCTTCCGAGAATATTATGCAACCTTGAAGCTTTGCACTTCAACATAAATGAATCCCAAAAAGAGCCCGTTGAATTGTTGGCTGGGAGGCAGAGTCTTAGGATGTTTCAAATTCATCGTGACTTCATATAAAGGTCCTCTTTGGAGTATGAAAGTCAATTTTACAGGTGTAAAATAAAGGAAAAGAAGACAGTCTGAAAGTCAAATGAAATTCCGGGACCACCTGTATTTCAGTGAGGTAAGTGTTATAATAAAGTGTTATGGGCAGATACATAAAAGACAACTAATTTAGAGTAAAAATAAATTGGGGGACTGTTAAGAGACTGTCTTAATGTGGAATGAATTTTACAGAGTTTTTATGGTAACATTTGTAGATTAAAATTAGGTCAGTAAAAGCATGAGTAAAAATAGTTAATTTTCAAATATTTATCACAGAGCTTTCTAGTTTACATTTAAGAATATATTCTGTTACATTGGTTTGACATGCACAGGACTATTTTGTCTCCATGTAGGGGTAGGAAAGAAAACAAATTCGTTTTGCAATAGCCCAATTTAATAGAGGTGGTACAAACTTCAGGAAGTATTTTAATTTTAGTTAAATTGATCCAGGTCAATTTGGAGACAATTATGAAGCACATACAAATTACAAATCATAAAATGGTAATTGTATTTGCATTTGTAAGAACCCAAAATATTTAAGCTCCATTAGCTAAGAATAAAATGCTGATAACCACGAGTCGCAGCCATGGTTCGGATGTCCTCAGAAAAGTTAACTACGTAAAAAATGTCACCTTCTTGTTCAGCATATTAGCTCCCTGGGTGTTTTCAAGACATATCTGCTGGCTTTTCTTTTAAAATTATACTTCCCTTAGCTATGCTGTGATATTACAGCTATGGAAGAGTGAGCTGGCTTCACCCTGCCTCATGCATCATCAGCCAAACCGTCAGTAAAGTGCTAATTGCAGAAACTTTATTACTTGAGGTGATATTGAACCAGAGAGTAAACAGCTTGATTTTTCATAATCTAAACTTTGCAATGTGAGCAATTAGAAAAAAAAAAAAAAAACTTTCCTTTTTGTTTCAATTTCTAAGCTAAGCAAAATTAAAATGGATGTCATTGACAGTAAATTAGAAACTTAAAAATGTTGTCCTTCTAGGTAACTTTATAACTTAGTATAAAATCCCATTAACCCCTTTTTATAAAAATGCATAATTTGAAGCTTAACAGCACTTGCAATTCTATGACACATTTGGCGACCTGTAATTGGAGAAAGACAGAACTTTATTTTCTGATTCTGTCATTTTTGTATTTTTTGTAGAGGAAATATACTTCAAAGATATGCTTTATATATACTCTCTAAATTTATATAATATATTTCCTATGGGATCTGAAATATTTAAAGCACCTTAAACAGTATTTCAGAAAATGGGTTTGCAGGTAGCACAAGAAATTTCCTCTAGAAGTATAAAAATAGATGAGTATGGTTTAATGGAAAATTTATTGGAATAGATGCATGGAATGTTGGGACTATTTTTAGGGCAAATTCCATAGGGAGTGATTAGAAAAATCAGCAAATATAATTCCATGTGAAATCCTTAGGGAAATTCAGTATGCAATAAAACACATGAGTGGGATATCTAAATCAGACCTAAGGGTCTAAAAAGAAAACAAACCTATGATAGCCTCTTATGGAGGAGAAATAATTAGGGACAAGATGGTAGAAAAGGCAGAGAAAGGAAAAATAGTTTTCTCATTATAGGAAACAATGTACAACGTCCTTGGGATTATTTCTCCTTTTTATGGTTGTGATGTAGAAAGACTGAACGTCAATAGGAGTAAATTCTACTGATTAAGTGGGTGGTGTGGATTAGAAGGACACTGGCCTATAAAGTTAACGGTGCAAAATCTTGAAAGGGCTTGCGAGCCATACTAGAGAATTTCAAATTGATCAGAAGGGCAATAGGAAATCATATAGGGTTTTGCATAGGAATTTAACATGAGCAGATTTGTATTTTTTAGAGGTCAGTCTTATTGACATCTGGAGAGTTGCCTGGAGAGAGACAAGGCTGAAAATAGGGAAACCATTAAAAAAGCTATTACAGCAATCCACATAGGCTATGATCTAAGGCACAGCTGGGGTGGTAGCAGAAGGAACAGATGAATTTGAAAGATACTTAGGAGGTAAAATCAACAGGTAAATGACTAGGTGTGTGAGGCAAGGGAGACGGGAGATTCAGAAATGGCACTTGGGTTTCCGGTCAGGACAACAGAATGGAAGGTAATGTAATTTGCCAGAACACAGGAAAGAGAGTGGGTTTGGGTAATAAAGGTGATTTCAGCTGTGGACCTGTTGAGTTAAGATTTCCTATGAGATTTATATGAAATTAATGTAAGTTGAATAGTGGATCACGAAATATAAGCCAGATGGAAAGAAAGTAAAAAGAGAAAGTTGATGATAGGAGGAAAGGGGAGGGGTCAAGATTTGGAAGTATCCATAAATTACATGGATAAATGTGGAGGAGTAACCGCTAGAGGTCTGAGTTGGTAAGAGATTATGCTCAGATAGTGGGATGTCTGCATTCATGAATTCAGAAGTAGACAGGTGCTGGTGATGACAAGTGCACAGGTGGCTGTGGGAGTGGTTGGCTGAAGTGGAGTTAAGGTAAGGGTCCTTGGAAATGAGGCACTAGCAGCTCAACTCAGTGCTGGGGTTTCACTTTCCTGGAGTTCATGCTGCCATTTCATTTGGAACTCAGATGCTTTTAGGGTACTGAGTATGTTTTGACTAATATCTGTACCTTAATATTTGTGCCCATACACACAGGGGGTCACGTATAAAATTATTTGGTGGGTGATTCTGCTGCATCTAATTATCTGATGGAGAGAATGGAACTTACTGAAGAAAAGAATGGCAGCTCTTCTGCAAATAAATAAGCAAATACACATAAGCTTGTAATACATTACTGTTAAAACCAGAGAAAGAACCTGATTTATAATTAATTTAATTAACATATTCACCACTATTGGATTCAGTTTAATTTAATAAAATTTGACTTAAAAGTGCTGGCATAGATAAAACTAAATGTTTATATAAACAAGCATTTGAACAGCTGAGGGAAAAGATTGAGCGTTGAGGGCTAAAGGTTTAAGAGCCTTATAGAAGACGTAAAAATTGATCTGAACCTTAGAAGATGGGTTAAAATCTAAACTAGGGAATCTATAGTATATACTGATTATACATTTAATAGGCTTGGGTTCAAATCCTGACTCTGCCGCTTTCTGGCTGTAAGCCCTTGTTCAAATTAATTAGTCTTTCTAAAAATAAATGTTCTCATCTGTAATATAAAAATATTAATAGTTTTACTTATAAAATGTAAGTACAGTCATTTAAAAGCTTTTGTCCTGTAGTAATTGACTGAAG
Organism: Pongo pygmaeus; assembly: GCF_028885625.2. Classification (NCBI taxonomy): domain Eukaryota; kingdom Metazoa; phylum Chordata; class Mammalia; order Primates; family Hominidae; genus Pongo; species Pongo pygmaeus. Next base: position 146,955,681 of record NC_072373.2, on the reverse strand, counting down.
TACAAGCACTAAAAATGTTAATCATCAAAAGCATAAAGATTATATAATATAGAGGTTATATATAGAGAAGAAATTAATATATTTTAAAACTGAACATCATTTTTGTTGTGAAAAAAATTATAAAAAATTTAAACGGAATTAAAAATGCATTTATCATATCCCAAATATTGGCAAATGATATCATCAGAATATACCAGATGGTAGATACCATTAGTGTTGCCCAACAATTGTTTATTTTCATTTATCAGTACACAGATAATTATGCTTTCCTTTCTACTTGAAGTTAGGTGTGGCCAGTGATTGGTTCTGGCTAGTGAAATGTAAGTGGAAATATCTCCTTCAATAAGGCACTTAATTACTTGACCTTAATTCTCCAATTCTCTTCTGCCATGCAAACCTCTAAGGCTGGTGTTAAAATGGAATTATCAAAAAATGTAGAACATTCAATAACCTGGTTGTTTGAGCTCCAGATTTCTAATTCAGATGTGCTGACCATGAGCAACAGCCAAATAGGCATTGTTTGTTATGCCACATAATTTAAACTGTACTAACTGATACCAGTTATAAGCTTCTCTATCTCAAATGAGAGAATAGATTGAGAGAAAGCAATGTTATCTTTTATCTAGGCCTGGGCAGACATATATTAACATGCATTGATAAATAAATATGTGTCAGACACATATTGATAAATCAAGAAGAAAATAGTAAAGTTAAGATATATAATAAATGGTAACATAATTTTATCCTCCTAACAAATACATAGACAATGACGTAGTTAATATTATCCATATTAAATAGTTTACATCTTAAAAATCATTTTCTAAGTTTTTAATTTAATGTGACACAGATAGCATTTCCTCTTTCCATGTTGCCTCCCTTCTAAGAGCTTATAGTCTAAGACCAATAATATAGCATAGGTTAAGTACGAAGCAAACAATCTGTTAAATATATCAGGGTTCTAGGTATGATGAAAGGCATGTTAAAAGGCACAATTAGGAGTGAGAAACACATGATGAAATAAACCTAAATGCTCTTTCTACTTGGTGGGTAGCTTGATGGGTTCCCCTTCCCTGATAGAATGAAAAGTATTTGTTGAGAAAGTAAAACATTATTGACATTTGAATACATAATGGGAAAGGGCTAAGACACAAAAGGGTGTTTATGGCAATCATAGGTAATGTCTCAACTCAAAATGCGGAGAAGGTTACCGTGGTGAAGTCTTCAAACTGTCATCTAGGCATGTAAGAACCACAGGCAGTAAGGATTGCATCTTGATGTTACTGTGCCTCTGATGATGATACCACTGCCATTTCAGTAGAGTGGATCTCCATGTCAAGTGGATCTATGCTAAGAGTCCTTGGCACAGATTTCTGATCCCTTCAATCCTGAAGAATTGGCATGAATAGTTCCATTTTGCTTTGTGGCAATAGTTCTGACTCTGAAGTCAACCCTAAGCACAAAATATCTCTGTGAATTGAAAGTGAACAAGAGATGTCAATGAAAATTCTCAGGGCTTCTCAGAACTGTAAGGCCTCCAAAGAAGTGTAAATTTAGGAAGGCTATGCAGAAAATGGCATGAGGATGAGGGTTCGTTCTCCACCCTATAGCAGAAGTGATCTTTGAAATGCTGGTCTGCTCATATTATTTCCACTGCTGCTTAAAACCCTTCAATGGCTTTCCATTCCTCTTAAATTGATGGCCACGAAGAACCTCAAGATAAAAAGATAAAATGACCCAAAAGACAATAAATGATGTGAACACTGTCTACCTTTCCAGCTCTTCTCTTATTCTTTCCTTATCATTTCCTTCCCTGGAGCCATCACTCTAGATCAGCCATGCTTCCTCCCACCATGAAGATCTTACACATGCAATTATCTCTACTAAGATGTTTCTCATTCCCTTCCCTTCCTTTCTTAGTAGTTCACACTGCTTATCTCTCAGCCACATGTCATCTACCATTTCTTATGGAGTCTTATATTACTCCTTAGCTAAGTCACATCCTCCTGCAACAGGGTTTTTGTACCACTGAGGACCTCCCCTTTGTAATTTAGTAATTGTGTAGGCATAATTCGTTGATGGATATTTGTTGTTATACACATTTCTTTATTTTGCTGGAAGGTAAACTCTACAAAAACAAGAGGCTATATAGATTTCCATTTAGCTTGTTTTGCCAGTGTTTGCTGAAGGGTCAAACAAGTGGCAGATTTTGAATACATATTGGTTGAATAAATTAATATTGTTGAACACTATGATGATACCCTAATGAACAGATGTGCCTTCTGACTCACTTAAATGCTTAAAATAAAAGTCAAGGTATTTTGGAGGGTGTAGATGACACAGACATCCTTCAAAATGTTGCAGTTCACTATTCAGAGAAAAATGTGGAATCTGATGTTAGTCTTTTAAGTTGAGGAAAGGATAGTAAACTGTCATAGCAGTGCTTCTCATGGGAATTTTTTCTTTGCCACGGTTCATAAATAAAAGGTAAGGAATGAGTCACCATGTTGATAGTGCATTCAACCTCTCAGATACTCTGCAAAAAGGATTTTATAAATTCTGGCTTTATTAGGATCCTTAGGTAATATCCCAGTCTAAAAAAATAAATACTATGGTTAACTAGGTCCTCTGTATATTTCAGTCAGTATTGCAGATTATATTTTGGAGAAGTCTTAGTATTTTTTCTTGCCTTAGAAATCACCATGGTAGTGGACATCATGGAGCCTTTTCCAATGATTCAGAACACTGTGATGCCTCATGGTTGTCAACTTGTAAATCAGTTATTATGGGAAATAGAAATATAAATTTAGAAGATAGAGCAGATTGAACCAAATGACCCTTGGATATAACTTGAAAAAAGTTCTGTTTAAAACCTTCCAGGAGCTTCCAACACTTAGAATGATATCCCAGCCTTTACCAGTGCCGAGTACCCTGGAATCTGGCTCCTCCCTGTCCATCCAAACTACCTTCCTGCTGTTCCCACACCTGCCAAATTCCATCCCTCTTTTTGGAAAAATCTCCCACTAGAACTTGAGATGCTTCAGTCATATCACTTAGATTTCTGCTTGATAGCTTCTCCTCAGAGAGGCTTTCCTTGAGATCCTGTGGAAAATACCATAGTAGACAACCTGGTCACTGTCTATCATGTTAGCCTACTTTATCTTCTTTATAACACTTACTACTTAATGAAATTATATTATTTAGGGTTTTTGTGTGTGTGCGTGTGTGTGTTTTAATTTTTATTGTTCATCTCCTGAACTAAAATATATGCTCAAAGAGTAACAGTATTTATTCTCTGTTTTATCCCCATTGCTTAGAAGAACATATAGCCCAGATTCCACACTCAGTATATAATTCTTGAATGAAAAAGAGAAATGAATCAAAGGCCTCTGATTCCATGAAGGCCTCCTCAACTGCCCACCACCCACAACATACATCACTTCAAGCGGACTGATCATTCCTCTCCTATCCCATTAACAGTTTACATTTCTTGGGTGCTTGCTGTGTGCAGGCAGTGTCTAAGACCTTTATGTATGTTGTCTTATATTATTTGTCAGGCTGTCAGACTGCCTGATTCTGACCAAGGAGAAAAGAAAAACAGGTAAATTTTAGTCTCACGAGGGTCTTTAGAACATATATTAACCATGCATTCATGTAAGCATTTATAAACAACCTTACAAGTAGAAGAATTCCAAGAGTACTCTCTTGGAATTTAGACATAAAACATTAAAATGCCTTTTGGAACAGCTAAAGTCAGGTAACACCCAATTCCATACTGGTTTTGTGTGTGTGTGTGTGTGTGTGTGTGTGTGTGTAATTGTTTGTGGACATGCAGATGAAATACAACTTGATTTATTAAATAACTCCAGACCTGTGTCATAAATTTCTACACTTGGGCCCTTTGACCCTAATGTGCCAACGTTGTACATTGGAGATAAAAGCACCAAGGACTTCATCTGAATACATGAATATGCAAACAGGCAAAAACATGCCCTGTGCACCTGAGGAACTAAAGGGAAAATATGTCTGCTGTATTTCTCAGGACTCTAATTTTCAGAGACATCTCTAGGACTAGATAGGACAAAAAAAATTACTGGCCAAACTAAAACAGCTAAGGGCAAGGCAAACTGAAGTGTAGCATAGCCCTCCAATCTAAGGCATCTGAGTCAGGTACTTAATATGCTATCAGGATTCTTACAGGGATGTATGTGTTAATTTTTCTCAATCCAAATCATTTATGTCCACTAACAAATGGGAAATAATTGGGCTTAAAAATCTGTAAAATTAAATCTAAAAATGATTTTTAAAATAATAGTATTCTGTCCACAATTCAATGGCAACAATTATTTTCATCAGTCCAGCAAAAGACAATTTTTTTAAAGGTACTTTAGGTAAAATTTTCATAAACTATTTTGGTTTCAATGATACTGTATTGATACCGTCGTTGGTTTCTGCAATTATTTAATCTAATTAACTTGAGTTCTCCCTAATGCCTCAACCAAAAATATGTATTAAGCATAGTATATGTACAGTATTGAACTAACTTTCTGATAGAAATAATACTAAAGAAGTTTGGACAAGAGAAACATGTTCTCTCTTCAGGATAGGGCATTTCAAACAGGTGAAGAATCAGAGTTTAGTTTGTTTGTTTCCCCAGTCCATCAGAGACCAACATTTTTGTAAAGAGAAAAAAAAAAAGTGAATTACTACAAAAATAAAATAAAAAAGACCTCCAAAATACAAGTCTAAATTATTTAGTTTTTGATTTATCAGGGATAAAATTACATTTCAATAAATATAACCAAAAGAACATTTCATAGGAAAAAAGGGAACTATGGAAACTCCACAAATTGTTCATTTAAAATGTGTATGTAGGTAAAGAATCACTATTATGCCCATATTTTTTTTCTTTCCTCAATTGTAACTGAACAAACACTTATATGTAAAACAATTCCCGTGCCAAATACATTTTTGCACATGTTGAATGAATACCGTGGACATCAATATTTAAAGAAGTTTTCAAATGTGGCAAGTGAACATATTTCTTACTTCCTCATTTATCTAATTTAAATTGGATTAATGAATTTCTAAATTTTGAACTTCACTTCTGTACTTATTTTATCACAAACCATAACAAACAGCAAGAATGTAATAAGAGAATTAGATCTTCCCCACAAATTCTTGCTGCTGTGGCCTCTTGAACTCCCTTCTCTGTCTCCTCAATTCAGCAAGACCTTAAATCTGGTGCTGCCAGTTGGAAAATGCTTCCACAGAGTAAGTGCCTGTAATTGTAGGCCTCACTTTGTTTACTACTCTTCTCCCATGGATCATATTCCTGCACTATCTGTTGAATTCCTGCAATAAATGTCTGAAAACATTTGTTTCATATTTTCCCCCCTATTCCCTAGTTGTTTAAGAAGGAAAGGTAAATTCTGGCTTGGCTAGGAGCAGAAGTTCCATATCTTGCATACATTCTACGCTGTTATATTTTCATTATAAATCACACCAAAACATTTTCTAGTTTGCTTGATTTTTTTTACTTAAACCTTGAAATACTAAGAAATGTATTATTTAATATTATGCAGTTGGGAATTTTCTAATTTTATTTTTATTATTGACTTCTAGATTAATTTCTTCTCATAGCATAACTGAGTAACTTCAATCCTTAGATATTGTTGAAGCTACCTTTTTGGCCTAGCATATGGTTACATTTCATACATGTATACTTAATATATACCTTGTTTTCCTCAGGTGTTGTGTTTTCTATATATCGATTAGTTCATGTTTAAAAATTTAATTATTCATACCATCTCATTTTTTGTTTTGCCAGTTCTATCAGTTATAGAGAGAAGTGTGTTAAATAATTGCAGATTTAGACCGGGCACGGTGGCTCACGCCTGTAATCCCGGCACTTTGGGAGGCCGAGGCGGGTGGATCACGAGGTCAGGAGATCGAGACCATCCTGGCTAACACGGTGAAACCCCGTCTCTACTAAAAATACAAAAAAATTAGCCGGGCGTGGTGGCGGGCACCTGTAGTCCCAGCTACTTGGGAGGCTGAGGCAGGAGAATGGCGTGAACCTGGGAGGTGGAGCTTGCAGTGAGCTGAGATCACACCACTGCACTCCAGCCTGGGCAACAAAGTGAGACTCTGTCTCAAAAAAAAAAAAAAAAAAAATTGCAGATTTATTCTTTTCTTTTTTAGGTTCTGTAGTATGTAGCTATGGTAGTGGATGAATACCCGTTTGGTATTGTGCTATCTTCCTATTGGATAGACTCTATATTTTAAAATGTCCCTCTTATCTCTAGTCATTTTCTTACTTTGAAATCTACTTTGACTTAACATTAATTAGCACAGCAGAACTAGCTCTCTGTTGGTTAGTGATTATCATGCTTTGTTCCATTATTTCACTTTCAACCATTCTGCATTCTTATATTTAAAGTGTATTCGTATAAACAATATATAGTTGTTGTTTTATATCTTAAACATAATTGTTTTTTCCTTAATAAATTTGATCTATTTTCATTTAAAATAATAATGGATAGAGCTGTGATTATGTCTGCTATCCTGCAAAGTCCCTTTTTTAACTGCTTTCTTGATGACTTTTGATTTTGTCAAATATTGTGAGAACGTTTTTCTTATATTAACTCATTAACTACAACTACTTTGTAGTGACTACCCTAGAGAGCATATAACTCATTCTATACTTATTACAATTTAAAACAAGCTATTATTTATCACTTTCATTATACTACTTGAACCATAGACCTTTTAACTCCATTACTCCCCAACTTCATTTTGCATTCTTATTACTTTTACAGTGGACACATCTTTTAAGATTTTGCTGGTGCATAATGTTGGCTTAAATATTTCCTGTTGCCTAGTTGAACTAAACATATCATGATAGTATTCAGTGAGGAAATGTGTCTGATACTGGAAATTGAATTCAATTTATTAAAGATTTCTTGGCATCTGTCAAAAAGTTCATCAAAATTTTCCCCTTTGCCCGTGTAATATGATTGATTATGGAAATCTATTTTTGAATGATGAAAAATATTTGAATCTTCTCAGAGACTATCACTTAATAATGGTACTTTCTGAATTTAAAGTTCTGATGAATTTGATTTACTAATATCTTTCACTTTGTATCTCTCTATCTATAACCTAAATTTGTCTGTAGATTGCTGTATCTTTTTTTGTTCTGTTTATTTAATATTTATTACAAGCTTGCTAACAGCATCATCCTAGCTTAAAAAATTAATTAGAAAGTTTCTCTTCTTTTCTCCGTGTCTTGGAAGGGATTGAAAAGCAAAGAAATTGTGTCTTCTTAAAAGTTTGCAGCACTGTTCACAATGGTCAAATTATGAAATCAACCATTAATGTGTCCATCAAAGGATGAATAAATAAAGAAAATGTGATAATATATACATAATGGAATACAATTCAACCCTCAAAAAGGAAGAAAGTCAATCATTTGTGACAACATGAATGGAATTGAAGAACATTATGCTAAGTACAATAACCCAAACATAAAAAGACAAATACCATATGTTCTTACTTATATGTAGAATCTAAAACAAATGGAAGCAGCGAGTAGAACGATAGTAACCAGAGGCTGGGGGTGGGGTAGTGGGGAAATGATAGTGAAGCCTCAGTATGGAAGAATAAGTTTGATTTTTTTTTAGACTAATTGCCAACATGATGAATGTAGCTAATAATTAATTTATATATTACAATATCATAACGAGTAAATTTCTAATGTTCTCATCACAAAAGAATATTAAGTATTTGAGGTGATGGATATGTTTATTAGCTTAATTTAAACTTTTCATATTATATTCAAAAATTATAATGCCACTTTTTACTTCATAAATATGTACAACTATAGTTCATCAATATATCATAAAATAATTTTTTTAAATTTGTACAAACTCATCTATGAAACCATCTGGGTCATGAAACTATTTGAACAATTTCTTTATTCTGTATAATAACCTAACTTTATGACAAAAAGTTTACTATTTCACTTAGTGTTTAAATTTCTTAAGCACAATTTCATGTCTGTAATTAATCTGAAAAAACATTTCTATGACAGGTGATTGTATCACCTGTCATAGACTAATGTTGTGAATTACTATTCTCACACATTTTCCCATGAGTGTCGTTTAGAGATTTATCTATTTCATTATAGTTCTTAAATAACTAGCATTAGATGTATTTTCTTTTTTTTTTTTTTTTTTTTTTTTTTTTTTTTTATGGGTTTTTTTTTTTTTTTTTTTTTTATTTTATTTCTTAATATATTTTTGATGTAAAAAATACAAATATAACATTCTTTGTCTACATTATAAATATGTCACTTCAAAATGTAGATAATTAATATACTACTTTCTTTTTTTTTTTTTTTTTTTTTTTTTGTACATGTGCCCAATGTGCAGTAAGTTACATATGTATACATGTGCCATGCTGGTGCACTGCACCCACCAACTCGTCATCTAGCATTAGGTATATCTCCCAATGTTATCCCTCCCCCCTCCCCCCAACCCACAACAGTCCCTGAAGTGTGATGTTCCCCTTCCTGTGTCCATGTGTTCTCATTGTTCAATTCCCACCTATGAGTGAGAATATGCGGTGTTTGGTTTTTTGTTCTTGCGATAGTTTACTGAGAATGATGATTTCCAATTTCATCCATGTCCCTACAAAGGACATGAACTCATCATTTCTTATGGCTGCATAGTATTCCATGGTGTAGATGTGCCACATTTTCTTAATCCAGTCTATCATTGTTGGACATTTGGGTTGGTTCCAAGTCTTTGCTATTGTGAATAATGCGGCAATAAACATACGTGTGCATGTGTCTTTATAGCAGCATGATTTATAGTCCTTTGGGTATATACCCAGTAATGGGATGGCTGGGTCGAATGGAATTTCTAGTTCTAGATCCCTGAGGAATCGCCACACTGACTTCCACAAGGGTTGAACTAGTTTACAGTCCCACCAACAGTGTAAAAGTGTTCCTATTTCTCCACATCCTCTCCAGCACCTGTTGTTTCCTGACTTTTTAATGATCGCCATTCTAACTGGTGTGAGATGGTATCTCATTGTGGTTTTGATTTGCATTTCTCTGATGGCCAGTGATGGTGAGCATTTTTTCATGTGTCTTTTGGCTGCATAAATGTCTTCTTTTGAGAAGTGTCTGTTCATGTCCTTCGCCCACTTTTTGATGGGGTTGTTTGTTTTTTTCTTGTAAATTTGTTGGAGTTCATTGTAGATTCTGGATATTAGCCCTTTGTCAGATGAGTAGGTTGCGAAAATTTTCTCCCATTTTGTAGGTTGCCTGTTCACTCTGATGGTAGTTTCCTTTGCTGTGCAGAAGCTCTTTAGTTTAATTAGATCCCATTTGTCAATTTTGGCTTTTGTTGCCATTGCTTTTGGTGTTTTAGACATGAAGTCCTTGCCCATGCCTATGTCCTGAATGGTATTGCCTAGGTTTTCTTCTAGGGTTTTTATGGTTTTAGGTCTAACATTTAAGTCTTTAATCCATCTTGAATTGATTTTTGTATAAGGTGTAAGGAAGGGATCCAGTTTCAGCTTTCTACATATGGCTAGCCAGTTTTCCCAGCACCATTTATTAAATAAGGAATCCTTTCCCCATTTCTTGTTTTTCTCAGGTTTGTCAAAGATCAGATGGTTGTAGATATGTGGCATTATTTCTGACGGCTCTGTTCTGTTCCATTGATCTATATCTCTGTTTTGGTACCAGTACCATGCTGTTTTGGTTACTGTAGCCTTGTAGTATAGTTTGAAGTCAGGTAGTGTGATGCCTCCAGCTTTGTTCTTTTGGCTTAGGATTGACTTGGCGATGCGGGCTCTTTTTTGGTTCCATATGAACTTTAAAGTAGTTTTTTCCAATTCTGTGAAGAAAGTCATTGGTAGCTTGATGGGGATGGCATTGAATCTGTAAATTACCTTGGGAAGGATGGCCATTTTCATGATATTGATTCTTCCTACCCATGAGCATGGAATGTTCTTCCATTTGTTTGTATCCTCTTTTATTTCCTTGAGCAGTGGTTTGTAGTTCTCCTTGAAGAGGTCTTTCACATCCCTTGTAAGTTGGATTCCTAGGTATTTTATTCTCTTTGAAGCAATTGTGAATGGGAGTTCACTCATGATTTGGCTCTCTGTTTGTCTGTTATTGATGTATAAGAATGCTTGTGATTTTTGCACATTGATTTTGTATCCTGAGACTTTGCTGAAGTTGCTTATCAGCTTAAGGAGATTTTGGGCTGAGACAATGGGGTTTTCTAGATATACTATCATGTCATCTGCAAACAGGGACAATTTGACTTCCTCTTTTCCTAATTGAATACCCTTGATTTCCTTCTCCTGCCTAATTGCCCTGGCCAGAACTTCCAATACTATGTTGAATAGAAGTGGCGAGAGAGGGCATCCCTGTCTTGTGCCAGTTTTCAAAGGGAATGCTTTCAGTTTTTGCCCATTCAGTATGATATTGGCTGTGGGTTTGTCATAAATAGCTCTTATTATTTTGAGATACGTCCCATCAATTCCTAATTTATTGAGAGTTTTTAGCATGAAGGGTTGTTGAATTTTGTCAAAGGCCTTTTCTGCATCTATTGAGATAATCATGTGGTTTTTGTCTTTGGTTCTGTTTATATGCTGGATTACATTTATTGATTTGCGTATATTGAACCAGCCTTGCATCCCAGGGATGAAGCCCACTTGATCATGGTGGATAAGCTTTTTGATGTGCTGCTGGATTCTGTTTGCCAGTATTTTATTGAGGATTTTTGCATCAATGTTCATCAAGGATATTGGTCTAAAATTCTCTTTTTTTGTTGTGTCTCTGCCAGGCTTTGGTATCAGGATGATGCTGGCCTCATAAAATGACTTAGGGAGGATTCCCTCTTTTTCTATTGATTGGAATAATTTCAGAAGGAATGGTACCAGCTCCTCCTTGTACCTCTGGTAGAATTCGGCTGTGAACCCATCTGGTCCTGGACTTTTTTTGGTTGGTAAGCTATTGATTATTGCCATAATTTCAGCTCCTGTTATTGGTCTATTCAGAGATTCAACTTCTTCTTGGTTTAGTCTTGGGAGGGTGTATGTGTTGAGGAATTTATCCATTTCTTCTAGATTTTCTAGTTTATTTGCATAGAGGTGTTTGTAATATTCTCTGATGGTAGTTTGTATTTCTGTGGGATCAGTGGTGATATCCCCTTTATCATTTTTTATTGCATCTATTTGATTCTTCTCTCTTTTTTTCTTTATTAATCTTGCTAGCGGTCTATCAATTTTGTTGATCTTTTCAAAAAACCAGCTCCTGGATTCATTTATTTTTTGAAGGGTTTTTTGTGTCTCTATTTCCTTCAGTTCTGCTCTGATTTTAGTTATTTCTTGCCTTCTGCTAGCTTTTGAATGTGTTTGCTCTTGCTTTTCTAGTTCTTTTAATTGTGATGTTAGGGTGTCAATTTTGGATCTTTCCTGCTTTCTCTTGTGGGCATTTAGTGCTATAAATTTCCCTCTACACACTGCTTTGAATGCATCCCAGAGATTCTGGTATGTTGTGTCTTGGTTCTCGTTGGTTTCAAAGAACATCTTTATTTCTGCCTTCATTTCGTTATGTACCCAGTAGTCATTCAGGAGCAGGTTGTTCAGTTTCCACGTAGTTGAGCGGTTTTGAGTGAGATTCTTAATCCTGAGTTCTAGCTTGATTGCACTGTGATCTGAGAGACAGTTTGTTACAATTTCTGTTCTTTTACATTTATTGAGGAGAGCTTTACTTCCAAGGATATGGTCAATTTTGGAATAGGTGTGGTGTGGTGCTGAAAAAAATGTATATTCTGTTGATTTGGGGTGGAGAGTTCTGTAGATGTCTATTAGGTCTGCTTGGTGCAGAGCTGAGTTCAATTCCTGGGTATCCTTGTTGACTTTCTGTCTCGTTGATCTGTCTAATGTTGACAGTGGGGTGTTAAAATCTCCCATTATTAATGTGTGGGAGTCTAAGTCTCTTTGTAGGTCACTCAGGACTTGCTTTATGAATCTGGGTGCTCCTGTATTGGGTGCATATATATTTAGGATAGTTAGCTCTTCTTGTTGAATTAATCCCTTTACCATTATGTAATGGCCTTCTTTGTCTCTTTTGATCTTTGTTGGTTTAAAGTCTGTTTTATCAGAGACTAGGATTGCAACCCCTGCCTTTTTTTGTTTTCCATTTGCTTGGTAGATCTTCCTCCATCCTTTTATTTTGAGCCTATGTGTGTCTCTGCATGTGAGATGGGTTTCCTGAATACAGCACACTGATGGGTCTTGAGTCTTTATCCAATTTGCCAGTCTGTGTCTTTTAATTGGAGCATTTAGTCCATTTACATTTAAAGTTAATATTGTTATGTGTGAATTTGATCCTGTCATTATGATGTTAGCTCGATGTTTTGCTCGTTAGTTGATGCAGTCTCTTCCTAGTCTCAATGGTCTTTACATTTCGGCATGATTTTGCAGTGGCTGGTACCGGTTGTGCCTTTCCATGTTTAGCGCTTCTTTCAAGAGCTCTTTTAGGGCAGGCCTGGTGGTGACAAAATCTCTCAGCATTTGCTTGTCTGTAAAGTATTTTATTTCTCCTTCACTTATGAAGCTTAGTTTGGCAGGATATGAAATTCTGGGTTGAAAATTCTTTTCTTTAAGAATGTTGAATATTGGCCCCCACTCTCTTCTGGCTTGTAGGGTTTCTGCCGAGAGATCCGCTGTTAGTCTGATGGGCTTCCCTTTGATGGTAACCCGTCCTTTCTCTCTGGCTGCCCTTAACATTTTTTCCTTCATTTCAACTTTGGTGAATCTGACAATTATGTGTCTTGGAGTTGCTCTTCTCGAAGAGTATCTTTGTGGCGTTCTCTGTATTTCCTGAATCTGAATGTTGGCCTGCCTTGCTAGATTGGGGAAGTTCTCCTGGATAATATCCTGCAGAGTGTTTTCCAACTTGTTTCCATTCTCCCCATCACTTTCAGGTACACCAATCAGACGTAGATTTGGTCTTTTCACATAGTCCCACATTTCTTGGAGGCTTTGCTCGTTTCTTTTTATTCTTTTTTCTCTAAACTTCCCTTCTCGCTTCATTTCATTCATTTCATCTTCCAGGGCTGATACCCTTTCTTCCATTTGATCGCATCGGCTCCTGAGGCTTCTGCATTCTTCACGTAGTTCTCGAGCCTTGGTTTTCAGCTCCATCAACTCCTTTAAGCACTTCTCTGTATTGGTTATTCTAGTTATACATTCTTCTAAATTTTTTTCAAAGTTTTCAACTTCTTTGCCTTTGGATTGAATATCCTCCCGTAGCTCGGAGTAATTTGATCGTCTGAAGCCTTCTTCTCTCAGCTCGTCAAAGTCATTCTCCGTCCAGCTTTGTTCCGTTGCTGGTGAGGAACTGCGTTCCTTTGGAGGAGGAGAGGTACTCTGGTTTTTAGAGTTTCCAGTTTTTCTGCTCTGTTTTTTCCCCATCTTTGTGGTTTTATCTACTTTTGGTCTTTGATGATGGTGATGTACAGATGGGTTTTTGGTGTGGATGTCCTTTCTGTTAGTTTTCCTTCTAACAGACAGAACCCTCAGCTGCAGGTCTGTTGGAGTACCTGGCCGGCCGTGTGAGGTGTCAGTCTGCCCCTGCTGGGGGGTGCCTCCCAGTTAGGCTGCTCGGGGGTCAGGGGTCAGGGACCCACTTGAGGAGGCAGTCAGCCCGTTCTCAGATCTCCAGCTGCGTGCTGGGAGAACCACTGCTCTCCTCACAGCTGTCAGACAGGGACATTTAAGTCTGCAGAGGTTACTGCTGTCTTTTTGTTTGTCTGTGCCCTGCCCCCAGAGGTGGAGCCTACAGAGGCAGGCAGGCCTCCTTGAGCTGTGGTGGGCTCCACCCAGTTCAAGCTTCCAGGCTGCTTTGTTTACCTAAGCGAGCCTGGGCAATGGCGGGCGCCCCTCCCCCAGCCTCGCTGCCGACTTGCTGCTTGATCTCAGACTGTTGTGCTAGCAATCAGCGAGACTCCGTGGGCGTAGGACCCTCTGAGCCAGGTGCGGGCTATACTCTCCTGGGGCACCGTTTCCTAAGCCCGTCGGAAAAGCACAGTATTCGGGTGGGAGTGGCCCGATTTTCCAGGTGCCGTCTGTCACCTCTGGAAGGGGAACTCCCTGACCCCTTGCGCTTCCCGAGTGAGGCAATGCCTCGCCCCTGCTTCGGCTGGCGCACGGTGCGCTCACCCACTGACCTGCGCCCACTGTCTGGCACTCCCTAGTGAGATGAACACGGTACCTCAGATGGAAATGCAGAAATCACCCGTCTTCTGCGTCGCTCGCGCTGGGAGCTGTAGACCGGAGCTGTTCCTATTCGGCCATCTTGGCTCCTCCCCGATGTATTTTCATTTCTAACTTCCCTTACTTATGTTATTATCTTCACAACTTCTTTTCTACTGATTTCATAGTGATCGAGGCAGGAGGCAGACAGATTCCCAGGCAGATAGGGGCAGGTCCCAGTGAAACCCAACTTTCAAGTTGGAAACTGTTCCTGGTAAATCCTTGGACCCCATTAAGAACCTGCCTTCCTGTTTCATGCACTATCCTCTGACCTTGATCCCCGTCCTTCATGTATTTTACATATACCTACCCTTTCTTAATTGGTTTTCTACACTGTAGTGCCCATCTTTGAATGGTGTTCTTCACTTTGACTTTTTTTGCATACTCACAAACAAATCAGCACACACTCCCTATTCTGAGCTCATAAAAAGCCCCAGGCTCCACCATATTAGAAAACCTTCCTGTCTTCAGGTAGAAGAACCACCCCACCCCTCCTGTGTCACCTCTTTTTGCTGAGAGCTTTTCTTTCCCTTAAATTTTACTCCACTCACTCTTTGAGGTTTGTGTGCCTAATTTTTCCTGGTCATGAGACAATAACCCAAACCGAGCTGAGCTAAAAGAGCAAACATCCTAAATCAATAGGAGTTATTTCAATGTACTTTCTTATCTCCCTGTTAATATTTATTGCTGCGAACATACTATAGGAGATTTTGCAGCTTAAAACAACACCCATTTATTAGCTCACTGCAAGTCAGAAGTTTGCATGACATCACTGGTTTCTCCTCTCAGTGTATCATAGGGCTAAACTCAAGATGTTGGTTATGCTGAGTCTTCTTTGGAGGTTCTGAGGAAAAACCAGCCTCCAGGATCATTCTTGTTTTCAAAATTCATTTCCTTCCTCTTGTAGGAATGAGGTTCTGGTGTTCTTTTTGACTGTCAACCCAGTAGCTTCTCCCAGCTTCTAGAGTCGCCCCACATTCCTTGCTATGTGACCTCTCCGTCTTCAAGCCTGCAACACTGTATTCAATCTTCAAGCCTATAACAATATGTTCAATCCTTCCTATGCTTTGAATCTCTGACTTCTTGTCTCTTACCTCTGGACCCAGATTTAAAGAGAAGACATGGTTGAGCCAGGCACAATTTTCCTCTCTTAAGGTCAGCTGGTTTTAGACCCTAATTTACACTAGCAAAATCCTTCACAACAGCATCTAAATTGGTATTCGATTGAATAATGGGAAAATGTGTGTGTTTATCAACAGACAGAAATCTTGGGAGTCTCATAGAATTCTGCCTACCACATTTCTATGAGTGGCATATTTAGCTCATTTATTTTTATTTTCCCTATTTTGCAGGCATAAATTTTCAGAGTGCATATCATATTTGTCTGTGTTTCCTACTTTTTGATATATTCTGTCTTGAGAAGTTGATATCCTCTTTGACTCAAGAGTTCTTTAGGTTATTATTTTTGGTTCCTATGTGATTTAATATGTTCCTTAAGTAATGCTTTTGTTTTTAAAGTTTTTATTTCACTGAAATAAGTAGAATAGTTATGATTTATTCTTTTCCTTTTGAGATTTTTTAAGACCCAGGATATAATCAATATTTAAAAATACCTTATGAGTATTTGAAAATATTTTTTAAAAATATATATTTTCTGCCTAGGAACTAAAACATTAATTATATTATTCAATTTCTTAATTTCTTCATTTGATTTCTGATTATTTTATCTTCAGAAAGTTTGAAAAATAATTATTTTCCTATTTATTTTTTATTTCGAACATTTAATATAGTTCAGAGATATATTATTTGTCTCATAGATGACTTTTGATAGCTAAATCTTCATGTTACAGTACACCTTTTATCCTCATATAATACCTGACAACATGCTAAACAAAGAATTGCTATGATGATTATAAATGATGATATTTGTGCAATATGATATTGCCACTAATGCTTTTATTTGTAATTTTCTTTATATCACATTATTTTTCATTTTGTTTATATTATTTAGCTATCAGTCTTCATGTATTTTCGTTGTTTTTTGTTTCTCAATCTAATTCCCGAGTTTTCAAGTAGTAGGGTTTAACACATTTTTTTTTTCAGTTGGGCTTGCTTCTGTTGTCTACTTTATCTTTTATGCTCTTAAGTTTTCATGCTATTCCTATTCCCCAATCAGTTCATTGATTTTGCTATACTATTCAAAGTTTCTTTTGTTTTTGTTTTCTAATGATTTGAGAATAATATACCTATGTTTATTCTACCAGTGATTTATCTTAAAATTTTGAACATAAATGTATGAACATACATGAACTCATGTTTTTAAACTTATTTTCCTCTGGCAATAGAGAATGATCTTTTTAATAAAATAAAACCAATAATCTCATTTTCCCACTTAATGTTCTGACTTTCTATTTTTGAAGATAAAAGTCAAAATCTTAGCTTAGACATGAAGGCCCTTCATTAACTGAGTGATGCCTCTTTCTCTTGCATTGTAACTTCTGTTCTCCTTCTCTTTAGCTATGTTCTATTGTTTCAGGATTCCGACATTCACACTGCTGTTATGCAAACTGCTGTTTTTCAAACTGAAATGCTTTTGCTTCTCTTTTACCTGCTAAATTCTATTCAAATTTCAACATTCAGTTCAAACAATTACGTCCCCTGGAAAACTTTTCCTAGTCACATTCTCCATGCAGTCTGATTTTAAAAACCCTCTCCTTCACTGATGTGGCACTCTGTAGATATCCCATCAGAGGACCTATCATCTTGCCTTACATTATTAGGTTACTCATTCGTCTTCTCTTCTTCTTGGAGCTCAGTATGGGCAGGGGCTTTGTCTTATTCAGCTTTGAGCCCTCAGAACCTAGTGCTGTCCTAGTGTTAAATATGGTATGTAAGTACCATATTTGTGGTACTTACAAATATTTGTTTACTGAATTAAGTATATTAGACAAATATCACCAGTGTTTACCCATTTTTGGCTCAAATATTCAGAAATTTCATTTATGTTTATAAAATACATAATGTAATTTTCTGATCTATTCTGAAGTACCAGAAACAAAGAAAGAAGAAATAGAAAACTGAATATATTATAATGTAACCAATGAACTTTAGCTAACAATGTATCAGTATTTGTTCATCAATTGTAATAAATGTATTATATGAATGCAAGATATTAATAATAGAGGAAACTGGGGTAGGCAAGTACATATGAGAACTTTCTGTACTTTCTGCTCAATTTTTCTATAGGACAAAACTGCTCAAAAAGTAGTCTTATGACTAAAAACACCTGTTTATAGATTTCAAAAATATTATAACTGAATATACCTTACCTTACTATTTAATAATAGCTCTTTTACATATTAATCTAACTAACATATTGAGCACCTCTATGCCCATAAGACAAGTGAGAGACCAAGTGTTAATTGCTACATACTGTAATAAGCCCTGTCAAGACAGTATTTTTTGAGAGCATGTAGGAAACCTATCAACCCTAGACCTGGGTAGGTGATCGAAGATTCCATGATGGAAGTGACACCTCCAGGGAAGCCTGAATGATGAGAAGGAGTTTATGAGTAAAGAACTAAAAAGAAAGAAAATAGAACCTGGAGAATTAAATCTGATCCTGTTTCAGAGTTTGAATTTTAATCCAGAGGTAATGTGATGCCACTGAAAAGATTGTTAACATGTACATGACATAATCAGATTTCCTTTCTAGAAGGATTACTTTGGATGCTACAAAGAGGAAAGTGGATGAGAAATAGGCAAGATCAGATGGTATTAAAGCAAGGAGACAACTTATGAAGCTTTTTTGGCCATCTAGGCTAGGAATGATGAGTCTCTAAAATGGAGTAGTATCAATAGGAATAGGGTGATGAGAATTTCACAGCAGATCAGGAGATAGATGGATTGGATACAAGTGAGAAGGAGGCATTCAGGGTGATTCTTCAGTCTTTAACTATTCAACTGGGTGGATGTCCTCATGCCATTTTCAGAGAGAGAAAAGATAGAGAGTAAATTTGGGTAAAGGAATTGAAAATGAGTTACATTTGGGATTTGAAATATCTGCAGAATATGCAAATGAAGACATCCAATTGAGAAATGAATATGGAGATCCTGGCCTATGTAAGGGAATTGGGTCACTAAAAGACAGTAAGAATTGTCAGACTATCTCAATAACTGAAGAAAGGGGCATGGGCAAATTAGCAATTGAAGCATTGGATACTTTCCCCACTATAGAGATATAGAGAATTATTACTTTGGAAATACAACAACAACAAATATTTTCTAGTTGAGAAACTTCATAGATGTTTATACCATATTTTTCTCTTTGGCGATAAAGTGAATTTACAAGTAATTTATATTTATTTTTAAGTTGGCATTACATCTTTTTGAAGATACCAGGACATTTACTGTAGAATCTCCAGGCTGCCATCCATATAATGGATCCCAAGGACCTTATCACTTTCTTGACAGTAAGAATATGTGTACTTTAATGAAGTTGGTATCAATTCCATCAGATGTCATACTTACTTTGATAATAAATAATGTGGAATGCTCCCTCTACTATCCTGAAATTAAATATACACATAATACCTACACAGATAATTAAAAAATACAATGCCCTAAATGTAGTATAAAGGAGGAGTAAAGACATCTAATAAAGTTAATATTTCTCTAAAAAACTGCTCAACATAACAGCACTAGAAGACATAATGAAATAATCAGATACTTAAACCCCTAGGTGTAATTACAATGAAGTTGTAGCTATAAGTGAAGGTTATGTAAAGTTCAGAAAGGCATGAGTTTATTCTACTTAGTTCACTGCTGTTTCGTTTGTACCTGGAGCTATGCCTGAAACATGGTATGTGCTCAGTAAAAACTTTATTAAATAATTGAAATAATAAATTCAAGTGTTCCTTATGATTTTAAACACCACTAGCAGCACTGCTGTCAGTGATGTGATGTTTCGAAATGTGGATCAATTCTCAGTGAATTTCCAAGCAATAGTTTGCCCAGTTGTTGCATTTAAGTATTATTACTGGTTTAATTGTAAATTGTTAAGTACTAATCCATGAGAATAATCACTAATCTGAACAAATTTCTTTAAAATAGCTTACTATTAAGTACTTTACTTAAATCAGCAATAATGAATTTACACTAATTGGTCACCTATTATGTACCTGATAGTAGAGATTGTGCTCTCACACCTGTATATCTTTACCCTTGAAGAGGCATTTACTACATAAATTTTTGAGTAAATGATTTCTTGCAACAATTCTGCTCTGTGTTTTGCCACTTTTAAAAAATTGTCTTTCTGATTGCTATGTTTAAGATTTGATTACTATATTCTATTACTGATATTTGAAGTAACTTAACAGAACTATCTGGTTTATTTATTTACAAAAATATATATTTTACCAGCAATTTAAGACTATGTTTAACTCATCATTATTTCAATAAGAAATGAAAAATACATTAAACTTATATTTATCATAGTCAGTTCCCTGCCCATTTCCCTTTGGGTCCTTTATCTCTTCTATGAGTGGCAGTCTGACTCCCCACCCATACTGTCATCTGTACTGGAAGGCTGTCCTGTTTCCAGAACCTTCTTTGCCAATGCACAGCTGACCAGAAATGTCTGGGGGCTAGCATGTCTGAGAGCCTTTGCCAGTAGGTTTAATACCCTAGGTTGCTCATCTTGGCAAGAATAATCCTGAGGTATGTCTTTTCACCTTTTCTCAGAGCTGACCTGGGGATTGTGCTCCAGAACAACTTGACGGCCTGCTTTTCCCTTCCTGTATCATCTCCACACTCCTCTGCTTGTTTTTCCTGCAACTCCCAAATAAACAAAGGGTGTATCATCCTTTTCTAAGGGTCTGATTCCCTTAGGGTCACCTAATTAAGGGAGTTAGAAATTGTTCTAGGAAACAGATCCTCAGAGAGAACTTTGGGGTTGGGGCTGGCCAGATAGCAAAAGACTGCATTGCTGGTGGTAGTCAGGATAATGATAATCTTTGACATTCTATAGCATAACCATTAATGCCCTTTTCACCAGTGGTGAAATGAAATGGAATATCTGTGGAAGAGGATGCAATATCACTGATATTTAAGAGGTGTGGTGGCAACAGTCATTACAGATTGTGGAATTCTTTAGTTGTTTTAAAATTCTATTAATAATCGAAATTAAAATGCTGACAGGCTCAAATCCGAAAACAGATACATTTTCCCATGGGGGTGGGAGGGGCCAAAGGGGATCTTTGATAGTATTTAAAGATTCCTTCATCTCCTGCAACTAGAGGGCAGATCAGGACAAAAACTAGACCCGGCACCTAATTGTGAGAGTAGCTGAGTTACAGAGAAGGCATGATTCCTAGTACTTATGTCTCCTATGCTGAATAAAGGGCCTAGGTGCAAAAAGAATGTGCCCTGGCTACCTGGGAGGGGAATATCTGAGCAGACACACTTGAGAATACTTAATCCCCCATTCCCTTGAATCCTCCAAGGCTGCAGAAGAGGCCTGCTTCTCTTGCCTGGAGACCGTGCAGAGGCCTCTGCTGAGATGGATGCTTCCCAAGTTGATAATGGAATATTCCAAGATTTCCCTCCACTTTCCCTCATCGTTTCTAGACTAATAGCTGGTATAAAGTTTAATAAATTACCTCCTCTGGGAAGAAAGGGATTCTTCCATCCCTCACCCCCTCAAAAAAACTATAGTTCTTGCAAATATGTACTGACAGGGCCCCAGGAATGAGTTCTGAGGGCACTAGATGAATGGAGGGAAGGTGTTGAGTGGCATGCAGAATATAAAGCTATACGAGGGAGAGTTTGTAAATATGAGAAACAATCTAATGGTACAGTATGCAACATACTGACAAGGACACCTGGAGCTTGTTCTAATTTGCTACTAAAATGGCTCCCTGAAGCTTGGGGAAAAAAATGCTGGCCTCTAATAAATGGATGGAGATGCTGAAATGCCTTGGCAGAATAGTGTGGAAGAATTAAAAATGCTTAGAGAGGTAGGCGTGCTAGAATGAATTTATTCACTATCTGACCTATTTTCTCAATGAGAGCCCAGAGGACTCTCCATTTAGTAAATCAATATGGGATGAGCTAGTGAGGATGGCACCAATACTGTGTCCTTTCTAAGCCAGGGTCGATGGAGGGGACACTGCTCTGGAACTGGACTCCCCAGAGTCAATGAGGACAATAGGATTCAGGCACAGCAGAACCTTGAGGCTGGCATTAAACATTAAAGAAAAATTGTAAGTAGCTACCAAAGTATAGCAAAGCTGCAATGGCAAACACATTTGTATTTTGTATTTTGCAGCATCTAATTATCTATGATTTTTACATAAAACTTAATACAAACCTACCTACATTCGTTATCAAAGACTTAACTGCATATCAGTATCTTAAAATAATCTTCCCATATTATATGTTTGTGAAAAAGAAATCAATTCTAGTCATCAGAGAGCCCTTGTAATAAATATGCAAGAAAAACAAATTATTGACATTTCCTGGAAAGGTGAACGTTAATTTTGTTATACAAATTTCATGACTGAATATTAAGTATTGATCTTTCCAGGACAGAGTTTTTTTCAACTTTATTCTTATCTTCAAATTTTTACTTTCTTTAACAATTTTCTTCACGATATTGAAGCAGCGTCATTTGTCTGGGGTGATACCTGAGGTTCGTTGTCTCATGGCCACGGAAAACTAGGACATGGACGCACGAAGAGTAAGGTTCAGAGCAGAAGTTTAATAGGCAAAAGAAAGAGAAGAGCTCTCTTCCAGGTGAAATACAGCAGGTTTTATAGATGAGCTTCAGGAGGCAGTGTCTGATTTATATAGCACACAAAAGATTGGTTGGACCAGGTGTGCCATTTGCATAAGGCACAAAAAACTAGTTAGGACTAGGTGTGCCATTTGCATAGGGTGCAAAAAACTGGCCACCCCCACCCTGATCTTTTATTATGCAGATAGATTTTCTACCTGGCCAGCTCCACGTTGCCTGTTTGTTTACTGTACACCTGGTGACAAAGAAAAGGGAAGATAGAGCCTCCACGTTGAACCTACCTGGCCCCCAGGTAGCCCTTTTCTATTGGCACAGCTGCTGGCATTCACCCATGCAAGCTTCCAGCTTGCCTATCTATGTCTGCAGCTCAATTTTTCAGGCTGCTCTTTGTTAGAAAAGAAATGATTTGGGGGCTGCTTTTTGTTAAAAAGGGAAATTGCACCGAGGACTCTTGCCCTTACTATCTGCCTAAACAATTTATTTCTGTCTCCTGTATCAATATTCCATGCTTCTCTGATAGAAAAAAGTATGTGTGCATGTGAATATATTACCACTGTTCACTAACAGGAGTAAACTGAGATATATTCTAGTAAGAAATGCATATAACAAGCCATCCCAGTCCCTTTTTGGGTATTTCTTGCCTAGGAGACACTTTATGCCAAGAGAAGTGATTTATTGGCATTATAGTGTTAAATATTCCCCATTCTACTTAAGTGGCTGTATTTAAATGAGGTTTAAGTACTCTAGAACCTGTGGAAGCATTAGCAGTCAAGTGGGCCAGTACTATTTTTCCATGTGTGTATTTGGGTAGTAGATGGCATGCATTTGTACTTACGTGTGAGTCTCCTATGTATTCTAGTGTTCTCAAGGCATAACAAGGTACACATTTTAACAGGTTTACTTAATATTTTTGGCTGGTAAACCCCCTATTAAGGTGATTATTTTCATTTTAAAATTAATATAAATTTATTTTGGGAAATCCAAAAATATATTGTGTTTAAAAATATCACTAACATCTTTGCCGCTTTATAGTAATCCAAGTGTGTTTTAACTCACTTCTTTGTTTATTTGTTGTATTTATATATTTGCTTTTTATATTGATTATGCAACTCCAAACCCTTCCTTTTCATTTATGAAAATGATATATTTTTCCAAGAGCTAGCATCTCTTATATAATATTTAATGGCATTATAAAAGCTCACTGAATGTATATACTATAATTACTTAGCCATGATTCTATCATAAACAGAGATTCTTTATCAGTCAGGGTTCTCCAGAGAAAGAGAACCAATATAGATATATAGAGATATACAGATATAGAAATAGATTTATAAAGAGATTCACCATGAGGAATTTGCTTACTTGATTTTGGAGACTGAGAAGTCCCATGATCTGCCCTCTGCAAGCTGGTGACTGAGGATAGCCAGTGAGATAGTTCTAATCTGAGTCCAAAGGCCTGAGAACCAGGAGGCTGATGGTATAAGTTCTAATCCAAGTCCAATGTCTGAGAACTGGGGAGAAGATAGTATAAGTTTCAGCTCAAGGTCAGGAGAATACGGATGTTCTAGCCCATCCAGTCAGGGAGAGAGAGTGAATTCTCCATTCCTCTGCCTCTTTTGTTCTATTCAAGCCTTCAACAGATTGAATGCTTCCCACCCACGTTGGGAAGGGAGATCTTCTTGCCCCAGTCTATTGATTCAAATGCTCACCTCATCCAAAAACAGGTATTTGTTTAACCAAACATCTGTGCACCCCTTGACCCAATCAAGTTGACACATAACATTAATCATCACAGGTTGTTTCCCTACTGATTGTTCAGAATTATTCTGTCATCAGTATTTGTGCTTATTTTTTGTTCATGTTTCAGAGTTCATAATTAATTTCTTATAATAGATTTCCAGATATGGAATTACCAGATCAAATTGCATAAACTTTAAATTTTCAGCTGGGCACAGTTGCTCTTGCCTGTAATCCCAGCACTTTGGAAGGCCGAGGCAGGAGGATCACTTAAGCCCAGGAGTCGGAAGACCAGCCTGGGTAACATAGGGATTCTCTGTTGCTACAGAAAACTTTCTAGAAATTAGCTGGGTGTAGTGGCACGCACTTGTGGTCTCAACTACTTAGGAGGCTGAGATGGGTGAACTCATGAGCCTGGGAGGTTGAGGATGCAGTGAGTTGTGATTGTGCCACTGCACTCTAGCCTGTGCAACAGAATGAGAAACTGTGTCAAAAGAAAAATCATAATAGTCTCAAATTATTTCTGAAATAATTTTTTATCATACTATATTTGACCACTCATTTATTATTATGTACTATAATTTCATATGCTTAATTTTAACAGAATAAAAATTTATATTTCATTTTCCCCATATGCTTATTAACCATTTATATTTTCTCTTTCTTTAAACATCAGATCATATCCCTTGGCCACTTACCTATTGGAATTATAGGATTTTTTGACTGATTTCTGAAGTTCTCATTTATTAATATTGTTACTATTAATAATATTGATATTTCATCTAATGTGACCTTCTTAATTGTGTTACTTGACTTTGTATCTTTTTGAACAAGGTTCTTATTTTATGTACCAAAAATCCATTTTTATTGTAATATACTTAAAATAACAACCATCTCATTATCTTGTGATTTAATGAATTATTATTTTTATTTCTCCCTGAATTCATGTTTGAATATTTGCATCTCATATCTTATTTTGGAATAATATATGAGTGAGTTGAGTATATAAATTCATTATTTTCTAAGTAGCAAACTGATTACCAAAACAGTTTTATTAAATAATCTGTCTCTTGCTCCCTGGTTTGTGATGCCTCTATGACTGTAGTAGTTCTCATGGAAGATAAGGTCTAATTCTTATAAATATATTTTGTAGTGTTCATCGAGGTCTATCTAATTTTGTTAGTACCATGTTCACTTAAGTATTATAGTTTTATAACATTTGATGTCTATTATGTCTTGCTCCTCATTTTAATTTTTTGAAAACTAGCTCTCCTCATAGGATTTAACATATGGAATTTGAAATTTTAATTTCCAGTTTTTCAAAAATTATTTCTTTTATTTATAATAAAATTACATTAAATAAATAAAATAATTTAGCATGAAGATATATTTAAATATGCATCCCTCTTGCTTGAAGCATGGTATATCTATACAACTTCTTAAGTCTGCTTTAATTCTGTCTATATTTGGTAGTTTTTATTAAATATACACTAGACGTGTTTCATTGAGGTTACTTTTAGATATTTTGTTACCACAAATGGGAATGCATTTATAGGCAAAGCAAGCAGAAACATACGGCTTCAATGAAAGCTCTAATCTCAACACTGTCCATATATATTTGACCACATCACTGGACCTATAAAAGTTTGCATTCAGGCAATACTCCAGATTTTATTTGATCTCATTTCTTGTTTTGAGCCATCTGGCAAGTATTCACAATTATTGATGGCAAGAATTTCTCAAACTGGATCAATAAAATGTCTTCCTTCCTAAATCCCAGTGGAATAGACTGAGGACTGTGGGGAAAGTTGATTTACTTAAAGATTCTGACAATTATGTAGAGGAAGTAAGAATGGAGGAACTAAAAGCTCTGTCACAGGCTCATTGTTCCATCTATACGTTCCCTTCCTCATCCCATTCTCACCCTGAGCACCAACCACCATATGACGTAGCTGCTGTCCAAATATAAATTTCTAGTCCAGGTCCTCTGATGAACCATAGCATAAATATATCTTCACTCAGACAAGCTCAATTTGTCCAAAACTGAACTCAAAATAATTTTGCTCAAGTAGGTTACTTCTGCATTCTATATGGGCAATGGCACTGCTATCCCCCCAGCTGATTATGCCTAAAAGAGACTATCTTAGTTTTTTGTTTCTTTTTATTTCCCCAAGAGTGTAGTCTCTATGTCTCCTTAACATCTCCTTAGTGCAGAACCTCCTCTGCATCCTATCTGCTGCTGCCTTGGTTTAGGGCCCCGTTTTCCCTCTCCCTGGCCTGAGCAATAGTTTCCCCACACTTCCTCCTCTATAGTCAGCTACTCCCACCACCTATCATTCCCACTTTAGACAAAGGGAACTTTCTAAGAAGCAAATCATTGTTGTTGACTTTTTCTCCCTTCCAAAATACTTCAATGGCTCATTATTAACTTAAGGAGAAAAAGTATTCAATTTACCTGGATAACTGTATAATATCTTGCGTATTACTCATCCTGCTAAGTAACCCTTAGTTAAGTGAAAGCATTTGCATTGCTAAGGTAGTAACATGAAATAGAATGAAAGAGAATAGTCTGCCGGGCCTGGTGGCTCATGCCTGTAATCCTAGCACTTTGGGAGGCTAAGGCAGGCGGATCACAAGGTCAAGAGATCGAGACCATCCTGGCCAACATGGTGAAACCCCATCTCTACTGAAAATACAAAAATTAGCTGGAAGTGGTGCGGGCACTACTCAGGAAGCTAAGGTGGGAGAATACTTTGAATCCAGGAGGCAGAGATTGCAGTGAGCCAAGATCGCACCACTGCACTCCAACCTGGCGACAGAACAAGACTCCATCTCAAACAAAACAAAACAAACAAACAAAATAGTCAATAATCAGGCACTGAACATTCAACTAAGAAACCTGAGGGAATCAGCACAGTTTATACCAGAATCCAGCTCCCACTCCAGGAGAGATAAGAAGAAGACTACTACTGAGGCTTAGGACAGTGTAGAGGAATGAGGAAAAGTGACCTAAAATTTTCGTGTCTGGGAGAAGAGGGAATGAGCAGTGGCTGAGGGGAGCAGGAGGTCGGCATGGAGAGAAATGAGGAGACAGTTTTGGTGGCCAGCCCAGGGGCTGTGTGAAATCATTGAATGGGAGTCTCACCAATGGCAGAAGCCAAGCCAAGGCCTGATTTTTGTGCTTACCTTCAAACTGCCTGCTCCTCTTCTTCCTGTCTTCAGTGGTTTTCCATCAACAGCATGCCATTTGTGGTTCATTCAGAAAAATGGCACTCTGGCCCCATGACTTTGCTTATATTTTATACAGGCCACTTGGCATGGCCATTCTCCAGTCCCCTTTAGTGGTCCAAAACACTTAGAAGACCAAGAAACAGAGAGTGAAGTGAAATTAAGTCCTGAAAGAGCCTTGTGTATCAGGGAAATCCTCAGCACTCCGACTTGGAGGGACTGCACTGCAATTAAAGCACTTCGGTGACATGTGCATACACTTAGCGCTCCAATGTGACCTGTTCCTGTGACCTCCCTTGCTTCAACCTAGTCACCTGCTCTAGTTACTCGTAGATACACCAGGTGGTGGGAAACTTCGACAACTTTGCCAGCACTCTTCCTTCTACTGAGAAACTCCCTTCCCTACCCCACATAATTTTCCAGTGCACATGTTAATCTTGCAAGATCACATCTTTTAAAAAAGTATCTGTCTCTTACCTTGTCATACACATGTAAATAAAAAGATGCAACAAATGTTTTGGGTATTGACCCTCCCCACCATTCCACCCACCCACCTCCACTCACCTGTGGCTCCAGCCTCTGGAGCTTATCCATCTCTCTATTACAACAAGTACTCCTTCAAGCAAATGTTGAATAAATGAATGAATGGACAAACAAATAAATCTGTTCTGTCAATCCTTAACAGCCAGCTGAAGGCTTAAATCAGAGAACTTAAATTGCCCCTGAAATAATCACTGCAATCTGTACTACTCTTCAGACAATTCCCTATTTCTGTCAACCTACCCCTAACTCAATATTTGACTGATTTCTAACTTTGTGTCTCAACTATGTGATGCTTTCCAAAACTAGAATTACCTTGGCAGCCAGGTTTATGGACTTCAAAGAAACCTGATGCTGTTATGGATGGAAATAGGGGGCAAGCTGGTTTGTGTGGTGAGTGCCAAGGTTAAGTAAATAGACATAGTGGAGCCAAATATTCACCTGCCATTTCAATATGATCAGATTTACACACACACACACACACACACACACACTCTTAAAGTTAGCACTTTATGCTATGAGAATGAGAATATTTTAGACTTGAGGAAACTCAAATATAATAAAACCTGTAAGATGGCTGGCTATGACTTTATATAAGCTGAATAAACGTATCTTCATTCAGACATACTTCTGCCTTTCTTCTTTGAGTCTCTCTCTAATCATCCAAAGCCAACTTTTCAGTTCCTGAATGCTATAAATTATCTTCTATGAAAGTCATTGTTTTGTCTATGAAGCTTATCATAACTTCAGGGAATTTCACATTTGCATTTCTGATGGACTACAGTCTAAGGTGTTAGCAAATTGGTTTCAGCTTTCCCCACCTTTTTTTTTTTCCACTGTGAAGCAGCTTATTACAAAATAGACACATTTCTAAATCAAATACTTGAGTTATTATTGACGCATGTAGAGAATAGAGATGATTTGGTTAAGAAATGCCTAAAAGTTACTTTCTTGTTCCCATGATTTTCTAGTTGATTGAATGATTTATATGCTCAATTCCAAATTTAAGTGTATGGTTTTTAATCATCATGATATAGTTAGTGGAAGGCTTTTAACCTTTACATTTAGGAAGCCCTTTGTACAACTCAAGCTTATTGACTTCTAAAGCTTAACATACAATATTTTTAAATGATTCAAGTCCACATATTTTATAGGTCTATAGTTTGAGCAATAGTAGAAGAATGTTTAAAGAGCCAATTGTTTTCCAATTACTGTAGTCATGGTTCCAAGATAGGCATGAATCCCCACCCTAAAAACAAAACGTGAAAAATTGGCATACTTTGAGTAGACTACCTCTGTAAAGTATTAAAATCTCCAAACCCACAGTGACTCTAAGACTCAGTATAATTTATTTGTTCGATGGCACTATAATGGGATTCCTTGCACAATGAGAAGCAAGCAAATATTATCTTCTTTACGTTCTTAAATGTTTTATTGAGTATCCCTAAATTAGGAAGGGAAGCTAAACATTCACATAATCAAATATATAGGAGGGGTCTGTATATTCTGTATTTTTTTAAGTTTTTTCTACTGGCAGATAGCATCTCATTTTGCTGTGATGGGCATTAAAACTGTGATTTTGAGATATGGTCAACCAAAACTTCATGCAACTAATTCCAGGGTTTATAGCAGAAAAGAAATTGTTGTGTACCTCTCATTACAACTCTTAACTATTTTTAAGGTAGCTTATATGGTTGACTTAGGGAAAAGGATGAAGATCCAGAAGAAAAATAGTGAGACTTCAGGTGACAGAGAAAAAGAGTTACAAAATGTTTTAAAAGGATAAAGCCCAAAGGCTGTAGAAAAACGTAGTAATATTAAATCCTGGATTAAAGTGAAATGATTTAGGAGACTTTATAAGACATATCTGCAAAGCAATGCCTTTAGAAATATTTATTTAGTGAGCCTAATTATGTAAAATAGTGAGAATTGGTGAGAAAGTTCAATATTGTCTCTTCAGATATATATTTAACAAAATTAGGGAGTTTTGAGTTTGAGCATTTATCATCCTACTAAAGCCTTTAGCACATAGTTAATTCCATGGCATGTATTATCCTGTCTTCCAGAGACAAGTACAATGGAATTAAGGAGGATGAATGGACTGTCTCACTTAGCCTGGGAGATTCAGGTGAAGTTTGTACAGAGACTTGAAAGAAATGCAGAATCTCTCCTAGGGTAGGCAGGAGATGGGGCTTGCGGTGAGGGAAGTAAATTTCAGAAAAAATACCATGTGCAAAAAAGGTACACTGGTATGAGACAGCATGGTGTCTTTAAAAACTGTAGAGCAGTATTCCGATAGCATTTAGTTTAACTCCGTCATTACATTTTTAAGCTATTTTTTGTACTATACTTTTAAAACATGTTTCTATCCTAAGAGAACTTACACAAACACCATAACAAGTGCCAAAATTTGGCACTAAAGTATAAGCCATAACATTACAAAGGCAATGCATACAGGAGATTTGATATAAGAGTGTTTTGTACATATTTCAATTATTAGCACATGGTTAGATATAATTCATCACTGAAAACTGATTGTTTTACTTGTACAGAAGCCAGTATGACTGAAGCTATCTTTTCAGTCAATTAATGTCCACTTGCCTGCCAGTTTTTACCATACATACCTGTGCCCTCCATGAAGCTAATTCCCCAACTGTTTAGGAAATTCAAATGGAACTCCTAAACAGTTCACACACAGCTTTTGTTAATAAATTATCCAACATATTTCAACCAGGTCAGGCTTCATAGCTATATATTTTTTAAAAAGTGTAAATTAACTCTTGACAAGGGAAATTCAAAACCATTCAAAGGCAAAGCCTGTGAATGAGACAAAGGATGAAAGGAAAATAGATGAAGTAATGCAATAGCCAGCTGAGGAGGAAAGGATGCCAAGTAGCTGTGATACAACAGCATGAAGCAAAGTGACTTCATTAATACTCTGCAAAGTACCAGAATGCTGCACAAGACAACACTTCGTTTCCAAACCAAACACAACCAGAGTTTACCACTATTGATTTTAAGTGGCAGCTGCCTAATTGCTAGAAAGCAGATACTTGAGCAGTTGTTGAGATATGCAAATGCAAATAAGCGTTGTCACAAATATGTCTGTATCACAGTGAGTATGGCTTTTGGTTTAGTTAGTTACACAACGATTGTGATATTTAGCCATCAGAATAATTGAACTTTATAAAGTAATCAGCAGTAGCAAACAGGTATATAAATAGCAGTTACTTAGATGATAGTCAAATCACAATTTAAAAAAATATAAAGAACTTTATTACTATGCTTTTATTTCCTAATTTTAAAATCATTTTAATCTATTCCAACAAAATTTATTTTAAAATGATAATCTTTGTCACAAGAATATTTATTCTATGAATATTTACTCAGCATCTTCCATGTTAGGTGTTTATGATGCAAAAAACAAAAATTTTCCTACAGTTATTTCTGTGTTGCTGATGTTAAAAGAATTCATAGAATAAACAGCTTAGGGAAAAATGATAAATGCGTAACCACACAACTCCTTAGCATTGTTAAATATGTATCTGAAGAGACCATATTATATTATTCAGCTCCCTCAAATTTAACAATCTAAAATAGTGATATATTTTGGCTGGTGAAAATTTTAGACTTGACATTCTACTGTGGATTATCAATTTCAAAGAATTACATTGCCAAGAATATGCTACAAATAATGTTCATGTTATACTGAACCTAATCTAGTTTTGCCTCCACAAGAAGATACTTCCAATCCTTAGTCAGCAAAAGCATCCATTTTAATTGAGCATTCCGTTCCATTTACTGTATATTTAAGTTGTTGTTATTACATAGCAGGAACTGTACTAGGAGAATGAGCCAGAAAGGTGGAGACATACGTTTCCTTTCATGGGGAAACAGTCTAATGGAGAGAAGGACAAGTAAGAAACCACAAAGAGTATTTTGGTAAGTGTTTTGAGAGGAGATCTAGAGGCTCAAAGGAGGAGTTGTTAGTTGGTTCCCCTGAGAAAGCAGGCCTTGAAATAGGGACTTGAATAGAATTAGTTTATTTGGGAAATGATTACAGGGAACACTAGTAGGGAGCGAGGAAGCAAGACAGGAAAGAGATAGAGTCAATTAAAGGTGTGTTGTCCAGCAAGTTCCCACCTGGCTGGCTGAAGCCTAATCCAACTGGGGAAGTTTAGGAAATGGTATAAGACACAGTCTCAGATTTATCACACCTAAGGGAGAGGGATTTGGAGTATTTATAACTGCCAGCAGTCCTTAGTTGCAGTCTATTCAGAAAGGTATTAATTCTCTTACACTTATGATTTGCAAAGGAAAAGGAAGTCCTCAGACCAAAACAACAACAGCAATGACAAAAAACTGTTTTCGCTTCGAAGGAGGACCAAAAGGAAGGAATAAGGGTCAGGCACTGACTCTACAGGTACTCACTGATCTCTTTGTTATGACTATGGAGTTTACTTTACTTTATTCCCAAATTTTTTCACTACACTGGGACCTCCATTTTTTTTTCTGTTTTGTCATTTGTCGCATTTGACTTTCTACTTTTCCTTAGTTAGGTCGTGAGACCAATCACAGAAATTATTTATTTATACATTTCCAAAATGTCATTTCCTCTCTTACCCTTCTTCATGCTATTTCAAAAATTACACCACTGGATAAATTTAAATGTTCTTCCTGTTTTGCATCTAAACCCAGCAGTGAACTATCACTAGAGAAAAACACCTGACTTCAATGACTGGTCTCAGATAAATTCATGACCACAGACCTCAAGTAGGTGCTGAGCACAGCTCCGCCATCCTCTTGCTACCCCCATCCTCCACTCCCAAACTTGACTATGTCATAATGGCTCCATGGTCAAAGTTTGATAACCACGCCTCAGCTGATAGTCTTGCCTCCTATTTCACTGAGGAAATGGATGCTGTCATAAAACAAAATATTTCATTTTATCACTAACAATTCTACCTAATTATTTTCTACGCCCATGAACTCCATTTTCCACCTGTTACAACTGATGAACTTTATTGCTATGGCCAAAACTTCCAATGATACACTGGATCTCATCCTTTTTTTGTCAACTCAAGAACTTTATTCTTACAGTTATCCATCTTTCCTAAAACATATCTCTATATCTATAGGATTAGTTTCATCAGCATTTGAACATACTCTAGGAACTACCACAGGAATGTGAACTTTAGTAATTAAATACCAAACTAAATAGCATTTCTAAGCCTCAGTTACTTCATCTACCATAAAGAATAATAAAATCTACCTCTTTGGATTATTGTTAGCATTAAATAAAATGAAGCATAAAAAGCTCCCAAAATATATAACATTGATTAATAGTTTATTATTAATATTCTATTACATAGCTAAATATAATAAAGCTAAAATATTGTCTTCTCTCAAGCATTTCTTGATTTGTACATTCATTCTGGAACAGATACTCAGACTCAAAGCTCACTGGAGAGCAGAATGAGTACTCCAAAAATAGCCATCATATGTCTGGACCCGTAAGAACGTTGCCCCTACTCCATCAAGAAGTTGAGTGTATGTACTTCTCTCTGAACCTGGGTGGGTCCTTATGACTTTTTGACTTTTTCAACTGATATGGTATGGCAGAAGCAAAGCTGTGTGACATCTAAGGCTAGGCATTAAAAGGGGATAGTACATCCACCTGGTGCTAGTGCTCTCCTGCTCTCTCTCTTTTCTCCCTCTCTCTCTCTCTTTTTCTCTCCTTCTCTTAAAATGATCACCCCTGGAAATGAGCCAAGTAACCCAGGCTACTTGGACCAGCCCATGTCGAAAGAAACTGAAGTTCCCACTCCGCAGTCATGGCTGTGCTTTACAGCTGACAGAGCACCACCTTGCCTGCTGTGTGAGTGAGCCATCTTAGAAGCAGGTCTTCCAGTGTTCAAATGACTCACATCATCTGGTGTTGTATAGATATGGCTTTTACACAATGACACAAATTCAATATTTTTAAAACATTTATTCATGGAGTAACACTGCCAACTTGGACTGTGAGAGCAGAGACGTTAAAAAATGAAAAGGGGTCTTTAGACTCCAAATTTATACAAGCAGGAAGCAGACTGAGAAAACTACTTCGTCAAACACATGTTACATATTATGGAAGAGGAAGGATAATTCAGAAGCAGAACCAAGAATTTAAAGACCAGACCCAAGAACCATGGAGCTGACATGACAAAGTACCACAGGCTGGGTGACTTAAACAACAGAACTTGATTTTCTCACAGTTTTGGAGGCTAGAAGTCTGAAGTTGAAGTGTCAGAAGGGTTCATTTTTCCTATGGCTTGTCTTCTTGGCTTATAGATTGCTGTCTTCTCCTTACATCTTCCCAGTGGTCTTTCCTCTGTGTGTGTCTGTGCTTAATTTCTTCTTAAAAGAATGCCAGTCATATTGGACTAGAGCTACCCAAACAACCTCATTTCAATTAACTCTTTAAACATCCTACTCCGATGAAGAGTAAACTGAGGCTCAATAAAACCTTAAAGAGTTTATCTGAGCAAGCAACAATTCATGAGTTGGGTAGCTCCAAACCAGAAGTGGTTCAAGAGCTCCAATGAGGAAATGCAAGGAGGAGGCTTTTATAGGACGAATACAGAGGGAAAGCAAAGAAAATATTTGATTGAGTACAATTATACAATTGCCTTCTTTGGCCTATCCCACTGGAAAGTCACTAGTTTTACAATTATAAGTTATTGGCTACTTCTGATTGGTTGAGCTTAAGTTCTGCTTTTCTTTAATATAGGCATTTACAAGAAGTAGCTCAAGTTAAGTTTCACTGATGTTTGCAAATAAAGCAAGGTTTAAGTCATTTATGAGGCCTCACTGGTTTCATCTTCTCAGAGATTTTTTAGGCCTTGTCTCCATTTTAAGGTATTTTAACACTCCAAATATAGTCATATTCTAAGGTACTTGGGATTGGGATTTCAGCATATAAATTTGTGGGGACACAATCCAACCCATAACATCACTGCTTTGGGATTTCTTCTTACATGGTAATAGATAACCCAAACATCCCCCGTTTCCTGATAATATCCTAAATTGTTTACACAGCACTTCTGGAAATGTTCTTTCTCATTCACTTTTGAACCATTTAAGGACTAGGACTTCACTTTGTATTTCTGTAGTCTTCATTCATAGCACAAATTTCACAATCAAAGCAATCCTGGCACATAATACGTCTTCAATAAATGTTTGATGATTAAATTCCTCAAAGACCGCGTCATGCTCTCTAAATGTTTTTTCAATGTGCATCTCATAGAATGGTCTACTGTCATCTATTCTGTGATGGAAGAGGCAGTGTCACTTTTTTTGGCTAATAATTGTCAACTCAGCATTCAAAGCCCTCCAATTTAACTCCAGTCTATCTTTCTTGCCTGATTTTCCACTTCCCCTTACCACTTGCACTACACTTCAACCCGTCTTGGCCATAAGCTCTTTCTTCATCATGTTCCACATTTTCTCCATTGTTGGCTATGAGTAAGTGGGCAAATGTGCAGAGGTCTACTTCCTTTTGGATATTTTTCTTGATCCCTCCTAACCATCTAAGATAATTGTTGTTTCTGGTAAACCCTTTTACACCATTTTGTACTTTGGCATTCACCTTATTCTACCATGTAATTCATTCATATGTAAACTCCTTCGACCTTAGTTCTCAGATTGTAAGCTGCTGTAAGAAGTGCTTCATGTTCATATTTACACTCCCTGAAGTCCTCAGAAGAACATTTGTAGCGTAGTAGATCCTCAAGTATATGTTAAACTGCTTTAAATTGATTAAAAACTAACTTAAGTCCTCTCTCCTTATGGATATTAAGTATATTGACTTTAAAGGGTTTTCTTGCTGCTACAAGTCATAACAGTAAATAGATGTAGAGAGAAATGTTTACAAGGACTATAATTAAGCAAAATAGGCTTTCTCTAACTTTTGCAAGCAAATTAATTTGTGTGTATATCATTTAGAATTGATTAAAATTTTAAATTTAATATCTGAAATTATTTGATTATTTTGGTTCTTGTGTTATAGTTATTTCTTCTGATATTTGATCTGCTATGATGATGTAGGTTAATCTCTTCCAACTTTATTTACAAAACTTGTTTTCAATTACTGTACCACTCATTTCCTCAAAGGTTGCCTCTCATATCTCCTCATCATATATACCTCTTCAAATTCAATCGAGATTTCAATTCTTCTCACTTCTCCCCAACCTGTGAGTACCACTTTGTTGCACTGTAAAATGCATAAGAACTCCTTTACATTATTTGAATTTAATTTTGCAATATATTATATATTCTCAGAAAAAGCACTACATTGACACACATAGTGTTGAACTACATAATTTTAAAGAGCTAATTTGAGTACAAAATAATTATTTAACTGACTACTTAATATCTATCTTTCACTTAAAACTGATGGAATTTCTTTGACCAACACCAACATCTCATGTGACTTAGTAAAACATTTGTATATTTAGATACTGGCAACAGAAAAATGGCTTGGAGATTTCTCAGCAAAACTATTCTGTTTCAGAAATGTTTTCATATTTTATTAGTATATAATTATAATACTCTAAATGTCAGTTATAAAAATTAAATGAATAGTTGTGTTTTTGAATATTTACTCTACCACCTCTTGATGTTCTGCTCAATAATGTACAGTATGACTAAGTATAGTAACTCTGTGAGTGACTATACAGAATTTCATACCCTTCTCCTCAGAGTGGTTAAAATACTTGGAGAACATCTCCATTCTTTAATAGATGTTAGAAAAAATCACTTTAAAAAGTTCTTTAGATTTAATAATTTAAAAGACAGGAACTCCTTTTTAGCAATAATTTTATTATAAGGGTTTTTAAAGTTTCCACTGTTATTGAATGTCAGTTAATTCTTCATTCTTCTGTATCTTCTGAAAAATGTGGCAGTGAAAAAAATTTCAATCAACCACAATTACATGTCTACCAACCCAAGAATCATTAAGTTAATTAACCTTTAAATTCAAGCATCAACTAAAAGGAAATGTTCATTGAAACCAGTTTTTAAACAAAATTAAAAGTAAGATTCCAGGCCAATATTTTTTGGTTAAAGTTTTTAGCTTTCAAATTCCAATGGCAAAGCAAGCTAAATGAATAAACTATGTCTTTCACTAGCTATAACCCTAGTTCATATAGTAGGAAATTATTGTCTTGCTACATGATCAAGTCAACTAAAGTGCCTAGGAACATAGGAGTTATTTAGTCAGTCCAATCTAGACCGTTTTGTTAAGTTCCAGAAAGTATAGAATTTACTTAATTGGCACCTTGATAAATGGTTCTCCAATCTAATTGGTATAATTACCAAAAGGCAGGTACAGTGTAATGTATTTAAATGACTCGAATCAATAGGTTCATGGAATATCTTTTTCATTTAAAGGGAATTATTAGCTTATTCAATGTAGTCTACTACATATCAATATCCAGCTCCAAATATATTCTAGTATACCTTATTTCCAGATCTATGGTTAAGAAAGAGATTATAAGTGCTTTCTATGCTTTTCATCCATTTGGAACAAAATTGAAAACTTAGCAAAGGGAGACTCTTTTCAACTAAAATTTATCAGAGCTGCACTGAATATACTTTCTTGTTTACCAAGAACTGTGTGATGATACTTAAATAAATGATTATTCCCATCACCTATCAAAATGTTTGAAGCCTTGATTTTCATCTGCCTATTATAGTCCATCTATTGTCTTCTCTGATGCACAGTATCATGAAGAAAAAGTTAAGAATTATTATGAAGGAAGTGTCTTTTCTTCCCTTCAGCAGGAAAGATGAATGTTTTACTCATGAAAGTTATGAGGTAGAAAAATAGCTATTCCATTTTGTTTTTCACTTTGATATGATATAAATTTCGGTGGAGACCTTAGAGATTCATAAGAAAGAAAATGAAAAACAAAGCCCTCAAAAATACTTTTTTTTTGTCAGAAGAGCATCATTATTTTTAAGTTTCTCACAAACTTGTTTGTTCTGTCTCCAGTACTTTGATCTCCTGGTAATTTTAGAGTAATTGAGAATATTTTCTAACATACGTGTCAACATAATGAAGGAGCTGGGACCTAAGTGAAGAAGCTACAGAATTTACAGTGGCTTTGAATGCTGGTTCCTGAATGGATTTGCTTGACTGCAATTCAATCTTTTTTGTGGCTCAAGGCTCACTCACCTCTAAAAGGTACTTTGTCAGAATCGATTTAAATCAATTTCTGTGGAAATTAAAATTAAATATGGTATCTCTAAGATTCTTGCATTTATTTTAATTTTTAAATTATTGATTTATATGTGATTTTTATGCCCCTATCATTATATGAACATTTATATAATTAGTGCTAATAACCAATATGCAATTTCATTTCTTTCTCTGAGATAGCTTTCATTACATTTACTTTTCACATCAGAATCTGGCATTCCAGTCTTCTTGAAGCTTAATTCTTTTATTGAAATTTAGTTATAGATATCCCATGATATTCTCTCCCTGGAAGTTGGTATTATAAGCTTGTTATTGTTTGTTTAAAGTTGGCTATAGAAGGATATTCTTCCCCAGTTTGTCTTTAGAGGTTAGAGCTTATCAACTTTTTTTTTGTTTTAAGAAATTTGGGGAGGTCGTTTCACTTGTGATTGTCAAAAGTTTTGAGTTTCTTTTGTTGTTTTTGTTTTTGTTTGTTTGTTTGTATTTGAGACAGTCTCGCTCTGTCGACCAGACTGGAGTGCGGTGGCACGATCTCCACTCACTGTAACCTCCACCTCCCGGGCTCAAGCAATTCTCCTGCCTCAGCCTCCCGAGTAGCTGGGATTACAGTTGTGTGCAAGTTCTGAGTTTTTTAAAGCTTTTAAAAAAAGCTTTTCTAAATGTTTTTCTCTTAGGAGATGTAGAAATTTTATCTATATTTCATTGCATTGCAATTACATCTGTATCCTGAAATATTGGTTATTCTTCCAGGTTTTGATTGTTACTAGATGAGTGTGTGTGTGTGTGTGTGTGTGTGTGTGTGTGTGTGTGTGTTATGAACAATGCTAGATTATTGGGGAAAATCAGAATAATTTGAATGCCATCACACTATCCACAGGAAAGGCATAGTTGTTTATACAAAATTGTCACAAAGAGAAATGAGAAAATCTTTTGTGACCATGCAGGATCAGAAAGTGATCAAAATATATGGTTCTGTAGAAATAAATGTTTAGCTGGAAAGAAATTGGCAGTTTTCTTCTTTGTATTTGCTACCAAACTTCTTCAACCTTAAAGTTTTACAAAATTGTTGATACCCAGGAAGAAATGAGAAAAGAGAACATAGGAGAATTTATTTTAGCCAGCAAGAAATTTTAGAATTTGGTGGATATAATGTATAATATAACTATAAATTCAAAACTGTATTTGTCTGTGATATCATTAGTAGAATCTTTTAGAAATCAGGATTTTAAAAATATTAATATTTGTAAAATTAACATTGACACTTAATACAAAACATACATTACCTTGTTATGTTGTTGCACATCCAGAGTGTAAACTAATGATGAATATGATAATAATGATCACAATCATGCTAACAGAAAATAACATTTGTTGGGTTCTTACTCTTTAACATATTACCTAACGTTTCTCATTGAGTTTTGTGGAGATAGTATGTTCAATGATTTTACTAGATAAGAAAACATAACATCACATATCTCATACAATTTCTTACTGTTAAAATTAAGTATGATGACTAAAGTAATTATAAAATTCTGTTCTCAAATGCACATTATTCACACACACAATATTTCTTTTTCTTTTTTTTTTTTTTTTTTTTTTTGAGACAGAGTCTCGCTCTGTCTCCCAGGCTGGAGTGCAATGGCCCGATCTCAGCTCACGACAGCCTCCACCTCCTGGGTTCAAGCGATTCTCCTGCCTCAGCCTCCTGAGTAGCAGGGCTACAGGTGTCCGCCACCATGCCTGGCTAATTTTTGTATTTTTATTAGCGACGGGGTTTCACCATATTGGCCAGGCTGGTCTCGAACTCCTGACCTTGTGATCCGCCCACCTCAGCCTCCCAAACTGCTGGGATTACACGCGTGAGCCACCGCGCCCGGCCCACACAATGTTTCGTAAAATGTTATGGATTTATATTTTATCTTTTTAAATCCACCATTAATGTAAATGTATTCACTAGACCCTTAGGGTTTCAGCAAAGAACGTGAACTTTTCTCAATTCATTTGTTTATTCACTGGTAATATTTCATATTGAAATTGAGAAGATGAGAGAATTATGATAAAAGTCACTTTTGTCCAGTCAGTGCTATTAAGCGAGTTAACCATGGATATTCTCTCAAATCAGCTAATAGAATTGTATTTTCAGCGGATATTTTTAATTGCATTAAATACAAAAGATAGAAACCAAATTATTCATCCTAATTATACAAAAAAGATGATAAACTTAAGCAATATGACTATCTGTTTAATTCACTCAGAAATTAAAATTTTCAAATCACCAACAGTTTAGATCAAAACAAAAGGTATAAATAAAAGGCCTCTACCTGTATCAACTACCTCCTAAATTTCCATAACAGAATCTTTTATGAAATTTAAATTAATACAGCTTTATTGAATATACACGAATCAGAATAATGCTGAAATATATTTGTGCCAATCTGGTTTTGGACAAAGTTTTAAACTTTATTAAGTCATAATATATAAATTGTTTTTATATTGTGGAATACTTACAAATATCTAATGAGCTATCTTGGCAATGAGACCTAAGTCCAAACATAAAATTTATTTATGTTTCATGTATGCCTTATGTACATAACCTGAAGGTAATTTTATACAATATTTTAAATAAATTTGTCCATGAAACAAAGTTTTGATGGCATTTTATTATGACCTGTCACCTAAGATCAGGTATGAAATTTTCTGATGGCATGTAGGTGCTCAATTTTAGATTTTAGAGTATTCTGGATTGGGGGCATTCCTAATCCAAAAACCTGAAATCCAAAGTGCTACAAAATTTGAAACTATACACACCAACACACACACACATATATATTTAGTTTCCTGACATGTGTGCCTGTATATGTGTGTGTTGCTTTTACAGACCATGTCTTTGTGTTGGACATGTCAGTTTAATATGCCTGCCATATCCCAATTCCATTTAACATAATTTGTCTTCTTCAAACTCTTAAAAGAGGTATGCGACATACCAGCTGACCTCACATGAATGGTTATAGATACAGGCATGCCTCATTTTATTATTATTTTATTTATTGCACTTTGCGGATATCCCTTTTTTTTTTTTTAAACAAATTGAAGGTTTGTGGCAATTCTGCATCCAGCAAGTTATTGGCATTGTTTTCCAACAGCATGTGCTCACTTCTTGTGTTTGTGTCTCATTTTGGTAATTATCACAATATTTCAGACTTCCAAATTATTACATTATGGTGGTCTTTGATAGTGGTCTGTGATCATTGATCTTTGATATTACTATTGTAATTGTTTTGGAGTGCCTGCCATGAGCCACACCCATGTGGATTTAATAAATGTTGTGTGCATTCCAACTGCTCTGCCAACTGCTCTCTCATCTCTCTCACTCTCCTTGGGCTTCTCTATTTCCTGAGGAAAAAAATTGAAATTAGGCCAATTAATAACCCTATAATAGCCTCTAAGTCACGGGTGTTCAATCTTTTGGCTTCCTTAGGCCACATTGGAAGAATTGTCTTGGGCCACACATAAAATATACTATCACTAATGATAGCTGATAAGCTAAAAAACAAAATCAGAAAAAAACTTGTAATGTTTTAAGAAAGTTTTGTGTTGGTCAATGCATATCCTGGGCTGCAGGCTGAGCATTGAACAAGCTTGCTGCAAGTGTCCAAGCGAAAGGAAGAGTTGCATATCTCTCTCACTTTAAATTGAAATCTTGAAATGATTAAGCTTAGTGAGGAAGGGATATTGAAAGCTGAGAAAGGCAGAATGCTAGTCCTTTTGCATAAGCAGTTAACCAAGTTGTGAATGCAGAGGAAAAGTTCTTGAAGGAAATTAAAAGTGCTACTCCAGTGAACACACCAATGATAATAAAATGAAACAACTGTATTACTGATATAGAAAACATTTTAGTGGTCTGGATAAAAGATCAAAACAGCCACAAGTCTCTTAAGCCAAACTCAAATCCAGAGCAAGACCCTAACTGTCTTCAGTTCTATAAAGGCTGACAGAGGTGAGGAAGCTGCTGAAGAAAAGTTGGAAGCTAGAGGAGGTTGGCTTATGAGGTTTAAGAAGCTATCTCTATAACATAAAAGTCTAAGATGAAGCAGCAGGTGCTGATGCAAAAGCTGCAGCAAATGATCCAGAAGATCTAGCTAAGATCATCGAAGAAAGTGTCTACAGTGAAGAACAGATTTTCAATGCAGACAAGCAGCCTTCTGTTGGAAGAAGATAGCATCTAACACTTTTATAGCTAGAAAGCAGAAGTCAATGTCTGGCTTTTAAAGCCTCAAAGGACAATCTGAGTCTCTTGTTAGGGGCTAATGCAGCTGGCAACTTGATGTTGAAGCCAATGGTCATTTATCATTCCGAAACTTCTAGGACCCTTAAGAGTTATGCTAAATCTACTCTGCTTGTGCTGTATAAAATGGAATAACAAACCCTGGATGGCAACACTTCTATTTACAGCATGGTATGCTGAATATTTTATGCCCTATATTGAGACCTAATCTTCAGACAAAAATATTCTTTTAAAAAATATTACTGCTCTTTAACAATGAACCTAATCACCCAAGAGCTCTGATGGACACGTACAGGGAAATTAATGTTGCATTCATGCCTGCTAACAAAACATCCATTCTACAGCACATAGATCAAGGAGTAATGTTTGCTTTGTAGTCTTATTATTTAAGAAATATTTTAAGGCTATAGGGCTATAGCTGCTATAGATAGTGATTACTCTGATGGATCTGGGCAAAGTAAATTGAAAATCTTCTGGAGATAATTCACCATTCTAGATGCCATTAGTGATTTCTGGGAAGAAGTCAAAATATCAACATTTGTAGAAGTTTGGAAGAAGTCGATTCCAGCCCTCATGGATAATTTTGAGGGATTCAGGACTTCAGTGGAAGTCCCTGAAGATGTGGTGGAAATAGCAAGATGAATTAGAATTAGATGTAAAGAATTAGAATTAAAATTAGAATCAGATATAATGCCTGAAGATGTGACTGAATCACTGCAGTCTTCTGATAAAATGAACAGATGAGGAATTCCTTCTTATGGCTGAACAAAGAAAGTTATTGATTTCTTGAGATGGAATCTACTCCTAGCGAAGACGCTGTGAATGTGTTTTGAGATAAAAACAAATTATTTAAAATAATTCAAAAACTTAGTAGATAAAGCAGTGGCAGAGTTTGAGAGGATTGACTCCAGTTTTGAAAGAAGATCTACCGTGGGTAAGATGCTATAAAAGGAAATAGCATGCTACAGAGAAATCTTTCATGAAAGAAAGAGTCAATAGATGTGACAAACTTCATTTGTTGTCTTATTTCAAGAACTTGGCATAGCCATCCCAATCTTCAGCAACTACCATTCTGATTAGTCAACAGCCATCAACATGGAGGCAAGACCCTCGACAAGCAAAAAAATTACAACTAATTGAAGGCTTAAATGATTGTTAGTACTTTTTAACAACAAAGTATTTTTAATTAAGGTTTGTACATTCTTTTAGACATAATGCTAGTGCACACTTAATGGATTACAGTAAGTGCAAACATAAAGTTTTTATGGACTGGGAAACCAAAAAATTGTCTGACTTACCTTTCTGCAATATTTGCATTATTTGGGGGTCTGGAACTAAGTCTGCAGTATTTCAGATGAATGCCTATAATTAGACTGGAGTGTATATTTGATTCTAGGAGATCCAATCAATAGTCAGTCAGTTTTTTCCTTAATTATCAGAAATAAGAGGCAGAGAAACTGTATTCTGAAGGCAACAGGTTCTGCGTTGGACAAGTTATGTAAAGGTTTTGGCCTGAGCTGACAACATAGCAAATTATTACAACCTCCTAAATGATGAATAAACAGAAAGAGTGGGCAGGGAAAATTCAGTAGTAGACT
Organism: Pongo pygmaeus; assembly: GCF_028885625.2. Taxonomy (NCBI): domain Eukaryota; kingdom Metazoa; phylum Chordata; class Mammalia; order Primates; family Hominidae; genus Pongo; species Pongo pygmaeus. The sequence continues at coordinate 146,911,912 of NC_072373.2, read as the reverse complement.
AAAGGAGTGGAACAGACTCTAAGAAGCAAGAAACTTGCAGAATCAGAAAGATGTGAAGCTAAAGTACTTGTTTTAAGATGCCTTGGATCCCATGAGTCCACATTTCCTTTTCAAATCTTTTAAAAAATTCACCCAGCCTGTTTTTCTTGGAATATTTTGAATGGACATTTATTCTTTACAACCAAAATGATTTTCTTGTTTGGCTTCTCTTTCATTAGATAAATGTATACATCTTGGAAAAAATTAGCATATCAGGATGAAGTTACATTTAGAAAATTATATTTCATTATTTTGCACTAAAAAAAATATGTTACTATAAAGCAGGTAGCAGAGTTTATCTTGGAAAAGAAAGCCTATACAATGATGGTCTTTAAATGTGGATGGAGAGGCATCCAATGCATGCCAACGTGTCCTACAGCTGCTGGAGGAGGCAGAGGTGAGGATAATAAACAATGTAAAATATTGTAAGGGAGGTGACTCAAATCACATGGAGTGTGTGCACATGTGTGTAAACTGGATAGAACTTATGTTTCTAACAAAGTGATTCATTTTCTGAAGTCAGGGACTGTTTTATTCTCTTGTACTTCTCAATGTCTTGAATAGCAATAAGCCCATAGAAGGAGCCAAATAAGCAAGTGAATCTGAATTTTGTCTTCCTCAATGACCTTGGGCAAACCGTTTAATCTTGATTATGACACAAATATTTTTATAGCTATAATAAACTACAGCTGTGTTGTGATTGGAATAAATGAATGAATGAATGTTTTTTCAGAACCTGTTAGTACCAGCATATTAGCAAGGTTAGCAAACAATCCTAACCCCTCAAAATCTAGGGCTTTCTCACTCCCCTATCCCCACAAAAAGATGGATTTCTTATTCACCTCACATGATAGCTGCAAATAACTGCTGGTCTGCTCCATGTGTTTTCTCCATCATGGAATCCAGGCTGAAGGTGAAGCTCCTGTCTCCCACATTACTGATCTGGTGGCAGAGGGAAAAGAGCAATTGAATAATGATGTGATTATGCTTTAAGTTGCTGCTCAGCAATGTCATAAGTTATTTCTACTAACACGTACATTGACCAAAGTCAGTCACCTGACTCAATGGGATGAACTTATAAACCACTCACAGAAACTAATACTGCAAATAACATGGCAATGAGAAGTAGGGTATGGAAAGACATAAGACATTTCTGGATTAGGTATTGTTCCCTGAAAGCAAAACATCTTCAGTTGTTTATTTGTCATGAATCTTGGATCTGACGTCTACAAAGACCTTCTTTTTCCATTCTCTTCCTTGGCCATATCTGAAGAGGTTATTAAAGGATATGCCCTTCTTAGTGGTTCAGATAGCTTTGCAGCCTATTTTCTGCCTGTAAAAGTTTGGATCTCCATATGGGGTTACAAGATAAAATATAGTGCTCACTGTTAAATTTGAATTTTGATAAACTACAAATAATATTTTAGTGTAAGTATGTCCCAAATATTGCATGAGATATAATCATACTAAAATATTATTTGTTATTTATTTGAAATTCAAAGTTAACTAGGCATCCTGTATTTTTATTTATTACTCTGGACACCTTAGTACTCAAAGGGAATTTCAAGTCTCAAATAATTATAGTCTGTTTAATTTAGAGTGCTGGCACAACTCTCTCAAAAGCATAGTAAGATTTTTATTTATTTGATATGTTTCCAGTGCCAATGTACACACTTTTGCCCCCTGAAATAGGCCTTTCTCTCTAGTTTTAGCTGCCAGTCATTTAAACTTAGGAAGATTCTATGGGAAGGTCTTACTCTGAGTCTCCTTTCCATGAGAAATTTTGACCAATTGGAAAGATTGAATGGGTGCCACATTAGTTATTTCTGAGTTTTAATAATAGGCTTTAGCTCCCTTAGCCCCCAATTTGGTCTTTGTCATGAGGCTGAGTGTTAACCAGCCTTTGTCACTAAAATTTCACAATGTTACATTTTACTGACAGAAATGTAAAGGAATTACACCTCTTGTCTCTGTTAGTAAACTGGCCAATTCTTTCTTTTCTCATCTTGTTCTTCAAGTACCTTATCAAATGTTGCCAACATTACATGAGTAGCTTTCTGTTTTCCAACTTCTCCACGTACAGCTCAAGCTCATACAATACATTGCCTGTCTTCTAAGTAATTACAAGCAACAATTATATTAAATGTTCCACTTATACACATGCATAATGAGTTGTCTTGCATCCCATCAACAATAAACACCCTCTTAGACAACTACCCCATTCAAAAGCCAGTGGCACATATATTGGTGTTCTGTTTCAGCAAAACACAGCTTACATGTTCCATTTTATTAATTAGTTAATTTTGCTAGGTTACACTGTACTCTGACAAAATCTTAGTGGTTTACTACAACTAAGGGTTGTCTTACTCCAGATCTCAGCAGAAAGGCTTTCAATTTTTTCCTGTTCAGTATGATGCTAACTGTGGGTTTGTCATCTATGGCCTTTGTTATTTTAAGGTATGCTCCTTCTATACCCAGTTTGTTGAAGAGTTTTAATATAAAGGGAGGTTGAATTTTCTTGAATGCTTTTTCAGCATGTATTGAAATGATCATATGGATTTTGTTTTTGGTTCTGTTAACGTGATGTATCATCTTCATTGATTTGTGTATGTTGAACTCATTGCACCCCTGTGATAAAGCTCATTTGATCATGGTGAAAATGTATTGTTGCATTCAGTTTGCTAGTATTTTGTGGAAGATTTTTGCATTTATATTTTTCAGTGATATTGGCCTATAGCTTTTGTCCTTGTTGTGTCCTTGTCTAGTTTTGATAACTGAGTAATGTTGGCTTCATATAACGAGTTTGAAAGTATTTCCTGCTGTTTGATTTTGATTTTAAAGAATTTGAATAAATTATTATTAGCTTTTCTTTAAACACTTGGTAGAATTCAGCCAAGAAACCATCGGGTATTGAGTTTTTCTTTGGTGGGAGACTTGTTTTACGGCTTCAGTCCTTTACTTGCTATTGGTTTATTTAGGTTTTCTACTTCTTCATGGTTCAATCTTGGTAGTTGCATGCATCCAGGAAATTAACCGTTTCTTCTAGGCTTTCCAATTTGTTGGCTTATAGTTGTTCATAATAGTCTCTAGTGATTCTTTGTGCTTTTAGCTGTTATGTCTCCTTTTTCATTTCTGACTTTATTGGGTCTTTTCACTTTTTTTTCTTATTCTAGCTAGAGATTCATTGATTTTGTTTGTCTTTTTACAAAAAACAATTACTAGGTGTTAGTAAAGCAACTTACTTGTATGGAGAAATTTTATGTTGGAGAATAACAAGAGCTATTATATGTGAAGGTAAATAATAAAAATTATTTAAAGATTTCTTGGAAATTTAGACTTTTTTCTGCAGAATACGTGGAGGCAAGTAGTGTCTTCATGAAACCAGGCTCTTAAGATACTGAAATAGTGTCAACATGTTGAGTATTAAAAAGTGACACAATTGAGTGGTACTATGCCACTTCAGTGTACTGAGGAAGTAAATGTTAACTTTGCAATTGCTATATATATACTGTAAAAAAAAGAAAGACAGAAAGAAGACAACTAGAAGATTATTATATAGTTGGCACGTGTCTTAAGTCCCACCTGAGATTAGAAAGGTTTATTGAATTTTTCTGGTTAAAAAAATTAAATCAATTATAAAAGTATTCTACTTACACTTGTCATTTTAGCATCAATGGAATTAGAAAAAAAAAGTACAGTGACTGAAAAAAATCTGCAAAATAAAGCTAATATTTAAAAAAATTTTGATTCCTTGAAACCTCCTCAAATTAGGTCTTTGTGCCACCTCATTGTGAGTCATTAATCAATGCACACTTAACCAAGAAAATAAATTAAAAATTAATTTTGTGCATTGAAAAAAATCCAAATTGACTTGTCAGTAAGAGAACTAAACTCAGTTCTAAATTGCATGTATGAAAACAAAGAGAGGCATGAAATTTTAGGGTTCTGTCACATTAGCTGAAGATTTCTTAACATGAATGTGCCACTGTTGTTAAACGAGAGCAGGAAAAGGAACTAGGAGTTTTCAAATGTCAATGTCCATTGCTTTTCAGAAACAGCATGTACAGACTGGGTTTACTTGTGCTATGTCCATCAAGATACTCAAGTTACTAGAATCTTACATTTTGGAGTCTCACTTATAGAAGGACCTTGCCCTGAAAGAAAGGTGAGGGGAAATAACTTCAGATTAAGGTGCAGGAGACCTGAGCTGTAGTTCCTGCTCTGCCACTTATCATGTCTGGGTCTTCTGGTAAGACTTTCAATTTACCTCTGTCTCAGTTTTCTCTGACATGAGGGGGTTGGACTTCGTTCAAAAATCACAAAACAACGATGGAGATTTCACCACTTTCTTCTTTTTACATTGGATTAAATAAACTATTATCTAAAGATTTGGGGTCTTTATATTTCACACAGAAATATATATTGAGTAGCAAAATCTTAAAAGAGTATTAAACATCTTCTAAAACACGACACTGTGAAATATCCCAGAGAAACTTTAATTATATGATTATCTAAATACCTGATGGTCTAGAGTCTCTATTAAATTGATTAAACTTAATGATTAAATTTTAAATATCCTCAAATATTAGCCACACAACCAAAAGGGCACTTGAATAGTTGTTTCCTACATTCAGCTCTGAAATATGCCAAATTTGTGTTTATAAACAATCTTCATTAAGTCTGACAGGCACTGATGATCTGAGTTAAGTCTCCAATTCTGGGCATCCAAGACCTCTGTCCTCTCTTTCTTCATCTCTTATTGTTTTCATGATGAGATGAATTAAAATTCTTATTTGTTATGCATTTGGCGTACCACCACTCTTCCTGCTCATCTGTGATTATAAGATTTTACCCTGCTTGCATAAGTGTTCATGAGCCCTCAATTTTGAACAGCTGTGAGGAAGGCTGGTTAACTATTTGTAAACAGCACCCAATGATGCTTGACAGTGATGGCAGTCTTGCAGAATACTGAAGTGCTATTTTACTGGGAGTGATAATGAGACTGTCTTGTCCAAAGATCTGGTTATTACACCAATACTAAACATTATCATTTAGTTATCTGGTGTAAAATAATGAATTAGTCCCATACATTTTATGAGGCTATATCCACATTTTTTTCATAACAGAAAAAAATGGTATATACAGCTATGAGTTTTATTGATATAATTCAAATTTATAGCATTACTGTGTTTTCTAATTGTCTGCCTTGGTTAGCTTTCAGAACAAATACAGAAATTATATTGTGAATTACTCCTTTTATTAAAAAAAGTCTTTTTATCGAGTTGTTGGTATGACTGGTGATTACTAACTAGTAGTTATATATATATATATATTTATATATATATAAAACTACTCATATATATGCATATATATATATATGAGATTATTTGAAGTAGAAAGTAGGTTTTCTAGGAAAAAATAAAAAATAAAACCAAAGAAAAATAGAGTTAATAACCTTTACAAGAGTAATATGATATTTAATTATATAAATGACATACTATTCATATGTTTTATGTCATACGGTATTAATGTATAATATTATACATAATAATACATTTTTATGAAGACCCAAATATTTTTCCTATATGGTCCATAAGCTTAGAAATAACAATTGCTTTTATTATATCAAATTACAAGCTAGCTCTAAGAAGTCACTCTTAATAATTAGGGTTGAATAATGAAGACAATTACAATTGAAAAGGGTCATGGCTTCTACTGAGAGATGAGTAAATAGTTGTTGAATAAATGTATAAAAAGTTATGAAAGCTTCCACTTTTTTTCTAAGAGCATGTAGCTTGTTAAGTTGCAAAGATGCAAATAAAAGCTGTGTTTCTCATTGCAATTCAAGACCTGTGCTGCTCCCGTTTTTATGCATGTAGCTATATATACCTAAATCTTTTTTTATGTTACTAATATCATTTTGTAGATTTCTATATAAAGTTTGTGCACACTTTTCATAAAGTATGCACATTACTAAAGTATTTATAAAGTTGTTGCTGATATGAATGAGACTTATTTTTTAATTTTATTCTCCAACTGGTTATGGTAGGAATGAAAATAATATCATTTATATTAAATTCTCTTATTTATTCTAAAGTGTTTTGAGTACTTACTATGTGCAAGGAACTATGCTGGGAATTGGAATAAGTGGGAAAAATACAAAGAATCTGTCTTCAAGGAGCTTATGGCCTACATGGGCCAATAACCCTGTCTTGAGTGAGGGCAGAATGGAAGAATTATAGTTGAGACTGTTGAGAGACAATTCTCCTGGGGCATTCTTGCACCTCTCTACATCTTGATAGCAGAGGTACTGACTGCCTTTGTCCCAACTATATTTTCAATGATATTTGTACAGTGAATAGACTTGGAAGATATAGTATCTCAGTCCAGAGCGAAGGCAGGCTTGCTTATAGTCTTAGAAGTATAACCTCTCTCTTGGCAGCAAAAGGTAGGCATGCTTATTATTCATTATAAAAGTTGGGCTCCCTAAGCTGAAGGTTTCTCTCCTGAAATGCAACAGGTATGCAGGTGTCACTTTAACCCTCTTGGCATCACCCTATGGGAACAGAGGGTCAGAGAATCAGAGAAAATACTAAAACTCTGCTACTGCTATTGCCATGATTAATAAATTTTTTTTCCCTGACCCAGGAATGTCCCATCTTCTGCCAGCATCTATAAAACTATTGAAGCCTAACTTGTTAGCTTGCAAGTAGAGTACACTATCAAACTTTTTAAAGTTCTTGACATGGATCTAAAGTCAAAGTAGGACATAGCCAAGCCAAAGCAGGCCAGGGGTAAGGACTTCATAAAGAGCATTGTAAAAAAAGGCCATCACATTTATTGGCCCGGTTTGTTCAGCATCACAGAAATGGACCTGCAGTTGAGAATATGAACTGGAAAGACCAAAATTTAAGAGATAATCCTAGCCTAATTTGTTGAGTGCTCACTATGTTCTAGGCACTATTCACATTTTACATTAATTAACTTATTTAATTTTCCACAAACTTTCACATAGGTATATTTGTGTTTCTCATTTTACACCCAAAGAAACAAAGGCAAAGAAAAGATAAGTTACTTGTCCACAGTCACATACTTAGTTAGAAGTGGAATCAGAATTCAAACTCAAGATGCATGACTCTAGAGCCCCAGGCTCTTGACCTTAGACTTTATATCTCAACATGGCCTTGAATCGAGGCCATATCATAAAAGTCTTGTAAAGCACACTTAGGACGATAGACTTCATGCTAGGAAAATGTGTGCTATAATTTGGATGTTTTCCCCTCCAAATTTCATGTTGCAATTTGATCCCCAGTATTGGAGGTGGAGACGTAAAGGGGAGTGTTTGGATCATGGGGGCGGATCCCTCATGAACGGCTTGGTGAGTTCTTGCTCTATTAGTTCCGACAAGAGCTGCTTATGAAAAAGAGCCTGGCACATCCCCACTATCTCTCTCTTGCTTCCTCTCTCACCATATGATTTCTGCACAGGTCTGCTTCCCTTTGCCTTCCACAATCAGTGGAAGCAGTCTGAAGCCTTCACTAGAAGCAGATGCTGGTGCCATGCTTCTTGTTCAGCCTGCAAAACAATGAGCCAAATAATTCTCCTTTCTTTATGTATTACCCAGCCTCAGGTCTTCCTTTATAGCAACACAAATGGACAAAGACAATAAGTAACCACCAAGAGGCAGGAAAATGACCTGACAGTGATAAACTTTGTACTCTGGAAAAGGACAAATATCAGAGGCAGTGTAGAAGTTGCTGCAGTAGTCTAGGTTACAGACAATGATCACAAGAAGTTAAAAAGACAATTTGGGATCTCTTTTATAAGCTTTTTTTTGTTTTTTTAAATCTGTAGCACCAAGAACAATGTATGGTAGCAATATGTACTCAGCTGATGTATTTCAAATCAATAAATTAATCTGGTCACCATCTTAAAACCTCTTTCTAATTCTAATAATATGAGTGTGCATTTGGTAAAATGTATACAAATGTGTAAGCATATGTGCACATGTATGTTTGTAAAAATTTTAAGAGGCAAGTAATGGCAAAACTGAAAGACATTTCATTCAATTTTCTTTGATGTTGAGCTTTGCAGTTGGTGTAATGCTAAATCCCCTTAACTTGAAATCTCATGAAATACTGTTTTATAAGCAGTGATGTTGGTCCTTGGATATAACCACATGTCCTGCTGCAGCCTGGATCTTGCATCAGGCAATTCCACGGTTTGAAGCGGGTAATTTTTGTCATACCATGGTTAGTTAACTTGGGCCTTTTTTTTAAACTGGAGCTTGCATTGGCAATCTAGATTTCCTGTTTTTTTGCAGCCATAACATGCAACGGTGAAAGAAGCAAAAGTCTGGTCAGAGGAAAAACCAAAAGTCCGGTCAGACTCTTTAAGAGTAACAGGACTCTAAGTTCTGACCAGATTTTGGTTTTTCCTCTAATGAAATACAACTAAATAAAAAGTTTTCTTAGATTAAGATAAAACATCAAGTTTCTGATTTATAGCAGATAGAACCTCAGAGAAAAGGATGCTTCACATGACACTGGATTGCATTTGCATTACACTGATTATTGTGAGAGAACTGAAATAAAAATGATGTATTTAATCAATTAAAATTTTATTTTAATTAATGTTAATTTAGTTATATAATTTCATTTAATTGATACATTCAATTAATATATAATTTAATTAATATTTTTACTTAATTAAAATGTAATTATTTTAAAATATGTAACATAATTCTGTATCACTAGCCTCTTAGAGAAGGCCATATTTTACACATATGTGAAAAGTTCTTTGAAGGAAAAATTCAATATCATTATCCATATTATTTATGTGTTTTTGGAAGGGTCAGGACAAGGCACTAGGGTTGACATCATTATCCATTGTGGTGGTCACTTGACTTTCCTTATTTAATTTTATTTAAATTAAAAATATTGGTTGTGATCCCAACACTTTGAGATGCCAAAGGGGGCAGATGGCTTTGAGCTCAGGAGTTCAAGACCAGCCTGGGCAACATGGTGAAACCCTGTCTCTAAAAAAACCACAAATATTAGTCAGACACGGTGGCTCATGCCTGTGGTCCCAGCTACTCAGGAGTCTGAGGTCAGAGGATCCCTTGAGCCTGGGAAGCAGAGGTTGCAGTGAGCGAAGATTGTGCCACTGCACTCCAGCCTGGGTGACAGAGTAAGACTCTGTCAAAAATAAAATAAAATAAAATAAATAAAATTGAATAATCTTTGAATTCTAACCTAGACTCTTACCAGGTGGAAAAACTTATCTGGAATGAAAATAAAATTAACTGAGAATTACCTCTGTGTTAGGCACTATCCTCGGCATTGTTGATTATTTCACTATACCTGAAAAATATTACAAGTCAGGCATTTTTTTCTCAGTATTATTTTAAGGTGGAATTTAGAAAGATATGACAACTAATAAGTCAAAAAAACTGAATGTTGGCAATAAGTTCATATGACTCCATTGAACAAAATTGTTCATTCTGTTTGAAGTTATACATTAATCAATTTTTAAATTATAATGTATTTTATATTTTTGCCTTTACAATAAGTAATATTCTAGTTTTCTTTATTATGATATTTTTGTCAAACTTAAAAGTCAAAAGTAAAATTTTAAAAATGAGAATACTTTGTTTGATTCTATGTAAATAAATATGACAACCTAAAGAAAATATGCAACTTTTTAGAGTAAATTAATTACAAAAATGAAGAAAACATTGAAAACTAAACAAAAAATCATATATAAAATTAATAAATATGGCAGAGTAACACTCAGATAGTGAGGTAATGAAGGGTTTAAGTTAAATGCTTAAACCTTCAGAACTTAAACCAACCAGTTGTGCTAATTCTATTTACATTATTAAAGAGAACTAAGAAATGCAATGCTTGCCAACATCTTTTATAAAAGCAGTAGAACATTGATACCAATACCTGCCAAAGGCAGGTTGACAAAAAGATCTTTCAAGCTAATTTTTGTATGTTAATACACAATCCAAAATAAAATTATATTTTAATGAACTATTAGAATAATCTAATATTTGAAAATAATATACCCTATAAACAGTTTATAAGTGGAATGCAAAGATGGTTCAATATTAGAAACTTAATGTAATTATGTCAATAAGTTAAAGTGAAAAATATGTATTTTTCATAATATGGTATTAGTTAAGATAAAAGTTAAATGGCAAGACTTTAAAGTAACACCAGACTAGGATGCAAGATGAACAAATTAGTTAAAATAGTGTGCACTGAAAACAAAAATATTCCATGTGTTACTGATTTTGAAAAATTTCAAAGTACTAGAGAACAGAAATAAAAATACATCTTGAATAACTATGAATTTTTGTCTAGAAAAGATTGATAACATAAGAGGCTTTTGTTTTTGTTTTGTTTTATCCATAAATAATTTGTTATGACACATTACCTTGAGGAATTACAGAAGCATTAGCATAAAAGAGTTTAAGTCTACAAATTAAAAAATTAAATTCTACAAGTTATTTTCCATGTATGTCTCAGGAGAACTGCACAAAGGAGTACCAGATTTATTTAATAAGTAAATAGAAATAAGGCAATATAAATTTTAGAAAGAATATTATAGCTGACATATATATATATATATATATATATATTTTTTTTTTTTTTTTTTTTTTTTTTTTTTTTAGACAGACTCTCTCACTCTGTCACCCAGGCTAGAGTGCAGTGGCATGATCTCTGCTCACTGCAACTTCCATCCCTTGGGTTCAACTGATTCTCTGGCCTCAGCCTCCCGAGTAGCTGGGATTACAGGTACCTGCACCGTGCCTGGCTAATTTTTGTATTTTTAGTAGAGACAGAGTTTCACCATCTTGGCCAGGCTGGTCTTGAACTCCTGACCTCATGATCCACCAGCCTTAGCCTCCCAAAGTGCTAGGATTACAGGCATGTACCACTGTGCCCGGCCAACATTTATATATTTTTACCTGACACTCTTTCTCTTAAAAAGAGAGACAGAGAGAGAAAGAAAGAAGGAAAGAAAATCTCACTTCCAACCCTGATTCATATGAAAAATGACTCCATACTTATACTATCCCATTTTTTCCCCTTCCAACCCTGATTCGTATGAAGAATGACTCCATATTTATACTATCCCATTTTTCCCCTTGGCCGAAGGTTTAGTGAAAGATGGGCTCAAGATCCAAGTTATGACTATTAATGTTTCCTCTTTAGTAAATAGACAGAGTACAGTGGTATTCCAGTCCCAGTTAAAGCTGGATTCTTGAAGAGGAAATGGAAGTGTAAACACTGGAGAGCCTCAACACACCTTTCACATTTTTTATTTTGTACACTAGGATGTAGAGAAAGCTGGTCTGTGAAGAGAAACACTGATAGAGATGAAAAGAAAACAGCCATATAATGACATGGAGAGTAAGACAGGAAATGAAAATGAGCTTTTCCACAGTAGGGTGAGCCCTGGCTCCAGACAATTGTGAGCTAAAATGCAATTTCTCACTTGGTTTGTGAAATATCCCAGAATCCTTATATTTAATATTACATTGTGGTCTCAGAAATGGGTGTAATATTTTTCAAAGTTTAAATTATATATTTTATCATCACTTTAAATTATAATATTTTTGACTTTCATTCATTCAATCTTAGGGTTTCCATGATTCTGGATAAATTCTGAAATAATCTGAACAAAGTTGCCAAGAGTTTGTGGTAAATCAGGGTTTGGTGTCCCAATAAAACAATAGATTTGAAATCCAGACTTAAATAAGAGACAAAAGGATTTAAAATTCCAATTTTTCTTACAAGTTAAAACATTTTGGAGATATGAATTTTATATTTTATTATGTAGAATATAGGTGGAAAGAAAGCAACTACAGGCTATTCCAGAGAAAACACATATGTGAGTCTGTAGACTGAATAGGGTAGGAGAGAGAGAGAGACAGGGGAAAATAAAAAAGTAGGAGGCAAGATACCAGTGTCTTTAGTTCTCCATTTCATCTCAATCTGGTTCACTTTAGGATAAGCCTCAAGATGAAGATTGAGCAGTGATGGAAAGCCCCAAGAGAGGGATGGAGGTGGGGGTGGCTAAAAGAAAAGGAGGCTGGGGCCCTACAACCTACTGGGACTTAAGGAGGAGGCCACTTGGCTGAATATCCCACAACAATAGTAAGCAACTGCAGCTGAGTAATGATGGCTAAATGTTCATAGATAGTCCTCCACCCTACTCTCACCTTTGATTCCACACATTCTAAACCTAATGAGGGAACTGTCTCAAAAGTCACTGTGTGCCCACAATGGGGAAGAGAGAAATCATTGGGTAATTAGGAAGGGGTCAGATGAATATCATGACTCAGCTTCAGCAGAACAGCAGTGGCAGGGGAGGCTGAAGTGGAGCCATGTCAGAACAGTGTAACCTGTTTGTACAAGGAAAAGGACCTGCACGCACTCACTGTGCAGAAAAAAAAAACCAAAAAAACAAAATAAAACATAAACATGACTTTCATCTGTCATAGATGTAAGAAGTGGATGAGCAACAACCACGTGGGACAAAGGACATCCTAGGGGACACCACTACTCAAATTTGAGATTTTCTGATGCCTCATGCTATGTCCAGGTACCATCTTGGCTAGGAGAAAGGAAAAAACAAACCATTTTAAAATGAAAGAGATGAGTTACCTTTAAATGACAAATTTAAAATACCATCTATCCTGGCTCTTCCCACCACCATTAAAGAGAATCCAAGTTTCAGAAAATTAGATAAAAAGAATATGACTTCTTTCAGCTATAAGTTCAGCATATGTGAAATTTAACCACTTATCCTACAGTAGTAACACATGATTTCTCTTACAGCCAAAGTTCTAAGAAATGCCAGAACTGAGCAGAGAAAGAGGAGGATGTTTCTGTTGATCCCAACCCTACATCAGAAGGGATATTGTCGTGGCTATGATAAATAGTAGCAAGACAGCGGCCATCCCTACACTTCTGTTATGTGGCAGCATGATCATTATTACATAATTAAATTGTTTATGTTTTACACATCTGTTTTGTTCTATGAGAGATTATCATAAATACTCTTTGGTTATCCTTGGTTAAAGACCATTAGTATTTAATCAAATAAGTTTAGTGTAGATAATTCTTACTTTTAAGCAATTTGTTGAATTAAATCATTATGAAGATCAGAATTCCAATTTGGACATCTGTTTTCTTCCTTCAGTTATGATTTTATAGTGTAGTTGTGGGGAGTGTCTTCAAGGGAAAGAAATAATATAAGTTCAGTAAATTCAGGTCAATGGTTTATATTGAACTCAACTGGTAGTAATGAAAAAAAATATCCTTCCAACTCATGGCCTTCCTATGAGCACATGTGAAATAAGTTGCTTGCCTAGTGAAAATCTCAAGGTGACTGAAAACATGTACATCACAATATACTCCAGTGTACATGTCCTAGAAGGACATGTATTAGGTAGTCTTGGTGAATAAGCAAGGTAACACAGTATTCTTAAGCACTCCTCCATCATTCAAGAAAAGATGAATGCAGAGCTAGGGGGCAGTCATGGGTCAGTGTCAATGAAAAGTGAAGAAAGTGAGGACCTGCACTTTCTATTCTGCAGGTCAGTTAGGTCTTGCTGAGTCATTTAAGACCCAGCTAGTCATCAACATCTCAGAGCAAGGTCTGCTCAGCAGGACTTTGCAGACTCTGCAGGTCCTTAAGAAATGGGTTCTGAAATGTCCAGTAATAGCCACTGTAATTAAAGCAACTCATACTCTTAAGATGCTTGGGGTATTTTGATAAATTGAGAAGTCTCTAAATCAATTATCTGTGCAAGATCTCTGAGTGTTCAAATAGCAATTTAGATTGTTTTAAAAATCTGCTTTGAGTGTCTGTGCTGGGCCATATCTGATGTCAATCCCATAAATTGCCTTCTTCCCCTTCAAAAAAAATCACACCTAAAAAGAAAGCGCTGGAAGACAGTCTCTTTCAAAAGTGATTTCATTATTTCTTGGCTATTAATGATGGTTACAGTGTGTGAGATATTAAATCATGACCCTGTAAGATTCTGGAACTTTTCCTCAGCCAGAATGTCATTTTATTTTAATTCTTTAAGGTTGCACTTTTTTTTATCCTAATGTAGGATTTGGTGGACTGTAATTAAACGATGGTCAATGGACCTAAATTTTATGAGCAATTAGATATACTGTATTTGCTTTTTTTACCCCTCTACTGAGAATATATGCTGGCTTTGTGGAATCACTAAGATGTATCCCTCTGCCCCCACTTTCTTTTAGTTCCCGCTCAGTGCAAAGAACACACAGAATTCTGCAATGATTTTGTTCTATTATTGCTTGAAATATCTACTTCACATTCCACTAGAGAAATTTAATGAATACAGGAATGTAAAGTACCATTTAAGCATTTTTTCAATGTTCTCTTCACCTTTTATGTTTCTTTCACTGAATAAACTCCGTCCTCTTCTTGAAATTCCACTCCTTTTAACTGACACACAAAGCTGAAAATAGGCAGGTTTCAAAAGCCTAGAACATCTTATACCCATGCAAGAATATAAGACACTTATTGTGACATAACTCTTTTTTTTTTGAGACGGAGTCTCTGTCGCCCAGGCTGGAGTGCAGTGGCGCGACCTCTGCTCACTGCAAGCTCCGCCTCCCGGGTTCATGCCATTCTCCTGCCTCAGCCTCCCGAGTAGCTGGGACTACAGGCGCCCGCCACCACGCCCAGCTAATTTTTTGTATTTTTTAGTAGAAACGGGGTTTCACCGTGTTAGCCAGGATGGTCTCGATCTCCTAAACTCGTGATCCGCCCGCCTCGGCGTCCCAAAGTGCTGGGATTACAGGTGTGAGCCACCACACCCAGCCTATTATGACATAACTCTTTAGATACATTCAATATTTTTTAAAATTAGAAAACAAACCCAAATCAGAATTCAGGATTCAAAATAACAAGGAAATTTGCATTGACAGATATAAGCTACTGTCACAACAGGGCCAAGTATCTTTTCTCCAAATTATTTATTTTTAGTCATTTTCTTTAAAACATCTACGCATATGATTGCTGTATTATGGTACCTATGTCCTCTTGGGAATGGGCATTGATGAGACTTATTAAATATTATTTCATCAATAATTATGTGGCTTCCACACCTGATGATGGACATAGCTGGAAGATCATTTTCATCATTATATTTCTTTTCAAAATATTTTTTATAATTTAAAAAATTATAAACATTGCTGCTGTGCTGTGATCCCAAAGGGCATTATGAAAAATAGATACACACACAAATATAGGCATATATCCAATTTTACATATTATGTATTACTAAGGGAAGGGAATATATATTATATATTGCTAAGGGATGGGAATACATATTATATATTACTAAGCCTCTGAGGCTCCTACCACTCTTGATTCCCATAGCAACATAGTTGTTGGATCAGTCAAAACCCCACAGAGATATATGCAAGAGTTCACATCTTTTATGCTGGACCTCCTCAGGATACTCTAATTTGCTACAGCTGCGCCCATGCCCATTCACTCCTAGGTTCTTGGCAAGCCCAGCCTTGATGGTTGACAGGTGTGGGAGCTACTGGCTCAGGGGAAAGAAAATTAACCCTATTTCTGCCAGAACCCACCCTACAATAGTTAACACATAGTTTCTTTTATAATCAAATTTCTAACAGTGCCGCCCTCAACAGAGAAACAAGAGGCTGATTCATTATTCTTACACTTGAATAAGGAGAATCTTCATTTCTCACCATGATCAACCAGTATAAATTTTTTAATCAGTCAGAAAGCTTTCTAGTCCTAAAAGCACTGGGACACATGATTATCACTAAGGATATTACTTAGAGGTGGAAAGACGAAGATATGAACAACTGGTTTAGTAGTCACAGCAGAAGACCTTGAAATATCCCTAGAAGAGAAGATTTTAGGTTGTTTGGCTTATTTGGAGAAGAAAAGAAAGCCACTGCTCTGTTCCTCCTTTGCATTTTTCCCTCTTTAGAAAAGCAGGCTCTTAAAAATTTTTTAAAAGAATTGAGCCATTTTGAAATGGTATATTTTTGACCATTTTAATTATTTGTTTTCTTTTCTGCCTTGTGCACAGTCAGAGGTAAACTAAAATGGCTTGTGCTGGTAGTGGGCCATTGTAAAAAGCTCAAATGACAGTGGGAAATTGCTTTTGTGATGAAGGGAAACATTAATAAAAGCTTCTCTCATGTTTATCCTTTTAAATTGGCCCTAGAGGAGTTGTTTAAGGTACCCCATTGGCAGTGGTTGGCTGATACACTGGTTATGAAATGTTCTCTGTCCATAGGTGGTAGTTGAGTTTGGAAATATCTACCTTTATCTGACCTGGTTTGGTTTATCATTGAAGTTTCATTTAAACTCTTTTGTCCTCTTGTGATATGGTAAAGGCCTTAAGTCTTGGCTCATAAAGAAAATATTGTTGTGTGTCTAAGAAAATGTCACATTTTGTGTCCCACAAGGGTCTTAAGATACTAAATCATTCTACCTGTGGCGTCAGGGCTTCAATAGACACAAGTGGCTAGGGATTTTATTTTATTTTTTAATTTACAAGAAAAGTAACCAAAGCAAAATCAAAGTAGGGTTTTTTGTTTTTAATGTGAATTTCCTGCGCTGCCCTATATTCAACTACACATATGAGATACCCAAGAAAGTGCACTAAATAACTTTTATAGTTCGTTTGGGAGTCCTTCCGTTGAGTCAGAGAGTAAGAAAAGATTCATGTGTTTCAGCTGTCCAAGGGTACTGAGCATGAGAAACCAGCACAAAGTGAAGGCTCCCCTAGGATGGCCTCTCTTATTCCCACTGCTGTGCCATTCCATAATGCTTGTCTTCTCACTCTCAGCAGTATGACAGGTGCTACACTCAGAGCATCTGTAAAGACAGTTAGTAGATGATCTTTCATAGAAACTCAAACGTCCTCTCTGGAGGATTCAGTTGATAAGGGTACATAGTTGGTATTCTATTTAACTTTACTTTTAGTTTTGAATCTTGAAATTTTCTGCAGTGAAAGGGGAGGGGAACTTTTATCTATTCAGCAGCCTCTGAGGGCCAAGGACTTACATTAATTTTTTTGATCACTTGGTTTTTCACAACAAATTTATAAAGTATAGGTGTTTATCCGTATCTAATTTTGTAGATAAGGAAGTTCCAACCATAAAAGGTTAAATTTTCTCTCACCAGGCAAATGTGTGAGAACCCAAATGTTTATTCTGATCCAAGACCATCTCTGTTTTCTGTATCAAGCTTTCTCCTCTGGAGACAAAAATAGGAAAAATGTAATAATTTTTTAAGCAACATGTCATATGAGTCTTGAATATTTTCTAGTTTAACTTTTCTTCTTGTAACATAGGAGGAAATGACCTATAGAGAAAAAGGGACTAGCACCAAATCACACAGTTCTTTTTGTCTCTTTTATGAGTTTAAATAATATACTCTTCTCTAATCAAGTTTTTTGTATAATTTTTATAAAATTTACTTAGAATAACAGTTAGATGATCTTTGACAACACTAGTGTAATCAGCATCACAATCAAGTTCATAGAACATTTCCATCACCCAGAAACTTCCCTTGTATTTATTTGCTGTCATTCCCCAACTTATTACTTTAGACATCACCGATAAGCTTTATGTCACTATAGATTAATTTTTCTTGATCTAGAATGTCATGTAAATAAAATCATGTAGTACACAGCTTCCTTAGCTTGCCATAATGCTTCTTATATTTGTTCATGTGGTTGGGGTAACTTAGTGGTCTTTTTTTTAACTGTTAGTAATATTTCATCACACACATATACTACATCTTGTTTCTCCACTCACTTGCTCGCTTGTTGATGGACATTAGTATGGTTTACAGATTTTTTTTTGCCTGTTGAAAATAAAGCTTCTGTAAACATTTCAGTGCAAGGAATTTCATGTCTCTTAGGTAAATAATTAGTAGTAGAGTTGATTGGGTATATGTCAAAAAATGGACAAACTGATCTCCCCCGTGGTTTCAATTTTATATTCCTACCAGCAACATATGAGACTTACAGTTGCTCCACAACCTTGAAAACACTTGCTATTTTCAACAGTTTTAATTTTAGCCATTCTAGTAGGTGTAGAGCAATATCTCATTGTGGTTTTACTTTTATTTCTGTAAGTCCTAGAAAGAGTGAACCTCTTGTTTTGTGTTTGTTAGTCATGAATGTAGCTTTTTTGGTAAAATATTTAGTCAACTATTTTGCCCATTAAAAAAAATCTGGTTGCTAGTTTTCTTACTGAATTGTAAGAATGATTTTTATATTTTGAATATAAGTCCTTTGTCAGATATATGCAATGCAAATATGTCCACCTCGTCTTTAGGTTGCCTTTTTATCTTCTTGATGATAGTCTTCAAAGAAGAGAAGTGCTGTATTAATTTTGATGAAATCAAGCTTATCAGTTCTTTTTATTTACAGTTTTTTGCATCTTATCTAAGTAACATTTACCTAATAAAAGATTACAACAATTTTGTACTATGTTTTCTTCTGGAAATTTTAAGCTTTCTAAAGTTTTTGAGTTTATTTCTGTGTATGGCATGAGGTATGGGTTATGGTTCATTTTTTCCACAAGGATAGTAATTTGTTAAAAAGATTATTTTTCCCCATTGAATAAATGCAATATCTTTTTAAAAAAATCTATTTACTATGAAAGTGTCTGTCTATTTCTAAACTCTTAATTCAGTTCCATTGATCTACCTGAATCCTTACAACAATGCTACACTGTTTTGATTACTGTAGCTTTTTAAATAAGTATTAAAATAAGGCAATACAACTTCTTTCTGAAAATGGCTTCAGCTATTTTAGGTGTTTGCATTTTCGTAAAAATTTTAGAAACAGTTTGTCACTGCTTTTCTTTTCTCCTTTTTTTTTTTTTTTTTTTTTCTGAGACAGGATCTTGCTCTGTCACTGAGGCTGGAGTGCTGTGGTGCAATAGCAGCTCACTTCAGCCTCAACTTCCCAGGCTCAAGCAATCCTTTGACCCCAGCCTCCTGAGCAGCCACAGGCCCATGACACCATTCCCAACTAATTTTTTTTTTTTTTCCGTAGAGAAGGGGTCTCCCTATGTTGCCCCAGGCTGGTCAAATTCCTGGGGTCAAGCAAGTCACCTGCCTCTGCTTCCCAAAATGTTGGGATTGCAGGCATGAACCACTGCACTCAACAGCTTTTCAATTGTTTTTAAAAAGCATGACTGAATTTTTACTGGGATTGTATATAGCATCTATATACTAATTTACATTTCACTTATATTTAAAGTATCTTTTAATTGTTGCAACAGTGTTTTCAGTTATTCACTGTGTATATCTTGAATATATTCTGTTAGATGTATTCCTAAATATTCCATGTTTTTGTATGCCATTATAAATGGTATATTTTACTTGAAATTGTATTTTCTAATTATGTCTTGCTAGTTTAGAAATACACTTGCTTTTTATATATTGTTCTTTTATCCTAAGATCTTGTTAAACTCATTTAAACATTTTTGTTATTGGTGATGATGATTCTTTATAATGTCTTATATACACAATCATGTCATCTCTTCACAAGGACAGTTTTATTAATGCCTTCTAATATATATATATATATATCTTTTATTTCATTTTTCTTTTCTTCTTGCACAGGCTAGACCCTCCACTATAACACTAAATAGAATTAGAGAAAACAGCTATCTTGCCTTGTTCTCTATCATAGAAGGAAGCATTCAGAATTCCACTACTAAGTATAATGGTCACTGTAAGTTTTACATACATACCTTTCACTAGGTTGAGAAATTTTTTCTCTAAGCCTAGTATGCTGATATTTTTAAACTTAAATGAGTGCTGTATCAGGGGAAACTGCCCTCAATATTTCAACCTAGGTTCTTTCTATTTTCCCTAAGTGTAGGCCAGCCTAAGAAATAAAGAGAAAGAATACAAAGAGAGGAATTTTACAGCTAGGCCTCCAGGGGTGACATCACATATTGGTAGGTCCGTGATGTCCACCTGAGCCACAAAACCAGCAGGTTTTTATTAAGGACTTGAAAAGGGGAGGGGGTGTACAAACAGGGAGTAGGTCACAGAGATCACATGCTTTAAAGGGCAATAAAGATCACAAGGCAAAGGGTAAAGCAAAGATCACAAGGCAAAGGGCACAATTAGAAGTACTGATGAGGGTCTATGTTCAGCTGTGCATGTATTGCCTTGATAAACATCTTAAACAACAGAAAACAGAGTTTGAGAGCAGAGAACCGGTCTGACCTCAAATTTACCAGGGTGAGGTTTCTTCCCCACCCTAATAAGCCTGAGGGTACTGCAGGAGACAAGGGCATATTTCAGTCCTTATCTCAACCGCATAAGACAGACACTCCCAGAGCAGCCATTTATAGACCACACCCCAGGAATGCAATTCTTTTCCTAGGGTGTTAGTATTATATTCCTTGCTAGGAAAACAATTTAGCAATATCTCTCCTACTTGCATGTCCATTTATAGGCTCTCTGCAAGAAGAAAAATATGGCTCTTTTTGCCCGACTCCTCAGGCAGTCAGACCTTATGGTTGTCTTCCCTTGTTCCCTAAAATCGCTGTTATTCTGTTCGTTTTCAAGGTGCACTGATTTCATATTGTTCAAACACACATTTTACAATGAGATTTGTACAATAATGGTCCCGAGGTGACGTACATTCTCAGCTTACGAAGATAACAGGACTAAGAGATTAAAGTAAAGACAGGCATAAGAAATTATAAGAGTATTATTAGGGAAGTGACAAATGTCCATGAAATCTTCACAATTTATGTTCAGAGATTGCAGTAAAAACAGGCATAAGAAATTATAAAAGTATTAATTTTGGGAAATGATAAATGTCCATGAAATCTTCACAATTTATGTTCCTCAGCTGCGGCTCCAGCTGGTCCCTCCATTCAGGGTCCCTGATTTCCCGTAACAGTGCTGCACTTTTTTCAAAATTTGTTTCTGCATATATTAACATGATAAAGTGGCTTTTCTCTTTTATTCTCCTAATATGTTAGGTTACACTGATTATTTTTCAAATATTAAGTCAGCTGTTTATTCCTGAGATATACCTCAATTGGTATATATTTGATATTTTGTTAAGGATTTTTAATTCTGTGTTTTTTAGCGGTATTGGTCTGGTTTTCATAGAAGCATATGCTTATCTCGTGAAATAAGCAGGGATTTTCCCCTCTTCTATTTTCTAGAAGACTTTGTATATAATTGATATTGATTGAAATCTCTTAAGCCATATGAGCTTAGACTATTGTTTATAGGAAAAACTTAACTATGGATTCAATGTATCTATATATTAGGACAGGGCTTTGGTTTTTTTTTTTTTTTTCCCTTCATCTCAAATTTTTAAATTTTGTACCTTTGAATGAATTTGTACATCTCATCAAAGTTGGAAATTTTAGTAGGATATATTTGTTCATCATAGCCCTTTATTATCTTTTCAGTGTTTGTAGGATCTGTAGTGAGAGTTACTGCTTTGTTCCTGATACTGGTTATTTCACTGTCTCCTATTCTTGACCAGATCTCTCTTAAAACCAGATTTTACTTTCGCTTATTTTTCTATTATCTGCTTTCCATTTGATCATTTTTCTGCCCTTATAGTCAATATTTCCTTTCTTTAAACTCATTTTGAGTTTAATTTGCTCTCATTTTTCCAGACTCTAAAGCATTTTAAGCAACACATTTTCCTCTAAGGAAATAGCCTTACCTGTATCCTACACATTTTAAAGTTGTGTTCTTATATTTATTTCGTTCAAATTATTCATGAGAAATTATGTTTTACAGGGATATTGTTTAAGTTCAAAATATTTGTTGATTTTCTACATATTTCTACTGATTCCTAACATAATTATTTTGTGTTCAGAGAACATGTTTTATAATATAGCAATCTTTTTAATTTCTTAAGATACTTGAAAAGTTTATGATATAACTTAGAGGATGTATTATGTGCACTAAAAATAATATATCTTTTCCTGCTCTTAAGTAGAGTGTTTTATATAGACCTATCAGTTGCAATAGGTAAAGTTGGTTGATAGTATTTTCAACTTTCTTGTTAAAAAATACAATTTAGAAGTATTTTTCAATGCTATTCTCAAGTATTTTTGAGTTATCTGTATCTTTACTGATTTTTGTCTACTTATGCTATCAATTATTGAAAAAGGATGTTGAAATCTGCAACTATCAATGTGGATATGTCTATTTCTTCATTCAGGTCTATCAATATTTGTTTCATGTACTTTGAGGTTCTTTTATTAGATGCATACACATTTAGATAAGTTAATAAAGATTTTTATTCTTCCTTGATTATTTAAACCTTTGTTATTATGAAATTTACCTATTTATCCCTGGCAATTTTCCTTGGAATGTAGTGTACTTTGATGTCAATACAATCATTCCAAAAGTTTTATGCTTAGTGTCTGTATAATATATATTTTTCCATCTGTTATTGTAAATTATCTGTTTCTTTTTACCTAAAGTAAGTTTCTTGTATGAGCATACAGTTGGGTCTTGCTGTCTTAGCTGGTCTGAAAAAACTCTGCCTTTTATTTGGAGTGTTTGATCCATTTACACTTAATGTAATGAATAATAATTAGATAGTTAGATAAATAAGTTTTCTATGTCTTTTTCTTATTTTTGTTTTGCTCCTTTGCCTTCTTTTAATTCGATACTTTTTATAATTATATTTTGTCTCCCCTAGTGATTTATAAGTTAGCTGTGTGTGTATATGTGTGTATTTGCTCTAAGGTTTAAAGCACTCATCTTTAATTTATCAATTCTACCACCAAACACTGTTATATCACTTCACATTAATCAAACTTATAATAGTTTACTTATTTTTCCCTACTCCTCCTTGTGCTATTATTATCACAATGGTCTAGTGCCTCCAGTTGGAAAGCTATGGTAATCATAAAGTTCATGCGATGATTCTTTTGCCTCCTATTAATATCAAAAATTCCAGTTCTATTTGGCTTGCTTTCAACTGTCTGGAGTTTTTTTTTTTTTCTTTTTTTAATAATGCTTTTTCTGTGTCTCAGTTATTTGAAGTGGCAGTGCAAGTCAGTCTTGTCAGTTAGCTTTACATGATCAAAAGCAAAATTATCTTTAACATGATATATTCTTCAGAAATAATATCTTTCATAAACAAAAAATAAATTGGCCTGTCAATAATCCTAGCTCTGAGATAATATTTCAGCTGTATTAAAAGGTTTACATTAAGATTTGCTAACTTTACTCCAACTATGATCAACAAATCATTATAAATATTTTATAACTCATATTTATGTTAGAAACATGGTCATAGGGGAAAAATTAGAATATATAGATGAAGAAAAAATGAAACTTTCCTCTTACATCACACCTGGACATGCAGATTAATATTTTGCTGTAGAATTTGAATATGTATAGTTCATATATTCTAAAGAATTCATATTAGAAATTTTGAGAGCCATAGGCACAGACTATGACCAAATAAAAACCAAAAACCAAAAACACCTTCTCATATTCCCACATCCACCTCTGACTCCTTAATTTAGATGGTCATTACTTTCACCTAAATTATAGATATACTTAGCCTCCTACCCAGTTTTTGTCATTAGTTTTGTTTTTTCCTACCTATTCTCATTTTGATCAGAAGGACTTCGATCATACTTTATCATTCCATCACTTAAATTTCCTCAACGAATTCTCATCAAGATTAAATAAATTCTCAATTTCTCAATATAACACACAACATTTTTTGGTTCTAATTTCATCTCTTATTTATTACAAAGCATTACAAACTCTAGCCATTTTGAGCACACATATGTGGTAAATGCAGCACCCATCTGCTATTTGTTCTCTGAATACCCTCTGTACAACCCCACCACTAACTCTCTTTCTTACACACTTACTTGCCTTACTGTTTCTTCTTCCTGCTTTACAACTTATGCCTAGGATTCCATTGTTGGAACACTAAGTATGTGGGAGTTATTTATATCCTATTGCTCAAGGTCATCACCAAGGTCTGATTGCAAATATTCAAAAAAAGCAAGCTCAGACATAAATGGGTTAAGATGAAGTTCAGGCATCTGTTTGCTTTAGGCTGGGTTAGTTGTATTTATTTATTTATTTATTTGTTTATTTATTTGTTTATTTATTTGTTTATTTTTTGCTCCCACAGTTGCCAGTACACTCATGGTTCTATGATAAAATATTGTGCTGTGGTCTAACATTTTCTTTACTTCTTTGTCTCTCTCACTAGATTGTGAGTTATTTGAGAGCAGATATTATGTTTTCCATTTTTTAATCACTAGGGTGCAGTAGACCATCTGGCACATATTAACTACTCAATATGTATTTGTTGAATGAAATAATTAAAACCATTACTCATGTGATAATCAAATTGGCACTCTTGATTTCATTGGCACTTTATGTTAGACCTCTATATTCTTCATCTGTATCTACAAGACAACATCAATGGTAAGACATATCCTCCAATAATATTATGTGATTCTAGCTAAAAGGAACATAAGAAAAATTTTAACTTTTTTTCTACTTTTCACACTGAAAACTGTGACATCTACTAAAATACTTTTACCCAAAAACAGAAATATAAAAGTGTGTATTCAATAATAAATATTAGGAAATTGATGTCTACAGACATGTTTCAAACATCTCATAAAAGCTCTTTTTTCTTTTGCCACTTCCAAATTAGGACTGTTCTTGTTTTTGAATTCAGCTCCAGGTATTCAATTTAGTCTTTACCATTTTTGAGAATTAAGTCTTAATTATCTCAGTGATCATCTCACTGCCTCTGCATTCTCAATTTAGCAATTGATCACAGACTTGTGATCAATTGAGCACAACATAGCATTTGGACTTAAAAATCAACTTTAAGTTTTGACTACAATCCACTCAGTGATTTAAGCATATACTGTGGTCTGAGTCCAAAAATATTTCGTATTGATAATAGAGGAACTTTTGTGATTTGGTTCACCTTCAAACTCCAGAATATCAGTATCCCTTAACAAAAACAATTTGTATTAGATAAAAATGTTTGGTATAAATTAGGACTCTTAACAGTTCAAATAATAATAATAGTAATAATTAGAAAACCCAACCTCACCTAACAATGAATGTTAAATAATATGAGTGATTTGTTGGCTAATATAACCAGAAGTTCCAGAGGGTGAATGGATTATATTTGGCTCAGTTTAGCAGCTCAGTATTACCATTAAAGATCCAGTTTAATTTTATTTCCCTATATTCCATAGTACTAGCATTATCCCAGCACTGACTTTCTTCATGGTGTCAAAATGACTTATAGTTCCAGACTTCATATCTTTATGCCACATCTTTCAGAATGAAACAAAAGTTGGCTACAAGTAGGTCTTTGAGAAATCTGAAAATCATCTTTCCTAGAAGCATAATTATTTTTGAAGCTTGACTCAACTTGGCCCTTTTATTTGATCATATGCCCATTCCAGAAAAATTATCTGTCAACAAAGAAATATCATATGCTAACGGTATAGATTTTAGGTCCCTGAATCAATTACTGTGGTGGCATAGGGTTACCTCAACAGGGTTAGACCTATCAAAAATCATCTCTGGATCATGGAGTGAGGCAATTACCCCTAACCCAAAACCAGGCCGTTTTTAAATAGCTAGGAAGAAAAGTGAGTCTTGGGGATAAAACATGGAAATTTAGAACCAGAGCTGGAAGTGATAAATTCAAACATTTTTAAACAAAAATAAAATTCCTTAAAATTAGGGTTGACAAATTTATTGAATAAAAATACTTGGCACCCATTTAAATTTGATTTTCAGATAAACAATAATTAAATTTTAGCATAAATATGTCCCATGAAATTGTACTTGAAATCTCATTTAAACTGCAATACATGAGTTATTTAAAATACATTTTTTTTGTAGAAGTACAAAAAAAAAGAACTTTTTATGGGAAACAAAATAAAGATAAGACAAAGACTGGATGTAGTTTTCATTTGATTATTTCAGTCAGTGACCACACATACATCCAGTAATTATGGGAACGTTAGATAGGAAAGTCAGTTCAACACTCCTGGTCTTAATGAAGAGGACTCATCCCTAAGTACTACAGAAGGCTCTCTCTGCCTTCTTACTGATTACTAAAATTGGGAACAGTTTGCTCAGCTCTGGGAGGAAGTTGCCTCTCATGTATCAAGGGCAGTCTCTGCCGTTGCAGGCAAGAGGTATCTTGATCCAGTCTGTTTGACTGGATGGATAGGCTCTCTAACTCTGCGTTTCACACTTAGGAAGGCCATTTCACTCTAACTCTAAAAAATTTGCTTTAAATTTAGATTTAATTAATAATAGGTGTGGGCCAGGTGCGGTGGCTCATGCCTGTAATCTCAGCACTTTTGGAGGCTGAGGTGGGTGGATCACAAGGTCAGGAATTTGAGACCAGCCTGACCAACATGGTGAAAGCCCGTCTCTACTAAAAATACAAAAATTAGCCAAGCGTGGTGGCATGCACAGGTAATCCCAGCTATTCGGGAGGCTGAGGCAGGAGAATCACTTGAACCTGGGAGGCGGAGGTTGCAGTGAGCTGAGATCATGCCATTGCATTCCAGGCTGGGCTATAGAGTGAGACTCAGTTTCAAAAAATAAATGAACAAATAAATAATAATAATAATAAGAGTGATAGTCCAGGCCCCATCTTTTACTCCTTTGTGCTGTTTATATTTTCACCCTTGATTGCAGAACTTTATAGGGAAGTTTATATGCCCTCCTTAGAAAATTCAATCCAAATTATTCTTGCTAATTTATATGTACTGGAACTAAGAGGTTACCAATATATGCTACCTATTTATATAAATGGCATAAATTTTGGAGTGTTTATTGATTTAGACTTTTTGAAATAAAGTTTAACCTTTATGGGATAATATTAAACATAAGTTCCCCATTTTTAATTTATTAGAATAAATTATATACAATTAGTGGATATAAATATTGAGAGTGTTTCCGAGGATATATAAAAATGGCTGCATCATGAGAATTACTCTCAGGAATCAAAAGAGAAGTGGCACTGAAACAGATGAAAGAGGAAGTAGGGACAATATAATGTAATAGATAGAGGTATGGTCCTGAGATATTTAGCTGAATATGTGTACAAATTCACATGTCTGGACTCTGTTCACAACCACCAAAAAACCATCATCCCAAAGGAAGACAAAACATTGTTCTAGAAATATAGGGATGCCAGGTGGAAAGATGAATATGGAAGTGTTTGCAGCAGGCTTTACAATGCTAGTGATGTGCTGTAATTTCAATTGCCACCTTGAATGGGTTTTGCTTTTCTTATCACTGAAGTTTAGATGACATGTGAAGTGGTTTTTCAAAATTAACAAAACAAGTACAGAGACAGAATCATCCAGAAGCTTTCAAGGATATTACATTCTGGACATGAATTCATGAGATAGGAACCATCCTCAGAAGTGGGAACTTTTAAAATAAAACTACTGCCTCAGCCCATGGTGGGAAGTTTACAAAACCAGCTGCACTTTGCATCTCTGGGTCTAACAAAGATCACATATCAAAGCTTCATGACCAAATTAATGTGTAGCTTATCCCCCTCCCCAAGGTCTTTCCCTTGGTTTTATTATTACTGACAATATTGTAAGAGCAGTGTGAAATGGCCAATTCACACATGTGCCACGTTTTGCACACTGCCTGAACCTGCTGGAACATGATTTTCCTAAGAATGATGACAGTAATAAACATCTTCTGGCAGAGGCTTGCAAAATCTGCACCCATTTTAGTCACTCAGTAATGGCTCATAAAATTCTTTGAGAACTGCAGGAGAAAAACAATGTACATACTCATGCATAAATTAAAACTAGAAGTGCCAGCTCAATGGAACTCGACTTCTCACACTCTGGGACAACTGTGGAGCAATTAAAAATAAACAAACCCATCAGATGTAGGTGCAGCCAACGGTCATCAGAGAAAGTGCTCTCTGTTGGAGATCAAACCATTAACCAGTGCCTTCCTTGAGTAGATTCCCTCTTTGATCTGTGAAAATATTCAGGATACTTTACATAATCCTTCCTGATGAGTTCTCTTACAAAGGCAATGTCAATGTGAATGGATGAGAAGAAAAATGTTCATCTTGATTTCCCTTTACATTTAAGGATCATTTTCTGCACAAAATGTGATATAAGCATAAACATTCCTTATTCCCTTCTTTACATAAAAGTTTCAAGTTTGAGCTCTGTCATTTTCATGGGTGAACAATTCATAAATGCTCTTTATTTTGTCAAGTTTTAAAGAAAGAAAATAACCAGAAATACCTAAAAAATATTCTCATAGAACTCAAAAAAATCATTAGTTCATAGAGCATTTCTAGCAATGCTTTAGAATAATTTTCTCAGCCCTGCTCACTATGAGTAGGACTCTTTACAGTTTTCAGAACTGAAAAAAAAAAAATCAGTTTTATCGTCAAGTTTCCATACTTGTCTTAGCAATTGAAATCTTATTCTACAGTTATTTGGAACGTTCTCAGGTGGAAAGTAATGGGTACCAGTTTTATCTGTCATCTAACATAATATTTGGCAGTTGATACAATGTGGTGTATTAATACTCCCCTCAAATAGCAAGATGACAATTTGGGAATTTTTCCCCAGATCTGGAAGCAGGTTTAGTTGGTCCTGGGATAATCCCAACCAACTTGCCAGAGATTGCTTTAGTCATGGTCATGTGACCAATTCTGGACAACAAGCCATGCCTTCAGGTTTATGACAGGCCCTTTGGAAAGTTCTTCCTTGCTTTTCAGAGAGAATAGGAAAGCTATATATTTCTCCCCAGTGGTTGTGAATGAGAAAACATGTAGCCCCTATTACTTAGGGCATTTGTCTCAAATCTATGAAGAAATGAGATAAAGCCAATTGAGAGACAGTCCATGGGAAGATTTTTGAGGTGCTTGTATTAGTCCGTTTTCATACTGCCATAAAGAACTGCCCAAGACTGGGTAATTTATAAAGGAAAGAAGTTTAATTGACTCACAGTTCAGCATGGCTGGGGAGGCCTCAGGAAACTTACAATCACAGCAGAAGGCAAAGGGC
Organism: Pongo pygmaeus; assembly: GCF_028885625.2. Lineage (NCBI taxonomy): Eukaryota > Metazoa > Chordata > Mammalia > Primates > Hominidae > Pongo > Pongo pygmaeus. Next base: position 146,882,729 of record NC_072373.2, on the reverse strand, counting down.
AAACAGGCACCTTCTTCACAAGGCAGCAGGAATGAGAATAGTGGAGAGCAAAGGGGGAAGAGCTCCTTATAAAACCATCAGATCTCGTGAGAACTCACTCACTATCGTGAGAACAGCATGGGAGAACCACCCCCACGATCCAATTACCTCCACCTGGTCTCTCCCTAGACATATGGGGATTATGGGGGTTACAATTCAAGATGAAATTTGGGTGGAGACACAAAGCCTAACCATGACAGTGGTGGATTAGCCAACACTAAACCCTACCTACTTCTGATTTCCTTTTGTATTAGCTAGTAAGTGATCTGTTCTTTTAAGTCATTGTTTCAGGTTTTGTCACTTACAGTAAGAGGCAGTTCAAAAGACTTAAGAACTTTACAAAATGTCCTTTCTTATTACACAGTGACTTATGGGGTGGAGGGTTGCAGATGCTCAGTAGTTAAGTGTATGGACCAAAATGACATATGGCAAAGAAGCAGGCCCATTGGACAATGAAAGAATAGTGATGTAAGAATGTCAGACTCTTTGTCTCAGAGAAGTGGCTACACCTGATAAGAATCCCGGCTCTACCACCCATGTGTAGGCCCTCACCAAATTTTTCTGCAACTCTCTAGGATTTAATTTCTTAATTTTTATTCTCTATATCCTCCTTCTTGACTCTGCACCTGCTATTTTCATTTACAGCCCATCCACCTCATTTGTTGTGTGCACACACACACACACACACACACACCACATCACAGAGTATTCTGTGATGATAGTGTCCCAGATGATTTGGGGAATCACAGAAAGGGAAAATGAGTCCTTCTTGTATAAATAACTGCATACATACTTTCTGTTTTTTCTCTTGTCTCTTCTTACCTATTCAGAGACACCTACAAAATTCTTTTTACATTTTATGCACATGAATTTTATCCACTCCCAGGACATAAAAGTTCTTTATTTCTGCTCTAAGCAATACGCCAAAGAATTTTCCCAATAAATGTTGATCTTCTTCTACAAGGACTCCTTTTCCAACTGCAAAATATATATATACATACACATATATATGTGTGTATATATTCATATATGTATATATACATATATGTATGTATATATATATTCCCATTGAAAAGTGCACTTCTTTTTCAAATTTATCTGAAAATTGGCTTAATTAGGAGGAAGATGTTCTTAGGATACTGCACCTACAAAATAAAATTCCCAGATATGACCAGGAGCATCCTTCTGAATCAGTATGACTCTCAACTCCAAATGAAGTTTAGGTTTTGCCTGACCCCTTCCCAAGTAGAAAATGTTTCTCAGGCAGCAGGGGCTTTTCCCGCAAATAAGGTCAGTTTTGGGATTAAAGAGAGATACAAATGAATGGTTTTAGGAGTAGATACATCTTAGGTAAGAAATAGAGAAAAGGATTCATACAAGAACTGTAAGGCTCTGAATTCCCAGGAGAGGATGTAGAGCACTCAGTCCTGACAGTAAGCACTGTCTTTGAATAAATGGAGTCCTGCTAGATGGCAGGATTTCAAGCTGATGCTTTGAGAAGAAAGACCTCTGGAAAAACCTCACAATATTAATAAATACTTGTCATTAGATAATTTCAGCTGCAAAAAATGCTTCAAATTTCTCTTCCAATATAATTCACCTTTCTTCTAGATATCAAAGATCTCAGAAAAGCAGTTAAGACTGTGATGTATAAGTCAGCACTTAAAAGACCTTACCTTTTAATTAATGGTTATAAAAATTATTCACGCTCAAAATATCAACTCAGAAAAAAAACTCATAATTTGGGACAGTTTTGTTATCCTTTATATAGCACTGAACTATTTGCTTATTGCAATAGTATAGAGTATTTCTATACAATCGCATATTTTGGCAGATATAGAGGCAGCACATACACAGTTGTTGATTATTAATTTTCAAAAAGAATATAATTAATAGCTTGGAATGACAGAATGAAGAATGTAATTAATAGCCTGGAATGACAGTACAGTTGAGTGCTAAGAAAGCTATGGTCTTCAGACTGGCCAAAGTGGCAAAACCCCATCTCTACAAAAAATGTAAAAATTAGTCGGGCGTAGTGGCACACACCTGTGGTCCCAGCTACACAGGAAGCTGAGGCAGGATAATCGCTTGAACCTGGGAAGCAGAGGTTGCAGTGAGCCACTGCACTCCAGCCTGGGTGACGAAGCAAGACTGTGTCTCAAAACAAAACAACACGACAAAACAAACAAACAAAAACACCTATGATCTTGTTTTGGTTCTAAAAGTTTCAAACTTTACCTTTCCCAGGATGCCTTAGTTTTCTCATTGGTAAACGAGGTAACTGGGTGTTCTGTCCGTTATGTAACTCACAGTTTTAAATTATTAGATCTGATTTTAATGAGCTTGAAAATACAAATCAAGGTATCTAATCTCTTTTGCTCTCAGGTTTTTCAACTATAAAAGAGAATTGTAAGATACCAGTAGTGAGTGTATGCATATAGCATCTGGAGCCCTTTTTGGAGAACAATGCTTACGCTCTCCCCAACTCCTGCCCCACCCCTGGCATCTCGGTTCCACCATAAACTCATTATTAGTTCAGGTGGTTTGAGAGAAGTTGATCAGGTTCTGTCAAGGGAAACACATGACCTGTCCTGACCAATCTGACCAGTGATTAGCCATGGCCATTGTTACAGAAATAGACATTTGACCCAGGCTATACCAATTAATATTCTCTTAAGACTTTTGGTGGACCTAACCAGAAACAAAACTCCCTTTTTCTGAGGTGTAAGCAGTGAGAGAAATTTGACTTCAATTTGCCAATGGCCACGTTGCCACTACTTGTAGTGAGAATGAAGGTAAGGTGGGAGTTGAGAGAGAGAACATTTCATTTCAAATCCCAGAATTCAAATGCCTAAAGCTTATTTTTTGCTTGTTTGTTTCATGAGCCAATAAATTTTCCTTTTCCTTAAGGTAGTAATTTTCTTTGGATTTCTGTCACTAAATACTGAAAATATTGACAGACATATTACCTTAGAAATTTATGAAACTTTTAATTAGATAAACTGTGCAAAAGGGTTGTTTAAAATGCAAGTAACTATGCAAATATATGACAGCTACTAATATTTTTATTTTTCTACAGTAAAATTTAGAAAAATACTTTTATATAAGAATAAAATGCTATCTTAACCAAAAGCAGTTACAAAACACCTAATTCTGTACACTGTTATCCTCGAGGCTTTAGGGAAATTTGTTTTATTTATTTCATTGTCAAGAAGCCCAGTTAATAGCTATGGATTTGTTTCTGTATTATCCAATCGCTAAGTAGGAAGTAGGAATACATTTTCCTTACCTTGTAATATAGTTTTCACTGTCTTTTCTAGCATGCTTATAACACTTCACGCTTTTAGAAGCAAGGTGCTAAATGCTAAGAATTAGTATTCAAGTGACTTTAATAAGAATGAAAGTAGAGAGTTTGTAAGGTATGCTAAATCTACAAGATTTTAAATAGGGTCTCACAGCTTTAATCCACAAATTCTGGACTAACCCACTTCAACAAAGAGTAGTTTCAAAACCTAGTTTGCAAAATGATTATACGGTTAATGCAGGATTAAATTTTCTTTCAATTATAAGACTGAATCTGGAAAATACTCTACAGAGAATGAAGGAAAAAATAAATCCTGCAAGAGGTGCATTTGGTCTAAAGTGCTTTTAAATATGCTTCTTAATTGCTGGGGGCTATTTTGCTCTTCATCTGATCATTGTCTGAATTACTGAAGCTCAACTTATCTGATAAAATAGGTGAGTTTTGTGGTAATGAAGTCAGATAATGTCTTATATTTGTGTCAGGGTAGGCATCAAATGGGCAGTGTATTTAACCATTAGTATGGAGTTTGCAGACTGGAATACTTTCATCTAGGTTTTTTGTATGAAGCCAGTTCATTGAAATAAGTAAAGGTTTCAAAATGGGAAAGCATTTAAGAAACTGTGGCTTTAACTATTTAATAAAATTGCTTGTTATTTAAGTAAAGGTAATTAAAAGTGTAATGCCGTGGAACTATTATGCACCTACTCAAAAACGAGTGGATTTTTGTTTTGTGAAAGAGCCAATACCTTGAAGAAGGGGTAGGCTTCACAATGAGAATCCCATAGATACTTTTAAAGAGCTGGAGATTAACTCATTTAAATAAACAGTCATTTTATGGCTTTTTCACCAGGGAGGCCAGCATTTCCTTGGGGTTCTTGAATTAGGGAGTTCCATACCAAGGTTCTGTAAATTAGCTATGTGGGTATTCATATTATCAACACCTTCACCGCAGCAGGAGGCCCCACATGGGCAAAAATCAAAGAAATGTAGTAATCTTCTGATTATAGCAGATTACTCTGCTATAGTACTTTTGCCTCTGCCTAGAGTACTTTTGGTTTTGCTTTGCACCTGACTTTTCAAAAAATATTTCTTTAACCACTATTTGTTTGATTCTAAAGAGTAACATGTATTGGAAGGCCAAGTCTAACTGCATGCCTTTTCAGGTGTTATTCTGACAGAGGAGTTTTTATACATGCTGGTTTTATAGCATAAAATATGAAAATTTATAAAACTGCTCAGTACAAGTTTAAGGGCAGGTTTCTGTAAAACACAAAGATATTTTAAATGAAATATACAAATGCACTGGCTCCTTCGTGATTTTTTTTACATGAACTAAAGCAAAGCTATATTCACATATGAAAAACATCCAATTTCATTTCATCCTCCCCTCCCCAACATATGGTAAGTATTTCCTTGGTTTCTAAATCTGATGCATTTCCAAATACACTTGGGGAAGAAGTGTAAGTTACTATACTTCCATCTAATTTTTCTCAGAGAAATTTGTACAACATAAGTTTTACAGAATGGATGAGTTTTATTAAAAGAAAGAGCATTTGTCCTTGCAATGCCTAAAAAGCCTGTGAAAGTGCAGGTCATAAGAGAGAAACCATGGTATTATTTGCTGGCTTTCTGTCAACAAGAAACTTTTCCATCCTCATGTATATCCTGAAGTCAAGTGCACATTTTTAGTAGCAATGGTCCATGAGAAAGCAATTGGCTATCCTGGATGTCTGGGCCACTGGGTTGGTCAATTAAAGGAGACTGTTGAGTCATGCATTCTACCTTGTCACATTTGTCTGGTTTTGTTTTGTTTTTCTATAGAAAATCAAAGCAAACAAAGCAGCTTTCAGTAATGCACTCTAAAATTGTCACGAATTAACTGACCTCTGTAGAAATTTCCTTTTCCTGAGTCAATTCAGCAATTTTGTCTTGCTTGTTGTTTTCTAAATACATCAGTTTCATTTTGTGTTGAACATCAAAGCCCCATGATAAGTACTATGTTTAACTACAAGGCTGAGTTGCTCAGGACCTGACAAGTCATGAAGCATTAGTAGATGATTGGTTCTTCCCGTCTTGGAACTCAGCCCAATACATACAGTATTTAAATAGGGAAATCGCCATTGACTTTGTAATCCCTTGTGTGACACTTGTTCTGTGAACAGATAAAGGAGAAGTAAGTCAAATACACATTTGTTGGGAAGTCTCCACTGTCTCTTTTCTCCCCAAAGGCAGGAACTGTCAGCATTGGTGACCTCAAGCTAGCCCATGTTCTGATATTATGGCGCACATTCCCAGGCAGGATTATTTGGAAGGACTTTCGTGAAGGGAAACATTTCAGCTGCTTTTTACAAGCACTGATTGCCCAGGACAAAGTAACTGACTGCTACAGCATTGAAGCTGAAGGACATAAACATACTATAATATGTTTTGTCATAAACAATCACAGATTAAGGCCCTCTTCACAGGTGATTGAACAAAATGAATAACAGAATAGAGACTTGTGTTCTAGTGCTTGTTGCTCATGTAAACTCACGTTCTGCATTTTAGAATTTGTTAAAGCCATAGCTTCTGCTTTGGGAATAAGCCCCATTAATCAGGTCATTCCTTTAGGTGTATTCTGAAGTAGCTACTTTTGGTGATTAAACTTCACGTGTTATATTAGGTAACAGAGCATGCTGTTAACAGCATGTTATCAGTAAAGGGAAGAGAAAGCATTTATTTTAGATAAGGCAGGCTAATGCCTGTCAACTATAACACTGCTCTCTGATATCAAGGTAAGAGTAAGCTACAGAATGCCATCAGCAATAGCAAACATATGCTGAGTGCCTACTATGTGCTGGGCAATATATCAGATGCTGAGAAGAGTTATATTATAATTCATAAGGGATATAAAATAGCAAGCAATTCAAAGCAGTAAATTGATAATCTGCCATATATTTTAGAAATGTATTAAGACAGAAGTTGCTCTAACATTTGAGAGTTAAAGCAACTAAAGTCCTTGCCATTTATGAGACTTGATCAAGCATACATAGTCTGTAAGAAGTTTTGAATAAATCTGTTATTCTATCATCTATGTAGCGAGAAACTAGGAAAATAAACCAGGAGTTTTGAGATCTTTAATCCAAGAGATACCTTGTAGTTTGGGCACAAACTAGCCTTCCAGTTTTTTTCTTCTGGGACTAGTATTATTTGCATTTAAGAGCTTCAAGGAACCTTTGACTGATAACTCCAAATAAGAGTTTTAAGCTAGCATAAAGTATCAATTTTAAAGCAATAGACATCATGATATTTTTCATCGCCTTTCACATGATGCCATAAGTGAAGCCCAAATGGAAGTTCAATGATTCCATTTCAGCTATAAAAGATTCAGGAAGATTAGAACCTCAGTGACTTTCTTGTATAGTGATTTTTTAAAAATATGTTTTGCTGAACGAGAGGGCTGTCATGAATTAAATGCAACTCTGCATTTAGTTAGTATTCAATTCTATTTTTCCAATAAATAACTGGATGAAAATCACTTAAAGAAAAGCCCTTCTCTTTAAGGAAACAGCTTTAGACCATTTTTATGAGATTTCTCTAGCAGACCAACTTGCAACTTCTAGAAAAATAACCCAAACCATGTAAATGTACTAAAGAGAGATCTCCAGGGAAGCACAACCTCTTAGTTCTGTCTTTATACAGCTCATGGTGAATATGGAGTAGAAGAAAATTGTGGTTTCAACAGAATTCAAACATTATTGTATCGGCTCTGAAAACATTTATTCATTAAGGCTAAAATAAAGGAAAACGTTTTGAAAAATAACAGCCAGTAATTTATGTCTGGCTGGGCTAGATCTAAACTTGAGTTCTGGCCATTTTCATGTATGTTATCATGAGTATTTACCATGACAACATCTGCATAGCATTACGTACTCACTTCTGAGTATTTAATGTACATACTCTTAATAAACATGTTCCTTGTGGTCTGTTACATATATTTTTAAGACCACATTAAAAGAATCAGAAGTGGAAGAGATATTTTCAAAAACGTAAACATGGACATTTCTCATATGGAGTTTTGAAAATGTGCAGTATTTGCTTTAATAACCAGAGACCACATTATAAAATGCCTGTAGAAACACAGTGAATGAAAAAGTCTCTAACTTTAATGGTTTCAACGAAGTGTTATATTTTGGGAAACAATGAAATGGAACTCCTATGAATATAGATAGTAGAAAGAATGGAGAAAGTGTGTATCTATTCACTATTTGATGGAGTCCTGATATTTTCTTATAAAGTAGCTGTAAAAGAAGTCCTAATATAAATCTGCAAGTGAAAAAGGAAAGTATGACATCAGTCTCTCTTATAGTTTTGAAAATGCTAAAGCAAAATCAAACTGACAAAACTTGAAGAGCTGATGCTAAAATTGGCATAATAGTGTTTAATTGAAAAATAATGTGATGTAAGGTAAATAATCAGAAGAGCAGGTTTCCAGGATTTCTTGCCCTCAAAGTAATACAGATAGGACAGTACACATATACAGTTATCAGTTTGGAAGAACACTTGAATGAAGGCACTGAAAAGACAGAAATAATGGTGTCTTCTTTTGCTTTGAAGCTTCCTGATTGGAATGCAGTCCTTTAGGGTGGGAGGATCTTCTTTATTTAGAGACTAGCAATTCAAACCATTCTTTTCCACTGGAAATATTTGTCACAGGAAGATTTTCCCATAGTAAAACATTTTGTTAATAAACTTTTTTTTTATGTTGAGGTCCCTTACATGTGACTAACTGGAACCATGCTTTAGCCAAGGTTTTAGGCAAACCTCGGCCTTTGAATTGTACAGGCTTGACATGTCATTGCAGAGACACATCACATTGCATTATGCTGTCGCTTTGCATCCCTTGGCATTTCACTGACATACTGCAGGCTCTTGTTCTACTTTTTTGTGCTGCTTTCCACGGTCCCCATTACAGGCCCCAAGACCCAACAACTCCTGCAAAAATTGATAGCATTTTTTTTTCCTGTGAACAATCACTTCCTTATTTGAATGACTTAAAAAAAAATGAGCCTTTGGTTCTTAGTGTATGGAAAAAAAAATTTACTTAGGGTGCTTTCAGCCTATTCAAATCACCAGCAGCTCTCTGTATCCAGATGTAAAGCGGGGATTCCAAATCTGCAGAAAATAAACTGCATGAAACATATTAAAATAAAAACAAGTTGATTTAAGTAGGATATAAAAATTAGGTTTAAAGTGCAAATATAGGTAATCTCCTTATGAAAAATACAGTATTTTATGATTACAGAAGTTACTCATTTTTATAGTAGGGAGCTTTGGCAGGAGAGGAAAGTAAGCAAAATGAAAAAATTAAAAATCATGTGTAATTCCCGCATTTAAAAATAGCTGCCCATCATTTTGTCTATTTCTATTTATATCTAGAGTGATACTGGCATGTAATGCACACACATAAATGATATCACATGCAAAAAATATTTTAACAAGAAATTGTATTATAAACACGTCCCCAGTCATTAATATTTGTGTAAAACATTATGTCCATGTATTCTTATTGTTTTTGTGGTTATGCTATATTTCCTTAAGATAAATTTCTCAAAGAAGAACAACATATATCTAGATGGATATTTACCAAATTCCACCTCACTCCCTCAGAATTTGATGCCTCTTTTCCAGGTCGTCATGAATATTCTCAATGACAGTGTTTAAAAGTGTTCGTTTTCCCTTTTCTTCATCAACACTAGGTATTGCCATTTGTTAGCATAAAGAGTATAATCTTTGTCATTCTGATGTATAGAAAAACAGTTACATATCACTTTAATTTGTATTTCTTCAACAGCTAGTAGAGCAAAGTCTTTTATTACATGTTTCTGGTTATTTGTAATTGCTTCTGGCAACAAACAAACAAAAAACCTCTAGCAATTTTTTAAGAGCCCATGACATTTTATTTTAAAGGTAATTTTAAAGCAAAAAAGGAAAATTGAATCATTTCTGTAATCAGATTACTTTTAATTAAAGCATTTCATACCTAGAGCCCTCTTGGGAAGGTATGAAGTTTCTACTTCAACTAATAATCCATTCTTCTGTAACCTAAATGGTTCCTATTTGAACAATGAAACATGCATTATTCCTTTAGGACACATGATCAGTAGCCTCGGGATAAAAACAAAACCAGAAATACTTAGTGTTTGCATCATAAAATCTGTCTCTTCTCCCCGGCCCAACTAGTTTCTGTGGTATATCATTATGGTTCTTTCTCTACAGCTTTCTGTATCTCCCTATTTCTAGCTTCCTTTTTCATTTCAACTTTAATTTCAGATCTCTGCAGTCCCACGAAATAAGTTCAAAGTCTCACTTTCTTACATATGGGATACTTTGGAATTGTTTTTCCTTAAGTTTTATTTCTTGCTCCCAGTGAGAACAACACAGATGACTAAAAAATGAGATTGCATTTCTTCAATTATTGTAGAAAAATACCTATCTCATGAGCACATTGAAGATTTTTAAAGATTTTTCCTTTTGAAATAATAAAACAGAAGATAATCGCTGTAGACTTTATCATATGCTAGGAACTTTTATGCAGTATTTCATTTAATACACACAGAAGTGATATGAGATTGAAGCTATAGCTCCCATTTAAGAGATGGGAAAACTGAGGCCTGAGGACTTAGGTAAATGGAATTAAGAATATCTGACCCAAGGGTGTTTTTTACATAGGAATCAAAACAATGTAAGTGAAAGTGTGTGTGTGTTCGTGTGTGTGTGTGTATGTGTATGTGAGTGTAGCACATAATTAAAACTGAAATATATTGTTAAGTAAGTGCTCACTTAAATTCTCTGCCAGGAAAGCAAAAGTTTCCTCATCTCTTCAGATGTTCGTCTGTTTTGTCTTTATTTGTCTCAAATCTTTATTCACTTTGTTAAAGATGTTTCATAGAAGTATCAATATTTATCTGCCTTTCAAGGCTGCTCCTAACCCACTTACCCATTCACCCAAGAGAAGAGTCCTTGGGTGAAATGTTATACACTTAAGATACATATCCCAAGAACCATGACACACAGGATGTTGGGTTGTATAACATATGCTTCTTCCAAATGTAGCCTTGGAAAATAATTTTTTTTTTTGAGATGGAGGTTCTCCCTGCTGCCTAAGCTGGAGCACAGTGGCGCGATCTCAGCTCACTGCAACCTCTGCCTCCTGGGTTCAAGCAATTCTCCTGCCTCAGCCTCTTAAGTAGCTGGGATTACAGGCATGTGTCACCACGCCTGGCTAATTTTTGTATTTTTGGTAGAGACAGGGTTTCGCCATGTTGGCCAGGCTGGTCTCCAACCCTTGAGCTCAGGTGATCCACCCTCCTCAGTCTTTCAAAGTGCTAGAATTATAGGAGTGAGCCACTGTGCCTGGTCAGAAAATAATTTTTTAAAAATTGTTTAAAAACTTTGTTTTACTAATTCTTAGTAAGAGAAGTAATATAATGTAATGTAAATATACACAGTATTTTAAAGTTTACAAACCACTTCTATGTATCTACTTGAGTCTAATGACTTAGACAAGAAGGCGTTATTTTCTTTCTTGAGTTGACAAAACTATAGCACAGAGATAAAGTGACTTGGCAAAGTCCTTATCCAGCTAGAAATGTGCAATTCCAGACTTGAAATGGGGTCCTCTGAACTTAAATCATAGTTAATCCCTTACCTTTTTCTATGCCTCAACAGTAGTACTCATTCATCCATTTATTCATGCTTTCAGAGAATATTTGTTGGGCACATAGTATGTATTAAGGTCATAGTAAGACTTGAGAGTTAGGCGCATGAAAAACCTAGCCTTTACTCTCTTGGAACTTGCAGTCTAGCTCATGATTTCTACATTTAAACCCAACTAGATTATATCACAATATATGTTCCAGAAGTGTCCCAGATTTGGAAGAGTGGAGGAAAGAGGATTCATGCGTCTGTGTAGAAAGAAAGACATCTTTAGGACCGAGTCAGATTCTAAAGGATTTGTGGTTTGTCAGGTATTAAGGATAAGGAAGCTATTCTTAGCAGACCTAATAGCACATGAAAAGTCATGACGAAAATGTCTGATGGGGTATCTGTAGCAGGATGGGCTAGAAAGTTGGCTAAATAAAAGGGACTGAGATGAATAATATGACATGAGTTTGTAGACATAGTCAAGCCAGATTACAGGGGCTTGAAATCCTAGCATAAGTACATGAGTTCTATATCACATAGTATGGATGTGCTCACATGGGTAAGTGTGTGTGTGTGTGTTTCTGTGTGTGTTGGAGGGAGGAAAGGGTGTAACAGTTTTTGAACACTCCTATCCATTATCTTTAAATAAAGAACCTCATTTACTCTTCATGCCAAGCCTTTTCAGATGGCATTATTATTCCCAGTTGCAGTTGGGAGAATTGAAGCTTAGAGAGTGAAAAAAAAAAAATTGTCCATGGTTACCCTGCTTACAAATTTCAGAACTGGTGTTAAACCCAAGGTATATCTGAACCCATTGCCCATACTCTTTATACTGCACTACTAAAGATTTTTTTAAAAAGTAGAAGACCAATATAATTAGACATATGTTATATAAAGATAATTTGCAACATTTTAAGAGAAATGTGTAAAGATGATTGTCCAAGTGAGAAGGGACAGATGCCTGAAAATAGAGATAGTAGGTGGATTTGAGAAATACAAAGAAGAGTTTGGGGAATGATCATAAAGAGCTATGTAGGATAACAACTGAGAATAAATGACTTTTTTTTTTAGCTTGAATGGTTGTTATAATGTGTTGTCATCTATAACTGGAGAAGATTCAATTATTACTAGAGGACATTCATGGGGGAAAAAAGAGATTTGGACCAAAAAAGATGTTATTAGTTTTTAATATATCGAGGATGTACTCCATGAGTGACATTTGTTACCAATTACTAGAAACAGAAGTGAGGACAGATGCCAGGATCAGTAATAGGCATTAAAGTGGAGATAATCATTGAAGTGATAGGCATGGGTGAGCTCCTTTAAGGAGAACAGGAGAAGGAGAGACAAAAGATCTAGAATTGGGGGAAAACCTGATTTTAAGATGTAACATAAGATTTGTATATTTTAAATCATGGTAGATTTTTATAGAAGAAATCTTGATCAATATTTTAAAAAGAAAGGAAAAAATATAAAACATATTGCTAGAATGAACACTAAATAACATGTCTGGAATAAGATCACAAATATCAATAATTATAAGAAAATGTAAAAGTGTTTTATTTGTTCATTAAAAAAAACAAGATTGTCATAAAGACCAAAAGGAATATGTGAGCTCTATGCTGTTTACACAGAGGTGCAGCTGACAAAAAAAAGAAACAAAAATGTTAAAATAAAGAAAGAAACAGATATGGAGTAGGCAATTGTAAATGAAGGAAAGCAGAGCTAGCAGATTCAATATCAGTCAAAGCAGAATTTAGGGCAAAAACTGCTGAGTGGGAGAAATAAGAATTTATCATTCTAAATAAAAGAACAATTCACAAAACTTACATGACCAAAAAAAACTAGTGTGTAGAAAATATACTATTAAGCATAAACCAAGTTAAATATGTTAGATATTGTGAGAAAACTATCCCTAACCATGTTTTCCCTCTACTCTCACACCACAACAATTATTAACACAGAAGACTTCTGCGTCCACATGTGTGGAGGTTTTTTTCCCAACACACCAAGCAGCTGTCACCAGTCGGGTGTTCTCTAATTCAGTCTCGATACTATCTAACCAGAGACAGTGTCAGATGTGACGGGTTGACAAGTTGAAGGCTCACTTCCCTAGGACTCCCCTCCCCCCACACCACTGACACCAGTCACACAAGTCTGGGCCTCTGGAACTTCTGACAGACTGGCTTCAGGTTGGGGTTCCCATGACCCCACTCTTTCGGTTCGATTAATTTGCTGGAGTGGCTCACAGAACTCAGGGAAACACCTACTTATATTTATAAGTTTATTATAAAGGATATTGCCAAGGAAACAGTTGAAGAGAAGTATAAAGCGAGGTATTATGAAAGGGCTATGGAGTTTCCATGGCCTCCCTGGGATCACCACCCAACAGGAATGTGTTCAGCTATCCTGAAGTTCAATGAACCCTGTCCTCCTGGGTATTTATGGAAGCTTCATGATGTCAGCATTTCTTCCTCCAGGTATAGGATGAGACCCTCTCATGGGAGAGTCTTAAGGCCCAAATTCAGAAAGCCAGCGAAATATTAGAGTCCTGCCTGGGGGCAGGGGAAAGGAGAGCAAGAGAAGGTCAGAGGCCTGCCCCTGAAGCCCCACACACCCAACATTATAACAAAAGGCTATAATAAGGGCTATAGGAGTTATCAGCCGGGAGCCATGGATGAAAACCAATCTGTATCATAACACCGCAGACGGAAGGAGAAGTAAGGAGAATCTGACAGAACCGTAATCATACTGAAAGACTTTAAAATTTTATCTCTGAATTTTCTAGACCAAGGTGGCAAGAAATATATGATACTAATAATAGATAATTAAATAATATAATTAATAAATTTGATGAGTGTTTTTATGTGTAAAATTTAACAAACAGAAATTCACATTAGGTAAAAATTCATTTTGGAATGTGGTCCTTTGACCATAAGGAATTAAAACTATGAATCACAAAAATGCTAACCACTTAATAATAAAAAATCTAGTAAGTTAGGATCTAAATTAGCACTTTAATTTACTCTTGACTTAGAAATAGACACTGAAAATGCAGACTAGTTAAATTAGGCACTGTATTAAATCTATATCTCAAAAACTTCACAATGCAACTAAAGCAACATTCAAAGGAAAATTTATAAAATGCATTTGTTTCAAATAAGGTTGGCAATAATCAGTAAACTGCAGAAGAAAATAAGTTTCTCAAAACCATATGAATTTGATACTAATATTGCCTTCATCTTATAAATGAATTAATTGCGGCTCAGAACCTATAAAACCAATAGAAAATGACCAAAGAGTTTGGAGTTAGATTTTAAATGGAGTCCTGATTGCACTGCTTACTACCGAGGTGAATCTGAGAAAATTGCTTATCCTGTATGAATCTCACTTTGTTCAAGAAAGTAAAGAATTTTGTCGTGATTAAACAATATTATCTGTGCAAACTTCTTAGAACTGAGCCTCTCATATGGGAAGCCCTAAAAAAATTCTATTTACAAGGTAAAGCACAATTTACAATCTCAACATACAGTAGGCAGACAAACTTGCACTTGAACTCCTATTAATCATTACACTATTCTTTTGACGTACCATAAATATATTGGCAAAGAAGTTTATGAATCACTACTATAAAACTATATTAAATCAAGAGCAAGGCCATGTTACTGGATAAAAAGTATAGATTTTGATTCTCCCCAAATTAACCTATAAATTTAACACCTTCCCAATCAAAATCTCAGTACTTTGAGGAGGAAAGGGACTTAATATTTAGCAGTTTTTCATAAAAAATAAATGTGTGGCCGGGTGCGGTAGCTCACCTGTAATCCCAGCATTTTGGGAGGCCGAGGGGGGTGGATCACAAGGTCAGGGGATCGAGACCATCCTGGCCAACATGGTAAAACCACATCTCTACTAAAAAATACAAAAATTAGCCAGGCGTGGTGGCACGTGCCTGTAGTCCCAGCTACTTGGGAGAGTGAGGCAGGAGAATCGCTTGAACCCAGGAGGCGGAGGCTGCAGTGAGCCAAGATCACACCACTGTACTCCAGCCTAGGCAACAGAGCGAAACTGTCTCAAAAAAATAAATAAATAAATAAATAAATAATAAATAAATAAATAATAAATTTGTAAATATAAATGGAGGGAGAGAGAGACTCCTCTTTTAAGGAAACAGTAATTACAGCAATGTGAGTCTGGCACAGAAATAGGCACTCAGGCAAATGAGAAAATAAAATTATAGAAACAGACCTCAGTATAAATGGAAATGTAACATATTTTAAGAGTTTTATTCTAAATCAGTGAGGAAAGACCAATAAGTGCTATTGGAAACTTGTTTAATTCTTACCTCATACCATATTTCAAAATAAAATTTTATTAAAATTTAAATACTGACAAAAGAAATAATGAAAGCGCTAGGGTAGTAGATGGTGAAATATATCCTATAAGTACCAAATTGACAGGAATTATTCTACCTCAAAACAAACTTCTACTTCACCAAAACAAAATAAACAATTATAACAATACAAATCTCACGCTATAAACAATCAAAATATAGACAGCAAACTGGTAAATTATAGTAAGCATGAATGTCACAAAATAGGTTAAAATCCTTAATATTTAAAGATCTCCTAGGGCATCAAAAAGCTAAATGCCTTTTTCCTGGCTCAATTTCAGCAGTAGACAAATGGCTTATAGAGAATATTATTAAAAGGAAACACTTAAATATCCGATAAATTTAGAAAAAATATGTTTGGCTTCAATAGTAAATATACATATATATTATATAATTTATTTTACTTTTAAGTTCCAGGATACATGTGCAGAACATGCAGGTTTGTTACATAGGTATACGTGTGCCATGGTGGTTTCCTGTACCTATTGACCCGTCCTCTAAGTTCCCTCCCCTCGCCCCCCACCCCGCAACAAGCCCTGGTGTGTGTTGTTCCCCTCCTTGTGTCCATGTGTTCTCATTGTTCAACTCCCACTTATGAGCAAGAACACGCAGTGTCTGGTTTTCTGTTCCTCTGTTAGTTTGCTGAGCATGATGGCTTCCAGCTTCATCCATGTCCCTGCAAAGGACATGATCTCATTCCTTTTTATGGCTGCATAGTATCCCATGGTGTATATGTACCACACTTTCTTTATTCAATCTATCATTGATCGGCATTTGGGTTGGTTCCATGACTTTGCTATTGTACAGAGTGCTGCAATAAACATATATGTGAATGTGCCTTTATAGTAGAATGATTTATATTCCTCTGGGTATATGCTCAGTAATGGGATTGCTGGGTCAATGTATTTCTGGTTCTAGATCCTTGAGGAATCACCACACTCTCTTCCACAATCGTTGAACTAATTTACATTTCCCCTAACAATGTAAAAGCGTTCCTATTTCTCCACAGCCTTGCCAGCATCTATTGTTTCTTGACTTTTTAATAATCACCATTCTGACTGGCATGAGATGGTATCTCATTGTGGTTTTGATTTGGATTTCTCTGTGAACAATGATGTTGACCTTTTTTTCATGTTTGTTGGCCATGTAAATGTCTTCTTTTGAGAAGTGTCTGTTCATATCCTTTGGTCACTTTTTGATGAGGTTGTTTTCTTCTTGTAAATTTGTTTACATTCCTTGTAAATTCTGGATATTAGACATTTGTTAGATGGGTAGATTGCGAAAATTTTCTCCCATTCTGTAACCATATATTTTAATCAAATCAGTAATGAAATATAAATTTCAGGGTTTCAATAATTAAAAAGAATAACAATCACTATATTACATGAAGTGGGAAAACTAGTTGCCCAATACACTTTTCTGAGACTAAATAACTTACCAACAGTTCTATGGGCTGTTTATGTAATTATTTATCAAAAATTTAAATTTACATCACTCTTAACTTTAAAAATTCTATGAATAGACATTTTCCTAGGGAAGTCTATCCATTAGGATGCTTTTGAAGGCAAATAACAGCATACTTAACTTTATATTAGCTTAAACTATAAAATGAGTTTAATAGGTCTATCTTAGACAAAGGTATCTTGCTTCAAGTTAGGTGTGAATTAACAGCTCAAGAGATAAAATGGCAACAACATTTCTTCCTCTGATTATATCTGCTTCATCTGCATGCAGTTTTGCACTGGGCAATAGATCTTATGTTTCAATACTGATTGGTACGAATTCCAAAAGGAACATGATTCTAGGTTCAAATCCAGCAAAGAATAAAAATTCTGCTTGCCTTATAACTAAACTAAAAGTTGTGAAATTGAGACTTTGGGTTATCTGAATCAAATCATGTATGATACATACGTACATTATATATATATATGTATGTATGTAATGATACATACAATACAATACAAAGATTAAATTATATATGTATCAGTTTATCTTTTGTTCTTATTTCAACTGTAATTTTTTTCAAGTGATGGGAGAGAATTGTTAAAATTATATCTGAGTTGGACAAAGAGTATTCCCACTAACATTTTTCTCCCTCCTCCTCCTCCTCTTCCTTTCCTAATTACAGACATATCTCTTTTTTATTGTGCTTCATTTTATTGCACTTCACAGATACTGTGCTTTTTACAAATCAAAGGTTTGTGGCAACCCTGTGTCCAGCAAGTCTATTGGCACCATTTTCCCAATAGCATGTGCTCACTTTGTGTCTCTGTGCCACGTTTTGGTCATCCTTACAATATTTTAAGCTTTTTCATTTCATATTTAGGAAAAATATGTTAGGCTTCAATAGCAAATATGTATTATATTTACTATTATGGTATAAATATATTATGTTGTGGTTATCTTGTGGTGACCTGTGATCAGTGATCTTTGATGCTACTATTGTAATTATTTTGGGGTATCATGAAGCATGCTCATATAAGACAGTGAACTTAATAAATGTGTGTTCTGACTGTTCTACCAAGTAGCCAATACAATCTCCCATCTCCCTCCCTCTCCTCTGGCATCTCTATCCCCTGAGACACAACATTTAAATTAGACGAGTTAATAACTTTACAATGGCCTGAAAGTGTTCAAGTTAAAGGAAGAGTCACACATCTCTCACTTTCAATCAAAGGCTAGCGTGATTAAGCTTAGTGAGAAAGGCATGTCAAAAACCCAGACAGGCCAAAAGCTAGAGCTCTTGCACTAAACAATTAGTCAAGTTATAAATAAAGAGGAAAAGTTCTTGAAGGAAATTGAAAGTGTTACCCTAGTGAACAACATGAATGAAAAGAATGTGAAACAGCCTTACTGCTGATATGGAAAAAGTTTTAGTGATCTGGATAGAAGATCAAACCAGGCACAACATTCCCTTAGGCCAAAGCCTAATCAGAACAAGGCCCTAACTGTTCAATTCTGTGAAGTCAGAGAGACGTGAGGAAGCCGCAGAAAAAAAGTTGGAAGCTAGAGGAGGTTGGCTCATGAGGTTCAAAGAAAAAAGCCATCTTCATCACATAAGAGTACAAGGTGAAGCAGCAAGGGCTAATGTGGAAGCTGCAAGTTATTCAGAAGATCTAGCTTAGATAATTGATGAAGGTGGCTACACTAAACAACCAATTTTCAACATAGACAAAATAGCCTTCTATCGAAAGAAGATGTTATCTGGGACCTTCATAGCTAGAGAGGAGAAGTCAATACCTGGCTTCAAAGCTTCAAAGGAGATGATGACTGCATTAGGGATTAATGCAGCTGCTAATAAAGTTGAAGCCAATGTTCACTTACCATTCAGAAAATCCTAGGGCCTTTAAGAATTATGCTAAACCTACTCTGCCTGTGCTCTATAAATGAAACAAGAAAGCTGCAATGAAGACGTGGTTTATCAAAGATTTTAAGCCCACTGTTGAGTTCTACTGCTTAGAAAAAATATTCTTTTCAAAATATTACTACTCATTGAAAAGGCATTTAGTCACCCAAGAGCTCTGATGAAAATGTACAAGGAGATGATTGTTGTTAACATGCCTGCTAACATATTTATTTTGCAGCCCATGGATCAAGGATTAATTTTGACTTACAAGTCACTCTTTTTTTTTTTATAAGGCTACAGTTGTTGTAGATAGTAATTCCTCTAATAAATCAGGGCAAAGCCAATTGAAAACCTCCTGGAAAGAAGGCACCATTCTAGATGCCTTTAAGAACATTTGTGACTTATGGGCAGAGGTCAAAATATTAATATTAACTGCAGTTTGCAAGAAGTTAATTCCAACCCTCATGGATGACTTTGAGGGGTACAAGACCTCAGTGGGGAAAGTCATTGTATTTGTGGTGGAAACCTCAAGAGAACTAGGATTAAAAGTGGAGCCTAAAGATGTGACTGAATTGCTGCAATCTCATGATAAAATTTGACCAGATGAGAAGTTGCTTCTTGTGGATGAACAATGAAAATGTTTCTTGAGATGGAATTTATTCCTGGTGAAGATGCTGTGTATATTGTTTAAATGACAACCAAGGATTTAGAATATTACATAAACTTTATTTGATAAAGAAGCAGCATAGTTTGAGGAGATTGATTCCAATTTTGAAAGAAGTTCTATGGATAAAATGCAATCACACAGCTTCACGTGTTACAGAGACATCTTTGAGAACTTCATTGTTGCCTTATTTTCAGAAATTGCTACAGCCACTCAACCCTGAGCTTCCACTACCCTGATCAGTCAGCAGCCATCAACCTCGAGGCAAGACCCTCCACCAGCGAAAAGATTACAATTTGCTGAAGGCTCAGATGTTTGTTAGCATTTTTTAGCAATAAAGTATTTTTAATTATGATACGCACATTGTTTTGCAAACATGTGCTTGCGCACTTAATAGACGTAGGTAGTGTAAACATAACTTTTATATGCACTGAGAAACCAAAATTTCGTGTGATTTTCTTTACAGTGGTGGTCCGGAACCAAACTCTTTATCTCCAAGGTGTGCCTGTATTGGTTTTCAGCACTTTGACTATAATGTGTGTAGGTGTGGTTTTCTTTGCATCTATCCTACCTGAAGAGTGTTGGATCTCTTATATCTTGAGTTTGAAATTTTTAATTAAATTTAGAAATTTTTCAGCCATTGTTTTTCTGGATATATTTTTCTGACCCATTACGTTGCCCTTTTTCTAGGACTCTAATTGCATATATGCAGAATGGCTTGATTTGGCTTCACAGATCATTCTGGCTCAATTTTTTTTTTAACTTCTGCTGTCTGTGCTTTAGTTGAATATCTCTTGATGTGTCTTCAAGTTCCTTAATCCTTTTCTCTTAAATATTCAATCTGCTTTTAATCCTCTTGAAGGAATTGTTTGCGTTTTTCAGTTCTGGAATTTCCATTTAGTTCTTCTTTTGAGTCTTTATATCTCCACAGAATTCTTCATTTTTTCACTCATTATGTATATCTTTTCTTATAATTTATTTAATACATTTTAATATTTAAAAGTCATTGTTTGCTACTCCTACTATCTATAATTGTTTCTGTGACTTTCCCTATAATGTCTTCCTATCCAAATAGACCAAAAACTTTAGAACACAGAAATTATGATTGGCTGTTTCTCTTCTTTATCCAAGAGTAAATACCTAATATGTATTTGTTGAGTGAAGGAATGAATAAAAGATCAGACCCCTAAGCACCACAAGCTTTACAAGTGCAATGCCATAAAAAGTGCTCATAAAGACACTTGTAACAAATTTTTGAACCAAGCCCCAAATATAAAAATGGTTCCAATGGCATATATATTTTTCACTATTAAAGTTATAGTAATGGAAGTCATTTTACTCAAATGCTTTTTAATTTTTCATAGTTGATATTAACATAAGGATTTTTTTGTCTGGTAGTGCCATAGATGGAGCAGAGTGAAGCAAGATAAAGCCTGTTGATTTTTCAATTCTTGTAGTTTTCTTAAGCTTGGAGGTGAGTAGTCATCATTTTTATGGTTCTCTTTTCAAGACCATCCACAATATTTTCTATGGTAATCCTGTGTGATTCATCTATAGTAGGTTGTTCATGTAAATACCACGTAACTGCAATTGGCTATTCTCTCTCTCTCTCTCTCTCAAAACTTAACTGGTAAAGCAGCATAAAGCAACAAAAATCTTAGTGAGATGCCATTAAGTGTACCTGATCTTGGAAGCTACCTTCTTTAAACACATTTAGAATTTAACCTGACTATAAGTTTCAGAGTCCAAATCAAATCCCATGTGGAAGTCAGCCACTTTGAAAAATTCTTATAAGTTTACCAGTGGACTAGAATAAGGTAGTTAAAAAACAAAAGTGTGCCAAGCAGAGTCAGATGACAAATCTCCAGTATCCAGTATATTTTTAAAAATATGTTACTGTATTTGAACCAAAGGTATAGAGCTGGGAAATTCAAACAATAAAATGACTATGGCAGTTCCTCTGATCTGAAGGGGTTAGGTTCCCAGAGCCCCAGTGGATGCCCAAAACCACAGATAACAGTGAACTCTACAGATGCTATATATTTTTTCCTATATATACATACCTATGATAAAATTTAGTTTATAAATTAGGCATAGTAACTAATAGTTACTATGAGTAGAAACAGTAACTAATAGTTAAATGGAACAATTTTAACAATATATTATAATAAAAGTTATGTGAATGTGGTCTGTCTCTCTCAGAAGATATCCTATTGTGCTGAACCACAGGTAACTGAAGGCACAGAAAGTAAAATAGTGGGTGGGGTAAGTATCCCTTGTATATCCTGGCACACATAGCCCTGGCTACACATAGCAATGACTCAAGGATCAAGTCCCTCACTCCTAACTCCTTTTATTTTATACTCCAGACTGTCTGCCTTTCTAAGAATCTTGAAAAATAAGAGACTGCATTTTGTTTTTGCTTCATTAAAGGCGGGTGTAGTTAATGTTTATAGAATATCAATAATGTAGTTTGTAGCTTTGCATAATTAAAGGCACCCCTTATGTTAATAAAATTACATGAAAAGAGGTGGTACAAAACAAAGCATAAATATGTTGACACATTTGGTCTTATTTCAGGCAAGCTTAATTACAAAGACATGGGTGTCTGCTATACCTATAAAAATATTTTTTGTCACTTAGAGCTATCAAGCCTTATACCCATTTATGATATTAGTGAAAAAGAGCAAACATCATCATAATGGCCCACCAGTGAATACTTGCAGCCATGGCTGTGTAGACTATGAATCTGCAAATAGAAGCACATGCAAATGAACAAAGACTTTCCACACACACGCAAAAGAAGATAATACATTATTCTCTGTGTCTATGTTAAAGTGCCAACCAACAGAAAAAGCTGAGGAGATTCATTTCTCATGTGCATCATTAGTGTCAGATGCAGCAATTGTGATAATGCGAAATCCACAGTTGTTTTAAGTCAGAAAACCCAGATTGAGTTCTAGCTTCTCCTGTTCCTCATTTCATGCCATTGGGCAAGACACTTAACTTCTCTGAGCCCCAGATTTTTAATTTTTGAAGGTTAAATCAATAATTTATAAGTCACACAGTTGGTATGAGGACTATACAAAAGTTACATAGTTATTTATATTTATATTAATAATTTTTAATATCTAGTGTCTGGCACATATTATGCAGGTAACAAATACTTATTCCACTTCCTCCTCTTGTCTGACAGAATTGTGAAGATCAAGTGAGACAGTATATATGAATGAACTTTATATAAAAGAGATAAAATATGGCTATTTTCCTTGTTGTAGCAAAGAATATGAGCACACTAAGTTTCTACATAAGAACAAACAATTGAACTGTGATTCATTTTAAGTTTACAAGATAGTTCAGGGCTGGATTTTAGATAGAGAGCAGCAAAGCTCACAATGTTTTTGGATAAAATTTACCCTGAGCATCCATTCAGAGAGTGAACTAACTCTGAGACAATCACAGGCAATTGGGACAGCTTTTGGGACTATAATATGCATATGAGTCCCAAGCATGCTGTTCCTTACATATGCAGAATAAGCAATTGCCTACATAAGGTTTGAACCAAGTACTATGCAATCCCTGTATTTCCATAAATAGCCAGGTTCCAAAGTGCCTTATATTCCATCAAGGGAGATTCATTTTACCATCATTGGTATAGGGGTTACAGAAGATTACAGAAATTAAAAGCACTTTGTAAGCCATTATTCACTCAACAAACTAGACTGATTATCACCTTCATCACTGTCACCATTGCCATCAATTGGTTCCATTCCCAAAAAATTACTTCTGGTTGAGAAAATAGGTAAAATTCATTCACATGAAAATGTTAGGTAAAGGACAGGAGGGATCAAGATCATTATTTGCCTTGCTTTGGTAAAATACTGGGTAAAAAGGGTGACCTAAAATATGGAAGGAGTCAGAAGAAGAAAAAATATTGGTACCAATTGTAACATTTGTTAATAATCTGCCAAATAATGGGCTAAGCTCATTACATGAATTATCTTATTTAAGGAATTAGTTAAGGGATGATTTAGCACATTTACAAATACAAATACTTTATAAGAGAATTTGGAGATACTAATGCTCTCCGGATATAAAGCTTGGAATTTCATTAGCCATCATAAGCTTATAAAGTAAGCTACCCTGAGAACAATGCTGGCACCCCAAGCAGGGCAGAGTCAAGAGAATCACAGAGATATAGTGCCACTGCCCTGATTAAGGGACATATGAAGCTCACCATATTCTCTTATTCCCCTTTAATGTGCACCTTCGTGAAAAGTAAACTATAAAATGTAAATAAATAGCATAGGGCCTGCCTGGATGCTGTATTTGGCTTGCTCGACCCCTCCAAATGTCATATTGAAATTTTATCCCCAGTATTGGAGGTGGGCCTAACTAGAATTGTTTGAGTTATGGAGGCAAATCCCTCATGAATGTCTTCGTCTTGCTTTATTAGTTACCAAGAAAGCTAGTTGTTAAAAAGAGCCCAGCACCTCCCCACCCTTTTCCCCTCTCTCTTGCGTCCTCTCTCCCTTGCCATGTGATCTCAGTAGACATCAGCTCCTCTTAGCCTTTTGCTGTGAGTATAAGCAGTCTGAAGCCCTCACCCAAAACAGATGCTGGCATCATGCTTCTTGTACAGTCTACAGAACTGTGAGCTAAATAAACCTTTCTACTTTATAAATTACCCAGCTTCAGGTAGTCCTTTATAGCAACACTAAATGGACTGAGACACTGGCCTAATGCCTGTAAGGTTTTGCCTATGTATAACCTTATTATGAGAATATCACCTATTGCTTGTGTATACCCACGTTGTTGAAATCCACCCATTCCAAAGTATGTCCTTCAAAGAGTGGCACAATTTATATCTAGAGAAAAATTAACATAAGAAATAAGTACTTAAGAAAATCATCTTCCTTAAATTCTAATCTATTTAAAGAGTGTGGGATGTGTGTCAACTTGACTGGGCTACAGGTGCACAGACATTTAGTCAAACATTATTCTGATCGTGTCTGTATGGATGTTTTCGATTAGATTAAATTTAAATCAATACATGAGTAAAGAAGATTGCCCTCTCCAGTGTGGGTGAACCTCATCTAATCAATTGAAGACCATAATCAAACAATAAGGCTGAGTAAGAGGGAACTTTTCTTGCCTGAGTGGTTTAAGCTGGGACATTGGTCTTTTCCTGCCTTCAGACTCAAAATGAAACATCTGCTCTTTATGGCTTGAGCTTGTTGGCTTTTTGACTAGAACTTACACCATCAGGTCTCCTGTTTCTTAGGCCTTCAGATTTAGACTGGAACTATACCATCATCTCTCCTGTGTCTCCAGCTTTCCATGTGATCATAGAACTTCTCAGACTCCATAATAATGTGAGCCAATTCTCTATAACAAATTTTATATATATATAAAAATTATATGTATATTATAATATATATCTATTACTATATATAATTTTATATGTAATTATATATTAGCTATATATTTTAAATTCTGTGTACAATGATATATTTATTTATTTATTTATACATATCCTGTTAGTTCTGTTTCTCTGGAGAATTCTAACATAAGGAGAGAATCTTGGTTTTTAGTTATGGTGAAGCAGCTTGATTAGACTAACCCCCCTACTGATAACAACTATAAACTAAGGAAATAATAAAGAAAACAATCATGCAAGTCATTGGAAAATGACCAAAAGCAGAACCTAGAGAGGGTATCGCCCTTATCAAGAAGGAAACACACTAGGAGGAGATCCACAAGCAACACTTATATTTTCCCTCAGGTTGCTATTAGTCTTGTGGCTCATAAAGGGATAGAGCTCAAACAAAAAGAAGAAATTCTATTGATCTGGGAAGTATTTTTCTTTTTTCTTTTCCTTTTTCTTTCTTTCTTTTTTTTTTTTTTTTTTTTTTTTTTAGTTCAGCACCACTAGAACAGTGGGAAACTAGTAAGGGAACACCTCAGGAAGATGCAGCTACAGAAGCAGCAACTGCAAATATGCACACAAATTCCCCTCAAATCCTGAATTGACCCTGAATTGCACATAGATAAGGCAAGGTTTCAGGGACACTAGCGGAAGGATACAGGTGGAAGGTTTAAAGAACTTCCCGAGATTTCAGTAGCTGCCCATTACTGGACAGACAGAGACTGGAGTTGGAGTCTTGTCAAGTTAGAAAAGCTTAGTAAATACCTTGCATTTTCACTTGACACCAAACTCTATATCCAGTGGCAAAAGCAAAACAGAAGTAGACTTATCCAACAAAGGCCCAAACCAAGTATCCACACATAATTAAACTGCTCACTAGAATAAAACAAATCATCCTTCATAAAAGACTTTTTAAAATGAAAAGATAAAAAATGGGCAAAGAGATGGGTACATTTTTGGAAACGGTACAAACTATAAATGAACTACATGGAAATTCTAGACTTGAAAAAGAAGCATGTGAAATAAGAAATTTATTGGATAAGTTTACCAACATATTTAGCACAACAAAAGAAAGGATATATGAGGCTGAATCACAGAAAGATAAAAAGAATTAAGGCAAATGAGCAAACCCTCAATGACTTGTGGTATAAAATCTAAAATACATGTAATCAGAGTCCCAGAAATAGAAGATAAAGAAAAGGGGTAAAAAGTCACTTTTTCAATACATAGATACAGGAAGATCAGAGCACCCCAAGCAAGAAAAATATTTAAAAATACGAAAGAAAACAAAAATAAAAATAAAAACAGGCAATTTGGAACCAATCTTACATAAACCAAAGAAAAGAAAAGAATATCTTAAAATTGGTTGAGGGAGGGGGAACTATTGCTTACTGGGGAACAACAGTAAGAATGACAGCATTAGGAGACAGAAGACAAGAAAACAATTTTTAAAGTGTTATAAGAAAAAAATGTTAGCCTAAGATGATATAAACTGGGAAATTGCCCTTAAGAGATGAAAGCCAAATAAATACATTTGCAGAAAAATCAAAATCTTGAGAATGTGTTGCATATAGATTCGCACTCCAAGAAATGCTACAGGTTCCTCAAGTTGAATGGAAATGATACCAGATAAAACTACAGTTGTCCTTCAGTATCCATGGGAAATTGTCTCCAGGACCCCCCGGGATACCACAGTTCACAGATGCTTAAGTCCTTTATATAACAAGTGTATTATTGCATATAACCTACACATTTTCTCTTGTATACCTCAAATCATCTCTAAATTACTAATAATACGTAATACAATGTAAATGCTGTCTAAATAGTTGTTATACTGTATTGATTAAGGGATAATGACAAGAAAAAAAGTCTATACAGTTCAGTACAGACCCAACAATTTTTTTCAAATATTTTCCATCTGCATGTATATGAATCCACAGATGCAGAATTCACAGATGAGAAGGGCCAACTGTACAGATCTCTGAGAAGAAATTTAATAATGAATATGTGGGTAGTAATAAATATTTTTTTCTTAAATTCTTTGGAAGTTAACTCACAGTTTAAATAAAAACAGTATTTTTTTTTTTGTGAGGCTTATAATAGATCCAAAGTAAAATTCATTATAACTATAGCATAATAGACAGGAGGTGTGTAAATACAATAAATTACAATGTTGCAAGGTTCTTACTTTTTCCACATATTGCAAGGTTCTTACTTTTTCCACAAGGTAGTAAAATATTAATCCATAGAAGTCTGTTGTGTGTGTGCATTGTAATATCTAGAGTAATCTATTGACAAAATAATGTAATGAAGGGACTCTAAAAATCAAATAGGACAATAAAATGAATCCTAAACAATACCCTGCTCAAAATAAGTCAGTAAAAGGAAGAACAAAGATCAGAGAGTGCACATACATAAAACTTAGCAAGATAGTGAGTGATAAGCTCAATCACATCAATAAGTGTATTAAATGTAATGAATAAAACACTCTAATTAAATTTGTCAATAAATCAATGTAAAAATAATTTAGTTTGCCCAGATCAAGATAATAGATTAAATACAGACATTTAATTTCTGCTCATTTCCTGCCTTATATAAGCCTACTAAAATTAGAGTAAAAGTGTTTTATTCTTCTTTTTGCCCCAAATGGATTTTGGGGTGTTAATCCCTAAATCAAAGAGAATATGAAAGGACACAACAGCATTAAAGATATATATATTTCAGAAAGAAAGAAAGAAAGAAGAAAGAAGAAGAAATCATCAATGGCATAAGTCAAGAAGATGTCACAGAACTGAAGGACATGGACATGAGCTCCCAGATGTAAACAGCTCACCAAGCAACTAGTACAATGGTTGTGAATTAACCCACATCATTGTGAAATTTCAGAGTGCTGAAGGTAAATAGAAGGTGCTACTGGCTTGCAGAGAGGCAAAACAAAAACAAAAAATGTTTTTTATACAAAGGTATGGAGGCTAGTTGATGGAAGTTTTTTTTAAGCTAGAAGACAGTGAAGCAAGTCTTCAAAATTCTGAGCAAAAATGATTTTTAATCTAGAGTTCCATACTAATGCCTAATAATTTTACTTCTAATGTACCATTTTTAATAAGCTACTGAAAACAGAATCCAATAATTTAAACAACAACAAAAAGTAACCAAGAAGGAGAAAGACAAGAAATCTAAGAAATAGGGAATCCATTACAGGATGGAAGTTAAAGGAATCCACAGGATGACAGTAGAGGAAAATCCAACTCATATTCATTTGCTACGTAGCAGGTCAGAAATCTCCCAAAGAGATTTTTTTTCAAGAAAATAATGGGTAGAATATTTAATAGGATTTAATCTAGTAAGAATAAAATTGTGTACACCAGTTAAGGAAGGTTTGGGTTTGAAATACCAAGAGAACATAAAATACTAAGACAAAAAAAGTAATCCATCAACAAGGGCAAATGACCAGACCAAACATATGCCATGTCTGCTAAAATGGCAACAAGCCACTCTTAACAATGAAGCTAGTTCGTGAGGGAAAATCATGAAAATTATGGAGACAGGAGTGGTAGTCGGTTTTAGTTTACTTGTTGTTCATCACATTCTTGGAGAACACACAGAAATCTAATGGAGCTGGAAGTCAGATTCTGTGTGAGAGACTTTAAAATTACATGATTAGGGAAAAATCATGCAATTTAAAGGATACTGACTCTTACTGGTATAAGAGGCTAGCATCCAACAGCAATACAATATGGAAATGAACCCTATTTTATAAGCAACCTATTTATGTATGGAAATCACCTACCTTTCTAAAATGTTATAGGCACCCTCTGAGGTGGCCCACTAATGATCAGCACTTCCTGATGTTCATATTTTTTGTTTAATCTCCCATTCTTTGAGTATAGGCTGGACTTATTGACTCACTTCTAAGGAATGGAATGCTGTGGAATATCACTTTCTAAATTAGGTTATAAAAAGACTGTGGCTTCCATCTTTGGTTCTCCCTCTCCCTCTGTCTTAACTTGTTCACTCCAGGGGAAACCAGGTTCCATGTCATGGGGCAGCCCTGTAGATCAGCCCACATAGTTGAACTTGGAAACAGATTTTCTAAATCTTACCAAGAGTCACATGTGTGAACTTGTAAGTGACTCTCCCCCAAGTCAAGTTTTGAAATTACTGGACTCCTTGATTACATCCTCATAAGGGAGTGAATCATCACCCTTCAGCTCAACTACTCCTCCTTATGACTCACTGTAACTGTGAAGTAATAAATCTTTTTGCTTTCAGTTGCTATGTCCTGGGGAAATTTGTTTTGCAGCAACAGACAGGTAATACACCTAGTGTGATCAGAAAGCTGGGCTTCAGGCCTTGTAGTTACAGCTTATATGGCAAGGTGAATGGCTGACCCAATTTACCCCCTCAGCTTTCTACCAAAATTGATTGCCTTAAGCACTCAGTTATGACCAGTTTTCATAGAATTTTGTAGAAGGCCACCTTGCAAAGAAGTCTTAGACAAACTAATCTTTGATTCTCAGTTTAAACCTTCTCTGTGATCACAAAAGGGGACTTCATAGATCAGAAAGATCTATAGACATCGGACCTATAGATCAGATTAGAATATACTAACATGTCAGCAACTTGTAGTTGCAATGCTAGTCACAAATATGATTATGATAAACTCTGGAGGATGGATAACAGAATACATAGGGGAAGAAACATTTCAAAAAATACACTTGAAGCTCTCTTCTATGTCAGACTGTGGGAGCTCTGACCTGACTAGAGAAAAGGTCCCAATGTTCTTACTTGGGTGCCTTATACAAACATCCTTCCCGTTACTCTATTCAGGACAATGATTCTCCCACTTTTCCACTTGTTGATAACCTATATAAAACATAATGCTGGTAAGGATGTAACACTTCTTCATTGGCCAATATTGAAAAGCCATTCCATTGTATAAAACTATCCTTGCAAAAGAATCTTAGCTAGCCCACTGTGACTCCAAGTCCCAGACTATCTAAATGGCCATTTGACTTAGCTTGACATAAAAAAATCTATATTATAGTCAGATTAATCACCCCTACATGGGGATAAAATATAACAGAGATTTTGGATTATTTTGACGTTCACTATCAGTGCCCTTTCCCTCAGTAAGATAACTTGTTTGAACCACAGGGGCCAGAAAACAAGCCCTGGAAAACTCGCAGTGGCCAGATAACCAATTTAAGGCAGCATATTAGAGTCTCCTTTGGCAGACAGGGGAGCATCATGTATCTACATAGAAAGAACCACATGGAAGGGGCACATTGTCCCATCCAGAGAGTGCCATTTATAGTCCTAGGGTCCAGTCACTGGCTGCTCTCATAGATGTTACATTTTAGTGGGTAAGACAGACAATAAAGCAAAGAACCATTTCAAAGAGCTGTGAGTGCTATGAAGAAAAAATTGGGTTATGGGTAGAGAGAAACTGAAGAGGGTGTGTGGGAGATATTAATAGGGTTGCCAGGATAGGTCCCTCTAAAGGAATGATATTTGAGCTCAGAGCTACTCATACAAAATCTTGGAGAAAATATTCCAGATGGCAAGCAAGCAAGTTCACAGTCAGGAAGAAGTTTGGTATGTCCCTGAAACAGGAAGCTACTATGACTTGAAAGTAAGTGGGAGAGTGTGTGAAAGAGTTCCAAGGGCAAAGGGCCATGTAGAGCCTTGAATGTTTGGGTAAAATTTTTAATTTTAATTTTGCATATGAGCTGAAACCACTGGGAAATTTTTAGCAGAAAAGCAATAGGATCTGATTCAAGTTTTTAAAAAGATGTCTTTCTGTCTTGGTTGATAACTGATCCCAGGGCATGAAGCAAAAAAGTCCAGGCTGAGGTGGGCAGATCACAAGGTCAGGAGATAGAGACCATCCTGGCTAACACAGTGAAACACTGTCTCTACTAAAAATACAAAAAAATTAGCTGGGCGTGGTGGCAGGCACCTGTAATCCCAGCTACTGGGGAGGCTGAGGCAGGAGAATGGCGTGAACCCAGGAGGTAGAGCTTGCAGTGAGCTGAGATTGCACCACTGCACTCCAGCCTGGGCAACACAGCAAGACTCCATCTCAAAAAAAAAAGTCCAATGAGTAGACCATTGTGGTAGTTCAAACCAGAGACGATGGTGGCTTGGAATAAATAAGAACAGTGGCATGACAATCTGTAGACTGGGTTCCCAAACATTTTGGGGCAAAACTTTAATAACTTGCTGATAGACTGGAAATGAGGAGGTTGAAAATAAGGCCCCAATCCTTTCTAGCTTGTAGAGTTTCTGCTGAGAAATCTGCGTTAATCTGATAGGTTTTCCTTCATAGGTTACCTGGTGCTTCCGTCTCACAGCTCTTAAGATTCTTTCCTTTGTCTTAACTTTAGATAACCTGATGACAATGTACTTAGCTGAAGATCTTTTTGTGATGAATTTCCCAGATGTTCTTTGTGCTTCTCATATTTGCATGTCTAGTTCTCTAGCAAGGCTGGGGAAGTTTTTCTTGATTATTCCCCCAAATATGTTTTTACCAAACAAAGGAACGCAGTTCCTCAACAGCAATGGAACAAAGCTGGACGGAGAATGACTTTGATGAGTTGAGAGAAGAAGGCTTCAGACGATCAAACTACTCCAAGCTACAGGAGGAAATTCAAACCAAAGGCAAAGAAGTTGAAAACTTTGAAAAAACTTTAGACAAATGTATAACTAGAATAACCAATACAGACAAGTGCTTAAAGGAGATGATGGAGCTGAAAGCCAAGGCTCAAGAACTATGTGAAGAATGCAGAAGCCTCAGGAGCCGATGTGACCAACTGGAAGAAAGGGTATCAGTGATGGAAGATGAAATGAATGAAATGAAGTGAGAAGGGAAGTTTAGAGAAAAAAGAATAAAAAGAAATGAACAAAGCCTCCAAGAAGTGTGGGACTATATGAAAAGACCAAATCTACGACTGATTGGTGTACCTGAAAGTGACGGGGAGAATGGAACCACGTTGGAAAATACTCTGCAGGATATTATCCAGGAGAACTTCCCCAATCTAGCAAGGCAGGCCAACATTCAGATTCAGGAAATACAGAGAACACCACAAAGATACTCCTCGAGAAGAGCAACTCCAAGACATATAATTGTCAGATTCACCAAAGTTGAAATGAAGGAAAAAATGTTAAGGGCAACCAGAGAGAAAGGTCGGGTTACCCACAAAGGGAAGCCCATCAGACTAACAGTGGATCTCTCAGCAGAAACTCTACCAGCCAAGAATTTTGTATCGAGTGAAACTAAGCATCATATATGAAGGAAAGATAGTAATTTTAAGACAAACAATGCTGAGAGAATTTGCCACTGCCAAACTACCACTACAAGAACTTTAAAAGGAGCTCTAAATCTTGAAACAAATCCTGGAAACACATCAAATAAGAACCCCTTTAAAGCATAAATCACACGGGACCTATAAAGCCAAAATACAAGTTAAAAAGCAAAACCATCTTTGTAGTTTTACACACAACAGAGTGAACAGGCAACCTATAAAATGGGAGAAAATTTTCGCAACCTGCTCATCTGACAAAGGGCTAATATCCAGAATCTACAATGAACTCAAACAAATTTTCAAGAAAAAACAAACAACCCCATCAAAAAGTGGGCAAAGGATATGAACAGACACTTCTCAAAAGAAGACATTTATGCAGCCAAAAGACACATGAAAAAATGCTCATCATCACTGGCCATCAGAGAAATGCAAATCAAAACCACAATGAGATACCATCTCACACCAGTTAGAATGGCAATCATTAAAAAGTCAGGAAACAACAGGTGCTGGAGAGGATGTGGAGAAATAGGAACACTTTTACACTGTTGGTGGGACTGTAAACTAGTTCAACCATTGTGGAAGTCAGTGTGGCGATTCCTCAGGGATCTAGAACTAGAAATTCCATTTGACCCAGCCATCCCATTACTGGGTATATACCCAAAGGACTATAAATCATGCTGCTATAAAGACACATGCACACGTATGTTTATTGCAGCACTATTCACAATAGCAAAGACTTGGAACCAACCCAAATGTCCAACAATGATAGACTGGATTAAGAAAATGTGGCACATATACACCATGGAATACTATGCAGCCATAAAAAATGATGAATTCATGTCCTTTTTAGGGACATGGATGAAATAGGAAATCATCATTCTCAGTAAACTATCGCAAGGACAAAAAACCAAACACTGCATGTTCTCACTCATAGATGGGAATTGAACAATGAGAACACATGGACACAGGAAGGGGAACATCACATTCTGGGGACTGATGTGGGGTGGGGGGAGGGGGGAGGGATAGCATTAGGAGATATACCTAATGCTAAATGGCAAGTTAATGGGTGCAGCACACCAGCATGGCACATGTATACATATGTAACTAACCTGCACATTGTGCACATGTACCCTAAAATTTAAAGTATAATAATAATAATAAAAAAAAGCAAAACCAAAACCAAAAAAAAATTTTTTTTAAAAAGTACACAGGCAACAAAGAGCATGATGAATGCAACGGTACCTCACATTTCAATACTATCATTGAATGTAAATGGCCTAAATGATCCACTTGAAAGATCCAGAACCGCATAATGGATAAGAACTCACCAACCGACTATCTGCTACCTTCAGGAGACTGACCTAACATATAAGGACTCACATAAACTTAAAGTAAAGGGGTGGGAAAAAGGCATTTCATGCAAATGGACACCAAAAGTGACCAGGGGTGGCTATTCTTGTATCAGACAAAACAAACTTTAAAGCAACAAATCCCAGCACTTTGGGAGGCCAAGGTGGGCGGATCACAAAGTCAGGAGATTGAGACCATCCTGGCTAACACAGTGAAACACCGTCTCTACTAAAAATACAAAAAAAAATTAGCCGGGCATGGTGACAGGAGCCTGTAGTCCCAGCTACTGGGGAGGCTGAGGCAGGAGAATGGCGTGAACCTGGGAGGTGAAGCTTGCAGTGAGGTGAGATCACACCACTGCACTCCAGCCTGGGCAACAGAGCAAGACTCCGTCAAAAAAAAAAAAAAAAAAAGCAACAGCAGTTAAAAGAGACAAAGGATGACATTATATAATGCTAAAAGTCCTTATCCAACAGGAAAATATCACAATCCTAAGCATATATGGACCTAACACTGGAGCTCCCAAATTTGTAAAACAGTTACCAATAGACCTAAGAAATGAGATAGACAGCAACACAATAATTGTGGGGGACTTCAGTATTCCATGAGAGCACTAGACAGGTCATTAAGACAGAAAGTCAACAAAGAAACAATGGATTTAAACTATACCTTGGAACAAATGGACTTAACAGATATATACAGAACATTTCATCCAACAACCGCAGAATACACATTCTGTTCAACAGCACATGGAACTTTCTCCAAGATAGACCATATGATAAGCCATAAAACGAGCCTCAATAAATTTAAGAAAATTAGAATTATATCAAGCACTCTCTCAGACCACAGTTGAACAAAACTGGAAATCAACTCCAAAAGGAACCTTCAAAACCATGTAAATACATGGAAATTAAATAACCTGCTCTTCAATGAGTATTGGGCCAAAAACAAAATCAAGATGGAAATTAAAAATTATTTGAACTGAATGACAATAATGACGCAACCTATGAAAGCCTCTGGGATACAGCTAAGGTGGTGCTAAGAGGAAAGTTCATAGCCCTAAATGCCTATATCCAGAAGTCTGAAAGAATACAAACAGACAATCTAAGGCCACACCTCAAATAACTCGAGAAACAAGAACAAAACAAATTCAAACCCAGCAGAAAAAAGGAAATAACCAAGATCAGAGCAGAGCTAAATGAAATTAAAAAAAAAATACAAAAGACAAATGAAAAAAAATCTGGTTATTTGAAAAGATAAATAAAATTGATAGACCATTAGCAAGATTAACGAAGAAAAGAAGAGAGAAAATCCAAATAACTGCACTAAGAAACAAAACAGGAGACATTACATCTGACACCACTGAAATACAAAAGATCATTCAAGGCTACTATGAACACCTTTAAGCCCATAAACTAGAAAATCTAAAAGAGATAGATAAATTCCTGGAAAAATACAACCCTCCTTGCTTAAATCAGAAAGAATTAGATACCCTGAACAGACCAATAAAAAGTAGTGAGATTGAAATTGTAATTTAAAAACTACCAAAAAAAAAAGTCCAGGACCAGATGGATTCACAGCAGAATTCTACCAGACATTCAAAGAAGAATTAGTACCAATCATTTTGACACTATTCCACAAGAGAGAGAAAGAAGGAACCCTCCCTAATTCATTCTATGAAGCCAGCATCACCCTAATACTAAAACCAGGAAAGGACACAATCAAAAAAGAAAACTACAGACAGATATCCTTGATGAACATAGATGCTAAAATCCTTAACAAAATACTAGCCAACCAAATCCAACAACATATCAAGAAGATAATTCACCATGATCAAGTGGGTTTCATACCAGGGATGCAGAGATGGTTTAACATACACAAGTCAATACATGTGATACACCACATAAACATAATTTTTTTAAAAAATCACATGATCATCTCAATAGATGCAGAAAAAACATTCAACAAAATCCAGCATTCTTTATGATTAAAACCCTCAGCAAAATCGACATACAAGGGACATACCTTAATGTAATAAAAGCCATCTATTACAAGTCCACAGCCAACGTAATACTGAATGGGGGAAACCTGAAAGCATTCCCTCTAAGAATGGAAACAAGACAAGGATGCTCACTCTTACCACTCCTCTTCAAAATAGTACTGGAAGTCCTAGCCAGAGCAATTACACAAGAGAAAGAAATAAAGGACATCCAAATCGGTAAAGAGGAAGTCAAACTGTCACTATTGGTGACGATATGATCGTTTACCTTGAAAACCCTAAGAACTCCTCCAGAAAGCTCCTAGAACTGATAAAAGAATTCAGCAATGTTTCTGGATACAAGATTAATGTACACAAATCAGTAGCTCTTGTATACCCCAACAGTGACCAAGCATAGAATAAAATCAAGAACTCAACTCCTTTTACAATAGCTGCAAAAAAAAAAAAAAAAAAAACTTAGGAATATACCAAACAAAGGAGTTGAAAGACTGCTGCAAGGGAAACTACAAAACACTGCTGAAAGAAATCATAGATGACACAAACAAATGGAAACGCATGCCATGCCCATGAATGGGTAGAATCAATATTGTGAAAATGACTGCTGAAAGAAATCATAGATGACACAAACAAATGGAAACGCATGCCATGCCCATGAATGGGTAGAATCAATATTGTGAAAATGACCATACTGCCAAAAGCAATCTACAAATTCAGTGCAATCCCCATCAAAATACCACCATCATTCTTCACAGAGTTAGAAAAATCAATTTAAAAATTCATATGGAACCAAAAAAAAAAAAAAAAAAGAGCCTGCATAGCCAAAGCAAGACTAAGCAAAAAGAACAAATCTAGAGGCATCACACTGCCTGATTTCAAACTATACTATAAAGCCATAGGCACCAAAACAGTGTGGTACTGGTATAAAAATAGGCACATAGACCAATGTAACAGAATAGAGAACCCAGAAATAAACCCAAATACTTACAGCCATCTGATCTTTGACAAAGCAAACAAAAAATAAAGTGGGGAAAGGACACCCTTTTCAATAAATGGTGCTGGGATAGTTGGCTAGCCAGGTGTGGGAGAACAAAACTGGATCCTCATCTCTCACCTTATACAAATATCAACTCAAGATGGATTGAAGACTTAAACCTAAGACCTGAAACAATAAAAATTCTAGAAGATAACATTGGAAAAACCCTTCTAGACATTGTTTTAGGCAAGGATTTCATGACCAAGAACCCAAAAGCAAATGCAATAAAAACAAAGATAAATAGCTGGGACAAAACTAAAAGAGCTTTTGCATGGCAAAAAGGAACAGTCAGCAGAGTAAGCAGACAACCTACAAAGTGGGAGAAAATCTTCACAATCTATACATCTGACAAAGGACTAATATCCAGAATCTACAATAAAATCAAAAAACAAACAATCCCTTCAAAAATTGGGCTAAGAACATGAATAGACAATTCTCAAAAGAAGACATGCAAATGGCCAACAAACATATGAAAAAATGCTCAACATCACTAATGATCAGGGAAATGCAAATCAAAACCGCAATGTGATACCACCTTACTCCTGCAAGAATGGCCATAATCAAAAAATCAAAAAACAGTATATGTTGGTGTGGATGAGGTGATCAGGTAACACTTCTACACTGCTGGTGGGAATGCAAACTAGAACAGCCACTATGGAAAACAGTGTGGAGATTCCTTAAAGAACTAAAAGTAGAACTACCATTTGATCCAGCAATCCCACTACTGCATATCTACCCAGAGGAAAAGAAGTCGTCATTTGAAAAAGATACTTGCACACGCATGTTTATAGCAGCACAATTTATAATTGCAAAATTGTGGAACCAACCCAAATGCCCATCAATCAATGAACGGATGATGAAACTGTGGTATATATATACATGATGGAATACTACTCAGCTATAAAAAGGAATGAATTAACAGCATTTACAGTGACCTGGATGAGACAGGAGACTATTATTCTAAGTGAAGTAACTCAGGAATGGAAAACCAAACATTGTGTGTTCTCACTGATATGTGGAAGCTAAGCTATAAGGACGCAAAGGCATAAAAATGATATAATGGACTTTGGGGACTTGGGGGGAAGAGTGGGAGGCAGGAAAGTGATAAAAGACAACAAATATGGTGCAGTGTATACAGCTCAGGTGATGGGTGCACCAAAATCTCACAAAGCACCACTAAAGAATTTACTCATGTAACCAAATACCACCTGTACCCCAATAAACTAAAGAATTTACTCATGTAACCAAATACCACCTGTACCCCAATAAACTATGGAAAAATAAAACAATAAAAATTTCTAAAAAATTAAAAATAAAAAAATGAGATTTTTTTTTTAAAAAAGAATCCTTGGACATTTCAGTTAAGGTAAAACAATTCCTGGGGTTTTCACATCTGAGTCATTGAGTTGTCAAAGCAAAAAGAGGCCTCCTCAGTAAACAATATATTAATATTTAGGTAACTCTGTCTTTGAGAACCTAAAGTTTCCAAACTCTTCATGTATGTAAACTTACTGAGTGACACCAAGTCAGTGTAGTTTCCTTTATGTAGGTGACTAGTATTTTCTTCAATATTGTAATTATCAGAAGAGAGAAAAGGAATTGCTGGGTTAAATCTGCGTCTAAATATGGTGGTATGGAGGCATGGCTTTTTAGCATAATGGCTTAGTCTTGTTGATTCATTTTAGAAAAGAGATTGCCATAAAATGTGTGGTAAATTGGAGATTCTCAATAAGGACTACTTTAAATATTTTCTAAATAAGTATTCACATGACTCTTTTCCATTGAAGCTGTTAGTACCTGTTCATTAGTATCTGTATAAATGTTCTAACACAAGCAGCTGTACAACCAATGCTAAATGAAATAAAAATTGACACATTTTATTTCAGAGAAGTCTTGTGTTCTTCTCACCTATTTTTGAAGATTGAAGATTATTCTGTTTTCTTCTTATTATATCAAAAGAGGTATATTTCCTTTCTTTTTTCTTTCTTTCTTTCTTTTTTTTTTTTTTTTTTTTTTGCAGAGAAAACTCCAAGTATTTTTTGCAAGGAAAAGATGATGATACTGTTGATGATGGTGATGGTGATGGTGGTACTGATTAGAGTGCTGACGGTAGTAGTCCTGGTGAGTGTTGGTGATCATAGCTAATCATCGCTGAGATACTACTGTATTTCAAGTGCTGAGATAGGAGCTTAAACTGTGTTCTCACAACACAACAAAATGCAAATTATTTACTTTTTTTGCAGATTAACAAAATGAAGATGAAACACAGTAAATTACTTTTTCAAATTACTTGACTGGTAAGGCTAGGATCCACATCTTGGTCTATCTAACACCAAAGCATTTATTCTTCACACTTTTTCATCCTGTGCATCGATCTATTAGAGTTCTTGTCGTTATGTTAGTCATACTCCTATGTTTAAAAGCAAATGAAGATAATTTCTAAGTCAAATGTGTGTGTATGTGTGTTTACATTTCTAAGGATACTGAGACAATTGCTATATAAAATCCAAAGGAAATATGGCTTCACAAATTGTAGCAGATGTCCCAACTG
Source organism: Pongo pygmaeus (assembly GCF_028885625.2). Taxonomy (NCBI): domain Eukaryota; kingdom Metazoa; phylum Chordata; class Mammalia; order Primates; family Hominidae; genus Pongo; species Pongo pygmaeus. The sequence goes on along the minus strand of NC_072373.2, from coordinate 146,843,629 downwards.
TATTCCTTGAGATCTCACCATTGTAAGGAACTACAGGGCTTCCAACTGCCTGAAGGCACCACGACATCAGATCAGAAAGTGTTAAAATATATTCTGCCCCCCACCCCATGCCCAGTATCTCTCAACCAATGATAGATTTAGTATACAAATCCTTAGCTCCTTTGCCCCTGATCTGAGCTAACTCTTAGGCACTTGTCATATATGACTCCAGAGTTCCCACTTGAAATTTCCATTTACCTTGCCCTACTGGTAACTGGCTTGAAAATATGCTCTTTATTTTGTGCCTTTTCTTTTCTGCCTCAGTTCTCCACTCTCCTAACAATGCTTCCTGGGATCTCCTGACAAGCAAACCAGTACTTTTCAAACCCTAGCATCAGGGTCTACTTCTAAAGGAACTCAAATTAATCTTTCTCATGTATGTCCATGTTTTTATTCTGGCTTGAAAATTTTGGGTTACCTATTGAGACTGTACAGCAAAGTAAATATTTGAGCAGATTGCAGGCAGTATTATATCCACCGTGGTACTCTCCCTTCATTTTTAATGAAATAGAGTTTCAACTTTGTTCACTGCATTCTCAATCGCTAGTTATTAGATCTGAGACAGCTTTGCCTTTAAACTAAATGTTATTTGGATTTTTGGGCCACTAACAGTGCAATGCTTGGAACTTCCTATATTTATCTGGTGCAAAGTCCTTTATGCGTGGTAAACAAGAGTCTAGGGCTCTACGGACTCTCACATTTCATCATAGTTGCTATAGCACTCCTGACCTCAACCTAGAATTGTGAGAGTGCAGGGCTGCTCCCAAAGTGAGGTTGAGTTATTTTGTTTACTTGACACTTTTGACAGAAGAGAAAGGTTTCATTCTAAAGGACTCATTCCTGTAGAAATTTGATTTACAGACATACCCCAGATATATTGTAAGTTCAGGTCCAGACCACCACAATAAAGTGAATATCACAATAAAGTGACTGACACAAAATTTTTGGTTTCCCAATGCATATAAAAGTTATTTTTACACCACACTGTAGTCTATTAGGTATACAATGACATTACATATAAAAAAAAATCTTAATTTAAAAATCCTTTATTATTAAGAAACGCTAACAATCATCTAAGCCTTCAGCCAATTATAATATTTTTGCTGGTGGTGGGTCTTTCTTCAATATTGATGGCTCCTGGGTAATCTAGGTGATAGATGCTAAAGGTTGGGTGGTTGTGGCAATTTCTGAAAATAAGGCAATAGTGAAGCTTGTCACATTAATTGACTCTTCCTTCTTGAAGATTCTCTGTGCATGTGATACTGTTCAATAGCATTTTATCAGCACTAAAACTTCTTTCAAAATTGGAGGCAATTTTCTCAAACCCTGCCACTGCTTTACCAACTGAGTTTATGTAATAGTCTAAATTCTTTGTTGTCACTTCAACAACATACACAGCATTTTCACCAGGAGCAGATTCCATCTCAAGAAACACTTTCATTGCTCATCCATAAGAAGCAACTTGTCATCCAGTCAAGTTTTATCATGAGATTGCAGCAATTCAATCATTTCTTCCAGCTCCACTTCTAATTCTAGTTCTCTTGCTGTTTCCACCACAACTACAGTGATGTCCTCCACTAAGTCATTCATAGAGATTGAAATTAACTTCTTCCAAATTCTGGTTAATGTTGAGATTTTGACCTCTGCCCATGGGTCTTAAATGTTCTTAATGGCATCAAGAATCATAAATTTTTTTCCAGAATGTTTTCAATTGGCTTTGCCCAGGTACATTAGAGGAATCACTAACTATGACAGCTGTACCTTTATAAAGTGTATTTCTTAAAGAATAAGACTTGAAATTCAAAATTACTCCTTGATCCATGGGCTACAGAATACATGTTGTGTTAGCAAGCATGAAAACAACATTCATTTTATTGTACATCTCCATCAGAGCTTGTGGATGATGAGGTGCCTTACCTTTGAGAAATAATATTTTTAAAGGAATTTTTTTTTCTGAGTAGTAGGTCTCAACAGTGGGCTTAAAATATTCAGTAAACCATCATGTAAACAGATGTGCTGTCATCAAGGCTTTGCTGTTCCATTTATAGAGCACAGGAAGAGTAGATTTGGCATAATAATGAGGACCCTAATATTTTTGGGATGGTAAATAAGCATTGGCTTCAACTTTAAGTCACCAGCTGCATTAGCTCCTAACAAGAGAATCAGTCTGTCCTTTGAAGGATTTGAAACCAGGCATTGACTCCTCTCTAACAATAAAAGTGCCAGATGGCATCATCTTCCAATAGAAGGCTGTTTCATCTATATTGAAAATCAGTTGTTTAGTGTAGCCACCTCCATCAATACCTCAGCTAGATCTTCTGGATAACTTGCAGCTTCTATATCTGCACTTGCAGCTTTACCTTGTATTTTTAAGTAATGAAGATGACTTTTTTTCCTGAAAACTCTTCAACCGACCTCTGCTTGTTTCAAACTTTTTCTTCTATAGCTTCCTCACTTCTCTCAGCCTTCATTGAAGATTAAAGGCTTTCTCTAAATTAGACTTTGGCTTGAGGAAATGTTATGGATGGTTTGATCTTCTTTCCAGACCACTAAAGCTTTTTTCCGTATCGGCAGTAAGGTTATTTTCTTACAATTCCTGAATACCCTGGAGTAGCACTTTTAATTTCCTTTTCCTCTGCGTTCATAACTGAGCTAACAGTTTGGCTCAAGAGGCCTATCTTTCAGCCTTTCTGGGCTTTTGACATACCTTTCTCACTAAGCTTAATCATTTATATCTTTTGATTAAAAGTGAAAGATGTGTAACTATTCCTTTCATTTGAACACTTTGAGACCATTGTACGGTTATTAATTGTCCTAATTTCAATATTGTTGCAGCTCAGGGAATAAGGAAGCCTAAGAAGGAGAAGAGAGATAGGGAAATGGCCAGTGGGTGGAGCAGTCAGAACACACACAACATTTATCACTTTAGTTCACTGTCTTATGTGAGCATGGTTTGTGGCACCACAAAACAATCACAATAGGAACATCAACAAGCAGTGATCACAGATTACCATAACAGATATAATAATAATGAAAAAGTGAAATATTGTGAGAGTTACCAAAATGTGACACAGGGACAGGAAGTAAGCACCTGCTGTTGGCAAAGTGATACTGATAGACTTGCTGGATACAGTTTCTGCACACCTTCAATTTGCAAAAATTGCAGTATCTATGAAGTGTAATAAAGTGAAGTGCAATAAGGTGAGGTATGCCTGTACACAGTGTAGCACTTAGATGTAATTCTGAATGATTCTGGCTTACCTTCACTCACATTTCTTTATTCCATAAAATGTTTAACTCATTCTATCATTTATTTTATAAGATAGCTAATGGGATGTTCATTAACTTATTTACAGTAGTGGACAATGGTTTGTTTACAGTAAGCTCATTTTTTGCTGCTGTATAATTAAACATTTTTTTCTGAATTTAACTTACCCTGAAGGAATTATTGGAGAAAATGCATCTACAGTATTTACATTTGTAACTCCTTTTTAAATTTACTAGCACAGGGAAATTTTATTCTTTTTAACACATCTTGGGTTTGGTTCTTTGTCTCTGGATCAAATAGAGATGACAATTACTAGAACATTTAATGTCCCATATGAATTTCTCAGGCTCCTTACTCCCTGATAATTCATCTGCACAATTTAACCACAGGAAGAAATAAACATTTCTTTGGATTTATAAGAAGTAAAATATTCAAACCTCAACCAAAGAAACATTCATATCATCTGGGTATGTTCAAGAAAAAAAATGTAAGCCAGACCATCCACCAACACATGAAAAGAAATAGTCATTTCTCTCATCTTGGGGCTGGAAATGTATTTTCCAACTGACGTTTCCAACATGTGAAATTTAGCTGCCATCACATTAACCAGATATACAGCACTCTGAGCTGAAAGCATAAATTGTACACATCTTGCTCTCAGTAGCCATGGAAAGGAAACATAGGTGCAAGGTCAACAAGAACCCCTCCTATAGAAGAAGTCTACAAATTGAGAGGGGAAGGGAGATCCTGCTATTGCTGGGATGGTCCTGTTTTTTGTCAAGCTGTGTCATGGGACCAAGAGGCTCAGGAAATGAGCAGGAAGACTTTGTTCTGGATGAAAAGGACTACTTCATGTAGCCTTTGACATGCTTTGAAAGGGAGGATGGAATAAGGGAGAAACAGCATCCCATTTAATGCCTGGCTTTGCCATTTACCAGCTGTGCAACCATTTAAACACTTGAGTAACAATTTAAACACTTGACCCTTGGTTTTCTCAACTGTGCTGTAGAGGATAATCATTACTTCTTTAACCTACCCCTACAGAGATTTTGTAGGGAATAGATGACATGATGTATGAGAAAGCACATTGTGTATTGTAAAACTGCATGCAGTAATTATAATGATTTACTTTTATTGACCCTGTAGTGCATGCTAGATATCCTTCTCAGGGTTTCATATAGTACCTCATTAAATCCTCATGGTGAACTTTGGAAAAAGTACTATTATTATTTTCATTGTACATTTCAGTAACTTGAACAAGGTTACAGGACAAGTAGAATATGGCAGAGATGGAATTTGAACCCAAGCAATCACATTCAAAAGACTATACTCTAAAGCAATGGCACTCAGGGAGTGATCCATCAGTGCCTGTGCTCAACAGGGTAAGTGCAGAAATTGAGCACAAGTGTTTGAAAACTTATGTAGCTTTTTGATATTGTCTCAATGTCAATACATGATCATTTTTATAGTAATCTGTGTTAATTGTCATTTATGAAATATTGGTCCACAATGGATTGAAAAGAATAAGAACTCATCTTTCATCACAGATGGTTCAAAAAGCATTGTTCTGAAACACTACACTATAAGGTTGTAATTGATTTTGTTATTGGAATATCGTGGGCAACTTGTAAGACAGACTTGCTAAGAGAATTAGAAGAGAAGCTTTATAAATAACTATATCTAACTGAATGTTCTTATGAATATTATAAATATAAACATAATTTATTAAACTAATATCAGGTTTTTGAGATCAGTCCTCTGGGTCTGGCCAAATTTCTCCACTTTCTTTCCCTCTTTTTCCTGCTCTGTGCTTTAGATACAGTACTACCAGAACAGTAGTTTTTCTACAAAACAAATATTCTATAATATATAAATAGTATGGGGGGAGCACAGGGGAGTTTGATCTCTAGGAGAAAGAGACTTGCACTGGCCACAATCGCAAATATCCCCCAAATAAAAAAGGGGGGAAATGAACAACTGTTATTAGAAATTTTGTATCTAATCAATTATGGAATAAATGAAAAACATCTTTATTACACCTGAGATTTTAGAGCAATGCTTAGAACTATATTGAAATTCCATTTTTCTCCACGAGACAGTTTCTAGGTCTGACTTGTTTAGAATAAATGTTTGATTTTTTTACTTTCACTGAAATCTTCTTATATAACAAACATTTCATTTGCTCAAATAATTACCATTTTCTTTTCTGCATTTTTTTTCATTCAAATCCCACCTCAAAGAAAGAAATTCTCATAAAATAAGAAATTCCTAGAGATTATTTTAATATCTATTCTGGGTTACATATGAAACCCATTGTTCAAGGCTTGTGGAGCACTTACATAAAAACCAGTTTCAGTCAGAAATTGATCATAAGCATATGTTGTGTAAAGAATATAAAATCCAATTTGGTGAGAAGAACAAATGAACAAGCTTGAATTAAAAATAAATATAAAATTTAAAAAGTAAGTTACATTTGGAAATTTTGATCTAAGAATAAATGTCTCCATGAAAGATACAGAAAGGAGGTTGATTTTTTTTTGAAACATTGGGATTTATTTATCTTTCTCTTCTAAAGATATATAGTTTCTTTTTAGCACAACAGTCAAGACAGCACCTTGGACTCTCAGAGATGGTAAATTCTACTCCCAGTTGCTCCATTAACTCAATATATGACCTTGGAAGTTTCTCTAAATCCCTTGGTGCCTCAGTTTCCTTTTCTATCAAATACATATGTCTGAAATAACTAAACCACTTCACACTGCCTTTAAGGAAAAAATAAAAGAGGAAAAGAGAAGAGAATAAAATATCTGAGATCAAAGAAAGTTGGCATCTAAATGCCATATATCAATTGAATTGTAACATGTATGAAACTTAAACGGGAGTAAATAACAGTAACAAAAATGAGTTGAATTTTAATATGTATTATACTTAAATGGGAGTAAATAACAGTAGCTTAAATGGGAGTAAGTAATGGTAACTTATAGATTATTGTAAAGTACTTAATAGGGGGCTCTGGCACATAGTAAGCCTCAGTAAACTTTAGATTTTACTGTTGTTTTTATTATCATCATTCCTATTATGAAAAAAATCAAGAGTCAGGGTAGCAGAGTGTGAGTGTAGTGGGGAAGAGGATTTACTCTAGGAAGTAGACCTTGTAGAACTGAAGGAGGAGCTAGAGGAGTTCAAGTTTGGAAAGGGAATTGGAGGATTGGAGAAAGGGTCGTCAATCAGTCAATCTATGAACCAAGGCCATCAATTCATCAAAACTAGTATTGCCAGACCCAACAAATTAAAAAGTACAGGATTCTCAGTTCAATTAGAACTTTAAATAAATACTTTTTTTTTTTGGATGAGTATGTCCCTGCAGTGGAGGACTATGTCTTTGAAGATAAAATGCCACGATTAATTCTCTAACACATTCAGGATTGTCCTTACTAGGAGATAATGGATTATTACCAATATTTCACTGCTATAATTAACTCTTGCATTATTTGGGACATACTTATACAAAAATATTTATTGTTTATCTGAAATTACAATTTAAATAAATGTTTTATATTTTACCTGTTAACCTTAGACTATGAAAGGAAAGTTCTTAGGGAGACTTATGGGAAGGTTATCTTCTCTGTCTTTGTCTCACCACTGTAGGTCCACAACCTGGAAATTAGTCGTAGGCCTGGAGCTGCTCTTGGTCAATAATGTCAGAAGTTGGGAAGAAGAGCTGTATATCAAGCAGAAGAGAGTGAGAAGAAACAGGAACCCACTTCTACATCTGTCTATAGCAAAGTCTGACTATAACGACCTTCAAAAGATAATGGCTGTTGCTTCATTTCCAACCCTCCAAATCTCAAGCAAGTATATCTTTGGGCCAACTGTAACCTGTAACTCTATAGGGAAGAGGTTTCTGAGAACTCTATGTCACAGCTTAACCATACGAAGACAATACAAACCATCCCGATGATGATGATGGTTGGTAATAATGAAGATAATAATATGAGTGTTTTCTCAAGGAAGGCTACTTCTCGATGGCAGTTCTGGGAGACATAAGAGAAGTTTTATTTTTACCCAAATGGTTGGTAAATAAATTACTGTGAGACAGAGTTCAAGTTATATGATATAGTAGATTCACATTATGCCAAAAACTGTAAGACTCCCAGACACAGCCAGGAATTCATTTTGAGAGCTATCATAGGCATCTGAATGTGCTACCATCTATGCTCTTAATTTAAACCTTAATTTGCTGTGTGGACAACAGACTACTCTGAAAACAACCCCAAATGCTTCAGTGCAGGACTGTGTGTCACGGATAAAGTAACAAAATTACATTTTCAACCCATTATGGCCATCCTCTTGTATGGAAGATGTAGATTGTTACCAATATTTAACACTTACAATTAACTTGAATAAATTTCCTTACGAAATAAGTATTTACACTTGTAAATATTGCATTATAGTATCTTTCTTAGTGTAGATATCCTGGAGTAAAAGAAAAATATTTACAAAACAAAGTAACAATTTTTAAAGCAAAATATCTATTATCAAATTGTTTTCCAGATAGGTATTACCAATTACACACCCACCAGCCCAGCAATGTGAAAATATCACATCTCCCACACCCCCATCCACACCCACGTGGACAATTATTATTAAAAATTAATTTTTACCAACTTGAGAGGGAAATGGTCCTACTTTAATTTTTTCAGGGGTAGATTCATATGTTTACTAGATATGTATATGTATCCTTCTATGAGATACTTGTTAGGTTATTTCCCATTTCTCTGTTGTGGCATTAATTTGTTTTTCTTGTTAATAATGCTCCCGAAGTTTTATGTCAGTCTTTTCATTTGTTTATGGTATTTTATGGCAAAGGATTTTCTTAATTAAGTGGTTGTAGTCAAATCTGCTAGTTTTTATCTTTGTTTTCAGTTTGCAATGTCATGTATAGACATGCCTATCTACCACCGAAAGTATTTTTAAAAGCAATGTGTAGGTCTTCTACTTTTTAAGAATGTGCATTTTCTACCAAAGTCTTTGGTTTGTTTGATATGTGCAATGAAGAAAAATATCTAACAATACCTTAAGTTTTCTCAAATAATATTCCAATTATCCTAATATCCTTTGTGACTTAAACTTCCTGTTCTGACTTAAAAAGACTTTTATCATAAGTGCTCTACTTAATCATAGCCTTAGCCCATAGTGGAGTCCTAGAGTCAGACTACAAGGTAATTACTGTCACTTACAAGCTGTGTGACCTTAAGCGATTTAATCACCCTGTGACTAAGTTTTCTAATCTGTAAAATTGGAATAATGTGAGGATAAAATTATCATAAGGATTAGCAAGCTGAATTAACACGTGTAAAGCTCATAGATGACTGCCTGGCACATAGTGAATACTCAGGGAATGTTACTGGTTGTTGTGTAGCGAGATGTACAATGAAACACTGGCACAATTTCAGATTTTGCGTTTTGAGGACCGGGCTTAGAGGGTCACCTTGGAGAGAGTCTTATAGAGTCCCACGTCTACCCTCTGCCTCAATGAGATACGATCCTCCACTTTGATGAGATATTACCACTTGGAGAACTTGCTACATGTCAATCCCTGCTATAGAGAAAGTAGACTTTTAATCTAATACGGTAGACTTGAAATCATTCGAATGTGAGAGAAGAGCTGGAGTCAGAAAGAGATAAAAAGAGGGCCTGAGACTATGCCTTAAATTGTTAATATATTTAAGGGATAGAAGAAAGAAAAGGAGAACTGTTAGAGAAGATAGAAAGAAATTGTTTCCTGGATCAAAAACAGTTTCAGACTGAACTGTGTCTCCCACCCCTGTAAATTCATGTGTTGAAGCTCTAGCCTTCAATGGGACTGTATTTGGAGATAAGACCTTTAAAGATGTAATTAAAGTTAAATGAGGTCATAAGAGTAAGGCCCTAATCCAATAAAGCCTGTGTTCTTATAAGAAGAGGAAGAGACTTCAAGGATGCCTGGAAAGGCCATGTGAGGACACAGCCAGGCAGGGGCCATCTGCAAGCCAAGAAGAGAGCCCTCAGGAGAAACCACACTTGCTGACACCTGGATCTTGGGTGTCCAACCTCCATAATTGTAAGAAATAAATTTCTGTTGTTCTAGCCACCCAGTCTGTGGGATTTTGTTATGGCAGCCCTGGCAGACTAATATAGGATCCAAGAGAAGAGAGAGTTTGAAAAAGGAGGGAGTGATCGATTGTGAGAAGTGCTGCTGAAAACATAACAATAAAGTAAGCTGAGAACTTAAGCGTCTGTTGGATCAGGAAATAAGAAGTCATTGTTAATTTTGACAAGAACATTTTAATGGACTGATAGAGGCAGATTGCAGCAGATTGAAGACTAAAGAGCAGGATTCACATAGAAAATATGGCAATATTTCAAATCATCAAAATGACAATATGGCTGAGTAGGCGTTGTATAATGAATAAAGAACTTCATAATTAAATGCTTATTCGCAACTTTTAGTCTGAACATCTTTTGCTGTAGGAGACCTTGCCAAATTGATTCCCTTCGTACTTCCCAGTCCAAATCTAAATTAGTCACTGCTATTACATATATGTTACCTTATCATTTTTAAATTGTAGTCTGTATCATAGTTACACTTCTGCAGTTACTTAATTTTCTCTCTCATGAGGCAGTAAGCAATGTGAGAACAAGGATCATATTTGGTTTATTCCATTATCTATGATTAGAACATAGTGGACATTTAATATGCATTAAATAAAATTAAAATTCATTCAACAACATGTCATTAAAATCTTTACATGTCAAATATATCATTTTACTAACTGGATTTTACGTATACATAAATTTACACCAGCCTTTCCTACTATAAATTATACTATCTGGAATTGTTTAGCCAGTTAAGGATTAAATTCTGCCATAAAATTTAACTTTTTTTTTTTTTCTCCAGAAAAACTGTTTTTACCCTGGCCTTTTTTTGCAAGTAGTTTTCTAATTTTCTAAAGAATTTTTTGGCCTGTCATGGTAGCTCATGCCTACAATCCCAGCACTTTGTAAGGCAGAGGTGAGAGGATGGCTTGAGGCCAGGAGTTCGAGACTAGCCTGGACAATAAAGTGAGACCTAACTCTATATATTAAAAATACAAATAAAAACATTAGCAGGGCATGGTGGTGCATGCGAGCATGGGAGGTCGAGGCTGCAGTGAGCAGTGATTGCACCACTGCACTCCAGCCTGTGCAACAGAGTGAAACTCTGTCTCAAAAGAAAAAGAAAAAAGTTTTTCATGATAATTGCCTTATTCAAGTTTCCAACTCTAGTTGTACATAGCATTCTCATTTTTAATCTGTGTTAAGTAATTATTTCATATTTCTTAATTCTAACTTTGATGGCTTTTTTCCTTTAAATAAACTTTATTGAAGTATAATTTACATATAATAAAATGCGCCTATTAAGTTGTACAGTTTGATGAGCTTTCACAAATGCCACCACCATAAACAAGATATAGAACACTTCCATCATTCAGAGAAGTACACTCATGCCCCTTTGCAGACAATCACTTCTACCTCTGCCCAAGGCAACCACTGATATACTTTGTCAATTTAGATGAAGATCTCATATAAATTGAATCATATGGCACATATTCAGCAGAACATGGTGTCACAGGGATTCATCCATGTAGTTGTATGTATCAGTAGTTGATGCCTTTTTATTGCTGCATAGTATCTTTCCAATAAAACATTTTATTCTTTTCAAAGAATAAAAAAATTCTTTAGAAACAATTGCTTATCCATTCACAAGATGATAAATATTTAGGTTATCATCAGGTGCTTGAGTTTTCTATTGCTATTGTAACAAATAAACACAAACTTGATGGGATACAACGACACAAATTTATCATCTTATAGCTCTGGAGATAAAAAGTCCAAAATAAGTTTCATGGTACTAAAATCAAGATGTGGCAGGACTCCATTTCTTCTGGATGTTTAGAGGCAGTGTTTTCTTTCTTTTTCCAGCTTCTAAAGGTTCCTACATTCCTTGGCTCCTAGGCTCCTTTCATCTTCAAAACCAACACATCTTTCTCATAGCTTCTTATTTCTGACTTGACAATGTCTCTTTTTTGCTTGTAGGTAGCCTTGTGATTACATTGGGCTTACCCAGACCCAGATCATCTAGGATAATCTCTCTACCCAAGATCTTTAACGTAATCACATCTGCAAAGTCCTTTTTGGGAAGAAAGGTAATATATTCATAGTTTCTGGAGATTAGGCCTTTCCAGGCAAAGATGTGGAAATCTTTGTGGGGCCATTTTTCTGCCTCCTACACAAGGTAAGGGATATTATGGGTGAAGCTGTGGTGAACATGCCTGAACAAGTCTCTTGTGAACATAGGTTTTTATTTCATTTAGTGGTGGAAGTGCTGAGCTGGACAGTAAATATATGTTTAGCTTTATGATAAACTGCCAAATAGTTTTCCAAAATGGTTGCTCCATGTTACATGCTCACTAACACTATTTGAGATTTCATTGACTCTTTATCTTTTTCAATACTCAATATTGTCAAACTTTCAAATTTTAGCCATTTAGTGGGTAAGGAGTAGTGTCTCAATTGTGGTTTTAATTTGTATTTTCTTGATGACTAATATGTTGAGCATCCTTTCCCATGATAACTGATTACACATATATATTTTTGTGTGAAGTATGTGTTCAACATTTATGCCCATTTTCATTGTTTTTTGTTGTCTTGTTAAATTGTAAGAGTGTGTGTGTGTGTGTGTGTAACAAGTGTTTTTTTAGATATATATATTTTGAATATTGCCTCAAAGTCTTGGGCTTCTCTTTTTCTTAACTGAATATCTTTCTATGAGCAAAACTTTAAACATTTGGTATAATTTAATTTTTCATTTTTTTCTATTAGTGTTAGTGAATATATTGCGTAGGATACCATCATGATGATTTTTTCCTACCCTCCCACAATCTGTTTTGTATTTTAGCTTTTACATTTAGTCCCATGATCCATTCTGAGTCAGTTTTTGTGTACGGCCTGAGGTAAGGGTGAAGGCCCATTTCTTTTCCATAGTAATACCCAGTTGTTTCAGCACTATTTATTGAAATTACTATATTTCTCTTATTGATATGCATTGGCAACTCTGTAGAAAATTAATTATAGTATTGTACTTAGCATTTTAATAATATTTTAAATCCTTTTGTTAAGTATGTATTGCTTATATTTTCTCTTTATATGTTTCTTTTGACCACCTTTCTAATACATACCTATTTAATAAACATGTCAAAATCAGCTGGATTTTTCACTATTTTTAAATCTTAGATTTATAAGTCAATTCTATAATTTTTCTCTCTTGCAATTATGCAAGGGATTATGGAAATTGATTATAAACCTGTTATGAAAAATATTAGAATTTAATAAGAGAGAAATTGAAAGATAATATATAAAAGTCTATAATTGCCTATGTTCAAATAATCACCATCAGAATACAGAATATTAAAAAATGTATGTTGTTTAAAAAACAATGGAAAATGGTGAAATGGTTAGATATAAATTTTACAAGTATTGCATCAGACATAATTTTAAAAGCTATAAAGAAGTATAAACGAGGATCCAAATAACTGAAAAGCTATCCTATGCCTTTGAATAGGAAGATATAATTGCATCATTATGTCACTGTTCACTAAATTCATCTATATGTTCAACGCAATCCTAATTAACAAACCAAGAGGATTTTGTTGTCATTTACATGCTTTTTCCCTTGTAGTTTTTAGATTTATATTTGATTTTTATACCTATAGGAAACTAAACAAATTATATTAAATTCACCTTGAAAATAAATATGTAGAGGCTAGGACATTTTCTAATAATGGAGAAAATTAGAAAAAACTAATAATGGGGGCAGACAGTCATAGAATTTAAAAATATATTATCAAATAAAATAATTTTTAAAATCTTAGCACTAGAAATGAATACATATTTATAATGGCACCAGAAATAAGTTAGATCAAACAATAAAACAGAGTAAAGGAAAAAGAAAGAGACACACACGATTGGCTTTAGTTTATGGTAATGATGGCACTGTAAATTAGTAGGGAAGATAGGGATAATTCTATAAATCATATTAAATAAAAGTAAAGATAAGTTAACATTCTTTAAAACAAGATAAATTTTTGATGGAACAAAGATTTAAAGCAAGCATAAAATTTCTAGAAAGAAAGCACTGTGTATTTATTTATAATACTGAAATGAGAAAGATCTTTCTAAATTAGACATGAAAACTAAACACCTTTACAAAGATTTGATAACATTGACTACATTAAAACAAACAGACAAAAACTTACCATAAACAAAGTCAAAAGGCCCAAAAGAAACTGGAAAATAATTTTGCAATATATGCAACAGACACAAAACAAATTTTCAAAATTTTCAAAATGCATATATAAAATCTTGAAAAATTTGCAAGAGCTATAAACAGGCAGTATAGAGAAAAATATAATGAAATGTGCAATAAATGTCTGATGAGATGTGGAACCCCACTCACAATTATATAAAATAATTAACTCATTCAACAAATTTATTGAGTATTTCTTCCATGTTGGGAAAACAGCCATTAACAAAATAAACCCAAATCTCAGCTCTAATGCTGCTTACATTCTAGTAAGCAAATAATAGACAATAAACAAGATAAATAAATACAATATAGTTTATTAGATGAGGACTGAGTGCTGTGGAGAAAATAAAAAATAGAAAGGAGAATGGAAGTTCTAAGGGCAGGGAGGAGTGCTGCAATTTTCTATATGATACCCAGGCACGACCTCCAATAAAGGTAACAATGGGGTACATTTCACAATTTCACACCTAATGGAAATGTGTGTGTGTGCTGCAAAATATATGTTCAAGAATGTTTATAGTGTCATTATTTGTAACAGCAACAACTGGAAACAACCTTATCTATCAAGTCTATCAATACTAAAATAAATATTTTGGTATATTCACACAATGAAATCACATGCAACAATAAATCTGAATGTGCTACAATTACAAGAGAACAATATGTTGGAATCTCAAGAACATATTTGAAAGTGAGGAAAGTCATATTTCGGAGCCTTCACTGTGTGGCTCCATTTAGATCAAGGTTAAAACTAGGCAAAACTAAAAATAAGTTTAGAAGTTAGGATAGCAGTTACCTTTGAGTAGGAGAGTGTAATAATTACACTGTGCATGAGGATGTCTTTAGGATACTAAGAGTGTTCTATTTCTTGGCCTGAGTAATGGTCACACAATTGTTTTCTCATGGGACAATTCATTGAGCTGTGCAATTGCAATTTATGCACTTTTCTTTATGTCTGTTACATGTCAGTTTGAAAAAAAAATAAAAAGAGTGATTTAACTTTCTCTTTCTGGATGCCTAAGATTCTTTAACTATTCTTGACGTTTAAAAACTGAACCAGCCATTTTTATCTTTTCATTAACTTTTCCTGCTACTCAGTGAACACTTTGATCTGTATACTTGGGCCTTTCACAGGCCAGAGAAGCTTCTTCATGTTTTCCCTCTTTTCTTTAATAAGAAATATTACACTTCATTGACTCTCTTGTCTCTGGTCTTCAATTTCTACCATATTCGTTCCTATTGTCTTTGTGTTTTTGAATATTTCTGCTGCACTTTAAGAGTAATTATCATTTGTCTTTCAAATTATTTATTTGATTTTCAGAATTATCAATTCACTTCTGAACTTTTTACTGCTAGTAATTTTCATTCTGAAATTGCTTTTTAGTTTCCTAATATGGTAGTCATTGAGGCTGTTCACATGTTTTTAGTTTTGTTTTTTTTTTTTTTTTTAGGTTGCAGAGAAGGTACTGTTCCCATTGAAATCAGTAATGGCCATGTGACCTGGTTCAACTCATGAAATGTAAGTGGAAGATGAATGTAGACCTTTTGTGCAGAGGCTTTAAGAGTTATGAGATAGTTGTCATACTCTTGTTCATAATCTTTGTGCCTCAGTGATTAGCAACACTCACTGTCATGGCTTCTTCGTCATCCTGGGTCCTAGAGTGAAGTCCTAGAGCCCATTACCAACCCATGCTAAATATGTAGGATAAGCAAGAAATAAGATCTTCCTGCTTGAAGCCACTGATATTTTGGACTTTTTGTTACTGCAGCAACATCATGCCTATCCTGACTGATAACACAGTATATAATCATTCCTAATATTTTCCTAATATTAGTAATTTATACAATTTCATTTGTTTACTATCATAATTATATAATTATACAATAGTTACTTATACAATTTTATCTGTTTACTGTCATAATTATTCCAAAAATTGTGACCAGTTTCTTGATATTAATTGCCATCATCTCTTTTCTTACAGTGTGGACTTTTTCATAGTCTCAATGGGATGTTTATCTAAAATGCATACATTCCTAAATGAAGAGTGTCCTTGTCTTCACTGTATATCGCATTATTGTTAGAACTTTCAAACATGCTAAAGGAGCTGATAAGTCTAAGTTCACGTCAATAATTACATTATTCAACAACCTGAGAGAAGTGAAGCCAGGTTGAGTGTAGTCCCAGTAGAGAGATGTTTTCTGTTCTTTCTTTTGTGTTTAGTAAAGGTACTTCACCAGAGGTCAATTTTCTGTACCAATTTCTGTTTGGCTGGAGCAGATTCCAGCTGTGTCTGTGCTTGGTCTCCCACCTGATGCCACCACATCAGAGAGAAGCCCATATTACACTCGAAACAAGGCCCTGCTTCCCTGCTGAGTTTTGTGTTTTGTGACGTTCCCAAGCAAAATTCGAAATCTTCCTGTTTCAATTTTTGTAATGTTTATCATTAAAATAATACTCTCACATGTGAATAAATCAAATAATAAGATTAGCCTATCCTAATTTCTATATCTCCTACCCCAAACGTGTTTAAACCTGTAGTCTCACTCTCCAAGAGAAACCTCTTTTTTTAATTGGTAATATAGGTGTTAATTTTTAATATTTTTAATATCTCAAATAAGAAAAACAAAGAAATAAAGTAAAATTACTTGTTAAAAATCAGTTCAAATTAAAATTCACTATAATGGTTAAAACAGCTAACATGTATTGAATGATTATGCTCTGGACACTGTGGAAAACCCTCTTTAACATGTTCCTGTTACCTCCAAAATACAAGATAATAAACTTATGTCTCTGTCACTTTATTTAAACACTCCGGACAAGTATTGATTGATTGCCTACAATTTTTTTAAAAAGTTTTGCTAAGTAAACGTTTAACCCAATCCACTTCTCTTCTCAATGCTTAATAGAACCATTTCTTGCAATTCTTCAATTTGTTGTTAGATTATATTTAATATTTCAAATATTAGTGTGCTTACATTTGCTTCCACATTCCCTCTACCATTTTACTTCCCACTGTCTGTGTGCTATTCTTTTACATTTATACCAGATTTTTTTTGGTTAATATATTCATTTAGTTCTGCATCACCATCTAAGTTCTTACACAATTTTTCCATGAGTTAACCAAAGTTGAAAACCATTACGACATTATTATGTTATTATGAATGCGTGCTGGTTACATTTCCTTTCGTATGTGAATAATACCAAAACTCCTAAGCCACCTGGAAGAGAATGTTAGGAGCACCAAGGCAAAGACAAATTCTCTTATATTCCAACAATTGCTTCAAATCGATTGTTTATATGCAACTTATTTTTTTCCTGAAATTTCATATTGCTGTTCCTTTTCTTTTGAATCACATGCTTTATCATATCTCCACTTTGTGCCATCCCCTCAATCACAGAGTCCCCTGCATGACATCTTCTTTTCTCTTCATTGGCCTCCCTCCCAGAGCCCACCATTCTCCTATGGCACTCTAAAACGACCACCTTAAAGCCAGATGGACCACTGTCATCCTGAGATTCCCCTGTATTGCTCTGCTTCTTTGTCCCTGTGTCTTTGTATTTCTTGATCTTCTCCCTCATTTTGCTACAGTACACCCTCAGATAACTTTACCAAAACATAAAGAGATTCGGGAGGTGTGGCTGCTTGTTTCATGATGTGGGACCTAGTTATCTTCTCCTCAACATCCTTTCTCCTTTTCTTACTAAGGAACAGAATTTGATTTTTTTTTTCTTGGGCTGCAAAGTGCCCAAATAAAGATGCAAACTTGCAGCTAGGTATGTTCAATAATTTAAGGAGGCATTGTTGGGTGCAATTTCAGGGAACATTTCTTTGATGGGTTAAAATACCTGGTAAGCACTCCATAGACAAGCATGCACCTACTTCTAACTGGAACGCAGATGTGATAAGATGAACTCCAACAGACATTTGAAACATGAGGTAATCTTGTGAACAGAAGCCATGCACTAAGGATAACAAACAGAGGAGTCAGGCACTAAGAAGCCTGGGAAGCTGATGACATCATAAAACTGCTATACTAGCCCTGTTACAATATATTGTACTTAAAACATAGCTGCCACTTACTTAAAAATATATTTTACAAGGGAAAGAGAAAAATTTATATGCAATTTAAGTAACTGTTATTTCTGATCTCAGTTGCTAGCTACTGAATGCAATTACATATTGAAAATGGTGATAAAATTTCTGGGCTCTTAAACATCTAAAAATACCTCAATTCTGCCCTCATGCTAACTATTTTTGTTATTACAGATTTCAAGGTTAAAAATTACTTTCCCTCTATGCTGTAGCCATTTCTCTGTTCTCTTCTGGCATTCATTGTTGCTGTTGAGAATCTGATGCAAGTTTGATTTTCATTTCTTTGTGGGAAATTGTGTTTTTCCTCTTTAAAAAGTTTGGAATCTTTAAGATTTTCTTGATGTTTTAAAACTTTACAAGAATGTATCCAGATGTGGGTTTCGTTTTCATTTCCATTCTTCGTACAAGGCACTCAGTAATACATGACCTAAAGATTTATGTTCTGTAACTCAAAGAAAGTGTCTCCTATTATTTCTTGGATAATGTTTGTCCTTCCATTTTCTTTGCTCTGTATGTCTACTTGTCAGTTACTGGACCTCTGCATTTGTTTATTAGGTTCCATCCTTTCCTTTATGTTTTTGGTTCTACTTTTATTTCTCTACATTCTGAAAGATTTCCTGTATATTTGAAGCAGCTTTCTTGACTTTTTAAAATTTTGGCAATACTATTTTCAATGTCTAACATGCCATTAAACTTTAGTAATTCTATTTTTAATGTCTAACATCCTATTCTTACATTACAGTAGTTACTTTTCATAGCATCCTATCATAATTTTATGGAACACAATATCTCCTCAAATATCTGTGTGAATATTAATTAAAGGTATTATATTTTGGTGTTTATTGACATTAAAATATTTTCTACTCCTTGTTTACTCTGGGAAAACTTTTAAAAATCTTTGTTCTTAAATTTTTATATGTGTCTTATAATCTTTGATGATTTTTACACAAATAGGTCTAGGTAACCACGTGGGTATTTTCTGCATCTGTAAGGAGCTAATTTTCTCACTACATCTCACCTCGTTTTTCCCTGAGCAGAAGGTCCAGCCAGGAGGGTGGGAAGTGTGAGAATGGTGCAGGCAGATATTGGGTCCCCAAATTACAGAATGAGGAGGGTCACCAACACCACACTTAAAAGACTTGACTTTTCTGGATGGTTAGTTTAATTTTGCTATGGAAGAGATTTGACTCGTGGTAAGTATCAGACTGTCTTCACTCCACAACACGGATATGGGAGGGAGAAAAGGGTGCCAATAGGAGTAGTTATTTTGTTGCTGTCTTCTATCCTACTCAATAACTCTGGGGCAGAGTCTCTCTGGGATTCACTGCATCAGTTGGTTTCCCTCTTCTCTGCAGCCATCTTTGTACAATTTGACCATTCCTTTCCTGTCTTTCAAAAATGTATTGAAAAATCTCATCCATCAAAATTTACTACCCAATCAGTTTTCTTATCCATTATATATTTAATCCTTTTGTTCTTTCATTCTTTTATTTTTGTGAACAGAAGTACATCATGTTGCCCTAGATTCTATATTCAAAGGAGCTGATTCATCCAGTAAAACAGAATCCAAGTGGTACGTTCCCTGAGATCTTTTTGTATCTCCAGCCCTCTCTTTTGGTCAATAAGCTTTCATTCTATGTGACACAGACTCAACAAATAGTTATTGATTTACTTCATTAAAATATCCAGAGTTAGACAAAGCCTTCGGCATGGCTCTACCCCAGGGTTTAGTGTTGTCAGTCCATCTGTCTCCCGTCTCTTGAATCAGTATTCTTTTTTGGCTTTACTCTTATGATGCCACCAGCAGCTCCAGGCTTACATCAATGCAGGATCAAGTCTAGAAGAAGAGTTCCCCAGAATACAAGCAAATTTGCCATTCTTAGTTTATTTGCATTCCTGTTACAATCTCTGTGGTGAGAGGATTATAATGTTCTTTGCAGTATAAAGGAACTGCATCTCTAAACCATTTCTATCAGCCAAAGGGATTCAATGCTCTGAGTGCCCACTCTAATACCAGGGGTGGTGTTGCTGACATTGCTAGTTTCATTGAAAATTCATTCTCCCTTTCTTCCCTTATAAATATAACTCTTGGATTTTAGTTGGCTTGATGGCTTTATTTCCCATCCTCCCTTAGAGCTAGATGTATGCTCATGGGTGTATTTTGATCCATAGCATGTAAAAAGTGTATATGCCATTTCAGGGAGGATGGCAGTGCAACAAAAGTGATGGAATTTAGATCTGGAATACCAAAGGGCTTATTGCCAGTCCTGGTCACTCATCTATCTTAATTTACATGAAAAATAAATTTCAATCTGTTTCAGCTGTTATCTTGGGTTTTCTGTAATTCACAGCTATTTTTTTTTCTTTTTTCTTTTTCTTTTTCTTTCTTTTTCTTTTTTTTTTTTTTTTTTAGATTTAGATGGTGTCTTGCTCTGTCACCCAGGCTGGAGTGCAGTGGTACCTTCTTGGCTCACTGCAACCTCCACCTCCTGGGTTCAAGTGATTCTCCTGCCTCAGCCTCTTGAGTAGCTGGGACTACAGGCATGTGCCACCACGCCTGGCTAATTTTTTCTATTTTTAGTAGAGATGGGGTTTCACCGTGTTAGCCAGGATGTTCTCAATCTCCTGAACTCGTGATCCACCCACCTCGTCCTCCCAAAGTGCTGGGATTAAAGGTGTGAGCCACCGCTCCCAGTCAGCTAACTTTTTTTTCAAGTAGAGATACTGTCAGTTCCATCCCAACCACATGGACATTGACAACTGACATAAGTAGCTCACCAAAAAAAAAAAAAAAAAAAAATAGTAATAATCAGAAGCTCTAAGTTTACTCCAAATGTTTGGGGCATTATTACTGGCCAAGTAAATGCAAAAGATGAGGATGCAATATATGCAGATAAGGTCACAAATGGAGGATTCCTAGATGAACTTTTGTTGAAGCAGTTACCTTACAGTAGGAGGTATTGTGTGTTAGTCCTCCCCGCCAGCACTTTTTTGACCCCATCTACATGCACTTAGCAGATAGTCCTTGATGTGTCTGCCTTAAGGAAACCATCCTTCTCTAGTTTTTAGTGCATATGTTGGCTTTCACCTATTTTAATACTGTTTGCCATTATAAATTGAATTTTAGCCCCTACCCTCACCCTTACCTGGAAGTCTATAAAACATTTTCTCATAAACTTTTGTAACACAATTCAATTATTAAAACCAATTATACTGTTTAAAATAAAAGCCTTTAGAAGGTAGCTGACAAGCTACTTTGATATATATAATATTTAAAGGAACTTCTTCCTATATATATTTGATATATATAAT
Source organism: Pongo pygmaeus (assembly GCF_028885625.2). Classification (NCBI taxonomy): domain Eukaryota; kingdom Metazoa; phylum Chordata; class Mammalia; order Primates; family Hominidae; genus Pongo; species Pongo pygmaeus. Next base: position 146,822,529 of record NC_072373.2, on the reverse strand, counting down.
ATTTAAAGGAACTTCTTCCCTTTTTAGTTTCTTTAGAGTATAATTAGTTTCTCTAGAAAATGTCTGGATTTTTGGAAAAGGAAACTACAATTAATTTTTTTAAAACCAATATCCCTATTCAGACAACCAAAATGAAAACTTTTCTCTAGCATTTGGATTTATCTTTTTTAAAGAAATATGTTTGCTCTATTATGATAAATCCTGAAATTTAAAACGTCCATTAAATAAGAAACACCTTATGAAGACAAACCTGAAAGTAGACTGGGACTAGCAATTAAGAAAGGAGGAATTGACACCCAGCTATCTTGCTCACCACTATGTGACCATGAAAGAGTCATTTGTGGACTTGAGATGTTTCACAGCCACATCCCTTTTTGTCATAGTAAGAATCAAACTGTCCCAGCCATCTATCCCTATCTGTGTGCAAACCTCCATATTCCTCTGAGTTTCTTTTCTTCAGACCTCCAATCTTAGCTCTCTCTCCCACTGTAACTTTTTCCTATGAGATCTCTGTTCTAAAGAAAATAAATTCTCCTACATGCTCAGTTTCCACAAGCCTCTCTCCTCACCTTCTTCCTTCAGCCCTCCTCCACCCCTCCCATGACAATGCCACCTCCCCCCACACGTGCACATCTTCTCCCTCATTCCAAGTTTGTTCTTTGAGCTCATGGATACATGATTGGCTCCCTGATTCTCTCCTACCCACCCAGTCCCTCTATTAGGACTATTCTTTGTCCTTCCATCTTAACACTCAAGGTCCATAACTCTAATCAATATGCAACTGAAACTGATATTTTCAATGCAGGCACTCCTTTGTTCCATAGAACTTACCTGGAACACATTATCTTTCAAAAAATCTACTAATATCTTCCTATGCTAAAAACTAAAGAAGGAAATTCCATCTGCATAAATTCATGCCACTAAAACTTTAAGGTTTCAAACTGCAAATGAGTTTGAATCTATCCCCTTCCTCCCAGTGTGTAATTCAAGTCTTGAATCCCATGACTCCTCCATCTGCTTTAGGAGAAAATGAAGGCTGCAGTATAGGAACTAGACTTATTCTCTGCCTACAGAGTCAGTTGCATCTGCAAACAACTCCCTCCTCTTCGTCCATCATAGAAGTAGTATCCACATTTCCACCTAATGTGGCATCTTGGGTCCTGCTTCTTCCTGAATCCTTGAAGATTTGAATCTATTCAGTTATTATCCCCTCTAGTATTTCCAATATCTCCTTATATCCTGGTCTTTCTTGTGATTGTCTAAACATATTCAAGGCTCACCTATATTAGAACAAATAAACAAACTTCTTCTGACCATATGTGCTTACCTCTCTACTGTCTTTTCTCTCCTTCCACGGATACACTAATTTCTTTGAAGTGATGCCTGCATTCACTGTTGCCGCCTTCTTATTCTCCAGGTATCTTTAACTCACTGACCCATCCTTTCACCAAAACCATTCTCACCAGGGTCATCAGTGGTCTCTGCTGTTAAATCCAGTTATTTATTTATTTTTTCTTTCTTGACTTCTGCAGCATTTGAAGTGATAAATTATTTCCTTCTTCTTGAGACTCTGCTCCTCATGCCACTTGATACAATAATTTCACATTTTCTAATAATTCTCTTGCATCTATTGCTCAGATTTTTATAAAGACATCTCTCCTTCAATAGTTATACCTCTGATTTTGTAGCCCATGTTCCTGTCTTTATTTTTTTCTCTTCTAACTCTGAACTGTCGGTTTCTAACCATTTCAGGAATCCATTAAAAGCCAAGAATATGTCAGGAAAACAAACATATGCGATGATTTTTGTATACAATGTCAGAGTTTTTACCAACTTTCTAAAAGTCTTCCATGGATCCCACTTCATGCATTCTCTCACATGTTCACATTCCCTCTCATGTTTTTAGGAACCACTCATATGCTATTTATTCACTATCACCGTCTCCAGCCATGACTGCCACCTTCCTACCTAGCTCTATCTGAATGTTCTCCTACGCAGCTCATCCTTGTTCTGTCCAAAATGAAACCCACTAGCTTCTTTCCTGTAAACTTGATTCCACCCTTACCACTGGAGCAAAAACTCCATAAGCCAAGGGATCTTCTCTATCTTTTATGTCTTTACTTCTAACACCCAGAGGAGTGCCTGGCACATGATAGGCACCCAATAAATTTTGGCTGAATGCAGGAATCAATGTGTCTTAGCTCAATAGATAGCTCTATTATTTAAGCACTTGACAAACTATAAACCTGAGTCTGCTTCCTTCCCCACAAGCCTGAATCATTTTGTCTCTAACTTCTTAATTTCACTTTTTTTTTTCTGTAGTGCTATAATGGCCTCCTCATTCCCTCTGTCCTTACATCCTCTATTCCATTTGTTTTCAATATTGCTAGAGTAATCTTTCTAGAGTGCAAATATGTTTATGCCCCTTTCTTCTTAATTTTTTTCCAGAAATTCTGCATGGCTTTTCAGTTAAAGTTCAAATAGCATAGAACAGAGGCCTGTATGGTCTTGCTTGTGCTTTCCTTCCATCTATCCCTCGCTGTTTTCCCCTGATACAGATTCTGTGCCTGACCTTGCCACAAGAACAACTAATCTTGCTTTCCTGAACCTGTCTTGTTCTCTTCAACTTCAGGCCATTGCTCATGGCTCTCTGCTTGGAATATTAAATGTGTCTGCCGCTCTCCAAGCCACTGCTCAGAACTCCTGCCATATGCCCTTTGCATGGCTACTCCCTTCTCACTCTCCAGTCTGGAATAAAACTCTTTTCTAAATGCTTTCATGGTACCCTGTTCTCACCCTTATCCTAACACCTGTCACATTGTGATTTAATTGTTTATGACAGTCACTTCACCTCATTCTCTACTAAAGGGTAACTTTCATCATTGCAAAAACTGTCTTGTTTATGTTTGCTTCCCTTGTGTTTAGTACAGTGCTCAATAAATAGACAGGGAGCCAATTAATCCCATCGCTATCAGCTTTTGTTCTCTATGTGGTCCGGTTCTCCCAACGAAATTTTCAATATTTTGGATTCATTTCATGCATTTCACTGTCACTTTCCAAATAAGCCTGGGTCATGGAAGATTTCCCTAATGCAGGAAATGAATAGAATAAATGTGTACATAGACTGTATGCCGTGGTAATTAAATCATTAGTGCTGAACAGTGGTGTTGAGACTGGAGCATGTTAACATATGTTTTTATTCATTAGAAGCAATAAGTAAAGATGAAACCTAGTAATTATAGACTGTGAATACAAAGCAGTTCTCTGGGTGGTCTATCATAAGTGTTGAAGAAAGGAAAGCGAAAGGCAAACACCAGTGTTTCTCCAGACTTCCTTAGTAAATATGATACTGGCATTCTGATACTCTGTGCTAATTTTAAGAATCAAACTGGTAGTATTTTTGTATGTGTAATGCCATTGTTTCAGGCATTCATTTTCAGTTTTGTTCACTTTTTTTGGTTCTCTCTTCAACTTCCCTTCCTTATCTTTCTGTCTCTCCCAAACCCTCCCCCTCACGACTCTGATATCCTCAGCCCAAGCTCTCACAGCCTCCCTCTACCATTCTCCTCCTCCAAGTCCTTTACCTCCTCCTGTCTTACCTTGCCCCAGTCCACCAAATAATGCCAGATTCATGTGGCGAAATGTTTGTGTTACCAAATATATTACATTTTTATTTCCACTGATTGTTTTTTAAAAAATCATATATTGTGAACATATTTGTTATAAAATGTCAATATCACTGGTGGTATTTTAGTAATGCATTAAAAAATTGGGTGATTTAAGATATACACCTCTATAGTGATGGAAATATTCTTGCCTCTATCCAGGGCATTCCTAAGTAATCAATAAATTAATATTTTTAAAATAAAAGGAATTTGTTTGATATATCAGTTCCTTGTGGGTAAGTAGAAAATTTGTTATCAAACAAAATATGTAAATGAGCAGTAAAGGAGCTCTGTTATATGTGGCATGGAAAAGCACTAGTAAGATATTCTCAGACTGCTCATAGACAAGAAAATCAGGAACAATATTTTCAACAGACATGAATAGGTGAGTTCAATGAACAACAACCTAAACCTAACCTAATCTTAACCATCCTCAACCTAATCCCACCAAAGAGATGAGAGAATGTTTTTCTTAAAGTCACTGAAATATGGCTTCCTCTTTATAGCTGGAAAGACTATAAATATGTTTGCATATTCCAATGGCTTCGAGGATCATCAGAGCTCAGGGCATGGAAAGACTGCAGTGTAAACTCACTCATTCATTGCATAGGCAAAGTTTTCTTCTGGCCTCTTCAGTGATTTAACAAGTTCTCGCTCAATACAGTATAAATCACACATGACACCTCTTCTGAGACAGCAGTATCAGGTGTGAGTGGGGTCCTCTAGTAGAGTTGTAAAGGGATCAGAAAGTTCTGAGCTGTAGGCTTGAACAGCTGGTTGGTGGTTGCAACAGCAGCTGTCATGAAGAAATGCCTTTCCCCCAATGTGCTTCCCTGGCTCTCCTGTCCCCTCTCTTGTCAATAGCCAGTCAACATGTATTGATTGTGCAGAGGCTAAGGGCTTATTCTTCTGTGCATGCTTATCCATCTGCCCCTTTTCTTTTGGCTTACATTGTCTCTCCAGGGTTTTATTTTGTTTTTATAAACATCTTTCTATCTGCCTGCTTCTTCTCACCATATGGCAATTCTGATATGTATCTTTTTTGTTGGGGGGAATATGAGACAGAAGGAGAGGGGAAAGAGTCCCTAACGACACAAGATTTAGAATACTTATCATAAGAGTGGATGGTTTAATAAATACTGCTTTCTTCAGCATGATTTTAATCAGATGACTATTAAACTTCTTTTTTTAAAAAAAGACTAATATTCATAAAAACAAATGTTGTCTACAACCAATGTTTCTAACTCTTACCTGTCAACATTAGACAATTCAATCTGACTTCTTGCCTTCCTACTCCAATAAAACCATTTTTTCCAAGTCACAAATGACTTCCACGTAAATCTAAAGAGCATTTTTCAATTCTCATCTTACTACACTTCTCAGCAGCATTCCAGACTCTTAATCATGCCTTTCTTGAAATATCACATGGCTCTTATGATTTCATACTCTCCTAGATTTCCCCCTCTCTCTGTAACCATATCTGAAGCTCTTCCAACAGCTCCATTGTTTCATTTAAGCTGTAGACATTGGGATTTTCCAGAACTTTTCCCTTACTAATCTTATCATCTCTTCTCTACTTACTACTATCTGTAATTGACCTCATCCAACTTTGTGGCATTAAATACAATCTATTTGCTTACAGTTTCCAAAGTTCTGTCTCTAACTAAGATTTCTCTTTTTGAGCACCAGACTTTATATCTGACTGCCTTCTTGACTGCTCTACTTGGATTTAATCTGAATGAAACTAAACTCTCAAAGAACCCCAACAACCTTTTCCTCACTCAGCCTCCTCATCTTGGGAACCCATCTCCTCACAGTTGTTCACATCAGAAATAGAGGAGTCACTCTTGATTTATTTTCCTTCCATCAATTTCTAAATGAAATGCTTCTGTAGAAAATTACTTTTACCTTTCAACTACATCACTAATTCACTTTTTTTGTTTTTTAACATTTTTCCCTGTCACCGCCATAGTCTAAATACTGTCTTCTCCAGCATGGAATATTTCAGCAGTTTCCTAAGTCGTCTTTTCCATTCATGCCCTCCCAATTATTTTTTTTTAATCTAGAGAGCATCTATAATGAGCAGTACAATGTTAAACCCTGAGGATGTCACTGTCTGGCTTATAATTCTTCAGAGCCTTCCTACTGAACTTGTAATAAACTTCACTCTCCTAAACTTGCCTCCATGTTCCTCAGTGATCCAGACCTGCTGATTTCTTTGTTTTTATCTTGTGGCCCACACTCACTCTGCCCCAGCAGACTCCCCTGGCTATTCTCCCCATATGCTGTTTCCTCCATCTAGAAAGCTGTGCCCTCTACTCTTCATATCCAGGCTTCTTCTCATCCTCCAAGTGTCATCTTACATGTCAGTTTCCCAGAACAGACTTCCTGACAATCCAATCTAAATTAGTTTCTCACTCACCTTTTTGTAGTCTCTATCATATTATTTTTCTTCATAGAGCCTATCACAGCTTGTGTTTTGTGTGTGTGTGTTTTAACAACCACACATGTCTAGTTTAAACAATCATACAACTAGTGCCTAACAATTTACCTGGCAGCGAAAATGCTGCAGTCTCCACCGTCATAATCATTAAAGATAGACTAGTGTTGTATTAACACGCATGATCTGTATACAGTATGGGCGATAAGCATGCATTAGGTCACAGTAGACGTTTGGATAACTGGTATCAATCAGGGTAGTTTGAGAATATAGTGAAAGCAAAGCAGAGAGGGAAAGTATAGAAGAAAGGGGAGGACTATGGTATGTGGGCAACCCTGGGGATCAAAGTGAAAATAAAGAAGATGCAGTAATTCACAGAAAATCAAACCCAAGGAATAAAAAACTAGATTCAGGCATGTTTTAATATACTGGAACATCTAGCCCAGTGTTTCAGGATGGATGCAAAACATCACTTCTGAAATAATGCCAACAGTTCTGCTCAATCTGTTTAATTAGCTTGTTAAAATCACGATATTCAGTTTAGATCAAGGTAGGTCTAAATTAGGGAATGCTATGGAGGAAATACCATAAGTTGAAAAAAATCTCCTCTCTCCTGATAGGGATCTGCCTTAAGCTACTGAAGGTGCCAGGGCCCTGGAGGAATCCTCAATGTCTGTGGTAAATGTTTTGGTGGGCTAGGTAATACCCAATTCATATAGCCAAGCAGTTTGAAGATTGAGCCCAGCTCAGATGGTGGACCCTGCTTATCCTAAATCTGTAGTGGTCATCCATCAAGATTTCACACTTAAGCCACAGAAATTGGCTAAAGGAGTAAGCACGTGACCTTATTTGGGCCAATCAAATGAAAGTAAAAAATTTGGAGGGATTCTGGGAAATGTTTCCTTATTAGTAGTTGAGGAACACAGGAAGGCATAATATTCTTCCTTCAGACTTTGCTGCATGCAGATGTGAGGTCAGAAACTGGTTACCACTTTAGGATAAAACCAGCACTCACAGGAAGGGAGAGCCAAGGGAATTTCAGGGGAAAGAGACTCATCACCAGAAAGAGCAACCCTGAATCAGGCCTTCTTTAGACTCCCAGTTAGGAGGGCAATGAATATTTTTGTAGGTTTAGCCTATTTAAGTTTGACATTCTCTTATTTGCTATAGAAAGCATCTTAACTAATAAAATCTCCAAGAAATACGTATATCAGGAGGGGGAAAAAAAAAAAAAACACCAGGTAGGCTATTTATAAAGGCAAATTTTGGAAGGTGGCAGGATGATCTGTTATCTCCCCACACTCCAGCCTTTGGGTTACAGTGGGGAGAAGGCTGCTGATAGCTTCCTGAACTCACTGGTTCAAGCTGTAGCAGGGCCAGGTAGTGACTATATTTCTCCCATATTTGCTGAACAAGGACACTTTATTACCCAAACTTACAGTGGACATTTTTAATTTTTCTAAATGAAGAAAAAAATGCAAAAAAACCACACATGTACGTACAACCATATTCAATAAGCATAGTACTTGTCATCAGATAATTTTAAGACATTATAAAAATAATTCTAATGGCACTTATAATAACAACAACAATAGAAATATCAACAATAATAGTAAACATTTAGATAGGCCTTACTATGTGCTGGACACCATTCTAAACACTCTCAATGTAATTAACTCCTTCAGTCTGCATATGAAGTAGGTATTACCAGTTTGTTAATATTACTGATAAGGCAACCAAGACAGAGGAAGTTAAGTGACTTGTCCACGGTCATACCTCCATTAAATGGAAGAAAGACCCTGTTTTCAAAATGACCATTGTATTCTAGAAGCTAGGGCTTTTAAGCACTAACCAAGATTGCCAGTTATTGTGGGTATATAAATTGAAAGAGATGATGAAAAATTGATTTTGTGTTCAGGGAGCTCACAGTTTGTTGTGCTCTCTGTAAGCTCAGCCAGTAATAGGAATACTTGCTTCCATTTTTAAATACAGTAGAGACAATGTCTATATTATGTTATGCCATACATTCCACAATATTTTTGTAACTGTTGGTGATTTCTTATTGATTGCTTTGTCAATATAATCTTATATTTATGCCACCCAAAACCACTTCTCATTTTCAAACTACATTAAAATAATAAAGGACATAAACTGCAATAAGCATTTCTAGGGGATTAAATATTTTCATCACTAATTTTACCCTATAAGAGCATGATACATGCTTCATTTAAAGTTTTAATTACCAACAAAATCTTATGTTTTATTATTCCAGAGACATATGAAGCAGTTTTATCACATGAGCCTTAAGTATCCTCTAAGAATCAGCAAAAAAGAGATTGTTTCCTAGGTCTACATAACCGATGGCTAAATTATTATCCATAAAATCATTCGAGAAAACTTCATGTGTGGCAGTATGAGCATGTAGACTGTGAAATATCAAAAATGACTCTATTTCATATGCTAACAGGAATAGTCCATCATGCAGTTTAACCTGGGACATTAGATAGTTTTAAGTATTTTAAGCCTAAGTGAAGAAAGGCATTGCATTAAAACTCCCCTCAAGCCTCTCTGCAGACACTTTGAACATACCATCCCTGTCATCTTGGAGAGTAGATATAACGAGGTAACTTCCCCAGCTGCAGTAAACATTTATATATGTTGGTCTTCTGCTCCCAGAGGCTTCCCAAGCTGCTCTGTCAAATCTGTTAATGTAGAAGAATCAAGCCAAGAAGAAAGACTGCAAAGAACGGAGAGCAAATCAAAAATGAAGCAGAGAAGACAGGAGTAAGAACGAAAATGATTAAAGATCAATTGATCGTCATACACAGAAATGGAATTTTTCACATACAAGGACTTAGAAACAAAATTCTCCTTAAATGAGGAAAAATATACAAGTCATTTTGCATAGGTCCTAGGAGAAGGGATTTTACATATTGATACTGCTTCATTACAATACCATGCTTCCTTCCAGTGGTTAATATAACAGACGTGCATATCTTGAAAGCTCAAAGTAGTTCTTGGAAGTATAGGAACATTTAACGTTAAGTTGTGACTTGTGGCGAGTACATTTGAAAAATATTAATTGATATTTATTTATTTGAAAAGTCTTGGTTGTCCTTAACAGCCTCTCTGCACAATTAGCATATCCAGTTTCTCTTATAAGGTAACAAACTTTGGAATCCTATCTGATTCCCCCTGTCGGACCCCTATACCCACCATCACTGGAAACTTTTTTTTTTTTTTTTTTGAGACAGAGTCTCGCTCTGTCACCCAGGCTGCAGTGACGTGATCTCAGCTCACTGCAACCTCCACCTCCCTGGTTCAATCAAAACCCCTGCCTCAGCCTCCTGAGTAGCTGGGATTACAGGCACGTGCCACCACACCTGGCTAATTTTGTTGTATTTTTAGTAGAGACAGGGTTTCACCATGTTGGCCAGATTGGTCTCAAACTCCTGACCTCGACAATCCACCCGCCTTGGCCTCCCAAAATGTTGGGATTACAGGCATAAGTCACCATGCCCAGCCCACTGGGAACATTTAATTCCTATTTGTTGCTGTAAGAGCTTGTGTGTCAGACACAGAAGCTATCATTTTTTATCCTATCACTGTTATTTTAACTATGTGATAGCGCATAGGTTTAATTTCAAGAAGCATCAGTTTTATTACTTAAAAAATGCCTGCTTCTTTATTTTCAGAGTGTTCCAGAGTCCCTGAAATAAATAGGTGAGAGCACATGGACATTTGGTAGGCCCTCAAAACACATTGTAATCATTTCTTCCTTCCCTCTTTTTCTTTGTTTCCCCAAATTCTGGAAACAATCCTGGATTTCAGGTTTTAGAGTAGCAAACAGATGAAGAAAATGACACATTTTATAGTATTTTCCATTCAAGCATTGCAATTATTACTTTATATGTACTCTCATTTAATCATTGATGTGGTCTCACTGTGTTCCCACCCAGATCTCATCATTGTGGCTCCCATAATCCCCACGTGTCATGGGAGGGACCTGGTGGGAGGTAATTGAATCATAGGGGCGGGTTTATCCTGTGCTGCTCTTGTGACAGTGAATAAGTCTCACAAGATCTGATGCTTTTATAAAGGGCAGTTCCCCTGCACATGCTCTCTTGCCTGCTGCCTTTGCTCCTCCTTTGCTTTCCACCATGATTGTGACTCCTCCCCAGCCAAGTGAACTGTGAGTCCAGTAAACCTCTTTTTCTTTATAAATTATCCAGTCTTGAGTATTTCTTCATAGCAGTATGAAAATGGACTAATAAAATCACTAAAATAGCCAGTAATGTAGTTATTGTATCCCTATGTCACATAACAGAAAGTGAGGTTCAAAACGTTCTACTAACTTGTCCTAGACCATTTATCTATCTAAAAATATTTGCTGAGTGTTTACCATGTTCTAATCATTAAGCAGGGGCCACAGACACAAAGATGACTTTGCTAGGGTTTCTGTCCTCTACGAGATCTCACTGTGGTAAAGGATGGGGGGACAGACAGTATTAATACACTGTATTAGAGGCCAAGGCCAGAAGAGGCAAAGCCCTCTGACTCATTTTACTACACCAGCCTGACTCTTGTGTTCAATAATATTCTATTAATCTAACTCTTAGCTATTCATAGTGTAAGTGGGATCTTGCTTTTTCCCCTTGGACTCACCTCCTCTTCAGAGGTATATCTTTTTTTAGGGTAGTATATCTTCCCAGAGCACAATGCCACACCTTTGCCTTCGCTACAACACATCACCTAGTTTCATCTTTTCCCCTGGATTCATCTACCCAATGTAAATATGCATCTAAAACTTTCTATGTATCAGGCTTTATGTGATGCTCTAAAGATAAAATATATACATGAGAATAATTTTTTAATTGCTGTGCTTGACAAGCTTAGAATATTAAAAGGGAAGACTATCATTGAACAGATAAGAAGAGGAAAATATCGTAGATACTGAAATAGAAGTATGTAAGAGGTGAAGTCAAACAGACAAATAAAAAAGCTAATCTGTATTATCTGCTTTGTGTTACAGTGGGTTAAGGAAAAAGATGAAGGGTTTTGTTGTAACATGTTGTGATTGAGTTGATTGTGGTACATGCCAAGGTCCTGTTCAGGTGGATATTTAGACCTTGAACTCAGGGGAAACATCTTGCTTAGAGATATACTTTTTAGAATATATATAGGTGTCACTTAAAGATATGAAAAGGTGGATTGCCCAGAAAAGTTGAGGAAGAGCAGGACAAAGATGAGCAAGGACAGGGAACCAGCCTTTGTGGGGGACACCCTCAACCACAATCAGAAGCTCGTCCACAGCCCCCAGTTTTGTAACAAAACCACATACCAGAAAAGGGTTGAATGAAGTCTATTCATAATACTGTTAAGAAAATTCACTGAATTGAAAATTTATATAGTTTTTATTAAAGCCAATGAGAAAGAAAAACAGATGAATGAAAAACTACGAATTCAAGACCTCAACTCATGTCATAGTGCTCCATAAATGATTTAGTTTATGAGTCAAATAGTGATATTTTAATCTCAAGGTGGGATCTTCAAAAGCTTTATAAATATTATTAGCTGTATAGCTGTAACTGTTATCATTTTAGCACCTAACTCATACAGTTAACCTTTTTTTCTTTCAAACCATCAGCATATTAAAATACTATAGTGATTACTGATTGGTTTAATTCTATTCTCAATCTGTTTTGAGTAAATGCGCTAATCTTAAAAGAAAAAAATGATGCCTTGTATTTCTTATCTTTCAGTAATTAAAACAAATAATCTAATAGTTACATTTTTGCTACATAATTTGGTTTTTTTTTAATTTGAAAACTTACCCCTAAGGGGGAAAAATATTCTTGCTTCAACCTTTTTACTAAGACCTAGCCTTCGAGAGAGAATTATAGGAAATAGGCCACTAGGTGTTTTGAAGATTGCTTAATGCAGCAGTTCCCAGGGTCTTATGCTGAGATAGTAAGTACCCAGGGGTAGTATTATGGGGTGGGAGAAAGCATAGTTCATGGTAAAAATAAGTTTGGAATATCCTTAAGTTAAAGAGAGTACTGTATGACTTCTCAGGGCCTTTAATGGGCTTGTGTTCATGTCAAATTCTTTAGAAAAAATCTGGCTTAAAAGCACTGATCAAAAGACCATAGAAGATAAAAGAAAAAAAAAAACACGGCAGAAACCAAATTGAGTGATGCAGTCAGATAAAATGAAAAGCAGAAATGAAATGACAACCTTAGCCTGGGTGTGTAGCTAGAGAGAAAGAAGAAGGTGAAGGTCAATTTTACTGCATTACAAATAAAGCCTATGTCTGACTTCCAGGGAAATTGTTGTTGGCTTTACCAAATGTCTCTTGGAGTCCACTTCCCCCTCTAAGTAGAGGGACCTAGTCTCTTTCCTGCCACTGCATCTCCAGTGCCTAGAACAGTGTCTGTCACAGAGAAAATGCTAAAACATTATTTATCAAACAGAGCAAATAATAAATAAATGACAGTTAAAGCATAATAACTAAAATTATATAATTTGGAGACTTCAATGGATGTCCCACTTGTACAAATGAAGACTTCCAGGTGTTTCCTTATCCTGTCTCTATCCTGAGGGATTATACCTAAGGGGTTTTCCACAGGAAAAGTTTGCACAGCCTTGGCAACCTGCCACTGCACGTGAAGGCACAGTCAAGGGCGGTTATTTGTGAGAAAACAATAAGATTTGAAAAGAGGTTGACTTTCCTTTGCACAGTATATTTTTGCTCATCAAATAATGTTAATTTTAAGCTTAACCCTAAAGCTTGGATTTTTATATTGATATTGCCTCACATTTATAAAATAGTTTTCAGTTCTCTTCCAAATTGATTAGCTCCATCAGTCACGAATAAAATGACAAAATAACCCATTGCATAAAGAGGAAAAAAAAGAAAATCATATGAATGATTTTCCTAAGGTCACAGAATTATTTTACGGAAGACCCAAGATTAGAACCGAGGTCTTCCAACTTCTCTATTCATTGTAACACACAGAAGAGTGAACATTAATTCCATCTGGTTTGAGAAATCCCCTGACTTGCAGTGGAATGGAAACTTTCTTTTAAAAATAACCTTTATTTAAAAAGAAGTCTACATGACTAATTCTCTTAAAATAATAAAACAATAATAAGACCACATAAAAGTCATCTAAAAAGCCGGGTGAAGAGAAGATCAAAGATGCTTATGTAACGACAAGATAGAAGACAAGCTTCAGAATTCAAAGCTTTTGTGAGCTCTAATCATTTTGCTTGCATTCATAAAATCTTAAACATTTTCTCTCTACTTTTTGATGTATAATATTCAATCAATTGTAATGGAATATAAGTGGAGAGGGCTGGTAATGGCTCCTAAGCATGAAAGTGAAACCATGGCCCGTGTGCAGCGCTGCCGCCCAGAGGGGAGAAGCAGCCTTTTCCTTCGAGTCCGGATCCTTTTAGAAAAGAGATATAGCCTGCGACTGACTGGTGCCACTTTTATTCCTTTTCTTAGAAGTAAATTGAAATAGAAGGGCTTTGTTTTTTCCTCTTTTCCACTCTAAAGTCAAAGGCACTGACTAGGTTCACTGCTGGGCTATATAGATGTGTATGTTCTTTTTCAATGGAATTGTACATTTCCTTATAAATATATTTAATATATAATATATATGTAATAGATATTAAAGGGATAGGGGACCATTCTGTGACATCCTGGGCAATAGCATTTTCCCAGTTTATTGAGATTTTTGAATTGCAAGTGGGATTAAATCTTCGTGACTGACCCACTTCTTATGCTACTGCACAAAAGCTGAGGGAGTTGACATTAAAACTCATGTGATTAAACAATTCATAAGTCTTTTAAAACTGTACATTTTGACATGAAAAGAATGCAAAAATATTCACAAGCTACTTAGCTAGTGAATTATGAGCTTTTAACAGAAAAAGAAAATAAAAGAAGGCTTTTTATTTTTTCAAAGAAGTGGTTGTATACAACCACTTTCTCAAGTTTTCTGGTATGTATTTATGAGATTAAATGTATAAAAGAATTACCCATGTGTGGTGGTCTTCAAACAGTTAAATAACAAGCTCCTGTTGAGAAAACATCTTGTAGCAACAAAAGAGCTTTTAATTCCAAATTTAATAAATGGAGGGAGGGGAGCTTTTGATGGTAAGAAATGGAAAAGACAGAAGAAAGAACATTTGAGGGATGGTGGAGGGTAAACGAAATAGCATTCAGCCTAGAAGGTATTCATTTTCTGTCCTTAATGTAAGGAAAACCATAAAAACACCTGCCACTGAAGATTCAGAAAATTTTCACAGGGAACATTGGGTTTTTATAAACAACAAAAAGAGTCACATCAAAATTTCCTTCCTTGAAACATTTATGTAACAGGAATTAGGAATAGGAATCAAAATGGTTTTGTTGTGAATAGTTAAGGCAGAAAGTATCTGCATTTTGTATTACTGAGAAGATCCTGTAGAGAGTATATCCCTTTTGTCACAAAGGAAAGATTGGTTCATCATGTGCCATCATGGGTTCCAGGACTAGGACATTTAGATAAAGGAACATGCAGAACAAGGTTAGCGAATGAAGAGGACAAGAGCAGAGACCCAGTCAGTTACCATGATGATAGAGGATGGTGATTGTCACCAAAAGTCATAATGAATGTTTTGCATATCACTTATAATTTCATATATATGTGTGGTATTTCCTAGCCAATATTCAGCTTATCTTGGTTAATCTCTTTTTGTGTCTTTTTTAAAGCTCCTAATTGAAAATGTTTTTGTCAAGATTTGTTAAAGAAAAAAGTATTCTATGAAACATGTTTATTAAAGAAAAATACATCCAGCCAACATTGTTATTTTCATCCTAGCCTGAGTGAAAAATCACATAAGCATATCACTTAGAGAATGATTTTTATACAGAGTCTATTATTATTTGAATGACTTCACTCCAATCCAAAGCACACTGGGAACTGTAAAATGTTACAGACGCTATTTCATCATAAAGGCAGTGTGTTATGGGGGAAATCATTCTTAGCTGTATGGGAGAAGTCATGACTCCCAACCCAGTCACTCATAGACCAACTATGTCGCAATGGGAAAATCACTTATAATCTGATACTTTTCTCATCTGTAAAAAAAGAGAAGAGAATTATTCTATATGCTAGGACTAAAGAGAATAATGACTGAAATAATGCATGTGACTATTATTATTTTTGTTATTACCAGCGTAAATAAAAACTCATTTTATAGCACTTTGTAGTCTACAAGGTACTTTCAATTGCTTTATTCTATTTAATTCTCACGGCAACTCTCTGAAACAGGTTTTATTGTCTCCATTTTTCAGATGAGGAAATGGAGTCAAAGAGGTCAGCACCTGTGTGATATGATCAGGAAAATAAAGTGCCAGGACTAAAATTCTGATTTTCAGATGCCCTACATCATGACCCACTACACCAAATCATTTCATTATAAATATTCTAGTTTCATACTACTTTACAGAGTCAACGAGGGACATTAGGCATTCCACATCTACCTGAATAATTCCAGCAATTGGGGTACACTTTCCTCCAGAGGAAACCCATCTGTATTTCACTATTCTCATTTTTTAAAAGGTCTCCTTTCTCTTGATCCAAAATCCAACTCTTTGTAACTTCTGCTTATATTTTTCTATTTTTGTCTTCTAAGAATGTACAAAATAAATGAAATTCCTTTTCAACTGAATGACTTTTGAGTTACTCCAAACTTTTGTCTCTTTTCTGAAAACTAATCCTTTCTAAAATACTTAGAGGATACACTTTCTAGTCTCCTCATCACGAAGATTTTATTTTTTAATTCTGGAAATATATTAGCTGTCAAAGGCATCTTTTTGTTGTGTCTAGTATAGTGCTTATAATACTGTGTTTGATTTTATGTTAATTTATCTATCTCTCCCATTAAATTATGTGCTTCTTCAAAGTAGAGAGGGGATCATAATATTTATTTTTTATTTGTTTCCCTGAGACCTAATATAAACCTTGGAACATAAAAAACCTTCAATATTACATGTTAAATTAGTACACTAAAATATTAATTGAATTTAACACTAAGCAGCATCCCCAAAATTGATACTTAATTATAGAAATTCAATTTATAGAGTGAAACAGGCCAGAGTTCAACTTGATCATTTCTTTAGTCAATGCTATGATGTAATATAGGGCTCTTAATTTGCAGAAAGGAGGTAGACAGTGTCCTCCAAAGCTAATGGTAGAATCTAAAAAGACTTCACAAGAGAAGTGACAGGTCATTTTATCTGGAATTGGAAGAAAAATTATGCTTTTATGTAAAGCAAAAGCAGTAAGAGTTTAATTCTACAAAATACATTGGGACTATATTATGTAAAGTTTTGGAAATTGGAAAAAAATGGCTAGGACTTTAGCTCCTAGACAATAGTGACAAGCAAAAATTGCTAAGCAGAAAAGTTATGTGATAATATTTATGATTTCAAATATGTCCCTGAAGCTAACAAACCCATTCTAAATGTTTTTCAGTTTTCTGGAATCAAGATGATGAGCACTTGAACAAGATTATTGACAGTCTGAAAGCGGAGCAGAGGTGAAAGTCATGGACATGACAAAGAGGAGGGGGAAGTGGTGCTTTTGGGGTGCTACATGAAGGTTAAGGACATGCACCAAATAATGGAAGGAATTTACTCCATTAATTTATTCATTTAAAAAATATTTATTAAATCTCTACTATAGATATGGTTCCTGTTCTTATGCAGCTTACAATGTAGTGCAGGAAAGGGCACAATTTAAAAGGAATAAAAGTAAAGTGGGATCAGTTGTAAATTGGGCCAGCTTCACAGGCACTCGGCCAGTACAGTCACACAAGGCCATATGCTCAGAAGAGCCAAGCTCTTGGAGTTTAATATTCTGCAGTCGTTGTCTTGAAATGTTTAATAATTTTATCTTTAAATCTGTGTTTTTTAATTACCATCCAATGAGACAATGGAGCTTGTGTTGGAGGTTTGAAGCTTCAGCTTTCATGCAGTTCTGGCTTTCCCTTCCTCTCCCACCTCTCCAGGAAGGTTCTTAGCTGCCTGCTCTCTGCATCCTGGTGTCCCAGGCCCTGTCTGGCCTTCCCCTTCCTGCCCCAACCACTGCCACCCTCCAAGTAAGTGGCAATAGGTCTCAGTAGCAGAAGGAGGCCTGTCCTCTGCCATTGCCTCCAGAGGGTGCCTGGGCATGAGCACAAGGACAGTTGAGTGGATGCACACCTAATGGCATCTTGCAGGCATGGAGGTGCTGGTGGGAGCAGCGGGAATCCATGCCTCAGAGGGCAGTGCCATGGTAAATTGGGTAGGTGACTTGGTGGGTGCCTCACATCTGCCCTCTAGCAAGCATGTCCCAGAAGGGGGATTGTAATTTCCTGGGGCTTTCTTATCCACTGTGTATGGAGATGGTGGCCCATGGAAGGGAAGATTGATTTCCCCTGTGACAGTCAGGCCTTGAAGTCTTGTTCTGCACAAGGATCTGCAGACAATATAGCAGGCCCTGATTATAAAACAGCTGAAGTTAGGGACAGTCTATAAGTACATAACCCGGTAGGAAGTGTGGAGGCCTGGTAGTTTCCCCAGACATTTAATCTGAGACTATATCTAAGAACTGGTAAGAGTTATCCAGGCAGAAAGGAGGATGAAGAAAATTCCAGAAAGAAATAATATGTGAAGGCCCAGGGTTGAATCGGAGCCCAGAAAGTGTTCCAGGAACTAAGAGAAGTTGAATGTGATGGGAATGGAAATGGTGAGCAACATGGAGGCAGATGGCAAGTCACGGTTAGAGCGGAGGTCAGTAGCTCTGCCAGACAACAAAAGGGCTTGGAAAGATAGCTGGAGGAGTAGCAAAATTAAAGAGTGTTGTCTCCCAGTGTTTGCTATGTTTAGGATCCATTTTACCTACCCTGTGCCTGTAGAGTCCATTTTTGACATTTAAGTAATGGTTGTTACAGTATTCTCTGTAATATGTCATGTGGCTGGAATGAGCCCGTCATCCTCCCATTGTCGAACTTAGGATCCTGGATCCTTGTCACCTATGAATGTGATGAAATGTGCCCTTTTTCCTCAGATTTCTACAAGCTGCATATTTTGAAGAAAAGTGCTCTTCATGAAATAAAACGATCACAAGTTTATCTTGTGCTTCATCGCCAGCCTCTACTGAGAGAAATACTGTAGTTATTTCACCCAAACTCTCCCTGGGAGATTGTGTCATGCAAAAGCTAAGTGAATGGACCTCAAGAGTGTACCAAAAAATGTCTCCAAGTTGCAACAAAGCATATTTTTCAGAACTGACATAAAGTAGATTTTTTTCCTTAGTAAGGATTGTTTTTATCACATTGACATTTGGTTTCTTAGAGCTAACTTTACAAGACCAGTTCCTAAAGAGCTTTTTACCTAAATCTGTTGCCATTTTATATAGATAAGATGAGAAAATGCTGAAAATGTATGGTTTTTCCCTCAAAGATTATTCAAAATAAAATCATATCAACAGTTCTTTACCACCAGGAAGCAGCATAATTATCTCAGACTTTCAAGAAAACAGGTACGCCCAGCAATTGGTTTAATTTAGGCTTAGAATTGTTTTCTTCATCCAAATTGCTAGTTTATTTTCTCTATCCTTGGTATACATTTTAATGGAAAAGAATCTATTTCTATTATTGACTTGTAAGAGTATAACTGAAAAATAATTAGGAAGGCTTTTACAAATGAATGCAGGAAACAGAAAAGATATATATATATGTATATACTTCAAAAGTAGTTTCCAATAAATGCCACTAATCTGGTATCCAATAAATGCCACAAAAAAATGGAAAAGAGAACTCATTTTTGTGGCACTTTTAACATGCACCAGACAAGTTAGATATGATTATTCCAACTTAATATTCACAGCATCCCAATGTTACCCAAAAGAAAATGAGACAGAAAGGGTTCAATAAACTTGCCCAATCTCACATGAGAGTTACTGATAGAGCCAAGCCTTAAATTCATGTGTATCTTATTGCAAATTCCTTGTCTCTTCTGTCTGATGTTGAAACATTGAAAACTAAAATGGAGTAGAATTCTGTGATTGAAGTGTAATTTGCAAGAAGAAAGTCATGTTATTTATTTAGTCAATAGGAAAGACTTTAAATCAATGTATTTTTGCCTTGCTGTAATAATTATTTGCTGCATAGTGCTTAACTAGCTTTATCAGTATCTATAATATGATTTAAATCATGTCTTTAACTTTTATTTTAGGTTCAGGGCTACACGTGCAGGTTTGTTATACAGGTAAATTGCATGTCATGGGGGTTTGGTGTACAGATTATTTCATCACCCAGGTAATAAGCATAGTGTCTGATAGGTAGGTTTTTGTTGTTGTTGTTGTTGTTTTGTTTTGTTTTGTTTTGTTATTGATATGGAATCTCACTTTGTTGCCAGGCTGGAATGTAGTGGCGCGATCTCGGCTCACTGCAACCTCCGCCTCCCGGGTTCAAGCGATTCTCCTGCCTCAGCCTCCCAAGTAGCTGGTACTACAGGTGTGCGCTACCATGACCAGCTAATTTTTGTATTTTTAGTAGAGATGGGGTTTCACCATGTTGGTAAGGATGATCTCGATCTCTGGACCTCGTGATCTGCCTGCCTTGGCCTCCCAAAGTGCTGGGATTACAGGCGTGAGCCACCGTGCGCAGCCGATAGGTAGTTTTTTTTATCTTTAATTTTCTCCCACCTTCCACCCTCAGTAGGCCCCAGTAGCTGTTGTTCCCTCCTTTGGGTTCACATGTACTCATGTTTAGCTCCCACTTATAAGTGAAAACATGTAGTGTTTGGTTTTCTGTTCCTGAGTTACTCTGCTTAGGATAATGACTTCCAGCTCCATCCATGTTGCTGCAAATGACACGATCTCATTTTTTATGGCTACATAGCATTCTATAGTGGATATGTACCATATTTTCTCTATCAAGTCTACCACTGATGGTCAATTAGGTAGGTTTTATGTCTTTGCTATTTGAATAGTGCTGTGATGAACATATGCACACATGTGTCTTTAGGGTAGAAAGATTTATATTCTCTTTTGTAAATATCCAATAATGGCATTGCTGGGTCAAATGGTAATTCTGTTTTGAATTCCTTAAGAAATCACCAAACTGTTTTCCACAATGGCTGAACTAATTTACATTCTCATCAGTAGTGCATAAACATTCCCTTTTCTTCACTACCTCACCAGCATCTGTTATTTGTTAACTTTTTAATAATAGCCATTCTGACTGGTGTGAGATGGTATCTCATTGTGGCTTTGATTTGCATTTCTCTAATGATTATTGATGCTGAGCATTTTTTCATATGCTTGTTGGCTGCAGATATGTCTTTTAAAAAGAGGCTGTTCGTGTCCTTAGCCAACTTTTTAATGAGGTTATTTGTTGCTTGTTAATTTGTTTAAGTTCCTCATAGATTCTGGATATTAGATCTTTGTCAGATGCACAGTTTGCAAAATATCTTCTTCTGTTCTGTAGGTTATCTGTTTCCTGTCTTGATAGTTTCTTTTGCTGTGCAGAAACTGCTTAGTTAAATTAGGTCCTATGTATCAATTTTTGTTTTTGTTACCATTGCTTTTGGTGTCTTCATCATGAAGTCTTTGCCAGGGCCTATGTCCAGAATGGCACTTCCTAGGTTATCTTCCAGAGTTTTTATAGTTTTAAGCTTTACATATAAGTCTTTAATCTATGATGAGTTGACTTTTGTATATGGTATAAGGAAGGGATTCTGTTTTAATCTTCTGCATATTGCTAGCCAGTTATCACAGAGCCATTTATTAACGAGGAAGTCCTTTCCCCATTGCTTGCTTTTGTCAGCTTTGAGGAAAATCAGATGATTGTAGGTGTGTGGAATTATTTCTGGGTACTCTATTCTGTTCTATTAGTCTATATGCCTGTTGTTGTACCAGTACCATGTGGTTTTGGTTACTGTAGCTGTGTAGTATGATTTGAAGATGGGTAGCTTGATGCCTCCAGCTTTGTTCTTTTTGCTTAGGATTACCTTGGCTATTTGGGCTCTTTTTTGCTTCCATGTGAATTTTAAAATAGTTTTTTTCTAATTCTGTGAAGAATGTCATTGGTATTTTGATAAGAATAGCATTGAATCTGTAATTTGCTTTGGGCAGTGTGGGCATTTTAACCATATTGATTCTTCCTAGCCATGAGCATGGAAAATTTTTCCATTTGTTGCGGCATCTCTGATTTCTTTGAGCAGTGTTTTGTAATTCTCATTGTAGAACTCTTTCACCTTCCTGGTTAGCTGTATTTTTAGACATTTTATTCCTTTGGTGGCTATTGTGAATAAGATTGCATTCTTGATTTGGTTGTCAGCTTGGATGTTGTTGGTGTATAGGAATGCTGGCAATTATTGTACATTGATTTGTATCCTGAAACTTTGCTGAAGTTGTTTATCAGATCACAGAACTTTTGGGTAGAGACTATGGGGTTTTCCAGGTAGAGAATCATATAACCTGCAAACAGAGATAGTTTGACTACCTCTCTTCCTATTTAAATGACTTTTATCTCTTCCTCTTACCTGGTTTCTCTGCCTAGGACTTCCAATTCTATGTTGGATAGGAGTGGTGCGAGTTTTGTCTTGTGCTAGTTTTCAAGGGGAAAGCTTCCAGCCTTTTCCATTCAGTATGATGTTGGCCATTGGTTTATCATAGATGACACTTACTATTTTGAGGTATATTCCTTCAATGCCTAGTTTGTTGAGGGTTTTTTACATGAAGGGATGTTGGATTTTATTGAAAGCCTTTTCTGCATCTATGGAGATGATCATGTGGTTTTTGCTTTTTGTTCTCTTTATGTGATGAATCACATCTATTGCTTTGTGTATGATGAACCAACCTTGCATCCCAGTATAAAGCTTACTTTATTGTGATGGATTAGCTTTTTGATGTGTTGCTGGATTTGGTTTGCTAGTTTTTGTTGAGGATTTTTGCATCTATGTTCATCAAAGATACTGGCCTGAAGTTTTCTTTTTTTATGTGTCTGTGCCAGGTTTTGGAAACAGGATGATGCTGGCCTCATAGAATGAGTTAAGGAAGGAGTGCCTCCTCCTGAATTTTTGGAATAGTTTCAGTAAGAATGATACCACCTCTTCTTTATACATTGGGAGAATTCAGCTGTGAATTTGTCTGGTTCTGGACTTTTTCTAGTTGGTATGCTTTTTATTACTGATTCAATTTCAGAACTGATTATTGATCTCTTTAGGAATTCAATTTCTTCCTGGTTCAATGGAGGTCATATATTTCCAAGAATTTATCCATTTGTTCTAGATTTTCTACCTTGTGTGCATAGAGGTGTCCATAGTAGCCTCTGACTTTTTTTGTATCTCTGTGGGGTTGGTTACAATATCTCTTTTATCATTTTTGATTGTGCTTATTTAGATCTTTTCTTATTTTTTTCATATTAGTTTAACTAATGATCTATCAGTCTTATTTATTCCGTCCAACAACCAACTCCTGAATTCATTGATCTTTTGTATGTTGTTTCACATCTTGTTTTTTGAGTTTTTTTGTTTTTTTTTTTTAGTTGTCCTTTGATTTTGGTTATATCTTATCTTCCACTCACTTTGGGGTTGGTTTGCTCTTCTTTCTCTAGTTCCACTAGGTATGATGTTAGGTTGTAGATTTGAAATTTTTCTAACTTTTAATGTGGGCAGTTAGCACTATAAACTTCTGTCTTAACACTCTCTTAACTGTGTCCTAGAGATTTTGTTATGTTTATCTTTGTTCTCGTTAGTTTCAAAGAATTTCTTCATTTCTGCCTTAATTTCATTGCTAACCCAAAAGTCACTCAAGAGCAAGTTGTTTAATTCACATGTAACTCCATAGTTTTGAGCAATTTTCTTAGTGTTGATTTCTATTTTTATTGTGTTGTGATCTGAGAGTGTGGTGAGTATAATTTTTTTTGAATTTGCTAAGGATTGTTTTACAGCCAATTGTGGGGTCTATTTTAGAGTATGTGGCCTGTGCAGATGAAAAGAATGTATATTCTGTGGTTTTAGGTGGAGAGTTTTGTAGATGTTTTTTAAGTCCATTTGGTCAAGTGTTGTGTTCAGGTCATAAATATCCTTGTAAGTTTTCTGCCTTGATAATATGTCTAATACTGTAAGTGGAGTGTTTAAGTCTTCTATTATATTATATGGTTATCTAAGTCTCTTTGTAGGTCTCTAAGAACTTTCTTTAGGAATCTGGGTGCTCCTATACTGGATGCATATATATTTAGGATAGTTAGGTCTTCTTGCAAATCGAACCCTTTACCATTATGTAATACCCTTTGATTTTTAAAATCTTTGTTGGCTTAAAGTCTGTTTGGCTTAAAGTCTGTTTTGTCTGAAATTAGTATACTAATCCTTGCTTTCTTCTGTTTTCCATTTGCTTGGTAGATTTTTCTTCATCCCTTTACTTTGAGCCTATGGGTGTCATTGCATATGAGACGGGGTCACTTGAAGATAGCATACCATTGGGTCTCGCTTCTTTATCTAACTCACCACTCTGCCTTTTGATTGGGGCATTTAGCCCATTTATATTCAAGGTTAATATTGATATGTGTACATTTCATTCCTTCATCATGTCATTAGTTGGTTATTATGCAGACTTAATTGTGTGGTTGCTTTACAGTGTTAATGGTCTATGTACTTAAGTGTGTTTTCAAAGTGGCTGGTAATGGTCTTTCTTTTCCCTATTTAGCACTCCGTTCAGGACCTCTCATAAGTCAGTTCTGGTGGTAATGAATTCCCTTAGCATTTGCTTGTCTGAAAAGGACCTTATTTCTCCTTCGCTTATGAAGCTTAGTTTAGCTGGATATGAAATTCTGGGTAGGAGTTTCTCTTCTTTAGGAATGCTGAATCAAGGCCCTCAATGTCTTCTGGTTTGTAGGGCTTTTGCTGAAAGGTCCATGGTTAGCCTGATGGGGTTCCCTTGGAAGGTGTTCTTCCCCTTCTCCCTAGCTGACTTTGGGAATCTGTTTACTATGTGTCTTGGAGATGGTCATCTTCTGTAGTACTTTGAAGGGGTTCTTTGCATTTCCTGAATTTGAATGTTGGCCTCTCTAGTGAGGTCGGGGAAATTCTCATGGACCATATCCTGAAATATGTTTCCAAGTTACTTGCTTTCTCTCCTTCTCTTTCAGAAGTGCCAATAAGTCATAGATTTGGCTACTTACATAATCCCGTATTGCTTAGAGATATTGCTTATTCTTTAATCTTCTTTCTTTATTTTTGTCCAGCTACGTTATTTTGGAGAACTGGTCTTCAAGCTCTGACATTCTTTCCCCACCTTGGTCAGCCATACCCATGTAGAACTACGGTAAAGATCACGTACCAAAAATCAGAACAATTTCCATTTACTGAATGCAGACCATCATATTATGCTCGACATTCATGAATATCCTCTGTTGTGGAAAGCAATAGTGCAGTTTGAAAAAAAAAAAATTAGTGCTGCTACCTGGGGGAAAGGCAAGTGAGAAGGACTTGGAAAGGGAAAATAGAAAGTGAACCCAGAGGTTCAAGGTCAAGTATACCCTCCAACAGATCAGAGAAAAGATGAAAATATAGCATGAGTAAGGTTCTGTGAAATTTAATGAAGAAAGAAAGCAAAATTGCAGTAGCAACAGTATCACAAGAATAACCCATAAGTGTGAGCGTACCTGCATTCACCCTGAGATGCACACCAAACCCAAACTTCCCTTCTCCCAACTAAATAATCACAAGTTCTTTATCTGCTGCAAATTAGATGCTGAAGGATAGAGAAAAAAGCAATGAAAAGTCTAAAGTTCAAAACATAATGCACAAAACATTTTATGACTGCTTACTACTTGCTGTATCCTGGTGATAAAGAGAAGCAGTAGGAAGAAAATCACACTAGGAAAAGAGATCTGAGAGATGAAAGGCAGCTTCCCAGAATCAAGCCAACTATATGTTTTCATGTTATTTGTGTTTCATGCTTCCACTTTAAGTCATAGGTATTTGCATGTCAAAGGTACTCTGTAAGCACTAAGTGAATCAAACAGAATGAATGGGGAGAGGGAAGATGAGATTCATTTAGAAGAAGAAATAAGAAGGCAATTTACTTTTGCATAGGTGGGAACATAGTTCAGGGCTCTTTACACTGGCTAAAAAGGAAGAAAAATAATAAAGAGAGAAGGGTTGCCAATCATACAAATGTAAATGTTCAAAGATATATGAGATTTGAGGTGGAAGATGTATGATCATATGTGTGATTTCCTCAGTGACAGGAAATATCAGATTTATGAATATACTATGCTCCATTTTCATCTGTAAGAGGAATTTGAAAAGGAAATATTATTTTGGGTCATGACTTGTCTTCTGCATATAATAAAAATAGTTTGAAGACTTTAACTACATAACTAAAAAAAGTACAAAGGAATTTGATGTGTGCTGGACAGAAGGTGGGGGGGGCACAAAAAGTAATATGTGGACACATTTAGTCACAAACAAATCCAAAATATAAGCATGAAAATTGTTTATTAATTCCTTGCTGCACGACAGGAGTGGCTTAATATACTCTTTCCAGACCAAAGCATCTTTATCTGCAAAATGAGAGGATTAAATTACGTTATCTCTAAGTTCATTTAAAATTGTTTTAAAACAATCTATTTAGATAAACAGAGTAGCAGTCTGCAATGTATTTAAAAGGAAATGGACTAGTCAGGTTGGCAAGATCTATGTGAAAGAATTATTGTTGTGCTATATGAAAAAAGATTCTGCCTTTTTAAATAAGATGAGTAATGACAAACTAATTTTCATGCAGGTTGAAAATGTGGCAGATGTGTATGGAGAATGAGAAAATTGCTGTTATAATAGAGATGACTTAAATTATGATATGAGGATGATAAAGAAGAGGGAATGTTTTCTGTCCTTTCAAGATGTCAAAGCTTAATTGAACATGTTTTTAAAAATGAAAATAAAAATCTCAGTACAAAGAATACATTTACTTCTCTAGTAGAGACTATTAACTGCAGAATCGTTAATACCTATGATCTCCTTCTTCTTTGTTAACCAAGTCTCAATCACATTTGGTTAACAAATAAAATACTACGCTCCTCATCATCCCTTGTAGCGAAATGAGCTTATAAGTCTAAGTCCTGCCCAGTGAGATGTAAGCTTACTATTTTGTGACAGTCTTTCTGGGAAGGCTGCTTAAAGGGAGCCAATAAGTCAAGGAGAAAGGATAATCGTTTATCCTTCCCCACCTCTTCGTGCTACAACAGAAGGGATGGCTGGAGCTATAGCAGCCGATTTAGACTTAGATAAACTCAAAGAAGGAAGCTCCATGCTAAAAATGGAATATAGGAAGAAATAGTCTGTATCACTGATAACATCCTGGTGCCACCAGAATGATTTATCTTCAAACTTCTCTTTTAACTGAAAAAAAAAGTAAACTTCTGTCTTGATTAAGTCACTCTCATTTTCATTATTATTTCCTTCCCTGGTTATACACATTTAAAGCTTATTCCAACTGATTTAGTTCTTGGAAGTAAGGTTCTTCAAGTATCAGAAACTAAAATGTGGCACTAAATATGTAATGGAAGGAGAGCTTCATAGGTGCATAGCAATGACTCAGATAATGAAAGCCAAAAATCTCATGATCTTTATAATAAATCTACAAAATACTTAGTCAAATCATCACCTGCTACACATTGGAAGCCAATCACATGCTGCCAAAGGCTACATATAGTATTAGGAAAAATGGTAAAATATTGGTATGGGTTGTCAGAAAAATCCTAGCATGACAAATTCAAGGTGGAACTAACTACCTGGCCAGTCTCAGAGTTGAAACGGAAAGATATGCACCTTTGCTAAGGAAGGTACTCTTTGCTTATAACCCACAATCTCAATTGACTGAGAGTCTGGTAATTTGAAAACTTTCATGGTTGAAAAAGCCAACTGCCTATACCCCAAATTGAAACAGTTAAAAGAAGTGTCTGAAAATTCTAGCCTTAGCGATAAATATGACTTTTGCCACACCATACAAAAGTTGTGAGCCTGCTGGTAAAGATAATGCATTACTTCATATGTTCTCAATGCAGCAGACAGCAAGCTGAATATTATTTAGATGTGCAGAGCACAGAGGTCTGTAAATAAAAGACCAGGGTCTTCAAGCTTAATAATTCCATTTACCCAAGGTCTTTGGCTGTGTTTATTCACACATGGAGATTACCAAAAAACAACTATGCTGAAAGTCTATCATACTTTTTAGGGTATCTTATTGTCCAAAACTAATCCAGTGGGTCATGAACCCATACTAAAAGGATGTGGCTTGCTACTTATGTGCAGTCCTGAGTGAAGATATTCTCCTGAATGTCCATTTCAGATATGGCCACAGAGGACAACAGAAAAGGAAGACCCTCCTGAAGAGCAAATCCAGGGGCCACAAAAGAAAATAAACAAGAGAATTTTTATTGAAGAGCAGAACCTGGGACTGCCAGATGGACCAACTAAAGAACTCACTTCACAACTAGGGCAGTGAGTCCTCACCATTTCTTCTCAGCAAGAGTTGGCTGCTGTAAAATCAGAGAGGTTATTCATGCCTTACGGTTAATAAAAGTATCTATAGGTAACTGAACCTTGAGGAGCCAAACTGAGGCCTGATGAAGGAGACTGTACATCATCCAGAGAGAATTAACTTGGAGCAGGATGCAAAGACTGCGGGGAGAAATCAGGGTTTTTCTGCTGGAGGAAGAAGCAGAGGGTACATAGACATAAGGAATCCAAAGAAGCCCACTATAGAAGCTGGGGAAGATTGCATACTTATTCTCAATTCTTCACTCCTTCCTATGTGGTAGAGCAGAGAAAATCAAGTATACCTGTGACTTGCTCTGACCAATGGAAAGTTAGAGGGGACAGGAGCACAAGCTTTAAACATGCCCATATGGGACTTCTGTGCCTACCATGAGAACATGCCCCATAATTGTTAATTCAGGGAGAATGAGGAGATGTGGTGCAGACTCTTAGCCAATCCCAAGAGCTGGGTTCAAGGGTAGCCAACACTCATCCTAGAGAAGTGTCCCCTCTGACCTGCAGACACATGGCCAAGAAAAATCAATGCATGTTGTCATAAAACATTGCATTTCAAGGCTGTTTGTGAGGCAGCATCCTGGCTAATAAACCAGCCAGGTCTATTCTAACAATTGTAGCTCAGAGTAAAGAATGTGGGCATCTCATCAGCAGATATGATCACTAAAAAGATAGAGAAAAGATACAATGAGAAAACTGTAAGCAAACTCTTGGAAATCCAAAGAACAAAATAGAAGAAAGAAGAAAGATTAAGAAATTTCTAGAAACATGCTACAGTGGTCAGGAAGACCAAGACAGTGAGCCTAGGAGATAAAAATGGACAGGCAGATTCATATCATGCTTAAAAAGAAACTGCAAATGATTGAGAAGTTTTTTTTTTAAAGTGGAACTATTTCAAAGGTAAGAAATTAGTAAAGGGATAAAGTTGTTAATGCACCATAAACAAGTGATCAAAAGCAGGAAAAAAAAATGAATTGCTGTGGAAATGGACACAGTGTGATCCTATTTTTAGTGGACTACTTAAGTTTTTTAAAAAATTAGGAGGAAGGTAAAATAGAAACAGAAGTGTAAATAATACTATGAAATGGGCCTAGCTGAAACACCTGACTTTTCAAAAGAATACATTAAATGAAGAATACAGAATGAGATCCTTATAAAAAGAAGTCAGGAAAGTATTACATAGAGTAATTGCAAAGGCCTTCTCTCCTTATAACACGGAAATTGATGGATTTGAGAATAAGGATATTAAAAAAGATCTTTAAGAGTCTACAGGAAATAGAAGAGCTAGGACAAAGCATGGATGTCATGTAGAATATTTTATGACAAACTGCTGACCTGAGCCAATAATTCTTGGGCTAGGGAAAAAAACTGTTGCTCTATAGATAGGTGGGTGGGGGTGAGGGTGGGGAGGGAAAATTGTAATGCTTACTTTCTAAATAGATTTCAAAGGAATGCTGGGAGAACACAAAGAAAACTAGCTTGCATTGATTTTTTTTAATATTAGCATTTTGTTGATAAAAAAGAAAGCAGGAAGAAAAATAATAAATCATGCATGTAGTAATAAAAAGTGTGGTAGGTGATTAACGTGTTAAGAGTCAAGGGAAGAACTCATCAGAAGAGTAAAAGAAGAGAACTGAAAAGCAAAGGAGGACAATCAACAAAATGTGAACATACAGTTTATACAAGGAATGCAATCATACAGGTACCAATAACTCAGTTGCAAGGAATAATTGAAATATGCACATATATAAAAAGTACACATACTTTGTATAACTTGAAAAACATTTGAGGATCAAATAAAATAATGTATTCGAAAAGATTTATAAAAAGCATGAAGTTTTCCAGACAAATTAGTGGGTGCAATACTGAGCGCTACTCCTTGAAGGTGAACAACATAGAAATATTGTTCAGCACAACTCAATAAATGTTTATTTAATGACTGCAATGTACTAAGCAAATTTTAGGCTCTGGTAAGACATATCAGTAATGAAGACAAACATATGCATTAACTATATCAAGCAGGACAAAGACCTCTACAGAGAACGAATGCAGCTCTCCAAGCAGAGATCTCTGCTGTCACTATTGAATATCTTGTAAACTCTCCAGAAACATGTGTATGTGCAAGTGTGTGTCTGTTTGTGCATATATATATATATATATGTATATTTTAATGCTACACATTTGAGGATAACTTATTACACTATTCACGACTTTGTGATTTTCGCTTAACACAGCAATTTGTAGATTACTCCCTTTCAGAACATAGAGAGAGCTACTTCATTGCTCCTAATAGCATATTTTATTGCATGGTTGTGCCATAATTTATTGAATTACTGGCCTTTAATGAACAATTATGCCATTTCCAGTCCTTTCTTATTCATGTAATGCTTATTCATACTGTGCTTTATATATGGGCTAATATACCTGTTAACACAAATCTTGAGAAGTGAAATTTCTGTCACCTGGCAAGCGAATTTTTAATTTTGATACATAGTGCCAAATAGCCTTCAAAGTGAAACATTCACTTATATTCCCACCAACAGTGCACAAAATTGCTTTTGTCCTCAAACTTCCTGCCTATGCCATTTATTATCAAACCATTTGATCCTTGCAAGTACAGTAACTAAGAAGCTATCTCATTGCTGTTTGAATTACAAACTACAAATCTCATTGTTGTTTAAATTGCAAACCATAATGGTCTTATTATGAGCAAATATGAGTATGTTTTTGCATATTTAAAAGTCTTTTGAGTTTCTCTTACTGTGAATTTTCTGTCTATAATCTTGGCCTATTTTTAAAAATTAATAAGTTAGAAGCAATGAGCCAATTTTCATATATCTTGGCAGGTTTTTCCAGTTTGTTACTTTCCATTCAAATTTATTTACGGTTGTTTTAAACCATTTTGACATTTTGATCTTTTTTTAATTTTGAGACTATTGTAGATTTATTTGCAGTTTTAAGAAATAATACAGAGAGATTCCATATACCTTTCACCATTTTCCCTCACTGGTAACATTTCGCATAACTACAGGACAATGTCACAAGTAGGAAGTTGACACTGACAAAATTCATCTACCTTATTCAGATGTCAGAATTACATTCACTTGTGTGTGTGTGTGTGTATGTTAGTTCTACACAATGTTGTCACAGTGCAATTTCCTGTGTGCACTACTGTGGTCGAGATACAGACTTGTGTTTCATCATAAGGATTCCCTTGCTACCCTTTTCTATTCACAGTCCCTCCTTAAGCCCTGACAAGCACACATCTGTTCTCCATCTCTATAACTTGGTCACTTCAAAAATGTTACATGAATGGAATCATGGAGTATGCAATATTCTGAGATTGGCTTTTTCCACTCAGTGTAATTGTCTTGCATTTGTAAAAAATTTGGCATTTCGAATTTTGGTACTATGCTATTTAGCTTAAGGTTCATAATAAACTTTAATCGTAGATTTAAACTTTTTCATTGTCTTTCATTTGGTAGTTTCATGCAGTTTTCCCTAAAGTGGACCTAGTATAATTTTAATAAAACTACTCTTGCTTGATTTTAGTTTTAATTTGTTTACCTATATTTTGCTTCCTGCCTTTATTGATTTTAGAGGAATATCATAATAGCACCTGTGTCATTTTGTGGTCCAAATTGATGGTCTTTTAATGAGCAATTTTATCTCATTGATATTTACTGATATGGCAATTAGCTGTGGCATTTTATTTCAAGTTCTACTTTCTGTATTTAATGCTATTTATTTTTGCCATATTGTCTATATTTCTTGTATTTGCATGTTTTACCTTTATAATTTGGAAAGCAAATTCCCTTCTTCAGATTTTCTGGTAGTAACATATAATATACACATATATGTATATATTTAAAGGACATGAGAAATGCACATACAATTCTGCAAAAGAACAAGTAAATAAAGGTAAGAACACATCAAACATATTTAGTCATAAAAGACACGAAAATTATAAGAAAACCCTTCTCTGAGAATTCAAAGAAATTTTTTTAAAAGTCTTCTGATACATATATACATGCGTATATATACATATATACGCATATATATGTACATGTGTATATATATACACATATGTATATATGTATATATACATGCATATATATGTATGTGCGTATATATACACATGTATGTGCGTATATATACACATGTATGTGCGTATATATACATATATACGTGCGTATATATACATATATACCTATACACATGCATATATGTATGCATACATATATACCTATATACATGCATATATGTATGCATACATATATACCTATATACATGCATATATGTATGCATACATATATACCTATATACATGCATATATGTATGCATACATATATACATATATACATGCATACATATATACATATATACATGCATATATGTATGCATACATCTATACATGCTATATGTATGCATACATATATACATATATACATGCATACATATGTATCTATACATATATACCTGCATACATGCATACATATGTATGTATACATATATACCTGCATACATGCATACATATGTATGTATACATATATACCTGCATACATGCATACATATGTATGTATACATATATACCTGCATACATGCATACATATGTATGTATACATATATACCTGCATACATGCATACATATGTATGTAAACATATATACCTGCATACATGCATACATATGTATGTAAACATATATACCTGCATACATGCATACATATGTATGTATACATATATACCTGCATACATGCATACATATGTATGTATACATATATACCTGCATACATGCATACATATGTATGTATACATATATACCTGCATACATGCATACATATGTATGTATACCTACATAAATGCATACATATGTATGTATACCTACATACATGCATACATATGTATGTATCCCTACATACATGCATATATATGTATGTATGCCTACATACATGCATATATATGTATGTATACATATATACATCTATACATGCATATATATGTATGTATACATATATACATCTATACATGCATATATGTATATATACATATATACATCTATACCTCCATATATATGTATGTATACATATATACATCTATACCTCCATATATATGTATGTATACATATATACATCTATACCTGCATATATATGTATGTATACATATATACATCTATACCTGCATATATATGTATGTATACATATATACATATATACATGCATATATATGTATACATGCATATATATGTATGTATACATATATACATATATACATGCATATATATGTATACATGCATATATATGTATGTATACATATATACATGCATATATATGTATGTATACATATATACATGCATATATATGTATGTATACATATATACATGCATATATATGTATGTATACATATATACATGCATATATATGTATGTATACATATATACATATATACATGCATATATATGTATACATGCATATATATGTATACATACATATATACATATACATATATACATACATATATACATATACATATACATATATACATATACATATACATACATATACATATATACATATACATATATACATATACATATATACATGCATATATACACATAATACGTATATATACATACGTATACATACGTGTATATACATACGTATATATACATACGTGTATATACATACGTGTATATACATACGTGTATATACATACGTGTATATACATACGTGTATATACATACGTGTATATACATACGTGTATATACATACGTGTATATACATACGTGTATATACATACGTATATACATATATACACAGAAGACTTTTTAAAAAATGTCTTTGAATTATCAGAGAAGGGTTTTCCTTATAATTTTCATGTCTTTTATGACTAAATATTTTTGATGTGTTCTTACCTTTTTTCTATTTGTTCTTTTGCAGAATTGTATGTGCATTTCTCATGTCCTTTCTTTCTGTTTGTCTTTGTTATTTTTGTTGTTTTATCCAGGCCAACTATGCATTAGAGGATAATGTTAGAAAAGCACATCAGTGGAGTGAGTCAGATATTCAAGTAGCTTGCATTCAAATTTGTGTCTTGAAATGTTTCCCAACAAATGACTGTCCTAGAATTTGATTTTTCTCTGGGATAAACTTTCCATATTATGCAATGATGTTTGCCACCAGATTTTATGCAGTAACTTGGGGTTTATATTACTTTTGTATATCAAATAATCAGTTGAAAGATTGCTTGCTAACATTTTCCCTCCCACCCAGCTAGAAGGATTGATGGATTGTTTTGTTTTGTTTTCTGCTTTTTCTGTTTGTTTGTTTGTTTGTTTTGCAAAGAGAGGTGTGTAGGCACTTTATTAGCTCCACCTTCTCTGACATTCTTTTCTGCCTAACAGGGTTAGTGATGCCCCAGACTCTGACACAGCAGCTGAGCGCTTGCTGTTCCAAAGTGGCTGCTGATGACATTTCAGAAAGTGTAACTTACCTTTGGATAATTCTGCGTGCTTTCTGTGAACATGGAGGCACACACCTCCTGCTGCTTTCCTCATTTTAACTAGATTTAAGTTTCATAACACTTTTACAGCCCTCCAGGTTTTCATTTCTGCTTCTTTGTTCTCTGTTTTGGTTTTAAGTTGGTTTCAAAGAACGGGGCAGAAATGTCTTTACTCTGCCATCTTTAATTGGTTCCTGTACTCTTTAATACATTTTAAAATTAAAGCCAGGGAAAGAATAATTAAACTTCCATGCTGCAACCCATAGAAGTTCCAATTTCTTGTGTATACAGACTCTCTCTCTCTGCATTTTTAAGAAGTTCCATACACTTTTAGGAAGACTTACTGTCTTCTCCACCAACCTGAGACACATACCCCTACAAGGGTACATGAAATTCCACTCAACATTCTGTGAGTTCACACCAAAGATTCATAAGGCTACACATTGTTCCTTCTATCATTTTCTAAAAGGGTTTTCTTCTCATATTTTCTTGTATGGTTATAAATAACATGTTTCTGTTCACAGTTTGTATTTAGAACATTTGCTAGGCATTTTGTTTTCAATCATAATCCTTAGAGCCTTGAAACAAACAAATCACTTATACTGTATAGAATGATATCTGCTTGGTATTTCTGCCTTAGGAAATAACGTTCATTTTTGAGGCTTCATTTTAATGTACAGCAGAATTTAGTGATATCACAATCCCCTACACAGTTCTAGTAAAACTAAATGAAACAGTGTGAAGCTCCTAGCTTTATCTGAACTGCCATGCCTGAAATCTGTCATCTGTTGGTGTTTAGTTTGCCTGGAATGTTTGTTTACCTACTGCCTGTTGACTAGCTTCCAAATCCTCTTGATGAGTTGATTTTGTAACAGCTGAAAATAATATTGCATTCCTCACCTGTAACAGGTGGTCCCCAAGTGGCTGTCCATCTTCCCTTGTGGTCTCCGCTGTGAACTGTAAACCATGTCAAGAAACGGCAACCCGTTAGATGACATGATCTATCATCACTGTGAGGAGCCACCAGTCACAACATGCACACACTTTATCCATCCTATGCGCAAATAATAAATTTGGTCAAAAGATTGCCATTTCATGTTCTGGAAAACATGAACTTATGTGAGCTTATACATAAAATATTTTAATCTATAATCTCATGTATATGTCATTATGTCATATTTCCCGGAATTCAGCTGCCAAAAATAACATTAAAGAACTAGTTCATGTCAGGTAAGATGAGAATGCCCCATAAATACTGATTCTGAACCTCTAGCAGCCATACATATGTTAATTCATTATTCCACAAATATTTTGAGCACATATTCTGTGCCAAGCACTGTGCTAGGTCTGAAAGACACCAAAATTAATCATTACAAACTCAGAGTCCAAAGAAAAAGGCTCACAAATAAACAGCTGTAAAAATGTGTGTTGCTCTATTTGGAGGTATTACATAGACATTAGGGAGAGAGCATCTGTATTAGTCCATTTTCACACTGCTGATAAAGACATATCCAAGATTGGGCAATTTATAAAAGAAAGAGGTTTATTGGACTCACAGTGCCATGTGGCTGAGGAGGCCTCACAATCATGGCAGAAGGTAAAAGGCAAGGAGAAGCAAGTCACATCTTAACATGAATAGCAGCAGGCAAAAAGAGCTTGTGCAGGGAACCTCCATCTTATAAAGCCATCAGATCTTGGGAGACTTATTCACTATCACAATAATAGCACAGGAAAGTCCTGCTCCCATGATTCAATTACCTACCACCAGGTCCCTCCCACAACATGTGGGAATTCAAGATAAGATTTGAGTGGGGACACAGCCAAACCATATCATTCTGTCCCAGCCCCTCCCAAATCTTATGTCCTCACATTTAAACACCAATCATGCCTTCCCAATGGTCCCCCTAAGTCTTAACTCATTTCAGCATTAACTCAAAAGTCCACAGTCCAAAGTCTCATTCGAGACAAGGCAAGTTCCTTCCACCTATGAGCCTGTGAAATCAAAAGCAGGTTAGTTACTTCCTAGATACAGCAGTGGTATAAGCATTGGGTAAATACAGCCATTCCAATTGGGAGAAATTGGCCAAAACAAAGGGGCTACAGACCCCATGCAAATCTGAAATCCAGCAGGACAGTCAAATCTTAAAGCTCCAAAATGATCTCCTTTGATCCCATGTCTCGCATCCAGGTCATGCTGATGCAAGAGGTGGGTTCCCATGGTCTTGGGCAGCTCTGCCCCTGAGGCTGTGCAGGATACAGCCTCCCCTCCCTGCTGGCTGCTTTCATGGGCTGCCATTGAGTGTCTGTGGCTTTTCCTGGTGCACAGTGCAAGCTGTCTGTGGATCTCCCACCCTGGGGTCTGGAGGATGGTGGCCCTCTTCTCATAGCTCCACTAGGTGGTGCCCCAGTAGGGACTCTGTGTGGGGGCTCCAATCCCACATTTCCTTTCTGCACTGCCCTAGTGGAGGTTTTCCATGAGAGCCCTGCCCCTGCAGCAAACTTTTGCCTGGACATCCAGGTATTTCCATATAGCCTCTGAAATCTAGGCAGAGGTTCCCAAACCCCAGTTCTTAACGTCTGTGCACCAGCAGGCTCAACATCAGGTAAAAGCTGCCAAGGCTTGAGGCTTGCACCCTCTGCAGCCATGGCCTGAGCTCTACATTGACACCTTTCAGCCATGGCTGGAGCAGCTGGGATGCAAGACACCAAGTCCCTAGGCTGTACACAGCATGGGGACCCCAGATTTGACCCACTAAACAATTTTTCCTCCTAGACCTCCTGGCCTGTGATGGGAGGGGCTGCTGTGAAGACCTCTGACATGCCCTGGAGACATTTTCCCCATTGTCTTACAGATTAACATTTGGCTACTTGTTACACAAATTTCTGCAGCTGGCTTGGATTTCTCCTCAGAAAATGGGATTTTCTTTTCTATCACATTGTCAGGTTGCAAATTTTCCAAACTTTTTATTCTCTGCTTCCCTTATAAAACTGAATGCCTTTAACAACACCCAAGTCACCTCTTGAATGCTTTGCTGCTTAAAAATTTTTTCTATCAGATATCCTAAATCATCTCCAGCAAGTTCAAAGTTCCACAAATCTCTAGGGCAGTGACAAAATGCTGCCAGTCTCTTTGCTAAAACATAACAAGAATCACCTTTGCTCCAGTTCCCAACAAGTTCCTCATTTCCATCTGAGACCAACTCAGCCTGGACTTTATTGTCCATATCATTATCAGCATTTTGGTCAAAGCCATTCAAGAAGTCTCTAGAAAGTTTCAAACTTTCCCACATTTTCCTGTCTTCTGAGTCCTCCAAACGGTTACATCCAATCTCTTCCAGTTACCCAGTTCCAAAGTCACTTCCACATTTTTGGGTATCTTTTCAGCAGTGCCACACTTCCCGTACCAATTCACTGTATTAGTCCATTTTCACACTGCTGATAAAGACACACCTGAGACTCAGCAATTTACAAAAGAAAGAGGTATTGGACTTACAGTTCCACATGGCTGGGGAGGCCTCATAATCATGGCAGAAGGTGAAAGGCAAGAAGGAGCAAGTCACAATCTTACATAGAGGGGGTCAGGCAAAAAGAGCTTGTGCAGGGAAACTCCACCTTATAAAGCCATCAGATCTTGTGAGACTTATTCACTAACATAAAAACAGCATGAGAAAGCCCTGCCCCCATGATTCAATTACCTACCACCAGGTCGCTCCCACATCTGGGAATTCAAGATGAGATTTGTGTGGGAACACAGCCAAACCCTATCAGCTTCATTCTGGGGTCAGGTGGTAGGGATAACACAAACACCAAGATAAGTTCCTTTGGAGATATGGCATGAGCTGAGGCTTATAGGATGAACAAGAAGTATGCTTGGTAAAGGAGTTCAGGCAGGAAGGCATTGGGGAGTGGCATTTCTTGGTAAAGGAGTTCAGGCAGGAACACATTGGGGAGTGGCATTTATTGCATAGGGGAAGGAGCAAAGATATAGAGTTGAGAAGGAGGTTAGAACATGCAAGGAACTACCAGCAATACTATAGGAGTTTACTTAGTGATGCTGGGGCCAGTGAGATATGTGGAGCAGTAAGCAAAAGGCAAGGGTGAGGCGCACTCCAAGAACAGTATGTAGGAAGCTAGGCTGGATCCTGTGGTCAGGAGCTTCTGAAGAGCTTGCTGTTGTCAATATTTGCTTGCACTTAAATAACTTTTGTATTAGTCTGTTTTCACACTACTGATAAAGACATACCCACCACTGGGTAATTTATAAAGAAAAAGAGGTTGAATGGACTCACAGTTCCATGTGGCTGCGGGGGCCTCACAATCATGGTGGAAGGTGAAAGGCATGTCTTACATGGTGGCAGACAAGAGAGAATGAGAGCCAAGCAAAAGGAGAAACCCCCTATAAAACCATCAGATTTCATGAGACTTTTTCACTACCATATGAACAGTATGGGGGACACCGCCCCCATGATTCAATTATCTCCCAACAGGTCCCTCCCACAATACGTGGGAATTATGGGAGCTAAAATTCAAGATGATATTTGGGTGGGGACACAGACAAATTATATAAGTTTTATTGAGGCTTAATTTACATCTTAAGATTCACTTAGGTGAACAATTCAATGATTACTATTAAATTGACAGAGTTGTACAATCCTTAACACAATACAGGTTCTAGAATATTTCCATCATTCCAGAATATCCCTCATACCCATTTATAGTCACTACTGACTCCTACCTCCAAGAACCAGGCAAATGCTCATCTGCTTTCTATGTCTATAGATTTGTCATTTCTGGACATTTCACATAAATGGAATCATAGAATATGTAGTCATTTGCATCTGTTTTGTTTCATCAGGCATCAGGTTTTTTAGATTTACCCATGTTGCAGTATGTATCCATAGCATATTTGTTTGTATTGTAAAATAGTATTCCATGGTATGGATATAACGTCGTTGGCTTATCTTTTCACCAATTGATGGGCGTTTGGATTATTTCTATTTTTTGGTTAATATGACTAATGCTGCCACAAGCATTCACATGCAAGTCTTTACACAGACGTGTTTTCATTTCTCTTGGGTAGATATTTAGGGATGGAATTCTTGGGTCATATGGTAAACTTATGCTTATCTGCTTAAGAAATTGTCAAGCTATTGCGCAAAGCAGCTGCATGATTTTACAATCCCATCAACAATGTCTAGGGTTCTAGTTTCTCCTAAGGAATTTTAACGAGACAGATAATATGGCTAGATTTGTGCTTTAAGTAAATCAATCTGGTAGCTATTAAAAATTAGACTGAAAATAATAAGCCTGTTTAGGAAGATGTTGCAATAATCTAGGTGAGATCTCTACTACGATTCCCAACTAGACCATTAGAGGAGAAGATAATCTCAGAAGAAGAACATCTCAGAAGAAGAACATCTCAGAAGAAGAACAATGCTGCTGAATAAGAACAGGTGATTTGCTTCCATCAGTTGCTCAGCCTTGGGAACGTGACTCAGGGTGGTGTGAGGACAAAGCAGGTACCTGCCCAGCCAGCCAGATTAGCTAAGGAAAATACACTTCAGGTATGTAAGCTTATGCCTTCACATCTGAAATGTCCTGTACTAACATATACACCCTCAAACTTTCCAACACTTATACTATCACTGTGTCATTTTTTCCTGGTTCACCAACTGCATACTGGACACAGTGCTGCACATACTATTGGGTATTTTTTCTACTTTGGAGATTATGTTCATTTGGTTCTAAAGATAATTGCAAGAATATTGTTGTGCTATACGTAAATAAATGCTATGTATTTATAAATTCTCTGTGTTAAAATTATACTATTTCTCTTGTTAGCACACAAAGTGTTAAGTCGTGTGGCCCAAATCTCATATTTCATAGCATATTATGGTTTTATTAGGATATCGTACATTAATATTTCAGTGAGAAAGTATTTGGAAGTATCCATAAGCCTTATCAACAGCTCATCCCAATGTTTCCCTTCAAACAGCCACGTGGGATTTGTGTAAACGAGTCTAAATGAATGATAAGGACAATATGATGCTTGAGTTATAATATCTTTTGAAACTGAAAATGAGCAGCTAGCCAAAAAAAATCTGCCACTTTAAAAAGATCAGGTTAAAGTCTTAATTCTGCCATTGTGCAATGTATAGCATGTAACTAAGAACAATATCTAAGGACAACAAATATAAATATTGAGGGAAGTTGAGTAATATTTAATTAGATTATACTATATTTGGTCTAGGAATAATAAACCTGTAAAATTATCTACACTATGAAACTAAGCTCTGTATTATAACATATAAATGAGTTTTCTGATCTTTTAAAATATGTATTTCTAGCAACCTTGTAAATGATTAATATTTCAAAATACTGCTACTACTGCTGCTACTACTAGTAATAACAACAATTTTGAATAGCCTTGAATGTCTTAAGGGTTGTAAAATATAATTTTATTCATGATGATTAAGTTCCATGTGAATAAGAGAAATACAATGACTACAAATATTTAACCAAAAATAAAAGAACAGAGGGTTTGCCAAAAGAGACCAATTTACTTATTAAATAGAATGACCATACATTACAGTTTCCTGGAATGAAGCACTTTTATAACTATTGTCCTGATGGCCAATCCAGTTTAGCATTTTGTCCTTGATTGCTTTACCTTTTAACAAAGTATTATTATCAATGTTATGATTATTGTTATCATTAATGAAAATAAGCCAGATGCACTTTTACAACCCCTACTTCATACTCCCAATCTTTGTCATAATCATGTCTAAATAGCATGAGATATATCCAGGGAATGCAGTTCTCACCTTAAATGGGAGTTAATCTTAAAGAAGACCAGCAGAAATAACCTATCTCTTCCCGTTTCAGACTCAACGTAACCAATACCTCCCTTTCAAGGAAAACTCATATGGGGCTCACTGATTAAACAAAGTAAGTTTGCAAAAAAAGATTCGACATAGTCAATTCTTTGTACTCTTCAGTGATGGTAGCTGCCTTAGTTGAAAATGTTGGAAATTACAGATTGGGGTAGGTGAATTGAAGATAAAATTATTTATTTTTGTTGTTATAAATACAAATTTTGATATAATATAGCATCATGTGTAAAATAATTTTCCTAACTAACTTAAGAAATATGTGGAACAGAAATATTTGAAATGTGGTGGTGTACAAGGAAGTGAGCTTGAAGAAAAGAGCGTCCCAAAAATTCACGTTTTACACCAAGAGAAATAAAACCGTAGCAGTCACAATTTGTGAATATTTTTACACTTGTATATATATACTTGTATATTTGTGTGTACATGTATTTGCAACTGAATTATAAACTTTAATGATTAAGCTGATTTGAAATAATTTTAGGAAATACTTTAGTATGGCAATACATACTTGATCTTTTTGTTGCCCATGATCAATTAGATTTGAGAAATAATTAACCTTTGAATAACCTCTTTGCAAATTTACTTAGTTATCCTAGCGAAGTATTAAATATTTTGTAAATGAGTCCTCACATTCCTGATTGTATGTTTTTCAAAATTGTTGGAAATCTTTAAACAAAATCCTGGAGCAACCAAATTTCATCTACTAAAGATTATAATTTTTGAGCACTCATATTTCAACTATGAAAGCTTTTGGCAAATTGCATTTATTGAAAATAAAGCTTTCATACAGGAAGATATTGATAGCTCTTAAAAAGCAAGGGATACATTGAATTGATTAAATTATAAGTGTGCAAATGGTATGGAGGATGTAATTTTGAAATTCTCTAAGAGCATATTGAAATATATTAACTCTTAGGAAGAATTTTGATGAGGCCCCTATTTTTGAGTAAATTTCTTTTTAAACTTGTATTACATTTTATTTTGCCTCTATTTTTTGTTATTATTACTATACTTTAAAGTTCTGGGGTACGTGTGCAGAACGTTCAGGTTTCTTACATAGGTATACATGTGCCATAGTGGTTTGCTGCACCCATCAACCCATCATTTGCATTAGGTATTTCTCCTAATGCTATCCCTCCCCTAGACTCCCACCCTCCAACAGGCCCAGGTGTGTGATATTTCCCTCCCTGTGTCCATGTGTTCTCATTGCTCAACTCCCACTTATGAGTGAGAACATACGGTGTTTGGTTTTCTGTTCTTGTGATAATTTGCTGAGAATGACAGGGTCCAGCGTCATCCATGTTCCTGCAAAATACATGAACTCACCCTTTTCTATGGCTACATAGTATTCCATGGTGTATATTGCCACATTTTCTTTATCCAGTCTATCATTGATGGGCATTTGGGTTGCCTCCAAGTCTTTGCTATTGTGAACAGTGCTGCAATAAACATACATGTGCATGTGTCTTTATAGCAGCATGATTTATAATCCTTTGGGTAAATATCCAGTAATGGGATTGCTGGGTCAAATGGTATTTCCAGTTCTAGATCCCTGAGGAATCACCACACTGTTTTCCACAATGCTTGAACTAATTTACATTATGTACCATTATAGAATGAAAATGAAGTCAATGATTTGATGGTAAAGAGCTGCATATAATGTGACTAATACTAAAATAATAAATAATTTTATAAGAACTGAGGTATAGGCCCACCAGCATAATCAATCTAACTATAACTATTTCAAAAATTCTATTATTCTAATTATTCATCCATCTGCATTTACTATCAAAAATGCTTCAGCTTGAGAATAAATGATATGATCATCCCAGTTTTGATCAAGTAACTATTGGTGGACAATTTTGTGCAACTAGATCCTAAAATAATAAAAGCCTCTTTTCTTCATCATGATAGAAATAAAAATTCATCTTTCCAAGTATCTCTTTATGCTCATCCTAAAGGAAATTCAATTGAAGATATTATACAATACTGGATGTTAAGGCTCTCCATCAAATGTTGCCATTTATTTCATTAAATTGTCTTCGTAACAGGCTAATTAAATTATTGCCCAGTTTAGAATGTAATTTCTGTAGCTTATACAACCAAACTTAATGCCCTTAATAATTCAAAAACAGCTATATTTTTTATACTTGAAAATTGTTTCTGTATGTTGAAGATTACAGATTTGCAAATGTTCTGGCAAGTGTGAGCCTCTTTGAAAGTAGATCATATCCTTAAATGAATAGCAAATAAATCAGAGTCACAAAATTGCGTACATTGCATTTTGCAACTGATAGCCTCTTAGCTGCTCAGACTGTTATTTAAATAAAATGAATAATTAGAGCAGAAAA
The DNA here is from genome assembly GCF_028885625.2 of Pongo pygmaeus. Taxonomy (NCBI): domain Eukaryota; kingdom Metazoa; phylum Chordata; class Mammalia; order Primates; family Hominidae; genus Pongo; species Pongo pygmaeus. The sequence goes on along the minus strand of NC_072373.2, from coordinate 146,779,081 downwards.
CTGAAGAGAAAGTCCTATTTTTATCTCTGTATTCAATAGAATGTTTTCAAGACAAAAATTAGTAAGGAGCATGCTTGCCCAATTTCTTTAACTTTAAATCAATGTTTACTCTCTGAACACTTATATTGTAAATGTTAAGTGGAGGCTTAGAAACTGATAATACTAATAATAAAAATGAAAAATTGAGTAGGCTATCCAGTTATTTGCCAATGTTTAAAAGCTATTTGGCATATTATTGGCACAATTTAGCTGACATAACTCAGGTGCTTAATTTCATTAATTTCAAGATAGTCAAAACATTTGGCATAAGAAGATTAAAGGAAACTCAAAATATAAACAGAATTAAAATAACATCATAAAAATAGTAGTTGCCGAAATAATGAAAAAAGTGTTAATAGCAATAAATAGCACACATCAATCAATATGAAAACATACTATAAATGATGTGAACAAAAGATACAAGTTACAGAGGCAAATAGTCAATAAATATGCGAAAAATTAAACTCACAAATAAATAAATGCAAATTAAAGTATAAGCATAATGAAATTCTTGCTCTCCAAATTAACAAATAATTTATTATCCCATTTCTCTCTGTGGACAAGAATATGAAAAAGATATTCTGATAACCTCCTGGTGAGGCAGCAATTTAGTATAATTTTTTGAAAAGTAATTTAAGGCCGGGCGTGGTGGCTCATGCCTGTAATCCCAGCACTTTGGGAGGCCGAGGTGGGCGGATCACGAGGTCAGGAGATCGAGACCATCCTGGCTAACATGGTGAAACCCCGTCTCTACTAAAAATAAAAAAAAAAATTAGCGGTGCGTGGTGGCAGGCACCTGTAGTCCCAGCTACTTGGGAGGCTGAGGCAGGAGAATGGCGTGAACCCGGGAGGCAGAGCTTGCAGTGAGCAGAGATTGCACTACTGCACTCCAGCCTGGGTGACAGTGCAAGACTCCATCTCAAAAAAAAAAAAAAAAAAGAAAGAAAGAGAAGTAATTTAAAAATACATATTAATAAAGATACAGTACCTTTGTATAATATGTCTTTGACCATATGTCTATTTATTTTAAAAATCCATCCCTAATTATCAGAAATGTGAACAAAGATTTATGCATAGTGATTTTACCACTTTTTAGTTATGAAAATAAATCCTGAGTATGACCTAAATGTACAGCAATAGAGTAATAGTTTAATTAAGATGTATTCATAGAATGTAAAAAGTATTCAATGATATGAAACTTCTTTATTTTTAAGTGAAAAATGATGGCAAAAATATATACCTCCAATGTATCTATGTCTGTGTCTATCTAAATATGTTCATCTATCAATGTATCTATAAACCTTTATGTTTACAAAATTAAAACTTAGAAGACTATACCTCAAAATGTCATTTCTTATTTGCATCATTGTTTTGACAATGAAAATGTATATTTCCTTTACAATTTGAGAGAAATTTTACACAAAAATTAGTCCAAATTTTGTTTAAAATGTTAAGAGCAGCATAAGTTTTGTAGGACTTTAAAGTAAGAAAGTAAATTAAGGTTTTTCATAAGATAGCAATTAACTAGTCATTTTAATCTAACCAGTAAATTTGAATTAATTTGCTGCTAATGGGTTTGCTTTAGTTTAAAAGTATATGGAGTGCCTTAGACTCTTCAGGCTACTATAACAAAATGCCATAAACTGGGTAGTTTATACACAACAGAAATTTGTTTCTCACAGGTCTGGAGGCTGAAAAATCCAAAAACAAGGCTCTGGAAGATTCCGTGTCTGATAAGGGCCCACTTTCTCATTCATAGATGGAGCCTTCTCACTGTGTCCTCACATGGTGAAAGGGATGAAGGTGCTCTCTTAGGCTGCATTTATAAGGACACTAGTCTCATGACCTAATCCCATTTATGAGGGCCCTATCATCATGACCTAATTCGCTCCCAAAGACACCACCTCCTGATTCGATTATCTTCGTGGTTAAGATTTCAACACATGAACTTGGAGGAACACAAACATTCAGATCATAGCATTGACTACTTGTTATTAGTATTATTATTATTTCTTAATTACAAGTTTAATTAAAGGAACCAATAGCTAGGGAATACAGCCAAGTTTGTTTATAAGTATGAAGAACCACCAGTGCTACAATCACAAAAAATAATCTATGAAACCACTGTTGAAAATATTTTTATGTTATATTGTAAAAATCACTGAATTTATACCAGTGTTTATGGCAGTATTTGCCCAATTTACAATCGGAATTATGTTGGTACTTTTTTATTTGTCAAAGAGAATATAAAAGTCGCTTTGTTCTTATAAAATATAATCGGTAGATTAAACTTTAAGCTCACTAAAGTACAAATAAGCTATCTAGATAGTATAAAAAAACTAGTTAGAAAAAAATTTCAAACAAACTATTGGTTTGAGTTTTTTTCTTCACAGTATACAAACATTTAAATAAAAAACTTTAAAATAAACTTCACACCCAGTTTTCTCATGTTTGAGAAAGTCAGTACAAAGTAGTAGTTAATAAAGCTGGATAAGAAGCAGATTACCTGGAACTAAGTTCTTCTCTGGCACTTATAAATTGTATTATTTAGGGAAAGTTATTTAACTTCTCTGTTCTTCAGTTTCCTCATCACCAAAATGGGAATAATAATTGTATGTACATTAAGGGATTATTTTAAAGATTCAAAGAGCTAATAAAATGTAAAGCCCACAAAAGAGTACCCAGGACACAGTAAGAGCTTAATCAATACTAACCTTAATTATTGTGCCCTCAGTCTACACTCATACTTTTCACAGCAAATCTTGAGTGAATAGTATTTACTTTTTTTTCATTCATTTCAGAAGCATTTGTTGAGTACCTAACAATATTTGTAATTTTGAAGGCAAATGTTGGATAAGCCCTGGTGGGGAAAAAAGGCAAATGTAACTTATTCTGACCTCAAATAATGCACGGCTTCATGATAGAGAGAAGGATCATATAAAAAAAAACAAACAAACCAAAAAAGTTTTGGAAGTACAGAAATGTACTGGCTGCAGAGGAGCAGGCAAGACATAGGATCTAGGCAGGGGGTTGGGATTAGGAAGGGCTGGTCTCTGGGAAAATCATTCATGCTCTGGAGTTCAAACAATGCATTGAATTGTCTTGGAAAATAAAGTGAAATAGATATACAGGGGAAAAGTAATCCACACAGGCACAGATGCAAAAAAGATTGTGATGCATTTGAGGAAATGGAAGAAAATTGATTTGGCTAAGTTCAGGATACAGGTGGGAAAGAGAATTGTGAAAATTGTGGCTGTATAGCTAAGGAGAGATCAGATTATGAAGAGCCTTCAAGTAGAATAAACATATAATTTATTGTTGTACCAAACTATCTTTGCAAGTGAGGGGGAGCATACTAATTATTTTATCCGGAACACAGGCATAAAACAAAAATCTCCATAGTGACTTGGAATGTATAGTACTTCTAGGCCATGATTACCTTCATCTGTGCATCTATGTTCTCTCCATCTTTTTTTTTTTTTTTTTTTTTTTTTTTTTTTTTTTTTTTTTTTTTTTGAGACAGAATCTTACTCTGTTGCCGAGGCTGGAGTGCAGTGGTAAGATCACAGCTGACTGCACCGTTGACCTTCTGGACTCAAGCAATTCTGCCACCTCAGCCTTGCAAGTAGCTGGGACTACAGGCACATGCCACGACACCTAGATATGCATTTAATTTTTTGTAGATATGAGGACTCACCATATTGCACAGGTTGTTCTTGAACCCCTGGGCTCAAGCAATCCTCCTGTCTCAGCCTCCCAAAGTGCTGGTGTTACAGGCATGAGCTACAGTGCCCATTGGCATCATTTTACCTTTACCTTGGGTACACGTATGTGTTGCATAAGGGAGCAGGGAGCACAGGGAGAGGAGAATCTCACAGGCAAGGGGGTTCTGGTACCAGATAAAGGAGATAGATACAAAGATAAGCCAAACCACAAATGCTCATTCAGCATTCTTCCTGAAATATCTTTCCTCCCCTGAAACTCCTTTTTCTTTGTTTTCTTCCTGTGTCTTTGATTACTTTTTTTCAATTTCCTCCATGGGGTTCTCTTTTTTAATACGAATTTTTTTCTTTGCTTGTGTTCTTTTCTCTAACTGTATATAGAGAGATATGAAGGCAAACATAACCCTCCCTAAGTGTCAATTTCAATCTTATTTTAATGGTTCCTGAATGTTTCTCTTGGTACTGAAACCAGCTCAACTTCCTCACAGAACTGATGTTTATAGTTTTTAGATAAACATAAAAATTGACTCAACCAATCTTAAAATATAAAACTCAAATTTGCCTTATCTGAGTTCCTTTCTCAGGAAACCCACTCTCAGGCCTCCCAAATAATCCATAAGTATCTCTGAGTGACTTTTAGGTGCCCAGTAACTATAGCCTTTTTCACAAATCAGGGTCTCATATCTAATGCTGGGTCCAGTAAGAGACTTTAAACTTCATCTTAGGCCCTCCAATATGACTATAATATTTGCATGTCACTAAAATATTGTGGTGTTAGGAAGGAAGAAGGACAAGAGAAAAATTCAAAGAAGGAACATGAAAACATTTTTAAAGTTCTATGTAAGGAATTCCACAAAAACACCTTTTATATTTTTTTCCTGCAGGAATAAGAAAATCCAACGCAAAATTGCTTAAGCAATAAGCAAAACGTATTATTTCACATATTAGGAAGTCTAAAGTTTGAAAGGTTTGAGAGTTAGATAATTCAGTGGCATATTGACATCATCAGTGACCTAAGTGTTTTCTATCTTTATGACCTGTCATCCTCAGTGAATTGCTTTGCCTTTTATGGACCCAAGATGACTGTAAAATGTAGAGAGGCATAAATGCAGTCTTTCCTTCTATGGGTCTCTTTAATGGACTTTATCCAGATGGTTCCCAGCAGATGTCTCTTTTCAGCCTATTTACCAGAACTGTGTGACAAGACCAAGCCAACACTGTCAAGGAGAATGTCCTTGATCTGATTCTTTTAACCCATCTTTATTTACTTCTTGGAGCTAAAAATAATCCAGAGTGCAGGGACATGAGATACCCGAACAAACCTGAGCTTCTGTTAATAAAGAAGGTGGAAAATAGTGGTTTACAGGCAAACAGCAGTATCTGCTACATTCTACATTCATTCTAGGTTATAAAACAGTTCCTCACGACAGAGCCAGACAGGTGTAGAACCATACACAATCAAGATGCAGCAAATCAAAGAGCTGTGTGTCTAAGCATCTGAAATCCATCTTTAACAATGACTACATACATGATATGAAAAAAATTTTAAAAGGTTAAGTGATAGACTGATTTGAGTTGAATCTAAGCTGCTCTTCATATTAGTTGTTGTTCTATTCCTTCTTATGCTCCTCACTAAACCTCAGTTTCTTAATCTATAATGGGATTAAAATAGAAAAATAATGAGAGGAAAGTTCTCTGTGGTAACACTTATATGATTCTGTAGTAGTCTGACTGTTTGTGCCTTTACCTTATGACACTATAAACTTAATAGACTTCCAACTCCCAGTCCCACATATAAGGAGCTTAGAAGCCACCACTCCATCGTAACAATATGTAAAAAGCTGAACAAACTGAAAAGTCAACAATTCTTTTTAGATCCATAAAAGAGGTGAAGACCCAGGCAAACTAGTGGCTCCAAGATTAGAGAGACACACAGACAAATACAGAAAGGGGAGTCATGGCTTATCTAAACAGAGACTCACAAGTGGAAACCACTGCAGGAACTAGTGCCAGGGTAGAAAAACCTAAACTGTAATTGATGAATTGCTGAAGAATCAGCGTGGACAAGTCAGAGTTTACAGCTCCAGAAGGACCTAAGCATAAGAGAGATTCCATACTTTTGTGTCTTTTATCTCTAAGAACTTGACCCAGTAAATATTGGATAAAAATTTCTTTGTGCTTTCAGCAAAGTGAGGGGAAAATGAATCATTCTGAAGCATGCTAGAATACTCTCTTCTTAAAAAGGCCTCCCTGAAGAAAAACTAATTAACTAGACACTAATTTCATAGGAGTATTAACATAGTCTAACTAACCTGGAGGAAAGGAGACACCCGACTTCAGCCAGGTCTATTATTCCACATGGCAGAAGGAAAATACCAATGTCCAGCCCACTGCAGCCATCCTGTCCCACCTAAAAGCAAAGAAAAAGCTGAGATATATTTATGAAGTACAGTCTAGAGGCATAGGATCCCTGAAAGACTTGGAACTAATCATGAGACTATGAACACTTCTCCTCCCACACCTTACCACCACATTATAAATACTTATTTACAAAAAGCTAGTTCCTTGAAAAGATCAATAAAATTGATAAGCCTCTAACCAGGCTAAGAAAACAAGAGAGAGGACACAAGTTACTAAGTAAAAGAAATAAAAAAGGGTATATCACTATAGATCCCATGGACATTAAGAAGAGAATGAAAGGGCGGGCGTGGTGGCTCACACCTGTAATCCCAGCACTTTGGGAGCCCAAAGTGGGTGGATCATGAGGTCAAGATCATCAAGACCATTCTGGCCAACAAGGTGAGACCCCATCTCTACTAAAAATACAAAAATTAGCTGGGCGTGGTGGCATGTACCTGTAGTCCCAGCTACTTGGGAAGCTGAGGCAGGAGAATCACTTGAACCCAGGAGGTGGAGGTTGCAGTGAGCCAAGATCACACCACTGCACTCCAGCCTGGTGACAGAGTGAGACTCCAACTCAAAAATTTTTTAAAAAAAGAGAGAATAAAATAATACTATGAACAGCTCTATGTCCACCAATTTGATAACCTAGAGGAACTAAACTAATTCCTTGAAAGACACAGTCTGTGAAAACTCATGCAAGAAGAAATAAATAATCTGGATAGGGCTATACTTATTCAATAAATTGAATCAATAACACATAACCAGTCAAAACAGAAGGCATCAGGCCCAAATTTATCCACTGGCAAATTCTACCAAACATTTAAGGAACAAATTGTATTAATTCTCTATAATCTCTTTCAGAGGATAGTAGAGTGAATGCTTCCTAACCAATTCTATGAAGCCGCTATTACCCTAAGACTAAAATCAAACAAAAACATAAGAAAAGAAAACCACAAATAAAGATCTCTCATGGACATAGAGGTAAAAATCCTCAACAATATATTAGCAAATTTAATCCAACAATGTATAAGAAGAATTATACACCATTACCAAATGGAATTTATTCCAAGTGTACAAGGTTGGTTCAACACTTGAAAATCAATCAATATAATCCAACACATCAACAGGATATAAAAAATAACATGATTGTATTAATAGATGCCGAAAAGTCATTTGACAAAATTCAACATCCATTCGTGATAAAAAAAAAAAAAAACAAAACTCTCAGTAAACTAAGAAGGAAATGTTCTTAACTTGATAAATAATAGCTACAAAAAATTTACAACTAATATCATACATAAAGGTCAGAAACATTTCCAAAAAGATCAAAAAAACACAAAGATGTCTCCTTTCAGCACTCCTTTTCAGCATTATATTAGAAGTGCTATCTAATGTAATAAAACAAGAAAAATAAATATAAAATGTGTACAGATTGGGAAGAAATAAATAAAACTATCTTTCTTTGCCGATGACAGGAACATCTATGTATGGTATCCAAAAGAATCAATTTAAAAAACTCCTGTAACTAATAAGGGATTAAAGCAAGTTTGCAGGATACAAGGTTAATAGACAAAAGTCACTTGTCTTCCTGTATGCCAGCAACAGACAAGTGGAATTTGAAATGTAAAACACAATACATCTACACTAGCACCCCCAAAATAAAGCTTGCAGGTATAAAGCTAACAAAATATGTACAAGATCTATCCAAATGTTGAGAAAATAAATCAAAGAACTAAATAAATGGAGAGAATTCCATGTTCATGGGTTGTACAACACAATGTTGTCAAGATGTCAGTTCTCCCCAGCTTGATCCATAGATTCAGTGCAATTCCATTGAAAATCCCAGCAAGTTATGTTGGGGATATCAAGAAATGAATTGTAAAGTTTATATGGAGAGGCAAAAGATCCAGAATAGCCAATATAATATTGAAGGAGAAGAACAAAGTTGGAAGACTAATACTACTGGACTTCAACACTTACTTTAAAGCTACAGTAATCAAAACAGTATGATACTGGCAAAAGAATAGACAAATAGATCAATGAAACAAAATAGAAAGCTCAGGAATAAGCCCACATAAATATTGTCAGCTGATCCTGAGAAAGGAGAAAAAGGCAATACAATACAGAAAGAGTCTTTTCAACAAAGAGTGCTGAAAAAACTGGACATTCACATGCAAAACCATGAATCTAGACAGAGATTTTGCATTCTTCATAAAAACTAGCTCAAAATGAATGACAGACCTAAATGTAAAATTCAAAACTACAAAACTCCTTGAAGATAACATAGGGTAAAAAATAGATGGCTGGGGGTTTGGCTATGACCTTTTAGATACAACACCAAAGCTATGGTCCATGAAAGAAATAATTGATAAGCTGGACTTCATTAAAATTAAAAGCCTCTGCTTTCTAAACAGAAAGTGTCAAGAGAATTTGAAGACAAGCCACAGAGGAAGAGAAAGTGTTTGTAGAACAAACATCTGACAAAGGATTTTATCCAAAATATTCAAAGAATTCTTAAATCACAACAATAGGAAAACAGCCTGATTTAAAAATTGGCAAAAGACCTTAACAGATGCCTCACCAAAGAAAATATACATATGGTAAGTAAGCCTACCAAAACAGGTTTCACATCATATGTCACAAGGAAAATGCAAATAAAACAATAATTAGATATCACTGTATACCTATTAAAATAGCCAAAATCCAGAACACTGATACCACAAAACGCTGGGAAGGATATGGAACAGGAACTTTTATCCATTGATGAAGGGAATGCAAAATGGCACAGCCACTTTGGAAGACATTTCAGCAGTTTCTTATAAAACTATACATACTCTTACCATGCAATCCAACAGTCACTTTCTGTGATATTTATCTAAAGGAGTTGAAAACTTATGTCCACACAAAAACCTGCACACAAGTGTTTGTAGCAGCTTTACTTGTAATTGCCAAAACTTGGAAGTAACCAAGATGCTTTTCAGTAGATGGATGGATTAATAATCTGTGGTACATTCAGCCAATGGAATATCCAGTGCTAAAAAGAAATGAGCTACCAAATCATGGAAAGATGTGAAGAAAGCTTAAATGCATATTACTAAATGAGAGAAGCCAAACTGAAAAGGCTGCATATCCAATGATATGACATTCTGAAAAAGGCAAACCTATGGAGACAATAAAAAATAAAATCAGTGGTTGCCTGGGGAGGGGGGCAGGAATGGAGCATAGAAGATAGTTAAACTACTCCCTATAATACTATAAAGGTGGATACATGTCATTATACATTTGTCCAAACCTATACACAAGGAGTGAACCCTAAATTAAACTATGGACTTTGGGTGATAATGATGTGTCAATGTAGGTTTATCAATTGTAACAAATTTGATACTCTGGTGAGGGTTATTGATAATATGGGAGGCTATACATATGCAGGAGCAGGGGAAATATAGGAAATCTCTGTACTTACCTCTCAGTTTTGCTGTGAATCGAAACTACTCTAAAAAATACAAAAAAAAACCTCTTTCTAAAAAAAAAACTCTTTAAGTTGAGGAATGTATCTTCTTCGTTGTGTCCCCGGTAGCTAGTACAGTGGCAGAATTGATGGCTTATAAGTATAGCTAATGACTGAAGGAGCATGTTATAAAATATGTATTAAAGCCTGTTCTATAATATTTGGCAGGTAATAGACATTTAATAATTATTAGATCATAGCTGATGATTTGACTCTTTTGACAGAACTAATTGCTACTTACATTTGAATAATGCTAATTAGAATGACAGGCTATTGGAAAGCATGCAGAAGAAACATATGGAAGTTAATGAACCTAGAGTCAAGGCCTGCCCTTCTCAGTTATTCAACCCTAATAAATAGCTTTCTCTTGCTGACTCTCAGTTTCCTCACTTATAAAACGAGCACATTTCCTACCTCATAATGCTGTTGTGATGTTGTGATGACTAAACATTTCTTACAGTTACTAAGTGGCTCTATGATCACTTCAATAAAACTATGTGCCAAGTTCCTATGTAATGATAGCCTGAGAATCCCCAAAAGTATTGGTGGCTTTCTGACCAGTCAATAATAGCTTACTAATTTATCTGGGCTCTCATGTGACTTGCTTCGTCTGTTCCAATAAACTTAGCAGAAATTCAATTTGTTCAAAACCCACTACTACTACTACTACTACTACTATCTAACATTTCTAGTGTGGCTACTTTGTACTAGGTTCTTTTCTAAGTATTCCATGCATTCATTCATGGAAACACTTTTATTATTACATTTTGCAGTTGCTAAAACTGCATTTTACGTGAGACAAAATTATTTTCCTGTGTTTATACAGTTTGTGAGAAGCAAAAGCAAGTTGTATACCCAAGTTTGCCTGATTCCAGAATCAGGTTAGTTATCCACCCTATTATAACAACACTCAGGCAAAGTTTACATGTCCAGTTAATGTCAATAATGGTATAAACAGGAATTAGGTAATAGGCCATTTTTGGCTCTCTTAGTGAGATAGTAATTAAACACTTTAGCTGAAATTTCCCTTTACTATAACATACCACTTGATAAAGCATACATTAATTCTAGTCTGGTTTTGCTGTTGAGAAATTATCTATATTTACTACCTTATTATAACATATTATTCTTTTCATTTTAAAAATAGCCATTAGGTTTATCTTAGTTATAATACAAAGTGTACTTTATTTATTTTTTAACTTTTATTCTAAATTTAGGGGTACATGTTCAGGATGTGCAGGTTTGTTACATAGGTAAACTTGTGTCATGGGTATTTGTTGTACAGATTATTTCATCACCCAGGTATTAAGACTTGTATTCATTAGTTATTTTTTCTGAGTGTATTTTAATACAAAACTAATGAAATCACTGAAGGTATCATAGGAAATGTAAAACCCTCAAGAGATGATTTAGAGTTTTCCATTTTCAGTTCATGGAAGGCAAGGTTTCCACTCAACAGAGAAAGTACCAAATGGCAGTCATCAGGACTAAAACATTACAACTGTAGAAGTTACACAATGTAAAGATTCTGATATTATAGGCACAAATTACATCATGAAAACATTTCACTAGAGCACATTAGTAAACTCAGTTTCCAACGGGTTTCCCTTGGGGCCCTCACCATATCGAAACAATCACTATCTTAAGAAGAAAAATGTGTTCATTTGTTCCCATGAACCAGCACCTAGCATACCTGTCTTCCACATCATAGGTATCCAATAAATGTTTCCTGAATAAGCAAATGAAGAATGAATGAATGAATGAGGAAATAGGGAATTCAAATTTCTTCCAGTCTTGAAGGGATTGATAGTCTATGTGGACACAGCATAGATGTAAATAGATTTTTAAGAAAACAAGGTGCAGACATGAATATTTAAAGAACTTTCTAAGGACTACAACAATTGATAGAAACTATCTCAGAGATCTGTGGGGCAGGATGTAACTCTGAAGGCTTGCTATCCACTTATAACCTCTTCCACTGGCTAAGGGAGACAGTAGGGACACACTGCATAGAAACAGGAAGAAAGCAATAATTAATGCTTTTTAAAGAAAACCATTAATAGTTAATTAAGAATTAAGGGCCCATGGTCTCTGAGGCTGGAGTCATTTCAAAGTACTAGAAAAAATGAGCATACGGAAGAAATCATATTCATAAGTACCTTGCTCCAATATTTCCAAATGTACATCAAGAGAAACTGTTGCAACCTGCTGACTTTAAAATTCTAGCCTTCTCTGGCTTCATGAAAAACTTGCTAGCCTCCTGCAAAGTTACAGTTCAATCTGCTTCACATTGGGTAAAACAATACCCAAGGTACAGAGGTGCCGAAAGGCTTAGTTATTGTTAGTTAAGGGAGTTGACAATCTTGAATAAAAAGCACTCTTAGTGCAAAGTAGAATTGTAATCAGTGTCATTGTCATTTGAACCACATTGTTTGCAGTGTAACCAATTGTGAAACCAACATAAATTCAAAAACTAAATTAGAAAAACAGATGCTTCTTTTGTTTGGAGATTTTAGTCCCATCTAGCCATATTGTATAACATTTTCTTTGACTTACACCACATAGAAAGAAAAATCAGAGAGCATAATACAAAAATGCAGAAACATATTTAGCAAATTTGTGGATTTCATAAGTCATTTATAAACTTTGGATTTACAAACAATTTCAAAGGCTTTTGAAAATATTTATACACACAAGAATCTCTATAATACTACATATAATTATACCATGGATTTTCCAAAGCATATTCCAGAGATAGACTTTCGGCAGAATATCAAGTTTCCTATTTGGGGTTTGTCTTGGAGACAGTGAACAATTTATTTTTCAGTCTCTGTCTCCACTGATGCTTGTGATTAAGATAAATACATTGGTGCAATGAGAGAAAAGAGATTTATCTTGTACATAATTTCTAAATTGACGTGTGACATTAGGAAGTCGATCTACCCAGAGTGGAATTTATTTCTTCAGTTCACTAAGTTCCAACTAATTTTTGTTTCTCCACAGTCTCAACTATTTTTTAAGGAAATTGAGAAGTTCACTTTTAATGTTTCTGAACTACCAGAGTTCCTATGATTTAAAAAATAACATCTGTAAATTTGCATGAAATCTTTGGCATTATATACTCAAGTATAGCTTCAATTCTGGGCCAATATACAATGCTGATTTGTGTAGGACAACTATCTAGAAAAATAGGTATTTTTGAAAAGAAGATAAATACCCTACCAACGCAAGTTCAAGATGAAATAAGAGCTACATGCACACACACACACACAAACACACATCCATCTGCATCACATATCTCATAAGCACTAAGGGAAAAAAAACACACTTTTGTGTTTATGATGTTAATTTTAAGCAATCAAAAGTATAAGCAATAACATATGTTTTGCCAAGTTTACAGTACACCATTGTGGTCATAAGCATAGGGATTTAAGCTTTGTTTTCAATAGTCTGAGGTGCTTGCATTTTGTTTATATCAACATTTTACTTCCAGCAATTTTTTAAAAAGTCATCTTACTTGTAGTCCAAATAGTTCTTGGTAAAACACAAAATCTCTTAGTGAGTAGAGTAGGAGCAAATCGGGGCCACTAAAAATAAATGTCCTCTTTCTTGCAAATGAGACAAAAACTGTTGTATTTAGACAGTGGGGGCAGTTAACAAGGTCTAGGAAACCTCAACCTGCTACCCCAAACCTTTTGTCTGACTACGTGGATAAGAACAGATGACAGGAGAGTGGGTGGCTTCCTGGAGAGAACTTGGGCTTTAACTCTTACTAACTGTATTTCCTAGTAGAGTAGCATCTGTGCATACTAGATGTGTAAGCTTCAACAAATGATCTTGCCCTGAGTCTGTTTTATTGTCTGTAATATGGGTAAAATAATATATTTTTATGAGATTAATTTAAGGATTTGATGGCACAATGCATGCAGAATCATTAGCATAGAACATATACTTGATATTTCTCAATTCTTGATTTCCCCTTCCTGTCTTTCTTTCCTCATTTTCAAACATATCAAAATAAAACTGAAAAAGTATAAAGTATATCATGGGAAAATTTAGAATAAAATATATTTTATTTTTTTCTCAACATTAGAAAGTTAGTCAACTAAAAAATAAGCAGCTATCATACCAATACATCATTTAGCATAGGGTAGTCAGTTGACCCACACAGTAATATTAAGTAAATTCAGCTGTCTTTGAATAAAAGGAAAGAGTAAGCAAGAAAAAGAAAGAGAGAAAGAACAATTTAATAATTACAGAGGATTCTTCCCACCATTCTAATAATGAATGGAGTATGAATCACCTAGCAAGCAAGAGATGGCAGACACGATTTGGCTTTCCATTCAATCATCACCTATCACTGAAAGATGCTTATTTTCATTATAATATGACACCTAAATTCATGCCAACTATTTCATCTGAAACTCAACCAAGAAAACGGCAATCTGTTCTAATGCTGAAGGAAAATACTGGTTTTCTAGTCTTCAACATGACCTTTCAGAGAGATTTCAATGGACCTTTTAAATATACACATATATGATTTTCTTCACACCTCATAACTTTAGAGCTTAAATTCACATTTGTCACTCTACTGTACTAATATTTAAGTACATAACAGAATTTAACATTGTATTATCATTAAGGAGCATATTAGAAAGTTAAAATATTCTATAAAATATACTATATAAGCAATACATATGTTCAGATAATTTGTACTTTTGGTTATTAAAAAGAATTTTTAACAATAGGTCATCAAATTTTTGTAGTTGAAGAAATATTTTCAGATTTTGTGATTTAGAATTGAAATTTCAAAAGAACATAGACAGTAAAAGTAAATATTAGTGAAATATTGAACTAATTAGAGGGAAGCCAACTGAGATATTTCTAAAACAAACAAAAAAAGTAAGTGTATTTACTACATTTGTAGGGTAATGGGGAAGCCAAATAATTTTCATGGGTTTCAGAATGAATGATCAAGGTGGAAAGCATAGAAAAATACTTGGGAACACCTGATAAGCAAAGAGTACCAGCCGCATACACACACGTACATGCACCATACACACCCATCTGTTACTCAAGTTTTCAGAAGTGAAGCCACCAAAAGATTAAAATAAATATTGGTGACAAAAGATAAGTGCTGCTGGAGTAGATCTAGGTTAATGGAGGTCCTTGAACTCTTTGGGATATCAAGACCAAAAATAAAAGCTTCCTTTGAAGTTTGTTATCTGGAGAATCAGACAGACTTCTTACTCTTCCCTGGTTCAAGGGACCATGTGACAATTTATGGCAAATGACATTAGATATTAATATTTGATATTTAGTAGCATAGATCATAAGCCTTTTTCAAATCAGGTAGCTAGAATCATATTTTCAAAGTACAAGCCTTAGTTTCCGTAAAATCTACAAAAGGTGGAGGAGGACATTTTATTGAGATTATTGTCAGCCAGCCACCCACACATATGGGATCCAAAGTATGGTGTTCTTTGCTTCACATTCAAATCTAGAATCCAGCGCATACTGAGCCCATAGTGAAATGTGGTTACATAGACCCAACAGAGGAAAGGGAGGCAACAAAGGAGACTGAGAAGAAATGGCTAGGATTTTCAGAAACAAAATTAGGAGGCTGAGGTAATCACTTGTCTCTTCAGTGATCTGCTACTTCTTGAAGAGGATTTATGGGATGTTACAGGTTTCTGAGGCTTACCCTCTATTGTCTATAACTGCTTATTCATGCAGGACAAGAGAAGAAGGTTAATAAGTACCCTCAGGGATGTAATACTGAAGGATTTTGGCCCTAGGTAAATAAAAACTCCACCATTTTTTTCATTTTAAGGCTGGAATTCTGGTAGATAAGTCAGGTAATGTGCAGTGAAGAGCTATCTATATCCAGATATCACAGAACAGATTGAGGTGTCCTAGACCATGGCTCAAGATATTGCAATGATGGCATAAGATAGTTGGTCAAAGAATGAATAATACAAGAGCTGAATAAGCATAAAATAAAATGTAGGAGAAGAAAAGGAAGCCATCTTTAATACCAGTTATTATGAAGGACAAAGAATGTGAGTGAGAAAGATAGTTCCTTGTAACTCAGAAAAATAAAGAAGCAAATGAGAAAAGAGGACATAATCAAAACTTGAGGTCAATCAGCATAATAATTTTAGGGTATGGGTAATCAACAGAGTAAACTTACAATCTTATTAGATAAAGGTAAATACTTACTATGAATAATAAAGCACTTATGCCATGTGCCTCAAGCTTAGAATCCAGAATTGGAAGTGCATAACTTAATGGAAAAAGTCCACAGAAAGTATACAAAGCTAGATAGATCTATATGTCCATGAAATATAAATTTGTGAGGAAATCCATGAATCAGAAAATGGCTGCAAGCTGGCAGAGTCTTATTGGAATCAAAGAAAAGAAGGCATACAAGTAATATTTATTTATGTGGGACACTTAAAGCTGTTCAGCCAGAGAAAATGGAAAATGCATTACTGTCATATATCACAAAGCACACATAAAAGCAAAATATGGTAAAGATGGTGAGCTTTGGTTATCCGGATTTATTAGTTCTTTATTGCTCTGTAATGAGTTACCACAAACTTAGTGGCTTTAAAAAAACACCCATTTATTTGCTCAGGATTCTGTAGGTCAGAAATCTGGCAGTGTTGCCAAGTTCTCTGATCAGGACGTCACAATGCCAAAATCAAGGTGTTAGACTCAATTGTCATTTGGACCCTGGGATAGAATCCACTTCCAAGATCATTCAGGTTTTTGGCCAAATTTAGCTCCTTGTGGTTTTAGGACTAGGGTCTCTGTTTTCCTTGTTGACTATCAGCCAGTGGCTGCTCTCAGCTCTTAGAAGCCATCTACATCCCATGCCACCTGCCACC
The DNA here is from genome assembly GCF_028885625.2 of Pongo pygmaeus. Taxonomy (NCBI): domain Eukaryota; kingdom Metazoa; phylum Chordata; class Mammalia; order Primates; family Hominidae; genus Pongo; species Pongo pygmaeus. The sequence goes on along the minus strand of NC_072373.2, from coordinate 146,762,516 downwards.
TGGTTGCCTTCATCTTCAAACTAGCAACTGTGTTTTGTATCCATCTCCTGCTTTGAGTCTCTGACTTACTTATCTGTGAGCAGACAGAGAAAAATTTAGTTTTAAAGAGCTTGTGTAATTACATTAGGCCCACCCTATCTTAAGGTCAACTGTGCCAAAACTTAATAATGGGAGTAAAATCCATCATATTCAGAGTCCCAGGAACTAGGCAGGGAATGAACATGAGGGGATGGGAAATCTCGAGGGCCATCTTAGAGTTCAGCCTACCACAGTGGACATCCGTCATGGGTCTTCCTCATCAAAAGCAAAACAAATGATCACTGGTGATGTGATAAACTACTGACTTCTCCATAAGGCATGCGAGCCTCCCTCTGCTCTGCTCTGTTGTAGTCCCTTGGGATACTATATCCCTCTCTTGTGCTGCCCTTAAGAGAAGCAGTAGCAAATTGGAACATGTTTAGAGATAAAAAATGTTCTTGCAACTGTGGTATAGAAGGGAAGCCTGAAGGGTCTGAGGGTGTTTAGTGTGTAGGATACGGGTCATAGAGACAAAATTAATTATTTTATTGATTTAAAATATTTGCAGTGTTGCCACAAAGTAAATATTCACTGTGGGTCTTTAAGGTGTACAGTAGCAATGAATAGGTGAAGGCAACAAGAAAGAATTCTAGTGAAATACATAGAAGGAATTACTAGGAAAAAAATTATGGAAAATCCCTGTATATACCTAGCTACTTTATCGGATACTTTATTCTTTAGAATATAGGTAACTAGAAATTAAAGAATAAAATGAATTTATGATCAAATTGGTAAAAGAAACTCTAGGTTAAGCAAGTAAGCAGCCTTTTCCTCCCATTGCAGGATTTCTCAAAGACTTTATTATGGTCCGTAATTCTCAGAAGGAAAGACATGGCATGCAAAATGTTTCAGGTTAATAGAACACCAAACATATTTTTCATTTAGACACCTTTAGGACTGGTATTTTACAAACTTTGCTTGGTAAACTGCTGCGTGTTATGGGGAATTTGTGTATCAGAGAGTGGTTCAACATAACCACTGCAGTCTCTTTTTCTATTTCAGGACACATTTGGGTACTTATCTAGAGCTGAGTCATCTTTAATAATGTGAGCTGAATATCTACACAGCAGCCACAGAAAATGAGTGGTACCTATTTGAATGCCTATGGGACTTAACTGGATTATACATATTCTCACAGAAATTAGTTAGAAAAAGGTGCTCAAAACTTTGCCTCCTCAAAGTATAAGTAACTGGATGAAAGATCACCTGAGCAAAATCGATTGTGAAAAACCTGTTCCAGATTCAACAAAAAGTATTAACAATAGTATATTAGTTCATTCTCACACTGCTGATAATGACATACATGAGACTGGGTAATTTATAAAGAAAAAGAGGTTTAGCGGACTCACATTTCCATGTGGCTGGGGAGGCCTCACACTCACGGCAGAAGGCAAAAGGCACATCTCACATGGCCGCAGGGAAGTGAGAGAATGAGAGCCAAGCAAAAGGGGAAATCCCTTATAAAATGATCACATGTCGTGAGACTTATTCACTACCATGAGAACAGTATGGGAGAAACCACCCCCATGATTCAATCATCTCCCACGGGGGTCCCTTCCACAACACATGGGAATTATGGGAGCTACAATGCAAGATGAGATTTGGGTGGGGACACAGCAAAACCATATCAAATAATGATGGAAATTAAGAAATTATTGTGATCTGCTATTCTCAGTAAATAATTCAGAAAAAATCTCAATCTTCACGATTTGTAAATAGTTGAAAGCTAGTGCACTTAATCAGCTTGGGAGCTGCATCTTGGCTGTTCTCATAAATCTCTTGTTGAGGAAGTTCTTTGCTATAAAAATGTTAGCGGTTTTCCCTATTGCTTCTTTGAATACTAATCATTCCACCTTCCTTTTATATAACACTTTGACGAAATGAAGCTAAAACTATCCTGATATGGTGAAATATTTCTCATAGTAGATTCTCTGAGCTTCATTATAGAAAATGTTGCAGTCCAATATATTCAGCCAGTTTTGTCATTTTAAAATTTTTATTAAAAAATCTTTAAGATAAAATATAACTAACTCTTCTTAGCCTCAGTATACGAAAAAGCAGATATTACTAGGAAAAAAAATTATAAGGGAATACCTTCTGAAAGAATCTCACAATTCCTGAACTGAAAAAAAGGTCTTCTATATTCTTAATTCCAGCTAAGCAGGTAAAAAAATCTAGTACTAAAGAGATAGCAAGGTATGACTGGAGCCCAGGCCATCTAAATCAGTCCAGGTCTCTTACATTAGGTTTTAGTCTTTGTAACTTTGTTTTATTATCTATACTCCTCATTATCTTTTATGTATGTGCATGTGAGAAATATTGTACCATAAATATGATAAATTTATTTTGTAATTATCTGTCATTCTACAATCAAATGTCAAATAGTCAAATGTCCAAGGTAGACATATTTAGTTACAATATCATTTCTAGTGGCAAACCTTGAAATCTCTAATCATATGTTCTCCATATTTATTTCTCTTCACTGATGACTGATTTTTTTTTACTACTGTCAACATCAAAATATATGGAAAATCCATTATTTCAAAAGAGCAATTTCAGACCAATTTTCAACAGAAAAGTAATCAAATAATAGGCTCTAATGTTCTTACATGAATACTGTATAAATGTGTCCATCCCTGAAGAAGTTCTTATCATATCCTGCAAAATAGCAAAGCTATCAGTTACTTTTGGTAAAGAAATAATTTCTATTTTACTCTAGGCCTGTCTTTTGGGTCACATCAATGTCTGTAATTCGCATTTCTAATTTTAAGTTAATAAAATTTGATATTCTTCCTGTTAATCATTGTAAGCATAGGGGAGGATCTGAAAAAAGGTGAGGGGGGAAGACCTGAAAAAAGGTGAGGGGGGAAGACATGTTTTAATAAGAAATTCCTAAATGGAACTTGATTTTTTAAAAAAGAACTTGACACCAATATAATATTCTTAAAAATAGAACATCTCAATCTGTCCAAAGACAGGTAATATCCATGTAAAAATTCTCATATTAACCCACCAATGTCCTTGAGCCTGTGTTGAGAAGCACCAACTCTCAGGTTGGGGGAATAGTTTATCCTCCCAGGTCCACTCAATTCTTGGCCTATAGGCTGAGATTGCCACCTAGGGAGCCAATTAGTGCCAAATATGTTGGTGGTTTTCTGATGTAGGAAAATCTCCCCTAAGAACTGGACTGAGATAAGCCATCAAATGACAGTGACTTTCAGTCACTAATGATCTGGGATTTAAATAGAGACTTTTAATTGGGTTACCAAGCAACCTGCAAATATTTTGGTGATACCTGCTGAGTCAATTGGGTAGTTTGTAACCCACTCTTCTCTGATTATGTTATCTTTGATATGAGTACATTACATGTTATAAATGATCAGCATGGTTTTTTTTTCTTTGTCATTAGCCAAGAAAAGACATCGCTGAGTCTTTTGTTCATTCCTTGCATTATGTTTCCATGTGTCCAAAAGAGGGTATGCAGAGTAAAGAGTGGTTACAGGGAATAGAGAATAAGTATTCATTAAGCCACCTTCTTATGCCCCAGTCTTCTGCTAAGTAGAGTTAGACCTCGTGACATCAGAAAAGGCTACAAGCAATTGTTTTGTAAATCTTATTTCCACTTAATTAACAAAGCCGGAATTTCATGTCTGTTTCTTAGATCATTTTTTAAAACATAAGAAAGTGAAATGTGAGTGTATTGTTATACGGTTTTTGTTTTACCAGAGTTTTATTTTCAAATAAAACTTTCAAGAAAAATAAATTCTGCCTCTCATTGTTTCCAGAGGCCTCTGTCAGTTGCTGTGGTCCAGCATGTTCACTTTTTCCTGACTGCTCCTGTCATTTCCTTCTGTCTTTCTTGCTCAGCTGCCTCACATGGGTCTCAACCAGTTCCTTAAACTACAACCTTGAGTTGTCTTGCCCCCATTTGGAGTGGGTATTATTTTTCCCAGTGCTACTGTTCTGCCCCTCTGGCTTTTAGGTAACATTTCACATTGGCTTTCAACCTTCCACGTCTCCAGATACACAGTGGGCTCTTCAGAAATGCTGCCTTTTCCCTTTGACATGTGTGTGTGGTGTAACTTTCCCACTGTAGATGAAGCAGCGGCCAGACCTTTCCTTCTCCCAGCTTTTCTTCTATAGCCAGCTTTCCCTTTCTCACTCATTTGAACTCTTTGCTAGTAGGTATTCCTATGGGAAGGTGTGCGCTGATGGTCTGACTTTGTGTTTCTTTGAGAGCATTCTCCTCTCCCTTTGAGAACTTGTACCACGTGAGAAATAACATCAGTAGACCTAACTTTTCCATTCCTAGTTCTATTGCAAATGCAAGCAGTCGAGCAAATGATAACAAATCATAGGGCTGTTTCAAAAGTTGCATTCACGGACACTTAGAGCTCTCGATTGCATTTCACAAATGAGGAAACCGAGGGCCCAACATGTTAAAAGGCCAGCAAATGTTACATAATTAGTAGAAAATGACTGGGAATTAAATCTTGTCTATAACTCCTAATCACATGTTTTGTACGGTACTTCATGGTGTCTCATTTGATCACTGTATTCCTGACCTAGTTTCACTTGTCACTATGTGTTCTAAACAGAAGTTAAAGTGGCAGCAGATTCGACATGTTTTATATAGAAAGATTTCATTCACAAAATACAAAATGAATGACAATATTATCAAGAAGGGAAATTGAAATAAAGGGAAAAAGTCATGTGAAACATATTTAGTTGTGAGTTGAAGCTCTAAATGCTTATACAAGAGGAAAGAATGTCCCATGTCATTTTACGTATCATATACCTGTGAACCACTGTCGTCCTGCACACCAAAGTGTCAAAAATTAAGTGGGAAATAATCATACACCTAACAAGATGTTCTTCCAAAGGATTATCCTATTAGGCTTGGGGTTGGAGAAACACCTTTCTGTTGTATCTCCACTTAGCACTGGGGCTTGGAAAGGTGTCTAGGGAAAGCCCACCTCTTCCTTACAAACTTTCCCAAATGTGAGTTTTATGTTGAATCCCTTATAAGATTATTTCCAAGTTCCTTTTGAGCTGAACGATCAGCTGGGTTCCCATTAAGAGCCTTGGCAAAGAGAATTCTTAAATGTGAGCTTGCCAAAGTATGAAATGTGATTTCTGATAGTCGTTTTTCCTTTTTCATTTTTTTCTTCCTCCTTACTCTTCTCTGACCAGCCTGAAGAGTGATACAAACCAGGCTGGGAACTACATGCTTGCAACCTAATTATCATCCTCTTAGTAAGGGCTGCTTTTGACAGGTGTCAACTAGATTTAAATGGTTGGCTGCTGGGTTCCTTTTTTTTCCCTTTTTTCTACACTGTCATTCCTTGAGGTAGGGTTAAATGCTGACATCCCTTTGTGCTTAACCAGAGATAACTATCAAAGCAATGTATAAATTACAGCTCCAGTTACACTGATGCTTAGGAGGCTCATCCACCTCTAATGACAAGATATCCAATCAACCTGGGCTATAGTTTTGTGAACAGAGTTGTGAAGTTTGGTTAATGAAATCTCACATTTCACATGGTTCCTGACTGTATTTTTAGATACTCTTACAAGTAGGATATCCTAGTTAGTTATTCTCTTTTTATCTCTTGTATGAACAAATTACAGAGTTCTGCTTCTTATCAAAGAAAGCATTCACTCATCTTCTGGGAAACACAAAATACTTTTTGATCATAAGACTACCTGATTGTCATCTTACCGGTCAGTCCTTAAAGCAAACTACCCTAGAATGTAAACAAACCAGCCACCACCAAAAATACCCTTTCCAACTCCTTGACCAACCACTGTGAATGACTGAATACACCCAGTTCCTCCTATGGCATTTTCTTCCGGCTTACTGGCAGAGAATGTGATTTCGTGGTAGACGGTTGGAAAATGACCCCTTGTAATGATGGAATTTACATAAATAAATGCTGATAGCACAAAACAGATAATATGCTGTGGGTATCATCAAAATAAGTTGTCTCCCACTGACACAGAGTCTAAGTTGGAAGCACACAATTATGCAAATCAAACTAATGCCAGTTGCTCATTACTGTCATGGTGGTAAAGGCAAAAACATATCCTCCACAGACAGTTCGAGACTGGGCCACAAGCCAAAATATTTGGTTTTGCTGACACAGTAACTGAGTCAACAAAAATAGGATATAATAGTAATACATCAGGGGAACCCACATCAGGGCAGACCTGAAGCTTAATGGACTGTGAATCCTATGTCTGTGCAGAGCATCCTTTCACTGGTATTGACCCATAATACGTCTGCTTCCACATTTGCCGATCCTGTAGAAATATATTACAGAAGCAATTTTTTTAGACCTGAAATGTCTGCAAGATATTCTATTAGCTTTTCCTAAAACAGATGATATGACATTTATAAATACTTAAATAATGTCACATATCCCAGGCTAAAACACTTCCCAGAATATTTCGGAGTACCTGCTGCTGTTTGATCTAGGTTTGTCCTGATTTCTCATTATGGCACTGAAGATGTTTTCAAACAATAGGATGCTCATTTGCCACATAAATATCTTTCCTATCTTTAAAAAAAATAGAATAGCTGTCACCAGGATAATATTTAACCCTGAATATTTCACAGAACCTTGAAAACAAATATGGCCCTATTGTAGGAGGTTAGTGAAGCAACAGGTGCTGACTCACCAATTTAATCCATTTCTCTTCTGAATGACAGGGTAACATGTGGTGGATTGATATTATAAATGGCCCTGATGCTTCACCCTTCACGATATTCATGCCCTTTGCCACAAGATTTTGCTGCTCTTCCCATCAAGAAGTATCTTTCCTTGCCCCTTGGCTCTGAGTCTAGTCATGTGACTTGTCTTGGCCAATGGGATGGAAGCAATTTTGCCGGAAGCAATTTTGCCAGAAGCAAACACATAGAAAAGCATCTGCACACTGCCAAGTCAGCTTATGCTATGAGGACACTGTCTAGGACGAACATGCTTGACCTTGCTTGCTGAAGGGCAGTAGACACATGGAAGAGAGCTAAGTTGTTCTACTAAGGCCGGCCTAGGCCAGCCAACAATGAGCCAGCCCCTGGACAGCTGAGTGAGCTCAAGTCAGAACCACCTAAATGAGTCCAGCCTACATCATCCACAGATTCAGGAACTAATAAATGCTGAATGCTTTAAGCCCTTGAGTTGTATACTGTTTGTTAAGCAGCATTATTGTGTTAACAGCAGCTGGAGAGTTTTCACAAAGTTTTACAATATCAAAAAAAATACAAGAGAAATATACTCTATAAATAAAGCAAGAAGAGATTATTTATTTAGTGACCAGATTTAAAATACAAACACAGGAAAAATGGAAATTAAATCACAATGAGACACCAGTTCACACCTTCCAGGGAGAACTATAATCAAAGATAGACAATAACAAATGTTTGCAAGGATATGAAGAAATTGGAGCCTTTGTATGTTGCTGGTGGGAATATAAAATGGTGCAGCCACTTTGGAAAACAGTCAAACAGTTCCTCAAAATGTTAAACATAGCAATACTCCTCCTTGGTATTTACCTAGGTCCATGCAAAAACTTGCACAAATGTTCATGAGAGCATTACACAAACGGCCAAAAAGGAAACAATTCAAATACGGATCCACAGACGAATGAATAAACAAAATTTGGTATATCCATACAATAAAATATTACTCAGCAAGAAAAAGAAGTACTGATATATGTGATGATATATGAGTCTTGAAAACATTATGCTAAATAAAAGTAGCCAGTCACCAAAGCCCACGTACTGCCTGACTCTATTTATACAAAATGCCCAAAATAGGCAATTCTGTACATAAAGAAGACAGATTGATCATTGCAGAGGTGGAGAGCATGGGAATTAACTGCCAAAGAGTACAAGGGGTTTCTTTTCAGGTAAGAAAAATGTAAACTTAGATCATAATGATCATGGTGATGGTTACACAACTCTGTGCTATGCTAAAGCTCATTTAATTGTCAATAGGTGATTTTTATACTATGGGAATTATATCTCAATGAAGCTGGTAAAAATTACATAAACACTTCAGCCTCATCTTCTGACCAAAACATGGCTTGTTCCTTGTTTTAGGCTCTCTTATATCTACCTTCTTGATTGGAAGCTTTATAGTGAAAACAGAACAAATCAAAAGTCTTAGTATTGCTTCTTTAGAATCGCACACGTATTTGCTATATTTGACACATTTGAAAAGTGAAATAATGAAGAATTTTTGATGTTCTATACTAGACACTGATTTTTCACAGAACTCCAGCTCTGTCTTTCATTATCTTGTTTTCTGTGATACTCACTCATGCTCGGCTTGCTCTTAAAACTCATCTGTGAAAAAGAAAGGGCACTACTTGCCACATCTTAGGGTTTGCATATCAAGGCCAACTTCAGTGCGTAAACGACACTTGCACCAGGCACACTTGGAGCTGTTCCCAATTTCATGTTCACAGCCTCTCCTCCAGCAGCAGGTTTGAGGTTTAACTTGCCCAGTTGTGAGAACTGAGTAAATAGACAGCCCGCAGTGCTGTCATCTAGGTTACCTCTTCTGGAACCCCCACCCACTGCTCCCCACCACAGCTTTTCTTCAGCTCTTCATGATTTTTGCCTAAATTACCACATTTTCCGGACTAGCTCACTTGCTTCTGGTTTCACTCCCCTCGAGTCCACTCTCCTAATTGCCCCCAGAGTGATGGTTGTGAAGTGCGTATCCTGGCCATTTCATACCCTTACAAAAAACAATTCTAGTGGCTTCCAATCCATCCAGATAAAATAAAAAATTTCATAATATAACTTGGAAGGCCTTTCATAATCCGACGGCCACGGGAAATCTTGCCACTCCCTCCCCTTGGAGCTAATAAACATTTGCTGTTCTCTCTCGTGCCTTCAAATAAGTGCTCCCTTGTCTTTACGTGTGGTAGAGGAGAAGAAATTAAAATTACAAATAAATTAAATATATTGGGAGAGACAGAAATGGGGAGTTGCTGCTCAACAGGTATAAAGTTTTATTCATTCAAGATGAAAATGTTCTAGAAATCTATACAACATTGAACTTAGCGTTAACAATACTGTACTGCACACTTAAAAAATTTAAGGGGGTGTATCTCATGTTATATATTTTTTAAAATAGAATAGATGAATTTATAAATATTTATATAGATTTGGATATAGCTTTACTGACCTCTCTTCACTTGATAAGCCCCCTCATCCTCTTGCAGTCCTTTTAGCACCAACTCTGCCAGGAGGCCTTTCTAAATCTGAGGTTCGTGTTCTCTTGTATTTTAAGCTACTGGATCAGAAACTACCTGTCCTAAACCCATCTGAGCAAAGCACCCTCGTCCATGTTGCCAGCAGTGCTCTATGTACATATGTACACATCACACAGCATTATCATTTCTGGGTTTTGTTTTATTTTTCTGTAAACTTTTTTCATAGCCAGTTGTTACCAGTCCATATAATGTCTTTCTTTTATTACTGTAATTCATTTTAATTAGTTAATTCCTGCATCCTCATTTTTTCCTGCCATTACCTCTCCCTATAGCCACCTGCTGTATAGCATTCTTTGGATTCATAAACATGTACGGATTCTTGATTGTGGATAAGACTGAAAATGTCTGCATATTTTACACATAATTGCTATTCACCTGTCTCTCTGCTGCTGAATTGGAAGCTACTTGAGGAAGGGAAACCCGCCTTTTCCCAACCTGAACACCTTGCATGGTGTCTGATTCCCAGTAAGAACTCAATAAATGAGTGTCAAATCCATGCATGACATGATACGTTGATGAGTTAAAAGCCCTAAATTTTAGTGGAATTTCTAATAATCTTGGTGGGTTTTACAAATTTTATATCTCTTGCTACAAATCTAACCGTGAGAACTTGCAATAAGGGCTAAAAATCTTAAAATATGAGACCATTTGAATCTCAGCCTCTTTTGCTGCCCATGTCTTCTTTCTCTGGCGTGTCCCTGAAGCACTCTGTCCCAACTGATACTAGTAGATATTTTAGACCATCTAGTGGACAGTAGCTTAAATGTTTGACAGATTTCTACTTCTTTCTCAAAATGGTTGCTGAGTAATAGCTGAAAGGATCAACCCCAGAGGGAACCTAAGGTTTCCTACCTGCCCAAAGCCAGCTTTCACATTCCCATTTCCCACCAGAGGACTGCAAAGATTTTTCCCTTGACTTTGAAACTACACTTGGTTTTACAGTCTGCTTGCCTGTGGTTTAGGAACCGAGCATGTCAGCACTCCTTTTTACTGCCTCAGTGTAGCAGCAAATGTGTTTTGTTCTCTCCTTTCAAAAGTGAAGATTGTATTTTAAAATCACTCTTGCCCCTAGGGAGCCACTCACTCCTAACTCCCTGACAGACCATGAGGACCTCAAAATTAAGAAAGATGTCCAGAAATGTGAGTTTGTACAGAAAACCACCCAGACATGTAATGTCTCGGTTACGTGCCTGGCTTCTGTCAGGAGAAATGTGTGTCTGAATTTTCAGGCTCATAATAGACATGTACAGCTAACTGACTTTTATTTTGCCTCTGTCATATTGATCTATCAGTGAATCCATAATAGAAGATGGGAGCTTGGAACAGTAAAAAGTAATAACCATTGAGATGGATAGCCTGAGCAAAAATGTAGTTTCATGGGGACATTTAGTGCAAAGAACTGTAGATTCATGTCAAGGGGGCATAAGTATCCCCTTCAAAGCCAACTGTTAAAAACACCTAGTGCACAGATGACCTGCCTTCAGAATATGATATGTTTCTGTATTGATTTTCAGAGTTTCAGAACAACAGGAAATAGCCAAATGAAAGTTTCTTTGCAGAGCACTAAAAGTAATTTACCTTCTGCCTTTGATTTCAGCTTCAGATTTTGTTTTATGGTTCAAAGTACAAGTGCTTATTTTAAAAAATTCATTTCTAACTTATGGTGGAAAGCAGTACCAGAGACCAAGGAAGTGTGGAGCAAGAAATGAGCCACGAAATGAAAAAAAACAAAAACCCCCAAATTACATTAATGGAGTTAGTGGTAAGTCATTACACAATGAAGTTTGTCTTTTAAGCACAGGCCCACTGATTGGCAGGCAGGATTTTACCTTTATCAAAATGAGGAGCCTATAAAATGCCCAAAACTGTGGCTTTGAAGTCATCTATATTTAGCTTCCGTAATTCCATCTTTTGTACATCCCTTTGCATGAAAAATAAAGTGTCATATTCAAATAAAATCGGCCTTTCAGGACAGAAGAAAACACAGTTTACTTTCCAGTACAAATTGGTACCATTTGCAAATGTTTGGTCTACAATAAGTACTAAGCATGAGGCAATACTAATAATTTGTGAGTCTTGACTACACCTCTTTTTTTAAAGAGATTATTCACTTTATATCCAAATAAATTTGGTTTATACAGTATATGATGATGCAAGGAAACAAGTTTCAGCTTATTCAATGCCCAAACTTGAAATTTATTTGTTTCCATTGTTTTCTTCATTTGGGGCTTTAAAAAGTTTCATTAAGCAGAGTTCTGGCAAGAAACAGAACTCAAAAGAAGCAGTTAAAGAGTTTCAACAGAGGCACAAAGCATGGACAGGGTTAAGGGAATTCAACCAAGGAGGGTGAAACAAGCATTCCTGAGGCTCCCAACCACCACCATGTCTGAAGCGAAGAGAGAAGGGAATGTTTAAAGAGTTGATGCAGCCTGAGTCTGAAGGGAAAGCCACCCAACAGGAGCTGGGGCCGATGGAAGAGGAGCTCAGACACTGCCAATCCATGAACCAAGGGAAAAAACACCCCGACTTTTCTTTCTTCATGTCTTCTAGCTTCCTACCAGGGGCTCCTATTGGGTGAACCCCACTGAAAACCAGATAAAAAGAAGCTTAGTTTCACATTCTATTCATATCAGCCTGCTGAAACATACAGCCAAGGGAGAAAGCCCTGGAGTGATCTAGAAGGGCACATAAAAAAACAAACAAAAATGAAACAAAACAAAACATTGCATCATAAGAGTATTTTATTCTAGATATGTGCTCTATTCTCAGAACTGGCAATATAATTGCAATTCTTCAACTTCAGCAGAAAAACAAAAATGCAGCTTTTTGCTGCACATATGACATACCTTGACCAAGTTAAGAGAGAGATTTGGCTTTGGGAAGAACAAGTATGAAGTAAGAGTATCTATAAGTGGGAGAAACTGTTAAGATCTTCAGAAATAGAAGTTAAACGAAATTAAACAGAGCAGAACAAAAGCAATGGAAATCTGTTAACCTTTGCCTTCCACTTCTTAGCAAATACAACATTACAGCAAGCATAAATACTGTGAAAATATTCCCAGGAGCCATGGGAATAACTAACCTCTTCCTCACTCTCTGCCCAAAAAACTCTCCTAATCAGACTATTGAAATATGCCCCCTAGTTAATAAGAAAAACAACAGGAAACTGGGATTTGCTTTAAAGACATTTAATCACAGACTATATTTTAAAATATGTATTATATCCATAAAAAGAGTGATATCAGTATCCTATGTTTGTCAAAACAAGGTTAAAATGTATATGAACTTTTGGCTTTTTCCTTTCTAAATCACACCCTTGTAAGGAGCCCATTTTATTGTAAACATTTAAATCTGTTAGGTATTAGATATGAGCTCAGTTATTTTTGTTTTGTGTATTTTTTTATTCACAGATGTTTTTATTATGCTTTCTGCAATCAAATGATCTGGGTTAGAATTAGAGGATTAGAATGCCACTGGACCTTACTTTAAAAATACAAATTTATCTATTTTCATTAGGAACGTGACATTCTTATCCAGAAAATTTACATTCCATACTGAATCCAGGTATTACGTAATACATATTGGTTGTATTTTAAAAGAAAAAGTAACAACTACTTCTCTACATAGATAAAATATCTATCCATTATCCACCTATCTATGAATCTAAATTTACAATGAATCAAGCACAAAAAAATAGCCTACTTACGGAGTTCTCTCTACAATTGCCAGTCACTGGAAAAATATTCACAATCCTTTAAGTCCATTAGGATGGTTGGTTCTCACTTCAGATAAAATGATAACTATGTTATGCCCAAATTTGCTTTGCTTTCATTCTTTGCTTGCACTCTCATCAAAAACAACTTTTTAAAGCTTGAATATTTCACAAACAGTTTTGAATGGCTTCAATTGTTCTGTATTTTTAAAGTGCAGATAACTGTAGGAAAAAATATATAGCTAAAGATGTCTCTCAAAGTATGTTGACACTCCAATTTCATTAGAACAGGATTACAATGTATATTCACATGTTGTGTGTAAAGAAAATACCAGCTCTACAGTGGTAAGTATATATGTGAAGGACTCATTTCAGCATATGACTATACATACACCCACATACACATGCATAGACATAAACACAGACACACATGTGCACACATATAAACATACACTTACACACATAAATGCATGTATACATACATACATAGATATACACACATACACCTACATACATAATCATATATATCCAGCCATAAACACATACACAATACAAGTACACAAACACACATATACACACACACACATAGGCATACACACATATATACACACATACATACACACATATCACATGCATACAGATAAACACATGCACACATACACAAACACATACAAATGTACACATATACATACATACATACACACATATACACACACACACACATATACACACACACATCCACATCCATACTCATGCTGACCTGGGATAGGACTGTGAAGAAAAAGGATAGGATTTGAAATCAGAAAGTTGGCATTCAAACCTCATTCCACCTCTTCTTAATTATAATCTTAAACCTACACTACCTTTTACCCTATCAATTACTTCTCTAGCAACTCCCCTGCACCCTGTGTTCTCATCCATAACTTATGTATTTGTAATTCCCTGAACTCTCTGTATGGGCATCTGCCATCACTCATTTGCTTCCTAAGTACCATTGCCTTAAGTTCGCTCATCACCTGATTTTGTTAACTTGTCTCTTGTTTCAAGTCTCAGCTAACTTGTCACCTTCTCTAGGTTCCCTTCTTGAATTTCTCCAAACTGAGTCAGATGACCGCCTCACTATTATCCTCCTATGGCCACTGTACATACCTCCTATATCACAGTGCTATCCCATTGTCTTTTGAATTTCTGTTACCTTGCATGTCTTCTCCACTGGATCAAAATTCTTTGGAGGACAGCACCTTTTTTGTTTACTTTCATATTTTCAGTACCTTATAATATATGGCACATAGTTCGAATTTCAATGAGAGTTTTATGAATAAATGAATCTTGAGCTCACTGAATTTAACTTTTGACTTCCAGCCTCACCAAATCTTTAGGTACTATCTTTCCATAAAGAAATGAGGGAACATAAAATTCCAAGTGTTTCAGAAACATGCTAAAGTAAACAACAGAAAGAGTGGAGCAGAAGTTAAACCCAAGGCTGTCTTACTTCAAAGACTGTACTGTGTCATGTTCCCTTTCCAGGTAGTTCTCCAAACCTCTGTTCATCAGAGAAATGGGGCTAAGAAAACTGCCCACCCTACAAGGCTGATAAAAGGAACCAGAGAAATCATGTTAGTTAATAATTTGGAACAGAGTAACAGAAAAGTCTAACTTTTTTACTTTACTTTTACAGAGGAAATATCTGTAAATAGCACAGAGAATATGTGAATCCGAAGAGATTTCCTGGACACGTTTCCTTACCCCACCTTACACCAAAGGTTCTCTTTACCAAGCTCTATCCGGCCACCTTAGTCTCCCCCTAGCATGTGTACTAAGCACAGATGCACTCCTAGAGTTTATATAAACCAGTACTGACAAGGAAAGTATAGAACCAGAATGAATAAAGAGTATGAGGCTCAGGAAGGCTGCTCATTCTATTTGTCTGCAAAATGCCATCAGCTTACAGTTTAAAGAGAGAACAACACAAGTAGAGCAAAGTTCAATTGCCCTCAAATTAGCCCTAAATAACAAATTGAAAGCTGTTTGTATATAACCAAAGATACCTTTTGTTTTGTTGTTGTGGTTCAGCAATTGAGATGAGTAGTCCAAGTGATTAGTAACTACCAGAGAAGAAGGCAATCTGGGGACAAGTACATGCAATTTTAGTACCGTTTTATGGGGTAAATAATGAGTTTAGAAATGTTTTCACTATTTTAATAAGAAAAAAGAATTTTAACAAACATGGATTATTTGTAGCTATCCAAAGGCAATAAAATCCAAGGCAATCTATGGAAATTAGTCCCCCATTTTTGCAAAAACAACGTGTGAATCAATTGTATTTTCCAATGCTCTGTTGAGAGGAGGTATCTCGGAAACCCAAAATGCATTACTTCGTATTAGTAATGCCATTCCTAGTGACAATTTAAATTTCAGTGGCTGTAACTCGAGTCCAAACACAATTTTTCCACAAGAGTCCCACGGGAACTTGCAATCACTTTTTCATACCCCTAAGTTGGTGCAGATCAGGAGTAAGCCCCCCTGGATGCTAAAGCAGGAGATCTTCCTCTCTCCTTCTTCCCCAACCGTCATGCCTATAACTTACAAAATCAAAATGGAGTTTTTAGAAACAGGATGCTTGGACTGAAGACAGGAACGTGGGATGGGGCCCTGACAGGAGGAGGAATCACATGCAAGTGGAGGGGTCAGCAATGAGGGCCAGGAGCTGTGTGCTTCCTTTCGCACTGTCTATCCATCAGTAATTTTCACCTGGTGCTCAGTCATTTTCTATCTATTATAACCAAATTCCCAGCCAGCTCAGAATGGGCTGGCCTTGAATATCCCTGTCTTTATTGAATTCTTTCTTTCTTAACTGATGCTTTGTGGTTGAACAGATGCATCCCAGATGTGCAAAAAATAGTTCACATTCACAGAGAATAAAGTCCTGGCTCATTAAAGGGAAGACAACATTCCTTCCTGGCATAGAATACCAAGATAGCATTTCCCAGAGTTGACAGCAAATTGGGAAATTTAACAAAAGCCATAGGAATACTTCCTGGGTCACCAAGAAAGTCATAACTAGAGAATACCATTGATATCCCACCCAGTTCCAAGGGCTTCCCTTGGCGCTTAGCCTCCTAGCCATCTCACACATACCCACCTTTCCTGACTCCTAGTTAGACCTCGTGTTGGTACCCATATACCTTTTTTTCTGCTTCAAAAAGGCTGGCCCTGAAAAGCAGTAGCAAAGCTCTAGCTCTGCGTGGTGGCAGGTGCCTGTAGTCCCAGATACTCAGGAGGCTGAGGCAGGAGAATCGCTTGAACCTGGGAGGCGGAGGTTGCAGTGAGCCGAGATCGTGCCACTGCACTCCAGCCTGGGTGACAGAGCAAGATTCCATCTCAGAAATAATTAAATAAATAATAAAAAGATTAAAAAAAGAGGAAGGTGAAATGGGTGCACGCCTATCCTTCACTAGGGAAGCGATTATAGTGGTCTGGGAAAACAGAATGATGCCGAAGTTACTTGAGAAAGGAAGTACTACCATTTGCTGTGGCCGTAATCAAGTCTGTAAGGGCTGCAAAGGGTCTGAGCACGTTCCTCCAATTATCAAAAACTCATTCACAACTCAGGAACTCTCAAGAGGTTGCTCCCTTCTCTATTGCCACTTACAGACCATCTTGCTCAAAGTGATGCCAGAAGTGCTGGCAAAGAGAACATCTTCAATGGAGTGTCTTGGGAGAAAAATTTCTTTGCTGTACATTTCTTAATAAAATTCAATTATGTAAAATGAGGAGAGAGTTGACTAAAGAAGATAGAATGAAAAGGAATCATCGCACAAAGATATGTTTTTATTTGACCAACAGGCTTTATTTTGATTCCCCAATCTTCTGGAACTCAGACTTTCTCAGCAAACAATTGCACTGCCCAATGAGAGTAAACAGCAAACCTGCCAATATCACAATATACCCTGAGATGAACACGTGTGAGGGAAAGACTTCATATGCCAGACATAATCCTGATGGTTCCCAAATACACACTGGTTCCCAGATAAAGTCTGGTGACTGGCTAGTGCTTTTCACTGTGATTAAAAGCAAATACTTTAAAAAATATTTAATGATTCATTATTGTATTTTTCTGAATGCTTAAGTCTATTGTCTCATTATTGTTTGTTTATCTGTTGTTTGGGAAAATTTTGTTGGGACAAGGTAACAAGATAGATCTCAGCTACAGCCAGAAGTCATAATGTTCAGACACACATTAATTCTGTGGACAATATGAGAAAATGGGAGCAACCATTACCTTATAATTAGGGTTGTGAATTGGGGAAGGGCAATGTCCAATATCACAGAGGAAGGGTTGAAAGAAACTAGAGATTTGACAGAAAGTGATCAAGCTCACAAACGTATCTATCATTGCCTCATTTTTTAATGTTTTAGGTGAGTGAATTTGAGTTTCTGTGTTGAGCAATGACTTGAATATTGCATCTCACTCATGTAGCCCTTGTCACAAATTATTTTTCCTAATTTAGAATCTACTGGACTGCTATAAAATAAAACTCTAATGCTTGGAACAACAATAACAGAAACCAAAATTTTATGCTTTGTTCTTTTACAGGCCCCTTCAAACCCCAGGAACAGGTGCTTTAAATTAGGCTGCCGAAGGCCAGTGGGGCCTGGCTTTATTATACTTTGGTAAAGAATAGTCACTGTTGTCATCAGAGTTCTCTACACTTCCAGAAAATGTCACTAGCCACATGTCAGCAGGGTTCTTTGTCTAATTTCTACAGCTAAGGTGGCAAGAAGGTTATTAGAAGTAATAGCAAATTTAAAGTTTTATTAGCAGTAAACTGCAAAAGCTAATGGTGATGCCAACACTAGATAAAATCATTGTCACAGTTAATTCTGAACTCCTTATTTCAAGCTTAATAATAGGAAACTCAATGGAAAGGATATTACACGCCCCATATCACTCATGAGTGCCTCAGGCCTGAGTAACTTGTTATTTTGCTCATGAGTGAAATAAAATGCAGATTATACTGCCTGCTATCAGGGGCATTGTTTTAATTGAGGGTGTATGCATGGTGATGAGGGGGGCTCCTAGTAGGTTCTCATCTTTGTAAATGTTATAAGAATATTCTTCTCATTTGTAACTGTGACTCGGCACATCACCTTTCTATTACTTGTGGGTGTGTGTGTGTGCTTTTAGAGTTACCTTTGTTTCAGCTCCAGAGAAATGAAAGCAGCTGGGGAGATGGGAGGGTAGCATTTGGTGCTTCTCACCAGCATTTCTGCAAAAGTGCTTCTCCAGCATTCTAGCGCCTTTGTCTCCAATCCCTCAGTCTACAGAGGCAAACAATGGAATATTTGTGTTGCTCTGTCTCATTCCAATCCTGTATGCCAGCACACACACACACACACACACACACACACACAAAGCCCTTCCACTCTGACATACACTCCTGGCCAGGAATAAATAATACAAGATGCACTCCTCTATGCTTTACATTTACTAAGAAAATAGGTGTTTCCAAGAATCAAGATCACATGGGATTTTGTGTTCTTTTTCTAATGTATGTAGCTCTTTTTTTCAAACAAGTTGAAGTGATTTCTGATCCTATGCCACAAATCATCCAAATGGGCTGCCTTGAGAGCCACGCGTGCATTCCTGCTTTAAGGGGAGCCTTCCGTTCACTTGACACAGACTGTCTGTAATTATGCAGGGCTAACTTCAGGCTGCAGTGTGCGTGGAGATGACTATTTTGAAGCAGGTCCTATTCCCTTTAATTGAAGTTGAAATCCTAAGACTTCCACAGCCAAGATCATTTGTGCCTCTCTGAGTTTCAATATTCCCTTTGAAATATTTGTCTGATGATACACCGTATGGACAGAGCCTCCTATAGTTCAGTTTCTCAGCAATTATCACTCCATGGCAATTTGACTTCATGTAGCAGTGGAGAAATAAAGTACTTAAGGCTGCTGCCAGCCTGCCTAACAAAGCTTTTACATAAGTTAAGGACTCAGAAAGCGGTGGGAAACAGTAGTCAAACCTTTGCTTTATCTTTTACATTTGTAAAACATGTGAAATCTGAGTTCAAAATCTTAGAGGTTGTGAGAGACTTTTCCATTAGCAGGTGAAATTAGCCCCCAAATTATAATATTGATTGATTCAATAATGTTCAACTAGTAGTGGAATGAGTTTTATTTTTAATAATTTCCTCACTCCTGTTTCTCTGCATCCTATTTCAGTTTGCAGTCTGTCCTTTAAATGGCATTTCCTTTTTGCCAAAGCACCAAGCTGTGAATTTATTGAGAAATGGGTGTGTTTACAATAAGACTATGCCATTACCAAAAACTCCCATTCATATCAGAAAAAATGAAACATTATATTCCTAAATTGTAAACAAACAGTCCTAAATTCCAGAGATTATTATTCCCAGAAAGGCAAAGTACAGAGCCAAGAGAATTTGTAAATATGTACAACTTTACAAGATTGATATGGACACCGATGCACGCTGCGCTCATCTCCACTTATTTCTTATTCATACACATCATTCTTATGTTTGACAATGAATATGGTATTGTGGCACTTGAAATCCTTTTTTTATTAAAAAAAACAGAAAGAATGTCAGCCAGTTAAACATGATATTAGGATTTCATCTTATTTTTTTGTTTTGTTTTGCAGCAAGAGAATTTAAAAGAACCATCAATCCTCTCTAAAAGATACTTTTAATAAATTGTCATACCTAATTTTGCATGGATGCCATGATGTCTGGCCTGCTTCTATTTGGAGTCTCTTGGGATCTATACAGATTTTTAATAGTCATGAGAACTTATCTTGTACTGTGGATTGTAGAATTGTCTTCTATTATAGTCAGCTATCCACTCAAGACAGAAGTTTCTTTTGCTGCTTTCTTGGAGTTGTTTGATGGTTTATTAATACATAAAAATCTGTTGGTAATTATAGGTTAACATAATTAGCAAACATTTTAAACTTAAATAATGTTTTTCTAGGAATAGTTTTTGTCACTTTTTCATGATTGTTTAAATATTATACCTTTAAACTCTGTAACAATTTCATCTAAGCAAAAGCCTTGATCTTTAAATCATTTATTGAACCTTAACTATCCATGATTTGTTTCAAAACTAAGTCCACACGGAGACTTCACTATGCCATTGCCTCATCTAGTTATTAAATGTGTGATACACGTGCTTCTTAATGTGTGCATATTAGTTATTTTTAAATTATAATTTTACCATGAAGAAATGAATAAAACTTCCAAAAATGTCTGTCTCAGTGGAATGTACACTATAGTAGGGAGATACGTATATATATAGTATATTGGTTGATGATAAGTGTTATGGAGAAAAATCAGGCAGAAAAGAGAATGTTTAGGGAGAGCTTCTCTGAAAAGATGACATTTGCACAAAAGGCCCCAAAGGAAGTAAGGAAGCAAGCCGTGCAGCTAGGGATGCCATGCAGCTAGCCATGTTCTAGGCAGAGGGAAAAGCAATTGTCAAAGCATTGAGACAGGGGCCTCCCTGGAAAGTGTGAAGAGTATCAGGGAAGCCAATGTGGCAGAGGCTGTGGGAGTAAGAAAAAGAGAACTGCAGTTGATGAGATCAGAGAAATGGTGATGGTAGAGAATGTGTGTGTGTTGGGGAGGGCATCCACTGAGTGACTTCTACTCTGAGTCAGATGAACAGCTTTCAAAGGATACTTAGCAGATAAGTGATGTGATCTGCCTTATGCCTTAGAAAAGAAAACCCGAGCTACCCTGTGAATAGACCCTCAAGAGAAAAAGGGAAGGAAATAGACGAGTTAAGAAGCTGTTGAAATAATGCAGATGAGAGATGAGGAAGGTTTGTATTATCAGTAGAGATGGGATGGAGAAGTTACATTCTGGATATATTTAGAAGCTGGGGTAGATAGGATTTGCCAACAAATTGGATAAAAAATGTGAAAGAATGAAAGTCAAGGATAATTCCAAGTTTTTAATCTGAGCAAATGGAAGGTCAGAATTGCCATTTATTAAATGGAGAAAAGTTTGGGAGAAGCAGATTTGGTGGAGGCAAGTGGATAAGGGTTTGAACATTTAAGGAGGGGTTGAGTAAGCCATTGCATGTAGGAGTCTCTACGTCAGGGAGACAGCTTCTGCTTCAAGATTTTGAGGCCATGAGAAGAAAAGAAGAAGTCCAAAGGCTGAGTTCTTGGACACTCATTGTTTAGAGTTCAGGGAGATAAGGAGAACCCAACAAGCAAGACTAAGAAGAAATGATCCGTGAGGAAGGACTGGATTCAGGAGAGTGCTATGTCTCAGAAGCCAAGTGAAGAATTAAAGAAATGAAGCATGACAGTAAAACTTATACATTATTTCTAAATAAAAATAATCTATTCATCCCAAAATAGCATGACATTTAATGTGTCAATGAATATATTTAAATTTAAACAAACAAATTCTACTTTGAAATCTAAATTGAGTAGTATAATAGTTGATTAAAACGCTCAAGAGATTTTAGTCAAATCCCTATTTTATTTATTTTATAGTGCCATGAACATTCAAAAGTTGGACCCATTGATGTATAAGAATGCTTGTGATTTTTGCACATTGATTTTGTATCCTGAGACTTTGCTGAAGTTGCTTATCAGCTTAAGGAGATTTTGGGCTGAGACAATGGGGTTTTCTAGATATACTATCATGTCATCTGCAAACAGGGACAATTTGACTTCCTCTTTTCCTAATTGAATACCCTTGATTTCCTTCTCCTGCCTAATTGCCCTGGCCAGAACTTCCAACACTATGTTGAATAGAAGTGGCGAGAGAGGGCATCCCTGTCTTGTGCCAGTTTTCAAAGGGAATGCTTCCAGTTTTTGCCCATTCAGTATGATATTGGCTGTGGGTTTGTCATAGATAGCTCTTATTATTTTGAGATACGTCCCATCAATTCCTAATTTATTGAGAGTTTTTAGCATGAAGGGTTGTTGAATTTTGTCAAAGGCCTTTTCTGCATCTATTGAGATAATCATGTGGTTTTTGTCTTTGGTTCTGTTTATATGCTGGATTACATTTATTGATTTGCGTATATTGAACCAGCCTTGCATCCCAGGGATGAAGCCCACTTGATCATGGTGGATAAGCTTTTTGATGTGCTGCTGGATTCTGTTTGCCAGTATTTTATTGAGGATTTTTGCATCAATGTTCATCAAGGATATTGGTCTAAAATTCTCTTTTTTTGTTGTGTCTCTGCCAGGCTTTGGTATCAGGATGATGCTGGCCTCATAAAATGAGTTAGGGAGGATTCCCTCTTTTTCTATTGATTGGAATAGTTTCAGAAGGAATGGTACCAGCTCCTCCTTGTACCTCTGGTAGAATTCGGCTGTGATCCCATCTGGTCCTGGACTTTTTTTGGTTGGTAAGCTATTGATTATTGCCACAATTTCAGCTCCTGTTATTGGTCTATTCAGAGATTCAACTTCTTCTTGGTTTAGTCTTGGGAGGGTGTATGTGTTGAGGAATTTATCCATTTCTTCTAGATTTTCTAGTTTATTTGCATAGAGGTGTTTGTAATATTCTCTGATGGTAGTTTGTATTTCTGTGGGATCGGTGGTGATATCCCCTTTATCATTTTTTATTGCATCTATTTGATTCTTCTCTCTTTTTTTCTTTATTAATCTTGCTAGCAGTCTATCAGTTTTGTTGATCCTTTCAAAAAACCAGCTCCTGGATACAGACAAACAGAGAGCCAAATCATGAGTGAACTCCCATTCACAATTGCTTCAAAGAGAATAAAATACCTAGGAATCCAACTTACAAGGGATGTGAAAGACCTCTTCAAGGAGAACTACAAACCACTGCTCAAGGAAATAAAAGAGGATACAAACAAATGGAAGAACATTCCATGCTCATGGGTAGGAAGAATCAATATCATGAAAATGGCCATCCTTCCCAAGGTAATTTACAGATTCAATGCCATCCCCATCAAGCTACCAATGACTTTCTTCACAGAATTGGAAAAAACTACTTTAAAGTTCATATGGAACCAAAAAAGAGCCCGCATCGCCAAGTCAATCCTAAGCCAAAAGAACAAAGCTGGAGGCATCACACTACCTGACTTCAAACTATACTACAAGGCTACAGTAACCAAAACAGCATGGTACTGGTACCAAAACAGAGATATAGATCAATGGAACAGAACAGAGCCGTCAGAAATAATGCCACATATCTACAAGTATCTGATCTTTGACAAAGCTGACAAAAACAAGAAATGGGTAAAGGATTCCCTATTTAATAAATGGTGCTGGGAAAACTGGCTAGCCGTATGTAGAAAACTGAAACTGGATCCGTTCCTTACACCTTATACAAAAATCAATTCAAGATGGATTAAAGACTTAAATGTTAGACCTAAAACCATAAAAACCCTAGAAGAAAACCTAGGCATTACCATTCAGGACATAAGCATGGGCAAGGACTTCATGTCTAAAACACCAAAAGCAATGGCAACAAAAGCCAAAATTGACAAATGGGATCTAATTAAACTAAAGAGCTTCTGCACAGCAAAGGAAACTACCATCAGAGTGAACAGGCAACCTACAAAATGGGAGAAAATTTTCGCAACCTACTCATCTGACAAAGGGCTAATATCCAGAATCTACAATGAACTCCAACAAATTTACAAGAAAAAAACAAACAACCCCATCAAAAAGTGGGCGAAGGACATGAACAGACACTTCTCAAAAGAAGGCATTTATGCAGCCAAAAAACACATGAAAAAATGCTCACCATCACTGGCCATCAGAGAAATGCAAATCAAAACCACAATGAGATACCATCTCACACCAGTTAGAATGGCAATCATTAAAAAGTCAGGAAACAACAGGTGCTGGAGAGGATGTGGAGAAATAGGAACACTTTTACACTGTTGGTGGGACTGTAAACTAGTTCAACCCTTGTGGAAGTCAGTGTGGCGATTCCTCAGGGATCTAGAACTAGAAATTCCATTCGACCCAGCCATCTCATTACTGGGTATATACCCAAAGGACTATAAATCATGCTGCTATAAAGACACATGCACACGTATGTTTATTGCGGCATTATTCACAATAGCAAAGACTTGGAACCAACCCAAATGTCCAACAATGATAGACTGGATTAAGAAAATGTGGCACATATACACCATGGAATACTATGCAGCCATAAAAAATGATGAGTTCATGTCCTTTGTAGGGACATGGATGAAATTGGAAATCATCATTCTCAGTAAACTATCGCAAGAACAAAAAACCAAACACCGCAAATTCTCACTCATAGGTGGGAATTGAACAATGAGAACACATGGACACAGGAAGGGGAACATCACACTTCGGGGACTGTTGTGGGGTGGGGGGAGGGGGGAGGGATAGCATTGGGAGATATACCTAATGCTAGATGACGAGTTGGTGGGTGCAGCGCACCAGCATGGCACATGTATACATATGTAACTTACCTGCACATTGCGCACATGTACCATAAAACCTAAAGTATAATAATAATAATAATAATAATAAAAGAAAAAAAAAAAAAAAACAAACAAAAGTTGGACCCAATTCTGTTGAGATTCCAAAAATTATTTTCAAATTCTTTTGGTCTTTTTATAGTGTAATATGTATGAAATATCATTTTTGCTTTGGGGTACAGTATTGTTTTTAATGCTGGGCACTGTAAAAATTCTCAAATTTTAGAATTCCTAAGTATCTGCTTTTTGTTTATTCTTGGTTTATATTTTCTGATGTCAAAGGTCTC
The DNA here is from genome assembly GCF_028885625.2 of Pongo pygmaeus. Classification (NCBI taxonomy): domain Eukaryota; kingdom Metazoa; phylum Chordata; class Mammalia; order Primates; family Hominidae; genus Pongo; species Pongo pygmaeus. The sequence continues at coordinate 146,737,679 of NC_072373.2, read as the reverse complement.
ATATTTGCTTGCCTATTGTAGGCATGGATTGTGGGAGTCTGAGGTTTAAAATAGTCCACAAGAATCATTTTGTGATTTGGGCTTTATCTACTGCCTGTAATTTTAGGCATCAATTTTGAAGTCATATCAGTAGCCTTACCACTTGAAGTACCACCAAGTAGGAGGCTAATTTTATCTAAGAAAAGTGTTTCTACTTTCTTTGTTTCTGGTTTTGGTGAAGACATAGAGGGGATAGGAGGATAAAGTAGAAAGAAGTGATTTGGCAACTATCCTATTAGTTTAAATGCCAATTAGACCTAACTGCATAATTCAGAACCCAAGCTGAGTCTCCTAGCAGCTCCCGTTTAAGGGGCTCTGGGGCTCTCCCATCACAGAAGCCCTCCACTGAGCTTCCTCCCCAGTTGCTCCCATGGGCATGTTGCCTTGTGTCAGAGGTCAAAATATGTCTTCTTCCAGCTTGAGTTTCTAGCTTCTAAATATTTGTAGCAGACTTTAAGTGGCAGGATAAGTGGATAAATGAGGAATATATCACAGAGATTCACAAAACTGCTCAGGCCCAGCTAGTGCCTATGTTATCAGCTCCTCCAATCTCTGTACTTTTCCTTTGCTAGGCACATCACACCCACAACTGCTTTTCAATGCCCTCGCCACAAGGCTCTGAGTTCCATGGGGACCCATGTCTTATACATTGTTATATTCCTGGTATCTGACACCATATCAGGCATACTAAGATACTTTTAAAATAAAGCATGAGAAGCCCAAACTACCTCGTTAAATTTTTCAAGTCACAATCATAACAATTTTTATAAATTGTTATTTATAAATAGATTATATATAATCTATTTATATTAGATTAAATATAATCTGGCAAATAAATTAATGAATGGATCTCATATAGTTTATTATAAGTAGAATTCATAGTACTGAGGAGAAGTAAAATCACCAGATACAAAATTAACAGTTGTTTAAGTAGCCCAAAGTGTGGAGTAGGAAGTATACGTTAGTCCGTTCTCACACTGCTATAAAGATACTACCCGATACTGGGTAACTTATAAAGGAAAAAGGTTTAATTGGCTCGCAGTTCCACACGGCTAGGGAGGCCTCAGTTAACTTACAATCATGATGGAAGGTGAAGGGGAAGCAAACCTGAACCTTTTCACATGGCAGCAGGAGAGACTGCTAGCAAGAGCAGGGAAAACTGCCTTATGAAACCGTCAGATCTTGTGGGAACTTACTCACTATCATGAGAACAGCACGGGGGAAACTCTCCCTCTTAATCCAACCACTTCCCACCAGGGCTCTCCCTAAACACCGGGGGATTACAATTCAAGATGAGATTTGGGTGGGGGCACAAAGCCTAACCATTTAAGACATCTTAGAATTCTGCCTACCTCAGTAATCTCGAGAGACAAATATCTGTTATTTTCACCTCTGAGGAAACTAAGATTTCAAAGATTTAGCTGACTTGCCCAAGGACATCTACCTGAGAAATGTTTCTTACTAGGAATGTCCCCAGGAGATATTTGGCAATGTTTGGAAACATTTTTGGTTGTCACAAATGGAAAGAAGCTGGAAAACTTTTAGCTGGCCCAGGTTAAAATTCTATTAGCATGTAAGAAGAAAAGAAGATATCAAAAAAAGAAGGAGAGAACATATCAAAGTTGCTTCATAATTAATATAAAGTCAGATGCTCCAGGAGGTGTCAAATAATTTGCCCATGATCTGATGATAGTCAACTTACTCACCATTACCTTGTTCTTTCCAGTAATGACGACTCACACTTTTCTTTATAGCCTAAATGAAAAAGAATAACATAAAGCAAGACTCAACAAACTAAGAGTCTTCTTGCTACTAATAATAAATTAGAAGCTCAAGTTCCCTATGAGATTTATAGGCTCCTTTAGAGAAAGTACATTATTAAGCACATGTCCTTCTAAGTGATCAGGATGTAAGTTTTCCTTGCGGTACAATGCTTTTAGGCAAAGAGGTAACAGAGTCCAGAGACCAAAGGGAGACACAGGATGAGAAAGGGAGGCAACTGATATGATGTGCTATACACAAATGTGTGAGAGGCTCACCCCCTGAAGGCTCACAGCTCTCCAGTTCCTTTTGATGACTGCCTGTGTGACCAAAGTTTAAAATAGACTTAGTATCAATGAGTGCTGTGCCACAGGACGAGATGGAAGAGGATGAGAAAATTAAGAAGTACAATGTAGATAGCTTAGCTAGGAAGATGATGTTGACATAGATGATAGATCCATCGATAGATAGATAGATATAAAAATGGAAAACAGGCCCTTTCCTCTTAGGCACTACATTCTCTGGGACCTTTTTCAAGACCATGTGAGGTCAGCATTACTAGCCCCATTAACAAATGAGAGACAAAGAATGCTAAATATCCTGATGTAGGCAGCAAAGCCCCTATTCCATCTAGCCCAGTTGCCTCTATAGGCTTACTTTGTATCACTCTCTTTCTCATTCATTCAGCTCCAGCCACACTGGCCACCCTGCTGCTCCTCAAATGTACCAGGCACATTTCCATGGGGCCTTTACACTAATAGCTTCATCTGCCTGTGGTGCTCTTCCCTGAAGATCTACAGGGTTCATTGTTTTTCCTTAGGTCTCTTCAAATGTCACCAGTTCCTCTCTCCCTCTTGATATTCCTCAACTCCATTCCCTGCTTTACTTCTCTTTAAAACATTTCTCACCATCATATTCTATATCACCCATCTATTCCAATCCTTCCCCCAACAACAAAATAACCTGATGCAAGAGCTTGCATGTAGGCAATGTATTTTGCAAGTAATGCCAAGGAACAAAAATGGGAAAATGGGAAGAGTGAAAAGAGAACAAAAGCAAAGCTAATCTAGCAGTGCATTATCAAGTTGGTGACAAATGTGGGTAACTAGGGCTCAATATGATTAGGGTTCCTCTGAAAGTCCTGCATAACACATGTCAGAATTGTCTACCAGAGTTACAGGCTTCTATCTCCTATTCTTTAAGGGTAATCCCATGGCTGTGTTAGGAAAGATTCAGAATGGCTGAGCAGGTTCCCATAAGTGTTCTACACAGAGGAACGCTAGGGCAAAAGTTGGAGTGAGGTGTTAGCTGGTCACACCTGCAATCAGCTAGTTGTGGTACCAATGTCTGGAATAAAATGGTCAACCAAGAGGTTGTGAGGTAGGATATAAGAGGTTTATGATAGAGTCCAGCTTTTGCAACATTGAGACTTCTCCCAGAGCCTTCAAGGCAGTGTGGCCAGTACTGATTTCCACAATAGACTCGATAAAGGAAAGCTATTTGGGAAAGGGAGTCCCTGCTACCACCAGGCCATCACTGGTATTAACCATCTTTTTTCCTCCACCAATGTCATTCTAAGTTTCCCCTAATCTTAGTCACCACTCCAGTTGGTCTAAACTGCTTTGTCTGGAGAGATGGCTCAAACCATCATCTACCTGGGGTTAGAAACCTCTATTACCACACCACAGTCAGGTCATTGTCTTTACAATAGTCCATTTTCTGTTATCATCTGGACAGCCCCAAGGAAGCTCCTGGTTTCTACACCTGCTCTTCCATGGTACCACCAAGCAGCGCCACCACGAGTAGCAACCATAACCCCTCATTCAAATCAGGCTGTTATCCCCACCAACGTGATGACTTCCTTCTGCTTTTGGGGCCACTTGCATGAGAAGCCCAAAATGGCCAAAAATGGTCATAGTTCCCAGACTATGACTTATTCTGTCCTCTAGTGAAGTATCCTTCTGCCATGGTAGAAATCGGAACTCCTAATCCATCAGAGCCTAGATTGTAGGAATGAGGAGCACAGACATCACTAGTAAGTATGAGTGATAACCATGGGGCCAATCTTTTACTTCATGGTTTCTAACCCATGTATTCTAGCTTTGGGGAGGTCACAGCACCATATGTTGGCCATTAATTTGGGGCATACACACATCCTGAGGAAAGCACTCCAAGCCTACATATTGTAGTCCCTAAACTGGCACCTCGGCCAAGCCCCCAATATATCTTCCCATCATTCTTTGAGGAAGCCACACCACTGTAGGTAAGACCCAGGACTTTTCACCATTGTATTCCAACATGTAGATTAGTACCTGGCACGTTCATTACTCTGAATATATGAATGAATTAATCAACCAATTATTCTCTTTAGATTAACCAAGACATTCAAAATCAAAAAACAAAGAGGTTGAAATTCATTATAAACTCGTACCCCACATTATTAAAGCTTGAGGAATGATCTCTTAGATACAAATGTAATTAGCTTCTATGATGTTGAAAAATAAAATTAGGAAAATTGAACAATTCACACTTTCATAATGTATGTGGAATTAATCTATTAATATAAAAACCATACTTATTTAGCATACCAACAAATCATACACTTGGCAACATAGGGGTACAAATTCACTTATTTTTCTGTGTCCTGAACACTAATGAATTTCGTGTATGAAAAACTTCATTAAGAAACATTATGTTTAAAAATATATCGTCAAAACCCGACTCTACCAGATTAAATGTATGTTAAAACATTTAAAATGACATTTATTGCGTCAATTTTTTAAATAATGCTTGAGAAAGCTGTTAATATAACTTCATAGCCCAAAACCTTCTTCTCTTTCCTTTTGTAGCATATTTCTCCGATAATGTATTTTGCCTACTGCTACCAAAGTACCAGAAAATAATGCCTAAAAGACCAAAATGAAGTTTTTCAGAATTAAGGAGAAAGTTGTAAATTTGTAATGTTTTAGACACATTTCAGTTTAGCGCTTGATAGATCATGTTGGATTGGCTGTGAGAGGGATTTCAAGGGCTTGGGAAAATAAAGTCAGTATATGTGTAGTTTCATTTTTGAGAGAATCACTTTATTACTGATCACGGGACAGTTGTTGAGCTCTGGCAGCTCTAAGTGCTGAAAAAATTAGAGAAGGTCCACTTTTTTTTGTTTTTGCCCAATTATGAACTGTAACTTGGTGAGAGAAGCAATAGAATCTACTTACCTAACCTAATGGTAATGTTTCATTTTAACTAAAATGTCAACACATAGTGGTCTCTGCACATATTTCACCAGCATCTAAATTCCACCATGGGGTTCAAATCTTTTAAATGAAATCTTAGACCCTTGGTAGAAAAAGAGCCAAGGATTTATATATAAATGTAAAAATGGTCTATCTTAAAATATACTTATCACAAATATAAGAAATTCCTAAAATTTGGGGTTTTCTTCTATGGCTTTCTCAAAGGTCAGAATGCAATGTTTCTATTCAAATGAACAATTCAACTAGTTAACTAATATGAAGCCTTTTTCTTATCTTCTGCTAACCTCTCACCTTTGAAATCAGTTGTCTAACTTCAAGTGTTGCCTTCCCAATTAATGAAGTTATCTACGCAATTTTCAAAATGTGACTCCATGTCTATGAGTTTGTTGTTAATATTACTGGAAAGACAATATAATGTGAAACAATAGCAAGAAGCAAAAATTGAAGGCACTAGCACCTTCTTTGTGGGACAGAAAGACTAACAAAACTTGGTAATTTATATTAACTCAGGACCACAATAATCTCATAAAATGGCTCTTTCTTGGATTTTGCAAGATGGTTTCATTATTTAGTGCACCAATCAAAAAGATAGCCAAGTTTTTAATCCAGGCCAATTGAAAGCAGACAAGCAATGCAAGTAAGAAACTAGGAAAAAAGGAGAAATTCTGATGTCCAGCACATATATTAAACTTAATTATATTTTTGCATGATAAAGTAAATTTGCTCAGTGGAGTCTCAAAGTATGTCATTGTTATAAATTATTTTAAAGTTTTCAAAGATAACTTTCAAAATTAAAGTTATAAAAGATGACTCCCATTTTCTCATTTTCCTCCTCAGTTTTTAATGAGCATACATTTCTAACTTCATCCATTAAGAAATGTTTGTGGTTTAAAAAGTTCATGTTGACTGCAAAAATGGTGACAGAAGAAAGCTATGAGGATATTGCTATAAAGTTAATAAATCATCTTCACTCATCAACTGTATTCAACCCACACAAGTTATAAATGATTATTTTGTTAGCACCACAGGGTACACAATTTAAATTCGGAGAATCAGCCCTAGAAGAATAAGTTTGAATTCTGGAAGCTCCTAAGTACCCTTGCCTTTAAACATTATATGCTTCGGAGTCCTTACATTTTCAATTGACAGAGAAACAGAAAATCATTCTAACGTTTACCGTAGCTTTTCCCTCTAAGGGCTTCTTGCAAAGAATTTGCGTGTTGCAATTATACCTCAAATTAGAGATTTGAGTTTCCCTGCCTGGTCAATTATAAGACCCTTGGCCTTACCAGAGAATGAATACACGCTCTCAACTTTGCAAAGGTCTCAGTCAACAGCTTGTTGGGCTTTGAAGAACCTCAGCTGTTTTTGCGGCTGGAGCTTTTTCTCCTTTTTCGTGTTTCAGGACCACTGCTGGTTTTCATTCATCTTCATTCAGTGGGTTTCATGTGACATTTTGGGGCTGGAAACATAATGTGTCAGAAGATAGCTGCAGCTTCCTACCGCGTTAGTTATTGTTTCCTTTGTCAGAAGGTGAGTGAGCACAAACATTTTCCAATTGCTCTGATTTTCAGACAGGTTTAGATCTACCGAGCCATCACTGATGCACACGCCTATACCATTTAGAAACACTTGATATAGATTTCAGAAGAGATTTCTAAGTTCAGTTCTATACAAATAAATGTACTATCATTTATCCTTTTTCCAGAAGAGGCAGAGATTTCATATCCTCTCCTTGGTTTACCCCGATCAGTATAAAAGGAATAGATATGGTGCTTCAAAAACGCTTCTCATTTGGGTTCAAAAACAGCAGCTCACCTTTCTGCTGGAAGCAAAACATTATCATGATCAACAGAATCTGTCTGTTGGGATTCAGTTCTGCAGTCCTTTCGTGGATCAAATTCCCATCGGAATCAGAATTAAGTCCTAAGTGAAAACTTAAATTACATTATAATATTCAGCCTCATAAGTTCCACCAAGGCTTTGCCAAAGGCATTGAATGATTTATGATAAACTTCAGAACCTCAGTCCCCTCTTCCCAGGGTGTCTTCAATTAATTCTGTGAAGAACTTTACTCTTGATTCCTTGTTGAACTGAAGTAATAAGGGGTTTAAGGTCTTTATATTTTTCCTCAAATTTTTTCTTCTTAACTTAGAATATCTGCAAGTGAAATATAATTGATTGGATCTTTCTAAATGTGTCTTTTATAAAATTATGGTTAAATATTATCTTATTCCTACAGAATTTATATGACTTGTAAATATAAATCTCTATGTCATCTTAGTTATAAAAATCATATTATTAGAAATTGCTAAAATGCATTACACTTCAGCCTGAAGAGTAAGGTTCTTTTCAGTTAGAAAATAGCTCCCCAGGAAATTCCATATTGGTCTCTATTTGATTCCCCGGCCACTTGGGAAGCAAATGCATGCCATTGACTATAATAAGAATTGGATGTATGTCTATAGGTAGACTGTAAAATTTAAAAGTTTGATTTGTCTCCTCATATGGAGAAACTGAATCCCAGGAAAATTTAGAGACATTTCCTAGATCACACATTTCATTAAGGTTAGTGTGGGTTCTCTTTCTATTATGGGGTGTGGCATCAGAAAAATGTGGTTTTAAACACTGGGTCAACTAGTAATATGCCTTATATAAGTCATGGCATAGTCTGCTTAGTGATGCCATGAATAACCCACTGAGCTTCATATTCTTAACTAGCATATTCTTAACTTATCTATATTCTAAGATAGCTGAGAAGATGAAAAAATATGTATATAAAAATTCTGGCCCCAAACACACATTCAATGATGGTAAAGATTATAATTATTGATCTTTTTATGTAACTAACCTCCTAAAATTATCTTTCTGCCCTTTTCTCCCTGATTCATTCTTCACACAGCTTATGGATTATCTATCTATAGCACAGGTCTTAGTATGATTCTCTTTACTTTAAATATTCTCAACGGCTTCCTATCATCAATGAAATTATCTTAAAATTTCTCGCCCTAAATTGCAAAGCCCCCTGTGTCAGGCTGGAGCCCACCTTTCCAAAAATCATTTTAACTGTTTTTCTATAATTACGCTACTTTCATGTCTAGCTAAATTGGTTTACATTCCACAGATAATTCACCAAATTTTTAAAACCAAAATTCCATCTCCCCTATAAGCACTTTATTTATTCTTCCAACCAGATGCAACATTTCCCACAGAAGTGGGGAAGAGAAAGGAAAAAGCACCTACTGAATATATTTTCTGTGCAGAGTTCTTTCTTCTGTGCTGGGCACTTTAAATATGTTATCTCATTAGTGCTTCTCTTATGACATGTTATCTTTTGTCATAACAAAAGACATGTTTGTTGTTGTCCATTAAAGCTGTCCATTAAGGGCAGAAATAATGTCTTAATCTCCAGCATAGAATATTTACAAGTAGAAGGACTTGGGAAAATGCAAACTGAACACCTTAAATTATTACCAATAAAAACATTAGCCAGAATGAGGAGTTGAGGGGCATTTGAAGCAACTTGGAAAACCATGGCAGCTTATTTGGGGTAGAAAGGCCCTCTTTTATCCATCATAAATCATCATCAGATTTATATTTAGTTAGCAAAAGGGGGCTGAAGTACAACGTCATATGGTGTGTTGCAATTGTAACAGGGCTTCACTCTTCTTTCTTCTTCCCAAGGCCTAATCAGTTACATAAAAAAAGAAAAGAGAGGAGATGAGAGGAGAAGAGAGAAAAGAAGAGAAGAGAAAAGCAAAGAAACGAAAAGAAAAGAAAACAAAAGAAAGGAAATTACCACGAAACCAGTCCTGGAAAGCGTAAAACGTTATTTGCATCATCATGTGAAAAAGTTCAAAAGATGGAAAAATATTTTCTAAGTACATTTATTTGGATGTAAGATAAGTATCTTCCAACATATTTTAGAGAATGGAAGATGTGGTGAGTTGAAAAGATGAGTTTACCGTAGGAATTTAACTAGGTATCAGCTCTATATATGCTTTATGGTCACAAGTTGCCACTTAAAAAACATTTCTATACTCTTATGCATATCATATAACTGAACATGAATGTTAGCATGTAAGTATATGTATCTGATGAAAATGCCAGAGTTATAAAATCTTTTTTATGTTTTTTTTAATCACAAGAATATCAAAATGCACCTTCATTTTAGGGAATAATTTTCTATCACTGGTCCTGAGAACCTCTAAAATTATGGAACAATCATTCCAGACTCTCAATACCATTAAGTTCAATGAACTATAAACTCCAGGGCAAAGAACACAGCTTTTTTGATCAACGATGTATACTTATGTCCAAGCTTAATGACTGAAGAAAGTAAACTCCCTAAAAACATAGGGTTTTTTTTAATGAATCAAAAGAAAAGGAAAAAGAAAAAGATATTTAGAAAGGACCCATAATTTGTCATCTAAGTGCAGCAGACATTTAAAATGGACTCTATCTTTTCAAGAATATGAAACCTACTGACCCCTTTCAAGGGGTTCCCCCACCTTTCATTGCCTCCCTCAGCAGAGGGGTTGCTGGATGCCATTACTCAAGGAAACAGTGAGTTTTGATTCCTTCCTGATCGCCTATTATCTCTCTTGTTTTATTGAACCAGAGTCTCTCTGCACCCTGGCAGAAGCTGGCAGTTCATCAGGATACCATTTAGGGAATCACTGTGGTGCTTAGTTTACAGTCCACAGGGCAGCTACTGGGAGAATCTGGATCAATGTGTTTTATGCCTCTGAAATTTGGGGAGCAAAGGAAGAGTGCTTCAGTTATAAACATGCAATGTCCACAGTTCACATCATCCTTCTGAACAAACAGAAGCTCCCCTTTTCTGAACCCAAATGGAGCAATCCAATTACAAAGTCATTAAACCCCGTTATAAGGTGGTTCATAGGAGTTCCTGTTTCCAGCAAAAGCCTTTTCTGTGTTCATCCAACATATATTCTGGCCTCTTGCACTCAGTTTACAAGGTTTCTAATTAAGCTCCAGAGAGGATGATATAGTTCACTGAACTGAGTCACTATGCTACAACTGGGAAAGAAGAGGCATTCCTATCTTATCAGAAAAATAAACACTTTAGTTTCATTTCCTCTGCCACACATGTTATCTCTTTGTGCTGTCACAACATTTTTTATAGGTTTTTATTTCAAAGGATTACCTTGAGATTACTGTCAACGCAAGCCAGAGAGACGTCTCCATGCAGAATATAGGGGTAATTTTTCTTCTCCTAAAACATCCTACTACAGACAATATAATATCATATAATATCACTGAAATAATCTCCCCTATTAAGAGCAAAGAGACAGTTTTCAATAGTACTTTGGTCCAAAATTTGAGGAAAATAAAATGTTTATCAGTGACAAAAATACAATTTACCAGCTTGATTTTTAACTCAAAAATTTAACCTTTTAAATGATTTCAGAAGCTCCACTAATTTCTACTGTTCCTTGTAACATCTGCAGGCAAAATACAACATGCTGGGTCATAATTCATAGCTTGGCAAGAAAATGTTGCTTAAAAACATAAAGGTCCTTTTCTTTTTATGCAAGAGGAAAACATTTTAGTTATTATTCAACTCAAGTAAGTGCTCATAACCATGGAATTAAATATTTCTGAAGGGTTCATTCCTGAGCTTTCTGGGTTGAATTAGGCTTTCTCAGAACTATACTTCATGTCACCCACATGTCTTAAGAACTGGTGCCTTCTGCTCAGCTGTGCATTTTTTTGCAGACATGCCGGATATCTACACAGTAAGTGCTCTGAAACTTCAAAGAGACACAGAGCATTCTGTGCTTTCTCTTCCCACCATTCCATGTAAACACCATGAACAACCAGGCCATTCGTATGCCAAAAGGCCCTGATGGCTTGACTTTTTGGTCTGTTAATTGTTCACACTCACTCTTTGCCTTTATTGTGCTTGGTAGGACCATCTTTCTGCAGCCAAAATCCAGCCACTTACCACTGCATATACTTCCTACAGTAGAATAGACACTGACCAAAGCCTAGTAGAAACCTGCATGGCATCCTGTCTCTTAATACTTAACGCTACCATGCCCTCAGAGTATTCTTATTCAGAATCTAAACAAGCATGTATTCAGAGGCTACAATGTATCAGGCATTGGTGTTGTTAGCAGTCATAGTTCAGTGAATGAGAAGAAAGATAAAAATCCATGCCTCCCAGTGAATTTAAGTCCTGGTAGGGACAAATACAGAAGATAAGTAAATAAACAAGATAACTGTAGATAGTAATAGGCTCTGTAGGCAATAAACCTCAGGATAATGTGATAGAGAATGACTTGGGGATTGGTAATACCCAGATGGGGAGCTGGAACACCGTCCAGGGCAGATGGCATTTGAACTGAAACCTGAAGGAAAAAAGAATCTGGACAGCCTCTACACCAGATCAAACAGTTTTTGAAACATAGAAAACAAGAACAAAGCCCCCAATGGGTGAGAGGAACTGAAGAAGCCTAGTAGGATGGAAGTATAATGATATACACTAGAGAATATTGTTAAGCGCAAACAATTCTAAGCTTGTGAAAGTTCCTTGTGATTATTCTATATTTCTTCGAATCATATTGATGAAAAATTCTTTGTAATAATTCCCGTCCAAATGTGACTTCTTGGGTGCAAACATAATTTTCACAACTTATTTAAAAGCTTATTTAACTTTGCCTATAGCATGCTTCACAGAAACAGTGACACCTATGGCAGTCCTCACTTTTTTCCTGCTCAAAATCCTGTCTCCCTTTCCTTTTAAAAGAACACAGACTTTGTTTGTGACCATAATGTGTTCTCCTTAAAACTACATGCATGCATGCATTCCTACACATATACACACAACCTCGCTGCTGCTTGCAGCTAGTGAGTTGGCAAGTATGGCACATGTAGCACAGAGATACTAATGAGATGTGAACAGAAGATAGATCTTAAACTCACCCATTGTATTTCCCTTTACTGTTTTTACTGTTCCCTGTCTGGAAAATGAATGTGATGCTAAAAGAAAGGCAGCCTTCTGTGACCCTGAGGTAGCTATGAGAGGTCGCATATTTGGAATAGTTGAATGGACAGCTTACGGGAGCTGTGTTCTACACAGCTACATAGTTGTATGTAGCCAAATGCAAAATTATATGTAAAGTGCCACAAAACAAATGTAAGGTAAATAGTAGTGTAAGGCCTTCATTATCATTTATATTACTGGTGTGTTTTAATGAAGCATTGAATTTATTTACATAAAAGGATGCTAAGTTGAGATATTTTAAAGTCAAGCTATATAAGAATTTGAAGGGATATTTAATATAATATCTCCTTTTCCACCAGCCATCAATCTCAGCAAACTCACACAGGACCAGAAAACCAAACACTGCATGTTCTCACTCATAAGTGGGAGTTGAACAATGAGAACACACGGACACAGGGAAGGCAACATCACACAGCAGGGCCTGCTGCAGGGTGTGGGGGCAAGGGGAGGGAAAGCATTAGGACAAACATTTAATGCATGTGGGGCTTAAAAACCTAGATGACAGGTTCATAGGTGCAGCAAACCACCATGGCACAAGTATACCTATGTAACAAATCTGCACGTTCTGCATATGTATCCCAGAACTTAAAGTAAAATTTAAAAAATAAACAAATAAAAACAAAATAAATTTTAAAAAATATCTTTTTAAAAAGTAACACACCTAGTAGTTATTTACTTCCATAACTATTGTATTTTCTTGCCATGCCAAAATACCTGGCATTGTAAGAATGCACAATTAAATATCGTTCATTTACTGACCTAGTGTATTGCCAGCAAAGAACATGAAGACATATTCTGCTATTGTTTTTCTTTCTACCAGTGATGGTGGCACCAGGCATTTCTCCTATATTCCAAATAAATAATAGAAAATACCTTTGCAGCCATATGAGCATTTGGAAATTATCCTAGCAATCTGGCAAGAGCAAGGAGGTTGACCCGGCCTGCAATGATAAGAACCTAGGGGCTCCTTGTGGCCTAAACTTGTAGCAGGACAATTCTGAGACCAACGTTACTGCTGTCAATGAGATAGAAGTCTTCTACACAAACAAATGTCTGGTGCTCAAAGGCCTATGTCAGTGTACACCATCTCCCATAGGAAACTTCCCACAGGAATCTTTAGTAAACAACTAAACAGCACTATCCACAATAAGCAGTTGTTATTTATTAATGACCTATTATTTCACCAAACTTATAGTATTAAAATTGTAATTAGTAGTTGCTATCCATTAAGTACCTATGAGCCTAGCACCATACAATACAGTATACATTGTCCTTAATCTTCATATTACTTAATAATATGATTAATAATCCCCAAAATATGTAAAATTAATTGAATTAGCATACATAGGAAAAATTCAAATGCATTTTAAAATTTCTTTATTAAAATAAGCTAGATAGCTATGTGGTCAAAATGCTGTCATCTATTACCTACATTGACTTATTGATGAATGTGTGTAGATACTTTGTCACTGGGTCACTTATGTCTTCAGGCTGCTTATCCATGTCTGCAGAATTTTGCACAGAGTTCTTCCAGGAACTGCCAGGCTTTCTCAGGATAAGATATATCAGATGCATTCAGTATGATCAGACACACTGGGGTACATTTCACCCAGAGGTGTACCTGCTGTTTGTAATGCTGCTCAGGGTTTGTGCCTACAAACATGGGAATTCTGATAAATTCTATCTTACGCAATTCCCATAAAAATATATGTTGTGGGATTATGGTTACACTTATACTTTTCAGGTATATTCCTAATAGAAGAGACCCACCATTTTGACTAGGCATCTACAAAAACTTAACTCTACCCCTGCCCCTTACAATTTTTCATGTTTAATGTTTAGAAGAGTTTTCAACAGACCATCTTCTAGCTCTAGATATTTCACCTTTTCTCTGCCACTACCCGAGTATTTTTCTATTTCTTTACTTTTTTAAATTAAACTTTTTTTAAGTAAATCATAGATCCACATGCAATTGTAAGAAATAATACAGAGAGACCCATTTCTTCCATATGGCAACGTCTGGCAAAACTATTCTGTAACATCGCAACCAGGATATTGATGTTGATACAGTCAAGATTCAAAGTACCACCATCACCACAAAGACCCCTTATGGTGTCCTTCTACAGCCAGACCCACTTCCCTCCTGCCCCCACCTCCTCTTCAACCCTGGCAACCACCAATATGTTCTTTATTTCTATGTTTTTATTTTTTCAAAGATTTTATATAAATGAAATCATATAATGTGCAACTTTTGGTGACTGCCTATTTTCAGTCACCTGAATTTTCTGGAGCTTCATCCAGGCTGTTGTGTATATGAGTAATTTGTTCCTTTTTATTACTGAGTAGTATTCCATGGTATGAAAATACCACTCAACTATTTTTATTGCCAAACTCTGTAGTTCACATTCATATCACAACATGACCTCCACCCCAGTACCTTCATGACATGATGCCAAGTAAGTCAACTTAGTGGGCAAAAGGAATGTTCCTTACAGGTATTCAAATTCAGTTTAGCAATGACTGAATTATATTTGGAAGTTTTTAAACATTCCAAACTTTGTCTCCAACTCAACTTTCTCTTAGTAAAATGCAAAAGTTAATTAATTTTTAAAAGAAAGAAAAGAAAAAGAAAAAATTATGTTGCCATTCCAATCCTGCCTGATATGAAGGGAAGTATGGCAGAGGGGAATACAGCGTGGAAAGAGACAGTGGTCTCACACAATTATGGTTAAAATATTTTACATTTATAAATTGTATAGCAGTCTGTGCTCAGATGAACACATGGCTAGGGCCTCTTTTAGGAATCTTGAAAGAGGTCAGAGGAAGCATGGGACCTGGAGCATAGAGCTCTTTAGAATAAACCTGCTTCAACCTTCAAATTGCCTATGTGTTAACAGGATCTCTCTTGTTAACTAGAGAAGCTGCCATACTTATCTCACCAGGCACAACAATGCTTCCAGACAAGTCTTCACAATTGCCCTCAAAAGGTAAAATGAAAGATACCCACACTTGAGGCTGATGCCCCAGAATACAAATTATTAATGAGTACAAGACCTATTAATGACTCGAGTCTGTAGAGAGCACCCAGAAAAAGAAAGAGCTCTTGATGTCTCACATAAAAAGACGTTTTAATTATTGAACATTTAGTGGCAGGAATGAGGGAAGGGGAGTGTGGGAGGGCCCAGGTGGAAAGCAGAAATTTTCCTCTACGACTCTCTAGCAACAACAACTGCCAATGACAACAGCAGCTATGTGTTGAACATTTGTTCTGCGCTAGTACTGTCAATTCATTTAAGTCATAAAACAATTATTTGAGGCAAGTACTTTATTATGTCCATGTTTAAAAGTCAGACTTATTAAGGTATAATTTATTTATCCTTTTTACTGCAAGCCTCGAAATCAGGTAGCGTAATTTTGCTAGGTTTGTAATTCTTTCTCAAAATTATTGGTCAGTCTTGGCCTTTTGCTTTTCCATATAAAATGTTATATCATCTTATGAGTTTTACTAAAAAGTCTTCTGAGATTTTGACTATTGTTGCATTGAATCTTTGATGAATTTGGGAATAATTGATATCCTAAAAATATTGAATCTTCTTAACCATGAATATATTATATGTCTCCATTTATCTGGGTCTTTAATTTGTCTCAGCAACATTTTGACATTTTTATCAAACAAATCTTACAGATACATTGTTAGATGTATATCTAAACCTCTCATGACTTTGATAATATTTAAATGATATTTCCAATTTTCAATTGTTTACTGCTAGCAATTGATTTTTATATTGATTTATTTACTGTGACCTTGCTAAGCTCATTTTATTAGTCCTAGTAGATATTTTTGTAAATTCCTTGAGATTTTCTTTAGAAAGAATTATCCTGGTTGTGAATAGGGACACATTCATTTATTATTTTTGATCTGTATGTCACTTATTTATTTCTCTTGTTATAATTTACTTGGTATAACCTCCAGTGCAATGCTGGAAAGAAGTAGTGAGAGTAAACACCCTTACCTTATGCCTGACCTTGGGAGGAAGGTATTCTGTCTTTTACTATTAAATCTAATATTAGCTGTGGAGTTTTTGTAGATATCCTACATCAGATTGAGGGAATTTCCTACTATTCCTAGTTTGCTGAGAGTTTTATAGTTGAAAACTATTTTCAACAGTTGCATAATTCATTGTTAACTAGAATATGGTCTATGTTGGTGTTTCATGTGTACAAAAGAATTATGTGTTTCCTGCAACTGTTAGGTGGAGTGCTTTCTAAATGTTAAGTAGATTCATATTATCAAGTAGGTTAGTGTTATTAGAGTCTGTTATCCAGGTCCTCTATAGTCTTACTAAAATTTTATCTACTGATTCCGTCAGTCAATTAGATAGCAAAGTCAAAATATCCAACCATTATTGGGATATACCTATTTCTCTTTTATGTTTTATCAGATTTTTGCTTTCCATATTTTGAAGCACTGTTATTAAGTGCATACAAATTTACTAATTATTATTTTTTCTTGGTGAATTCGCTTCTTTATATGTCTCTTTACTTCTGAAATTATTGATTAGCTATTACAATATATTTTTCACTCTTTTTCTTTCAACCCATCTATGTTGTTATATTTTAAGGTTTTGTTTTATAGACAGCATATGATGTATTTCTACTTTTTGATTCTATCTTAATATCTATGGTTTTTAATTGGAGTATTTTAACCCTTTATTATATTGCTATTTGTTTTATTTTTCCTTTGTCTAATCTGTTCTTTTTAGTTTTTCTCTGTTTTCTTCTGCTGCATTATTTTTTATGACTCCATCTTATTCCCACTTTGGTTTATTAGGTAAACATCTTTATTTTTTCAATTTTTTAATGATTACTGTACCGTTTAAATTATATTTTTAAAATTTATCCAGTCTATCTTCAAATGATATTTCTCCACTTTAGATACCATTACAAACCCTAAAACAGTATACTTTTATTTCATCCAGTCCATTCTTTATGAAGTTGCTGTAATGCATTTCATATCTATATAAGTTATAAACCCCAATTTAAATGTTAATATTTTTTCTTAAGTTTATTTTTTTATTAAAACAGTTCAAAATTAAATCAAATTCTTTTGTATTTATCTTCATTTTTACCACTTTTAGAACTCTTTATGTCTTATGCAGAGCAAAAGTTTCACCTAGTATTATACTCTTGCTTGAAGAACTTACTTTGACAATGCTTATAGTACAGGTCTACAGGCAATGAGTCCTCTCAGATTTGTTTTATTTTTATCTTTATTTTGATAAAGATATTTTTACTGGATAGCAAATTCTGAATTGGCAGGTTTTTCCCCCGCCAAGTACTTTAAAGTTGTAACTTCACTGTATTTTAATTTGCATGATTTCTGCAAAAACATTTGCTATTGTTCTTAGTTTTGTTACCTTATGTATAATGTGTTTTGTTGTTTTTCCTTTTGACTGCCATAAAATTTTTGTTTTGTTTTGCAGTAGTGTAAGTGTAATGTGACTAGGTATATTCTATTTTCTCTATCTATCTATCTATCATCAACTGATCAATTGATTCATCTATACTTATACTGCTTGGGATCACCTGGGCTTCTGGAATTGAAAATTTGTTGAGTTTCGTTATTTTAGAAAATTCTTACCTAGTCTCTTCAAAATTTATTCTGCCAAGTTTCTCTCTCTTCTTGTCTAGGACTCCAATTACACACATATTAGACTATTTGACTTTGCTTCATAGCAGCTGGATGCACCATTATGTTTTCTTCTCTTTATGTTTCCATTGATATACCTTCTAGTCAACTGAGTCTATTCTCTGCTCTGTCCAGTTTGCTCATACACCCACTGAAGGAAGTTTTTATTTACGACATTTTATTTTTTTTATTTTGACCCTTTGCACATGACACATATTTTATATAGTTTTCATCTCTGCTGAAATTACTCATTTGCTTATGTATATAGAACATCTATCCATGAAATCCTTTAAAATATTAAACATAGTTTATTTAATGTTTCTATATGATAATGATGTCTGGATCATCTATAAATCTGGTTTTGCTGGGTACTTTATACCTTGACAGTGGGTTGCTTCTCCCTCAATATCTCTTTCTCTCTCTCTCTCTCTCTCTCTCTCCCCCCACCCCTGACCAATGAGTATGTGTGTATCTTGTAATTTTTGGTTTATTGCTGAACATTGTGTTTAAAATAATATAGACTGAGATAGATAGTCTTTATCCTAGAAAATAGGCATGCCTTTTATTTTCTCATGCCATTCATATGCATGTCATGTTGGGAAGGTTTAGTCAGTCTAATCAGTTTTTGAGCTTGGTTTGTGTTTTGTTATTGCCATGGTAACCTTCATCCCAGCAATAACTTCACATTCCACAGCATTTCACTGTCAATACCTTGTGCTTAATTGGATTTTGTTGTAGGAGGATTTTCCCCTGTGTTCTTGCTCTATTCTCAATTTTTAACAGTCCTTGTATGCGTATGCCATTTAGGAGTATCTCTTTATACTATTGTTCTGTCTTAATTATTATTTTGCACATTGTTCAAGGTGTGATGGGTAAAGTGAGTAGTTTTCTATTATCTTGACCCAGCCTCATACTTACATAAGTCCTGGGTGTCTAGACCTTGAGAATAGAGCTCTCTCAGTGTTCCTGCCCATCCTCATAGTAACCACATGTCTCCCTTATTTCTGTAGGAGGGTGGGGGAGCTGGGTGGGAGAGAATACTGTGTATTTCCCCCTGTGCATTGTATCATCTCAAAATCCTGGGTCCTAGCAGTTTTTTTTCCTCTCTCTCAAGGAATATAGATTTTGTTTTCATTCCTCCTTTGGTTCCCATTTACCCCTGCCTATTTCTATTGGCAGGGGTTTTCTTAGCACTTCTGCAGTAGTACACTGCTATTGCTTATTACTCAATACAAACCTTCTGGTTGGAACAGGCAGCTTTTGCTTCTATTCCTTCCTCCTTTCCTTTTCCTGGGACTGGAAGTAGTTGAGTTTTTAACCCCTCCTCCAGAAGCAAACTACTTTGCTTTTACCTTCTCCCACAGGCAGTAGTTCTTTGCCTGAGTGCTAGGAGAAGAAGGAGTTACCTGCCCCTTTTCTGGGATCAGAAAAATGGAGACAACCAGTATTCATTTGAGAGAAATATGAAGATGCACCATTGAGAGTGTTCACTTAGTTTTCCTCCTCTTCCCTGAATACTTTCTGTGGGCACAAGTAGGGCCTGTAAATTTAAAAAATACTTAGAAAGTACAGACTTCACACATATCTGAAGTCCTGGGGATTCTACTCTGTCATGTTAACTTTACACTTGGCCTTTTAAAACGTGTTAAAAATTTTGGCTATTTTCTCCTTACTGGCTGTAATTGATAGTCACCTCTTTCTTTCATAATCTTCCAAAGGTGAAATGGTTTATTTGACTAATCTCTTCTTGAGGGAGTTTCTCAGCCTTTGAAAATAAGATTCTGTGATTAGAAGCCTCTTCTCTTTATTTTTTATTTTTATTTTTATTTTTTTTGAGATGGAGTCTCACTCTGTCACCGAGGCTGGAATGCAGTGGCACGATCTCAACTCATTGCAAGCTCCGCCTTCCAGATTCACGCCATTCTCCTGCCTCAGCCTCCCAAGTAGCTGGGACTACAGGTGCCCGCCACCATGCCCAGCTACTTTTTTGTATTTTTAGTAGAGGCAGGGTTTCACCATGTTAGCCAGGATGGTCCTGATCTCCTGACCTCGTGATCTGCCTGCCTCAGCCTCTCAAAGTGCTGGGATTACAGGCGTGAGCCACTGCGCCTGGCCGTCTCTTTAAAAGGGTAATGTTTTCATAGATTTTGTTATTTTTGTTGGTAGAGTAAAATGACATTATCTTGCAGCTTTCTACATTTTTAGCAAAAAGGGAGACAACCAGTATCATTTTATATGAGAAATATGAGACTTGGAGAGGCCAAGTAACTTGCCGTATATCATAATCTATTAAATGTTACGGCCAATATTTAAGCTCAGATTTTTCTGAAATAAAAGCCTATTGTCTTAAACATCACACTGCAATATATCTTGTGTAATCTTTTCATCAAAAGTACGTATTTGAGGTGTCTAATTAATTCTAGTCAGACCCAACTGTTTTCCTTTTTATTCCAAATGAGCACTGGAAGCAATGTTAAAATTATTCAATGAGTCAATACATTTTCTATCCTAAGTGCATCTAGAGTACAAGATTTTTTTTCTTCAGGTGAGTATGCCTAGAAAATCTAAGCCCTTCTCTGTTACCTCAGCCATTTTGGAAAGTAAATGCTCAGCATTTTTGCCATTATTAAATAGGCTTGGATAATTCTAAAAATTTCTACTAGCGCTGCCTTGTAAAAATGTACAGTCAAGCCCAGTGAGGACATCATGTGATCACAGGAGCTTGAGCTTAAAAAGAGAGGACAGCTTCAGGGAAAAAGAATTCTGCATCAAATTGGGGAAGGCAATGGAGATGCAACTGGGAACACATGGCACAACAGAAAGTAGCTTAGTAGGAACTGATATTGTTACCAGAGAAAGTATCAAAATCAAAGGCAGAGGCAAAGATAGAAGCTACAGCACAGAGAATGGTCAAGAAAGGAGGACAGAATTGGGCTTTTGAAAGAGGTGGAAAAGTGGTTTGGAAGAGATCTACAAATGTAAAATATATCCTTGTAGTCACCTGCAGAAGCCATCCTGGTAGTTAGGAATCTGTGAGAGTCTGATATGCAGCCAGATGGCCCTCACACCTTGGCCAGACATGTATTTATACAGTAAATTCTACCTCATAAACCACTTTCTCATGTTATCTTATTTGAAATTCATGGCAATCCTATGTAGCAGGGACAGAAGGTATTGTTAGTTCCATTTTCCAGATGAAAGCCCTGAAACAATGTTCATAATTCATCAGATTTTCCAGCCATACCTGCACTCATAGATCATGACATAAACAACAATGCTATTTTTTCATCAGTCTGATCGTGCATATTTATGTGTGTATATTTACTTCCAAGGTGTGTACAGAGTTGCACACACTCTCTGAATGTTGCTAAGATATATAAATGTGGTTACTTTTAAAAATCACAAGAAATCCATTAATGATTCCTTCCATTTAACAAATTACAATATGATAAAAGGGAAGAAATTTAAAAGGGAAGAATTCTCTCCAAAGTTCAAGCAACAGATTTTCATGTGATGTTGGGAAAAGCAAAATGTTTTACAGCTTTTAGAGGCGTAAATCAAAACCTTCCCACCAACACTTACAACCATTTTGAGGTTTTATTAAAGAAAAAAATTATCTGAAAATTCATTACTTGGATGATGAATAGGACTAGAAAGAAAGAGAAAAGGCCTGCATGTGATAAGTGGAAGGCATTGATGAATATTTGGAACATTCTTTTCTTAAGCCCCTCTATAAAGTATTTTCCTACATCATCTTTAAACTGCACAGATGGGTTTATGAATCTGGCTTCCTCATTATAGCAGGACATTCTTAAAGGCAGGATCTGGACGGATTCACTTTTTATATCCTAAGTTCCCAGCAGGGTTCCTAAATGCAGTAAACGTTCATTAATATTTGGTGGATAAAAGAATGGTGCCATCACAAAACACACATATACACACAAGTACATATACTCACATAATAGCAGCACCCATACAATTCCATAAATGTATACAATTTTATATATACCTAATCCATATGTATGTATATGCACACATATTTTCATCTATATAATGGGCTATATATCACTATGCATAATATGGAATCATATAGGTATTGTTGCTATGTGAGTATGTGTATACTCATACAAAAGTATGTTTCATACACGTGTGTATATGTATACATATATGTATATAGTCATTTTATCTTTGAATTTTTCACATTATGTTTTAATCTCAAATAAGCTTTAGTGAAAGTGAGTTATAACAATGAGAATAACTGATTTTAGTCTTGACTAATGAGAATCGCAATTAAAAATGTAAGTCTGAAGCATAGCATGTCAAATATACATATGTTTATATAATATAAATTATTTTGGAGGTCCCTGATACTTTTCATTACCTGATCACAATTACAGGTAATTAAAAGTTATTAGAAACTAAGCATAAAGCTGTGCATTCCTGACACCACAAGACCTCCAACCCACTAGTCAGCTAAAACGACTTTCTGATATAATCTGCACAATGACCCTGGTGGCTGTCAGCTCTTTCCTGCTTTCCTGCTTCCCTGGAACCTGACAGGGCCCCAGTGATGATTTACCTATGTCATGTTATGTAGTCCACAGCTTGACTGAGGTCTTGTTCTGATTCACAGCGGAGTGTTGAACAAAGTCTGTCTGGAATAAACTGAATGCATTCAGGAAAATTTCCTTCTCGTTCATTCATTTATTTCCTCATTCTCAAACATTGAGCATCTGCAATGTTACAGATACTGCATTGAACATGGGGGTCACAAAAGTGAATGAAGCGCAATCCCTGTCTAACTGCTGCTGAGGTTTCCACAGTGACATTTTCTTAAACCCCAACTTATACAGTGTGTTTTCAGAGTGGGATTGTACATGTTCCAAACCCAAGTGATTTTGTTCAATAATTTTGACCATCAAAAATTCAGTTTGAAAAATGAACCAGAATACAAATATACAACATTTAATGACAGAGAAAAAATAAAGGCATACAGTTTTTTAAAGAAATATTTCATCCTTTGAAGAATACTGAGAAATCTGAGTTCAAAGGTGATGTGAGCATGCTTCAATCATGACTATACACAACACAATCTGTACTCAGCTCAGTATTGGCTAGAGAAGTTCTCTTTCCCTCATTTAAGCCAAGACCAGAACTCCAAGGCTGAGGCTTGACATAGGTATACTGTAAATGAAGTGTTAATGAGATGGAAATTCTCCAAGTTGCTTTTGAGTCTCACTCTACATCAATGTAGACCTGCCTAAAATATGTAAGAGCTGAGAATCCTTTTGAAATGATTCCAAACTCTTGAGTCTGAAAACTGAGCTGGGAATTCCTTTGTAACAGTTTTGTGGGTTATTTTGGCACTTTGGTTTATAATCCTAGCTGGACCCCATCTGAAGTTCTAAAGCCCATAAAATAAGAATGAATGGACAATGTAAATAAGCCAAATTTGAGAAACTTCAGACCCTGCTTGGTTGAATGTTTCTGTTAATCTACCTTGTCTGTGCTGGTAGAACTGCCATTTTGCTATAACTCCTTTGTAAATAAGAAACTTTTCTTCTCATCAGGCAGGGGATCTTTCTCTTCAAAGGCTGTGATGTATTAGACTATATTGAAATTAAATTGTTCGGATATGTTTTGCTGAATACTGATAAAACTATGATATAAAGCGTATTATCCTTAATCAAAGGTTACTTTTATTTGCAGATTTTAAAGGCAACAAAAATTTTTATTTGACAGGTTCTAATAGTTCTAGTTTGGCATACCTGCACATTTTTATTGTATCCTGGGAACAGGCATAAATCAACTGATTTCCCACAGACAAATAAAAGTGATGGAGTAATATAGTTCCTGGAATTTAACACTTCACGGTCAGGAGGTCACATATGCTAAGTTGCTTATTTACGCGCCTCTTAAAGTTTAAGTCTGTGGGCAAAAGACATGAAGCAATGTGACTTACTATATCAATGAAGAATGTATTGTTCTTTTTCTTCGGGTAGATACAATTAACAGTGTTGGAACAGCAGATCACACAAGAATGTTATCCGAAACATCAGCCAGTTTTTCAAATGTGCTTGCTTGATGATTCTCTTTGTTATTACAATCATCAGTTTCAAACAATGAGATTTATTAAACATTTTTTAAGTGGGGAAGAGAGAGTTACTGTGTACCAATCATTGACATATTAGCTGGCATCTCGAAGCCTAAACTTGCAATTAGGCCAATGTAGCCAGAATGGAGGTGATGCAGCAACCCAGGTGCCTCCTCCAGCCCTCTCTTTTGCTGCCAAAACTGATCTTACAGCCCACATATTACAGATGGTGACTGTAAACTGGAGAAATGGCCATTTGACCCACATTTAACTATGATACGAGATAAGCGATAGTTATTTTCACAGCTTTCCATATAAAGGATTTTGATGAGAACAAAGTTACATATAAACAAAGTTCATTTACGCAACACAATTGTATTGAGATCCCAGCATGTAACTAGTACTAAACACTTCTTATGCATTATTCCCTTTTCACATGCTCACCCATCTAAAATTTGACAGCATTCTTCAGATCAGTATATTAAGGCTTAGAAAAGTTTTGACTTGCTAAAGACACATAGTTAGAAAATAAATGAGTCAAGATTTGAATCCATATCTCCCTACTCAGCATCTACACTTTTCTTCACTGGAGAGTACATTAGAAGCCTAAGCTGATCATATTCCGTTAAACCTCAAGTCATTTTGAGCCCAAGGCTTCAGTTTCTTCCTTAAGAAATATATCTCCCTTCAAATATACCTGGAATTTATAGGTGAAACACTGGCAAATTAATAAAGGAAATCACATCAGTGCCCTAAGAAAGGCAGGCCAAGACTGCTGGTAGGAACCCTAGAAGCAAGAAAACCCCTGCAGCTTTATCACAGTCCACATGCAGTTACTTATTGCAGCATTTAAAGCCTTAAACCCTTGTCCCTTACCTGGTGGCCTCACTGGCTCCAGCAACAAGGAAGGAGGCTGGGCATGGTGGCTCACACCTGCAATCCCAGCACTTTGGGAGGCCGAGGTAGGCGAATCATCTGAGGTCAGGAGTTCAAGACCAGCCTGGCCAACATGGTGAAACTCCATCTCTACTAAAAATATAAAAATTAGCCGGGCATGGTGGCACATGGCTGTAATTCCAGCTACTTGGGAGGCTGAGGCAGGAGAATCACTTGAACCCAGGTGGCAGAGGTTGCAGTGAGCTGAGATCACACCATGGCACTCCAGACTGGGCAATAAAATGAGATTCCATCTCAAAAAAACAGCAACAAAAAAAAGCCAGCGTGCTTTTTTGCTGTAATCCCAGCACTTTGGGAGGCCTAGGCAGGTGGATCACCTGAGGTCAGGAGTTCGAGACCAGCCTGGCCAACATGGCGAAACCCTGTCACTACTAATGATACAAAAATTGATCATGGTGGTGGCACGTGCCTGTCATCCCAGCTACTGGGTTGGGAGGCTGAGGTAGGAGAATCGCTTGAACCCAGGAGGCGGAGGTTGTAGTGTGCCAAGATCACGCCAAGGAAGGAGGTAGAAGGAGAGGTTTTCTTCCTTCCATGTTAAGGAGGCCGACTGCATTGCCAGGACTCTCCTGGAGGCAAACTGAAAAATGAAGCTCTTTCTGTTCTTCTATGCAAAGCACAATGCTGAACTTTCTGAGACCTGGCATAATGCAGTCACATGTCTTGTTTTTGCATTCAGAATATTGTCTTTTCATAGTCTTTCAGAATATGTTAAGGAGGTTTCACTATATATCACAAATCATGGTTTAAATTTCAAAGCATTAGATAAAAATGACCTTACACTGCATTTGTAGATTTCACTCTCAAGCCATCCCAATGTAGTTTCCATGGGAACTAATGTACATCAAAGAAGAAAGAGAGAGAAAGAGAGACTGTAAGATCAAATTTTTAGTTCCTGCCTCCTCTTTCTTTGGGAAAACCAAAATGAGCCCCATGTTAAATGCTGTTGAAATTAGATACTGAATCTTATCTTCTATGTGAATGCAGCTTTTTGTTTTTTTCCTCCTAAGAAGGAGTACTACCTATATGGTCATGCACAATTTTTCCATACAGTCCATCCATATAATTTATAAGTTGTATTTACAGCCTCAGAAGGCACATGTGCTTATTTAGGAGGAGAGTCAACATCATCCATTATTACTTTGTTTTCAAGTTGCTTTCAGAATTATTATTATTACACAGATTTACAACTTGTTGAGAATCCAGTCTATGGCAACCATGAGTGAAAGTGGTTCATGAATGAAAGTTTACAGTCACATAAGAACACATTCCTAGATTGTCCTCTGTTGGTGTAGTGTCTTTCATAGTCATATGCCAGACAGTGTAACATGAGTAGCTGTCATTAGCTTCCCATCCAAAAAGAACAGTTACCAAACAGTATTTTTAAAAAGAGCAGTAATTATTACAGCTCTTATTATTCTTTTTTTCTTTTTTTTTGAGACAGAGTCTTGCTCTGTCACCCAGGCTGGAGTGCAGTGGTGCCACCTCGGCTCACTGCAAGCTCCCCCTCCCGGGTTCAAGCGATTCTCCTGCCTCAGCCTCCTGAGTAGCTGGCACTACAGTCACGTGCCACCATGCCTGGTTAATTTTTTGTATTTTTAGTAGAAATGGGGTTTCACAGAATTAGTCAGGATGCTCTCAATCTTCTGACCTAGTGATCCACCCACCACAGCCTCCCAAAGTGCTGGGATTACAGGCATGAGCCACCGCGCCCAGCACAGCTATTATTCTTAAATCCAATGCCACATATCAAGGCCAACTTTATCTACCTCTGTCTCATAGGATTCACCTGGGTTATAAAATAAATTCAATACTTTAATCAGGGGGTGGTTGGAGAGAGACAATGATATATTATATTCTCAATTATAATTGAGAATGGTGATATAAAATGTATTTGTAGCCTGTAGATAATTAACTAGAAAAACAGTTGATCATGTCGTTTAAAATGACAATTAATTTAAGAACTTAAAATAAATGTTTTTAAAAAGATATACAATAGTATTATATGTCTTAATAGATAATTATATTTATTAAATATAATTTATATATTTAATAAATATATTAATAAATATATTAAATATATTAATAAATATATTAAATATATTTAATATATTTAATATTATTTAATT
Source organism: Pongo pygmaeus (assembly GCF_028885625.2). Lineage (NCBI taxonomy): Eukaryota > Metazoa > Chordata > Mammalia > Primates > Hominidae > Pongo > Pongo pygmaeus. Next base: position 146,710,720 of record NC_072373.2, on the reverse strand, counting down.
ATATATTATCAATATATTGTTATAATGATATATAATATATAATATATTGTATATAATATATAATAATATATACTATATATTATATTTAATATATAATATATATATTATATTATATTTAATATATAGTATATAGTATATATTATATAATTATATATAACTATATAATTAAATGATATATAATATATTTAATTATAAATAATTATATAAGTATATAATAATATATAATAATAAAATATATTAATATATATTAAATATAATAATATATTTAATATATTTAATATATATTTAATAAATATATTAAATAATGTATTATATTATTAAATATAATGAATATCATTACTATTATACTATATTTACAATATTATATACTGTTATATTTATATTTATGAATATGTTATATAATATTAGTTATATTTATATTATATATATATTATATTATATAATATAATAAATATAAATATAACTATATTATACATATAATCGTTATAAAGACAATATGACAAATATTAACCATTTAATTTGTATCAGTCGCTACCCTAAGGATTGTTCTTTTATCTAATACATTTTATTCTAATAACTCTGTTAATTAGGAATTCATGTTCCCATCTAACAGATTAAGACATTGAAGGACAGGAAGGTCGAATAAAGGTCTGAAAAAAGTCTCGTAACTTCTAAGTGAACCAGGCAGTTCCCAAAACCTGCCTCTTAGCTATTATGCTATAAATATTTGAAAAAAGTATTTATATTGACAAATAACTATGAAGTTTTTAGAACTTATGAAGATCATGATAAAAAAACTATTTGTAATATTATCAAATTGTTTATTCCTTTCTGAAATCATTTATTCAATATCATTTATTTGCAGATAATAGGTACCAGGCATTGAGAAATTCAGAATGAATAAGAAAATGGAATAAACAAAGGGTTATAAAAAAACCTAGGATGGGTTATTCATTTTAATAATAACCCTAATAACCCTGGGCTTAGGTGAAAAAAAGCAAAAATATACACAAGGCCTTGAACATTCTAACATAGTGAGCAAGTCACACCCTGCCAGGTCCATGAGAGTGGATGACAGGGCGTGCTAGAAAGGAACATGGGAAGTACCTAAAATGAAAAGGACCTGAAATGCAACTCTAAAGATTTCATCCAAAAGAAATGGCAAGTTGGCAGATAATTTTTAAATTCAAGTGTAAATAACCTGATAACTATTTTAGAAAGCTGACTGGATGGTATAAAGAGGGTGGATTAGAGAAGGAAAACATGGGTGGCAGGGAGATCTGTGAGGGTTTTGTGATGGGTTGAATGGTGTCCTCCCAGGAGATATGTTGAAGCCCTATCTTTTGGTACCTGTGAATATGACTTCATTTGGAAATAGGATCTTTGCAGATGAAATCTAGTTAAGATGGGTTCATTAAGGTGGGCCCTAATTCAATATGACTGTTTTCCTTATAAAAAAAGGAAAAGACGGAGAAACAGGGAGAAGAATGCCACATAACAATGAAAGTAGAGAATGGGGTTACACAGCTACAGACCGGAGAACATGAAAGACTGTCACGAACACCACTGCTAAGAGAGGGGCACAGAACAGATTCTCCCGCAGAGCCTTTAGAGGAAGCAAGGCCCTATCAACAGCTTTTCTGAGTTCTAGCCTCCAGAACTGTGAGAGAATAAATTTCAGCTTATGGTACTTTTCATATGACAGCCCAAGGAAACTAACACAAGTATTGGTGGAACACTTCTTCAACAAATAGCACTTGAATTAAGGCAGTGGCAGTAAAAATGGAGAGGAGGAGGTATGTGGTAGACCAGGGATATATTTGCTAAAGGACAAATGAAGTAATGAGACTTAGAAACAGAATGATGGAGCCACAAAGAATGCCTGAAATGGTAATAGGATACATGCTTGAATGTTGATGGGCCCCATTTCCACAAGCCTCCACATCTGCTTCTAGATCCCATTTGAGCAAGGGAGGATTTGTTAAGAAGAAAGGCCCTTTGAGAGCACCAGTCCCTCCACCAGCCAGTCTAGTCCTAAGAGCTCTGAAGGCCAACCTTGGAGGTGGTTTAGGAGGGAAAATGCAGGACCCAGAATTTCAGTTGCCAAGCCAGAGAGCAGGGGACCCAGCAAAGAAGATTGGCATTCATTTGATTTTTCCATCTTCTGATATAACCCTGAAATGTTAATAGTGTGTCGAAGAATTTATTGGAAGTGAGAAACAAGAAAACAGTGAGTCTAACCTAGTCATTCTAGAATTGGGAGGTAATAGAAAAGAGAGAAATGGGAAAGTTGCTCAAATGCAAGGCCAGTGAATCAGAGAGAAAAGGTTCAAAGCAGCAGAACAAAGCTTCAATAAAGAGATATTGTGACTTGGAGAGATGGCCTTTTGTCCTTTGTTCTATTACCGGTCAGAGGATGGGGAGCACATCCGAACCTGAGACAACAGCTTTGCTAAGTGCCCTTGAGAGGGCACGGTGGGGTCAGCACCAAAGCCAGACCACTAAAGAGAAAAAGAAAGAAAGACAGGATTGCAGAGGAGTAATGAGAATGGCAGAAAAAATAATTTTTTAAGCCAAAAGGAATCAGAGAAGAGCAGGAGTGCCTCTAGGATAAAGCGTAGCAGGCAGTTAGGGAAAACGGGCTGTTAACTAACTTGAATCTCTGACTACGTTAGAAAGCCTCGCAAGACAGTCGTTGCTTGCACGGGCAGGTAGAGAACTTTTCCTGTCCATTGTTCTTCTGAATTATAAATCACTGACCTCTTTATGATTTCTAAAGGGAAAATGACTTCAAGCTTCTTAGAGTTCCCCTAAGGCATTCTCTATATTCAATATAATATGGGAAGCCCTGGGTTTGTCTTTGTATGTTTCATCTGCAGTGACCTGAAATCTTCATAACCCTCTTCCTTTCTCTACTTATCAAGTAAGGGGTGGTTGGCAATAAGGATGGGTGGGAGAGAAAAAAACCCAGAATTTGAGGAAGAGAGCATTTAAACCATCAGACTGTGTGTTCTGTGACATCAAAGACTGGCAACATTCTAAAGGTAAATGTAACTATGCATCCCTTTGGGATTTTCAGATATCTTGTACAATCTATTTATTCCTGTAAACATGGAGACTATAAAGCTGTGTGGAAATCAATAGTTTAATTCATTCATTCAACAAACAGGGGGTGGGTGCTCATCATAACAACCATATCATAATAGCTAACATGTTGAGTGATTATCACACATCAACTACTATGCTAAGTGCTTTGCATGGTTTATGTCATTTAAGTATCACAAATAATACTATGAGATAGGTGCTCTTGTTATGTCCACTTGACAGATGAAGAAACTGAGGCCCAAGTCCCAGTCCTAAGATGAGGCAGAGCCATGTTAGAATTCAGGTAATATTACTCAGGAGGCCATGTACTAAACCTCTTTATAACATATCCCTGTATCATATCTGCATTAAGTATAGAAGATTCAAGGGTTATAGGGTTTCAGAGAAGGGAAGGGCTGAAGGGAGTTAATTAGGACAGGCTTTAGGCAAAAGGTGATACATGATGTTAGCCTTGAAGAAGAGGCAGATTTGAGTCAGCAGAGAGTGAAATCAAAGGCTCCCAGGTAAGGAATGGGAAAGCATGTGAGTGTAGTCCAAAGTCAACATAAGACATAAGGCATCGTAGATAATGAGGGACAATTTCGACCAGAATGATGACCCTATGAGCAGTAAAAGAAGTCCGAGAAGATTGAGTTGGCCATTGGAGAGAAGTGTCTGACATGTTGGTGTTGGAAAATAGAAAATCTTGATGGTTTTCTTAGTCTAAGCAGTGTTGAAGGTAACAGCAGTAGTACACAGGATGAATTACACCTAATAGAAAGCCTGGCACCCAAGGATTTCAGCTAGGGTTTGCAGAAGGATAGAATTATATGAAATGTGTTCTAAAGGAAAAGTGATAGGACTTGTTCTCTGTGACATATTGAAATAAAGTATATGAACTGATTATACCAACAATAACTAACTTTATTGAGCATATACTGTGTCCTATAGTGGTTTACGTGTAATCATAGATTAATTCTCATAATAGCACCATGATTTAGAATTAAACCAACGCCCGTTCTAATCCTAGGATTTCTTTCATTACCTATTGAAGATAATGAAAACAGTAATTCTTTAAATAATGTTGTGTTATGAGGGTATTATTATAACATTGACAGGAGTAAAATAGTTTGGAAGTTTAGGAGCAGAAAATGACAATTTTGACTGAAGGGAAGTAAACCAATGAGGGGCAGTGTAACTCATTAGGTCATAATAATAACTATTGTTATTATTATTTATTTTGATTCCACTATGAATCAAGACCTCCCGCAGATACCAAAATCAGTGGCTGCTCAAGTCCCTGATATAAAATAGCCTGCCTTGACTATCCTTCTCTTTATAATTATAATAATTATTATTACAGCTAATTACTGCATGCTTATTATGTACCCATGTTCTAAACATTTCACATGCCATAGCTCAGTTAAGATAGTAATAATTACAGGGTTCACTATTACAATAATGAGAGTTTATATTTACAGTGCTGATAGTGTTCCAGGCACTGATATGTTTTTAAATAGATTAACTCATTTAATCATCACAAAACCCACATGAAGTAGATGCTAATATTCTACCTACACTTTACAGATGAGGACACTCTGGTCCAGAGAATTTAAGTAACTTAACCAAGATCACAAAACTAATGATTGGCAGTGTCAGGATTGAGCCCAGATTCTCTGGCTGTAGATTCTATTCTCTTAACAACTGCTCTACAAAATCATGAGCTTTGGGGTCAGGCAGGTCTGGGTTGCAATCCCAACCTTGTTAACTTACTACTAGTGAGAACTTGAGTATGCTCCTTTTTTGTGTCTAAGTCTCAGTTTTTCCATAAGCAAATTTCAAGATAATAATAGTACTTTTCATGCAATAATTCCTATGAGATTAAGCTCTGCTACCCTTCTCTGTGCTTATCACATTGCTTCAAAACAGGAGGTCTTCGGTGTGTGTTTTGCTAATGAATGAATAAATGAATAAAGCACTTATCATCCATGCTGCACAATTAACATTTTGTTGTACGCTACTTTATATTATTTAACTTTTCTGTGCATGTACTTTTCTTGTTAATCCAGCTAGATTATATGCATCCTAGGACTAAACCACATGCTTTTTACTTTAATACATACCCAGTTGTCTGAACAGTGATGTGCATATAGAAAGCTTCTCAATAATGATGACTCCCATGAATGAAGCATTCACTATGGCCTAGACATTGTGTTAAGTATTTAGTCTTCATAGCAACCCTAGATAGTAAGTACTAATGTTAATTCCAATTTATAGAATAGGAAACTATGCCTTAGTGAGCTAAAGTGATTTTCCAATGGCCACACAATTAGTCCATACAGAGTCAGAGATTAGATTGAGCTCTACTTATCTACAGAAGTCCCGGGCTTAGCCACCATGCTATACTAGCTTGGTGTTAAAGCCCTGATTGATGGGTAATTTGACAAGAAGTCAGAGCCCATTATCACCTGCCTTTGGAAGGGAATTTCCTGCATCTGAAGTTCTATTTGGCCCACTTGGCTCAACCACCTAGTTCACGGCTTTTCTGTAGATTTCTCCTCTTAGCACTCCCTCAACAGGCACAAACCACATAACCAAGTCAGGTGTGCCATAAACAGTGGCTGCTGCTGTGGCTGGCCCACAGAGCATGGAAGCAGGAATACTCATGAGCCCCCTCTGTCATCTCAGTATATTATGGCTTCAGCATTCTCTTTGCTTAACAATCTCTGGCTGATCCACTGTGAAAACTGTGTGCAACAGTCTTCAAAATTTCTAATTTCATACCTGTGGTGAAGTAGCCTTGTGGCTGGTCAAAGAGAGCACCTTTAAAGCTCACAGTGGAAAAAGCCTGAGCTCCTAACCTTCTGCAGAACTGTTTTTAATACTTCCTGCAAGCTGTTATTGGTGTCTTTATTTAGGCTGTATTTCTTCATTTCACTGTCTATGTTTAGCAGTTATAGAAAGGAGCGAAATGGGTTTAATGGCCTCAAGTGGCAAAGCAGTGACATGTGGGCCTTCTTGGAGCAACAAAAGGTCAAAAGACTGTGGAGGAGACTTCTTGTTTCCTGGTGACTAGGAGTCAAATTTCTTTTATCTGTCTGAGTCAAGGGGAAATGATGTTCCTTTGAAAGTCTCATCTTGTAGGTAGAGTGTAACAGAGTAGAGAGGTAGGGAAGGTTCCTTAAAGGGCCATGCAGATAATCTCATCTGTTCATTTGTCTCATTGTGGGTGATACAGACTCACATTCCCTTTCTGGAGAAGGGAAGGTTTTAATTAAAACTAAATAGATATCCGCTGGGTCTGGGCATGTACATAATCTAGAAACTGTGGGCTTCTCAAGGCCTCTGCATTCAGCATCTCAAGAAGTCCTATGGGTGCCAATTGATCCATCCTGGAATCACTCCCCTCTGCTCGCATGGGACTTGCCTTTCTGCCCTCCTTCCTTAGCACTCCCACCAGGCTAGGTATGAGCCCTGAATAAGGAGCCCTGGTCCGATTCCAGCTTCTTTCTCTTATTGACTCTGTGATTTCAATAAGATATTTGACTTTACAAGTTCTGTGTCTTCATCTGAAGATGGAGATTATAATGAAAATACCAACCTTATAGATTTATTGTGCAGAGTAGAAGGACAAAGTATACAAAATGCTTTGGATAATTGTTATCTAACATCAAAATTTAGGTTCACATACCTGATGCACAGTAAGCCAAACACTGACACATCAGCATAAATGTTTATTCAATTTGGCCAAAGTGAGAGGGCAGGAAAGACAGTCTCTAAAGTCCAACCTTCCTTTACACATAATTGGGGGCTTCTATGAGTCAGGTAGGTATGCAGGAAATGGGATACCCCAAAGACCAAAGCTGTTTATGTCTCTTGGCCTGATCAAACTTCTGGATGCCATCAAGGTTTGTGTGACCTAAGATTCATTTTTCTTCTCCAAAAAAAAAACAGTTTATCAATCTTGCAGGCCAGGGGTGTAAGGATATGAAGTTACTAGTGACTACCTTCTACCAAAATGACTATGTGCAAGCAAGCATGCATGGAGGCAGAAAAAGGCAAGGAAAAGAGAAAACTAAGTAAAACAAACATCTTATGATTCTTATAATAAAGACTCAGTTACACAATAACGTTGTGCACACTAAAATCCCAATGAATGGGTGCTGTTAGTATAGGCAGCTGGCATATTTTTCCCTAGACCAATCAGTCTTGTATTTCTGTTTCAAGGCAGCCTGCACAGATTCTCCGAAGCAATTCTCAGCTTATTCATAGTAGAATCAAAATAATCAGGTGAAAAAAAATTTATTCATAAATTCTTAATCAAAGCTTCCGCTGTACCCACCCTGAAGCAGTATGAGCACTAAAACCATCCTATTTCTTTTTATTATACTTTAAGTTCTAGGGTGCATGTGCACAACGTGCAGGTTTGTTATATTTGTATACATGTGCCATGTTGGTGTGCTGCACCCATTAACTCGTCATTTACATTAGGTATATCTCCTAATGCTATCCCTCCCCCCTCCCCCTACCCCACAACAGGTGTGTGATGTTCCCCTTCCTGTGTCCAAGTGTTCTCATTGTTCAATTCTCACCTGTGAGTGAGAACATGCAGTGTTTGGTTTTTTGTCCCTGCAATAGTTTGCTGAGAATGATGGTAAAACCATCTTATTTTTACCATCTATTAAATGGGACAAAAACTTCAATACTTCTACAGTTGTCGTATATAATTAAATAATCTTCTAACTCTGATTGTCTCTCCTTCTCTTCTTCTCCTCTGATAAACAACACACCTCTCTGCATAGAGCAACAGAACTTCCTTTTGATTCTGGCCCACAACCTCCTATGTACACCTCGTTTGTAAATAAGCTCGTCTAAAGTCAACCAGCAAACGATGGGCTCTCCAACTCTGATAGCCTGTCACCGTCCCTAAGCTGCCAGGCTTCCCTTGAGTCTCTGTCATTGATGAGATATAGGGACGTGTGACCATTTTGCCATGGCTCTATGTTGCTGAACCAGGTGGGGGTGTGAGTGGCAGTGGGAGAAGTGGATCCTTTTGATCATTAGTTATTTTTGAGTATTGACTTTAATTCGTAAAATTTCCCATCTTAGTCTCTGCCCTAGTCTCTAAGCAGATCCCAGGTCATTGAGGAGAGTTCAGGTATGCCAGCATGTTTTGGTGTTTTTCCAATGCCAAAATAATATTTTGCCCATTGAATTCACAAGTGTTTTAGATGATCATCCAGTTTTTGTATTGACTCCCCGCTAAAGAGGTAACAGTTATCCCTTGGTATCCTTCAGGGCATGGTTCCAGGACCTCCCTTGGATACCAAAATCCATGGTTGCTCAAATCTCCAACATAAAAAAGGTGTAGTATTTGCATATAACCTACACACATTCTCCCCTTTCCTTTAAATCATCTGTATATTACTTTTAATACCTAATACAATGTAAATTCCGTGTAAATATTTGTTACACTATATTGTTTAGGAAATAATGACAAGAAGCAAAAAGTCTATACATGTTCATATAGATGCAAAATTTTTGAATATTTTCAAGCCATGGTTGTTTGAACCTGTCATGTGGAACCAAGGGATACAGAGTGCTGACTATATTTTAAAAAGTGAAAGAATATTCTTTGACTACAGCAGGGGGCTACTGGCATTTGGGGATGGGGACAAAAATGTTAAATACCTTGCAATAAGAACATTAACACACAGGGAAAATTGTCATGTCAATGCTCTCCTTGTTGGGAAAACTGCAATTAGTTACACCTTTTCTCTTTCCTATTAGAGAAATTAACCAAGCCTGAGTATCTCAGAATCAGCATCCTTCAAACTCAAATTTGAGTCTTGACTACTCAACATCAATAACTGTTAAGCACTTACTTTGTCATTCAATACTCGTTTAATCTCCTAAAAGAACTGCAAGCTTCTTATTATTGTCCTTACTAGGGGAAAAAATAAAGCCAGAGAAAGCAAAGATTCTAGCACCGAGCCAGCACAATCCTACCACCTTACGCTGCTTCTATGACATTAACTTTATGGCATGATCTGAATTGCTAAAAACGTTCAAGTTTGGGTCTTATAACAATGGAAAGAGAACTATATAAAAATATAGTAAGACTAAAGGTAGCTAAAACATATTAGAAAAATAAAAAACTGGAGTACCTCGATTATATATAAAAGAGCCTTTGAAAAATGTCTAGGTGAATTTTTGTCTATGTACCTACGTTGACATCACAAAATACAACTTTCAATTCAAAACTCATTCCTTCTATATATTTTTCTCATGCCTATTTTAATTAAAAGGCTTAACTTGAATATTAATCTTTCATGTCCTCCTTATCTATTTGACCCTCTGGAATACTGCTGAGTAATGTGGCATTCACAAGAATACTACCGTGTCCACTTATGTGATTTAAAGTGTATTCTCAATAGCCAAAGTGTCCTCCTGACTCTTTGAAATTCAGCCATCCTATGTTTCAGACGGCCTTTCAGTCAGGCTTTTAAACCACTTTATAGACATCTCTTTATTCTCCTTTATTTTATAAATTGGGAAATAGATCAAATAGAAGTTAAGTAGCATATAGAGGTCAATGGCAGATTACTGGAAGACCCAGGGAAAGGTATCACCCTTGACTCACCTAGAGTTATCCCTTAGATAATTTAACATTTCTTCAGAAGACTGAGGTAGCCTCTGAATGTAGGAGGCAGACTAAAAGATTATTTTTTTTTCATGAGGCTGCCTCAAGCAGATTCACAATTAATTCTGATTCAACTGGCATCTCCTTTCAGGCTGCCACAAAATATCTATATTGAAATCAGGTTGACTGTTCATCTTTTCTTTCTGTTACATCTGCTAGGGACCAATAGAGATAAAAATATTTGGAGCTTTGTGTTCAATCTAAGTTCCTGCATGCAGTGGCTTGATATAATGATTTTGCAAGGAAGCAAGTAACCAAAGTATTTTTGCAGTGTTTTTGATAAAGGACTGCTCTTTGCTGGTGTCCTTCTCTCCACTACTAATTGATAAAACATCTTAAGGAAAATATCCATATGTTTAAATTATCCTTAAAAGCTCTACTGGCATTAAAAAAGACCTCTGTTTTGATAAAGATTCCGATAACTATTTGGCTTTTGTAAGTCCAGTTTTATGACTAGAACTTTCTAGATCAAGAGTCTGCAAACGACGATCTAGAACTAAATCCAACTGCTGTTTGTTTTTGTAAGTAAGGTTTCATTCGAATACAGTCTTGCTTGCTCATTTAAATATCGTCTAGGCTGCTTTCATGCTACAATGGCACAGTCGAATAGCTGGGATAGAGACTATATGGCCCGCAAAGTCTAAAATATTTACAACTTCATATTTACATAAAAATTTGTCAACAACTGTTCTACATTAAACAATATATCAGCCCTGGCAGATGTAACTAGTTACCTTGAGTATCTCATAGCATGTATGCAGTGTAATTTTCAAGTTCCCAAACAAAACTTTCCAAAAGCCATTTCTTAAGACCACACACTATAGAGTCAGATCCATCAAGTTTTGAATTCTTTGAACAGAGCTTTGCAAATGTCAAACTAGTATAGTAGATGATGACGATTTTGCTGAAAGATCACTCCACTTTCATCAGGGGAAACAAGCTATTGGGAATATATCTGAGGACCTCAATTTTCCATACATTGCTCTAATTACTAGAGTGCTATAGATGCGTATCTCTGATTTACAGTCCACCAAGTCAAGATTTCTGAATTTCTTGGCGTAAGTTTGGTAGTACAGTATTACTTTGATTATGGCTTCTTATATCTGGCATAAATATATTCCCTTTGTGCATATTCTTTTTAGATACAGTACAAAAAAAAAGCATGACTCTTCCTTTTTTCTCTCCTTTTACTTTAGGAGAAGCAGCTGTGAAGTCATAATTATGTTCACTTCCCACTGGCAACTGGTAAGCCCTTTATTTTTGTGCATTCGGAACTCACCAAGAATAAATAAAGTCCATTCCCTCCTTGAGGGGCTATTCTGCCATTCCATCTAGGATTTAAAAGTTTGCCAATTCCTAAAACATCTATTGTTATAAATAGTCTTGTGTCTTTCACAAAGCGGACTTTACAAAATAAGGTAAGGGGAAAAATGTCAAAAGTACATGAAAAAAATCATCTCTAAGAAAGAGCAACAAATTTGCTAGCTCTTAACAACTTATAATTATCATTGCTGGTTAATTGGTATTATAGATTACCCGGTTCTGACATGTAATTTTCTAACACAAAGAGGTTTTTATCATGTTACATTGTGCTGTGCATTTAGGAACTTTTTATTTTATATTTACACACTAAAGAACTAAGGGCAGAAGTCTTGAAATATGCAAGGATTTAGATAATGAATTGCATCCTAAATTTAGAAAATATATCAGACAATACAGATGATTCATTGTACAATTTGTAATTCTGGAAAGGCAAGTTTTGGGGACCATTGTTTATAAATAAGCCAACTTTTCTTGGCTCAAACCTGGATAAGTACCAGAAGCATTAATGAACATTTCTTCAGCTGCACATGGACCTTCAAAAAGTTCTAAAACAGGGTATGTTATTATGTTTTATAGGAAGATGTGTTTAATATTTGTAAGTCAATTTGGATAATAACACTGATTTAAATGGACTGATAGATATATTTTTCTTTTAATGTCTATTATAATAACAATTGCCAAGTGCCTATGAAAAATTCAACATTTACTTGTTGATTAGTCTGTTTTTGATTCATATATGCAATGAATTCTTAAGTGAAGTTTTTCAGAGGCAGTAGCCTCTCCTTAAAAGGCAACCGTGTTCATTTGAAAATATGAACAAACTATAGATTTGAGATTCTGGCTTCACGTTTTGTCCTGGGAAGCAACCTTGGATTTGGAATTTAATGGCTTCCTGGCTATCTGGACTGTGAAGAAATGCTTCTGAGGGGAGACAGATGTTTGTCTGAAACTCTATTGTTTAAAGAGCTGGACTTTGTCTGTAACAGCAGGTATGAAGATCAGAAAGAAAGATTGGGAGCCCAAATGAGGGCATTAGTACTTTGTAAACATAGACCTCATGCCTCACTCTGGGTGGATTGATGATAATGCTACAAAGAAAAATGTAGCAAAGGAAACTTAGGAATGAACCTAAAAGACACAGTGTCTTAATAAACTAAAAGGAAAATAAAAGGAGACCTTCAAAGCCCACTGCTTGTAAGATGAGCTTCTTTTTTGAATATTATTCCTTAAAGGATACCACACACACCCAGGTGAACTCATGGAATTTGCATTCAATAATTGATAACTTTTTGACATTTATTTGAAGTTTCCTTCCAGGAAAAAATGGTTCAAGTAGCATTCTGGCATTATTTCATAATTAAGCAGCCTTTTGCATGTACCATATGCAACCACCAAATCTAAGGTCCTGTGTTATGTAGCCTTTCCAACCTTTCTAAGTCTCAAGTTTTCAGTAAATTTAATATTTTCTTTAGAGAAAAAGACAGTGAAAGACAGGCAGTGTCCATTTGAACATAGCAAATAGTATGACCAGATGACGAGTCTACTGGCTCTTCTAGTAGCTGCTGCAACCAGCAACCTAGTGGGGGCAACATCCTCAGCCACACCACGTGGGCTTTGCCTGAAGACAACAGATAACAGCCAAGAGGCAGACAAAGAAAACATGTGTAAAAACAATGGTAAATAAAGTAAATAAAATTAACAAATTAGATAAATGAATAAAAATAAAGAGCAACAGCAAATGTCAACATGCATCAATTCCCCATCCAAATTACATACCTCATGTAATTTTTGTAAACATTTTGTAAGATTTACCTTCTTGATTTATCAGCAATCATTCTGGTTTGCAATGAAATAATACCTGTAAGTGGTTTAATTGGAACTGCTGCCACTGCTTGAGATTTATGAATTGGAATATTACATGATGATCCACAGGATCACCTTGCTTTCCTATTGCTGAAGTTTCCCTCAATTCTTCTTTCCATTCATTCATTTATTCAACAAGCTTCCATTGAAGGTCTGCTATAATTCACATAGGGGTCCCCCTCCCTTAAGAATTGCAAATTATACATGCAAGAGAAAATATTGTTTTCACTTTTTAAAAATTATTTCATTTCTATTTTTAAAAAGAGATTGTTTTCAGACAGATGGGCTACCATGTACATTTTAAACTTTGACAAGTACATTCTGCAATGTTTTGTGGGAGAACTGAGTTTATCCTTTTGTTAACTTCAAAAGGTCAGGTATGTGCCTCAATCCTCATTTGTTTCTATTACAAACATCTTAGGCATCCATAAAGTTATATAAACTTTCAAATACTCTGATATTTGATGAGCAAATCTATGTTCATACTGTTCATAACCTTTATGACATACCAAACACCAACCATTTTATCTCCAAATTCCACAAATGAAGGGGTTATTATCACCCACCAAAAAGCAGTTTACAAAGATTTTAACAATATATAAACAATCTTGCTTGAAACTAATGAACTCTTACAATCTTTCTGTCTTTTTTTTTTTTAATTTTTGCCTTTACTTGTTAAAGAAAGTGGCCCTATTGGATCATGTCTTCATGTAATAAATTTTCTGTGAACTTTACTGTTTAGTCCTTGGAAGCATATTACTAAAAATCAAATTGGATTTTCTTCTGAAAGAAGGTTACAGAGTGTGACTTCATGAGTGGAAGTATGTTATGGCTAAAGACCCCATATTTCATGCTGTAATATAGCCAAGTTACATTGGTATATATATTCCTTGGCCGTTGAAACAGTGTTAAACAATATTTTTCTTTTGTCTAAGATACAGTTAGTTAAGCTGTCATTAAAAAATAAACAAATTGAGAATCAGAAAAAAAATTAGAGCAAAGCAAGCTGTCAAAAGTTGGCTGTAAATCTAGCACAAGGTAAAATGTGGCTATTTTAAAAAGGGCAATTTCTTCCAAAGATAACTGGTTTTTTTTCTCTGCTTAAAATAGTCATTGAGGGATATTCAATTGGGACCAGAGAAAGGGGAAGCCAAAATCATTCATCAGGCACATACTTTGTGTCAGTTATAAACAGTACATTTCAAAATTGAGTATGAGAATCTCCAGGAGGAGATTAGACATGAGGAAACAACCTCAGTAAAGCTAAGAATCTTGCCTATAGTCATCTGTGCAGTAAGAATACACTATGACTATTACAGCTAAAATATCTTTTTAAATGCCAGGTATTTTCTATTCTAATTCTTAGAACAAATTAGAGAACTGAAATTTAGAGCGGCCCTCTCCTCGCCTAAAAGCACTCCAGATCTGGTCATTTAATCTCTTTGGTATGCCACTTGTCCCCACAGAACCAAACTAACAGGTTTTTCTTCTGGTGCGCTCTTTAGCAAAAATGTAGAGTCATCAGACATTAGTGTGTTTGTTGCCAGCTTTGTGTGTGTGTGTGTGTGTGTGTGTGTGTCCCCCTCCCTCCCCTGCACTTTCAACTGATTTAACTTTCCACTTGTAGGTGGGTGTAGCTCAGAGAAGATCAAGAAATATTGCACTCCCTCCACCCAATATTGTGAAACAAATTAAAATATGTTCAATAGTTGTTTGTGTACCTACAATATGTAGGAGAGCTAGGGGCTGGGGATTCAAAGAGGCAAACACAATTTATGCTCCTAAGCAAATACACAAGCTCAGCAATGGGATAGATAGGATCAAGTAAGACTGAATGTGCTGTGCTATAATTTGGGCACAGATCACATCCTCTTAATGCACAAAGAAAGAAATAACTCCAACAATGAGAGGAGAATGGATGGGAGGGACTGAGGCAAACTTCCTGATGCCTGTAACATTTGAACTGATCTGGAAGGATGATTATAAAGGATTTTAACTGACAAAAAACAATGGTGGAAGAGACTGCATGAGCCAGTGCAGGAACATTCTTACATTCTAATTATATTCTTATATTCTCATATTCTCACAGGACATTATCTTTACCAATGTAAAATGATTAAACTAGATAATAAACAAGGCACACAATGATCAAAAGAAAGGGGCTCTGGGGATGAACATTCTGCCTTTAATCACTAATGGTGTGGCCTAAACTGTGGGGATTAACAATGCTCTGTAATCCCCCTAACTATGCAATGGGGATAAGAAGAACATCTCCTCCACCTGGGCATTCTTTATTGTTGTCTTCATAAAGACTCAGGTGTGTGGAAAATTGGGCCCAGTGACTGACACATGACAAAGCACTTGAAACATGATTCTATTTTTATCATTATTAGTTCTACCAATAATAATTATATATAATTAATAGAAATAATTCACTTCCCCAAAATCAAGAAGACAGAATTTTAATATACAATAAAGTTTTAAACTAAGTATATTTTTCTTCACTAGTAGAATTTTTGACTCAGCTGATGGCAAAAGGATTTAGGAAAATTAAGGAAATGTTCTAGCATACTTCAAATCACATGATGTAGTTGCCTACATATTCCAAAGGCTTTCATTCTTTGCTCATTGGCATCCATATTTCCACAGAAAAGGTTTGCAAGCTCAGGGCATTATGCTAATGTCTAAGACATTCCATCTCCATTAAGGGACTTTAAAATGATTCCTAGTGACAACAATATGGTTCTTTGTGTTATTAAGTAAATCATGGAATAATAAGAACAGGAAGAACACTATCTTGTTCACTTATTAAATGATCACTATCATTTAAAAGCTATTAAACCAAATTCTATCAGGTATTTTTTTAAAGATGTGTTCATTCTTTCTACTCACTTGCTAAATAAGAAAGAAGAAAACCTCAAGAGTCTTTAAGCAGAAGCTCTGTTCTGCAGCTCACAGAATGGGTTATCACGAGCTGGAAAAATCTTGGGAAAGTAAGCTAATCCTTGCTAAGTTGGTGGCCCTATCTAGCTGCTGCAGAAGCTGCAGCATCTGGGACTGGCTTTTACTCCCAGCTGGCTTCACCTTTCCTCTATAACTCTTATCCTAATGTTATTCAAAGAGAATTCCATCATTTGCCCTGATATAAGCATCAGGCACACAAAGTCAACCCACAGACACTCCTGCCTGTCCCTAGAAATTTTGAAAGCTCCAGTATCTCTTTAGCACTAGTAAATAATTTCCTGCTTGGTCATTCCATATTCTAGTTTGCGTATACAGCCTCTACTTTTATCCAGTTATATTTAATTAATAAAAACAATTCCTGTCTTCCAACTATACCAAGGAAAATTTCTTCTTTATCAACCATTTTAGAACATTTATTTACAACATACGGAAATACAATTATATGTTTAAGTTAACAACTTGTAACTGAGATAAGAAGGCATTGCTTCTCTGAGTTTATTTTGTTAGAGCTGTTCTTTTTTTAAAAAAAAAGGAAGCTTCTGCTCAGAAAATGTGAAAGAAATAATCTATCTCAAGACCTTGCTGTTCTTGACTGTTCAAAAATTCTTTAAATAAAATATAATATGGAAGCTGTGCTCTGCATGTCGAGACCATTTCACTGTTGAGCCTTCACAGCCAGAAAACAGGCTCAAAATAATTAGACTTGAACAAAACCACATTATTTACTTTTTGCTTTAATAAGGAGGTGATTATTAGAAGATGAACCATGACTACCCAGATAGCAGGTGTAGATTCTTTTTAAAAAAATTAATTTAGATTATATTCACTATCTTAAGATATTTATGCACATAAATCATATCTCTCTCTATGTATTTTTTGCATGAAACATAGAGTCTATGAAATAAAATGAATGCAATGAATAGAAATTTAATCATATATTTACCTGAATTATTAGATTATTCATAAATAGCTTGTTAGAGGCCGTAAAAGTTGACAGAGAATGATTGCAATATGCAGATGTGATGTAAGTCTGTGATATTTTGGAAGAAATTTTCCTGTAAATCACACATGAAAGATGCAGCCACTCATGTTGGACAACTGCCTGGTGTTCCTAAGAAACATAGGGACAACCAAAGGGCACCTCAGTAAGTTTATACTGGACCATAGATAATAAACTCATAAACAAATACCAGATTTTTGTTCTGGAGAAAAAGATGAAAGCTTTTGAACAGTACTAGTCATCACCAAGGAAACTGTGGTGGAGTAAAAAAATTTTAAGAAGATATCAACATTACAGTAAATCAACCTAACCTGGAAATGTGTTTGGTGTCACACTGAATTTTCCTAGGTGCCGGCAAACTAACTCTTTTAAGGCCCCACTAGGGACCTTAAGTGATCTACTCCCCAATTCTTCCATAGATGCACAAAAATACTAACTGATCTATTCATTGCGTGTCTTTAGAAATGCAGACATTTAGTGGGTTATGAAGCTTAACTGCTAGACACATTCATTAGATGTGAACAGTTAATATGTAGTCATTTCTGTTGGCTTCTAAATTATCTTCATCACTCTTTTGAGACATAGCAGCTCATCCTAGGCCGATGATATCAACCATGGCTGTACTGTGAACTGTAATCCAGTATCTTTCTCTCAACACCTCCTCTCTTCTCAGCTAAGGGTGTTGTATATTGAAGATGCTATGCTTTTCCCTCTGACTTTCATCACTTAAAACTTTGTTAATTTCACCTGAGGCAAATTGACAAATATTTTTAATCATCTTTCACCTTTCTTTCTCACTTTCAACTCTTCTCCAATTGCCTGACTAAAATTTCTATTCCTTTTCCTGTTTTTTTTTCTACATATTTCAGAAATGGCCCTGATTTGAGCAGAAAATATTAAGAATAATGCTAATAAAAACACTGTCATGTTTTCAAATGTAATTAAATACAATTTTAAAAAGTTTTATGCTCAAACATTTCTAGAAATATCCTGAATTACATTTCAGAAGTTTTATAAACTATCTCAGCTATTTCTTTTTCCTCTTCAAGTGAATATTTTATCATCATACATATTCAAAATAAATAAAATACTATGGTATTCAATTATTACTTTACCATACTACCGCTGTTTTAGTTCATTCAGCTATAACAAAATATGACAGACTGGGTGGCTTATAAAGAACAGAAATTTGTTTTACACAGTTCTGGAGGCTGGGAAGGTCAAGGTCAAGGCACTGGCAGATTTGGTGTCTGGTGAAGGTCCACTTTCTGGATCATACATAGTGCCTTCTCATTGTGTCCTCACATGGTCAAAGTGGTGAGGGGTCTCTCTTGAGCAGGTTTTATAAGAGCACTAATCTCATTCATGAGGGCTGTGTCCCCATGACCTAATTACCTCCCAAAGTAACCACCTTTTAATACCATCCCCTTGAGGGTTAGGATTTTAAGATATGAATTTGGTGAGGACACAAACATTGAGACCATAGCAATTGCCTTTTTCTCATAACATATAAACTCTCAAACTATATTATATGGTAATTAGACTTTAGAAATTAGTTTTAAAAATCTAACTACAGTGTTCAAACAACTAATTCACTAGGAAACTTTTAGAAAATAACTGATTTCTAAGTTGGAGACATACTATATAACTGTATTAAGTCACAAAGCTCAAATTCAGTTTTTCTATTTGACTTCAGTGTCAAGATTCTTCACATTTTTGCTAGGCTACTTACTCTCCATGTTCAAGTTATCTCTAATGACTATATCAAAATAGAACACAGATGAAAGCAAAAATAGAAATTGAACCATAAACATGAAACAGGTAACAAAGAGAAAATGTCTCTGAGAAATGCCTTATAATTCTAAAATAAATTTGGAACTAGATTTTTGCAGAATGCTGCTTAAGAAATTAAATCGTAAAAAATAAGGGAATCATTTGAATAAACCATTAATAAGACTAATGGAAAATAATTTATTATCATTTTATCTCTAGATGCCATGTCCAGCCAAATAAATGAGACTGAACTTCATGGTTGTTGTTTTTATTTCATCCCGGTCAAAAGAAATGAAATTAAATATAAAAAGCAGATGACCAAATAAAGTCCAAATGAATTAAGTATTGCTCCTAGTATAACTCACAGTTAATATAAGTTGACTATCCTCTCTGTAGACAACACTTTTCATCAACATTTTTCACCATACAGCTAGACTTCAACTAACAGTCAAGTGTCAAAAAAATGAATCACTTTAGAACCCATCTTAATAATGAGACAACTGACTTCTGGTACCCAATTTAGAACATCTGCAAAAGGAGTGGTGAGCAGATTTCCACTGTGATGCAAAATCTTATTCATTGGGCATTGATAGCTGAGTGCTGTGTTAAGGATTCTGAAGTGGTAAATCACAAAGAATGCTGTCAACACACTTAGTAAATAGTTAACACAGGACTTCTCTAGTATTAAAATTCATAATAGTGGCCAGGCGCGGTGGCTCACGCCTGTAATCCCAGCACTTTGGGAGGCCAAGGTGGGCAGATCATGAGGTCAGGAGATCGAGACCATCCTGACGAACATGGTGAAACCCTGTCTCTACTAGTCTCTACTAAAAATACAAAAAATTAGCCAGGCATGGTGGCGGGCACCTGTAATCCCAGCTACTCGGGAGGCTGAGGCAGGAGAATGGCATGAACCCAGGAGGCAGAGCTTGCAGTGAGCCGAAATCGCCCCACTGCACTCCAGCCTGGGTGACAGAGCGAGACTCTGTCTCAAAAAAAAAAAAAAAAATTCATAATAGCAAATAAATGGCATTCACGTTATACCATCTCATTTTTTGCTCATGGCAAGTAGTGTAATCCCTGCCAGAACATGGGAGGAGACAATGTAACACATGTGCTATTCATTTACTCAGAGGTATACAGTGTCTTTCCTTACGTGTTACCAACTTTAGGCTGTCTGCACCCCTCTGTGCACTGTTTTGTGGAGACTGTTCCAATGTCACTAGGTAAGATGCTACCCCCTGTGATATAGCAAGACATATTTTGTGCCTAGAGTTACAAGGAAAATCTTTTTTTTCCATAGAAACAAGACTAGGCATGACAAGTATATGTAGTTTTATTTGTTCAACAAATATTGAGATAATACACTGTGGCTAGTACTGATGTATATACTAACCACAGTGTATTATCTCAAAATTAGATATGTATACAAAGTTGACCCTTGAACAATGCGAAAATTAGGGAGGCTGACCTACAGTACAGTCAAAAATCTGTGTATAATTTTTGACTCCCCCAAAACTTAACTGCTAATAGCCTACTATTCCTTGGAAGCCTTGCTAATTACATAAACAGTCAATTAACACATATTTTGCATGTTATATGTATTACATACTACATTATTACGTTAAAGTAAGCTACAGGAAAAAATATTAAAATCACAAGACAATATATACTCACTATTTATAAAGTGGAAGTAAAGCATCCTAAAGGTCTTCATTCTCATCACCCTCACACCGAGTAGGCTGAGGAGGTGGGAGGAAGAGGAGGAATTGGTCTTGCTGTCTCAGGGATGGCAGAGGTAGAAAAAAATCTGCATAGAAACAGACCCCCTTTGTTCAAGCCCTTGTTGTTCAAGGGTCGCCTGTATGTCTAATTTTACCATAGTCTTTTTGATGATTTCAGGTTTAATATTGAAACTTTGGCTAAAATTCACCCATGGGAAAAATAGAAAGTACCACGGATTTTTATATAAAAGGAGTCCTGGCTATACTATTTACAAAGCATGCTAACATATCACTTTTCTTCTCTGAGTCTTCATGTTTTCTGAATATCAAAGGTTTCAAACTTCAGAGAGCCGTATGGGACAAATCAAATAAGACATTAAAAATGCGTTCTGGAGAGTAAAAATGCTAGCAAACACAGGTGTCTCAACTTACATGTTACCTTCCATTTCTGTCCCCTACTCACATTGCTTTGTTTTCTGTAATTGTGTTTAAAATTGTCCAAAGAGACTCTCCAAATGCTGGGCTCTCTGTCTGGAAGTTTCAAGTGAGGCTTTTGGATGTGCATCTTTTTCTCCGAGGGTAGGACTGGGGCAAGAAAGAAGGTGATTTAAGTGTACTGGTTGCCTGGGTGACAATTAACTGGGTATTGCCTTTAGGGAGTCGTACAGAAAAATAGAAAAGACCAGTAAAAAAAAGCCATCCTAATTTGAATGCTGGATGTAGTGAAGGGGGTTTTGATGAAGAAACTGTTGAGGAACAACTGAGATTAGAACCACTTGGAGAATTAAAATTGTAATAAGGAGGCATTACTTTAAAGTGAGGGGAGGGATTTATCCTAACTGGTGCCTTGTTAAAAAGAATAACACAGCATAAATAGTCCTAAGAACAATTGCAATCCTTTGTAGTCTGTTAATTTGTAATTGCTGCACATAATTTCAGTTAACAGGCCATGAGAGGAACAGTCACAAATACCAAGAAAGGTACATACAGAGACAATTCCAATCAAAGTGAGCACAGCCTACACATTTAGCCTACACTAAACAGGATGTAAGTACCCCAAGTCACCAAAACTACACTCAGGAGAAAGTGCTCGTTATTAATAGATAGTGGATTACTTTCAATATCTACACCAGGGGTCATCAAATAGGCCTGGATTTGCAAATACAGCTTTTTTTTTTTTGAGATGGAGTTTGGCTTTGGCTTTTGTTGCCCTGTTGTCCAGGCTGGAGTGTAATGGCCCGATCTCGGCTCACCACAACCTCTGCTTCCCGGGTTCAAGCGATTCTCCTGCCTCAGCCACCCGAGTAGCTGGGATTACAGGTGAGCACCACCATGCCAGGCTAATTTTGTATTTTTAGTAGAGACGGGGATTCTCCCTGTTGGTCAGGCTGGTCTCAAACTCCCAACCTCTCAGGCGATCCGCCCGCCTCGGCCACCCAAAGTGCTGGGATTACAGGTGTGAGCCACCACACCTGGCCGCAAGTAGAGTTTTACTGGAACACGGCCATGTCTCCTCATTTGCTATTGTACAGTTGCTGCTTCCACACTACCAGGACAGGGCTCAGAAGTTGTGATAGAGATTGTGTGGCTAGAAAAGCCTAAAATATTCATGTTCTGGCCCTTTGAAGAAAGTTAGCTGAACCAATCTAGACTGTTACACTTACAGTGAAAATAATTAAGGATTAGGAGCTGGAAGGATAACTCAATAATTCCATTCAGTTGTGATGTGTACTGTCATTATTTCATTCAATCAGCAAATAACTGTGATAACATGTGCAAGGAAACATGGGAGATGCAAAAGTTTAGTAAAGCAGGTATCCTGCTATAGCGGAGAGAGCTCAGAACTATGCAGACCTGGGCTTGAAACCCAACTTGAATGGATTAAGTGGCTTTGAAGGAGTTACTTGGACTCTCCTTAAACCTCAGTTTTCATGATCATTTCACAATCATCATTTCATAATCATGATCATTTTCTATGGGCATATCTACTCAAAATCTGTCTATCATACCCCCCAGTCAATATGGAGATTGTGGTAGGCACCAAGACACGAAGGTATGATTTAGGATCAACTGGATTTATAATTTTAAAAGAATTTATTTATACAAGTGATGTTTTGTCTGGTGGAGCCTGAAGTAAGTATGCAAAGTATCTTTGTATTATTACTGCTTGTTTATGTTACTTATATAGTTATATTATTTCCCAATCAATTTCATCTTTTGTATTTTTATCTTCAAAAGTTTTGGGCTTTACGATCTCAAAACACATTTTAATCATTCACATATAAAAAAAGTGACTTTTTTCAGAGTTTTGCTATTGAAGCAGTGATACAAAACTGGTTGACGTTTTTTCTGGGGCAGAGGAGAGAGTCACCAAGTTAACTGAATTAATCATTTACCTCACCACTATATGTACCAGACACAGATAAGACAAATTGACTTTTATAAAATCCCTGCAAACCCATCATTACAAACATTAACTGGGTCAATTTCACCTGAAGGCAGGATTACTCTTTCCTATACCAATTTTGGATTTCCCAGATTAACCCTTTTTTTTGTTTTGTTTTGTTTAACAAGTGTGGCATTAGCAACATATTCAAAAGTCTAAAGGCATATAAGTTGCTTTGAAAAACACATTCAAAAGTAGAAACAAGGTTTTAGGGAAGCAAAGATAGGAAACATGAATGAGGGTTTAGTAAACATAGCATAAGACACTTGTTATCGAGGCAAAAGGATTAATTGAGCAGTAACATCATCAGCTATGGTTGGACCGAGGAGTGAAGATAACAGAAGTGCTATATCCCTGCACAAATAAGGAATCCATTTTCAGTTTAGACTCCAAGCAGGAAGATACTACTGCTGCCTCTTGAAGTACTTCGTTCTTTTTCTCTGAAGCTTGAAAAGTCACTTTACCCAGGAGTGGGTGAATCTGGGGTGCTGTTTCTGTGCCTCTTCAAGCAACTTGATTGGCATATAAAGATATTGCTATAGGTCTCTGGGTACTTCAGTTTCTATTGCCTAAAATATGCTTCCAAAATTAGAAAATATGAGTTTAACTCTCATAACAGCTGAAGAAGAGTTTACAACCTTAGAAGACATAGCTCTGTAATTCTGAAATAACTCAAAAACTTTTTTAAAATTTCTTCTTCTCCAGTCTTCCTTCTTCCAACACATAACATTTTCCCAAGGGAAGGTTTGTAAAAGCTTCTCAACAGAGAAAACGCTTAGGAAAGAAATGGAAAATTGTAGCCATATCAATGAAACCTAAAAATCAGGCAAAAATGCATAAAAGGGAAAGAGATGTTATTCCTCTAGATTTATACATTCACATCTTAACTGACGAAAGCTTCTCTGATAGAAGTCTGCCCTGACCCCCTGACATGACATAACCTCCACAGTCATTTTTTTCACAATCGTTTCTTATATTCGCCTGCTTTATTGTCTTCATAGCACTCTGTCACTGTCTGAAATAGTTGTTCTGCTTGCACTGTTACTGACAATTCCTCATCCCCCATTTGAATGTAGACACTGAAATCAGAGGCTCTTCTCCATTTAGCTTAGTGTCTAGCACATACTAGACATTGAATAACATGTGGTGAATGAATGAGTGAATGAGATGTTCCATGGCAGAGTTCATCTCCCACCTCTGGTTGACATTCAGTCCCAGCAAGGATGTGCAGCTATCAAGAAGTAAGAACACACTCCAATCTTACATCTTTGGGGCATTCTTCTTCAGACTGTTGCAAAAAATTTCCTTGTAATGTATACAGAGAGCAATTGAAAACTCTAAAACTCAACGTATTAGACAAATATAGATCTTTTAATGAATACTTTTATGTAATAACCAGAATAGCCCTTAGGTATTGTCTAATTCACAGCCCTTTATATAGCAATGGAGAAATTAAAGTTAAATGACTTTTTTTCCAAGGTCACAAGCTAGTCTTAGCTTGAGCCAGTATGAAATGCCACGTCTCTGAACTCCTAGCCTGGTGCTCATTTTACTGGAGCCAAGTAGATACCTTCATTGCTGGGCAAAGGAATGAACAATGATTGAGTACCTAACATGTTTCTAGGCACTTTGTTAACTGCTTGTGGTAGATAATGTGTGTTGCTGACCCAAGCACCATTTCTTCTTCCTTTCTTCCTTACAGAATCCCAAATTTTTAAAGTAAGCATCCCATCAGTAGCTCCAGAGTGAGATTCTGTCTAGTCTAAGTCAATTCATGCTTAGCAGGTCCCATTACAACAGCCATTGGTCCAGGGGTGGCCATGTAATATAATTCGGTCCAATCGAATTGAAGGAACAGAAATGAGCCATGCCTGGAGGACATGATTCTCTTCCCACCTTCCCCTTTCCTCTGCTAGTTATAAACAGAGAGATCTACAGCCCAATGGCTGCTGGTAGCCATCTTGTGGCCATAAAGGGATTCATCTTTAGGATGAAATCACTGCTGAAGATAGTAATGTCTATTTTTATATTAAGGGTCAGTAAACTCTGCAAAGAATCATATAGTAAATATTTCAGCATTGCCAATCTGATGGTCCTTGGTTCCTGCGGCAACTATTCGACTCAGACGTTATAGTGCAAAAGTCACCAGAATGACACAGCTATGGTTCAGTAATATTTTGTTTACAAAAAAAAGTCATCGGGCTGTTTAAATCATTGAACCCTTTTGACATCATTGAGCCACATATTTCATCATTCCTTGAGCTTATGCTGCACATTAACTCCCAATATTTGAGATGATCAGTTTCCTTATGATTTAAACTGGCTTTAGTAAGATCATTTTTAAATGTTATCACTAAAACCAAATCAGTATAATTAATTTAGTATTTATATACATTATTACTCATAATATTCACAAAACTCCTATAAAGCTGATATTAGTGACTCATTCTTGAGATAAGAAAATAGAACCAAAGTTTCAGAGTCTTTGAAAATACTGGTTCAAAAACCAGCATTTGAACCTAAATATGTCTAATCTTCTACTCTATGATGACCCAACTCCCAATTATCTATTCCTCAGCACTTAAAAGTGGAAGAACAGTTGCTGCTTCAGTAAAGTTCCAAACCCACCACCAGCTTATCAAACAGAAAGTGATTTCATGCAGGGAAGTGGGCACTTAGAAAGTCTTTTGAAGGGCTGGAGGAATGGATGTCAGTGGACTGCCCTTGAATTTTTAGTTTCTAGGTCATACCATTAAATGTGAAATCCAAAGGTCAGGAAGTGGCTACTGCTATCAGTTCCTACCACTGTAGCCACCATAGCCTCCTCACACCAATGGCTCCCCATAATGTCATGTTGAACCACTATAAACTTCATAACTGTCAAATTTTACCTGTAGCTACAGCTGCATGAAAATGGCCTCTGCCTCACTTCTGATTTCCAAATCTCTTACAAGTGCATGTAAATGACTCTAGCTGCAAAGGAGTTTGGGAAGTATACTTTTTAACCTCCCCAATAGGAGGATCAAATGGAGATTGGTAAGACTTATCTTCAGAAGATTAACTAAGGCTTCTCCCTAGAATGTCTGGCATGTGTATCTCCCATACCCGACAAAGAATGAGGGCTTCAAGACAGCTAAAAAATTTTGAACAAGCTTTAAAGGACTATTTTCTCATCCCCAGTCCCATCAGCTGAGCCAGAATAATGACTTCATAGTAATTTTTCACTGTACCTTTGAGGGAAAGTAATGCATTCATTATTGGAATAAAAGTGGTTCATGCATATAAATCTTGCCCTTGGCAAAATAAATTATCAAAGCTCATGCCAATGGGAGAGATGGCAGGTCCATGATGCTAAGAGCCAAGTTCCATAAAGTGATAGGGAAGCAGCTTTCTTTTATCCAGAAGAATTTATGTTTTATGGCTCAGTGTTGGTGAGGTATTGATCTTCCAAATGAGACACTGTGGCCACTGTAAATAAATTCAATAGATGTGTAGTTGGCCTAAGAATATAACCTCAGTTATTTAAAGCATGTGGCACTTGATGTAGATCACCTTCCAGTGGTCCTGTGTGGAAGAATGGAGCTTTCACCCAGTACAAAGAGTACTCTGGGACTCCATGCCTAAGCTCCTTACTTAGCATAGTACGTATTTGGGGGTAAATAACTCCACCTCTCTCAATCTTAATTTCCACAGCCCTGAAATTTGGACATAATAGTATGGGAGGATTCATGAGAAAATGTGTGTAGAATGATTTGAACTTCTTGAAGAATACATACTCAGGAATACTGCTATTTATGATGAGATAGTGTGAGATGCATAAATTTGGGTTCTTTGAATTACTGGCATACAGGAAAACAGCAAATCTAGGTCAACAGAGACCTTTTTCTCAGACTGCCTTTACTATGAATAAAACACAAAAGGAACTTTTCTAACTTTCTCAGAAAAGTGTCAACTTCTATAATTACTTCAATAAATAATCTTCCTCCAGGAGGATATAATTTTAAGGTGTGTGCAGTGTCCTTTTAAACACAGGTTTGTAGGTCTTACTTTCTGTTATTTCCAAGCTATCCCCTGGCAACAAGGGCTGCCTATATGGAGTATTAAACAAGCTTCAGGACTGTGCACAGAATTCACTCCTATTATATCTTATTTTAATCTGACATTACCAAACTTCCCATGAACTAAAAAATAATACCCATAAATTTTAAGTCCAATGAGATTTCTGTTTTCTCTGGAAATTAGAGAGCTGAACTGTGTTTTGTGTGAGATCATCCAACAGTTTTTTTAAAAAATCTTACTTCAGAATCACATTGAAAGCATTATGTCTTCTGGAAACTAGCTGATAGCCAAAACATTTATTTAAATTGTTTATAAAATGGGTGGGTGGTATTTCATAATAGTTATTGGTTTACTATGCATGACCTGTTGATCTACCTGTTGAAACCATTATTTTAAAATGTATTTCCCCCCAAAATGCTACTTCTGTATATTTGTTTTTATCAAATATAAATTTACCTAGCTCTTTTAAGACATAGATCTCACCCACTGAATTATGACTAACATGAATTTTGGAAATTGTCCTATTTTGATACATCAGAAGAGAATGTTTTACTAGCAGGTTTCATTAGCCAAGGTGGACCAGTGGGTATTTTCTGACATTGCAAAAGCAGCTTCAAAGTGTCACTTTCCTTTCCAGGATGGGTCAAATAAAACAACTCTACTCCATTCTGTAAGAGATTCAGGCACAGAAAGAAGATACTGGGCTGCTGACACATTTTCTATTCATAAATGCTTCTGTTTATAATAGAAAATATGACATTCACCATGAGCTGACCAGCCATCAGTTCTGACAGTTCATCAGCGTCACTTTAGAAACTCAAGTGGGAAGGCAGAATAGCAGAAGGGAACAGAAACTCACATGCCACTTGCAGCAGAATGCTTGTGCCATCCTGACTCCGCTCTCTGAAAGCCTGACTGTGCACCATCCTCCTTGATAACAAATACTACCCACTGAGCAAGCCTGTGGTAGGTTCTGTAGGTTCAAGGGAAAGGGGATACAAAGATATGTTGGACACTTGGAAATGCTTAGAATCCAGTCGGGGAGCCAACACACGAAACAGTAACATCTGAATGCATAGCCAGCTACTGGCCCTCTACATGTATAGCCAGTTAATAATGTGTGCGTGTGCATGCACACACACGCGACTAGAAGAGGCACTGCGCCTGGCAATGAAATGACAGAAGGAAGGCATTTATTGTATGAGAGAAAAAAAAGTAGGGAAGTGGTATCTTAAGAGCAAAACATACAGTCTATTCCTTCCACTCCAAATAATTGAAGGCTTCTGAATGTGCATTCCAAATTTTGAGATTAAATGAATAAGGCCAACCTGCTTCTGATGGCCACAGTCAGAAAGGAGGGAAGAGACTACCCAACCCAGGACAGGAAGCGGAGCAGACTCCATCTGGAACTTGGGAATGCCTGCCTCCATGAAAAAAAAGCGCAAGTGAGATTTCCCCCTTTTTGATCCATCTTCAACCACTTGAAAAATTTTCACAAAATCAGTAATTTCCCTATGTGGTTGTGATGGAACAGGGTAGCTTCCTATTTGCAAGCATCGGTTAAGTATCTATGTTTTAAAAGAATTAAACATGTTAATATAATACTGTGCCAACAGTGCTTACAAAACGTGTGTGGGAGACACACTGCTGAGTTTCAGGAAATAAATATCCCTGAACACAACACACTGTAATCAAAGAAGCATATTCACAAAACGTTCAAACTTTTTGCCAACTTCACGCCAGCAAGCCCAGAGGGAGAGAACACGTATGCTCTTTTTCAATAGAGTATCACATTATAGACCCATTCAATAAGGTCTGTATGAGTTCATTTGTTTCCAGATAAAGATTTCTGTGTGTGGGGAGATTTAACAAAAAAAAAAAAAAAAAGGCTTTGTGGAGAAGGGAACAAATTAGTTGGTGTTTTAAAAGACAGAAGTATGTAGATAGTGAAAGAGGAACTTGGAGGAAATGTGGTGGGAAGGGTACCAGTAAATCTTAAACGGACGGAAAAGCTCAGGCGAAACCTCCAGTGATCTTCACAATGCTCAGGAGAATGCTTATACATGATTTGCACATAAAATATTGAATTTGAAAAAATCTTATATTGAATTCCTAAGCCACTTGTAGAATGCAATATGGCACACTAATGTGGTAGAAGGGACATAAAACAAACAAACTCCCTACACAAATACCCATGGGAAAGGAAGAACAGCCTCACAGAACTTCAAAAAGAGAAAACAAAGACAAAAAAATCTCATTTTCCAATGTATGCAAACACGTATTTTCCGAGCAAAGACAGGATTACAAGTAGGCAGAATATAAGATTTGAAAAGCAAAAGGAAAGGTTACATCTCCCCACCACCTACCACCCACAAACCAGTTCATCCACAGGCAAGCTGATACTGAGACTCTACAACTACATATTTATACTTTTGACTTAAATGTGGCCTTCTCTTGAACAGCAAATAGTCCCAAGATTGACAAATTAAGCCACATGAGGCATTTACACATTAAAGAAATGAATTTTTAAGTCTTTCTTAAGATAGAGATTTTTGGGTTTGGAAGACAGAGAAAGAATGAGAGTACTTAGGGGAAGATGGCATGGGTTAGGGGTGACATTTAGGATGAAGTGAAGAGACAAGTTATAGTAGCTTAATTCATAGATTAAAAGGAAGACCTTTATAGGAATCTGATTGTATAGCTAGGAGCCAAACAGCTCCTTCCTGATCAAACATGTTTTCATCTAGTCTTTTACAATAGAAATTTATTTATCTTCTTTTAAAGTATTCTTTATGTCATGCATGTAAATACCAATAAGGTATTTAAATATTCCCATATTGACAAGTATTGCTTTGCTTCCAATTTTTTTTTTTTTTTTTTTTTTTTTGAGATAGGGTCTCACTATACTGCCCAGGCTGGTCTCGAACTTCTGGGCTCAAGCTATCCTCCCACTCCACTTCAGCATCCTGAGTAGCTAGGATTATAGGCACAAGCCACCTCACCTGGATTTGCTTCCAATCATTTTCTATAAGCAAAATGTTACATGAAAATACTTGTATTTATATCTTTGTAATTTTGTGCAAGAATTTCTGAAAGAAAAAAATCTTAGAAATCCTAGAAAAATCCCAAGTCAAAAGGCACTTGTATATATAATTTTGAAAGATCTTGTCATATTGCATCTTCCCACCTGCAATGTGTAGAACACCTGTGTCCCCATATTCTTTTTACTTTTTTTTTCTTTTTTTTTTTTTTTTTTTTTTTTTGAGATGAAGTCTTGTTCTTGTCACCCAGGCTGGAGTGCAGTGGCATGATCTTGGCTCACTGCAACCTCCACCTCCCAGGCAGAGAATCAAGAGAATCAAGTGATTCTCCTGCCTCAGCCTCCCCAGTAGCTGGATTACAGGCACCTGCCACCATGCCTGGCCAACTTTTGTATTTTTAGTAGAGACGGGGTTTCACCATGTTGGTCAGGCTGGTCTCAAACTCCTGACCTCAGGCGATCCGCCTGCCTCAGCTCCAAAAGTGCTGGGATTTCAGGCATGAGCCCCTGCACCTGGCCTGTGTCCCCATATTCTTGCCAACATAGTGTATTATCAAACTTGTTGATCTTTGGCAATCTGAAAAGCAAAAGTAGTATTCCCTTAGAGTTTCAACTGCTTTTTACTTGACTTAGAGTTTATCTGGGTGGAAAATTTAGGGATCACATTCTTTACAGGTTGTGGTTATTGCTTCAAAAGACTCTAGCATTTTATATTAATGTAGAGCTAATAAGGATGACCTGATTTTTCTTCCTCTAGAAGGGTCTTTAACCTTTTGCCTGCTTGAGGAGTCCTTTATTATATTTCAAGTCCAGTAGTGTTAACAGAATATGTCCTTTAAATATATAGACTTAGGTCTCCTTTTATAAATAAGTCCTCTTGAACTATATTTTCAAATTCTTTTGAATCATCGGCCACTTTTCTAAACTCTACAAGCTCATATTTCTTTCTGTAGTCTTCTCATATCTTTCCTGAACTCTTACATGAATTTTTTGTGCTTTTATTTTATGAAAGCAGTTACTTTAAGTCTTATTTTAATTTCATTGATACATTTAGGAACAACTTTTATTGTTCTGTGAAAAACAGGTTTGTTTTCCAGAGATTATTCTGTAACTGCCATTTGGTTTTTATGTTCTCTTTAAAAATGACAATACATACTATGCTAGTTTTTGTTGTTTTTAAGAATATACCTTTTTCATTTGACTAAAAATCCTTGACCAGCTCTTTCCAGAAAATGTGGTAGGGGAACAGAGTCATGTTCAAGTCTAAAAAGACAGAATTATATATGTTATTTCAATTTACTTCGCCCCAGTCTACCAAAATCAATTCTGCAGAGCTGCTCACAATGTGAAATTTCTTTATGTCCTCTACCTCACTGATACTCTACCTGCAAATGCAGCTCATCTGTGAACATGGCCCATGCAGATTTCCTTCTCTATTTCTCCTCAGAATCAGACTCAGGGAATTTCCCACTAAGAGTCCCTAGACCCTGGTCCTGTTGTAAAGAAAAACGTGCTGTTTTGCAATAGGTTGTGCCACTTAAGTTAGAAAGGAATGCTTTGCCAACATTTTCTGAGCTCTGAAGTTATGACCATTTTTTTCCAGTGTCTCTCCACTCACACCTGTTTCACCTTGACTGATTTGGGCTGCTCTCTTCTTATTTTGCAATTCAGAGATTTAAGTAGTCTGCTGGTTTCAACCAAAAATTTAACTTTTTTGCTTTTTATTTTTCTGGTTAGTTTTTAATAATAATTGAAAGAAAAAAATAAGAAATGGTCATTTTAATCAGCCACAATAAAACTAAATTTTTTAATGTTTCTTTGAGGGAATATTTTAACTATATTTTGTTTCTTGTATTGTAATTGGTCTATTTAGGTTATCTACTTTTCTTGAGTCAATGTTAGTAATTTACCTGTTTCTAGAAACTATGCATTTCATCTGGATTCTAGATTTTTTAAAAATGTATATGCTATTTTACCTATATTTGATTACATGTACAATGATTACATATATGATAAAAATGATATATATGTTATTCTTTTTATTTTTAAAAAGTTCTCTTTATTTGTAATTATATCCCCTTATCTTCTTTCTTCAACTAACTTACAAAGTAGATTGGTATAGATTACCAGATACTTTTCAATGTTGTTTAATTCATAATTTTTTCTTTGCAAATTCTGATTTACTTGCATTTTACTTATTCTTTTCCTTGATTTAGAGTACAATACTTTATATTAAACTATGTTGTTTTCAATTAAGCATTTTGGGGATTGTGAAATTAACTCTGAATATTGCTTTTATTGTAACTCGGAGGGACTGATGGTTAATATTCTCACTGTTTGTTTTTAAAAAGTTTCTAACACCAATTTTGATTCTCTGTTTATTGTCACTGTTATGCATTTTTTTAAATTTCTATGGTAAATGGATTTAATTGGCTATTAATTCATTGTTCTTTTCTAAATTTATGCATGTAGTTTAATGATATAGTCTGAATTATATCCATTTGGTATTTTGTTTTTAATTTCTTGAGATGATGATTAATGACTAATATCTAGTAAATTATTTTAGATATTTCATTAATGTTAAAAATAATGTATATTCTTAGCTTAAGTAACATATTTCTATGTTTAGTAAATATATGTTGTTCATCATGTTTTAAAAATTTCCTATATTCTTAGTTTCCAAGAAAAAAGCATTAAAGTGCCATAGAATATTGAAGAGCAATTAAAAGAATGAAGATCTCTTCATATGCTGGTAAGAAAAGTCTTCCATATGTTTAGTGTTAAACTAAGTTTGGAACATCTCCTACAAGTCTTTGCCCAAATACTCTCTCAGTGAAGCTTGCCTGACCATCTTATTTAAAATTGCGGCACTCCTCACTACACACACAAACTTCTCACCCCTCTTCCTCTGCTGTGCAATTTCACCGCATTGCCATCTTCTAAGATGTTACATGATTTGATGATATGTGATGCTTATTGCTCATCATCTGCTTTTCTCCACTAGAATGGAAACTTCACAAGCCCAGTAGTTTTTGCTTGCTTTGGTGACCAATGTATCTTGGTGCCTGTACATGTGGGTGCTCAGTAGATACAGGTTGAAAATATTAGTATGTGTATTACGGTAATTCATGTAAAAACAAAACCCCAAGCTATTTTGAAAACAAGTATATGCAAATGCATAGAAAAAGATCTGGCAGTACACTCACCAAATTATTAACAATGTTTGATTTTAGGGTGTGATTGAAAAATCAGGACAGCTATTAACTTTTATCAGATATCTTTTCATTACCTGCTAAATTTAATACTTAAAAGAGTATTGTCTTTGTCATTGCAATGTTAAAATTTTTATTTGGAATAATAAACCATTCAGAAAACAATTAAATATTTTGATAAAAAAGAGTAATAGATGAGGACTATCCTTGACATACATGAAAATACACTATAATATTCCAATCATTCAATTAGAATGGTATTGATAAGAGAATAGACCTACAAATCATGGAACTAGACAGATATCTGATATAGATTACTTAGCATATGTAAGAAAGTACCACATAACAAAAGAGACATTTCAAATCAGTGACAAATAGAAGGATATAGGAATAACTATTAGCTTTTGGAAAGACAGGGTAAAACAATGTAAATTTTCACTTTATATATTAAAATATGAGTAGATTTGTGAACATGAAACATAGCACTTAGCACAGAAAACATCATAAATAAAATTTAAAGTCCAATATTGTCTTAGAAAAAATTTTGAACGAACATAAAGACATTAGGTTGAGATCCTTATTAAATCAAGGTCACTAATGAAAAACACTAAAACTCTAGTAAATAGACCAAGCTCTTAAGTATGTAGAATTGATTCAACTATAAACCACCAGTTTCTTTCTCTGATTTAATGGGACAAAAGGCACTTGCAGATGGTTACTTTATACAGAGTGACCCTATGAATAAAGTCTGTGGAATCCACAAACAGCACACTTGCAGAATTCTGAAAAAGCTTTGAGATTGTGGGAGTACTGCCCTTTACATAAACTGAGACTTCCCACATTTATTTTTATTGTAGTTTAAACACAATTCAAGGGTGCTAGTTCAATGACAAATCTGCACGAAGTAAACTGGGACAAGAGGTTATTCAATTGCCCAGAACAGGGAGAATTTGTCTCTCTATCATCCCTGTCAATAATAATTAGCCCTTTCTGAAAAGGGTGTTGTAGATACACAGTCAAAATGATCCTTAAAGGGAGGATATAATTTGGCTTACAGAAATCCATTACCAACAAATAACTGCTTGTGGAGGAAATACACAACAAAGCACCACACTTGGAAGTGATAATCACAGTAAATAGCATCCCTAGCCTAGATTGGGTCTTATATAAGAAACTATCATATTGCCAATTAACAAGTATTTTCTCAGTGTGATGACACTTCGAAATGGCTAAATACAAAATTGGGAGGAGAAAGGAAATTGCTTAGTCTCCTCCCTACCTCTCATCCCCCGCCTCCACAGCACCCCAAACTACACAAGAGAAAACTCAATAATTCTGTAAGAATTATTTTCCTGGCTCAGTTTTATAAGAGACTTGGAAATAATACAACATCAGTTTATAAACCAGACAGGGCTTGGCCTGCTATGTCAACAGAGAAAATCAATCCAGGAGTCCCAACCCTGCTTTGTGGCCTTTAGGGCTGCTTCAGAAATCAATTCCCGAGAAGGATAAAAGGTCACTGCCATGGGGCTCAGGAACACATGCCTCAAATTGCCAGCTACAGAGCTCAATTCCCCCAGGGACTTGGCAATTTTGGCTCTAAATGTGGATTCACAAGGGAGAGCCATCCTGACCAAGCACATATGCTCTTTTGAGGTAGTGGCCATTTTCATGCTGACATTTTTGAGGACCTATCATGGGTCAGGACTGAGCTGAGGCTTTCCACGCATTGCCTCACTGAATCTCCACAATAACTCCTGGATGAGTCCGTTTTCACACTGCTGTAAAGAACTGCCCCAAACCGGGTAATTTATGAAGGAAAGAGGTTTAATTGACTCACAGTTTTGCACAGCTGGAGAGGCTTCAGGAAACTTACAATCATGGCGGAAGGCGAAGAGGAAGCAAAGACTTTCTTCGCATGGTGGAAGAAAAGAGACAGCGTGTATGTCAGCGCAGGAAAAACTACCATTTATAAAACTATCAGATCTCATGAGAATGTGCTCACTATCACAAGAACAGCATGGGGAAACCATATCCATAACCCAATCACTTCCCACCAGGTCTCTCTCTAAACATCTGGGGATTACAATTCAAGAGGAGATGTGGGTGTTGACACAAACCCTAACTATATCAGCCTGAGTAGATGCTATCATTATCGTTATCCCCCTTCACAGAAGGGCATAGAGGGACTTAGAGCATGTGCCTGGCCAAGGTACTCATCTACCCAGTGAAGTCAGACCTTTTAACCTTTTTCTGGTATGTTTGTATTCATTCACTGGGGCTGCCTTAACAAAGTACCACAGATCGGGTGGCTTATTCAACAGAAATTTATTTTCTCACACTTTTAGAGGCTAGAAGTCCAAGATCAAGGTGGTGTCTTCTGAGATTTCTCTGTCTGGCTTGTTTTTTTTTCCTTTGTCTTCATATGATCTTCCCTCTGTACATGTCTGCTTCCTAATCTCTTCTTATAAGGACACCAGTCCTATTGGATTAGGGCCCACTTTAATGACCTCATTTAACCTTAGTTGCTTCCATAAAGGTCCTACATCCAAATGCAGTCACATTCTATAGTATTGAGGGTTATCACTTTAACATATGATTTGGGGAAGCACAACTCAGTCCATCACATTCTCTATTATTGTAATTGTTCAGATCCGTTTATCTCTTATAAACCAACGATCAAAACCTGTACATCCAACTCTCTGCTCATCCCATAAGAAATACCTGGTTGTGGCTGGAGAAAGAGCTACAATATACTGACCGGTCTCACTTGGCATGTTCTTGACATTCAGGATAGGCGGAGTGACCCAGCAATCATATGGACACCATCCATTCCAGTGACATTCAAACTTCAACGTGCATCAGATTCCCTGCAAGGCTTGCTAAGACACAGACTGCTGTGCCTACCTCAGAGTTCCTAATTCATCAAGCTGGAAGTAAGGCCTGAGATTTTTGCATTACTAACAAGTCTTCAGGTGATACCAATGCTGCTGATCTGGAGACTGCCCTTTGAGAGCCACTATTCTATCTCTTTCCCAATCAACTGTCCTTTCTCACCTCCCTTTTAAATCTCCAGCACCTGCTCCCTCATGTTCATTCTCAATGCACAATCTTTTTTCCTCCTTCACTGACAGACGAGAAACAATTAAAAGAGAATTTCCCCAGTCTCTGCACCTGCTCACCCTCCCACAAGCACGTGTACTCACTGCGCTTTTCTTGCTGTTTTGAAAGGTGAATTGTCTGTGGTCTTTCTAGAGCCAATATCTTCACATGTGCACCAGACTCCAAGCCCTGCTGCCCACTCAAGGGCATCCCTGCATGTCTGTCTTCTTCCATCTCTCTTACCTTGTCAACTCTTTCCACTTTTTGAATCATCCTCCTCAGCACAAAAGATTGTTACTCATTTATCTTAAAAAGCAAAAAACTAAACCAACAAAAACAAGAAAAAACAGAAATAAAACCTTTTACTGGACCCTCTCTCCCTACCAGCTATGACTCCATTTCTCTTTGCCTTTGCAGAAAAACATTTAGAAAGGGGGTCTGTATTAATTCTATCCAGTTCCTCTCCTATCATTCTCTCACAGACCCACTGAAATCAGGTCTTAACTCTCAACAAAATTGCTCTTACTGAGGTCTCAGATAAACTTCAGGTTGCTAAATCTCATGGCCCACATTTGGTCCTCTCACATTTTACCCCCCTTGACAGAGATGACACCACTCCTTGATACTTTTTTTTTTTTTGGCTTGTAAGACTTCCTAATTCACTGGTTGCTAGTCTCAGAACTTTGTGAATGACTTATCTTTGCTCATACCTCTTAGTCCTGGACTGATGCCCCAGATTGTAGTTTCTTTTTTTTATCCACTCTCCTTCCTTTGGGGATCTCATCCAGTCTCCCTCTGTATGCCCTTTGTTGCCAAATTTATATCTCCAACCCTGGATGCTCCTTTGCCTCAGACTCCAAAACTATATTCAAAGTCTCCCATTTAGATCATTCAAACTTTTCAAGAGTGACTCCTGATCTTCTCCCAAATATCTGAGCTGCTCAAAGCTTTCCATCTCAGTAGATGAAAAATTCACCCCTCTAGTGCTTAGGTCAAAAATCTTTGAGTCACCCTTGATTCCTGCCTTTATTACTCCCACTGCACATCCGATTCACCAGGAAGTCTTCCTGTGTTTACCCTAAACACAATTCAGAGACCAATTACTCCTCAGCACTTCTATGGCTATCACTTTCGTCAGACTTGCTAGATTTTAGCAATCATCTCATAACTGTTTTCCTATTCCCACCCTTGCCTCCTTCCATTCTATTGCCCACAAAGAAGTATAAGTGATCCTTTTGAAACATAAGTCAGATCATGGCATTTCTTTCCCAAAAAATCTTGTAAAGGCTCCTCACCTACCTCAGAGTGAAAGTCCAAGTTCTTATATGGCCTGTAAAGACCTCTGTGTACTCTCCTCCTCCCTCCATTAGCTCTCTGATCTTCCCTCCTTCTTTTCTTCCTCATCCTACTCTGCTCCAGCCACGCAATCTTTCTGGCTATTTCTTGAACATAGTAAACATGATCCCTCCTCTGAGCTTTGAGTCGTTTCCTTTGCCTGGGAAATTCCACCTGGAGACTTCTGGGCTTGCTCACCTATATAGGAAACTCTGTACGTGAGACCTGCTCTGACCACTCAATTTAAAATGGCAGCAAAATCCTTCCTGGCACCCCACCTTTAAAATGGCAACAAAAGCCTTCCTGGCACCTTTCCTTTTTAGCTTTGGACCTGTTACATAATCTATGTATCTTTTGTGTTATCATCTGCCTTCCCTGCTAGTATGTAAACTCCACAAAGGTTGAGATTTTTGTTTGGTTCACTGATGTATCCCAAGGACATAGTTCAGTATCTAACTTGCAGTGGAAACTCACCAAGTATTTATCAAATTATTTAATAAATGAATGTGATGATCAGATTAAAATGATACTTTATAGTCACTAGAGAAATCAGTCTCTGACATCCCCAGGAACAAAATCAACGTTCTTTGGAATAGTCATTGATAAAGGGTTCATAACTTTTTGTGCCATGGACTTCTTTGGCAGTCTGTCGAAGCCTATGAACCCCTTCACAGATTAGTATTTTTAAATGTATAAAATAAAATCAATAAACTACAAATGCAGTAAATTATTTTATCAGAACATTTTTAAAATTATAAAACAAATTTGTAGCTAATAGTAATACACATACCTTATTAT
This sequence comes from Pongo pygmaeus, assembly GCF_028885625.2. Taxonomy (NCBI): domain Eukaryota; kingdom Metazoa; phylum Chordata; class Mammalia; order Primates; family Hominidae; genus Pongo; species Pongo pygmaeus. The sequence goes on along the minus strand of NC_072373.2, from coordinate 146,672,294 downwards.
CCATTAATTGACAACATCTGGTAGTGGTTCTAACAATGACCATAATTTTGAAGTACTGATGTCTATGGATGATATTTCAAGATGTCTGTAATAACTCTAATGTGATACGAATGTATCTGTAATTTCTATTGTGAACAAAGTCACAGGTACTGCTAATAGCACCATGGTTTCTTGCCTATATTCATAAATGAAGGAAATGTTAAATTTTAGTTGGTTAAAAAAAACAAACTGAAAATGAGGTTGTATTTTCTACAGATACTTAAATGAATGCTTTGGAAACACTTGTAAGGAGGAGAAATAAAAGCAGAAAGACTTTCCCCTTTCTTACTCCACCAAAAGGTGCTACTGAATTGTTGCAGATAAGGAAATTGTAAGATAATTGAAAAAATCATAAAAATCTGGAAGAATTCTGTACCAAGGCTGTTTTTGCTTTTGCAAGTGTCTAAATTCTTGTTCTACTTTAATAGAATCAAATCTGCAAATTATCAAAGACTGATGATGTATATGGTTCATATAAAGCAGACAGTGTGGAACTCCAAGTATCTGAACAATCAGATCAAAATACCCAGACTACATATCAAGAAAGCAGGCTGAGTGTGATGGTTCATGCCTGTTATCCCAGCACTTTGGGAGGCTGAGGCAGGAGGATTGCTTAGGAACTCAAGACCGGCCCAGGCAACACAGCAAGACCCGTCTCTACAATAAGAAAGAAAAGAAAAAAGAAAGAAAAGAAAAGAACAGAAAAAGAAAGAGCTGGGCATGGTGTCACTTGCCTGTAATCCTAGCTACTAGGGAGGCTGAGGCAGGAGGATCCCTTGAGCCCAGGAGTTTGAGGTTGTTGTGAGCTATGATTGTGCCAGTACACTCCAATCCAGGCAATAGAGCGAGACCCTATCTCTTAAAAAAAGAAAATAGAAAGCAGTGCCTCCATGTGCTTCAATGTGCCTTTATGTATTTAAGATAAAATAAAATTTTTATGATGTATATTTATAATTTCCTATCATTTTTTACTCATGGTTTTGTGGTTTTCTCTTTCTTTTCTTTCCCTTTCTTTTCCTTCCCTTTATTTTTCTTCTTTTTTTTAATTCACCAACTACCCACCTTCCCTAATTCGTAGGTTAGAAGGATTTCTCTACAATTCTTTCTCTTTTTTCCAATTTCTTCTGGATGTTTCTTCATCTCAAACTACATAGACATTGTGGAAATCAATATCTTCATTTCAAGTCTAGGTGGGTCAAATTTGATTCTCTTGTATTTTCACTCTTAAAATAGCATCTTGAACTTTCACCTGTGATCCATCTGTAAGGATCAAATGTAAGGACTTCAGGAGGGCATCTGCCCAATAATTTCCGTATACCCAGTACAGCAAACAGGGTGGTATTGTTGATGTGTACTCAGTGCATACAATAGTATAGTAGTGTTGTATATGCTTTGCAGAGAGTAGCATTATTGTTATACCAGTACATAGGACAGGACAGTTTTATTGCAACATAACCAAAACATAAGTTAAATGTTAATGTTGTTGTATACCCAGTGCGTAGAACAACATAAAATTGTTGTTATATATTCAATGCAAACCACGGAGTAGAATGCTCAATTTTTGTTGAATGACATAAATGAGTTAAATGGACACAGCATCACCTACCTGCCTCACCTACAAAGGCCTAACTTGTAATGGGATTACTATTGTTGTTTTAATAGATTAATTAATGAATACAGTTTCAAAAAGTGCTTAGCTTTATTTTTCAACACAGTAAATATGAATATAACCCATATCAGTAAAAGTTGTTTGGGGTCTTCAATGATATCTTAAGACTATAAAGAGGTCCTGACACCAAAAGGGGGAGAAGCACCACAATCTTGCATGTTCCTGGCTCCTGAGAGGTCCATATTGCAGTCTGCCATACTGTTGTATTTCCAGTACTTACATGGTGTTTTGGCAAAACCTGAGCATGTGTTGTCAAGTGGCTGATGAGGAAGTGATTCTGAGAAAGGCACCACGAGATAAAAGAAACGAATCTCAGCTGGGTGCGGTGGGCCACACCTGTAATCCCAACACTTCAGGAGGCCAAAGCGGGCAGATCATGAGGTCAGGAGATCGAGACCACCCTGGCTAACACGGTGAAACCCCGTCTCTACTAAAAATACAAAAAAAATAGCTGGGCGTGGTGACAGCCACCTGTAGTCCCAGCTACTGGGGAGGCTGAGGGAGGAGAATTGCTTGAACCCAGGAGGCAGAGGTTGCAGTGAGCCAAGATCATGCCACTGCCCTCCAGCCTGGGTGACAGAGTGAGACTCCAATTCAAAAAAAAAAAGACACGAATCTCTTTAACGTGAGAAAGGTTTAGATTTTTATCCTTGCAGAAGAAACAGCAACACAGAGAACAGACAAATCTACCAAGGTCTCAATTCCTACAAGTTCCCCCAGCTGCTGAGTGTGAAGCCCCACGAGGTTCTTTGAAACGTGTTCCATTGCCAGTCTAAACTGTTCTGGGATTTCATTATAGCAATGCCTGCTTACGACAGGCAAGGAACCAGCAATCTGATGAAGGATTTATTGAAAATGTGGGTAAATCAGAGTTTTTATTCCCATGTGAATGATTCCCCTGGCAGGCTTGAGCTTTAGAAGCTCTATAAATGCTTACTAAGTAATTAAATGATTGACTAAAGAAATAAATGAAAAAAATAACAATAATTATAAATCGAGGAAATGTAAAATATGTATTATTGTCACAATGGATGAAAATATCCCAAAAGAGATCATTTGGTTGTGAGTTAGGTTTTAAAGTATACGCAATATTAGAAATGAATAATTGAAGATAGTTTCAATAATTTAAAAAACTACTACCCAATGGTAAAAGACATAAAAGATTATGTAATTTACAAGGCAGATGTCCTATATCTCTTGAATTATTTTAGACTGGGACACAAAAAGCCCAGGCAGTCAAGATGATATTAAATGATTCAAAAATAGCATTATTTCAATTAAACAAATAAACGCCCACAAGACCTATACAACAAGCTGAAAAAGTTAGGTGCTTATCACATCAGGATTCTATACTACCTTCCTTTAGGAAAAAATATTATTGAAATACTAAATTGTATTGAAACATTGTTTTTAAAAGAATTAGGCAATGCATGGAACATACTTTTGAGTCTTTTTCTCTGAGTTTCAAAACACAATTCAGTTATTGTTTCCTTTCCAATAAGTCAAACAAATATTGTTATTTACAAACTAGGCAAACAGCATCAAGAGAAGAAAATGTATTTCTTTTTACTTTTTTCGCCGCTGAAGATCTACTAACACTAGCAGAGAAGACCGTTAATACATAGTAAGGCCACATTCAATGCCCCATGATTTTTATTATTCTACATCAGCTTAAACAGGGGAATTCTAATTCTTTTGATTACGCACTTCCTCTTTTTCCCTTTTCTTTTTTTTTTAATTAATGTTAAAACTTTCAGAGCTACAATATTGCAATCTATTCTTTCAAAGCACTATTTGCCTATGAAAAGAAATTCCACCAAGTTCAGACATTACCTTAGCAAAACAGTAGAATATTTCTCTACTAATAAAAAAATCAACTCCTGCAGTTTTAACCAACACCTATGTTTATATCACATTTACAACATTTCCACTACTCAGTTAAGGTGCATAAGAGCAGAAACTGTGACTTCTCAGCACTAGGACCTAGCCAGATAGTCATTGCCTGGTTCAAAATAAGTTCAACAACTGTTAAATGGCAAGTTTAGATGGTGCCATCTGAATCCTCCATAAGCACTGCAAATTCAGCATTTTATTCTCCCATTCTTACTTATCTGTGTTGATTGCTTCACCACCTACCCATCTGTTAAGCTCAAAAATGTTGGCTTCATCAATGGCTGTACACTCTCCCCCCTTTGAAATTCTTACCCTATTATTTGCCTAGTCCTACAGATTCTCTGCAAATTCTCTATTACTACACAAATTTAGCTTTCATTATTACTCATCAAAATATTACTTTTGTCTCTTTCATTGTCACCAATAGAATGCCTTCTCTACCTTCACCAACCTATTTCATTATAAAGCTAGTTGTGCCTGCTTTCTAAAAAGTGGATATGCTTTTGCTTTCCTCCCAGTTTCTCCTCTGTTTAGATTTTTAATGGCTCCTGATTTTCTGTATTATCTAAATGCTCAGCATGTCCTACTGGACTTCACCACTACCTTTATATAACAGCTCCCCGACCAGCGCTTGCCTAGACTCTCCTTATGCCTTATATGACCAACAAATGTCTCTGTCTTAAGTTGGTTTCCCCAGAAGCAGATTCTGAGACAAAGATTTGAGTACCAGTGCTATATTCTTGGGGAAATGATCCCGGGAAACAACAAATGTCTGGAGAGAGATAAAGAGAAAGAAAGAGAACCAATAATTTGTGCCTTGTCAAGCAGGTGTTAGAGGTAGGGCAACTGAGTTCAATCTCATTGGGGAGTCCTAAAAGATAGTGAGGAACACTCTTCCCTATTATCCAACCCCAACCCCTCCTGCCTCCAAGGGCAAGGAAGGTAGAGTGTATTCTCCAATCCATTCGTCACTGGCCAAGAACTGCTACTGCATACATTCATCACTTACCATTTCCAGCCTGCCCGATAAACAGAAAGTCTCAGGTAGAGAGTTACAGGTGATTCTAGCAGAATGCCAGAATGACATGGGTAGGCATTGATGCAGGACTGATTTTATGCATATACCACACAGCCTCACGTATACACTACTGTTGTGCATAAACTGTTACTTGTGTAGGAACTCTCATTGTTGTTCCAGTGAAATTCTACTCAATCTTTAATCCCAACGTCAAAAGTCACTCTGATTCCATTTCTGAGGAAGAATTAATGATTCCTCCCCTGTACTTCCATAATACTTCCTTGGAGATTAAGATTTCAACTTGTACTCATGGTTCCACCTTTGTATCACTATGCAGTGCAGTAATCTCCATTTAACAAATCAGGAAACAGTCAGATAGATCATGCCAGAAATTACATGATTCCTAAAAGTTGGAGTGTGGAACTCCAACCTAGCCCTCTTAAAAATCTACTTTGCCCAATAAATCAGATATCCTCAACCTGAACTGACTCTGTATCTGCTATATTAAATAATTAAAGACCAACTGGCCTAAATAAATGCCCTGCTATTCAGAGAATCAGCACTGCAATGTGGAACAGATCTACCTGTCTTATAAGCAAGAAGTCCAGTTTCTCCTTCTTCATGCTCTTTACTCCTCTGGACTGTTCATAATCATGAGGGTTTCACAAACCAAAACAAGAACCTTACAAACTTCCACACTCAAGCCTGCAAAGACCCAGTATCTCAAGTAAGCACTTCCGTTGGGTCTTGTTGCAGCATGGTGGACAATGGAATGTGGCCTCACAGTCTATTAGTCAATATTGGTCTCCTGCTATGGTCATCTCACTGCTCTAGATGCTTTCCAGCTGCTCTTCAAGGAAGCACACTGAAGCAGTAAGTGCTCAGTCCTTTCAGTCTCCTACACAGTCAACTCAGGGTGTTCTCAGTTCCAGGGCAGCAGGACAGGATGGTTCAGGCACCTGTCACTTCATATGAGTAGTGCTCTTTTTCCTTCCCTTCTTTTGCTTCTTATCACCATCTCTTGAGCCATCATGTCAATATCACACTGGTTGTTCTTTTTAACTGTATTTACAGGTATGAATCTCAGCCCACAAATTCAAGTGAACAAGAAATCTACAGTCTTTACATTATAAAACTTTATTTTTTATTGTAAGAGCCGCCTTTCTCGCATGAGTAGTGGGAAACTTAAACTCAGTCCCATCCATGATTTTCTGTCCCTTAGTGGGTTCTCAGAGAGTGCCTTGGGATTAAGGAGTGGGATCTCTCTGATCCTTAAGCATCTGTCCACACACAGACAGCTACTGAGACACCCTCTGTCTTTCTCCACATGGCCCCTCTGGCATGCCGGCTCACTCCTGCCAGGCACACTTGGGACATAAAACCTTTCTCTGAGTTTGTCCATGGAAACCACCTTCTCAAATACCCCATACAGTCATTTCCTCTCAGGGGTTTTCCACCACTCAACCTTACTTCTGTTGACCGAGGCCTTGGTCTCTAACACACAGGGACTTCTACAAACTATCTTGCTTTCTCCTTGCAAGTGGAGACACATCTCTCTAGTCTTACGGGCTTTAGTCCAGCTCTCCCTACTGCTTCTGGCCAAGATACTCTGTACAGCCTGCCAATTCTCTCTTCTCTGTGGGGCTTTTAAAGGACAGATAAACTAACTAATAAAAAGCTAGAAATACTGGAATGCCATGTCTTCTTTCTGCTTTTTAACACCCCTTCCCTGAGCTGAATGAGAGGAAGAGAATCAGAGATTCAGGGAGAAAACAATTCTAGATTAATATTACAAATGATCTCTCCAGATAAACCTAGAAACACAAAGAAATAATTATAGCCATTTCATCCCATTGGGGTTATTAGCTCTGTCCTTCTTACTCTACTTAAGCTAATATCCTAAATCCTTGTGCACTAATATCCTCTTTATATCCCACTTCCTCTCCAAAATATATCCTCTTTCCCTGCTCCTATTCTTGTAGGAGTAATTCCAGAAGGCCCTGACCATCGCTCCCCTTTTAGGGAGGAATTGCTCCCTAAAAGTTCAAGGTGGTTTTCTGGCTACAAATGTATTCTCTAATGGGATAGTCCACATGAAACAACAGAAAAAAAATTAAATGTGTCAATTGATATAACTTGATAAACCTTAATATCAACATATTTGCTACCAAAGGATGTGGAAAAAGGAGCGGGCGGAGATTAACCAGTGATTAGGAAACAAAATTCTGAGTCAGAACCTGGTCTTCTGTTTCAAACTATATCCCTTCATCATAAAATACATGTATGTTTCTAGATAAAGCAACCCTTTACTCTTTTCCAAAAGGGGAAAAATATCTCTGTGAGTGTCTGTTCCTAAAGTCTAACAAGTGTCATCTTAGAAAAAAAAAATTAGAAAATTGCTGAACAATCCTGCTAGCTGCTATTCAGTTATGAAGATCATAGTCATTCTGTTTGTGAGATACTCTAAAGATGTTATTCAGAGGCTGCTTAGGAGAAAAAAAAAGAAAAATGCAAACTGTTAGTTCTCAGTTAAATAACTGAGTTTATTGCAATTTAAGCTAATAGTTATTCAGTATTTAGTCAACTATTTGCTGCAAACAAATAAATATTCTTCCACTTGTTAGTCCCTAGGGGCTTTCTTAATCCTATCTGAATTTACTTTTTGTGAATTTCTGAGTAATCAGAAGTTATAGGTTGGATACATCTTGTGCTAGGGACACCCACGGTGTAACTGCTTCATTTTTTCTTTTCATTTCAAAGGAAATGGTCCATCCAAAGTGAAAATTGTTGTGTTTTTCTTTTTTTGGTGGTAGAGTATATTTTCCTCTTTGTTGGTGTTGTTATTGTTGCTGTTGTTTTAATCAGATAGTTATTTCAAACAGAAGCAATCAAGTTCCTTTTTTCATTGCCATCTCCCTCTACCCCTCCTACTCAATCCATGCTGTTAAGAAAATATCCTTGTTAGTAATGTGATTCATCTATTTTGTGTGTATGCAGCTGAAGCAGCTTGGAAGACCATCATGAAGAAATCTTTTCAGATGGTCTATATAGAGCTAAACTATCATTAGCAGTATGACAATATCTCAAGGTTACAGGTATTTGCTGAGGTCTAACATGTCTTTTGAAGAAAAGAGGAAAAATTGATACTCATCAGGGATGAAGAAAGAGAATACTTAGTTCCAAGCTCCACAATCTGAAAGTGTGCTATGCATCTCCATCTGGCCTTATAATTGCAGCTATAGTCAACCTCTCCTCTTCTCATCTATGCATTAGCTGGAGACAAGTCTTTTCTCTGCACATAAACAGAAAATGCACTCCCTCCTGCTCAAATAGCACGTAAAATTTCCACTGTGATAGACACGATCCTGCGTTTTCAGATGGATGGCTACCATGTTCACATGCTACCACTCAATAACATGCTTTGGCTTACAGATTGAATTCTCTCACTCCATCGGGAGTAAAACTATGAGGGAATGGGATACAGGACAATAAAGTATGACTACAGCAAAGACGAACAAGATCAAAAAAAGGTGGGGGGCACTATCTAGAGAAGTCAGATCAAAAACTAGAGTGAACGAAGTAGTATGAAGGTAGAAAATTGTCATGGACTTCTTCAAATCTGCACTGAAAATATTCACTCAAATGCTATTCGTAGTGTCTCCTTTCTATACAAAGGATAGATTGTAAACAGCGGTTGTTCCTCATGGTAACTAAAACAATTTACTGAAAACCAGCTGTCCAATTAAATATTGCATTAAATGAGTCACAGCCAAATAAATTACAAGGAAAGAGGGTGCTATGTTATGTTTTCTTCAATATGGTAGAAAATTTCCTGCTTTAAATCAAAGTCAATGCAGTTGAAAGAACTATTATTATATCTTATTTATAGATATTTCTTCTTTCTCTTGCTTTGTCCAAGTGGAAAATTAGCTCTAAATGGAGGAAAACAGAGAGGAGATATTATGTTATCTTCCTCAGTACTTCTACTTTAGTTGAGAACAATCAGAGAAGAAATGATTGTTGAAATATAGTCAAATATTTCATGGGTAGTTTAAATTTGTCAAAAGTTGTAACTTATGATTTTCTGTTCAAATTTTCTCCAGCCCACATATCCAGAACTCATTATGAGAGTATTAACTAACCAGACTTAAAGTTCCTAAATGCACTTAAATTTGAGAAGATAAGCAATTTGTCACAAAGGACACTACCAGGTAACTGGGGACACAACTTAGGTACACAAAACCCAACCAAAACTAATTAATTTAAAAATATAAGATCCCTAGAAAAAAAAATAGTAGGTTTTGAAATGTAGGACTCTTTAAGTCAAACCTCTCACAATGGTAAACCTCTGAAGAAAGAATTTAGTCAAGTGATGTTTAGCTGTCATAACTGGTGTATAGTATGTGGGTGGGGGTAGGGGTATGTGTGTATAAGAGAAAGCATGAAAAAGTGGTATTTGAGTGCCTGTGATATGTCAGGGACTGAGGCTCCAGAACATAATGTTAAATAAGCCAGTAAGAAAGCACAGTCCAGTGGCAGAGAAGACTTCAACCCACTGTCAAGAGATCTGATGACCTTAGGCCTTGCAACCTTATTGACTTAAATAGCCACCCTCTCCTGTCCTTCCAAACACCTAAGCTGCTTGAAAATCCTAACCTAATGTTCTTACACATGGTTACTCTCCAACCCCACCCCTCCTTCACCTTAATTAATTCATTATTTCCTCTCATTAATTCTCTTTGCCTGACAAATTCTCCACTTGCCTTTTGGGACATAGCTTTAAAACGACAGTCTTTGGGAGGTCTTCCCTTGCCTTTCTAGGCAGGTGGGCCCTTCCTTCTCTGTGGTCTGGTTCAGTAGATATGAACGTTCCTCTGTTTGATGGTCTTTTTCCCACCTGGACCAGAAACTTCTAAAAGACAGAGATTATGATCTATTTATCTTAGCATCCCCAGCACATAGCACAGCTTCTGGAACAAAATAGATAGTATCAGGAGTTTAGAGAATAAATCAATGACGGTAAGAACAAACTCCAAGCAAAATAAGTAATAACATCTCTCCAAATGCTGAGAGATTTTATAGAAAAAAAATATAAAATCATGTGAAAATTCCTTGAATATGTAAAACCCCAGGCAAACCTTTAACAGGCAAGTGTTTACTGTGTGCCAACATATGCTAAGCACACAATGTGTGGTATTGGACAAAGCCAAGGTTATGTGGCTTGTGCTTCCTGTAACTTTGTTAAAAGTCTTTCCATAAAATAAAATAATCCTGTCTCCTTCATTTTAAATATGTTTCCCAGGAGCCTTCAGGTTCCCTGGAATTTCTATTAATAATTCCATTTATCCCAGTAATACAATATGTGTCAAACATCACAGCATCTATGAGAGATTAATAACCTAAGTTTTTCTTGACATGAGAAAAGATTGATGGGAAAAAAATCTCTGGAAAGAGATTTTGATGCCAAATTAAGACTTCAAGGTGAATTGATAAGAGCATTTTAAGAACTGGCGTGTCGTCCTATAAAGTTTCTTTTAGGTACCACATCCAGTTCACCAGGTGCCCTGGATTCAACTTTGTGTCTCCGGGGCCTCAGCACTTGAATTCTAATTGGGCTCCTGTACTCTTTCCTCATGTGGACAAAGCCTGTCTTGCTTCCAACTCTCTAGGCTTTTAAATATGCTCCTCTTTCCTACGTTTGCTTATTCTTCTGTTAGTTGGGTTGTGAGATATACTTTTTTCTAACATACCTTCTAATTCCATTCCAGTTACTTTTCTCAGGCTACTTTGAGTACATCTCCAGGGTAGGACCCTCTGTCCTCAGGATTTCTTTCACTCAATCAGGACCAGACAACCTGTGTAATGTAATATGTGGCATCATCCTAGTGTCCACAGCTTTGAATCCAGTGCCTGGCATGTCGTGGGCACACAATAAATATATAATAAATACATTAATTATGTATTTATAGCTTACATTGTTACCGGAGACAGTAGGACATTAATGAAATGGGGTTTTATTTCCAAGATAAGGAACATAAAAAAAAAAGAAAGCCAGAAATGAAGTACTAGAGCAAGTCAATAAGGTAGTGAGGAGCAAGAAAATGAAAAGAAAAAAAAAAAACAGTAAAGATGAGGTAGCGGTAGATTTGGGGGAAAGATAAAGAAGCTTAAGTTTCAGTGCCCCTCATTTGCACAGGCCCCTTCCAAGGCCCTGTGCCTAATTTTATGTTTAGGACTTAATATTTTATTTATTAAAGAGAATGCTACAAATTATATATTCTTAAAGCCTCACAAAAATGGGATCTTCCCCGGATAAAAGACAAAAATAGAAATAATTATGCATGTTGTCACTCAGCAAACATTTATCTAATATTAGATCCTTTTCAGGTCACTGGAGACCCAAGGTCAAATAAGAAAGTCTACCAAGCATATTATTTATTAACAATTTTATTCATATGTCATACTGGCATATTACTTTAAAATGTGCAAAGTACCCATACCTCATCAGTTGATCCTCACTACAAATCAATGTCTGGATCTTTACCAAAATACAACTGAGAAGGTATTAGTCTCATTGTACAGATGAGGAACCTGAAGCATAGAAAGAAATCATTTATATAGAATAATCCACCCCCTATCCCCCTTAACATGCCCAGGCCCTAAGCCCCAGAACCCATGAATGTTATCTTACATGGAAAAGGGGATTTTGCATATTTGATCAAGGTTATGGACCTTGAGATTGGGAGATTATTCTGGATTTTCTAGGTGGGTCAATTCCAGTCACGAGTTCCTAAAAGTGAAGAACATTTTCCAGCTAAGGAGGGTTAGAGAGATGAAATGGAAAGAAAAAGAGGATCTACATAACAAATGTACTTCCTTAATCCATTGATAGAATTCTGAAAAAGAAAGGGAAATCCCTCAAATAAAATTAATGAATGAAGGTTCTGTAAAAACAAACAAACAAACTCTAGAACAGTGAGCTGAAACCAAACGCTGGTTAGTAATGTTAAACCCAGAGTTACCCTCGGCACAAATACAAGCCACCACAAAATCCAGAACAAACCTGAAACTCATCCACTGAGCCAGGATAGTTGAAGGAAAATAAAGTGGACCCATATCTGTACTGCCCTACTAATATAGCCAAATACATTTCTAAAAAATACTCCTAAACATTTGTTTGAAGTTTCAATGAAACTTCAAACAAAAACGAAGAGAACATCTTAAAAGCTGCCAGAGAAAAAAAGACAGATCTTTTTTTCAGAAAAGAAACATAATTAGTGGAAAACTGATGTCTCAAAAGCCATAATGGGAAACAAAAGTCAGTTTAATGACATCTTCATGGTGCTGAAACATAACTCTCAACTTAGAACTGTGTACAACAAAGTTATCCCTCAAGAGCAAAAAGAAAAATAAAGACATTTTTGACAAACAAAAATTGAGAGTTTATAAAAAAAATAGAATTTCATTAAAATAAACCCAAAAAACTTCACAGTCCTTCAAGCGGCAGGAAAATGACTCCAGAAAGAAGATACAAAATTGAAAGAGGATATAAGCAAAACTCTGGTAAACATGTAACAAATCTTTAAAAAATTATGCTTATACTCAATTAAAATATGAATAATGTCCACTTTATGTGATTGGAAAAAAAAGAGATCTACAATATTGAGAATTTTTCATCATATAAAGTAAGAAACTGTTGCTGAAATTACAGTGTACTAAATTCTGTATTGTCTTACTCTGTTTGGGCTATTATAACAAAAATACTATAAACTGAGTAGCTTATAAACAGAAATGTATTTCTCACTGTTCTGGAGGCTGGGAAGTCCATGATTAAGGCATAAACAGATGTGATGTCTGGTTAGGGCCTGCCTTCTCACAGATGGGGCCTTCTTGTGTCCTCCTATGGTGGAAGGGCAGAGAAGTTTCTTTGGACCTATTTTACTATGGCACTAAACCCGTTCGTGAATGCTCTACTCTCCTGACTTAATCACACCCCAAAGCCCCCACTTCTTAATACTATCACTGTGGGGGTGAAGGTTTTAACATTTAAATTTTCAGAAAACGCAAACATTCAGATCATAGCACATATTACTCAAGTTGATATCAAGTTATTAACTTACGATCTTTCAAGTTTTAGGTGTGCATGGTAAAACTTCAACGGTTAGCCATCAAATAATAGAAAGAGGGTTTATAACTTCCAAATATGTGAGAGAAAAAATAAAATGAAAACAAGCAAAAAAGATCTATAAAAACAAAAGCAAAAAATACAAAAGAAGAAAACAGGAAATGGGGGGCAAAGAATAAGTGAACTGAAATGGCAGAAATAATATAAAAGAAATACAGGGATTATCAGTTTGGATTTTTTAAAACTTTAAAAAATAATCCGCCCATAAACTATAGAGACATACCTAGCACATAAGGACACAAATAAGCAGAGTTAAAAAATACAAGTCATATACCAACCAAACGAGAGCTGGGGTAGCTATAGCAATGTTTTTAAACACACTTCTGGGGAACACATGGCTCAAACAATAAATCAAATGGATTTTTAAAAATACATAGAACTGAGAGACAGGAAAACATTACACATTAAATCTTCTGTGAAACAATAAAAGCAATATTTAGTAGAAATTTCTAGCATTGAATTATATCACCAGTGAGTGAAAATTAATTATTTAAGAGTCTAACTTTACAATTTGAGAGGGGAGGAGGAATAAAATAAAACCAAGGAAAGTAGATTTGATGGTATAATAAAGAGGAGAAATTTTAACGAACTAAAATAGAAAACAAAGATAACAGAGAATCAGCAAAGCCAAACCTGGTTATTTGAAGAAAAATAATAAACCAGACAAAACTTTGGAGACAGTTTAAAGAAAAAGACAGGTGGAGAAGACACAGATGAACAATATTATGAATGGGATAGGAACACAGCCGCCGCGTGCAGGAAATTCTGCTGGTGTTTTGCCGGCATCCACTACCAGCCACGGCCATGAGTGAGCCTCACAGTTTTACTCTCCTTTGTGTTACATGGCCCACTGTTATTTAGGTGAAGTCATGGGAATTCAATAAACTATTTAAGTTCTCTGTCGCAGGACTGAGAGAAAGAAGGAGAAGCAGATGTTTGAGAATAAATACTTTGAGAATGAAACCAGTATGGCAGGTAAGAAGTTGGATGCACACGGCCATGAAAATTCATTTCACGTAACTGCACAAGAACCTTAACTTGTGACCCTGCTCAGCCCTATTGTTTAGACAGAGGCCATGCTACTTCCTCCAGGAAGTCTCCCTTAGGGACACCTACCAGTTAACTCCCCCACCCCCAGTTCTGACTTGGCATCTTCCCTTTCTGCCATCATGAAACCCAAATTGTTCCCTCCCACAGTACTTATGACATAAGGATTATAAACTGTCTTTCTAGTTACCTGTATCCCCCAGCAGATGGCCATTTCCATTAAGACTGTATTTTCTTCATCATTGTACTCTCCACAGCTGGCACCTGGCATATACTAGGTAGTCAGTAAATATGTGTCACATGATTGAGTATGAACCCAAAAGTCAGAGATGGAAATGGCCACTACTTAATCCTGCAGCAAAAGAGTAAGTATTTCAGGGTATGGTCAAGGAAAGATATGAGTTGCAAAAATATGTCATCAAATCCTTGCAGGGATGAATCTGAATCTAAGTACCTTGCTGAGTCTGAGGTCAATGTCAACAGAAGAGGAGAAAAGCACAAAGCTAAGTGCTAGATGGGAACTTGGGAGTCCGAATCTATCATCCTCATTGCCCAGTCGCTTGGGTCAAGGGTCATTTTAGAGGAACAGACACCCTCTGACCATCTGAAAAGCACAGTTCTATGAGCCCAGCATTGACAAGAGGCTGCATGATGGGTTTGATTTAAGATTTATTTGGTAGAGGATGTCCTTTTACCAGCTGACATACACACTACGAAATAGTATTTTTTCTTTACCTTAATGGTCTGTGCACAGAGAAGTTTCGTGATGAAATAGGTTAATGGGTATAGAAATTCCTGAGGAAGCAAGCAGTAGCTTCTTTCCACCTCTTCTCATCCCACCTGTCTGAAACAGGCATTGTATACAATTAGAGTATTTCCTTACATGGAAAGCTCCCCTTTGCACAGGATATATGAATCCAAATATTTTGATCTATGCCCTGGAATGATTACATAAAACGCATAATTATAAAGGAATTTAATCTTCATGTAGCCAGGAAACATGGTACACATGCTTATGTCATTTTTTTTAAAGAGTATGTTCCAATCTTTGTAGTAAGTAAAATAAACTAATTCCTCCTCATTTTTCCAGGGCACCTTCTGCAGTCTGTAAGAAGCAGGCTTCCTAGCCAGAGACAGTGTAATTTGCGAGGTTAATTTGGTTGGGGCTGTAATGATATTTGTGCACTGAAAAATGCTATTTATATATCTGTGCAAGATGGAAGTGGACAACACAGACGACATAGGGTTAACATGAAGCTGTTCTTTGCTGATGTGTACGAATGTTACGTGAGCCCTTTCTCCTGAGAGTGGCAGCTTCCCAGTCAATGTTGAAGACTCATTGTGTTTGTTGACATGGAATTACTGGATACTGAGGTTCAACTCTTCTGGTTGTTGAAAATAATGGATTTCAATGGTAAATTCAATCTGACTTTTTCTTTTTATCCTCCTACTCTATTGATATATTGGACCAAATGAATGGGTTATACCAATGCCTTATAAACCCAGTATATATAAGTTTCAAAATAATGAAGGGCCTGGAGCCTGCTTATTCTCAGTGCAGATGTAAAATAACAGGGAATTAATTTTCCTTCTAATGTGAGACTCACTCTGCTCCCTTTGTGCAGAGAAATGCAATGCAGATGGGAAAGGTGGCTTCAGAGAAGAGGAATTATTTGACTCAGATGGGAAGGGACACCTAAGAAGTCATAAGAAGACCTACAGCCTCTTTTGACTCTGATGCAGTAATGCCTCCTGCTGCTGGCCAAAAAGTGTAGTGTAGCTCTAACAAAAACAAAGTCCAGACATTTTTTAGCTTTAAGTGTCTGGATTTAAAAAGCTGTGATTTTGCATTTCTGTTGCTGCCTTGTGCTACTATATGCTTGTACTATAAAGATAAAAATAACGTGTCACAGAATCTCTGTAAATTGAACTGCACGGTGGCAGAAAGGTGGCTACTGGGACATAGGAAGAATAAATGATCTTAGTTTATTAAAAATATGTACAGCCATGTGGAAAACTTACCTTTCTTTTCACCCCAGTGGGATTTTTCATCTAAGGTTCACTTGCTACACGAGAGAGGCACTTTAAACTTCATCTTTTATAAAACTCAGCTACTTCCCTCACATATTCCATTTTGAACATTTTTTTTTTTTTTGAAACAATAGATGGTGTTGACTTGTAATAAGACAACAGCTTTTGGCTCTGAACTAGACATTTTTTCCCCAATTTAAGCATCTTCTTGTTACCAGTGGCCTCCATTTCAAACATGCTCATTACCTTGAATGTACTGTGGCATGGAGTATATCACAATACCGAGATTACCTCTCTTTGCTGTTAAAAAAAAATGCCTTCAGAAACCAGAATGAATCAACAATTTCATATTTTAGCATCTCAGACAGCACAAGGTGGTCCTTTCCCAGTGCCAAAATAAAAGCCTTGTAAAGCATTTAAGTTTATTCTTCCCAAGACATAAAACATAACCCACCTTAGCATTAATTTGAGTTGTGCATGCACAGTGAATGAAAGGCAGACCTCCCCTAAGTGAATAAATCTCTCTGAAAAGGAAGGGGTGGATATTGGCTTGCCTAAATACATACACTGTACATAAAAATATAAAACATGCATGCATGCAGTTTTAAGCAGGTGTAAGTATAATTGAGTGGTGGCCAAGATTCTGAATAAGAGGTGTATGATGTGTAAAGAACATATGATAACGTGTGAAAAATGTAAGCCTATATATGGAAGACCTGACCTATGCGTTTATGATGTGCTCAAAAGGTCATTTATTTCTATTTCAATAGCTTTTTTTATTGATATGTCCCTTGTGACAAGGGTTTGCAAAAGGGAAGCTAAGTAATGAGTAAGTTCTATATTGAGTGAAACCTACTAAATTTCATCATATGTGGATATATTGAGAGCCACTAATAAACTTTTAAATTTAGCATTAGTGTTGCAAAGCTATTAACAGTATGTAACATCTTACCAATAAATTTATTCATCTTTCAGGATTTGGACCCAGTTTAGGTATAGTTTTATTTCCTATAGATTAAGTTACAAGTTATTTCATACTGCAGCCCAAATATCCACCCAACCCATTCATTTCCTATGAGCATGATGAGTCCTCGTATCTATTGTGTCCATCCTCCCTAACAAGAATCTTAATTCATGCTTCTGAAAATCCATCAAGACAAGTTGTCCGCCATGTTGCATAATCAATCTGTGGTTGGAAGCCTGCTTATCACTATAATCTACATAGAGGATGCATGAAAGAGTTAAAGTGCTAAATCAGTGAGCTAAACCCTGCCCCAAGGACAGAGGAGACATGAACGGTGAACCTAAAATAAGACCTAAAGAAAAGTGATTTAGAGGAATTGAGGAGGGCCCTTTAAACCAAAATCCATCCAAGAAAATTCTACTTTTGTTCTTATAATCAGAAAGAAATATTAATTCCACCTACTACAAGAAGGCATCCAGAAACATTTACAAAATCCACAGGGGAGTTGGGATCCCTGAACATAAAATTTTATAGTAACAAAACAGGAAAGAACAAAATAATAATACAAACTGAGTTGCTAAAGTGAAACTGCTAAGAAATTACAGGTAGTGAAAAGGGAAGCTCTAGGCTAGAACCTTCAAAAATATCAATGTGGCATCAAACTAGGCAGAGAAGTATTCCACAAAGCAGAATGAGAAGGAAAATCCAAAGGAAACCCAGAAAAACATGTAGTCATGGATTCAAGGCAAGAAAATGTTTCAAGAGGAGAGGAGTCAAGGATCAAATGACACCCAAAAGTCATGGGAGGCAAGGATGGAGAAGAGTTCACTGGACTTAGTAATAAGGGGGGCAAAGGAGGAAGATCTTGGAAAAAAACAGCAACAGAAAGGGAGGCGAAGAAGAAGGGAAAACTGAGTAAAAATGTTCAGCTCTGAAGGAGAGTAAAGAGATACAGAGGAGAGATGGAGGAGAGTTCCATTATTTATGTGTTCATTTGTCATTATAAGGATGGAAGACCTCTAAGCAAGTTTTAGTGTTGATGTTTTAGAATTGGTAGAGATTAGAGAATGTTTATGTTAGAAAAGAACAGAAAAAGGAAAAGGTGAGTTAGGGGTGTTCAAAGTCATTAGTTTGGGGAACTGAAACAGTTCCCTTTCATGATTTCTGTTTTCTGTGTAGTGTAAAAGGCAAAGTCATTTCTCAAGAGTGGAGAAAGATGACAAGGTCAGAAGTCTGGGCAGACTAGAGAAGTCCTGAAATCACTGCTGAGGAGAGGGTGAGGGAGATGATTAGGGGAGGCTTAAAGGAACAGCTTAGCTGGGATGAACATCCACCAAGCCTGGGCTAAATGAGATCATGTTTTCAAGTCTTGTAGCCTCATATTGGGCGTAGAATGTGTGCCCAGTAAAGATGGGTCTCTGCCGTCACTTTTATCATTTGAAATCTTTGGACAAAAGTTGTTACATCTATAACATTAGACAAATTTTCAGACACAATAGCTCAGCAACAATTTTTTTTTTTTTTTTTTTTGGTGAATGAAACTTTTTTTTATTATTATTATTATACTTTAGGTATATCTCCCAATGCTATCCCTCCCCCCCCCCACCCCACAACAGTCCCCAGAGTGTGATGTTCCCCTTCCTGTGTCCATGTGTTCTCATTGTTCACTTCCCACCTATGAGTGAGAATATGCGGTGCTTGGTTTTTTGTTCTTGCGATAGTTTACTGAGAATGATGATTTCCAATTTCATCCATGTCACTACAAAGGACATGAACTCATCATTTTTTATGGCTGCATAGTATTCCATGGTGTATATGTGCCACATTTTCTTAATCCAGTCTATCATTGTTGGACATTTGGGTTGGTCAGCAACAATTTTTTAAAATCTCTGTTGAATTACTCCCAATGTGAGCTTGGAGTATGCCAGATTGAAGGAGAAAATGGTTTGTACAAAATTATTTTAAGAAGATAAATAGGAGAAAGGGTCTCCCATATTTACAGAAAACAATCACAATCATTTCCCAGCACTCTTATGAGATGTTAACAAATAGTCTGTTTCTGTTTCGAGCTTTTGTGCCCTCAGCAGCCCTGCTTCAATTTGTGTGTTCTCAGCCATCTGCCTCCTGTCTTTCTCCCATTACTACAGAAAAGGGCTAGAAAATTTCTATTTTGAAAAAGAAACATTTCTTTTATCTCATGTTTATATGTCATATTTATATAGCATATTTAATTCTCATATTTGTAGAATCATATTTATCAGTGCAAACTTAGCACTATTTGATTATCCCTGAAAACAATAATTAAGTTTAGTCAATAATCTTTTTAAGGGCCAGTGTGTTAACTGTCAAGACTGCCTAACAGAATTTGAAAGAAGGTACCCTAAGTGGCCTTTAGCAGTAATTACCTTGTCTTAGGCTGTGTCCTGAGAGCATAGGCACAAGGTGTTTTCCCATTACTCATTACTTACATTCCCCTATCACATAACCGTATCTCAGTCCCCTTTCACCTTCTCTTGTTTATCTTTCTCTTTGACCCTTTTCATCAGTGCCAAAGGCTGAGTTGTATTAGTGGAGAAGTTTGTAACAGTCACAAAATAGCTCTCCAAAGGTTAAATAAAGTAACATGGCATAAGAACAGAAGAGGAAGAGTTATGTCATTGATCTTTCTGTTTTTCCATTTGTTAGGTACCATGTCATATTTTAAGGCTGGATAGAGTGTTTGAAGAGGACTTTGATTTTTACTTAGAGTGAGATGAGATACCACTGAGTAGAGAAGCAACACTATTGCTGGCAGAGAATAGTGCCAGAGACAAGACTGTAAGCAAGAAGAACAGCAGCACTGCAATAATCCAGAGAGGGGATGCTGGCTTCCCCCAGGGTGATGGTAGTAGAAATGGCAAGAAATGGTCTAATTCTGATATATTTTGAAAGTAAAGCCAAAAAGTTTTGTTGGTGGATTTAATGGGGGGATGAGAAAAAAAAATAACATTGAAGGGTGAATGTAAACTTTTGGACCTGAGAGCTCAGCAATGGGGAGTTGCAATTCACTTAACAAAGAAAACACAGTGGGAGAAGCGCTTTTGCAAGGAAGATCAGGAGTTTGATTTGCAGCAGGTTCTGTTGAGATGGCCATTAGACAACCTAATGGAAAGTTGAGTTGGCAGCTGGATAGATATGTCACAGTTCAAGGGAGAGGTCCAGGCCCAGAATATAAATTTGAGAATCATAAGAAAATAAACAGTACTTAAAGCCATAAGACCAGATGAGTTTACACTGAAGTGAGTGCAACTAGAGAAGCGTTCTGGAGACTATACACTAGTGCATTTCAGCCTTTAAATATTGGGACGATAATGAGGAATTAACAAAGCAGACTGAGAAGGAAATATTAGAAAAATAGGAGAAAATAAGAAGCTTGTGAGGAATTTAGGTAACTTACTAGTTAATGTGTATCTGGGAACCAAGCTCAGCAGTCTGGCTACAGGATAGGGTAGTCAGTAGTCTATCTGAAATTAATAGAGATAGTTATACAAAGCAAGAGACAAATAGCTGTCCTTCAGATCAATGCAAGGGCTTTGCAGATTCTAAAATGCAAAGAGAATCTGAATTTTTCTCTAATAGATTAGTAATCTTAGCATCTATTTCTAGTTAATTTCCTGATGAAGAACATAAATGTGTGTGAGTATGTAATGGAGTTACTGGGTATTGGCACTGGCTTTGCCATAAGTTTTTGTGAAAAAAGTCCTAAAGGTGAGAAAGCACTATTTCTAAAAGAATAATGGTTTCTTTGCCAGATTGAACAAAGACAGACCCATTTGAGTAGCCACTGAAGGGTCTTTGGCTTTTTTTGTTTTTGTTTTGATTTTATTTTTGTGCATTAAACATAGATCTTAAAAGCTGGATTTCTTTCCAAAATATCATATGGAGCACTTGCTTTGTATCATTTTGTCTGGGAGAGAGGAGAGGAAACTTCCAACTTCTTGTTTTTCATTATTGCTTCACTGACTCATCTAGTCTTCTTTAAGGAACAAAAAAAAAAAAAGAACAGAACAAGAAAACAGCTGAAGCCATACAAGAGGAAAAAAAAGGAAAAAGAAGTCTATATTAATAAAAAATAACCACATTCTGCCCAAGTGCTAAGCACTGGAATAATAAAATAAGCATAATTCCATTTCTGGTTGGTTGCTTTTTCCTCTTCTTAACTTGAACAAGTCATGAAATTATGTCATTAAGTGGGGATATCTGCCTCTTAAAAATAACTTGGAGATAATTTTACATGAGTGTGTTTACTGGACTACATCAAGAGATTTGTTGAAATTGCTTTCAAAGTGAAGACAAAATAATTTAGATTTATAAGAGTAAACAGAAATAAATTTTTTAATGCAAGGGAAAGGGGGCAGCATAATGTCTCCCAAGCCATCACCCAATTAGCTAAGCATGAAGAAACTGGGAATTCAAACTTTATGTTTTCTGAAAACAATGTTTAAATAAGCCATTTGAATATCCTCAAACCATAAAAAAGTGTATCCTTTTTTTTAAACCATGCCCCTGGGGACTTACATCTCGACTTTCTGATATGGAAATAAAAATAGGTAATCTGTATTTTTTAAAGTTTATGAAATTATTTCATCTTCGTTACTATAAACACCTGAGACATTTATTCACTGATTCAGATGACAGTCATTTTCCTAGAATGACACTGAAATTTATTTGTGGCTATTGCTCGAGTAACATGCTCAGTAACTCAGTAACACTTCATTTCTCTTGATGTGTAAAAAGTTTTCTTACCAGAAGAGATCACCCTTTCAACTATTTTCTATTTGTGATAATCCCCAATGCCCTTTCAGTAAAAGTCCTTTCTTAAAATCCTACAATTATATTATAAATTCTTTATCAGATGATTTAACAGGAGGGCTTTTACAAGCCAGCCTGCAGAATGTGCTCAATAACCGGTGGATTGCACAGTTCATGGACCCCAGAATGCTTTCATGCCTAGAAGAAGAGTGTTCACCAGAGGAGTAATGTAGGTGAAATTCTCCCTTAAAGATTATCACATGGGGTTTATCCAGTTGTGGATTAATAGTATTCAACCAACATGGGCCTGATATTGGGCAACATTTCAAAATGGAGATCTATCAGTAAATGAAATAGTCTCCCAAGGGAACTAATGAGAGTATAATTGCTTTCCTCATTTAAAACAGGGCCAGACAAAGCCTTTCTGGAAAGAGCCATGATGTTATGCCAGGGTGATGGACTGCACAACTCATAAGGCCTCTTCTATCTCTAATTTTAAGACATGAAAAATAAAGAAACACATTAAAATTAATGCATTTTAGCACATATCTATCTATCACCCCCAAATAATTCATAGCTGAAAAGAAAGGGACAAATAACAATTTTTGAAATCTATCACTAATCATAAGAAAGTACTACTCATCAGAAACACTCTTTTAAGAATAGCCACCCTCTAACTCATGGCACCTTTGAGTAATATTTGGGTGGACTGCCTGAAAGCCAGCCTCACAGCTGGCATACGTTCCAAGTCTCTATTTAATAATGTAGCTAGTGTTCGTTCAAAAGAAAATAAAAATTGTGTCAGCTTTTTACAAGCTCTCTGCCACTGTTGTCATTTCACTTTTTGTTATCATAGCAATATTTCACACAAAACAAAACTCAGATGTTGTTGGATGTAAAATATGTTCAGTGGTTCTCTAAGTGTGGTCTAGCAACCCGAGGGTCCCAAGATGCTTTCAGTATGTCCATGAGGTCAAAACTATTTTCATAAAGACACTAAAATATTATTTGCATTTTCACCCTCATTCTCTAATAATAGGCTACATGATATACTCACAACTATCAGAGAACATATCTAGGTAGATAAAGATATTTATTAAAATATATATCTGCATGAGGCTTGAATTTCTTCATTTGTTTAACCAAAACAACAAATTGCAATAAATTAAATACAGAGGCATATATGAGAATCCATTCTTTTCCTATTAAGCCAAACAGTAAAGACATTTGCAAAACTGTAAATGAATACCACTGTGCTCACTTTTTTTGAAAAAATATTTTTATTAAAATATGCTATTTAACGTGTGATAGTTTGTTATTATTTTAACAAATTAATAAAAGAGATATGTCTACATTTTAATTTTCAGTACAGTAAATGTCAATAGCTGTATCTCACAGAAAAATTTTCCATTTTTTAATAGTCGAAGAATATAATGAATTTTTAAAACCAACAAGTTTAATAACCATTGACCTAGCAATTTTACAATTTTTAGATTGATTTTATATTATCTAGGTAGTAAGTACTGTTATATGTCTGTTTCTCTTCTTTTAAGCACAATTTTTAGAATTTTGTCTTTATTTACTGGCTCCACGTTCTTACCTCCCAATCTTTCTTTAACTTAGTCAAATAGGGATTTTATTCCTCAAAATTTTCCCAAACTACTCTTAGCAGGAAATCTATGACCTCCATTCTATCCATGTAGAGATCAATTCTCACTCCTAATCTTAATCACTCTACCAGTCAGGGGTTGACCCTTCTTTCTTTATTTACTCATCCTCTAGTTCACCACAGTCTCTGGGTCTTTCTCCTGCCTCCTCCTCCTTCCAGGGCCATTTTATTTGCAGTAGTAGCTCCCTTCTCTTTCTGATTGTGGTTTACTTTCCATGGCTTCAGGGCTCAGTCTTTGGTCCACTTCTCTATTCTCTATCCCAGCTAAACCCATGACCTCAACAACTATCTACATTCAATAGCTATAAGTGTTTCTATTTCCAACCATTCTAAACTCTCAGCTCTACCACCTGCAAGACATTGTCATTTAAATATCTAAAAGGCATCTCAAATCTAAGATGCTTCCAAAAGAACTTTTTATTCTGCCCGTCACCCAAATTTGCTTCCTCCTTTTCCCCACTTCATCAAATGACACCACAGCTTTCCCTAACGCTTAAGCCAAAAACCTAGATGTTACTGAGATATCTTCTCTTTCTGTTAGGCCACACATTCGATTCATTAACAAGTTCTGTGGCCTCTACCTTAAAAATATATCCCAATCTAAAAATATCTTACCAACTCTATATTATTGTCATGCTCCAATCCACGTTTTTTCTTTCCTAGACTACTCTAGTAGCCTCCTAACTCATTTCCTTCTCCTGCTTTTGCCATCTTACCATCTCAAATCTGTACCACATCCAGAGTAATCTACTCAAAATGTAAATCAAATACCATCAACCCATCTCCCAACTAAACCTGTAAGCTTGTTCTCCTGACAAGTGACTGGCCATTCCTGCATCCCTACCCTCAACTACAAATCTTCCCTCACTGGATCTGTTCTGTCTATGTTAGTCTAGTTGGTGTTCAGCAAACATACCAATCTCACCCATCTTCAGGATTTTTATGCTTACTATCCTCTACGCCAATGCTCTGACCCTGGATCTTTGCATGGCTTGTTTTTCAAGATATTATATTAATATTAATAGTTCATGTCTCCACTTATGTGCTATATCTTTGCAGAGTTCTCTGTCTTCTCATCTTTCTTTATCTTCTTCACTATACTTATCATTATCTGAAAATGTATGTTTATTTATTTGTTTATTTACTGTTTATTCTGAGCCTTAAGAGGGCAGGCACTTTGGCTTCTTTGCTTTTTCCTTGGTCCAGGAACACAGCCAGAGCCTTAGTAGACATGTAATAAATAAGAATAATAATGATGATAGTGCTAATCCACATCTATTTCCTTCAGTAGGATAGATGCTGCTCACAATAAAACTGTTTTACTCATATTTTTATATGTAGCATTAAGTACTATACCCGGAATATAACATATATTAAATAAGTGATGAATGAAAGTAATGAGTTTAATAATTTAATGTTTAATGGTTTACAAAACACTTTTATATATCCCCAATGCAGCTGATAATCAAAATAACTCTGAACAATAGATAAAACTTCTCCCTACTTTTTATTTGTAAATACATTCCCTGTTTCACATAAATAGTTAGATGGTATTCTTCTTTTTTTTATTTATTTATTTTTTTGGAAACAAAGTTTTGCTCTTGTGCCCCAGGCTGGAGTGCAGTGGCACAATCTTGGCTCGCAGCAACCTCCACCTCCCAGGTTCAAGTGATTCTCCTGCCTCAGCCTCCCAAGTAGCTGGAATTATGGATGCGTGCCACCATGCCTAGCAAATTTTTTATTTTTAGTAGAGACGGGGTTTCACCATGTTGGCCAGGCTGGTCTCGAACTCCCGACCTCAGGTGATCCACCCACCTCGGCCTCCCAAAGTACTGGGATTACAGGCGTGAGCCACTGTGTCCAGCCAGATGGCCTTCTTCTTAAGAGATTGGAAAACTAATTTTTCTAATACTAAATTTTATGCTCTTTGCTTTAGAAATAATGTAATAAATAAGCAGTTAAACTTCATACAAGCTTAAAAAGAAACAACTGGAGCTCAAAATGTATTTTTCTATTAATTATTCTACATTCTGGAATAATAATTTTTATACCAGTTGACTATATCTCTGGATGACTAAATAGTAATAATGAAATGGAGAATAGTGCCAAAATTGAGAAACTAAAATATATTTTAAACTTTACTAAATGTATAGTCACCACTCAGAGGGTGCAAGTGGTCTAATAGAGAAATGTGTTCTTTTCTATGAGATGTGGATTGTTTAAAATCTAGTTGAGCTAGAGCCTAGTTCCAAAAGAATTTGTTCCAAAAGCAACCAGGCATTTTTCAAGTCTATGCAGATTCCCTTTATGTATATATGGTTGGTGGTGGGGCAGTGTAA
Source organism: Pongo pygmaeus (assembly GCF_028885625.2). Classification (NCBI taxonomy): domain Eukaryota; kingdom Metazoa; phylum Chordata; class Mammalia; order Primates; family Hominidae; genus Pongo; species Pongo pygmaeus. The sequence goes on along the minus strand of NC_072373.2, from coordinate 146,646,649 downwards.
ATATGGGGAATGGTGATGATGAGCATACTAAATCTCTATACTCATCCCATCCCATTAATGCTTTGAACCCATTAATATGTTAAACTTGAGCCTCAAAATGACCTACTGAGACAGTAGCTTTCTTGGATGAGATGTGAAACATTCTTTGCCTGCTTTGATCATTGAAGATAGTCTTTTCAGAATCTGAAAAATCCATTTAGTTTATCTTATAAGATACATCTCTTAGGGATAGCTTTGCCAATGATGAAATATTAGCATCATCCCTGTTGTGGGTTGGGGACATTTAGTCTTGCTTGTATCAAGGGAGGCATACATGGAAGATTTAGCAGCTATAACAGGAACCTTCTTGCCAACTGAGCATTTAGGAGAATGTGGCCTGCAATTGAGCCAGAGGGACAGTGTTACCATGCTGAGTGTGTTACTATGATTTATGCATCTCTCTTCTCTCTCTCTTTTTTTTTTTTTTTTTGATGACTTCCCAAAAACTCAGGTTTTGTTCCAGTGCGTTCACTTTTTGGGAAATGTAGATAAGATTAAATTTCTTAGGCCCAGCTTCATGCAGGATGGATAGAATTCTGACTTGAGCTTTGCTGCAGCATTTATTCTTTGTACACGAGCTTAGGTGCCCTTAAGCATTTGGTGCACTTAAAATAAATCAAACAACAAGTAAATAATTTGAGCTCATCTGCCTGTTATTCAGACTCTTCAATAGGAAGTCCATGTTTTTTAACGTAAAAGCATTAGTGTTCAATGTTTAAATCTTTTGTGATATATATCTCCATGGCCTCAGAAACAGGATTTGAGGAGATTATGGAGGTCATGTGCTTTCCTTGATGTCTTCGGAGTGCCAAGGAAGAGAAAGAGAATCAACATATTCCTTTCCACGGTGTGGAATAAATTACATTTTTGTGCAACATTTTTATGAATTTTAATTCGAAAGTTATCTGCAAATCTAGCTTGCCTCTTATAAACACGTTTTCAGAAGATAATTACTCTTAGTAAGACTGCTGCAAAATACCAAGCAGAATCAGGAAGACAGGTATCTGACTTCAAAGCTATTCTTACTCCTCACTTCCCTTCCCCGAACTCTCAACTCCACCCAAAAGCAAGTCTCTTTTTAACCTCTGAGATTTCATGCAAGTCTGGAGTCTGGCTCTGACCACAAGGCAGGAAATAGCTCATATGCAGCATCCAGAGAAGAAGGTTACAAGACAAAAAAAAAAGCCCACACATGCACACACACATTTTTTTTATGTGATACTTTACAAAGTTTATTTGGAAGAAAGGTTGAATTGTGCTTTTTGTTTGTTTTGTTTTAAAACTGCCTGTTCACAAATGGCTGATGAGCATTGAGTTGAGATGAGGACAAGTTGGCTGTTAGCCTGAAGGCTCTTCCTTGTTGCACCCAAAGGGAATTGTAGAAAGATTTGGAATTCTTCAGATCTTTAGCTTAGAGACCATAGGTGGAGCCTACTTGCACAGCATTCAGCTGACGGTTGCTAATTAAATGCTTGCCCAGTGATTTCAACTGGCCAGACTATTTCACAGGAGAGGAAAAACACCCCATGAGATAACAGCCAGGGAAAGAGGGATGTCTGGCAAAGCTTGCTAGAAACCAGAGGTGCTGGCTTGGAGTGTATTTTTCTCTCTGAAGAAAAAGTGGTAGCCAACCTGGAATCTGGGTCAAATAAAGCATACTTTAGGTCCACCCATAGGAAAAGGACAGAATTGAGAGGAAAAAAGCTAAAATAGTTCTATTAAATTAACGAACGACAGTTAAGTAAATAAAGTCAAACAGTTGTGATTTCTAACTTCATAGTTAACAGAAGTTTTCAAACTGATAAATTTAACTCCATTCTAGTTTAGATTGAGGTATGCATAAACACCACTTCTAATCCTTCCACAGTCTGGGACCTTGGCTGGGTCAGTTTCTATTTACACTGGAGTAATTATTAATAGCACCCTCTTCTACTCCCAAAAGAGTCCAAGTTTGGATGATAAATTATATGGTCGTGCTTTCCAATGACCAACGCCTTGCAAGACTTCGCATGGTTTCTAGTGATATATTATAATGTGATAATTAGGGAGTCACTGACAAGCCTAGTAAGCCTAACTGTATCAAAACTTCTTAAAAACACAACCAGAGTGAAGAATCCAACAGTGCTTCAGCAATTAGTTGTAGTTAAGTACAAACCCAAAACAAATTAACTCTGTCGTGAGATGCCAAAATAAGTTAATAAGTTATCTTAAATTGCATAAATTGAATTCTAATGTCCAGAGCCAAGGAACATATTGCTATCTCTTTTCGTGTTTCTGAATTGTGCCTCAAGAATAGTATTTCTTGCTAAGCATACATTGCAAGAAGCACTAATAAACTGAAGCACATGCAGAAAAACAAACACAAGGATGGAAACATTTTAGGAAACTATGGCCTAAGTGGTATAGTTGAAAGAGCTAACAAATGGTGCCCAAAAGGTAAGAAGGCTATCAAGTCTTGCTAGATGTCTTCAAATACTTAAACATCTGTTATATGAAGGAGAAAGCTGATTTATTCTGTAGATCTTCAGGTTAGATAATATGTTAAAGGTAAGCAAAAAAAAAAAATCTATTCAGTACAAGGGAAAACTTTCTAACTAATAAAACCTTCCAGAAATGGAATGAAATATCTTTGGAGGCCATAAACATTGATAGAGGAGTTTAAGCACAAGCTAGATAATATCTTGATAGGGATATACAATTAATTAATGTACCTCTTAGAAGCTAGAACTAAAGAATCCTAAACTCCTTTCAAATTCTGTATACTATCCTTCTAATGAAATGATGAGTAGGTAACTCAGAAAAATCTCTACCATGGCATTAATCACCATCACCATGTCTATATTTTGAAGAGTCTTTGAATTGTTCACACTATCTCTAATTTATAGTAAATACAATAATATTAAGCAATTATTCTCTCTCAGTCTATCAGTTGTCAGTACCATTGTCTAGATCTCAGGAGCTCATTATAACTGTAGGTTCCTGAGTCAGCCCAGCCCAGGTCTACTTAACCAAAATCTCTGGGAAGTTCCCAGGAAGTCACAGAAGATACATATTCCGGAATGGTTTACAATCTGAATCTCTCCACCCACTAGCACTTAGTACTCACTGGGAAACTTGGAAACACTCCGAAGTCATTTTTATACTTGGCAGCTAGAAACAGAAAATGTTGTCTCAAACATTATTATTAATGTCCCTAGTTTTGAGATTGTACAGGATCCTTTAGGATGCATATGACAAAAACCTTACCAATAAAGAAAAAATATTGGCTCAAATAACTCAAAAATTGAAATGAGGAGCTGAATTCAAGCATGATTCCAAGAGTATGCCGTCTTCAGGGTCCTGTTTCTTATTCCTTTCTTGTGTGCTTGTTTCACTCTGCTTGGCTCCTTTTTCCAATTGGCTCTCTTCATGTAGCCATAAGATGGCCACAGTAGTGGCCACCAGCATCCTTACAGCTCAAATACATGGATAAATAGTGCAGATATTTGAGTAAGAGCTCAGAGAAATCCTGGGGAGGATTCTGATTGACCTGAATTGGATTACATGCCCACCCCTGGAGACACTGGGCTCGGGGTAGTAGTCCCATTGTGACCATATGGGCTAGCAGAATTATTATAGAAGGATGACTGGGCAACTATATGCTCACTAAAACAGGTAATAAACTGAGCTAAAAAATGGAAGGAAACCACAATAATTTTCTATTTTATTCTGCAACAAGGTGGTCTTTTTCATGATAACACTTAATAGCAACTGACCCCAGCTATGAGGTAATACTATAAATTTATAATCTCTGCCAGAAACTATCACAATGCATTATAAAAAAGTCATACCCTGTGAATATAATCCAGTTGGCTCCTATGGATTTGTATTATAAATATGTGACTGTACATTATATATAGCTCATCAGTATATTATACTACCTATTACCCTAGCTTGGAAAGTTCCTGATAGGAATGTCTCTTCATCTTGCACTATTCTGGGCTTTCCTCCAAGTGGCTCATTAATATGGTTGAGTTGCTGATCTAGATTAAAATATTCTTTCCCTAAAAGACAACAATGAAAGTCCACAGACAATACAAATATCAAGGTATAAATCACACATAATTGAGGTGAAAAGGACTTTTTCTAACCCCTAAGGTTTGGGATTTGGCTTGCTGGTCTAAAGCCAACAGCAGCTGAGCACATAATTCTTTATTATAAAATCCTCAAAAACTAAGGTCAAGATTTAATTCAAATGAAATTATCACTTCTTAGAAGTTCAGTAGATTTTAGTTAACTCACTTTCTTGATTTTCACATAACTGATTAATTCCCTTTTCGGTTGCTTTTCTAGTTCCCCCATGCCTGCCACCTTTTTATAAATTCCTTTGATAGGTTCATTAAGTTAACTGCTAGTTCTTGCCCTGAACATCTGGCTCTTAGGAGAACCCTGGTTAGCTTCTCCCCCAACAACTTAATTGGAGACAAGGGAATTCTGAGCTACTCTCATTTCAGGGACCTTTAAAAATCCCAAAGAGAAGAGATTTTAATAGGCTTAACTACCTGCTATCAAAGAGAAGTTAGATAATTCTGTCCCCCATAAGAGAAATATCACAAACGTGTTTCAACTTCTACACATCCACTCCAAAACTGAGTAGTCATTAACAAGCTAGACAGTAGAAAGATATATATTTTCTGCAAAGGAAACCAGAAGTGAAGAGAAAAAGAGAGAGGGAAGGAAATTTTCAAAGCGAAGTAATGAATATTTTCAAGATAAATGCTCAAAAATGGAATATTTGGCAATACGTTATCATCAGCAGAAATAATTAGCTGGAGAATTTATACTCCTATATGCTGTATAATCAGAAAATCTTCCATTAGATTTTTATGGAATGCCTTACCATTATCACCTAAATAGAAAGTAATAACTAATCTCACCATATAACTTAATAAATGTTATTTATCCCTTTTATATCACTTAATGTATTTGCCAAACAATTACTCTTCCTAGGTAATTGGTGTTGTTGCAACATCTTGGGGTTGCCAGGGGAAATGGTTTCCTATGTATGTGGAATGAAATGCTAATATGTTTTCCCTGCCGCCACCTGCAGTTCCCAAGGGATCAGACTTCCAAAGAGAATTCTTTTATGCAGGTGGTGAATATTTTTTTCTTTAATTTATTTAGAAAGGATCAAAGTCAAGGAGGGGGACTTTTTTTCATTGATCCATTTTCTGTATTTAATTATTTGACTCATGGCTGTGTAATTATCTTTTGGAGTGTTTAACATTAATGTCAAATGGTACTGTATTTCTAAGCCAAATGGAATTTTTATGGGGCCATACAATCCTTCTTGGCTTTACTTTTTGTTTAATGGTCATGCTGTAGCAAACAGCAATGTGCAATATGAACAGTTAAACTATTCTCTTAATTATTGCATCTCGTTTACCATATCCTGCCCATCTAGTATGTTTTAATTGAAGGGCAGAAAAGATCTCTAGTTGATCATTGATGGTTTTAAATTGGCACATAATGATAATACTGAGTTCTGGAGGGAGTTCTTCCTAAATCTCAGCATATGTCTTTATGTTAAACAATTAAACCACATCTGGAAAGAGAAAGCAGATCAGTACATTCCTCAGTGGAATCTATGAGAAAACTGATTCAGTGGACTGAATACTTGTTACCAGACCTAGAGAGAGAAAGAGAGAGAGAGGAAGAAAGATAACCTTGAACTAAAGAGAATTTGCAGATTCTTTTAAAAAGGAACAGGTGTTTGAAGGAAAATTCCCACAATGAAATAAATAGTTTTATATCGGCAAGGGCATTTAGGCAATAATGAGGAGATTTCATGCATTTTATGCAAAAGCACCAGGGGGAATTTGTAACTGAAGAATATAAAGAACTTATTTCAAGAAAGCATATTATTATTAGGATTTGCCAAGTCCCATGTATAAGTTAGCTGAACAAGGACCCACTTAGCGTTTAAAAGAGAATCTAGATTATGTTTAGAAAGGGTTAATATGCTCTTCACATTGCCTGAGGCAAATCAAACTAAAAGTTACACTTCGGCACAAATTTCTAGGTGAGAGTTAAGGGGAACTTTTATAGGCACAAAGTTGGTTCAGACCCCAGTCTCTTCCTCGGTAGACTACCACCAACTCTTTCACCCACCTCTAGTATCTCACCTGAAGTCTTCTAACACAAGTCACTGGATGCCAAAAGAGAAGTCTCCCGAAAATAGGCTTTTATCACAGCACTTGCCTGCAGAAAATCATCAGTGGCTTCCCATCCCCCTTTTTTTTTTTTTTTGCCTTTAAGAAAAAGTCCAAATTAATGCATCTGACAGTTAAACTCTCCATAATCTGCTTCAACACTATTTTTCCAGACTTATTTCTCCACTATTCCCCACAGGAATCCTCTATTCTAGCCTAATCTGTTTATTTAGTCTTATTCCCCAAACGCCTTTTGTACTTTCCTCTTTTAGGGATATTTTCCTTCTCCAGAACTCTTCTCTTCATTTATTTATTTATTTATTTATTTATTTTTCTTTTGAGACAGAGTCTCACTCTGTCACCCAGGCTGGAGTACAGTGGCACAATCTCGGCTCACTGCGACTTCCTCCTCCCAGGCTCAAGCAATTCTCCTGCCTCAGCCTCCCGAGTAGCTGGGATTACAGGCATGTGCCACTACACCCAGCTAATTCTTTTATTTTTAGTAGAATCCAGGTTTCACCATGTTGGGCAGGCTGGTCTGAAACTCCTGACCTCAGTGATCCACCCACCTTGGCCTTCCAAAGTGCTGGGATTACAGGCGTGAGCCACTGCACCTGGCCTTCTCTTCACTCTTAACTGATATATTTTCCGATTTTAAGGCCCAACTGAGATGGCATCTCTCTAACAAAAGGTTTCCAACAATTCCAGTTTGAAGTGACCATCCCTGCTTCCCCAGAATACCCATGTTTGTTACATTCATTTCGTATTTCTTGATCTGTTTCCATTTTTTGTTTCATGTGCAGATGGCTTAAGTACCTAAATGGACTGCATACTTCATGCAGTCCAGAATTTTGTCTTGGATAGGGTTGTGTCCACTTTTCCACAACCACTCTGTATTCTTTCACATAATAGATATACTTTTTTAAGTAATTGACAGTTTCAAAAATTTGCATTTACTCTTGAAATTAAAGCCCACTTCTGTGGTGAACAATAAATGTGAAATATATTCTGTATTAGTTTGCTAGGGCTGCCATAACAAAATACCATGGACTGGTGGCTTAAACAACAGAAGTTTTTTTTCTTACCCTTCTGAAGGCTAGAAGTCCAAGGCCAAGGTGTCCAAAGGTTTGGTTTCTCCTGAGGTCTCTCTCTTAGCTTGCATATGACCATCTCCTCGCTGAGTCCTCACATGGCCTTTCCTTTCTGAACATACATCTATAGTGTCCCTCTCATCTACAGAGGGAGAGAGAGAGACATTTTCTTGAAGGCAAAAAAAAAAGAGCAGGGGAAGCCATTGATGATTTTCAGCAGACAAGGGATGTGATAAAAGCCTATTTTAGGGAGACTTCTATTTTGGCATCTAGTGGCTTCTGTTAGAAGAATTCAGGTGAGATATTAATATCTTCTTTTAATAAGGACACCAATCATTGGATTAGAGCCCACCCTAATGGCTTCATTTTAACTTTATTACCTATTTAAAAGCCCTATCACCAAATATAGTCACATTCTGAGGTACTGACGATTAGGGCTTCAATGGTGGTGGGGGAAGGGTGCATAATTCAGCTCATAACATAAACTATACAATGGTCTTAATTGTTTATTCTATTGTACCTTCTGCTGCATTTCCAAATAGTTGCACTTGTCAAAAGTTATGAGTAGAGAGACTAAATTTAATGGGCCCCAACACAAAATGAAAAGTTTTGGCCTTTGAATTATAAATCTAAACCTCTAGAATTTTCATTCTTTCCCCTTTTCTCCTCACTGGACTTATTTCCATGTTTTCTCAGACAACCATTGCTTTCATGCTTCCACTTCAATTCCCCAGTATCAAATCTTACTTTTAGAAAATAAAACAATGAAAATTAGAATGTAAACAGTCAACGTGTCAATAGTCCTTTAGTTGCAACCAACAGTAACCCAAACTCCACTTTTTTAAATACACAAGGAATGTTTTGACTCACATAACTTAAAAATAAAAATGACAGTGGAATCTAGAAGTTCCTGTGATGGCACTAGGGCCTGGTTTCTGTCTTTCCTTCTCACAGCTTTGCTTTCTTTCACATGGCTGCATTCTCTGACATCACTCATCTTTTCATGAGAAAAACAAGGGGCTCTGATACCTTAACACATGTCTCTCCATATTCAATACTAGTGAAAAAAATGAGTCACTGTTTCCTGGAAGCAATTCTCCAAGTCTGAAGAGTTTTTGTGTTTTTGTTTGTTTGTATGTTTGTTTGTTTTACTCTAACAGCTCAGGATATGTTCCCATTCCTAAACCAATCCCTGCGGCAAAGGTGACATGAAGTGTTAAGTGTCCAGACTTGGATCACACATGCTGGCCTCTCAATGTGGGTATGGAGCTCCCTCTAAGGCGGAAGGATTGAGAATGGGAAAAGAAATGATTCTCCAAAAGAAAATCAGCACTTTGTTAACAAAAGGAGGGGGAATAGAGACATGGCAGTCAAAACTTAGCAAAATCCCACAGCAACAGCAATGTATAAGCTTAAATCTACTATCCCCTTTGATAATGGTGGTGAGGTAGCAGCAGGGCAGCAAGAACTCATTAACTATCATGGCAAAGAACACTTTCAACAAAGGTCTTGCCTCGTATCCTGGAAATTATACCAAACAGAAGTCAGCCATGTTTAACTGCCCCTGATTTGCCCCACTTATAAGAACAAATTCACTCAACTTTCTGGTGCCCCAATTTTCTCAATGTCTCTCTAAAAGCCAGAGTCAGGATTAGGGCTGGAATTCAAGTTATTGAGGATGCCTAGTGAAAGGAAAAAGCAATTTGAAAATGGAAAGCCACATTCAAATTCTTATTAATAATTGTGTCTCTGCTGAGCACATGTAGAGACAGATAATTAGAATCACATAAAGAGTGATCTCTAATTGGATCCAGATGTGAAGGAGTCTGCAGACATCCACTAAAGGGAAACTGTACAAAATAACAAAGAAACAAATGGAATTGCAATGCAGAAGTTTATGAAGAATGATGGGCTGAATAAGTATAAAGCCTTTCAGGCAGCTTTTAATGACACACTTGAAGAAATTTATTGTTTCATTGAGCATTATTACAGATCAGCATTGTCAAGAACCAATAGTGTTCCCTGAAGAAAGAATACAACATGGGACACAGGACTCTCAGAAAGGTCATTTTAAGGATTTTAACTGGGCCAGGCATGGTGGCTCATGCCTGTAATCCCAACACTTTGGGAGGCCGAGGTGGGTGGATCACCTGAGGTCAGCAGTTCTAGACCAGCCTGATGAACATGGAGAAATCCCTTCTCTACTAAAAATTCTAAATTAGCCAGGCATGTTGGTGCATGCCTGTAGTCACAGCTACTCAGGAGGCTGAGGCAGGAGGATCGCTTGAACCTGGGAGGTGGAGGTTGCAGTGAGCTGAGATCACACCACTGCACTCCAGCCTGGGGAACAAGAGTGAAACTCCATCTAAAAATATATATATATAAAATATATTTTTTTTAAACTGGTCTGGAGATTCCCCCTTTTATTTATCAGCTGTGTTTAATTTGAATTCCATAGCATTAAAAACTGAATCCCATCATTTTTGATCCCCAGTTTATGCCTGCGCTAAGTGGGGAGATTCTATAAACACTGCTAAAAGCTTACCTTGTCTCCATTTAATAGAGAAGATCTAACTCAATGTTTGTCTAATATAGTCCCAAACGAGTGTCCTCAATCCATATGTAACCATGGCCAGGTTTTACAAGGAGACAGCAGTCACATCAAAACTACCTACATATGACATCAGAATCAATAAATGCAAATACATATACTACTTGAGGCAAAAGGGAATTATATAGATCTTGTGGAGAATTTTAAATCTAAAATCTATCTTTTTCATGGCCATTCAATAGCCGTTTTGTGAGCAGCAGAAAGAACATTCTAAGTTTAGGAAAGAGTATATATATATGTCAAGTCCCCGGTAAAGACTATTTGAGTTTGAGGAACTGGAAAAACCTAGGGTGGCTGGATTGTAAAGAGAAAGGAGGGGAGTAAGAGACTGGGACTCAGACAAAAGCATAATTATGGAATTGTGAATTACTTACAGATCTTTAGATTTCTGGCTTGAATAAGTGAACTATAGTATAATTTTCTAAGGTAGAGATGAGTGGGAGAGAGAGAGATGGCACAGATTTTAGGAGAGAAAAGGGTTCTGTTTTAGACATGTCAAGTTTGAGATGTCTGTGAACTACCCAGCTGAAAATGTCAAGTAGAATATGGAGGTCTGGAGATCAGGAAAGAACTATCAGCTGAAAACATACATTTAGAAGTCGTCAGTATAATGATTGCCTTAACATGCAGGGAAAGGAATGAAGTCATCACTGAGAGAATGCATAGATAGAACAACAAGAGATGAGGGGCAATTACAAAGGAGGCTGGAAAGAAGCAGCCTTTGGGGTGATTAGAAGGGTAGAAAAATGGCAGAAGCCAAAACAGAGGAAACAAAAAAGGAAGTTGAAAAAATGCTATCCCCATGACGACAAAGATGAGGACAAAGAATTGTCCAATGGATTTAGCAACATGTCAATCACTGACTAGAGCAATTATGATGAAACAATAAACCCTACTTCAGTGAGTCAATGAGTAAATTGGATGTAAAGAAAAGAGAATAGTGATACTCTAAAATGCAAGCTCCGTAAGCGAGAGGGATTATATTCTTGGTGCTTCTTTTGATTCTCCAGTGTGTAAAATATTTCCTAACACATAAATAAAGTAGGTGCCGAAGGAATCATTGTTAATTGTTGAAAAAAATGTTATAAATGTCAACTAAAGTATTCAGTTCAGTTGTGAGAATTTTCTGGCCAAATTAACCTCCTCATATGTTGGCATTGAGGCAGTTGATAGAAGAGTTCATCTTGTATTGGATTTTGCCAGGAGAATGACAGAGAAAGAGGATGGCAAGTGTATGTAGGATATTTTCAATGAGCAACCATAGCAATGCTCTATGGAAACTGGGTAGACTAAAAGGAGAAAGAAAATGGTAGGGGACAATAGATTACAAGTCTCAATGTTGTTGAAGAATCCTGGAATTGAGGGAAGTTGTATAAGGGATATGGAGAATGAAAGGTTTTATCAGAGAGTAGAGATTTTATAAAGTCAGCATTTCAAAAGTGGCATATTTTTTCAGGTGTCATCCTGGGTAGCTGAAGTGAGATCACATGTGATCAGATCAGAGAATAGAGGGTATGAAGCAGTTTCTCTAGATGGAAGTTCAAGTCATCCAGAATAATCACAGGATCTGGGAAAGAGAAAATTCTTTGGAGTCAAGGAATAAGTTCTTTGATAAATGAAATGAACAAGGGGTCAATAGATGAAAGCACTGGGCTGAGGAAGAGGATGGCATAACTAAATGCCATGTATCTCAATGGAGTAGTGTACGTCTGTGTGTGTGTGTGTATGTGAGAGAGAGAGAGAGAGAAAGCAATGACAATGGAGAGTACACAACTCACATATCCCAGAGATATGTGAGTCATAAGGGATAAAATTAGACTAGCCCTGAGGAGGCTACAGAGTAGTGGCCTGCAGAGAAATCAAGGCTTCAGTTAGAACAAAATGATACAGAAAGGATGGTTTCAAGAAAAGGTAGAGGATAGAGAAGAGTTGAGCAAAGAGCAGGGGTCCCAGAGGGCAGAGTAGAAGGGTTCAGGAAAGAGGGACAAGCCAGGTGGCTGGGGCAGAATGGGATAGGAGTATTAGTCTGCTGACGATGAGGGGCCAGGGAAAACAGACACCTAGCAGGAACTAAGAGATCAGGATGCATGGTGATATCAGAATCCTCTCTGAAAGGAAGCATGAGATGTGGTCTCTATTATTTTCTTCCTAACTATGATACGAGTAAAATGCTGTGTGGGGGCTGGCGGGTTCTTCTGAGAAAGTTACGTGCAGTGACATGACATTACAGGACAACAAAGTTTTTAAGTGTTTCTTTGGAGTAATGTTTTGGCAACACTTTCTGAAGTTTGTTGCACCATTTCTGTAGGTAGAGAATCCAAGGTGGTTCTGTTCTGGATCAGGGCTTCTTCTGAGAATGCAATCAAGGCGCAGGTCAGGGATGTAGTCTTCTGAAGACCAGACTGAAGGAGGACCACTTCCGAGCTTATGCACTGGGTTATTGGCAGGTATCAGTTCCTCGTGGGCTGTTGGCCAGCTGCTTCAGTTCCACACCATGTGGGCCTCTCCATAGGCCACCTGACTGTCCCAATAATGGCAGATGATATCTCTCAGAGTGATCCAAGAGATAGAGACCAAGACAAAAGGCATCATTTTTTATAACCTAATCTTGGAAGTGACATGCCATTACTTCTATCATATTCTGTTGGTCATACAGACCAACTCTGGTACAATGTGGGAGGGGACCACACAAGGGCATGTGTACCAGGATGCAGAAATTATTGGGAACTTTTCTGGAAGCTGGCTACCCTAGTATACCGTCTCTCTGGTCCTTAAGGATTAACATTTTTCCCTTGTGCAAAATATACTCACCAACTCTAAACCCCCCAAAATCTTATCCTATTATAATATCAGGTCAAAGTCTGGAATTTTTTCATCTAAATCAGACATAGGAAATAATGAGGCTTGACAGATTCAGTTCCCCCAAGTATCTTTCCCCTTATCTATAGATTTTAAACTTAAAAAATTGGGGGGTTCTGCCCCCAAAATGCCTATTCCATAACAGGAAGACAGGAACAAGATAACTACAGTAGCATTCCCATTCAAAAAGGGGGAAAATGAGAGACACACAGAAGTCACTAATCCATAGACGTTCTGAAATCAGACAAGCAAATATTAGAAGTTCCTTCATTAGGACTCAGTATTATCTGCCCAGGAATCATTCTCCATGGCTTTTGGTTCTGCTTTCAGAGCCCTTGGTTTAGCCAGACAATTTCCTGCTGTTTCCCAGGTACAATGAAGCTCACAGCCTAGAACAGTAGAGAATTAAAAAAAAAAAAAAATCCTCCTGATGAGTTTTCCTCTACTTCTCAGCCACGTCTCTTTCTTTAGTTCACCTTCCCTTCTCCCCTACTGATATGTTACTATAGGTGCTTACCTTGTTTGGAGAAAAAAGTAAAACTGATGGAAGGAGCTTTGGAGTATTGTTTTCATTTTTTATCTCCTTATTTTTTGTGAAATCTTTTCTTGGATTAAGATTTAGCCTGAGACATTGCTTGACTCCCATAGTATAGAGAATGCCATAAAGACAAGAACATCTTCTAAGAGTCTAACAACCAATGCTTTCCATCCTAACTTAGAATAACCCAAGAGCTCCACCTACACAGTGGGAGAATGGGTCCATTTGTCTGCTATAAAATAAAAAAATCCTCATTGGACAGCCTGAGATGAAGAAATCAAATGACAATTCATGAATACACCTCCACTGACTTGCATGGGCATTCTTTAGATAGTGCTTACCCAACACTACAGTTTCACTCTTCCAGGACACATCATAATCTATTGTAAAAATAAACAAAAGTAACAAACAAAAACAATGTAACAAAAGAGAAAAGAAGGCAGAGATTACATTACATCATCCAAAAGTAGTTGCTACTATCAGGGCCTCAGGCAAAATCACAGGGTCAGTCTTCATCAGATATATCAGAGATCTTTGATCCTCAAATAACTGTGATCCTTTCTCCTAAGTATGGGCTCTTCTCCTCTGCTCATGAAAATAAGTTTTTCTTTCCCAGCCCTGGGTGTCCAAGCTTTCCCTCCCCTATGTCATTGCTTCAACCCATCCACTGATCTTTCTTAATTTGTCCCATATTTGTCACCTTCAATAGATTTCTTGGGCATATTTGTTTAATGTTTAATAAACTCATTCATCTAGTGAACACAATTTTGAATCACATCTTTCTCAAGCATTTAAACAACTATTACAAATTTAGTAAATAATTTATCTTGATTTTAACTGCTATTATGGTTGATTTTTTTCAATATTGCAAACATTTGAAAGAACAAAGCATATAAAAATATAAGAGTTATAAACTCAATTATTTTAAATGTCAACATCATAGGTCTAACTCATTTCTTAATTATTTCTTTACTTTTATTATTATACCTTTCTAGAGTAACTACTAATTTTCATTTATATCCAGTGTTGCAGGCCCCAAAATAAAAAGATTATCATCTTTGACCAGTCAAGTTAAGGTACTTTAATTATAGATGAATTCATTGTTGGCCAGGGCTAGATTTAGATTGCTGCTCCCAAAGCAAATCAAACCCAGGCCACTGGTTACCCAATTTAGTTTGTTTTTATTAGTAAATCCTATTTGCTACATATATCAATAAGAGTAGAAAGTTCACACACTTCACATAGGCTTTAGTTTCTTGCAACTTTTATACTCCACCTAAAACAATACATTTATAAGTCTTGTTTGGTGAACATTACATAACCTATCTTTTTCTGTTTTAATGAAATATTTATTTAGACTTGTCATTATGAAATAGTGACTTGATCTGTTAGAATAATTAAAAATTTATGTTTACCTTATAATATTGCTTGAAATTAGCAGGGCCACATTGAAATTTTATCTCCAAGAAATGAGGGATTGAATCTTTAAGGTCAGATCTTTTCTTGAAAATATGTGGTTAACGTATTATCCAGTAACATCCTGTTGATCTTCTTTCCCTTCTTTCTCTCTCTATATATGCTTTTTTTTTTTACATCAATTTTTTAAATTTATGAAGAGTAGGATTTACCCTTTTCCATTCTTAGGCTTCCAATACCCAAAAATTACTTCATATTGCCCCTTTGTAGCCAACCTCTTCTCTGACTCCCAAGTCCCAGGAAATTGCTGCTCTGTTTTCTGATCCAGTATGCCACATAAATGGACTAACACAGTATTTAGCTTTCGAATTCTGGCTTTTTCTCATACAACACAATGCACTAGAGCTCCATCCATGGCATTACATCTATCAGTAATGTGTTCCTTTATATCACTCAGCAGCATCCAATCTATGGAGGTACCATAGCTTGTTTATCCATTCACCAATTGAAAGACATTTGAATAGTTTCCAATTTTGGTGATTTTGAATAAAACCACTATAATTGTTTTCATATGTTTTGTGTAAATTTAAATGTTCATTTTTCTTGGGTAAATACCTGACATTGGTCTTGATGTATCGCATGTCAGTTGTATGTTTAACTTTAGAAGAAACTACTAAGCTATTTTCCAAAGTGGCTATACCATCTGCATTCTCTCCAGCAATTTATGAGAGCTCCAGTTGCCTCAGAACTTTAGATAAGTAATAGTATACCTTTCTCATGTAATTTGCTTTTCCTAATGACTAATTACACTTAGTATCACTTCATGTGAACCTTCTTTTGATTTTAAGCTCCATTAAGACAAGGCTTCCATGTTAATGCTAAACACTGAATCTTCAGCACTTAGTGATTTTCAATAAATACTTGTTGAATGCAGGAATGGCAGAAACATTACATTCAAGAAGAAGTTATGGAACAAGTCTTTAGCTCAGGTCTTTCTAGTGAAGACTTCACAAAAATTGCAGAAATAAAATAATAGGAAATGAAAAGAATGCCTAAACTACAAAGGTTCCTTGCTTCATGGTAGATAGAGTAAGGGGAAAAAAGCAGAACCTCAAAGCCAGGACATGGTCACTGCAACCACACCAGAAGATTGGGATGGAGATGAGCAATCATACTCAGCAGTGTTAAGCTGCCAAAACAAGGAGGTACACAGTGGCAACCAATCTTGCTTCAGCAATATAAATATAAATATAAACTCCTCAAAGGCCAGTCCAATGCAAGTCTTCCTCCTCCTCCTCCTCTTTCATTTCCTCCTTCTTGTCTTTTTCACTATCATCCTAAATGCTTATTGAACAATGATGATATGCCAGCACTGCCCTATCAGTACTTTGCATAGAATAAGTCACAGAGTCTTCACAACTCTAAAAGGTATGTACTGTTATTTTCATTCTGCAAATAAATAATTAAGGCTTACACCATGCTGAATGTCATAGCTGGCATTCACAACTGATTTCAAAACTGAATCTCAAAGTCTGCTCTGTCAAACTCTTAAGGCCATGCTACTCTACTTTATACAGCCATCTGCTCAGTGAGATCTCTTTGCTAGTCTCCATAATCATCTTTCATTCTACAGTAATTCACTTCTGGTTTTCCCATTTCCTTGCACACAAGGGCCCAAGGCCAGCCTACTGCACAGATCAATTAGGTAATGTGATTTCAAGGAGACTGGGAAGACCCAGATGTCCTAAATTCTCCCTGACCCAATGGTTGATACATACTTCATTCTTTTCACTCAAGATTTGGATCTATGTTTAACTGCAAGATTGCCAGAAAAAGGTAATATCGTAGGTGCTTATAAAGTTATTATAGGTAAAAAAGCCTGAAAGGAGGTTTTGATTACAGTAAGGGCAAAAGAAACATGAGAGCAGTGAGTACTTGAGAGAAAAAAGATGTAGGAGAAAAGATGCCAAATAGGAAGACTAGTTTCACCAACAACACAGAATCTGATATGCATTTAGTAAATAGATGAATACATAAAAGATAACCTTGAGGCACCTCTCGAATTTAGCCCACTGGGAACTCTAGCTCTTCTTGTGCTCACACTCTTTCTGGCAAAGTGACAGGCTAAGGAGCCTCCCTGCCATTAGTACTTCCCTGCACCTTAATCAATTAGGGAACACTGACAAATGGTGATTCTCATCCAGTATGAAAGCTAAAAAAGTAATTACCAGGAGATCCACTATTTGTATCATCTTTGATTCCACTGAGTTAAATATAGTGCTGTTCAAAGAGATCATCAAATGATTTTGAGTAGTTTGAGATTCAGTGAAGTCCAACACATTTTTCCTCCAGCACTTTCCTCTTAGTGTTTGTGATCAAATATGCCAAAGTAAAACAAATTAGTGGAATTTGTTAAAACAGAGGGTTGAAAATACAGAATAACTAGCTGGTTCAAGTCCTTCACCCATACCATTCCCAAGGGTTTAAGGATCAATCCAGCTTGCAGGAGGGGCAGACATACAGTCTATACTGATGTGGAGACTGTGATGATAATGGGTCACGGCTGTGGGACCAGAAACCAAAACTGGAAAGCTTGGGTGTGAACTGGAGCCAAACTAGGCACACCGACATCTTTTACAACTTCTAACTCCTTCTACACTAGAATTCAGAAGTCACTCATCCAGGCCCTTTTCACAATATTATCCTTTCTGTACAATATTGACAGGGACAAATAGAATAACTAGGCAATAGTAATGCAATCAACCAACAGCAGGAACTAGAGGGTGAAGTTTGAAGGAGAAAATGAGTTTTGCACATGTTTAATATGAATTTTTGGTTGAGTAGTCACATGAAGATGTCTAGTAGAGAAATTAGTGCAGAGATTTTTTAAAAAGTGACTGGGCCTGGACCTTTAGGAGTTATCAGCATATAAGTTGTAATTAAAACCACTCTAGACCAGTTCTCTCTTACCCAGGAACTAATTACCCTTGCTGAATTCACCAAACAGTAGACCCACTTATACTCCAGTCCTTGCATTGGATCCCTGATCTGTTTATGGTACGTCAGCTCCTCTATTAGTCCCTTATTACCTTATTTATTCTAAGACTGGGCACCTTGTTTTGCTCTTTCTGGTCCCTACCTAACTTCTGCTAACTCTGCCCTATGTGGGATGAAGACTAGTCTTTATACTTGTTTCTTGTATATTTGATCATCAGTACAGTGTGGGCATTGTTTGACCCTTGCAGCTACAAAGAATTTTATTGATTATCATGCCTCATGTAAGCGTCATATTGGCTATCTGGGCATCCTTGCTAGAGCTTCTTTTGAAGCCATCTCTAGGGCCTATAGCTGTCTGATCTCTGATTCTATGTTCACCAAGTTGCCACACCAGAAATATATTGGTTATCATATAAAGACCTAACTGATAATATCTCACCCAGCTATGATCATCATATAACAAAGTACTAAGGTATTTTGTTTACACAGGCTCAGCTTCCGTCTGTTTATCCAGGCTTTTTTTTTCTTTTTTTCTGCCTCTCTTTGTGACACTCAGTGCTTACTCCAATTCCCCTTCTCATTTCTTTTTATCTGACTCTCTCTCCCGCTTCTCCTATAACAGTAAAGTTGCTTCTCCTCCTGGTAGCATCTGATAAGCCCCCTTAGCTCTGTGATAGCCATCTACAACTTTAGGTTGGGATTACCAGGAAAAAAAACCTCCTAGATGGAGACCTTCATGCTGGAGGTTTATTGGGAGCACTCTGTGGAACAACACTTGTAAGGAAGTTAAACTAAGTAAGACTGGCTGGGCTACCCCAGAGGAAGAAATTGAACTGTGAAGCTCTTATAACATTATAACACGGACCTCAGCCAATCATACAGGAGCTCTGAAATTGGAATGGCAATTCTGAGTTATACAAACTGGGGCAAAGGGCAAGGCCTGTGAGACGCATATCAACCAGTCATTGGATATAGGCTACTTCCAGGAAGAGGAATATACCCTGGGCAAAGGAGGTCCTTTCAGCTAACAGCCATTGCAGGGAGAAGAACTCACCCATGAGTAAGGACAGCTGGGGGAATGAGTGCTCACTATTGGAAAGAAATTTGGTGCAACACTACCTTCACCACATCTGCACTAATATAATGAACACAGCCTAAGTTCTCCTTTGTTTCAAATAAATACAGATTCACTTCATATAAAAGCTTTTCCTGACTCTCCTTCCTCCTCAAGTACTGCCCTACTCAAATATGTATGTGTATACATGGCAGCCATAATGATCACTGTATGCAGGAATAGGACCTACCAAGTGAAGTCCATGGATATAGAAATCAATAAGCTATTTAACTGTTAAGGTTGTTTCATTCTAAGCCTTTCTAGTCTACTGGGAAAACCCAGCTACTATTAACAGACTATAACAGATACATCAAATATATTACAGATAATTTTAGTACAAAGTTAATATACTTTAATCTAAAAAAGAAACCTTCAAGGACCCCAAAAGTCCATCTAGTAAACATGTTGATCCTTATGCATTAAAATTTTTAACTTTTTCAATATAAAAATGTGGGGAAAAGCAAGAGAGATCAGATTGTTAATATGTCTGTATAGAAAGAAGTAGACATAAGAGACTCCATTTTGTTCTGTATTAAGAAAAATTCTTCCGCCTTGAGATGCTGTTAATCTGCAAGCTTACCCCCAACCCCATGCTCTCTAAAACATGTGCTGTGTCAAACTCAAGGTTAAATGGATTAAGGGTTGTGCAAGATGTGCTTTGTTAAACAAATGCTTGAAGGCAGCATGCTCCTTAAGAGTCATCACCACTCCCTAATCTCAAGTACCCAGGGACACAAAAACTGCGGAAGGCCGCAGGGACCTCTGCCTAGGAAAGCCAGGTATTGTCCAAGGTTTCTCCCCATGTGATAGTCTGAAATATGGCCTCGTGGGAAGGGAAAGACCTGACCGTCCCCCAGCCCGACACCCGTAAAGGGTCTGTGCTGAGGAGGATTAGTATAAGAGGAAGGCATACCTCTTGCAGTTGAGACAAGACAAAGGCATCTGTCTCCTGCCTGTCCCTGGGCAATGGAATGTCTCTGTATAAAACCCGATTGTAAGTTCCATCTACTGAGATAGGGAAAAACTGCCTTAGGGCTGGAGGTGAGACATGTGGGCGGCAGTACTGCTTAACAAAGCATTGAAATGTTTATGTCTATGCATTTCTAAAGCACAGCACTTGATTCTTTACCTTGTCTATGATGCAAAGGCCTTTGTTCACGTGTTTGTCTGCTAACCCTCTCCCCACTATTGTCTTGTGACCATGACACATCCCCCTCTCTAAAAAACACCGATAAGTAATCAATAAATACTAAGGGAACTCAGAAGCCAGTGGGATCCTCCATCTGCTGAACGCTGGTCCCCTGGGTCCCCTTATTTCTTTCTCTTCACTTTGTGTCTTTTCCTTTTCCAAGTCTCTCGTTCCACCCAACGAGAAACACCCACAGCTGTGAAGGGGCGACCCACCCCCTTCAAAAAATGTTTATGTTCTCTATCCCACTTTTTGAGGAAGAAATAATCTTCCTCAAATTGATATTCTGGTTACCAAAAGATAAAAAGTACCAGGAGAAAAAAAAAGTACTAGGATTACTGTCAGGAAACCTAGGTTTGAGACCAAGCTAAACATAATTATTAACTGTGTGATCTGACACAAGTTAAAACCCATTTTGAACCTAAATTTTTATCATATGTAAAATGGCAATAATAATGAAATCTACTTCATAAAATTAACCAGAAAATTGAGCATCATTAATAATAACCAAAAGTAATATTAATTACAGCTTTCTAGTTATTCTGTGAATTGCATTACAAATATTTTCTGATTTTAAGCCTTATAAGGGCCTAAATAAGTATGTATTGTTATTATCTCTACTTTGAAGAAAAAGCAAAATGAAACTTGCGAAGATTAAGTAGCTTCCCCAAGGCCACAGAGCTAATAATCATCACTTCTGTGAAATTCCAAAGACCATGATTTAATTCTGTTTTGCATTCCTTTTGGAAAATATACCTGAAAGTGTTGTAAAGCCATGAAGCTCCATTTTAAATGTTACTTCATTTTGTCATTTGTTGTTGTTGAACTTTTTATCGCTGGGTCTGTCTCTGAAGTGAGAAGGTTGTTTGTGCAGATTGCATCTGGTCAATCAAACTATTTGTATAACTCATCCCTGGAGCTGTGCCCTGGTAAGCAGGAGGAGGTGGAGACAGAATTCTCTGGTACCTGAAAAGAATACGTAAGTCTAATTACATTTGCTGGCACTACATGCCGGCAAAGTCATTCCCAAAGTCCAATAAACCAACTGCAAACAGAAGTTTTAGCATCTTAGTAATTCTTCTAAGATTGAGGGTGTATCATGTGTTTTAAATACTTCTCAGTGATATATTTGTAGATTAGTGAATGTCCAATGATATTAAAGTCTTCGTCCTTTTGTAAATTCAGACAGGCTCCACTCTTTAAAGATACGTTGTTATTCCAGTGATGTAACAGGGTAAGCTCAGCCTAGTTCCTTTCTTAATTACTCTATTTCACTGTGCCAAAAGAAAAAAAAATCTGTTTCAAAATATATCAGAACTCAGTCCAAAATATAAGCTATTCACCTGTAAAAATAGGGTTGAAAGGATTTTGGAGAAATGTAATTGCATTTTTTAAGACACAAAAAAACTTTAATTGCTGACTTTATTTTTCCAAGGTCTCTGAGAACTCAAAAGAGGGGCTAAACAGATTCTGGACTTTATAAAAGAAATTAACTTCCCAGATTAATATATTGTTTGCCAAGTTTCAGTTTAGAGTGAATTTTTACAACCAAGTTATAAAACTCCTGAAAATACCATGGGGACTTAGAATGGAAAAGCTCAGAGAACTCCAATATATCTGATGATAACCTAAGAGCCAAAAACACGTGGTGAGATTGCTATCCCAAATGGTGAAAAAGGGACAGAGTCAGTTCATATGGTAAAATAAATTATATATTTTATGGTGTTCATATATTTTGAAAGGCATGCCATAGGGTATTCTGTAAAACTTTATTTGGATCTGTGGGAGACTGAGTGACTCATTGCTGGTAATGGGATACAAAGCTCTCTGCTTCAGGGCCACCAATACAAATCTTCCCTGGGAAGAAAGCGATATAAAATTGTTACAATGGATCAACTTTTGTTTAATCCCCTTCGCCATTTACCCCTGCACACCACACTCTCCATGCCTTCCACAGGCCTTCAGTCTTGGGGATAAAAGATGCATTGATAATTGAAGACAGAGATATTTTCAATAAAGTAAAAATTAATGCTTCTCATTTATTTCCTCTGTAAATCAGTTAATAAATAATTTGGAAACTTTAATAAAGACCTTAGGAAACCAACGTTGTATATCACAACCAATTAGCAAATATTCAATGGACCTCCTTAGCGCTTAAAAAAAAATCAGCATAAAATACAAGGACAGTGTCCATCTAATGAAACCTTATATAAAGAATGAGGTGGAATGTTTTTCCATTTGTTGTGTCCTCTCTGATTTCCTTGGGGAGTGGTTTGTAGTTCTCCTTGAAGAGGTCCTTCACTTCCCTTGTTAGCTGTATTCCTAGGTATTTTATTCTTTTTGTAGCAATTGTGAATGGGAGTTCATTCATTATTTGGCTCTCTGCTTGCCTGTTGTTGGTGTATAGAAATGCTAGTGATTTTTGCACATGGATTTTCTAGCCTGAGACTTAGCTGAAGTTGCTGATCAGCTTAAGAAACTTTTGGCTGAGACAATGGGGTTTTCTAGATATAGGATTGTGTCATCTGCAAACAAAGAAAATTTGACTTTCTCTCTCCCTATTTGAATACCCTTTATTTCTTTCTGTTGCCTGATTGCTCTGGCCAGAGCTTCCAATACTATGTTAAATAAGAGTGACAAGAGAGGGCATCCTTGTCTTGTGCCGGTTTTCAAGGGGAATGCTTCCAGCTATTGCCCATTCCGTATGATACTGGCTGTGGGTTTTTCATATGTGGCTCTTATTATTTTGAGGTATGTTCCTTCGATACCTAGTTTATTGAGAGTTTTTAACACGAAGGGATGTTGAATTTTATCTAAGGCCTTTTCTGCATCTATTGAAATAATCATGCAGTTTTGTCTTAGTTCTGTTTGTGTGATGAATTATATTTATTGATTTGTGTATGTTGAACCAACCTTGCATCCCAGGGATGATGCTAACTTGATTGTGGCAGATAAGCTTTTTGACGTGTTGCTGAATTTGGTTTGCCAGTATGTTATTGAGGATTTTTGCATCAATGTTCGTCAGGGATATTGGCCTGAAGGTTTTTTTATTGTTGTTGTATCTGTGCCAGGTTTTGGTATCAGTATGATACTGGCCTCATAAAATGAGTTAGGGAGGAGTCCCTCTTTTTCAGTTTTTGGAACAGTTTCAGTAGAAATAGTACCAACTCTTCCACAACCTACAGAATAAGAGAAAAATTTTGCAATCTGTCCATCTGACAAAGGTCTAATATCCAGAGTCTGCAAGGAACTTGAACAAATTTACAAGAAAAAACAAACAACCCCATTAAAAAGTGGGCAAAGGACATGAACAGACACTTTTCAAAAGAAGACATTCATGTGGCCAATAAACATATTTTAAAAAGCTCAACATCACTGATCATTAAAGAAATGCAAATCAAAACCACATGAGATACCATCTCAGCCCAATCAGTATGGTGATTATTAAAAAGTCCAGAAACAACAGATGCTGGCAAGACTGCAGAGATAAAGGAACGCTTTTACACTGTTGGTGGGAGTGTGAATTAGTTCAACCATTGTGGAAGACAGCGTGGCCATTCCTCAAAGACCTATAAGCAGAAATATCATTTGAGTCAGTAATCCCATTGCTGGGTATATACCCAGAGGAATCTAAATCATCTTATTATAAAGATACATGCATACATATGCTCATTGCAGCACTATTCACAATAGCAAAGACATGGAATCAACCCAAATGCCCATTAATGATAGACAAAGAAAATGTGATATGTATACACCATGAAATACTATGCAGCCATTAAAAAGGAACAAGATCATGCCCTTTGCAGGGACATGGATGGAGCTGGAAGCCATTTTCCTCAGCAAAATAACACAAGAATAGAAAACCAAACACTGCATGTCCTCACTTATAACTGGGAGCTGAACAATGAGAATACATGGACACAGGGAGGGGACTATGCACACTGGGCCTGTCAGGGGTGAGGGGGAGCATCAGGAAGAACAGCAAATGGATGCTGAGCTTAACACCCGGGTGATGGGTTGATCTGTGCAGCAACCATCATAGCACACGTTTACATATATAACAAACCTGCACATCCTGCACATGTACCCTGGAACTTCAGTTGAAGAAAAGAAAAAGAATGACGTAATAACTAAACTGAGTTTGTAAAAGCGGTAGGAACAAAGAAAATACATTCATTGGGCAGATTCTATGGATTGAGTATTTCTACTTACATAACATTGAATTCTCATCACAACCCTCTGAGATATAGGTATTTTGCTTACATGTTGGCAGATGGAGAAACTGGAGCTTAAAGAGGTTGAGTTGCTCAGACCTCACAGATAGTAAGAGATAGGGCTGAGAATCAGCCTATCAGACACATATAATAATAATATAATATAATAATAATAATCTGTATTATTCTAAATCTTGTCTCTGTTTTCCCGTCAGTCCTTGAGGGCATGCTGAAGACATAAAATAATTGCAATATGCTCCCAGCAAACTAAAATAATTATGCTGCCAACAAATGTCCATGCTAGTTTTTCAAATAGAGGTATTCTACACATATAGGTCATCTCTCTACCAAAAATTTGAAGTGCTTTAGGAACCTGATTCTGGATGTTCCATGGGAGCATACCCCCATAATGATCAAACCATGCATCCTATTGTAGTAATGGAAATGCTTCAGCAGCAAATCCAGCAAAAGTGACACCTGAAGAAAATCATTTTTAACACTCCCTCCTCTATATGATCAAATTTTCTTATTGAAAATCATAAATGTATAGAGCCAGTAACTAATAACTAAAGTTAAATGAAACATCTGCAAAAAGTGCAATTTAGATAACTACTAATTTTTACCACTGATGCACATTTTATGTTTTTATTTGTTCTTTAGTATTAAAACAACTGATCATTTATAATTAAATTTTACAGATATTATTTTATCTCAATAAAATATTTCATATATGAACTAAAATTTGTACTCGCCAACCAAAAACTTTGTATTTAATGTTTCAAATTTTAAACATAGATTTAAAACTCAAAGTGGTCACATAAGATGATAGAATTGAAATAACTCAGATTCTAATTCTCCATTATCACATTTTCTCACTGTTTATTTCAAATCTACTGATTAAACACAGGAATATGTAGTACCATAGGGAGTGGAGACACAAATAATGTCTGAAGAAAAGTCAACATTCTAATCTCTAACAAACGTCATCTCAAAACATATATAGTTAAGACCATATGTGTTATGGAACAAGTTGAATAACTGAGAGTTTTCCAAATTAACTTCCATGTAAAAAACAATGCTCATTAAAGGATAATTAAAATGTGCTAATTTGAAGCTTACATACATGTTATTAAAATTTACAATTATGATTGTTTAGAACTTAGACAAACAAAAAGTTTTTGAGGAAGAATTATTTTGTTACCAACTTTGTTTAGAATTGCCAGCACATGGTTATAATGAAAACCACCCTACTTTTAGCAAGCTTTATTATTCTTTCCAAGTTCTCTCCAGGCCCTGCACCCAGGACAGATGGTGCTCACTGCCCCCACCTTTAGTGTGCCACTAGCTCAGTTGCTTGTTCAATATTGACCTACCAAAAATATCTAGAATGGAATGACATCTCCTCTAAGGCAGGGGATAATTAACTTGTCCCCATAAAGTATAAATAATCTCTTTCTTCACAAAGTAAATATGTTTTTCTGACACTATCTGACATTTCAATCCAGTGTGCTTTTGAAACTGTATGCTCTTGCTTTTGTTTTTTATTTTTGTTTTTTTGTTGAGACAGTCTCACTCTGTCACCTGGGCAGGAGTGCAGTGGTGCAATCTTGGCTCATTGCAACCTCCACCTCCCGGGTTCAAGCGATTCTCATGCCTCAGCCTCCTGAGCAGCTGGGACTACAGACATATGCCACCAGGCCAAGCTAATTTTTCTTTTTATTTTTTACTTTTTTTTTTTTTTTGTATTTTTTGGTAGAGATGGGGTTTCACCATGTTGGCCAGGCTGGTCTCAAACTCTTGACCTTGAGTGATCTGCCTGCCTTGGGCCTCCCAAAGTGCTGGGATTACAGGTGTGAGCCACCACACCCAGCCAGAAACTACATGCTCTTAATCACCACTCTCAAGAACAAATGATGGAAACAGGTGGCTGCTTTTTTTTTTTTTTTTTTTGTCATCTTAGTGACATGCCCAAATTGCAACAGAGACAACATGCCTACATAACAGCATGAGTAGGATAATAAAAAGCAGATGACATGCCAGCCATGGGATATAAGGACAGCTCAAGCAATTGGCCATCCAGGAAGGGCTGAGGAAAGTCCAAGCCTTTATGGTTATATTAACATTTCACTTTAAGTAAGATTTAAACCTCAGTGTGAATATATTTGCTAGCTATTTTGCTGGAAATCATGCCCAGCACAATAAAAAAATAAGGGGTAACATGTAAGGTATGTTATACAACCAACAAATGAACAAAGATTCTATTATCTGTAAAACATAGCCATGTGTCTATCACCAGGGTCAATACTGACCATGTCTCGAAGGTACAAAAAGGCAAGAAAGATGGCTTAGAAAAGTATAATACCAAATGAAAACCTATGATTAGAAACAGGAAATTAACAATAGTTATTCAGAAAGGAAGCCCACCTACATTTGTGTAACACTGACTTTCTCACAGTTAGCTTTTATACCCCACACATGAATTGACTCCTGTTCTATAGCACATGAAAAGCACACCTTTTTATATAACCTTGTCTAAAAAAAATTATCTTACATAACATACTACCTGCAACACACACACACAAACACGCAGCAACAAAAATCAATGGGACTTAAAAAGTAGCTAGAGTCAGCCTAAAAAATTCTTCTCTGTAGTAAATATTTTCTCTGTAGGTGATATTGTAACAATAACTTTTAAATTAAGCTAATCAGTCAGGACTTTCTAACTGCTCTTAGCTAAATGTCTTGACATGGATTTTTATTCGGTTTCCATATCTTACTATGTTATCTGAATAGATTCCACTTAATCATTTCTTTGAATGTTGCCTTCATCTTCACCTTCTTGCATTAACTGAAATCAGCCACCACTTGAGGATATTATTACCTCTGCAGTGCATCCAAGGGGGATTTATTTTTTCTACTTCACCCCACTTACCATTAAGTTTGTTTAGAAGGACCATATATACTTCTTGCTCTTAATTGCTTTTTCCAATGAACTATATTATTTTAACTTTTATTTTAAGTTCGGGGGCACATGTGCAGTTTTGTTACATGGTAAACTTGTGTCATGGGGGTTTGTTGTACAAATTATTTCAACAGCCAGGTATTAAGCCTAGTACCTACTAGTCATTTTTCCTGATCCTCACCCTCCTCCCACCCTCCAAGAGGCCCCAGTGTGTGTTGTTCCCCTGTATGTGTCCATGCGTTCTCATCATTTAGCTACCAGTTATAAGTGAGAACATGTAGTATTTGCTTTTCCATTCCTGTGTTAGTTTGCTAAGGATAATGGCCTCCAGCTTCCTCCATGTCCCTGCAGAAAACATGATCTCATTCTTTTTTATGGTTGCATAGTATTCCATTGTGTATATATACCACATTTTCTTTATCCAGTCTATCATTGATGGGGATTTAGGTTGATTCCATGTCTTTGCTATTGTGAGTAGTGTTGCATGCGTCTTTATAATAGAATGATTTCTATTTCTTTGGGTCCAATAAAGTATTTTTTATTGCTTTTTCCATTACTTTTCATTGTTCTCCAGTGAGCTTTTGTCCATTGCTTTTTCTTTTGTTCTTCCACATCCCTAAAAACGCCCTGTTCCATTGAAACATTTGCCATTGGACTCTACTCCCGTGCCATGTTGCAGTCGTCTACCATCCTTCTGGAGCCAGTCTTGTTGTGATCTTCTGCTGATTTTCTTGTCACTCTTTCTCCTTCCATGAGTACTGGAGCAACTGGCCTATTGTACTTCTTTCCACTGCCTCTCTTGTCATCTTTGTCCAATAACCAGAAACTCAATGGAAATTCAATTCCTAGAAATTCCTTTACCTCCTCATCTCCAGTGACCTTGTCTTCTTCCTACATCAGGCCCACCAGTCCGTGTTCATATCAGTAATAACTACATCTCCTCAAAAATGTCAATACTATGTTTGTGCAATTATTTGACTCCACCAGAACCTTAAAAGTATTGACCAAATCACCATGTCTCTGTATATTATCCTGTCATATTTTCACTTACTTCTTTACCCACTTGTATTCTATTCAACGGACCATCATTATATCTATTCTCCTACATATACCTGAGCTCCTCCACCTGTCTTTTATTCTGCTGTAATTACTTACCAAATTTATATTCCTGGTTAAATAGGACTCTCCATCTACTCTGTGCTTTTGTCCAGGTATCTGAAAAGGCAGAATCATATCACCATATATTTATGTTCACAAACTCAAAGCTTCAGCACTGCTTAGCAATCCAACTGTATTGCTCTAATTAATTTACTCTCCTACTTCTGAGACAACTCATCCACACCTTCACTTTCATTCTCAAAATGCTAACATCCTCTATTCCCCTTGTCACTCTCAGCTGTTGATCTTGTTTCTCAGTTCAAGCAGCAACAAGAAAAATGAACCAATTCCTTAAAAGACACAATCTGCCAAAACTCAAGAAGAAATAGGTAATCCGAATAGGTCTATATCTATTTTAAAAACTGAATCAATATTTAATAATCTTTTAAAACAGAAAGTACTATTCACTGGTGAATTCTACCAAACATTTAAGGAAGAATTTTTTTTTTTTTTTTTTTTTTGAGATGGAGTCTCACTCTGTTGCCCAGGCTGCAGTGCAGTGGCACAATCTTGGCTCACTGCAATCTCCGCCTCCCAGGTTCAAGCGATTCTCCTGTCTCAGCCTCCCGAGTAGCTGGGATTACAGGCGCATGCCACCATGCCCAGCTAATTTTTGCATTTTTAATTGAGACAGGGTTTCGCCATGTTGGTCAGGCTCGTCTCGAACTCCTGACCTCAGGTGATCCACCCGCCTCAGCCTCCCAAAGTGCTGGGACTACAGGCATGAGACACCGAACCCAGCCTAAGGAAGAAATTATACCAATTCTCTGCAATCTCTTTCAGAAGGCAGAGGAAATACTCCCTAACTCATTCTGTGAGGCTAATGATACCCTAATTCCAAAACAATGCAAAAACATTACAAGAAACTACAGACCAATATCTCTTATGAGCAGAAATGCAAAATTCTCAATAAAATAATAGCAAATCGAATACAACTATATATACAAGTAATTATACAGCATGAACAAGTGGGATTTATCCCATGTATGCAAGGCTGGTTCAACATTTGAAAATCAATTAATTTAATCCATCATATCAAGAGGCTAAAGAAAAAAATAACAGGATTGTATTAATAGATGCAGAAGATAATTTGACAAAATCTAATGCCCACTCTTGATAATAACTCTCACTAAACTAGGAATAGAAGGGAAATTTCTTAACTGAATAAAAAATATCTACAAAACAAATCTTACTGCTAATATCATATGTGATAGTGAGAAACTCAAAGCTTTCCGACCAAGATAAAGAACAAGACAAGGGTGTACCCTCTCATCAGTGCTTTTCAACACTGAACTGTAAGTCCTAGCTAATAAGACAAGAAAAGGAAATAAAATGCAAATGCATATAGATTAAGAAAGAAGTAATAAAACTTTATTTGTTCATAGATGACATACTCATTTATGCAGAAAATTCCAGAAAAATTAACAAAAAAACTGGAATAAATGATTATAGCAGGATGTCAGGATACAAGATTAATATACGAGAGTAAATGCTTTTATACAAATCAGCAATGAACAAGTGGAATTTGAATTTAAAATTACAATACCGTTTAAATTATCACTCAAAAATGAAATAGGTAGAAACCTAACAAAATACATATAAGATTTATAAGAGGAAAATTACAAAACTCTGATGAAAGAGATCAAAGAAAAACTAAATAAATGGAAAAAAGTTATATTTATGGATAGGAAGACTAAATACTGTCAAGATGTCAGTTCTTTTCAATTTGATCTATAAATTCAATGCAATGCCAATTAAAGTCTCAGCAAGTTTTTTGGGGGTTATCAACAAACTGATCCTAAATTGTATATAGAGAGGCAAAAGACCCAAAATAGCCAACATAACATTGAAGAAGAATAAAGTTGGAGGATTGACCCTACTTGACTTCAAGACTTAATATAAAGCTACAATAATCAAGACAGTGTGGTATTGGCAAAAGAATAAACAGATAGATCACTGGAATGGAATAGAGATCCCAGAAATAGACCAACAAAACTATAGTCAATTGATCACTGGCAAAGGAACAAAGGCGATAAAAAGAAGAAAAGATAGTCTTTTAACAAATGATGCTAGAACAACTGAACATATATACACAAAAAATAAAAAGAATCTAGACACTGCCCTTCACAAAAACTAACTCAGAATGGATCACAAACCTAAGTGTAAAATGCAGGACTACAAAACTCCTAGAAGATAAGATAGAAAAAAAATCTAGATCACCTTAGGTTTGGTGATGACTTTTTAGAGACAGCACAAAAGGCATGATCCATGAAAGAAAGAATTGTTAAGCTGGACCTCATTAAAATTAAAAATTTCTGCTCTTTGAAAGACACTATCAAGAGAATGAAAACCCATAGTCTGGGAGAAAATATTTGTAAAGGACATATCTGATTAAGGACTGTTACACAAAATACACAAAGAACTCTTAAAATTCAACAATAAAAAAAAATCCAATTTTTAAAATGGGCCTTAACAGACCTTAACAGACACCTCACCAAAGAAGATATGCAAAAGACAAATAAGCATATGAAAGTCACTCCACATCATATGGCACAAGAAAAATGCAAATTAAAACAATGAGATACCACTGACACCTATTAGAATGGCTAAAACCCAAAACACTGACAACACCAAATGCCAAGGAGGATGTGGAACAACAGGAACCCTCATTCATTGTTTATTGCTTGTGGGAATGCAAAATGGCACAACCACTTTGGAAGACAATTGGCAGTTTCTAACAAAACTACTCTTTTTTTTTTTTTTTTTTTTGAGATGGAGTCTTGCTCTGTTGCCCAGGCTGGAGTGCAGTGCTTGATCTGGGCTCACTGCAAGCTCCGCCTCCCGGGTCCACGCCATTCTCCTGCCTCAGCCTCCCAAGTAGCTTGGACTACAGGCGCCCACCACCACCATGCCCGGCTAATTTTTTTTTTTTTTGTATTTTTTTAGTAGAGACGATGTTTCACCATGTTAGCCAGGATGATCTCAATCTCCTGACCTCGTGATCCACCAGTCTCGACCTCCCAAGGTGCTGGGATTACAGGCGTGAGCCACCGCGCCCGGCCACAAAACTACTCTTAGCATACGACTCACCAATTTCTTTCCGTGGTATTCACCCAAATGAGTTGAAAACTTATGTCCACACAAAAACCTGCACTTGGATATTTATAACAGCTTTATTCATTATTGTCAAAACTTGAAAGCAATCAAGATGTCCTTCAGTAGGTAAATGGAAAAATAAACATCCAGACAATGTAGCCACTATTGTGATACTGGAAGCCTTGTGATTAGATAAGATTATCTATGAGATGAGTGTAGATACAGAAGAAAAGAGGACAGAAGACTGAGTCCCAGGACACTCTAATATTTAGAAGTTATGAAGAGGAAGAGGCCTCTAGATTTCTAGCCTATATGCTCCCCTGAACATTCAATTTGTATATTCAACTCAATGCTAAAAAGAAATGAGCTGGCTGGGCACAGTGGCTCACGCCTGTAATCCCAGCAGTTTGGGAGGCCGAGGTGGGTGGATCACCTGAGGTCAGGAGTTCCAGACCAGCCTGGCCAACATGGTGAAACCTCATCTCTACTAAAAATACAAAAATTAGCCAAGTGGGTGGCAGGTGCCTGTAATCCCAGCTACTCGGGAGGCTGAGGCAGGAGAATCGCTTGAACCTGGAAGGTGGAGGTTGCAGTGAGCCATGATCATGCCACTTCATTCCAGCTTGGGTGACAGGGCAAGACTCCGTCTCAAAAAAAAAAAAAAGAAAAAAAAGAAAGAAATGAGTTATCATCCATGAAGAGACATGGAGAACACTTAAATGCATATTACTAAGTGAAAGAAACCACTCTGAAAAGGCTACACACTGCCTAACTTCAACTATATGATATTCCAGAAAACGTATAAATATAGAGAGACAGTAAAAAAAAAAAAAAAAAAAAAAAATCAGTGCTTGCCAGGGGTAAGGAGGGAGGAAGGATGAACAGGTGAAGCACAGAGGATTTTCAGGGCAGTGGAACTATCCTGTATAATACTATAATGGGCCGGGCGCAGTGGCTCACACTTGTAATCCTAGCAGTCTGGGAGGCCAAGAAGGGCAGCTCACTTGAGGTCAGGAGTTCAAGACCAGCCTGGCCAACAAGGTGAAACCCCGTCTCTACTAAAAATACAAGAATTAGCCAGGCACTGTGGTGCGCGCCTGTAATCCCAACTACTTAGGAGGCTGAGGCATGAGAATCACTTGAGCCCAGGAGGCAGAGGTTGCAATGAGCCAAGATCATGCCACTGCACTCCACCCTGGGGGACAGAGCGAGACTCTGTCTCAAAGAAAAATAAAAAATACTAAAATTGTTCCTATCCTTATACATTTGTCCAAACCCATAGAATGTACAATACCAAGAGTGATTCCTAATGTAAACTATGGACTCTGGGTGATAATGATGTGTCAATGTAGATTTATCAGTTGTAACAAATGTACCACTCTGGTGGGGGATGTTGCTAATGAGGAAGCCTGTGCAGGTTTGGGGGGCAGGGATATATAGGAAATCTCTATACCTTCTGCTCAATATTGTTGTGAACCTAAAACTGCTTTTTACAACTAGTCTATTTTAAAAAAAGAAGCAACCAGAAAAAAGCTTCTTCTGTCTCCCACCACCAAATCTATTGGCCTACTTGCATCTTCATTCCTGCACATTTCTTTCCATCATGGATGAAAGGCAAACCCCTACATGATAATATTACATTTTATCCCCATCTGCCTATTCAAGGACTTTGTTCCTAGAGTCTTTATTCATTTCTTGTCCACCATTAATTTCCCCTTTTCCAAATCATTTTCATATTGATAAAATTATGCATATCTGCCAACAGAAAATATAAGAAATTCTCTTAATCAAGCATCTTATTCAGCTATTGCTCCATTCACCTGATTCTCTTTAAAGAACGCCCTTTAAAAATTTAACGATACCTAATGTAGATGATGGGCTGATGGGTGCAGCAACCCATTATGGCACATGTATACCTATGTAACAAACCTGCACGTTCTGAACATGTATCCCAGAACTTCTACACGTTCTGAACAAGTATAATAATAAAAATAAAAATAAAAATAAATTAACTATACTGTTTCTCAACCTCCTGTTTTCTCAAAGAAGCACCAGTCAGGCTTTTGTCTCCACTCATATATTGCCTTATATTGGTTGCTGATAACTCCATATTGCTAAATCAATGTGCACTACCACAAATTTACTTGACCCCTCAGAAGAATGTGGCACAGGTGACCACTTTATTTTTCTTGAAAGAAACTCTCTCTTGAAACTCTGTCTTTACTAGGCCTTTCCATACCCCACTCTTGGATTTCTCTCCTACTTCATTTGACCCTCCTTTCATTTTCCATTGCCTCTTCCTTTTCATGACATCTAAATTTAGAGTACCCTGGGACACGATCTTCTGTCCTCTTTTCTTCTGTATCTACACTCATCTCATAGATAATCTTATCTAATCATAAGATTTCCAGTATCATAATAATGGCTACATTTATATCTCTAGCCTAAACTCTCCCCTGGACATTCAACTTGCTGCATATATGACCTCTTCAATTGAATATTAAATTGGATCTCAAATGAAACTTATTGTTCCTTTATAACCTGTGGGTGGGCAGGAGGCTGGAGGTATGTGTCTCTGCTTTGCTTTCTCAACAGATTTCTTCATTTCAGTAATTGGCACATCTTTGAAGCAGCTGTCCAGTGGTCCTTGGAGCCTCACTGCTAAACCATCAGTAAGGTCAGTCAGCAACTTCTCAACATTTGCATCACAACCACCTTATTGCAAACCATCCTTTTTCTTCAGTATGTCCACTACAATAACATTCTCCTTGGTCTTGGCTCCTGCCATCAACCATCTGTTCTCCACATTGAAGTCAGCGTTATCCTTTAAAATTTTAAATCAGAGCACATTACTTCCTTGTTCAACAATGTCCAATGGCTTTGCACACACTGATAAGTAAATCTAAACTTCTTACCGTGGTCTACAATGTGACCTGTCTCTGACTATCTTGTTAATAGAGTCTCCTACCATTTAACCCTCATTCACTCTACTTCCTCTCCATAGCATCCATGCACTTTCTCAAATAGGCCAAGACCATGTCCACATTTGGCCTTTGCATTTGCTATTCCATCTGCCTGGAATGCTCTTCCACTTCATCTTTCCAACAGCTTGGTTTGTGCCTCATTTAGGTCTCTGCTCAAATGTCATCTCATCAGTTTGATCTTTAGTAACCATTCTATTTGAAATAACATTCCTGTTATTCTCCACACCCTTATCCTGCTTTGCTTTTCAAAACAGCGGTTGCCACCAACTAATATTTTACTGTGTATTAGGCAACATACCATAGTGGGCTATTTCATGAAGATAGACATTTGAATCCAGAGCGCATCCGAGAGCTTATCTAATTATCTTTATCCAATTACCTATGACCAAATAAGACAATTAGGGGCCAGGAACTAGCATTAAACTCAAAACCCTGGAATTGTAAGGGGAATATCAAGGGCTATGGGCCTAGTTGCTAATGCTAAAGAATGTAATATTGCAGCAATAATGGTGCACTAGGTAGAAAAAAGGTATTGAGGTAGCCAAAGAATTTACCGAGCATTCCAAAAACGCCCAAACACCAAGACATAACAAAAGTTGTTCTGTACCTCCAACAATAGTCTAGGTTCTTGCCCTAATTTTCTTTAATTGTGTCAGGTCCACTTAACATTTGTTTCATTTTCTACTTACAGTACGATTCCTGTTTTTTCATTAGGACTTATATTTATCTTCACTTACCCAATGGCAGAAGTGGACCTAAGTTAACAGATAAAGTTTCTGTGAACCAGCAAATACAACTAAGTTAAGGAATGGTGAGTTTTTCATTATCTATCCAGTTGTCTCTATCATCAGGCTGGCATGCCCTTAAAAATACCTTTCATAGGCTCATTTCTTGAGTGATTTTATAGTCAATCAATAGTGATTTTATTTTCATCTGCTCCATTAACTTATAAACTCATCAACAGTAATCTCCCAAAGCCTACCACAATGCCTGGCTTGGTCATATCACATTTTTAAAAATTATTATTGTGTATGACTTTAGATATTCTGAATACGTGTTTCTCAGTGCTTACAGGGGATCCAGGCAGGTCTTTAGGATAAAAAAAATGTACATGTGATTAATGTTAGAGTTTTACCAACAATATCTACTAAATTTCAGTCAGATTTCACCATACCAATTATTTTAACAGAGAGAATTTAATGTAAAGATTGTTAATGGGTATTGAAGTGAAAGGCAAATAGGAACACTAAGGTATCACAGAAATAGGAATTGCAGGAAACAACTCTCACTCCCAGGAAGCAAAAGGAAGAGGTTGGAATTATTAAAACATAGAAGCTTACAGGAGAAAGTAAACAGGGTAAGGACTCAGTCCTCTGAGGAGAGGCACTGGTACCAGGAGGAGATGAGACTTGTTCTGTGAGTATTAGAAAAACCGCAAATAGATGTCATCTGTGGCCACTGGAACGAACTGCTGCTGCCACTGTCAAGAAGCTGGATTCATAGTGATAGGACCAGGAACCAGCAGAAAGAAGTAAATCTCTCCAGTCTTCATCTAGATATTTATTATAATCATAGAATTATTTGTTTACTATGTGTCCTCTTCATAAGTCTTTGAGCTCCATTACTGGTTGGTCTACCATTAAATGCCTAAAGTCTGTCAAAAGTAAGAAGGAATTCACAAATAAATGAATGAGACCTATTGAATTAAGCAACCTACTTGAAAATTGAAACTGTCAGGAGGCATGAAAAGGCTTCACCCTGAGAAGACAAGAGATGTAGGAAAAATCATCATTTGTCTGTTGGTCCACTGATAATTAATAATTGTATGCAGTAAATTTTGTAATAATTTTGTTATAGTAGATTTACACATTTCTTCTTTTTTTGTTTTTTTTGTTTTTTTGAGACGGAGTTTCGCTCTTAATGCCCAGGCTGGAGTGCAATGGCACCATCTTGGCTCACTGCAACCTCTGCCTCCCAGGTTTAAGTGATTATCCTGTGTCAGCCTCCCAAGTAGCTGGGATTACAGACATGTGCCACCGCACCCAGCTAATTTTGTATTTTTACTAGAGATGGGGTTTCACCATGTTGACCAGGCTGGTCTGGAACTCCTGACTTCAGGCGAGCCACCTGCCTCGGCCTCCCAAAGTGCTGGGATTACAGGCATGAACCACCGTGCCCAGCCCAGATTTCTTTTCAACCTAGCAGCAAGTGTGTTTCCACAGTTTCTCAATTTTGTTTGATGTCTTCCTGTGAGCAGACAACCCTATTTTTTAAACTGGAAAATTCTATGAGAGCCAAACCATATTGTTGTGTGCACGATATATTTTGAGTGCTTTCCTTCTAAGATTTATACATTTCATGAATGAGTTTGTTTTTAGAGGAATCCTTCCCTGTTGTGATGGCCCAAGGGAATGCAAGTTAGACATCCTGGCTTATTTCTAACACCCCCATCTGAAAATGTCATTAAAGCCTTCTAACTGCCTCTCACCAAAATGTTTTATTTTTAGCCTCTTTATCTGACCTTCACATCTGTATCTTAATCACAACATTCTGAAATCAGATGGAATCCAAAGAGAATATTTTCTCCCCTATTTCACTGAACATTATTTCATGCAGAAGGATATGTTGGCATGGATGTGAATATAGCACCAAGGGCAGATGCCAATTAATGAATCATTTCTACAGGAAAAACGGGCCAACATATACACACATTGTGTCTTATTCTATATCACCTTCTCCTGTTGAGCCTAATTACACAAAAGAAACAGGAAATGTTTGAGGCCAAATAACACAATACAGTTGGAAAAAGTTGTCTTATTCAAAGACTATCTAAATATATAATACAGGAAGGCACTGGTGAGGTTCATAATAATAAAAGGAAAGGATGATTTAAAAGTAAATGACGCACATTTTTCAGCATATTTGATCATATTTCCAAATGACCCATTCTCCTGTTTTTTTCCAAATGCTAGTTTCCTTGAATAAATCAATTCCATGTGATAAGCTTTAAAAAAAAGACCTGTGATATGTACAAAAGCGTTAAACATAATTTGAAATTTAAATTGTGTTCCAAAGAAATTGTAGTGCATTAGATTGTGTTCAACATTTACTGCTGTTATTTAGTCCCTTTACATAGAGCAATAAAAGACAGCTAAACCATTAAATTACATGACTTTCTCAAAATTGCTCTTCAATTATGATAAAATTAAGCTTTTGTGTCCTATTTATAAACATGGATAAATAACCAATACATTGCAGATACCATTGTACTACAATCCAGTTTAATTTTCAATAGTTTCCATAGGGCTTTGATCATTTACTGATATTAGCTGATAAATTTGTGTGTGTGTATGCGCACACACACACAATGTGTCTGTAAGCTTTGTTAAATTATCTCTAAGGATGAAGGAAACTATGTAATTCTTTGAAAATGCAAGGCATAGAATAGGACTTAACAACTGTCTTGAAGACAAATTGGCTTTGAGAAAATGAAAGTAAAATTAACTGCAAAGAAAATATAGGATAAAGGAATGATCAGGAAAGAGTACTGATTTTCCCAACTTGAAGCGTAGTTTTTGGAGTATTAATGAATTTGTGATTTATTAAAAATCTCAATTCTCATTGATTTTCACAGACTTTTTCAGCCACCTTTAAATCTTGAAAGCCTAGAGTTCTTGTTCCAGGTGATGTGCGATGAGAAAAGGGAGTTTTATGCAATTGCCTCCAGATGACTCCTTGGCTGATACTCCTGTATCTTTATGCTATATGAATTCACTAGATAAACAATGAGGTCTCCACTCCACTTCAGCTACAACCACATTTGGAATCATCCCTCTTAACTAAATTTCTTTCCTGACTAACTTAAAAACTCAGAAAATAAGAATTGATAAAAATAAAATTGAAATATAATCTGTAAAATTTACCAAGATGAGTCCAAGTCCAACAGAAAACAATAATGCTAATCATGAAAAATTTGTAAATTACTTCTTTCCTTCTCTTGGTTTAGCTATTTTCCTTCTACTTCTACACAGCACACATCAGAGTAGAGTGTTGGCAAAGTTCTGGTGAAATTGCAAAGAGTATATAGCCAAGTGGGAGGACCTAAGCCAACAAGATTGCCTTGTGTTTAGCGAGGAATCCTGAGGTAATCCTGGCTAAAGCAAGTTTATGGCTTAGTGTATACAAATAAATGATGTAATGGGGTCTGTGATCATTACTAATAAGACAAAAGTGCATTTTAATGTAGGATTCTCATCTCTGTGATAATTCTCGGCAAGCCTGTGATTTGAAGCAAGAGCTCTGGCCCATGAGATGTGCATCTGCTACATCTAACACAGGCCTGTTCATTACTCCATGCAAAGGCTGGCAAAGGGAAGAGAAGAACCTCAATTGAAGATTTGGACACCACCATCAACACCTGTTTCCAGTTGAAACCTGCTGAACCAATTTCTGTTTTCAAAACTAATTGAGAAAGTTAAGAAGTTTTGCAGCAGATGAAAAAACACAAAGGGTCTCTCCTGCCAGAGAAGTTGGGTAATATACCTCACAAAAAAAAATATCATTTAAAGAGAAAAACAGTCATCTGCCAATATGGCAGCCAGAGATTGCTGCCAAAATTCCAACAGTGCTCCAACTTCCAATCTGCTCTTTGACCAGAAGGGGTACACTACCCCTGCTAACAAGATTGGTGAGCCTGGAGAAGCTGTCCATAATGGCACAAGGAAGCCAAGATATGGCAAAATAGAGGAAATATAGGTTCTTAGGCATGGTGCCAACTGTAAAGGGGGAGCAGAGCTGCTTCCGACTAAGGCTGAAGACACGTAAAGCACACAGACTTAACAACAGTGGTGACAAGATGTCCAGAGAGGCAGTTTGGTCACAGATCTCATCTGGCAGCTCTCCATTCTCTTCTGGCTTAGATACCAGATAAAGATCTTTGTTTCTCTTTCCTTCTTGTCTGATTTTGGGAAAGGTTTGCCCACTGCTGCCCCTCCATTATTTTGACTGACAATCCAAATTGTGTCTACAGGCACAATCAATGTTACTGTAGTCTTCGGACTAACTAACGACTGCCCTTTTAACCAGCCAATGACAGTTGCTGTACTAAGAAAGACAAAACCACCAACTTAGAGTCAGAGGTAATTTGTATTGTATTTTTACACAAATCGAGTTCTAATTCTTGCTACTACATGCAATAAATCACTAAATTTATCTTGTAGTTTGAGAGGCAGTACACTGAATGCAGTGGTTCTCAAACTTTGCTGTACACTTGGAATCATGGGGAAACTTTAAAAAGTACTGATGCCTCACTCCAAAGTCAAACATGCTGATTTAATTGATTTAGGGTGTAATCTGGACGTTGAGATTTGTAAAAACTCACCAAGTGATTTTATTGTGCAAATAGTTGTGGGAACCACTGTCATAGTGACTAAACAAATGAGTTCTGTAGCCTCCTTAGTTCAAAACTCAGCTTTACCATTTTCTAAGTGGATGACTTTGGAAAGATTAATTCACCAACTAGTAGTAATGATTTCAAACAGTTACTTTGAGGATTCAATACAAGAGCATAGAAAAGTGCCTAGTACATAGCAAGTGCTCAATCAATGTGAATTTTAAAATGAATCATTTATTAAAAACATGTATAAGTACTAATCCAAACAGACGAAAACTGTTTACATGATTTTCTTATTGATTTCTTAAGTGAATTCCATTCATTTGATATATATTTACTAAATAATATGCATTATTTTTCTATATGCATTAGTTTTCTATGGCGGCCATACAAATGACCAAACATTTAGTGGTTTAAAACAACACAAGGTGTGTTATGTTAGTTTTACAGGTCAGAAGTCTAATGCAGTCTCAGTCAGCTAAAGTCAAGGTGTTGTCAGCAAGTGTTCCTTTCTGGAGGCTTCAAGGTAGAATCTGTTTCTGTGCTTTTTTCAGCCTCCCACATTCCTTGGCTTGTGATCTCCTTTCCCCTGGCTTTCATCCATCTTGTAAGCCAGCAGCATTGCATCTCTCTGGCAATTTTCCATGGTCACATCTCTTGCTGACTAACCCCAGCTAGAAAAAGTTCTCCAACTTTAAAGACCCACGTGATTAGACTGGGCCCATCTGGATAAGAAAGGCTAATCTCCCCATCTCAAGGCCAGTAGTGTCAATCACAGCTGTTAAACTCCTTGTGCCCTGTACACTGGCATTCATAGGTTCCAGGGATTCAGAGTGTGGACATGTTCAGGGAGCCATCATTCTTTCTATCACAGAATTACTGTGGCCTTGTATCATATTTAAAAAATTTTTCTCTTGGATGAATAAAACTCTTCCACCCCTTAAAACTTAATATAAACCCCTCATTTTGCAAAATAACTTCAAGTATTATGGAAATTATAAAATATGTACAAATTATGTCTATTCCTGGCACCCAGTAATTGATAATGTAGTTAGCAATTCACCAAATCATTCCCAGGTAGAGAAAATAGCAATTCTGTTTCTATTTTTTTTTTTTTTCTTTTTCTTTTTGAGACAGAGTCTCGCTCTGTCACCCAGGCTGAAGTGCAGTAGTGCAATCTCAGGCCTACTGCAACCTCTGCCTCCCAGGTTCAAGTGATTCTCCTGCCTCAGCCTCCTGAGTAGCTGGGATTATAGGCGCGTGCCACCACGACTGGCTAATTTTTGTATTTTTAGTAGAGACGGGGTTTCACCATGTTGGACAGGCTGGTCTTGAAC
The DNA here is from genome assembly GCF_028885625.2 of Pongo pygmaeus. Taxonomy (NCBI): domain Eukaryota; kingdom Metazoa; phylum Chordata; class Mammalia; order Primates; family Hominidae; genus Pongo; species Pongo pygmaeus. Next base: position 146,605,458 of record NC_072373.2, on the reverse strand, counting down.
TCCTGACCTCATGATCCACCTGCCTCGGCCTCCCAAAGTGCTGGGATTACAGGCGTGAGCCACAGCGTCTAGCCCCTGTGTTAAATTTTTTAACTTTTCTATTATTTCCTAGGATTTAGCTACAAACCATATTACCCAACCTCCCTTAGAACTTTAGTAGGTTTTTAAAAGTTGCCAGATTCCCTTCCCACTGTAATGGCATATTATTCCTGAATATTACAAACGCCACTCCAAACCCCCACCGAAAAGCTACTTTAGCAAAAATAAGTAATGAGATCCCACCCGGCTTGATCTTGTTTCCTGACACTATTCATACCTCTCTGGATAATCAATCCATCATTTCTCTGCAGTACCAACTGACCCTGAAAAGTCTGGGCAAGTTACCAGAAACCTGTGAGTCGGCCCACACATTGTGTAAGAGGTTGTGGGTATTACACCCTGGAAAGTCTTGCTGAGCAAATATCCTCCTTCCAGCCAATGCCTCATCTTGAAAATGTATAGCTGGACCTTTCTCCTGGGCATCAACATCTGCCCACCATGTTCACTCAGACAGGCTCGCTTGACCACACCAATGAGTTCAGGTTAGCCACACAACTACATCCTCAGCCCTTCTTTATCAAACACAGTTGTGGTTTATTACAATGGCTTACATTCTCCTTTCTCTTCCCTGAGTTTCTATCATCTTCTGTCTGCAAAGCAATTTATAACAGCCCATCTTCCCCCACTTGTGGAATGGAAGAGGTGGGGAGTCAGGGCCCATGTCTTATTGTGGTGGAGGGATAATGGGAAGATAATACTAGATAGGGCAGCAGGGCCAGATGACGGAAGGCTCTAGATTCTGGGCTGGGGATTTGGGTATGATTCATTAAATGATAGGACACCACCATAGGCTCCTGGGTAGAGGAGTGACAAGAAGATAGTGGTATTTTCAAAAGGACTATCTGATAGTGCCATGTGTGATGACTTGGAAGCAGAGAGAAAACAGAAAAGAAGCCAGTTAGGAGACTATCACAAAAACCCAAGTCCAACGTGATAAGAACCTGTAAGGATGTGACAATGTACTTGAAGCAGGAACAAGGATAAATTCAAGAGACTTCAGGAAGGGAAAATCTATAGGGCTTAGTGACTAATTTTATATGGGTGATAAATTTAAGAGAGACCTCAAAGATGACTTTAAAATGTAAGCCTAAGACAGCAGGAAGTTGGTGGTGCCTCTGACACAGTAAGGGGACTGGAAAAGTAATTGGATTTGAAAGTTTGGATCAGATGAACACTAATTACAGTGGTTGTGTTACTCCCAGATCAAAATCCATCAATAGCTTCTCATTGCATGTAGTATAAATTCCAAATGCTTAACATCACTCATAAGATTCTGCCTTAAATAACCCTAACGTCTCTATAATCTGATCTCTCATAATTCTTCTAATAGTAAATATCTTTGAGTACATTGCATGAGCCAAATTATTGTCTGCCTGTATGGTTGGACCCATGTCTGGCCAAATGCAGAGCTCCATACTGTAATTATCCCAAGGAATGTGAGAATTCATACATGGATGCTGATTTTAAAAGAAATGGTGGGAAAGCCTCTCTCTTTTTCTCTGGGACAGGAGCTATAAGGATGATGTAGCTTGTGATTGCTAGTGGCCAACCTGCCACCAAATAGAGGAAGTCTCTGAGAATGAGGCCAAGCAAAGGCAAATAGAACCAAGAGATGGACAGAGAGACAGAAACCTGAGGCCTCATATAAATCCTTGGATCCAGTCAGGCCTTACTGTCTCCACCTCTTAGATGTCCCACTGATATGGACTGAACCGTTCTCTTTTATTAGCTTAGGCTTGGGCTCTGTCACTTTCAGCCCAGAGTCCTGATTCTTCTATTATCTCAAGGCTGCTCATCTGCAGGGAATGTTTTTCTCTATGATCTTTGCCTGACTGATTCTCACTTATCTTTGGGGCTTAGCTTAAATAATACTTTCTCAAAAAGCCATGTCACAAAGACCAAAGGGGACCAGATTACGTCCCTCTTTGCTGTTCTCTCAAATTATCCTACTATTTTCCTTTATAGGTTATTCCTATAATTTGGAGTGATACGCTTATATGCATTTATTTATTTAAGATCTGTCTTCCTTAATGTTATAATACACATTACCCTCTGTACCCTCCTGAAGTCCCACTAGAACGATAATAATGAGACTTTTTGAAGACATAAATCCAAATTAAAGAAAGCATGACAAAATATTAAAAGTTGGGAAGCAGATGGATGAGTAGCAACTGACCTGGTGCACCCAAGGCAACTGAATCCTGAGCCAGAAGGAGGAAAAGATGAGAAGCAGCTTGATCTACACCGTGGAAGTCCCTAGAGACTCAGGAATCCTTGGCACCAATTGCCTCTGAATATAGAAGGTAGAGCTAAAACCAAGTCAGATTAAGAATAGCTAGTACACGGAAAGCTACACAAATAAAAATATAAATTATGACTATGATTGTTATTGTTAATCCCAGGAAAAAATAAAAGTTGCACAGGGAAAGATAATAATAAAAGCAAAAATTTCTAACACTTATTTAGTGCTTACTGGAAGACATGGATTGTTCTAATTCTTTATATTTATTAATTTTATATTAATTCAGTTATTAACTATAAATTATCACAACTCATTGTTGTAGATACTATGAGTACCTCATTCTACAGTGAAGAAATTGAAACAGAGCTAGCTCCTAATAGTAAGTACTGTCTTTGGGATTTGAATCCAGGTTGTTGGACTCTAGAAGCTGTTCTCTTAACTATTACTCCATGTTACCTCTTAAAATAATCATAGTATGTTATCTATCTTTCACCGTAAGTAACATTTTTATAGTCAAACATAAACACTGATTATTCATTTAATTCAAATTTTAAAATGATTCTTTAAAAAGAATAGGGAGAAGAGGGAATATGTATAGGTACAATGTGGTATATGTGAAAGGAAGCTAAATCTTCTTCATCTACCTTGGAAGCCAATAGCTAAGAACATACAAAAATAGAAAGAAAGAAAGAGCAACATAAGTATTATTTTTAGATATTTTTAAATAATGCCCAAAAATACCAGTTAAAAGAATTGAATGTGGTTCCCCAAATAGGATATGACAGGATATGAGGTTTCCTTCAGGGAATGAATTTTACCAAGACTTTTAGAAATATTTCCCTCTGTAAATTGTGTGTTTGGATAATTTTCATGTTTTAAGCCACTGCTGAAGGTTTCCGTTAGTATCACTAAGCTGGCATTTAAATACATGGGTATGGGTTAACTCTCAGAGTGAGTAGATAGGAAAGGTTCCTAGGACAGAGTTCTTTGGAGCCCTATATGGCCTACAGATTGGAAGCCAAAGGAACAAGAGAAAGCAAAGAAGAAACAGGAAAAAACCAAAGAGAAAAATCAAAGGGCTCAAAGAAGTTCAATGACCTAGAAAGCAAAGATCAGGAGAGAGCATTGGGAAGGAGGGACCCATCAACAGGAACCAAAAGAAGGGAACAACAATGAGCACAGCAACTGAGCCAAAATTGCTCAAAGTTACAAGTGGAAGACCAGAGCATTTCAGCAGTGGGTAGGGAGCAAAGGCCACGTTGTGGGGAATTACGGAAGGAGCTGTTGGTAAGACATCAGATGGAGTGAGGACAAGTTATAGTTGTCAGCGTAGCAATGAATCCTAAAGAGCTCGTTCCTCTGGCATAGAACTCTCCACCGCAACAGTTGCCCAGCTGATGCGATTATTTCCTGAAGTACGCTGCCAAGGGAGAAGCTGCCCCTTTTAAAATAGGGCAGGAATGACAGGAAATCATTGGTAAGAACTTGTTGACAGGAGGAAAATGACATGGTTAGTTTCTGGTGGTGGCAGGGTGCCATTATCAGCCATGCCAAAGCAAAGAAATCATTATATCTAGAAAATAATATTTTCATGCCCACCACATAAATTCTAGCCAGATGTTGCCCTGAGGAACATGAGCTCCTTTGGCTTTGATGACAAGTACAGAGGATCAAAGGCCTCCTTTTCACTATTGATGAGCCCCGGTTGTTGGTTGCATGAATCACGAGACAAGCTTTGGGTAGGATCACAGCCAGCCTGGTGTTAGATCTGAAGATAAGTAAGAGGTCACCATTTAATTTCAAGAAGAGCACCAAGCACACACTGAAGAAGAGAGAAGCTACCTGGCAGCATTAAAGTAGAGCCTCTGGAATGCAATTGTGTTCTGGGGGCTGACTGATGAGATGGTGCTCAGTGCTCCAACCAACAAAGTATGTATGTGATGTGGGGAGCAGTAGATGAAAGTACCCCCACCCCAGCAGTCAGTTACCTATAGGGGGTATCTGCAGATTGTGCCCCTTTGAAATGTTATAGACACGTGTCAGAGTGCTGACTTCTTGAAGTAGAGGAAGTCAGAAGACTGTAAGTTGGCTTCCAGTTGTACATTGGTATGTAAGTTTCAATTATTCATTGAAGCTGCTGTTTTCTTCCTTTCACTGAGGTACAGTTTGAGAGAATGATCATTCTTTAAATATATATTTTCTACATGTAGATAAGACTATCAAGATTTACATAAAATTAGCATAATTCTGGAGAGCTGCACAGCAAGTGAAAGAGTATTTAGGATGGGTCATGTTTCCCTTCTTCCTATATTTTCATAGCGCTCAGAGACAAAGCCAAAATATGCAAGCACACACATGCACACACACACACACACAACATTTATGTGGGATTGAGACTAGAACTAAATTCACAAATTTAGTTGTAGTCTCTCCCCACTATGTTCTCACTACTTCAGGAGGGATAGTAGATAAGTGGAAGGGAGGAGGGGGTGGTCTGGGGAAAGAGTTGAACTCCCCAAGATATCCTGGAGTAAGGATCAAGGAGCACTTGCCCGCTCACCTCTCACACCCTTGTTCTCTTTCCGTGCTGCACCAGAAGCAAAGAAAATCAAGGCATATCTATCCGTTCCAATGCATCCTAGACTATAGATGACTTCAAGGGAACAACACCGCAGCAATGCAAAGAGAGACGCCAGGCTATGGGGTGGTTGCTCTGGGGCCTGTCTCCATCAATGTCCCACTCACCTGTACTTCTGAGAAATAAAAGCTACTAGTAGGCAAGAAAATATCTATGCTTTGGGAAGTGATGTCTGAGTGATACCAACTCCAGGCTTGAGTTCACTCTAGATGAGGCAGAAAGACTCTATGCTTTTAGGATTAAAAGAAGCACAGCATAGGAATGAAGCACTTTGGTAGTGGAGCCAGGGTGCTTGGATTAAATTGCAAGTGTGCACTTACTAGCTGTGTGACTTTAGGCAAGTTATTTAACCTCTCTGTGCCTCTGTTTCTTCAACTTGGAAATGACGTGAATGATCATATTTACCTCATAGGGTGCTTTTGCCAAAATTAAATGAGCTAATTAATTTAAGTCAAGCCCTATAAATGTTAGCTATTATTATGTATGCTAATGAAGTTTCTGAACTTTATTATGCTCATTTATTATACTCCTTTGGGGCAGCGTTGTTTACAGCATGGTCAGAAGAACACTGAGGCAAAATCATTCAGGAACTCTTAAAAATCTGGGGCAAATACACTTCAGACAAGTATCTATCAGAGATGATTCTTCCATTCATTACGTTGTGAGAACCAGGATCCCCTTTGGAGTCACACATAAGGCTTCAGGCAGAGGAACTGGGAAAATCAGAGGAAGTGATAAAAGCAGTAGATGTGCAACAATACCTTCTTGAAATTTCAAATTTGAAACTTATTTTAGGTAAATTAGAATACTAATCACTAAAAATAATGTCATAGAGTATATTTTTAATATGGTATGTATATGCAAGAAAAAATACATATTTACATTGTAAAAGTATATAGATACATACATACATACAACACACACACAATCTCATTTTATAAAAAAGTAAGCCTTTGTATATATGTACAGAGAAAATTCTTTGAAGAATAAACCTCATAATGTTAGTGGTAGTTATCACTAGGCAGTGGGAATTGTGTAATCTGAGGGGCTGGGGTGCTGATTTTCCTAAGTGAATACATATTTTATGTGTAATTTTTAAAAAGCACCATAACTTCCTTTTCCTTAAGGCAAATAGCTAAAACCGAACTGGAATTCTAATTCAGTGACCTGAAGCCCTGAGAACAGAAGGGTTTGGCCTCAGGGTGGGAGGCGATGACACAGCCCAGAGCTCTTTGCAGGGTGCCAGACCTTGGTCTGGGTGAACATCTCACAGTCAGGCCACCAGGGGAGAGCAGGAACTGAGGCTAAGTCTTCCCTAACCCAGGCAGCATTCGGTCAGGAAATCACAGACCCAGCTGTGAGAACTTGGAAGCACAGAGAAGAGGAAATGAAGCCGAAGCAGGCGGCTCTTACAAGAGATCTGGCCGGGGCAGATCCAGGGTGTCCTGTCACTGCCAGAGTCCTGATCAGATGCTGCTCTCCTCTCCTCAGGGCTTGGAAGGTTCTAGAAAGCAGAGGTTAGCTCACGGCACCCACAATTCACGTGGAGACTCAGGGTCCCGTATTACAGCAAAGATTCCTAAAGCATGTATTAACTACCCTAAAGAGAGCCCAAATCGTTCCCAAACCTGAGATCCTTCAATTTTTCATATTCTATTTGTGAAATCATGACATGTTGTCTCACAACTGTGAAATTTTATTTTCCTACTTTGTGCTTCTAAAGTTGATATAATTGAAGGAGTTGTCTCACACCCAGTGTTTGGAATGTGTGTTCCATATTCTGTCCCCCAGACTACACTATCATCCTGTGCCATGCAGTTGTTTGGTAAATGTCATTATGAATAAATAATGATATATGGGATGCTACTCTTTTACATAAAATTATATGTATAATGCAGCTGATACTGGGGATGGAAAAACTTTTCTCTGGTCCTATATCATAGCCTGTAAACCATGAGCATTGAATTAACCCAATAAAAGTGACAATTCTGACCCTGGGCTATACCCATTACTCTTAAGTTTACAGCTTGCAAGCCAACTCAAATTGTTCTCAATGTAGTACTTTACTGAAATACTTATCATCTGCAAACCGTATGTAGTGCATATTCTTAATAAATAATAACACATTTTATTTTGGTTTACTGAAAATTAACAGGGCATTTGGGAAATTGCTGTTACTGTGGAAGCCTGTTTCACATTTGCCTTGGCAGTGTAATAGCTATCTAAGTGCAAAACAGGAGAGCCAATGGCTGTTGAGTGTGGGGTTTGTTTTTTTTTTTTTCCTCTGTTGTTGGTATTCAGAGAAAGTCATGCAGCTGGTAACATTAATGACATGCCATATACTCAAAGAGATGAAAGAAGTAAAACAAAGTTGTAATGGGCATAACCATATGAAATTGTCATTCTGAGTTGATTAGTTTTGCATTTGGACACAGTAAATCTACTTCTTTGCACCTATATTCCAATCTGTAGTCCAAATAGTCTGCAAAGTTTAAAGGCTTTTTAATAATTGCCTAAGACAGCTTTGTGAACATGCTGATCTAGAAGGCAAAAAGCAGAGAGCTTTGAGGGACCATTCCTATGGCAAGAGCCACTCTTGAGTTATGATTGTGTACTTTTCTCTGATAATCCCGATTTCTCACCATCCCACGTTTTAGAAGCATCCCCTATAAAGTTCTCCCACCTCCTAATGTAACAGTTAGGAGATCAGCCTCAAATAGACTGGTTTTTTGGAGAAAAATACAGAAGTACAATTGGAGAGAGAACGATAATGATGGATTCCAAGGAGGACGAGAGGGCTGAGACAGAAGACAGAAAAATGCAGATCTTTTTAGTGGTTTCCTTTAGTGCGTTTTCTTCTCCTCTGTGCAGGTCCTGCGGTGTAATCAGTGCGAGGTAACAAGGGCCATATTCCAAGCAAGCAATGCTTTCACTGGCTCTCAGGCCTGCTTCAGCTCTGCCAACCCTCTAGTCCCTTGCACCTTTTTGCCAGCCCCCCTTTCTATGCCGAAATGCTACAAATGGTTTCATTTTCATAGTAACAGAAAAACATTCCAAACAAGTTTCCCTGTGTTTTTGTTGACCCTTGTTTTTCGTTTTAGTTTTAAATATACATTCTCATTCATTCCTTCCTATCAACTCCGTGGGTGTTTCAAGGTTTAAAACTGATATACTGAGAAGCCATAGAATTATTCTTATCTAATGATGCATTTTATATTTCCTGGATTTAGGAGAATTTGCTTTTTCTTATTTAATCCCTCTTTTTCCACATGGCTGATTCCTAAACATTAATGGTTCTACTCAAGCACACAACTTGGAAACCAAAGTGGCCCTTATTTTCTCTCATCTCCCTCACCTCCCTGCCACCCCACTATCATGCCTCCAAACTGACCCTCACATTTGTCACCCACAGTGATTGCCCTGGTCCTTATTCTTTTCCTCCTGGGCCATTATTCCCTCCGAACTAATCTGTCTGCCTTTAGTCTCCCTGCTTCAATGCACCCAACTATGCCACCAAAATAATCTTTCTAAAGTTCAAAAGAAAATCATATCCCAAGCCTACCTATGATCAATAGGTATATTTCCATTTTCGGCAGGGTTAGGTTCATACTTGTAAAGCAGGCAAGCAAGGCAGCTAAAGCAACGGCTCCAGAGCCTACCTGCCTGAGTTCAAATACCAGCTGGGCCAATTATAAGCAGAGTGACTTGGAGCTGCACCTTAGTTTCTCCATCTGTAAAATGGGTTACTTACATTGTAGGCTTATTATAAGGATTGAATTAATACTGGTAAATGGCATAGAACAGTGACTTATACATGGTGAGCATTACATGCCTTTTCCTATATAAATAAAATAACTCCTTCATGTATGGTATTCAGCCCCCTCTCTGCCTACTCTTCTACTTTTCTACCTCAACTTCCATCACTTCTGACCACATTTCTCACTCCCTTCACCACATCCGGCCATCCACCACATATTTTTGCATATTCTGTTCCTTCCACCCCAAATATCCTTATTATTTCTCTACCTTGGAATATTCTACTCAACCGGTTATTTATCACACATGTCTTTACAGTAATGTATATCCCATTATATAATGTATTGCCCCCACTAAGCTTAAGAACTTTGAGTTTCAAGAACTCCCTTGTGCTCATGTCTACTAACTATATCTAGACTAGTGTGCAAGCATTTATTAAGTATTCAAGAAATGATTGATGTTGGAAAGAAAGAAGGAAAGGAAGGAGGCACAGAAATAAAATAAGAGTTGCTAACAATTTTCTCTGTGCCAGACAAGGTACTAAATAATTTACATGGCTTAATTCAATTCTAACTACGGCCCTATGAGGTTGATAGCATTATTATCCCCATTTTACAGATAAGAAAAAAAATGCACAGAATTGATACTGGTGGCTCTTCAAATATCACCCTGACCCTAGCATCTGTGTATATAGACATCTCACAAAGCTGTCTCCCACCGGTCCCAAACATAACACTCGATCTCCTTCTCCCCAACCAGCAGCCAACACAGACTCCAGGAGAGCCAGGGAGGCAGAGTAGGAAAAATGCAGGCTGCCATGCCTGGGTTTGAATCCCAACTCGAAGTCCCTCTAACAGACTTCCCTTAAGCAAGTTACTTAACATCTCTGATGCTGTTTCCTTAACTGTAAAATATGCATAATGATGCTCACCTCCCACCTTCTAGAATTATCATGAGGACACAGGTAAATAAAAGATGTAGAGCTACAGTTGCAGGACCATAGAAAATGAGGCAGTTATGATTTAGACTAGCTTGGGAAAGAAAGTTAATTTGCTATAATTTCCATTCTTGGTGGTTTTAAAGCACAGCCTTAATACTCTTTTGTAATACACCAGTTTGGTTTGGCTAAGTAAGACACTTCAAAGAATATGTTTTACACATGTTTGAAACAAAGGCATTAAGGAATGTGGCAGGGAGATAGGAATCTCCTGAAAGTGTAAGGAGCAAAGAAAATCTAATTCACCATTAAAGAAAGCACAGAACACTTCCATTCATATCGCACAAATAAAATAAAACTCCTTCCAGAATCAAGGCACCAATGACATAGTGGTCTGGAATTTGAGCTTAGGATTTGAGAAACGGAGACTTGAACAAGCTGAACAATTCTTTGACATGCATAGGTGTAGAAAACCTAAAGGAAACCTTGAAATCCAGAGGAAGAGTTGGAAGAGGTTCATGTCAATCTTAATTTAAGAAACCTAACCACATTTGTAACTCAAGAAGCTATGAACACACAAAATATGAAATTTTCTAAAATGGAACTTTGTTTGACAGGATTTAACCTTGTCTATTTTTCTTGTGGTCTTCTGACATTTTTGCAGTACATGATCAAAGACCAGCCCAAGACTTTTTCTCCCCAAATTTAGAAATGATTATAAGAAGGAACTTAATTTATGGCTGTAAAGACCAAGTACATTTTTCATATGGCTTAATTAAAACTAGGTCAATGGGAGAAAAGAATGAGAGGCAGAGAGGTTGTCTAAATATTATACTGAAAAATGACAATCTACCTTGAAACAATTCTTCTACCATTTCTTTAGCCATGTCCTCCATTTTTGCATTTAAAGAATATTCAGTTTCCAAGATACCAGGTTTTCCAGCCATCTCCTAGGTTAGTGTGCCAAATGCTACAGATGGAGCTAAATAGATTTGTGGTAATTTACTATTCTCTACAGTCAAAGGACAAATGTATCTCCTGCCTTTACTGTAGCCCTCTGGAGCATGCTCTGCACTTACTCTCTGGGCTGAGTTCCCACTGATAACCAGAGAGGGCTCACTGGTAGGATGCATATGCAAAAAACTCCAGGCTACAGATCAGAGAGGAGAATTCAGTCCAGGCCCAGCTGGGCATTCCAAATTGAGGGGTGAAAAAAAAAGCAAAAATATCAACAATTGGGAGAAATGCGCTGATTATGCAAGTTCAGGGTTTTCAAATCTTCTAGGAATTACATCCATATCTCTGATGTGCTCTGTGGTGGATGAGGCAAGGCAAAGTAGCAACTAAGGGAATAGGGGCCACAAGAAAAAGAAAAATAACTGAAGGAAATCATAGAAACGTCTGATTCTGTTCCAGAAAGTCACTCTTGTGAAGCTCACGGGGCATTAAGAAGAATGGTTTGTGTGCTTAGCTTGAGTTGGCTCAGCTGCATGGAAGAAAGGGGAACTAATTGCATAAACTCTACCAAGTGTCTGGTAGCCTGACATGTTTTTCCCCTTGTCCTTCCCACATTCACCCCTTCCTACAGCCACAGTTTCAACCCCCACATCCTCTAATCTCCTTTTAGCTCCTTTCTGGAGTGGAGAGTGACATTCATGCTGAATGTGTGACTACCTGGCAACAACATCCAAACTTCGCTATAATTGATGGTCTTCCAGTCAACACTCTGCGCCTTGGGCAAAGCTTGCCTGAGATGTGGCCCTGAATCCTGTCAGAGGAGTGTCACTGCTAACACCTAGGACAGACACACCACCAGCAGACCGAATTCTCCAGCAGGTCATTTATCAGTTCCAACCATTTCTATAGCCGACAAGCAAAGAAAGACATTTCTAAGTGACTGATTCAGTTATGCATATCTTTCAACACTTTCTGTTTTGAACGGTCTGTTTTGGTAGGGTTTGTGGCACTTGATGGCCCTAAAACCACAAATGCCTGAAGTACTTTTCTTTGGAATAATTTAGGCATTTTCTTCCTAGCAAGCTGCAGAAAGTGCAATTACAAAACATGCCTAAGGGATAGATCTTTCCAGGCACATAAAAATAACAATTTCTCCACAAAAAAATCATCTTTCCCACACACTACATCCAGCCTTGAGAAACAGTGCTTCAGGCTGTTGTGATCAGGAGGGTCTGAGGGGCCTTAATCTTCCCAACTTGCTTACCCACCCTGAGAGTCCAGTCATAATACTTCAATTTGCTTCCTTTCCCCCATTTAGAATCCTTCCTGAGCTCTTAGGATCAAGTGCGCATTTCTGGATGTGGCCTCAGGAATCCATGTGATGTGGACTAGGCCTGTCTCTCTCCATTGCCAGTAAGCTCTCCACATGGCATCATTCCAGGGTCTTAAACTAACCAAGCCTGTCCTGCCACGGAGCCTTCTCACAGGTTGTCACCATGCCTGGGCTGAGCTTCCCTCCTCCCAACCCCTACCATCTTTGAACTTACCTTGGAGATCAAATAATCACTTTTAGCAGGACTTTCCTGACTCCAAAATAAAGCAGACTCCTCCCTGAATTCTCCACAGGTAACTCTCTTTCTGCTCCCGTAGCTTTCGTCGCACTTTACCTTCTTCCTCCAGAAAGAAACCCCTGAGTACAGGAACTGTGTCTGTTGCATTCAGTGCTGTACTTAGCACTTAGCTCAGTGCATGGCACCAAATAGGCCCTGTATTAGTCTCCTATGGCTGCCATAACAAAATACCATAGTCTGGGTGTCTTCAACAAGAACATATTTTCTCAGAGTTCTGGAGGCCAGAAGTCCAAGGTCAAGGTGCCATCAGGGTTGGTATCTGGCGAGGCCTCTCTCCCTGCCTTGTGAATAGCCTTCTTCCTGAGTCCTCCTGTGACCTTACCTCTGAGTATGCATGCAGGGGGAAGCGAGACAGAGAGCTCTCTGCTGTCTCTTTCTCTTCTTAAGAGGCCGCCAACCCTATCAGATTAGGACCCCACTCTTTTTTTCTTTTTTTTTTTTTTTGAGATGGAGTCTCGCTCTGTCGCCCAGGCTGGAGTAGAGTGGCGTGATCTCGGCTCACTGCAAGCTCCACCTCCCGGGTTCATGCCATTCTCCTGCCTCAGCCTCCCGAGTAGCTGGGACTACAGGTGCCTGCCACCACATCCGTCTAACTTTTTGTATTTTTAGTAGAGACAGGGTTTCACTGTGTTAGCCAGGATGGTCTCGATCTCCTGACCTCATGATCCGCCCACCTCGGCCTCTCAAAGTGCTGGGATTACCAAAGGACCCCACTCTTACCACCTTTTTAACCTTAATTACCTCCCAAAAGGCTCTACCTCCAAGTATAGTCACATTGGGGTTAGAGCTTTAACATATGAATTTGGTCAGGGAATGGGGAAAGACACAGTTCAGTCCACAATAGGCCCAGGATACATTATGAGTTGAGTAAATGGCTAAACGAATGAATGGTTTCTCATTCTGAGTTTTTTTCTTACTAAGGAGATTATTGGCTCGTGATGGCAGAAACCCTGTCTTTCTTCCCCCCAACACCCTCACAGAACCTGTCACATAGTGCATATTTAATACATATTTGCTGGATTGAGTTTGGGTTCAACCTTTAAGGCAGAGGTGCCCTGTGAGAATACAAGTATGTGCGAGCCTGTGTGTATATTTGTGTTTGTGGGCATTTTCATTACAAATAAAATGTAACTTAATGACTTCCTTATGATCATACAGGAAACTAATTCTAAACTTCTAGGCAGACAGCAAGTAAGCTCCAGCTTAAAGATCAGTTAAAGAACAGAAGCAAATGAGCTGCTTGCAAATTCTGGGCTGCTTAATTCCTTTCCCCCTTATAGTGACAGTGCTTTCTCTGTGAAGTAATTTTCTTTTGATAAAAGGAGATCAGGTACCCTGACCCCAGAAAGAAATGAATTAGTGATTTCTCTGCCTGAGAGTTGACAAACAGCCCTTACATCTCTATTCCCTGGTCTCCAGCAGTGAAACAAATAGACTCTGAAAATAATCTTCTTCTTCTTTTTTTTTTTTTAAGAGGTTGGGGAATGATAAAATTCCTGTTGAGTTAGACTTCTGGAAAAGTCTTCATTTTGTTTTTGTTCATGAGGACATCAGTGGCCTGTTGTCCACACATACCTCATATGCAGAAGCTCAAATGTCATTTCCCCAGCCACCAGTGCCAGACTGGCAGCAAAGTGAGTGCCTCATCTCCAGAGGCCCACTCACCAAGCACCTTTCCTCTGCCACCTGTGGTTGTCATCCACACTCAGTGCTCTCCAGGCCTCTGAGAGCTCTGCTCAGATTTGCTGCTTCCAACTCTAAACTGGCAGGTAGCTAGGCATCGAGAGGATATTTCCCTTTACCTAATCTGAATGTGCTTCTTTCTACCTTTACAGAAGAAGACAGCAAGTGAAGATTCTACCTTCTCCCTACCTCATGCCCTTCTTCAATGGGTCCGTTTCATAAGATTAGGTTTCATGGATGGCATTAAGCAAGACTTCTAATGTGGTTGCTGCTAGTCTCAGAACTTTTAGATTCTTTCTGGTGAGTGCTTGTGTAGATTGACCCTTGCTTAGCTTGTTACTGATTTTTCTCAAGAAAATGTGCATCAAAGAATAGGAATTAGCATACATTTGTAGAATATCTGGCAGAATAAATTAATAACATAAATTGTAGTAATAACAATAAGAAATAAATAAAAGGTCATGTAATGTGACCATTTTAATACAATAAAATACTTCCTAAGACTGTTTATGAAAAGCACGGGGATCTACACAAATTTACAAAAGCATTCCACACACCACAAACCCCTGAAATATTACCCTTGACAAAAAACCTGGAGCACAAATCGGAAGCTTATTATGTCACACTTCATGTCTCCGGATCTTACCTCCGATTCCCACTGTAGCTGCAGCAATCTGTGAGAATTCCTGTGATAAAGTGTCATCTCAAGTGCCTGCTGAGTGCCTGTAGCTTTATGCCATGGAATTTTCCATCTCTAAGAATGTTCCAGTGTCACTGTATAGAACACTGGTATTGTCCAGGTGTCTACTTGCCACATACCCATGTGCCACCCAAGAGAATAAGTCACTTAACATCCCCATCAGGTGACCTTCAATGGGGAATGGAAACCAATGAGGAAATGATTTCCCCTATCAATGGTTAGGTGGATAATTCTAAGAATTCATTCTATTTGCTCCTCCAAAGGATCTAGCAGAATCAAACCCATGGTGCCCATGGATATAACCAACTGATACTATTCCCCCATATTGGCTTCCTCCTTCCCTTTTTCCCTTTTTCCTGCACCTCACTCCTGCTCCTGGACCAGGTTCTACTACTTATTAGGCAGGCATGTGACTTTGGTCAAGCTGCTTAACTTCTGTATTCCTCAGTTGCATGATGGGTAACATAAGGATAATACCAGCACCTACTCCATGGGATTTAATGAGTTGACACCTGCAAAGCCTTTATAAGTGTCAAGTACAATAATGAGAGCTCAACAAATATTAGCTAAAAGGAAGAGGACATCCAAGTGAAAGCAAGGAACTATGAGGAACCACAGCAAGTAGGAACCTGTCATGTCAATTACTTCCTGTGGATATAACCTAGGGTCTTGGTGGAAAACAGGGGACATGTGACTGGCAATACAGCCAGGAGTTCATCAGGAACAGATCACAGAGGCTCTTGTAGGCTCTTATGCTAAGAAACTCACCCTTTCTCCTGAAGGCAATATAAAAGTGTTGGCAATTTTGAGCAGGAAAATGGTGTGATTTCTGATTTCAAAAGATCATTCTGGAGGGTGTAAGGTGATGATTAGGGAGAAGTGAAATATATCATGATGATAAAATAGAGCCAAATTATATCCACGCACTAGGCGATGCAGCCGGGCCGTAAGGTTCAATCCATTTTCACCAGCTCTGCTCCTCCCAGTTGGTAGATTACCCTAAAGGAAAAAGTTAATGACGTTTTTGGGTTTTTTTTCCCCCAGTGCCATTTTTAAATAATGAAATTATGGCCCTGAGATATGTATTAGTATTCCCTTAGTACTGTGACAAATTACTACAAAGTCAGTGGCTTAAAACCACACCTATTTATTATTGTCTTGCAGTTTTGGAAGTCAGAGGTCTGAAATGGGTTTCATGGGGCTAAAATCACGGTGTTGGCAAGGCTTGCTCCTCCTGGAGACTCGACGGGAGATTCCACTCTTTGCCTTTTCCAGCCTGTCTAGGCCACTCCCACTCCATGGCTTGCGGCTCCTTCCTGCACCTACCAAGCCAGTAGCCTGACATCTTCAGACCTCTCTTTGACTCTTATTCTGACACCCACTCTCCTGCCTCCCTCTTCACTTCTAAGGACCCTTGTGAGCACACCTGGATAACCCAGGATGATCTCCCCATCTCAAGAGTCTTGACTTACTCACATCTGCAATGTCCCTTTAGCCATGTAAGATAACCGTATTTACCAGATTCCAGGAATTAAGATGTAGACATTTGGAGAGGGTGACGTTGTTCTGCCTACCACAGGATGTGAACAATAGGTCAATGTTTCTAGTATTTTCTTTCAAGTGCCCCTGATGTCCATATTTGCCATCAGCTAATTCTACCCAAGGAGGCCCCACTATGCGTACGGCTTGTAAAAGGGAGAGCAGGAGCCCCAGAATCAGTTCAAGGGAGTTTATGAAGACAGACAACTGGTCAGGGTGGGAGATAGAGTGTTGAGAGAGACATAAACTCACTTCATTGCTCCCAAAGCCCTCTCTTCTAAGACTTTTACTGTTTAGGCAATTCCCATAAGATACCTACAACAACCCTTTCCATTTTGCAGATGCAAAAACTAATGCTGAGGGAATTCGAAGAACTCACCCAAGGTCACAGCAATTCCCTAGCTAAACAGGGCCATCAATGGCCCCATTTGTAACATCCCCAAAGCACATTTGCTCTTATCAGGGCTTAGTTCTTAAGTGTTTGAATTTATCCAGACCCTATAGTGATGCATTTAGAATACAGTCCCATATCAAAAAAATGTACAATTTTCACTTTAATTTAAAATGAACTTAAAGTAACCACCATAATTATCTCCCTGGTATTTATGAGTCATTTAATAAAAACCTGTTAGACTCTCAATGGTCCTATCCCTCGCTCTGGGCCCCTCGCTCCCCAAGTCCATCTTTTCATGGCTGGCAAAGATCTCAAAACAGATCAGATCATTGGAGCTAAAATATCTGGGGGGGTTAAAAAACACTTTAACATATCCGTATTGTTGCCAGAATATATTAATATACAAAATATGTGAGTTTTCTGAGACCTTAAACGGAGGCAGCTGATCTCACTTTATTTCCTTTAGTTGTTTTTCTTCCCGTTGCTCTCATCTCTAGCATAGAACATAAAGTTTTCCCAGCTATTATAAGCTAAGAGAACTACTGAATCTACGTTCCCCTTATTGTGACATCCACAAATGCATTTTAATAAACCTGGGCACACCCCTGCCCCTGTTGCTGCTTCTTTGATATCTGAGTAGAAGTTTTGCTGTGGAGCAAAATGTCTCAGTGTGAATCACCCCCTGAGATGAAGCCAGTATTCGGAAGAATGACAGGGGCCGTGGCAGATGCTGTTCTGTACATTTTGAGAGAAATCATGTCAATGCTACATCAATTAGGCTCTTGTTTCCATCATGCGGAGAACTAGGAGGTAGAGCAAATCAGCTAGCTTTCCAGAGTATGTTGTTATTCTGAGAAGCTGTTCAAAGTTTTACTTTTTTGCTTTTTAGTTTGTTATAATGTTTGTACAATTGGAAGGTGAGCTATAAGAATTCAGCTGAGTTGGAACAAATAAAGTGTCCTTTATGGTCCTTTCCTGGTTCTCTGTGGGGAGCTGGGACAGTGACAAGGTGATCAAATGCACTCGGTGCCAGAGAAAGGACATGCTTAAGACTGAAAGAAATCTGTTGACAAAAGAGAAAAACACGTCAACCAAATTTTCTTTATAAAAAGAACAGATAATTGATCTTTTTCCCACATCCCTTAGGGACCATAGAGAAATAGGACAAAAATTGTCATTTTGGGAGTGGAAAAAAAGACTACTTGAGTTTGCCAGAGGTCAGGGTCTGAGCATTATTCTTCCAGGAACCCTGAGTGCCTCAAAGGTTGCCAATGATCCATAAATGTTAGTTTAATGGGATTGAATTAAATTGTATTGAATTATAGATATTGAAAAAAGAGGCAGTTCTACATGGCAATGGCATTATTGAGATACAATCTGTTTGAGGATAATCTGATATGGCTGTTCCATATTGCATTCAAATGTTCAATTCTACCAGTGTTGAACTCTAAGAGATTACGGATTCTGAGAACCACAAACTCCACCCCAAGAAGAAGAAAGCAACCACTTACTCCAATAAAAAAAAAAAAAAAAAAAAAACTCACCAGGGGGACCACCACCACCACAATATGCCTGATACCTCTCCTGCCTGCCCCATGAGGCTCTATCTCCCGCCAGCCTTCACGGGACTTTCAACCAAATATTTTTTAAATGCTTAAAGCCTGCAAAAAAATCAGAGAGATAGAGAACAATACAAACACACACATATACACACCAGTACCACCATATCAAGCAAAGATCGAAGAGTCAAAATTAAATTTTGTTTTTCTACCAGGATCCAAGTTTTACGATGTGCCAGTTTGACTGCATGACATTTTTCAGGCAGCGCTCATCCTTGGGCCAAATACACTTGGGCCAATAAAATCAAATGGACCAACCACTTTTGATGTCTCCTACTTTGTAAGTCAGAACATCAGGCAATAGCAAATTCATCAGGAAGATGACCTAAGTCTGCTGAGTGCTTGCTGTGTAGAAGTGTTATTCTCTGCACTGTTGAAAAGTTATCAAAGAACTAGAGAAGAAATTATCTTCCACGTAGTATCACACAGTAGGTGGAGCACTGGAATTGGGGCAAGAACATATGGGTCACCCTCCCTCATTATCAGATAGATCATCCTAGTCCATTTTATTTAACATTAACTCTACCTCACCAAAATTACACTTAAAATTGTGATAAAGATCAAATTGCACGAGATACAATGTTTGAAAGCACATTGCAAACTGTAAAGTACATGTGAATGGCAGTGTTTTAGTATTTTTAAAATCCAATTAGGGAGACAACCCAAATGTACCACATTGTGAACATTTGGAGGGCTGGAATTGTGTCATATTCCCTGATATGTCTCCAGTGCATAACACAGTTTCTGGAACTTATAACTATTTGTTTTTTTTTTTTTTTTTTTTTTTTTTAGAGCTTATATAAAGGTTATACTAACCTTTTCTTTTAATTGTATTTTTTTATTTTACATTCATGGGATACATGCGCAAGTTTGTTACGTGGATATATTGCATGATGCTGAGGTTTGAGCTTCAAATGATCCCATCGCCTAAGGAGTGAACACAGTACCTGACGGGTAGTTTTTCAACCCTTTTTAGCCCTCCTCCCTCCCTCCACCGTTTTGGAGTCCCTGTGTCTATTATTTCCATATTTGTGTCTATGTGTACCCAGTGTTTAGCTCCTACTTATAAGTGAGAACATGCAGCATTTGGTTTTCTGTTTCTGCATTAATTCACTTAGGATAATGGGCTCCAGCTGCATCCAAGTTGCTGCAAAGGACATGATTTCATTCTTTTCTGATAAATGGACCAACTTTCTTATTTACCATTTCTGATCCACCCACCTCGGCCTCCCAAAGTGTTGGGATTATAGGTGTGAGCCACCATTCCCAGCCTGTCTACTAGTTTTATACCAGAAAACCATCTTTCACAACCACAGGTGAAAGAAAGGCATTCCAAGATAAACAAAATCTGAGATAATTTATTGCTAGATTACTGACTTTGCAAGAAACAGGTTCTTCAGGTGGAATTCAAGTGACCCCAGTCGGTAATTCAAATCCACATAGAAGAACAAAAAGGACTACTAAATGTAATTACATAATTATAAAAGACACTATATATGCATAATCTTTCTCATTTCTTCACTTATAACTATTTGATTAAAAAAATGATGAGTATTTAATTAATAAGTGATGTGACAATAGTTACAAATAAAGTATTACAAGTATAATAGCATAAATAGTACAAATAAGTCATGAGGGCATGATCTCGAAGACAGCTCCTGAAGGGGACAAAGAAAATGGAAAGGAATAATGTGATGGGGGGAAGGAAGAAAAGGAAGTGCAGATGGAAAAATGGAGCAGAGAGATTTTAGAACAAATACAGCATGTGCTGGAGGTGGAAGAGGGACAGACTTACCTGGAGCAGAAAGACTGACTTAAGAATAACGAAAGATGAAGTTTTCAAAATCATATATATAGGAAAAAGGATAGTGTAGGGTTAGGTGATGGAGAGCCATAAATGCCAAAGTGAAGCATCCTCTGTTGTTGGTCAGACTGGACACATAGAGAAATAAACAGCGTATAATAAATATTTTATGAACCTAATAATCTAGCAGATGCAATTGGTCAAATAACTTACTAGTGATGAGGAGCTGGATACAAGCCCTAAGGAGGCAATTGAAACTAACTTAGTGTCATCCAGGTGGCCTTTCATGAAGGAGGTGGCTCCTGTGCAGTGTTTGAGCCATAATGCCACAGATTGAAGTTGGCACAGGGAGTGTGGATAGTGTGGAGTCAGGAAAGTCATGATGAGTTTGGTTTTAAAAAGAAATACGGCTCTTGAGTAGGACAATTGTCCAACTTCTCCTTCACTCAACAAGCTTCTACAAATTCATTCCACTTTAAATTCTTCCTCTGGGCTCCTACATCATAGGGTAATACACTCACTTAGATGTTCCTTCCCTCTTTCACTGCTTACTTAAATATATTTTAGTCTTATCTCCTGCAAGCAGAAAATAAATGTTTAAGAGCCCTTTCCTTGCACTCTAAAGTCATGTCTGCCAAAAGCCTCTGCATTTAAGTCAGCAAGAAGAACCCACACATAACTCTCCAGTATACCAGACAGTAGGCCTCTCACTCCCATCTGTTTGCAGCAATGTCCCTGGACCCTCTGGCTGTCATTCTGAACCTGCTGCCACTTGGAGTCATCCCCATCTGGCCCCATCTCTTAGCTCTGACACATCTCCCCATCCTTTTCTCATCCTTTGGAGATCACACTTACATGTGGACTCTTAGCTGCTGACCTTCAGCTTCTGGCCCAGGAACCTTGTTATAATCCTCCTCCCTGCAAGATACCCTGACTCTGGCTGTCCTGGAAGATTATCCACTCCCACCCACCAGCCTCACATGGCCCATCTTCTAGCCCTGATCTGCCAATGATCTAATATGCTAAAAGCATACTAGCCAGGACTTAACACAGCACCAGGACACAGAGCAGATTCTTAATAAGTATTTTACATAATTTAATGAATTAATTTAAAAAGATGTTTGGCGATATTTTTTTCTTCTGGCAGCTGTATAGGTTTCTATAGATTGAGGATATAATGCATGTCCACCAGCATTCTTGGGCATTGACAACACCCCGTACTTTAGTGAGACCCACCCTTCAAATGGGCATTGACAACACTCCATCCTTTAGTGAGACCCACCCTCCAAATTCAAAGAACATTTCGTTTGACCTCTGCAGAGACAGCTTACTTTGAGCGGCCCATGTACCAAGGGCAGAACTATAGACACGTGAACTGCATCTTAAGCACAGCACATGGTGAGAACTCTGTGTAACTTCCCCGTAAGTTAGACAAGTACTTATAATGAAAGGTTTGTGAGTTCAGAAAGCCCCGGGGTATTCGAAAAGACAATTCGGCTTCCTGTCTGGGAAAAAAATGACAGCTCTCCTCACTGGGATTAAGCTTCAGATATTCAAGTGCAAAAAGAGAAAACTTCTGAGTAATGTATTGGACCCACTGCAGGAAATTTGGTGCCTCGTGAGCATTACCCTGTGGAATCAGATGCCTAATGTATTGACAGTGCACAGAGGTGTTGGGTATCATTTCAGGAAAGGATGATGCCTTTCTCGCTCCAGGCATCACCACAGAGGCTGTACCTACACCCGCTCATAGAAAGATGACAGCACAGCCAATCCACTCACCTTCCACGAACAAGTGTTGTTCCTAAATATTTTCCAGGCTGCTCCCTTTCCTTCCAGTTCTACCTCCACCTGAGTCTCAGCCACCCTTACACCTCCATTAGACAGCTGCAGCCACTTTCAAACTGGTTTCCCTACCCCAGAATTCACTTCCTTCAAATGTGTTCTCCTTGCACCCCAGAAAGTGATCTAAAACTCAAATTTACTTGGTGCTCCGCTAAAAATCTTTCAGTGGTTCCCTGTTGCCTGTAGAATAACAACCAGGCTCCTTATCACAGCATGAAGAGTTTTCTCTGAGCTGCCTTCTGCATACTTCCAGAGCCTTGTCTCCCCACCCACTCCCTACCCCACTTTTTGCCTTCTCCTTTTCATTCTAATGGTATTGAACTATGTTTAATTCCAACCACAGCATGATATTTGGAACCACCAAACTTGTGCTTATGCTATTTCCTCTGCCTGCAGCACTTTTCTACTCCTTTTTTGCTTGGATAACCCACTTTTTTCTTCAAGATTTAGCTCAGATCCTCCAGAAAAGGCCCACTGACCCTGATCAGCCTTGGCTAGATGTCTTATTTCTCTGTGTCTCCTTCCACCCCGTAGTCCCTAGTATCTGAGCACTCTCCTGTTTCTATGCTTGTTTTCCCCCATTTCACAGGTAATTTCTATGCCATATACTGCTTTGAATCCCAGGAAGAACACTTAAATCAGAGCATAGCCTCATGAGTATAGACAACCCCAAATAAGATCCTCCAAGTTATATGATTTCCAAGCTATTTGGCACCATAGTGACCCCTGAACAAACATTTCTTGAGTAAATGAATGTAAGTGCATTTCCCAAGCATTTGCAGGCAGCAAATAAAAAGACACAAAGCCTGAACAGATGTTGGATTTAGGTAAAGTGGAGTTAATAGCTAATACAAACAGGTAAATAAGGACAGCTAGGATTCTAAAATAAAATGAACCATAAGAAAAACTAGGGCAATACTTTGTAAGGAAGGATTTAGTGTTTTCAAATGACAAAGAACTACAAATTAAAATTCTTGAAAATAATAGTATAATCTTTAGGTTTCTGAAGAATAACTTCAGTGTCTTCTACAAACCTCCAGAATATTGATTTATTGTATTATTGACTGCTAAAGGGAGAACTCACCCTGGGGAATGATTTAATGATAGTCTCCAAAGAGTCTCAGAAGTATCACTTGTTCATGAAAATGGGAATTTGAAAAAGAAGAAGCTGTAGGTATAAATTATGTAGTATTTTGGTGCTTTTAATACTATGCTTCACAAAAGGCTAAGGTAATAAGAAGAGAACAGAGAAGTTTTTGATTGAATAACAAAGCTGGATCAATATTTAAGGGACTGTGTATTTATGAGTGTGGGCACCTAAAAGGGAGAGAGAGGACTAGAAAAATTTAAGGCTCAGCATTAACAAGGATTTAGTTCATTTTGTTCTGTAAAGGTCCGTGGTAAGAAAGACATGCAAGATCAGCCTCTCCTTCTCCCATACTGAAGCCACTCCTGAGTTCTAAATTGTCACTTCTGAGATCTGCATTAATTATCACAATAGACCCCCTGCCTCAGTCTCTTTGTTTTGTTATAACAAAATACCTAAGATTGGGTAATTTATAAAGAATAGAAATTTATTTCTCACAGTTCTAGAGTCTGGGAGTCTAAGATCAAGTCACCAATGGGTTTGGTGTCTGATGAAAGCCCCTGGCTTCCAAGATGGTGCCTTGTTGCTGCTCCTCCACAGTGGAGGAATGCTGTGTCTTCATATGGCAGAAAGGACAGAGGGTAAAAGGAATGAACTCCCTCTGTCATGCCTTTTTATAAGGGCATCTAATCCCATTCATGACAGTGGAGCTCTCATAACTCAATCACCTCCTATAGGCCACACCTCTTAATACCGTTGCATTGAGGAGTAAGTTTCAACATGAATTTTGGTAAGGACAAAAACATTCAAACCATAACAACCACTTCCTTAGAATCACCCTTTACTAGGATGAATTGTACCACCAGGCACTGAAGGGGATGTGAATAAATATGTAATTTACAGATTGGAAGATGCTTTGTCACCAGAAGAAGCCCATTTAGTGAAACAGATATAATATTCCAGGAACATTCAGGACTGTGTAAGGCAGAGCATAAAGAAGTCAAGCTGGTGGCACTCACTCTTTGTCTACACTGCACAACTCCTGATAGTCCCAGCAAAGCACAGGCAACAGTGGAAACCATTTTGAGTAAAAAGTCACTTGCCAGTATCCATTTTTACTTCAAATCCATACTTGGTCTGATAGAAGAAATCTCCCAGATATTGGCCACTTTGCCAGCTCAGAAGCATTCATGAAACTTTAAGATACAAACAGACTGAGCATACCATCAGTGTGGAATCCAATAGTAAGCAGTAAATAAAATCTGGATATTGTTATATGGGTTTCACACTGGGCCCTCTGCGATCTCTCACTGGGACACTTTTTATCAATTTGCAAATTCTGGAAGTTATATCAGAACCAGGAGTCCCAAACTCAAATGTCCTCAGCAGACAAGCATGTAGCTTAAATGAATGAAGCATGATACCAGACAATATGGAGAAACAGGAGCTTTGCAGGATTGGAGAACAAATGACTTATCTAATATTAATTTTCAACTTTTATTCTAAAGAAAAATACTGACTTTGCAAAACCAAATACATCTGGAATCCAAATCCTCTTGCAAACTCTAGTATGTGACAAGCTCTGTAGCAGATAATTCCTAAAGGCCCTTCCAACATCATGTCTCTCTTCACAGATTTATGCCAATATTATAGAACAGTAGCATCTAAAATGCTTCAAGGATCTGGGACCTACATTGACTGCAGGTATCGGTTATATCTGCTTGATCAATCCCACCAGAGGCAAAAAAAAAAAGAAAAAAAAAGAGAGAGAGCGAGAGAGAGGTGACATTTTGGGCTCAACAATAAATGCAAGACAAATTCAACAACAAAAAACTCCCTAATGTGGAAAATCTGGTAACAGTATTCAGTACTTGCTATGGTGATGCTCAACTTAGTCAATCAAGAGAAATGCTTTGGGTCCACATCCTAGTCTTCACTGGGAACTGCCAGAAAAAAGAAAGGTTTTAGAGACTGAACACCTTGGAAAAAAATGCATCAGGCAAACTCCAAAGCCAAAGCAACATGACTGAAAATATAAACTCATATATTCATTTAATAAGCACATATCAATCACCTATTTGGTGCTATATATAAGGTGTTCTGAGATCACAGACAAAGAACAAATTATTATTTGTGAGGAAGTCTAGGAAAGCTTCACAGTGAAAAATGATCTTCAAAATGAGGCTTGAAGGATGAATGAATGTTTAATGGTCAGACAAGCAAGGCAAGACATCCCAAGAAGAGTGAAAAACATCATACTAATGCAAAGAAGTAAGGAAACACAAGATATGTTTGGGAAACATAGCTATGACTAGACAGAGACAACAGTATAACTTGGAGAAAAGAACATGTAATGTGAATCGAATATAGCTGTGTGACCTTGGGCAATTCATTTCTTATCTCTGAAAAATATGTTTTAAGAAAAAAATACAATATATCTATTTTACATGATTGTTGTGAGGATTTTTTATTTTTTAAATATTTTATCATTTTATTAGTAATAAAAATAACTCCAAATGGGTTATGAAGAAAATGTATTCATGAATTCGATGAGATTTCTAAAAACTCTAAATGAAGTTATGTTCACCCAGTAAACAATAAAACATCAGCAGAACTATCATATACTGAGCAAAAAATCAGGCTGATAGGAAAAGCAACATGTAACATTAGAAAGACACAATATAAAGGAAGACAATCTGCTGACTATTAAAGACCATCTGAATATGAACTCTGTGCAATCAGTACACAACTATCAAATCCAAACCACCCCAAGGTAAGTTTGGCTGATGTAGGCCAGAAGTCAATATGGAGGAAAAAATAAGTTCCTGAGTGCAACAGAGCTGAATAGTGTCTTGGAGCATTTCCCTGGCTGGCACAAGCAGTATTAGAAAACCTTTTTGGCAAGGAAGAGAAATAAATACAAATGAAATGTAACATTTTTAAGTTAGCAGACTGTCTCAAAAATGATAACGGCATCAGTAAAGTAACAAGGGAATAACTTTAAAACATTATTTGTTGTGGGTTCAAAAGATATTCAAAATGGATTCATTTAAAGTTTTCACAATAGATATGTCCAGGTATTTAGGCTTATAGGAAGAAAGCATAAAAGAGGACACTTTTTTCCCAAGGAGAATTTCTTTAAAACCAAGCACATTGCTAAATAGCAACATTATACTTGATAAATAATAATTAGCAACAAAATAAGTTTAACGTTCTGCCCAAACCAGTCCCAGATGCTGTTTAATAACTAAGATACAAACTAATTTTGTTGTAACAAGACTAGACCAATTCTATCAAACATATTCTTAGTTAGATATCTAGTTTCATTTAATATTTTGAAAGTTTGAAAGGTCATTTGACAGCCAGTCAAGCCCCACTGTGAGGATTTTTTTTTTTTAAAAACCTATAGTGTATGATAGTGGACAGTGTAGAGTAGTTTATAAATTAAGTTAATAAGTCTTGATAAATTTATTTTTGTTATTATTGGTATAAATAGTTGATGAATTTCAAAACAAAACAAAACTTTACAGTTGTCACTGTAAGCTATATCCTAATCTTGTCCTACATTATTAATCATATAGAGCAGTGATATCCAACCTTTCTGGCACCCAGAGACCAATTTCATGGAAGACAATTTTTCCACGGGATGGTAGGGGCTTTGGGGGATGAAACTGTTCCACCTCAGATCATAAGGCGCTAGATTCTCATAAGGAGCATGCAACTTAAATCCCTCTCATGGGCAGTTCAACAATAGGGTTCACACTCCTGTGAGAATCTAATAACCCACTAATCTGACAGGAGGTGGATCTCAGGCAGTAATGATCCCTTGCCAGTCACTCACTTCCTGCTGTGCAGCCTGTTTCCTAACAGGCCACAGACCAGTATCAGTTCATGGCCTGGGGGCTGAGCATCCCTGATGTAGTGGATGTGGTGCTGCCCTTCAGGACTGAGGCACTTATTCCCTCAGCTGCCAAGTGCACCACCTGTTGATGGCTGTCTTCTGTACCCTGATCCAAGAGTTGCCCTCTGCCAAAGGAAGCCCCCTTCTACAAGGTTAGATTCTCTTTCCAAAGACAACCTGCATCCAATGACTGGTTGATGGGAAGGTACAAAGCCCTAGACATCTTGCCTCAATTTGGAACAACTCTGTAGGACATCCCAGATCCAGAGCTTTTTGTGGGATGGGCTGAGTTCTTTGTTGCAACCGTACCAGAGCTCAACTACTCTCTCCACCCATTTCTGCTTCCTCACTTCCCTACTGGTGCAGTTCCTGAGAGTGCTCCCCAATAAATTTTTTGTTTGCACATCTCCATCTCAGGGTCTGGTTCTAAGTAAAAATGTATGTCCTGGCCCACAGACAAAATGGAGTCCCCATGGCTAATTGAGATCTCAGGCTACCATGACTGGATGAGGGAGCTGTGGCATACTCTGTTCTCAGAAAGATGTTGCAAAAGCACCACTGGACCTCCTTTTCTACAATCAAGCCAAACCAGTTCCTGTTGTCAGTGTCAAAATAGACTACAGCTGTAAATTCCCCAAATGACCAACAGATCACCTGGTGCCAACTGACTGACCACCAGGAAGAGAGACTAGTGACTTTGGGCTTAAAAGTCATCTAATCCACACTGTTTCTCAATGCCCTGACTACCCTCCTCTGCCCTGAGGTTTTTTTGCCTTTATAATCTCCTATTCACTGACCCTGCCTAAGAGCATGATTTCTTTTTACACCAGGGGCTGCATCTCCCCAGTCTGCAAATTGTTTCTTATGGAAAATGAAGCTTTCTCTTTTCCTTCCACAGATCTCATGGTCTTTTGTTACAAGGAACCTGTCTCAAGACAATCATACTCTGTTAATTCACTATAACACTAAGAACCTCAATGGAGTTCAGGTCTATGAGAATGATTCATTCATAACATCTATCACCTTAAAACTTATTGACTAGGGCCTAAGGCACAACCGCCTTGCCCTGGGCTGAATTCTACCCTAGAGCAGAGTTTTCAGTGGCCTCAGTGTACTCTTAGTAGTATTTCTACTAAAAAGCCAACATAGAGGGCATAGACTCCAAGCCTTAGAGACTCAAACAAGAAACAACATTTGACCATTCCATGCGCTCCAAATCTATTAGATGCCACCAAAAAAAGGCAAAAAAAAAAAAAAAAAAAAGCAGATTTCATAACACAAAAAACAATACATTCTCTATTTCAGCATTGTGAGGGAAGGTGTCTGGTCCGGAATCATTTCTCAGCATAATGCACACCCCAAAACAGCTTAACACAGCGGTAAGCCTAGATGAAAGCACTCATGTCAATTACATGGAAATGTTCTTTCACCAAGATTGAGAAGCCACATTTGGGACATTCAGTCCTCTAGACAAAATGTATTTGAAATGGAAACTGAGAAAGCAAAGAGAAGCATTTGTTCCCTTCCAGGTGAGAGGCAAGAGAAAGTCTTGAGCAAGATAGCTGCTAGAAATCCAGGCTGTTCTCTTCAGAATTCTTGTTCTCAGATTTGCTAGGGTCTTTCCTTTGGTAGAAAGAGCTGATTGAACTTCTAAAGGCAGCTTGACCTTTGTCCCATCCCACTAGCTGAATGAAACCAAGAAAGACTGCTTGAATGCTTACATCCCCAAAGCGGATTTGTATTTATAAAGTGGCCAAAGCTGTGCTTGGCAATGTTTCTTGATTTCACAAACAGAGAGAGAGAGACAAATTCACAGGAGTGAGAATAACTCTCTCACATACTTTACCATACTATACACTTTGTTGGGAAGTCAGCAGAGAACTTCGCACTTCATTGAAAATCCATTAAAACAATTACCAGGTCATTAGCACAGACTTTGAAGTACTAGCTTTCAAACTCCCTTACTAAAGAAAGCTCTTTGCTGGACCTTCAGCTGCCTTTGCAAGTGTAGTCCTAAGGAGCTTTAACAGATAACCAAAACAGACAAAGAAACATTAAAAAAAAAAAAAATAGTGTACTCACTGAAAAATAAAACAAAGCATCATGCACGAATCATTTAATGAATCAATTATATAACAGTATATGTTACATAATACTGTCGTATGTATTACTGTCTCTCAATTGTATCTGGATAAGTACGGTAGATAATCAGTAAATGTTGGTTGATTCAGGAATATGTTTCCTTAGACAATCACAAACAACCACTGAGTGACTACCAAGGCTTTACTGCTTTTGTGCCAATGACTCTCACTTGTATCTCTAGCCCAGATCTCTTCCTTGAACTAGCATTTTCTACTATTCACTTGGCATCTCATTTGGATGTCTACCAAACCTCTCAAACACAATATGCTCAAAACTGAACTCTTGATCTTTACCGAAACCTACTCTCCACCTCAGTTACTGGCAATTCCATTCTTCCAATAGCTGAAATCAATGTTGTTTTTTCTTTTTGTCTTTACTGAAGTATAAAAGACAGATGATAAACTGCACAAATCTAAAGTATGCAATTTGAGAAGTTTTGATATATATATACATGTCAAGACAGTAAACATATCCATCATCTGCAAACATGAAACTTGTCCTTGAGTCCCATTGTAATCTCTCCTTCCTCTCCCTCAACACTTTCTCCGATTTCTCTTACCAGGCAACCACTGATCTGCTTTTTCTCACTATAGATTAGTTTGTATTTTCTTGAGTTTTATATAAATACAATCATACAGTATGTACTTTTTCTTCTCTGGCTTCTTTCAACCAGTATTAATTTGAGATTTGTTCATGTATTTGCATTTATCACTAGTTCATAATTTTTCACAGCTGGGTAATATTCCATTTTATGGATATGCACAAATTTGCCTATCCTTCACTATTGATGGACATTTGTTTCCTCGTTTTAGCCATTGTCAGGCCTCTGAGCCCAAGCCAAGCCATCGCATCCCCTGTGACCTGCACGTATATGCCCAGATGGCCTGAAGTAACTGAAGAATCACAAAAGAAGTGAATATGCCCTGCCCCACCTTAACTGATGACATTCCACCACAAAAGAAGGGTAAATGGCCAGTCCTTGCCTTAACTGATGACATTACCTTGTGAAAGTCCTTTTCCTGGCTCATCCTGGCTCAAAAAGCACCCCCACTGAGCACCTTGCAACCCCCACTCCTGCCCACCAGAGAACAAACCCCCTTTGACTGTAATTTTCCTTTACCTACCCAAATCCTATAAAACGGCCCCACCCTTATCTCCCTTCTCTGACTCTCTTTTCAGACTCAGCCCGCCTGCACCCAGGTGAAATAAACAGCCATGTTGCTCACACAAAGCCTGTTTGGTGGTCTCTTCACATGGACACGCATGAAATTTGGTGCTGTGACTCGGATCGGGGGAGCTCCCTTGGGAGATCAATCCCCTGTCCTCCTGCTCTTTGCTCTGTGAGAAAGATCCACCTACAACCTCAGGTCCTCAGACTGACCAGCCCAAGAAACATCTCACCAATTTCAAACCCAGTAAGTGGCCTCTTTTTACTCTCTTCTCCAACCTCTGTCACTATCCCTCAACCTCTTTCTCCTTTCAATCTTGGTGCCACACTTCAATCTCTCCCTTCTCTTAATTTCAATTCCTTTCATTTTCTGGTAGAGACAAAGGAGACACGTTTTATCCATGGACCCAAAACTCCGGCGCCGGTCACGGACTGGGAAGGCAGCCTTCCCTTGGTGTTTAATCATTGCAGGGACGCCTCTCTGATTATGAACCCACGTTTCAAGGGTGTCAGACCACGCAGGGATGCCTGCCTTGGTCCTTCACCCTTAGTGGCAAGTCCCGCTTTTCTGGGGAAGGGGCAAGTACCCCAACCCCTTCTCTCCTTGTCTCAACCCCTTCTCCTTCACCCTTAGTGGCAAGTCCTGCTTTTCTAGGGGGCAAGAACCCCCAATCCCTTATTTCTACTCCCCAACCTCTTATCTCTGTGCCCCAATCCCTTATTTCCATGCCCCAACCTCTTATCTCTGTGCCCAATCCCTTATTTCTGCACCCCAACCTCTTATCTCTGCACCCCAATCCCTTATTTCCATGCCATGACCCCTAATTTCTGCACCCCATCCCTTATTTCCATGCCCTGACCTCTTATCTTTGCACCCAAACCCCTTTTCCCACTTTTCTGGAAGGTAAGAACCCCTGAACCCCTTCCCTCTGTTTCTCTACTCTCTTTTTTCTCTAGGCTTGCTTCCTTCACTATGGGCAACCTTCCACCCTCCATTCCTCCTTCTACTCCCTTGGCCTGTGTTCTCAAAAACTTCAAACCTCTTCAACTCACACCTGACCTCAAACCTAAATGCCTTATTTTCTTCTGCAATGCCGCTTGACCCCAATACAAACTCGACAGTAGTTCCAAATAGCCAGAAAATAGCACTTGGAATTTTTCCATCCTGCAAGATTTAAATAATTCTTGTCGTAAAATAGGCAAATGGTCTGAGGTGCCTGACTTCCAGGCATTCTTTTACACATCAGTCCCTTCCTAGTCTCTGTGCCCAGTGCAACTCATCCCAAATCTTCCTTCTTTCCCTCCCGCCTGTCCCCTCAGTACCAACCCCAAGCGTCGCTGAGTCTTTCTAATCTTCCTTTTCTACAGACCCATCTGACCTCTCCCTTCCTCCCCAGGCTGCTCCTCACCAGGCCAAGCTAGGTCCCAATTCTTCCTCAGCCTCTGCTCCTCTACCCTATAATCTTTTTATCACCTCCCCTCCTCACACCTGGTCCGGCTTACAGTTTCGTTCCGTGACTAGCCCTCCCCCTCCTGCCCAGCAATTTACTCTTAAAAAGGTGGCTGGAGCTAAAGGCATAGGCAAGGTTAATGCTCCTTTTTCTTTATCCCAAATCAGATAGCGTTAGGCTCTTTTTCATCAATTATAAAAATCCAGCCCAGTTCATGACTTGTTTGGCAGCAACCCTGAGACACTTTATAGCCCTAGACCCTAAAAGGTCAAAAGGCCGTCTTATTCTCAAAATACATTTTATTACCCAATCTGCTCCTGACATTAAATAAAACTCCAAAAATTAAATTCCGGCCCTCAAACCCCACAACAGTATTTAATTAGCCTCGCCTTCAAGGTGTATAATAACAGAAAAAAGTTGCAATTCCTTGCCTCCACTGTGAGACAAACCCCAGCCACATCACCAGCACACAAGAACTTCCAAATGCCTGAACCACAGCGGCCAGGCATTCCTCCAGAACCTCCTCCCACAAGAGCTTGCTACACGTACCAGAAATCTGGCCACTGGGCCAAGGAATGCCCGCAGCCCAGGATTCCTCCTAAGCCGCGTCCCATCTGAGTGGGACCCCACTGAAAATCGGACTGTTCAACTCCATGGCAGCCACTCCCAGAGCCCCGGAACTCTGGCCCAAGGC
This sequence comes from Pongo pygmaeus, assembly GCF_028885625.2. NCBI lineage: Eukaryota > Metazoa > Chordata > Mammalia > Primates > Hominidae > Pongo > Pongo pygmaeus. Next base: position 146,573,171 of record NC_072373.2, on the reverse strand, counting down.
TCTCTGACTGACTCCTTCCCAGATCTTCTCGGCTTAGCGGCTGAAGACTGACACTGCCCGATTGCCTCGGAAGCCCCCTAGACCATCACGGACGCCGAGCTTCGGGTAACTCTGACAGTGGAAGGTAAGCCCATCCCCTTCTTAATCAATACGGACGCTACCCACTCCACATTACCTTCTTTTCAAGAGCCTGTTTCCCTTGCCTCCATAACTGTTGTGGGTATTGATGGCCAGGCTTCTAAACCTCTTAAAACTCCCCAACTCTAGTGCCAACTTAAACAATACTCTTTTAAGCACTCCTTTTTAGTTATCCCCACCTGCCCAGTTCCCTTATTAGGCTGAGACACTTTAACTAAATTATCTGCTTCCCTGACTATTCCTGGACTACAGCCATATCTCATTGCCACCCTTCTTCCCAATCCAAAGCCTCCTTTGCGTCCTCCTCTTGTATCCCCCCACCTTAACCCACAAGTATAAGATACCTCTACTCTCTCCTTGGTGACCGATCATGCACCCCTTACCATCTCATTAAAACATAATCACCCTTACCCTACTCAACGCCAATATCCCATACCGCAGCATGCTTTAAAAAGATTAAAGCCTGTTATCACTCACCTGCTACAGCATGGCCTTTTAAAGCCTATAAACTCTCCTTACAATTCCCCCATTTTACCTGTCCTAAAACCAGACAAGCCTTACAAGTTAGTTCAGGATCTTTGCCTTATCAACCAAATTGTTTTGCCTATCCACCCCATGGTGCCAAACCCATATACTCTCCTATCCTCCATACCTCCCTCTACTACCCATTATTCTGTTCTGGATCTCAAACATGCTTTCTTTACTATTCCTTTGCACCCTTCATCCCAGCCTCTCTTTGCCTTCACTTAGACTGACCCTGACACCCATTAGGCTCAGCAAATTACCTGGACTGTACTGCCGCAAGGCTTCACAGACAGCCCCCATTACTTCAGTCAAGCCCAAATTTCATCCTCATCTGTTACCTATCTCGGCATAATTCTCATAAAAACACACGTGCTTTCCCTGCTGATCGTGTCCGATTAATCTCCCAAACCTCAATCCCTTACAAAACAACAACTCCTTTCCTTCCTATGCATGGTTAGTGCGGTCAGAATTCTTACACAAGAGCCAGGACCGTGCCCTGTAGCCTTTCTGTCCAAACAACTTGACCTTACTGTTTTAGCCTAGCCCTCATGTCTGCGTGCAGCGGCCGCCACTGCTTTAATACTTTTAGAGGCCCTCAAAATCACAAACTTTGTTCAACTCCCTCTCTACATTTCTCATAACTTCCAAAATCGATTTTCTTCCTCATACCTGATGCATATACTTTCTGCTCCCTGGCTCCTTCAGCTGTACTCACTCTTTGTTAAGTCCCACAATTACCATTGTTCCTGGCCCGGACTTCAATCCGGCCTCCCACATTATTCCAGATACCACACCTGACCCCCATGACTGCATCTCTCTGATCCACCTGATGTTCATCCCATTTCCCCACATTTCCTTCTTCCCTGTTTCTCACCCTGATCACACTTGATTTATTGATGGCAGTTCCACCAGGCCTAATCGCTACACACCAGCAAAGGCAGGCTATGCTATAGTACAAGCCACTAGCCCACCTCTTAGAACCTCTCATTTCCTTTCCATCGTGGAAATCTATCCTCAAGGAAGTAACTTCTCAGTGTTCCATCTGCTATTCTATCTGCTATTCTACTACTCCTCAAGGATTATTCAGGCCCCCTCCCTTCCCTACACATCAAGCTCGAGGATTTGCCCCCACCCAGGACTGGCAAATTAGCTTTACTCAACATGTCCCGAGTCAGGAAACTAAAATACCTCTTAGTCTAAATAGACACTTTCACTGAATAAGTAAAGGCCTTTCCTACAGGGTCTCAGAAGGCCACCACAGTCATTTCTTCCCTTCTGTCAGACATAATTCCTCAGTTTAGCCTTCCCACCTCTATACAGTCTGATAACAGACCAGCCTTTATTAGTCAAATCAGCCAAGCAGTTTTTCAGGCTCTTAGTGTTCAGTGAAACCTTTATATCCCTTACGGTCCTCCGTCTTCAAGAAAAGTAGAATGGACTAAAGGTCTTTTAAAAACACCTCACCAAGCTCAGCCACCAACTTAAAAAGGACTGGATAATACTTTTACCACTTTTGCTTCTCAGAATTCAGGCCTGGCCTCAGAATGCTACAAGGTACAGCCCATTTAAGCTACTGTATAGACGCTCCTTTTTATTAGGCCCCAGTCTCATTCGACACCAGACCAACTTAGACTGTGCCCCAAGAAAAACTTGTCATCCCTACTATCTTTTGTCTAGTCATACTCCTATTCACTGTTCTCAACTACTCATACATGCTCTGCTCTTGTTTACACTGCCGGTTTACACTGTTTCTCCAAGCCATCACAGCTGATATCTCCTCCTGCTATCCCCAAACTGCCACTCTTAACTCTTGAAGTAAATAAATAATCTTTGCTGGCAGGACTATGCTGAACCTCCGTAGGCACTCTCTAATTAGATGTCCTAGGTCCTCCCAATTCTTAGTCCTTTTATACCTGTTTTTCTCTTTCTCTTATTCCATTTAGTTTTTCAATTCATCCAAAACCATATCCAGGCCACCACCAATCATTCCATACTACAAATGTTTCTTCTAACATCCCCACAATATCACCCCTTACCACAAGACCTCCCTTCAGCTTAATCTCTCCCACTCTAGGTTCCCACGCCGCCCCTAATCCCGCTTGAAGCAGCCCTGAGAAACATCGCCCATTCTCTCTCCATACCACCCCCCAAAAAATTTTCGCCGCCCCAACACTTCAACACTATTTTGTTTTATTTTTCTTATTAATATAAGAAGGCAGGAATGTCAGGCCTCTGAGCCCAAGCCAAGCCATCGCATCCCCTGTGACCTGCACATATATGCCCAGATGGCCTGAAGTAACTGAAGAATCACAAAAGAAGTGAATATGCCCTGCCCCACCTTAACTGATGACATTCCACCACAAAAGAAGGGTAAATGGCCGGTCCTTGCCTTAACTGATGACATTGCCTTGTGAAAGTCCTTTTCCTGGCTCATCCTGGCTCAAAAAGCACCCCCACTGAGCACCTTGCAACCCCCACTCCTGCCCGCCAGAGAACAAACCCCCTTTGACTGTAATTTTCCTTTACCTACCCAAATCCTATAAAACGGCCCCACCCTTATCTCCCTTCTCTGACTCTCTTTTCAGACTCAGCCCGCCTGCACCCAGGTGAAATAAACAGCCATGTTGCTCACACAAAGCCTGTTTGGTGGTCTCTTCACACGGATGTGCATGAAAGCCATAAAATAGCTTCTATAAGTTTCTAAGAGGCTAGTAGACAGGTGTATGTTTAAATTTCCAAGAGACTGCCAAACTGCTTACCAAATGGATTGTGCTTTTTGATGATACCACTAAGAGTATTTGAGAGCTCCAGTTTCTCCACATCCTCCCAAACACTTGGAGTTGTCAATTTTTTTTTTAATTTTGGCTATTCTAATAAGTGTGTTGCAACTGTACCAGAGTTCAACTACTCTCTCCACCCATTTCTGCTTCCTCACTTCCCTACTGGTGCAGTTCCTGAGAGTGCTCCCCAATAAAGTTCTTGTATGCAAATCTCCATCTCAGGATCTGGTTCTAAGTATTCATTGTGGATTTAATTTGCATTTCCCTAATGAACAATGGTGTTGAGTATCTTTTCATATGCTTATTTGTCATTTTTATATCCTTTGTGGAATGTTTGTTCAAATCCTTTGTGCACTTTTTTTTTTTTTGAGACAGTCTCACTCTTGTTGCCCAGGCTAGAGTGCAGTGGCGTGATCTGCACCTCTGCCTTCCAGGTTCAAGCAGTTCTCCTGCCTCAGCCTCCTGAGTAGCTGGGATTACAGGTGCCCACCACCACGTCTGGCTAATTTTTGTAGTTTTGGTAGACACAGGGTTTCACCTTGTTGGCCAGGCTGGTCTCGAACTCCTGACTTCAAGTGATCTGCCTGCCTCAGCCTCCAAAAGTGCTGGGATTACAGGCATAAGCCACCATGCCAGGCCCATTTTTTAATTTTGTTGTTTGAGTTTTTTATTATTGAGTTTTGAGACTTTTTATATATATTAGGGATACAAGTCTTTCATCAGATATGTGAGTTAGAAATACTTTCTTCCAGTACTTGGCTTGCTTTCTTCTTTTCTTTATCTTGTTCTTTAAGAGCAGAACTTTTTAATGTTAATGAAGTCCAACTTATCAATTTGTTGTTTCATAAATCAAGCTTTTGGTGCTATATCTAAGAACTCTACCTAACCCAAGGTCACAGAGACTTCAGAGATTTTCTCCTAAGTTTGAAGTTTTACATTTAGATCCAGAATCTATTTTGAGTTAATATCTGTATATGGTGCAAACTATGCAAGGTATGAATCAAAGTCATTTTTTTTTCTTTTTCATTCTTCTTTTTTGTTGGCATAAGGCTAGCCAATTTTTCTACACATTATTTCTTGAAAAGACTTTTCTCCACTGAATTGCTCTTGTGCCTTCATCAAAAATCACTTGTTCATATATTTGTGAGTCTATTTTTTGAGCTCCCTACTCTGATCTGTTTCTCTATATTTATGCAATATGATACTGTCTTGATTACTATAGCTTTATAATAATTTGAAATCAAGTAGTGTTAGTTCACCATCTTCATTCTTGTTTTCAACTGTGGTTTTGTTTTGGCTATTCTAGGTCCTTTACATTTCCATATGAATTTTAAAGTCTGGTTGTCAATTTTTACAAAATAACCTACTGAAATTTTTATTTGAATTCCATTGAATTTTGGACAACTGACATGTTGGAAATATTGAGTCTTCCAACACATGAATAAGGCATGTATCTCTACTTATTTAAGTCATTTTAAATTTCTCTCAGGAATAGTTTGTAGGGTGGTGTAAAATAAACAGCTTTTCCTTACCCATCACTAGGTTCATGGCTAAGGCCCTTAAAACAAAAGACACATTAAGAAGGTAAAAGCATACAAATTTACTTAATATAAGTTTTATATAACATAGGAGCTTTCAGAAATGAAGAATCAAAGAAATAGGGTTTTATGCTAAGTTTGATGAAGAAGTGGATAGCAGAGGAGAAATATTATTGGACAAAGAGGGTATGATCTAATAGTAATAAACTTGGGGAAACTTAGAAAGGCCAGTTTATTCAGTCTTCTCTGTGTTTCCGCGTGTTCAGAGTAAGGATTTTTCTTTCCTCTTGAATGAAGACCTTATGACTTGCTTCAGGGGAGAAGAGCTGGAGAAGGTCAGAGAGTCATCCTCCTAGGTTTTATTACTTTCTGAAGTGACAAGATGCCATATTTGGGGGTAGCATTTCCTGGATGCCATTAGTAGTTTTCAATGTACAGATTTTGCATAATTTTGTCAAATTTATTCCTAAAGATTTCATATTTTATCCTATTATAAACTGTACCTTTTATTTTAGTCTCTGATTGTTTCTACTACACAGAAGCAAAATTAATTCTGTATACTGAGATTGTATCTTGTATACTGGCCAACAGGTTCTTAGTTATAGTAGTGTTTTTACTAGATCAAATTTCATCTGATTTTCTAGATAAATAATTATGTTGCCTTTGAAGTAAGTCAGTGTTACTTCTTCTCTTTCAATATAGCTGCCTTTTGTTTCTCTTTCTTACCTTAAATCACTGGCCAGACCTCTAGTACAACGTGGAATGGAAGCAGTAATTGCAGTCATGCTTGTCTTCTTCCTGATTTTAAGGGAAAACATTCAGTCTTTCAGTTATGTATGATGCAACTGTAAGTTTTTGGTAAATGTCCTTTAACCAGGTTGCAGAATTTCCCTCCTATTCCTAGTTTGCTGAGAGATTTTAAAAATCAGGAATTGATATTGGAACTTGTCAATGCTTTTTCTACATCTACTGAGATGATTATGTTTTCCTTTTTAGTTTGTTAATATAGGAAATTGCATTGATTCATTTTCTAATGTTAAATCAATACTGCATGCCTGAAAATAAAGTCCACTTAGTAATGATGTGTTTGTTAGCCTTTATATATTGTTGGACTCAATTTGATAAAATCTGTTCAGAATTTTTGCACTTATATTCATCAAGAATATTGGTTTGCAGTTTTTCTTTCTGAAATCTTTTTCTGGTTTTGGTATCAAGATAATGCTGATAATTTGGTATCAGATAATTCTGAAAGAGTTTGAGTAGAATTGATACTATTTCTTTTTTAAAATGGTTTGTAGTATTCACTAGTGAGGCTATATCTCCTTGGACTTATCTTTGTGGAAAAATTTTAAACTATGAAATCTATTTTTAAATTAATATAGGAATATTCAGATCATCTCTTTTTTCTGAGCAAGCTTTGTGTTCTTCAGGAACTGTGTCACTTTCATCTCAATTGTGGTGTTTATTATCATATAATTGGTCATAACATTTCTTTATTCTGGCCTCCACTTGAGCGCAGGTGGGAGAGCAAGCAATTGACAACCGGGTTTTTGCCCAATTTTTAATCAGATTATTTGGAGTTTTGTTGTTGTAGAAGCTGTTTCTATATTCTGAATATTCACCTCTTTTCAGATAGATTATTTGTAAATATTTTCTTCAATTCTTTAGCCTGCCTTTTCACTCCGTTGATTGTTTCCTTTGATGTGCAGAGGTTTTTAAGTTTAAAGTGGTCTCATTTGTCTATTTTTGCTTCTTTTGACTATATTTTTAATGTCATATCCAAAAAATCATTGCCCAATTCAATGTCATCAAGTTTGTTCCCTGTGTTTTATAGTTTTGGTCTTACATTGAGATGGTTAATCCATTTGGGGTTAATTTTTATGTATGATTTCAGGTATATGTTACGGCCTAAATTATGTCCCCCCAAAATTCATATTTTAAGCCCTAACCCCAGTGTGACTGCATTTAAGTGTATCACTTTCAGGAAGGTAATTAAGGTTAAATGAGATGATAGGAGTGGGGCCTTAACCCAGTAGGACTGGTGCCCTTATAATAAATAAATTAATTAATTAATTAATAAAGAGAGAGACACCAGGGATGTGAATGCACAGAGAAAAGGCCATATGAGGACATGGTGAAAAAGTAGCTATCTGCAAGCCAAAGAGAGGCCTGAGGAGAAACCAAACCTCACAACCCCTTGATTTTGGATTTCCACCTCCAGAACCGTGAGAAAATTAATTTCTATTGTTTAAGCCACTCAGTCTCTGGTATTTTGTTTCGGCAGCCATAGCAAGCTAATACAGTAAGGGTGAAACTACATTCTTTGCATGTGAATATCCAGTTTTCCCAGCACCATTTGTTGAAAAGACTCTTCAGTTTCTGTATATATAAAACAAAAAAATAAAATCTTTATTTCACTTTCTTTTTTATATAATATTTTCATCGGATACATTAACTTAAATGCATAAATTTTCTTTCAGTAATTTTAAAATGTTGTCTCACTGCTTTCTTATTTGTATTGTTCCTTTATTTTTCTGAGACAGGGCCTCTCTGTCACTCAGGCTGGAGTGCAGTGGCAGGATCTCAGCTCACTGCAGCCTTGACTTCCTGGGCTCAAGTGATACTCCCACCTCAGCCTCCCTGGTAGTTGGGACTACAGGTGCATGCCACCACACCCAGCTAGTTTTTTATTTTTTGAAGAGATGGGTTTCACCATGTTGCCCAGGCTTGTCTCAAACTCCTGGCCTAACATGATCTGCCTGCCTTGGCCTCCCAAAGTGCAGGGAATACAGGCATGCACCACTGTGCCCAGTCCTTGTATTGTTTCAATGAGCAATTCACTATCATCCCTATCTTTGTTCCTCTGTTCTTACCATGTCTTTTTTCTCCTTTACATGCATTGTCTTATCTATTATTTTGAGCAATTTGATTATGATGTCTCTTGCTGAAGTTTACCTCATGTTTCTTGTACTTGAAATTTAATAAGCTTATCTTTGGGTTTATAGTTTTTATTATATATGGAAACTTTTTAACCATTTTCTTCCAATCTTTTCTCTGTCTTTCCCTTTCTCTCATATACTTTGAAAACTCTAGTTACATTTGAAATATGCCACTTAAAGTTGTCCCGTAGTTCACTGTATTAGTCCATTTTCATACTGCTTTAAAGAATACCACCTGAGACTCGGTAATTTATAAACAAAAGAGGTTTACTTGACTCACAGTTCCGCATGGCCCGGGAGGCCTCAAAGAACTTACAATTATGGTGGAAGGTGAAGGGGAAGCAGGAACCTTCTTCAAGGCAGCAGAAGAGAGAGAAAAAGGAGAAGTGCCAGACACTTTTAATTAATCAGATTTTATGAGAACCCATTCACTCTCACGAGAATAGCAAGGCACAAGTCCGCTTCATGATTCAATCACCTCCCACCAGGCCACTCCCTCTACATGTGAGGATTACAATTCAACATGAAATTTGGGTGGGGACACAGAGCCAAACCATATCATTTACTGATGTTCTTTATAGTTTTTAAAGTTCTTTTTTTTCTGAATATTTAATTTTGAATAGTTCCTTTGCTATAGCTTCAATTTCAGTCATCTTTCCATCTATAATATATAATTCATACATTTTCAGCAGAGAAAATTCTCTCCTAAGAAGGCAAAAATTGGCTCTTGAGAGACAAAAACAAAATATTATCTAGTACATGTGTGGTTATAAATTTCATAGGGAATGGAGGAGATTAGAAAACAAACATCCAAAAAGGCTTCTTGGAGGTAATAATAAAAAAGCTTGAAAGCCTGGTATAATCTGCTGTTAATATCATATAGTATATTTTTATACTATTGTTTTATTTTTATTTTATTTTTTATTTTTGTGGGTACATAGTAGGTGCATATATTTATGGGGTACATGAGACATTTTGATATAGGCAAACAATGCATAATAATCACATCAGGATAAATGGAGTATCTATCACCTCAAGTATTTATCCTTTCTTTGTGTTAAAACAATCTAATTTTACTCTTTTAGTTATTTTTAAATGGACAATAAATTATTGTTGATGATAGTCACCCTGTTGTGCTATCAAATACTAGATCTTATTCATTCTAATTGTATTTTTGTATCCACTAACCATCCCCACATCCCCCACATGCCCACTGCCACTACCCTTCCCAGGCTCTGGTAACCATCATTCTACTCTCTCTCTCCAGGAGTTCAATTGTTTTAATTCTTAGCTCCCATAAATAAGTGAGAATATGTGAAGTTTGTCTTTCTGTGCCTGGCTTATTTCATTTAACATAATATACTCCAGTTTCACCCATGCTGTTACAAATGACAGGCTCTTATTCTTTTTTATGGCTGAATACTACTCCTCTGTGTATATATACACCATATTTTCTTTATCCATTCCTCTGTTGATGGATAACTTAGATGGCTTCCAAATCTTGGCTATTGTGAATAATGCTGCAGTAAATATGGGAGTGCAGGTATCTCTTCAAAACACTGGTTTCTTTGCTTTTGATATACCTAGCAGTGGAATTACTGGGTCATATTACCAGTAATAATCATATTTCTGTTCTATTTTTCATTTTTTAAGGAACCTCCAGACTACTCTCCATAGTGGCTGTACTAATTTACATTCCTACCAACAGTGTATGAGGGTTTCCTCTCCCAAACATCCTTGCCAGTGTTTGTTATTGTCTGCCTTTTGGATAAAAGCCATTTTAACTAGGAGGAGATTATATCCCAGTTGATGATGCAATGATAGTTTTGATTTGCATTTCTCTGATGACCAGTGATGTTGAGCTCCTTTTCATATACCTGTTTGCCATGTGTGTGTCTTCTTTTGAAAAATGTCTATTCAGATCTTCTGCCCATTTTTAAATTGGATTATTTGACTTTTTCCTATTGAGTTGTTTGAGCTCTTTATATATTCTGGTTTTTAATCCCTTGATAAATGGATAGTTTGCAAATATTTCCCCCATTCTGTGGGTTGTCTCTTCATTTTTTTGATTGTTTTCTTTGCCGTACAGACGTGCTTTAACTTGATGTGATCCCGTTTGTCTATTTTTGCTTTGGTTGACTGAGCTTTTATGGCATTACTCAAGAATCTTCACCCAGACCAATATCCTGAAGTTTCCCTAATGTTTTATTTCAGTAGTTTCACAGTTTGAGATCTTAGATTTAACTCTTTAACCCATTTCGATTTGAGTTTTGTACATAGTGAGAGATAGGAGTCTAGTTTCATTCTTCTGTATGTGGATATCCAGTTTTCCTGAACCCTTTATTGAAGATACTGTCCTTTACCCAAAGTATGTTCTTGGCACTTTGCTTTCAAAAATGAGTTAATTGTAGGTGTATGGATATATTTCTTGGTTCTCTAGTCTGTTCCATTGGTCTATATGTCTGTTTTTATGCCAGTGTCATGCTGTTTTGATTATAGCTCTGTAGTATAATTTAAAGTCAGGTAATGTGATTCCTCCAATTTTGTTCTTTTTTGTTAAGGATAGTTTTGACTATTTAGGTTCTTTTGTGGTTCCATATAAATTTTAGGATTAATTTTTCTATTCCTATGAAGAATGTCATTGATATTTTGATAGGGATTGCATTGGATCTATAGATTGCTTTGCATAGTATGGACATTTCAACAATATTGATTTTTCAAACCCTCGCACATGGAATGTCTTTTAATTTTTTGTGTCTTCTTCAATTTCTTGCATCAATGTTTTATATTTTTCATTGTAGAGATTTTCACTTCTTTGGCTAATCCCTATGTATTTTATTTTACATGTAGCCATTCTAAATGGGATTACTTTCTTGATTTCTTTTTCAGATTGTTTACTGTTGGCATGCAGAACTGCTACTGATATGTGTATGTTGCTTTTGTATCCTGCAACTTTACTGAATTTGATTATCAGTTCAAATATTTTTTGGTGGAGTCTTTAAGTTTTTCCAAATGTAAGATTATATCATCTGCAAACAAGGCTAATTTGGCTTCTTCCTTTCCAATTTGGATGCCCTTTCTTTCTCTTGTCTGATTGCTCTAGCTACGATTTCCAGTACCATGTTAAATTACATTAGTGAAAGTGGGCATCCTTATCTTGTTCCACATCTTAGAGGAAACTCTAAGATTTCCATCGTTCAGTACAATACTAGCTGTGGGTCTATCATATGTTGTTCTTATTGGGTTGAGGTATATTTCTTCTATACCCAGTTTTTTGAGGGTTTTTATCATGAAGGGATGTAGAATTTTATCAAATGTCTTTTCAACATCAACTAAAATGATCATATGGTTTCTTTCCTTCGTTCTATTGATATGATGTATCATATTGATTGATGTGCATATGTTGAATCATCATGGCACCCCTGGGATAAATCCCACTTGATCATGATGAATAATTGTTTTAGTGCATCGATACATTCTGTTTCCTAGTATTTTGTTGAGGATTTGTACATTAAGGTCCACCAGGGATATTGGCCTGTAGTTTTCTTTTTTTGATGAGTCTTTGTCTGCTTTTGGTATCAGGACAATACTGGCCTCATAGAATGAATTTGGACGCCTCTATTTTTTCAGAATAGTTTCAATAGCATTGGTATTAGTTCCTCTTTAAATGTTTGGTAAAATTCAGCAGTGAAGCCATCAGGTCCTGGGATTCTCTTTTCTGGGAGACTTTTTATTATGGCTTAAATCTCATTACTTGCTGTTGACCTGTTCAGGTTTCGGATTTTTCATGGTTCATTCTTTCATGGATGTGTCTAGGAATTTGTCTATCTCTTCTAGGTTTTCCAATTTATTGGCGTATAGCTGCTCATAGTAGTCTCTAATAATTCTTTGAATTTCTGTGGTATCAGTTGTAATGTCCCCTTTTTTGTGCTTTTATTTATTTAGGTTTTCTCTCTTTTGTTCTTAGTCTGGTTTAAGGTTTATCATTTTATCTTTTCAAAAAACAACTTTCATTTCATTCATATTTTGTATTTTTTTGTTTCTATTTCATTAATTTCTGCTCTGATTTTTATATTTCTTTTCTTCTACTAATTTTGGATTTGATTTGCTCTTGATTTTTTAGTTCTTTAAGATGTATCTTTAGATTGTTTATTTGAACTTTTTTTTCTTTTGTGATGTAGGCACTTATTTATATAAACTTTCCTGTTAATACTGCTTTTGCTATATCCCATAGGTTTTAGTATATTGTATTTCTATTTTCATTTCTTTCAAGGAATTTTTAAATTTCCTTCTTAATTTCTTTTTTGACCCACTGGTCATTCAGGAGCATATTGTTTAATTTCCATGTGTTTATATAGTTTCCAGAATTCCTCTTGCTATTGATTTCTAGCTTTATTCCATTGTGGCCAGAGAAGTTACTTAATATAATTTTAATTTTCTTAAATTTTTAAGACTTGTTTTGTGGCCTAACACATGATCTATGCTTCAGAATGATCCATGTGCTGAGGAGAAGAATGTGTGTTCTGCAAACATTGGATACAATGTTTTGTAAATATCTATTAGGTCCATTTGGTCTATAGTGCAGAGTAAGTCTGATATTTCTTTGTTGATTTTCTGTCTGGATGATCTTTCCAATGCTGAAAGTGGGGTATTGAATTCTCCAGCTATTATTGTATTGGAATCTATCTCTCTCTTTAGCTCTAATAATATTTACTTTATATACCTGGGTGCTTCATTGTTGGATGCATATATATTTACAATTGTTATATCCTCTTACTGAATTGATCACTTTATCATTATATAATAAACTTCTTTGTCTTTTTTCACTTTTGTATTGAAATATGTTTTGTGTGATATAAGTTTAGCTACTCCTGTACCTTTTTTGTCTTTCATTTGCATAAAATATATTTTTCCATCTTTTTATTTTCAGTCTATGTGTGTCTTTATAGGTGAAGTATGCTTCCTGTAGGTAAAAGATCATTGTATCTTGTTTTATTCTTTTTTTAAATTCCATTCAGACACTCTATGTTTTTTGACTAGACAGTTTCTTCCATTTACATTCAATGTATTACTGACAAGTAAGGACTTACTACTGCCATTTTTTTTATTTGTTTCCTGGTTGTTTTGTGGTCATCTCTTCCTTTTTTGCTTCCTTCCTGTCTTCCTTTTAGTGAAGGTGATTTTCTCTATGTTTTAATGTTTTGCTTTTTATTTTATGTGTATCTATTGTATATTTTTTGATTCAAGATTACCATGAGGCTTGCAAATAAGATTTTATAACCTATTGCTTTAAGCTGATGGCAACTTAACCTTGATTGCATAAACAACAAACAAACCAGCAAAGAGAAAACTAATAAAAACTCTACACATTAACTTCATCCCCCACTTTTTAACTTTCTATTGTTTCTATTTACATTTATTATACTGTCTTTACCTTGAAAAGTTGTTGTAGTTATTATTTTTGATAGGTTAATCATTTAGTCTTTCTACTCAAGATATGAGGAGTTTACACACCACAATAACAATATTATAATATTCTTTGTTTTTCTGTGTAATTACTATTACCAGTGAGTTTTTTACCTTCAGATGATTTCCTATTGTTCAATAATGTTCTCTTTTGTTTCAGATTGAAGAACTTCCCTTAGCATTTCTTGTAGGACTGCTCTGGTGTTGACAAAATCCTTCAGCTTTTGTTTGTCTGGGAAAGTCTTTGTTTTGTTTCTCCTTTATGTTTAAAAGATATTTTCACTGGATAGATTTTAGGATAGAAGTTTTTTCCTTTAGCACAGTAAATTTGTTATGCCTCTCTCTCCTGGCCTGTACAGTTTCTGCTGAGAAGTCTACAGCCAGATGTATTGGAGCTCTTTTGTATATTATTTGTTACTTTTCTCTTGTGGCTTTTAGGATCATTTCTTTTTCCTTGACCTTTGGGAGTTTGATTATTAAATGTCTTGAGATAGTCTTATTTGGGTTAAATCTGCTTGGTGTTCTATACTCTTCTTGTACTTGAATATTGATATCTTTCTCTAGGCTTAGGAAGTTCTCTGCTCTATCCCCTTAAATAGACTGTATCCTTATCTCTCTCTCTCTAGTTCCTCTTTAAGGCCAGTAATTCTTAGATTTGCCCTTCTGAGGCATTTTCTAGATCTTATAGGCATGCTTCATTCTTTTTTATTATTTTTCCTTTTGCCTCCTCTAACTGGGTATTTTCAAATAGCCTGTCTTCAAGTGCACTAATTCTTTCTTCTGCTTGATCAATTCTGCTGTTAAGGGACTTCAGTATGTCAATTGCATTTTTCAACTCCAGAATTTCTACTTCATACTTTTTAATTATTTTAATCTCCTTGTTAAATTTTTCTGATGGGATTCTGAACTCCTTTTGCTGGGCTTCCTCAAAACAGCTATTTTGAATTTTCTGTCTGAAAAGTCACATATCTCTGTCTCTCTGGGATTGGCCACTGGTGCCTTATTTAGTTTGTTTGGTGAGGTCACATTTTCCTGGATGGTCCTGATGCTTGTAAATGTTCATCTGTGTCTGCACATTGAAGAGTTAGGAATTTATTGTAGTGTTTGCAAATCTGGGCTTATTTGTACCCATCCTTCTTGGGAGATTTTCAAGTTTTCAAAGGGACTCACTCAGGTGTTGTGATATAAATCTTTGGTGACTGCAGCCATATCTGCATTAGGGGGCACCACAAGCCTAGTAATGCTGTGGCTCTTGCAGACTCATAGAGGTACTGCCTTGGTGGTCTTGGGTGAGATCCAGAATTCCTTGCGAATAGGGTGCAGAAATGTTGGTTCTCATCCTTTACTTTCTCCCAAACAAATATAGTCTCTCTCTCTGTGCTGAGCTGCCTGGAGCTGGGGTAAGGGTAATACAAGCACTGCTGTGGCCACCAACATTGGAAGTGCACTGAATCAGACCCAAAGCCAAGACAGCACCAAGTCTCACCTAAGGCCCACAGTGACCACTGCCTGTCTATCATCAATGTTCACTCAAGGCCCAAGGGCTCTTCTGTTCGCTTGTGGTAAATGTTGCCAGGCCTGGGTCTCTCCTTTCAGAGCAATGGGCACCCCCTTCCCCAGGGCAGGTCCAGAAATGCTGTCCAGGAGCCAAGGCCTGGAATTAGGGACCCCCAGGAGCTTAGTACTCTACCCCACTGTGACCATGCTGGCACCCAAGCTGTAAGACAAAGTCCCCTTTACTCTTCCCTCTCCTTTCCTCAAGAAAAAGGAGTCCTTCCCCATAGCCACCACATCTGGGAATGTGCTAGGTCACATCTGAAGCCAGCCCAGCTCTGAGTCTCACCCAAGGTCCACAATGAGTACAACCTGGCTACCACTGCTGATTATTGAGGACCTAAGGGCTTATCAGTCAGCAAGTGACAAGTTCTACTGGGACTGGACCCTTCATTTCAAAGCATCAGGTTCCCTTCTGGCTCAGGATGTGTCTAAAAATGACATCCAGGAGCAAGGTCCTAGAATGGGGGCCTCAGCACTCTCACAGGTGCCCTGTTCTACTGTGGTTTAGCTGGTATACAAGTTGCAAGACAAAAATCCTCTTTCCTCTCTCCTCTTCTCAAGCAGAATGACGAAGTCTCTCCCAGAGCTGTGAGCTGCAACACCTGGGGTCAGGGGAGGGGTGAGGAAAGCACTCCCTTGGCCACCCATGCTGGTGTGTCACTAAGTCACATGCACCCCAAGTTCACTGGCTCCAAACCCAGCATGGAAACAAGACTTGCCGAGAAATTGCAGTCTTTTTGCTTTAGACTGCCTTTCAAGTTAATTTAGGACCCCAGGGTTCTTTAGCCCACAGTGGTGGGGCTTGCCAAAACTCAGGTTCCAACCTCTAGGATGGGCAATTCACCTCTCATTGAGGCTGTTCTAAATGCTTCCTTCATAGGCCCTGCTGAGTTCTGCTCCATGTTGCTTTCCATTGTGACAGGGCAGCACTGAGTTCCAATACAAAGTCCTACAATTACTGAATTTTCCCACCCCCAAACTCATAAATTCTCTCTCTATGCCACGCAGCTGCTGTCAGGGGGTGGGGAGGGGCAGTGTAGGCAATTCAAGGTTGTCTTTCCTATCTTTGTTAGTACGTCTTTCCTTAATATGATGTTACAACCAGGTACTGTGACTGCTCACCTTACTTTTGGTTCTTACGAAGATACTTTTTTGTATGGATAGTTGTTCAATTTGGTATTCCTTTTGAAGTTATAATCACTGGAGGCTTCTATTTGGCCATTTAGCTCTGCTTCCTCTGGTCCCAAATACGTTCCATCACTACATCAGATATATTTTTTTCTCTTGAACTTAGATTTCAGTCCATCTCATGACTTCTATGTGCTATTTTGCTCTTTGAATAATTGAAATGCAATTATAATAGATGTTTAAATGTCCTTGTCTGCAATTCTAATACCAGTGTCAGTTCCAGATGAGTTTTGATTGATTGAGTTTTCTTATTCAAAGTCATATTTTTCTGCCTCTTTTATGTCTGCTCGTCTTTCAGCAATGCTAGATATTGTGATTTTACCTTTTTCAGTGCTAGACATTTTTATATTCCTATAAGTATTCTTATACTTGGTTCTGCAATGCAGTTAATTTAGTTGAAATAATTTAATTTTTTCAGATCTTTCTTTTAAGATCTGTTAGGTGGGACAAGAGTGGCATTTTGTTGAGAGCTAATTATTTTCCACTACTAAGACCCTGCTAAAGGCTCTAACCAATGCTCCATGAAATGCAAAGTTTTCCAGTCTGGCCATTTCTAGCTTTTTGTGAGCACTGGGTACCATTCCTTCTATTCTCTTTGAAAAGTCCTTTCCCTGGCCTGAAATAGTTTCCTCACATGCACATGCTAATGAGTACTGTGGTGGGTAATCAAGGGGAATCCTCTGTAATTATCCCCGGCTCTGCCTCTCTCTTTACAGCACTTTTCTCTGCACAGCTCTCTTGTCTGAATTACTTTCTCCTGCAAACTACCTATCTTAGTCTTCCTAGACTCTCAGCTCCATTTCAGCAAGGAGGCCAGAGTAGCTGGATAAAAACTGACTGGAGATGGAAGAGAAAGAATAAGGAAGGGATAGGGAGAAGACCACGTAGGACCTTGGAAGCCATTATAAGACTTTAACATCGAGTGGTATAAAAAGCTCTTAGCAAATATTGAGAAGAGTAACTTCATCTGCCTTGAGATATGGTTTGACAAAAAGACTGAAGGGAATCAGAACTAGATTCAGGGAGACCAACTGGGAACTAATGGTAAGAGGTAATGGCAGCTCAGACAAAAATGGCATCAGTGAGGGTAGTGAGAAGCAGTCTAATTCTGGGTTTATTCTGAAGGTTGAGCTAACAGTATTGGCTGATGAATTTGATGTCAGTGATTTGCATGTTCAATGTAGAGTTTCACCTTGAGAGATATTAAAATCCATTCTTAACATGAACATCATAGCCATGCTTAACATGAAGAGCTATGAGCGAGTTATAAGGTTAGAAACACATCTTTCCAGAAAAATAAAAAATTGAAATCACAATTTAAAAAGTCCTTATATATTCTTTTCTAATAGCTAAAGATATAGAGAGCCCAAGGTTTAACAATATCAATCTTTACAGGATTCCTGTAAAGGATTCAAATTTAATCTCAATAATAAAGTATCATTTTACCTAAAGCATAATACAGTAATTGAAAGCTAAATACAATTTTTTGTTGTTGTTTAGGGTGGGAGTGATTAAAAAAAAAACTCAAAATTTGGCTTACACACCTATTCCTTTATCCTCTTTAACATGACTATTACAGATCTTCAATTTTATAAAATCCCTGCTCCTTCTGGTGAAGGTGTCCCTTGGCTCTTATACCAGCTTTGCTATAAAATCAAGTCCATGTGTGGGAGGTCCAAATTCCATGCTACAGCTCTCCCTGAATCCTGAAAATGAAGGAGCAATGCAATCCTTTCACTCCAGCTTCAGCTCACTTTCAATTTCTTGCAGCTGTTCCATTTGTAGGCAGTTTGGAAACCAAATATGCCTCAGCTAGGAGTGGAGGGTGAGATTCCTGCCTTTTTCCTTCCTGAATATGTACCTTATCTTTGTCTCAATTTTGAGGAAATCAAATATCATTAGATTTCCAAAAATATTTATCTTGGAGCTTTGGGAGAATTCCTAGTTAGTGAGAAAGTGCTATTTCAAAGAAGGCAGGGAATAAATCTCCTGATGATATACACATCCCAAGCAATTGCATTACTCTAGTTGCCAAAGGCAGACCCAGACCTTCCGTGGCCTCCCTCTTTAGTTGGGGGCCTTTGGGAGAAGATCTTACTTGGCAGAATTCCAAGAGGAAGCCAATTAAAGTTCAGTGGGAGCATTAATGCCCTAATTTCAATAAGCAATCAAATCAACACTCAGTAGCCACACGAGAAGAGCTGGAGAAGTGCTGAATTAATATTTATTCCCATGAAATACATAAAGATGTTCTCATTCTTGAAGGAAAATTTGAAACCTGATTGGTAGATGTGGGGGCCCAAACTTTTAGCTTAATTCCCCTACCACTACCCTGTGCTTGGTGGCCACCCAGAGAATAAGCAATTATGAGGTAGTTGGGATGGGAAACATCCAAACTCCAGTCTACAGCTCCTACGCTGAAAATATCAAATGAGATTTCTCAGACCTAAAGAGGTGTTGAGATATTTTTCTATTTTCTTCTCCTTTGTCTGCTTATACTGCAGTGGGCTTTTTTCTGAATTTGCTGTTATGAGAAATTTAATGGCCTTTCCATCTATGACAGATTTTGGAAGCAAAATCCACAGGCCATATATAACACCAACCCTGGTTACTACAGCCTGAACCTGAGCAATATGAATTGTTAAGTATTGGAGCTCCAAGTGTTTAGTTATGGTTAATTTATAACTAAACACACTAGTACTTAGTGGAACAAAAAGGTCATTAGTGTCTTACTAGGAAGCAATTAAATTAACAGCTCAAAGCCATTCATCAAATCACAAAACAGATGCTGAACTTTTCTGTAGGAAATCAGATTCTACAATGCAGGAAAAAAAACTAAATTCAAAACATAGTAAAACACATCCACCTCCCTCCCTCAGCTTCTTTCAAAACAAAAATCCACTTCTTTCATCTGCATCCAGAGTCCCAGAGTTCTTTACATTTTAGAGAGAGGCCCAGTCTGAGAAGAAAAAACTCACACACAAATTCAAAGTGCTTTATCTATTTTCTTTCTCAGCAACAATTAACACAGAAAATTTCTGTAACCACATGTGTGTGGGGGCAATATTCCCTACCACCAAGCAAGCAATCAATTTTGCAGCAGCTACCAAATGGGTGTCTTCCAATTCAATTCTGACACTGTCTTCCTGGAAAAAGTATCAACTCTCACAGGTTGGAGGTTCAGTCCCCAAGACTGCTCTCCCATCCAGTGTCAATCACAAGCCCCATGTTATTTTGCCTATGCTTCTGACTGACCAGCTATAAATTGGAGTTCCCACATCCCCCTCCTCAAGTTTGATTAATTTGCTAGAGTGGCTCACAGAACTCAGGGAAGCACTGATGCTTACCAGTTTATCACAAACGATATTTCAAAGAATACAAATAAACAGCCAGATGAAGAGATATATGGGGAGAGGTCTGGAAGGGTCCTGAGTGTAGCAGCCACTGTTCCCGTGGAGCTGGGTTGCTCCATCCTCTCAGCATATGGATGAGTTCTTGTTCACCTTCCTGCAAGCCTCCATGTGTTCAGCTACTTGGAAGCTCTCCAAAGCCATCCTTTTGGGTCTTTATGTAGGCATGATTGATTAAACCACTGTCCATTGGCAATTGACATGGTTTGGAGCTGTGTCCCCCCCGAAATCTCATGGTCAATTGTAATCCCCAATGTTGGGGGTGATTGGATTATGGGGGCAGTTTCTCATGAATGGTTTAGCACCATCCTCTTGAGGCAGTCCTTGAGATACTGAGTGAGTTCTCATGAGATTTGTTGTTTAAAAGTATAGCACCTATGCCCTCTGTTGCTCCTGCTCCTGGCATGTGAGACACCTCACTTCCTCTTTGCCTTCTGCTGTGACTGGAAGCTTCTTGAGGCCTCACAAGTGGGAGAAGCTGCTATGCTTCCTGTACAGCCTGAAACCTCTTCTCTTTATAAATTACTCAGTCTCAGGCATTTCTTTATAGCAATGCAAGAATGGTGTGATACAGTGATCAAGTTAACCTTCAGTCCCTCTCCCCTTCCCAGAGGTGTGGGGTGTGGATGAAAGTCCCAACCCTCTAATCCCTCTATTCATATCTTGATCTTTCTTGTGACCAGCTTCAGAATGAAGCTACCTAAGGGCCGCCAGCCATCAGTCATGCAAAAATACATCACTTTGGAGATTCTAAGGATTTTAAGAGTTGTATGCCAGAAAATGGGGTCAAAGACCAAATATATATATTTCACAATATCACACCATACATCCTCTGAAACTTAGGCAGAGGTTCCCTAACTTCAATTCTTATCTTCTAAACACCCACAGGCCCAACAGAACATGGAAGCTGCCAAGGCTTGGGGCTTGCACCCTCTGAAGCCATGGCCCAAGCTGTACCTTGGCCCCTGTTAGCCATAGCTGGAACTGGAGTAGCTGAGATGCAGGGCACCATGCCCTGAGGCTACATAGAGCAGCAGGAGCCCTGATCCCAGCAGATAAAACCATTTGTCCCTCCTAGGCCTCTGGGCCTGTGATGAGAGGGGCTGCCACAAAGGTCTCTGACATGCCCTAGAGACGTTTTCCCCATTGCCTTGGCTATTAACATTCAGCTCCTCATTACTTATGCAAATTTATGCAGCTGGCTTGAATGCTTCCCCAGATAATGGGTTTTTCTTTTCTACCACATGGTCAGGCTGCAAATTTTCCAAACTTTTATGCTCTGCTTCCCTTTTAAACATAAATTTGAATTTCAGACCACCTCTTTGTCAACAGCATATGACTGTATGCTTTTAGCAGAAGCCAGGTCACTTCCTGAATGCTTTGCTGCTTAGAAATTTCTTGTGTCATATACCCTAAGTCATCTCTCTCAAGTTCAAAGTTCCAGGGATCTCTAGGGCAGGGCAAAATGCTGCCAGTCTCTTTGCTAAAGCATAGCAAGGGTGACTTTTACTCCAGTTCCCAGTAAGTTCCTCATCTCCATCTGAGTCTAGACTTCATTGTCCATATCACTATCAGCATTTTGGTCAAAACCATTCAACAAGTTTCTAAGAAATTCCAAACTTTCCAACATCTTCCTATCTTCTTTTGAGCCCTCCAAACCATTCCAAGCTCTGCCCATTACCTGGTTCCAAAGTCAATTCCACATTTTCCGGTATCTTTCTTTACAGCAATGCCCCATATTTTTTGGTACCAATATTCTGTATTAGTCCATTTTTACACTGCTATAAAGAATTACCTGAGACTGGGTAATTTATAAATAAAAGAGGTTTAATTGACTCCCAGTTCTGTGTGGCTGGGGAGGCCTCAGGACACCTATAATCATGGCAGAAGGCAAAGGAGAAGCAAGCACCTTCTTCACAAGGGGGAAGGAGAGAAAGAGAGGGGCTGGGAAAGTGCCACACTTTTAAACCATAAGATTTCATGAGAACTCACTCACTCACTATCATGAGAACAGCATGGGGGAAACCGCCCCCATGATCTAATCACCTCCCACTAGCTCCTTCCCTTGACACGCTGGGATTACAATTCAAGATAAGATTTGAGTGGGGACACAGAGCCAAACCATGTCACCCAGTTTCAACAATGGACAAATCAACCAGACGGAAAGTTAATAAGGCAATACTGAAATTTAGCTTTACTTTAGACAAAATGAACCTAACAGATATACACAAAACTTTTCATCCAACAGAAGCAGAATATACATTTTTCTCTAGTGCATATGAAACATTCTCCAGGATAGACCATATGGTAAGCCACACAATGAGTCTTAACAAATTTTAAGATTACAATCATATCAAGTATTGTTTCCAACCACAATGGTATGAAACTAGACAGAATCAACAACAGGAGGAATTTTGGAAAATTCACAAATATGTGGAAATTAAACAACATGCTCTGAACAACCAATGAATCAAAGAAGAAATCAAAAGGGAAATTTAAAAATACCTTGAGACAAACAACAATGGAAATGCAATATACCAAAACCTATGGGATGCAGCTTAAAAGCAGTTCTAAGAACAAAGTTTATGGCAATAAATGGCTATATTGAAAAAGAAGAAAGATCCCAAATAAATGTCCTGATATTGTGCCTCAAGGAACTAGAAAAAGAACAAGTTAAACCCAAACTTAGTAGAAGGAAGAAAATAATAAATATCAGAACAGAAATAAATCAAATAGAGAATAGAAAAAACATTTAAAAATCAATGAAACTAAGAGTTACTTTTTTGTAAAGTAAACAAAATCAACAGACCCTTAGCCAGGTGAAAGAGAGAGAGAGAGAAGACTCAAATACATACAATTAGAAATGAAAGTGGAAACATTACAACAGATGCCTAAGAAATGAAAAGATAATAAGGAACTATTATGAACAATTACATGTCAACAAATCTGATTACCTAAAGGATGTGGATAAATTCCTAGTAAAATACAATCTAGCAAAGTTGAATCAGGAAAAGATAGAAAGCCTGAATGGACCAATAACACACAAAGAGATTAAAGTAGTACATTAAAACCTCCCAACAAAGAAAAGCCCAGGAACACATGACTTTACAGATGAATTCTGCCAAACTTTCAAAGAATAGTTAATATTAACATTTCTTAAACTCTTCCAAAAAAATAGAGCTGGAGGGAATACTTCCTAACACATTTACAAGACCACTGTCATTATGAACCTATGGCAAAGACACCACAAAGAAATAAAACTACAGGCCAATATTTCTGATGAATATTGATGCAAAAATCCTCAATAAAATATCAGCAGAATTAAATTCAACTGCATGTCAAAAAAGCATACATTATCATCAAGTGGGTTTTATCTCTGGTAGGCAAGGCTGGTTTTACATGTGTAAATCAATCAGTGCAATACATCACATTAACAGACTGGAAGACAACCACATAATCACATCAATTGATGCAAAAAAAGCATTGAATAAAGTTCAGCATCCTTTCTTTAGAAAAAGTTAACAGTTTTGGTAGAGAAGGAAAGTTTCTCAATATAAGAAAAGCCATTTATAGAAAACCATGAGCTAACATCATAATCAATGGGGAGAAATTGAAAGCTTTTCCTCTATGTTCTGGTACAAGGCAAGTATGCCCACTTTCACCACTTCTAGTCAACATAGTACGGGAAGTACTATAAAAGGAAATTAGACAAGAGAAATATAAAAATTATCCAGATCAGAAAGAAAGAAGTAAAATTATTGCTATTTGTGAATGACATTATCATGTATGTAAAAACTTTCAAAGACTCAAAACAAAAAACTGTTAGATCTAATAAATGAATCCAGTAAAGCTGTAGAATATAAAATCAACATACAGGGTACAGTGGCTCATGCCTATAATCCCAGCACTTTGGGAGGCTGAGGCAGGTGGATCACTTCAGGTTAGGAGTTTGAGACCAGCCTGGCCAACATGGCAAAATCTTGTCTCTACTAAAAATACAAAAATTAGCCAGGCATGGTGGTTCATGCCTGTAGTCCCAGCTGCTCAGGAGGCTGAGGCATGAGAATGGCTTGAGCCTGGGAGGCGGAGGTTGCAGTGAGCTGAGATGGCACCACTGAACTCCAGCCTGGGTGACTAAGCAAGACTCAATCTTAAATTAATAAATAAAAGCAACATACAAAAATCTGTGACATTTCTAGACATAAAAAATAGCCTAGCCAAAAGAGAAATTGAGAAAACAATCCCATTTACAATAGCACCAAGAAAAAAAAAACTTAGGAATAAATTTAACCAGGAAGGTGAAAGACCTATATACTAAAAACTACAAAACATAGAGGAAAAAGTTGAAGAGGACACAAATAAATAAAAAGATAGTCCATGTTCATGCATCAAAAGGATTAATATTGTTAAAATGTCCATACTGCCTAAACCAATATATACGTTCAATATAATCCTTATCAAAATCCCAATGGCATTTTTCACAGAAATAGAAAAAAACAATCCTGAAATTTATGTGAAACTCCAAGTGACCCCGAATAGTCAAAGTAATTCTGGGGAAAAAAAAGTTTGGGGCATCAAACTTCCTGATTTAAAACTATATTACAAAACCATAGTAATAAAAATAGTATAGCATGGGAGGAAAAACAGACACATAGAGAAGTGGAACAGTATAGAGGTTCTAGAAACACATCCAAACATATATGGCCAATGAATTTTTCACAAGAATACCAAAAAGACATGACGAAAAAAGAATAGTCTCTTCAATAAATAGTGCTGGGAAAGAACAAAACTGGACTCTTATCTTAACAACATGTACAAAAATCAACTCAAAATGGATAAAATACCTAAATATAAGACCTGAAACCATGAAATTCCTGGAAGGAAACATAGAGGGAAAATTCTTTTACATGGGCCTTGGCAATAATTTCTTGGATATCATACTAAAACCTCAGGCTACACAAGCAAAAATAAATAAATGGGACTACATCAAGCTAAAAAGTTTTCGCACAGCAAAGGAAATAATAAGCAAAATGAAATGGCATCCTACAGGCTCGGAAAAAAATATTTGCAAATGATATATGAAATAAAGGGTTAATATCCAAGATTTATAAAGAACTTATATAAGTCAATAGCAAGAAAACCTATAACCCTATTAAAAATGAGCAAATGACCTGAATAGTAATTTCTCCAAAGATGACATAAGATGGTCAAAGGTATAAGAAAAAATGCTCAATATCACTAGTCATCAGAGAAACGCAAATCAGAATCACTATGAGATATCCCCTCATACCTGTTAGGATAATTATTATCAAAAAGACAAAAGATAACAAGAAGGAGATATGAGAAGAAAGGAAACTCTCGTATATTGTTGGTGGGAATGTATATTGGTGCGGCCATTATGGAAGACAATATGGAGGCTCCTAAAGAAATTAAAAATAGAGCTGCCACATAATCCAGCAATCCCTTTTCTGGGTATACACCCAAAGGCAATAATCACCACCTAGTAAATCCTCTGCATTCTATTCCTGTGTTCATTGTAGCATTATTTACAATAGTCAAGATATGGAAAAAAATCTAGGTGTCTGTCAATGAACAAATGGATAAAAAAGCAATAGCGTGCATGTGTATATATAGACACGTGTGCACATGTATTTATTATTCTGCCTTCACAAAGGGGGTAGATCTTGCCATTTGCCTCAAAGTGGATGGACCTGGAGGCATTATGCTAAGTGAAATAAGCTAGACACAAAAAGAAAAGTATTACATGATCTCACTTATATGTAGAATCTTAAAAAAAAAGAAAAGGTCAAATATATATAGAGAGAGAATAAAAGCAGCACTTACCAGGATCAGGGTTGGGAGGAGGAAATGGAGATATATAGGTCAAAGAATACAGAGTAGCAAATATGTAGGATGAACAAGTTGAATATCAAATGTATCTAATATACAACATGAGAACTATAGTTAATAATAATGTATTGTATTCAGAAGTTTTGCTGAATGAATGGACTATAACTGCGCATGCCACAGGGCAAAAACAAAAAAAAAATGAGTAACTATGTAAGATGATGAATTTGTCCCACTATAGTAACCATTTTAATATATATGTATATGTTTGTGTATATATGTATTTATCTTATATCATGTTGCTTACTTTAAATATATACAATAAAATTTATTTTTTAAAAAAGAAATCAACAGAACAATTCCGAAGACTTACTCATGAAGTCATCCTCCTCTTTCCCCTGCAACCCACCAACAGCATTTCCTCGTGAAGAGTGTGCTGTTCTTTGGCAGCCAATGTTTAAGTAGTAAGATTATTGTCAGACCATAAAACAATATGTTCAAATTATGTGATATGAAATGCAATATTGCTGAGGTGGCATTTGTGCCTCTCTAAAAATAACTTTCAAATTTAAATTACATTTGATAGAAAGTTTTAAAAATATTTATTGACTATCTGCCATGTACTTGGAATGTAATACGACTAATAATGTATACATTATTATAGATTATTACATATTACATATACATATGTATACGACTATTAATAGTATATGTTATTATAAAGACTAAAAACATTGCCTTATTACTAAGATACTAAGACTAATAAAACAGTCTCACCATTGCATATAATCTAGGGAATGTGCTAGAAGGACATAAATATGGCATATTAAAATGGTCATGGGCTTTGGACCTAGAAAGACTGGATTCCGGTCTTGACATTGTCATTTATTAGTCAATTGTCTTTGGGAAATTAGTTTAATTCACCTAAGCCTCAGCAGGTTCATATGTTCAGTGAAAATTATACATAACACATGGAGTTGTTTTAAAGATCAAATGGGAAAATAATACATTAGCAAGAATTGGAGAGCACATTCAGATTAAGACAATTTGAGGAGAGTTGAACAAAAAGACTCTTCATAAAAGTGGGAGCAAGGTTTAAGGAGACCACACAGGGAAATGGAATACCCCGTGAACAGTATTAGTGGACCTCCCTATAGGTGGTGGGCAGGGAGGTGGAGGCAGTTACCAGAACTTTAGAGTACAAAGGACAATATGAAAAGAGTAGCCTGACAGAAGCTAAGACTTTTTATGGACTTCACAGTGAGCTTATAATGAGCCTTTCCTCCCTTTCTCAATCCCCTGCCAGGGTTCCCCATGGCTGAACTCAAGGTCACCCACTGAAAGAATAAAAATGGCTTATTTCTCTGAGTGCAGAAAGCAGGACAGAGAAGGCTGGGAAAAGGATCTAGGAGGACCAGTAGATGACGTCTACCCTAAATAGCAAAGTTCATACGTAGCAAACACTTATTATTATTAGGATCATTTATAGTCTTGGGTACATAACTATAAATGATCCTAATAATAATAAGTGTTTGCTACGTATGAACTTTGCTAAGCAGTATGCATGCACTTTATCATGTAATCCTATAATAAAGACATAATTATTATGTCTAAACTATATATTACCTGAGGCAATGCACTATTAAATAACTTTGAAAAGCTAAATCAAGTAGGAATTCACACCCAAATCTGACTCCAGAGTTTATGCCTACTATGATGTACTGCCTCCCACTTAATAGATAAATACTGATTAATTGATGCTGTTAAGATTTCCCATAGCTTTAATCTGTATTCTTAATCTCATGCAGCCACTGGCTTTCCTTGCAATTCATCTCAAGTTCATCAACTTCAGGTCTGGGCAGTCCTTCACTCTCCTGGATAAGTAAAGTGACAATTAAATCAAACCAGTTATACTGAGAATCTCTTTAAAAATTCAGTATGAGAAGATAAGACTCAAGTTACTGTTACAAGCATATTATTACATCATGACTATCATATCCCCCACTTTGCTATTATCTCAACATGACAGTGGACAAGCAACCTAGTCCCTCAACTCGTTTCCTCACAAGTAAATTGGCAAAACTGGGGAAGGAGGGCAAACTGGGTGAGAGGATCTTGACAGTCTCCACTGTACAATTAAATGAATTTATTATGTTTTACAAGGTATGAAACGCTCATGATGTATCTATATTCATTTAGTGATTTGTTGTAATGGGGCTTCCTCTCTCGATGTGTTCAGAATAGGGTTCGACATTGATTAGATTATGACTGATATTTTTTCTAGTATAACACTTTCACCAAGATAAACCTATCCCAATATTCATAGTACACATCAGAAATAAAGCAGAAACTCAAAGATGAAAAGGCAATATATCAAATGAGAACAGTTAACTTTCACTGAGTATTTACTATATTCCAAACATTGTACTAAATATTGAACAGGTTTTAAGTAATTTAGTAAATCAATAATTAAATTAAGAGGAATGTCACCCCAATTTTTAATAACTGGCTAACATTGGGAGACAATTCTCCATGGATCTCTAGCATTTCTTCATATCTTGTGAACAGTGGCACAATCGATTCTTATCTTTCCAAGTATGTTTTATAATATTGGATGATAGAGATAGTGACTGTTCTGGAATAGAGGTCAGGTTTGCATACTACTCATTATAAAATATTCAAATTCTTTAAGCTCAGAGTTCCTAAGCTGTGACACAGACTCACTTTCTGTACATATAACATCAAGTTGGGCAATCCCACATCACTTCCATGAGACTGATGGATTGAGGGAGAGAACAAAAGGAACTGATACAAACTTGATGCTCATTCTGCTGGTTATGCTGTGAAAACAAAGTCCTTTGTTTCTGATCCAAGAGTCTCATGTTTTCTGCCAGCATGCATGAAACTATGGCCAGTTAACTTAACTTGCAAGTAGGGTAAAAGACCCTCCACAATTATTGACAGCGATGTGACCTTGAACAATTCATTTTACTCCTGGTTATTTTTGAGTTTTAAAAAATTTTCTAAATGCACACTTCTTCAAGTGTCTATATATAAGCAATTGATAGAAACAAACAAATGAAGTTTGTATTTGTAATGAAAGCATGAGATGGGGGTACAGTAGGAATAGCAAATATGTATTGGACACCCATTCTGCACCAAGTCCTGGTCTAGGAGAGGAGGGAGATAGAAAATACACAATTAACAAATGAACACTTAATGTAAAATGAAGCAGTGATAAATGTCAAGAAGATAAAACAAGCAGAGACAGATAGAGTGGCAGGGGTTGCTATTTTTGATAGGATTCTCAAGAAAGGACTCTTTTTTGGATTCCACATATGAGATTGTGCACTTCTATCGCCATACCTCCCAAACACACTTGATTTCATCTGAGATTACATAGTATTTGTCTTCCTGTGCCTGTCTTATTTCACTTAGCATAATGTCTTCCAAATACATCCATGTTATTACAAATGACAGAGTTTTTCCCCTTTTAAAGACTGAATCATATTTAGTTGTGCACATATACCACATTTTCTGTATCCATCCATCTGAAGATGATGGACACCTGGGTTGCTTTCATATCTTTTGTAAATAATACTTTAATGAACACAGGTGTGCAGATATCTCTTCAGCATACCGATTTTATTTCCTTTGGATATATACCCAGATGTGGGATTACTGGATTATATCATTATTCTATTTTTAGTTTTCTAAGGAGCCTCCATATTGTTTTGCATAAGTGGCTACATTAATTTACATTTCCACCATAAAAGTAGAAAGTAGAACGATGGTTACCAGAGTCTGGAGGACAGGGCAAGATGGGGAAAGGGGAGCTATTAATCAAAGGGTACAAAATTTCAGTTAGGCTAGAAATATGCTTTAATGATCAATTGCACAGAATGCTAACTATAATACATAGTAATGCATTGTATACTTAAAAATTGCTAAAAGAGTAGATTTTAAATGTTTTCACGAAATGATAAACATGTGAGGTGATAGATTGGTCAATTAGCCCATTTTTATCATTCCACATTGCAAATTATATCAAAACATCACATTGTACCTCACAAATTATATAATTATTATTTGTCAATTAAAAAATTTAAATAAAATAAAGAAAAGAAAGACTCTTTGAGGAAATTGTATTTGAGTAGAAACCTGATGGAAGGACAGGGCCATGTGACTATCTGAGATAAGATTATTCCAGGCTAGCGAATGGGAGTAGGTTCTAGCATCCTAAGATGGAAATAAGCTTAGCTTATTATAATATTGTCTTGAGGATTCATGTAATCATCATTGGCAGGCAGCCAGTGCTCCTGAAACATTCAAATATTACCTTTCCACTACACACATGTACATCCTAAATCTCCTAATATTTTACTTGTTTCTCTCTATGCCTACAATATATTCAGGGAATAGATAGATATAATACTCCCATAATTTCATGTTTCAAATACCATCTTTAATTTTTGGCAGTTTTATCTATGGTAGAAATCTAATTATAAGCCTTGATCTTCCTTCCTGCTTTTCTTTAGGATTAATCTAAATGACAGTTCTCTAACAAAGTGGTAGAAAGTGAAAAATGAGAAGAAACGGTGTTGCTTTAAGTTTATTATTTGTACTTTAGAAACTGGCTTTTGTCTCAACTTCCAGAAACTTAAATGACAATGTGTTTTTACTGTTAAATCAATTTAGCAGACTTAAGAATTTAGTTTTGATAAGCTGGGAATCTATTTAAAGCTCATAAATCTAAATGTATTTATTCTTGGAGAAAAAACTTAATAGCGGCTTTTAGTATCTAATGGCAAATCTTTGGCATAACTAAAAAAATCAACAAAGCCATTTGGAAAAAAGATATCTATACATAAGATATTTTTGATTGACTGAGGATAGATGATTAAAATATGTAGCAATTAATGTTTTTTTGTTTTGTTTTGTTTTGTTTTGTTTGAGACAGAGTCTTGCTCTATCACCCAGGCTGGAGTGCAGTGGTGCCATCCCAGCTCACTGCAAGCTCTGCCTCCCAGGTTCAAGGGATTCTCCTGCCTCAGCCTCCCGAGTAGCTGAGATTACAGGCACGCGCCACCATGCCTAGCTACTTTTTTTGTATTTTTAGTAGAGGCGGAGTTTCACCATGTTGGCCAGGATGGTCTCGATCTCCTGACCTCATGATCCACCCTCCTCAGAGTCCCAAAGTGCTGGGATTACAGGTGTAAGCCGCTGCGCCCGGCCAATTAATGTTCTTAAAAAACATGTGGACTAAAAGACTGAAAAAAGGAAAGTCTCGGTAAGGCCTGCAAAAAATATTTGGAAAAATCACCGGAGACATGTAGCTCATATTCAGTGCCGTTGGAGTCATCCATTCATGTGCAATGTTAGGGTTCTTAGTAACATAATAAATTAGATATTGTTGTATTTAAGCCAAAATAGCAAACATAATGATTTATGTAGCTAACATTCCTTTTTGGAGAGTAGATCAGAAGCTAAGCTTAAAAATCTCAACATTTTAGTCATTAAGAAAATGTATGTGTTTGAAGAAACACATTAGTCTTTTAAATGACTGGTTCAAAATAACCTAAACATCATTATCACTCAGACTTTGTTTCTCATTATATTGTGTGTATTAAGGCTCCTCAAAGGCAGCTTTCTGCAGGGAGGAAGAATACAAACTTCGTCAAGCACTAGTCAGAATTTCTTAGTCATTTTGAAGAGAAGAAACCTTGTAAAACAGAAATGTTCTAGACTGCAAAGCACTGCTGAGAGTTTGGTTACTGGACTATCACCCAGCAGTATGGTCATTAATCTCACTCCAATAGTTTTGAAACAGTTGGTGACAGCATCCAAGATATTCTTTTTTGCCATTCCCTGAAATTATCAGGAGCTCATTTTATATTTCTGAGTACAAGAAGCTAACTGCATAACGGTATTAAAAGCTCATCATTAAAAGTCCCACAGTTAGGGGCCATGGTTTTTATCTACATTTCTGTTGATTTATAAGAAATATTGAGAAACAGTACAGTGCAGTAATGAAGAGAGACTCTGGAGCCAAATCCTGGCACTACTAGATGGACAAGTTTTTTAACTTCTCTTTGTCTTAGCTTCCTCATCCAAAAAGTGAGGATAATGACTGCAATAACATCAAGGGCTATTTTGAAATATAAATGAGTTAAGTTATAAATGAGTTATTTTGAAATATAAATAAGTTAATATAAATGAGTTATAAAGTAAAGGCTTAGACTAGTGTCTTATATACTGTAAGCCTTCTATGAATGTTACTACTATCTGTGGTAGACTGAAAAAATATCTTCCAAAGACATCAAATCCTAATCCTTGGAACCTTTGAACATTACTTTATATGCAAAAGATAAGATTAAGGGTTTTGAGATGGAGAGAATATCCTGGATTATCAAGATGGGACCTAAATTCAATCAAATGTGTCCTTAAAAAGAGAGGCAGAGGGAGAGTTCGCATAGACAGACGAGAAGTCAAACATAGAAGAGAAGGCAATGTGACCATTAAGGCAGAGATTGGAGAGAGAGGGCCACAACTCAAGGTATACCAGCAGCCACCAGAAGGTGGAAGAGGGAAGGAATGCACTTTCTTCAGATCCTCCAGAAGGAGCTTGACCCAGCAACATCTCGATTTCAGCTCAGTGAAACTGATTTCAGACTTCTGGCCTCTAGAAAGGCAAGAGAACATATTTCTGTTGTTTTAAGCCACCAAGTTTGTGATAATTTGTCACGGCAGCCATAGAAACCTATTCATGATTAAGAATATAGTAAATTAATTTGTACAACTCTTCACCTCTCCTTGTATCCATGATTTTTGCCATGTGTGCAGTTTTCCCCACTAGAGGCAGAAGATACATCTCCATCCTATTGACGTGACTTGTATTGCCAACAAAATGCTAAGGCGGGAGAATCACTTGAACCCAGGAGTTCAAGGTTGCAGTGAGCTAAGATTGCACTACTCTGGATGACAGAGCAAGACCCTGTCTCTAAAAAACAAACAAGCAATTAAAAAGAGTAAAGGAGACAGTATATCAGTCAGCTCCAAGCCTAGAGAAGCATCCCATTTTTTCACTTTTCTCCCTTGCTCTTCTGCTATAACTGTGAGATAGACATGTCTCAGACAGTCCATGTATTAATCAGTTTTCACCCTGTTATAAAAAGCTGCCCAAGACTGGGTAATTTATAAAGGAAAAAGGTTGAATTGACTCACAGTTTAGCACGGCTGGGGAGGCCTCAGAGAACTTACAATCATGGCAGAAGGCGAAGGGGAAGCAAGGAACCTTTTTCACAAGGCAGCAGGAAACGGAATGAACACAGGAGGAACTACCAAACACTTACAAAACTATCAGATCTTGTGAAAACTCACTGACATGAGAACAGTATGGGGGAAACCACGCCCATGATCCAATTACCACCACCTGCTCTCTCCCTTGACATGTGGGAATTATGGGGGTTATAATTCAAGATGAGACTTGGGTGGAGACACAAAACCTAACCATATAGTCCACTAGTAGCAGAAGTATGCAGGAACACAGGGCAGATGTGGAGTGACCCAGGACCTACAGCCAAAGTTAGGCAAGACACACATGAGTGAAAATAATGATTTTGAAATCGTTATTTGGCAATAACGGGCTATTGAAATTATTATTATGGTATTAATGTAACATATTAAAGACACAAAGATAGTGAGGTTTTGCTAATATCTGCCATCCCCCAAGACAGCTTACAGTGGGTTACAGTGGGGCTGTGTCACTCAAATAAAAATGCTATGCATAATCTAAGCCAGCCATGTCACACACACATACACACACACACACACACACACACACATAAATAGGATGAATAGGAACAAATCCATCCATTGCTATGACTTGGAAAGTGGTGCAAATGGTTTATTAATTGCCAACCTCATTTACCAAAGCCAACTCTGGAGAAAAATTATTAAATTATTAAATACCAGCATGACAAAATTTTGTGAAAAAGAAGATATGATAACTTCAGATTTTCTGGCCAGAAAAATATTAGTATAGTGGCTGTAATGGTTAGCTTTATGTCAGCTTGGCTAGGCTACAGTACCCAGTTATTTAATCAAGCAATAATGTCAGTGTTGCTGGCTCACGCCTATAATCCCAGCACTTTGGGAGGCCAAAGCAGGTGGATCACAAGGTCAGGAGTTTGAGACCAGCCTGGCCAATATGGTGAAACTCCATCTCTACTAAAAATACAAAAATTAGCTGGATGTGCTGGTGTGTGCCTGTAGTCCCAGCTGCTCAGGTGGCTGAGGCAGGAGAATCACTTGAACCCAGGAGGCAGAGGTTGCAGTGAGCTGGGATCACGCCACTGCACTCCAATCTGGTGACAGAGCAAGACTCTGTC
The DNA here is from genome assembly GCF_028885625.2 of Pongo pygmaeus. NCBI lineage: Eukaryota > Metazoa > Chordata > Mammalia > Primates > Hominidae > Pongo > Pongo pygmaeus. Next base: position 146,539,393 of record NC_072373.2, on the reverse strand, counting down.
TCAAAAAAAAAAAAAAAGAAAGAAAGAAAAAGAAAAAAGAAGGTATTTTGTAGATGTGATTAACATTTACAATCAGTTGACTTTAAAAAAAAAGGAGATTTCCCTGTTAAACGTTAAAACAATGCTACAATTCTGCGTTTTCTATATAGTATGTTATCTAACTATAAGAAAATTCTGTCATCTCTACCTTGAAAACAGTATATACGTAGACTCTCAGAGTCAGAATGAATCTTAAAGGTTTGCCTGTCCACCTTCTCATCTCACTCTTGGATCCCTTGCACAACAGCATTGATTGGTGTCTAACAAGAGTCTCCTTGAATGAAGTTAGTGACGAGAAACACTCTCTCAGCACAGGCCAATCATTCTGCTCTCAGGTCAATTATAATTTAAAATTCCAAGATGTCTTTTTACAATTTCTACCCATTTTTTAGTTCTACCTCTGGTAGTCAAAAGAGCAAGTTAAATCACTCTTTCAACATGACTGTCATTACAATATTTATTATGCCAAACCTTCCCATCTCTCTGCTACTTGTTTTTTTCTCCAGGCTTAAGATCTCCAATTTATTTAAGTTATTTTCCATTTATTTCATACATGTACGTTCTCTTCTCAATAAGACTCTTTTCATCTTGAAGAATGGTTCATGTTCTATACTTTCATGTATTCATAACAAATGCCTAACCTGATTAAGAGAATAGACATTTCACTATTTACATGCTAATTGTATAAGGCACTATAACAAGCCAGAAAAAGGTCACTGAGGAGCAAATGTGGATGCTAGGCAGAGGTTGTGGGGGCAAATAAAAGCTTAGTTTTGCTTTAAAACGAATGCAGACATTTGGTATTTTTTTCATTCTACATGAAGGCAAGCTGCAGAACAGGATGTTCAGCTATTGAGCATACTAAAACTCATCCTAAAACATCACTTATTCAAATGAATCAAGCTGAAGTCATACTCCTCTGGAAAATAAGTTACCATCTTCCTCTTGTCCTCAAACTTACAGAGATATATTCTTATTTGACCTGACTTATGAAAAGTCAATAAGACAAAAGCATCTTGAAAGCTATCCTTCCCTAATCTTCAACAAAAGCAGAGTAAAACATCCCATAATTAAATAATATGAAGCCCTTCCTTCATAGAGCACAAAAGAATCCCCTAATCCTTAAAAGATGATGCTCTATTTCATTTCTAACAGATTTTTCCAGAAGATGGACACAAATCTCTTGGAAAAGAACATAGAAATACAAGTAAATGTACTCCTGCTAGGAATTTCTTTTTGAAATCAAATATTTTGAGATTCATGAACATTAATATAAAGTGAAGAGTTCACTGACTACAGCCGACTTACCTGGACCCTCAATCCACTAGAATACTTCAAAACGCCTCTTTTATTAGAAAGGAGGAATAAGAGAACAATTAAATAATGTCTGATATTTCTATATTACACAATTTTGAAACCATTAAATACGATGTATATGGATTCTGATTCCAATGGTACAAACGTCTAATAGTATTTTACAAACATATCTGAGAAGATTTCAGAAAAGAAGGGGGTTTAAAATCCAAAACACTAAAAAAAAATTAATAGTAATTCTATTGCCAAAATCTGGAATGAATTTTACTAATTGTGAGGAAAACAGGACTAGATTTAAAGGAATGATCACTGGAACACATATGCTCTGATACTGATTGGCTTGCCTTCCTGAAACTAAATAAAAAGATTCTTCATCTTCATTTCCATAACACACTCACAAGCACACACACATACTCATGCTTTTGGTTGAACACATAAATGAAGCTCGTTTGCTGGGATGATGGCACATTTGGTTTTAGATAAGTTCAGGGTCTGCTGAGTTGAGATGTCCAGTAGCCAATTGCATATTTTGAGTAAAGACTTGAGCTTTTTCAGTATATAGAAGGTATTTCAAATAATGGGAGACGATAAACTTGGCCAGGGAAAGCTAGAAGAAAAGAGATTCTAGGGCAGAACCACAAAGTGAAGGAAGAGAGGCTCACTCACAAAAGAACTGGGAAGGGGTGATCAAAGAGGCAGAAGAAAAGCCAATTACTAGAAGCCAAAAGGAGAGGATGTTTAAAGAGGGAGAAAACAATCAGCAGGTCAAGTGCTCTAAGAGGTCAAGTCAGGTACAAACTAAAAGTATCCCTGGAGTTCATTGGTGAGAAGAGGGTCATTAATGGCCTTAGATAGATATTTTCAATGGATTTATGGGGACTGAAGCATATAACAGTGGTTTAAGAAGTAAGTGGGAGGTGAGGAAGTATAAACACAGAGTAAGGACATCTCTTTCCAGAAGATATAATGAATAATGCAATGAATAATCCTTATATATCAATCTTTCACAGCTTAAAATGTCATTAGAATTCATCCTTAGAATCTCTGGGTTGAAAGATACACATGTTTACAAAACTTTTGATAAAAATGCCAAATTGCCCTCACTTTTGTTAACTTCTGAGACAATTTGCAAGTTTGCCCTGCAACCATCAATCTAACTCAATCTTTTCCACTTCTTACATCTATATCACAATCTTATCGCCGCAATTTTCAGAAAGGATGACTTTTGGGTATTGCAAAAGCATAAAGCATTGAAGAAAATTTGAGGTACTTCATTTATTTCTTCAGTAAATATTTACTGAAAACCTAATATGTGCTAGAGTGAGAGAATATTTTGGTAAACACAAAGAACTAGCTCTTCTAGTGGATGAGAAAAATATTCGACCTATAATTATTGATATAGTTATACTATTTCATTTGTGCTTAGTGTTATAAAGAAAACATTATGACAGGAGCTTAATCTTGTCTAGGAGCCAGGAAATGCTGAGTGAAAACAAAAGATGTGTAGGAGTTGGGGTATCTGGGGTGCTGGGGTATCTGCAGTCATTTCAACCTAGTCGCCTCCTCTTTTATTGCAGTCTCTTCAGTCTATCAGAAGAAGAACTGGAAACTACCTTCCCAGAATCCTTTTCTCTTTATGGTCTGAGTTTAGAGTCTCACAATAAGTAAAAGACAGAAAGGAAGAGAAGAAGAAAATGTTATTCTACAGTGACAGTTGCAGACTCCTGGTCAGACTACAGAGGGAAGGTTTGCAGAGGATTTGGGGTGAGGGCCTGCAAATCATTTGCTTCAGTGCTACAGGCAGCTGCAAGGGTTGGTAGCAACTTTTTAGAAGTTAATGCTAAAGGCTGAGCTCAGTCAGACTGAACCCTCAGCCCTCCCAGCAGTTGCATAAGCCTTTGATGCCCTATAGGGGAGGAAATGTTTCAGGAAGAAAGAATAAATTGTTAGAAGGCCCTGAAGTGGGAAGACACTTGGCCATGTTTGGAAGAGCCACTATGGCTGGGGCACAGTGAATAAGGAAGGGGGAAGCCCAGTCAGATTGTTCAGAAAACAGTGGAAACCTTAGCCTGCTATCCAAAAAGAACGGTAGTAACTCAAACAAATACAACTTTAAAAGATGCATGATTATAAGGAGTTTAGGCTAGCTTTTCTTTAACCAGAAAATTGTATCAAGCAGAAAATCCTATTTTCCAAATGTTGAGTTTGTAATGGATACTTTACTGCCAAATTCATATTACTTTTCTCATCATTTAACAATTTTTAGATTTTGAAGATAACATTAAGAGGTCCTCAAGACAGTTAATAACTCCTTAAAGGTATTTTATGATTTCCTTCAGTTCATGTTCAGTCTTCCTCTCTCTAATCAATCCATTAACAAATATTTATTGAGCAGTTTCTTTGACCAAAGCACGAGTTAGACACTGTGGGATTACAGCTGATATAGGATGAGGCAAAAATCATTAAATAGTTTAAAACCAACATAGCAGAGTGTTCAGTTCATATCTCTAGTTTAAAGAATGCCTTCTTCAATAATTTATATGTCCATTAAATTTGAATTAATAAGAACACGCAAGTGTCGGGTGATTACCACATGCTAGGTCCTCAGCCTGACGCAGCCCCACTCCGTTTGCTTATAGAGCTCCTAAGCATTCTTCAAGATGCAACTCAACTGTCACATGTAAAATCTTCCCTGACACCCACACCCCAGGCTGTTGAATCTCCCTCCTTTATACTCACAAAGCCATCTGTACTTACCTGTACTACAGTGCTTAGCACTTTTTCTTGTAATTACATGTTTACACTATAAGTTTCTATCCAATAGAAGCAGAACAGTATTCCTCACTGTGTCATCACTGCTGATAATATTGCCTAACAGAAGCTTAATAAATATTTTCATCAATTAATTAATTTGGTGAACAAATTCCAGACATACTTGGCAGGAATATACTCCGTTACAAAGATAACATGTCTTTTTGTTTGACCATGGAGTTTTCTTTCCAGGAAGGCTATGTGATTTCTTTTCTCTTGAGGATTTTAGCATTTTCTGTTTCAGTCAGATCTCCTGAATTATTTTGTTGTCTTCATGGGAGCTCAGTCCTTTTGCTTATTAACTGCCATCTTGCATATCTGGCCCATGACTGACAGAGCAACTGGAATCTATGAGCAGAAAATCAATAATGCAAGGCCTTCAGACAGTCCATGGATGCTCTTGAAGAAGCTGGTTTCTTGGTCTCAGTGGCAGTAACTGATCAGAAAATGTAAAGCTAGCGAGCCATGAATAGAAACAACGTAAAATCAGCCGCACTGTTTCTTTGCATGAGAGGGTTTTTATATTGGTTTCCTGTGTTTAAATTCTGTGATGTTTCTCAAACCCTGGAGGGGGATGAAAAAACGAATATACAGAAAAGAAAGAAGGAAGGGGAGCGCTGAGTGAAAATTGTGAAGTGTGCGGATTTGTATTCATTTGTTTTCTCATTGCCACACTAACCTTCACCGGTCCTTAAGCTTTAGGGATCCTAAATGTAAATTTGTTCTTTAACATAACATTTTCCTTGTTCAAGTATAAGTGACACTCGAGTAGACATGAAAGATTCGAGACTTATTACTTGTAAGTTAGCATTTTACTGCTAATGTAGTCTGTCACCCTTTACCTCCTAGTTTTATGGTTGTCTAATTACAGCCCTCAGGCCCATGGTGGTCCTTTGCTACTTCAACTGGAATGTAGCTCCAGTGAATTCTCCCCATTAGGACCTCCCACTGAGTTATTGATTATTAAGGTAATGCAGTTTTAGGGTGCATATCTTTAACATAGAAATGTAAAAAAATGAATGGCTTGCAATTGGATGATTTTTTAAAAGAAGAAAAAAGAAACTTCCTTAATGGAGAGTCCTCTATGCTATTTAGGTTACTGTTAATTTAAAATATTTTAAGACAAAGCACTTTCCCTGTCAAGTGATTCTGTGAACAGCATTATTACTATTATTATTATTATTATTACTATTTTAAATCTTTAAATAAATGCAGTTGATGTAGAAAAAAGCTGGCAATTTACATCTAAGAAATAAGGAAGAAGAGAAGATGGAAGGAATAAAGGAAGGAAGGAGGAGGGGAGGGGAATGGAGGGAGGAAGAGACAGAGGGAAAGGAAGGAGCCGCACTTGTCAAATTCAACAGACCTTTTTTAAGTAGAGAAAGTACAGAGTCCCTTCATAAGCAAAAAAAAAAAAAAAAAGTCAGGTGGCAACCTTCCTATTAATAAAGCATTCTGATTTTGGACATCTGATCCAGGCAGTAGGAAACAAAAGAGAAAGGAAGCTGAAGCCTCTTCATTATTTAGATGGAAAAAATATGACTCTGGTTATAACAGAACAATCCTTCACGGCAAGCCTCCATGGGAGCCCACACACAAGATAAATATCAGCAAATGGCACGCAGGAAATGGAGTTTGTTAGATAAATTGTCTGTAGGTGAGGCTTCCGTGATAGAGCATTCCCTTTTCTCCGCTCACGGAAGACACTTTCATTTGTAGAGCTGCTCTTCAACGCTGATGCCCACCATTAAAGCTACAGGAGCAGCAACGACAAGAAAGCACTGGTAGGTGAGTAATAAGGAAAAGAGGATGAATTGCGTGGGTGCCCCCCAAATCTGAGCTTGAATGCCCAAACCAGACACCTTATTTTAGGTGAATTCACGAATCAGAGGCTGATAAATTCACTTGACTCTCGGAGAGGAAATAGAATCATCAATCACGTCTTTAACCACAAAATCTATGGAAAATAGACCCAACAGCGGGTCTCAGAGGTGATCATGATTAGTTTTTGAGGACTCAGGAATCCTACTGTCTTCAAATTCCTGAGAAAGATAAATGCTGTTTGCTTGAGAGTTACATAATGTATTATCCAAAAGCATGCTGAAAAATACAAAATGCTATTTAATGTTAGGTCATATCAATTCATCATATTTTCTTCCTTGATGAAAGCAGTGCCAATTTGTAAATTTAAAAGCAAAAGCTAAATCGAACCCTCAGAGGCTGTCTGCCATTTATGTAACGATTTGGGTGGAGGCATTTGAATCCTAAATGGTCCAAAGAGGGCCAATTATCATTCGATGGGTATCATAAGCATTACTATTATTCATTAGCCAGGTTCATCTGCAGATCTTAAAAATCTTTGCCAAACAAGTACCATTAACCAGGCCCCTCTGGATGGGATCTCCAGAGAAGATCGCAAGGCATAGAAAGGTTAAGAGATGCAGGTTCAGATTTAGAATTAAGCTGGGGATCAGGGATGTGCATCAGACAAAGCCACTGACCAAATAGATTCTGCTTTGTCTCAGAAGCCCAGTACCCAAGAGACCCTTGAAAGCAAATAAGGAACTAACAGCCATTAATTAACGTAAGGGTGGGTCCTAGTTTAATGGGAAGGTGTTGACTTTTTTATTAGCAGAAGGAATGTTTTTAATTGGATTTGATAATAACACCCCCTGAGTCATATAAACACCAGAACAGTTCTTAGACTATAAATTTAAAATTCCAGACTTGAGTTGCCAAGGAGAAAGGACATTAATAATGCTCTCTTCCCTAAAGGGAAAGGCTAGGCTAAAATAAAAGGGAATCTGGAAGAGGCTAGCCTTGGAGGAGGTGGGAACAGAGTAGGGACCTGGGGTTGGGGGTAATTTCTTTGGTGGTTCTCTGGAGTCACAGCCAGTACCATCCCCTCCCCCATCTGCTGCAGGTCAGACTCACACTTCTGATGAGTTGCAAATGTTTTATAAAGCTTTTTTTTATTCCTTTTAGGATAAGTTTCCTGTCCCATTAAAAAACAAAATCCCCACAAACTTTCAGCTCTCTTTTAAGCAAACTGCTGTCTGTATGCTGTAATTACGTTTCATTTTTTTGCATTGACTCCACCGGATGGAGGGTGCCATAAATCATATGAACAAATGTTCAAGCTAAAATCCTCTCTGTGAGCACCATAATTTAAGTGAATTCATTCTCAGTTCATCTCTTGGAGACATGATCTCATAGCATCTGTTCTGCACAAAGATAGCCATCTTCATTACCTGGGAAAATAGCAATGAGTTTATCCCAGATCACTTTGGATAGGCTCTTTATTCATTCATGCATTCAAATATTTATTGTTTTCATATTATGCAAAAGGCATATATATATGTGTGTATATATGTATGTATACATACATACATATGTACATGTCATGAAGGAATTTTTTAAATGTGCATTAGTTGTAATTGTTTTGTTTTCCTGAGAAACCACTCCGCTTCATGTGTTGAACACTTACTTAGTTGGTGATACATAAGCAAATTTCTGTGCACCTTCTCCAGCCTGCATTAACCACCCAGCAGTGCAGAGAGGAATTTTGGCAATGGCCTCAAAGTGGGGCTCTTCCTTATAATTCCTTTGCTGGGTAGAATTTCATGAGAGCAACAGCAGATGTGTGACCCGGTTTACAAGAAGATTCATTTGATGGTTTTCTTGTGCCCTATTTTGGTTGGTTTTCATCTTGAGCATTATCTTAGGTGAAAAATAGCCTGCATATTGATGCAGCTTGAAATGTCAAAAGCAGCAGGGCTTATTTAGTCTTAAACAGTTTAAACGTACTTGAACACCACTGCAGTATGACACCACCTTAGTAACACAACTGTTACTACCTACTACCTGCCAAGGCTCAGTTTGTGCTATTTTGTTAGCATGCTGTTGTTGTTATTAATTATTTTAACTCATGTGAACTGAAACACCATAACATACTCGAGTTCACTACAGGCCCCACTACTCCCTATTTATTATCCTACCTCTTCTCCTCTTCACCCTCATAACCTAGACTGAGACAGGTCTCCTTTTGTTAAAATCGTAGGACAGTGACAGGAGCATTTTACCAAGTACAAGAGTGGTATGCAGATCAAATCTTCGTTCGAGAAGACTAGTTAATAGACTGAAATAGACTAAATAAGGAACATCAAAGGCTGGAATGAGAAGCTGGTGAGGCTATAATGTTGGGCTGAAAACAAGATAAATTTTAATAGGGATAAATGTGAAGTCCTAAATAAGACCCAAAACTATACAACTACTAGAAGCAAACATAAGGGAAACACTTCAGGACATTGGTCTAGGCAAAGATTTTATGGATAAGACCTGAAACGTATAGGTGACAAAAACAGAAATAGACAAATGAGACTATATTAAACTAAAAAGCTTCTGCACAACAAAGGACACAACAGAGTGGAGACCTGTGAATGGAAGAAAATATTTGCAAACTATTCATCTGACAAGGGGCTAATATCCAGAAAATACAAGGGACTCAAACAACTCACTAGCAAAAAAACAAGTAATCCCATTAAAAAGTGGGCAAAGGACATGAATAGACATTTCTCAGAAGAAAACATACAAATGGCTAACAGGTATATGAAAAAAATGCTCAACATCACTCATCATCAGAGAAATACAAACTAAAACCACAATGAGACATTATCTTACCCTAGTTAAAAGGGCTATTATTAAAAAGACAAAAAATAACATGTTGGCAAGGATGCAGAAAAAAGGAAACCCTACTACACTGTCATGTTTATTGCAGCACTGTTCACAGTAGCAAAGATACGGAATCAACCTGTTTCCATCAGTGGACAAATAGATTTAAAAAATGTGGTATATATGCACAATGGAATACTATTCAGCCATAAAAAGGAATGAAATCATCATTTGCAGCAACACGGATGGAACTGGAGGTCATTGCAGTAAGTGAAATTAGCTAGGCACAGAAAGAAATATCACATGCTGTTCTTCATATGTGGGAGCTAAAAATGTTGATTTCATTGAGGTAGAGAATAGAATGATGGTTACCAGAGTCTAGAAAGGATGTGTTGGGGGTGGGGAGGGAAGGGATAAAGAAAGATTGGTTAATGAGTGCAAGCATACAGTTTAGGTAGAAGGAATAAGTTCTAGTATTTGATAGCAGAATAGGGGGACTATAGTTAACAACAGTATATAGTGTATTTCAGAATAGCTAAAAGAGAGGACTGGAAATGTTCCCAACACATAGAAATGATAAATACTCGAGGTTATGAATATCCTAAATACCCTAACTCAATCATTACACATTCTGTGCATGTAACGAAATATCATATGTATCCCACAAAATATCACGTATCCCATAAATATGTATAAAATTATGTATACATATTTTATACATAAAAAAATTAAAAATGTGAAGTCTAGGCTGGGCGCAGTGGCTCACGCCTGTAATCCCAGCACTTTGGGAGGCCAAGGTGGGTGGATCATTTGAGGTCAGGAGTTTGAGACTAGCCTGGCCAACATGGTGAAACCCCGCCTCTACTAAAAATACAAAAATTAGCTGGACATGGTTGTGGGTGCCTGTAGTCCCAGCTACTCAGGAGGCTGAGGCAGGAGAATCATTTGAACCCAGGAGGCAGAGGTCAGAGTGAGCCGAGATTGTGCCACTTGACTCCAGCCTGGGCAACAAAGTGACACTCCATCTAAAAAAAAAATAATAAAATAAAACAAAAAATTGAAATCCTTCTTTTATGCTCAATAGACCAGCTGCATAAATATAGAATGAAGGAGGGATGGGAGGGATGGTTTAATAATAATCATGTATGGATTTTAAAATACATAGGCTTTTTAGTTGACAGTAAGCTCAACATCAATCAGTAGTATAAGATGTGGCTACAAATTTTTTTTTTTTTAGTAATTTGAAGTGGCAACTCAGAGTGTGGAATCCAGTTCAAGAGAATGATGAGTCTGTGTGCTGTACTATTTAAATTTTAAGAGAGACATTAACAAACCGGATCTCACCTGAGAAGTGATTTGATTGGAAGAGAGAATTTTAAACCATTTCTTGTAACAGCTGAAGAAACAATAACTACTACCCTAATAAGGGAAAGACTTAATATATGATTGATTTTCTCAAATATTTCAAAGACTTTTTTTAGAAAGAATCATTTTATTCTCTACTGATCAAGAAAGAGAAGTCATATTCAGTCTATCAGATCCATGAAGAAGTTCATACTTAGTTTTTTCTTTGTCTTTATTTAACTCAAAAGTCAGTGTGGATATTTATGATAATCTGTTTCCTTTATAGATGATCTGTTTGTTGCTCAAGTTGACAAATACTATAACTAAGTCATCCTGCTTTCTGCTTGCAGGACGGGCATAAAGTGTGGGATATGACTGATCCAGAGTACTACATGTGTAGGAAAGTTGTGCAAAAAAGCTGGAAAGGTCGGTGGGGCTAAGAGGTCGGAGTGCCTGAAATGTGGATCTTTCAGGCTGAATTCTATTTTGCAGACAATGCAAACAACTAAGGAGAAACGTGATGCACATTGCAATAGTCAGAAGCAGGACTTTATTAGGCAACATGGATGGAGAATGTCAGCTCAGCACACTAAAGGACTGATGCAGGAGGCATTTCCAGGCAGACTAAACCAAGAATTCGGTCTGGGTATACACATACACACACACACGCACACCATCCCAACCCTAACCCAGTATTCCCATGTCACACTGTGAAGGGGATAAGCAAACAACAATAATGATACAGAGCCTGAGATGGTAAATAAAATATTCAATGTGAGTAAACTGCTGCTTACTAACCATCTTATGCCACCAGATTACCATTTAGGCTGAGGCCTTAACGAGTTCATTTGCCTTTACCTATACCAGAACCATTACCTTAACTGTTCAACAAACCCAATGTTAGATGGTCACATTGCTAGAGAGTGGAGAAGCAGTCCATGAAATGGAATGACTAGGTCTCCACAGCCCAAAACTCTAACTTGGTTAAGTTTCTCGGGCATGGATTGAAGTATATACTTTTATATTTGAGATCATGTAGCCATAGTATGAACCAATGCAGATGGTGAAACTGGCACTGTTACCAAAACTTGCTCTACCTTGACCTTGGGCATGCATATACAATATATTTACTTAGCACATTTCCTACCTTTATTAGGGTGAGAACAATTCACATGTCCACTACTATTTCCTCAGCAAAAGTATAAAATGCTATAGATCATAGGTGGGTTATTTTTGCTCTTTTCTGCTTTCCAGACTTGATGAGTGAGGAGGGCCCTCTCATCCGTCCATGTTTCTTAATAACCAGTGTTGCGCCTGGTGTGCTGTGCTTCACCCAAAGCTGCTCTGGGTGGTGGTGACAATGATGAAATTTAAGACATTCATAGCAAATAACTTACACAACGTAGGTTATTATGACTACAATTGCTATGATTTTTATGATTCCTGATCCTACAGTAATCCAGGGGGTAGTTAATCACTCCCTTGGTGAAAACTGTTTACCCATAAACACTTTCATGAAGGCTGAGTAGCAATTACGCTAATGGTTCTGGTATAGGTAAAGGCAAATGACCTCGTTAAGGCCTTGGCCTAAATGGTACCCAGGTGGCCTGAGAATGTTAGTAAGCAGCAGTTTACTCGCATTGAGTATTTTGTTTACCATATCTCAAGCCCTCTATCATTATTGTTGTTTGCTTACCACCCTTCACAGTGTGACATGGGAATGCTGGGTTTGGGTTGGGATGGTGTGTCTGTGTGTGTGTATGTGTGTGCCCAGAGGTTTTCAACTGCTGGCTAGGAGTCTGCACATCTTGAACTGCAAGTTCAGGTACTCGGTGACAGTCATCTCCTTTATTCTCAGGAATTAGTGGCGTTAATCTTGGTTTAACCACACTCAAATCCTGTAATCACTCATCCACTGATTTGTTTCAGCCAATGTCATAAATCCATCTAAATCCTTTACCTATGGAGAGAAACAGAGCAAACCCTGAAAAGAATTATTCACCTGACTAGCCTGCTGGTGCTGTCATAAAACGCTGCTTAATTATTACTAACACTGCAACATTTAATGGATTTCCATTATAGGACTTCTAATCCTTTACTCTCTGTGGGTGGTAGACTCTTTGAAGAGAGCACAGCATCTTCTAAGATGCCCAGGGTTGTTATCATTCATGGGCAACAAAGTGGCCACAACCACACAGGGTCCAGCCTATATGGCCTTTGCTTCAGATTGTTCAGCACTGGCCAGAGCCAAGTCCAAGCCAAGATTTACTTAGTGGAGTACAAAATCTTACTGATTCTTTAAAGAGCAGAACAGGCCATCCTCACAGCCTTATACCAGTTGAGAAAGAGGGAGAATGAGAAGAGTGAAAAACCACAACGTTTTACATATAGGTATTCCTTTAAAAGTGAAAGGGCCAGGATGTTGGCCAAGCACCCTATCTCTATGCACCTGGTCCTTCCCTTCCTATTTTGGCAGTTTTCTAGAGGACAGCCTTCTGATTTTTGTTTTATTCTTGCTAATTTCCCAGTTCACAGGTGTAATGAAGAAAAGTTCTTTTTCCTCTATAGGGCTGGAATCTTAAATGATATAATATGAACTCACCAGAAATTAGTAATTAAACCAATTCTCGTCTACATGATGGTTCAACCCACATAACTGTACAACCCACTGAATGTAAAACAAAAGCAAGTTTTCAATGCTGCCTTTTCTACCTCTAGCCTCACCTTTAGGCTACCTCTAGGCCCAGGTTATGCTTCTCACTACTCCACATAAGGTAGAACTTAGCCTGGCAGAGGAAGATGGGTGGAAAGGAGCTCTGGGTTGACCTAATTTGGTCAGAGGAAGGACAGTGATTCTGATCATTGGTTCTAGCAGGTGTAACAAAAATGGCATGGACTGCAGTGTGTGTGCATGCACTGGTGCATACATGTATATTTCATCAACTCACCCAAAGTAAAAGCCACTGAGGTCAGTCTATTGCAGGGCTGGCTGGGTTTGGTCATGGTTCTTACAGGTAATGGTCAGACTGTCCTGTGCTGGAGTGTGGGTGCCTGAGCAGCCCACCAGTTTTCTCGGTCTTTCCCTAAAACCATTATCACTCTTACAATTCAATCATAGCATTTGCTCCAAAGCCATATTCCCGTATTTTAACAGCTTGTTTCATCTTTGTTACGACTGAGGACTTACAAAGGCTTCAACTAATTTAGGAAACAATCTGGTGACCAAAAAGAATTTTCTCGGAGACTCCACCAGCACAACTTCGCAATGCCATAAATCTTCAAAGAGCCAACAAATTTAAATGAAAAAAAGCTCATGTTTTCAATTAAGTTTCAGATTTTGTTTTACGTCACTATTTTGGCATCAAAATAGGAGTAGCTGACCAAAACCATCTCAACGTCGTACAAAAGAGGAAAGAGGCAACAAAGACTCCAGAAGTACTGTGTCTGGTCCAGACGGCACACTTCGAGTCTAAAAATTCAGTAACAAATCTGCAGGGTTGTTGGTGTGTATGTGTTGTTTCATTTTTAATATCCCACACAGGTGGCTTGATTTGTCTATCCACAGAAGGATTACAACCAGCAAGTCAGGAAAGGAATTAGCCTCCAATGCAACTTCCATGCCACCTGCCTGGCAGCTTCTAGAACTAGACAGGGGCAGGTCATAGGTTCAGAGAAACTTGAGATTTGCAGGAGCTACAGGAGGAGAGAAATGGAGCTCCTGTTCCCTCCTCTAGCCCTAAATGCTCTCAGCTAGATTAGGCACTCCCAGCACACAGGAGGCCCAACTGGCCTTTCCTATTTTCTAGGATGCTGTTGTTTGCTTAATCCTCCCCTTAGGCTATCTAATCCTCACTTAACCACAAGTTAAGGACATTGCCCCCACTTGGAATGCAGAGGAAACCAAGGCACAGAACACTTAATACAGTGCAAGGTAGTCAGCAACCAATCAAAGGCATTTAAATAGGGTCACTTTATAGCAGAAAAAAGGCCACAGAAGGAAAGGATGGAAAGGAAGTCCATGAGTAAGCTTATGTATGTATATTTTTTCTTTAGAAAACAGAATTAGGAAGCAAGAAGATTTTTTTTTTTAACTTTGGGAGTCAAGAAAAAAAAAACATATGCAGCCTTGCAGCCTGACCAGTATGAATTGTGCTATTGAGGAAAGTGTACGCAGAAGTGTTTCCTGAATGGCTCACTTCACAAGACCCAGCACACTCAGGTAACAGCTGATGTCTTGGCATCAAGCACCGGGGCCAGAACATGGCAGGAAGCAGATGGTGTCATATTTCCTTGGTCTCACTGTCCAGTTGAGTTCAGCACCTGCCAAGTACAAAACGAAACGCTTCTTTCACAGAGCACCACACACATGGCAACCTGGGGTAGCGGCCATGGCAGTAACAGGAGTTCAGGAGAAAGAAGCTTCTGAGCCACTGGGGCATTCTGACTGAAGACAAGGAGGGCACAGGGTGGAACTGGCAGCAGGAGGTCATTCTCTCTTTTCATCCATTTAACAGACAGAGCAGAGTGGTTAGCAAGTCAGATGCTGAGCGGGCCAGTGGAAATTCAGTCACAGAAAAAAAAAAAAGGTAAACAGCTAAGCAAATTCTTGAGTGACCAGATGGACAGTCAGGTCACAGGTCATCAAATCAGTCACACAATGTCACATAAAGCAGCAGGCTGGCACTAACAGGGAAGATCCACCTGGCAGGCTGGCAGACAGGCCTGCAGGGCATGGCACAGCTGCCTAAGAAGAGGCTAAGAAGGGAGACGATGAGAAATGGGGGTCCCCTCAAAACCAAACCCTCTTAACCTGGTCAAGCTCCCCACATTAGCATCATTCCTTTGGGTTAGGTTAATATCTGCAAAGCAAAAATACATAATATCCTAAGTTACATCATGAACATTTATTTGCTGATCAGTAGCTCAGTATATACAGATATCATGTGTGTGTTTGGTCATCAGTATGCTATACACAGAGAATTAGTTAGCCATCCTCGGCGGTGAGCAAGATCCTGGGGACCTATTAAGAGACCCCTATATGTTGATGGGTATAGAGAAAGGGGAAGGAATAAAGCTCTCAGAGCTGTAGGCAGGAAAGTGGAAAAGAAGCCTAGGGGAGCAGAGGACAATAAAAGACCCTTAAGGGAGCTGTGGGTGGGGGCTTAAGGGAGTACTTGGGAATAAACCTTACCAGCTGGGGACACCATGGTAGAGAGGAAAACATCTGAACATCAGAGTTAGAAAAATCAGGTTCTTAAATTTACCAGGTTTGTAGCCTTAGGCAAGAGATTCCACTTTTCTGGGTATCAGTGTTTCCATTTGTAAAATGAGAACTGTCTCTACCTTGAGGAGTTGTGTGTCATGTACTCACAGGTGAAAGGTACTCAGAGGATGACAGTAATTATTACTTGAAATTTAGCTTAAGGCAAGCCCTAACCTATAGAGCCCAAACTAGCCAGTTCAGGACATTTTCTGTTGCAAATGCTAGAAAGTCAACTGAAGTCCCTTAGCAGAACAAGAGAATGAATTGACTCATTTGTGAGGAGGTCCAGGGGTGCAGTTGGCTTTAAATGAGGCCAGGTCCATAGGCTCCACTGATCACCAGGGCTGTCCCCTTTTCTGCATTTTTTGGCTCTACCTCTCTTTAGGTGTCATTGTTTTCCTGTTCCAAAACTATTAGCTTCTTTAATGTGACCAAAGAAGATGGTGGCAAGAGGCCCAGCTTGCATTATCCTTACTACCTAGTGTGTGGGCCATTTCTGAGCCGTGCGTCTTCACCCTGCAGACCATCTTGCTATTAGAGACCCAGGGATAGGTCTGGGCATGTGCAGGCCCTGCAAGTCGAGCTGTAGCTTTTCTCTACCCACCCCTTTCTTGACTTTCTCTTTAGTATGTTAACCCAGTCAATGTGGATATCAGGGAACTGATGATTCTGAAGACTTGCCCCAAGTTTGTGCCATGTGGACGAAGCACTCATACCTTGGAGAACTTGTGTCAGCCCCAGTCTGGGACCACGGTTCACAGGGGCTGTGTTCTTGCTCACTGGTACCTCCAGACACAGCGCTGCACCTCTTTATTCCAGAAAATAGGGTCTCTGGTCTACTTGTTTTTCTGCTTTCCTACATGCTCTCCTTTCCTTCTGCCCAAAGACTCCCAGTTGCTGGAAATCTAGAATCGGTGTGTTACTGTCTCCTTTATTTGTGCCACATTTCCTTTACTAAAGCCCCACTCTCCTCCCAGAGTGTGGTCATTAAAACTGTAGGTACCCACAGTCTCATATGTCCAATGTCCACTATCTTGAAAGCTTTAGAATCCCAGACATCTGTGGCCTAGCCTCTGTGGTAGGAGCATGGTAGAGCCATGTTATTTGCATGTCAAAGGTCATCTGCTTGTTAGTTAAAAAAAAAAAATAGGGGAAACATTGGCCCCGCTCTTTAAAAGCTCTCCTCCTCCATGATCCCCTAGAGTAATTAAGAGATACCAAAGCAATATTTAGGACCGTAGAGAAAAAGAAGGACTACTAGCAAGGACTGGGTGACTTCCTCAAACTCTAGTTGCTATTCTTTCCCCTTTTTCTTGTACTAGGCTGATGAGAGGCATGAGAGGAATTAATGCTTAACAACTTGAATAACTAATTGTCTGCTAATGAGTCCCCCTTAGGCTCTTACTGAAGTGGGTGTCATCTGTAAATGCAGTGTTTTGTGGAGGCTTGAAGGCCTCTAATGGTACATCATGAATATTCTTTGAGAAAGTAAAGACAAAGTAGCAGCCGAGCGCAGTGGCTCACGCCTGTAATCAGTATTTTGGGAGGCCCAGACGGGCGGATCATGAGGTCAGGAGATCGAGACCATCCTGGCTAACACGGTGAAACCCCGTCTCTACTAAAAATACAAAAACAAAAATTAGCAGGGCGTGGTGGCGGGTGCCTGTAGTCCCAGCTACTCGGGAGGCTGAGGCAGAAGAATGGTGTGAACCCAGAAGGCAGGGCTTGCAGTGAGCTGAGATCATGCCACTGCCCTCCAGCCTGGGCAACAGAGTGAGACTCTGTCTCAAAAAAAAAAGACAAAGTAGCACTGATCTTTTTTTGGCTTCCTGAGGACTCTCCAGTCACTGTAGGTCCCCAAGGCTTAGAAGGTCTTCTTGAATAAAATAGGAAGAGCCTGGACTTCAGACTACCCATCGAGTCTATACTCTGCTTCAGCATTAGTCCCAGATATACACCATCTGAGATGACAATTAAGGGGAGAATTCATATGATGTAAAACAAAGAACCATGGATGGATTCTGAGAGAAAACACCTAAGTCTTAAGTTTTTGCTCAGCCAACAACAGTTGGGGGCAGTTGGGCAAAGCACACACCTTACCTGCACCGCAGGTTTCTCCTCTACATAATTAGAACACTAGAACAAATCATGGCCTTGATGAGCTAATTTTGTGGTTGTGGAAATGAACACACACACAAACATTACAGTGCAACGGGGGTTTACACGAGGTGCTGTGTCAGCCCAAAATGGGGCTAATAACTGAATGGCTACAAGCATCTGGGACAAAAAATCCATGTCTTCTTTATGTCTCTCCCCAGTACAAACAACCTGGCACATAGCACGGGCTTAAAAATACAAATTGTATGGATGGATAGATGGATAGTTGGATGTGTGGATGGAAAAATGAATAGCTAGGTGAGGAAATAGATGGAGGTGTATGGATGAATAGTGATATGGTTTGGCTGTGTCCCCACCCAAATCTCATCTTGAACTGTAGCTCCCATAATCCCCATATGTCATGGGAGGGACCCAGTGGGAAGTAACTGAATCGTGGTAGGAGGGTTTTCCTGTACTGTTCTCATGATAGTGAATAAGTCTCATGTGATCTGATGGTTTTATACAGGGGAGTTCCCCTGCACATGCTCTCTTGCCTGCCACCATGTAAGACATGTCTTTACTCCTCCTACACCTTCCGCCATGATACCAAGGCCTCCCCAGCCATGTGGAACTATGAGCCCATTAAACCTTTTATTCTTCATAAATTATCCAGTCTTGGATATTTCTTCATAGCAGTATGAAAATTGACTAATACAGATAGGTAGAAAGATGAATGGCTGGGCGAATGGGTATGAATGACTAAGGGAAGATATCCAGATAATTGAGTACAACTAAGGATTATGCGGACCAGAGAGAACTGAGGGTAAGACTGAAGCCAGTGATAGTGAATTGTGTGCATAAATAGCAAAATTTTGCCACAGTAAACCCACTGGTATAACAAACCTTACAGTGAAAGGCTTTGTATAAATGTTTCCCTGTTATATTAAGACCAGGAACAGGTTTATATTTTTTCTTTTGCCTCATGGCCACATTCCTGTTTAAATGTTCTAAAACATGAGGTGAGTACATTCAAGACCATCCTGTCAGGCACAATGTAACTTTGAATGGAGTCCATTTAAATAGCCTCTCTTTATGCAGTTCATTTACAAATAAAAACCAATTCATCAGGTAGGGTTTGAAAAAGGGACTGGGCTTTGAGTCAAGGTACCCAACCTACACTGCATTCATTTATTCACTCATGTATTAATTCTTTCAACAAATAAGAAGTATTTGCTCTGTTGTGTGCCAGGCACTGTGTTAGAGAATGTTGGGACAGGAGAGAAAGTAATGATGGGCAATATACACTCAGATCCTGCCTCTGGCCCCTTCTCCACTGTCAGTTCACAGTGCACGTTTCCACCCCCATTTTCCTATCCCTGGCTTTTCCCAGAGAGATGGAAGGTAGAAAGAAATGTGATTAACCACCTCAATTCTCTTTCCTTACTTCTGAGAGGCATTTCCCTCACCTGTGCTTTTTAAATACACACACACACACACACACACACACACACACACACACACAGAGCTAGGCTTCTTCCAGATCTGTTCCAGTCCCTATTACCTTTCCTCCCCTCCCACAGTCAGGAGAGTTCATGGTGCCTTAATTATGTAGCCCCCTGGCAGACACTAGCTCAGCACCATGCTGAGCAAGTTAATGTTCCTGGGCATTGCTACCCTCCCACTTCTTGCCCAATGATTTTTCTTCCAGGTGAACTGAAGGGATTGGCTCTTAATGTGCAGTTTCCCTGAAATCCCACGCCAATGCAGGTCTTTATTGTGCCACACTGTACCCACAGTAACTAGCTCGAAACACAAGTTTTATGGATCCTGAATCTAATGATGAACCAGACTATACAATCTTTCAGAATTTACCAGAGACTCGACCCTAACAAAAGTAGAGCAGAAGTTAAGAATATCATAATATCCAAAAGCTCAGAGGATTTCTTCTAAAGCTGTGCTGTTTACCCTCTTAATACTGTTGGTGATTCAAAATCAATGTAATACAAGCATTCACCAGAAACATACCAAATGCTCAACAGGATAGAAGTTGGGTCTGTGACACCTTCACTAATAAGGGATGACAATGAACAAGCAATAAAACAGGCTCCACAACTTTCAGACACTGTCGCCACTAATGTGCATGGCATTCCCTGCTTGGAGATGGTGCTACCTTATTAGCATGGGAGAATCAAAAGACAGTAAAGATCATTCCAAAGCATTCTTCCAGGTGAGTAACCTAGAATAACACCACTCATCTGAGAATTAAAACAGAGTTGACAAGGTCTTACAGGGATATTTCAACGAGGATTTTCATCACTGATACGTGCCAGCAAGATTAGCCTTAGGAAAAGTGGGGAGTAGACATCCTCGGTGTGAGATCCAAAATGTCTACTCATTTGCTTGTGGCCCCCTCTAACTTTCTTCCTATCTTTGAATGAGCAAGGTTCACATTCAAAACCGAACACTTCAGGGCTTGAGCCTTTGCAGTGGCATTCCGTCGGCCTGAAACGCTTTTCCTCCGGAAATCCCATAACCAGCCCATCCTTTGTTCAAATCTCACATCCTCACTGAGGCCTTCCCCAGTTACCCTCTATAAAAGAGGCTGTCCCCAGTGACAGTCTGTCACCCTTCCTCTGCTTTCCTTGTCTTCATAGGTCTTATCAGCCTCCTCTTAGCTAGTGGTTTATTATCTGTTTTCCCAACTGAAGGAAAATTTCGAGAAGGCAGGTGTTTTTCCATACTGTCCATCACTATTGCCAGAGAACAGACAGCGGTTGGCATATAGTGTATGTTCAATAAATATTTGTGGAATGACTGAATAGGTGTCTTAGCAGGAATTAGCTCATTGGTTCACTTTCCTCTGCAAAAGAATATCAAAGTAGGAGATGAGAAATCTAATACCAACTCTGCCATTAATTAGCTGTGTGATTCTGACAAAGTAGGTAAATTTTTCTTGGTCTCATTCTTTCTCTCCAAATGAAGACAGTGAGTGATGAGAAAGAAACCCACATTTTCCACTCATCAAGTTTCCATGAGAAAGAATCTTTCCTCTAATGCTCTTGATCTCCTGCCGCAATCCCTCAGGTGGCAGATTGACTTGGGTGATCAGTGAGGTGGGCAGGACTGCTCAGCACCTTCTCCCTCACTATGTACAGGTCTTGGCTGCTCTGTTGAAAGCATCAGTAACCTTTGTGATTATGTCTGGGGCCCTCCTGGGGAGAAGCAAGGGTTGTAGTGGCCCAGTTGCCTGTGGCTGGTGGCTGAGTCAGTTTCATTTTGGGTTCAGCATTAGCAAACCTACTGTGCCTCATGCCTATACGGCTTTCCCCAACCCATCCTTTATCAGAAATAAAAGGATATTCTGATTTCCATCTGCCTACTCTTTTTTAAAAATTCTTTTAACCAGTTCTAAAATGATTCAGGACTCTGGTGAGGAAAAGAGATATTATGTATTGACCCATTTACATAACAAAAAGGGATATTGTCAAAGTCTCTTGCATGACACCAGGTATAAATAAATATGTACATCCTGATTTTTTTCTATTTTATAAATATAAAGTATTGATATATGTTTCTCATCGTGAACATATATATAAGTGCTCTCTTTCTTCCAAGAAGTATAAATGTACAGTGTAAAGCATATATGGACCCAGAGGAAATTTCATGTTCTCCACCCTCTGAACAGTAGAGAATAGGGCATGGTGCAAAGAAGGGGGGAAGATGGAGAGCACTGAAGAGTGTGTGCCTAATAGGGGTTAATAAAGGCTCAAGAAGGCATCCCAGGAGAAATTTCTGTCAGTAGAGAGTGAGACAGAGAGATTTTAAGTCCAAACAAATGATTGGTGATAAGTAATTGAAAAAACTTCATGCGAAATAAATAGATGATACAGGGTTCCTGGAATTCATCTGTGGAAATTAATTCTACAGGAAAAAAAGAGTATTTTTCTCACTACAGCTGTAAAAAGTGAAACCAGAAAAGCCAAGGCAATGCTACAGTGGTAGAACTGTCCACAACCAACCTGATTTAATTAACATATAATACTTTGGAAAAGGTGCTTTAGAAATTAAGGCAGAATGGATTGTTAGTTCCCATTTAGTCAAAAGTTTCTGCCATTTTCCAACTCTGCCTCTTTCTTTTTGTTTGTTTGTTTGTTTGTTTGCTTTTGAGATGGAGTCTCCCTCTGTCGCCCAGGCTGGAGTGCAGTGGTGCAAGCTCCGCTCACTGCAAGCTCTGCCTCCTGGGTTCATGCCATTCTCCTGCCTCAGCCTCCCGAGTAGCTGGGACTACAGGCACCCGCCACCACACCTGGCTAATTTTTTGTATTTTTAGTAGAGACGGGGTTTCACCGTCTTAGTCAGGATGATCTCAATCTCCTGACTTCATGATCTGCCCGCTTCAGCCTCCCAAAGTGCTGGGATTACAGGCGTGAGCCACTGCGCCTGGCCCAACTCTGCCTCTTTCATAAACAGTTTGCAAATGTGTCTTTTATTCCTTTTTCTGTACTGTAATTGCCAATGACTGAGCCAAACCCAGAACAGGTAAATCAGGATTCCCAGGGGTAGGTCTTCCACTGTTGTCTGTCTTAAAAGCCCCTCAGGTGACTCTAATGTGTTGCCAAGGTTGCAGAACGCTGACCTAGATTACCCAGTACTATAAAATAAGCAGGAGAAGAATGAAATAGTTACCATAAATACAACGTAAACATAATTCTACCAGACATACACAGGTTTAGTCTTGATCAAAGAATGACATAAAAACTAGAATTTGGATACCAAATTATATACTACTTTTACATACATTTTTCCATGTAAAGCTCAACATAACCCTATGAAGAAAGTAGGTTTTTCTTGTTTGTGTGTGCACTTTTTTAAAATTATATTTCCCATTTAGAGATCAGTAATGGAGGCTCCGAATTATTCAATGACTTGCTCAAGGTCACATGGCTAGGAAGTAGCAGAGTACTCCCAGCTCTGAACCCATGCTTTTTCAGCCATGTGCAGACCATGGAAAAATGTTCTTTTCGTGGCCCAGTTCACCATCCTGAAGAAGCTCAGTTATTGGCCTCTTTCTATGAGTCTCTGTAAGCAAGGTTGGTGGTCAACATTTTTTATTGTTCACTGTTAAGTCTCAATACAAATGAGCAATGATGTGTTGAGAAATTGAAAATCAATGCCACTGATTAAGAAACTGTCCTCTAATTTGCCTGCTTGACATTCAGCTTTAAAAGATGCATGAGGGAAAAATCTGTATCTGGCTTGATTGCTTATGAAGAAAATCCCTTCAAGTGTGGACATTTCTTTGAGCTATCAATAAAATAATGTTAGTATTTACTACACTTTCATTGTACTAAGGATGCAAACTCTTAATAGTAACTCTACATCAGACAGGTACTGTACTTATATTGATTTTAAAGGTAGGGAAATACCACATAGAAAGGTGAGGTAACTACTTACCATAGGTCCTCTTATTTACTAATATTTAGCATCAAGTCAAGGAGAGAGCCAGTCAGCTATGCTTTCCTCCACCTCTTTTCCAAAGCTATCTTGTAAACCAATGCCTATCAAGTATCTCCATACTCGTAGCAAAAGGAAAAACCCATTCCTATCAGTATTCAAGTTTTTTTTAATGTTTCATAACTTTGAAAATTGGCAAAAGTCATGCCCCCAATTGCCCACAGTTGCCACTTGTGCTGGTTGAGAGCCTTCTCTGATCTCACTGAAGCCTTGGATGATGCCACATTTCCTGCAGGTTCTGTTGCTGCAATGTGGATCCACCTCCCAGCTAACCATTAGCATACTATACTGTACTGGGCATGTTTCTTTTCCCACTACCTGTAAACTTCATGAGGGAGGCAACATGTTTCTCATCTCTTTACTCTAATGCCTCTTTTCATGCCTTTACAGAGATAGGAAAGAAATATATCCAAATAAAAAAAAGAATATAAAACCTAGATAACAAGATACTAAGTTGAGGACTTTGAAACTAATTCTGTAATCGAATTCCTTTCATGACAAGACAGTCTACTGTATAAAAATGTGTTCTTATAGTCATTAAATAAATTTGGGTTGGAGAACTTTGTAATTAATCAGGGACAACCTCTAAACATGAAAAAAATGAAGGGTCATACAAAATAATTCCACTAATAATTTCAGTAGTTTTTAGTAATACTCTGGAGAGGAAACAAAGAAAATCACAGAAATCAAAGAAAATCAAACTAATCAACTTTTGAAGTATTTCCTTCCAATGTTAATTCAAATCTAGTTCCCCCAACCTCAAACCCCACTCCTTCTTGTGGCTTAAAAAAAGTAAACGGTTTGGGGCCGTATAAATATTTCCAGTGCTTTCAAAATTAAGAACCAAGGACATACCTTTTAGGCAATAAACCACCAAAAATACTATAGACAGAGGGAAAGAAAGTGGAGGAAGAAAAAGCTAGGAAAGGGAAAAAGAAATTGAGAGGGAACTAGAAAATAGGAAAAGAAAAAAACAAGGTAAGGAGATTTCTGGAGAGATCTGTACCAGAGCAAGGGGATGGAGCAAGGAGAGAAAACGTCACATATCTTAACCCCTTAAGTGTCTCCACTCTTGGCAACCCCTTCTACAGAATTCTAAACTCAATGCCATTTCTTCTGCTATCCAACCTGACGGGTGAGCATTTCCCTTCTCATCATATAAGAATATATCCTATCCTTTCCAGTTTTCTGAGCTTTTCGGCCCCCAAACCCAGGAGTTTGTCTGGAACTTACTCATTACTATCTACAGATCATTCTTTCCCCATAACCGACCCTATTTAATGGAAAATTTTCCTGTAAAACAGAGACCTAAGTTGTACTGTGAGAACTTTAAGACAGCTGCGTAACTGATTTTTCTTAAAGAAGGTGTAGCCTGAAGTCTCTGTATTTCAGAAAGCTTTTGGAGCTTCAGATAAAATTTGGTCAAAGGTTAAATCTGGTGCCCTGGATAGAGGTCTGCATTCCCATCAAATCAATGAAAGGAACAAGAATGCTGCAATGAGTTTGGTTGGAGATCAAGACTAGCTACATAATTTGTGAGGCCTAAGACACAATGAAAATGCAGGAGCCCTTGTCCAAAAACTAATAAGAATTTCATGCTGTTGTTGGCAGAACATTAAACATGGCATGGGCTCTTCTAAGTATGATGTCCTGAACAACGAACTGCACAGGTCACATGCCCTTGAAGCTGATCTGTAGAAAGCTTTATCTGGTGGAGACAACTGGGAGTGCAAGTGGGAAGAATGCAGAGGTAGCTAGTGTGGTCTGGTAATGAGTGACTGGCTCAAAGTGTAGACAAGTCACAAACTGCTGCTGTGACTGAGTTGAAGTGTCATTAAAGATAGAAGAGTGTAGACGTGAAAGATGAAGAGAAGAAAGAAATAAGATTAACAATGTGACTTTATACTTTATCTGCCAACATTCAGTCATGAGTCATGCCCAGAAGCTGTGAGTGTCAATTCTTATTTATTAACATCTCTTTCTTTTAATCAAAATTGATAACAGCCACAATCGTTGAGCTCACTCAGCAATAAGAGCTTCCCTACATACTAGTAGGTGTACTGCATGAATGATGGTGTGAAAAAGCGTTAGAGACTCCAAAGCAAAACAAAACCTCATGGATATCTGAAGGTTTCTTTGGCTTTCAATTAAGCATAATTCTCTTCTAGTTTAGCCTAATAATTGAGAAAAACAAACAACATGCCTTATAATGCCTGCCTTGCCTACCTTAGAGGCCCATTGTAAGGATCTCTCAAAAATAAAGAATACACTAGGATGTGATAAACTGTAACCGCCATACAACAAGAGGCAGTGCTGTTTTCAGAGGAAGACCTGAAGCCAGAATGCACAGACCTGAGGATACTACCAACTCAATAATATACTACCAATTCAATGATTTACTACCTGTGACCTTGAAACAACTCTGAGCTCCTCTGAGCCTCACTTTCCTCTCCTGTAAAATAGAGATAATACCCTCCTATTTAACTCAAGGTGGGATAATGTATATTAAGATTTTATTAAACTGTAAAGTGTTGCACAAATTTAAGGCATTATCATAAAAAGAACTTGGCACTACCAAGGTCACCTTGGAAGCTAAAGAATTAAAGCGCTGAAGCCATAAAACTACAATCTCTCAGAGATTAACAACAGGTGATGAAGTTGTATTTCAGCCTTATTTAAGGAAAGATCATGATGGCAGAGTTAAATGGTCATGTAAATAAAGCATTTGCTTGAGTGTTTGTGTTAATCTCTTTGTTTTTGATCGGATGGTCATCTACATTCTGTCAGCCCTAGCACCTGCAAAAGAAGTAAACCATACTTCTGGTTTCATGCGAAAGCCAGCCAACCAGGATTTTCTCCCATGGTGCCTCATAAAGCCAATCTTTCTCAAGCAGAGCAAGCAAAATTTTCCTGCTCCCTGGGAAATAAACTGGGTTGCAATCCCAGAATCATTTCCTGGGAAATATACTGAGTTGCAATCATGTTGTTAGACGTGACATTTACCATCAAGAAAGTCTTAAGGCCTCTCTACACCTCCCTACCTTCTTCCCACCACCCATTCCCTCTTCCCTCAATCTCCCATTAACCTTCCCTCCATACCCATAACCTACCATTCATGAACAAGGAACAGTTATAATATGAACCAAGAACAAAATGGACCACCATGTAAAGGGCTTGAAATTTAATGGGAAGAACGAAGAAACTGAAAATCAATAGAAGTGATACAGTAAGATATGTATAGAACGGATTTCTGCTTTCTATGAAGAGCCCACTAAAGGAATGATGAGGTTACCTGTTTATCTCCAGTTGTAGCCTTAGGTAAGAAAGGTCAGAGAGTTATTAACAGCCACCTAATTTACTGGGTAAGAAACCGGGACAAAATTTGGCAAAAAAGTCTTTGCTATAAATCTATTGTGTGCATTTTTCCCGAAGTGGCAGCTGGTTGTATATCTTTAAGGACATGGTTACACGTGTGGATTTAAGTCCTGGTTATCATCTTTTGGAGAAATAAGACTAATGGTCACTGGCAGAATGCTGGTTCCACCTGAAAAGTTTATTTCAGGTGTAAATTCTAGACCTTTTAAGTAACAAAATGATACCAACTACCAGATCTGTTTCTGTTGCCTTTGGAATTACAGACTGTTAGGATTAAACCTCAAAGAAGGTGGAGTTGAAATTTGAGAGTCACTGATGGGGCAGCCCTGAAATTTCATTAACGATCAACAAAGCCTGTCATTGCACAGCAGCAGAGAAAATGCACTCTTACAACTGAAAATCTACTGTTGGTAGGAAAGACCTGGGTTGGCAGCAATCAAACTCCTGTTCAGTACTTCTTCCTCAGCAACCCCACACAGAGGTAATCACTGTTACCTCTGCACTCCTATACCTTACACATAGGGTTATCTTGTGTGTTCACGCCACATTGCCATTATTTGTTTACATGACTAGATGCTAATTACAGATTCTTCAAGGGCAAGGACTGGATCTTGTTCACTATTGTGTCTACAGTGCCATACCTGACACACAGTAGATCTTAAAAACCTTAAGTGAGAGAAAGCTGAGTTCGGTAGACTGCTTTAAAGAAGTGTAGATATCAAATTATAGCTCATTTACCATCCCCATGTCACTTAAAGAACCTAGGCATGTCTTGTTTAGTCCTGGATACCATATTTTAGAGCATTTGGGAAATTAGAGCATGTTCACTGCTGGAGATAGGATGGGTGGTAGCAGAGTGGGGAAATGCTTGGCAGAATCTGGAAACCATGTCAAATGAAAGAACTGGGAATGATTAACCTGGCTGAAAGAAGGCAAAGGAAAGACATGGTTACCCTCTTCAGATATTTGAAAAGCTCTCAAGTGGAAAAGGTAGTTAGATTTGTTGTGTATTACCCCAGAGGGCAAATTAAGGTCAATGATTAAAAAGTAAAAGGAAGCAGATTTTAGCTCACCAAAAGAAAGAGTATTCTAAAAAACCAACAAACAACAACAACAAAACAAACAACAAAAAACTCCAACAGAATGCAACAATAGTGGAAAAAGAGTGACTTCTGTCTTTGAAATGATTAAAGCAAATGGCATAAGCCTCTAGAATCCCTTCCAATGTAGAGTTTCTAATTCTCCACGTTCACCAGCAATATAAGCTTTTTTCCTAGACACTGTCTTCAACAGGTAGAAGGGGAGAGGAGATAGCATGGAGCTCCTTAAGACGGAAGAGAGAGGGAGAGGAGAAAGTCCCTGAAAGGCAAGAGGAGATGGGTAGTTCTGAAGACAAATTTTCATGCTACAGTTTTGACTAATGCCTCTTCTAGTCAAAGAAAGCAGCTAACTGCAATAAGTAGGGTAATGTTTAAAAAAATTAATAATAAAATTGTTTGGAATGTGGGGGAAAGGCACATCTTTTTAAAAGTTGTTACAGTACTTAAAGGATCTGCAATCACACATCTGTTTTCTTGTTTGGTTTACAATTGAGGGAATGGGAACAGAAGACTCCATGAAATTGAATGACACTTCACATTGATAAGCATTTCTGAAACAATATGGTAGCAATTTGAGGAATACATTACATTCTCAAGCCGCATAAAGAAAGAGCAAAGATATACACTTTAATGCTTAATTTTAATAAATAATCTTACTTGTTACAAATACAGCATTTCACCATGAAAGCCTGTGTTTCAGTTCAGTAATACGATAAGACACAGCTTGTAAAAATGAGAATTGAGTTTAACTATGCTTGTGTTTTATTTTTCATTTATCATGTGAATTGCTTCTAAATAAGATTGTCTTACTTTATTAATTTGCATAATTACTGAAAAATACCATGTGATTCCAAATAAGAAGCTTCTGAGAATATCATCTCAGATTTACTGTGACATTATTTTGAAAGTGACAAAACTTGATACACAATTAAGTTAAGAGTAAAAGTATATAAGCTCATTTTGTTGCCATTGAGACTTCAAAATATAAAGAGGTTATGTGGATTATACAATGAATTTTTGTGCTCAGATGCTGAACAGCTTGAAAGCCAAAAACAACTGGTAAGTACCATAATATTGTAAAGTAACAATAAGCCTGGTTTTCACAGAAAAGGAGCCAGGTGGAGTTTTTTGTTTTTGTTTTTTTAATTGAATCAAGACTCTTGAAGAAAGATGAGACAAGTCTCCAATGAAAATCTAAAAATACTTGTTCAAATGTATTTGTATTTTTTGAATAGCACCCTTTCGAATTAGCTTGACAGTCTCTGGTCCCAGTCAGAAAATCCTGATGCCCTGTTTGAGTTCACCCAGTCAGCAAGTACAAACATTTCACTCAGCTGGATCTTCAAAAACGTGGGCGAGGTGGAAAACATGGATATGGATAAAAAGCTGCAAGCCGTACATTCACTATCACACATTGTTTAAAAAGCCAAGTAGTAAATGCTCCTCTTTAGGTGGAGGCTGCTCAAATACAACAAGGCTCACTGATAAAACGAATCCTGTGACCTGTCTTGGGCAAACTGATGAACAGGGGCCCTAACTGTCTTCCCTAACATCCCAGGGATGGTAGCAGAACAAAAGCAGAGACAAAAGCCACACCTCTTTCTCCTGCCTCCCACATCCTCCTCTTAATCATTTGAAACTGAAAGTTTGGTAACGGCAGTCCTGCCTAAAATATTGCTTGTTTACTTAAGATGACATTCCAGAAGCTGAAAAGTGGTAATTACAATCCTGCTCTCCTTTCTTTCGAGTCATGACTTCAGTAAATTTGTGACTTTCATGAGGAAGGAACATCGTGGCTGAAGAATGATATATAAAATAAAAACCTTTGTATCCTATGCAGAATCTTGGCAGGAGAATTGTATTTTTTCTAGTAATTAACTGGGTGACATTGATTCTCTTAAAAGGTCTCAGTATTGTTTCACACACTCCAGCCTTCAGTCTCCAACCAGATGAAGAATCTTATTTGTCTGTTGTTGGGTCAAAAGATGTTCCCCACAGCTGTTGGGAATCTGATTGCCTGGGTAAAATAACAGGGCATATTTCACAGGAATTGTTCATATGGGCTGTGAGCTTGTTGTGAGGCACAAGGCCAACAGCTGGATGGAAATGGCAGGTTCTGGGCCAGCTGAAACTCTCGGCTTTCAAGTTTTGCGTGTTGTGCACATACACATAAACACACACACGCACGCGCACACACACACACACTCTCTTACACGACCAGCCTGGGAATGTTAAACAACTCCAGATTTATTTTTCAATATGAACGAAAATGTCTAGTGTGGCCTAGAGGTTTGGCAGAATCAGGCAAGCCTACTCTTTCTCACCACAGGCTGGAGGCATCTGGGCCAGGCCTAAGAAGTAGCTGCAGACCATGGAGATGAAGGGTTTGTGAGGGCAGGCTCATCTCCTCGGCGGGGTGATGCAGAAAGGAAGGAAAAATAATGCAAAGCAACTTAGCCATCATAGCATCTGAATGATTATCTAGCCAAACTCATACTTTTTAAGAAAAGGAAACTGAAGCCCAAAGTACACAGTGAACTAAAAGGAACCATTTCCTAATTAGGTCCAGGTTAAGGCCTTCAGAGAGTCTAGTAAACTCTAAAAGGATTGTGGTGTCCACCAGCACGTCATTCAATACAAAACATTAAACAGTCTAATGAGGTAGTATAACACTCTGATTTTTTCCCACTAGGGTTAACTTAAAATGTCTTTTTGGAAATAATTCATGTCACATGCTTTCAGAAATAGTTTCTCCTATCATTAGACACCCCCTACTGTGCTGGTGCTCCGAGTCTACGCTTATTTTGCCTATTGAGAATCCAGCTTTGCTTCTGACCCCAGGGCTGAGCAATTTCCACACCCTTGTAAGCTTCCTCATCCTCTATCCTTGAGTCATGGACCACCTGGACTGGCAGGTTCTGGCAGGTTCCCCTTTCCAGTCTGCATCCAGGGGCAGGGAGGAGAGGGAGGGAGAGTGCCTTCACATTAGCCATGCCAGGTAGCTGCTCAGCCTCTGCTAGAAAGTGCCAGTGAGGACAATACATTCTCTCCTAGGATGGTCTGTTCCGTTTCCAGACAATAGCTCTGATTCTTAGAAAGTTCTTTCCTGGGTTAATTTGGAGTGGTCTTGCTATAGCCTCCACTTCATAACTTTGGGCTTTAAGACCCATGGACAGAACTTTACATTCATCTTATTGAATTGTGTTTGTTATTAAAACCACAAAAATATTTGTAGATCTTGTCTACCATATTACCATCCTTCCCTATTTATTTATTTATTTAAGACAGGGTCTTTCTCTGTTGTCCAAGCAGGAATGCAGTGGTGTAATTATAGCTCACTGCAGCCTTGAGGCTCAAGTGATCCTCCCACCTCAGCCTCCCAAGTAGCTGGAACTACAGGCATGTACCACCACTCCTGGCTAATTTTAATAAAATTTTTGAAGAGATGAGATTTTGCTATATTGCCCAGACTGGTCTCTGGCCTCAAGTGATCCTCCAACCTCAGCCTCCCAAAGTGATAAGTTTACAGGCATGAGCCACTGTGCCTGGCCTTTACAACGTTAATTCAGCACCAGTATAATAATCATCTCTTCATTATCATCATATATGTCACTGACAAAAGGGTAGGAAAACATAAAACAGTAAGAAATATCCATGCTTGTTGCTTTAAACATTTTTAAGTAAACACTGATCTATTAATCACCTGCCTTAGAGTAAATTTTTCTGTAAGTTGTAAATACATCTATTACAATACCTTATTCAGAGGCTCAGATGTGCTGTCCAGCTAAGATGTAAGCTCAGTGTCTAGTACAATGCCTGGCCCATAGAATATGTTCCATAAATGACTATGAACCACTAGTATTCTTTTAGGGATCCTGTGCTGGTTACTAGTGATCACTATTTCTTTGTCTACTAAGTACATAAAATCTATTATCTTCAGAGTCTATTCTAAAAGTTTCCCATAACACCCACTTATCTATAGTTTCAGAGTATTAATACTTTTTTCTCCCTCAAAAATTGCAACTGTATTTGCCCCCATTTGCTGGTTCTTATTGTACACATTATGTCTTAGTTAACTACTAAAAATATTTCAGCTGTTTAATGTGTAGTCTGTCTTAGGGTACCAAGATTTCATTTATAAAGTCAAGAGAATGTAAATTCATTTAGAACAGTCAATTCTGCTCATTTAAATGAATATTTCCAAAGCCTATTCTGTGCTAGGCTCTGTATTGACACTAGGGATATAAAAGCCAATTTGATATAATCCCTGCCTTCACAAGGCTTCTAGTCCAGGGAGGAAAAATCAGAAGGTTTCAACACAATGTATGAAAGACATTGGAGACATCCAGAGAGGGTAAGGGGTGACAGCCAAATATTAAGAGGAAATAATATATGGACGTAAGCTTGAGGGATCAACAGAAATTCACTGCACCAAAAAGCAAGAGGAATGCATTTTGAGGGGAAAAACAGAATGAACAAAAAGCACAGAGGTGTGAATTTGTATGAAGTGTGCAGGGGCTAGAATGTTCTAGAGTAAAGCATGTTTTAAAGTGCAGAGCCACAGGAGATGATGCTGGAGAGCTGGGGCGTTGGCCACAGAAGGCCTTGCTCACCATGGGAAATAGTGTGGACTTATTGGAGATAAATGGAGAGATGTTAGAGGCAGAACCATTGTGCACTATGTGATGATGGATTTATTATAAAAAAGTAGAGCCAATACAATTGTAGGAGTCGCTGGGGAAGTGAGCATCCAGGCAGAAGTAGGAGGAACAGAAAGATCATCCACCAAGCACAGTCATTCACCAAAGTGGGATTTCAAGGACGAGGTTTAAGGGGTTATCTAAGGAAGCAGGGCTTCTTTGATGTGACTGCGTCAGGGAGTCATCCCCAAATGACTGGTTGTGGTCCTAGGGCAGCTGTTGGTCCAGGGATCAGTTGGGAAGAGTTGCTGAAGGGAAAGGGGAGGGAGAGTGACAACAGCCTGGAACCTGTTGGCACCTTTAATTCTGTCTGCCTCTGCATCTAACGACAAAGACTCTCAATGAATAATGGCTGCTGCTTCACTTCTGCCTTCCAAGTCCACAGTCTTGTACACATTCCTCTCTTGCCAACTCTAACTCATTACATACAGAGAAGGAGACTCTAAATAAGTGTAGGTTAGTCTAACAGTATAAACTTCCACAGTCAAGAAGAGGGGAAACAGAGATGCATCCAAAACATTCCAGAAGAAAGGCCCAGGGAGAAAGACACTGCTGGTACAACACTACTCACAACTCTCCGGCTAAGCCAGGAATGCTACAGGATTCTTGACGTTTTCTGCACCATGAAAAACCTCTGATGACTTGCTCAAGACACAAAGGGATAAAGTTAACTGATTGGCCAAGTCGTGGTCACCCGCCTGTGCTAGCTGCCAGAGAGAAGAGAGGAAATATCTGCTTCACTTTGGCTTCCATAGAGGGAGACAGGGTTCTTCATTCCTTCTATTTAGGAATTTTCCCTTCAAATAGGAAGGTTGTTTGGATGCTGCAGAAGAATGACAGTGAAGACAAATATCCATAGTCCCTGGTCAGAGTTAAATATTAGAAAAGAAACAATCTCCCAAGTGCATAGAGGATAGATTTTGGTAAGGCTCTCTCTCCCAATATGTGTAAGGGTAGGTTGAAGTAAGAATGCATCTTCATATTTCAACAGCTTAAAAAATAAGAAGATTCTTTCTTTTCTATGTAATAGTCTACAGTGAGTATTAGAGATGACAGTGAAACTCAGGGACCCAGTCTGTGTCATCTTCAACATGTAGCTTCTAAGGTCATGCTGGATGTTCAAATCCCAGGAATCCAAAGAGAAAATAAAGGAACAGTATGTGTGAAGGGGTTTCATAGGCCAATCTGAAAAATAGCACATGCCACTTCTACAGATGTTCTGCTGGAGAGCGCTTGATCACATGGCCTCACTAAATAGCAAAGGGGGCTGGAAAATGTGGCCTGGCTATGTGCTCCCAAGAGAAGAGAATGGTTTTGGTGGTCAGTTATTGGTTTCTGCCATGTAGTCTATCCATGTGGTTCAGAAGTCAAATCCATCTGAGTAGACTTATCTAATCCGGGTCAGCAAATTTTATGTAATGCAACAGATAAATATTTTAGGCTTCAAAGCCAGATAGTCTCTGTAACAACTATTCATGTTTGCTCTTGTACTGCAAAGACTGCCACAGACAATGTGTTTAAAAAAAAGGCAGGGTGGTAGAGGGCTGTGTTCTAATAAAACTTTATTTATAAAAATAAGAGGCTGAGGATGGTGGCTCATGCCTGTAATCCCAGCACTTTGGGAGTTCGAGGCAGATGGATCTCTTGAGCCTAGGAGTTGGAGACCAGCCTGGGCAACATGGCGAAACCCTGTCTCTACAAAAAATGCAAATACTAGCTGGGCATGTCGGCACACACCTGTGGTCCCAGCTGCTCAGGAGGCTGAGGCAAGAGGATCGATTGAGCCCAGGAGGTTGAGGCTGTAGTGAGCTGTGAGTGTGCCTCTGCACTCCAGCCTAGGCAACAGAGTGAGATCCTGTCTCAAAAATAAAACAAAAACAAAAATAGCAAATGAAAGGATTTGGCCTGCAAGTAATAGTTTGCTGACCCCTGATATCAGTTCTACTGTGAATATTGCTCTCCTTTAGAGAGATGGAACCAAAGTAAAAGCTGATGAGCTTTGCTTTCCCTTTGTAATTCATCAACACTTTATCTTTTGCCCAATCTCTTCCTCTTCTTCTGTTCTTTATCTTTGCATTTCATCATTTCTCTTCAACTTTTTTTTTTTTGGTCTCAATATGGGTTATTCCACCATTCCTTTTCCCTACTTATGTTTATTCTCCATGGACCATGGTTCTGTTAATTTCGATGATCAAACAATCCTTTCTGCATAGCAATTGATTCACACTTGCCTTTCTTTTGCCTCCTTAGCTAAGCAAGGTATCATGTGTCTCTTTCCCTTCAGCTGCAAAGATGAAGCCAGAGGCCCTTTTTTGCCATGGTCACAACACCTTCCACAAAGGCCAACTGGACTCATTACTATGACTCTGATCTATGGACAAGAGCCATGTATTTGGTACAAGGTCACAGGGAGACAGTTCTCCATGGTTCTCTTCTGTTTCTTCATGTCTTATGAACAGAAGTATTGGCAGCCTTTTGTTTCAGACTAACTTTCCAAGGATATTTTTGTAGTGATGTCTCCTTGAGGACAAAGGTTGGGTAGGTTTGCTTGCAACCCACTATTAGGTTTACAGTTTCTTAAGCTCAGTGTTCTTCTCCTGTAGCACAATCCACAGCATAGACAAGTGTCTGTCTCTTAGCCCTTATCACATGGCACTGTGGGAAATGGGGCTTGGAAACTGGCGTAAATGATAATTATTTGGTTACTGCTATGGCTGTAAATAATAAACTGTTTTTTGTCATCTTCATTCTTCTGCCAGCATCCATGAATCGGTGGCAGGCTAACTTGATAGCTTGTGGGCAGGGTGAAATCTCAGAGACTTCACTGTTCTTGACACACTGTACCTCCCCCAAAATTAAAAAAAAAAAAACTTTTTTACTGAGTAATAAGTCATCTCTAGAAATTAAACTATGGCATAGCAGAACATGAAACTTTATAGAGATATGCAAGGTTTTCTTTAAAGGGAGTGGTTAATTAAGGTTGTGACTCCACTCCTTTCTAGCCTCTCAAGAATGTAATTGGTTTTGTTGTTGTTGTTGTTGTTGTTGTTTTTGAGACGGAGTCTCGCTCTGTCACCCAGGCTGGAGTGCAGTGGCACGATCTCAGCTCACTGCAAGCTCCGCCTCCCGGGCTCATGTCATTTTCCTGCCTCAGCCTCCGGAATAGCTGGGACTACAGGTGGCCGCCACCACGCCCGGATAATTTTTTGTATTTTTAGTGGAGACCGGGTTTCACCGTGTTAGCCAGGATGGTCTCGATCTCCTGACCTTATGATCCACCCGCCTCAGCCTCCCAAAGTGTTGGGATTACAGGCGTGAGCCACCGTGCCCGGCCTCAAGAATGTAATGTTAAGGGTGATCTAATAGAGATAACTTTCAATTCCCTCTACTTTAAATAAAAAGTAAATTATTTCCAAATTCAATGCTCTATTGCAAGTAAAAATTTACTTACAATATCCCTCTCAATCACAACTCCAAAGTCAAAAACTGATACAGAATATGTTTGGTCAATTGGGTTCAGCTTTGAACAGGCGTTGCACTAACAGAAAGAGAATTCTGTTTGTCCTAAAAGCAATAAGATGTGGACAAGATGAAGCAACTCAGACCCCCTTCAGCTGATCTGTTGATGGATACTAACCTACTATCCATGTAAAGAACTACTGTGGTTAGCACTAGGATAGAAAGTAGGGGAAAATGATGCAGGGAATTCTATCAAGGAACTGATGACTACAGAAACAAAAAGCACCTAATATCAGGAAGTGGAATCAGCCCAAAGTCCTATAAGTTTTACTTGAATTCACTCGTGAGTATGTGAAGGAGAGAGGGCTGGTGGGATTTGGAGAGATATTTTGACACTAGATGAAGAAAGATTAGAGCTACCTGGGGTTAAAGGCCAAATGTGCTGAAGGAGCTGAGTTTTGAAGCAATGTTCACGGGGCAATGGAAAGACACACATTTTAAAAGGAAAGCGGATGGCATTTCAGGCAGTTCCATCCTTGATTGGTGGCACAAAGGTGAAAATGAAAAAAAGAAGCAATACAGTCTAAGAGAAAGACAACTAGGTGGAGGGAAAGGTGACCTGGCCTAAGCCCAGCTCTGTCAGTAACTAGCCATGGGACCCAGCCTATCTCAACCTGTCTTTAGATGAAAATAAGGGGTGAATGATACGGTCTTTCAAAAAAGGTGGTTGGGGGGGCTGTAATTATGTATTTTTTTCGGGGGGAAGAAGCAAGTTAACATGACAAACCAGAGTGTTAATATAGAGTTATAATGACAATTAGACTGGGAAGATGGGCTGAGCAACTGGCAGTAGATGAAGACACTTGTATCTGATTTGAGGATCAATAGGAAGTCACTGCTGGTCCTTGAGCAAAAATGACAAGATTAAAATATCTGCGAAATAATTTTTGTTTAAATTGCTCAAGAGAACTTTTGAAATAACTATATTCAATCACAAATTGTTTTTTCAAGGGACTTGTCAAAGTGACATTTTCATCTACCCAAATAAGGGTGATGATAATTAAAATATCAACTAAATTGTTTCTCTGCTAACTGTTGAACGATTGGGAGTATTAATTGCCTGGATGGTAGAAAAGAAATGTTTGAGACATGAAGTTATTAATAGATGAATCTTTTGTATTATTTAGGGCTTTTTTTTTTTTTTTTTTTTTTTGATCTGTGAGAGTGTTGTTGCTTGCTACAGACTTCTTCATAGGAACTGGTTCGCGTTGCTCTGATTATGGTTCGTAAGCCAAAATTTAACCCTATATTAAAGTTTACATGTGTTTAGCCACATAGAAAACTAACGGCATTTTCTTCTTCTATTCTGTTGTCTCATTTTCAGCCTTGTATCTTATCACAGATGAGTACCTCCAGGAGGATATCAGTAACTTCGGTAGACGTTCTCGTTTCTCTTACTGTCAGGAGCCAGCTTGTCTAGGGGGTCTAGAAGCACAATGTGACATGGTACCCTTTGACAGCTTATCTGATGCCTTGGATAGAACCAGAAAGGGCCAGTAACGGCCCTTTGTTTGACCCCCAGTCAAACAGCATCTTACTTTTCACATTAAACTTTATTTCTTATCCTATTTTCGAGATGATGATAATCAACATAGGCTTTTCCATATTTGAGACAAATATCTGAATACTCATTTGAGGACATAGGAAAAGAAGGTTAAAGAGAAGGTATAAAGAAAGGGTTTCCGTGTGCAGGTAAGTGAGGATTGTTCCAGTAGCAAAGATATTTGTAAGTCTCCTATCAAAAGAAACTTCCTTCACCCTCTCAAAGCTAATATTCAAATTGTTTACTTAAAAGAAAATATAAATAGCTCTAATTTCAGATTGCCTGTATGTGCTTTCCAAGGATATAGAGCTCAATTTAATGTAAATTATAGATTAAAAGTTGCTTCAAAGCTGCTCACGTCTGGTGGGATATTCTGGACTAGTGATTCAAAAGTTAGGATTTATCCTTAACAATGATTATTTGTTAAGTCAAAATGGCAACTCGGATTTTTCTCCAGCCTAAATTGCATACATAGTTTGGAAGACTAGGAGGAGATGGTGAGTACGATCAAAGGAAGTGAGGAAAACAAAGCAACAGATATCATTGTCGACATTTTCCCTCCAAAAACAGGTAAGATTTTTCTTCATTTCCCTCAGTCCCAAATCAGCCCCTAAAGTGAGCCATTTGAAAAACTACAGATGGAGCTAATATTCTCCTCAAGGTAACATTCTGAGTAACAGATTTTTCTATTGGAAAAACACATTTTACTTTTTACCAATCTGAAAACTTGGTCTGATATAAGACGTGGGTGGGATTATTTTTCTATTTTTTCCTTCATAATGTTTTCTGGTTAGGCCTTCCTTCTAGCCATTGCATCTCTTCTTTACAGAGCAATGTGATTTTTGTTTTATCATCCTATAGGTAAAACATAAACACAACTAGAAACAAAAATAGCTTTTGGGAATGGAAAACAGGTAAGCCTGAGTGGCTTAGATTCAGAATGACACACAGATTCTTCCTTTTAATGGCCCTTAGTGTCTGGGAAGTGATCATCCCTGGATGAATAGAATTAAGACAATAGGATAATGAAGTCTTGAAACCATTCCTTCCAAAAAATGTATTAAGTCACTATTAAGAGCGTGGCACTTTATGCACATTCTCAGTTACTCCCAAGAGAAGGCAGCATTATGCTCTCACTTTATAGTTGTAGAAGTCTCAGAGAAGTTAAACAATTTGCATCAGAGCTTTCATCCATTCTTTCAGCAAATATTAATTGAGGACATGCAATGTATTGAAGATTATAATGGCTTCAGGTATGCAACAATGAACAAAGAGTTAAAACCCATGACCTCATGGAATGTGCATTCTGGAGAGGGAGACAGATAATAAAGAAATATAATGAGACTGAAAAAGACTATAAAGGAAGAGAAAACAGGAAAGGGGTCTGGGAAGTAATGGGATTATAGAATTGCAGATACAATGGTCACTGAAAGCCTCTTTGAGAAGTTGCCATATTGCAGAGACACCCCCCCACCCAAAAAAATACAAAAATAAAAAAAATACAGCATGCTGACATCTGTGGGAAAAGATAGATCAACAAGTGGAAAGGCCCTGAGTCAGAGAGTCCTTGCCTTGTTTGAGGAATAGCAAGAAGGCCATGCGACCATGTGACGGAGAGGAATGAGGAAAGAGGAGGATAATTATAGATGTAGCATTGCAGCCAGAGCCTTGACCATGTGGGACTTTGAATGCCATGGAGAGAACTTGGGATTTTATTTTGTGTGGCAGGAAGCCTTTGGAGGGTTTTGAACAAAATCATAAATATGCTCTGAATGAGTATCACAAAATTGATATGTTGAAATTTAATCCCTAATGCAACAATATTAAGCTAGGTGGCCTTTGGGGGGTGATTAGGTCATGAGGGCTCCAACCTCATGAATGGATTAATGCTCTTTTAAAAGGGGTGGAAGGAATTAGCTAGGCACCCTTTTGCCCTTCTGTCCTTTATGCCATGTGAGGACACAGTGTTCATGCCCTCCGGAGGATGCAACAACAAGGCACCACCTCGGAAGTAGAGACTGGTCCCTAACCAGACATCAAATGCTGGCACCTTGATCTTGGACTTCCAGCCTCCAAAACTATGAGAAATAAATTTCTGTTTTTTTCATAAATTACCCAGTCTCAGGTATTTTGTTACAGGAGCACAAATGAACTAAGACAATGATATAATATTTACATAATTTAAAAAAACATCATGACTTTCACGTGGAAAATAGACTGATAAGAGAGGGGAATGGAGGTAGAGCCTAAGCAGAGAGTACTGCAGTATTGCATGTAAGAAATGCTCACCACTCTGATGAGGGTAGCTGTGGTAGATGTGGCGAGACAGCATTGAGTGCGGGGCATAGATTGAAGTAGATCTTACAGTATTTGATGACAGACTTGATAATGATTGTAGGTGGAACTGAGAGAAAGAGGTAACTCGAAGATAAAAACCAGGTTTCTGGATTAGCTGGATGTGTAAAGGTACAGTTTACAGCTATGAGGTTCATTGGAGGTAAGGGTTCAAGAATGTGATTTGAGGATTTGTTAAATTTAAGTTTTCCATTAAATATATCAGTAAAAATGTCAACCAAGGAGTTGGTGTTCAGCAAAGAAGGCTGGGCTAGAGATAAAAATCTGGGAGACCTCTATGAGACTGGGTGTGAGGTTAGAGCAAAGAAAGAAAAGAAGAGGGGGCCTGAAGAACAGAAGAGGAGGACTACTTCCTGGGACACTCTACAATCTAGAACTAGGAAGAGGATGTGGACCCAGCAAAAGAGACTGAGCAGAAGAAATTTGGAGGTAGGACGAAAATGGATAGAATATATAGGTTCTAAAAACTAAGTAAATAAAATGTTCCCAGAACAGTGGTAACCAACCCTGTTAATTAATACTGACAAATGTGATAAGATGAGTACTGGGAACTGGCCATTAGATTTGGCACCATGGAAGTCAATGGAGCCATGATCTGGAATTGACAAGGTTGGTTTCCCATGGAGTGTTAGGAATGAGACCTGATTGGAAAAGGTTCAAGAAAAAGTGAGATGCCTGAATCCAAACAACCATTTTGAATCCAGACAACCATTTTGAGTGTCTGAGTCCAGACAACCATTTTGAGTTTTGCCATAAAAGGGAAAGGAGATGAGAGAGAAAAAGAATCAGAACCAGAAGGGATTATAAAGTCAAGGGAGAGTTGACTCATTTCTAGGATCAGAGGTCTATGCAAACGGGGGATCCCAGTGTTAATGAAAGTCTATGTTTTTTTTTTGTTTTTTTGTTTTTTTGTTTCGTTGTTTTGTTGTCTTGCTCTTCTGCCCAGGCTGGTGTGCAGTGGCACAATCTCGGCTCCCTGCAACCTCAGCCTCCCGGGTTCAAGCAATTCTTCTGCCTCAGCCTCCTGAGTAGCTGGGACTACAGGTGTGTGCCACCGTGCTAGGCTAATTTTTTTATTTTTAGTAGAGACGGGGTTTCACCATATTGGCCAGGCTGGTCTTGAACTCCTGTCCTTGAGATCCACCTGTCTCAGCCTCCAAAAGTGCTGGGATTACAGGCGTGAGCCACTGCGCCTGGCCTATGTTGGTTTTAAGCTACAACTTTTCAGTCCAAATCCACCCTTCTCAACTCTGCTTTTAAATTCTGAGGACGAAGACTCCACAAACGTATTTTTCTGTTTCTGCTCTCTGTAAGTTCTGCCATTAGGGAACTCTAGGAAGAGTCTGGGAGACTGGAATAAAGGGAAATGTCCGTGCTCCTTCCTGTTTCCACAATTCCCATCAGTACCTCCCCAGCAATGCTGCTTCATGCTGGTAATAGTGGCTCCTGCGAGCAGCAGTTGGTTCCAATTTCTGTGGTTATTTCTTTCCTCTACTGCTAAAACCATCAGCATTGTGCCCCCTTACCAATACCCAAACCATCAAGGTGGCACTCTCTTCTCTGTGTTCTGAGTCCCGGCTTTGCAGGCTCCTCCTCTGAGCCCCTGAGACACTAGAATCAGCACAGCACAGCGGTCCCCATCTTCAGAAGTCTCCATGAAGGCACCTCTTACAAGCTTCTAGGTCCAAAAACCCCCAACCTCTCCCCTGGGTTCTCCTAGCCCTTGGGGTTACAGCTGCTTCCTGCAGTTTTGTTTTCTCAGTGTTCCCTTTTAGTCTTTCCATCTTTCAATAATTATTTAACAGCTTTCCTAAAATCAATTCTCTCTATCAAAATAACTTAGTGGTCATGTTTTCTTGACTGAACACCGACATGGAGTCAGAATCAGGATTTCAATCCAGGACTGCTAAGGGTCAAAGCCCACACCCTCCTCATGAAGCCATGCTGTCTATCCTGCAAAACTGTCTAACTTTAAGCCTTTCAAAAACGTTCTAATAAAAGTATAAATGAGGACTTACTCTCCATAAAACTAAAGAGTATTTTTGATACATGTACTGATAGTATTTTGGTCTCTTTTCTTGCCTCTGTCTTCTACCACCTCCCCTTATCCCCACCTGAACTTTTTCGATCTCCAAACCTTCTATTAAAATGTCATCTCCTCCTAGTGTTTGCTTTTTCTGGCCACACTTCTCTTACTGTCCCCATTGTTCTTTGCAATTCAGGTCCTTGAGTCTATACCCCAGGCTCCATGATTGGCCTGTTGGGTGGAGAGGGCTGGTGTCCTTATCAATTTAGGAAACCCATACCCTGATCTGCAATTCACATTGTTGGCAAAGAGCACAAGATTGGGTGTTGGA
This sequence comes from Pongo pygmaeus, assembly GCF_028885625.2. Taxonomy (NCBI): domain Eukaryota; kingdom Metazoa; phylum Chordata; class Mammalia; order Primates; family Hominidae; genus Pongo; species Pongo pygmaeus. The sequence continues at coordinate 146,497,391 of NC_072373.2, read as the reverse complement.
AGCTTACAATCAAATCCTGCTTTGCAGTAGATTCAGTCACATGTAGAATTAACACCATTCTTCTGGTCTCAGTTTCCTCAGCTGTAAAGTGAGGAGGTCATAGGAGATTATCTCTGAGACCCTTCTAGCATCAACATGTTGCTAGATCAAAATCCTTAAGTACACGAGGCTTCCATAATTTTTCCTGTGTTTCAGCTCTCTTCTTGATCCTGGGCTTTACAGCTAATGGACTGTTAGTTGATCTCCTAAAATAATATAAAATTCTATTGAATTGGTAACAGTTCTTTGATTTGCCCTAAAGCTTTTGCAGCCCTTAGAAACCTCGCAATCTATTTTTTTTTTTCATTCCTACCTTGGCTTCTTTTGAGAAGTCTTTAAATTGTATCTTTAGCTGACTGAACTCTAATTACTTTCCTTCTTTTCTTCATCGTCACTTAACCTTCTTCACTCTTGGTTTCTCTTTTTAACTCATCCAGTGCTCTTCTTTAAAGAACCACTCTTTTTCTTCCTTGATTTTATACTCACACCCACACACATTACAGAGGTCTCTTCAAAGACCTAGAGAACGTGGTTGTTAATTCATGTAGTGCTACCGAGATTTCCTTTAAAAAAAAAAAAAAAAAAAGCCTAACAAGGCCTTCTGCGAATGCATGTGAGGCAGCTAAAAAGTGCCCAGACCAAAAGCCAGAAGAAAGGAATCAAAATTCCAGCTCCTTCACTTATTAAGTAGCTGCAAGGTCCTGAGAAAATGGCTTACCATTCTTGAACTAGAGTTTTATGAAGATACAGTATCACGATAGTCATTTATTCAAGCAACATGTGTAAGATAACGTCATATGAAAAGGTATTCAGTAGGCCCTCAGTAATATTAGTTAAAATCTTCATCCTCTCCTTAACATGTTACTTTGCATGTGCTCTTGTATGTCACATAATCTCTGACCTCCTTTTCTTTGTAAACGATGTTCCTTTCCGTTTCATTTCACCATGCTTTCTGTCTTCTCCCCCTCCTTATTTCTCCCTCCTCCCCTTCTTCCACAATTTTCCACCCCAATACTCATTCTTTTTTTTTTCTTTTCTTTTTTCCTTGAGACAGAGTCTTGCTTTGTCACCCAGGCTGGAGCACAGTGGAGCAATCACAGCTCACTGCAGCCTTGAACCCCCAAGTTCAACCCATCCTCCCCTCTCAGCCTCTTGAGTAGCTGGGACCATAGGCACGTGCCACTACACCTGGCTAATTTTTTTTAACTTTTTGTAGAGCTGGGGTTCTCACTGTGTTGCCGAGGTTAGTCTCAAATTCCTGGCCTCAAGCAGCCCTCCAACCTCAGCCTCCCAAAGTGCTGGGATTATAGGCCTGAGCTAGGGCACTCGGCCTCAATTCTGCTCTTTAAGAATCAACTTGGCATATCTCTGGAAATGTATTCCCTTTGTCCTCCCATCTTCAGCAGGCAAAGTGGCTATCCTCTGATTCTCTCCCAGCTCTTAAGAGATGCCTGTTCTTCCTATCTCTGTGTCTGACACTATTCACACAGTATTGCAATTGTTGGTTTACTTATTAGTCAACTCATTTCCTTGTGGGCATACACTGATTTATCTTTGCGTCCTCAAAAATCTAGCATAGCACATAGTAGACCATCAATAAATGCTAAATAAAGAAAATAAATATTTCTCCTGAGTTCATAATTTTAGCCTCAGTATCTTGTTTCCTTCTTCCTTAAGGATTCTTTTTCAGCACTCAGGACCAAAACTGCAGGGCCTTCTTGAGAAACTCAGCCAAGAAAGAAACAGCAAGGAAGAATATGTATCACTGCATCTCATTAAGTAGAAAATATCCTAAGGGGAATATAACAGAGAAATAACTGTATTATAAAAGCAAAGAGGAGACCTCAAAAGAAGCTTTTCTTATTATTGTTATTATAATTAATGGAAAGAAATTTGGCAGGATCCACCAATTTTAAGGGACAAGGGATGTCGTGGGACCACTATTAGCAGTGGAGCCTCACCTCTGTTTCCATCATACTGTTCAGCCAGTCTGTAAAAGTACATCAAATATACATAGGCATCATGGAGATGGGGAACCAACTTGCAGTTAATGAATTCTGAAGGAAAACCTGGAAGTGTGATAAAAGGGTAGTAGATTTAATCTTGAAATCCAGAGAGGGAGCAGTATGTCTTTCTTTTTCTCTTTTATATAGAAGATAGAACATTCCCAAATCTCTGAATTTTCAGTTATTCTCCTTTAGTGATTAAAAAACAATCACTTTATTCAGAAGGCATTTTCAACTATGCGCACACACGGATGTACCAGGTACTCTCAGAACCACTGTGTAAGAGGTCTTCATGCTGGGCCGAAGATACAACTTTGCTGTGGGCTGGAAACAGAAACAAAATCAAGTACAAGAAGAACCCAGGCGGATTCACACACACCACAAAACTATCCCACGTGGTCAGCAGACCTGTCGGCTGCCCTGAGAAGTTTTGCAGCATATGAAAGCCGTCCCATGTCCCAGATGAAGGATGCCAAGTCTTGCCCAGTATTGCCAGGTTACACAAAATAGACCCAGTGAAAGGAAAATGTCATTGAAATCTACTTCAGGCATAAATTGAAATGCTTGTGTCTTGACGTGCCAGAAGGTATTTTACTTTGAGAGGTCTCACACCAGCCTTTGCAGCCTCTCCACACCACCCCATGCTCCAGCCCCCACTGACTTCATGCCATTCTCTCAACACACCTGACCCATCCAGGATTCTGATTCACTGGCCTGGTTTGTCTTTTCCCACTTTCTTTCTCTACCTCCAATATCAGTTTCCACTGATTCCCTCAGGCTCTCATAAAATTCTCAACACAATCACCATGGTGTTTACCATATTTATGGAAATTACATGTTTATGAGCTTGCCTCACCCATTAGGCATAGATATCTTAAAATAGTAATCATGTTGTTTCATTTTGGTAACTTGGCTCTTAGCACATTTAATGAAACATAGTAGGGTTTCATTAAATGTTTACCGAATAAATGAATTTTACTTAGTTATACTTTGCTTCTTCAAATACAAAATGTAGAGCTGGAACTGTATTGTCTACAAAGCAGTGTGGCTCTGATATGCTAGAATTCTGCAAAATTATTTCAATAGTCCTGGAGACAAAGAATTTAGGGTTTATAGACCAAAAAGACACAAATATTTACTGAATACAAGCTGTTTAACTGAAAAAATAGGACCACTGTTTGCGTCTGTTCCACAGTTCTGCTTCTTGAGACATTCCATGAGGGAATTTTCTCTGGGAACTCCTGACTTCGCTCAGGATTGCATCTCTCTCATGGGGATATCTCAATCAAAAACCTGCAGCTGGCTGCTCCTTAGAAAACAGTAGACACAAGTGGGTCCTGGCATGTGAAATTTGGCCTGGTTAGGTATGTGGCCCAGACCCCTAAGCCATGTCAGCATCATGGTATCACAGTGCTATGTGAATGGGTAGTACAGACAGAATTGAGGGCCAGGTCAGAGAAGGACTTTGGTGTCAAACAAAAAAAGTAAGTACTCAAAAGCTGCACACCTTAAGTCTGGGAATGCAACCACTATTTTACATTATTTCAAATAATTAGCAAATTGAAAATGGAACAACCAAGGACTATGTGTTTTTCCAATTGTAGTTGTGAAAATTATGATCCATATCACCTGGAAAATGTCCCATTTATAGAAATAGAAGAGCCCATATGCAAAAATTTCACTAGCTTTGCCTGAATATGAGGGGAAATTTAGCAGGATTCCTCATAGTGTGAGCTGTGTCCCCGCTGTATCCAGAAAGTCTGGTTCTAATTTAAGCCCACCAACTGTTTACAGTGTGGCTTTGGTCAAACTGTACTGTCTCTAAGTCTCATCTGTAAAAGGGGGACAATAATTATACTTCTCTCATTAGGATGTTTATGAAGAGTGCAGCAAATAATGTAAGTCAAGTTCATAGTCCAGCATTGATAGTCTCAGAACATTGTGGGCATTCAATAAATGGTATCTATATTTTAGCATGATATTTTCTTGCCCAATCCTCTTGTCTTAAACATGAGCAATCTGAGGAACAGAAAGTCCAGAAACTTGCCCGAGCTCACACAACTCATAATTCATAATTACGTAGCCGGAGCTAGATCTCCAGTCCAGGTTATCCCATGTGGTCAGCAGAGTTCTTTATATTGCAGGAAAGTCCTACACTTCCATCAGCAAGTCAATTCCAAGAACCAATTTGTACATGCTTTGGAAGCTCACCACCCAATGACACACAGAAAGGTAAAGAGATGGCCACACACCATCTGTCCTCTAGACCCCCTTGAGGAAACACTTCAGTTTAAAGGGAATAGCCCTGCATTTCTAGTCCCTTGTCTGCCACTGGGAAAGGCTCGTGATCTTGTACAAGCCACTTAAATTCTCTGAACCTCAACTTCCTCGACTATGAAATGAAAATAATGATGCATGCCTGCTCTCACCATCCCCAAAGGTTTACTAAATATTGTGGTGGGCTGCTAATGGTCCCAAAATATCAGGTTGTGATCCTAGAAGCTGTAAATGTTACTGTATTTGTCCATTTTCATACTGCTGTAAAGAACTGCCTAAGACTGTGTAACTTATAAAGAAAAGAGGTTTAATTGACTCACAGTTCAGCATGGCTGAAAACTTACAGTCATGGTGGAAGGTGAAAGGGAAGCAAGGCACCTTTTTCACAAGGTAGCAGGAAGAAGAAGTGCTGAGCAAAAGGGGAAGAGCCCCTTATAAAACCATCAGATCTCACGAGAACTCACCATCACCGCAACAGCATAGGGGAAACCACCCCCATGATCTAATTACCTCCACCTGGTCTCTCCCTTGACGTGGAGATTATGGGGATTATAATTTGAGATGAAATTTAGGTGGGGACACAAAACCTAACTATATCAGTTATCTTATGTGAAGAAATGTTTTTTAAAGATGTGATTAAATTAAGAATCTTGAGATATGATGATATGAAGATTATTCTAGATTACCTGGGCAGGCCCTGAATGCAATCACATGTATCCTTCTAAGCAGAAGGTACGGGGAGATTAGACACAAACAGAGAAAAGTGGGTGATGTTAAGAGGAAGGGCAGAGAGGTTTGAAAATGCTGGCCTTGAGTGGTGCAACCACCAGCCAAGGAACAATGACGGCCACCAAAAACCAAAAAAGACAAGGAACAGATTCTCCCCGATGGCCTTCAGAAAGAACACAATCCTGCTGATGTCCTGATTTCAACCTATTTATACCGGTTTACAATATTTACACTCTCCGAAGTTTGAATAGAAATGTTACAGTCACCTCTACATATCTAGCATGCACAAAATTGAAGCCCTGATATTTCTGAATGAACCTGACACATGACTGTGCATAAGAATCATCTGGGAAGCTGCTCAAAGGACAGATCCCTATGTCACATCCTGCAAGAGATGTTGCTTCAGTAGCTGGAATGGAGCCCCTGGAATCAGCACCCAGAGTGAATCTGGATACAGCAGGGACACAGCCCACACTATGAGGAATCCTGCTAAATTTCCCCTCATATTCAGGAAAAGCTAATGAAATATTTGCAGATAGACTCTTCTATTTCTATAAATGGGACATTTTCCAGGTAATATGGATCATAATTTTCACAACTGCAAATGGAAAAACACATAGTCCTTGGTTGTTCCATTTTCAACTTGCTAATTATTTGAAATAATGTAAAATAGCGGTTGCATTCCCAGACTCAAGGTGTGCAGCTTTTCAGTACTTACTTTTTATGTACTTAGGCACTCATGCCAATTAATGCCTCATGGTTAAAGTTTTAGACTGACTGACTGACTTACTACAGAGATCAGGAAGGAAGAAGTGTGAGAGACACAGGATAAGGGAAGCAAGACAATTATCTGGAAAGAGTCACAGAACTCAGAAGTTTCCCAAACTCAAATTTTAAAGAAACCTTCCCTCTCACAGTAGGATGCATTTAGGACAACACCCCTCTTGGAAAAAAGGAAAGGAATCTTTGTTTTGGGGGCCTCATTCACACCTTTATGTGAATTTATCAGCCCTTCAGCCGTACTTAAGGAATAATGGCTTGTATTAGAGCAAGCTAGAGGGGTAGAAGTTTTGGAGTCTTTCAGAAACAGAGCCATTCCTGAAAGGGATCAGGACTCCAACATTTAGGGTACTGAGGAAAGAAAGGAAAGGGGGTAAGAAAAGGGTGAATACAATGACTGTTTTACTTTACAATTGTGCCTAAGATCGTGGAGGCTGCCCGTGAGCCACTAATAATTTGTTGCCTTCAGAGATCTATTCTGGGATGATATCAGTGGAAGAAAAGTTCATGCTTCTTTGTGCTAGACCTGGAGGCACACAGATGAATCAAAAGCAGTGACTGTATATGCAGATGTTTATAGCAATATTTATTCATTCTAGCCAAGAGGTGGAAATGACCCAGAGGATAACCAACAGACAAATGAATAAACAATATGTGGCATATCCAAACTATCGAACGTTATTAGGCTGTAAGAAGGAACGAAGTACTGATACATGCTAAAATATGAACCTTGAAAACATGCTAAGTAAAAGAAGTCAGTCATAAAACATGAAATACTATATGATTCCATTCATAGGAATGTCCAGAATATGGAAATCTAGGGAGACAGAAAATAGATTAGCGGTTGCTTAGGGATGGGGTGGGGGATAGAAGGGTGATAGCTAAGCATATGGGGCTTCTTCTTGAGGTGATGAAAATGTTCTAAAATTGATTGTGGTGATGGTTGTCTATATCTGTGAAGATAATAAAAATCATTGAATTTTATGCTTTAAATATGTGAGTTGTATGGTATGTAAATTATATATTAATAAAGTGATCTTTTAAAAAAAGAAACACACCATCGCTGTCTTCAGGGAGGTCATGTGGGCTCCCCATCCTAGAGGTATTGGTTATTGGTATAAAAAATCATTTTCAAAAAGTCAGCTTTTTATGACTTTTGGATGCCATTGCATCTACACAAACACTTGGGTGAGTTCATCTATCTCTGTTATTTCACAGGAACAATTCAGCTTGCTCTTTGGCAAATACTAGAACATGAAGAAGACAGATTTTCTGACACTTCAATCCTAACATGTCCAGAAATGAACTCATTATGTCCCCCTGGGCACCCATTCCTCCTTCTTTATTCTTTGCCTGCCACTGATGCAGCTGCCAAGCCAGAAGCTAGACATCATCCTGGATTCTGTCCTCACTCTCTCTGCCCTCATCTAAGCAATTGCTGAGTCCCATCAAGCATTTCTGGTAACCACTCAGCCAGCCAGTGAACTTCTGCTCATCCTTTCTGCCACTGCCAATGCTCCAGGTGAGACCACTGGCATCACCTAACTAGACTATTTCAAAGCCCCCCAGCCTGGTTCTATCTGCTCCCATCCATTCCCCCATAGCAGCTAAAACACAAACTGGACCATTTCGCCTTCTTGCTTGCTTCCCTTCAATTGCCCTCAGAGTTAAGTCTGATCATTTGAATGTGTTTTACAAGGCTCCTCCTGTAGCTCCACTCTTCACTTATCATTGCAGAACCCATCCCTTATGTTTTCCATGGCCCTCACTTCTGCCTTCCTCACTGTCCTTGAGTTTGTCAAGTGCTCCATGCTTTCTCTAGCTTTGAGGCCTTCCCAGATGCTCTTCACTTTGGAATATGCATGGCTCCCCACAGCTTCTACTCTTTCAACCCCTACATTCTAGTGTGACTAACTACAAATTGTCTTTCTCTCAGCTTCTTGTTATTTTTTTCCTCCACACCTTCTCAGAACCTCCTTTTCACTCCTGCCCCATGCTAAGTAAGATGGCTCTGTTATGTTTCTAAAAGTATTTGAACACTTAATACACAGTATACTTGATTGTTCATGTGTCTGTCCTTACCAGTAATATGTGATTCAAGGCAAGGAATTAATTTGCTTTACTCTTCATTGTTTCTTCAGAGTCTAACAAGAGCCTTGCATATAGTAGCCACTCAACACACACATGGTGTTGTCAAGTCTTTTTTTTTTTTTAAGAGACAGGGTCTCGCTATGTTGCCAAGGCTAGTCTCAAACTCCTGGGCTCAAGCAATCCTCCCACCTCAGCCTCCCAAAGTCCTGGGATTATAAGAGTGAGCCACTTCATCCAGCCTGACTCTTAACCAAGGTAGTCTGGTTCCTGTCTATACGAAGCTATGAAATCAAAACAATGCAGAAGGTCTATTATCATTGACTGTGTTCATAATCACCACTAATACAGTGACTTGATAACAGAGACAAAGGACTTTGTATAGAGGGAACCAGTATATTTTAATTTAATTTTTAATTATATGTATGTGATTATAAGCCTCATACAAAATGCATATTCTGAATGTACTCAATTTAATTTCAATTTTACAACAAAAGCATCCAGGGTTGTTAAATAATCCCATAGAGTTTTTGCCTTGATAATATCATCAAGACTGAGTAGCAAACTGCAAGGAAGAAAAAAATAATCCTCATTGATTTCTTTTATGTCCATTTTTTAACATTCAAGACTAACCAACACCAAGGGGCAATGCATTAACATATTTTGGTAGACAATAAGGGATCTTTCATGGCTACAGGACTGAGTTACTTATTACTGTATTGAATTTCCAAGCACATTGCTCCTTGGTGATTTCTGGCTCTTAATGTATTGACTTTCTGCTTGGGCCACAGCTTACAGAATTCCACTTCACATAGCACCATACGAGGTTACCCTTATTTTATGTAATTCTATATTCTATAATATTTCCAATGAGGGGATGAACAAGGCTATGTGCTCCTTTTTGTCAGATCATATCTCCTATCCAGTGGATTCTTCAGAAAGAAAAAAAGCAGATGGTAACATCCAGTCTTTATAAAATCTATGCTAAATGTTGATGATAAAGCACATTTTCTGAATACTTTCCACTCTCGTCTTTGACATGGCTAGCAGGCAGTTGATCTAAGGGGAAAGTCAACTTTATGTGTCAGATAGATGTCTGGGTTCAAATTCTGACTCTGTCCCTTATTAGTTGCTTGAACTTGGATAGGTTAATGCTCTGAGTCTCAGTGTCCTTGTTTCCAAAATGACTATAATGACAGGCACCAAATACGGCTCTATAACATTTTAAAACTTAGCCTAGTGATAATATCTACCAAGAGTGAGAATCTAGTGTAATTTATTAAAAGTTATCCATATAATCTTCCAACCACTCAAATATGGGAAAATTAAATGGATTAAAATGTGTAACAGACATGGAATTTAAAAGGTACGGAATAGCTTTCCTGCCTTTCGCTCTCTTTCCCCAGAAAGAGTGCAGTCTTAGAGTGAAAAAGCGAAGTTCCCTAACACTACAGACGCAAACGAACACCAGTGCCTGACACATTAAATGCCAGTCCAAAGTGTTGTCCTACATCTGACAAAGTACGGGTGGGAATAGGATTATTCAGATAAGATTTGGCTCATCTTTAGCAAAAGTTGACACAGCCAGGCCTTGTAAGCAGCTGCCATATTCAAAGGAAAATTTACAAGATGAAGAAAATAAACCTTAGGAAATCACTTGAAAGTATTCAATGTTTGTAAAATACAGTTACTGAAACCACTCAGAAAGGTGATTTTTAAGTGAACTACATATATCATACCAACACTTAAATATATTATTTTCAGCCCTCAAATTTTTAAAATCCAAAATAAAATTTGCCTCTGTTTTGAAATTATCCAGACATTAATTGTGGTGAAGCAAAAGAAAAGCAGTAAGATAGTTTTATATTCATCTTTGTAATGCAGCTTCAAACCTCAAAACTGAGTTACCATGTTAAAACATTTTGAGTTGGAGATTTTTTAAATTCAGTGGCTACATTCCTTGGCATTTTGGCTTAGTATGATTGTTAAGGTTTAATTCTTGTCAATGCCTATCTTATTTCCCATTTTTTGTCCTGGGTTTTATCTGTGGAGTTAAACATTCATCTATTAGAATTTTTTTCTCAAGTCCTGGCAATTCAAACCATTGCTTTAAAGAAATCATCGATGGTGTTGAATTTCCCTTTCAATGAATATGAATGAATATGTTCCATCTTCTGTTCCATTTATTGTTCCTTCAATAAATATGTCTCATCTTTTGCAAATATTTAATCCTTTTTTTTATGTTAAAAATTCTGGCCATGTAAAAAAGACAAATCAACCAGAGTCTCCCACTGATGAAGAAGGAATGATAGACATAGAATATTTCCATTTTGCAATTATAATGGAAAAAAAAGAAAAATGAATGGATCTAGGCAATAGTCCTTGGTTACTAAATTGCGAATGTATACAGATGGACCAGCCTGACAATGCCTAAACCCACTGATCAGTCTTAACATCATCACCTAGATAGAGGCAGGGAGATTGTAGATGCATCCTGATGTGATGCAATAGAATGCTCACCACACAACCTATGGAGGGTTCCTGCCAAACATTCTGATTTGACCACTTTTAGATCTCTAGTTTACAGGAAATAAAGATTGGTGGTGAATGAAAAGCAGGGAAATATGTTATGTGACATTATAGGATTCAAGCAGCACAATCAAGAGTATGAATAGTTTTGCAGGGCAAATGACCCAGTTTCGTTAGCACAAGCTGTCCAACCCACAGCCGGCAGGCCACATGTGGCCCAGGATGGCTTTGCATGCAGCCCAACATAAATTTGTAAACTTTCTTAAACTATTAAGAGGTGTTTTTTTTTTGCAATTTTTTTTTTTTTTTAGCTCATCAGCTGTCATTAGTGTTAGTGTATTTTATGTGTGGCCCAAGACAATTCTTCTTCTTCCAATGTGACCAGGGGAAGCCAAAAGATTGGACACCCCTACTTTAACCTAAAAATTGGAATGTTGAAAAAGAAGTGGGGTTACATTTGAAATTACTCAAGCAGTATAAACTATATGCAATTGTTGTTTTAGTGGGCCATTTGGACTCTGGTTTAAACAAATGACAAAATCAAGGAAATTTGAGTATGACTGAATATTTAATGATATGAAGATATTGTGTTTTAGGTGCAATAATGGTATTTTCTGTTATGCAATAGAAAAGTGACTTATCTTTTATAGCTATGTACATTGAAGTATTTTCATATGAAATGACGTGATGTCTAGAATTTGTCTCAAAATAATCCAAAAAGTCTTGGGGGAACAAGAAGGGTATAGATGAAACAAGTTTGTCCCTTTTTTGGTGATTGTTGAAGCCAGAGGATGGGTGTATGACAGTGCATTGTACTCTTCTTCTCTCTGCTCTCCTATGTGTTGGAAATGTTCCATAATAAAAATAAATGAAAGACTAAAAGGAGACCAGTATCTAGGAAATGTTTTGTCAGTTACTCTGTCTCTCTAACAAGGGAAACCAGGTCTCCATATCCAAATAAACATTTATATAATTATACCTATACTATATTATTTGGCATATACATTGTGTGTATATATATATATATGTATGTGTGTGTATATTTATATATTTATATAATCACTAAGATGAAACTATAGCCCTATACATTTATAGAACTATTTCTTATTCTCTAATGCTCCCCTCCAATACTTCACTATATTCCATAAAGAGATAAATGGGTCATACATGAGATGTCAAAAGAAATTGCCTTCCTTTGCAATCACTTCCAACTTCCACTCAGTACAAAAATCCAAGTGAGTGCTAAAAGGGAAATGTCTTGTGACAAGGTCAGGCAAGACAGATGAGAAATATGGCTTGTGATGAAAAACTAACAGGTGCATGTTTTATTGGCATGATAAATGTGGAAAAACCAGATGTGGAATCCCACATAACATCATACTAAACGTTTTAAAGTATATCTTTCCCCAAAGAAGCTTCTTTTTTTTTGTGGCTCCCATTCTTGTCATTCTGACTGCAACTTCTGCAAGTCTCTTAGGGACCAAGACAAAAGAGTTGTGGAGATCCTCTTTTTACAGGAAATTTATGGAATCCTGCGCCAGGACCCTGTTTCAAGTTAGCAAACCTTTTTGTTTGTTGTTGGGGGAGAGAGGACAAGGTCAGACACCACCCTAGGGTTCTCTGGAGGGCTGTGAGTGTGTGTGAACTAACCAGCAAGTGCAGAGCTAGAGCAGAGAAAACTGGCTCCACCCTCACAACAGTCCTGGAAGAAACAATGTAAGCAAGTTTGGGGGCTTTATTTTTTTATTTGCTTGTTTGTTTTTGCCATGCATTCTTGTTCTCATTTCCAGGAAAGCCCAAGTAACATGAAGAATCAACTAAACTTCCACTTCACAATGTATATGTATTTCAAAACAACATGTTGCACATGATAAACATATACAATTTTTATTTAATTTTAAAAGTTAATTTTTAAAAAAAATCAGCAAAATGTATGAAGTGGCTCTTAGTTTCTTCTGCAAAGTACAGAGTTATGAATAGAATATGTTCTAGCAAACAATGTGTTCTAGCAACCTTTTGTTCCCAGTTCCTAGCAGAGTGCCTGGGACGTGCTACTCAATAAAGGATAGAATTGATGAACTCAGGATGCAGGAGGAATGGCTGTTAGGCCATTCCTATGGATAAATTGACAGGAAAATGTGTTAGGGATCCCTGTTCCACATGCTCAGACTGCAGCCTCTTACAACTTACAACCAGATGCTCAACAAGTCTACACAATTACACTCTGGTATAATTCTTCCTCTCCTCACACCTGGAGGATAAAATTTCATTGGCCCCTGTGATAGTTAATTTTACGTGTCAACTTGGCTAGCATGGTACCCAGTTGTTTGGACAATGGACAAACACCAGTCTAGATGTTACTGTGAAGGCATTTTAATATGAGAGTAATATTTAAAGCAGTAGGCTTGGAGTAAAGCAGACTACTCTCTGTCATGTGGATGGGCCCATCTCATCAGTTGAAGGCCTCAAGAGGCAAAAGACTGAGGTTCCCTAAGGAAAATGGAATTCTGCCTCCAGTCTGCCTTTGAACCCACATCTTCCCTGGGTCTCAGCCTGCCAGCCCACCCTGCAGATTTTAGACTTGCCAGCCTCCACCATCACATGAGCCAATTCTTTAAAGTAAATCTCTCTCTCTTTCTCTCTCCCTGTCTCCCTACACACACACATACACACACACACACACACACACACACACATATCCCCTCTCGGTTCTATTCTGTTTCTCAGGAAAACCCCAGCTGGTCTCCTACCTCCAGGCCTCTTCCCTATTTTTCCTATCTGCTCCGTTATCCACACAACCCAGAGTGATTATGTATCTAAATGCAATCTGATAGCACTGTTGCCTCACACCGTACCTATCTGTCATCCTCCACCAGCTCCACAGGTCACACTACCCTTCCCCATGTAAACTAAGTCTAAGTCTCATTCCTTTTCCTGGGGCCCCTCAACAGGCCCTACATGAGTCAAGTTCAATGCTCATCACCCAGGATTGTAGAACTATAATTGTTTACTTGAATGCCCCTCTTCTTGCCACATATCCCTGTGGTACAAATGATCCCTGCTGACAGGTTTACAAGAAAAACTGGGTGGGATTACTTAAATACATGCTTAGAGTTTTCTTTAACGAATGAGTGCAGCCCAAATGCCTCCAGTGTTGAGAATATTAGATTGCTATCTTGAAGAAAAAATTAAGCTGACTGTAGTAATATTGGGGAAATCCTGCAGTATTAAGATTTTAAAAGATCCTGCTAGGACTCATTTTTGTCAAGACCCACCATAAAGTATGCTCAAGCTTGTATATTTTTGCATTTGTCAGTACTGATAGATAGTAAATTAACCTGATGCTCAAAGCAGCTCATCAAGACACTTGAGACTTGATGCTGTCTTGGCATGTATAGACCAAGTCCATGTATAGTCAGTCATATGTCAGGCAGAGACAGGCTTGCCCTCCACCAAAAAGGTGGAGACTCCAGCCACAGCCTTTCCCTGAAGCTGGGCAGAGCTCAACAGAGAGAGCAGGCCCCACATTAGCCTAATTATGGACAATGGGAAGATAGAAAAGATTGGGACTAGCCAGCACAATATTGTCAATACTCTTCTATATAAAAAAACTTAAAATCTCCAGAATCTTCTTTTTTTTTTTTTTTTTTGGAGACTGAGTCTCACTCTGTCACCCAGGCTGGAGTGCAATGGCCCGATCTCGGCTCACTGCAACCTCTGCCTCCCAGATTCAAACGATTCTCCTGCCTCAGCCTCCTGAGTAGCCAGGATTACAGGTGCACGCCACCATGCCCAGCTAATTTTTGTATTTTTAGTAGAGATGGGGTTTCACCATGTTGGTGACCTCCTGACCTCGAACTCCTGACCTCGTGACCCGCCCGCCCTGGCCTCTCAAAGTGCTGGAATTACAGGCATGAGCCACTGCGCCTGGCCAAAATCTCCAGAATCTTCTAACACTAATCCTTTCTACAAATTGCCATGGAGAAACTGTAGCAGGCTAGTTAACTACTAAAATACGCTTAACACGTTACTGTTAATTACAGAATAAAGCCCCATAGTTCTCAGCTTAATACTTAAGACTGTGCACTTTCTTTTCTCACTAGAACCATCCAGTTTTATTTCCTCACCCATGATTCTATCTCTTCTTCAAGATCTGTCTCTTCTCCATGAAGCTCTTTAACAATTTCAGACAGTATTGCTCTTGTCTTGTCTCTGAAAATCTATTGTACTTACATGAAAAAGAGCACATAATTACACACTGTCAAGTAGTTCTTAACTGATCAATGATTTAAGTGTTTATGCATGTCTTAAATAACATCTAAATCAGAAACTCCTTGAGGGCAAAGGCATCTAGTATTAAGAACACCACATTAAGAATTAGCCTAGACCAGCTCTGTGACTTAACTTGTGCTGTACCCTTGAGCAATTGATTTGAAACCTATTTTAGTCATGTGGAAATATCATGCATATCCTAAAGACCTCTCAGAGTTGTTAAGGATCAGAATAATAATTTTTTCTTTTTCTTTTTTTTTTTTTTTTTTTGAGATGGAGTCTCACTCTGTCACCCAGGCTGAAGTGCAGTGGCGCAATCTTGGCTCATTGCAACCTCCATCTCCCGGGTTCAAGCAATTCTCCTGCCTCAGCTTCCCACGTAGCTGGAACTACTACAGGCACCCGCCACTACATCCAGCTAATTTTTGTATTTTTAGTAGAGACGGGGTTTCACCATATTGGTCAGGCCGGTCTCAAACTCCTGACCTTGTGATCTGCCCACCTCGGCCTCCCAAAGTGCTGGGATTACAGTCATGAGCCACTGCACCCAACCCAGAACAATTTTTAAGTGCTAAAGTACTTTACTAATCAAAAAATATTGTGCACTTTTTTGAGATATCAGTATTAGCCAAATATAGATTGCTTATTATATGTGTGTATGTGTGTGTGTGTGTGTGTATATATATATATATAGCTAATACTAATATATCTCTCATATATACATACATGTACACATAGGTATTGCAGCCTGACAATGCAATAGAACAAAAAATCCCATTTTCTGAGCAGAAATTCAAGCCATTTCTCCCATTTGGAATGGCTGTATTTACTCAATGCCTGTACCCCCATTGTATCTAGGAAGTAACTAACTTGCTTTTGATTTTACAGGCTCAGAGGCAGAAGGGACTTGCCTTGTCTCAGATAAGATGTTGGACTATGGATGGTTGAGTTAACACTGAAATAAGTTCAGACTTTGTGGGACTCTTGGGAAAGCATGATTTATTTTGAAATGTGAGGATATGAGATTTGGGAGGGGCCAGGGGTGGAATGATATGGTTTGGTTGTGTTCCTACCCAAATCTCATCTTGAATTGTAACTCCCACAATTCCCACGTGTTGTGGGAGGAACCCAATGGGAGGTGATTGAATTATGGGGGTGGCTCTTTCCTGTGCTGTTCTCATGATAGTGAATGAGTCTCATAAGATCTGATGGTTTTAAAAATGGGAGGTTCCCTGCACAAGCTCTCTCTTTGCCTGTTGCCATCCGTGTAAGACGTGACTTTCTCCTCCTTGCCTTCCTCCATGATTGTGAGGCTTCCCCAGGCACGTGGAACTGCAAGTCCATTAAACCTCTTTATTTTGTAAATTGTCCAGTCTCAAGTATGTCTTTTTCAGCAGGGTAAAAACGGACTAATACAGGTATATAAATATGTAGATGACATAAATAATCATACACATATATGACTATATAAATATTTTATTTTATATAGTACATACATATATACATATACTCATATATACATATTCTTATATTAAATGTTATAATTACTATACAGCAAACGATCTGAAATCTAATGTTTGAAATTAGCCACATGTTGTTTTCTATTTTTTCAGCTAAATAGCTGGAGAACATCATCATCAGCTTCAAGTCAAAGGCTAACATTTTACCTGACAGAGAAAGTTCTTGATCAATGTTTGATTAATAAAGGAATCCAATGAAAACGGTTTAGTTATCTGCAATGTTCTGAAACCATAAACATGAAAGACAGGCTGGTAAATTCTAAACCACCTTGCAGACTCTCTAAAGTGCCATGGTCTCATTATTGAAGAAACTAAAAACATGTACCACTTGACACTAAAGAAATCCAACATCACTGTTAGAAATAAGAGAATTGAAATTGTTAATGCTCTCACTTCCTTGAGAGAACAATGACAGATTATGTGTTACATTCAAAATGGAAAATTATATCAATAGGCCAGGATGTCCTTTGGGAGAATGGCTGACAAAGCATAGTGTCAACATGCTTTCATCTCCAGACTCGGATTAAAGGTCAATAGCATACAAGATGTGTTCAATGTGGTCTATGACAATGGAACTGGAGGCTGCCACAGATGAGACATATACCTTTTTCAACAATCTCATCAGAGTCCCTCTTTGTGCCATAATTCACATCAAATACAAAGTTGGAGATGGCAGCAACGTAGCCCTAGAGTCACACAGTCTGATTTCATTTAAGTCACTGCAACTAGAAATGAGACCCATTGTCCTCAATATATGCAGAAAGATAGATGAGTAAGAAGGACCTCAAACAGTTCTAAAGGGCAAGCTGGGGGAAAGCAGAAGTCCTATGTCTCCTGCACAAGAAGAACTCCCAGTAAAGCAAGTACCTACTGTTTGATGAGTAATGGGGCTAACTACTGGGAATAAGAATAATTCAGATAGATACAGTATAGCCTATGCCTCAGAGAAGATCTCAGTCTAGAAGGCAGGACAGAAATATTTACCAAATCATTTTTATTAAACATGCTAAGTGTCAGATAGAGATAGGGAGTCCCAGCACTACAGAAGGTTAAAGTAAGTCACTTAACAGTAGTGATGATGGGGCACTGCCTTGGACTGGCCAAGAGTGAATCCGCAACAGGAACTTCAAGCTCTTCAAGGAATGGCTGCTGCCAAGATCTCCATGAGCCTCCCTAGTGGGAAACAAACATCAGAAAGCCGTAGACTTTTATAACCATCTGGTTACTTATGGAGTTTACATTTAAATTTAGTGAGTATCTCCTGAGAGCCAAGTACCATGCTGGCCATGTTCATTTATATTTGTTTATCTTTTCTGGCTCATAGACTCAACTGCCAGTGTTATAGATTAGTCAAGAGGATGAATTGTAAACAAATAACTAGGTAAAATAAATGATTATGGTATAATATAGCTGATTTGATATTCACATCAAGACTCAGGAGATGAGAATTATTAGCTCCATTCTATAGATGAGAAAATTGTGCCCCAGTGGGTAAGTGATTGCCCAAAGTCTGTTGGGCTAATAGCAGAGACACAACATCATTCAGCAGATTTCCTGGCTCAAGTTCAGAATGCTTTCACTGAAAGTACCCTGACCCTCAGCAAACATATCAGCAACTTACGTGTCTTCTTTGCAACTTTGTACTATCAGTGTCTTAGCTTGGGCTGTGATAACAAAGCACCATGGACTAAGTGGCTTAAACAACAGAAACTAATTTTCTCATTGTTCAGCAGGCTGAGAAATCTAAGATCAAGGTTCTGGCTGATTTATTCCTGGTGAGGAGTTTTCCTGGCTTATAAACAGCAGCCTTTTCATTGTGTCCTCAAGTGGTGGAGAAAGACTAGAGAGATGGGTCTCTCTTTCTCTTCTTATAAGGCCAAAGTACTATTGCATTACAGCCCCACTCTTAGGACTTCATTTGACCTCAATTACCTTCTACAGACCCTGTTTCCAGATATGGTCACATTAGGGTTGAGGGATTCAACATACAAATTTGGGAGTAGCAGATGGGGACACAATTCAGTCTGCAGCAATTGGCTCCTTGGGAACTATTAAGCCCCTTAAAACCATCTTACACTTCCCAGGAACAAACTTCTTTCTTCAAGTCTGGCTTTCAATCCTTTTCCCATCAAAGTTACACTCTCGGGACTATTCCCTCATGTTTCTCTATTCATAAAGCCCACCCTTGGAATACCATCTTCTAAAACTATTTTTGCATGGTAAGCTGAGTAGGTCTATTTTTCTCCTTTCCCACTTGAGAACCCAATATACTTATGATCAAGGAAAAAATAGCAAAGGTGGGAGGCCACGAGGAGATGAGAAATTTTGCAATTTTGCAAATATTCTGGAAGCTGGAAGCTTTTTTTTTTTTTTTTTTTTTTGACAGAGTTTTGCTCTTGTTGCCCAGGCTGGAGTGCAATGGTATGATCTCGGCTAACTGCACCCTCCACCTCCCAGGTTCAAGTGATTCTCCTGCCTCAGCCTCCAGAGTAGCTGGGATTATAGGCATGCACCACCACACCTGGCTAATTTTTGTATTTTTAGTAGAGATGGGGTTTCACCATGTTGGTCAGGCTGGTCTTGAACTCCTGACCTCAAGTGATCTACCCACCTCAGCCTCCCAAAGTGCTGGGATTACAGGAGTGAGCCAGCATGCCTGGCAAGCTGCAAGCTTTAAAATAAAGCCACAACCTCCTTGATGTGAGAGGCACAGCAACCAAGGAGGCAGATGATCTGCCCAACAGAATCCTCATGTGGTGCAAGGCACAAAGAGGGCTATTAAGAAGGAGGACAGGAGTGAGAAGAGGGGAAGAGAAGAGGGAGCTAATTTGGAATGGAGCTACCTCTGACCTCAGTTTTTCATCCATGTATACAGAATGAGTCAAAGCCATAGATTTCATCTAGTCATAACAAAACTGTAGGGCCACTCTCTAAATAAATTGAGCAAATTATCTGAGAAGACTTATGTTGGCTGATGTGAGTTTTTGTGTCTCAGATAAAATTATTGGACATATTGACACTCATGCTTGCTTTATGGTGTAGTCTGCCAGGTGACAATCCCTGACCGCATATTCAGAACTCCCAGGCAGCTTCTCTGTAGCCTAATTCTTTAATACAAATAGAAAGGCAAGGCATTTGAGAAAAGCCAGAAATACGAAGGAGAGCTACCAAGATAATAGAAATAGGAAGAAGAGAAAAACAGAGTCAGCAGAGATAATTTAGGACCTTAAAGGAAGTTTCACAATACTTTAATTTTTACCGCAGGGATTTGGTAACATAATTGTGTTAGTTAGTCTGAGCTGCTACAACAGAATACCATAAACTAGGTGACTGAAATGACAAATAAGTAATGTGATTTCAGAAAGAGAGAACTACATAAAGAAAACAAAGCACAGTGTTTGGGGACACTTGGGTTTCTGTTTTACCAACTGTGAGATTTCCTATACCTTTTTCATTAATTTCTAAAATGTTTTATGTTGGCAATCATAGTTTTAGTTTCCAAAAGCTCCTTCTTGTTCTTTTTTCAAGAATACCTGTTTTTGGCTGGGCGCAGTGGCTCACGCCTGTAATCCCAGCACTCTGGAAGGCCGAGGCGGGCGGATCACGAGGTCAGGAGATCAAGACCATACTGGCTAACACGGTGAAACCCCGTCTCTACTAAAAATACAAAAAAATTAGCCGGGCATGGTGGCGGGCGCCTGTAGTCCCAGCTACTCGGGAGGCTGAGGCAGGAGAATGGCGTGAACCCGGGAGGTGGAGCTTGCAGTGAGCGAAGATCATGCCAGTGCACTCCAGCCTGGGAAAGAGAGTGAGACTCTGTCTCAAAAAAAAAAAAAATGAGAGAGAGAGAGTGAGGGCTTGCTTTCTCTCTCTCTCTGTTCCCTAACACATGAAGATACAAGAAGTCAACCATCTACAAACCCAGAAGAGGGCCCTCATCAGAGCCCAGCCATGACGGTACCCTAAGCTTGAACTTTCAGCCTCCAGAATTAGAAATTTAAGAATTCTAAAAATAGATAGGCTGGCCTAAAAGCAACCCATAGGGTATGAGTAGAGAAAAGTACATTGATTAAAGGAACAACAATTAGACTGATATCAGGCTTTTCATCAGCAACACTGGATTCTGAGCAACAGTAAAGTGGGAAGACATTTTTGCCATTGAGCAGTAGCACATCAGAGTGAAAAACGTGAGCATTGACTCTGCAGCCAGCTGCCCGTGCTCAAATCTGGTTACTACTTAATAGCCATGTGACCTTGAACAAATAACTTCTTTTTGCCTCAGTTTCCTTCTCTATAAAAGGGAGATTTTAATAACCCCTACTTCAATGTTGCTATTAGAACTAAATGAATTATTTTCATAAAAGCACTTAAAACAGAAAATGTTGCAAAGTAAGTCCTACGTAAGTCATTGCTGAATAAATAAAAAACATTCCAAGACATAAGAGGTTTACTTCACTTGTACCCTTTCTCAGGAAATTACTTTAGGATGTATATGAGTCAAAGTAGTGATTTTGTTAGGATGCTTTTGGTAACGAGGAGCAGAAAACCCAAGACAAACTGACATAAAAAGAAGTAAGCCGATTCATTACTTTGCATAACAGTCGGGTTCAGGAGTAGGCTAGAATTGTGGCACAATGCAATCAGAGGTCCAGCTGTGCTCCTCAGTGGTTCTCTCAGTCAGTCTTCCCTGGATGTCTCCTCAAGTTGGCTTCTCTCATGGTTATAAGATGCCTGTGATAAGCATTGGTGGCTACATGATACTTCAGTAACATCTGGGGGAGAAGGAGTATGACTTGCTTTAAACATTGTCCCAAAGTCACAGGCTTTCCACTGAGTAGGCCACCCTCGTGTCCAGGGGGATGCACAGCCTGATTGGGTTAGACCTTTGAAGAGAATTGAGGACATAGTCCCTAACAATGCCCTCAAATCTGACACCAGTTGCAAGTTTGTGAGATTTTCAAGACCACCCTCAGTTTCAATAATTCTCTAGAAAGTCTCACAGAATTAGAGGAAAGCTGTTATATTCATGATTATTACAGGAAAAAGATATAGATTAAAATTAGCCACAGGAAAAGTCCAAGAGAGCTCCAGACTTAGAGCTCACAGTCATTCTCTTCCCACGGAGGCACTGACAGTGTTAACTCCTCTGGCCGTGATATGTGACAATATACACAGAGTATTGCCAACCAGGAAAGCTCACCCAAGCCTTTGGTGTGCAGAGATTTTACTGGGGCTCTATCCAACACTGCCTGCATGGCTGAACATTAATTTCCAATCTTTTTAGAGGTCAGGCTGATCTTCAGTCTCTTCAGAGGTTGGAACTGACATTAAGTGGCTTAAAGCCCCTTTCATAAATCACACTGCTAGACTGACTGTCCAGTGGACAAACCCCTCATGCAAACCAAGACACTCCAATCAGGCAGGACATTCCAGGACCTAGATATTACTCCCCAGTGGCCAAGCACAAAGATCTCTGGATAAGGTTGCTTCTTCACTCCACAACCTTGGTAGAGAACACTACGAAGAGACTAAGAGGGACGGAATTATTTAGATTGATTTAAACCAATCAGAACCAACTACAGAAACTGGGATTGAAGTCAGTCCCTCTCAAACTGCATTGCTGCCACACAATGGGGGTGAAGAGGATAAATATGTGAGCAACAATCGCAATGACTAATAAGAGAGCAAACCAAGGAGGGAGACATGGAATCCAGTAAATGGTGCATCCAAGGCAGGAGGGCAATGAAGGCAAGATTCAGGATAATGACTTTACAGCAGTGAAGCATGAAGTCCAGACTGTAGCGAGGAGGTGGATGGTTTTAGAAGGACCAGAGATGAGAAAAAGGGAAAGAGATTATTTCTAGAATAGGTAGGGGATCTGAAACATTGGAAGAACTTAGAAGATGAACACAGAGTATAAGAGCAGAAACTCTGAAAAGGACAAAAAATTTTAAAACAAAGGGCTGAAATCATAGTACAGTGCTGCATTATTCAGCAGAGAATAAATACATGGACATCATAACATAAATGCTACCAACTGACCTTCAACATTCAGAATCATCCTTTCCATACATTCAACATGAGATTAATGTTTGACTATAGGACAGAATGTAAATGTTATCAACTTTAATAATGTAAAAAAGTACAGGATTCAGGTGAAAGAGAGAGATGGGTATAGAAAGGTGTGGACTCACCAATATCTTTATCTTATGAAGTAGAAAGTCAAGAAAAATTATCTATAATTAATGCAATAAGAAATAGAGTTTTAAAGGTAACCAACAGAGGAATTAAAGAGTAATATATTTATTCAGAGGAAGTGATGAATAGAGATGGGAATTTAGGTAAGCTAAATATGTAATCATGATAGCAAGAAGCCAATAGGAAATGTCTAAATTAGATACAATATCAAGAAACAAGTAAATAACCATAAATTTGAAGACATAGGGGTTATTGCTAGAAAACAAACATTGAAAGCATCAAAAGCGGCATCCCAGATAGTGACCATGTAATTTAATATCTCAACTATGATACTTTGGAGTAAAATAATAGTAATAATAATTTACACTAGGACAAACAAATCAGGACTGCCCAGGATGTGTGGCTTCCCTAGTTAAAAAAGAATATACATGTATTTGAGACAGAGTCTCGCTTCTTTGCCCAGGCTGGAATGCAGTGGTGCAATCTCGGCTCACTGCAACTTCCACCTCCTGGGTTCAAACAATTCTCCTGCCTCAGACTCCCAGGTAGCTGGGATTACAGGCACGTGCCAGCATGCCCAGCTAATTTTTGTATTAAAAAGGAATATTTTTAAGAGCTCTTTCTTTAGTAAAACCAACAGGACTGTCCTGAGAAACTATGGCAAAGGGGGGTTGGGGACTTTCTCAGCATTTGATATTTTTAACAATAGATATATAAATGCATAGTTTTTTTGTATTTTGATAAATAGAAAAATTATTTTAGAAAATAAAAGCAGATGTAGGCCAAGGTGTTAAGGGCTCACTGTGACATCTCCTCCAAAATCTTAGCATTTTAAGAGAGATGTGGTATCTTAAATAGTAGCCATGCTATCTCCAAGTTGAGCTTTGACTCGCAAAATAAACATGATGTAAATATTCACCCATCAATCTTATTCAAAAATAGAAAGAACATTTTTTCATAATTTAAAAATGTAAATATGTTATACCTGAATAAATTTATGAGAAAGTTTTTGAGATGAAATCCTGGATATTGGAAAAAATTCTTGCCTGAAACTAAGGTTTGCTCATTCGCCTCTACTTTTAGAGGCACTGTCTTTGGAAAGTTTGCAAATCCCCAAGTGAATGGATTGGAAATGCCTGTGGCAAGATGTTAGAGACAAATTTTACAATGGGAGAGGAGAATAGGTAATATTCTATGCACCTGCAGATCCCCCCATCAAGTTTCGTCCTCTAGCCGTTCTGCAGTTCACAATTGACACCCTCTGTTCCAATGTGAACACAAATAGAGGTCACCCTTTCTGGAATGCCCCACTTACTGAATTTTCCAATTGTTGCTGGACTCCCTGTGAATGGTATAACTACCCAGCCACAAAGCTCTGGGTTACTAACAAAGCAGCAGAATTTCCTTCGCCAGTATTACAGGGAACCTGAATCATAAGGAAAATCTTTCTTTGGGGAAGTGATATGAAAATCAAGACTCCAGAGTGTGGTGTGGAAAGGACTCAGCAGCCTGGGAAGAAGGCACCAGAGACCTGGCATCAGGTCAGCAACTAGGAAGGGCACCCTAGGAAAACCAGGAGCTGACCAGAATACGGAGCCCACTTCTACTGGGACCTTTCTCTTCCATGTGGGTGGTCACCTTCTCCAATGGAGTCAGTGTTTCCAGCTCCTTACTCTTCTCCCTGTCTGTTTCTCTCTCACCCTCCATCTATCCGCTACTATCTCTCATTTCTGTTCTGCTCCAAGTGCAGCCCTTAGTGTGGATAGACTTTCCATGTGGTAGAAAATATGCTTAAAAGCAACCGTGGGATTATAATCTTTTAATGTCATAACCTTAGCCAAGGGTACTCACTATCCGTGCTGTTTATAAATACTTGGGGAAAGATAGCTCAACTTAGGTAATATGCCCACTTCTTGGGCTGATAACCAAGGTCAGGAGAGTTAAGTACTATGATTGATTCTGATTTTGGGGTAATGGAGCTTGTTACCAGGAAAAGTAGGTTACACCGATACTGCTGTGAGATCAGCAGCCACTCCAATTTGAGCATATGTGAAGGCTCTACACCATCTTTACATTTAGTTTTGTGTTCCGTATTTCATGATATCCATACTCCTACATATGAGTTCAAACAGAAATCAGTTTGAAATAGCTAGATTTATGTTTTCCAAATTTATTGAGGTTGTATGTATTTGAGATGTACAACTTGATGCTTTGATATACATATATATTGTGAAAGGATTACCACAATCAAGTTAGTTAATATATTCATTACCTCACGTGGTTACTTTAAATGCACAATGCAGTATTATTAATTATAGTTACCATCTTGTATATTAGATCCCCACTTCAGTATTTTATAACTGAAAGTTTGTACCCTTTGACCAACATCTCCTCAATTTCACCACTTCTCAGCCTCTAGCAACTACCATTCTACTCTCTGTTTCTGCAAGTTCAACTTCTTTAGATTCCACATATAAGGCATATCATACAGTATTTGTCTTTCTCCTGTCTGACTTATTTCGCTTAGCATAATGCCCTCAATATTCATCCATGTTGTCACAAATGGCAGGATTTCCTTCTTTATATGGCTGAATAATATTCCACTGTGTGCATGGATAGGTATGTGTGTGTGTATATACCACATTTTCTTCATTCTTTCATCCATCCTTGGACACTGAGGCTGTTTCCATCTGCTGGTTATTGTGAATAATGCTGCAGTGAACATGGGAGTGCAGATATCTCTTCTGGTATACTTCAAGATATGCATTTTGTTTCCTTTGGATATATACTCAGAAGTGAAATTGCTGGGTCATACAGTAAATCTATTTTTAATTTTTTGAAGAATATTCATACTGTTTTTCATAATGGATTTACCAATTTACATTCCTACAAAAAATATACAGGAGTTCCCTCTTCCCCACATCCTTGCGAATACTTATTTCCTGTCTTTTTGATAATAGCAATCCTAACAGATGTAAGGTGATACCTCCTTGTGGTTTTGATGTCCATTTCCCTGATAATTAGTAATGTTGAGCACCTTTGCACGTACCTGTTGACCATTTGTATGCCTTCTTCAGAAAAAATATCTATTCAGGTCCTTTGCCTATTTTTAATCTGATTATTTGATTTTTTTCTACCAAGCTGTATGAGTCCCTGATATATTTTGGATAGTATTCTCTAATCAGATACATGATTTGCAAATAATTTCTCCTATTCTGTAGACTGCCTTTTTCATTTTGTTGATTATTTACTTTGCTGTGCAAAAGCTTTTTAGTTCAATATAATCCCACTTATTTATTTCTGCTTTTGTAGCCTGAGTTTTTGGTGTGACATCCAAAAAAATCATTGCCAAAGCCAACGTCAAGGAGCTTTTCCCCTATGTTTTCTTCTAGGAGTTTCATGATTTCAGGTCTCATATTTAGGCCTTTTGCCCATTTTGAGTTGATTTTTGTGTGTGGGGTAAGATAAGGGTCCAATTTCATTCTTTTGCATGTGGAAATCTAATTTTACCTTCACCGTTTATTAAATAGATCATCTTTTTCCCCATTGTGTCTTTTTTGGTGTTCTTGTCAAAAATTAGTTGACCATATATGTTTGGATTTATTTCCAGAGTCTCTATTCTGTTCCACTGGTCTATATGCCCATTTTTATGTCAGTACCATATATTTTAAAAGGTAGAATTTACTACAGGAATCCTCAGTCTATAGAGTAATTGGAAGAAAGCACCCACAGGAACTAACTGCATATATTTCAGAAAGATTGACTCAATCTCAATATGAACTATGACTTGTAGGAGTAGATCTCTACCCTTGGTCCAATCACCTGTGTGCAAGGGATCACAGCCTGAGCAAGGCAGCAAAGAAGTACAGAGGTGATGGGTCTGAAGCCAGAATGGCTCATGGTCATTCAGGCTTTTTAAAGTGTTTTCAGTGACTGACAAGAAACTTCTGATTTCATAAAGCTGTTCAACCCATTATTTGTCAATTCTCTTGTTAGAGCTTTAGAGCTAATTCTGTCCTGACTGACCTGAGTAGCTTGGATCGAGCACTGGGTTTCTTGCATGCTACTTCTGATTCCACTGCTATAGCCACCAGTTTGAGCCAGGGTCTATGACCTTTGACAAGTTTCTGAATTTCTATGAGACTCAGTTTCCTCAACTAGAAAATAATATCATAATAGTACTTCTGTCACAGTGTTGTTGTGATGATCAGATGAGATGCACTAACTTAAGCACTCAGTATAGTGCTGAACACAACATGTTCAAGAAATCACTATTAGTATTTTAATCAGTATTTATTATAATAGATTAAGCTGAGATATGCCTTTCTTGAATTTCTACCTACTGAACCATAAGTCTACTCCCTGTAACGATACAGACTAGGCCTGCTTCTTCTGCACAAAAGCCCTTCAAAAAATTAAAACCAGATATCTTCTCTGTTTATAATATCTGCCTGATGCAGGAAATATGGAAGTTAAGAAAGCAGCCTTGGTCTAGTGGCTTGAGGTCCAATTTTCAATAAGTCATTCACCAGTTATGGGTCCTTAGACAAGTTCTTACTTTCTCCAAATTCAAATTTCTCATTTGGGGACTGAAAATAATTATATATACTTCATAATGTTATTGTAAGAGTAACATGAGATAATGCCAGCAGTGTTACATTATTGGAGGAGTCACTTAATAGATAATAAATATTTTTTTCTATTTTTGCTAGGAGAAAAGAGCCATGGCTTAGTGCTTTGTTGTGGTGGACAGTGATCATCGGATGCATTATGAACCTGATGAAGACAGAAGCAGAGAGCATTAGAATTCTCTTACCTGCAAAATTTACCTATCCTTTGTCTATTCATTCAAGGCTCTCCTTTCTTCTGAAAACATTCTAATGATGGCTGGTTAGTTTAATATGTTATCACTCCAATTAATACGGCTGCATTTTAACCAGGATATGTATAACGGTAGCTATTACCAGAATTGGAGCAGGATATTGGGGGAAATAAGAGAGCAGAAGCCTTGGGGCAGACAGAAACAATCACATAACTAACCAGTAGTTTATAAATTAGTGATTTTCAAACTTTAATGTGTATC
Source organism: Pongo pygmaeus (assembly GCF_028885625.2). Lineage (NCBI taxonomy): Eukaryota > Metazoa > Chordata > Mammalia > Primates > Hominidae > Pongo > Pongo pygmaeus. Next base: position 146,469,870 of record NC_072373.2, on the reverse strand, counting down.
AGAGTCACCTGGTTTAGTAGGGCTGGGCAGGATCATCCTCAGGTGGTTATGATGGAACCTAACATTTGAAAGCCAATGTTGTAGGTTAGTAGTTCTCAACTTTCGTTGTCTATTGGAGTCACCTGTGAAGTTTTACAACCTAGTAGCTCTGGCCTTATCCATATTGATACTTTCAGTTGGTCTAAGGTGGGATCTAAGCATAAATACGTTTTTAAGTTCCCCAGGAGATTCTAATGTTCAGCCAAATTTGAAAATCACGATGGGTGTCTTTCTGCAGCTAACTGGGCCAGGATGAGTGATAGGTGGAGAAGAAGATATGCAGTCCTCCAACAGCCTCCCAGATAGCTGGATCCACCTGTCAAAGTCAAACTCCCTTTAGAAAGAATGTTCCACCTCTCTGGGATAAGTGGCATATTTACAGCCATTTCCTCCGTTCATTGTCAGGCCTGAGACATTGCTGAGTGCTATGGAATAGCTGTCATGCTTCTCTCCAGGTGGGTAAAAATGATTCTGAAATATAATTTTCAGAGTACATAAGGCAGAATGCATTATGTGTGTATAAATTAGTAGTCGTCACAATAATAATGAGGCTTCAGAAAGCACTTACTAAAAATGGTTTGACTTTCAAAGAGGCCAAAATAGTTTAATTTAAGGGTATATTACCACTCAAGTGTAGGGATCTGTTCATGTGGCTTTTATTGATGATAATTGTAGTTTAAACTCTTATTCGGTAGGCATGGTAATCAAATACTACATTTAAAAGATGACTTAAATACTGGCCCACATATAGGTTGGTCAACATTTTCTTTCCAAGGGTTATTCCCCCGCCATTTAAATGCTAAAGAACTAAAGTCAAGTCATTTCAGATTTTTCTAAATCTAAGTCAAAAAAGTTTGCACTTTGTCCTTTATTCCACTTCTTACATTTCTAAGACAGATGAAATAATGATTTTGTTTTGTTTCTTTGTTTATTTATTAAATGTACTATGTTACCTAGATCCTTAAGGACACAAGAAACAATTCTCAAGGTATTGTAAGTGCTATGAATAAGGTGGGAGCAGAACTTCAGGTATTTTTATGATAACAAGATAAGAAGTTGGGTAGCCAGTCCTCATAAAAGACTCAAAAAAGCAGAACAAGTTGGCATTGTCATCAGAGAAAGCATAAAGGAGCTGGCCCTGGTAAGCCAGGAGAGTTTGGGACGAGATGGTTACTCAGGATCCAGAGCCGCTCTAGAAATTGGGTAGTCTCCTCAGGCCTCATTCTGAATGTGGTCATGTGCTTGGAAGCCTCACTGGGCTAGAAAAGTGGGACTGTCCATCCTAGAGATATATGTGGACTGGATGGAAAATCCATGCAAAAGCAAGGTTGTCTTAGGAATCAGCTTCACTCTTCAGCTCTCTCTTTCTCGTGGGTCTTTTCTTTCTCTTTTGTCTCCTCTATTGTCCTCTCTGAACTGACTTGCCAACCCAACCAAAAGTAGACTGGTCTGACGGTCTGATTGGTTTGACTAATATTACTGTTGGTATTGGGCTGAGAACTTCACACCAGGGATCTCATGAGTCTGCAGATAGGATCCCTGGCTCACTTTTGTCCCTGCATGAAGAATGTGCCAGCCCTACTTCCTGAAGCAGAAGGCTGTTAAGGAGATAGTTGCATCTAGAAGGAGAAGTTGGGTACAGCAGGTACCATGTTTGACACACCCTTAAAACCATGAACGTTCTTTTACTAATCCTACTACTACTAACCTACTACAAATCCCACTACTACTAACAGCACTCTATTCTGTACATGTTTATAGTTTCTTATTACTCATGTTCACTACTGCCTCTTTGGCCTGCCTGCCTTTTTATCTGTAAGTGTTTCATATTTCTTTTCTTGTCAATTGATTTTTTTTTCATATTTACAGTTCAAACTCTTAACCAAGATCTGGTTGATCTAGCTTGTCATTATAGACCCTACTTGGCAAAGGTCTCTTGTAAGGCTACACTTTAAGTTACTAGTCAACCAATCAATGTGCCCCTTTGGGTCAGGTGTCCTCCCCAATCCAATCAATTGTATCGAAGGTGGGGTACGTTGTCACACAGTCGCCTATGTGTACCTTAAGATTTCTCATTTAGCTGGCACTATATAGAAGGAACACTCATAAGGCAGCTATAGTAGTCAGTGTTCTTATTTGTGGATCATAGATCTACCTAGTTTAAGTTTAGAAAAAGTTTTCATAAAAGATATTAGATAGCTTCCAGAATCTCAGGAAGAACCAAGAAACCCAGGCTTGGATGATATGCCATCAAAACCAGAACAGCCTGAAAAAAATATCCAATCACTGAGGACTGTTCTAGAGAAACATCATTGCTGCCAAACCTCCTGCTTGACACCTGGGCCACTTGGTACTAGCTCCAGAAATTCTACCTTAACTTCCCTAAAGGACCAGATGCCTTCGTTCTTGGTTTACCTGGAGATCAGGTTTCACGTCCAGCATCTGTTGTCTCATAAGAACTCAATCACACTTCTAAGTCTCACAAGAAAGCATCTGCAATGGATTGCAAAGCATCTGTAGAGTCATATGTTGAGACTCTAGTCCCAAGGATTAGATGATTTTTTTTATTATACTTTAAGTTTTAGGGTACATGTGCACAATGTGCAGGTTTGTTACATATGTATACATGTGCCATGTTGGTGTGCTGCACCCATTAACTCGTCATTTACCATTAGGTATATCTCCTAATGCTACCCCTCCCCTCTTCCCCAACCCCACAACAGGCTCTGGTGTGTGATGTTCCCCTTCCTGTGTCCATGTGTTCTCATTGTTCAATTCCCACCTATGAGCGAGAACATGCGGTGTTTGGTTTTTTTCTCCTTGCAATAGTTTGCTGAGAATGATGGTTTCCAGCTTCATCCATGTCCCTACAAAGGACGTGAACTCATCATTTTTTATGGCTGCATAGTATTCCATGGTGTATATGTGCCACATTTTCTTAATCCAGTCTATCATTGTTGGACATTTGGGTTGGTTCCAAGTCTTTGCTACTGTGAATAGTGCCCCAATAAACATATGTGTGCATGTGTCCTTATAGCAGCATGATTTATAATCCTTTGGGTATATACTCAGTAATGGGATTGCTGGGTCAAATGGTATTTCTAGTTCTAGATCCCTGAGGAATAGCCACACTGAATTCCACAATGGTTGAACTAGTTTACAGTCCCACCAACAGTGTAAAAGTGTTCCTATTTCTCCACATCCTCTCCAGCACCTGTTGTTTCCTGACTTTTTAATGATTGCCATTCTAACTGGTGTAAGATGGTATCTCATTGTGGTTTTGATTTGCATTTCTCTGATGGCCAGTGATGATGAGCATTTTTTCATTTGTCTTTTGGCTGCATAAATGTCTTCTTTTGAGAAGTGTTTGTTCATATACTTTGCCCACTTGTTGATGGGGTTGTTTGTTTTTTTCATGTAAATTTGTTTGAGTTCATTGTAGATTCTGGATATTAGCCCTTTGTCAGATGAGTAGACTGCAAAAATTTTCTCCCATTCTGTATGTTGCCTGCTCACTCTGATGGTAGTTTCTTTTGCTGTGCAGAAGCTCTTTAGTTTCATTAGATCCCATTTGTCAATTTTGGCTTTTGTTGCCTTTGCTTTTGGTGTTTTAGACATGAAGTCCTTGCCCTTGCCTATGTCCTGAATGGTATTGCCTAGGTTTTCTTCTAGGGTTTTTATGGTTTTAGGTCTAACATTTAAGTCTTTAATCCATCTTGAATTAATTTTTGTGTAAGGTGTAAGGAAGGGATCCAGTTTCAGCTTTCTATATATGGCTAGCCAGTTTTCCCAGCACTATTTATTAAATAGGGAATCCTTTCCCCATTTCTTGTTTTTGTCAGGTTTGTCAAAGATCAGATAGTTGTAGACATGCAGCATTATTTCTGAGGGCGCTGTTCTGTTCCATTGGTCTATATCTCTGTTTTGGTACCAGTACCTTGCTGTTTTGGTTACTGTAGCCTTGCAGTATAGCTTGAAGTCAGGTAGTGTGATGCCTCCAGCTTTGTTCTTTTTGCTTAGGATTGACTTGGCAATGCGGGCTCTTTCTTGGTTCCATATGAACTTTAAAGTAGTTTTTTCCAATTCTGTGAAGAAAGTCATTGGTAGCTTGATGGGGATGGCATTGAATCTATAAGTTACCTTGGGTAGTAGGGCCATTTTCACAATATCAATTCTTCCTACCCATGAGCATGCAATGGTCTTCCATTTGTTTGTATTCTCTTTTATTTCATTGAGCAGTGGTTTGTAGTTCTCCTTGAAGAGGTCCTTCACGTCCCTTGTAAAATGGATTCCTAGGTATTTTATTCTCTTTGAAGCAATTGTGAATGGGAGTTCACTCATGATTTGGCTCTCTGTTTGTCTGTTATTGGTGTATAAGAATGCTTTTGATTTTTGCACACTGATTTTGTATCCTGAGACTTTGCTGAAGTTGCTTATCAGCTTAAGGAGATTTTGGGCTGAGATGATGGGGTTTTCCTGATATACAATCATGTCATCTGCAAACAGGGACAATTTGACTTCCTCTTTTCCTAATTGAATGCCCTTTATTTCCTTCTCCTGCCTGATTGCCCTGGCCAGAACTTCCAACACTATGTTGAATAGGAGTGGTGAGAGAGGGCATCCCTGTCTTGTGCCAGTTTTCAAAGAGAATGCTTCCAGTTTTTGCCCATTCAGTATGATGTTGGCTGTGGGTTTGTCATAGATAGCTCTTATTATTTTGAGATACGTCCGAACAATACCTAATTTATTGAGAGTTTTTAGCATGAAGGGTTGTTGAATTTTGTCAAAGGCCTTTTCTGCATCTATTGAGATAATCATGTGGTTTTTGTCATTGGTTCTGTTTATATGCTGGATTACGCTTATTGATTTGCATATGTTGAACCAGCCTTGCATCCCAGGGATGAAGCCCACTTGATCATAGTGGATAAGCTTTTGGATGTGCTGCTGGATTCGGTTTGCAGGTATTTTATTGAGGATTTTTGCATTGATGTTCATCAGGGATATTGGTCTAAAATTCTCTTTTTTTGTTGTGTCTCTGCTGGGCTTTGGTATCAGGATGATGCTGGCCTCATAAAATGAGTGAGGGAATCCTCCCTCTTTTTCTATTGATTGGAATAGTTTCAGAAGGAATGGTACCAGTTCCTCCTTGTACCTCTGGTAGAATTCGGCTGTGAATCCATCTGGTCCTGGACTTTTTTTGGTTGGTAAGTTATTAATTATTGCCTCAATTTCAGAGCCTGTTATTGGTCTATTCAGAGATTCAACTTCTTCCTGGTTTAGTCTTCGTAGGGTGTATGTGTCAAGGAATTTATCCATTTCTTCTAGATTTTCTAGTTTCTTTGCGTAGAGGTGTTTATAGTATTATTTGATGGTAGTTTGTATTTCTGTGGGATCGGTGATGATATCCCCTTTATCATTTTTTATTGCATCTATTTGATTCTTCTCTCTTTTCTTCTTTATTAGTCTTGCTAGCAGTCTATCAATTTTGTTGATCTTTTCAAAAAACCAGCTCCTGGATTCATTGATTTTTTGAAGGGTTTTTTGTGTCTCTATTTCCTTCAGTTCTGCTCTGATCTTAGTTATTTCTCGCCTTCTGCTAGCTTTTGAATGTCTTTGCTCTTGCTTCTCTAGTTCTTTTAATTGTGATGTTAGGGTGTCAGTTTTAGATCTTTCCTGCTTTCTCTTGTGGGCATTTGGTGCTATAAATTTCCCTCTACACACTGCTTTGACTGTGTCCCAGAGATTCTGGTATGTTGTGTCTTTGTTCTCATTGGTTTCAAAGAACATCTTTATTTCTGCCTTCATTTTGTTATGTACCCAGTAGTCATTCAGGAGCAGGTTGTTCAGTTTCCATGAAGTTGAGTGGTTTTGAGTGAGTTTCTTAATCCTGAGTTCTAGTTTGATTGCACTGTGGTCTGAGAGACAGTTTGTTATAATTTCTGTTCTTTTACATTTGCTGAGGAGAGCTTTACTTGCAACTATGTGGTCAGTTTTGGACTAGGTGTGGTGTGGTGCTGAAAAGAATGTATATTCTGTTGATTTGGAGTGGAGGGTTCTGTAGATGTCAATTAGGTCTGCTTGGTGCAGAGCTGAGTTCAATTCCTGTATATCCTTGTTAACTTTCTGTCTCGTTGATCTGTCTAATGTTGACAGTGGGATGTAAAGTCTCCCATTATTATTGTGTGGGAGTCTAAGTCTCTTTGTAGGTCTCTAAGGACTTGCTTTATGAATCTGGGTGTTCCTGTATTGGGTGCATATATATTTAGGATAGTTAGCTCTTCTTGTTGAATTGATCCCTTTACCATTATGTAATGGCCTTGTCTCTTTTGATCTTTGTTGGTTTAAAGTCTGTTTTATCAGAGACTAGGATTGCAACCCCTGCCTTTTTTCGTTTTCCATTTGCTTGGTAGATCTTCCTCTGTCCCTTTATTTTGAGCCTATGTGTGTCTCTGCACATGAGATGGGTTTCCTCAATACAGCACACTGATGGGTCTTGACTCTTTATCCAATTTGCCAGTCTGTGTCTTTTAATTGGAGCATTTAGTCCATTTACATTTAAGGTTAATATTGTTATGTGTGAATCTGATCCTGTCATTATGATGTTAGCTGGTTATTTTGCTCGTTAGTTGATGCAGTTTCTTCCTCGCCTTGACGACCTTTACAACTTGGCATGTTTTTGCAGTGGCTGGTACCGGTTGTTCCTTTTCATGTTTAGTGCTTACTTCAGGAGCTCTTGTAGGGCAGGCCTGGTGGTGACAAAATCTCTCAGCATTTGCTTGTCTGTAAAGGATTTTATTTCTCCTTCACTTATGAAGCTTAGTTTGGCTGCATATGAAATTCTGGGTTGAAAATTCTTTTCTTTAAGAATGTTGAATATTGGCCCCCACTCTCTTCTGGCTTGTAGAGTTTCTGCCAAGGGATCAGCTGTTAGTCTGATGGGCTTCCCTTGTGGGTAACCTGACCTTTCTCTCTGGCTGCCCTTAACATTTTTTCATTCATTTCAACTTTTGTGAATCTGACAATTATGTGTCTTGGAGTTGCTCTTCTCAAGGAGTATCTTTGTGACGTTCTCTGTATTTCCTGAATTTGAATGTTGGCCTCCCTTGCTAGATTGGGGAAGTTCTCCTGGATAATATCCTGCAGAGTGTTCTCCAGCTTGGTTCCATTCTGCCCGTCACTTTCAGGTACACCAATCAGATATAGATTTGTCCTTTTCACATAGTCCCATATTTCTTGGAGGCTTTGTTCGTTTCTTTTTATTCTTTTTTCTCTAAACTTCTCTTCTCGCTTCATTTCATTCATTTGATCTTCCATCACTGATATCCTTTCTTCCAGTTGATCGAATTGGCTACTGAGGCTTGTGCATTCATCATGTAGTTCTCTTGCCATGGTTTTCAGTTCCATCAGGTCCTTTAAGGACTTCTCTGCATTGGTTATTCTAGTTAGCCATTCGTCTAATTTTTTTTCAAGGTTTTTAACTTCTTTGCCATGGGTTCAAACTTCCTCCTTTAGCTCAGAGTAGTTTGATCGTCTGAAGCATTCTTCTCTCAACTCATCAAAGTCATTCTCCATCCAGCTTTGTTCGGTTGCTGGTGAGGAGCTGTGTTCCTTAGTTGGAAATGCAGCGTCTTCTGCAACGCTCACGCTGGGAGCTGTAGACTGGAGCCGTTCCTATTCAGCCATCTTGGCTCCTCCCTCGGATTAGATGGTATTGATGGTATTTGGAGAAGGGGTCTTTGGAAGGTAATTAGGGCATGAGAGTGGAGCCCTTCTGAATGGGATTCATGCCCTTAGAAGAAGAGACCAGAGAGCTAGCTAGTTATCTTTCTGCCATGTGAGGACATAGCAAGAAGATGGCTACCTTTAAACCAGAGACAGGACCCTCACCAAGACCATGCGGACACCCTGATCTTGCATTTCCAACCTCCAAACTTTGAGAAATAAATGTTTGTTGTTTAAACCACCCCATCGGTGGTATTATAATAGCCTGAACAGACTAACATGGCATCTATTCGGCAGAAATTAGATCATGTGTAAAACTTTAGCTACAAAGGATTTGGGGAAATGTGAAGTTTGTTTTCTAGCCCTTGTGGTTTATGAATCAATCTAGGCAACCATTCCAAAATGGGTTCTGAAAGGACCAAAATAAAGACTGTCACAGGGGAATTCTGAGATTTTTAACATTCCCATGTCTCTCATGCAGTCTTTAGAGAACACTGTGAAGAATGCCATATATGGGTAAACAGTTGTCCTTATTTGGGTAATAGGAGGTACCCTCCTGCTGTTTTTTTTTTCTAAAAAAATGTGGGCTCTCTCAATCAGCCAAGTTAAACTTCTGGTTCACTCATTTCTTTCTACATCCTTTTGCTGAAATCTTTCTTCCATTCTTGGAAATCTCTCCTATTCTTCACCACAAATATGCATGCAACCCCAAATTCCAAGAGCCAGCTTATATCTCACTGACATCAAGGTGCCTGCCTTCCCTAAGTGATGCTATCATATTTTGATCACATCTTCAGTGCAAAACTATCTTCCCCCTCAAGGAGTGTGATATGGTTTGGCTCTGTGTTCCCACTCAAATCTCACATTGAATTGCAATTCCTTCCCAGTGTTGGGGGAGGGATGAGGTGGGAGGTGATTGGATCATGGGGCAGATTTCCCCCTTGCTGTTCTCATGATAGTGAGTGAGTTCTCAGGAGATCTGGTTGTTTAAAAGTGTGTAGCACTTCCCCTTTAGCTGTCTCTCATGCTCCACCATGTAAAGATGTGCCTGTTTTCCCTTCACCTTCTGACATGATTGTAAGTTTCCTGAGGCCTCCTCAGCCATGCTTCCTGCACAGCCAATTAAATCTCTTTTCTTCATAAATTACTCAGTCTCAGGTAGTTCTTTATAGCAATGCGTGAACAAACTAATACAGAGTGATATTGGATTTTTGAGAATTTGCCCTCCTTCGCATATATGTTGTATTGTTTTTGCTACTGCTCCCACAATGGAGTGGCATGTAGTACTCATAGAATATAGATACTTAGCAAATACTGCCGATTTTAACCCAAGTGAGGAAGAGAAATCTCTTCTGTAACTAACAGGAAATTAGAAGGTTTCCACTGACCTGAAATCAAATCATTCAGTCCAAATAGAAATCTTCCACATGTCTTAGAAACCTGGGGAAATGGGCTTATTATTTATAAATTTGAAGTAATTCACAAATGCATAGTAAATTTCGGCTTATAATTAAACAATCATAAGATAGTTTCTTCACCAATATATTTGTTCACTCTTTAACATTTGTACTTGACCTCCCTACCTCTTACAGCAAATTTATATAATAAGTTTAAATAATTTATTTTTAAAATTAAATAATAAATAGCAGAAAAATTCTTTGAAGGATTTACCTGTACTCATGTACTCAGTGTCTAATTCCTCTCCTCCAATCATTTGTCAAGTTAGTTGGAGGAACGGGGCTGCCTTTTCATCAAGTTCCTGACAACATTCAGGTCTATGAAAGGGAAGGGGTGTGTAGGGGGATGAGAAGCTGGTGTGGGGAAGGCAGCAGGATGTAAATATTTATGAGCCTGGGTACACTTGGAAAACAGTCTCATGCATGACCTTACAGCCAACACTCTTATGGGGAGCACTTATGACACTCATCAGTGTCTCATTTATGACAGTACAACTGAGGAATACCAGTACGTTCCACTTTTTCATCAAACTCTTTCCATCAAACTGTTAAACTGAAGGTATGTTCAAACTTTTCATCAAACTGCAGAAGAAAAACCATATGTATGGAGAAATAAGTGACTAAATTCAACTAAAGTAAGTACAATGAAGATATAGACAATACCATCTATTAATGTATTCTGTCCATAGCACCTAGTATAAAAACATGTATTAGGTGATCAGTGCATATTGATTGGGTCATGAACATAAAATTCATTATTTCCATTCAGAAATTGGAAAACATTCTCCATAAATGCGGATGAACAGTAGAAAGTCATCCAACATGATCCCATTCATGCATCTCTCATGCATATGCATCCTCACTAAACTCTTTCTGCTGTCATTGCTAACCTGGGACCCCCACTCCCACCCCACCTTCTCCAAGCCAGACGCACCTGCTACCCTGGGCACTCACTGCTGCTGCCATGTCTTGCTGTGTAATGCCATTGTCAACCTCCCTGCCTGGTGTGCGTGCCATTCTCCTTCACCGGAGGAAGGAATGTTTAATTATTTTTAATCAGTGGACATGGCATCTTGCTAGACAGCGACACTTGGGGGATCCAACACCATCTGCCTTCCACCAGGCGCCAGCTGCTCTGGTAGATGTCGGTAGAACACCTTAGGACACAGCCTTCCGCTGCCAGGCGCCTACGAGCGGCTGCCACTCGGCACCATCTCCAACATGAGCTGCCACTTGGTCTCATTCCCTGTCATGGTTTGCCTCTCACCCCTGCACTCTTTCAGGCAGGTTCTCCACAGCCCCAGCTCCCAGAACATTTCCCAAACAACCCAGGAGCCTGCCAGTAATCATAGGGTGTCCAAACATAAATGTTACCCTAACCCAAATGGCTACGGATCTTTCCATCACCATTAGTCAACCTAATGGATCTGCTGACTTCAGTCCCACAGAGAACGGCCACTGACTTCGCAGCAGGCAGACCCATGGAGAGCAAGGGTCAGCCAGCTACTGAGCATTTAAAACAGTGGGGAAGGAGAAGGGGAGGGAAATGCCTCTCAGATAAATCACCGGAGCTGTCTGGGGTGAGCAGTGCCCCTGGTAAGTGAGCTCCTGCAAGTTCCTGTCACAGATCTGTCCCTTCCACCTCCTACCCTTAAGGCAGTTCCTGCAGCTCTCACAGCTGTGCCCACGCTTTCACTCCTCAAAGAATGTTTCATTGGCTTCAATTGCTTTAGCGGCTCAGCGCGGCCCCTGTCGGGAGCACTTGTCACCTCCTTCCCAAGCAGCCCGCTTGACACCCAACCTAATTCCTACTTGGTGAACGAAGCCCCCAAGGTTCCTTTCACCCCCACCCCTGCCCCCCATTTTGTGAAGAGCCAAATTAAGCAGCTCCAATCTCAGCTTTATTTTCATGCAAAGTGAAAGAGCTCAGCCACCCGGCACTGGCTGAAGGGTAGATAAAAGCCCCAGCTGTGCCTGCTCTGGGAGTCACTTTCACCTTCAGCAGGAAAGCAAACTGTTTTTGTGCCTGAGGGAAATTATGGAGCCTCACACTTTCATCCAGAGATGGACAAAGGGGAGGTCAGGTGCTGCCTCTGCCAGAAATGGGGACGTGTGAAATGTGATTAACCCAAGAAGAAGCCAGACAGAACCCGGCTGGGGCCTCTCCTGTCCCTGTGTGTTTCCCAGTGTCAGAAGCAGGCAGAAGAGTAAACAAAAGCATTAAATAAATATTTTTCTGTTTAACCCATGCGTTAATACAGATTTTTACAACCTTGACAGCACTGACTGAATCAATAGTTGCAAGTATTAGCCTGAATAATGAAGGAAGTAGTGTACATCTGTTGAATTCTCTGCATTTGTGAAAAGAAGGGGAGTTGGGGGGTGAGGAGGGGAAGAGATTCCAGAATGAGCGTGTAATCACATTGTACCCTGGCCTGTCCGCAGCACAGCTAAGCCTATCGGGCCCATCAGATGAACTCGCTAATGCTATTTCTCAGGCTAAATACAAACCACTGGTGCCTGTAGAATTAAGCTCATCAATAGCTAAGCTCTCCTGCATTTACAGGAAGACACAAATAAAATTCCTACTGATACGCCCATCAGAGTGGGAAGTTATCTGTCTCTTTCTAACAGACTTTCTGTAAGAGCCCTGTGTGGTAAATGAAGCCACCAGTACATTTGTCTCTTTGTCAAAATAAATAATGCCAATTTCATTTTTGAACAGTGTGCTTGGGCTATATTCATTATTGTGTTAGGGTTTTGTTTCCACCAAAACAGCCCTCCCCAGCCCTGCTGCTTGGACAACTTGTCTCTGATTAGGGATGTGTGCTGAAAACGGAAACTGTTTGAAATTAACTAGAGATGTATTAAATAATCACAAAAGAAATTCCAGTAAAAAATAGAGTCAGTTATCAAAAGATTAACACTGTTCTTTGTTCCTTTTTTTTTTTTTTTTTTTTTTTAGACAGGGAGGGGAAGCAATTTTCAAGACAGACACCGATGCTTTAAAAGGATTTTTCAGAGGTGAATTATTTAATCCTTTGTGACTAAGGAAATCTTTGTGTGCACTACAGAGAATGGGAGCAAAGCAGGAAAAAATGTACAATATTGAAAAGTGAAAATACAATATTTGGCACACTGCAAACATATAAGTTAGAAGGCCTGTCAGGTGTTTGATACCTGCATCAAATCTTGATTACTCTCCTATAGGAAGAAGAGGCAGATATTTTCTCGAATATTCCTAAAGAATTAACATAATCAGCTATTGAGTGCCACTGCAGCTACTTCACAAAAATGTAGTTAAGGCGGCACTTATCTGTCAGTGGGAAACTCAGCTCTGAGAGAAGCCACTTCATATATTAAGGCTTTAAATGGTTTTTTTTAGGGCACTCTTCACTAAGCAAGAGCTGCTCTGGAAGTTGAGAGGGGTGTAGCATCCACAGGGCTATTCAGCTCAGTGGAGCCAGGCATAGGAGAATCTCCCTGTGCCTGCACAGGGCTACTAGAGAAGGCTGAGAAGCAGTTCACCTCCCAGGAAGTTCCCATCTGATTCTGTGGAGGGAGGGACTGGTTGAAAGGCACAGAACCCAGATTTCCAGAAAAGCTAGCTCAAAATAGGATTACCTTAGTTAAAGGAGGGCTGTGAATTGCTAATACCCTTTAAAACCTAGATGTACCCATGTCTCTGGGGAAACTTCTCCTGATGAGGTAAGCCAAATTGTTCCTGATCAATATTTTCTTTTTCTGGATGACTTAACTCCAGCCACGGAGATTTTAAGGGGCCTTTGTACCAGCCAGAGCTCTCTGAAGCAGGTGAATCAATTGGGTTGCTTTAGCAGAGAAGGCTGAAAGGGCTAGTCCCTACAAGAAGGTCAAGTTAGTCTCTCAGGTGGGCTGATGGGCCGCAATGGGGCAGAGACAGGAAAATCAGAGGACTTGGGCTGAGCCAGGTAGGTTTGGAGTGGAGAGAAGCATGTCCTTAGGAACAGAGATTTGTACTTGAACTAGCTTTAAAAGTTTGACTACTTTCCTTCTACTCATTTTATGAGCAATATATATTCTGAGTGATCATCATACATATTCTGTAATTTTTCACTTAGAAAAATAGCTTTTGCATTTCATACAGCTTCTAATTCCAAAATTAGTTCAACATCTAGCAGTGAATGTAGAAATATTCACTCCTTTTGGAGACATACTTAGGGCTGGTATTGATTTATGCTGTACCATGAATTTAGTCTTATGGGATAATCACCTTGTCAAGGCTATATTTATTGTTGTGGCTATTAAATCACATTAATTCCTTGGCGATTACATGAGATAAAGCATCCACAAACTGCAGCAGTGACAGAATTCAGTTTTTCTCCCTAAATAAACTCAATACAAAGATAGCCAAGTCCTAGTTTTTCAATGGCATTCCAACTTTTTTTTTTTTTTTTTTTCTTTGCATATCTTACAAGCATTAGAGTTGCAGCTTGTGCTTTGCCATAGATTTGAACTCTGGTGGAAAAGCCCCTTGAGGGAGAAGAAGAATCATGGAGACAAGTGCTAATGGCAACACCACACAGAAGCAAATTGCCTATCAAATAGGACAACTTAGTGTCACAGAAACATTTGCAGGGGAGAAAAAAGGAGGAAGCAGAAATGATTCAGTACTGGCTGCCCTTGATTAGGTTGCTTTCAGTAAATTTGTATGGAAATGTAAATTCTCTCTAGTACATGAGGAGTTTATAATAACATTGTCTAGACCTAACTTTTCTTAAAACTCCCATGGTGGTGAGAAAATTAGGGTCGTGCAGTGAAGGAGTTTCTTACATTGGAATATGCATGGATAAGATTCTTTTGAAAATGGGCATGATGAAGCCCATGCCAGATTCACCCTGGATACAAAAGCTGATGTCAATGTTTGGTGGACTCAACGTGGGCTAGCCAGTGCCCCTGCAGACCCTCCAGAATTTGATGCCTCCCCTGAGGGGCAAGTCCTTCCTTGTTTCTACTCATAATCCAGCCTTATCATACTTAGAAACATACCTAAGAATACTGGCATTTGACAAAAACACAACTAGGTGGAAGTTGCCGACTCTGGGATCTTTTGAAAAGATTCTGCTTGTTTCATATTTTTAATAAAGGGTCAGATAGGACTTCATCCAAACTTGTTCACCTTTTCTTCCTTGCATTTGATTCTGGTTATTAATTTGGGGCAGATTTTTTAGCTTGATTGAAGCCGATGTCTGTGACCAAAAGTCTTGCTTGTATGCCTCTTATGTACTTCATTTTTATGAATCCCAAATACCTTTTATCTACAACCCATACCTTAGAAGGAGTCCCCAGGCCAATGAGGAAAGAGAGAATAATGAGGAACAGGAACTGTGCACAGAGCTTGCTCTGGGCTCTGTTATTGGTTCATTTTGGACCAGTGAACTGGATCACACTTAACGATGCAGTAAGTTTGGACTCCAGTAGAAATGATAATAAGTGAGTTTTAAAATGTAGATGCCTCCACCGTAAGAACAGATTAAAACAGTCCCAGAAATTGAAAAAAAAAAACCTCATTGGCCCATCATGGGTTTTGTAAGAAAATGAATAGCTGGTACCTCATGCAGCCAGTTCCTATTTAATTGGTTTCTGTTTTTGTATTTCTTTACTTTTCTTTACATCTCTTTTCTTTTAAAAAGAAGCATGGAACACCTGAACTGTGGGATATGTGCTTTCGTTCTGCCTTCTGATATATCCAGCGAAGAGGCAGAACCAGCCTTGAAGAGCTCTGCGTCTCCCTGAATGCACCTATCTTGATAGTAAACTGCTTTTCCTTCAGCACCACCCAACATACCCATTCCCACCTCCCCTTTAATCTGCTTTGCCCAGACATTTCCTCCAGGTTACCTTTCCACTTCCAGCTATCACTCCTTCAGGCTTTCAATACACACTTTTACAGTTGTCCTAACTCCAGGGACTTTTCTTCCCTCTTTAATTTTACAATAGATGTGTTACTGAGCTGTCTATCTGAATAGAAAAACCCTAAAACAGATTTCCCCACCAGCATGCTTCACAGAGTGGATGTAGCATTATTCTCACCTACATAATCATATTAGGAAACAGATTAAAATAAATTTCCCCACATGTTGTACTTGGGCCTGGTCTGCTCCAAAACCCCTTCTAAATTATTGACTTTAGAGAAGGTAGAAGATGTTTGTTCATTTCTCTGTCTTCCCTGCCTGCTCATTCTCCCCTCTCTTTAAAACCTGACCCTCTCATTTTCCCCTAACCTCTCTCTTTCCTGGTCTCTTGGGGGTGATATGGTCCTTCCCCTACTTAATAATCTTTTCCCCCTGTGGCCAAAAGCAGATCGTAATGCACTGCTCTGGCAAACTGTATCTCTTAATCTTTCTCTCACCTAGTTTTACATTTTCTCTTGGTACTCAAGTTTTCCAGGAATTCCATGAAACTTTCATTCAAGCTGTTCAAGTGTATATTCCTCCAGTCTGCCAAAAGGCCCTCTCTAGGTGGGTTTTCCCCAAGTCCCCAAGTACTTTTGCTAATGAAGCTGCTGAACGAGAGCTAATTTATCACTCTGTTATCACTATATTAGGGCATAAGAGAGCCATACCTGGAATGAATTATGGATCCATCCAGTGTCCCATGCATCCTGTACATCAAGGTAAGCAAATGCTGCATTGTGTTAACTGTCAGCCTCTGAAACAGCTGACATTTGTTATTTTAATTAATAGTTTACTTTGCTGAAATAAGCTTCTGTGAGAAGCTATGACTTTTCATTAAATCTTCACTGCAGCATTGTTTTCCCCACATTGGGAGACAAAAGCTAATTTTCAAAACTGCTTTATCCTGCAAGGTCGCAGTCAACAGCTTGTGTGCACATGTCAGGGAAACATCTGCTTCTGTGCCACAGATATAAGTAAAATTTGCTTTATTTTGAAATTTAAATTTACCTTTACTTGGAGAAAAATGATGAGTCAGTCATTAAAGAGCTATTAAGTGATGTTGATTAGGAAAGACTTTTTAACCAGTCATTTTGTCTCACAACCTCAGCATTCTGCTTAGACATCACAGGGAACTGTGCTCACTGGCACATCTGGATCTGGACCAACTTGTCTTTTCATTAATGCAAATCATTATTATGTAATTACTCGGCCTGCAATGTAGAGATCATTGATTTCTTTTGCCCAGTAGCAGTATTTTTAAGTCACTGATGACAAAGGGAACTTTCAGGACAATCCAAACTATACAAATTAGCTCCAGTTCAAGAAAGGCAAACTTACTTAAAAGGTTCCAACACTAAATTTAGTCCTAAGATTTTCTCTTTGCTTGGAATAAATTAACCAAGGAAAGTTGATTCCTTCATGTTGCTTTAATTACTTTCGGTAATGTATTTTACTCATCAAATTTCTAAGACAATAACACTTTATCGTTCTTTCCCCAAATGGACTTGTGTTTTGTCCCTACCATGGTCCCATATCATGTCCCAATCCTCCGGGGAGTCAGTCACTTTCCTGAGAATGCCATTAACTCCTTTGGAGAGAGATACCCTAAAATAAGCAGGCTCATAGTCTTTTGACATTTTAGGGTCTTGTTTCTCTGAGCCCAGAGATGTCCTCAAACACTGCCTTTCAGAAAAGCAGATTGCTATCTGGATGATGACATCCCTATCTGTAGCAGCCCTGTGTCTATTAGTTTCTTACATTTTGTGATAGATTTTACGATTGACCCCGATTCTTTATCCCTCCCAGCATCTACAGCCTTACCTTAGCCTCATTGTGGGAAGAGCACTTCTCCATTTCCAACTTTGGGCTCAGTAATAGGATTTGTTTTGACAAATGACATATAGGTAAAAGTGGCAATGAGCCAGTTCCAAGCTAAGCCTCTAAATATTCTGCTGTTTCTGATTTCCCCTTTGCATGTCTACCATGACCATGAGAAATTCATGCCTAGCCAGCCCATGGATGCAAGAAGGGTGAGAGAGATTGGAGAAGAGCTATTCCAGCTGAGCTCTGCCTAAATCAGCAGAACTCCAGCCAAAACATGGTGATATAAGCTATAAAAATTGATTGTTGTTTTATGCCAATATGAGCTATAGAAATTGTTCTTTTATGCCACTGAGTTTTGGGGTGGTTTGTTAGGCAGCAATTGCTGACTGTTACATATGTGTTATTTTTATTATAGCTCTATCGAAGTACAATAAACTGTGCATATTTAAAGTATACAGTTAAGTTTTGACACAGCAAAACACTCATGAAATCATCCCTGCAATCAAGATACTGAACATACCCATCACTACCAGGCACTTCTTCCTAACCTTCTCTAATCGCCTGCTTCTGCCTTTCTTTCCTTTCCTGGCTGCCCTCCACTCCCAGACAATGTACTCTTTAGGATGTATTTTGCATTTCTTTATTTGTTTTCAGCCCACGTCTAGCAGTTTTCATGTGGACTATTCTCTACCATCCTGAGTTCACATGTAAGTACTGCGTTAGTAGGTACTACCTTGAAAGACCATGGGTCCCATTGTGCAGGAAATTATTGGTAGGAAGAAAAATAGGTAACCCAAGAGCATAGATTTTGGAATGACACAAGCCTATTTTGGATTCTAGCTCTGATATTTAATTGTTCTGTGACTTTGAGCAAACAGGTTTGAGCCCCAGTTTGCTCAAATTTTGAAAAGGGTGAGAAATATTCCTATCCTCATGGGTTATTCTGAGGGTTAAATGAGATAATGTATGAAAAGTGCTTAGCATAGTAACTGGTACATAGCATAATCTCAACAAACAGTAGCTGCTATTATTAGCTTTATCTCATCAGAATAGCTGTCACTTAATGTACACAGCAGAGAAAAAAGAAGCAACCTGACTGTGCCTGGCACATAGTAGTCACTCAGTAAACACTGAAATGAATTTTTTCAACATTTATTTCTTTGGCTGCAATGGGACATTCATTTGTAAAATGAGAGGTTCATTATATTAAGCCAAAGTTGGCTCTGTTTTTAAAATAAGCTTATTCTACACTTTTATGCCTAATATTGTCTACAACCCCCAGACCATCTGTGAGGAGTGCATATAGAAGTAGTAGCAATTGCCTTGGGAAAAGGGGTCTCCTGTACCAGACTGACACCTGTTGTCTGTTCTCCACGGGATTCTAAAGTTTAGGGTCACTCAGAGATTTTCTCAGGATCTCAGCTTTTCTTCACTCTTCTTCCAGTTTCACCTTCTTTGCAAAGAGTAATACTACTACTACTACTAATAATAATAGAGAAATAAAGGGTCACACTTGTGCTTTATATAGGGCCTGCCTAATGAAGCAGGAAACAATTGAACAAGCACAGATTTGGTTCCATATATCCCCCTTCTTCTCTGTCTTTCTGCCACAGTGAATCCCCAGGGACTCTGCGGTCTTCTTCCAGGTGGCCTCCCCCTAACTCCCATGGAAGTCATCTCTAATACCCAACATCCCACATCTGGCCTGGGCCCTCTGGGAGACTGCTGCTGTCACCTGTGGAGTCTGCTGTGTGGCTCAGATCCTGACACCTTGCTTTGATAGCTCATTTTTCTGACTATGACCCTCAGGACTCCTCCTAAGCAATTATCCTCTGGCTCCACCAGCCACAGTTAGGGGGCGGATGCTCTCACTTCCACGTGGCATCTCAGACCCAGGCCCTGAGAGGGAGCCAGGCCTCTCTCAGGCAAAAGGTTGGGATAGAAACAATGACTGCCCTCAACAGTCATGCATGACTCACTACTGCCCAGATACACACGGACCCCACTTGGGGGTCTGGAAGGCTGCTGTGCCACCTCACCACAGAGGCAGGGTTCCACCAAGGGTCTTCCTTCCATTGTTAGCCCCTTCCTTGGCCAGTTACTAAGTCACAGATCCCACCTTTCTATAACTCTGCTTTTGTGACACTGGGGACTGAGACTCTAAAAACTACATTTCTCACTTGTCAGCTGATACCCTGCAAGCTTCCATCAATGGGAATTTTTAGAGGGATAGTGTTTGAGGCTGACTTGTGTCCCCTCAATATTCATATGTTGAAGCACTAATGCCCAGTACCTTAGATTGTGACTCTACTTGGAGATAGGGCCTTTAAAGAGGTGACTAAGTTAAAATGAGGCCATTAGGCTGGGCCCTAATCCAATCTGCCTGGCATCCTTGTAAGAAGAGGAAATCTGGACACACAGAGGAACAGCAGGGGCACACTTCTGCCCATGGAGGGAGGACACTGTGAGGACACTTTGAGGAGGCATCTATCTATCTATAAGCCACGGCCAGAGGCCTCAGGAGACAGTAAACCTGCCCACACCTTGATCTTAGACTTCCAGCCTCCAGAACTGTGGGAAATAAATGTCTGTGCTGGAAGCCCCCCAGTCTGTGATTACTTTTTGTTGCTGTTGTGATGGCAGCTGGAGCAGACTGACACAGAGACTGGCAGACAGAAGCAGAAGAGACTCACTCTCTCCAAGGCACTTGCTCTTCCTGTAAGCAGCACCCCGCACCCAACAGCAGCAGGTGTTCAGGTTCCAGCTCTCCCACCGGCACTCCCAAGACCAGTCTCACCCTGTCCCTCTGAGGGAGAGGCACCCTGTCCTCCCGGGCTGAATCCCCACAGACCCCCCTTCTAAGCTTCCAGTCCAATTTCCTCTTTGTCCTCCCAGCCCCGGGGATGGAAGCCTTTTCCTGCAGTTGTTATCTATTTGCTTTTACCATCCTTCCACACTCCCAGACTTCTCCCTCCTGAACTCACCACCCCTGCTGACCCTCAACCCCTTGTTCCTGGTGTTTGCTTAACCAGCACTGGTTTGACAACACCATCAAAAGTTAGAGTTGCTGAAACAAGAGCCCTGAATGGGGAAGATGTTTGCTATGAGCAGGGTGATACTAGTTTTCTATTGCTGTGGTAACAAATACCACACACTTAGTGGTTTAAAACAATACAGATTTATCATCTTACCATTCTGTAGGACGGAAATCTGACACAGGTCTCTGGACTAAAATCAAGGTATCGGCAGGGCTGCACTCCCTTCTGGAGGCTCTAGGAGGGGAATTTTATTTCCTTGCCTTTTCCAGCTTCTAGGGGCTGCTCCCTTCCTCCATCTTGGAATCTCTCTCTCTCTCAGGGAGGTTATATGCAGCCTGAAAAGGTTCTCTGTAAGGATTTGTGTGATTTGATTGGGCCCACCTATATAATCCAGAATAATCTCACCTCAGATCCTCAACCTTAAGGTTATTTGCAAATCTCTTTGCCATGTAAGGTAATCTATTCACAGGTTCCTAGGACTAGGGTGTGCACGCCTTTGCAGGGCATTGTTCTGTCTACCTAGGTCTTTCTAGATTCCACCCAATCTTCCTCCTTTCTTACTTGACATAACTCCCCACCTCTAACCACAAGTGAGTGTTTTTGCTCAAACTCTCAGAAGCCTGTTTACATGCCCTTGACCTTGATGGGGCAATGGAAACAGAATCCCTGAGATCTGGTGCCTGGTTGTGAAATTATCTTTGTGGTGACTTTATGCCAGTTCATGTACCTCTCTTGAGGCTCAATTTTCTTAACTATAATATGGAAAAGTTGATACTAAAAACACAACCTAGTGCTAAAGTAATAGGACTGCAGGAAAACGGTATGACAGACACTCTAATTATCCTAAGGGAGGAGAGTTAGGGAGCAAGGTAGGCTGGCTGATTACTGGGGCACTGGCGAGGATGTATGGATGTCAGCAATGTATTCACCCCTCTCACCCAAGACGCAGACCAAGGGCTTTCTGTTCAAGTTTCTTCCCATCCTGTTCTGACTGGCCTCTGAGTAGAGTAGAAACATCACTCACACTGTTCCTGCAGTGTGGGTACAAGGCCCCTTTTCCTGCAGGGTTGTGTGCAGTTTCCAATGGCTATAGAAAAACTTCTAGGACAGAAGTCCTCTTCTTGGGGCTTACGAGTTACATTGAAGACCAACATCAGAGACCATATTTGCAAGGGAAGGACTCAAAGAAAAGGAGATAGAGTGGAGTAGGGGAGAATTAGCTAGTTAGCCAAATTTTCTCCAAATGTTTATTATTATTATTTTGGTGGAAAAACAATGAGAACATAACTAACTGTATGTGGTTCAAAACTAAATACCACTTTTTTCTTTACTTAGAGACCTGGTGGTTTCTTTGGGCATTTTGAAGAACTGTTTAGCCATGAAATTTGATGAGGCAATTCAAAAGAATGTCAGTGTCACTCCACGTCGTTGGCATACCCGGTTGGAGACTGGGCCTTGCAGCCCTCACAGCTGCTCATGCCCACTGGAAGGCACCTTGGCAGAAAGTTCTTTGCAGTTTATGTTCCTGTAACCTGAATCTAGAAAGACCTAGGTAGACAGAACAATGCCCTGCAAAGGTGTGCACGCCCTAATCCTAGGAACCTGTGAATAGGTTACCTTACATGGCAAAGGGATTTGCAAATAACCTTAAGGTTGAGGATCTGAGGTGAGATTATTCTGGATTATATAGGTGGGCCCAATCAAATCACACAAACCCTTACAGAGAACCTTTTCAGGCTGCATATAACCTCCCTGAGAGAGAGAGAGATTCCAAGATGGAGGAAGGGAGCAGCCTCTAGGAGCTGGAAAAGGCAAGGAAATAAAATGAATGTGTATGGATGTGGAGTCAGTAAGTACTGGAAGAAAAAGAAAAACATGTTTTTCTCCCTGATCTATGATAGGTTTTGCACATATTTTCTATTTTTTAGGAATTTGTATTTTTTAGTGTCAGGCTTCATTTCAGAAGGCATTGGGGTTTGCTCTGTGATTATTTATTTGTGTGGAAGAGGGAAGTTATTGGTTTTTCCTCATTTATATGTAGGGCCCCTTACAGGGAAATATTTTTAGAAACATTTTTATTTCTATTCATATTTTTTCCAGTTGTGGTGTGTTTGCTTGCTTTTGGGGTCGACTGCCTATATCCCTTTTCTGTGCAAAGTTAGAAAACAAATGTTTAAACAATAGAAGACGTCATGGTACCTATGCATTTGTAGGCGTCATTGTGTTTATAGGTATCATCTAGTTAATAATGCAGGTGTTCTGAGCCTCTTTCTGAGATGGTGTGGCTTTCATGGGTGGTGAGGCTGAACAGTAATGCAGAGAGGCCCAGCAGTCCTTTCTGTACTCTTCTACCCATATGCATTCATGGATGAACTGTACTGTTGACAGATCTGATTTTTTTCCTGCCACTGTCAGCTCTATTATCCTGCCTCAGGCTTGAACCTGCAGCAGCTGAATCTTGTATTTGCTCTGCCTGAGGCCTTAACCTGCTGCTCTTCCCTTCATCCTTTATTTGTTCTTTCCTTGTGCCACCTGTTTGTCTCATCTGGCACTATAAGAAGGCATTCCCTCCATCTCCTTATTCCACCCCTAGTGGTTAAGAAAAAAAAAAATCCCATGAGGCTTTCTTTCACCTTTTGTGTGCTGGAATCTGCCCCAGCAGCTATCAAGATGAGTTTTCTTCAGACATGTGAATTGCAAAACTGATTTCCATTTGTTCTAAGCAAACAGACCTCACTACCAAGTGTCAGAAAGGCACACAGATACTCTGTGCACACTTAAAAGCAACATTAACAAACAAGAATGGTAATGGGTCCAACATCAGTGACACCAAAAGCCAAAGACCCTAGTAAAATCTTTTTTTAAGTACAGACTCAAAGCAGAGCTCTTATTGAGACCAAAAAATACTATCCTGACACTTTCTAAGAGTACAGCTCCCCACATCTCTCATTCTAGAAGTGTATTAGTCAGTTTTCACACTGCTATAAAGAAATACCCAAGATTGGGTGATTTATAAAGGAAAGAGGTTTAATTGACTCACAGTTTCGCATGGCTGGGGAGGCCTCAGGAAACTTACAATCATAGCAGAAGGTGAAGGGAAAGCAAGGACCTTCTTCACATGGTGGCAGCAGAGAGACAGTGTGTGAGACTGCAAGAAAAATCACTATTTATAAAACCATCAGAGGTTGTGAGAATTCACTCCCTATCACGAGAACAACATAGGGGAAACTGCTCTCATAGTTTAATCACTTCCCACTAGGTCCCTCCCTCACCACCTGGGGATTACAATTGAAGGTGAGATTTGAGTGGGGACACAAAGCCTAACCATACAAGAAGTGCATTGTGTAATCTGGTAACCACTGGCCACATGAGGCTATGAAGCACTTGAAATGTGGCCAGTCTAAGTTGAAATGTGATGCAATTGTAAAAAACACACCAGATTTTGAAAACTTAGTATGGAAACAGATGAATGTGAAAAATTTCATTGATAATTTTTTCACATTGATGACATGTGAGATGAAAATATTCTGGATATATTGGGTTAAGTAGAATATGTTATTTAAAATTAATTGGGCATGTCTCTTTTTACTTCTCCTTTTACTTCTTTTCCATACAACTAGTAATAGAAAATTTAAAATTACATAGCTTATATTTCTATATTTCTATTGGACACTGCTGTCCTAGAACTTGATTAAAGAATGATGCTTGGGATTTCTGTTTTTCCAGCCCTCTGGAATGGAATTCTGAAAGACTAAAATTGACAGATATATTACTATTCTTTAGGTTCTTTTCAAAATATTTGACATGACATTAGGTCACCAGAAGGAGAGTTTTGTACAATTTAGACACATATTATTTTAAATGGATTTGGTTAACATCTTTTAAAAAGCCTGCCTTCCATTTTATGTACTGGGTTTTTTTCTTAATAAAGCCTGGTTTCTTTTATTTATATACTGCCTTTTCATCCAACAAACTCAATCTCTTTTGAGATTAGCTCAACCTTTATGAGGTGCTCCCAGTTTGTACAAGGATTTATAAAATAATATGACTCCTACCCTCAAGAAGAATATACTTCTAATGAACAAAAATGGGCAGTCAAACTTCCTCTGGTTATGGAATCTTAATAGACCAAGTTGTAAATTGAAAAGAAGAAAGGGTTGTGATACAGGTTACATTTTCATCATGTTTTGTATATTTTTTAGAGTAATTTTTGCAATACAGTTTAACCAAAAGGAACAGTACGACTTCACTGCTGAGGATGAAACCCTGTTGTTGGTATAAATCACAGATTTGTGAGGCCCCAAAAGTTATTTTTTAGGGTTTGAAAAATACTAATAGTGGACATTTATATAGCACAGTATCTAACATAGTTAGATATTGCTAACTGCTTTGCATTTGAGAACTTGCATAATACCCAAGAATCCTAGGAGACAGAAACAATATTTATACTCATTTTACAGAAGGGCAAATTGAGCTATACAGTAGTTGAATAAATTGTCCAAGGTCATCCAGCCAATCAGCAGAGGGACAAATAATCAATACAAGCATTCTGACTGCAAGACTGCACTTTGAATCTCCCCACCGCACTATTTCATTGCCATAATATAGATGATTCATGATGACAACTCATCCTGGTTTTGTCTGCTAAATTTTGAAGGCCCCCTGAAATTTGAAGGACAATCTCATTTTCACCTTTATTTTTTCTCACCATATAGTTTACCAGAAATGAATACATGACAAAATGATTCACTTTGGTTTCACCCTGTTTTCCTTTGCCTCAGCACTGTTACTAAAATAACTAAAACAGAAGAGACAAGTGGTATGAGAAGATGTAGCCTAGATAACCAATACAGTATCGAGAAGTCTCTGTACTTTCTTTCTTTGCAGCTCTGAACACAAGCCAAATCTTACCCTTGTTCATGGATTTGTATAGAAAATCCATTTGCATACCAGAAGAGAGAATGGGGCTTTTAATGATCTTAATGGAAACTAGAAATATATTGCTTTCCTGATAACTTGTCATTTTGCATGTTCATCTTCCTGGCACCAGAATACAAGCATGTAAACCTATGAACTGCTGCCTATCATTAGAGAAACTGATGTGACATTCCCAGCTTTTGCAGCCTGTTCCTATACCCGATTTTTGTGCTGCTACATGCTGGTTTGATTTTACATTTTTCTCCTGGATTTAAGTTCTTAAAAGCTAATTTCCAATGTCAGCCCATAATAATTCATACAACGCTCAACACAAAAGCACATTATTTAGAAATTACACTTCCCAGTTGATCCAGGGATTCTTTCCAAACAAGCCTCTGAGCTACCTTGCAAAATCTTTAGCAATATTCTTGGAACCTTCTGACATTATTTTTAATTAAGGTTTACATGTTAATATTGAACAATAAAATGAAGATGGCATAATAACACAGAAAAATTAGAACCAAAGTAATTAGCAGCAATGATACTTGTTCATTGAATTGTATCATTGCACATATGTGTCCTTGCCAATTTATAATTTTTTTAAGTTATTAATTATAACTTCTGAAGCAGTATATTTAAAATACCTCAGGAACAATCTCCTAAACATCCCTAGATTTAATGAAAAGCTAGTGATTATTGCCTTCAATAACAGCAGAGATGCCTCCCAACCTTAGAGAAATCAGCTGATCTCTAATTTCTCTTGTCAGTGGACAAGCAACTATTGTTTCTCACATTTTTCCTGAAGTTCATTACCAATAATATAACTTTGCTTTGTTTACATATTCCTTACAACTCAGGTGGAAATTTTTTCTTGTCTCTAGTTTGCTTTTTTCTTGAAGAAGAAAACAATATGAATATCTTTTATGATTGAAATTGATTAGGACAAAACCTAACAGATATATTAAAAATAGAAAAGTTATTTATTTAATAAAAATGTGCTAGCAAGTGGGGGGAAAAACCCAAGGTGTGTGACAGAAATAAAAATTACTTTACACATGTCCTTCAAAAAAAGTTTAATACATAGTCAGGTCACATTACTGCACATCAAATTCTCTAGGTCTCTGGCTGCCAGTAGCAATTATCTGTAAAAGAACATGTTTTCCCCAGTGACTCGCTATCGGGAATTTTTGAGTATACCTAAGCATAGCCTTGAGCAAAACTCCTATGGGGCATATTTGGAATACAGGATTTCATTTGGATGCAATATCAAGGTTTCAGTGCAATATGTCTATCTATATATTTTTACATCTGTTTTAACATATTGATGTGTTTATCTGTTAGCTTTAATTACATGATATAAGTATATATAAATGTAAATAGTACTCTTGAGCTTCCACTCAAGTTTTGTTATGAGGTATACAAATATATTTCCCTAGATGCCTGGATGATTTTATATTATAATGATGTTTCCTGAATTTTCATGATTACTTTGCTAAAAAGGTGTTGAATATTTGCAGATTGCTGAGGCACTAGGTCTCATTCTATTTGACCAGGTCATATTTCATTAGTTTCCAATGACCAGTGGGGTCCCAACTAGTAAAATATTTTGTGTCCATCCCAACCTCAGACTGGTTAATCATGAGGTCACCTTTTAAAGGCAATTCAAGCATAAGCCCAAATTTTTCAAACATTTTTGTGCCTTTTTGAAGAGAAACCAAGAATGGGAAGAATAAATGTTTTCAATTGATGACCATTAAAGATTCCTAAAGTAAGTTCAAATACTCAAAGGTTAAACTGTATATGTCTGTCCTAGGAATTTCAGGCATTGAGTATGCTATGGTTTGGATCAGGATGCCCCAACAGTGATATGGTAGTTCCCCAAAATTTGAGGCCCCAAAAGATATTTTTCAGAATTTGAAAAATACTAATAGTGAACATTTATATAACCCTCATTATATGCTAGATATTACTAAATATTACAGTGTTTCCCTAATATACAGAAATCAAATGTTGGAGGGCCTACTGGGTTAGGATTTAGAAAGAAGCAAAAAGATGACATTGGCTCTGACAATAGGCAGGCAAATAAAAAGAAAGAAAGGCTTTATTTAAAAATTAAATTCAATAATCAGCTCACCTCTTTGCAAGCTTTTGAATAGTACATAGCAAGCCCTTCTTTACATTTGAGGAATGGAGCTAGCCAAAATGGAAGAATTCACTTTTGTGTCCATTTTCATAAAGAGAATGCATGTCCCTTCCCTTTGAGTCCCCACCAGCTCACTGGATGTGGCTTAAAGCAACCATAATCCTACCAGAGCAGTGATAAATATGTTGTCAGGTTAGCGAAGCACTTGCTTTATAAATGAACCACTGATGAGTCCCTAACTTTGGCTAGTGTGCTCAGGGTGAACAGGCAAGGTGGCAGGCAAGGTGAACAATGTTGCTCTAATATTTGAGGTTGGGCCACATACGCACCCAATTTAGTTGATGGGAGATTTTTAAAGGATCTGATTTATCCATTCTTCAACATGGGACCTACCTGAGGGGTTCAGGTGATTCCTTCTCTAAGAAAACAGTTTAGAAGGTGAGTTTCCTGCAAGTCTGCATTAGTTGGGGAAATCTGGAGAACATCAGTTTTTACCCTAATACATTAGGTTTAATGTTTGCAAGGGCCATGTAAACCATTTGGGATTTTTATAGAGCCATATGCACTTTTATTACTGCAAAGGACAACAGTGTTACAGTCATGATAAATAAAATTATTTGCAGGCCTTTGCAGCTTGGGCAATCCAGTGATACTGCATTTTAACTTCTGTGACTACAAAATGTAAATGAAGTTGAAACGGCAGAAATTTTCATCTTTTCTACTTGTAGTAATTCTCACAGAATCATGAATGCTTTTCTTTCTCTTTCCTGGATCTCTCCAAATAGATCCCATTTATCTGATTGGATTTCTGTCCCATCTTTCTACATATTACAGCTAATTAGTACCCCCTGATGAGAAACAGTCCACTGATGGAAAAAGCAGTTAGATAAGATCTGCATTAACAAATGTAGTTCATTTAATATCATTTGTGCTGCTGCATTATTAATAATACATAATTACCCTGCACAGGCTGGAAGGGGAGAATAAAACTGTTCTTTAATTTCTTGGCCTTTGCAGAGAAACAGTATATTAGAGAGAGTAAAACAGTATTGGACTATTGGTTGCCATCCATCATAGAGCTTTATGTGTCACACAATTTTATTAATTTGGGGTCTGGCTAGAATTTCTATATTTCAACACAAATCACGGATTACCCAGAGACAACTATTCTGGGGAATTTTGAAAAGGCCAGTTTTTTATTTCAGAATGTTAAATTGGGAAGCCCAAATGGATGACTATCAGAAAGTTGAGATTTTCAGCCTGTTATTGAAAATATTTCACTGCAGTAGTTGATGAATGTCATTTTGGTTGGCAACTAATGCTTACAAAATTTGATTTAACAAAATGGATCAATCCGACTTTATTTTCCCCATTCTCCTGAATCAGGGTGTGCTGGATTAGAAAGGTATTCTGGCAAAAAGCCTGTGTTAAAATAATAAAACAAGCAGTGACGGCAGCATAAGAAGACTGGCCGGCATTGACTGAATACCTGCTTTATGCCAAGTTTTATGTTAAACCCTTTCCATGTATTCATTCTCATGACAATCCTATGATGGGGATTACTATTTTTATTCTAGAGGTCATCCAAGTCTGACAAGACCTCACAGGCTGTTTTGAAAGGAAAATCTGTAGAAAAGAGGCTATGCTCCCTGCATTTGTCTCTGCTCTGCTTTCTGGCTATCAAAATCAAGACTCTTGAATGTGGGTTGCCAAATGGGCAGTGTAAATGCATACAGAGCTGCCCTAAGTGGGTTTCTTTGCACAGGTGAGGCCGGCTGGGATGCAGGCCCAGGAGCTGGCTCAGAAAACTGTGGATCCCCTGATCCCAGGTCTCATACCCAAAGGAAGAGAAAGTTGGGGAAAGGTCAGATGGAGGGCTGAACATTGGAGGCATGCTTCTTTTCTCTCATGAAAGCCATTATATTTCATTCATCAACCCATTCACTTATTCAGCAAACCCTTAGCCCTACTATGCCAAACATTTGAAAAAATAAGAAGAATTCAAAAGAAGGATTTGAAATTTAAAATGGGGAATAAGGACACTTTTGTTGTCATCATAGAGCTCACATGCCTCTTGCAAAGATAGGCTCAAAGATAAATTACTATAATTTGGTGTGCTGTAGGAACAATGTGGGCACAAAGAAGGGAATGTTCAACCCTGCCCAAGTGGGTAACAGAAGGTTTGACAGAGACCAGAAACTGATTCTTGCAGAATGAGTGCTGTTTTCCTGGTAGACTTAGTAGGAACTTGTTTTCTCTCCTGGTAATATTGTTGTTATTGTTCTAAACAATAAACTACAAATTCTCCACTACCCAATAGTTGAGTGCAGGAAATTCTGTTGCTCATTAGCACATGGCATCTTTCTTCTTAAGGTTATGCTATCAACATTTCAATATTCCTTCAAAAAGCTTTTAAACCAGAGACATGATGGAATGATTAGGGTATATGCCAATAATCAATGATGAGGCGAGAAGAAAGATGGGTAGGATGTGGGTTGATAATAGGATTTAGATATAACTCATAGAATATCAGCGTAGGACCTTTATTCGTAGTGGATTTTTTCCCAGCAAGCTTACAGGTATGTCACGGTCTTGAAATATAAATGATTGTGTTTGTTTCTCTCAAAGATTTTAATGTTTACAAGGTGTAGGACAGAATAAAAGCTCTCTGAAAGTTAAATAACATCTGCACTGTCATAGCAATTAGTTCAGGTCTTAGTGCATCAAGTCATTTTATTCATCTGCAATTTCCTGTATCATCCATTTCCCCTGCTAAAAAGTGGGCAGCCAGCTCCCTTTCCAAGCTTAAGACACTGCCGCAGTCTCTCTCGGGCATTGCAAAGAGACAGCCATAGTGTGTTGGAGACTGTCGAGTATGCATCAAAACTCATTTTTTCTTCCTCTTGGATGGACAGATAGACTCCGTTTCCCACTCTTCCCTGAAGTTAAACAGGGCACATGTCTGAATTCTAACCAAAGAAATGTGAGCAGCGGTGGTGTCCTCAGTCCATATAACTCTGCTGGTCACCCTTCATTCCCTTTCCTACTCCTCTGCCTAGAAGTAAAGTGGAGAACTCTGAGGCTCTGCAGGATAGCAGAGGCTCAATATGGAAGGAGCCTGGGGCCCCAAGTCACTGCTTCCAGAGAGGACCAAACCAAGAACACCTTTCTTTGATTGTTGCATAAACAAAAAAGCAAATTTCCTGGGTGAAATTTTAGCATTTTTGCTTTGTCAGTTGACCTCCTCTAAGACTTATAAGCTCCTCCTTTAGATGAACAAAATCTGGAGTATCTGAAGGGTATGTAAGGCAGAAGTCATGTGAGGTCTGCACACAGCACACTGCTACCTACAGTGTTGGGGGAGTGGCATTGAGCACCATTATCATGCAAGGTGGAGGTGGGTGCCAATAATCACCACTATCATGCAAGGCTAGGGTGGGTGAGGGCAGAAGCCACTCTTATGTGGGGCAGTGGGTGGAGTATTGACCACTGCTCTCACATAGGGTGAGGGAGGGCATTGAACACCACTATCATGCAGGGTGACTTGAGCTTTCTGTTTAAGCATCATTTCCTCTTGCAAGCTTCCCTAATCCCACTGTCCAGGTTGAGCCTCTTGCATATGCTTCCTTAGACCACTGTACTTTTCCTCTGTGGCACTTAACACACATAATTAAATGATTGACTTTTTTGTTGAATGACTCTCTTCATATCTACAGTATAGGCCTTCCTGAGGACTAGGACTACTTCATTCATTGTTGCATCCCCCTGGTCCAGAATTATGTCTGATATATCTATATATATGTCTCGGTTCTTATCAAATATCCCTTC
Organism: Pongo pygmaeus; assembly: GCF_028885625.2. Taxonomy (NCBI): domain Eukaryota; kingdom Metazoa; phylum Chordata; class Mammalia; order Primates; family Hominidae; genus Pongo; species Pongo pygmaeus. Next base: position 146,438,966 of record NC_072373.2, on the reverse strand, counting down.
ACTGACTAGCTCTCACTTTTGAGGTTTTTATTCCATCTTAGTCTTTCACTCTCCTAATAGACAAGAGATTGCAATTTTAGGAGGTTACAATCAATTACCTGTAAACCCCTTTCTAATTAGAAGAGATTAGGATTTTAAGTCTTCATTCCCAATAAATATCCCCTTATACAGCCATAGGAAACAAAGACACACACATACATTTGCCATCACCATAGAAGCATACAGATATATATCTTAGAAAAAATTTCACCCAACACCCCCTAAGAGCCATCTCCCTACCCCCGGGGCAGCCATAGACAAGTAACACACACAAAACAGCCACAGACACCTAGAGACAGAAACACACCTCCAAAGACACACCCCTCCACTATTGACACACACCCAAATACACACATACACGCTAAGAATAATTTAACATCTGCCATTTTGGTGACATTTATTCTATGCTTTCTTACCTCATCCAATAAAAGAAATGCATAAATCCCAGATTAAAATAACATTCTCACTCTATTATCTATTCCATTTTTGGAGCTGCTTTCCTTAAATCAGTGTCCTCTGTGGGAAGAAGTACATGGGGCACAGAGGGGAAAACAAATGTTTCTCCCAAAGTCTTCCATCATCCTATCATTTACATTGCAAATGTTATCAAAAATGCAAATATATGTGACATATCTAATCGCTTCTAGATCTTATGCTATGATAAACATGGGCTTGGTTAAATTTTATTTCTAAGAATAAAAGAGCTGAAGGTTTTGTTATTGTTGTTCTCTATATTTAGAGGTGCTTAGAGAAGACTACAATAATATTGTTTTTAAAAGTTACCCATCCAAACTAACATGTTCGTCATTCAAGCGATGCAGTATTTTGAGTTAAAGAACGTGATAGGCAATGTCTCAAGTCAATCCACAATATGTGGAGATTTTCTGAAAATATTTAGCCCTGTATTGGGAAATGAATAGGAAGATACACAAAAAATAACAATAATAATAAATAAGGCACTATGAACTACCCTGAGGGAGACCTCAAAACATTTAATCACTTCTGGTTTTCTTTTTCCATCTGCAAGTTTACAGACATGGCCTCCCCACCTCTGAGTAGCAATTATTGCTCCTTTCACTTCCCTGATTACCCCCTGATGCCCAGTCCACAGAAAGAATAATATTTCTCAGAGTATGGTCAATCACTTTCAGATGCTGAGGAGGCAGCTCCTGGCAACATGAGGAGGACCGGCAGCTAATTCAGCCTGGTCTTTTTGCCCCAGACATCGCCTCTTTTTTCCAATGAGTCTCATCCATGCATATCATAAAGGTGCTAGGATGTGGGCCAGAGCCAGCCTGAATAGGAGGTGAAGCAAATCACACTGTTGTTCTTTTCACCATCACTGCAAATCTGCACACACCCACATGTTCATTTTTTTATGTAGGGAGACCAGGCTTTGGGGAGCATTTAGCACAGCACTCAAGCAGGTGGGATGTGGAAGACAGGAAAAGGCCCCACTGTTTTGGTTGTTAGAGGTCGACGATCTAAAAGACTCAGTACTTTATTTGAGCATCAATTCTGGAGCCACTTTCTCCCTATCTTCTGTCTTTCTCCATCACTTCCCAGCAATCTTCTAATTGTACCCTTCAGTGGGCCTGGGAAAATAAATATTTAGAGCAATGGCAATGCCAAGATAAAGTTGTCTCCAAACACTCAAGGAAAAACCAGTGTATTAGTCTGTTCTCATGCTGCTAATAAAGACATACCCAAGACTGTGTAATTTATTTTTTAAAAAAGAGGTTTAATGGACTAACAGTTCCATATAGCTGGGGAAGCCTCACAATCAAGGCAGAAGGCAAAAAAGGAGCAAAGGCACATCATACATGGTGGCACCCAAGAAAGCATGTGCAGGGGAACTCCCCTTCATAAAACCATCAGATCTCATGAGACTTCTTCACTATCAGGAGAACAGCACAGGAAAGACCCGCCCCCATGATTCAATTACCTCCCACTGGGTCCCTCCCATGACACATAGGAATTATGGGAGCTACAATTCAAGATGAGATCTAGGTAGGGACACAGCCAAACCATATCCACCAGCTCTTCATTAACAGAACTTTTATGAGCTCTGAGGAAAGCCATAAATCCTTTCTCCTAAGAAAAAATGCACATTTTAACACACAAGCATAATTTTGAATGAAACATCATAATTTTCTTTTTATTCTTGCTTAACTGTTCAGTGGACTCCAGAACCCAAAGCCCTGTCATCTCTGTCAGCCTTCTGCAACAATCAAGCTGGCAGCCACACCACGTGGACAAGGATGGGCCTCAGAGCTAGAGGCCTGGATCTGCTGCCTACCGGCTCCATGACATTAATTTGCTTAACTTCCCTAAGAACTTCATTCCTTCATTCTACACATGAAGATAATAATACCCATCACAAACAGCTGATGTTAGTTTTACAAGAACATGCCTTTCTCACCACTGTGTCCCTTGTACCTTATAAAATGCCTGGGACATAGAAGAGGCTCAATAAATGATCCTGCCTGACTGAATAAATGTAAACCTCTTAGTACAGTGCCTGACTCCAAGTAGGTATTCACATTATTTTCTATGTTTTTTGTCACAGAGCAGGAAATAAACTAAGTTTTCCAAATGTTTCATAAGTGTAACACTCATTCCTCTTTGATCAGCTCCTCTAGGGCACGTTCCCAAGTGGTAATCCAGCAGTAGGTGGAAAAAGGGTATCAGAAAAGATTCTTAAATGTCAGTTTTAGAGGGATACTTAAAAACCTTTCATATATATATTTACATCTCCCATATATCCTGTTGTTTTGTGACTTTCCCTCATTTAATTAATGGTATTTATCCACTTAATGGTCATCTTTTCAGCATCATTTCAAAACTGACTTTTGTTTGGAGTTGACAGGCTGGAGACAGATTTGAGAATCAAATTTATAGGGAGAGATAAAGGGATCTTAATTCTGTTAAGATTCCATTAACAAACAAACAGAGTCAGACATGAGCAACTGGAAACAGAGTCTTATTCAAGGGAGGCGCTTTCCAGAAAGAGGGTGAAGAGGAGAGCTTGTCCTATCTGGTCACTGCAGAAAGGAAAATGAGAGACAGAGTGGAAGCTGGCCCTGGGAAAGGCACGGCAGCAGGCTCACGTCTGGGAAGGGAAAGATATGACAGTGGATTGAGGGGAAAGATATGACAGTGGATTGAGGGGAAAGCTGAATTCAGGAAGAGAAGGGGCTTTTGTTCCATTCTCAAGGGTGGTTCCAGCCAGCCACTTGGACAGCTACAGACAGGTAGACAAAGCATGAATGCGAGCTGGCACTCCTGGCTGCCCTAGGCTCCCCAGTGGCCTGGGAACAACAAAGTAACAACTGTGACAAGGGCTTATTTTGTACCCAACAGTGTCCTAATTTCTTTACGTAGTAAGTCATTTAATTTTCACAGGAAACCTATGAGAGAGTTATTATGATAACCCTTGTTTTGCATGTGAGAAAATATAGGCATAGAGAGGTAATATAACCTTTACAAGTGCCACAACAGATGTTCTAATTTTCTGCTAGCTAATACTTACCAAGCATGTACCCTGTGCTTACCAGGCACAGTTCTAAGAACTTCACATGTATTAATTAACTCATATAAACCTCACAAGGATCTTCTCTATAAGGCAGGTGCTATTATTAACCCCATTTTACTAATGAGCTAACAGAGGCACAGGTATGGTAAGCAGTTTGTCTGTGGTCACTTAGCTGGTAAGCAGCAGAGTTGGACATCAAACCCAGGAAAATTGGCTCCACAGTCTATACTCTTCATTATAAGTTTTTTTTTCAATTTCTGTGATAGAATATCTGCGATTTAGCTGAAAATCTGGCTGGAGATTGAACAAGTCCATAGTGAAACTGAGGCCAAGAGGTGCAGGCTGGGTCTCCAAAGCTGAGGCCCAGGGGGAGTCAGAGCCAGACCTTAGAGGATCCACAGGGCTGGTGTGAAAAGAAGTGGGTCCAAGTCAGCTAGGGAGATGACTAAGCTCTGTGGGAATCTTACCCATGCAGGAGAACAGGCACTGAGTTGCATCAGCCACAAACTTCAGCCTGGATGGCAGCAGAAGGTGGGACAAGAACGACCACTCCCCCACCGTCCCCTCACCACCACAGTGGGGACCAGCCCAAGGACCAGCAGGAGTTCAGCAGGTCCAACCCCAATACTTACCCTACCTCAATTCCACAAGGTTACATATTAATACATTACCCAGTGCCATGTGGGAAAAACAGAAAAGGGAGAAAGCAAATCCTGAACATTCACCCCTATTTAGACAGAGTTCAAAAACAGACCATTTAAACCAGCAAAAACTGAGATACTGTGGGCTAGGAAGTTTAAAATAAAGCTCTTTTTATCTGAAATACACTGGGTGGGATGGTTGTGAGGAAGATTAGATCAGTAACGAGAAATAAAGAAACGACATATTCCTAGAACACCTGAGTGTTGTGTGAATACAATACGTGTGAGCTTGCAACTCCAAAAGACTCCAAGAGCCTGTCTAATGAAACACCTGCAGTATATTTATTAACAATTAGGGTGAGGAAATGGGAAACATACTCATCAAACTTGTGCTTGATGCAAAGCTGAGAGTTATAGTAAATATATTGGATGGCAGAATGAGAATCTGTAAAGCTAGCCACTGGCTGGCCCCATGAGCTGTGTATAACCAGAACAAATTTAATCTGGATAGTTAACCAAACTAAGGCACAAAAAGCTAATTGAAAAGAACAGTGGCTGAAAAAGGGTGTTCCTATATTTGAAAGATTGCCCTATGGAAGATGGATTAGCTTATGGAGCCCAAGGGTAGAAGAATAATAACCATTTCTTGAGCCTTTACTATGTGCCAGGTATCTATACCACCTCATTTAATGCTAGGAAGCATGCAGTATTATTTCTATTCAATCAAATAAGGAAACTCGTGTTCAAAGCCCAAGATCAGAAAGCTAGCAGGTGGAAGAACCATGAGTTAAACTAAGTTTGGCTCTAAGCGGCCTCCGTATTTGGGTAATAAAGTCTGGCCCAAACTGGCCTCTGTATGGTCGTGAACTGTAACCTAGCTTGATACGTAAACAAAATGTCACTGAACCTAGTAGCATATCCTTGTAAGCAAGCTCGTCAGTCTCAGCCAATCATAGCAGCCCAACCCTCAGCTAATCTGGGACTGAAGGTGGCTAATTTATGCCCAAATAAGGAAAGAATCAGGTAACAGGTAATCCTTGTATGTCATTTTCTGCTTTCTGGTTATAAACATAACTCACCACAGTGGAGGTGGGGCATTCTGAACCATCTTCATTTGGAATGCTGCCCATCTTTAGAAACTTTTTCTTGCACAAATAAACTGTATTAAATTTAACTGTCTTAGGTTTTTCTCTGACATGTATTTCAAACTCACGTCTGTCTGACTTCAGAAGCCCAGGGTTCTCACACTATAGTATTCATTTGCCTCCCCATCATAAGCCAGTTGTCTTAAGGGGAAACCATGCTAATAGAACACTCTTCCGAAAGAGCTCATCTTCCAGTATCGGCGACAGAAGTGTGGCCAACTCCAGGACGGGGTGGTAGAGATACAAGAAATCATATGCCATCAGCAAAACTCTTTGCTAATTCTGAGGCTTTATGGTTCTATCTCCGAAAATTTGAAGAAACCATGGTCTCTTTATTAGGTGGCTTTTTGCCTTAGTAAAGTGCAACCGCAAATCTCAGTGCCTTACCACAACAAACCTTTCTTTCTCACTCTGGGTCTGAGGGCCTGCGGTGTTTCAGCTGTGGCATGGCTCCAGGTCATCTTTATGGCTGGCCTCACCTGTCTTATTCTGGGGGCAAGTTCAGCGAGCAGCCCCTACCTGGGCAAGTTGTTCACACATGAGGGCAAGAGATGTGAAGCACATTTAAAGCCTCTGTTCAGGTGTGAACACTGAGTTTGCTCACACTCTGCTCTCTGGCTCTGTGCCTACTAAAGAGCCTGCATTTGAACTGTGACAGATTTCAACTATCCCCTGTAAGAGAAGAACATCAGTTCTTCAGAATTCCCCATTGCCCCATGGGCAGTACTACAATATGCCATGGAGATTTTATTTCCTTTTACTTGTTTATTTTGTTTTGCTTTTGTTTTACCTTCAAAAGAAACTATCAGAGGCAAGGACAACCCCAGACCAATCTGAAATAAAGGGGCAAGTGGAATGAAAAGAATGAAAGATTCCAAATCCCCATAGCTTCCATACTAAGACAAAAGGGTGTAATTATGTGATTTTTGTCTTTAGCTATGGGTGCTTATTATTTATTTCTTTAAATTTTAGATGCATCCCTCATATATAAGCTTCAGGGCACATTTACAACCACTGTTGGAAAAAAAAAAAAAAAGCTTAAGAAAACTATATTATCTATTTATTCCAGGAAAGATTTACTTCATTTATGTATCTGTTTATTTATATATTTATTTGATTTATACAGCTGGGTCCAGCATAAGCCCCTGGGCATGCTCACATCAATTAAAACCATGGATAGAAGCAGAATGCTGAATACAAACAAAATAAACAATTAATGGACTATCCCCAACTGTAAAGCGCTTTGGCAGAACCTTCAAATCATTCCTCCCCACTAGCCCGCTTGGGCAGAAGGATGGGTTAACAGATGGTTAAACAATGTTAAGAGAAGAGAATACAACATTAGTACTAAGGATGGAGGATGGAAGAATGACAGTACACAAAATCTATTGGATAATTCTTCAGTAGAGTCACAGGTTGAACTCATAGACTTGAGGCTGGAGTTGGATGTAGCCGTGATCTGGCAGGGATTAGCAGTGATGGAGGGAGGAGAGGCTGAGAATTATTGAGTACAGGTAGGACATTAAGTAAAATTGTGTGCATAGTAACACCCCATCCTCTGGACTTACTGGGAGCCTTGCCAGTGTGAGTGATCTGGTTTGGATTATTATTTTACTATAGGCACAATCCAGTTCTTGACCAACCCACAATTTGGCTTTCCTTGAATCACATGCTACTGCACCCAAGCACTCAAGTCAGCTGCTAACTTTGTGTGATACCATCAGATGGGGGTTTGGATAAGGCAGGGAATTTTTATTCTTCGTATTGTGTATTCATGAATATTTGTAATATGAGACTAAGAAAAATCCTTCGACTTTTTTGTTATTGTTAAGGTATAATGTATATACAGTAAATGCAAAAATCTTAAGTAATAGTTCAATAAATTTGTACTTATAAATCAGGTACTCACCACCAAGATCAAGATATAGAACATTTCCAGCATCACCAAAACCTCCCTTATATCCTTTCATAATCATTATTCCAGTCCTAGAGATAGTCACTATTCCGATTTCTGTTACCATAAGTTAGTCTTGCCAATTCTTGAACTTCATATAAATGTTTTACACCATGCATTCTTTTGTACTTGGCATATTTTTATTGCTATGTAATATTCTATTATATGAATATACTATAGTGTATCCATTCAATTGTTACTAGAGTTTTGGGATGTTTCCTAATGTATTTGTTTTTATTATGAATAGAACTACTATAAACATTATGTACATGTCTGAGTATTTAACTAAGAATAGAATTGTTGAGTCATGAGATAGGCGTACTGTTTTGTTTTTTGTTTTTTGTTTTTTTTTCACTCTGTTGCCCAGGCTGGAATGCAATGGCACAATCTTGGCTCGCTGCAACCTCCACCTCCCAGGTTCAAGCAATTCTTGTGCCTCAGCCTCCTGAGTACCTGGGATTACATACATGCATCACCATGCCCAGCTAATTTTTGTATTTTTAGTAGAGACGGAGTTTCGCCATGTTGGCCAGGCTGCTCTCGAACTCCTGGCCTCATGTGATCTGCCCATCTTGGCCTCCCTAAGTGCCAGGATTACAGGTGTGAGCCACCACGCCCAACCAAGATAGGCATACATTTTGCTTAGATATATATTGCCAAATATTTTTAGTAAGTGGTGGTACCAATTTATACTCTTTTCTCCATATCCTTTTCAACACTTGGTTTTGTTGGTCTGTTTAACTTTAGCAATTGTGGTATATAGCAGCATCTTCATTGTAGTTTTGATTTGCATTTTTCAGATGTTGTCCACATTTTTATAGTCCTGTTGGCCTTTTTGAAATTCTCTTTTGTGAAGTGCCTATTTGAGTATCTTGCCCACCTCTTCATTGGATTGTCTTTCCTTTTTTGTGTTTTCTTTATTTTATTTTATTTTTTTGTATTTGTAGGAGTTTATACCATGGATACAAGTCCTAGTTTAGCATATGCATTGTCAATTTCTTCTCTTTGTGACCCACACTTTCACTCCCTTTATGGTGTTTTTATTAGCAGAAGTTTTCCATTTTATCAAAGTGCAATTTATTAATCTTTTGTTTTTATGATTAGTGCATTTCATGTCTTCTTTAAGAAACCATTGCCTATCTCAAGGTTGTGAGATTCTCCTATATTTTCTTCTAGAAAGTTTACTGCTTTACCTTTCAGGTTTAGGTCTATCCATCTCAAATCTATTACTTTTCCATGTTGATATCCAATTGCACCATTTACAGAAGACACAACTTTGCCCCCGCTGAATTGCAGTGGTGCTTTTGTTGTAGATCAGGTGGCCATATATGTACAGGTTTGTTTCTGGATTCTTTATTCAATTTCATTGGCCTATTTGTCCACCCTTGCATGGATAACACCACACTCAAAGTCTTGATACCTGTTAGTGTAACTTAAACTCCACTAATTTTAGTATGTATACTTGATTATCTTTCTGTGCCTTTGTTGATTTTTTTGGTCTCTACATCTGACTTTTGTCTCATGCTATCACTAAAGCTTAACTATTTCTCTTCAATGACTATTCTCTGTGTGTGTGTTATGTAAGGGGGTCCCTAGTGCCACATAGTACAGATATAAACAGGGTTTATTTGGAAAAACTTAGAAGCAGATAAGTAGCAGACTGTATGCTGCCCCCTGAATCTCATTATTCCATAACATGGACTGGGTATAGGTATTTTAAAACCTATAAAAATTTCAGCAAAAAAGGCCTGTCTCAGCCAGCAGGCCGGACTTGCTCCCAGGAGCACAGGGCAAAGAGAGCAAGTGATATGGTTTGGCTCTGTGTCGCCACCCAAATCTCATCTCAAATTGTAATCCCTAAGTGTTGAGGGAGAGACCTGGCGGGAGGAGATTAGATCATGTGGGCAGTTTCCCCCACGCCATTCTCATGATAGCAAGGAAGTTCTCACGAGATTGGATGGTTTAAAAGTGTCAGTTTCCCCTGTTCGCTCTCTCTCTCTGCTGCCACCTTATGAAGACGTGCCTTGCTTCCCCTTGGTCTTCCACCATAATTGTATGTAATTGCCCCATACTATGGTACTTATTTATAGGCTTGCCTAGGGGGAGCTAGAGAACACCTAGCTTCTCTAAGATCTCTAGAAAGTAAGAAAGGAACTCCAGGCTCAGAAACATTGCTAAGGAGCACACAGATCAGGGTCAAGTTCTCTATTTTGAGTACCCAGACAGCAGCTCTCCTTTCCAGGGCCACTGACATCAACCAAAGGCCTTGTTTCTGCACAATTTGCACCAGCTGTCTGTTAAGCCACCAAAAGGAGGAAGGAAGTGTGCTCCTGGACCTTCTAGATTTGTCTGTCACAATGCCCCACTCCCTACATTCATTTTTAATTAAATTAAGTTATCGCACCAACATTGCTTAAATGCCTACTACACCTTCCAAGCCTTCCAGACACAAATTTAGACAATATGGTCACTGCCATGAAGGAGTTCACATTCCCATCAGCAACCACAGTAAACAGCGATCTAAATGTGACAAGAAACAGGTGCACAGAAAAAACTACCAGACCTCACCCATTCTTCAAAGTACAGCTTCAAACTCAATTCCTCTAAGATTTCATATGTATTTATGATTCATATATTTGTAAGAATAATAAAAGTGAATAGTTTTAAAAATTACTTGTTGCATTTTATGTCTGCTATTTTTAAAAGCAGATGTATCTATTACTACAAAATTTAGACACATTCTAAAAATCTAGTAAGCAAGGAATAGTTAAATAAATTGTAGTAAATTAATGAGATAGAATATTAATGTAACATTAAAAGTGACCATTAAAAAGACCAAGTAGAAAAATTAAAAAGTGACCCAAATTTGTGTGCATGCAGAAATACTAATATTTATGGACAAAACATGATGGAAATACAAAACACATTGCAGCGATAACATTTTGCCAAAACAGAATTGTGTTCTCTTAAAATTTCCTTTAATATTATTGTTTTATAATAAACCTAAATCTAGAAGAAAAAATAAAAGTCAGCTTCTCTTATTTCTTTCTCTTTTTCATATATATCTCCATTGTACATTTGTAGATTAATTTATACATGAGATAAGCATTCTTTTGTTCTTGTGTGTATATGTGTACATATGTATGTCAATTGTCTTCTATATTGAAAATAGTCCCTATCGAAATGGACAAGAGCAATCCAGCTCAGAATAAATAGCAAAGGGATTCATCCTGGAGCTTTGGACATAGGCACTGAAAATTCTCTTTATTTTTGCGATTGTGATTTTCATTTCATTATTCTTTTGAGTACCCCCACAACAAGGGCAAATGTCAAAAGCACATTAGCTAGCCTATAGTGAGGACCTCCCAGCCAGACTAGAGCTCTGGCTCTCCTGCTTGTGCAGCCAGAAGCTCGGCTCTGGGTATACTGGGAGAGGAGAGGAATGGCTGCTGCCAAATCCTGGAATTCCTCCCCTGGGGTAGGAGTGCCACTGGGGTGACCGTCTTGCCCTTTCTCTCACTTTCTAACTCCCCACCATGTGTATGGCAGAGGCACCTGACAGTTATAACTGCAGCATATTCTGGAGATGACTTTATGGTCTAAAAAGAGGTTGGTTTGGAGTTCCAAGTTAAGGAATCCGGGAGTGGCCAACCTGAAGATTTATTTTTTATACATGAAGACCTTCAAACTCCTGGCCCATTCCTTGGAATATAGGCCATATAGGGGATCAAGGCCCTTTGTTTTAGGTTAAATGGAAGTTGCTAGGTGAGGGTGGGTTAAGTGAAAATACTATATAAACTGCATGGTTTTTACAAACGATAATTGTCTTCCTGTCCAGCCCATGGCCACTGAACTCCTATATGTAAATCCCCCCAATAAATCCTATGTCTTGATTGCTAGCTCTGGATCTTTACTTCAGCTTCTCAGATATGATCACATCCCTACTGGAGTCAACAGAGATCTGATACAACACCATGAGAATTCTCTAATAGGCAGGTGAATTGCAGGATCTGGGCATGCCTAGCTCTCTTTCCCTCTCTCTGTCCTTCCTTGTAGTACCTTTTGTGTTGTTGTTGTTAGAGATGTGGTCTTGTTATGTTACCCAGGCTGGATTCAAACTCCACCTGTCACTTGCAGTATCTTTACAGGATCAGGCTTTGTCTCTGTGATGTCGGTCTTGCCCAGACTAGCACTACTGGGGGAATAAAAGTGTGTAAATCTGTTATGTGAGATGAGGCAAGTTTGTCTGCCCACAGATAGATGCCACAGTTTTCAGTATTAGCCTTATCAGTAAAACAGTGATGTTTTCATTTCCCATCTCTTATTCTTTTGCCTTATTTGGGGGTATTCTCAGAGCTCATGCAGGGAAGGCAGATGCTTCCTTATTGGGCCACACTGAGCCCTCTCTCAAGTCAGGTTTTCTGGAAAGCTGACTCTGAGACAGAGACTGAAGTATAAGATTATTAGGGAAGACTTGGAATATCACTGGTGCAGAATAGAAGGAAGCAGGTTTGGGCAGAGAGGGAGGACCTGGGCAGTCAGGAAAAAGCCCTTCAGCCAGCTTCCTGAGGAGCTCTGGGCCTCTGATAGTCCTTCAGAGTCATCCCGAGTTGAGAGTTATACCTTTATAGCTACCTCATGAACCAGTTATTGGATGCTCGGGACTGGCGTGAAGGGTGACCTTGAGTAAGACAGTTCCCTTTAGCTGAGGACACTTCACAGAGAGGGCTGGACCCAAAGGCTTTCTATTGGCACTCTCTGAGAAACTGGGGGAGGGCCTGGTTTGGGCACAGCCCACTACAAACCCCAACAGGTTCCATGGCTGGAGTTTCTTTCAACTAGCCTAGAGTTTGGAAAATTCCTTTATTTTTGAAGACATGCAAAAAGATTTGCAAGATCATGTGCCATATGTGTGTGTGTGTGTATGTTCATTAAATTCTTTCTGAATATACATGGATACATATGCACAAACACAATTCACCCCTATACCTTAGAACCATGTTATGATGAGTTGGCAGAAATTAAATTTGAATGAGGTCCTCAAACTTCCACTGACAGCGTATAGTACATTAAGTCATTCATTTGTTCCATGAGCTTTTGTTGAGTGACTTCTAGGCATTATGTATGGGAATACATAGGTGTACACATTGTTCCTGCTTTCACCAAGGGTTCAGGCTCACAGCTGAAAAATTTGCCCTGAACGAAGTCTTCTTAAAGCCCCAAACTATAATACATTATTCTCCTGCTCTATGTCCCCATGTGTGATATACTTCTTCACCCTAAGTTAATAGCTGGTACTTCTCAAATCATCTGTCCTTTCAGTCACTGCTATTGGAGACCATATCTGCTTTATTTGCCACTCTATCCCCAGTGCCTTACAGTGTAGGTTAGTAATTAATAGTAGGTGATTAATAACATACCTTACATAGTAGGTGATTAATAAAACATATTGAAACAATAAATGAATAAACAAATATAATATATCAAACATGACAGATCAAAATGCATGTGGGTTCATTCTGAGAGACTCAGAAAGGCTTCACAAAAGAGAGACAAATGTTCAAGGATATTTGCAGTGAGAGAAGAGCACTCAAGGAGCACAATTATGCAAAGGTCCGGTAAGTTTAGTGATCAGTTTTTAATTCAGTGTGGTAGGAGCATAAGGTGATGAGGCCGAAGATATAGGTTAGGGTAATGAGCTACATAAATTAAACATTTTAGGGGAGAAAGCTGGGGAGTCAAATGCATGAAACCATGGTCAGAGTCAGAGCCAGGACAGTAAAATACAAAAAGGCAGGAAAAGCACAGGGCACACCAGCTAATGCTTCAGCCTGCATTCCACAGGAATAAAGCAAGCCTCTGAGTACAGTAGGCACTGGTTTAGAGCAAAGGGCAGAATGACAATCTTGAAGAAACCAAAACAGAAATCCCTGGCCCTCATGCTCCATAGCAGCATCCAAACACCTTGCCAAGTCAGGACTCCAACCTGGGCAAAGACCAGCCATTATCCTCATGAAGAGTCCTCTTCATATGTAGCAGAAAATATTTTTTTTCTTCAGTTGATCCTGACTTATTTTCTAAATAAACATGAGCAAAATCAAGAGGTGCTGAGCCAGAAGTTTTGAAGGCAGCCAGGTAACACAAGGACCTGACATAATCCAACCTCTGCACACGCAGATTCAGCAGAAAGCAAGAAGCAGGCCGGTTACAAAGTGCCCTGAGAGAGTTCTCTGCAGCAGGAACCAAAGAAAAATCAAATGGCTCCGGCTCACCATTAACAAGACTCATTGGATGCTCAGGACTAGGGGAGTCCAAAAATCTGAGAGGCCATCATTATTAGCCAAGCACACAAGATAAAGGTCTGGGAAAAAGAAGAGGAAGGCAAAGGACAGAAGTTGGAATGGTACTTCTCTGAGTGAATGTGCGAAAGCATACATTTTCTAGCCAAACACTCAGCCATGGATATTCAAAGTTGAACCTTATTTTCCAAAAGCATTTGGATAAATAACTGCCAGATTATAATCCATTAGGTTTGGAATAAATAGTGTTAAAATATTTTTAAGATTCTATTACATACTTGTATACACGGTAAAGATCAAGATACAATTAAGTCCACTTACCATAATTGACTAAATACAAAACAAAACAACAAACTAGCAAAGCTGTGGCCCTTGACCATCGACTTCTAAATATAATCTTTAAAATGCATTTTCACTTTTATTTTTAGAAAATTCCATCAATTCCTAGCTCTAGGCTTTCTGAAGCTTCTTATAGATCTGGGCTTCCTGTCTCCTCTTTGCTTATATGCCCTAGCTTTTTTGAGAATGATGCTTGTATTTAATTTTTTTTTTTTTTTTTGCAAGTCAGAGTCTCACTCTGTCACATGCAGTGGCATGATCTTGCCTCACTGCAAGCTCCACCTCCCAGGTTCAAGCGATTCTCAAACCTCAGCCTCCTGAGTAGCTGGGATTACAGGGGTGCACTATCATACTCAGCTAATTTTTTTGTATTTTTTGTAGAAACAGGGTTTCATCATGTTGGCCAGGCTGGTCTTGAACTCCTGACCTCAAGTGATCTGCCTGCCTCAGCCTCCCAAGGCCAGGCATGGTGGCTCACACACGTATTTAATATTTTTAATGTAAATTTATTTGAGCCTCCATTTTCATTTAACTCACAATATGGTTCAATATTCTTAGGGTTCAGTATTTTTGGAGTCATTCCCATTGAAGTGGCATGGGGTGGTGCAGGTTTTCAAACATTTTAGCAAAATTCATTTTAAAAGTTAAATCATACATTATTGCCATATGTGTAAAACAGAACATAAACTCAGCTGAACGTGGGCTTGGATGGTGAGGAATGGGGTGCAACAAGGATCACCTCGGAATTCTCAAATGATTGTTTAGAAGTCACTGATGTGTTAGAGAGAGGCCTGGAGCAAAAATTAGAAAAACTTGGCTGTCGTCATGGCTGTGTTACTAAGAAAGCTTAACCAGTCATCTACCACCTCTGAGCCTCAGTCTTCCCTGTGTGAATTAACATAAGTAGAATAAATAATTTGGAATGCTCAGTCTAACTAAATAAATCTTAGTTATCCTGAGAATATAAGTTTTATTTACTTGAATAAATTGTGCCTCTTTCATTAAAAAGCTGTACATGTCCTCTGAAAATCTGAACTTATCATGAATTTTCTGTTCTCTTATTCATCCTGAGTTTCATTATGTCTCCCTTTGCTTACTCTCTAAGATCATTTGAAACTGCATAGTTAGAATCCTATTCTTGAATGTTTTCCATTTCTCTTAAACTTTCTTCCCTTTCAGAATTTTGCTGTAAAATTATGCCTCTCTGCTCTCCTCTCCTGTTAAAATGCCAGCCCTCTTGAAGTGGAGGGGACACATCTGACAAGGTCCAGCCTCCTCACTCTTGGTTGTCACTTCAAGATGACATGGTGTGGACACTTTTCCCCCCAGGTTTCAATCACTTCTACTTCATCAACCAATTTCTACTTGCAGTTCAGAATTAGGGCCAGACTAATAGTTTCCTCATTCCCTTTCTCTACCCTCTGGGAGGAAAGATTATCAGAAATTGTGGCCTCCTTAGTCATGTGGGCAGTGAAGTCAAAGCCCATAATCTCCTGGGGCTTAAATTGTCTCACTGACCACCCCTTATCAGTTGAATGGGAATGAAAATAGACCAATTTCTAGCTTCTGAATTCTCATCAGGACAAACCCATTAAAAGTATTAACGTATAGAGCGGGTCTTGTAGGAACCACTCAGCTGCTGTCCTCTTTCTCTTGAGGATGGACCAATAGGGGCTTTTGGGCTGTGTGGTCCACAGGCCAGCCTGTCTTCACTCAGCATCTCTTGTGCAACCACACAATGCCTATAGTGCATTCTTTCTCTTAAATACAAGTGGATGGGGACTAATACATCTATGACACTTGGGAGAGATCCACAGATACAAAAGATGACTATGACTCCCAAATTCGTCATTATTTTTATTTCTGATCAACTCCTCATAGTTCCAAGTGGAATCCACTTAGATGTCCCAAATCACTTAAAATAGACCATATCCAAAATCAATATTATCTTCTTTTTCTTTCCCAAATTCTCATTAATATTGCTCCTATTGTCCTAGCTTCCCAGGCTGGAAAATTTGGAAACACCCAAGACTTTTCTCTCCTCCATGACCTTCCAGTTAAAACTCATTTGGTAGCTGGTAATAGATCATGGGAAAGTCTACCCAACTTAAAGAATCCTTTTTATTATTATTATTATTATTATTATTATTATTATTATTAGAGATGGGTCTTGCTCTGTTACCTGGGCTGGAGTGCAGTGACACAATGATAGCTGATTGCAACCTAGAACTCCTGGGTTCAAGTAATCCTCCTGCCTCAGCCTTCCAAGCAGTTAGGACCACAGGCATGCATCACCACACCCAGCTATTTTCTTTTTTTTTGTAAAGATGGGAGTCTCCCTATGTTGCTCAGGCTTATTTTTTATTTAAACAAATGTGCCAAGCAAAGTGAAAGCTAGGGAAGGTTTAGAGAAATTGTGCATTTGACTACTTATTTAACTTATGAGTTCAAGCAAAATCTGAGGGTTAAGGAATTTTAATTACAGAAGTTGCACGATAAAATGGTTTCTCAGAGAAATATTTTTGAGTGCTCATTTGTTAATTGGTTTTTCTTTCTATGCCAAATGCATTAGAATTTGTCATATTTTAAATTTAATATAATTAGGAATAAATTCAAGAGAAAAGTAGACATTATGGAAGTTTTGACCCCAGTTTTCTTAGGAATTATTATTACTAATTATTTTTCTCCAAATTTATATTCACAGCATCCTGTGCAAAGCCACAAGGGCTGCCTGGCATCTGGTCTAATTGAGGCTGATAATGAAAATAGCGTAAGAACTGGGATCCAAGATAAGCTTTGTGATGCTCACATATATCTGTGCAAACCTCCTGCCATATCTTTCCAATGGAATGCTGAATTATTCTAAATTTCACACTGTGAGAGGTATATAAAATAAAGAAGATAAAAAAAAAATCAACCCCAGAGCAGCAGGTAAAGATCACTGTAGACAAAGAAACCATATAATGGGGCCAGGCATTTTGCTTACTGCCTGGCATCAGTGGGTAAAGCTTTGAAAGGACAAAGCCCCGTTTGGTTACTAAGCCCAAATTCAGATACATACCCACGCACTCAATAGGAGACAATGAAGATTGACTGGAATAAACAGGTGTCCAAGGCCTGAGTCAAATGTGGACTTCCTTTTGTGAGAATATGGGAACAAGAACAGGGATCATTTGGAGTAGCAGAAACCTGATGGAATTCTAATTGCTGGGCTCAAACTAAGATTAGAACTAGCAAAATTGCTTTTGTGGCTTAAAGTGGGGGTGTCTTTAGGATCTATCAGAGCCAGACCCCATAGGACTGGGTAGATTGTGTTTTAACCTCAGAACTATGCCTCTGCACCCAACAGACATTTTTATGCCAGATGAAATTTTTAAGAAATAGCTCCATTTAAATAGGCCTTAATTTTTTTTGATGTTATCTGTAAGGAAAATTATTGGTGGGTTTTTTTTTTCTTTTTGAGATTCATTGGTGCTTTCCTCAGTCACTGTGGCTATTTGAAGGCAAAATGGAAAACTGCAGTATTTATTCTTTAAAACCTTAGAAATTATCTCAAATTCAACAACCAGTGGTTTTTTTTCTCAGCAGTAACTACATTCCTCAGAGATAGCAAACCATGCCATTAGAAGAAATGAATAACTTGTTTGTATATTAAATCAGTTTTTATTAGAATAGGGGTTAGTGCGGACATTCATTTAGGTGACTCTGTGGAATAACTTAAGAAAATGAATTATCTAACAGAAGAGGCCAGACTTTCAATAAAGATCAGGTCTTTGGTTCTGGATGTTTGGTTTTGTTTTCTTGTTTGGCAGTTTTGGGGAGTTTTGCTCTGTTTTGTTTTGTTTTGTCCTCCAGACGAAAGTGGGGATAGATGCTGTTCGTGCTCTGCCCACATCCCCTTTACTGAGCGGAACACAATCCCAAGCTGCTATGACTGTCATCTACCAATGATTCACAGCTGCCACTCTCTCCAAAGAATTGTCTTTAGCAGACAAGGGTCCCCTCACCAAAGATTACCCTCACCACCAGATCCCCCACTCTGGGGGAGCCCACAAACAATTACTTTCCTTGAGCAAGGGGATTTGAAAGGCTCACCGCAGGGCCAATCTGTGGTGAGACTGATGCTCCAAAGGTCGCTATAACCAGGCCAAAGTTAGACTTGGCTCTTTCCCTTTCCCCTTCCTGCTTCCTTACTCTCTCAGATTTTTTGTTTGTTCTGTTTGGTTTTATTTTTCAGAATAGCAAACTCTCAATCAATCAAGGGTTACAGGACCTATGTCACAAGCTCTGCTTCTTGGAGACTCAAAACTGGTAGTGTTTCCTTCTCTGTCTTGTCATAGATTTCATAATCTGTATAATGTAGGCAAATTATTTAGTGACAATGAGGACATTAAATCACATTATTAACTATTTAAGGGCTTCCTGATATGTTGATTCACTGGCTTAGGTCCTGTGGGAAATCACCATAAGAGATGATTCTAGCCCACATGGTGGTAAAATTTGGTTGGCAAAATATATAACAAGGTATAAACAAGTAAAACTAATATTTAAATAGTTGAAGATAACACTAGCTATATCAAGACAGTACATGATTAATCACCAAATGAATTATGAAGATAATTGCTACAGCAATTGTTTCCACCAAAAGTCAGTAAATTTGCTTCTATTTCTTACTGACTGTAATGGGCAAAAGTTGCTTGATCTCTCTGGGCCTCCATTTTATCAGTAAGATGATGGTTAATGTCTAAAAAATCCCAGAAGTCTTTCCCAGCTTCGAACTGCTTTGGCCATGTGAGTGTCTGCCTGGGGCTGGTGTAGCTTTAGGGAGGAAGACAATGTTGAAATAGCTGATTTAAGAAAATACATTCCAGATAAAGGGAAAATGTGCAAAAGAGCAGAAGTGAGAAAGCAAATTCACTAGGATGGTTGTCATTAGAGTACCTTGGTAGAGCATCTTGAGAGATGGAACTGTAGTGAACGTCAGATGATAAAAGTGTTTAATGCCAAGGTTCAGAAATATAGACCTTATCCTGTGGAATAAAATGCAATTTCATTGGCATGGGAAGGATGGCACCTAAGCTTTTTTCCTGTTCTAGGCCCTGACTATGTTTTCTATAACCCCGAGGGTGCCTACAGGCACTCTGTGCAGTCATATGAACTATCTACAGTTTCTGGAAAACACTAAGGCCTACCATAACACAAGGCCTTTGCATATGCCACACATTTGTCAAAAACACAGTCCGCTTCATTGCTCTTTACTAATCTTTCTCATTTCTCAAGACTCAGTGTAACCATCATGTCCTATATGAATCCCTCCCTCTACCCATTCCCACTAGGCAGAGCTGTTTACTTCCTCCTCCTCAGCACTTCCCTAGCACCTTGTCTATAGGCAATATCATACACCTACCACACTGTGTTGTAATCATAGATTCACATCCTTTCTCCACTCATTAGGAGGTCATGCATTCCTTGAGGACAAGACCTGGGTCCTAATCATTTTATCCAGTCTACCACGGCACCCACTTTTTCCTATCCCAAACATTTACCAGTCCTAGCACAGTCTCTGACAAATAGCAGACAGTCAGTGATCTCCATAGGATGAGTGAATTAGGACTGCATTATATCTTGTGTGATCCCTAGGCACTTCAGACTTCATGGGCCACTTTCTCTATATAAAGAATTAAAATGATATTTTATGATTGCATTAGTATAAAGATAAATATATTAATATTACATATTAAAACTTTTTTACTCAAAGGTTCATTTTTTCCTTTTGATTTTAAAATAAAACACTTTCATGTGCCCTAAAAGTACTTTGGATCCTAAACACTGTGCCTACTGAGCCTAACGAATAAGCCAACCCTGGAATGAATGACCAAATGTATTCATCAATGGAAGTCTTCTAAAAGATATTTACCTTTGCTTACGTAAGCTGATTAAGGTTTATTTCATCTATTATGAGTAAGATATAAAATGTTTGATTATATATTTCTTTGGCTTTTTTTCTACAACAGAAGTTATTTTTTAATCCATAAGTAACATCATAGGAAATTTAATAGAAATGTTCATGTAAAACACTATCCAGTCCATTTTTGAATAACGATTTTAAATGTGTCATCAAAATTATCACTAGGAGGGCACCCTACTGTTCTTTGAATAGAATAAGAGAAACATACTAAAAATCAAAAGGAAAAAATAAATTTTATAGTATAAGGAATGATGATTTCAAACAGCACTGTATATTATTAGCTCATAACTACTGTCTACAAAATGTCATGAAAATTAGATTTCAGATAGTAGATGAGGTTTGTCTCAGTGAAAAAAAGGTTTTAATAAATATTAAGCACGGAAGTATTTGGGGATGATGAAGATTTGGTAATTAAGCATTAAACATGCAGTGATCCATTTGACACCAAAGAATTAAGGACACAAAAAATTGCTTAGCTAAATGCAACTGCCAAGAGGGTTGAACTCACTATTTTTGTGCTCTAAAGAATGACAATTCATCTAGTAGCAAATCTTTCTTCACCGTTTATGAGTTGTTAGAAATACTGCATATTAGGATTAAATAGGATTTTAGAGACACGGATTCTTAGAAATGAAACAGGTTCTTAGCGATCCATTTCCTTTTCTATATAGAATTAATGTCTCCAGCATCCCAGGAAAATGTTAAGTAGAGATGGCTACAATATTCTCAATAGATGAGAAACTCACCATCTCACAAAGCAGGCTGTTCTGCCGCCGTATAATTCTAACTTTGTTGTTTAAATCCTGTTCATGTCAAGAAGAAAATATACTTCTCTCCCCATCCCCTCAAAAAAGTACACAAAGATTAACTTACATAATACTTTGGAGGAATGATAGGTAGAACAGGATCGATTCAGTTTCTAGATTAGCAAACTATATCCTAAGGCACTGAAACACTTTTTTTCCCCCATCATAAGCAGTTTTTGATAAGCATCTTTCAGGTAATATGGGATAGTAGACAGAGGGGAGAGTTTTCAATCAGAGAAGTCTGAGTTTGAATCCTGGCTCAGAGGTTTATTAGCATCTGCATGACCTTAAAAAGTGGCTTAAGCTCTCAAAATCTCATATTTCTTATTTCCTAAACCTTAAGGGTTGAGAGGATTAGACATAATGTATGTAAAGTACCTGGCACAGTTCTTGCTACAAAGTAAATACTCAGTACATGCTAGCTACAAATAGCTTGTCTCTTTAAATGTGCTGACCTTATTCTGACATTTTAATGATTCTGGGGTGATAATTGTGAGTATTAATGATTGTATAGCACTTTGAAATGGGTCACAATGTTTATCACCACCTTAAAAGTGTCCAAAACCTGCTTTCTCTAGTTCCATGGGTTGTTTTTAAATTTTTCTTCTTTATCCCTCCTTGTTGTCATATAATTGAGTTACAGCCTCTCACTACCTTTCTTAGCCTTTTCTCATTTAGTCTGTTCTGGTCTTGGAAACAAACTTTGGTTAGCTTTGTGTTTAATTGAAATAAGTGTCCATAGGTTCTTCACAGAAAGTCTGAGATCTTCTTCAAAATGAAGTATTCCCATTTTGGAGCCTAGTTTTGTGCACATATTCTATTGCATGCATGTTGACTATGAGGACATTTTGCCTTCCCTGCAAGCTTCCAGAAGGCTGTAATTGTCAGATACCTAGTGATATAGTTTGGGTGTCCTCTCCAGATCTCATGTTGAAATGTAATCCCCAGTGTTGAAAGTCGGGCCTGGTGGTTGGTGGTTGGATCATGGGGATGGATTTCTCATGAGTGATTTAGCACCATACCCTTTGGTGCTGTCCTCACAATAGTGAGTTCTTGTGAGATCTGGTTGTTTAAAAGTGTGTGGCATCTTCCCCCTGGCTCTCTCTTACTCCCGCTCTCCCCATGTGATATACCGGCTCCCCTTAGCCTTCTGCTGTGATTGTGGGCTTTTTGAGGCCTCACCAGAAGCTGAGCAGATGCCTGGTGCCATGCCTCCTATACAGCCTGCAGAACAGTGAGCCAATTAAACCTCTTTTCTTTGTAAATTACCCAGTATCAAGTATTTCTTTGTAGCAATGCAAGAATGGCGTAATGCAGCTGGCCTTTAGATAAGGACAGAAAATAGGTGGATGGGAAGGTGATAGAGTTAATTCCCTGTTTCTGATCTGTAAAATGGGCCAAAAATTTTTGGCTTATTTCACAACTGATCTATTAATATTAAACAGATAGACATGAAAGATATGAAAAACAAACATGAAAGCTCTCTATAAGTCCAACCTATCAATACTATTATATATTTTGCACACTCTTTAAAAAATGGATGATGAATATATTTGCAGTTTTATCTGGTAGAGTACAAAATATGTTTGCTTTCAGTTATACGACTCCTTTTCATGAGATCTGTATTATTACAGATTTTTCTGACATCCAGAGTGCTGTGCACAGATCTCATTTGTGAACCTTGATCCTAAATTGTGTTGTGACTTATTACTGTGGTGCTCAAAGTGTTTTCAGCAATGCCATGACTAACTTCGTTACTAGTGGGTAAAAATACAATAACTTTGCTTATTTTTTATTTACTAAGTCTAACAACATTTCACTTACTGATTCTATTAAGTTAAAAAAAATCAATATAAAGTCATCCCCTGATTAGATTTGTCCTTCATTTTTTAATGATACATGCATGTAAGGGTCCCAGCAAAGAAATAAAACTTGGACTTCCATCCTATTGTTGGAATACTCAAGTTTAGTAAAGTGTGAATATTCCTATGCTTAGAAAAACACATATTTGGTCCAAGTTGGTGTAGTAGTTTCATGTTGCTACATGGCAGATTACTCCAAAACTTAGCAGCTTAAAACAACAAACATTTATGATTTCAAAGTCTTTGTGGGTCAGGAATTTAACTAGGTGCAGCTTAATGGGTGCTTTTGGCACAGGTGCAGCTGGGGCTGGAGAATCTGCTTCCAAAACTAGTCACGTGACTGTTGGCAAACCATAGAAGATCCACTTCCAAGCTCAGCTCACACATGCAGTTTCTCACCTGTGGGCCTCTCCATAGGCTACCTGGGTGTCCTCAGGGCACAGCAGCTGGTGATGAGAGACACAGAAAAGGGGCTGGGAGCTGGTGAGAAATACACCAGAAAAGAGCGCTCATGACAAAAGCCACGGTCTTTTTGTAACTAAATATCAGAAGTGGCATCCATCATTTTTGTTCTAGTCTATTTGTTAGAAGGGAATTTCATTCAAGGGAGGGTAGGGATTGAATAAAGGCATGAGTACCAGGAGACGGGGATCATTGAGGGATACTTTAGAGGTTGCCTAACAGTGGGGTTAGATGTCCAGGTTTGCAATTACTAAATTTTTCTTTATCCTCATAGCTGGGATATAATATACCTTTTTTTTTTTAGCTTCACTAATGATCTTTCCACAGAACCATGAATTAGGTGCCTAAAGTATTTATCACATAAATATCCTGGTTATGCTAATACTAAAAACACTGCAGCAAACACGATCTTTTGTGGCATGTAACCTCTGTGGCACATCTAAAGTTCCAATGGACTTATCTGTGTGCAGTCTGACTCTATGGAGGGAGCAGGCCCCATGTGCTCCTGCAGACAGTGACAGAAGAGGGAACTGACACCCACACTCCTATGAAGGGGAGGACTCTGTCCTAGACATGCTCACATGGATTATCCTAATCTTCACCAAACCTGCCAGGAAGGCCCTCTCATCCTGAATTTATAGATGAAGAAAGTGAATTTAAGTAACTAACTCATGGCCACATAGGTGGAAGATGGCAACAGAATCAGGATTGGTTTTCCAAGGTTATGGGGGCGTCCAAAGCCCATGCCATGACCACTGGCATACCATGCTGCATCCATGCCTTATGTCATTGTGTGGGGGCCTTAGTTTTTCCAAAGAAATATTTAATTAACAAATACTACACTCTGGAAAGTTGAGGGAAATTGGATGTGCAACCAATTTCTAAAACATTTGTGAATCAAAATAACAATAATAATAAATTTGTACATACGCATTATGGCTAAATTATATCACCCAAAATTCTTATGATGACACCTAACCTCCAGAACCTCAGATTGTGACCAGACATGGGGATGGGGTCCTTAAAGAGGTGATTAAGTTAAATGATGCCCTTAAGGTGAACTCTAATTTGATATGACTGGTGTATTTATAAAAAGAGAAAATTTGGGCCAGGCATGGTGGCTCACACCTGTAATCCCAGCACTTTGGGAGGCCGAGGCAGGCAGATCACCTGAGATCAGGAGTTCAAGAGCAGCCTGGCCAACATGGTTAAACCCGGTTTCTACTAAAATACAAAAATTATCTGGGCATAGTGGCACACGCCTGTAATCCCAGCTACTTGGGAGACTGAGGCAGAAGAATCACTTGAACCCAGGAGGCAGAGGTTGCAGTGAGCCGAGATCACGCTATTGCACTTCAGCCCAGGTGACAGAGCAAGACTCCGTCTCAAAAAACAAAAAAAAAGAGAAAATTTGGATACACAAAGAGACAGTAGGGATACACACACAGAGAGGAAAGACCCTGTGAAGACACAGCCAGAAGACAGCTATCTACAAGCCAAGGAAAGAAGCCTCAGGAAAATCTAAATCTGCCAACACCTTGATTTTGAAATTACAGCCTCCAGAACATAAATTTCTGGGCTGGGTGTAGTGGTTCACGCCTACAATCCCAACACTTTGGGAGGCCAAGGTGGATAGATAGCTTGAGCCCAGAAGTTCAAGTCCAACCTAGGCAACATGGTGAGACTCTGTCTTTACAAAAACTACAAAAAATTAGCCAGGTGCGGTGGTGTGTGCCTGTAGTCCCAGCTACCCAGGAAGCTGAGGTGGGAGGATCAACTGAGCCCACATGGTAGAGGCTACGGTGAGCCATGATCTCAGCACTGCCCTCCAGCCTGTGTGACAGAGTAATGCCCTGTCTCAAAAAAAAAAAAAGAAAAAGAAAAAAGGAAAGAAATATCTGTTGTTTAAGTCCCCCAGTCTATGGTTTTCTGTTACGGCAGCCCAGCAAACACACATGAACATTCATATATATGTGCATATATGGAATAACATAGAAGCATATGTCTATATATAATATAGATATAAATATATATGCATATGTGTATGCCAGAATCCCTTAAGACAAAATAAAATTTTTTACTAAATGTTAACCAATATTTTCTACACTGGGAGTTAGTGTTAGGTTAGCTAATAGGTATTATGCTTGATTTCTTCACCTGTCATTTTTCAAGAACTTGTGAGGCTCTCTGGTGTTAGGATATGAGCAAAGAGAATTAGACTCACACTCAGACAAACTGGCTTTAAGTCTTGGCCCTGTCATTTATTTTCAGCTATATGACCTTGGGCAATATGCTTAGGCTTTCTAAGCCTGTGCTTCCTTATTTTTTGACTTTAGCTAACATTGCTTGAGTACCTACTACAGGCCAGACTACAACTGATCTCTTTTGCATAAATCATCTCAATTTGTAAAGTGTGATAACAATGCCACCTAGCAGGGTTGCTGTGATGATCAAGTGGGCTGATACTTATGCAAGGGCTCTATAAAATGCACGGGCTCATACAAATACGAAGGTGTGTCATTTTTCTGTTTTCCACATCAGTGCTTCCGAATGATAAAACTGTAATTTTGACCTTAGAAACAACTGTTCATCTAGTTTTTTTTCCAGTTAAATGATCCAGAGGTAATCTAAGAGTTGTACTAATCTTCCCCAGGTTCAGCTTTAAACCAATCACTCCTCTGCTAAATAAACAAACAAACTTCAAAATTTGAATAGTATCCAACATATTTGTGTGATGTATAAATTTAAGGTCTTCAACAATCCAGCCTCAACCTAACTTTCCAACTTTATTTCTCATTACATATTCTGCATCAGGTTTTCAACACAATGAAATAACTCCTATTCAAACTCAGAACATTGCTTCCTTATGTCCTGTGCTAGGGATTCCTGTCTCTAGTCTTTGCAACTGATGATACATATGGAGCATTTAGCAAACAGCCTGGAATATAGTATTGTTACCAGGGGTCCTTGCTCCCAGAGCTCCCAAGATGGCGGCAGGGCCACTTCCAAAATGGCAGCGGGCCACTTCCAAGATGGTGGCAAGCCTCGTGTTCTCAGACCTGGGGTTCTTGGCCTCACGGATTCCAAGGAATGGAATCTTGGGCCATGCGGTGAGTGTTGTAGCTCTATTACAAGCCGTGGGTCATGGAAGAGAACTGTGGAACTCAGTAACTAGTGTTCAGCTCGATTAGGATGAACCCAGGCACTTAGCCATGCAGGAACAATGGCAAGCCTTTAGCCCGATTGGGAGCGGCAATGGGTGCCTCGCTGGATCAGGAGCACAGCGCACACCCTGCCAGATCCAGAGGGATGGAAGTCAGTGGCGGGTCTGTGACAGCGGCAAACAGCAGTGGTGGACAGCGAGCAAAAGCTCAGCTCGAGCTGTAACAAACACGGACCAGAAGAGTGCAGTTGCAAGATTTAATAGAGTGAAATAGAGTGAAAACAGAGCTCCCATACAAAGGGAGGGGACCCAAAGGGGGCTGCCGTTGCCAGCTCGAATGCCTGGGTTTATATCCCTATCCTTGTCCTTACCACTGTGCTCTCAGACAATAGATGATTGGCTATTTCTTTACCTCCTGTTTTTGCCTAGTTAGCATTTTAGTGAGCTCCCTGATTGGTCGGGTGTGAGCTAAGTTGCAAGCCCCATGTTTAAAGGTGGACGTGGTCACCTTCCCAGCTAGGCTTAGGGATTTTTAGTCAGCCTAGGAAATCCAGCTGGTCCTGTCTCTCAGTATGTCCTCAATAATGGTAGCTGCTATCATTTTTACTACTATTACTATCATTATCATCACTGTCAGTCCTTCTAATCCTATTGAAATATTTCTCCCATCCCAAAACTTATAAGTTACAGATGATTTCACCCTCCTCCCCATGTCTATAGCTTTATATTCTAACCTTTAGGGGGATATTTTAGTCATTTTCTATGATACATTGAAGTTACATACACTCAACAAATAAACATTTATTTATTAAGCACCTACTTGGTGGTAGAACCTGTGTTAGAAAGGATACCCTGGACAAGATTTGTCTTCCCTAAGGGAATTTGCACTCTAGTGAGGGAAACAGACAAGTAATCAGGCATCACCATGTCTCACCTGGATTGTAGAGACACCTCTGAACTAGCCTCTCTGCTTCTACCCTCACATCTTAGCACAGCAGATGAATGCATCTTTTAAAATATACATCTGATTGTGTCCCATTTTTCTGCTAAAAATTGTGCCACGAATCCCTAATTTACTCAACCGTTTATCTGGCCCTTCAAAACTATCCTTCTGACGTAGTCTCCTCCTATTCTCCTTGATGGTTATGTCCCAGCCATACTGGCCTGCCGGCTGTCCCTCCACATTGCCAGGCTTATGCTCTCCCTTCACACTCATTGCTCCCTCTGCCTGGAATGCTCTTCCTTGGATATCTGCTTGTCTAACTCCCTCACCTCTTTTAAGTCCCAGTTCAAATAGTACCCTTTCAATGAAGCCTACCTTAATCATATGATTTAACTTGGCTACTCAGCCACTTTCAACTATCCCTGCTCTATTTCTTCTTGTTGTTGGTTGTCCCCTTCTAAGCACTATATAATTTACTAATTATGTTAATTTTTGGGCTCTCCCCTCTAGCTCTATGAGGGCAAGGAGCAGGAATATATTTTGTTGTTAACTAATGTATCTTATGGACCTAAAAGAGTGCAATGAAGCAAAGTCAAGGCTCAATTTTTAGCTTCCTAATTTTTGTAGCCTCAAAGTACCTGTTATAGGGACTTTGTGAGAATGTAAGCTCAAAATGACTGATTGACAAGTGGAGCTCCAGATTGTGAAGCCAGGAGGTGTTGAATAAATAATTGTTATTGAATCACTTTCAGTCTCCTTAACCGTATTTCTAGTGTTTTCAGGGGGTTTCATTGTTCTAGGATTCATTTTTATGTTTTCACATTTCTAGTAGAATGTATTTCAAACAGATTGCATGTGTGTATGTGTGTGTGTGTGTGTGTGTGTGTGTGTGTGTGTGTCTGACCTTTCAGGGCTTCAGGTATTACTTTGTGACCATTGAAGTTCTAAGGAAAAGTTTTGCTTTTAAGTTTTATGAAAGTCATCAAAGTACACATTCACCTCACATTTTTCAGGACTTTTTTTTTTGTATATGAGGCATTAACATATATAGTGGCCATTTGTTGTTGGTCAAACAATATGTATCTAAAAACATATTAGAAAGGCAACACCAATTCAACTTAGCAAATAATTAATGAACATTGACAATGTGAAATATTTTCTACAGGTTTTACAAAAATGGAAAAACACTTCTGCTCTAAAGTTGTTTTTAACCTCCTGGGTGAGAGAAACATATGGACAACACACTACAATGTAAAACAAATGTAAGAACCAGAAGAAAGACACAAAGTAGTGTAGGGTGAATCAGCGAACTGTGCACATCTGAAAAGAAACATTCATCTTTCTGTACTCTTCACGAAAACCCCTGCCCTAGGCAAGCTCTCTCCATAAACAAGTTAACAACCAATTATCCAGAAATTCTATTAAACAGAATGCCTTGCTCCTCAAACTTGTCCTCTAACAAAGGATTTAGTGTTCTTTCATTCTTTTGTGTATCTATGCTATGTTTGAGTAGTATGAAAGGCATTGTAAGAATTAACTGAAGCTAGACTTTAAAGCTGATCACAGTTATTCAGTAACTTGAGTCCCCCTCCTCTGCTCCCCTCCCCCACCTTGATGGATTTAGACAGGGGCTGCTCTGAGTTCCTTTGTGAGCACGTTAGCTCAGAATGACTGATTGACAAGTGAAGCTTTTTCCTTTTCTGGGGAAAAAGAAATTTCCAGGGTCATGCTCCTTGTATTTGCAAAGAGCTCTAAAAGCTCCAGAGAGTGAAAAGAGTCAAAATTGACTTCTTGCTGATGATCACAAACTTCATGACAGGGAAAAGGGAAAAAAAAGGGGGGAGAGATTGAGGCTGTGATGCAGAATGTCAGGATAACTACCAAGGAGGATGATTTCAAAACAGGCCTCTAGACAAATAGGAAGTTAGATACTCAACTAGAAACTACAGGCATTAGATAGAGGACAGAAGCTGAAGAACTTCAACCCCAATCAAGATAGTGTCTGCAATAGCAGCCTGTCAGGAAAGAAGGGTGACAGTCTGCTGTGCATGGCTTTCTTTAAGGAAGACACAATGCCCATTAGAGTTTCCATAGACTTGCCATTCCTTCAATAATAAACTGTGTACATCCTGATACTTGTTTCAGTTGTTCTAGGGGGAAAAAAGCTATATTTCTACTACCCATATTCATATGCCTACAAAGTATATCTATCTGTATTCTAATACTCATCTTGATTTATTCATAAAGGCCTGCAAAATTGATGCTCTAGTGAGGAAATGTTTTAGCTCTTCATATCTCTTCTGTGGTCATTTTCAAAACTGAATGACTAAAAAGGTGGGAGTTTCAAAGCTCCATTCACTTTGGGAGCAAAAAAAAAAAAGAGTTCTATATACTTCAGGTCTTCATTTCTAACAACAAAGTCTGGGATTTTGAAAAGGGGTATTTTTATCCTCAGGAAATAATCTTCTTTAGAAAAAAAATAGCTGAAAAAAAACTAGTTATACTGGTATGTGTTTAAGCCTTTATATTGAGAAGGGAAATTATTAGCATAGTGGTTTGAGAAAATAAGTAGGATTCCTGTTTAATGAAACCCATTTTCATTACTGCTTGACTTCGTGACCAGATAGCCAAGGGCTGGAAGGGAACAGAAGCTGGTGCTGAGTGGGGCTGCTTCCAAGTCTGAGAGAAATGAGCTGATTACTCAGAAGTCACAAGGAAGCAAAGTGAGAAGCTGGTAGAGTTATGTAGAAGGACACATGGACCTCAAAAGTTATAAAAAGAGACTCTGAGAGGGCAACATGAAAAAGGGATCTACTCCAACAGGTTTCAAACATATATCTGACATCTGGAATGCTTTTCTGACCCGAGCTGCTGATTCAGTTTCAGGTGCATTGCCCTTCCCATAATTTTACCACTAATAAACATGGTTTGTTCACCAGTGAGAATAAAACCCTTACAGCTTTCATGCTGTAAGATTCCTAGGAATTCATTTCACCTTGGAAAATCTCTAGTTTTACAATTGGAGCTCAGAAATAAAAAAAAAAACTATGTGTTTGTTTAGCTTTGCACAAAGAAAGTACCAAATGCATAGGAATCATGAATTGTTAATGAGAATGTAAATAGGCATGAAAAAGGAAAATTTCATTTATTAGTGCACATTTAGGGTACAGCCTTTATCCAGGGATGCAAAGCATGAGTGTAAGATTTGGCTCATCTCTCAAGAAAAACAGTTCACATCATCACAGCCCTGTCTAACCAACTACAAAATGAAGAGCAAATACATACCTCACATTTGACAGAGGTATAGTAAGTGATTTAATTCAATCATTGATGTAAAGGGCATTGAGTTATTTGAATAAATAAGGTTATACAAGTGAGAAGTATCATAAACTTTCACTTCCATATATCACTTATGATCCTCCAATCGTCAAACAAGATCTGTACAGAAGTGTTTTCCCCATAAATCATTTTCTGAACATAAAGTTAAAAATCCCAAGTGCCCTGGAAAACATAAAGAAGATCTATACTATATAATTAGTTGAGAATGGAGTTGCGCTAGTCACTCCTCCAGAACCAACACTGTCATCCAGCCTCTGAAAACATTCAATCAAGTCATCCTGTTGTTTACAAATCAGATGCAAACCAAAATACTGCAAGGGTAGCCTGTTCTTCAAATAGCTACACTTCTGGCACAATTTCACAGCAAACTGGAAATACAGAGATTTGAAAGTTTTCCCTGTTGTTGCTAATCTTCCCACTCCAAATTATGCTGCTGCTTCTGTATTTTCTGCTACATTTGCTCTTTTGCAGGTGGAGCTCACAATTCTGAGGTCACACTGGGTCGTCAATGGCAAGCTGACAGTAGGACACGGCTGTTTGAGCTAAGTTACTAATAAGTGAACCCATGGAGTGCCATTTCATTAGCGGATGTATCATTAAAAGCATCACCTCCATGACTTACTCATTGTTCTTTGCCCAGCC
The DNA here is from genome assembly GCF_028885625.2 of Pongo pygmaeus. Classification (NCBI taxonomy): domain Eukaryota; kingdom Metazoa; phylum Chordata; class Mammalia; order Primates; family Hominidae; genus Pongo; species Pongo pygmaeus. The sequence goes on along the minus strand of NC_072373.2, from coordinate 146,407,829 downwards.
TGGCCCCTGCCTTGAAGCCTTAAAAATAAAGAAACCATGCTAGCTTAGTGAAGGGCTGGGACCAGCTAATTAGTGGCCCCCTTCCTGCATATTCTCTTTTCTCTATAGCACAGAGAAAGAACACCTCCTTCCCTACCCACAACTATAGTTATGAATGGATTTGTTTCAGGAAAAGGGAAGGAAAAGTATAGGAGACAATGGTCAAACCCAGGAAAATAAAATCAGAAATCGAGGGAAACAGCGTCCTGGGTCCAGGGGCTCAGGACTCAGTGACTATAATGTCAGTATTTTTTGGTTAGTGTTACAAGCTGTCATTGAAGTCAAGCAGCCCAGGATATAAGCCCTGTCTTCACCACTTGCTAGCTCTGTGAACTCAGGTAAATTACTCGCTTTCTCTGAATCTCACTTTCCACATTTTTAAAATGGAGATAATAAAAACATCTATCTCAAATAAGATAATAGATAAAGTACTTAGCACAAATGTAAACATCTATCTCAAATAAGGTAATAGATAAAGTACTTAGCACAATTGCTTAACTATTGCCATTAACTTCAAAGTTTGGCATCAACATCTCTAAAATGGCTCAAATATTTCTTGCCCTGGATGTCTATTGAGATATTCTAAATTTCCCATCCCCTAATGATGTAATTGTCAGCCTGAGTTCACTTCCCAAACTTTGTGCTCTCCAAACACTTATTTTTCACAGCACTGATTAATCTGTGTTATCTCCTTTTCAGGACTGTAAAACACTTGAGAACAGACACAGCTGAAAATAAAGTCACATATTTTTCAATATGGCTTACTAAGAATGTTATCTATGGCCACAGAACTGAGCCAAGACAGTTGGACATAGTGTGAAATAGAAAGTAGTCCTGAGAAGCTCTTCATTTATTTATTCAACACACACTTGAGAATTTGCTATATACCATGCACTGGAGATAGAGTGGTGAGCAAGATATAGATTTGTTATCATTGTAATAAATGCTTATAGTGAGTCATAGTCTTGAGGCAAAAAGAAGTTTTCCTTAGGGAATGATATGTTAGGAAGCTATCACTGCAATTAAAACTCCATAATAAACCAGCCCTAAACTATCCCAAAACATAGTACCTTTCAACAGCAAGCATTTCTTATTTCCTTCACAGGTCTGTGGGCTGTTGGGGGAAGTTCTGCTTTGGACTCTGGGTTGGTTGGACTTGGCTACAGGTTTCAGGTCAGGTGCATGTTCACTCTGTGTATCTCATTCTGGGGCCCAGGGTGAAGGAGCAACAAATACCTAGGATTTGCCCTCCTCATAATGAGCAGAGGAGCCCAAGTGGTTAAATATCATTTCACAAGCACATTTAAGGTCTTTACTCACATCATATCCCCTAATATTTCAATGGCTTCAAGCAAGTCATATAACAAAGCCTAACATCAATGAGATGGGAAGTATACCCCACCTACTCTACTTCTCTGCAAAGTTCCATAGCAAAGGGAGTAAGTGAATAACAGCAAAAAGTAATCTAATATACCTCAAGTGACAATTGCCTAAAAACTTAAAGTGTAAACCAACATTAGCAAGGTAGAGGAGAATTCAGCAGGACTAACATGATGGAACTAACTGTTCCATCAATTTAGATGATTGGCAATTATTTCCAGATACTACTTTATATGTCACATCTTTAAGATACTATTAATAGCCAATAACTCTCTAGGCCCCCTGCTATGTTCCTTGAAGGGTTGAATAATACAACCCAATAGTTATATGGAGTGTGTTGGGGAACATTTTTTCTATTTCTAAGGAGAATTCTTTGAGCCCTAAAGAACCAGATAAGACAATACGAATACATATTACAAATGGTAGCACTTATTCTCCTTAATTGAAATGTATGAGTACTGAGGAACAAGGGTAAAAGTAGGATTTGTCTATCTATCATTGTGACAAATGGGCAGTTTATCGCTTTGCATTTGCTCAGCAGTGCAGGAAAAGGGTGTAAGTTCAGAAAAATCTATTTCCCACAGAGCAATTATCAATTTTAATATTAAATTTTAAAATGATTTTTAATTTATCAACTGGTCCCGTAATTCAGGGTTGGAACTGTCAGATCTCTGCCTTGGATATTAGGCTGATGATGGGTCATATCCAAAGTCCATAGATAATGAACATTTTGTAAATCTGTAATACAGTTCTTTTTTTTTTCTCATTGTAAATTAATTGATCTTTTTGCCATTAGGGAGAACATCAATTGCTCTACTTTTCTCTCTTCCTCTTTCACTTCTTTTTGCTTCAAATTCAAAGCAAATCATTCCAAAATAAAACCCAATTTTAATTAAAGCTACCCTAGTCCCTGGAAAAGTAGCGTTCTCTTGCTTCACCTGGACTTTGAAAGTTTCTTGCTTTCACGCAGTGTTGAAAAAGCAATAAAACAGAGGTGAGTGGCTTTAAAATGAGAAGTCAAAAATTGGCCTCCTTTTGCTCCCCACTCTCTTGGAAGTGGAAACTTCCTCTTGTCTACAGTTCAGACTCCAAGAGAAAATTTGCATGTGGTAAAACCACAGACCTAAGTCAACTTGTACTCACCAAATCTCATACATAAGAAGCTAAGGCTACCACCGAGACCAGAGCCCTCTGCTTGGCTCTGATTTGATATGGGAGATTCAAATGTGTTTGAGGAAGTCCAATATTAAAATGCATCAGTGTACATTTTAATTAACAACAATTAATTTTCCCTCAATGCTTATGAATTGTCCTATTCAGTCTAAGGTAACACTCTCCTAGTCAGATCGAAGGTGGTACTTTCCCATCCAGGTCTAAGATGTTGTTTGCTATCCAGCTCTAAGAGAACATACATAATAAAATGATTGACACTCTCTTTACTAATCAGCTAAAATTACTGAGAAATCAACATACCATATTAATTCCTAGCCTTCCACATAACTTCTGAAAATCCAAATATGCCATGATTTCCTTTTTTATCCTACCTTTCAGAATTGATCTAATATCTCTAAAAGCCTATCACACAGTGAAGAACTGAACAAAGTAATTAGTAGACTACTGTCGAGATTAATGAATCCAAAGGTAAGCTCCTTGTACCAGCTATATTTGGCAAAAATATTCTTATCATTTTTTATGGAAATAAGAACAATCCTCTATACAATAAATAGTATAATTTTCTCCTCAACTTCACGAAACATGATAGACCTAAAGTTCTGTGAAAGTACATGCAGCATCTGCTTTAGTCAATTCACCATCCCAGACACCTTGCACAATATCTAGCACATGTGAGGCATCGAAATATTACATGAATCATTAGATAAATACTTAAGTATATAAACATATAAATGGACAGATAAATGACTTTTAAGCCAGCCCAAGACTGTTTGATAACACAGTATAACCCAAATCAGAAGAAAGAAAAGAAAACCTGGTTATTTGTGAAAGGTGTGATATTTTCCCCTAAAGGATAAAAAATCCAAGGTCACTTTTTGCCTCCAGGGAAAGAAAAGACCAGGGTCAGCATCCCAGCTGTCACCGGAAGTCCCCCAGTGTATGCAGACCTGATGGAGGAGAGAAAATTGAGGTGAGGACATAGATTTCATTTTTGAGTTTTAGAGTAGTTGTTATAAGTAATAGGGAAGAAATAATTATTTTTTAAATGTAACAATCAATGTAACAATCTTCTATTTAAATGTAACTTTGTAAAATGTGGCTATTTGATGGGTACATAATTCTACCATGCTGGATGTCTTAGGTCAGGAAGTACGAAAAATAATCACAATAATCAAAACACATCAGGCAATAAGTTACTGGTTGTCATTGTCATTTACCTAAAGAGCATAGTGGGAGGACCTCTCTGCTCTTTTCAGACAATAACAATTCTTTTAAAGAGAGGATTTTTATTCCCTTTGTGCAAAATGAAGAGTAAAGATTTTTTTACATCAAGACTTTTGGTGGCATGTTTTAGTTTGAGATTTTTGTTTCCCTTTTTGATAACTTTCAACCTCTTCAACCACAGAAAAACAAATAACCAAGAGATAACATCACAAACAGGACTCTAGCAGCCCTGGAAATTGGAATCTGGCCTTCTCGTCCTCAGCAAAAAATTCAGATCTCCAGATATATTCCAGACCCTGCCTTTTAACTGACTCTTTCTCATCTACCCTTCTAATCCCCACATCTTCCCAGCCCACAATTTCATTGCAGCACCTCGTCCACAGAACTTTTTCAAAAAGGAGTAGGGAAAAACACCTCTAGCTGTACTCTTTACAGCTCCGCATTCCTTTGCATCAATTAAAACAAACTGCTACAGGAGACTGGAGCACTCAGCAGTCTCCTTGCTCAGCCAACCTGAAGAAATCAGAGAGGAGTCCCAACAAAAAAAGGCAGAACAGGTTTAGCAGATAAATAGACTGGACGCGTTTTCCCTTGAAACCTTCTGGGGCTTGTTTACCACAATCTTAGTCTCCAATAAAGAATTGACTTCAGGCTTTGTAAAGCATGAAGCCCCTTAAACACCAGACAATTGGGCTTATTTAACATGGAAGAAGAATTGTCTCCAAAAACCCACCTGAGGGTTGCAATAATATTCCACTATCTATGTCAGAGCCAAAGATCTGAAAACAGACCTTCATTCCAGACAGAGGCTCTGATAATTGAGTGTAAAGTGGCTTTGGAAATAGATACTAATTCTTGAGTTTAAAAAGTCCAATGCAACTAAAGATGGACAAGAGAACCCAGGGCTGATGGAAGCCGCCACATGGCATCGTTCAAGGGGCCTACACACCCTGATAAATAAGAAGTAGAGGTTTTTGTGCATTTCTTGAAATAACTCAATTGTGTATATGTGTATGTATATATATATTTGAGTGTGTACAGTCCTCATGATGTGAGCATGGAGAGGCCGTGGGTCTCATGCTGGTACCGAGGCAGGTGTCCATGATAGGTTAACTGGTTTAGGCTTTGAGGGTGCCCTGGCCAGACATCCTACTATGTTCACCTATGAAATGAACATTTCAAATTCATATATACACACACATACACAATTGGTTATTTCTTTTTCTGTGTGTACATATGTATATATGCATGTCTTGGTCTGTTTTGTGCTACTATAACAGAATACCTGAGACTGGGGAATTTACAAAAAGCAGAGATTTATTTCTTACAGTTCTGGAGGCTTGGAAGTCCAAGGTTTGGGGGCTCACATCTGGTACAGACCTTCTTGCTGTTTCATCGTATGGTGGAAAGTGGAAAGGCAAGAGGGTAGGGAGGGGGAGGAGGCCAAACATCCTTTTATGAGAAACCCACTCCTGCCATAACTAACCCACTCTCACAAAAATGGCATTAATCTATTCATGAGGGCAGAACCCTCATGACTTAATCACCTCTTAAAAGTCTCACCTCTCAACAGTGTTGCACTGGGGATTAAGTTTTCAATACATGAACTTTAGGGGACACATTCAAACTATAGCATTGCATATTTATCATTTTCCCCATTCTCAACCCCTAAGACTTATCATTCTTAAGGAGTTAGCTTAACAGCAAGATCAAGTTTGTTTCCTTTGCGTTCAACAGCTTCATGTAAGCCCATAAAAGAACAAATCAGTCAACTATCCAAACTAACAGCATTTCATCAGTCCTACTTTGCCCTTAATAATTCATCCCTCTTATGTTTACTCTAATACCTGTGCAACACAAATATGCATGACATGTGGCTGTGTATGTTCAAGCACTTTCATGGATAGACTAACAGCAGGAGACTTTTGACCTTGGTCTGAATGGGAAAAAGTTACTGCGATGACTAATGACAGAATTGACAGCTTCATACTTTAAAGAGGAAAGAGGAGAAAAACATTCCGGAAAGAGAATTTCTTAACAGCAATTTAGATTTCCATCTAAGAGGTGCTCTTTGTAAATTACATTTGAAAACAGATACTTTTTCTGTACCAGGTTTAACAAGGATAATACCTATCCTGTTGCCAAAAACCTTACAGAGATATTGTAAGAAATAATAAAAGAATGTCTGTGGAGCCTTGAGCTACTTGGAATAAATATGCTAACAAATACAAAGACTTCTTATTAACTCTAGTAAATATTCTGTCAGGAAAAAAAAGCCACAAATAAAAGTGAGATTTGGGTGAAATCTACTAACTCCTAATCCAATTCTTCTGGATGCTTCAATTACTTTTTTTCTGACTCCCTTAAATTTGTAAAGAGTATATTAGATATTTAGCATCGTATTTTCTCACTGTTTAGAGGTTTTTCAATATCTTGGCAAATAATACCAAGTATTACAAGGACCAATTTAGTTAGGATCCATAGATGGCTGGCGACTCTGCTTCACCGCAATCAAGAAGTAGTAAAAGCACTAAGACTGAGACTTTGTTGTTGGCTTTGTTGTGCATCATATGCTTTCAATCTCAAAGGGATTTTTCCAGATGTTTCAGCCCGTTTTCCTGATGCATTCAAACTGTTCTGTCTTCTGAGTTCATCTGCCCTAAAATATACAAACCCAAATATCAGGCTGAATTGAACTCAATCATCCTTCTTTGCCATTTTTAAATGAAGCATTCTGTTCTGTCATCAGGTGAAAGGGAGAACAATACCTTCAAGATCTCATTTGCAGATATAATATTATGAGAAACTTGGCACAGATTTATGTATCAGCTTGTAATGGCACAATTAGGATCTTTAGCTGCAAAGGGAAACATAGGCCAAAAGGCATTTTTCATTCTTTGAACAAGCACCAACCAAACTTGGAAGGCTGTTGAAGTTAAAGAAGCAAGACTTTCAGTTGCATTAATAAGTTTTACCTAGTGATGCTTTTCCTGGGACCAGAAAATGACAGACCCAGAAAATGACATTTGTCCCAGCAAGGATTCCAAAACTGTGCTGCAGGTATTACTTATGTTGGTAGGGTCACAATTAACACACCAGATGTGCAGAGAAAGGGGAGCTTCTTTATTTTCTACAAGTGATAAAATCTTTCTCACAAGCTTCCACCCTGCTAGGTGGCTGATGGGAGTAAAGGCTGGGGAGCAACAGGCTTTAACTTTAAATTTGCCTATTAATGATGTTTCAGCTCCTCTGGGTTACACAGCCTCTTTGGGATAATTTTTTAGTCAACTCAAAGTTCACTCCCTAATGGAACTGTTTCTCCTTTCTCCTCTTCTTTCACCAAATGATGTTTGAGTGCAGGGGATAAGTTACAGTCTTCATGACTGGGGATGGAGTGGCCCTTGGTCTCATGCTGGTACCTAGGCAGTTAGTTGTCTATGTTAGGCTGACAGGTCTAGGCTTTGAAGGTGCCCTAGCTGGACATCCTACTGTGTTCACCTTTGAAATGAACAGCTGTAATTATCGAAGTTCTTGGAGAACCAGGCCATCTCCCTTGGTGAATGACTCCAAAATTAGGTCTCACTACTCAAACTTGAAGCTGCATTGGGGTCTGTGATCTCCATTTGGTAACCTCCCAAATTTTTTTCTAGATTAGAGCTCAGAACATGTCATTTCCTTACATCTTCCTTTTATCTTTCTACCATCGCACATGACAGAAGGCACAATCTTTCTATTTTCTCTTCCTTCGTAACTAGGGCTTCCCTTTCATTGTCTTAATCAGCTCAGGCTGGCATAAGAAATTACCATACATTGGGTGGCTTAGACAACAAACATTTGTTTCTCATGGTTCTGGAGGCTGTAAAGTCCAAGATCAAAGTGCCAGTGTTTCAATTCCTAGTGAGGGCCTCTTCCTGGGGTTTGCAGATGGCTCTCTTCTCACTGTAACTCACATGGCAAAGACAGAGAAATAGAATGGAGGGAGGTTCCTTTCCAGCTCTCCCTAGGAGGGCACTAATCCTTTCATAGGATTCCACCATCGTGTCCTAATTACCTTCCAAAAACCCCATCTCCAAAGGGCATCACACTGGGGATCAGAGTTTCAATAGAATGAATTTTGGAGGAACACAAACATTCCATCCATAGCAACAATAGTTTGGATTTCTTTGCCCTGAGTGGTGCATCCCCCAGCCCACACCTTCCCATATGATTCATGCTGGGCCTTAGAGGTAAAAAGTTTCAAGAGAATAAGATTTAAGGGGTAATAAAACACATAGCATAGTATTTTCAAAATTTTATCCCTATTACAAAGCACCAAAATAAAAGCCTTTTTAAAAAGTACAAAGTTAAAAAATCAGCAGTGTGTCTGTGTGTGTGAGAGAGAGCATGTGTACATGCATGTGCATGGTTTTCTATGTCTATACATGTGTACACATGAAGTAGAGGCCTGTAAAGACTCACAGTGAGTACAGCCTTCTCAGCCTATGAGGGCAAGACCCTTTTGAATTATTCCATGTTTAACAATGTCAAAACTTACAGAGTATTTCATCACCTGCCATAGGTAATGGTGCCTTGAAAATAGACATGAGCTGTCAGCCCAGAACACACTCCCCTCTAGGAACCTGAGTATTTCCTCCAGGAGGTATCAGGGAAATGTCAAATCATTGGAGACTGCCTTTCCAACCCCAGCTGGCCTCAACCCAGGATAAAATACACGTTTCCTGAGAACACTTCATAATTTAGACTCCACGACAGAGGTCCCTTCTGGATTTTCCACACAGAGTATTTATTCTGCTCTCCTCAGGCTTCCTCATGGAGAACAGACATACTACCTCTACTACAGTCTATGGATTAAGCTGATGTTTAGACAATCTTTTGTTTTCCCTCTGGAATAAAGTAAGTCTGTGTTTCTCTCCCAAATAGCATCCCAGAAGTTATTCTTAAGTAGACTCAATCTTAGGAAGAAATTGAGTAAGTAAAGAGGAAGTCGAGTAAATGAAATTTCCTACAGAAAATTCCATCTGCTAAATAATTATTCGTCATAAACTCTGGAGGAGTAAATTGACCTAACATGGTACTCATCACACCTCACTTATAACCAGTCTCTTTTTATAGCCAAGGATACAGTCTGATGGCAACTTTTAGTTACTCACATATTATTTATGAGTTTTATCTGTATAAAATTTGCTGGTAATCTGCTCTCCCCACAGTTTTTTTTTTATTACTGACAATTGAAAGAGGAGTGTAACTGAATTCACTTTATAGTACATTGCTTTTTTGTCAAGGAATATATAATTATAAATAAATTGATTTATTCAAAACTTGGTTTGAATATCCTAGGTTGAAATTACCCTTCTAAATAGTATTGTGCAAAAAGCCTAGATTTGGAAAGTTAGGCAGAACTGGATTCAAATTTGGCCTCACTACAAGCTATTTTAGAGGAAGTTGCCTTCTGTCTAATTTGGTCATCTATAAAATGAAATAATATTCTAACAGTAATTAGGAAGACTAAATGACATCAAGCCTGAAATACTTAAAACCATTCTTGGTAAATTCAGAATACTTTTTTTTTCCTCTTCCGCCCTGGAAACCAAGTCTAACAGTATATTATTAGCAGTTTTACATGTACAAAATGTAGGGAGGAGAGAAACCAAGGTCACATAAATCTGCATACAGTTTCCACTGCATGATCATGTTTCTGCTGAGCCTTGGACTCTGTCGGAGGCACCTAAGTATTAAACATAATAAATAACATAGCATAATAATCAACCTAAAGGGGATGGTGGGTGGTCAAGAAAGAATAGTATCCTCCAGGTTTGGACCCAGAGAGGAAAGCTCCCACAACACGGGTCCTCTGCACAGCCAACCTTAAGACATCACTGACAGACATGTCCCTTTGCTCAATATGCCTTGTGAATGGGCCAGATACAGAGCACTGAGCTAAATAAGAGAGACATGGCAACGAACAAGACAGTCCTTGCTCATTGTCTGTTTGGGGAACCAGAAAGTAAACCCACAATTCAAATTTGGTATAGTAACGGCTAGCTGAGAAGGAAGTACTGAGTGCCATGATGAAGAATTTATCAGAGGAAGTAGTATCCAAGCTGTGACCTGAAGAATAGGAATGATCCTAAGGCTACCAATGCCGATACATACCCAAGGAAATCAGTTACTTTGTTTTCCATACAACTTGACTCAAAATTTCTGCTCTTGTCATAGTCTCTCTCTCTCTTATTTTTATGCTGAGTATAATCTTATCTTTAGTCCACAACCAGTTTGTTTACTTTCCCAGTGCTTCTCAGATACAAATAAAATTAGTTACTAACAGCTAGTTATTTCATTGAATTCCCTAGAAGTCACAGGATCCTGAATCAGTTGCACATTCACGTAAGTGTAGACTGTAGAAATTGCTCTTATAGTGAATTAATGTCATGTTAACAAAGCATGTACTAGTTTTTTTTTATAGTGTGTTCAAAGTTAATATTTGATAATACCCAGTTCAATGGATTCAGATGACAGGTTTCAAAATGCAATTTTAAAATGACTAAAAATATATACACCTTTATCTTGTAAAGCTCATATAATTTGTACTTGTGTAAATAAACTGGGAACATGTTTGTTTACCTGGAATCTTTTTTGATGTCACTTACAGAAACCTAACTCAAATTAGCTTAAACTGAATCAAAGAGAATTTATCAAATTATCAGATATGGGTGGATCCAGGTCTTCAAACGTTGCATCGGTGCTCCTTCTTTCTCTCTCCCTTCCTCCCTCCCTTCCTTCATTTATCTCTTGGTTCTGCTTTCTCTTTGCACATTATGACAAAAATAATCCCCAACAACTCAACTCAAAACATATGTTAGATTTAGTTATAACAGAGAGAAGTCAGGGCTTCTTTACTAACAAATTCTGCAGAACTCCTGAAGATGCCTCTAATGGGCTAAATTTGAGTCATGCGACCATTTATGAACAATCACAAGAGCAGACAGGGGGTGCCCTAGTTGGCCAGATTGAGTCACATGCCTGCCATCATGGCAGGGGAGACACCGGCTTATAGCCAACATCTTCAACAGGTTGGAAAAGACAATTGCTGAAAGAAAAAGATACTGGGAAGACAACATAACAGCTATTCATTATAACATAAAATGATCAACTGTGATATCTTTTTTTAGCTAGGCCAGGAGAGCATTTCAGTGTGTGAGGCCTTATTGCTAGTTCACCTTGCAATAGTGCCACCTACGCTAAAGAATGAGTGAGAATTATCTACAGACCCTGCATGTATTTACAATCATATTCCAGCTCAAAGGGAATGAGCCTCTCAAGAGTTAAACTTAAGCCCCAGGCTCAGACTGAAATAGGAGTTTTTAACGGGAAAATCAGAGAAATTTCACCTGGGATGAAATATCTATGAAACACATATGAACATCCAAAGGAGGTAAAGGCAAGTTAGGTCTTCATACTTCACACTTAATACTTCAAATATGGGAACTTCTTAACTGGTCACAAAAACATCCAGATAATAAGGCCTAGAAGGGGACATTTCATTTTAAGGGAATTGTGGGGCAATCAAAAAGTTCCAAACTGTGCAATAGAGATTTAAAAAATATAAATGCAGTGAAAGTTAGGGAAGTATGGATTATTTAGTGGACAGAAAAAGAGAAAATGATTTCTTAATTTTCTCTTTGATTCCCCCAGAACCATGTAACAGCTTAATTGCAGAGATGCTGTAAGCAACCATCAAAAAACATTAGACTGCTCTGTGATAGGAATTGTGCTAGGGGCTGAAGACAGGACAATAAATGAGGCATGGTCTTGGCCTCAAGAAAGTCACAGTTTTATGGGGAAAAGAATCCCCTTCAGCAGACAATTAAAATATAATATTCTACAATAAATGTCTATAGAAGATTCTATTAGAACATATAATAATTTAAGAAGTCACACCTACAACTCTGCCAATAGATATATTCCTCTATATTGCCTGAAATTCCACCGTTAGAAGTTGGTCTATCTGAGTTGGAAGATATCTTTTTAAAATTTCAAATAGCTCTGATGTGAATACCATCTCAATCAGGATTGTTAGTTTTTCTTCTTTGGTGTGAATTGATCAATCTGATCGTTTCCTCTCTGAAGCACCTCCAATCAGTAAACTCAGGAAATGATGGTGTCTTGGGGCTTGAGGAGCAAGGGTAATAGAAGAAAAGAACATTGGATCTGTAGGATTGGGGAACTCCCAAAGCCAGACTTCCTCTAAGAGACCAATTAAGACTCAGGCCAGCCCAGCATAGCTGCTTCCTCCTTCAATGCACTGATGCACTGTGTATCAGGACATTAAAGAACACTCGATCCTATAGAATGGACAAATGAGTCACTGATTCAATTACTTGGCTGGCAATGCACTCATCAGGAAGAACTGAATAAACTCTCCAACTGCACATCTTCTGTCTCCCCTGCCGAGGTGACCAGGCATTTGGGTCTTCAAGATCTGGAGGGAAGTTGCTAGGTAGAAACGAACCCAGGCAGACAATCACTAACCAAGCCTATGCATACCCACAGAGACAATTAAGCTGAATTTATCTAGGTTTGTATAGAAAGCCCAGGATCCATACTGGGAAGAACTTGAATCCCTAGGGCCTGTGAATGGGAGGAGATGTGCAGATTCTGAGAGGGTTGTAGGAATCTTAAATCACATCTGAGAAGACTTTATAGGCCTGGGCAAGGACAACAAGAGTGAGGCACCGCGGACTGGGGATGAGGTCCTCCTCATATCTTATGGATCTGTGTAAACCCCAGGATTTCCAACCAACAACATGAAGAAAGGGAAGGGAGTCATGAACAGTGAGTGTAGAAGACATCCCCCCAATCTTCATGGATACGCCTACATTGATAGAGCAGTGTAGCAGTACTTGTACACTGGACAGTGTGGAAGAGTCCATTGCCTATTACAGAACTAGCTAGAAGTTATCTTTTCAGTGGGAGGAAGTGCAAGATCAAAAGAGAAGATACTTAGAGGAAGGCAGAACACACGCGGTAGTTAATTTCCCATAGTTTGTTGTAAAATAATATCAAGTGTTTAGAAATGGTCATTTGACCTAACATGGCCAATGACAGGAGGCATGCTGAAAATTTCTGGGAAAGGATTCCTCACTCCTAAGAAAGAGATATTAAAAAAAGAGGTGGTCCTTCTTCCTCTGGACATTGTATGTCTAGATGGGACTGCCAGAACTGCTACAGCCATATCGCTATCAGCCTGAGGAGGCAGCCAACACATGAAGAGGCATAGCTAACAGACTGGCTGACAAGTGGAGCTGGAACCCTGGCGTAGCTCACACAGAGCCATCACTTCCTGTTACATAAGTTTCAATATTGCTTAAGCCAGTGTTCTGTGACTTGCTGCCAGGAGCATTTGCTATACAAAGTACAACTGTTTTGGTGTGTTCTCTCCACACTAGCCACAGTTGGTGCCTTAAGCTTCAACCAGAACAGTGGATCAATACATGGTGTAATGGCCCCTGTTTTCCCCAGTCCTACCTATTTTCTATCTTATACCAAAGTGCTGTCACCCCCAAACAACCCCGCCAGACTGTATCTTTGCTTAAACCCCTCTACAGGCTTCCCATTTCCCATAGGGGCAACTCTCTTCCATGGCAGACAAGGCCCTTATGCACTGGGCTTCACCTGCGATCCTGTCATCTCCCGCCACTCCATGCCCTGTACCTGGAACATGAGCCATTCTGGCCTTCCCTCTGTTTCCCAACACAGTAGCTCTTTGTGTCTCTTGGACCATTTGTGGAAGGATTGTGCTGTCTAAAATGCCCTTTCTCATCTATTCTATCTGCATAGAAAAGTAGACTTTTCCATCTATACTTGTCTCTGGGAAGCTGTTCCCTGACTTCTCTTTTCTGTGTGTTTCTTAGCGCTTGTGTCATATCATCTAGGACCTTTTTAAATATCTGTTTATATGCACCAGTCCTCCCCATTAGCCTGTGCACCTATGATGGTTAATTTTATGTGTCAATTTGACTGGGCTAAGGAATGCCCAGGTGGCTGGTAAAACATCATTTCTGGGTATCTCTGTGAGGGTGTTTCTGGGATAGATGAGCATTTGAATCAGTGGACTGAATAAAGAAGATCTGCCCTCACCAATGTGGTCAGGCATCATCTAGACCACTGAGGGCCCTGACAGAACAAAAAGGCAGAGGGAAGACAAATTTGTTTCCCGTTTGGACTCAGACATCCCTCTTCTACCCTCAGCGTCTATGCTCCTGGTTCTTGGGCCTCTGGACTTGGACCAGGACTTACATCATTGGTTTACCTGGCTCTCCAGCTTGCAGATGGCAGATAGTGGGAATTCTTGGCCTCCACGATTAAGTGAGCCAATTCCATAAGTCGAACAAATTGATCACTTTTGATGGATGATATAGATAGATAGATAGATAGATAGATAGATAGATAGATAGATAGACAGACAGACATAGATAGATATATCCCATTGGTTCTGTTTCTCTGGAGGACATCTACTAATACAGTGCCTCTTGAGACAACCTCTGTAACCTCAGTTCTGGACTCATCCATAATAGGAACTTAGTGTTCCTGGAACAAATAAACAAGCGAATGAATAAATGAGTACAATCCAGGATTTCAGAAAGTCAGAAACAAATTCTATAACATCTGGAGTCCTTCTGCGAAGTGAGCAACTACTTCCCACACCTCTTGAGGGTATCACAGCTAACCAGTCCACTAATACTTTCAACCCACACAGTGATTTGTTCCACCACTTTAAGCTATATTCCTGATTACTACTAACCTAAAGAGCAGGATCACTCTGGTGGGCATGATATTTTTCTACAATATTTTAAGCGTGAATGCTGACTTCCGGCCACAACAGAGTTATCTGCAATGTTTGCTTAACACAAGTGTGACATCGTATTAAGAAGTCTAATTCAGAAGCATGTTATGTAGTGATGCAGAAACCAAAACAATTATCTTATATATTTTTAATTAACTGGCTCCTACATATATTTATTGATTGATCAGACACAAAGCACATATACATATTTTTAATATGAAGCATTTCCAAAGAAGAAAAATGTTGGTAGGAATTAAAATTTTGTCCTATTTTTACATAAAGTGGTATAAATAGTAACATTTATGCATGTAAGTATGAATGTATGTTAAAAGAGAGAAAATAAATCTGTATGGAAATATATAATAGGGAAGAACACAGATTAATGTATCCAGGCATTATATTGATGCAATTTTTATCAAGGGGCTCGCATCAACTACTTGCCAATAGGACACAAACCATGGCATCCCAGGTCTGTAAAGCCACACTGGTCGCCAGCAGTTTGAAAAGTTGGCTGTAAATGAAGGTTTTCTAAGTGGCTGCTTATGATGCCATGTTGGTGGCATTAGTGCCTGGGAAATACAAAGAGCTAAATGCTTCCTCTATTTCATTTCCTAAATTTCACAGCCTGATGGCAGTAGGGTGGCAGGCACTGTATTCTGAAAGGATTATTGCACTTCCTGAGAAGTTAAAGTCACTCAGCTTTTGCCCCCATGGCTTGGGACACCAACCGAGACATACTGCAATCACACAGCTGCAATAGACTGTCTCTCGTGGCTTACTGCTTAATGATATTCCAAACATTAGATCTCCCTTCTATTATGTAGCCTCTTTGCCACCAACTCCCTTTTGCTTCTTTTAAGCCTTTTTTCATTTTTGTATTTACCTTATTTATCTTACCTTCACACTTCCGTGACCTGATTACCCTTAGACATAATCATCTCCGGTTTTCCTTTATGTATCAGTGGCTGCCACTTGATATTATGGTGTTATTTTAATATCATAATGGAAAATGATAAAGGCCAATCAATTACTTTGTATTATCCATTGTGTTCCATTGGGATTGATTTTCCTCTATGTAATCATGTTTGCAGCCATAAAAACAAAGATTAAAAAGGGTTTTCTCTCTATTTTTCATATTCAAAAGAGTCATATTAGTAACTCTGCTTCATAATGTTGCCGCTAAGAGAGCTAAAGCTCATCTAGAGAAACGGAGTCCCTGGGAGGTGGCTTGAGTGATGGACAGGACCCAGGGCTAGTTCTAGGACACTGGCCCACACCTCAAGTATGTATTTTCCCTGCTGTTCTCTGGAAAAAATCTAGCATTACATTTATGATTCAATAAATGGCAATCCTGTGTCGGCTGCACATTTTGGCACATCAGAAGAGGTTCCCACATTGTCACTTTGCCTTCTCCTCACCAGATAAACTGCTGAAACTCTCCCACGTCAAATAACCTAGAAATGTACCGATAATGAATCTTTCCCAGTGCGGCTGTGCCATTCACTCACTTAAACTTCAGCTGCCTGCTGAGGCTCTCGGTCCTTGACAGTAAATATACATTAGATGCAAGCAGGGTACATACAAATGCCAAGAAATAATGCAAAGCAGGGTGAACAGCTTGCAGGAGGAATCTGCGGAAGACTCCAGTCTCTCTACAGCAGGGACATTCTCTGAGTGGGGAATCAGCTTCAAAGAGATGAGCTACGGAGACTAAGTCCTCTAATCACTAGCTTTACATGCACAGAGATTGACAAGCTGGTGGGCAGCCCCAAATGGCAGCCCTAGGCATGATAGAGAACTTAGCTTCTCCATAGCCCAGCTCGGCTGCCGGAACTGTGCTCCCTGCAATTCCCGTGGCCAAATGGGTAGACGAACTGTTTGTCTTTTGTTTGGTGTAAAAACCCATAGAGAAATCCAGCTTGTATGCAAGCTCTGCAATGCTAGGGTTTTATCTGACCTCACTTTTATTGCTTAAATGCTCCAGACTCTCTTTCCCTTCCTCTTGCTCAGCAATTGACCCTTTTCCTTGAAATAAGCAAATAGCATGTATTAAAAATCATTTGAGGCTATGGGGGGCCTGGAGCCAGGGATGAGGATCAGAGTGTGTGACATCAACATTCTCCTGCAGTATGCAGACACATAAGGATGCTGGTGGAATTTCAGAGATTGTCTCCTGGAGCTGCTGTGTCCCCTGTGCAGCAATCTGGAGGCTCCCTGGTGCCTGAGTTCAGCTGGGGAGCTCTGCTGCCACTGGCCCCTGGTTCTACCCTCTAGAGGCTCATGAGATTCAGTTCTCAGGGTCCTTGGCTCTGGAAATTGCTACTTTTGTCAGTTACTACAGCTTAGACTCAGTGTAACATTATGGTGTGTTAGGACATGGCATGAATCTTATTTGCTCCTGTTCTTATGAAAATGTGTATAACTGAAAGGAGTTACCTTTACCTGTGTGTTTGGAAGGTGCTTCACAAAACTGTTCTGCCCAGCTCCCTCCCTACAGATTCTGAGTTACTCTTACCACTTCCCAATTCTAGAGACTTACTCTTTTGCAGCTGCCTCGTCTAGGGGAGTCCCCCAGGGGCCACACTGTTGCCTGACAAGCAAATGAAGCCAGGAGGAAGCAAGAAAGGCCGCCACAAAGCCATCCCCTCTCGCAACAAAGCCCTAAGCTCCTGCTTGCTCATTTGATTAAAACAAAGTCTCCAACCGCCTCCCACAGCACCCTCCCTTGGAGAGTTCATGCTCAGAGCCACCGAGTAATTTTTATTGTATAACAAACAGTTGCTTAAATAGGTTGTCTGCAAATGGTCATTATATCCGCCTCCCCCTCCACCTGCCACAAATCTCCCAGGGTGGGGGCAGACCCTGGCAGCTGTCGCCCTGCCCACCCACCCCTCAGCAGCCCCCATAAATAAGCTCCAGTATCAGCAGGACCAAGAGAGACCTGCAGTGGTAGGAGTGGCCGGATGACCTGGAACTTTGAAGGAAGCATTCCAAATGCTTTGTGGCACACTTAGCACTTTGAGAGAAGGGAGGCTGTGGGAATAGGGTCAGATTTCTTCTGCAGGGAAATTACTCAAATAGGTTTTAAAATTTATAGTCCGTGTTGTGATAATAAATAAAAATAAAATATACTCCCCCCAACTCAGAGTTTCTTTGGCTGCAGAAGTCCTCTGGGGTTGGCTCCCTCTATTGCTATGCTGTTTAGACAGAAAACTGGAGAGTAGTTTTCCCTGAAGCTGCTCCAAGGCTCTGGCTTCTATTCCCAGTTGAATTTGCATTCCACCGGCTTGATTCCTCCTAAAAGGCACCTTCCTTCTCTGCAGACTACCGCTGACCACCCTGACCCCCTCCACACCTCCTGTTCACTCCCACTTTGGTTCCTTCTTTCCTTTGGTTTCTGTCCTGCTTGGCCAGAGAAGCCCCTCCCAAATCACAAGCAGCTTCGCTAAGCCATTGACAGCACACACTGATGTCTAATAACAAAGCATTGCTCAACGATCCCCGCCGTATCTATCCTGTTGGTCCCAACTCCAGTGCCACTGCCCCCTATTCCGGCTCACATCTGTCTGCTGCATAACCCAGAAAGGTGACATGCAGAATTAAATTTAAACATTCAAAATCTAGAGTTCCAACTGTGGGTGCGGTTACATAATTACAACACTTACCATAAAATAGAATAACATTGTTTAGGGTAAGATTTTGGAGTTGCACTAATGGATGCTTTTTTCTGTTTTCTGTAAACAATCTTGATATATTGAAGAGGAGACATTGTCAGTAATCATAGTACTTCTCAATGCATCTCGTGAATTGTGTCCAAATGTAAGAAAAGCAGACTAGTTTTGAAATATCAACATCTGCCCTAATTTACTTGCTTCTGCATTATGGTTCTAATTGCACTCAATATAACCTATTGTTGTTGGATCCCCTCGGGGTCTTGGAAAAACTAGCAAAAACAATGTGCAATGGATTCCATGTGTGAAATCTACAGGCATTTTTTTTTCCTTCGCCTTTTATTAAGTTAGAATTTATAACACTCCATGGCCCATATGAAAAGCATTTCAACTGATATCAGTGAAATTATCTCCTAAAACTAATCTCTCACATAAAAATTGAACTGGATGAACTTTTCTCGTAAGCAGCTGACAGGTGAGGAATCTCCAGTGAGATAACTTCAGTTTTGGAATATTCTTACATTAAACATATCCTTTGGGCAAATAATTCAAGTCATTTATAAAAAGCATTTTAAAGGTACATGTATCTGAAATCTTTTTTGCGCCTATATTAAATTTCATGTAATCTAAATCAATGACCATTTGCAGGGCCCCTTTTCTAGGGCACAGCATTATACATATTCTGGGGGTATTTGCCACATCCTTATTATTTTATTCTTATGACAATACCCCAAGAGTATTCTTTTTAGAATATTTTAGAATATTCTTGGGGTGTTGTCATAAGGAAAAAATAATAAGGATATCTCTGTAGGAACAAAAGCAGGTCTATTTCTCAAAACATATTTATCATTGCGGGAAAATGACATACAATTATCTTCCTTAATAAGAATATCTGTATTAAGCACCTTATGCATTATCCATTTTGACCTGCATAACAACGTTTTAAGTCTCATGACCCCCATTTTACAGATAAGGAAACTGAAAAGGTTAAGAATCATACTCAGCTGATACGTGGCAGAGGCAGAATTAAACAGAGGTTAGTCCACATATCACAGAAGCGTTATTACAACAGGAAGACCTAAATTTGGCTTTTGTTGTTGAAGACAGTTTTTAATGCAGGCAGAATTTAGTGACTGTAGAAGAGCTGATGTTTGAATATTGTTAGAGAAGACCCCAGAGGAAAAAGTTGGGTCTGCAAGGAAAGTAAACTTTTATGACCGTGTTGTTTCAGAAGACTTGGCAGCACTAGTTACTCTCACAACTGCATGTATTGCTCTGTTACTTAATCAGTATTATACAGTGCCACTTAATCCTTTTTATGGCTTAGCTTGTCTTGTAATGTTGTTGTACTGCTGATAAACCCATTCACAGGAATAATGTACCTTTAAAAAATCGACACCACGCTCTGTTTTTAATGTAAGGACATGTCTATGTGGAAGTTTATTATGTCCCAGCATTTATGACAACACTGACATTAAAAACAGGGTTACCCGGTAAAGACTTAGGAAACATGAAACCATTTTTAAAACAAGTAGTTATTATACTGTCCTCTGAGATTCTGATTACAGGGCATGAATCCTCTTGAACCATGGGTTAAAAGTACCCAGATTTAATTTTTATCATAATATATGTATTAAGTATGTAACAGCTAAAACCACAGTAAAAAATTTAAAAAGTAAAAAAGAGCACCTCAGTCCTGAAAACTTACACAGATTTCTTTTTTTGACTCGTAAAGACAATATTTATTATCACCTTTTTTGTAAAAGCTTTTTCAGTCAAATATCCATTCAGCTAGCAGTTTTAATTTTGCTAAAATAAGCATGCTTAAATAGAAGAATTTTTAACATCACATTATAGTGACAGCATCAGTCTGCTTCCTTTGAGAATCAATTAGCAGCCAAACAACTATACAGACTCTGTAATGACACAAGTCTGTGGTATTTCCCCAAATTACCTGGAGCAAGGTAAATGGCATGAGAGCTTTGGTCACCAGGGAAAGCATGAAAGGATATACCACATAAGCATGAAGTTATTTAGGAAAAATCTGCAGGAAAAAAAAAAGTGTCTGAGGCTACATGGCAGCTGTTTCAAATAATAAAATATCATTTGCATCTCTGCAAAGGGTTTTAGTTTTGTCAGCTGGTTGTGTCCCACACATTTTTTCCTGAACTTGCTGCTCATTTTTTTGAGCTTAGCCAGTTACAATTAAACCATCAAGTAGGTACACTTGTTTGTTTCGGGTGTATAAGAGACAGTAAAGCTTCATTTCAAATAGAGATACCCAAGAGGAAAGGGTTAGAAAGTGCTGTGCAAAGCTGTGAAACACTGACTAGCAATTTAAATTGGAATCAGGCAATTCAGTGTGAATAGGGGAAAAAAAAACAAAAACAAAAACCAAAAAACAAGCCCTCACATACACAGTGTGTGTGAAGGGGCTGAGGATGGCAGAAAAGGTTTTATTTTTAGAAGTCTTTGCTAAATTCTTTATAAGCATCTCAATCTTTGTTAAAAAGAAACAGCAGATACGCACATTTCCTTAGGGGAGCATTTTTTTTTCATACAAAATTTTAGTAGTTGGCTGCCTACAGTGAGGCTTTTTGTAACAGAATATACAAATTGTATTTTTTATGGTTCCTTATTTATAGTGAAACAACCATTTTAATAAAATGATTCACTTAGATTATTTTATTGCTTTTCATTACGGATCTTCATATTTCTTCATTTGTTCTCATCTTTCTCCTGGCTAAAACTAAAATATTTGACTCTGCAATTAATCACAAATGAATTTGACTTTGGAGTATTTTATTCTTTCCAAAAGATTTGCTAAAATATCTTTCTACAAATGTAGAAATCAAAATCAATACAAACCATTTGGCTGCTCGTAGAAGTCACTCCTGAGCTGACTTAAACGTTACTTAGAGCAAATATCTAGCATTTATTTATGGGGCAGGGGAAAAGGCAAAGTAAACTTATTATGAGAAAGAACAGACTGTCCTCTCTCTTTTCAAACTACACGCACAACATTGATACCTACCGAATGCATTTTTTTTTCCACAATGGTATGGTGTTTTGTTTTGTTTTGTTGGAGGGACAGAGGTGGCTGTTGTTTTGTATTTAAAAATCATAATCTAAAGTCTACTCTATAAATGGCTATGTGGTATATGCCATAGTTTATCTTAAATCATGAAGAAGAAATATTGTATTCAACAATGTGACTACTGTTAAAGAAAATTCTCAGGACTGTGCATCTGGATTCCAGTAAATCCAGTTTAAAGTAATAGGGCTTGCATTTGTGGAGATGAGTACGGTAAAATGTATCACATTATATGAATGCCTTTTACATGCCTCTTAGAAACCAAAGGGCATTTAGACAGCCAACTGGACATTTATGGTTCCCCAAAATAGATTGTATCAATACAAGGTAATGATTTCTCACCTTATTTCAATATGATCTAAATCAATGTTAAACAGAACAGATAGTATTAATGCAAAATTAATCTAAAATTTTAAATTAGGGATTTCATTTAAACACTGGAAAATCCAAGAGCAGTTTCTTTGTTTTGAATTTATCTTATTGCCAAAATATTCCATATATTGCTTTGACAACATTCAGTGCACCTAGAGATTTATAGATAAAATGAGAGATTTCAATTGGAAAATATGTGTAAAGATAAATGCTGCTTTTATTATTAATTCATATTCTCACGGAATGTGTTGCAGCTTAAAATGTAAAAATATGCACACACACACACACACACACACAGGTCTCTCCTCTACTTAATTTCCTGAGTTAATGTTCCTTCTCAGAAAATATACACTTTGAATAAGATGGATTAAATATGTTGGTTAAATTTTAGAATGCAATAAAATGATTACATTAAAAATGACCATATTTAAGGGAAAAATAGCTCAGTTGGGCTAATTTATTATTATTACTCATTGCAATTAAAGAAACTTGGACTAGAGATCAAAGTGCATTTTGATTTGCTTGAAAATTGTAAATGACTCATTCCCAGTTCTCCAGCCCCATAAAGTTAGAATGCAGTCTGTGAGTACTCTCTGCTCTAATCAAGAAGGAAGGGGCTTCAGCTTCAAATGTCAATGCTGTAAACATGTTAAATCTGGAAAATATTTTCTAAGCAAGCAACCATGTGTAAAATTTACCGAATTTGTCATGAAAGGGCTGCAGCTGCAAACCTGCAAACTTCTCACTTCCATGAAGACTCCAGATGCTGAGACAGGGAAGAGAGGTTTCAGCTTGGCTCCCCAGCTGTTGCACCTTAGAGCTTTGCATGCCACCATCTTCTCAGTGTTTCACCAGGTAAAGAAGCAGTGACCACTTAATACCAGGAAAGAAAATCTTGGGCTTACTTCAGAAGGTGCTCCATGTAATTTATTATAACACCAACCCAAACATTCAATAGTAAATTAAGGTTTGTAATCTGTCCAGCTGCCTTGCTAAAACAAGTTAGTTTAACAAAAGCTTCCAAAATACAGAGGGAAAATATAGGCTAATGACAAAAGTAAGCAATCGTCATATGCTACTGCCAAAGAGGATTCCCATTAAATTACACTTATGCATCATTTTATGAAAACTTTTTACAAACCATGTTTGCTGCTTATAGCTAAAAACATCTTGGGATAAATTTGAAACTTTGCTTTACTACAGAAATATAAAATCTACTAGATATCATCATAAACAAAGAAAATTTGATGAATTTTTTAAAATTACTAACACTACTTTTAACAGCACTAACATTATACATAATATTTACAATAGGCAATCTTCTTTTATAATGTGAAGTGTTTTTAAAATGAAATCAGCACCTAAATGCCAATATCCTCTCCTTCTGCCTTCTCACTTTATGACACTAACATAAGATCTCATTCACCAAGCCAATTGAAATTTTAATAAAAGAAAGCAGGAGTTTCTAATAAACTCCTGCAGTGAGCTGGTAATACTAAACATCTTTAGCAGCATGGTGTTTTTTTATTATTATTTTAGCTGCATATTAATATGCTAGTATTTGTAAACTCCCCAGTGCCACTAGATTTATTTCAGAAGCCATCACTACATTCTTCTATTGTGAAAAGTTTATCTGACAAAGAAAAATTCTTTTTTGGTGGTTCTCCACCCAACAACTACTTGACAGGAAAACATACAACTGACAAATATATCGTGACTACGCGTCTAGTCCTGAAAGAGCTCTAGCAACTGATTTCACTTATCATGGTGCCAGTTCTAGGCTAGCCAGGAAAACCAGCATAATCCACAACTGCAACAGACGCATGATTTGGGCTTTTGTTGGGGATTTAGCACAATATACTGACCTATACCTCTCACCACTATACCTCCTTGCTAGCTTTACCTTCTATTCCATCCCCTCAACACCCCTACCCTCTAGATCCCCATCCCAACTTTCCAACTAGAGGATCACCACTCCTCCCTAACAATAGGGACTGTGGCTGCATAGCTTTCATTTAAAAATAATACACAAGGATCCATGTTCACGATGTAGTTTGGAGGGTGCAATTCAAATAAACCCACAGGGGATATTCTTCTGTGGCCCTGGGTGCGATGTGGGATTGCTACTGTCACTCATCAATGAACTTCAACATACATTGTATGTAATAAGTCTTAACATTTAGACAGTGTTTATTATGCAGCAGGTGCTGTTCTAGGCACTTACACATGTGAAATGACTTGATCCTTGCTACAGCTCTGTGTGGCAGATACTATTATTATCCCCACTTTACATATACTAAAACTATGATTCAGGAAAGTAACTTGCCAAGGTCATACAGCTAGGAATGGCTGTACCAGATGCAAACTCAAGTTGTCTAGCCAGAGTTGGGCTATTCATCACTCTGCCTCTGTAAACCTCATTAGATTAAGACTGAAACTGTCTGAGCAACTAGTCTTCATTGGGGCTGCTCCTCTGGAGGACACCTATTCCACTGCTTCTTCGCCGCTTATGCTCTAAGTAAGCAGGACCCCTCAGGTTTTCTTAATCTTAAATTCAGCAAGCAAGGAAAACAAATTCTGCCATCCTTCATCCATACTACACCTTCAGTGTAATTCGGCTAAACAGTCAAGAAACATTTTTGTTGGTAGTCTTGACACAAAGTTGAAAGGAAGGCAGGAACAACTCAAGCTGTGCTGACCCTTCCGAAACTTTGTGAGATTTAGGACAAAGTTCAAAAGATGCTTGACTTGACAAGTAGGGGATTCTGACACACAACTTTTTAAAAGCACCCTTTCTCCCAGGCAGACAGAACCAGGATGCAAGGCTTGGTGAAAACACTGCCATTTGCAGTAAGCATCCTACACATACATCACTATAACCATGATGAACCCTGTGGTCACACCTGGAGAGCCCTGATGGCAAGACTGCACATTTTAGGAAAGGAGAACTTTGCTTCTTCCAGAGCCCAGATACTGAATCAGTTCAACAAGGCAATGGCAGCAGCCGGAGCTGAAGTTGGGAGACAGTTTAAGCAGATGTACAAAAATGCATCAACACTGACCCCAAAACCCACAAGTTTACTTTATTCTCCAAATTTCCCATCTTCATCCTAAGTCCAAGTGTTGGTTTTGAGTAGGCAGCCATACAGGGCAGTACCATGCCGTATCTGGAATTGCAGCTTAGATGTGTTGACGTTAGATTACTATCCAATATAGCTCCCAATATTCAGTCACATGTTGTTCACTAGTGTTTGGGAACTGCTTTCGACAGGCAGACCACTAGAAGCTATAGGCACATTTGAAAAAAAAAAAAAAAAAGTAGCATTTGGTGATAGAAATGCCATATATCTTTGTTTAGAAGTAGTGGCTTCTATTAAATTTAATTACTTCCCCTGTGGCTTTAAATCAAGGGCAGCTTCTGTTACATTTCATTACTTTCCCCTGCGGTTTACATGGCAAAGGTGTCATGACTACTTTCAGAGTGCTTCTGGCCAAAGTGAAAGCTTGGATATGATTTGCTCCATTATACCAATGCCTTCCTTCATAATTTTACCTTTTCCCTCTATCCAATAGCACATTTATATGGACATTTTATTCATGAAAACTGCCCTCAGTATCTTAAAAATTATTCAATTAGTAGCATGTGATTGACACTTGAAATTTGAAGAAAAAAAGCAATGTTGATAAATTTCAACACAAAGATACTCTGGATTTATTTCACAGTTTTACTGTACAGATGTTTACTTTATGTAGCACACCGGCATTTTAAAGGTATTATTATGCATATTCTACATAAAGGCGCACTTTCTTAAGTTTTCTGAATGAGGTAGTTTATCATCACTTTTATTTTATTAGTTCCGTGCCAAGCTAGCAATTTTTACTACTAATTATGTTGACACCAATTCCAATGGCTCTTCTGCCCCCTAACTGTCAAAGTTCACATTTAAGTGTAGCTACCTAACAACGTTGCCCTTTATTGATTTGTCATTGGAATATATTCACAGAAGTGAATTCCTAAAAGTTTGCTTCTCTCAAGATGAAATGGATCTTCATTAACATTCTGAAAATGAAATGCAGGTTCATAAAAAAAATAAGGCAGCTTTCAGACCATTTTAGAATTTCAGAGGAATTTTGCATTATCTTTCCCATGATTCTATGCTGATGTCAGGCTGTATTTCAACTGAAATGACAATGAAATCATTTCAATTCCATGCAATGTGCAAAAAAACAGTCAATTTTTCACTTGGCAAGCTGAAGTCTAAAGTAATTAAGCACTGCTGTGTGGGAGGCAGCTTCCTGCTCTGAAGTCAGCCTGAGATAATTACCATATTAAAGTCAAAACATCATGTGCCACGCTGATAGATAGATGGATGGAGAGATTGGGCATCTATTAAATGATCCATTTTGTTATGCTTCCTGGGAAATGTGCCATTGATGCCAATTAAGAAATATATATTCCAAGTGAGTATTTCTAAGTGGAAAAACTTCTATCTGGTAAATTGAATTTATTATTTACTGATCATGAAGTACTTAAAGTCATAAAATCTAGATAGAGAGCAACCTATGAGGAGAATTACATGCTCTGACTTGGTTTACAAACCCCTCATTACCTAATTGCCATGCTAGCATAAAGTTCTTCATAACATTTCTAGCCAAGGTACTAAGTTATTTCTGTCATGAAAACTCTAGTTGGAATAATAATGTGATATTGCAGATAAAATGTAAACATTCAGAAATTTCAAAGTCACAAACAGGTGAAGTGAAAAAAATTATTTTTTATGTTTAAAGGAAAGGTAAATAAAATATACTTCAAAGAATCTTTCTTAGATATGAAAAAGGAAATAATCCTCCAAATATCAAAGTTGGATAAGTAATTTAACAACACAGTTTGGTTCAATGCACTGTGGCAAGATGAAGTTGTGTCAAAAAAATTCCTAGCAACATCATTTATTAAAAGTTAATAATTTATTAATATTCTTTTTCTAGTCACCAAACATATGGTATTATTTAGGCTTTTATAAAGATACCTGGTTAGGAATAAACTAATGAAACAATCTGGTCTGTGATTTAAGTAGAACAGTTTATTTTAGTGTAAATATTAATGAAAAAATAATATATTGGCTTCATGAAAGAAGAGGGCATCTCCTAGTCGGGTTCTTTTTTTTTTTTTTTTTTTGAGTGAAGAAGAATAGGCACCTCTATGTCTGAAGTGAAGGTTATGTTTGATCTTCTCTAACTATTTTCTGTGGGATTTATTTGCCACTATTTCCACTAACTTACTCATACCATAAAAGATGGGGAACTAAGCAATATCTCTTTAAAATCAGAGACAAGAACTTCTGAGGGTCAAAACTAATATTTTTATTGTTGACAAAAAAAGTAGATTTTAAAATACAAAAATCTTCACTTATAAAGATTAAATATAATTAGTTTCTCAAGGAGGTAATCTAGAGAATCAATAGGCTGCCTTAATATCATATTCCATCCATGCCCTCTGGCACATCACTTGATCAGGGGTCCCAGTGGGTCAGGCAGTCCTTTGAGCCTGGCTGGCATTGCTAAATTCCAGATTGTCCTGACAGACAGTCTTGGTCAGGCCTTTGGTTGTGTGTATGTTTCAAGAGAAATCACAAAATGAATGCAATTTTTAATTACCTTGTGTGGGAGAAAAGGAAAAATAGCGCTTGTCTCTGTGACCTGGGATTGAACAGAGAAGTTCACTATCCGACTTACTGTGATCCCTTTTCCATTTCTAGCAACACCATTTTCTTGTAGATGGACAGAGAAGTAGAGAAAAAGTAATCATAATGGAGACTAGGAAGGAAGAAATATTTTCTTTGATATGCCGTATGATCTAGATATAGATACTCACACGAGTGCACACACACACACATACACACAGTAAAAGCTTTCCATTTTAAGCCCAAGGGAAAACCATCTAAATTAGTTAAAAATGGAAATTCATACTTTTGGTTTATTTTGTTCTTCACAGGAGTTAATACTTCCTAGGGGCAGACCATGAAATTTTATTTTGGTCCTACTTTGCTTAATATTTTCAAAAATGAAAATATACTGCTTTCATAGTTGGAAAAATAAACTCCAATTTTAAAGCATTTATAAAAATTCAGTAAGAAATACTTAGTCATTTTATAATATATTCCCAAACAAAATGAAGATGGGAGGCCTTGGGGCGGGGAAGACTGCTTTGTAATGGCTGGTCCTGATTAGAAAAGAGAAGGAGGCATGCAAAAAAGTCTCATCAGTGGTAGCCAGCCTTCCGGAGTGTGAGGCCAGCCCAGACCATCTGAAGAGGGCTAATAATCTCAACTCTGTGGTGTATTTGGTCACTTGTGTTCCATTCTGTAGACAAAACTCACCAACTGGATTTAGAATCGACTACATGGTAGGAGTTTGGTTTGATGACTAGAGCTCTGGTCTGGGAGCAAGAAGATCTAGTTTTCTGTTTCTGCCTGTGTCACTGACTTACTTCGTGAATTGGTACAGTTTAGAATTTCATTCTTTCCTTTTTCTCCATCTGTAAAATGGAGGCAATAATATGCCCAGCAGGACCCTTTAGCAAAGCAGAAGAATTAGCAAATAGTCGGAGAAGACTACTGTACATTCAGAGCATGATCACTTTGGGGAGAATTTCAGTTCTTCATTGTGAATGCTACTATCATTTTCAGCTGCCCAAATCCAGATGCCATTTAGAGAATTCAGCTTCAAGCATTGCATTTATTTTCTGCCCTTTAAATGTCCATGGTTTTGAGGGTTTTCTCACTATATTAACTGCAACAGTGAAATTAGGTTGTTCAGCTTCAGTTTATAGTCCATTTCATTCTTTAATTTCTGTGTTCAGAGATGATGAGTTTTGGTTTGCACCCACAGTGTTTCAGAAAAATAACATAAAATGGGCTTTCATTTGAAACATTTAAACTTCATAAAAAATCTGGCTTTACCTATTGCACTGGAATACTGTGGATATAAACAGCATAATAATATATGTGAAAACTGTTTAAGCTTTTCTAAGAGCCTCCCCAACTCTCATCCCCACCCCCAACACACTTTTGTGTAACTAAAACTGACTTTAAGCTACCTGCCAACGTCTATTTTGATATATTGTGATTATGCATTGGAGAGCACATTTTTAAGATAGTTCTCCTAACATGCCAAGAAATGAAATAGATTAATTCTATCTCAAACTCCTAAATCAAATAAACAAGACATCAATGCATGTAACCTTTCATTCACACTTCATCCACCACCTCATTCTTTACTCTCTTGCAATTCACCCATGGTAATCTTCCTTCTCTCAACAAATGTCATATTCAGTAACTCAATCATACATCTTAATCAAAAGCAATAAGTGTAGCACCCGACATGAAAGAACACCTACATAAACATAGTCTTTTGTGCCTTCAAGTCTCTCTCACACTGACACTGTTAACACAAGACAGCACTTCTCATCACTGGAAACACACCCCTGAATTTATTAAGTGCTCAACACTTTCCCTGGAAATGTTGGAACGACAGCTAGCAGCAGTGTTATCTGATTTTAAAGCAGACTGGCACTATAAAAGTTTAGATTTCAGAATTAAGAGGAGATAAGAGAGTGTTTCTTTTATTACTAAAATAGTCCCCCCAAGTTACTAGACCAATTACCTGACCCTTAAATATTATTTTTATGTGTAATTTGTCTAATTGCTCCTGGCAGCTAAGGCAATAAAATGGACTGTCTTCTGTCTTCACATTTCAAACCAAGGCAAAGAAACTAGATTTTCTGATGGGATGTGCTAATGGATTTTTATCCAATGGAGTTTCCTATCATTTTCAACAATGTCATCATCACCTTGAAGAGTTTGATCACTTTCACCATGTGCCTGGCTAGAGTAAGAAATACAACCATTCTCTTCTCTCTCATATTTTTACAACTTCATTTGCTTCCTAATATTGTACTAATGTTACCTTGGTTTAACCTTAATATTTAAGAGGGTACTGATAGAGGAATGAAGACTAACATTTCTTGAGCCCCTAGTACAAAGCAGACACATTGCTAGATGCCTTCACATAGTTTATGTCAATTAATTTTCACAACTCTGTTAGACCAGTATTATTTGTCTCCATTTTTACAATGAAGAAAACTGAGACTCAGAGTTAAGCAAGCTACATCACAAACTAGAAAATGAGAGTGCGAGGCTGAATTACGTATAGTGGGCTCTCAGTAAATATTTGTTAGCAAATATATGAATCCATATCTAAATATGCTCTACTCAATGCCAGGCTGAGATTCTCTAAGTATAGGATTTAGAAAAACAGGATTTTAAACTCTAAGCTGCTCAGGACTATGTGTTTTAGTTTCAGCAAACACTCTCACACCAAATTATCTTCCATAAGCTAAAAGTTGGATACTATTTACCCCCATTGTACAGATGAGGAAATTGAGATTAAGAGAAATTATGTTCATATAGCTAGTAAATGTCAGTACCAGTGTCATACTTAGACTACCTCTTAGATTTATATTTGAAAACGTATGAGGAAAAATAGACAGAATACCATTAAACAATAACTCTACCATTGGAAAGAAAAGTAATGTTTGAAATGACTTTGTATAATTTTTTCTAGTCTGTGTCTCTCATGGTGGTGACTATTGACTTGAGCATACATACTGAATGCAAGGCCAGACAATTGGGGTTCCAGTCCTGGATGTGCCACTTATTACCCTGACTCAGTTTTCTTCTATAAGAAATGGGAATTAAATTGTCTAATTTCATTTTGGCTTACCAATGAATTTCTTGCATCAGTACCTGGAATATAGCAAGTCCTCAACAAGTATTTGATGAAGAAATAAATGAGATGGTACCTCACAGGCAGTTACATAAAAGTGCTTGATATGTGTGAAGTTCTGAGTAGATTTGAGGAATGATAACTGTAATTCTCTAGGCTTTGGCTCCCCCACCTCCACCCCCATTTATAGAA
Source organism: Pongo pygmaeus (assembly GCF_028885625.2). Taxonomy (NCBI): domain Eukaryota; kingdom Metazoa; phylum Chordata; class Mammalia; order Primates; family Hominidae; genus Pongo; species Pongo pygmaeus. Next base: position 146,377,057 of record NC_072373.2, on the reverse strand, counting down.
AGAAGCTGCCTTTTTAAGTTGCTTAACGCTGTACATTCGTGTAATTTATCTATTAATAGTTCATTTGGGTTGATTTTACACTAGTCCTTGCTACACTTTAATACAATAATGATCTTCTTACTCTGGTCTATCACAAAGATTTAGGTCAGGGGTCAGTACATTTTTTCTGTAAAGGGCCAGATAAATATTTAGTCTTGTGGGTCATACAGTCTCTGTCAAAACTACTCAAGTCTGCTGTTGTTGCACAAAATTAGCCAGACAATACGTAAGTGAATGAGCTTCACTGTGTGCCAGCAAAACTTTATAAATGGCGGGCAGATCTAGCCCACAGGCTGCACAGTTTTCCAAGACCTGATCTAGTATGCAAATGACCACCAGAGACTGGCATATCTTCATAGTCATTATGTTATTTCAAGTGCTTCGTACATAGTAACTGCATGATGCTACTTTGCTGAACTGAAAGAATTTTTTTAGTTGTGCTAGGTGCTATACTATGCATCCTAGAGAACAGAAAGCAAAAGAAGATGGTGGCCTCAATAGCCAAGCAACACACCCAGGAGGGCTAATTGGTCCACTGTGGTCTGTTGATAGTGCTAACACCTGGCAATAGAAAGTGTTATAACAGAATATTCCTTTTGGGTTTGTGGGCACACTCCTTAATGTACAACATATTTAAGTTTCTGCAATAATGAAGTATGAGCTCTAATATCACACCAATGACAAAATGAAAAGAAAGATACATGAGTGATCCTTGTCAAGTCAATCATATCAAGAAAAGCTTTTATCAGGAGCTGGTTTTCAAGAGACAGCAAAACAGTAGAGGTAGAGAGAAAAAAAAGGCATCCCAGGTGGGATGAAAAACACGTACAAAGCCATAGAACAAAGCAAATAAAAGACAAGTTGATTAGCTCACATGAAACAATCATGTTAGTGAATAGCAAGAAACAATATCAAAGATTTGCACAAAACCTTGTTCACTCAGTCTGTCCTTTTGTTGTACAAATTATTAACTGGAGAACGGGAATCGTAGTGTGACCAAAAGTTCTCAAAAATGATTCCCATGGAAAGATATGATTTGAGGAAATGACTCTAACTATGTACCTCTGCCAGAAATGAATTTTATTACGCAACAGGTAGTAGACTAATAGCAACGAATGAGTTAAAGTCATAAAGAACATTCATGTTGTTATACAATAGCTTTAGCCAACCAAAATTACTTCAGTAAAATTATGTGTAAGGAGAGGAATAGCCCAAGTATAAGACCCAAGTACAACAAGGATTTCCTAGACCTGCCAGCAATGCTGAATTACTTGTCTTCTGTAGTCCACACTGGCCGGTCACATGGCTGCCCCTTGTACAGCCTTGAACTGACAGTACTTGCAACAGGCAACATCTATCAAAATGCAGCTGGCTTCAGTAGGCAGGTAAAGTTCAGTAGCCAAATCTCTTTTCTTATTTTTCCTTTTATTGAAAGAAAAGTTCATTTTACAGCATATGGGAAAATAGCAAACCCACATGCTGCCTACTTGGAAAAGCCTCCTGTTTGCACTGGGGTTAGAGTTTTGCCCTTTCCTCATGAAAAGCTATTCTCACTGCTGGGAATACTCAAGTGTCTCTCAGTTCAAGGTAATACATAGGGCTCAGAGATGGGGACTCTCTTTATCATTCATCCCTGAAAAACCAGTGTTATTTAGGGTAGGAGGTGGGAAGAGACCTTGGTTCACAAATTCATTTAAGAATTTATTAGTTAAAAGAGAACTTTGGCTCCTGGGGACTGCCTTATGAAATACACCTTTCATTTTTCTAGCAACCCAAGTTGGCTGTATTTGTAGTTTTGTGGAGTCTCTGACTTTGGCTAATTCAAACGATAAAATGAGGACAGGCTGTATCTGTTGAAATCAAAATCCAAAAACAAAGCAAAGAAACAAAAACAAATGGACAATAGCAAGCCATAGAATTTTATATGGCAAGGAATTATCTCCAAGATTCTCTGTGCTCCCATAATCTACCACACATACTGCAGCTTTAAAAACCAAAGTAACCTATTATCTAGAAGGCTTGAACAAGTAGATTGAAAAGACTTCTCAGACTGGCATTAATTACAATTAGTAAATCGCTTCATTTCTTCAAAAACACCACCCTTTTACTGGAAGTCTGTGATGGAATTTCTTTTTGATGGGAAACAGAGAAGCAAGTGCTTCAACTGGGCAAGGGCACCAAGAGGAAGCATCGAGTCTCTCATCTCTCATACAAGATCTGCAGCATGCATTCTTGAAGACAGAGTGACATCTAAAGGGATTTTGAAATAGCCAGGGCTGCTATATGGCAGCCAAACTGACAAAGTCAAGGGCATGTCATATTTTGGAAAACTGATGAGTTTTCAGGTTTCCTGTGCCTGATTGTCCCAAGTAACCATGAAAAGAGGATCAAATTCCGATTTTAATGACATGCCTCAGGGTGCCCTCAGGACAACTGCCATTTTTATCTTAGATTCTGCAGGTCCTCAGTGAACAAAAGGGGGGGAAATCAGCTTTGAATAGATTCCTTACCCTCTTGTCAAACGTAATCCAACTCTGAATATCTATATCCCAAAATATCATCACACGGGCAGCTTTTATTAACCTGAAGAATTAATAGAGCAGAATATTTAAAATGGGGTTTCAGTTATTGACTCTCCAATTAGATCTTGTGTTCCCTAGGTGCTGTGTATAATAATGGTTTTTGCTCAGCCTCCTGCACCCACTAGCTCGCTCTTGCTCTCTCTCTTTCTCTCCGTTGTCTCTCCGTTTCTCATAAGCATGCATGCTTTGAATACACATGTGGTGCATAATGACCAGATTTGGGAGGCGAGGCTGCATTTGTGGATTCTGATTATGCTTTTGAAAAATATCCTCGGTCCCCAAATTTAGTCTTTTCCAAGCTTATAATCCCCATTCTCTTTCATTCTGCACAAAATAATTTTTATTTTGGAGTTGACTATCATAATATGTGGCAGCTTAGCCAGAGAGCAGGGCCTGTGTGCTTGTTAACAGCACCCGGATGTTAACAATGAACTAATTACTTTTACTACTGATGTGCTCTGGGGCATTATTTTCTTTCTGTACGCTTTCCTACTGAACTATTGTCATTACTCAATCAGAGAGGACTGAGGAAAGCAAAAGCAAAAAGAAAAAAGAAAAAAAGCAAATGCGTTTTCCTCCACAGGGCTGAAGCCAGAGTCCCATATCCTAGAGGTCTTGTTTTTCTCCGTTTTCTTTAATTGTGCATTCCTTGGGAGGTGGGTATCCTTCTGATGCATTTTTACTTATTTATGAAAAATAGTATAAAATCATGAAAGGCTCCTGGGATACTCTACCACATTTATAACCATGATGCCCCAGTGAACTGCTTAAGCACGGATCAGCTGCAGACCAAGAAGTTAACTCTTTCTTCTTTACAGAAGCTGAGTCAAAGTGGTAAAACAGTTTGTGGTGTATTCCCCTTTCAGTAAAAGTGCCTCTGGAAAAGAGAAGTATGCACATTTCTCCATTTGCACAATAGTATTTCTAGTTTTATTAGAGTTGGGGGACACGAAAGGGAGGGGAGCATTGAGAAAGGACCACATTAGCCCAGAGAAAGCTATGATAAAAGAACATTTACAGTGGGATACCATTTGCAGCAAAAGTGTTATTTTGCCTGAAGGTAGAATTTGTTCACGCAACTGATTTTCTGTGATTGTTTTCATATAAAACACCCACCCTAGACCCATTTACACATCTACCCAAACAACAATATTTCACTTTCATGTCAAAAGAAGTTGGCATAGAAAATTCAGAACAAAACATGGAACCTGAGGCATTGAAACGATAAATAATGACAGGACCTTTCAGCTAGTCTTAATAAAGGAGATTAAAGCAACATGTAACATAAGATGTATGTTAATAAAACAAGTGGTGAAAAATAATGAATTGACTCCCCTAATAATAGACACATATCTTTACATTTCCATTAGTCTTTTGCCCATGCCGTCTTTTTTTTTCAACACTTACAAATATATTATAACCATAGAAAAATGTTGATTATCAAGCCAGAGTGTTCTTGAAAATATGACTATCTGGGTTGCTGTTTTAAAATAAGTTATCTTTCTCATACAGCAACTTTTCATTGAAAGCTGCTCAATCAGAGCAAGAATCAATCATTGTATGTTCAGATGCTGCTCAGTTTCCCAGAGCTGTCAGTGCCCACAGTCTGCCTCAGAGGGTTGGAATTCTGATAAGAAATGAGAAATGTAAAGGCCAGAAATAATAATCATCATCATCATCTTTATTAGTTCACCAGGGTTTAGGACCAGAAAGAAATCGGCTTCCTATTATTAATGCAGTTTGAACTTCATTGCTAAAATATTTCTTTAAGTGTGAGTCAGATACTCATTTTGATTCTTTTGTTCTTCCAATAGTTGTTTTCACACCAAGATGTTGCACGTTTAGCTGTTTTTCCTATAGACGAGAAACTATGCTAATAGAATAGGTCTTTGTTCCTGGTGTTCCTTTCCCCGAGTTGAGCAACAGCAACGTGAAAAGAAACAGTAGAAGTAGGGAAGCAGAGGGATGGCATCCTTCGGCTAGTATGCTGTATTCTCTTCACCATACCACTTGTAAGTCTGATTTAGTTCTTGTTCTTATGTAAAACTGTAATTTTATGTTGCAATATCAGAATTTTATGAAGTTGTTTCTTTTTTTTAAAAGTAAACATCTTGAAGGTAGGACTTATAAATGAACACAACAGTAAGCAATGAAAATTGTATCAGAATAAATCTAACAAGGATTATGCTAAACTATAATATTTAGGCATCTTGCAATAGCTCTAGCTAGAATCATAAAACCAAAATGTGGCCAGTGCATAGATCTAGTGAAAGAACAAAAACCCTGAACTATCTCAAAATTTAAAAGCAAACCATTACTAAAAATATGCTGACTTTGCATTTTTAAGAGGTAAAAAACCTATGATTAGAAAGCAGACAATTTAAGGATTCTATAGTATATTTCAGCAAGAGAGGGAGAGGGAGACGGGAGTGAGAGCAAGAGTATTTGGGAGAGTGAGGCTTTCAATTCTTCCCAAATTACAATTCTATTATTTAGCCAGACCTCTGTGGATTTTTGCCTCTGTTGAATAGATGATAGACTTGATTTAGACGTAAATTTTTTAACTTGGTAACAAGTAAGTAAGGTTTGGTCAATGCAAAAATATTTGAATAATTTTTTTAAAGATTTTCTCAGGAGTTTCTTTACAAGTGTTTGTGAATTATTCAGCCTCAAGTCTGGACTTTCTATTTATGAAATAGAGGCTTTTGTTAATATTAAAATAATCTGTAATCTAAAATATTCCCATGTAGCACATATAATAATTTTTAAATTGTTTGTGATTCAGGAAAAATTGGTGTAGAGCCCAAAATTAAGAGAAGAGCTAAGTAATTATCTAAATAGGCTTAGTTCTGTGAGCCTTACATGGCCAAGAGCAGTGTCCTATGCACTATTTTCTCCTCAATAGGATAATGGTTGTTAATAACAAGTAAAAGATAGTATATAAGGAGGGAGTTTTGAACAATCTGAAATCAGTTTAAGTTCTCACAAAAGGAATGATCCAGACATTGATCAATTCCATGCCAGCCATTCCCACATATTCATCTACATCCTGAAGAGAAATATGAGATGTAATTACAGTGTTGGCTGAGCTTAGCTGAAACTGTTGCTGTCAGGAATAGCCAACAACTTCCACTCCTTATTGTACAAAACCCTCATCCCCTAAAAAGAGGGTGTCTTTTTCTAGTTCTCATTTTAACTTGAAAAATCACATCTCAGGAAACTTAATATTGCTTTTAAGTGTAAGAACAATTAAAATGATATATAATATATTCAGCTCATAACAAAGTTATCATTGAGACAACTTCCAAGATATGAAAAGATATCTTGTAAAGCTTAAAGTTGGTTTTGTCAAAAAATCAGTATTAAAAATAGCAAGCTGATTATATAACTTCTGGGAGGGGAAAGTGAGGCATTTGCAAACAAATGAATGAAGGAAAAAAATAAATCTAAATACCATTTTCATGAATTTATAAAGAAATGAGTTACACCAGAATAAGAGTCTAAGTTTCTAGCCAATGAGTAATCAAAAATAAAATAAAATAAAAGAGGCTTTTTTAAAAAAAATTAATGAAGCATGCAAGTTATTGATAAATACTGTACTTGGAATTCCCTAGCACCTTCTCCTGAAGAATCACTCTGGACTACTTTATTTCTTGTCATGGTATTGAATTAATAAGAGCCATTTTCCTTGGCACAGTTTTATAGAATAACGAAGCTGAAGAATATATTTAATTCTCCCAATTGTCTTAACATCAAGTCAGCCCTTTAATTCTCTTCTTTCTTTTTTAGACCTCAAAGCACCACTCAGCATATAAAACACAGTAGGTGTTTTCTAAGTGCCTATTAAATAAGGAAACAGGTACGCTTCAAAAAAGAGTTCTCGAAGCACATTTCAAACTTATGTTTTAATTGTTATTTTAAATATAGACACCACTAGCTGTCAGAAAATGATCGTGGATTGGCCAATGTGTTTATTTTCAATACTAGCTGACCATTACCATGTGACAGGTGTACAGATTCAAGGGCAAATATAACACAGCTCTAGCCCTCAAGAAAGTCACAGTCTAGTGGAGTATGAGACAAAGTTTCTGCATTATTAAATGGGTGATAAATGTAAAAATAGAAACAGCCCCAGGATAGTAGCTCCAAGGAAGAGTATCAGCAGGATGGGGTGGGAAGCAATTCAGAGGCAGCTTCCAGGAAAAGGTCATCCAGGCAAAGAGGGAAGGGGAAGGATATAGAAAGTGATTCCAGGCAGAGAGGGGTGTGTCGGCGACCCCCAAGGCTACCTCCAGATTTGATGTTTTACTACAAGGACTTACAGGACTTACCATATATTCACAGCTATGATTCATTACAGTGCCAGGATACAAAGCAAAATCAGCAAAGGGAAGAGCCACATGAGGCAAAGTCCAGGACAAATCACGACAAACTTCTAAGAGTCCGCTCTCTTAGTCACACAGGACTTGCTTAATTAAAATGAGTTGTGAAGACACATGAAATGTTGCCAACCAGGGAAGCTTGTTAGATACTCCAGGATTTTTATTGGGGGTTAGTCACATAGGCATCTTTTCCTAACATGCACCAAAATTCCCAACTCTCAGAAGGAGAACAAGTGTTTAGCATAAACCATATTTTAGCACAGTGTAGTCATTCTTACCAGTCCTAGGAATGGTTGGAACTGAAAACTTGACATCCAAGTTTTCAGATCATAGCCAAGGGACAATCTTGTAAGCAGGACTTTCAAAAGACAGCAGTTAGGCCTGCTATGTCAACTCTTTTCTGCATAAGGGTTAACATGAATAACCTCGAATAAGCAAAACACAGCTAGAGGCATGATAGGTAGGACAACCTTATTTTCCAAACTGGCACTCTTAAGAGCGAAAGGAGGATCAATTAACTATTATGCCAGGATGAGAGGTGTAAACCAGAAATGTCCAGGGTATGAACATATGGTTGTGGTAAAATATGAGACAATAGTTTGGTGCTGCTGGTGTTTGGTGTTGCATGAGTTGGGTAAGGCTGAGGAGCTGGTTGAGGCTAGATGATGGAAGGCTTTGCATTTAAGAAGTTTGAGCTTTATACATGGATGGTGAAGAGCTCATGAACAGTTTTAAGTAGGAAAGAGACAAGGTCAACAGTTATCTGGAAAATCTAATATTTTCCATTGATGAGGATCTCAAAAAGGAAACTGCTTCTCTGCTCCCATCATGTACCATGGCCACATAATGTTGTGATAAATAGCATAGACCAAAACTCCTACATTCTCATCCTAGCCCTGTCACCTACTAGCTATGTGACCTGTGCTTCAATTTTCTAATTTCTAAACATGAGTAATAATAGCAGCTTCATGGGATTTTATGTAAGAATTAGATGTGCTATCCATATTTTATTGAATCAAAGGCACTATCAGCTATAAGATATATCAGAAAAAAGAAAAAGACTACCAATAAAATTATGACTCAGTGCTTTCTCATGACTTAACATTTCCATTTTGGCTATGATTTAGTCATGGCTTTTCTCCTATATTACTATGATACATACATAAAAAGCAAAATATAAATGAAATTAATCAGTTATTGCTTTGAAATAAAAAATTATGATCATTCTTCTTATAACATTTGCTTCACTAATGTTAAATGTTGCTGTCTTTTCTTGCCGTTCTTAATATACATTCTTGTATGGTTTCAGTGCTGAATCATAATGTAGTTATTTTACAATATCTTATTACTTAAATGATGACAACATAAACAGCCATAACCAGCTTTATGCATCCACAGGCAATGATGACTATGCCATGACTTCTGCCTGGCTGACAATTATAAGATGTCATATTTTATAGGACATATTCCATTTTCAGACATGTTAAAATATAAAAACAAATGTACATTTTCAAATAAATGAAATAGAATAGAATAAGAAGTAGATTTAATGTGAACCTAATGAAGAGAGAGCCTCATGGCCTCTCAATTGCATAGGCCCTTTCCAAAGCCCTGTGAATAGTAGTATACTCATAGTCATGCAGTTGTGAAAATTTCTATTTTAAGAAGCTAGAAAAATAAGAGCAAATTAAACTAAAAGTAAGAAGAAATAATACAATAAGAAAAAAAAATCAGGGAATTAGAAAGTAGATAAACCATAGGGAGAAAACAACAAAGTCAATCATTGGTTCTTTGAAAAGATTTACAAAAAGACTGATTTTAAAAATGAGAGAAAATGCAAATCACTAATATTGAGCATGAAAAATGGAATATCACTCAACAAATATTTTAGCAGATAATGAGGGGATACTATGAGTAACTTTAGCCACTATGGAAAAAGTCCTTGAAAGACACAACTTACCAAAACTGACATAGAAATAAATAGAAAGTGTATGTAGCCCTATATCTACATGATAGACAGAATTTAACAATTATCTAACAATTATCCCCACCTCCCACTATTCATGCCTTTAAGAAATTCCCTCCCCTTGAGAGTAGGTGGGACCTGTGACTTTCTTTAATAATAATATAAGGCAGTGATGGGATGTCACTTTCATGATGATGTTACACACGATTGTAACCTCCTTCTTGCTAGCAGACCCTCTCTATAGACCCTCTCCTTTGCTGGCTCTGATGAAGTTGCCCTGTAGAGATGTTCACATGAGAGGGGACTGAAGTCACCTCCAGCCAATAGTCAGCAGGGAAAAGAGTCCCATATTCCCAAAGGGTACTGGATCCCATCAATAACCAGGTGAGCTTGGAAGCTAACCTTTCACCAGTTGAGCCATAGATATGACTCCAGTCCTGACCAACACCTCAATTGCACCCTTGTGAGAGACCTTGAAGCAGAGGACTCAGCTAAGCCATGCCTGGATTCTTGACTCACAGAAAGAGTAAGATAATAAATATGTGTTAAGTTGCTAAATTTGTGGTAATTAGTTACACTGCAGAAGGTAAATAATAAAACCTATTTTTTATTTAATTTGCAATACAAAATATTCTCACAAATAAAATTTCAGGCCCAGAAGACTTCAGTGGTTAATTCCATCAAACAATCAAGGAAAAAATAATACTAATCCCACAAAACATGTATTTCAGAATGCAGAGGAGAAAGGACTACTTTGCAACTGATTTCATAAGGCAGCATAATATTGAACTCAAGATCTGACAAAGATATTACAAGAGAAAAAAACACAGATCTATATCATTCCTGAAGATGGATAAAAATAATATATTTAAAATATATTAGCAAATAGAATCCAGAAATATATAAAAAGAAAAATATATCATTACCAAGTGAGTTTATCCCAGGAATGGAAGGTTCAGTCAACATTAGAAAATCTATCAATGTAATTCACCGCATTAACAGAGCAAATGACAAAAAAAGTCTCCATAGAAACAGAAAAAAAAAACTTGACAGTATCTGTCCATGATAAAAACTCTCATCAAGTTAGAAATAAAAGGAAGTTCCCTCATCCTGATAAAGGCATCTGTATAAAACATATAGCTAATACCATATTTAATAGCTAATATCATATTTAATGCTTAAAGGCTGAAATTGGAAGCAAGTTAAACATTACTGTTCTCACTACTTTTCAACATTCTATTGGACATCTTAACAAGTACAATAAAAAAAGATAAATACATAAAAGATGTAAGTATTGAAAAAATAGTAAAACTGAGATTATTCTCAGATGGTATGATTGTGTACATAGAGAACCACATGGAATCTACAAAAAATAACCGATACGTGAACTTAGGTTACAAAATACAAGGTCAATATTTAAAAATCAATTTTATTTCTATGCATTAGCAATGAACAATCAGAGCATGAAATTTTAAAATAAAATTTCCAGAAGTTTCAAAAACTGTCACATACTTAAAAAAGTTTGATGAAAATGTGCAAGAGCTCTACAAAAATATTATAAAACACAACTGAGAAAAATTAAAGACATAAATAAGTGGAAAGACATACCATATATATGAATCATAAAACTCAGTAGTATTATAATGCCCCTTCTTTCCAAATTTGTCTATATCTTCAATACAATCTCTATCAAAATTTCAGCAAGGATTTTTTAAACAATTGAAAGTTAACTCTAAACCTTATATAAAATGCAAAGACAAAGAATAGCCTAAACAATTTGAAAAAGAATAAGTCGAAGGACTTACACTACTTGATTTTAAGACTTATTGTAAACCAAAATAATCAAGACAATATGGTACTGGCATAGGATGTCAAATCAATGAAAAAAATGAGTCAATAAATAAACCCTGATATATAAGGAAAATTGATTTTTTTTTTAAAACCACAGCACTGAGTTGATGGAAAAAAGGCTTTTTTTTTTTTTTTTTTTTTTTTTTTTTAAACAAACAGCACTGCAACAACTAAATATCTGCATGGAAAAATAATAATAAATCTAAACGCTGTTTCACTCCATATACAAATAATTCTAAATGTACCATAGACTTAAATAAAAAACTCAGAATTATGAAGTTTCTACAAGGAAATATAGCACACAAGAAACTGTCTTTGCAAGCTTGGGGTAGGCAAAAATTCTTTGGACAGGACAGAAAAAGCTTAACAATGATAAAAAGAAAAAACTGATGAATTGGGCTTCATCAAAAATAACATTTTCAGCCAGGCGCTGTGGCTCACGCCTGTAATCCCAGCACTTGGGAGGCCGAAGCGAGCAGATCCCGAGGTCAGGAGATCCAGACCATCCCGGCCAGCATGGTGAAACCCCACCTTTACTAAAAATACAAAAATTAGCAGGGCGTGGTGGCACACGCCTGTAGTCCCAGCTACTCAGGAGGCTGAGGCAAGAGAATTGCTTGAACCCGGGAGGTGGAGGCTGCAGTGAGCCAAGATCTCACCACTGCACTCCAGCCTGGGCGACACAGAAACTCTGTCTCAAAAAAAAATATTCTGTTTATCAAAAGACACCGTTATGAAACCGAATAGGCAAACTCCGGACTGGGAAAAATTTTGGAACACGTATATTTTAAAAAGGCATATAACTGGAATATATTTGTTAAATTCCTACAATTCGAGACTAAAAATACAAACAACCAAACAAAGAGCAAAGATGTAACCACTTCAAAAAAAAGATAAACAAATGACTAGTAAGGACATGTCAGTGCTCATGGTCAAATCCATAATATGGTAACAAATTAAACCCATAATCTGGTACCAATTCACACTCACTACGATGGATAAAATTTAGAAGATTAAAAACACAAAATGTTAAGAGGAGGTAGAGCAACTAGAACTATTCTCACACTGGTGGTAATGTAAAATCTCACAACCACTTGGAAGAACTTCATGGCAGTTTCTTGTAAAGTTAAATACATATTTACCCTGCACACCTGGAATTCGATCCTGGGTATTTATCCAGAGAAAATGAAAATCATCCATAAAAACACTGTATTGGGCTGTTAATAGGCCAAAACCTGGCAACAACTTAAATGTTCATCAACAAAACAATGGGTAAATAAATCGTATTATATTTATAAAATGGAATATTTCTTAGTAATAAAAAACAGTGAAGCACAGATTCAAGTAACAACATAAATGAATTTCAAAAATATTAAGATGAGCAAAAGAATCCTGGCCCAAAAATGTACTGCATGTTTTCATTCACATGGATTCAAATGACTGGTAAAGTTAATCTATGGAGAGAAAAAGTGGTGACTGAATTCCAGCATGGGGGTAGGAATAGATTAAGATGCATGAGAGAATTTTCAGGGTGGTGGAAATTTTTTGTTTTTTTAGTGAGTGTAATGTTTATAAGATTGAAAAATATCATTAGAATGCATCAAATGAATATACAAGATGCATGTATTTCACTGTATGTTAATTATATACCAATTAAAAAATTTAATTTTAATTTAATTTAAAAATTGCAATCCAACAAACATGTATTAAAAATCTACTATTTAGAAAGTACTGTGTCATACTGTGAAATGCCACATTATTTAAATTGGAAGAAGGCCAGATAGATCCACACGTTTAGCCAGGTAGCCCCATGTCTGCCAGTGTTGGTTAGTTACAGAGGTTTTAATAAAACTATTAAATATATATTCACAACTAGTGCACAATTAGTACACATTTTTGCTTTTAAAACTCAGTGGAAACACAACAGCAACAAGGAGACTTATTCCTACAGAATAAATGTAAACATCTGCCAAAACATTAGGTCTTTGAAATGCAAAGCCAGTGCATTCAAGCAGGTAGAAGGTATCTGAAGGAAATACAAGGTGATTCAATAGAAGGATAAGGTTAATCACAAAAAGGCCCTTTGTCTAGGACACCCTGTGACCCCTCCCAGCCATAAAGTGACTGACTTTATAATTGTTGTCACTCATTGCTCCCAGCAAGTGTTCCATCCCAAAGACCATGACCTTATCCAATTAGCACTCACTTTGCAAGTAAAATAGTGGGAGAACCTATTCAACATACTTTCAAAACACTGTGCTGGGTCATCTCATTTGATTTTCACTGATTCAGTTATTGCCATGAGGGAGAAAAAACGCTTTTTGGACTAATTTGGCATTGATTAAGTTATCCTCATCAGTTTTGATGTGTATTTTTGTGGATTTTTTGCTGCTATTTACAGGTTTAAATATTTTGTTTTAAAATGGAATTAGTTAATTTAACTATTTTTTGAGATCAAACCTAGAATGATCATTATCAGACTATCTTTGCATTTGTTAAAGCATCTTTGCCACTAGTCATTCACCCTTCTAGAGGCTTCCTGTGTTGAAGAAAATATTGTACACCATTTTATAACCTACCTGGGAAACCATGGAGATATATCACTTGGTGCACAGTAAGGTGTTCAAAAAACACTTGTTGAATGAATGAATGAACAAATGTTATGGCCATAAAGAGCCAACATTTCATAATGTCCTGCTCCAAATGGTTCAAAATAGCATTATGATAGCATGGCTCAAAACAGTGTTATAATTATGTAGGATCATGGGCGTTGAGGTCAGTCTCTAAAGTCTGAGTCTTGGATTCTATCATTATTGTTTTTGAGATTTTGGGCAAATTTCTTCATTTTTCTAAGCCTCAGTCTTGTCATTTATTAAACAGGGATAAAACTATTTGCACCTGATATAATTATAGTAAAAATAATGTGCACAAAGCATTTTGCAGCTGACCTGTAAAAATCTCGCAAGTACTTGTTGCTATTATTTTAAGTTTTTTTCATAATTTTAAAATTGTATTATTGTTATTATATAATATCTAAGAACACAAACTCTGGAGCTAGACCTCTGCTCTTTAGTTTTCACATAAAGATGACAATGATGATAGTATCTATTGCATAGGGTTGTTATGAGAATCAAATAAGTTAACAGGTGATGTGCCTAGAATAACAAATACAGCATGAGGCTTAACTGTTCACGTTGGTGGTGGTAATGTTAAAAGATATCCAACTGGGTAAATGTGATTTTAGTGTTACATGGGTTTGAATCTCAGCTCTGCCCCTTACTTAGTATGTGATCTTGTATAAGTTAACCATTCTGTGCCTCAGTTTCCTCATCTCCAAAGAGAAATAATAGCACTCATCGCATAAAGTTATAGTTAGGATCCAATGAAAGAATACATGTTTAGCACTTAGATTAGCACCCAGGACACAGTAAGTATGTAATGAATGTTAACTATAATTATTGCCATGGTGTGGTTATCATCATCATCTCTGCCAAAGGAATTCATATTTATAGCCTGAAAATATTGACAGATAAAAGCCCTGTTTATAATGAACACATAAGGAAGATTCTCAAATTGCATTCCTTTAGTTCAAAAACTTAACGCTTCCCTGTTTCAAGGTCCTAATTTTCTGAACTTCTCTTTCATTTTCCTATCCATCTAGATAGTTCAAAATCTCCCACCATCAAAGGCAGCCCTTCCTCATTAGCTTTGGAGGCCATTTTCTCGCCAATTTAGTTATTCCTTTAAAACTAAAAATATAATAATTGCAAATCCTGTCCCATGAAGATCAAAATATATGAGTTCTGTTCCCAAAATTGCCAATAAATTGGATTCCTTGGTGAAATCATCATTTCTCTGAGTTGTGCACATTCTTCCTCAAAAAATACGTCCACAAGCTAACTTGCAAACTTATACACACTTAATATACAGAAACCAACTTGGGGTACTGAACAAATATTCTACATTGGTTGTAATTGTCACCACTAAAATTCCAGGAAACCCCATCAAAGATGTAGCTGTAGCTGATCGTCAGCATTACTGGTCAAAGCTGGTCATTGAGAATCCACGCCCCCTTAACATTCTGCCCAGTGTGTAAGTGTTGTTCAATAGCCACGGAAAAAAATATAATTAAAAGATACCAAAGCTGAGCTAGAAGAGATATTAGAGGTCGTCTGGATTAATTCCTTATAAGAACAGAAAATAAGAAATGCTAAATAACTTTGCCAAGGCCATAAATTTATTTGAGCAAATTTA
Source organism: Pongo pygmaeus (assembly GCF_028885625.2). NCBI lineage: Eukaryota > Metazoa > Chordata > Mammalia > Primates > Hominidae > Pongo > Pongo pygmaeus. Next base: position 146,361,983 of record NC_072373.2, on the reverse strand, counting down.
GCAGTCAAACAATAGAAATAATAAGAATACCTTACATGTAAACGCCTTATTTATTTTTTTCTGAATTTTTTTTTTTTTTTTTTTTTTTTTTTTTTTTTTATTGAGACAGAGTCTTGCTTTGTCGCCCAGGCTGGAGTGCCGTGGCGCGATCTCGGCTCACTGCAAGCTCCGCCTCCCGGGTTCAAGCCATTCTCCTGCCTCAGCCTCCCGAGTAGCTGAGTAGCTGGGACTACAGGCGCCCACCACCGCGCCCAGCTAATTTTTTTTGTATTTTTAGTAGAGACGGGGTTTCGTCGTGTTAGCCAGGATGGTCTGGATCTGACCTCGTGATCCGCCCGCCTAGGCCTCCCAAAGTGCTGGGATTACAGGCGTGAGCCACCGCACCCGGCCTATGTAAAAGCCTTTTATAGTTTAGAGCGCACTTTCAGACCTATTATCTTATTTGATTCTCATGGCAACTTAATAAGGTAGAAAGAGAGTAAGCATCATCATCTACATTTTACAGGTAAGGAAATAGGCTTAGATAGGTGAAATGATTTGACCAAGTTAACACAGTTTGTATGTGGCAGAGTAGAAATCAGAAACCACTTCCCTCCAGATTCTCATGCCCTACTTTTCTTCTGCAATTATATTATCAAGTCATCTAACAGTAGAAAAGTTATTTTTCAAGTGTGTGGCTTTATTGGTTGCTCTGTGGTAAGAAGAATGTAGACTATTTCCTATGCATTTTTCTAGTATTGTAGAGACATAAGGATCTGTGAGAGCCTTTATCTATTCCATCCTCCAGCATCAAAGCGGGATTTCACATAAATCATATAGGGCAGACCAGGCATCTATTTGAAGATAAGATATTTTTCAAAATTCCAAGAAATATGGCTTTAGCCAACCTCATCCACGATGTATTTTTAATATTAACCAGATTGGCAAGTCTTTTGTGTTTTACCTAGTCCCTCATGGAATTAATAGGAAACTAAGATTTCTTTTATTAATTTAGAATAATTCTACTATTCTAAAAGTGATGATTAAGTATCACTATGTATTTTATTTAAAATATCAAAAATAATTTAGTGGCTTAAATACCTATAAAAGGCCCTGATTAACATAATCCCGTTAGTGAAACTCATCTCCCAGACTACCATGATTGGTTTAACAACAGGCACATAATCCACTTTGGGTTAATGGGTCAACAGGAGATGGTGTCTAGGGATTCTGGAAAAGGAGACACATTTTCACTTCCTGATGGATATGAATGAGAAGGCATATTGCCTCAGGAGATGTTCAAAGCCATTTCAAGTCGGCCAGCTTTGGGCTAAAGTAAATATTGGAAGTTAGGGGGATAAACAAAATGAAATAGGTGTTTGGTGAAATGGTTGATCCACTGTATATACTTTGTTTAGTACATTCTACTTATTCCCTTTTAACTTACTTGAGCCAATAAATGCCTTTAACTTTTTAGCCATTTTGATACTAAGTTCCAGGTATGCAGTGTATGCCATTTGTGTGTGTATATATGCGGGTGTATTTAGCAAGCAGTGAGTTCTGGCCCTTCCATGAAGCAGAGAAGAGAATGAGGCCTTTTCTCCAGCCACAGAGACCACTGACATGTGGTAATGCCAAGCAATATATCCTGTCACCTGCCTAGAAAGAGATAGACAATGATACACTGGCGGGACCCAAAGGGAAATGGGACTGTTGCCCACCTCTCTAAGGGGTAGTCTCCCTTCACTTGCCCCATAGTCCTGTAACACAAAACACACAGAAAACCCCAGCTTTGATCCCAAGACCTTTAGGAGCTGGTAGACTAGGCTACCACAACCTGACCTAAAGCCAGAAAAACCTCTGCTGCACATATTCATCAGCCATTGCTGCCTAGAGATGAGATGTGCCCGCAAGTTGAATATTCCTTTACAGCAATGGGAAGGCCACTATCATCCAGAGACAACCTCTCCCTGGCAATGCCACTCACCCGAATATCTGCTGACTCTAGCTCCAGTCACACTCCAGTCCTTAACCACAAGAAGGGAAATTATGATGCCCAGAGTGACCAGCAGACTGGTCCTGAGGCAGAGCTTTAGGATCATAGTCTCAGAGGCTACAGACAGCTATAAAAAACAAATCTGGGCAATTTAGCTAGCTTCTTACCCTATTCTAAACCCCTTTCTTCTTTCCTTAGGTATCAGTAACCCAAGAAACTTCTGTCATCAAGTTGGGCATGGCAAGAAACGTGCTTTTCATTATCTGTTGCCCACATTTACTTTTGTTTCCAGGTCTTTATTAGTCAGACTCCTATGACCCATGTTCAGGAAAACCCAGGCTTTGCCTTGATCCTAGCTAGCTGCTGCCAGTATTATTTGCCTTGCCTGATGAGTCCTGCACTCTTACTGTCCTGATGCCAACTTATGGAAGTTCTGTTCAGCAATAAATCTGAAGAGTTGGCCCCATACTGCAAATATGATTTTACAAATAATATGGAATCTCAGTTTTATGTTCTCATCTCTCTCCAAACCCAAGGTCAGGTGTTCCACCAGTATATGGACACCAACTGAAGGCAGGAGGTCATCAAGCTTTGCATTTACCCCAAAGGGATCACAGTGTGTTTCCTAAAGAGTGGGTTGTTCTGCTTCTGCCATGAAAACCCCAGTTATCAATGTGAAAATTATCTGTCTGAGCATTTCACCAGCTTCTGATGACCCACCAGCTCTAAGGGGATATATAACGTCTACAAAACGAGATACCAAGGGCACCTACAAATTAATCTGTATCTAGTGATGAATAAAAGGTGACCTTTCTAGTTTACCAACACACAGCTCTCACTGAACATCTCATCTAATCACTCAACCCAAGGAGACATGGCCTAATTTGATGAAATGCCAACATGCTATGTCTAGCTGGTATCCCGTGAGCCAGAGCCTTTATTAACTACCTGAGGCCACCACCTCTAGGTTAACTCTAAGATATGGGTACCATCATATACCACATAATGACATTCAGTCAATGGCAGAGCACATATATGACAGTGACCCCATAACATAATATTGGAGCTGAAAATTTTCTATTGCCTGGTGATAGAATTTCATAGCACAGTGTATTTCCTCTTCTATGTTTGAATATGTATAGATACACAATTACCTTGTGTTACTATTGTCTACAGTATGCTGTACAGGTTTGTAGCCTAAGAGCAACTGGCCTGGGGGCAATAGGCTATACCATTGGCCTAGTTGTGTAGCAGGCTATACCATCTACGTTTGTGTATACTACATATAGGGTACATCACAAGTACACTACATCTATGATGGGCACACAATAATGAAATCCCCTAGCCATGCATTTCTCAGAATATATCTCCATCTTTTAGTGACACATGACTGGATTTGAAAATCTTGAGGTGGAGAACTGGAACATAATCTGCCCACCAAAAAGTCTGGAGAGGGGGTTTTGCCTAAGGTATCATCAGCTTTAGTGAAAGTGACCTCAGGGCAATAAAAAAACATCCCATCACTGCAGAGTTCACAGGTCACTGTCTTCCATCCACTTATTCTCCATTGTTTTGTACATTTTTCTCCAATAATTTTATGTTGCTGGTTTGGACCATAAACCATTGCTGCATCCTAGGGGAGAAAGATCATATTTGTCTTTATCCCTCCAAATCCCATGTTGCTTCTTTGTGTCTCCCGTTGTAGGCTAGTAGATGCAGAAGGTGAGATTGTCCTGGAATTCCAGGGGAGAAGGAGAGGTCATTTTTTTTTAGCACTTTTCCATTTCACAAGTATCAAGTACTCCAAAAGAATAAATAAAGGCCCTATTTTGGAAACCAAAATATGAGAGGGACTTCATCTACTTCATCTTCACATACCTGCCCAGCCACTCTTGTTTAACAAAGATTTTCTGCTTTCATGGACTGTCATGCTACAGAATATTCAACTGCAGCTCCTAGAATGTTTCCAACCTTATATTAGGTTGGTGCAAAAGTAATCGTGGCTTTTGTCATTAAAAGTAATGGCATTAAAAAAAAAACTGGTTAAAATTCTCCAAGTTTTGATATACCTGTATATTGCTCACCATCCTCTAACAATTAACTAATTAACCAGAGAACTGAAGAATAACTCTATTTCCAAACTCCAGCAGACAGCAAACCTGGGCCACATCCTTGGTTTGTATAACTTACTACACTTCTCAAACCACAACATTCCCTGTAACAGCAACTATGGCTTACAGCCATATGACCTTCTCTCTCTTACATTACATACAATAGGAAAAAACATGTCCTTAGAATGACCTCTGGGAAACTCACGGGTAAGCTGAGGAATAAAATTATCCTTTAACAGAAGTTTCTGAGTAGGAGGTTTCATGAAAGATAGTCTGGCTTTCCTCTAAGCCCATACATAGCCCTTGAGCCTCAAAAGAAACTGGAGAAGGATATGCGTAGTTTTCCATCAATGCTTTTGGTCTTCCAAGTACAGTATTCTTTTTCCCCCGAAACATTCCCCTCATAATCTGCTCACCAAGAAAACTGGATTACTAAGGAAAGGAGGTGCTAGATTCACGCAGATTTCATGACCAGCTTTAATACTTGGTCCGTTAGAAAGAGCATAGCCCAGAGAGCTAGACTTAGAAATTTGACTTGCATTTTCACATACTTTATCAGGTCTTATTCTGAGTAAACCAGGGAAACCCCAGCCCACTAATACTTGAAAGCTAGCTCAGTACCTTTAATAATGACACTATTTTGCCTCTTATTTGCCCTAAACATGTTCTATCTTATTTCTATAATATATGAAAGATAGTCACAACTGTTATTCAGTGTGTTCCCTAAAATTGAAAACCTAGTTGCAGTCTAATTTTTAAGCGTTTTCACCAGGGTTATGAATTTCATAACTGATGGTGCCCAGTTGGAAAGATAGATTTCTCTTTAGGGAAAACTTCTCGATTTGGGGCTTGAATCGACTTACTGCTTACCAGTTCATAAGATCCATGGCTACTTCTCCAGTAGAAACTACATGGATGCTCAGAGGAGTAGAATATATATCAAATGTGGATACATTTATGATTTAAGGCATTGGCAATGAAAGATATATAAATAATTGTATTATTATACATTTATTTTGAATGAGTCATAAATTCTCTTCATCACTTTGAGCCCAGAGCAGCCTGATACTAACCAATAAGTAAGTAAGTAAATAAGTAAATAAATAAATCAGAGACTCTTCTTTCCCTTCTTCCTATAAGTTTCTAGCAAATAACATACTTGCTGATGTTTTGGAGAGCTCAGTTAAGGAAGAACTCTTAGAAGGAAATGTGGGCTATAATACCAAAATATTTATTGATAGTTTCCATAATATTTCCACAAGAAAAAATATCACATGTTCAAAATAAAACTGGAATGTCCTGCTATTTTAGTTGACCAGACTCAAATCGTTACAGGACATTTACTGTATGGCATTTTTTATGCCGCAGAAAGAAGGACCATACTGTTTCTACTCTGAAGAGAATTTCAAATCTGATCAGGAAAACAGTAAATTTCTATAAGATAGAATATGGGAAATGTTTAAAAAGAGGGAGTCACATCCATTTGGAAATCAACATAGAAGGTGTTAGGCTTTATGGAGATGGAGATTTCAAATCAGGACTTCAGAAATTAGGTAAGAATTCCAAAATAAGTGCTCTGGGAGGGTTTAAATAAATCAGCAAGGAGTAAGTACATTCATTGATTAATTAATTTATTAACAACTGAACTAATAAATTCCTGAATGAGAGGATAATACACTGTTGTTCAATATGTGCTGTTTAGTTTGCCCTCAATAAGAACACTTGATATTAACCTCTGACAAAGTACCACTATAACTCTGAAGCTATGTATTAGTGGTTTAAATTAAGAAACAGCTGTGATATTAAAATTAAGACACTTTTGAATAAAGCAACAAGCTATATCATAGACTTCCCAGAAACAGAGGGCATTTCACATATTTCAGCATATACAGGAGTAGAATTCTATATATTTATTAATTTGATATGCATTCAATAGATATCGACCGTTTACTTAATATTGTACTAATTACTATGAAGATATAAAATAAAGTAAGGAAATAGTTATTTCCTGATGGGTTGCCCAATATTTAATAGGTGAAATAAGGTATGTGAAAATACAATAGGAGAACATTTCTGGACAAAATAGGACAAACTGAGAAATGCAAAAGCTACCTATGATTTTGCTCTCCCAGGGGTCTCAAAGTATATCATAATTATCTGGCAGAATATTATTCTATAAACCAAGAGTACCTGAGACGGGTCTCAATTAATTTAGAATGTTTATTTTACCAAGGTTAAGAACGTGCCTGTGACACAGCCTCAGGAGGTCCTGATGACATGTGCCTAAGGTGATCAGGGCACAACTTGGTTTTATACATTTTAGGGAGACATGAGACATCAATCAATATATGTAAGGTGTACATTGATTCAGTCCAGAAAGGTGGGACAACTTGAAGAGGGGAGGGGGATTCCAGGTCACAGGTAGATAAAAGACAAACAGTTGCATTCTTCTGAGTTTCTGATTAGCCTTTCACTGAATACACGATTTACAGGAATAGCCACTTATGCCTTCGTCTGGCTTAGTGAAACAATAGGGCAAAGGAAGCAATCAGACAGGCATTTGTCATGTGAGCAGAGGGATGACTTTGAGTTCCATCTGTTCTTTATCCATAGGAATTTCGTTTTGGTCAAATTACAAAGAAAGTATGTAGCTTTTTTATTTTGGTAGCTATCTTTTTTTTTTTTTTTCTGAGACAGAGTCTCACTCAGTTGCCAAGCTGGAATACAGTGGCTCAATCTTGGCTCAGTGCAACCTCCGCCTCCCGGGTTCAAGTGATTCTCCTGCCTCAGCCTCCCAAGTGGCTGGGACTACAATCGTGTGCCACCACACCCAGCTAATTTTTGCATTTTTAGTAGAGACAGGATTTCACCATGTTGGCCAGGATGGTCTCGATGTCTTGACCTCAAATCTACCCACCTCAGCCTCCCAAAGTGCTGGGATTACAGGCGTGAGCCACCATGCCCAGCCTGGTAGCTATCTTTTCTAGGAATAGAATGGGAAGCAGATTTGCTCTAAGCAGTTCCCAGCTTGACTATTCCCTTTGGCTTAGTGATTTGGGCGTCCTGAGAATTATTTTCCTTTCATAATTCTTATAAGCATTTTATATGTGGATGCAAAGACACTAAGTGATCCACATAAAACCATGTGAGTTGAGTTTTCTCTATGGTCTATTGCTGGCAATATCAGTAGGCCCAGAGTTTGAAGGCCTCAAGATTATAAATACTTGGCAGAATATCATTATTACTAATTTATTTATTTATTATGAGCCTATACAAAGTTTAGGTTAAAGTGAAGGAGATGTTCTATAAAGAAACTGAAGATACAGAGGAATCTGTGCTTCATTTGATAGGGTACAGTGCAAAATTTGGGGTGGTAGAAGAAGAAAAGCTGAAAAGTATATTAGAAACTGCAGGTACCCAGACACGAATGCTGGAGAATAATAGCTGTGGGTGTGTGTGGGTTACAGAGGATCTGGGCAGCCCCACTGCATCTCTCTTGGCCACAAAGAACAGTCAAGTCTTTCTGTATCCCCCAAGATGGGTTCATAAATCAACTAAAAAGGAAAGAAAGTTATCCCAAAGGTTGTTACAAAGATATGCCAGAAGAGAAAGCAGCAAAGGTGGTAAACTCAGAGACCATAGGGAAACATGGGGGTCTGGCCACTTGGTGAACATCAGCATGGAGTGATGATGGTGCCTGAAGACCTGCTCCAACATGGACAGACACCAGCAAATGGCCAATGAACTTCCAGATGATACCAGGAAACTATAGAGATCCCTAGGATTTTTGATGTCACTATGAGGTGAAAAGTAAAGAACAGCAAATCATGATCAACTAAGTTTAAATTTGAAATAGCTGAGCTAACATGAAGTAACTGTGGTCATCTAGAATTAACTAGGAAATTCTCCATCATACATACAGTATAGAAAACCTGACATATAGAAAAATAAAGCTATGCTTTATGGCTACCTGATATTGTGGACTGAAAATATCACAGCTGCTATAGATTATAGAGTGCTATGGGAAGTTTGTTGTTGTTGTTTTGAGACGGAGTTTCACTCTGTCACCCAAGCTGGAGTGCAATGGCGCTATCTCGGCTCATCGCAACCTCCACCTCCTGGGTTCAAGTGATTTTCCTGCCTCAGACTCCCAAGTAGCTGGGATTACAGGCATGCGCCAGCACGCCTGGCTAATTTTTTGTATTTTTAGTAGAGACAGGGTTTCTCCATGTTGGTCAGGCTGGTCTCAAACTCTCTACCTCAGGTGATCCACCTGCCTCAGCCTCCCAAAGTTCTGGGATTACAGGCATGTGTCACCACTCCCAGTCAGGAAGCATTTAAGCAGAAGAATATCATAATCAGATCTGTGGACCATGAGGATGTGTATGGGAGGCAGAGAGGAAATAGACGGCAGAAGCAAGCAAGATGGTAGCCTATGCTGGCCTAGCTCAGTGCTCCTCAAATTTTAATGGACAGATGAATCACGTGCGGGCCTTGTTAAAAGGCGAAGTCTGATTTGTCCTGAGGGTGAGAGAGTCATCGAAATTCTAGCCAACATCCAAGTGAGGCTTATGCTCTAGTCCATGGAGTATGTTTTAAGTAGCAAGGGTCTAGGTGGCAGATGACTTAGCCTGAACTTGGCAGTAACAATGGAAAAGCAGGGAAGACACAGCTGAAAAGCATCAGGAAGTAAAAATGACAAGACTTAGTGACTGCTTGCAATAAGAGAAAATATTCACGATGACTCCAAGATTTTTAGGCTTGGACAACTAAGAGTATCATGGTGCTGTTAACTGAGTCTTCAGAAATAAAGATTATGCAGAAATACCACAAAAGCCCTTACACATATTGATTTCTACCAGGTTGGAGAAAAACACCCCTACTGTGTAAGGTTGCCTTTTTCTTTTCTCTCTCTCTGTTTGCCCACTTAAGCAGAGTTCTTGGTGGAACTCTGACTGCCTATTTTTCAGCCCTTTGGTATTACTGCTTAGCACACAGGCCCCCGCACCACAGGAAGAAATTTGAGATTGGGATCCATTCCTCCTTGCATAGGAGGTTTTGGCTGCTTTGTTTTCATTGCACATTGTTAATGATTTGTCCCTGAACAAACTGAAAATATGCCATTAGAGAGATTAACAGATACAGAACTCCAAAGAACCTAAAAGTACTTCAGTGCAGCTTGAGAATTATAAAGTGAGTTGTTCCCAAAGTAAAAATAAAACTATGTCAAACAGGTGTTTTAAGATTCCCCAAGTTAATAGTCCAGAGATGGTCCTGGGACCCAGCAACAGGGCCCTCTTCACTTGCTGTGTGAATTTGGCTCCCAGTCAGAGAGAGAGAGTGATAAAGAGATCAGGAGAGGCCTCTGCTTCTGCCGATGCCCAAGAGTCATCATTACAGGTGAAGCAGCAAGTCAAGAATGGTCCATGCAGTTGCCAAAAGCCATTTATGGAGATGAACTATGGGAAATGGCCATGCAATTTCATTTCTCATTTCAGATTCTTATTGAAGCGAGACCAGATTAGACTCAAGCCCCTGTCTGTACTGCCTGTGTGTGTTTTGGGGGAGGGAGGTGTAATGGGAGAAGGAAGGGGGAAGGCCTGGTATTGTGCTTCTGTGAACTGGTTTCCTTAATGCATGAAGGTAACACTTAGAACAGTTCATAGCTTCCCCAGGAAACCATTCTAAGTGGGCCACATGCCCAGTGGTTTCATCCCAGTTAAGTAAATAAATGAAATATGCTAATTAGCACCCTATTAGCTCACAGCAGGGAGTAATCCATGGCATTTTGATTGGAAAGAATTCTGTCATCCAAAAGGCTGGTCTGTAACAGAATGCAAACTGGCCCAATTTCCTCCCTCCCTTCCTCATGGCAGTTGTCCAAATGTCTCAGAAGCAGACCTCACAACTGTGTGCAATTCCGAGGGTGTCACTTCACTCCATGAAAGCATCTCCTGGCCTCCACTGAATCTGGCACCATGCTGCACTCTAAGCATGGATTTATACAATTTAGAAATATGGACCTGAGCTCAAAAACACTGAGCAGGTTGGGGAGGATCTTTGATGGGGGAGGGGCAGTTCTTATTTCTTTCATTATGAGAATATCCCTACTTTTATTCTCTTGCCCTCCCAGACTCCAATCTGGAACGTATTTCTTTAACTCAGGTATGCAGGCATGCTGCCATGGAGTGGTTCAGTTGAAGCAGTCTTCTTATTAAATTGTAGAGCTTTGGGGTTTTAGTTGGGGAAAGGCCAGCTCATTTAGGTTCACCTCTTTCTATTTTTATTGTTTCAGCTGCAGGGAAATCCCACTTAGCTCCTGTTTCCCTAGTACTATTTCAATGCTAGATTTATATCTTGCCTCTCCTGTAGTACTTTGCAGAAGGAAGGGATTGGGGGGCAGTACAGATACTGAAGGAAAGAGCTCAAGACAAGAACAGCATGTTTTCCAATCTGCTCTTTTAAAGCATCCACTTTCTAAGAGCTTTGGGGTTTTAAAGGGAGTAGACATTATGACACATCTGTCAGGTTGCCACAGAATTTGTCAAAAATCCCCATAAGAGTGGGACTTATGCAATGAAGCTTAGTTATATCATGGATAGGCTTGTAACACATTTTCTGTTCTTTATACCTAAAGTTACAGGGATCACCTGTGTATTTGCTGGTGGCTGTCTAATAAACATGTGGGTGTGGAGGAAATAGATTTTTAAACATCTGAATGTTATAGAGGTAAGTTTCCAATGAGTTTTCTTTCTCATGTTTGGTTTTCCCTTTCCATGATGACCTACTAAAACCGAATAGATTTTGAATGCCTACGGCAATGCCTCATGAAAGCACTGGTTCTCTGCAAGCTCCCTTGTCCCCTCTCCAGTAAAAAATCATTAAAATAATATTAAAGTTAAAATATATCAATAGACTGTATTGGTTGTAAGTACATCACTTTTTCTTGCATCCTAGTTTTGCCTTTTTTTTTTTTTTTTTTTAGTTTCTGCTTAGGTATGAAGAGAATCTATTATCTTGATTAGATATCAATTCAAAACAAATGTTGAATACCAGCTGTTGTATTCTCAACATTTTAGAATTCAACTTTAAATGAAATCTTCAAAAAAGCAAGTCCAAGAAAAACCTCATAGTAATATTTGTGTCTCATTCACTACCATCACCAAACAATATTGATTGCAGTACCTGAAGAAATCATTAGGCACCATATGACACTGATGTCTATTTAGAGCGTTTTTTATTCTGTATTGGAAAATAAAGCACATTACCTAAATGATTCAAATGGCAAGAAAAAAATTTATCCCTAAAAGCCATCTGTGAATTAGCATATGGGCTTCTGGAACCCAACATCTTGATTCTATATGTGAGTCAGGAGGAAAAAAAAAAAAAAGAAAGAATGAAAGGAAGAAAATGGGATCCTGTCTCTAAATACAAAACAAGAAATGGTTTTATTCAATCAAGGAGATTTCAAAGAAAGTATTTATGAGAATGAAGTAGTCAGCTGGACCTCACAGAGTCTTCACCCGGGGCTGATCCCAAGAACAGACACAAAACTTTAAGTTAGCCAAGACCCAGACTCTGCTGATGGAAAAATATGTTCCTGCATCCTTGCTCTGTAAATCTAAGCATGTTCTATATGCAATATAGGCTTTGTAGTTTTGGCAGATCTACCTATCTTGAACTGGAAAACAATTCAGTGAAGCATGAAAAAAGAAAGAAAGAAAGAATATGAATCAAAGGCAAGAAACCTAGCTGTAGTGGCAGCCACTGCCATTACTAGGTAAGTGTTAGTGAGTCTTAAAAGACTCCTGCCTTTGTCCCTTCAGCCCAGCTCCCAGTCAGGTTGGCAAAGTATAACTTTGCTGCTTAGGAAAAGGCATCATGTCCCTCTTGCATTTATCAGATACTGTATATCTGCCTTGAATACATAAACTAATACAAACCAAAGAAGTCAGGTGGACAGAGGAATGAGGCCTAAATGCTTTTACGTACTTCGAGTTGCTGGGGAATATTTTTCCTGTATATTCACATGTTCCAAATATCTGTCTTACTTTGAGCCTGGATTTCTGAAGTAAACACGTACAACCTAGCAGTGGGAACAAAAGACAGAAATAACTCTCTGTTGACACTTTTAATTAGATGTGGTTGCAGGGCCACTCAAGATGACAATTAGCCCCACTGCAACTACTATTGATGGATTACAAGCAAACACTGCCTGCTACCTGGTAATTCTACCTGCTAATTACTTGGAAAGATTCACTTGCTCAACAACTAACCTGAATGTTTTTGTGAATTGGAGGACCTGTTAGAGAGGGGTGGGGGACAATTTTAAAAAAACCACATGGTGAAGTTGACAGTCAGGAGCTGCTGAAATGTTATCAAAAATATTCTTGCAGCATAATGAAGCTTTCCAGGGAGTCAATCTCCCCAGACATTTGCCTTTGCCAACAGTTACAACAATGAGGAAAACTTTAATAGTGGTGTGGCAATTATTTTTTTAATGCTGACTATGAAAACACCCGCTGAGCTATTTGCAGTCTCTGCCAAGTGGCAAGTGCACAGTGAATTTCAGCTAAGAGAAGACTTTGGACTTCAGCCCTAAAGTGATGCTTAGAGGGGCATGTGTGTCTTTCTGGATGGAAGAGAGAAGACAAGGAGATCTGGGGCCAGGAGAAGCAGAGAAGCAAGGAAGATACCAAGAAACAGATGAGGAAACACTTAGACAAGCCCACGCTTTTACATGATTTTCTCCTACTTCTTCTCAGTCATCCCAGTGGGATAGCATCGAGTGAAGTCCCGGGGCCTCTCCAGTGTTAATAGCAGACATCAGTGCCAGTGCGGGCTCTGGCTGGGAAACAACTGACGGCTGCGGAATGCCTGTCAATGGAGGAGCAGCATTAGGGGGAGATACCTAGCTGAGGGATTCAGATGGTGAACCAATTGCCAGAGGTCACACAAGTCACTGCTCAAGGTAAGAGTAATTAGTTTGTTCATTCAGTTGTCATTTGCTGAGTGTCCATTATGTGCTAGATGCTGAAGATGCATGGCTTCCATAGTTAATTCAACCACAATCAAAGCTGCAATGGGATTCATTCACAGGAAGGAGAGAAAAAGCACAGTTTCTTGTCTCCATGAAGCTCACAGTCCTAGAAACAGTAACAGTCTTTTATTCTTACTTTGTACTTGGACAAAAGCTACTTTGTTATAACCCCATTACACTCCTTATAAGGTAAGACTTATTATCCTATACATTTACGGATGAGGAAAATAAGCTTTGACCTTGCTGAAACTCATACAGCTAGTAAGCAGCAGCACCAAAACTTAAGCTTAAGTATCTTGATCCCCAGCTATCTAAAACCATGGTCCCTAATATCTGGGCTTTAGCTCACTTCTGAGTTTTGATGCAGCAAAACTCAACTGAAGTCAGTGCCTGAGATCTCTGAGCCTCTATTTAAGAGCTATTTCCACTCAGACTACATGCAGACCTGGTACAACAAAGGTTTGTGAAGAGACACATAATATAAATACACTTAAAGCTGCAAAGTCATTCATTAACAGAAGTGTAGATTGGGTAGTTGACAATCAATTTTTTAAAGCATAGTCTTACCACACTTTCAAGAGCACTTTTGAGCTAGTTTCAATGTTTACATATTGAGATTTTATCTGATGAAATTGTATGCTGCTCAATATGTTTATCATGGCATTATTTATAATGGCAAAAAATTTCAAGATAACCTAACTTATTAATATTAGAGAAATGAGGAGGAAAACATGGTGCCTCCCTAGAGATAGTATTATATAGTCATTAAAAGTAATTATCAATAGTTATATGGCCAGGTACAGTGGCTCATGCCTATAATCCCAACACTTTTGTGGGAGGCCAAGGCAGGAGGATCACTTTAGGCCAGATGAAGACCAGCCCAGACAATATAGCAAGACCCTGCCTCTAAAAAAATATATATATATATAATTAACCTGGCATGGTGGCATGCACCTGTAGTCCTAGCTATATGGGAAGCTGAGATGGGGGTATTGCTTGAGCCCAGGATTTGAAGGCTGCAGTGAGCTATGATGGCACCACTGCACTCCAGCCTGGATGACAGAGTGAGACCCTGTCTTCAAGAAAAAAAAAACTTCTTTAAGTTACGCAGTATAGAAATCGCTCTCTCCTCTAGACTGCTTACTATGCACCATATATTCTTCTAAACATTTTATAAACTCATTAATCCTCACAATAACCCAATGTACTATTATCATTTCCAGTTTAAATGGAAAAATTAAGCACAAAGAAAATGACAGACCAAAAATCACACAGAAAGAGAAGAGGCAGGGTTCAAACCCAAGTAAGCTAACTGCATGATTTGCATTTTCAGTCATTCCACTATATCCACTATACTGCATCTCCACCATTCAGTGAAAAACATAGGAGGCTAGTTTATGTACATTTTGATTGGACCTATCAAGCACAAGCATCTCTACAGCAGAGGGCGAAAATGGAATTAAATAAACAGAAGGGTATTAATGCTGATTATAATAGCTTCTTGCTGCTGGGTGACTAAGTTACCCCCAACACTTGGCGATTTGAAACAACAAGATTTATTATCTCACTGTTTCTCCATGCTAAGAATTTGGGAGTAGCTTAGCTGGGTAGTTCTGGCTCAAGGTCTTCCATGAAGATTGCAGTCAAGCTATTGGGTAGGGCTGCAGTCATGTGAGAGCTGGACTGGGGCTCTTGGATCTGCTTCTAAGAAGGCTCATGCATATGGCTGGTGGCAGTGGGGGCTCAGTTTCTTGTTGTCTATTGCCAGGAAGCACAATTCCTTGCCAAATGGGCCCCTACATAGGCTTCTTAGGTGTCCTCACAAAGTGGCAGCTGGCTTCCTCCAGAGTGAGTGAACCAAGAACAAGGAGGAAGCCACAGTGTTTGCTGTGACCCAGGCCAGAAAGTCATACATTCTTACTTCTACCACATTCTATTTGCTGGGATCAAGTCAGTAAGTAGAGCTCTTACTCAAAGGGAGGAGAATTAGCTTTCTTCTTTGGAAAGAAAGATTATCAAGTAATTTATGGATGTTTTTAAATCACCATAGTAGCTGGGGGATGTGGCTCATGCCTGTAATCCCATCAATTTGAAAGGCCGAGGTGGGAGGATTGCTTGAGGTCAGGAGTTCAAAACCAGTCTGGGCAACATAGCAAGACCTCATCTCTGAAAGATGAGCCAAGCATGGTGTTGCACGCCTGTAGTCCCAGCTACTTGGGAGGCTGAGATGGGAGGATTTGTTGAGCACAGGAGGTTGAGGGTGCAGTGAGCCATGATCACACCACTGCACTCCAGCCTGGGTGACAAAGTGAGACCCTGTCTCTGCAAAAAAATTTTTTAAATTTTAAAATTGTCTCAACTACCCTGATATAAAAATAAAAACAAAAATTAAAAATAAGTTTTTTAAACTACCAATCATATTAAGATTATGAGAGTGTAGGTAATTTTTTCTTTATTAGTCAAATTTCTGTATTTTTATGACTAAAAACTTGAAAAAACAAACTTGTATTGAATATTTAAATAGTTATAAACATGTCTGCAATTACATTCAATGCACTCAGCAATACATACGTACACACATACAATTTCTCAAAAGCTCAAATTCAACTCTATCAAATATTCCTCTGGTCTTTATCACATCTTCTGAAAATGACAGTTCATCCTCAAATGTCTGAGAGGAAGGAATATTTTAAAAAGCAAGCCTAAAAAGTACATGCCTCTCTTCTGCTCCCCAAAGTATTCTGATGTCTGCCTATCAGTGCAGGCAGACCTCCTCATAAGCCTAGATGCCCTTAGAATTG
The DNA here is from genome assembly GCF_028885625.2 of Pongo pygmaeus. Taxonomy (NCBI): domain Eukaryota; kingdom Metazoa; phylum Chordata; class Mammalia; order Primates; family Hominidae; genus Pongo; species Pongo pygmaeus. The sequence goes on along the minus strand of NC_072373.2, from coordinate 146,346,056 downwards.
TGTGAAGTTGCACGAAAACCCTGTGCCTCTAGCTTTTTCAAGGACACTGCCTATTATGTCTCTCAATGTCTTCTATAGGAGGCACTGCCATGAAAAACTTGCTCCCTTACAGAATTGATGTGCCTGTTCATTCCCGAGTTAAAAAGCTTCCTGAATTTCCTTTCTTTGTCCTTGCTGCAAGGAAGCTCACAGTAATATACTGCCTTTTGCAGTGAATATAGGCCGTTTTTGTTTTTCACATGATCCTGTTTTTACAATATTGTAACCTTATTTTACATAAGTCCTTTACTCAAAAAGTCCTTTTTGGAAAGAAACAGGTAGGAACAATAGATACTGTTTTAGTGCTTATCATGTGCTAAACACTAGCAAGTTGGTTCCCCAGTGAAAAAAAGAATTTTTTATTTTCTTTTTAAGCATTTGGAGTGCCATTTGGGAGTGGTTGAGAGTTTTCAGTTTCTCTAGATGGAGACCTTTGGGACATTCTTTTGGAAGCAGGGAGTTGATATTATTATCAGGAAAGTTTACTATTACTACTGTAAAGCTAAAAGCTAGTTCCTATCCATAGTTTTCTAGGGAAATAAAAAAAAACCTGTGAAGTCACTCCAAGTCCTAATGATGATGCTATAGATCAAGATATTGTTGTATTTATTACAATATAAACTAGAGCTAGCTTTAACTATGCTATATCCTTGCTTATGTAAAGAAATTTTTTTTTGAAAATACAGATTTAGACTGAAATTTGGAGCCCACATACCGAATTAGTTAAGTTGGAGAAAAACCTACGTTTTGAGCAATGTACTCTCAACTTTCATGATTGTCTTATCAGGACAATAGAGGTCAGACTGTACCTCTGGGTGGGTTAGGAGCATCCCCTGAAGAAAATAAGTTTCCACTGTCTGTCATGCTCAGACAGGAAACACCATGGCCTTGGACAGCGGCAAGGGAGGATCCCCACCAATCTCACATGCTGTGGACTGAGACACTCGGGGTATCTGACGATGAGAAGCACTGTGGGAGCCAGAGATTCCCATGAGAAGTGGGACCTCTGCTGCTTGGGAGCCCATAGAGAGCAAAGCAAGGACTTTCAAACGGGGATCAGAGCCTATAAACCCTAAAAGGAATCACTGTTGACAGTCGTATATATAACCATTTTTGCTTGTTCACTGAACACTTTGAGGACTTTCTCTCAGTTAAGTAGTATGATCTTCATATACACCTCTAGCCTGTTTGATACCTGCCACAGCACTGACACATTGTATTTCTATTTTTCTCTAAAATATTTTTCTCAAAATAAGAAAAAATTAAGAAGATAAGTATTTCTATATGGCCATCCCATATAGTCTATACACTCCCACTTGGATAAATACAGGAGAGCTGGCAGGGCAGACTAGACCGCTGACTTGTGGCTAATGAGCATCAGAGTCAGATGCTGGAAACACTCTCAAAGAGCTGAGTGCATTCTGTAGTCTTTACCCCTCTGTGCATTCTCTTTCTGTCATTTATTTCTGGCAAATAGTTTTAATACATAATGGCTGACAAGAGTAAGCAAATGAAGTGTTCAACTTGCCACAAAGAATGAGAATTATGCTAACTCTTCAAATGCAAGTTTTCTGGCTGTTCAAGGATACAATAAAGCAAGCCAAGGGTAAAGATCAGTAGTCACTTAGGTATTGGTTGGTCTTTCATAAATATCACTTCATAAATATCACTGCAGAATGGAAGGATAAACCAATATTCTTGTAAATGGGATCTACAAGAAACCATGGCCAGAGGTATATCATTGCCTGTCTACCCTCAAACCCTTTAGAGTGCTAATTTGTAGGAATACAGCCACTCTGCACTAAATGGACTACATGTGTATTATTTCATTTAATACTCATAACAACCCTATTATGTTGCAGATTGGGAAACCAGAAGCCCAGAAAGTTTAGGGGAAAATGCTGCCCATAGTCTCATAGCTAAGAAATTATCACAGAGCCAGTGTTTGACCCAGACAATCTGACTCTAGAGCCAATGTGCTTAACCATTATGCAATATTGCCTTCAGCTCTCTGCAGTGTTATTTTCTTATCATCCTCTGCATTCAATTAAATTTTATTAAATTACACTCTTAGCTGTTTTGAGTCAGGGGAGGGAGTGGTAATGGTAAGGGAGTACTCTAGGTCCCCGCCTAGAGTAGAGTTGCAAATGAGAAAAGCCTTGTGAGATGAGAAATTGCCAATGGCCCACCCCTAATATCCATTTTCCCCACCTCCTCAATGATAGGAGCACCTATAACCATGCGCCTAGCTAATACATATCTCAGTTTCCTTTGCAGACAGGTGTGGTCATATGATGAAGTTTTGGTCAACAAGATGTATGCAATAGAATCCTTATGTGCACGAGGGCTCACTCATCTTCAATCCTTCCTCCTTCCTACCATTTAGAACTTGGATAAGATGGCATCAGCTCTAAGGCTATCATGGACCATTAAATGACCTTAACACTGAAAGCCACATACTTAGGATGGTGGAGCAGAAAAACAGAAACCAGGACTCTGATGATAGCATGAAATGGTATCATCGGGCCAACCTTGCAAGTCCTACCTCCTTTTACACGAGGAAGAAATACACTTCTATTTTGTTTAAGCCAGTGTTGTTTTGGGGTTTTATGTTACATGCAGCCAGGGACTACCTAGGCCTGTTGCTCAAGGTTGTATTGGTTTTTTAATTGTCCAAAAGCATCTGGCTAAGGAGAGGAATGAGGGCTGAAATGCAGCCAGCGTTCTCTTCAACAAACTGTGGACCCTGACATGGGGCTGAGTCCACCCAGAAAGAGAGGACATCATTTTCTAATTCATTTAAAGGCCTAGTCTGTTCATGAAGTCATGGCCCTATTTGGAAGGATCACCTTTTGGTGATTGACACAAAGGTACTATATGGGCTAGCTGGAGCTTCATTTTAATTCAAGTCTAGAGAAGGGAGCTATACAATAGCAAGAGGTTACACAAGACATTTGGAACAGCAGAAATTGTTCAGTGGAATAATGACTACCAGGTTAATATGTAGAACTTAAAACTACTTTCTCTGGGCCAGGCATGGTGGCTCACACCTGTAATCCCAGCACTTTGGGAGGCCAAGGCAGGTAGATCACTTGAAGTCAGGTGTTCAAGACCCCTGCCCAACATGGCAAAACCCCATTCCCTACTAAAAATACAAAAATTAGCCAGGTGTGGTGGCACATGCCTGGAATCCCAGCTACTTGGGAGGCTGAGGCAGGAGAATCTCTTGAACCCGGGAGGCAGAGGTTGCAGTGATCTGAGATGGCGCCACTGCACTCCAGCCTGGGTGACAGAATGAGACTCCATCTTAAAAAACTAAAAAATAAAAAATTTTAAAAAACTGCTTCCTCTGATGTTCCCCAAAATAGTTTGGAGACTAGTGGCTATCTACTCAAAGGAAAAGAAGTCATCATATGAAAAAGACATTTGCACGTGTGTATTTATAGCAGCACAATTCGCAATTGCAAATATGTGAAACCAACCTAAATGCCCATCGAGCAACAAGTGGATAAAGAAAATGTGGTATATTTACATCATGGAATACTACTCAGCCGTATAAAGAATGAAATAATGGCATTTGCAGCATACAGAATGGAATTGGAGACCATTATTCTAAGTAATTCAGGAATGGAAAAACCAAATATTGTATGTCCTCACTTACAAGTGGGAGCTAAGCTATAAAGATGCAAAGGCATAAGAATGATATAATAGATTTGGGGGATTTGGGGGAAGGAGGAGGGGGGGTGAGAGATAAAAGACTACATGGTGGGTACAGTGTACACTGCTCAGGTGACAGGTACATCAAAATCTCAGAAATCACCACTAAAGAACTTACCCATGTAACCAAAAATCACCTGTTCCCCCAAAACTACTGAAATAAAATAAACAAACAAAATCTTGGAGAAAGGGGATCCAATAGAAAATTGGACTTTCTATAATCAGTAGGATAAGGGCTTAGAATAATGTAAATATTAATATGAAAAAGTGACTTTTTAAATCGTAAACCGTTGTGCATTCCTTATCTAATCCTCAAAACTACATTATAATTAGGTATTATTGTTTCAGTTCTACAGAAGAGAAAGCAGTCTGAGAGCAAATAAATAAATTGTTCATGTTCACAGCTAATAAGTGGCAAAGCCAGGATTCTCACCAGGTCTGACTCCTAAAGTTGTCCGCTGAACCACTACTCTGTTTCAGTCTAGCGCCTCCTAAGTGATCACGTGTCCAAATTAGTGAAGTCCTAAACTTGACTGAGCTTATGGAAATTTGAAAACACCCCATAATGGGCCCAGATGATGTGTTGGAGTCCCTTTGTTTAGAAGAAGGAAGTTGCCTTACTTCCCCAGTTATTTCTGTTTTGGAGGAGAGGCGTACTCCACAGATGTGTGAAGCGGCCAGGATTCCCACTCAGCGTGACACAAGCCCTCCCAGCTTCAAGAAGTCAGACCCAGACCTCTCTGTGGAAAGGGCAAGTCCTCTTTAATGAAATTTCTCCTCTGGAAGTACAGCTTCCCTCTGGTGCTCAACTCGAGTTCATCTTGGGATCACCCTACCTTAAGTTATTTTAAGGCAGTATTAATGTTTTATGACTTCTTTCTTAGTTTCCTGCTGGAAAAAAAAAAAGTTACAGCCCAGGCATTCTGCCTCAGACACTTCAAACAGCTGATGTGTAATTTGGAAAAGTATATTTTATTGTGAGTGGGAAGATATGCAAGAAATCGGAAATTATTTCTGTTAGAATAATATCTGTTTCTTGTTCTCCCCCTTACCCCAGTGCCCACACCCCCATCTGTGCACATACACACCTTGGTTCTGGTAGCAGAGCTCTGCACTGACATTTCCTATATAAGATTTACCCTAGAGAGACAAGTTGTTTTTGAGCAATTTTTTGCTTCTAAAAGTTGACTCAAGATCGTTTCAGGGATATGCCCTTGGATTCTCTTCTTTTTGGAGGTCTCTGTGGGTCCTCCCCAGCCTCAGATGTGCACGTGTGTGTGCGTGCATGTGTGCAACCATATAAAAGAATATATATTTCTACCTCCACATAAAAGCTGATGCTTAATAAAAGGAATACTAATAAAATTGCCCTAGTACCCTTGTGAGGTCAGTAATGCCTGCTTTTGCTAAGAAGAAAAATGGAAAAAAAAAAAGAGAGAGAGAAAGAAAGAGAAAGAGCCAAGTTATAGAGTGGCTGTGGTGTAAGGGAGGGACAGGAGCTCGTCTCCCCCTGTGTGACTCCTGAATCCATCCACTCCTGGTGGAGCTCTATTCCCATCTGACCCCACACACAGCAAACCAGACATACCCTAGGCCTATTCCTGAAACCACTTCTCTCACAACATTTAGGAGAGAGTAAAACATTTTCTGTAAAGCAATTGCTGCGACTTGTCTTAAAACTAAAAACAGATGAACAATTTTTTAAAAATGAAAATAGTTTAACAAAACAAATCCTGAAGACTTACCTACTCCACCCAAGGGTCGAGACTTGTAGCTGCTGAGTAGAGTAGCTGACCACAGTGAAAGCTGAGAGGACAATTACACCTTAAATTCAAAAGGTGTTTATACAGCAGAAATATGACATCATTTCAAATTGCATATTGGCAAATTTGTACAAATTTCCACAGACTAATTTTAAATATATATTCTAAAGAAAATTATTTGTCCCATGTTAGAAGAAAACACTTTGGGGAGGCAAGGACTGCCTCTCCTAAGTCCCAAATGCTTAGGACCCTTTTTTTGTTAATAATTGTTCAGTGATAGCTTTATGCTAATGCTAATCACATTATGTCTTTTTTTTTTTTTTTTTTTGAGACAGTCTCACTCTGTCATCCAGGCTGGAGTACAGTGGTGCCATCTTGGCTCACTGCAATCTCCGCCTCCTGGATTCAAGCAATTCTCAGACCTCAGCCTCCCAAGTAACTGGGATTACAGGCACGCACAACCATGCCATGCTAATTTTTGTATTTTTAGTAGAGACAGCGTTTCACCATGTTGTCCAGGTTGGTCTCAAACTCCTGACTTCAAATGATCCACCTACCTCAGCCGCCCAAAGTGCTGGGATTACAGGCATGAGCCACCACATCCAGCTAATGCTAATCACATTATGTCTTATTTCATTTACTCAGTGCATATCTATAATGTAGGTGCTATCATTATTCCCATTTAAGGGATGAAGTAACTGAGACATAGAAACTTTAAGTAATTCATTCAAGTCCATGTCGATTTAAACCAGACCTGTCCAGAGCTAGCACTTATGTTTTGAAATCCCAACCATATGCTCCAGGAGGCTTTGTCTGTATTTGTTTGCCAGGAGATGGTAAGGGGAAGGTAGAGTATCGGGAAATGTGTCAGAGAAAGGACTAAAATTGTAAGAGGGCCTCTTGTGACACCACATTCTGTGTACATCAATAGAGGAGAATATAATTTCCATGGTGCATTTAGTAGTTTAAAAACTGCACATTTCCTTTGTAACAACCTTATAATAAACTACTGCACATTTTTCCCACAGACCAAAGTGATAAAATTATAAGCTTATGAATGATCACAAACAACTTGTAGATTCCCACTGAGCAAAGCATCATAATGTTCAATAAATGGAAGCTATTACATTGCTGTTCTTGTTCATATTATGGAGACATAGCATCACAATGTCTTCGAGCAAAAGTGGTTTCACAGCCCTTTTCTTACCAAACTACATAATAACCTCAGGGCTATTCCTAAATTAATGTATTACTTCATTCAGTCACTGAGTGCCTTTGCTGGACCAAACACTACAGTGGTTCCCCCTTAACAACAGGGGATACATTCCAAGACCCCCAGTGGCTGCTGAAACTACAGATGGTACCAAATCCTACCTATACAGTAGGAGGTTTTTTCCTATGCATACACACCTATGAGAAAGTTTAATGTGTAAATTAGGCACAGTACTCTTACACTTTGGGGCCATTATTAAGTGAAATAATCGTTCCTTGACCATAAGCACTATGTTGCTGCTACAGTCGATCTGACAGCCCAGATGGCGGCTAAGTGACTGGTAGGTAGGCAGTATATACAGCGTGGATGTGCTGGGCAAAAGAATACACTCCAGGGAGCACAAAATGGAATGGTGTGAGATTTCCTCACACTACTCAGAAAGGCACACAATTTAAAACTAACAAATTCCTTATTTCTGGAAATTTCCACTTAATACTTTTGGACACCAGTTGACCGTGGGTAACTGAAACCACAGAAAGCAAAACCTTGAATAAGGGGGCACTACTGTATTCTAGTCACTGGAAATACTGCCAGTGAAGGAAACAAAGTCCTACATTCTAAAAGAATTAGGCTTTAAATAAATAGCAAGTGTGTGTTTGTGTGTGTAGAAAAATAACGCTGATTAAGGGATAGAGAGTGATGATTGCTGGTGCTAATTTAGACAGGGCAGTCCAGGAAGACCTCCCTGAGGAGGTGACATTTGAGCAGAACCTCATTGTATAGCTATATGGGGAGATCAATATTCTGGCATGAGGAACAACAGGTACAAAAGCCTTGAGGTGGGATCTTGAGTTCTTTGACATGGGAAACAGCAAAGAGGCCTGTGGCATTGGAACATAGCCAATAAGATAGAGAATGAGAGGAGACTGGAGAGCAGGCAGGGTCACATCGCGTAGGGTCACGCAGGCCCTGGGATGTCAGGACCTGATGATTTATTCTAGTGAGATGGGAAGCCACTGGAGGGCACTGAGGAGGAGAATGTCATTTATTATCTGGCATGTTTTAAAGAATCACTCTGTCTACTGTGCCAAAAACACACCATAATACCTAATGATCCTAATGATAGGTGACAGCCACTCAGGGGTTTGGAGATAACTGCAGTACTAAATGCTAACTGCAGCAATTGCTGGTGTCTCCACCTTCAATACCCACAGGCATTGAGGCAAGGTAATTTGAATCTATCCCTAAGGGAAAAAATCTTAAGATGGGGCTGTATACATTGAGGAGAAATATGAACTTAAATCAGGAATATGAGCTTAAAAATTATGCATGCATCTATTGATGCCATCATGGAATAAAGTAAGACAATTCTGTTCTGGAAGAAGGCAACCAGGGCACCTCTAGGAATCCCAAATGCTCACCTTCCCTTCACGATGAACAAGGAGATGCTGACCAACTAACAGCATTACAGGAGTGTCCCAACTGCAGGGTAAGCTAGTGTTTATTGATTTGTTTTAGATTAGAGTCAAGAGAGAAGAGGGAACTAGGAAGGGCTCATAGAAAACAAGAAAGCTGAGGTGACAGAAAGCAAAATGGGTCCACAGGAAATTAACTAAAAGAGAACTAAATTGCAGGCCTACTAGGTGCCAGGCACTGTGTAAATGTGGTCTTGTTTAACTGGAACAACAACCCTGTGAAGAAAATGAAGCTCAAATATGTCCAATAACCAGCTCAAGGTCAGGCAACTGATGATTGGCAGAGCAGACATTTAAGCCCAGACCTTTTTCTTTTTCTCCAAAGCTTGTGCTTTTTTATGCAACATTGAGTTGTGCTGATAGTGTTGGCACAGTGACAGAGAGAAAGTTGTCCTAAATAAATGTGAAAATAAATCTTGGGCTATTCATTACCCAAGCTTTATAAGCAAGCCATCATCCCTGTGGCAGGGTTGAGCTGAACTAGAGAAATCTCAGTGCACAAACAGGAAGCATCATTCCAGTTTATGGTGCCCTTGCCTGCCAGATTATAGAGGTGGGGTCTGGAGGAGAAAGTCTCCCCCTAAACAGTCTTACCTGGAACTGAAAAAATAATAAGGGAAACAGAATTCCAGCAAACAGGAAAAGGCCTCTCAGATTGAGTGAGCTATTTTATTCAGGAAACATTATACATTAATTTTAACCAATTCTCATTTAATCTCCATCTAGTTTGGAATTTTAAGAGAACCTAAATTACACAATATTTTAAAAATACAGTTAGCTGCCTGAGTCTACTGCATGTGACAGTGTGGATCATCATTTTCACAGGTGAATATATTTTTATGCCTTCATCCAAATATTTATTGAGCATCAATTATGTGCCAGGCACTTCAGTAATTGGTCAAAGAAACTTCTAAATCCTGTTGGTGTTCTTCCTGAAACAATCAAGTCCTCTGATACATCTCTGATTCTTAATAACAAATACCTGATGGAATGCTTCCCAATTAAATTATATATAAAACCAATTGCCTTTGGAATTTGGATATTTACATTAGATGAAAAAATATGATATACAGATGATTGCCCTTCATTTTTCAGTAGTCTTGCATCTTGTTCTCATTCTCTTAAGTCTGGTTATTATTAAGGAAAGAGAATTCTCAGCACACTATAGCATATTAATTTCCATTGGCCAAATGTCAACTAGAATGAGTATTTCTTATGTGTGGTTGGCATGTGCATGTGTGGAGGTTGTTAAAGTTTCCTGATGTGTTCCGAAACTCAGATGGGCCTGGGTGTGGACAGATGAGAACCCCATCATGAACCAGGCCTTCCCATCTGGCTGGTCACCTTCTTGTTGCACCATCATCTCTGGAATTAACATTTGGAGGCCCTCCAAGGGAATATTCTCTGTGGCAAGTTCCCAACTGAGCTTCAAGTTACACTTCTGGAGTTATATGGGACAGAAGAGAGTGTTATCTCAAAGGCCATCCCTGTGCTGTTAGGCCAGGGTATGCTTCCTTTCTGGAGTTCCGCACATCAGACACTAGTCCTGCCTGCCAGACAAAGATTAATCCAGGCAGAGGTGGCCAAACTGACAACCTAGGCAACACTATATGAGCTAGGGGTCTCCCTGGGGCAGATGGATATTGAGAACTTTGCAACAAAAAGCACCACAGAGACTGTGGTAAGCTATAATATATTAAAAGATGAAATCACAGTGTTGAATTTTAGAGCAGGAAGAAGGCTATGTCCACCATTCATTTTACAGAGGGCAAAATAGCCATCTAGAAAAAGTAGGTGCTGTAACTAAAGATATTTCACTGCTAACTTGCAAAGCCAGGCCTGGTCCCCATGACCAGAATCCCAGCCCCAGCTGTACATGGAGAGCCACAGTAGGCACCGCCCTGTTGCTATGTTTTCTAGAACTATATTCTCAATGGGATAAAAAGGAGCTCCCTCTAAAGTGTTAACTCATAACATATTCAGGCCTCCCCATAGGAGATTATCTCTCCCGACCTTCTTAAAAATAAGTAATCTCAAACTTATAGAAAAGTTGTGCCTATAGTAGCAAGAACTGTTTTCCCTAAACCATTTATGAGTAAGTTGCTAGCATAACATCCTAAACCCCTAAATGCTTTGGTGTGTATGTATCATAAGCAATGATAATTCTCCCATATTATAAAAAATCTATTTCTCTTATATTATCTACTGTCAAAATTACGAAATTAACACTTATACATTACTACCATCTAATCCACAGATCGCATTCAGGTTTCCTTATTTTCCCAAAAATGTTCCAGTCCAGAATCACACAATGCTTTTAGTTGTCATAGTCTCAGAATGGTTTCTCCATGTTCTCTTGACTTTCATAACCTTGACATTTTTGAAGATTACAGGACAGCTTTTGGAGAATGTACCTGAGTTTATCTTTGTTTGATGTTTCCCCATGATTAGAGTTAGCTTTTTGTACTTTTGACAAAAATATTACAGAAGTGATGCTATGTGTGCCTCATTGCATCCTACTGGCAGCACATGATTTGGATTTTTTCCATTTCTAATATTAACATTGATCACTTAACTAAGGTGGTTTCTGCCAGGTTTCTTCACTGGATAGTCACTTTTTTTTTCCTTTTGCAATTAACACATATTTTGTGGGTAATACTTTTAGCCTATGTAGCCATCCCATTCTTCATCAAATTTTCAATTTATTTATTAAATTATTTATATGAATATGAGTACATTGATTCTTATTTTATTCAAAAGGTTCTAATCTGTTACCATTGTTGTCTTTTTTATGTTCATGGGGAAACACCTGCCTGCAGGATTCTGTGTCCTTTTGGCATGTTCTCGTCATTCTTTGAGCGCTTCATTGCTTTCCAGAACAAGATTGTGCAGGCTCACCTTGTAATTGCCCTGGCCCATCTGCGGAACCAACCAAAGATGTGGATGTTGGTTCTACTGACTGCTAGGAGTCTGTCACTGATCTCAGGCACTCTAAGCCTACAAAGCTAGAAAATACACATTCACACACACACACCCCAAACTCATATTTCTCTATGTATTGAAAATCATGAATTCAAACTTATAACTCCATTTTTAATACAACACTAAAGAGTTGTTCTTTTTTTCTCATTTCCATACATGCAAGTACCTTCTCCAACAGTGAAAAATCTGACCCACATTATTCCTAATATATTTCCTTAGTTGGTCCATCTCTATGGCTGTCCCACTGTCTCCTCCCCTGGACACTTTCCTGGGGGGCAGCCCTTCTTGCCTCACTTAGGCTCCAACACTCCATGCTGGGCCCTGACTGCCCTGTGCAGACACCTTCCTCCCCTTGTTGGAGAGACCATGGAGGCTCCCCTCACTGTACCTGGAAAACACCACTCTGCTTGGTCCTTGCTAAAATCTTTGTGAAGAATTGTTCAGGAAGTAGAGAAAACGAGAAAGATGAAGAAAAAAAGGATAAAATTCTCTTCTCTCTTTTGTCTATGTGGTCAACTCCTAGACCCCTTAAGCTTCACCACTATTCTCAGGGCCTCCATGGTCTGTCATCACTTTCTCCTCACCTATGAAATGGAGTGAATCACACTGCATAATGGTCATCTGTGCATGCATTGTCACTAGCCCTAAGCTACTTTAGGCAGCTGTTATAGCCTCTTTATCTTTCATAGCCAGGGTCCAGCATAGTGCTTACCATGGAGTAGGGACCCAATATCTATTTATTGAATAGAGAGTACATAAATGAATGGATGACCATTTAAGTTATAACCATCTCCTCATCCCATAGATGCATTTTCCTTTTAACTAGTGTCTCTTAATGATTAAATGTTTTCTAGAGCTAAATGGATAAATATTGCTGTAATTTGGATGTTTGTGCCCCCAAATTTTATGTTGAGATTTGATCCCCAGCATTGGAGGTGGGGCCTAATGGGGGGTGTTTGAGTCCTAGAGGTGGATCCCTCATGAATGGCTTGGTGCTGTCCTCCTGGTAATGAGTGAGTTCTTGCTCTATTAGTTCCCAAGAGAACTGGTTGTTAAAAAGAGCCTGGTACCTCCCATCTCTCTCTTGCTTCCTCTCTCACCATGTGATCTCTGCACATGCCAGCTCCCCTTCCCCTTCCACCATGAGTGGAAACATACTGAGTCCCTCACCAGAAGCAAATGCCAGTGCCATGCTTCTTGTACAGCCTGCCAAACCATGAGCCAAATGTATTAGTCGTTTCTCACACTGCTGTAAAGAACTTCCCTGAGACTAGGTAATTTATAAACAAAGGACGTTTAATTGACTCACAGTTCTGCATGGCTGGAGATGCCTCAGGAAACTTACAATCATGGCAGAAGGCAAAGGGGAAGCAGACACCTTCTTCACAAGGTGACAGGAGAGAGAAGAGCCAAGGAGGAACATCCAAACACTTATAAAGCCATCATGTCTCATGGAAACTCATTCACTATTAAGAGAACAGCATGGGGAAACTGATCCAATCAGCCCCCTCCCTTGACATATGGGGATTACTGGTCCCTCCCTTGACTCATGGCGATTACAAATTGAGACGAGATTTGGGTAAGTACATAAGTACACAGAGCCAAACCATATCACCAAATAAGCCCCCTTTCTTTATAATTGACCAGCCTCAGGTATTCCTATATAGCAACACAAACAGACTGACAGAAAATTAGTACCAAGGAGTGGGGCACTGCTATAAAGATACTTGAAAATGTGGAAGCAGCTTCAGAACTGGATAATGGGCAGAGGTTGGAAGAGTTTGGAGGGCACAAAAGAAGAAAAATAAGCAAGGAAAAATCTGGAACTTCTTAGAGATTAGTTGCGTGGTTGTGACCAAAATGCTGATAGAAATATAGACAGCAAAGTCCAAACTGATGAAATCTCAAGTGGAAATGAGGAACTTACTCGGAACTGGAGCAAAGGTCACCCTTGTTGCCATAGCAAAGGACTTAGCTGCATTGTGTTCATGCCCTAGGGCCAAACTTAAGAGTGATGACCTAGGGTATCTAAGGGAAGAAATCTCTAAGCAGCAAAGCTTCAAGAAGGAGCATGGCTGCTTTTAACAGCTATGGTCATATACAGCAGCAAAGGAAGGACCTAAAGTGGAACTTATAATTAAAAAGGAAGCAGAGCATAAACATTTGGAAAATATGTAGCCTGACCATGTGGTAGAGAAGGAAGGAGCATTTCCAGAAGAATTCAAGGGCACTACAGAGCAACCACTCACTAGAGGGATTTGTATCACTAAAAGGTAGCCAGGTGCAATGGGAAAGAAGAAATACCCAAAGGTATTTCAGAAATTTTCAAGGCTACTCCTCCCATCACAGGCCCAGAGGCACAGGAAAACAGAATAATTTCCTAGGGTGCAGCTGTTCTGCTCCATCTCAGGGGGCTGCTCCCTGCATCCCTCCCTCAGTCTGCAGCTGTGGGTCAAAGGGCCACAAGTATTGATCTGGCCACTGCCCCTGAGGGCACTAGCCATAAGCCTTGGTGACTTCCACATAGTGTTAACTGTGTAGGTGCACAGAATGCAAGAATGGTGGCTTGGCAGCTTGCATCTAGATTTCAGAGAACATATCAGAAAGCCTGGGCACCCAGGCAGAAGCCTGCCACAGGGGTGGAGTCACTGCAGAGAGCCTCAACTAGGGTAGTACTGAGGGGAAATGTAGAGTTGGATCCCCCTGCACAGAGTCCCCACCAAAGCACTGCCTAGTAGACCTGTGAAAATAGGGCCACAACCCTCCAGACACCAGAATTATAGAGCCACCAGCAGTGTGCAACTTCAATCTGGAAAAGCCACAGACACTGGACTCCAACCCATAAGAGCAGTCATGTAGGCTACACTCAGCAAAGTCATGGAGGTAGGGCTGCTAGAGCCCCTGGGGGCATACTCTTCACACCAGTGCACTCAGGATATCAGACATGGAGTCAAAGATTATTTGGGGGCTTTAAGATTTAATATCCACCCTGCTGGATTTCAAACTTACATGGAACCTGTTACCCCTTTTTCTTGGCCAATTTTTCCCTTTTGGAATGGGAATGTTTACCCAATGCTTGTACAACCATTGTATCTTGGAAGTAAATAATTTGTTTTTGACTATACAGTCTTCCAGCTATAAGGAATTTATCTTGACTCTCAGATAAGATTTGGGACATTGGACTTTTGAGTTGACGCTGGAACAAGTTAAGACTTTTGGAGACTATTGGGATGAAACGATTGTACTTTGCAATGTAAGAAGAACATGAAGTTTGAGGGGTAAAGGGTGGAATGCTATGGTTTGGATATTTATCCCCCCAAACCTCAATCTGAAAGTTGATCCTCAGTATTAGAGATGGGACCTAATGGGAAGTGTTTAGGTCATGAGGGTGGATCCCTCAATAATGGCTTGGTGCTGTCGTAGTGGTAATGAGTTCTCACTCTATTAGTTCCCACAAGAGCTGGTTGTTAAAAAGAGTCTGGCACCCTTTTCCCCACATTCTTGTTTTCCTCCCTCACTCTGTGACCTTTGCACACGCTAACTCCCTTTCACCTTCCTCCATGAGTGGAAGCAACCTGAGACCTTCACCAGAAGCAAATGTTGATGCTGTGCTTCTTGTATAGCCTGCAACACCTTAAGCCAAATTAACTCCTTCTCTTTATCAATTACTCAGCCTCAGGTATTCATTTATAGCAACACAAATGGACTAAGACAAATATCTACTGTGGTACTGTATAAGTAGATAGATGGTAGGAGTGATATCTTTATATAGGGATTGGGGTCAAATCAGTCAGTCAGAAGGGATCTGTCTGCTTTTCCTTCTTGAGGGGCTACCCATGTAATAAAAACATTAAGTGTTTGTAATGCTTGAGGCACACGCATTGTAAACACCTACAAGGTGCTCTGGCACATTACATGTATTCTTTTCCTTTCCACTTGTACATGGGTTATCTGACCTTCCAAGCCTAGGTCAGCCCTCATGTCATACATGAATCTTTGCTCAATAATTCTAGTCCGCACAAACTCCTCTGGAGTTCTCTGAACTCTTCTGGAGCTCTCTGGATTTCAATAGCACTTATAGTTAGTTCCACAAAGCCAGTCCTAAATTGTATTTAAATTATCTCAAAATAGACTATAAATCTACTGAAAACAGTAGCAGGCCTTTTACCTCCTTTTACCACTGTTATCTCCAACAGTGTCTAGAAAAATATTAAGTGCCTAATAAGTATTTGATTGACTCAATGACTGATTAATATCTGGTAAGTAGCAATAGAAGTTTTAGTAGTCAGTATCCCTGAACCTACTGTTTTTATAAATACTCAGAAAAAATATTCCTTTATAGAAACGAAAATGGCTATAGAGAACCATCTATTACAAGAGTAAACCTGTGAATTCTCAGAGAACCAGATAGCACTCTAAAAAGAACATAGGTGTAAAAGACATATCTGACTGTCTGACTGTTATCCAAATAGACAAATAACTCTTAAAACTCAACAATAAGGAAATGAACCATCTAATTAAAATTTTGACAAAATATCTGGACGGACACCCCACCAAAGATGATATACAGATGGCTAGCATTGAAAAGACACTCAACATTGTATGTTATTAGGGAATTTCAAATTAAAACAAGGAAGTATCACTACACACCTACTAGAATGGCTAACATCCAAAACACTGACAATACCAAATGCTGGTGAAGATGTCGAAAAACAAGAACTCTCTTTCATTGATAGTGCAAATGAAAAATGGTACAGACATTTCAGAAAATAGTTTGGCAGTTTCTTATAAAACCAAACATACTCTCAGCATAAGATCCAGCAATCTCACTCCTCCTTGGTATTTACCCAAAAGATTTGAAAATTTATATCTACACCAAAACCTGCACATGAATGTTTATAGCAGCTTTATTCATAATAGCTGAAACTTGGAAGTAAGATGTCTTTCAATAAGTAAATGTATAAACAAACTGTGGTACAGCCATATAATGTGTTTTACCCATACTACCTTGGGTGAGGATGGTGAGTTCAGACACAGACCAAGACGGAGGAATTGGAAAGGGTTTTATAGTTTGTTACACTCACAGTTCCCTGGGGAGAATACAGCATGCTATGCAGGGCCATTCAGGGAAGCACCAGGACCACTCACAAGACGGAAGGAAAGAGGAGGGGAACTATGAGCAAGCGCCTTGACCATGATTTCAGCAGGAAAGAATGGGCAAGTCATGGTAAGCAAGTTTAGGATTGAGTAGTTCAA
Organism: Pongo pygmaeus; assembly: GCF_028885625.2. Lineage (NCBI taxonomy): Eukaryota > Metazoa > Chordata > Mammalia > Primates > Hominidae > Pongo > Pongo pygmaeus. The sequence continues at coordinate 146,329,611 of NC_072373.2, read as the reverse complement.
ATAATTTCCATAAGCTCTTGGGCATAGAGGCTGTGCCTGGTTGTCTATAGCCTGGCCTGGGAGGGGTTTGAGTGACTCAATGCATGAGAGCCTAAAAAGGGAGACAGTTAGGAGAGTGTATTTAATGGGCCACTCAAGAATGGAAACTAACTGCCTCTAGCTAGAGCTCAAAACTGGGTCAATTCAATTTTTTTTTTTTTAAAAACTATATTACACAATGAAATTTTATTCAGTGTGAAAAAGAAATGAGCTATCGAGCTACATAAAGCCAAGTAGGAATCTTAAATGCATATCGTTTAGTGAAAGAAGCCAATCTGAAAAGTCTGCATACCATATGATTTCAACTATACAACATTCTAGGAAAGGCAAAGCAATAGAGACGGGAAAAAGGTCAGTGGTTACCAGAGGACCGGGGGGAAGGAGGGATGAATACATGAAGCACAGGGGATCTTCAGGGCAGTGAACCCATTCTACATGATACTATAATGGTGGATAAATGTGATCATACATTTGTCAAAACCCATAAAATGTATGACACCCTTAGAATGTACAAAGGATGCACCATCCATAGAATGTGCAACTCTAATGTAAACTATGGATTTTGGTTTATTATGATGTGTCAGCGTTGATTCATCAATTGTAACAAAAGTACCACACTGATATAGGATGTTGATTGAGGGGGAAGCTGTGTATGGGAGGAGGTCCCAGGTATGTGGGAACTCTGCGCTTTCTTCTCAATTTTGCTGTGAATCTAAAACTGCTCTAAAAAATAAAATCTATTAATTAAAAAATAAAATAACACAATGTAAGTCATTTAGAAACAGAAAGCTAAAGGAGAGCTTTCCTCTGGAAATCAAGAAAGATTGGTGACAATTATGAAGCCATTATGCAATAAAAAGGAATAATGAAAGGGATGATGAAACCCCGTTATTATTAAAAGACAATCTAGAAAAAGGAGTCATACTCATAGAACAATTACTGAAGGGATACTACATGCTAGCCACCACAAGAAGCATTTAAATAATGAGATATTATCTCACTTAATCACATTTAATCCTTACCTATTACTCATAAAAATGTATAATTAACCCATTTGAAAATGAAGAAGCTGAGGTTCAAAGATGATAGGTGGCTTGCCCAGTTTGATTAATTCAAGGTGGCTTGCCCAGTTTGATTAATTCAAGTAAGCAGAGTTGTCTCTATAGAAGATGTCTCTTGTTTATCATGGAATCTTCTCAGAGTTTAGTATACTGCTTGCTCAGAATCTTCTCTCAGAAGACTCTATGATAAATAAGAACCATCTTCTACAGAGAAAGAATTGACAACTTCAAGAGAATGTGGTCATCTACACCACATCATTCAGGGCATAGGGAATGGAGGGGTGCATGAAAAAATTAACTTTACTTGGAAGGATCCAAAAAGGAAGCAGCATTAGAGCTAGGCCTTGAAAGATGAGTACAATTTCCAATAAATATAAAATGTGGGAAAGGGTGGGTAGGAACAATGGCAAAAGCAAAGAGTTGTAGAGAGCAGGGAGACCAGAATGGGTGAAGTATGGCTCTCAAAGAGGGATGTGGCATAAAAGAGGACAGAGGAGCATCCCAGGGCCATGGAGGTCAAGCCAAGGTGTGTGGACTTGACTCAGAAAACAATGGAGAGCCACTGGATCTTTCGAGGAAGAATGTTACACAATTCAGTCTATATTTTTGGAATATCATTTTGTGTCAATGTGGGAATGCCAGTTACAGAGAACCAGGGCTGCAGACAAAGAGATCCTAGTTAAGCAATGGTAATACAGTGAACCAAATAAAGCAGAAGCAGAGCAGGGTTTGTGGAAGGATCTTTATATTTTATGAAGTAACTAGCTGGAAGTATTAAGGGTTCATTGAATTAGAAAAAATGTAGTATATTCTTCTAATTGCTTCAGAGTAAAGTAGCTTTTACCTAAAATGTTTGTCTAAATGTCACCTTCTCAATAAGGTCACTCCTAACCACCCTATTTAAAATTCCAATTTCACTCCAGACTCCTGACCCCTTAGCCTTCCTTTTTCTTTTTTTTTTTTCACAAAATCTATCAACATAACTAGTAACATTCTATATAATTTACTTTATCATTTTTTATTGTCTGTCTACCCCCACTGGAATATAAGCTTCATAAGGAAAGACACCTTTGGTATGTTCACTGAGTATCCCAAACACCTTGAGTACTGCCTAACACATAGTAGATGCACAAGAAATATTGTTGAGTGAGTTAATGAACACAGGCATACACTTGGCATAATCCTAGCAGTGCTTCAAGCTAGGCAAAAGATATGGTATAAACTACAGACAATTTCAAGGGTACTTAAAATCTATTTTCTTTTTATTTATTTTTATTATACTTTAAGTTCTAGGGTATATGTGCACAACGTGCAGGTTTGTTACATATGTATACATGGGCCATGTTGGTGTGCTGCACCCATTAACTCGTCATTTACATTAGGTGTATCTCCTAATGCTTTTCCTCCTCTCTTCCCCCACCCCACAATAGGCCCCGGTGTGTGATGTTCCCCTTCCTGTGTCCAAGTGTTCTCTTTGTTCAATTCCCACCTATGAGTGAGAACATGCGATGTTTGGTTTTTTGTCCTTGCAATAGTTTGCTGAGAATGATGGTTTCCAGCTTCATCCATGTCCCTGCAAGGGACATGAACTCATCCTTTTTTATGGCTGCATAGTATTCCATGGTGTATATGTGCCACATTTTCTTAATCCAGTCTATCTTTGATGGACATTTGGGTTGGTTCCAAGTCTTTGCTATTGTGAATAGTGCCGCAATAAACATACGTGTGCATGTGCCTTTATAGCAGCATGTTTTCTAATCCTTTGGGTATATACCAAGTAATGGGATGGCTGGGTCAAATAGTATTTCTAGTTCTAGATCCCTGAGGAATCGCCACACTGACTTCCACAATGGTTGAACTAGTTTACAGTCCCACCAACAGTGTAAAAGTGTTCCTATTTCTCCACATCCTCTCCAGCACCTGTTGTTTCCTGACTTTTTAATGATGGCCATTCTAACTAGTGCGAGATGGTATCTCATTGTGGTTTTGATTTGCATTTCTCTGATGGCCAGTGATGATGAGCATTTTTTCATGTGTCTGTTGGCTGCATAAATGTCTTCTTTTGAGAAGTGTCTGTTCATATCCTTTGCCCACTTGTTGATGGGGTTGTTTGTTTTTTTCATGTAAATTTGTTTGAGTTCATTGTAGATTCTGGTTATTAGCCCTTTGTCAGATGAATAGATTGCAAAAATTTTCTCCCATTCTGTAGGTTGCCTCTTCACTCTGATGGTAGTTTCTTTTGCTGTGCAGAAGCTCTTTAGTTTAATTAGATCCCATTTTTCAATTTTGGCTTTTGTTGCCATTGCTTTTGGTGTTTTAGACATGAAGTCCTTGCCCATGCCTATGTCCTGAATGGTATTGCCTAGGTTTTCTTCTAGGGTTTTTATGGTTTTAGGTCTAACATTTAAGTCTTTAATCCATCATGAATTAATTTTTGTATAAGGTGTAAGGAAGGGATCCGGTTTCAGCTTTCTACATATGGCTAGCCAGTTTTCCCAGCACCATTTATTAAATAGGGAATCCTTTCCCCATTTCTTGTTTTTGTCAGGTTTGTCAAAGCTCAGATGGTTGTAGATGTGTGGTATTAATTCTGAGGACTCTGTTCTGTTCCATTGGTCGGTATCTCTGTTTTGGTACCAGTGCCATGCTGTTTTGGTTACTGTAGCCTTGTAGTATAGTTTGAAGTCAGGTAGCATGATGCCTCCAGCTTTGTTCTTTTGGCTTAGGATTGTCTTGGAAATGCAAGCTCTTTTTTGGTTCCATATGAACTTTAAAGTAGTTTTTTCCAATTCTGTGAAGAAAGTCATTGGTAGCTTGATGGGGATGGCATTGAATCTATTAAAATCTATTTTCTATAAAAACATTTGTATATGTTCCTAAGGATAAATAATTATGAAAGGGTTTACAGGATTAGTAAATAGTATAGAACTCCTGTCCAGGAGACCATATTTTTTACATGTACTAAAATCTTCTATTATACTCAGTACACTTGTAGATTGGGCAAAAGACTGGTAATGAGAGGGATGTTTTAGGTGTGACAATTGAGTCATAGTAAGCCCATGTCATGATTTGATGCACCACAATAGATTTTTGTTTGTTTTTCTGTTTGTTTGTTTTAAGACAGAGTCTCACTCTGTCGCCCAGGCTGTAGTGCAGTGGTGCAATCTTTGTTCACTGTAACCTCTGCCTTCCGGGTTGAAGTGATTCTCCTGCCTCAGCCTCCCAAGTAGCTAGGATTCCAGGTACCTGCCTCTACACCCAGCTAATTTTTGTATTTTTAGTAGATACAGGGTTTCCCCATGTTGGCCAGGCTGGTCTCGACCTCCTTACCTCAAATGATCCACCTGCCTCGGCCTCCCAAACTGCTGGGATTACAGGCATGAGCCACTGTGCCCGAACCACCATGACAGATTTTTTTAAATGTATTTTATCTTAATTAGTCTTTGTAATCGTTTGTCAGCACTGTGATATGTTGTTATTTTCATTTAGCACATCAGGAAACTAAGACTAAGAAAGGCAACTGGCTTCTCCGGGGACATAGTTTGAACAAGTCCACCTGATTTCAATGCCTTATGTTTCTCACTGCAGCCAAGGAAATTGTAACAGTAACAAGGAAAGAAAGAAGACTTTATTAAGCCTTTACTCTGTACAAGACACTGTGCTACTCACTTTACAACAACCCTATAAGATAGTTAACATCAGTTTACCCATTTTACAGATAAAGAAACCTAGCACAGAGAGTTGATATAAACTGCTCAAGATCACATGTCTAGCAAGTTCTAAAACTGGGATTCAGACCTATGCCTAATGAACTCTAAAGCCCAGGCTCATAACCACTACACCATATTGCCAAGTGGGAAACAATGATATTGCCAGATGGAACAGGCTGAGGTTTTGCTGATTTGGGGGAAGGGGAGTTAGTAAAAGATAGGTTTTCACAAGGCAAGTGCAAAGAGATAACTATTCAGCAAATTAATGCAGCAGTTTAAAGGGTAGTTTGAGCAGATGCCATGTGGAAGTTACCAGAGAAAATATCAGTTCTTTAAGCCAAATGGTATTTTGAGAGCATGAAGATAATGTAATTATAAGATTTTTAACATAAAAACAAATCCATATACAAAAACACTTAGCTAGAAGGAGAATAGGGCATAGCTGGGTATATTACATTAAACATGTTTTTTACTAATTAATAAGATATTGGTCATACTGAAATTACAAATACTCAAATGCAGTGATTATATTGGGATTTGATGTATAATTACTGATGTTTATATTTACCCAGAAATACAAATCTTCCCAATCACTTCTCCCAGTGAAGGCTTCTGTGAGGACAAGGCAAGAGCAGACAATGTCTCACGCATGATGGTCCAGGGCACCCCTCCAACCCAGAAAATAGAGCCAGGAACTGTGCGAGAAATGGAAGTCAGAGGGGAGCTGAAGATAAGTTACTGAAATGAGAGTGCCATGGCAGAGATCAACAGCTGCCTACAATAGATGCTGTGCTTTTCACAAAAGCCATCTTGTCTTCTTACTTTTGTCTGCACGTTAGAAGATAAGGACTGCAAAGGGACAGGTGGTAAAGAGAAATAACTTGGGCGTTCACCAAGAACTTCAACATATATGAAATACCTTACTAGTCTGCGAATAATTCCAAGGCTGTGAGTAGAACTAATCCATCTTTGTTACCCCAGCTCCCAATATGGGCCTAACAAGTTGCTCAGCAAATGTCTGTTGACCAAAGAATGACTGGTCTCATTATCAACAGATCTGTGGTGATTCTTTTACTTTAGGGTGTGGCTTGTGCACAACAAGAGATAAAGACAACCTAGAATATCTATTTAAATAATATAACATTTGTAACTACTTACGTGTAGCCTGGGGGACCTTCCCTGCCATATTAGGAGATGATTAAAAGAAGCAAATTTCACTCATCTAACCAGGAGATTGACCTAAGCGAACTGGGTTCCAGTGTCCCATATCACATACTTAGCCAGTGCTAATGTGTGTTTGTGCATGGCAATGTTGAAAGAATGTGAAACATTTTTACATTATGGGAACTAGAAGCACAGAGAGAGATAAACTTCCTCCAGCTGAAGAACAGAGAGTAATCTTTTCTGTTAAACAGTGAGAAGCACTCAGTCTCCCATACATCCAGCCTGCTTATTTTGAGGAATGGAATGAACAAATGTTTTTCTCATTCTACTGCATTTATTTCACCAGCAGCCAACAACATCTCTGCCACTACCCTTCTGAATGCCATGCTCAGATGGAAGTTTTTGCCTCACTGTACGGTTTAAAAATATCTTACAATTAGAAGTAGAAATAAACTAAAAACAATGTTGAGCAGAGAAATACTTCACAGAATGGAATCCAACAAATGTTTTTGGTAGCTTACATTTTGCTAGTTATGTGGAAGTCAATCTTGGTAAAATTATAAGTTAAAGGTACTAGCACATATGTGATACATCTTTGGTACTCCATAAATATTTGTTGAATTAATTAATTAATCTTAGCTTTTACAGTGTGGTACCAGATGGGAAGATTCAACATCATTGTCAAAATGTCCTCAACTCTCTGCTCACCTGGCTGTGTCACACCACGCTTTGCTGAGTCTCCTCTTTCCTCTCCCCGCAGTCTCCTTCACTGGCATTCTCTTCCTCTATCCTCTCAAAGAGGTGGTAACCCCAGCTGACTCAGCATAGCTTCTTGTTCTTCTTACTACATGCGTTTCACGTGAGCACGCTAATCCTGTCTAATTGGCCTTAACTACAGCCCACATGGTAATGATGCACACATCTCCATCCCCAGCCAGACCCCTGCCCTGAGCTTCAACTCTGGAAAATTTCCTGTGTCCACCCCACAAACCCTTTTTGTCCTGCCTGCTGCGCTTCCCCAGGCTCTCATCAGTTCTCTCTGGGACTACTGCAAAGTCTCTTGTTCTCCACCTCCAGCCTCGCCCTTCTCAAATCAACCCTACCCAGGCTTTTAAACCCAAATTAAACCAGACTAGTCACTCACTTCATGGCTTTTAAAGCTCTGTCACCCCACCTCTGCCTATGGGAGCAAGTTCTACCTCTCTAGGGTGGCATGCAAGCATCTCCATGATCTGTCTCTATCTACTTCTCTACACCCACCCCCACTCTTTATCTTCCACTTTAGCCGCTGGAAATTCAAACTGCTTGATGTTCCACAAACTTCATGCTCTTTCAGGCTTCCCAGACTTTGTCGTCACTGTTCCCCTAAGCCCTACTGCCTTTTTAAACACTTGGTTCCAGGGGCCTCTCCTCCAAGAATCCCTTCATGATCTCTTCCCCTAGTTCCTGGTGACTGGGTCAGGTATCGCTTGTCATGGGCCACCTTAATACATTTCTACTACTGAATTTACCACACTGCATTAGAATTATCTAGTAACAATTCTTCCCCCTCCAACAAAATCTGCATAGAAGAGAAATAAGGCTATATTTTATTCAGCTTTGGGTTTTCAGCCCATAACATGGTGTCTGGCACAGAGTGTAAACAAAACAAGTATTTGTTGAATAAAACTGAACTGATGGTTGCAGATGTGTGCATTAATTAGCATCTCAACAATCTCTGAGCGCACAGCTACTCAGAGCACAATCAATTATTCCAGTTTCTAAATCCTCCTGGGGGAGAAGCTTACCCCACTCCATGCCATTCAGAGGCATGATTGCTTAACTGATATTGCCAAATCGGGTCACAAATAATGAGAAAAGTTCCATTTCCCTCAGCTGTGAAGGTTTTGAGGCACACAAAATGACACTAAAGCCTAGCCACTTGGACTACGCATTTAGGATCATGGCACCTGTCGGTATGAATGTGTTGCCTAATTAAGTATTCTTTCGGTAACAGTGTCACAGGCCAGGAGAACCAGCCTGCCAGGTAGATCACCCCTTAGCCTCACTGGAATTTCCAATTCTTTGTCTTTACACTGTGAGCAGAAGCAAATTGCCAATTTTATTGATGCAAGCACATTCTCAAACAACTTGAAACTACTCCCAAACACCAACAGCCATGTGAGAAAGAGATGAAATGCAGTTTGTGGAAAGTAAATTCTTGATTATGTTGGAATTAAAGGATATATACTTTGCTGCACTTTCAAGAATTACAGGTAAGAGACACAACAGTGTTTTACTCCTATGTCAAACAAAGAGCTGGCAATTTACTGTGCAAAATAAACAGATGGAGAAAAATAGAAAGGTGCTATCTCTGCTTTTTAACTATATTCCTCAAGAGTCGTCACAAAGAGAGAAGTAATAATTATAGCAACGGAGTGAGTGTTCTCTTGCCTCTTGGAAAGCTTTACAGGCCGGTTGTTTACCGCTAACTTTTGGTGAAAGACTAGTTTAAGTATATCAAAGCTTTATGGCCTGAGTGGGAGCCATTACATATGGAAACTGACCTGACCATTACTTATAAGCAGGTCAGAGACTGGGATTCAAGAAATAATGATGTTACCATTCCAAAGACAGAGAACAAAATTGTCTTAGGAGATCATTTTGAGTAATCAAGGCACTAGCTTTCTGCTACCTCAATGTGCAGGGACAATATTTGTGGTTACCTCTTTGAAAGACAAAGACAAAATCTAGACCCTGAGAGGTGTTGAGTGGGCATATATTTATAAGGTTTCAAGTAAGTCACAGCCAGCATCCATGGCTCACTTTGAGGGCACTAAATGGATATGAAATAAAACTCAAAATATCTGAATCTATACCTAAGCAGTGCCTGGTATTTGGTGATCTGTTGGGCTGTTTTGGATTCACCAATCACAGCAAAAGACACAAGACCCAAGTTTGCTTAGATTGTTTAATCTCTTCTTCATAATGGTTCTATGGGCTGATCCTTTATTTCTTTACCTGCTTCCATCAGTTTAGTTACAGACACTGTCATTTCAGACTGGAGCTAGTCTCCTAACTAGGTCTCCTAACTAATGACTTTCCATTTTCCAGTCTCTTCTTTACATCTCTATCATACTTATCTTTTTAAATACTACTTTGGTGGTGCAAACTTCACCCACCTCCATTCTTTCAGGAAACTATTGCTTCCCTTTTCTAACCATGCATTTTGGAGTGAGGGGAGGATGCTGCTTAGCACAAATATCCCCACCCAGACACAGGGGTAAGCACCTCACCTCGAAGGGACCAATCACAGCACCCCAATCCCCTGGCCACACACTTTTTACTGACAAGGAATCAGCTAAGTTTGGCGACTTCTGCACAGGTGAATTTATTATGACACTAGAGATGTTTAAACTTCAGGGCGTCTCACTAGAACAGGCTCCTGGGAGTGGAGGGCATCCTGGGACTGGCAGTGTCCTTCTGGGGAGGCAGAAGCCAGGTTTTAATTATAGAGGATTTCTATGTAGGCATTTCTATTAAGTTGCTTAAAGACATCTCAGATGATGGAGACCTAAATCTCTAAGGCTCCAATAATTTGGTGAGGATTTTTTTTTCATTTCAGATAATTTTTGTCTATACATAATTTTAAATTCATAATTTTGTATTCTTTTTCTTAAAGAAGTCCCCCCAAAGTCAACAAACTGCAGACTACTGTTCCAGTGCAGAGATACATGTGCCCTACTCTTCTCAGACTCCTCCAGGAGATGAGCCATTTTCAGCCACATTCTTCATGACTCTCCCTTCCATGTGCATCCTTGCTTCCATCCTCCTTACCTACCAGTCACACCTTCCATGTCCCGTGCTTTCCAGCTTAGCAGCCTCTGCTCACCCGTTCTACCTTGGAGCACCCTTTGGCCCATCTGGATCAACCAAAGATAGATCCTTCAGGCCCTGCTGAAACCTCACCTCCTCCATGAGGTCTACCCAGCTAAATTCACCAGAATGTTCTTACTACACTGTCTTTCCGTGCTTTGTGTAGGACCTGAATAGATATTTGTGGAATAAAATTGGGTTGGATTAGGATACTCATTGCATTCTACCTTGCATTAGCTACCTGCCTGTTGATTTTTCCTTCTTCTTGATGAACTCACAGAGGTCAGGACTCTATTTGCCTCAAGTTTACATGTCTACAGCCCCTCTCGTAGCTTTGAACATAATAAGAGCTCAACAAATAACTGAACTGAACTGAACAGATCTGCTCATTAACTGATTGTTGATTGACTGAGGGCTGACAATTTCTATTTTGGCAGATATTTCCTGAGCTCACAGACCTAGTAAACTGCCATAGAGGTAATTGTTTCCATTTCTCACATTTTTCCCCTTTAGCACAAGGAAACACACAGTAGGGAAACAGGCACGGCAGCCTTGTACTTCCTGGAGTGGGTACTGAAGTCCTGTTCAAATAATTTCTCTTCCCCTCACTATTCCAGCCAACAATGACAGCTTATGATGCTGTCCCTGTGAGTCCCTGCTGGATCTGGCTATTGGTTTGTAATGTCCCTCTGGCAATCAAAATCTTTCTTACAATTTTCACTAAATAAACCTTGCTGCAGGGTATGTGGAGAAAGGCATAGCCAGGGAGCGTAAGGCATAGACAGGTAAAGCAAAGTCACTTTCTCCCCCCTCAAATCCTCTGTTTAGGGAATAAAACCATTAAGCAAATAAATAGCAGGTCTAACCACAATTCATAATTGTTAATCTACTTTGACTCAAGGCATGGGACGGGGAAATAATAAAGACTGCAAATTGCACATGGGCATGGATTGCTCAGTTCAGATTCAAGGTGTATCACTTGGGGTGACCTGGGGTGATTTGTTAACCCCTTTTATAGTTTTTGTTTGAAGAGGAAAAAAAGTTCTTCAGGCAATGTTGAGGCACATATTTATATGGCAGGGCTTTTCTTACACTACATAGTCCTGTTATAGTGATGCTGTCTACGTCGGAGTATTTCCTTTCTGAGGTTGATGAGTATTTGAGAAGGCTTCTTCCTTTTTTGAGCTGAGGTGGTCAACACGAGCGAGGCTTCTTTCTTTCCTCTCCTGCTTCACTATCGCACTTAGAGATGCACAGAGAGTAGTTCAGACAAGCAGGGAGTAACCAGAATCCACAGGCAGAAAGAAAAAAGGATTCCATTTTGGCTTGACCTCTGCCTCACCCAGGAAGATTGAGTTTGCTCTCAGAGTCTGAACAAGCTCCCAGGAGTTGGTGAGCTCTCCCGTTTGAGGCTCCCCTTTGTCACAAGGTAAAGAATTTATTAGTGAGAAATTTCAATTTCAGACCTTCAGATTGTCTTGGTTGGCCTTAAGCTCTGTCCACAGCACATATTGTAATATACTTCCTATCACTCTTTGAACATTTTTTTACCCCATGATCCTTTCCATGCTTATTTGTAAAGGGATTTTCTTTTAAAACAAAGGAATTATTGCTTCATTAGGACCATTTTCCCCATTCTCCCAAAGGATTCCTAACGGGCTATAGTAATTCTTAATGGAGTTAGTGGAGAATTCCAGCTGAATTGTGTAATGCCCATGTTCTGGTCAGTCTGCCCAGGACCAAGTACAGCACAACTGCCCTTCCACTTAGACGCAGCATGTGTGGATCACTGTGATGGTCTGCTAGAGCTGCCATGACAAAGTGCTAGACACTCGGTGCCTCAAACATAGAAATGTGTTCTTGCACATCAAAGTGTCAGCAGGATTGGCTCCTTCTGAGGGTAATAAGAGAGAATCTGTTCCACTTCTCTTCCCCAGCTTCTAGTAGTTTGCTCCTAGTTTTTTGTGTTCCTTGACTGGCAGATATCTATCTGCCTTCATCTTCATCTGCCTTCATCTTCACCTGGCATCCTTCATGTGTGCATGTCTGTGTGCCTAATTTCCTCTTTTTATGAGGACATCAGTCATATTGGATTAGAGCCCACCCTAATGACCTTCTGTTAAGTACTTACATTGGCAACAATCCTATCGGTGGGGGGCAGTACCCAACTCAGCCCGTAACAATCGCTAAAGGGACATCAGGAGGCACTTGGAAGTAGCCTGACTTATGGTCAAGATTTTGTGTCATTTGTTATATGATAATTCTGAGTTAGTCAGAAGACATTAGGATAGCCTTTGGTAACAAATTAACTCACAGCTTAACATAATAAAGGCTCATTTCTCACTCACATCGAAGTCTGATATGGATTCAATGCCTATTTTTTTTCCAGTGGGGGCAGCTTTCCTCTAACAGTGACTCAGGGATCCAGATGACTTTCATCTTGCATTCCAACCATCCCAAAGTTCTTTCTTTCCAGCTTGCAGATGAGAGAGAAAGAGCCTTGGGAACAGGTTACTGCTCTTAACTGTCTTGGCTTAGAAGTAACACACATCACAGAAGTGGGCCACACAGTTCACAGGCAAGAATTAGTCATATGGCCTCAACCCAACTGCAGAGAAGACTGGGAAGTGTAGTCTTCTACATTTGAAATATTCCAAATACTCTTCTATATTTCAAATATTCCAAATGTAGTTTTCATGGATATTTGCTGAGCACAAACTACTTTTGCTATGCCCTCCTTCACCTAGAACATGATAGGCTTGATAAACTGTTTCTAGGAGAGGCAGAATAGAAAAGCATATTAGTTTTAAAAACTGGGCTTTGGAGTGAGGTTATCCAGGTTTGAAAGCTAGCTACACCACTTACAAGCTAAGTATACTTAGCCAATTTATCTAATCTCATTGTCTCTCAGTCTTCTTCCTGTAAAATGGGCATAATAGGCATAAAGTACTACCTATCCCGTAAGCTTGCTCTGAGGAGTACGTGTGTTGTAAGTTTTTATTACATGTGTTTCTAGAGCATGATTCCAGAAGAAATGGGCCATTCCATACATAACAGATAATTTACAAATATTAAAACAAAAACACTGGGGAGGGAAACATGTTGACAAACACCAAGGGATTGGCTTAGATCTGGTTGCTTGCTGCAAAGAAAGCCAATCACAGAGATGGCAAGTATTGCCAGGGAACAAAGGCTCTATGACAGATGATGTCAGCTGAGAGACGGGAAACAAGTCTAAGCTAACTAAAATAAAAGGTTTATATAGTGGGGAGTTAGGAAGGGGTAAGCAAGAGGAGTTGGTCAACAGGCAGCAGGTGTGTCTCATTGTCCAGATGCCATGATCTGAGATGTTTCAGTTTCTCGATACTTTCTGGGAGGCCTGATGGTCAGGTTCCTGAGAAAGGAACTTAGATAAAACAAATGTCTGTTACTCAAACTTCAGTTCTAAGGGAAAACTGGGCTGGTTTCAAACATATGAAATGTTCTGAAAATGTTACTGATCTCAGTCCTGAGTAATTATGTGTCTTGGTACTTAATAAAATTTATATTAAAGAATGGAGAAAGCTGGCTGTGTAGTGGCTGAAATGAGAAGAAAAAGTCATAATTTATACCATCACTGTCAGTCATCTCATTTATAAGAGGGAGTCAGGTCACCCTGTTCCTCAAAGCTGGGGCTATGTTGTTTCTATGGAGCTTTGTTCACCCCTTATCAAGTGAGAGATCCTCCATATTTGTGGCAAAATCTCACCATAAAAGTGAGGAAAAGGATGCAGGTAACATCTGATCCTAAATATCATCCTGATTGGAGAAAAAAAAAGCAAGAGACTTTATTGAAAAAGCTCTTTTTTTGGTAAAAAATTTTTAATTTGAGGTAAAATGCACACAGTATAGAATTAACCATTTTAAAGTGTACAATTCAGCAGCATTTAACGCATTCGAAATGTCGTGCAGTCACCACTTCTATTTACTTTTAAAACATTTTCACATCCCCAAAGGTAACCCCAGCAAGCAGTCAGTCCCCATTTCCTCCTCCCCTAGAAACTGGTAACCAACAATCTGCTTACTATCCCTATGGATTTACTGAATCTGGATATTTCATATAAAAGGAATCATACCATATGTGCCCTCTTGTGTCTAGCTTCTTTCACTTGACATAATGTTTTCAGCTTCTTCCACATTGTAGCACTTGTTTTTCCTTTTCATAGCTGAATGATATTCCATTGTAAAGTCTTATTACCACATTTTGTTTATCCATTCATCAGGAGAGGGACAAAGTTGTTTCCACATATTGGCTATTGTCAATGCTGATGCTATGAACCTTCATTTATGCATTTTTTTTTAATTTTTATAGATTTAGAGGATACAAGTGCAGTTTTGTTACATGGATATATTTTAGTGTAGCCATCACCCAAATAGTATACATTATACACATTAAATAATTTCTCATCCCTCACTCCCCTCCACTTCAGCCCCCACCCTTCCAAGTCTCCAGTGTCAATTATTCCACTCAAGTGTTTGCCTGAATACATGTTTTCAATTATTTTAGGTAGGAGTAGAATTACTGGGTCATAGGGTAATTTTTATATTTAACTTTTGGGGGAACTGCCAAACTGTTTTCCACAGAAGCTACACCATTTTACATTCCCACTAGCAATGTCCAGGTGTTCTAATTTCTCCACATCCTTGCTAATACTAGTTATTTTCCATATGTTTTTATTGTAACCATATTAGTGGGTGTGAAGTAGTAACTCACTATGGTTTGGATTGGCATTTCCCTAATGATTAATGATGATGGGTGTCTTTTCAAGCACTTGTTGAACATTTGCATAACTTCTTTGGAGAAATGTCTATTCAAGTCCTTTGCTCATTTTTTTTTTAAATGAGTTTTGTCTTTTGTTGTGGAGTTATAAGAGTTCTTTATATATTCTGAATACTAGGCCCTTATCAGGTATGTAATTTGCAAGTATTTTCCTCCTTTCTACAGGTTTTCATTTTCTTGATAGTGTTCTGTGATGCACAAAGGTTTTTATTGTGATGAAGTCTATCTAATTCATCTACTTTTTCTTTTGTTGCTGGAGCTATTGGTATCATATCTGAAGCCTTTTGAAAAATCAGTCTCTTAAAGTTTGACTGTTTCATTCACAGACTAATTGAAAAGAAAATCTAATTTATTAGCCAAGACACTGAAAGAATATAGAAGTCTTACATTCTCTTCACTCATCTTTGATTAAGAATTTACTAAAATTAGTTTCTAATTTCTAATATATTTCCAAAAAATATATCTGTTGTTAAAATATCTTAACAAGTATGAAAAATATGCAGAGTCCAATAACATATCATTAAAGTATTCATAAGTATCATGGCCTAGAATGGCAACAACAGTATAGAAAGGATCCAGAATTTAATTAGGAAATACAGAAAATAAATAGTAAACTGTTGGCAGTTATATCCTGGTTGGGGGTGTTACAGACTGATCCCTATTCAAATCAGCTGAAGCAATTAAATAAAAATGTATCTTGAACTTATGAGGTAGGAGTTGCAAAATAAACCCCATCTGAAGGATGTAGCTTGGAGTCCTTCTTTTTATAGCAACTATTTAAAAGCGCTTCAAGTGTCCATATTTGAGATAGAATCACTCTGAACATGCACAGCCCAGATTCCACATATGAGATGATAAAATTATTCCCTTAGTGAGTATCTTTCCAAATCCAGGATGGTTTCGAATTAATTATAAAGATGATGAAGTATTAATATTTTTGTGTCAAGTTCAGGAATGGGTTTTTAATCATTGATACAACTTGTGTATATTCAGTATTTAAACTGTTTGTAATGATTTAGGATTGGCACGTTGGAGACTCTGACAGATTAGCCTGGTGATTCCAATTTAAAATATGTAATTGAGTTGTGATTTAAAGTTGAAGGTGTAAGATTTTCACTAAGTTTGTAAACAGAATTAGACCATTTCAGAGAACTAGATTTACTATGTTTATAAATTTAATAATTTATTAGACTTAAATGACTTATTTAAATTCTCAAGACAGTTTTGCTCATTAGAGACATGAACTTGTCACACTGGCCAATTACCTGAAAAGCTTAAAAAGAAAACTGAATATATTACATTTATGGTTGCAGTTTCAAATTCCCACATTCATATATGAGACTGATTGTTTAAACAGAAATTAGTTAAGTTGATCAAACACTTAATCAATTGCTCCTCAAAGTTATGATGCTTAATTCTTAAAAAATGTAAATTTTCAACAATAATAATACTTACAAATCAAACTTTAATATTTAGGGAAAACTATGGGGTTTTAACTTTAAAAATCCAATACCACGATAATTTAAATTACAGGTAACTCTGATTGTACAATGCACCGAAGTTATGTGAGGTGCTCATGTGTCATAATGACCATTCAAATTACACAATCAAGGATAAGTAGTAGTCCTAGGATAAGAGAAATGAATTAGTGAGCAATGGTCAACACAAGATAAAGTGAGTGTGGGCAATTCTGCACAATTTAGGTAAAGGCTTATTTATTTATTTATTTATTTATTTAAATGGGGAAGGTAGCCTCCTTCCACACAGTTACAAAAAGGAAAAACAGCTTTAGAGTAAGGTATTGTTCCCTGGGTTCTCCTAGTGGAGAAATGTAATTGCTGCAACCAATATGTGTCTCTGAAACATGGGTGACCAGACTAAATCTCAGAGAAAGACAAGGTCTTGACATTCAGGATGCTGAGCTCAACATCATTTTAAACTGCTTGCATATGACTTTGTGGTTTTCAAATGAAAAACCTGCAACATTTTGAAAACCTTAAGGAGTGAATAACTGATACGTTTCTCTAGTGGAAAATGAAGGCATTGGATGGCATAAAGGCCTGTCTTTGGACTCAGATAGCTTGGGTTCAAATCTGAGCTCAGCCACCTATTAAAAGAATGACTTTGTACAAGTCACTGCCCTCAAAGAAAGTTCAATTATTTAATAGAACTGTAAGTAGAAGGTAATAACTATCTCTTATGGTTGTAAAATATTGTAAAGTGTTTAGCACCATGATCAACACATAAGAACCATTCAGTAAGTTACTATTGCAGTCACTGTATTGTTAGGAGTAGGAAATTTCTGCAAAAGGACATGAGTCTACCATTCACACGGCTGCAGATTTTTTCTGTCTTCAGCCTTTGGCTAAGAAATACACTTTACTATTTTACATTAAGTTCATGATTTTCATACACTTAGAGCAAGCTGTCTCTTTAAGAATCAAGAATGATACTGTCATCTGTTAAAAATTTGAAGAAAGAACATGAATGCTGAAGGCTTTTATTAAAATGTTGCTAGATATGAAATAACATTCTTCTCATTGAATGGTCATAAATTGAGAAATCTGAAGAAAACCAGCTTGCACAGCTGTGAACATCTAGTTATTGTAAACCAAATTTTTGCTTTTGAAAACTTCATTCATACATGAAGCAACTATGAAATTATTGAGACATGTGATAGTTTGAGCAGCTTAGGCATGAATTTATTATTTTTTTAATTGATATTTTAGTACTTCACTGTTGTTTAAATTAATTCTCATGCATTGGTCACATCAGTCATTTCGAAGCATTAATAAAATGAACATGGTCACCTTTGTTTATTGTTAGATAAATTTGGGAGACTGGAGATGACTATATGGATCGTGTCCTCTAAGACCTCTGAGGCCACCTTGGGAAGTTAAGTCTTCTGGAAAAACATCACATGATTCACCTCCACCTACCTAGGTTTCCATGAAGACAGTCCTCTTATAAGAAAATTACTCTGCTAAATAAATGTTTATTACAAAAAACTTGAAACTGTGTGTAGAGACAAATAACATTTTTCAAAACAATGTATTCTGTATGGTTTCAGTAAGCACAATTTTTACTATACTCATAAAGACTTGGGGTTTCAGTTTTTAGTTAATTAAGAAATATTTTAAAGAAACTAGTATTTCAGTTTTTAATCAGAGTAAGGGAGAGGTAGGACTATCATGAATAAAGAAATTCTATACAGATATGGACCAGCTGTTCCTTATCTCCACTGGGAGAAAAAAATCAATAAATTAGGAAAGAAAGCCCTCAAATGTGCAGAAGGACATTTAGATACTGAGAATGACTGAAGAAGGTTATGAAACCTCTATACCTGGAAGCCTTTCAAAGGACAATCCATACCTACCTGCGGTGACCAGGTCCTCCTGCACCAGACGCTATCTCAAAGCCCCAATTAATCTAAATATTCTATTTTTGACAGATGTACTCTTGGGGTTTCTATGACAGGAAACTGAAATTTACAGTTGAGGAGTGCACCTTTGATTGTTAAGTACTAAAACTAAAACTAACTTGCCAATACCAAGTTAGCCTGACCCAGGATGTGGACTTTGATCTCCAAATGGTTGAATCCCGAAAATACTGTCATTGTCTTTAGAAAAAAACCCAAGAACTGGAGACAGCTTTTTAAGTAGTATAATTAGTGTGGAAGCATCTTTCACAGATTTCATGGCATAACCTTCCATGAACCTGAGAGGGAAGATTTCATCACACCCAGCAACTGGGAGGGTTTTTCCTTACATTCCTATTTATCCAGTTTAAAAAAAAACAAACAAACAAACAAAAAAAACTTTAACTAAAGCACATTTAGGGCTCAAAAATTGTAGTACTTAAGAGGATTTATTTAAATCTCTCAAATAACAGCTTGAAAACAAATCCTGTTAAATGCTCCATTTCGGTATTCTTGTGAAAAATTTTTGCTTGGCCCTTTCCCTTTTATTAAACTCTGTAGCTATCCATTATGTTGCAAAATAACGTGTATGGTTGTTAGCAATCACCTGTAGCCATCGGCATTTCTGAAAGCAGTTAGAAAGCAAAGCCCTGAGATTTGCCAACATGGTAAGGCTGGATTATGAAGATACAATTCATCAGAGAAAAGAAACTGAGAGAATTTTTTTGAAATGCTATGAACACACCCCTTCTTCTTCAGATCTTTTCCCCCATTAGCATCACCTGCAAGAATTATTTGCTCTATGAGTGGGTGCCAATACCAAGTTTTAAACTGACTATACACTGCAAAAGCTGATGGGCTTCACTTGTCCCAGAGGCAGGAAAGGTCAGCCAGGTCTTATTTGCAAGAAGACTCAAGGATTCAGAAAAGCTTTCAAACTGCTGAAACTGACATCTGACTGCCAGGGCTAAGATCCCTAAAATGTCCAGGAAGAAGACCTCCTACAGGCTCCAAGCACGGTGACTGGGTGGACACTGTACAAGATGGAGATGATGCTGATGGTCTGATGAGGGAAACAGGCCATCCTAAGAAGGTGAGGTCAAACACTTAACCCAGGGACACAGTTGGCGGGGGGGCGGGGGGCGCAATTACAGGAGACAATGACTTTGAGTACCTCTCAGTTTGGTGACACTCAGATTACCTTCAAAGGAAAATGCTTATAAAAAATATAAGTCATAGGGAAGAGTCAAGCTACTAGAGATGAAAAAGGAAGAAAGCAAGAGAGAAAAGAGAGCATTTTCCCACTTCCATGTGGAGACCGCTGGAGCAAGACTGAAAAACAACTGGAACTAAGCCACTTGGAAGTAGCAACAGATAATACCACAGATACCTGGGAGCAGCATGGCTTTTGCTGAAAGTGACAGAGCAGAAATGCAAGGTGAGATATGCGGAAAGCTGCTGAGCCAAAGGACTTGATGAGAGACCATAGGATACTTTTTTACTTTATAGGAAGTGTTTTGGGGAATTAGAAATCCATTGATTTCGCTAAGCCAAAGATTATTGCTTTTCACCAATATCATGATCCTGTTGTGGCTGCAGATAAGGATCCCAGAAGAAAGCAAGTGTAATGAAATACTAATGAAATACTAAATAATCTAAGCACTACAAGGCTTGGTCCCGGCTGCATACTTTCTTGTCAAGGGTGGTGCCCTCCGACATGATTTCTCCCAACCTTCTCTTTATCTGCCCCTGACAAGAATCCCCACAGCCTCCCTGCTATTGATGTCCCTTCAGACAGCACTGGGGCAGCATCCTGGCCAGATGGTTCAAGCCTGGCTAGCTCCCACAGTGGCCTAGACATCCAAAAGAAACTCATAGAACTCTGCTAGGCCAAACAGTGCTAATGACCACTGGCAATATTTCCATCCCCGCTCTTCCTTCCATTTCATGTGAATTCCTGTTTCCCTTACTCAAATCAGCAAGTCTGCTTCATACGCAGATATCTCCCTGTACAGGAGAAGCCAGTCTTTCCTTTTATTAGCCACCCTTACACATTTAAAAAGCTGTCTTAGCTCTCCTCTCACTTGATCTGTTGTGTGGGGGGAGGTAGGCGTCCCAAGAATGTGCCGTCCACTAAGCCAACAACTTCCCTAATTATTCCCCTTGACTTCCTTATGTAAATGGAGAGGATAATAGCAGGGATAGTTCTGCCACCTCTTAAGTAGGTCCTGCAAGGATTTTTGGAGGTTCTGTTCAGAAGAGAAGGATTACTGTCTTCATTTCGAAGGATTTATTTGCAAATCTGAGACAAAGAAACAGTTCAATTCAACATCCTGTTACATCTAGTAAACACCTTACTAGAGGGGATGTTAAATGGGGCAGCAAAAATGCTTGCTAATCAAAGAAGCAGTCTCAGAATCTTTCTTAAGACAACATCACTGCCATTCTACTGGTATAAAATATAATAGCAATATTATCTTTATTCTCATTCTATAGGCAACAAAAATGAGGCTACAAAAGGTTAAGCAGCTTGCCCAAGATCACACAACTAATAAGGGATGACAACAAAATTCTAACCCAGTTCTCTCTTGAACATACTGTAATAACATTATATGGTGGTCAAAGGTGTTGAGATAGTTGTGATTTGATAGACTGTCACAAGTATCTCCTATTGTTTTCCCTTAAAGTGAACATTTTAACTAATTAAATCAATATCCATGTGTTGAGCTACCTGAATATTTTACATTGCTAAAAACTAAACTTTATAGTCGTAGCATCTCAAATAGATATTAAATGGACACTGACCTAAACATATGGCTAAATCCTCTATATCTACAAGATCAATTATTTGTAAGTTGACTCTTCATATTCTAATTCTGTAATAGACTTCATAAAATTGAGAATCCATTCTCTGTTGTGTGAGGAGAGCAGAGTCTGTAAGTATGATAGTCTTATATCAATATCTACTACTTGAAACTGTCTCATATTGTACATCCTCTAATAAACAGCAGGCCAATTACAGACCAATTAGGTAATGTGGAAAAGTCATTAGTGAAACTAAATCTAGCATATCTGGATTTCCAAGCAAACACCATGCAAGGGAAACAAAAAATCAATCTGACCCAGCTTTACTCTAGAGATATTACAATTCCAGCTATGCATTGCAGCATGTCCAGTACAACACATCATACTAAATACTGGTGAATTTTAACATTCTGTCTAGGAATATCCCTGAATAATGACACATAGATTTGATAAACCTTTATAGGGCAGCCAGCTTTTAATTTTGTCCTTAGTATATTCCAATTAAAAGTCAAATGCCAACTGGATGCATCCAGAGAAAATCCTGTGTTCAACAACAAAAGCTTCAGCTGTGAGCTAAGGCAGTGAAGATTATACGGTGGTCAAAGGTGCTGAGTTAGTTGCTATTTCATGCCAAAATGAAGACAAAATCCCTGCGCATAGGTGACCTGGGAAGTTCGGGTACAGGTGGGGAAATACAAAGAAGAGTCAAGGACACTTTGGGAGTACTCAGGATGGAATAAATTTACTCTTCTCAAAGCAGAGGAATGAATACATAGTTTACTTAAATGAATGGGATGTGAAGCTTGTATGGATTGTTAGTAACCTGACTGAAAGAATTAATTAGCACATCTAAATTGGATCAATCATTTCAAAGCAAAGAAAGAGAAGAGTCACAGAAGGAATGCACAGGTGGTGCTCATCAAACATTGTTGGAAGACAGGATACCCTGCCAGGCCAACATGCATATAATAATTTTGACAGGTTATACAGTAAGGACAGCACAGCAACTGTAAGGTCCTACAATTAAACATCTGAATCATATATAAATTTCCTTGTTCTGATTTTATTCTTATCAAGAAATATTCTAATATTTAGCTTCTTATGGAACTTTTCTATAGGAAGAAACTTCACCTGTCCAGTACGTGTTCAGTATTTTTGTAAATTAATAAATTAAAATTTCAGGTTTTATGAATAAGTTTTATATCACTTAGGGCTCTCTGGAAAAAAGTGATTAAAATTAACTTTGACTAATGTAATCAAAGGAGAAGCTATTAGAGGAACAAATAGTTGGAAGAGTAGAGAGTCCAGTCCTAGGAACAGGCAGGAACCAAAGCAACTCCAGAGACCAGAAGCTGGAAATACTAAAGTTGTCTTAGAGCTGAAGCAACCTGGACAGGGAACAGCCTCTAGGCTGCTTGACTTCCATACATCTCACCTGTCATTGTGCCATATGCACAAAATCTAAATCCCAGAAGAGAATATCTGCTTGGCCAAGCTTATTCACCTAACTGCTCCTGGCCATAACAGAGTAATGAAAGTATATGGAAGGAGGAGCCTCTTCATCTGTAGTAGAAGAGCAGGTACCAGAATTCACTGTGCCCCCAAGACAACACAAAATAAGACACAGTTATTTCCGCCTCTCAAAAAAATCAGTGCTGGTGGGAAAGAAGAAGAGATGTTTGATGGCCAGAACCCAAATGGCCACCACACATTCCCATGAGTGTTTTAATGGAACTCAAGAGTCCAAAGTCTGGTTACATTTGGCACAAAGACAAATTTAAATTCTTAAGGCTCCAACGGTGAGGGGCAGAGTCTGAACTAAGGCAAATTCACAAAAACAAATGTCACTTTATGAGTTTTGGAATGAAGAGCTTTTATAGGTCATACAGTCTTACTCCATCTCGACCTCCCCATTGATTACTGGTATTCTATTACATATCATATCTGAAAAAGATTGCTTAACCTGATAGTTTCCAAACTTGGTTTCATATCAGAATCACCTAAGAACGTCAAACAATACAACTCCCAGATTTCCAGTGCTGCAAGGAATTCTGGGGTGGGCTTAGGGATCTATAAATTTATACAACCTCCCCAAGTCACTCTGATACAGTCCACTCTACCTTATGACTATTCTGGATATTAGAAATTTCTTCCTTCTATTGACCCCAAAAGATACTAAACTGTAGATTAATACTCCTTAGTACATATTTTAATTCTTGGGACTAAAATGAATAATGACTCTTCCTTCTTCTCCCAGCAGCTTTCAGAAATTTGAAAGCAACTATTCTGTCCCATTACATACTTCTTCATTTTCAAGACACCTCCAGGCCAGTTATTCCAAGCTTTTCCAATCTTTCCCATCATGCCAAGATTTTAAGTCTTTTTACCTTCCAGGTTACCCTTCTCTAATGCTCTTCAATTTCACTCTATTACTCTTAGATATTTCAAGATATTTCAAGATATTATAATTTCTCTTTTGCAAACTAAGATCACATAGCTTGTGGGTGGCTATATCTCACATGGCCAATTAACAAAGGTCTCTCAATTATTTTTGTTAAACAAGCATTATTACCAAGCTAGTCCCCTGCCCAAGTCCCCTTTCTCTAATTCTGTATTGTTATAGCTTGTTCAATTTTAATGTGGACTCACACACATGACCTTACAGTCAACTCAAAAAACTCATTTACTTAGGTTCTGCTTATCCTTCCTGTCTGTCAATCTTTATCTATACTACTAATTTTGTCCTCTAAATCAAAGTGACTGCAGAATTTCTATCCATGAGGGTCTTTGACAGTGGGCAGGAATCTACCTGGAGACAGGTTCTTAAAGAAGCATTTGCCAAACATATTAACAAGACTGAGAAAATTTCTAATGGAGGCTAATGAAATGTGGGGGATAGTTCTGCCAATTCATCTCTTGATGTCTCCACACGTCAAATATTTGATATTCATCCCAGTCTCATCAGCAAATTTGAAAATCACACCTTTCATATTTTTGAGCAAACTATTGACAGAATGTTACACAGAACATGTTTGAAGATAGCAATATGTTTATTATCTGATATGCAACCAGATTAATACTGATTAATTCATCAGAAATGCTTGGATATTGTTGTCCAACTTGTTATTACACTACCAAATTTTACCTCCATACAGCCTTTGTATTTCTTCAATTCAAGCTTATCATGATACAGCTGGGAAAAGTAAAAATAAAAATAAAATAGTTCTAAGATCTTCCTGTAAAATAGCTTTGGCAAAGAAAAAATAGATTAATATGTCTTGTTTTCAGTAAATCCATCCAGTCATTCAATGGCTATCCTACCATTTTGCCTGGAATTGACATCAATTTCCAGAGTTTACCGTTGAGTTTAGTATATTGAAAACTCCATGACAGCAGGGAACCATAATTGTCTTGTGTCCTGAGAGTCCTGCAACAGTGCCTGGCACCCCAAGGGCACTCAATAAATGTTACAATGAATGAATCTCTGGTTCAATAAACGTACTTTTTTCCATTTTTGAAAAATCAAACTGGCATTTATCTCAGTCTTTTGATTCCTCTACCATTTCTCAAGAAGTTCTCTGCCTAAGATGTGGCAAAATGGTATCCAGTTATGGGAAGGATCAGCCTTGAATAGACCCTGGGGCAATAATAGTGGAGTCCTATCCCTCCCAACCAGTGAGTTCACAGCTCCCACATCCTGTGATCTGTAACAAATTTTGTGTCCTGAATATGTAAAGGAGTTCTTACCTTTAGCCCCTTATTCTAACACTGACCATATATGTTGGAATATGTGCTAGTATATACCTGACTACCCTTGCATCTAATTTCTTTTAACCTGAGTGATAAACAATCTAAGCATTTAATTTTTCACTGGAACTAAGCCCTGGCATGAATCCCTGCTGCTAGTGGTAGTGAACTCTTTTTATTGCCAACCAGAGATTAAATTTTGCTTGTAATATTCCTGTTACTAACTTTATGCAGAAATATGACCTATCAGTTACATACTGTTGCCATGCCCTGCTCTACCAATTCACAGGGCCCCTTGGCACCACAAGAGTCTGAATGGAATTAGAATTTGCTATCTCCTTTGTATTGGGGGGCCTTCAATGTCCATCTGACTTCTCCACAGGTGGGAGTAGATCTCTGGTAAGCTCTCATGTATTCTGCTTAGTTTCCTTAGCTCCCATTTTGCCAGTCTCTCTCTGGATTCCTAGCATGTCCCCTGTTCATGGGAAGAGTGGCCTCCAGAGTATAAGACATCTGTGCTAGGTGACTCAACATCATTTCAACTATCTAGGCCTTCTCAGAATCTCTGTCATCCTGGGCTCTATTTTCCTTGTATAATTTCATTTCTAGTCTACGTGGTTTGAAGATTAGTTTCCTTGACAGTTAACAGAAACAAAAACAATTGAGGAATTCTGTTTTTTTTTTCTTTTCTATTGATATACAACATCAGTTCTTAACATGTAAAATACACTTCCGTATTTTGTGTCTTAATCTGGCTGGCATGTCACACAAACACTGGAATGGCCCAAACTAAAATACTGCCACCATATGCTGGTGAGAACGTGCAGCAGCTAGAACTTATACACTGCTGGTGGGAGTATAATAATGGTACAACCACTTTCGAAAACTGGCAGTTTCTTATAAACATGTGTCTATCCTATTACCTAGAAATTCCTCTTCTAAATAGTTACCCAAAAGAAATAAAATCATATGCCAACAAGAACGTTCATAGCAGCCTTATTCATAATAGCCAAAACAGGGAAAAAACTGAATGTCTATCAACAGGAGAATAGATTAAAAACAAAAAACAACTGTGGAATAGTGATACAATAGGTTGCTATTTAGCAATAACAAAAAGAATGAATTATTGATATAAGCAACAACTGGATAAATCTTAAAAACATTATGTTGAGCAAAAATCCCCATATAGTTTATTATTCCATTTATATAAAGTCCAGAAAAAGGCAGAACAAATCTAGGTGTTAAAAATCAGAACAGTAATTGCCATGGGGTTGGAGATTGCCTACAAAGGAGCACAAGGGACTCTCTAAATCTTGAGCGAGTTGTCTTATATGTGTGTTCACATTGTCCACATTCATTGAATTGTACACTGGCAATTTATGGAATGAATGGTGGCTGTGATTTACAAAAGAATAAACTGAGTTGAATAAAGGTTCCAGGAGAATCCATGGTCAGTGTTTAACACCTGTCAAAATACTTAGATATTTTGCATATATGTATACATGCATACAAACCCCAGTGACCGAGATGGGGCAGGGGAGAGAGGGAGACAGAGAATAGGAAAAGGGAAAGTAGAAAGTGGAGTGCTATGGTTTGAATATGTCCCCTCCAGAATTCATGAAGAAACCTAATCCCCATTGTAATGGTATTAAAATGTGTTACTTTTGCAAGATGATTAAGTCATGAGGGCTTTCCTCTCATCATGAATGGATTAGTGCTTTATAAAAGAGCTAGGGGCAACCAGCCTAGGCCTCTTTTTGTTTTTTTCTCTCCATCGCCTCCCAAGGATGCAACAATAAGGCGCCATCTTGGAAGCAGAGAGCAGCCCTCACGAGACACCAAACTTGCTGGTGCCTTGATCTTAGGCTTCCGCCTCCAGAACTGTAAAAAAAAAAAATGAATTTCTCTTCTTTACAAATTACCCAGTATGTGGTATTCTGTTATAGCAGCATGAACAAGCTAAAACATGAAACTGGAAAGTAGGGATAACTCTTTGGGGGAAGTTCTGCTATAAAGAGATTCCACAAAATGGAGCATGAAGGAAATGCAGAGGCAAAATTGGCTCAAGTTTTTATAAAGTCATGAGATATTTAAGCATTTTTGTACCATGAGGATTATTCAGAAAAGAAGGAACATATGAAGATGCAGGAAAAAGAGGGCACACGTGGAAGTGATGTCTTTGTGAAGGTGAGAAGGGGAGAATCTAGTGTACAAAAAAGGGCTCTTCTGAGAGGCCCTTGAACAACCAGCCTGTTTCTTTAAAACACCGCAAATTCAAAGAGATGGTGTGCTTAAAATGTTTATTGCGGTATATATTCAGTTAAGAAACTAATTATTATTGGCAGCTGCTCTTCCTTTCCCTTTCCCTTGATTACACAAATTACATGCCATGGGTGATTGCACAACAACTTACACTCCAAGCATGCACAGAAAGCAAACTTTGTACTAGGGAAGGATGATGAATGTGCATTAAGGGATTGTCACAAAAGGTTTCAGAAACTGATAACTTTAATAGTTATTCTCAAAAGAAAAGTACAGCAAAAAGTGGAAACGTAAAAAACTTCTTGGTCCAATCGAGGTTCAGGGCTGAGTAAAAGTTACAGTAGAATAACTGTTAATCATCCTTTCCTCGTTTTGAACTGATTGAAAGCTCCAATTCTTACATAAGTGCTACAAATATCCTAAACTGCCTGTGATTTTCCTAAGCCTCGCTGGTTTAGAATTAATATCGCTAAAGCTCCATTCTCACCACACACAGGACTATCTCACAAAAAAAGCCTGTGTTCACCATCGACAAATACCCACAGCTTGAGATTAATAGTCAGGATTTAGGAGGGCAGGAACCTTCCATAAAAACCACATGTGAAGGCCAAAGTGGATTTTTAATATTGGGGACAACAAGCATTAACTAATTTTTCCTACTGGAGTGCACAGTCCTTTAGTCTCTATTTTTGCTCCTAATTGTTCCTGCAGGTAGTAGGTTAACATGTAACGTACTTAGAGAAGGAAGCAATTGAACATGACATAGATACTGAAAGAAAGGGCTCAATAAAAGAGCAGCATGTGCTCTAATCTGGCCTTTTACAACATCCACTATCAAAGAGCTTTGGGGGTTTAAGGGGATTAGATACCATAACCCATCTGTCAGGTCATTATGGAAGGAAACACTCCTGCTGTTTTCAAGGGAAGATGCCCTACTGTATATTATTATCATTAAGCATTTACAGAGTACTGTAGGCTTGCAAAGCACTTTGAAAGCATTTTTATTTGTTGTTCCTCATAAAATGCTGTCAACTCTAAGAATTATCTACAAATGAAGAAACTGAGGTTCAGGAAGATGGTGACAAATGTTTCAGTCACCCAGGGAGTGGCAGGAGTTATGAGGGGTACTTGGAGCCTTCAGAAGAGAGAATACCTTCTATCTCCTCCTACCTAAAAACATGCCAAAGGTGTGTGCATGTGTGCGTATGTGTGTGTGTGTGTGTGTGTGTGTGTGTAAGGCCTAAACCAATTCTCTTGGGTTTTCCTGCAATCTTATACATTATTCCATAACGAGTACTTATGAGTTATTTTCTGTAGACACAGGATGTATCTTAACAGCAGTCGTACGTCATGATTGACACCGTTCCATATGGGAGGAGAAGCAGGATGCATTCAAGCATGAGGATGTGTAAAGATGGACTGACATATCACAGCTATCATTTACAAAACTGGAGATCCCAAATCTAAAGCATAATGAGGCAAAAATGAAATACTGCATGCCCATTCATCCGTGTTGCTTGTAATTTGCTAGAAATAATTTAGCATTCCAGTAAATTCTAAGCAAGCGACTTAGTATACAGGGCAAAAGATAAAGATGTCTACTGGAAAACAGCAAAGCTATCTAATATGGGCTCCCAGGAGAGGAGCTCTAACACTCACAATAACATGGCTGCAGTTACCTGATATCATTTCTTTTTCTGAGATTCTCCCTTCTATTTAGAACAGAATTATGGGAGTTATTTTTGTGAGTCTTACAATTGAGGGGATTATCATTTTCTTTTAAAAGGGAATTAATCTCCATTAAAATAAGGAACAAATAGCACTGATGCACTTAGACATTAAAGGGAGACATTGCCTCAATTGTTTAAATATACTGATCAAACTGGATGACTTAATTAAATGGTTATGTTTTGTATCTTTTAAAGTTGTTGTGTCTTGAAGAAAATGGAGAAAAACAATTTTTCATACTATTTTTTAATCATGAGTTGGTAAAAAGGATTACTGATATTCACTTATTTATTCTATACTGAGCATCATCTATATGCTAGACACAATCTCTTTCCCAAGGGGTTCACAGCCTGATCAAAGAGATAAGATATATTCACATATAACTATATTACAATATATGGGGTGATGGTTCCATAGCGAATTATAGGTAAATTACCCTGGAGCTTGAGGGAAGGTCCAGTGCTTGAGACGATTATCATCTCATTCACGGAAGCTGGGGTCAGGTAAGAAAGGAGGGGGAATGTGGGAAGGCTTTACAGGACAGATTTCAACCAAGGTGCTTCTCCAAGGTTGTATAGGGATTGGGCAAACAGGAAAGGAGAAAATGAGACATTCCAGGTAAAGGCACAGGGGCAAAGAAGCAGCTGGTAGGGGAGCTCAAACAGTATCTGGTAGTAGTTCACAGTTACTACCTGCTTAAGCTAAGTTATACATAACTAGATGTAAAAGGAAGGAGGAGAGACAGCGAAAGCAGACCAACTCGTGCCATGGTTCCCAAATCAGGCTAATCCAAGAGATCCTGAATCCTGGAGATTCTGGTTTTGGCTTCAGAGATTCAAGGCCCTTCAACCCTAGCCTGTGAATCTATGTAGCTATAATTATCCAGCTACTTGCAATCCTCTGTCATTCAACTTATCACTTCATTTCATACCCAGTGCCCTACCTCTGGTCCTTCTTATCTCTCACCTGGATGATTGCAGTAGCTTCCTGCCTTGCTTTCTTATTACTGCTAGAATCATGTTTCTATAATAAAATGTATTTCCTCACTGCCCTACTTCAAAGCCATTAATGGCTCCATGTTGCGTAACAAAGTACATGGTATACTAGGTTAGTCAAAATCTGGGCAAAACCTACCATTCCCCCGGCACAAATGCACACATACACGCACACTCTCTAAACATTCCCTAAAACCCATTCAGCCTCCGTCGGAATGCTTTGTGCTCCTCTTGTCTCCCAGCAGAAATATTAATAACATTTAGCATTTCATTCCTGGGAATCCATCCTAAGGAAATAATCTAAAATGTTAAAATATCTCTCTTTAGCCTCATCTCTTGTGATTTCCCACCTCACTCTAGCTCCAGTTGTAAGAAAGTACTGGGAGTTCTCATTGCCTCTGGGCCCCTTTGCAAAGGGTGTTCCCTCTGCCTGATGGCTTCCTGCTGGTAGATTTTTTCCTTCTTGCTTTTTATTTTTCTGTATTTTAGCCTTAAAAGTATCAGTGAAAACATGCGTACTCTGTTGAATCTTCTCCATTCTGCTAAGCATTTAGCTATTCCCTTCACCAGTTTTCCACAGCACCTTGAACACATCTCCACTATCACGCTAATCACATTGAATTATAATGGCTTAGAGGTCCATCCCTCTCTAAACCACAAGAGCCAAGAGAACAAGAAGCATTTCTTGTCTATCCCCGTGCTTTATCGCTAGCATTGAGCCCTCCAACATTTGTGAACAGTTCAAATGAAAATTATGAAAGCTTCAACCAGGAGTGTTTGGAAGTCTATAGCAGAGGTAGAATTTATAGGGATTGTTAAACGTGTATGGAATAACCAAGAGAGGTGTCAAAGGCAAGGTCAAGCCCAGGTGATGGTGAGGATGATCTTAACAAAAGAAATCAGACAACGCAGGATGAGAAAGTAGTTTAAAAAAGAACATTGACAAATTCAGCCTGGGACTTGAAAAAAACAAGGCAAAAAAGACCTCCGAGTTCTAGGTATGGAAGAACCATGGTCTATTCGTTCACTCTCTCGCTATCTCCTTTATCATCTCCCTCTGGCTTTCCTAGAGTTGGAGGAGAGGGGAAGGAGTGTCTAGAGAAAGAGACGAAATATTTTCACACACACAGCACTCCTTATAGTTCTCTATTGACTATTCCTGGCCTCTTACATGCCATCTGTAGGTCCAAATGTAAACTTTTTTGCAGGGTCTATTTTCGGGTATTTCATAGCCTCCTCAGCTCCCATGAGATGTATGGATCAGCTCATTCATCCCTCCTATAGGCTAGGAAGTCTGGATATTTCCAGCTCTACCTATGATTCTTCTTCCTTTAGCTCTTATGCTATTGAGATGCAGTGTAGGTAGCTGTTAGTCACTGTATGACTACATAAGAATCAATAGAAGTGTAACCAGTTTATTGAAAGGGCTGAACGTAATGAGTACAAACAGGAAGCAGCTGTATTTCCCTCCTACCACTGCCTTTCAATATGTCAGATTCCCCTTGCCTATATACCTTAATGACATTTCAGGCAGCTCCCATAGCTTTCCAGTCATTTTAAACAACAACAACAACAACAAAAAGCAGTCTTATTTCAGTAATTATGAGTCACTTCTAGGTAGTAAAAGGCTCTCGTAAATTTTGACATTCTAATCGCATATCTCATTCAAAGCTTCTCCCCTCTCCCTAAGACAAGCTCAGTCCCCACCTGATTCCAAGCTCCTGCAGTGGAGAGGCTGGGCATGGTCCGTTCTTTCACTCTCTCTCTCTGTCTCCTTCACCATCTCCCTCTGGCTTTCCTAGTCAGACCAGAAGGGAAGAAGATTCTAGAGAAAGAGACAAAATATTTTCACTTAGACAGTGCTCCTTATATTTCTCTATTGACTATTCTTGGCCTCTTACATGGCATCTGTAAATCCAAATGTTAACTTTTTTGCAGGGTCTATTTGCGGGTACTTTACAGCCCCTAACTCCCTGATGTGGGCACTCTCTGGCTAACCTCCTGTGATCCGCATATTCTCTCTCTCTCTTTCACTTGCACTTGCACTTGTGCGTGCGTGCACACGCACACACGCACCACACACACACACACACACACACGAGTCCTATCAAGGCGGCTGGAGCCTGGTTACTTCCAACACTTGCTCCATGGAAGCTATATATCTGTGTGATGCTACATGATGGGAGGATGGGCTTGTCTAACTGCTGCCCCTTCTCCCAGCACAGGTGGCTCCATAAGCCCCATAAAATCTTGATGAGTTTCCCAACACTCAATAATGAACGGCCTTTTCTTTGTCTCAGAAAGATCAGCCTTGTTAAAATAGAATGAAAAGAGAGGACAATGAAACAGTCAGTGCTCAGTTCTGAGTTTTAAAGTAGATTTATGAAACTGATAGCAGAGACAAAGTGTGAAAGCAAAAGCTTTTACTTGCAAGAACTAGGTTATTTTGCAAGAAAGAATTGTTTTGTTGTTTTTTTAATTTAAAAAGTGTGGTTTGGAGAATTAAGCAAGAAATAAAAAGGCAGAGCACTGAAAGAGCTCAGGGCATAAGGTTTATGCCATAAACACTAATGAGAAAGCCCAAAAGAGAGCCAGGCTACTGCACTCCAGCAGAGATAAAGATTAAGAGGACTGGAAGAGGGAAAAGACAGTAATGGCGGAGAATGTGATGAGGGTGGTAAGTCAGTGAGGCCCTTGCTGGGAACCCATGCCTGGGAGAAAAACATGGTATACCCAGAAACTGCCCAGCCTTTGCCAGAGCAAAAGCTATATGTCACCATCAAGCACCAGAGTGGCTCAGAGAACTATCTCATTGTCCAAAGTCCATTCTGAGAGCAGCCAATGAACCACTGCATATGACTTGTGCTGAGAAATTACATCAGCTCTACTTTTCGTCACCATCCAGGGAGAACTTACTATCCACTGCAGTCTACTTACCACTTGGTATAAGCTCCAACTGAATCACCATTTGTGAACAATCCACCCTTTCTCCCTGACCCTTTAGTGGCTCAGAACACATGAAAGTTCCCAACACAGTGCCCTGGAATCTTAGCATGGTGGTATTACTGTGGGAAGAGAGGTCCCCAGCCCCTAGCTCCTATACATGTGTCGCACTACATAGATTGCTCTCACCCAATACTTTTAGCAGCCCCCATGCCAAAACACTACCATTATATACTGGTTTTCTTAGGATAAGGTCCAAACACACCATGAAACAACCCAAGACTTACCTAGAAGACAAGCATGACAACAACAATAGAAATAAAACCTGGCAATTTGAAAAATACAGAATAAGGCAAAGTAAGTTTCCATTCTACTTACGAGTAGATACAAGTTAATCATACCAGTCACCTAACCCTTTCCTCAACTTGAACATGTGGGAAAATGGGCTTTCCAGCGTAGCTGGGCTTTAAACCAATTTCTTCCTTAGCGTCATGTATTAAAAGCAGTATAACAATAATACTTTGCTCTCTTCCAGAAACTAAATTATGCAAAATAGGTCCCTTGCCTTATCAAAAGAAAACCAAGGAGAATATGTGGAAGAGATATGGCGATGAGGAATACCAAAGTCAAATAAACACAAGTATTTAGAGATGCTATATATTGAATTTGGTAACACTGAATTTTCAAAATTAAATACCTAAAATTTACCAGAAAACATCCATAGTGCATTTTCCATTTCCCTAGATATTCACAGGCAAGCATTTCAGTCTGCCTTAGAGAAATTTTCCAGAAAGTCCTAAAATGTGTTTGTATTGACCATTTCAGAACCTGTCAATGCTGACCTCAACAATTTCAAGTCACAACTCCTCCCTCCTATTGCTTTCCATATCAAGAGGCAGCATGGGTAGAAAACCTTAATGTTAAGTTAATTTATTACAGTCCTTGGAGGAGTGACTACAAACAGTTCATATACTCTATTCATGCCTATAGCTGCAAAGTACCTTTGTCGGCTACAAGGTATTACTCAGTAAAACACTGTTTTCTCTGATTTTCAACATTTTAACAAATATTCACTAAAAATCTACTTTGGTGTGCTAGGAGTTGAAGATACAAAGATAAATGAGAAATAATCCTTGCCTTTAGGGAGTTCAAAATCTCTTTTATTTAGTGTGTTTATATGGTGGCTTATTCTTTTTTTCTATTCAATTTATCTAGATAAATGGGGCGTGTATGTTGAACTTTGTATTCATACTCTATGTTGCTGTGTCGCTGTGTTTGAGGGCAAATCCCATTCTCTCTTCCTCTCTTTGTAGCTCTCCATATGAATGCCAGAAGTCTATTTCTTTTTCTGATTATCTCCCTCCCTTTACTTCAAACTTCCTCCCTTCCTTCTCTCTTCTTTAAAGAGTTAAGTGGGAATATATTTTATTTGTTAGAGTTGTTAGATTTTTGGGTTCCCCGATCTTAAATTTTAATTTTTGCACTTCAAATTTTTCCATATTATTTACTTATGTAGCCCTTACGTAATTTTTTTCCATGTACATGTCAGTAGAACTTGACAGAAAAACAAGTTCTCAATCTCCTGAACTAACTACTCCCAGGTAAGATATATAATATACATATACATAAACTCACACATAATGGAAGGATAATTATATTCATTACTCACTTTTACTCATTAATATCAAAAGTCTCATTATGATTTTCATTAGGATTTGGCTTGATTTCTTTTATGCTCATAGTATGTGGGCCAGGAAAATACAATTTAAGAGCAATAAGAAACAGAGAAATAGGAGGGCCAGGCATGGTGGCTGACGCCTGTAATCCCAACACTTTGGGAGGCCGAGGAGGACAGATCTCGAGGTCAGGAGATTGAGACCATCCTGCCTAACACGGTGAAACCCCATCTCTACTAAAAATACAAAAAATTAGCCAGGCATGGTGGCACACACCTGTAATCCTAGCTACTGTGGAGGCTGAGGTAGGAGAATCGCTTGAACCCAGGAGGCAGAGGTTGCAGTGAGCCAAAATCGCGCCACTGCACTCCAACCTGGGCAACAGAGTGAGACTCTGTCTCAAAAACGAAAAAAGACAGAAAGAAAGAAAAGAAAGAAAGAGGAAATACCCCTAAAAGAAATCAGGAAATGAACAGATTATAAGCAAGAAGAAAAATTCTGTGATACCTAGAATACCACATGTCAACAAACTTGGCTCAATCACCATTTTACTTTATTTCATAATCTCATATAATTAACTCCCCAGTATAAAATAAAAATCAAGTTTTACAAATATATTAATTACACCCTTTTCTAAAGCACTACTATTCTAAAATCAGTTGGATTATTTACTTCATTCATTCTTATTTTGGGGCTTTTTATTATTAAGCCTTAGCTTTTGTCAAACTTAGCTCAAAGTACTGAGTGATGAATATTATCAACTGATTTTTCCTGAAACCTTTGCCTCCTTCCAATCTACTTCATGAAATTTATGAATCCACGGCTGTAGATTGCTGCAGCTCCCTGTCTCTAACCTGCACAACATGTCTGAGTTCTCTCTGTGGGGACTTATGATCCTTTGTTCTGACAGCTGCCTTCTCTCTATGTTATGTGATTGGAGAAAGTTTTGAAGATCTTTTGGTCGCGTTTCTGCATTTGGAGCTTAAACTGAAAGTCAACTGCACCACTTGCACTGCTACCCAGAGCATCTGTGTAGCTCAAACATCCCCTGCCCTCTGCGAATCCTCACAATAGTCCTTACTGACTTCAGGCTCAACTCTGAAGTTGAGTGGGCCATGAGTAATTTAGTTCGGTTGAAACTTAGGCAATACATACTCTGTGCTACACAATCTGATAGGTGTCTGGAGACACAAAATGGAAAGACAGGAACCTTCTTTTGATTAATTAGTGCACAATTTCATGAGAGGGAAAAACATGAATAATCACAAGAAAGTTTTAATGCAACATTAGAAATCAGGATTATATAGCCTTAACATAAAAGACTGAGGTACTTTTTAATGGGGACAGTAGTGGCAGGTGGGGACTTTTGACAGATTTCAGGTCAAAGGAATAGTATTTCACAAAAGGGAAAGCAAGGAGATAAACAGTAGAGCTTCTTCTGAGAGTCTGCATGGGGTATACGGAGTACATGCTATGGATAGGTAAAGAGCGGCTCAAAGAGGTTATGTAAAAGGCTGAAGATGGCAGCACTAGTATTCGAAGCAGAATTAGTACACAGGTCTATCTGACTCCAGAATTCATGTTCTCTACATTACTGCCTCAGAATAGACGTCATTTACTGTCTGTGTTATACAGACAGTATGTGATGCTTACTTAATTCCTTGTTTGGTACCTGTGCTTCCCATATGTTCAATCTAATTTAAACGGGCTTCCTTCCCACTCATTGAAACTGCCCTTATGAAGGTGACACACAGTCTCATGTTGACTAATCCACCTCTCTTATCTTACCCAACTTCTACATAGCTTTCAACTCCTTGAAACAATTTCTGCCTTCATCCCTACGACTCCACAAACCCCTGACCTCTGACCTCAGTGGCTGTTCTTTTTCAGTCTCCCTACTACCTTCTCATCCTTTCACCACCTCCAGCACAGAAATACCTAGTCACGGCTTTGCATCTTTCTTCTCTCTACTTTTTTTCCTCCCCAAAATTAGCTCATTTCAACATCATGGTCTTAAATGTCTCTAACCTTGAATATCCAAATGGTAGAGGAGTGGCTAAAAATGTAAACTCTGGATCCAGGCTTCCTGGATTCTAATCCCTGATCCACTGATTATAAACACTTAAGTTAGGTGCTTAACCCCTCTGTGCCTCAGTTCTCTTACCTAAAAATGGTAGCTATCTTTATACACCGTTACCTTCCCTACAGCTTCACTTAGATATCAAATTTAATGTGTCCTAAACTGAATTCTGTACTCTCATCCCCTCATAAGCCTGTTCCTCCCCATGTAAATAAATATCATCGTAAACTCAGACACTCAAGTCAAAACATTTAAGTACATCCTCTAGTCTTTCCCTTTATTGACTCCCAACAGCAGCAAGTCTCAACTGCTGATACGTATATATCCTCCAAAATATGTTTCAAACCTCTCCAGTTTTCTTCATCTCCTCTTTCCCACTCTAACCCTAATATTATCATCTCTTACTTAGATAACTTTAGTGGCCAACAAACTGACCTTATATTCGCACTCGCCACCCTACAATCTATTTTCCATATAGAAGTAAGAATTATCTTCTTCAAGTGTATAGCAGATCACATCTCTCCTCTACTGAAAACCTTCCAGTGGCTTCCCACTGAACTTAACATCCAGACTCTACACTATGGCCTAAAACGCCCCATGTAAATAGCTCCTTCGTTTCCATCCTCTCTGTACCACCCTCCCTGACTCCTCACACAGCAGTCACAAGGGCCAATTTCTGTTCCTTAAACATGTCACCTTGTGTCACTCCAGGACTCTTGAGCATCCATGGAATGTTCTTCCACTGGCAAAGATATATTTGATTGCTAGTACTTACAGAAGCGCCTGGCACATAGTACGTGCTCAGTATGTATCTGTTTAACAAATTGATGGATTTACAGTTCTTTAAAGTTAAGATTTCATTCATTTAATCTCTATTTTAAATTACTAGGGGTGCTCTCTGTGTAAAGGAACTTTGAAGTGAAATATTTTTAAATGTGTAGAATCATTCTTAAGTTACAATTTTAAAAATAGGATTTTTGCCATTTTTATATAAGCAATTGTAATTGGCTCCTTATATAGGAAAGATAGATAGATACATAGATAGATAGATAGATAGATAGATAGATAGATAGATAGATAGATAGATAAACAGATAAGACAGAGACAGAAAGGTATCTACTTATACATATATACAAATGATCTAAGAACATGCTTTTTTATGAAAAAAAAGGTGGCTCACTGAATACATAAAACTTGTTATAGTCTGAGATAGCAATGTTAAATATAAAATTGGACTAAGGATCTAGAAATAATTACTACTTTTTCAAGCCTCAGTACAAAAAGATAAGAGTAGTGCCACACCACAAGGGTTCACAAGGCAAATGCCTTCTTTTGGCATTGACATTCCTAACACATGCCTGTCAACATTCTGAACAGCAAGCTATAGAAATCATACAAATATTTGTACAGAATTTTTTAAATCCACAAGCTCTTGCCTATAAAGACTTCTAAAAATAAATATTTTAACAATAAATCATTTATGTGCATTTTTTCTGAATTTTTCTTAATTTACAATCACATAAAAATAACTTTCTTGAAAGCACAGAACTGTTGCATTTATTTGTAGCCATTACCTTTTTTTTTTCTTTTTCTTCCCCTATCCTGGTAAATGCTTCCCACTCCTGAGGCTGAAAAGTACCTGAAGATCTGTAAATCATGAGTTTAATAAGTATAATAAATCATTTGTTACAGTTATTTTTAAGACTTGACCTCATCGAGTTTTAACTGATATGTTTTGCAGGTACTCCTGCTGTTATACGGAAGCAATATAAGTTTAACATTTAGTTACTGCAACCTAAGGACACTTTGTTTTACTGAAGTATGAAAACTGTGAGTAGAAACGGTGTCCCTAAAATAATTAAGGCAAGACTTTAAGCCACAAAATATAGCAAAGATTCTAATTAAGGTTAATCTTTGAAAGTTCAAAATTTAGTGATGAAATCTTCAGGCTTCCATTTTATGGTCAAATGTCAGTTGTTTATATTCAAACAACTGCCATTACATTTAACATACTAAAATCTTAAAGAAAATTTCCAGACATACCAGTTCTCTTAAAGTTGGATATATACTGTCTTAAAACAAAATTTAAAATCCACCATTTACACATTTAAAACTATTGCAATTTTTCCTAACCTTATTAGCACAGATGGAGAAACTGTATCCTGTTGAAAGCCATTTGTGACAGGAAAAGCAATGTCAATTTTTAGACACTCATAAATGTGCACCATAAGTGAAATCATAATGAAGTAACATATTGTGCATATGAAATATCTAAAGACAAAAAGATGATCTCTATAGAATGCATCATCAACTGCCATAACCCTAACTAATCACTGCACTTCATCCATCAAGTTCAGAAGCAGATGAAGTAATAGATTCCTAAGTAACAGATGTACATGACCCTACTGCTTACAATGTAAAATGGCCACTTCCATATATTTTGTTACGTGTGGTTATGTTGCTCTCTCTTGGTGGAAAAGCAGTACTGTTCAAATTGATTACCACTGATTTTTTAAAACTTTTTTAAAGGCTTTCATGTTAAGAGAACCAATTTGTTTTGATACAGTATTTTCAATGCCATTTGCACAAATTAAAGTGCTAATTGCTAACCTTAGAACAGCTAGAACTACTTTAAATAATTCCGAGTTTCTAAATTGATGTGAATTAAAGGCTGGTTGGAGCACACACTGAAATGTATTCATTTATGGACTCCCAGGAGATTTCATCTTGTAATAAACAAAGTACCAAACAAAATGAAGAGCAAGAGGGTACTAACTCTGTAAGAATTCAGCTTTGAAAACCTGATTCACTGAAAGAAGGTAAAAATATTGGTAGAGTCTCCTAAGTGCTCCACCCATTTATATATTTGCAGAAACAAACTATGATTCATTTTTTTTAAAGTTACTGGATAAACATAAGTGGTGGTAGAAGTCCAAACACGTAACAGAAAAAAAAAAATTTTGTGATAACCGATTTTAGGATGAGAACCAGTGGCATGCTGTAGCCGGCTGGTGCCAGTTTGTGAGAGCTGACTGTGCACATATCTTCCCAACTCCATGTTTAGTGGCATAATTTTGACAGTTGAAATCTGTCATGGTGGGAGTTTTTACACTACAGAAATTTTCAGTCATTGTAAGTAAGGGTTTTGTCTTTCTTTTTGTACTTGTTTCTTTTTTTTTTTTTTTTTTTTTTTTGGAAGACTGGTTGTTATTTACCAGCATACCACTAGAAATGCCAAAGAACATGCCAAAAAGAAAATCTTTCTCCGTTTGGCTAATGACATTTGAAAATGTTTCTTAATTGCAAAGGATATAAATGCCAAATAAAGGACTTCTCAGAGGAAGTCCCTCCTTTTAATACACTGATAAATCAAACAATATATAGCATTTTATAGTCATAATAGAAACTATTCACAATGACTATTTCCTCTCTTGCAAATCAAGAGTCTTTTCAGAGAGTGGCACGGCAGTTGTATTTCTAACCAGTTCTCTACAGTAGTTAAAAACAGCTGAGTAACCTTTGGGAAATTGTTCACTTATCAAAACACTACACTCAACCGAAGTGAAAAATGTTTTGTATGCTGCTGTATTTTAAATATGAGACTGAAGTGAAAAAATGTTTTGTATGCTGCTGTATTTTAAATATGAGACTGGTAACATAGATGCTCAAGAGCATGAATGAAGATGTCAAAGATGGAAGCAAAAAGTCTGGCAAAGACTTGAAAATGGTGCTTCATAAGCCAAACTCCTCATGTGCTCACTGGGTTACCCTCACCTTTAGAAGAAGGCAAGACTTGGGAACGTTTTAGGGTCTTCCTTTCACTTGGGAGATTTACCCATAAGTTCAGAGAAACAACTTCAGAAAACAACTGTTAGGGCATTTAAAATCTTAGAGAAGCACCTCCTATCTAGCAAACATGAGAGTTTAACTTCTGAAGCATCACGGTCTTCTGCAGCTTACATATGTGAACAGCATGGAAATAAACTCGTAATGCACGGTCTGGTAGCTTGCGCTTGCATTAGGTACAGCGCACTATGTGGGGAGGATTATCAAGGGAAGGTTTGATTGACTATTACTCCAGTTCTGTCTATGCCCCCAAGACCCACTTGAAGACATTATACTTCAAGGTGACTATTCCGTTGAAGAGAACATAATATTAATTAATTAATGATTACATATAAATAATGGAAAGAGACTAATTGAGCAATAGTTCAGCTAAATAGCCCCAACAATGTCACCAGCAGTGACAGTACTGATGAGCAACTGATAAACAGTACCAGCCATGGAGGGCAGAAACAGAGCCTTTTAAATTCATCTTTTCATGTATTTCCTTATAATGAAAGCAAATAACAAAAGCATGTTTTAGGCAAAAAGATGTTAAAGAAAATATAATCATTGAACAGCAAGTGTTATTTGTTTACACAAACCCTAAAACCTCAGAATTAAAAGACAGCTTATGATGTAGGATTGTTTCCAATTATTGGCAGAAGGACAGAAAGATCATCATATCAGTAACATAGAAAGAACAATCATGCTGCAAAGAACAATCAATGGAAACGCAATTTTCAATGTTACAAATCATCAAGCTGAAGATATATGAGTATCAGTTTTAAATATAACATGTAATCAGAATCTGCCATAAAACCAGATAAAAAATAACTTTGAAAAACTGTACTAAATCAACGAGGTATTTATTTAATAAAATAAAAATCTGACTTCTGGGTACAGTCATCCTGAAGGCTCTATCATAGGGAATGAAAATGAGACTTCATCTCTTAACTTTAGAAATACAAAAATCTTCATAACAATCTTATGGGGACTATAATTATCATCCCCATTTCACAGATAAGCAAAATGAGAAACAAGGTATTAAGCAACTTATACAAGGTCAGCCCATTAGTAAGTAGTGCAGCTGGGATGTAAACTCTGG
The DNA here is from genome assembly GCF_028885625.2 of Pongo pygmaeus. Taxonomy (NCBI): domain Eukaryota; kingdom Metazoa; phylum Chordata; class Mammalia; order Primates; family Hominidae; genus Pongo; species Pongo pygmaeus. Next base: position 146,288,379 of record NC_072373.2, on the reverse strand, counting down.
CAGTTTAGCTCCTGAGTCCAGCCTCTTAGCAACTACATTACACACCTTTCATCTGGATAAAACATAAAACTGTAGAAAATCCAGGACTCCTTTCTAAAGAAAGAGGTTTTAGCTGGGTTTTGGAGGTAGGTTGTCTTTTTTTTTTCTTTTTGCCTCTTTCTACTATATGCCCTTATTTATAACCTAAAATATTAGATATGCAATTCTGCCTTCTGTTAAGCAAATGACCCATTATACCTGATGTCCATAAGGGCCATTCCATCTGGAAACCAGAGCTAGTCCCTTAATTGTTCCATGCTAATAGTTAATAGAACATTTGATAGAATTCCTTACATATACCTTTGTTATTTAGCCTTATGACATTTCATTAGAATTATTTAGATGACTTTTTCCTGTACTAGAATTTGAACTCATGGAAAGTGAGGATGTTATTAATAATTTGTTTCTCTGTTATCTAGCATAGCAATTGATACACAGCTGACACTCAACATACATTTGTTAAATAGAAATTACATGCCACAAAGAAAGAAAGCCTGAAAGAAACAACCTTAGCCTGCATATTAAACGCACAGATAATTGCCTGTTTTACACTAAATGAACTTTTTAACAACAATGAAAAAAATTTTTAGCCAAGTTTCCTGATCTCTATCCTTTATTCCTCATGTAAAATAGGTCAAAAAGTCTGAACGATCCTTTCTCAGACACGTCTCCTGAATCTGGATCATCACCATGCCACCCGGGGTAGGCTCTGGTCCTAACCGGCCTGGACTCTGAGCAACTGTGTCCTGACTGCTCTCCTGACACCTGCACTCCCAGGCCCGCCCACTCGCCATCTCAGCGCCCCCTCGCGGCCCTTCTCTACCCACCTCGGGACTTCTCAGGCCTCCTGGCTGCGCCGCAGACCCTCCCCGTCCCAGATCCCGCCAGGGCCCACTCAGGTTCCAGCCGCTGCCTGGGACAGCCAAAGGCCGGCCCGGGAGGTTCTTCCCCAGGTGCTCCGGGGCGTCCCGGGCCGCACTGGCCCTGCCCAAGTCCCCCGAGGAAGGCGCTCACCCAAGGACCACTGTCCGAGCGGCTTCCCCCGGCACCGCCTGGTGCCGCGTCCCCACCAGCCCGGGGTGGCAGGTTCTACTCGGGAAGCCTGTTTTATGTCTTCTTTCACGCCCATATCACACCGACAAGGGTGAAGCTGTGGAACTTATACCTCGGCTGGGCCCCGCCGCCAACTCCTAGGGCACGGGAACTGCGCACAGGCCGGGGTTCCGCGAGGGGCGGAGCTTCCCGCTCTGCCCTCGGGCAGGTGAGCCGGAGCCTGGCACGTGGGCCTGGGTGTCCTGACAGCCCTGGCCCCCACCTACTCTGTACCAGGGAGAGCGCCTGGAAGGCGCTGCTGCCTCTCTCTCCCTACGTGCCTACCTGCCTGTAGGAACTGGTGAGTTACTTCATTGTATGTGACTCTCCAGTGCCACAATTTGGTGTGTACACCAAACGGTGTTATTGAATAGATGAAGATGATTACCACCTGGTAATAAGTTTCCTTAGTCCCGTTCTTACAGAACCTGCAACTCAACGCTAACCACCCTCGCCCCCGACTTAGAATCACAAAGTAGAATCTTTCTGACAATCGGGTGAGTTGGTTTTTTTTAATATGCAATGAAGAAATTATACTTTACTCCAAAGACTAGTGCTTGTTATTTTCCTCACAACAAAACTCTCAGATAGACAAAGTTGGCAACCCTATTCCACTCAGCTAGTCGATAGAAGAACCAGGATGGAACTATGATGGGAACCCACATCTTCAGCTTCCTATTGCAGTGTATGTTCTATTACATATGAAAAAGAGACAATGAAGTAGAGGATAAGTAGGACGCTAAAGAAGTGAGGAAAGGAGAGAATCCAGTGTTTGTAAGGAGCTTCGTTTTATTTTCCCAAAGCTTGGAGATTACTTGGCAAAGTGTGATGGTGCTACACAGCCCTTAAGAAATTTGTAATCACCCATCTAACAAGTACCTCGGCTGGATCTGCAAACTGCGTGGAAATTTCTAGCACGTGTAGGAAGAAGCATGATCAACATTTCTTAGAACATTTCAGGTCCAGAAGTGGCCCTCTTGCAATTTAGCAGGACATATGTTCTCAAGAGATTCTGAGTAGCCACAGAATTTACAGAAGTTGTCACTTTTTACCTACTGCTCAGAAAAACAGGACACTGACTGTGGGCCAATTTGCTAAGAGAAAAATTTAAATAATATGTAAATAAATATAAATAATAATGTAAAGCACAATCTGCCTTTGCTCTTTCTTATAAATATAAGAAAACGTTTTCATTAAAACAACCAAAAAATAGACAAGATTTACCCAGCACCTTTAGAATGAAAGTAACGTGGCAGTGCTTCACTGGGAAAAAGTGAAGCTGAATGAGATAAAATTTAGAAACTGAGAAATGGTCAGGAAAAAACAAAAATTCAAAAAGCAAATAGAATTATTATCTGACTGAAAAACCTGAGGCTAAAATATGAAATCAAGCTAACTTCTGAGGTATCTACTTATTCTTTGTTTCAAGACAAGTCTGACTCCAGTTTGGGAAGAGTCAAACAGAATGGAATTAGCTAAATTTGCTTATTTTTAAAACTCCCTTCAATTTCTCCCCCAAATTTGAGTTTCCCTTTGTAGTTCTCACATTATGATGTAGAACATTTACTAAACAAATACCAATTTGGACTAAAATGATATTAGGTTTTGATGATCTACCTATTTTTAGCCTAAGGACTAAGTGGTTTTCTGAATTCACATTTTCATCGTTTTAATGAAAATGAGGCAATATGCTGAAATGGTATTTTCTTAGATTGTATTAAGGTTTATATACCTAGATTCTTCACATACACTGTGTCATATACTTTTCCTCTAAATCCAATATATTATGAACACACGGGTAATGTTTTTACTGCTAACAGCATGCTGTAGGTTTAAAAAAATTATTGTTTCTTGAACTTTTACTAGTTATTCTAACACTAACAGCAGCACAGTTGTAACAGGACAGAACTTGACTAAATATATTAATATAGTTTTATTATCCTTGATAATTTTTGTCACTGCAGTGTCTAGTTAATACTTAAAGGGTTTTTGTATGTTTGCACCCATTCTTAGAGAGGACAAGAGTTTGAATTTGCATATTCTCACTGTATGTTTCTATTACAATATCAAAGATTGAAGGCTGCCTTAATAAAACATTTCAAAAACAATGAGAGTCCATTGCTGTGCAATAGTCAAAACACTACTCAGTCTAAAAACTCTTAGTATTTTTGATAACCGTATAAAATAGCGCAATTTAGGTCACTAAGTGCCATCAGCATATACTCCCTAAATATACCAAATAGTGGTATATTTATCGTATTTTTAAAGGAGATTAATTTAGCAGTATTTCACATGGAACCATACAGAATGGAGTATGATGTAATTTCTTAAGGCCTAACATGTTGCTTAAAAGAAAACTTAGACACAGAAAAAATATCTGACTTGATAAATGCTGTCTCTCACAAATATGACAAACTCTGAATAAATTCCAGCTTTGAAGGAAGGAAGTCAGCCACAAACAGGCTTTTTTGTTTTGTGTAAGAAGATACTTTCAGATGGCCAGCAAGTGATTCTAGATATATCCTGTTATTATGCAAAGCTCTCATCTGCTGATGGATGACTTTAGACTCTTATTAAAGATGAACTTTTATCATATATGACCCGATAAATAATTAATATCTATTCATAAAGGCTTGGATCACATTCTGACCACATTCTCAAGCATTTTGCATTACTTCACATGTCGTGATTATGTTGCAAATATCTCATAAAATGCATGTTTATCATTAGGGTTATTTACCTCTGGCCATCCTTCCTGGCCTCAAGCCATCCCTCTTGAAATCCTGGTTCAAATATTCCCCTGGAAATGACCAAATTCTCAAGTGACAAGTGCAAGTAAATTTGTTGCACCAGATTTGTCAGTGTTCATATTTATACCACCAGTCCATATTTGATACATACATGATTCAATGCTTTGATTACTTTATTAGTGAATGAATTTGTGTATTTTGGTGTTTTCCAAAGTGTGCTCAGTAGAAGTCTAGTCCTGGGAGATGCGCTGCAATAAAAGATACCATGGTGAAATTAGTTTGGGAACTGATGCATGTTGCTGTCCCTTTCTGGAAAATCTCAGTGTATCTGAGGATACTAAAGACTCTTGGAAGTACTGAAAGTAAAGAAACACCTTCCAATTGTATATCGTTTCCAAATTTGCCTGACCATGGCGATGGGCATCGTTGTCACTATACTGTATACATACCTTATGAATAACCATTAAAAGATAACTCTCTCTAAGTTAAAGATTATGTTATTCTCTACAAAAGAACCAAATGCTTATTTTGTTTTTAAGGTACTTTATAGTTTTCTAACACTTGAAATTATTCCAAGATTATTTTATAATTTAAAAAAGATTTTCATTCAATTAAAAATGAAATTATATATATATAATTAAAATTATTTGATAAAACAGGGAGATAGCAAACTACCCACATTGGCCTCATCTTTAGCAGTCATTGAAAGAAATCAATTCAACTTTCAAAGCCTTTATAGAATATTTTAACTTTATAAAAAAATGAATTTTTAAAAATATATTTTTAAGGGTCAACCATTATACCATTTGGTTGTCAATTCCAAAAAGCAAGGCATACATGCATTAACATCCCGATTTCCTAAATTTTTATCCAAAGTGCATCTTTTTTTAAAGGAAAACTATTCTAGATACTTTATGCATAATTATCCTAAAGAACAATGGCATACATGGCAATACGATATGCTTATTTTTGAGGCTTAGTATTCTAAGTTTTAACAATGACGAGATTATAAATTACTGAAAAAAATGAACTTCATAGCAGAGATGCTGACATAATTGTAATCAGATTAGTAATACTTTTGCTATAATCCGTGATGCTAGATACAAAAATGTCATTTCTAAATTTTAGAAGTCGGCCTACTAGCTAACTATGAGAGTTGACACCAATTATGTTGACTTGACCTGACTTTAATAGCAGGTAAAGTTATCCCCATAGTGCTATTGCTGTCTGTACACAGTAAAAATTACTGTAAAAATATATCTCTTCACTCTGAAACCTTAATTGGGAGCCAGTGTCTTCTATTACAAAAAACCATTTGTGTGTGTGTGTGTGTGTGTGTGTGTGTGTAACAGAAATAAGCATTTGATGACATATTGCAGCTTTCTTAGGTTAAACTTTTTTATTATAGTAACATATCAGAGTAATTGAAATAACTTCACCATACAGATATCACATGCTGGAGCATGACAATGCAACACTAATTGCACACTGTATTGACATTTCAAGCATATTTTCTGTAACAACATTTGCATTCAAATACAGGTAGTAAAGCACATGGGGATAATATGAGTCATGATTCATGTTAGCAAATGTATTGCTTTTAAGCTAATCCTCATACCCAGAATCTGCAGCAAAACCATTAATATTCAGATGTTGTAGCATGTACAGTAGTTACTGTATGAACCGAATAGCTCAGGACCAAGAATTGCTGTTAGCCTTTGAAAGAGAAATATCAGTGTTATTTCATTACTTTTGTAAGGTAAGCCTTATTACTAATTTAGGAACCATTGGTCCATTGATTGTAGCTGTAGATAATACAGCGCAGTTAATGTAGAATGTGTAACTTGAGTAATTTTCCCTCAATATACGATACATCCCTTTATGACGAGGTCCAAAAAGCACCAAAAAATGGCAGCAATCTCAAAGTGTGCAGTAAATTTTAATATACCAATTTTGGTTGCAAGACTTATTTGTAGCCATGTATCTTGCTTTATATGGATCCAGACAATAAATGCTTTTTTAGGCATAGAGACTTCAACCTGGTTCTTAAAAATAATCTCAGCAGACAAACTGAACTTGATGCAACAACATATTTTATGTTTTATTATTGCTGAGGCAAAAGCACACCACCATAAAATGCAAGGAAAACCAATGTTTAAAAGGCAGAATTTCTCTTTTCTTGAGGCTTTGTTAATACAAAGGTCAAAATTTCACCTTTGAACTAAAAAAGAAGAAATAAAGAATAGGCAGTGTAAGTAACAAAATTGTCATCATGAATATATTTCTAAATTTTTATTTATTTATAAGTCAACATTAGCCCAAAATATTTAGATAACTAATGTGGCCCTTGAAAACTTAAATTTCTTAATTTAAAGAGAAAAGCAAATTTTCAAAAAATCATCAGGTCACAAGAACACAATTAATTGTACACTTATACGTTTTATTTAACCCCTATGACCATGTAAACTAAGACTCAAAGTTTAAATTAGCATTACAGAACGGAAAAGGAAAGTTTTCTGTCACTCTTGAGGTATTTACTATTTTTTAAAGAATATACATTTAAGAATGAATCAATGTTTTTTAGAAAATCAAATAATGACATTTCTGCAGCTATCAATTTTTTGATACTTTTGAAAAAGTCGAGTAATGTATATGCTTAGATCTAAAGAGATTTTTAAACTATTAGTACTTTGACATGCTAAAGAAGAAAGTATTTGAATTATTAAAACATCTGAAATTTCAAGTTAGATACAAAATTCCATACCCATATATTTTACAAATTAAAAAGACAATTGAAATAAAATCTTTTTATTGATGTCTAGAAGCTACTATTATCTATCTAGTTGGGTATAACTATTAGATGAAAAGAAGTTTAGGTTTCTTCATTTGGGTTTGGTTTGGTTTTAGTTTTAGGGAGGAAGAAATAGTTGAAACTGTGTATTTAGAAATAATTTTGACCTATGATAAAATTTGTATAGATCTTTGCATCTTACAGACAACCAAGGACATTCAACTATGTTCTAGGCAGAGTTACCATTGCCATTTCCATATTTGATCCTGTTACAACTTCATTTTTACATATTTAAGGTAAACGCAATGCTACTAAAATAAAAATTTGTTGCTAGTAAAATTAATCAAAATATGAATAACAATAGTTCCTTCAATAGATTATATAGAGCAAATGGTAACTAATCTATAATGATGGATTATTCAAGTGAAAACTAATTTGCAGTCTCAGACTACGTTTGTAAGTGATGGTTTCAAATAAAAAAGGTTGTTTCTTAGACATTTCTAGAAATTATTCAAATATTGCATAGTTCTAGAAAGCATTCCAATCTTAGATTTACTGAATGAGCAGGATATGTTTTCTATAGCAAAATGAAAATATGCTTTCATTGTAAGTAAACCCAGTTCCCCTATTAAAAACCTCTGTAAGATTAAGTAGCTTTTGGAGTTTTCGAATAAAGCTATTTTCTCTCCTAGAAAAGGGAGTCACACCTGTACTATCACTTATGCTGATATGTTTTAACCCATGAATAAAAACTTATAATAAAAACTGGGGAATATTTTATATCTCTAAATCATTTCCATGGCCTCCCAACACTTCCATGGTTTATTGTTGTGTCTTCTCTTCTTAGTTGCTCATTAGGGAATAGCACTACAGCAGACACAGTCCATAGCATACCAGGTAGTATATATAAATAATGAACACAAGGCTTTTATTCACAACTTCATCATATCAAACTACATCAGTCTAAATAGGCAAAGGAAGGCAATAAAATTGTAACACTCAAAATAAGGCCAGACATAAGTAGCTAGAGAAATGAAATTTATTTGTTGAAATCAATTTGTGGGGTACTTTCATACATTTAAATTTACTCAGTTTTTAAATTGTGTGTGTGTGTGTGTGTGTGTGTGTGTGTTTTCTGGGAGGAGTGTTTCTCCTAGTGATGGACATTCTTATTTTTTGTTTTAAATAAAAATTTTGCTCTGGTACAAAAGTTGCAAAGCTCACACTCCAGCAAATTAAGTAATTATTTGTGATTTAAGATAACGCAAATGAGTGGCCAAGAAACTGGGCTGTTATCATATATCAGACACTTAAAGTTATATATATATATTTGTGGCCAAATCATGAATTTAAAAGAAAAATGAACTCCATGAAAAGACTTATTACTTGTTGACCATCCTTATGGTGATTCTGTAATATCCCAATTTTTGCATTATTTTTTCTAAAAAAAATCCATAACATATTTAAGAATTCACAAAATGGAGTCACAAACAGTGTAGTCACGTAATTTCCTTCATTCTGATACCCTTATCCTCTTCTTCCACAAATAGCAAATTCTTCTTCGGGATGCATGCACAGAGGAAAAGTATCTACCAAATGTGGATGTTAGGTAGTCTTAAAAAATCAAGTAGCTAGCAATAATTTGGGAAAGAAACAAATCATTTCAGCCTAAAAAAGGCTCAGAAGATGGCTTGAAAAGCAAAATACATCTATAACTTACAACTTTAGGTTGCCAATTATTCAGGCTGTGAATTAAACCAGGCCAATTTGCCCCTCTCAGTTCTCCTGCTTTGGGGCCGCTTCTTGAAATAACTTTCAGAATAGCAAAAGGAGGTAAAACATTCATGAATTTTGAAAATAATTAGCAGCTAGGAGAAAATAAAACTGTTGGGAGAAGAAGTTTAAATAAATTCTAAGAAGTGATGGCTGCACTGATTATTTCAATGTCAAAGTAGTACAGCTTATATTTTTATGGAAAACTGAAAGCTCATTCTTGGTTTTAAAAACTGTATTTAAGAAAAGGAAGTAAACTGCTATGAAACTTATGCATAACAACTTTTGGACAAGAACACTTCGTTCTCTGCTTTGATTTTTTAAAAACCCTCAAGGGTACACTGATGACTTGTAATATGTGATCATTGAAATCTTCTATTCACAATCCTTTAACTGTTTCTGTGGTGCAATGAGAAACTACTGTATTAGACTTTGCAAATATAAGTTGATTTCAACCTTGAGAGATTTATAAAAATAAGTTTCTCTCATTATCCTATAACACTAAAATGAGCGAAATGTGTCAGCTCTTCTACTTCTGCAAAACAGGAGAAATTGTATTTAACCATATGTTAAACCCATCAAAGATATACTTTCCAAATAAAAATGAGTGGTATAAGACATAAAAGCCATATAGAAAGATTTTGTTACCATCATTTTCTGTTCCTTTATGTGATTCTCTATGAAAAGTAAAAATGAAAGCTAGTTTACATTTTATTTTTAACCCATTGGATTGTCTTCCATTTTATTTATTTAATCTTTTTATTTATTTATTTATTTATTTATTTATTTTTGAGACAGAGTTTCACTCTCATCACCCAGGCTGGAATGCAATGGCACGATCTCGGCTCACTGCAACCTCCGCCTCCCAGGTTCAAGTGATTCTCCTGTCTCAGCCTCCCAAGTAGCTGGGATTACAGGCACTTACCACCACGCCCAGCTGATTTTTGTATTTTTAGTAGAGATGGGGTTTCACCATGTTGGCCAGGCTAGTCTCAAACTCCTGACCTCCGGTGATCCACTCACCTCGGCCTCCCAAAGTGCTGGGATTACAGGCGTGAGCCACCGCACCCAGCCTGTCTTTCATTTTAGATCATAGTATGATCTTACCAGATCCTTACTGAAAATGTACATTATTACAAGTAGCTAAATTTCCACATAGAGGAATAAAAAGGTTAGAGAATCAGGTTATGACTTTTCTAGTACTTTACAGTGTGCTATAGTAATGATAAACCCATTTTAAACTTCTTAATCTTATCATCAAGCAACACCAGGCTTCTAAATCTTTTTGTTTCATTTAAAATGGCTACTATATATGAGAATTTTTAAGGTATTATACTAAACCCTTTTTCAGGTCAAAAGGCATGTTATCTAGAAAATAATTTAACACTGTAATTGGATCTTCAAGATCAATTTGTTTTATATACTCTGCAGCAAAAATAACATTTCTAGTAGGAAGGAATTAATTATAAACCTAGCAAGTTCTAGACATTCACATATTTGTGTAAACAATTTTAACATGGTTTATTACATTTCCAGAAAGGTTAAGTCTTATATTCCATTTTCTGCTAATTCTTCTTTCATATATTATTTAATATAATAAATATATGTTATTTGGGTGCATATGTGCATATATTTTCACACATATATATGTCTTATATACATAAAACAGCACTTAATGGTCATGTTCTTTGCATGTTCAACTTTAGGGGAAAAAAATGAATTGCTGTTATGTATAACCAATGGTGATCTTCCCTTCTGTTTCACAAATGGCCATATCTGGATGTAAACAAAACATTGGAGCGAGTCATTCCAGGTGAATTGTACTTCAAGCTGTAGGTTGGTGTTCTCAAGAAGAATTGGGTACTCCCTGGTAGTAAATACCTAAAAATGATAGTTAACAAATTAGATTTTTACAAGCAAATTATAACTAAGTCACTAAAGGGTTATGTGGTTAGCAATTTACATATTCTATATGAGAAATGTTACTGTAACAAAAATGCAATTCACATTAAAAGATTTCCTCCTCCAGACTGCAGGAAAGAAGGAGAGAAGAGCTAAATATAGATGCAATATATGATGTTAGCATCCAAAAGTATAATAAAAAATAAAAATAAAAATAAATAAAAAATTTAAAAAAAGAATAAATGGTTTGCCCTCCTCGAAAAAAAAAAAAAAAAAAAAAAGACATCCCATAAAGAGCCACTGTACTCAAATACTGTGAAACTGTTTATGTGGCTAATGTTAATTTAGAATTCATCATCAGTCCTTGTAAGTGGTATGTGGAGCCAGTCAAATAGTTCTTTAAAACATGTGATTTGAGAATTTGACTAGCCACATTAACAATAATTGTTTGTTTCAAGGGAGGCGGAACCACTGATTATAATTTAGTAATAGATCATTAATGTATTATTACTATAGGTAACCTAATAGAAAAAGTTAAAGATTAACATTCCTAATTAGAATATAAATTTTATATTCTTTGACCATAGAGTGCTCATGATTACAGAATATCAAAAACAATCAGCTGGGTGCAGTGGCTCACGCCTGTAATCCCAGCACTTTGGGAGGCTGAGGCAGGTGGATCATCTGAGGTTGGGAGTTCAAGACCAGCCTGACCAACATGGAGAAACCCCATCTCTACTAAAAATACAAAATTAGCCAGGCATGGTGGCAGATGCCTGTAATCCCAGCCACTTGGGAGGCTGAGGCCAGGGAATCGCTTGAACTTGGGGGCAGAGGTTGCGGTGAGCTGAGATCACGCCATTGCACTCCAGCCTGGGGGACAAGAGTGAGACTTCATCTCAAAAAAAAAAAATCATGATTATAGGTTGCATGTAACCCTTGCAGCCAAATGTATTTCAAAATATGTGATTTTTTTTCAGATTTTAGAAAGACAATATGGTGATTTATATATATTATACAGTATATATATTTATATACATTTATATATACTATATTATATAGTAATATTTATATTACTCACTGCAACCTCTGCCTCCAGGTTCAAGCGATTCTCCTGCCTCAGCCTCCCAAGTGGCTGGGATTACAGGCATGTGCCACCATGCCCAGCTAATTTTTTTCTTTGTATTTTTAACAGAGATGGGTTTCACGGTGTTAGCCAGGATGGTCTCAAATAATTATGTTTTGTTTTCAAGTTTTCAAAGCTTTGGAAATTAGACATTGCAAGTGAAAGATTGTGCACCTGTAGAATCTGTTTTCCTGTGAAAAATCTTGACTAGCATTAGGCCAGTCCAATCTATATGTCTAGAGAGAAATGGTCAAGGAAATCCACATAAACAAATGCAAACAACACTATTCAAAGTATAAGTCCTAGTAATGATGAGGAGGAAATGGTATAAAATCAGGATAAAGATACTTATGAGGAATTTCCAAGAGCAGAAGCAGCAATATACAGAGATTTGTAATTAGTCTTGGGAAATAAACAGCGGGACGGTATCAAATCATTTATTTTCTTCACTTGACATTAGAATTCTCCAGGGATAGGCCGGGCGCGGTGGCTCACGCCTGTAATCCCAGCACTTTGGGAGGCTGAGACGGGCGGATCACGAGGTCAGCAGATCGAGACCATCCTGGCTAACATGGTGAAACCCTGTCTCTACTAAAAATACAAAAAAATTAGCCGGGCGTGGTGGCGAGTGCCTGTAGTCCCAGCTACTCCGGAGGCTGAGGCAGGAGAATGGCATGAACCCGGGAGGCAGAGCTTGCAGTGAGCCGAGATGGCACCACTGCACTTGAGCCTGGGTGACAGAGCGAGACTCCATCTCAAAAAAAAAAAAAAAAAAAAGAAAATAGAATTCTCCAGGGATAGTATCATACTCCCACAGATACATGAAAAACGGAGGGCCAAGGACACAATTAGCTGTCTATTTTATGTTAAATAATATTGATAACTATGATAATTCTATGTCAATGGAAAATTATAGTTGTGTTATATGAATTAAGTAGAAAGAAATGCATTATAATCGAACTATATGCAGCATTTAGATTAAAACAGCAGAACTTTCTATGATATCCATAAACATTCTGTCATGAATTATCTAATAATATCTTCTAAACCTATTACCTAATATCACAAACTATTAAGTTAATAGAGCAGTAAAATAACATAAAACAAACCAAATTAAATCAAAATTGTTTAACAGGTGATGAATAATGAAACAAGTGATTTCTCACATCACAGATTATATAAATTACTTAAGATCACTCGGGTACTTTATATGGATTAATTATTATGTCAATAATTGGTGGGGTCATGATGATTGATCCAATATCTTCTGCCATGAAAAGGCTATCCTTCCTATCTAGGGCAAAGTTGCAAAAGAAAACGAGGTGTTTGATCAAAATCCACTATTCCATAGTAGTTGAGAGTTATTCTACCTTCTACTGAAGATACATTCTGATTGTACTGATAATTACACGGTAAACAGTAATGTCTACCAACTTTCTATCAAAGAATTTCCAAGTAATAGTTACTATTGACATTTCAGTAACATTTACATATTCTTTTGAGATAAAGATCACTATTTTGCACATGAAAAAATGAAAGCACAAAGTCCAGGATCACAATTAACTTACACTATTTTACTGAACAAATATTTAAATAGTGTTTTCTATGTGCCCAGCACTATTCGAATTGCTTTACAGATATCAACTCATTTAGTTCTCATAACAATTCTATATGGCAGATATTACTGTTAACTCCATTTTACAGATAAATAAACTTCATGAAGCATACAGAAGTCAAATGCCTTGCTCCGGGTCTCCTACCTAGTAAGTGGCAAAGCCAGGATTCAAATCCATACAGGCTAGCTCCAGCAGCAGAGCTCCTAGCAACCATACTATATTGTCATGACAATTCTACATAATTATCATTGTATACTAATTTCAGTTTTAAAACTAATGGGTACAATTATTATACTCATTTTTTCAGAAATATGAAGTATAAAATAATCTAGAAAGTAGAAAGATATTATATATGCCGCAAACCTAAACTTTTTGATAGAAGCAGAAAAAGATGAAACTTTTTATTAAGACTTGAAAAGAAGTTCGGCATGAACTAAAAAAAGCATATAAAATTACATTGGAAGAAACACTTTTCTTCCCTAATGCAAGTGCTGTGGGATTTTAAAGTGTTGCAGGGAAATACAATGGATTATTTGCCTTAATATCTCCATTAATATGTCTTGGGAAATCCAACACTAGCTGAACATCGAAGATTGTTTTTGAAATGTTCCTTGCAATGAAGTTAAATAATTTGATTTTTTTAAAGCAGGAAGACTATCTCAAGGAAGTGGGTTTACGGATTAAAGAATTTGTGTAAAGCACTAAAAAATGGGAAAAGTTTACAGCTTACCTATTTTTCTAGCTTATTCTTTACATATGAAAATGGCTAACTCATTGCTAACTCGTGCCAAGGAGAAATACCTCAGACTACCCTATTTGTTTCATAGCCTCACTCCTCATCCTCCTCATCCCTAAGGCAGGTGTGCACATCTTTACATAACCATTATATTAAATACAAACATAGAGCCCGCATTTATGTAATTCCTGATTGATGTAGAATTAGTTTGTCTTTTATATACCAATTTATTGCTGACCAGGAGGATCTCTGGAACATGAAGCATTTCAAGACTGGTAGAAATTAACCTTGAAAATATAAGCTACACCCACCTTCCTTTTCCTCTTTCTGGAGTTAAGACCAGGACCCCTGATTTCCCCAGAATAATTTTAGGACCTGGTTTGGAAAACTCAGGGTAAATAAAGTTCATCAGAATATTTGTCCTGTCTTTTTAAAATATTTATATTATAGTGAAATATATAACATGAATGTACTATTAGTGTTTTTCTTACCATTTTTAATTGTACGATTCAGTGCATTAAGTACATTCACAATGTGTGTAACCATCACCATTAATTTCAGAACTTTTCATCATCTCAAACAGAAACTCTTTACCCTTGAAGTACTAACACCCCATTTTCCCTTCCTTCCTACCCCTAGTAATATCTATTCTATTTTCTGTCTCTATGAGTTTGCATATTATACATGCCTCATATAAATGGAATCACAAGATTTGTCCATTTGTGTCTGGCTGTGTAACTTAGCATGTTTTCAAAGGTCATCCATATTGCAGCCTGTATCAGAATTTCAGTCCATACTGTGGCTGAATAATATTCTATTCTATGTGTATACCATATTTTATCTCTTCAACTGTTGATGGGCACGGGTTGTTTCCATCTCTTGGCTATTGTCTTATAAATAATGCTTCTGTGAACATTAGTATACAAGTATCTGTTTGAGTCTTTGTTTTTCATTCTTTTGAGTAAACACCTCAGAGCAGAATTGCTGGGTCATATGGTAATTCTATATTTAATTTTTTAGAAACTCCCAAACTGCTTTCTACAACTGCCACACAGTTTTAGACTTTTACCAGCAATGCATGAGAAATCCAACTTCTCCACATCCACATCCTTGCCAACACTTATTACTTTGTACCTTTTTGATAATAGCAATTCTAGTAGATGTGCACTAAATCCTGTGGTTTTAACTTCAATTTTTTGGGGGGAAAAGCCCCAGTTTCAAATTCTACCTTTGCCACATCTAAATCCAATATGGATTTGGATGAGCCTCACTTTTCTCAGCTGTAAAAAATTCCAATAGTTTCTGCCATGCATGGCTCACAGAGTATGGAGCCAATGAAATAGTGTACATGAATGAAATATTATTTATAATTTATATATTATGAACACTGGCCTCAATAACAAGAATATCTCTGTTCTTAGATATATCCAAGTATCTTAACCAAAGGACATAAATAATACCATATATTTAACTAGTCTTTTTTTAAACCTTTAAATTATAAAGTATAAGGTATTTTAAAAAGTATATAAAACATAAATGTTCCGTTTAATGAGTATTATAAAGTGATTTCTTTAATTCTGTTTAATGAGTATTATAAAGTGATTACTTGTGTCATTACCACCCATGTTAAGTAACTGAACATTCCTAGCATCCCAGAGCCCTGTATTACAGTACCCTCCCTCCTCATAAAGTTAACCACTATTCTGACCTTTATGGTAATTACTTCCTTGTTTACTACCCAATTATACATTCCTTAAACACCATAATTTAGTTTTGCCTGTTTTTGATTTTTCAATAAATGGACACAATATATATTCCTTTGTATCTGGCTTATTTTGCTTAACTTTATGTTTGAAACTAACCCATCTTGCTATATGTGTAGGTGCAGTTTGTTTATTTTCAATGTTGTATAATATTCCATTGTATGAATTTTAGAAAAAATGTGCCCATTCCTTCATGGACATTTGGGTTGTTTCCAATTTTTAGCTATTATGAGTAAATGCTACTATAATCATTCTAATAAGGGTCTTATGCACATGTGCACACATCTCTGCTGAGAATTTACAGGGAGAGTAGCTGTAAAAAGGGTAGGCTTTAGATGTAATGCCAAACTGTTTGTAAAAGGTACCAACTTTCACTTTACAAGCAGGGTAATAGAGTTCCTATTACTCTATGTTCTCATCAACACTTGTGATGGATATGCAGTGATTTTGACATTTTGCATTTCCCTGATTACTAGCTTAAACACTTTTTCAAATGTTTATTGGTCCTTGTTTTTCAATTATCTTCCCCATTTTTCTATTGTGTGGTCTGCTTTTTTCTTAGAAATTTGTAGGAGTTCTTATATAATCTTGTAAGAATTTTTTATAGATTATATGGGTTGCAAACACTTTCTTCCATCCTGTGGCTTGCTTTTCCACCTCTTAATAGGGTCTTCTGATGAACATATGTTTTTAATTTTAATATAATCTTTTCACTTATTATTAAAATTTTTTGGTTCTATTAATCTTTGCATACCTCAAGGTCATGAAAATATTCCCCTGTATTATCTTCTGAAAACTTTATGCAGTTTTACCTTTCATATCTACATACTAATTTCATCTGGAAATGGTTTTCGTTTATGGTGTAGGTGAAGTTAAGGTTCTTTTTTATTATTTGGAAATACAATTGTCCTAGAACCATTGTTTAAACAAACTTCCTTTTCCTATTTGTCATAAATCAGGTGTACACCACTTTTGTCATAAATCAAGTCTCCAGGTAGGCCTGGGTTGGTTTAAGGTTTTTCTGAATGGTTCCAATGATCTATTTGTCTATCCTTTTTGCCAATATTATACTATCTTAAATTACTTTAGCTTTATTTTAAGTCTTGAGACACTGTAGTTACTAAATCCTACGATGTAATATTGCTCTATTTCAAGATTGTCTTACTTATTCTTGGTCCTTTGCTTTTCCGTATAGTGATAGAACAAACTTTGGTCAAATTCTTCTCCCCGCCAAAAATAAAAAATAAAAATTTGTTGAGATTTATAGTAGAATTACATTGAATTTACAGATGTATGAAATTATTTGAGAAGAACTGACATATCAGTAATATTGAGTGCAATGATGAATAAGACATACTTTTCCATTTTTTACATTTTCCTGCATAAAGGTCATATACATGTCTTGCTACATTTATTCCTAAGTATTAGATATTCTTTCATGCTTTTGAAAAAATATTTAAAATTTTATATCTCAGATATTTGTTGTTGATAAAGAAAAGTGCAATTGATTTTCTTATATTGACTTTGATTTATATGATTTCATCAAAATTGTTAAATTCACTTTATAATTTATCATAGATTTATTTACATTTGTATGAATACAATCATATCCACTTACTGAGTTTAGTTCTTTCTTTCAAACCTAATGCCTTTTATTTCTTTTGTCTCATTAAACTAGCTAGGACCTCTAATACAATGCTGGATAGAAGTGGTGATCACAGACAATCTTGTTACTCATTTGAAAGGGAAAGCCTTCAGTGTCTCAACACTAGATATGTTTGTTTTAAGTTTTTCTTAGTTATCCTTATCAAACCGGAAAATTTATCTTTTCTGTCTATCTACTAAGCACTTTTTAAAGCATGAATGCATATTGAATTCTATCAAGATTTTTATCTCTATCTTTTGAAATTACCTTTTATGCTATTACTGTAGCAAATTACACTCATCACTTTTTAAAGTTATTGCATCCTTACATTGAGGCAGTAGGCAGAAGTTGGTCATGATATATTATCCTATTTAAACTTTCTGGGTTCATCTTCCTAATATTTGGTTTAGGAGTTTTGCATCTATGCAAATATTTGGTTTAGGAGTGCAATTGAAATGTTATTTTCCTTTGCCATAATGTCTTGGTCAGGTTTTGGTATCAAAAGTATGGTAATCTAGAACAAGTTGAAGAGTGTTCACTCCTTTGCTGTTCTCTGGGTGGGTTTGATAGAATTGGCCAGTGATGCCATCTACAGCTGGAGTTATCTTTGTGGAAGGGCTCTTAATAATTGATTTAATTTTTTCAGTAGTTATGACTATTTAGGACTTTCTATTTCTTCTTTTGTTTGGTAGTATGTGTTTCTAGGAATTTGTTAACACCAATGAAATTACTACATTTACCAGCATGAAATTGTTCATAACATTTCCTTATCAAGTTGTAAATATCTGTAGAATCTGTAGTAATGTCTCCCTTTTCCTTCTTGATATTAGCTATTTCTCCATTTTATATTCTTTATCAGTCTCACCTGGTATTTATCAATTTTATTAGTATTTTCTAAAATCTGCTTTTGGCTGTGTTTATCTTCTTTCTTCTATGTTTGTTTCATTATGTCATTAATTTCTTCTATTTTTATTATTTTTTTTCTGTATTCTTTGGGTTTATTTAAATGTTATTTTGTTACCTCTAAAAAATGGTTGCTTAGATTTAATGTTTGCCTTTCCTTTTCCTAATATATTCATTTAAATCTATAAATATCCCTATATTACTGATTTAGCCATATTCTACAAGTTTCATTCCTAATATTTTTATCACTCAGTTCAAAATATTTTCTTATGTCCATTATAATCTCTTATTTGATTCGTGGATTATTTAAAAGTATATTTTTTGACTTTCCAAAGCATAGATTTGCTGTTTATATTTTTCTATTGTATTCCAGCTTAAAGGCATTTGGTCAGAAAAAGTTCTCTGTATAATTTCAATCTTCTGAAATTCTGTGAAATTTGGGTGTTTTTTTTTTTTTTTATTCCACTACATGGTTGATTTTTTAAAATTTCCCATCGTGCCTGGTGTACTGAATTCTAAAGTTAATACATTTACTTCTATATATGACAGTTAAGTCTGTTAACTTTGTTGTTAAAAATTTTATATCTTTACTAAGTTTTTTCTGAGAAATGATTATTAAATCTTCCTCTATGGTTGTAAATTTATTTCCTTTTTGTTTCTGTCAACTTTTGCTATGCAAACCATCCCAAGCACTGTTACTCCTAGGAATCTAGAGTGTTGACAACAGCCACCATCTTTGGCAGGCCCTGAACTCCTATTTTATCCCTAGGCCCACACGATTGTCAAAAGCACTGCTCAGCACTAACAAATACTCACTAACAGGTACTGGGTTAGCAAGTATTTTTGAGTAAATGTGATATTTTGTACAGCTTTTCTAGTTATCATCAGAGGCAGGATTTATCCAAATATTTAATGTTCTATTACCAAAAGCAGAAGTGCTAACTTGGTGGTTTTTAAAATGTTTTTTAGCTATGGAACCCCTTGTGAAATGAGCTTATATGAAAGCTCAGTACATGAAAGGTAGAAACCCAGAAATGTCTTTTCCTTTGGTATGCATATTATTATTTTTTTCTGAGAGTGCAAAGTTGAAGGCCACTCTCTTCCATGTAACAGATGCCATATACTCTTTAAATCCTCTTAAGAAATATCCTGTAGATCTTTGGTAAAGATAAACCTGGTCCCCAAACCTGTCTGCTGTTAGCTCTATTTTCTATCTGTTTTAATTTTATAAATAAATTAACCAAACATGAATCTCCTCATAAATTATTTAGGTATACTTCATAAGTTATTTCTATTAGATACATTTACATTTATTTATAAATACTATAAATATAAATTCATGTTTATGTTACCAAGTATACTTCATAAATAAAATGTGTCAATCTATTAATAAATATTAAGTGACTTCTACATTTAAGTAAAATGCTAAAGAGTCTGTTTCTCATGTATGAGGAAAAGAAATATGGCCACTTTTTACATATCGTTAAATTAATGTGACATTGACTTGGGTTTTAATAGCTAGATATTAGGGAGAAATGTTTACTTCTCTTCACTCCTTGTGTTCCAATGTAGAAGAACTTCCACTACTGTAAACTTCCTGGCCTCTTACCAAAACCAAATTATCTGATTTGTGGATTTAAAGCAGCCATAAAAAATGATGAGTTCATGTCCTTTGTAGGGACATGGATGAAATTGGAAATCATCATTCTCAGTAAACTATCACAAGAACAAAAAACCAAACACCGCATATTCTCACTCATAGGTAGGAATTGAACAATGAGAACACATGGACACAGGAAGGGGAACATCACACTCTGGGGACTGTTGTGGGGTGTGGGGAGGGGGGAGGGAAAGCATTGGGAGATATACCTAATGCTACATGACGAGTTAGTGGGTGCAGCATACCAGCATGGCACATGTATACATATGTAACTAACCTGCACATCGCGCACATGTACCCTAAAACCTAAAGTATAATAATAATGAATAAATAAAGAAAGAAAGAAAGAAAGAAAGAAGGAAACAGGCATGCTTGGCTCAGCCTCTGTCTTTCTGGCTCTGCGTTTCTGCAGCGAGGATGCATCTTTTCTTGTTCTCCTGTCAATGCTAAAAGAAGACTTTATGGGCTAGTGACATGGAAGGTTTGTGTTGATTCTGATCTGCCTTTGACTGAGTGGATAAGTTGAATTCCAAAATTCAGTATTAGAAAACTCACTTGGCTCACATCTACACCATGTCCCCTAATGTAACTTTTATCAGCAATAGCACTATAGAGTAACAAAGTAACAGATGATGACCATATGTCTGACTCTAGTATTTCTCTATCAAATGGTTCTGAGCTTGGACAGGAATGAAAATGTATTTACTGACATCTCAAAGTGATTATAATCACAATACTGGGCCATCCTGACCATTTATCAGAAATCCAGAAGTCAAGATTCCGTGGTCGGAAATCTCTTGACCACCAGCAGAAGAAAATAAAAAAGTCCGAAGCAACTGTAAAGCATACCTTTTTCCTCCAATGTAACCAAGAAGACTCATCCTACTTTGTGTACCCACAAAAGCTACAAGATCCATCAACAGAAATTAGTTTATGAAATCTAGAATTGTGGGAATGACATTAAAGAGTCTCAGTGAATTACTTCTTAGATTGAAATTTAAGATTTTCCTGACCATGCTCCCAGAATATCACCCCTTAACAAGAAGGCTCTTCATTTATATGGTATGATGTCCAAAAAATGGCTATCATCCTTTTAAATCATATAAAAGTATTAATGAAAGTATTAAAAGTTTTATTTCAATAATGTGCTTTAGTCAAACCATTAAAACTGTAGAATATAACTTTGATATTTAAATATTTTAAATATTAATGGTTACCTTTACCACTGCTATTATTGTGATCAACCAGCTTCTATTTGTAGAAGAGTTAAAAGAGGTTAAATGTCCTGCAACACTAAAATGACAGAATCCAAGACAAACAAAAATTTAAAACATTTCTCTTAATACTTTCTATTAAAAATATTCTGAGCCATTCCGCTGTTACAGGACACATTTGTAATAAAGTTAGTTTTATTATACTCTCCGAGTTTTTTAAATAAACAGATCAATTTCTAGGTGTTTTCAAGAAAAGAAAATCCAAGCTTTTGTGGTTCCATTTTCCTCATTGTTTATTCAACTATTCACTAACTTTTTGACTATCACTTAGTTTTTCAAAGTCATGGCTTAATTTCTTCTATCCTGAATAGTACTACAACTTACAAATACTAAAACTAAAGTTATATATTCATCTCTATTTCTAATGAGAACTACAGTTGTCTTGAGAAATGCTAAAAGGTACTTTCTTTACTCTGTGTGTTTTTGCAGCTTAAAAACAATATTGCTTTTCATGCTTTTTGGAAAACTAACTGAATATTTATGAAACTCATTTTTCAAATAGAACTTGACAAAACTTTACCTCCTACATATTTGGTAATGAAAGGAATAGCAGAGGCAAATTGAACAATAAAAATGAAACCAAAGGTATCTTCCCAACTGTATAGTATGCTCAAGGATAAATGTTGAAATATCTCTATTGGAGAACAGAAGTGAAATATATTACCACATTTTTGGATGCTCTTGCTCTGGACTTTTGAAAGTGAAGGTATATAAGTCAAATAACTTTATTTCCAAGTATGTTTTATCACCTTTAGGTTAGTGATTGCTGTCCTTGTTCAGTCCCTTAAAGGTAAATACTGTACTAATTAAAAATATTTTGCAGATAATAGCATGTATGAACTTCCAGTCTTTAGCTTTTTCTCTAGTCACATAAACAAAAAAACACTGTCAATTTCAAACTGTGTTTTAGCATCACTTAATATAAAACTCTCAAGGGTTAGAGAATATGAACAAGTACCTGGAATTACCCCAGTCAGGACCAATGCCTGAAAGTGATCCTCTTTTGTCAGTTGCATATTTGTAAACCACTAGCAGGCACTGTTTACAAAGCTCCACCAGGCGCTGGCAACACTGGAGCTGCAAAGGAGTCACCACCTCCGGGCTTTTATTGAATATACTCTCCCAAGAGGATCTGTTGGCATGGAAACAGACATGATCTCATGCTGGCTGTTAAAAATGACAACCAGCTATATCACTTCCCTAGCAACAAACCAATAAGGGAAATAGAAATGGCCTCACACATTTGCAATAACTATGAATGGTTTAAAGATACATAATAAATACAAATTAGGAAATTAATCTTTATAGTAAAGAAACACAACATCAAATACATATACTATTTGTCTGTGTGTGTGTTTGTGCATGTGGGTGTGTGTTTGTGTGTGAGAGAGAGAGAGTGTCTCACTATGTTGCCCAGACTGGAGTACAGTGGCTATTCACACGCACAATCATGATGCACTACAGCCTCGAATTCCTGGCCTCAAGTGATCCTCCCTCACTTTAGCCTTGAAGTAGCTGGGACTACAGGCATGTGTCACCATGCCCAGCACTATTTGTCCTTAAAGCTTTTAAAGCTGCCAACTCTGGATGGCTAATAGGATAGTTTTCCAACACCTCTTAAAAAACGGAGTTACTCTATATTAAGGTATTTGTAAAATACTGAGCTAATTTCTCAAAAATTAAGTATTCTTGGAATTTAGGCTTTCTCGGAATCTGTATTTACCTTAAGAATGATCCCTTGAAATGATTAAAAAGTTGCTGAAACAATTGTTGACCTCTCTTCACTAGGAGAATTTAGGTTAATATTTGATTGTGACCATCCCTTTCAAAACACTTTTAGACATAACTATATCCATGATATTCCTAGAGCACAGGTTCTGTGTGCTAGAAGTAATGCTATCTTAACAAGTACTGCCCTACTGCAATCCCAGAAGCAGTATGCCTTCTCCTTCATTGAACTCAGCTTATTCCAAAGCAGGTAATGGTGCGTACTTCCTTGGTAAACTTCAATTTTGTTTGGGTTGTGTGTGTGTATGTGTGTATGTGTGTTAACAATTCCTAAGTTCACCATCATGGCATCATGGTTTATATCAGGAAACACCTCACTACTCCATCACTAGGGAGGGAGGGAGAGAGAGAGAGACAGAGGGAGAGAGAGAGAGAGATTTATTCCTCAGACTTATTCCTTGAAACTCTTCAAGCCTCCAGGGGAAATTTTGGTTTGAGACTTGGTAATGATTCACATCTCATTTTGCATAAAGCAATTCACATAACCCTCAGAGAGAAAAGCACAGGAAGAAGTGTTCAGGACAATATTTTCCTGGAAGTAAACTTCCCAATGGGAAACACAAAGACTCCACTTCCAACCTTCTGTGGATATTTGATATATTTTGAATTCTTAAAAAAATGCCTTAGAAACAGAATGTATTTTTTACTAGAAAAGCTACTGTTTATTTTTTCAGAGAAATGTGGCCCCAAATAGACAGCATGTCATCAATGAATGACAGGTTTTCTTAAAGGGAGTAAGACTGAAATGAGTTAATTGAAAGAAACAAATTTTCTTCAGTGTTCTGAAATGTTCAAGACTAAATATAATAGGCTTTTAAAATATTGGGGTTTTTTAATTGGCAAAGGAATGAAAATTATTTTTATTTAAGAAACAGTAATTTGATGGTTAAATTAACTGTAAAAACAAAATTTAAATTACTGCTAAATGGAAGAAAAACTAGATATGACACATACGTGTTTATCAAGATTTATAGATGTAGATAGAGATATAAATCTACTTACCTAATTTGATTAAAAAATGCTGGAAAAATAAATTAATTAGGGAGTATGTTTATAATTAGTATACTTTGATTTAGCAGACCCTATAAAATTTCATATAAATGTGAATACATAAAAAAAAAATCCTGTGTTTTGACTGTCTGCCTAGCACTTTTCTTTCTGCTGGGATTTGGGTATGTCTATAAAAGTCTACCTCTATCACCACCCTCTACTCTTAACTTGGATATATTTATTTCTTGATACTCTGGAGCTATTTGATCAGATCAACTATCAGATCACTCATATTATGGTAATTTTTCTTTAGAGGTAGGGAAAGAACAAATAAAATGGAGGAAAGTTAAAAGGGCTTCTTCTGTAACACTCTAATCTGATGTAACTTCTTGAATAATATGTGAGTTATAATATGACCAGCTTTGGCTTCTCACTCTCTCATTCTCCCTTAAATATTTAAAATAAATACATGAATCAAGATCCTATACATATTTATTTCTGGTGTGTATATTCACCACTACTAGCCAAGACTAAATTCTACTCTATATATTAATCCATACTTAGGTGTCAGCATACCAAAATACTAAAGAAAATGAAACCAACCTGCTTCATCTGGCCCTAGGGCAAGTGGGCAGTGGGCCCCCTCTACACAAAGGAAACCTGAGTACAGAACTGTATTCTCTACTCCTACCTGCCACCTGGCATAGCTGAGTAGATGCGAAATGCCTCTATGATACTACAGTATTTCAACTTTCAACACTAGCAACACAAAGTTTTTTCAAAAGGTGAAGGGAGGTAAAAATAGTTAAAATACAAGTGCTTTTATCAAAGAACCCCAGGTCTCATCTACCTGCTTTTTGAATCTAAATTCCAAGGAAATAGGGTCACCAAAATCCATGAATTCAAAAAGAAAATTTAAATGATTAAAAAGTTCTTTCTGGCTCTCCCTAATCCTCACAGTAATATAAAAGGAAATCACTTTAAATGACTTTTTTAAGTAATATAACAGTAAGACATAGAATACTGAATATCTCTGGCAACAAAGGAGAGTTATTCATGAAATCCAGAAACTTAGAAATCCTCACATTATCCAGTAATCCAATAATTTTCACCCAGTTTCTCATCAAAACATTTCATAAAGCAGTTATCTAAAGAGTGAAACTGATTCGTTCCTTTCTCCACTGGTACAAGTCCTGATTGAGTAGCCCAAAGTTAAGTAGCAGAAAGGAGAAAGGAAAAGTTGTGGTGGGTGTCCCTAGAATTGGCCCAGGAGTTTTACTGATGCATCAAACAGAAAACACCCTTGTCCCTCTCTTTTCCTCTTCCAGGCTGCTGAAGTTTATACATACCAACACAGTAATCACCAACAGAAAGATTAATGACCTAAAAAATATAACAACAACACATCCAATTGAAAGTGACATGAGAACAGGGAGATTCACATCATTTTAAGTAGTCTATATATTATGCATACCTTTTCAAATAGGCATACTCCAGCCTAGAAATAGACTACGCCTTAGAATATTCCTTTAAATTTCTTCTTGCCCTAAGATTCTAAAAGAAAAGCTTTTACATGACAAACCCCCACAGGAAAATACTTTGGCAAGGGAGTCCAAGCCAGATTCTCTTCTTTAGGGTTTACATATTAGGATTTTGAGTGGAGATGGGGCTTTCCCAAACCATGTATTTCTTCTCCCATATTACCCTGGCTCCTCTCTTGGCTTTACCTCACAAACTCCTATTCTTCCTTTAACTCTCACCTGAAATGCCACTTCCCATAGCCACCATTCTCCAGCTCTCAGGCCTAAGTTTGAGTCCCATAGAACCTCAGACTTCCTCTATCCCAGTAAAACATGGTAGATAATTTTATTTATGGAAATTCCAAGAGCTATTTCCCTAAAGTAAACATATTCCAAATGTGGGCATCATAACACTCCCAGGAGGCTGCATATGATAAAACTGTTACTGGGCATGGGCATCAGCAGACTGGTAGAGGAAAAGAGAGGAACAAGGGTGTTTTCTGTTTCATACATCAGTAAAACCCCCTTGGCCAACTCTAGGGAAACCTACCACAAAGATCTACATTACTCTGGTGTTTCTGGAGGTAGACAGGGGATGGTTTACTTACTTTGTTTTATTGTTGGGGATGTTGACATGCAAAGGCAAGAATCAAGGCCTTGGATTCTTGGATATAATCAAAGACTTGGATTATATTTTTCTAAGATTTTACACCTAACTGTGAAAGAAAGTTGAACCTTATATTAAAATCACTCCTTAAAAACTGAGAAGAGTAGATTTTCACCATGACTGTTAGGCCTTCAGACCAAAGGTTAAAGGAGTATACATTGAGAAGGCATGATTCAAAGGATAAAGAAGAACTATTCTGGGTCCAAACTGAGAATCAAACACACACAGTTCTATGTGACTTCACTAAATTGAGGAAGCCTAAAAAACTCATTAATGCAAAATAAAATCTGATATTAAACTCACCTCTTTAAACTACTAAATTGAAAGAAGTAGATGAGAGTGGAGTCAAATTGGTCTCAAAACTACTCCTGCCTCACCTGCACAGGCATAGTAGGCTAGCTATTTGGCTAATGCTATGGACTTGCAGTAAAACAAGCTTGGCAACCATTGGCAAATCTGCTTTGGGGAATGTCAGTGAAGCACAGAGTTAAGAGCTTGGGCTTCTGACTCAGACTACCTGGATTTAAATATAGGCTCATACAGTTACTATGGGAAATTGAGTAAATTATATACTCTGTTTATGCTTCAATTCCTCATCTGTAAATGACGGTAATAGTTTACTCAAAATACTTTTTGTGGAGATTATACAAATATTTAATATGTAAAACAATGTCAGACATTTAGTAAGCCTTCAATAAATACTACTTACTATCCCTACGATTACTAGTACTAATAGATACCACCAGAGAAACTGGCAGGCAGTATTGTGCCAAGGATAGGAGAAAAGGATTCTGAATCAAGTTAAAGTATGTTAGCAAAATAGTTCAGGAAAGGAGCCCTGGAAGCAAGGAAGCACCACTTTATGGGTATCTTTAGGGTCTGATGTTGAAGATTATCTATGGACTCAGAGCCACAGCATTGATTTCACTAACAGATTTCTCATTGCTCTCCATGGTAGAGAGTAGCTGGGATTCATATATAGCATCAAGCCAACGGATCAACCAACAGAAAAAAATGTTTCCATTATAAGTTCAGATTGGGAGAACTTTTACGAGAGCCATCAACTAAGGGGCTGTGGAGTTCAAATGTTTCACTTAATTCTCTGTAGAAATAATAGCCCAAATTATTCTCAGATTTCATCACACCCAGAGTGCCTTATTAATTCTCCCTGTTGGTGAATGGCAGCTAAGAAAAAAAAAATGGTAGAAAGACTGAGTCTCCAAATGATATGAATGATTCTGTATCACATGGCTAGAATATTTAAGTGGAGAATATTCTGAGATCATTTCAGAATAGAACAGTATGTTAAGGTTTTACAGAAGAGGTAGGTATAGTATGGGGCTTTACATTAGATTCAAATAATACAGAGGGTACAGAAGGTTGGGGTGGTAGAAAGCCATCCAATCAGATATTAAATGACATCAACAGTTCAGAGGAAGAAAACGACAAATTTTTAATAAATCTGAAAAACAATGAGTTTTTTCTGGAGCAGAATTCAAGTAGGAGAGTAATGAGAAGGAAGACTGGAGAAATAAGAAGAAAACAGCATATTAGATAGCCTTGTATCTGTAGATAAGAAGTTTAAACTTAAATTATAAAGGAGGAAAATCACTACAGATTTTAGGAAATGATTCTGACAGTAAGAAGGACATGAGAAACAAAAAACTGGAAACAAAAATGCCTAGAAATCTAATCATTTCACTTAGCTGTCTTACCAAAAAAAGGCTCCTTTTGTCTAAAATCCTGTCATACTTTATCTGTACCTCTTCTATAATGATGTATTAGTCCATTCTCACACTGCTAAAAAAGACATACCCAAGACTGGGCAATTTACAAAGGAAAGATATTTAATTAACTCATAGTTCAGCATAGCTGGGGAAGCCTCAAGAAACTTACAGTCATGGCAGAAGGGGAAGCAAACATGTCTTTCTCCACATGGCGGCAGCAAGGAGAAGTGCCAAGTAAAAGGGGGAAAAGCCCCTTATAAAACCATCAGATCCCATGAGAATTCACTCACTATCAAGAGAACAGCAGCATGGGGGTAACCATCCCCATGATTCAATTACCTCCCACCAGGTCCCTCCCATGACACATGGGGATTATGGGAACTACAATTCAAGATGAGATTTGGGTGGGGACACAGACAAACCATATCAAATGATTTGCTTTGTATATGTCATACTTTATCTGCTAGAGACATCAGAGTTTACAGGTTAAGAGCATGAACTCTGGGGTCAAGGCTAAATGAGTTCAAATCCCAGTTCCACTAGGTCCTTAGCACCTATCTGTGCCTCAGTTTCCCTATCTATAAAATAGAGATAATATAAAACCTGACTCAAATTGATGTTATGAGGTTTAAATCACTTAACACGTGTAAACTGATTAGAACAATGCATCTCACACAATAAGTAGTATGGTTAGTTATTATCTGTGTCAGATTCAACACTGTACCTCCAAAAATATTAGCACAAAAGTGAGTACTTGATGATTGTTGAAAGAATGAATGGAAACAAGCTAGTTTAGCCATGTGGGAATGTGACAGAAAAATAATAGGATTTAGCAAATGATTGAATAAAGACAGTGAGGGAAAAGGAAGATGCAGATGCCCCTGTGATATCCAACTTGTATGACTGAGAGAATAACAATAGGATTAAGGGAAGCCAAGAAAGGAAGCCACTTCCAAATAAAAGGACGTGGAATGTTTGGTTTTAGATATCTTGAGGCTAAAATGACAATGAGTCACAGCAGCTTTAGCAGCACTAGGATTCTGGGGAGGAGGAGAAGTGTAGCCATAATTTTAGAAGGCAACTGCAGGAGAACTTCAAGGATATTGGTTTGTATTTTCTTTAATTAGGACTACCTTCTCTCTACTGAATTCAAATTAATTAGGTGGTATTGTGTTCATATTCATCATCTTATCTAAATCAGCTTAATTGATATAAATTATAGTTGAGTACTAAACATTACATGCAGTAAAAGAAATCCATATTTTAAAAGATCATTCAAGCACTTTATTAGGCTACCTCTATAACTAAATGGTAAAATATTAAAAAATGACGATAATAAAAGATGACTTAGAACTTACCCTGAATCACAGAAACAGTTCCAGAGCCCTTGGCCATGACTCCAGAGTAAGCGATTAAAAACCCGGTTGAAAATCCGATATAAATTTACTTCTTCGACATCAGGCACCTTCCAGATGCGTGGAAGAACTGTACGAATGCTTGTTTTCACTATGTCCAAAACCTAGTGGAAAAACCAAAGTACTTACAATCTAGGAATGTATATCTGTGTCTAAAATTCAAAGATGTAGCTTGAGTCCAGGAGTTCCAGACCAGCCTGGGCAATATAGTGAGAACCTGTCTCTACAAAACTTTTTAAAAATTAGCCTGGCATTATACATCTGCAGTCCCAGCTACCTGGCGGGGGAGGCTACAATGAGAAGACTGCTTGAGCTCAAGTAGTCAAGGATGCAGTAAGCCATGATCAAAAGTAAAATAAATAAAAATAAAAGTCAAAGAGGAACACACACACACTGAACAATAGCATAGAACAAAAAGTCTAGAAATAGGTCCATGCATTTATGAAACTTCGGTATATGACAGAGGCAATAACTTAGGTCAGTGGAATAAGAAGAGACTGTTCAATAAATAGAGATTTCAAAATTATAATATTTATGGACTAGATGAAGAAAAGATAAAGCTGAATCCCTCATTAAATTGAAAAGAATCAACTCTAGAGGGGTTAAGGTCTTACATGTTAATAAAAATAAACTATTCTGTATCTTAGTGGAAAGTATAGGTGAGTAGTTTTTGGACCATGGGCTAGAAAAATACTACTTAAGTCACAAAAAGGTATGGACCATAAAAGATTAATAGATTTTGATTGTATTAAAAATAACAACTTCTGGTCATTAAATATACCTTAAAGAAAATAAAAGACAAACTTACAAACTGCAAAAATATATTCAAAACATATATATCCAACAAAAGATTAGTATCAGGAATATATAAGAATGTTTACCAAAAATTTTAATAGAAAAAAAGGACAAAACATTCAAACAGGCATTTCAGAAAAGAGGAAATAAATATGCCCAATAAACATAAAGAACAAAAATTAAGGCCATAATAAGATATCCATGTAGCTGACAAAAATTAAAAGTCTGACGATATCAAGTGCTAGAGAGGATATGGAATCTACCAGGTCTCTTAAGACATTGTTAGTGTGAGTACAGATCAGTGCACAAACGAGAAAACAGTTTGGGGTTTGGTATTATCTCCTAAAGTTAAAAATTAACATCCCTATGGCCCAGCAGTTTTATTCCTGAAATAATCTCTCATAGGTAAAAATAGGAGGCAGCATGTACAAGAACATTCATAGCAGCTGTTAACAATTGTAAACACCTAGAAATAATCGAACTCTTCAACAACAGGAGATTGAGTAAATAAACAGTGGATACTCACCCCCTCTGGACTATTATGCAGTATTAATACAGTAGTCAAAATGAATCAAATATAACACACAAGATAGAACATCTTCATAATAAATGGTAAGGTAAAAAATGTACTAGAGATTATATATAGCATGATACCACCCCCTTTTTTTTGAGGCAAGGTCTCGCTCTGTCACCCAGGCTGGAGTGCAGGGGCACAATCTCGGCTTACTGTAGCCTCAACCTCTTAGGATCAAGCTATCCTCCCATCTCAGCCTCCTGAGGAGGCGGGACAAGAGGCACACACCACCATGCCCGGCTAATTTTTGCATTTTTTTGTAGAGACAGGGTTTCACCACATTGCTCAAGCTGGTCTTGAACTCCTGAGCTCAAGCGATCTGCCCACCATGGTCGCCCAAAGTGCTGGGATTACAGGCATGCACCATCACCCCTGGCCATGATACCCTTGTAATAGAAGTAAAAACAATTAAGTTTTAAAAACACATGGGGAATATACATAAACATTATATATATATATATATATGAAGAAAGAAAGAGAGAAAAAGAAAGAGAAAGAAAGAAAAAGAAAGAAGGAAAGAAAGAAAGAGAAAGAAAGAAAGAAAGAAAGAAAGAAAAAAGAAAGAAAGAAAGAAAGTAAGTAAGTAGGGGAGAGGAGGGGAGAGGGGAGGAGAGGAGAGGAGGGGAGAGGGGAGGAGAGGACAGGAGAGGAGAGGAGAGGAGATGAGAGATGAGATCAGTGAACACTGAGTTCAAGAATATAACTACCTGGGAAACGGGGAGCCAGGGGGATGGAAGGGAATCATTTGGTTATATGCGTTACTTCCAAGAACCTAGCTTTTGATTTGCGTGTTGGGTTCACAGGTGGTATAATAAACTTAAAAACACTAAATAACACTAAATAAAAGCCGGCCATGCCCAAACCAATCATGAAAGAGTATCATGAAATAAGGACTATGATTAATCTGGACCACTGAAATCCTAGAGGTCCTAAAAAATTTGTAAACCCCAAAAAACTGTTTTGTCTAATTCATATGTACTTGATACTTACGCAATGTAGGTATTTCCAACAAAATCCTTTTGTAAAAAAAACAAAAAAAAAGAAACACCAAATACTAATATTCTGATCTCCATTCATTAAAGTGGATTTTTCACTTTTTGTTTTATCTAGCTATAATTATGGCAACTGCCTATACAAATGAAAGTGAAAGATGAAAAGGGAAAAGGCTTTCAAACATAAAGACTAAATAAAGACATTTCTCTCAACAGACACAAACATGAAGAATTGGAAGCAGATGAAAGAATGATTTGTTTCTCTTTAAAACAGCAATATTTAAAGAAATGATGTTAGTTATCTCTGATCAAGGCAAATTTAGAATAAACATTTGTTTAAAAATAAATTTAGTAAAAAGCTTTCAAGGTGATATTTATAGAAGACTAGGAACTACAGCTTCTCACAGGGAACTGTGTGAGCAGCAGCATTCCTTCCCTTCCTGTTCCAGCTTCCTGCCTGTGACGGGGGCAGTATTACAAATCCTACTGTAGGTCAGGGTGTGTCCTAGGGGAAGGGGCAGGGGATGAGGAGGGAAAATGCAATCTGTAATCAAGTAGTGTGTGAAAAAACTCATGAAAAGGCTCATTACAGGTAACAAATGCTTCATTATAAAGAGGAATATCTTAAAACTTCATGATAATACTGAAATATGAGTATCAAGGCATTAATTCATGCCTTTTAGTTTTTACAATTTTAATTTAAGCTACTAGTTTAAGCCTTTATATTTTTTAGTGTAGAAAGCAGTGTTCATGACTAATGTGATATAAGAATCAACACTAGCTGTAAATGATAAATTTAAATCATTTTTCTTCTCACTTTTCCTTTCTACTTTCTGTCAATATATTAGTAAGTAATAATAGGCCAAAAGTCATAATGCAGAAAGGAAAGAATAAAAAAGTAGCCAAGATAACCCATATATTAGTCTCAAGGATAAATATGAGTTATATAAAATAACAAATTGAAAAGTGTTACTGATACTGGCAATTTTAACATTACCTTAAGTTCATCAGTTTTCACATTATATTATAAAATGATTATTCAACTTTAAAATGATAAAGGATTTGAGATCATGGAGTATTCATTAATTTCTTTTTAAATACACTTCAAGGGCAACTAACATGTATCAAACGCCTGCTCTATGCCAAACACTGTGCTAGGTACATTACTTAGAGGAGATTCTTTTGACCACCACTCTGCATATATTTTCTTAATTTAGAGGAAATTTTAGTAGCATGACAGTACCATATTCTAGCCCATACATGACTAAAAGCAGCAACTTCAGAATGGAGCCAGGGAGTTAGGGATGGGGAATGCTTCTGCTCCATTCCTAATGTTTTCTTCAATATGGAAATGGAAAAATCTGCAGGCATCATGGTACCCTATCAGGCACCCCTACCTAAGAAGCAGTTTCCCAGATTGGTGAGACTGATATGGTCTGGGCAAACGAGGCACATTCTCCTTCCTGTCCAGAGCAAACCACTGGGAACACGCATTCCTCTTTGCTTCTCTTTGCTTTCAGTTTTCAAGGAGCCTCCGCAAGAAGGCAAGCTTTGGTCCTGGGAGACCCACCCCTATAATTTGGAGGACATGGAACAACACAAACTGAGGGAACAGGAACCCAAATCCTTCAACTCTCCTCTGAGTCTTCACATAAGCTCTTTCCTCTGCCTGAAACAGTCTTCTCCTATCTCTTCATCTGATAAACTTCTATGTTTCACTTCAAATGCCACTTCTAAGGGAAACTTTACCTGCCACTGAACTATCATTTGATATCTTAATGCCCAGTTCTTCCTTTATTAGCAATCATCTTATTTTATTTTAATTTCCTGTTTAATTAACGGAGACTGTTATGCATATAAAGGGAGTAAATTGTGCCCATCTTGGTAATAAAGTTACCAGGTCCCCAAGGTTTAAGACAATGTCTATCATTTAGTAGGTTCCTGTCTTAGTGAGTCATTCCTTGCAGGAAAGTAACACCTATGTACACAAGGTAAAAAATCATTGAGAGAACTTACCATGTGTCAAACACTGCTCTAAGCACTTTTACATATATTAACTCATTTAGTCCTCAAAACAAAAACATGACGTAGATACTACTGGTCCACAGCCCCTTTCCAAAAATCTCAAGCTTAGATTCCATAATCATACATATTATTATTTCTGCAGGAAAAAAACGTAAATATTCAAACCAAGAGATAGACAAAATCAATACATAACTTCTTATCAGGTCATTGTCACCAAATGAATTCAGGTGGGTTAGGTTTTGCTGCCTAGGGGTTATGAACATTTTTTTGGTTGTGAAAACCTTTTGGATCCCCACTTTACGGATGAGAAAACTCAGGGACAAAGCAGACAAGTAACTTGCTCAAGATTACCCAGCCCATTGTATCCAGACCTACCCTCTTAACTACATCCAGCACTGCCTCACAATTTAGATTTTTCCAGATGCCAGCAGCAAAAGCCTAGAGAGAACCCCATTATCTCTTCTAAATTCAGATTCATCTTTAGTCAAATGGTATTTGGGAGGAAGGTGGGATCACTGTGTACAAGCAAGGTTGCCTAGGCACTCCCTCCTTTATGGCCATGGAGTATGGAATAGTTTGTTTAGAAGGCTATACAGATGGGGAGACAATGACTGCACTTTTAGCCAAACATTCACTTAATAATTTTAAGAAAGCACAGACCAGGCAGGCAAGAAATTAGACTGGAATGAGATAAATTAGTGCCAGTTCTACTTGTGATGCTTTTTTGGATTTCTGGTGCTTTGGGGATTGAAGAAATTGGGTGGAAGATGAATAATTTGTGAAACACAAAAATAAATGATCAGCAAGGTGCCCTTGTGTTATCTGTGGGCTTAAGTGAGGCTAACTTATAGAATATAGGTATCCATTTCCTTACATTATGACTTTTAAAAGCATCCCAATCCAACATTAAGCTCTCCAAGGGAAAAAATAAATGGGAGATTCAGTCAATGACAACATTAATAAAATGAAAAGATTTGTCTCTTCCATATGAAATATAGCACATTTGAAGGCATAAAGCACACAGACAAATTCATATTTTGCAAGAGCATACAGATGTTGAATGACAAACTGCTCCATATGGCTGAACAGTTGGTCCTAAATTAAAATAATGGCACGAGGTGAAGGCGGTTTAGAAATAACATTAAAATCACCACATGCTGTACTAATGATGCATGCAGCAGCGATGGCTATAGGGTAAAGGCATCTTTGCTGATGCAAAACGAACAGCTCTGAACAGCATCTATGTCAGCCTGAATAAAACAGAGACGGAAAACAGTATCATCAAAATGCATGCAGAAGCAGCCATGGTAGGTATTAAAAATAAATTGCTATTTAGAGAAGTAATACTTGATAAACAAGGATCTCTTAGCACCCTAAAATAAATGCAAATATAGTACAACCTTAATATCATTAGTTATTTCTCTTCATCTTCCACTCTTAGTTTATGTCTAGGTATCACATCAGATAATAAGCTTTTCAGCAAATCTGGCATTCTTTGCAGCCCACCAACACGACTATATTTTCATACTTCATATATATTCCTCACAAACTATATAAAGCAACTGCATTCTTGGCAGAAAGCTAAATTATGCAAGTATGGAGTTATCACATGACATTAAATAAGATTAACTATTTCCATTTTCACCTGGTGAGGGTTCTTTTCAGGATTTAATTCCCATACCCTTGATCTTTACATTTTATATCCATGAAGGAAAATTTGAAGGCAAATAATTTTTTTTTTTAATTTCCAAGAACAGAAAAAAGGAAAGCATGTGGAAGACTCTGTGTGTATGTCATTCTAATCTTGAAGCTTTACAACAGGCTAATAAACAACCACAAATGCCTCAATCCTGGAACAGAAAAAGTGGGATACATATTTCCATAATGGTCTCTAAATGGAATTAAGATACTTAAATAAGAGTCTTGTGCCTCCACACCTTGAATAGTGCCTGGGGCACGGTAGTCCCTCAATAAATATCTGTTGAATGCATGATTAAGTGAGCAAATAAATGAATGAGTAAACAACTCTCAAAATCCCTAACAGTGTCTAGCATATTATTTGTATAAAATTGGCAACCAACAAATGTTTGTTAAATTAAAATGTATCACACACAGCCTTTGTGGCAGCCATGGAGATGTGTCACTTAAATTAACATGTTTCAAAGAATGCAGTTAGCTGATGGCTTCCCCACTGGGGATCCACTGCAATATTCAAACCATGCTTACACTCTCCCAAGATAGTTCCCAGCCAAGGATTAAGCATGGCTAGGACACGAGTGAAGAGCTATTTCTGCTCACTGTGATCCCTCCAACAGCCAGTCTTTGTTCCGGGCTCCCCATCAGCCTGACCACGACTTTCTCAGAGATCCACTAAAGTCTGAGGTTCCTCCTACCCAGTCCTCCTCCCTTGCATTCACTGGAGTCAAACCTGCATTGTAGCCCTAAGGCTCTTCCTGCTTACTTGCGCTCTCTCTCCCCATTATCTTCCTTGGGTGTTTTCCATTTAAAAAAAAAGAAAAAGAAAAAGAAACTTTCACTGTTAATTCCACGTTAGTGTCTGCCTCCCAGAAGATTGAGCTGGTAAAGCTTTTCAATGCTTATTGACTGACATCACAGCCAAAAGAAGGATGGATCTGATTAATATGCATCTAATGTAAATTAGTTAAGTCCTTAGCTTTCTAAACAGATACATTTTTATAATATCTAATTCTGCATTCCACAGCTGACCTACATTTCCAGGTTTCTTTTAGTTTCTTGGATGCAGTTTCTAGCTTTATAAGACAATAGCACAAGTTTCTAACTGATAGCCAAATAAATGATCAATATGTTATAGGCCAACAGACAATTTTTATACATCATTTTTATATATTCTATATATATAAATACCCCATATGAAGAATTCTTAGTAAAATAAAATACATCAGAGAAACAGTCTGACACGGGGAACCTTAGTAGAAAAGAAAAAATTTCAGCCTGCAACCCTTCTAAGGCTAGAGTACATTCTCTTATGATGTCTCGCTTTATCACAAGGACCCTTCAACATTTAATGTTGTAAACCTCAGAGAAGTTCTGAGAAGTCACCTGTCCAAGGTAAAGGCCATAGGCAATACTGAACTCAAGTCCATACTGCTTCATGAGATGTCCACTACAATGTCATGTAATGAAAAGAGGTCTAGTAACTCTATTACATGCTTTTGCCTCTCTAATTTCACCATATAAAGCACTTTTTCAATGCACTTTGACTCATTATGATATTAGCTCTTATATTGTCAGCCAAAAAAATATTTCAGTCAGTCACTGTCTGGTCACTTTACCTCTGCTTTTATCTGAAATAAACTTCAGGTAGGGAAGAGGTAGAGAAAAAAATTATATATTAAATATATGTATATAAATAAATCAGCTAAACACATTTAAATTTGTTCCAATGATTATTTCCAAAATTACCTCTGTATTTTTCTCTTATTCCTATCTGGGGTAAATTTTAAGTATTTCACATAATTAATTCTAATGCTACTTATTAAGTAGACAAAATGTTTTTTTAAAAAATCCCAATGAGAATCTGTTTACATCAGAGTTCAATACCTCTGTTGCTGGCTGGTTTGCATTGCTGGCTGGCTTGATGATTTGCATTCATAATGTGTATATTTGTTAGGCTTATTTTTGTGAATATAGATAAAAGAACCTATAAATTTTGGCAAGGTTAACTTTATAAAAATGAAAAGTTTTACAAAACTTTATAGCAAAGTTTTAATATAAAGCTCCTTATATTAAAATAGTTACTCATGGGTAAGGGGTCTTAAATTACCTGAATAAGGGGAAGAATGTCATCACAGAGTGAATGCTGCTGAAAGCTGTCCTCTGCTTATTTTCCCAGACGTGCCTCACCTTTCACTATATATCTGAGAAATCTGAGCCTGTTTTGGGAAGGCCTCTTAAAGAACAAAACTGTTGAAGGAAGAAAAGGAGCCCCAATAATCATGAGAATAGCAAGAAAAATTGCTACAAACAAGTTGCACCTGTTTAAATCCTGGGCTTCCACTTCTCTCACAGCCTAGGAGTAGCATTCCTCAGCAACTTTCAGGGCTCCATAAAATTGGGCATCTTTGCAAGATAAACTTGCTGTAGTTAAGATCAGCCCTTTCTGTTCTTTTAAGAGCCAAAATTCAATATATGAATTTTTCTGCCAAAACCAGAATTGTTTATTATATTGTCTATGTAGAAGAATGACAGTAAACGTGTGGGTAGTGCAAACTGTGGGACTTTAACAAGCTTTTACATCATTACTTTCTGCAAGCATAAAGGAAACACAATACCTTTGATTTATACCAAAGGAAGAAGCAGCGAAGAAGCAGCAAAGGAGCTCAAAAAAAAGAGTAGCGGGGTATAAAAATTGTAATAAAGCTCCTCCCCTCACATTAGTGCTTCCACTCCTTCCACATAACAGTGTATGATTAATACTTAAAGGTGATTGTACATCTGAGAACTTGAAGAAAAGATTACATAAAAATAGTTCACTCCAAATATTCTTAGAGTAAATCAGTATCAAAGAAGTAGATATACTGGTATATATACTCAGTAGTAAATTTATAAACAAGTATTTATTTTTCCTCTAAATGTAGAAAGTCAATTGAGCATAATAACCCTAAAACATATGAAATTGTTTCTTCCAATTCACAATTATTCACACATATCATTTAATCATCCCATCAATGTTTATCAGGCCTTCTCACATCACATGTAAAAAACAGAATAGCACTGTCTTCTTATTGCTGTTCAAATAAACACCACTAACTAGTAGGAAAGAAGGCTACAGAAAGAAGCAGCTAGCTTGCTATTG
Source organism: Pongo pygmaeus (assembly GCF_028885625.2). Classification (NCBI taxonomy): domain Eukaryota; kingdom Metazoa; phylum Chordata; class Mammalia; order Primates; family Hominidae; genus Pongo; species Pongo pygmaeus. The sequence continues at coordinate 146,249,979 of NC_072373.2, read as the reverse complement.
AGTCTAGAATTAAAAGAGTCTAGAATGGGAATCAACTTAACAAAAATTGATAGAAAGCCTCCTGCAGTTAACTACAAAATGAGACCCGTCCTCTGGCTTTTTAGAGGGATGGAAAAAATTATCCATAAATTTCTCAAAGGAGATCATAAGATAACTGAATACAAAGTGCCACGAAGATTCAAGTAGGGAAAGATATCTGGTTGTAGGGGACTCCAGGTGCTTTGTGAAGGAGATGGAGCTGGACCTTCAAAATATGTGGTGTGTGAGACTGTAAAGAAGGGATTCTAGTCAGCAAGGACAGCTGAAGCAAGGTCCTGGGGTCAGGGAGAGAGACACTCTCTGCCTCTTTCCCTTATTCCTACCTCAACACAAAACAAACACACAGCACCGTTACTTCACAAGCCCTTTCCATGGAGATGCCTTATCACTGTGATGAATGCTCATGTACAAAAATCTTTTATACATTCAGGCAATTATTCTGTAGGATGGAATGCTGGAAATGGTTTTGCTGACTCATAAGATTATGAACATGCCATTTTAATAGATACTACAAATTACTTTTCTAAAGACTTGTACCAATGTACTATCTTTCTCTCTAATAGTATAGCAAAGGCCCTTTTACCCATACTATTTCTATCACTGGATATTATGTGTCTTACTAATTTTTGCTCATATGATGTTTTTTACTTGTTTTTTCTTCTTCATTAGTAAGGTCAAGGATCTATTTACATGTTAAATGGCTATTTGAAATCCATAAGTTGTCTTTTCATGGTCTTTCTATATGCTTTGCCATTTTATTTGTCAATATTTATAAGCAAGTTTCTTTTGTTGATTGATTTGCAGAAGGTATTGGTTCACTAGTGTTACTTTTCATTTTATGTGCTACACTTATTGGTCTTCCTCAAATTCCTCCTCTATCCCCCACCCAATTGCCCTCACAACTTCTGCCTTTTAAGATATCTTTTACCTTTCATAAGATTTTATGTAATAAAATCTGTTGATCTTTTCCTAAGATTATAAACTTATCCTTCTGTATTTTCTTTTAAATCTTTAATATTTTCTTTTTTACATAGAAAGCTGCAATTATTTGAAGTTTGTTTTTATATGGTGAGAATTAAGGCTCCAACTTAATTTTCTTACAAATACATAATTGCTTCAGTACCACTTAGTGGAAAAATCATCTTTTCTCTATTGGTTTGAAATGCCACATTTATCCTGTATTATTAATATCGTACTCTCTATTTTTTTAAATTAGCAACTTACCTACACTTCTCTCTCTTCTAGATTACAAAAATTATATGGACTTAAGGAAATTCAGGGTTCCAATTCTAATAAAAATTCCGTATTTCCATTAATCGAAGCCAAAGTCAGTGACTTGAAAACATATTCAGGGCTTCTCATGTGTTTTGCAATCTGCCTCTGTCACCAGCTTTACTGTACCCTCCTCAACAGTGTACTCTACGTGGCACATGGCAGGACACTAAGCAAATGTTTGCTGAATGAGTTAATGTGCAACAGTGAGTTCAGCTTACTCAGATAAAAGTATATAATTTAAGAGTCATCATGTAATCAGCATCAAGTTTCAGCTTATTCATGACAATTCCTAGAAAGGGCAAGTGATAGTTTGTATTACTGACGGAATTCCACAACTTCACTCTGCTACTAAAATAGCCTATCTCCCAGAAAACAATGTTACAGTGCAGTTGATGGGCCCTTCATGGTGCTGGCCACTCCACTCTTCCACACTCCAAGACAACCATTATGTACCTTATACTCTCTCCCCAAATCTCCAGAAGCCCTCCCCACCAGAAGAAAACTTTCCCATCTTCCCACTACATTCCCATGCACCTGCCTTCCCCGCTGTTAGAATAAATGCTCTTGATTAGGAAAACCCTCCCCCTCTCACAGCTTACTTACTCAAGAACTTTTTATCACCTCTCTTTCCTGGGCCATTCCTCTCTTCTAAATCATTCTCATCATCATACAAACTGAAAATATCTTCATCTTAAAAAAAAAAAAAAAACCCTCCTTGTTGGCCCACATTCCTCTCCATCTACCACCACCACATTTCCCTTTCCCCTCTATAGCAAAATTCCTTGAAAAAGTGCCTGTAGTAACTGTGGTGTTTTGCTCTCCACTTTTCTTCTTCTTGTACATATTCCAAGTTTTACTCCCCACCACCCCTCTAAATTTATGATTGGGGTCATCACTAACATCCACATTGCCAAAAATTACAGTCAGTTCTTAGTGCTTAGCTTACAACCTCTGTCAGCAACACGTGACACAACTGATTACTCTGTCCTTAAAATAATTTCTTTACTTGGCTTAAAGGACACCCAGTTCTCATGGTTTTTTCACATTTTACTGGCTGCTCCTTGTCAGTCCCCTTTGATAGATTCTCCCCATCTCTCTGATTTCTACATGTAGGAGTGGCCCAGGCCTCAGTCCTTGAAACTCGAGGTAGTTTCATCTAGCTGACACCTTAAATATCTTAGAGACTCCTAAATTTTTGTTCACCATACACAATCTCAGCCCTAAACTCAAAACTCTTAAACAACTACACACTCAACATTTTCACTTGGATGTCCAATCAATATATCAACATCAACATGGTCAAAATAAAAATAAAATGAAACAACAGAAACAGCAAAACCCTCCACCTCTTTCTCCAGCATCCATCCATTCAGTTACCACCCTAGCTAAGCACCCATTAGCTCTTGCCTCAGTTACCCTAAAAACCTTCTAGCTAGTCCCTATTTCTATTCTGCCAAATTCCCACTCCCCCAGTTCTATTCTCCACAAGTAGTTCTCATGATTCTCTTAAATTCTAACAGGCTATGTAACTTCTCTACTCAAAATTTCCCGTGGTTTCTCATCAACTGGAATAAAACCCAGTATCTTTCCATAGCCTACAAAGTTGTGACCTAGGTCCTCCCTATCTGTCCAACCTTATCTCTTACCAAGACCCCATCACTCACCATTTTCCAGCTAAAACAGACTATCCTATAAATATATAAATAAAATGGTGCCTTGCTCTGCTTCATATACCCATCAAACTAATTTCTACCTCAGCATCTCTGTATTTGTTCTTCCCTCTGCCTGAAACATTGTCTCTGAAGATATCTATACAGCACGATTCTCATTTCATTTAAGTCTCTGCTCAAATACTACCTTCCCTCTATTTTTTTATCTCAATTTATTTTTCTTCATAGTACTTAGTACAGTCATCCCTCTCCACCTGTGAGGATTGGCGTCAGGACCCCCACTCCCAGATAGCAAAATCCATGGATGCTCAAGTCCATGATATAAAATGGTGGAATATTTGCATATAACCTATGCACATCCACCTGTATATTTTAAATCATCTCTAGATTACTTATAATTACTTATAATATCTAATACAATGTAAATGTTATGTAAATAGTTGTTACACTGTTGTATTGTTTAGGAATAATGACAAGGGAAAAAAAGTCTGTACATGTTCAGTACAGACACAGCCATCCTTTTTTTCCCAAACATGTTCAATCCCTGGTTGGCTGCATCCATGGATGCGAAACCCACAGACATAAAAGGCTGACTGTACTACCTTACATTCTATTATGCATTTATTTATTATCAGACATCTTAACTAGAATGTAAGTTCTATGAAAGCATGGATTTTTAAAAATTCACTTTTGTATCCTCAGAACCTAGAAGAGTGCCTGACACATAATAGATACTTAATAAGTGTTTGTTGAAGAAATGAGTAAACAAATGAGCAAATATACAGTCTGTCTATGAATTTGGCTTAATGATCCTAGCTTAATACATAATCCAAGAGGAAAAAAACTGTTTTTGAGCATTACTCACTTTTCGTTGTTTTACAGAGTCCAATTTTATGAGCCAATATGAAGCCACTTTGGTTTTATGATACTTCCAGTTATCGATGATCTGTTTGGAAGGAGGAACATTAAGAAATTTACAGGTTGAAACCCATTTTTTAAATTAATTTGTGTAATGAAAGCACTATAATATTACTTGCAACAAATAATGCCAACTTTCATAAAAACACATGTGCAAAGATTTCCAATACAAATTAAAGAAACCATCTACATCCAAAGCTTTCTATTCTAGTTGTATTAAGAATACAATCTCTGTGGCCCACACCTGTAATTCCAGCACTTTGGAAGGCTGAGGCAGGCAGATCACTTGAGGCCAGGAGTTCAAGACCAGCCTGGCCAATATGGCAAAACCCCGTCTCTATGAAAAATATAAAAATTAGCTGGGTGTGGTAGTGCATGCCTGTAATCCCAGCTATTTGGGTGGCTGAGGCACAAGAATCACTTGAATCCAGGAGGTGGAGGTTGCAGTGAGCTGAGATTATACCACTGCACTCCAGCCTGGGCAACAGAGTGAGACTCTGTCTCAAAAACAAAAATCAATCTCCAATGAATGAAAGTCAAATGTCTTCAGGAACATAAGATTTGGCAAGAAATCCAAGACATAGATTTTTCATTTGTATTTTAGAGGCTGATTTATGCCATCATTCACAGTAATAAAATATTGAAGAATGCATTAGAAGGCAGCCTATATGAGAATTCTACTACTTTGTTTTATTTTTGTGCAAGTCTGCAAAACTTCTGAATATATAGTCTTGTAATATGTATACTGTAGTAAACAGATTAAAATATTTACCACATATAGTGAACACACAGTAAACAATTTGATGTCTGCTATAATTATTCATATTTTATTAATTATATAAGCCTATATACAGTCTTTATAGAACAATCATGATAGTCAGAAATATTAGTCTTACTCTCCGATTGTTTAATTTTCTTCTACCTGATTCAAAAAGATGGGATATAACTAATATCTCTAAGAAATATATAAAATAAAGTGCTACAAAGTCATTGGCTATATATAGAAAATTTTATCAAATAAGATGACATAGGTAAATAAAAGCACATCTAGCATAACACTTAACATCCAATGCTTTCTTTCATTTCCTTTGATGTAACTAAGTAGCACCTAGCTTGCAAACAAGTTACCATTTTCACTTTTTAAAAATATATATAACAACAAAATATATAATAATTGGGGGCTTTGCTTATGACTGTGTCATCAGTACATAATATAAATTGTAATTATGGGTATTTTTCAGAAAGAAAGTCTCTTTTATTGTTGTTTGTTTGCTTTTTGTTTCTACACACTTACTTTAGACAGGTCTAAAGTATACGCTAAAAAACGAAAATGCCAAGTGCATGGCTGTAGTTTTTATCCTATAACTGGCCACTAGATGGTGCCTTCTCCTCTGGAAAAAAAAAAACATATATTTTTTATATATAATTTATAAAATTGTATTTGTAAAAAAAAAAAGGCCCAAAATATATTTTTATATATTTATAAATATACATATGGCCCCCAAAAAACAAGGTTCTATTACTGAAGGAACGAAAAGGATGTCTGAATGAAGAAATGTAACCTTGCGTGAAGAAATACTCTTTCACCAAAATTATCTGAAATAACTTGGACCCTCTTTCTAAATTAGGAGTAAGTCACTGATTTTAATGTGAATTTTAGGACCCTCTGACATTTTAGAATGTTCCACTGGGTGGTGCACATGTGTGTGTAACAAGAAAAACACATAGCTCAGCATAAGTCATTTCAAAAATCTGACCCCAAAAATGTGACATTCAAGGTGTCACATTCAAATATTCTTGACATTTTATGCCACAGCCCGACATTTTTCATCATACCTCATTCCATATTAGTTCTTTCTAAATCTTTATAGAAGCAGGTTTAACATGATATTTGATTAATTATTAAGAACAATAATTATTTAACACTAATTATTCTCACTTGATGAAGCAGACTTATCATTAAAATAGCACTATACACTAAAAGATATTTTGCACTGCTGATTATAATCTGATCTCACTGTTCATGAATTGTAACAATTAAAATAAACCCCTGTATTTTCTAAAGCTAGTAGAGGTTGAAAAGAACATCAATTAAATTTACTATGTCATTGATCATAATGCCTTCAGGAAATAAATTTTAATATTTTAAGAAGAATAAAAAGGTACCAGAGCTCCTTGGCATTTTAGATACATCAGATACTCACATCTTCTATCAGAAGTTCTGATTCTGCATCTGACTTTCCTGGAAACCGGATCTTCATGTCCTTGAGAACAAATAAGGTCTGACTTGTTAGATCATCTTCTTGTTCTTTTGTTTTCAGTTGCCGCAAAGACTCACTCTTAAATTTGAAAGAATACAGATATTTGGAGGGGGTCTTATTTCATTGTGCCAGTATAATCTGAAAGATATTTCTAGGTAAAAATGATGCACTTTTAACTGAAAACAATAACAACGAAAAAGGAAGAAAATTTTTTTTACACTTGTGAATTCTTTGGATTAAATGGATACGAATCCCGAGTGTCTTTCACACTTCCACAAGGTTATACTTATTTAGCTCAAAGTACTAAAATAAAAATATAAATACTTAAAAGGACTTCCTGGTCCATTTCATTTGCTACATATACCTTAGGCAATTTTTCTTGATTAGAAAAAAAAATTCATTGTTACCAAGTGAAATTCACTCACTTATATTTCCTGACTTCCCTTTGGAAACACGATCCATACTAAATAAACAAATTAAATAAATCCTTAGTCTATGTGAAGGTAGTCGGAGCTATCTATTTGAGGATCTAAAAGTAAGCCTTCTTACAAACTAAATTCACTACTTTCTCAATACCAAATCTCTGGGATTCATGCTAACAAGGGAATACTATATGTTAATTTAACACACAGAACACATTATAAATAACATTGTACTTAAGTACTCTAAGGAGAATTTATCATTTTTTAACCTATTAATCAACTGTCCCATTAAGTAAAATTTTCCAAATTTCCTCAAATTTAAAGATAGACTGCATAATACACTGCAAAACCATACATTTCCTCAGGTAATTTTCAGTAATATTATCCTACTATATCAGCAAATAGAAAATAAAATAATGCTATTCTCAGTGTTCATCTTTGAGTTCTGTGATAGAGTGAAGTCTGCACTTTTTAAGAGTCATACTAAATTGTAGGCTAAAGTAGGTGAATAATCGAAATTTCAAGAGGTCATGAGTTGAATTATGGAAAGGATCTGAGGTTCAGTCTGTCCTCCTCTCATCTGATCCCCTTTGCCTGAGTACAGAGCTCCCTGTAATCTTGAAAGAGCAAAGCAGACGACCTACCACTTGAGAGTTGGTAGAGCAGGCATCATTACTGTGAGGCAGATGCCTCACGTAGGAGGAAGCACGGTTTAAGGAATGTGACCGAGATGCAGAAGTTGGCCGTGACACAGATATCATTTGTTGAGCAGAAAATGGGCGAGTGTCCCCACTGGAAGGTGATTGAGCAGAGATGGACCGAGGGCAGCTGACTGAACGTCTTATGGAGCCTATCAGTGATGGAGAAGAGGGATACTACAGTAGCAGTATTAATACAAGTTTTTCACTGTATGAAGTCTATATAAACTAAAGATTATAGCAGCTAGTAGTAAAATGGCAATAAATGTCAAAGTATAGGCATCATCATGAGAATATGAGTTTGGAATACATTTTTCAACAACAGTGAACTTGTTGCAGAAAAACCCCTGTAATGTATAAAAAATGGCCCTTGGGGGAATAATACTATCAATAATCCTTCAATGTTATATCCTCAAAACATGAGACAAGAGAAACAGAAGAAAGGAAAATTAACATTTATGGAGCACCTTCTATAAGCCAGGCATTGTGCTAAGTGCTACACTTTTATCTTAGTCCTCATGGAAACCCTCTGAAGTAGGGATCTCCATTGCCCAGAGGCTTAGAGAAAGAACTTTTTCAAGGTCATAAAGCAAGAAAGTGGTCAAGATCAGGTTTCAATCCTGACCCTACGTAATTCCAGTGTCTTCCCTTTTTCTATAATACCATGATGCTATCCACTATCCCTTGAGATTTGACTGGTCACTCACAAGAATCTGTGTATAGGTTAGAGATTGAACATTTTACAGCAAGATTCATAGGGAGGGCTGGAAATGAACATAGAGAGTGTACAGGCTAAATAGGTTAAGTTATAGAATTTAGAACCCATGAGAAAAAAAAAACAGTAATAAAACAAAAGAAAAATATACAGATTATCCTAACGGAGTTTAAATACAGAATTGGTTACTATAAAGAGTAGTACTGAACAGAGAGTATTCTAATTCACAAGAGTAAATAATTTTTTTAAGTAGGTTAAATTCCAATAGAAAAAGACTTAAGTGAAGAAAAAAATGTATGGATCTATAGGGTTGTTATCAGAACAAATATCTAAGAGAAACCATAAAATATCTTCCCCAATGCATATTAAGAACACCTAATAAAGAAAACCAACTGTTCCAGATAAATTTTGACTCCTGACACAGAGAAATAGATCATCACTCAATACTATCAATATTTTTATTGTTTTTCAGTTCCTATGGTCTATATATCCTCTGTTCTGTATTCTTTCTCTGCTTGGGGAATATATCTTCATTAATTAAATAATTTGGTAAAATTCACATGAAGCCAGGTTGAATACCCAAATATTTCTCTTCATTAGCTGTTGAAAAAAAATTTAAACCTTTATAAAGGGAATAGACATAAGCCTTATATTTAGGGATGTACTTCTAAATTAAATTTTGGAGAGTACAAAAAGGTATACTTATTTAAGCTATAAAAGATTAAAAAAAACTTATTTTTGTTCCAATGATTAACTTCCTTCTGAACCTGAAACTGTCACCACTTTTCAAAATGACACTGCTTCTATGTTTCTAGAGAAGGGCTATGTGAGGAACATACCACCAGTCAATCTTTTTTTTTTTTTTAACAAAGAACTGCACATATTTAATGTGCACCAAGAGCAAACTTATACTAAGAAAATACCCAAGGCATGTGCTAGTAACTGCACTGTAGTCCTACTCCCTTTGAGGGGTTATGGTAATGGTTTGGTTGTATATAACCTGATCACCGGGCAGAAGGAAAATATCCTTTGTCTTGAATCATCACAGATTACTTTTTTTTTCTTTTTTTTTTTTTTTGCCTACACATGCTAGAAATTCAGATAGAATAACTAAGTAGCTAGACATGCCAATGATGTTTGGGTAGGTTCACAAAAAATCTTTGTAACTTGCATATCCCTTTGAAGCTGAAATAAGTTTGAATTTTTCAAACTATATACAAGAGAAAGTGTTACACATAATCTGGATATTGTCCTTGATCAACAGCATCACTCTGAAGACAAAACTCAAGTAGGATTTGTCGCTGAAATGTTCCTTAACGTAAGATTAAAGAAAGAATAAACACAAAGTGAAAGACTTGTTACAATTCCTCGTGAATATAAAAATAAAATATGACTAATAAAAAAGACATGTAATTAAATTAGGCTAGATTTCAAATGAAAATTCATACTTAAAAATATTTTAAAAATCTGTATATTTTAGTGCACTATTGTCTGATATCAATTTGTTAACCTATTGGTCTGAGAACAAAGAAAAATCTTAGAGCTATAAGAATGTTAGCAAATTTTTCTCTAACCTGTCCTCATCCCCCATCAGTTCACGCCATTAGGGAGGTACACATCAGCTAATAGGAAAGGGAATTAAAAACTGACCAAATTTGGGCATAAAAACATCAGCTTCTAAAACCAACACAGAGCCATACTTACACAAATACACACTGAAAGTATTTAAGGAATCCTTCAGAAAAAAGGAAGCAAATGATGAAATAGCTTACAAACTGTGTAACAGGTGCTCAATAAACATTTCTTAAATGAATGAGTAAATAAATAAATGAAATGGAACACAATACATTAATTCCCCTCCAAAGACATAAACCCTGAAAGATATGAAGTAGTAGCACATTTCTTTAGAGAATAACATATAAACAAAGACCATTCCTCTAAAAGCTTCATCTATTGGTTCTTTATTCCTCATGCATTTTGCCGTAAGTGTTTAAGGCCAGTTTTAAAATATCCACATTATCAGGGAAGTTAACGTATTAAATACATTGCTGAGGGTAAAAAGGGCTCACAATTGTGTCCACTGCATTATTGAGCTGGTTCCTTTAGTGGAACCCTAGGACAGTGGAGCACGAGGCAAATAGAGATATGAGAGACAAGGGTTCAGAAAAGTCCTGGACTGGAGGCAGCATCAGGAAGGGGTTTTCCAGCTGAATCTAGGCAAATAGCAATCCCACACTGGACATTTGGGGATGAAAGAAAAATCACAGACACAATATTGCACATTTGGAATTGAAGAATAAATGAAAGAAGAGACAAAGGAAGAGAGAGAGAATGTAAAAAGAAATACAGACAGAAGGAGAGAAAAGGAAGCAGAAAAGGAAGGAGAAGGAGCAGCTGGTTGGCTGCTCTCCTAAGTAGTTCCTATGCATCATAAGCCCTGACTTAAGTACTCACCCGTGATAAAAATGGGAGGGAACAAAACTCCAACTATTTCACAATTATGTAACTTACAGATACATTCAAGTCCAATGCCTAGGGATATACATACTTTTTGAAAAATATATAAGTGATAGTATAAAACAAAGTGAGTGAAAGAAGTAGAGAGGCAGAAATTGAATGAGAGAGAATATATCGGCTTAAGAGACACATAATCATCAGATCAGCCATGAGGCACATTTTATAAAACCCAGGCAAAAATCTGGCACCCAACAAAAACGATGAAATATAGAAGAATAGATCCTTAATCCAGCCCTTTCGTTTTCTATTTGCAGATCTTGAAAGGGATTAAGGGATGTGCCCGAGTCTGCTTAGCGAAGGAAGTGGGATGGAATCCAGGTCTCCTCACACACGACAGGGTTCATTTGGCCCAAGGACCTTTTACTGAGTTTAATAATTTCAGTTCCATAATTCTTTATATAACATCTAAATTAGAAGAAATTGACTTACTGGGTTGTTGAATTAATTTGTAGTGGTTGGAGGGTTTAAGATTATATGTAACTTGCTTTTCTCTTTTCTTATTTTGGTACTCTTCTTTTTCATTTTCGTCAGATTCTGAAGAGCTGCTGCTACTATCATAACTGCTGTCACTGCTGCAGTATTTCGGTCTTTTCATTATCTCAGTACTCTCAGGCATAGAACACAGAGGCTAAAAAAGACGGAAATGTGTTATTTTGTTAGAATTCTTAAAAAAGGTTTATTTATATGATTAGTTACTATTTTTAATTTCCCCCTATGCTTGCTGCTTTTTACTGAAGGTTGAGAATCCCCCCAAATACTATTGCTGCCATGCTGCTTAGCCTACAGTGCTTTGCATTGATTGTCGTTTCTGCAAAATATTCTTTCTTAAATGATATAGTCATGATGAGGAATATGTTGTTCCTACATGATTGGAATAAAGGGCCAGAGTATCCATAAACAAAGAATAACAAAATAAAGGGAAAATATTTGAGATAAAAATATAAAAATAAGAAATATAATCAGCTTTTTTCATTCCATAAGAAAGATTACTCATCAAGACTCAGAGATCTACCTTTGTCGTATCATTAACGTTCAGAGTTACTCAATAAATGTGTATGCATGTGCACGCGCAAGTGCATCTGTGTGTATGTGTGTGGTGTGTGTGTGTCTGTGTTTGTGTGTGTGAGGGGTGGGAGGAGAAAGAGAGACAAAAAGGATAAAGAGAATAGGAATACTAAAACATTGCCTGTGAGCCTATCCATTCAGACAATATGCAGCAAGAAGTTAGGTATCCCTTACATGACTAACTGGCTGTGGATATTTATAAAAATAAAATTTTTAGTTAACTGTCCACTTTCCAAACTGCTCAAGAACAACTGATGTATTTTCTCAGAGTATTCCTAACTCTGGCATGTAGCTTCTGGCCATAATAGAGTGACATAACTTTTCATTGCCCATGCTACATTTTAAAAATTAATAATATAATATGAAGATCAGTATGGGTAAATTTTCATGGGGGAAGGATAAATTCCTCTAACAGAGAATGGAAAATCTGTAAAGATTGAAAATGCCATGCTGTTACGTGTTACCATCCCTATTAGAATCACTTGTTTCTAGTCCTCCCAATCAATGTGTTTCCAATGATGCCAGCTGAAGGAATAGAAGGAAAGGGACGTGGGACAGCTTCACATCAGAAAGAATGTGCATAACCAAGAACAAGACAGTTTTATAACTCAGTCATTCTAAGAGACTATTTATTACACACACCATATGCCTCCCATTCCTGATGGGAGAGGTTCCTTCAGTTGTATACTAGTTGCTTGTTTTCTGTTAAATCAAACAAAAATGTTTTGATGTTAGCATACACTATAATGAAATCCTTGGATAGCATGGGGATTTCACTGAAAGAAGGTATACCCTCTAGTGTAACAGTGTAGAATAAAAATAAAGACAGAAATAGCATTTCATGAAGTGCCTGGAATACAGAGTGAGCCAAAAAGCATGATCTTCTTAAATTTACAGTCTTTGCAAAGGATGAAAAATAACCAAAGCAGGAAAGTAGTTTAATTCACTAAGGTACCAACTTGTGTTTAAAAGCATGTGCTCCTTCTGATGGTCTAATATTTACTAAGTACTGACAATGTTCAAAGAGATATGCATAAAAACATTTACCAGTAACACAATCATCAAACATTTTGACAATCTTGGGGAATATGAATTCTAGAGGAAGGTTGTTTCCTCAGAAGTTTAGCATACCCAGAAGAAACAGTGGCACAATCAGGCTTGCTAGTAGTGCCTTCCTTCATGTAGCAAACAGCTTTAAGTGTTCTTAAAGAGCTTGACTACATAATGAGTTATTCGACCCTATAAAGAATCACAAGGGGAAACGTACAGCTGAGACTCTGTGTCTTATATGCACTTGGGACTTTTTGACCAACACACTGTTCAAGCAATAATTAACTAGCAGTCACAGCAACAGAAACTCTAAATAGTGTCTTAACTACAAAATGGAATTTGTAAACTGGCATTGAGTTATGGCACAACCATACTACTTATTTTTTATGTCCAATTTTATTATGAAGTAGGCTATATACAAAAAATGTATAAATATATGAAGAATAAACACCCACATGCCTATCACCCAGCTTAATAAAAAGAACATTGCTAATATTTTACTGCAATTACTTTTGCACCAACCTAATACTTTATGTGATATTTATTATTTATGTAGCTAATGTTTCTTAGATTCTCAAATTGGTGAAAAGTTATTATTTCTCCTACTACAAGTACCAGTTTTATTTAACTTTGATTATCTCCAATTATTCTTCTACCAGTAAAGACACTGGAAATCAATGTTTGGTGTGTGATATCATCCCTCTAAAAAGGAACGGCTGTCTTGAAGTTTGGCTCAACTTTGAACCCTTGGTAAACAACATAAAATTAAAAGTTATAAAGATTCTTCTACTTCAGACTGATTATGCAGACTTCAACAATTTGAAATATAGCTGGCTTTAACAACTACAGGAAATATCTAGTTCATTTCAACAAATACATTGTTAGTTTCCACTACTTGCCTAGAATGAAAGGGATTGAACAAATCAGACAAAGTGAATTCTTCTTCCTCCCAAGAGGTTATAGTTTTGTTTGGATGACAAGCCTTATATAAATGAAACCCAGGAAAATATAAGACAATATAAAGCTGTCTCAAGGCTTCTGCATTTGCCATTCTGCCAGAAATGTTGTGCCTCCAGGATATCTCATGTCTGATTTGCTGAATAGCAATAATTAATATACAAAGCTTAGAAACTTCCCAGTGTTTCCCAAAGTGATGCCATGACTCATGCAAGTATTCACTTTTACAGATACTCTAAAATATATTTCTTCCAAAGGAAGTATCAGTGACATATTCTACAATGCCTCAATATAGAGCACATAATTCAGAACAGTCTCTGACATCCAAGATCTCCACCAGATAAGTATCTTATCTCTTAACCAGGCTCACCTGTATCATTTCACTATCCAAGAACCTTCCACTTGAGTCATACCAAACTTTTCATGTTTCTACAACATTCTATACAGTATCATAACTCCATATCTTTGCCTTTAATGTTCTGTCTACCTAAATGTTCTTCCACCTCTCTCTCTTTTTTTTTTTTTTTTTTTTGTGAGACAGAGTCTTGCTCCGTTGCCAGGCCAGAGTGCAGTGGCACAATCTTGGCTCATTGCAACCTCCACCTCCCAGGTTCAAGCGATTCTCCTGCTTCAGCCTCCCAAGTAGCTGGGACTACAAGCGCACGCCACCACGCCCAGCTAATTTTTGTATTTTTAGTAGAGACGGGGTTTCACTATGCTGGCCAGGATTGTCTCAATCTCTTGACCTCATGATCCGCCTGCCTTGGCCTCCCAAAGTGCTGGGATTAGAGGTGTGAGCCACCGTGCCCTGCCTCTTCCACCTCTCTTAATGCTTAGAGCACTACTCATTTTTCAAGATCCAGTTCTAATAGCACTACCTTTCTGAAGCCATCCACATGCTGCCAATCCCTTTCTTCTCTATGTTGCTGTAGCACTTTACACTCCCTTTATTATAGTACTTGCCACATTACTCCCTGGTTTTTTATTTACCTGTCTGCTCTTCTACTAGCCAATGAGGTTCTTATGGATATATTTAACAAATTGAACTAATGGATTTTGAGAACCTACTGTGTGTCACACACTGGCTAGGTTCTAAGGATGTAAAGATGAAAATCTACTTGCTACCCTCAGGAACTTGCAACTTCATACTGAGGCAAACATGAAAATAATTACTTGTCACAACTGCTCTATAAAAGTGTTATTTATGGAACAGCAGGAGAAAGAAAGAAGGGAACGTCTAAGCCTAACTGGGGAAATGAGGGAAGGTTTCACACAAGCAACAGCGGTTCAGCTGAAATAGGAAGGAGCCTCAAACAAGTCAATGACTTTTTTTTTTTTAGTAGGAAGACATTTCAGAAGCATGGAAAAGCATGAAAATATGATAGAACAACGCTGGAGGCATCACACTACCTGACTTCAAACTATACTACAAGGCTACAGTAACCAAAACAGCATGGTACTGGTACCAAAACAGAGACATAGACCAATGGAACAGAACAGAGCCCTCAGAAATAACACCGCATGTCTACAACTATCTGATCTTTGACAAACCTGACAAAAACAAGAAATGGGGAAAGGATTCCCTATTTAATAAATGGTGCTGGGAAAACTGGCTAGCCATATGTAGAAAGCTGAAACTGGATCCCTTCCTTACACCTTATACAAAAATTAATTCAAGATGGATTAAAGATTTAAATGTTAGACCTAAAACCATAAAAACCCTAGAAGAAAACCTAGGCAATACCATTCAGGACAAAGGCATGGGCAGGGACTTCATGTCTAAAACACCAAAAGCAATGGCAACAGGAGCCAAAATTGACAAATGGGATCTAATTAAACTAAAGAGCTTCTGCACGCAAAAGAAACTACCATCAGAGTGAACAGGCAACCTACAGAATGGGAGAAAATTTTTGCAATCTACTCATCTGACAAAGGGCTAATATCCAGAATCTACAATGAACTCAAACAAATTTACAAGGAAAAAAAAACAACCCCATCAACAAGTGGGCAAAGGATATGAACAGACACTTCTCAAAAGAAGACATTTATGCAGTCAAAAGACACATGAAAAAATGCTCATCATCGCTGGCCATCAGAGAAATGCAAATCAAAACCATAATGAGATACCATCTCACACCAGTTAGAATGGCAATCATTAAAAAGTCAGGAAATAACAGGTGCTGGAGAGGATGTGGAGAAATAGGAACACTTTTACACTGTTGGTGGGACTGTAAACTAGTTCAACCCTTGTGGAAGTCAGTGTGGCGATTCCTCAGGGATCTAGAACTAGAAATACCATTTGACCCAGCCATCCCATTACTGGGTATATCCCCAAAGGATTATAAATCATGCTGCTATAAAGACACATGCACATGTATGTTTATTGCGGCACTATTCACAATAGCAAAGACTTGGAACCAACCCAAATGTCCAACAATGATAGACTGGATTAAGAAAATGTGGCACATATACACCATGGAATACTACACAGCCATAAAAAATGATGAGTTCATGTTCTTTGTAGGGACATGGATGAAGCTGGAAACCATCATTCTCAGCAAACTATCGCAAGGACAAAAAACCAAACACCACATGTGTCTCACTCATAGGTGGGAATTGAACAATGAGAACACATGGACACAGGAAGGGGAACATCATACACTGGGGCCTGTTGTGGGGTGGGGGGAGGGGGGAGGGATAGCATTAGGAGAAATACCTAATGGTAAATGACGAGTTAATGGGTGCAGCACACCAACATGGCACATGTATACATATGTAACAAACCTGCACGTTGTGCACATGTACCCTAAAACTTAAAGTATAATTTTAAAAAAAAGAAAATATGATAGAAGACGAAGCGTCTAAGGACAAAGAGATAGCATAGTAATTCTGAAATATAAACAGAATAGAATGAAAAAAAAATCCAAGGTTTTTCTAATTCAACTCTTTCCTACTCTACTAGTAAGAACTTTGACATATATCAGAAGAACAGCACTGGACGCAGTGGCTCATGCCTATAATCCCAGCACTTTGGTAGGCCAAGGCAGGAGGATCGCCTGAAACCAGGAGTTCAAGACTGGCCTTGACAACACAGTGAGACACCATCTCTTTAAAAAAAAAGAAGAAGAAGAATTTTTTTTTAATTAGCCAGGCATGGTGGCATGTGCCTGTAATCCCAGCTACTCAGGAGGCTGAGGCAGGAGGATCACTTGAGCCCAGGAGTGTGAGGCTACAGTGAGGTATGAACATACCACTGGACTTTAACCTGGATGAGAGTGACACCCTGTATCAAAAAAAAAAAAAAAAAGGAGAACATGTAGATGTCACTTACATGACAGCTTTCTACTTATTTCTAGGAATTACACCTATTTTAACTAAAACAAAATCAATGTTGCTAGGTCAGCAAAAGATGGGGCTTCTAACTAGGGTCTCTAGATTTCATGATTCACCTTATTTATAATGTTATCCATTTATTTGATAATTATCTGTCTAGAGGTATGAGGCAAACTTTATACATAGTTTAGAATAAGAGTACTAGCTCTGGGTCCCTTTTGGCCGTGACTCACGGTCTTTTCACTGACATCAGGAAAATAACCAAAATGACGAATGAAACTAATAAAACAAAACAAACTCCTGAGTGTAAGGTATCATCATCTTCCAAACTCTACCTGCACTGGGCACACAGTCCCTGTGGTTCCTTTTTTAAAGCAGCACCAGTCTTTCTTATAGTGAGAAGTATCAAAGGCTAGTAGCATCTACTTTGATAAATAAGGAAGGTAGAGATATACTGCACCTTTGGTCCTCGAATCTTGGTAGTTTTTCCCATCAACTTTTCATCATCAATTTCACATTGCTCCAGAAGATCCAAAATATCTTCCTCCTTCAAAAAATATTCTAATTAAAATTACAACTACTAATGGACTCTAGAATTTTTCTAAGTTGATTAATCTCCACAAAATAATGCAGAGCAAGGATTCCTGAAATTATTTAGTGAAGATTGCTCAGAAAAAAGGAGAAATATTAAAGGGTCACGGCAAATTCTCTTGAAACTTTCACTAAAATCTGGCATTATAATTAATACATAGCCAAAATCTATTCTGTATTAATTACCCTAAACAAATGTATCTTTATAGTACAGTATAGTATTAAAATCTTAGAGTATAATACTTCAATAAATTAGCTCATTGGACACTAAAATTTCTGGAAAGTTCATGCTGTTTTCCAGATTTCAAGTTTATGAATCATTCTATAAAGATTAGTGCAAAATGAAATTAAACCGCCAGACAGAAAACTGATAAATGGACTAACAGTTTCACTTAGAAACATTCTAATGTGAGTATTTGCTGACTGGGCACTATTTAATGAAACTCTTTCAAAATTTTAATGATTGCACAAAAGTATTTTTAGAACTTTATAAAGGTTTTCATTCTATAGTCATCAAAGGTAGCAAAAAGCCACAAGTACCCTAACACCTTTCCTGTGTTCTTCTAGAGTCATATTCTGAATCAAAAGGAAATTTTATAAAAGCATATACCCCAGCGGATATTAGGCAAGCCAGAACAATACGAGTATAATAGCTACACTGAAAGAGGTATAATCAACTGTATCATTGAGTTATTTAAGAAAGGATTCTAGAAAAGGTTTTTGAAGAAACTAGAAATCTCACTGTGCAGTAGAAATGTGTAAAGTAAGTTATTCTTTGTCCCAATCTAAGGAAATTTAGCTATTGAAATCCCAAAATACTCTTATTATACATTTTTTATTAAATAATAATCTTACAATGAATTCCATGGATAACAGTACAATATAGCCAAAAAGAAACTCAAGGAGTTCTGCTTCTATTTAGGAGAAATATAACGGATAATACTTTCATCATAACAGCCAGAAAAGGCCAGATAAACTAAACAATCACATTTTCTAAAACATCAGAAAGCTTTACTTTGGGTAAAAAGTAATGTAAAGAAACTAAATTCCAAAGAGGAACAAGTTCTTCCTAGGTGAGCAGAGATGAGTGGCCATTTTCTTCTTTGGGGTCATCTGTCATGTCTGGACATATGTAGGCAGAGATCAGGTCTAAAATAGAGAGCTCCTACTAGGATAAAAAGAATCTTCTTGAAATGCTCCCTTTTAGAATCCTGAGCTACTATATTGAGAGGTCTGACTACCCGGCTGAGAGACTGTGTAGGGAGGAAGAGATACCAGCCAGCTCCCAGATGTTCCAGCTATCTTATCTGACACACCAGACATGTGAGTGAAGCTACCCTGGATTTCTAGCCCCAGCTGGGCATTCAGATGTATGCTACTATATGATTCACTCCAGAAAAGACAAGCAGAAGAACCACTCAACTGTGCCCAGCCACGATTGCAGAGTAATGAGCAAATAAATGAAGTGGTTTGTTATGCTGTAATAGAAAACTGATAGACCTTTTACTAAGGTGTACAGATTAGAGTGTGTGTGTGTGTGTGTGTGTGTGTGTGTGTTTCATTTAATTCCTCTCATATGCCAGACCTACATAGCATCAAGAAAAAGTATTATATAATGTTTGTTATAATCCAAAAAATAAGAATGCTACAAACCACTAGGTTAATTCCATGGGTTTCTTTATCCAGTTACATATACACATCTATGTAAGAAGACATGTTATTATAATATATTGATATTACAACATAATATCACAATCCTCTACTCCATAATTTGTCTTGGTAGATATCTTATTTATGAAGTTGGTTCATTATGAAATGTTACCAACTGTTAAAATAAAAAGCTTGGGGAAAGCATATCTTAAAAGTAAAATGTTTTTATATGTCGGACCAAGGTGGCTTGTCTGTAAAGACATATTGTTTAGCTTTATTCTTTTTTCTCTATATAAACATTCATTTTCTTACCTTCATCCTTTTCAAAGGATTATTCAACTCTCGCTGGAATGAAGCTGCTCTTCCTGAAAGGAAGGTCTGAAAGGCAACGGCTAACAAATTTTCATACTTTTCAAGTAGTGCTTTATCTTCAGGAGGATAAATTCGTCTATAACAAAATCAGATAAACCAATTTTTTAAAAAGAAGCTGTCGTAGCTCAACAGTTAACATCAACTCCATAGATAATCCTTGACCACCTATTCTATACTAGTCACATTGCCAGGTATAAGCATTTCTATACTGATTAGTGCAAAATAATATTAAATATTAAACCTCCAGACAGAAAACTGATAACTGGCCTAATAGATTCACTTAGTAACTTTCTAATCTATTTGCTGACTGAGCACTAATTAATGAAATTCTTTCAAAACTTTAATGATTGCACAAGAGTATTTTTAGAACTTTATGAAGGTTTTCAGTCTATTCATTAATAGTGGCACAAATCCACAAATAAAGTTTATCTAGAGAATTAGCATTAAACAATGCAGTTCCAGAAGGTACAGTATAAGGGTTTAGTTGGGGGGAAATGGTTGGGAAAAAATGGTGATTGGGCAAATTGGAGACATATTGAACTTTATAGGAGAGTGTTCAGGTAATAAGGGATACTGCAGGAGTTTTTTTACTTAGTGTGGTTATTGAAGTATACAAAAATGTAGGCAGTGGTTCTGATGATCTCTTTTGTAGTGATGGAATTTGCCTCTCTAGTAGAGAGAAGTGGGTAGAGGTAGAGTGGGAGGAATGTGTTCTCATCACTACTGTTGATGGTGTTAAGGCCATGAAAGAACATCTTACCATGAGTGCAAAAACGCCCTCACACATTCCTTTATCCTGCTCAGGCAATGTCAAAAGTTGGAAAGTGGGCAATCTTTCCAAGAACACAATGAGCTGGGTGGGGTGGGGGGGTTTGAATCTGTCAAGGGTGATATTGTGGAAGGGTTCCAGTTTAACACAGCCCACATCCCTCTCCACTGTCTCATACCTAACTCCTTCAAACATTTTCATTATTTGCCTAGTTCCTGAAAAAGTACAGTAACCACCATGGATTGGCAGGAAGAATACCAAGAGACCTGAATTCTGACTTTTTTTAAAAGACCACATTATAACTAAATACAGTCACAGGATAACGGCGGGTTAAAAAGACCTCCTACAACCACCCAGAGGCTGGCTAGCAGGAGCGCTATCAAGGCTGAACCGTCTCCTTGCTGACTACCTTTCTTTCTGAAAGACAGTAAGCAAAAAGCACTTGCTTGGAATGAAAGAAAAATGCTTAAAATAAGCACACAAGATTAAAACATGAAGAATCATTGCTTTGATACTTCATTTTTTCAATCTATACAAAAATAGCAGCACAGTTACCTATAATTCCCCATATGTCGATTTTCATGTTCTTCTCGTGAGATCTGCTTTCGTACTTGAGCGAGTCTCTCTTTCTGGAAATGAGAAAAACTTTACAAATAAAATCCGACAAGTGAATTATGCAATTTAAATTGTGGGTACTTTCTTAAAACTTTCATACCAACTCTTCTTTCCGCCTCTCCAACTGGTGTCTCTGCTGTTCCCAGTCTGAGGAGCCTGGTAAGAGCCTTTTAATTGAATTTTGACCATAGAGCCTCCTTTGAGCCTCAGCTTTTTGTTTGGCCAAGTTTCTCCTTTTGTCACTGGTCCTAAAATATAAAACATAAGACCATATTCTAGAACTCGAACAAGTTCTGATCTTAACCCTGTGAGGAGAATTTGCAGAACAGGAGACACAGTGAAGCTCAGAATCAATGTTTATTAAACTTATATATTCACTTACATTATATTCATCTAACCATACCTCAAATATAGCACTCTGGCAATAGATATGGTAAACAGAAATTCTGAAGATACAGAGACAAAATGGAAACAGTGCATGTTTTAGAGGATCAGAGACACCTAGTTTCACATTTTGCCCCAACAATTTACCACTATAGAATCTTGGGCTGGTCACTTACCTGCCTAGTTTGGATATAGTTTCCCCGTCTAAAATGTCAGCAATACTGTTTCCTCCTTGAGTTCTTATAAGATTAATTTGTGGTAACATTAATAGGTACTTAATATGTAATGGTTCTCTTCTCCTTCTTCAACCCATTTCCATTTATACTGACCACTCTTTAATACATTTTCATTTCTGACCGAAATCTCAGCCTAACAATCATCATTTATTTGGAAACATCTGCATAGTCCTTCCCATTTTTTACTCAATTATGAAAATTTACTTATAACTCTCTGATTTTTAAGGAAAAGTCCTGTTTTGGGATTATTTGCCTCTAAACCACTTTCTCTCTCTTCCCTGCCACGTAGCTGGTGAAATAACACAAGCCTGAGGATTTTTCTCTCCAACCCCTCCAACTTAAACTCTACCATACCATCATTGAAAGACCTAGCAGGAACAGGGTGTACTCCAAGAAAAAAGGAAAAGCAAGGCCAATTCTGCCCCCACCTTTAGGGGAAACAAACAAACAAACAAACAAACAAAAACAAAAAACAAAAACAAAACAGAAAGTTCTATCCTTAAGCTTACATTTCCATGCTTCTATTGTCATTAGGCTGGTAGGGCCCAGATAAGAGTGTAAACCAAAGGAAAGGAGACAAGAAGGCCATTTGGCTAGCTTCTAGTACAGAGGTAAGAGAAGTGCTTACGTTTACATATTGCCTCATTTAATTCATCATGAGATTGCATTAAGAATATGAGTCCAAGGCCCTAAACAATAAAGAGAGTTCTTTTGCCTCAGGTATGTACCATCACAACTTGACCTTGCAGGAATGTTAGGAAACTGATCCATTCTCTTTCATAACAACATTCAGGCTTGAGTGGCAAGAGGTCAACAGGTGGTCAGATAAAAGGAATAATTTGAGAAAATAAATAAACACATCCAGAAAACTGCAAGTCATTCAGGATTACTGGAGCTCTGGGTGAATGCAAGAAACTCAGCTTCTCACATGGACTTGAATACTAGGTTATTGAGCCTCAAATTTAACTTTACACAATGAAGGAGGACATAAATTTTTTAAAAGAGGGCATAATTATATTTGTAAATGTTAAAGATTATGCTCTTGGCAGTATATACAGTGGCTTAGAAGTAGATGAGAAAAGAAGCAAGAAGTTAAGATGAGATGCTATTTCATTAACAAATATAAAGTATGAGGGCTTGGAACAGGGGAGCAACAAAGGGATTAGAGAAAAAGGGTAAGTTTAGAGTAATATTTTGGAGGAAGAATGGATATGCTCTGGTGACTAATTCAATATGAAGAATAAGAAAGAGAGATGAACTTGTGATGACACCAAGACTTCTGATTTTAGTGAGTCCACTGGCATTTTCAGTGATGAATACAAATTTGGCTCTGAGTTTCCCTAATTAAGGGTAAAGGAAATGCCATGGTTTAGGTAACTCTTTAACTTTTGATTTTTTTTTTCATTTTATTATATCTAGAGCAATCATTTTATCATTCTATCATATATCAATGAATATATTATCATATATCCATTTAAAATGGATAAAATTTGTCCATTTTATCTAGAATGATCATTTCCATATAGCATTCAGTTTAAAAGAAAAAGAAGACAGGAAAAGGAAATAGAAATGAAAAGAGGAATAGAGAGGAACAAAGACTAAACAATCCACAAGAGAAAAAAATAGAGGAAGCAAAAAAAGGGAATGAAAAACTAAGAGGAAGTGAAAATAAAGAAAGATGAGATGATATGATGAGTATTCTATGAAAGAAATAAACACAGATCTATATGAATATCTACAGCAAACAAAACACTCATAGACAAGGATACTTATACACAAACAGTTTGAACACACACAAAGAAGAATAACAAAAATAAGCACACAGAAGTTCCTTCAGACACATTAAGAAACAAAGAAAATCCAACTACCCTGAGACATTTTTTTGTATAAAGGAACGTTCCCACTTTCTGGCCCTTAGGAATATTGTCATTCTAAAAACTATTTGCATTTCTATGAATATTCACAGGCATAAATCAGCACTAATGACTCTCAGTACTTAACACCACAGGCCAGAATAAAAATTTAACCAAAGACCAAAAAGATCACCATTCATTTAGCATTTTAATTAGCATTTTCCATTCAACTGTATCCATATACTGACCTAAGCAATTTAGTTTACCAGTTTCTTGAGTCTTTTCCACTACTTATTACCCTATAATTCCATCCAAGGGATTTCTCTGATCACTTGCTTCACGTGCTGTATACTCCAGGAATGTGGAACCACTAGAAGTTCTATGAGCTTGTTTTGCTTTGTCTCACTTCCTCATCTTTCTGCAAGTAGTTGAATGGAATGCCCTCCCCATACCATTGTCTTCCAACCCAAATTTTATTTAGTACTCACTGTTTGTTAATTCCAGATATGGCCCTGGGGATACAAAAAGAACCAGACAGGGCCATTACCCTCAAGGAGCTGACCAAATAAAGGAAGTGGGAGCAATGGCATATAAACAAAAACACAGGGTATAATGAGTACTATTTGAAATGTGGGGGGAAGTATGATGATAGCACAAAGGAGTTAGTAAACCATTTTGCCTCAGCAAAGGCTTCAAATAGAATGTCAGGCTTGAGCTATCAGGCTTGAGCTAGGTTTTATGAATGTGCCAACAAAATATGTGGTATTCATATACATACAACAGAATGTTATTCGGCCTTAAAAAGGAGGAAATTCTGACACATGATGCAACATTGAAGAACTTGAAAACATTATCCCAGTTACTTTAAGCCAGTAACAAAGGGACAAATACATGATTCCACTCTTATGAGATACCGAGAGTAGGACACTCAAATTCATAGAGACATAAAATATAGTGATGGTTTCCAGGGACTGGGGAGAGGGAGGAATGAAGAATTAGTGTTTAATGGGTACATAGTTTCACTTTTGCAGGATTAGAAGACTTCCGGAGATGGATGGTGGTAATAGTTGCACAACAATGTGAAGTACTTGATGTCACTGAATTACACACTTAAAAATGGTTAAAATGGTAAATATTATGTTAAGTGTATTTTACCACAATTTAAAAAAAATCAGTTGGCATTCACCAAAAAGACAAAGGTGAACAAATATTAAATGAGAACAAGTGCAAAGCTACAGAAATTTGAAACTGTACCACAAAAGAGTTCTTAGAAAAGTCATTTCCAAGGCAAAGGAAAAAGAACAAGAAATGATCAGGTTGGAAAGAGATGTAAGGGCCAGCTCAAAAAGTGCCTTGTATATAATATAAAGATCAAAAAGTGCCTTGTACATAATTCTAAGGAGTTTAAACTTTATCTGACAATGTGGAAACAATCTGATCAGAACATCAGAGCTTATAAATCTCTCTTCTGATACTGGCATCCCTCAGGGTTCTGTCCCTGCCCTTCTTCTCAAAACATACAGTCCAACTGTGTGATCTCATCCATTAGATTCAAGGGCAATCTATATATGAATATCAATCAAATAGATCTCTATCTCCTGGGGCCCTGTATATCAAATTTTCCAGTTAACATTGTCTCAAAGCATCCCAAAATTAGCATGTTTAAAACTGAATCATCTTTCTTTTTCTTTCTATCTTCCCCCATTACTTTTCTAAGCCTCTTTCTCACCTATAATCTTCATCCCAATGAATGGCACATCATCAGACAAGTCACCCAACCCAGAAGCCTAGGAATCGTAGGAGGCACTGAATTCCCAGTACCTATTGCAGTGGTACTGGACTCGGAATAAATGGTTGTTGAATGATTTGCAGAACGACAGAATGGAAGATGCAAAATGGGATGGAGGTTAGTGCTGGAAGCAGGAAGGAAACCAATAAAATAGCCCAGGAGAAAGATAAGAAGTTTTCAACCTTGGAGAGGAGATGGAGAAATAAAGTGATAGTCAGAAATTTGACAGGATTCAGTCGATTCATAATAAAGTATAACTCCCAGCTTTCTAGCCTGGACTTTCATGTGAATCGTTTTGCCATTAACTTTAGCAAAGCAAACTGGATAATTACCATTGTATTGTACTTATCTATGAGCATATATATTTCCCTTTTAACAATTGAGCTACTTAAGGTGAGGAAATTTTATTCATTTTTGTATCTCTAGCTTCTAGCAAATCATAGGCTCTTTAAAAATGTCCAGTAGGCCAGGCACAATGGCTTACACCTGTAATCTCAGCACTTTGAGAGGCCAAGGCGGGTGGATCACCTGAGGTCAGGAGTTCAAGACCAGCCTGCTCAACATGGCGAATCCCCGTCTCTACTAAAAATACAAAAATTAGCAGGGAGTGCTGGCAGGCGCCTGTAATCCCAGCTACTCGGGAGGCTGAGACAGGAGAATCGCTTGAACCTGGGAGGTGGAGGTTGCAGTGAACCAAGAGCGCGCCACTGCACTCCAGCCTTTTTTGGGACTCGGTCTTAAAAAAAAAAAAAAAAAATCCAGTAAATACATATGAGTGATTAGTTTTAACCCTTGTGGGTTGGAGGTATTTGATATTGTTAGCAGAGAAAAAAAATAATAAACCAAGGAGGAACATGATCGAAGGAGAAAATAATTCAACTTTGGCAATATTGAATTTAAGTGTTAACAGAACACTATCCATTCATTCATTTATTTATTTACTTGCTCACTCACTCACTCACTACATGTTTATTGAGTATCTATTGGACCAGGGCATCCAGGGTACATGGTCAGCAGAGAGCTGCAAATGCTGGACTAGAGCTCCAGAGTGGGTCAAAGTTAGTGAGAGGCACTCCAATCCATATTGCTTACATACATGTCAGACTCAAAAATGATGCCACAAAAGGGAGTAAGACTGACACAGGAGAAAAGAGGGCTGAGGCAAGAACACAATGAGAAAACGACAGGTAGGGAGCAGAGTGTAAGAGAAATCATAAGAGAAGACTAAGGAATGCTCAAAGTTAAGTAAACTCAGAGACTAGTGTCAGAGAAGGCCAGTGAGGCTAAATGTTCAATGGTAGGGTAGCATTAAATGCTCATGCTGCAAGCCTGTAGCCCATGAATTAGTTGTAAATAAGGGACAGACAGGCAATTTAACTTAATTTAATTTAATCTAATTAACAAGTATTTCAGACCCAAGGACTCATGGGATTGTGAATGTCTTTTCTAGGTTCTATTTTAATGACTGTAATAGAATACTTATGGAGGAAAAAGATTCTTCTTATTAACCCAGTAACACCATCACAGAATGATTGGATTTTCCTTTTATTAGAGAAAAAAAAACTTTTACTTGTTCTACATATAACCTCTTTCATATTTTCTTGTCTCTGAGGACCCCAAGCCTAATGTCTTAAAAAAATTATTTGAATCTGTACTCAAATTGCATTCTGTCATCCAAGTAAAAAAAAGGATCAATTCTGATGCCCTCCATGTGAGATTCTGTTTTCACAGCAGTTGTGATGGAATATCCTGAACAATTTATATTCTCCTGAATTTCCTTGAGACTAAAAGCATATGTTTACAAAATGAACCTGAAGGTCATACTGTAAGCAAAGCACTGTACTAAGTACTGTGAAGCATGTAAAAGTATGTACTCTTCAACTTCAAGGAGCTTAAATCTAATTGAAAAGAAAAACCAGCTGTGCCCAGGTAAAACACCATAGAGGATAAGAGAGTAAACAAAGTGATAAGCCATATACTATGCAGACAGAAATTCCTTCTAGAGCTCCAAGAAAGGAAAGATTCATTTTGGTCAAAAGGAAGACTTCATAATAAAAGATGGGATTTGAGTCACATGCAATAAGGAAAGGCATTCAGAGTAGAGAACAGAATAAATAATCAGTGAGAATGGGCAAGCTATGTGGGAAAAATAATGAGGCAATCAGCCTAACTAGAACAGTTTGGGTTGGAGAGAAACAGGAAATAAGATAGAACAGCTAAGGTTAAGTTATATTAGAAGCTTAGGCTACATGTTGGTAAATAGAACTCTATTTAGGTTCTTGAGCAGAAAGATAACATAATGAAAGGAAGATCATTCCCAATAGTCTGATTAAAATTAATGTTAAGTAGGGGATTTCTGGATTCACAGAACAATTAGTTCTGTCCAAAATTAAAGCACTCCATATGAAAATTAATTCTATTTAATAAATAGACAAGAATTTTCCTAGTGTTCTTAGTTCCTGCTTAAGTTACTGTGATGTGCCCAGTGAAACTCAAGTCTAACACATGCACCCATGGAGCTCTCCACCCAGCTGGAGGAAGAAGGCACTTCTGAAACATAAGCCTCATTAACATATGCTCTAAATGTTAAGAACTGTGCTAAATTCTCTGTGGAACAACACTAAGAAAGATAAAGAAAATGAATTTCTACTTTCCCTTAGTTTTAGGTCTAGAAATTTCTGACTGCTTAAACTATACATACCTTACTTTTAAAAACACCAAAACACCCACAGATAATGTCCTGAATTGATACCACAAATGGCAAAGTCAAAAGACATGCACACACAACAAAAAAACTAAACACAAGGCTTATTTAAATAATAATAGTAAACTTTCATGCAAAAAACATGTATAGGCATATTGTTTGGAAACATCTGAAATTTAAAAATTGCTTGGAAGCATACCATAACTCTGCTAGAACTCTTGAATGACAATTAAATAAATTGAAATCATAAAATCACTGAGCTTAAATCACCTCAGAGGCCCTTTAATTCAATACTCTAAGCTCTGTTGGAACACTTCTAATGACAGGTAACTCACTATTTCAGGAAGTGTTTCAGTCAAACATCTAAAAAATTCATTTTTTAATGAACCAAAAGCTTTTCCCACATAACAGCATTTCAAATATTTGAATCCCATGATCATGTACACTGCAACCAGCCCTACACCCCTAACAGCCAAGTCTTTTCTCAAATTCTACTTGCCTCTCTAAATGGAAAAGTTAACTCTCACTAAACAACTGCCTCTCTTTTTTATTTACATAGGGAGCATGATGTAATGGGAAGACCTCTGGAGAGAAAGTTAGGAAATCCATGTTTGAGACTTTTTTTTTTAATTTCCTGAATGAACTCTATGTGCTTTAGTTTCTTCTTATAAGATGAGGAAGATAATCTAGAGGGTCTCTTAAAGTATTTACCAATTTAATCTTGTACTCTATATTAAATAATTATACCTACATTGAAATTTAACCTCATTTACTGCAGGTACAGACTGTTGCCTGGGAAGCAGGAAAAGCAGTATACAGGAGTAGGGGGGAAAGATTTTTTTTTTAACTATGTGAGTTTAAAGAATAGATGGAATCAAGAAATGAAAAATACAAAATGGATGGAACCAAGAAATGAAAAATACAAAATGGATGGAACCAAGAAATGAAAAATACAAAATGGATGGAACTAAGAAATGAAAAATACAAAATGGATGGAACCAAGAAATGAAAAATACAAAACGGATGGAATCAAGAAATGAAAATTACAAAATATAAAAATAAAAAATACTATTCTGAAAAGCCAATTTTATGTACAAATGATTAATCTATGTCAAATGTAGAGATAAATGTCCAAAAGATAGAGAAAATATTTTACCTTACCTTATGTTTAGTAGCTTCAATGCATTTAGCAGCACTCCCCTTTTTACATCATAGTCTATTTTCTGATCAGTTCCAAAGCTTGGGGCTCGGTTAATCTGAAATTTACAAAGAAGACAATATTGGAAGGTGAATAAATATTCAATACATATTTGTTAATCCAATGTGGGATCTCTAGCCAGTAGAACAACTCTACATTAAACCTCAAAGCTTTACATGGTAGATGGCCCAGTTGTTACTGCCACATCTCCATTCGGCATCACTCTAGGTCAACAAATTGCAAGGGATTGACTATTAGCACCATCTCCTTCCCACGGCTGCCTTAGTTCAGGAGCTTTACTATCAGTATAAGCTGGCCTCTCCCTCCATTCCACTCTCTCCATTACCCCATGCAATTTAGGTTTTTTAAGTTTAGGAAAGTTAAAAATGATTTAGCCTAACAAAAAGGAAATAGTGATATTCATGTTACCAACACAGTAATAATTATATCAACACAGTAATAATTATATACATCTATGTATTTAAAATATGGAAACTATCAGTGCTCCCTTTTCACTGCCTCAGATCTTCAAGAATTCATTAAGATGAAAAATAAAAGAGATGGAGTGTTTGTTTTTGTCTTTGTTGAGTCTTGTTACTATTGTCACTGTTATAAAAATATAACTGGAATAGCTGATGTTTAAGAAAATTTCTTGATCAGTTAAATCAGTTGGTTAGAACACTGCTGAGTTCAACACAACAGCTTAGCTTCTTGACCACCAACTAATCCCTTAGGCTATCTCAAACATAATTATATATGCTACTAGTCACAGTTATACACATCTGTCACCACAAGAGACAAAACAATTGAAAGCATGCATTCCACAACTTGTACCTGAAGAAATATCACATTATAATCAAGACATTACCCAGGAATACAACATCTTTAATTAGAAATGTGTCACAGGTTCACCGCAGAAAAATAAGTAAAAAGAAGGAAAACAAATAACAAAAGATTACCTGTAATCCCACTACTTAACACTTAGTGTGTTAACCGTTTGGTAGATAGTATTCCAGATATTTTCAATGTATACATATTTAAAATATTCATTTTACCTTCCAAATGCATGTCTATACTAACCATACTTTATTTTACATTCTGAGCTTTTATCTTAATAATGTATCATGAAAATCTTTCGTCATGCCATCATTTTGATGGATGCATGGTACTCCTTTTATAGAGATATGCCATGTTGTATTTTGATTCCTTTGCTGATTTCTGATTTAGAAGGTGATGGACACATTCCTTTATTTGTGATATAGTCTCAAGGAGAAGGAAATAGCTTGAAAACGGCAATAACATCCATTTATTATAGGTCAATTTGAGAAAGGGAGTTTATTAATCTATTACGAAAGCTCTAAGCATTTCCCTTTACAAGTGCAAAGAAAGGGTAAAGTTATACATTTTATGGGAGAAAAGTTTTAACCATACTGATTCAAATTTCTGGTGTTTATAATACAATTAATGACAGTGTTGCCACTATATGTGACATGGTTATAAAATAAACCAGACATTAAAGAACTGATGAGTCAGTGGTACATTGGAATGTTATCTGTCTTTGTAGAATTCCTCAGAGTTTCCATTCCAAATTTCAGTGTGGAATTGTGCCAGGCATATCCCTCCTCCAGGATGGTACTGAGGTCTTGGTATAAAGCCATCTCAGATCTCAATCTCTCTCTCTCTCCTTACCTATTTCAAATTTTTCCCTCTACTATAAGATAAATTGGTCTGTGAAGAGGTATACCCACACAAGATATTAATAATATGTGGAAAGGCAGGAAACCTTTTTCAATTTAGGTTTTCATTCAGGGTCGTTCTTGTTTTTTTTTTTTTTTAAGTTTTATGAGAAAGGTAAAGAAAAAAAATAAAACAAAAACCACAAATGGCTGACAGAAGAAACTAAAAATTAGTGTTCCACCCAGCCAAAATTCTCCTCTATAATGAGATGATGTATTTGGTTCTCATTTCCTACCCCAATTCTAAAACAGACAAAACATAGATGTTAAAGTCTCAAAATTCAACAGCTTGTAAATGCACTAAGAAATGAAAATTATTATAAAATATATTAAATTAGTAAACACTATTTTCAACTGTCCTAAAAAGTTTTATCAAAACAAACAATCACTTTTTCCACAAATTAAAGTATCCATAATAGTTTCTGCGCTCCTAAGTTGGTGCTGTTCCCTCTGCGCCACAGCCTTTCCCCACCCCTACTTTATCTCTCTCAGCCCCCAGCCCCTACCCCACCCTTATGTAGCCCTACAAACTTTGCTCAGGTGTTTCTTCTGTAAAGATTTTTTTTAACTCTCCGATACACACAGGTACAGAGAGATATTAATCATGCTACTGTTTCTGTCATTTCCCTTTTACCTACTAGTACTTATAACTATTACCATAAAATGCACATCTGAATAATGGCTACACCAGGGCAAGTATTCTGTCTTCTTGTATCCCCACCACCTAACACAATGACTATAACTTAGTAGGTTCCTGTTTAATTTAAGAGTACTTAAACTGTTGGTGGTATCTTCATACTCCACCCAATTTCCATGTTTTTCCTAAAAAAATGTTTTCTACTTATGAAAATTTGTGCAATTCTGCCACTAGCAATCAGTCCCTGAAATTATTCTGGTTAACTAAAAGTTATTACATACCCAGAAGCACCTTCTACCTTATTCCACTTGATGGCGCCAAAAGGTTTTTAACAATGTATATTAGACCCACTAAAATATCAGCAGGGAGCAAAACACAAGACAAGATTAAAGATTCTTTTAACTGTTTTAATATAACAAATGTTCATTATTCACAGCTCTTGGTTATTGTGGAGTGTTTTAATGGTTCTGATTAATCTAGAAACAATGAAGGAAAGAGTAAAGAATGAAGAAACATTCATGCAAACAATGGTTATTTTGAACCTTTTAAAATCCAGAATTCAACCATTCAGTCAATTCTGATTTAGCAAGCTAATGGAAAGCTCTAGTGAAGCAAATGTTTTTTCTAAAAAGGTAACTAAGATATCTATAAAGTCATTATTTCCTACTATCCTCCTTATGCATGTGCCTTCACTTTTTCCCCACTCCATCAATGACAAAAGAAAAGTAACAGGAGCAGAAGACAATATAGCTAAGAACAGGAAAGGACTGCTGCAGAAAAAGTAAGAAATCTAAAGAAAACTTCAGGCCTTAGCAAGATGAAGGGTCCATAGTGCATAGTCAAGTGTTTTCATATCCAAAGAACAGAGGAAGCAAAGGATAAGTAAAACTTCCTCACATTTATCTTATCTCTAAGACCCAGGCTGGAGCAAAATATGAACATCCAACAGAGAGAACTGCATTTCCTTGGAGACACAATACGTGTTATTGTTTAAAGCAGATGTGACCACACACAGGCACACACACACACACACACACACACACACACACACAGTCTTTGGCCCTCAAATTAGAAAAGTGTCATTTCTTTGAAATGTATTTTTAGTATCTTCATCTCACCCACCACTCATTCAATTTGCCTATGGAAACCTTGATATTATACACACAACTTCTAACTTATAAATCACTAACAAAAAGAGAGATACTTGATTTAAAATGAAAGGTAGTGGTTGACTACATCTTCTATAGCAATATGTTCCTGATCAAGTTTCCAGAACATGATATTTAAGCGGCCACAAGAAGGTATGTAAACCCAGATCAAGGAGCTTAAAGGGAACTGCTGGATGGGATCTTCTGGACCACGTGACTTCTAAGGTTTCTTCTGGGTAATATAAATATAACTAGCAGGAAAAAATATAAAAATTGTCAACAGAGATAATTTTTACTTTCTCCTTTTTACTATTCTGTATGTGTTACATGACCTTTTATCATCAAAGAAAAATAATGGTAACTCTCACCCTACCAGGGACTGGCAGCAAACCTGAAGGCATACAGTTGACAGTCTCCCTGAGGGAAGCCCCAGGTATATAACATGGCCTTAAAGGAGAAATTTACCACCTGGGGTATCGGATACTGAATCCTGATTAATGAACCAATTGGAGCCTCTCGGAGAGTTTGAAGGGGAGACACACTGAAGGCAAGATCCTGAAGCCCAAGCACCCACAGAGAGGAGAGACGCTATCCAGAACTCATGATGTGGTAGAAGCCAGGAGGCTGAGAAAATAGTAGAGCAAGTAAGCAACAAATCAGTAAAAGCACCTCCACACTTCAATCCCAAATACCTGGCCTAGAAATTCACTTGATGCTAATTTGGGAAAAGTAATATCAAACACTGTGATTCATTCTTAGAACTGTTCTAGTCCCTGAATTTTTATCCTCTTCTTCCCACTTATTCCATTCAGGCTTCATTCTGGACAGTTAATGGGACAACTGTGTTAAGTACACATTTTTAAAGCATTTATTTTAATACATAAGGACAGTGATAACTCTTCTTTTTTTCTTAAAGAATGCCTTACCTCCAGAAGCCATGGCTTTAGTTTTCTATCCAACAAAATATCAAATCCCAGGACTTCAAAGCAGACACTTTCGCTTCCTGGAGGTTGACCAGGTCTACACATTCGATACGCATGCAGGACATGAGGTTCTGCTACAATCAGGGTCTTTACCACCAATTCCTATAAGATTGTGATAAAAGAGGTGAAAATGCCTTTGTGTCTCATTTCATATGTGCAAACATAACCGGGGCCCACAAACTGGCAGCCTGGCCAAGCTTACAAAGCTCTGTGGCATCCAGCCCCTGCCACTGCTCTGACTTCATTCTTCACTCTTACCCCTGTCCACTGCACTCCTCACACTTGCTTTGGGTTCCTCAAGTAAGTGACACTTCTTCCTGTCTTAAGTCCTTTGCGTTAGCTGTTCCCTCTTGTGGAATACTCTTTCCCTATATTCCCAAGTCTAGCTCTTAGACATTCAGAGAGGCCTTCCTAACCCTCAAGTTAAAAGCAGCCACCCTTCATTTCTTACTGCACCACTACACACAGCATATAACCAGCTGATATTTTTCTTTTTACATTAGAGCAGGGTCCTAGTCTGACTTATTTATAACACCATTCCCAGTGCCTACAATAGTAGCTGGCATTTAGTAGATATCCAAGTAAATCTACTACTTTGTAAACAAGTAAAACAAAGCTGATAAATGTGGTTTCTATACGTTAAAAACAAGTAAGGTAGGAGCATATGCTAGCCCCATCCAGAAGAGATGAGGGTGATAGGAAGGAAAAATTCCAAGGAGAGTAAATTATTTCACAAACACCAGTATAGAAACTCCACTTAGATAAATGCTGAAAGGGCTGGAAGACAAAATCTATGAGAGTTGAGTTTCTTTATTCAGTGATGATTTTGTAGTGTATAAGTTTTATCTGAGAAGAGTGTCACCAATTAAAAGATTGGCTTTCAATATTTTCTGAGAGAAAACACATAATACTACTAGGGTGAGTTATTAACCCTAATTTTTAAAGAGTTGTTCTACTGAAGTTTCAGAATAAGCTGTAGGAGAAAAGCTGTCTCATTTATTTTTGCTCAGAAGACACTGTCATTTTAACTCCCTCTCTACAGGTATAGGCAATAGAAAAAGACAGTTAAGAACCTGGCTCTAAAATAGGCCTCTTGTGTTTCTTCCTGGCTTTGTAACTTGTTAGCTGTGCAACCTCAGTCATGTTGCTTAAACTTTGTGAGTCTCATTTTTCCTAAATATAATCTGCAAAAGGTTAATGTAAGAAAAAAATGAGATTCCATGTAAAACTCTTAGCATAGAGCCCAGAGTACTATTATTGTTACTGTTATTCTATCATTCCTCTAGAATTCCACCTTATATATCAGGTTAGACTCAAATATTCCACTACCTGGTGGAACAATATTTATTATATGGGTGATAAAAGGGAAGACAGAAGTTAACCTCACTGTTACCCAGAACCACAATCCAGTTCATATTTGGGAATAAGTATCAGATGTCCCATGAGAGGCTGTTTTCAAAAAATTTTGTTCAAGGTTAACAAATTCATGACAGCACCATAGCATATAAAATAAAAGACAAAAAGCCACTTTATATAAATCTTCTCCAATATTACTGAAACCACTTGAGAGCAGAAAAAGTTAAAACTTTGATAAGTATGTGTATGGAGTATGGAACAGTACAGGCTGAGAGAGGGGGTGGGGACTGATTATTAATCAACAGACCCTGAATTACAAATCTGTGTTTTTGCTACGTAGAAAATAACCTGTTTTTAGATTGTAAAGGCAAGTTTTCAGTAGATGTGAAAACGAGGAGTCATATAAACAAACACAAATGAAATTCCACTACTGTTTTTGAGAATTTACAACATACTATCACTGCTTTAAAATGTGATTTTTAGATTTATACCTTAGGTATACAAAAAGCAGTAAGGATAGTTTTTTTTAATGATTATACTCATTTTTAATCTCCATGGCTTGATTTTCTACTGATTTTTATTACTGACCAGAACAAAAGAACACAGCTCTGTTCTTCACGGAAGGTATTGATGAATGCTGCTTTTTATATATTGATAGTTACCTTTTAGAGAAATTGCCCCCCAAAAAGAGGTTATTAAAAATAAGTTATAAATTAAATTCAGGGAATTTGTAAACTAAGACATCAAGATAAAAATTTACTGCATAATTGCTTTCTCTACCTCCTCCTGTCATTCTCTTTTTATATTATCCCATTGATTCACCTTAAACAGTTATCTATGTAAAGTATACCAATTCTTAATAAAAACAGCCAATTTTCAAATAATTACATAAATGCAGAGAGGTGTCTGACAAGATAATTAAAATAAAAGTACTTGAAAAAGCTACATTTATTAACTGATTGTTTATAGATGATTAATATGCATTCTAACTAACATAGCCAAGAATGATGCAAAATTTACCCACCTATAGACAAGACCATGAAATGTGTCAGAGCTTAATAGGCCCACATTGGCTATGTTTGGGTCATATCTAAAAATTATACTTAAGGTTCTAACAGAAAGTTAATTTCCATATCCTCTCATTAGTATTAGTCTTGCTTATTTACCTTCTCTTAATTCAATTGTGTAGGAAAAACGCCACTTAAAACCAATACATGTAAAGCTAATGACCCTCATTATTCTCCCTGATTCTCTCTATACATGCCTCACCAAAGCAGCCCAACAGGTTCTACCTTTTCACAAACATGTCCCCAAAGAGCCAAATCCAAATGAGGGTTACAAATGTGTACAGAAAAAAAAGAATGCCAGAGGGTATATAAAACTTTCTTGGTCCCACTGAGCAACAGACCAAGGCATTGAATTATCATCAGATGGAAGATAGTATGATCTTCCATCAATGAACTATGGTCCAAAATTAATGAATTTTACCATTTTGATGCTTCTGACTCACTATGATAGTAAACTGTCATTAGAATGGTTTTTGGAATTTCCACAAAATTAGCCTTGAGAAAATAATTACATAAACAAATAAATGCAGCATTGTTATGATCCAATTTCTCATTTACATGCATTTCATCTCTCAGGAAGTTCTAACTGAAAGTTAACAAATTGGTGGATATCTGACCAAATCCAGATGACATTTTTGTTTGTTAGAGTCCCAACATTTTTAAAACTTTTGAGTCCATTGCCAACATTTAAAATCATTTATGTCATTTATGTCATTTACACATAATTTATCAACAAATTAGAAGAATGAGCCCCACTGGGCCTAAAATATTACTGGCACCAATAAGCTGGTGCTGAGTGGTGGCTACCTCCTTCAGACCTCTCCTGACTTTCAAATTATCACAGTTCCCAGAACATCCTAGTTTCTTCTATCCAGAGACCACTTCACTCCTTCTTACTTGTCTGACACCTAAGGACCTTTGGATTTATGGCCTGTGATATAGAAAGTAAGATAAAAATGTCAACAAACAAAATAAACAAAGGATAAATAGAGTCATGTGCCACATAACAGCATTTTGGTGTACAATGCATAGCATATTCAACAGGGGTCACATAAGATTATAATACTGTATTTTAGTGTACCTTTTCTATGTTTAGATATACAATTACAATCGCCTACACTATTCAGTACGGCAATTTTTTTTTTTTTTTTTTGAGACCAGATCTTGCTCTGTTACCCAGGCTGGAGTGTAGTGGCACAATCTTGGCTCACTGCAACCTACGCCTCCCGGGTTCAAACAATTCTCCTGCCTCAGCCCCCTGATTAGCTGGGATTACAGGAGTGCGCCACCACATCCAGCTAATTTTTTATATTTTTGATAGAGACAGGGTTTCACCATGCTGGCCAGGCTGGTCTCGAACTCCTGACCTCAAGTGATCCGCCTGCCTCAGCCTTCCAAAGTGGTGGGATTACAGGCGTGAGCCACCGTGCCCGGCCTAGTACAGTAATGTTTTGTACAGGTTTGTAGAGTAGGAGCCACAGGCTATACCACATATAGGCTATATGATAGCCTAGGTGTATAGTGGGCTATTCCTATTCTAGGTTTGTGTAAGTACAATCTGTGATGTCTGCACAATGACAAAATCACCCAAGGATGCATTTCTCAGAATGCATTGCTGTTGTTAAGCAGTATGTGGCTGTGTAATGATCTGATTTTTTTCTCTCTGGTCCTCTCAATTATAGGGAACCAAGTTCAATCAACTCTTAATGAACTTTCATGGCCTGACGATACTTCAAATTATTGCTGAGGAAAGACTGTTATAATTGTGGAATGGCATAATCTTACTGAAATATCACTCCAAAACTTAGCAACATCATGTTGATTTGCTTGAAGGAATTCTGTAAACCATTTGATGGAACGTTTGCTGCCTTTGTTCTCAGTTTCATCCCGTTCAAAACGCTCATTATGCTTGTTCACGGAGTAGTTTGTCAGATGCATGTATAACTGGGTCTGTAACAAGTAAGAACCAAAGTTGTTACCATCTATGACATCCTAGAACTGCGAAGTTTCAGAGGAAAAAAAGACACTCAAAGACTAAAGAAAGTTTTAAAGTTTAAACTACATAGATGAACAATCTCATGATTATTTAGATAATATCCCAATTAAATGGAATGGCACATTTCCCTTAAAAGGGTTGAGAATGTAATCATCTACAGAGTTACTTTACATATTATTCGAAATATATCTACCATTAAAAAGTATCAAATTAATAAGAATATAGAGTAATTCAAATGTGAAACTACATATTGCTAAGCAAGAAAAATGATCTGAGTTTGTTCTTGTTAATTTGTTTGTTTTTAATGTTTTTGGCTCTGAGAGTTTTCACTCAAATCTGTTTTGGGAAAGGAATTTTCTGAGAGAGCATTCTATGGCTTTTCAAAGAAAAATCAAAATGAAAACTCAAGTAAGTAACATAAGCCGAGAGGCAGGACTACCAAACACAACCTCTGCACGCCCATACTGACTGAGAGGCCCCTTTAGCTCGGTACCACAGTGCACTTAGAGTCAGCAGACAGAATGCACCACATAATACTGTGCAGGTGTCCAGTACCGTATCGTCCTCCATACTGGAGCTCTACGTTTTTGTCTCTTTATAATCTTACATTTGTTGATACTATTTTCCTTAAATAAACTTGAAAAAGAACCCAAAATTTAAAACTCCTCATAATTGTCAATTAATATATATCTAATGGCTTTTTATCAAGCTAGCACAAGCATTCATAAAAATCTATCTTTAATTCCTACCCTCCTCACAATCCTAAAGATTACTTAAGATAGCAATGTTACATCACAATTAAAATATACTTCATTCACATTATTATTATTTTGATTTGTTAATAGCCAACTATATTCATGTCATATTTTATTTTTGCTGCAGTTCCTTAGGCCTATGGTATTGAAATCTTTGAAGCAAGAAGGCAGAAATTACAATTTGAGGTACATGTTGTTTATTAATCCATGTGCCTACCACTGATTAAGAATTTATTTTTTTCATTCATTAAACAATATTTAAGGAACACCTATCTGCAGCAATCTCTGCTGGGCACTGTGGATACAAAGTCAACAAAGTAAACAACGGTCTCTATCCTTATGAAACAGGGAAAGTTTTAAATCAAACGATACTTAAAAGAAAAAGCATAAATCTTATGCTTACCTAATTTTAAGTGCTTAATTTAAAGAAAAAGGAAATTAATCAAGCTGAAGCATTTCCTGGTTTCCAAAATACAAATTTTCTTTAACTTTTAAAAAAGAGGTTTGGAAAATAATTTCGTAAGGAAGTCTTTACTTGGCAAGACTTTCTTAAAATTAATAATATTAATAAAAACACTAAGAGTCTAGTGAAAAATTAAGTAAGGGAACTTTGCATTTTTCTTAAACAGTATCTTTGTAAATGGATTGGAAATTTCACAACTTCACATTTACCTTGACAAAAATAGACATCTAAGCAGTTCACTGCCAGTTAGTCATTTGCAAGAAATAGAAGTGAAAGCAGCTATGAACCATATAGCAATCTGCAATGAGTGAAAATAATATAACCATAGCCCACCCTGTTTTTCAGCGTGCAGGCTTGATATAATAAATTGGTGTACACAAAATTTTTCAAGGATTGGCCAACCACTACATTGGTAGCAAAAAACAAATGTTTATTATATTTCAATGTTTGAAATTCTGTCTTATAATCTCCTTATATGTCGTTTATGAACATTTAATTCTTATAGAAATAATACAGCTCAATATAAAATACATGCTCACTATTTTAAAAATTTGTAATAGGAAGAAGGAAAAAATATGCAGTAAGCTGCCATCCAGAAACAACCAATGAGAGCACTTTGGTTTAATTCTTCTAGCCTTTTTTCTAAACTTATCTTTTACATAACCGTGGTCTCACTTTACAGACACTTCTGTATTTCACTTTTTAATATTTTCATATCTCAACCTAGAAATTCAATCATGAACTTCTAGAAATATATGAGTGATACTGACACTTAAGTATGAGAACATCCTTTTTCTATATATGTAAAAACCAAAGCCTGGAGCTTATGTGATTCAAGAGCACATAGCAAAATGAGACCTAGAGGCCACATTTCCTTTCTCTCAATCTCTCATTGAGATTAATCCCACTGGACTTAAGCTAATTATATACACATAGGACATTAAAATAAAGCACTTTATCATCTAAAAGAGCTTCCAAGTCTTATTCTTTCCAATACTATAAAAAGATCACTCCCACCTTACATATATATAATCCACTCTTACCCATGCCAATTATTTAAATTATAATCTATGTATTGACAAGTCTCAAATTATGTTTGTAGCTCAGAAATGTCTTCTGAACTTCACACTTATACTGTATAACCAAATGCCTACAGAACAGATCCATTTGGAGGTCACATAGGCCTTTAAACTGAATACATCTGCTTTCCACAAAACCTTTAATAGTTCCTGTATTCCCTTATCACAATGAGTAATACACCATCCATCAGATGTCAGAAACCTGAATTTTATTCTTGATTTCCCTTTCCCTTGCTCTCATTCCACAAATCCAGCCTGTGACCATATTATATCAATGTTATCCATGTTATCTTAAATATATCTCAAATCCATGCTCTTATTCTTGGTCCAGACCCACTGCTACTATTTCAATTTAAGTCCTTTTTCCTTCCATATA
This sequence comes from Pongo pygmaeus, assembly GCF_028885625.2. NCBI lineage: Eukaryota > Metazoa > Chordata > Mammalia > Primates > Hominidae > Pongo > Pongo pygmaeus. Next base: position 146,209,302 of record NC_072373.2, on the reverse strand, counting down.
TGGTCAGACTAGAGTACAACTTTACATATTATTCAAAATATATGTAACTTCTTGTCTCTCTTACTCTAATCATTCCCATCCATCTCCACCCCCATCTCACATTCCAGACCAGACCCCATCTCACATTCCTTCTTTCGTTTATGTAAAACCTTTTGATACTTCCTTTTATCTTAAGTTAAATTCTACAATCCTAGACAAGGCCTACAAAGCCTTAAGAGACCTGGCTTCTAGGACTCACCATCCTCATCTCTGAACAACCACTCCTTCTTATTCTATACTTTAGCCAAACTGACCTTGTCTGCTTTCTCCAGACATGCCATACTCTGTCTTACCTCTGAGCCACTCTTTTGCCCGGAGCTCCATCCAACACTACCCTACGCCTGAACCTGGCTAACTCCTCATTATTCAGATTTCAATTTATACAACACTCCCTCTCTAACCTTTATCTCCAACTGGGTTATGTGCCCCTGCTATGCACTGCCACAGCACCCTCAGTTTCTTAAACCATCACACTTACCATCAGATATTATAATTGCTTATTTTATTTTCTGCCTCCCCACTAGACTGTTGCTTCTGTGAAGTCAAGCACTGTATCTGTCTGGTCATTGTTTTTCCAAAATTAGCACAGTGCCCAGAATGTAGTAGAGTTCAAACATTACTTGGTGATTGGCTTTATCTAGACCGTATAACCTTTAATAATGTTTCTTTCTTTTAACTTCTTTTCCTGTGAAAAGTTTGACAGTTTCCTTATTCTTCCTTTGCCAAGTTTACAACATTTTTCATTTTATTGAACATAGTACCATTTATGATCAGCCATTATTTAATGTTGAAAAAATGACCACACTTAATGGAGTTAATTGTGTGGATAATATTAGGAGAAAACAATAACCAGGTATTTGACAAGTTGGGAAACAATTAATTGTAATTTTAACTATAGTTAGGTAATTCCAAAAATAGGTTTAGAGGTTAACTAAAGTTTAAGTACACATAATAAATTATAATTTAACTTTCATAAGCTACAAATTACAGTAATTATTTTCATGATAAATTATAGCTAGAACTTTTATAAATATGTTATGGCTGCACAAAAAAAGTCTTAATGAAAAAATATCTACACAAAGCTCCATTTAATAGGCTTTAAAATGCACACTGAAACTGCTCATTTGTCTCAACTTCACATTGGTCAATGTAAGTTGACAGCCTTACTTCTCTTTTATTGCAACAGAAATTAATAACTACTTTCTGATAACTTTTGCCTTTTCCTTTTCATATACTTTCTCCCACATTCAACATGATCACACCCTACATGTCATACAAAGCCTGCTCAAATGCCACCTCCTCCATGAGAAGCTGAACACAAACTGTCCCAACACAGCTCCAAAACACTTAATCTGTACTTCTCCATTGCATGTTAGTATTATTTATAATATAGTCATTTCTATATAGGGCCACTGCACACAGATGTTTGCTTTGAAATCCAGCCTTGTGCTCACAGCATCCAGAGAGGGTAATTTTTCCCAATTAGCCTTCAATTAGCAGATACCTTTATTTTCTAATGTCCACAAAGCTGCCTGTAAGTTAAAAGCAATCTTATTTATGCACACAATTCTTCCAGACCACAAAAACCTGAGAGGAGGAACTTTCATTCATACAATCTATATGCCTAATGGATGCTTTAAAAAGTATATGTTGAACAAATGAATGAAAACATAAGCTCTGTCTGGTATCACTTACCAAATTGGACTCATTAGGTGGAATGTACTTCTCTGTACCCATTCGCACAAGTCCATCATGGTAGAGAAATATTTTTAGTGGATCACACGATGTAACCAGAATATAAATTCGTAAGTCAAACTTGTAACCTTCCATTAGGAAAGGCTTTTCAATGTATTCTTGAACAATCAAATGATCCTGAGATGGAAGTTTGTCACCATTTCTTATCAAAGAAATCCTATGTTTAAAGAAAAAAATTAAATGAATGATTTGACATAGAGCAAGATGTTTAAAAAGTTATAGATATACTCAAATGGAAAATAGTGGAGTAAGGGACTCCAAAAGTCTGTCCCTCCACAAAAGCAATGAAGAGCAAAAGAAATCATAGGAATCAACTTTTTGTAACCCCAGAAACTAAGCAAAGGCTTGCAGCAAATGGAATACTTAACTAAGAAAAAAACAGCTGGATCTGTGTCAAAGAGCTTTGTAACATTTTAAGTTAATCTAGTCCCGTCATCCACTCCCAGCTCAGCAGCAGCCTTGAAGAGCCTCGTTTTCAATACCAGTACTGGTCCTGGAGCGGGTAGAATGGGCTATTCTTACGGTTGGTTGTTTTGACCTGTCTGGTGGCTTCCTGGAGGACCTCAAAGGGCTTGCTTTTAGCTTGCCTAACTTGGAACTTTACCAGTGCTGAGGCAACTACTTTCAGAGATAATTGTTGGAAACATTTAAAGGCAAATGTATTAGTCACTACTGTCTAGGTTGTTTAGGGCAACAGTTGGGCAGACAATAGACCAATTAAAAAGACTGGGAGGAAGGGTTGATCAATGAGAATCTTTGAAACTTTGAAAAGTTCTGACATATTCTTGGGAATCTAGACGACCAGTTACATGCCCAAGGTTAGAAGCATGCTCAAGAAAGACCCGAGAAGGCCCTAAGCTGTCCCCTCTGGCTAACCATCAGACTCTGTACAAGCAGGAAGTTAAGGCTAAGGCAGAGTTGTAAATTATTTGTTTGCATGTTGAAGGCATGTCCCAACAATCATGCACACAAAGCCATCTACAAAAATTGGGAGCTTTTTTCTTGTTTGTTTTGTTCTGTTTAAGGAAATCTCTGTCCAATTATTAGCTGACCACTGAGCTAACAGAACAGGAACTTCAGTGGCCATACACAGCACAGAACACAGACTACAACTACTACAATGAGCTGCAACAACAAATTGTGTAGAGGGGGAGAGTTTGATTTCTAGAATTGCTATAGTACAATACTCAAAATGTTCAGATTTCAACAAAATATTATGAGGCATGCAAAGGAAAAAGAAAGTATGGCCCATATACAGGGAAACTATCAATTAATAGAAACAGTTGCAAGGAAGCCCAGACATTGGGTTTACTGGATAATCAACTATTTAAAATTTGTTCAAAGAGCTAACAGAAACCATGTACAAAGAACTGAAAGAAACTATGAGAACAGTGTCTCACTAAATAAGGAATATCAATAGTGATAGAAAATTGGGGAAAAATAAAGGAACCAAACAGAAATTTTGGAGTTGAGAAGTATAATAACTGAGATTAAAAAAATTCACTAAAGGAGATAAACAGTATACTTGACAAGGCATAAAGAGAATCAGAAAACTTGAGGATAAGCCAACTGACATTATCTAGTCTGAGGAACAGAAAGAAAAAAGAAGAAAAATGAACAGAGCCTACAAAATCTGTGAAATACCATCAAGTACAGCAACACACACATAACAGGAGTCTCAGAAGGAGAGAAGACAAAGAAAAAAATCCAAAGAATATTTGAAGAAATATTGGCAGAAAACTTCCCAATTTGATAAAAAACATTAATCTACACATCCAAGAAGCTCAATTACCTCCAAGTAGGATAAACTCAAAGAGATCCATATCAAGATACATTATATACATTATAATCAAATTGTCAAAGAACACCAGAAAGGTGACTACTCAGGTAAATATAAAAGTTCTGGCGAGGCACAGTGGCTTACACCTGTAATCCCAGCACTTTGGGAGGCCAACATGTGTAGATCACCTGAAGTCAGGAGTTCGAGATCAGCCTGGCCAACATGGAGAAAACCCCATCTCTACTAAAACTACAAAAATTAGCCAGGCATGGTGGCGTATGCCTGTAATCCCAGCTGCTCGGGAGGCTGGGGAAGGAGAATCGCTTGAACCTGGGAGGCAGAGGTTGCAGTGAGCCAAGATCATGCCACTGCACTCCAGCCTGGGTGACTGAGTGACAGAGCGAGACTCTGTCTTAAAAAACAAAAAAGTCTCTCTTACTGTAGTTTCGGTTTTTAACTCCGCATTTTTCCTAATGAATTGAAAGACAACTGCATAAAACAATAGTTACAAATCTATACTGACGGACACAGCAGGTGCAGAGATATAATTTGTGACAATAACAACATAAAGGGAGTAAATCTATGTAGGAACAAAGTTTTTATACACTACTGAAACTAAGTTGGTAGTAATATAGACTGGATTGTTATAAATTAAGACACTAATGGTAATTCCAGGGCAATCATTTTTTAAAACTCAACAATATACAGTAAAAGAAATGACAAGGGAATTAAAATGGTACAGAAGAAAATATCTATTTAACACAAAAGAGGACAATATAGAGAAATTGAGGAACAAAAGCTACAAGACACATAAGTGGCAAAATGGCCTAAGTAAATATTTCTTTTTCAGTAATTACATTAAATGTAAATAGATTAACTCTCCAATAAAAGGTAGAGCTCGGCAGAATGAATTTTTAAAAAACATGGTCCACCAATATGCTTTCTACAAGAGACACCCTTTAAAGTCAAAGACTCAAATAGATTCAAAATAAAAGGATGGAAAAGATATTGCAATAAAACAGCAACCTGGAGTGGCAAAATTGTTACAAGAGATAAAGAATCATATTATACAATGATTTTTTAAAAGTCAATGCCTCAAAAATATATAACAATTGGAAACATTTATGTGCCTAATAACAGAGCTCCAAAACACATGAAGCAAACACTGGTAGAATTGAAGGGAGAAATACTTCAACAATAACAGTTGGGTTCTTCAATAGTCCACTTTCAATAATGGACAAAATAACAGACAGATTAGCAAGGAAACAGTTACAATTCAATAGATGAGAGAGGTGTTCTTTACCTAGGTACTACTGCATTACATGACATAAACCCTGAGAACACATAATGCCCTTTCAGTTATCTGCTTTTCCAGCTATTTGTTTATATTGCCATCAAAATAAATTAAAAGATTATGTATGTTTTAATATCAAATATAAGTATATAAATATAGATATTTTAATATTAAATTTTTAACATTAAAATTGAGAAAAATGTGAAAATCAATTATTTACCACCAGAAACATTCCTTTAATGCTAACACAGAGACAGCCAACTCAGCATTAAGCAATTGGTATAAAATTCCCACTAATACTATTAGTTTAAAATTACCAAACCACATTTGCAAATAATGTATGATTGGATTATTAAGTTATGATTAAAAGTCAAAAGAAAAATTTTGAACAATAATTTACCTGGTAGCTATATTTCCAAATGTCTTTTTTCCTATAGCATTTTTAAATTAAAATGACTCGTGTATTTTTTTTTTTTTTTTTTGACAGAGTCTCGCACTGTCGCCCAGGCTGGAGTGCAGTGGTTGGATCTTGGCTCACCGCAAGCTCCGCCTCCCAGGTTCACACCATTCTCCTGCCTCAGCCTCCTGAGTAGCTGGGACTGCAGGCGCCCGCCACCATGCCCGGCTAATTTTTTGTATTTTTAGTAGAGACAGGGTTTCACCGTGTTAGCCAGGATGGTCTAGATCTCCTGTCCTTGTGATCCGCCCGCCTCAGCCTCCCAAAGTGCTGGGATTACAGGCATGAGCCACCATGCCTGGCCAAGTGTATTTTATTAAAAGCAGCCTCAGCCACGTTTTCTTTGAAAAAGTACATTGCAGAAAACTAACATAAGTAAGCAAAAGGAAACAAGAATATTACTTGCACATTCTTTTTTTTATAGTAAATACATAAACCAGTAACAGTCACTTATTTTCATTATTAAGTATTATGTACTGTGTATAATTGTACATGCTATTCTTTTATATGATTGGCAGTGCAGTATTACTTACACATTCTATTCTCAGTTAACATGTCTAGTTCTTGGAACTTCAGTTTAAAAATGTGTTCTACTCATTTTTAATCCAATTACCATGGCTACATAAAGAAAAAACTTATTTAAAGGCAAAGAAGATATGTATTTTCCTTCAAGATTTCTAGCTATGAAAAGAATAACTCTCTTTTCATTTCTTTCTCCAGTCAGTTTTAGCTCTACTGTAGCAACTGATTTTACTCTCCAAGCCTATTGAAATTATTATAAATGTGAGTTTTATGTTTTAGAAAAAAACAGAAAATAGCTTTTTCCCCTTATATTTTGTTATCTCCTTTTAAAGCCTCACAACCTGTTGATTAAATTTTTAATTGAATTACTGAAGCCTGTGGGAGAGTTTAAAAGAACAGAGATAATTAAATATTTGGTTCCAAAAATACAATAGTTAGAAACCTATTTCGTTATTTTTTCATATTGGTACTCACCCATGAGTAATTACGCACATTTATTCTCCCCACTCCCAAATTTTTTTTATTTTTATATATTCCAAATAAAAGCAAACCTACCCATGACCCATTGCACCATTAGCTGGTTTCACTATAAAAGTTTTCTGCTTCCGTTTTTTCTTCAATTCTTTCACATAATTTTGGAATTGAGTATATTCGGCAGGAAAGATCCATGTTCGAGGAACAAAGGTATAATCCAGAGGCCGAGACTTGATCATTCTGTAAATTGGACATAATAGGAAAAATAATTTCTATTCAAACTTGTATATATTTTCTTTCTCTGGGCTACTGATATTTGCCACGAAGATTTAAATTTTCTCCATTCCTTCATTTACTTATTCATTGATTCATTCATTCAACAAATGTCTACTGAGTACCTATTAAGTGTTAGACAGTATTCTGGACTATGGATACATCAGTGAAAAAAAAAAACAACCTTGCCCTAATATGTACTAATTTACACATTAGTACATCAAAAACATTTTTTTTAGAGTACACATTCTGTGCTAGGTACTGGGGATAGTAAGATAAATTAGTATCATCTCTGCTCCCAAGGAATATATAGATAGGCTACTAATATTAAACAGTGTGATAGGTACACTAAAGGCATATAAGGCAAGGTAACATGTAGAAGGAGTCAATAACTCTGCCTCAGGGATGGGAGTAGGGAGTAGGGAATTATTCAGGCAAATACTATTTATATTGCTTCTTTACAAATTATTTTGAGTCTCTGGGTCACCCACAGGGAACAGTTTTTTATTACCTTTTATACTACCATTTTTTAGAGTCAGAAAGTTTACTAAATCTCTGTGAATTGTCTTCTTTTTTAAAAAATTATCAGTTTATCACTCAACTTTCTTAAGCCAAAAAAAAAGGCAAAAACCCCTAGTCAACAGGAATATAAACTGCATAAAAATTTTTCAGTTTATTAAGTAAAAGACTGGGGTACTTATTATCAGCTTTTCCAAGAAAGTAGATTGTTACTCCAAATATTGGTTGCAAAGACAAATATCTGTGCATGTGTATCCCTTGGTGAGCATATATACATGTGTCTTTGAGTAAGTGTGTGCATACATGTACCTAGTACAATCCCTGGCACATATTAAATGCTCAATCACCAATATGAAAACACACACAAACACACACACACACACACACACACACACACAGCTTATAATGCAACAAATTAGTTCCTGCAAAATTTGACTGAAAATAAACAAGTATCTCTTAAATGACATATACAGATAACCTCTTACATTTAAATGATAAAACTCTGTTACTAAAGAGGCAACAAGTTGCAGTAAAGAGGCCTGAGATTCTGGAGACTGATTCTGTTCCACCTCTGCTATTAACAATTTGCTTGAGCTTGTGCAAGATATTCATTTCTCTGACCCTCATTTACCTCCTCTGCAAAGTGGAAGACTGGAACCAGAGACCTTCTAAGACCTTTCTAGCTCTAAAATTCTGTCACTCTCATCTAAATATCATTTCAAATCAATGTAACCTTGTGAAAGATAGCACTACAGTAGTTATGGTATAAATTTTGAACAGGTCTTCTCCATTACAAGAAAATAAAGATTACTTGGTCATATTTCTTGCTAAGAAATCCTTCCTACAGATCTCCCCCATTCCTGGAAAATGGTTGATCCTCTGGAAAATAAAAAGGTAAATATTAATATTCTCAGTGAATTAATTATATTCATGTATATGACAATACAATTCTATCCATCCTTTGAGTTTTATGTTTTAATAAACTGCCAATTATTAATCTAAAAGATTTAACATTAAATGACCTACAGTGAATTTGTAGAATTAAAGAGTATGGTAATCAGAGAATAAAACTGCAAAATTTTAAAGAAAATACAAAAGAATATCTACATAGATAGTAAAGTTATAATTTTCTAGGTTGAATAGTGATAATTCAGTATCCAAATTACTTTTGTTATTCTAGATTCACTATATTCACAGACATAAGCACTGGTAAAAATGACTTATTTGTTCACTACAGTCAATTTTATATTACCTTCTAAACTAATAAATGAAGAAGGTCTAGGTCTATACAAACTGTCAATTCTCTAGAATTCCTTATATTTGGCTTTTTAGTTTGAGGTCTATTTTCTTCTGAAAATAAGTTGGTATTATGTTCTAAAAATAAAAGAATGAGACCAGATTACATATAGCTGACATCACAAGTATTTCTGCATCCTGGTCTCCCTATGCAATCTACTCTACATCTTTAAAGCACCATCTTAGGAAGAGGTTTTTTTTTTTTTTGGTTGTTGTTTGTTTTTTGAGATGGAGTCTTGCTGTCACCAAGCTGTAGCGCAGTGGCCCGATCTCAGCTCACTGCAGCCTCCACCTCCCAGGTTTAAGCAATTCTCCTGCCTCAGCCTCCTGAGTAGCTGGGCCTACAGGCGTGTGCCACCATACCCAGCTAATTTTTGTATTTTTAGTAGAGACGGGGTTTCACTATGTTGGCCAGGAAGGTCTCAATCTCTTGACCTCGTGATCCACCCGCCTTGGCCTCCCAAAATGCTGGGATTACAGGTGTCAGCCACGGCGCCCAGCCAGAAGAGGTTTTTTCTATTGATTCTTCCCTAAAGATAGAAAGAGGTTAAAACTTAAGCTGCAAAAGATGCAGGCTTCATGCAAAGAGCCAATACAACTGGATAGCAACGAAACAGGCTATTCAGGTGAGTAAGAACTGAAATGTAATAAGGCAACAGATTAAGAACCTATCTAAAAAAGTTATGGTGGAATCCATATAACTTTCCTTATACCACTAACTGGTCATGATTAATTTCCTACCTGATAATTTTGCAGCTCTGAAATTTTCTCCTGCTGAACAGCAGAATCACACCATATAAGATTACTTGTTTCATCCTCATCTGGAGTTTTCATAAATCCCATTTCATCTATTACTAAACGAACTGCAAGTAAACAGTTAAGTTAAACCAAAATTAAAATACTTCTGAAATATATTAATTGCAGAAACATTTTTCTATATAAATTTTAGTTCACAGTATTTCATTTGAAAAATATTAGTTACAGCCTAACCTTATTTTTAGTTACAACAGTTTTATCTAGGGCCAAATTATTCTCAGTAGGAACTGAGAATTGTTTTTCAGTTGCACCCAAAAATCCTTCCTTTCAATCTTCTCAGGTTTAACAGGTACACAAAACTGCCAAAGGGTTTAGTGATTATTTATGGCACAAGGAAAACACACACAGCTGAGACAACACGTCTACTCAGGAAAATGTACTTTTTATAGCTTTTTTTATGACCTTGGGTTAGGTACAAAAGAACAAAAGTAAAAATATCCCCTGATCATCACACCTATGCCATACTTTCCACCTCCCTAGTTCAAATTATTTTTAGTACTTAAAATCAACTCATCTATGTTTACTTAGGATGTGAAATAATGAAGCAATATTCACAGGAGAGATTTGGATTTGGTTCTCCACTGCTCCCAACCCTCTAATCCTACTGAAAACGTTTATGCTCAGAGGAACATTTCCTTTTTAGTACAAACTATTCATGTGTTCCTCTCCAATCTAGATTTTACAATTAACATATTGGCATTTTTCTTTCACTGAATTTCAAGTGTGGAATAAAGATAAGCAGAAGACTTCAGGTAATTTTTGGCTTCTAACAGAATCTTGAATCTTAACAGAATGGCGTAGTCTCAGGTGACAGTGTACAATCCCAAGAGTTGGGGAAAGGAACATTCCTCTCTCATCTGTCACAGACCACCATGCAGCTTTGGCATCCTGAGGACTCAGAAGCTGCTGTGCCACCTACAGCTCATGTAAAGAGCAAGGGCAATAGCAACACAGACTATTCCTTACCTGGCTCACAAGCAGAAAACAATAACAAATTCAGAAGAGCATGTCAGGAGCACAACTGTTCCTGAGTATATGAGAGACACTGCCTGCAGCATCTCAAAGATACCTGGGAAGACCTTGGTGAGATAAATGGAACTCCTAGCAGTTACGTTTAGAAGGAACATAGGCTGGGTACGGTGGCTCATGCCTGTAATCCCAGCACTTTGGGAGGCCAAGGCGGGCGGATAACGAGGTCAGGAGATCGAGACCATCCTGGCTAACACAGTGAAACCCCGTCCCTACTAAAAATACAAAAAATTAGCCAGGCGTGGTGGCAGGCGCCTGTAGTCCCAGCTACTCGCGAGACTGAGGCAGGAGAATGCCGTGAACCCGGGAGATGGAGCTTGCAGTGAGCCAAGATTGCGCCACTGCACTCCAGCCTGGGCTACAGAGACTCCGTCTCAAAAAAAAAAAAAAAAAAGAAGAAGGAATGTAATGTGTTACTTAAATTTGGTTATTTACGTATACACAAACCCATGAGGCTAGGAACATTCAGGTTATATATGAATATTGGAAAGATCCATTTTTTCTTTACATTCATAAATTCAAATTTGTCAGGTCAGTCATATATAAACCTATCTTATTATGAAACTCAAAGCTTGAAGAGCTGACAAAATTAAACTTCAAACAAAAATACAATGTCAAGTCCCTTTTTTCAGCTAAGCTGTCTAATCATATTAAGTGTTTGAACTGAGATTTTAGAAATCAGTTGGGATCTTTTTAAGGATATCATCCTCTACTACACAGAAAAAGAATCCTTCTAATATGTTAGAAATTTTATAGAAGGCATTTAAAAATCCATTATATAAAAGATAGTTATCTCTCTGGATTTCTACATTGTTTTTAATACCAAATCAGTTTTTCCAGCAATTATGAGAATCCCATGATTGCTTCTAAGGAAACCTACCAATTTCAAACTTTGTCCCGGCAACATTTGCTGTAATGGTTCCCTTCTTTTTCTTCTTTCTGACTTTCCTTTTCATTGTGCTTTGATAAGGTAATTCTGTATTCAAATCCAGGGGAGAGGGTCCCTGAATAACTTTAAAAAAATGTAAAATAATCAGATAACACTGAAATGACAAAAATCTACACCAGACAACACAAATACCACCCCCACCCCACAGCAAGGTAAAATTATAAATCCTGGTACTTTAAAAAGTCCCCAATTAATTTTTAATACTTTAAAAATATTAACAGTAATGATGTATAACACCTCCATATTTTGTAACATAGTTAAGTCAATTTCCCTACCTCCTTCTTGAGGCAGAGATGGCATTATTGCCTGTGCTGATTAGCAAGCAGTGTGTGCTGCTGTACCAAACTCTCAGGAAATCTGGAAATTCCACATTAGTCTAAGTAGGATATGGCCCCAAATCACTGAAAGTTCTTATCATATTATCTTGTTGGAATCCTCAGATTTCAGGATACCAAAGTTATGGGATAACAAGGTACCTGCAGTGATTTTAAAACAAGGTCATTTAGAAAAAACTTTTTTGACTTTTTTTTCATATATGCCAAGACTATTCTTTTTAAAAGTCAAGGTGAAAGTTAATGTGTTCAATCAACAAATAATTGTTAATCAGTTTATTAAACCTTATGCAAAATGCCAAGTGATGGTTTCCTATCCTGAAAGAATGCATAGTCTAGGGGAAGAGGTTTTATTAAGTCACGTGTCACATGTATATTCAATAAATAATATGCTATACATAAACAATAACAGCAATAACAATATTCACTACCATTTATTGAACACTTACTATCTTAGGCATTTATATTATACCATTCAATCTTTCAACAAACCTGTAAGGTAGAAGCTTTTATCCCCATCTTACAGATAAGCTGAGCTTAGAAAGGACAAATTATTTTGTGTATCTTTACAAAGAAAATTACAACACAGAGATTAAATGAAAATCCTTCTAATGTCAATGCCAGAATGTCTTATTTAGAAACCCACACAACCTTCAACCCAATGCCTGAAACACTGCTTTTAATATGAGACAGTGAAAAGTGCCAGGCAGGGTAGAGGTCACATGTTGACAGAATGCAGAGAAGTGATTCCTTTATAAGGGAGTATGGGGGACAACTTCATAAAGTAAACCACATCTTGAATTGTGCCTTAAAAAATGAGAACAGTTTTGAAGGACAGAAAATGGTTGGGGTCATTATTATGATGATTTTATTCAGGCACACAGAGGAATGCAATAATGAATGAACTAATTTGATCTGGCTACATCTCAACATGGCCTATAGTACACTTTGCTTGTATTTTCATTGCAAATATATGAACGTAGGCATTTATGCCCTAACAATACCATATCGTTCAGTCTGTACTATCAACTTTCTAATTTCTCCTTCATATTGTAAGAATCCTTCACTTCTTACAAAATATCTATAAACACAATGAAAAATGATAAAACCTATTATGAAAAGCAAAGGTATAATATCAACACCTTTATTAGATTTTCAAGTTTATCAGAAATTCAGAAACATCCAACATTCAGCTACATAAAATGTGAGTCCTATATCACCCCAAATATTCATTATTATTAATGTTTCAATATTAAAGAAAATTTAGGGTTTTATTTGTTCTCAGGTATCATTTTTACTAAAATGATTCTCTAGTATAATTTAATATCAAAACTGGGGAACTTTTATTTATTACAGACCAACTGTATGTAGGCATTCTATTAAGCATTTTAAATATTTTATTTCATTAACAAACTTTAAATTTAGGTATCATTTCTCCCTATTTTCCAGGAAAAGAAACTAAGGCTAGATAAGTTAAATAAATCAAGGTAACATGGCTTAGAAATAGAAAACTTGGACTTTAAACCCAATTCTAATTATTCTATTCATTAAGCTCCCCTATTTTCAGACCCCATGCTAACATAATATAAAGACAAATGAGAAGTTTGCAACCCTACTGCAGTACATGCCACAAGATATGGCCATATTCTGGGAATCTGCAATACTTCAAACAGTGAATTTACAGTAAAACATCTTTAAACTGATCTCAGCTCCCAATGCCAAGCTGAAAACAGACTAGATCACTTCTCAGAATAAAAGAAAGGAGTAGTGTAAAGTTTAGTTCAGTTTCTTTCTGGAGGCTCTCTGAAACCTCAGGGAGGTAACTATTTGAGTTTACAAGTTTTTTGTCCAACATCTTGTTACTCAAGTAAACAAAGATCCCCTTTACAGTAACAGAATACTTATTACATTGAAAGTAGGCAACAAAGTCAACAAGACTTTAAAAACAAGCTTCACCTGACTATACTAGATTCTAAAAACAAATTTGTTAATTTTTGACTTAAATAATAAGTCAAATGACTGATTCGTACAGAGTTCAAAACAAGAACTTTTATCCCTTCCTCAAGGCATACAGGAATTTAAAGTTCTTAAAATTATACTATGCATATATGCGCTTTACTTAATTCCATTTGTGCCTTAGTCAAAGTGCTTTAACAAACTCAAGGACTTCATTCAACCATGGCAATTCTAATCAGCTTTATTCGAAGCAAGAGATTTGAGATGACAAAATTTAGCCCACCACTCATTTGAAACCATAGTTACCTACTTTCCAAAAGCAGAAAGCATGTTTCAGTTACCTCTGAAATGCTTTAAGCCAATGGCTTCTCAACCTTGGCTGCAAAGCAGAATTGCCAGAGTGAGGAGCTTTTGAAAATCCTGCTGTCCAGGCCACACCCCAGAACCAAGTGGGGCCCAACCATCAGCATTTCTAAAGCTCTTCATATGATTCCAGTGCAGCCAAGGTTGAGAACCTCTACTGGAAGCACACGATGACAATGCAACAAATAATAGCTAATTATAACAACACATGAAATTATAAGAAAAAAAGTAAAAGAAAACTCATAACTTTTTGAAAAAGACCAAATAGGTAAAAATTACCCATAAAAATCCTGTTTTCCTATCTAGTTCAAAAACAAAAACAAAAAAAAACAAAAACAAAAAAAATTTGATGGTGAGCCCAAAATGATTTTTAAGATAAAGAAACAGAATTTATTTCAAAAAGGAATCAATTTTCCAAAATTTCAAGCAAATGTTAACCTTGAACATAGAACTGTCAAGCAACAATAGATACACGAAATTGAAACAAAACCAAAATAATTCCAGTACATTTGTGCTAGAGTACCATTTCTTCCCTATTCTTCCGTTGAGCTTCTACCACACTTAAATTCCACATAAAACACCACTTTTTCCTGAAAGCTTTCTCTGATTATATCTGAAGAAATTCATTTCTCCCTCTTTTGGGCTATCAGAGGCCTTATTTTTACCCTTATCATAATCACCTGCCAAAAAGATGGTTTTCTTCTATCTTGTTCACTCCTCTGTTCCCAGGTCCTAGAATAGTGCCTGAACATAGTGTTCAATAAGCACTTGTTAATGCGTGCTATGGTTTGAATATTTGTGTCCCTCCAAAATTCATGTTGAAACATAGTCCCCAATGAAATAGTATGATGAGGTAGGACCTTTAGAAGGTGATTGGGTCCTGAGGGCTCCTTCCTCATGAATGGGAAGGACTTTATAATCAAGGCTTCACACAGCATTCAACCTTTCCATCCCTTCCACCATGAGAACACAGCATCCATCTCCTTCAGAAGGTGCAGCAACAAAGCACCATCTTGGAAGCAGAAACAGCAGCCCTCACCGTCAATGAACCTGCCACCACCTTGATGTGGACTTCCCAGCCTTCAGAAATTTGAGAAATAAATTTCTATTGTTTATAAGTTATCCAATTTGTGGCATTTTGTTATAGCAGCACACACAGGCTAAGACACTGAGTTAATAAATCGGTTAATTAGCCAGGCACCATGGCTCATGCCTATAAATAATCCCAATATTTTGGGAGGCCTAGGCAGGAGGATCGCTTGAGACCAGGAGTTTGAGACCAGCCTGAGCAACATCTCTACAAAGATTAAAAAATTAGCCAGGCATGGTGGTGCCTGCCTGTAGTCCCAGATACCTGGGTGGCTAAGAAGGAATGATAGCTTGAGCTAGGGAGGTCAAGGCTGCAGTGAGCTGTGTTCATGCCACTGCACTACAGCCTGGCAGCAGAGCATGTCTTAAAAAAAAAACAACCAATCAATTCATGAGAGCTGAGAGAAAAGAGAACTAGTCATCGAGCTCTGAGAAGCAAATACATATAATTTACAATGTATTACTTTTCACTTTAAAAAAATTTTATTTATGTATTTTGTTTTATTCATTTATAATGTTTTTTAGAGACAATCATAGCTCACTGTAATCTTGAACTCTTGGGCTCCACAATCCTCCTGCTTTAACCTCCCAAGTAGCTGGGACTACAGGTGTACACCACCACAACTGGCTTTTATTATTATTATTATTTATTTATTTATTTATTTATTATTTTAGAGATGGGGTCTCACTATGTTGACCAGGCTGGTCTCAAACTCCTAGCCTCAAGTTATCCTTTCGCCTCAGCCTCCCAAACTGCTGAGATTACAGGCATGAGCTACCGCACCTAGCCCACTTTTTTTTTTTTTTTTTTTTTTGACACGAAGTTTTGCTCTTATTGCCCAGGCTGGAGTGCAACGGCACAATCTTGGCTCACTGCAACCTCCGCCTCCCGGGTTCAAGTGATTCTCCTGCCTCAGCCTCCCAAGTAGCTGGGATTACAGGCATGCGTCACCACAGCTGGCTAATTGTTTTGTATTTTTAGCAGAGACTAGGTTTCTCCATGTTGGTCAGGCTGGTCTCGAACTTCCGACCTCAGGTGATCCGCCCGCCTTGGCCTCCCAAAGTGCTAGGATTACAGGCATGAGCCACTGTGCCCGGCCCTAACCCACATTTTTAAGTGGAAAAAGCAAAGTACATAAAAGTTTACATATTACACTGCCATTTGAGCAAACCAACAGAGGAATATATGGAACATATCCACTGAGTAGTTGTGGCCTGCTATGGCTGGGGTGGGGCTAAGGGAGACTTATTTGTACTTACCTTTATTACTCTGTGTATGTATTACCTGTTCAAAAAAGTAAAATATATGTGATAAAATCTTGTATCAATACTATCATGTTGATAACCAAAATCATCAGACTGTGTTCTCCATTTAGGTGAAAATACTTTTATTTCATTTAAATGAAAGTATAATATGGTAGAAAGAGAACTGAACAAGGAGTCAAATCAAATTCCTATCCTTTAATTTTCCACTTAGCAGATATAAATTCTTAGGGTGCAAAAGTAAAAGATTTATTCTTTCCACCCCTAAAGTCTAAAATGGCAACCAATGAAGATAACATTGCTGATATATTTTACGGCAAAAGATGAAGACAAACTTCTTTTACGTAAAAGAAGGAAACACAAAGGAAACTCAGACCTTCTCCAGCAACCCCAAATCCATACCCCAGTAAATATAATATATGAGGTCTTTGTACATTAATTTTTAGCTCACCCAAAGATTACTAAGATAATCAAACAAAAAGTCAAGAGGATCCAAAAATAGGGTTTTTAAAAATATGTAAAATAATATTAAATAAAAACATAATAAGAGCTGTTTTGTTGTGACAAGAGGAAGGAGAAAAGAACCAGTACAAACCAGTATCTACTTTCACATAACTTTATTTAGTCCACCCAACAAATACCCAGTACCTTTTATTCCCATTTTATATAAGCGAAAATGTAGGCTCCAAGGTTAAGAAACTTGCACAAAAAGTCACACATCTAATAGGTTGAAGTGGTTTGTGTCTTCTACCTATTAGAAGAAGTATGGGAAGGAAACCCATATTCCTTCCCACTTTTTGTGCTACCTTCAAAATTCAGCCTTTAAATATAACATATTGAAGATTTCGCAAAGATGCTTGATTTTGTTCGATTGAATCTACGTTAAAAGCTGGAGCCCAAGAACATAGTGAGAAGGCAGTCCTCTGAAAGCCAGGAAGATAGCCCTCACCAGGAACCTAATTGTCTTGAATCTTTTTTATCTTAGACTTCCCAGCCTCCAGAACTGTGAGAAATAAATATCTATTGTTTAAGCTACCTAGTCTATTATACTTTATTATAGCAGCCTGAGCAGACTAAGACATTGAGTCCAGTCTGCCCCTGGCTTCACACAGTAGATAATTAATTAAACTCTATCCTGAGCTTGCTATGGATTGTAACAATGATAATGAGGAAGACCAAGAAGACAACAAAGAGGAAGAGAAGGATGGGGTTGATATCATCACTTATGTAAAACATCCTATGTGCCAGGCACTTTTTGAGGTTTATACATATAAAACTCTGACCTTCAAAACCCTAAAAGATAGATTATTATCCTCATAGATAATCGTTTAAAGAAAAGAGATATAATGAACACTGATATTGAAAAACAAGTTATAAGAAAATTTTAAAGTAACAATTTTGCAAATACGTCTCAAGATAATCTTCTCCAGATCCCTAAATTGTAATTATCGGATGAAAGATATTTCTACTATCACTTCCAAAAAAAGAGAAAAATAACAAATGTAACAAAAAATTTATTCAAGTAAGCTTTTACTTTGAGACAAAAACACTCTTCACACACATTAACATTATTTGCAGAGAGGTCATTACAATTAACAGTAAGAAATCTATTACTTCCTAAAAATTATAAAAATAAGGCGGTTTTTTATATGCAAAAAGTAGTATTTCCAAATATCAGGTCATGAATGAAATTTTGTCCATTTTTGTATTATTAATTTCATTAAATTTCAGCACTTGGTTCCCAAACCAAATTTGATATATGCTTTCTCTTATATTAAATCATGCTTTTTCTTATATGAAAGAGAATAAAAGTAAATGAAACATGCCACTTTTTAAACATCAAAAATTAAAATGCTTATTTGTTTTGAATATTATTCAGATTGGATTTAATGTCAGTTCTACATTAGTGTTTCTTAAATTGTAATGTGCACACCTGGGACTACTGTTCAAGTTCAGATCTGACTCGTTAGGTCTGAGGTAGAGCCTGAGAGTCTGCATTTCTGACAAGCTTCTAGGTATGCTGGTTCACAGACCACATTTTGAGTAGCAAGACTCTGGATGACCACAATGTTTATCATTATGCAGATACAAATTTTTTAACTTAAAGCCCTTCTTTAAAACATGTAAAAATTATGAAATTATAATATGATTGAAAAATTCCTCATTGTTCACAATAGCAAAGACTTGGAACCAACCCAAATGTCCAACAATGATAGACTGGATTAAGAAAATGTGGCACAGGGGAGGAGCCAAGATGGCCGAATAGGAACAGCTCCGGTCTACAGCTCCCAGCGCGAGCGACGCAGAAGACGGGTGATTTCTGCATTTCCATCTGAGGTACCGTGTTCATCTCACTAGGGAGTGCCAGACAGTGGGCGCAGGTCAGTGGGTGAGCGCACCGTGCGCCAGCCGAAGCAGGGGTGAGGCATTGCCTCACTCGGGAAGCGCAAGGGGTCAGGGAGTTCCCCTTCCAGAGGTGACAGACGGCACCTGGAAAATCGGGCCACTCCCACCCGAATACTGTGCTTTTCCGACGGGCTTAGGAAACGGTGCCCCAGGAGAGTATAGCCCGCACCTGGCTCAGAGGGTCCTACGCCCACGGAGTCTCGCTGATTGCTAGCACAGCACTCTGAGATCAAGCAGCAAGTCGGCAGCGAGGCTGGGGGAGGGGCGCCCGCCATTGCCCAGGCTCGCTTAGGTAAACAAAGCAGCCTGGAAGCTTGAACTGGGTGGAGCCCACCACAGCTCAAGGAGGCCTGCCTGCCTCTGTAGGCTCCACCTCTGGGGGCAGGGCACAGACAAACAAAAAGACAGCAGTAACCTCTGCGGACTTAAATGTCCCTGTCTGACAGCTGTGAGGAGAGCAGTGGTTCTCCCAGCACACAGCTGGAGATCTGAGAACGGGCTGACTGCCTCCTCAAGTGGGTCCCTGACCCCTGACCCCCGAGCAGCCTAACTGGGAGGCACCCCCCAGCAGGGGCAGACTGACACCTCACACGGCCCGCCAGGTACTCCAACAGACCTGCAGCTGAGGGTTCTGTCTGTTAGAAGGAAAACTAACAGAAAGGACATCCACACCAAAAACCCATCTGTACATCACCATCATCAAAGACCAAAAGTAGATAAAACCACAAAGATGGGGAAAAAACAGAGCAGAAAAACTGGAAACTCTAAAAACCAGAGTACCTCTCCTCCTCCAAAGGAACGCAGTTCCTCACCAGCAACGGAACAAAGCTGGACGGAGAATGACTTTGACGAGCTGAGAGAAGAAGGCTTCAGACGATCAAATTACTCCGAGCTACGGGAGGATATTCAATCCAAAGGCAAAGAAGTTGAAAACTTTGAAAAAAATTTAGAAGAATGTATAACTAGAATAACCAATACAGAGAAGTGCTTAAAGGAGCTGATGGAGCTGAAAACCAAGGCTCGAGAACTACGTGAAGAATGCAGAAGCCTCAGGAGCCGATGCGATCAAATGGAAGAAAGGGTATCAGCCCTGGAAGATGAAATGAATGAAATGAAGCGAGAAGGGAAGTTTAGAGAAAAAAGAATAAAAAGAAACGAGCAAAGCCTCCAAGAAATGTGGGACTATGTGAAAAGACCAAATCTACGTCTGATTGGTGTACCTGAAAGTGATGGGGAGAATGGAAACAAGTTGGAAAACACTCTGCAGGATATTATCCAGGAGAACTTCCCCAATCTAGCAAGGCAGGCCAACATTCAGATTCAGGAAATACAGAGAACGCCACAAAGATACTCTTCGAGAAGAGCAACTCCAAGACACATAATTGTCAGATTCACCAAAGTTGAAATGAAGGAAAAAATGTTAAGGGCAGCCAGAGAGAAAGGACGGGTTACCATCAAAGGGAAGCCCATCAGACTAACAGCGGATCTCTCGGCAGAAACCCTACAAGCCAGAAGAGAGTGGGGGCCAATATTCAACATTCTTAAAGAAAAGAATTTTCAACCCAGAATTTCATATCCTGCCAAACTAAGCTTCATAAGTGAAGGAGAAATAAAATACTTTACAGACAAGCAAATGCTGAGAGATTTTGTCACCACCAGGCCTGCCCTAAAAGAGCTCTTGAAGGAAGCGCTAAACATGGAAAGGCACAACCGGTACCAGCCACTGCAAAATCATACCGAAATGTAAAGACCATTGAGACTAGGAAGAGACTGCATCAACTAACGAGCAAAACATCGAGCTAACATCATAATGACAGGATCAAATTCACACATAACAATATTAACTTTAAATGTAAATGGACTAAATGGTCCAATTAAAAGACACAGACTGGCAAATTGGATAAAGACTCAAGACCCATCAGTGTGCTGTATTCAGGAAACCCATCTCACGTGCAGAGACACACATAGGCTCAAAATAAAAGGATGGCGGAAGATCTACCAAGCAAATGGAAAACAAAAAAAGGCAGGGGTTGCAATCCTAGTCTCTGATAAAACAGACTTTAAACCAACAAAGATCAAAAGAGACAAAGAAGGCCATTACATAATGGTAAAGGGATTAATTCAACAAGAAGAGCTAACTATCCTAAATATATATGCACCCAATACAGGAGCACCCAGATTCATAAAGCAAGTCCTGAGTGACCTACAAAGAGACTTAGACTCCCACACATTAATAATGGGAGATTTTAACACCCCACTGTCAACATTAGACAGATCAACGAGACAGAAAGTCAACAAGGATACCCAGGAATTGAACTCAGCTCTGCACCAAGCAGACCTAATAGACATCTACAGAACTCTCCACCCCAAATCAACAGAATATACATTTTTTTCAGCACCACACCACACCTATTCCAAAATTGACCATATCCTTGGAAGTAAAGCTCTCCTCAATAAATGTAAAAGAACAGAAATTGTAACAAACTGTCTCTCAGATCACAGTGCAATCAAGCTAGAACTCAGGATTAAGAATCTCACTCAAAACCGCTCAACTACGTGGAAACTGAACAACCTGCTCCTGAATGACTACTGGGTACATAACGAAATGAAGGCAGAAATAAAGATGTTCTTTGAAACCAACGAGAACCAAGACACAACATACCAGAATCTCTGGGATGCATTCAAAGCAGTGTGTAGAGGGAAATTTATAGCACTAAATGCCCACAAGAGAAAGCAGGAAAGATCCAAAATTGACACCCTAACATCACAATTAAAAGAACTAGAAAAGCAAGAGCAAACACATTCAAAAGCTAGCAGAAGGCAAGAAATAACTAAAATCAGAGCAGAACTGAAGGAAATAGAGACACAAAAAACCCTTCAAAAAATAAATGAATCCAGGAGCTGGTTTTTTGAAAGGATCAACAAAATTGATAGACCGCTAGCAAGATTAATAAAGAAAAAAAGAGAGAAGAATCAAATAGATGCAATAAAAAATGATAAAGGGGATATCACCACTGATCCCACAGAAATACAAACTACCATCAGAGAATATTACAAACACCTCTATGCAAATAAACTAGAAAATCTAGAAGAAATGGATAAATTCCTCAACACATACACCCTCCCAAGACTAAACCAAGAAGAAGTTCAATCTCTGAATAGACCAATAACAGGAGCTGAAATTATGGCAATAATCAATAGCTTACCAACCAAAAAAAGTCCAGGACCAGATGGGTTCACAGCCGAATTCTACCAGAGGTACAAGGAGGAGCTGGTACCATTCCTTCTGAAACTATTCCAATCAATAGAAAAAGAGGGAATCCTCCCTAACTCATTTTATGAGGCCAGCATCATCCTGATACCAAAGCCTGGCAGAGACACAACAAAAAAAGAGAATTTTAGACCAATATCCTTGATGAACATTGATGCAAAAATCCTCAATAAAATACTGGCAAACAGAATCCAGCAGCACATCAAAAAGCTTATCCACCATGATCAAGTGGGCTTCATCCCTGGGATGCAAGGCTGGTTCAATATACGCAAATCAATAAATGTAATCCAGCATATAAACAGAACCAAAGACAAAAACCACATGATTATCTCAATAGATGCAGAAAAGGCCTTTGACAAAATTCAACAACCCTTCATGCTAAAAACTCTCAATAAATTAGGAATTGATGGGACGTATCTCAAAATAATAAGAGCTATTTATGACAAACCCACAGCCAATATCATACTGAATGGGCAAAAACTGAAAGCATTCCCTTTGAAAACTGGCACAAGACAGGGATGCCCTCTCTCGCCACTTCTATTCAACATAGTGTTGGAAGTTCTGGCCAGGGCAATTAGGCAGGAGAAGGAAATCAAGGGTATTCAATTAGGAAAAGAGGAAGTCAAATTGTCCCTGTTTGCAGATGACATGATAGTATATCTAGAAAACCCCATTGTCTCAGCCCAAAATCTCCTTAAGCTGATAAGCAACTTCAGCAAAGTCTCAGGATACAAAATCAATGTGCAAAAATCACAAGCATTCTTATACATCAATAACAGACAAACAGAGAGCCAAATCATGAGTGAACTCCCATTCACAATTGCTTCAAAGAGAATAAAATACCTAGGAATCCAACTTACAAGGGATGTGAAAGACCTCTTCAAGGAGAACTACAAACCACTGCTCAAGGAAATAAAAGAGGATACAAACAAATGGAAGAACATTCCATGCTCATGGGTAGGAAGAATCAATATCATGAAAATGGCCATCCTTCCCAAGGTAATTTACAGATTCAATGCCATCCCCATCAAGCTACCAATGACTTTCTTCACAGAATTGGAAAAAACTACTTTAAAGTTCATATGGAACCAAAAAAGAGCCCGCATCGCCAAGTCAATCCTAAGCCAAAAGAACAAAGCTGGAGGCATCACGCTACCTGACTTCAAACTATACTACAAGGCTACAGTAACCAAAACAGCATGGTACTGGTACCAAAACAGAGATACAGATCAATGGAACAGAACAGAGCCGTCAGAAATAATGCCACATATCTACAACCATCTGATCTTTGACAAACCTGAGAAAAACAAGAAATGGGGAAAGGATTCCCTATTTAATATATGGTGCTGGGAAAACTGGCTAGCCATATGTAGAAAGCTGAAACTGGATCCCTTCCTTACACCTTATACAAAAATCAATTCAAGATGGATTAAAGACTTAAATGTTAGACCTAAAACCATAAAAACCCTAGAAGAAAACCTAGGCAATACCATTCAGGACATAGGCATGGGCAAGGACTTCATGTCTAAAACACCAAAAGCAATGGCAACAAAAGCCAAAATTGACAAATGGGATCTAATTAAACTAAAGAGCTTCTGCACAGCAAAGGAAACTACCATCAGAGTGAACAGGCAACCTACAAAATGGGAGAAAATTTTCGCAACCTACTCATCTGACAAAGGGCTAATATCCAGAATCTACAATGAACTCCAACAAATTTACAAGAAAAAAACAAACAACCCCATCAAAAAGTGGGTGAAGGACATGAACAGACACTTCTCAAAAGAAGACATTTATGCAGCCAAAAGACACAAGAAAAAATGCTCACCATCACTGGCCATCAGAGAAATGCAAATCAAAACCACAATGAGATACCATCTCACACCAGTTAGAATGGCGATCATTAAAAAGTCAGGAAACAACAGGTGCTGGAGAGGATGTGGAGAAATAGGAACACTTTTACACTGTTGGTGGGACTGTAAACTAGTTCAACCCTTGTGGAAGTCAGTGTGGCGATTCCTCAGGGATCTAGAACTAGAAATTCCATTCGACCCAGCCATCCCATTACTGGGTATATACCCAAAGGACTATAAATCATGCTGCTATAAAGACACATGCACACGTATGTTTATTGCCGCATTATTCACAATAGCAAAGACTTGGAACCAACCCAAATGTCCAACAATGATAGACTGGATTAAGAAAATGTGGCACATCTACACCATGGAATACTATGCAGCCATAAGAAATGATGAGTTCATGTCCTTTGTAGGGACATGGATGAAATTGGAAATCATCATTCTCAGTAAACTATCGCAAGAACAAAAAACCAAACACCGCATATTCTCACTCATAGGTGGGAATTGAACAATGAGAACACATGGACACAGGAAGGGGAACATCACACTTCAGGGACTGTTGTGGGTTGGGGGGAGGGGGGAGGGATAACATTGGGAGATATACCTAATGCTAGATGACGAGTTGGTGGGTGCAGTGCACCAGCATGGCACATGTATACATATGTAACTTACTGCACATTGGGCACATGTACCATAAAACCTAAAGTATAATAATAATAATAATAATAATAATAATTACAATAAAAGAAAAAAAAAAAAAAAAAAAAAAGAAAATGTGGCACATATACACCATGGAATACTATGCAGCCATAAAAAAATGATGAGTTCATGTCCTTTGTAGGGACATGGATGAAATTGGAAATCATCATTCTCAGTAAACTATCGCAAGAACAAAAAACCAAACACCGCATATTCTCACTCATAGGTGGGAACTGAACAATGAGAACACATGGACACAGGAAGGGGAACATCACACTCTGGGGACTGTTGTGGGGTGGGGGAAGGGGGGAGGGATAGCATTGGGAGATATACCTAATGCTACATGACGAGTTAGTGGGTGCAGCGCACCAGCATGGCTCATGTATACATATGTAACTAACCTGCACATTGCACACATGTACCCTAAAACCTAAAGTACAATAATAATAAATTTAAAAAAAAAGAAAAATTCATGTAGGTGATTGTGAAATTATATATTAATGTCTAAAGAGTTCCATGAGTCAAAAAATAAAATAGGCTGAGAAATGCTGAACTTGAGCATCAGTATCATCTGCAAACTTCCTAGAAATGCATATTCTCAGGCCCAACCCCAGAACTTCTGAATCAGAAATCTAGAGGTGAGGCCCATCAATTACCAAGTCCTCCAAGTGAATCTGATGCAGGTTAAAGCTCTGAGAACCACTGCACTAGAAGGCCAACAGCAGGTGATCCAGGAAAGTGGGAGAACACCACTGCTGAAGTCTATTCCCTCCTATTGGTCTTTTGAAGCACAGCAATGTGGGTGACTTAGAAATCACCTGGCCAAGTAATGACTGGAGGAGAAAGCATTTGCCCAGCAGGACTCTCACTTTTTTTTCATAATCTGCTTTGGAAAGCATCTAGAAAAGAAGAAATTTGCTACAAAAGATCTCACTTGCTACTGCCAACAGCCCCGGTAAGTGAGATGAAGTTTGCTAATCTAGACAGTTTACACCCCTTGTTCGACCCCAAACCAGCTACCAATGCTCACTAACCAACACATTCATTTTGTAGAAAAGCAATCCACCAAAAATAATTAAACTTATGAGGATTAACAACCACAAAGATTAATAATACAACCTCTATGGATAGTAAAAAAATTGTAGAGTGAAGGGAAAGGAGGAATGCAAATCAACATCAACAAGGGAGTGAAGACATTGCAATACACTCATACAATGAAAATACTATACATCAGTGATACAGGCTGAATCACAAAATGAAGATTTAAAACAGCTGATGAATACATACAGTGTACCATTTACATAAAGTTCAAAATTATACAAAATAATATATATTTCTTATAAATTATGAAATAAGCATATAAAGAAATACATAGGAATGATAAACACCAAGTCTGATACTCCTTGAGAGGAAGGATGATGCAATAGGCAGTTCTACAGAGACTGAGCACCTGTGTTCTTATGCAAAGAATATAATTCTTAATATAAAGAATAAATACACAATTACCATGGTTTAGGCATTTGAAATAAGACGTAGAAATGAAATAACCACAATACTTTTGCTTGAATCATTATGTGTCTTTTTGTAAGTATTGTGATATAAATCATATTTCTGAAACTTAGGTCTGATCCTGACTCACAAGCAATGTGAAGTCACTAAAGGACTCTAAGAGGAGTAATATAATACAGATTTATTTTTGATAGATTACACTGGCAGTTATTGTGGGGGCAGTAGTGGAGACAGTCTTAAGAGGATATTACAAAAGTCCAAGAGAGAGATTATAAGAGTTTGATTACAGATAAAAGCAACAGACATAAGGAGACAGAATACTGCTATTGCAGTATTAGCAGAATAGCAGCAGGACTTGGTGACTGATAAGGAAAATGTAATCCTGGATGATTTTTCAGTTTTCTAGCTTAAAAAATTGGGTAGAAGATGGCACAATTCATCAAGAGAAGGCTTGCAGACAGAAGAGCCAGTTTGAGGGGTGAGATTATTTCAGCTTTGTATTTGCAATAAGGGTGGATGAAAATAAACAGAAAATAAGACAACAGAATTAGTGGAGATAAGAGATAAGGGAATCCTCTACTTTTATAGGTAAAATGGTGTTAATTAAACACAAAGTTCCCTTCCAAAGCATAACTGCTCCTATTTCTGTCCTTTCTGCCAAGAAAGGACAATAGGTTTCAAAATGCACAGCTGCATGACTGGTATACAAATGACATCACCCAAACAACTCTCATAACAATAAAACATTGCCACCACTCATTGTGTGTACAAATTGAAAGGGTATTTAGAGAAGCTACTTACTCCTTGAACATAGTAACTTTTGTCTCCCTTTCCCTGGCTGGGCCCATTACCCAAAGCTGGATCTGTCGTGTGTTCTAGACCTGAAAGAACCATTTGATCAACTACTTCTAAAAACCTGATAAGAGCCAAGTATGATATTATGTAAGAATAAACACAAGAACTATTTATTCATTCTAGTAACAGATAATCTTGACCTTGAGCAACAGTAACTCCCACTAATGTACTTAATACTTATTTATTGTTCAAATTGGCTGTAGCCTACTCCCAGAGCCTGGAACATAGGAGTTAAACTGCTGAGCTACCATATCAGGGAAATACAGTTCTCTAGAAGGTTTTCTGAATTTAACATAAAAAAATTTCAACTGTGCTAATTTCTAGAATCAGACAAATTTGTCACAATTTTCAAATCCCTCTAAATTAAATTTAATTCCATAAAAATTAAGCCATGGTCCAAGAATTATGCAAAGTTGGGAAAAGCCATATGGAAAAAGGCAAATGTATAGTATGTGTAATTAGAGCAACCACACAAAACGTCTACTAAACTCTGTGGCCTGTCTTGTCTTTGGAATTTAGCCTATTACGACATGAAAAAGCAGGGACTGATAAATGGGTAATGATAACACAGCATACCTTCAAGGCATTTTCTCTTATTAATATTTGTATTTCCAGTACCTAGGATAATGAAAAAGCAGAAAATCTCACTCAATAAGTGGTGAATTGAATAAAGTTCAAAGCAAATAACAGCTATAACTCGGTTATTAAGGTGACAGAAGACAAGGTTATTTCATAATATATTCATCAAGCACTTAAGTAGAATCAAAAGCCCCTTTGGGCATATTTCTCCTACAACATAATATTTCAGTTTTAAGTAGTTCTCCAGTAGCCTAAAAGTCTTATTTGCTCCCTACGAATAATATGTGATGTAATCAGTTAACTTTTGCATATCTCACTCACATTTGTCAATCCATTTACCTCTCCCATTTCCTGACCCTGCAAAGAACTATACCAAACCTAAGAGAGTTGAACTTCATATCCTCAAAACACCCAACCTGTGCTTGACTACGCAAAGACTTCTCTTGTTCTGAGCTGTGGAGCTGAAACTTAGGGTCCGTTGTACTTAAGTCTCCTGAGATTTCAATAACTTTGATCACAAGGTTTAAAAGAGAGGGACTAGGGGAAGCAGAGAATTTCTAAAATAGTCAGTTCATTCTTTGCCAAAAAATGCACAATAGCTATCAAAATGTGCAGCTGCTTAGCTGGTGAACAAATGACATCACCCAAATGTCATCTGATGCCAGCATTTGTAGTTTTTAGTGTCCAAAACTTAACTCTTTAACTTTCCCTGAAAACCTGATATTCCTCTTATGTTCCATATCTTGGTAAACGGTATCACTAATAGCCAAACATCTAAGAGACAGATACATCAGAATCATCTTTAACTTTTCCTTTGATCTCTTACTTTGATATTTATTCAATGCACACCTTATTGCCCTTATTGCCAATTTTATGGTTTGTATTAGTTTACTATTTATATTTCCATCTACTTTTATGTCTTAAATCTTAAATATATAATAGTCACTGAATTCTTAAATAAACCTCCTATGGCATCCATATTACTTAAAAATGTAGCAAGTAACAAAGACAACTAGCTCCTTACCTAACAGCCATTCACTAGTTCTTCCTTACTAATAAAACACCTATTCCATTGTTATTATTAGTGGTAGCATTGTGCCTAAATAACTACATTTCCCAGACTTCCTTACAGGTATAGGTGGCCTGGCCAATGAAGTGTAAGCAGAAGTTGTTGAGCAGGACTGCCCAGTAAAAGGGAAGTAGACAATCAGTGGACACTCATTTGCTTCTCGTCCTTCCAACCCGCAATGCAAATGTGATGGCAGTAGTTGCAGCAATCCAGTGTGACATTGGTTATGCTCCATCAGTTTTGGACCACCTAGCTCCAGAGAAAGTAAACCTTCATCTTGTTTAAGCCAATGTTATTTGAAATTTCTGTCACCAACAGCAAAATTCATCTCCTAATGGACAATGCTACTCTAATAAAAATTATTATTTTGGTTTCTAAAAAATATACATAGCCTAAACACAAAGTCAATGGCACAATAACTTTGGACATTTATCATTTTTGCCATAGCCTGCTTTTACCTATTTTCTTGTAACCATAATCTGAATTTCCTCTAGTGAAGCACTACTTCCTCATTCTCAAAGCATATGCTTTAGGTGGAGTTGATGCCAATCCCAGCTCCAAAGATGCGTACATGACTTAGAACTAAACAATCATGGGATCCCATCCTCTTGACCATGGAATTGGTTCAGAGATGAACACAGGATCCAACTAATGCCAGTGAGAATCAGGCTCAGTATTCATTTTCAGAATCTGGAAGAAGATAGGTTCTCTTGTGAGCTGTGTTTGAACCTGAGAGGATGCACTACCTGCAGTTGCTGGTCCCCATCCTTCCTCTACACACAGCCTGTGGATGAAGTCAACATGAAGGAGGCGGAGCAGAAAGAGAGAGGGATAACAGATTCCTAAACTTTTCAGTAATACAAACTAAAAAAAAAAAAAAAAAAAAATCATGTTTTTTTGCTTAAATCAGGTTCCTATCCAAAACAAATAAGGAACTTAGATTCCATTTTTTATTTTAAAATAAAGAAAATTACTTCAAAATGTCCTTGCATAAAATGCCACAACTCACGTGAAATAAGAGGAGGTTTCCTTACATGTTTCCTCCATGAGACAACTGGCTGCTAGGTAGCAGCTTTTAAAGTGTCTTTTAATTTACATATTCCCCAATCTCAAACACACAGCCTGGAACACAGGAGCTAAACTGCTGAGCTACCATATCAGGGGAATACAGTTCTCTAGAAGGTTTTTTAATTTAAAATAGTAAAACTGCAATTGTACTAATTTCTACAATCAGGCAGAATTTGTCACAGTTTTCAAATCCCACTAAATTAAATTAAATCTCAGAAAACTTAAGTTATGGTACAAGAATCATGCAAGTTTAGAAAATCCATATGGAAAAAAGCAAATGTACAGTCCTAGTTCATAAAATGTTCTCTATACCTTCCCTCAGTTGTGTGTATAACCAGATTTTAAGGAGGGAAGGAATAATAAGGCTATTTTGCTTTTAGATTATTAAACTAGCTGCAGAGTTAATTTATGAAATCACCTTTGGAAAGAAACAAAATACTAATAGACTTTACGTGAAGGCCCTCTCCAAAGAAAACTAATTAAATTCAACTATATTTTAATAACTTTAGCTCACTTTAAAATAAGAATCTTTTCCAAACCCCACTCCAAATCTTTGAAAATAGTGTAGCTATCTGGCACCACAATCTTTGCCATGAAACCAGTCCTTTTATAGAAATGCAGAGGAAAAGAACTATTTTTGTCCTTCATTCTAACAAACAATCATGGAATGCAGAATAGAATTGGTGCCTGAAGTTAACCATTGCACAATAATATAATCTCTATAGATACTCTCAAACGTCCAAATTTGTTTTTTCACTCATTCGTTCTTCTCTTGACCTCTACCTTCCCTTCTCACAGAGTAAACACTGTAGAAATGTATCACCAATCTGTTTAAACTTTAATTATTGTTTCATTATTTTATTCTATATCTTGTTAAGGCAGTAAACATGTTTTTAATACTCATCATCTTATTGGGTGTTCCAGCAAGAAAAAAAAGTATGCCTCCTGGCTTCAACGTATACATTTTTCTTTCAGAGAAGTTCAGAGCTTTTCTTTCAGAAAAGTTCAGACCTTTGCAGCTTTCAGAGCTTCACAGCTCCAAAATTACCTGAAATCTAATAATTCATCTAAAACATACTGACACTGATTATATCAATGATAGATATATTCAAGAATGACAGTTGGCCCTAGGTATTGATAAAAGTATACATGTAACCATATACCCACAGCGTGCATCTCAGTTTTATAAATTGAATATTATACTAAATCAACAAAGCTGATTTTCAGTTGTGCCTCATGGGATTTAAATTTACTATTTTTTTAATCCTACCTAGTATTCAAAATTATCCATATATACAAGTCTTACTAGAAAAAAAAAATGTGCATTCTTTAGAACAATCTTAATCAATGGACCACAAAATTGTCATCTATTTCTGCCTTGAACTGGCTTTGGTGAGCATGCCACGTTGCTGGAACTTATAGATGATTCTGAAAGAGGTCATCAATCTCTCCCCAGTCAATCTATTTTTTTAAAATAGACTTGCTTATATTAAGAACATTAAAAAGATGAATCTTACAACAATACTGATACGGTTTGGTTCTGTGTTCCCACCCAAATCTCATCTCAAATTTTAATCCCCATAATCCCCACGTGTCAAGGGAGGGACCTGGTGGGAGGTGACTGTATCATGGGGGCAGTTTCTCCACACTGTTCTTGTGATAGTGAGTGAGTTCTCATGAAATCTGAAGGTTTTATAAGTGTTTAGAAGTTCCTCCTTTGTTCTCCTGTCTCTTCTGCCACCTTGCGAAGAAGGTGCCTGCTTCCCCTGCCACCATGATTGCAAGTTTCCGGAGGCCTCCCAAGCCATGCAGAACTGTGAGTCAGTTAAACCTCCTTTGTTTGTAAATTACCCAGTCTTGGGTAGTATCCTTACAGCAGTGTGAAAATAGGCTAAAACTTGGTATTATAATACTTGGTATGCAATTTTAAATGCTCTCCCTAACTACAGTATTGTTTTTTGCCTTATTTGATTATTTAAATATTTCATTTGAATATCTTCTTTAAACAACTAAAATATAAGCTTCTTGAAGGGAATATACAGTGTATACATTCTGCATTCTCTACAGCGCAGGCATTGTGCTCTGCATTTATAAGTCCCCAGTTATTATTTATTTAAATAATTAAATATTTCAAACTCTTCTTTCTCATCAGTAGATCTGACTTCTACATCGTGCACATCCCCAAAGATCTAGAGTCTGACAACTGAAACTTTCCACCTGCTAATAAGTAGGTAGTAATTGGTGAGAATGCTAAGATCATTTAGGAAGCTCAAAATGATGTCTATGGCAAATCAAGATTTGCTATCACATAATTAAGATTATGAATAAAGGTAAATTCATTGTGACGATTAATGTTATATGTCAACTTGGCTAGGCCACAGTACTCAGATATTTGTGCAAATACC
The DNA here is from genome assembly GCF_028885625.2 of Pongo pygmaeus. Taxonomy (NCBI): domain Eukaryota; kingdom Metazoa; phylum Chordata; class Mammalia; order Primates; family Hominidae; genus Pongo; species Pongo pygmaeus. The sequence continues at coordinate 146,177,376 of NC_072373.2, read as the reverse complement.
AGTCTGGATGTTGCTTTGAAAATACTTTGTAGACGAAATTAACATTTAAATCAGTAAACTTTGACAAAAGCAGATGACTCTCCATAAATAATGTGGGTAGGCCTCATTCAATCAGTTAAGAGAATGCAGACTGAAGTCCCCCAAGAAAGAGAGAATTCTGCCTCACACCATCTTTTGGCTCAAGCTGCAACATCAGTTCTTCCCTGGGTCTCCAGGCTGCTAGACTACTCTGCAGATTTTTGACTTGCCAGCCTTTACAATTGCATGAGCCAATTCCTCTCTCCCTCCCTCCTCCTTCCCTCTGTCTCTCTCTGTCTCTGTCTCCCCCCAACCCCTCTCCATATATATAATTGATTCTGTTTCTATGAATAACCCCGACTAATACATTCATTATTCCATAGGATCAGCTACATTTCATGAAACTATAAACTTGATTTAAAATACTCTATGAGGCGAGAAGGTTCTGGAGGAAATGATATACCAACCTAAATATAACCACGGCCTAAACTAAGGATGCCAGATCATTATGAAAAGAAGGAAATGGATGAAGACAGCTGTATAAAGAATAATTTACAGTATTTATCTCTAGAATAGATGTAAGGAAATGGGTAGAAAATAGAGATTGTCCATAATCACCATCATATTTCTTTGGTTCTATCCATACTGTTTCTTTTAACATTTAAAAACCTCTAAAATTGTGATTATCTTATAATCACTGGCAAGTGGTTAGTCCTGACACCATCATCACTGCTGTACATACACATCAACATTTGCAGAATCCACGTCAGAAGCTGAAAAACTCAGAAAATAGTGAAACACTCTTTTAAGAAATGTGGCATCAATTCTTGATGGCCAGAGAATGATGTTGTGTAGAAAAAGATAGACAATGAGGGCTGAATCAAGAAGAGATTCAGAGGAGTCTGTCTTCCAATGTGAAGAAGTTTACAGAATGCCTTAATGAATTTATTTTACTTAAATTTTCCCTCTTTTGTATGGATGAAAGTAATGCAATATTTTTTAAACTACCTTTAAAGGGTTCTTTCAACATGTATAAAATAAAATTGTACTACTAAGAAAGCACTGTTGCATAGTTGAATTTGCAGAGGTTTTTTTAAGTAAATAAAATAATGGTGTGTCTTATAACAAACAGGATCTTAGATGTGACTTTTTAAAAAGCAGTTAATTGGCTATCAAAATTTCTAGAGTGCAACAAAATTTCTAAGGACAACAACAACCACCTTTTGCCAACTATGCCAACAGTTCTCAAACTTGAATGTGCACAAGAATCTCCTGGAGAATATTACTAGACCCCATCCCCAACTTCTGGTTCAAGGCAGCACAATTCATTCAGACCTCATCTTTGGTCAGGGCTGAGAATCTTCATGTGCTTTGACTGGGAAGGATTAGCTCGGGGGGAAAGGACTGAACCTGCAGAAGGAGGACACAGTGTCTGCAGCTGCACTGTGGTAGGGGATGCAGTGACTGACTCAGGAATGAGCTATTTCCAAATCCAGTTCTAATATCAACAATCTGCGTGGTAACTGCACAAGGCACTAAGGTTCCCAATTATTAACCTGAAAAAAGAGAAAGTGGAACTAAGACCCCTTTTCACTCTAAAATTCTAAAGTTTTTGGCCCCGAAAAAACAGTATAATTTAGTTGTTCATAATCTAGATAGGTTTTCTAACTCAAGCCCTCACTTAATATAACTTTTAACATTCCAGTTAAAACTGGATCTAAAATGGCAAAATTTCCAAAATGCTGGAATGAGGAGTTCAGCAATTCTTCTCAAAAAGCAAAGATAAAACAGCAAAGAAAAAAAAAGTCAAGAATGATAATTTCATGACTCTTGAAAATGACCAAAGGCCTACAAGAAAGGAAGACACTTTTATTCAAGAAAAACTATTGAACCTGGGGTAAGAACAGTCGGGATGGCATTTTAACCTGCAGCCGTTCCCACACACCACCACCCCTCCAGCTCCATTAGTGCAGTAGTTCTACCAGAGTTGGCAAGGTATGAAAACCAGCAACTTTGCTGTGGGAGGAGACTGACTTAACTTGGAGCAAAGTGTGAAAAGCACCATACCCATGGGCTTATAAAAAACAATAACAAACTCAGTGGCAAATAACAGTGGATGGCCAATATCACAGCTGCCTGTTGTTGTGATACTGGGCCATAATATTATTGGACAAAAAAAAAAATGGAGTCATGAGTACCAGCTCTCCATCTCACCTAATCCCAAAATGAGGTTGCCTGCCATCTTTTCTGCTCTGCTTATTCATAACCTCAATTACTGACCCACCAAGAAGATAAGAACTGTACAATGGGAATCAAAGGCAAAGAGATTATATCTAAATTCATGTTTTGAGTAGACACATTACTTTGGCTAACTAGAAGTATATTTACCTTCTGATTCTCACTTGGGTTCTAGTTAGATGAAACTAAAACAGCTAAATTCCAAGCTGAAGAGGTTTAATTACAAAGAGTAATAGAAAAAAATATATGTATTGGAAGACTCAAAGTCACCTAGGATACTGGCCTGGAAAACTGTCATTTCTCTTGGTCTCTTTTAACATTGAGACTAGGAAACTGAGGTATCTTTCTCAGCTCATGAGTTTCTCATTATTATTCCTACATGGAGTACTCATCTTATACTGTCAAGGAAAAATGAGAAGCCGACTTCATGATCTAAATCTGTATTATTGTCAAAAAGAATTTTCCTTCACCAAAGGTGGTGGTAAGTTGTAAGGATATCAATAATAAGCATTAAAGTTGTTTAGAGAAGTCTCCCTTCAATATAAAGTTGAAATAAATTCCATGTTCTCAGAATGAGAACATTCTTTCTTATCACAATGGGAAATAAGAAAAATATACACAAAAATGTAATTTTCCCTTGAATACAGAAACTTCTTCTGAATATAGTAGGTACTCCATAAGTATTTCTTAAATGAAATTAATAGTTTTAAATAATAGCTGCAAAAAACTACTCAATTTCATTTACAGTTATTTTCTCAAACATAGATATTAATTAGCAATGTGTCAAGAACACCATTTGATGATATTCAATGTCGGTATTTTGTGGTTACATTACTTTTCTCAAGCTTACTTTTGATAAAGTGACTATGTAGATAATAGAGTAATTTGGTAAAAAAAAAAATTCAGATTTCCAGAGAGAATGCAGGTACACTAGAATAGGCTACTCATGATGGACAATGGTAAGTTTCTCAGTTTACTCTCTCAATTATATTGATTCCAATCAGTGTTACATTACCAAACTTAAAATGTTATTTACAACTAATATCTCCTATATCACAAAATTAAATATCACTTTTGTATATATAAATCATCACTTTAAGAAGAACTCACTGACTTTAACATTATTAAATTACAAAACTGAGTAGAATAAATTACTCAAGTCAAACTCAAAGCAATTTATTAGTCTACTTCTTTGAAGGTGGCCTATAATGTTTGTCTCTCTAGACCATCACTAAAGGGGAACACTCTGGAAAACAATTGGAAAGTGTAACAAAAGTCTAAATTATACAAAGTGTTTATGCTTTTGATTTGTTAATTCCACTTAGGAATCAATCCTGATAAAATTGTCTAAAATGTTGAAGCACATTTGTGAAGAAGAATGTATGTCAAACTATTATTAATAATACCTGTAACTGAAAACAACCTAAAAGTATCCAATAAAGAAATTACATAAATTACGATATGGCCAAACAATGGATAATTAAATGGTCATTAAAATTGAAAATGAAGATCTTTCACTGGTATGGGAAGATGTAATTATTTGAACAAGGATAAGAATGATTCATAATAAATGAAATGATATGTATTTTACCATGAATGAATGAATGATAAAGTTGAAGATTTGCTTTAATTTACTAAGCCCAAACAAATATGCCTAAATTGGGATATTATATTCACTGTCTACCTGCTTCACATGTCACAATTTGTTTTTTGAAAATTCAGGATGTTTTAAAGCAATGATGAAAAGAATCAATTATGAATCATACACCAGGATAAATTTTACTATACATTATTGATAAATCTTAAAATAATCTATAAAATTGGCTACTTCCAAAAGAGCCTGATTCCTAATTAGTACACAAGGATTATGATTGTGAATTACATTTTGTGTTTATTTTAGTACTTAGAATATTTGCTAAACTACCTCTGAGGTTAACACTTCCAGAGTAAATAAAAATGTAAACTAACTGATTCCAGATTCCAGGAATTCAAGCCAAGACTGAGATCATTATGTGAAAATAGCTAGCAGTGAAGTTACAGTACAGGTTATATTTGTATGAGATGCTATTCACACCCAAATGAGAGAAAATTAGGAACATACAGTACATACTGAATTCATTTAAAATGTTTTCCCCTTAGAAATGAACAGAAAGAAAGCACACAGACAAAATCCTAGAATCTTTTTTCCTAATCGGTGTGGAAGCAGTTGGTTTTTCAAGTTCTGATTTCAATTTGGACACCTCAGGTTTGAGATATCAACAGCATGTCCAAGTAGAAAGTCCAAGAAGTACTTGAAAATTAAAAGATAATTGCTAATTAAGAAAATAAGATGTAGTTTTTCTCCTGTCTACCTTTTAATTGAGGGTGTTATCCAAGAGGTCTTAGTTTGAGGTCCCCAGAAATAAACCTTGATATGAGGATTCAAATAAAAGTAGTTTATTTTGGGAAGTGCTAGAAATACCGGCAGGGGAGCAGGGGAGCAGGGAAGCAAGACAGAGTAGGAAAAGCAGCCAATAAAGGGTGTATGATAATGACCTTCATGGTGGGTGGCAAGAGCTTAATCCCCTAGGAAAGTCTGGGAACCAGTGTAAAACACACAGCTTCAGAGTTAACCCAACTAGGGTCAACCAGCAGTTGAAGGCTGCTGTGGGTGTGAGGGTGAGTATTAATTCCATGGCAGTTCCTGCTCTTCTGGGAGGGGGAAGGGAATGTAGGGAGGACGCCTGGAAAAGCAAAGGCCTACAGACTCAAGGCTCCCAGAAGAGTTCTTGAAAGGCTTCAAGCAAAGAAATGCAGATACTGACATACAGTTGGAAATACAGCATAATGAAGTAAGATACAAGGGATATGGGCAGGACATTGAAGGCATCTACTCAACACTTATCCCTAAACTATATTATTTGTGCCCAAGACTTCAACTATCATTTACCTGATGATGGATCCATTGAGATAAGGCCTTTAAATTCAGCGAACACAGCCTGCCATGGTCCAACTATTATGTAAACACATATTAAGTATTAGCACTGATTCTTAGCAAGGCCTAGGATCTAGTTTCTATGTGGAGGTTTCAGGAATTAAAATCTGTTTGGTGGATGTAATTAAATGCTTTGATAAGGCACAGCAAGTACACTATAGTTGATTATATTGTTCATTTGTTGTACTTGCATAGTAGGTATTCCATATTTACTTAGTTTTTTTGGAGTGCTTTTGATAGAGTTGTTGGAGAATGGTCCATACATGGTTCACATCCCCAGGATGCCGCTCAGTTTCCTACTGCTGGAATCTTTCACTCACGGTTAACTCTACTGCACTTGCTGGAGTTTGCTAGGGTCTTGGTTCTGCACTCCATCATTGATCACTTTTGAACCCAGTAGTTTTGCTGGTCATTCAGACTTACCTTCTAGTTCTTGGCACATAATTCTTGGTTCTCCTTGCTTCTAATGTTTTGATGCCTCTGTTATCTCTGGTAATAAACTCCCCACTTCAGTCTCCCTGTCCTGTAAAAACAGTCCTAGCCATCTTAATAATAGAATGTAAGACAAAGAAGAATATTGGGAAGAAGGGATTTAGATCATCTATCTCCAGTTCCTAACTGTTTTCAGAGCCTAGGGCCAAAGATTTTTCATATTGATTTATTTAAATACTTAATTTTTAAGAGCAGTTTTAAATTCACAGAAAAATTAAGAGGAAGGTACAGAGATTTCCTCTGTACGCCTCCCTGCCACACACACACATACCCTCCCCCATTATCAACATCCACCACCAGAGTGATACATTTTTAACAACTGACAAACCGACATTGATATATCATAATTACTGATATAGTTTACATAGGGTTTACATTAGGGTTCACTCAGTGTTGTACAGTCTATGGGTTTGGACCAATGTATCCATCATTACAATATCCAAAAGATTATCTTCAGTGCCTTAAACATTATCTGTACTCTGTCTGTTCATCCATCCCAATTCCCGCCCAACCCCTGGCAACCACTGATCTTTTTCCTATCTCCACAGTTTTGTCTTTTCTAGAATGTCATATGGTTGGAATCATACAATATGTAGCCTTATCAGAGTGGCTTCTTTCACATAGTAATATGCATTTAAGGTTCCATGTCTTTATATGACTTAATAGCTCATTTCTTTTCAGTGCTAGATAATATTCCATTGTCTGGCTATATCCATTCATCTGCTGACATACATCTTGGTTGCTTCCAGGTTTTGGCAATTATGAATAAAGCTGCTATAAACATCCATATGCAGGTCTGGGGTAGACATAAGTTTTCAACTCCTCTGGATAAATACCAAGGAATGTGATAGCTGGATCACATGGTATGAACTGCTAAACTGTCTTCCAAAGTATCTGTGCCATTTTTCATTCCTGCCAGCACTGAATGAGAGCTCTTCTTTCTCCGTATCCTCATCAGTACTTGGTGTTGTGAGTGTTTTGGATTTTGGCCATTCCAAGAAGTACATAGTGGCATCTCATTCTTGTTTTAACTTTCATTTCCCTATTGACAGAGATGTGGAGCTCTGTTTATATGCTTATTGCCATCTCTATATATCTTCTTTAGTGAGATATCTGTTAAGGTCTTTGGTCCATTGTTTGAGTTGTTTGTTTTCTTATTGTTGAGTTTTAAGAGTTCTTTGTATATTCTGGATAATAGTCCTTTGTCAGCTGTGTCTTTTGCAAATATTTTCTCCCAGTATATGACCTGTCTTCTCATTCTCTTGACTTTGTCTTTCACAGAATGTAAGTTTTTAATTTTAATGAAGTCCAGCTTATCAATTATTTCTTTCATGGATCATGCTTTGGTGTTATAGTTAAAATGTCATTGCCATACCCATGATCATCTAAGTTTTCTCCTACATTATTTTCTAGGAGTTTTATACTTTTGCATTGTATATTTAGCTATCTGGTCTGCTTTGAGTTAATTTTTGTGAAGAGTGTAAAGCCTGTGTATAAATTCATCTTTTTGCATGTGATGTCTAGTTGTTCCAGCACGATTTGTTGAAAAGATATGTTTGCTCCATTGTATTGCCTTTGCATCATTGTAAAGATCAGCTCATTATATTTATGTGGTTCTATTTCCAAGCTCTCTATTTTGTCCTATTGATCTATTTATCTATTCTTTTGCCAATACCATACTGTTTCGATTGTTGTGGTTTTATAGTAAGTCTTAAAGTTGGGTAGTGTCAGTCCTCCAACTTTGTTCTTCTCCTTCAATATTGTGTTGGCTCTTCTGGGTCTCTTGCCTTTCCATAAAAATTTTAGAATCAGTTTGTCAACATCCACAAAATAAATTGCTGAAATTCTGGGAATGCAATGAATCTATAGATCAAGTTGAGAATAATGGAGATCTTGACAATGTTGAGCCTTCCTATAACTGAACTTGGAATATATCTCCATTTATTTAGTTCTTCTTTGATTTTGTTCATCAGAGTTTTTGTAGTTTTCCTCATATAGATCTTATATATATTCTGTACGACTTCATTTACACGAGGTTAAAAAGCAGGCAAGACTAAATCTAAAGTGACGGAAGTTAGAATAAAGGTTACCTCTGGGCAGGATGAGGGATAATTATTTGGGAAGAGTCTTGAGGGAGACTTCTGGGGTGCTGGAAATGTTCTCTATCTTGACCAGGTTTATGCTTATACAAGCATATGCCTAAGTAAAAATGCATCAGGCTGGATCCTGAAGATTTTTGCGGCTCACTCTATATATGTTTTACCTCAAATTTTTTTACTAACTCATTTACATTTAAGAGTATAGGTATCCTACAAATGTTTTAATAATTGAATAGGTCAAAAGAAAAAACACAAAAGAAAAAGCAAATAAACAGGCATTTCACCTAAACAAAGCTGATGTAGCAATTTATAAATCCATTTCATGGACACGGGAAAAATGTTATTTGAATGCATACTAAGTATTATGAACACATATATCTATGAAAAAATGAATGCTTTTTCAGTGCCACTATAGAAGCTGTCATTGAAAACTAGGAAGCAAACCAAAGACTACGACAAAATTAGTAAATTCTTATTTAAGTGCAAAGTAAATGAATAGGTTATATATTAAAATAAATCATTCTTTTAAATGTTCTTTTTAAAGCCATTATTATGAAAAAATCTTATTGAAAAATAATCACAATAAATTTTCTAAGCCCAAAATCCAAAACAATAACAATTAATAAAAAGTATACCAGCAGACTACTAAATGTATCTACTTAATACAATGAAAAATATGGATCTTGTTAATAAACATAAGGTATTGCCTTCATGCCATTAAGCCTAACAAATGTGGGTGTCAAGTGAATTATAATATGGCAGACGCTATTTGTTGGTTAATGTTCAATTTTTGGTACCATACAAAAAACACATTAGACATCATCTACTACATAATATCAATACATCCCTGCTAAAATTAGTATCGTTACATGTTTTTATCTTTGTCAAATTGACCTATTTATCTTTGAAGTATTTATCTTTGTCAAATTGACCTATTATACCTACCCATAAGTCATTATCTAAGGTTTAAATTTTCAATCTGAAAATTTTTTTAAGTTTACAATCTCTATTCTGGAAGCCAATTCCATAATTCACTGAAATAATTACATATGTAACTTAGCTCCTGATGATAAAAAATAACCATTTTCCTCTGTAATAAGCAGTGCTCTCTCTTTTTATCTCAACCATGTGCTAATTCATTACTTGACAGAATAACAAGGCACATATTTTCTACATGATATGAAAAGTGCTCTGCACAGTGCCTATTACATAGTGAGCATTATAAGAATGCTAGCTATACATTAGTTGATATTTATTCAAGGGAACAAGACATGTATCAAATATCTACCATGTTACATACATTGCACTATAGGCTTTACAACCAGGCATTTCAATATAGACTGCACAAAAGGAGCTTTAAGAAATACTGATACCTGGCTCCCAGCTCCAAACTTTCTAAGCTAATGGGTCTGGAGTGCAGCCTTGACACAGGGATTTGTTAAAGCTCCTCAAGTGATTTAAATTTGCAGTCAAGTTTGAGACCCACTGTTTAAACAGATGTGTTATTTCATTTACTCCTCACATATTGCTTTATTAGTTCCATTTTACAGATGAGAAAACTGAGACTCAAAGGGGTTCAGTAACTTGTCAAAGACTTAGACAGATCTGTTTGATTCTCAGAACCTTTGTAAACAGATGTGTTATTTCATTTAGTCCTCACAGATTGCTTTATTAGCTCTATTTTACAAATGAGAAAACTGAGACTCAAAGGGGTTTGGTAACTTGTCAAAGACTTAGACAGGTCTGTTTGATTCTCAAAACCTTTGTGCCATAGCATGTCGCTTTTTGAATGACAAATATGCCAGTCATCAGTCTGTTTCCAACCATCTTGAAACCCTGCTGAAAAAGAGCCAAATAGTTACTTTGCAAATCTGCATATTTCAAAGGGGCCTCCCCATATATTCTAATGTTCTTTTTACTACAGATGTAGTAAAAACGTAGTATTCTAACGTACTTTCTACTACAGATTTTTGTTTCTGTTTTATTTTTAAATACAGACCATAACCTCTAGAGCATCATGAAATCAATTTGGTGAGTCTCAATAAGCATTTTATTTGAAATAATAGAATAGAATACATGAGAATATTACAGTGCCAGAGTGCACAGCATGTAGTAAGAAATGTATTAACTCTAAGTACTGTGTCCTGAAATTTTATCTCTCTCTCTCTGTGTGTATGTGTGTGTGTGTGTGTGTGTGTGTGTCTGTTTGTGTACTACGTCAAGAAGTAAATTGTATTTCTTACCATGGATTGCAACCAAAGTAAGTCTGAAAGATATTCGAACTAGAGATAAAAATCACAAGATAAAAAGACAATCCAGAAATGTCATTCATTTTCTAACTTACATATACTTACTTGTGTTTTTATCTTATCTTGGATTGTCTTCCTTCTGTAGCCATCATCAACCCAGCCTAGCTGTCCCCTCCCTTCCTTCTCTACAAGGTAGAATTAACTGTCCTTCAGTGTATTACCAATCTTAAAAACTCATTACAGCATATATTTTAAAGTGTTTGCTTCAAATTTTATATTGGAAAGGGCAGTGTCTCTCATTCTGAGCAAAACAAACAAAACAGAGAGTTTGATACAAAATAAGAGTTTAGTTTTTTTCACTAGGTACAGAAACTCTTCAGTATTCATGAAATTTTTGTGATATGAAATATAAATTATTAATAATGAACTGCATCTTTCATCTTTTTAAATAATTGCAAATTCCCACTAGAGTTACTTTAATAGCTGGGTGATCCATGCCTAGTCCCAACAATACTCTTCTCTGCAAAGATGACATCAAAGGAGAAGGAAGACAAACTTTGAAAGTAGCTTTACTGGATTAGCCAATGTTTTATACCAGCCTATTCTCTTACCCATTTCAATACTAAATAGACCGTTCCATTTCCTGTTTCCCTACTTGCTCTTAATTCCACAGACATTATTGAACACTGAAATAAAATACACTAAATCAGTTGTGGCTTGTTTCCATTTCATGAATGGTAATGGAAAAAAAATTTTACAAAAAAATGTTAATCAAAAGGAAATAACCACTGATTCTCTCTTAACATTAACTTAACTCCACCAAACCCTTTTTATTACCTATGTTCATCTATATAAAGCCATTTTATTGTGTCTTTCCCATTTCTTAACTTTATTGAAATAGTGGGACTTTTGATTATTCAAAAAATATTTAAAAATAAATAGTATATATACATATATAGCTTTAATACCTTATGTTGCTGATGAGGCAAAAGTTCTGTATTATCACAATGACCTGAATAATTAAGACATCTGATATCATCAACTGCATCTAGTAAATACTAGTCAGTATGTAAACAATATATAAGTTTCAATAACACAGAACTAAAATTTACTTAGCATTAGAAGAAAGTAATTTAAAATTAGAGCAGGATAGAAATGAGAATTAAACTTTGGAGAATTCCAGAGAGCATATACACTGCTCCATAAAAATCTATTTTAGGAATCCAGGTGAAACAATTCAGCCAGTCTTTCTGGAAAGTTAACCTTCAATATTTCTAGTTACAAGTTTATGCAATCTTAAAACATGGAGGAAAAAAAATCACATGCCTTTTTTTTGTTTCAAATTCTGGGCCTAAATCAAATGACTTTATGATGTTTTACTTTATGTAGCCTGACTTAACACTATGGGCCCAGCTATTAGAGTCAAAAGCCAGCCATGAGTTGACTGGCAGACATCTCTAATTCATCTCAGGAAGAGACAGCCTGCAGCATCCACAATTCTGATGATGTCCAAAGTAGGTAAAGAATTGGTCATATGCCAAGTATTTCCCCTTGGAACACAAACAGAAGGGATGGAGGTGGAAAAAACTCATAGCATGCTACTATTTAAATTTAAATTTAAATTTAGCTCTTTTGGGCTAGAAAAGGGGGTGTAGTGGGGGTAATGTAAAAGCAATAATTTGGAAAGTCATATTGTGACTGCAAGATCAGACAATGTAGGTATGGTTTTAGAATAGAACAATGTTTTCCTTATTTGTTTAATGTTATTAACAAGAGCTATGTGACTATTTTATCTAAATATTTAGTTTGTACTTTGAGTATAATTATCTCTGGGTAGCCTATAACAAAACAATGAATTTCCTATTTTCCTCATTTTAGTCCATTAGGTTTTTTTAATAAGAATTTCTTTTAATTTTTAATTTTTGTGGGTACACAGCAGATATATATATTTATGGGATAAAAAATAGGTTTTATATATCATCTATCTCATCTACCAAATGTAAAACTAAACATCATAGAGTTAAAATAATAACTCATCCATTATGGAATCTAAGGCAGCTGCTGAGGTAGACCATCAGGATAAAAATGATGCAGACACCAGTCAGAAAGGGAGATTGAGTTACAAATATGCCCCAGGGAATATATGAACTGATGAAGCTTTTCTTTCTCAGCTTCCCAATCCTTTTTAGCTAGCTCCTCACAAACAGATGAGAAACCACTAATTAGAGGGAACAGCCTAACCAAGGGATCCTTAACCAGAACCCTATCCAAAGCTCAAATGAGACAGATAAATTATAGTCAGTTAAAAAAAAGAAAGAATTATTCATTTTAATCATCCTCTAGAATGGCATACTGGAGATTTTACATATTGAAAAGAAAGATCTTTGTCAAACATCATAGTCATCTAGTTTTTCTATGAAAAACTACAAATCTCAACCATGAAAGGATGATTTAAAATAGGTGGCAAAAATTATTAATATTTTAATATCTTTGTAACTGATTTTTATAACTCATTTATTAAAAATTAGTTTAAATCAGAATTATATCAGAAGGCTTTCAATAAAGGAAAAGGTACTTTGGCACTTGGAAAAGGAGAAGTAAATAAGAATGATAGCAGAGCATATAGTTAAAACCCTGAAATTCTAGTCTAACAATGATTAAAATGGAAATGTCTAATATAAAAGACATTTGACTGTTATTATCAAATTAGTTGCTTAGAATTTCAAAATAGTTATGGAGCATGAGATAAATAAACTTGACTCTGAACTGATTCTTAATTTATTCATTAATTCAACACATATTAAAAGTACCTAATGGCCTGAAAAGCTTATGACCATGACTCCTCCCCACTGAATTAGTTTGGACAGGAGGGATCTAGGCCCTTCTCTTGTGAGCTCTCAGAAGCAGAGAGGAGACCATGCTTAGCTTCAGCAGCCCGCAAATGTAATCACCCAACGTTACACAAACAACCAGTTCACGAAGACCATGGTATTGCAGTAAGGAAAGTTTAATTAACAGGAGGCCAGCCACACAGAAGACAGACCTATCACTCAAATCAGTCTCTCTGAAGCCTCAGAGATTAGGGTTTTTCAAGAATAGTTTAGTGGGCAAGGGGCTAGGGAATGGGGAATGTTGACTGACTGGGGATGAAATCATAGGGGTGTGGAAAATGTTCCTTGTGTGCTGAGTCTGCCTCCGGGTGGAGGCCACGGGACCAGTTGAGTCAGGAGTCGAGGGTCCAGGTAGAGTCACCTGACAGTCAGAAATGCAGAAGTTTGAAAAACATCTCAAAAGGCCAATCTTAGGTTCTACAATAGGGATTTTAGAAAAATAACTGGGTAAGTCACAAATCTTTTAATATCCAGATAAATGGCTGGTTGTTGTTTAACTACACCTACATTTTAGCACAATGCAGGCCCCTCTCATAATCCTAACCTTGCAGTCTTTCATTAGTTTTAAAAAGACAGTTTAATTTGGGAAAGAACTATTATCATCCTTGCTTTAAGGTTAAACTATAAACTAAATTCCATCCAAAATTAGCTTGGCCTGCACCTAGGAATGATCAAAGATAGCTTGGAAGTTAGAAGCAAAATGGAGTCAACTATGTCAGAATTCTTTTACTGTCATAATTTTGCAAAGGGGCTTCACAAACACCACAGTGAATCTAAGTACTCTTGGGGTAATCCCGAGAAGGCTTTTAATGGTGTGAAAAATGTATGGGGCTTGCAGGACTTGCTTATGGCAAATTTTCAAGGGATTACTAATGAAAACAAAATCAACTCTAATAAAGACTCAAAATATTTTTTAAAATCAAATACACATCATGTTCTTCTGATAGCTGACTTTAAAAGACCACTAAGGTATCAAGCCAATCTTCTGGAATGCTTGTGCAATTACTACAAATTAATTTTACACTTCTGTTCAACTAAAACATATATGTAAAGACTAGGGCTTAATTCATCTTTTAGTGAGTGAGAATTTACCAGATCCCAACAATCTTGTCTTCTCTTTCCCTTAACAGAATTCACTGTTAAAAGAATATTCTAGAAGAAAAATTTTGGTCTGAAGAAAAAAAAAATTACACTTCCCTCTAGTAAAAATGGAGGTGGTAGTCTTGCCTATTATATTTGTGCATAAGACTGCTGGCTGAGATAGGCATTTGGAGCCACATTCTCCAAATGTGGCTGAAGCACAGAGGCACAATCATAGCTCACTGCCGCCTTGAACTCCTGGGCTCAAGGAATCCTCCCACCTCAACCTCCCAAGTAGCTGGGACTACAGGCGCACACCACCACGGGCCTGGCTAATTTTTAATTTTTTTTCTGTAGAAACAGGATCTTGCCATCTTGGCCAGGCTTTTCTCTTTCAAGTGCTGAAAGAAAGTAACTGTTAATCCCATTTCCTGTATCTGGCCAAACTATCATTCAGGAATGAGGAGTGAAAAAAGACATTCTGGACAAAGGAAAACTAAGAAAATTTGATACTACCAGATGTCCCATGAAAGAATGGCTTCAGGAAGCTCTCTTAACACAAAGAAAATGATAAATCTGAGATCTTCAGAAAGGAAAGAATAATAACAGAATTGGGAAAAATACAAGTGCACATAACAGACTATTGCTAACATACAATTCTTTAATAATATTTTATGGAAAAAGCAACCACCTCTTCTGTTACTCAAAGTATGTATAGGAAATACTTAAAACAATTATAATTAAAAAGAAGAGAGGGTAAAAGGACCTAAATGGAAGTAAAGTATTCTATACTTAATTCAAAGTTGAAAAATGTAAAAAAGTAAGCTATGATAAACTAAGTATGTATAAAGTAATACCAGGGGAACCACTAAGAAAAATAGTAATACTTAGGCCAACCACTAAGAAAACCATATGAAGCTATATGTTTCAAAAACTTATAAATAAATAAAAATGCAGCTCTAAAAAATATCCAAGTAATCCACAGAAAGGCAAGAAAAAGAAATAAAAAAATGAGAAAGAAAGGAAATAAAAAACAAGAAGAAAAAAGCAGACTTGATACATCAACAACTACTTCACACGTAAATAATACAGACACATCAATTAAAAGAGAGATTGGCACACTAAATTTTAAAATGCAACCCAACTATACATATCTATAAAAACTTCTTTTCACACATAATGACATGTATAGATTGAAAATAAAAATATGGAAAAATATATATCATGCAAGTATTTATTTTTAAAAAGCAGAAGTGGCTATATCAATATCAGATAAAATAAATTTCAAAGCAAAAAAATATCACTAGAGCCAAGGAGGGCTACTGCAAAATTATAAAAAGCTCAATCCACCAAGAAGATATAACAATAATAAGTGTATATCCACCAAACAAGAGGGCTTCTAAATACACAAGGCAAAAACTAATAGATCTGAAAAGTTTAAAAATCAACAAAGGTAGGCCAGTTGCCGTGGCTCACGCCTGTAATCCTGGCACTTTGGGAGGCCAAGGTGGGCAGATCATGAGGTCAGGAGATCGAGACTATCCTGGCTAATACGGTGAAACCCCGTCTCTACTGAAAACTAGAAAAAAAATTAGCCAGGCGTGGTGGCGGGCACCTGTAGTCCCAGCTACTCAGGAGGCTGAGGCAGGAGAATGGTGTGAACCTGGGAGGCGGAGCTTTCAGTGAGCCAAGATCGCTCACTGCACTCCAGTCTGGGCGACAGAGAGAGACTCTGTCACAAAAAAAAAAAAAAAAAAATCAACAAAGGTAGCTGGGGATTTCAATACCCCATTCTCAGCAATTATTAGAATTACTAAATTAAAAATCAGCAAGGATACAGGAAAACTGAACAATACCATCAACCAGTAGGCTATGATTGACATTAGACATTCTACTCAAGAATTTCTCAAGTGCCCATAGAGCACTCACCAAGATGCACCATATCACAGCTCATAAAACATGTCTCAGCATATTTAAAAGAATTTAAACCATACAGAGTATGTTATCTGACCAGATTGAATTAAACTAGAAACCAACAACAGAAAAAGCAGCAAAATCTTCAAACACCTGGAATTAAACAATACATTTCTAAATAGTCCATGAATCATATTTTTTTGAAACCACACAGAACTGAGTAAAAGTGAAAAGAAAACATAACAGAATCTGTCAAATGCAGCTAAAGCCAGGCTGAGAAGGAAATTTAGACACCTAAATGCTTACATTAGAAAAGAGAAACACTCTCAAATTAATAATCTAAGTTCCTATTTCAAGAAATTGCAAGAGGGAGAAAAAAAATCCAAAGTAGACAGAAAAAAATTATATAAATATAAGAAATCAATGAAACTGAAAACAGGAAAACAATAGTGAAAATAAATGAAACAAAAAAATGAGTCTTCAGTAGCATTTCTATACACCAATATTGTTCTAGCTGATAGCCAAATCAACAACACAATCCCATTTACAATAGTCACATACACAAAAAAATGAAATATGTACAAATATATCTAGCAAAAGAACTGAAAGATCGCTACCGGGAGAACTATAAAACACTGCTGAAAGAAATCAGAGACAACACAAAACTGGAAAAATATTCCATGCCCATGGGTTGAAAGAATCAGAATCATTTAAATGGCCACACTGCCCAAAGTAACTTATAGATTCAATGCTATTCCTATCAAAATACCAATGTCATTTTTCACATAAGTAGAAAAAACTATTTGAAAATTCATATAGAACCAAAAAAGAGCCCTGATAGCCCAAACAAACAATCCTAAGCAAAAAGGACAAAGCTGGAGGCATCACATTATCAGACTTCAAACTGTACAAGGCTACAATAAACAAAATGGCATGGTAATGGTAGAAAAACAAATAACAAAGACCAATGGAACAGAACAGAGAACACAGAAATAAAGCCGCATAGCGACACCTCTCTGATCTTTGACAAAGCCGACAAAAATAAGCAATAAGAGGCCAGGCAATAAGGGCTCACACCTGCAATCCCAGCAGTTTGGGAGGCAAAAGCAGGTGGATCAGTTGAGGTCAGGAGTTCGAGACCAGTCTGGGCAACATGGTGAAACCCCATCTCTACTAAAAATACAAAACGTAACTGGGCATGGTGGCGAACACTGTAGTCCCAGCTACTTGAGAGGCTGAGGCATGAGAATCACTTGAACCCAGGAGGCAGAGGCTGCAGTGAGCCGAGATCGCGCCACTGCACTCCAGCCTGGTGACAGAACGAGACTCTGTCTCAAAAAAAATAAAATAAATAAGCAATAAGAAAAAGAGTGTCTATTCAATAAATGACACCGGGATAACCAGCTAGCCACATGCAGAAGCAAGAAACTGGACAAACTACCTCTCATCACAAGCAAAAATTAACTCAAGATGGATTAAAGATTTAAATATAACCCCTCAAACTATAAAAATCCTAGAAGAAAACCTAGGAAATACCCTTCCTAGCAAACACTGGCTTTGACAAAGAGTTTATGGCTAAGTGCCCAAATGCCACTGCAACAATAACAAAAATTGACAAGTGGGATCTCATCAAACTAAAGAGCTTTTGTACAGCAAAAGAAACTATCAACAGAGTAAACAGACAACCTACAGAATGGGAGAAAACCATGTATCTGACAAAGCTATAATATCCGGAATCTGAAAGGAACCTAAATCGCTGAAAAATCAAAAAACAAATAATTTTGTTAAAAAATGGGCAAAAGGCTGAGTGCAGTGGCTCACACCTGTAATCTCGCAATTTGGAAGGCAGAGGCAGGAAGAGAGCTGGAGCCCAGAGTTTGAGACCAGCCAGGGCAATATAGTGAGACTTCATCTCTACAAAATATAAACAAAATTAGCTGAGTATGGTGGTGTGCACCTTTAGTCCTAGCTACTCAGGAGGCTGAGATAGCAGGACTGCTTCAGCCCAGGAGGTCAAGGCTACAGTGAGCCAAGATTGTGCCACTACACTCCACCCTGGGTGACAGAGTGAGACCCTGTCTCAAAAAAAAAAAAAAAAATGGGCAAAAGACATGAACAGACACTTCTCAAAAGAAGATGGACAAGTGGCCAAGAAACATGAAAAACTGCTCAACATCACTAATCATCAGAGAAATGCAAATCAAAACCACAAGGAGATACCATCTCGCATCAATCAGAATGGCAACTAACAAAAAGTCAAAAACCAACAGATGCCAGCAAGGCTGCAGAGAAAAGAGAACACTTATACACTGCTGGTGGGAATGTAAATTAGTTCAGTCACTGTGGAAAGCAGTTCAGAGATTTCTCAAATAACTTAAAACAGAAATACCATTCGACCCAGCAATCCCATTACTGGATATATATCCAAAAGAAAATAAGTTATTCTAACAAAAAGATACATGCACTTGTATAATATGTTCATTGCAGCACTATTCACAATAGCAAAGACATGAAATCAACCGAGGTGCCATCAGCGGTGGATTGGATAAATAAAATGTGGTACATATACACCATGGAATGCTACGTAGCCATAAAAAGAATGAGATTATATCTTTTGCAGCAACATGGATGCAGCTGGAGGCCATTATCCTAAGCAAATTAATGCAGGAACAGGAAACCAAATACTGCATGTTCTCACTTATAAGTGGCAGCTAAACATTGGGTACTCATAAAGATGGCAACAATAGACATTGGGGACTACTAGAGAGGGGAGAGAGGGAGGGGGACGTGGGCTGAAAAACTACTGATTGGGTACTATGCTCACTAAATGGGTTATGGGACTATCCATATCCCAAACCTCAGCATCATGTAATATACCCAGGTAACAAACCTGCATATGTACCCCTTGTATCCAAAATAAAATAAAATAAAATAAAGTCTTCTAAAAGAATGCATAAAATTGATAAACATCTAGCAAAACTGACAAGGATTTTGTATTAGCCATGGTTCTCCAGAGGAACAGAACTAGTAGGATATATGACTACATATACAAAGGAGTTTATTAGGAAGAATTGGCTCACAGGTTTACAAGACAAAGTCCCACAATAGGCCACCTGTAAGCTGGGGGAGACAGAAGCCAGTAGTGGCTCAGTCTGAGTCCGAAAGCCTCAAACCAGGGAAGCCGACAGTATAGCCTTCAGTCTGTGGCCAAAGGCCCAAGAACCCCTGGCAATTCCCTGGTGCAAGTCCCAGAGTCCAAAGGCCAAAGAACCTGCAGTTTGAGGTCCAAGGGCAGGAGAAGCAGAAGGAAGCATCCAAGGCTGGAGAAAGGAGGCAGCCAGAAGGCTCAGCAAGCAAAGCTTATCCCACCTTCTTCCACTTGCTTTGTTCTAGCCACACTGGCACAATGAGGGTGGGTCTTCCTCTACCAGTCCACTGACTCAAATGTCAATCTCCTCTGGCAGCACCCTCACAGACACCCCTAGAAATAACACTTTACCAGCTATCTAGGCATCCTTCAATCCAACCAAGTTGACACCTAATATTAACCATCACAGATTTTTTAAAAGATAAGACTCAAGTCACCAACATCAAAAATGAAACAAAGACGGGGCAGGATTGCCTGAGCCCAGGAGTTCGAGACCAACCTGGGCAACATAGCAAGGCCTGTCTCTTAAAAATAAATAAATAAATAAATAAAAATTTAAAAAACCCTATCTCAACAGAATCTAAAGACAATAAAAGGATAATAAGGGAAAATTATGAATAACTTTACTGTTATGAATTCAACAACTTAGCAAAACTAATCAATTTCTTAAAAAAACACAAACTACCCAATCTCAGGCAAGATAAAACAGATCACCTAAATAGTTCTATAACTACTAAAGAAATAATTCTGATTTTGTCATTAAATATCCTGAAAAAGAAATGTCCAGACCAAGGTGGTTTTATTATGGGATTTTGCCAAACACTCAATGAAGAATTAACACCAATTTTACATAAACTCTTTCAGAAAATAGAAGAAGAAACACTTTCCAACTCATTTTATGAGATCAATAGTACTCTGACAACCAAAACCAAAGAAGCACCAGAAAAAGAAACTACAGACCAATATATCTCACTTAGATGCAAAAATCCTTAAAATTTCGCAAACTGAATCTAACAATATTTGTGGATATACTGTGTGTGTACCTAATGTGTGTGTATGTATAATGTGTGTGTATGTGTAATATATGTATAAGTATGTGCTGTCATAACAAAGTGAGATTTATTTCATGTATGCAAGGCTGATTCAATATTCAAAAATAAATCAATGTAACCTACCATATCGATAAGCTAAGAAAGAAAAATCATACATCCATATCAATTGACACTAAAAAAAGTATTTGATGTAATTCAACATTCATTCAGGATAAAATGTCTCAGTATACTAAGGACAGAGAGAAACTTTCTTGACCCCGTAAAGAGCAGGTACAAAAAACCTACACAATTAGCATTACATTTAATAGTGAAAGACTGATTTCCTTCTATGATTAAGAAGAAGGCAGCCAGGCGTGGTGGCTGACGCCTGTAATCCCAGCTCTTTGGGAGGCCGAGGCGGGTGTATCACCTAAGGTCAGGAGTTCGAAACCAGCCTGACCAATAATTGTGAAATCCCCTCTCTACTAAAAACACAAAATTGGCCAGGAGTGGTGGCATGCACCTGTGTCCCAGCTACTCAAGAGGCTGAGACAGCAGAATTGCTTGAATCCGGGAGGCAGAGGTTGCAGTGAGCCGAGATCATGCCACTGCACACTAGCCTGGGCAACAGAGCAAGACTCCATCTCAAAAAAAAAAAAAAAAAAAGAAGAAGAAGAAGGCAAGGATGTCCACTCTCACCACTTTTATTTAACATAGTACAGGAAGTTCCAGCCATTGCAATAAAGCAAGAAAAATGAAGACATACAGATTGGAAAGAAATAAAACTGTCTCTATTTTCTGATGACATGATTGTCTACATTTAAAAAAAACCCTCAAAAGGTCTATAATTCTCAGAACCAAAAAAAAAGAACACAAGATCAACACACAAAAATCAACTGCATTTCTACATCTTGACAATGAAGAAATGAAAATGAAAATTTAAAACATAGGTATAATTTTCCAAAGAAAATTTAAAACATAGGTATAAATCTAAGATAATATGTGCAAGATTTATATAATTAAAATTATAATTGTGCAGGAAGGTTTACATGAAAAAAAAGAAAGAAAAAACAAAAAAAAATTAAAAAATTATAAAATCCTGATGAAAGAAATCAATGAAGACCTAAATACCTGGGGACATGCCATGTCCATGGATTGAAAGAAGCAACGCAGTGATGATGGCAATTCTCCCTAAATCAATGTATAGGTTTAACACAATTTCTATTAACATTTGGTTAAGTTACAACAACAAAATTCTACATTGGATAGATTTTTTTAAAGTGGCTCTTCCACAGAGACAAATTCCATTGAAATTAATTTCAATTCGTAAAATAATTATGGCATGTATCATCATTACATAGTCTCAAGAATACTACTGTGGACTTTAAATAAGGAGGAAAGGAATTAGTAAACAGCAATTTGAAACAATTCTAATAATATTTTTTTAAAACTGCTAATAACAAATTCTACACAGGCAACAAAAGCAAAAATAAACAAATGGTACTAAATCAACTTTAAACTTTTTGTGCACCAAGGGACACAATCAACATAGTGAAAAGGCAATGTACAAAATGAGAAAATGTTTGCAAAACATATCTGACAAGGAGTTGATACCTAGAATATATAAAGAACTACAACTCAACAAAAATCAAATAACCCTATTTGTTTATTTATTCTATAATTTCAGCTTTTATTTTAGATTCAAGGGGTATATGTGCAGGTTTGTCACCTGAGTATACTGCATGATGCTGAGGTTTGGGATATAATTGATTCCATCACACAGGTGGTGAGCATAGTACCCAAGCGGTAGTTTTTCAGCCCACATTCTTCACCCTTCTACCTCCCTATAGTAATCCCCAGAATCTATTGTTGCCATCTTTATGTCTGTGAGTACCCAATGTTTAGCTGCCACTTATAAGTGAGAACATGCAGTATTTGGTTTCCTGTTCCTGCGTTAATTTGCTTAAGATAATGGCCTCCAGCTGCATCCATGTTGCTGCAAAAGATATAATCTCATTCTTTTTATGGCTACGTAGCATTCCATGGTGTATATGTACCACATTTTATTTATCCAATCCACCGCTGATGGCACCTCGGTTGATTTCATGTCTTTGCTATTGTGAATAGTGCTGCAATGAGCATATTATACAAGTGCATGTATCTTTTTGTTAGAATAACTTATTTTCTTTTGGATATATATCCAGTAATGGGATTGCTGGGTCGAATGGTATTTCTGTTTTAAGTTATTTGAGAAATCTCTGAACTGCTTTCCACAGTGACTGAACTAATTTACATTCCCATCAGCAGTGTATAAGTGTTCTCTTTTCTCTGCAGCCTTGCTGGCATCTGTTGGTTTTTGACTTTTTGTTAGTTGCCATTCTGACTGATGCGAGATGGTATCTCCTTGTGGTTTTGATTTGCATGTCTCTGGTGATTAGTGATGTTGAGCACTTTGTCATATTTGTTAGCCACTTGTCCATCTTCTTTTGAGAAGTGTCTGTTCGTGTCTTTTGCCCACTTTTTTTTTTTTTTTAAGATGGAATCTCGCTCTGTCTCCAAGCTGGGGTGCAGTGGCAGGATCTCAGCTCACTGCAACCTCCGTCTCCCGGATTCAAGCAATTCTCCTGCCTCAGCCTCCCAAGTAGCTGGAACTAGAGGGGTGCGCTCACCACGCCCAGCTAATTTTTGTATTTTTAGTAGAGACGGGGTTTCACCATGTTGGCCAGGATGGTCTCAATCTCCTGACCTCGTGATCCGCCCTCCTCGGCCCTCCAAAGTGCTGGGATTACAGGCATGAGCCACCACGCCTGGCCTTTTGCCCACTTTTTAATGGTGTTATTTGTTTTTTGTTTGTTCAACTGCTTAAGTTCTTTAGATTCTGGATATTAGACCTTTGTCAGATACATAGTTTGCAGGCATTTTCTCCCATTCTGTAGGTTGTGTGTCTACTCTGCTGATAGTTTATTTTGCTGTACAGAAGCTCTTTACTTTGACTAGGTCCCACTTATAAATTTTTTTGCTGCAATTGCTTTTGGGGACTTAGCCATACATTCTTTATCAAGGCAATGTTGGGAAGGGTATTTCCTAGGTTTTCTTACAGGATTTTTATAGTTTGAGGACTTATATTTAAATCTTTAAAAGAGTTAGTTTTTGTACACGGTGAGGGGTAGGTGTCCAGTTTCACTTTTCTGCATATGGCTAGCCAGTTATCCCAGTATCTTTTATTGAACAGGGAAACAGGAAGTCTTTTCCATATTAGTTTTGTCAAGTTTGTCAAAGATGAGATGGTAGTCACCATGTGGCTTTATTTCTGGATTCTCTATTCTGTTTCACTGGTCTATGTGTCTGTTTTTGTACCAGTACTATGGCTATTTTGTTTACTACAGCCTTACAGTATACAGTTTGAAGTCAGGTATTGTGATGCCTCCGGCTTTGTTCTTTTTGCTTAGGATTGCTTTAGCTATGCAGGGTCTTTTTTGGTTCCCTATGAATTTTCAAATAGTTTTTGTTTTGTTTTGTTTTTTTTAGTTCTGTGAAAAATGACTTTGGTAGCTTGATAAGTATAGCACTGAATCTGTAGACTGCTTTGGGCAGTATGGTCATTTTAACAATATTGATTATTCCAGTCCACGAGCATGGAATGTTTTCTTCATTTTTTTGGTATGTACTCTCTGATTTCTTTCAGCAGTGTCTTGTAGATGTCCTTGCAGAGATCTTTCACCTCCTTGATTAGATGTATTCTTAGGCTTTGATTGTTCTTGTTATTATTGATGTTGGGGATTTTTTTTTTTTTTGTGGCTACTGTAAATGGGATTGCATTCTTGATTTGGCTCTTAGCTTGAATGTTATTGGTGTATAGAAATGTTACCGGTTTTTGTGCATTGGTCTTTTATCCTGAAACTGTATAACAGCTGTTTATAAGTTCCAGGGGCTTTTTGGCAGAGTCTTTAGGGTTTTCTAGGTATTGGATCGTATCAATAAGGAGAGATGATTTGACTTCTTATTTGGATGCCTTTTATTTCTTTCTCTTGCCTGATTGCTCTGGATAGGACTTCCAATAACCCTATTTAAAAATGGGCTAATGCCTTGAATAGAAAGAGGATATACAAATGACCAATAAGCAAATGAAAAGATGTCCAATGTTACTAATCATAAGAGAAATACAAATCAAATCTGTAACGAATATCATATTACACCCATTAAGACAGCTACAATCAAAATATCACAAAATAAGTGGCAAGCTTGAGGAGAAACTGCAACACCTGTGCACTGTTGGTGTGATAGTAAAATGGTGCAACTTCTATGGAAAACAATATGGAGGTCCCTCAAAAATTAAAAATAGAACTACCATATACTCCAGCAATTTCACTTCAGGGTATAATCTGAAAAAAATTAACAGCACAGTCTTGAAGAGGTATTTGCATGTCCATGTTCATAGAAGCAGTGTTCACAACAGCCAACAGGTGGAAGCAACACAACTGTCCATGGATGATGAATGGATAAACAAATGTGGTACATACTTATAACGGAATAGTATTCAGCTTTAAAAAATAAGGAAATTCTGACATATCCTACAACATGGATGAACTTGGAGGACATTATATTAAGTGAAATAAGCCAGTTACAAAAGACATGTATGTATGATTCCACTTGTATGAGGTATCTAAAGTGGTTACATTCATAGAAACATAAAGTAGAATAGTGGTTACCAGGGGCAGAGGGTGAAGCTAGGGGGAGGTGGGTGAAAAGCAGAGTTGTTTAATGAGTATAGAGTTTGAGGTTTACAAGATGAAAAAGTTCTGAAGGTTGTTTCACGATAATGTGAACTGTATACTTCTGCACTGTACATTTAAAAATGTTTAAGATGTTTTTATCACAGTAAAAAAAATTATACAGCCAGGCATAGTGGTTCACACCTGTAATCCCTGCATTTTGGGATGCTAAGGCTGGTGGATCACTTGAGCTCAGGAGTTTGAGACCAGCTTGGGCAATATGGCAAAACCCTCTCTTTACAAAAAATATAAAAATTAGTTGCGCACGGTGGTAGACCTGTAGTCCCAGCTACTCAGGGGGCTGAGGTGGGAGGATCGCTTGAGCCCAGGAATTTAAGGCTGCAGTGAACCATTATCACACCACCGCACTCCAGCCTAGGTGACAGAGGGAGACCTTGTCTCAAAAAAAGAAAATATATATATATTAAAAATAATGCTACAAAATATTTACTGGAAGAAAAATTTCCCTTTGTGGAATGCCTACAATCACCCAAATAATTATATAAATACTAAGATTTTCACACTCTTGAACTATATTATCAGGTAATTTTACTTGGAGATCTAAATCACTCTATTAATAGATATTGCTGAGTGTATTTGCTTAATTTTATTCCCAGTAGAAGCTACACTTGAGGACCTTCACATATCCTATGTTTGTATTATTCTAAGTCCTTGTAGGTTCTAAAAACAAAATTCACAGATACACTTTTAAGCACAATATGGAAGTATATGCCCTACTAGAATGAAAAACCGTATTCACTTTTAATCCTAAGTCAAGGATGAAAATAGGTCTTGATGCATATTATATACTCAAGATAAATGTTTAAAAAAGAAAATGCCTCTTATTCTGAAATGTCAACCCCATAACATATGTAGCAGTAAATTTTTCTTTCTGCCAAAAATGCTCATTTGGCACTGATTTTTGACAAGGCTTTTTGCACATATATATATATAGTTCACTTAATTTTGAGAAGCACTGATCCCTCCCTTTCAGATTTTCCTTACTATTTGTCTATTTCCCTATCATTATTGTGGCAACTTCCAGAAACAACTTGTTTATATTTTCCAAAAAAATAATGGGTTGAAAAGTATATGTACTAACTAAGGGGGAAGCTGATGTAAACTGGAAATAGGCATCACAGATTAGTTTAAAAAAAAATTCAGTTAACTTGAGAAGATACTTTTTCCTCAAATACTCTAAAGAAAAAAAAACAAAAGGACTAATAAACCAATAAAGGTTTTCCTCTTATTTACATATAACAGCAAATACTAGCATCTACTGTCAAAATTAGTATCTAAAACAGGCAGCTATAGACCAATTTCAAATCTCGTTATGCTTCTGCATACTAATTCTGCCTTGCTTTTTCTCTCTAGCTCCATTTTTCACATTGTAAAAATGGTAGAAATAATATCTGCTAATCTTTAAAATTCTAGATTTAAGAGATGCTAAAAAAAAATTATCATCTTGGATGTGATCAAACCCAAACATAAATGAAAATGCCCCCATCTGGTTTCATAAATATTAAACTGGTTATAGAAAGTATTCAGGTTCTTTTTTTTTTTTTTTTTGGAAATGTTTAGTTTCTAGCTTTTCTCTCCATAAAACAACTAGCATGTATTTGTTAGTTAACTGCAGACTGACTGGTTCTAAATATAGACTAAGATATGTGCTAAAATTACTGTCCTGATTTTTCAGCAATCATTATGAATATCACACATGGTCATAGATTTTATTTGTTAAGTACCTTGAAAAAATAGATTTTTAAATAATAGTAATGACAAAATCACATGAAAATTTTCCGATCAAATGCAATAATTCAAATTAAACCCAAAGATGCTAACTTTTTCTACCAACACTTTACATTATAACATAGTGTTAAGACCACATCAATTAAAGCAGATTTTACACAATAAAGTTTAAGTGGAGTCATTTCACTTACAAAACAAAAATAGTCCTACCTTACATGAGAGGTATATCTAAGCATCCTGAAAATTCCAATCCAACAAATAGCATTGAAATGATCTTGAAGCTGCTGCCTAGATTACTTCTGAGCCACCTTCCAAATCTAAAAATGCTCAATTTACTTTAAAAAGTCAACTTCACTACATATACACTAATGGAAGAGGGAGGAAAATGTTTATAAAAACAGCTACTGCCATACTGTTGAATTAGACATGGCGCCAGCTCACACTCTGCAAAATAGGGGGTAAGAGAGATGAAAATTTTCTAAATAATCCTTTGTCAAATATACGGTTCCATTACACATAACTAAGCAGAAAGACAAAAATAACACAGAAGTGAGAAAGCTCAGGTGCTACAGCACAATTTAGAAAAAGCAAACAATGTGGATGGTTCAATATGCCCAGTGGACAAACAATCTCACCAATTTCAAAAGAAAGGATCAGAGACCTTTGGGTCAGCCACAGAGAAGACCCTGTGAATGCTGGAGTACTTAACTCTAAACCTTCAAAGGAAACATAAGCCAACTAGTTGCTTGCAAATAAAAGGTGAAAGAAAAAGGGGGAAAATTTACTTATCACTCACCTTCCCAGAGCCAAAACAATTCCAATACCTTGGCTCTGTAAACTACTGTGTATACTATGGACGGAAGTGTGTTAACAGATAAATGTCAAATAGGAAATAACAGAAATAAAGATTAGTGGAGAATACTCAAGCTTATTTAAGTTTAACTTTTCTACTTTAACTTAACTCCAGGAAAAATATTTGCTAAGCTCACTTCAACTTTGACAGATAATGCCTGAGAGAAATGGAGATAGATTTACCACCTTCTAAGAGCTTACAAACTTTTCAGTAATAGTTTTCAACTAAGCACAGGACAAATTCTGCCTAAAATACTCTGCCTATGTTAATGTCCAGCTTCTAACAGAAATCCTCTTTCAGGACCTGAAAAGCGGGGTGGGAAACCTCTTTTTGGTTTACAATATGATGTTTTTGTTTTCATTGTTTCAAGTCTCTCAAGACTGATGGCATAGTATAAGAACCTGCCTCTCTGCTCCCTAGTTGTGCCCTCAGGCACATTCATCTGCCTTGGCTCTGCTTC
The DNA here is from genome assembly GCF_028885625.2 of Pongo pygmaeus. Taxonomy (NCBI): domain Eukaryota; kingdom Metazoa; phylum Chordata; class Mammalia; order Primates; family Hominidae; genus Pongo; species Pongo pygmaeus. The sequence continues at coordinate 146,149,408 of NC_072373.2, read as the reverse complement.
CACTGGCTCTCATAGACACTTAATGGCCTGCCTACCTCAATGGATTCCCAGCCTTGTGACCTCAATGGATTCCCAGCCTTGAAAGAGAGTGGAGGTAGGACAGTGAGGAAGCTCAGGTGAAAACCTGGAGGTGCAAGTCAGGAGCCCAAAGTACCCATCCAACACTGGGCCCCTGCCCTTCTCATTGCAAGAAGGTAGTGCCAAGTATCCCTACAATGAATAGAGGAAACTGAAGCACAGTCTCTCTCCTCCATGAGGGGAATTTCCTCTGGTGGAAGGATACTGGGAACAAGGGGAGGGGGAGCATGTGAATGCTGAGAAGAGATGTTGGGAACTTTATGCATCTGACAATCACTGTTCTCAAAGGTCATCTCTGGCAAATGTACAGGGGAGGCAGGAGAGGTCTTTAATGTCTGTCAATTGTCCCTCCCTTACACCTTATACCTTGTGCTCAGGACTTCTGCTCAGACCTAAGCAGAGGTCCCAAATTCCTGCTCTCACCTTTGTGAATTCCCCAAATTAGAGTGCAAAAGTCAGCTCACAGCCGTGCCTTGCAATATCAGGACCCTGAAGCTGGAGACCTGGGAATCTGATATAAGAGGATAGAATAAGCTGAAATTTGAAGGAGATAGATATGTGTGTTGTGGGTGAGGGAATGCTGAGGTTTATAGCTGAAGTCCACAAATACAACACTGGAACCAGAAAGTAGTCTATCACATATTCTCCTTCTCTGACTATAAACTCTTACTCACTCTCACCAAGCCTGTTCTCCAACTTAGTCTCTTCTCTCCTCAGTAACACCAACTGCCTGCCTTTCTCCCAGTCTCCATGATTTAATCAGTCTTTAGTCTAATCAAAAGAAGTTGCTTGAAAGACTATAATCTGAGAAGCCACAGACAAGATTGGGTGTTATGAATTACTAATATGCAAATATTCTATAATCGACATGTAAGTATTCCAAATTGAACACAGGGAATTGATACAGTTTGGATATGGGTCCCTATCCAAATCTCATGTTGAATTTTATTCCCCAGTGTTGGAGGTGGGGGTGGGAAATATTTGAATCCTGGGGACATATTCATCATGAATGGCTTAACGCATCCCTTTGGTGATAAGTGAGCGCTCACTCTGAGTTCTCGCAAGATCTGGTCACTTAAGGTGTGTGGAACCACCCCCTCACTCTCTCTCTTGCTCCTGCTTTCTGCTATGTGACGTGCCCGCTCCCCCTTCCCCTTCAACATGATTGGACGCTTCCTAAGGCCTCCCCAGAAGCAGATGCTGCCATGTTTCCAGTACAGCCTGCAGAACTGTGAGCCAATTACACCTCTTTTCTTATAAATTACCTAGTTTCAGGTATTTATTTATAGCAATGCAAGAATGGCCTAATATAAGAACTCAGTAGTTTCAAAACTTGCTTAAAATAGTGCAACTTCAAGACCTCATACCCTTTAACCCAGAAATTTTATTTCTGAGACTCTGTGCTAAGGAACTAATATTCAAAATACAAAAAAAGAGCATATGCACAAAGATGTTCATCACAGTGCTATTATTATCACCAATAATTGTTTATTATGATGTCATCAATAGTGACAATGAGGAACAATTAGGCAATGATAATACATCTACCAAATGGAAAATTATGTAGGCATTTTTAAGCCTGCTATTAGGCATTTTAAACCTAGTATTAAGCCCAATTGTAATTAAATGAAAACTAAAGTTATAGAATTTTAAATTTAAAAATAATATAAAAGTAATATAGATACCATAATTAAAACTACGCATGAAAAAAGTGGAAAGAAACATGTCAAAAATGAACAGTGATTGTCTTTAGTTGGCGAGATTATGAGGGTGTTTTTCTCCTTTTTATATTCTTATACTTTCCAAATTGTTCATAATTCTCTAATGGGGGCCAGAGCTAAAAGGCAAATTCCTTTGGAAGAGGAAAAATTGTACTTGCACAGAAAACTTTTTCTCAGTTTAGTTGACAAACCTTTTAGTACCCAGGAAACAGACCATTTCCTGGAAGGGGACTCGGGGCAATGGATATGGAGAATGTAAGAAAGAGAAATGATTAACAGATCAGAAACAGATCTCACTGTCTGACATTCAAGTTTCTTCATGATCTTTCACCATGTATCCAAACAGTAGATGAGCACTTCTTAGCTGAACCTTTATGTGGTATTCTCTTTGCCTATCAGAATCCTTCCAATCTCTGAGACTGATTTAATTCACTTCAACCCATGAAGACTTTCCTGATCCTCTGATCATCCAAGGCTCTACTATTTCTCCTTTCTCTTAAGGTATCGCTATAGAAGTTAGGTCTGTACCACCCTTTTCTGGTATTAAGCCAATTCTAAGTTATTTGTTAATTACTCATATGTAAGTAAAATTTCCCCTGCTAGACTTTAAGTTCCTTGAAGTGGGGAATTTAGATGGTTTGCAGACTGTAGTCATTGGACAAACAGAGAGGAGAGAGAGCAGTTCTAAAGCCAAGTTGGTATTATATTCATACTCTCAGTGATGTCATCTAAGTAAAATGTGCTGTCTCTGTTTTAAAATGCTGCTGCTGACCATCCATCACCAAGACACGCACTTTCCTTTTTTTTTTTTAATAGCAGTGGTATTGTATTTTTGCTTCTTCATTCATGCCAGTTCTGCTGTCCCCTTTAGGATTAAACAGATTGGATTGCAAGATGCCTTGCCAAGGTTCAGGATATAGGTTATAGCCATGTAAAGAACAAAATGAAATGACCTTTTAGGAATCAAACTCAAGACTCTTCACAAGACCCCATTTCTCATACTCTTGTTTGAACAACAAATATAAATTTGTGCCTCCATTTTATGTCCTTATTTAGGCAGTGGACTTTATCAATATCCCCATTAACTTGAAAAATAATTCTCCAATGCAAATGGTTCAATACTTTAGAAATGGCATACTAAGATGACTCTGTTCCTGCCTACCATCAATACTATGTGAGTATTTAGAGATAATGAGCATCTGTACTATAGCAACCTGCCTCTTGAGACATAAACAAGAGATGCATTTCTTAAGAAAAAATCCGTAAGTCGCTAATGAAAGCAAGTCAAAGGACCCATCAATGGGCGAAGAAAGACCTAGCATCCATTATTTTTACAGAAGGAGCATAAAAGGTCAATATAATTGTTGACTCTTAAGGGCTGGGTTACAACAAACTAATTCAGTTTCCCACTATATAAGAACTACATTTTACTACAACACTCATGTTTCTAAACTAAGAGTCAAGGCTTGTCCAAATTCCGTGGCTTACTGAGTGGTCTTGAATCTTCTCTGAATTTTGTTCCTTAGTCTGTAAAATGGAGTTATCCCCTGTTATGCAATATCACAGAGTTGTAATGAATCAAGTAAAATTATCTTAGTATGGGTTCACCTGTCACCCTATTGTGGGGTGCAGTTCAGTCGCACACCTCATGAACTAAGTAACTATTATTACTGTAAATGTCTCCCTAACATTTAAGACAGAAAAAGATTTCCAGAGTTCTTCTTACTTTTTTAATCGACTTCTCCAACACTTGAGCATCCACCACATATCACTGCCAAAAATGTGCTGAACATCTCCTGTTATGACCTCACTCTCCTATGTAGTGTTGTTCACATATTTTTTGCCATATGCTTTCTAAGAAAATAGATTATTTTTCACATGATTCAAAGCATCTTTCTTTCATATTGAAGGAGCAATAATTCCTTATGCAGAAAGTTTACAGGTTGTTGTTGCTGTTGTTTGGGATTATTCCTCAATTAATTAATTCTATGTTTAATATCTAATAGGGCATATATATGTACACTTGGACACACTTCATTAATACAGTGGAAAATCCATGGACTATAGAGTCAGGAAAACCTATATTCGAATTCTTGTTCTGTGACCTTGAGAATGTAATTTAACTTCCCTGCTCCTCAGTTTCCACATTTGGTTCTGGATTATGATGATTTAATAAAATACGATATATAAAAGTAAGTGCCTAGGCTATGAAAGTATTATTTCCTACCTCTCCTAAATCTTTTCTTTCTATGCCAGGATCAATCAAACCCACCCAGAATACAAGGCAACTTTCATAGGGTATCTTTTACATCAGTCGAGGGAACGCTGCGATGTGATAAAAGTGGATGATGGCATGAGTCAGGCATCCAATAGAGCAAGACGTGGAGAAAGTGAGAGGTATCTACAAGGGCCCTAGACTTCACTCGCATGTGCGAAAAGGGCATTAATCTGACACACTTTCAAGAATGCCCCGCATACTCGCGGAGGCTTATACCACGAGGTGGGAAAACGACGGAATTACAGAATAAACCAGCAGGGAGCCTCCTCGTTCACCCAACCCGACCCCGCCCGCCCGAGTCTCCCATCTGGAGCCTAAAAACTGAGCTGAGATCACAGCAACTGACCCCGTCCCCTCCGCCCTCTCCCTCCCCCATTCTGCCCAAACCTCTCAGGGCACGAATGGTGCTGAATCATTTGCATGAACGCAGCAGCTCCCCGTTCCGCGGCTCCCAGCGGGGACGGTGTCCCCAAGGCAGTGACAGTCCGGGGATGGGGGCCCGGAAAGAGGGCCAAGGCGGAGCCTTTGGGGGCGTGGGGACATGGAAGGAGGTCGGGGGAGGATGGCGGCAGCAGGTACTCACCAGGGTGAGGAAAGCCCAGCCCGGGTCCTCGCGTCCCCGCTGCGAGCGGTCCCCCAGGTGCTCCCGCGCCTCGCAGCTTCCCCGCGGGCGGCCGCCCCGACTCGGCAGCCTGCACTGGTGGTCCGGTGCTCTCCTCCGCCCGCCCACCGCCCGTGGCAGCCACGGCTCGGGACTCCGGTGCTCGACACGGAGCGCCTGGAACAGCTGTCGCTGCCCAAGCGGGTGGCGGCTACCGACGGGCCAGACCATTCGCCTGCTGCGGCCGGGGGTGCACTACGTGCCGAGAGGCGCGGGCGCCGGAGGCCGGCGACGGTTGGGAGGAACCAAGGACGCGGGGAATCCTCTGCTCCCTCGGAGTCAGGAGGTCTTGAGGACAGGAGGGATCAACGGAGGGGCCGCTGCCTCTTCTGGGGGTTTACTGAAGACACTGCTCGAGCTTTCCCGCGCCACACCCCCCCCCCCGTTTGCCTTGGTCCCGCTCGGGGCTCCTTTAGAACGCGGCAAACAGAGGACTTAGCAACGCGAGCGCCTGGGCGGCGCCCCTCCTCAGAGATGCCAGAGGCGCTGGCCTGAGCGCCTCCTGCCACCTCCCTCTACCTCCTGGCCCTAGGCGCCCGATCCACCTGCCTGTCTGACCACAGACATCTTCCCACAAAACAGTGGAGCTTCTTGAATCTTTGAAGAGAGTCTAAAAATCTTTTATCTAAGCATCTTTGTGAAGCAAAGAATGAACGGGTATCAGAGGCCAGCTCGAAAGTTAGGAAATAAAATCAGGTGGGGCCCCATCCCGTAGATGCTGAGGGACAGCTCTGACCTAGAGTTCCTGCTAAGCAAATGTTGAACCACGGCAGTTGTAAAAAAAATGTAGATTTAGGAAGCCATTTCGAGATAAAGATTTACAGAAGATTATTGCAGAAATTAAAGAATATTTGAGGTTCATTGTTCACCATTTTAGAGTTGCGTGTCTTGAAAACGGGAAGGCAATCATGTCTTCTCATAAAATGAATTGTATAGAACTGGAAGAAGTCCTAACACATGAATTCCTTAGACTTTTGTGGTCCCTGCTTCTGTCACACCGGGTTCACACAGGTTCATTTCAGACCATGGTGAAGATCAGGACAAGTGTACAGTTTTCCCTGTAGAAAAAAAGAAAAGATAGAACCGAATTGGCAACTACCTATAAAATGTGATTAAAGGTAGGAAAAAAAAGGCCCTCTAAGTGCATCCCAAATAATATAAAATTTCACAATTTAAAGTTTTGTCCTTTGTTGAGTAAATCAACATAAATTCAGCACTTTCTATAGACCACTGTGCTGAGAATAGTCTCATTTTCATTTCTTCATTTATTCTTCTAAAAACTCCTGTGAGATTGGTAACCTGCAATAGATCACCATACAGCCTTGCCAGCAATGGGAACTGATCTGCTCAGTGAGGGCATCTTCTCATAAAGGACACTGGTGAGAAACTGGGCTCAGGGTTTGCCGTGCTGGGTTAGTCTCACGATCATAAGCGGCAGAGCAGACATTGCCACCTGGAGTTTTTGACTTGTCCCTTTCCCCAAGAATGCCTCTGAGAACAATATACATTAAACCGTGTCACATCTGTGATTGCAACTTGAATATGAGTCTGTTTATCCTTCATTTGTGAGAAGGGGTTTTAGAATGGAGAGGGGGCAGTTAGGTGTCCAGGGTAGACATCACCCTGAGGCAAGAAGAGTGATCAGAAAGAAGAAGCTGGACTTCACCCAGAACTAGCCGAACATCAGCGTCACAATACACTGTCAGGGTCACATGAGGGTGAAGAGGAATTCTCCACTGCCTTCTTGTTAATCATCTTTACATCATTATTTTCACTGTATTACACTTTACACTACACATACACTATTACTATATTACATGTTATCATTCTTCCATTCCTAGGAAAGGGCAAGAATTTTCAATAAACCTATTATCATGGGTCCTCATATACCTTATCAAAAAAAAATGTTAAGTAACAGAGGTATTAGCAACACTTAACACCACCTCAAGAAAGCTTTTTGAGAAATCAGGAATAAAATTAAATTGTTTCTGTAGGATATGATATTGTTACTATGTTAATGGTTGTTGTAAAGGTTCACACGTCAGCAGCAGCAAAACAGAAATCCCCAAAGTTCCATGTTGCCGAGGAGCTGGAGCATTGGGTCCCCAGTGGCCAGACTGGCCTCAGGCTCAGAAATGTGTGATTCTTCTCTCCATATGCAGTTGTTTCACTTTCAAAGGCAATAACAGGAACAGAACACAAGTAGATGAGGCGTCTTCTGAATTAGTGCTTTATGTCAGATGTTAGATGATAGGGATATAGAAAGGGATTTAGAACCTTATGATTTGTGGTGCTGATGGGCCAGTGACATCTGCAGCAATCTGTTTGTATAAGTTGACATTCTTGGAACATATGTTTCTGAATGAAGAAAGGGGAATTTTTGTGCTGGCAGCCTTGGGAAATTGTCAAAATAAGTGGAAGGAATGGTGTGATGCCTGCATTCCCTGCTTTCCTCAGAGTCCTCAAATGGTTTTGAGCCTGCTGTGGAAAGAACTTAGGGCCAGAAGCTAAATAATCATCTTCCCCACATATGACTTTGTGAAATTTAAGTTCTAAGAAGTACTACTTTAGGCCTGGTGACAAAGGACAGCAAGGAGCTGGCAAGAGAGCCATTCTCTCACCCAACCTGAAATAGACCTCCATACAGCCTTGCCAGCAATAGGAACTGATCTGCCCAGTGAGGGTATATTCTCATAAAGAACACTGGTGGCCAATACAGGGTCAAGGTAACTTAAGCAGGAGCCCAGAGCAGTAAAGCAGGAGTGGTATTATTCCTGAGCACCTGAAAGACACTGCTGAGGATTTCTTGCTGCAAATGATGGAGACTAGGGAGGCACTGCAGGGTCAAGGGAATGATTACTAAACTTAAGATGATTGTTAAACTTTATTTGGGGACCGATATTAACATGAACTCATTTGTATTCACAAACTAGCATGATCTGGGAACATTCCAATGATATTACTTTTTAAATGATACTAATAAGAAGAGAGCTAGAGAGAAAGAGAATACTTAATGCCTTTGATAAAACTGCGTTGTGAGCCACAAAATATTAAATCTTGATGCAAGATATTCAAGTACCTGCTATGTGTTGGTCTCTTACCAAAGCATGTGGTGACATTAACCTCTCAACTTACTCTTGCTGAAGAGAGTGTTTAATTATGTTGTTTCTGTTTGCGTTTAGTTAACACTTATTAAATCATTAGTGTTTGAGTGAGTAACTAGTATTATGTGAAGTAAGTACTATTATCACTCCCATTTTATAAATGAAGAAACTGAGAATTACAAGGCTGTATTAATTTGTCAAAGGTAGCACAATTGGAAAGAGACAAAGCTGGATTTCAAACACTAACCAATACATGACGTGAATATCAGCATACTTTTACTGTCTCCTGCTATAGAGAACAACATGTACATTGCATGTTTCTCTGCAGTAGAAAATCCATTTTTTATTTATTTTTAAAAACCTTTTTCAACTCTCATTTCTAAGAGGAAATGAGTCATTTCCCACAGAAGATTTAAACATTGGATACCCTTTTCTAGGTTTCTGTGCTCAGAAAAGAGACCCTGAATTTAAGAATAAGAAGTGAACCTTGTAACGTAAACTTGACCAGTGATGCCTAAAATTCTTGCTGCAAAATTATGATTGCAGGAACTCCTGCATGAGACTCTGGAAACTAGATTCCTGTGAAATTCTGTAGGTGGTTCTAATGTACAGCCAAGTTTGACCAGACCATACTGGACAAAAACAATATGGGGCCTACAAAAAAAACCTTCAGGCTTCTAGACTTAACTCCTTAATCCCACCTATTATTGAGAAGGAAATAAGAGGCTGGTATTTAAAACCTACTTTATGTAATTTTACATTTATCATATAAAATGTATTTATTAAAAGGTTTAGAATTTTTTCTCAGTGTTGTTTTTGTCATTCTCAACAAATCTTCAAAAAGCCCCAAATTTAAAATGATGCTCATTCAAAATTACTTTTATATATAGATATTGGACTTTAGGCCCTTTTTAATTATTATATGGCATTTTATATAAGACAAAAAGTCATATTGCATTAGACTTTTGTATTAATTTTTGGAGAATTTACATGAAAGTAAGTCATTTCATCCAAGAAGATAATAAGCTTTTCTAGTTTATATTTTTTCATTTCCCAATCATATTTTTATAATTTTGCTTATATATGTTCTGTAACTTTCTTACCAAATTTGTACCAAATTTTTTATAACACTTGTATTCTGAATGAAATGTTCTTTCCATTTCCTTTTCTAGGGGCTTTTACCAGAACAGAGAGATGATGCTTTCTGTAATTTATTTTGTATTCATTCAGTGCACCAAATTATCTTGTTACTTGTTTTTTCATGAGTCCCTTGAATTTTCCAAGAAAACAGGCATATCAGCAATATCAAGAACTTTGTTTCTGGCTGGGCACAATGGCTTATGACGGTAATCCCAACACTTCGGAAGGCCAGCGTGAAAGGAACACTTGACCCCAGGAATTTGAGACCAGCCTGGGCAACATAAGGAGATCTGTCTCTACAAAAAATAAAAAATTAGCTGTGTGTGGTGGCACCAGCCTACAGTCCCAGCTACTCAGGAGGCCGATGTGGGAAGATCCCTTAGTCCGGGAGTTCAAGGCTGCAGTGAGCCTTGATCACGCCACTGTGCTCCACTCCGAGCAATAGAGTGAGACTGTTTATAAAATATATAAAAATATATATTTATTATAATTTATACCAGTTATTTTATTTATATTTGTTAGAATCACTAATGTAAGTGATTGTGGTGATGCCTGATTCCAGATTTTAAGTGAAAGATTTAATTTTTGTGATTTAGGATGATGTTCGCTATTGGGCTTTCCTTTATTATATAAGAAATTTTTTCTGATTCTATTTTGCTTAAAGTCACTTGACTTTTATCTGATGCCTTTCCACAACTTATTGATAATGGTTGGGCTTTTTCCCTTTAATTTTTAATGTAATCAATATGTAGCTAGACTTCCTGATATTGAACCGCCTTTTCTTTCCTCTAATAAAGCCTGTTTTTTCACGCCATGTTATTCTCGTGATTCATTCCTCTATTGTATTCTCTGTTATTTAAACATTTGGCAGCTATATTCAGAAATGAAATCAGCCTGTACTTTTAATTGTTGTTTTACTCCTTCTTAGGCTTTGGTACTCAAGTTAGTCTGGCTTCATGAAATTAACTGGAGAACTTTCCATTTTTTTCTAAGACTTACAATAGTTTAAATAATATTGGAATTATCCATTCTTTAATAGTTAGATTAAAAATTCAGCTGTGAATTCATCTGCCTGTGGCCTTCTTCAATAGCAGATCATTAATCACTTCTCCAATCTCTTCTGTAATAATTGGTCTATTCAAGTTTTTCACTTCTTCTGTGTCAGTTGTGATCATGTATATTTTCCTAGGAAAGTATTCACTTCTTCTAGGTTTTATTTTTCTAATGTGTTGCTAGAATCATCTTTAGTATTTACTTAGAATTCTTTTAATCTCTTTCCTGCTTTCACACAATTGATCATGTCTAATTTTGATCTTACTATCTTTTCCTTAGCAGGTTCACATGATGTTTATTTTGTCTTTTTAAGGAAGCAATCTTTGAATTTATCATTCTTTTCTACCATTTTATCTATTTTAATAATTTCATTGTTGATGCCCTCTTCAGAGTTTCTTTTGTTTTGTTTTTGCTATTGTTGTTCTTACATGGACTCATTACTTACTTAATGCCTTTGTATTCACCTTTCTGCTTCCATAATTAAAGGCAACACATTTTCCTCTGAGTTCAGTTTTTGCTGTGTCCCATTATTTTTAGAGTGTTTGATTTGTCAATGTTTCTGGACATTTCTATATTCTTTAATTTCCTCTGTCATACAAGGTTTGTCTTATTATGTGCTTCTTCATTTCCAATTTATTTTACTGGACTGTGGTGAGAGGATGTAACCTGTAAGCTTTCTACTTCTTTGAATTTGGTTTTCCTTTCAGCTAAGCACATGATTTGTTTTGTAAAAGTTTTAGGGAACTATGAAATATATGTGTATGTGTGTGTGTGTGTGTGTGTATGTGGGTGGGGGTGTGTATATGTGGGTGGGGGTGTGTATATGTGTGTGTGTGTGTGTATGTGTGTATTCAAGGAATAAAATGTACTATATTAATATGTGCTCATGCCTGTAATCCCAACACTTTGAGAGGCCAAGGCAGGAGCATCCCTTGAGGCCAGGAGTTCAAAACTAACCTAAGCAACAAAGTGAGACCCTGTTTCAACAAAAAAATTGGCACACCTGTAGTCCCAGCTACTAGGGAGGCTGAGGTGGAAGGATCACTTGAGCCCAGAAGTTCGAGATTACAATGAACGACGATTGCACCACTGCACTGTCCAGGTGAAAGAGTGAGACCCTATCTCAAAAAGAAAGTGCCATAGTCTGAAAGTTTATGTTCCCAAAAAATTCATATGTTGAAACCTAATTATCAATGTGATTTTATTAGGAGGTGGGGCCATTGGAAGACGATTAGGTCATGAGGGCAGAGCCCTCATGAGTGAAATTAATGCCTTATAAAAGAGGCCCCAGCCAGCTACCCTGCCCTGCCCATCATGTGAGGACACTAGGGAGAAAGCATCATATATGAACCAGAAAGCAGGCCTTCACCAGACACTAAATCTGCGGGCACCTTGATCTTGAACTTTACAGCCCCAGAACTGTGTCTATGGTATTTTGTTATAGCAGCCTGAATGGGCTATGACAATGTTTCACATGTTAAGTTTAATAATTGTATTACTCACTTACTCTATGTTGTCTCCATAGCTTTTCTTTTTTGTCAAAATCATTTCATTTCTGGGAGAGATACACTGAAAAATCCAGAACAATTATTTTTATCATGTTCTTTAATTTCCTTTTTTTAATTTAAATAAAATGTCCCCTTGCAGTCCTAAAACTTTGGCTTATTTATTTAGTTTTTTAATTTTGTTTGCTAAAAACAGAATGTATAATCAATTTGATAATATCTTTCCTTATATTTCTTAGTGCTTTAACCTTCTATTCTGCATTGTTTGCTGTTAAAATTGCCTATGTTCATACTTTTCTGTGCTTTTTCGTTGTCTGGTTTGGTTCTTCTTTTATCTTCAGGCTCTTTTATTACTGTATTTTAGGTATGCATTTTTCAAAAAACATAAATCTGCTTTTTTAAATAAAATCTTTTTTTAATAAGAGAGTGTCAGTCCAATCACATTTTGTGAAATGCCTGATATGTGTAACTTTATTCTTCCCATCTTACCTTGTACTTATTTATCTTATCATGTTGTTTTCCCTTTTACATTTCTTTATGATTGCCAGTCTGATCAAGTTTCATTAATTCCCCTTTCTACTCATTTATCTGCAAGCTTGCTGGGATTTTTCCTTTTCATAAATTGTTATCTTCCCTTCCCTTGCTCTTATAATGAGATAGTATTACCAGACCATCATATGAAAGAAAGATATTATTTTCCTAATAGTTGTATTAGTCCGTTTTTATACTGCTATACAGTTTTCATACTGCTATAGAGAACTGCCCAAGACTGGGTAATTTACAAAGGAAAGAGTTTTAATTGACGCACAGTTCAGCATGGCTGGGGAGGCCTCAGGAAACTTACAATCATTGCAGAGGGGGAAGAAAAACGTCCTTCTTCACATGGCAGCAGCAAGGAAAAGTGCTGAGGGAAGGTGGGGGGAAAGCCCCTTATAAAACCATCAGATCTCATGAGAACTCACCCACTATCATAAGAAGAGCGTGGAGGTAACCGCCCTGATGATTCAGTTACCTCCCATGACTCATGGGAATTATGGGAACTACAAGATGAGATTTGGGTGGGCACACAAAGCCAAACCATATCACAGGTCCTATATTTCCCCTCTTTCCTCCATTTGAATAAGACAAGTCTTGTAGAATATTTTCACTTTCTTCCTTTTTCAGCATTCTTTCTCTCCTATCCTTCAGCTCTACTTCTCTCTTCATCATGTTCCATCTCTAAAGATTTCTATTCTGGTCTATTTACTGTTTAGTTCAGGCCTTTTCTTATGGATTTTCCTGTGATGAAATACTAAGTAATAAACTCTTTCTTGTGTATCTATGAATATTTTTATTTTATGTTGAGAGGTGAATGATATCCCGTCCAGGTACTGAATCCTTTGGTTAGGGTCCAATTCTCAAACTATAGATTCTAGTTAATTTTTGTTTCTAGCTTCCATTATTACAAATGTGAAATCTGATGCAAGTCTAATACTTTCTTATTATAGATAATTTGTTCTTACTGCTTGAAACTTGTGAGTTTTTCCCTATATCTTTAACATTCAAGAATTTTACCACAAGGGCCAGGTATGGTAGCTAACACCTGTACACTCAACATTTTGGGAGGCCTAGGTGGGAGGATCACTTGAGGCCAGGAGTTCAAGACTAGCCTGGGCAACATAGTGAGACCCTGTCTCTAAAAAGAGAGAGAGGGAGAGAGAGAGGAGAATTTCACCACACTTAGGTCTTAAACTAGGGAATTTTCTTCTGGTTATTTTAAATTATTGTCTTTTGAAATTTAAAACATGCTATCATTTCTTTTTGAGGTTCTTTTGCCTTATGCTTTGAAGTATTTCTCAGACCTTGATCTTTCAGACCTTTAGTTGAGACTTCTATAGAGACTATCCTGTCCTTTAGTTCTTTTTGTGAATTTTTTATTTGGGAAGCCATGTTTTCAGTTTCAGAAAGAATTATTTATGCTACTCTTTAATCATAATTCAAGTTGTCACTATCCCCTTTAACTCTAACAGTTCTTTCTTTGCTCTGATTACTGCCTCTGAGCCATCGGACAGGTTAGTTTTCTACATCAGTTCATTGGAGCTCAGATGCTTAATGACAAGAATCTCACTGTCAGTGAAAGATAAAGCCCTCTCCACCTACAGTTGAAAGCAGAGAGGCCACCAGACCCTGCTCCAGGTCTTGAAGGAAACTCTCCTACTCTCAAGTCTCCTGGTACTCTCAGAGCCTCAGAAACAGGAAGATCCAGTCTTCCTGCACAGTTCTTTCTTGGCCTTGTGTAAAAGGTATGGAGATCTGAGCCAACATTGTCTTCTATCCAAAGATCTACAGATCTCTAACCACCGAGCATTCCCTAGGCTCCAGTGCTCTTTGTCCTCACTAAGTCCCTGATATTGTTCTTTGCCCATCCTTTGGGAGACAAAGCACTGGACTAGGTTTCCTCTGCTAGAATCCCAACAGAGCCTGAGACTTCACTTCTACCCAGTTGCACATGGAAGCCAGCTGCCACTAGACTTCTGAGAGACAGACACCTTAGAGCTGAGGATGAAGGGAGCTGTGTTTGTGTCAACATATGACCTGATCTCCCTTAGGTCTAACTGTGTTTTTCTATACTCAAATTAGCTTTTATTTGAATCTCCCACTCCACCAGGCCATGAAGATTTAGTCTCAGTCAATTCAAAATCTTCCCATATTTACCCCAGATCGTGATTCTATGGTTCTTACGTGATGGATGCTGAGATGTAGAGGCAGAAGTAGACATCTAATCTGCATCATCTATTTTACTACCTACATAGAGCCAGGCTGTCTGTATTAGTTATTATTGCATGTTGCATGCTCTAACACCTATTTTCATCTTATAAAAAAGATACATAAAGAATAACGAAGAGCTCTAGGTAGTCCATGCTTTGAAGATAATTTGGGCTTGTCTGGAAGATTAATGTCTGCCAAGAATATATCTGAATAAGAGTCTGAGGAGTTTCCCAGTAAAAAAGAATTCATTCTAAGGGAGAAAAGGGCAGGCACACAAATTTGTTTCAATAACCATGACTTCGTGCCAGAAGGGAGGGATGATTCGAATAGAGTTGGATATCTATTGCTCACAATGTCCTCCAACCCAGCTCCCAGGCTTAAGTCCTGGGAAGATGTTAGTCCAGCAACACTAAAGAGCCTGTTTTATTGGAAACTCAGTAAGACACGGAAAGCACAAAACACCTGGGAACTCCATGACCAAGATGGGTGAGTCTTTTTGTTTAATTTTTGGGTTGTTGCTGTTTATTTGTTCTAATTTCAGCTGTTCCCATTTCTGTGAGCAGTAACTTATCATTGACATTAGCAGTACCAGCAAACTAGGGGAGAAGTGACACAGGAGGCAGCAGCAGACTCTGATTTCCTGGAATTTCAAGCAGAGGGGAAACTTATCATCCTCCATGGTGACCAAGCGTCCTGAGTTGAGCAACTCCCCACCAGCCCCATTCCTCTCCCTGAAATAACTAGAGAACATGCTAAGTGGAACTCAAGGAATCTCAGAAGATACAGAAAGAACCACGGTTAACTACTTGTAGTTACTGTGTCTCCATTTACCTCCAACAGCTGAAGTTTGAGGAAACATAATTTTATAATCAGAATCCGACCATGAAGGAAACTGGGTTCCATAAGAAATCAATAGTTGGACCAAGATTAAACTAATTCATCTAGCTCATAACCCATAATGTTATTTATGGAAGGAAAGACTCAAACCACAAACAAAGCACATGAAATAGGCAAACCCTTAAATATTTGTTCTACTGATCACGGCTCTATGATTTTTATGGCACAATGTGAGGACTACACAATTGTTAGCCCCTCAGGAAAGAGTGATCTTTGGTCTTCTGCATGGCTCCCATACTCAGCTGATATGATCTGAAGAAGGAACATGGCTCTTCTTATCCATTGCAATCTTCACTTTTTCAGTCTTTCAGGGATGTGGCTTAAGGCTTTCTGTTTGTTGCCCCCAGCAATGGATACCCTCTTTTTATAACTGTAATTTGCAAGTCTGATTATTTTAAGAGTGAGACTAAAATTTCTGGTTGATAATTATAGTAAGTCAATGTGTGTTAATAACAGGACTCAGTACATCAAATTTATCTTCATAAAAAAATGTAAGCAATTAAACCTAAATCACCCACAGAAGCTGCGGACTTGGTAGATTATTATAGTAAAATAGCTAAGAATAATAGTTATTTTTTACTGAGATTTCAGTAAGCACAATACTCTGTACAAAATACTTCGTTTAATTCTCATTAGAAGATCATATTACATCCATCTTATAGATAAGGAAAATGAAATTTTCAATTTATCCAACAACTTCCTCAGGTTACAAAGCAAAGTGAGATTCAAAACTCAATTTGTCTAAATCCAGTTCTTTCTGATTTCTGGCTTCTCATCCTCATTAAGGAAGAGAAACCAGTATAGTTCATCACATTTGTGGACTCAAGTATCCCAGACATACAATATTTCATCCTCAGGCCAATTCCTTAGGAAAATCATTCCATTTGCCAAGAAAATAATACAACATTAAACTTGCTCACATTTTGGTTCACTCTCAGATTCCAAGATAATTTTCTTAGAAGCACAAGGAATGAAATCCTGACTCATAATAAATAATCCTATCAAATGTAATTCTGTACTACCTTTGACCTTGCTCTTTTGCCTTAAGTCACTGCCAAGACTAATATAGATCTCATAATATTCTCAGGGCATAGAGAACAATCATTGAAATTCATCTAATTATAAAAAGAAAAAGAAGTATTTTTACAATATACAGAGCATTTGTTTTCCAAAATCTAAGCTATCTCTTTTCCTTAAAGTATCATATAATAATCCACATGATGATTTTGCGTTTTCAGTCTGTAAAATAGTTACCCTAGTATTATTCGCTACCTTCCCTTATTACTCACTGCCAAAACAAAAGATTAGCATTTTACACATTCATTATTACCTAAATATTCAAGAATAAAACCAAGAAATAAAGCACAAAAATTAATAATTTAATTAATAAATGTTCTTTATTTGGTGTTTATTTGTCTGTAATTCCAACAATAACATTGCCTTTCATATAACAAATACCAAATAAATATTTGTTGAGTGAATGAATGAATGAATGAAACCTGGGTTGCAACAGATTGAAATCTATAGGCCTACTGCAAAATTATTTTGTCTTACTGACCCAGAATCCATTCAAATTACTCCAGTTATATAACAACTATCTTGGTGTGTTACCTCCTCTCCATTGTGCCTTCCTGAAACATACTGTCTTTCTGAAACCAAGGGATAAGCGTGAGGACTAAGCTGGTTATCAGAAATACTCCCAAGACTTTAAATCTGGAGTACCTGGGAGAGCTGGAGTTCATTCCTTTTAGTCGAGGTACCCTAACAAGATAGTTAAGTAATCCTTGTTGACTAGACCCTTGAAAGTACCCTAGTTCTTGCATAATTTTTAACCTTTTTCTGTTTATTGTTTGTTTCTTTTTTAGAGACAGGGTCTCACTGTATTGCTCAGACTGGAGTGCAGTGGCACAGTCACAGTTTACTGTAACCTCAAACCCCTAGGCTCAAGCGATCCTCCCACCTCAGCTTCCCGAGTAGCTAAGACTATAGGCACATGCCATTGTGTCTAGCTAATTGTTTTTTAATGTTTTTACAGAGATGGGATCTTGCTGTGTTGACTAGGATGTTCTCAAACTCCGGCCTCAAGGGATCCTCCCATCTCAGCCTCTCATAATGCAGAGATTACAAGTGTAAGCCACAGCTCCTGGCCTGAACCTCTTTCTTTCGCTTACTTGTGGGTGAAGTTAGTGCCCCAATATCAATGTAAGGGTCTTTTTTGCTTAAGTTATCCAGAACTGATTTCTATTACTTAAAACTGAAGAATGAAAAATTTCAGTTTCCTTTTAAGATACTTGCTACAAAGTTAGTGTGATAAAAGCAAGGAAAAAGATGATTAATCTATAAAAGCATAACCTGCCCTGAGCATTTTAGAAGGCTGCAATCACTAGGCAGCTGAATTGATTAACCTGAATTCCAAAGTGAGACAGATTCCTTCAAAAAGAGACAGAGCACATGAACCTTTAGACCTCTGGCAAAGTATGGGAAAAACCGGTGGTCATCATGTAAGCAGGTAACCAAAAAATTGTCTAAAATAAATATAAAATAAAATTAAGCCATATATAGGCCAGCATGTGAGTTTGCGATAATTGAGCTTCTCAGAAACAAAGAGAGACTTCACTCGCACCTGGACTTTTTTTCACAGCCCACCGCAGCTCACAAAAAGACTGAGGTCTGAAAGGCTCATCTCACTGGCTCAGGTGTGAAGGAAGTGATTGGTTACTGTTAGGGGATGGGCACAAGACCTGACTTGCTTTTGGTTCCTTTTCTTCTATGAAGCAAACACCTTAAATAACTGGGAAAGGAGCAGCAAGCCTTCTTTCCTACAACCAAAGTCCCATTTCACTGGGAAAGAATAGAACCAAAATGCATCTCCCTCTTAGGGAGAGGCAAGAAACCAACTTGGGCCCTGAGTCTTACACCCCTACTAATCAGAAGTCTGCTGGCAGTTGGGGAGAGGCAGGATACTCCTGCACAAAACCAATCCCAGAACAAGACAGTTTCATTGCCACTTGGAGGCTGTGCAAGAATAGTGAGAAAGTGCCACCCTGCAGGCCCAGCTGCACAAGGCCTGACTAAGAATGAAGTTGGAACAGGACAACAGGGAGCCCCTCCCTGGAACAGCATTATACCATTGAGGAAGGGGAAGCAAGAGTGTAGGGAGTGATTAACCTCTGCAGCACAGGTGTGCAGAAATGACTGAAAGCTGAGAGAGGAGCAAAAACAATGAAAGAAACCCTTCAATACCCTGTTTTCTATCCCAAGGAGTACAAGGTAGTAGTAGCCCAACTACTAAAGGAATTTGAAGTCTGTGGTGCACTGAAAGCAACAAATGAGAGACAATACCCAAATCCAACTCAACACCTAACTAGATGGACCCAACTCCACACTAATGGCCTGACAGAAGAAGAGGCATGAACATATGCAGGAGTTAATACTGTTTACCTTCCTCTCTACTGTTGTACATATAATGGTCCAACATTCAATCAAAAGTTACAACACTGAAGCTGGGCACCATGACTCATACCTATAATCCCAGCACTTTGGGAGGTCAAGGTGGGAAGACCACCTGAACCCAGTAGTTAGAGACCAGCCTGGGCAACATAGGGAGACCCTGTCTCTAAAAAAAATTTTAAAAGTTAGCCAGGTGTGGTAGCACATGCCTGTGGTCCCAGCTACTCTGAAAGCTGAAGTGGGAGGATCACTTGAGCCTGGGAAGTTGAGACTGCAGTGAGCCATGACCATGCCACTGCACTCCAGCCCAAGCGACAGAGCAAGATCCTGTCTCAAAAAAAAAAAAAAAAAAAAAATTACAAAACTAAAAAGAAAGAAAAAACAACCTACTGTGAAGATATAAAGCAATTCACAGAACCAAGTTTAGAGATGACTCAGATATTGTAACTACCAGATGAAATCTTTAAAATAATTATGATTCATGTGCTAAAAGACCAAACATGTAAAGTATGCAACATGCAAGAACCAATGAGGAATTTCATCAGAGAAATAAATCAAGAGCCTTCTACATTTTTGAGGAAATGTATTGCTAAACAAACTGTGAGCTCTAACTAAAACAGCGTTTAACCATTTGAGATTTAAAACAAACTGTAAGGCCCCAAATTTGCACCAGAAAGAAATGGGCATTGCTATTTTCAATAGTGCTGCAATGAACACTCACATGCATGTGTCTTTATGGTAGAATGATTCATATACCTTTGGGTATATACCCAGTAATGGGGTTGCTGAGTTGAATGGTAGTTCTGTTTCTAGCTATTTAAGAAATCACCACACTGCTTTCCACAAGGGTTGAGTTAATATACACTCCCACCAACAGTGTATAAGTGTTCCCTTTTCTCCACAACTTAAATGCCCAACAATGACAGACTGGGTAAAGAAAATGTACATATACGCCATGGAATACTATGCAGCCATGAAAAAGAGTGAGATCATGTCTTTTACAAGAACATGGATGGAGCCGGAGGCCATTATCCTTAGCAAACTAACATACGAACAGAAAACCAAATACCATATGTTCTTATGAAGTGGAAGCTAAATGACGAAAACTCATGGACAAAGAGGAAAAAACAGACACTGGGGCCTACTTGAGGGTGGAGGGTGGGAGGAGGGAGAGGATCAGAAAAAATAACTACTGAGTAGTAGGCTTAGTACCTGGGTGATGAAATAATCTGTACAACAAACCTCTGTGACATAAGTTTACCTATATGACAAACCTGCACATGTACCCCTGAACCTAAAATAAAAATTAAAAAAGGAAAGAAAAGACTGAGCTGTGAACACTGGGCAGGGCCTTTCCAGAGGATTTGCTAATGGGTTAGATATGGGATATGAAAAGAGAGAAGTTAAGCTTCTAATTCATCCTAATTGGAAGTATCCAATTTTGTTAACTGAACTGTAGAAGCCTACTGGAGAAGGTTGTTGGGAGTGGGAGAAATAAGCAGTTCCATTTTAGACATGTTAAGCTTAAGTTGTTTATTGGACATCCAAGTAGAGCTGTCAAGTATAAAGTTGAATGTATGAGTCTGGAATTTCAGAGAGATATCTGGGCTGGAGAAATAAAATTGGGAATTAAAAACGTACAGATGGATTTGAAGCCATGAATCTAGCTGACGGCACTATAAGAATGGATGTATATAGAAACAGAAAAGGTTCAAAGACTAAGCCTGAGGGAATTCCAAACTTAAGAGGCTGGGAAGAAGAGGAGAACCCAAAAAAGGAGACCCATCTGCTATCCCTAGACTAGACACACCTGATTATAGAGTGGTCATATAGTCCTGACAGACTGGCAGCTGTCAATGAGTCTTATTTGATGGGTCATCTTAAAAACCTGGAAATATAGACTTTTAAAAATAATGAGAAATCATAATATTGTTTTATTTGTACCAGGTTTTTGAGCTAATTTTTTTTGCCAAACTGAAAATTTCATATGAGAATTATGTCATTTTCTGTTAGTAGAGTATTTTTAAATGTATATAGTGGTTAGTTTTTAAAATAATTTGCCTTGAGCCAAACATACCACTAAATAAATCTATGAATGTAACAAGTGAGATAAAAAGAGTATAAATAACAAGTTTTGCAGTATTTACACTTGTATAGGAACTACCACCAAATGGTTCTAAAGAAAATAAATTTGCAGTTATAATGAAACTATAAATTCTGCATACTTGTGAGGACTTTAATGTTTTTCAAGGTTTCATATATTTTCAATACAAATTATGACTGCATCCATTCATAGAGTAATTTGTGAAGTATGACATGCTTTCATGTAATAATCATGTTTTCTAACTTTTGTATTTGATGTTTTGACATCTGGGGCCTTGCTGACCCTAGAAGGGCAGCCCCTCCCAGGGATAGCTAATTCCTAGATGGCACACAGCTCACCTGCCTGTACATCTCTCATGTAGGAACCAGGCAATCCTCACCTACCTCGTGTAACAGCATCTTATGCCCAGTACCACTATTCACCTACCCTAGTCAACCCAGATTCAAGTAACAGACAACTAAGTACAGCGCTATGCCCCAGAGACTGTGGAAATAATTTAAATTAGCCAATACTAAACTTACTAACCAACCATGGTACTTCCCTATATAGCCCTGTGTGGTGAGACAGCCGTTCCTCCTATGTCTAGGGACCTGTGAGTGTAAACTTCTTCCTTCATAACCATAATTTCTGTCTTTGTGTCTTTCCATACCTGATTAAAATAAATCCTGGGTGCCTGATTTCTGTGTCTTTGTGTCTTACCATACCTGATTAAAATAAATCCTGGGTACCTGATTTCTGTGTCTTTGTGTCTTACCATACCTGATTAAAGTAAATCCTGGGTACCTGATTTCTGTGTCTTTGTGTCTTACCATACCTGATTAAAATAAATCCTGGGTACCTGATTAAAGTACTGTGAATGTCACCTCACAGTAGGGGGTTTTACTAGAACAATACCAAATTTTTTAAATGTCCAGCTCAGAAAAGGCAAAAATCCCCCAATTCAAGTTTTTCTTACCGTCTGTCTGGCTTCTTACTTTAATGAACAAATGATACAGTCATCTCTGGTTTGCTGTGGGGAGCACTAATTAGGAGAATAAAGCCTTCCATTTTCACCATGTACCATAACTGAAGGCCTAAATATTTAAGGGTTAAGAACACAGATGTTTTTCCCTTTTTTCCTGAACTTTTTTTTTTTCTTTAGACGGAGTCTCGCTCTGTTGCCCAGGCTGGAGTGCAGTGTGATCTCGGCTCACTGAAGCCTCTGCCTCCCAGATTCAAGCGATTCTCCTGCCTCAGCCTCCCGAGTATCTGGGACTACAGGCACGTGCCACCACACCCTGCTCATTTTTGTATTTTTAGTAGAGACGGGGTTTCACCATGTTGGCCAGGATGGTCTTGATCTCCTGACCTCGTGATCCACCCGCCTCAGCCTCCCAAAGTGCTGGGATTACAGTCATGAGCCACTGCGCCTGGCCTCTGAACAATTTTTTAATTCATCTTGGAGATGATTCAGATCTTTCTCTAGTTCTACTGTATTTTGTAGTATTTCTTTTCTGACAATTCTAAGAAGCCATTTTATTTTTACCCCTCCTATATATACATATATATATTTATATATATATCTGTCAAATTAATGCAAGTTGAGACATTATTGAATTGCTCTTCTGACATCATTTTACTGAAGTCATTAATGGGGAGATTAATGATATTTTTCTTCAGAGAATGGAATAGACAGAACTTTTGCCCTTAGCTCATCTGTTGTGAGATGAGATTACAGGCAGCTTAAATTTTTGGCTTTTGTAAATGCTTTTTTGTTGTTGTTGTTGTTGTTTTGTTTGTTTGTTTTATTTTTGAGATGGTGTTTCACTCTCGTTGCCCAGGCTGGAGTGCAATGGCACTATCTCGGCTCACCGCAAATTCCGCCTCCTGGGTTCAAGCAATTCTCCTGCCTCAGTTTCCTGAGTAGCTGGGATTACAGGCATGCGCCACCACACCCGGCTAATTTTGTATTTTTAGTAGAGATGCGGTTTCTCCATGTTGGTGAGGCTGGTCTTGAACTCCCGACCTCAGGAAATCCGCCTACCTCAGCCTCTGAAAGTGCTGGGATTACAGGTGTGAACCACCACACCCAGCTAATAAGTGGGTTTTTTTGTGTGTGGTGACAGGACGTACAGGCAATTCTTTCTTTCATGTGTTTGCATTCTGGCATCACTCGCAAGGGCACTTTGCCTCAAGGTTGTTAGAAAAGACACTCTAAATCCCCACAAAGGACAGAGGACCAGTCTGGTATATCCTTCCAGGGCTCTGTCCATATCTTTTCCATTTCAGAGTCACTAAAGCCATGCAGTACCTATCCATAGCTGGGGATTTCCCTGAGTGTTTTTGGGATGCCATTCTGTGAGGAGTCAGAATTATGAAACTGTGCTGTTTTTCAGGGTGGTTTTGGTTGAAAGCTTTATAAAATGATAGCTCATAATTAACATTAATCAATATTAATAATATCAATGTTCATACCATTTAGAAGTTTAGAAAGAGATTAACTGAAATTAGCCGAGGAGTGTGTGCTATTATTTATACTGGGCTCACCTATGAAAGCAGAATAAAATTTATCACATTCATTTTTATTTTATTAAGTTGGTGCAAAAGTAATTGCAATTTTTGCATTACTTTGAATGACAAAAACCACGCTTACTTTTGCACCAATCTAATATTTTACTATTATTTTTATAATAAATTCAAATGTATTAATACTTAAAATTTTAAATTGTATGCATTTAATGAATTACATTAAAATAAAATGTATTATTTTAAGAATTCTCTGCCACATGGTTGAGGTTTTCTGTGGCGAGGATGCTATCTAATGAATCTTTGGAGCATTAAGAAAATGTATATTACAATTACCTACTTCTTTTTCCAATGAAGAGATTGATTTTGTGGAAATGATCATTGTCATCAGTTTCTAACCAGTTCAGATTCGGGATTTGGAACAGTGGTGGTCTCAACAAGTTTGTCATTTTGGATATTAAGACAGTAATTATGGAATGGATCATAGCTCCTCCCTCCCTCTGCTGTATGAGTATTATTATCATATGATATCATGTTGTGCTCTGTGAACCAATACTGAAAGACAGAAATTTCAGGTGGCTGAACCAGATTAAGAGTAAGCAAGAATAGGTTGTCGAGGAGGCACAAACATCATGAAGGAACAATGGAATCATGGCTGCAGACACTCTAGTCTTACAAACTGGGATATTTGCCTATAGAGGTGTAGAATCAGCTGGGAGAGTAGGCTGAGCTGGTTGACTTGGGGGATTAAACCCTTCTTTTCATCTAATTGTTGCTTGGCCCTCGAGGAGTTGTTTTTATGATTCCTTTTTAAGTTTGTCCTCTTTCGCCAGCTTATGTTTCTATCACTGTCTGAAATTAAACATATCATATTAGTGTAAAGGTTATATCTTGCCTACAAAGTCTGTCAATCAAGTCCACATTCTGCTAGAATGGTAACTGGGTTGCCATGGGCCCAAGTGCATTACACTGGACTCTTGAATATGTGCTGCAGCACCCCAGGAGAGGTCACACTCCTTCCACTTTCCCCTTCCTTTCCTGTTTCCCTTCTCTACCTCCCACCTGGTGGAGGGGGCAGGGTGGCACAGAAGAAAGAGCCTAGGAAAGTTTTATGAAGCCCACACAGATAAACTACAGATTGCTTGCTAGTTTGCAAATTTAAAATTTTCTGCTGCAAATCAGGACTTCACCACCAATTGCAGCATTCCTGGGGACAGCTGGGAGACTGGGATCATTTCCTGACTTGGTCCAGAGACACATAACACCACTTAGTAATAGCAATAATAATGACAGTTGGTATTATTATTGCTCTAGGCACAGCACTATCTCATTCAGTTCTCCTAACAACCTTATGAGGTAAATACTATTATCTTCCCCATTTTACAGATTTAAAAAACTGGTTTAGAGGGATGACCCAAAATGACACAGAATGTGGCAGGGCTCAGATTCCATCCAAGGTCTATGTAGCCTCTATACTCTACTTCTGCACAAGGAAAATGGTCCTGTATTTCCTAAAAGTCATCCACAAAATTTACCTCCCCCTCTTTATGCCTACACTCTAGCTTATACCAACTATCCTAATTGTACACTGCCAGAGCCTTCTGTACTTCTCTCTCAAAACACCCATCACACATTTGATATTTGCCTCCCCTCAGCTCTGAGGGGGACAGGACGATGTCTGCCTTGCTCGGCATTCTATCTCTCAGGCCTAGTGGTTAGTGGTCAGTTAATAGAAGTTTTTTAAATATTTTAAAATTCTCATAATTTCAGAATTTCCACTTTAAGATACATGAAAACTTTTGATGCTTACACCTTCTGTAATTAATTCTGTATTTTAAAAGGTACACTCTTCATGACTTCAATATGAGAAAACCAAGAAATTTGACTCCCTATGCATAAAATCATTCTTATAACATGTACATTTGTAGATAATATGTCACAGAATATGACCACTAGGAACGTATCCAGTTCAATTCTCTCATTTTACAGGCTAGGACTCAAACAATTATCTAACTAAAACAAAGTCACATAGTTAAGCATAACAGAGCTGGAATCAAAAGCCTGACTTCTAGGTTAGTGAACTTTTGAAGTCCACCTGTCATTTAATTAGTTGACAGCTTTCTATTTCTAGAAATATAAATTCAACGTTTTTGTGGTTGTGGGGGGAAAATCCTGAACAGTAGAGGTTCAGGAAAATTAATATAGAGTGTACATTTAGAGAACTTGGAAGACTAAAAAAATACCAGAATAATATTGGCCGAGTCATTAGGTGTATATAATATATTCAACATCAAAGGATAGTGTAGAAAGGACCAGGTACTTGCTGGGAGTGTTAGGAATAAATCAACAAAGGAAACATGGCTTTCTTTGTAAACAGACAATTTCTTTTTCTGCCAATTGTTTTGTATTTACCTTCCCTGTTTCTTTAGCAGTGTGACCATCCTTTCATTGTGTTATATACATTGAAGTCTTTCATACACAACCAGGACACATGATGTGGGAATAGACTCCCTGGTTTGTCCGGCAACTAAATAGGAGCCCCATTGGTACTTCTACCAACACAAACACTCCACTGCCTGTGTTCCAAGGGCAGAGAAAGCCACAACACTCACAGAGAGTGTGCATTTTAAAAAATGTATTTGAGAATCCCCCACTTTTACTCACAATGTATTCCCTCAAAAAGTGAAGAGTGTCTGAATGTATGAAACTCAAAACGAGATATGTATGTTATAGAATTGTAATGGTTTCTGTATCCAGATAGTTCAAACTTAATCATAATCACATTTTAGAACCTATCTTTAAGGATATGTTTTATCATTTTTATATCTTTTAAAATTTTGTTATTTACTCTTGCAGTTATTAAAGTATGTCCCAGGCTAACAGACAAAATGGGCTCCCTGTGGCTAATTTGCTAAAAGTTAAAATAGAATCAGGGGGCCATGGCTGGATCAAGGAGTGGTCACAAACTCTATGTTCTGGGAAACACGTTGTAAAAGTGTGAGAGGACCTGTTTATCTATCATCAAGCCAAACCAGTTCTTGTCACTGCCAAGATAAATTGCCACAGGACCTCTCCTGTCCCCAGCAGTTGAAAGAAACATTTGACAGAGACTCCTGGTTTGGGGCTTGGAAACCATTCAATCAGGGCTTGGCTATTTTGATCAATCAGAATTGAACAAGTTTGAATCCTTCATTTGTGTAAGTGAACCTGATTGAGAACCCAGACAAGAATTTTCCTATTTAAGCCAGACCCTACCTTTGTTCTTCAGAAAGTACACTTTAACTTGTACAGGAGGCTGTGCCTCCCCAATCTGAAGATTTTTTTTAATATATAGAAAATAAAGCTCTCCTTTTTTCCTCTGTAGATCTCATAGTCTTTTGTTAACACCATTGATTGGCATTGTACTGGGCATTTTATTTCATGTATTAGGCTGATCTGCTATGATGAAGAGACTCAAAAATTCAGTGCTTAAAAACAAAAGAAATTTGTGCTCTCTCATGTAACTGTCTGGAGTGTAAACCAAAAAGCATCTGAGACAGGCCTCAATCAATTTAAAAGTTTATTTTGTCAAGGTTAAGGATGTGCCTGAGAGATAGGTCTGTGCCTTTCTCCAAAGATTTTGAGGGATTCAATATTTAAAGGGGAAAGGTGGGCTAGAGGGGAAAGAGGAAGGGTGTGGAAATCCACATATTGCAAGAGAGCAGGAGCAGGTAGGGGAGTAGTCAATCATGTATTCATGCGGTGCTCAGTAAATCGGCACTTTACGTAAGATGAACATACAAGGTGAACATAAGGTAGCTACCTGTGGAGATATTTAACCTCTTATCTGTAGCTATCTGATTAGGAACAAAAAGAAAGGCAGCTCCTTGCTTGGCTCAGCTTTTAGCTTAATTTTTTCCTTTTGACATAGTGAATCAGAGTCCCAAGTTTTATTTTCCTTTCACATTTCTTCCCCCTTTTCTTTTAAAAATCTTTTGGAGAAAAAATTTTAGAAGAAAATTAGTCTCTAGTCTTGGGTTTTCTCTGATCTCTTGTGGCTAGGACAGTTTATTTCCAGACAGATAAGTCCCACATTGTTAGTGAAGCTCATTTTTAGCAGATTGTGAAGTCTCACATCCCACAAAGAAAAAACAGGAAAGGAAAACAGAAAGAAAACAAACAACAACAACAGAAAGTCCCGGAAAACAGATATATGCCATATTACTCTAAAGTCCATACATCGGTAGGTAGATATCAAAGTGGCTTACATATATAGATTACTGTTCTTTTCTTCCAAAGTTTAAGTTGTCTAGCTTCTGTGTTTCAAATCAGGAAAAATGGGGGGAAAGAAAAAGAAAGAAAGAAAGAAAAAATTGAAAACATTATTTTGGAGACTTGCGGCCAGGACAAATTTTAGGATTCAGTCCAAATTGTACAAAATAATAAAAATTAAAAAAAATTGGACAAGGTTAGAATCTAATAACAGGTTGTATTAGTCCATTTTCATGCTACTGATAAAGACATACCCGAGACTGGGAAGAAAAAGAGGTTTAATTGAATTTACAGTTCCACATGGCTGGGGAGGCTTCAGAATCATGGTGGGAGGAGAAAGGCACTTCTTACATGGTGGCAGCAAGAAAAAATGATGAAGATGCAAAAGCGGAAACCCCTGATAAAACCCTCAGATCTGGTGAGACTTGTTCACTACCATGAGAACAGTATGGGGGAAACTGCCCCCATGATTCAAATTATATCCCACCGGGTCCCTCCCATAACTTGTAGGAATTATGGGAGTACCATTCAAGATGAGATTTGGGTGGGGACACAGAGTCAAACCATATCACAGGTGTACTATGGTTGATTTTGAAACATACATTTTCTCTCTCCAATTCCCCAATTTTATTAATGACAAAATCATAGTAGGACCAATTTATTTGTAAAATAAATTTTAGTACTATTGTATTTGGCTTGATTATTTGCATAAACTGCAGCAAGAACCATTATTTGCCATGTAGTCTCTCTCTCTCTCTCTCTTCCTTTTCAAATTGGCTTTGCTGGAAACTTTTTCATAAGGAACTTTATATGAGACCTTTTTAAAAGCCTCAAGCCCAGCCAAGGATTTATCTGTGTCTGCAGATACTTATGAATTGGGTGAATTCCCTTCTTTTTGAGGTCCCAAGAAAACTTGGAGTTCCTAGGCCTGCCAGAATATGACATTTTTTACTTAATGTGGATCAGGACCCTGTAAAGGACAAGGTATGGGGCCAGTTTTTCTAAAGTGTTTTTTATCAGCTCTACAGGTCAGCCTCATTTTTTCAAGACAGTCTGAAAATGTCATTCCAGTCAAAGCGTGGCAAAATAACCAGTGTCTCCAATTTTGCCCTATTATATATATATAAAAAGATTCCTACTGATTTTATGCAAATAAGTATATTGTCATAAATTACAAATACAAAACAGTTTCCAAATTTGGGAGGAATTAAATTGAGGGAAAAAATTATATTTCAAATTTTTCTCATAAGAGTAGACTTTCCTCAATTGTTAAAAGCTGTAAATAGTTTTAAAAAGAGAAAGTTTTCTTGACTATGAGAAACAAAACAAAAACAATCAGCGAATGTTTTCAACCAAAAAATTATAGAATATTATTTCAGTCTTCTGTTAGTTCAGTTCATGAAATTATCTCCTG
Organism: Pongo pygmaeus; assembly: GCF_028885625.2. Classification (NCBI taxonomy): domain Eukaryota; kingdom Metazoa; phylum Chordata; class Mammalia; order Primates; family Hominidae; genus Pongo; species Pongo pygmaeus. Next base: position 146,120,499 of record NC_072373.2, on the reverse strand, counting down.
TTTTGTTCAGTGTTGGATCAACAATCCTCACAAATACATCAGCTCTCCATGAGAGTCCTGGAAGTTTTTGTCTCTATTTCAATGACACAATCTCTAAAATTATTGGAAACCTATATTTAAGAGTCCTCAGAATTCTGTAGCTGATTATAAACCACCCTATAAAAGGACAAAGTAAAATAACAATTGTTGATGAAAAAAGTCTTACAACAGCCATGGCTAAAGACACAATTTACAAGGAAATTTGTTTACATCTGTGGCATACAGCAATGTTACATAATAATTATAATTACTACTAATATTATCTTAAGACATATCAGAATCACAGGACTCTCACACAATTTTGGAACACATATTAGTCATACATTTATATAAATGTGTATCTCTTATTTTATGTATCCAGTGTGCATGGAAACATATTTTCCAGTTTGACTTTTCCCTTTTGATTTTTAAACAGCTCAATACATCTTAATAGTCTGGCAATACTTCAGTTGGCCATCAATCCATAATAATAATAGCTAATAACAAAAATAATAGCTACCATTTATTCACTGCTTATAGTTACGTGGGCAATTAGTATTAGGGTGTTGTTAATTGAATTTCTTAAGCATTCTGTGATTCCCAACTAAAGTATCATATCAGAGCTTATAGTCATAGCCAATCCAAAATTTTAACATTTTACTACCAACTTTCTATGCAATTTTCTTGTCTATTAACAAAACCACTGTTGATGCTTAATCCCAAAATGTGTCATCATTCCTTCCGAGTGGATGTGCAAAATCTAGACTAATTCTGAGTACCTGGGCTACTGAACCTGGAGTTGGATGAAGGCTCAAACTCAAAGATATCTAGTAAGGAACTAAAGACAGAATAAGAGCCACACAATGTTGCAAACCAGAACTGGTACTGTGACAAGATGAAATAAAAGGTTTTTAACTTTCTTATAGAAGCATTTTTCAGAATATCCATTTTGAAGAAACACTATAGCCATCCATGCTCTCTTCCTCATAAGGCCTATCCATCCCAGAAATACAACATTAACAAATCACAGTGGGTGGCATACTGGCCTATCTTTAATATATCCCCAAGTCTTGTAAGTACCTTAGAGGGTCTCTAAAATTTGTCCCTGATGACAGTGTGTAACTTCCTTACCAGTCCCATGATGGGAGTATTATTATCAGCTCAATTTTGCAGATGTGGAAATAGAGGCTCAACAAGAAAAAATAACTTGTCCAAGGGCACAAATCTAGGAAGTAGCAACCAGGGCTTAAACTTAAGGCTGCATCTCTAAAACACTGAACTATACTTGCCCAGCTACAAGAAGCTCAAAATTTGGCAATCATCAGAGTACTCGTCATTCAGCCTTCTCTCCCAGTCAGGCACCAAGTCCTGTCCCTTTTTTTTTTTTTTTTTTTTTTTTTTTTTGGAGGTGAAGTCTCTCTGTCACCCAGGCTGGAGTGCAGTGGCCATGATCTCGGCTCACTGCAACCTCTGCCTCCCGGATTCAAGCAATTCTCCTGCCTCAGCCTCCTGAGTAGCTGGGATTACAGGTGCGTGCCACCATGCCTGGCTAATTTTTTGTATTTTTCGTGGATACGGGGTTTCACCATGTTGGTCAGGCTGGTCTTGAACTCCTGACTTCGTGATCCGCCTGCCTCGGAGGATATCTTTTTATCTCTATATCCTTTTTATCTCTATAATAGTTTTCCATTTGTTTTCACTTCTGTATTACTATTGCTCATAAGTTACTTCAAGAGCTTTTCATTTTTTTCCAAGATTACTCTAATTCTAATAATTACCTAATCTTGCCTTAGATTTGGTCCCACTTCTATTCCATCCTCTATATTATTGTCCAAGTGGTTTTGTTTTAATAACACAAATCTGATCTCACCTCTTTGATGCTTAAAGCCTTCACTGGCGCTCCATGGCATCTAAATTAAGTTTAGACTCTTTGTTCGATATAACAAACCCTTGGAAATTTGCTCTTGCTTAGCTCTTAGTTTCATCAATCTCACCACCAGCTCCTCTACCCACTGTACAGCCCCCATATGGAAAAGGGTCACATCTCCCATCACCAAGCAGCTCTGGTCATGGACTTCCAAAGAATTCTCTATCTCTGTGATTAATTATCCAAAAATTTACATTTAAAGTACAAAGTCTTTATCAACTATATTTAGGTAGCCGTGAATATTTGTGTTTCTGTAAATTTTTTCAAAGGCAATGATGAAATATATGGAGATGGCTTTTCTTCTGTAACTCTCCAAATATACCCTGCTATGAGTGACTGGGAGTTCTATTTTCTCTTTCTGCGTGAAGTGGGTAGTGGTTTTTTAGATTGCCCTGACTTTTGGTAGGACGAAGCATTTCCAAAATAAGTGCTATACAAAAAGTTTTTTCTTGCTCCTTAGAAGTCATTTATTTCACTGTGTGGAATTGTCAAATGTCAAACCATGACTGCGTGACTTGATATAATACATTAAACGTAATCAAAATAGTTGCTGTCCCTCCCTTTTAGGGCCATCCTTTGTGCCCTATTGATGGCAGGCTTAGCTACATGACTTGCTGTGACCAGAAATAGAGTAGAAATGATGATGTCAACTTTCAGCGGAAGTTTTATGAGCCCTCATATGATCTTACAATTTCACAGTTGCAGCAATGGCTACGTGCAGGCTTCCTTTTCACCCTGACTACAAGAGAATGAGATATGGTCCAGAATTTTACTCAATTTGAAACTAACGTGGAATGAGAGTAAGAAAGAAACCTTTGTTTCTTTCTTGTTAGGCCACAAAGATTTTGGAATTGTTTGTAACTCCAGTATATCTAGCAACAACAGACTGATGGAATTGGGGCTTCGATATTTCCCTGCTCCATATTCCACTATGCAGATTATTTATTCACACATTCTCATCTATAATCATTTAAGCATCTTTGGTTGGCTTTCAAATGCACTATAATGAAGTCTTAGCACATATCCTCAAAATTCAAAGTGGGAACATTGACTCTCCAAAGTCTCAGGTTTGAAGGGGACCATAATGTCATTTGCCCAGTTCCCTATATAGCACTTGCATATTCTACATGATTTCCATGACGAACTTCTGCTTAAACAACTCTGGTAGTGAGAAACTCACTCCTTTCCCAGGAAAAGCCATATCATTTGAGGCAGCTTGACTTGTTAGAAAACTCATCCTTACATTTAGCCCAGAGGCGAGCAGACAAAGGGAGGGGGGAGAGAAGCATATGGCCATTGCTGGATATGGATAAGAATATTTGTATGATGCCACAAAACCACTTCAATGGCTTTTGCCAGCATTAAATGATCATTTCATAATCTCAACCATTCTTAGGACTTCTCACCTTTTACTTCTCTTTCTAAAGAGAGAAATTTGTTTTTCCCTTAATTTCATATAGTCAGTACTAACTCTATGGCCATATGCTTCTCTCTCCTCTCCCTTTGTTTGCTTGCCTCTGGGATGATCATTTCTGGAGCATTTGAATATTTGTCATACGTCATGACTTAAATTCCTCATCACCATAATGGTTGCTTTCATCCAAAAGCACTTGCAGTTTGCATCGTCCCTCTTAATGTGTGTATTCAGGACCAATCAGGGTAATAGAAGTATGCTTTGATACCTGGTGGAGAGTATAGACAGCCTATCATTTCCCTTTTTCTGGACTCTATATTTCTGTTAATTCAAACTAAAACCATATCAACTTCTTGACAATTACATCACATTATGGGAGAGAGGGTTTTTTCCTAAAGTAAAATTTAAATTTTAGAAAGGGAAATAGAAACAGAAAACAGAGATGTAAATATTAATAAGACTATAATACTGGATATGGATGAGAATATTTGCATTATGCCATAAAACCACTTCAATGGCTTTTGCTAACATTAAATGATCATTTCATAATCTCAACTATTCTTAGGACTTCTCACCTTTTACTTCTTTTTCTAAATAACCTTTATCAACATATTCTCCTTAGAGAGGTATATACCTCCTTGCATTCTAACTAAAAAACGTCTACTTTCTATTGTATTTCCTAATTTCCCTACATAATTACTTTTTTTGTTTGTTTTCCTATAGCACTTTTAGATACATCTATTAAACCCACTTACCACACTGCATCATATTTATATATATAAATATATATATAAGAATAGTGTCACTAAGAATAGTGTCAAATTTAAAATTTTATTCCCTGCACTTAAAAAAAGATATGGCTAACACTTATTGAGTTCTTATTACATGCCACTCTACTAATCACTCTACATACACCATCTAGTTTAATGCTTATCACAACATATGAACTAGGTACCATTATTGTCCTCATTTTTTCTTTTTATGAGACAGGGTCTCACCCTGTCACCCATGCTGGAGTGCAGTGACATGATCATGGCTCATTGCACCCTCAACCTCTGAGGCTTAATTGATTCTCTCACCTTAGCCTCCCAGTAGCTGAGAGTACAGGCTCACACCACCATGCCTAGCTAATTTTTCTATTTCTTATAGAGACAGGATTTTTCTATGTTGCCCAGGCTGGTCTCAAACTCCTGGGCTCTAGCGATCTGCCCACCTTGGCCTCCCAAAGTGCTAGGATTTACAGGCATGAGACACTGCACCCGGCCTCTGTCCTCATTTTATATATGAGAAAATGGGGCTTACACCTTTCCCAAGGTGGCACAGACAATAAGAGGAAGAGTTGGAATTCAAACCTAGATCTCTCAGCCTCCAGTTTGTGTATAGCAAACACTTAGTAAAGATTTATGGTTTAGGTCAAAATATTGATGTCTTAAAACTCTCAAGTCATGAATATAACAAAAATAGCTTGCTCACTAGTGTTATCCACTGAAGGATAACATTCTTCAGTGGTTATTGTTCTCAAACAAGCTAAGGCCCTACCCCCAAATCCTGTGCATCCCTTGGCAGGGTGCTGGTGGCTCCTGTCCCCTGATTTTCCACTATTGTTGTTGTTGATGTTGCTGCTGCTGCCAATCTCTGCTTCACCTCTTCGGGGCCTAGATCAGCTGCTTCTGCCTCCAACACTGTCATTGTCCTGTTCCCAATTTTGTTGGTTCCTCCTCTTATGGTATAAGCAAGTTGATCTGTTCAAAATATTTCTTTTATTTAAGACTCAATTCTCATATCTGTGATATTTACCTCAAAGTGAGTGTGTGTGTGTGTGTGTGTGCACGCATGCACGTGTGTGTGTGTGTGTAGACAGCACAGGGAGGATGGGGAGTGTTGGGGATGGGAAAGAAAGGAGGAGTAAGGGCACATAAATTAAAATAAGTAGGACTACCAGTTACTTCCTTATTACTCAGTTTCTGGACGAAGGTAAAAAGGCTAGGCAAGCACCCACCCCTGTTCCCCTAATATTTTGTTAGAGTAACTTTGAAAAAAATGTGTTTTTAAAATCTATGCTAATGAATTAAATTTTTATTTTATGTCTTTCCACAGAAATATGCCATGTTCTGATAGCAGCTGACAAAATATTAAGTGGAATTAAATAGAACTTACCATTTATTGTTTATTGGGTTAATAGCTTTATATACACTGAAAGGTAGGAAAAGATGAAGAGGAATATTTTGAATGACTTAAATGGTTAGCATAGAAAATAAATGGCCATAGCCAAGAAAATTTATTTAGGAACTCCCCAAGGCAAAGGGATTAACCCAAGAGACAATAGAGCAACAGGCAGGGATTAGAACTGTTGCAGAATGAATGTTTGTGTCTCCCCCAAAATTAATATGTTGAAACCCCAATCCTTAGTGTTGTTGTGGGGTCTCTAAGGAGGTAAGTAAAATTAAATGAGGCCACACAGGTAGGCCCCAGATCCAATAGGATTAGTGTCCTTATAAGAGACACCAGAGGTCTTATGTGTGCTCTCTCTAGATACATGATGGATAGATAGATAGATAGATAGATAGATAGATAGATAGATAGATAGATATAGATGGATAGATCTATATCTATCTGAATATCTGAGACATGTCTCAGTTAATTTAGAAAGTTTATTTTGCCAAGGTTGAAGACACGTGCCAGTGACTCAGCCTCAGGAGGTCCTGATGACATGTGCCCAAGGTGGTAGGAGCACAGCTTGGTTCTATACATTTTTGGGAGACATGAGACATCAATAGTATGTGTAAGATGTACATCGGTTCAGTCCAGAAAGGTGGAACAACTTGAAGCAAAGGTAGGACAACTGGAAGTTGGAGAGAAGGCTTCCAGGTCATAGGTAGATAAGAGACAAATGGTTGCATTCTTTTTGAGTTTCTGATTAGCCTTTCCAAATGAAGCAGCCAGATATGCATTTATCTCAGCAAGCAGAGGGGTGACATTGAATAGAATGGGAGGCAGGTTGGCCCTAAGCAGTTCCCGGCTTGACTTCCCTTTAGCTTAGTGCTTTGGGGCCCCAAAAGTTATTTTCCTTTCACATTTTATTAAAGGAAAATAATTTTCCGTTCACATATATATGTGGCATGTGTATATACATATATACATTATAGATAGCTAGATAGATAGCTAGATAGCTAGCTAGCTAGCTAGCTAGATAGATAGATAGATAGATAGCCTCTCTGTGTGCACATACTGGAGGAAAGACCATGTAAGGACATAGTGAGAAAGTGACAAGGGAAACCTTCTTGCAAGCCAAGAAGAGAACACTTACTAGAAGCCAAATTGGTAGATATCCAAGCTCAAGGTTCTGGCTTGAACCTTTATCTTGGACTTCTAGACTCCAGAAATGTGAGAAAATAAATTTCTGTTGCTTTAGCCATGCAGTCTATGGTATTTTGTTATGGCAGCCCAGCAGACTAATACAAGGACCTAGAGAATGTCAAGAAGTAGTAGCAAGGACCAAACATGTGCATCCTAAGGCAAGCAATTAGTAACACAAAACTACAGCCTCATCGGAAAACTCCAGGGTCAGTAGAGACCACTGGAAAAAAAACAGAAACCTAAAATTTTGGAATAAGACTCCTTATTCCAAAGGGATAGGGAATCAAAGCAATTTACATACAGGGAGTGGGGGCTTAGGGAACCAAAGCAATTTACATACAGGGAGTGGTGGCTTAGGGAACCAAGCCCCCTTATTCCAAAGGGATAGGGAACCAAACCTCTTATTCCAAAGGGATAGGGAAACAAGCCTCCTTGTTCCAAAGGGATAGGGAACCAAAATAATTTACATACAGGGAGTGGGGGCTTAGGGAACCAAAGCAATTTAAGTACAGGGAATGGGGGCTTTACTTAATTGTAAACATTTGTAGACTACTTTTTACATGCCAGAGACTTAATGTATAGCAGTCTGAAATTTATAGTCACAATACAGACAATCAGTAAAGTCGTCATTATTTCTATGTAAGTGAACTTAACTTGCTCATCATCTCCCCATTTATGCTCTGCAGAGAAAAGCATGTCCAGTATTATAACACATAGGTTCCCTGCCATGTGAAGTGTGGGCTATTACAGTGGGAAAGGCCAGATGGAAGCCACCAGAACTGTCTCTACCAGGGGAAATAGTAAACCAAATGCAACACCATATCCCTGGAGGGACTGCAGAGATTAGTGCCATGATCAAGCACTTAGCACTTGAAGGATGCAGGGGTGGTGATTCCTCCCACATATTCATTCAAGTAACTTATTTGGCCTGTGCAGAAGATAATTGGAACATGGAGAATGACAGTGAATTGTAAGGTTAACCAGATGGTGACTGCAGTTGCAACTGTTGTATTAAGTTGGTGCAAAAGTAATTGTGGCTTTTGCCATTAAAAGTAATGGCAGTCAGGAGTGGTGGCTCACACCTGTAATCCCAGCACTTTGGGAGGCGGAGGTGGGCAGATCACCTGCAGTCAGGGGTTGGAGACCAGCCTGGCCAACATGGCGAAACCCCGTCTCTATTAAAAATACAAAAATTAGCCGGGCGTGGTGGCGGGCACCTGTAATCCCAGCTACCAGGAGGCTGAGGCAGGAGAATCACTTGAACTTGGGAGGTGGAGGTTGCAGTGAGCAGAGATTGTGCACTCCAGCCTGGGTGACAGAGCAAGACTCTGTCTCAAAAATAAAATTAAATAAATAAATAAATAAATAAATAAATAAATAAAACTAATGGCAAAAACCACAATTAATGGGAAAAACCACAGTTACTTTTGCACCAACTGAATATGAGGTGTGGTTTTACATCATGAATGAATTAACACACACCCTGGTACCTGGTAGTAGCTGGTATGCAGCTATTCGTCTGGCAAATGCCTCTTTCTCTATTCTTGTCATTAAGACCCACTAGAAGCAGTTTTCTTTCAGCTGGCAAGGCCAGTAACACACCTTCACTGTCCTACCTCAGGGATTTCTCAACTCTCCAGCCCTATGCATAATTTACTTTGCAGGGATGTTGATTGCCCTTCCCTTCCAAAAGATATCACATTGGTCCATTACGTTGATGGCATTGTGCTTATTGGACTTAGTGAGCAAGAAGTAGCAACTCCTCTAGACTTATTGGTAAGGTATTTATTTGCTAACAAGTGGGGGATAATCTGACAAATATTCAGGGACCTTCTAATTTGGGGGGCTCCAGTGGTGTGGGGCATGTCAAGACATCTCTTCTAAGATGAAGAATAAGTTCTTGTATCTAGCCCCTCCTACAACCCCTAAAAGGGGCACAATGCCTAGTGGGCCTCTTTGGATTTTAGAGACAACATTGTGATGGTTAATACTGAGTGTCAACGTGATTGGATTGAAGGATACAAAGTATTGATCCTGTGTATGTCTGTGAGGGTGTTGCCAAAGGAGATTAACATTTGAGTCAGTGGGCTGGGAAAGCCCTTAATCTGGGTGGGCACAATCTAATCAGCTGCCAGCACAGCTAGAATATAAGCAGGCAGAAAAATGTGAAAAGAGAGACTGGCCTAGCCTCCCAGCCTACATCTTTCTCCTGTGCTGGATGCTTCCTGCCCTTGAACATTGGACTCCAACTTCTTCAATTTTGGAACTTGGACTGTCTCTCCTTGCTCCTCAGCCTGCAGACAGTCTATTGTGGGACCTTGCGATCATGTGAGTTAATACTTAATAAATTCCCCTTTATATATATGTCTATTCCATTAGTTCTGTCCCCCTAGAGAACCCTGACTAATAAAAACATGTTCCTCATTTCGGTGTGTTACTCTGGCCCATTTACCATGTGACCTGAAAAGCTGCTCATTTTGAGTGGTCCCCAACACAGAAGATCAAAATAAGTCCAGGTCACTGTGCAAGCCTCAGGGAAACTTAGGCTATATGATCCAGCAGATCCAGTGGTGCTTAAAGTGTCAGATAGTGATGCAGTTTGGAGCCTTCGGTAGATCACTACAGGTAAACTTCAATGCAGACCCTTAGGATTTTGGAAGAAGTCCTGCCATCCTTCACAAATAACTAATTTACTTTTGAGAAACAGCTCTTGGCCTGTTACTAGGCCTTAGTAAAGACTGAATACTTAACTATGGGTCACCAAATTACTGTGCAACCTGAGCTGTCCATCATGAACTGAGTTAACACCAAGCCATATTTGGGCATACACAGTAGTACTCCATCATCAAATGGAAGATATATATATGTGATGAGGCCCAAGATTGCCCTGAAGGCACGAGTAAGTTATATGAAGAAGTGTCCTAAATACCTATGGTCTCCACTCCTGCTACACTGTCTTCTCTTTCTCAACCTGCACTACGACCTCACAGGGAGGTCCTTATGACTAGATGACATAGAAAAGTTCCAAACTTGGTTTAGAGACAGTTCTTCAGGATATGCAGGCACCACCCCAAAGTGGATAGCGACAGCACTACAGCTCTTTTCTGGTACATACCTGAAGGGCAGTGGTGAAAGGAACTCTTCCTGGTGGGCAGAACATCAAGCAGTGTACCTTGTTTTCACTTTGCTTGGAAGAAGAAATGGCCAGACATGTGATTATATATTGATTCATGGGCTTTTGCCAATGGTTTGGTTGAATAGACAGAAACTTTGAAGAAACATAACTGGAAAGTTATTGACAAGAAAACTTGAGAAAGAGGTATATGGGTAGACTTCTCTGAATGGGCAAAAAACATGAAGATATTTGTATTAGTCTTTTCTCACACTGCCAATGAAGACATACTTCAGACTGGGTAATTTATAAATGAAAGAGGTTTAATTGACTCACAGTTTCACATGACTGGGAAGGCCTCACAATCATGGCAGAAGACTAATGAGGAGCAAAGTCATGTCTTATATGACAGTAGGCAAGACAGCATGTGCAGGGGAGCTCCCCTTTATAAAACCATCAGATCTTGTGAAACTTATTCACTATTACGAGAACAGCATGGGAAAAACCCACCTCCATGATTCAGTTACCTCCTACCAGGTCCCTCCCATGGCAGTTGGGGATTATTACAATTCAAGGTGAGATTTCGGTCGGGACACAAAGCAAAACCATATCATTTGGCCCCTCCCAAATCTCATGTTTCAAAATACAAATCACATTTCAAAATACAATCATGCCTTCCCAACAGTCCTCCAAAGTCTTAACTCATTTCAGTATTAACTCAAAAGTCCACAGTCCAAAGTCTTATCTGAGACAAGGCAAGTCCTTTCTGCCTATGAGCCTGTAAAATCAAAAGCAAGTTAGTTACTTCCCAGATACAATGGGGATACAGGCATTAGGTAAATATATCTGTTCCAAATAGGAGAAATTGGCCAAAACAAAGGGGCTGCAGGTCTCATGCAAGTCTGTAATCCAATAGGGCAGTCATTAAACCTTGAAGTTCCAAAATTATCTGCTTTGACTCCATGTCTCACATTCAGGTCATGCTGATACAAGAGGTGGGTTCCCATGGCCTTAAGCAGCTCTGCCCCTGTGGCTTTGCGAGGTACACCCCCGCTTCTGGCTGCTTTCACAGACTGGCATTAAGTGCCTGTGGCTTTTCCTGGTGCACCGTGCAAGCTGTCAATGGATGTACCACTCTGGGGTCTGAAGGACAGTGACCCTTTTCTCACAGCTCCACTAGGCAGTACCCCATTGGGGATTCTGAGTGGGGGCTCCAACCCTACATTTCCCTTCTGCATTGCCCTAGCAGAGGTTCTCCATGAGGGCCCTACCCCTGCAGCAAACTTCTGCCTGGATGGACATCCAGGTGTTTCCATACATCCTCCGAAATCTAGGCAGAGATTCCGAAACCTCAATTCTTGACTTCTGTGTACCCACAGGCTCAACACCAGGTGGAAGCTGACAAGGGTTGGGGCTTGCACCCTCTGAAGCCACAGCCTAAGCTGTACCTTGCTCCCTTTTGGCCAAGGCTGTAGCTAAAGCAGCTGGGATGCAGGGTACCATGTCCTGAGGCTGCATAGAGCAGGGCAGCCCTGAGCTGGGCCCAAAAACCACTTTTCCTTCCTAGGCCTCTGGGCCTGTGATGCGAGGGGCTGCCATGAAGACCTCTGGCATGCCCTGGAGATATCTTCCACATTGTCTTGGAAATTAACATGGAAATGTTTGCAGCTGGCTTGAATTTCTTCTCAGAAAATGAGTTTTTCCTTTTCCATTGCATTGTCAGGCTGCAAATTTTTCAAACTTTTATGCTCTGCTTCCTCTTGAATGTTTTGCCGCTTAGAAATTTCTTCCACCAGATACCCTAAATCATATCTCTCAAGTTCAAAGTTCCACAGATCTCTAGGAAGATCCAAACTTTTCCACATTTTTCTGTCATCTTTTGAGCCCTCCAAACTGTTCCAACATCCGCTTGTTACCCAGTTCTAAAGTTGCTTCCACATTCTTGGGTATCTTTACAGCAGCACCCCACTTTACCTGTACCAACTTACTATATTAGTCTGTTCATATGCTGCTAATAAAGACATACCCAAGACTGGGTAATTTATAAAAGAAACAGGTTTAATGGACTCACAGTTCCACATGAATGGGGAGGCCTCACAATCATGGTGGAAGGCGAATGAGGAGCAAAGTCACATCTTACATGGCAGCAGGCAAGAGAGCATTTGCAGGGGAACTCCCCTTTATAAAACCATGAGATCTTGTGGAACTTATTTACTATCACAAGAACAGCACAGGAAAAACCCACCCCCATGATTCAATTAACTCCCACAGGGTCCATCCCATGACAAATGGGGATTATTACAATTCAAGGTGGGATTTTGGTGGGGACTAAAAGCCAAACCATATCAATATTTGTGTCCAGTGAATGCTAATCCAACTGTTACTCAGCAGTGGAGAAGATGGAGTGGAGAAGATGACATGTCAGCCTCTTTCTCCAGCCACTACTGTCATTGCTCAATGGACTCATGAAGAAAATAGCTATTGTGGCACAGATGGAGGTCATGCATGGACTCAGCAACATGGGCTTCCATCCACAAAGACTACTTGGCTACAACCACTGCTGAGTGCCCAATATGCCAGCATCAGGGGCCAACACTGAGTCTCTGATATGGCACCATTCTCCCATGGTAATCAGCCAGCTACCTGGTGGCAAGTTGATTCCATTGGACCACTTTCGTCATAGAAGAGGCAGTAGTTTGTTCTTACTGAAATTGACATGTACTCTGGATACAGATTTGCCTTTCCTGGATGCAGTGCTTCTCTCAAGACTACCATCCATCCATTCATTCACCTATGAACTTATAGAATGACCTGTCAACCATCATGGTATTGCACACAGAATTTCTTCACATCAAAGAACCCAGTTCACAGCAAAAGTAGTACAATAATGGGTCCATGCTTACAGCGTTCACTGGTCTTAACCATATTCCCCAACATCCTGAACAGCTGGTTTGACAGAACTGTGAGATGGCCTTTTGAAGACTCAGTTACAGCACCAGCTAGGTGGCAATGCCTTGTAGGGATGGATCAAGGTTCTCCAGAAGGTTGTATATGCTCTGAATCAGTGTCCAATATATGGTGCTGCTTCTCCTGTAGCCGGGATTTAAGGTCCAGGAATCAAGGAGTGGAAATGGAAGTAGCATCAATCTCTATTACTCCTAATGACTCACTAGCAGAATTTTAGCTTTCTGTTCTTGTAATCTTATGCTCTGCTAGTCTGGTGGTCATAGTTCCAAAGGCAGAAATGCTTTTACCAAGAGACAAAACAATGATTCCACTGAGCTGGAAGGTAAGACTGCCACCTGGATATTTTGGACTCTATGCTTCTGAATCAACAAGCAAATAAGGGATAATCTCTGCTGTCTGGGATGATTGATTCTAACTACCAAGGGGAAATTGTACTGCTAATCCACAAAGAAGGTAAGGAAGAGTATGTCTGGGACACAGGAGATATCTTAGAGCCTCTCTTAGTGTTATTGTGTCCTGTGATTCATGTCAGTTGAAAATTACCACAGCCCAATTCAGGCAGAACTATGAATGGACTGAACCCTTCAGGAATAAAGATTTGGATCACTTCAGGTAAAGAACCACAACTGCCTGAGGTGCTGGCAAAGGGAATACAGAATGAGCAGTGGAAGAAGGTAGTTATATATGCCAAAACTATGACCTCATATAATTGTCATGAGTATTCCTCATTTTTGTATGAATATGTATGTGTGTGCATCTTTGTTTTCCTCTACCTCTTATTCGTTTCTCACATAATACAGATGTATTAACTTACTGTCTTAATATTTCAGTATTCTTAATTTTACATCATGGTGTTTAAGTTATGGGATACCAAGGAGAAGAGCAAACACCACTCAAGGATTTACCTACCCTTCTGGGGAAGGGGTCAGTGCATTTTCAATTGCACTCAGGATAGTTGCATCATGCTAGGTGGTATTCTGGCCTTGTTATTGTCTTTATTTGGAGATAAAGTATGATTTAAGGAGATGTGTATGGGTGCCAAATTGACAACTGGTGGATTGTGGTGATTAATTTTAAAGTCAACTTGACTTGGACTCAGGGTGCCTAGGTATGTGGTTAAACATTGTTCTGAGTGTGTCTGTGAGAGGATGTTTCTGGGTGAGATTAGCATTTAAATCAGTAGACTGAGTCAAGCAGATTGCCCTCCCCAATTTGGGTGGACCTCATCTAATCCATTGGAGGTCTATATAGAACAAAAAGAGGAGTAAGGGAGAATTTGCTCTCACTGCCTGTCTGCTTGAGCTGAAACATTGGTCTTCTGCCTTTAGACTTGGACTTATACCATTAGCTCTCCTAGTTCTCGGGCCTTCAGACTAGAGCTGTACTGACTTTCTGGGGTTCCTAACTTGCAAACAGCAGATCATGGGACTTGGCCTCAATAATCACATGAACCCATTACATACACACACACACATAGACACACACACACACACCATTGGTTTTGTATCTCTGGAGAACTGTGACTAATACAAAAATTGGGGGTAATTTCTCATTCACTTCAGGATGTGAATTGACTCATTTTCATGTCCAAACCCCCTCAGTCTCTCCATCCCTCTCAAGGATTTTCTTCTCACTTTTCTCCCTTCAATAGTGTCTGGACACAGCAGAAAAATCCTGAATCTACCAAATTATAGTTATGTGACCTTAAATTTTCTGTACCTCATTGTCTCATCTTTAAAATAGAGATAATAATACTACCAACTTTATAGGTTGCTAGGAGAATTAAATGACATAAAGCATGTGAATGCTTAGATCCGGTTCTAGCATATAATAAATGCTCAATATATATTAGCCGTCATTGTCATAGTAGAAGAGAGGCTTGCAAACAGTAGGTCATGAGACTTCTCAGCCTCCATAAAGGGAGAAGGCCCAGGGGGCTTCTGGCTTTTAAAAACAATACTGGTCCTTACTTGCTTCTCCCACTGAGGATGTAGCTTGTTCTTTGGTGTCTGGGAGTAAGTGGGACTGGGTGATTACTCCAGGCATCACCTTGGCTCTCATGGGCTGGCTGATTGTTTGAGGCTTAGTTGAATCCTCCATCTGGTTCCCTGTTTCAGGTGTTCTACCTGTAACTTTCATTACAGGGTTTCCTTGCCTCCTCCTATAGTGATTCCTTGGTAAATACACTGACTTTTAATTATCATCTATTTTCTGTATTATTTTTCCAGAGGGGCTAATATCACCTTCTTATTCTGCCTTATTCAACATTTATCTTTTATACTATCTATGCTCTAAGTCCTAAAGCCTCTGGTTTTAGTGGTCCAAACCAAATCTTTTTAGAAATTAAAACAACACAACTTTTCTCTCAATTCCTAGGCTTTGCAAATCAAAAACTCTTTAGTTTCATGCTGTGATGCCTGCTGGCTAGGATTTCCAGTACTATGTTGAATAGAAGTGGTGAGATTAGGCATCCTTATCTTATTCCAATTCTCCGAGGGAATGCTTTCAACTTTTCCCCATTCAGTATTATGTTGGCTGTGTGTTTATCATAGATGGCTTTTATTATATTGAGGTATGTTCCTTCTATGTAGATTTTGCTGAGGGTTTTAATCATAAAGGGATGCAGGATTTTTTAAAAAGGCTTTTTCTGCGTCATGTGATTTTGTTTTTAATTCTGTTTATGTGGTGTATCACATTTATTGACTTGTGGATGTTAAACCATCCTTGCATCCTGGTATGAAACCCACTTGTTCATGATAGATTATCTTTTTGATATGCTGTTGGATTCAGTTAGCTAGTATTTTGTTGAGGATTTTTGCATCTGTGTACATCAGGGATGTTGGTCTGTAGTTTTTTTTTGTTATGTCTCTTCCTGTTTGATATTAGGGTGATACTGGCTTCGTAGACTGATTTAGAGGAGGATTCCCTCTTTTTCTGTCTTCTGTAATAGTGTCAATAGGATTGGTAGCAATTCTTCTTTGAATATCTGGTAGAATTCAGCTGTGATTCCTTCTGGTCTTGGACTTCTTTTATTGGTATTATTTTTTTACCATTTTAATTTCACTGCTTGTTGTTGGTCTGTTCAGGGTTTCTAACTCTTCCTGATTTAAGTTAGGAGGGTTGTATCTTTCCAGGAATTTATCAGTCTCCTCTAGGTTTTCTGGTTTGTGCCTATAAAGGTGTTCATAATAGCCTTGAATGATCTTTTGTATTTCTGTGGTGTCAGTTGTAATATCTCCTGTTTAGTTTCTAATTGAGCTTATTTGGATCTTCTTTTCTGGTTAATCTTGCTAATGGTCTATTGATTTTATTTATCTTTTTGAAGAACTAGCATTTTGTTTCATTTATCTTTTCTATATTTTATTTTAATTTCATTTAGTTCTGCTCTAATCTTGGTTATTTCCTTTCTTCTGCTGGGTCTGGGTTTGGTTTGTTCTTGTTTCTCTAGTTGCTTGAGGTGTGACCTAAGATTGTCCATTTGTGCTCTTTTTGATGTAGGCATTTAAGGTTATTAACTTTCCTCTTAGCACCGACTTTGCTGTATCCCAGAGGTTTCGATAGGTTGTGTCAATATCATCATTCGGTTCAAAGAATTTTTAAATTTCCCTCTTGATTTCATTGTTAAACCAAAGATCATTCAGGATTAGGTTATTTAATTTCCATGTATTTGTATGGTTTTGAAGGTTCCTTTTGGAGATTCCTATGATTTTTGAAAGAAATCATAGGCAACACAAACAAATGGAAACACATCCCATGCTCATTAATAGAATTAATATTGTGAAAATGACCACGCTGCCAAAAGCAGTCTACAGATTCAATGCAATTCCCATCAAAATACCAGCATCATTCTTCACAGCACTAGGAAAAACTATCCTAAAATTCAGATGGAACCAAAAAAGAGCCTGCATAGCCAAAGCAAGACTAAGCAATACAATTAAATGGATTCCATTTAATCCCCTGGAATAAAAGTGTATTCCCAGTTTTATTCCACGTGGTCTGAGATAGTACTTAATATAATTTCAATTTTCTTAAAGTATTTAGACTTGTTTTGTTGCCTATCATATGGTCTGTCCTTATTTTGTCATATTACCAGAATTGTTTTTCTGGCTCCTTCTCATTTGGGTAGGCTATGTCAGAAGGAAGATCTGGAGCTCAAGGCTGCTGTTCCGATTATTTTGTCCCACAGGGTGTTCTCTTGATGTAGCACTCTCCCCCTTTTCCTAGGGATGTGCCTTCCTGAGAGCTGAGCTGTAGTGATTGTTATTTCTTCTCTGGATCTAGCCACCCAGCAGGGCTACCAGGCTACGGGCTGGTACTGAGGGTTGTCTGCACCAGTGATGTTATGTAAACCGTCTTCAGGTCTCTTAGCAATGGATACCAGCACATGCTCTGGTGGAGGTGGCAGGGGGATGAAATGGACTCTATGAGGGTCCTTAGTTTTGGTTGTTTAATGCACTATTTTTGTGCTGTTTGGCCTCCAGCCAGGACGTGGCACTTTCAAGACAGCATTAGCTGTGGCAGTATAGGAAGGATCAGGTGGTGAGTGGAGCCCTAGAACTTCCAAGAGAATATGCCCTTTGTCTTCAGCTACCAGGGTGAGTAGAAAAGGGCCATCAGGCGGCAGCAGGGTTAGGTGTGTCTGAACTCAGACTTTCCTTGGGCAGAGCTCGCTGTGGCTGCTGGGGGGGATGGGGATGTAGTTTCCGGGCAATGGAGTTATGTTCCCAGGAGGATTATGGCTGCCTCTACTGTGTCATGCAGGTTGTCATAGAAGTGGGGGAAAGGTCTCACCCAGCTCCGACACAATCAGAAAGGCCAGTCTCACTCCCACCATCCCTCTCAAACAGCACTGAGTCTGTTTCCAGGCAGTGAGTGAGCAGGGCTGAGAACTTGACCCAGGCTACCAGCCTCCCAGCTGAGAAAGCAAGCAGGGCTTTCGCACCTCCTTTCCTGTTGAGTCTGCACACCAGATTCACACCCTCCCCCAAATTCTGGCCAAGAAACTTCGCGTTCAGTTGGAATTGTTACAAAGTTCACCTGGAAGTTTCTTTCTCCCTATGGTCTTTTCCCAGTGCCTCTGGCAGCCCTCCCCAAGGACTCCTGTGAGAAAAGTCAGAAATGGCTTTGCTGGGGACCTAGAGAACCCACGGGCTTTTCCCGCTGCTTCCTCTACCCTGTGTTTCACTAGGCTTTCTAAATTGACTCAGCTCCAGGTAAGGTCAAATCCTTCTACCATGATCTAGACCTTCAGGTTTTCCAGCGAGGGTGCGTGTTTGGGAGTGGACAATTCCTCTTTTCTCATATTCACAGCTTGGGCACTCTGTATTTGGGCTGTCTTCAGGTCCTGCAGGAGCAATCCACTTCCTTCAAAGGGTCTGTGGGTTTTCTCAGCTTTCCAGGTGTATTCCTGCAGTAGTTCTGAAGCAAAAGTTCACAATGTGAGTCTCCACACACTGCTCCGTCTGAGTTGGAGCTGCAATTTAGTCCTGCCTCCATTTTCCCCTCAGGTTTTTTAGCCCAGGCCAAAATCTATTCCTCAGGGACTTAGATTGCTTCTGAATTCCGTAGGGCATTACTATGTTCTATTTCATTGATGACACCATGCTGATTGGCCTAGTAAGCAACAATTAGAAATTTGTTAAATAAATGACTGTCAGGCATTAGGAAATAAATCCATACAAATTCAGAGAGCTGACATCTTAGTGAAATTTCTATTTTTCCAATTATCTGGGACATGTTAAGCTATTCCTTCCAAGGTTAAGGACAATTTGTACATGGCCACTCTCACTACAAGGAAAGAAGCATAAAAATTTGTAGACCTCTTTGGGTTTGGGAGGTAATAGATATTCTCATTTGAATGTGCTATTGCAGCCCATTTACTGAGTAAATGTAAAAGTTGCCAATTTTGAGTAGGGTGCAGATGAAATGAAAGCCCTAGAAATGACTAGGTTGCCGTGCAAACTGCTCTACCCCTTAGGTCATGTGACCCAGAAGATATGATGGTGTTTATAGTGCATGTAACAGACAGGGATGCTGTATGGAGCCTTTGATATGTGCCTATAAGTGAATGAAAATGCAATAATTAAGATTTTGGAGTACAGCTATGCCACTCTCTGCATATAACTATGCTTCTTTCAAAACACAGCTTCTGGTTTGCTGCTAGGTGCTAGTATAAACTGAACACTCATTTTGCATGGGCCATAAAGTAACATGCAACCTGAGTGCCCATAATGAATGGACTGTTTTCTAATCTACAGGTCATAGCATTTGATGTGCACAATATCATCACATCACAAAATAGAAATGGTATATATGAGACTGGTCTTGAAAAGGTTCTGAAGATATAAGTAAGTTGCATGAGCAAATATTCCAGATAACCATGACTCCTATTCTTGCTACAGTTCCTCCTTCCTCTTATGGGGCATTCCCTATAGCCAGTTAAAATAGAAGGAAAAAAGTTTGATTTATATATGGTACTCCATGCTGCACTGGAGTACCAAAGTGGACACCTGCAGCATTATAGTCTCACTCGGGACTGGCCTTGAAGGAAAATCCTTCCAATGAGACGAACTTTAACAAATATATCTGGTTATTCATGTTGCCTGGAATAAGAGATGGGCAGAGGTACAAATGTATAGTAAGTCATGGGCAGTGACTAATGATTTAGCCAGATGGTCAGAGAATTGGTAAGAATTGGCAAGAACACAATTGGAAAACTGGTGACAAAGAGGTCTAGAGAAAACGTATTTAGATAGCTATCTCTAAAAGTGAAGATATTTGTGTCCCTGGTGAATATTCATCAAGGAACAAACTCAGAAGAAAAAGTTCTTCACAATCAAGTGGACATGATGACAACTTATGTGTCTATCTGTTGCCCTTTCTCCCTAGCTAGCCATCTCATCCTTGCTTAATGCAATCATGACAAAATGTCCAAGGCAGCAAGAATGGAGATTATGTATTTACTTGGCAACACAAACTTCTAATCACAAAAACTAAGTGCCCAACCTACCAAAAGCAAAGACTAACACTGAGCCCCCAATATGGTACCATTACTCACAGGAGTCAAAGAGACTCCTGGTTGATAATGAATGTGACCAATATGTGCTCTTTTTCCCATTTTCAAGAATTTACAGGTCTGGGAATCAATGGATTGCAATGGGAATGTTTCTTTTTAATATTACCTCTAATTTGGGCTAGTATTTGGATAAATGAGGCACTCATCTGGGGTGCAAAATTTAAGAGAGTATCAAAAAACTTAATAATCAAGACAAATTATATTTTAATGGAATATTTTTAAAATCAAAACTAACACAAAATTCATGGTGAAAATATACAAAAAATTTAAATAATAGCAGACTGTTGTATGTTTGCCTATGACTCTGTTATTTTGCAAGGGAAAAAGTCGTTTCCAATCAGCCAGTTTCTAGGCCCATGCAGCCATCACATCTCACTCCAGGCATCTATGAGAGTTGACAATGCCATGCAAACAGATTAGGTAAATCAGGGCTACATATATAGTCATGCTTTTTCATTGTATAGCTTTTGTTTATTTGTTTCAAAATATGGATAATATTTTGACAAGTATATATACGGGTGCATATTTTTCCTTTTTCTGCAGGCACTGTCCTTTGTGATCTATTATGAAAATTTTTACTTCCTGTCTCCATCTCCATGGCTTTGGGCTCTGCTACTCTAGAGTTTTTAGTTCCCAAGTGTGGTATATTTCTATCAGGGGACACAGCAGTAGTTCCATTAAACTAGAAATTGAAATTGCTGCATGTCTACTTGGGGCTCCTATGCCTGTCAATCAACAAAGAAAACAGCTAATGTATTCTGAGGTATTGATTCTAACTACCAAGGGGACATGTTGTTGCTCCTATACAATGGGATAAGGAGGAGGATGTCTGAAATTCAGGCGATCACTGGAAGCAACTCATAACACTTTCATGTACTGTGATAAAAGTCACAGGAAAGAACTATTGTTATGCTACAACTTGGATGACCCTCAACATTATGCTAATTAAAATAAGTCAAACGCAAAATATCATATATTGTATAATTTCATTTATATGAAATGTCCGGAGAAGGCACATCTACAGAGTCAGGAAGTAAATTAATAGTTGCCTAGCTCTAAAGGTAGGAATGGGGATTGTTTCCAAAGGGACATGAAGAAGTCTTTTTGGGATGATAGAAACTTTCTATAACTGAATTCCAATGATAGTTAAACAATTCTGCAAATTTACTAAAAATTATTGAATTGTACACTTAAAATGAATGAATGTTATGGCATGTGAATTATATCTCAACAAAGCTGTTTTAAATAAGCCACTGGAAAACTGCAGCAACTCAAGGTAGGCAGGAAATGGACAGAAAGATTTGTTTTAAGCTGCTAGTTTTGTGTTCTAAAGTTCCAGTGAACCATCAAAGAAGGAAACAGTTGCAGGGTTTGTAGAGTGCAAATGTGTAACAGACGAAGATAATTACAGATAGCAGCTACAACTATGTGAGCAGTTGTAGAAATGAACACAATAATACTTATGAATATTTCTTCATTATATTGATGTGAATGTCTTTGTGTATATATTAACCAGTCTTTCCCCTCTCCCATTTCCCTATTATCTAACATAAGATATATTAATAATACCTAGGTAGATATCTCAGAATTTAAGTTATAAGATGTCAAAGGTGCATGTAATTCACCTAGAAGAGAATAAATATGTTCCAAAATGTATAAAAGGAATTTGTATCTTTTTAGAGACAGTAGTTGTGTGGTTTGGACTATATAAGGGATGCTTGTAAAATGCCAGATGGAAGCTTGATTTTGCAGTTTTCTTTACTTGGCCACTAAGTATTAAGAAGTGTATATGGATGCCAAGTTGAAAGGGGATGAGCAGTGGTGGCTTTTTACTGTTTGAGCTTAGCTAAATTGGATCTGTGATTCACATAATTCTTTTTCCTATGTTGTCCCAGGTTAGGGTTGGCCAGAAGAGAAATTTGTGCAAAATTTGGGCAGCAGAATTTTTTTAAGCTAACATTTTGTGTTTTAAAATTTGGTGTAGGGTGTAGGGTGCCAGACACTGTGACAGCTCACACTTGTTACTGATCTTCTAGTTAAACTTGGTGTGGAGTGCCACCAGGGCCTATAGCTTTTCCAGCTCACTCCAGATCTCAGTGTCCTAGGCCAGGTATATGTAAAGTTCCATGGCAATGAGCACTAGATTCTCCAGCAGGTTTGTCACACCATTGAGGTTCCAGTTGTCCTCATAGGTTTCACTTTATTTTGATGGATTCCATCACTGCAGTTTGAGTTTGCCCTTGTTCTCTCTCAGTTCTCATCCAGCACTCTTCACCTGCCAGCCTAGCTAATCTGCAGCAACTTTAGGCTCAACTCCAGGTGCAAGGCCACACAGACTTTAAGACTAGCTCCCACACTTGTGTAAGGTCTAATCCCTATAATAAACACTTTATTCTATATAACTCATAGTGACTTTTATTCTCTGAATGAACATTTGATACAGAAGCTAGGTAACAATGCTGGCAAGAGGTAACCAACATTTTAATCTAGTATTTACTTTACATCTTACTCTATGCTAAGTATTTTGAATGACTAACCCCATTTTAATCTCTGCAGAAATATCACAAGGTAAGCACTATTTTCCCCCATTTTACTGATGAGGGAAATGAGGGTTAGAAAGTTTTGGAAAAGAAATGCAGAGCATCTTATCCAGCATAAGGACTGACCCTGAAAGCAGTGTCTGTATCTTTGTCTCCAGCACTCCAGCTCTGTATCTGTGCTTTACCCATCTGTGCATTTCTCTCTTTATTTTCTCCTGTTAGTAGATTCCAACTGCTGAAATTTACAACTAGATGCAGTCCACGATTATGCGTTTTAGAAGGCTTACTTTGTCATAGAATACTTAACCTAGCTAGCCTTTCAGGTACCATTACTAAGCTTCTTTTGGTCATGGCCCATGTGCTACTCCATTGTAATATGTCTGTTAGATGTAGACAAAAATATAGTCTTAGCAAAATATATGTTTAAGGATATAGGCCAGGACCAGTGGCTCACACCTATAATCATAACACTTTGGGATGCCGAGGCGGGAGGATCACCTGAGGTCAGGAGTTCGAGACAAGCCTGATCAGGATGATCAAATTTTGTATTTTCATCTCTGCTGAAAATACAAAATTAGCTGAGCATGGTGGTGCATGCCTGTAATCCCAGCTACTTGGGAGGCTGATGCAGCAGAATCGCTTGAGCCCAGGAGGCAGAGGTTGTGGTGAACCAAGATCACACCATTGCACTCCAGCCTGGGAAACAGAAGCGAAACTCCATCTCAAAAAAAAAAAAAAGAGTATATATGAACTAAAATCACATGAACCAAACCTAACTATCTTTATGTTTTATGCTGTTACTGATTCTATACTGAGAAAATTATGCATAAAAATCATGTCCTTATTTAATCAGGTCCCCCAGGACTATCCCCATGCTTTTTCTAAAGGTGCCCTTCCTAAAAAACATAACATGTCCCTTTTTTTGAATTATAACATTTCAGATATGTTGGCATTTCATACTTTTCCTTACCTTAATATTTCTAGAGAAAAATAATGAATTTTGAATTTATTCAGATCTTCTTATTTGAAGCTCAGGGATTATTTTTCTATTTTAAGCTCAGGGATTATTTTTCTATTTTTTTCCAATTATTTGGGCCAAATTTTTATTCTCTAAAAATAAAAATTGAATCTCTTGAAGTCTTTAGAAGAATATGACAAACTATATATGTAAGTCACTCACTTGCTCTGTCAGTTTATTTCTCTAAAACTAGAAACAAAAATAGAATTAGAAATCAGAAATTAGACCTAGCATTTCAAAGCAATCACAAAATTTCCCTCCCACCAGATTTTTCTTATAAATATTGAATGTTTTTAATTGAAGAAGACTCTTGACCTTGTTAAGCCCAAGGAATATATAAATTTTAGTTCCTTTTAGAAACTTTATTTTTCATGATTATATCAACAATTTTGACAGTGTTATGAAAACGCAAGTTGTCATAAATTAGCTAATGTGATAGTGTAGTGAGAGTTTCAAATGCATTTGTCCTGGTTGCCTTTAACCAGTATCTCTCCAGTCTAACTAAAACCAAAAAAATAAAAACTGTTTTGACCTTTTAATTATTCTCAAAACCTAGTTTCAGCTGGGTGCGGTGGCTCACTCCTGTAATCCCAGCACTTTGGGAGGCTGAGGCAGGCAGATCATGAGGTCAAGAGATCGAGATCATCCTGGCCAACATGGTAAACCTCATCTCTACTAGAAATACAAAAATTAGCTGGGTGTGGTGGCGCACAACTGTAGTCCCAACTACTCGGGAGGTTGAGGCAGGAGAATTGCTTGAACCCAGGAGGTGGAGGTTGCAGTGAGCCAAGATCGTGCCACTGTACTCCACCCTGGCGACAGAGAGAGACTCTGTCTCACTCTGCGTCCCACGCTGGAATGCAGTGGCACGATCATGGCTCACTGCAGCTTCAATTTCCTGAGCTCAAGCAATCCTCCCACCTCAGCCTCCCGAGTAGTTGGGAACACAGGCGTGTGCCATGATGCCCGGTTATTTTTTAAACATTTTTTTTTTTTTGTAGAGACAGGGTCTTCCTCTGTTGCCCAGGCCGGTCTCAAACTTCTGGTCTCAGGTGATCCTCCTGCCTTGGCCTACCAAAGTTCTGGGATTACATGTACGAGCCACTGTGTCCAACCCAGAATATCATTCTTCAATCTTCTCCTCTATGGGGAACCAAAGGCCAAATTCAATTTCAGCTGAATGTACAGCTGAAATGAAGGCTGTGGACTTTGAAGTTTATTTTACAGTTAGTGAGAAAAAACTAATGAAGTAATGAAGCAAAGGAGTGACGTAATATGCTTACACATTTTTTATCTTTAAGGAATCTCATACTATTTTCCACAGTGTTATACTAATTTATATTCCCACCAGTTACGTCAAAGTGTTCCTTTTTCACCACATCCATGCAAATATCTAGTTTTTTTTTTTTACTTTTTAATTATAGCCATTCTTGCAGGAGTAAGGTGGTATCTCATTGTGGTTTTAATTTGCATTTCCCTGATGATTAGTGATGTTGAGCAATTTCTCATATGTTTGTTGGCTGTTTGTATGACTTCTTTTTTTTTTTCCTCTTTGCCAAGCCTTTATTATTATTATTTATTATTATTATTATTATTATTATTACTATTATACTTTAGGTTTTATGGTACATGTGTGCAATGTGCAGGTAAGTTACATATGTATACACGTGCCATGCTGGTGTGCTGCACCCACTAACTCGTCATCTAGCATTAGGTATATCTCTCAATGCTATCCCTCCCCACTCCCCCCACCCCACAACAGTCCCCGAAGTGTGATGTTCCCCTTCCTGTGTCCATGTGTTCTCATTGTTCTATTCCCACCTATGAGTGAGAATATGCGGTGTTTGGTTTTTTGTTCTTGTGATAGTTTACTGAAAATGATGATTTCTAATTTCATCCATGTCCCTACAAAGGACATGAACTCATCATTTTTTATGGCTGCACAGTATTCCATGGTGTATATGTGCCACATTTTCTTAATCCAGTCTATCATTGTTGGACATTTGGGTTGGTTCCACTTCTTTTGCAAATTGTCCATTCATGTCCTTTGCCCACTTTTTGATGAGATTTTTTTTTCTTGCTGATTATGACAGGTTATTTCTTGATATAATATCTACTAACATTCTTACAGTATTTATCAAAGCAAAGAGAAGTTTTTGTTTTTTTTGAGACGGAGTCTCATTCTGTCATCTAGGCTGGAGTGCAGTGGCATGATCTCGGCTCACTGTAACCTCCCCTTCCCATGCTCAAGCGATTCTCCTGCCTCAGCCTCCTGAGTAGCTGGGATTACAGGCACACGCCACCATGCCCAGCTAATTTTTGTATTTTTAGTAGAGACAGGGTTTCACCATGTTGGTCAGGCTGGTTTTGAACGCCTGACCTGTGATCCACCTGCCTTGGCCTCCCAAAGTGGCAAAGTGAAGTTTTAACGGGATCACAATACAATTAGTGAGAAAGGAGTCAGTAGAATACTATAGGCATGAGAACTTAATCTTAATTTTACTGGACAAATTATATATATCAGAGGTTAGGTATAGGTCTTTGGTAGGCTTGTAGTCTTCTAAAAAATTACCGTTTACTGTTTCTTGTTTCTGTTCTATTTGTTGGGTGTCATATTAGTTTGGATCCAGTCCCCACCCCGAGAAAATATTAGTCAATGGAAAAGACATGACTTCAGTTGTTAGAACTAGTGTTGCCTCCTTTTAAGCAATCAGAAAGCAGGGTGAAAACTCTGTATTATCTAAGGAGTGCACCAGATGGGAATGAAAGAAAGAGAGAGAGAAAAGGGAGGAAAGGAGGAACAGAAAGAAGGAAGGAGAGAGAGAGATGAATGTATGTGTGTGTGAAAGAAATAGATAGAAAGAGAGAGGAACTTTAGTCTGGGGTCAGAGTTTGAGAGTGAGACATTAATTTGAAGTGGAACATGTACTGAGATATCTCTTCAAATTTCTTCTAGACAAATGTTTCAGGGAACTTGTGCCAGGTTTTTGGGTGTAAGGAACAAAGCCCCTAAAAGACCTGGCCTGTACACTATAGGCAATTATATCTCTAACCTCTCACCTGAGCTTCAAACTCATATATCTAGTTGTCTCCTTGATATCAATACTTGGACCTTTAATAGTCACCTCCAAACTTAATGTGTCCAAAACCAAACTCTTGATTTCCACTCTCCTCAGTTCCCACTAAACTTGCTCCCTCATGCATTTCTACCTTAGTAAATGTCAAATTTCCTTCTTTAAGTTGCTTTAGGTAAAAGACTATATGTTCTTCTCTTCCTTTCAGATTGCGTAACCAATTCATGAGCAAATCCTACAAACTCTATTTTCATAAGTTATCTCAAATTCCACCCCTTTTCACCACTTCCACTCTTACTTCCCTGTTGTAATATACAATTATATCTCCCTGGATATTGCAAAATTTTCTTGATTGTGTTCCATGCTCCCATTCTTATCTTCCTACAAAATCTTCTACATCTAGTGGCCAGAGATATTTTTAAAAATACGAAAAAGATCATGTTTATCTTCTGCCAAATCTTCTTATTTCACTTAGAATAAAATTCAAATTCTTGCCGTCCTTCACAAGACTCTACATAATCTGCACTGTCTCCACACAAATACCTTTTTGATCTCATTCAAACCCTCCCTTACCTACTCTTTCACACAGGTATCATTCATTTACTCATTCACTTAGGAATCATGCTTGACTCTTCTGTTACTTTCATATTCCACATATGAACCACCAGGAAAATACTTTCACCTCTACCATCAAATACAGTCATGCATTGCTTAATGGCAAGATATGTTCTGAGAAGGGTGTGTCGTTAGGTGATTTTTGTCATTGTGCAAACATCATGGAATATACTTACACAAACCTAGATGGTATAGCCTGCTGCACACCTAGGCTGTATGGTATACCCTATTGCTCCTAGGCTCCAAACCCATACAGCAAGTCACTATACTGAATACTGCACACAATTATAATATATTAGTTAGTATTTGTGTATTTAAACATATGTAAATGTAGAAAAGGTACAGTCAAAATATATATAGCATAAAAGATAAGAAAATGGTACACTCATATAAGGTACTTATGAATAGATCTTACAGGACTGGAATTTGCTCTGAGTAAGTCAGTGGGTAAGCAGTAAATGAATGTGAAGGCCTAGACAGTAGTGTTACTGTAGATTTTATAAACTCTGTACATAGGCTACACTAAATTTATTGAAAATGTTTTTCTTTCTTCAATAATAAGTTAACATTTTAGCTTACTGTAACTTTTTTACATTATAAACTTTTAAATTTTTTTAACTTTTTGACTCTTCTATAGTAAAGTAGCTTAAAACACAGACACATTGTACACCTGTACAAAGTATTTTCTTTGTTTCTTATTCTATAAGCTTTTCGTATTTTAAATGTTTTTTTTTTTTTACTTTTTAAACATTTTTGTTAATAATTGATACACAACATACACATTAGCCTAGGCCTACACAGGGTCAGGATCATCAAGACGTCACTAGGTGATAGGAATTTTTCAGCTCCACTATAATATTATGGGACCACCATTGTGTGTACACAGTCCATCGTTGACCAAAATATCATGATGCAGCATGTAACTGTATGTCCAAAATTTAATGACTCTGAAAAGCAACATTTAAACATATACTACATTTCCCTATATACTTTTTTACTCAATTCCATTGATTTGCTATTTAATTCTTGTTATTTCACTCTGTTATAATAGTTTTGGTTTTAAAATATATTTTAATATCAGATAAAACTAGTACTCTTTCATTACTTTTTTCTCTTTTAGAATTTCCCTGGCTGTTCTCTCTTATCTATGCATTAGGATTGGGGTGGGGTAAAGGTGACAGGTAAATTACTGAACTATATGATAGCTGTGGCATTTGAAAGGTATGGGAACAAGAGTAATTATAAGGATTGTAGAGTCTTTTTTATAAGGATGCAGATTTTTGCATACTCGTAGTCTTAAAGTGGAAAAAGATAAGCTCAAGTCTTTTAACTATTAACTCCACATTTTTGTGACTCAGCAATAGTGTTATTAAATGATTCTTATCTCCTGTAGGTTGTATGAAAATTAGACTCAGAATCTTTTTATAAGAGTTCCCCATGTTATGACAAAGACAGAATTCCCAAACCTTTCTAGGTCTCCAGTGTCAAAGAAGGCCCTAGTAGAAAAAGGAAGGAATCCTTAGACCTGTAGGAAAGACTGAAACTAATATCACTAGAATACCCTGAACAGCAGACCAGATCCCTGCCTCTTATTAGAAGAGAGTAGCCTCCCTTTAGCTAAAAATCTTTACAGAGGCTGACATGAGGCACACGCTTCAAAGATACTGTTTGTTGTTTTTAAGATCTACCTTTTTCACCCCAATTACCTTGAATGGGGAAATGTAGTACCTTCTTTAGGAGGAAATACAACTGCTCTTCATTATTTGTGGACTCTGTGTTTGCAAATCCACCTACTCACTAGAATTTATTGGTAGCCCCAAAATCAATGTTCACAGCACTTTTGCGGTCATTCAAGGTTATACATAGAGCTGCAAAACACTCAAGTCGCCATCATGCACATCCCCAGCTGAGGCTGAACAAGACTACACTCTGCTTACTTGTTTCAGCCCTCATACTGTAAACATGTGTTTTTTTCTGGTCCATTTAAGCCATATTTTTCTCATTTTTCTGCCTTTTGTCAGCGATTTTGCTTTTTGAAAAATAAGTGTCCAAAATTTTGCTTTTTAAAATGGCCCCCAGACAAACTTATGAAACGTTATCTAATGCTCCTAAGCGCAAGAAGGATGTGATGTGCCTTATGGAGAAAAGCATCATATGTGTTAGGTAAGCTTCATTCAGCCATATGAATGTACAGCCATATGAATAGTACTATTGGCTGTGAGTTCAATGTTAATGCATCCACAATGTGTATTAAATAAAGTGTCTTTAAACAAAAATATACATAAAACATTGTTATATGTTGATCAGTTGAGAAAGATGTTGTGACCAGAGGCTCACAGAAACCTAACACTGTTATTTACCCTAGGAGCAATGGTCCAGTATTTATTAATTTAATGACTTTATAGAATGTAACTACTGCAAAAAATGAGTCAAATGCACCTTCTACTTAAAAGGAATTTTAGGAGCTGACTATGAAGTGCTTGTAGGAACTAGGGAACACTTGTGGGAGTAGATTGGTGGTGTTAGTGGGAAGGGGACCAATAGGGGAAATTTTATTGATATAGGAACATCCTCCCATGCCTTACGATTTAATATTCCAGCAAGGACTGTCAAAGCCAGTCCTCCTATGGTTTTAAGATAACATCTTGAAGCTTAGACATGATGATGCCTACATAAATGAGATGGGAATACTAGAAATATTTGGAATATATTAAATATATTAAATATATTTTAATATATTTAATATATTTATTTGGAATAGTATTCCAAATAAATATATTTTATTTGGAATAGTATTAAAGAGTAAGAAGGCTCTGCATGTGGAAATTTTGCTAGATTTTTAATGTGAGACTGGAGAACCCATCACCTGATTTTATTTCCTGGGAGGGCCAGAGGACATTTTCTTTACTAAGGCAATGAGGAATCCATGAGTGAGGGAACTCAATAGTTTACAGTTGATGGTAAGAGGTGCTGCCATGGAACTAATTTTACTACTTGTTGGTAGAAGAGTTTCTGAATGCCAGAGGCCAGGTGGTGGCACTTATACATCAGAGACAACGTGGATGTAAATAATGGATAGCAAGGCCAGAATAACAGTAGGGGTGCTCTAACTCATGGGGACCATTTCCAATGGCTAGTAGATTACTGTGTCCCAAGAAGTCAGGCAGATCGATAGCCAACTAAAGTTATTACTTGACTTGGACTATATCCAACATAGCTGCTGCAATGCAAAATAGTAGTCCTTCAGCTATTTTATATCTATGTCAGTTCACACACTGAGTCCATTGATTGAAGAGAAGCCAAGCCCCCTTAAGGAAATATCCTGCAACAAAACCACAAGTATATATGATACACATTCCTTTGATTGTTCCTCACAGAGTCTGGCCATTTATCAAGGCAACTGTGCGATAGGAAAGAGGTAATACCCAGATTTTTTTAGAACTCTTAGACATGGGATGTGAGTTGATTTCTGGTTAAGGGAACCAAAAATTACATTGTAGTCCTCTTTAGAATGGTGGGCTTATAAAAACTAGATAATAAATGGAGTTCTGGTCCAAGTCTGGCCTAAATTGTGTTCAATGGGTCAATGACTTTCCCTGTGGTTAGTTCTCTATTCCTCAAATATATACTAGGGATAGTTATACTCAATAAGAGGCAGAAGCCTCACATGGGTTCTCCAATTTGTGGAGTAAAAGCTGTTGTAATAGGAAAGACAAGGCAGAAGCCCTTAAAAATGTCTTCCCTTGCATATCCCATTCAAGATATTAAATCAGAGCATCTACATCCCAGGAGGAATTGCAGAGAATAGTACCACCATCAGAGATTTAAAGGATACAGGGCACAGAGGTGGTACTTTTCATCATATCCCCATTCAGTATGCCTGTTTCACCTCTGTAAAAATGAGATGGATTTTAACATATGCTGTGGACTACTATAAATTTAACTAGATAGTAGCCCTAATCCCAGATGCTGTACTATGATCAACACAGCCTCTGTAGCTACTGAACTGGTGAATGGGCACTTCTCTATCCATAAAAGTGATGAGGAACAAAAACAGCATTTACATGGTAAGGACAGCATTATGCACTCACTCTCTTGGCCCATGTCTTTGTCTGTGTCTGATGCTATAATAAAATACCACAGACTGGGTAATTTTTAAATAATAGAAATTTATTTTTCATAATTCCAGAGGGTGGGAAGTCCAAGGTCAAGGTACTGACAGGCTCTGTGGCTGGTGAAAACCACTCTCTGCTTTTAAATAGCACCTTGTTGCTGTGTCCTCACGTGATGAAAGGGGGAAGCGCAAAAAAGGGCCTAGCTAGTTCCCTCCAGCCCTGTTATAAGGCACTAGCTCTCCTCCTGAAGGCCCTATCTCTTAACACTGTTACACCGGGGATTAAATATCCACATGAATTTTAAAGGAAATACAAATATTCAAACCATAGCAACCCCCAAACTATGTTAATTTTTCTATTCTGTCAAAATGTAGTTCATTGGGACCTTAACATTTTGGCATTTTTAAGGATCTAGTGATAGTCTCATCCTTTTTTGGATCATGACCAGGCTGGTAAAGTCTTTGCCTAAATTATTGTGTATCTCATTTTGAAGCTACAAGGGTTGGATTTGTTTATATATTCAATTTTTTTTTCTAATTTGCTGATTTGTTTTTCTATGTTATATTTAGTAATTCATTATTTTTGCTTTCAAATTTTTATAATACGTTGATAGAAATAGGATGTCAAATTGTTCTCCAAGTGAATCATACAAATTAATCCTCTCTTCCATACAATACAAAAATATCTTTTAACACATATATTAACAAGTCTTAGATAAAGTGTTATCATTCTTTATGGCAGTTATGAATCAGATATGTAGAGAATCTTATCCTATTATTATTTTATTTTGCATATAAAGAAATTCAGAAATCTGAATTTCTTTTCAATTATTTTTTGGCTGTTTTGGGGTTGACTGCTAATTTTCTTTACCACTTTTCATCTTACTTGTAAATAAGATTTGTAGGTGTTATTTATATTTAAATAACATTAAATCCTTGACTAATTTTTGTAATTTTTTTCCTGGCTTTTCTTTTCTCTTTCTTTTTTTTTTTTCTTTTTGCCACATAGGCATATGTATGCTTTTTTATTTTATGGTTTCCAGTTTTGTGTTATACTTTTAGAATATTTTTCTCTATCATTATAAAAAATTTACTTATGTTTTCTTACAACACTTCTAGGATTTTACTTATTGCATGTATATCTGTAATACTTTTGGAATTAATTTTGGTACAAGAAATGAAACAATCATCTAGCTTTTTTCTTACCGGTTAGCTAGTATAATATGTATTTCACAGGCCTTATGAATATTAGTAACAAGACTAGTTAAATCTAATAGTCTAATCAACAGGGAGACTATAGCTGCTTTTTTATTCTTTTGGCTGTATAGTGAAGCAGACTTGTTTTGGAAACAAGAAGGCTCTTAGAGATAAACATTTAGTCATAGAAAAACTGATAATTTACTTAAAAATTAAAGAAAAGAATACCACATTTTTTGAGTTAGCTGACCTATTTTCAGTTTTCCAGTTGAATTTTTTCTTTCAATTTTATCACATACTTATTTTCTTATTTACAGGAAGAAAAAACAATTGCTTTATATAGGTTGCCAAATTGTTATCCAAATGTATTATACAAATAGAGGGGAAAGGAGCAATAGTACAGTTCACATTTAGAGTACCTACTTTGTGTTATAAAACATGTAAGACTCTATGTTGTCCGCGAAGAATAGACACTATTGTTAAGGAGACAGGATTGATAAGACTGGATGATGGAAAAGGCAACATGCGGGAAAATATCTAAGGATATCTAAGGAAGGGTGATTTTCTAAGGAAGTATGTGAGATTCTGTGCTATTATCAATGTAGAATTTGAAATATGGAAGACAAATGTTTACTGTGTATTATTTAGGATTGTGTTCAGCAGCTGAAAATAACATGAAACCTAACCAACAGAAGCTTAAAAGGGGATTATGTATTTCAGAGATTCAACAATGTCATCAAAAACTAGGCTTCTCTATCTTTCTGATCGCCTATGTGGAGAAAGTGGCTCTTGTCCTTGTATCCAGGGAAAAAAAAGGTGGAAAGATAGGTAGGAAGGAGAAGTATCTACACCAGAAAATTGAAAAATTTTAAATAAATCCTTAGCTTACATCTTCTTGCTCAAATTGATCACATATTCACCCTGAGCTGTAAGGGAGCCACGGAAGCAACACTTTTTAAAAACAATATAAACCCAAACAAAATTGTGCTTATGTTGATAAGGAGGAGGAGAAAAAATGGACTTTGGGAAAGCAACTGGCAGTGTCTTCAGTCTTGAGCTTTTAAAATTCATTGTTTGCCCTGGTACTGAGTTATTTTTAGAACACAAATCACTCATTCCTCTGTACAATCCTTCAGTAGCTCCCTTTCACTGTCAGGATAAAATAAAAACACATTAGGATAGGTTACAAGCCCCCTTTAATCCAGTTATTTTCTACTTCAGCATCTATATCTTTTCCCATTTCCCCATAACGATCCTCCCATATTGGAGTATTTACATTTCCCTGATTGTTGTGACCACACTCACATTTCACTGCCTCTGTATAGGCTCAAATGCATGTTCTGCTTCACATGTTTGTCCCCATCTCTCAAGCCCTCTGGCCAACTTCCACTTCCACTTCGATGTTCAAGTGTAGCAATCCTTTTTCTGAGTAGTTTTTCCCAAAGTCAGAGTTAAATACCCTCTCTCTCAGTGATTTCACAAAAACCATTGTGTGCTTATAACACTGTGCATTAGAAACACACACTACATTAGATAGAGTTTGCTTATCTGCCTCTTCTCTTAGACTGAACTGGCAGATCATACAAGCTCAGGAAATGTTGCTAAATGAATGAATGAGGTCAACTCTATCACATGATACTTCTAGTAACATTATCTTAAAATATAGAAAGCAAATATTGGGAAAATTACAAAGAAAAATCAACTAATCCATCATCCTCTAGTGGGAGATTTTATTACCCACCATCATTATTTGCTAGATTAAGTATCCAAAAATCGGTAAGCTTATACAACACTTGAGCATGATTAACAAATTTAACTTAATAGACATATATGAAACACAATAAAATAACTGCAGAACACACATTCTTTTCATTCATGCTGACTTGTGACAAGTATAAGATTTGACCATTTAACTTGGTCATAGAGCATGTCTAAACAAATTCGAAGAATGAGATAACACAGGAAATGTACTCTGACAACAATAGTAGAAATTAGTAACAAAATCTAACTAAAAAATCTCTTACAGCTGTAGGTTTTCATTAGGAATGTGATACATTTTGAGTTAATTTTTGTATTTTGCATGAGGCATGGATCAAAGTTCTTTTTAAAAGATGGATATCCACTGTTACAGCAGTTTGTTTCAAAGATTTTCCTTTCTTCACTCAAAATGTACCTTTGAAACTTTTGCACCTTTGTCAAGAATCAACTGAAAGTACATGTATGGGTCTATTTCTGACTACGTGTCTGTCTTTACACCAAAATCATACTATCTTAATTAGTGAAGCTTTATCATAAGTCTTTAAATCAGGCAGTGTATATGTTACAACTTGCTTTTTCTTTTTCAAAGTTGTGTTAGCTATTCTTTCTAAATCCTTTGCATTTCCATGTGAATTTTAGAATCAGCTTGTCAATGAAAAAAAAAGGTGATGTAATTTTACTTGGGAATCCATTGAATCTGTAGATAAATTTTAGGAAGAAGTGACATCATAACAAAATTGAGTCTTCTGATGCATGAACATGGCTTATCACTTCATTAACTTAGCTCTTCCTTAACTTTTTTTTTTTTTTTTTGAGACGGAGTCTCACTCTGTCGCCAGGCTGGAATGCAACGGTGCGATCTTGGCTCACTGCAACCTCCCCCTCCAGGGTTCAAGCAATTCTCCTGCCTCAGCCTCCCGAGTAACTGGGATTACAGGCATGTGCCACCATGCCCAACTAATTTTTGTATTTTTAGTAGAGATGGGGTTTCACCATGTTGGCCAGGCTGGCCTCGAACTCCTGACCTCAGGTGATCCACCCACCTTGGCCTCCCAAAGTTCTGGGATTACAGGCGTGAGGCACCACGCCACCATGTTAACTTCTCACAGCAATATTTTATAGTTTTACCTTTACAGGTCTTGAACCTCTTTTGTCACATTTATTCCTAAGTATTTAATATACTTGATGCTACTGTAAGTTGAACTTTAAAAATTTTAATGAACAGACTAGAACTTTCAGTAAAATGTTAAATAGAAGTGATGAAAGCAATCACTCTTATCATATTTCTGATCTCAGGAAGAAAGAATTTGATGTTTCAACACTTGTTAGCCTAAGGGTTTAGGTAGATGTCATACATTTGGATGAAGAAGTTCCCTTCTATTCCTAGATGAAAGTTGTTTTAAAATTAGAAATGAAATTGGATTTTGTGAAATGATTTTCTGCATCTATTGAGATGATTATGATTTCAATATTTTACTCTGTTAATATGGTAAATTATAATACACTGATTGCTTTTCAAATGTTAAGATAATCTTGAATTTCTGATACAAGCCCCACTTGGCAATCATGTATCATCCCTTTTATATGTTATTGGATTTGATGTGTTACCATTTCATTTAGAATTTTTGCATGTATGCTAGTAATTGATACTGGTTTGTAGATTTCTTTTCTTTTTTTTTTTTTTTTTTTTTGCGACAGAGTCTCACTCTTGTCGCCCAGACTGGAGTCCAATGGTGCGATCTTGGCTCACTGCAACCTCCGCCTCCCGGGTTCAAGCGATTCTCCTGCCTCAGCCTCCTGAGTAGTTGGGATTACAGGTGCCTGCCACCATGCCTGGCTAATTTTTTTTTTTGTATTTTAGTAGAGACGGGGTTTTGCCTGTTGGCCAGGCTGGTCTTGAACTCCTGACCTCAGGTGATCCACCTGCCTTGTCTTCCCAAAGTGCTGGGATTACAGGCTTGAGCCACTGTGCCCAGCCTGTAGATTTCTTTCTTGTAACATCTTTGTCTGGTGTTGGTAACAGAGTAATGCTGGTCCCATAGCATAAGTTAAGATGTATATCCCCATCTTTAATTTTGGGGAAGACTTTGTGTAGAATTGGTATTATTTTCTTCTTAAATATTTGGTAGAATTCACTAGTGAAACTATCTGTACTTGGAGTTTGTGCACCAGTGCTAAGCAAAAATTTGTTAGATATGACAGCAAAATCATGATCCAAAAAAGAAAAAAAATGATAAATTGAATTTCATTAAAATTAAGAACTTCTGTTCTTTGACGGACAGTATTAGTAGAATGAAAGACAAACCACAGATTGAACGAATATATTTGCAAATAACATCTGATAAAATAACTGTATTCAGAATAAAGAACTCTCAAAATGCAATAATTAAAATAGAGAACCCAATAAAAGTGGGCAAAATGTTTGAATAGATATATCACCAAAAAAAGATACATGGATGGCAAGTAGGCACAGAAAAAGATGCTCAATATTACTATCATTTGCTAAACGTAAATTATTACCATAATAGAATACTATTACACATTTGTTAGAATACACAAAATTAAAAATTAAAAGGATTGATTATACTAAAGTACTGGTGAGAGTGTGGAACAATTGGAACCCTCATACTGTTGGGAATGTAAAATGTTACACTATCTTAGGAAAACCGCTTGGCAATTTCTTTGAAAATTAAACATTTGTGTCTCACATGATCCAGCCATTCTACTCCTAGGATTCACCCAAGTTAAATGAAAGCATAAAATCATACAAAGACCTGTACGTGAATATTCACAGTAGCTTTACTGTAATAGCCAAAATTGGAAATATTGTAAATATTGATCAACAGGTGAATGTGTACACATAGCCACACAATGAAATACTACTCAACAATAAAAACCAGTGAACTCTTGATACGTGAAACAACATGCATTAATCTAAAAATAATTATGCGGAGTGAAAGAAGCCATACCAAATAAGAATACATACTGCTTGAGCCCATCATTTAAATTCAATGAAATGCAAACTAAACTATAGTGACAGAAAGCAGGCACATCATTGACTAGGACTTGGTGGGCAAGGAGGGGCATGAGGGAAAGATTACAAAGGAGCAAGAGGAAACTTTTTAAGGTGATGAATATATTCATTATTGTAATTGTACTGATGGCTTTGTGTGTACATAAATTTTAAAAATTATTGCACACTTAAATATGTCAATTATCTTTAATAAAGCTGATAAAATATTAAATACATCAGAAATACTAGAAAGGAAATAAAAAGTCTAACCATATGTGATGGTTAATTTCAGATGTCAACTCGACTGGACTGAGGGATGCTTCTGAATGTGTCTGTGAGGGTGTTTCCAGAAGAGATTAACCTGTGAGTCAGTGGACTGACAGAAGAAGACCCACTCTCAATGTGGGAAGGCACCATACAATCGGTTGGGGGCCTAGGGATGAGAAAAAACGGGAAAAAAGAGGTGATTGGTGATTCTCTCTGTCTCCCTCCCTCTTCTCTCTTTCCCTCCATCCCTTTCTCCTCCCCGCACATTCCTTTCCTGGAGCAGGATACTTGTTCTCCTTCTGCCTTTGGACACGAGACTCCAAGTTTTTCAGCTTTTGGACTCAGCAACTTGCACCAGAGGTTTCCCAGGGCTCTGGTGCCTGACTGGGAAGGTGGACTGTCAGCTTCCCTGGTTCTGAGGTTCCTGAACATGGACTGAGCCACTACTGGATTCTCTTCTCCTTGGTGATACCATGAGCCAATTTCCCTTAATAAATCCCCTTCCATATATCCTACTGGTTCTGTTTCTCTTAGAGAACACTGATTAATACACCATGAATGGGGAGAAGATAATTGCCACATATATAGGCTAGAAAAAGTTAGGATTTAGCAAATATGCAGAGCCCCTAGGAATCAGTAAGAAAAATGTTAACAACTCAATACAGAAGTGGATAAAAGTAATGGAGAGAAATGTCACATAAGTGGCTCTCAAACATATAAAATTTTATACAAATTTTTTTCAGCATGCAAATTAAAACCACTTTTCAGATTGGTTAAACTAGACTTTTGGAAACACTGGTTTTACTGGTTATGGTTCTGGAATGAGACAGATCTGGGTTGAAATGAAGTATATATAGTTCTTGATTTCCTAGGTATAAAAATTTGGGCAAGTTATATTACCTGTATCTGTCTGATCTTCATTTTGTGAAATGGGACTATAACAGTTCTTTAAATATATTACTTCATATAATTCACAAAACAGTCAATTGTGTGAATTATGTGAAGAAATATATTTAAAGGGTTTTAGTGCAGAGCCTGGTAGATAAGATAAGCTTTTGTAAATTTTAGTTACAATTACAATTGTTGGTGGTGATGGTTGTGATTTTGTAGCCCAGAGGTCAGCTGGGGCCATTCAGCTACTTAGCTCTACAAAAAGTTGATTCAAATCCCAATTACATGGATTTTATATCCAAAACCTTCCCCATGATTTTATACACACCTCTTATAGGTTTATATTTTAATATACAGGTCATATATTTTCTGAGACACTCTGGTTTTCTGATTTCCTGTCTGTCAAGAGTTTTTGGTCTTTGTTCAATAATATCTTACGGCTATTCATTTCTCTGTCATAATTTTAAGTCAAAGGCGAAAATGCCCTTTATAATTTATCATTTCCTTCAGAGTAACCACAAAGATGGGCCGTTGCTCGTAGCAAAACTTTAATTGAAGATTTGGGGGCTACCTTAAGTGATACATAGGAAACAACTCAGAATCACTTGTTAGGTCCTTTGTCTGCAATAGCTGCTCCTGACTCCTTCAATCTTGCTAATTTTCCCTATTTCCCTTTCCAGATTACTCTTAATTTTGAATTCTCCTTGAATTAAATAGAGCAATTCAGCTCTCTAGCCACTCCTACACCTGCATAGTTACTGATAAAACAAATGTCTTTTATTTACCAAGAGTCATTGTTTCTTAGAGAATAAATGTGGTTATAAGTAGTATATAATAAAATGTTTGGAAATAAAGAAGTAAAAATCACCTTAATGTTCTGTAGTGGTTCTGCCATATCCAACAGATAGTATTTAAATAGCAACTTCAACTTATAGGTCAGAAAAACTAAGAAATTATATTTGAATTCATTCTCTTTAATTAGACCCTGAATAATTATTTAACATAATTTTTAAAAGAAATTAAACTTGAGTTTCCTTCTTTATCCTTTCTGTGTTTCCAAATAATCATGAGTTATAATGGTAAGACCCTCTAACACATCTGTCTGAAGTTCAGTGAAACACTGGCTTGGGAATCTAGAGCCTTGGTTTCAGTCCTGTTTTTTTCTCAGATGATTTAACAAATCCACTTAACCTAACTCTCTGTTTTCTCTATTTTCAAAATGGAGTGGAGAGCATTCATTTTCTACTGCTGCTGTAACAAATTACTATAAAGTTTGTGGCTTAAAACAACACAAAATCATCTTATAGTTCAGAAGGTTAGAAGCCTAACATAGGTCTCACTGGGCTAAAATCAAGATGTGAGAAGGGTTGTGTCCCTTTCTGGAGACTAGAGGAGAATTGGTTTCCCTGTTCTTTCTAGCTCCTAGAGGCTGCCCATCTTCCACAATTCTTGGCCCCCTTCCTCCATCTTCAAAGCCAGCAATGGCATTGAGTCCTTCTTACATCTCATCACTCTGACCTCCTCTTCAGCCTCTCTCTTCCACTTTTAAGGACCCTTGTGATTACAGTGGGTGCACAGGGATACTCCAGGATAATCTCCCTATTTTCACATGAACTAATTAGAAAAAATTTAATTTTCCTTTTTCATGCAAGGTACCACATTCACAAACTGTAGGAATTAGGACATGGACATCTTTGGGAGAGGCATTATTCTGCCTACCACATCAGGTTGACAGAATATTTCTAGTATATTTAATCCAAAATGTCTATGACTTTATAATAAAGTTCACCACATTTTTTTTTAAGGGATACTCCAAACAACTCTACTGAGAAGAAATATTTGTCTTTACTAACACTGTTAAATAAATCCTCTGTAGTGGACATTGTTGTGTGTGTTTTTTGTTTATGTTTGTTTTTTTTTTCCCTAAGTGTTCAACTTCTATTCCATCTTCTTTGGTAATGAAAAATTTCTGCTCTACCACTGATGAGTCTCATGGGACTGCTAATCATTTGCCTTGCTCTGGGTAAGAAGCAGAAACATAAACCAAGGTAGGCCAATTGAACTGTTTCCTTAAAAGGTGAATTGTGGGAAAAGGAACAAAACTGAATAGACTTTGTTTTTGTTTGCATTCCATTGGCTACATTAGGGGAAAATGTCAGGCAGCAACTGCTATTTCAACTTTTTGGAGGTGCCTAGTTCCTGAGTGTGCCAAGCCTGGTTCTTTAGTTTTTGCATTCCCTTCTATATGCAGCTATGTATTCGTCCAATAAATTTGTTTTGCTTATATTAGTTAGAGTCCATTTCTAGCACTCAGTCAGTCAAATTAATATTCCTCTTTCTTTCTTTACTTTTATGACTGTGTTTCCTTGTTCTCTCCGAACTTGTCTGACCACTACTGGCTCCTACTATACCAGACTCCATTTCTTCTCTGTTCCATAGCTACCTATTCTTAGCTGCCTTTTTTCTCTATATTTTCTATTCCATTCATAGTTGTGGCTTTGACTCTCATCTTTATACTAAATTCACAACTCATATGTCTTTTAAAATTTATTTTGTATTTCAATATGTTTGCAGGGAGCAGGTGGTGTTTAGTTGCATGAATAAGTTCTTTAGTGGTGATTTCTGAGATTTTGGTGCATCCATCACCCGAGCAGTGTACACTGTACAAAATGTGTAGTGTTTTTTTTGGTTTTGTTTTTGTTTTTTGTTTTGTTGAGATGGAGTCTCACTCTGTCGCCAGGCTGGAATGCTGTGGCGCGATCTTGGCTCACTGAAACCTCTGGCTCCCTGGTTCAAGCTATTCTCCTGCTTCAGCTTCCTGAGTAGCTGGGATTACAGGCACATGCCACCACGCCCAGCTAATTTTTGTATTTTTAGTAGAGATGGAGTTTCACTATGTTGGCCAGGATGGTCTTGATCTCCTGACCTCATGATCCACCCGCCTTGGCCTCCCAAAGTGCTGGGATGACAGGCATGAGCCACCACGCCCAGCCCCCAATGTGTAATCTTTTATCCCTCACCCGCTCCCACCCTTTCCCCCTACTCCCCAAAGTCTAATGTATCATTCTTATGCATTTGTGTCCTCATGGCTTAGCTCCCACTTATAAGTGAGAACAAATTATGTTTGGTTTTCTATTCCTGAGTTACTTCACTTGGAATAATAGTCTCCAATTCCATCCAGGTTGCTGCAAATGCCATTATTTCATTCATTTTTATGGCTGAGTAGTATTTCATGGTATATATATCCCATATTTTCTTTATCCACTTGTTGATTGATGCGCATCTGGGATGATTTCATATTTTTGCAATTGTAAATTGTGCTGCTATAAACATGCAAGTGCAAGTATCTTTTTCATATAATGATTTCTTTTCCTCTGGGTAGATACCTAGTAGTGGAATTGCTGGATCAAACAGTAGATCTACTTTTGTGTGTGTGTGTATACATATATATATATATATATATATATATATATATATGTATACACACACACACAAAGACCCTATAGCTTTTACTTCAGAACTTCAGCTGTGAGATAAATACAAATTCCTTGGGTTGCAAAAAAAAAAAAAAAAACCAAAAAACACCTGTTAGATCCAAACAGTGGTTTAGTTCTTGAAGGAATCTCCACACTGTTTTCCATAGTGGTTGTTTTAGTTTACATTCCCATCAATAGTGTAAAAGTGTTCCCTTTCACCATATCCATGCCAACATCTATTTCTTTTTATTTTTTGATTATGGCCATTCTTGCAGGAGGGGTAAGGTGGTATTGCATTGTGGTTTTGATTTGCATTTCTCTGATAATTAGTGATGTTGAGCACTTTTACATATGCTTGTTGGCCATTTGTATATATTCTTTTAAGAATTGTCTATTCATGTCCTTTGCCCACTTTTTGATGGGGTTGTTTTTTCTTGCTGATTTGTTAGAGTTCTTCATAGATTCTGGGTATTAGTCCTTTGTTGGATGTATAGACTGTGAAGACTTTTTCCCACACTGTGGGTTGTCTGTTAACTATGCCGATTATTTCTTTTGCTAAGCCAACTGAATTATACAACGCCTTTTAAAAAAATCCTTTTTACTAACCTTATTATGACTTACATAGAACATTTACAACATGCTTAGACTTTCTGTTTTGTCCTAAATATCCCTTTTTCTTGAACAACCCATTTTACTGTAGGACAAAAATTTACCAAACAGGATTCTTTCTAGTATAAAATGACTTTCCTTTTTACCTTTTGTATCAAAAGCACCTCTTTATATTTTCAACCTTTTTACATTTCTTATTTTTTGGTTCCTTTTATCTTGTTTTATACATAACCCTTAAATAAGCTTTCAGTTAGACAAATATATTTACCTTTTAATAAGAACATTAAAAATTTTTTTCCTATAATTTTTAATTGGAAATTACCCAGATATTTAATATTTATTAATAACATTAGATCCTAAATTATATAACATGTTTGTTTACAGGCATTTATTTATTCCATTACATTTACCTGATCGATTGATTTATTAAATAATTTACCTAGATTATTTACAAAAACTGTGATGGCCATTCTTTATTTCCCTGTTAACTATTTTTATAGCTGTGAATTTTAGGTGTTTACTTAAGTAAGAAACTTAAGGTTAAATATAAGGGTGTTTTTACCAATAACTTGGGATTTAGCTGTTTTCACTAAACCAAGAATATTCCACGCCTTACTTGTCAAAAATTATGCAAGCAAAGATCATTTTGTCTTGAGCTGGATTTTTTAGTTTTATAACCCTTATGGCTTATAGTATGCTGCCAAAGTAAGCACAAAACCACTTGATCAAAAATGCTATAGTTTTATAACCCCTATGGCTTATAGTATTCTGCAGGAGTGAGCACAAAACCAGTTGATCAAAAATGCTAACAATTTTCAAGACATCTCTAATATTATTTTACCAATAATTTTAAAGTCAGATTATTTTATTAAAAATTTTACTTAAATCACATTAACTTGAAAAAGCATTTGACTAGTCTTTTGATTATCCGATTTAAGTGCTTTTATATTTTAGCCAATTAGCTAGAGCTGTTTTATATATTTTTAGTACTGAAACATTGTGTACACAACACATAAATACATAGACATATTTGTGCATGCCAATAGAAATACATCTTATAGATATGTAAGACCTTTTTCTTGTTTTTTTTCCTATCTTAGGCTTTTAAATTCTTGATAACCTGTTTCACTATTCAGGCAGTTGTCAGCTAAGTGGCCTTAAATTTGCATATTAAAGGAAACAACTCTTAGGGGAAAATCAGATAGCAAAATTTACATCTCAAGGTACTGAGAGAGAAAGTCTGGTGTGCTAGAGGGAAGTTAAAACAGATTTAATTGCCAATTAAACAAAAAATTATAGAAATTATAAGGACCTTTTAAATACACACACACATACCTATATACATATATATATACATACACACACACACACACACACACACAGATCCTATAGCTTTTACTTCAGAACTTCAGCCGTAAGATAAATACAAATTCCTTGGGTTGAAAAAAAAAAAAAAAAAAAAACACCTGTTAGATCCAAACAGTGGTTTTTATCTCAGTGGAAAAGTAACAGCAGATTTAAAGTAGGAAAAAACGAAAATAGAAAAACAAGAGAACTTAGGAACTCTGTCGTTTGCAGGTCGACCTTAAGGCTTTTTTTCCTTAATGTAACTGCACACAAAGACCATATTACTTCCATTTTACACAAACTCTGGCAAGTAGAGGCACCATAAAACCTAGAGTGCTTGAAGGGGGGCTATTCTCCTTGTTTTCTCCTCACTCTTAGATTATTTGTTTCCCACACTTTTTTTTTTTTT
Source organism: Pongo pygmaeus (assembly GCF_028885625.2). Lineage (NCBI taxonomy): Eukaryota > Metazoa > Chordata > Mammalia > Primates > Hominidae > Pongo > Pongo pygmaeus. Next base: position 146,076,301 of record NC_072373.2, on the reverse strand, counting down.
TAAAGGAGGAATTGAGCTGTGGCCTAGGGCTTTTGTGGAGTGGATTGAAGTGTTTGCTGCTTGCGGGCAGGACTCTACAGTGGGTCACCACTGAGTCGTTGCCACTGTCTTCTGTGTCTCAGTTTTTCTCTCTGGAGATCTAAGCCCCTCCAGATGGGCTCAAAGTATGGAGTGATCAGCTCCTATATGTGCTTCCTGGACAAGCCTTTTTAAAACTAATTTTGTTCGGGGTTCCCTGTAGGGCTGCTGCACCCCAGACACTCCCATGAGGCCCCTGGCCACCCAGGGGTGCCTTTCAGGTGGGAGGAGCAAATACCCTTTCTCTTCGGAGCTGAAGAAACGCAGTCTCTCATTTACCTATGAAAACAACAATTCAGTTCCTCACTCAAATGTGCACCAACAAGCCAAATTGAGATTAATTTTGGGAGAAAAGCAATGGAGAAGACCCTTTGAATGCTAGAATTAAATTAGGATCTGAGCTAGAATTAGGATCCTTAAACAACTTCCTAGGAGAAAAAAAACCAGCTCAGCATAAATCAAGGACCCTCAACCAAAGGGAGCTGCAGGCTCAGGAGGACACATGAGCTCCACCAGAGGAGAAGCTCAAAGTCAGGGAGGCTTCAATGGGCCCCTGCTGGTACCTTCGCACTGAGTTTGGGCAACTCCTGTGAGGTCCTGAGTCTTCTCTGAGGCCCAACATGTTTGGGTGCCAAAATATTGTTAATGAAAATAGTCAAACTGTACAATATTTTGAAGAGATTTATTCTGAGCCAAATGTGAGTGACCATGGCCTATGACACAGCCCTCAGGAGGCCCTGAGAACATATGACCCACAACTCATGTATTGCTCTAACGTTATATTTTCCTGCTGTTCATCATCCCTGTATAGAAGTCCCACTACCAACTCAAACTCAATATGACCCAAGTTACATGTCTCTCACTAATTTAAAAAACAGTTTTTTTTCCCTTTTGTTCCTGATCTCATTAACCACTCACTCAGGATAGAAAATTGATTGAGAGCTCTAAGTTTTTCTTTTCACTATATTGGGCATCTGCTGTTTTTGTCTACTCCATATGATGGTTTCTTCTAGAAAATTATACTTGTTTCATGTCAACCATGGGGTCCTCTCTTCATAGGAATGTGAATGTTACCTATACAGAACCAATATGTGTAATATACAGGTTGGATCCCTAATCCAAAAATCAAAAATGCTCCAAAAGCCAAACTTTTTGAGCACCAACATGATGCCATGAGTGGAAAATCCCATACCTGACCTCATGTGACAGGTTGAAGTCAAAATGCAGTTAAAAACTTTGTTTCATGCACAAAATGATTTAAAATATTGTGTAAAATTACCTTCAGGATGTGTATAAGGAATACATGAAATGTAAATGAATTTTGTGTTTGCACTTGGATCCCATCCTCAAGATGTCTCATTATGTATATGCAAATAATCCAGAATCCAAAATCTGAAAACATTTTTGGTCTTAAGCATTTTGGATAAGGGATATTCACCTAACTTTATACTATACGGATGCTGGGAAGGAAAAGGCATTATTGTTTAGATTGTTAAGCTGGGAGGATGTAAACTTGTCATGTGGAGAGAGCCTGTTTGGCAGAATACAGTCAAATATAAGAACAGAATAAGGATTAATATGTAGAGATATCCATCCTTGGATCTATCTAATCCTAAAACCATGTCCAACCTAAATTTTCTAGCTCTGTGACCTAGTAAGTTCTGCTTATTTTTTCTTATGCTAGTTTGAATTGGGCTTCTATCACTTGTATTATGCTAAAGAGTCTTAACACTTACCAAATTCTATAGATCTTAACATTCAAGTATTTGACATGCATCCTTTCTTTTTTCTTCCACTGCTGATATACTATTGAATGACTTCCTGTCATTCTTCTACTACAATAGTCATCTTGCTGCCAACCTATTGTTTCTCCAACATATCCATCACATTACTATTAAAGTTACCTTTTTAATAAAATGTGGGATTATATTACTTATCTCTTTAAATATCTTCAAGTTCTCTATTGCATAATAAACAAAGCCTATATTTCTTAAGTGGAATTTAAAGTTTTCCCAAATAAATACAATCTGATCTGAACCTACTATTTATTCATTTATTCACTCATTCAGCAAATATTTATTGAGTACCTACTATATACGAGGCATAATGCTGGATATAGTAGATACAGTGATGACAAAATCAAAATTCCTCCATATATAGCTTACATTCCAGTGGGAAAGTTGCAACTCTTACTACATCTTTCCATAACATCTGGTCTAGTATGACCTGGGGATAATTTCCATGGAAGCCTCTGCTCAAGCTGTTCTTAGTTCTCAATGATCTTCCCCATCTGTCAAACATCAAAATTCAATGCTAAATTATCTATGATTTAATGGCACTTACTTTTATGTTTCCTAATTGTTTACATTTATGCTATAGTACAAATTTATCTTATATAATTACCGATTTATTTATTCATCTTGCCTTACACAAAAACTTCTTGAGGACAAGGAACTGATTTTATTCATTTTTGTCCCTTTCATAATACTTTGCATAAATACAAACTCATTATTATTCTATTTGTTGTAATCAAATGTGTTGAATGATTGTTGTTGAAACATAAACATGAGAAAATAGAATGTTATTGAGGATTGGGGGACAGAGTTATAGTTACTGAGTGCCTATCATATAACAAAAGTTATCCTAGGTGTTTTTCATAGACTATATGATTTAATACATATAACTTCACACCACAGGAAACTAAGTCAAGGGAAATGAAATAATTTAGATATTTTGTAGATATTTCATTGTAGATACTGGCCAAACCAGAACATGAACCCAGATATTTCTGACTAAAATGCTCAAAGCTTTTCTACCTCACTACATAACATTCTATTTTGTCACTATCAATCATATAAATGTATTAATAATTTTAATTTTGTGGACCAGATTCTCCCCTTTTCACTTTGATCAAAGATAATCTGATTATAAAGGCTGAGATTTTGTGAAAGCTTTTGTGCCATGTTTGATTTCAAAAATCAGCAAATATTTTGTAAATTTGGGTGTTATTTTTGTCTTACAGGTACATGTCAAAAAATGCATAACACAACACTGAAATAACAGAGATTTAGGCATAGTTTTGATAAATACACCAGTATAATTAGAATATCTCAAACAAACATAAACTTTTCTGAGAGAATTTCATATTAAGAAAAAAAGTTGGTTTTGTGGCCCCTCACCTACTGTATATATATATATTTTTTTCTTTTTTTTTTTTTTCCTTAAAGCTTTCAGTTTGTATCCCAGTCCCCCTGTAAAAGACAGAAGCTATAATTCCATTTTGGCACTAGGTCATTTTTGTTAATATTCTTGTTACTCAACCAGAGTCAATTGTTTTAGTTTCCCTATCTGTAAAGGAATATCCAAAAAGATGAATACTGAAACTCAGATAACAAAAAATTCATCATTGAACAAAAGGATTAGAATTATGCCCAACAAGAAAACTTTGTACTGTATTAGAATGATTTGAAACAATTATCATATTTGTAATTTATTGGCCATAAAATTACTTCCTCATTTTGGAAGTATTACTTTGCCCTTTGCCTGGTATTTAATGTGGTATCTTTTGGTTTGGTATATACCATACAATAATAAAATATTAGACAACATGGATGATTAATTATCATTCAAAAAAATTGTAATTCTATGATGGTTAAATTCTCACTTGCATTTATTTCATGTAAAATACGATATAAAAACAAAATTAGCTTACCCCTGCTCTGGTTTAAGGAAGATTATACTTTAAAAGTATAGTTTGCTAAATAGTTTTTAATTAGTTAACATCCACGATCATTTATTTGTAATTACATACAAGTTGTTTTTCATTATTGGTCACTCTAAGAAAAACAAGTACTTCCGACATACATTGTGTTTCAGGGTGCTTTACTTTAAAAGGACTTGGAATCAAGTTGGCAATATAAGTAGAAACTACAAAATAAATTTGAATAAAAATTTACTAACTTTCTCCCCTTTTCTCACTCCTGAGTAAAGAGGTGGCCCTAGAAAGAAGAGCGCCAAGGTTCTTTGTTCATAAACCTTAGTTTTCTCATCTGCAGAATACGGATTTAAAAACCTAATCTTAATGAGGATTAGATTATGTTTGTTTCAGAGTGACAGCATATAATCTAGAGCTCTGCCTCTTACCACTTGAGTGACCTTGGCCAACTTACTTCACTTCTTTGAACCTTTGTTCTACTCATTTGTAAAATGGGGCTAACATAGTTATCTGGCTCATGTAGGTTTGCAACTACCACTGGTATAATTTTCCCTTTCACACAGTGCTGCATGTTCTCAGATTAGCAAAAATATTATATGGAAGGGGACTCAAAGTCTTTTCTCTGAATGAGTCCCTTCTTACTGCATCTGCTTTCCTAGGGAAACAAAATTACATAGTTCCATCTCTGTTTTTGTCTAGGGTATACCAGTCATTCGTGGTAAAGGATAGAAATTGCCCCATGAAACCTCCAATTATTCATGAATAACTGGACAGTTGAAATTTCTGCCCCCTCCAGAATGTTAAAAAAACCAGTTCATAAAACATAGTCTTTTAGATGCTACATAAACAACAAATTCCTATAGAAAACTCTTCTAATAATGAAAAACAACTTGTTTGTAATTACAAATAAATGACTGTGCATGTTAACTAATTAAAAACTATTTACCAAACTATACTTTTAAAGTATAATCTTCCTTAAACCAGAGCAACAGCAAGCTAATATAAGAAGCAGAAAAAAGTGGTATAAAGAAAAAAGAAAAATAGCAAGAAATTTAAATTGCTGATCACTTTTTCTCTATCATTAACAACTTATTTCCTTAACCAATAATAAAGTTAAACTGAGAAAGAAGGGGAGACAATTTGTAAAGCTGAATTTTTTGCTTTACTTATTAGTTTTTCAGGTATAGTTATATTGTATCCATTTTTGTAATAGCTCTCAATTGTCTCCTTTGTAAATTAATGATTTACTAAGTAGATGGCTGCCCTCTTATTAGAGACCTAGAATTCAAAATTATGTTAAAGTGCCAAATTATGCACACAACCACTTTTATTATTAAAGCGGATTTATTTAAAAAGGTATACATTTAAAACTCATCCCAATGACAGTAGTATGAATATTCTGATACTAGAAAGATTCCCTCTAGAATACATAATATCAAAAGTTGTCTTTAATTTGGTATACATGTGGTTCAGTGCTATTCATTGAACTTTCTATGTATGTGGGGCAAAATATTACATCCACAACACAGAACCAAACGTGGAGATGACATTGTTGTGACACTGTTGCATGCTGACACAAAACCTCACCGCATCTAGTCCAAATCCTTCCTTCACTATTTTTATTTTATTTGAATTAATTGAAACCCAGAAAACAATATAACACATTTCCTTGGGACGTATACTCACTATGCATCTATCTCTTCAAGTCAATGGGATTTCAAATGGAGAGAAAGCAATTTACCACAACATCTACAAGTTTTTGGTCAACATTATAGACAAAGGATCAGACTTTAGAGCCCAATTGCCAGGGTTCAAATCCTGCTTCCACCAGATAATAGCTGTGTAACCTTGGGTAAGTCACTTCTTTGTGCCTTAATTTGCTCCTAAAATGATGACAGTAAAACCACATCTCTCATAGGGTTCTTATGAAGAGCAAATGAGTTACTGCTTGTATAGAAGTTGTAATGCAGTATACATTACTAATAGAATTGGCAATAATAGGAAGTTTACTAAGAATCTTTTTATCGCTCCATTTTTTGTCAGTAATGAAAAATTTTTTAGAAGTCTGAGAAATTTCAAGTCAACAGGTATTCATAAAACACCTACTATGCCTGATGCCTTGGGAACACAGAATAAATTGGGAAGTTACAGTCTATTTTGAATTTGGAATAAATGGAAAACACAGAGCAAAGTTCAATGGAACATACAACAAAAATGCTAGAGTGCCACATAATTTACCTAAGTAAAGCTAACAGCAAAATCAAGTACTCTAAGATTTATATTAATAAAAACGCAACTAACAATTGGTAATGTATTTATTTTCAGATCTACACAGAAGTTGCTAAATACAATGCTGTACATCAACAGAAGTTCTGCAGAAATAGTAAAATTTTCCTTTATCTCCACCTGGGAAGTCTGAAAACATCATAGGGCTTGTGACTGGAGCCTAATAACCCCGAGGACAACGTGGTGGGCTGAGCGAATACCTCAATGTGCGAGGGAACGAAAAGCTCGAACCACGACCGTGCCTAGGGACCAGGCTTTTCCTGCGGCCGAAGCCGGGCAGATGCATACCCAGAGGCCACCCTTGCGCGCGATCTCCAACCCGACGGTGCGGCTCCTCTCGGACCTGGAGCTGTGGGGAGAAAGCAGCCTTTTAGTGAGGAGCCGCCGCGTGGCGGGACGCAAGGGAAACCACCCGAGCCGCTCAACAGTATTCTGCGACTCCACTCCAGGGCACCGGGAACGCCAGGGTGAGGAGGGACTCTGCGTTCTGCAAAGCTAGCGGTTCCCACTCCACCTCCCACTATCTCAGCGATGGGCACCCGAGCGCCAGCCCGGGCGACCGCGGCGGAGGAGGCGGTCCACGCCACCTCAGGCCCCCGCCCCAGGCTCTGCCAGCTGGGGGTCCACCGCCAGCCCCCGGGGTCCCGGGCCTTCACGTCACTTCCGGCGCGCGCGCCCGCCTGCGAAGATACAGTCGGGTCAGGGCCTGGCCCGGGCGCGCGGCTGCCCGGGGGCGCGCAGGGAGGGCGGACCGCGCGAAGGGGGAGTGTCTGCCCGCCGCCGCCACTGCTGCTGCCGCTGCCGCTGCCGCTGCCGTCGCCGCCGCCGCCGCCGCCGCCGCCGCCGCCGCTGCCGGTGCTAAGGAGTTCGCTGGAGCCCTTTCCTCAGACTCGGCCCGGTCTTCGCGCCCGGACTCCTGGCGCCAGCGCTAGGCGCACTCACCGCACTGACGGGTGCAGAAGCGGGAGTTGTCCCAGACTGTGGAGTGGCGGGCACGGCCCCAGCCCCCCTTCCCTTCCCTGACCCCTTCTTACCATCGCCCCAGACATGGGGAACGCGGCGACCGCCAAGAAAGGCAGCGAGGTGGAGAGCGGTGAGTTGAAGGCCGGGTCTGGGTATCCGCTGGGCGGGCCGGCGCGGGGCACCGAGCGCCCTCCGGGTCGCAGCTTCTGAGGCCGCGGGCACGGGCCAGGCCTAGCAGCGGCCGCCGGGAGTCGTTCTGGGGGGCCAGCTGCCTTTCTCCTCCATTCTGACCCCCCAGCTCCGCGTTGAGAGCTGAGCGCTAAGGGCCGGATGTGGGGATCCTGGGAAGAGCGTTCCCTGGGATTCCCTTTCTCACTCTAGCGAGGAGGACTTGCACACGTTCTGGAACACTTCCCCAAATATGGTCCGAGGAAAGAAGTCCCTAGTGCCATCCCACCCCTGCTTTCCCCCTTCGCCGACTCTTTGGGAGCTACAGGTAGTGCTGTGGGTAAGGTTGGCTCTTCTCCCTCCATCACTTGGGTCCGACCCAACCTTATCACAAGGCGGGGGCTGCTAGTCTGGCTCTACGCAAGTGAGGCTAATCCTGAGTGGACAACCCTGCCTTAGAGATCCTTCATCTCTTCAGATTAGGAATGGAAAACATAATGAGACCAAACAAGCAACTTTATCCATTAGAGAAAAAAGCCAGGCAGGTTTGCCTTTTCTCTAGACATTCAAGGATCTGCTACAATGCCTGTAAAACTTAAAGGTCATTCGAAGTTGAAGTGCTTCCAGAACACGGTTAATTTCTTCTGAGAGCTGAAGGTGCGGGTACTCCACACTTTACATCAAACAGTAAAAAATCATGAAAATGGAATTTCTGTATGGCGATAAGATGTGTGTGTGTCTGTGTTTGTGTGTGCATGTATACACATGCGTATATATGTGTGTATATATGTGTCAGAATGGTTGTGAAATAAAAATTGGTTTGCCTTTGTAAAGTTCATATATTTTTGTAATTCAGAATGGCCAAATAACAGATGGTATTTGTTATATCACCAGGAGTGAATGACATGTTAGCACTTAAAGTAGGCCTGGTGATTTTAGTTTGTGTAAATATTACTTGTAATGTTTTCATGGTTGTAACATAAGAATTAGGCTAATTTTATAACTTTGCATGAAGAAAATAGCTTTTTCCTGTATTAATAAAGTAGAATTCATTTAGAAGGGTTTAGTCATTCATTTTGTTTAACATAAATATATCAGATTATGTGGTTTATGTTTCATCAGTAAGGTTTTGGTATTAATTTTCAGGAGCTCCAGAAAAGTTTGATGAGCTATTATATAAACCAAGAACACACAGTATGTCATACGGAGATTTAAAGAAGCCAGTGTAGAGGTAGAATGTATGTTATTTTATTATCATTATTTTTTTTTGAGATGGAGTTTCGTTCTTGTCACCCAGGCTGGAGTGCAATGGTGCAATCTTGGCTCACTGCAACCTCTGCCTCCCGGGTTCAAGGGATTCTCCTGCCTCAGCCTCCCGAGTAGCTGGGGTTACAGGTGTCCACCACCACACCCAGCTAATTTTTGTATTTTTAGTAGAGACGGGGTTTCACCATGTTGGCCAGGCTGGTCTCGAACTCCTGACCTCAGGTAATCCACCCACCTCGGCCTCTCAAAGTGCTGGGATTACAAGCGTGAGCTACTGTGCCCGACCTATGTTATCTTTTTAAAATTGCACAAATATAGTAACTAACTGTATAGGAAGTATAAAGAATGCAAAAAGTATAAAGAATTATTTTTACCTGATATGTTGTCATTTTTCGTGTTAATTTAAAGCTCTATTAACTTAAAACTTGCTAATTGTGTTACAAAAGAGTGTGCTTGGAGAATGATTATATTAGTAGTTTTCATTAGCAAGTGCTGACCTGTATAATGTTTATATTTTGGATAATGATAGTAGACTCTTCTGTGACCTATATGTTTTTCATTAAGTTACCAAAACAATTCTCCCTTAGTATTAATTTGCAACTCATAGCTCCGAAATAACCTTGGAATATTTACTGAAAACAGAATGGAAACTTTAAATGTTTATCTGAACATATTTAAATTATTTCTATGGATAAATTCTTTCCTATGTTTTAAGTGTTAATGACAATCTAGTTCTTAAGTATGTTAGTCAGCTTTTTGTGTAACTTTATTTATGGAAACTGAAGGTCATTATAATAGTTTAAAAAGCTGTTGTGAAGTGACCAAAAAAAATAGCATGTTATGTGTCATAGGGAAAATTATTTGAAATGTCACGTGTTGATTAATGTTTGTAATTTCATTTGGAGCAATGTTATCAGGTATATGTTGCTGTTCTGTAGTGAACAAAGAAATTGTATTTTAAACTTAATGAAAGAACTCTTATCATTACGTACCTAACTGTTCTGTGTATTTTTTTAAAGAATTATTCTTGAAAATTTGTTTTTCAAAACTTTTAGAAATATATGATGTTAGAGATCAGCCTGTACAATCATTCCCTTTCAAAGATCCTGACCTCTGAAGAAGCTGGAGTTGAGATCATACTGTTAGTAATAACAGAGTAAGGAATAGAGTCTGATGCCTGGACTCCATTCAGCATCAATAAATAATCAATTAATATGTTTATTTTCAAAATATTCACCAAATGTTTTGGTTTCAATTAAACACTATAAATAAAAGCTAAAAAATGTTACTGTCTAATGGGAAAGAAAATATGTATATATAAGAGTTACCTGAAAGGCAAAAATACAAGTGCTAACATTATGGAAAGTGGAATTAGAACTCTGAAAATTGCTGTATGAAAATGTTTGATTTGAAAAGTTGATTAAAAATATCAAGTCAGTTAAGATCTCATGTTCAGTTAGCACCAAGCTTCAGAAAGGCACGTGATTCCAGAGCTTAGTTCTAAAAATATTCCAGAAGAATGAAGTTAGGCATAAAGGTAATTTAGAAGGGTCTTGGTTAACTTTATCTGGTGCCTGTATTGTACTCTACTGAACCTTTTCCCTCTGTTAGAATTAACATTTTCTGGGGTAAGACCTAAAAGCTAGGTGAGAGTCCATCTTCATCTCCACAGGTTTTGTAGATAACATTCACTTAGGTACCTGTTGTTCTGCTGTAGTGAATTAGGAAATTGTATTGATGTGTCTCAAAACTTAATGAAAGAATAACTGGTACTATTACATACCTAACTGTTCTGTGTGTGTTTTTAAAATTAGTCTTGACGATATATTCCTTTTAAAATTTGGGTGTAGTTATTTAAACATCAGCTAATACAGAGAAACATAAACTTTTAGAAATATGATAAAATTCTCAGAGAAGTTTTAAACTCTTGTCAGTTAAGTTTGTTTTACTTATCCAGTCTTTTACTTTTACACCAGCCCCAGTCACCAACACACCAAAAAAAACATGCTACTTCTTTTAACCTGGGAGGGGTTTTTATTTATTTCATTTTAAAAAAATACTATACCTCCAGGTTGCCTATGGGGCTTTGTGTTATACATTCATTGCAAAAATGTTGAGGCCAATGGGTGAAAAGTGTTGGTAGAGATTTGAATGTAGATTCTTTCATGACTGCAAGTCGTAAAGTTACCATGTGACCTAGTGTTCACATATGATCTTTGAATGTTTTCCAGAGTATCTCTCTGTCCTGTGGATTTGAAAGTCAATAGGAATTAATCAAAGAAAGCCACCAGTAGACTAGGTTCAACAAAAATGCAAGTTTGTTAACAACTAACATTTTTTGAGGACTAATATGTGCCAGGTTCTGTAATGCTTTCCATGTATAAACTTTTACTTAATCTTTTAAACTGTAAAGCACTTGAGTTATTCCTTCATTTATGGATGAGGAAATGAAGGCTCCAAGAGCCTAAGTGACTTGCTTAAGGTTGCATAGCTAGTAAGTCAAGAAGCAACATTTAAGTTGAGGCAACTGTAACCCCAGAACCTGAAATTCTAACTACTTTGCTGAACAACCTCTATATCCAATAGAATAGCCGATGCGAAGACACACAGAATAGCTTAGACAATTATAGCACATTTCTGTTTTCAAACATGACTTTATTTGGTATATTAAAATCTTAAGTGAAAAAGATTTTTTTTCTTGTACCATTCTCTGGATTTTTATCATCATTATCTTTTCAGATTCAATATAGTAGAATTTCAAATTAAACCACATAAAACTAATTTTATGTGCTTAAAGCCTTAATTACTACAGTACTTATATTTATTTTTTCCCATTTGTAAATGTATACTTTTCCCTTCTTGCCCAATAGTCAATAAAAAAATTATTATTTGAACTTGTATTACCATTTTAAAAGTATTGGCAAATTCTTATTTCACCATGATTAGAGTAGCGCTGTCCAATCAAACATTCTGTGATAATGGAAGTGATGTCCACCTATGCTGTCCACCGTTGTAGCTACTAGCCACATGTCTCTTGAGCACTGGAAATGTGACTAGTATCACTGAGAAACTGAATCTTTAACTTACATGTGGCTAATTAGTGTTTGGTATATTGGACAACACAGGTTTAGAACATACTTGTTTTTGCATTTAATAAAAATGCCAACCCATCTTTCTGTCATCTTGGTTATTTGTGGATCCTTACAAGTGTGTGTAGATGAACGGAATGCTGGATTTATTTTTTCTCATTTAAGAATTAACTTATTTCCTCAGAATAAGCATTTATAAACTTAGTGAGCAAATTATTATAGTTCAATAATTTGTGTTTAATTTATTAACTAAAAAGTTAGATTATTTTTGGGGCTGTACTAGAATTAAAATTTTGTGATTTTTAGTAATCTCAGTGAATATTCTTCTATTGAAAAATTTTTGTAGATTTAAATACAATATAGTGATTTCTTATATCTTACTTGGGTCTTTGCACCTTTCAATTATCAAAGGAAAATCAGTAGCAGATATTTGTTCCAATTCTGTAGAATGCAGAGGTACTTGGGAAATCTTTCTTGGGTATAAGACAAAAAAAATCAAAACAATCAGTTATGCAATTTTGATGATAAATACATATGATCTCATCCAGTTCCATGATTCTGTGATTCTGTTTGTGCAGATTGTGTACTGTATCAAATTATCTCTTGTTCAGGAACCATTTTTCTTATTCTCCTCCTCAGTGTCCTTCACTTAGGCTGTAGACAGATTGTTGCTTTTTCATTGCCAGCAGCAGGATAATTAGAGGCATGAAAGCCAGCTTAGAAAAGTAAGCCATGGCTGAGTGACAGAAGCAGCACGTGAGAAGGTCCTAGGTAAGCCAAGATAGCTATTAAGATCCTGTCAGATAATTAATAGTTGACCATAATTCATTTTGACATTCCATTAAATTAATTTTTAAAAATTAGTACAACTTATGAAGTTCTATATCTAGGTGATAAATGTTTGTATACGTGGTTGATCAAATTTCCTCAGATTAATAAATCCTAAATTCTTAGTGAATAACATTGTGTTAAATAGAAAAGTGTGAAATTTATGAAAGGTAGATATGCTTAGGTCACTATCATTTTGGGTATTTAATCTTACTTTTAAATGTATTCCTTCAAGAATGTCCTGTATAGTTCTTTGTTCATTGCTTCATTCATTCCTTTATTCAGTACACATAATTGAGCTCCTAAAATGTGACAGACTCTACACAAGACTATGGGAATAAAGATTGAATAGGACACAGTACCTGCTCAGGGTGCCCATATTCCAGAAGGGGGAAGATAGACATGTCAACAAACACATGAAACCTGCCACAAATTCTTTCATTAAAGTTCAGCTGGGGAACCAAGGGAAAGAATGGTCATTTCCACTGGGATGGGGAGGAAGAGGTTCAAAAAGGACTTCAAAGAGGAGTTGAACCGTGACTTGAGCATTGAAAATGATAAATGTTCATCAGATGGATTATAGGAGGAAGGGTGTTCTGAGTAGACAGAGCATTGATAAGTGAAGATGCAGAGGAGTGAAACCGTAACATATTCAGGATAAGGAAGTAAGTTGCCCATTATGATTAAATGATGGAATGTGGGGTTGGTGATAGGAAGAGGGGACATTGTATAATGATAGATGAAACTGAAGAAATGGACAGAGGGCCACATAATGGAGAGAGTTTGAATTTTATCTTTTAGACACTAGGGAGCCATTGTGCACTTGGAAATTAGAGAGAAACGTGATACAATTTGGGTTTAAAAGAGATTACTTTGGTGGTGATGTGAAGATACATCATTATGGAGCAAGTGGAATAGATGCAAGATCGATTATAAGACTCCTGTGATAATTTCGGTGAGGGATTTTGAGGGTCTGAACCAAGGTGGTAGAGGTAGGGATGGAGAAAAGGATCTGAAATGGGAGAAATCTGAAAAATGGAGCAGAATGTATTTTACTGATTGCATGTGGGAAATGAGGAAAAGGATGATTGGGGATGACACATTAAGTTTTTAGCTTCAATGCCGTGGTAGATGGGTTGTAACACCAGTAATAGAGTCAGGAAATGAATATAGAGGGCAGGAGTACATTGGGGGTTGGGGTGGGGACATACTGAACTCGGGATACCCGTGGCATTTCTGATAAATGGTAGCTGATTGGTTATGGTATGTGTGGATTGTCTTTTATCTCCCAGCCTTGGGGGAAAATGACCTTGGATGGTCAAGGGACCTTTTCCACATTTTATCCTCATTTTACTCTTTTCAAAGACAACTGTTTGGAAACTATAGAAACTATAACATCTGGCATAAATTACATAAATTAAGATTTCTATATACTAAAAGTTTAGCCTTTTTGTTTTGAAAAGAGGAAAGCCAAAGTACTGATGAAAACAATGTAACTTTTAAAGAAACAAAGTAATTTAAAATCATTAAAATATTACTTTTATAATTTAAGTGTGCGTCCTCTAAGCTATTCAGTTTTGTAGTTATACAGGGTAGTGGAAAGAACATGTAAAATATAGCACCAACATCTATTATGTACTAAGTAAATGTCAGTTTTATTCCCCTAGAGTCCTTTAACATGGATGTTTAAAAGTTCAGATGTAATTTAGTAGTAAAATCAGAAACTTGAGAGTAAGAAAAATCTAAATTGTCTTTTTTCTAATATCTCACTTTGGACAAATGTTTTAATATCTCCAAGTGACGGTATAAAATCAAGAGGGATGGATTGGATAATGACACTGTGATCTCTTCTTCCAGCTTTATAATCCAATGCTTCTATTATATTTATTAAAAGAAAAAATACACACTTAGGAAGCAGCAAGATGAGGGAATAAATCATAAAAAGTGCTCACAAAATGTGTGGACAGAGAAGTGGCAAATGATCCTCAATTGAGCAAATAAATATATGGTAATGTATTTAGGGAAAACTTTTGATCTACATTTAAGGAATGATAGTAAAGGACAGGAGTGCCCTTGTCAGGCAGGGAGGGCTGGGCTGTGCATCCCTCTGCTCGCGCTGCAGGGAAATGTCTCAGTGACTTTTCCTGAGGAGGTTCCTGGCCTTGGTTGTCTCCAGGAAGCCCTCTCAGGATCGGTGGCTACTTCTCACTTCCGGAGCCCTGCAGACCCCACAGTGCAGTCCTGGTGGCCTGGCTGTAACACCCAACTCAGCCCAGACCATATACACCACCAGCATCTCCTCGATGACCATTAATATGGTCAGGATGGACCTGACTTTCAAGACCAACAGTGAGACACCAGTGCTTGTGAATTTCCACGCACAGTGGTGTGGATGGACCCTGCAAGATCCTGGGGCTGAGGTTAGAGAAGATGGTGGTCAAGCAGCATAGGAAAGTGCTGATGGCCAAGGTGGATACTGATGACCACACAGACCTCGCCATTGAGTATGAGGTGTTGGCGGTGCCCACTGTGCTGGCCATGAAGAATGGGGATGTGATGGACATGTTTGTGGGCATCAAAGATGAGGATCAGCTGGAGGCCTTCCTGAAGAAGCTGATTGGCTCACAAGCAAGGACAAGTGCTGGTTCCCTTGCCCCCATGGGACCCCAGTAGAACTCGGCCCTTCCTGCTGCCTCCCTCCTGTCTGGCCCCTGGGGCCCAGGCTGCAGCCATGAGTGCTTCCGAGCTGGCGGACTGCCCAGGGACCATCAGAGGATGGTGCTGCTGCTGATCCGGGGACTGCCTTCTTCCCTCCCACATGCCTTTCGTCCCCTCCCTCTAGGGCCTGTGGCAGTTCTCTCAAGATGCATAGAGAGAGCCCAGGCCAGCACACAGCACTCCTGGTCAGGCAGCCACACCTTGGTCCTCATCTCTGGTCCCTTCCGATCTGAAGCCTCGTGCCTGGCTCATCTGCCACCTGCATTTCTCTTTCTTGCTGCTGTTTTGTAAAAAGAAAAAGAAAAAAGAAGCCCAAACTAGTGAGAATAATATATAACTCTCTCATTTTTTGTAGGTCTGTAATAAAGAACTTAGTCATCCCTTCCACCTCCTACTGTGAAGAGCAGACCCTGGGTCCCACACTCAAATCCCCTGTAGTTGCCCATCCCCACCCCTCAGGGAGCCCCCTCCCAGCTAGCCTCCCAGGCAGGGGACACAGAAAATGAATGGTGGGCTGGGGAGCCCTGGAGAGCCTTGACTCTGGAAGTCTCGAGGCACATCCTTTGCTCCTTAGCTGGCCTGTTGGTCCTCTGAGCATGGGGCTTAACTGTGAACAAATCAGACAATAAAGCAAGGGTCTGCACCTAAAAAGACAAATTTATGAATTACTGTACTGATCTTTGAAGATATTTTCATGTTCTACTACAAGTAAAGGAGCCATCAAAATGTTCGCCATCAGGGCAGAGTCTTGGAAATAAAACATGAAACATTCTACTCTTATGTGAAACCATTAGTGTACTGTGTGTAGTTGTGGTGTTTTGTGTATAGCAGAACCAGAGAAAGTTTAGATCAGGCAGCTAACAGGAATAAGAGCATGGGAAGTCTATTGTGTGTGAATAAACTATATATATATATATATTTCATTTAATCTAGAAAAATTAAAGTTACATGATTAAAGTGTATAAAATCAAGTGGCATGGACAGAAAATCTGGGATTGCTCACCTAAACTTGAAACACTAGAACTCAAGGACTATTCTTCCAAACTTATAAAAGCTAGTTGTAGAACAAGTAAAATGAATTATCGTGAAACCTTGACATAGACTGGGCTTAGACAATAAATGTATTTAACTGATTAGTCATTTATGTTTAAAGGTGAAACATATGTGTTTACAAATTTAGGTAGTATTTTTAGCAATTTCAAAAGCTAGATAATGCTTTTTTACTCTTTAAAATTATTTTTTATTTTTATTTATTTATTTTGAAACAGAGTTTTACTGTGTTGCCCATGCTGGACTCAGACTCCTGGGCTCAGGCAGTCCTCCTGCGTAGCTGGGACTGCAGGTGTGTACCATCGAGGCTTGTTTTTTTTGCTCTTGATAGGTTTTATAATCTCTCTAGCCCCCAGCACTTTCCAAAAGAATCATCAGTATTTATAAGATAAGTCTTCTTGCTAATACTAAGGTTTACTACTATTATGCAAATAAATAGTTTCCCCTGATACGGTGGTATAGCTTAAATTGCTTTTAGTGGATTTCTTTATTTTAATTTGCTATAATTAATTTATTCATTTAGTTCATTTTTATTCCCTAACCAGTGAAATAGGAAGTAAAGAGTTGTCTTCATGTAGCTTATAGTCTGGTAAAAGATTTAGACAAGTAAAAGCACAATTATGAGAATGTTGTAGGAAGTTGATTATAGGACGTGTTTTTTTGTAATGTGAATTAAATTCAGTAATGCTATGTATCTATGCAGAAAATTTTCCGAATCAAATTTGGGATTCTTATAAGTTAAATTGATACACTAGCATAATTGAAATTAGTTCTGTCTTAGAAAATCCAATGTAGATGCCATATTTTTTATCTGGCCTGGTGTAGCAAGGTATAAAGTCCCAGGTTCTATGGCCATAGTTTAATGTTATATTCACTGTTGTCTTCTATTCATATGTTAACTTTTCAGGGACATCTGAAACTTGTTTTGTTGTAAGACAGCTGTGGAATCTAAACCTTTAGGTCTGTGACAAGCCTGTTTTCTCGATCTGGACTTTGTCCTTAGAAAATTAAAGAGACTGTTCTTGTGATCTTATTAGTTTAGAGTCCTGTTTAGTAAAATGAATATTCCATTTCTATTCTGTATTCTTTGTGAGTAGATGACCATATAGCGTCAGCAGGCCATTGTTATATGTGAGCCACAAACTTGAGAGAACATGTTGGTATAGATATTACTTCTTTTACAGGGGTTAGCTGTACTGGTAACTTAGCTCTTTCAATCTTAGCTCAGCTCCCTCTGAGTAGGAGCCATGACAGGTTAAACTGTGGAAGAATATGAGCCTCACTTTAGGCTGTAGTCTTGAGGTCATGAATAAGCCATAGTTCGATTCATAGAATGACAGGCAAAACATTCACTTATTTGTCTTTCATTCATTCTTAATCAGTACTTATTGAGCACCTACTTTAAACCAGGCACTATGCTAGTCTGTAGATGCAAATAAAAATAAGACTTGGTTCCTGTCCTTTAATTGGGAGACAGATACAGATATTTATAGTAAGGCATACAATGATACATAGGTGCCTGAGATTAATACTAGGGTGAAAATGTAGCATAGGAGTTTATATAGGAGTAGTACAGAATTTCTGAGATCATCTTGGGAAATAGACTGAAACTGACTGAAATGGAAACTTACTTTGAGTCCATTTTGGAGATATTTACATCTATAATTGTAGCACTTGTACTACTTTGCTTTTTCAACTCTTATCCCCACTACAGTGTGATCTGGCAAAGCAGCGTCTATGTTGTTTAGTGTTTTAATCTCTGGAATGTGGCACAGTTCTTGGCTCATGTCATGGTGGAAGCTAAAATCATGGATAGTTAAATGGATCAAAAATTCAAACCTTTTGTAGAAGCGTACATCCTCCTCCCTTTCCTCCATTGGCAGGAACTTTGTCAGTAATGTATTGACTATTTGGGGATAATAGTTGATTAATGTGATAAGAGGGTACCTCTTTCTCCCCTTTTTATAGTATATAGTAACTTCTTTGACATTTATATATCAAAATTATATCACAGTTGGTATGGGGAGATTGGTCTCAGGCAGGTAGGAAGAAGACACTGGACTAGGAAAAACTAGAGTATTATGCTCCCAACCTTTTGAAAGATTTGTTATTCGAGGCATGTATCATTCAACTGTGCTGCTGTGTTTCTCATCCTTGTTGCTGTCATTTACCAGTCTCTTGCTTACTTCTTATTCATCAAATATTTTGGCATCTGGCCCACAATGTTTCTCTATACTCTAAGCTCTGCATTCATCCTGGATGGTTTCAAATTCTATGTTAATGACTCATCTATCATCACTGCACCTCTGTTCTTTGAACATGTTATCTTTTATTCCCCTTTTGTTCATTCAGATGTCTGGTCTTGCCAAGGACCTTGTCATATTCATTAACTGCTCAAGAATCACCAATGTGTGTGATTCTTTGATCACAATTTCCTCTCCTTTTTGCTTGCTTTTTAAATATTTCCATTATGATCATTCTTCATCAGAACCTCTCATCCATTTATCCATCAGTCCTCTCACTTTCATTTTTTCTTCTTAACCATTTTAGATTACTTGGTCCCAAAATTCCTTTGCACATCTGCCTCTTTATCAAATCTCTCTAACAAAAAAGTAACTCATGATAAACTCAGCTATGTTCTTTCTCAGTGCTTTCAGTCAAGAGCTAAGCACTGCTAGAGAAAGCCACACAGAAGAACACTAGAAATTTACTGTCATCAACCTCAAATGAGCTGTCAACATGACTTTACAGTTTTACCACATTTCTCTGATCAACTCTGTCTCTCATTCTTCACAAGTTCTATTTCATTTCTCTCTCTTTATACCTCTGACTTCTCCATTATCTCTCTCATTCTAAGTCATGATATTACATCATATTTTACAAGGAAAATAAAAGCTATCAGACAGGAACCCCTTTAACTTCTTCCTATTAAACGTTCACACCTACTGTGTTTTAACTTGACCATCTTATTCTGTTATAATAGATGAGTTGTCTGTTATATTTATCTATTGTTACATCATGCAGGACTCCTAAATTTAGCAGCTTAAAGAGTGACAACATTTATTTTACTTATGAAAGTAAGTAATTTGGGCAGAGCTCAGCTATGCGCTCTATATGACATCAGCTATCTTAGCTCTGCTAATAAATCACTGCTATGGTTTATGGGGACTAGAAACACATAAAGCTTTGCCCATTTACATGTTTCCCTGTTGATGCTGGCTGTACAGGTAATTTGAACCTTACCTGGGACTGTCAGCTGAAGCACCTACACATGACCTCTACATGTGGCTTGGGCACCATATCATGTGGCTAAGTTCCAAGAAGGAGGGAGAGAGCCAGGTATAAGCTGTATCACCTTTTATGACCTAGCCTCCAAAGTCAAGCAGTGTCACTTCAGCTGTATTCTGTTTGTTAAGTGAGTCACTTAAATGAGTCTGTATCAAGGGAAGTTGAATTAGATTCTGGCCTTTGATGGAAGGAGTTAGAAAAATTTGGGGACATGTAGAAATCACATTGTACATCTTTCTCTGCAAGCCCAATGACTCCACTATTACTTTGGATCCCAACCCCTCCTGCTTTCCCAGGAGTCTTTGTATTCTTATCTTTTATATGTATAATAATATGTCTTCTCATTTATTTAAAAAACGTGTACCCCTTTTCCCTTCACTTTCAGTTTTCTCTTTGACCCTACTTTCTCTTTCCCTTTCTCATCGCTCACCTACTAAAGTGAACTGGCCTGTGATTTACAGTATGTGTGATCAAATCAGTTGACTTTGGTGCCCAGGCAGGTAATTTTAATGTGTCTTGGATAAAACCTGAGACGAGAAGAAAGAAAAAAGAGAAAAATGTTCTTTTTCTGCTCTTGCTGTATTATAGTTACTTACAATCAAGATACAGAGAACTTAAATTTAATGTAGTTCAGCTTTTAGAATATAACATGTTTGAATGTTGTGGTCTGCATATTAATATTTAAGTATTAATTTAAAGTTATATGAAGTATGTAACAACATAAAAAATGTCAAACTAGGTTACATGCATAACCTGGTTTAATATATAAGAACGTATTCTCTAAATACTTTTAGAATCTTTGACCTAACAATTTCTTGGTTCTTTATGATTAGATTTAACTTTCTTGTTTTTTTGGTTTTTGTTGTTGTTGTTGTTTTGAGACAGGGTCTCGCTGTGTTGCCCAGGCTGGAATGCAGTGGTGTGATCATGAGTCCCTGCAACTGCTGCCTCCTGAGCTCAGGTGATCCCTCCCACCTTAGCCTCCTGAGTAGCTGGGACTACAGGTGTGTGCTGTCCTGCCTGGCTAATTTTCGTATTTTTGGTAGAGACGGGGTTTTGCCATGTTGCCCGGCCTGGTCTTGAACTTCTGGGTTCAAGCGATCCACCCACTTCAGCCTTCCAAAGTGCTGGGATTACAGGCATAAGCCACCACAATCTTCTTGTTCTATTACTCACACAAGTTTAGCATGAGAAATAAACACGTTAATGACTTCTTATCTTTAATCTTTATTGTACTCAAGGGCATCAGTGACCCAAGAATCTTCAGATGTTTTTTCCCAGTGATATCTGTAACAATAACAGTGGGAGCCATAGTGGAGGTAGAGTGGGCAGAAGGAAACTTTTTTGGTTTTTGTTATGATTGGTTTTTGTTGTAATCTACTTTATAATATTCTGTGTAGTAGAATTGAGAAACTATGTTACAGTAGTACTATTTTCAAGTAAAAATTTAAAGTATACCATACATTTCAAAAGTATTCAAATCCTCATTTATAGGCTAATGAATTTGATAAAGTGAACACCCATGTGAATTTTCACCCATACCAAGAAATAGAATATTATTGAAACCCCAGAAACTTCCCTCCTGCCTGTACCCAATCATTACTAGATTTAAAATGCGGAATACTGCATCATGTTTTCCTTTGTGACTGCCTTCTTTCACTTATGTATTTGTGACACTTATCCATGTTTTTGTCATAGCAGTGATTTATTAATTTTCACAGGTATATATCATTGTATAAGTATAGCAAAACATATTTTTTCTATGGTTGATGTAAATTTGGGTTGTTTCCAGTTTGGAGCTCTTATAAATAATGCTTTGAACACAGTTGTACATGATTTTTGGTAAATATATGTATGTTTTGGTGAATATGTATTTGATGAATATGTGTTATGTATACACTCATACATACATGCATATATACATGCATATGTGTCTTTGTGTGTGTGAGAGAGAGAATGGTGTTGAATTAATTGCTGGATTTCTGGGTCACAGATCATGTGGTTCTGGTAAATACCACCAAATAAATTTTCAGATTGGTTGAACCTGTTTCTAACCAGCAGTGCTTAGGGTTTTAGTTGCTCCACATCCTTCCCAAACTTGATGTTTTTCATATTTCTAATTATACCTATTCTGGTAAACATTTCCTGGTTATAATTTGTACATCCCTTATGACTGATAGTGTTGATCACTTTTTCATGTTGGTATTGGTCATTTGGATATCCTCTTTTTATAAAATGTTTTTTTTTCAGGTATTTCCCCATCCCTCTTTTGCGGTATTCTGTTGTCTTTTTCAAAAACATTGATTTGTAGAGTTATATAACATGGGTACAGGATTTTCCCCCCAGACATATGTACTACAAATGTCTTCTTCTGTTTCATAGCTTGCCTTTTCACTTTCTTAACGATGTCTCCTTCATACTGTTTAATAATTTTCAAACTTACAAATAATTTACAAATTATTTCCTTTATGATTTGTGTTTTGTTTGGCCTTCTTCGGTCTTCTTTTAAGAAGTTCTCACTACCCTAGGGTCATAGATATTTTCCTATGTTAGGTTTAGAAGCTTTCTTTTGCCTTTCATGTTTAGAACTACAGTCTGTCTGGAATCAAGTGTGTGCATCTCTCTCTCTCTCTCTCTCTCTCTCCCCCCCCCCTCTCTCTCTGTGTGTATGTGCTTCTGTGTGTGTGTGGTGAGGTAGGAGTCATTTGTTAATATCAGTATTTGACACATCACCATTTAAAAGGAAAAAGAAGTTGTCCCTTCCCCAAAGCACTGTAATGACATCTTTGTTATCAAAGGCTGAATATATTTGGTTTACTTCTTTTCTGTTCCATTGGTTTTGTCTATTTTAGTGTCGGTACAAAACTGCATGAATGCATATAACTTTATAGCAGAAGTCATCATAATCAGTAGTATAAATCCTAAAACTTCGTATTTTACAAAAATTTTGAATATTCTTTCTTTTTGATTTTCCTTTAAAAAGTTTAAATCAGCTTGTCAATTTTCACATACATAATTATATACACGAACCTTATAGGAATCTTGAGATTGCATTGAATATATAGTAGTTTGAGAAGAATTTTCATCTTTATGATATTGAATTTTTAAGTCCATTTATTTAGATCTACTTTAACTTCTTTTAGTAATCTTTGTAATATTCTGTAACTTCTTTTAGTAGTGCTTTGTAATATGCTGTTTAAATTTTAAATATAATTTTAAAATTACATTTATTCTTAGTTTCACATGCTTTTTTATGTTACTATAAAGGGTATCAGTGTCAAAGTTTTATCTTCTAATTTTTCATTGTGAGTATATAAGCATAGGGTTAGAAATTTTATGCTGACCTATCTAGTGATCTTGCCAATTTTATTAACTGTAAGTTATTTATAGATACATTTAGATTTTACATATACACAAATCACTTTTTTGCTTAATTTTGACAGTATAAATTTTTTCCTTTTAGTCCTTTTACATTTTTTTCTTGCCTTATTGCACTGATTAGGATTTGCAATACAATAGTACATAGAAATCATGATAACAGCCACACTTGTCATATTCCTGGTGTCACTGAAAAGCTTTCAATATTTTGGAACCAGGCAGAAAATTTTTAAGATATCCTGTTATCTGTTTAAGGAAGGTTTCTTCTATTCCTGGTTTGCTAATTATTTTTCCTTTGAGAATGGGTATTTAATTTTATCAAATGTTATTTCTGCATCTATGAGTTTTGAATGTTAAATTAATATTGCATACCTGGAATAAACCCATTCTGGTTGCAATATATTGTCCATTTCATATCCTTTTTTAATGTAATAGTGAATTTGGTTTGCTAAAATGTCTCAGTGTGTTTTCTTTTTATCATTATTCCATTGTTTTTTCTTTGACTAATGGCTACATTGGTTAGTTTTCAAATATTTGGGGGTTTTTAGCTTAGTTTCACTGTGTTCAGAGAACATGTTTGGAATGATTTCAGTTCTTTGAAGTTTGTCGATACTTGCCTTATGGGTCACCATTATAGCCATATACAGTAGTCATTTGTAAATGTTCCAATAACTTTTGAAGAGACTGTCTATTCTGCTTTCGTTGCCTACATGTACTCTCTCTCTCTCACACACACACACACATACACACACTAAGACAATTCACACTGAATTCAAGGTATTCTGTATCATGTTATATTTCTTTAGAGAGGACTTATTTTACTTCTGGTGTGATTCAATATTATTTTTACTAATTACAGTCATGTGGTATGTAACAACATTTCAGTCAAAAACATACTGAATATACAATCATGGTTCCAATAATTATACTACTTTATTTTTAATGTACTTTTTATATGTTTAGATACACAAATACCATTGTATTACAACTGCCTACAGAATTCAGTATAGTAACATGCAGTATAGGATTGTAGCCTAGGAGCAATAGGCTATCCATATAGCTTAGATATCTAGTAAGCTATACGATCTAGGTTTATGTAAGTGCACTCTATGATGTTCGTACAATGACGAGATTGCCTAATGACACATTTCTCAGAATGTATCCCTGGCATTAAGTGACACATGACTGTATTTAACACTCCATCATGCATTATTATTATTGTTCAGGGCCCTCAATATTTATTTATATTTATCCCATATTTGCTGTTTTTTTTTTTTTTGCACTTATTCCTTCATGCATTCTCTGGTCTAAGTTACTTGTGCCATAAATAAGTCTTATGTAAAGGTGTCCTAGTGATGAATTATGTCAGTTTTTATTTATCTGGATTTGTTAATTTTTTAGCTTCACTTTTTCCGGATGTATTTTATAAGTATAGAATTTTAAGTTGAGAATTACTTTCTTTGAACACTTTGAAGATGTTTCATCATGTTTTGTTTTCCATTATTTTTTTTGAGAAATCAGCTGTTAGTCTCAGTGTTGCTTTTTGAAGGTAGTATATCTTTTTTTTTTCTTTGGTTGCTTTGAGATTTTCTCTTTGCCTTTGGTTTTCAGCAGTTTCACAGTATGCCTAGGTGATTTTATTCCCCCTACTTTCTGTTTGCAACTTTTTAGAATCATGGCTCAAAATGTTTTATTTATTTAAGACAGTTTTCAATAAGCATATCTTAATATGTTGCCTCTATCCCGTCTTTTCTTTCCTATTCTTCTGAGATACCAATTACATGTATATGTAAAATTTCTGATATATAATTTCAACTATTATATTTTAATCTCTAGATTTTCCAGTTGATTTTTGAGTTTCTACTTATAAATTTTTCTACTCATTTATATTTTTGTACAAATTAATCATAGCTATATTAAAGTTCATGTCTGAATTTACAATTTTTATTACCAGTGTGTTTTTCTATAGTATGTTTGTTCTCTTATTTTTGGTTATTTGGTCTTATTTTTTGGCATGCCTGGGAATCTTTAATTGAATGTATTTTGTATCATGTTATATTTCTTAAGAGAGGACTTATTTTGGCTGATGGTTAGAGTTAGGTCAGATTATGTTGATCCAGTCAACAATTAAGATGACTTGTTGGCTGTTCTCAGTCTTTGTGAGGCTTGGTATATTTCCTATTCTTACTCCTATCGATGGAGCCTTTCAGTGGTTTTGACTGAAAGCCTGGTGGTGTTTATCAGGGCCCTACCTCATGCTAGCCCTGAACTTCAATTTTTCTTTCTCACTGTGAGATTACTGAAATATTTGCTTAGTTTTCTAATCTCCTAAAAAGGTGCTTCTCACTATCTGTTCTTTAGTGTCATGCCTTAGGTATCTTAAACATCTGAATGCTTCAAGAAGAAAAAGTGGTACAGAATGTTGGGATTTTTATTTCTGGTTTCTTGGCCCTAAAGTCTCTGAATTCCATTTTTTTTCCCTTGTAAGCCAAGTGTAATGTTGAGTATCTGAGCCTTAGCTTTTTGCATGTCGTTTCTACCAATTGGGGAAATGCCCTGAGGGCAAAAGCAGTAAAGAATATTGATCTCTAATCATTTCCCATCTTTTCAGGACCTTGGTGTTCCTCAAAACCTGCTGACTCCTTTGCTAATACTTTCAAAGAACTCTTATCCCCATTCCTACCAATATTTATGTTATTTTAACAAGAGTTTTTTTTATATGTCACTTTATTGAAGAAGAAATCCCTTGATAGTATTTTTTCTTTTTGTAAATCTGTGCAATGAATCATAGTATAAAGTGTGCACATTTTTAAGCTTATAGATTGAAGAGGTTTTACAAATGAATTCCTCATATAATCGTGACTAGATCAATATATGCAAATTAACAGCATTCTAGAAGCTTCCTTTGTCCCTCCAGAGTCAGTAAGCATGCTTCCCTCAGATGTAACCACTATTCTCATTTCTGTCACCATAGATTAGTTTCTCCTGTTTTTGAGCTTTACTTAAGTAGAATAACAATTATACTGTTTTGTATCTGGGATTTTAATTTCAACATTGTTCGCAAAATTTAGTCCTGTTGCTGAAGGTAGGGTTCTTTACTTTTTGTTAATGTATAGTGTTCCATGGTGTGAATACACAATTTATTTTTTCTTTCTACATTTGATGGTAATTGGGTTGTTTTCGAGTTTGGGACTATTATGAATAGAACTTCTGTGAACATTGTTGACCATTTTTGTGCATTTTCATACACCTCTATACTCATTTCTGTTAGGTATATACCTATAAATGGAATACTGTCATAAAGTATATGTATCTATTTTAGTAGATACTATCAAACTGTTTTCCAAAGAGGTTGTACCAATTTGCACTCACAGCAGCAGTGTAGGAGAGTTTCCATTGCCCCACAACTTCACCATCGTTGGTATTGACAGGTATTGTTTTGTTTTAGCCATTTTGGTGTGTGTATTAATAAGGGTTCTCCAGAGAAACAGAACCAATAGGAGGGGTGTGTGTGAGGGGAAGGATTATTTCTATAATAAATCTCCTCTTACATACATATATACTTATTATGGAAATTGACTCATGATTATGGAGGCTGATAAGTCATATGATCAAGTTGGGGAACCAGGAAACCTGGTGCTGTAACTTAGTCTAAGTCCAAAGACCTGAGGAAAGGGGAGAGAAAATGGTATAAGTCCTGGACTGAGTCTGAAGACCTAAGAACCAGGAGCACTGACGTCCAATAGCAGGAGAAGGTAGATATTCCAGTATTAAAAGAAAAGAAAAAACAAAAACAAAAACAAAACGAGCAAATTTGCCCTTTCTCCACCTTTTTGTTATATTCAGGCCCTCAATACATTGGATAATGCTCATCCACATTAGTAAGGTCGGTCTTCTTTATTCAGCCTACTGATTCAAATGCTAATGTCTTACAGAAACAGCCTCACAAACACGCCCAGAAATAATGTTTACCAGCTATCTGGGCATCCCTTAGTCTAGTCAAGTTGACACATAAAATTAACCACCATAGTGGGTGTATATCAGGATATAATTATGCTTTTAATTTTTGTTTCCCTGACGATTAATCATGTTGAACACATTTTTATATGCTTATTGGGTATTCAGATATCCTTTTTTAGATGTAATGCCTATTACATTAAATTAAATCTTTTGCTTATTTTTCTACTGGGAAAATAAAATGGGAGTTATTATTTTGCAGAAATGTTATACATACACATAGTTTATGAATATAAATAAAAATATTTTCTCCAAGTCTATGGGTTGCATTTTATTCTCTTAATTATATATTTTGATGAACACAGCTTTTAATCTCAATATACTGAGAGTACTAACTTTTTACGTAGCCCATTTTGTTTCCCTTTTAACAAATCTTTGCCTACTCCAAGTTCATGAAGATAGTTTCTTTTGTTCTTCTAAAAGACCTGTTATCTTTTAGGTCTGCTTGCATGTCTCAGAGCAGTGGAAAGCAATATTATCTGTTGTGAGGAAGAATTATGGGAAAAGTGTTGGAGGTTTGGTAAAGAGGAGAAGATATAAAAGTCATCTAGAAAAGTGGGAGACTGGATGGACTAGGGAAGTACAATATGATTGCCAGACAACAGTAAATGTACACTTGAGGTTTCTGATTATGAACTTCAAATCATAAAAAGTTAGAGTACTTTGTTTTTCTCCAGTCTTACCCAGCTGCACAAGTGCAGGCACAGTGTAGGTATGGAGATTTCACCAGGGTTCTGGTTTTGCCAAGCAAGTGTAGACAAAATGAGAGAGAGGCAAGTGGCTGAAAATGTATGCAGGAAGTGATTATAATGCTCGGCTTTGGAATTTGTGCTTTTTAAGGAGGAAAAAAGATAATATTGGGGTATCAAGGATCCTGAAAAGGATTAGAGATCCTGGTAAGGTTTAAAGATTGTTGAAGTTGAGATCTTAAAAGGGAGTGAGCTAAAAAGATAGAACATGGTTAGAGAGAAAGGGTAGAATGAAATGGGCTAAGGGTATGATCTTTGGAGTCAATGGCTAAGACAGGGTAGGGTGGGAATGTACATATTAAATGAATTTAGATATTGTATTAGAAAGGTTAGAGGATATACATATTCAATGAATATATATATCTTCAATTAACTACAAATAGTCCAATTTTATTTGTAGTGTTAAGTATAGTAAGAAATGTAAGTACAATACCTGTTTAAAAATGCTACAAAATATTTTAGCAAAGTACTTTTTAAAACTTTAATTTTTAACTTAATGTAATTTTCAGATAAAAGGATAATATATTCAGTGCATTTTAATGGCATGAGTTTTTAATTAATGTTGTATAGTCGAAGACATAGTAGTATCATGTTAGTTTATATATTTTCTAGAATAACATATTTCAGTTTAAATATGTATTTATTTTTGTTTTTTTTTTCTTTTTTTTATTATTATTATACTATAAGTTTTAGGGTACATGTGCACAATGTGCAGGTTAGTTAGATATGTATACATGTGCCATGCTGGTGTGCTGCACCCATTAACTCATCATTTAGCATTAGGTATATCTCCTAATGCTATCCCTCCCCCCTCCCCCCACCCCACAACAGTCCCCAGAGTGTGATGTTCCCCTTCCTGTGTCCATTTGTTCTCATTGTTCAATTCCCATCTATGAGTGAGAACACGCGGTGTTTGGTTTTTTGTCCTTGCGATAGTTTACTGAGAATGGTGATTTCCAATTTCATCCATGACCCTACAAAGGACATGAACTCATCATTTTTTATGGCTGCATAGTATTCCATGGTGTATATATGCCACATTTTCTTAATGCAGTCTATCATTGTTGGACATTTGGGTTGGTTCCAAGTCTTTGCTATTGTGAATAGTGCTGCAATAAACATACGTGTGCATGTGTCTTTATAGCAGCATGATTTATAGTCCTTTGGGTATATACCCAGTAATGGGATGGCTGGGTCAAATGGTATTTCTAGTTCTAGATCCTTGAGGAATCGCCACACTGACTTCCACAATGGTTGAACTAGTTTACAGTCCCACCAACAGTGTAAAAATGTTCCTATTTCTCCACATCCTCTCCAGCACCTGTTGTTTCCTGACTTTTTAATAATTGCCATTCTAACTGGTGTGAGATGGTATCTCATTGTGGTTTTGATTTGCATTTCTCTGATGGCCAGTGATGATGAGCATTTTTTCATGTGTCTTTTGGCTGCATAAATGTCTTCTTTTGAGAAGTGTCTGTTCATATCCTTTGCCCACTTTTTGATGGGGTTGTTTGTTTATTTATTGTAAATTTGTTTGAGTTCATTGTAGATTCTGGATATTAGCCCTTTGTCAGATGAGTAGGTTGTGAAAATTTTCTCCCATTTTGTAGGTTGCCTGTTCACTCTAATGGTAGTTTCTTTTGCTGTGCAGAAGCTCTTTAGTTTAATTAGATCCCATTTGTCAATTTTGGCTTTTGTTGCCATTGCTTTTGGTGTTTTAGACATGAAGTCCTTGCCCATGCCTATGTCCGGAATGGTAATGCCTAGGTTTTCTTCTAGGGTTTTTATGGTTTTAGGTCTAATGTTTAAGCCTTTAATCCATCTTGAATTAATTTTTGTATAAGGTGTAAGGAAGGGATCCAGTTTCAGCTTTCTACATATGGCTAGCCAGTTTTCCCAGCACCATTTATTAAATAGGGAATCCTTTCCCCATTGCTTGTTTTTCTCTGGTTTGTCAAAGATCAGATAGTTGTAGATATGAGGCATTATTTCTGAGCTCTGTTCTGTTCCATTGATTTGTATCTCTGTTTTGGTACCAGTACCATGCTGTTTTGGTTACTGTAGCCTTGTAGTATAGTTTGAAGTCAGGTAGCGTGATGCCTCCAGCTTTGTTCTTTTGGCTTAGGATTGACTTGGCGATGCGGGCTCTTTTTTGTTTCCATATGAACTTTAAAGTAGTTTTTTCCAATTCTGTGAAGAAAGTCATTGGTAGCTTGGTGGGGATGGCATTGAATCTATAAATTACCTTGGGCAGTATGGCCATTTTCACGATATTGATTCTTCCTATCCATGAGCATGGAATGTTCTTCCCTTTGTTTGTATCCTCTTTTATTTCATTGAGCAGTGGTTTGTAGTTCTCCTTGAAGAGGTCCTTCACGTCCCTTGTAAGTTGGATTCCTAGGTATTTTATTCTCTTTGAAGCAATTGTGAATGGGAGTTCACTCATGATTTGGCTCTCTGTTTGTCTGTTATTGGTGTGTAAGAATGCTTGTGATTTTTGTATATTGATTTTGTATCCTGAGACTTTGCTGAAATTGCTTATCAGCTTAAGGAGATTTTGGGCTGAGACAGTGGGGTTTTCTAGATATACAATCATGTCATCTGCAAACAGGGACAATTTGACTTCCTCTTTTCCTAATTGAATACCCTTTATTTCCTTCTCCTGCCTAATTGCCCTGGCCAGAACTTCCAACACTGTGTTGAATAGGAGTGGTGAGAGAGGGCATCCCTGTCTTGTGCCAGTTTTCAAAGGGAATGCTTCCAGTTTTTGCCCATTCAGTATGATATTGGCTGTGGGTTTGTCATAGATAGCTCTTATTATTTTGAGATACATCCCATCAATACCTAATTTATTGAGAATTTTTAGCATGAAGGGTTGTTGAATTTTGTCAAAGGCCTTTTCTGCATCTATTGTGATAATCATGTGGTTTTTGTCTTTGGTTCTGTTTATATGCTGGATTACATTTATTGATTTGCGTATATTGAACCAGCTTTGCATCCCAGGGATGAAGCCCACTTGATCATGGTGGATAAGCTTTTTGATGTGCTGCTGTATTCGGTTTGCCAGTATTTTATTGAGGATTTTTGCATCAATGTTCATCAAGGATATTGGTCTAAAATTCTCTTTTTTGGTTGTGTCTCTGCCCGGCTTTGGTATCAGGATGATGCTGGCCTCATAAAATGAGTTAGGGAGGATTCCTTTGTATTTATTTTTGAATTTAAAATATTCATGCTTGAATAGTTAAATGAGAATGTACCCTTATTTCTGTGGAAATATAGCTTTTATTAACAGCAAATATAAATATATCTAATTGAGAAAGTAATTGAATTGTTCCCCCCCTTTTTTTAATTAAATGAATATCCTTTGAGAATTTAGGAGCTAGCTACTTAGGGGACCAGAAGCTACTTACCTGGGCACTTAATATTATTAACCTGGTATATGGATCACATTGACATCCAGAAAGTAAAAAATATTCTCAAAGAAGCAATAATAAACATAACAGAGGATTTGTATCATAATTCACGCAGTTACTTTCAGATTTTTCTCTTTTGCAAAATAGAAATAGTTTCTAGTTGTGAGGTTTAGAAATCCTATGTGATTGTGTTACTCTTGGTACCCAGAAGATGAATGAGAACACATGGACACAGGAAGGGGAACATCACACTTCAGGGACTGTTGTGGGGTGGGGGGAGTGGGGAGGGATAGCATTGGGAGATATACCTAATGCTAGATGACGAGTTGGTGGGTGCAGCGCACCAGCATGGCACATGTATACTTATGTAACTTACCTGCACGTTGCGCACATGTACCATAGAGCCTGAAGTATAATAATAATAATAATAATAATAATAATAATAATAATAATAATAAAGAAAAAACAAAACAAAACAAAAAAATAGTAGCTATTGTTTTTAAGGGAAATCCTTAAGCATGGTCTATATAGATTAGGCTCATTTTAACAAGTTATTTGAATTGTCAGTCTGTGGACAACTAGAAACAACAAATTCATCCACTGGGAGTAATTTTATATTAGATTGTAGGGAACTTTATATTTGTCCATTTTCACACTGCTGTAAAGATACGAGACTGGGTAATGAATAAAGGAAAGAGGTTTAATTGACTCACAGTTCCACATGGTCAGAGAGGCCTCAGGAAACTTACATTCATGGTAGAAGGAAAAGCAGGCATCTTCTTCACAAGGTGACAGGAGAGAGTGTGAGCACATAAAGGAAGAACTGTCAAACACTTATAAAACTGTCAGATCTCGTGACAACTCAGTCACTGTTATGAGAACAGCATGAGGAAAACCTCTCCCATCATCCAATCACTTCCCACCAGGTCCCTCCCTCAACACGTGGGGATTATGGCAATACAATTCAAGACAATATTTGAGTGGGGACACAGCCAAACCATATCAAATATATTTATATTCATATCCTCAGGATCATCAAGAATAAAAAGATATAAAAGTGAATGGGGACATTTTAGAAAGTTATTCACCAAAACTTTAATAATTACAAAAAGTGGCTTATATCTCAGAATAACCCTATGTAGTAAGAATACTGAGGCTTAGAGACGATAAGATCACACATTTAATGGCAGAATTTTGAATGATGCAAACTCCATCAGTCTGATTCTAGGCCCTCTGCTCATAAGCACCGTATTATACCATTTCCCTAACACAGTGATAAAAATTTTCTTTTAAAAATTATGTACTTAAAACTCATCAAATCTGAAGGACCTTAGAAGATCTATCTACCTACCTATCAAGTTTTTAGAGTATTACATAGCTTTTTCTATGTGTCAGGCACTGTTATCAATCCTATAACAACTCATTTAATCTTTACAACTCTTTGAGGTGGAAACCATGATTGTTCTTATTTTATACAAGAGGTAACTGAGGCATATATTAAGTAACTTGTCCAAAGCCACACAGTTAAAAAGTAGGCAAGCTAGGACTTGAACCCAAACAGTGACTCTAGAGTGTTGTTAACCATGCCATATTGACTGCCTTTCTAAAAATTTGTAAAGTTTTTACTTCATTTAGTTTTCTTCTTCTTATAATCTTTTCAATGATGAGAAACTCATTACTCCGTAAGGCTATGTGCCAGTCAGAGTTACACCAGCAAAACAGAACCAGTAGGATATGTCTGAAGAGATATATTGCAAGAAATTGACTTATTGATTGTGGTGGCTGGCTAGGTAAGTCTAAAATCTATAGGGCAATCTGCAACGAAGGGCAAGCTGGACCTCTCAATCACAGGCTGAAGCTGTACTTTACAGGCTGAGTTTCTTCTTCAGGGAAGCTTCATTCAGTTCTGCTCTTAAGGGCTTTCAACTGATTGAATCAGACCCACCCAAATTATCTATGGTAATCTCCTTTACTTGAAGTAAACTGACTGTGGACTTTAGTCACATCTACAAAATACCTTCACAGCAACACCTTGATCAGTGTTGAATAACTAACGACTGTACCCTAGCCAAGTTGACACATAAAAATGTCCTGTAGCACATTTTTTCCTTAAACCCTGACAGATTTGGGGGGTTGGTGGTTCATTTTCCCAAGCCAGAAATGGAACTTCGTACTCTCTTTTTAACTTACATTTATTACTTATTCTTGTCACCTCCTCACCTCCCATTACCACAGCCAAAAAAGATTTCAGGTGTTTTTCAATAGAAGGCATATATAACCTTTAAAGCAAAATTATAAATACAAGAGCCTTGAAATCAAAGGCAAGAAGATGGTTGAACCAATAAACCGATGTTGAAGCTAGTTACTGTATTTGAGCATAAAATTTAGCACTACATGGTGAGGGTACAGTATAAAGCCATTTTCCTGGTGCCAAATTGTAACAGGAATTTAATCTATCTAAATACAGGGACCAGTGATTTACATAATAAATGAGATAATTATTATAAAGATTTAGAGAACTCTCTAGATTCCTGTGTTCAAGAAGGAGGGCCTCAAAGCTGCCTGCAGTTATATTTTTATGATAATTATTTATTAATATCTCATGACTTAAAAATTCTCTTAACAAATAAAATAACTACCTTTTAAAAAATACTATAAGACCCTTTGCTATGACCTCAGATAATTTAAAGTGATTTCTCACAGACTTTTATTTAGACTGAAAGGCTTATAAAAATTTTGTGTGTGCCTGTAATCCTAGCACTTTGGGAGGCTGAGGTGGGCAGATCACGAGGTCAGGAGTTCAAGACCAGCCTGGCCAATGTGGTGAAACCCTGTCTCTACTAAAAAAAAAAAAATACAAAAATACAAAAACTAACTGGGTGTGGTGACGGGCACCTGTAGTCCCAGCTGCTTGGGAGGCTAAGGTAGGAGAATCGCTTGAATCTGGGAGGTGGAGGTTGTAGTCAACGAAGATTGCGCCACTGCACTCCAGCCTAAGTGACAGAGTGAGACTCCATCTCAAAAAAAAGAAAACAAAAACAAAAACGCAAAAAGAGAATCTTGTGTGTGGCTCACATTACTCTAAATTAGACAGTTGGGGTTTTTAGAAATCTTAAGGACTTGTCCCATAGCAGTCTTATATGAGGCCCAAGGTAGAGAAAGCCCTCTCCAAAGGGAATGTGGATGGGGCTTTTTGTCTATTGGAATATATTAGAATTTGATAATATGAGAAACCCACAGAGTTTTAAAAGAAATTGTATTAATGTTGATTGAAAGGGTCAGAGATAATTAATAAGGGAAAAAAGTGTACGGGCCCTCACCTACTATGGAAAGCAAGCAGGCTGAAAAGCTACTCACCTCTTCACATAGGCCATTTCACGTGAAAGAATGATTCAGAGAGGGCAGCCAAGAAGCCAGAGAGTACAGCTAAGAGACAAGGAGAACCACTCTCAGGACTAATCAAGGAATTAGTGACATGTGCCCAACTGGACTTTAGAATTGCTATTGTTGAGGGAGTGTTTATATCTCTTGTTTTCCCTCTTTTTGAGTGGGAGTATCCATTGCAATTTCTATTCCTATCTCACCATCATGTGTTCGGTGTGTATTGGGCAGATAACTTGTCTCTTTAGTTCACAAGTCTTTAGATTAAGAGAAACTAAGTATGAGGAGTTGCACTCAGGAAACTGGATCTGAGGGGCCTCATCTATACCTGCGTTTGATTTAGATTACATCCTAGACCTTAGGATAAGGCTTCTTGGGGTCTTGGAAGGAGTTAAGTATATTTTGAAAATGGAGGAGTATTCTGTGACAAGGTGAAGATGGCTACAAATTCTTAACCACCCTTTTCATCTAGAAGCATAGCATATTTCTTCATTCCACTGAATCTGGACTGGGCTTCTCATTGCTTTAACCAGTATAATATGGTGGATGTGATGCTAGATCCGTTACAGGGTTGAGCCTCTGTCCTCTTTTAAGTGAACTGCTATGCAAGAAGTCTGACTATTCTGAGACCAACATGCTGTTCAAAGCCCAACTAGCCACTTGGAGAGAGACAGAGAGATGGGGTGTGGGGGTGGGGGGTAGAGAAAGAAAGAGAGAGATTGGTAGCACTAGATAAGGTGAATTATTTCATGGGCCTTTTAGTCAGCCCAGCCTTCAGCTGAAGACAGATGAGAGAGTGACTCAGCAAACAGTGTGAGTGAGCCAGCAGACCTATGACCTCATTTGGGCTGTTGCAGCTTCTCGCAGCTGTTGAGCCACCCAGCTTAGACCCCAGACATTGTGGTGTAGAGATGAACAGTTCCTACTCTGTGTTGCCCAAATTGTTGACCCAGAAAATTGTGAAGAAAATATGGTGATTGTTTTAAAACTAAGTTTGTTTCATAACACAGACAACTGAAACACAAATAGAAAAATTCTATGACCTGCCCAACCTCACAGAGCCAGTAAGAACTAGTGCTCTCCCCTTCCCTTTTATTTTTAGTTGACACATAATAATTGTGCATATTTATAGGATACAGAGTAATATTTTGATACATATGTAATGTGTAATGATCAAATCAGGATAATTAGTATATCCTTACCATAAACATTTATCATTTCTTTGTGTTAGGAACATTTAAATCCACTCTTGTAGCTGAAAATGTACAGTAAATTATTGTAAATTATAGTCACCATACAGTGCTATAGAACACTAGACCTTACTTTTCCTATCTAGCTGTGATTTTTTATCAGTTAACCTCTCTCTAATCTGTAGTAACCCACAATTATCTAATTCTCTTCGCAACTTTTAATAACCACAATTCTCCTATCTACTTGTATGAGCTCAACTTTTAAAAGCTCCCTCATATGGGTGAGAACATATGGTATTTTTCTTTCTGTACCTGACTGATTTCACTTAACATAACATCCTCTAGGCTCATCCATATTGCCACAAATAACAGGATTTCATTCTTTGTTATGTCTAAATAGTAGGTCATTGTTTATATACATATATATACACTTTCTTTTTCTGTTAATCTGTTAATAGACGTTTAGGTTGATTCCATATCTTGATTATTGTGAATAGTGCTGCAATAAACATGGGGTGCAGATATCTCTTCAATATACTGATTTCCATCCCTTTGCATTAATACCCAGCATTGGGATTGCTGGATCATGTCTTCTATTTTTAGTTTTTTGAGGAAGCTTCCATACTGTTCCATAATGGCTGTACTAATTTACATTCCCACCAAAAGTACGTGAGAGTTCCCTTTCTCTACATCCAAAAAGACTATTGTCTTTTTAACAATAGTCATTCAAACTGAGGTGAGATGGCTTTCATTTGCATTTCCCTCATGATTAGTGATGTTGAGCATTTTTTCATATACCTGTGGTCATTTGTATGTAGAACCAATGCTTTTAATCACATGTCAAACTGCCTATGTCCCAGTCCTTTCCAGAGAGCCCTCTGGAACGCTTTTTCCATTGTAAACAAATTTATTTAAACCTACAGGTTTTCCATGGAATAGAAGTTTTTTCCTTAGTACCTTGCATCTACTAGTTGGGCAGTTATGGTGAGCATATCTTTTTGACTTAATTCTAGAGTAATTATATAATCGGAGATACAGCTGGGAACCATTCTTTACTTAAAAAGTCTCAAGTGGGACTTTCCTTGGAGTGTTCTCTAAAAAAAAAAAAAAAAAAAAATCGTTTTCTCAAAGGCATTTAGTTAGCAGAGTACAGCTGACTGAAAATTTCTTAAATACAATTCAGGATAGTTTGTATAAATACCAAAAGGTAAATAAGCAATGTAGTCCTCATGAGACATTACAGTTTTTTTTCAACTGTCTCTCTGACTGCACTGTTAACTGGAAGTCTTCTTTCTTGACCATTCTCTAGAACAGAATACAACTGCGGTCACTCCTCTCTTCTGGATGTTTTTTTCTGGACCATCCAATTCATTTCCACCCCCTTATTATGCAGAGAAACTTTCCTCTTTCATGGAAAAGTCATTCTGACATCAAGGCACCACGACTTGCTTTTGACCTAGAGTAAGCATATCAAACTATTTTTCTCAACTCAATAATTTTCAGAAAAAATATTAAGAAGGTGAAAATTTTCCATTCATCATTACGTACATGTAAGAAAAAAAGAAGAAAAAACTGTTAGCATTTATTTATTTATTTATTTATTTATTTATTTATTTATTTATTGAGACAAGGTCTCCCTCTGTCGCCCAGGCTGGAGTGCAGTGGCACGATCATGGCTCACTACAACCTCCACCTCCTGGATTCAAGCAATTCTCCTGCCTCAGCCTCTTGAGTAGCTGGGATTACAGGTGCACACCACCACAGCCCAGCTAATTTTTGTTCTTTTTAGTAGAGATGGGATTTTGACGTATTGGTCAGGCTGATCTCGAACTCCTGACCTTGGGAAATCCACCTGCCTCGGCCTCCCAAAGTGCTGGGATTATAGGCGTAAGCCACCACACCCAGCTTGTTAGCATTTTTTGAATACTGTTGGCTTTCTATATCCACAGATTCAAACAATCAAGGATTCAACCAGCCATGAATCAAAAATGTTGAAACAACAAAACAATAATAAAACAATAAAGTAGAAATAATAACAATAACTATTTACGTTACAGTATAATAGGTATTATAAGTAATCTAGAGATTATTTAAAGTATACAAGAAGATGTGCATAGGCTATATGCAAATACTATGCCATTTGACATAAGGGACTTGAGCATTCATGTATTTTGATATCCAGAGGGGCCCTGGAACCAATCTCCCATGGATACCAAGGGGTGATTGTATATCCTGTTTAAAAGTATATGGGTGAGTTTTCTCCTAGTCAACATAGTGTTGGAAGTCCTGGCCAGCACAATCAGGCAAGAGAAAGATAAAAGGCATTCGAATAGGAAGAGGGGAAGTCACATTATCCCTGTTTGCAGATGACATGATTCTATATCTGAAAACTCCATAGTCTGCCCAGAAGCTCCCTGATCTGATACACAACTTCAACGAAGTTTCAGGATACAAATAAATATACAAAAGTCAGTAGCATTGCTATACACTAACAGCACCCAAGCTGAGAGCCGAATCAGGAATATAATCTCATTCCCAATTCCCACAAAAAAGGATAAAATAGCTAGGAATACAGCTAACTAAGGTCAAAGATCTCTACAATGAAAATTACAAAACACTGCTCAAAGAAATCAGAGATTACACAGACAAGTGGAAGAGCACTCCATGCTCTTAGATAGGAAGAATCAATATGGTTAAAATGGCCATACTGCCTAAAGCAATTTACAGATTCAATGCTATTTCTATCAAACTACCAATTACATTCTTCACAGAACTAGAAAATACTATTCTACCATTCATATGAAACCAAAAAAGAGCCCGAATAGCCAAGGCAATCCTAAGCAAAAAGAACAAAGCTGGAAGAATCACATTGCCTGACTTCAAACTGTACTATAAGGCTACAGTAACCAAAACAGCATAGTACTGGTATAAAAACAGACACATAGACCAGTGGAACAGAATAGAGAGCCCAGAAATAAAGCCACACACCCAGGAGGAGGGAGAGGTTCAGAAGAGAAAGATAAAAAGGAAAACAAATGAACAAACAAAAAAACCATACCTGTTGAGTAGTATGCTTAGTACCTGGGTGACAAAATAATCTGTACACCACACCCCCAAGTCACAAGTTTACCTATATAACAAACCTACAGATATGCCCCTGAACCTAAAATAAAAGTTAAAATATATTTTAAAACATATATAAAATGGATATATGTGTCAGTTTTAACAAACTGATATTTGACAAGGCTGATTAAACAAGCAATGGAGAAAGGACTCCCTGTTCAATAAATGGTTCTGGGATAATTGGCTAGCTATATGCAGAAGACTGAAACTGGACCCCTTCCTTATACCATATGCAAAAATCAACCCAAAATGAATTAAAGACCTAAATGTAAAACCTAAAACTGTAAAACCTGTGGAAGATAACCTAGGAAATACCATTTTGGACATAAGAACGGGCAAAAATTTCATAACAAAAATGGCACAAGTAATTTCAACAATAGCAAAAGTTGACAAATGGGACCTATTTAAAGAGCTTTTGCATAGCAAAAGAAACTATCAACAGAATAAACAAACAACCTACAAAAATATTTGCAATCTATGCATCTGACTAATATATAGTTAGTCTGGGTCTAATATCCAGAATCTACAGGGAACTTAAACAAATGTACAAACAAAAAGCAAACAGCCCTATTAAAATGTGGACAATGAACATGAACAGACACTTTTCAAAAGAAGACATACATGCGGCCAACAAACATGAAAAAATGCTCAATATGACTACTCATTAGAGAAATGCAAATCAAAACCACAAGATACCATCTCACACCAGTCAGAATGGCTATTACTAAAGAATAAAAAAATAACATGCTGACAAGCTTGCAGAGAAGAGGGAACACTTACACAGCTGGTGGAGTGTAAATTGGTTCAACCATTGTGGAAAGCAGTGTGGAAATTTCTCAAAGATCTAAAAACAGACCTACCCATGGACCCAGCAATCCCACCAGGTATATATCCTGAGGAATAGAAATCATTCTACCATAAAGACACATTCACTTGTTTATTCATTGCAGCACTATTCACAATAGCACAAACATGGAGTCAACCTAAACGTCCATCAGTGGTAGACTGGATAAAGAAAATGTACATATACACCATGGAATACTATGCAGTCATGAAAAAGAATGAGCTCCTGTCCTTTGCGGGAACATGGATGGAACTGGAGGCCATTATCTCTAGTAAACTAACAAAGGAGCAGAAAACCAGATATCACACGTTCTCACTTATAAGTGGGAGCTAAATAATGAGAACACATGGACAGAAAGATGGGAACAATAGTCACTAGGATATACTTGAGGGTGGAAGGCGGGAGGAGGGACAGGTTTAGAAGAAAAAGAAGAAAAGAAAAAGAAAAACTATTGGGTATACCTGGGTGATGAAAAAATCTGTATGCCAAACCCCTGAGTCACAAGTTTCCCTATATAACAAACTTGCACATGTACCCCTGAACCTAAAATAAAAATTAAAATACTGAAAAAAAGTGAGTTTTAACAAATTGAGATTATAATGATAATAATATAGTGCTTATTATATACCAGACACCATTATAAGTGCTTTAATCTGTTTATTTAATCCACCTGAAGACCCTCCAATAAGGAGTGTACTTTTATTAACCTCATTTGCAGATGAGAAACTAATGCCCATAGTTGTTAAGTAATGTGCCCAAGATCACATAACTGGGATTCACATTCAGATAGTCTTGAATTAAGAACCTGCCCTAGTAACCATTATTCTAATCTGTCATCTATATTATATATTCTGAGAAAATTTGCTTTTTTCATTTTTGAATTTTTCTTTGCATTTGGATAATCTTCTGTAAGGAATTTGTCATAGAGTCAGTATGTTAAATGTATTAAAAAATAAGTGTATGGAACTAATTTTTTATTTCCCCAATTCTAAGGGTAACCATTCTCTCTACTTTGACAGGATTGATTACATTTGCCTCTTTTATAAAGGTAATCACACAGCATGTACTCAATAAGTACTCTTTTGTCCCTGGTTTCTTTTTGCTTGACAATTTGTTTGTGGGATTCATTCTTCTTGTTAGGTATAGTTGGAAATTGTTCATTTTCTTTGCTGTATAATGTTCCATTGTGTGACTATGTCACAGTTTAAATGTTCTACTATTGATGGGATGTGATGTTTCCTTTTTGGGCCTATTGTAAATGTTGCTACTATAAACATTCCAGTACATGTATTTTGGCGAACATATGTATGCATTTCTATTGAGTATATATATCTAGGAGTAGGCATTCAGCTTTGGTAGATACTGTCAAATATTTTTCTGAAATGGTTGTAAGAATTTGCACTACTAGCATTGCATGAGGGTTCTCATTATTTCACATTCTCATCAACTTTTGGTTTTTCCTTTCACTTTTGCTTTAGCCATTCTGATGGATGTTAGAGTAGCATTTTTATGACTATATAGTGTTCTATTGTATGGATATGTACTATCTTTTATAGACAGGAGTCCCTATCGTTGTGCATTTAGATTGTTTCCAATCTTTCTTTGAAAAAATACAAACAATACTTACACTAATACTTTTGTAGACATACTTTAAGTCTTGTGATACATGTTCCCATACACGATTGAAAAATAACAAGTGTGTTTCCCTGAAACATTATGAAAATGAGTTATAATTTTTGCAACTTCATCCAGTTACTAAGCAAAAGATAGTCTCTCATATTTTTACTTTAAATTTTTTTTATTTCCTGAGAAAGTTGAGCATTATGTTTATTGCAAATTTTTATATTGGTAATTTGTATATATTTAATAAATCACCTAGTCTCATCTTATGCTCATATTTCTATTGAAGTATATGTGAATATCTTAAGCCCTTTTATTAACCCTTTTCTGGTTATATATGTTATAAACTTTCCTTATTTGTCTTTCAATTTTATAAAAAATTAACTTTTTATATAGTCAAGTATATGTTTTATGGCTTTTGCGTTTGGTATCATGCTTTAAAAGGCCTACTCATACTTTCAGCTTTTTCATTCTGCTCTGTTCTTCCCCAAAGTGCATGTGTATGTGTACATATATACATGTATGTCTATTCAAATTTTCCCATAAAAACATGATACAGATAGCCCTCCATATCCCTGGATTCAACCAACCAAGAGAATTCAACCAGCCATGTATCAAAAATATTAAAACAACAAAACAGTAAAAGATAACAATACAACAATACAAAATAATACAAATAAAAAACAATACAGTATAACAACTATTTACATAACATTTACAGTGTATCAGGTATTATAAATAATCTAGAGATGATTTAAAGTATATGGGAAGATGTGCATAGGCTATATGTGTGAGAGAGTGTATGTATGTTTACATATATATATATGTAAGTATATATATATACTTGAGTTTTTCCCATAATGTTCAATTTCCTCTGGAAAGAAAATGTAAACTTGCTTCCTCTATGCTATATCATCATCTTATTCTCAAATTCCCTTCAAAACCAAACTTTTTAATTAGTAGGGTAACACACTGCTTCCATTTTCTTACTTTCTGTTTATGCCTCAAATCCTCTGAGGCTGATATCTATTCCTTCCTGCCGTGGCAAAAGTCATCAATAATTTGTTGTGAGTTTTTTCCCTTACTCTGTAGTAGAGTTTCCCTAATCTATAGTGTTTTCCCCAAGTGACTTATTCACTAATTACTTCATGTTCTGCCAGTTCCAATTACTTTCTATCTTTGTGACAACGTATATCTCTTCTGTGCTCTGAGTGTATCTAATTTTTGCTGGATATGAACCCTGCAAAGTCAAATTGGGGAAATTATCTTTTCCTGAATCTACACTTCCTATTTTGGTGAAAATGATGCACCTCTTTAGTCATTATAAGCCAGAATTTTGGATGTCATCTTAGATTCTTTAATTTTCCTTGTCCTCTACCTCTCCTTGCTGACTGAGTCTTAGGAATTTGTCCCTTCATTTCTATTTCACTGATTCTAGCTTAGTTCAGGTCTTTATCAACCCTTTTGAGGATATCTACAACAGTTTCTTAGCCATTCTCCCTGCCTTCAATTTCCCTAGTCGATCTTCCAAATCTAATCTAACTCCCTGCTTAAAATTATCTTTATGGTGCTCCATTGCATAGACGATAAAAATCTATTCTTAGCCTGACATATAAGATGATTTGGCCCCTTTATCTTGTTTCATTTTTTTCCCCTATCACTTCTTAAAGTACTTTTCAAGGCACAATAAGACTTTGTTATTACTATGATTGCACCAACATTGCTACTGACTTTAACACCCAAAATTTTTGTATACAGAAGTGTACCCTAAACACAAAATGAGTCTTTCTGTACTGCTAGCTAATGTTTACTAAGATCTTACAAATTACTTCTTTTATTAGTTTGGAAAAAATATGGGGTTAGTTCAATGCTAAATCAAAATTGTTCGTCTCTTTTCTGCTTAAGATAATCTATAGTAATACCTTACATTAGTATGGATTATTAAAGATTTACTGTACATAATCCTTCCATTATTTGATTTTATAGAAACATCTCAAAGGAATTAACCCAAGGGTAAAATACTACCCATACGTAATTTCCAACATTTTGATCAGATTCTACTGGGTAAGTATATATATATATTTTAAACTATAATTCCTATAATCTGTGCAACAAACCCCCATGACACAAGTTTACCTATATTACAAACCTGCGCATGTACCCCTGAACTTAAAAGTTAAAAAAAAAAAGTATATGTCCACGCCATAGAAGACAAAGAAACACCGTAGAAATTTTCTAGGTTAGAGGCAGAGTAAAAGACATAACAACTAAATGCGAGACCTGATATATATATATATATCAACTAAATCCAAGACCTGATATATATATATATATGACTGCAAAAGCATCTCTACTGACCCCAGAGAATGGTGTGGCAACTATTGTTTACAATTTTTATTTAGTATTTATTTCTAATATAAGATCGGGAAAATAGCATCAAAATACAGCTGCTTTGTA
The DNA here is from genome assembly GCF_028885625.2 of Pongo pygmaeus. Taxonomy (NCBI): domain Eukaryota; kingdom Metazoa; phylum Chordata; class Mammalia; order Primates; family Hominidae; genus Pongo; species Pongo pygmaeus. The sequence goes on along the minus strand of NC_072373.2, from coordinate 146,032,680 downwards.
GTCAAGAAGACTAATTATGTCCCTGGAAATAATTACAACTGTGTACTTCACCTTCAGGCCAGAGTTTACTTATTATATTAATAAGAAACAAATACTGCAAGTGAGTCTTGTGAGCCTAACTCAAAGACACAAGATTAAATGATTAGTTTTACAGAATGAGAATATACTGATGCAGTAATGTATATCCATTGGTGGCATTGCCATTAGCATTGGAGGCAAGTGTCCATTTCACAATAGATGGTGTCCTAAGTTGGACTGCTTCTTTTTTTTTTTTTTTTTTTGATATGGAATCTCACTCTGTCTCCCAGGCCGGAGTGCAGTGGTGCAATCTCAGCTCAGTGCAACCTCCACTTCCTGGGTTCAAGCAATTCTGCTGCCTCAGCCTCCCAGGTAGCTAGGATTACAGGCATGCACCACAACACCTGGCTGATTTTTGTATTTGTTTTCAGTAGAGATGGGATTTCACCATGTTGGCCAGGCTGGTCTCGAACTCGTGACCACAAGTGATCCACCTGCCTCGGCCTCCCAAAGTGCTAGGATTACAGGCATGAGCCAACATGCCTGGCCGTACTTTTTAACTATGTCTTGCCTCATTTGGTTCCTGGATAAATCTGGTTTTTCAGTCTTCTCATCCATTCCATATGTACTCAATCTAATAAATTCATTTTCTGCTTAAATTGACTAGCATCAGTTTTTATTTTACATTTTTGCAACTGACAACCCAGACTAGTACAGGTCCTAAAGGGGACTCTAATTCACAAGTCCTCCCAAGAAAGGCAGGTAGCAAGGTATCTTATTTGTATGTGTCTGATAGGGCTCCCAAGAAACCAGTGGAAGGTACTCTTAGGATTGATAGTTAAAGTCTTAGGCACAGGAATCAAGGAACCTAAGACTGAGTGACAGAGGAATGTTTTTACATGGGAGAACTCTGAGATAGAGTGTTAGAAATTCCTTAAGGAGGTTAGTAGGAAATATTTTCCAAGAATAAAACTGACAGAGGATTAATATCCAGAATAAAGAGCATTTTATAAGTCAACATAAAGAGACTAAACGTGAAATAGAAAAACATAGCAAAGGATATAAATGGATAAATTACTAAATATGAAATTTAGATGATCAATTAACATATGAAAATATTTTATTTCACTAGTGATCAGTGAAATATGATTTAAAATGAGGTACCTTTTTTAATTCACCAGATTAGCAAAGATGAACAAGTCACGTAGTATCACATATGACAAACATGTCAAATGTAAATTGGGATAGCCATTCCTGAGACAATTTGGTTATATCAGTTAAAATGAAAATGGGCATAAACTGTGACCCAGGAATTCCACTGTTAAGTATCTTCTGAGTAGAAACACTTATACATGTTCAAAAGGAAGTATGTATCAAAAAAAGACATACTGGTGAGGATGCAAAGACATGGGAGCCCTCAGACATTGCTGGTGGAAATATAAAATGGTACAGCTGCTTTGGAAACAGTTTTGCAGTTTCTTAAAATGTTAAGCATCAGATTGCCATACCCAGCAATGTGCACTTCTAGAAAAATAGCCAAGAGAACTAAAAACACTCCTCCACACAATAATTTGTACTTGAATATTCATAGCATCATTATTCTTAGTTGCTATACAGTGGCAACAATTGGTGAGTAAAGAGAATGTTGTTTATCCTACAATTCAATACTATTCAACAATAAAAAAGAACAAGGAATCAATACATGCTGCAACATGATAAACCTCAAAAACATGCTAATGAAAGAGGTGAGACACAAAAGACCACACATTGTGTGATTTCATTTATATGAAAAGGAAAGGCAAATCTGTAGATACAGAAAGTAGACTGATGCTTGCTCAGGGATAGGGGTGAGAATGGAAAATGACCACAAATGGGACTGAGGCTCCTTTTTGGGATGATGAGAAAAATGATACAGTATTAAATTATGGCAACCATTTCATAACTTATTAAAAATCACCGAATTTTACATTTAAAACTGGCAAAATTTGTGGTACATAAATTATCTCAATAAAACTTAAAATGATTAATAGCTAGGGACTTTATAAACATTACTGTAACCTGGGATGGTAGACCAACACTTGTAGGAAGGATAGCTGGAAGAAATCAGGCATGTCATGTTAGGAGAAACAAAATGGAAACAGAAAGAAATAGACATGAACATGATGTCCATTATTGAATTATTTGTAATATTGGAAACTAGAAATAACCTGAAAGCCCATCAATAAAGAAACAGGTAAAATATAGTACATTTGAAAAAAGTAATTTGCAAAATATGTAGAGCATGATACCATCCAGGCAAATTAGAAAAGTAAAGCAGTATATGTTTTCCACATAAACATGTATGTAAAAGTATAAAAAAGACATTTGAATGTTATAAGCAAATTCAGAACAGTGGTTGTTTCTAAGGGCAGAGAAGGAGAATCAGGATGTGGATAGTAATCAGGAGGGCCTTTAGTGTTATTTGTAGTGTTCTTTTTTTGTTGTTTTTACAAATGTATGGGGTAACATGAATTTTGTTACATGTATGTAATTTATAGTGATCAAGTTAGGGTATTTAGAGTGTCAATCACCCAAGTACAATATACTTTTGCTTACTTACCCTACTCTGCTATCAAACATTGAATATATTCCTTCTATCTTACTGTATGGTTGTACCGTTTAATTCACTTCTCTTCAGCCTCACCGTCCCCCTCCCCGCTCCGTCCTAGTCAGCCTTCCCAGTCTCTGCTATCTATCTTTCCGTTCTCTTCCTTCATGGGATCAAATATTTTAGCTCCCACATATAAATGAGAACATGTGATATTTGTCTTTTTGTGCCTGGCATATTTCAGTTTAAATAATGACCTCCAGTTCCAGCCATATTGCTGCAAATGACAAGATTTCATTTTTTTATGGCCAAGTAATATTGCGTTCTGCATATATACCACGTATTCTTTATCCATTTATAAATTGGTGAACATTTAGGTTGATTCCATATCTTTGCTATTGTGAATAATGCTGCAGTAAACACACAAGTGCAGATATTCTTTGATACACTGTCTTCTTTTCCTTTGGGTAGATACTCAGTAGTGGGATTGCTGGATCATATGATAGTTCTGATTTTAGGTTTTCGAGAAATCTCCATACCATTTTCCATAGTGGCAGTACTAATTTACATTCTTACAAAAATGTATAAGAATTCCCTTTTCTCAACATCATTGCCAATATCTGCTACTTTTTTTTTTAATAGCCATTCTGACTGGAGTAAGGTGGTATCTAGTTAAGGTTTTGATTTGAATTTCTCTGATGATTAGTGATGTTGAGCATTTTTCATAAACCTGTTGGCTGTTTGTCTGCTTTTGCAAAATGTCTACTCATGTCATTTACCTGCTTTTTAATGGGATTATGTTTTTCCTATTAAGTTTTTTGAGTTTCTTGTATATGCTGGATATTAGTCCCCTGTTGCATGAGTAGCATGCAGGTATTTTCTGCCATTCAACAGGTTGTCTCTTCACCCTGTTGATTATTTTTTTTTCTGTGCAGAAGCTTTTTAGTTTAATTTAGTTTCATTTGTCTATTGGTGTTTTTGTTGCCTGTATTTTTGAGGTCTTAGTTGTAAATTCTTTGCCTAGGCTGGGCGCGGTGGCTCACGCCTATAATCTCGGCACTTTGGGAGGCCGAGGTGGGCAGATCACCTGAGGTCGGGAGTTCGAGACCAGCCTGACCAACATAGAGAAACCCTGTCTCTACTAAAAATACAAAATTAGCTGGGCGTGGTGGTGCATGCCTGTAATCCTAGCTACTTGAGAGGCTGAGGCGGGACAATCTCTTGAACCCAGGAGGCGGAGGTTGCGGTGAGCCGAGCTCGTGCCATTGTACTCCAGCCTGGGCAACAAGAGAGAAACTCTGTCTCAAAAAAAAAAAAAAAAAATTATTTGCCTAGAGCAATGTCCAGGAGAGTTTTTCCTAGGTTTTCTTCTAGTATTTTTATAATTTGTGGTCTTACATAGTCTGTAATCCATTTTGAGTTGATGTTTCTATGTGGGGAGAAATAGGGTTCTAGTTTCATTCTTCTGCATGTGGCTATTCAGTTTTCCCAGGACCATTTATTGAAGAGAGTGTCTTTTCCCCAGTGGAAGCTCTTGTCAGGTTTGCCAAAGATCAATTGGCTATAAATATGTGGCTTTATTTCTGGGTTCTCTGTTTAGTTCCATTATGTGTCTTTTTTTATACCAATACTGTGCTGTTTGGGTTACTATAGCCTTCTAATATACTTTGAAATCAGGTAATGTGATGCCTCCAGCTTCGTTCTTTTTGCTCAGAGTTGCTTTGGCTATTTGGGCTCCTTTTAGGTTGCACATGAATTTTAGAATTATTTTTTCTAATTCTGTGAAGAATGATGTTAGTATTTTGATATGATTACGTTGAGTCTGTAGATTGCTTTGGGAAGTATGGTCATTTTTAACAGTACTAATTATCCTAATTCATGAGCGTGGATGTTTTTTCATCTTCAATTTCTTTTATTTGTGTTTTATAGTTTTAAATGCAGAGCTCTTTCACCTTCTTGGATAAATTGATTCCTAGATATTCTTTTTGTAGCTATTGTAAATATGATTGGCTTTATTTCTTTCTCAGCTAGATCATTATTGGTGTATAGAAATGCTACTGATTTCTGTATGTTGATTTTGTCTCCTGCAACTCTACTGAATTCATCCATCAAATCAGGGAGTTTTTGGTGAAGTCTTTGGTTTTTCTAGGTATAAGATCATATCATCAGCAAAGAGGGACAATTTGACTTCCTCTTCTCCAATTTCGATGCCTTTTATTTCTTTCTCTTGCCCGTTTCCTCTGGCTAGGACTTCCTGCACTATGTCAAATAATAGTAGTTAGAATGGGCATCCTGGTCTTGTTCTATTTCTTAGAGGAAAGGTTTTCAACTGTTCCCCATTTAGTATGATGTCAGCTGTGGGTTTGGCATGTATGGCTTTTATTATTTTGAGATATGTTCCTTCTCTGCCTAGTTTGTTGAGTTTTATTATGAAGGGATGTTGAGTTTTATTTTTCAGATGTCTTTTCTGCATCCATTGAGATAATAATGATTTTTTTCTGTTGATGTGGTGCATCCCATTTATTGATTTGCATATGTTGAGCCATTCTTGCATTCCTGGAATGAATCCCACTTGATTGTAGCTTATTATCTTTTTGATGTGCTATTGGATTTGGTTTAATAGTATTTTGTTGAGGATTTTTGTGTCTGTTCAGCAGGGATGTTGACCTGTAGTTTTCTTTTTTTGTTCTCTGTCAGGTTTTGGTATCAGATTGATGCTGACCTTGTAGAGTGAGTTAGGGAGAATTCCTTCCTCTTTGATCTCTTGGAATAGCTTCAGGAAGATTGGTATTAGTTATCCTTAGTACATTGGGTAGAATTCGGCTGTAAATCCATCCAGCCTTTGTCTTTTCTTTATTGAGATACTTTTTATTACTGATTCAGTCTCTCTGCTTGTTATTGAACTATTCAGATTTTCTATTTCTTCCTGATTTCATGTTGTATGTTTCCAGGAATTTATCCATTTTCTCTAGCTTTTCCAGTTCGTCAGCATTTAGTTGTTCATAATAGTCTCTGATGATCTTTTGTATTTTTGTGATATCAGTTGTAATGTCTGCTTTTTCATTTCTGATTTTGTTTATTTGCATCTTCTCTTTTCTTGGTTAGTGTAGCTAGCAGTTTATCAATTTTGTTTGTCTTTTCAAAGAACTAAACTTTTGTTGATCATTTATGTTGTTTTTAAAGCCTCTATTTCATTTAATTCTGCTCTGACTTTGTTTCTTTTCTTCAGCTAATTTGGGGTTTAATTTGTTCTTGCTTTTCTATTTTCTTGAAGTATATTGCTATATGTTAATTTGTAATCTTTCTACTTTTTTGATAATGGGCATTTATTGCTGCAAAACTTCCCGTGATGACTGTGCTCCCAAAATGGCACCTTGCTGCAGCTGTTCATGCTTAGGTGGGAGTGTGTGAGCCAGCAGGAATTCCTTGTCTGATGCAATGCCTTCACACAATCTCCAAGTCAGCAGCCATGCTAGTTTCAGCATTCCTGTTGGTAGAGGAGTTCTACTGAGGTTTAGTTCACAGCAGTCCGTGGCAGAGATGTGAACTGCTAAAGTTCCGTCACTTATGCTGTCCCTGTAATATGGAGCCCTTCTAGGCTCCCAGCCAATCTTGACCAAGCGGGCCACTTGCTTCCTTTCCTTCTGTGCCTTAAATGTTCCCTGTGTGTTCTCCATTGTACTCTAGTGTTCTTTCCTAGATGTTCTATTTATAGTATGATTATCTATTCATAATTGTGGTTCTTCTTTCTGGAGAGAGCAGGTGTCTCACATCTCTAGTCAGCCATCTTGTACCAAAATCCCATTATTTGTAATTTTCTAAATAGATAATAGATAATATATTCAAAATGTGTACATTTTAACATTACAGACAGAAATATGGACTTGAAGCAAATATTCCAAAATATCAATAATAGTATTTCTGGGTGCTGGGAATAAGAGTGACAAAAGAAAAAATCTAAGAAACAAATATAAAACAGCCATCATTCTCTTTGGTTACCTAATATAAAGCTTAAAGTGAAGAAGAAAGCCTGGAAAATGGCATTGCAGACCTGAGAACAGCAGAAAGAGTGAAACAACAGCTCCCCACCAAGGACACTGACCTTTGAAACACAGCATCAGTGACTACAGTAGGAAAACCCAGGGCTCTGCTTGGAAACAGAGGGGACTTAAGGATCACTTATAATAATATTTACTTCTTCAGTTGAGGAAGGTGGGAAGTCATTTCTGTTGTTACCTAGCAGCTCTTAGAGATGAGTTTATATACCAAAAGTAGTTGACATATGTATCAAAAGTAGGATAATCTAAGAAATACTCTTGTTTTTGGAATATGTATTTAATGAGTTTCTTTCAGTTGCAAGAAGCAGAGACCCTATTCAAACTGATTGAAACAGAAAGGAAGTAATTTTTTAAGGTAACTTCAAAGTTCGAGTGGTGAAACAGCATTTAGGCATTGCAGTATCCAGGACCTCAAATGATGTCATTAGATTTATATATTTTTCTCCCTCTTTCTGTGTTTGTCTCTCTGCCTCTGCCATATCTTTCTGTGTCTTACAGTATGAATATGATTTTGTTCATTGTTCAGAAGCTGGAGCTGGAAGTGACTGAAATACTTCTGAGAAACCTTATTTCCATGACCATGCTTGTCATCAGAAATACACATTCAAATATCATAGAAGAGCATCTAGTGGGGAGAACTTTATTTTTATCCAAAACTTTAAGAACAAGGAGTCCAGGAAATATATTTTATAGCTTTCCAACCTATCCAACTATTAAAGAAGGAGAATGGAAGGGACATTGAATGAACCAATTGGCAATATCCAGCATGGTCCACTCTTTTGGCTATTCATCACCTATTTATACCCTTCTACTGATGCTTTCAAAGAATGGCAATTACACTATGCTACAGCTAACTTAATGCTACTGTCCTTGATATAAATGAAAACACTCAACTTCTACCCAAAAAGAGAGATCTAAAAATCCATCAGCCCCATATCAATTTCTAGATGATATTCACTCATATCATTTAGCCATAATATCACCTTGACTTTCCGCAGCCCTGGTACTAAATTCCTGGGGAAAGGCAAGAAGGAAATTGATGTGTTTATACATACACACATACATAGGCACACATATAGCATAGCAAGGTGGCATTTATGGGTAGCTGCTATAGTCCTTGTTCTGTTTGAAAGTTGCTGTAAATTTCCCACTGCAGCATATAAGTGTAGAAGGGATTCTTTTTCAGGGTAGTAGTTTAGACCATCATTCTTGAATCATTGAATCTTGAATCATTGAGACCTTGGTAGTGTTTCCTATGTTGGAATACTGAAGTCTTCTCTGTTTTTATACTCAATATGCAAATTACAAGAAAGTACCCCACCTCCATCTATAACACAACTTTATGTCTCAGTAATAACCAGGATTAATCACTCAAACAGAAGTAACTTTCCTTTTTGGCCTGTATTTTTCAGTGAAATGTGACCAGAATGCCCACCTGGCACTCTAAACTTCTGGTTCAAGGGATTAATTGTTACAGGTACTCCCCATACATGAAGAGTACTTCTAAATTCATATTTCTTGAAGAGTACTTCCAAGGATATTAAAATTTCTCAACTGTTAGAGTCCGAAGTTACAGAGACAAGAAGTAGAAAATTTTCAAATGGGTAACTTATGATACTATAGTTCATTAATTTTAACATACATACTTTTGTCTCACATTTTAGTGTATTCGAAATTAGGATGCTTCCTAAAATGATTACGTCAGTCAGGCAATTCTTGTGATGTGCTTGTTATTGTCTATATACGCACAAACATGAAAATGAGTATCAGCAGGTTGGAAGAAAATATAGGAGATGGTAGTAGGGCACCTCAAAAAATACTGTATCAATATTTTTGATATAAAGAACAACAATTGTGTAAAAACACACAATAATGACTGTGCATCAAAAAATAGTCTGGAAGAGTCAGACTATGAATATGAAAGCATTTTAGGAATTTCTTAACAAATTTAAAATTTTTTTTCACTTTATATGTGTACAAGAGTGATATTAAAAAGTTATGTCTAAATAAATCAAAAATAGTTCTCTCTTAATAGGGAAAAAATTTATAACTGACAAAGTATCTCATAGTTGAATTGCTGTACGTTTTTCTTTTTTTTTCTTAGTAGTACATGATATAATGGTGATTTTTATAATTGATAGTCATAGATTCAGTGAAATAGGGTGGTGATATCTACCACTCCCATCTCCACCTTCTGGTTCCCAGATGCTTGTTTTTTATGGTTGAAGAAACACCAGGTAATTGTCCCTGAGAAGTTTCTTTTGTATATGAGCTACAAGATTTCAAGACTTTTCAAATCTTGATCTTAGGTAACTTTTAAAGTAACAATAATCACTAATAGTTTATCTTTAATGTTGTTGTACTAGCTATCACGAGTTTTATGTATCTTTGTTATTGTTACTATTTTGTGTCAATTGCCAAGAGACTTAAACATCTTTTCTAACATGTTCATATTCTCTTGATTAATTACATTATGAAACAACATGCCTATTCATTATTTTTATTTGGAATTTTTCCTTTTTTCATGATCTAGTGTATTATACAAAATAACTTGAATTCACTTTTCTATATAGGAACATTTTTATTGATTTTATGTCTCATCTTTATAATCTGTTTCATATTTCATTATGTTTCTTCTAAATTTATCTTGTTTTTTAATACATAAATTTGAAGATGAAAAAGGAGGTACTCATATACATTCATATATTATACATATATATTCATATACGTATATATGTACACATTCAAATCACAAGTCTGTCATTGTTTACTTTTTAATTGAGAAATCCCCAAACTTCTTGCCAATTGTAGCTAAAACTGTACATTACCCCTCAACTTTCCCTTATCCAGATCTCTAAAATGCCTGGTGCCACTCCATTAGCACCTGTCATAATGGAAAGTGTGAAGAAGGGGAAGTTGGAGAGAAAAGAGACAGCAATCTCAACCAATTGCTATTAAAATATCTTACTTTTGCAAGTCTTACAAAAGCATGTGTCCTTGTGAACACAATGCTAGAATCTCTCCCAGGGTATTAGAAGGGTTGCCTGTACTTGAGAGGTCCTGAAATTTAATCTCTGTTAGCTTCACAGTAAACCTGCTGTGGCCATCAGATTTCAGTTCTCTTTGTGAGAGAAGGCCTCTCCTCTGGCTGGCCATTTATGATTCCCTTGCCCACACTCTCTTTTCTGGGGTCTATAGGACGTAAATATATTTTCCCTGCTATTCCAAGTTGAGCCCCCTCTCAACATAATGCTTTTCACTCTGCCACTGTGCAGAGGTGGTTTTATCTACCATTTAGTACCTTTACATTTTGTACATTTGGTGAGTCCCCCCAAAACAGTCTCTAACTCTTATAAACCCTAGCAGATAGGGTACATGTTAAGTCTGAGTGGTTCCCTTGAAGCCCCTCAGTTGATTTGAGGTAAGGGTGACCTCCTTCCCTGAATGTGTTGCATACCTCATAACTCCTCCAAAACAATTCTCTCCAGCACTCTTCAACCTCTCCCTCTGATGTAAATTGGCTAATGTTGGCAGATCTGGCTTTAAAATCTTGTTTCTGTGGGTGGTTTTATTTTTCATTTGGGAAGGCTGGTCACCTGATAGAAAAATAAAAATAACCATGTTAAGACAAATTGGTGTTTTAGCTGTCTGCTGAATTGCTTTCGGCCTTCAGTTTTCTCTTTGAAATCTTATACTCAATTGAGCAAATGTTTCTCAGTTGAGGGTTTATGTGTTCTAAGTCCTGTGATAGGTACTAGGAATGCAGAGATAAACAGATCCATTGTAAACAGTCAAATGTAATAGAAGAATCATATGGCTAATCTGCCATATATTAAGTCACAGTGTCTAAACTCCATTAAACCAACTCAATATAAGAACAACTGTTTTCTTAAAAGTTATATGAGATTTTATAAAAGATTTTACCTTGCCATTATATAGTAATTATGATTGAACTTACCAAATTAAATGTAATGTAACGTTTACTAGTATTTTTCCATTAAATTGTTAGTGAATTAAAAGGACGTTTTGGAATTATATGGGGGATCTTTGGAAGACTTAATTTTTTCATGGGTTGTATAAATAGATTTATGAGAGAGGGAAAATGGGTATTAGTTTCTGATATGGTAGTTTATGTGAGAATTTTATAGTTTGATTTGTATAAATAAAATAATGTTATTGCATATTTCTAGTACATTACACTTTTATTTGTGTAATAACCTAAAATTGTGTTTATCTTATGTTGCCAAAATTTAAGGTAATGACAGTAAAAGATTTTTCTTGTATGTATGTGAAGCCTAAATGGCCCCATTCTGCCACCTTCTGGCTGACTCCATAGCTTATAATACTGTGAGGTAAGTGTCATCTAACCATTCTGCCATGGTTGGCAGCAGACCATACATTTGGGGCCTGGGTGATTTAAAACAGAGTCAGTTTAAGCAATAATGTAGTTCTAGTGCCTCAGGCTCACATTTATTTCATAGTTCTAAAATGTGTTAGAATTTATTGGAATAGGATACCACATAGTGATGTATGAGATTGTTTCTCCCAGAGTATGGAGTTGTAGTTAATTTTGACTTTTCTGCAGTACTAAAGTTTCTTCAGGTATACTTGATAATTAAAACTGTATCAACATTGTTAGCTATTTATCAGAATCACCATAAGAAAGTTACTTGGAGAGTGATATAGAAATGAAAGTTACTGAAATCAGCACCAATTCCTTATAGAGAAACTAATGGGTTCAGTAATCACTTACTAGAGTTCTAAAATAAAAGGAGAAACCATATGTACAACAACAAAGTACTAACAAAATCTTAGTAATTTAAACCTCTAGTTTTGTGACACTTGTATATATTGCCATTTATTAAAAAAAGAATTTGGGAAGGCTTAAAACTTTTTGAAATGTAATTCACTTAAAATTGGTTTGATAAACTTCTTGGAGAGGCATAGAGAAAATAAAGTAGAACGCTATTTGTGACCTTTTGCAACACACTTAACCTCTTTGTCACTCTGGAAAATGGGATAATAATATCAAATATAAAGGTAGATTGTTGTGAGGAATAAATGCTTTATTTACTTCATGTAAAACACTTAGAATGATATCTGACATATAATAAGTTAGCATTGTTATATCTTGCAACATTTATAATATATTACATAGTATAATATAAATGGATTCCAAAATATTCTAGGCAGTAAGCTTTGTATTTTCTTAACATTTTTACACTCAATAATATTAAATTAAAAGAGAGAAATTGAAGACTGGAAATGCATAGCTCCCTAAAGTAGTGTAGAAATATATGTGATATATTGGGGCCTAATAAAGGGCCTCTATTTCTGTCTGTGACTCATCTTTTAGATACCTAAAGCTATCTCATAAAAAAGCTATGGTATCTTGAAGAAATTAATCAAGTCAATAACATTTATTGAGTGTATACTGTGTGATCATCAGTATGTTAGATTCTGGTAAGAAATGATATGAGAAGCTCACAAAAAGAGAAGTATAAACATGCAATTACTACAATGTGGTCAGTATAATAACGTGAGTGTTAATATATTTTAGGAACTAGAAGAGAAGAAATAACATTGAACTACACTTTGATTAACAAGTAGGAATTAGCTAGGAGAAAGTCAGCTTACATAAATGGAACTTCTATGCATGATTTTTGACTACTGGTTTACCTGAAGTTTCTTACATTTTGTATTAGTATAACTTTACAGCCTTTCATATCCAGAATGCTTTTTCACACATTATCTGAAGAGTGAGGTTTTCAGGTTATTATCTGAATGGTGAAAATTGGGTTTCTATCGTAGTAATTATGGGTGAAGGGGAAATATGTGTTTTTTTAAAACTGGACATTTGTAATGTTGCTGTCTGAGCCTATAGCCCCCTACCTTCACCTCTTTATGCTGTGGAGTCAGGGCAACTACACTAGCAGTCAAATAAATGTCTGAGGTTCACAGTTTGCCCTTATCAGTGCTCTTGAGGGTTCTTATGTGAGTGAAAGGAGTGACTATCCCATGCTCTGCACCATTTCTGTGGTGGTAGTGGTGGTTGAGGGGAGAAGTTTCATCTTCACATTTCAGGTATTTAGAAAGCCCATCTGGAGATTTAGTTATGGGACTACCTGGCTGTAGTCTTGGCTAGGGTGTTAGTAGATCAATGAAATTTTCTCATCAACCTGAAGGGCTCTAAGTGTTAGAGGGAGACAGTGCCCACATCAACCATGACTAGGAGTTTCACATGTCCATATTTCATACATTTTACTACTCTGGAAATAGAATCCCACTTTCCTCATCCCCATCACCTTATTACATTTAAGTCTTGTGTTAATTTTCTATTATTGCTATAACTAAATAGTGGCTTAAAATAACACCCATTTATTATCTCCGCTGTTATGTAGGTCAGAATTCTGGCAGGCTCTTATCTGGAGTTTCTGGGGAAGAATTTACTTCCAAGCTGATCCATAATTCTGGCAGAATCCAGTACCTTATGGTTATAGGACTAGGGTCTCTGTTTCTTCATTGACCGTCCTCTAGGGGGCTCCCTTAGCTCTCTGAGCCCTCTCTCTTGTGCTTCTACATAGGCTGTAATATCTCAGAGCCAGTAATGGTGTGTTGATTCATTCTCACACGTGGAATTTCATGACACTTGCCATGGCTGTCTGCTGCTCCTAGCTGGACAAGGTTCTCTGCCTTCAAGAGCAAATTTTTTTAGATAGGGCCCACCTAAGTAATCCAGGGGAACCTATTTAGTCACTAATTAGTAGCCTTAATTACATCTGCAGAGTCCAGTTAGGCATATATTGAAACATATCCACAGTTTCCAGGCAGAAGATGGAATTAATAGGGGGAGTATTCTGCTTATCAGAAACCCATCGGGAGTTTAGAAAGAAGAGGAAGTACAGAGAGCCTACGACCTTTGGTATGCATTTCAAGACTCAGTCACAATTAAGAGGAGGACCTACTTAATAGTTAAAGAAAATTTAAACCATCTTTTTTCCCTAATACGACCAGAAATATAAACTAATTGTTAACAGATATGTGTATGATTAAAATAAAATTTAGAAGTCAGTGATGTGTTTCAGACTCATATTTAGCTATCTTTTTGAAATCTCCATTTGTATGTCTAGTAAGCATCTCAAATTTAATATGTCCAATAGAATTTTTTATTACAACACCCCTCCAGCCCCTTCCTTCAGAAATGGGATAGTTCCCTTGACCCCTTCGCGGGACTCACAAAGGGATTGACTTGTTAACTCAGCTCACAGCTCTCAACCCCTCACGGGACGGGGAGCATGCAGGTGAGTGGGTACAGGGACTGGGACAAGTGCTTCTGGGTGTCCGCAGGAGTAGAATCCTGTGCAGTCCAGTGGCAGCTTCCTGGGGGGTGGGGGGGAGGGGAGGGGAACCTGTGACCTCCAGAGTCCTAGAGGGCATGTGTTACAGTGCGTTCATTTAGCTTTGCCATCCACAGACAACTTAAGTGTTTAACAGATCAGTGGAGGGTCAGGGTGACAGCCTTTTGCACCCGCCCTCTTGTTACCCGAGTACTTGTCTGGCATCCAGGAAGAATAAGGTCACAAGAATGAATTGAAGGGTGGTGAATGTGGAGGATTTTATTGAGCAGTAGAAGTGGCTCTCAGCAGGATGGGGAGCTGGAAAGCGGATGGAGTGGGAAGGTGGTCTTCACCTGGAGTTCAGCCGTCCCCTGCGGAACTCTTCTGCGAAGTCCTGCTGTCAAGCTGTTCCTCTGAAGTCAAGCTGCTTCTCTTTGATGTCCTTCTGCTGCTTCTCTTCTCTCCTCTGCCACTCTGCCACTCTGCTGGTGGGGCTTGGGGTTTTTCTGGGTACAGGATGGGGAGGTGGGGCCGGCCAACGTGGTTTTGGAAAAGGCAAATTTGGGCAGGAAAACAGGAATGCATGTTCTCACTTTGGACTGCAGGTCCATGCTTGAGAGTGTGGCCCTTGTTGGGGTCTGCCTTCTTCTACCCAGTATTTCCCTGCCTCCTGTCTGTATCACTTCTTCACCCTTCCCCAGCTTAATAATAACTGGCATCACTACTTATCCACATGCTCAAGCCAAAAAAAATAGGAATTATCTTTTATTACTTTTATTAATTTTCTAGGTTCAATGAATCATCAAATCTCCCAGTTTTTCAAAAATATATATGAAATCTGTCTGTTTTTCTTTCCCACCACAACCTCAGTTCAGGTATCCATCATCTCTTGCCTGGACTTTAGCAGTAGTCCTTAACTATTTTTCATGTTTCCATTCTTACCTTCCACCTACACAGAAGATTCCTGAATCCATTCTCTTCCTAGTAGTCATACTCTTTTTGCCTTATTCCTCTATCTGGGTCTTTAATTCCCAGCTTCATCTGCTTGGCATACTCTTCTTCCATCTTTCTGTAAGTCCCTCTTTTCTTTATACTTCAGGTCTTGACAGCTGTGTATGTTACCTGAAACACATTATAGAAAATGTACATTTGTACATGAGATGAAGATAAATATGGAGGAAGACCAAAGAGTAGAATTAGAATTATCTGCTAAGTTGAACAATTACAAAATAGTAATCTATCAAATAAAATCTTAAAATCGCTGTATGTAATTTAAGCTTATCATTAATAAGCATCCTAATTTTCCCCTGCTCCTTAAAATTACCTATACGACATTGAGCTAAAGCATTTCTTTGTTGGAAAGAACAAAAACTGAAAACAAAAATGCTTGTGTATTCAGCTCTGCAGGAGGGATATTCAACTGTATCAGTATTAAAAATCTGTCTTTCCAGAAAAGAAGTATGAAGTTAATTTACCTGCTGGTATTACTAATAGTTTAATTAGGTAAACAGCATGAGTTCAAAACAATTAATCATCTGCCATAAAAGTCTAATTATTCCTGGCACATTACTGAGCTATTTTTACTGTGCCTGTGAGATAAATATGAATTTTGTGGGTTTTTTTTCTTTTTCTTATGTTTGATAGCTGTAGACAATAAATTTAGTTCTTATTTTCTGTTGGACTCTGACTTTTGAAAAGTTATTTTGCTAACACATTCAACTGACTATATTTACTGTTTTCTTAACTTGATTACTACTTTATTTTACTTCTAGTGAATATATTTTATGTTTTGAAGAAAATTTAATATTTCCTATAGTTAAATCATAAAATTATTTTAAGAATAAATATGTACTTAGTGGGAATTTTTTGTTTAAAGAAAGCCAATTTGCCAAATTTTACATTGTGTAAAAAATAAAGAGGCTTTGCTCAGGATTCTTCAGATTCCAGTCTATTCTTTGTTAGAATTATTTCTTTTTTTTTTTTTTTTTTGAGACAGAGTTTCACTCTTGTCACCCAGGCTGGCGTGCAATGGTGCGATCTCGGCTCACTGCAACCTTCACCTCCCAGGTCCAAGCAATTCTCCTGCCTCAGCTTCCTGAGTAGCTGGGATTACAAGTGCCCACCACCACGCCCAGCTAATTTTTGTATTTTTAGTAGAGACTGGGTTCCACCATGCTGGTTAGAATTATTTGTGTAATGTAAGTACCTTAGCTGCAAAAAAGCACAATTAAAAAAAAAGATGTTTTAGCATACAAGATTTTTAGACAGTATAGGACACATAGAACTGACAGCTTTCATGTTGAAGAACAATATTGTCTTGATTTCACTGGAATTGTTCATTTGGGTCTATAGCATTCTGTCCAAATTGCAGAAATTGATGGTTATGGCATACCCACCACTTTCATGCTCAAATGTTGTAACAGAATAGTTTTTAAAAATCTTGTTTGAACAATTTGGTTGTTTGCATGCTTCCAGTGTTTAGACTTTTAAAAAATGATTTGAAAAAATATGACATTGAAGTGTACTTTGATTTTCTTTAATTTAAATAAATAATAGTCATATACTTATTAATCAAATGTATTAATGTAATACAGTTTACAAAGAAATTTCATGTATATTCTCTTAGTTGAGCCATACACAAAACTAGTGATATAGTCAGGGAAGTTATTAATGATCTTGTTCAGCAGAAGAGGAAACCAAAGATTATAGAGGTAACTGATTAGTTTAAAAAGTGGCGTATCTGTCAGCATTATGTGTGTTCCTATTGCCCAGTTTTGCCCATGTAATTTTCTGTGATTATAGAAATGTTTGATGTTGGCACTGTCTACACATGTAGCCATTTAGCTACATGTGGCTGTTGAGCACTTGAAATCATGGCTCATGTGACTGAGGAACTAAATTTTTAATTTTATTTAATTTTAATTTACATAAC
Organism: Pongo pygmaeus; assembly: GCF_028885625.2. Lineage (NCBI taxonomy): Eukaryota > Metazoa > Chordata > Mammalia > Primates > Hominidae > Pongo > Pongo pygmaeus. Next base: position 146,015,748 of record NC_072373.2, on the reverse strand, counting down.
CATGTGTCACTAGTGACTGTAATATTGGACAGTGTACCCTAGACTCAAACATATGAATAAAAGCAATTTGAATTCCTGGAAGAAAAATTAGAGAATACTTACCTTTCAATGTGCAGCATATGTTTTGAGCAATTGAATATTCTTACATTAGAATTGTGAGATTAAATAAATTTCCAGATCTCTTTTTATGTTGAATAGTAAGATCATTGTTTTTGCATATTGTATTAACTTACTGCTTAATATTCAGCACAATTATAAACTTTTTTAGTTTACTATACTTTGAGATATATATTACTATTATAATTTTAGGTATTCTGGTGAGTCCAAGGATAAAAAACATGGAGTGTAATTGTGAAAATTTGTTTATATATTTGAAAATATATCAGTTTGCCAAGAGTGAATCAATTTCATATTAATAATGACACCATACTTGATAGTAGTAATCATGAAATTTTGTATAAAAATTACATTTTTAAAAGAAATGTATGCATGTAACTTTTTGTCTCATAAAGTACTGTGACAAAAGTACTACAACTTTGCTGTGGATTTACTCAGAAAAATGTACGTCAATTTCATACTGAGATTAAGGTGAAGCATGTTGAAAGTAAAACTTTATCTTTTACATTTTTTATTTCTAAATCTATTATTAAATTATTAAAGTCAGAAGTGATGAGATTAGTTTCTAGTTCCAATTAAGATGGAGTAAGTAAATGCACATCACTCTATTCCTCCCACTGATTATGCCTAAAAAAAGATTCTGAACAGAATACATAAAGTAGCTGTGGAAAGACTTTGAAAAGTAAATATAGCAGGAAGATTGGAAAGGGAAATCAAAACTTGAAAAGAGACAAATACAGTAGTGAATTTCCTGCTTTTAACAATTTCTTGCTACATCCTGCAGCTTAGACTCAAGGCAGTCAGAATTCCAGAACTGTACAGTGGATTCAGACAGAAAATGCTGTGGCTCATGCCTGTAATCCCAGCACTTTGGGAGGCCAAGGCGGGCAGATCATGAGGTCAGGAGGTGGAGACCATCCTGGCTAACACGGTGAAACCCCGTCTCTACTAAAAATACAAACAATTAGCCGGGTGTGGTGGCAGGCGCCTGTAGTCCCAGCTGCTGGGGAGGCTGAGGCAGGAGAATGGCGTGAACCCGGGAGGCAGAGCTTGCAGTGAGCCAAGATCACACCATTGCACTCCAGCCTAGGCAACAGAGCAAGACTCTGTCTCAAAAAAAAAAAAAAAAAGAGAAACTCTCTTTCTCTAATGAGAGACCGTGTAAGGAAATCCCTGGTGACAAGGAAAAAAATGAATGAAATTCCATTTGTTTGTTTGTTTTCTGGTCCTGCTTTGAGACAAGATATACTCCTAAAACTTTACTCCTATGTCAGTGGCAATAGCAACAATGACCAAACAAGTACCTCAAATTATGAGAAAGAATGGAGATGACCCAGAAAAGAGTCAGTGAATTAGAACAGAAGATCAGGAGAAATTGTCTGTTATAAACAACAGGAAAACATTTGTTTAATAAAGGGAAAAGAGCCTGAAGAATCTGTAAAACAATATAAAAATGTCTAACCCTTACAGGCCTTTGAAATCACAGTAGGAGAGGAAAGAGATTGCTACAGAAATTTCTAAAAAATTGAATGTGTAATGGCTGAAAAATTCTCAAATTTGGCAACTGACATAAATTTACAGATTGAAGAAGCTTAGTGAATGCCAAGAAAACAACATCCAAAGATATAACCAAATTACTGGAAACCAAAGAGATAATTCATCAACAGCAGTGCTGCTTTAAAAGAAATGCTAAGGAAAGTTATTTAAACAGAAAAGAAGTGATACCAGAGAGAAACTTGGAACTTCATGAAGGAAAGAAAAGCAACAAAAATAATAAATATCTGGATAAATATAATAGATTGTTTTTTCTCCTCTTAAGTTCATTAAGATATGTATAATGGTAGAAATAAAAAGTTAACAATATTGTCTGTTGGGGTTTCCAATGTGTGTAGGTCGGAAACAACTAATAATATGAAGGAGAAGACTTTAAAGAGAACCAAATGTCTGTAAAGTTTATAAGTTACCCACGAAGTGATAAAATTTTAATTCTAGCCAGGTGCGGTGGCTCACGCCTGTAAACCCAGCACTTTGGGAGGCTGAGGCAGGCGGATCACCTGAGGTCAGGAGTTTGAGACCAGCCTGACCAACATGGAGAGACACCCATCTCTACTAAAAATACAAAATTAGCTAGGCATGGTGGCGCATGCCTGAAATCCCAGCTACTCAGGAGAATCGGTTGAACCCGGGAGGCAGAGGTTGCAATGAGCCGAGATGGCACCACTGCACTCCAGCCTGGGCAATAAGAGCAAAACTCCTTCTCAAAAAAAAATAAAATTAAATTAATTCTAAGTAGACTTTGAAAAATGAAGTACATGTGCTGAAATCTGTAGAACAACATCAAAAAAAGGGAAAAAAGCAACTATGCAAATATGCAGATGTTCAAGTAATTCAAAAGAAGGCAGAGAATGAGAAATGGGAATGAAAAACAAAGAGAAGAGACTCCGTTTTCAGCACTGACATGTAAAGAACCTAGAATTTACCACTAGCATTCTTACAAGATAAAGCTAAAAAATTGAGAATCAGTGTTTTGTTGTTTTCTTCCCCCCATCAGAGAACTGAGATTGCAGGGCAACCACTAGCCTGAAATCTGGAGAGAAAAGCAAATCCAGAGACTCATGGCCGAGATCTGCTTACCTAGAGCCAAAGCCACTGGAGCCATAAATTGGTGGGAACATTTAAATGATAGTTTTGACAAATTGCTGGAGGCTGAGTGTGGACTAACATGGGAGTGTGACACCTCTGGGAGCAGCAGTCTTAGGGAGGCCCCCACACTTTCATGGATTTTGCTTTTATGTGTTTTATCAGGTACTTCATATTCTCATGAAGATCCTGGAAAAGGTCCCTCGTAGTTCTTGCAGTGGGAGGGAGGGTAATCATTATGAAATATACCCAGAGTATTCTCCAACAAAGGTCTACTCTGTAGGGGAAAATATATTATTAGACCCCTATCCTGGTTTGGGGAGGGCATTTCTCCCACTTCAGCTCATTCTAGCCTTCCTGTGTCGGTTTCAGTGGGGGAAAATGTATACCACTGGAGAAATGCCCATGAAGGTCACAGCTCAGAGAAAACAGGCAAAGTAAAAAATAAAGGTTTAATTAATTTTAATTATAGACTGTTTTTCATTCCCCATACCTTACTACCATACCAACAGAGCTCTGGTATAATAACAATGCATTTCAGCTGGAAGAGCTGCAAGGATGGACTCTTTTCTGAGGCATAGTACTGAGACAAGCTCAAAGTCAATGGATGAGACAAACATAAGGATACTAGAGGAACTTGAAGTTTCTGATATCTATAGCAAACATTAAACACAGCTTACCTCCTGGCCAGATTAACAAATCCCCATCATATGTTTACGTTTGTTCTTATTACTCAATGCAACATGGTGAACTTTCAACAAAAAAAAATTAGAAGGCACACCTAAAGGCAAGAAAAAACAGTCTGTAGAGATAAAGCAAGAAACAGAACCAGACTCAGATGTTACAGATATGCGAATTATCAGCTAAGGAATATAAAAAAAACATGATTAATATGTTAAGGGCCCTAATGGAAAAAGTAGACATCATGTAAGAGCACAGGAGATACATAAAGCAGAGAGACACTAAGAAAAGATCAAAAGGAAATGCTAGGCATAAAAGACACTATAACAGAAATGAAGAATGCCATTGATAGGCTTATCAATAGAATGGGCACTGCTGGGGAAAGAATCAGTGAGGCAAAAACAGGTCAGTAGGAACTCCCTAAAGTGAAATATAAAGAGAAAAAATAATGAGAAAACAAAAACAGAGCATCCAAGAATGGTGGGACATTTTAAAAAGGTATATGATTTATCCATTATTGGAATACCAGAAGAAGAAGGAAGAAAAAAGAAGAAATATGTGAAGTAATAATGGCCAAGAATGTTACAAAATCAATGACAGACTTTAAAATATAGTTCCAGGAACCTCAGAAAATATCAAGCAGAGTGAATGATAAAGTAACTAAACCATGCACATTATATTCAAAAACTGCAGAAAACCAAAAACTGAGAGAAAATCTTGGAAGAAGCAAGAGCTTGGAGGGGAAAATAAAAACTTACCTGTAGAAGAACAGAATAAGAATTATGGCAGACTTCTCATCACCATGCAAGCAAGAAAAGAGTAGAGTAAAATATTTTAAAAGTTGAAAGAAAAAAATACCAACTGACCTATAATTATGTATCTGTGAAATTAACCTTCAAAACTGAAGGACAAATAAAATAAATACCTTCTCAAATACTAAGGTTATTCATTGCCCACAGACCTGAAACTCAGATCTACATAAAGAAAGGAAAATAACGATAAAAGGAAAAAAATGAAGGTAAAATAAGGATCTTTTATTTTTCTTATTCCTCATTGATCTAAAAGCAACTGTTCAAAGTAATAGTAGGAACAACGTACTGGGTGATAATGAAACAGGAAGTTTTCCCTGATGCCTTCATGGTGGTGGGGGAATTGGAGTGCTGCTGCTGGAGCTAGTTGGCTGCTTTGGCCAGCTTCACTTGGCTTTACTCTGCTTCACTTGGCTTTACTCGGCTTCACTTGCTCAGATCTGCTGCCCTCTACCCCTTGAGGGAGGGGGAGCACAGCTGAGCCAGTGCAGGAGCCAAGACGAGTGCTTCTGGGCACTGGCAGGAGCCAAACTCCATGCGGGCCATGGCAACACCTAGTGAGAGAGTACCTGCAACTCCTCAAAGCCCCAGAAGTAATGTTACAGTCAGTACTCTTTTAGCTTTGCCATCCATGGATGGCTTAAGTGTTTAACAGTTCAGTGGACCCTTTGCCTGTTCACAAGGTCAGAGAGTGTGATAGCCTTCTGTTTCCTGAGCTCTTGTCCTGCGTACAGGAAAGATTAGGTTGCATGAATGAATTGAAGGATAGTAAGTGTGGGGGATTTTATTGCTGATGGAAGTGGCTCTAAGCGGGAAAGGGAGCTGGAAAGGGGATGGAGTGGGAAAGTAGTCTCCCCTTGAAGTCTCTCTGGCCAGACTCTTCTCTGAAGTCCCACTGTCAAGCCATTCCTCTGAAGTCAAGCTGCTTCTCTCCAACGTTCAGCTGCTGTTTCTCCTCTCCATGTTTGGCTGCTTCTCCTTCTCTGTCAGCTGGGTCAGGGGTTTTTATGGGTACAGGATTTGGGGCAGGGCAGGCCATGGGTGGTTTTGGAAAAGGCAACATTCAAGTGGGAAAACAGCAATGTATGTTCTCACTTTGGGTCGTGCTTCCAGGCTTGAGGATGAGGCCTTCGCTGGGGACCCTGCCCTTTTCTGCCTAGAATTTTTCTGCCTCCTGTTCCTACCAATAATACCATATGGACAAGGGAAATGAATGACTGCAATGTTAAAAGAGATAGGAGAAAGTATTTGGGAATACTCTATTACAAAGTACCTATACTGCAAAGAAAACAGTGTAGTGTTATTTGAAGGTGGACTTAGATTAGTTAAAACTGAATACTGCAAACTGCAGGACAACCACTAAAAAGGATTCTAAAAAGAGGTATAAGTGAAATGTTAAGAGATAAGATTAAATAGAATCATATAAAATGTTCGTTTAAAACCAGAAGAGGAAGAAAAATAGGACAGGGAAGAAAGAATAAAGTCAAGAGTTAGAAACAGTTACAAACAAGGTGGAATATAACTATGTCAGTAGTCACTTTAAATGTGAATGGTGTAAACATCCATTAAAAGACAGTTCAGAGTGGATAAAAAACGAAACTCAGTTTAGAAAAGCAAGACTTTCTCCCATCTCTTATGACATGGCAGTTATTCATTTTCCTTGTCCGTATTGAAATTGTCACCCAGTATGTTGTTACTATTGTTACTTTAAACAGCTTCCTTTAGATCAGTGGGGAATAAGAAAAATAAAAGATCCTTATTTTACCTTCATTTTTTCTTTTATGATTTTTTAAGGCAAGCTATGCATTGTCTGTAAGAAACCCACTTTAAATATAAAGAATAGGTAAGGTAAAAAGGAGAGAGATGGAGAAAGATATACCATATAATCACTAACCAAAAGGAAGCTGAAGTAGCTATATACATTTCAGAGAAAACAAACTTCAGAGCGATAAACATCAGGGATTTTAAAAGGTTGGGGGAGCATTACATACATATTTGGCAGTCAGTTACCCAAAAAGTCTTATCAATCCTAAATATATGAACTTAACAACAAAGTATCAAAATATGTGAAGCAAAAGCTGACAGAAGTGAAATGAAAAACAGCCAACTCCACTATTATAGTTGAAGACTTACTTCAACACTCCTCTTTCAATAATTGATATAGATTAAGCAGGCAGAAAACCAGTGTAAGCATGTAATTGACCTGAATAGTACTATCAATTTGATGTAATTAGCATTCATTAAATGCTCCATTTAACAACAGCAAAATATACATTTTTTTCTTCAGCTTATAGGAGCATTTACCAAGATAGACCACATTCTTGGCCATAAACCACATTTAACAAATCTTTTAAGATAGTAATCATGCGAAGTATGTTCTTAGACTACAGTGGAATTAAACTAGAAATCAGTAACAGGAAGAAAGGTGGAAATTAGTTAAAGAACGTATTTCTAAATAACACATGGGTCAAAGAAGCCTCCACAGAAATTTTAAAATATTTTAAGCTAAATGATAATCAGAGTACAGTTTATCAATTTTTTTGCAATTTAGTAAAAGCAGTGCTTAGGGGAAATTTATACCCTTAAATGCAGATTCTAGAAAAGAAGAAAGGTCTAAAATCAGTAATAAAAAAGTTCTACCTTAGAAAACTAGAGAAAGAAGAGCAATTTAAGCCCAATGCAAGCAAAAGAAAAGAAATAATAAAAATTAGAGCAGAAATCATTGAAATGGAAAACAATAAATTCAACAAAACTAAAAGTTATTTGAAAAAAATAAATAAAATTGATAAAATTCTAGCCAGGATAAGGAAGAATAAAAGAAGATAGAAATTACCAATATCAGAAATGAAAGATGGATCTTCACTGAAGCATCCATGGGCATTAAAAAGATAATAAAGGAATACTATGAAAAACTTTATGCCCCAAAATTTGATAAATGAAATGGACCAATTCCTACAAACCATCAAAACTTACACAAGTGTAAATGAATCTGAATGCTTCTATAGCTTTTAAAAACTGAATCAATTATTTAAAAATTATAATTAATAATTTTCAGAAAAAGAAAGAATCAGGACCAGATGAATTCACTGGTGAAATATACAAAATAAAAATCAGTTCTAAGATAAGAAACAACCCTATTAAAAAGTAGGCAAAAATCTGAATAGCCATCTTATTAAAGATATAGATGTCAAATAAGTATATGAAAAGATATTCAATATTATTTGTCAAATTGCAAATTAAAAACAATGAGATACCACTGTAGACTTACTAGAATGGCTAAAACCACACACACACACACACACACACACACACACACACACTCACTCACTCTGACTGCCGATTGGTGGCAAAGATGCAGAGCAACATAAACTCTTTTTCATTGCTGGTGGTAATGAAAATGGCACAACCACTTTGGAAGACAGTTTGGCAATTTCTTGAAAAATTAAATATAGTTTTACCACACAATCCAGCAATCACACTTGTAGGTATTTAACCGATTTAAAAACAATATCCACACAAAAACCTGCACATGAAAACTGCACGTTATAGCTTCCTTCATAATTGCCAAAAACTGGGAGCAACCAAAATGTCCTTCAGTAGGTGAATGGATAAACTGTGATATATCCATTGATATGGCTAGGCTTTGTGTCACCACCCAAATCTCATCATGAATTGTAATCCCCATAATCGCCATGTGTCAAGGAAGAAACCAGGTGGAGATAATTGAATCATGGAGGTGTTTTCCTCCATGCTGTACTCATGATAGTGAGTTCTCACAAAATCTGATCTTTTTATAAGGGGCTCTTCCCCTCTTTGCTTGGTGCTTCTCCTTCCTGCCACCTTGTGAAGAAGGTGCCTTGGTTCCTCTTCACCTTCTGCGGTGATTGTAAGTTTCCTGAGGCCTTCCCAGCCATGCTGACCTGTGAGTCAATCAAACCCCTTCCCTTTATAAATTGCCCAGCCTCAAACAGTTCCTTATAGCAGCATGAAAACAGACTAATACATCCATATGATCAAATATTATTGAATTATATAAAAGAGCTATAAAGCCATAAAAAGACAAGGATAAATTTTAAATACATATTACTAAGTGATAAAAACACTGAAAAGTCTGTATACTTTATGATTGCCATTATATGACATTCTGGAAAAGGCAAAACTCAGCAATGGTGAAAAATATCATTAGGTGCCAAGGTTCAGGGAAACATAAGGGATTAATTAGGGTTGTAAAATTATTGGATACATGGCATTATGCATTTGTCCAAATCCACAGCACTTACAGCACAAAGAGCAAGTCTTAATGTATGCAAACTTTAAAAAAACTCATTTAGAAGGTTGATGGATCTCAGGATGGAATGCAGGAGGTGAAAAAATAATATAACTGTAGTACAAATGTATGAAACAACTTATTGAAGCAAATGGAGATGAAATGTGTTGACTTAAGTTACCTTGAAAATAAGTGGAGTCCATAAGACTGGAGGCAAAAGAGTACTGTAGTCTAGTTGATAAAGTTATTTTCCATGGGAATAAAGTTGTTAACCTACCTACCAGGTTAACAATTCTGATATTTCTATATGTATATACTGAAATTGAACAAGTAAATAAGTTGATGGCGGATGGTGGGAGCCAGGTTTCTGTCTATTGGAGTAAGATTTACAGATAAGCAAGGCGAGGCAGCTAGAAGAAATCATGCAGTAATGCATTAGAGTTGGAAACCAGAATGAACTCATGCTTTGCTTATAGACACAGTTACATACGGAAATAGTTACAGATAAGGGAATAGGCAAATGTTAATATACACGTATATTTCCTTGCTCTCAGAAAAGAGGGCCTAGAAGCAACAACACCCCAGTAGATGAATGTACCCACTTGCCAGATCTTGATTTCAAAGACCATTCTCCAGTAAAAGGAACTAAGGCTCCTTGGAGAAATGGATGATTCTAAAAGGGCTGGGGCAGGAAATACACAAAGTGAACATGGGGCATCTTGCAGTGCTAGAAAGTAAGGATGTGCTCAAACACATACACATGTATACACACATGCACACATACACAATGATGGAGGTATATCAAAGGGACATAGGAGAAAGTTGATGGAGCTTCCCATGGTCAAAGTGGAATAATTTGACCAACAAAATAAATAATGTAATGTTGTGTAAATGCTACAGGCATTAAAAGAGTAATAAGTGTATATTAGAAACAACTTTATTACACAAAGTTGACAACTTAGTTGAAATAGACCATTTCTTGAAAGACACAAACTACTAATATTCATTCAAGATGAAATTGATAACTCAATAATACTCTATTTATTGAAGACATTGTATTAGTATTTGTAATCTTCAAAAAAAATCAAAAACTAAAACGAAAAACAAAACACTGTCCCAGATAGTTCTGGGAAATTCTACAAAACATTTAAAGAAGAAATGACACCAATTCTCACAGTTTCTTCTGGAAAAATATAAGACAGAATACTTCTCAACTTATTTTGTGAAGCCAATCTTAACCTGCTACCAAAATCATGCAAAGACGGCACATGAAAATAAAACTACCAAACAATGTATCTTTATGAACACAAACAGAAAAATCCTCAGTAAAATATTAGTAAGTTGAATCCAGCAATATATACAAGGAATATTACACCAAGACCAAAAGGTGTTCATTCTGATAATTCAAGGCTGGTTCAATATTTGAAAATTAATCTGTGCAGCCCACCATATTAGTAGACTAAAAAGGTAAAAAACACACGATTTTATCAACAAATGCTGAAAACACATTAGGGAAAATTCAGCATCCTCCTAAGATAACTCTTCACTAACCCAGGAATAAAAAAGGAAACTTCGTTATCTCAATAAGGGGCATCTACAAAACAGTGTCTACAGCTAACATTATAGTAGTTAATGATGAAAAACTGAATGCTTTCTTCCTAAGACTTGGAATAAGGCAAGAATGTTCACTGTCACCACCTTGTTGAACATTGCACTGTAATTCTTGACCAATGCAATAAGGCAAGACAAATAAATAAAAGGCATACAGATTAGAAATAAATAGTTTCTGTTGAAAGATGACATGACTGCCTACATAGAAAATTCCAAGAAATCTATAAAAAGAAAGTCTCCTAAAACTGAGTTTAGCAACAATAATATATAAAAATAATATATAGTAGCAATGCACAATATATTAGTTTGGTACAAAAGTAATAGAGGTTTTTGCCATCGAAAGTAATGGTGAAAACCGCAATTACTTGTGCACCCATCTAATAAAACATTTTTAAAGAACTGTTTACAATAGCTCCAATTTTAAAAATACTTAGGTGTAAATCTAACAAAATTATGTGCAAGATCTATATGTTGAAAACTATAAAACACTGATGAAAGAAATCAGAAGACCCAAGTAAATGAAGAGACATGCTATGATTATGGATTGAAAGACTCAATATAGTTAAGATGTCATTTCTTCCAATAAACATAATCCAGATAAAATCCCAGCAAGATTATATTTGTAGAAATAGATAAACTGATCTTAAAATTTATATGGAAAGGTGAAGAAACTGTAGTAGCCAAAACAACTTCGAAAAAAGGAAAAAGGGCCGGGCACTGTGGCTCACACCTGTAATCCCAACACTTTGGGAGGCTGAGGCGGGCGGATCACGAGGTCAGGAGATTGAGACCATCTTGGCTAACACGGTGAAACCTTGTCTCTACTAAAAATAATAAAAAAATTAGTTGGGTGTGGTGGCATGCATCTGTAGTCCCAGCTACTTGGGAGGCTGAGGCAGGAGAATAGCTTGAACCCAGGAGGTGGAGGTTGCAGTGAGTCGAGATGACACCACTGCACTCCAGCCTGGGCGACAGAGTGAGACTCTGTCTCAAGAAAAAAAGGAAAAAAAAATAGAATATTTACACTATCAGATTTCAGACTTACTAGAAAGCTATGGTAATCAAGACAGTATAGTATTGGTGAAAGAACTGACACATATATAGGTCAGTGAAAGAGAATAGAGAGTCCAGAAATAGACTCACACAAATATGGTCAATTGATTTTTTACAAAGGTGCAAATGCACTTCAACAGTAAATGGATATATAAATTGTGGTAATTCCATACAATAGAATTTAGCCATATAAATGAGTGAACTATTAAGATACACAACATAGATAAATCACAATTGCCATACTATACTAAATGAAGGAAGCCAATCTGAAAAGGTTACATAGTCTATAAATCCACTTATATATAACATTCTGGAAAAAGCAGCACTATTACCCTAAAACCTTTATTTGAATAGCAGGAGTTATAGTCATGTCATTTGTCCTCTACATGGAGCAAATACATCATTTACACATTAAATATGTTTTCATGTTTTTCTTTTATTTAACCTTTAAACTCTAAAGTACATAGTTCTGCTTGGCCCCAAGATGATTGTAAGAAACGTGGACAATGAAATTGTATGGCTATAGGTGACCATCTTAATTAAAACCTTCTCATAGCAGATTTTCAGACCTGGGACAATATATCCAAGAACGAATTTTACCCACCACTATTTTTTCACCCCAACTTCTTCACCCTTATTTAGAAAATAACTGCATTTAAAAATAAAATGTTTACTTCATGTGGTAATCAGTGTCTTGCAGTACAAGGAACGCTGATCTAGGAGTTTGAAGACCTAGGTGACTTTGGGCAAGTCACTTAATGTTTATAAGTTTATTTTTTGCATCTTAAAATAAGGATAATAATACCTGTGCTGCTTACTTTATTTGTAAGGATCTCATGTGCATTACAGTAATTTCACAATGGTTTTACAGAGCAAATCACTTTATATGTTGTAAAGTGCTTGGTAAATGTGTCATCACTATTATTAAATAAAAGAGACCAATATTTTGTGGTATTTTGTGGCAATTAAAGCTGGTTCAACTCTGAAAATTTCTATAATTTTAAAAATTAATGCAGAATGAATAAGGAATAAAATCAACCTCATGAAGTTGATTACTCTCTAGTTTTAAAATCTTATTTAACTACAAGATAAGCTATTCTGGTAAATTCTGGGTGCATGGTGAGACATTTAGCCAAATTAAAGTTGTGGAAACACCACTAGGAAGAATAACAAGCAATATACTTCTTGAAGTTAATTGCAGTTATGAAGGAATTCATAGTTTTAGTTAAAACTGCAGTTGTTTCTTTCTAGCAGTAGATGCCAGTAGAGTTCTTCTTTTTATTTTTATTTTTTAATCAAAAATCAAATATCCGAAGCACTTCTATAGCAATAGCTTTCTGGTCACACTACCATATATAGAAACATTGCTTTAAAGATTAAATATTCTATTTTCTGGAAGGACTTGATAACAAATTGAAACAATTTTATTTTTAAAACAGTGCAGATTTAAAATACAGTGTCTTCAAGATACTCATCTAGTGAAGTTTACTCTTTTTGCTTTAGTAATTTTGTTTTAAAATTTATGCATTGTTTTAAATAAAGTAATCTTAGTGTTCTAGTTAGGAATCTGCAACTTCTGTACTTGAGCAACATTGAATATAAATAAAAAATCTGGCTAGATGTGTTAAAAATGAATATGGTCCAGCTGAAATGTTAGGATTAGTTTGTGTATTTGGCAATGGAATACCATGAGTGTAATATTTTGGGGAGGTTAATATGTCAGAGAGGTGAATGATTAAAGGGGATAATTGGAAGCAGGGAAAACAAGAAGTTATTTTAAGAAGTCCACATTGGCACTGAGTAAAAATGTAATTCAAAGAATGAATAAAATTTAGTAACAAATAGAGAAAAAAGGAGAAGTTCAATGATAACAGTTCTATTACTGTTGTCTCTATATATGAGCAACTTGATGTTCTTGGATTATGTATAAATATGGTCCCATCATAAATAAAATTCAAACATTTTCAAGTATTCGGTGATTCTACTTAGACCTTTAAATTGTTAAAAATGAGTAAATACTTTTTTCTTTTAACATATGTTTATTGAGTATGTAATACATGCATTTCATTTATGAATTCAAGTAACTCACAATTTAGGGTCATATAAATTCATAAACAGTACCTTTTAACATAATATTATGAGATCAGTGAAAACAAAGCAGCAAAGTTTGTTTTCCTAGGAAGTATGTGGCAGACTTCACTGAAGAGGTGACATTTGAACTAAGCCTTGAAGATGATTAGAATTTCCTTCAGTAGAGCAAATCAAGGGAATTCAGTAATTTTATCCACTTCTTCCCTTACAGAATCAGTCCATGCTCTGTAGATATTTATTGAAGACTACAGACATTTAGTAAGTGTCTGTTTTATGTAAAGCACTACCAGATGTTAAGAAACAAATTATTGTTATGCACACATAATATTTATACATAAAGCTACAAATTTAAGAATTTGTATATCATATAGATGCTGTTGCATATTTGTTTAGATTGGTATAAATTTTATTACACAAAACAAAGTATACAGAAATGAGCTGTTACATGGCAAAATTCATTGGTCAGTGTTTTGTTAACTGTTATTCACACATAATATTTATACATAAAGCTATAAATTTAAGTTTATCTTATAGATACTGTTACATACTTGTTTAGATTGATGTGAATTCCATTACACAAAGTATACACAAATGAAGTGTTAAATGGCAAAATTCATTAATCAGTGTTTTCTTATTGGCCTTTTATGTAGTCCTAAATTGATTACTTTATTGTTCCTATTTATTTTACTTGTCAGTATTGTTTCTATTTTTTATGTTTGTCAAACAGTTGGCGGTAAATCTGAAGTAAGATAGATAGATTGTTTTAGATAGATCTTTTTCTTTCTTTCCTTTCCTTCCCTTCCCTCCCCTCCCTTCTGCTTCCAAAGAGAACCACAGAAATTTCTTATCTTTTAGTGTCAAAAAACAAGTACTCAAAATTTTTGTTAAATGCTACAGGTTACTTTCTTTCCTGAAAATTGACAAGGCAAGTTTTACTTACTTTTAATCAAAAGAGATGTTTTGGCCAGGCGCGGTGGCTCACACTTGTAATCCCAGCACTTTGAGAGGCCAAGGCGGGCGTATCTCTTGAGGCCAGGAGTTTGAGACAACTCCTGGCCTGGCCAACATGGAGAAACCCTATCTCTACTGAAAATACAAAAATTAGCCGGGCATGGTGGTGCGCGCCTATAATCCCAGCTACTCGGATGGCTGAGGGGTGAGAATCGCTTGAACCTAGGAGCGGAGGTCGCAGTGAGTGGAGGTCGCAGTGAGCGGAGGTCGCAGTGAGCGGAGGTCGCAGTGAGTGGAGGTCACACCACTGCACTCCAATCTGGGGGACAGAGTGAAACAACGTTTAAAAAAAAAATAGAGAGGTGTTTCTGAGTGAGATCACTAAATCAGGGGTTTAGGTAAGTAGTAGTCTTCAGTGGTAAGATTTTAAAATCAACATGCCTCAGCCAGCTAGAAGGAACTTTTTTCTCTCAATTGAAATTTCTTGCTATGGTGGATTTTATATAATTTAAATCTTGTATTTTGTTCTTTTCAAATTTTAGAATGTTTTAAAATGTACCCCTGGTAATAGACATATGTCAGTAGATTATAAGTTTGATAAGCAATACTGACATACTAAGTGTATGTAGTTCCTGTATGTATTAGGCCTAAATCAATGAATTAGAAACATTCAATTTTTTAAAGTGCTATTTCACATTGTTTTATTTATATGTGTTATAAATTTGTTTTGCAAGAGTTCTTTCATACCCATTTCATACTAGTTTTTTTTTATGAAAAGTTAGCTGCTTATAAGGATTCATAAAATCTGTATATTAGTTGATTTCCTAGAAAAAATACAACCTGTCTTTAGCATGTTGGTTTGGAGGACAGCTTGGCCTACAGTTGTTTGCATACACTTGTCATACATGTTTAACTAGTTTTCTTTTATTTAAAAAATGTTTAGCCTACTATATATATGAAGCTTTATATTTAATACTCTCATTAGCCTATATATTAATATTAAAACACCCAAACATAAAGCCTTTTAGGTAGATATTGCAAGTTTTTAAAATCCTCATCTCTAGCTGAAAAGTGTTTTGCTAAGAAAAGCTCAGTAATGTGCTGTTTTATATTAACAGGAAACAGAACAGCAGTAGTGGTTTGAATGCCCTGCAAACAGGAAGTTTGACACATGCATAGCTCTTAGCTTCTGTGTAAGAAGTTGTGAGCTCCTTCTGGAAACATTTGCAGTTACATTAAGTAAAGTGTAAATGCACATGAATGGCAGCTTATAGAGAACCACCTTGTAACCAGTATACGGGTACATCTACAGCTCTTCAGAAATTGGAAGGTTTTGCTAGCCGGTTATTTCATAGACACTCTAAAGGTACTGCACATGATCAGAAAACAGCTCTGCAAAATGACAGCCTTCATTTCTCTGAACATACTGCCTTATGGGACAGATCAAGTAAGTTTTGTTTTTAAATGATACATTATAACTAGCAACTAAAATGGTAATTGGAGTTTTACAATCAAACATAAAGAACCCTTTTTTGTTTGTTGTTTTCTGATTTTCACAAGGACATTTTGCAAGATGAAGTTGAAAGAATTCCATAAAAACTTGATTATAAGTTGAGCTGAATCATTCAGCTTTCATCATTGTATGGTTTTATTTTTGACTAAGTTCAATATCAGTGACAAGGTTTTCTATAAAATTCTTACATCATTTCTAATGTACTTTTTTTGTTGTTCTTACATAAAAATGAAATACTTAAGTTTCAGAAACAACCATCTGTTTACTTCTTAAAATGTCTTGTATTTATAAGCTTTAAACTTTGAAAGGGGCAACAAGACTCTTGAATTTATAATTACATTTCTATTGTGTTTGCCATGGTTTTATTTTTAAATGCATGTGAGAAAGTTATTTCAGTTTTACAAACAGGAATTTCTAAAATAAAACATAATTATTCTATCTAAATTCTTACACATATAACATTATGGATATCAAAAACTTTATATTTTATGTTATTTATACATATGACTCAAATGCAGGAAAAAGTTGGTTATGCATGAATCACATTCTTTCCAGGCATGTTAACATGTTTGGACTTACAGCTTTGCTAAAATGGTGCTGTGGAACCATTTTTGGTGCCATACACTCTAAAAGATAAATTGTACATATAAACAATAACTAGTGCCGCCATTCTACATCTCACCTTGGACCCTCCTCAAGGTATTTCTGTGACTCCAATTAGAGGAACAATAGAATTACCCTTGAAACTTTTGCCCTCTTTGGTGTGTTTGTTTGATCATCAAATAGCACTAGGGTTTGACTCTTTCTGTTTATGTATTTGGTAGCAGTTAAGGAAGAAAACTCAGTTTAACAACCACAACAGCAAAATCAAGAATGGCTTACAAAATTTACTCCTAGGTTTATACAGCACCTTGACAGTGTTATAGAAGTTTATTTGAATTAATTTTTTACTGAATCAGAAATTTTTTTACATTCTTCAAACTATTGTTGGGAGATTGAGGAAGAACATGTATTTGTGCATTTTTTCCACTTAAAAGGTTTTGGGTTATTTATAGTCTTTACCGTATAGCAAGTTGATGGATGAAGAATATGAATATATATCTTCAAGTTAATGAACTGTTGAATATTGAAATAGTGGTATAATATTAAACTTTACCATGTAACAAAAGCTTGTTAATTATTGTCCTTGCCCTATTCTTTTAAATTGCAGTCTTCTAAATCCTTTTGGAAATTATTTTTATGCATTTCAAATATCTTTTAATTTAAAGTTAAATGAGGAATGAAGACAGAATTGAATTAATTTCTGTTTCATTAATACCTGCTCCTCATATAGTGGGTGTTTAGTAAAAGTGTCTCAAATAAATGAATGTTAGAGGTTTTTAATAATTAAAAGTTATGTTTGAACTAGACTTTCACCACTTTTTAAATGTATGGGACCTGTGATGCTTTCTAAAACATGTTTTAAAATCTAGTAATGGAAAATAGTGTCATGAGCCATGATTTCTATTGGATAAAATGCTGGGTTTTTTTTTTATTGTGAAGTCAAAACAAATAGGATTCTTGTACACAAATAAAATTAGGAGCAAACCATGTAGCGTTGCAAATAATATGCATGATGTAAGAAATACTTGAAGAGTAACTGAAAGTTCATTAATTAAGTATTCCTCTACTTGACTCTCCTTTTTATATCCCCGAATACCATAATAGAGATAATAATTTTATATCTAAGGATGAGTATAGTAGCATGAAGCTATAATTTCCTATTATGAAATGTGTTATTGTAGAGGAGAAAACACTGATAGAGCTGAAATAGAGGAATCTGATCATTTCAAAATTCCAAGGTTTATTTTTGTGGTGAAAACACAATTTTTATTTATTTGGCGAATGAGTTATAGAAGGAGTTCTGACTGTACAAAGTTTCATATGAACCACATTCTTCAAAGCTACTTAAAGCAGTTTACTTGCATGACTCATTAGACAAGGGAATGTAATGTCTCCTGATGATAAACACTGAAAATGTTTGTTTCTAAAGTGTTTTTATAATGAAATAAACTAAGCATAGAAACTACACCAATTTACAAAAAAAATTCATAAACCTTTGTATAAAGGTCAGTTACCAATTTAGGAGACATGAAATGCAGTGTGCTTTAATCCAAGTTTCTTTCGTGTCCAGTGACATTATATATAGGAAGAAACACAGAACAAAGGCCACATAGTGGTCTCCAGGTGTTTCATCTTTTACTATTAAACTAAGTAACAGAAATTCCTGTTTGATTAAATAAATATGTAACGGCTAATTGCATGCACATATAAATACATGAAGTTCAAAGAAAAGCATGGAGGAATTCTGCTTTTTGTTCCAACTCAGAATGAATGAGAGCATTGACATGCGTTAAGTTCTCTTTCTAGCAAATTTATTATAGTTAGCTTTTTAATCTTCCTTTGATCATAAATGTGTAGAGTTATACAATGCTGACTTAATGAAGGTCTAACTACAGTATTTTAAGAAGCAAATAGGTCAATACCATCAAATACTTTTTCTTTCTCTTTTCCTATGAATTGACAGGCTATTTCTCTTGTAAATACAAATCCATATTAGTAAATCTTAGATTTAAATATATTAAACAAATGAGCAGTTTTGATTATGGATGTCCTCTAGCAAAATCGTAAAGTGGTTACAGTAGACCACTTCAGTCAGTTTTACCTTTGCAAATTTTATACAGTCTCTCAGACAGTTTACCTCCTATTTGTTAGCCCATTGAATCTGTATCATTTTAACTTCTCAGCTAAAAGACTTTCCACCTTTGTCTTTTTATCAGCTTTTTCCACTTGAAACTATTCCAGAAGCTTCTTGATAATAGTCAATTTTTACTCATTTGGTAAAACTTTTTTGAGTATTTACTATATCATAGTAAATAAGCAAGTTTCCAGGAAAAATAAGATCTAGTTCTTACCCCCAAAAAGAAGAGTAGGAAGAGCAAACATAATATAATATTCAAGGCATAATGAAATAGCTGCTTTAAAATGTCTAAGCTTACTGTGGAAGCTAAGTATAAGAAAAAAGTTGTTACTAAAAAGAAAATGGGGGACTTCAAAAATATTAAAGAATGAAAAGAATTTTGAGACCTAGAGAAGAAGGTTATTTTAAGAAAATAACATACACAAGTATGTGAAAATATGAACATTTAGAACTTACTTAAAAGGTTTAGTAAGATACTGTCTAGAAAATTAGTGTCTGGATTTAAACTTTAAAAGTTTTCTATTAGACATCCAGAATTTTGTACTACGCTATATTAGTGGGGAGCCAATGCAGTTTTTTAAAGTGGAAAATAATATAATGCAACCTTTGTTAAAAGAGCCTTAAGATTTTAACTAGCATAATACAGGATAAGTTAACTTACTTTACTACAGGGAAATGTGTATAGCTACTATACATCTTCCGTTTTTGCTGGGCATTTAATTAGAACTAATGCTTTTGACATGACAGTCAGCATGACAATGAATAGTCAGATAATGGATTCCTTTTACAACAGTGCTTGTTCAAGATGCTGCTTCTGTCTGGAATTCTCTTTCTTCACTTCTACCAGTGGTGAGATTTGCCCATACATTAGGCATCCTCTCAGGTATCATCGCTGTAACAAAACCACCAATGCATCCTATTCATCTATCCTTCATCCTTATTAGAGTCTGTGCTCTTCCTTATGTTCTTATATCATCTTATACTTAACTTTTATTGTAGTTTATTTATAGTATTTATATGGTATAGTTTATATACTATATATTATAGTTTATTTATAGTATTTAAAATGTATTACTATTAATCCTTATGTATCTATCTCTCATGTTTGATTTTGAACTCCTTGAAGGCAAATAACTTGTCAGTTTATTTCAGTATTACTAGCATAATTTTTAGTAAATCTTGAGTTATTTGTTAAATTAACATTAAACATCACTGGAGTATTACACAAATGAGCTTCTTACTAATTTGTTCTATTGTGATCTTTGCAATTTATTTTAAAAGCCCATGGCCATTAACCAAAAGCAGTCAAATGCTGACCTGGCTCTAGTAAATACCAATTTTCAGTGTTACCTGTGTATTTTTGTCATGATTTTTAATAAAAATTTAAGTAACAAGCAGACTTTATAGTAAAACTAAAATAGTTGGGATATTAAATGATGTTGAAATCAGGAAATCATTCCATGAGCCATTTAACAATGCAAGTACTATATCGACTGTACTAACATAACTAGAAGCTTTTACTTGCTTGTGCTTTGCAAAAATAGCCATATGACAGAGTTAGAAGACAGCTTGCTACTCAAAGTGTGGTCCCTGTCCAGCATTATTAGCATCTCCTGGGAGCTTGTTAGGAGGAAGAATCCCGTGTCCCACCTACACCTACTTAGTCAGAATCAGCATTTTAACAAGATTTCCCAGCTGATTTATATGGACATTAAGGTGTGAGAAGCACTTTTTCCCTAATAACATTTTAATATGATTTCCAAATGTATATCTTCACTGGAGAAAATTTTGAAACTATAGGAAAAAACAAAGAAAAAGGTAAAAAAAGTATACACAATTCTGCCAAAAGGTAATGACTGTTAAGTTTGGTATATATACTCTATTTTGTGTATAGACAGACAAATTTCTACCAGCTCCAATTTTTTTTTTTTTTTTAAACAGAGTCTTACTGTGCCTCCCAGGCTGGAGTGCAATGGTGGGACTTCGACTCACTGCAGCCTCTGCCTCCCAGGCTCAAGCGATCCTCCCATCTCAGTTTCCCGAGTAGCTGGGACTATAGGCATGTGCCACCATACCCGGCTAATTTTTTGTATTTTTGGTAGAGATGGAGTTTCACCATGTTGCCCAGGCCGATCTTGAACTCCTGAACTCAAGTGATCTGCCTGCCTTGGCCTCCCAAAATGCTGGGAATACAGGCCTGAGCCACTGCATCCAACCCAGCTCCAAAATTTGGATCTTTCAAAACATAATGTTTAGTTAACATTTTTCTTTATAAAGAGTTGTTCTACAATACTATTTTGTATTAAATCATAAGGATATACTATAATTTATTTAACCAATCATTGGCCATCTAGGCTGTTTTTAATGTTTTGCTATTAAAAAATGCCATGATAAACATCTTTATAACTAAATATTTGTACATATTTAGGATTATTTTTATATTTTATAGGATTAATTTGAAGAAGTTGTGACTATTTTAAGGCTTTTGCATTAAATTAATCGAATCCCAGATAAACATGCATATCCTTTTGGAGTTAATTATTATAATAATTATTTTTTCATAGATTTTAGCACTTGAGAATGTGTGAAAATAATTATATAGCTACTATCCTTAATGATATTTTTAAAAACAAATTTAAGGCCGGGTGTGGTGGCCCACGCCTGTAATCCCAGCACTTTGGGAGGCTGAGGTGGGCAGATCACTTGCGGTCAGGAGTTCAACAACAGCCTGGCCAACATGGTGAAACCCCATCTCTACTAAAAATGCAAAAATTAGCCAGGCTTCATCTACAGGTGTGGTGGCACACACCTGTAATCCCAGCTACTTGGGAGGCTGAGGCAGGAGAATCACTAGAACCCAGGAAGCAGAGGCTGCAGTGAGGTGAGATTGCACCACTGCAGTCCAGCCTGGGTGACAGAGTGAGACTCTATCTCAAAATAAATTAAAATAAAATAAAATAAAGAAAACACATTTAACATTGTAAAATTTATTCTCAAAACTGTATATTGATATTTTTAAAAATTAAAAATATAATGACCCATTATACTTCCTTCTGTTACAGCTACCAGGGTCATGGTAAGAACATTATATGTTTGTCCCCTCCAAATCTCATGTTGAAATGTGATCCCGAGTGTTGGAGGTGGGGCCTAAAGGGAAGTGTTTGGGTCATGGGGGAGGATCCCTCATGAATGGCTTGGTGTCCTCTCAATGGGTAATGAGCTGGTTCTTGCTTTATTAGTTCATGCAATAACTGGTTGTTTTTTAAAAACAAACATAGCACCTCCCCCTCTCTCTTGCTCCCTCTTTTTTCCTGTGACACGCCTGCTCCCTCTTTGCCTTCTGCCATCATTGAAAGCTTCCTGAGGCCCTCATCAGAAGCAGATGTTGGCAGTATGCTTCTTCTACAGTCTGCAGAACGATGAGCCAAAATAAATCTCTTTATAAATTATTCTGCCTCAGTTATTTCTTTATAGTAATGCCAAAATAGACCAGTCCATAACAAAAATCTGAATGTGGAAAATATGGATTTGAGAATTTAACTCCATTCTTAATAAGTTGACACTGGAAAGTTTATTTCTTCCTCCCCCTCAGCTTTATTAAGGTATACTTGACAAATAAAATTGCATGTATTTATAACGTACAACATGATGGTTCAATATAAGTATACATTGTGAAATGACTAAAACAAATGAATATCCACCTTACATAGTTACTTTTTCATGGCAAAAAATTTAAGATTAAATCTCTTAGCAATTTTCATGTATAGTCATACCTCAGAGATACTGCAGGTCCAGTTCCAGACCACCAGAATACAACTAAAGTCACAGTAAAGCAAGTCACACACATTTTTTGGTTTCCCATTGCATTTAAGTTATGTTTACTCTACAGTCTATTCAGTGTGCAATAACATTATATCTTTTTAAAAGTACATATCTTAATTTGAAATTATTTTATTGCTAAAAAAACACTAATGATCATCTCAGCTTTCAGCATTTCCTAATTTTTTTTGCTGGCAGAGCGTATTGCATTGATGTTTGGCTGCTGATTAATCAAGGTGATGGTCGCTGAAGGTTGGGATGGCAGTGGCAATTTCTTAAAATAAGACAACAAAGTGACACACTTGACACTCTTCTTTTCATAAAAGATTTCTCTGTAGCATGTGATGTTTTTGGTAGCATTTTACCCACAGTAGAACTTCTTTTATAATTGGAGTCAGTTCTCTCAAACCTTGTTACTGCTTTACCAACTAAGTTGATGTAATATTCTAAATTCTCAGGTGTCATTTCAATAATCTTCACAGCATCTTCACCAGAAATAGATTCCATCTCAAGAAACTACTTTCTTTGCTCATCTGCAAGAAGCAACTCCTCACTCGTTATAGTTTTATCAGGAGATTGCAGCAATACAGTCACATCTCCAGGCTCCACTTTTAATTCTAATTATCTTGTAATTTTTTACCACATCTGCAGTGACTTTCTCCACTGAAATTTTAAACCACTCAAACGCGTCTATGAGAGTTGGAAACAACTTCTTCCAAACTACTGTTAATGTTGATATTCTGACCTCCTCGCATAAATCACAATGTTCTAATGGCATCTGGAATGGTAACTCCTTTTCAGAAGATTTTCAATTTACTTTGCCCAGATCCATCAGAGGAATCACTATCTGTGACACCTTTAGCCTTATAAAATATATTTCTTAAATAATAAAACCTGATCCATGCCTGCAGAGTGGATGTTGTGTTATCAGGCATGAAAACAACATTCATCTCCTTGTACATCTCCATCAGAGCTCTTGGGTGATCAGGTGCATTGTCAATTAGCACTAATATTTTAAAAGGAATCTTTTTCTGAGTGGTTCCCAATGGTGGGCTTAAAATAGTAAACCATGCTGCAAACAGATATGCTGTCATCTAGCCTTTCACATTCCATTTATAGAGTACAGGTAGAGTAGATTTAGCATAGTTTTTGAGGGCACTAAGAGTTTCTAAATGGTAAATGAATATTGGCTTCAATTTGAAGTCACCAGATGTATTAGCCCCTAGTGAGAGTCAGCCTGTCCTTTGAAGCCTTGAAGCCAGGCATTGCCTTCTCTCTAGCTAGGAAAGTTCTAGATGGCATCTTCTTCCAATAGAGGACTGTTAAGTCTGCATTGAAAATCTGTTGTTTAGTCTAGCCACCTTCATCAATTATTTTAGCTAGATCTTCTGGATAACCTGGTGCAGCTTCTCCATTAGCACTTGATACTTCACCTTGTACTTTTATGTTATAGAAAGGGCTTCTTTCCTTTAAACCTCATGAACCAACCTCCGCTAGCTTCAGACTTCTGCAACTTCCTCACCACTCTTAGCCTTTATAGAATTGAAGAGCGTCAAGGCCTTGTTCTTAATTAGGCTTTGGCTTAAGGAAATGCTATCTTGGTTTGATCTTTCCAGACCACACAACTTTCTCTATATCAACAATAAGGCTGTTTTGCCTTCTTATCATTAGTGTATTCACTGGAGCAGCACTTTTAGTTTCCTTCAATAACCTTTTTCTTTTGCATTTCTTTTGCATAGGCTGTTTGGTGCAAGAGGCCTAGCCTTTGGCCTGTCTCAGCTTTCAACATACCATCCTTACTAAGCTTAATCATTTCTAGCTTTTGATTTGAAGTGAGAGATGTGCAATTCTTCCTTTCGTCTGAACACTAAGAGGCCATTGTAAGGTTATTAATCGGCGTTATTTCAGTATTGCTGTGTCTTAGGGAATAGGAGGGCCCAAGGAGAGGGAGAGAAATGGGGGACCAGCTGGTGAGTGGAGCAGTCAGAGCACACACAACCCTTATCAATTAAGTTCACCATTTTATTTGGGTGCAGTTTGTGGTGCCCTAAAACAGTTAAAATAGTAACATCTGAACACAGATCGCCATAACAGATATAATAATAATGAAAAAGGAAATATTGTGAGAATTATTAAAATGTGACACAGAGACATGAAGTGAGCACATGCTGTAAGAAAAATGGCACCAATAGATTTGCTTGACACAAGGTTGCCCCAACCCTCAATTTGTAAAAAGTGCAATATCTGCTGAGTGCAATAAAGCAACACGCAATAAAATGAGAGGTGTGCCTGTATTAATGCATTATTATTAACTGCAGTTACCATTCTATACAATGAATCTCCAGGACTTATTCATCCTGTCTAAGTGAAATTTTGTACCCTTTAGCCAACATCTCCTAAATCTTCCTTCCCTGAACCCTCCCATCCTTCAGCCCCTGACAAACAGCATTCTATTCTCTACTTCTGCGATTTTGATGTTTTTAGGTTCCACATGTGTGACATTATGCAATATTTGTCTTTCTGTGTCTGCCTTATTTCACTTAATATAATGTCCTCCAGGTTCATTCACGTTATCACAAATGAAAGAATTTCCTTCTTTCTTAAGATTGATAGTGTATTCCACTGTGTAGAATACCATACGTCGATGCCATATCTTGTGAATAATGCTGTAATGAACAAGGGAGTACAGGTATCTCTTAGACATACTGATTTCTTCCTTTTGATAGATACTTAGAAGCTGGATCATATGATAGTTCATTTTTAATTTTTTGAGGATCCTTCATATCATTTTCCATAATGGCTGTACTAATGTATATTCTCACCAACAGTGTGCAAGGGTTCTCTTTTCTCCAGGTCTTAACCAATGCTTGTTATCTTTTGTCTTTTTTATAATAGCCATTCTAACAGATGTGAGGTAATAGCTCATTGTGGTTTTAATTTTCATTGCCCTCATGAGTAGTGATGTTGAGCATTTTTCATATACCCATTGACCATTTTTATGTCTGCTTTTGAGAAATGCCTATTCAAGTCACCTGCCCATTTTTTAAATTGGGTATTTGTTTTCTTGCTGTTGAGTTGTTTGAGTTCCTTATATATTTTCAATATTAACTCCTTATTAGATATGTGATTTGCAAGTATTTTCTCTCATTCTGTAGGTTGTCTCTTCACTCTGTCGATTGTTTTCTTTTTGCGCAAAAGCTTTTAGTTTGATGCAATTAACAAACCAATAAGGAATATGAAGACTCTGAATCAGTAATCAAAAAACCCCCCAACAAAATAAAACCTAGTAGTACTTCATGGTTTCACCGGTGAATTTCTATCATTTAAGAAAGAATTAATGCCAGTCCTTCTCAAACTCTCCCAAAATAACTGAAGAAGGGGAAATACTTCCAAGCTCATTTACCAGGGCAGCATTGCTCTGATACCAAAGCCAGACAAGGACACTGCAAAAGAAAATTATAGGCCAATATCCCTGATGAACATAGTTGCAAAAATTCTCAACAAAATACTAGCAAATTAAATTCAACAGCGCATTAAAGGATGATACACCACAATCGAAGATGGTTCAACATACACAAATCAACATATGTGATATACTATTAACAGAATGAAGGGTAAAACTTATATATAATCACCTCAGTAGATGCAGAGAAAGCATTTGAGAAACTTTAACATTCTTTTATGATGGAAACTTTTTAGTTATGGAAGTGCTGTACTTCAACATAATAAAGGCTACATAGGATAAGCCCTCAGCTAACATCTTAATAGCGGTGAAAAGATGAAAGCTTTTCCTGTAAGATCATGAACAAGGGAAAGGATGCCCACTGTTAAAACTTCTACTCAATATGATACTGGAAGTCCTATCCAGAGCATTTAGGCAGTAAATAAATAAATAAATAAATAGCATCTAAATTGGAAAGGAAGAAGTAAAATCTTTTATATGTGCAAATGATATTATCTTATATATTAAAGACCCTGAAGACTCTACCAAAAAAACTGTTAAAACTAACAAATTCAATAAAGATGCAGCATACAAAATTAAAATGCATAAATCAATAGTGTTTCTGCATACTAACAATGAACTGTGGAAAAAAGAAATCAAGAAAGCACTTCTTTTTACAATATCACAAAAAATGCGTAGGAATAAATTTAACCAAAGAAGTGAAAGATTTGTACACTGGAAACTGTAAAACATTTATGAAAAAGTGAAGAAAACACAGTGAATGGAGATGGATCTGAAGAATAAATGTTGTTAAAATGCTCCTAGTATCCAAAGTGATCTGCAGATTAAATGCCATCTCTTCCAAAGTTTCAATGACAAGTTTCACAAAAATAGGAAAAATAATCCTAACACTTGTATAGAAACACAAAAGACCCTAATAGCCTAAGCAATCTTGAACAAAAACTTTTTCCACTTTTAAAAATTGGTCAGTGAGTAATAGCAGATGATCTGAGAGACAAAGAACTTTGAAAATAAAATGTCATTCAGAAAGAAGTAATAAGTTGAACAGGAAGAATGATATGTGTCTGAGAGATTGAATATTACTTTCATGTCCTGAAACCATGGTTGCTTTCAGCTTTGGTGTTTCATTATTGTTATTTAACAAGTATGGCTCACTTGAGAGACAAATAAGTTGGCATCTTTTAAATATTCAGTTTAATCACCGGCACACTTATCTATTCAAATTAGCAAGAATTCCAAGGAGGTCTTTTCTTAGAGTCTTCATTCAGCTGCTTCAAGTATTGCTTTAGTCCTAGGAGTTTACTCATTCCAAGGAGACTAATTTGCTCTCTAAAAGTTAGTTGAAGAAAGAGATGGGGATTTTTATTTTTATTTTTATTTTTTGGAGACAGGGTCTTGCTATGTTGCCCAGGCTGGAGAGTAGTGGTGTGATCATGGCTCACTGCAGCCTTGTTCTCCTGGGCTCAAGCTATTCTCCCGCCTCAGCCTCCCAAGTAGCTAGGAATATAGATGCATGTCACTGTGCCAGGCTAATTTTTTTTAAGTTTATTTTTTGTAGAGATGAGATCTTGCTGTGTTGCCTGGGCTGTTTTTGAACTCCTGGGGTCAAGCAATCTCCTGTATTGGCCTCCTAAAGTGCTGGGATTACAAGCATGAACATATAAGCTAGTGATATCATTTTTAGCCACTGGTGATTTTACCACTGCTACATTGTTTTGTGATTTAAAAGTGGCCCCAACAAATTTTATGTACCTTGTCTTGTTGATGTGATGCCACTGATCCTTGCAGAGACCTCAATGGTTCTTAATGACAGGATGATTCACTCTTCAGTATTATGTTCATTCAAAGGTTATGTCAAAGGATTTCATTTCCTTAATTTATACTCATATGCTTAGTCATTTTGGCTTCCTTGCCAAGTTGGATGTGTGAGAAGGTACTTTCAGCCCATCCCCACACTGTACTAAAATTAGCCTTTCTTTCTTGAAATCTAGTCCAGGGATAGAAAACCAGTGGTCTGTGAGCCAGATGCAACTTGCAGATATGTTTTGTTTAGTTCTCATGGTATTTTTAAAAATAGTTGAATTTTATATCATTATATAAAAATATAAAATACCATGATTTTAAATCGAGAGATTCATATAAATATCTGGACCTGCATATTCTTGAACCATTGGAGAAACTGATTTCAGTGGCCTCTTATTCTCTCATGAGAAAAAATGGGTTGCACTGAATAATTGTCCTCTTTAATCAGATATACACTATCTGATTTGCTCCAGCATTCACTATTTCTGTTGCTTTACCTGCCTGGCCTCTGTAGGCCCTTGGATTTAGCCTACAATGTCTCTACTTTTCAGCCTGAATCACCAACCCAGATTATCATTTCCCCTTTGATACAGCCTCCTTAAGCATATATTCCTACTCGTAAGCCACAGACCTATCACTAAAATCTATGAAAGAGATTTTTGTAATTCTGAACCTTGAAGAGGTTGGAGTCTAGGAGTTGATCGCTTTCAGAATTCCTGTTTCATTTTTTTATGCAGATCTATTTACCTTCTTTCCTTTAATTATCTCTGTTTACCACAGAGTATTGAGAAGGCATGGCCCTTATGAAGCCTCAAAAGATTTTGTTAGATCATTCCCCCAAGGTAATGGATGCCTACCAGCCTTACATTTGCATAATTAAATTGTCCACTGAAATGATTCTTCCCACAGCAAAGATCTATTTCAAGCCAACTGTTTCCTCCTCGGTAGAGAAGCATTTGACAACTTTTTTTTAAATTGAGGTATGTTTTCATAACCATATAAATCACTCATTATAAGTGTATAATTCAGTATTAATTAGTAAATTTAAGGATTTGCGCAACCATCAGCACAAATCAGTTTTAGAACATTTACATCACCCACAGAGTTCATTTGTTACCCATATCCAGTCAATCCCCACTCTCACCTCAACCTCAGATAAACACTGATCTGCTTTCTGTCTCTATAGATTTTCATTTCTGGATGTTTTATATAAATTGAACTATATAATAAGTAATCTTTTGCTTTTGGCTTCTTTCACTAGAATAATATTTTTGAGGTTCATCCATGTTATAGAATATATTAATATTTGATTCCGATTTATTGTTGAATTATAATATGTTGTATGGATATAATACATTTTGTTTATCCATTCTGCAGTTGATGCACATGAGAATTGGTTTGTTTTTGGCTATTTGGATAATGTTGCTATAAATATTTGAAAACAAGTCTGTGTGGACATATGTTTTTGTTTCTCTTGGGTAGATATCTAGAAGTAGAATTTCTGGGTCATATGGTAAATTTATGTTTTAAAGAAATTGCCAAATTGTTTCCCAAAGTGGTGGTACCATTTTATGTTTTCACCAGTAATGTAAGAGGATTCCAGTTTTTTCACATGCTCATCAACACTTGGTATCATCAGTCTTTTTTTTTTTTTTTTTTTTCCTCCTGAAACAAAGTCTCACTCTGTCATCCAGGCTGGAGTGTAGTGGCGCAAGTGATTCTCCTGTCTCAGTCCTGAGTAGCTGGCATTACAGGCATGCGCCATCACTCCCGGCTAATCTTTGTGTTTTTAGTAGACATGGGGTTTTACTATGTTGGCCAGGCTGGGCTTGAGCTCCTGACCTCAAGTGATCCACCCGCCTCAGCCTCCCAAGTGCTGAGATTACAGGCATGAGCCACTGCACCCGGCTCATCAGTCATGTTGATTATAGCCATTACATAAGTGTGAATCCGTTGTTCACAATTGTTTCACTTTGTATTTTCCTAATAACTTTATGATGTTGAGCATATTTTCAAGTTTTTATAACCCATTTGTGTATGTACTTTGGAGAAATGTATTTTCAAATCTTTTGCCCACTTTGAAAATTGAGTCATTTTTCTTATTATCAATTCTCAAGAATTCTTTGTATATTCTGAACTAAGTTCTTTTCCAAAAATATAAATTTCAAATATTTCCTTCCAGTCCGTCTTATGTTGTCATTTTTAAAAATGATGTATTTGAAGAGCAAAATTTGTAATTTTAGTGAAGTCCAATTTATCGTTTTTTTCCTTTTTGGATTGTACTTTTGGTACCAGATCTTAAGAAATTTGTATTTAACGCAAGGTAATGAAGATTTTCAATCTGTACTTCCTTCTAAAAGTCTATTTTTTGAGTTAATTTTTATATATGTTGTGAAGTATGAATTGAAGTTCTTTTTTCAACATGTAGATCCATTTTTTACTGCACTACTTGTTAAAAAGAATTTCCTTTCTCTATTTAATTATCTTGGCATCTTTCTCAAAAATCAGTTGACCATAAATGAAAGGGTTCATTTCTGAATTCTCAATTCTGTCCCAGTGAACTACATGTCTATCCTTATTCCTATACTACACTGTCTTGATTACTGTAACTTTAAGGTAAGTTTTGAAATCAAATAGTGTAAGTCCTCCAACTTTGTTCTTCTTTTATCAAAATTGTTTTGTCTATTTTGGGGTCCTTTGCATTTTCATATAAATTTCCGGATCAATTTGTCAGTTTCTAAAGAAAAGCTTTATTAGATTTTCATAGAGATTATATATTGAGTTCATAGATTAACTTGTAGAGAATTGTTGTTTTAACAATATTGAGTCTTGGAATCCATGAATATGAAATGTCTCTCCATTTATTTACATATTATTTAATTTCTTTAGTGTTCCAGTTTTGTAAAAATGATTTCTAAGTGTTTATTTCTGTTGATATTATTGTGAATGGAGCTATATCTTAATTTCACATTTGGATTGTTTGTTGCTAGTATATACAAATGTTATTGATTTTTATATTGATCTTATATCATCCTATGATGTTGCTAAACTCATTTTTTAGTTCTAGTAGTTTCTTTATAGATTCCTTATAATTTTCTACATATAGAATAATTTCATCTGCAAATAAAGACAGTTTTATTTCTTCTTTATCCTTTAATATCTATTTTCTTGCCTCATTGCACTGGCTAGATTTCCCAGTACAAAGATGCATAGAAGTGGTGAATGCCTTATGCCCTATCTTAAGGGGAAAGCATTCCATCTTTCATCATTAAATATGACATAAGTATAGAGTTTCCCGTGCCCCACATGTCCTTTATCAGTTTGAGGAAGTTCCTTTCTAGTCCTCATTGTTGAGAGGTTTTCTCATGGCTGTTGGATTTTGTGGAGTGCTTCTTCTGCATATATTGAGATGATTATTTGGTTTTATACTTTATTAATATAACGTAGTTCGTTAATTGATTTTCAATGTTGAACCAACCTTACCTTTCATGGAATAAATCCCACATGGTCATTGTGTATGATCCTCTGTATATACTGCTAGATTAAGTTTGTTAGCATTTTGATAAAAGGTTTTTGCATCAATGTTTGCAATGGATATTGGTCTGTGGTTTTCTTTTGATCTTTGCCTAACTTTGGTATTAGGCCTCTTAGAATGAGTTGGGAAGTGTTCCCGCCACTTCTGAATTCTGAAAGAGTTTGTGTAGGGTTGGTATTATCTTTGAATGTTTCATATAATTAACCAGTGAAGCCATCTCGACTTGAGCTTTTCTTTGTGGGAAAAATTTTAATTACTAAGTCAATATTTGTGTTACAGGTTTATTTACATTTTCTATTTCTTTTTTAGTTAGTGTTGGTAATTTGTGCCTAAGAGTTTTTCCATTTCACCTGTTGTCTTATATGATTGGGATAAGGTTGTTTATAGTATTCCCTTATAATCCTTTTAATTTATCTAGCATCAGTGGTGATATCATAGTTTCATTACTGATTTCTATAATTAATATCTTCTCTGTTTTCTTTTTGTTTATTTTGTTTTGATATTTGGTCAGTCTAGTGAAAGTTTTATCAATAAGACTTTTGGTTTCATTCATTTTTCTCTACTGTTTTTCTATATATTTTACTGAATATATTATATGTAATATAATACTATAATATATAATAATATATACAAAGCTTAAGTTACTGATTTGGAACTTTTCTTCTATTTTACTCTAAATGGTTAAAGCTATGAATTTTTTTTCTAAACCCTGCTTTATCTACATCCAATAAATGTAGATATGCTGTAGTTTATTTTCATTTACCTCAAAATATTTTCTAATTTCCCTTGGAATTTGTTTGTGATTTAATATCTAAATATTTAGAGACTTCTAAAATTTCTTTCTGTTTTTATTTCTAACTTAATTCTGCTGTGATTATAGAATATATTTTGAAAGCTTTAGCAAACCCTTCAAATTAATTGAGACATTATATTTTCTAGCATTTGCTTAATATGTAGAATATCCATGTGTGCTTGATAAGAATGTGTATTCTGCTGATGTTAAATTCTGTATTTTATAAATGTCAAGATTTTTTTGATGGTGTTATTTAAGTTGTTTCTTTTCCAATTTCCTGTCTAGTTTTTCCATCAATTATTGAGAGAGAAGTATGGAAATTCCCAACTATTAGTATTAAATATTTTTCTCCTTTCAATTCTGTCCGTTTTTATTTTAGTACTGTGGGGGCTCTTCTGTTCAATGCATATGCATTTCTGATTGTCACATTTTTCAGATGTATTGGACTTTTATCATTATGAATGTCCCTTTTGTCTCATAATTTTTCTAGACTTAAAGTCTATTTTGTCTAATATTGATATAGGCATTCCAGCTGTCTTATGGTTACTGTTTGCATGATGAATCTTGTTTTTCTCTTTTTACTTTAGCCTATTTATATCTATGAATCTAAAATGTGTCTCTTATAGATGTTATATAGTTTGATCTTGATTTTTATCCAATCTGTTAATTTCTGCCTTTTGATTTGTGTTTCTTCCATTCATAGTTAATGTCACTATTGATATGGTTGGATTTGTAGCTTCCATTTTACTGTTTTCTGTCTCATAGTTTTTGTTGTTTCTCTTTTCCCTTTCTACCACCTTCTTTTCTATTACATATATTTTAATTATTTGGTTTTGATTTTTAAAAATAAAATTTAAAAGGCATTTTCTTAATATTTCTTTAGGGATTATAATACACAAGATTATAATTTATCTTATCATAGTTTACTTCAGGATAGTACTGACTTAATTCTAGTGGAATAGAACTGCTTTGATCCAATATAGCTTTATTTCTTTTGCAAATTTGTGTTTTTTCACATATATTTATATATTTTATAAACCCAGCAACATAATGTTGTAATTATTGCCTCATACAACTTTAAGTCTCTTAAATAAAGAGATAACAGAAAAATTGTGTATTTATATAGCCTTTTATTTATGTATTTACCATTTTTAGTGCTCTTCATTTCTTTCTGTCAATTTGAGCTATTGTCTAGTGTTATTTCCTCTGAGCTTTAAGGACTTCATTAGGTATTTCTGCTTACAACAAATATCCTCAGTTGTTTCTCTGGGAATGTTTCATTTCACCTTTATTTTTGGAGGATAATTTTCCTGGATAGGGAAGTGTTGGTGGATGGGTTTGCTTTCTTGTTTCTTTTAGCACTTCATTTCTCTGCCTTCTGGCCCTTCTTATTTCTAATGAGAAGTCATTAATCATATTCTTTTTCCCCTGGACGTGATTCGTCATTTTTTTCTTGCTGCTTTCATGACTTTTCTCCTTACGTTTCAACAATTTGACTATGATATGTCTCAGTGTGGATCTTTTGGGTATTATTCTAGTTGGTGTTGGCTGAGCTTCTTGGATCCTAGATTACTGTTTTCCATCAAATTGGGACATTTTCAGCCATTATTCCTTCAAATGTTTTTTCATCACCCTTTGTCTCTCTCCTTTTTTTCTAATTCCCATGAGATGTATGTTGGTTCCCTTGATATCCCATAAGTTTCTCAGGCTCTGTCCACTTTTCTCCTGTCTTTTTCTCTCTGTGTTCTTCCAACTGGATGATTTCCATTGATCTATCTTCCAGTTCACTGATTTGGTCTTTTGCTCTTTTAAATCTGCTGTTGGGCTTACTATACTGAGTTTTCAAATTTTGGTTATTATGCTTTTCAAATCTGCACTTTTTATTTTTAAATAGTTTTTCTTTCTGTATTGAAAGTTTCTATATGTTGTTCATTACTGTCATGTTTTCCTTAGGTATTTAACACAATTTTCTTTTAATTCTTTTCATATATGTATAATAGTTATTTTAAAGTCTTTAAAGCCTTTGTCTGCTAAATTCTACACCTGGGCCCATTCAGGGACATTTTTTATTGACTGCTTTTTTTCCTCATTGTGGATCACACAAGTTTTTGTCAAAAATGTGTTTTTTAAAATAACATGTGGTAGTAGCTCTGGGTTTTGATTATTTTTTCCCTGAGGGTTGGTTTTGTTTATTTTTTTATTAATAACTTCCTTTGTCTTAATCTGTGGAATCTGTATCCCTCATGATATGTGACTGCTGATTTCTCTGCTTAGTTTTTTTTTCTTATTCTAATTTTTATTTTTTAACCTGGTTTCCTAGGGATTGCCCTGTGTCTCTGTAGCTTAATTGTTATTTAATGATTGATCAGAGATTGTACTCAAACACTGGGACCAGCCGGTGCTGATGGAACTGTGTGCAAATTGAGGAGCACATGCAGTATTTAGGCAGTTTGGAAGTCTGTACCAGCTTTAACTTTCCACTGGGCCCTCTTTCGTCTCCTTTGTGCGTGTCATTACCTCCTAGTCAGATTGCATAGCAAGGTGGGCAGACTGGGTGGCCTGGTGAACTTAGGTAGCCTCAGTCTGCCTGTCTCATCTTCATTTACCCGCTGCTATGTTTCTTGCTATACCACCAATGTGCTGCTTAGCCCTACCAAGGCCGTAGCCTTAGACTTGTTAATTTCTTTCAGTTTGCTTTTTTTGTTGACAATATCACTAATGAGTTTTTTGGCCTCCACTCCAAATCAAATCAGCCCCCTCTCGTGTCAGCCCCTTCCAGAAGTGAAGCTGCTAGTTTTCATGACCAGCCCTACCCTGGTAGAAGTACTCTCCTGACTGAACTATAAAGGAGTGGGAGCAGCCCCAGGCAAGAACATCTCTGACTCCCACTGTTTTTAGGCAGAGTGATATCTCACTGTGTTTATAGGTTCATCACAAATAAATGTTTCTCAATTTGTTGTTTATGACTGCTCAATTTCCAGAGCCATGAAATCATTGTTTTTGATAATTCTGTTCAGCTTCATAGTTGTTTCTTAGGGAGATTTCCTGACTTACTTCGACATCACCAAAAGTCCTGCCTCACATGGCAACTGTTAAAATGGCAAGTTCACGTGCTGAAGTTCTACTTAACAAGGAACCATTCTATAGATTCTTTGTACCATTTTGGTACAAATTTTGGATCTCTGGTAATCAGAACAATCTGTTCACCATGCTACCCAGTCAGCCCTCCTTGCTATACAATCTGTCATCTTAGTCCTGTTTCATGTGAGGAATTTTACATTTCTGCAATAATTGCCAGTAACTTTTTTGTGTATTATTTTCTTTTGAATACCACATGGATGGCATCTGACACTGTTTGTAATGCTGAATTTAATGGAAGTTTACAAATAAGTTATTCTATGATTCTCCTTTAAAAATGCAGATATACATATATGTATATAACATTATTCTCTTCCATAACACAGAATGTTTAAATGGTTAACATTTGTGCTGCAGTATAGCTTTCTGGCTCATGAAAAATGAAAGCTATCAGCGATCTGGGCAATAAGATTCATCGCCAATAGTCACTAGCAACAGCACACAGCATTTTAATATCAGTGAGGTCCACAGCTAGCAGTAAGAGCTGGTGTAATTGAAAGACGTTTAGGTGCAATCATTCTGCTGTGTGCTCCTTGCCAGGTTCAACATGGGATTGTGTGAGTATTTGAAGAAAACAGCAATTTTTTCATATCTTTGAAAGATGTATAAAGCGTAGATTAGTGCTTAAATTTAAGAAATGTGGTAATTTGTAATCATGTGGCTCTAAAATAAAAAGGTATTTTATTTGTCTGGTTGATTAAAGCTTTAGAAAAGCTATGCCTTGGATACAAGTGAACCGATAATTCTGGTCTAATGTTGCCGTGGTAACAACTCATGCTGATATAATTGAGAACATCTTATACATCCTGGTTCGAACATTTTCTCTCTGCCATTTTGAGTTGTTCTAGTGGTATATGAAGGAGGCTGGGATAACTAGCTTGAAAGAAATTCAGTCTAGTTATAGACATCTTTGGCATGAATCTGATGTTTACTAGTGATAGCTCATGCTAGGCAGTTATGCTTTGCTTCTAGGGGCTTCTCTTTTTAAAACAAAAGAAAGCTCTTTTCGTTTTCTGTGTGCTGCATGCTCCAGTGTGTGTGTTTACACCATCGGTTCTTCTCCCTCTAGAGATTAGCATAACTCCCTTTGCTGTTGGATTGTTGTTTTGAGCAATATGTTTTGGAAAGGTTGGTTTTCATCATGAGTGGTAAGTATACTCTCTGAGACTCTGCAGCTGTTTATTTAAAAAAATATATTTATAAGAGGAAAAAATATTTTTAAAGGGACAGTTATAAAGCCACAGCTACTGTGAATTATATTTTGTGGTGACGCTTTTGTACTTAGGCATTATAGTAAATTGCCTTCAAAAACCAGTAAGAACTGTAAACAATTAATGGCACTATTAATAATCAATACCAATAATCAGTTTCTAATTTTCTTTATGGTTCGATTTATTGTATTTGTTGGGCACTGTTATTAATTGTGTTATAAATTGGTAAATAGACTAACCATAAGAGAGGATTTTCTTTTAGTATCTGATCCTGAAGATAATTAGTTTAACTTTCCTTTGATTAGCTTTGTCATCCTAATGCTAATTTTTATTAGATTATTTTTATTAGATTTTTTAAATAGTAATTTTGAAAATAAGATGCTGCCAAAATTTTGTTGATGTCTTGGTTGCTTTTACCTACAATTTATTGAGAAATAAGAATTTAATGATGAAATAATTAGAGCATTTTGGTTTTGTAGGGTTTGTTAAAATTTTTAATAAACAGTTTTTTGGGGAAATAATTTTTTGGAATAAGTACACTTGTGACAACTAGTCTTTTTTCTTATAATGTGATTTATTTTTTCTAAATATTTCCAAAACTGTTTTTTTGAAAAAATACTACAGTATGTACTGCAGTTTATCATAGGGTAAAAGCTGTCACTTCAAGCCAAACCTGCAGCTAAAAATAGATATCCTGTTGTTAGAGTGAAAAACATTTGCTTAGAGCATAATTCATTAGCATCTTTTGCTTAACTAAAGAATAAGATGCTTGGAAGTTAACCTTTGATTCAGATATTTTTTAAGAGAAGTAGAATATGGTTTCTCTGATCACATAACAGTCCTATAATTTGCATTTATAAGATTTGGAATTGGAATTTAGAAACTGAAAGGTGGATTTTTGCTGTATAATGATAGAATTCAAAATTGACGAACCTTTTCTTTCATAACTGGAGATCACCTCATTATAACCAATAAATGTTCTTTATCCTGCTGCAGTACAATATAAACCTCTTAAACACTGTTATATATTTGTTTATAGAATAATATGAGATATTAAAGGGACATTTTAACATGCAAAATAATAGGAATTAACTGGATTGTTATTTTCCTGTTACTGAAATAGATCTTTCTAATCTGCTGTTTTAAATTTGAACTAATATTACAAAAACAACTTAACATTCCTTAGGATTTCTATGGATATCAAACTGAATATACCTGGTTATCATACATATATTTATTTGAATCAGGCCAATGTATATTTTCTCTTTGAAAATTTGGCATATAATCTAGAATCTTTAGGTAACCACTGTGGTGTTCTGGAGGTTTTACAACAGGATGGATTGGATTTAGCTGAAGGAAAATGTTATTGCTTCACTATTGCTTTATTTTTCTTTAAAAAGCTATGCATCGTAGATAACATTTGATACGTTTGATCATATTGGCCTTCTTTTCTAGCCATTTTATACCACAGATAATCATAGTAATCACAACTAGGTGTTCTGACTTTGTCGAGAATGCCCAATTTCAACTGATTTTAATCATGTCATAAATGGTTAAATGTCCTAGCCATTTCAACTTGGAAAATTACAAGAGAAGTGGGGTTTTATTTGTAAAAATAAGCAAATGCTAGGCCTTTTAATCTGTCTGTAACTACACATGTGGTATTTATGTGTACGTGGTACTTTTCTTGTTATAAGGCTATTTCTTTTATCCTTTGCCACTTAAATGTTGGTTTTCTCTGAGAATCTATCTTTGGCCTTCTTTTGATGCTACATTTTCTCCAAAAAATCTCATCCATGCCTACATCTTCAGTCATTACCTGAACGTTCAGTTCAAAAGTGGATTTTCTTATATCATCCCTAAATCTGCTCCATTTTCATTAACTCTGATATCTGTTAATGATCTCACTGCCCATGCAGGAAGTGAAAACAGAAACCTTGGTCATTTCTAACTTGTTTCTTACCCTCAGACATGTACTCAGTCATTAAGTTCTATTGATTCTACATCAAAAATCACTCAATATTCTCCAGTCTTACTGACACTGGGATGGCTTCTAGATCTCTTCTCAATCCTATTAAAATAACTGTATTACTGGTCTCCAGCTTCCAGTTTTATATCCTTCCAGGCCATTTTCCACACTGAAAATTTTAAAATGCAAATATGCCCATTTTTTAACCTAACATGAAAACTTTCAGTTACTCCCTATTGCCTTTAAAATAAAAGTTAAACTCCTTATTAGGTCACATACAATCAATGACTTACCTTTTTGGTTTTGTTTGCAAAATCTCTTTCACAAATTTTGATCTAGCCATACTATATTACATATAATTCCTTGCTACCTTTCCATATTTATAGTCTTTATCACAAAAATTTAGAGAATCAGTCATTACCTCTGACACTGACCCTGTGGAATTAGGTGATTTCTCTGTACTCCCAAAGCAAACTTACAAACTACAACGATTATTGTATTATATTGAAATTATAAATTTGTGTGTCACTTTCTAATCTCTAAATGTTGAACTCAAATCAAGGTTAGTGCCTTGTTCATTGTATGTTTCTAGTAGTCACCCCAGTACCCCAAACACAGCAAGGTACCCAATAAATACTTATAGAATTAATGATAAACTAAATATAATTCATTTTTACATACTTGAACAGTTTCCTTACATTGCCCATGAAAAATAGCAGTGTGGGTTTTGACTTTTTTTGGTTCAGAAAAATACAATAACCATAGTATTTACTTGTTCCTTTATCAACTTTGTAGAATGAAGTCATATAAAATGCTTAAGAAACTAAGTTGTACCAGTCAGTACCTTTATCTTTCTAGTATTTAAAAAATTGGTTATAAGTGTGAAAAGAGCCTTCACTTTCTAAATGTTTATCTTACTCGTAACTCTTTTTGTGAAGTTTTTGCTCTTGTTAAGCAAAGAAGGTCTATAAAGAAATACTAAAAGAGCTTCTCTAAAAATCAGTCAAACTATTGTAAGGCGCTTTTGTTTAGAGGATGTAGCAACTTACTCAAATAAGCTTAAGCAGAAGAAGATACAGGTATTATTGGGATGCAGAGGATGTCATGGAGCTCAAAGGCAAAAGTAGAGTTGAGCTGTCCCAAAGAGTAGAATTGATTTGGAAAGCTGACTGGAATCATAATAGTACCTTTCTCAGTTTTTCTCTCTGAGATCACATGACATCTTTACTTTTTTCCTTGTATTTCCTTTTTATCCTCACTGTGCAGCGAATAAGTTTCTCTGATGCTTGTGCAAAATGGAGCTTAGTCATCTGAAAGTTTCAAAGTTTATGTGCTCTCCTAGTTCATGTGCTTTTTGATGTAACTAGCATCATTATATCAAAATCCTGCGTGAGAACCCTGGCCCAGCTATAGTTGAGGGCAAATCTCTGAAGAAGAAGGCATGAATCTGCTATGAATTACAGCACCATACAGACTAGAGTACCAACACTTCATTAATTTGCCTTTCTAGATTCTGACTGAAAATACTGTAAGAAAAAAAATTGGGAAAGCAGTACATCATTTCTGAAATTAAAGATGGTTATTTGCCCAAATATGTACAGGATTTTGATTATCAGACTCCAATGTCTAATTAACAGTTTTAACTTGAGTAGCCTTTCTTTATGGAAAAGAAAGAAATAATAGTTTCACCCTCACTAACTGGGAGGGATGAGGAAAATAAGTGGAAGATCCAACACTGCTCATTACTTTCATTCTAAAACAGCTATAGTGGGACAACCAAGAATGTATTAGGCCTTTTCAAGTTGAAAAGTGGCCTCTCTTTAAATATAGAAGGCTCTTTCCTGACATAGAAGGCATCACTACCAGCAAGGAATCCTATAGTCCTGGCTACATTCCCATTTATGAAGGTCACTGGATTACTTAACTGATAATGTAAATATGTGTACACTAAATGATGTGAAGAGTTTAGTCTAACAGCACCTAAACAGGAAATGAGAAGGGCCAAAGAAAAACCACTTACCTTATTTGGGGCATTTGTGAAGTTTTGAAAAGCTTGTAATTGTTCTTGAATGAATAAAAAAGAAAAGCAACAATGTGGAACCTATAAAAGAGGTTATACACCATAAAACAGTAAAGTTACAGTCTCCAAGAGGTAGAGAATGAACTTATATTTAGAAAATATTTGTGCAGGAGAGTATAAACACAAAAAATTATAGATGCCATCTGTGTTAATTCTTAAAATTTCAAGTGAGCATGGAGTTAGTGAACTAAGACATGAAACAAAGATAAAACAAGAACCTAGAATGAAAAGATTACTGGCTGAGAGGCAGGAATGGAAAAGAAGCATAATGATGTGATAGGAAAAAGTTGTAAGAAATAAACCTGGCATTTTTAGAATATAAAGCTGCATTAGAGGCAATAAAAACCAGAATAATCACTGCAGAAAAGTAAATTAATAATGTGAAGATCTCTCCAGATAGACCTTAATAGAATGTAGAGGAAATGGACAAGATAAAAATTATAAGATGAAAAGTATGTTAAATAAAAGCAGGACAAAAAATTATAAAAGAAAATAAAAGAACATTTTACAAATTGGATAGCATTCCACAGAACAGAACAGATATGGTTTATAGAACAGAAGCAATAATCAAAAATATGATTCAGGAAAACTTGTTAGTTGAAGAAAAACTTGAATCTTTAAATTGAAAGACCTCATTTTGTTTTGACAAGATTAACAAAGATGCCAATACCTAAATATATCCTGGTGAGCATTTGGAATTTCCAGCATAAAAAAATGAAATCCATAAACATTCTGATGTCTTTGCATCTTACAATCTAACATGAAGCTTGTCCTATAAAGAAAAAAATGCAAAATTGGAGACTAGATAACTTAAAAATCTTTTGAGGGCAGAAATTATTTAAGATCAACAGCACCTTGAAATGCTGAATAAACTGTAACAAATGCCCCTTTAAATGAATACGAATGTACCCTTTAAGTGAATTCTAATTTAATTAGAAGTAAATAAATTCCCAAAGTGCAAAAATTGAAGTGGTAAATGAGAACCAGAGCTGTAAGGGGGAGCATACTTCAACTGCCCTGAGGACATTTTTAGACCTTGGTGGGGCTTTCGTTTAAAATGGCCTCACAGAGATGGATGATAGGTTGTTTAATGCATACAGTTTAGGATTTCTTAGCCCCCTGTGTAAAGCCAGGATCCTGCAAGGATCATAACCTCAGTGAAAGCATAGATTAGAAAATAAAACCTCTCCACTGACAAAAGGAGAAAATAAGGAAGCTTGTGTTTCTTGGCTTGGGTTCCTAGGAACAGGGGAGGGATGTGTGTGCATGTGTAGGATGCCTCTCCTGAGAATTTTTAATCAACTGCCTCCTCTCAAGCAGGTTTCAGTTTTTAATCTGTATTAATTGTGTGTTCTAGGAACAACCAATAAAATACATTATCAGAAGAGTTGCAGGCTTGTAACATATACTCTACACCAGGCAGAAGCTAATACAAAACCCTATACTGGGACACATCCTCAGACCAAGACCTGCAGGTTTCTCGCAGATAAAGCCCCAATGAACTTTGTGTTCACAATCCAAAAACAAAATACACACACACTTACACACATCTGCAAATGATATTTAGATACAACAGGATTAGAACCTGCCAATAATGTCAGTAGACATAGTAAAATTATCACATATGACCACTATATTAAATTAGTGACATAAAAATAAATATGAGGAAAAAATGTATATAATTCTAACAGAGCCTTAAAATATACAAAACAAAATTGACCTATGTAGGAGAAATTTTATAGATATAGAGAATTCTTACCCAGTAATTGAAGAATACATAGGAATATGTAGAACACTTACAAAATTAATCATATGACTAAATGTATTCAACAAATTTCAAGTGATTGATATACAGGCTACAGTATATAAATTCTTAATTACTTAATTACCACAAGGCAATTAAGTTCAATCAGTAATAAAAAGCTTAAAAAAAATCACACAAATGTATACATTTGGAGATTTAAAAATTTTAAATAACTTACCAAAGAATTAACTCATAAATTTAAGGTGTAACTATGTATCAGAACTTGTGGGGTGCCACAAAAGTGGATATAGAGTTAAATTTTAAGTGCTCAAATTAGAAAAAAGAAAGACATCATGATATAAGAAAACAAGTTTAAAAAACCACATGGTTAATCAAAAGAAGAAAGAAACTGATAAAGACATGAGCAAAGATCAGTGGGTGGAATAGAAAATAAAGATACATGAGAATCAAAGGTTAGTTTATGGAAAAATATTTTAAAGTACTAATTAGAACTATACCTATTTTAAAAATTGAATCACAGAATCTTTATGCAGAACTGAACAAAATTAGGACTGGAGAGTTTTACATACAAGTTTTAGGAAACCTTCAAAGAACAAAAACTTCAATCTTGTATGGAATTTTCCAGAGCATTGAAAAAGAGAAAATACTCTTAAATTCATTTACTGATTCTAGGATAGTTTTACCAGTCAAGTATAGGAAAAGAAAATTAGTTAGATACATTTTATCTGAAGTTGGGAAGAGGAAAAGGATGTCCACTGCCATTGTTTCTGTACATCATTGTACTGTTAGTCATAACCTGAGCAGTAAAACAAGAAAAACGTGGAGAGAACCAAACTGTCATTATTCACAAATGATTTGTGATTGGTTACATAGAAGACTCAAGTGAATCTACCAGTGTGATTTCCGAATTGATAACAGAGTCTGGCAAGATTGCCAGATATAAAAAAAATCAATATATAAACATTGACTATGTTCTATACATCAGCAACAAACAAAAAAGGTAATTTTTTAAAATCTCCCTTTTACAATCGCAACCAAAGTGCTAAAGAACTTAGGTATAAATCTAATAAAAGTGTAATAAGACCTTTAAGGGAAAAAGTATAAAATTCTACCGAGGGATATTTACCTAATCTTTAACAATCAGACATGATTTTTTATACTCATCAGATTAGCAAAAAATGGAAAGTCCAACATTAACAAATTTTGTTGAGGATATAGAGCATCAAGGATATGGTGGGACAATAAATTGATGCTATTATTTACTGAGTCGTTTGTTACTGCCGAAGTTGATACTGTGCATTCCTTATCATCTAGGAATCCATTCTTAACTCTATATTGTTGGGCAACAAGACAAAATATTTGAATTCAGGCCTTTCTGGAAAATCCTTGACATATGATTGTAGTAGATATAATACTCCTACAGGAAAAAGCCTCATTGAACAATTAAGGAAGTAAAATATACTTCAAGGAGCATTTCAAAGATTGCCTGGGTCATTAGTTTTATGACTATAAATTTACTTTGAGTTTTCATTACAAAATTATGTAGGAAACATCACAAGTCAAACATGGCATGGATGGCCTACAAAATCCACAGCATCCCCAGATGGAGAGCTGTTGGGAGAGAAAGCATGTACATATGATTAGTTGTGAATGAATACACTGTGTGAATTCATAGTGTATCCATCTATCCATGTAGATGCTAGTCAAATAAGTTAATGTATTTCTTTCTAGAATGATTATTTAAATATATGTCTCATTAAAAGTGTTTATATTTTTCCATATAAAACTATAATAAAAATTTTTATTTTTCACAGTTCAGTGAGTCAGTCAATTATGCTGTTCACTTGTAACTAAGACTTGATGAAAAATTAACAAGTAATAAAACACAGAGAGGAAAGAAGAGTAAAATAAATTTTGTAATAGGAAGTGTAACGTTCATTGCCTATTAAACTTCCAAATACTCATATATATGTGACTTTAGTCTTTATAGAAAGACTAGTTAATCATCTTAGAAATCAAAAGTAGGCATAGTCCAATCCAATAAACTGTACAATTACAACTGAAGTATTAAAGTTGTTTTTTATTCTCACTATCATTTTTAAGGTTATAGTGAATTTAGTTTGAATCAGTATGTTTAATATGATGAGGCAAGTGCCCCTTCAGCAAAGTGAACACAATTTTTCTTCAGTTTCAAAGGATAGAGGATGATCACTTATTAACATATTTCCAGAGAAGAGTTTTGGTTGGTTAAAAAAAAAAGGATATCCAAAGAATTTCTTGTAATCCTTATATAAAACATTTTTGGTATGTATGTTCAATTGTTTTATCATTCTATTTCTATGTGCAGTACAGTAGTGAACATGTATGGATGGGTAACTTCTTGTAGGTATGTTATTTTATATGTTATTTAATCTCTGTTTATTCTTTTTGATCAAGCACGCAAATCATCAGATGCATCTGGTA
The DNA here is from genome assembly GCF_028885625.2 of Pongo pygmaeus. NCBI lineage: Eukaryota > Metazoa > Chordata > Mammalia > Primates > Hominidae > Pongo > Pongo pygmaeus. Next base: position 145,971,236 of record NC_072373.2, on the reverse strand, counting down.
GGAAAACCGTTTTTTTACAGAATAATTCTGTTACTTTATCGTAAGCTAAATTTTTATGAGATATTTTGTGGCAATTAGAATATTTTGTGTTGAGTTTTTACAATTCTGTTTACTGAAAATATTTTTAGTGTGTGTGTATGTGGGGAGGGGGAGAGTATTTTTAGAAATACCAAATAGAGCTCTAAAGAGGTAGATATTTGAATAGGGGTGGAAGAAGATGGACTAATGCATTCCCCTAGATTTACACTTTCCAGAGATTTTTCTGCTGTTATTTAATGATAGAACTTGGTATTTTCATAGGTAACTTACCTTAGTTTCCATCCTCTTTTGTTCTTTCTGGCATGCACTAAATAATTCTTAAATAGAATAATGCTTTTATTAAGGTAAAAGAGGGAGATGAAACTAATGACAAAGACAGTAGAACGAACAGGAATTATTATCTTTTCAGTAACAAATTTTTAAATTGTTACTACAAAAATGACACTATTAAAAACATATTATTGCTTGTGGTTCTTAATATTTTATCTTTCTCTAATAGAAAATTTTTAATAGCCCTGTTCCTTATTCCCTACAAAAATAGCCATCAAGGTCTAACATATTGAGACCTCTAATCCTCGTCATCCCTCATTATTTTATCCTATTCCCCTCTCCCTTAGCAAAAGATCTTGTCTTCTATTTCCTGGAAGAAATAGAATCTAGCAACTGTGAACTAACTCAGTTTACTCCTGTTTCTACCCATGCACTGAAAAGCATCACTATGCCAAAAAATACCTCCCTGATTCAGCATCTGCTTGCCTGTGCACTTCATCTCCCACTGATGTTTTACATGTACCCGATGCTGCAGTTATTACAAGTCAGTTGCTGTTTCCTGGATAAACCATGCTCTTCTTCCATGCCATTTATGTAAGATCACCTCAGCCTAGGACGTCTTTTTCCCCAACTTTATCTGCCAGAGGAATTCTTTATCTTTCAAGATTCAGCACAAATGCTGTATTCTCTATTATGCCTTACCTTACTGTCCAAGAATTTCCCCCTCCCAGCTCTCACAGCACCTTATGATTGCCTTTGTTGTAGTCTTTGTCCCATTCCATTATGATGATTCATGTAAGCTTCTCATTTCCTTAACAGTGGAAATATGTTTATTCTTTGTAGTATTCAGAGTCTAGCTCAGAATCTGACACCACTAAATGGTGCTCAATAAATATTGTTGAAAAGATTGTTAAACCAGCACTGAGGAAGTGGAATGACTGAAAAATACTAAAGTCTTTCAAAAGGAAGAAACCAGGTGTTATAATGCATAATGTCTTTCCTACAGTAGATTTTGACTGAATAACAGAACTCCAGAGATGGTACTGCAATAGTTACAGGATATGTATGTCAATATTTGCTTCTTAATATTGTTATGAGGACTATTGTTATGAGAACTTAAAGTTTTTGTTAGTTGTTGTTTTAAGGAAAATAAGAAGGTTATTGATTTTGGCACTAAACAGTAGTTACTGATTTTATTTCTTTACCATTTAATTTGAAGATAACTTATTTGAATACATACAATCAAATAATTGAATTTCTACATTAACATTTTATTTCTGTATATAGTATTCTGAAAAAAAAAGTGTATTGGTGACTTCATGCTAATATGTTATTCATATAATTTAATCATTGTCTAATTTATTTTTTGGACACAAGCTTGCTCCTCTTCAGAAATATCTGGTAGGCAATTACTTTTTAATAAAACAAATACTACCTTTAAAATTTTTTATTTATTCTTTGCAAGTTTTTATTTTCCTTATAAAGTTATATATTTTTAAGTATATCAAGTTAATGAAATATTTTCATTGATGAAGGAAATAGTTTAGTTTTGTTGGGTTTTATCTATATAAATGATTTATATTGCAATTTCTTGTGTGATATTTTAGAAAGAATATAGCACCATGAAACAGTAGAAGATGTACAAAGTAGTAGAAGAAAGATTAATAAAGTAAAAGAAAGATAAATAAGTAGAAGAAAGATTTATAAACTCAATACAAAATATGAATGATATTCTTTTAAGAATTGGATAATGGTATACTATGACTAGCAACATACTCTTTTTATCATAAGCAGTAACCTAGTTTATCTTACACAGCAGCCAGAAATATCTAATAAATACATTTGTTAAATGTTAATAGTGAAACATTCTTATAGTGGAATTACCTGAATTATATGGGATGAAGTTATGCTGTGCCTGAATTTTTAGTCAGTTTTCCTAATGTTTAAAATAAACTTTAAAATCTGATTTTTAAACTATGTTCTATGTATAAATACATTCAAAAATTTGAGGGGGGATAAGAACTAAGTTGTGTTTTTATGAACTTGTGAAAAAGCATAAAAATTGTCTCTCTTTTTTTTTCTTCTCTTGAATGTGGGTGAATGTTCCTGCAAACAAATCTTGGGTGAACATGTAGATTCCTTTGGTATGCTCATTTCCTTTAGAATGCAATGTGATAGACTCTTTAAATCATACAAACAGAAAAAATATCTAATTGAAAATGTATACTTTTGGGAATAAATTAATTTTTTGTGTCCTCTTTTTTATAGTATCTAGTTTGTTCAGTTATTTACCAATAGAGAATAAAATGTATTTCAGGAAAATCATTCTTCGAAGTATTTTTTTCTTAAGAAGAGTTACTAATCACTGTTAGATGCTTTGGAGATAGGTACCTATGATCACACAGCTAGGAAGTATTAGAGCTAATATTCTAACTCAGATGTGCCAAACTCTGAAACCATCATAATAATTTAAATGGTTAAATGTAGATATGGCTTATATATTAGAACACAATAAGTAAACTAATCGAGAACTTCAAACTATATGTTTTATAGGGAATTCTGGGTTGAATGTGGAGCAGTATTTGAATCTGGCTGTCTCTCTCACATCTTATTTTATTAATTATCTGCCAACACTTTATTTCAGTGGATAGAAATTTTTTAAATAACCAGAGAAGAGAAAAGCATTTAGAAGTTACATCCACCAATATCTAAACATAATAAAATTCAAAGCAAATGCATGTGGTTCTGGATTGCTTATTGTTTTAGGGTTACACATAATCCAATATATTGTGAAATATTTTATTTTTGGTAGATTTGTTATTAAAAGATGTATATTTTGATTAACTTATATTTTTATAAAGAATTAACTATGTTCATCTTTGCATCTACATAATACACATAAAAACTAGAGATTTCATATGTGTAGATTTTTTATATGACAAAAAAATGTTTCAGGGACAGGTTTTCCTCATAGAACTATTTAATAACATCATACTTAGTGCCCATCCTTTAGTGTACTTGAAAAGAAAATCCCTTTATATTTTGAACTAATTCACAAAATGTAATATATTTGATTAATACTCATTTCTGATAATTTTCACATAAGACCTTTATAAAAACATTTACCTACTTCCTACAGTATTATTTGACAGTAAACTCAGGAATACTGATGAGTACAGAGAGTATTTCAAAGAATTTCTTGCATATTCTATTAGTGAATAAAATTAAATAATACCTGAAATTTTTCTTTTAGCTTATCACCAGGCAGGGAAAAGGAATTTTTTTCAACTTACCATCTTTGACAAATACTGTCAGTCCTTCCTTTGATCAGTTACTTTTTTCTTAACTCCAGATCCACTTAGCATAAAGTGACAGGAGAAGCTGAAACAGGATGTTAAGGTTTTTTTTTTTTTACCTTCCCTGACTCTTTTCTTTGTCTCTAAATTATTTATACTCATATAGGCATCTGGAGAGTTTATATTGCAACTTGATGTGCAAGTTCTATAAAAAAAGATAACTAAAAATATTTTTCAGAAGAAACAAGAAGTATATTTTGGGAATCACAAGTTGTTTTTTCTTGAATGCCACAGTGCATGTTGCAATAAATTATGTTTTTAATTTAATTTATAGCCATCATGTCCAAGTGAATGCCATGTGCAGATATGTCTGCTCCATACGAAAAAAGAAAATCTTACCTATAAAATTACTCTTTTTCTGTTGTAATTAGCACATTAATTTTTAGAAGTAAGGATGACTTGAACCATCCTAAATTCCAAGAAAAAATAACAATTTGGCTGGACACAGTGGCTCACACCTGTAATCCTAGCACTTTGGGAGGCTGAGCCAGAAAGTTCACTTGAGCTCAAAAGTTCAGGACAAGCCTGGGCAGCACAGTAAGACCCTCATCTCTACAAAAAGTAAGAAAATTAGCCAGACATGGTGGTGCACATCTGTAGTCCCAGCTACTCAGGAGGCTGAGGCAAAAGGATTGCTTGAGCCTAGTAGTCTGAGGCTCTAGTGGACTGTGATCATGCCACTGCACTCCAGCCTGAATGACAGAGCAAGACCCAGTTGTAAAAAAGATAATAGAAAGAAAAGAGAAAATGTAAGAATTTGCCACCCTTAATCCACTCCTCAGGAAGAATTAGATTATATTTGGATGATTAGGTGAAATTCTTTGATTCATTGTTTTAGTGCATGAGATTTTCCTACAATGGGAAAGTTCTAAGTTTAAAAATTCTTTTTCTCAGTTTTTCTAAAAAAGGCATTCTGAGAGTATTTTACAGTAAAATACAAAGGGCACTTTATAGAAAGTACTAAAATAATGTCTTCAGAGATTCATACTCTAATGTTACTTAAAAACTAATGTCTGCTCTTGGTGCCTGTCATCATCATTTTGAAATCTCAAAACATTTAAAATGCCAGAAGCCTTTTTAGTTAGTAACAGTATTTTCCCAAAGGTATGACATTGGTATGACATTTATAAAGGAGGAAAAATAAAGTATGTTTTAAAATAGGTACCTATCTCACTTCAATACTACTGTATCATTGAGAATCTTAAAGAATTTGTGAGCCCTTCACTAGTATAGTCAGATTTTATTCTTACACCTAAAGATATGAACAACAATACATTTTGTTAATGCTATTTTATCTCTTTGGAATATTTTTCCTATTTGTTTTTAAACACTTTAAGTTGTTTTCTAAGATAGCTTTTGAAAATGGGGAAACTTTTAACTGGTTCATCATTTAATTTACAAATTTAAAACTTCAAACCATAGCTCTATAAAATAATGTGGCTATTTTATACCCACATTATTAATCAATATACAAACATTTGGTTTTGAATTGCTTTACTTTAGTGTGCATTTTAAATTGGGTATTCAGACATTTACTTTATGCTGCAAATTTAGAATGAGATTGTTAAACCGGATTTTTTGTTGTCGATGTTTTGTTCTGTTTTTAAGTCTTTGTTGGTGTCCTTTATGTGCTAGTCTGTGCTTTTATTTTTTCCCTTTGCCATTAGTAAAGAGAATACAAATCTAATACATAACATAAATCCTTACACCTGAAAACAGCTCTTTATCAAGATCAACTATTTTGGAAATTGCACAAATCAGTAGGTTAATGTTCTCCAGATGTTTTCAATTCTTGTTTCTAAAGGCTCTGTTAATATTACTGATGGCCTTTTTACAGTCACTATTTTGTCCTAAATTAATTTCTGACTTTCTTACATTACTTTCTGGTATGTTTTCAGGAACAGAATTTTTGTTATGACATTTGAAATTATCAAAGTGGTTTCTTTATAGAACAATATTAGAGAATCTTAGAGATTTGAGAAGGTTCTTAGAGATACTAAATAGCTCTTTAATGTATCATGGTGATAAATATACATTTTATCACAATAGATGACATGTCTTTTTTTAAGTGAGAAAACATATGCAGTATAAATATTCTTATACATAATATAAATATTCTTACAAGATAAATTTGTTTTTATATGTATATTTTCAGTGAAAGAGTTTCTAGCCAAAGCCAAAGAAGACTTTTTGAAAAAATGGGAGAATCCAACTCAGGTAAGGAATATTTAGATTTTTCTACAATTAAAAATCTTGTGTTAGTAAAATCAGGATTCTTGCCTAAGAAATTTATTACTTCAGAAATTTTAATTTTCATGTGGTATTAGTAAACAGAAGCTTAAAATGGGAATTTTGCCATAGTTATACTTTGATGTATTAATGAATAATCTTAATGTATGCCTAAATTGCAGAAGGAAATAATTTCCAGTATAATACCTAATTATAAATTTGATACTGATTCCAGTTGCTATAAAATCTTAATATTTTCAAACATATTAATTTTGAATTATGCCTTTGATAGCATACTTATAATTTTTATTAATTACAAAAATAAGAGTCCTTATGTACAGTTTAAAATTCTCAATTGTAGAGAATTTGGCTATCAACAACATCCCTGATACATAGGCATCTTTTTTATCATCATTTTGATGGGGTATATTCTATATAATTAAAGTATTTTAGATCTTAACTAGGATCTAAAAACTGTATATAAAAAGCCATCTATACTTTGCAAAAATAATATTTTTGGAGTTATAATGAATGAATTTTAATAGTAAATTAAATTTTGTTATACTTCAAGTTCTGGGTTGCATGTGCAGAACGTGCAGGTTTGTTACATAGGTATAAACGTGCCATAGTGGTTGCTGCATCCATCAACCCGTCATCTACATTAGGTATTTCTCCTAATGCTATCCCTCCCCTAGCCCCCCACCCCGCGACAGGCCCCGGTGTGTGATGTTCCCCTCCCTGTGTCCATGTGTTCTCATTGTTCAACTCCCACTTATGAGTGAGAATGTAAAGACCAAAAAAAAAAAGAAGTCGTTATGTGAAAAAGATACTTGCACACGCATGCTTATAGTAGCACAATTCACAATTGCAAAATTGTGGAACCAACACAAATGCCCGTCAATCAATGAATGGATAAAGAAACTGTGATATATATATATGATGGAGTACTATGCAGCCATAAAAAAGAATGAATTAACACATTTGCAGTGACCTAGATGAGATTGGAGACTGTTATTCAACGTGAAGTGAAAGTAACTCAGGAATGGAAAACCAAACATCATATGTTCTCACTGATATGTAGAAGCTAAGCTATGAGGACACAAAGGCATAAGAATGATATAATGGACTTTTGGCACTTGGTGGGGGAGAATGGGAGGGAAGCAAGGGATAAAAGACTACAAATATGGTGCAGCGTATACTGCTCAAGTAATGGATGCACCAAAATTTCACAAATCATCATTAAAGAGCTTACTCATGTAACCAAATACCACCTGTACCCCAATAACTTATGGAAAATAAAAGAAAAATAAAAGATATTATAAGCAAAAAAATTAAATTTTGAAAGTCTTTTCTTCCTAGCTCAAAAGTTTTTATTTCAAGTATTTTCTCACTAAAGAATTCTAAGTAAATATTTCTTAAAGATGCCATTACTACCAAGATTTAGAGTATGACCTATAAGTTAAAACATAGCCACAAAGATTAAACATTGTGATGACAAAATGTTAGACATTGTGTAACATGAAACAATAAGAGAGGTAAGGAAGATAACATATTTTTATAATACAAAGAAAAGCAATGAAAAAAGCATAAAGGGCAGAAACACATGTTCTGTTGTCTATTAATAAAGTTTGTTTTCATTATTTGGTTGGGACTATGGTAAACATTTTAATCCATTCATGTTGATAAAACCTAAGATTAAATATTAATTAAATTAATTCAGTCAGAATTATAAGAGCTTTTTGTGTTGATAAAAAATCTTATGACTATTTAAGATTATTTTAAATTTTAAGCTGTGAAATCAAAATATGATGAAAACAAGCTATAAGTAAAACAGAATTGCCTGCTCTCTGTAATGATCCAACGGGAAGCTAAAATGGGTCTCAAAAGGCAAGGTTTGATTTGCAATACAGATAAAATCCAACTACAGTGAACTGCAATACCTATACAGATTCCTCACTGGACAAAGAATCATATTGCATCACATTTTTCTCAAGCTAAACACTACATACTGGGCCTTCAGAATATTTTTCTGATATTTTCATGGAGTTCTTTGTAATGAAACCTATTAAACAAATGGGTCAGCAATTACTGCTTGTTGCCGTTTAACACATAATTTGTTCCTAATAATTTTCATTTTGTTGTGGCAGGAACAAATTTAATAGATTGATGCCTCCAATTATTTGCTTCTGTGCTGTAGTCAAAGCCAAACAAAGATGTTTCCTTATAACAAAACATCTATTCAAGAAAAAAAGAGTCTGATTATTGTTCTGGGATTCTGGCTTTTGGTTCTTTGTAGAATGAGGAACTCTTCTTTCCTTATTGTTGTTGTTTTAGATAATACTGTGTTTTTATAATATAAAGAGAGAAAGCCACTAGGCTCTCTCATGCTGCTATTATCTAGTTCTAAAAGCTTATTATATAAAGACAGGAATGAAGCAAGACTGATTTCTTCACAGGTAACTTTAGTGAAAGAGCTCTGATCCCTCAGTTTATCTACTCATTACAGTTATTTGCAAGTGCATTAAGTCTGTATGGCTTCTATGACTCTTTGTCAGTATGCCTCTGGTCAGTTTGTAATTATTAAAATGTGAAACTAATTTATTGGAAGTTCAGTACTAAGATTAAAGTCCAATACTAGGAATGCATACTGGAATATAATCTTTAATATTTCAGCTGAGGCTCTTATTTCCTCCTATTACTATTATGCTCTGTTTTCCAATACATTCTCTCCTCACATGTTAAATCCTTTCTTATTCAAAGGGAAAAATAGAACCAATAAACTGGAATCTCAATAGCTTTTTTGTATTGCATTTAAATGGATAGTTATAAATGGGATTATCCATTATGATTATGTATTATTAAAGCATTTGTAATTCCCATAGTGTTTTTATGAGAATTTTAAATTTTATTTATGTATTTACATATAGAATAATGCCGGACTTGAAGATTTTGAAAGGAAAAAAACCCTTGGAACAGGTTCATTTGGAAGAGTCATGTTGGTAAAACACAAAGCCACTGAACAGTATTATGCCATGAAGATCTTAGATAAGCAGAAGGTGAGTGTATTTGTTGTTATTTACCTTCAGGGTAAACTTTAGTTTTATCAGCTAGACTATTAAACAGATTCAGTATAATGACTTACCATTGACAGCTTCAAATAATTTTATTATTAAATTTAATTTTTATTGTAACTATATTATGCATAGTTAATATACAGTCAGCCCTTCCATATCCGTGGGTTCTACATCCATGGATTTAACCAATCACAGATTGAAGATATTTGGGAAAAAAATTACATCTATACCTAACATGTACAGACTTTTGTTTCTTGTTATTATTCCCTAAACAATACAGTGTAACAACTATTTACATAGCATTTACAATATATCAGGTATTATAAGTAATCTAGAGATGATTTAAAGTATATGGACAGTGTGTATAGGTTTTCTGCAAAGCCTCTGTCATTTTATATAAGGGACTTGAGCGCCTGGGCATTCCTGCTGTAGGTCCTGGAACCAACCCCCAGGGATACTGATGGACAACTATAATTTATTGTGACAATTATGGACTAATTTGTTTTGTAACTATTACAGAAGTTAAAATGTGTACAGTAGTGACCCAACCACTTCATGTTACAGATTTTGAAAACCTGAGGCCCAAAGATTTGAAATCATCTCAAGTCAGAAAGTTAGTTAAATAGAAGGCCTAGATTAAAACACAGATCTGACTCCTACTCAATTTATTTGCTCAATATTATCAGTATACTCCTAATTTTATATATTAATACCTGGCTGGTATCTTTAATTACTTTTCTTATTTATATTTAACTTCTTGACTTCTGTGACTATCCTCACATTGACCATTAGACTCCAGCAAGAAAGAATGCCACCTTCTAATGATTTACACATATACAAGAAAATTATTTATATGTCTTGCTAAAGTCACCACTTCTTAAGTTCAAAATAGAATCACATATGGAATAGAATCACAGTCTTCGTGAAGTCAAGATAAATTACTTTCCCCTTCTATTGAATAGAAAATCTAGAGGAAGCTTAAGTCTAAATGACCTAGGATACAAAGATAGATTTTGTTATAAAGATAGTTTTTTCCCCAATATTTTGTGTGTCCTCTTCTATGGCAATATAAAATAAATTTTTAGAATTTATACCTATATTTATTTAGATATTATAAAATGAAAATTGTTCATTTTTACTCACTATTTTTCAATTATGGACTTTCTCTTCATTTTTAATTTTCTTATTCATCTGAAGTATTTAAAATCACTATCTACTTATTACAGAGATTTGAGCCAGCTTTTATAGAGGACTTTAAGTCATTAGGACCTTAGTATTTTCACATTAACTTTTAAATTACCTTAAGTAATTATATATTTGTTTATTTAAGTATAATTGACATAACTAATTTTTAAAGTAATTTCTTATGGGTTTGTTTCTTATTCCTACTTAGCTCTCACTTCTTAATTGAAACCATAGTTGACCTTCCTAAGACCAAGTTTTAAATCCTCTATTAGGTTTTCATTTGAATCGTATTATTAAAAGTAATGGTAAAAACCACAATTACTTATGCACCAACCTAAAAGTTGGTAATTGTTATTATCTTCTTTATCCAATTCTAACAATTTTGCTTATCCAAGTTTATTACTATATGGAAAACATTTTTTAAATGATAACTTTTTAATTTTGCTTAAATACATTAAGAGATATTTATCTCTCAATTACAGGTTGTTAAACTGAAGCAAATAGAGCATACTTTGAATGAGAAAAGAATATTACAGGCAGTGAATTTTCCTTTCCTTGTTCGACTGGAGTATGCTTTTAAGGTAAATTTTAGTAATATCTAAATAAGATATTTTCAACCTAAATTTTTTTAAGATGAAACTATAAATAGGATTCTAAACCAGGTGATAAGCCTGAAGAATATGAATAAACAAAACAAATACCTCTAGAGTTTGTGTCATTAAATCCTATTGTGCTTATAACTTAGGTAACGTTTGAAAAGGTTTTGATTCTCCCTGGAGAAATCGTTCAAAGGTGATACATGCAATTCTTCATGAGATGGTATTACAAAAAGAAATATTTCAATTTATCAAAAACCATAGAGATATCTTAATAACAATTCTTATGCAAATTCATACACCCAACACATTTTCTACTTTTATTAAGCCCTTTTTGCCACTATCTCATCTTCTTTTACTTAGTAATTTGAGTTCTAGTCTTTTCGCTTATACAAAGCAAAATTTTTGTTCCACAATTCAAATGTCTGAAAAATTGTACAAGATTTATTATTTAAATTGGTCACTTTTCAGCTCTTTGGAATGATACTGGCATCTCTCTGCAATATTGAATCATATGAAACATTTTAATCTTTTTTCTCCTTTATTCTTTAAATTAAATGAAGACCTATGTATTTAAAATATTAAAACCATTGATCTTTTATACATAAAATGTAAATATTCTTATTAACTTTTTCAAATTGTTTTTTAACTTTGTTATTCTTCTGCATATATTATAACATTATTTCATTGCCTGAGTATTTAATTGTTCGAGAACTAGATGTTCTCTGCAAGAAAAGGAAGAGCAAAAGTCCCAGACTAGTTTGTGGCAAAAATAACTAGGAGGGGAAAAATATGAGTGTCTCTGTATAGAAAAGCTAGAGCATGTTCCATTTATTCTTTATTTCTCAAGGTTATTAATCTGTCAGAGAGATTTTAAATTTTTCTAATTCAGCATTATATAATATTAAAATAATTTTGACATAAGTTGAATAATTGTATTTCCTTTTTATTTGTTCATAGGATAATTCTAATTTATACATGGTTATGGAATATGTCCCTGGGGGTGAAATGTTTTCACATCTAAGACGAATTGGAAGGTTCAGGTAACTAATGCTTTTGCTTTCTTCAAATCTTTATATGCTTGTGTTGTTTAACCAGATTTTTAAGTTGATGCCAATGCCAAAAACTTACTTTGTTCGATTAATATTTTGGCCATATGAAGCATTAGGTGGAAACAAAGAGGCCACATCATACACAAGTTTTAAAATTCAAATAAAAGGACTTCGAAGCCAATTTAAATGTTATACTACTGGTAGATATTGTAAGGGTCCACTACTTGAAGAGTTTTCAGAAAATGCAAAAATTAATTGAATTTTAAAATATCAATATTTATTAAACAAATATTAATAATACACCTCCAGGACAGAGGATTGTTTTAAGGATGAAGATGGAAAATAAATGTATAGAGAAATGGTATTATGGTAATAAGATTATAAGTTTGTTTTTCACAAATTTAATTCTCCTTAAAGTTCTTGCTAAGTTTAGTTTTTAAAATATATACATAATTTAACGGGAGTTTGTACCTCATCAGGTTATGACTAATAAGATCTCACAGTTATTAAAATAGGTTATAGAATCTGATAGTTTTACCTGTACTTAATAGTTTATAAGCTTCTACTGTTCATTAATAATCACTAATAGAATAAAGCTAAAATAAAAAACAGGTACAGCTTCATCCAGTATAGTATGTTGAAGTCAACATAAAAATGTAGAGACAAATCTCTAAATTCAACATTTTATTGAGGAAGCAAGAATTGCAGTTTGAGGCATATACACAGATTAGGTGGTCTTCAGTGTGTCTAGAAAACAAAGAAAAGGTTGGAGGTTTTATAAAAAGAAATTTTATGTTTATTTGTTTTGAAACAAAGTTTACTAGCACTAGTTAAGTTTTGGGGAGCTGGCAAGCTCTGATTGGTGAGTGATGGTGGTGGGTCAAACTCATCTAAGAATCGCAGTAGGTTGTCTCAGTAGCTCTTAGAGAAAACTGGTTTCAGGTTACAATAGGCAGTTTCAGCAACTAGGCTTGTGGAAAATATAATTTTTTTTTTTTTTTTTTTTTTTTTTGAGACTGAGTCTCCCTCTGTTGCCCAGGCTGGAGTACAGCAGCACCATTTCGACTTACTGCAACCTCTGCCTCCTGGGTTCCAGTGATTCTCTTGCCTCAGCCACCCGAGTAGCTGGGACTAGAGGTGTCCGCCACCACATCCGGCTAATTTTTCTATTTTTGGTAGACACAGGGTTTCACCGTGTTGGCCAGGCTGGTCTCGAACTCCTGATCTCAAGTGATCCACCCTCCTTGGCCTCCCAAAGTGCTGGGATTACAGGTGTGAGCTACCACACCTGGCCTTAATTCTTGGAGCAGGTGCTGTGTGCCCTGAGTGCATTATTCCCCTGGCCCCTCGACTCTGATTTAGCTGGGTATGATGAGAATGACTAATTTGTATAATCAACTTTCACATTTTTCCCTTTTGATCAAGATCTTTCTCTGAAAGCATTGCTTGTCAACCATCTTGAAGTTAGGCTTAATTATTCCTTGGTGCTTGGGTGGACTTGTTCTGGTTGTCTCTGTCCCACATATGAGAGAAGGTATCGGTTGGGGGGCGTCTATGTAGGGACCTGGGCCACATTCAAGTAACGAAGAGGCCAGAAGGAAAATTTTTCTCAAAGTAGATTTTTGTCTGCAGTCCAGCCAGCATCGAGTTCCCACTTATCACTTCCATAGATATTAGCAGTCATCTTTAAGTGTTGGGCTAACGTTATTCTGTTGGGACAGCTGCCTTTACAAAGATTAGATGAGCACTAAGAACAAAGCTTACAAATGATAGTAGAAAAAAATTAACAATATAGTAAAATGTATTTGTGCAGTGTTTTTGAACTAAAGCCCAGGCCTAAGGGCGAAAAACTAAACAAATCAAAGGACCAGGGGAAACTGGTGAGACCTGCTATAGCCATTGACTAACATTTTATGACTGGGTTGAACTAAAGCAGAGAATGCCAAACTTTGCAAGAGGGACCACCAGCACAAATTAAACAAAAAATTGTGTTAAGGATATTGTCGATGTTGCGGACTAGATGAACTGAAAGAATTTCTTAAGTCAGGTTTTGTCAATGGCTATAGCAGGTCTCACCAGTACCTATAGCAGTTACTGATTGTGAATTTTAAATTACAGTATTATTTGGTTAAGTGAAAAAGGCAGGCATTAAGAGGGGTAAGAGTTTCATTACAATATGGAGTCTTGTTCCAGTGTTTTGAGAAAAGCTGTTCACACCATGGAAGACATCAACTTTCTTGGCTTTGTTTACAGTGTAAATGTCTCTGGCTATGGCTTTGGGCAGTTTGATGAACTTTCTGTGTGGCCCATACATCAGGCGTGAGACTTGTTTCTTAAAATTTGTATAGTTTCAGCTAACAGGACTTCAGGAACAGAGCGGTTCTCATTTTAGTAATTTTGTGGAAGAAAGTTCGATTGGAGGAACTTAGAAGAATTTAGGACCTTGTCTAGTCTATAGGTAGATAACAAGACTCAAAAATAATGTACAGACTTACAGTCTAATAACAGGTGTATTATAGTTATTCTTTAGAAACAACTTTTTTCTCTACATTGATTACGTAGGAATCTCGGATTTAAAAACCTCTCTTGAGGCAAGGAAGCCGAACCAAGGCAGTCTTAGATTTTCCTTACAGTCTTGAGGTTCCTGGTCCTGCCAGGAAGTAACAGTTTTTATTTACTCATTGTAATGCTGAGAAACCCTTGAAGTCAGGCATTTTATGCACTTTTTAAATACGACAGTTCAGTTAGAGCCTTAGTAATATAATCAGTGTTTTCCTATTCTGCTATAAAGAGAGAGCAGATTTTTACTGGACCTATGCAAATAGTCATATTCCTGTAAAAGTACTTACAACTAATTTTTGAATTAAGGAGAAAAAAAGCAAATGCTTGTATCTTTTTTTACAAAAATATACTTTACCAAATTGCTATAAATTATAAATAGCTTAAGAGAGAAATTTTTTTAAATCTGGAAACCAAAATATTTAAGAACTAACAATGTTTTAAATGAAAGTTATGAAAATATTATTTTTATCAATTATTTAATTTCATGTAATTTTTGTTCTGCTTGATCTTAATTAGTATTTTCATATACTCATCTTTTTTTATTAGGGTTCTGGAAATTTTTATTTAGTTTATTGATCTTAAAGTTATTAAAAACCTGTATTTAAGAGTACTTGTTGGGGTCTTTTCTATGAATCTGATTGTAAATAATTTTGAGAATTCAAAATAATAACTCTGGATGACAAAAATCTAGAATAGCCATGGGTAAAAATCTGATGAAAGTTTACAATTAACAAGTAAACTTAGTTATTTCTATTTTATCTAGCATTTTAAGACAATAACCAGAATTATGAATAATGTTAATTTCTGTGAATTTATATAACTTTTGAAACATTCATATGAACAACATAGCCATAAATGCAACTAAAAGATCTAGTATCACATCATTTATACAATGTCTCTTATATAATTTTAAAAATAAATCTAATTATTTAATATGTCTACAAGATGAGATCTGTGTCTTCAAATGTTTTCCAAGGGCCCAGCTGGAAAATCCCAAAGCTAATTCTAGATTAAGAACATTTAATTTAGGATTTGATTTTTGGGAAGTTTGTTAAACATCTTAAAAGACTTAAAACACTTGGTCAAAACAGAGTAACAGGTCACTGTAAAATAATAGTCATTTATTTAACCAGAGTGATAATCAAAAGACATCAGATGTAATACAGAAAGTTATATGAATGTGAAAATGTTTATTATTTTTAACGCTCAGTTTTTCTGAGTAATGAAAAACCTAATAAAGACAACGTAGGATATTATCTTGATAAAATATAAAATCTAGTTTTTTAGACAAATCACCAAAATGGTAAAGAAAAATCTTCTGCAGTATGCTCATTTTTTCTTATTTCTTTTTCCCATTTAGAGCTTTCCATTAAAAAAATTACCAATCACCTGAAAGTTGATTGAGTGCTTGAATTTAATCAGACACAGGAAGAATGTGTCCAGGGTTATTGAGTGTACACTGTGTTATAGAAAAATATGAACAGGAAGAGGACTATCTTGAGCAGGGAAATACATGGCTGTCAGTAACAGCATGAGAAATTTCCTGGTTACATGAAATAATACAGACATATCAAGAAGAGCGAAGAATACAGATTCAAATTATACTGGAAGAAAACATTGCTTTTCTAGGCCTTTAAGATAAACATTTCTGCATCAGGCCATAACAAAGTTCAAACTGGGAAAAAAAAAAAAAAAGTTCTAGGAGTTGAGGAAAAAGGTTGAAGGAGGGAGTTATCACCCCAGCCAAGCAAAAAGATATACCTTTCAAGAAAAAGAAGGGGATGTATGACCTTCAAATCATGTGTAGTGTGATACAGCAAAAGTCGAACTTCTGAAATACAAATTTCAAAAGGAAAACTTTACCTCAAGAAATGGAACTACTATTTCTAATGAAGAGGACAGCATTTCAAACCTAAAACTAGGGAAATTAATTAGATCTCAGGAAGAAATGTGGCAGAAATAGAAACTGCACTTTGGAAGATGGCTGTCAAAGAAACAGATTTTATAATTAAAAATCACAACCTTTTGCAGTGTTATTGAGAGCAGATCAATACTTCAAGAAAGCTTTGTTTAAATATAGAGAGCAAGATTCTGGTCCTGTGTCAGTGCACCCTTGACACCAATCATTAATTTTTAGAAAAATATGTAAACAATTTTCCTTTCCAATTTCTTTCCCTATTTACACATAAAATTTTTTTCATAAGGTCCATCCTTTCATTTATCCAAACCCCCAGTCTTAATCTTATAATTTTTCTTTTCTTCCTCTGTTTTTGGAACAGCCAATCATTTTACTTTAGGAAAAATATTTACCACGTAATATACTTTTCATACAACATTTTTTTTCTTACATTCATATTTTGACTACTAGACCTCAATATACTTAAACTTTTTATAGAACTTAAAAACCCAATAAGGGATTTATATTTATGTAGCAATTTGTTTTAGTTTTTAAACTTATTTTGATATGGCCCAGACATCTAATAAGTATCTTATTATTTAATTTAATATAACATAACTGTAAGACTTTAAATTACATGAGATGTTGATTTATAAATGTTTATTTAATTAACATTCACCTAATTTATTCATTTTTATTAATTATCCCTGGATTACCTAGGAAAATTGAGATATTAGGCAGAGTCATTATTTTAAGTTATTTTTATTAGCCAATTTTACAGCTGTTAATATCAAATGTTTACCTAAATAAGAACTTAAAGTTAGATACATGAATATTCTGTCAATAACTCAGAAGATACAGATGTTTATTAAATCAGTAATATTAAATTAATCTTATTTATCAAATAATTGCATATACAAAGATCATTTTGTTATAGTCTGGGTTTATAGCTTCATGACCTTAAGAAATTTATCAGAGGCAAATATAAAACTCTCTGACCAGGAAATCTAGGAAAAAATCTATGTTGACAATTTTGAAGACATTTCTCATTTTATTTTATTAATAATTTTTTAGTATAGTTAAGTCTTGTTGAATTGAACCCTTGATCTTTATGTAATGCCCTTCTTTGTCTTTCCTGATCATTTAAGTTCTGTTTTATTGTATGTAAGAATAGACTCCTGTTCTTTTTTGTTTTCCATTTCCGTGGTAGTTCTTTCTCCATCCCTTTACTTTGAGCTTGTGAGCGTCTTTATAGGTGAGATGGGTCTCTTGAAGACAGCAGACAGTTGGGACTTTTCTTTTTATCCAGCTGCCTTTTAAGTGGGTCATTTAGACCATTTACATTCAGGGTTAGTAGTGATATGTGAGATTTTGATCCTGTTATTATGTTACCAGCTGATTGCTTTGCAGACTTGATTGTGTAATTGCCTTATATTGTCTGTGGGCTATGAGCTTAAGTGTGTTTTTGTGGTAGCAGATATTGATCTTTCATTTCCATGTTTAGGACTCCCTTAAGGACCACTTGTAAGGCTGATCTGGGGATAATGAAATTCCCTTAGTGTTTGCTTGGTGTCTGAGAAAGATTTTATTTCTCCTTCACTTGTGCAGCTTAATTTAGTGGGATATTAAATTCTTAGATGGAATTTTTTTAATTTGAGGATGCTGAAAATAGGCCCCAATCCCTTTTGGATTGTAAGGTATAAGCTGAGAGGTCCACTGCTGATGCACCTGATGGAATTCCCTCTGTAAGTGACCTGACATTTCTCTGCAGCTGCCTTCAAGTTAAATGTGGTATATGTACACCATGGAATAGTATGCATCCATAAAAAGAATGAAATCATGTCCTTTGCAGCAACATAGAAGCTGCTGGAGGTCATTATCCTAAGTGAATTAACACAGGAACAAAAATCCAAACACTTCATGTTTTTACTTTTAAGTGGGAGCTAAACGTTGAGTGTACGTGGACATAAAGATAGAAACAGTAGACACTAGGGACTACTAGAGAGGAGAGGGAGGGAGGAGAACATGGGCTGAAAAATTACCCGGTGGGTGCTATGCTCACCACCTGGATGATAGGAACATTCATACCCCAAACCTCAGGATCATCCAATATGCCCCTGTAACAAACCTGCACATGTACCCTCTGAATCTAAAATATAAATTTTAAAAAATAAATAATTTAAAAGCCAATTAATTTATCAAAGATGTACTTAAGTCATGTGAACTAAAATATTTTATATTAGCACCCATTTATCCAAATAGAATTCTTTAAGGGATTTCTAGACAACTATGTCAGATTTTATTATATAGACACAGCATACAATATATGTACATATGCATAAAAGCATCTAAACACCTATACTAATGTATAAATGAAAATATTACAGCTTTTATTTTAGAACTTTAGTCATGAGATAGTAAAACAATAAACCCGTCAGTTTATAAAAAGAGTTAGATCCAAATTATTTTTCTAACAAAATGGGATAAGGCTACACTTTAAGCTTTTTTTAATAGGTAATATTATGAAGTATGTGAACTAAATTATAGGTAGAGTAGTTTGAGTCAATTAGCAATATACTGGATTAGACAAAGAATTGTTAACTGAGAAAATGTGAATGAATTATGTGAGGAGACCCAAATGGTAGGAGTTATTCTAACTAGGTCTGTACAATATTTTCTTGTCTCAATTCTTTGTCCCTGAAGGTAAGATTGTTGCCATTTCTTTTAGTTTAGGGACAGTGTTCTTTACATTGGAATTTTATCTTAAAAACAAAACAGCATGAAAATCACAATGATTTTCTTTTTTATCTGATGATTTTCAAGTGTTTTTACTTAAATAGTATGCCAAAATAGCTGAGGATTTTTGGGAAAAGAGAGTTTAGTCTAGATTAGGATAAAGAAGAGGAATTGTAAATGTGGAGGGAAAAGCTCCACAAGGGAACTTGTCTCCGCTAGCTTTGAGACAGTATTTTGTAGCAAGGCAATCTCTGAGTCCTGAAATTTTTATTAGCCTTAAGACATCAGTTGAGATATGAGTCTTATTTGGAGTATATGATTTTATCACCATGGTCTTTTAGTTTTGTTGTAAGAACAACAGACTCTTTGAATGATTCCTATAACGTTTGAACATGTTACCAGCTGGAGTCTCAGAAAATATCTTGGCATGCCTTCAAACTTTGAGAGCCTATTTTTAACTAAATGTATTTAGGTGAATCGGTTTAATGCCAAATACATAAGAGCCAATTAAACACAAGTGCTGAATACACAAGGCCAAATAAACACAAGCGCCAACAGAAAATAAAGTATGTCCTTACCAGGAAGAACAATAAGCCTTCTCCAAATGAAGGGGAAAGTCTCCTCATCCAAACCTCAAAACTGAGGTCTAAACCTTACAGCTGAAGTCAACAGGGGGAAAATAACCCTCCCCAACAAGAGATCAGTTAACCAGGAGGCAAAAGACCCCTCTCAAACAGGAACGGGAAAGAGAAAGACCCCTTCCCAGCCAAATCCCAAATAAAACAGAGCTCAACGAAAATTAATAGTTTAGTCCAAAAGAGACTCACTAAGGGGAAAAGAGGGGACTCCCCAGAAGCAGCGGGACTGAAAGGGTTCCAATGGGGGTACTTCATGCTGTAGTTCCCAGGGCCAGTGATTCTCCCTGAAGTATGTCAGCTTTAGGATCCCACTTCTGACACCAAGTATATCAAAGTCAAAATAAAAATATAGAGATGAATCTCTAGATTTGATATTTTATTTGGGAAGCAAGAATTGCAATGCAAGGCATCCACACAGACCAGGTGGTCTTTGGTGTGACTGAAGAATAAAAAGAAGGTTGAAAGTTTTATAAAAAGGAGAAGTTTTATGTTTTGGGACAAAGTTCATTGGCACTAGCAAAGTTTTGGGGAGCTGGCAAGCTGTGATTGGTGAGTGATGGTGGTGGGTTCAAACTAGTCTTAGAGTCACAGCAGGTTGTTTCAGTAGCTATTAGATAAAACTGGCTTCAGGTTACAGCAGGAAGCTTTAGCAGCTAGGCGTGTGGAAAATTTAATTCTTGGAGCAGGTGCTGTGTGCTCTGAGTGCTTTATTGCCCTGGCCCTTCAACTCTGATTTAGTTGGGTATGACAAAAATGACCCAACTTACACAATTAACTTTCATAATTAAATACTGGCATAACTAAAACACAAGTATGAACTGAAACAGGACTGATGATGGTAATTTGATTCATAAAATGATGGTGGCAGACTCAGAATACCACAAGATGATATCAAGTAATGAGCAAACATTGGAGTCATTTTAATTACCCGAGGCCTAAGCCAAGATTCATTTATTGACTTAATATGGACAGGACAACTAATATAATTAATGTAGTGTCAGACACTGTGCAAAGTAGCTTCTGCTTATCTTTGAGAATTTTCTTTCCTCTCCTATCGTCCTCTCTCTCCTACTGCCCCTTGTTCAAGCAGAATCCTCATATTGCCTTATGGTTATTTAAAATTTACACTGAAGTACCACACCTGAACCTGTTCTCAAAAAAGTTTTTGTTAACTTTATATAATTGGTAACTTCTTTTCTTTGCAACTCCTCACAGTCTTAGTACTCTTTGATGTTGACTCTTTAATACTTGACTTGGTACTAAAAGGATAGCAAGTTGATTGAAGGAATTCACACTGAGACACTTGCCTTTTCTCATCTTTCACAAGTACTACATATACACTTGAATGATTGCCAGTGTCCATCTTAGAAGTTTTGAGGCAATAGGAATATGAGTTATTGTTTAGCATGGCTTTAATCAGAATCAAAGGAGGCATTATAATTCTCTACTTAAAGCTGTCTGGACTTAAAACTGCTACAGCATTAGCCCTTACCATTGTCTTCCTACATTCAATTAAATATTAAGTAGAAATACCCAATAACACTTTGCGCTTGGAACATTTTACTTTCACCTTTCAAGAATTCGATTATAGGTTGAGCGCAGTGGCTCATGTAAGCCTGTAATCCCAGCACTTTGGGAGGCTCAGGCAGGTGGATCACTTGAGCTCAGGAGTTCAAAACCAGCCTGGGCAACATGGCAAACCAACCCCTCCACACACACACACACAAATACAAAAAATTAGCTGGGCATGGTGGTGTGCAACTGTAGTCCCAGCTACTCGGTAGACTGAGGTGGGAAGATTGCATGAGCCCAGAGTTTGAGGCTGCAGAGATCATACTACAGCACTCCAGCCTGGCGACAGAGCAAGAAAAAAAAGAATTTTATTATAGATCTATGTAATGTATGTGTTCCCCCAATTAAACGCCAGCATATGCAAATTAATATTTTATAAGTAAAAAGTAATAATATTAATGACATTTTACGTTTACAGATGCATGTAAACATGCATTTTATTTTTACAGATGCATGGAGAAAGTAAGAAGGGACCTCCCAGGTCAAATGTTTCCCAGTTTAAGCATAAATGTTGCAATCACCAGAATGATTATTTTAATCTCTGCTTACAATGTTCTCCTCATTCCTTGTCAGTTGGCATACAATGTAGATTGGCAGTGTTGGGATGAAGCCGAAACTGGAAGGGTATTATAAAATTTTGCTCCCCAAAAGCATTTTTCTTTACATATGCATTCTTTCAACAAATATTTACTGAGCACTTGGGAAATGCAATGACAAGCAAAAAAAGGCAGCACATAAAATCTTTTGTTGGAATTTGTATTTCTCTTGCTACCAGATCAAATTCATACCAACCATCTTGAGGGAAATCCTGTTCATAGTTAAGGTTGTTCACTGAGGCAACAAATCTGAAAGTCATTGCAATTTATCAGGCAGATTAGTAGAATTCGAGTAATACATTAGAAGATAAATTAGAAACTCAGAAAATTGGTACATCCTTTTGGATTTTTAGGATTGTGACATCAAAATTACACTGATCTATTAATCTAATATATACATAAAAGAACTAGCTGGGTGTGGTGGCTGACTCCTGTAATCCCAGCACTTTGGGAGGCTGAGGCGGGTGGATCATTTGAGGTCAGCTATTCGAGACCAGTCTGGCCAACATGGTGAAACCCCGTCTCTACTGAAAATACAAAAATTAACCGGGCATGGTGGTGGGCGCTTGTAATCCCAGCTACTCAGGAAGCTGAGGCAGGAGAATCACTTGAACCTAGGAGGCGGAGTTTGCAGTGAGCCAAGATTGTGCCACTGTACTCCAGCCTGGGCAGCAGAGCAAGACTGCATCTCAAAAAAAAAAAAAAAAAAAAAAGAACTGTACATATTTACACTAACATAGAGATTATACTTATGTCTGTGAATCTATGTAAACAAGCATAGTAGAAGATTTGGAAATTCTGATGCCAAGATTGTATCTATGGTTTCTGAATGTGATTATGAGTATTCATTATTCTTCATCAATATTTTATGATATTTTTCCATAATGAGCATATGTCATTTTTGTAACAGGAACTATTACAAAATGGGTAAAATGGCATTAATCTGCAGATAAATGCAGCTAAAGAGCTTCTACGTAGGGAAATTCTATAAACACTTGAAATTTGTGAGAAAAGTAGATGGAGCCTGTTAACTATAGCAGTGGCCCCGATAGACACTCCATTTGGCACATTTGCTTTCCAATTATTCTCAAGATCAGACATAATTAGAAAGACATCAATATATTCAAATATGGGCAATAATGATTCACAGTGAGCTAACTATTTTAGGTTTATATTTTTCCTCAACATATGCTTCCCCATAAATTTATCAGAGCGTTATTTGAACAAAATATAGAGATTTAATAAATATTTGAAGAGTAACAAGGTTCTTTACATACTTTTTTAAAAGATACTTTTTGTTCCCAAAGTATCTCTACTTCATATTAGTTTTTATGCATAATCTACTAATTAGAATGTATTAACTCATTTTTACAGAAAATTAATGGTTTTATTTCTTTGCAGTGAGCCCCATGCAAGGTTCTATGCAGCTCAGATAGTGCTAACATTCGAGTACCTCCATTCACTAGACCTCATCTACAGAGATCTAAAACCTGAAAATCTCTTAATTGACCATCAAGGCTATATCCAGGTATGACTTTAACACATTATGTGTACTGTATATGAGAAAATACTAGGCAAGACATTGTATGTATGTAACCCCAACTTGGAAGTTTTTTTGAAGAAGACAATTACTTACTCCTAATAGTTTAAGTAGAGCTCAGAGTTTTGCTGCTATTACAGAGAAGCAAAAATCCTGTTATGAAAGGAACTTGTTTGTATCTCCATTAATCTATAGTTGTGAACTGAGTATAGCCTCTTGCATAAGGAGATATTAATAGCTAAATCTGTGAGCAGTTATTAGTGCCAGGCATATTCCAGGTGTTTTACATGTATTATTTCTTTAATCCTGATAAACCTATGAAGTGGAAATACCATTGTTATCTTCATTTTAAGATTAACAAAACTAAGACATAGCAAGGTCATTTAGCCAATAAATGGTAGAGTCAGAATTTGAACCTAGGCAGTCTGATCCCAGAGTCCATGCCCTTTACGACTACAATATAACTGCCAAAGAATCCCTGACTACCAATACTGAACTCATAGCAACGTTTTCTTTCCACTTCTACTACTAATAAAGTGGGAGCATTTCGTTTTACACAATTATTGATAGATTCTCCCATTGACGTTTTTACACTTCTGATGGTGCAACTAATGGCAGAGGACACATTGGGGTAAGGCAGACATTTAGCATTGTTTCATTTTTATTAATGCTATTTATTTTTACCTTTTATTTTCACTTTTTTATTCCTTGGGTCTAGGATCTTATAATAATGACTGAAAAGGGTTTTGTTGTTATTAATTTGTTCCTTTTCTTTGAGTTGAGGAAGGATTTCCAAATTGGATTGTTTAAACTTTCATTCACTAAATATTCATGAATGAATTTCAATTACGTGGACTTAATTTTTTTTCCATTTCTTTCATAGTTTCAATTTGAATTTTAAACTTTCAATTTAGGTGCAATAAATACATTTATTGTGAGGTAATACATTTTCTTTCACTAGTATTCTTTTTTTCTTTTATAGGTCACAGACTTTGGGTTTGCCAAAAGAGTTAAAGGCAGAACTTGGACATTATGTGGAACTCCAGAGTATTTGGCTCCAGAAATAATTCTCAGCAAGGTATATTCATAATATCAATACATAAGAAGCAGAAATATGAGACATGCATCCCTATGGACTTTTGTAAAAACAGTTTATTGATCTAATTTTACATTTTTAATTTGATCTAAGTTATGAATTTAAATCTATTTGTGCATGATTACTTAAGAATTATTATTTAGCATCTACCACTAATCCTGTAACCTCTGTCCATTTTAACTCTGGGTCTTAGAGATATAATATGAATAAATATGACCTCTAGATCCATGTTTTGCAACCAAAAACATAGTCTTTTCTTAATTATTCCTAGTAACGGAAGGGTAGAGAAGACTTGCTCTGGATTATACCAAGAGGTAAATCTAGAGATGATATGTACTAGTTGTCCATTCTTTCTTTGTTTCAAATTTACCAGTTAAATAAAAGGAATGTATGAGAAGTGTTGTTAAATTTTAAATAGGACTATTAACAGCAATTGAATAGTTTTAGTCTTATTGAAGGCAGCTATACTTTTCTAAATAGTGAAGTGTGGTGAGAGAAACTGTACCTATATCCAAAAGAACGGTTAACTTTTCCTCTGCCATCTCTTGGTGGAGAAATCTAGAAAGCAGAACCTAACAATAACCAGGCACAAATAGGAGAGAGGAAAAGGAAGGGGATAAGACACATGCTTCAGTGGTTCCCAAATGGAATCATTGAAATATGGCTAACTTAAAGAAGTGTTAAAAGATTTCTTTCAACTTTTCTCTCATTATCTTTCATAATTTAAATAATATATAACTTCTTGATATTTTATAATCTAAATATCATTGCAGTTAACACATTTCTTTAAATACAGTTAACAAATAATGGGACAACAAAATGAGCACTAAAACTTTTACAAATGTGTATATATTGTAAAAGTAATACTCATTATACAAAATTTAGAAAATACAGAAAAACAAACAAACAACCAAAAAAAACCTATATGTAATCCCACCAACCTAGAGGCAGCCTTTTTAAAAACATTCATAAATATATATATGTACATATATATGTGTGTGTATATATACACATATACATATATACATATATATACACATATATACATATATACACATATACATATATACATATATACACATATACATATATACATATATATACACACATACATATATACATATATATATACACACACACACATTTAGCTTTATTTTAGCTTTTATTTTAGGTTCAGGGATACATGGGAAGGTTTGTTACAGAGGTAAACTCATATCATGGGGGTTTGTTATACAGATTATTTCATCACTCAGGAATTAAGCCCAGTACCCATAGTTATCTCTTCTTATCCTCTCCCTCCTCCGTACCTCCACCCTCAAGCAGAATCCAGTATCTGTTTTTTCCTTCTTTGTCTTCATAAATTCTCATTATTTAGCTCCCACTTGTAAGTGAAAACATGTGGTATTTGGTTTTCTGTTCTGCATTAGTTTGCTGAGGATGATAGCCTCCAGCTCCCTCCACGTTCATGCAAAAGACATGATCTCATTCCTTTTTATAACTGCGTAGTATTCCATAGTATATATGTACCACATTTTCTTTATCTAGTCTACAATTGATGGACATGTAGGTTGATTCTGTGTCTTTGCTTTTGTGAATACTGCCACAATGAATAAACAAATATATGTGTCTTTATGATGAAATGATTTATAATCCTCTGAGTGTATACCCAGTAGTGGGATTGCTGGGTCGAATGGTAGTTCTGCTTTTACCTCTTTGAGGAATCTCCATACTGCTTTCCACAATGGTTGAACTAATTTACACTCCTACCAACAGTGTCTAAGTGTTCACTTTTCTCTGCAACCTTGCCAGCATCTGTTATTTTTTTACTATTTATTTATTTATTTATTTATTTATTTTCTGGAGATGGAGTCTTGCTCTGTCGCCCAGGCTGCAGTGCAGTGGCATGATCTCAGTTCACTGCAACCTCTGCCTCCTGAGTTCAAGCAATTCTCCTGCCTCAGGCTCCCAAGTAGCTGGGACTACAGGCATGCACTACAACACCTGGCTAATTTTTGTATTTTTTAGTAGAGACGGGGTTTCACCGTATTGGCCAGGCTGGTCCTGAACTCCCGACCTCAAGTGATCCACCCTCCTTGGCCTCTCAAAGTGCTGGGATTACAGGGGTGAGCCACTATGCCCTGCCATTTTTTGACTTTTTAGTAATAGCCATTCTGACTGGTGTGGAATGGTATCTCATTGTGGTTTTGACTTGCTTGCATTTCTCTAATGATCGGTGATATTGAGCATTTTTTCATATTTTTGTTGACCACATGTATGTCTTCTTTTAGAAAGTGTCAGTTCATGTCCTTTGCCCACCTTTTCATGGGGTTGTTTGTTTCTTGTAAATTTGTTTAAGTTCCTCATAGATGCTGGATATTAGACCTTTGGCAGATGTATATGGTTTGCAAATATTTTCTCCCGTTCTGTAGGTTGTCTGTTTACCGTTGATAGTTTCTTTTGCTGTGCAGAATCTCTTCAGTTTAATTAGATCCCACTTGACAGTGTTTGCTTTTGTTGGAATTGCTTTTGGTGTCTTTGTCATGAAACCTTTGTCCATTCTTATGTCCAGGATGGCATTGCCTAGGTTGTCTTCCAAGGTTTTCATACTTCGGGGTTTTGCATTTAAGTCTTTAATCCATCTTGAGTTGATTTTTGTATATGGTATAAGGTAAGGATCTATCTTCAGTCTTTTGCATATGGCTAGCCAGTTATCCCAGCACCATTTATTGAGTAGGGAATCTTTTCCCTATTGCTTGGTTTTGTCAGCTTTGTCAAAAATCAGGTGGTCGTAGGTGTGTGGCCTGATTTCTGGGTTGTCATAGTTGAAATCATAGTAAATGTATATAGTCTTGTCTCTGACTTTTTTCACTTTTATAATAACAAGCATGCAAACATCATTCTAATGGCTTGTTTGCAAATGTACCATAAAATATTTAGCCATTCTTCTACTGTTGAGTGTTCAGGTTTTATTTTTGAATTTTTTTATTATTATAAATAACTATGATAAACATCCTTATACATAAAAGTTTTTTCCTTATTTTACATTATTTCCTTAGCATATATTCCCAGAAGTAGAATTACTGGGTCAAGGAGTAGGAACATTTTTAAGGCTTTTGATACATATTGCCAAATTGCTTTCCAAAGTTATTATGCCATTTTACACTTTTACCATTAGTGTATTATAGTGCCTATTTCATAACACTATCACTGGGTATACTCATTTTTAAAATATTTACTAATTTCGTAGGCAATAAATTGTACCTCATTGTTTTAATTCTCATGTTTTTGATTTATTTTTCAAACGGTTAATAGCCATTTGGTATTTCTTTGTGTGTCTGTAAATTATTAGTTCATTTCCTTTGCCCATTTATCTATTGTAATTTAACGTTTTTCTTATTGATGTGTTTTGATTTCTATACCTTGGGTATTAACTTGTGTCTGACATATTTACTATAAACATTAGCAAACAAACATATGAATCAAAAAGTTAAAGAGAGTTAATGCCTATTTCTATTAGAAAACAAAGTGCTATTCCTATTATACCACTCCTTCCCTTAAAAAGATATACACAGTATCAGGAAAAAAAAGAGAAAAAGAAAATCTCTATAGCGTCAAAGTATTATATTTTCGCTAGGATTTTGAAAACTAAGTAGTTTGTAAAGCTAAAATTTTGACAAAAGGGTGGAATGTGGTGAGTCGTGATGGTAGAGGGTACCTCTGAGGGCGGAACAATACATCTGGGTAGAATTCAGCTTATTTCTCTTCATGAAAGGTTGTTGGGGTTGTTAAAAAATCTCTTGTGTCAGTTGATACTGATCATAGTTAATAAACTATATTAGCATGTTAATATGAACATGTTATTCTTATTTATTTTCTTATGAATACTTACAGATTTTAATTTTAGTATGCTTAATATGAAAAAAACAAACATAACCTTTGATTTTTACATTTGGTTTGCAAAGCACTTTTTACACACATTACTCCCTTTCATTTGATACAGTCCTCACAAAATTCTGTGAATTCATTTTTTTCCTGCATACCTTTTAGATATAGGAAGCAAAACAGTAGATAGCAGAAATAAAGTATACATAAATATTTACATTAATTGGATTCTACATTAAACTTTTTGCTTTCACAAAATCTTATGAAGCAGATGGGATTATCCCGAGCACATTTACCCTCCTAACTCCAAAAATATAGAGTATTTTGAAGTCAACTTCATTATTTACTATGTAGTCCAGTTTCTATTATTTTCTTTGAAAACTTTTGATCTTTCTAGGCATGCTGTGGAAAATCTGTTTCATAAGATTATGGACCTAGAATGGGCCTTAAGAAGTAATGTGGTCTAACTGCCTTCCTGTTATTGAGAAGAACTAAATTATACCAGTGAAATAAAGAAAATTTCATTGTCTATAATATTCTTAATCATTTTAGGAAGAAGATTTAATAATCTTTCCTAATATCCAATTTCAATATCTGGAAATCCTCTCCTTTGTTTAATTTAAATCTGACCTGATACATTTGGTTCATTTTTAAATTCTGTCCTGAATAGCTGCTCAGCAATTGCTTTAAAAAAATTTTTATATGCTTCCAGATCATTTTGAAATTACCTTTGACTTCATTCTCTTTTGAGTAACTTAAGTAACAATTGACATTGGTGTTGGTTTATCTCAGGGCTACAATAAGGCAGTGGATTGGTGGGCATTAGGAGTGCTAATCTATGAAATGGCAGCTGGCTATCCCCCATTCTTTGCAGACCAACCAATTCAGATTTATGAAAAGATTGTTTCTGGAAAGGTAAGTAAAACATTTTATTATTCCTCTCTTATTACTGTACATGAATTTTAAGCTTCATGAATTGAAACTATATTGTGTCATAATTATTATTCTACATTGGGAAAAATATAGAAAAATCTACAGTTGCTGCTCTTACTAGCATAAGAATTGAATCATTTCAGTCTCTTAAGAAAAAAAGGGCAGTTTTATAAAGAAATCAACAAAACAGTAAAGCAATTTCTGTATTTAGCATTTTTATCACAAAGAACAGGATCATAGCCATAATTCTCGATATTCCTTCAAATAAATAAAAATAGTTTATTATTTCATGTGTCTATCTTTATGGAGAAAAGTTTTAGGGGCTGTTTTATATGCCCTTCCATTTTCAGGAGAGACTTCTTGTTTTAATTATGTCCAATACTATAACATTGGAAGTAAAAGTAAATATAAAATGAATAAGCCTTTTTAAGATGGAAATTTATAGAATTGATTTTAACAGAATTGTTCATATAGATTGTGATTATAATTGTCACTGGTTTTTAGCAAACACGGAAATAACATTAATTTTTCTTGAACATGAGTAGACTTACTATGTTGTAGTATTTTACATTTTGTAAATTTCTTCATAAACCTTCCTTCTCTTGCACTTATAACCTCTAATTTGCTTTCAAGAGTGTTTTGTTTAGGGTCAGTCATTTGCTCTTGCCTTAGCTCAGACCTCAGATCTTTTTTTAAAAGACCATAGTCAATTCAATAGAAATGAGCTTGAATTTCCTACCATGGAGCAATGAAAGAATAGGCTTTTAAACATTCCCAGAAGGAGACCTTCTATACATTATGACAAAATATATGGGAAGGGATATTTTG
This sequence comes from Pongo pygmaeus, assembly GCF_028885625.2. Taxonomy (NCBI): domain Eukaryota; kingdom Metazoa; phylum Chordata; class Mammalia; order Primates; family Hominidae; genus Pongo; species Pongo pygmaeus. Next base: position 145,941,155 of record NC_072373.2, on the reverse strand, counting down.
CTTATTTTCCCTTCTTTCTATTTCTACATGTGGTACTACTTTGTCTTTTCGTTTCTTTCCCACATAGTCCCATTTAGAATATGATCAGGAAATAGAGCATCAATCTTTATCACATTAGCCTGAGATGTTATATAGTTGAGGTTTTTTTGTTTTATTTTTTATTTGTTTGCTTTGTATTTTGTGACCTTCTTAGGCAGAGATAAGCCGGAAGGAGACAGTAGAGGGAAAGTCTTTATTTCTTTGTATCTCAGCCATATTCAAGCTCTACATTTAGTGTGAAAGCTTACCCTTGGCATCTATCAACTTACAATTTCCATTGTTAACTATTCACAAGGTACCCTGAATGTCTATAATGTGGTAATTTATCTTTTTTGCCAACACTCAAATTTAAATCATAGATGCTGCACAGCTGGGCTGTAGCAACAAGACATATGCCAATAGAATTAGTCTATCCAATCACCTAGAACATACATTTCAGCACAGTATTGTTCCCTATCTCGTAGTACATATGCACTCTACCTGGGTCACGAGATTTTCCCTTGTATTTTGGCACGTTTTATGTAGAAAGTTTTATGCATTATCAGTATTCACAAATTAGGAGACTGACTAAAGAATTTATACACCAACTATGTCAAAGGTAAAAAAATAAATACCTCTTACAGATAAATAAACCTAGCTAGGTGTTGAATGCTGTGCACTGATAAAGGCAATACAGAAAAGCAGAATGCAGTACTTATTTAAACAAGTATCAGTATCACTGCTGTTCTTGTTACATTTGTAGATCTCTGGCTTCAGACTTCTTATCTTTGTAATTGTTTTCCCCCAGCAGAACTTTTGATATGAACAAAACAAAACTTTGAGAAAAATTAACAGACAAGGCAGTGATTTGTTTTTGAAGAATTTGAGAAGTGTAGACTCTCAAGAGGACTAAAGGTCATATGAAGAATGATGAGAGAACCAAAATACATTAAAATCACAAATGGAAGAAGAATATTTTACTAATACAAAAACTAAGAATGTAAATATTATAATAATTGTTTCAAATCATTTAATGGACAGTAATTATAAAGTTCTTGAATCTTTACTATATTACTTTTATTTATACTTCATATAAGAAATCCAATTTTCGAACAAGGATACTGTCATAACTAAATTTACATTTATTAAGAAAAACTGCTTTAGTTAAAATTAATGTGTCTTCATTTTTATGCATTGGCCTCAATTTGCCAATCATTCTCTATTGGTTAAAATTTATATCCAGCTGTTTATGAATATATATTCATTTTATATCAAACTTTAAATTTTATATCTAATAATCAACATATATTCTAAAATCATAACAGTCTAAATCCTGGGCACCTTAGAAGAATGACACCATAAAACCTTATTATATCACAATATTCTGTTTTCGCCTTCATTTATTTAGAAATATGACAGGATATTTGGTGTACTTTTGTTTTTTAACTATAAGTACCGGATTATCTCTCCCCATGTGGGATATAAAATTATCCCCATCTCTTACTCCCTTTACTCATCTAAAGTAGAAGTCATGAAAGCAGAATTTTGGCCATTAAAAGGCTCTGTATTATGTAAAGTTAGATTGTATTAACCATTTCCCAATAAATCATCTGTTTCAACACTCAAATTCAAACTAGAATGTGTCTCTAGTCACATTGCAAAAATATTATTGTCTCTCTGGTTAGCGGCTAAAAGCCAAATTGGAAACTAACTAGTTTTTTAAATTTTTTAAATTGTGCAAATTATTAAAAAATCCAATTTGGTCTTATATTTGTGGATCCTTATATTTATATTTGCATTTGAACTTTTAATGGTTTTAATGATGTATCATTTAAGAATATGCTTTTCATTCAGAATTGTTTTTGTTGATTTTAGAAGCATATTACTTTATGCAACAGCATCTTATATTGATTATATCCTCCATTCTGAAGTCACATTATAAAGATTGTAGGTATCAATGACTTATCAAAGTTAAAGTTAAATTTATTAAGTGATAAATTCACTAAAGTACATATATATGAATATTAGATTGTAAAATACTTTCTCTATTACAATATTTTAACTCAAGCTGGTATTTTTAAATGCACACAAAGATGATCAATCAACTTGTTAGATTCTCTCCTACACATATTTTGCCTTTAAAAAAACAGAGGAGGTGGTATTTAAATGTCACATTATTCATGCAATCTTAAGGTTTGAGTCTACAAATTCATAGTTGAAAGAAAAGATTTATGATTCCTGCATTAACTATGCTTCATCCTAACAATATATATGCTGAGTTTCTGTATGTAGTCTTTAAATTTCATGCCTCAGTGTCATGTACTCCATGACAAGGATCAGTTATGGTCTCTATAGCACCTTTGTCTGGCTGCATTACCCATGGAAATATAGAAAGTTTATATTGCAGTCAAAAATTATACTTGCAAATAAGGTACTCAAGTAACAGTTACTATGGAAACCATAACTTTAGAGCCCTTGGCTTATGTAATTTAAAAAAAATTCTTAGCTTCAACATATCTAATGTAAATATTGTTCCACTCCTAATGAGTAACAATATATAAGGAGACATTATGCAAAATAGAGAAGTATAAACATAAGTATATACTGAATGATCAAAGAGTTGGTTAATTTTTCCTGAAGGGAAATTCAATATTTACATGAAGGGTAATTGATTATCAGCCCAATTGCTATTCCTTTCTGTCTCAGGAGTCCGCAAGACTATCTCCAGGTTTGATGATTCACCAGGAGGACTCAACAAGATTCAGCATACAGTGGTACTTGAGGCTAAGATTTATTACAACAAAAGGGTACAAAGTGAAGATAGCAAAAGGCCAGAAGACACCAGGCACAAGTTTTCAAGAGTCCTCTCCCAGGGCATTCACAAGGGATGCACATAATTCCTTCAGCAACAAGCTGTGACAAGCGTGAAATTTTATCTACCAGCAATACTCATTAAATACTCAATGCCCAAGGTTTTCATTGGGGGTTGGTCACATATGCACCCTCTGCCTAGCACATGCCAAAATCCCAGCCTCCCAGAACAAAAGTAGATGTTCAGAATAAACTATGTTGTTTGTACCAACAGTCTAGGCACAGTGATCCACTCTAATCCTTTAGGGAAAGTTTCATGTTGATATAAGGGCACTGGTACTATTCAAGTTGCCAGACATCTCTCAAGGGCCAAACTTGTAAGCAGTTCTTTCTAAGGGTAGCAGTCTCAGGCCTGTTATGTTAACTCTTTTCTACATACATTCGGTTTCCTAAATAACATACACATATGCAGATATTCCACTATACTTTTTCTAAGATACTATTGTTAATGCTTTTGGGGAAATTACAATGTCATTTACTATTTATTTTGCTATGGCCATAGTTAAAGAGACTTAGAAGATTCAGAAATCATTTTCATAAAACACAAAAGCAGTTTTACTCTTTTCATAAAACCCAGGGCCAGTTTTAAACACTTCACTGTGGTTATTTAAAATTCTTATTAATACCTTCTTTGTGACAGCTCTTGTGGTCCTGTGAGCAAATAATTGCAAAACTGGCTTCTTATGTGAGAGCAGGGGGAAGGAGAATGGGGTGGATCATAATCCTCTGCAACCTTGTAGACTCATTATATCTACCACTGTTTCTGCATAGGTAAGGGAACAGATTAGAGAGCCCACAGATGCAGTACCAATATTTATAAATATTTTTAGTGTCTTAGCTCTTTGTTTTCACATATAGAATCCGGGCTGATTAAAGATGCCCAGGTCTTATGAGGTAGTGTGGAACTCGGCACCATATCTATAACATGCCTAGTGTATGAAAAGTTATTATGCCTGTTGAAAGATTGTCTAATGTGTATGTTCATTTTTGATCAATCAGTTCTTTACTGGGATTGCAGATATTTTGAGAACTTACTGTACCTAATTTATAAATAATTTGTTAAAATTTATCTCAACATGCTCATAGCCAGTAGTTAATAGATTATTGCTTCTTGGCTGTATACAAACTCTTTTGAGTCATGTAAGCCTAATAATTTTATCCTGATTCAGAAAAGATAATGTTACTAGTTAAATGATCATTTCTCCTGCCAATAATTGCAGAATAGCAGTAAGATTTTTCCCTTCTTTCGAATATCAACTTTGTAATTTCTGTGATTAAGCTTAGTGTAAACAAATTTGATTTGGCCTTATTTTATTTCATTTTCTTCTTGTTATTTTTATTTATTTATTTTTTTTTTTTGAGACGGAATCTTGCTCTGTTGCCCAGGCTGAAGTACAGTTGCACAATCTTGGCCCGCTGCAGCCTCTGCCTCCTGGGTTCAAGTAATTCTCCTGCCTCAGCCTCCTGAGTAGCTGGGACTACAGGCATGTGCCACCACGCCCAGCTAATTTTTGTGTTTTTAGTAGGGACAGGGTTTCACCATGTTGGCCAGGCTAGTTTTGAAATCCTGACCTCAAGTGATCCACCTGTCTTGGCCTCTCAAATTACTGGGATTACAGGCATGAGCCACAGCACCCACTCGGCCTTATTTTATTTCTAAAAGAAAAAAAGTCAGTAAACTAGATAGTGAGTTTAAAGCACTCAGTGTGGATACCATGAACAACATGAATGGATTTACTTTTTGGTTGTAGCTTCATCTTGAACTTTTAGAAAATAATAGTTATTCCTAAAACTCAAATGTACAAGACTTTATAATCAGTGCTGAAAGCAGAAAAAATATTCTGTTGAGTTTGCTCAATTCAGAGTGAATTTTATAGTTCGTTTAACATATTACATAATGTAATTTGACAGTAGTTTAGGATATCAGCCATACTGACAATGGTGTCTTTATAAAGCAAATTTATAGTAAGACATTTTCTCCCTCACTTTATCAAACTTAGGACCTTAAGAAAAGATGAAAGTGTTTGTTCTATAAATTAACAGGTGGAGCCTGAGGCAAGAAGAAAGGAGGAACTTCCTATACTTTCCCAATGACTTTTCTAGCACAGACTGTCTTGGCGCATCTGTAAAAATAACAATTATATGGCTGTCTTCCAAGTTCTTTCTTTAATTCAGTTTCAGATCATTAAAATAGTATTCTAATGGGAAGGCTTAAAAAATAAAAACTGTGTTGAATTAATGTCTACAAAATACTAGGCATAATACAAGGCAGTTTCATATAAGTTACATAATTTCTTTTCATACCTGCCAGATGAGATATACTCTCATTGTTTTATAAATGAGGAAACGGAGACTCAGAAAAATTTTCCCTAGATTGCGGAGCATGTATGTAAGTGGAGTTGGGATTGGAACCCAGGAATTCTTTCTACTAAAGAAATAGCTTGGTAGAATTTTTTAAGTGGCAAGGATGTTCACTTTTATTTCGTTTAACTCTCTAGTCCTATATGTAGGTGAATCAAAACTCAGAATTACCCAAAGACAAAAGGTAGTTTGTGGGAAAGCAAGAAATAGAAGAATCTAGTTCAGTGATTCATTTGTTATTCCTTCACTTGGCTTCAGTGACTTTGTATCACTAATCATTCCCTCTCAATCTCCTTGGCTTGATCCCTTTCTCTTTTTTCTATGCACTTCCTCAATGGGTAGTTTCATCCAGTCTCATGACTTAAATGCTCAGGACAATTCCCAAACTCATTTTTCCAGTCCATACCTGATTCCCAAATTCCATACTCTTGTATCTAGTTTCTAACTTGAAATCTTCACTTGGATATCTAATAGATACCTCAAATTCAACCTGTCTAAAACTGACAAGGTTTTGTCCTTTCCTACACTCCACCCACCCGCCTCCACGAAGCCTTCCCCATCTAAACTGATGGCAACTCTACCCTTTCAGTTGGTCAGGCCAAGACACCTTGGAGTCCTCACTTCATATCTAATGCACAGGGAAACCATTTTTGCTTTGTCTTTAGAATTTACAGAATTCAGCCACTTCTTACCACATCCACTGCTGTCACTCTTAAGTGAGTCACTAGAATAGTTCCTTAAAAATGTTAAATCATATCCTATTATTCTTTTCAAAGCCTTGCAAGGATTCCCCATTTTCTTCAGAGTAAAAGTCAAAGACCTTACGATGCAAAGTTTCATGAAAAAGATAGGATAACATTGTTAAAGGATCACTCGGTTGCTAAGTTTTAATTGTCTTCCTCACTAGAATGTAAACTCCATGAAGGCAGAAATCTTCATCTTATTTTGTTTACTTATATAATCCAAGCACAAATTCCTGAGATATATTAGTAAGCACATAGTACTTGCTTAATTCAAGCATAACACATAGTAGAGGTTCAATCAATATTTGTCGAATTTCAATTCATGCATTCATTAAATATTTATGAAGCTCATAGTATGTGCCAGACCAGTTCTACATGCTGGATACAGCAAGTCAGTTGTGGTCTCTGCCTTCATGAAGCTTTCATGAAGTGTACTCTATCTTTGGTATCTCTCCTGAGAGATACTGACTCAAGAGGTCTTCTGTGGATTCAAAACTTTTTTTTAAGTATCACAAGTGATTCTGATAAACACCATGTGTTGAGAGCTTGTTTTGTGTATCTGTACCTCACTGGGGAATTAGATTTATTCTCAAGAAAATATAATTAGAAAAATCAGAAGTAATATGGTCTCTAATGGTTGGAAAACAATCCCAAACAATAAATAATATTGAAGAGAAAATATTAAAGAAAACACCTTGGGAAGTGTATATATCACAAACACCTCTTTTATGTTGTACAAACACCTCTTCCATGTTAAATGATGCCAGTTTCCCATAACCTTATCTCTCAGACCTACTGGCTTAATTATTTTAGACTGTCTTTCTCTTTTCAATATCTGGCTCTTTACATTTACTTTCACATTATTTGCCTATCTTGGACTGGCAGAAAGCTCATAGGTATATGTCAGGAAGATTAAGTTATTTTCCCAATAATTCTACTAACGGAGTTGGTAGCCTCACAGGAGCTCAGATTCCTTATCTTTAAAATGAGAGTTTAGACTCAATTAAACTAAGCTCCCTCTAGCTCCAATATTAGAAGATTCTGATTTCACTTTCTGTAGTAATTATAATTGATAATAATGATAAAAGTAATACCCTTCTGATGTAGTTTTAAAGGAAAAATTAGATAGTCACTCTTCCCATCATAGAAATCTTCAGTGTCTCCAGGTTGATATATTACAAATAAAGTTTGTACATTTAAAACAATTTTGTTGAAGTTATTTTCTGTTTTTCACTAATTCCAGTTTGATAAATCAACATGGCTCTTTGAAAAGTTCAGTCAACAAGGAAATTACATTTCAGGTTAAATTTCAGAATAATCATTGGAAAAAATACTTTCACAATGACTTTCATTATTTCTCCCCCAAAATACTTTAAATATGTGACGGATTCCCATTATTAACATGGACCACTAAGAGAGTGTGGGCTACCTATGAGAATCTCTGGGGAAGAGGGGGTGATATGGAGGTGAGGAGGATATGTCTATGATTTGAAAAGGTTCCCAAATTGTTCTGATATCTGCTGTCACAACCCACCACCACTCCCCATTTGAGAATCACTGTCACACACACACACACACGCACAGTCAAGACCATCACTTTATTTGCATTCCAAAATAAATAATTACATTATTTAGATGATCTTATTTTTCATGCATTCCACTGCATATTACCTGAATTCCAAAGATAATTTATATGTAGTACATTACTGTCTGCTGTCTGAACATAATGAAAGAGATAACTGGTACATTACCATGGAACAGTTCACACAAATTTAATCCTAAACAAATATAGATGTACTTCAAATAAATTATTTCTTTGGAATCTAAATAAAGTTTAGATTTATCACTGGAAAAATCTGAGCTAACATACCCACTGGAAAAATGTCATGTTATTTTTAAAGTAGACAGTGTGCCTTTTGAAAACCCCTTATTCTCTAGTTATTACTTCATCTAGGTAAATGAGGAAATGTGCAGCAAAATATTTTTAAGATGAAAATTTTGGTCTTTTAGAAGGTTCCTGATAATGACTATTTTTAGGTTATTGAATCATGGAAGGAGAATAGATAATTAAAAACAAGTACCCTGAAGTCAGTGTACCCAGTTTGGAATTACACCTTTACTATTTATTAGCTCTGTAATAAATAGTAATAAATAGCTCTGTAATCTTAGGCAAAATAATTTCTGTAGGTCTCAATTGCTTCACCCCTACCTATAAATTTGGATAATAATCATACCTGTGTTTTGGATTTTCTGAGCCAGTACATAAAGTGTTTAGCATAATGCCTAGCTTCTAGTAAACCACTGTGTCAAGAATAAAACTAGAGAACGTAGAAGTTCACGTATCTTATTGTTTTAGAACATAAAACTGCTCATAATCTAGGATAATAAAGGGCCTTGCAAAAATGAGATTTTGAGTTGCTAATTTATATGAGTTGAGCCTAAATCCTGGTCATTTATTAACTATTAACCCTTTAAATAGTCTTTAGTTGTTGATACAATATTAGTTTTCCTCTGGTATGATAATGATTTCAATTTACTGTACTGTATTATTTACATTTAAAATGTTACGATCTTTTACTAGCATAGAAAATAAAACCTCTGCATAAAGTAGTGAACAGAGTTGAGAATAGTGCTTTTCAAGCTTTTATGTACATATGAATCCCTTGGAGATAAAAGCTCAGATTTTCGGGCCCAATGCCCCCATCATCAGAGGCAAGCCACAGGAATCTACATTTTTATCCTTTTATCTCCCAGTTTATTCTGATGTGCATGGGTCCTAGGACCAGATTTTGAGAAAATTTACTTATAGACTAGCACAAAAGTGGCAGTCAAAAGCTATGGTTATGAATTTAACTTTACTGTAAAACCTATCTTTGCATGCTGATGACTTAACTTCTACTTTGAGAACATGAGAATGTATGTCAAGTATGTTGAGCTTTTAGAAAGTCAGAATATAAATTAAGGAGTCTATATATTTGAAGACAGTGTAATAAAGAGCAAAATTCATGAAGCTACAAATCATGACTAGATTTCTAGTCCCAACTCTGCCACTTTATGGCCTGATAACTGGGGAAGTAACATTGCTGAATCTTAGTTTCTCCATCTTTAAAATGGAGTTAATACCATATTCACTGAATTTGTCCTATCCGACTGGAATGTAAGTTCCATGAAATCAGAGACTTGCCTGGTTTTGCTCACTGCTATATATCCAGCACCAAGAATAGTGCCTGGCATATAGTAGGTACTCAATAAATAATTGTATAATGGATGAACTACAGTATTTGAAATAGTCTAATAAATACTGAGAATAAAAATGGCACAATACCTTCCCTCAGAAGCTCAGAGCCTGGGGGAGACAGAAATATGCACAAATACTATAGCATAGTTGAATAAATAAATTATAAAGAGCAACTGAGGTAATGTAATGATGCACTATGTAAGTTATGAAGTGGTGGTAGTACTTGTAGTGGTAGCACTTGTAGAGAAACAAAATAAGAATGCAGAGAGTTCGGGGATGGGTCTCTTAACCCTTTAAAGTGTTTTCTACAAAGTGCTATGATCAATTTGTAGTTGAAGCTGTAATAATCCAGATATGTATACACATACATGTGTGCATACATATGTATGTATGACAGAGAAGAGGGTAATGGAAGGGATTGAACACAAGTTGGAAAGGATAGTGGAGAGGTGGTAGTGATGACAAAAAAGAATAAGGAGGCATAGATGCAGCTATTCCTTCATCCTTTGGTGGTACCCATTTTAATTTTTTAGGTACCCATATCAATGAAACAGTAAGAACCAGAAGTTAGGTTGGTATAGAGGAGAAGAATGTGTTTAAACAAAACAAAATGAAAAATAGACTTAGGTCTCCTATAAATGTTACTTTAACCTTATCGATTGCCAAAAATCTTCACTTATTTGGGGGTTTCCATTTGTTTTTAAGGTCAGAGGCCAGTCTAGTAATTGTGAAGTCTTCACAATTTAGTAGGTAGAAAAATGCTTTTAAACCAGTCTAAATCATTTTTATACTGTTGCATAATAGGAGAATTATTTTTAAAAGCCAACTTCTGATAAATGAAAAATGTTTTCCTATACTGTGAAAGGCAGTGTGGGTTTTTACAACCATTTTTAGACTTCCTTTTTGATAGATCTCTTTTCAAAATGTACATACTGATTTCCTTCATATGCTGGTTCTTCTATTTATATTACAAAGTTAAATTTGTATATCTTTGAGACACAGGTTTGTAATATATGATCCAAAGAGATTGCTCTTAAAGATAGGTGAACTTTCTGATATTTTGCAAAAGTTCTGTAGGTGTGCACATTTTTCTGGAGACTGTTCCATGTTCTTAAAGACATCATAACCGAAGCAAGGCCCTAAGAGAACAGGTTTAGTTCATTCACCCAAGTAAGTCTCTTCTTTATGGCTACTGTGGGGACTGTAACATGTAGTTAAAAGTATGTGAAGGTCATCGCTCCATATTTTTGTTTATATAATGGCTTGTTGCCTTAAAAAAAACTTTATGAAATCAAAACAGAAATATCATGAGTCTTAGAATGTGTGTTTTACCAAATGGTGTGTTTGTGTAGGTCCGATTCCCATCCCACTTCAGTTCAGATCTCAAGGACCTTCTACGGAACCTGCTGCAGGTGGATTTGACCAAGAGATTTGGAAATCTAAAGAATGGTGTCAGTGATATAAAAACTCACAAGTGGTTTGCCACGACAGATTGGATTGCTATTTACCAGAGGAAGGTGAGACTTTCTTTTTTAATTTAAAAGCTTTTTTAAAGTTGGTGTTTAAATTATATGTGGTGGAGATATTTTCAACTTAACACATAGTTTTAATTTTTTTACCTTTTGAATTAATCTTGTGCAGGATCTAAAGTACTTTACAGCCCGTAACTTAAAAATGAGTTTCCCTCTAGAAATTTTTTTTTTTTTTTTTTGAGGTGGAGTCTCACTCTGTAGTCCACGCTGGAGTGCAGTGGCACAATCTCGGCTCACTGCAACATCCGCCACCTCAGTTCAAGTGATTCTCCTGCTTCCGCCTCTCGAGTAGCTGGGACTACGGGTGCATGCCATCACACCTGGCTGATTTTTTTGTATTTTTAGTAGAGACAGGGTTTCGCTATGTTGGCTAGGCTGGTCTTGAACTCCTGACCTCAAGTGATCTGCCCACCTCGGCCTCCCAAAGAGCTGGGATTACAGGCATGAGTCACCACACCTGGCCTTACCTAGCTTAAAAAGAAAGCATATATGCTATTTTGACCATCAACCTGAAATGCTTCCTTTGTTAAATTTGTCCTACCTATGCTTGTTACGCTTCACAAAACTGTGGAAATTATATATTAGACAATGTCCTAAGGGTTTTCAAAACTGATGTGAAGCCACATTAGGAATATATATAAATAAATGTAGTTGCCCATCCAGAATTGGCATGTGCCAGATATATAATAACATTAAATTGCTAGTTTCATCCCTTTTTAGTCTTCATTTTCACCTTCCTGTGGCATATTGGTCTCTCTTTAGAGATACAACTTTCCTTTATCCATTTGAAAGCTACTTTGAACATAATTCATACAAATAGGGGTTTTAATTCCTGCATTTTTGGAAGGTCAAAGCAAATTATCCGAAGTTACTACTTTTTTCGTTTTAACAATAATTTATTCACATAAGATTTTTTCCAAGTAGTTATCAGGTCCCTGCTTGTACGTTAGGTATTCTGCAAGGTGCTGAGAATACAATGATGAGCAAAGCCAACCTTTATTCCTGCCCATATGAAGCTTATACTTCCAGGGGACAGGGAGATTAGTCAGATGGTCGTATAAATAAATGTAAAAGTACTATACTGTGAGAAATGTGGAAATTGAGAATAACTTTGCACCTGAGTTTTTGAGATTTGTTTTGTTTGGTCTTTTGTTTGACTCTTTGCTCGCTAAAGGGATTCTTAGTGTTAGAAATTCAGGCAACTTGAAGACTTGAATATAAGTATAGATCAAGTTAATCGCTGGCATTATTATACCACCATGATAAAATAGAGAACAAACCCCAGCTAAACTGTAGCATATTTAAAAGAAACTAGTATTTTGTTTTGTTTTTTGCTACACAAGTTGCCAGTATAACAGTTGTGGTAACAGTAGTATATTAATTGATAGTAGTTATCATTTCACTTTTGTAATAATTTGAGACATTTAAGAAAAGATTTTGCTGTACTGAATTACCTTTATCTCTCATTTTGCTTCTTACATGCTTAAAGATAATTTGCATGAATAAAGTGTTTTCGTTTTGAATATATTTAATTTTTTTCTTCTTTTTTTCATAAAACCAAAACTTCTAATGTTTTAGAGACTTGTCATCTTTAATAATGCTGTGCAACTACATGATTGAGTTTCCTTAAGGAAAAAAAAAATTTAATACTCTAATTAAGTATTAAAAGCACAGTTCTTCTAATTTATATATTTTACAAATGATTACAGTAACAAGCTGGGTGCCCTGGCTCACACCTGAAATCCTAACACTTTGGGAAGGCAAGGTGGGCGGATTGCTTGAGTCTCACTCAAGAGTTTGAGACCAGCCTGGGCAACATGGCAAAACCCCATCCCTACAAAAAATACAAAAATTATCTGGGTGTGATGGCTCATCCCTGTAATCCCAGCTACTTGGGAGACTGAGGCAGGAGGATCGCTTGAGCCTGGGAGATTGGGGCTACAGTGAGCTGTGATTATGCCACTGCACTCCAGCCTGGGCGACAGAACAAGACCCTGTCTCAAAGAAAAAAATAAATAAATAAAGATTACAAAAACAAAACAATTAAAGAATTTTAAAATGCATCAAAAAGAAAATATAGCCAGACCAAAACAACGTGAATGCAATACAGCCTATCTCACAAGAGGGATCCAGAAACTCTCTGTTAAGTTCATGAATCATGGCTGTTAGCATTATTATTGCAAATAGATATGTTATATAGTCAATAACAAGATTCATAGCACTTTAAAATAGATTTAGATCTCATAAAAAACTGGTTTTTTTATGTTTTTTCTAAATTTGCTAGCACCAATGCAATACTGTATAATTAATAAAAGCAACTCCCTATAACTTCTCTTTTCAGTCTTCAAAATAATCCTGTGAAATAAGTGATACCATTTTCTCCATTTTACTGATGTGGAAATCAGCTCAGAGAGGTTAATTAATTTAAACATAATCATGCAGCTGCTAAATAATACCTATATTTGATCCCAGGTTCTTCAGATTCTCAATTCCAGGTCACATTATCCCTTTAAAGTCCTTTTGACATGATTCTTAAAATGAAACTCCAAACCACTAAACAATAAATTGTTTCACAAGATTTTCATGAATTTTACGTGTATCATCTTCTTAACTTTTATACTTTGAGCATTTTGGGAGTAGGAATACTCTGTCTCAAAAGGCAGCAAAAAAAGAGAATGAACTGTGGGGTTAGGTAGACGTTGATCTGAATCCCTGATCAACCAATCATTAGCAGTATGATCATGAACAAATGATTTAACCTCTCTAAAGTATCAGTTTTATCACCCTTAAAATTTGAATTTGGATAGAGAATACAAAAGGAAGAGTAGTTTGGTGAGAAAGATTAGATAGATTGGCCCAGGCTCCATTTTCCTTTCTGGTTGAGATATGTTTCATATACTTATAATTTATTAAGCAAATACTTGTAATTTATTAAGCAAATGAATTTGAAATTATCATAATTCCACCATCCAAATAGAACCTAGTATTTCACATATGTCTTTTTACTTTTTTTTTCCTGTGCTCTTCATCACTGCAGTTCAGTCCTATGATCTCAGTAGCCAATTAAGATCTACCTCCTCCAACGCTGCACTTTACCATTTCCTTCAGTCTCTTATATCACAGTTGCTACGTACTACATAATTACATCTGAGTGACTTACTGCCATATTATACAATTGTTTTAAAACAGGCCAGGTGCAGTGGCTCACACCTGTAATCCCATGAATTTAGGAGGCCACAGTGGGAGGATCACTTGAGCTAGGAGTTCAAGACTAGATGGGCAACATAGTGAGACATCATCTCTTCAGAAAATAAAAAAGAATTAGCCAGGTGTGGTAGCATACACTTGGTCCCAGCTACACTGGAGGCTGAGGCAGGAGGATCACTTAAGCCCAAGAGGTCAAGGCTGCAGTGAGCCATGATCATGCCACTGAACTCCAGCCTGGGCTACAGAGCCAAGACCCTGTCTCTGAAAGAAGAAAAAAAATCCTACTCCACAATAAGCATATCTATTGAACTTCTATTTTCTTTTAGTGCTTTCTGAACTCTAACTTATTTTTTGTTGTTGTATAATAATTAACCAGTTGTCCCCTCCATATTTATTGAATAATTCTTATTTGGCCTCTTATTTGAAATTCTACCTTTACTAATATTAAATTAATATATACATCTGTCTATTTCTGAACTTTTTAAATTTTTATTGCTGCATACTATTTTTATGTATTCATGAAGTACATGTTATATTTTAATAAATGCATAGTATGTGTAGTGATCAAAGCTGGGTATTTAGCATATCCACTACCTTGATCGTTTATTGTTTCTTTGTGTTGGGAACATTTCAAATTTTCTGTTCCAGTGACTTTGAAATATACAATATATTGTTGTGAAATATACAATATAACCACCCTGCTGTGCTACGAAATGCTAGAACTTATTCCTTCTGTCCAACTGTATGTTTGTTCTCAGTACCTTAGTTCTCTTCATCCCTTCCCCCCCACACACACATCCTTCTCGGCCTCTGGTAGCTGTCATTCTATACGTTACCTCTAAGAGATCAACTTTTTTAGGTTCCACATGTAAGTAAGAACATGTGGTATTGTCTTTCTGTGCCTGGCTGATTTCACTTTACAGAATGATCTGTTTCTATCCATGTTGCCACAAAGGACAAGATTTCATTCTTTTTTTACAGCCAAATAGTATTCCTATATATATTACATTTTCTGTACCCATTCATCTGTTGAAGGACACTTAGGTTGATTCCATATCTTTGCTATTATGCATAGTGCTGCAATAAACATGAGGATTCAGGTATTGCTTTGATATACTGATTTCCTTTGGATTAATGGAATTGCTGAATTGTATGATACTTCTATTTTTAGATTTTTGAAAAATCTCTTTACTGTTTTCCATAGTGGCTGTACTAACTTACATTTTTACCAACGGTGTATAAGAATTCCCTTTTCTCCACATCCCCTCCAGTACTTGGTATTTTTTGCCTTTTTGATAATAGGCATTCCACCTGGGTACGATGATATCTCACTGTAGTTTTGATTTGCATTTCCCTGATTATTAATGGTGTTGAGTGTTTTTTCATGTACTTGTTGGCCATTGTAAGTCTGGTTTTGAGAAATGTGTACACATATCCTTTACCCATTTTAATTAGATTATTTATTTTTGGCTATTGAATTATTGGAGTTCCTTGTATATTCTGGATATTAGTCCCTTCTTGGATGAATAGTTTGCAAATATTTTTTTCTCCCATTCAACAGGTTGCCTCTTTACTCTTTTGAATGTCTCATTTGCTCTGCAAAAGCTTTTAATTTAATATAGCCCCATGTGCCTATTTTTGTTTTTGTTGCTTGTTCTTTTCAGGACTTAGCCATAAAATCTTTTTTGTTTGTTAGATTTTTTTTTTTTTTTTTGAGTTGGAGTTTCACTCTTGTTGCCCAGGCTAGAGTGCAACGGTACAATCTCGGCTCACTGCACCCTCACCTCCTAGGTTCAAGTGATTCTCCTGCCTCAGCCTCCCGAGTAGCTGGGATTACAGGTGCCCACAACCACACCCAGCTAATTTTTGTATTTTTAGTAGAGACAGGTTTTCACCATGTTGGTCAGGCTGGTCTCGAACTCCTGACCCACCTCAGCCTCCCAAAGTGCTGGGATTACAGGCATGAGCCACCATGCCCCACCCATAAAATCTTTGACCAGACCAATGTTCTAGAGCATTTCCCGTATGCTTTCTTCTAGTATTGTTATGGTTTGGGGCCTTATTTTTAAGTATTTAATTCATTTTGAGTGATTTGGGGATATGGTGAGAGAGAGGGATCTAGTTTCAGTCTTCTGCATATGGATATCCAGTTTTTCCAGCACCATGTATTGAAGAGAGTGTCCTTTCCCCACTGTATGTTCTTGATGCCTTTGTCAAAAATCAGTTAGGTGTAATATGTGGATTTATTTATGGGTTCTCTATTCTGTTCCATGGGTCTCTGTGTCTGTTTTTATACCACTACCATGCTGTTTTAGTTACTATAGCTTTATAGTATATTTTGAAGTCAGGTAGTGTGATGCCTCCAGCATTGCTCTTTTTGCTCTGGATTCCTTTGGCTATTCAGGCTCTTTTGTGATTCCATACAAATTTTAGGATTTTTTTTTCTATTTCTGTGAAGACTATCATTGGTATTTTGATAGGAATTGCATTGAATCTGTAAATTTCTTTGCATAGTTGATCATTTTAATATATTTATTTTTCTGATTCATGACCATGACCATGGGATATCTTTCCATTTGTTTCTCTCCTTTTTAATTACTTTCATCAGTGTGTTGTAGTTTTTCTTGTAGAGGTCTTTCACCTTCTTGGTCAAATTTATTCCTAGGTATTTTATTTTGTTGTTTTTTTTTGTAGCTATTATAAATGGAATTATATTACTGATTTCTTTCTTAGCTAGATCATTATTGGTGTATGGAAATGTCACTGATTTTTTATGTTCATTTTGTATTCTGCACCTTTACTTAATTTTTTATGAGTTCTAAGAATATTCTGGTGGAGGCTATATGTAAGATTATGTCATCTGAAAGGAGGGGCCTTGTATTTAGATGCCTTGCATTTAGATGCCTTATATTTCTTTCTCTTCCCTGATTAATCTGGCTAGGACTTCCATTACTATGTTGAATAGGAGTGGTGAAAGTGGACATCCTTGTCTTGGTCCAATTCTTAGAGGAAAGGCTTTCAACTTTTCCTCATTCAGTATGTTAGCTGTGAGTTTGTCATATATGACCTTTATTATGTTGAGGAATGCCTCTTCTATTCCTAATTTGTTGAGAGTTTTTGTCAGGAGGGGATGTTGGCTTTTATCTAATGCTTTTTTCTGCATCTATTGAGATGATCATATGATTTTTGTTGTTTATTCTACTAAAGTGATGTATTGTGTTAATTGATTTGCATATATTGACCCATCCTTGCATCCCTGGGATAAATCCCACTTGATCATGCTGTATTATATATTTGTTGTGTTATTGGATTTTTGTTAGCTAGTGTTTTGTTAAAAATTTTTGTGTCTATATTTCTCAGAGATGTTGGTCTGTAGTGTTCTTTTTTTGTTGTGTGCTTGTCTGGTTTTATATCAGAGTACTGCTGGCCTCGTAGAATAAGTTAGGAAGAATTCTCTCTTCTTTAATTTTTTGGAATAGTTTGAGATGAATTGATGCTAGTTCTTCTTTATAAGGTTGATAGAATTGAGCAGTAAAGCCATGCAGCCCTGGGCTTTTCTTTAATGTTTGATGGGAATCTTTTTATTACATATTCAATCTGTTCCTCATTATTGATCTGTTCAGATTTTCTATGTCTATCTGGTTCAGTCTTTGTAGGTTGTATGTGTTCAAGAATTTATCTGTTTCCTCTAGGTTTTCCAGTTAGTTAGCATGTAGTTGTTCATGATAGTCTCCAGTGATCTCCTGTATTTCTGTGGTGTCAGTTGTAACATATTTTTCGTTTCTGATTTTGTTAGCTTGGGTCTTCTCTCTTTTTTTCTTGGTTAGTCTAGCTAGCAGTTTATCAATTTTGGTTATTTTTTTAAAAAAACCTTTCATTTTGATGATCCTTTGTATGTTTTTTCTCTATTTCATTTAGTTGTGCTCTGATCTTTATTATTTCTTTCCTTCTACTAATTTTGTTTGGTTTGTTCTCGCTTTCCTAGTTCCTTGAGGTACATTATTAGGTTATTTGAAATCTTTATACTTTTTGGTGTTTATTGCTATAAACCTCCCCTTAGCACTGCTTTTCTTATATTCCATAGGTTTTGGTATATTGTGTTTTCATTTTTCTTTGCTTTAAGATTTTTTTATTTCTTTCTTAATTTCTTCATTAGCCCAATAGTCATTCAGGAGCATATTGTTTCATTTCCATCTATTTGTACAGTTTCCAAAGGGCTTCTTGTTACTGATTTCTAGTTTTTTCCATCGGGATCTGAGAAAATACTTGATATGATTTCAAGTTTTTAAAATTTGTTGAGACTTGTTTTGTGGCCTAACATAAATGGTCTATCCTGGAGAATGTTCCATGTGCTTATTAGAAGAATATGTATTCTGCAACTATTGGATAAAATGTTGTGTAAATGTCTCCTAGGTACATTTTGTCTACAGTGCAGTTTATGTCCAATTTTTTTGGTTGATTCTCTGTCTCGATAATCTGTACAATGCTGAGAATGGAGTGTTGAAGTCCTCAACTATTATTGTATTGGAGTCTGTCTCTCTCTTTAGATCTAATAATATTTGCTTTCTATGTGTGCTCTAGTATTGGATGCATATATATCTATTATATCCTTTTGCTGAGTCGATCCCTTTATTGTTATGTAATGACCTTCTTTGTCTCATTTTACTGTTTTGACTGAAAGTTTCCTTTATCTGATATAAATTTAGATACTCCTGCTTGTTTTTGTTTTCCATTTGTATGAAATCTTTTTCTGTCTCTTCACTTTCAGTCTATCTGTGTGTTTACAGGTGAAGTGAGTTTTTTTGTAAGCAGCATATAGTTAGATCATGTTATGTTTATATATTCAGACAGTCCATATCTTTTAAGTGGATATCTGATTTATTTACATTTAAAGTTATTATTTATAGGTGAGGACTTATTCCTATCATTTAAAAATTGTTTTCTGGTTGCTTAGTATATCCTTCATTCCTTTCTTTCTCTCTAATTGTTTATCATTATAGTTTGGTGGTTTTCTGTAATGGTAATATTTGAGTCCTTTCTCTTTCTCATTTATGTGTCTGCCCTACCAGTGACTTTTATACTTTCTTGTTTTCATGATGGTAAATATCATTGTTTCACTTCCAGATATAGGACTACCTTAAGCATTTCCTGTAGGGCTGGTGTAGTAGTGATAATTCGCTTAGCTTTTGCTTATCTGGGAAAGACTTTTTTTCTCCTTCATTTTTGAAGAAAGGTTTCTTGGTTAGTCTAGTAGTTTATCTTGGTGGCAGGGTTTGTTTTTTTTCTTTTAGCGCTTTGAATGTATCATCCCATTCTCTCCTGGCCTGCAGGGTCTCCCCTGAAAAATCCACGTTAACCTGATGGAGGTTCCTTTATATGTGACTTGATGCTTTTCTCTTGCTGTTTTTAGATTTCTGTCTTGTCTTTGACTTTTGACAGTTTCAGTACAATGTGTCTTGGAAAAGACCTTTTTGGATTATATCTATTTGATCTTTGAGCTTCCTGTATCTGGATTTCTAAATCTCTTAAAAGAACTAGGAAGTTTTCAGCTATTATTAAATTAGATGAGTTTTTCTATGTCATTACCCATCACTTTACCTTCTGGAAAACCCCAAATTTGAATATTTCGTTGCTTTAAGGTGTCCCCTATGTCATGTATGCTTTGTTCATTCATTTTTATTTTTTATTCTTTTTTGGCATGTCTGTCTGAATTATTTCAGAAGACCTGTCCTCAATTCTTCTCCCTGATATAGTCTATTGTCAAAGCTCTCAGTTGTACTTTTCATTTCATTCATTGAATTCCTCAGTTCTGGGATGGATCTGTTTGGTTGTTTTTTTTTTTTGAAATGGAGTCTTGCTCTGTCGCCCAGGCTAGAGTGCAGTGGTGTGATCTTGACTCACTGCAAGCTCCACCTCCTGGGTTCACGCCATTCTCCTGCCTCAGCCTCCCAAGTAGCTGGGACGACAGGCGCCCACCACCACGCCCCGGCTAATTTTTTGTATTTTTAGTAGAGACAGGGTTTCACCGTGTTAGCCAGGATGGTCTCGATCTCCTGACCTTCTGATCCACCCGCCTCGGCCTCCCAAAGTGCTGGGATTACAAGCATGAGCCACCGTGCCCGGCCTGTTTGGTTCTTTTTTATGTTATCTCTTTGTTGAATTTCTCACTCATATCCTGAATTGTTTTCCTGATGTCTTTGTATTGTTTGTCTGTGTTATCTTATATCTCACCGAGCTTCTTTAATATCATTAGTTTGAATTCTTTTTCAGACATTTCATCGTTTTTTGTTTAGTTGGAATCTGTTGGTGGAGAATTATGTTCTTTTGGAGGTGTCATGTTTCTTTGCTTTTTCATGTTTCTTGTATACTTACATTGACATCTCCACATCTGGTGTAACAGTCATTTCCTCCAGTTTTTAGGATTGGCTTTTGTAGGGTAAGACTTTTTTCTGTGGATGTATCATCATGTTGGTTTGTTGGGCAGTTTAGCTTTTATTCTGGGTGCATGCAGTAGTGTAGTCTCTATGATTTCTTCAGCTGTAATTAGCATCAGTGGGTGTCTGCGATTTCCTCAGTGGCTTAGGCTGCATTATTGGTGGAGCCTGTGGTGAGGCTTTGCTGGGGACAGGGACACCAGGCAGCCTGATCCTCAGGCCCCAGTGGTGGTAGCAGCAGGCCAAGCATACCTGCCTTTGATCCCCTGGTGGCCATACACTGGCATCAATTTTAGCAGGTCTGCAAGGGCCAATTCTTAGGCCTCCATGTGGCTTGCTCAGGTACCAGCAGTGGCAGTGGTAAGCTGGGCATATGGATGAGACCTTAGTCTCCTTTGCAGCATGTGTGGCATAAGCGATTGTAATAGTGATGGCAGGCCAACCCTCAGGCTCCCAGGCAGTACACACTGCTGCTAGTGATAGTAGCAACAGACTGGGCAAGCCAGGCCCTAAACCCTCAGGTGGCATATGTGGGTAAGCACCAGCAGTGGTAGTGGTGGCAGACTGGGCAGGCCCAGCCTCAGGCCAGTAGTGGGTGGGGCAGGGCAATCCCCAGGCCCTCAGATGGCATGCTTGAGCATTGGGGTTGCAGTGCCAGGCAGTGCAGGAATTTACTCAGGTAAATGGTGCACATGGGCACAGGCTGTGTTGGGCCAAATGAGGCAATCCCCAGGCCCTCAAACAATGTGTTTGAGTGCAGGCAGTCAGTGGTTTGGGTCTGTTGTTAAACCCCCTGATGGTGCATGTGCATGCCAGAAGCAGCAAGCAGGGTGGATGGATCCCCAAGCCTCCAGACAGTGCACTCAATCACTGTGGGAGGTGCCACCAGGCAGGGAAGGCCTGTCCCCAGTCTCCTCTGTTGTACCTGTGGGTGCAGGCTGTGGTGAACAGGGCAGTCTTTGGGCCACTGGACAGCATGTTTTGATGCCAGTGGCTGATAGCCTGAGTCTTTTGTCATGCTTCCTGATCATATGTATGTGTACCCAGAGTGATAGACAGAGGGGGGCACTCCCCAGGCCCCCCAGGTGGTGTGCTAGGGCACTAGGAGGGGTGGCACTTAAAGGGACAGGCCTGTCCTCAGGCCCCTATTGGTGCACACAGATACAGACTCTGGTAGGCAGGGAAGGACTATTCCTAGGCCCCTGGATAAAATACTTGAGAGGTGGTAGGCAGAGTGAGTCTGTCCTCATGCCCCCAAGTAGCATCCAGATGGGCCAGTTTCCAGGTCCACTGAAGGTGCTTCAAGTACCTGGCAGTCCTGTTGTTGGGGCTAGGCATTGCTATCAGTGGCAGTGGCCCCAGGCAGGAGGCCCTCAGACTCTGGGGAGTGTATGCTTTGGCTTCCGGCCCCAGAAACAGCCTTCCCTAGTGTGTTGCCCTGCTTGTTCTTTGGAGTATAGGACACTGTGTGGGCTCGAGTGCTGGGGACCCAGCCGCACCATTGGGTCCAGCCAGCACTGTACCACTGGAGCCCCTTTGATAGACATGGGGCACTGTCAGTTGGGCTCCAGATGTATAGAGATGCATACTATCTAATGGTAGTTGGCTTCTCAAAATGGCACTGTGCTTCAGCTTCTTGGGTCCTGGGGGTGAGTATGGGACCTGGAACAAACTCCCTCTCTGGAACAATGCTATTGTGTGAACTCCAGGCAGGTCCCTATACTTGTCTCAGAATTCACGAGGGTTGTGGGGATCTTACATGGCTAGGATTGCGAGAGTCTGTGGTGGAAACGTGGAGCACTGGGGATCTCTCAGTTACCCTTTCCCCGTACTGGAGAACCTCTTGTGGCTGCCAGCTGGTCCCAGCTAGGCCAGCTGCTTCACTTCCTTTTGCTTCTCTGCCTCAGATGTTCCCTGTCACTTCCCTGCTCAATTTCAGTGTTCTCTCTTAGAGGCTTTATTCAACATGTGATTATCTACTCACTGTTTTGGTCCTTCTTTGTGGAGGAGAGTTCTGAGTCAGCCATCTTGAAGCCCTGACCTTTATTTTTTAAGAGTTCTTTTTGTCTGTTCTTGTACTGTATATGTCACTGCTTTATGTAGCTTTAAAATATTTTAATATTAGATGGGTCCAGTTTCTTCACCCTTGTTTACCCTTTCCAAATTTTCTGTTCTTTTGCTCCATATGCATTATTTTAGAGTCAAGTTAGGTAATTTATGTTTCCTAGAAAATCATCCTTATCTCCTGTATGTTTTCTCTTTCTTTTTTGATTAGACTTGCCAATGGTTTGTGGTTTTTTTTTTTTTTTTTTTTGGTCTCTCTAAAGATTTATTGAATTTAGGGATTAACAGTAAAGTTGCATATTAGGAGAGAACCTGAATCTTGAGAATTTACCATTATGAACATGTTGCTTCTGCATTTACTTAAATTTCTTCTGTCATTCAGTAAAGTTTTAGAGAACCCCCCTTCCTCCATATAGGAAGGAATTTATGTCTTAAAATTATTTCTTAAATTTATATTTTGGTTGCTATTATTAATGTGTTTGCTTTCCCATTATAGTAGGATATGGGCAAAACATCATTTTTATGTTTATATTATAATTGACCATGTTACTAAATTCTGTTATTGATTTCCACATTTTTCAGTGATTCCTTTGGATTTTTATTGACAATCACAGGAGATTGGCATATCATTTTGTCTGTTCCTTTTCAGTATTTACATCTCATTTCCATTTTTGTTTTAGTATATATATTAGAATGTCTAAAACAATATTTTAATGCAGTAGGGCCCTTGAGCTTTCTCGTCTTGTTCCTGCTTTGAATGGAAATGCCCAAGAATATACTTTCAGGGATCATTTCTATAGTTTGTTGCCTTTCATGTTTTACCACCAAATATAAAGTTGGCCATTTGGCTGAGATAGGTATTCTTTATCAGATTAACAAAACATTGTTGATTTCTAATACACTGTATTTTATCTTTTTTGATATGTTTGTTAGTTTGATGAATTATATGAGGGAGACATCCTCACTTTCCTGGAATGAATACCATTTAATCATGGGGTATTAACATTTTAATATTTGCCTGAAATCTATTTACCAAAATTTTATTTAGGGTTTTTACTTCTATAGTCATAAGTTTTATTAATCTATAGTTTCTTTTTTTCTGAAGTTGGGATTATATGGGATTCATAAAATGAGTTTAGAAAGTTTCCAGGCTTTTATTCTGCAGAAAATTTAGGAACATAGAGTCATCTTATATCTATTTCTTATAAATTTTAACAGACTGATTCTTGGGTATTGGTCTCTTCAAGTTTTTACTTTTTGAGTCAATTTAAGAAATTTATATTTCCAATAAAATCATCCATTTCCCTTTCTAATTATCATTGCTTATATTATCTTTATTGTTGTATTTATTGTTAATTAATGCTATTTTGAGGTATATTCTTTAGATTGCCTTGAGGCTTGTCAACTTTATTAGTATCCTAAAGATTTATGATGTATTTGAATCTTTTCATATTTATATTTAGAAATAAAATCTTCTGCCAAATAGCAGTCATTTACTAATCTATTCATATTATGTATTTAATTTTTAATAATTATTCCTAAAAGGGGGTAGAACGGGACGGCCACTACTCATTTAAAGTGTATGTGCTTTTCAAAGGGCTTGACTTATCCCAGGTAGTCAACAGCTAACCTACCAACAAGTGGCACACTGTAACATACAGGTTGTAGTAATGGACAAACTGATTGACAGCCAGATCTTGATTATCAATGAAACAGATGTAAGGATCCATGGACAATTTACAAATAAAAATAGTAGAGTATTTTAACCATTGGTTTTAATATCTTCTCAAGTATTATAACTATGCACAGCAGTGCAAAAATCATAGTAAATATGAATAGTTTTAATTGTCTTCTTTATTCTCTGATGCATCTCCAAATGATCAAGGAAAAAAAAAGGCAGAAGAAAGAAGTGGCCTGAACAACTCAAACTGTACAATCATTTTCTACACGTGATTGCCCCAATAGGTTTGTTATTCTAAATTGCTGGCTGGCTAGACATGAAGCAACTGTCTGCTTAGCTCATTCTTCTGGGTAGTGCAAAACAGCAGTCCCCAAAGCAGGGCACGCAAGGCAACCAGCTCTCAAACAAAAAGATAATATTAGAAGTCCCATTCCTACTTATTTTTACCTTATTCTTTTTCAATACCTTATTTGTGTGTATATCTTATAATAGTATAGTCATGCATCTAAATAATTTGTAAGTAAATAACTATATATATATTGATTCTGTGTACTAGAAAATGTTTTACTGAAAGGGATATAAATTAAAAACCCTTGGAGAGCTCTGGGCCAGAACTGGAGAATCATGAATATGAAACCTGCTTTAGCCGCTTATCAGTCATGTGAATTTGGTCGACTCTTTTATAATCTGTAAAATGGGAGTAAGAACACCAGTCTTTCCTTCCTCACAGTGTTGTATTGAGAACAGAATAAAGCAACTGTAATTGTTTGTAAATTCTATAAAGGCTGTGCAGATTATGATTTTTTTTTAGTTTTTAAAATCTTTTCCTCAAATGTATTCAGTACCCACATTTAATCTTTATAGAAGACCATATTCGAAGTAGTGGGAAGACATTTTACTTTTAGGATCAAAGGAGAAAAATGTTTAAGGTTTAACAATTCTCTAATTCTAAAAGAGATATATTTCTTTCCAACCTCTCAGAAAGTTTTGATGACCAGATATTTTAAACAAAATAAACTTGGGAATTAAAAAAGGAAAGCAATTAAAAGTAAGTCTGAGATTTAGCTGTAACTTGAGGAGAAAAGAATTTTTACAAAAGGGATAGGAAAAGATAAGGTCTTAAAAACAAGGAACTAAAAATTAATACTGAAGTTTTGTAACCTTAGGAGCCAGGATTTTGATGCCAACAGTTAATTATCCCAGAAATTTCTTAAGTATTTTGTTGACCTGCATACTTCCTTGAATCAAAATGTTGAGGTTAATAGCTAATCTACTGCTTGCTGCTTCTTCTAGCACTATTACATTTTAGGAACCTAATGGCATCTAAGGAGTTCACCATGTAATAACAGTGGGAATTTATTTTTCTTGGTGTTTGGAAACTCTCAGGAATTTTTTTTCCTTTTTCTTATTTTTCTTTCCCTCTCAATTATAGGTTGAAGCTCCATTCATACCAAAGTTTAGAGGCTCTGGAGATACCAGCAACTTTGATGACTATGAAGAAGAAGATATCCGTGTCTCTATAACAGAAAAATGTGCAAAAGAATTTGGTGAATTTTAAAGAGGAACAAGATGACATCCGAGCTCACACTCAGTGTTTGCACTCTGTTGAGAGATAAGGTAGAGCTGAGACCGTCCTTGTTGAAGCAGTTACCTAGTTCCTTCATTCCAACGACTGAGTGAGGTCTTTATTGCCATCATCCCGTGTGTGCACTCTGCATCCACCTATGTAACAAGGCACCGCTAAGCAAGCATTGTCTGTGCCATAACACAGTACTAGACCACTTTCTTACTTCTCTTTGGGTTGTCTTTCTCCTCTCCTACATCCATTTCTTCCTTTTCCAATTTCATTGGTTTTCTCTAAACAGTGCTCCATTTTATTTTGTTGGTGTTTCAGATGGGCAGTGTTATGGCTACCTGATATTTGAAGGGAAGGATAAGTGTTGCTTTTAGTAGTTGTTGCCAATATTGTTGTTGGTCAATGGCTTGAAGATAAACTTTCTAATAATTATTTTTACTTTGAGTAGCTCAGACTTGGTTTTGACAAAACTCTTGGTAATTTTTGAAGATAGACTGTCTTATCACCAAGGAAATTTATACAAATTAAGACTAACTGTCTTGGAATTCACTGTTTTGGCAATAAATTTTGGTAGACTAATACAGTACAGCTAGACCCAGAAATTTGGATGGCTGTAGATCAGAGGTTCTAGTTCCCTTTCCCTCCTTTCATATCCTCCTCTCCTTGAGTAATGAAGTGACCAGCCTGTGTAGTGTGACAAACGTGTCTCATTCAGCAGGAAAAACTAATGATATGGATCATCACCCAGATTCTCTCACTTGGTACCAGCATTTTTGTAGGTATTAGAGAAGAGTTCTAAGTTTTCTAAACCTTAACTGTTCCTTAAGGATTTTAGCCAGTATTTTAATAGAACATGATTAATGAAAGTGACAAATTTTAAAGTTTCTCTAATAGTCCTCATCATAAACTTTTTAAAGGAAAATAAGCAAACTAAAAAGAACATTGGTTTGGATAAATACTTATACTTTGCAAAGTCAAAGAATGGCTTGATTATTGGAAACAATATAGAGGTATTCATATTTAAATGAGGGTTTATGTTTGTTTTGTTTTGTAACCGTTAAAAAGAAGTTGTTTCCAGCTAATTATTCTGGTGTACTATATTTGTGAACCTAGGGTAGGGGCACTGCTGCAACTTCTGCTTTCATCCCATGCCTCATCAATGAGGAAAGGGAACAAAGTGTATAAAACTGCCACAATTGTATTTTAATTTTGAGGTATGATATTTTCAGATATTTCATAATTTCTAACCTCTTTTCTCTCAGTAAACAGAATGTCTGATCGATCATGCAGATACAGTTTGTATTTGAGAGGTTAGTTTTTTTCCTACACTTTTTTTTGCCAACTGACTTAACAACATTGCTGTCAGGTGGAAATTTCAAGCACTTTTGCACATTTAGTTCAGTGTTTGTTGAGAATCCATGGCTTAACCCCGTTGTTTTGCTATTTTTTTCTTTGCTTTTAATTTTCCCCATCTGATTTTATCTCTGCATTTCAGTGACCTACCTTAAAACAACACATGAGAAGAGTTAAACTGGGTTCATTTTAATGATCAATTTACCTGCATATAAAATTTATTTTTAATCAAGCTTATCTTAATGTATATAATCATTCTATTTGCTTTATTATCGGTGCAGGTAGGTCATTCACACCACTTCTTTTCATCTGTACCACACCCTGGTAAAACCTTTGAAGACATAAAAAAATCCTGTCTGAGATGTTCTTTCTACCGATCTATATGTCTTTCGGTTATCAAGTGTTTCTGCATGGTAATGTCACGTAAATGCTGATATTGATTTCACTGGTCCATCTATATTTAAAACGTGCAAGAAAAAAATATAATACTCTGCTCTAGCAAGTTTTATGTAACAAAGGCATATCATCATGTTAATAAATTTAAAACATCATTTGTATAAAATATTTTAATTTTCTTGTATTTCATTTAGACCCCAGAACATGCTGACCAATGTATTCTATATGTAAACTACAAATTCTATGGTAGCTTTGTTGTATATTATTGTAAAATTATTTTAATAAGTCATGGGGATGACAATTTGATTATTACAATTTAGTTTTCAGTAATCAAAAAGATTTCTATGAATTCTAAAAAATATTTTTTTCTATGAAATTACTAGTGCCCAGCTGTAGAATCTACCTTAGGTAGATGACCCCTAGATATACATTGGTTTTGAGGGCTATTCAGCCATTCCATTTTACTCTCTATTTAAAGGCCGTGAGCAAGCTTGTCATGAGCAAATATGTCAAGGGAGTCAATTTCTGACCAATCAAGTAAACTAAATTAGAATATTTTTAAAGCATGTAAAATTCCCAGTTTCAGCCACAATTTAGCCAAGAACAAGATAAAAACTTGAATAAGAAGTAGGTAGCATACATCAGTATTTAACCTAAAATTACATATTTGAAACAGAAGATATTATGTTATGCTCAGTAAATAATTAAGAGATGGCATTGTATAAGAAGGAGCCCTAGACTGAAAGTCAAGACATCTGAATTTCAGGCTGGAAAACTATCAGTATGATCTCAGCCTCAGTTCTCTTGTCTGTAAAATGGAAGAACTGGATTAGGCAGTTTGTAAGATTCCTCCTTTTACAGTTGATAACAAGATTGTCTTTCTATCTGATATTTTCAAGCGTATATTGCTTTGAAGTAAGTCTCAATAAGGCGATATATTTTAGGGCATCTTTCTTCTTATCTCTGACAGTGTTCTTAAAATTATTGGAATATCATAAGAACCTTGGTGTCTGTCCTAATTGCTTTCTCACTCACCGATGCTGAATACCCAGTTGAATCAAACTGTCAACCTACCAAAAAAGATATTGTGGCTTATGGGTATTGCTGTCTCATTCTTGGTATATTCTTGTGTTAACTGCCCATTGGCCTGAAAATACTCATTGTAAGCCTGAAAAAAAAAATTCTTTCCTACTGTTTTTTCTGCTTGTTGTAAGAATCAAATGAAATAATGTATGTGAAAGCACCTTGTAAACTGTAACCTATCAATGTAAAATGTTAAGGTGTGTTGTTATTTCATTAATTACTTCTTCGTTTAGAGTGGAATTTCCTATGCACTACTGTAGCTAGGAAATGCTGAAAACAACTGTGTTTTTTAATTAATCAATAACTGCAAAATTAAAGTACCTTCAATGGATAAGACAATTGATTGAGTCTTGAATTCTACTTGGTGCCCTCATCTCCTGATTTATTTTCCGCTGATACAAGAGTTGCTTATAGATTCCTAGTTTTTATGTGTTTGGGTTGGTTTCTGGGTGGTGGGAGCAGAGCAAATTGGGGAGGAATATATCCACCAGTCTACTCACACTGGATGTTTACTAAGAAACTGCTAGATTCATTTAATAGTTTTTCTCAAAAGTGTTTCTACTTCCTTCTCATTTCTCATATTGGTTTAGATTACTCCTAACATAATGTTCTAAATATTCATATTTAAAGGATTTGATACTTCAAGAGCACTCATCCTTCTATTGTAACAATGAACTATTAATTTCTAATTTTTTCTTCAGGAGTGTTTTTGAGCTTCACATTACCTCTTTTCATTTTAGACAGGTTAATTAGTGTGTATTTCCATAGTTGTCTTTTACCTCAAGAAATAATCATTTCTTTAGATAATTATTTTAATGGCTTGCTATTTTGTATGATTGTTCTTGCAAACATTTCTATTTATGCATTTTATAACACGGAGCTTACTATTTTTATACCAGTACTCTCTCCATTTTATCATTATCAGGGCTTAATATAAATGCAGTTTTCTCATTTCCTTGTAAAACTAATTACAGAAATCTAGGTATGTCTTTACTGAAGAACTATCATCATTTGAAATCTATTTAGCTGTAAATTTTCTCTTGTGCACAAATACTGGATATGAAGTTAAGTACTTATTTTAAGCTTTCCTGAAGATTTTCCATATGCTTATTTAATAGCCTTTATGCCTGTTGTTATGACCTGGATTGTGAACTGTGAACAAAATTCATATTGAAATTCTAACCACTAGTACCTCAGCATGTGATTGTTTTAGGCGGTAAGGCCTTTGAAGAGGTAATTAAAGTAAAATGAGGTCATAAGGGTGGGACTTCATCCAAGATGGCTGATGTCCTCATAAGAAGCACACAGACAAAGGGAGGACCACGTAAAGACATAGTAAGAAGATGACCATCTATAGGGCAAGGATAGAGGCCTCAGAAGAAGCTGACTTTGCCAACATCTTGACTTGGGACTTCTAGACTCAGTAATTGTGAAAAATAAATTTCAGTTGTTTAAGCTGCCCAGTCTGTGATACTTCATCATGGCAGCCATAACAAACTATTAATAATATACCCACTGAGCTAAGTATTCTCATGGTGAAAGACTTGCATTGATTTCCCTTCGTATGCTTTATACGTGGGCAAAACTGAATTTACCACAGGCAAAAAAAAAAAATCAGTGTGGTCACAAACCTCAGTGCACCTGCTATCTTGTTTCTATTCTTCCTGGAATACAAGCAGGAAGTAGGAAACAGTAGCCACTGAGATACTGAGAGTAAGGGAAAGCATGAGTAACTCAAACCACTACTAACTCCTCGTCAGACTTACCCATGGAAGGATAGCCCTCCTCTCGAAGCAGTGCTAATATAACATAAAATTAAGCACACCAGATTCATTGAGTTTACAGCCTCTGCTCATCTTTTAGTGGTGATACTAACAATGAAATGGCCAAAAGGAAAGTGGGAGTGCAAATAAAGGGTTAATGAGAATACCCCAGCTGGTTCTTCCTCTCCTGATTATCAGGGGTTAGTAATGCTCACAGCAAATGATGACCTTAATGTATTAGTTTTCTACTGCTGCTCTAACAAGTCTCCACAAACTTAGTAGCTTAAAACAGCATAAATTTATTTTCTTACAGTTCAGGAGTTCTAACAACCAAAATGAGCCACACTGGGTTAAAATCAGGGTGTTGGCAAGCATGCATTTCTTTCTAGAGGCTCTAGGGAAGAAGCCATTTCCACATCTCTTCCACCTTCTAGAGGCCACCTGCTTTCCTTGACTCATGATGCCATTCCTCCATCTTCAAAGCCAGAAACATTGGGCCAAGTCCTTCTCATGCTGCATCACTCTCACTTTCTCTTCTGCCTCCCTGTTTCACTTTTAAAGACCTTTGTGATTATATTAGACCCACCTCAGTAATCCAAGTTAATCTCCCTATTTTATCTATTTATTATTTTTAAAAATTTATTTTTTATTTCAATAGCTTTTTGGGCAACAGGTGGTGTTTAGTTACATGAATAAGTTCTTTAGTGGTGATTTCTGAGATTTTGGTGCCCCTATCACCCAAGCAGTGTACACTGTACCCAGTGTGTAGTCTTTTATCCCTCACCCCCCTCCCACCCTTTTCCCCGAGTCCCCAAAATCTATTGTATCACTCTTATGCCTTTGTGTCCTCATAGCTTAGCTCCCAATTGTGAATGAGAACATATGATGTTTGGTTTTCTATTCCTGAGTTACTTCACTTAGAATAATAGTCTCCAATCCCATACAGGTTGCTGCAAATGCCATTAATTCATTCTTTTTTATGGCTGAGCAGCATTCCCTGGTGTATATAAACCACATTTTCTTTATCTACTCATTCATTGTTGGGCATTTGGGCTGGTTCTGTATTTTTGCAATTGCGAATTGTGCTGCTGTAAACATGCATGTGCAAGTATCTTTTTCATATGACTTCTTTTCCTCTGGGTAGATACCCAGGAATGGGATTGCTGGATCAAATGGTAGATCTACTTTCAGTTCTTTAAGGAATCTCCACACTGTTTTTCATAGTGGTTGTACTAGTTTACATTCCCACCAACAGTGTAAAAGTGTTCCCTTTTCACCACATCCATGCCAACATCTATTTTTTTTTTTTTTATTATGGCCATTCTTGCAGGAGTGAGGTGGCATTGCATTGTGGTTTTCATTTGATTTCCCTGATAATTAACGATGTTGAGCATTTTTCCATATGCTTGTTGGCCATTTGTACATATTCTTTTGAATGTGTCCTTAGGCTACTTTTTGGTGGGATTTTGTTTTGTTTTGAGACAGAGTCTTGCTCTGTCTCCCAGGCTGGAGTACAATGGCACGATCTTGGCTCACTGCAACCTCTGCCTTCTAGGTTCAAGTGATTTTTCTGCCTCAGCCTCCCAAGTAGCTGGGATTACAGGCACGCACCAGCACACCCGGCTAATTTTTTGTATTTTCAGTAGAGACGGGATTTCACCATATTGGCCAGGTTAGTCTTGAACTCCTGACCTCAAGTGATCCACCCGCCTCAGCCTCCCAAAGTGCTGGGATTACAGGCATGAGCCACCATGCCTGGCTGGGACTGTTTGTTTTTTACTTGCTGATTTGAGTTCTTTGTAGATTCTGGATATTAGTCCTTTGTCGGATGTATAGATTATGAAGATTTTCTCCCACTCTGTGGGTTGCCTGTTAACTCTGCTGATTATTTCCTTTGCTGTGCAGAAGCTTTTTAGTTTAATGAAATCCCATCTATTTATCTTTGTTTTTGTTACATTTGCTTTTGGGTTCTTGGTCATGAAGTCTTTGCCTATGCGAGTGTCTAGAAGAGTTTTACTGATGTTATCTTCTGAAATCTTTATGGTTTCGAGTCTTAGATTTAAGGCTTTGATCCATCTTGAATTGACTTTTGTATAAGGTGAGAGATGAGGATCCAGTTTCATTCTTCTACATGTGGCTTGTCAATTTTCCCAGCACCATTTGTTAAATAGGGTGTCGTTTCTCTCACTTTATGTTTTTGTTTTGCTTTGTCGAAGGTCAGTTGGGTGTAAATGCTTGGCTTTATTTCTGCGTTCTCTATTCTCTTCCATTGGTCTATGTGCTTATTTTTATACCACTACCATGTCGGTACTGGTTTTATAAACTTCTTAATAATAATATGACTGATACTTATTTTTTTAATCTGAAGTATATTTGTTTGGCTCTCTATTCATCATTACCTCTGTAACAAAATTATTCTATTAATACATTTTCTCAGTTGAAATACCAAGAATGGTTTTTATTTTCCTGACTGGACAACCAATTGACATTTCCATTGTTACCATTCCCTTCTACATTGTACTGAATAATCCTAGCCATCACTCTATGAGAAGAAACAACAATGGTAAAATGAAGACCATTCCAAATAAAAGAGAATATTTACTACCAATAGATTCTCATTAAGGAATTCCAAAATTGTACTTTAGGAAAAAGGAAAATGGTCCCACAAAGAAGAAACAGCCTCAGGGAAATCTGAAGGAAAGAAATAAAAAGAGAGAAACAAACCCCCCAAATAAACATCATCAGGAATAAGAATTTAGCTACAGAATAGCTTGTAAAACTTAGAAGAGAATTGTGGTCAGGTTAAAACTTTAAACACACAAACCCATCCTTTCCTCCCTTCACTGTCCCTCCCCAAACACGCTGATACAATGATAGAGCATGTTTTAAAATATCTTTAATGACATACATTGCACTCAGAACAAGATAAACGTCTCCAGGCACCAGACGCAGAATGGAAATGGTGTTAAGTGGTGGCTGAAGCCACACACACTAATATACAGAAAAGGCTTTTATTATAGTGAGATAATTTCAGCAAATGCAAAAGAAAAAGATTAAAGAAAATTCAGAGATGGTAATGGATATTGAAAACAAAGATGATCCACAGTTAGTATAAGAAGCTAATAAATAAAATAGAAAAATTATTCAAATATATCATACAGAAGGTTTATCTCCAAAATGAAGGAAGAACTAAATTTACATGCTGAAAGAACACCTGTTTTTCAGGAAAAATTGACATACAGCTTTCAACATCAAGCCATATTCTGGTGAAGGTTTTGAATTTTAACAATTAAAATATTTTGCATAAAAATCAACCCCCAAGGCTGGGGGTGGGGGTGGGGAGGGAACCAGGCTGGCCTCAGAAGTCTCCACAATAATATTCCATGCCAAAAGATGATTACATAATGGCTATAAAGTTCTAGGGAAAAGAAAGTATAAGCCAAGAATATTATACCCAGCCAAGTTGCATTTAATTTAAAGGCACAAAGCAGACACCTTTAAATATCAAAAAGAAAAATTATGGAAAACCAAATGAAGAACGTAGTAATATAGAAGCAGTGATGTAAAGCTTGTGGTAAACCCTGAATCTGTCTTAATGTAGTTCTAATTATAAGCAACTATGATGATTACAATCATAGAACTGAATGTAAATGTTTTAACCCTTGGCAAACTTAGAATAATGTAACTAACAAAGTTGGAATGTAGAGAAAGAAAGAAGTGAGAGAAGGTAGAAAACTTCTAATGTCTATACATTTTATAGCAGGATGTCAATTAATGGAGTCTAAAATTGAAGTTGGTTAAATAAGATAATGACTCTAACCTCTCAATTTTTTCTTTATGGTTTTGTAATTTTTTTGTGAGGAAGGAACATATATAAACAGTTTTCATTTTCCCTTCAACTTCTTTTCCTTGTGTTAAATTTATTTTCATTTCAGTTTTTTCTAGTGAATTTGATTTTGTAATATAGACAAAATTAAACTGAACACTTTATATTAAAAAGTATAAGCCAGGCGTCAGTGGCACACACCTGTAATCCCAGCACTTTGGGAAGCCGAGGTGGGTGGATCACAAGGCCAAGAGATCGAGACCATCCTGGCCAACTCTGTGAAACCCTGTCTCTACTAAAAATACAAAAATTAGCTGGGCCTGGTGGTGCGCACCTGTAGTCCCAGCTACTTGGGAAGCTGAGGCAGGAGAATCACTTGTACCTGGGAGGTGGATGTTGCAGTGAGCTGAGACCATGCCACTGCACTCCAGCCTGGGTGACAGTGTGAGACTCTGTCTCAAAAAAAAAAAGTATAATACAATTTTATAAAATTAGTGCTATCTGGGAGAGCGGCAGCAGCAACCGGAGCGGTAGGAGCAGCAATTTATCCGTGTGCAGCCCCAAACTGGAAAGAAGATGCTAATAAAAGTGAAGACGCTGACCGGAAAGGAGACTGAGATTGACATTGAACCTACAGACAAGGTGGAGTGAATCAAGGAGCATGTGGAGGAGAAAGAGGGAATCACCCCACAACAGCAGAGGCTCGTCTACAGTGGCAAACATGAACGATGAGAAGACAGCAGCTGATTACAAGATTTTAGGTGGTTCAGTCCTTCACCTGGTGTCGGCTCTGAGAGGAGGAGCTGGTCTTAGGCAGTGATGGACCCTCCATTTTACCTCCTTACCCTGTCGCTTATAATGAGGAATCATATATCCTCTTACTCTCTGGGACACCAGAGCCACTGCCCCCTCCCCTGGATGCCCAGTAATGTATGTCTACTGGTGGGAGACTGTGAGGACCCCAGGATTCAGTATTCCTGGCCCAGAGGGCCCTTGCTGACTATTGGGTGTTAGTTTGCAGTCCTGTGTGCTTCCCTCTCTTATGGCTGTGTCCCTGGTTGTCAATGAAATATTTCCTGGCCTCCTGGAAAAAAAAAAATTAGTGCTATCTAGTTAGGTACCTCTCTACCTCTCTACCCTTCTGTCTCAATATGTGCACCGAGAATAGCGTAATAATGTTATCAATGGTATAAGATTTGAGGTTATTTCCTAATTCTTCCCTTATACTTTGTTGAGTTGTTTGCATTCTTTGTAATGATAAAGTAATTAATCAAAGATAAAAATAAACATGCCCAATAACAGAGCATTGATTTCTTAATACATTTTTTTAAAATCATCAATCTTGTAAGAGTCCTACTCTTAACAATTAAGCCATTTTCACCAGAGTTAAGTCTTAAGAAACCTTGATTCTTTAATTTCTTTTTTTTTTTTTTTTTGAGACAGAGTCTCGCTCTGTCACCCAGGCTGGAGTGCAGTGGCACAATTTCGGCTCACTGCAACCTCGTACTCCCAGGATCAATTGATTCTCCTGCCTCAGCCTCCCAAGTAGCTGGGATTACAGACATGTGCCAACACTCCTGGCTAATTTTTTTGTATTTTTAATAGAGATGGGGTTTCACCACGTTGGCCAGGCTGGTTTCGACCTCCTGACCTCAGGTGATCCATCCTCCTCAGCGTCCCTAAATGCTAAGATTGCAAGCGTGAGCCACCGCACCCAGCCTGATCCTTTAATTTCAAGATGTAAAATGTGATACTATATCATCAATATGCTTTTGTGCAAGCCACCAGATGTCACTAAAATGGCTTCTCTAGCATTATTATTGCCATAAAGAAATGTTTCCTCTCATTCTTCATATCTCAAACTCGTGAGAACCCTTTAACAGCCAGACCACCCTCATGTGAGGGAAAAAAAAAAAACCCTCTTATCTTCACTGCCAATTTCTTCACCACAATATGCTAAAAACACATAATCAACACAACCAACTTTTTATTAAAGTTTTTACTATGTTTTAAATAGTCAAAGTCAGGAAGCACATGGCTGAGTTGGACTGTTTTCTGTCAATAAATCATGTGGTTAATTGGACATCCAAAAAAAAAGCCTCTTTTATTCAAGTAGCAGTGTCCTTCTTTGTCACTTATCTGTTGATAACCTTATTCCTGTTTATACCATGGTTCAGAAAATAATCACTAACCAAACAGAAGTTTTCTTCCATGTGATAAAAAGCTGCTGAGTGTTTTTCCTTCATATATCACCAACTCCTAAAATCCAATTCAGAATCTACTCATCAGCCATCTTACCTAGCTTTAAGGTAAAAATACATTGCTGTAGATCATATGCCACTGATAAGCTTTTTCTAATTTTGCTTTCCCTCCATAGATATCACTTGTCAGTTATTTGGGACTGGTTTTACAGATTTCCTAATAATAGTGTGTGCAGTACTGATTTTTGCTAAGGAGTTAGACTTTGAATCTTGCTTTTGTACTTCTGGAATTGATAGTGATCAAGCACACTCTCCCTAGCAAGTGGCGGACCACACAATGAAAAGTCGTTTTTGCAAAAACAGAACAGCAGCTGACTCTCATAACCAGGAAGGCTGAGGAGGGACTTCTGTCCAATAAGATGTAAAAGATCAGAAGATATAATCAGAACTCTGCCTTTCTCACTCCACCTCTGGGCCACGCTTTCCTCAGAATTGACTTCATCCTCAATAAGCACTCTCCATGGGGCAGAAAATGAAACCACCAGCTACTCCAGACTCACACTTTCAAAAGAGTTTTGGTCCCAGTTAAAGGAGAAGGAAGTCTCCTGCACTATATCAAGCCCCAAAAGGGACTCTGATTGTCCAGCCTGGGTCAGAGCCTGCTTCTGTGGCTGGACAAGGAGAAATACATGATTGAAAGCCTCATCAGAATTATGTGCATTGGGAGAGGGGTAGTCCTCCAAAGAAAGATGTGCTGGTCAGACAAGAAAATAGCCGATGTTCACTAAAATCTCTTCTTCACCTTTAAAAATAAAACCCAACAATTTTGCATAGAAAATAATTATTTTAAAATAAAATAATTATTTCCTGTTGTTTTGGGAAAACTTTATGGGTTGATGAGAGTGATAGATGTAACATTTCACTGATACCATACCACTTGTTAAGAAATTATCCTAATAAACAACGTCATGGATGAGAAGCAAATAATTGCCCAATCCTACAAAATCTTGCTCTCAAATATTTATGGTTTTTTCCTCCTCCTCCCACTTTTATTTTTCTACCACTTGTGAGAAATCATGAAACTCAAAGATTTGTTTCTCCTAATACATAGATTCAAAATTAGTATTCTCAATAGAATCAGCTTCACAATTTAGGATTTAAAAATTATTATGAGTTAAAGTATTAATTTCATTATATTCATCACCACTTTTATCTTTTAATAAAAATTTTGAAGACTTTTTAACAATAAGACATTTAACAATAACATGTAATTAATGTGAAATGTTATTCAAAACAAACTATACTTTGTTAAGTGAATGTTATTTTAGGGAAAATGACTAAACACTTGTGGGACATTATGGCAGTTCTAAACTTGTTTGCAGATTATTTGACATTCCTCCTATTGAGAAGAGGGGACATTTCTCCTATATTCCCTCCCTTCGAATGTGTGCTTACCTTGTTGACTTACTTCTAACCCATATAGTGCAGGAGAAGCAATAGTGTGTGACTTCTAAAGCTGGGTCATAAAAGAATAATACAGCTTCAACCTTGTTTACTGAGATACTCTAATTCGGAGATCTGAGTCACCATACAAGAAGTTCAACTATCGTGCTTACGTCAGCAACACATATACTAAAACTGGAAGAAGTTCAACTATCGTGAAGCACAATGCTGTGAGAAAGTGCAGGCCAAACGTAGAAGCCGTACATAGTATTCACAGCAGTATCTTCATGTGAAATCTGAACCAATGGCCAGCATATGTAAAGATTCCTCCAGATGATACCAGCCCCGTCCATTGAGTCACCCCCAGTGGTCAGTGATCCCAGCTGAGGCCTCAGGCATCCTGGGGCAGAGATAAGCCATTTCTGTTGTTACCTGTTTAAATTTGTGATCCATGAAATTTCTAAACCTCAACAACTGATTGTTTTAAGAGGCTAAATTTTGGAGTAATTTGCTAGGCAGCAATAGATAAGTGGAACAGATATGCCGAACTGTTAAGCATGTAATGGGTAAAATGACAGTAAAATTCTGTTGTGTACACATCAGCTGGGCAAAAACTGAACAGCCTAATGATACAACTATAGCAAAGACGTGGAGCAGTCAAAAAAAGCTCTCATACACTGCATTGGAAATGTAAATTGGTCAACCATTTTAAAAGAAAAACTTGGCAAAATCTAGTATTAATAACATTGCCTAAGCACATGTCCTGTGACCACATGTTTCACTTATAGGAATATAGCCTAGGAAAACTCATTTGTCTACTAGGAGATATGTATTTAAAATGTTCTTTGCAAAATTATTTGTAGTAGCAAAAAATTGAAAGCAATCTAAGTAGCCATGGAAATGAAAATGAATAAATAAGTAGGGGTAAATTTACATGACTGAATTATATACAAGTGAGAAAATAATGAATTAGACCTACAAACATCAATGTGGATAAACTTCAGAAGTATAATGCTGAGTGGAAAAAAGATAATTGCAGAAAATTTTCTAAATATACAGTTTTTGTAAAGTTTAATTTCTTATGAAATAAGACTATTATTATTACTATAATATTTAAGGATATACATATATGTAGCAGCATAGTGGTTAATTAATTGCAAAGATTATGAAGCCAAACTAACTGGGTTCAGATTATACACAAACACCAACTGTGTGCCTGTGGAAGAGTTACTTAATTTCTATGGACTCTTCTCACCAGCAAAATGGACCAGCCTAACCAACATGGTGAAACTCCATCTCTACTAAAACTAGAAAAATTAGCTGGGCCTGGGGGTGGATGCCTGTAATCCCAGCTACTCAGGAGGCTGAGACAGGAGAATCACTTGAACCCAGGAGGCGGAGGTTGCAGTGAGCCGAGATCGCACCATTGCACTCCAGCCTGGGTGACGAGAGTGAACTCCATCTCAAAAAAAAAAAAAGGAATAATAATAATTATAATCATACCTATCTCATAGAAGATATGAGAAGTTAGCATTTTTAAAGCCCTTACAAGAGTGCCTGGAACATTAAAGTGCTCCTTTGGCTAATATTGTAAATCGAAAAATTAAAAGAAGCGCATGGAAATGATAAACACCAAATGAAGGGTAATGGTTACCTATAGGGTAGAGAAAAGAAAAGAAATGGAGATGAAACTCAGGAGCTGGGGGCACAGGAATTATCCTGTGTATTATTCTATTTTATTTTATTATTGGTGTTTCCCTTCTTAACCCAGATAACACATATAGGGATGTTAATTGTATTTGTGTACATTTCTGTGTGCCTTAAATATTTCATAATAATTATTGAAAACAACAAGGACTATGAGATTTCTGGGAAAATCATAACCAAATGTACATATTAAATCTAAAAAATGACACTTTTGGACTGAGACAATGTGGAAATGCTTCTATCAATAAATAAAAACATAGAAATGCTGGGCAAAACAGAACAACAGCTCAAATGCTCAGAAATTTTCAAAAAAAAAAAAATAAAGAAAATTCCCAGGTGCTATAAGTGAAAGGGGTGCTCAAAGCCATGGTGCGAGCCAAAGCTGATACTCTTGTGGTTCATGGAGATAGTGAGATAGCTAGAAGCTCTAGGAACTGGCCATTGGAGTTTTATTGCCCACTAGGGTCAAAAGATGTTGCCTTAGGCACACACAAAAAGAGTAACGGTGGTGGATACTTGTGCATTAAACTTGCAGTCTAAAAACTGAATATCAGTGAAAAGGGTACTAGAAGTATCCAGCCTGCATCCTTGGCCAATGGCAGGAAAGAAGTTTGTCATTTGGTGGTAAAGGTAGGAAAAAAAAAAAGTTCGAGAAATCACATCTCCAAGCCTGGAACTTACACAAATATGGGATCAAATGTACAATGTGAGACTTAGAGCAGAGCAATTGATATAGACACTTGTCTGGCTAGTTAAACCCCTTTGTCAGATACAATTGCAAATTCTTATGATGGTCATGCTTTCATAACCCAATATTTTGCCTGAAAAAATAAACCTAAAAACTGATGTTAAAAAAAATTGCAAATCACATAAGGAAATCAACTATCATAAGGGAAAGTTGGCAAATATAAAAAAAAAACAGGAAGTCAGCACTCCAACAATTTGAGGTAATAAAACAAAAAACAAAGTAATTTATCTTACTAAATTTTTAAAGGATGGAAGACTGGGAAAAGAACCAAATGGAAATTCTAGAAACAAAACATAACCATTGGGAGGTAAAACAGAAGACTATTGCATAGCTACTTATACACAAATGAAGACAGATCTTGGAAACTGGAAAGAAATGAATAAACAACTCAAATGCAGCATAGAGAGGTTAAAAGTGTGTAAAATATAATAGTTTAAGAGACTTGTAGGATAAAATACTTTCTAGGCCTGCTGTTATGTTTTCACTTGAATTTCTTGTCCTTGAACTCCCGGTTCAAACCCACTATTTCTTACATTCTACATCTTTCACATATTTATATTGGTTGTTTTCCTCCAATCTCCAAGCAACTGTGTGAAAAGTTACCTCTCTCATTTTTTTTACATTGTTCCACCTTCTATTCACTTGCTTTTCCTTGATTCAGATTCCTAATACAATTTTATTTGCCATTTACATTTTTTCTACTAATTGTTTAAGTTCTTTGTTCTAATTTCTGTTTGGGTTGTCTTTTGCAAGAGCTATTTTATGTATACCAGAGATTAATCTTTTGTAGTACATATTATAACATTTTTTCCAGAATATTAATTTTTAAAATTTGTTAGTGGAGCATTTTGCTTCATAAATTTTAAATTTATGGTTTAAGACAGATCTAGTGGTGATGAATTCTTTTAGCTTTTGTTTATCTGCAAAAGCCTTTATTTTTCCCTCATTTCTGAAGAACAGCTTTGCCAGGTAAAGAATTCTTGGTGGCAGGTTTTTTCCTCAACACTTTGAATATATCATCTTATTCTCTTCTGGCCTGCAAGATTTCTGCTGAGGGATCCCATAATAGTTGTACTAGGGCTCCCTTGTATGTAGTATGTTTCTTTTTCTCTTGCTGCATTCAGAATTCTTTCTTTGTCTTTGAATTTTGATAGTTTGATTATAACATCTCTCACTGAACTCTTCCTTGGGTTGAATTGATGGTACATAAGGAGAACTCATTTTTTTAACACTAGAAACATTTTGTTTTGTATTATAAGCAGAATAATGGTTCCTCAAATGTGCCCATGTCCTAATCCTTGAAATCTGTGAATATATTGCTTTACATGGCAAAAAGGAATTTGCATATGTGATTAAAGTTAGGGAATTTTATTTTATAATTTCAACTTTTATTTTAGATTAAGGAATATGCACGTAGGTTTGTTACATGGCTATATTGTGTAATGCTGAGGTTTAGGGGCAAATGATCCCATCACTCAGGTAGTGGGCACAGTACCCAATAGGTAGTTTTTCATCCCTTGCTCTTCTCCTCTCTTCCCTCTAGTAGTCCCCAGTGTCTATTGTTTCCATATTTATGTCATGTTTACCCAGTGCTTAGCTCCTGCTTATAAGTGTGAACATGCCATATTTGGTTTTCTTCTCCTGTCTTAATTCACTTAGGATAATAGCCTGATTATGAAATTTTAGATGGGGAGATTATCCTGGATTTTCCAGGTAGGCCCAGTTGAATCCTATGAGTTCTTAACAACAGAGAACCTTTCCAGGCTATGGTCAGAGATAGATGTGATGCTGGAAGAAGATATAGAGAAATTCGGTGTTTGTTGGTTTTCAAGATGGAGGAAGGGGACCATAAAACAAAGAGTGCAGGTGGCCTCTAATAGCTGGAAAGGGCAAATAAACGAATTCTTCCCTAGAGCCTTCAAAAAGAACCAGTCCTACTGACACCTTGCTTTTAGCCCGATGAGACCCATGGCAGATTTATGACTTAAGAACTATAGTAGATCTGTGTTGTTTTAGGCCACTAAGTCTGTAGTAGTTCTTATAGTAGCAGCTGTGTACTAGCTGCAGTCTGAGAGAAGCAGGAGTTATGATATTGACGTGTAGCCCTGCTGTAAAAAAAATATTTTCACACTTAAAATTGCATAAATTTATTTTTGGTTCTCAACCTTTTAGAATCAACCTACATGTAATGTAAAATAAGACTAAAATATAGTTACAGAACAGAAGATAAACATTAATGATCCAAATGACAGAAATTACAAGGTGGAAGGGGTAGCAGATGGAAGAGTGCCTCTGTCTTACGAAATTAGAGCTCAGAGACATCACTGAACGTTAATAGAACAAGAAAGAGATATTTAAGTGGTATGAAGTTACACAAAGGTATCCACAAAAGAACTAAAGATATTGGTGTTAACTATTAAAAATAATTAGGATGAAGAAGGAGAGGGGGACATGGGAATATAAGATAATATCTAGAATTTAAAAATCAGCAAATAGC
This sequence comes from Pongo pygmaeus, assembly GCF_028885625.2. NCBI lineage: Eukaryota > Metazoa > Chordata > Mammalia > Primates > Hominidae > Pongo > Pongo pygmaeus. The sequence goes on along the minus strand of NC_072373.2, from coordinate 145,898,413 downwards.
AATATAAATGTAATTGAGTTACAAAGTTTATTTCACATTTCACTCACGGCAGAGAAAATGTAGCTCCTTTAATTTATCCCTTATCAAACGGGCTTTTCTCCCAAGCCCCCACCATCTGGCTAAGGGAGGAAATAATTAGTGTTTATACTATTCATTTTCAAGCATAATCCAGTCTGATAAATCAAACATTTTCTTAGAAAATAGTCTCTCAGAGAGCACCTCTTCCACCTGACTCTTCAACTAAGATGACATGTTTGCAGGTAGGGAGAGGGCAGGGTTCATCTGTGTATCCTCATTGCACGGGGAAAAAGGGTCCTTGCCTTGTGCTGGACTTTGGGAGTGACTGGCCAGCATCTGCAGCTCTTTGGCATGAGACCCATGTATGCCCTGCATTTTTCAGTTCCTTTGTTAAGCTCTTCCACATGCCAGGCACTATGCTAGGCACTGGTCTAAGTCATCGCTCTTTCCCATAAGTTATCCCAGTCTGCTTCAGGCCCCTTGAGTTCCCCTTCCTCTCAGCTTACAGCATGTTTTGTCCACACTAGACATTTGGCTGACCCCTGCAGTGGTTCTCAGGCACAATGGCTCTGAGCACATGAATATACTGTCATCTGTTGTGAGATAGCAGTTGGTATTTAGTTACTAATAACTAAAACACCAAAGATCCTCATTGATTTATTGTAATTTAACATTAAAGCAGATTTGAGTGATCCCTTTAACAGCATTTTCCTAGTTACTTGCATTCTAGTATAACACACTTTCCTGCATGGGCAAAAAAAGAGTGATAGCTATGGCCCCACAAATACCCAGGGGAGTGCATCACACATGAGATCACCATCATTGTGTGCGTGATTGTAGATATGTGTGGAATTGCTGACGTGCTTCTTTGAGACAGCTCCTGTATTATCACATTGCCTTTTCCTCACTGTCTGTGTCACATCAGGTAGTGTGAACCTGGCAGGCAGGGGCTGGGTCTTAGGCCACTTTGGATCAACCTGCAGTTTCTTCACATAATATATATTGACTGATTGCCCAAATGTTGGGCTAATACTCTGAACCCATTGGCCCAATAAGGTTATAAGTGGGTGGGTAATATAAGCTGTTGATTCTGGTACACAAGCCCCAAAATTTGATTTTTACAACTATATCAGCAGTAGCAAAAATGGAACAAGCATGGACTTTAAGATAGCATCTCCCTAGAACCATATCTTGGCTCTATCATCTACTGGTTATGTAAAATTGAGCCAGTGACTTAGCCTCTCTGATCCCCACTCTCCTCATTTGTAAAATGGAGATTAAAAATGCTAATACAATTAAAATACATTTAGAAAGGAAAATCATCTAGAACATGTCTTGGTTCATAGTAGGTATCCAATGGACGTTCATTCTTTTCTCTTTCCCTCAAGGAAGACAGGTAGATAATATGCTCAGGGACACAGGGAAGAGAAAACTTCAAACATCAAAAATGTGGCATCTAGTAACTATGTACATCCAGGATCTGGTTTTTCTTTTCTGCACCTGACATCTGCCCTACAGTTGGACAGACTGAGTGACTGGGGGAGCACCCTTGAGGCTGATCTTCGGCCCAGCTCTTCTAGTCGGTCTACAGGCTTTGTTGGCTGGGCTCCCTGTGAAGACAAGTGCACCTTTGTGCCTGTTCCTTCCATTTTTAGACAGATGACTAATCCTTTCTCCGTCTGAGAGAGCAATGCTGTGTAAATTGTGGTCCTTGCCCAGATCTATGACTGTATTGCAGAATCCTGCAAGGTTCACAGGGTGCTGGCACTTCCTGAGATGGCATCACCATGGGATTAAAAGCCTGACCAGGAGTGGCCTTCCCCTGTGCACTCTACACAGGAGGCTTCATACCTGGACAGGAACACCTGGGAACACCAAGGAAACACGGAGGAAATAAGCAAAGCCAAATTCAACTCCTGTTAACCCTTTTATCCCTTCTGAAAAATCCCCTTATATGAAACGTTAGCCAAGGGTTGTTATTTTGTCTGGGTTATGGGGTAAATCATGTTATTCTAGAAAGGAAATGAAGTGGCATCTCTTGGCAGCCAATTTTGAATTCTGCATTTGAAATCACTCCAAGCGCTTCTGCAGCTGGTGGAAGATAACAACTTGTTCAAAGAGAGGAACGAGAAACTCATCAAAGAATTACACCTCCTTGGGGGTAATTTTGATCATAAGCAGGTCAGATGCCATCTGTCTAGTATGACTTCATTCATTCACTTGTTCATTCAGAAACATTACTAGGCATGTCCATTGTGAGGGCCCTGTGCTAAGTACTCATAATACAAAGATGCTAAGACACAAAGATGGGAGACATGCATGTGAACAAAAAATTAAAGTCACATGAGATAGGTGCAATAAAAACTCATAATCAAAACACAGCAATAGCCTGGAGAAAGGGCTGTGGAAGTTGCGTCAAGGAAAGAGTCGGGGAACAGTTCACAAAGAGCTGGCCTTCGGTTTAAGGATGAGTAGGTCTCCATGCGTATCAATGGGGAAAGGCATACCAGTCAGAGAGAACAGCAAGTGTTCTCTTATACCCTTATGTGTATAGGGAGCTGCAACTAATGTTCTATAATACTGGAATACCAGATAGCAATGAGAAAGTGGTAAAAAATTAGGTTGGAGGGTAATGCAGAGTCATATCATAAGAGGCGTGGAATGCCATACTAAGGACTTTGGACTTCATCCTATACGTTGTTGGAAACCACTGAAGGATGTTAAGTAGAGGAGAGACATGATGTGATCTGAGCTGCCTTTTAGAGATTAGGTTGTGTTATGAACTGAATGTGTTCCCCAAAAATTCATAGGTTGAAATTGAATCCCCAATGTGATGGTATTTGGAGGTGGGTCCTTTGGGAGGTGATTAGGTCATGAGAGTGGAGCCCTCATAAATGGGATCATTGCCCTTATAATAAGAGGCTTGAGAGCTAACTGGCTTTCCTTCTGCCATGTGAGAATAGTAATAGTCATGTCTTCAAGTCTGTAACCTGGAAGAGACCCCTCACCAGAATCTGACTGTGAGGACACTCTGATCTCAGACGTCCAGCCTCTAGAACTGTGAGAAATAAATGTCTTGTTTATAAGCCACCCAGGCTACAGTGTCTTATTATAGCAGCTGAAGCTGACTGACTAAGCTAGGCTGGAATCAGAAAGAAGAATGGATCCTAACAGATGAATTGAAAGAGAGTTGTTATAATCCAGTAAAGAGGTAATCAAGGCCCTAGGTAATGTGCAAAGGAGGGAATGGATTGCAGGACTTGGAGACCATTGGATTGGCAAGCAAGAGACTCTCAGGTTTTAGGCTTGAGCAGCAGGTTTGTATAGGGAGATAATAAGTCAGTGTGGCTGTCCAGCATGTAGTTGGAGATGTTGTTCTCAGCTTCTCATAGAGGTCTGGCTGGACTGATAGGCTTACAAGTCATTGTGCACACTACATTATCCTTAGACATAATGTGATCATTTCCAAGGGGAGCAAAAAGAGCAGAGGTTACAAATGGACAACCCAAGGCCAAAACAGCAGCAGATATGTTTGGTTTGGCTTGCATAATGCCTTGAAATATTTAAATTCATTGCCAACATTTAAAAGTTGGGGGACATATTAAAGAAAATCTAAAGTTTTAGCTCTTCCAAAAAAATCAGATCTGGCAATGCTGGGCCCACATTCTCACATAGCAAAAATGAGCATCCAAGTTCAACACTTGTGTTTCCCTATCCAGCTTCACTCACTTACACTGCCTGTTGACCCCTGTAGGTCTGAGTTTGCAAAGAGAGGGCTACAGAACAACAATAATAAAGAGACTTTAGAAATAGAAGGCCCCCCACAAAAATGTCCACGGCCAAATCCCCAGAATCTGTGAATAGCTTATGAGGCATGGCAAAGGGGAAATGAAGACAGCAGATGAGATTGAGGCTGCTCATCAGCTAACCTTAAAACAGGGAGAGTATTCTGGCTTCCCCAAGTAGGTCCAATATCATCACAAAAATCTTTAAGGAGGACTTGGCCCAGATGTTGCTGGCTTTGAAGATGGAAGAATAGAAGAACCTTAAAAACGAAAAAGGGAGGAAGAAGAGCAGGTAGAGAAAGAGATGTGAGTACAGAAGCATAGTCAGAGCAGTGCTATGCAAGAAAGACTTGGCCAGCCATTACGGGTTTTGAAGATGGAAGAGGACCACGAGCTGAGAATGTGGGCAGCCTCTAGAAGCTGGGAAAGGGAAGGAAACATTCTCCTCTAGAGGCTCCAGAAGGAATGCAGCCCAGCCAACACCTGGATTTTAGCCCAGTCAGCCCTGGGTGGAACTTCTAACCTACCAAATTATAAGATAGCAACTTTGTGTTACTTCAAGCCACTAAGTTTGAGGTAGTTTAGCAACCCTAGAAAACTAATGCATGGTTGGTGGGAAAGCAGAAGCCAGGGAAAGAGATTGACAAAAAAACAGAGAGAGAGGAGAGAACCAGGAATGCAGTTAGAGAATCAAGACATGGCCCATTTTCAAGAATGAGATACCATCAAATGACACTGAGATGTCAAGTCCAGTTATGATGGCAAATGATGAACTGTATCAATGATCAAACCTAGAGGCACATCAGAATCACCCAAGGACATTGTCAGAAAGACCAATTCCCAGGTTCACTGCAGGCTACTGCTCTAGACTCTGATATACAGCCAGTGAGATGGTCTGGTGTTTTATTAGCTAAATGAGCACTTCATACCGTTGACTTAATAATGCCCACTTTTAAGGCTCCTTGTGGCCTTTTAACAGAAGAAAACCTATTTAAAATTTAATAGCACATTCTATTAAAGCCATTTATCTGAATTTTTTGTCCTTATGTAGATAATAAACTCCTTGCAGGTTGTAGGTGCTTGCTAAATATTTGTTGAATAGATAAATGAATGTAACCATTCAAGGACTCTATTGTTTTCTAAAGCTAGCAGAATGAGCACAGATCATTTCTCTCGTAAGCTCCTATAAATTAAATAATTCAAGCTATTTAATGCACATTCACTTGTTATATGGGTGGGGTTCTAATTTTCTACCTAAAAACTGCAATCCTCTGCTCCTTGCCAGCTCATCAGAACCAGCTAGGATTAATTCCCAGAGGAGCTCTTGGACCAGATAACAGAGCACCTCCTTTCACAGTCCTACTCCTGAAATGGTCTTTAATAATAATACGCTAGCCCATATAAAATGAAATCCATCTCTATCCTAATCCTGGATGTTGCAGAGCATATTCCCAGTTCAACACCTAAAGAGCTAACCTTAGAGAATGGCCTCTGATACTTGCTGAGCTAAAAGAAGCAGTCTTGTGGTCAAGGGGAGAAGGCTGAGGCACAACAGCCATCCTCCTTGGAGGCTTGGCCTACTTATAAACGTCAAAACATGGCATTATGTGGGCCCCAGACATGCTAGATGATGAAAGCCTGATCTACTTTGCCACATGGGACAAGTTGCCAAGGCTAAGGAGAATCTGTGCTGTGCTGCCACAGTCCCACTGCAAGAGAAGAATTCCAAATAGTCTGTGAATAGAAGGCTAGAATTCCAAGCCACACTTTTAGCAAAAGGAAGCCCCATGAACTGAGATCCAGAGGGTAGAGTCTGGGAAAATGAGGGACATCCTACCTTCTATGAGGAAGGGGGGCTCAACGACTGCGTGGATTGAATGAGTGGGTGAAAGGGAGAGCCATATGCTTTCATGTCAGTGATGTTAGAGAAAACTGTAACAACGGTGAAAGAGTCGAGACAGAAACCAGGTGGGAGTGGGTTAAGAATATGCTTCAGAAAGTCTCAGACAAGATGGGAAAGTAGGTCAGGGTGCTAGGAAGAAATGCCATAATGAAGGAAAATTTCTGCTTTGTTTGTTTAGTTGAATACTTGGTTTTTATTTTTAGGATTAGAGACTTGAGCAAATATATTATCTGAGGAAGGGAGAGTCTTAAAACATAGGAAATAAAATGAAAGCAACAAAGATGAAGGTAAGGTGAAGAGATGGGATCAACACTAGTCACAGATGGGGTTAGTCAATAACTAGTTATTGAGCACTTACTGTGTGCCAGACACAGTCTTAAGTCTGGGAATAAACAACACAGACAGACATAGTCCTTTCCTAGTGACATTTACAGTCCAGATAAAGTATATTTCCAGTCCTCTTTAGTTGCAAGTAAAAGAAACTCTACCAGCTTAAGAGAAAAAGAGAACTGACCAACCCATGTAACTGAAAAAACTCAGGAAGCGCTGCCTCTGAAGACTCAGTAAAATGTCTTCAGGACTCTCTCTCTCCCCATCCCTCTCTCTCTTCTCTACATCTTCCCCCTCCCCTTCCCGCTTCTTTCAATAGAGAGGAAAGAAGTCCTCTCTATTGACTTCATTCTCAGGCAGTCTGCATCCATGTGGTAGAAAAATGGTGCTCACTATGTCCATCATTATATGGTCCTTAAGGCCCACTGTTTCAGTAAAATAAGTAGCCTGCCTTTCAATGGCTCTATAAAGACTGGTGGAATCTGGTTGACCCAGGCTTATGTGTGTATCTCTTCTGACCCAAAAACTCTGCCCAGGGGGAAACAGTGTCTTGATTGGCCCTGAATGGTCACATGTCCACCTCTGGGGCAGAAGGAGGAGTGGGGTCTATGCCAACTCAACCACATGGGCTGAGAACAGAAGAGGTTCGTTCCAAATGGCAGTTTGGACTTCTTGGCCAGAGAAGGGACACCAGAAAGGCAGAAAGAATATGAGTCTACTACAGAAGGATTGCTCTTGAACAGAAAGAAGTGCCTCTTATCTCCTCAGGCTGGAGGGGAGGAGGGAAGGGCTGGTGCCAAAGTAGACAACTTTGAAGACGCAGGCATGACAATGAGCCCTAGCACACTGGGTTTCTCCACAGAAGTGGAGGCTGGTGCCTGTGCAGAGAGGGTGGGAGCGGAGGTCAGTTGGGAGGCTGGTGCGAAAGAGTTAAGGTTTAGAAGAGCAGCAGAGAGAATAGGAGAAGGAGCTGATAGTGACAAAAAGATTGTTAGGAGTTAACTGACTTTGAAAACCAAACTTCGGGGACTGTTGTGGGGTGGGGGGATGGGGGAGGGATAGCATTAGGAGATATACCTAATGCTAAATGAGGAGTTAATGGGTGCAGCACACCAACATGGCACATGTATACATATGGAACAAACCTGCACATTGTGCCCATGTACCCTAAAACTTAAAGTATAATAATAATTTAAAAAAAAAAAAGAAAACCATGAATTTGTCATAGCCCTAATCTGCACAATTGTACAATTTTCTCCACAGGCTCAGTTCTGAATAATGATAGCTATGGCCATTTGTGCAGAGAGGGCACAGTGAGGAGCCCAATCTTCCTACCCATTCTGGAGCAATTAGGCTATCAGGCAGATCCCCAGGAGTTGTATTTGTACAAGGGCTCTCAAGCCTCCCAAGAGAAAAGATGAAGAGGAACAGCGGGTGAGCTCTGTGACACAGGGTTGAGGTGATATGACCCACCACATCTCAGGAACCTCCCCACTATAGAGAGGAAACTCATTGATTGGCCTCACAGTGCCCAGTGCTTGGACTATTCTGGTCCCTGGCACATTAGAGATGACGATTGTGCAAGCTGCACCTTTGGCTGGCACCTGGAAAATGCTTCATGGCCCTGTCCCTTGTGCTTTTCTCCCTGTTAGCTGTCAACTGTCTTTTGTGATGTTCCTACTGAACATAGGGCACATTAAATTTGACATCTTATTTAGCCCTCTCATCACATTGATAAGATGGGTCTTGTTAGCCTAATTTTGCAGAAGAGGACATTGAAGCCCACAATGCTGATAAACTTGCCCAAGGTGACACAGCTAGCAAGGAGAGGGGCTGAGGTGTGTGTAAAGACAGGCCTTTGTCTGTCACTTGCCCTCCTGCTTCTCATAACTGGAACATCCTAGAACGGTGTTCTAGAATGAACAGCATTCCCTAAATTAGGATCCAAATATTCCTGGAGGTCCTCAAAAATATCTTCAAGGTTTGTGAGAATGTTTTCTTCCTTTAAAGAGCCTGTAGTTGAGTTCCAGAGACCTTATCCTGGAGAACAGTGCTTGCCTGTGGGGAGATGCCCACACTCAGCCCTTAGCAGGTGTGCACAGGAGCTTCAGGCATGAGTGCTGAGCTTGCTGTGGTGTGGATCACAAAGGACAGGGGCCACCCTGGCTAATGGCAGCATTACCTTTGCTAGGGGCGGGCTGGGGAGCCGGGAGAAGCATGCAGGCTGCCAAGTGGAGAATGTCAAGGACAATCATGGTTACGGCAGGAAAAAAAACCATGATTGGCCCTGAAAAAGCAAGGTTGAGAGGTCTCAGAATTTTAGTATAACACTCAAGAGGCTCAGACCAAATACCATTACAAGCATTACCCACTCCTCTGCTTGTCCCCAGGACTAGGACTACCTGGAAAAATGAGAATTAACAAGGGCTGAGAAAAATATTACGTTGAAAAACAATTTATACTTTTAAAAAATCTTATTTTCTCTTAGCAAAAGCCCCTCTGGAAAGGTATTATTAAGCCTATTTTATGGGAGCAGAAACTGAGCTCAGAGCAGTAAGTTTACACAGCAATATAGTAGCAGCCACAGAAATCAATCTTAGGACCTCCCAGTTCAGGACATTATCACTGAACCCACTCAAAGCACATTTCCCAGCAGAACTGGAGGGATCAGTGTGGAGGTCAGTTGCTGTCTCCTTGAGTTATCTAGTTAATGTACTTCCATATCAACGTGCCATTTTCCCCTTCTGTAAACAGAGTGAGTCAACAGATGCCTTACAAAGGAATATTTGCTGGTGAAAAGTTGTAGAGTAGGGCAAAGGGCTCAATGTCTCTCATTCAGATGATGGGAAATTTTCTCTTAACACCCCACCACCAGGTGAGGCCCTCCCTTAAATAAAGCCAAATATATCATTTGCTTTCATTGCCAAGGTAAACACAGGTGAGGCATATGGATTTTGGTTTTTGTAGCAAAGGAGGGAAAATGGGACTTTGGAAAGCACTACACGTGTTCAGCAGAAGGCCCACAATGCAGGTACCCGTCATTCAGTCCTTCCCATTCCCACTGCTCTTTGTTTTCTGGACAACACTCCTCAGTGCCTGTCTGAGAAAGAGGTGGTGAACCAGCAGCCCTTAGGCCAGAGTCACCCGGCTGATGTGATTTGTTTGATCTCCACAGTTGGTTTTTTTTTTTTCCCCCAACATTTAACATTTGGAAATCTTAATGTCAATATTTAACATCTGGGAAAGATCATTAAAAAATCAGATTTTCTACTCAACTTAACAAAACAACAACCTGATTTAAAAAATGGGCAAAGGACACAAATAGACATTTCTCCAAAGAAGATATGCTGACAAGCACATGAAAAGATGCTCAACATCACTAATCATTAGGGAAATATTAATCAAAACCACAATGAGATACCACTTTACACCCATGAAGATGGCTACTATATAAAATAAACAAACCAAACAGAAAATAACAAATATTGCTGAGGACCTGGAGAAACTAGAACCCTTTTACATTGCTGGTGAGAATGTAAAATGGTAAGCCCTTGTGAAAAACAGCATGATATTTCCATCAAAAAATTAAAAATATAATTATATATGATACAACAATTTCACTTCTGAGTATACACTCAAAATAATTGAAAGCAGGTATTTATACACCCAGGCTCATAGCAGCATTATTCGTAATAGCCAAAAAATGTAAGCAACACAAGTGTCCATTGACAGATAAATGGATAGAAAAATATGATACATGCATACAATGGATATTATCCAGCCTTTAAAAAGAAGAAAATTCTGATACATGTTACAACGTGGATGAACCTTGAAGACATTATACCAAGTGAAATGAGCCAATTATAAGAGGCAAATCTTATGTAATTCCACTTATATGAGGTGAAAATCACAGAGACAGAAAGTGGAATGGTGTTTGCCGTGGGGTAGGAGGGAAGAATGAAGAGTTGTTGTTTAGTGGTCTTGGAGTTTCAGTTTGGGAAGATGAAAAAGTTCTGGAGGTGGATGGTGGTGATGGTTGCACAATAATGTGAAATGTATACTTAAAAATGGTGAAAATGGTAAGTTTTATGTGACGTATATTTTATAATAATAAATAAATAATTGAATTTCCCTTTTATTCTTGAAAAAGATAGAATAGGACTATGCAGTGACATTGGGTTTGACAGTGTTGTGTCCATGACAACAAAGGAGGCATATGAACAAGGGCTCACATGAGCCCACATCTAAGCAGTGGATTACTATGTTACCCAAGAATAGATTACAATTCCACCCGTAAGCAGTCAAATCCCAGAAGGATTAAAAGGCCCTGTGCAGGCCGGGAACAGTGGCTCATGCCTATAATCCCAGCACTTTGGGAGGCCAAGGTGGGTGGATCACCTGAGCTCAGGAGTTCAACATGGAGAACCCCGTCTCTAGTAAAATACAAAAATTAGCCGGGTATTGTGGCACACGCCTGTAATCCCAGCTACTCCGGAGGCTGAGGCAGGAGAATCGCTTGAACCTGGGAGGCGGAGGTTGCAGTGAGCTAAGATCGTGCCACTGCACTCCAGCCTGGGCGACAGAGTGAGACTCTGACAAAAAAAAAAAAAAAAAGACCTGTGCAGTAAAGGGGAATACACATGACAAAGCTTGAGACTTCAATGTTATTTCTGAGGATGTGGGCTCCCCACCAAGGCTCAGAGGACTAGTGACTGGCTGGGTGCACATCTGGACCACACCGTATATCCTTGCATCCATGCGGTACATCATAACATCTGGATCACAGGTATAGCACACAGATATAGACAGGTAAGACCTCATATTTTTTGAGCAGGGAACACCCTCCTCCATGGGGGTGCTTTGTTTGGGCCTCGCTGCTCAGGTAGAACTCCATTTATCATACATGCTATGTCTCACTTGGGACCCAGGTCACCTGGAGAGCCAGAAATTCCTCCAACCAGAGCAAGAAACCCAGGAGGTGGCTGAGATCTCCCTGAAACACGGGGGTGGGCCTCACAGCAACAGGGCCAGGAGCCCACCGCAGCAGTGCTCCCAGAGGCATATTACAGGAGCCGTCTTGGACTAAGCAGGACATGTCTGTTACCAAGAACAGTGTGTGAAAGAAGCATCAGATAAAAGAATAGGAGACAAACAGGCAAGGGATATGGAAGAAGGTAAAAAGATAAGGAAGAAGGAGGAAGTCTATTAGTTGGAATAGAGTTACTAAATGGAAAGAACTAGTGAAATGATAAATTGGAGGGAGAAGATAAGAGTTAAACTAGAGGAAGTAGAGTCCAAATGAGGTGCTGGGGTTCCTATGGCTGCTTCTATGTGGACCTCAGAATCACAGAGCACCAGCCTGAGTATCCTGCCATCCGTGGGTGTGGGGTGCTTCCTCTCCCTGGACCAGAGATGTCCCTAAGAAAGGGGAGAATTCCAGACACATCACAGATTCCACTCTGAAATACACTTAGGAAATTCAGTTATCTGAAAACCTCTCAGACAATATCCATTTCACTAACATCATAAAATGATTTCTTCACAAGCAAAGTGAAAAATAGTAGAATTAAAAAGACAATTACAGAAAAGTTGGACAAGTTGTGCAAATAGAAAATTATTCCGAAGGTCTTGTCAAACCAATATTTGCTAAGGAGCTAATCCTAATGTTTAGTAGGTGCTGGCCATTCAGAACCTTGAAGGTTTCAGTGATTATGGCAGTGGAAGAATTTCAAACTGAAGGCTGAATTTGTCCACGAACTGACTCCCTTGTACCCCTGAGCTGATTTCTTATGGCTGACAAGTAATTAATAGAATATATAGTAATAATGTGCTAGCATGTCATATAAATCTTCATACATTCAGCATTTGACTTTATTATTGTGGGCCTCCTGCGACGAAGATTCATTTCCAGTTAGGCAGTTTTTCCACAGTCTTTGCTATCCTTAGCCCATTTGCAGGAAGTTGTATAATATGTTTTTGTGTTGTTACTACAAACAAGTATATTGACAGGCACCTAAGCATCTTATTAACTATGGGCCTAGACTACAGAAGTTTCATAATTTTATTTCTTTCATTTAATGTGCATTTCACTGAATGGAAAAGTGAAAGAAATAAAAAACATTATGTGTTAAAATTAGTTGAGAAAGAAAACTCAGTCAATGCATTTTTTAAGTTAACTTTAATGAAGCGCTAATGCCTTGAAACGTAAAGCCAGAACCAGAAATTCTACTATGGCCCACAGGATACATGCAATAGGAAGAGTTGTGTCCCAAAAGTTGAATAATGCCTCATCCCAAACTTAGGACTCCCCCAAATACTGAGCTGCTTCATTTACCTAACCAACAAATACCTAGGAAACATTAGATGGTTTCTGGATAAATCAACATAGAAAGATATCAGGAAAGCCAGAAAATGAGTACTGATTGGGCCAGGAGCGATGGCTCATGCCTGTAAAGCACTTTGGGAGATGGAGGTGGGTGGATCACCTGAGGTCAGGAGTTCGAGACCAGCCTGGCCAACATGGTGAAACCCTGCCTCTACTAAAAATACAAAAACAGCTGGGCATGGTGTGTGCTTGTAATCCCAGCTACTCGGGAGGAGAATCACTTGAACCTGGATTCAAGTGAGCCAAGGTCGCGCCACTGCACTCCAGCCTGGGCGACAGAGTGAGACTCTGTCTAAAAAAAATAAAAGAAAGAAACAAAATGAGTACTGATTAGACAGCTAATATGTGCAGGGATTCCCAAGGCTCTGAGGATAGTGGGGTGGAGATGAGGAGGAAGGATGGTGGGCAGGAGGAGTGAGTCAGGGATGGAGCTGACTCCACAATGGACAGAGATGAAGCAAGCAGTTCTCTCGTGTCCAAAGTTATCTGGTGCAGCCAGTGGCTGAGCCTACTGTGCTCATCACTCACGTCCTCACTTCTCTAGTTTTAGGAAGCTCTGTTGCTTGGAAACGCACATAAAATGTGAAGTGGGAGTCTTGCAAACCAACCCACTATGCCCTGTTTTTATTACCTTTACAGCTTTTCAAGGTGAAAGTCTACATTTAGCCTCATCTTTTGCTTTCTCTGAGAAATTCTAGACAACTGCAGAGAAGCTGTAAAGCTGCTCTTCCCTCAGTGGGACCCTGTGCTTTCATACTCTGACCTACAGGAAGTCTGCAGTCCAGAGTCCGCATCTTCTTTAGGACAGTGAATAATCTGTGAGCCATTTATGAAGCGTGCATGACTATTATTCCCTTTATCGTCTCTTAAATTCCACAGTATAACCTCGGACATGGGAACTTTTTTAAGAAATAGAGGTGTGTATATATATATATATATATATGTGTGTATATATATATGTGTGTATATATATATATATATATATATATATATATATATATATATAAAGTAATGACGGGTAGCTATTTCTAGACCAGTCTATCTGCTGTTGTGGGAATCTTCCCTAAAAAAAAAGACAGGATCTGTCGACATCTTTCATCTCTCCCCTCCCTTTTATCCCTTCTAATGAAAAATGCTGCTGTGGTAAAACTCCCTTTGCATCAATCTTAAGCTTCAAAAGCCATCTTGCTAATGCAACATGCTGGCATTTTTCTGTGACAAGAAAATGAACAATTTGCTATTTTTTTAAGTGAATGAAAGCATTTCCTCACATTTTTTCAGAAATAGCAAAAACAAGAAGAGAGTTTTAGGAAAAAGATTGAAAACATTGCCAATATGTAGACATCTATATTTACCAGGAAGAGGGCATTTGACCCTTTTTTCACACCACTGCATATGTGGATTCATGACCTTGTTCCTGCTTTCTATCTTCTATCTCTCACACATCAGATCATAAACCACCACTCCACCCAAACCATGCTAGAAAGTGTCTCTAATTCTATAAAGCATACGATAGGTGGCTGCTCAATTAAAGGAATAGGGTCTAGGCAGGGGTTTCCAACCTTTTGGCTTCCTTGGGCCACAGTGGAAGAAAAATTATCTTGGGCCACACATAAAATACACTAACACTAATGATAGCTGATGAGCTAAGAAAACAAATTGCAAAAAATGTAACACTTTAAGAAAGTTTACGAATGTGTGCTGGGCCACATTCAAAGCGGTCCTGGGCTGCATGTGGCCCACAGGCTGCAGGTTGGACAAGCCTGGTCTAGAGTAGGAAGATCTAGACCTGAGAGCTGCATACTGATTCCCTGTATAGCCCTAAGCAATGTTATTGACACGGAGTAAGCCTGCTTTCTCATCTGTAAAATGGGGCTAGCAGTAGAACCTTCTTCAGTTTCTTCCCCTGTAAAAAAGAAATAACATTACATGACTCACTGGGTTAGTGGGAAGATGAAATGAAATTAAAGGGCATGCAATGTGGGAAGCACAGAGTGCCCTATGCAGCAGACACTTAATCAATGGTAGTTACAAGGATGATAAAAACACAAAGATGGTGTCCAGAAAATGCTGTTCGGCTTAGGCTCGGACATCACACTAACACAGCGAGAAGAGCTCTTCTCTGGCCCGAGTGCACAGAGTCTCTTGACAAATGCTGAGAAGCTCTTGCTGTAGTTAGTCTAAACTAAATTTATTCCACTCAAACTACTCATTAGTTATCTCTATACCTGAATGCCCCATAGGCACAATGTATTCAAATTAGGCATCTTAACTTTTGTTCACCTCATGTGGACCTTGCCCTTCTTTCTATATTCATTTAATGTTACCAATCCCTCCTGCAAACAAGCAACTTAAGAGCGGCCCTATGGCCTCCCTAACTCTCCCTCCCAAACCATGAACCATTCCACCTCCTGAATGTGCCCTGAACCCATCATCCTCACCACTCCTTGACCACTACTGCCTTATATCAGGCCTCTCTTCTCTCTCCTGCGCTATTGCAATAGCTTCTTAGCGGTTCTTTCTCTCTACTCTCTTTGCCTTCTGCACCACCTCCTTCCATACACTCTTACTGCAGTGATCATTATAAAAAGCAACTTTGTCATGTTACTACCATGACTAAGCCCCTGCAATCCCTCCCTATCAAGAAAATAATTATCTACAAACTCTTGGGCAAGTGTACAGGCTCCACATGCTCTAGCCCTTCCTTCGCATGCCAACCTCACCCCCACCAACCTCACCCCCACCAATCTTTCGTGGTTGTCTACATGTCAATAATGGAAAACTGTTTGTAATCCCAATGTGGCAGCCAGACTCCAAGATGGCCCTAGTGATCCCTGCTCCTGGAGTTCACCCTTTTTGTGGTCCTCTCCCACCTCCATATTGTACCAGGGTTGGTCTGTATGACCAACAGCATGGCAGAAGTGAGGATATGTCAGTTCTGAGATTAGGTTATAAATAACTGTGGCTTCTGTCTTTGATTCTTTCTCTTCGATTACTCACTCTCTGGGAAGCCAAATGCCCTGCTGTGTCCTATAAGCAACTCTATGGAGAGGCCCATGTGGTGAGGCACTGAAGCCTCCTGCAGCAGTCACATAAGTGAGCTTAGATACTGCTTCTTCAGCCCCTTCAGATGACTGCAGCCCCAGCCAACAACTTGGCTGCAATCTCGTGATTGACCACAGGGCAGGATCAGATGGTTAAGACTGATGACCCTCAGAAATGATGAACTTTTAGACATTTATTGTTTTAAGCTGCTAAGTTTGGGAGGTAATCTGTGACCTAGCCATAGACAATGAATGCAAATCTCATCTTCATTTATACTTCATTTTTCTTGTGTATTCCTTTAAGAATGGTACCATTCACTGCACCATGCAAGCCTCAGCTAAACAGCCACTTGCTCTATAAAACTACCTTGCTTCTCCTCAATATCCTCTCTGATCTGTCATTTTTGTTTACATAGTATCTAATATTTACCTCAACTGTAGCACTTGTCACATTGTCTTGTGATGGAGTAATGCCGTCCACCCACCCCCCACCAAAATATCCACATCCTAATCCCCAAACCTGTGAATGGTAAGTCCCTTTAAGTGACAAAAGGGAATTTGTAGATGTGCTTAAGTTAAGGATCTTGAATTTATTGCACAGCAATAATTAATGGCTATAGTTAATAATCATAAATTGTATATTTCAAAATTGCTAGAAGAATAGATTTTAAATGTTCTCATTACACAAAAAGAATAAGCACAGTCATCCACACACACAATGTTTCAGCCCATGATGGATGACTGTGGTCCCATAAGATCATAATACTGTATTTTTACTATACCTTTTCTATGTTTACATATGTTTAGACATATGAATACCTAGATTGTGTTACAACTGCCTGCAATATTCAGCACAGTAACCAGCTGAACAGGTTTGTAGCCTAGGAGCAATAGGCCATACCATTTCTCAGAATGTATCCCACTTGTTAAGCAATGCATGATTATGTGTGAAATGATGGATATGTTAATTAGCTTGAAACAATCATTCCACAATGTATACATATATCAAAACATCACATTGTACCTCAGAAATATAGACAATTATTATCTGTCAATTAAAATATAGATTGTGAAAATATATTAAATATAAATAAATATATTAAAAAATATATAGCTATATATATTTAAGTCAAAGATCTTGAGTGACCCAGGAGGAGTCAGAGTGAGAGGGGAAGGCCAGTGAGGATGGAAGCAGAGATTGAAGAGATGTCCTTTAATGATGGAAGAAGGGCTATGAGCCAAGAATACAGGCAGCCTCTAGAAGCCGTAAAGGACAAGAAAACAGATGCTCCCATAATGCTTCCATAAGGGACAGACTCCTGACACCTTGATTTTTAGCAGAATAAGATCCATTTTGGACTTCTAACTTCCAGAACTGTAAGAAAATAAACATGCATTGTTTTAAGCCACTAAGCTTGTGGTAATTTGTCACAGCAGCAATAGGAAACTAATATACCCTGTAATTGTTTGCTTACCCTCCTTCCCCACACATACACACTAGACTGTTTGCTCCTGGGAGACTGTCACATCTCTCTGTTTATTCCCAGCACCTAAAACAATGCCTGGCATATATCAACATGCCAAAGTGCTCACTAAAAATGTGTCTTTTTGTCAAATAAATGAACTATTTAAATCCTTCAGGCTATAGTTTAAATATTTTATTTATTATACAATCAAATGTAATGCCTTCCTTCAAGCAAATTTTTTTCCCTGGTGAAATAATTAGTTTCCTGTGATCCAGACAGACCCAGAATTCCTGCCTAGGGAAAAAAAAATCAAAGACATATCCTTGGAGCAAGAAAGAATGTTGGAGGTCATCCCCTGGGTGTGACTGAGTAGATTATTTCTAGAGTAAGTCTTTATTTCCTTGAGTGCAAAGTTTAAAAGAGGCATAAAAATGTGTACAGAGTCCAGTAAAGAAATTCAAATATAGGTAAAGGGCTGGGTTCTAGATGGTAGCATCTGATCTTACTGAGGGTACATCCACTCTGCCCCTAAAAAAGCTGTGAGACCCTGGGAAAGCCACTTATCCTCAGTTCCTTCACCTGTATAATGAAGTGGTTGATTAAGATTCATTCAGTATTTCATTCCACAAAGTTATTGAACATCTACTACATACCAGGTACAGTTCTAGATTCCGAGAGCACAACTTTAAACAAAACTCCCTGCCTGGTGGATTCTACAGGGGAAGTTAGACAATAAATAAAATAAATAAGAAAGATATACAGCATGTTACATGGTGACAATGCTATGGAGAAAAGTAAAACAGGGAAAGGGGTAGTGGATATGAGAGTAGAGGTGGGTGAGGAATTCAGTTTTCAGTAGGCTCTCAGGAAGGTATCACTGAGAAGGTAAAGTCTGAATAAAGTCTAGGGAAGATGAAGAAACATCCAGATAAAAGGGGAAGGTTTTCTAGGAGTGGAAATAGCAAGTGCGAAGGCCCTGAGGTAGGAGCATGTCTCGTGTGCTTGGATGCTAAAGGAATGGCAAGGAGGCCAACGTGGCAGCAACAGAAGTGAGCAGGAGATAAGATCAGAAGAGGTTTTAGAGAGGGATCAGTTACTATAGACCAGCTCTGTCCAATGGAAATATACTTCAAGCCACAAACATGAACCAGATATGTAATTTTTAATTTTCTAGTAGCCACAGTAAAAAAGTAAAAAGAAACAAGTAAAATAGATTTTAATAATATATTTTATTTATCCTATGTATCAAAAATATTGTAATTTCCATATATAATTACTATGAAAATTATTAATGAGATGTTTTACATTCTTACTTATTTTACATTATTTCAAACTAAATTTTCAAAGTCCAGTGTGTATTTTGCATCTCAATTCCAACTGGCCCCATCTCATGTGCTCTATAGCCACATGTGGCCTGTTGTGACTGCCTTGGACAGCATTACTGTAGAGCTTGATAGGCTTTTATAAGGCCTTTCAAAGTTTTTTACCTTGGAGGAAATACAAAGCAATCAGAGGGTTTTGAGCAGAGGAGCAACACGATCTAACTTGTTTTTTTTTTTTTTTTTTTTTTTTTTGAGATGGAGTCTCGCTCTGTCACCCAGGCTGGAGTGCAGTGGCGAGATCTCGGCTCACTGAAAGCTCCGCCTCCCAGGTTCACGCCATTCTCCTGCCTCAGCCTCCTAAGTAGCTGGGACTACTCAGCAGTCCCAGCCACCACGCCCGGCTAATTTTTTTGTATTTTTAGTAGAGACGGGGTTTCACCGTGTTAGCCAGGATGGTCTCAATCTCCTGACCTCGTGATCCGCCCGTCTCAGCCTCCCAAAGTGCTGGGATTACAGGCGTGAGCCACCGCACCTGGCCCTAACTTGTATTTTAAAAGGACCACGTTGGTTGCTGTGTTGAGATAGACTACAGGGACAAGGGAAGAAGCAGGGAGACAAGATGGGAGGCTCCAGTAGTCATGTAGGCAAGAAGTGGTAGTGGTCCCACCTTCATTGCAACAGTGGAAGTGGGACAAGTGGTGGAACTCAGAACACATTTCAAAGGTGGAGCCAACAGGTCTCCTGACTGACTCAATAGATCATGAGAGGAAGTGGGGTGTTGAGAATGAAGCCAGTGGGAAAAAACATTATGAAGCGTTTCTCAAGTTTTAATCACTTGGTCACAACATTTAAATTTTCCAAGCCCAAATATACTTCTCTGCAAAATGCAGACAACAGTGTTTCAGGAAGAGGATCCCTAAGTACAGAAGCCCTGAGGCAAGAACGTGCCAGGTCTGTTCCAGGAAGGACAAGGAAGCCAGCATAGTTGCAGAGGAGCAAGCAAGGAGGAAAGTGGTAGGAGACAGGGTCAGAAAGGTGATGGGAAGGTGTTTATAAAGGGATTATGTTGCTCTTTCTACAATTTCAGAGTATACAGGGGATAATGAGTAAACTCACCCACAAACAAAGCCTGTGCCACTGGGCTGTGGTTAAGAACTCAGCCTCAGACTCTTCTGGGGCATGTAAAAGATAAACAAACCCAGATGTTAGTTAAAACAGTGAAAACTGATTTTGTTCAGTAGCTACTGACAAAGGAAAGGGCTGAACTCCATTCAGATTTGCACAAAGGTGACTGGGTGTTTTTAAAGGAGAATGAGAGAGTAGGAGAGGCGTGAGCAGAGGCTCAGTGGAATCAGGGAAGTGAAAAATTACAAAAGGTTGGTCAATGCAAATACAGTTAAGCCAACTGTGAATGCTTGCTGGCAGTTATTGAAGTTAGGCTGCTATCCTCCCACAGAGACTGAGACAGAGGCCCTGTCCTTCCTGAGATTACATTTCAAAGGAATGGCTTTCAAGTCCTTGAGAAAGACACTCCTGAGTTGCAGGAGATGCATACACATCTGGAAGGGACAGACGAAAGATTCACAATTGCAAGCCCTTTTTAGTAAATGCTGCAAGAAAGGGAGGTTAGGGACTGAACTCTTCCAGACAGGAACTCAAAAAGTGTTTGAGTCGTCCCAGAGACAAGGCTCAGGCTGCTAAAAGCCATGCTAAAGTATGGCTAAGTCTCTCAAGAGAGGGTGAATAACATGTTTGTGCCCAGAGTTTTTGCAGTTCTCAGCCAAAATGATCCATTTCTATGGGGGCTTTTTCTTCTTTTTATTTCAAAAATTCAATTTAACTAATATATATTGAAAACAGACAATTTGTAAAACAGAGTCTTTTGATTTGCTCCAAAATGAGAAAGTTGTACAGAGGTAAATCTGCTGTGAAAGTAATGAAGCTTAAGCTTTAGAATTCCTCATTTTTACAGACCTCTTCTGAGGGCCTTTGTACTTAATTTTATATTCATACATTGATTTTTTTTTCCTTAAAGAGGCTATGTCCAAGTTAGATACGGCTTAAGACCAACACAACCCCTACTTAGGAAAAGCTTTCCACCTTAGACCTAGCCTAGAAATAAAAACAACTGACTTGGGTAAAAGTAGGGGAGAGGCTGGGACACACCTGTCTGTTAAGCATTCCTGGCCAGGGCCTGTCATTTACATAGCAGGAAAAGCAGCCAACACCTACCCAGCTGCTGCTCTTTAGAAAGGTGAAGTTAAACAAAGAGGACTATCCAGAAGATTTATATGTTTGCCCTTCCCAACCTGGTTAGTTATAAAATCAGGTGTGCTGCTTTTTTAAAAAAAAGTGGATTTTATTTTTTTAGAGCAGTTTTAGGTTTGCAACAAAACTGAGCAGAAGGTAGAGATTTCTCATATATTCCCAGTGCTGACACAGGCATTTTCAACATCCCCCAATTTTAACATCTTCACCACAGTGGTACATTTGTCACAATTGATGAAACTGTATTGACACAGTATTATCACCCAAAGACTATAGTTTGCATTAGAGTTCACTTTGTGTTGTGCATTCTTTGAGTGTGAACAAATTCATAATGACCTGTATCCACCATTATAGTATCATATAGAACAGTTTTACTGCTCTAAAAATCCTCTGTGCTCCACCTATTCATCTCCCTTTCCCTCTTAAGCCCTGGCAACCACTGATCATTTTACTGTCTCAGTAGTTCTACCTTTTTCAGGATCTCAGATACTTGGAACCCTACAGTATGTAGCCTTTTCAGACTGGCTTCTTTCGCTTAATAATATACATGTAAGTTTCCTCCATGCCTCTTCATGATGTGATAGCTCATTTCTTTTTAGTGCTGAATAATATTCCCTTGTCTGGATGTACAACAGTTTATTTATCCATTCACCTACCGAAGGACATCTCAGTTGCTTCCAAGTGTTGGCAATTTTGAATAAAGCTGCCATAAACATCCATATGCATGTTTATGTGTGGACATAATACCAAAAGAGCATGATTGCTGGATTATATAGTAAGAGAATGTTTATTTTGTAAGAAACTACCAAACTATCTTCCAAAGTGGCTGTATAATTTGCATTCCCACCAGCAATGAATGAGAGTTGCTGTTGCTCCACATCCTTACCATCATTTGGTGTTGTCAGTGTTCCAGATTTGGACCAGTCTAATATGTATGTAGTGGTACTTCTTTGTTGCTTTAATTTGCATTTCCCTGATGACATATGATATGGAACATCTCTTCATATGTTTATTTGCCATGTGCATATCTTCTTTAGTAAGGTGTCTGTTAAGGTTGTCAGGCCTCTGAGCCCAAGCCAAGCCATCGCATCCCCTGTGACTTGCACGTATATGCCCAGATGGCCTGAACTAACTGAAGAATCACAAAAGAAGTGAATATGCCCTGCCCCACCTTAACTGATGACATTCCACCACAAAAGAAGTGTAAATGGCCGGTCCTTGCCTTAACTGATGACATTACCTTGTGAAAGTCCTTCTCCTGGCTCATCCTGGCTCAAAAGCTCCCCCACTGAACACCTTGCGACCCCCATTCTGCCCGCCAGAGAACAACTCCCCTTTGACTGTAATTTTCCTTTACCTACCCAAATCCTATAAAACGGCCCCACCCTTTTCTCCCTTCGCTGACTCTCTTTTCGGACTTGGCCCACCTGCACCCAGGTGAAATAAACAGCTTTATTGCTCACACAAAGCCTGTTTGGTGGTCTCCTCACACGGACGCGCATGAAATTTGGTGCTGTGACTCGCATCGGGGGACCTCCCTTGGGAGATCAATCCCCCATCCTCCTGCTCTTTGCTCCGTGAGAAAGATCCACCTACGACCTCAGGTCCTCAGACCAACCAGCCCAAGAAACATCTCACCAATTTCAAATCCGGTAAGTGGCCTCTTTTTACTCTCTTCTCCAACCTCCCTCACTATCCCTCAACCTCTTTCTCCTTTCAATCTTGGTGCCACACTTCAATCTCTCCCTTCTCTTAATTTCAATTCCTTTCATTTTCTGGTAGAGACAAAGGAGACACGTTTTATCCATGGACCCAAAACTCCGGCGCCCGTCACGGACTGGGAAGGCAGCCTTCCCTTGATGTTTAATCATTGCAGGGATGCCTCTCTGATTATACACCCACGTTTCAAGGGTGTCAGACCACGCAGGGATGCCTGCCTTGGTCCTTCACCCTTAGCGGCAAGTCCCACTTTTCTGGGGAAGGGGCAAGTACCCCAACCCCTTCTCTCCTTGTCTCTACCCCTTCTCTGCTTTTCTGGGGATAGGGAAAGTACCCCTCAACCCCTTCTCCTTCACCCTCAGTGGCAAGTCCTGCTTTCCTGGGGCAGGGGCAAGTACCCCTCAACCCCTTCTCCTTCACCCTTAGCGGCAAGTCCCGCTTTCCTATGGGGCAAGAACCCCCCAATCGCTTATTTCTGCAGCCCAACCTCTTATCTCTGTGCCCCAATCCCTTATTTCCGTGCCCCAACCCTTTCTCTGCTTTTCTGGAAGGCAAGAAACCCCCACCCCTTCTCCGTGCCTCTACTCTTTTCTCTGGGCTTGCCTCCTTCACTGTGGATAAGTTTCCACCTTCCATTCTTCCTCCTTCTCCCTTAGCCTGTATTCTTAAGAAATTAAAACCTCTTCAACTCTCACCTGACCTAAAATCTAAGCATCTTATTTTCTTCTGCAATGCCACTTGACCCCAATACAAACTCAACAGTAGTTCCAAATAGCCGGAAAATGGCACTTTCAATTTTTCCATCCTACAAGATCTAAATAATTCTTGTCGTAAAATGGGCAAATGGTCTGAGGTGCCTGATGTCCAGGCATTCTTTTACACATCAGTCCCTTTCTAGTCTCTGTGCCCAGTGCAACTCATCCCAAATCTTCCTTCTTTCCCTCCCACCTGTCTCCTCAGTCCCAACCCCAAGCTTCGCTGAGTCTTTCTAATCTTCCTTTTCTACAGACCCATCTGACCTCTCCCCTCCTCGCCAGGCCGAGCTAGGTCCCAATTCTTCCTCAGCCTCCACTCCTCCACCCTATAATCCTTTTATCATCTCCCTTCCTCACACCCAGTCTGGCTTACAGTTTCATTGCATGACTAGCCCTTCCCCACCTGCCCAGCAATTTATTGTTAAAAAGGTGGCTGGAGCTAAAGGCATAGTCAAGGTTAATGCTCCTTTTTCTTTATCCCAAATCAGATAGCGTTTAGGCTCTTTTTCATCAAATATAAAAATCCAGCCCAGTTCATGGCTCATTTGGCAGCAACCCTGAGATGCTTTACAGCCCTAGACCCTAAAAGGTCAAAAGGCCATCTTATTCTCAATATACATTTTTATTACCCAATCTGCTCCCGACATTAAATAAAACTCCAAAAATTGGAATCTGGCCCTCAAACCCCACAACAGGACTTAATTAACCTCACCTTCAAGGTGTACAATAACAGAAAAAAGTTGCAATTCCTTGCCTCCACTGTGAGACAAACCCCAGCCACATCTCCAGCACACAAGAACTTCCAAACGCCTGAACCACAGCGGCCAGGTGTTCCTCCAGAACCTGCTCCCACAGGAGCTTGCCACACGTGCTGGAAATCTGGCCACTAGGCCAAGGAATGCCGGCAGCCTGGGATTCCTCCTAAGCCACGTCCCATCTGTGTGGGACCCCACTGAAAATTGGACTGTTCAACTCACCTGGCAGCCACTCCCAGAGCCCCTGGAACTCTGGCCCAAGGCTCTCTGACTGACCCCTTCCCAGATCTTCTCAGCTTAGCAGCTGAAGACTGACACAGCCCGATCACCTCGGAAGCCCCCTAGACCATCATGGACGCCGAGCTTCGGGTAACTCTCACAGTGGAAGGTAAGCCCGTCCCCTTCTTAATCAATATGGAGGCTACCCACTCCACATTACCTTCTTTTCAAGGGCCTGTTTCCCTTGCCTCCATAACTATTGTGGGTATTGACGGCCAGGCTTCTAAACCTCTTAAAACTCCCCAACTCTGGTGCCAACTTAGACAATACTCTTTTAAGCACTCCTTTTTAGTTATCCCCACCTGCCCAGTTCCCTTATTAGGCTGAGACACTTTAATTAAATTATCTGCTTCCCTGACTATTCCTGGACTACAGCTACATCTCATTGCCGCCCTTCTTCCCAATCCAAAGCCTCTTTGCGTCCTCCTCTTGTATCCCCCTACCTTAACCCACAAGTATAAGATACCTCTACTCCCTCCTTGGTGACCGATCATGCACCCCTTACCATCTCATAAAACCTAATCACCCTTACCCCACTCAATGTCAAGATCCCATCCCACAGCACGCTTTAAAAGGATTAAAGCCTGTTATCACTCGCCTGCTACAGCATGGCCTTTTAAAGCCTATAAACTCTCCTTACCATTCCCCCATTTTACCTATCCTAAAACCAGACAAGCCTTACAAGTTAGTTCAGGATCTTTGCCTTATCAACCAAATTGTTTTGCCTATCCACCCCATGGTGCCAAACCCATATACTCTCCTATCCTCAATACCTGCCTCTACTACCCATTATTCTGTTCTGGATCTCAAACATGCTTTCTTTACTATTCTTTTGCACCCTTCATCCCAGCCTCTCTTTGCTTTCACTTAGACTGACCCTGACACCCATTAGGCTCAGCAAATTACTTGGGCTGTGCTGCCACAAGGCTTCACAGACAGCCCCTATTACTTCAGTCAAGCCCAAATTTCATCCTCATCTGTTACCTATCTCGGCATAATTCTCATAAAAACACACATGCTTTCCCTGCTGATCATGTCTGATTAATCTCCCAAACCTCAATCCCTTACAAAACAACAACTCCTCTCCTTCCTAGGCATGGTTAGTGCGGTCAGAATTCTTACATAAGAACTGGGACCACACCCTGTAGCCTTTCTGTCCAAACAACTTGACCTTACTGTTTTAGCCTAGCCCTCATGTCTGCGTGCAGTGGCTGCCACTGCTTTAATACTTTTAGAGGCCCTCAAAATCACAAACTATGCTCAACTCACTCTCTACATTTCTCATAACTTCCAAAATCGATTTTCTTCCTCATACCTGATGCATATACTTTCTGCTCCCTGGCTCCTTCAGCTGTACTCACCCTTCGTTAAGTCCCACAATTACCATTGTTCCTGGCCCGGACTTCAATCCAGTCTCCCACATTATTCCAGATACCACACCTGACCCTCATGACTGCATCTCTCTGATCCACCTGATGTTCATCCCATTTCCCCACATTTCCTTGTTCCCTGTTTCTCACTCTGATCACGCTTGATTTATTGATGGCAGTTCCACCAGGCCTAATTGCCAAACACCAGCAAAGGCAGGCTATGCTATAGTATAAGCCACTAGCCCGCCTCTTAGAACCTCTCATTTCCTTTCCATCGTGGAAATCTATCCTCAAGGAAATAACTTCTCAGTGTTCCATCTGCTATTCTATCTGCTAGTCTACTACTCCTCAAGGATTATTCAGGCCCCCTCCCTTCCCTACACATCAAGCTCGAGGAGTTGCCCCCACCCAGGACTGGCAAATTAGCTTTACTCAACATGTCCCGAGTCAGGAAACTAAAATACCTCTTAGTCTAAATAGACACTTTCACTGAATAAGTAAAGGGCTTTCCTACAGGGTCTGAGAAGGCCACCACAGTCATTTCTTCCCTTCTGTCAGACATAATTCCTCAGTTTAGCCTTCCCACCTCTATACAGTCTGATAACAGACCAGCCTCCATCTTCAAGAAAAGTATAACGGACTAAAGGTCTTTTAAAAACACCTCACCAAGCCCAGCCACCAACTTAAAAAGAACTGGACAATACTTTTACCACTTTCGCTTCTCAGAATTCAGGCCTGTCCTCAGAATGCTACAAGGTACAGCCCATTTAAGCTCTTGTATAGATGCTCCTTTTTATTAGGCCCCAGACTCATTCGACACCAGACCAACTTAGACTGTGCCCCAAAAAAAACTTGTCATCCCTACTATCTTTTGTCTAGTCATACTCCTATTCACCGTTCTCAACTACTAATACATGCCCTGCTCTTGTTTACACTGCTGGTCTACACTGTTTCTCCAAGCTATCACAGCTGATATCTCCTCCTGCTATCCCCAAACTGCCACTCTTAACTCTTGAAGTAAATAAATAATCTTTGCTGGCAGGACTATGCTGAACCTCCATAGGCACTCTCTAATTAGATGTCCTAGGTCCTCCCAATTCTTAGTCCTTTTATACCTGTTTTTCTCCTTCTCTTATTCCATTTAGTTTTTCAATTCATCCAAAACTGTATCCAGGCCATCACCAATCATTCTATACGACAAATGTTTCTTCTAACATCCCCACAATATCACCCCTTACCACAAGACCTCCCTTCAGCTTAATCTCTCCTACTCTAGGTTCCCACGCTGCCCCAATCCCGCTTGAAGCAGCCCTGAGAAACATCGCCCATTCTCTCTCCATACCACCCCCCCAAAATTTTCGCTGCCCCAACACTTCAACACTATTTTGTTTTATTTTTCTTATTAATATAAGAAGGCAGGAATGTCAGGCCTCTGAGCCCAAGCCAAGCCATCGCATCCCCTGTGACTTGCAGGTATATGCCCAGATGGCCTGAACTAACTGAAGAATCACAAAAGAAGTGAATATGCCCTGCCCCACCTTAACTGATGACATTCCACCACAAAAGAAGTGTAAATGGCCAGTCCTTGCCTTAACTGATGACATTACCTTGTGAAAGTCCTTCTCCTGGCTCATCCTGGCTCAAAAGCTCCCCCACTGAACATCTTGCGACCCCCATTCTGCCCGCCAGAGAACAACTCCCCTTTGACTGTAATTTTCCTTTACCTACCCAAATCCTATAAAACGGCCCCACCCTTATCTCCCTTCGCTGACTCTCCTTTCGGACTCAGCCCACCTGCACCCAGGTGAAATCAACAGCTTTATTGCTCACACAAAGCCTGTTTGGTGGTCTCTTCACATGGACGCACATGAAAAAGTCTTTGGCCCATTTTTTTAATTGGGTTGTTTGTTTTCTTATTGCTGAGTTTTAAGAGGTTTTTATTTATTTATTTATTTTTGTATTTTGGAAAACAGTCCATTATCAGAACTGTCTTTTGCAAATATTTTCTCCCAGTCTTTGGATTATCTTCTCATTATCTTGACACTGTCTTTTGTAAAGCAGAAGTTTTTTAATTTTAGTGAAGTCTGGTTTATCAATTATTTCTTTCATGGATTATGTCTTTGGTGTTGTATCTAAAGAGTCATCACTATACCCATACTCATCTAGGTTTTCTCCTCTGTTATTACATTCTAGGAATGTTACAGTTTTACATTTTACATTTAGGTCTGTGATCCATTTTGAGTTAATTTCTGTGAAGAAAGTAAGGATTGTGTCTTACTCATTTTTTGTGTGTATGTGATGTCCAGTTGTTCTGGGATCATTTGTTGAAGACTCTTTGTTCCATTGTATTGCCTTTGCTTCTTTGGCATACACTATCTGCAGGGTTTATCTCTGAGCTCTCTATTCTGTTCCACTGATCTATTTGTCTATTCTTTTACCAATACCACACTGTCTAGATGACTGTAGCTTTATATTAATTATTGAAGTCAGATAGTGTCAGTCCTCCAACTTTATTCTTCTTCAATGTTGTGTTGGCACTTCTGGGTCTTTTGTCTCTGCAGATGAACTTTAGAATCAGCCTGTTAATCTCTACAAAATGGCTCACTGGGATTTTAATTTTGATTACATTGAATCTATAGATCAAGTTGGCAAGAGCTGACATCTTGACAATATTGAATCTTCCCATCCACGAACATGCAGTATTTTTCCATTTGTTTAGTTCCCCTTTGATATCTTTCATTAAAGTTTTTCAGTGTTTCTCACATGGATCTTGTATATATTTTGGTAGATTTATATGTATTTTATTTTGAGGAAATACTGGTTTTTTTTATTTCAAATTTCATTTGTTCATTGCTGGTTGTCATGGATTGAATATATCATGAAGAGAAATTTAATCCCCAATGCAACAGTGCTGAGAGATGGGACCTGCAAGAGGTGATTAGGACATGAAGGGCTCTGTTCTAATGAATGGATTCACGCTTATTGTGGGAGAGGGTTCCTAATAAAAAGATGAATTTGGCTCCCCTCCCCTCCCTTTCCCTCCCCCACCCTCCTCCTTCCCTCCCCCCTGCCCTCCCCTTCCTTTTCCTTCTATATACATGCTCTCTTGCCCTTCTGCCTTCAACCATGGGATGACACAACAGGAAGGACCTCACCAGATGTAAGCCCTTCAACCTTGGACTTCTCAGCCTCCAGAACTGTAAGAAATAAATTTCTGTTCCTTATAAATTACCTAGTCTTGGGTATTCTGTTGTAGAAGCATAAAACAGACTAAGACACTGGTATATTGGAGAACAATTGACTTTTGTATATTAACCTAGTATTCTTCAACCTTCCCATAATTACTTATTAGCTCCAGGAGATTTTTCTGCCAATTTTTTTCAGGTTTTCTTCACAGACAATCATGTCATCTGCAAACAAAGACAATTTTGTTATTTCCCTCCCAATCTGTATCTTTTATTTCTTTTTTCTTTCTTGCTGTATTATCTAGAATTTTTCATCTGCTGTTCAGAAGCAGTGGAGAGAGGAAACATTTTGCCTTGCTCCTGATCTTATGGGAAAGCTTCAAGTTTCTCATCATTAAGTATGATGTTAACTGTAGGGTGTTTGGGTTTTTTGGTTTTTTTTTTTTTCAGATATTCTTTATCAAGTTGAGGAAATTTCCCTCTATTCCTAGTTCACTTACTATTGGGTATTTCCCTTCTTCCAGGTCAGTTAGGCATTGGTAAAACCCCTGAAGGTTAGGCTCTGGTTAAGCAGTTCCTCCTAAGAGCAGACCACGTTCAGAAGAACAGTGTTCTGGTGTATTTTTAAATAGTTCTTTTCCCCTTCCCCTGGCAGAAGCATGACAGGATTTTTCTCCAATATTCACTGTGGGGGTGTGGTAGAGCTTCTAAAGGTAAAACATAAAAATGTGGGGGTCTCCTAATGACTGGGTCCCCCTGGAGTTTTTGACTTGCCCACACTCAGCCTCCAGCAATTCATCAATTACAGTTAAGGTTTTCCTACATGGGCACAGGTTGCTGCAGAGGTTACTACTCATGGTTTCCTGCTCACAGAGTTGTGATTCTCTGTATTCCCCTGTTGGTCTCTCCAATTTGGGGGACAGTAGTTTCCCCTGTAATCTAACCTCTCTTAGAGATCTAAAAAGAGTTGTTGCAGAGTCTTACCCTCTCACCCAGGCTGGAGTGCAGTGGCACTATCATGGCTCACTGTAGCTTCCAACTCCTGGGCTCAAGTGATCCTTCCACTTCAGCCTCCCAAGTTGCTGTGACTACAGGTGTGCACCACCATACCAGGCTAATTTTTGTATTTTTTTGTAGAGATGGGGTTTCACCATGTTTCCCAGGCTTGTCTTGAACTCCCGGGCTCAAGTGATTGGAACCTCCTCAACCTCCCAAAGTGCTGGGATTACAGATGAGAGTCACTGCACCTGGCTTATTCAGCTTTTTACTTGTTGTTAGGGCTGAGTGACAACTTCCAAGCTTCTTACATGCCAGACTGGAACTGGAAGTTGGTGTGTTACTTTTTTAAAGTATAAATTCTGGGCCTTACCCCAGACCTACTGATTCAGTCTCAAGGGGTAGAGCCCAGGATCTTTATCTTACGAAATCCTCACCAGTGGGCACCCATGTATTATGGCTTCTGAAGCATAATTTTATAAGAATGAAACATAACTCTGGAAACTCCTGTGAGAAGAGTAGCCTTGGCCCCAGAAACAAGGTAGAAGGGTTCCTAAGCTGTTCATTATTGAGAGAGACACCCAATCAGGGATTTATAGTTTGGTAGCTCTTCATCTACTCCCAAAGGTGCATCCAATAAAATGAAGGCCCAGCACCAATATCCCAAGACCAGGCACAGGCAAGAGGAGATGGACACCAAGGTGCTGCCCTAGGTTCAAGGATGTGGTTGTTTTCCTCACCCAGGAGGAGGACCTGCATCAGAGCAGTGGGAAACTTTGCTTTCTAGACTTCCGGTTTCCACACCTGGCATGACTCTGGCTGGACCACAAGAAAGAGCTGAGGAGAGAGAGCCCAAGAATACTTGCTTACATGACAGCTGCAGTTTAGAGGAGTGAGGTAATTAGCTCAGGATCATCCAACCAGTAGGTAGGTAGATGTGAGATGATGCAAAAGAAGATATCAACAGGAGTGACCCTCTGTCCCTATTGCATGAAATAAGCATGCTTTGCTGTAGAAAAGAAGGAAACCAAACAAATCATTAGTACCGATCTGGAAATGGAAAGAAAGGGCATCCCCATGACACCACTGGGTCCCTGGACTGATACCTTCCAAGGCCAACCCCACATCTCTTCCTTCTACTCTTGTGAACCAATAAATTATCTTTTTTGCTTAAAGTAGTATATGAGTTGGGTTGCTATACCTTGAAGCCAGAATGTTCTAGTAAAAGTATTCCATATGTATTAAAAAGAATGGTTGGTCCTGATTCAAGGCCAGCAGTTTGCTGAAGCTGTTGGTTTCAAGCAGGAGACTAAATAATTGTCTTTTTATGGTCTGTTGGCCATCTTATAAGTTTGGAAATGTAATAGCCAATTCATTAGAAAGAAACATCTGGAGAAAAAAGAATAATGGACAAATATACTGATATAGAAAATGATCACAATAATTATTAAATGAAAAAGGTCAAATTACACAATAGTGTTTTTGGTAGTATTCTATTTGTGTATATAGTGTGTTTTGTGTGATTTTTATGTTACCTTATTTTATTTCATCTTATTTTATTTTTAGCAAATGACTAGAGAACAACTGGAAGAATACCTACCACACTGTTAGCAGGAGATGGGATTGGGAAATCCCCCAATTCTGAACCATTTACTGATGATGAGCATGTATTACTTTCATAATAAAATACTAAATTAAAAAAGGAAAGAGAAGAAAGTTAGTCACTGAATGTACCAGATACTTGCCTGCCCACAACTTCCTGGTTTCCTTGTTAGGGAGAAAAGATAGAGATAGCAAACAGAATGGGTTCCATGGTTAAGCCAACCAAAACTGTATTGACTGAGTCAGTAATTCAGTGAGATATGGACAGACTTAAGTATGTACAACTGAGAGAGTTTGCATCACCGGGAATTAAATGCCCAGAGTCTAACCAGTCAATAAAAATACAAAAAGAGTTAAAAAAGCAATCATTCATGTTGAATCCTCACAATCTAGGGGTGAGGAGTGCAGAATCCTACTCGAGGTACTGAATGGAGACTTGGCATCAACTGTCTAGAATTTAGAGGGAGGCTTAGCAGGTGCTCAGAATGTGCAGCATCACCACTTCCAGTTATGTGGGCTGCAGAAAAGCCCCATTAAACAGTCACTTAAAAGGGAGATATTAAAGTAGAGGAGTGCCTGGAGAGGGAGCAAAGAGGGTGTCAGCAAGTCAACGCAAGTTAAGAAGGCTAATCCAGGCCAGGCACAGTAGTTCACACCTGTAATCCCAGCACTTTGGGAGGCCAAGGGGGGTGGATCACCTGAGATCTGGAGTTTGAGACCAGCCTGGCCAACATGGTGAAACCCCATCTGTACTAAAAATACAAAAAATTAGCCAGGTGTGGTGGCAGGTGCTTGTAATCTCAACTACCTGGGAGGCTGAGGCAGGAGAATCGTTTGAACCTGGGGGGCAGAGGTTGCAGTGAGCCAAAATCGCACCATTGCATTCCAGCCTGGGCAACAAGAGTGAAACTCCATCTCAAAAAAAAAAAAAAAAAAAAAAAAAGAAGGCTAATCCAGAAGGAGAAGCCCACCCCAAATGGCAATGGAATGGATTTCAAGGGGATGGTTTTGATGAATTCTGTTACATTATTTAAAGATTCAGAGTAAAGGATGCCCCAGGACTTTGTAAATCATTAGAGAGGCAACAAGAAAGTGTGTATCTTTCCACTGATTCACATGACACCAACTTCCAGGAATTAATAAAAGAAAGTTTAAATATCTTGGTAATAACTCACAAATTTCACACACAAAAAAAGGCATGTAGCAAACAATCAGAGATGAGTTGATTTTCTTGGAACCAATGTACCAGAGAGAATATGAGGAGAAAGGGACTGAGTCAGAGGCAGAATCAGGTACTATTTTCAGAAAACAGCAGCCTTGGACACAAACCAAAGGGTAGACAATGTGTATGCAATTGGCACTGAGAGCAAGTCCCACATCAATTTCTCTAGTAACAGCTGCACACAGAGATAGCAAATCATTATCTTACCATCTAAGGATCTAAGATAAATATTGCATGACAACATAGCTCTTCCGCAAAGAAAACTTGTACCAACAGGTGCCTTGCCTCTGAGTTCAGACTCTCTTTCCATCCTCTCTGTTGATCTGCAGACTGTAGTGCCAAAGTCGTCCCCAACCCAGGAAGCCCACTTGCCATACTAATCACAGCTGAACATGCTCAACTGTTTGGAAACTCTCCTATCCTAGCAGCTAGGGGTAGAGGCAGAACTCGAGCACAAGTCTTCTTCATCTGACATCAAATTTGGCTCTTGTCTTCTAAACTAGGATTTATTTCAACCCAGACCATGCATCCATCCACATCCATCTAACCAGGAGACTCTCAGGCACTGTGCCTGGTGGTGAAGAGACAGAGTCAATAAGACATTATAGAAACAGATGCGAGTGTAATGCTGCCATTATGATTAAGGGCCATGGACTTATTGCTTCACTTTCTAAGCCTCAGTCTCCTCAGCTTAAAATTGTAGCTGAAGATAGGTACTTTTGACAGTTGTATTGGGGATTAGAAATAATGTAAGTAAATTCCCTGGAATGCTCAATAAGTAACACATTACTATTATGAAAGACTACTAGAGGAGGAGACCTAACTGAAGGTTTGGTGTAGTGCAATTAGTGCCATGACATAAGAAAGCATGGGATGTTACAGAAGAAGGGAAGGTTTCTAAATCAATATTGAGGGAAGGTGTAAAATGAAGTTCCAGAATCTGAAGGATGAGTAGGAGTTGGCTAAACGGAGAAGGGAGGAAGAGCATTTCTGGCTAAGAGAAAGCAACGTGTACTAAGGCATGGAGGTGTGAAGTGCCATTACATGTGGTTTTGGAAGATCCATACAGATGGAAATAAAGAATGGGTTTCAAGGTTTGGATGGATGTGACACTGGAGGGATGGTGAGGGGTCAGAATATGAAGAGCCTTGTGTGGTAAGCAAATGCCAGTGTCACAGAAGTTTCCTATGTATGCCCCACACCAATCTGTATAGCCTACCTCCTCAGGCAAACCACCCTGCTAAATTATGTGTTTATCCTTCCTTCGCTTTAATTTACATAGTTGCCTAAGAGTTTTTGTTTGCTTGTTTTAACGTGGATAAAAAATAAGTTGTATAGAATAATTTATCTGCAACCATTCATATTAGCATGTGTTTGTTCTCTATTAATCTGTAATTTAGCGAATTGTATCCATTTGATTTTCTAAAGTTAGACCATCCTGTGTTCTGAGAGTAAACTCAATTTGTTTAAATAATGTATCTAATCATAATATGTTATCTTCTGTGCATTGCTGGATTACATTTTTATACTTTTTTGCAGAGTTTTGCTTCTACATTCATGAGTGAAGTTAGTTTGTCTTTTTTTCTTTTTTTTAATTTTATTTATTTATTATTATTATACTTTAGGTTTTAGAGTACATGTGCACAATGTGCAGGTTTGTTACATATGTATACATGTGCCATGCTGGTGCACTGCACCATTAGGTATATCTCCCAGTGCTATCCCTCCCCCCTCCCCCTACCCCACAACAGTCCCCAGAGTGTGATGATCGCCTTCCTGTGTCCATGTGTTCTCATTGTTCAATTCCCACCTATGAGTGAGAATATGCGGTGTTTGGTTTTTTGTTCTTGCGATAGTTTACTGAGAATGATGATTTCCAATTTCATCCATGTCCCTACAAAGGACATGAACTCATCATTCGTTATGGCTGCATAGTATTCCATGGTTTATATGTGCCACATATTCTAATCCAGTCTATCATTGTTGGACATTTGGGTTGGTTCCAAGTCTTTGCTATTGTGAATAATGCTGCAATAAACATACGTGTGCATGTGTCTTTATAGCAGCATGATTTATAGTCCTTTGGGTATATACCCAGTAATGGGATGGCTGGGTCAAATGGAATTTCTAGTTCTAGATCCCTGAGTAATCGCCACACTGACTTCCACAAGGGTTGAACTAGTTTACAGTCCCACCAACAGTGTAAAAGTGTTCCTATTTCTCCACATCCTCTCCAGCACCTGCTGTTTCCTGACTTTTTAATGATCGCCATTCTAACTGGTGTGAGATGGTATCTCATTGTGGTTTTGATTTGCATTTCTCTGATGGCCAGTGATGGTGAGCATTTTTTCATGTGTTTTTTGGCTGCATAAATGTCTTCTTTTGAGAAGTGTCTGTTCATATCCTTCGCCCACTTTTTGATGGGGTTGTTTGTTTTTTTCTTGTAAATTTGTTGGAGTTCATTGTAGATTCTGGATATTAGCCCTTTGTCAGATGAGTAGCTTGCAAAAATTTTCTCCCATTTTGTAGGTTGCCTATTCACTCTGATGGTAGCTTCTTTTGCTGTGCAGAAGCTCTTTAGTTTAATTAGATCCCATTTGTCAATTTTGGCTTTTGTTGCCATTGCTTTTGGTGTTTTAGACATGAAGTCCTTGCCCATGCCTATGTCCTGAATGGTAATGCCCAGGTTTTCTTCTAGGGTTTTTATGGTTTTAGGTCTAACGTTTAAGTCTTCAATCTATCTTGAATTGATTTTTGTATAAGGTGTAAGGAAGGGATCCAGTTTCAGCTTTCTACATATGGCTAGCCAGTTTTCCCAGCACCATTTATTAAATAGGGAATCCTTTCCCCATTGCTTGTTTTTCTCAGGTTTGTCAAAGATCAGATAGTTGTAGATATGCAGCATTATTTCTGAGGGCTCTGTTCTGTTCCATTGATCTATATCTCTGTTTTGGTACCAGTACCATGCTGTTTTGGTTACTGTAGCCTTGTAGTATAGTTTGAAGTCAGGTAGTGTGATGCCTCCAGCTTTGTTCTTTTGGCTTAGGATTGACTTGGCGATGTGGGCTCTTTTTTGGTTCCATATGAACTTTGAAGTAGTTTTTTCTAACTCTGTGAAGAAAGTCATTGGTAGCTTGATGGGGATGGCATTGAATCTATAAATTACCTTGGGCAGTATGGCCATTTTCACAATATTGATTCTTCCTACCCATGAGCATGAAATGTTTTTCCATTTGTTTGTATCCTCTTTTATTTCCTTGAGCAGTGGTTTGTAGTTGTCCTTGAAGAGGTCCTTCACGTCCCTTGTAAGTTGGATTCCTAGGTATTTTATTCTCTTTGAAGCAATTGTGAATGGGAGTTCACTCATGATTTGGCTCTCTGTTTGTCTGTTGTTGGTGTATAAGAATGCTTGTGATTTTTGTACATTGATTTTGTATCCTGAGGCTTTGCTGAAGTTGCTTATCAGCTTAAGGAGATTTTGGGCTGAGACGATGGGGTTTTCTAGATATACAATCATGTCATCTGCAAACAGGGACAATTTGACTTCCTCTTTTCCTAATTGAATACCCTTGATTTCCTTCTTCTGCCTAATTGCCCTGGCCAGAACTTCCAACACTATGTTGAATAGGAGTGATGAGAGAGGGCATCCCTGTCTTGTGCCAGTTTTCAGAGGGAATGCTTCCAGTTTTTGCCCATTCATTATGATATTGGCTGTGGGTTTGTCATAGATAGCTCTTATTATTTTGAGATACGTCCCATCAATACCTAATTTATTGAGAGTTTTTAGCATGAAGAGTTGTTGAATTTTGTCAAAGGCCTTTTCTGCATCTATTGAGATAATCATGTGGTTTTTGTCTTTGGTTCTGTTTATATGCTGGATTACATTTATTGATTTGCATATATTGAACCAGCCTTGCATCCCAGGGATGAAGCCCACTTGATCATAGTGGATAAGCTTTTGGATGTGCTGCTGGATTCGGTTTGCAGGTATTTTATTGAGGATTTTTGCATTGATGTTCATCAGGGATATTGGTCTAAAATTCTCTTTTTTGGTTGTGTCTCTGCCTGGCTTTGGTATCAGGATGATGCTGGCCTCATAAAATGAGTTAGGGAGGATTTCCTTTTTTTCTATTGAGTGGAATAGTTTCAGAAGGAATGGTACCAGTTCCTCCTTGTACCTCTGGTAGAATTTGGCTGTGAATCCATCTGGTCCTGGACTTTTTTTGGTTGGTAAGCTATTGATTATGGCCACAATTTCAGCTCCTGTTATTGGTCTATTCAGAGATTCAACTTCTTCCTGGTTTAGTCTTGGGAGGGTGTATGTGTTGAGGAATTTATCCATTTCTTCTAGATTTTCTAGTTTATTTGCGTAGAGGTGTTTGTAGTATTCTCTGATGGTAGTTTGTATTTCTGTGGGATCGGTGGTGATATCCCCTTTATCATTTTTTATTGCATCTATTTGATTCTTCTCTCTTTTTTTCTTTATTAATCTTGCTAGTGGTCTATCAATTTTGTTGATCTTTTCAAAAAACCAGCTCCTGGATTCATTAATTTTTTGAAGGGTTTTTTGTGTCTCTATTTCCTTCAGTTCTGCTCTGATTTTAGTTATTTCTTGCCTTCTGCTAGCTTTTGAATGTGTTTGCTCTTGCTTTTCTAGTTCTTTTAATTATGATGTTAGGGTGTCAATTTTGGATCTTTCCTGCTTTCTCTTGTGGGCATTTAGTGCTATAAATTTCCCTCTACACACTGCTTTGAATGCATCCCAGAGATTCTGGTATGTTGCGTCTTGGTTCTCGTTGGTTTCAAAGAACATCTTTATTTCTGCCTTCATTTCATTATGTACCCAGTAGTCATTCAGGAGCAGGTTGTTCAGTTTCCATGTAGTTGAGTGGTTTTGAGTGAGATTCTTAATCCTGAGTTCTAGCTTGATTGCACTGTGATCTGAGAGATAGTTTGTTATAATTTCTGTTCTTTTACATTTGCTGAGGAGAGCTTTACTTCCAACTATGTGGTCAATTTTGGAATAGGTGTGGTGTGGTGCTGAAAAAAATGTATATTCTGTTGATTTGGGGTGGAGAGTTCTGTAGATGTCTATTAGGTCTGCTTGGTGCAGAGCTGAGTTCAATTCCTGGGTATCCTTGTTGACTTTCTGTCTCATTGATCTGCCTAATGTTGACAGTGGGGTGTTAAATTCTCCTATTATTAATGTGTGGGAGTCTAAGTCTCTTTGTAGGTCACTCAGGACTTGATTTATGAATCTGGGTGCTCCTGTATTGGGTGCATATATATTTAGGATAGTTAGCTCTTCTTGTTGAATTGATCCCTTTACCATTATGTAATGGCCTTCTTTGTCTCTTTTGATCTTTGTTGGTTTAAAGTCTGTTTTATCAGAGACTAGGATTGCAACCCCTGCCTTTTTTTGTTTTCCATTTGCTTGGTAGATCTTTCTCCATCCTTTTATTTTGAGCCTATGTGTGTCTCTGCACATGAGATGGGTTTTCTGAATACAGCACACTGATGGGTCTTGACTCTTTATCCAATTTGCCAGTCTGTGTCTTTTAATTGGAGCATTTAGTCCATTTACATTTGAAGTTAATATTGTTATGTGTGAATTCGATCCTGTCATTATGATGTTAGCTGGTTATTTTGCTCATTAGTTGATGCAGTCTCTTCCTAGTCTCGATGGTCTTTACATTTGGGCATGATTTTGCAGTGGCTGGTACCGGTTGTGCCTTTCCATGTTTAGCGCTTCCTTCAGGAGCTCTTTTAGGGCAGGCCTGGTGGTGACAAAATCTCTCAGCATTTGCTTGTCTGTAAAGGATTTTATTTCTCCTTCACTTATGAAGCTTAGTTTGGCTGGATATGAAATTCTGGGTTGAAAATTCTTTTCTTTAAGAATGTTGAATATTGGCCCCCACTCAATTCTGGCTTGTAGGGTTTCTGCTGAGAGATCTGCTTTTAGTCTGATGGGCTTCCCTTTGAGGGTAACCCGACCTTTCTCTCTGGCTGCCCTTAATATTTTTTTCTTCATTTCAACTTTGGTGAATCTGACAATTATGTGTCTTGGAGTTGCTCTTCTTGAGGAGTATCTTTGTGGCGTTCTCTGTATTTCCTGAATCTGAATGTTGGCCTGCCTTGCTAGATTGGGGAAGTTCTCCTGGATAATATCCTGCAGAGTGTTTTCCAACTTGGTTCCATTCTCCCCGTCACTTTCAGGTACACCAATCAGACGTAGATTTGGTCTTTTCACATAGTCCCATATTTCTTGGAGGCTTTGCTTGTTTCTTTTTATTCTTTTTTCTCTAAACTTCCCTTCTCACTTCATTTCATTCATTTCATCTTCCATCGCTGATACCCTT
The DNA here is from genome assembly GCF_028885625.2 of Pongo pygmaeus. Lineage (NCBI taxonomy): Eukaryota > Metazoa > Chordata > Mammalia > Primates > Hominidae > Pongo > Pongo pygmaeus. The sequence goes on along the minus strand of NC_072373.2, from coordinate 145,859,650 downwards.
TCTTCCATTTGATCGCATCTTCTCCTGAGGCTTCTGCATTCTTCACGTAGTTCTCGAGCATTGGTTTTCAGCTCCATCAGCTCCTTTAAGCACTTCTCTGTATTGGTTATTCTAGTTATACATTCTTCTAAATTTTTTTCAAAGTTTTCAACTTCTTTGCCTTTGGTTTGAATATTCTCCCGTAGCTCAGAGTAATTTGATCGTCTGAAGCCTTCTTCTCTCAGCTCGTCAAAGTCATTCTCCATCCAGCTTTGATCTGTTGCTGGTGAGGAACTGCGTTCCTTTGGAGGAGGAGAGGTGCTCTGCTTTTTAGAGTTTCCAGTTTTTCTGCTCTGTTTTTTCCCCATCTTTGTGGTTTTATCTACTTTTGGTCTTTGATGATGGTGATGTACAGATGGGTTTTTGGTGTGGATGTCCTTTCTGTTTGTTAGTTTTCCTTCTAACAGACAGGACCCTCAGCTGCAGGTCTGTTGGAGTACCTGGCTGGCCGTGTGAGGTGTCAGTCTGCCCCTGCTGGGGGGTGCCTCCCAGTTAGGCTGCTCAGGGGTCAGGGGTCAGGGACCCACTTGAGGAGGCAGTCTGCCCATTCTCAGATCTCCAGCTGTGTGCTGGGAGAACCACTGCTCTCTACAAAGCTGTCAGACAGGGACATTTAAGTCTGCAGAGGTTACTGCTGTCTTTTTGATTGTCTGTGCCCTGCCCCCAGATGTGGAGCCTACAGAGGCAGGCAGGCCTCCTTGAGCTGTGGTGGGCTCCACCCAGTTCAAGCTTCCCAGCTGCTTTGTTTACCTAAGCAAGCCTGGGCAATGGCGGGCACCCCTCCCCCAGCCTCACTGCCACCTTGCAGTTTGATCTCAGACTGCTGTGCTAGCAATCAGCGAGACTCCGAGACTCCGTGGGCATAGGACCCTCAGAGCCAGGTGCGGGATACAATCTCCTGGTGTGCCATTTTTTAAGCCCGTCGGAAAAGTGCAGTATTTGGGTGGGAGTGACCCGATTTTCCAGGTGCCGTCTGTCACCCCTTTCTTTGACTAGGAAAGGGAACTCCCTGACCCCTTGCACTTCCTGAGTGAGGCAATGCCTCACCCTTCTTTGGTTCATGCACAGTGCGTGCACCCACTGACCTGCGCCCACTCTCTGGCACTCCCTAGTGAGATGAACCTGGTACCTCAGATGGAAATGCAGAAATCACCCGTCTTCTGCGTCGCTCATGCTGGGAGCTGTAGACCAGAGCTCTTCCTATTCGGCCATCTTGGCTCCTCTGATTTGTCATTTTTTACCTCCTGTATCATCCTTACATGGTTTGCTATATATAATACATATTTTTCCATGGAATGAGGCCATTATATTTCTTATTGGGGTGTTTTTCCTTGTTTCAAGTTTTTGAAAGTGTGCCTTACATTGGAATTATGTTTTTTAGGTGTTTATTAATAGTCACCTATAAAGTCATCTGGGCCAGGTCTTTGTGTAAAATTTTAAAGTTGGTGAACCAATTTCTTTAAGGACTTTACAATGACTCTGAATTTTTATTTCTTCCCGAGTTTGTTTTGGTAAGTTACTTTTTTTCTAATAATTTGACCATTTTATCTAAATCTTCAAATATGATACCAAGTTGTTTGTACTAGTTTACCATTTTTTTCCATCTCTGAATTTTTTTAATTCCTAACATTTTTGTTGTCATCTTTGTCTTCTTCTTCCTCCTCTTCCTCCTTCCGCTTTCTTCTTTCTTTCAGTTCAACCAGGCCAGATCAATGAATTTTACTCACTTCTTTGAAAACCTTAATTTTGGCATTGTTGATCTTTTTTATTTTATACTTTTTTTCTATTACATTAATTTCCAGGCTTATTCTTATCATTTTCTTTCTTCTGCTCTCTTTAAATTAATTCTATTTTTTAAATAATTTCTCATGAATGCTTAGCTCAGCAATAGTCAGCCTTTCTCAGTTTCTAGTATAAGCATTTATGACTTAAAATTCCCTCTAAGCCTCTTTTAACCATTTGTTTTAGTGAAATTGGTAAAGTAGATTTTATTATTGTTCGATCCTAAACATTTTCTATTTTGCATTATGATTTACTCCTTGATTGATGAGTTATTCAAAAGTTTCTGAATTTTCTAAATTTTTAAAACATAACCTTTTAGCTAAAGATAGGTTTATTAATTGAATTGTGGTCAAAAATATAATGTGTTTAAGATGAGTTTCTTAAAAGTGGTTGAGACCTGATTTATAGCCTAATTCATGATAAATGATTGTAGTGTTTCTTGCATAACCAAAACTAATTTGTATACCCTAATTTGGAGTATAGAAATCTATATGTTCAGTAGATTAGCTTTCTGTATTGCTTAAATTAATCATATCCTTAATGCTTTTGGTCCATTTTACCTGTCAATTATTGAGATATATATATTTAATGACTCATAATAGTGGAGAATTCAACAGCATCTCCTTGTAAGTATGTCAAATTCCCCTTTATCTTATTGAAGTTAGGTTATCAAGTTTTAAACTTTAGAATGTTTTCCACCTGGGGAGTTAAACCTCTTATCATTATTAAATAATCTCTTTTGTCTATCATAAGGTTTTTTTGCCATAAAATCTATTTTACATTTTATATATATAGATATTCCAACTCTTTTTTCTTAATTTTTGCTTAAAATATATTTTTCTATTCTTTTACTTTCAACTATTCTTTCTCAATATCTTAGGTATGTCTCTTACAGAAAGCACAAACATAGATTTTGTTTCTTTTATCCAATAGGTTTTGGTTTTTTTAATCCAGTCTCACAACTTCCCTTTCAACTGGGTTTATTTCATTGATATATTTAAATTTACTCCTGTCATCAGTTTTTTAACTTTCTATTTTTTCTGGCTTTTCTGTTTCTTTTTTCTCCTTCTTGCCTCTTTTCAATTGATTAAATTAATTTATTTTTATTTATTTATTTATTTTTTTGAGATGGAATTTCTCTCTTGTCGTCCAGGCTAGGGTGCAATGGCATGATCTCGACTCATTGCAACCTCCGCCTCCTGGATTCAAACGATTCTCCTGTTTCAGCCTCCCAAGTAACTGGGACTAGAGGCGTGCCCATCACCATACCCGGTTAACTTTTTTTGTATTTTTAGTAGAGATGCGGTTTCACAATTTTGGCCAGGCTGGTCTTGAACTCTTGACCTCAGGTGATCCGCCTGCCTTGGCCTCCCAAAGTGCTGGGACTACGGATGTGAGACACCACGCCCAGCAGATTAAATTTCTTAAGTCCCAACTTTCCCCCTCTAGTTTTGAAGGTATAGGCTTTATTTCTCTTCTGTTAAGTAGTTCCTTTGAAATCACAACATGGATACTTAAACCTAACAAACTCTACATTTACAATCTTTATAATCTTCCCAAATATGCAAAGAGCTAAGAATGTTTTAATGCCTATCAGCACTTCCACTTTACCAGCTATTATTTTTGAACCCCACAAGTTACACTTCATTATTTATTTATATGTTTTTCACCAGCAGTATGTGTTCAGATTTACCCAACAGTTTGTCTTTTACTTTACTCAGTGTGTTTTTTGTATCTCAGACTTTCCTTTTCAGATCATTTTCCTTCTTTTTGAAGACACGCTAAGAAGTTCCATTATTAAGAGTTTTTTAATGTTAAACTTTTTAAGTGTTTATCTAAACAGCTTCTATTTCATCCCCATGTTGAAAAATAGTCGTGGCAGGGAAAGTCAGTATTACTGAATATCCATGTGATTCTCTATATTTCCCACTCTCCCTTGCAGTTAGTTTGGGACTTTGTGACTTATTCTGGCCAATGAACTATGACTAGAAGTGATAAGTTTCACTACTAGACAAAGACAGCTGGGACCTGTGCTCCTGCACATCCCCTTTCCCTTCTGCAGTGATCTCACATATCCCTACAGCACTGGATGCTGGAGCTACAGAGGGCAGCACTCTCTCAGCCTGAGTCCCTAGTAATGGTGTGAGCAGAGCTCACATGCTGGATGTGTAACGTGAGATGTTTCAGAGTTAATTTTTGATTGACGTGAGAGGCCACAGAGGTTTCAGAGTTAATTTTTTACCAAAGCAAAATGTAACATATTCTGACCAGTAATTTTAATGGGTAAATAATTCTATTTGAGAGTTACTCTCTCAATACATTAAAAATATTTTCCCACAATCTTCTGTCTTATGTTTTTGTTGCTGAGGAGTCAGCTATCTAATTTCCATTCCTTTATTGGTAATTTTATTTTCTCTTCAGTTAATTTTAATGTCATCTCTTTGTCTTTGGCATTCTGAAGTTTTCTAACAATGTGTTTGGGGTGTGTGTGTGTGTGTGTGTGTGTGTCTGTGTGTGTGTCTCAATTTATCTGTCTTACTAGGGATCTTTTGGGGTTTTGGAATTTGAGGTTATCTTTCATCAATTCTAAGAATGTTTCATTCATTCTCTTCAGTTATTGCCTCATCCTCTCCTCTGTTATTGCCTCTTAAAAAACTTTGGTTACAGACATTGAAGCGTTTCACTCTATCCTCCAAGCCCCTCAGCCTCTCTGTCATATTTTCCAGCCTCTGTCTCCTTGTGCTGCATTCTGTGTAAGGTCTTCCAGTCTATAATTACCACTCTCTAATTCTCTCTTCGGCTGTGGTCTTGTCTACTGTTAATTCTTCCACTGAGTTTTTAATTCCAATCTGTTTTTTCACATATGATAGACATTTTCATGGTCTTTTTCTTCTTCCTTGCATTTATATTTCTATTATATATTTTACTTTTAAATTTATCCTTGCATTTAAAAGATTTATATATTTTATTACTCATGTTAAGTTCTTTAGAGTAGGAGAAGTCCCATCTCTATATTTTTACTTGTATTTTTATTATTTCAGATTGTTTATACCTTGGGATGTAAGGAACATATCCCTCGGTCTTTCCCTGTCCCTAGATGCCTGATTCCTTTAGGATACCCACTATTGTAAGTAAACCAATATCACCTTATACTTGCTGTTTAATATATCTTTCTCTTGTCAGTGAGCTTGTCTTCAACTGGTCATCCTTCTACAAAAAACTTCATCATTTTAATTCAGAAGGTTTATGATTCTTTCTAATGCTCAGAGACCTGCCCCTCTTTCCATATTTCTAGACTGCTGCTGTATTTTGGAGAATGTCCAAAAGTTTGACCTTTGGATAAAGGGATGAGGCTGTACAAACTTTTGCTTCTTAATACCATCTGCCTAGGAATAAAAACCTCTAGATAGGAAGAAATAAAGGAAGGAAGAAAAGAAGACAACTCTTGGAAAAATCTGTAAATGCATCCTTCCCACTAAGAGGACATGGAATACAGGACATATCCTGTATTCCAGTGGTGACTTTTCAATGACTAGTGGTGGTTTCCACAGATAATTCGGTTTCCTTATCCATACGTTGCTATAAATCTTGGCATATCAACTACCTAAAATTATTGTGCATTTCTAATTGATTTATAGCTAATAATATGTCACTCCAATTCTTATAGTAAGTATAGGTATCACTCATTTTGTAAACTTTCTAGACTAAGTCATCTCAGTAATGTTCATTTATTACATATGATAAAACAGATCCCACACTGAGGAAGAAGAAAAGGAAGAAGAAGAAGAAGAGGAAGAAGAAGAAGGAGGAGGGGAAGGAGGGGAAGGAGAAGAAGGAGAAGAAGCCAGAGGAGAAGAAGAAGAAGAAGAAGGAGGAAGAGGGGAGGGGGAGGAGGAGGAGGAGGAAGAAGAGGAAGAAGAAGAGGAAGAGGAAGAGAGAAGAAGAAGAAGAAGGAAGAAGAAGAAGAGGAAGAAGAAGAAGAGGAAGAAGAAGAAGAGGAAGAAGAAGAAGAAGAGGAAGAGGAAGAGAGAAGAAGAAGAAGGAAGAAGAAGAAGAAGAAGAAAGAAGAAGAAGAAGAAGAAGAAGAAGAAGAAGAAGAAGAAGAAGAAGAAGAAGAAGAAGAAAGAAAGAAGAAAGAAGAAGAAAGAAGAAGAAGAAGAAGAAAGCAATAACCCTGGACTTGTTTTAAAGTATACACTTGGCCCTTCCCCACATGTAGTGTGATGACTAACAGCCCAAGTGTGAACCTCAGGTGTCCCAACATTCTCAAGGATGTCAACCTTAGCAATATTTGCAGGTTTAAAATTTAAAGCATATGAATCTATCCTCAATATCAGCACATAAAACCTACTTTAGTCACTTATCAAACTTTCTACTGTCCAACACATACCAAATCTTGATTGAGAGAGCTAACATTTATAAATTGTTGTTGACTGAGATGCAGTTTATCTGTATTAGTTTCCTAAGGCTGCTGTAATAAAGTACCACAAACTGGGTGGCTTAAAACAACAGAAATTTATTCTCCCGCAGTCTGAAGGCCAGAATTCTGAAATAAAGGGGCTGGCAGGGCAGCGCTCCCTCTGAAGCTTCTTGAGGAAGATCTTTCCTTGCCTCTTCCAGCTTCTTGTAGCCCCTGGTCTTCCTTTCCTTGTGGCAGCACAACTTCAATTCCTACTTCCATCTTCCCTCTGTGTCTCTCTGTCATCACATGGCATTCTTTTATTTATCTCTCCTCTTTTTACAAGGACACCAGTCTTGCTGGATTAGTATCCACCCTACTACAATATGGCCTAATTTTAACTAATTACATATGCTATGACTCTATTTCCAAATAAGGTCACATTCTGAGGTTCTGGGGGTTAGGACTTCAACATATCTTTTTGAGGAAAATGATTCAATCCATTAACACTATCTGTTCTTCCAGAGATATTTTATCTTCCAAATAAGCTTGGATCCTACTGTCTTAGAAATACAGGAATTGACTTTCTCTGGGCTGTGTTTTGATGCCATGTTTTCAGCTTTTACCAAGCAGAGCAAGAAGAAATGGCTTAATGAATGGAACTGTTGAATTCACTAAATAAAATTCACTAAGAATCATGCCTAATTTGATTTTTTTTAGAAGTAAGTGTTAAATTTTTCCCCCTGAATAACTGTTAGGTTTTCTTTTAGAGTCAGTGAGAATCATATATCTAATTACATGTTTCTTCTTGATTTCGTTGTCAGGAAGCTTAAACATTTCACTGTAAGTTAATTTTAATAACTTTGTAGGATGCTACAGCTACATATCTTCATTTTTTCCTTCTCCTTTTGTGTTGGTATTTTCTTTCTGATGTTAGTTTTTTAAATCACTTTTTATATTATTACAATTCCCTCCCTTGTGGGAAAAAAGTGGGTAATAAGTAGGAAAAAAAAAAGTATGAATCTCTTCCTGAGTCTGTTCCTCATTCACAGCAAATTTTCCTCCTGACCCAGCTCATCCATCACTGAGTGACTAACCAAACATTATAAGCCATCAACATTAGTGCTCCAGCTTACATTATAAGTGGATGATTCAAACGGTTCTCAGGTAAACAGAGGGAAACGCAAGAAAATCACTCCCTTTATTCTTAAGCAAATCAACTAGATCTCATTGACTTCCTTCAGAGAGTTTAGGTAGTTTTCTTTTTAATCTAGAAAAAAAAATCACAGAACCCATGCAACAGTAAAAATAAGAGAAATCTAGAAAAGCAGAGGAATCAAATGAGAAGAAATTAAATAACTGAAAATCACATTAAAAGTACCAAGGAAGAGAATTTAAACTGCAGAAAATTGGACATGAAAGGCAAGCTATTGAAGAAAATAGTCACATGGAATTTGGCAGAAAATGACATGGAATGAAGGTGATCAGAAAGAAGATGAAAGTTGTAGACCATGGACAATGGAGAACTAAAACATGAGTGACTGTTATTGTTGAAGATGTGAATGAGCAAATGGAAATGAAAAAATTACACAATAGAAGAATGTTATGAATTAAAGTAGGTTTTCAAATTGAATTTTGAAAAGGCTCACCATATTCCAATCAAATTTAATAAAAGCTTTCTTTCTAGAACTTTAAGGACTAAAAGAAATAGAATCCTATAGTCATCTAGGCAGAAGGAAAAAGGTCATCTTCATAAACAAAGGAATCAGGCATATTCTAAGCAATGTTAGATGTTAGAAGAAAATGGAGCAATGGTTAACAAACATAGGAAGAAAAAAACATTCCATGTCTGTTGCGGGAAGTCAAGGACCCTGAATGGAGGGACCGGCTGAAGCCATGGCAGAAGAACATAAACTGTGAAGATTTCATGGACATTTATTCATTCTCCAAATTAATACTTTTATAATTTCTTATGCCTGTCTTTACTGCAATCTCTGAACATAAATTGTGATGATTTCTTGGACATTTATCACTTCCCCAGTCAATACTCTTATAATTTCCTATGCCTGTCTTTACTTTAATCTCTTAATGCCATTATCTTTGTAAACTGAGGATGTATGTCGCCTCAGGATCCTGTGATGATTGCGTTATCTGCACAAATTGTTTGTAGAGCATGTGTGTTTGAACAATATGAAATCTGGGCATCCAAAAGGAACAGGATGGCTGCGATTTTCAGGGAACAAGGGAGATAACCACTGGGCCTGAGTGCCTGTGGGGCCAGACAGAACAGAGTCGTATTTCTCTTCTTACAAAAGCGAATAGGAGAAATATCTCTGAATTCTTTTTCTCAGCAAGGAACAGCCCTGAGAAAGAGAATGCATTCCTAGGGGGAGGTCTCTAAAATGGCCACTCTGGGAGTGTCTGTCTTATACCGTTGTAGATAAGGGATGAAATAAACCCCGGTCTCCTGTGGTGCCCTCAGGCTTATTAGGATTAGGAAATTCCTGCCTAGTAAATTTTAGTCAGACCAGTTGTCTGCTCTCAAATCTTGTTTCCTGATAAGATGTTATCAATGACAATGCATGCCCAGTGGGACATGAAACTTCATCAGCAATTCTAATTTCTCCCTGGTCCTGTGATCTCGCTCTGCCCCCATTTGCCTTGTGATATTTTATTGCCCTTGAAGCATGTGATCTCTGTGACCCACACCCTATTCGTACACCCTTCCCCTTTTGAAATCCATAATAAAAACTTGCTGGTTTTGTGGCTCGGGGGCATCACGGAACCTGATGACATGTGATGTCACCCCCGGACACCCAGCTTTAAAATTTCTCTCTTTTGTGCTCTTTCTCTTTATTTCTTAGACCGGCTGACACTTAGGGAAAATAGAAAAGAACCTACATTGAAATATTGGGAGCTGGTTCCCCCGATACTTACCTGGTCTAAACACCTTCAGGTGTAATCACGACAGAAATAAATTCTCAAATATGCAAGAATTAAAGAAAAATAGCATTTATGCACCTCTGAAAAATCTGTCAGGAAAAAAAATTAAGACAATAAACAGATAAGTAACCATAAAATAAAATTCATGAATGAGAAAGTCATGATGTACAAAAGGTTAAGCCATGAGCTTTAAGTCTACTACACATATTTAAATAATTGGCATTTTAAGTCATAAAATTAAATATAGTTGTTTTAATACTCAAAAATTACATAACATAAATCATAATATTTTGATGACAATAGACTGGAACAAGAATCGTATTCGCTTTCCAAACTAAGAGATGGGAAGAGAAAAGAGAGAATTTAAGTAGACTGATTTCATCATTTCATCATCATTGCATTTCTAAAGTTAATTGAAAAATAAAAATGTAAGCATATTATTTAAAACAGACTTTACAACTCCCTAATTGCCAGAGTGTGGTAGGTAGCCTTCTTAAACAGCTCCCAATTGTCCCCACTTCCTGGCATTCATGCCCTTGTGTTAGTCTAGACCTAATGACTTGCCCTTACCGAAAAGAATGTGGCAAAAGTGATAGGCCTTCCCTTCTGAAGTTGGGCTATAGAAGGCTAGGACTTCTGTCTTGCTTACACTCTTACTCTGACTTTTCCCCACATATCACTTGTTTTGATAAAGCCAGCTGCCATGTTGTGAGCTACCCTATGGAGAAGCCCATGTGGCAAAAACTGAGGCCTTCAGTTGAACAGCCAATAAGGAACCAAATCCTGCCTCCATATAGGTGAGCCTGAAAGCAGATCCTCCCCAAATCTAGCCTTCAGGAGAGAAGAGCCCTGTCCATTACCTTGATTGCAGCCGTGTGAGAGACCCTGAAGCAGAGGATTCAACTAAGCCACACCAGGACTCCTGACCCAGAGAAAGTGTGAGATAATAAGTGTGTGTTGTTATAAGCTGCTAAGTTTTGGGATAGTTTGTTACACAGCAATAAATAACTAATGACAAATATTTTCCTTGACCAGCTAGCTCTTCTCCTCTAAGCCCTCTTCTTGGTAAGGTATCAGTCTTGGCCTATAAAGACTTGTACAAAAACTAACATACTTTCTTTTTTTTTTTTTTTAAGAACTTTCTCTCCTCCGCCATTTCAAGGCCACATCCCTAGGTTGACATTAGCTCCTTTTAAAGTGCCTCACTGAGAAAGCTCAAGAATGCCAAATAACTTACTATTTGTTTGAGCCAACACCTGGCAGTATGCCCCTGACCACCCTTTCTTAGAACATTTACTAAAAAGGGCTTGCAACTGTGACTCCGTCCTCTGTTTCTTTGAGATGTACATGTATCTCCTACAACTCAGGAGTGTCTTTCTCAAGGACCTGAAAGCCATTTATTTGAAATATAATCATCAAGAAGAATAGGGCCTCTGTCTCCCAGTCTGTAGGAAGGTAGAATTCTAACGTTTGTAACTATCACCTATCAGAAACAGCTGGCCTTACCACTTTGTGATGTGAACCCTTTGTTATGTTTCACTTCTCTGACTCTCCTGAGCCCTCATTCACCCCCTGTCCTATTCCTATTTTAGTTGGTCATCTCTGTACAAATCAGAGTTCAGTTCATGCTGGATGCTTATCTCTATTCTCTGATTACTCTATTGTAGATTGTCTCTATTACTTACTGATTAAAGTCTGTCCTTGCCACTTTAGAGTCCAGCTTTGTTAATCTTTGACACTAAAATATAGAGGAAGATAAAAATAAAACCAAGACAAAACAAAAGCAAAGAAAGTACAGATTGTAAAGCCAAAGAGAAAAAAAGAACAATGTGAATTCAAAAAATTAACACATGATCGAGATAAGGTTAAACATATCTAATTCAAATAATTTCAAGTGGGATAGAATAAGCTATTAAAAAGCATTACATGGAACAAAGAAAGTCACTTTATAATGGCAAATAACACAGCTCACAATAAATAAATTGCTAGTATAAATGCTTATGTATCAAATAACACAGCATTAAAATACATAAAGCAAAACTTCAAGAAATAAGAGAAAACAACAAGATAAATGCTAGGAGACTTTAACAAATTTCTTTTTATTCTTGAATAATCAAGAAAAATTACATATTATATGGAAGATGTGAATAACAATTATCAAAAAGATTGATGCAATAACATCTGTTATGTAAAAGAAGCTCAACAAATTTTTATTTATTATTTAACCTAAGAGCCTGCAAAGAAAAAATACTCATATTTTAGGGACTCACATGATATGGTTTGGATGTGTTTCCCTGCCCAAATCTCATGTTGAATTGTAATCCTCAATGTTGGAGGTGGGTCCTGGTGATAGGTGATTGAATCATGGGAGTGGATTTCTCATGAATAGTTTCACATTATCCCCTTGGTACTGTCCTCACAATAGTGAATGAGTCCTGGTGACATCTGGCTGTTTGAAAGTGTGGCACCCACTCTCTCTTGCTTCTGCTCTGGCCATGTGAGGTGCCTGCTGCCCCTTCGCCTTCTGCTATGATTTTACTTCCAGAGGCATCCCCACAAGCCAAGCAGATGCCAGCATCATGCTTTGCTTCCTACAAAGCCTGCAGAACCATGGGCCAATTAAACCTCTTTCCTTTATAAATTACCCAGTCTCAGGTATTTCTTTACAGCAATGAAAGAATGGATCAATACCTCATTTAACATTTACAAAAAGAAGTCACAAGCACAAGATAAAAATTTAGACAATATATACCATTTAACAGGGATTATTTTAGGAATGGGTTTATTGGGAATTTTCACTTTCTACTTTAAGTTTCTGATTGTTTTAATTTTTTTATCATACAGTGTATTTTCACAATAAATAAAAAAAATCTTTAAATCATGTTATACACAATTTTCTCTTTAGAATTTCCCTCAATATTACTAAATCATTCCATTTGCTTGCTTTCTTTTCTTTTTTTATTTTTTTGAGATGGAGTCTCACTCTGTCACCCAGGCTAGAGTGCAATGGCATGATCCCAGCTCACTGTAACCTCTACCTCCCGGGTTCAAGCAATTCTCCTGCCTCAGCCTCCTGAGTAGCTGGGATTACAGGTGCCCGCCACCACGCCCGGCTAATTTTTGTATTTTAGTAGAGACAGGGTTTCACCATGTTGGCCAGGCTGTTCTCGAACTCCTGGCCTCAAGTGATCTGCCTGCCTCAGTCTCCTAAAGTGCTGGAATTACAGGCATAAGCCACTGCATCTGGCCTCTTTCTTTTCTTATAGGAAGAAACTGTGCCACTTTTCTACCAAAGATCAACAATCAATAGTTCCTTCTTCTCTAAGAAAATATTACATCAGTTACACCCTCTGTTCTGAATTTTCACATTTCTGCATCTAGCGGCTTCTTCACTTCACTGTACAAGCACAGTTGTCTGCTATCCCCAATCCTAGAGCATCCTTTCACATTAAGGACCAAACTTTCTCATGCCCTTCTTTGCCAAAATTCCCCATTTGCCAAATTTCTCAAAATTTCTCCATTTCCAGAATTTTAAGTCTACCTCAGTCTGTGTTCTAGAATATACTTTATTGAATCATCATTGTTTCTGGGCCTTTGTGCTTAGAGTAATTACCAGCTTGCCCCAATCCTCAACTGCATCAAAAGGGCTAAGTCCATCAAAAAGGTCAAGAGCAGAGGTAGAGAGGACTGTGCACTCTGAACAAGTCAGCCTGCTCCTGGCAGGAGTGATGAATAAGCATTGGCCTAGGAACTGAGTCCTCCTCTCCCCAGGTCTTCAACATTCCATCAACACGGATCAAGGGTCCACCTGATTCTCAGATCTCTTCAGCTCCATCCACAGAGTCAGGGAACTCAAACATTCATCAATACCCCCGACACTCACAACCTCTTCACCATTTTATTTCTTGCCTTCTCTGGGACTGATTTCATTATACCCTTTATCCCTGTTTATGTGAGTCACCACAAGAAGTCCCAGACTACTAGGTCATCCCCCAAGTTCCATTCCTATAAGGCCCTGAACATACTTTAATGTATCTCCATCTTCTGTCCCTCCCAAACCCCTGAAACTCTTCCAACATGCCCTATAGAATTCTTGATTTCTTTTCCACATCCACACCATCACTTTTCACTGCTACCGCTCTAGTTCAAGCCACTAGTATTTCTTGCCTGGATTACTACAATAGCATCTTGCCTAGTCTGCTTCCACCATTGCCTCTTAAGATTTATCCTTGATAGAGCAGCCAGAATAATCCTTTAAATCTATGCCTGACCATGTCACTCTTCCGCTCTGAACTCTCCAACAGCTGCCCATTTCATTCAGAGTGAAAGCTGAAATTTCTTGCAATGCCCACAAGCCCTACATTATTTATTTTGAGCTCCAGGGTTTTCCTGTCCTCCTTCTACTTGACCCCTGCCCATATCCAACCACACTGGCATCCTTGCTATTTCTTTTCTCAGAAATCCACAAGGCCATTCTCTTACCAACTCCAGATCTTTCCTTGATTATCACCTTTTCAATGAAGTTTACCCTGATCTCTATATTTAACATTTCAACCCACACCCTCTCCTGCACTCCCAACTGCCTTTATCCTCCTTTTATTTTTCACAGCATTTATAACTTTCTAATATAGTAGAGAATTTACTTATTTTGTTTATGTTTATTATTTATCATCTGCCTCTCCCACATTACAATATTAACTCCAAAAGGGCAATAAACTTTTTCTGTTTCATATATTGATGTATCTCAAGTACCCAGAATGAGTAGGGACTCCAGAGATATTTATTGACTGAAGGAATAAATAGTTCTCCGTCTTGTCAATCTTAATGATCCCTTTTCATAACAAATATGAAACAATATGCTTCTTACCATTGTGAAGTAGAAGCCATTGGCTACCCACCTATGTAATTTCCTAAAATTAAAGCAATACCTTAACTATCATATAAAGTACAAAATAAAGTAATTTACCATAAAATACTGCATGACCCGCCGGGCGCGGTGGCTCACACCTGTAATCCCAGCACTTTGGGAGGCTGAGGCAGGTGGTTTGCCTGAGGTCAGGAGTTCAAGACCAGCCTGGCCAACATGGTGAAACCCCGTCTTTACTCAAAATACAAAAATTAGGTGGGCGTGGTGGCAGGCACCCGTAATCCCAGCTACTCGGGAGGCTGGGGCAGGAGAACTGCTGAACCCGGGAGGCAGAGGTTACAGTGAGCTGAGATAGCGCTATTGCACTCCAGCCTGGATGACAAGAGTGAGACTTCGTCTCAAAAATAAATAAATAAATAAATAAATAAATAAATAATAAAACTGCATGATCCAACGTGCAACTGCTCAAGCATCCCTAAGCTAAAAGACACAATAAAGTAGTCAGATACTTGTTCCATATGCAGAATCACCATGAAAGAGACAGCCACAAAATGCACTGTATTGGTGATTCAAATTCCGTAAATGATATTGCCATCCAATTTACAACATTCCAGGAAAATTTGATATAACTTAAAACTGTGTGGAAAACAGTTTATGTTTATATATAAAATAGATTCTAGGCTCAGATAATTATAAACAGATTTTTCACCTACATAAAGGAGCTGAGCAGTGGGACAACTAAGTCACAGAGGATGCAGGACAATTCTTTGCTCTGTGCGACTGTCCTGGTCAATGGAAGATGTTTAGAATCTTTGACCCCACCAACTACATTCCAGTAGTGCCCTGCTCCCTCATATGGTTTGGCTCTGTGTCTCCACCCAAATCTCATCTCAAATGGCAATCTCCAGGTGTCAAGGGAGGCAGGTGATTGGATCATGCAGGCAGTTTCCCCACGTTTTTCTCATGATAGTGACTGAGTTCTCATGAGATCTTATGGTTTTATAACTGTTTGGAAGTTCCTCCTTCACAGCACTTCTCTCTTTCCTGCCACCTTGTGAAGAGAGTGCCTGCTTCCCCTACCTCCATGATTGTAAGTTTCCTGAGGCCTCCCCAGCCATGTGGAACTGTGAGTCAATTAAACCTTTTTATAAATTACTCAGTCTTGGGTATTTCTTTATAGCAGTGTGAAAATGCACTAATACACTCCCCAATCACTGGGACAAGCAAAATCACTCTGGTAAATTTCCAAAAAAAACCCTGGAAGCAATTCAATCCCAACAGTTTCTTGATCTATAAATTCAGAGGCCTCTTTTCTGTTGTCATTGGCTAGCTCTCTAGAGCATTTGACCTGTTAAGAAGCTGCTCCTCATCTCTCCATCCTCCCTTGCATCCCATGTCACTACACCCCTGCAGCTTTCCTTTCCTCCTTAACCAATTCCTGCCTGGTATTATTATCTGACTTTCCACCTCCCCATGCCCACACCTGCTGTCCTCCCTTTTTCCTCTCCACATGCTCTTCAACTTCCTCTCCTAAGTAATTGACTCTCAAAGTCCCATTTCTAAATGAAAAATCCAAATCCACATTTCCAACTTCCACTTGGTCATTCACACAGATAAACCCTTAAGTTATGCATGTCCAAAATCAAACTGCAGGCCCCTTGGGAACATTGTGGGCTCAGTTCTAGACCACTGCAATAAAGCAAGTCACACACATTTTTTTTTTTCCCAGTGCATACAAATGTTTATACTATATTGTAGTATATTCAGTATGCAATAGCATTATATCTTTTAAAAAGTGCATATCTTAATTTAAAAATACTTTATTGCTTAAAAAATGCTAATGATCTTAAAGCCTTTAGCAAGTTGTAATCTGTTTGCTGGTGGAGGGTCTTGCTTCAATATTGATGGCTGGTGACTGATCAGGGTAGTCGGTTGCTGATGGTTGGCGTGGCTGTGGCAATTTCTTAAGATAACAGTAAAGTCTGCCACATCAATTGACTCTTCCCTTAATGAAAGATTTCCCTGTAGCATGTGATGCTATTGAACAGCATTTTAACACAGTAAAACTTCTTTCAGAATTGCAGTCAATCCTCTAAAACCCTGATGCTGCTTTATCAGCTATGTTTATGAAATATTCTAAATTCTTTGTTGTCACTTGAACAATGTTCACAGCATATTCACCAGAAATAGTTTCCATCTCAAGAAACCACTTTATTTGTTCAATCATAAGAAGCACCTCCTCATCCATTCAAGTTTGATCATGAGGTTGCAGCAATTCAGTCATATCTTCATGTACCACTTCCAATTCTATTTCTCTTGCTATTTCTATCACATCTGCAGGGACTTCATCCATTGAAGTCTTGAACCCCTCAAAGTTATCCATGAGGCTTGGAATCAGCTTCTTCCAAACTCATGTTAATGTTATATTTTGACCTCCTCTCATGATTCATGAATGTTCATAATGGCATATAAAATGATGAATCCTTTCCAGAAGGCTTTCAATTATGATGCCCAGCTCCATCAGAGGAATCACTATCTGTGGAAGCTATAGCCTTATAAAAAGGATTTCTTAAATAATAAGAATTGAGAGTTTGATTTGCTCCTTGATTCATGGGCTGCAGAATGGATGTTTTACTAGCTGGCATGAAAACAACATTCATCTTCTTGTACATCTCCATCAGAGTTCTTGGCTGAACAGGTGCATTGTCAATGAGCACTAATATTTTGAAAGGAATCTTTTTTTGTGAGTAGTAGTTCTCAACAGTAGGCTTAAAATTTTCAGAAAATCATGTTGTAAACAGATATGCTATCACCCAGGCCTTTTTGTCTCATCTATAAAGCACAAGTAAAGTCAATTTAGCATAATTCTTGAGGGCCCTAGAATTTTCATAATGGTAAATGAAAATTGCCTTCAACTTAAGATCACTGGGTGCATTAGCCCCTAATAAGCCTGTCCTTTGAAGCTTTGAAGTCAGGCTTTGACTTTTCTCTGGCTAGAAAAGTCTTACATGGCATCTTCTTCCAATAGAAGGCTATTAAGTCTACATTGATAAACTGCTGATTATTGTAGCCACCTCCATCTGCCTTTGCTAGATCTTCTGGATAATGTGTTACAGCTTCTCCATCAGCACTTGCTTCTTCACCTTGTACTTCATTGTTATGCTTCTTTTCTTAAACCTCGTTTAAGAAACCAAACTCTCCTAGCTTCAAACTTTTCTACAGTTTCCTTACCTCTCCACCCTTGAGTTAGGGCCTTGCTCTGGATTAGGCTTTGGCTTAAAGGAATGTTGGGGCTGGTTTGCTCCTCTATGCAGACCGCTAAAACTTTCTCCATATCAGGAATAAGACTGTTTCACTTTCTTATCATTCAGGTATGCATTAGAATAGCACTTTTAATTTCCTTCAAGAACTTTTTGTTTGCATTCACAATTTGGCTAACTGTTTGCCACCAGACGTCTAACTTTTGCTTATCTGGATTTCTGACATGCCTTCCTCATTAAGTTTATCATTTCTAGATTTTGATTTGAAGTGAGAGAAGTATGATTCTTCCTTTCACTTGAACACTTAGAGGCCATTGTAAGGATATTAATTGGCCGAATTTCAATATTGTTGTGTCTCAGGGAATAGGGAGGACCAGGAGAGGGAGAGAGGAGGGGAACAGCTGGTAGGTGGAGCAGTCAGAACACACACAACATTTATAGATGAATGGGCATGATCTGTGGCACCCTAAAACAATTACAATCATAATATCAAAGATCAATGATCACAGATCACCACACCAGATACAATAAAAATGAAAAATTTTCAAATATTATGAGAATGTCCAAAATGTGACACAGAGACATGAAGTGAGCATATATTGCTGAAAAAATTTCACTAATAGACTTGTTCAACACACGGTTGCCAAAAACTGTCAATTTGTAAAATAAACAACAACAACAAAAACACATTGTCTGTGAACTGCAATAAAGCAAAGCACAATAAAATGAGGAAAGCCAGTGGTCATCTTCCTCCAAAACCTGTTTTTCCATCAGTTGTATCTATTTATGAGAATGACAACATCATCTACTTAATCTAGAAATAACAACCAATTTGATTCTTGTTCTTCCTTCCCCACATCCAATTGATTGTACTCTGTTTTCCCTATCTCATATGACAACATAGTTGCCTTTCTGTCAATGTAGTTCAAGCTATCATTGCCAGTAGCTTAGAGTATTGTCACAGCCTCCTAACTGTTACTTCCACTCCAATTTATTTTTTGATACTAACACAAAGAGAATTTCTGCAGATAATAATAGTAGATAACATTAATTGCCTATCATATGTCCAGCACTATGCTATGTGCTTCCTGTCTCTTTTTAATAGGCACAGCCACATAATAAAGTCGGAACTTTTTTTTTTTTAATTTTACAGATGAAGCAAAGGAGGTTTGGAGAGGTTAAAGAACTCACCTAAGGTCACAGAGATAGCTCAGAAATGACAACACCAGGAATCCAAGGTTTATCGGGCTTCTAAAAACCCTGTTTGTTTTTGCTTTCTTTGCTACTAGCCTGTTTGCAATCTTCAATGTCTATCCCTATCCCATGTACTTTTTCCTTCTCCTTCCATTCTTCCAACCCATGAGTCCTTCTTTTGGTTTTACTTATTCCCTTAAATATTTACTTGTTAGTCATTTCAAGGAAGTCCGTCACAGCAGGCTCCTCTTCTTCTACCGTGTCCACATCTGTCCTGATCCCTCTTTCTCTCCATTCTCTCTTCCCAGCTGCTAAGAGAGGCTGGAGAAAGAAATGAATAGACAGGATGGCTCCAACCTCTGCAGATGCAGATACACAAAAATCCCTGCATTGAGCCGAGATCGCGCTACTGCACTCCAGCCTGGGCGACACAGCAAGACCCTGTCTCAAAAAACAAACAAACAAACAACTCCCTGCCTCTTTAGCTTTTCTCTGACTAACTCTCAGAGTTGCTTTACGGTTCTTATATAATGAATCAATCAAGTACAAAGTGCTTTGTAAAGAGAGCTATAAAGCACCCTGCATGTGTAAGGTGCAACTAACTACTCACCCTCCTTTTACATGCTCAGGGCTTCAACTGAGTTATTCTGTGAGTAAGAATATTCTGTGTGCATCCAAGCAGTGAATGGCACATCTGTATTCAAAGTGAAGGGAGAATAGAACCCTAAATAATATGCAGTTGGCCAGGAAAATCTCTACTTAACATTACTGCCAGAGTCCAGCTTAAAACTTCTTTGGGGTTGTCATGAGCAAGTAAGACAGGAAGAAAATGGTATTAACCTAAAAAAACCTCACTTTAAAAATCTCCCTAGGAGGGCTCCCCTCCCCCCCCAGCTCCCTGGAAGTTTTAAGTTTTTGCAAATATCCTCCCTTGTCCTACCCAGGTCTTGCCCCTTCTAGTCCTGGCCTTCCCCATTCCTGGGGGCCCCCGCCCCTCCGACCCCCGCCCACCGGCGGTGGACTACAACTCCCAGCGTGCCGCGCGCGTCCGGCCGGCTGCACCGGGGCTTTGCGCGTGGCGGCCGCCGAGCTCCGCGCGGGGCAAACCTCCCGGCTCGGCCATGCGGGGAGGTAAGTGATCCGCCTGTGCGGCCAGGGCGTGGGAAGGCGCCCGCCCTCTCCTCTCTCCAGGATGAAAGGAAACGAAGAATGCCGCAATGAAATCCGCTCTGCCCTCCCAAAAACACATCTTGGCCGTGTGTCCGCTGCTCCTGCAGCTCGTTGCACCCACGGACGTGGGCTCTCACCGTGGAGTGGAGTGGGGGCAGAAGCGTGCCCTGCCCCACGGAGAGTCCGGGCTCGCCTGGGGCTGCTGGCAGTGCTCCGGGAGCGGGACGGGGTGGTGGCACGACTCGGCGGGGTACCCCGCGAGCACCACACCTCCACCCTCCACTTTGCAAAGACCGGCTTCCCCGGGGAGCCCCCACACTAAACGCCAGCGAACTGCCTCTCTGTGAAAGTCTTAGCCAGAAACTTTCCCCGCTTTGTCGCCAGTGCCACAGAGAGTCTTGTGGCTCTGGGCGGGCGCTGCTGGTCCAAGAGGCAGCCTGGCGTTTTCTGCCCCTACCGTCCCCTTCTCAGGCCAGTTCTCACTTGCCCCTGAGACGCCATTCCCGGCGCGGTGAGGTCGGCCCTGCCCTCGGGCGACTTCAGGCTGGCCGCACCGGGGGTCGGATCCCGGCAGGCAGGGCCGGCGGCTCCTTTGGGACCGCGCTGGCTCCCTAGGCGAGTCCTTTCTGCCTGGGGGATGAATGCTGATCTAGAAAAGAAGCCAATCAAAGTCAACAGCTTCCCGCCCTTCCTAACCGCCTCCCCTCTCCCTATCTGAGCCCATTCCCAAGTGGGTCGACAGTTCTGCTCCAGAATACTGACACCAAAGTTATTTCAGCATATAATTTGGAGATTTCAGGATCTCCAAAGTTATTTCAGCATATCCCATAATGTGCTGGATCGGAAGGTCTTGTTTGGTTGTCTCTCTCCCTCACCCCCACACACCACATACACACACACCCCCACATACGTACCACACCCACACACAAAGTACACCACATAGTGCACACATCACACACACATAGTTTATGCTACATACTACACACATAACTTTTTATCAGCAGAGGATTGATGTCAAACAGTTTGTTGGAGGGAGTGTGTGAGTACTAGTGTATATATATATATATTTATATTCACAAGTGTCAGTTTACTACCAAAGTTAGAAACTAGCTGGTAAGTGAAACCTCCTGTTGTCATAATTTAGAGTGTCTTTGTGGCTCACTTTTTATAAAACGGGATTAACTTCCTACAACACTTTCTGAAACTTTACTCTTGTGTAACAGGCAAACTTTTGATCACAGCAGGCCAGATGGGAGGGGATGTCCCTTTGTATATGTAGGAAGAGATGCTTGGAAAAACTTCACAGAATTCTTTCTCCTGTGGCTGTGTCTAAGGAAGAGCTGGGTGTAACTACAGTTTCTTTGCCTTTTCCCCCTCAAGAGTGGAGAGCTGAACATGCTTTTGTTCTGAGCAGCACTGTCAGGACAACCCCAGTTCCCCAGGACACAGAACTCCCAGTCCAACTCGCTTCCAATTTGGATTTACTGGGAGAATAGTTCAGGAATTTCAGATCAAGTCCAAAAGCATTAAGGAATCTGTTAGTGAAAGAGCTCTTTATCTACATAAGAGTCCATCATTTTAAGATCAGCACTGGTGAAAGATCCACATGCCTGACCCATGCTCAAAAAATAGTGCTCAAAAATATTTAATTGGTTCCTAGATTATTATTGTTTGCCTTTTCAAGGGAGCCATGGCAAATATTTGAAATCTTTCTTGGCAATGATCTTCAAGGAAGTCGAAAATTTCTAATATAATTCCTGGAATAAGTAAAGGACAAATTTTTTGACCTTGAAATTCAGGTTCCAAATTTAGATCAAAGTTAATCTCCTAATGTCCTAAAAGATTATTTTAAAAAAGGGAGGCAGGCAGCTTTCTCCTCAGATTCTACCTGAATTCTACAGGATATTACAGCAACAGATAACTTTTTCCAGGATCTTTCTGGGGAACCTGTGTTCTGTGCCCTGTCTTGAGTGGTTTTGTTGACCATCTTGACCTAAAGGTGTCCAAATGTTGATTGATGTTTATTTCAATGAAGAGGCAACCATGTATGTTTTCTGTGTATGTGCACAACATTTATGGGATGAGATTATTCTCCTGGAAAAGTGGTTTAAGCCAAGCAAGGGAACTGTGAGAATGACCAGGGTAACTTAAACAAAAGATCTTGCCCAGCCTGTCTGCTCCACCTCCCAGTTTTCTGATTTGGTATTTAGGATGATGGCGGGAGAGACTATGAATTTTGGGGTAGGCATAATGTCTTTCTATTCATATGTAACTAATATAGTACCGGGTACTCATAGATTGTAAGTGTTGGTTAAATTTCTTGAATTATGCTTTTTGTGCAACTGGGATAAACAGTTAAAATTAAACCTCCCAGAACTAATTGTTTTCGTTTTGTAGAATAAGGTTTGGTTTGTTTCAGTTTGAATTTTTGCTGGCTTCATTTGGCAGGATAAATGCCAAAATAAAAGAATGTGGGCGTTTTCAGGAGGTCTGGTCATCTATTTTGCATCCTTTCCGAAATATGTTACTTCCTGCATAATGAAGTAAAAGGATTTGCTGCTGGGCAGTGCTTTCCTTATTCTCACAAAGAGATTACTTAAAAGCCAGCCCTGGGAACTTTGTCCATGAATCTCTATTAGGAGAAAAAGAGTAACATGGGACTGCAGCTTCCGAGTGTTTTCTGGTTATAGCCCATAAGCACTGGGTTGTCACTCTTATTTTTCCCTCTGGGGAGAAAAAGAAATAGTTTGAAACATGACATTCATGCTCAGAACAACAGCTAAGACCTATCATGCAGCAACAATGAAGGGGAGGGAGAAAATAAGAAGCTATTGAGACAGCTTGTTTTTCTTTGTACAAGACAGGTGCAGGGAGAATTCTGCAGGTTTTGGACTCCTGACTCATTTCTTGCACTAATTGTGCTGAAGGTAGTTAGCAAAAGTGAACAGGCACACTGTAGCTTTAAAAAGTCAGCCATGAACCAGAAGGCAGTTGGTGCAGCTTGTGTGTGATTCCTAACGTCATGTTGGCTGAGAGCCAGCCTGGTTTTATTTCACTGTGTCAAATTGTACCTCCTTATTGAATTCCTTTGCCAGCCTACTTTGTGAAAGAAAACATTGGGGTTTCTTTGGCTGTTCTTGATAAGCCTATAAAAAATGATATTTTTTAGTTGCTTATAGGTAGGTTTTCTTTTTACTCTTCCACAAAAAAGAAAATAATAGTAATAATAATAAGACAATGTAGTGTGGTGTTGCAGAGTATCATTGTGAGTGTTTTGTTTTGTTTTGTTTTGTTTTCTGAGATGCTTAGAAAATGGTGAATGTGTAACAGTTTCCAACTGAAGTGAAATCATATTCTGTTAGCATGGAGCAGCAGCACTATCTTCCTGTCTACTCTCTAACGGTGTGTGAATGTATGCTAATATCTATATATATATATATATATTAAATGTTGGATTTCTCTATCAGTGATCTAAGTGGTTTGCAGCTGGAAGTTTGTGTGTATGTGTGTGTTTCAGGAGTGAAAATTATCCCACACTTACAATGTTATTTGTTAATCATCTACTTCTCTAACAGTGATAAAATCTTGCGAATATACTAAATGATGCACTTGCCATGTCAGAGTAATCCCTAGAGAAGGAGTGCCGAAGTATAAAGTGATTTGAGTGGAAATGTATTTAATTTATGGCTTCAGCTGAATAAGAGCAAACACGTTTCAGGACTGTTTCTTCCTTTTTTTTTTTTTTTTCTTAAAGCAGTTTTGTTCGTAGCTTTTTCATTTTGCTAATTGAATATTAATTGTGGAAGGCTTTTAATTTTCCACAGCCCTCATCCTACTAAACAAAAAGACAGAGTGATGGATGCTACAATATCTCCTTAAATGTTTTGATGATTTTTCATAAATCTAATGAGCTACCTACTCTTTCTTACACACACACACACATACACACACACACACACACACCCCAGCACCACCTTTCTGTGCTAAGGGCTATCTGGCATTTTTTGTGAGCTTCCTGCTTTACCACAGCATGGCCATCTCACAGACGGGTTTTTGAGGCTTTCATTGAGAATGTGAGGTAGGGGAATACTTGCTGACAAAAGCTTTAAGTGTCCTTCTGCATTGCAATGAAAAAATCTAGGAGCAAGGGGGAGTGGACAAAAAAAAACCAAACACAATAAGAAAAAACAAATCACAGCCCATAATGGGAGGGGGGCAGGAAAAGGGGGATTGTTTTTCTCTACTTTGACTCATTTATGAGTTGCAGTGTCTTAAGTGAGAGCTAGGCACCCAGAAGAAGCTGTGCCAGTTCACACAGCACTTGTTTTCAACGAGGATTCAATTTCATTTGCAAATGCTTATTGTCAAGGCAGGGAGTGCCAGTACAGATGAAAGCACCCCAATCCGTCTCCTCCAGTTCTTTAGGTTTAATCACATCTCTCCAATCGCCGAGGGAACTGGAGATTTAAACAAACATACGTGAACTGGTGTGAAGCTGTAAAAGGGACCATTATGTTTCCGATTCAGAATATATATATTCTTCTCTCACTTTCTAAGAATTAAACACAAGCTTTTCTCCCTTATTGATTAGTTGCTGAAGTAAAGGAACCCTGCAGCCTTCCCATGCTATCTGTTGACATGGAAAACAAGGAAAATGGCTCTGTCGGTGTAAAAAAGTAAGTGAAGCTGGCTTCTGAGTTCTGCTTCTGCAAACAACAGAGGGACTTGGTTTCTATTTTCGTACTTCTTGCTTATCTACTACAATACACAGTTTGGGGGTTGCCTTGGTTTGTCTACACTGGCCAGCAGCCTCCCTTCTCCCCCCTACCCCAGTTACCTTTTTCTGTATTCCATTTCTAAGACAGAGATGACTCAGACATCAAAATATATATGAAAGGTTTGTGTATCAGGCTTTGGAACAAGGATGGTTGAGGGTTTCAGCCCTGCATTCTGTATGTTGAAACAAAAACTCCAAGCAGAGACTCTTCCATAGACAACATAGAATGGGGGCAGAAAATAGAGTTCGAATTTTTTTTTTTTTTTTTGAAATACAATCACCTCTAACTCTGAAAACTAAGAGCTATAGTGCAGGAAGGGAAAAAGCTTCAGTAAGAATATAGTTTAACAACTCCTCCGTCCTAATTTTATGAACTGTTTAATGAATGTGAAACATTTCAGTGCATACATGGTGTTTATTTTAATGTCTGTTCTCACATTTGAAACTTGTGTTTATATGTGTCATGTAAGAGTTATGTGCTTGATTCTTTTAAATGGGAAAATTCAATTGCATATGTAACATAATATTTTGATATTTATGAGTGTATGAAAAAATGTATATTCTCACTTAGGAGTTATAGCAAAGCAATAAGTACTTTGATTACAAGGAGAAAA
This sequence comes from Pongo pygmaeus, assembly GCF_028885625.2. NCBI lineage: Eukaryota > Metazoa > Chordata > Mammalia > Primates > Hominidae > Pongo > Pongo pygmaeus. The sequence continues at coordinate 145,834,605 of NC_072373.2, read as the reverse complement.
TGAGTTCCAAGAGGGAGTTATCTGTTTCGTTTCTTTCCATATCATTTAGTTTAAAATTGCCGTCAACTTGAGCTTTGGAGGAAACTAATTAAATATAATCCATAGAAGCTGTGATATCTAAATGAGGAAACAGTGTGCTATATGTTTATGAATAGAAGGTATATTTTGCTTCACAGCAAAGTTACATTAAAACTAACTTAATAAAATCTGTTTTTTAAAGTTCTTGGGTAATTTATATATCAGTGCCATACTGCCATGCTGATTACCATCCCTAAGGTTTGGGGTAGGTAGGTGGAGGAGAAATGAAAGAAACAGATGCTGTTTTATGTGTGAGTTAGATCAGTGTTATCCAACAGTACTTTCAACAATGATGGAAATGTTCTGTATTTGTGCTGTCTAAAATGGTAGCCACTAGCCACATGTGGCTACTAAGAATATGAAATGTGACTAGTTTAAGTAAGAAACCGAACTTTTAATTTTACTTAATTGTAATTAGTTTTAAAATTAGCAGCTTTACTGAAGTATAATACTTGCATAATAAATTGCATGTGTGTAAAGTAAGTTTTGATATTTTTATCCCCTCTTGAAACTACTGCCACAATTAACATAATGAATATTTCCATCACTTCCAAAATTTCCTTACGACCTTTTGTAATCTTTCTCCCTCCTGTCCTTTTCTGTGCCCATATCCCCTAGCAACCACTGTTATGCTGTCATTATAAATTAGTTTGCTTCTTCTAGAATTTTATATAAATGAATGTGTATACATCCGCCCCCCCCCCCCCACACACACATATAGTTTCTGTCACTCAGCATAATTAATTTGGGATTTATCCATGTTATTGTGTATATCAATATATCATTACTTTTTAATTACTGAGTAATATTTCGTTGTTTGGATCTACAACAGTTGGTTTACTACCATCCAAATGATGATAGACATTTGAATTGTTTCTGTTTCTTAGGGATTATAAATAAAACTGCTTTGATCATTTGTGTGCAGGTCTCTGTGTGGACATACGCTTTCATTTCTCTTTCATAATTACTTAGGAATGGAATTGGTTGGGCTCTATAGTGGGTGTCTGTTTAACTTTTTAAGAAACTGCCAAACAGTTTTCTAAACTGGTTGTCCCATTTTCATTTTCACTAGCAGTGTGTGGCATGTTCCAGTTGTTCCACATGCTCATGAGCTTAGTGTGATCAATCACTTTCATATTAGACATTATATCAGGTGTTTTATGTTTTCATTTTTGTTTCCCTAATGACTAATGATGTTGAGCATCTTTTCCTGTGTTTATTTGCCATTCATGTATCTTCCTAGATGAAGTATTGTTCAAATCTTTTGCCCATATTTGTATTGGGTTAGTTTTTTCATATTTATTGTATAGAGAGTTTTTATATATTATGAATATGTCCTTTATCATATATATTATTTGAAAATATTTTCTTTAAATGTGTGACCTATCATTTCATTCTCTCCATAGCATCTTTCAAAGTATCAAAGTTTTTAAATTTTAATGAAGTCTAGTTTATCAATTTTTTTCTTTTATGGATAGTGCTTTTGGTGTCATATTTAAGAAATCTTGGCCTAATGCAAGGTTACAATTATTTTCTCCTATGTTTTCTTTTAGAAGTTTCACAATTTTAGGTTTCAGGGTTTAGGACTATGGTTTTTGAGTTAATTTTTGTTTGTGGTGTGAGATAAGGTTTGAAGGGTTGAAGTGCTTTGTGTGGTGGTGGTAGTGGTGCTATGGATATCCAATCTTTCCACCTCTGTTCAAACACTTCTGCAACTTTGCTGACAAATAATTGATCATATATGTGCAGGCTTATTTCTGGACTCTCTATTCTATTCCATTGATCTTTTTGCATATATTTATGTCAATACGACACTGTTTTGATAAATATAACTTGAAATCAGGTAGTGTTAGCAATCCAACTTTGTTTTTTTCAAGGTTGTTTTGCCTCTGTACATTTCCATATGAATTTTAGAATTAGCTTGTCAGCTTCCACCAAATTGTTTTTGAAAATCTGTTGACATTTTGATTGGCATTGCATTGAATTATATATCAATTTGAAGAGAGTTGGTATTTTAACAATATTGTGTCTTCCAACAAATGAACATAGTATTTTTCTCCATTCGCTTAGGTCTTCTTTAATTTCTCTCAGCAATGTTGTGTAGTTTTCACTGTGAAGATCTTGCACCTTTTTGCCAGTTGCATCCCTAATATTTCATGTTTTTGATGCTATTTTAAGTGGTATTGCTTTTTTAATTTGAATTTTCAATTATCTTAGCATATACAAATACAATTGATTTTTTATATTGATGTTATATGCCACAACCTTGCTAAACTCACTTATTACTTCTAGTAGCTTTTTAGTAGATTACACCACATTTTGTAACATAGACAATTATGTCTTGTGAATAAAGACAGTTTTACTTCTTCATTCCCAATCTGAATGCCTTGTATTTTTTTCTCCTTCTTTATTACACTGAGTAGAACCTTCAGTGAAAAGTTGAAAAAAGTGGTGAGCTGGCTATGGTGGCTCACACCTGTAATCCCAGTACTTTGGGAGGCCAAAGTGGGCAGATCACTTGAGATCAGGAGTTCGAGACTAGTCTGGCCAACATGTGAAACCCCATCTCTACTAAAAATACCAAAAAAAAAAAAAAAAAAAAAAAAGAGAGAGAAAAAAAATTAGCTGGGTGTGATGGTACATGCCTGTAATCCCAGCTACTCAGGAGGCTGAGGCAGGAGAATCCCTTGAACTGGGGAAGCAGAGGTTGAAATGAGCCAAGATTGTGCCACTGCACTCCAGCCTGGGTGACAGAGTGAGACTCCGTCTCAAAATAATAATAATAATAATAAAATAAAATAAGAAAAAGTAAAGAAAAAAGTGAAAACAGGCATCCTTTTGTTCCTCATCTTTTTCATATCTATGCTCTTCTGTATATATGTGTCTTTTTTTCTGTATACTTTTAAGATATTCTCTTTATCATTGGTGTCTTAAGCAATTTGGTTATGAGACTTGGTGTGGTTTCCTTCATGTTTCTTGTGCTTTGTGTTTGTTTGGTTTCTAAGATCTATGCTTGGGCCTAGTTTTCATCAAGTTTGGAAAATTGTCAACCATTTGTTTTCAAATACTTTTGGTCTCTCTCCCTTTGTCTTTGGGGACTCCAATTTTATGTGGATTTGACCACTTGATATTGTCCCATAATTCATTGATTATTGGTTCATTTTTAAAGTCATTTTCTCTGTGTTTCATTTTTGATAGCTTCTATTGCTTTGCATTCATGTTCACTAATCTTTTCTTCTAAAATGTTGAATCTGCTGTCAATTCCACCAATGCATTTTTCATTTCAGACAATGTAGCTTTCATCTCTAGCAGTTCGATGTGGATCTTTTTAAGAATATCTTCCATGGCACAACTTAACATATCCAATCCTTCCTCTAGCTTCTTGAACATATAGAATATGGCCTTAATAACTCTCTCAAATCTCCTTGTCCCATATTATTTGTATTGTTTCTCAGTCAGTTTCAATTAACTGAATTTTCTTGGGTGGTCATATTTTTCTGCATTTTTGGATGCCTGGTAATTTTTGATTGAATGCCAGACATTGTGAATTTTACCTTGTTGGGTGCTGGCTCTTTTTGTATTTCTGTAAATATGCTTGATCTTTGTCCTGGGATGCTATTAAGTACTAGAAATAGTTTGATCCTTTTAAGTCTTGCCTTTAAGTTTTATTAGGAACAGAGCCGCATTTAGACTGAGGGTATTTTTCCCCTTTTACTGTGATAAGACCCTTTTTTATATTTTAAGACCCTTTTTTATGCTCCTGAATTGAGATTTTCATCTCTGGCAGGTGAAAAATGCACTATATCCATCCCTGCATCATCTCCACGACTCATTCCCTCTAAACCTTCAAGGTTTGTTCCCCTGCCTCAGGTAGTTTCCTCATATGCAGGTGTTGATCAGGACTCTGCCAAACACTTGAAGGGAACCCTCTGCAGACCCCCAGAGTTCTCTTTTTTTGTAGCTCTCTCCTGATCAGGACTGACCTTTGCACAGCCTAAAAGCCTTCTTCAGGCAGTGAGTGGAATGGCTTACCCATCTCTCAAGGATTACTGTTCCAATGACCAATGTCTTGTGTACCACTGCCTCATATATTTCATCTGTTTTTTTTTTAATTATTGTTTTAGTTAGAAGAGTAAATATGGCCCCCATTACTCCATCTTGACTGGAAGTAGAAGTTCCATTTAATTTATATAGCCACAGGTTCCTAGTGGCTAGCACTGGACAGGGCAGAGTTAGATTACAATGCAGACTCCAGAAAGGGATAACACATAGTCTTAAGGCTATGTTGTGGAGAGAGCTGCCCTATACATTGTAGGATGTTTCTCAGCATCCCCAGCTTCTACCAGTGATATGCCAGCATTACCCCTCTCCAGCCTTGACAATCAAAAATGTCTCCAGACATTGCCAAATGTTCCCTGAGGGGAAAAATTTTCCTCAGTTGAGAACCACAGGCTAACTCTTACCTGAGTAATGTGTGACAGGGTTGCTTCTGGGCATCAGAAAGAAGTTTACGTATTTGTACTGGTTATTTCTTCTTAAAACTCTTTAAAGATCATGGAATTTTAAATATTCCAATTTGAAGCTTCTGCTTTCTTTCTTTATATATCATAGAAGAGAAGGGCAGAGAAGAAGAGAGGTAAAATATTAACGTTTTGGAGAATCTGGGCAAAAAGCATACGGGATTTTTGTGCTATTCTTGCAACTTTTCTGTAAATCTGAAAATTTTTTAATTAAAAAAAAAAGCCAGTTTATTAGTTGAGAAAGAAAATTTTTCTTCCTTTAGAAAAGAAGCAACTCCTAACCCAAATTTGGAGACCAGGGGGAATTAAGCATGACATTGCAATGGCAAGTCTCAAGTTTAGAACACTTGGGTTTGACCTTGCTTTTGTTTCTTAAATAGTAGAATAATATTCAATAAATAAATCTCTTAATTTCTCTCTGCCTCAGTTCTCTTGAATATAAAATATAAAGTTGATGTGAGGAATCAAAAGGAAACAGTTATAAATTGCAGAGTGATACAGCAGTGATAAACTATATATATTGCAAACTTTTTTTCAAGTAAGTAAACAGAAGCTCAGAGAAGTGAATACTTAAAAATGACATGAGAAAGTGGCATACCTGAAGTTTGAACCCGGCTCTTCTGACTCCAAGAAAACTCTTTTTTCTTCATACAGTTTTTGTTTTATAACTATCCTCACTCAGTCCCATAAACTGGAATGAGTCTGATTTTAGGGAGTCTTGAGGCAGGCTTATTCCAAGGCTGGATCCTGGTTCTTGTGTCATTGCTGCAAGAGAAGGAAAAGGATAATTGAGATGCATTTTTCAGGTCTTCTCATTTCAAACTTGTTGCCTAAATGACTGTGATAAATGCTACCTTGAGAATTTTAAACAAACATGCTGGACTCCTCTCCTCAAATTCATTTATTCCTTCTAAAGTCTCCCAGCCTTGACCCACAAAATTCTTAGATCTCTAGTGTGGACCCTTGTTCAGATCTCTGTTATTCTGTATATTATGAGTCAATATGATTGTGGCATGACAATCACCAAGGCCTAGATTCTACTTGAACACATTCTGAAATGGAAGAGTAAGTGAATCTTATATTTAATTTTATATTCATGGTCTTCAATAGCAATAACCAATAAATAAGAAAAGCACAAACAGAAAAATACCAAAGAAAAATGGCCAAAACATGAGCAAACATTTCACAGAAGAGGAAATATATATGGCCAATTAACATATGAAGAGATGTTTAGTACCATTAGTGACCAAGAAAATGCAAATTAAGATTATAATGACGTACCCATTCACTTGGCAAAAATTTTAAAATGCGGCAATTCTAATCATTAGCGAAGATATGGATAGGATACAATGCTAGTAGGAATATTAACTGATAGGGCAGCTTTGCAGAAGGGTTTGGTATTTTTTCTAGTGTTAAACAATCGAATATTTTATAAATTAACAATTCAATTTCTGGATATATGTATCAGTCAGTGCTGTCCAACAGAAAGAAAATCTGAGCCGCATATGTAATTTTCAGTTTTCTAGTGGTCATATTTAAATAGGTAAAATAAATTTTAATAATATATTTTATTTAACTCATTATATCACTTTAACATGCAATCAACATGACATCATCAATGAAATATTTTACATTTTTGTACTAAATTTCCTAAATCTGTTGTGTACTTTATACTTACAGTAGGGGGGTTCAAACTTTCGGCTTCTCTGGGCCACATTGGAAGAATTGTCTTTGGCCACAGATGAAATACACTACCACTAACAATAGCTGATGAGGAAAAAAAAAAAATCTCATAATGTTTTAAGAAACTTCGCGAATTTGTGTTGGGCCACAGTCAAAGCCATCCTGGGCTGCATGGAACCCGTGGGCCACAGGTTGGACAAGCTTGACTTACAGGATCTCTCATTTTGGACATAAAATTTTCATTGGGCATATTTAATCTGCATTTGTGTTTCCTAAAATCTGCAGTTCAAAAGGTAGGATCACATACCCAAATAATTCCAAACATATTTAAAAGTTTTCCAATAACTGAATTATGTAAGAAATTATTTTCTTATAATATTTACATCCACATTGACAACTGATTTGTCTTGATTTGACTTGGAAGCAAAAGCATATTGATTTCAAAACTATGTCTGTTCAAGTTAAATCAATTTACTAACACATGTCAATATTACCAACATTGAATTCAAAGGGGTTTTGCATAAATTGATAAGCAACAATAAGCTTATCAATTTCAATAAATCTGCCAATTTTCTTGAAGTTTATTCATGTTAGAAAATGTATGAAATTATTATTGTATATTATATTGCACTCTGAAAAGTTGCAATTTTAGCCTAAAATTTTGTTCCTCTTTAGCTAGGTCACAAGTCAGCTTTTCATTTCCTTGGAACTTCAAATTTAGCTGTTTCATATGCAGTGTGATATCAAAGTTATGCAGTCGTTTTTGTCTTTAATTTTTGAATATTTGGCCAGGCACAGTGGCCCATGCCTGTAATCCCAGCACTTTGGGAGGCTGAGGCAGGCAGATCACTTGAGGTCCGGAGTTCGAGACCAGCCTGGCCAATATAGTGAAATCCCATCTCTACTAAAAATACAAAAATTAGCCAGGCATGGTGGTGGGCACCTGCAATCCCAGCTACTTGGGAGGCTGAGGCAGGAGAATCGCTTGAACCCAGGAGGCAGAGGTTACGTTGAGCTGAGATCGTGCCACTGCACTCCAGCCTGGGCAACAGAGTGAGACTGTGTAAAAAAAAAAAAAAAAAGAAAGAAAAGAAAAAGAAAAAAATTAATATTTGACAAGCATTCCTTCTGTTTCAGTAAAATCTTGAATTGAACAGTACAGCAAATCTTTGTAAATCTTTTCCATTACTTAATCAACAAGCATTGGCAAAGAACACAGATTATTACATTCATTGTCTTCTATTTCTTTTAACAGTTCCATTAACTGGGATTGATCCATAGCATTTGCAAATAAATGCTGAACAATTCAACAGTAGTATCTGTAACACTTTTCAAGAGTCTGCTTCAGAAAACGGAAAATAGATACCATACAGTGGAATGAAGCAGTAAGAAAACACTGGTCTTTTTGTTTTAAAATTACAATACATTCCAATTCTTAAAATTCAGATCTTTTTAAAAACTAGCATTGCTGAAGCACCATCCATCTGGATAGAATTTAATTTTTGTATATCTAGCTAAAATTCTTTGACAGAGATAAAAGATTCAAAAATATCTAAACCATGAATTCAGTTTTTCAAATTGTAAATAGACATTTCTTTATAAATTAGGAAGTCTTTTGAGATACAACATACCCCAAGCATTAATTAGGCAGTGTCTTTATGTTGTACTTTCATCTAAAACTAAAGTTTTAATGGCTTTTTACATTTTGAATTAGTTAGTCTTAGGTTTTGTTAGAAAGACCTTGTATTCTTCAGGCAATTGTTTCGTGGCTTGATAGGAAAATCTTTTACTTTTTGTGACGTATCTCGTTAGTCTTTTCTGATAATATTCTAGCCAAACTTCTATAACTGAAATAACCATATGTCCATTGAAAAATTGTTTATCTATGTAAAGATCCAAGCCATTTATAGCTAAACAAAGTTATAAGCTCAGATTCTGTTTTAAATCATATTATCTTTACCTTTTTTTACACAACAAACAGCATTTTTTTCTCTCGCTATGTTCTAACAAGTTGCAATTGCTATTCATCATGAAATTTCCAACATACCTTCTTTTGGTCCCTTTTTCTTTATTGTGTGTTACTAGTTTCTGCATCTCCTCTCAATTCTGCTTTCTTTTTAGATTTTAAAATTTTTCTATGCTTATTTTTAACTAAAAATATTTAATTATATAATGACAAAAATGTCAATTTAATTTCCAATTACAATATACAAAGGGATCCTCATAACTCCTGCTGTCCATAAGCATTCAGCAAACACATTACAGAGTTACCTGGGTGAATAGGAAAAAATTAATTTGAACTGAATCAATCTCTGACACCAATCAAACGGGGGATGTACTACCAGAGAGGACACATGAACCTGCCATGAGAACTTCAACAATAGTACCCTATAGGATGGAACAGTTTGAGTAAAATGTAGGCAAAACAAAACAATGGAATTGTGTTTAACATAAACATATTTTGTACCACTTCAAGTTTTTACGTTTAAACTAAATTAAATTTAAAACTTAGTTCCTCAATCAAACTTTAAATGCTCAGTAGCCACATGGTACTAGCTGCTACCATATTGAAAAGCACAGGTATATACCCAAAATAAATTCTTGCATCAGGGGAAAGGTTATATGAACATGAGATTGAGGGTGATGATTAACTCAGGTGGGGAGAGCATGAATGGGGAACTCAATCATATAGATAGACATGATTATTATTAAGATTCCAGATTTTATTTTGCCTAGTAGGTTCATGAGTATTATTTCATTATTAAAAATAGCTACCTAAATAACTAAGATGGAGCCATCTGAATAGTTGATATATCCCTTTTGACAGTTTTTGTACACATACTCTATGTATCCACATGTATACATAATAACACAAGAATATATACATATATTCACATGCACTAAAGAATGTACATATATATGGGAGCATACACAAAAATGTATACATATATTCAAAACACACATACAAATAAGCTTTTATTGAACAAATGGGATCATAGTATTCTCTTTTTTGTGGATTTCAGAAGCACAGATTTGGGATGAATTACAAACTTTGGTACATGACACACTCTTATCATTGATCTGTGTTTGGCCATGTTAGATTCATGTTAGAATTTTGACTAAATTTTTTAAAATCCATGTATTTAAGATGTATGTGCATATCTGTTCAAATCATGAGAATTCATTTTTTTTCCCATTTGCTTAGTCTTTCTCACTCCCTTTTTCAGAAGAAAAATGTCTTTTTCCCCCTTTTTCATTTTATCCTGGGATGGGAGAAGGAACCGATGTTCCCACATGACAGATGCATGTAGTAAGTTCCTTTTCAACAGGAAGCAGTTTATTTCCCTGCCACCACCATGCCCCCAAGCACCTCAGTGGAGAAGACCTACTGCAGTAGAAAGTTCCAGTGATGAAGTTTAGCAAGGACTTTCAAAGCAAGCCATTTCTTATTAATGCCACTTCTTTTCTTGCACATGTGTCTTCACCATATTCCTCTGCCTTTGTGTTCAGTGTGTTGTTTCATTTTGAAGCAAAGGAATTAAAAAAATTTTGGAACTAACATTCCTGTCATAATTAGTAATGCGATGCTTTGTTTTCTTGGTAATGAATGTTGTAAGGTTTTGAACTAACTAAAATAATTACTTTTGAAATAGCCCTCTCTGAAACCTAACTGTATACCTGTTAAGCTATGTATTATGTTAAAGAAATTACCATTTTTGCTCATGTGAATTAGAGGATTAGAAAGTGAATGACAGAAGTAAAATATTAAGGTAGACTTAGAAATTATTATGGTATTGCTAGAGTTTCAAAACTCTGACTTGATTGTAGAATTAAAAGAACTTGTATAAAACATTGTAGAAAAGAGAACTTTTCATATAACAATAATAAAACAACAGCTACTATTACTTAGCTCATTAAAAAAAAGTCCAACCATGCATACATGTACAGCAATCTACAGATCAGTCAGCTCTCCATCTCCTTGGGAAGCAGTCACATCTAGAAATGAATAAAAAACCTCACAGGGTACTTGATTGTTTGCCTGGAAGCCTGGTCTGGCTTCTCATGAAAAAAAGGAATGGGAAACCGATTGAAGTAACTATGTGCATGATCACTGACTTCAGCATTTGTTTATTTACTCCTAAGCCTGTCCTCTTGTAGTATAGAGCATAAATAATTATCAAGCCTCAGATGTATCTTCTTTGAAAACAATGAGGGGATTTTATTTAGCTTGCTAGGTAGTTTCTGGGTGATCTCTCCATCAGGCCCAGTCTTGTCTGTTCTGTCCACTCTTCCCAGTCCCCACAGCCTCACTGCCCTCACCCTACCTGAATGCAGTGATGTGTGTGATGGTTCCTGGAATGCTCTTCTTCCCAAAAAAACAGCAATGTAGAAAGGGGTGGGAGGGGGCGCGGCAGTGATCATGATGGTAAGATGTTGTATCCTAAAAGCCAGGGAAACTATTAACTCCCAAGACATTGTAAGTGGCTAATTTTTAAATATCTCTTAACAGTCTGTCAGAAAATGAAAAGAAAGAAACAAACTGAGCCAATAATTCAAACCTGAAAAGTGACCTTTCTAGCCAGGATCTGATGTTGTAAACCATTTTCCAGATACGTATGATAAGATAAGTTAGAGTATGCTATGGTTCTTCTTTTCCTTCCTTCCTTCCTTCCCTCCCTCCCTCCTTCTCTCACTCTCTTCCTCTCTTTTTTTCTTTTTCTCTCTTTCTTTCCCTCTCTTTCTTTTTCTTTCCTTCCTTCTTTCTTTTTTTTCTCTTTCTTTTTTAATATGGTAAGAACATTTACTATGGGTTCTACACTCAACAGATTTTTTAAGTGTACGATACAGTATTATTATCTGTAGGCACAATGTTGTACAGCAGATCGCTAAAACATATCCATCTTCCAGGCAGAAATTTTGTACCTGTTGATTATCAGCTCCCCCTTTCCCCCTTCCTTTAGACTCTGCCAACCACTATTCTATTCTTTGCTTCTATGAGTTTATTTTAGATACCTCATATAAGTGGAATCATGCAATATTTGTCCTTCTTTGACTTGGTTATTTCACTTAGCATAATGTTCTCAAGGTTCATTCATTTTGTTGAAAATGTAAGGATTTCCTTCTTTTTTAAGGTTAAATAATATGCCATTGTATGTATATACAGCATTTCTTTTTTGAGGTGGGTCTCCCTATGTTGCCCAGGCTGATCTCAAATTCCTGGTTCAAGGGATCCTCCCATTTCAGCCTCCCAAGTAGTTGGAATTATTGGCATGAGCCACCAAGCCCAGCTATTACATTTTATTTTTAAAATTCATTAATCTGTCAATGGACATTTAGTTGTTTCCATATCTTGATGAATAGCATTGCAGTGAATATGGGAGTACTAATAGCTCTTTGAGTTCCTGATTTCAATTCCTTTGGATAAATACTCTGAAGTGGGATTGCTAGATCACATAGTAGTTCTATCTTAAATTTCTTGGGGAATCTACAGTTCCATAGCAGCTTCCCCATTCTGCATTTCTACCATTTCTACCACAGTATACAAAGGTTATGATTTATTCACATCCTTGCCAACATTTGTCATTGTTGTTTTGATAATAGTATCCTAAGAGGTATGAGATGATATCTCATTGTGGCATTGATTTGCATTTCCTTGATGATTGGTGATTTTGAACCTCTTGTCATATATATACAAATTGGCTATTTGTGTGTCTTCTTTTGAGAGATATCTATTATGTCCTTCGACCGTTTTCTCAATTGGGTTATTAGTTTTTTTGCTATAGAATTGTAAGCATTCCTTATGTATTTTAGAAAGTAACCTCTTATCAGATATATAGTTTGCAAGTATTTTCTCTCATTCCATAGGTTTCCTTTTTACTCTATTGATTATTTCCCTGGCTGTATAGAAGCTTTTTAGTTTTATTTAGCCCTGCTTATTTTTGCTTTTGTTGCCTATGCTTTTGGTGTCATATCCATGAAACTATTGCCAAAACTAATGTCTTGAAGCTTTCCCTCTGTGATTTCTTCTAGAAATTTTACAGTTTCAAGTCTTATGTTTAAGTATCCATCTTGAGTTGATATTTTGTGTATGGTAAAAGATAATCCAGTTTTATTCTTTTGCGTGTGGATATCCAGTTTTCCCAACACCATTAGTTGAAGAGACTCATCTTTCCCCATTTTGTGTTCTTGGCATTCCAGTCAAAGATCATTTGACCATATATCCATGGATGTATTTCTGGGCTCTCTGTTCGGTTCCATTGATCTATATGTCAGTCTTTATGCCATTGCCATACTGTTTAAATTACTGTTGCTTTGTAATATATTTTGAAATCAGGAAGTGTGTTGCCTCCAACCGTGTTCTTTTTCAAATTGTTTTGGCTATTCAAGATCTTTTCTGGTTCAATATGAATATTATAATTTTTTTCTATTTATTTAAAAATATCATTAGGATTTTGATGGGGATTGCATTGAATCTGTGGATTGCTTTGGATCATATGGAAATTATAACAATATTAAATCTTCCATCCATGAACTTGAGATGTCTTTGCATTTGTTTGTGTCTTCTTTAATTACTTTCATCAATGTTTCATAGTTTTTAGTATGTATGTCTTTCACTTCCTTAGTTAAGACTATTACTAAGTATGACGTTATTGTAAATGGGATTGTTTTCCTAATTTCCTTTGCAGATAGTTCATTATCATTGTATAGAAATGCAACTGATTTTTGTATGTTGATTTTTGTATCCTGCAACTTTGCTGAATTTGTTTATTCATTCTCACAGGTTTTTTTGTGGAATCTTTAGGGTTTTCTCTATATAAGATCATATCATCTGTAAATGTAAGGACAGTTTTACTTCTTCCTTTTCAATTTGGAGGCTATTTATTTCTTTGTCTTGCCTAATTGCTCTGGCTAGGATTTCCAGTCGTATGTTGAATAGAAGTGGCAAGAATGGGCATCCTTGCCTCATTCCTGATCTTACTGGAAAAGTTTTCAGTTTTTCACCTTTGAGTATGATGTTAGCTATAGCCTTTTCATAGATAGCCTTTATTAGGTTAAGGTAATTTCCTTCTATCCCTACTTTGTTGAGATTTTTTTTTATCATGAAAGGATTTTGAATTTTATCAAACACTTTTTTTATCTTAGACGATTGTGTGATTTTTATCCTTCATTCTGTAAATGTGATATGTCACATTAATTGATTTTTGTATGTTGAACCATCCTAGGAATAAATCCCACTAGGTCATGGTGAATGATCTTTTTAACATACTGTTGAATTCTGTTTGCTGGTATTTTGTTGAGGATTTTTACATCTATGTTCAATCAGGGATATTGGCCTATAATTTTCTTTTCTTGTGTGTCTTTATCTGGCTTGGTATGAGGGTAATACTGACCTCATAAAAAAAGTTCAGAAATGTTCCCTCCTCTTCAATTATTTGGAAAAGTTTGAGGATTGGCATTAATTCTTCCTTATATGTTTGGTAAAATTCTCCAATGAAGCCATCTAATCCTTGGCTTTTCTTTTATGGAAGGTTTTGTACTACTGATTTAATCTCCTTACTAGATAGGTCTGCTTGGATTTTCTATTTCTTCATGATTCAGTCTGGTGGGTTATATGCTTCTAGGGACCTATTTCTTCTAGACTATCCAGTTGGTAGACCTGTAACTATTTATGGTAGTCTATATGACCTTTTTCACTTCTGTAGCATCAGTTGTAATGTCTTTTTCATTTCTGGTTTTATTTATTTGAGTCTTCACTCTCTTTTCTCTTAGCCTAGCTAAAGGTTTGTCAGTTTTGTTTATCTTTTCAAAAGCCCAAGTCTGAGTTGATTTTATCTTACTGTTTTTCTATTCTCTATTTTATTTCTTTGTCCAATTTCTTAAGGTGGAAAGTTAGGTTGTTTTATATCTTTCTTTTTTTAGTGTAGGTATTTGTGACTATAAACTTCCCTCTTAATACTGCTTCTGTTTCATTTCATAAGTTTTGATATGTTGTGCTTTTGTTTTTATTTGTCTCAAGATACTTTCCAATTTCACTTTTGATTTATTTGACCTATTGGTTATTCAAAAGTGTGTTGTTTAATTTCTATGTATTTGTGAATTTTTCAGTTTTCCTGCTGCCATTGATTTCTAGTTTCATTCCATTGCAATCGAAAAAGATATTTGGTATGATTTCATTATTTTTATATTTGTTAAAAATTGTTTTGTAACCTAATATGTGATCTATCCTGGATAATGTTCCATGTATGCTTGAAAAGAAATGTATATTCTGCAGCTGTTGGGTTGAATGTTCTTTATGTGTCTGTTAGGTTCACTTGGTCTACAGTGTTGTTCAAGTTCACTGTTTCTTTGTTGAATGGTTTCTTGAATATTGATCATATATGGGAATTAATAGTGATACTTGTAAATGGCACTATTTTATCTTTCTTACTGAAACTAAAATTCATTCCTTGATATGTTATAGTTATCTGTTCATTCTGATATATGGTCTCATGATAAATAAGTCTTTGATTATTCCCTTCAATTAGATGATGATGAGTTAAGAATTGAGTCTGTTTATTATTTTGAGTTATACTGATTTTTCCATTGCAAATAACTGCCTTGAAGTGTACATTTCAAGAGTAAAGTGCATAAAACTATACAGTCAGTTAAACATATTAAAACATCATATTTTAAATATGAAAACAAAAGGAGTTTCAATCAATGCCAGCAGAATTCACAGACATTGACTATGTATCTTTTATACATTGTCAGCCCTCAAGGACTGCTGTTTCTTATATAGTTTCTTGCTACTGAGATCCCTACAGAAGGAAAACCAAGTTTCTCTAAGCAGTGAAGCCACACCCAAATCCTTTGGAACAGAGACCATTGTGCTGTGGCTCAGAGCAGGGAGGAAAATTTCTTCAGGTAGTCTTTAGACTGTTGTGTTTAGTATTAATGATTAGGATATGAAATGTTTGTGTTTGGCATGAATTGTATCTGATAGTAAACAAAAAGTATTCATTGAGTCTGCTTGAAAGGAGTGTTCTTGGCCAGGCACGGTGGCTCACACCTGTAATCCCAGCACTTTGGGAGGCCAAGGCGGGTGGATCTGTGGTCAGGAGTCAAGACCGCCCTGGCCAGCATGGTGAAACCCCATCTCTACTAAAAATACAAAAAATACAAAAAATTAGTCAGGCATGGTGGCATGCTGTAGCTGTAGTCCCAGCTACTCGGGAGGCTGAGGCAAGAGAATCACTTGAACCCGGGAGGCAGAGGTTGCAATGAGCTGAGATCCCACCACTTCACTCCAGCCTGGGTGACAGGAAAAAAAAAAAAGAAAAAAAGAAAAAAAAGGAGCATTGTTATTTACACTAGAGGATTTTATTTGTACTAGAATGTACAAATAAAAAGAGGAAAAGGAAAGGAGGCTGTTTATAAGATCCTTTGTTTTCAGAAAGATGGGTTGGGAAGACATTCCAGGCAGAGGTATGCCAAGGACAGAATGCTGTATGATTTCAGAGGAAAGCCATTAGCCTGAGGGAAGATACCTACACAGAGGAAAGAAATTGTGCAGGAAGATGCTCCATCTGTCTGCAGTGCCTGCTCCTAGTCTTACTGGTGACCCAGGGCTCCAAAGCCTTTCATCCACACACCTAGCACAGCCTGACTCACATTGCCGTGTTGACTTTCCATCCTTCTTTCAACCATCTATTTCCCCTGTTCCTTAACCACTTTTTGGAATAGAGCAGGAAACAAACATCATGACCTTCTTCATCCCACAACTGACTCGAGATTATCCTTTTCATTAGACTGTGAGTTTCCAATGCTTATTAAGTGCCTGGCTCGTAGTAGACAGGTTAAAATTAATTAAGGAGAAATTAAACTGATTCTTTTATAATGAGCAGGACTAATCCCCTGGAAGTTGAACAGAAAGGGTCTGACTGACATAAGCAAAGCCACGGGTATGGGAAAGTCTAGGATGTTGCCCAGTTAGGTTTGAATCAAGCATCTGAACTCTAAGCTAAAGAATTTGGAATATACAGAAGGTTTGATGAATTATTTGCCTTTTCAATACTTTCATCATTTTGATGTGATGCAACTAAGTCAGTCAACTCTTATTTATCTGAATATTTAAAAATGAAAAATGTTCTGTCCAGAATCTTTGAATCATCCCTTCTCTTTTTGGGCCTGCCATTTAGCCAGACCCCTGCTTGTTAGCATGAAGGGAGAGGGAGAAAGGAATGGAAATAACGCTAATGCTCATTTAGTTGCTTCATCCTTAGGTTTGTCATAGGCAAAGAGATCAATATTAATTTATTAGAATCAGAATTAAATTGCTTTTAGCCAGAGGCTCTTTTAAGACATGAGCAAAGAATAGGTTAATTTCATTTTGAAAATAAGTTATAAATATCTAGGCAGCACAAAGTTAGAGTGCACTGCTGAGTGTAAAAATAAGTAACATTCAGAATTAGCTTTATAAAAAAAGTAATGTGACAAATATATCATCATAATATGTTAACCAGTGTCTAAAGTAACTTGCTCTGAACTTTGAAGTGGAAATACAATTGAGGAATATAATGGAGTTGTGGTATTACATGTGGATTGCATTTACCCAGAGTATCCTTTTGGCCCGACCAACTCTCAGCATCCATAATATCATAAATACCATAAAATGTACAGATGCTAGATTTAAAAAACCAGTTTCAACTATTTTCTGCCTGCCTTCTTACAAAGGGAAATGGAGACTTTTGCTGCCAGAACTTAAAATTATGATGTGCCAACATGAAAACCTCATCATAAAGGCTCAATTGATCTGCATATATCTGCCAAATTTGTTATTATTGCATTTCTGTCCCCATGGTTGTGTCTTTCTAACTCTCATTAAAAATCAGGTGATTGTTTAATTAGGGTATAATCATTTCCTAGTGTGAATTATTCACGCATGATAATTTTTATCAATACTTGATGTACCTAACCATATGCACAAGGACTAAAAGGTGACTGGGCTAAATGGAAACATTGATAATTTGATTAAGTGCTGAGATTTCTTGCTAATTTTTAATAATAAAGCTATAGATAAATATATATATTAAAGATTCTGTGCCTGGAAAATACTCATAAATTTATCATATCAACATGTATTATATTCTAAGAAACATTTTGCTATGACGATAGTGAATAATAAATATCAAATGAAAATGGCACTTTTGTATCTGCCATTTCATTTTATCAGTGCAAAATTAGCAGCCACAATGGAACCACCAACTGGCAGGTATTTTAAACAGTGACATTTAAATTCCCTCTGGAATTTGACATGCATAGGTCATAAGAAAAGATGTGGCGAGAATGGACCATTTATAAGGAAATAACTAAAGCTAAGCGTCTCAATTTGGACAAAATATCAGTCCTTGGGGAGACATATTGTATTCCTAGCAGAGAATGGTGCCGCTTAAATCTATCCTCCAGTATCTTCCCATGTCAAATGTTATCTGGCTTTGGCACTCTGGCTCCTGCCCCGCACACCCTTCCACTTGGCCTACCCTTGTTGTGTTATTTTGGATCATCACCAGCTTTCTCCTTAAAACTGTTGCTGAAACCACTGGAAGAGCCCAGTGAAATCATCCATGGTGCATTAACACAAGCAACCTAGAAGCGATGGTGTGTGCCTGTGAAGACGTGCCTCTGCAAGCCATCCCCACTCTGGGGCCCCCCTCAGAGAGTGTTGAAGGCAATAAATGCCTTTTTAAACTGCCATTGAAAATTTTCAAGTGTTCTAGGCAGGCTGAACTAACCAGCCCTCCCTTACGTAAATACGTCCTCAACAGCACTTTGTTCACCCCTCGATTCGAATATTCCTCAGAACTGGCTGTTTCCACATCTGCTTTCCCTCACCAGATTGCCGGCTTCTTGAGGGCAGGGACTATGCATTCCCTGTCCTTGTAACCCTGCATGTAGCACAATACTGAGAAGACAGGCTTTTAATAAATATCTGTTGTGTCAATGAATAAGTATAGTGGAAAAAAAGCAGAGACTTGGAGTCAAGCATATCCGGAATCCAATCCTAGCTTTATCTACCATGCAATTTGGGGTGTGTTTCTTAACCTTTCTGAGCCTTCGTTTCCCAAAAGCAGGTTACAGTAGCCAGTTCACAAAGAGGTGGGAGGCTGATACTGAGTAATGTGTGAAACACAGATTTTAAGTTGTAAGTGCCCTCTGGTTGTTAGTCCATTGTAATACTTTGTTGTGTATCAACTGTGCACCAGTCAGACTGTGCTAGGTGCTGGTGCTACAAAGATGAAGATAGGTTTTTCTTCTCAGGATATCAGTAGTCTAATGTGATTTTTTTCCAGGTTATTTTGGCTTTAGGGGGCTATCAGGCTTTTAAACTTAGATAGATCAATCATTAAATGTATTGGTTGGTTTCTAACCCCTTGTTTCTTCTGGGTGAATTCCCTTACCCTCCATATGAAAGAGTGCCCCGTTCCACGTTGCTGCTATTCATGGTACACTGCCAGCAGTTTTACAAGTCTTTCTCCTCTGTGGCATTGCTACACTCAAGAATATTTCAAAATTATGGAAGTCATGATGTTATATCCCACCAGAATAAAAATCAGGAAAGCCTCCCATCTTAAAATACAATGTAGTGTATTTTGTTATTACAATTGAATATTCTTTTTAAAATGCTTTATTTTAGGTTTGGGGGTACATGTGAAGGTCTGATAACTATTCTTGGTGAGGAAAGGCAACTAACTGAAGTCAACCACAGGGAGAGTGAATTCAGATGTTTTCTGGGGGCACTTAAAAGTGTTTCGATGGGCCTATGTGTTCACTACCAGAAGTGAACTAATTAGAAAACTGAAAAGATTTGTTGGAACAATGAACTCCTTTCCGAACATTCTTCAAGGACACCTTAAGAGAGAGGAAAGGAAAATGGTACCTTGAAGAGGGTCGTCAGTGCCAGTTGCTGATTGCTTATGTTGCTAGTGTATGGAAAATTCAAGCACATAGATAATTTTTTTTTATTTACTATTGATTTAAAAACACATAGTTAATATTTAGTAACGTTAGGGTGAAAAATAGTTTTCTTCCCGATGTATATTGCCTGTTAAATGGTAGGAAGATTGTGTGTGTACATGTGTGCATATGGGTATGTGTGTATACAGGCATGCAGTGGTTATAGATTCACCATCTTTAAGCCCAAAAGAGAAGACATTTAGAGTATTGGCTTTAAATGTTTTTAAATTAGGTGCTGTTGAGAAATGAATGATCACATGTGCCATCGATCAGTGACTCCCTTTAACTAGTACAGAAATTGGTTTGGTTGTCTTAAATCAAATATTTTAGGTTCCTGCTATGGGCAAAACATTATGGTGGGGAATGAGTGGCTGGATCCTTGACTCTTAGACCTTTAAAGACCTTCAGGAATCTCCCCAAATCTAGCCAATTTTGTTTCCATTAAAAGTAACCTGGATCTTTTCAACTTCCACTAAATATTGAACCTCTCAAGCTTAGTTCTAGGCCCAGCTCTCTTCTCCTCCTCTCTCAAGATTTCAGTTACTGTCTAAATGCCTCTGTCTCCCACAGGTGTACCTAGCCCACTCTTCTGCTTTGTGCTCTAGACTTATAGCCCACATTAAATCTCCACTAGGATATAGACAGTACTCCAAATCTAGCATGTTCAGCTGGATGGATGTTACCACCATCCATCCAATTCCATGACACTTCTACTCCCTCCATTCTCTATGTCTGGTCTACCACTAAGTTACACTGATTTTATTCATTAACTATCTTTTAAATCCACACACTCCTCTCGTTTTTCACAGCCACCACCCTAGTCTACGCATGGTCTCTGGCTTGCATGACTGCAATAGACTTCTCATTGGCTTCTTTCCCACTGGCTCCTCTCCAGCATCCTCTTTTTCAAAATGTGAATCTGATCAGGTCGCACCCTTTACATAGGACCATTCAACAGCTCCTCATTGCTCTTAGCAAAAATCCAGAATCCTCAGTGTGGCCTCCAAGACCTGCATGGCTCCCTTGGCTATATGTGTTTCTGCCACAGGGCCTGGAATATTCTTCATGTGACTTCTTCATACAGTTAATTTCTGGCTGCTTTTTAGATCATACCTGAAAAGAAACTCCCACGGGAAAGCTTCCCCTGTCCCTTAAACTATCATAGTAAATGATGCTTGTCCTTCTTAGCATTTAGCATAACTTGCTGCTGTACGTTTACTTGTATGATTATTGATCAATGTCCACTCCCCACAGGACTGTAAGGCCTATAAGAATAAGGGTGGTGTCTGTTTTGCTCTGCAGTGTATTCCTAGTTGGAGAGAGGAGAGGATTTGTCCTGAGGGACCTCCAAAGCAAAGCTAGGCTATGTGATTGGATGTACACTCCAGGAAAATCATCTTGGATGAGGTATGGAGAAAGCCAGACAAATACTCCCAACGCAGAAATGAGGCAGAGTCCCAGTAACTGCAGGTCATTACCGTTCTTTCTTTATTCTACTTCTCCTTTCCCTCCTCTCTGAATCCAATGAGGAGCATTACCCATAGACCCTCTCAGACAAATGCTTGATTGTCATCTTGTCATCTATTTATTTGAACAATATGGGTTAAGTTCCTAAGTACACACTTGATACTAGGAATAATAAAATGAGAAGTGGTCCGGGCTCAAATGCATATCTCCAACCTGCATCTCCCACTCTAGTGAGAGAGACTGTTCAATAAACAGAGGGTATAATTCAGTGTGGAAGGTGCTACAATGGGAGTTTGAGTGAAGTTCTAGAAGTCAAAGGAGGTTATGACTAAAACACGCCGTTGGAAGAGCCAGAAAAATGCTTCAAAGTGGAGATAGTTTTGTACTGGTAGAAATGGTAGAGTTTTGTCCAATAGAGACAGGTGTGGGGGCATTGTAAGTGGCTGGGACAGAATGTGCAGAGGTTCAGATCTGTGAAAGGACTTGGCCTATTGTGGAAGGGCTTTATCCCTAGACGTGTGGGGATGGGGCTAGGGAAGGTGTTAGGAAGACAGGAAGAGAGAGAGGTATGTTGAGGTCATATCGTAAAAGGCCAGGTGTTCTGAACTCAGAAGTATGAATATCATACTCTGGGCTACCAGCAGTCACTGGACCACTCTCAATGTCTCTGGATTAAAAACCAGAGGAAATAATTTACATTAAATGTCAAACGGTTTATTAGCAGTGACTAAGCCAGTGAGAGTAATCATCATCTGAACCCAAAAAACATGAAAGGCCTGTCCCGGAAGACCCAGTTGTGAGCCTGGCCACACCCTTGTGCAGGCACTGCCATGACAACTGTCTGGATTTGTGTTTTGCAGTTCCATGGAAAATGGGAGACCACCTGATCCTGCAGACTGGGCCGTGATGGATGTCGTCAATTATTTCCGAACCGTGGGATTTGAGGAGCAAGCTAATGCTTTTCAGGAACAGGTAACTTGGTCTAGAGAAACACGTGATGAACATGTGATGAACCCACAGTTACCTCCCTTCCCAACAGTGGGCAGAAGGGAGTGAGGAGGAAGGGGACCAAAGAGCAGGGAGGAATCAGTGAGGCTCTGAGAAACTGAGGGGAAGGAGAATGGATGTACCAGGTGAATTATCCCTTTGTGGAAGGGGAAGACTCAAAGCCGGAGACAGTGGCAGCTGTGGAGAAGAAGGCTAAAGCTCATTTACATCTATGTCCTCTGAAAGACTGATCATACTCAGGGGTGGAGTGACTCAGCCCCACCTTCAATGAAAACACACTAGAAAGCAGGAAACAGAAAAGAAAGGAAAAGCAGGGACAAACCTGACCAAGAGACATACACCACCTTCTACTACTGGCCTCAGCACCCAATGAACTATTAAGCCCTTTGCAGTTTGCTTTCTGGGTGCTTAGCAAGGTAGAGTGGAAAAAGCACAGGATTGATAGTCGAATCCTGGTTCTTCTATCTCTATGTGGCCCTAGGCACGTTACTATGTCTCTCTGAGTCTTGGTTTCATATCTATAACATCAGACTGTCAATAACTTTATAGGGATGTTGTTGTGAGGATTAGTGGACAATATACGCACAGTGCCTATGATAGGTTCTGGCATAGTGTGGATGCTCAAAAAATGGGATTTCCTTTTCCTCAGGTCCAGGGATGGTATCAGAAAGAGGGAGGAAGGGGCAGGAGTCCGTCCCAATTGTCTAGGTGATTCATAGCTCCATGTTGCAGGCTGTGCTAGGTCTGCAGGGTTGATCTTCAAGGGGCTTTGACCTGAGGAGGCAAGTGGGGGCAACACAGTGTGGTTCACACCAGGCCAGTTCTGTGGGTAAACACAGAGTTCCTATTTCTCTATCAACGAAAGCTGCAGATTTCTAAGCATAACATTTTCTTTTCTAATATCATAATCTTGTAGGGAGAATTAAAAACTGAAAAATGTGTCTGGCTGCTTGTTCCACATCCCTTCAGCCATTGTTCATTCTCTCAAACTATTAGCTGTATGGCCTGAGTTTGGATAAGGTAAACTTTTCTAAAATTGCACACGCCAATTTCTAGATTTCCTTCAACCTATATTTACTTCAGATTTGATCTTTGTACATAAGTATTTTTTTCCTAATTTGGAAAACTTGCTAAAATAGCAGCTTAAATTACTTCATACCTACCAGAAGAGCTAAAATGAGAAAGGTTGATAACATTAAACGTTCATGAGGATGTGGAGCAACTGGAACTCTTTCGTTGTTGATGAGACTGTGAAATCAACATTCAGACATCTACCCCATGATGCAGCAGTTTTGCTCCTGGGTAATTACCCAAGGGAAATGAAAACACATGTCTGTAAAAGGATTTGTACAAAATCGTTCTTACTAGCTTTATTGCAGTGGTCAAAAATTTGAAGCCTATGTGTACATCAATAGGGGAATGAATATACAAACTGTGATATATTCATACAGTGGAATACTCCACAGTAATAAAAAGGAATGAACTACTGTTATGTGCAACCATTTGCATGAGTCTCAAAAACATATTACTGATTGAGAGAAACCTTACATAACAGAGTTCATACTGAATGGTTCCATTTAGATAAGGTTTCAGAATAGGAAAATGAATCAGTGGTAAAAAAACAATCAGAACAGTGGTTGCCTCTGGCTGGGTGGGGGTGGAAAATGACTGGGAAGGAGTATGAGGGAAATTTCTGGGTGATGGTAACATTCTGTATCTTGATACAGGCTTGGGTTACAGGTATGCATGGGTCACTGCTTGCTTATACACAGGCATATGCAAATGATTCAGGTTTGTGCATTACAGAACATATAAATTTTACTTTAAAAAGAAAAGAACTATGAAAAACACCTAAACAGTGGTATAAAAACAGAAGTATTTAGGGGAAAGTATACTGATATATACAACTCAATTTAAAATGCATCAAAAATATGCATTGGCAATTAAATAGAAGGGTGACCATGTGGACATATATGCGGTAAAGCAAGTACAGAAAATGTTAATTGTAGCATCTAGGTGTTCAGAATATGGGTATTTACTATAAAACTCTGATGAGTTTTCTTTATGTTTGAAAAACTTTTATGAATTGTGATGGAAAAAAACTGCTCAGGTTGGAAAGTGGAAGGCCGCTGATCAGCTGGAACATATTTTATTTTGTTTTTCACTGGTACAATGTCCATTTGTGTCACTGCAATTGAACAGCACTCTTCTAAAATTAAATTTAAGTAGTATTGTAAATGGTTAACAAAAAAAATACTTAGCTAAAAGGTCTCTTGGCCAGCTTCCCAGCTGACCAAAAGCCCTTTGCAGATTGAGCTTTTGCTCAGACTCCTTGGAGGCAGACATCCCAGACTGGGGGCACATGATGCTCTCTGGACCTTCCAGGTTCTGTGATTTACCTCAGAAACGGGACTGCCAGCTCTGAGCCTGGCCCACGAGCAGGCACTTTCTCCCATGGATGATCTCATTCTGTTCCCACAGACACTGGGAACCATAACGGGAATAAACTCTTCTAAAGCATTTCATTCAGAAATCCTTCAAGGGAGAAGTGAGCATTGTCTTGCTACTATGTTCAACCTGCCAACTTGGAAGCCTGAGAAATGAATTCTCAAAGGATCAGAGTTTTGCAAGCATGGTCCAGAAGCTTAAGTTTCTTCATTCTCATGGAAAGGTGATTGGGTCAGGGAAGAGTCTGCCTTGAATTTGTCTCTGGCAGTGATTCAAATATCGTTTCTCCTTTTCCCATTAAAGGAGTGGAGGGCAGGGAGAGAATCACTGGCTAGGCTTAGGATGATAAGATAAGTCACTGCTGTGATATTCATGAGGACTGAGGATTGGATCCTCTACCATGTTAACCTGCCTCTTCCATCATCACACTACAGAGGCCATCAGCATTTTACCTCTGGAGTCTTCCTGGCAATGAACCTAGTTGGTTAGCACCCACTCATCATCCTGATGAGAAAATGCAGGCCATCTCCAGCCCAAGCACATGGCCCTTCCAAGGTACATGCAGGTACACGCAAGGTCACAGCAGCTGAGAAACAATTAGAACAGCTGCCTCCTTAAACTCTCCTCAGGAAAGCTTTGCCCTTCCACTTGACAGAAGCAGGGCAGGGATGGAGAGCATCCCCTAAACCACTTTTGAAAAGGGCAAGTCCAGAAAGGGCAGCACGGTTGCCAGTGATGTGGGGAGCTTATTGTTTCATGGCTGACTATTATGAGCTGAATGTTTATGTCCCCCCAAAACTCTTATGTTGAAAACCTGACCCACAGTGAGGATATTAGGAGGTGGGATCTTTGGGAGGTAATTAGGTTTAGATGAGGTCATGAGGATGGAACCCCCATCATGAGATCAATGCTTTTATAAGAAGAGAACAAGACACCAGAGAGCTTACTCTCAGGTGTAAGGATACAGCAAGAAGACAGCCTTCTACAAGCCAGGAAGAGAGCCCTCACTAAGAACCCAACCATGCTGGCACCCTGGTCTTGGACCTCCAGCTTCTAGAACTGTGAGAAATATCTGTTGTTTATGCTGCCCAATCTATGGTATCTTGTCCTAGCAGCCTGAACTGACTAAAATACTGGTATTGATGGCAAACATGTCTGCCATCAGATGGCCTGACTTCCAGGACAGTATCTATCTTTGTGGTATGGTCTCATAGCACAGTATTGGAAACTTTATGGCTGTGGCAACTAGACTCGGATGTGGCTTTCTAGCAGCATGACCTCTTGGAAGATGTCAGGCCATTGAGCAAGATTTCTCAGAGGGCAAGATTTGTCCTGTGTTCCTGTGGTATGGAGAAGCAGCTGGATTAAGGTGGTGGTCTTTGCCTAACCTCCTTTTCCCTGTGCAGGCACCCCACTGCCACAGAACAATGATCTCCATTAAGTTTTCCTCTGCTGCAATTATCTTCATCAGATTTTCTTCTGGCAATCCTCTTTTGAGTCTTCTGTGTTAGTCGCAATTACAAGTCAAAAGAATCATCAAGAATGAAGGCCTAAGTCCCTGCCTAGCCCATCACGAATAACCCGGTGTCGATAGCATGTATGTTTTGGACAGCGATGTCACTACTCCTTGGGTTGGCATGTGGTCTGTGTCATCAGGGTTGCAGTTGCTCACCATGTAGGGAGTCTGGCCTGCTGGACTCATTCAGCTAGCACTCCAAAGGGTTCACTGGCCTATGAGAGCAGGAGGCAGTGGGAGCCCTGGAAAAGGTAGTGATTACAGCCTTGTCAGTACCATCTCTCTTTCCCACAGACACTGTGGTGTGGGGGCTATTTTCCCAAGCGCCTTCTAGCAGACAAACATTTTAGGCTGTGGTGAAGGGAATGAGTGAAAGTCATGACTTCTGATATGTTTTCTTCCAGTTTACTCATGGTTAGTGGATGGTCCTGGAGAATTTGCCTTTCTAGGACTCAGATTTCTATAAAGTTAATACTGAGTTAAACAAACAGAATACTGCTCAAGCTCCTGCTTTAAAAGTCAAAATATGTAATCTTAAAACTGGTCCTCAAGAAGTATGCTTTCAGTGCACAACACAGGGCACAAAACCACTTGAGACACAGTTGAAATTTGTGAATAGATTTTTTGTTTTTAATGGCACTTGTCCATGGGTATGGGCTGCTTAGCTTTCAAGAGTCAAAGGTACCTCAAGAATTTTACTTTGATAAGAGCTTTGGTTTTGAAGACACTATTTTGACTAATCTTGTTCAAAAGCATCCTTCCCTTCCTCACAGAGAACATTTAGGATAAAGTTTGCTTTGTCAGACTCTGAAGGCTAAATGAGCAGCATTCTCTGTTGTAAAGCCAACTATGGGCAGTGCTTTTAGTTGCCGTTTAAGGAACTCTGGCAATCTAGTACAGTAACTTCACCACTCAAATTGGACCCTAACTGCAAGTCACAAAGACAGCTCTGCCTGTTGTGGTGTAGTCACTTCATTTCTATGTCTTTGTCTGTTTGACTCACATACTTAGAATATATAAGAAGAAGATGGAAGACAGATCTGCCATTCAATCAATGTCATATAGTTCATATTTTTCAGATTTCTCAAACTTACAAGCAACATTCATGATTTTATTTCTAGAACAATATGTATCTCTGAGATAATCATGACAAAATAATATGCAACTCAAGGTGACAAATTAATTTTACTCTCTTATCTCTTCATTTTTCTCAAACCACTGAATAAGAATAGTATCTTTACTCCGAAATGCCCAACTGGTTGCTTAAGTCATTCATTTGAAATGCAAAGATTGACATCTCTTTACAGATGGGTTATTGCTAACTTTTGATAAGTTACTGAAGTCACTGGCTTAATAAAAAATAAATAAAATCTCTTATGGCTATATATTGCCAAGTAATACTAACTACCTCAAAATGGAATTGTAGGGTGGGGAGGCCAATCAGAGCAACCCTGAGTATAGGGTTCTAATCACGGCCAAATTGAATTCACTTGAAGTGATTCTAGATGGCGATTTCTAATTAGAACAGAGGCAAATTCAGGTTTTGTGGAGCCTAAAGTTTATGCAATTCTAATAGCCCTCCTTGGTTAAAAAAAAAAAATTACAAAATTATGGATACAAACTTGTTAAGGTGAAACTTAAACATCATTAGCTTTCATGGCAAATCTGGCTTTGAATTAGACCAATTAAAACCTCACAAATTGAGAATAACTTGATTTACTTCATCAGCATCTAATAATACCAAGTATTGAAAATATTTGAGGTGCTTTGATGCCTGATAATTTTTAACAATTGAAGGTTACTGAAATGCTTAAAATATTTTGTAGCATAATGAACAGGGGAAGTGGCAACTCAATCTCTGCTGATGTGTCCTTTCAACCCATGAAAATTTAGAAAAGAGGTGAAATCACAAATAAGTGGGTAATGCGAGCAATAAGAAAGCAGCCAAGAAAATTGAAAACTGATAAGGAAAAAACTTGTTGAAGTTTTTAAACTTTTATTTTAGATTCATGGGTACATGTGCAGGTTTGTTATATAGGTAAATTGTGTGTCACGGGGGTTTGGGGTACAGATTATTTCATCACCCAAGTAATAAGCATAG
Source organism: Pongo pygmaeus (assembly GCF_028885625.2). Taxonomy (NCBI): domain Eukaryota; kingdom Metazoa; phylum Chordata; class Mammalia; order Primates; family Hominidae; genus Pongo; species Pongo pygmaeus. The sequence continues at coordinate 145,806,791 of NC_072373.2, read as the reverse complement.
TATCCAATAGGCAGTTTTTCAGTCTACCCTCCTCCCACCCTCCACCCTCAAGTAGGCCCCAGTGTCATTGTTCCTTTCTTCGTGTCCATATGTGCTCAATGTTTAGCTCCCACTTATGAGAACATAAGGTATTTGGTTTTCTGTTCCTGCATTAGTTCGCATAGGATAATGACCTCCAGCTCCATCCATGTTGCTGCACAGGACATGATCTTATTCTTTTTTAATGGCTATGTAGTATTCCATGGTGTATATGTGCCACATTTTCTTTATCCAGTCTACTGTTGATGGGCACTTAGGTTGATTTCATATCTTTCCTATTGTAAATAGTACTGCAGTGAACATACAGGTCCATGTGTCTTTATGGTAGAACAACTTACATTCTTTTGGGAATATACCCAGTAATGGGATTGCCAGGTTGAATGGTAGTTCTGTTTTAAGTTCTTTGAGAAATCACCAAACTTCTCTCCACAATGGCTGAACTAATTTACATTCCCACCACTACTGCTGTATAAGTATTCCCTTTTCTAAGCAACCTCACCAGCATCTGTTTTTATTATTTTTTAATAATAGCCATTCTAACTAGTGCAAGAAGGTGTCTTGTTATTTTGATTTGCATTTCTCTAATGATTAACGATGTTGAGCATTTTTTCATATGCTTATTAGACATATTTTTGACTTCTTTTGAGATGTGTCTGTTCATGTCCTTTGCCCAATATGTAATGGGTTGTTTGTTTTTTTGATTGTTAATTTAAGTTTCTTATAGATTCTGAATATTAAACCTTTGTTGGACTCATAGTTTACAAATATTTTCTCCCATTTTGTAGGTTGTCTGTTTGCCCTGTTGATAGTTATTTTGCTATGCAGAAACTCTTTAGTTTAATTAGGTCCTATCTGTCAATTTTTGTTTTTGTTGCAATTGCTTTTGGCGTCTTTATCATGAAATCTTTGCCAGGGCCTATGTCCAGAATGGTATTTCCTAGTTTATCTTCCAGGATTTTTATACTTTTAGGCTTTACATTTAAGTCTCTAAACCATCTTGAATTGATTTTTATATATGGTGTAAGTAATGGGTCCAGTTTCAATCTTCTGCATATGGCTAGCCGGTTATCCCAGCACCATTTGTTGAATAGGAAGTCCTTTCCCCATTGCTTGTTTTTGTCGACTTTGTCAAAGCTCAGATGGTTATAGATGTACAGCTTTATTTCTGTACTCTCTAGTATGTTACATTGGTCTATGTGTACCATGCTATTTTGGTTACTGTAGCCTTGTAGTGCAGTTTGAAGTCAGGCAATGTGATTCCTCCAGCTTCTTTTTGCTTAGGATTCCCTTGGCTGTTTGGGCTCTTTTTTGGTTCCATATGAACGTTAGAATAGTTTTCTCTAGTTCTGTGAAGAATGTCATTGGTGGTTTGATAGAAATAGCATTGAATCTATAAATTGTTTTGGGCAGTATGGCCATTTTAATGATATTGATTCTTTTTATCCAAGAGCATGGAATGTTGTTCCATTTGTTTGTGTCATCTCTGATTTCTTTGAGTAGTGTTTTGTAATTCTCATTGTAAAGATCCTTCACCTCCCGGTTAGCTGTATCTCTAGGTATTTTATTCTTTTTGTGGCAGTTGTGAATGGGATTGCATTCCTGATTTGGCTGTCAGCTTAGGTGCTGTCAGTGTATGGGTGTTGTTAGGAATGCTACTGATTTTTGCACTTTGATTTTGTATACTGAAACTTTGTTGAAGTTGCTTATCAGCTCAAGCAGCTTCTGGTCAGAGACTATGGGGTTTTCTAGGTATAGAATCATATCATCTGCAAACAAGAATAGTTTGAGTTCCTTTCTTCTCATTTGGATGCCTTTTATGTTTTCTCTTGCCCGATTGCACTGGATAGGACTTCCAGTACTATGTTGAATAGGAGTAGTGAGAGTAGGCATCCTTGTCTTCTTCTGGTTCTCAAGGGGAATGCTTCCAGTTTTTGCCCATTCAGTGTGATGCTGACTGTGGGTTTGTCACGTCAATAATAAGATGGCACCTATTATTTTGAGGTATTTACCTTTGATGCCTAGTTTGTTAAGGATTTTTAACAGGAAGGGATGTTGAATTTTATTGAAAGCCTTCTCTGCATCTATTGAGATGATCTTGTGGCTTGGGGTTTTGGGTCCGTTTATGTGATGAATCACATGTATTGATTTGCATATGTTGAACCAACCTTGCTTCCCAGGGATAAAGCCTACTTGATTGTGGTGGATTAGCTTTTTGATATGCTGCTGGATTCAGCTTGCTGGTATTTTCTTGAGGATTTTTGCATCTATGTTCATCAAGGATATTGGCCTGAAGTTTTCTTTTTTTGTTGTATCTCTGCCAGGTTCTGGTATCAAAATGATTCTGGCCTCACAGAATGAGTTAAGGAGGAGTCCCTCCTCCTAAATTTTTGGGAATAGCTTCAGTAGGAATGGTACCAGCTCTTCTTTATACATCTGGTAGAATTCAGCTGTAAATTCATCTGGTTGGTAGGCTTTTTATTCCTGATTCAATTTCAGAACTCATTATTGGTTTGTTTAGGGCTTCAGTTTCTTCCTTGTTCAATCTTGGGAGATTGTGTTTCCAGGAATTTATCCATTTCAACTAGGTTTTCTAGTTTGTATGCATAGAGGTGTTTATAATAGTCTCTGAGGGTTTTTTAAAAAATATTTCTATGGGGTTGATGGTAATGTCCCCTTTGTCATTTCTGATCGTATTTATTTGGATATTCATTCCTTTCTTCTTTATTAGTCTAGCTAATGGTCTATATATGTCATTTATTCTTTCAAATGACCAACCCCTCGATTTGTTCATCTTTTATATGGTTTTTCATGTCTCAGTTTCATTCAGTTCAGCTTAGATTTTAGTTATTTCTTGTCTTCTCATAGCTTGGGGTTGGTTTGCTCTTGGTTTTCTAGTTCCTCTATGTGTAATGTTAGGTTGTTAATTTGAGATCTTTATAACTTTTTGATGTGGGCACTTAGCAGTATAAACTTTCCTCTTAACACTGCTTTAGCTGTGTCCCAGAGATTCTGGTATGTTGTATTTTTGTTCTCAGTAGTTTCACATAATTTCTTGATTTCTCCTTTAATCTCCTTGTTTACCCAAAACTCATTCAGGAGCAGTTTAATTTCCTGTACAGTTTTGAGTGACCTTCTTCTTATTGATATATATTTTTATTGTGCTGTGGTTTGAGACTATAGTTGGTATAATTTCCCTTTTTTTTTAAATTTGCTGAGAATTGTTTTATGCTAATTGTGTGGTCGGTTTTAGAGTATATTGCATGTGCAGATGAGAAGAATATATATTCTGCCATTTTAGAGGTGGAGAGTTCCGTAGATGTCTTTTAGGTCCATTTAGTCAAGTGTTAAGTTCAAGTCCCGAATATCTTAGTTGTCTGCCTTGATGGTCTGTCTAAACTGGCAGTGGGATGTTGAAGTCTCCCACTATTATTTTGTAGTCATCTAAGTCACTTCTTAGGTGTCTAAGAACTCATCTTATGAATCTGGGTGTTCCTGTTTTGGGTGCACATATACTTAGGATAGTTACATCTTCTTGTTGAATTGAGCCCTTTACCATCATGTAATGTGCTTCTTTGTCTTTTTTTTTAAATCATTGTTGGTTTAAAGTCTGTTTTGTCTGAAATTAGAATAGCAAACCCTGCTTTTTTTCTGTTTTCCATTTGTTAGGTAGATTTTTCATCGTCCCTTTACTTTGAGCCTGTGTGTGTCATTACATGTAAGATGGGCCTCTTGAGGACAGCATACAGTTGGGTCTTGCTTCTTTATCAAACTTGCCACTCTGTGCCTTTTAATTGAAACATTTACTCTGTTTCCATTCAAGGTTACTATTGATATGTATGGATTTGATTCTGTCATTGTATTGTTAGGGGGTTATTAGGCAGACTTGATTGTGTAGTTGACTTATAGAGTCAGTGGGTCTATGTACTTAAGTATGTTTTTGTGACAGTCAGAAATGGCCTTTCCTCTCCTTATTTAGCACTCCCTTAAGGACTTCTCGAAAGGCAGGTCTAGTGGTAACTAATTCCCTTAGCATTTGCTTGTCTGAAAAGGATCTTATTTCTCCTTCACTTAGGAAACTTAGTTTGGCTGGATATGAAATTCTTAGTTGTAATTTATTTTCTTTAAGAATGCTGAATGTAGGCCCCCAATATCTTCTGGCTTGTAGGGTTTCTGCTGAAAAGTCTGCTGTTAGCCTGATGGAGTTCCATTTGTAGGTGACTTGCCCCTTGTCTTTATCTGCCTTTTACATTTTTTATTTCATTTCAACCTTGGTGAATCTGATAACTATGTGTCTAGGGGATGGTCATCTTGTATAGTATCTCACAAGGGCTCTCTGCATTGCCTGAATTTCACTGTTGCCCTCTCTAACAAGGTTGGGGAAACTTTCATGGACAATATCCTCAAATATATTTTCCAAGTTGCTTGCTTTCTTGCCTTCTCTTTCAGGGACATCAGTGAGTTGTAGATTTGGTCTCTTTACATAATCCCATATTTCTTAACAGTTTTGTTCATTCTTTTTAAATTTTTTTCTTTATTTTTGTCGACCGAGTTATTTCAGAGAGCCAGTGTATTAGTCCATTTTCACACTGCTGATAAAGACATGTAAATTGCTGAGACTGGGCTGTTTACAAAAGAAAAGGTTTAATTGGACTTACAGTCCCACATGGCTGGGGAGGGAGGCCTCACAATCATGGCGGAAGGCAACCAGGAGCAAGTCACATCTTACATGGATGGCAGCAGGCAAAAAGAGAGAGAGCTTTTGAGGGGAACTCCTCTTTTTAAAACCATCAGATCTCCTGAGACTTATTCACTATCATGAGAAGAGCATGAGAAAGACCTGCCCTCATGATTCAATCACCTCCTACCGGGTCCCTCCAACCACATGTGGGAATTCAAGATGAGATTTGGATGGGGACACAGCCAAACCATATCACTGCACCCCTGGCCCCTCCCAAATCTCACATCCTCACATTTCAAAACCAATCATGCCTTCCCAACAGTCCCCCAAAGTCTTAACTTATTTCAGCATTAACTCAAAAGTCCACAGTCCAAAGTCTCATCCGAGACAAGGCAAGTCTCTTCTACCTATGAGCCCGTAAAATCAAAAGCAGTTAGTTACTTCCTAGATACAGTGGGGTTACAGGCATTAGGTAAATACAGCCATTCCAAATGGGAGAAATTGGCCAAAACAAAGGGGATACAGGCCCCCATGCAAGTTCAAAATCCAGCAGGGCAGTCAAATCTTTCAGCTCCAAAATGATCTCCTTTGACTCCATGTCTCAAATCCAGGTCATGCTGATGCAAGAGGTGGGTTCCCATGGTCTTGGACAGCTCTGCCCCTGTGGCTATGCAGGGTACAGTCTCCCTCCTGGCTGCTTTCATGGGCTGGTATTGAGTGTCTGCGGCTTTTCTGGCTGCACAGTGCAAGCTGTCAGTGGATCTACCATTCTGGGATCTGGAGGATGGTGGCCCTCTTCTCTCAGCTCCACTAGGTGATGCCTCAGTAGGGACTCTTTATGGGAGTTCCCACCCCACATTTCCCTCCACACTGCCCTAGCAGAAGTTCTCCATGAAAGCCCCGCCCTTGCAGCAAACTTCTGCCTGGACATCCAGGCATTTCCATACGTCTTCTGATATCTAGGCAGAGATTCCCAAACCTCAATTCTTGACTTCTTTGCACTGGCAGGTTCAACACCACATGGAAGCTGCCAAAGCTTGGGGCTTGCACCCTCTGAAGCCACGGCCCAAGCTCTTCATTGGTCCCTTTCAGCCATGGCTGGAGTAGCTGGGACACAGGGCACCAGTCCCTATGCTGCACATAGCATGAGAACCCTGGGTCTGGCCCACAAAACCGTCTTTTCCTCCTAGGCCCTGCTGTGATGGCAGGAGCTGCCATGAAGACCTCTGACATGCCGTGGAGACATTTTCCCCATTGTCTTAGGGATTAACATTTGGCTGTTCATTACTTATGCAGATTTCTGCAACTGGCTTGAATCTGTCCTCAGAAAATGGGATTTTCATTTCTATCACATTGTCAGGGTACAAATTTTCTGAAGTTTTTTGCTCTGTTTCCCTTATAAAACTGAATGCCTTTAACAACACCCAAGTCACCTCTTGAAGGCTTTGCTACTTAGAAATTTCTTTCACCAGACACCCTAAATCATCTCTCTCAAGTTCAAAGTTCCACAAATCTCTAGGGCAGGGGCAAAATGCCACCAGTCTCTTTGCTAAAATATAACAAGAGTCACCTTTGCTCTAGTTCCCAACAAGTTCCTCCTCTCCGAGACCACCTCAGCCTATACCTTATTTTTCATATCACTATCAGCATTTTTGTCAAAGTCATTCAACAAGTCTCTAGGAAGTTCCAAACTTTCCCACATTTTCCTGTCTTCTTCTGAGCCCTCCAAACTGTTCCAACCTCTGCCTGTTACCCAGTTCCAAAGTCACTTCCACATTTTCGTGTATCTTTTCAGCAATGCCCCACTCTACTGGTACCAATTTACTGTAGTAGTCCATTTCACACTGCTGATAAAGACATATCCAAGACTGGGCAATGTACAAAAGAAAAGAGGTTTGATTGGACTTACATTTCCACATGGCTGGGGAGGCCTCACAACCATGGAGGAAGGCAAGGAGGAGCAAGTCACATCTTATGTGGATGGCAGCAGGCAAAAAGAGAGAGAGCTGGGTACAGGGGAACTCATCTCTCTCTCTCTCTCTCTTTTTTTTTTTTTTTTTTTTTAAGACGGAGTCTCACTCTGTCACCCAGGCTGGAGTGCAATGGCGTGATCTCAGCTCACTGCAACCTCCACCTCACGGGTTCAAGTGATTCTCCTGCCTCAGCTTCCCGAGTAGCTAGAATTACATGTGCCTGCCATCACACCCAGCTAATTTTTGTATTTTTAGTAGAGACAGGGTTTCACCACATTGGCCAGGCTGGTCTCGAACTCCTGACCTCAGGTGATCCACCTGCCTCGGCCTCCCAAAGTGCTGGGATTACAGGCATGAGCCACCATGCCTGGCCAGGAACTCCTCTTTTTAAAACCATTAGATCTCCTGAGACTTATTCACTATCCTGAGAACAGCATGGGAAAGACCTGTCCCCATGATTAAATTACCTCCCACTGGGCCCCTCCCACAACATGTGGGAATTCAAGATGAGATTTGGGTGGGATCACAGCCAAACCATATCAGCCAGTCTTCAAGCTCTGAGAATCTTTCCTCAGCTTGATCTATTCTGCTGAGATTGTATTATGAAACGCTGAAGTAAGTTTTTCAGCTGTGCCAGATCAGTTTGATTCTTTCTTAAAATGACCATTTCAACTTTCAGCTCCCATATATACCTTAGATTCCTTGGATTGTGCTTCAACTTTTTCTTGAATCTCAATGATCTTCATGCCTATCTATATTCTGACTTATATGTCTGTCATTTCAGCCATTTCAGTCTGGTTAAGAACAATTATTGGGGAACTAGTATAGTCATTTGGAGATAAGAAGACACTCTGACTTTTTGAGTTGCCAGAGTTATTGCACTAGGTTTTTTTGTTTTGTTTTGTTTTTTGTTTTTTGTTTGTTGTTTGTTTGTTTGTTTGTTTGTTTTCATCTCTGTGGGCTCATTCTTCTTCAGTCTTTGAAATTGCTGTCCTTTGGATGTGTTGGTTTTTTTTTTGCCTTTATCTTCTTTAATGCCCTTCAGGCTTTGATTGTGGTATAAGGTGATTGCCTTCATTTCTGCGAGATTTTAGGGGTACAACGCTTAGCTTGGTACTTCTGGGCTGCATGCTGTAACTCTGGGGGGTTGGTAACAGGCCACAGCTTTGTTCTCTGGCCCCTTGTGGTTAGCAACTTGCTTTACTGGAGGGGTCGAGGTACTCCCTGTCTGCTGGCCACAACACTCCGATGGGGGGTGCTGGCCACAGAGTTTCATTGGGGCAGTGGCAACGGGGTCTGTGCTTGCTCATGCATGCCAGCAGCCACAGCAGCATGTCAGGGTGCATACACATCAGCTGGGGAGGAACTTTCTCTCCAAGTTGAGGAGTGAGTGGGAGGCAGGCCAGTAAGGGAGAAGCAGCAACTGGAGAGTCATGTAGGCAAGAGAGTTCTCTTCTAAGAGAGGAGACATCCAGACTTACTCACATCCAGGAAAGTAGCTAAAAGAATTGGACAGATTAAAATTGAAATAAATTGAGGAAAGTTAAGTGAAGCAAACTCCCTGAGGATATAGAAAGGGATGAGATCAAAAGAATACGGAGGAACAAGGATGTGGAGAAATTTCTTTGTACATTGCTGGTAGAACTATAAAATGGTGCATCTGTTGTGGAAAATAATTTGGTAGATTCTCAAAAACTTAAGCATAGCTTTACTGTAGGACCCAGCAATTCCACCCAAAAGAATTGAAAAGAGGGAATTAAACAGATACTTGTACTTGTGCTGTGGTTATTACAGCATTGTTCACAATAACCAAAGGTGGAAACATTCTGAGTGTCCATGAACAGATGAACTGATTTTTAAAATGTGCTGTATACATATAATGGAATATTATTGAACCATAAAAAGGAATGAAGTTCTGATATGTGCTACGACATGGATAAACCTTGAAAATATGTTAAATGAAATAAGCCAGACAAATATTGCATAATTCCACTTACATGAAATATCTAAAATAGGCAAATTCATAGAGATACAACGTAGATTAAAGGTTACCAGAGGCTTGGGGGAGTAGGAAGTTATTAAGTAATGGGTGGATAATTTCTTTTTGAGATGGTGGAAGTGTTTTTAAAATAGATAGCGGCAATAATTGCCTAACACTATAAATGTAATCAATGTGACCGTATACTTAAAAATGGTCAAAATGGCATATTTCGTGTTGTATTAATTTTATCCCAATAAAGTTTTTAAAATGTAATGCCAGCCATAATATATGTCATGATTCAATTTGGTAAATAAAATATCCAAGTATTTTATTTTTAAAAATATTAAGTAATTAGCACCAAGCAAGACAGGGTTCTCTTCCTCTGAGTTGGGGGCATGGGTGAAGTTGTGTACAGATATAAGTAAGATTGTCCTTATGTGATGGTTAATGTGTCATCTTGACTGGGCTAAGAGATGCCCAGATGGCTGGTAAAGCATTATTTCTGGGTGTGTCTGTGGGAGTGTTTGTGAAGGAGAGTAGTATTTGAATCAGTAGGCTGGATAAAGAAGATGGCCCTAACTGATGTGGGTGAACATCACCTAATCCCATTATGGCCCTAATAGAACAAAAATGTGGAGAAAGGGTAAATCACTCTGTTTGACCTGAGACAGCCATCGTCTCCTGCCCTTGGAAATCAGAGCTTCTGGTTCTCAGGCCTTCAGACTCTGACTGGACTTATATCATCAGCCCCACCTCACCCTCCAATTCTGTGTCTTTCAGACTTGGACTGAATTATACCACCAGCTTTCCTGTTTTCCCAGCATGCAGGTTGGTCATATCTAACCAGTATCTCATTGGTTCTGTTTCTCTGGAGAACCCTAACTAATACACTTTGTCTTCATGGACATTAACGGAGTTCCTCACAGCCTCTATTTCCTTTGCTAACCAGAGTCAAGCTCCTCTGCTTGGGGTAGATGGGGATTGGTAGAGATTTAATAAGGAACTGGAGGAGAGCAGTGAAGGTTAAGAATGGCCACCAAGAGGAATGGGAGAGGGAGATGACCAAGGATAACAAAAGAACAATTGAGGTATTCTACTGGCCAGCTGCGATTGGTACACTGCAAATGTGTACTGTTTCATCTTCATAGTTTCTTGATTTTTTTCCCCAGCTGCACTAGGTAGAGGAGTTAGAGAAGCTGGACTGCTGGACTCATCCTGGACGGGGGGTTTGTGGGATGGACACTGCAAAAAGCTAATGGCTTAAGAGGGCTACTTTAGAGGGCTAATAAAAGAATGGCTCCCTGGTCAATCATCAGGTTCAGACTTGGTACAAAAGAGGAGTCAGAAAGGGACTGATAACCCTGGACAAAGTGGAGTTGACATGAAAAAGTGGGTTTAATGAGAGTGAGGAGTGAGAGACAGAACAGGATATTGGGCTTTCAGTGTTGCAGAGATAGGACTCTTTTGGTTGATGACGTGATAAGAAGAGGTTGTAAAAGTGAAGGGGAAATTGTAGAAATGGTTGATGTATTAAAGTAGACCAACAGATATGACAAGTAGTGTATAATGGCTTAATTATAGTAGAATTTTATTTCTTGCTCATACAGATAGTCCAAGGTAGCTGGTGGGGATTTTCTGCTTCACTGTCATTCAAAGACCCAGGTGAAGGAGGCCTTGTTATCAGTTAAATAGCTTTCAAGATCATCTGGGCATTGATGTAAGTTAGCATAAGGAAAAAGAGCAAGAAGCCTGTGCAGGTAGTTTTATGGGTCTGAGAGAGGCATGCATCATCCCTTCCCATCTCATTGGCCAGAGCTTAGTCACATGGCCACACTAAGTTTCAAAGAAGCCTGGGAAATCTGTAGTTGTGTGTCCTGCAAAAAGAGCAACCAGCAGCTCCCTTTTTAAAAGCATTTGTTGTTTTGATGCTGCTGCTCAGTTTAGTTCTTAAGTCCAGAGATAAATTTTGAAAAGGCTAACATTGAAAGACCCTTCACAGAATTACAAGAAACTATTTTAAAATTCAGATGGAACAACAACATCTCATATAGCCTCCTAAGCAAAAAGAACAAAGTTGGAGACATCATGCTACCAGACTTAAAACTATACCTGTAAGGCCACAGTAACCAAAACAGCATGGTATTGGTATAAAAACAGACACCTAGACCAATGGAACAGAATGGAGAACTCAGAAATAAGACCACACATCTACAATCATCTGATCTTTGACAAACCTGACAAAAACAAGCAATGGGGAAAGGATTCTCTATTTAATAAATGGTGCTGGGAGAACTGGCTAGCCACATGCAGAAAACTGAAACTAGACCCCTTCCTTACACCTTGTACAAAATTAACTCAAGATGGATTAAAACCTTAAATGTAAAACCCCAAACTATAAAAACCCTAGAAGAAAATCTAGGCAGTACTATTCGGGACATAGGCATGGGCAAAGATTTCATGACGAAAACATCAAAAGCAATTGCAACAGAAGCAAAAATTGACAAATGGGATCTAATTAAACAAAAGAGCTTCTGCACCACAAAAGAAACTATCATCAGAGTGAACAGGTAACCTATGGAGTGGGAGAAAAATTTTGCAATCTCTCCATCTGACAAAGGTCTAATATCCAGAATCTACAAGGAATTTAAACAAATTTACAAAAAAAAAACCAAACAACCCCATTAAAAAGTGGGCAGAGGACATGAAAAGACACTTCCCAAAAGAAGACATTGGTGCAGCCAACAAACATGAAAAAAACTCGACATCACAGATTATTAGAGAAATGCAAATCAAAACCACAATGAGATACCATCTTACCCCAGTCAGTATGGCAATTATTAAAAAGTCAAGAAACAACAGATGCTGGCGAGGTTGTGGAGAAATAGGAATGCTTTTATACTGTTGGTGTGAATGTAAATTAGTTCAACCATTTTGGAAGACAGTATGGCAATTCCTCAAAGATCTAGAATCAGAAATACCATTTGATTCAGCAACCCCATTACTGGGTATATACCCAAAGGAATATAAATCATTCTGTCACAAAGATACATGCACATGTCTGTTCATTACAGCACTATTCACAATAGCAAAGACATGGAATTAACCCAAATGCCCATCAATGATAGACTGGATAAAGAAAACTTGGTACATAGACACCATGGAATGCTGTGAAACCCTGAAAAGGAATGAGACCATGTCATTTGCAGGGACATGGATGGAGCTGGAAGCCATTATCCTCAGCAAACTAATGCAAGAACAGAAAACCAAACACTGCATGTTCTCACTTGTAAGTGGGAGCTGAAGAATGAGAACACATGGACACAGGGAGGGGAACAACACACACTGCGGCCTGTCAGGGGTGGGGTGGGGAGAAGGAGAGCATTAGGAAAAATAGCTAATGCATGCTGGACTTAATACCTAGGTGATAGGTTGATAGTGCAACAAACCACCATGGCACACATTTACCTATGTAACAAACCTGCACATCCTGCACATTGTACTTAAAATAAAATTAAAATTAAAATTAAAAAAAAATTTTAATCAGCTGAAGAAGACTTATTTGACAATATATGGGAGGTCTTCAATTCTAGTTATGTTTTGTGAATCTATTATTTTGAAAAGCCTGCCTAGTTTCATCTCTATGACCCAGTTTTCTCATTTGATAAAATGGGCCTTACTTATTTTCCTTCATCAGAAATGTGTTTCAGGTTTTTTTTTTGTTTTTTGTTTTTGTAATACAGACCCTTTATCACCTACCTTGTGCCAGCAGAAAATATTAAATAACACTAGGAAATACTCATGAAGTCACTGAAAGCATTAGCCCTTACAGTGAGCCAAAATGGATTTTGTGTCCGATTTAAGTGCAAAAGCCATTTTGCTTGTGACTGTTACTTCAACAAATGAAATAAAGACTTTTGAGCCACACAAATAGTTTCTCTCTGAATAAGCTGCTCAGTGTTGGTTTTTAAATAAGGTGAAGCCTCCCAAAATGTATATTATCCACTCTACATTTCCCACCAATAGGAAGGCAAGGCAAGCACAGCCATCAGCTGAGAGTCATTGGCTGAGAATGTTGAGCTCATAGTCACTCCACCCACAAGGAGCTGCTGACAGAAGGTGGGGTGGGAGTGGAGGCATGTGAAGGATCCATACAACAAAGAGGAACTTCTCTCCAGAAGATACTTCAGCCCAAGAGCCTTGTGATAGTATTCAAAAGGCCTTGGTGTAAACTTGAATAGTTCACCATCTTCCTTTCCAACCTTATATGGAAATTCTTCCGAAAATAAACCCTGTCTTGGTGGGGAAAGGCTGTTTAAAGAAACGTGGTGAATTACTGCAAAGTACTAGATGTGCCTCAAAATGCTTCCTCCCCTGATATTAAGAAGGCTTATCACCAGTTGGCTCTGCAGGTACACCCAGACAAGAACCCAGGGAACAAAGAGGCATCTGAGGAGAAATTCAAACAAGTAGCAAGAGGCCTATGAGGTCTTGTCTGATGCCAGGAAATGAAATGAGTATGACAAGTCCAGAAGGAACCGAAACAAAAGGGAAACAGAGGAGATGGCAGAGACAAAAAAACATTTGGAGGAGGAACTATGCATTCTCAGGATTCTCAGGTGATGATTTTTCCATTGGCCTTGTGGGTAAAGCTAGGAGATTCCACTCCTCCATCTTTGATGTGACTCCCATATTGGACACAGGATTTTCCACTCTTGTATCTCTGGGCTCCAGAGCAAGTACCTCTACCTCTGAAACATTTGAACCCTTTGTAAGCAGTGGAATGAGAAACTTCAGACTGGTCACCACTTGTAGCCAGACAGTAAATGGCAAGAGAGTTGTTACAAAGAAAGTGCTAGAAGATGTGAGGGGGAAGAATGAAGCAGAAAAAGAAAGACTATTTCATGAGATTCCTCCACATCATTGGTAAGAAATTGCCGCTGTGTTCTTTAACAGGGAGATTTTCATATGAGGCTGGGGTGTTCTGATGCTTATGAAAGACTGAATTGGTGTTTGAGAATGTGTTGAACTAGGATGGACAGAGGTCAGCTTAGTTCAAACCTCTCATTTCACAGAGGAGGGGAATAATGTGCCAGATGTTGCATAAGAACCTAGTCAGAAGTGTCTGTTCATGTCCTTCACCCACTTTTTGATGGGGTTGTTTGTTTTTTTCTTGTAAATTTGTTGGAGTTCATTGTAGATTCTGGATATTAGCCCTTTGTCAGATGAGTAGGTTGCGAAAATTTTCTCCCATTTTGTAGGTTGCCTGTTCACTCTGATGGTAGTTTCTTTTGCTGTGCAGAAGCTCTTTAGTTTAATTAGATCCCATTTGTCAATTTTGGCTTTTGTTGCCATTGCTTTTGGTGTTTTAGACATGAAGTCCTTGCCCATGCCTATGTCCTGAATGGTAATGCCTAGGTTTTCTTCTAGGGTTTTTATGGTTTTAGGTCTAACGTTTAAGTCTTTAATCCATCTTGAATTAATTTTTGTATGAGGTGTAAGGAAGGGATCCAGTGTCAGCTTTCTACATATGGCTAGCCAGTTTTCCCAGCACCATTTATTAAATAGGGAATCCTTTCCCCATTGCTTGTTTTTGTCAGGTTTGTCAAAGATCAGATAGTTGTAGATATGTGGCATTATTTCTGAGGGCTCTGTTCTGTTCCATTGATCTATATCTCTGTTTTGGTACCAGTACCATGCTGTTTTGGTTACTGTAGCCTTGTAGTATAGTTTGAGGTCAGGTAGTGTGACGCCTCCAGCTTTGTTCTTTTGGCTTAGGATTGACTTGGCGATGCAGGCTCTTTTTTGGTTCCATATGAACTTTAAAGTAGTTTTTTCCAAGAAGACATTTATGCAGCCAAAAAACACATGAAAAAATGCTCACCATCACTGGCCATCAGAGAAATGCAAATCAAAACCACAATGAGATACCATCTCACACCAGTTAAAATGGCGACCATTAAAAAGTCAGGAAACAACAGGTGCTGGAGAGGATGTGGAGAAATAGGAACACTTTTACACTGTTGGTGGGACTGTAAACTAGTTCAACCATTGTGGAAGTCAGTGTGGCGATTCCTCAGGGATCTAGAACTAGAAATTCCATTTGACCCAGCCATCCCATTACTGGGTATATACCCAAAGGACTATAAATCATGCTGCTATAAAGGCACATGCACACGTATGTTTATTGCGGCACTATTCACAATAGCAAAGACTTGGAACCAACCCAAATGTCCGACAATGATAGACTGGATTAAGAAAATGTGGCCCATATACACTGTGGAATACTATGCAGCCATAAAAAATGATGAGTTCATGTCCTTTGTAGGGACATGGATGAAATTGGAAATCATCATTCTCAGTAAACTATTGCAAGAACAAAAAACCAAACACTGCATATTCTCACTCATAGGTGGGAATTGAACAATGAGAACACATGGACACAGGAAGGGGAACATCACACTCTGGGGCCTGTTGTGGGGTCGGGGGAGGGGGGAGGGATAGCATTAGGAGATATACCTAATGCTCAATGACGAGTTAATGGGTGCAGCACACCAGCATGGCACATGTATACATATGTAACTAACCTGCACATTGTGCACATGTACCATAAAACCTAAAGTATAATAATAATAAAAATAAATAAATAAATAAATAAATAAATAAATAACCTAGTAAGTAGCAGGCTAGAGCATCCATCCCCAGTCTTCTGATTCTAAATTGAGCCTCCTTTCCCTTATGCACCATCTGGGACAGTAGAGGCCACCACCACAAATATGGCCTTCCCAGTCAGCGCAGAGCCCTACCTTCATAAATTCCATTGACTTCTCTTGAATGTTTTTTTCCTGCCCTACTTTGCAGTTGCCTAGTTGCCTGTCTTGATGGCTACTCTTTGTCTCTTCCTAGGCTCTTTTCTCTTTGCTGCTTCTGTTCCCACCTATTCTTTCTTCCTATACATTTCCCATGGACCATATCACAAATAGCTTCAATTCAGAGTTACCTAGGTATAGATTAATGCTGGCAGAGAGAATGAGTGAAAAGTAAATGGGTTGAGATCTTTATATGCTTTTAAAATTTATACATATTTTTTAATTTTAATTTTTTAGAGATAGGGTCTCACTATGTTGCCCAGGCTGGCCTTGAATTCCTGGGCTCAAGCCATCCTCCCACCTCAGCCTCTCAAGTAGCTGGGATTAGAGGCATGTACCACCATACCCAGCTTTTATATGCTTTTTTCAATAACTAGCATTTATTGAGTGATCAGTGCATGTCAAGAATTCTACTTCACAAAAGTTATCTCAATAATACTTTCAGCAGTGAAACACAGTAGTTGCTTTCCCCCATCACATAGATAAGAAAATGAGGCTTAGAAAAATTCAGTAATGTGCCCCAGGCCCCACTAATAAGCAACAAAGTAGTGTCTTAGTCTAAAGCACATGCTTAGCTAGTGAGCTATAATATCTATGAATCCTACTCATTTATTTTTAAATCTAGATTCTTGCCCTCATTGGAAATTTAAACCTATCATCTCAGAACTTTACTTCCATGCATGAGTACTTGCTGGAACTTAATAAGTATGTAAACATTGTTTATTGCCCAACGGGAACCTGAGGGTTACTTTTCCATAAAGACACAGTCAATGTAAAGTTTTACTGACACTAGCAAATGATTATCAGTTAACACACAATTCCCAAGATGTGAAATATCTTTTTGTTTTGGACTTCATCATGATGTACATGCAAAATATTGGTTTGGTTTTGTTTAGCTGGAATTGGTCACACTCCAACCACTTCATTTGTATTAATACACAGACTGGGATCCAGAGTTGTTCCTTACGGAGAGTTACTGATAGAGTCTGCATTAGAACCTGTCTTCTAGTTTCCAGTCCCAAGCTCCTTGTAGTACAGCATGCTGTTGGTAGAATTTGGATTTCACTTGCCTCCCATGGACGTTATGTATGAAATTATTAGCTTTCTTCATCAAGGAACTTTCCTGTGTGTACAATTTTTATGACACGAATGTTTTATGTAGTCTTTGAACTTTTTAATCTCAGCAAATTTTCTGAGCCTAAATAGGAATATGCCTACATTTTCCTGGCAAAGGGGAGCACACTGGCAGAAAGGAAGCAGAAGGTGGATTTGGAATCAGAACACATCCCATTTATTTCAAAGCCTATCCATTTCCACTTAGTAGTCATTCAGAACCTCCTACACATCAGGCACTGTGCGCGGTGCTTTGCATCCATCATTTCTAATCTCTAAAGTACTTTACTGGTTTATTTCCATCTTAAGGTGAGGAAATTGAGGCTCAGGGCAGTTAAGTCCCCTACCCAGGGTCACATAGCAGTTTGTGGAGACAGGATTCAGACTGCCATTTGCCTGACTGTAAGCTTCATTTCCATTATGCTCTATTCCACTCTCATTCCTTTGAGCTACTCTAGTCAGGGTTTAAGAGGAATGTTTGGTTGTATGTGTGAATTAACTATATTTATTTCAACATTTCTAAAATGAGGATTTCCAGATGGAGCTTTCTTTTACCAACCCTGGTCTGAGGTGAACTGCAGTGTGTCTACTGAACAAAGGGAAAATCAGATTGGAGCATGAAACATGATTTTTCCATTCTGTCTTAAGTAAAATCCAAATTTCAGCATTTTTCACAGGCATACTTGGCTTTTGACAGAAATGCTGAGTTGTCAAAGGACTTTTTGCCAGCAAAGATTTTTTAAAAATTCACTTTGAGTTAGTCGAGGAAGTTTTCTTGGTGTATAGAAATGAAGGCAATGTCATCTCTTCCTGATGGCTGTTTAAAACATGTAGTAAGTGAAGTGTGAGCACACAACAGCGGAGGAAAGATGGAGGGTAGGAGGGCTTTGCCATTCAGTAAAACATTCCGAGCCAGTGTGCAAGACACAGCGTGAGCTTTAAGGTCACATCTAATTTGGTCTCTGACCTCACAGTGTCTTCAGCACGGCTACTGTGGTTTCCAGAGGGCCAGAGGCTCCTCTCCCAACTCTCAGACATGCAGGTTTCACTAATCAGCAATCTCTAGGATTACTACTTGCCTAAATAGGAAGCAAAGTACTTTAGGATTATTGAGTCAATTCCTGTGTCCTTAAGGAATTTTCTGCTGTTTGTACTATGAGTCAGCTGCTTTTTAATGTTACAGTCTCTCACAAATTAATATGAGACATTTTGTGTTCTGGTAGCTGACAGAATAAAGATTTCCCAAACTCAAAACCACCATAGACCAGGTAGAAGTAATTCCTTGTTCTGCTGTGGTTCATATTAGGTGGTTGACAAGTAAAATGAGGACCTGGTCCTGTCGAGAATGATGGAAGGGATAATGACAAGTGATTGTATAACTCATAGCTCAGGGAGCATTTGCAAGAGCGGTTTCTCATAGAATCTTGTCAGAAACCCCACCAAGGAGGAAAGAGAAGAGAAGGGACTTGCCTAAGGTCACAAAGTGGGTGTTTCTTCAGCCGCCTAGCCTGCTGCTATTTCTCCCACACTCTCAGGAACTCAAAGCACATTTTCCTCCCAGCCTGGCAAGCAAGGCGCATGAGAGTTGGAGGAGCCGCCCTGGGAATGGTGTGGGAGGGAGTCCGTTTTACGTAGTTGCAGCTACACACGGTGTCCCCATGTCTGTCGGTCAGTGGAGGAGGTAGGTACAGAAGTATGTGGGTATAAACATGAACAGAAATGTCGTGACTCACCGACCATGCACAGCTGGTTTAACTCTTTAATCCAAGTCACCTAGGAACCAGCTCAGGTTCTTAAGAGATGTAAGGTCCCCATAGCAAACAATAACAAAAATAATGTGGCATTCAGCATTCTTCTCAGTGCTTCCTTTCCAAAAGTTTCAAACCACTTTATATATTTGGGATCCCCATCTCTTTTGTGAGAAGCCTGTTTTTATTTCACCCCAAAGCTTTGTAGTCTCTCCAGAATACCTGGAGTGCAGTGTACCTGACTCTGTGCCTTAAGGGTGCAGGGAATGGACTCTGAGCAGAACAGGGAAGGGATTTTCAGCTGGCAGGGCCCTACCCCTCACTACCTTATTTGGAAGTTTGAGGATCCATTGAGAGGGAGTGTTGTAGGGGAACTCATCTTGGAGAGGTTGATTTTTGGGTTGAGGCAGGATGGTTCCCCCTTTAAAGGGCAGGAAAGTCTCCCAGAGAGTGAGTCATTTTTCTAATGCCCAATGTTGCAATCGTGAAGACTCCAGGAAACCTAAGACTCTAGTCCCCATAGGACCATCTAAAAAACATATATTTAAGTATCAAGAGAAGCAGAGGGGTATTATAAAAAGAACATTGGCTTTGGCTGCAGGTATATGAGAGTTCAAATTCTATGCACCCCTTTCCTAACTTCTTGATCTTAGAGGGTGAACTTCTTGCTTGATCCTTGGCTTGCCTGTAAAATAGAGATGATCATCTCTGCCCGTTCTAATTTACAGAGTTGTTTTAGAAATTAAGTTCATGGAAAATTCTGCGTAAACTTTAATAGACTTTATAAATGGAAAGTGTCATTATTGTTTTCAGAAGCAACATCTTTGATCCTTAAGGGTACATGCAGTAAGCTTGCTATCTGTTTTTTAAGATGTGATGTTTGCGATAGGATCTTGAAAGCAAGATCAGCTATGGATTGTGTTTAATGCCAAAATACAGCTAAAAGATGTAAGATAAAAATAGAGGATTGCATTTTTTCCATTTTGGCACTACTACAAATGTAATCTTTTTAGCTTGGGCACAATTGGTGTGACTTTTACTTCTGAACTTCCTTTTTTCTTCATTATCCTTGAGCTTTTGGACTCACATATTGGCTTTACCTTCTGCTTCCATTATAGGAAATTGATGGAAAATCCCTGCTATTGATGACAAGAAATGATGTGTTGACAGGACTTCAGTTAAAATTGGGGCCTGCTCTGAAAATCTACGAATATCATGTAAAACCTCTGCAGACAAAGCATTTAAAGAACAACTCTTCATAGTACAGTCAAATTGGGGTCTTCGACCTCAAAAAATACATAATGACATAATTTAGTTTCATGTAATGAAACTTTGTAAACAGAATACATACATGTGTATATGTAAAGAATTTCAATCAAATGAAACGTTATCCTATTGGATAGACTAGGCAATTCATCAGCTCACCTGAAATCAGCCAGGAGGAGCAAGGACAAGATGCGCACAGGGTGGTTTTCCTCATGGATTTTGTCAAATAGAATGATCTTTGACACGATTAGACACTCCTCCCCACAAAGGCTTTGAAATAATAAGGATTTTCCTCATCTCTTTATAGATTGCTTTCCCAAAATCTTTTAAAAAAGAATTTAATTGAATGACAGTCTTTTGGTTACAGACTTAGGATGAGTAAAAACAAGAAAATTTGGGGAGGGGGAGAAAGAAGAAAGGGATTGCTGTCTCCCTTGAATTCCTCTGCTCCTTAGAGCTTGTGTTACTTGGATGGAATTGCCAACACCCTTTTTTGTAGAGGGTTCTCCACTTGACCTTATTAAGGTTTTATTGGGATATGCTGCAGTGTTTGAAATGAACATGCATCATGGCCCCTTCAGGAGCAGAATCATAGCTCTGAAAAGAGAAGCTCCGTTGTGTACTGAGGATATCCATCCATATTCAGCTAGCTTTCAAATGGGGTAATGATATTTTCTGCATAGATTTTCTTTCAAATTGGTTCTTTGTTTCTGAAGAAAGGATTTTTTTTTAACTTCATGGTTTTATTTATAATAATTTGTTTCTGAAGAAATTTGCCGAGAGTTACAGGTCAAAAAGCCTTGTTACTAGTACAGAATATTTTTTTATATATTCCTTCATGATGGTGTAATTTTTTTTAATTGTCCTATGCTTTGTTCAGTTCCTGGGTTAAGTACTTGTTTTTAAGAGCTTGGAAAAAGTGGGCTTGCCACATCTCTGTTGAAAGAGACATTTGTTCAATCTCTGTGTGTCAACGCCTTGTTGAATTGGTGCTTTGTGGTTGCAATAAAGCATTGCTTCAGTTTATTGCCAGTGTATCTTTGATCTTTTCTGTTTGGTTGCTTCTTCAGTTGGGATTAAGGATTAAGGTCTCCTGGAAACCAGGGAAAGAAAATTAAGCATTTTTTGGGGAAAAAGCTTTAGAGGTAGAAATTACACAAATCTATGTGTGGATTTATCTTCTTTTTAAAGTGAATCATTCAAGTAGATCTCATTTCTTCTCTCATCCCCAATTTTAGGTATTATTTTAGCCAAAGATTTTTTTGTTTGCTGTAGGCCGGTGGGGGTCATGATTTTTTTGAAATTCTAATAAAAGCTACTGACTTTCTCTGCAGACAAAAGCTCACATTTCCACGTGCAAAACTTGCAGAGAGTTGGTGGACTCATAATTTCCCTCTTCCTCCTCCTCAAGTTAAGAGTTCCTATTTTAGAGAATATCATAATTCAGTCCCCTGTGGAGATAATTTCTTGAAAGAACAGAAAGTCTGGAGATGACAGTGAAAAAAAACACAGGAAGTGGTATAGATAGTAGGTGGGTTTAAAAATGCATTCCAAATTAATTCAATTATAGAGCGTACAGAGTATCTGAAATTTAAGTAATGCCTTGTTTTCACTGTAAGTGGGAAAAGTGGTTACAGAAGAGACTTTTTTTTTAATCTCCAAGTTCCCACAGTCTACCTAAGACAGAAAACACAAGTAAAAGGCAAAATATATAGTTAAGTGTTGTGAGGAGTGATGGAGACAAAAGGTGACAACTGCAGCTGCTGGAGACCTGGATAGGAAAGAAGGGATTCCTGGATCAAGCTGAAGGAAGATGGAATGAGGATCTTGATGAAAACCTCTGTGAAGGAGTGTCCTGCTGTAAAATCTGATGATGTTTGACCCGTCTCTACCTCAAAGGGATAATATGAGGTATTTCTGAGCCCTACTTTTGTGCACCCACCTGATACCTTCTGTAGTCATTTGGAATAGGTTTGGTTGTGAGCGATGGAAACTGTCTCTCCCACCCCCACCAATTAATAAACTAGGTAGACACCTACTTCCTCTCATGTAAATGTCCAGATAGGGGGACCAGAGGTGGTGTGACCCTACATGATGGTAGGAACACAGTTTCCGCCTATGTTTTTTTTCCATCATGCATGACATCCATTCCCAGAATAATTTTGTAAATAGGTGCTGCTTCTTTGCCATCATCATTTGAATTCCAACCAGAGGGGAGAAGAAAGGGGGAAGGAACAGACCTTCCTTTAAGGATACTTCCAAGAAATTGTACATACTACTTCCTTTCATATCTTGTGGACTGGAAGTCAATCACATTGCTTGAAATATTTCATGTTTTTATTGGAAACCATGAGCCGAATTAAAATTCAAAGTTCCATTATTCTGTAGATAAAGGAAAATGGATATTGAGGGACAACTTGCTGTTACCGATGTCAGCTGACCACTAAACACTCATAGCAAGTGACACTAAAAGGGTTTCTTTGGTGGTATTTTTCTCGAGATTCAAACTTGCGTTCAACTAAGTCAACTAAACCTCAGATTTGGACTGCTCTATGAGTACTTGGGGGCGAGGGGAATTGAAAAGCAAACAGAAGTGTACAAAATCATCCTTCAGTCTCTGATAAGAGCTTTCAGGCAAAATTAGCAATTTAAAGATAGTCTCCCTTCCCTACAGTCAGCATAAAGGCCAAGGACAGGCAGGCCTGCACACCTTGGCAATAGCTCAAGGTGATTTCATTTTCCTCCATTTAGGGGAAAACCAATGTGATCAAAATAGGCCAAAAAGAGAGGCTGGAAGTGCTTGAAATTCAGCAGGTAGGCAGCCTTTGTCTCCAGACAGCTGTAAAAACCAGAGACGTCTGATTTCTTTTCAGATCACACTGGATTTCTATTCATGTGATCTAGATCTGCAATGAGTAGCAGACACATGTGCTGTGAGGGGAAGCACTTCATGGCTGTGATGTGCCCTGATGGCAATATATTTAATGGTGAAGGTGTATATGAGAATTGGCTAATGTTGAATTTGATTATTCTCAACCAGAGAAGCAGACAGGATATCAGAATCAGAAGGAATTTAAGAAAGTAATTGCTACTCCCCACCGCCCCCACATTTGAACCTCTGATTCAGACTCTGCAGAGGAGATTGAATGAATTGATTTAAAGGTGAGGTCACAAACTGGCCACTTTTCAGTGGAATCTAAGCCAACATGTTTTTACTTTGGCCAATGCAGTATGTGTGTGTTTTAAAAACCACATTTACACACTTCTAGTGAGGCCGAAAACTCCAATTTGTTACTCTTCCATTCCCTAAGGTCTTAAAACCAGCAACTTCACACTTAAGTTGATGGGCCCCTGAAGGCAATTGAGACATCAATTTTAGACACCCCCCCCAAACACACACCCATCCCGATCTAAAACAAAAAACAGAAAAACAGTGAGTTCATTCAGGAATTGAAAATTGCAAATAGATTCAACTGAAAAGAAAACAAGCTAGCATATCGCATAGAATGTGCAGCAGATTTGAGCATCATTTTTTATACCTAGTGGGCATGATGAATATGAGGAAAAAAAGGCCAATTGGTAGCAGTCTTTTCTTTCTGTCCTCAACAAATATCCTACGTGAATACAGGGTGGTTTGTTTGTTTGTTTTTGTTGTTGTTGTTTGTTTGTTTGTTTGAGACGGAGTCTCCCTCTGTTGCCCAGGCTGGAGTGCAGTGGCACGATCTCAGCTCACTGCAACCTCCGCCTCCCGGGTTCAAGCAATTCTCTGCCTCAGCCTCCCGAGTAGCTGGGATTACAGGCACCTGCTACCACACCCGGCTGATTTTTGTATTTTTATTAGAGACAGCGTTTTACCATCTTGGCCAGGCTGGTCTTGAACTCCTGACCTCATGATCCACCTGCCTCGGCCTCCCAAAGTGCTGGGATTATAGGCGTGAGCCACCGCACCAGCTGAATACAGGTTTTTGTCCCTCTGAGATTAGCATCTGCAGTCAGGAACACACACTGTCCTTCAGTTGCATTAGTGAAATATACCTTTGGGAGAATTTAATTTGCAAAAGTCTAATAACCCACAGTTGCCCAGCCACTCCCATATTTGGAAGCCAAATGCAAAAAGGACTTACTGGTGGTGATTCATCTGTCTTTGACAGTCCTTGTACATGGGATCTGCAGGGGTCAGGTCTGGGCCCAGAGCCATTAAGTGTTTTTTGGAATGATTTGGAAGATGAAGTTAAATGTTCAAAGAGCTGACTGCTGCAGGACAGATATGCCTCTTAGGAGAAAACTTGTTAATTCTGCTTCTAAACCAGGAACAGAAGCCACAGGAAGGAGAGAGCGAGCAATGGATGCATTAATGAACAGCTCGTTAGTTTCATGCTGTAGCTCCATGGGCAATTAAGGAGTCTGGGTACCATTTCTAGCCAGTCATGGCAGTACTAGACAGCAAGAAGAAGATTAAAATGATCACATCCAAGTTCATTTGGTGAGTGTGGCTGTCTTACATCTTAGAATCCCTTGCAGGTGGTGAACCCCAAGGAAAAATTGTGTCTAACCTAGCACTGGAGCATAATAATGGAGGATCTTGTGGCTAAAGCAGTTGACATCCCTGCACTTCAGTTAAGTCAGAGTGTTCCTGTCCACAACTGTCTTCAGGGAGAAATCAAGAAAGCTGGGGATGCCAGGCCATTTCCAAATAGAAACTGTGCCCCTCTTCCACAGAACAAGTACATGAGCCAAACTACCACCTTTTTTAAAGAAGTGGGAAAAGGGTAAGTAGAGGTGTAAATAATACTGAACATACTTGTTACCTGCAGAGGATGCCTGACTCAACCAGATAAAGGGAAATATGCTGCAAAATGTTTGATGTTATTACCCAGGCACCATCCATGGGGCATCTTTGGTCAGAGGGGTTAGAGGCCTTAAGCTTCCAGAAAAGTGAGATAAAGCAACCAAGGAAAGTTTTGCCATGAGGGCCTCCAGCTCTGTCACTGGATATCTGTGGCAAAGTTTTCCAAATTAAATGTCTTCTTTCTGAATCAAAGGCAGCAGAAGCATTCAGCAAATTGTGTTTCATAGCCTTTTTCAATGATTACATTCTATTTTTATGTGCTGGGGAATATGTGATTTGGGAATAATACTATAGAATTCATCAGATTATAAGCACATTTTGAGTAAAAGTCAGTAAAACTCCAAGCCACCAGCAGTTTCTGCCTATAATAATTAGTGTTTGGGATAGTATTCTGTCTGCTATACCTGAACCCAACGACAATAGTTGAGATGCACAGTAGGTAGTGGGTGAAGTCACTGAGGTTGCACCAGATAGACTTGAGCTTGAATCCAGTCCCACCATTTACTTGACATGGGAACTTGGGTAAGTCATACGGCTCCTCTTAGCCTCAGGAACTTCATCTATTCTCTAGTGCAGATGCAGAAATAGAGTGGAGCAGCACCAGCCTAGCAGTGCCCAAAAGAAACAGAACGTGAGCCATTTATATAAATTAAAATTTTCCAGTAGTCACATTTGGAAAGGTGACCCAGGAAAAAATAATTTAATATAATTTTAAGCCAATATATCCAAATATTATAGTTTTAATATATAATCAATGCAAAAATTATTGATGATATATTTTATAAAATCTTTTCATTTGCCTTTGAAATCCAGTGTGTATTTCATGCTTACTGCACACCTCAATTAGGACAATGTAGCTCAAGTGTATCATTCAGGGTTAGTTTTAGTTGATAAAAATAACAGTGACTTAAGATAGAAATTCTCTATGATGCATATGAGTTGAAGGTAAGCAGTTCAGGGATGGCAGGGCTGCTACATAATGGTTGGGTCTCATTCCTCTTGTGTGGCTCCACCATCCTCAACACATAGTTCCCTATGTAGTCCAACGTGACTGCGTGGGCTTCAGTTATCACAACTGCATTCCAGCCAAGAAAAAGAGATAAAGAAGGACACCTCATATGAGAAACTGCACTTATCTCTTTCTCTGACATCCCTTTGACAAGAACTTAGTCATTTGGTGATACCTAGCTGTAGGGGAGGCTGGAACTGTAGTCTTTATTTCAGGAAGCCAAGTATCCAGATAAATAAGGACAGGAGGGTGGATACTTTGGAGAAGCTGGCAGTTCTTCTATAGTACCAGTCTTATAAGTTGATGGAGGACTGAATGAGAGTACACTGTACAGTTGTTTGTATTACATTAAAAGTGCATTAAAAATATAGTTTTATTACTATGATCTCATTCCACTTCAAGCTCAGCACTGTCACAGAATTAATGTATGCCGAACCTAAATACTGCTGATTGGATGCATCCTAATACTGCTAAAAAAAAAATCATTTTTATAGGTGGATGAAAATGGATATTGGGTGGTTCTAGATGCTTTGTTTTCAAAAGGTCACATAAACCAAAAAGAAAAAAAAAAAAAAGCTTGCATTATTTAAGCTCCCTGAAAAACTTGTTATGTTGAGTTAAGGGAAATGTGCTAAGCAAAATGCATATACATTTTTATTAGTCCCCAAAGACTTAGAGAAGTTGGTTTGAGGCATTGGTGAATTCCAAATGGATCCTGTCCTCAATCCAAAATGAGTGTTCAATGACATTCAAAATCGCTTTGTGAGACTAATGAAAGGGAGGTCTCTGATACTGTTGTGATTTTAATGAAGGTATATGTGGGTCATAAACAAACAGAAAAAAATTTTAATAAAATTGAAAAAATCTGAGTGGAGCTGCATTCATTAATTTGAGCCAATTAGGTTGACACCAGTCTGCTAAATTGTCTATCTGGGCAAATTTCTATTAAGAATTTTTAATGCTAATGTGACTTCTTGCCACCAGAATGTCTGCAGGTTATTGATCAGCCTTCCGTATGGTGTGTATACAGAATGCAAAGTAAGTTAACATTGGCCTAATCCACACATAGTTAAAAAGGAAAACTGTGGAGCTATGCATCCATAGTGGTGGATGCAGGGAATCCTGGACTAGGGGTCAGAAGACCTGGGTTCTGGTCCCAGATCTGCCGTTAACATATCCACAAGACTTTGTACAAGTCTTAACCTCTCTTGCTTCAGTTGCTACTAAAATAAACATGTCCAATTAGAGGTTTATTTCAGCACTCAATTTCTATGATTTTCTAAAAATGCAGTGATCTGAGTTATATGTGTCACTGGCCCCCTCCACCATTCAATTAAAACTCACAGCACTGTCACATTCTACAACGTCATTTCCCTTTCATAAATGTTCTAAAGTTTTGGTCTGATTATGGTTCTCTCTGTGCAGTAAGCTGGAACAGCTGTTTTATCTTGAGAATTGTCAAGTTGGCTGATTGCATAACCCTATAGCTTTAAGTTTAAATCACTCTCACTGTGTTCCATGGTAGAAGTATCCCGCTAGGAATAGGCCCTCTACACAATCAGAGCTTACAGTTCAGGGGGTGGGTAGGGGAAGCACAGATTTCCCTGACAGGTCACTGGGAGTGATAGCAAGTGGGACCATTCCTGTTTCTACATCTTGGTTACCAGATCCACATGTTCTACCTATTGGGGACATAACACAATACAAGAGCCAAGTGTCTAGGGAGTGCACTGCATCCTGGAGGACAGTAACCCATCGTCACAGGGTATTATCTCCAAGCTGACATCTCAGTTGTGCCTTTAAGAGATTATTCCATCGCTCTCTCAGGCCAGCAGCTTTGGGATAGTAAAGTATGTGATAGGACTATATGATCACTTACAACTTGCCACATCTCCTTTACTTTAAAGAGAGTCTCTTTGTCCCTTGGTCTGAGTGATGTTATGTGGAATTCTGTAAGCCCTTGGATAGTGGTGCTGACTGAGACCCTGTGGGCAGGAAAGACAAAGCCATATCCAAAATATGTATCTATTTTAGTCAGGATTAATCACTCACCTTTTCAAAGTAAAAGGGGCCCAATGTGTTTAACTTGCTGCCAAGTAGGTGCCATATCAAGGTCTCTACTGCTGGAAGTTTGGATATTTGTTAGCAACCGTTATTATTAGTAATGGAAAGCCAGATCCCTGACTTTTAGGCCCATGTGTGTCCTCTACCCCTGCCACCATGGCTATTCATGAGTTCCTTGTACCAGCGCTGGGACTGCCAATGACAAAGGCTGACTGACATCCACTGGCAAAATCATTCTGTCTGCTTGATTGTTTAGTGTCTCATCCATGGTTGATGCTCTTTGGTGGACATTAAGATGCAAAGCAAAAATCTTCACATTTCACGTCCACCCACACAGGCCCATTTACAAGCTCCTTTCCTCTGACCAATCTCCTAATCTTTCTCATTCCAAGAGTCTAACCAACCAACCAAACCAATTGCCACTGCCCACAGGTTTGCATATATTATTACCTAGAAACACATTACACATAAAGTAGATGATTCTTTGATGTATTTCCTAAAACTGTATTCATTGGGAGGATTTTCCTTCACCACTGTCATAAGAACCACCCTCTCCTTAATGGCCATAGTGTGAGAGGCACTGGAGAAACAGCAGTGGATAACATGGGGATCTGGGCCACCTGCTCATGTGCCTTTCTCGTGCCCTCTAGCCCTACCTCTACCTACTCCTGGATCTCTCATTTCCATCTTGCTATGGATTGCTGCTGGGCCTGCCAGACCCTAATACTTGGTGGGTTTGATAGAAACCAGCTTATGATGAGCAGCTCTGGCCACAAAATCTGTTGAAGTTCCATGGTCAGACTTTAGTGTTTACTAAAACCCGGTAACACACCAGGAGCTATTTTTCTAATGGTGAATGATTCTCTGCTACAGATAGCATAGCTTACTCCAGAACCTGGGAGTTTATGTTGTAAATTTCCCATTGGGTCTTGGCAGATATATGTAAAACATATATTTGGTCTTCACCCAATTTCCTGGCATACAACTCCTCAAATCCTTAGAATCTCTAAAGTGATGTCTTTTTGAATGCTAATAATTGACTGATGGCAAGCAGTCCCTAGGTAGCGTCAGGATGAGGTCTGGTCACTGGAAAGACCAAGGCTTGATTAGAGGGTTGGGACTTTCAGTCCACTCTCAACCACTGGGAAAGAGAAAGGGACTGAAGGTTAAGTTGATCACCAATGGCCAATGATGTAATCAATCAATCCTATGTAGTGGGGCCTCCATAAAAACCCAAAAGGGCATGGTTCGAAAAGCTTTCAAATAGCTGAACCTGTGGAGGTTTTTAGAGGATGGTGCACCTAGGGGTTGGAGGGAGCATGGAAACTCTGTGCCTCTTCCCCCATACCTAACCATATGCATCTTTTCATCTGAACCCTTTGTAATATCCTTTATAATAGATTGCTGAATGTAAGTAGGTGTTTCCCTGAGTTTCAGGAGCTGCTCTAGCAAATTAATCTAACTCAAGGAGGGGTGTGTGTGGGATCCCTGATTTATAGCCAGTTGGTCAGAAGCACAGGTAAAACAACCTGGAGCTTGAGATTGGTGTCTGAAAGCTGCATGGAGTGGGCAGTGGTGGCAGTCTTGGGCATTAATTCCTTAACCTGTGGGATCTGATGCTATCTCTAGGTAGATAGAGTAAGAATAGAATGGAATTAGAAGACACTCAAAGGGTGCCTGCTGCAGAATTGATTGCTTGCTTGTTGGTGGAGAGAAATCCCCAAACATTTGGTCACAGAAGTGTTCTATGTTGATTGTTATTGTTGACTGAGAGAATAAATACTTGTGAGTGTGTTTTAGTCCATTCACGGACCCACACAGCATCTTCCCCAATCAGAGACATCTCTAATAGCATAGAATTTGCTGATTCACGTGGTTCAAGCAGAAGGAATATTTGTACCCAGTCTGGACCTACTCCAGTGCCTTCTACTTCTCTGGGCCCCACACAAAGTTGGAAGCCTTCCTTGCCACCCAGTAAATGTGTTGGAGCAGTATTACCATGTGTGGAACATGAGTCTTCCAAAACCAAAGAGAATACCAAGCACTGTGCTTTCTTCCTAGTGGTAGAAAGCTTGAGATGCAATAATGTGCATCTCAAAGCTTTATTTGGGAAGGGATGTCCTATAATACCCTCAGCAAACTTTTCCTACAAAGGGTCAAAGTGTAAAAAATTTTAGGCTTTGTGGACCAAATAGTCTTTGTTTCAACTACCAACTTTGCCATTATAACATGAAAACAGTCATAGGCAATATATAAGCAAATGGGCATGGCTGTGTTCCCATAAAACTTTATTTACCAAAACAAGTGATGGGACAGATTTCACCAATCCTTGTCCTAGACCACCAGACTGCTAAAAATGTCACTAATGTGGTGGGCCTTTGATGGGTTTATCTACCATTCTCCAGAGTACAAGTGTCACTTCTTGGTCATTCAGTCCAATTAACATAGTCTCATGGGTATAATGGACCAATTTAATGTCCCAGGGAATGTCCTGATGATCCTGGTCCCATATACAAAGGCTAGAAAATTTAATGTCATTCCAGGGCAAGACCATAAATGTATGCAACTGTCCATCCATGTGAATGGAAACTGCTTCTCTTCTTGCTTCTTGATTTGAAAATTAGATGGGCTTTATCCAGCACGCATGTATAATCTTCCAGCTTTTATATATATTGGCTGGGCCTTTGCCACTCTTTTGGCCTGTGGTCTCCTTCCTTCCTTAACAAGCTCAGCATGTGTCTAGCTGGTTTACGATGTGACTTACCCTATTTATAGATCTGGTGGTCAGGAGGTGGGGATATATCACAAGGAGGCATGTGTTTCCTTGTAGGCAGAAGCTTCTGCATTGTCTTCAAGCAAGAGGGGGCAGTGCTAGCTTTTAACAAGGAGAAATAGGCCAGTTCTGCAGGCGCAGAGAATTCAGGTAAAGCTGAAGATTCAAGATTTCAAGTGCATCAATCAGGACCCTGACCTTTGTGTGACAGAGCTGTCAAGGGTGGAGAATTCAATTTTCCTTGGAGCTCTGCTATTCTAATAATTAAGACCTGGGTCTCCTAAGCTTTTTCTGCCATCTAGATGTATACTGTCTTTATATGTTGCCAAGGAGGCCCTCTTGCTTTCATGCTCTACTTTATATTAGTTATTAATCATCCTCAATTTTTCATTGCCTTTCTTAATTTATTAATGGTCCCCAGTGACACCCATTCAAATTCCATAGTGCTTATAATAACCATTTCCCCCACACCTCTCAAGCATTTGAAATTTTGCCCCTGCCAATGTATTCCTTTCTCCAGTATCTTATCCCAATTCACCTCTGCAGACAGTGTTAACAATTGCGTGATTACAGTATTACAAAGGCTCATTGCTAGTGAGCCAGTGGGTGATCCAGCTCCAAAATCCCATTTTCGAGTCTCCTTCCTGGAACTCTTAGTATCACAGGTCAGCTTCCCCATGAAAAATACAGTAAGACCCTGAGATTGTCATGCAGAAGGCACCAGAGCATCTTTACCAGGAGCTTTATCCCCCTTTTGTGGCCATAGAGAAAACATTACCATATACTGAGGATGGCAGGGCAAAGGGTGGAATGAGCCTGAGTCCTGATGCCATCACTGAATTAGCAATTCCATCCTGGGATAGCCTACTTCTTAAACTTCTGAAGCAAGCACGATGTCCTTTCTCTTTAAGACACTCTTAGGTATTCAGTTACTTGCAGCCAAAGGCATTCTAGCTCATGCATGATCTCAGTTAATGCTTCGCTACCCTGTGCTGTGAGGTAGGTGTTATTATTATTCCCATTTCATAAACAAGAGAGCTTAAGCTTAGAGAATACTTGCTCGAGATCACACAACTAGAAATTGGTGGAGCCCAGTCTAAAGCTTAGTACTATCTGTATCCAAAGTCTGTGCTCTTTACCCTTTTATAAAAATCTATGTGACAACTGATCAAACCAGGAGGGGTATGGTACCATCCCCCAGATCTGAAGGGAAGAGTAGCTTATGTATAGCTAAGATCCACATACACCAGAAGAGCTGCCCTTAAAAAGCTCACTGACCTCTTACTTGGTGTATTGGGTTGAATGGTGGCCCTCAAAACAGAAGATCATGCCTTCATTGTCAGAACCTGCAAATATGACCTTATGTGGAAAAAAGATCTTTGCAGATGTCATTAAGGATCTTGAGGATCTTGTCTTAAGGTTATCCAGGTGGGCCCCAAATCCAGTGACCAGTGTCCTTATAAGAGTCATACAGGGAAGACCTGCCAGACAGAAAGAGGAGGAAGCAATGTGGCCATAGAGGCAGAGACTAGAGTGATGCAGCTGCGAGTCAAGGAACCCCTGAAGGCATGAGAAGCTGGAAGAGGCAAAAACAGAATCTCCCCTGGAGTCTTTGGAAGTAGCACACAGCCCACACCTTGATTTTGGACTCTGGCCTCCAGAACTACGAGAGAATAAATCTCTATTGTTTTACACCACCAAGTTTATGGTAATTTGTTATGGCAGCCTCAGGAAACTAATACTATGTTTATTTCTTTCTTATGTAAAGGTTAGCAGTATACTTTCTAAGTTTGGTTGAATATATTCCTCATGTGGCAAATTTCTGTTGAAATCCTTTATACTTTAAAGATAATGTGTGAACTACTTCCTTAGCAGAGCTAGAGGCACCTGTAGAGACATGAATGAGCATTTTTCTGGGAAGAAGGTCCATAGCCATCATACTCTCAGTAGGGTCTTGATAGGCTCCACAAAACTAAGAATTTCTGAGAGGGAGCCTGGGCAAATGGAAGAATGACAGGTAGCTAAGCTCTAAGAGAAACAAGTGCTAAGACTGTGAAACATACAGAGAATAAGTTTCAAGTATGTGGAAGCCAGAAGGTCCTGTGTGTCTGGTTAGAAGGCTTCAAGTCGATCTCTTTGGGAAGAAGCTTTGGCTTCCTCATGAGTTCAGACAAGAAAGCAGAAGTTGTAAAGGTCTAGCAAAGGCGACTGCAAAGGGCCAACTCCACACAGCTCAGAGTCCGGAGGAAAGGAAACACTCCTTCTGGACAAAGTATAAAGAGGTTAGGAAAAGTTCAAATTTCTCTAGTTAAAATCTGCAGGTATTGAAGAAGGTAAATTCTGTTAAAATGACAAATCAATAAAATGCTGTCTCAAAAGACTTATTATGCTTCTATATTGGGGTAGAAAAAAGAGAGGGAAAACATTGGTGTCTAAAAATAAGGAATGGTATGAACTTAAGTCTGACTCTAAAAAGGAAAAGGAAAAGGAAGGAGATATATTTTCTGAGTCTATCACTATGAAAATTATGAGATGAAATTTAAAGAATATGAAACAAACCTCAGGCAGAATCTTGGCTGCCAAAACCACAAGCCCCACATGACAGCCTGCTCCATTGAATGCCATGGAAACTGCCTCCCCGGCAGCACGTGGGCTTGGAACTACCTGCACGATTCCTCCATGAAAGTACTTGAGATAGGGTTGGGGTAAGCAGAGAGAGTGAGTGAGGAGACAGAAGAGTGTTTTAGGGCAGCTCTGCTTCCCAGAGAACTGGAACTGAATCCCTGGAGGCTTCCTAGCAAAATCATGAAGTGTTTTTAAAACAAATTACCTCACAAGTGTTTACAGTTCAGTTCTGCCTGCCTGTCTGCCGAACTGAAAGGAACAGGTGAAACCCAAAGCTGGTTTTCAGCCCCATCGCTCACAATTCTAAGAAGGAAACATCCTTCACAAAACAGGAACTTTGTCCTTGAAAATTTCACATACTACAGGCTTTCCTGCCACATACCTGGGATATAACATCCAATAGCTCAATTGCAATCTGTTGCAGTAAATGTGCTAAGAGCTAAGGAGAAGCAAAATGCACATATGTATAAATGGGCCACAATTTCTAAGGATTCTGCTCTAACATGGGTTTCTTCTCTGAAGCAAATACAGTGTTTCTAAAACTTACAAGAATAAGAGAACATCAAGTAAGAAAGGCCCAATTAAGTTGGGGTTTTTGTTTTGTTTTGTTTTTTTGTTTTTGAAAAGTCATGTTAGACTCTTTCCTCTTGGAACAGAATTAACAAATTAGCAGAGGAATAAAATGTACCAGTCATTTGACCATGTAAGTTACATAATGTAGAAGCACATTTTGTGACATGAGTATTCAATGTAGCACAACACTTTCCTCATCACATTATTTCATTGTTCTTATCCCACGTTATTTTCCAAGCAGGCGCTTGCTTGTGAATGGCCTCCAGCATCTTGTAGGGTTTGCTGCTCTGAACACCTCCCATCTCTTGCCTGACCCGGAGGCCAATGACGGCTTTTCTATGTGGGCCTAATAACAAACGAAAAGAAGGCAGGACATTTATTACATTCAACACACACGCATATAGAAATTTCTATGTGTCAGGCCAAATACTACCATAGCACTTTACAAGCATTAACCCATTTAATCCTCAAAAGACCTATAAGGTATGTTATCTTTTCACCTCCATTTTACAGATGAAGAAACTTGTCTTATATTTACTGAGAGGTGGAGCCAGGATTTAAAAGAGTTTGTGCAATTAACCACTATACCATGCAACCTTAAGTAGTAGTATCATAAAGGTGAATGAAGCCATATTAACAAATAATACTAAGGGCTCATATGTAAGCAATTCTTAAAAATGGAGATTTGATTTTATTTTTTAAAATGGAAAAGGTTACCCAGAATGTTAACGTGGACAGGTTTTCATCATGGGTTTCTAAAATTGTAATTTGTGAAGCTTTATTACATGTATACAATGGTAGTGTTAGTCAATTGATATAATCAGCCCTCAAATCTGTACACATCTTTAAATCATCAACTATATTTGTTTCTCTGGCTATAAAAGGAATAATTGTTCATATTTGGAAGATTCAGAAAAGTACATGGTGAAAAATAAAAATCACTCATAATCTCATCATCCAGAAATTGTCATTGCTGATATTTTCACATATATACTCTCTAGTCTTCTTTCTAAATGTACATCCACCCATCTGTATATTGGCTTAACATTTATTAAACGTGACGTTTTGTGCACATAAGGGATGCATTATTCAAAGAAAAACAATTTATACTCTTTTTCAGTACCCTCATATGTACTAAATATTCTCTAAGGATTGAAAAAGTTTAAAATCAAATATAAAGATCACAGAAGTACTATCAGAGTGGAAATTAATAATCAATGATACATATGCTAGAGCATTCTTAAAATCAAATATTCAGTCAAATGAAGTAACAATGTTGATATTTTTCAATATAATTTTATTTCATTTTCTGCATTACTTAGAAGCATCAGTAGGATGAAAATAATATTTGTTTCTTAAACCTGTGCACAAATTAATTGATGTCACACACTCATTAATTCATGATTATTTTCTTAATGAATGGATTCTAAAGCTTCTCTAAGATAGGAAGGCATAAGACAACCAAAAAGAAATATTGATTTATAACTGTTCTAATACTGCTCAGCATTTTTAAAGTAAACTATAGCCATAAAGCCTGTTATAATTACTAATAAGGTAATCCACAGAATGCCTTGCTGAGCTAGGTGTAGAAGAAATAAATTGTTTCATATTGGAGGAAAGTGAACACTACAAATCAATATACTAGTGTGAAATTTTGCATGGCTACATGCTATCATCTCCAACATCACAGATGACTTAAGGAATTCCTCAGCTGAGAGTGGACTCCTATTGGTGGCCACAATGTCACAGTCTTGAAGACAACTTCCTCTTGACTGTACCAGTAATTTCTCCATATGGATTGTCTAATGGCAGCAAGACCTGTAGAAAAACCACATGGTAATTTAAGGGACATTAAAATAGCTCTCTCCTCCTTTCTATGACTCAATATTAAAAACAATAACAACAACTTACTAAACAGGAAAATGTGTATGTCCTCCACTAAAGTTACTTCAAGCATGGTAATGCCTTATTATTCTGGCAAGAGTTGAGAGATGAGTCAATTTTCTAGAAAATTTAAAAGCTTTTCTTTCATTTCCTATTCCTACACTTTTCTTCTTTCATAAATTCTAACAGGCATGACTGGCTATATAAATATATGTATAATTTTACTTTAAAAAAAAAAGAAAATTTAAAAGCTTTTGAAAAATGTTAATCATTGAGATATAAATGTTTCTAAAATGCATTCCATATCCCTGTTTTTTAAATGCAGTGTATTGAACACAATTGACCTTTCCTTGGTGACTCACCTCGACCATGAGTCATTGTCCAATGCTGTAAGATCACCATGCCCTCAGAAGTGTCTGAGGTCTGCAGGGCTGTTCACTCAATTCTAAATGGCTCCAGAGAGCGGTGCTTTTAGAGTTCTTCCACCTTCCCACCCTGTCATTTGTCACTTCTCTGCTGGTGTCAATGTGTCCAACTTCCTGTTTCTCATGTGTTATGTTCACTTTGTACACACCTGCTGGGTGAGAGTCCAAGAGTGGCTCCAGCCATCCTCAAAGTACAGACACAAGGACAGCTTGTTCAGCCACTCAGGTGACTTTATGTAGAGCCCTGACCCAAAGGAACTTAGGCCTTCCTGACTCCAAGTCCCCAGCTGGGCTCCATGAGGGAGCTGCGAATCTGACTTCCTAGAGGGAAGAACCCTGTGGGCGCAGCCCCCCAGCGTGCTGGGATTAGTGCAGACCTGAGGTGTCGGGGGCCCTCAGGAGCCCTCCTCTCTCTGCTTGGGGTCCTGAGCTAAGCACTGCTCCAGCCATGACACCTGATCCTTTTTTCTATGTAGGGTCCATTTGTTTTGCCTCTGGTGGACTTGGCCAGCATTACTTTCAGGTCGCTCTCCTGCCCTTTAGAAGGCTCTAAAAAGGCTTCACATTCTAATTAATGACATTCTGGTAACCATGTCCTTTCCTTCCTCTAAAGTAAATACTGCTGACTCTCCTTGTGGCTGGATGTACAGCATGTGGGACCAAGGTTGCTCTCCTCAGCAACTCAGAACTCTAGATCACCTTTGCCGGGTGCCTAAGCATGACCTTTGTTTCCAGATGCAACTCCCCAGCCTCCACCTGCAGCTGATGGTGGTCAAAGCCTGCTAGAGGCCACCCACATTACTTGCAAACCAGAAAGGAGGTACCTGGCCCGAAGGATTGTGAGGCTTCTGGGCCAGCAGGTGCAGAATGTGGGACCTTTAACCCCTTCATTAGCCCTTATCCACCAAAGGATATGAGTCTATGGGAGCAGAGCCATGCTAATAGATGGCTCCTTCCCTATCTTACTCCCCAACACATACTAAAAGAAGTTACTCAAAATAATGTTTTCTAGATAATAGAAATGTGTGGGAAGCTGGAGCAAATTGAGAAATCTTATTTTGAATGTGGTCCAAGAGGGAAGAATGGTTCTGATCTCCCAAGAACTGACCACACCAGCCCACCAGTCAGTACTTCAGGCTGTCTACTCAGACACACTGAGTGGTTTAACATTCTGCCATGGCTTGAAAAAAAAAAAGCAAGAGAGATGTTTCTCCAAGACAAAGGGCTGTTTTCCAAAAATTAATTTCCGCATCTTACCTCTGTGATTGCAATTAGAAACATAAATACTCTTTCATGTTTTCCTGTGTGTATTTTATGCCACTGAATTGACTAGTTAATCAAAAGGTAGGAATGATGGAAGAAAGTGAAAATAGAATCTTTTTTTCTCCTCATTGCCTCATGATGGAAGAATAATGAAGCTGTGTCCTTGCATGGCACTTTCAGAGAAGCAGATCTCAGAGCTGTTTCCTTGGGCACACTCCGTTCCTTCTCTGTCTTTCTCTCTTGGACTTCCAACTTTCTGTAATCACTCATCCACTTCGAGGGCACTCCAACCTCAGGCATTGAAAGGCCCAGAATTGAAGAGGGCTGTAATCACTGGCAACTATAAATATTCCCCAAAGCAACAGTTGCTAAGAGTTTTATTCAGTGACATTATCATCCCAGGCTTATAAAGGGGCAGAAGGGGGTGGGGCAGAGATGTGCTTTAAATATATTTAAAGTTCTCTTACCTCTTCCTTGTTGATCAGACCCATTTTGGACATGTCTATGTTGAAGTAGTGAATGTTTGGCAGGCTGATTTCCATATCTTCTATCTGGAAACCACAGTGGTAGGTATCACATTAGGAGCTGCGAGCCTCCATCTCCATCACTCCAGCCACCCTCACCTTACCTAATCTCGCACCCATTACTCAGGTTCTCTCTCTGACTTGGAGACACCCTCTGATGTTCCTCCACTGCCTGACACTGTTCTCTCCTGCTAGTTCTGTGATTAGATGGTGGGCCTACTCTTCTCCCCTCAGTGTACAAAATCTGTTTCTCTGAAAAGAAAGGGCTCCTCGGGTCAGAAATCTGGGAGACCTCTTCAACATCCAACTAGCCTCCAGGTACTGGTCAGTCAACCTTCTAAATTCCTCCTCATTCCACTCCCTCCTTTCCAGGCCTGTACCTAACATTTATAGGCCCTGCAGTAAGAGTATAATTGGAGACCCACATACCAAATGTATAAACATTTTAGTTATATTAATCAAGCTAAAATTTTTTTAAGTGAGATACGTTCTACTCTTCTAACTTGACAAATATACCCTTCATAACAACCTGGGAGGCCAAGCATTAATTTAAAAGTCTCTAACTGTGATTGCAATTAGAAACATAAATACTCTTTCATGTTTTCATGTGTGTATTTTATGCCACTGAATTGACTAGTTAATCAAAAGGTAAGAATGATGGAAGGAAGTGAAAATAGAATCTTTTTTTCTCCTCATTGCCTGGCATGGAGTACCATGCCAGGGCATGGCAGCATGGGAAAAGCCAGCCCCTCGCCCCTGGCCCGTCCCACCTTCTCTCTTGGACTCACGGGGTAGACACTCCAGCTTGCATGTCAAGTGCCATCCATACCTCCTACAAACATCTGCCCCTTTGCCTACTCTCAGGCCTAAGCGTGAACACCAATAGCATGATTCGCCTTCTGGAAGACAGATCTCAAGAAGGGATTTGCCCAGGTTCCAGAAGTAGTCTCCGGGCTATTTGGACAGGAAATTCTGGGGAATGCATGGGCCTCTGCAGAGTGTGTTGCTGTGGCCCCACTGATTCTTCACCTAGTGGAGGGAGGCATAGCCAGAGGAACGCCTGAAGGGGGCCTGTAGAATGCTGAGCCATGGCCAGAGTCCCTCTTGTCCAGGTCTAAGGGTGGCACTCCTCCTCTCCAGCCTCACCATGACCCAGACTCTCTTTGCAAGATTCTGAAATAGATCCCAACATGTCTGCTTGCCTATGGTCCATCAAGCTTTTCATTCATCACATTTCTGTCAGCGTGATTTTTCTAGAGTACAAATCTGGCACAACACATCCTGCTTAAACCCCTTGGTGGTGCCTAGAAGCCTTCATAATAAAGTACAGACTCTATAAATAAGCCTAAAAAGGCCCTCTTGACTGGCTCCTGTGGTTCCTGCCTCATTTCCAGGCGCATGGAATGACTATAATTCATTCATATATATTCATTCATACGTGGTAGACCCTCAACAGTAAACGACTGTATCATGCTATCTCTTGTCTCCATACCTACCCTGCTCCCTCACCCTTGAGAGTAAACTCAGATAACCTCTAGACTCAAACACCCTTCCGCTCTAGAAAACCTGGCTGAACCCATCTCCTATACCTGAGTTAGGTGCTTTGCTCTGTACTTTCATAATACTCTTTTCTCTATTGTATTGTTCATTTGCTTATTTTGTTCATTCACTGAATGATGAGCTCTTTGAGGGTAGTGACTATCTAATTTATCTTTGTATCCTTCGTGTGCTGCCAGAGACATAATCACCATTCAATGAATGAATGAATGAATGGGTGGGGAAGTGGGTAGATGGACAGATGGATGGATGGATGGATGGATGAAATCTCTCTACATCTATCTTTCATTGTCTGGTTCTCCTGAAACACAGAACCTTTGTCTAATTACCCCTCTCCCTCAGGGCATTCAAGTGTCCTGAATTTGAGGCTTAAATCAGTGGCAGGTTGAAGGGACTCAAAGAATTTTCAACAAAACTCAAGGACTACAACAGGGGCCTGTGTTTTCAGGTTAGACAGATTTTTCCATTTTTGCTCTCTTCTCACTTGCTATAACAAGCTTTTGAACAACAACAGATGTCATTTTTCATGTGTCTTCCACTTTCTTATTTTAACTCTCAACTCTTTCTCAGAGCTGACAGAAGACACACGTTCTCCCAATCCTCAGAATGGCAACTGACAGAACTTACCTCAGGAACTCGGCACAGGGAGAGCACCTGGATATCATAGAGGGTCTTCTGCACAGAGGGCAAGTATTCGCCTTTGTCATAAGGCCCAGCAGATTTCTCCAGGACAAGGTCCCAAATGGTGTCCATAAAACACAGAGAAGGTCACTGAGGATCCTGAAAGGAATTTTAGTAATGTGTTAGGAAGCTAAGAAGCAGTGACCTGTCTGTCCCCCAGAAAACAATGTTATTGATGTTTTTAGAAGATATTAGTATCTTGCAATGCCAAAAACAAAACACCTCACTTCCCATTCCCCTACACACACACACACACACACACACACACACACACCATTCAACAAACATATTGAGCATCACTAGACTGTCTTCATAGTTTGGCACCAGGGCCCAGTGGGCATTTTAGGGTAAATTTCCCGTCATGTTTGAAGAACTTAAGAAGAAGACTCCCAAGTATTCTCACCATCTTGCTGCTCCGCTTGGCTCGCTCATTGAATTGTTACATTCGGGGGTTTGCTCTGTGCCAGACTCTGTGTTTTTTAGGTTAGGCAGATTTTTCTGTGCTAAGCATTTTATGTGATGATGTCATTGAATTCTCTCAATATAGCTGAGGTAGCTACTATTATTATCCCCAATTAGAGAAGAAGAACCTGAGCTTAAAAGTTACATGATATGCTCTAAGTCCCTCTCTTTAGAAGAAGGCCCAGCCTACAGTACTATCCTGCCTCTGGCATGTTCAATTTCAAGCTCTTTTCAACATAAATACATCAGGCTGCTGCCCATGGAGAGCACTTGAAATAAAAAGGAAAGAAAACTGAGGTAACGTTCTCATCATGCATTTAAAAACCTATCACATAATAAAAGAAGCAGAGAAAAACTACACCACTGGGAGGGAGCGCTGTGGGAGTGGGTGGTGGGGGAAGGTTGTGCATGCAGATTCTAGCTTATGGTAGGGTAGAAATTTCTAAAAGAGCTTTAGCAAAGGAATGAGATACCTAATCAAAAAGCAAGTTCTGAAAGTTCAGAGGCCTAATTACTCCCTGTCAGGATATAATAATAATCACACCTTTATATTGTGAGTTGTCAGAATCAAAATGGAGTCACTTGTGTCAGATGCTAATGAAATAAATAAATAAATAAAGCCAGGAAGCTGAGGGAGGGCCCTCATGCACAGATGCCTGTAAGAACTATTGCAAAGACTCTCTGAAGGGCTCTTATGTACATATGCCTGTAACAAGAATTTTGCAAAGGACTTTTCAAACAGTGGCTCGCGACGTGAGTCACAAGGACAGCTAGCCAGATGTACAAGAACATTTGCCTGCCACAGTCTCCACTAATGAGCTGGCGTCAACTCCTGCGATAGCCACTATAACCAGTGTTCTCTTTGTCTGAAAACAAATTACATACACTTTTTCCTTTTGCTTTTAAAAGCTTCCCCTTGCCTCAACCTCTTAGGATATGCCTACGGTTCCTGCAGCCCACAAATTTGCAGATTCCCTGTGTGTTCCTAAATAAATTCATTATCTTTGGAGAATCTCTCTCTGTTATTTCAGTTGACAATATTTTTAAGGCATTCATAACTTATAAAATGCTTTTGTGAACATCGTATCATTTTGAGTTTAGCCTAGATTGACCAATTATC
The DNA here is from genome assembly GCF_028885625.2 of Pongo pygmaeus. NCBI lineage: Eukaryota > Metazoa > Chordata > Mammalia > Primates > Hominidae > Pongo > Pongo pygmaeus. Next base: position 145,765,318 of record NC_072373.2, on the reverse strand, counting down.
CCAGTTTGCCCGGAACCAAGAGGTTTCCTGAGACATGGGACTTTCAGTGTTAAAACCAGGAAGTCCATGACAAACTACAACAAGTTGGTCACCCTCGTTTAGCCCTCTCTGCATCACTATGAGGTAGTAAGGCCATATATTCTCTTCATTTGATGCAGTGTTTCTTCAAGTGTGGTCCCTGGTCCAGTGGCATCTGCATCCCCTGGGAGTTTGCAAGAACTGCATTTTCTTGGGCCCCACCTCAGTCCTACAGAATCAGAATCTCTGGGGGTGGGCCCAGCAAGCTTCATTTTCTGATTCTGTGTGATTCTGATGCACATGCATGTTTGAGAACCACCAATTTAATAAATCGAATAAACAGAAGGGATTTCTGAATAGTGGGAGGTTGAGTTGAATGGCCTCTAAGTTTCTCTTTTACATCTAAGATTCTATGAAGTCTGGGCCCCTGGGACAAGGGCAGACACTACATGCACATGTTCATACCAGGTAGCCTCGAAGTCCACATCCCTGCACTGGTGGTAGCGCCACTTGCAGTACACTTGGGTGGCAAAGCATCGGTCCTTCACCTCAGGGAGGGTAGTGAACTGGTCCTTGATGAAACCGTCACATCGAGACTATGTTGTTTTCAAGACCTTGAGGTCTTTGATTCCAGAATGAATGACTGGGGGTCCTGTTTCAAGTAGAAAGTCAAGAGTGGCTGAGGTCATAAACAAACAGTGTCTTGTTGCTGATACCTAGCACAGAGGATCCTGGTCATTAAAACATGGCACATTCTGTACAAAAACTACATCACCGCCCATGTTTTCTGTCATCCTATTTCCTCTGAAGTCCAAGTGAAGAGGATGGTGTTCCTTTGCTTCAATCCAGATTCCATGACTCCCTGCCCTGTCTTGCCCTAGAAAATCTGAAGGTCTAAGAATAACCTCCATTCCGTGTTGAAGGCCACAGAAATGAATACATTCCTCTCAACTACAAGCGGGAGTGTCTTCTTGGCCAACTCATCTTATGTATTTTGAGCTCCGTCTCCTCCAACAGGTGATCATGCTGAAATGTGTTAATAAGGTCCTCAAGAGCCATTTCTTTACCTGCTACTGTGACCTCTTTACTGGGGGTAGTCCTCATGCTGATCATCTACAGTAGCTGATGATCCCAATCTCCACTAAGCCCTGATGGCATCCCGGCATCCCAGCATCCCAGTTCCCTTATGGTTATCAGCTCAGCAAAACCAGGCAACTTCATAAATGGGTAGCAGCGTGGGCCTGGCTGAGCCTAAATAAGACAGGGAAGATGGAGTTGGTGACTCACAGGGGATAGATCTGCCTAAGTTGATATCTATAAAGGCTTTTGTTTTTTCTGCCAAAGGAGAAGGGATGAACTTGGTTCTTGGGTACCTGGGGGAGAGAGGGGAGAGTTGAAAATAATGGAGGGGATGATATGGCTCTCCTTCTGTCTCTGCTGCGCTTTCATAAGGTAATGGGGCAGGTGGAAGGGTGACAGGCATCATCTAAAAAAGAACAATATTAACATCACTGTGACTTTATTTGTCTGCACAGGCTGGCAAGGATTGGGGACATTCCAGGAGCACTTGGCAAACCCTAATAGCAAAGTGCCATGGCATGATTATTAAGATCACCTCTTTTCAGTCTCTTTGTTAGTTCCAACCAATATCTATGCTTCTTGGTCTGTTTAGTCTAAAAATCAAGGGCCAGAGATGTCAGGTATCACCACATACATGGTCTTAGTTAAAGAACAAGAATATAACTCATGATCCTCAATTAAAATCCAAGGAAGCTCTTAAAAATCCAATGGTTTACATCACCCATGTGGTTTCTATTGCTACAGTTAACTCGGGAGCCGTGGAGTTTCAAAAGTTGGTAAATGAAGTCTGTATTTCTGTTTTTCCATGCTTCAGTATACTCCTATCAGAGAGAACAATAGCCAGTGGTTAGTGGTAGATCTGCTGATTAAATATGTCCTGATTAAAGAAGATATTCTGTGCAGAGTGTCCCAGGATAATGCGGTGAAACAGGAAATGATCCTTGTTTAACTTTCCGAAGTACTTACTGGAAGCTATATCTGAAGAAGGAGCAAGAGAAAGATACCAACAATGCCTTAACGCCTTCAGCTGGCTGGGTTTATCAGATTCTAAATGTATAAAGTCATGATCTCACAAAGTCAGCATTGCTACATGCAGTGAGTAGAAGCCTCAAACCCAGCAGAACTACAGAAACAATCAATAAGTATCTGTTGAATGAATGAATGAATGAGTTTAGCAAGATTGATTCATGTCAAGGAATAAGCATTGCACAATTTAGTATCTTTCTCTTCTAGACAGTTCAGCCCCATCAATCTTTACCATTTCCCTTCCTGGTCCCCTCCAACTCACACATAGTGTGGCAGGGGGTGAAAAGAAGGGTGTTAACCTTGGCTAAGAACCTCCTCTCTGTAGACATGCCTTTGGTTGCTGCAGTTTTCAGTCTATCTTACTTAGTTCTCAAAACTCTATAAAGCAGTTATTTTAATGTAGGTGACTTTTAATCATTTGCCCATAGTCACATGGCTAGAAACTGTCAGAGGTAGAATTTAAACTCAGCACCACATTATGAGATCCCATGCTTTTCTTCCTGCTTTTTGGATCACTTCCCATCTATGCAATGGTTCCTCCTTCCTTTGACCCTTTCCCCATTTGTGTTCTATACGTGGCCTTTCCAGGAGACAAGGTTGCCACCTCCTATCCACAGCGTGCTTTAAGGACCTCAGATAGAGCCCCCTGCCTGAAAAATACCATCTCCATTGGTCAGAAATGGAGATTGAATAATCATTTTTAGAGTTGGCTCCTATATATCTAAAAACCTTTGTACTACTTAAACATTTCCTATTGAAATGCAAATAAATATCCCTTAAAGGAGTGACTTCTTAAGCCTTCGCAAGGTACTATGATAATCTACTTCCCATGGTAAGCCTTTCTAGAAAACAAAATCCTATAGAAATGAAACATGGGTTTGCAATCAGGTGTGGGGTTAAAATGAGTAGTAGAAACCCTTGCAGGAGAATAAAAAGAAGGTGAAAAAGAACCAAAGACGAACTTTATCTACACTGTTTTCTTCCTATTCATCTGGCCTTGACTGCTGGCATCCATGTAAGCCAGTCAAACTTTGGCTCCTCCAAAGGTGTTAACCATAAAAGGATTCCTGGTTGCAATGTTGCATAGTGGTTGAATCTACAGCTTTGAGACTCAGATTCCTAGAACTCAAACCCCAGTGCTCTCCTTCCATCCTCAACCCCCATTTTTATGAGCTCCATGCTCCTGAGGGAATTATTTAACCTCTCTCTACCTTGATTTTGTCATCTATAAAATGGTGACGATAATCATACATATTTCCTAGAGTTGCCACATGTCTAAGAGGATGCACGTAAAGGACTTAGTAGAATTGCTGACCTACGAAAGTGCTCTACAAACGTGATGATGATGATTTTGCCATAATTGACTTTTTCCCAATGACTTCGACAACTTATAAATATTTCCCATGTTTCACAAAGTCTTACTGGGTTCTGAAAACAACTTCTAATGTGCTGTCCTATCCATCTCCAGCTCTGGGATAAGATTTATTGACCTTAAGGGAGTGTCAGTCCTACTAGGCCACTTTGAAATGATCTGCTTTCTCATTGGAATCTAAAAACGGAGACAGCAGTTGTATCTTTAAAATGTGTTTTGGCATCAGTTTCACACAGAATAAAATGTCTCATGTTCCCCAAGACAATTAACTATTGCCACAGTTTTGGCAGAACACAAACCATCTACTCTGGTGCTCTCATCATTCTATTAAAAACAACAACAACAACAACAAAAACTATTCTCTCTGAATGTTAAAAGAATTTTTCCCTGGCACACATTAGACATGCTGGATGAAATCAGAGAGCTTATTTTATCTTCTCTGTTGGCGGTGCCCCAGCTTTCTGAACATTGGTAAGAACCTGAGGCTTTCAAAATCATGGGCCCATCAACTAAAAATATGATGCCTAACACACTCTAAAAAAGATTCCCATTTAGACTAACAAGAAGTAATTCAAAAACTGTCCTTTTCTAGGTTACGCCCCATGAAATCACTTAATCAGCTTTGTTTTGTTTTGTTTTTCTGCCTTGGTTATGGAGTAATGCAAAAGAAAGATTTTTCACATTTCACTTTGCTAGAACATAATCTTTTCCAGCTTTTAGTGTCCTCCTACACACTTAGCAGATTGTGGCTTATCTCTCAGAGAATCATACATCCTACCCTTTAGCTATCTAAGGGAAAGAAACTCACTGCGAATTAATAGAAAATAAGCCCAATTCCTTACCTACGCATCAGGTGTCACAAAGCACAAAGCTTTATTGAGCCAAGAAAAAGATCTTGTCATAAGAGGATAATTGCTTCCACATTTAACACCTCCAAAAAGGACACAAATAGCTGAAAGGCAGATATTTTAAAACCATATTAAATCATTCTAGTAGAAAATCTCAAACTTGTAAAGTGCCAGAAAAAGTAAAGATCAATTAAATATTTGCCTTGGAGAGTCCATTTAGCTCATGCAGGAAGAGTGAAAGCTCCCTCTGTGCAATTGTGGATGGAAAGAGATGACATCATCCAGATGGTAGGAAATTAACTGGGCTTTTGTAGAACCAGGTGATGACCAAGAACATTTTAAAAGACCACAAATCTGCCAAGAACTTTTCTGACAGAGGAACCGAAGAGCACTTTAGTCTTGATATCAAAAGGACATAAACAGACTTCTTGGCAGTAGCCATCTCTGTCCTGGATCTCCCACTTCTCCCATCTCACTTCTTCCATCTGCCCATCTTGTCACCTCTTAAATCTGTTCTCCTCCAGGTCGGATTTCATCAGTTACCTTCCTTACAACCATCCCCCTACCCTCACTACCCTTCATGTCAATAGATATATAGGAAGTATTTTTCACTACCAGAAGACACAATCTAGTATTTGAGGTCTCTTCTCCATCTTCCATTCCTCTATTTAGCTATGCTTTAGCTGAATTTCATAATTAGTGTCAAATGGGAGAAACGTGATGCTGAAGAAATTGTGAGTTATAATTCAAACAGTGCAGAAGTTTGGGGGTCAATTTAGTTCAAATTAGTGACTCAATCATACCAATGACTTAAAGCTCCGTTAAGCTTGTAGTTTCTCACTGATACATGACAGAAAGAGTTCCGAAGATTCAACGCCATATGATACCTAAACCAACAGCCTGCTTCATACACATAGGGCCTAGTTCTCCTCTCAGGGCTTGAGAAGTCACAAACATAACAGCCCTCATTCCTTTGGGCGAACAAATTTCTTTCTCTCTTCCAGATTCTCCTGTGGAATCAGCAGGATTTGAAACAACTAAAATACAGCCTAGTGATGTAGCTGTAAAAGATCCACTAGGAAGAAACAGTGTAATGGGAGTTTTAGAGCAATTCCCGGGGCTTAAAGTGGTGCTTGAGGTTCAGCAGGATTTCTAGAAATGTTTGTTCATTTGCTACGTAGGAATGAATACAGTCCATCGGGAGAAACTCAGTCACACCTCCTCCTGGGAAGAGTTCCTTTGGGAGTGGCATGACTGAACGTGTGAATAAGCACATGTGTTTGAGGGGGCAAAAGTCTTAGCATTCTAGCCAGTCCGCCACCAAAGGCACTACTCAGGTGTTTGTAACAACAGCCTTCACCATGTGAATTTATGAGTGGTATGTGTATAATGTAATTACTATTTTCTTTAGTTAAGCCTTTACAAGGGCATTTCTTATGACAATCATTGTAACTTTCTCTCACATTACAATTCCTACAGTTTCAGCTCTTGGATAATAAGCAAATAAAGAATTAAACTTTGCTACCAAAAGAGCATACATCCCTACTCTCCAGAGGGACAGAGTAGAAATGTCACCTTCATATACACAACACTGAAAGATACACACACCCATAAACATGTGCACACACATACCTGTATACACTTAGGGCAACAGATGTCTCTTCCGCTACCCCAATCCCTGCCAGCCCTGCATGAAATCAGAGGGGCAGTTGGGGGCTGGACTCTAGATGAGTCAAGCTGGAGCTTCTGGGAACACTGCCACAATGATCTTAATACCCTGAAGCTTTGCAGCTTTCTGCAGAAAGAAAAAGCTTTAACCTGATTATGGTGGCTAGTTTTTCCACTCAGCTGCAGCCAGGTGATTAGAATTCAAGCTGACAGCAACTCTTGGTCATTCCTGGAAAGAACAGGGTATAGAGAGAAGTCCGTTTTCCTTTCATAATCAGCAGAGCCCTATGCTTGGCCACTTGACTTCCACCTCCATGGCTCTGCTACAAGTATTCTGGGAAGTCGCCAATGACGCCTGTTTACTGACTACGTAGTTTCTCATCAGTCCTCTCAGAACCCCAACTTCTTAACTCTCCTACGGCAGAGGCTAAATCTACTTGCTCTTCCTCCTGGCACTCAGCTAGATGACATTTCACAGTGTCCATTGCAGTGAGGTGTGACTATGTGACCGAGCTCTCTCCAGAAGAAATGATCCATGCTGTTTCTAGGCCGGGAGTTTATGCTTCAAGGACTTTGCCCCTCCTTTTGCTCCTCCAAGCTCTTTCTTTGGTTGTCTGGTATGGGGGTCTACTTTCAAGGTGACACCGAAAAGTAAGGATTAAAAATATAAAGTTGCCATCAACCTGGGTTCCTGAAGAACTTCATGGAGCACAGCATCCCCCTGACCCCCCTAGCCCCACACACAGACACTGAACTGGACTTCTGCCAAAAGAAGTAAACTTCTAGTGCTGAGCCACTGCACATGGACCTATTTGTTATGCATCTTGGTTCCCCAGTAATTCAGAAATCCCTAATTTCTTGAAATGTCTTTTTCTTCTGCTTCCATGACACTATCATCCCTCGTCTTCCTTCTATCTCTCTAAACATTCTTCTGTCTCAGTTTTTAAACTACCCAACCCTTACAGTGGGGAATTTTTCCCAGGCCATCTCCTCTTCCAAACTCTTCTCACTTTGTATGTTTTTCTGGAATGGTCCTTCTTCCCTATGGCTTTACCTACCACCAATCTGCTGATGGGCCCCAAATCTATCTCCATCACATAGTCCCACATTCACCAGCTTCCCACCTGAAAACTTCCCCTTGTGTGTAATCTCCTTAGTCAGTTGCCCAGTCCTCCCAGATTAGGGTCCATTTTAACTCCTCTTTCTCTCCAAACTTCCATCTCTAATCAACCACTAAGACCTATTGATTACACTTCAAAAATGTCTCACATAATGCTTCCCACTTCTCAGTCTCTCCAGCTCTACTTCTACTGCTTTAGTTTAGACCCCATCACTTCATCTTTGCAAGAAGTCTCCAAATGTTTCACTACTGCCTGTTTCTCTAGTCTGTCACCATACCTTGTTCAGAGTTTCTGAACAAAAACATGCACATAGTAATCTGACCATTAGAGACTTTCTCTGGTTCTCTGTTGTCATTCTAAACAATAACTATAGCTATTATTTAAGGAGAGCTTCCTGGGTACCAAGTACTATGCTAAATGCCTTAATAAGATAAATTAGCATTTATCTCCTTTGTTTCTCTGGGTAGTTGTTGAAGTGGGCACTGGTATCCTTGTTTTACAAATGAAAACCCACCAATGTAGTATAAGTAACCTTGCTCTTAATCACAAACTTATTAAGTAGTGGAGCTCAAATTCGAATATGATTCATCCTGATCTCAAGGCCTCTTGCTTAACCACTGTGCAAAACTGCCTCCATCTTATACTAAACTTCTGTATAACACATGAGGCCCTTCAGATTCCAGCCCAAACCACCAACTTATTTATCTTCATCTCCCTTCTTACATTCTAGAAATCGGACCCACTGAACTTGTTACTGTCCCTCAAACCCCTTGCCCTTTCCACAGTTAAATAAATTACTTCCCCGGCATAGTCTTCAGCATGAGGCAAGTGCTCAAAATATTTTACTTCCCCTCTTCCACTCCTCATGGATTGTACTCATATGTATCCTGTTTCTTTTACCCGTAATTCCCTTTCCTCCTTCAATGCGCAGCATATTCTGAATCAGTTTTCAAAAGTCAGTTGGAATATTTTTTCCTCCCCTATCAAGCCTTCCAGACAGACAGCTCTGGAAAGAGTTTCTTCACTTCTCAGTTCCCATAGCATGCCTTTTATCCCTTCATCATAGTCTTTAGCCTTTCATACTGCAGTCAGTCTGTCTCACTAGGGTCAGGGAACATTTTATTCCCCTCTTTACCTACAGCCCTCTGCATACATAATAGGTCCTCGAAATCTAGTTGTTGAATGAATAGTATATGAATGAATGACATAAGCACTTTTCATAAATGCTCTCATTGTTAATTAGCTCTCTTGAGGCCTAATCCTAGCTGCTGTTATTATTTTACATAATTGAAAAATGTAAAAAATGTAAAAAAGCATCCCAAAAGTCACTGAAAAGCAGTTTCAAGTTATGCTGATCTATACAGTAGCCACTAAGCCACATGTGGCTATTAAGCACTTGAATTATGGCTAGCATAACTTGAGATAAGCCACACATATAAAATACAGAATTTTAAAGACAATTTTGTAAAAAGAATGTAAAATATTTCATTAGTAATTTTTATACTTATTACATACTGAAATATTTTTGATGTTATTTAAATAAAATATATTATTAAAATTAATTTCCCTAATTTCTTTTTGCTTTTCTAATGTGGTTATGAAAAAAAATTAAAATTATATATATGGCTTGCATTATATTTCAGTTGGGCGAGCTGATTTCGAGTTTCTAGTTTTATGAGGATAGTTAATGAGGCTTGGGTAGGATAACATTGAGTCAGGAAACTTTTCTTTCTCTCTCCTCCAAAGCCGCATATCTAAGACAAGAAGGAAGGAAGAAAGAAAAGAAGGAAGAAGGGAGGGAGGGAGGAAGAGAAAGGAGAGGGAAAGAAGGAAGCAACCAGAGAGACAGAAAGGAAGGAAGGAAGGGCTAAGGAAAGGAGGGAAGGAAAGAAAGAAGTTAGTTCCAATTTAACTTAACAAATAGCTCAGAAAGCTAATATAGCATATGACTACACATCTGGGCGATAAAGATCATCTTTTCAACCAAATACAACAACTGTTTAGTCTCTTTTATATAACATTAATTTTATAACTGTTTATCAAACGTTGAGAAGTCCCTAGTTATGCATAGACTTTAATTCAGATAGTGGAAAATATTTAAAAATAGCTAATACACTAGAACTTTCTAAGGAGGGCATTATCCAAAAGAACTCAGAATGAGAAGGGACCTTATATTTTATTAACCTTATAATAAATCTGATATTCATTAGATGCCACTTCGAATTCCTACTAAGGATGAAGGGAAGGGAAGGGAAGGGAAGGGAAGGGAAGGGAAGGGAAGGGAAGGGAAGGGAAGGCAACAGCAAAGAAGAAAAGGGAAGAGTAAAGGAGGGGAGGGAAAGAAAATAGAAAAATTTTAGAGTCCACCCTTTCATTTTATAACAATCATTAAAGTTTATTTTTTTACTGGGATAAAGACATTATTACCAGCTTTGTCTCCATGGTTCTTAGAGGTCCTCTAGCCTAACTCTTAGCCAATTATTGAACTCTGCTCTGACAAGCTCAACAAATCTGTGGAATACAAGCCGTGGAAATTTTAATATTTGCTAAGTTCAGTTATCAGTACTAATAACACCTATGATACAATTACGTTTCATAATTAATTGAAATTTCTTAGCAAATAGAATTATATAATTGTCATTGCTATCTTAAATGAGATGCATTTTATAGGAATTACAGTATTAGTGGTTTTATTACACAAATAAAATTTCAGGAAAACTTGACTATTATTTAGTAAATATTTCCTATGAAGGTTACTATAATTGTGACATGGTATGGCACAAAAAATATTGGTCAGAAAATTCAGAGATTTGCATTCTTTTCAGCCGGGGCCTTTTTTTATTTTGCCTTACCTCAAAATCTGGTAATAAAAATGATTTACCTGACTCAATCCCCAGGGTTGTTGCAAAATGAATTATTTCATTTTTATATTTTTAAGACAAAAAGTAGATAAGTCTTTAATGTAATTCAAAGTCACAACATTCATTTCTATCTCAGATTTAAAAGCCTTAAAAAGTCTCTACAGTTTTCTTCCATGTTAGTAAACAGCATTGTTTAGAAGAAAGGAAGAAAAAAGAAAACAAAGCCACCCTGAAGTTGCTACTATAGAATCAAAGCATGAAAAATAGTTTATTAGCACTTCTCAGCTGTTCAACTTCACAGAAGTGTGTTCCAGTGGGAGTGTGAATAAATGCATGGACATGCTTAACTCCATTCTGAAAATTAGGGAAACAAATTATTTCCAGGAAAATTTCAGTTCATGCCATAAAGCCAATTTCTTTAATTAAACTGAGAGCACAAATAAGTGAGTTAACCTTTTCAAGATGCTTCCAAGGAATTTCTTCCACGTAGACTTGAGCTCAGATTACATGGTTAAAAGAAGAAAGAAAATGCTCACAAATATTCACACCAAAGGCTTCTATGCTTTTGATCTGTAAAAAGAAACAAAGTACTTCAAAGCAGAAATAATTGTCCCATTTAAAAATAATTTATAAATACTGTTAAATGAAATTATGGGAGGTCATTGCTTTGGACTAAGATCCTGCATTAGACCCCAACAGACCAGACCAAAATGGAGTCACTTATGCTAAATTCCACATAATCAAATTGAAGCTTTAAGGAAGCAGATAGATACCAAAACAGACCAGTTTTTCCTGAAAACAGGAGATTCCAGTCTATCTGAGTCAGTGCAATAAGGAAGTCCCCTCTGCTTTAACTCTTGCTAAAAAAGTAATCTGAAACCTGATGTTAACCAATCAGTTTTTTTTCCATTGTTCTGTTTCTTGTTCCCACCTTACAAAACCCAATGTTCTGTTCTTGCCCAGTGGAAGCTCTTACTCTTTTTTATAGAACAGAAGCTGCCCCAATGGTAAATAAAAACCAATTCACTCTATAACTAAACTTGTTGTAATTTTGTCTTTTGATATAACTCATGATGTTCTCTTTCCTGATGAATTGCTTTTTAGAACTAGACAAGCAGAGAATAGAGTCTATCTCAAGAGAAAAAGGTGTTTATCTCACTTTTTTGCTAGAGCTCCCAAATGAAGTTAATAATCACCATCACCAGGTGAGACTCTTGTTTTTAAAAGAAACCCCATTTTGCAGGAGAGGATGTGTCAGCGGACGAGCAAAAAATAACTTAACATTCAGATTCTTCTCACAGTCAGTTCAGTCATCACTTGTACCAACCACAGCACACCATAACACTCTGAACTCTATGAGGCTTCCCATTTTCCCAAGGAAAAATGTTAATGAAGGGCCACCTCACTCCTTATCTTGCATACAGGCCTTCTATTGATCCCAGCTCTCCACCCCCATAATGCAGCTTCCATATTAATCCCTAGGTAATATTTTATGGTCTTAGCACAGTCTGCAAATTATTAATGGCTTTGCCTATAATTAAAGTGAAGTATTTGTACAGGCTTCCCCAGTATAGTTCTGTTTTATACCTGTTGGCCCAGAATAATTATGAATAGCATCCTATTTTGAGCTCAAAAGTGTCCTGGTTTGGATAAGAAGCTATACGATCACTCTATCCATAATGAATGACTTTAAGTAGTTTTTAACATTCAGGTCCATTCTTCACTTTTCTGCAAACTCCTACACAGTACAGGAAATACAAGAATCTGTTGTACCTGGCCTTTGTCCATATCACAGCACAGGTCTACTTTCAAACGATTTTTTTAAAGAATGCAGTTCCTTTTTCCATAGCCCCATCTATGTTTGCTGGGTCATTCTGATTAGCAAGAGAAAGGTTCAGGGTAAAAATAGGAGTTGCAGAAATTATATCGCAATGTTTGTTCATTTAATGAATTATGGGTATGGATTTCATGAAAAAACATGAGAAAAGAAGCTTTCCAGTCTACATTTCTTACCTTTTTAGACTTCATGGCAAGTAAAAAAAGAAATCAGCTTGAATTGCCCAGAAATCTGGGTGACCCAGCACAGTTTCACTCACACTTAAAGAAACCAGAGGTGGGGTCGGGCACGGTGGCTCATGCCTGTAATCCCAGCACTTTGGGAGGCCAAGGCAGGCGGATCACAAGGTCAGGAGATCGAGACCATCCTGGCCAACATGGTGAAACCCCGTCTCTACTAAAAATACAAAAAAAAATTAACTGGGCGTGCTGGCAGGTGCCTGTAGTCCCAGTTACTTGGGAGGCTGAGGCAGGAGAATCACTTGAACCTGGGAGGCGGAGGTTGCAGTGAGCCGAGATCACATCACTGCACTGCAGCCTATTGACAGAGTGAGACTCTGTCTCAAAAAAAAAAAAAGAAAAGAAAAGAAAAGAGAAACCAGAGCTGAAAATGCTAAAATATCAGTTCTAACAGATCTAAGTCTCTCTTGAAAAGTCCTAATAACCACTGTATATGAACAGTAAGTGGTAATAGAGTTGGGAAAGTTAGAATGGCATTAAAATTTGGAAAATAGATTTCAACAATAAAAATAAATGTATCTCATACTCAAGATATTTTTCTGTATTAATATCAAGAAGTGAAATGATATTTTCTTCTATAAATGCACACCATTCTAAAAAAATAAAACCTAAATGGTATGACTCAAAGAAATGCATGAAAAAATGTGTAAAATTCTATTCTGAAATTCTTTCAGGACCTTGATTTTCCTTTGATTCTAATTAGAGATAACATGTATTTTGTCCAATAAGATTCTCTGCCTAAAAGATTGCAGTGAGATGAGAGCCAAGGAAACAAAGATGTGAGGTTTGTGTGTTTGTTTGTTTTTCAGCAAAGTTTTCTTCAATCCTGAGACCTTTAGGCTAGAAAAGAACATTTTTTTAAAAAATGGCTTAAATGTAAAAATAGGTTAAAATGCAAAGGGAACTTGAAATAAGCAAGTAACACTTCATGCTGTTTTATAGCAAATTCTGCATCAAGATAGGCGGCATCTAAGAAGAATGACACATACTCCTTTAAACTTTGCCAAGACATGAACTGTGTTCTTGATGGTGTCTGTAGGGATGATGTCTGAATTATCTCCATGCAGGTAATCTTTTTTGGAACTCAGAGTAAGTTGCACTGAAGTTGCCACCTCTTTAATGCTGTGATATTTTCCATCTCACTGAATATGGAGAACTTTTACCATATCCTTCCCATAGCCAGTTCGGACAAACTCCACCTCATCATTCTGCAATGAAAACACAGGCATCTTATTGAAGAAGGCCAAATGAAAGCCAAAAGTTAGGTGAAATTTATTTAAACCTTCATTTTGTCATACAATTGTAAAAGATGAGATTCAGAGTATATATGGAAGCAATATTACATTCTACTTTTGAAGAACAATGAGAACTTGTATAGGAAAAAGAGAATCCCAAGCAGCAAATGAAAATATATCAGATTGTTCTGAAGACTGACAGGTACAGGGCTTTTTTGATAATAATAATAAATACATTAATAGGACCTCCTGGGTCAAAACTATGCTGTTTTATTTAATCCCCACTAACCTAATCCTTGTAATAGCACCATAAAATCTTTATAATTCCAGTGTAAAATGGGAATTAATATTCCCATTTATGGAGGGAGAAGGTGAGTTTCAAAGATATTAAGTGATTTGCCCTAGTTCATACAGCTAGTAAAGGACAGAGCCAGGATTTGCACTCAAGTCTATTGACTCTAAATTGTAGAATGGCCAGTAGGTGAACTGCTTTTCTTCTATAAAATATCTTGACTATGTTAGCTGGAAATAATTCCATGTCCTTTTTATAGAGAGTGATATTCTGGAGAAAATGCCCTGTGATCAATAGAAACAATTTGAAAATTGCCTTTTCTACTTGCTGCCCGGAAGAAGAGTAATTAGTGACAGGGTCCAGATTACCTTCAGGAGTGCAGAGCCAAGGCTGTCTGGCTGCAGGCAGAGCTATGCTTTTAGTGAAGAGACACTTAGTAAATGCCTGGTGATTGATTCATTACTACCCTCGTCTGAAGCTGGAGCCTTGGCTAGTGAACACATTCATCTCCACTGGTAGAATCCACAAGATTTGTCCCTGGGCTTTACTGGTGTTTGAGGAAAGAGGCAGGAGGGAGCAGAACAGAAAAACCTTATTTTATTTAGCACAGAAATTGAACATTAAAATGATAATGAAAGAAGGTGACAAAAATAAAAGTAAATGAAAAACAGCATGCAGTGAGAGTCTGGATAGAGAGACAAAGAAGGAACCTCACCTGCAAATCACACTTAGGATGTTCAGGTGTACCAAGGGCTGCCTAAATATCTATTTGAATAAAAAATCACCAGACCCTCTGAGGGGAATTTAAAAATACTAGCCAAAGTCAGAAAGTACTGCTGTTCTTAAAGTGGGGGGTGGGAGGCTGCCTCCAATCTTGGAGATAGAGCTGGGCAGGGCAGGCTATTGTTGGTCATCGAACATGCCCTCGGGGGTTGAGATGTCTGAATTCAGTTCTTTCTTGTGAGCGGTTAAGGAAAACTCTTGCAGAGGCCTCTGAAAAGCCTCTGGCCTGACATTTGGGGACTCATGCTGAAGAAAAGGGTCCATAAGAAAACCAAAGGAGCAGACTAAAGGGATCTCAGTAAGAACTACAAGACTGTCGGGGAAAGAGAAACTGTTGTGTGGTAGTGGCTTTGGGGTTAAACGAAGTCCAAATTCAACCCTGCCACTTAAAGCTTTGTGGCTTGCAACAAGTAATTTAATGTTTCTGAGCCTCAGTTTCCCCATTTGTGCAAATGGAAAGAAGCACCTCTACCTTGTAGGGCTGCTGGTGAATGTCAAAGGCCTGGCTTAGTTCCCAGTAGCTAGTGATACACTGAGGTTAATCCCAGCAGTAGAGGCCAGGCCTGGCTGTGGAAGCAGCAGCAGCAGAGGTTATCAGAGGGGACCTTGATTAAGGGTGCCAGTTTTCAGAGTGGACAGCACTGGGGGCAGTAACAGGTGGAAGACTCTGGTGTATCTTGAGCCAAAAGGGACTCTACCTGAAGGAGGAAGGCATTTGGCTGGGTCGGGGCCCTTGAGTGGTATGGGCTGGAGTCTGGAATGAAAGGTCTCTGAGATTGTCCATCATCCCCAACATGTACCAGGACTCGACAAATGTTACTCCTTAGCCTCATCCCTGCCCCTATATATTCAAGCAACAGTAGTTTAGCCTATGAAGGCAAGTGGTACCTACATGGTACATAGAAAGATTAAATGATAGCCACCCTTCTTATCCCCATTCCTATTCAGCTCACCAGCATAATATCTGGCCACACATCATTGCAAACTCTGCTTTAGCTATGCTGATCTAATCATGGCTGCCCAGGTGTTACATGCTTTTTCTGTCTGTTGGCCTTTGGATTTGCTATTCCTTCTTTCTTGAATACTTTCTCCTCCTTACTACCCAACTACCAACCTCTTTGCCTGCCTAGCTTCTTCTAGATAGCCTTCAGGTCTCAGATGCCACTTCTCCCAGGGTCCGCCCCAGCCCTTCAAGTCTGGAATAGTTGGCCCTTTCAGAAGCTCTCAAAATATTTGTTATTGCCTTATCAGAATATTTATCAAATTCTATTGCAACTGCCTCTTTATGTGTCTGATTCATTCAAAAACAGTAAACTATGAAAGCAGGAAGAAGTTTGATCTTGGTCACCATGGCAACCTCAGCACTCAGCACAATGCCGGGAACATAAGTAGGTGCTTAATAAATGTGTCATGAATGAATGGATGGTGCCACCACCACCTCCACTGCTTGTGTGATGACACAGCATAGTTAATGAAAACACACAAAGGATTTCAATACAGGAAGAGCCACTTCAGCTCAGACCCCAGTTAGGAAGTCCTTTTCCTGGGAAAGTGGGGCAAGGAATTTATGCCCAATGATCACCACAGCCTGGAGATCACAGGCACAGCTGGCCAAAGAACAAAAAGGGCAGAATTGAGTGTAGAGTCGGTAAGGCAGCACAAAGTGTTCACATGGCTAATAAGACAGCCTTCCAGTGCAGCACAGCCATCCCAGACCGGAGATCATGCAAGACATGTGCGGGACAGGTCAGCGCTCCTTAGCAGGACCCTGACTGGGCTAAGCAGAGTTGGCCCTTGAGCAAAGTTTGAGTAATCAAGTTTACTGGCAATGAGTCTGTATGAAGGGAACCAATCATCTGAGCCTGGAGCAGGTGGAACAAGTCTGGCAAGGGATACCCAAAAGCATCCCTGCACCCAAAGAACAGATAATGGCCTGGACCATAACCGAGGCTGTTCTCCCCCAGTTCTCTAATCAGATAAATCAGAAGTAGGTGTCAGAGCCCCACTGTGTAGAATGTAGGAAATGGTGCAGAGATCTCATACAGTAAAATACAAAGGGTGCTCTCTTCTGGAGAGTGGGCAGTTGGCTGAAAGGACAGGCTTTGGGCTCTGCAGTCAGGCAGCCCAGGCGGAATCCTTGTTCTGCCACATATTAGCTCTGAACAGAGGCAAATTTCTCCATCTATAAAATGGAAATAGTAGTAGTGTCCATCTCTAAGGATTGATGTGAGGATGAGAAAAAATATAAAGAACTTAGAAAAGTGTTTTACCAATAATCAGCACTCGATTAATCAGCACTTATTAGCTATAATTATCATGGATAAATACTAATCACTCATCAAATTTTGCATTAAAGGATAAAGTTACTGACAGAGATAAATACCTAGAGTGCACACCAATCGAGAGCTGGAGTGGTCAAATCAAAGGGCTGTTGCTATGAAAAGGCCTACTTCTGCCTGCCTACCCTCAGGTACATTGGCCTTCTTTAAATGTTCATGATTACTGATACTCACCCCTTTGGTTGTCCTTCCTCAGGCTTGTATGGTTTGAGAAGTTATAAAAGTAAGTTGATTTCCTAGAATAATACTCTGGAAAAAATATTAGCAGGAATAATTTCATTCTTTCTTTTTGTTTCTTTGTTTCTTTCCCTTTCTTTCTTTCCTTATTTCTTTCTTTCTTCTTTCTTTCTTTTTTCTTTTTTTTTTTTTTCTTTCTTTCTTTCTGTTTTTTCAGGGTCTTGCTCTGTCACCCAAGCCAGAGTGCAGTAGCATAATCACAGCTCACTGCAGGCTCAACCTCCAGGACTTGAGTGATCCTCTCACATCAGCCTCCCAAGTAGCTGGAACTACAGGTGTACACCACTATATCTGGCTAACTTTTGTAGTTTATTTAGAGGTGGGCTTTCACTATGTTGCTTAGGCTGGTCTCAAACTCCTGGGCTCAAGCGATCCTCCCACCTTGGCCTCCCAAAGTGCTGGAATTATAGGCATAAGCCACCACGCCCAGCCAGGAATAAATCTTTACCTGGCTCTACACAAGAAAAATCCCCTTTTCTACACGTCTTAAAATGTAAAGGGATTACTTGTCTGCAAGTAATGTTGGAGAGAGCTCTCAGGGATTTTAAATGACTCATATATTTTCACTTCTGCAATAAGATAGTAAGTGTTCTCTTATTTTCAGGCCATAATGAAAGTGATATAGATGTCACTACAGGTCTAGGGGTTCTTACCTTAGAGTCTTTTAGCCTCTAGAAGTCTCAGTGGATGGATTTGGGTTGGAACTGTGTACTCCATGAAGTTGTAACTAAAAGTTTATTTGTTTGGGGGAGGGGAGAGGTGAAACTTTCTGGGGAGAGCATTCATAGAATTTCATTAAATTCCAAAAGCCCTCATGACTGATAAAAGTTTAAGAACCATTGCTCTGTGTAATTGGTGTTCAAATTGTTAGGATCACTTTGATCAAACTGACTTTGCCACAGTCTGACAACTAGCCATGAGGCGGCAGGAGGGAGAAGACTTTGTCATTTCAGTGTACAACTGCAATGGAACAGTATTGTAAAGGTGAAGGCTCTAATGTCTGATTGCCTGAGTTTAATTTCTGCCTCCACCACCTGCTAGCTTTATGGCCCTAGGCAAGTTACTTAATTTTTTTTGTTCCCTCCCCTTTGGATCTGTAAAATATGGTAATGACAGCAGCTGTTTCCCACAATTGTCATGAGGTTGAAAGTGACTTGCTCATAGTGTCAGTAAATGTTAGCTCTTATTATTATCTGACCTGCCAATTTGACCAAAAAAAAAAAAAAGGATATTTCAAATCAGTTCCATCAGTAAGTGATAGGGAGACATCCTTGTTTATCTCTTTCTTTTTTTTCATTTTTAGAAACAGGATCTCACTATGTTGCCTGGGCTGGAGCATAGCGGTTATTCACAGGCATGATCCCACTACTGATCAGTACAGGAGTTTCATCTCTTTTTGATAAAGAAGACTGATGATCCCACACAGGTGCACACTATTTTGTGCTACAGATGTACAACTAATAAAACAAATCCTTGCAATACTCATTGTATTTTAAATGAATCCTAGCTGCTTATACACATTGAGGGCAAATCGTTATATAAAGCTAATATTCTTCTCCACCCATGGGCCATACTTTTTAGCTCTGTGCGTATTTATGCATGCTTCCTTTTAATAATAGCACTCACATATTAGTACTTATATGTACCAGGTACCAAATGAATTTCTCCATTTTCTAGTTAAGCACTGAGGCAGAAAGAAGTACATTTCTCTGGCCACACTACCAAGATTTGACTTCAAGTCTCTGTGATTTTAACCACCAACCAACACTCTTACCCTCAGCCGAGAATGCCCTCTCTCCACAGAGCATGGTTCATTCCACATTGGACCTTCTCCATAAAGCTTTCCCAATGCCCCCAAGAGGAAATAACACCTCTTGCCTTTGAACTTCCAGTGCACTTTAGGTGAAGAGTTACTAGCTGCTGAGGTCACTCTTTATTATTCTCATGTGTGTACATGTCTTAGTATTCCCAATATCAATGTCTTGAAGGCAAGATTGAGTCATCTTTATATTTGCCCATAGCACTTGACAGTGCTTTGAAAATTGTCATAAATTATTTGTCCAAGAAACAACCTTCCTCATTTTGCAGATCAGTTCAGAAAATTTAGGTCATTTTTATTTTGGCAGGAAAAACATGTTTTTCAGCTCTAAGTCACTCATCAATGGAGCCTCAGTTTCAAGTTACAGGATGAGGTGGAAGGGTATAAGGAGATTCAGCCTATATCAGTACATATTTTCCTACAAGAACTCTTATAGGGAAAAGAAATAAGGTGGATTTTTGTGGCTTGGGAGCTCAAAATCATTCTCAGAAAATAAAAATCCTTTTGAAACCACCCATGGGCCTCTATATTATTAAATATTAGCAGATGTAGTAATATTATAACACAGTTTCCAACTACCTAAACCTTTGGCACATACTCATTTATTTTTTGCACAGAACTGCCTCATTTTAGAGGCTTCTTTTAGCTATAGTCTTATGTTTTTGATTCTAGCATATCATTCTTCAACATCAAATTTCTCTACTCTGCTGGCAAAGGCAGATATTTAAGGTTATTGTTGTGTTTAATTTTAGCTTTTTCCAATACTTAAATATGAATTTTTATTTGGTGTATGTGTATGTTCACCAAATGTGTGTTTATGTATGTAGTTTTAATTAGAGAAAAATGACTGGAAAAATATTAGGAAAGATAAGGGGAAACTTATAAATGTAAATTTTAAAATGACTAGAATTTTCTCTCAAGTCTTAGAAGAGCTTCTAAAGCATCATCTTTCTTCTATATAATAGAAATACAAAAATACTAGCTATGTAGGACCCATCACATGTAGATAAATATCAATTCAGTTGCAGTGCACCATGATAGAAGGAAAAATTATTCATGGTGACAGCCTCTTTTGTCTTCGGAATGTGGTAGCGAAGTTCTTCCAATTATTTTCCCAGGTTTCTCCTTTGCCTGCTATTTTTTGGGCATTCATGAACAAAAAGACTTCAGAGAAAAATGCTAAGCTAAAATGAGAAAAATGAGCACTCATATGAACAATCTTAATGTCACTTTGGTAGATTTTAACAATACACAATAATGATAAGAACAATAATGGTGGCTAATCTTAGTGACAGCTGGTATCTTTTTGATTGCCTAGGATCTACTAAATGTTGATGGGAAAATATTGATATCCAGTAGGGAATGGCATGTTGCTTTAACCTGCAGAGTGGCCTATTATTGCTATCATGGGGGAAGATATATGTTATGTTCAGAGAGTGACTCTAAAGGGATTTGTCAAGCAGATGTTTCAAGAACAGTATAACAACTCATCTGCATAACTATGGCAGAAACGGTAACCTGTTACCTAATAAAGACTCCATTTACAGGAGTCTTCTTTTCATTCTTTCACCTACTACCAAGAAAGAGAAACTCATCACTAATTGCCAGGAGAAATACTAATTTTCTTGCCAGCCTTCCCACAGCACCAACAGGCTTAGGGCACTGAACCTGGAACAAGGCCCACAGGAGCTTCTAGGATTAGAGGCAGAAGATCCCACAATAAAGAATTGATGGAGACCACCAAAAACACAGCTGAAAGAACATTTTGCTGAAATTCATACATTGAAAGATATCTGTTTCCTAATGTATGTCTTGAAAATAAAATAGCAACAACCATTTATTAAGAGTTTGATATGTCAAGAAATTAGCATATATTATTTCCTCTACTTCTTGACAAGCCCTGTAAAATATGTATTATGATCCAACTTTGACCAAAAAAGACAGTAGGGTTAGGTAATATCCCAAAGTCACATAGTTACTAGGTGGCAGAGACAGGATGAGAGCTCAGCGCATGTGCCCCTAGATGACATGCTCTTTCCCACTACATCATAGGCCCTACACCCACTTTGATGGCTGGCCCCTCCATTCATTAGGGAAAGAAAGGAAGCATTTATTCTGATGCCAGCAAAGCAGGGAATTGGCCATGCTGCTGTAGAAAGTTGCATTTATATACCACTTTACCATTTTTAAAATTTCCACCCTCTGGGATCGATATTACCTTATCTATTCCTCACAAGCACCCTGTGATTTGGTAGAGAGACTCTATT
Source organism: Pongo pygmaeus (assembly GCF_028885625.2). Lineage (NCBI taxonomy): Eukaryota > Metazoa > Chordata > Mammalia > Primates > Hominidae > Pongo > Pongo pygmaeus. The sequence continues at coordinate 145,744,276 of NC_072373.2, read as the reverse complement.
TGAAAATAAACTGGCCCAGAGAGGTCAGGCACGGTGGTTCACTCCTGTAATCCCAGCACTTTTGGAGGCCAAGGGGGGTAGATCACTTGAGGCCAGGAGACCAGCCTGGCCAACATGGCAAAACCCCGTCTCTACTAAAAATACAAAAATCGGCTGGGCATGGTGGCACACACCTGTAGTCCCAACTACTCAGGAGGCTGAGGCAGGAGAATCGCTTGAACCCAGGAGCTGGAGGTTGCAGTGGGCCGAGATTGCGCCACTGCACTCCAGCCTGGCAACAAAACGAGACTGTCTCAAAAAAAAAAAAAAAAAAAAATTAGCCAGATGTAGTGGCGCTCTATAATCCCAGCTACTTGGGAGGCTGAGGCAGGAGAATCACTTGAACCTAGGAGGCGGATGTTGTAGTGAGCCGAGATAGCGCCATTGCTCTCCAGCCTGGCCCAACAGAGAGAGACTCTATCTCCAAAAAAAAAAAAAAAAAAAAGAAACAAACAAACAAACTAGCCCAGAGATGTTAAGTGAGCTACCCAAAGTCACACAGATGACAGGCAGACTGATATAGTGGAAAAAGTCCTGCTGAGATGGAAAAGACACTATGCTAGGCAGAACTTACCCCACACCAAGAGCTACCCCTGCACAAACCATCCCTTTTTCTAGCACTTCAGTCATTTTTCTTTTTTTAATTACAGAGGATCCTGAACTCAGATGAATTCTGTGTTTATGGTGGGAAGGTTTAAGCTGTGAAACAGGAGGAAAATCTTAGGGTGGTTGCCCCTTCGGCTTTATGCCTTCAACAACATGGCACTCATTTGAATGGAACACAGACTTTTATCTGATAAAGAGCATTGAAAACGCAAATAACATGGGCTTGAGGTCATTTAAAACCTCACCAAAGGACTGATTCCAGTCTATCTGCAAGGAAAAGAAAGTTACTTTGTCATGGAAGAAAAGGAAACAAGTGAGAAGGAACCAGCATTTATGAGAGTCAGTTATGTGACAGGGACTGTGCACATAGCATCTCACTGAATCCTGAGAGCACTCTATGAAGATAGAAATCATAAGCCCCACCCTTAGAAAAGGAAGCTGAAGCTCAGCGTGGTTGATCATTTGATGGAAACCACATGGCGAGTGAGAGGCAGCCATGGATCCCGGGTCTGGCTGATTCTTCTTACTATGCTTAGCTGCCTCTCTGACTTATAAACATTGTATTAAAATTCTTTCTAAAGGGATTTTTACCTACTATATACCCACTTTTATATATCTTCTGATTAAATTCATTCTAAGTTCCATATAACCCCAAAATAGATGTCTCTGAAAACTTTTTCATGTTTTTTTCCCCTGACTCAATCACAGCAGGATCTGAAAACTTTTTCATTCAATCAATATACTCACTCGTATTTATTTAGCTCCTTCTAGGTGACAAGCACTGTGGTATGTGCTGGAGATGCAACAGTAAACAAGCCAGGCACTGTTTTGCCTTCATAGACTAGAACAAACTTCTTCTGTAAAGAATCAGAAGTTAATTTGTATGCTTTTTAGGCTGTGGGGTCTCTGTTGCAACTAAACTCTGCCATTGTAGCATAAAAGCATCTATAAGTAATACATAAATGAATGGGTGTGGACGTATTCCAATAAAACTTTACAAAAATAGGCACAGGTGTTTTCTGACCCCTGCTCTCTAGAGGAAGACTCAGAAAGGTAAGCAAGTTATTAGCAATACATTGTGATAATTACTCTAATTGAGAAAATAGTGAGATCTGGGAATATATTGCAGGGACACCTAAGTCAGATTGGGAGAGATCAAGGATGGCTTCCAGGAAGAATTGGCATCCTCAAAGCAACCTGAAGGATGAGTAGGAATTAACCAAACATAATTTTCTGGTCCTCTTCCACTTATTGTATTTATGTTTTCCTTTAACTGCATTTCTTAGTAACAATTCTTTTAATCTTCAAATTCTTTAATCTATAAATACTTGAATCATTTGCTTGTCTCATTCCTTTTCATCAAAATAATTCAAGTCCTCTCCCCATCCTCACACAACAAGTACATCAACTTTTTCCTTCAGTATGTCAACTTCTAGATTTTACTCAATCCATCAACAGACTTGTAAAAATCTGAACAAAAATAAGCTGAACTTTAACAGATAAGTTTTATGGTGTGTAAATAATACTTCAAAAAGCTATTGGAAATAAATAAATAAAGCCAGCATCCTGACTCCCAGGAGTCCTCAAAGGACAACTGAACTTTGATGAAGCCAGTAGAGACCAGGTTCTTGAGAAACCCAACTTTATCTCAATCCCAAAAAATCCTCACAGAATGTGAACTCATAGCCAAAAATCAAAAGTACATACAACAGCAAGGTATTACAAGAAAGAGCTTCAGAAATAACAAATAGCAAAGTCTGACCTGCAAAGACTTCAGGTATTTGAATAAGATACAAAAATATAAAATAATATATTTAATATTTTTGCAGAAATAAAAGAAAAGATTGGGTATATGAGCAAGAAATGCATTAATAAGTGGATTAAGAAACACATTAAACATAACTCAAAAAAGAATTAAAATATATGTAAGTATAGTTTGTCAATGTACAAATAAAAAATAAAGATTTTTCAAGAAAATATTTTTTAAAAGAATTAGTTATTTGGAAGAGATAGATTAGGTAACAGATTAATGCTGCCAAAGAGAGAATTAGAGAACTGGAAGACAGATCTAAATAAATAATCATAAGGATTAATGCAGACATACAAGGAGCTAGAATATATGAACAACACATAAAATGTACTAGAAAGATATAATAAAGAGAATGTGGAAGAGGCACTATTTGAAGAGCTCAAGACTGAGATTTTCCAGAATAATTGGGTGACTACAAAACTTCAATCATGAAATTAAAAGCCCATTACCTAAAAAGAATTCTTACTTGTACACTATATAGTACTTGGCCAAGTTACAATGAAGGCATTTTCTACTGTTTTTAGAGGCAATCAGGTTATGAAGGAACTATGGCACTTACATAACATTATACTTCTTGGGCTTCAAAAGCAGATAATATTATGAAAAACATTCTGCACAGTTTGCATTTTCCTCACTCACCAAATTCATAGGTTTTTTTCCAAATTACTTTGCTGTTTTTAGTAAAAACTGAAACAGACTGGACTCTAGGTTTTAGGTAATGTTGAAATCCCTGGAGATCTTCAGTGTCTGGTACAGTATTAGACACAGTAGTGATTGCATAAGAAAGGTTGTTGACTGACAACCAGCATGATCAGGTTAGCAATAATGGGAGATAAGGAAGTTTATGGAAAGTGACATCTGAAAGAAACCAACCTAACAGTGTCTTTCCAGACCTTGAAATAAAATTGGATTTAGCAAATATCATTCTAATACAGATGTCCCCAACCACCTTACAGGAAAAGCTCAGGTTGTAGTAAGAATAATCTTAGCTAACATTTATGAATCATTTACTGTTACCGGCACTGTGCTAAGTGTGTAATAAGGAGAAGAAAATAGGAATAATTTTAAATCCTACTCAACAAACTGTCTTTAGCCCTACATAACTGAAAACAATTTGCTTACATTCTCTAAATGCATCAGTGAATCCTACTGGTATGTTTCTGTTATTAGTTGTAATACCAAAAAGTCTCACAGATAAATAAATAAGTAAATAAATAAAATTATTTTGGCCGGGTGCAGTGGCTCACACCAGTAATCCCAGCACTTTGGGAAGCTGAGGCGGGTAGATCATCTGAGGTCAGGAATTTGAGACCAGCCTGGCCAATGGTAAAACCCCATCTCTACTAAAAATACAAAAATTAGCCGGGCATGGTGGTGGGCACCTGTAATCCCAGCTACCCAGGAGGCTGAGGTGGGAGAATCACTTGAACATGGGAGGTGGAGGTTGCAGTGAGCTGAGATTGCACCACTGCACTCCAGCCTGGGCGACACAGCAAGACTCTGTTTTTACTTTAACAGAGAAGAGTAATCTCTCTCTCTCTCTCTCTCTCTCTCTCTCTCAGTATGCATACATACATACATATATATATATCTATATTTGAGACACTCTCACTCTGTCGCCCAGGCTGGAGTGCAGTGGTACCATCGTGGCTCACTGCAGCCTCGACTTCCTGGGCTCAAGCAATCCTCCCACCTCAGCCTCCTGAACAGCTGGGACTACAAGCATGTGCCACCATGCCCAGCTAATTTTTTTTTTTTATTGTTTGTAGAGATACGTTCTTGCTATGTTGCCCAGGCTGGTCTTGAACTCCTGGGCTCAAGCAATCCTCCTGCCTTAGCCTCCCAAAGTTTTGGGATTACAGGCATAAGCCACTGAGTCCAGGTGATAATTTTTAAGAAAATTTTTAAAAATTGACAAAAAGGTTGGGGTTGTTGAAATCCTTTTTTCTGAACACAAGAAGAAAATATATAAAACAAAATGAGAACAGGCACAGTGGTTCATGCCTGTAATCCCAGCACTTTGGGAGGCCAAGGTGGATGGATTCCCAGGCCGAGGTGGGTACACTCCAGACTGGGCAACAAAAGCAAAACTTCATCTCAAAATAATAATAATAATAATACCCGTGGAGGAATGGGTAAGAAAAAATATTTCTTCATTTAACCTGCAGAAAGCTGTGAATCTACCAAATACAGCATAGTCTTGGCCTCAGGGCAGTGAGTTTCAAACTTTAGGGTACACCAACATCACCAATAAGCTTATTAAAAATATAGATTCTTGAGCCCAACTGGAAGAATTCTGATGTAGCAGGTTTGGAATAAGTCCTAGAATTCTGCCTTTTTTGCAGGCACGACAGGTAATTGGGCAGGTGGTACAGAGTCCTCCTCCCAAAACTCTGTCTTAGGATAGAGACACAAGCCTTCCCCTTTTCTATGAATCCTGAGAACTGTGAACAGTTCTAGTGCAGCCACAGCAGTAATCTGATTTACATGGGTTCAGTTCGGTCTGGATCCTCTGATCTGGAACTATTATAGTTATCATTGTGATTATCAGAGAAACAGATTAGGGGCAGCATTATTTCCAGGCATGATGTAAACTGCTATTTATTATAATGGCAGGTTTAATAATTGATGCAAAAGTATGCATTCAAGAAATTATTTTCGTAAGTCTATCTACTCCTTCCCTCATTCACAAAGAAATTGGCCTCACCTTTTTATAGTTGTTACGGTAGTGGGCCATTTTCTTTTGGTTTTCTACTTCAGATTCAGCTTTGAGAATGAGAAAGCATAGTTTGGGCAAAATAGATGTTTGTAACATTTTTTATTAACCTGAAGAGTGGGTGCTCAATATGTTTACCTATTGCATAGCAGCCAACTGGACACCAAAGCCTCTTTGAAGTGAAGCACCACATTGGGTGGCTAAAACCAGGAAGATGGAGAGAATATGTAAACATCTTTGGTAAAATACAGTTAAATTTACTGTTACTTTGAAGTAACCCTTTGAAGTATCCCTTAGCAACTGGTTCCTTAAGACAGAGATTATTATAAGTGACAGATCCTAATTATTACTAAGACATAAGGTTTTATCATTTCTGTTTAATGTACGAACCACCTGCATTTGCTCTCATTCATTGAGTCAAACAGGAGAAGACCTGAAATATATTTAACATCTACTTATTAAAATGAAGTTCCCCTGCCCACTGAATTTTATACAACAATATTCACTCCCAAGAGTTAACTATGTTTCCCTTTTTTTCTGCAAAACTTTTTGATGACTTTGCAAACCAGTCAACAATTCAGCACAGAGGCATCCAGAGTCACGCTGGCATGTTGTGACAGAATCGCACAATTACATGGGATCCATCCCGTTCTGAAAATGCCCCGAACAGCGAACAGAACAGGTAAATGGAATCAAACGTCAGAGCCAGCACAGCCTGAGAGCTTCTTGAAACTCAGACTCCACAATCTATGGGGGAAAGTGTCCTGCTGTGGCATGAAATAAATGAAACAGAAAATGATGGCAAGACTGCTAAGAACATCCTTTGCTTTGCTCTTCCTTGGCCTCTTTGGGGTGCTGGAGGCAGCAACAATTTCATGCAGAAATGAAGAAGGGAAAGCTGTGGACTGGTAGGTAAATGAAATGGAAGGACTGCTGCATGCAAACAGCCTCAGTATGGGAGTTGGCCTGGCTCACTGTGAAGTTCCTAAGGGGAATGTCCATTCTCTTTCCTCCCTTTACAAATAAAGGAAGTTAAAGTGTGCAAATCGGCCAAACTCCCAGGCAGGGGTAGGCTTCTGAGTGAGGGAGTTTCCCCCTGAAAAAGAGCTGAGCAGCCCCTCTTGGGCCTGATTCACTGTTCTTGGCGGGGCAAGGCTGGTAGCCGCGGAAGTGGGATTGAGCTGACAGCTTCTGTCAGCTGGCAATTTCTTTTAATTGCATCATGGCTTTTCCTAACAGAACACTTCCAACATCCTTTTAAAGACTGACAGAGTAAAGAAGGCAGATTATTTTTTTTCTGAAAATGGAGCATGTGCTGCTCCTTATGAGAAAGAGAAGGGGGACCTGGTCACACACAGCACTGTTTGCCTAACCTCAGTTTGTTTGGAAGCAGAGGCAGCTGTTGCCATGAGTGGTAGGTAGGTCACTGGCCTGTTGTACAGTGTTAAAGACATTAAATGCTGTGTTGCATTATAGTCATGGGTTCTCCTAAAGCTTTAATTACTTTTTCACTCTTTAATTCGGATATTTAGGTTTGCCATAATGGTTGGTGTCAAGCTTTTTGTGTAAACTTCAGGCTAGAGAACACAGATATACTCAAGGCAGTAGTCAGTCTTCCATCAGTTACTGAGCTCAACAGAGGTCTGTGTGGAGTTTTGAAAATATAAATATGAACGAAATATGGTTCCTACCCTCAAGGACCTCACAGTTATGTGGTAAGGGCATAGGTGGAACACTGGGGAATAGAGAGCCCAGAAAGCTTCTCTGAGGATGTAGTTTTTGAGCTAAGTTTTAAGAACAATTAGGAAGTAGCTGGAAAAAGAAGGGATGTGCAAGGGCATCTCAGGCCAATGAAGGAGCAATGAGGAGGTAGAGAGGCAAGAAGCAACGTGGAAATTTGGGAGTTGCAAAGTAGTTTGGTATTGCTGGAACTTCAGGAGAATACAGGAAGATGACCGGAGGTGAGGTTAGACAGGTGGGGACAGCCAGGGGGTCTGTGTGCTGAGCTGCAAGGTTTGAACTTGACATTGAAAGGGAGCTACTGGAGGACTTCAAGCAGGGGTGGGAATGGTCAGATTTGCACTTTAGGAAACCCATTGGCAGTACTATGAGGGCTGATGGATGGGGAGCAGCCTAGAATCACAGAGACCAGGAGCACTTTTGCAGCATTACAAATGAGAAGAGGTGTGGGCCCAAGTTAAAGAAGCGGTCATGGAAATAGAAAGAAGGACATGCTGAAAAGACTTGGTGATGGATGGGCTGCAGCCAGTAGGAGAAAGGGAGATGTTAAGAAATAATTTTAGGTTGGCCAGGCACAGTGGCTCACGCCTGTGATCCCAGCACTTTAGGAGGCCGAGGCAGACAGATCACCTGAGGTCAGGAGTTCAAGACCAGACTGACCAACATGGAGAAACTCCATCTTTACTAAAAATACAAAATTAGCCAGGCATGGTGATGCATGCCTGTAATCCCAGCTACTCAGGAGGCTAAGGCAGGAGAATTGCTTGAACCCAGGAGGCAGAGGTTGCGGTGAACCAAGATCATGCCATTGCACTCCAGCCTGAACAACAAGAGTGAGACTCTGTCACAAAAAAAAAGAAAGAAAGAAAAAGAAATAATTTTAGGTTTCTGCTTCTGTGACTGCATGAATATGTTCCTAATAGCGTGGGATGAGCAGATTTGGAGCAAAATATTATCAACTTGGTTTCAAAAATACAGAGTTGGGGGTTAATGGGACATCTTTGAGTTTAGGTTTCTCTGGACCTCAGCAGAAAGGTCTAGGCTAGAAACAGATTGAGGACTCTTGAGTACATAATTAGAGACAGTCACCCAGGAAAAATGTTTAAAAGTACTAGCTCTCAACTGGTGTGCCACGGCACACTGATAGTTCACAAACCCTTTACTGGTGGGCCACCAAATTGTGATTGATATAGAAAATCATTTTTGCCACAAGTGAATGGACATATTACTTAGCAATGTCTGTTAGAGAGAATATAAACAACTTGTTGCCAAGCTGCTAACATTTATTGAGAAAGTTAAGGAAAGAGACCATCAAGTCAGCCCCAAAGAATAATTTCATGTTTCCTGCCACATGTGAGGAACTGACCCTGTAAGAAAGCATAAGCAGGGCAGGAAAGAGTTCACTTAAATTAAGTATAAGACCGAAGGGGACCAAGTGAAGAGTGTGCAGCTTTTATGGGTTTGTGACACTGTTGTATGGTAATAGTGTATATATTATAATGTTTGGTGCACTGTGAGTGTTTAGGGGTTAATGGTGGGGTTCATGCTATTAGAAAGTATTTGGCTAGATCAGTGGTTCTCAACTGAGGGTAATTTTGCCCTCAGAGGATTTTTGATAATGTCTGGATGCAATTTTGATTGTCACAACTTGGCAGTGCTACTGGCATCTAATAGATAGAGGGCAGGGATCTTACAATGCACAGGACAGCTCCCACAACAAAGAATGATCTGGCCGAAAATGTGAATAGAGCACATTGAGAAACCCTGAGCTAGGTAATCCAATAATGCCTTAATGCTGTCTTGGCTGAGCTACCTCTCCTCCCTGTGAGATATCCAAGGGAGATATACAAACGGAAAACAATAGTAAAGGAAGGAAAGGGCCTACTTAATTACTTGGTTTTAGCCCTGAATCATCAAGGCAGAGTATTCTGATAAACTGAGCTGAGGAATGCAGCTTAGGACAAGGGCTCAAAGTACCTTCCACCTCTCCTGAAGCCCAGACCCAAATCTCATACCCAGTCAGCCAACTGCATGGTCTGGGCCTTGGCCTTCTCTCCACTGTAGCCACATGGATCATGGAAGCAACAGAAAGAGCCACTCTCAATGTATATGGACTTCCACTTCAGGGACTCCACCCACCAGTATAACCAAGGTCTTAGAACATATCCAATCAGATTTTTATTTTCTTCTCTGGGGAGGAGCAAAGATAAGAGTGAAGAAAGAGGCAGAGAGCTTGAGCAAATCCTTTTCCTTAGAGGCCTTCCACGAAACATAAGTGAGAGATATATTAAAGTGGGTAACACAGTTATTGCCGCAGGAAAACAGTCAATAAATGTTAGTAATTCATAATCATTTTGTCTGTTAGGTTTACTTTTTATAAGTTACCTAAAAGACAGAACAAGGAAAGCGGAGAGACTGGGTTAGAGTACCTGTACCTAGACTCTACAACTAGAAGCTGGAGGAAGAGTGAGCAACTAATGAATACCACCAAGAGTGTTTTGGGAAGGACATTACAGCAACTATATGAAGCATATGCCTCTAAGGTATGTTATATAGTTAATTGTTCACTTGAATAATATTAAATGCATAAAACTGAATCCAAAGCCTTCACCAGAGTTTTCTGTTCACCCACCCAATCCCCAATCCTAGCACCTTGAAGTAAGTTAGCTCAGAACCAGCTCAAGACAACTATCTGAGCCAATCTGACTAAGACCTGAGGAAACATGTCATCATACTCTACAGCAATGCCAAATTTACTTGGCACCATGTCCAGTGGTGTCACTAGGCAAGGTGTGAATTAATTGTATATTGAATTCTGCCAAAATGTCTGTCAGTTTGCTTATTCATCTAATAGAAATAGGGAGAGGAGCCTCTGCTGTTACAGGGCAATACAGATCTGTGATTAACATGCTATGAGTTATGGATTGTTTATATCATGGTGTTGATCAGTGGTGGTGAGCTCAGTAAAGGGTTCTACTTGATCTTCCTTTTAGTTAATTGTTTTCAAAATGATATGTTGAAAATTAGGACTCTAGTTCAAGGCCCTAGAACTAACTTGCCTGGATGGAGATTATCCCTGCTATATCTGGACTTTATCAGGCAATGAGCTAATCAGCCAAAGAGACACAGGTAAGTAGGCCTGCTGGCTTATTATGGGCATGCTCCCAATATTCCAGGCACCATCTGTTGCTTAGTTTCAAGATACTGCTTTCCAACCAGGGGTGGCAAGTAAAATCAAGCCATGATTAACATCCAGTTATACTCACGTATGCATTTCCTAACAATAACTTATAGACAAGTAAATATATAACATGACTCTGTTCCTATAATATGCTGGACTGTATGCTGGGCCTTTACATATGTCAAGTAATTTAATGCCCACAACAATACTGTTTTAGCCTCTGGCACTGCACATGTGTATCTGAGTATTTACTCAAAATACACACGGAACTATCATGGTGTGTGGTAATATTCATGTTATTTACCTGCCATTAAGACTAGCCTTCAGAGGCAAGCTATAAAGTTAAAGCTTATCTGTAGGCTATTTGAGAACATGTGACGTGCCAAGCACTTTTCTAGATGCTTTTCAAAATTATTTGTCTCAACAAACCTGCTTTGAATAAAAAGACGACAGCTGACCCTTGAACCTTGCTGGGGTAGAGGTGCCGGCCCTCATGCAGTCAAAAATTTATGTATGTATAACTTTTGACTTCCTAAAAATGTATCTACTAACAGCCTACTGTTTCACTGGATGCCTTACTGATAACATCAATAGTCAAATAACATGTATTTTTTATGTTATATATCTTATATACTATATTCTTACAATAAAGTAAGCTAGAGAAAGGAAAATATTATTAAGAAAATCATTAAGGAAGAGAGAATATATTCACTCTTCATTAAGTGGAAATGGATAATCATAAGTGTCTTCATCCTTGTCATCTTCCTGTTGAGTCGGCTGAGCAGAAGGAAGAAGGGGAAGGGCTGGTCTTGCTATCTCGGGGGTGGCAGAGATGGGAGAGGTGGGGAAGGTGGAAGGGGAAGCAAGACAGGCAGGCATACTCAGTGTAACTTTCACATGAAAATACATAATGAATTCTATCTATTTGCTTTTTCATTTCTCCAAAAATGTTTCTATACAGTAGTAATCCTTTTTTCACCATTTGCTTTAGTTTCAGTGCCCGTATCACAGAAGGGTTCATGTTGTAAAAGAAGTTAAAAGCAATCTTTTTATTTTTTTCTTTTGAGACAGGATCTCATTCAACACCCAGGCTGCAGTGCAGTGGCACCATAAGAGCTATCTGTTGCCTCAACCTCCCAGGCTCAGGTGGCCCTCCCACCTCAGCCTCTGGAGTAGCTGGGACTACAGGCATGCACCACCATGCCTGGCTTATTTTTTTTTTTTTTTTTTTTTGGCGGAGGGGGCAGGTAAAGATAGGGTTTCACGATGTTACCCAGGCTGGTCTCGAACTCCTGGACTCAAGCAATCCACCCATATTGGCCTCTGAAGTGCTGGGATTATACACATGAGACACTGCACCCAGCCTAAAAGCAGTCTTGAATGATCAGAATGCTTCTACCAGATTGTCTAATATTGATTTGTGTTCTTGCACACCTCTTCTAGGTCTTCTTGCTCATCATCTGGCTCTGGTTCCAATAAGTTATGTTCTGTTAACTTCTCTAGTGTGGTGTCTATTAGCTTTTGAATTTCTCCAAGAATCATACTTGAAACCCATCACCCCCAACCTTTCTTGCCATATCCACAATCTCTTTCATGACTTTCTTGATTGATTCTGTCATAAATCCTGTGAAGTCATGCTCAACATCTGAACACAGTTCTTTCCAGCAGGAATGTATTGTTTTGGGCTTGATGGCTTTCATGGCTTTTCCTATAACAGAAATGGCATCTTCAACGCTGTAATCCTTTCATGTGTTCTATCATGTGTTCCATAGCACTGACAATCCTTTCCAGAGAGCACCATATGTAATGAGCCTTAAAGGTTCTTATGAACCTGATTTAGAGGCTAAATCAGAGACATTATGTTTGGGGGCAGGTGGACAACTTTGACACCTTTGGTGTTGAACTCATGGGATTTTTAGTGCCCAGTGGCACTATCCAATACCAAAAGAACTTTAAGAGGCAGTTCCTTACTGGCAAGGTACCTTCTGACTTTAGACCCAAAGCATCACTGGAACCAATTCAGAAAAAGGGTTCTTGTTGCCCAGGCCTTCTTATTGTACAACTGGCAGCTGGTATGTATCTTTTCCCTTCAAGCCTCAAGAGTTAGCAGCTTTATAGATAGGTGTAGTCCTGATTATCAACCCAACTGCATTTGCACAAAACAGTAGAGTTAGTCTGTCCCTTCCTGCCTTAAATCCTGATGCTTGCTTCTCTTCCTTACCAATAAATGTCTTTTGTGGCACTTTTTTCCAGAATAAGGAATTTTCATCTGCATTAAAAACCTGCTCAGGAAGAAATTCTTTCCCCTCAATGATTTTCTTGATGGCATCTGGGAATTCATCTGCTGCCTCTTGGTCAGCAAAAGCTGCTTCTCCTGTTATTTTAATTTTTTTTTTTTTTTCTAGGCCAAACCTCTTTCTAAAATTGTCAAACCATCCTTTGCTGGTATTAAATTCTCCAGCTTTAGATGATCTACCTTCCTTCTGCTTTGTCATATACTGACTTCACTTTTTCTCAAATCATATTAGAGTCTATGGTATTCCTTTCTTATCGCAATCTTGCACCCATATAAAAGCTGCATTTTAATTTTAAGTATAAGATATAAAAGTATTTTGTAAAAAGTGCAAGGTTTTCATGCCTACTGGCATAGCTGCAGTGAGGGCTTCACAAATTTCCTTTTCTCTTTTCACAATGGCTCTTATGCTGGATTCACTTATCTTGAAATGGCAGGCAACTGAAGCTGCAGACCTCAATCTGCAGTACATATCAAGCAATTCAACATCTTCTTATAATGTCATGACTTGTCTTTGCTTTTTAGAAGCATTTCCAGCATCAGCAGTGGCACTCAGTATAGGTCCTACGGTTTTACTCAAGGTTTCTGATATTGCCCCAAACATGATGAAAAATACGCAAGAGCTGTGAGAGATCACTTTTGACTACAGTATGCAATTTACTGGAGAGAACTGCTCACGTGGAGGTTGTTAGTGTCATGTGGCATTTTCAGCAGATATTCACAAGACTTGAGCTCACCTCAATGGTGACAAGAGGTGGCTATCAAATTATTACAGTAGTACAGTATTACTACAGTTAATTTAATGCAGTTATGACTTAATACTGCATATTTATGTTTGTTTATATTTCTTGACTGTGAACGGCACCATGTTTGGTCTATGTTTGTATATGTAAATTTTGATGAATTTTAACTTTTTATAATAGATTTGTGCATAGTTTAGGGCAGCAAATGATAAAATAGACTAGTATCTACATATATTGTATGCATTCATGACGTATCTAACTTTTTCTTAATTTTTAAAAATATTTCTAGGCTATGTGGTTCATCTGTGAGGTTTTTTTTCAAATTGTCAAAAATCTCCCCCTAAATTTTCCAATATATGTTTTTAAAAGCCTGCATACATATAGACCCATGCAGTTCAAACCCAAGGGCCAACCGTATTACATAAAATGAAAACGCCTGCAGCTGCTTCTGCTTTCCAGGTTGGGGATGGGGACCAGGAGCATATCTATTAGTGGGAAAATAATGCCTACATTGTTCTTTCCACATCAATGAGACTGCTAGGGGAGGAAGAAGGAAAGAGCAACATTGTAAAGCCTCTATCATTTGCCTTAGTTGGAGTAGATAGGCCTTCACTTGGCGGAATACAATAATGATCTTTGAAGGTGCAAAGGTAGCCCCATACCCTAGCAGGGAGACACAGTCAAACTGCTCTGCTAAACAAAAAAGGGACAGAAGGAAGCCAGGGATTAAAAAGCATAAGAAACATGGAGAGAGACTGGGGTAAGGCCTTATGGTGATGTAAAACCATTCAATATTTCTTACCTTTAGTAAAACCTGCCACATGCAATGTCTTGAGTGATTGGTTCTGGGGGGAAAATGACAGGAAAGGGACTGATTTCCATGCCTGATTGGCATAGAGCCAAAAGAAGAGAGCAACAGCAGTTGGTGATATCCAGGTATGACTCAGTGTTCTTTGGAAGCTGGAATTATGTGCCAGAAGTGACTGTGAGAATATTACTCCTCCACTCCCTGACCTGGAATTGAACCTCCGACAGAGAGTCAAATGCAAGATTAGACCGACTGATTTAAATCTCAAATGTGAAGGTGACCAAGGCCAATAGCTGGGTTACATTTGGAATTGTTTCCCTTCTCTTGCCTTTACAAATAAGAATCTTCCATGCACCTTCATAAACATTTATCAAACTATATTGCCTGCACTTGTCTGACTATATTTTCTGCTAGACAGGGGGGCAGAGACTGTACACCTCTTGTTCAACACTCAATAGTCAAAACAATACTGAATATATGTGTTACAGGAATAAAGCTATTTAAAGGCACATGCCTACATCTACCTACTCTTAAGTCCATGATCTTTTCCCTTTATCAACAGCCTCTCTTCCAACTAAGGCTACAATCCACTTAACCTCAGCTGGCAGTTACACTCAGTTAGAATAATAAACTTCATTTATCATAAAAAATAAATTCCTCACTGGATCATCCCAGAATTCCTCCATGTTGTACCCCAAAGGCACACAAATGGCCTCCTTACCACATTCAGTGCAAGTTCATAGAGTAACTAACTCTTCAGAGTTCTCCAGATGATGATATGAATGCCATTCAGTAGCTACGATCAATTATGGAAAATGAAGGTAAGAAAACAGCTTACTTTTCAGGGCATTCCTAAGCACAGTAGACAAGAATGCTACAACAGACCATGTTGTGCATTTAAAAAAAATTTTATTACAGCATATAATTAAGTAACTATGAGAGGCTTCTTTATTGACTTTGTTTTCTAAGAAAAAAGCAAGGGCCTTTTTTAAGGACATAGGTTATCCATTCCTGCTTTTAATTATGTCACTCAGATTTTTTTAATATTGACATTATTGGCTTCAATAAAAGTTGTATCATCACACAAATTAAATGGAACCACCTAGAACAAATATTAGCAACTTTCTAAAACATGAAAAATAGATACTATCGAAATAATAGCTTTATTTTGGCTCTAAGATTTGGCTGTTTGAAAATTGACTCATATTTGGCCTTACCAGAGGAAATCCAATATCACACAGTAAATTTCACCACTTTTTTTAAGCAGGAAAATATCAAGTTGGAAAGGTGAAGTGACACTGAAAAATGGATTGCAGAAAAATCCTCTCATAATGGGAGGAAGGGAGAGCAGATAATGAGGAATCCTGATTAAACACAACGCTACTACCCAGCAGTGAAGTGAAGCACAAAGTGGGCAGAGAACATCAGATCCTGACAGCCAGTTCTGCACTGTGCCTATAATATCAATGGAAAAAACCTCAGATGTAATCCTTGGTTGGTTGTTCCTACTTCATTTCCTGAACAAATAATTCAGTACTCCTTTATTATACACTGGTTGCTTAATCAGAAACTTGGTTCCAAAACAACCAAGAGAAATAGGAACATTGCCCTCACACACAGATCACAATGCATAGGGCTCCTGTCACTTGAGTAAAAATCATGCATAGTTAAAAATGGACTTCCTTTCCCCTGTCTTACTTGTCACAGGCTTCATATTGATGGGGAAGCTGCCTATTAGGGGAATAGATGACTTCTCATGTGTATTAATGAAAGCAATGTATTGCAGGCTGGGTAGCTGGTAGAAATGTTGTGGGAGTTTGTAAGTGGAAGATTTACGCCATTATAACCCTAATATATTCCTGCAGAGTAACAACACAGCCTATCTAATATACAACGATGGAGTCCCTAAATCTGTGAATTACAGCAGAAAGTATGGACATACCAAAGGTATGACAAAGATTCTTGGTTTCTCTTTCCTATTGGAAATCAACATTTTCTTAAATATTTCATCTTGAATATCCTTATATTCCATACTAAATAGATAGCCTTTCTTCTTAAGAGTTTATTTGAGTTATTGAAATGTATGACTTCTATATCACTGGTTATAATTATATGATTTGACTTGGCAATCTCATTTTTAGAAATCCCATTTTATTTCTTAACATATTTTAAAATATTTGCTTTGCAGCAGCAGGAATCCAGGTACTGATACTGAGGGCACACACACACACCAGCAATTTTTTATATATATATATATATATATATATATGCATATGAATATGTATATATGTATATGTGCATGTAGTATATATGTACAAACACATTTTAGTCAGATTTATTGAAGTATAATTTATAGAGAGTAAAATGAGCTCTTCTTAACATACAGTTCCCTTGGAAATATACATTTTTGAAAAAGCATTTTAAATACTTTTTATATTAATTTTTATCATGTTATTTACATTATCACATATAGTAATTTTTATTATACTTTCACAATTTTTTTATTTCTAAACTTTGCATATGTGTTTGTGAACTATAGAAAAATTCAAAATACAAGTAAACAAAAAAATCTATAATCCTAATGCCCATTAGATAAACCATATTTAATCCTTTCTACTTTTTCTAAAATACATATTTTAAAACATTTTTACAAAACTACTGTAATGACTATTTTTCAATCTTTTTTCAATTTAATATATCACAAATAACTTTCCATGACAACAAGTATTCAGAAGGTTCCAAATTCAAATGCCTTCAAGGGAGCAGGCAAATGATGTCAGCAAGTGAAAGGAGACAGTTACTATTCAACTTGCCTGATACGGACACAATTTTCCAGGAGGTGTTGAAAATTAATATTTGTGGAAAATCTCCCCAGTTTTTAAATGTTGGCACTAAATTCGAAGTTTAAAAAATATTCTGCAAGCCCAATAAAATGTATCCATAGGCTGGATTTGGCTCATGGGATGTCAGTTTGCAGCCTCTGATTTAGAAAATAGTTTGTAATGGTTGACAAAGGTCATGAACTTTGAAAGCTTTTTATTTAGCAAAGTTGCTCTCCTGAATGCCCTATTTACTGGGAACCCAACAATTTTCATAACATGCTACATTCTTCAACCTCTCCTCCAACAATCTCCCACACCATTCCTGCTCTACCCTGCTAGCTGCCACAAGGCTTTGGGGAAATGGCTGTAAAGAAGTAGGGCACAATATCAAGTGGAGGGGTTCTCTTGGCCAACAGATGCCCTAATATCCTATGGCATTTGTACCAGGAGGATAGGATTCCAGCAAATTGGCACACTCATCTGCACAGAGAACTCTTGAAGGTTATCCAGTTCCATTACACAACAGAACTTTCAATATTTTCCACTTTGACACAGGTATTGATTCTATTTCCACCCAAAGAACAACAGTATGCTTTCTTAAAATAGGCACTTTGAAAAAAAAATAACTAGAAGGCATTTGGTTTTTAATCTAACAATTAGGCAAACACGAGTGAATCTTATGTTTGCATAGTCATATGCAAACTGGAAAGTCTAGCTATCATACCAAACCTACCATGATAAATTTCTAAACACAAAAATAGTCAGATGTCTGTTTTACAAAGTTCTTTTTGGTATGTCACAAAATAATAAAAATCTTTCTATTTTCTTCCTTATTGGCATTCATGTTGTTTATTTTGCTCTAGAGATTTTTACAAATGTAATTAACTAGGATGCTTTAGCACAGCTTCCTTTTTTTCTCTTTGCTTCTTTTATTGGGCTTGTAGAAATAGTGACTCTTCTGCCAATAAATGAGCAGCAGTTTTTTATAACAAATTATTGTGAGTACATTTCTCCATTTGATATTTTCTCTTTCAACTCTGTTTTTTAGTTGGCTTTTGAAAAGAGCCTAGCTGCTTAGCAGTGAAGACACTCTCTAAATCTTGCTAGGTGACTGTATAGTTTAACAAGGTCAAATTCCAATTTAGCAAATTTGCATTCTGCCAAAACAAATTTTCCTTGTGATTTCAAAATGAAATTCCTCTTAACTCTTCACAGAATGGCTACCTTGGTTCCCTTTCTGTGGTGGCTTTTTATCAGTAATCAGGCAATGTGATATGTGCCAGAATTGTATTTGAAATCTTTGAAAAATAAGCATGATCCTTGTGATTATTAGCCTAATAAAACACTAGTCTGAAGCATAAATGGGCTTAAATGTTGCCACTGTGAACCCTATTATAAAAGAAGCTTTGTTTTTCTGATTTATCTTTGTTAAATGTGTCTTTGGTAGGTTTACTGCTGTGGAACAGAGTTCAAGGGTTCTGGCTGATTCATTCCATCCCTCAGTTTCCTCCAATTCCAGAAGAAGGCTATGATTATCCACCCACAGGGAGACGAAATGGACAAAGTGGCATCTGCATAACTTTCAAGTACAACCAGTATGAGACAATAGGTAAAACTAAAGTATGTGAGAAAAAACAGATAACTATGTTGAAGAAAGGATTTGGAAATATATTCATAAATGTGTCACTTCATTTGTTAGTCTAGTCATAGACCCTCTGATACCTAGATTCTAATGCTGGCTTTGCCATGGTGAGGTCTTGGGCAGGCTCGCTTACTGGGTTTTGGCTCTTAATCTACCAGTGCAGTCGTTGAACTTGATCAGGGCAGTAGTTTCAAATGTATTCAGGGGCCTGGTAGATAACCTATATGAGTGAAACAGACAGATGTTACATAGGAAGTGAGGATGGTGACAAACTGGGGTGTTGACTCACCTAGCTTCCCTTAAAGCCTCAGCTCCATCATATTGTGGCTCTACAGGAATACAAGCCTAATGATTACAGATCTCCATATTTCTCATGAAGTACCAGAAACCTAGGGGGTGTGTGTGTGTGTGTGTGTGTGTGTGTGTGTGTGTGTGTGTGTGTGTCAGAGAGAGAGAGAGAGAGAGAGAAACTGATTTCTAAATATGAGCTCAATCTTAATTTTGTTTTTGAAGTTTTCCAGGCCACATATTCCTTGTAGGCCACCAACATGACACCTCTGAGCCAGATAATCTCCTTTTAAGATTTCAAGCTCAGCCAAAAATACTTAGATTTGGCAAACTGTGGTGGGAAAGGAGAAGTAGGGACAGGTTCATAGCTAAATAGTAGTGAAAACCAACTGCCTATATAGAAACAGGAGGTTTAGAAAATGTTTTTCATCAAATTTCCATCTTATGGCAAGGATCACTGAGCTCCTCACCCAAGTCAAGCTCTAGTCTCACTAGTTGAAATCATGTAATGATGCTGAATATCACAGAGATTAGGCATGCACACTGAGGAGCTGATGATTCTTAAAGCTGTTTTGTACATGGAGTTCTCAACTTTTGTATATGTATATGTACATTTAGAAGAAAAAATACATGGTCTCCAAGTCCAGGTTACCTGGGTTTCAATATCAATTTCATCAATTACAAACTTTATAATCTTGGGTGTGTGATGTAAATTCTCAGTTAATTTATCTATAAAGTAAAGATAAGGATAACAACAGAATTTACCTGATAATATGGTTGCTGTGAGGATTAAATGAATAAACCCATGTAAAACTTGTAGGACCATGTCTGGAAACTAGGAAGTGCTTAACAGGTGTCAGTTATTTAAACAAAAGGTTATTTGAAGGCTATTGGTTTAAAGAAAGAAATGCCTTTGTTTTTGTGTTGTTTTGTTTTTAAATCCACAACAAGATCTATAATAACAGCAGGTATTTCCATTTCTGTCTTAATTCTCAACTTTTCTTTACTGTTTCTTGATTCAGATTCTCAGCTCTTGGTCTGCAACCCAAACGTCTATAGCTGTTCCATCCCAGCCACCTTTCACCAGGAGCTCATTCACATGCCCCAGCTGTGCACCAGGGCCAGCTCATCAGAGATTCCTGGCAGGCTCCTCACCACACTTCAGTCAGCCCAGGGACAAAAATTCCTCCATTTTGCAAAGTCGGATTCTTTTCTTGACGGTATGAAAGACCATCATCAAACAACATGCTATATAATTCTGCTGTTGAACTGACTAGGGATAGCTTAGAGAAATATTTTGAGTATTCAGAGAAAGAGAGATGAAAAAAGGGAGCAAACGAAAAGGAAAGTCACGGATCAGTTCGAACATCAGCCTGCTATACTTGAATAACCAGGTTGCTGAGTCAACCACAAAAGTATCTCACAACCAACCAGCCAGGGGCCAGTGAAAACTCACAGTCTCCATCCTCTGTTTGGCATGGGGCCATAGCCATCTCCATTTCTTCCATTCCCTGAGCAGTTACTTTAAGTCTTCTTTACTCTCAAGCCCTTTACACTACTCTGCCCCCTCACTCATAGCTTCCTTTTCTCCTTCATAAATAGAACAATGATCACTAGAGAGAAACCAGTTCAATATGCCCCCCCTCCACCCCTCCAACAATCTTATCTGTTCTCCTTCCTTTTTGCAGGGTTTTCCCCCACCCCCAAAGAAGTGATGCACCCCCTATGCTCTGAAACCTATCTCAGCCTCAGCATACCTTGATTTGTCCACTTGATCTGTTCTCTGTGTTCCGTTTCAGCTCTCCCACTCCCCAGGCTACTTCCTCATAACATACAAACATGACTAAAAACCCTCCCACAACTCTAAAGCATCTATGGCTCTATTTTTCCTTTTCTTTCAGATTTATTTTTTTAAAACTCATCAGGGCCTTCACTTGCTCAATGTTCCTTCACTGCAGTCTTGCTTCTGTCTGTAGACACTCGAATCTCTGCCCAGTCACCAATGGCTGTCTTAGATGACCTCACTGTCTTCCTTGCTTATTTGCTTCCATCCTTTATACGTTGAATAAAATTTACTGAATGCCTACTACTAGCCAAGCCCTGTGTTAGGCACTGGAGATCTCAAACTTGACAGGACAGAGATAGTCTCTGGAGAATGTGGCACTGTTGAAATTCTTTCCTTTTTGAAACTCTCACCTTCACTGATTTTGGGGAATACGCAGTCCCCTGGTCTTCCTCCCACTTCTAAGTTTCTTATGCCAGTTCCTCTTCCTCTGACTACTATTTAGGTGACTGGGTTGCCATGTGGCCCCTACCCTTCCTTATCTCATTCTACATACCCATGCTGGGCAATTCCAGCAAGCCCTCCAATGATTCTCAAGTCTTGATCTCTACCCCAGACCTCTATACTGACTGATGTATTTAACAGCAAGTGAGACATTGCTACTTGAAGGTGGTACAGCCACATCAAGTTCAACATGCCAAACTCACTGCATCATCATCCCCTATAAATCTACTTTTTCTTGTATTCTGCATAGTCACCCAGCCACTCCCCATCTCTTCTTTTTCTGACCCTTCTATCAAACCATCAAATTCAGTCAGTTCCAGATCCTTAATAACACTCACATTTATTGTATCTTCTCCAAACTCTTTGCCACTGCCATGGGTCACATCTGTGTTTATTGACACAGTTATTGTGACAGCCTTATGTTTTTCCTTTCTTCTTTCTAACCCGTCCTTCCCAATTCATCCTGCCCATTGCCTCTCAACTGATATTTATGATCATAAACCAGTTTCTATTAATTCTTTACTAACATTCCTTTAAAAATTCCCCATTGATTTCAGGAAAATCCAAACATTTTGGCATGATTTACAAAGTCCCTTGAAACTGGCCCTGATTCCTTCTCTAGCCTAATTTTTTCCAAAGGTCTTTCCAGGACAAAGACATATATTGCTTCATTCATTTTATAGAACAGAAGATGTTTGGAAACACCAACATCATCAGAGTAATGATGATAATAACTTACATTTGCACATCACTTTAGCATTTACAAAATGTTTTCTCATCCACTATCTCAATTATGTTGTTATTATTGTGCCTGCGACATCCACATATCAGGGGTGAAAGATGATTTCCGTTCCAGAGTATATTTTCAGGGACTAATCTAAGTGTAAATATCAACCTCCCTATCTTTCTCCTCCTAAACCCTAGACATCTTTGCAGCCTGGATGGCTCAACGGCTGAAGACACACTTGTTAACAGAAACCTGGCAGCGAAAAGGACAAGAGCTTCCTTCAAACTGCTCCCTTCCTTACCATGTCTACAATATAAAAGCAATTAAGTTATCACGACACTCTCATTTCAGTTCTTATCAGGATCATGCCAAGTGGTGTATTTCCCAAAAAGGCACCAAAAATAGCTGGACATGTATTGGAGACCTAAATCGGAGTCCATACCAAGCCTTCAGAAGTGGAGGATTCATTTGTACCCAGAATTGGCATATTTACCAAGCATTTCAAGGATTAGTATTATATTATGAAAGCTGTAACTAAACTTGGTGAAAGGACACAGGTACTATCATTGAAAACCTTGACAATGGGTCTTCTTCCATTACACCTTCTTTATATTTTAAAGGCCTGTGAATATACTCATAACCTGCATATCACAAAATAAAACATTTTTCTCTCATGTTTACCGTTTAATCTTCTATTTAATGGTAATTTATTTACTTTGCACTATATATCATAGACATAAACTATTATACACAACTGAGAACAGAGGAAATAAAAAGAAAAATATTTTTCCACATCAGTCAACTCCAATTGTTTATGGACTGACTGGCCACCTAGTAGATTACATTTCATCTCCTTCACAAAGACTTCCCTGACTCTCTTCCCCACCCTTTTTTGAAGAAAAGCAAATAACTCTCTCTGCGTATTCTTCCATGCTATTTGATCATATTGCTCCTAAAGTTCTTTCTCACTGGTTTACGGTTAAGACTTATTTGTCATTCTCTCAGCTACTACTTACTAATTGGATGATCTTGAGCCATTCACTTGGATTCTCTGAACCTTGATTTTTTTAATCTATGAAAGGGAGATAATAGCTAGGTATGTTCAAGCACCTAGCACAGAGCCTGGCACATAGATGACACTTAAAAATAATGGTGGCATTTGAGTTTGAATTCCAGAAAAAAAAGACAAATAAGTTTCAGAAATGAGTGATATTTTACAAGAAGAATGTTAAAGTCACATTAGGAGAAAAAACTGCATAAGTGTGACTCATCAACTTGAAGGAAATAAGGAAGTGTAACATAATGAAACCAGAATCAAATGCAATAGTCTTTTTTTTTTTTAATAATAGAGATGAGGTCTTGCTTTGTTGCCCAAGCTGGTCTTGAACTGGGCTCAAGCAATCCTCCCACGTTGGCTTCCCAAAGTGCTGGGATTACAGGTATGAGCCACTGCACCCAGCCAAATGCAATAATCTTAATTTCAATGTGTTTCTTTTTCTGGCATTCTTATCACTACTTGTAACTATTATATAAATGGATAATAATAAACTTGTGTTAAGTACTAATTGCTTAATAACATTTGACATATGTATTGTTCACAATTTCAAGCAGCTTACAACCTAGAAAAAGTAATCACAACAATAATAAAGCTAGCGCTTACTGAACACTTACTATGTAATAAGTATTCAACTCATATTAATTCAGGATTCATTACAATTTTTTTTTTTTTTGAGACAGAGTCTCGCTCTGTTGCCCAGGCTGGAGTGCAGTGACGCGATCTCGGCTCACTGCAAGCTCTGCCTCTCGGGTTCACGCCATTCTCCTGCCTCAGCCTCCCGAGTAGCTGAGACTACAGCTGCCTGCCACCACGCCTGGCTAATTTTTTGTATTTTTAGTAGAGATGGGGTTTCACTGTGTTAGCCAGGATCGTCTCAATCTCCTGACCTCGTGATCCGCCTGCCTTGGCCTCCCAAAGTGCTAGGATTACAGGCGTTAGCCACCACGCCCAGCCGATTAATTACATTTTTATTTAATCTTCATAACAATTCTATGTAGTAGGAACTGTTATTATCCCCATTTTACTGACAAGGAAACTGAGGCCTACAGAGTTTTAGGAACTTGCTTAGTATCATAGAGGTCCATCTCACCTCTGAGGCTATCGATCTTAATATCTCGATATCAACCAAAATTCATGGCACTAGTTCAATGACAAACAGAGAAAATACTAACTTGGTTTTCCTGTCAGGAGCAAGCATAAACTATGTTGTATGCTATCTAGCTAACTAACATTCTTGCAAATATAAAGAGGCCTGAAAAAAATTATTTGGCCTCTGAGAGAGCATCTGAGGCCAAAAAAGCATAAGTAATCACACTCTGGGGACTGTTGTGGAGTGGGGGGAGTGGGGAGGGATAGCATTAGGAGATATACTTAATGTTAAATGGTGAGTTAATGGGTGCAGCACACCAGCATGGCACATGTATACACATGTAACTAATCTGCACATTGTGCACATGTACCCTAAAACTTAAAGTATAATAATAATAATAATAATAAGTAATCCAAATAATATAAGAGAAAAATTTTAAAGTACAACATCCTGACTTTAAAAGTAAAGAGGGACAAAACTTGATCCAATGGTAAAAAGAGAGATGAATGAAAAGGCAAAAAAAAGCAAAAGTGAAGAAATTCTATTGGACTGAAAATACATAATAGGTAGGAGCCTTCTCCCCTGAATCTGAAGGAGAGGAGAATCATAATTAGATTCATGTAATTAAGAGTGTAGAAGTATAACAAAGAAAAAGAACATGCTGGCCCACTGGAGACACACGTTATGGATGTGATTCCTGCTGAAGGGGAAATAGGAAGTCGCCAGACTCTCCTTGAGGAAGAAAAAAATGCTGGAAAGGAATTGAACAGTCCTGGTAGTTCAAGAATACCTAATACTTACCGTGGGAGGGGTGTTGGTATATCTTGGTGATGGTAACTCCTTGTTGTAGAACCTAAAGGCAACCACAGTAAACCAAAGAGGGCTAATCTTTCTCAGGCATATGCCCAGGATTGCTACCCAGTCATGCTGATACCTGCAGGGAGACTGAGGAAGTATCTTTGGGAATAATATCACTGGAGGGAAACTGATACATTTTAGAAAATAGGGGATAATTTTATTGATTCCCTTTAGGAAAAACAAGGAGAATATGGGAGATATTAATGAATGAAATTTAAGTTCTAAATCATGATTTTAAATACTGGAATGAAATTAACCAGGCATGGTGGTGAGTGCCTGTAGTCCTAGCTACTCAGGAGGCTGAGGTAGGAGGATCCCTTGAGCCGAGGTGTTTGAGGCTGCAGTGAGCTATGATCACACCACTGCACTCCAGCTTAGGCAACAGAGCAAGACCTTGTCTCAAAACAGAAACAAAAACAAACCCCCTCCAAAACTGGAATGACATATTTCACTTACTGTAATATCCTCCAGGCTCATACCTGCTGTTGCACATGACAGGATCTCATCCCTTTTTATAGCTGAATAGTATTCCACTGTGTATATATACCACATTTTCTTTATCCATTCTTCCATTAATGGGCATTTAGGTTGATTCCATATCTTGGCTATTGTGAATAGTACTGCAATAAATATGGGAGTGTAGATGTCTCTTTGATATTCTAATTTCATTTTCTTTGGCTGTATACCTAGTAGTGGGATTGCTGAATCATACAGTAGAGCTACTTTTAATTTTTTGAGGAACTTCCATACTGTTTTCCATAATAGCTGTACTGATTTACTTTCCCACCAACAGTGTGTAAGAGTTTCCCTTTCTCCACATCCTCACCAGCATTCATTATTTTTTGCCTTTTTGATAATAGCCATTCTAATTGGGGTAAGATGGTATCACTGGGCGCGGTGGCTCACACCTGTAATCCCAGCACTTTGGGAGGCTGAGGCGGGCAGATCACCTGAGGTCAGGAGTTCGAGACCAGCCTAACCAACATGGAGAAACCCTGTCTCTACTAAAAATACAAAACTAGCTGGGCATGGTGGCGCATGCCTGTAATCCTAGCTACTCAGGAGGCTGAGGCAGGAGAATTGCTTGAACTTGGGAGGTGGAGGTTGTGGTGAGCCAAGATTGTGCCATTGCACTCCAGCCTGGGCAACAAAACTCCATCTCAAAAAAAAAAAAAAAAAAGATGATATCTCATTGTGGTTTTGATTTGTATTTTTCTGATGGTTAGTGACTGATATGGTTTGGTCGTGTCCCCACCCAAATCTTGAATTGTAGCTCCCATAATTCCCATGTGTTGTGGGAGGGATCCAGTGGGAGGTAACATAATCATGAGGGTGTGTCTTTCCCGTGCTGTTCTCATAATAGTGAATAAGTCTTAAGAGATCTGATGGTTTTATAAATGGGAGTTCACCTGCACACGCTGTCTTGCCTGCTGCCAGGTGAGACATGACTTTGCTCATCCTTTGCCTTCCACCATGATTATGAGGCCTCCCCAGCCAAGTGGAACTGTGAGTCCGTTAAACCTCTTTTTCTTTATAAGTTGCCCAGTCTCTGGTATGTCTTTACGAGCAGCATGAGAACAGACTAACACAATGACATTGAGCATTTTTTCATGTACCTGGTGGCCCTCTGTATGTCTTCTTTGGAGAAAAGTCTACTCAAGTCTTTTGCCCATTTTTAAATCGATTATGTTTTTTACTAATGAGTTGAATTCCTTATAAATACTGGATATTAATCCCTTGTCAGGTGTCTAATTCACAAATATTTTCTCCTATTCTGCAGGCTGTCTGTTCACTTTACTGATTTGTTTCCTTTGCTATAAAGAAGCTTTTTGGTTTGATGTAGTCCCAATTGTTTATTTTTGTTTTTGTTGCTCATGGTTTTGAGGTCTAGTGTAAAAACATCCTTGCCCAGACTGATGTCGTGTAGTGTTTCT
The DNA here is from genome assembly GCF_028885625.2 of Pongo pygmaeus. Lineage (NCBI taxonomy): Eukaryota > Metazoa > Chordata > Mammalia > Primates > Hominidae > Pongo > Pongo pygmaeus. The sequence goes on along the minus strand of NC_072373.2, from coordinate 145,717,635 downwards.
CCTGAATTTTCTTCTAGTAATTTCATAGTTTTGGATCTTACATTTAAATCTTTAATTTATTTTGAGTTAATTTTTATATAGTAAGAAATAGGGGTCAAATTTAATTCTTTTGCATGTTGATATCCAGTCTTCCAAGTGAAATGAGCTAGGCACATTAAGACAAATACTACACAATCCCACTCATACGTGAAATCTAAAAAACTTGATCTCATAGAAGTTGACAGTAGAATAGTGGTTACCAGAGACTGGGGAGAATGTGGGAATGGAGGAGATGGGAAGAGGTTGGTCAATGGGAACAATGTTACAGTTAGGAGAAGTAAGTTCTGTTGTTCTATTTGTGGAGTAGAATGACTATAGCTAATAAAAATGCATTGTATATTTCAAATAGCTAGAAGAGAGGACTTTGAATGCTCTCACAGTAAAGAAATGATAAATGTTTAAGGTGATGAATATGCTGATTACCATGATTTGATACATATACATGTATCAAAACATCACACTGTACCCCATGAATATGTACAATTATGTGTCAATTAAATAAATAATTTGATTATATTCACACACACAAAAATATTGTAATGAAAGACAAGTCTAAGATGAGAGTGTATCTTACAAAAAAGTATAAGATTGTGTTTGGCTGGAAACTATTTAATGTGATTGTGGAGAAAGTAAAATAAAAAACAGAAATAAACAGAGTAGAGAATGGCAGTTCTAATGTGGAAATGCCAAACCATTTCTGCTCTGCCCTCACACTCTTCTTAGAAAAATAATTTTCCACAGTCTGTTGGTATTCAATGACCCTTTTCTCTCCAGGTCCAAATGACTGGACCAAGAGTGGGCTTGCGACATCAAAGAAAGTAAATCATAGGCCAAGCCAAGGCAATCAGATTTGGGAGAGAGTTTAAAGTAGAGGTACTAAGACTGAGTTTCCAGGATTGGACACTTCATCTGAAGGTCATGTGCACTGGAAATAAGATTGTTGTTTTCTGCCATATGCATGCCAAAGCAGAAAATGTAGGGCTGCAGAAGCCGGAGAATGGTGCAGACACACTGCAAGAAGCACAGGAGAACAGAAAGAATGAAATCAATCCCCAACTGTCCAGATGTCAATTGAGTTCCTTGCAGAGCTGAACTAGTCTCTTTGGCTATATAGTCTATGACATACCCCTATAGTCTCTCGTTAAATGCCCCTATTTTAAGTTCAAGTTAGTCTCAGTAGGTACCTGTTTTCTGCAAGCAAACAATTCTTGTCTAAGTCATATAGAAACAAGAATGATATTGTGATTGCAGATCCAAATCATTTCAATTGAAATAATCATTAAGACATAGGTCATAAACAATTCTCATAGTCTCATAATCTCAGATGTTTTACAGACTGACACAGAACATGAGTTATAAAAGAAGTAAACTTGCGATTGTAGCATAGGATGGAGAATATGCTTTCATAGGAAGCAACAGAAAGAACTTGGTGGGAATGAATAAGAAAGAGTAATGATGGGGCTTCAAATATTCAGACATTTACTAAGGATTTCATTCAGCTAGTATAATTCTTGATTAACTTTGGCTTCACTGACAATGCCATCTTCCAAAGAAATGAAATAACTAGAGGAACTTCCACTCTGAACCTAAGTCTTACAGACAAGGAGAGGTTTGTTGGTGAAATGAAAATAATGGGCTAGGCACAATGGCTCACGCCTGTAATCCCAGCACTTTGGGAGGCTGAGGCAGTGGATCATTTGAGCCCAGGAGGTCAAGACCAGCCAGGGAAACATGGAGAAATCCATGTTTACCAAAAACAAACAAAACAACAAAAATTAGCCAGGCATGGTAGCGTGAGCCTGTAGTCCCAGTACTAGAGGGGCTGAGGTGGGAGGATCACCTGAGCCCTGGGAGGTGATCAAGGCTAGAGTGAGCAATACACCACCACACTCCAGCCTGAGCAATGAATGACACCCTGTCTCAAAAAAAAAAAAAAAAAAAGAAAGAAAGAAAAATGATATCCTAGGAGAAAACTGTCCCTGGATGATCATCAGGGAAATAAAAACTGAATACAGTTGAAGTTTTAAAAGTCTGAGATTGAACTACAGAAGAAAATGCGATTCAGTGGCAAAAGACTCTTGAAGGAAATGCAGCTCAAGAGATTAAAATGAAATTCTATGTTATTTCTCCATAAGGAGGAAAGGGAGGAAGAATCTAGAGAAAGCAATGTAACTACATAGCCTACCTTCTCACAAACTCATATATATACAACCTAACTGTGTACATATTATGGAAAAAAGAGATCAATGAACAAGGAAAAACAAAAGAATGGCATCAACTTATACACAGAGTTACATGCAGGCTAACACCTCAGTGCTACTGATTGTAAAAAAAAAAAGTGCTAAAGTTAAAAAAATGGTTTATATTTATGTGTGGATCAGGATTACAATGGAGCTAATAGTTTGTGAATACCAAAAAAAACAATCTTTGTCTTTTTGTTTCTTTCTTCTCAGTAAAGGTGAATAGCATTTGTCTTGGTTTTGTGTGTGTTGCTATAACAAAATACTTGAGGCTGGATAATTTATAAAGAAAAGAGGTTTGTTTAGATCATGGCTCTGCAGGCAGGGAAGTTCTAGGGCATGACCCTGGATTCTGGAGAGCCAAAGTTAGGAGTGACAGGGTATCTGGTGGAAGAAGTTTCTAAGCAGTAAAGCACTCAAGAAGTGGCAGGAGTATTTTAATAGCTTACATTCGGTTATGGCAGCAAAAGATTGACCTTCAAGTGAAATTTGTAAGTAAAAGAGAAACAGAGGGTAAAAATTTGGAAAATTTGTTGCCTAGCCATATGTTAGAGAATGAAAGAGTATTTTCAGGAGAGAAATCTGAGGATGTATCCGAACAACCATTTACTAAAGAGATCAGTATGGCTAAAAGGGAGCTTGTGTTCGTCTATTTTCTGCAGCTATAACAGAATACCACAGATTGAGTAATTTATAAAGAAAAGATATTTATTTGGCTCATGATTCTGCAGGCTAGGAAGCCCACAATCTAGGGGCCACACTGGGTGAGGGCCTTTTTGCCACATCAAAACATGGCAAAAAGCATCACATGATGCGAGAGGGCCAGAGAGCACAAGACAGAGAAAAAGGGAGTCAAACTCCTGCAATAACTAAGCTGCTCTTGTGATAATAGCATTAATCAATTATGAAGGCAGAGCCCTCATGATGTAATCACCTCTTAAAGGTCCCACTTCTTAATATCATCACAATGACAATTAAATGTCAACATGAGGTTTGGAGAAGATATTCAAACTATAGCAGAGCCCAAGCACTTTTTCCAATTGAATCCATTAAACATACTCTTTACCAGGCATTGTAATGAACAGAAGGAAGAAGGAACGAAACAGATAGTTCCTGCTCTTATAGATTTTATACTTGACTCTGTCCTTAGCCCTCTTCCAAAAACATTTTAAATGATTTGTGTGAGTGTTTGGAAAATACACTTATTAAATTTGTATATGACATGCAGATAAGAAAAATAACAGATCCAGCAGATGATGAAACTGGCATCCCAAGGGATCTTGAAAGGCTAGCATATGGATTAAATCAAATAATATTAAGTATAATAAGAATAAATGTTAAGATTCTTCCCTTTAAACAAAACAAAATAAAACACAATGTTCACCACAGATACATAGGTTGAAGGGAAATATAGTTTAGCAACAGATGATGTAGAAAATTATCCAAAGGTTTTGGCAGAAAACTCAACATGACTAAACAGTGTAATTGGCAGAAAAAAAGAAAAAAAATACAATTTTTAATTGTATGAACAAGACATATCCTAGAAAGGGTGAGGAAATAGGCTGACTGTAACCTGTATTTGTGGTCCAGGTGCCACCCTTATGAGTAATATAGGTGATGTGTAAAAGAAATTAGCCAGAATGGGAACAGCTCCTGAGATTGCAGAAGGAACAGTAGAAAGAAATGGAATTGTTTACCCCTGAACAGTCTCATTAGGGATAGCATAGGTGTCTTCAAATATATAAAGCTGTTCTGTGCAAGAGGGTCTACACTAGTTCTATATGACGCCTAGAAGCAGAGCTAAGATAAAGGAATAAAAAGTCAAGTGAGCCAGATTCAGCTCAAATTAAGTGCAAACTATATTGTCCAAATCTCCTGCCATGGCCTATGAGCTCCACAGGATCTTCCCTGGGCTCCCTCTGTAGCTACATCTCTACTTCTCGCCTACCCACTCGCTACACTTCATCCATTGTCCTTCTTCCTATTCTTCAAACTCACCAAATCCGATCCCACCTCAAAGTCATGCACTTGTTCTCACTGTCTAAAAAACTTTTCTCCCAGATGTGCACAGAGCTGGCCCCTTCTCATCATCAAGGCCCTCAATATTAAAGAAATTCTTTATGAGAGGTCTTTCCTGGTCACCCTATTTAAATTAGCATCTCCAATCACTTTCTAACACAACTCAGTATTTTATTTTATTTTATTTTAGCATTTACCACTATATAATATTATCTTTATAAGAGGATATAGATTTTAGAGTCTTGCTCACTATTGAATCCCCAGTCCCTAGTGTAATGCCTGAAACATAGTTGTTTAGTAAATATTGGTTGAACGAATGAATATAAAAGACAGCAATATCTCCCAAGATACGTGTTTGAGTGCAGACTAAAAGCTCATTGGGAGGGTTGTGTAGAGGGGATTCATGCATAAATTGAGGACAATCATAAAGTCCTTTTCAGTACTGAAATTCTATGATTAAGTACTAAATTGTGAAACACATTTTAATTATACTATCAGTTCAGAGAGATATGATTAATAAAGCCCAGAACAGTCAAGAAGCCTTTAATGAAGAGGTGGAAATTGAGGGCTCTTCAAGGATGGGTGGAATTTGGACAGTTGGAATGGGAGGGAAAGGATTTCTAGAAGGAAGGACCGGTGTGAGCAAAGTCTCAGAGGCAGACCTAAGAACCATACAAGGAGAAGACTGTACGGAGCTAGGCTTGACAAGAGGAGAGAATGTGGATTGGGAAATTGAGAAAAATGAGATAGACAGGTAGAGTGGGGCTGTAATGCAAGTAGGACCTTAAAACCAAGCAATGAATTAAACTCAGTGAGCAAACTCTGAAAATTCTTGAGGAGATAGATGAACACCATGATTTCCTGCCTAAATTAATAATATCTATAGTTATTTCCATAATGAGAACCTAATATATAGTAGGTGCTCAATAAATATTTGCTTATTTATCATAAAATGATCATATTATTGAACATCAGCAGGCTATCTGCAAGCCTGTGTAAGAATGAAAATGAATTTGCATATACTCTGTCACTCAGATTCCTTTGTCATCAGTGTCCTGCAGATAGCTGGCTCATCATGGTCAGGTGGAAAAGATGTCCTCTACTGTAAATAGACAGCATCTGTGACCTATGACTATGACCCTATTAGAATCACATTCCATACAGACCACTTGTTATAACCTGATATATGAGGGAGTGCCATATTGAGATTTAAATGATGTCTTATCCATCTCACCAGCACTTACATAAATGTCGTCTTTTCCAATTAATCACTTTAAAACTGAATGCAGCCAAATGAATGTAGTTCTTTTGAGCTAATCACTTTAAAAGCCCATACCCTAGTCTCATTTTTTTCCACCCTTTCTGACAGTTCTCTTTAGAAAAGGCTTTCAGAAGCCCCATACCAGCCAAACAAGAAAAATGTCTCATCACTCTGTAGGCAGTGTGTTGCCATGTAACTCTTGCCATGTAACTCTCTGCCAAACACCCTTTAAAGCATCCACACAACTCCTTGCCTTAAGCGGTGATGGTTAGAGATCAAGATCCAGGCTTTCCCTAGCCCCATTACACTCTTTCTTCCTTGTTAACTGGCCCCTCTTTTCTTCTCTTTCCACATGCCCGATTTATTTCTAATATTGCTTGATTTTTTTCCTGTTGTTTCCCCATATTTTTTGCAAAGCTCTTTGAAGGAAATGTTAAATATATTAGTGTTATTTGAATCAATTAAGTATGACATCCCATGAGAACCCAGTTGGATTTGGGTGGCAGCAGAGTACAAGATAACAGCTCTGGAATCACATAGCGTGGGTGAAAACCTAGCTTTGTCAACCTTGAGCAATTACCAGCTGTGTGACCTTGAACAAATTACTTAACCTCTCTAAGCCAGTTTCTAAACTGAAAAACAAGAATGTTAATAATAGGCATAAGGCAATCTATGTAAAATAGTTCAGTGCCTAGCACATAAAAACTCTATCTTCCATTTTTAACTGGCAGAACAACAGTAAATATTAACTATATTAATTAATCATATTAATTCAGAAGTTGAGGGAAAGCAAATGCTATGTCTGTACCACATTCTAACAAGTACTCAATTCTGTGAAGAAATCAGTTTAAGAGACTGGTAGAAATAAAGGAACTGAGAGTGCTATTTATTGGAATTGTTCCCTTTCTCCACGGTGATAGTGTTTTCTCAATAACAGACAAATAGATAAAAACCAGTCTTTTTCTTACTTTATCTCATACTTGACGAATGAAGAGGAAATAAATAGAAGAAATCTTCTCAAGGAAGAGGAAGCTACAAACACAAGCCCAAACGCCTTATAAACATCCATGAAGTTCTTTGCAAATGCTGTCAGTATGAACAAAAGTTCCTGCTATAATATTAACAAGCAGATTAAAGGGTGCTGCTGTAATTATTATTATTATTATTTTTTTTTTTTTTTTTTTTTTTTTTTTTGAGGCTTGTTCAGTCGCCCAGGCTGGAGTGCAGTGGTTGCGATCTCGGCTCACTGCAAGCTCCGCCTCCCAGGTTCACGCCATTCTCCCGCCTCAGCCTCCCGGATAGCTGGGACTACAGGCGCCCGCCACTACGCCTGGCTAATTTTTTTGTATTTTTAGCAGAGACAGGGTTTCCCGTGTTAGCCAGGATGGTCTTGATCTCCTGACCTCGTGATCCGCCCGTCTCGGCCTCCCAAAGTGCTGGGATTACAGGCGTGAGCCACCGCACCCGGCCAGATGCTGCTGTAATTATTTACAGAGCAAACACACATGACGCCACGAGAATAGGGTTTTGGAATTTTAAATTACAGTCCTGGCACTTTACAGCCTCAGACAATTTTCTTAAATCCTCAAAGCCTTGATTTCCTCATCTGTAAAATGGAGAAAATTAAGAAAAATAATATGTATAAGGTTCTTACACAAGATAAACAGGCAGTATATATCGCATCCCTACCCTCTTAGGGCAATGTTCGCTGAATGAAATTGTGTGTTGTGATCAGGGTTTCTAGGCTGCAACATCTGAAGCGTACATGGTGCTTTAGTACAAAGGAAGACTTTGTATCTGGGTATTAGGCAGTCAAGTGTTCAATAAATATTTGGTCATTTGTTTTGGCTTTAATGGAAGTACTTTGTGTACCCAATAGCTAGCCCAGGATCTTCTTCATTACTTTTGCAGATAAGGAAGCCACCAGTTTGCTAGGCCTGCAGTATCCTAGTCTAATCCCAAGATCCTATCTCTTCCATTCACCACTGTTTTTCTTCATTTCCTGTAATATCAGGAAGTTTCTGGTGGTTTGGCAGGAGAGCTAGCCACAGAAGACAATCTTTTCAATATACCTGGACTGTCTTAAGCTTCCTCTATGTTCGAATTATCACTGTATGGCTGAGAGGTGTTTAAAGCAGAATTGTCCAAGGAGGCTGAGGTGGGCGGATCACGAGGTCAGGAGATTGAGGCCATCCTGGCTAACACAGTGAAACCCCGTCTCTACTAAAAAATACAAAAAATTAGCTGGACATGGTGGTGGGCGCCTGTAGTCCCACCTACTCAGGAGGCTGAGGCAGGAGAATGGCATGAACCCGGAGGCGGAGCTTGCAGTGAGCCAAGACCGCAACACTGCACTCCAGCCTGGGCAACAGAACAAGACTACATCTCAAAAAAAAAAAAAAAAAAAAATACAGAATTGAAGGAGAGGTATAATTTAAATGCTTATCCTAAATAATAGATTGATATCAATGTCATATATCTACAACCTTCTGGAAAGAGGACTGCTTCCTTTTGTTTTCATTTTGGGTGAAAAGATTGCTGATTCATGAGTGGGCTGTGAGCTCTGACTTTAGAGATAGAACTGGTCTCAGCCACTCTGGATCAGCCAAAGGATGAGCGAGAGGTAAGGGGCAAAGGAAGAAAATGTCAATCCCACGCTTTGATGTATGTGCCAGGGAGGTAGTTTTTCCTCCCAGAGGTGTTAGACAAAGATTTTAACAATGGGACAATCTGTCTCTGGGGTAGCTGGTCCTAGAGAGCAGGAAAAGGAGCTATAAAAATCCAGCTACTTTTGCCACAGGCAAAATAATTTGTCCCCACCATCAGAAAAACAAAAACAAAACATTGGTCAGATTTCATGACTAATTTACTGTAATATCCAGTAGCTCAGGACCATATGCAGATAAAGGTTTAACCAGTCTCCTGATGACTCAGGTCTACACACCTCTGTGAGATGGAGCAGTGTCTGGTGACCAAGGAGAGACTGGTACATGCTGCAAGCCAGTTGTTTCCCTATGTCCAAGAAGTCAGACTTGCAGCCAACCTCAGTCCATTCCTTGGCCCAGTAGGAGGAATGTAGGCAGGCCAGTCCAACCATCTTTCCATCAGGGCTCTGCAAAAAGACACCCGAGTAGCTGAACAAGTTGTCCCTGTGTCTGTGTCTGCACTTTAGGAATGGCTGCAGCCACTCTTAGGTCTCTACTCAGCAGGTTTATACAGAGTGAAGGCAACATATAAGAAGCAGGAAGTCTTAGGCCAAGGCAGGAGGATCGTTTGAGCCCAGGAGTTCAAGACCAGCCTGGGCAACAAAGTGAGACCTTGTCTCTACAAAAAAAAAAAAAATTTTAAACCAGCTGGGTATGGTGGTGCATGCCTGTAGTTCCAGTTACTTGGAAGGTTAAGGCAGGATTGGAGTCCAGGTCATTGAGGCTACAGTGAGCCATGATCACACCATTGTACTCCCATCTTGGGCGACAAAGCACAGTTCTGTCTCAAAAAAAAAAACAAAAAGAAAAAGCAGCAGGATGCCTTGGCAAACAATGACAACAGCAGAGAAGTGACAAATGACAGGGTGGAAAGACAGAAGAACTCTTAACAGCACAGCTGTCTGGAGCCATTTAACATTGGGTGAACAGCCCTGTGGACCTTAGTGGCTCCTGAGGGCATGGCAATATTACAGAATTGAACAATGATTGATGTTCAAAGTGAGTCATCGAGAAAAGGTCAAATTGTGTTCCGAATATTTCATTTAAGAAGGCAACATACTACATAAAACATTTTGGAAAAATCACTTTCTAAAATAAAATTTTAAAATTGGCATTTAAGTTTAGGTTATAATATGTTGACAATTAATAGTACCACCACTTAACATATTAGATAGACTACATTACTAAAAATCCCCATCCAGAAAGAATCGATTTTTACTTATATGTTCTTATTGATGTATAAGTATATTATACACACATATATACATTCACACATGCACACATGGCCACACAGTGTGTGTTTTTTAATCAAATCTCACCACTGGTTATTTTATTAAATAGATCTCATATCTTCCTACTTCTTCCAGGACTTGACACCATCATTTATCTCCTCCCACTTCTTCAGCCACTTGCTCTTTATTAGATCTTTCTCTTTACCATATAAACATGTTCAAGGCTCTCCCACCTTGAAAACAAAACAAACAAGAAACCTGCCTGGGTTCTATAGCACCACACCCTATCCTAGAACTGACCTATACCTCTCCTTCCCTTCACAATCAAACTTGTAGGAAAAGCTCTCAATCTTGTGGCCACCTCTCCAGTGACTCTTCCCTTGCTAATTTCCAGTGCTTTAAAAAAAGAAAAAAAGATTTGTTTGTATCCTTTGCCCATTGGCCTGTGCCCCCTTTTTAAGCCACACTCTCCTCCACATACCTGAGATTCTGCTTTACCTTATTTTATTTCTTCCTCTGACTTACCTGGGTCTCTCCTTTCAAGTTTCCCTTTCTCTGCCTCAACTCTAAATGTCAATACTTCTCTAGGTTCTATCTTTGGATCTCTTTTCACTTGAAATATTTTCCCTGGGCAATCATCCACTATCACTTTGATGGCACCCATATTATATTTCTGACAAAGTTCTCACTTGGGGGGTGTGTGTGTGTGTGTCTGCATGCACATGCATGTGGGTGTGAAAAACCGTGTAGTAAATACCTCCACCTAGATGACACTGAAAACATACCATATCCATGACTCCTATCTGCTCATCAGAACCGCTCCCCCTTGAGTTTCCCTTTCTGGGAACCATTAATCCAGTAACCCGGCTTTGGAGACATATGGACTTTTTTTTTCATTCATTCATTCATTCATCCAAACAATCACCACCACTGCTTGATTGTGCCTCGTTAACATCTCAAATCTGTTCCCTCCAGCTTGCCTCTTATGTGCTGCTTTATCTGCATTTTGAATCACGAAATGTCTTTAGTCTCCACCTTCATGCATCAGTTCTCTTCGATTCCTGGATGTTTTGCCTCTGCTTCTTTGCTCCGCTTTGGTATTTGAGACTTGGTTACCCAGCTCTCCCAATCTGCCTCACTACCACTCTTCTGGAACTCTAGCAGATTTACTCTCACTCACAATCTAGGCCACAAGGCCTGCTCCTGGTGTACAGTCCAAGGACATTTCTCCTCTATTCTTACCAACTCCCCTCCTTCAATAAGGACAAGAGAAACAGGAAAATTTCTCCCAATCGAGGACAGCCCCCTACAAACCATCACTCAACCATAAATAATTATTACTCTATATTGGAAGTGTTGGTTCTTTCGTTGGCCTCTACCTTATGCTCTAAAGTTTTTGTCTATTGGCTTTAATATCCAGATCATCTATGAGTCTGCTTCTATTACCTGCCTTTTCTCTTTATTACTGGCCACATTTTATTGCCTTGTCCCATATCTACTAGTTTTTTATTATGTGTCAGACATGCGGTATAAAAAATGTGAAGATTCCAAATGCTATCTTCTACAGAGAGGGTTCTCCCTTTCCTCTGTTAGGCAGAGAGGGTAAGGAGTTGGTCATTTTGATTACATGAGAAATTGATACAATAAGAAATTGTGCTGAGTGTGAGCTGCATTTTTATTAAGACTTGCTCTACCTCTAATTTGCTCCTGTTCTAGGATATGTTCCTTCTGGGCTTGTGATTGTGAGCCCTGGAGTCTTCATCTCCTCAGCCCTGAAAGACTGCAGGAGATCCAGCTCTGTCCTTCAGAAGTTCCAGCCTAGATCTTTAGCCCTCTGTCCCTCATAGCTTCAATACTTGGCAAATGTCTTAAGAAAAAACTGGAGGTGTATATAAGGGAAGGTCTCCGGAGAACCTGTTTCCTAAGCATCACAAGACAATGAGGATAGATTTCACTCTTTTAAAAGTTTTTGCCCTAGTTTCATATCTCTCTGTGCAGTACCAGAATTCAGCAAATACGTTATGGGAAAATCAGCCATGTGTTTGAGTTGCCTTCTTCCTATTTGTCACGTCATCCCTTTAAAACTGTCAAGAAATTTACTGGTTTTTCTTTGTTCCAGCAGAGATTCTCTGTGTAGGCAAATCCTTCAACCCACGCTCAGGATTGGCATGTATCTGGTGAAAAAATATAAGATAGTGTCAGCTCACTTTGGCAAGGATTCTACTCTATCTGGAATTTTGGTTCATCTAATCCACATGCTTCCACAGAAACTTGATGCCTTTAAAACATAATTTTTTTTTTGAGACTGAGTCTTGCTCTGTCACCCAGGCTGGAGTGCAGTGGCACGATCTCGGCTCACTGCAAGCTCCACCTCCTGGGTTCACGCCATTCTTCTGCCTCAGCCTCCCGAGTAGCTGGGACTACATTTATCCAGGTTACCCCAAGTTGTTGCACTGAGAGTGTTGGCCTTCCATGGACTTCTACATCTTACCCAGAAGTGAAAGTCTCATACTCACACTTTTAAAAAAATCCCTTGTGATTCCTATCTCAATATTTTGTGCATAATACACAATAACTTGTCATGTGAGTTTTTAATTAATGAATAAGGAGATAATTGCCCCCAGTGAGATAGTAATATTTTACTATGAATTTAATGCTTACCGATAAACAAAATACCTTCCATTCAAGAAAAAATGTGGGCTGGGCATGGTGGCTCACACCTATAATCCCAGCACTTTGGGAGGCCAAGGTAGGTGGATCACTTGAGGTCAGGAGTTGGCCTGGCCAGCATGGTGAAACCCCGTCTCTACTAAAAATACAAAAAATGAGCCAGGCTTGGTGGTGCATGCCTGTAATTTCAGCTAGTCAGGAGGCTGAGGCAGGAGAATCGTTGAACCCAGGAGGCAGAGGTTGCAGTGAGCTGAGATTGAGCCACTGCACTCCAGCCTGGGTGAGAGGGAGACTCATCTCAAAAAAAAAAGAAAAAAAAACGTGGTCCATATTCAATACTCATTTAATTCTTACAATACCTCTTATGTAGGAGTTCCAATAACAATGAGAAGGCTAGAGATAGCTACCATTTACTAAGTACTTATTATGTGCCAAGCACCATGCTAAGTATATATATAAACTCATTTACATATATTTACATATATTAATTCATTTAAACCCTACAGTAAGCTGGGAGATAGGTATTTCTGTCTTCATTTTCACGAGGAAATCAAGGCTGGGAAAGATTAAGTGACTTGTCTAAGTGCTCAAAGCTGATAAATGGAAGAGTTGGGATTCAAACACAGTATGTGTAGTTCCCAGTCTAGATATTTTTCACTGTACTCCAGCTTTTTGTCCAGTATGATACCACAGTTGTCCTGTAGGATTTAATTGAAATACCTGGAATTCCCCAACTTATACCTTTCCTAAGTACTCCAAAAATATAAAATAAAATTATGAAGGAGCTATCCCAAGATGATACTGAAAACACTTACAAGTGGGCAGATGGACTTGGTTGCCCCTTAATGGTAGAAATAGTTTTGCCTTATTTACCTGACATTACATTGCGTGGTCTCAGATTTGGATAGCAATAATTTTTAAGATGGATGATTATTTAGGATTAGGGATATGTCTGTAGCCATAGTATCGAGTAACCCTGAACCTCACAGGAATTAAACTTATTACTTTGAATTCATTAGCACCTCACTCTTAACCTCTGAGTTAACCAGCCACCGATCAAATAGATCAAATTGCACTTTATAATGGAATATTATTAAAAATGAAAGCCATTCCATTTGTTTATTAAAAATTCATTACTTAAAAAAAGGCCTAATGTCACATGTTAAATTATTTGTTGTCATTTGGAAAAAGAGATTAACTTAAAAAGAACGAGTCAGCCATTTTAGATCCTGAGTGAATAAAATGCCAACTAGATTTCCCCTTATTCATCTATTTCTCTTAAAATGCTTGTAGAAATATTTTGATGCAATGCTTCCATTCAGGGTACAAAGGAGATGAGAGAAAAATACTCTGGCAGAGTATTTAATCAGGTATATTATTAGATAAGGATAGCTTTAGTTAAAGCAGCATCTACAGATTAGAATTCCTTCTTTTTAAAATGTTCATGGAAAATAAGTGATATAAACTTCTCTTCACCAAATAAGAATTTTAGGAAGTAAAAGATTATCAAAAGAGTCCTGGATTCTTTATTATTTCTGCCTGTAAGCTATTATTATTCTGTAAGTGGGGAAATTACTATAAACTGTCATACTTTCAGAAAGAATTGTCTTCACCTAAACACCTCCTTTATGTGTATATAATTATAATATCTCTTATATGTGTGTGTATATATATCTTACATAGATATAAATATATGGATTTAGCTACATACACACGTATATACATATGTACACACAGGGTATGTATGTACTATATATGCCTCTATAGCTTATATGTGTCTGAATATATATGAGCTAAGCTAGGTCTTTTGTGTAAATTATTATACAGACATTTCTTGATATTTCAAGATGCTTTCAAATCCATTTTATAATTTCCTCACCATAAAAGTGTGAGATGTTTATAAGAGAAGAAATCACGGTACAAAGAGTTAAGTTAAACGTTCTGTCCAAGATCACAGAGCAGAAGCCAGATGACAGCCCGGTTGCCCGATGCTTCCTGTTGACGATGCTGCCACCCTCGCTTGATAGGCTTTGCTCCAGCTGAGTCTGAGAAGGACACCATGTCCCCATTTCAATTTCCTTGAATCAATTCACTCAACCAAAAGGTCACTTTAGACAGAAATCCAGTTTGACTGATTTCTCTCACTGTATTGACTAGTTTAAATAAAATGAGCAAATCAGTGTCTTTATTTCTGTGTCACACAGACATAGCCCAGATACTAACCAGGTGCTGTAACACCAGCCTCCATGACACATTTAAAACCCTGTCTTCCGGATTAAATACCTTTCTTTCAAATTAGAAAGTGACTAAAAGGCAGGACACAAAAAAAAAGACAACTGATGACCCCTTCCTAAGCAAACATTTTTCAAATACAAAGGCTAAAAAAAAAAAAGCTATGTTTAAAAATTGCAACCACCAGGGAGCAAATGTATCTATCGTGTCATTATTTTTTTCCTCCTCGTTGCTAGGATGTGGTCTATATTAAAAGATAGTTGTTGCCTTGGTGGAAATCTTCCCAGAGCAAAGTGATAGTGCTCCCCCTGCTGACCAAGAAGTCCAGGATATTGTTTTCTTGTTTTGCTTTGTTTTGCTTTTTTTCAGTTTAAAACAAAATGAAAAGGGCAATTAGACATCTTTAGCAAATAACTTTGGGCTTTACCTGCAAAACTGTATTGCAAGAATATCAGAAACTTACTGAAATGACGCCTGAAATGTTCTTTCCTGCTACATATGAGACAAAAAGCAAATTCTGACCATGTGCCACTGCTTGAGGTTGTCTTTGTTTCTTCTCTCTCTCTGGCTCTTTTTTTTTTTTTTTTTTTTTTTAGAGTCTTGCTCTGTCACATAGGCTGGAGTACAGTAGCATGGTAGCATGATCTCGGCTTACTGCAACCTCAGTCTCCCGGGTTCAAGCAATTCTGCCTCAGACTCCCAAATAGCTGGGACTACAGGCGTGCGCCACCAGGCCCGGGAATTTTTGTATTTTTAGTAGAGGCGGGGTTTCACCACGTTGGCCAGGCTTGTCTTGAACTCCTCGCCTCAAGTCATCCACCCACCTTAGCCTCCAAAGTGCTGAGATTACAGGCATGAGCCACCGCGCCCAGCCTGTTTCTTCTAACTCAGGTTGGGCCTGGTGACTCAGATCCTTCTCACCTTAATAAAATGATTTTGGGATGCCACTGAATTTTTGTAAAGGCCCAGGACAGGAAATTGCTTATAATATTAACTAGTGACTTTTACTAATCACTAGTTACTTGTAATGAAGGAAAAGGAGAAAGAGAGACAACTCCACAGAGGTCTTAAGTGTCTTGCACCTCAAGTTTCATTGAATGCATCTAACATTAAAGCTGAGAAGTGGTAGGAGTGGCCTGGTCAGATTGTGGTGGGGCAGGTGAGCCCCACCGAATGTAAGGTGCCTGCAATTTATCCAGTTAGCTATTAGCAGAGGGAGTAGAGTTCAGGAGAAAGACTGGGGCATGGAGTTATCGATTTTTAAATCATCAACCTATATGTTACAGTTGAAATCATGAGTATGCGTGAGATCATCCTAAGAAAGAATGTAGAAAATGAAAAGAGGATTGAGCATGGAAACTTGGGGAACATCATCAGCACTTAAAGAACAGGCAGAAGAGGAACCATTAATGGAAAAGTGAAACAGAAAGCTTAGAGATTTTGGAGAAAAACTAAGAGAAATTATTATTGGATTGAAGTCAACGGAGAAGAAAATTTCAAGAAAGAAGTCAACAGTGTCAAAAACCCAAGACATGCCAAGAAGGATGAGAACTTCAAGAAACCATTGGCTTTGTTAAGAGGACTCTGGTGACCCCAAGAGAGTTTCAGTATAGTAGTGTGAAAATTGAGTGAAAGCCCAATTTTAGTGGCTGTTTAAATGATAAATGAGAAAGTGAAAGTAATGAGGATAAACAACACAATCAAGAAATTTGGCAATAATCAAGAGAAGCAAGGTAGCACCCTGATGAGAGACTGACTGACTTGAACATGTTTGAAGGTTAATAAGGAAGAGCCGATGAAGAGGCAGAGACAAACAAGAGAAGAAATTATTGGTTCTACCAGATTCAAGAGAAGCTGGGAGGGAGGAAAGGAACAAGACCACTAATTGAGTTTGGAAAAGAGTAAGAATACATTTTCTTCTTGGACAACTAGGCAGTAGGAAAGGAGGAACACATGACTTTTGAATGGTGGAGGATGATTTTAGGAAGATAGCGTGGAGATGAGGGCAAAGAGAGGCAAAGATTGAATGCTACAGTGGTTGTTATTGAAGGAAAGGAAGATCAAACCAACTAAAAATGTGTAAAAGCTTCTCGAGGCAGTATAAAGGGAACAGTAAAACAAGAAATATAAAACTGAAAGAGATGAACATTGGTGTGGTTGAGCTGGTAAACCAAAGGTGAAAGAAAAAAAACTAGTAATTGGGTAGATTCAGAGTTATAGATTGCCATGGCCAATGAAGCAGACAAAAGAGCGGTGTCCTGGTGAGATGGCAGCACTGAATGTTTGGCTGTGGCATGCAGGAGGAACATGAAAGGAAATAAAGTCGTCATGGAGAGAAAGGATGGGCTGAAGGGGGAAGGGTGAGATTGACAGTTTTTGACACTAAGATGGGATCCAAAGAACAGAGACGCTGAAGGGACTGAAATGCTGATTCAATGGGAGAGTGAAAGACAGAGCTGAAGTCTGGAAGGGGTTTTGAGAATTCAGGATGGCTAGGAAGGCCTATACGTTGCTGAAGGGGATGTTCAGGAGCACTCTGAGGCAGACTGAATTAAGGGCCTGATGCCCTAACCCTTGTAGAATGTGGGAAAATGAACCTAAATATCAGGTTACAATGACTGTAAGAGGGAAATAGGCTCCAATTTTTTAAGCCCCTACTATGTACCTGGCATACCGTGGGAGTAATCTGCACATTATCTCATTCAAGTCTCATTTATTTGTTGCCCCCATGTGAGAATGGGAAGTCAGTATTATTCCTCCCATTTTACAGAAGATGAAACTGAAGCTCAGAGAGATTAAGTTATTCTTTTCTCAAGGTCACTCAGCTAGTAAATGACAAAGGCAGAATGATAATGTCCCCCAGGCTGTAAGCTCCATACTGTGTAGTTCAGTCTTGTGTCCTTAGCAGCAAACAATGCCAAGCACATTTTAGGAGCCTAAAAAAATTTTCAAGAAAGAAAGGGAAGAAGGAAGAAAAATAAATCATAAATTATTGACAAAAAAATGAATAGAGGAAGGAAGGAAGGACTTGACAGCCCACATGCTTTCTTCTATATTCCCTTGCCTTCTCAAAATATATGGTCTAACAGGATGGCAAAATTTAATTACCAGCTGTAAAACATGAAGAAGTCCTCCAATTGCTCCCTTCTTCTTCCCCCACCATTCACATAGATTTTATTTTTAAATCAGGGCCTAAGCTAAATTAAGATTTCTACATCAAGCCTTCCTGGTTATCTTCTATCTGTCCTAAATTGTCATATGGAGCACGTAAATAAAACAATCTGTTCTTCTCTAACATGGACCTTTCCAGAAACTATCACAACTATCAGTTTCATGCCAATCCTCCCTCTGCTTCCACTAAAGTAATGCAAATGCATCTAGATTCCTCTGAGGACAGAAACAATTGATATGAAAGAAAATTCAGCTGGATTTTGCTGGTCAAAAGCTGAAGTGAGAACAAGAAATGTTTTGTGTCTTTGCAGACTCATGGGGAAGTACTTTCTCACCACAGTCACTGGAAAGGAGAACATTTTCACAAGTCTCTATTTTTGCTAAATATTTCTAAGAGTGTAATGTTATAATAAGAGAAAACCTAGCACTTGTGTACAGGCTCTTGGAATATTTTCAAGGACTCTCATCAGTCAAACCTAGCCCCATGACACTCACTGCTGCAAAGTGTTGTTAAGCCTGTGACTGCCAGGGAGCTGGCGTGAGACCCTCTAAGTAGGTTAGAGGCAGGCAGACAATAGTCTCAAGTTCATGAGAACAGAGATCAGACCTCCAAGGGGCAGGAGGAAGTACAAAGTAAAACTCTTTGGCAATCTTCATCTAGCAAATCAGGCAGTTTTCGGAGGTCTTTTGTAGAGTAATATGTTGATGGCATGTGTAGGCTGTTCTGGGAATTCAGAGGTGAGAAGTTGAAGGACAGTGGGGACCCACTGCCCCTCCATCCAGCACAGCTCCACTCTTACTTGTTTCATAAACTAGATGTCGAAATAAGGTTTAAGCAAAGATCATGCTGATTAAACAAAACAAACAAACAGAAAAACACAGATAAGCTCCAATGTTTTTCTAGTTCTAAAAATATGCTATGATCATAATTCTATGAAGCAGCTACCCTAAAGGTGGAACGCTGATACTTGCCATGGTTTAAGGAGATCCATAAGGACCTGTTTGTTCAAAAATCCATCCTGTAAAATTCTAGATGGAGGATTGAAGAAGGAAAGGTGGCTAGGAGAGACCCAGAGTGCTCTTGGGATGAAGGGGGTCTGTCAAGTGATCCTGAGGGAACTCAAGGAGTCAAAGGGCAGCGTGGGGGGCCCTGAGGGCCTGTAAAGGAGAAGGGCCTTGAACAAGACTATGGAGTGCTTAGGAAAATTCCACACTGCAACTAAAACTGGCCCTAAACCCAGAGTAGGCAAAAAGCTGGGATTCTTTCTGGTATCAAGGGAAACATAATTAAGGAAACACAGGTGATAATCCTTCCTAGAATTGACAGAGCTATTGCTCAAGGTCTGAATACTGGGTTTGTGTCAAACTAACAAGTTTGGCTAATGAGAGGGAATTAGCATCTATAATAAGACAAGGTGAAATAAATGTTTAAGAACTTTGGAAATGGATGGGAAGTAGAAGGATAAGTGAAAATAGATCCTTGTCTATTCTAAGCCTGAGGAAGAGAGAAGACAGTGATACTCAAATCCATGGTCAATAAAGAAAAGGTGATGTTCTACACATATTTGTAATATTTTATGTAGCTAGGATTCATTTTAGTTTATGACTAATAGCACCTAAGGACAGTTGCTATTAGTAGAAAAGTATAAATTGGAGGCAATCTGTACATTCACTAGCCTATTTCTTTTGACTCTTGAAAATCTTCATCCTCCCACAGCAGCCTGCATGTAGTAAGTGTTCAACAGATGTATGTTGAATGAACAAATAATGAAAGATTTTTGTGAGTATCAAGCCATGGGAGTCTCTTGGCGGTGGGTCGTGGGGGAAGGTGGATCCTCGGGAGCTCTCATCTCAGTGTTAGTGGAACAGCTTCAACACTATTATAGATTTTAAGATTCAAATTAATGATACCTGTGCGGAAGGGTGCCATAAGGAATCTCTGCAAATTAAAAAATATGCTAAACCTCTTACAGTATATATAGAAACCGCAGTCTGCTGTCAGGGACTAGTTTGGGGAGTAATAATGTTAAAGTTTTCCAAGCATTAATTACAAAAAATAAAGTGAATTCAGTATGATAGCAATGCAGTGCAGTCAAGTGCATTTAATGTAATTCTAGGAAAACACAAACAGTGCAATGTAAATAAAGATTTTTCTGGAAAGTAGGACTGGTGTGAAAGCTGGTGTAAGTTTCACACCAGCTGTGTGACTAGTGTGAGTTTCTATATATAAAAGTAAAGAAAGCATCTTTTAACATTGTTTCTTGTCAACAGATCTTCCTAGTTGAAATTGTGTGAACTTACATTAATACAGTCAGGAACAAACTGCTTTTTTCCATCTAAATGTCCTAAATTCATTCTACATGTCACAATTTCATAACATGGGATGTTTCTAAAAACACAAAATATTAATTAGAATCATGATTGTATTTCTATTCCCAAATCTGATCACTTGTTTTTTAAATAAAAATCTGCTTGATGACTACTATTCTCCCAATGGTTCAATGTTCGAGAAAGGATTCCCTACTTTGTGTTCAACTTTTTTACTATACGGTAACTCATTATTAATAACAAGTCTTAATCATGACAAATACCCCTGGAAATTAGTAACAAATTCTCAGTTCATGAGGGCATGCATATTCCAGAATAAATGATGGGGGTGATTATAAAATGAAAATCCAGGCCGGGCACAGTGGCTCACGTCTGTAATCCCAGCACTTTGGGAGGCCAAGGCGGGTGGATTACCTGAGGTCAGGAGTTCCAGACTAGCCCGGCCAACATGAGGAAACCCCAGCTCTATTAAAAATACAAAACTTTGCCCCAGGTGTGGTGCCAGGCACCTGTAATCCCAGCTACTCAGGAGGCTAAGGCAGGAGAATCGCTTGAACTCAGGAGGCAGAGGTTTCAGTGAGCCGAGATCGCACCATTGCATTCCAGCCTGGGTGACAGAGCAAGACTCTGTCAAAAAAATAAAAATAAAAATCCAGTCTTCTAGCCATCCACTCTATTTTCCCCCTTGCCCTCTTTAATTCCATTATTAGCACTACAGCCTATTTTTAAAAAAGAATGAGAACGTTTCACTTCTTTGCTCAAAACTGCACAATACCTAAAATGCCAAATCCTTATAGAGTCTCTTAGATCCTGTCTGGCCTCATCTTCTATGACTCTACCCCATGTGTACTGCATAGCATAGCTGGAGTAGAGTACATATTTTCTAGTCAGGATCTTTGCAAGTGCTATTAACTGTGCATGGAACATTCTTCTTCCATATATCCCCATGGTTTGCTCTCCGACTCCTCAACAATTTCACTCAAATATTTCACCTCTTACCTAAGGGATTTCCTGCCACTCTATCTAACACTATAGTATTACTCCCCACTATGGACATTACCTCTCCCCTTTCTCTGTTTTATTTTTTCTCCTTAGCACTTATCACCATCTTACATAATATATATTTTACTTTAGTATCTTTGTCAGTCCTCCCAACTAGAAAATAAGCTATATGAGGGCACGGTGTTTCTATTTTGTTCTCTGCAGTAAAAGAGTGCCTGGTTCCTAAACAGGTACAAATATTTGTTGAATGAATTGAATGAAGCCAAATAGCACCAACTGCCTGAACCAAAAATAAATAGGAAAAAGTGAAAAAATATGTAACAAATTCATTAAGCTTTACTACTTTGTACCAACTGCTTTTTTTTTTTAAATTATACTTTAAGTTTTAGGGTACATGTGCACAATGTGCAGGTTAGTTACATATGTATACATGTGCCATGTTGGTGTGCTGCACCCATTAACTCCTCATTTAACATTAGGTATATCTTCTAATGCTATCTCTCCCCCCTCCCCCCACCCCACAACGGGCCCTGGTGTGTGATGTTCCCCTTACTGTGTCCATGTGTTCTCATTGTTCAATTCCCATCTATGAGTGAGAACATGCGGTGTTTGGTTTTTGTCCTTGCAATAGTTTGCTGAGAATGATGGTTTCCAGCTTCATCCATGTCCCAACAAAGGACATGAACTCATCATTTTTTATGGCTGCATAGTATTCCACGGTGTATATGTGCCACATTTTCTTAATCCAGTCTATCATTGTTGGACATTTGGGTTGGTTCCAAGTCTTTGCTATTGTGAATAGTGCCGCAATAAACATACATGTGCATGTGTCTTTATAGCAGCGTGATTTATAATCCTTTGGGGATATACCCAGTAATGGGATGGCTGGGTCAAATGGTATTTCTAGTTCTAGATCCCTGAGGAATCGCCACACTGACTTCCACAATGGTTGAACTAGTTTACAGTCCCACCAACAGTGTAAAAGTGTTCCTATTTCTCCACATCCTCTCCAGCACCTGTTGTTTCCTGACTTTTTAATGGTCGCCATTCTAACTGGTGTGAGATGGTATCTCATTGTGGTTTTGATTTGCATTTCTCTGATGGCTAGTGATGATGAGCATTTTTTCATGTGTCTGTTGGCTGCATAAATGTCTTCCTTTGAGAAGTGTCTGTTCATATCCTTCGCCCACTTTTTGATGGGGTTGTTTGTTTTTTTTTCTTGTAGATTTGTTTGAGTTCATTGTAGATTCTGGATATTAGCCCTTTGTCAGATGAGTAGATTGCAAAAATTTTCTCCCATTCTATAGGTTGCCTGTTCATTCTGATGGTAGTTTCTTTTGCGGTGCAGAAGCTCTTTAGTTTAATTAGATCCCATTTGTCAATTTTGGCTTTTGTTGCCATTGCTTTTGGTGTTTTAGACATGAAGTCCTTGCCCATGCCTTTTTGTTTTTTTTTTTAAACAGGGTCTCTCTCTGTTACCCAGGCGAGAGTGCACTGACACGATCATAGCTCACTGCAGCCTTGAATTCCTGGGCTCAAGCAATCCTCTCACCTCAGCCTCCCGAGAAGCTAGGACTACAGGCACATGCCACTGTGCCTTGGTAATGTTTTAGTTTTGTAGAGACGAGTTCTCACTATGTTGCCCAGGCTAGTCTCAAACTCCTGGCCTCAAGTGGTCCTCCTGCCTTGGCCTCCCAAAGTGCTAGGAATGCAGACATGAGCCACCACACCTGGCCAACTAATTGCTTTTGATAAAATTAAAACACTTATATGAATCACATCCTCTGATTCGTGGATTTTTTCATTTATCCAAAGGTTTCTGTCTTCTATCCCACAAAACCTCCCAAAGATGATGTAGTAAATAGCAAAAGTAGTGCTTTGCTTTTCATCCACTATGTCTATTCCTCACCACCAACTTAAAGGTACAGTAAGAGAGATTAGGAGTAAGAGCAAAAAACATAGATAATGTCAAATTGGGCAAACAATCTCAGACAAAAAGACATTTTGTCTTATCAAAGGAAATTATCAAGTGTGGGCACAACACGAATTTTCTTTAAAGAGACACCCTATCTGGTTTCAGTTGCTGAAGCCACTGAATTACAATGGATATACATATATATAGATATATATGTATATACACATATACACGTATATATACACACTCGCGGACTAGAAGATAATTCTCATTACACAAGGAGGCAGTGTTGTGCAGAAAAACCAAAGATTCTACTTCCTTAGCTAAGTCACAGACATGAATCATCACCATCAACCCAAAACCACTAAAGAAAAAAACAGCATAATTTTCCATATGACTATTGGTACAACTTCTCCAAAATTATCTTCTCAGTGAAAGTCGATGTTGCAAGAAACCCAACACAGATGCATTTATAAAACCCCACTGGAAGGTATTCTGTGTGAATATGCACTAAGAAGGCAACCTTGCTTCAGGTCAAGATTTTGCCTTCTGTAGGAACTTCCGTAAGATTTTCTTTGCAAAAGCTTTTAAGAAGGTAACTTTAAATGTAAAAAAAGTGATGGTTTCCTATCACCATTTAAATTCTACAACTTTTGGGTGGCTGGCAAGATGGCCAAATAGTAACAGCTTTGGTCTGCAGCTCCCAGCGAGATCAGTGCAGAAGGTGGGTGATTTCTGCATTTCCAACTGAACCTGGCTCATCTCATTGGGGCTGGTTAGACAGCGGGTGTAGCCCATGGAGGGCGTGCCAAGGCAGGGTGGGGTATTACCTCACCCAGGAAGCATAAAGGGTGGGAGAACTCCCTCCCCTAGCCAAGGGAAGCCATGACGGACTATGCCATGAGGGACGGTGCACTCCGGCCCAGATATTATTATTTTCCCACAGTCTTCACAACCCACAGACCAGGAGATCCACTTGGGGGCCTATGCCACCAGGGCCCTGGGTTTCAAGCACAAAACTGGGCGGCTGCTTGGGCAGACACCAAGCTAGCTGCAGGAGTTTTTTTTCATACCCCAGTGGTGCCTAGAATGCCAGCAAGACAGAACCGTTCACTCCCCTGGAAAGGGGTCTGAGGCCAGAGAGTCAACTGGTCTAGCTCAACAGATCCCAGCCCCATGGAGCCCAGCAAGCTAAGATCCACTAGCTTGAAATTCTCGTTGCCAGCACAGCAGTCTGAAGTCAATCTGGGATGCTTGAGCTTGGCAGGCGGAGAAGCATCTGCCATTACTGAGGCTTGAGTAGGCAGTTTTCCTCTCACAGTGTAAACAAAGCCACCAGGAAGTTTGAACTGGGTGGAGCCCACTGCAGCTGGGCAAAGCCACTATAGTCAGACTGTCTCTCTAGATTCCTCCTCTCTGTGCAGGGCATCTCTGAAAGAAAGGCAGCAGCCCCAGTCAGGGTCTTATAGATAAAACTCCCATCTCCCTCAGACAGAACACCTGGGGGAAGGGGCAGCTGTGGGTGCAGCTTCAGCAGACTTAAACCTTCCTGCCTGCTGGTTCTGAAGAGAGCAGCGGATCTCCCAGCACAGTGCTTGTGCTCTGCTAAGGGACGGACTGCCTCCTCAAGTGGGTCCCTGGCCCCTGTGCCTCCTGACAGGGAGACACCTCCCAGCATTGGGTTGACAGACACCTCATACAGGAGAGCTCTGGCTGGCATATTGCAGGTGCCCCTCTGGGACGAAGCTTCTAGAGGAAGGAACAGGCATCAATCTTTGCTGTTCTGCAGCCTCCACTGGTGATACCCAGGCACACAGGGTCTGGAGTGGACCTCCAGCAAACTCTAACAGACCTGAAGCAGAGGGGCCTGACTGTTAGAAGGAAAACTAACAAACAGAAAGGAATAGCATCAACATCAACAAAAAGGACGTCCAAACATAAACCTCATCCAAAGGTCACCAACATCAAAGACCAAAGGTAGATAAATCCACAAACATGAGGAAAAACCAGAATAAAAAGGCTGAAAATTCCAAAAACCAGAACACCTCTTCTCCAAAGGATCACAACTCCTCATCAGCAAGGGAACAAAACTGGACAGAGAATGAGTTTGACGAATTCACAGAAGTAGGCTTCAGAAGGTGGGTAATAACAAACTCCTCCAAGCTAAAGGAGCATGTTCTAACCCAATGCAAGGAAGTTAAGACCCTTGAAAAAAGGTTAGAGGAATTGCTAACTAGAATAACCAGTTTAGAGAAGGACATAAATGACCTGATGGAGCTGAAAAACACAGCAGGAAATCTTAGTGAAGCATACACAAGTATCAACAGCTGAATCGATCAAACAGAAGAAAGGATATCAGAGATTGAAGATCAACTTAATGAAATAAAGCATGAAGACAAGATTAGAGGAAAAAGAATGAAAAGGAATGAACAAAGCCTCCAAGAAATATAGGACTATGTGAAAAGACCAAATCTACATTTGGTTAGTGTACCTGAAAGTGATGGGGAGGATGGAACCAAGTTGGAAACACTCTTCAGGATATTATCCAGGAGAACTTCCCCAACCTAGCAAGACAGGCCAACATTCAAATTCAGGAAATACAGAGAACATCACAAGTATACTCCTCGAGAAGAGCAACCCCAATGCACATAATCATTAGATTCACCAAGGTTGAAATGAAGGAAAAAATGTTAAGGGCAGCCAGAGAGAAAGGTCGGGTTACCCACAAAGGGAAGCCCATCGGACTAACAGCAGGTCTGTCTGCAGAAACCCTACAAGCTAGAAGAGAGTGTGGGCCAATATTCAACATTCTTAAAGAAAAGAATTTTCAACCCAGAATTTCATATCCAGCCAAACTAAGCTTCATAAGTGAAGAAGAAATAAAATCCTTTACAGACAAGCAAATGCTGACAGAGTTTATCACCACCAGGCCTGCCTTACAAGAGCTCCTGAAGGAAGCACTAAACATGGAAAGGGAAAACCAGTACCAGCCACTGCAAAAATATACCAAATTGTAAAGACCATCAACACTATGAAGAAACCGCATCAACTAACTGGCAAAATAACCAGCTAGCAACATAATGACAGGATCAAATTCACACATAACAATATTAACCTTAAATGTAAACATCCCAATTAAAAGACACAGACTGGCAAATGGGATAAAGAGTCAAGACCCATTGGTGTGCTGTATTCAGGAGACCCATCTCATGTGCAAAGACATACATAGGCTCAAAATAAAGGGATGGAGAAATATTAACTAAGCAAATGGAAAGCAAAAAAAAAGCAGGGGTTGCAATCCTAGTCTCTGATAAAAAAGTTTTTAAACCAACAAAGATCAAAAAAGACAAAGAAGGGCACTGCATAATGGTAAAGGGATCAACACAACAAGAAGAACTAGGTATTCTAAACATATAAATGTATATATATATATATATATATATATATATATATATATATATATATACACACCCAATACAGGAGCACCCAGATTCATAAAGCAAGTTCTTAGAGGCCTACAAACAGACTTAGACTCCCACACAATAATAGTGGGAGACTTTTAACACCCCACTGTCAATATTAGACAGATCAACAAGACAGAAAATTAACAAGGGTCTTCAGGACTTGAACTCAGCTCTGAACCAAGTGGACCTAATAGACATCTACAGAACTCTACACCCCAAAGCAACAGAATATACATTGTTCTCAGCACCACATCACACATATTCTAAAATTGACCATATAATTGGAAGTAAAACACTCCTCAGCAAATGCAAAAGAATGGAAATCATAACAAACAGTTTCTCAGACCACAGTACAATCAAATTAGCACTCAGGATTCAGAAACTCACTCAAAACTGCACAACTACATGGAAACTGAACTACGTGCTCCTGAATGACTACTGGGTAAATAACAAAACTAAGGCAGAAATAAATAAGCTCTTTGAAACCAATGAGAACACAACATACCAGAATCTCTGGGACACAGCTAAAGCAGTGTTTAGAGGGAAATTTATAGCACTAAATTCCCACAAGAGAAAGCAGGAAAGATCTAAAATCGACATCCTAACATCACAATTAAAAGAACTAGAGAAGCAAGAACAAACAAATTCAAAAGCTAGCAGAAGACAAGAAATAACTAAGATCAGAGCAGAACTGCAGGAGATAGAGACACGAAAACCCCTTGAAAGAAACAATGAATCCAGGAGCTGATTTTTTGAAAAGATGAACAAAATAGATAGACTGCTAGCCAGACTAATAAAGAAGAAAAGAGAGAAGAATCAAATAGACATAATAAAAAATGATAAAGGGGAAATCACCACTGATCCCACATAAATACAAAACACCATTAGAGAATAAACACCACTATGCAAATAAACTAGAAAATCTAGAAGAAATTGATAAATTCCTGGACACATACACCCTCCCAAGACTAAACCAGGAAGAAGTCGAATCCCTGAATAGACCAATAACAAGTTCTGAAATTGAGGCAGTAATTAATAGCCTACTAACCAAAAAAAGCCCAGGACCAGATGGATTCACAGCTGAATTCTACTAGAGGTAAAAAGAGGAGCTGGTACCATTCCTTCTGAAACTATTCCAAACAACAGAAAAAGAGGGAATCCTCCCTAACTCATTTTATGAGGCTAGCATCATCCTGATACCAAAACCTGGCACACAACACAAAAAGAAAATTTCAGGCCAATATCCCTGATGAATATTGATGCTAAAATCCTCAATAAAATACTGGCAAACTGAATGCAATAGCACATCAAAAAGCTTATTTGCATGATCAAGTTGGCTTCATCCCTGGGATGCAAGACTGGTTCAACATATACAAATCAATAAACATAATCCATCACATAAACAGAACCAATGACAAAAACCACTTGATTATCTCAATAGATGCAGAAAAGGCCTTTGATAAAATTCAACACCCCTTCATGCTAAAATCTCTCAATAAACGAGGTATTGACGGAACATATCTCAAAATAATAAGAGCTATTTATGACAAACCCACAGCCAATATCATACCGAATGAGCAAAAGCTGGAAGCATTCCCTTTGAAAACCGGCACAAGACAAGGATGTCCTCTCTCACCACTCCTACTAGACATAGTATTCGAAGTTCTGGCCAGAGCAATCAGGCAAGAGAAAGAAATAAAGCGTATTCAAATAGGAAGAGATAAAGTCAAAGTGTCTCTGTTTGCAGATGACATTATTGTATATTTAGACTACTCCATTATCTCAGCCCAAAATCTCCTTAAGCTGACAAGCAACTTCAGCAAAGTCTCAGGATACAAAATCAATGTGCAAAAATCACAAGCATTCCTATACAGCAATAATAGACAACCAGAGAGCCAAATCATGAGTGAACTCCCATTCACAATAGCTACAAAGATAATAAAATACCTAGGAATACAACTTACAAGGGATGCGAGGACCTTTTTAAGGAGAACTACAAACTACTGCTCAAAGAAATAAGAGAGAACACAGACAAATGGAAAAACATTCCATGCTCATGGATAGGAAGAATCAATAATGTGAAAATGGCCATACTGCCCCAAGTAATTTATAGATTCAATGCTATCCTCATCAAGCTACCATTAACTTTCTTCACAGAATTAGAAAAAAAACTACTTTAAATTTCATATGGAGCCAAAAGAGAGCCCGTATAGCCAAGACAATCCTAAGCAAAAAGAACAAAGCTGGAGGCATCACACTACCTGACTTCAAACTATACTAATTGTCTACAGTAACCAAAACAGCATGGTACTGGTACCAAAACAGATATATAGACCAATGGAACAGAAGAGACGCCTCAGAAATAATACCACACATCTACAACCATCTGATCTTTGACAAACCTGACAGAAACAAGCAACGGGGAAAGGATTCCCTATTTAATAAATGGTGTCGAGAAAACTGGTTAGCCATATTCAAAAAACTGAAACTGGACCCCTTCCTTACACCTTATAGAAAAATTAACTCAAGATGGATTAAAGACTTAAACGTAAGATCTAAAACCATAAAAACCCTAGAAGAAAACCTAGCCAATACCATTCAGGACATAGGTACGGGCAAAGACTTCATGACTAAAACACCAAAAGCAATGGCAACAAAAGTCAAAAATGACAAATGGAATCTAATTAAACCAAAGAGCTTCTGCACAGCAAAAGAAACAATCATCAGAGTGAATAGGCAACCTACAGAATGGGAGAAAATTTTTGCAATCTATCCATCTGACAAAGGGCTAATATCCAGAATCTACAAAGAACTTAAACAAATTTACAAGAAAAAAAACAAATAACACCATCAAAAAGTGGGTGAAGACTATGAACAGACACTTCTCAAAAGAAGACATTTATGCAACCAACAAACATATGAAAAAAGCTCATCACTGGTCATTAGAGAAATGCAAATCAAAGCCACAATGAGATACCATCTCACGTCAGTTAGAATGGTGGTCATTAAAAAGACTATAGCAGAAAAAAAAAAAAAAACCACTCAGGAAAAAACAGATGCTGGAGGGGATGTGGAGAAATAGGAACACTTTTACACTGTTGGTGGGAGTGTAAATTAGCTCAACCATTGTGGAAGACAGTGTGACAATTCCTCAAGGATCTAGAACCAGAAATACCATTTGACCCAGCAATCCCATTACTGGGTATATACCCAAAGGATTATAAATTACTATAAAGACACATGTTTATTGCAGTGCTGTTCACAATAGCAAAGACTTGGAACCAAACCAAATGCCCACCAATGATATACTGGATAAAGAAAATGTGGCACATATATACCATGGAATATTACGCAGCCATAAACAAGGATGAGTTCATGTCCTTTGCAAGGACATGGATGAAGCTGGAAACCATCATTCTCAGCAAACTAACACAGGAACAGAAAACCAAATACCGCATGTTCTCACTCATAAGTGGGAGTTGAACAATGAGAACACATGGACATAGGGAGGGGAACATCACACACCAGGGCCTGTCAGGGGCTGGGGGGCTAGAGGAGGGATAGCATTAGAAGAAATACCTAATGTAGATGACGGGTTGATGGGTGCAGCAAACCACCATGGCACGTGTATACCTTTGTAACAAACCTGCACATTCTTCACATATACCCAGAACTTAAAAGTATAATTTTAAAAAGACATATTTACCATATGACATAGCAGTTCCACTCCTACCTGTCTACCACAAAGAATGTCTACAAAAATAAATCTACAACTTTTGAAATGTTAAATTTGTTTCAGCAGTAATTCAAGCCTTTACTTCATTTAAATGGAATCTGCAGGTGTCCAGGGCTTTGCCCACGGTGAATACCCAGTGTTTTCCTTCTGGAATTCTATCAATATCTGATTAACTCACCCTTAGACATAAAGGTATTGACAAGGTGTGCCAGGGAGATTAGAGTTACAACTCAACAAACTCAGAAATCAGCTGGAGTTATGAGTTGTGCTTGCAAAATTAACTCTGAATTATTACTACTAGGTATATTTTCTGCATAGAACATTAATAACAAGCTGGCTTTCTTCTGCTATTAGCTTTCTCCCAAACCCACTTACTCTCTTCTCAGGTGGTGGGTGCTCCCCAAAGTAAAGTCATTTAAAATGCCATCTGCCTAAAACAAATCAAAATTAGAAGCGAAAATCTGCTACAGGACAATGATGCAATGCATCCCAAGTCCAAACAAGCTACTGGGTCAAAGTTTTGAATAATTAGCACCACAGTCCTATTATTTATGATACCAAAAACAGATTGCTAATAGAATTATATCTTTTTTGAAGATATATGATATTTCTCTTGGTGTACTCCTAAAGCCTAATCCAGGAGCCTGGGTGACCCAACGAGTTGCATTTTCACAAATTAGTGTCTGGAGAACAGGGGTATGTGCAGAGCTCTCCCTAGACTCTTATAAGTATATCCAAAGATTCCTCTTCCAATTGTTACACATCATTTCTTTTTCAATTCTCCCCTCTATATCAAATCAATGTTGACATATATTTGAATTTGATGAAAACTAGATTGCAGGAAACTTTTCAGATATCACGGTAACCTGAGCATGCTTTGTTATTAAAAGCAGAATCTTTTTAATTGAAAACTCAAGATACTTCAAAATTCATTGAAGTTATATATAATTTTTTCTATTATACACGAATAAGACAGCTTAACCATATGCTCTTGCCTAATGTTGGGGCTCAAAAATAAAATATCCGAAGTGAAGGCCTAAGAAGCGGCCTCGGAGCAAAGTCTCTCTCTGACCTTCTCCTGCCCTCCTGTCTCTCACCCCTCATCCTCCCTCTAGTCAAGCCTAGTCTAGAAACTAGAATCCAGGGCTGGGTGCAGTGGCCCATGCGTGTAATCCCAGCACTTTGGGAGGCCAAGGCAGGCGGATCTCTTGAGGTCAGTTTGAGACCAGCCTGGCCAACATGGTGAAACCCCATCTCTACTAAAAATACAAAAGTTAGCCAGGCATGGTGGCGGGAGCTTGTAATCCCAGCTATGTGGGAAGCTGAGGAGCAGAATTGCTTGAACCCAGGAGGCAGAGGGTGCAGTGAACCCAGACGGTGCCATTGCACTCCAGCCTGGGCAACAGAGCAAGACTCCATCTCAAAAAAAAAAAAAACAACCTAGAATCCCTCTTCCCTAAAATGGGTCATAGAAACCAGAGCCTCTTTTCCCCAAAGCCAGCCATAAAGTCTAAAAATGTTACTCTAACCTTTCCCACGACCACCTTTCTGTGTAATAGCTGGCCATAAAGAAATTAAGACCCTCACCAACCCAAATGTCCAACAATGATAGACTGGATTAAGAAAATGTGGCACATGTACACCATGGAATACTATGCAGCCATAAAAAATGATGAGTTCATGTCCTTTGTTGGGACATGGATGAAGCTGGAAACCATCATTCTCAGCAAACTATCACAAGGACAAAAAACCAAACACCGCATGTTCTCACTCATAGGTGGGAATTGAACAATGAGAACACATGGACACAGGAAGGGGAACATCACACACCAGGGACTGTTGTGGGGTGGGGGGAGGGGGAAGGGATAGCATTAGGAGATATACCTAATGCTACATGATGAGTTAATGGGTGCAGCACACCAACATGTCACATGTATACATATGTAACTAAACTGCACGTTGTGCACATGTACCCTAAAACTTAAAGTATAATAATAATAAAATAAAATAAAAATAAAATAAAATAAAAAAGAAATTAAGACCCTCATTCCAGAGAGGTCCTACTCCATACCCATGAGAAGAAATCCGTTGCAGAGAGAGGCCAAGAAAAATCTGAACAGATAGATCTTGCTGAGTTTTCCCACTCAGTCCATTTGCATTAGCTCATGCCCTTTATTCTGATCACAGTTCTACATAGCTGTCCATACTTTGTTGAACCCAAGCACAAAAATGGACAGTTTCTCCTGTATCTTTGGGTTTTCATTCTGAAACCTCTCATGTTGGGTAAAATTATGATCAAACACATTTTAAAAGGCAGAGATGCCTTTCTTCAGAATAAATCCCAATTCGAACCCCAATTTTTAAATAGATAAGACAAGGGTATCCTGGTTGAAGTGGAAGTGGAGGCTCAGACCCCTTTGACACCCACCATCACTATCCCTCAGACCCCAGAAACATCTCTGTCCAAGCCTAGAGCTCTGCAGGAAGTGGTTTGAATCCACTGCTCAAGACATTCTTAATTTTATTGTGGGATTAAGCCAAACCACCAGAGTGATACACATTTGAACAGTGACTAAGGCCCATGTAGAACTAATTCTCCAAAAGCACTAAATCAAATGTACTCAAATTGTATTGAGATACCTTATTTTAAAGTTAAATGAAACGTAAGAAGTAACCAAAAGACCTGTGCTGCCTGGAATCATATTTAGTAGAGTGGCCAAAAGTGTAGACTTCGGAGCTAGCCTGTCTGGGTTGGAATCCCAGCTCTGCCATTTATTAATTGTGTGATCTGATGCAAGTTATTTAACTTATTTGTGCCTTTGCTTCCTTATCTGTAAAAGGGAGATGAAGACAATAATATTACCTACCTCAGGGAATGCTGGGAGAAATTAATGAATTCAAGTAATTAGAAGAAAGTTATTTATTATTTATAAAGAGCCATGGAAAATCTTTTCCTTTAGCCCTCAGTATTAAGAAAATTGTCGGGTGCAGTGGTTCACGCATGTAATCCTAGCATTTTAGGAAGCCGAGGCAGGCAGATCGCTTGAGCTCAGGAGTTCAATACATGGTGAAACCCCGTCTCTACAAAAAAATACAAAAATTAGCAGGGTGTGGTGGCGCGCACGTGTAGTCCCAACTACTTGAGGGGCTGAGGCAGGAGAATCACTTGAACCTGGGAGGTCAAGGCTGCAGTGAGCTGGGATCGCACCACTGTACTCCCTCCTGGGCGGCAAAGTGAGACCCTGTCTCAAAAAAAAAAAAGGAAAGAAAAGAAAATAAAATTTATCTATACCCTGAAGATTGAATTATTTTTATTTTGAAAACATTGTAAGTTCTTCTTTATTGTGGTAAAATGTAAAGATAGATGTCCACTTCTCCTTCAGGGTCCATGGGAAGCACAACTAGTCAATCTTTCCCACTGAAACCACGCAAAGCCTCAGAATTTTTTGCAACAGAGATCTCCAGGTAGTTACTCTTAAGAAATCAAAGTTGGCACATAAGTACAACCTACTATTCTCCCATGGCTAGAAGTACTCTTTCCACTAATCCACCCTGTATCGTATGTGGGTAAAACAGCAAAATCAAGGAAATGAATACAGAGAAATACCAAGCATATTCATGAAATAGCAGATATTCAAGAAGTCAGTGTAAGTTTTTATTTAACAAACACTAATATTGATAAACATTAATTCTAAACAATTTAAATTTGTTTTAAATGTTAAAACATTTTACTATTCTAAACATTTAAAAATACTATTAATATTAAATAATATTAATTTCATAGTAGCCCTTTGAAGTAGATACTATTATCCTTGTCTTACAGATAAGAAAACTGAGGCGAAGAGAAGTTAAGAAGCTGCTCAAGATCACACAGCTAGTAAATGGTTACTCAGGCTGTCCAGCTGCGGAGGCCAACTTTCAACAGCCCTGAGACTATGCTTCTCTTTGAGGGTAAGAAAGAGACAATGTCAGAGCCAGGCTTTAGGGGGATTAACCTGCTAGGAGGAAGTAGGATGAACTAGGAGGGTGAACAATAATAATTACTATTATGTGGCGGGAGCTTGTAATCCCAGCTATGTGGGAAGCTGAGGAGTAGAATTGCTTGAATCCAGGAGGCAGAAGGTGCAGTGAACCCAGATGGTGCCATTGCACTCCAGCCTGGGCGACAGAGCAAGACTCCATCTCAAAAAAAAAACAACACAAAAAACTAGAACACTTATATGTTAGGCACTGTACTGAGTATTTTACATATGTTCTTTAATTCTCACAATTCTTTGAGATCAACACAATTATTATTTCCATTTTAAAGATAAAGTAATTAAGGAACAAAGAGATTAAGCAATGATACCAGGTAAGAAGTGGCAGAGCTAGGACTCAAACCCAGTTCTACCTGACTCCAAACTCACATTCTTAACTACTCACAAGATATGACTTTAAGTGACATATGTGAACAATAATAGGAATGAAGAAGTAAAACCAATGCAGGACATATTGTGAAGGAGGAATCCATGAAGTTTAGCAACTGTTTCAGTGTATCAGAGAAAGGGGAGGAGTCAGAGATTACTAAGGTTTGAAAGGTGAGTAACTTGAAGAAGTGACACTGTTCAAAGAAACAGGGAAGTAAGAAAGAGCTCAGCCTCGGAGAGGAAGATGAATTATACTTAGACAACACTCATTTCTATGCAGGAAAATAGTGTATGGAGAAGAGAGCTACCAATTTCATGTTAGTTTATGCCACTCAGCCACCCAGATTCTCCAAACCCCATATAGAGACTGGACAAGAACTCCTGGTTCTTGTCTGCCTGAACAGATTTTTCTGACCTCTTCTACTATTTGAACAATCAGCCCAATTTTAAAAGTTAAGTCAGAAGGAAAAAATAAAGAGAGTGATTAAAAAAACAGGGTGGCCTTTTTTCTCCAGGAGTTTCTGGTCTGTGCTTCATTCTAAAGCAACCAACACATGTCTCTGCACAACAGCCAGCAGCATTTTGGCACAAGATATTCATGGATTGTCATAATAGGCAATGCTAACCAACTTAGCAGAAATAAGAATTTAACACTTTTGTGAAAACTACTGCTTCCTCTACACCCACCATGATCACCAAAAGTTTTTCCTGAGAAAAAAAAATCATGATTTGTGGTTAGAATGTCAGGTTTCTGCCATTAATTAGTTGTGTGACCTAAGCAAGTAACTTGATTTTTCTGTACTCATGTAATTCCCTCTTCTATTAACTTGAGAGGATTGGCTATATTCAATTTAACTCAGATGTAACTAACATTTACTCAGCCGATGCTAGGATTCTTTCCAACACTTTATATTCCATTATTCAAAATGGTAGAAAGAAGGGGCAAAAGGTCTTGAGCCTAAATAGACGAGAGCTGAAAGCAGTGCTATAGTTCATTTCATGCAATTCTCTTAGTTTATAAACCAAGAAAGTGAGGCCCAGAATCTTGACTCACTGTGGATAAAAAGCTAGTTTGCAACCAAGTCCAATCTAAAACTGAGCCCTGATTTGCCTTCTTGGGCTTTTCCCGCTACACCACAGTGTCCTTTCTACCCAGCTAGTTTAGGAATGTTTGTCTTAGATCAACTCAGAATGAGTTACAAAAGGAAAAAACACAAAGCCTGGCTGATCTGAGAGAGATTTATGTGTTGGATTTAAGTTCTTATAAAACAAAATCCCATAACACTTCAACTGCAACATAAAAGTATTAGGCTATGTTACATGGTTTTTATAGCACAGTATAATGGCTAAAGCCTAAGGCAGAACTTCTGTTCTTACTGCCATAGACACAGCCTAACTTCCAAAAGGTTACTCTGAAGTTGTGAATCCTGAGACAACAAAAGAGAGGTGATGGTGCCCCCCCACCTGGGTAGCTCACTTGGCCAAGTCTGCATTTGGTGCCCACTTTGACTTTGCCACTGGAGGAGCAAAGGAGGAAAAAGATGTTCAGAGCTAGGTAGAGAGGAAAGAAGGGGGCTGAGGGAGGGTGCCAGCCAAGTCGTTCAGCAGCATTGCAGATCTCCAACTCTAATTCCCCATCTCCTTACTTCTGGTTCTAAGAAACATACAGAAATAGAGAAACAGCAAACACAAAATTCAAAAACAGAAACTCTAGTGACAGTTGGCATGGCACTGCCGTAGGAGCTTCTGCCATAGGCAGAAGTACACACTGCCTACCCCAAGAGCTGGCTCTGCTCACAACTTCCTTGCTGAGCTGTGAGGTTTAATAAGACCACCTGGTCAATGCCTTAGGTTCCTTAGACACAGGCATTAAATGAACACAGAAAGACTAATAAATAGAACTAATTCATTGTTTTTATGAATAAGAGTCTTTTTACCTTGTAAGTAGGAGTAAAAATGAAAAAAGATAAATTTAACCACATTCGGCCAGGCACGGTGGCTCACGCCTGTAATTCCAGCACTTTGGGAGGCCAAGGCGGGCAGATCACCTGAGGTTGGGAGTTCAAGACCAGCCTGACCAACATGGAGAAACCCCATGTCTACTAAAAATACAAAAGTAGCCGGGCGTGATGGCGCATGCCTGTAATCCCAGCTGCTCGGGAGGCTAGGCAAAAGAATTGCTTGAACCCCGGAGGCGGAGGTTGTGGTGAGTGGAGATCACGCCATTGCACTCCAGCCTGGGCAACAAGAGCGAAACTCTGTCTCCAAAAACAACAACAATGACGACAACAACAAAAATTTAACCACACTCTTCCTTTGAGGTAAAATAATCTGGACCATCAAATAGCTGCCCACTCTGAACACAAAGGAGCATATCTCCTCTGACACTTGCATGTCAAGTCTTTCTAGGGCCCTTTTCTAATTGATAGGCTTTATTATATTCACAATCCTACATCTGATGTAACATAATACACCTCTTATTCTAAAATGAATATTTTTAAACCACACTAGTGTTCATTTATTTATTTATTTATCAGCAAATATTGAGTATCACCTATGTGCCAGGCACTGTTCTGAGTGCTAGGAATAGAGCAGTGAACAAAATAAACAAAAATCCTGTGCTCTTGGAGCTCACCTTCTAGTTGAAATCTCTCCCTCTTTATTTTCAAAGTGCTCAATTTCATAAATGCTTGTTAGCCCAGGCACAGTGGCTCATGCCTGTAATCCCAGCACTTTGAGAGGCCAAGGCAGGCAGATCACCTGAGGTTGGGAGTTCAAGACCAGCCTGACCAACATGGAGAAACTCTGTCTCTACTAAAAATAAAAAATTAGCTGGGCATGATGGCATGCGCCTGCAATCCCAGCTACTTGGGCGGCTGAGGCAGGAGAATCGCTTGAACCCGGGAGGCGGAGGTTGTGGTGAGCTGAGATCGCTCCACTGTACTCCAGCCTGGGTAACAAGAGCAAAACTCCATCTCAAAAATAAATAAATAAATAAATAAATGCTTGCTGAATGAATAATAAATAATATTTGGGATAATCTGTGAGAATCAGACAAATTATACAGATTGTGAGCCATATAAAATCTAAGACAAAATGTATGAATTTAATTAATCTTTGAATTTTTACCTCCATTTCCTGTCAAGTCTCTTTTTCATTTTTGCCAGCCTGCTGCAAAATAAAATAATTTCCTAGGAAGTATTTCTTCCAAGGTATAGAGTATAAAATATCAACAAGGCCGGTCACAGTGGCTCACACCTGTAAACCCAGCACTTTGGGAGGCCAAGGCGGGCAGATCACGAGGTCAGGAGTTTGAGACCAGCCTGGCTAACATGGTGAAATCCCGTCTCTACTAAAAATACAAAAATTAGCTGAGCATGGTGGTGGGCGCCTGTAATCCCAGTTACTTGGGAGGCTGAGGCAGGAGAATCATTTGAACCTGGGAAGCAGAGGTTGCAGTGAGTTGAGATCACACCATTGCACTCCAGCCTGGGTGACAGAGCGAGACTCCGTCAAAAAAAAAAAAGCCAACAAAACAGAAAGAGGCCCTTATAAACAGAAAAGAAGAGAGACAGCCTGGTAGTGATCACCTTCATTCAGTGAAGTCCTACATTTAGAGACCTTGTCCTCTATGCCAAGCATCAAATTTTTAAAGACCCAATAAAGTAGCATTTCAAAAACCAACACTAAACGAATTAATAACCTGGCTGAACACTTACTTCAAGAAGGTTCACAGCTGACCCTCTAGAGCATGGCCTTGGGGGTTCCATGTTGGTTTACGTTCATCTGCACCCGGTGCAGTACTGCTGACTTCCAGTCAGTGGCAACTTCATTTTCATAGTGTCCTGGGTGGTGCAGCCGGGGGAGGGGTGGGTCAGGCAAACAGGTGTTTCGTAATGCAGTCAGGTACAGAGCAAGTTCTTTGCCTCTGGGAAGTAAAGTTAAAAGGATAAGAGATTATGAGAGAAATCCACTATAGCATCAAGGAATGGTAGCAAATGTGGAAATGTGGACATCAAAGCCTGGGTAATTAGTAAAGCAAATCTCCAAAGAAAAAAAACTGGATGAAGTCATCTTTCACATTCCCCTTCTAAGCTGACTGGATGAAAGAATAAAGGGATTTATTATTTTATCAGGAAATCAAAAAAAGAGAGAGAGAGAAAAGAAATATCAGAATGACACGAACATTTGCTAGCAAAAATAATGCTAAATTCATCTCAAGGTAGCTTCCACTTAGAAGGCAAATCTATAATAAAAGGAATGAAATAGGCTTTCTTTGTCATCACTCAAGCAAACTACCATTTGTATTACTACCAGCTACATTCATATCCAAAGAAAACAGACAAAGTCAAACACAAGTTTTCAAATACTACCAAGGATATACAGGTAAAAAGAAATCACAGGCCAGGAGCGGTGGCTTGCACCTGTAATCCCAGCACATTGGGAGGCCAAAGTGAGAGGATTGACTTGAACCCAGGAGTTTGAGACCAGCCTGGGTAACACTGGGAAACCCAGTCTTTTTAAAGAAAAAAAAATTTAGCCAGGCATGGTGGCATGTGCCTATAGTCCCATCTACTCAGGAGAAGGCTGAGGCAGAAGGATTGCTTGCGCCCAGGGGTCAAGGCTGCAGTAAGCCATTATCAAACCACTCCACTCCAACCTGGGTGACAGAGTGAGACCTCATCTCACAAAAGAAATCACAGCAAGTAAACTACAAACATGAACAAGAATAGAAAGTGGTTCCATAGGGTCCAGAATATAAGCTACCTGCATCATGAGGATAGTAGTAAGAGGTGAGTCCAAATCTTGATTCCTGTCTTTGGTTATCTTCTCAAGCAGTCCCCTGTAAGAGGGATAACTTCACTACTTAGTAATGACAAAGCAGTTCAAAGCAGTTCTCTGTTTTTTAGAGAAATCCAAATACTGTAATAATGAGCAATAGCTCTAAGATGCATATTAAAATAACATTCAAGACCATTGTGACTTTTGTGAAATGACCTCTAACACAACATGCAGCTGAAACATTATGTATCAGAATGGCTTGGGAAGGGGAAATGGATGGGGGAATGGGGGTTCAGGTGTATGAGGAGAGGAGGCATAAGTGCCCTTTTTTTAGTATTTTATTGTCGTCGTTGACTAATTCTAATTGTTTGCTTTTGAATACTTAAAAATATTTTAAGGGTATTGATTCCACCTTCCTTTCAAATTTTCAATTCTCTCTCCAACTTCCTTTACTGGCTTTCCCTTCCTTTCAGTGCCTTTATTCTCCCTGTTTGCCTCAGTCTTCTCTGTACTGCAAAGTTCCAAGTTTCTGTGGCAGAGAAATAAATTAGGTGAGGAGAGGGAAAGAGAGTGTGATCAGGATTAGAGGAAGAACTATTTTAGCTTCCTTGGTCCCTGATTCTATCAGAACATCTATGTAACCTGGTGAAAATTATTGCAGAATGTGGCAGTCATGGAGGCTTAGGAAAGAAACTCCACCATTATAAATTCCAGCCAAGAAACATGTTAAAACATTCAGTCGTTTATTGCACCCACATACAATCCACCATCTGGATTCACATTACATAAAAGCATACAGAAAGCTTTGCAAGCCAGAAGTCGAAGGTGTGCATGAAAAAGTTGACTAAATAACCCCTAGCCGGTGACTGAAAAGCCAGTGTTGAAGATGGACAGGCTGTGTGATGGGAAGTGTGGCTTCCGATAGCTCTTTCAGATGATTTAGAAAATGCATGAATATTGTTCATCTTCAGATACAAGCATCATTATTGCTGATATTACAGTGACTAAAAGAGCTACTATGTACCGAGGAAAGCAACCCAATACATCAAGTAGTAAGTTTATACTCTCCATCTGTGGGTAAAATATAAAACAAAACATTAAAAAAAGATTATAAAGAACGATAATAAAGTTATGTTGAAAGGCACCATTGTTTTTTGTTACTAAGCTACTGAGGTATTGTGAATTGTTAACTCGCTTTATTTTCTTCCCTTGTGCCTTTTCATTTTTGTTCTATCTTCAACCTGCATCTCCCATCCCCCAACATTCAAGCACATAGATAATTATGTGTTTATGGCCTCTGAGTAGCTTTGGGGCAGGATGGGAAGCAGAAGAGGCCTGCAAGTCTTTTTCATTATTCTTCCAAAGTCTTGGGATAACATAGGTGTTTTTGTGAAGGAGATGTTTCTATACTAAACATAAAAAAGTGTCGTGATCAGCAATATAAACTTAAAAGGACTTTCACAAGTAGAGATTCCTCCTGTTTCAGGTTGGTGGCTGAGGGGAGGAGAGTGAAGAAGGTCTACAGGTTCTGAGAGCAAAGCAAATGTGAGCCCATTTCTTGCCAGCACACACGTTCAGCACCAAGACCCAGAGAGAGAAAGGCTGCCTGCTGTGTCTACGCTGATAGGAGTACAACATTTAGTACAAATTTTCCAGCAATTTTCAGCAGATAAAACTAAGCTGATCATCCTCCCAGGTTATATAAAAATTAAGGTTCTTAGCTTAGAAGCAAACTGCACCTGACTTGAGCAGAATTTGTTACTTCAAGCAAACATGGAATTTACTGGAAGATTATGGGGAAGTTCAGGGAATCAAAGGCAATCTGGGAACACCTAGCTTCAGAAAGTGAAATCACTTTGGTAACCTGGATAACCGAAAGTGCGGCACCATCCCCTCGGGGTGCTGATACCAGATGGATCAAATCTAATCTTGTCCTATCCTTGAGTCACCCCTCACAAAATTTAAATTTCTGAAGGAGTTGGAGGACCCTTTCTTAGATCCCTTGCCCAACCTTCAGCCAAGGAGGGTAAAACAATTTATTTCATAGTGGTAGGACACTGTAGGCATTGGGGGTGGGTAAGTCCCCAAAAGAAAATCAGGTGCTATTACAAAAAAAAAAAAAAAGAATGGATACTGGCTAGGCATAAAAACATATGCTCACTGCAAATGGCCACTTTAGAGATACAAAAATCTCATATATTTAATTACTTTTTAATACATTGCTTATGTGTGATAATCAATTGGAAGAAGTTGGAGTTCAATTTGTCTGAACACTAAATTCATTGTGTCATTCCTGCTTCTAACTACTTATTGGCTCACCATTACCTCCAGTAAAGCTCCAAATTCCTTCATACTCTTCTAGTCTCTCCTAGTCAACCCTTCTCAACTTTAATTCTCTTCCTTCCCTGCACCTATATCCCCATAATATTAAGGGATTTGCATTTCCTTGAACACGTTATCCTGTTTCATATCTATGACTCTTTACACATGCTGCTCTCTCTGTTTGGAATCTCCCTCCCTATTCCTTGCCTTCCTGGAGAATTTACTCAATCCAAACACCTCCTCCTTAGGGAAACTTCTAGGGTACCCTTTTCTCCCTAACACTCTTTCCCCCACCGCTTTTTTTCTTCATCTCAGTTTCCCCACTGTATATCTTGCACATGCCTCTATTTTTTATTTCACTGTGTTGTAATTATTTGTTTATATGTTTGTCTCCCCTACAAGTCTGTGAGCTTTTAGGGACAGGTTCTGAAAAAATGGG
The DNA here is from genome assembly GCF_028885625.2 of Pongo pygmaeus. Taxonomy (NCBI): domain Eukaryota; kingdom Metazoa; phylum Chordata; class Mammalia; order Primates; family Hominidae; genus Pongo; species Pongo pygmaeus. The sequence goes on along the minus strand of NC_072373.2, from coordinate 145,675,672 downwards.
TGTTAAGTGAGTGAAAGAACTAATGAACTTTCCAATCAGACACTGTCTTAGTCCATTTGGGTTACTATAAAGGAATATCTGAGGCTGGGTAATTTATTTTATTTTATTTATTTATTTTTGAGACAGAGTCTGGCTCTGTCGCCCAGGCTGGAGTGCAGTGGCATGATCTTGGCTCACTGCAACCTCCACCCCCCAGGTTCAAGCCATCTTCCTGCCTCAGCCTCCTGAGTAGCTGGGACTACAGGCACCCACCACCACACTCAGCTAATTTTTGTATTTTTAGCAGAGACACGGTTTCACCAAGTTGGCCAGGCTGGTCTCAAACTCCTGACCTCAAGTCATCTGCCCACCTCAGCCTCCCAAAGTGTTGGCATTACAGGCATGAGCCATTGCACCCGGCCTGGGTAATTTATTTTTATTTTTATTTATTTTATTTATTTATTTTTGATGCCTCTTATGTATTTTACTTTGGTCCAAGCTTTCTCACAGGTATCTCATTTAATTTTTAAAAACTTGTCTAGGAGGTTAGGTTGGAGACCATTGTTCACAATTAATATATACAGAAACTTTGGCATATAGAGGTATAGTAGAATAAATGAATTTCGTTATGAATACGTAGTCACAGAATTTTTAGTGGATTCACTGCAGGGTTCATTTAAGTAGGAATTTTCATTGTGCATTGAATAACTGGATAAAGGTTGGAGACAAAATATAGAAATAAGGCAGGAAAAAATTCTAAAGGAGCTATCACCCATTGAAGATCAAACTGAAATTAAAGAGTTGCCAGTGACAAATAGGATTTGATTTAAAGACATTTGATTTATACCTTTCAAATAACTCTCTGATTGCATAACATGAAGTACATTTCTATTTGCATTATTAAGCAAAAGAAGTTTTCAGAGTGTTTTATATATTGGCTTTTCAGCATAATCAAGAAATTGCTATTTCACATTGGCAGTAAAATTGCTAGATTCTATGACTTAGCTATGTGACCTTGGCAAGTTACAAACTATCTATACTGCAGTTTCTTCATTTATAATGTGATGGTGATAATATATAGACATATTGTACAAGAATGAAGGTACTAAAATATGTGAAAGTGTTTTGAGTTCCTTATAAGCTACAAAGATATCATTATGTTCAATTATAATTATACATAGAAGTCTCTCCCCCCACCCTTCTTCCTTTCCTCCTCCCTCTCCTTCTCCCTCCCTCCTAAATATGTTCTCTCCTTTTAGAAACATAGGTTGTTAGAACTGGAAAAAAGCCACAGAGATCATACAATTCTATCAAATTAAAAAATAGAGTTACAAAGAAATGAAATGATTTACCCAAGGTCACAAAGCTACAAAGCTAGTTAATGGCCTAAGGAGGTTTAGATCCCAAGTCACTGGATTTCCCAAGCGTAACCTCATAGGGAAGCATTCTAGCAGAGTTGTTAAGAGCGTGACAAGGTTTGGTGACAAGCAAATTGGGGTTTCATCTCTACCACTGACCTGCTCTCTGCATTTATAAAACAAGGATAAAAACAGTATCCAACTCCCGGCATTACTGTGAAGTATTAAACACTTAGAAGAATGCCTAGATCTGACTAGCACTGAATAAATGTTATTGATCGTTACCATTTTCACCGCATTTCACTGCTTCTTTTGCAATAGCTTAGACTGCATCTATCTCCATTTTTTCTTTTTTTTTTCTTTTATTATTATTATTATTATTATCATTATTATACTTTAGGTTTTATGGTACATGTGCGCAATGTGCAGGTAAGTTACATATGTATACATGTGCCATGCTGGTGCGCTGTACCCACCAACTTGTCATCTAGCATTAGGTATATCTCCCAATGCTATCCCTCCCCGGGGGAGGGTAATTTATTTTTAAAAGAAGTTGATTTGCCTCACGGTTCTGCAGGTTGTACAAGAAGCATGGTGATGGCGTCTCTTTCTGGTGAGGGCTTCAGCCTGTTTCCACTCATAGTAGAAGGTGAAGGGGAGCCAGCTGTGCAGAGATCACATGTTGAGAGAAGCAAGAAAGGAAGCAAGAGAGAGGAAAGGGAGAGGCCATGTTCAACAACCAGCTCTCCTGGAAACTAAGGGAGTGAGGACTCATTCATTGCCATGAAGATAGCACCAAGCCATTCATAAGGGATCTACCCCAATGACCCAAACATCTCCCAATAGGCCCCACCTCCAACCCTGAGAATCAAATTTCAACCAGAGGTTTGAAGGAGTCAGATAAACCAAGTTATAGCAGATACCAACATTCCCCAAGGGCCCACTTTGCCTGGAATCATAGCAGGTGTAGTAAGGAAGAATGTTTACTAAAGCAGTAGTTCACTACCAGAGGTAGGCAGATTGTCAGTGGGGAGGGACACATGGTTTCATTAAAATTTCCAAATATTCACTCTCCTTAATCCCCATGTTCACTTGCAAGCATAATGTACCATTATGCCTCTGCCTCCCTTATTTGTCCATATTGTTTCTGCAAATTTGTATCTATCTTCATTTCAGATCTGTAGTGATAAAACCTATACTCCAACATATTATATGTTTAATTACTAATGAAATACTTGGTTTTATATAGTGAATCATTTCATAGCATAGCCCCTAAGAATATGGGCTCAGGAACCAGATGGCCTGGGTATGGATACTGGCTCTGGTTGCATGACTCCACAGGATATTTAACCTCTCTGTGCCTCAGATACCTAATCTATAAAAATGAGGCCCATAATAGTACCCAACCCATTAGATTGGTGAGAGGATTAAATCAGTAATAGATGGAAAGCACATAGAACATTGTTTGACTTTAAAAATAGCTAAATAAATGCTAGCTGCCATTATTATTCCAATAAAATGTACTCCCTACCATAGTATCACAATGTTTTAATCATTACAATAATCCAGCAAATGAGAAGTGTAACAATAGAATGTATGTAAGCAGGAGTTTTACTTGTTGCCACCATAGTAGAATCCAAGTTCTTTAGTGAAGTAATTTTCAGGACATAAGAAACAATTCAAAACCACTGCAATAGAGAATGACCCTTAAGGAATCAATAAATGAATGAGAGAAATAGGATAAAGAGAACACCAATCTACCCAGCAACATTTCAACATACCTTTTTGTGCAAGAGGTTAGTAAGGGGGAAATAATTAAATATGATTCAAAAGAGGTTACCTAATTTGAAGTAACGAGAGAGGAAGGGAACTGCCCTTATTTTAGGAGGAAAGCAGTAGTTAAAAGAGTCTTGGCTGGGAGCAATGGCTTACGCCTGTAATCCCAGCACGTTGGGATGCTGAAGTGGGCAGATCATTTGAGCTTGGGAGCTCAAGACCAGCCTGGCCAACATGGTGAAACCCTGTCTCTATGGGGGAAAAAAAATTAGCAGGGCATGGTGGTGTGCACTTGTAGTCCTGACTATCCACTGAGGTGGGAGGATTGCTTGAGCTTGCAAGGTCGAGGCTGCACTGAGCTGAGATCGCACCACCGTACTCCAGCCTGGGCAACACAGCGAGACTCCATCTTCCCCACCCCCTCCCCCACACACACAAAAAAAACAAGTCTTGAACTTTGTGAAAAACAATTTTGCCCCACCTAGCTTGGGGAATTAGAACTAATTAATGAGTCCACTTACTTCATGAATTATTATTTATGTTCTCAGTCAGTCTTATTTCTTGGGATCAGAACTACAAGGTTTACTAATCAGATATATGTCAGAGAGTCCCATCTCATTTATAATAGTTCCCCCCTTATATTGGGGATATGTTCCAAGACCCCCAGTGAATGTCTGAAACTGCAGATAGTACCAAACCCTATATAAACTGGTTTTTTAAATTCATACATAACTTTGGTAAAGTTTAATTACAAATTAGGCACAGTAAGAGATTAACAACAGTAACTAATAAGATAGAACAATTATAACAATATACTATAATAAAAGTATGAGAATGTGGTCTCCCTCTCTCTCAAAATATCTTATGCTGTATTCACCGATTTTTGGACCATGGTTGACTTCAGGTAAATGAAAGTGTAGAAAGCAAAATCACAGATAAGAGGAGACTACTGTCCTCAGAAACCAACTTCTGTTAGAGAAAATTTAAATAATTTCTCCTTTCACCACTAGGTCTATAAGTCCAGTTGAAATTGGGGCCATACAAAACTCACTGTCCTGGTTTTCTAGGCATGCTGGTCACTCTGATGTTTAATAACGAGATAGGTTATAGTTATTCAGGAGTTTCCAACTTTATTTCTATGGGAAGATGCTAAGAAATCCAAACTTATTCTGTAGTTTTTGCTTATTACAAGTTGACTAAGGACATTGTATTTTATGGTAGTCATGAAAATAAGCCCTGGCACTAAAGTCTATGGTCAAAGATAAAGTGATCTTAGAACCAAGCCTTTAAACTACTGAGATCACTGAAATACTTTGCCCTCCTTCCTAATCTCATAGGGTTAGCTTTTGTTGGGATGCGTATTAATGAGTAAACTAATACTGACTACAAAAAAAAAAAAAACCTTCTGTTTTAGCATTTAAAATGTTTTAAATCTTCATTTATGTTTAAAACAGGATATTTCTCTGTTGCCCAGGCTGGAGTGCAGTGGTGTGATCATAGCTCACTGCAGCCTCAAACTCAAGCGATCCCCCTGCCTCAACCTCCTGAGTAGCTAGAACTACAGGTGTAAACCACCACACCCAGCTAAAAAAAATTTTGTTTTGGTAGACACAGGGTTTCGCTATATTGTGGTAGACACAGCCTTACTTGAAGCTGGTCTTGCACTCTCAGCCTCAAGTGATCCTCCTGCCTTGGCCTCCCAAAGTGCTGTGATTGCAGGTGTGAGCCACTGCACCTGGCCTATTTCAGCAAATTTTGGAACAATACATGGGGAAAGAGACATGTTACCTTGGAAAATGTCATCGGTCAAATGGAATTTGAAATCTGAAGGCTTTTTAAGATGACCATAAAGCAGTAATAATGAATGCTCTTTGTTTTTAGTGTAGCTAAAATCTCTCCCTAAAACTTCACCTCTATTATACAAATGGGTCAGAAACTCCCTCAATTTCCACAAACTGAAACCTATACATCTACATAAAATTGTACCAACCCTTTCCTGCTTTCTTTTTTCCCTAAGGCCAGTTTCTCCTGCTGTGCTCTGGATTCCACCCCACCTGTCTTCTCTCTTGCATGTTCAATTCCCGCTCCTCCTGGCCCCCCATACTGGATCCTTCCTATCAGCTTTCAAACGTATTCAGTTCCATAAAGATACTCCCTAACCCCACTTCCTCCTTTTGCTGCCACCCTATCTCTGTCCTCCCCTCCACAGACAAACATAAAGAGTGTGTCTACTCTCTGCCTTCTTTTTCTCGCTACACTTTTTTTTATTTTTTTATTTTTATTTTTGAGACAGAGTCTCGCTCTGCCACCGAGGCTGGAGTGCAGTGGCGCGATCTCAGCTCACTGTAATCTCTGCCTCCAGGATTCAAGCAGTTCTCCTGCCTCAGCTTCCCAAGTAGCTGCAATTACAGGCATGCACCATCACTACAATTACAGGCGTGCGCCACCACTGCAATTACAGGCGTGCGCCACCACACCGGCTTATTTTTGTATTTTTAGTAGAGATGGGGTTTCACCATGTTGGCCAGGCTCGTCTCAACCTTCTGACCTCATGATCCACCCTCCTTGGCCTCCCAAAGTGCTGGGATTACAGGCGTGAGCCACCCCCGCCTGGCCCACATTTCTTTTTAAACTCACTTTGATCTAACTTCCATTTCCATTTGCCTGAACTGACTGTCACTAAGATGGCCACATGGTCTCCAGGTTGTTAAATCCAAAGGATATTTAGTCCTCAGCTTACCTGACCTTTCAGCACCCTCCTTGTTTACCTTCTACCATTTTTTCTTAGTTTCTTTTGCCAACTTTTCCTCCTCTCTTCAGCCTTTAATTGTTGGAATTCCTTAATACTAGACCTACTGTTCTTCTTATTCTATGCCCTCCTTAGGGAGTTATATGCCTATTGATGCTCTTGATTATTATCTATACACCAATAACTCCTACAGTTATACCTCTAGCTCAGACTTCTTGGAGCTCCAGGCTACATGTCCAAGTGCCTATTTATAATTTTAGTTATATGTTCAAAAGGTACCTCACACTTGAAATGTGCAAAATAAAATTCAGGGCTTCCCTTCTATCCTAACAACTTAATCCTCTTGACTTTTCCCTATCTCACCATCCTTCCATTTTCTCGGTCAGAAATGGGGAATCATCATTGACTCTCTTCTCCCACATTTAATAATTCGGGATGGTAAACTGTTCTCTTCCCATGTTTTCAGAATTGCCATCAATGCTCCAAAGCTGAAGACAATACACATCAAGGAACCCCCATCATTTAAAGAGAGCCAGTGGGCTACTGAGAGGCAACAGAACTGGTGTTCCTCCTCCAAGCATCTCCCATCCTTTCCTCCTCCCTACTGCGTTATCTACATATTATGTGTTGTATGTAGACTGGAGGAACATATGGGAGTCACTGGGGACAAGTAATGTGGCTCTTCCTCTCCCTCAAAGCCAAGTTAAAGAACCCAGTAAAATTACTTGTAAGGACTAGATATACCCATAAGAAGGAGATAAAAGCGTCTCATTGTTGGGTTGGACATCTATGTAGGCAGTGGAGTTGCTAATCTGCTCTCAGCACTAACCCAAACAGGAGAAAAACAAGTATTGGAGAACAAAAAGAAGTGGCACCAGTTGAGATGCTACTTGGATTGGAGCAAGATGCTTGGATTTTCCAGAAGACATTGAAGAAGAAAGCCAAGCTTGAAGTTAATTGCTGGTACCTGCCTAAGGGGGCTGTGCACCAAGTGATGGGATCCCAACACCAAGAGGCTAGGGAGCACATTGCTAAGGAAGGTATCAGAAGAGGTGGCCTGTCCCGCATAAGGGAACTGTGCAGAGGTCCTTGTATGGCTTCCTGAAGAATGCCTCATCAGAGGCAGCATGGGGATGCCTGCCAAACCAAGTATATCAACAGCAGCTCACATTAAGTGGGAGACATTTGTGACTTGTCCCCAGTCCTCCACTCAGCTCCACAGGCCAGGGAACAAAGCAAAACCTATTTATAATAGAGAAAAGTAAAAGCACAGACCATCTGCCAACTCCACGTCCAAGGATGTCCCTCAGTCCTTGACACATGATTGGACTGGAAGGACACTGAGGGAAGGGTGAGGGAAAAGTTTAAGTTGGACATGTAAGATTGGACTAGGTCAGACTGGACTTTTAATAACAGAAAGTAATACTGAAGCTACAATAATCTGCTGAAGATTTTAAGGAATTTGAAGGGAAATATTATCAGCACATTTGAAGATTGTGGTAGCAACAAAAGTAGAATCTTTTTATGTTTAAACTCCACTGAGTTCAGTTCCTTCAATCACTTGGTTACACAATCAATCACAGAGACACCTCTCTAATAGTACTATTGGTCCTCCCCATACTACAGCTAGAGTGCTTTTTCAGACACAGATCTGACCATGTCATGCCCCTACTTAAACCCTTTTAATGGTATACCATTAACATACCTAGGATAAAGATCTCAATCCTTCCGCTACCCCAAAGCTCTGCTTACAGACTCATGGATCTGCCTCCACTCTCTCTGTACTCCATCCACATTGGTTCCTCAGGGCCTCAGGCATACCAAATTGAGCCTTCACATATGCTGTTCCACCTGTCAAAACATCCTTTCCTACTCCTCCCATCCTATCCAGTCCATTCGATTTCAGCTCATAAATCACTTTCTCAGGAAAGTCTTCCCTGAACTAAGCAGGTGTTTCCTTATTATAGACTCTGAAGACACAGCATTCTCCTTCATAATACCAATTATAATAATGATATATCTTTATATAATTATTTTTCAGATGTCTGTCTTTTCCAGCAGTCTGAAGTAAGACTCCAAGTGTTTTTACTTACCTTTGTATTCCTGGTAAATAGCACATGAGCCACCAATGAGAATGCACACAAGAAATATTTGATGAATAAATACATAAATGAAATTACATGCATTTACTCAAAGTTATGAGTAGGTCTCCAACTGAGGCATCACTGATCTTCTCTTATCCTGAGTATCAGCAACAAATGAGGTAGGGCTTACCCTCAGCTCAAACATGAGGCAGGTCCACCTTAGTTCTTGTTTTCTTTGGGAAAACTTCTGATTATAATAATAAACACTAATAACTGGAGGTATTTAGTGAGAGCATATGAGTGCTAGATAGATTATGCTAAGAGCTTTTCTGTGCATTGTTGATCTCACCTATTCCTCACAACAACCCCATAGGCTAGGTGATTTTATTATCTACATTTTTACAGAAGAAAGAAATAGGGGCCTAGAGAAGTTAAGGGACTTGCCCAAGATCACACAGCTACTGAGGATGAGCTGGGACTGGAACCCAGATCTGGCTGACTCTAAAACCTGCGTTCTTAACCATTATAAAACACAGCTTCCAAAACACAGGGATCTCTCTTTACTTAAGATCACAGCACTTACTCAGCATTTACTGGTAGAGACAATCTTCTGACTCCTACAGCACTGTTCTTTTCCAATGCCATTCAATGCCTGGACTGAGATCTAAGATTTAATGTTTGTATATTTTGGTTCTTCATTGGATGTTAAGTTCTTTGCAGAGAGGGGTCTTTACTGTGCTGTGCATCTTTGGTTTCCTTATAAGGTCCATTTCTGGTTTGAGTGCTCAAAAATATTTGTAGTATGAACCAATATATGAGTACCAGAACAATCTCACTTAATAGTTTATATGGATGAAATATGCTATATTCATTAAACACAATTCCAGGTTTGGGGAGATTTCTATTTTTACTGAAGATGCCCGTGGATCAATACTGTGACTCCTATTTTAATATAGAATATAATAATACAATGTGCTCCTGGAAATGATCACACACTATATCTCCTTATCTACAACAACAAACCTTATGACCTCTTTATGTTAAATGTTGGTTTCCCAACAAATGCAGAAATGTTCACCTTAGATTTGAGACAGAATACAAAACAGATGGTATATTTTATCAGATATGTAAAATATGTTAGGTTACATCTTCACTTTGTAGAAGGCTAGAAGGCACAGTTTTCTGGCAGTTCAATGTAACTCAAATGGTAACCTCCTTTTATCAGCTCAAATATTAAACCTTCCTGTGAATGATTTGAATGTAAAATCTTACTCAGGTATTTGAAAACTATTTTATTCCTGAGAAGGAAACCTGGAAGAAAAATCAATAATTTTTGTGGCCTTTGACCAACAATATTGTAATTGTGTCAACCAAATAATTTCCAATTTATTACTTCCCCACAGGAAATCAAAGATAATTTTCCCACTTTTTATAATTGGAAACCCCTGAGGTAAATCTCCCTAGTTTAATTACAGAAATAGGAAATGATAGATCAAATATATAATCTTTTTCTTAAATTCATTTTGCCAAAACTATATCAAGCTCTACTGTCTCTACAATAAAAAATCAAAATCATTAAATGAAAAACAAATATTGCTCTTACGTTCACTGCTCCAAACTTCATGCATCTGTCTCTTTTAAAGGATCCATATGGCACAGAGCTCAGCTTTCTTCCTTAACAGAGTTAAGAAAATGAGTTATATGCACATGTATGGGGATGAATTCATTTAATAATTTAAATAATACGGATCTAAAGATATGCCACATGATTAGTTTAAAAAGTAGTGATTAAAAATTACAATTTGTAGTTTAATCTGGGTACTATTTTTAATCTCTTTGAATTTCCATTTTTCCACTGGAATGATGATAATTCCTACCTTGCTTCTATTTTATAGGAATTTTAGAAAGATTGAGAAGATAAATTAGAAACACTTTGAGAATCTCTAATGTTAGATGTATCAAACTCTTGGTATCTTTTTTATTTTTATTTTTCTGTTTTACACAGAACTCAGTCCCAATTCTGGATATCTTTACATAGCTTTGGCTTTAGTTCACATAATACTATAGAGGAAGATAAGAGAGATACATGGTCCTTTCTATTACAGCTCTTTGCAGAATTTCTCAAGACATGGCAACAACCACAGCAAGATATATTTATGATTCTTGATTATCATAAAAAAACAAAATGAAATAAAACAAAAAGCATGAAAGAAGTAAGACTGCTAACTTTGTGTTTAGCCCAAAATTTATTCTAGAAATGTTAACTTCACCACGAACTATTCACCTTCAGTCTTGAGTGTATTTCACAAGCATGATTTAAATTTTTTATATTCTGGTTTCCACTGACAAACTCTGCATTTTGACAAGTTTTGATGAAGCCTATTCATTCTAGACAATTTATGCACACCTAACTTGAATAGTTGATTTTGACTTTATCCCCTTGAGTTCCTAGACCTGCCTTGATTAAATTTTAAAATATAATTACAGGTAGCACATTGAGTCAGTCAGTTAGTCAGAGAGATCTGAGCTCTGTGAATACCTACTTCCTGCCGCACAGTGCATTAAGTGCTCTGGAGGAGGACGGGGGTGGATGGGAACAGTCACCCATAAAATGATTTAAGGATTATTATTAAAACAACATATCACCAAGAACAAAGTATTTCAGTAGAAACTCTATACATGAAAGTACAAGGAATGAAGGGTAAAGAAAGCACCAACCCTGCTTTAATTGCCAGTCCTATATATTTAGCAAATGTGTTTTGTGATTGTTAATAGGTTTGCAAGCACTCCAACAAAACAAATTAAACAATTGTTGGTCTACCTACAAATAGGCAGCCTGAGTTGATGTAAGGCAGTTCTTTAATTTCCTTTACCTGGTAATATGTCAAGGGCTTTCTTAAGTGAAGAATCAGGAAGAGACTTTTTTAAATAATTTTTTTATTTTGGAATAATTTTACATTTACAGAAAAGTTGCAAAAATAATACAAAGAATTCCTCTCACTCTCACTCAGTTTCCCCTAATGTTAACATCTTATATGGCCAAAGTACATTTTTCAACACTAAGAATCAACATTGGTACATTACTATTAGATAAACTTTGGACTTTATTCCAATTTTATCCATTTTCTACTACTGTTTTTGGGTTGTTTTTTTTTCTGTTCCAGGATTCAATCTAGGATACCACATTGCATTTGGGAGGAAAAGACTCTAATGTCTTATTGCTGAGATTTAAAAATCAGCTATTTCTGAACAATGTAGCTAATCAGTGTTAGATATTAATATGAGCAGGAATAAATATGAATAACAGTCCAAGAGCCACCTGGGCATACCATAGTGTCAGATTTTTAACTAACTTCAGGGAAAATTAACATGATTTTGTAATCAGTCATTAATGTCTACTTTATTTAGTTAAAGGTGCTGATTATATCAAGCTCTACCACCATTGCTAGAGTAGTGTGAACTAGTGTGAACACCTAGATTTTCCTACATAAGTACATGAAAAGAGGCTGATTTGGTTATGAAATCTGCCCATTAGGAAGGCTTACCACAGACACCACAGAAACAAAGCCCTAAATGGTCAGCTTACGGACATCAGAAGATAATAATGGATCAAGACCATTGAGCATGCATCAAGATCACCTGGAGGCCTTATAAAAATCCAGATTTATAAGTCCCATCCCCAGAGCCTTTGATTCCGTAGAGCCCAGGCACCTGCATTTCTAACAAATTCCCAGGTGATGCCAATGCTGCTGATCCAAGGACTACACTTTGAGGATCACTATTCTAGAACTTCCCTAAGTTAACCTTCTTGGATAGTTGACTGAAAGAAAAATAAAGCCATTTTTCTTACAATGTATAATCATGGGTCCCTGAATTGATATGTTGCCTACCAGTTAGATCAGGGATCTGTTAAATCTCATTCCAAATCTGTGCAAGGAGTAAATGAGAAAACAAAACAAATATATTAGTTTCTCACAATAGTTTTACCAGTCTGTCTTCCTTTTAGGTAATGCAATCATATTTAAAATAATAAAATACCATTTTTAACAACAATAAAATAACTATAGTTTAAAATCAATCACAAATGTTTGGACCAAAACAAGGCTTCTGACTGATAAACAGAAATTAGTGGAGATAAGCGATGTAAGACACATCTTCTTCAATAATGCTTCTCAAACTTTAATGTGTTTATGAACCACCTGGGGATCTTTCAGTTGGTCTGGGGGTGAGCTCCAAGATTTTGCATTTCTCCTAAAATTCCAGATGATGCCATTACTGTTCCTCCATGGATCATACTTAAAACAGCTCTATAAGGCTTTGGCAAGATTTTAGCAAGTGCAAGATCTTCTAGCACCTAGTGATGTCTGGAAATTTCTACCACGTCTCAGTTATGAGCATTATTTAATGCCTTTGACCAAGGCAGATTTTGGGATATGCTGGTCTCTATCCTGAACTCCAGGCTTTAGAATAAAAAAGGAATAATTTTAGGGAAACTAAGTCAACAAAATCTCCCTGGAGTGTACTGAATATAATAGAAACTTTTAGAACCTAATCACTTACTGAGAAGTCCTTTATATAATCCCTACTTCTTCACTCTAGTATCAGTCTAGTAACAGTAACATAGGGAATAAAAATAGGAAAAGTCATCCAATTCTGTATTCTGACGGTATCACTACTGTTAATGCTGATCCCATAAACATCTTCAGTTCCTCAGACTGCTCTTCCTCTCCTTACCTTTCCCTTTGCCAAGGAAGCCCTCTTGGCTCTTGTGATGGGAATTCCAAGAAAGCTATTAAATTTCATTATTTCCTTTAAATGAAGCTTAACTTTTTTCCAATTTTTTTGTGGAGTCAAAGATCCACATTGTATAGGACCTTATCACTGATGGAGTATAAAGAGATAAGGGATGACGAGCCTTTTTACTTTATTTCATCTGTTTGCCTTCCCATCCTGCACAACTGAGTAGAGTGGAAGGACCGCCACAAAGCACTCCTCAGACTGCCTCCCTAAACAATCTCCCAGAATATATTAAGGCTTTATGTAAGGTTGCTCTTGTTAACTAATGGGTAGTAATGGAAAACTAAGTATCCCAATTTTCAGGGATCCACACATGAAAGAAGATAATTGAGAGATGTCCTAGCCTGAAAAATAGCCCTGGAAAGTTTACATCAACAAGAGGCCCTTACCACCCCAAACTCCTCAGTCCCTTAAATTCCTACCTCCACATCCTGCATTGCAGAGAACCACTATCAGTGACCTGGAGCCAAGAAAGCCCTTATTCAAGTGAAAATCTCTATGCAACCTAGGGATTAAGTAAGAAAAACTGTATCAATCACTGTTAGCTTGACAATTTACCAGCACTTCCAGACTTCCCTGATAAAATTAGTAGTAATTTTTTAATGTGATTTCTTGAAACTATATAATGAATGTGTCAACTTTTAGAAGATATGTAAAACTCTGCGAACCAATATTTTCCAAATAACCAATGAATGCATGTTGTTATAAAACTATGCATGGGTAAAAGGTCCATTCAAAATGCAAGATTGACCAATAGATTTTAATGTAATAGAACAGGGAAAGCTCATTGACATTATTTCATATTCCACATTGCAACTAACATCTAAGAAACTTACCATTTCTCACATTTTGATGCAGTATCAAAGAAGAATATTCACAATTATCTGAAAAAGCTCTTAAATACTCCTCCTTTGTCCTACCACATACTTGTTTGAGGTCAGAGTTTCTTCATATACTTCAACCAAAGTGGTATATCACAACAGATTAAATGCAGAGGCAGATATAAATCCAGCTATCTTCTATTAATTATAAAAGAGACTTGAAGAGATATTTTTAATGTTATTTTTCTCATTTTTTTATTTTGGAAAATATAGTCATTTTCTTTGTTTACAGAGGGCAGAAAAAAATTGAAAAAGAAAATACAGTAATTTTCACAAAGTATATGTTTTATAATGTTTTATTTGATTATATTTAAATAAATTCATATTTAATTTTTTCTCAGTTTTAAGGTCTACATGGCAAATATTAACAGATACAACCCACACAAACAAAAGCTCTTTGGGGGTCCTCAATAATTTTTAATAATGTGCAGAGGTTATAAGACAAAAAATTTGAGGACTACTAGACTAAGCTAAGGACTACGCTTTATTACCTTGTGTTTCAAATATTTGTGTCTCTGGACTGGATGATCTAATCACTACACACAGGTGAATTTCTATGGAAAATATATAACTGAACTACCAAAAAGGAATTTACAAATATACCTACTCTGGCTCTTTGAAGAAGGCACTAGAAGGTTGTAATTCTAAATTTGTTCTTGATTATACAACAAGATGGCAGTTAAATAACCTCTTTTTTGCACTTGCTAGTGTACTGGAGTTTCTTGGGGGCAGGGAGTGGTGCCTTTTTGACTGCTACATCCAGAGGACAAGAATGACTGAAATATTTGCTTAATGAATAAATCAACAAAATAAATACTTAGACACCAAAAAGCCATTCCAGGTTGACATTTAAATTATATTTATGGTTGATCTATAGTCCTATAGTCAGAAACACCAGCCAGAGGCACCATACACATTCCAAAGATATAAATAGAAGCTCCTTTGATGGACTCATACAACCAGAAATTCTTTTAAGATATGATATTTTAGTGAAACTGCAATGTGATTGTTGCCCTGCTCTTTCTCTGCTCAGAAATTTGGATCACCTGAGAAGACTCGTGTGGAACTATGCACTTTCTGGAAATATTAATAGGCATAAAAATTCCCATTTATCTAAATGGCTCACCTTATTGGTAGCAATCAAGCTACCTGGAAAATATTTGGAGGATTGTCCTTGCATGCTTTACCATCGTGGCCAAGTTTAGGGTCTCCTGAAAAAAGTAAAACGTCTGAAGGAAATGATTGGAAATTATACCAAAGACATAATCTGAAGACCTGTTGGTTTGCTAATATAATTTTGGTTTCTAAAAAGCCAGCACATGTATTATGTCTGTTTCATAGCATGGAGTATATAGACATAACTGTATTCAGCATACAATGATTCCCCAGGTTTTCAATATCTGAATAGCACTCCAATTCAGCTTTGGGTGGGAAGTTGTGTGGCTCCAATGCCTCCTCATAAAATTGTATTAATTCTACTCTTGCTGACTTCACTTTTTTTGTTTGTTTTTTTGAGACAGAATCTCACTCTATCAGCCAGGCTGGAGTGCAATGCACGATCTAGGCTCACTGCAACCTCTGCCTCCTGGATTCAAGCAATTCTGGTGCCTCAGACTCCCGATTAGCTGGGATTACAGACATGTGACACCATGCCCAGCTAATTTTTGTATTTTTAGTAGAGATGGGGTTTCACCATGCTGGCCAAGCATGAACCACCGTGCCCAGCCAACTTTAACTTTTTAAATTGTATATATTGAAGGTTATACATACACCTTGATGATTTAATATACATATATAGTGAAATAACCATCATAATCAAGCTAATTAACATATCCATCACCTCACACAGCTACTTTTTTATCCCCCTACATTAAGAATGCTTCTACTTTCTTGGCCAGGTTGGTGACTCACACCTGTAATCCCAGCACTTAGGGAGGCCCAGGCAGGAGGATCAGGTGGTCAAGAGTTCGAGACCATCCTGGCCAATATGGTGAAACCCCATTTCTACTAAAAAATACAAAAATGAGCCAGACATGGTGGCGTATGCCTGTAATCTCAGCTACTAGGGAGACTGAGGCAGGAAAATCACTTGAACCTGGGAGGCGGAAGTTGTGGTGAGCCAAGATCGAGCCACTGCACTCCAGCCTGGGTGACAGAGCGAGACTCCATCTCAAAAAAAAAAAAAAAAAAAAAAGAAGGAAAAAAGAATGCTTCTAACTTCTTAGTCAATTAGTTTACAGTACAGCATTTTTACCTATAGTCATCATGCTATAATTAGATCTCTGGAACTTATTCATCTCATAATGGAGAATCCATATCCTTGCTCAAAATATCTCCATTTTTCTCTCCCCTCAACATCTACTACTCAACCACCAGTCTACTTTCTGCTTCTATGAGTTTGACTTTTTTGAGTCCATACAGAAGTAAAATCATACAATATTTGTCTTTCTGTATCTCGCTTATTTTATTCAGCATAATGTGCTCCAGGTCAATCCATGTTGTCCCAAAGGGCAGGATCTCCTTCTTTTTAAGGCTGAATAATATTCCATTGAATATATATACCACATTTTGTTTGTCGATTCATCCATTGACGGACATTTAGTTTGTTCTGAAATCTTGGCTATTGTGAATAATGCTGCAATAAATGAGAGTGTGGTTATCTCTTTAGGATCCAGATTTCAGTTCCTTTGGATAAATACCCAGAAGCAGAATTACTGGATAATATGGTAGTTTCATTTTTAATTTTTTGAGAAATCTCCATACTGTTTTCCATAATGGCTATACCAGTTTTCTTCCCACCAACAGCGTACCAGTGTTCCCTTTTCTCCACATCCTCGCCAATACTTGTTACCTTTTGTTTTAATAATAGTGTATAATATTAGTATATATAGTATAATATAATAATAGTGTATATAGTACATACAGTATAATAATAGTGTATAATAGGTGTAAGGTGATATCTCATTGTGGTTTTGATTGCATTTCCTTAATGATTAGTGATGCTGAGCACCTTTTCCTGTGCCTGGTGGCCATCTGTATGTCTGTTTTGGGAAAATATCTTTTCAGATAGTTTTCCTGCTTTTTAGTCAGATTATAACAGTCCCCTCTTACCTGAAGGGGATACCTTCCAAGACTTCCACTTGATAGCTGAAACTGCAGATGGTAACCAACCCTATATACACTATGCCAGTCCATTTAATAACCGAAATGGCTATTTCATCAGGCAGGGCAGGATGGCATGATATTTCATCATACTACTCAAAATGGTGCAAAATTTAAAACTTATAAATTGTTTATGGCTGGGCGCAGTGGCTCGCACCTGTAATCCCAGCACTTTGGGAGGCCGAGGTGGGTGGATCACGAAGTCAGGAGTTCGAGACCAGCCTGGCCAACATGCTAAAACCCTATCTCTACTAAAAATACAAAAATTAGCCAGGTGTGGTGGCACTTGCCTGTAATCCCAGCTACTTGGGAGGCTGAGGCAGGAGAATCGCTTGAACCTGGGAGGCAGAGCTTGCAGTGAGCTGAGATCACGCCACTGCACTCCAGCCTGGGTGAAGGAGAGAGACTCTGTTTTAAAAAATAAATTGTTTATTTCCAGAATTTTCCATTTAATATTTTTGACTGTAGTTGACTGAGGGCAACTTAAGGAAACTGTGGCTAATAGTGGACTAATGTATTTGGTTTTTTGCTATTGAATTGTATGAGTTCCTTACATATTTTGGATATTTACCCCTTATCAGATAATATGATTTGCAAATATTTTCTCCCATCCCATTGGTTGCTTTTTTTGTTGATTGTTTTTCCTTTGCTGTGCAGAAGTTTTTGGTTTCAAACAGTCCCATTTAGTTATTTTTGCTTTTATTACCTGTGTTTTTGGTATCATATCCAGAAAACTATTGTCAAGATCAACGTCAAGGAGCTTTTTCTCTAGGTTTTCTTCTGGAACCTTTATAGTTTCAGGTCTTATGTTTAATTCTGTAATCCATTTTCAGTTGGTTTTTGTGTATTGTGTAAGAAAAAGGTCCAATTTCATTCTTTTGCATGTGCATTGTCAGTTTTCCCAACACTGTTTATTGAAGAGACTATCTTTTCTCCATTGCATATTCTTGGCACCCTTGTTGAAGATTAGTTGACCCTAGGGTTTCTTTCTGGGCTCTCTATTCTGTTTTATCAGTCTATGTGTCTATTTCAAAGGAGACCTGACATTGTGAGAATCTAATTGACACTATGAATCCCTGTAATAACATTTCAACATACTTCCTGGGTCAGTAAACCCTGAGAAACAAACCTTGTTAGTCATTAAGATAACTTAAATAATACAATAAACAAAAAAAGAACTCTCAGAACTTCTCAGGGTAAGTGGTTTAAATGCCAACAATAGTTATTGGGTACTACTGAAGCATCCACAGATGAGAGGTTAGTTCTATAATAGTTCTGTTATTCCCACCAGTAGAGTGTAGGGCATAATTCAAGTCAGGAAGCTTTAATTTACTTTATGTTTGTCAAAGGCCTATACAACATTGTAAATAAAAAATTTGCCAACAGCCAAACCGGTTATTCCTTATTCTGATGCAATGGATTCATATTTTGTGCCTTTGGAATGGGTTTCTGTGATGTAAAAAGCTTAAGTCATACTGTAAAATAATAGGTCAAGTTTTCTGAAGAGAATCTTGATTTGGATCACTGAACTCACCTGGTGCCTAAGAGTTGTATTCCAGCGTGCTCCAAATGTCAGAATCAAAACAAATAGGCAAAAATTGTATTAAGTATTAAAAGTAAGTGCTTTATTTTAAAATAACATATACTCTATTGGAAGTGGGCCTGGAAAATAATGGGCAATGAAAGAAATGGTGAGAGAAAGCGAATGGCTGAAATGAACCTTGTAAAGCACTCTACAGTGACCTCTATTCTTGTGTTTCATCTTCTTCTAAAATTGTACACTACTTAACAGCAAACATGATGCCTTTTTCTTCCACACTAGTTAGAACAGTCTCTGACACCAATAAATGGTAAAAATAGCTAGCTAGCATTTATTGAGTGTGTCTGGTTCTTTAATATACATTATCTTTACTCGTCTCTATACATCCTATGTGGCAGTATAATTAGCCCCAGTTTACAGATAAATTGAGACCTACAGACATTTTATGATTTAACTGAGATTTTATAGCATCTAAATGATTGAGCCAAGATCTGAACACAACCCACCCTATTCATTTACAGAGTAGCATTTAATACATATTTGTTGAATTAATCAATGTTTTTGTGACTTAAGAATAAGGACTTATTCTGATTATAGAAATCCTTTCATTCAACTCATACAATTGTTATTATAAATACGGTATGAAGAAAAAAAAGGAAGTCTAAGTTAAGGAGTTAATGATCTCATTTGTATGGTGCTTCTAAATAAATTTAACACTGTTATCTAAA
The DNA here is from genome assembly GCF_028885625.2 of Pongo pygmaeus. Classification (NCBI taxonomy): domain Eukaryota; kingdom Metazoa; phylum Chordata; class Mammalia; order Primates; family Hominidae; genus Pongo; species Pongo pygmaeus. The sequence goes on along the minus strand of NC_072373.2, from coordinate 145,656,618 downwards.
TCTATTTCAAAATTATTTTGTATTCCTATGAGAAAAGGAAATATTATATGTAGGGAGATAAAATGTTACAGTTAGAAGAGACTTTCAAAATATTTTCTCAGTCTGTATTTCCAGAATGGAGATTTACTTATTCCCCTCCTTCTTCTCCCCCTCCTCTTGTTCTTTTATTTATTTATTTATTTTTAAGACAGGGTCCTTCTGTCACCCAGGCTGGAGTGCAGTGATGCAATCACAGCTCACTGCAACCTTGAACTCCTGGACTTAAGCTATTCTCCCACCTTGGCCTATCAAAGTGTTAGGATTACAGCCATAAGCCACAGCCCCAGGACTCCTCTTCCTTTTTGACTTGATTACCCCCCTTTAAATAAACTATATATGAAATTTTATGGTTTTGGTGTTTTTTTTTTTTTTTTTTTGAGATAGAGTCTCACTCTGTCACCCAGGCTGGAGTGCAAAGGCACCATCTCGGCTCACTGCAACCTCTGCCTCCCAGGTTCAAGCGATTCTCCTGTCTCAGCCTCCTGAGTAGTTGGGATTACAGGCAACCGTCACCACACCCAGCTAATTTTTCTATTTTTAGTAGAGATGGAGTTTCACCATGTTGGCCAGGTTGGTCTTGAACTCCTGACCTCAAGTGATCCACCCACCTCAGCCTCCCAAAGTGCTGGGATTACAGGCATGAGCCACCATGTCCAAGGAAATTTTGTGATTTACTGCAGCCAAATCTATATGTCAGTGATTTTAAAGCTCAACACTATTTTTTTGTTTTTCTTTTTTTTTGTATTATATAACTTAAATCCAATTTTGGATCTAAACATAATGATTTTAAGTTTTTTAACAACAATTTTCAATTTGTGGTCTAATAACAGGTTTGGATGGGGCTTGTGTTCTGGAAGACACAGTTTTGATGCTTTTAATATCCTGCTGTTGTTAAATAGAACTTGAATGGGTGAAAAATGAAATGTGGACAAAAACATATTGGATTCTCAAAACACTAAATATAGATATTGGTACATAAAATTTGAAATTAAGGCAGATTCTGGAAAACTGACTCCTAACAGTAAATCAAAAGGGATTTTTTGTTGCTATTTGGAAAGCATTTTCATAAAATTAAAATGAAGAATACAGCAAATTTAACCACTAGGAAAACACTTTCTTCACCTGCCTTCCATGACAGTCTACTCTCTTGATTTTCTCTTCTCCTTCTCCTTTGCTGGGTCCTCCTTTTCTTTCCATCTCTTCATGCAGGACTCCTCCAGGGTTCAGTCCTTGATCTTCTTTTTTCAGTTTTCTATCTACACTCATTCTAATGGTTTGAAATACTATCTATGTGTTAATTACTTCCAAAGTTTGATCTTTAGCCCACACCTCTCTGTCCTGCTGCAGAATCATACATCCCAACTGACTAGCTGACACCACCAATCAGATCACTAAAAAGTATCTCAAACTTAACATTTCCAAAACTGAAATCTTGATCTTACCTCTCAGATTTGTTCCATCTGAACTGTCCCGCATTTCACCTGATGGTAACTCCATCCTTTGAATCACTCAGGTCAAAAGTCTTGGAGTCATCCTTGACTATTTCATGTCCTCCATTCAGTTCCATCAGTAACTTTACCTTCCAGAAGAATCATTTCTCAACCACCTACACAAGATTTACCCCGGTTCAGGCCACTGTCATTTCTTCTCTTCTTCCACACACCCTGCCCCTGCATAGGCTCTTCTCAAAAGAAGATTCTGAATGACGCTTTTACTTTATTTTTATTTATTTTTTTTGAGAGGGTCTCACCCTCTCACCCAGGCTGGAATGCAGTGGCACCAACATGGCTCATTGCAACCTAGCCTTCCAGGCTCAATGGATCCTACTGCCTCAGCCTCCTGAGTAGCTGGGACCACAGATGTACACCATGCCCAAACATATATATATTTTTTTTACTTTTTGTAGACATGGGGTCTCACAGTGTTGCCCAAGCTGGTCTTGAACTCCTGGGCTCAAGCAATCCTCCTGCCTTGGCCTCCCAAAGTGCTAAAATTACAGGCATGGGCCACTGCACCAGCCTGATACTTTTAAGATGTTAAAATCATACCATTCTTTTCCTCAAAATTCTATAAGAGATCTGCATCTCATATAAAATAAAAGCCAAAGTCCTTACAAAACTCTACATCACCTGTCCAATCTCAACACTTCTTGCCTTTCCTGGCTTGCTACTGACTAGGAGCATTGGAGCTGGCTGTTTGCTTTGCCAGGACAGCTTTTCTCCTTGATAACCAGCTTTTCTCAGATTAACAGCTCTTCCCTCAGATAACTAGTTTATCCCATTACCTCCTTCAAATCTTGGCTCAATGTAACGTTTTCAATGAAGCCTACTCTGAGAATCCTATTTAAAATTGCAACGTACTTTGGGAGTCGAGGGCGGACAGATCACCTGAAATCAAGAGAACAAGACCAGCCTGGCCAACATGGTGAAACTCCGTCTCTGCAAAAATACAAAAATACAAAAATTAGCGGGGCGTGGTGGCACGTGTTTGTAGTCCCAGCTACTCAGGAGGAGGAGTTTGCAGTGATCAGAGATCGCGCCACTGCACTCCAGCCTGGGCGTTAAAGCAAGGCTCCCTCTCAAAAAGATGAATGTCTCTTCATCTTCTTTTATCCTGTTCTATTTTTTTTCCATACCATGTCTTACTCTGTAGCTCACCATAATTTATTTGTGTGCTTATTTTAGGTTTCCCTCAAGTAAAACATGAACTAATCCAGGCACGGTTTTTGTTGTTCCATTATTTTGAGGGCTGGGCACATAGATGCGCAAGGAGTGCCCAAACTCATCATCTCACTCTTTATACAGCTGGGCAAACTGCCTAAAGTTTCCTCAAGCCTCAGCTTTACTATTTTCTTAAATGGCTAAGACTCACAAAAGACATCTAGTTTTAAAAACTTTGCGACCCCGGAAGTAAAAGGTTAAGGAAAGGGTTCACAGGAGAAGGCTATTTCCGTTTCCGTACGGAAGCAAAGGAGCCGACACCATGGCGAAAGCCGGGGATAAGAGCAGCAGCAGCGGGAAGAAAAGTCTAAAACGGAAAGCCGCTGCCGAAGAACTTCAGGAGGCTGCAGGCGCTGGGGATGTGGCGACGGAAAGCGGGGTCCAACCCCCGAAAGCGGCTGCCTTTCCGCCAGGCTTTAGCATTTCGGAGATTAAAAACAAAGAGCGGCGACACTTAATGTTCACCCGGTGGAAACAACAGCAGCGGAAGGTACGCGAGAGGCGGGGGCTGCCGGGCGCTTGCGCGTTGTTCCTGACGCTTAGGGCGGTCGCGGGGCGCACATCTGTGGTTGTCTGCTGGTCTCAGAGTGTGCTCTGTGGCTCCGTGGGACGGGTGGCGTCGCGGCCCACGTGTTCTGGTCCCCTCGCCCTAGTTTGGAGACTCTAGGTTCAGCCTTTGCTTGAGCGTCAAGGTGGAAGATTTTCTTGATAGGCGCTTTCCTAGGACGCTAGATTCACAAGGAAAGCTGGAAGGCCAGTTGGCTTAGTAGTGAAAACTACGCCCTTCTGGCCCAGAAGGCAAAAGTCTCAGCCCTTTGGTCCGTCTAGGTAGCGTTGGTTAATTTGCAGAATCTGAAATGGAGGCAATACGTAATAAATCCAAAATACTGCTTCTCTGATTCCTGCAGCAGCTCCTTACCGAAATTATTACTGTAAAGTTTCTGGTAATTGTATTTGTTCTTTTCAGCCTTATCCTTATACGTTTCTGGTAGGTAAACAAACTGAAACGTAAAGAGGTTTAAACGACTTGCCAAGGTCTCAGTGCCCATTTCTGGTTAAATTGCAATTGGAAGAAAACGTTTGCTTATTCTTGCACATCGTAGAAGTTCACACAATATTATTATTATGTGTCTGCCTCCTCTTACTGGCCCTTCTGAGGTCCGGGACTGGTTCTTACTCGTGTTCAGTGTCAAGGTGCTATTTGAGTACATACAAGGGGGGTTTAACTCATTCTGGTATGCACGTATTGGGGAGGGATGTCCTAGAAGATTTATTGGAGCTATGATTTCTAATCTGAAACCTGGTAGATTGAGGATCAGTAGGTGCTGGGGAAAAACGAATATTTTTTATTTTGTCAAGCATTCTATGTAGAAATCTCCAGAAGAATATATAGATTGACAATACAAATACAGATAATCCACCTTGCAAGCTCTTATTAAATTTTAAAAGTATATTTTGATTATAAAATATGTGAATAACTGGTGATGGTTTTATGGAAAACAACCTGAAAACTCATCGCCCATTCCTATTTTTAGTGCTTTTCAAGAGAAGCAAGCAGCATAACCGTGGTCGTCTTTAGGATGCAACCAGTTAGGCAAAACAAAACACAACGGAAACTATCACATTTTGTACTTTAATTAATTTGAGGCTTTATGGAAAAAGATTAAGCTACTCAAATTTTAAATATTCAAACTTGCCAGTTTAGATTTTTTTAAAGGAGCAGGTCTTTGTTAAAGAAATCTTATTGACTGGCCAGCTCATTTGGCTTACAGTAATTTAGGTAGAAAAATCCATGTCCAGATGCTTGTTTCAATAGATTACAAAGACCGCCCAGTTCGAGTATTCATAGCATTAGTAATTTGTAGTTTCAGTATGCGTTTGTGATATAACTGGTTGTTCCTCAGTATTCTTTTTTTTTTTTAACCCTTTAGGAAAAGTTGGCTGCTAAGAAAAAACTTAAAAAAGAAAGAGAGGCTCTTGGAGATAAGGTAAATAAAATTTTTAGCTGTTTGCTTTCTATCTTATTTTAGGGAATCCTTCCTGATACTTAAGTTGAATTACTTTCTTTTAAAATTTATTATTACATATTTCAGATGTATGAAGAAATACAAAAGTAATATAATAAACCTTTTTGTATCATTTACCCAGCTTAAGAAATAATGCATTAGCAAAGAATGTTGGAAGCCCCTTGTCTGCTTCATAATTGCTTTTCCCTCCAAAGATAACCACTCGTGAAATTTTTGATTATTTTTTCCATGCATTTCTTATACCTTTACTATGTATGTTTGTGTACCTATACAGTAACACAGTGGTGGTGTTTCACATATAACTTTGTGTTTCAGAGGTCAACACCTCTCCCTGACTTTGGGAATGGGGAAGCTCTCCAGGTTAGGCCCGGAGCTTGGCTCTTGTGATGTGAAGCAAAGGTTTTTGGTCAGGCAAGGCTGGGGAAAGGCAGGACAGATCCTCTTCTGGAGTAGGGTGATAAGGGTGTGTTAAGCTTTAGAGCTGGTACAAAGGATATGAACCTGTGAAAAGTGAGAATGGGGAGTGGGAGGAGGGTGAGGATTATGGCAAAGAAAAGAGCAGATAATGCATCAAGAAAGAATTTGGCTGTATTTGTGGTACTCATAAGAAGTGAAGTCTTTATTGAAAAAATTTTTTAAACTACTAAATACTCGTACATTATTGCATAGCTAAGTTATTTTTATTTTCAGTGTATTTATAGTTACTCCTAGGTTATGATTTATTTTTGCAAAATTTTGAAAACATTCATATCTCCACCTCCCATTCAAGTAAGTTACCAAATAAGGGTGTTTGAGGAAGGGAAAAAAATGTAAAGACTGTATACAAACTAAACACTCTACTGTTTCATGCATTCTTTGAATAGTATTAGGTTAAACCATAGAAAATTGTCAATAGTAGACTGTTTTGACTTGCAGTTTCCTAGTATGTCAAGCATGTTAGTCTCTTTTTAACTCTTTCGTAATCAGTCTATTACAGCAAATTAATGTTATGATCACCATTTGAAAATACCACCATTCTTGTTTTTTGAGATGAAAGATAAGTTCTTAAAATTGCCTCCTTTAAAAAATACTTAAAATGTAGTATTTGTTTCATAAAGTAATAAATACTAAATAGTTTCAGTTTATATTTTCTTCATAGCTCTGCCTGTGTACATATATTTTGAATTAGTTTTAATGTACTCTTACAATTCTGTGTTCTACTTTTTACCAATTCATTTACACCATTTCTTGGTCTAAGCTGAGTATGCATGATTGCTGATCCTAACAGTATTCCATAATGTTGATGTACCGTAGTATGTTTAGTCATTACCTTGTTGAACATTTGCCCTGTTTGCTGTTTATTTTCATTATAAATAGGGATACTATGTATTTCTTTGTACAAATTTCTCCCCCATTTACATTCCTGAACATAAATACCCCAGAGTAAAATTACTGGGTCAATGGATAACAACTAGACTTTTGTTGAATATTTCTGAGTAGCTTCCCGAAAGTATTGGAACAAAGTCATGTACAGATGTTGCTTTGTTATTTTTTTCTTTTATTTTTCTCCTGTTTGATATGTTTCCCCCAGTAGATAATTATCTTGATCCCTATTTCTTCTCCTTGTTACTTCTGCACAGTTTTAAGCCTTTTCGTTCAGTGTTGGCCATTCTTCTAGTATGTGTATGTCTCTGCCCAGATTGTTTAAAAAAAAAAAAAAAAAAAGCCTCTTATTCAATACTGTTATTAGGATTGATGTAGCAATAGAAGTGGATTGATATGAGGAACAGATTGAGTTTGGGGTTATTTGTAGCTTTCTGTTATTTTTCTCCAACCGTAATATAATTAATGTAAAATCCTTCTAAAGTGTAATCCCTTCTCTTTTACTTAGGCTCCACCAAAGCCTGTACCCAAGACCATTGACAACCAGCGAGTGTATGATGAAACCACAGTAGACCCTAATGATGAAGAGGTAATGTTAGAAGTCTTAAATTAGTTTGAATGATCACTTGTAATTGATAAATTATGTTTTTATGTTGATATTTAAAGTGCTGGCTGGCCAAGTTGTATAATGGATTGATTCAGCTAAAATGTTGGCATATTATCTTATTATTTGGTGCAGATTATTTCATAATTGAATTTCCCAATAATGCTATAGAAAAATTCTATAAAAATTCTAGGTAAACTTTTACATTTGTCATATAATCCCTGAATGGTATTTTGGAGGGTTTTTGTTTTTGTTTTTGATTTTGTTGAAACAGAGTCTTGCTCTGTTGCCCACGCTGGAGTGCAGTGGTGTGATCTCGGCTCACTGCACCCTCTGCCTCCCAGGTTCAAGCAATTCTCCTGCCTCAGCCTCCTGAGTAGATGGGATTACAGGCACCTGCCACCACGCCTGGCTAATTTTTGTATTTTTAGTAGAGATGGGGTTTCACCATGTTGGCCAGGCTGGTCTCGAACTCCTGACCACAGGTGATCTGCCCGCCTTGGCCTCCAAAAGTGCTGGGATTACAGGGGTGAGCCACCGCGCCTGGCCTGGTGGTTTTAAAAGAATTCCTCGTACTATAGACTTTTGTAGTATTTGTTAGACATTTTGATACCTAAGAATAACATTTGATGCTATTTTTTGTATTCTCATAAATCTTAGTTTCAAGATAATCTTTCACTTTGCATATTCTCCTTAGATAGTTTGCAACAGTGCAGAAAAAGAAGCAAGATTTTAAAACTATATTTTTAAAAGTTTTGTAAAGGAAACTTGGTTTTGAATGTCTGTTTGCTTTGAAACAGTGCTGCTATCAACATTCTTTCACATATCTCCTGGTATAGTCATACACTGATTTCTGTCATTCTTTCAGCAAATGTTTATGGATTTGCCTGCACCGTATTGGGATCTGTTTTAGGGATTTGAGATCCATCGGTACACAGAATAGTCACACACACACATACACACACACAACTTCTACCCACCCAGAGCTTACATTCTAGGAAGGGAGACAAACAGTAAACATAATGAAATAAATAAGTTAGACATAAGTTAGCCGGTGATAGGTTACTAAAGGAAAATAGGATAAAGGAGATTCAGGACTACGTGGAGTAGAGAGAGTTTGCAATTTTATGTAAGTAAGGTGTTTGTGTGTGTATGCATTTTAATTTATTTTGACATTATTTCAGACTTAATAGAAAAGTAGGAATTTGTACATACCCTTCACCCAGACTTCCTAAATATTCCCTCTTAAATAAGAGTAAGTGGCAGACATGGTGCCCCTTTATTCCTGTATATCTCATTTTGTTTTTTATGAGCACAGTTAGCAAAATCAGACATTGACATTGGTATTCAATATTATGTATTCTATAGATCTTACTCAAATGTCACTAGCTGTTCCAATAATGTCCTTTTTAGCAAAAGAAAAGTCCCAGGTCATACATTCCATTGTAATTACTCTTTTAACTTCCTTAAATTTAGAAGAATTCCTCAGTCGTTTGCTTTTTGTGTGACATTGAGATTTTTTGAATAGTACAGACCAGATATTCTATAGAATGTACCTTAATGTGAGTTTGCCTGGGGTTTCCTCTGATTATATTCAGTTTATGTACTTTTGACAGAAATACAGGTTGAGTGTCCCTTGCCTGAAATGCTTGGGACCAGAAGTCTTTTTTGTTTGTTTTTTTCTCCGAGATGGAGACTTGCTCTGTTACCCAGGCTGGAGTGCAGTGGCACGATCTCGGCTCACTGCAACCTCTGCCTCCCAGGTTCAAGCGATTCTCCTGCCTCAGCCTCACAAGTAGCTAGGATTACAGGCACCCAGCTAATTTTTGTATTTTTAGTAGAGACAGGGTTTCACCATGTTGGCCAGGTTGGTCTCAAACTCCTGACCTCGTGATCCACCCACCTCAGCCTCCCAAAGTGCTGGGATTACAGGCGTGAGCCACCGCACTCAGCCGGACCAGAAGTCTTTTTGGATTTCAGACTTTGGAATATTTGTGATAGATAATGAGGTATCTTGATGATTGGACCCAAGTCTGAACACAGCATTTATTTATGTTTCATATACATCTTATACACATAGCCTAAAGGTAACTTTTTTTATTTTTGGAGATGGAGTCTCGCTCTGTTGCCCAGGCTGGAGTGCAGTGGCACAATCTCTGCTCACTGCACCCTCCACTTCCCTGGTTCAAGCAATTCTGCTGCCTCTGGAATAGCTGGGACTACAAGCTCACGCCACCACACCCAGCTAATTTTTTGTATTTTAGTAGAGACGGGGTTTCACCATGTTGCCCAGGCTGGTCTTGAACCCCTGAGCTCAGGCAGACCTCCCACCTTGGCCTCCCAAAGTGTTAGGATTACAGGCATGAGCCACCCTGCCTGGCCTAAAGGTAACTTTTATACAATATTTTTAATGATTTTGTGCATGACACAAACTTTTGACTGTGACCCCATCACATGAGGTCAGGTGTGGAATTCCCCACTTGTGGCGCCATGTTGGTGCTTTATCAAAAAGTTTTGAATTTTGGACTATTTCAGGTTTTGGGTGTTTTTGGATTAGGGAGGCTAACCTGTGCCGTGAATGTTATGTTAAGTCCTTTTTCAGTACTTCTTATCAAGAGTCACTTGATGATTTTCTCATACTGGTTATGTTTACCTTGATCACTTGGTTAAAGTGGTGCCTGCCAGGTTTCTCCACTCTGAATTTACTGTTTTTCCCTTTGTATGATAATTAGTAAGTATTTGGGGAGGAGATACTTGAATGTTACTCCTCAACTTACACTCATTGTAAATCATTTTTTCCAGTTAGATAAGTGAGAAATTGTGTATCACTGTAGTTTTAATTTGCAGTTCTCATTTTGAATGAGGTTGAACATCTTTTCATATTTTTTCCCCTTGATCGATTGATTGTGTCTCTTGCCCATTTTTCTACTGGGTAGTGATTTTATATAGGAAAGTCAGGGTAGGCTTTATTGAGAAATTGACCTTTTAGCAAAGACTTGAAGGATGTGAGGAAATTAGCCATCTTTGGGCAAAAAGAGCCCCAGAATGAGAGAACACCCAGTGCACAAGCTCCAAGGCAGGAGTGTATCGAATATGCTTTTCAAGAATAACAAGGAGGCCATTGTGACTGAAATCAAGCAAGGGAGAGGATTGTAGAAGAGGTCCTAGGAAAGTATGATGAAGAGGAAAGAGCAGATCAGTGACTTTGTTGGCCAGTATGAGGACTTTGGTTTTATACTTAGTGAAATGAAGAGCCATTGCGTGGGTTAGAATAGAAGAATGATGTGGCCGGGCACGGTGGCTCACGCCTGTAATCCCAGCACTTTGGGAGGCCGAGACGGGTGTATCACGAGGTTAGGAGATTGAGACCATCCTGGCTAACATGGTGAAACCCCATCTCTACTAAAAATACAAAAAATTAGCCGGGCGTGGTGGCGGGCACCTGTAGTCCCCGCTACTCGGGAGGCTGAAGCAGGAGAATGGCGTGAACCCGGGAGGCAGAGCTTGCAGTGAGCCGAGATCGTGCCACTGCACTCCAGCATGGGCGACAGAGCGAGACTCCGTCTCAAAAAAAAAAAAAAAAAAAAAAAGAATAGAAGAATGATGTGATCAGATCAGACTTAATTTTTAAAAGTAGTTGGCTGCTTTACTGAGAATGTAACTGGAGAGGTAAGTAGAGAAAGGAAGCTACTAAACAAATCCAGGAAAGAAATGATGGGCTTTCATCATGACCTGGGCCAGGGTAGTTACAATGAAAGTGGTGAGAATTGATCTGATTCTAAATATTTTTTTCCCTGGGTATATTTTGAAATCAGAGCTGCTTCAATTTCCTGACAAATTGGATGCGGAATATGAGATAAATAGAGGATTCAGAGATGGTATTAAGGTTTTAAACTGAGCAAATTAGAAGGATGAAATGGTCATTGACTAGATGCGGAAGACTGAGTGAAGGAGATTTAAGGGGAAATCAAGAGTTCAGTTTTGCATATATTGTGTTTGAGATGACTCAAGAGTTTTTAGAAGAGATGTCAAGCAGGTAGTTGGGATGTGAGCTTGGAATTCAGGGAAGAGGTCTTGACTGGAGATAAATTTGGGGGTAACAGGCATATCGAGGGTGTGTGTACATAAAGGTTTCCCTAGAATGTTTACCTACAGTAGGATAATTTTGAGTCATGGGATGTGTAAATGTTTAACTTTACATGATTGTACTAAAATATTTTTCAAAGTAGTATCATTTTATACTTTCGTGGTACAAGAGTAGTGTTCCTGCTCATCCGTATTCTAACCAACTCCTGGTATGTTCAGACTAATGATAAAAGGCTGTCTCATTGTGGTTTGAATTTGTATTTCCTAATGTTGAGCATCATTTAATATAAGTTGTTTTCTTTAGAGATAAGCCAGTTCATGTCTTTTGCCCAGTTTTCTATCATGTAGTATATTTTACGCATTTGTGGAACTTCTCTATATAATTTGGATACCAATTCTTCATACATATTAAAGGAATCTTCCAATTCATGGATTCTCTTTTTATTTTCTATGGTGTCTTTTGAGGACTTAGCATTTAAAGCTTTTTATGTCATATTTAAGAAACTTTTCTCTTTCCTGTGATCATAAGTTCTTCTTTCTTTCTAAAATAATTAAAGAGTTGCCTCTTGTATTTATTTACTTAATTGTCAGGAATTGTCTTCTGTTTGGTGTGAGAGTGGAAACCAGTTACTTTCCTTCCTGTCTCCCACCCCAACCTGTCCTTTTGCGTATATATATATTTTAAATTAGTTTTAATGTACTCTTACAATTCTGTGTTCTACTTCTTATCAGTTCATTTATATATAACCAGTTTATCCAGTACCATTTTTGGAGTAGCGCAGCCTTTCCCCACAATGAATTGTAATGCCATAATATATATCAAATATCTATATATGCTTGGTCTTTTTCTGGGCTATTTGCTTGGTCAGTTTGTCACTGCATCATTACTTCCGTAATTATTTAGCTTCATAATAAGTCTTCATATCTATAAGGGCAAAATGCTTCTTTCACTCCTGCCCCTAAATCCCCCCTCTCTTCAGATGTGTTTTGGCTTTTCCTAGGCCTTTGCTCCTCCATATAAATTATAAATGGCACTAAATCAGATCAATTTGGGGATACGTATGTATGTATATAATATATATTTCTTTACTTAGGTCTCCTTTAAATAGTGAAATGCATTTCATGTATTTCGTAATTCTCTTCATGGAAGTTGACACATAAATCTTGCTAGAGCTATTCCTGGGTATCTTACGGTTTTTGTTGGTGTAAACTGCATGTCTTTGAAAATTGTTTTGTTTGCCAATTTATAAAAATGCAATGGATTTTTGAATAGTGATGTTCTAACCAGTAGCCTACCTAAATTCATTTCTAATTTGTTGGGATATCGTTTTCATTTTTCTGTTTAGATAACCATTTCTGCAAATGACAGTTTTCTTATTTTGACCCATTTTTCTCCCACTTTTGTGCCTTCTAGAACTTCTAGCCTAGTGTCAAATAAATAGAAAAATCAATAGTGCCATCTTTGCCACGTTCCTGATTTTCAAAAGAATACTTCCAGTGAGTCATCATTAATATTCGTGTCACTAGAGATAGATTATTGAGTTAAGGGTTAAGTAAATTTTACTTATTCTTATGCTGTTTTTTCGTTTTGTTTGTCATGAATGAATGTAGAATGTTATTAGATGTTTTCTTTGCAAATATTGAGGTGATTATGTGGCTTTTCTCTTACTGCATTAAACATCATAACCAAATTGGGTTTATTAATTCTTTGCTTAGAATTAATTATATCTGTGTTCATGAGTGAGACTACAGTAATGTCCACTTCTCATTCCTAATATTATTTTATTTAGGCTTTTTCTCTTTTTTAAATCAGTTTTTACCAAGATATTTATTCTCTTAGTCTTTTCTGAGTACTTTCTTCTTTGATCCTATTGAGTCTTTGTTTTCTAATTCATTTATATCTCCTTTTATCCTTATTATTTTCTTCTGCTTCCTTTGAGTTTATTCTGTATTTATTGATTTGCTCAATATATATATTTTTTAATATGAGCAGGTATAACCGTAAAACTCTTTCAGACTACCACTTTTGGTATATTCCACAAATTTTAAAAGGTACTACTTTCATTAATGTTTAAATCTGAGTGTCTCTCAGTGGAAGATTTGTCTTCTCATAATTTCATTAGTTTTTTTTGCTTCCTTTTTTGTTTGTTTTGTTTTTTTGTGGTTATTGTTTTTACTAACCAAGTTGATGAGGGAAATGAAAGTAGTTCAAGAGTAAACACATCTCAGTTTCTGCCCTAAAGTGATTTCTGACAATTTTATTCAGTTTTGTACTTGTATTTTACACAGGAGAAATCCACTCATCCATCCTCTTCATGTGTCCATTAATGTCAGTCCTTCCTAGTCTGTCTTTAAAGCCCCTATCAGCTAGGTACTCAGTGTCCAACAGTCCTGCTGATGCTACTTTTAGAATTCTGGCCCAGTAGAGTATTTCTTTGATGTAAAATTATCCCTCTTCTCTGTTCTCAGGTTGCTTATGATGAAGCTACAGATGAATTTGCTTCTTACTTCAACAAACAGACTTCTCCCAAGATTCTCATCACAACATCAGATAGACCTCATGGGGTAAACACATTGATTAATTTAGTCCTTGAATTCTTAGTTTTCTTATTACTTCTATTGAAAGTACTCTGTTCAGAAGAGTTAAACCATTAGTTAATTGCCTTAAAGAATGCCTGTGACTAAGTAAATAAAATGTAGCTCTGGTAATATGATGTAGGTTTACTAAACATGATTCTTCAAGATAGGATTTCTCAACCTCAACATTGTTAACATTTTAGCTGGAGAATTCTTTGTTATGGTGAGCTATCCTGTTCATTATAGGATGTTTAGCAGCTTCCCTGGCCTCTATGCTTTAGGTGCCAGTAGCAACCACACACCACTACCACTACCATCAGTCATAACCATCAAAAATGTCTCCAGACATTGCCAAATGTGTCCTCTGATGGAGCAGAATCGCCCCTAATTGAGAACCACTGCTTTAGGATGATCAGCCTTTGATAAAAGAGGACACACTGTTCGAGTTTCATGCTTTCCTCAATGTTGCTTTCTATTAATCATAATAATCATTATTTCTTTCCTTATGAATATGTACTACATAAAATTTTTATTTTTTTGAAAACTATTCAAAATTTTTGTTATTTTGTTTTGCAGAGAACAGTACGACTCTGCGAACAGCTCTCCACAGTTATACCAAACTCACATGTTTATTACAGAAGAGGACTGGCTCTGAAAAAAATTATTCCACAGTGCATCGCAAGAGATTTCACAGACCTGATTGTTATTAATGAAGATCGTAAAACCCCAAGTATCCTTTTTTTTTTTTATGGAGGTTTTCCTGTCCTCTCCCTCACCCCCCTTAAAAATATATTTAAAAGAATACGGAAATACTGCCTATAACTTTCAGAAACTAATTTTTTTTATCAGAAAATTGTATCTCTTTCCAAGAGTCTATAAACTGATTTTTCCTTTGTATTCACCAAACATTTATCAGGCACATGCTACAGCCAAGAGATTGTTGTAACTCTTAGTAAAAGATGCAGAGATAAAACAAGAGACACCAGGAAATTCATAGGTGGAGTAAATGGATATGTAAACTAATAAAATATAGTGTGGATGGTACAATTAAATAGAGAAATGCAGGATATAGTGGGGACCCTGTGACTGGTACAAAGTCTGCCCTGGGAGGAAGGACTTCCCATAGAAAGACATGCTGAAGCTGGATTTAGATGGATGAGGGTGAAGGAGGGGAATAAGGCAGAGAAGAGCGCTCAGTGCAGAGGGACTACCATTTGGAAAGAGAGGAGGGAAAGGGCTGACCTAGTTGGGGATCTGCATATGGTTTGTTGTGGCTAGATTTTACATTGCCAGAGGTGGTATCACAGGATTAAGTTTTTGAGGTAGAGACTTGGGCCCATGTTATGTGTGTGTTCCAGTCTAAAACTTTTTCTGTGAGTCTCAGACCTGAGATGAATGTGTCACCTGAACCCAAGGTATTTCTTCCTGTTGAGATAAGAGATTTGATAAAGGATATCTAGGTTTGTTATTATTGTTGCTGTTTTATTTATTTATTGAATGATGGCTGTGAGTTCAGTAACCTTAAAGATGACCAATTGAATGAGTCATCTTTATGATTTTTAATTTCATTAAAATAAAATTATAAAGAATTTACAAAAAAAATAGGGACAAGACTTTCTGTGCTGCCAGAATAACATTTTATTTCTAATATCAGTGAACACTCTTCTTTTTAAATTAGTGGTTTAAAAGGCTGTTTTTTAAAAATCTAACTTTTATGACTTTAATTGTTTTCAATATAACTTACTTTATTCACTTGTACTAGTAGCTTTCCAGAAACTACTATAACAAGCTTTGTAATGTGTTTTGTTGGCCATATTATAATTTGGCTTAACTGGATTAATGTACCAAAATATCTAAAATCTCTTGAATACTTAACTACTCCAGAAAAAAATTATTTTTAAGGTAGTTGCTGCCTCTTTTTCTTTTTTTAAACTGGCTCCACAAAGTGGCAAGGTCTGTTTTCCTCTTTTTATTTTTGGCAGTTAAAAAACAACTGTCATCACTTTGAGGCCTCTAGTAACTCTGCTAAGAAGCAGGCATTCATCAGTTCAATAAATGTTCTATCCCTATTTTATCCAGTGTGTTTTATATAGTCACACAAATTTCACTTATACCATCTATTGCCTTTAAAAAGTTTACATTTTCTGGCCGGGTGCGGTGGCTCACACCTGTAGTCCCAGCACTTTGGGAGGCCTAGGCCAGCAGATTGCTTGAGGTCAGGAGTTTGAGACCAGCCTAGCCAACACGGCAAAATCCCATCTCTACTAAAAATACAAAAATTAGTTGGGTGTGGTGGTGCATGCCTGTAATCCCACCTACTTGGGAGGCTGATGCACTAGAATTACTTGAACCCGGGAGGCAAAGGTTGCCATGAGCCGAGATGGTGCCACTGCACTCCAGCCTGGGTGACAGGGCAAGACTGTCAAAAAAAAAAAGAAGTGATTCCTAGAGACTTAGCATGGGTTCAAGAATAAAAATCACAACTCCTAATGATGACACATGGGGGAAAAGTTGAAAAAACAGGATTTAGCCTGTGGGAAAGTAGATTCTAGGAACATGGCGTCTTTCTAAAGACATTGGAGGGGCTACTGTGTGGAAGAGTAGTGCTGAATGGTGAAAGTTAAAGGGATATACTTTTTTTACTTATTCTAAAATAGAACTTCATCAGCTGTCTAAACTGTAGAAACCTAGTAGTGGCTTTGAGTCAGGGCAGCTGTGATATCAAATACAGATTCCATTATTTTCTAGTTTTGTGATTTTAGTCAAGTTTCTTAGCCACTCAATTTCCTCATTTTTTAAATGTGGGAAATAATACCTATCTTTAGAGTTCCCACAAAGATCACATTAAATGTATTATGTTTATAAAGCATAGTGTCTGGCCCATGGTAGGCATTTTAGTAAACGTGGTATAGTGAGAAGCATGTAAACTTTATCTGTACAGACCTACATCCTCTATTCATTATTTCTAAATGGGGAACTACTGGCATTTGAGGTAGGGTAATTATTTGTGCTACACTCTTGGCAGCTTCCAAGATGGTTTGCATTCCTGGCCTTCGGATTCTAAGTGCCAGTAACACCTCAGTCTTACTGACAAACAAAATGCCTCTGTACATTTCCAAATGTGAGCAGCTGTCAGCCAAGGGCTTAAGCTAGGTGCAGTCCCACCGTGGGTGAGATCCACAGTTGCCTTAGTCTGATTTACTTAGGCTAATTTACTTGACCCTCTTCAGCCTCTTTTCCTCATTACTGAAATAGGCATGATGACTCCTGTTTTATGTGATTTGTGTTAGGGATTAGCAGTGATGTAAATAAAGCCTCTTGCACAATGCAGGTACATGGGAAAAGAAGTTACTTAGAAACTGGTAAGTTTGGGTTTGTACTTTGCTTTTGACACAGACCACAATTTAGTGGGAATGTTCTAGAAAGGATTTAAGCCTTGATTTGGGCGCTGGAAGAAATGACTTTTATATCTCCTAGACCCCTTAATAAATACTTTTGGCTGTATTTCATGAAGTTTAGCCTGTGGTGAATCTTTTAAAATGATAGAATTCAAATGTTTGCTGATAATCTGATACATGGTAGGCACTACTATCAAAAAAAAAAAAAAATCTGCCTGCAGTCCCAGCACTTTGGGAGGCTAAGGCAGGTGGATCGCTTGAGACCAGCCTGGGCAACATGGCAAAACCCTTTCTTTACAAAAATTAGCTGGGCATGATGCCTGTAGTCCCATTTACTTGGGAGGTTGAGGTGGGAGGATTGCTTGAGCCCGAGAGGTTGAGGCTGCAGTGACCCATGGTCGTGCCATTGCACTTCAGCCTGGGCTGCAGAGTGAGACCGTCTCAAAAAGAAACAAAAAAAAATTCCCATCCCTACCTAAGTTTTAACAGATTAGTTGGGAAGAAAGGTGTTTTCCTGACTGTAACTCAAATAAGTGATGAATGCTGTGGTAACAGAACTGAGAAGATTTAGATCTTAATTCTGACTACGTAAAAAGGTGACATTTGAAGTAGACCATAATAGATAAGTAAAACGTTGCAGGTATTCAAAATAGCAGAAGCAAAAAATGCATGCTAGGATTCACATATATAGTACGTAAGACTGTGAGTACCTACCGGTTAGGAAACAGGCTTGATGTGGGCATAGGGTAAATAGGTTGAAAAGGTAATTTGTGGCCACATTATGAGTCTGATACTAATGTCTTTTTTCTGTAGATGAGTCTGTGATGAGAGTAGTATGAAATTAGCTACAGCTGTCAAGACTGTGAAGGTATCTAGTTTGTTTTTCACTTAGCATGTGAGAAACTATGGTACAGATATAATGAAACAGCTGAGTCCCATAGCTGGTTACTTATAGAACCAAGGCCTAAGTCCAGACTTGATTTTACAGTCTGCATTAGGAGATGTACTTGAGATGGTGAGAAAAAGGTCAGACCAACCACAATACTACCTTAATAATCTAGGTGGAAAATCTCGAGGACCTCACTAAGACAGTAAGGGTAAAGAGGATGCTAAGTGAGAACTGAAGATAAAAGTAGTTAAGATTTGGTGGGAGAGGGAGAAGTTGAAGATACCATAGCTTCTAATCTGGAGGAATGAGTGTTGATGCCATTGTAAAAAGATGGCAACATCTGCTTTGAAAGATACATATTAAATGCAGATAGACTTGAAACCATCTGATTCTGGCTTATTTAAGTGTTGAATCAGATGAAATGTGTTTGAAAATTTCTCCTAAACTAGAAAAGCATAATACAAAGTGAAAGCCCTGTCCATTGTCATTAATATGCCTGCTTGTAATGCCATTAAGCAATAGCCAAGAATTATTCATGAAAAGTAAAGGTGTTTCAAGTGAAGGTCAGATTGTGCCATAAACTTGAAGAATATTATATAGGTAGCAACCTTAGTTTGCAGCACCCAGGACTTCTAGAGTCCTTGGGCTGCTAGTCCTGCTGGTTGTAGGTAGGTGATCTCACATTTCATTTGTAGTTTAGTGTGTCCAGCATAATTCTCAGTTCATGGGAAATGACAGTCAGTGAATGGCTATTAATTGGTTAGTTGATTATAATTTGTGGTACAGTAATCCTAAGTAAGGGGTGATCTCTTGCAAAATACTAGTAACCTTAATTTCATAGAAGAAAGTTTAGGAGTTTGGTCTCATGGGATGTTATTCAAAGTTGACAGCATATCATGACCATACAAATGTATAAAAGTGACATTTTGGGGTTATACATCTTCAGAATGTGGAGGTAAACTCATACTCTATTTGCAGTGTTACATGATTGTAGAATCACATCCTATTTTACTCCTAAGAGTAGTGGTCAATTAAATAGCTTTTTTTCACCTACTTTAGGGTACCTTAAGATACCCTACTGAGCATGATGATTAACTATTATATTGTAAAAAGAGAAAAAAAGGACTACTCTAGGTTAGTCTATTTTCTTGAAAGATTTTGACTGATTTTTGAGCTTTTGATATGGTAGGAAAATGTCACTTCAGAGGAATATGTAGATCTGCCTATTCACTTGGGTATAGATTTTAGGGGCCTTTGGATATAGAGGACCAGTTATTTAAACAATTAGATTTAGATTACAGAGTTCAATGTGTTTTTCTTAACTTTTATGAACAGATGGACTTATTTTGAGTCACTTGCCAAATGGCCCAACTGCTCATTTTAAAATGAGCAGTGTTCGTCTTCGTAAAGAAATTAAGGTAAGTTTTATACATTTCCTTGATTGGCATTGATCTCTTCACAGTATTTATTTGATTAATAGATGCTGTATCTTATAGCTCTAATTTATTTTAATAATGGCATTTGTTCTCCTGATTAGAGCAGTTTTTAATCTATCAGTTCTCTTGGGAGACTGTGGTTAAGTTACAGCCGGCAGGCAATAGTCTTCATTACTATGAATCATGTTGATTTTCTAATAGGATTTTTTGTTGCATTCACTGCATATTAAAATAATTTTAGATACATCTTATTTCATGGGTTTGATAAGCCATCTGTGGTAGTTTGTCACTAAAAAATGATAAATTTTGCAAATTTGTCATGTAAATTTTGATACTTGAAATTGCATTGGGACGTATTAACAATTAGCTTAGCTCATTGTGATATTTATTTTTCATTACTTTTCTAGAGAAGAGGCAAGGACCCCACAGAACACATACCTGAAATAATTCTGAATAATTTTACAACACGGCTGGGTCATTCAATTGGACGTATGTTTGCATCTCTCTTTCCTCATAATCCTCAATTTATCGGAAGGCAGGTTGCCACATTCCACAATCAACGGGATTATATATTCTTCAGATTTCACAGGTGAGGAAGGTAAACTCATTGAACTTTGATTTCAATTATGAAATATATTTTCAACATGAACTAATTTTCCAACATATTGTAGCAAGTATCATACAAGATAAAATGAATTATCTTTTGAACCCTGTCATAATGTTAAACAATAGCTCATTCAGACTAATTTAACTTTTTGTCTTTGAAGATACATATTCAGGAGTGAAAAGAAAGTGGGAATTCAGGAACTTGGACCACGTTTTACCTTAAAATTAAGGTCTCTTCAGAAAGGAACCTTTGATTCTAAATATGGAGAGTATGAATGGGTCCATAAGGTATGTGCTTATTGTTTAAAAAGACTACGTAATTTTTAAAGTATGGGATAAGAGGGTGGGAGGAGAGAGAGCAACAGGAATAGCTAATGGATGCTGGGCTTAATACCTAGGTGATGAAATAATCTGTGCAGCAAACCACTATAGCACGTTTACCTGTGTAACAAACCTGCACATCCTGCACATATACCCTTGAACTAAAAAAAAAAAAAAAAGATACAATATCTGGGTCTGGTGATTAACCTTGGTTCATCTGAAGTATAAACATTAGTGGTTCTCAAAGTGGTACCAGCACCATTACCTAGGAACCTATTAGGAATGAAAATTCTTTGGCCCACAGACCTACTCGATCAGCAATTTAGGGGGTGGGGCCCAGCAGCAATCTGCTTATAAGCCTGTGTTTTATATGTGACTCTACTACATGTTTCTTGAGAACTATTGATAGTTTTCTTAGAAGTTTGGAGATCATCATCTTAAATCATAAATGAAAACTTTTTTGTTGTTGTTGTCTTTTTGAGACAAGTCTCAGCTTTGTTGCCCAGGCTGGAGTGCAGGGGCGCCATCTCGACTCACTGCAACCTCCGCCTCCAGGGTTCAAGCTATTCTCCTGCCTCAGCCTCCTGAGTAGCTGGGATTACAAGTGTGCACCACCACACCAGCTAATCTTTTGTATTTTTAGTAGAGACGGGGTTTCCCTGTGTTAGCCAGGATGGTCTTGATCTCCTGACCTCATGATCTGCCTGCCTCGGCCTCCCAAAGTGCTGGGATTACAGGTGTGAACCACCGCACGCAGCCTAAAACATCCTTTTCTATCTAGTATAAGCAGTACTTCACTTAGTAACATTTTATTTTAAAATCACACACACACACAGAGTAACTGCCAACATCTTTTATATTAGACTGAAGACTGACTATTTGGGGTCTCACACAAACCCAGTTTTTCAGCGCTAGTGTTACTTATGAAGATCTAGGGACGTTAACTTTTACTATCTTAACCTGAATTGTTAATTATATTTTTGTTTTCTTTTCTTCCTCCACTCCCCTGCTTTCCACTTTCAGCCCCGGGAAATGGATACAAGTAGAAGAAAATTCCATTTATAAAGTACTGAGAGAATAATAATTGGATTTTGCTGAACAGGCCTATCTTGAACTTTTACCTGGTAAATTATTTTTGACAGAATACTCTTTTCAAAATGGCATTTGCTGATTTCATAAACCTTTCACGTCTGGATGAATTACCAAATGCCATGAATTGCCACTGTGTGTTTATGTAGAAAATACAAATAAAAGTTATTTTGATGGCTTAGGTTTCCTTTAAACTTAGTTCTCCTGTTTTTGGGTAACTGTGAATAACTAAGTTGGAATCAAGATTCAGATTAACTTTCCTATTTGCATAGAACACATGAGAGTAATAAAATGGTTGGTAAATATTGGCTAACCCTTGATTTTTATACCAGATTAATCTTGGATTCCCAGTGTCTGGCAGAGTTTTAATAGCTTAAATGGAGGCCAGGTTTCTGGATGTTTTAACATTCTCTTAAGCCTTCAGAAGGGTAAAAAATTTAAAGCAAAATGATCTACCAGGGTTTAAAGCAAAGTTGCAAATTACTGAAGCTAATCTTTGCTTCCTGATTTTGAGGTTTTTGGTTTTTTGTGGCCAGGTTGGGGGGAGCTCTTTTTTACCTCATTACATGGTGCTGTAGCACTCCATTCAGGCACTGAAACAAACAAAGTTAACCCTATAAGTAACTCATGGATGGAAACCCGTAGAACTTAACAGCCTCCTCCTGACCTTGAAAGAATAAAGGTTCACAGTTTACCTTTAATTCCCTAACAGTCTTGCCAGATGTATGGCATAAAGTCATGTGAGAAGAGTAGGTGGAACAAACTGTACAAACTTAATCCCTTCAGGTGTTCAGAACAGATTAATATACCATGTATTTAATACCAACAATAATGCAAAATAAAAGTTTCATACTAAGTTTTATTGTATGCTGCTGCCAGTGTATATAAAACAATTACCCTTGTGAAACAGAAATTCATGAAAATTCAGAGAGGTAGATGTTAAGGACTGACGAAAGTAGAAGTTTGTATATTATGGCACATGAGTTACAGGGATAAGCTTTTGTACAGGCTTCAAATGTAGCTCTCTTGAATATTCACTGGATCATAAGGAGTGGTTTGGGAAACCTAAGATGGAAAAAAAAAAAAAAAAAAAAAGGTGAGTTAGGGTAAAGTATCAAAGAACATAGTTTTTAATTTTTTTCATGAATAAGAGAAACAGGATGGGAAATGCCTATGGTGCAGTAACAGTAAAATCTTTCCCTTAATCTTCACAACCACTCTGATGTATAAGTCATTCCTGTTTTATAAACAGACTTACAGATTAACTTGCTAAGATTACTGCCAAAATACATTCTCTATATAATAAAAAAAGGTTAATAAAACTCTCTTAAATCAAAAATCCGAACATCCTTAGAAAAATGAGCAAGAGTATTTAGCAGGGCAGTTTGGCAGTATCTAGTGAAGTAAAAGATGCAACCACACTTCTAGTTACCTAGATAAACCCAGACATAGAGAAACATGTACAAGGATACTGACTGTATTAGTATTTTAACAGCAAAGAACTGAAACAGCCTAAATATAACTCCGTAGGAGAATGGATAAACGAAGGTTTCTACATATGATGGAATACAAAGCTATGATAAGTTATGCCTTAAAAAATGTTATGTTTTCAAACCATAATATTTCAGTTTAATAGAGTATAAACTAAAATATTTAAAAAATGAAAGAACATTAAATAGAAAAAAAGTGTACTAAAAAATTAAAACATGAGCATACTAACTTTAGGATTAGTTATTAATATGGAAAGGCACAAAAGTGTTAATCTGAGATTATTCTGTGACAAAAATGTTGAAAAGGCATAAACAATGCTATGAAAAATGTCTAATCTCACCTGAAATAGTAACAAAAAAGACTAAGGTTTGTTAGGACTCAAGGAAAAAACATTCTCATGTTTCTAGTGGAAGGCCAAAGTATTATATTGGCAGGGGATATCAAGTACAACATTGTAAAAATGTTAAACGTTCACTCCTTTTTACTTCTAGAAACTTAATAGAGGTACTAAGTATATATAGATGTTCACCAAAATCTTCACCTCACTGTAACCTCAAATTTTGGAAACTTACTCAATGAAGTATAATTCAATCATAGTTTAGTACAACCATTAAAGATCTTGTTTACAAAGAATACTTAATGAAATAAATTCACCATTTAAAAAAGGCAGAACGAAAAACGGCAAATACTGATCCTTAATTTTTTTTAACTAAAACATTTTCATGGCACCCATTGTTGCCTATGTTTTTTAAAATGTTTCATACAAAAACTACCTTAATTTTACATGTTTCCTCATTGTCAATAAGCCTGTCGTCGTCTTATCTGCATTTTTTGTGCATGCATGTTCTACTGATTAACAGTTTTTAATCCTGTATTATTTCTTCTATTTTGTTTTGTGTAAAAGAGGAAAAATTTCAAAAGCTGGAATCTCAAAAAAAAAAAATAGTAAAATTTCCTCTTAAAAGGAAATACAGGGCCGGGCACAGTGGCTCACGCCTGTAATCCCAGCATTTTGGGAGGCTGAGGTGGGCAGATCACCTGAGGTCAGGTGTTCGAGACCAGCCTGACCAACATGGAAAACCCCGTCTCTACTAAAAATACAAAAATTAGCTGGGCGTGGTGGTGTGCATCTGTAATCCCAGCTACTCAGGAAGCTGAGGCAGGAGCACTTGAACCTTGGAGGCAGAGGTTGCAGTGAGCCGAGACTGCGCCACTGCACTCCAGCGATAAAACTATATTTATATACGTAACTCCAATGTAGATTCTTTACATTCATGCCACTCAGTGTAGGTCCAGTACTGTCAGCATCAGTGTAGGTGGGCAGTTGTAAGAAATGCAAGTTCTAGGGACTCGCCTCAGACCTTCTGAATTAGAATCTGCATTTTAACAAAGTGATTTGCATATATTCAAGCTTGAGAAGCAATGCTTTGATGCCCAATTATTCTTCTCCTAGCTCAAACTGCTTCAAATCTTAATATCCACAAAGCTGTTTTCTTATACTGCTGGAATTAATAGACATTATTTTACCTTCCGGGTTCTTACCCCAGCCATATTTTTAAACTTGAGCAATTCATTTAAACACTTATCTGTAGATTCCTATGAAGTAAAACTATTAACAGCTGCCCAGTATTTTATTCAAATGAAAATAAACCACTGTAAAGTGAATACAAGAACTGAGATTAAAAAAAAATCATTAATAAACCATAAAAATATGAAACTTCCAAAAACTACCATGAAGAATTAAATGAATAGTACCAGAAACAAAGGATATTATAATAAACTGTTAAATATGAAAGTGAATTACTTCTTCATGTGCATTTTTGTGCCCATGACACCTGTTTTCAAAGGGCTTTTTTCCCCCCTGGTATTTCAAAAAACTTAAAACATCTTAACCAAACATTGTATTTACTAGAAACATGTACTTATACAGACTTCCTGGACACTCCCAGGTCTACAAAGCTTAATTAAGGAGGGCACAACTAAGTAACAAGGTATTTTAGGAAGCAGCTTCCTGGACTTTGGAGAGTCAGAATGTTAGTAAGGAGTGTGTGCCATATACAAAATCTTTTTTAAGAAAGTACTATTTAAGTTTGCTTCTCATAGGTCAGTACTAATGAGTATATTCCCTAACTAAAGTACTAAGAATTTATAAAAGGCAGCACCCTTCAGTTACATTTTAAATGATCTAAAACGTTTTTGGTCACATCTCTTAGACAAACATACATTTTGTACACATGACATTTGATCTGGAAGGCACAAATTAATGTACTGAAGCATGCTTTAATAAAGCCAACAGGGTCTTTAGTTTTTAATTCTCTGAAATTCAGTCCACTGTCTGTTTGCCACCAAGAACTTATATACTGCATTTCCTTCATGTTTTATCTTTAATCTAACAAATGAGAACAAAATATAAAGTCTGTTCTACCTCAGTCCAAACACCTCTACCACACTGGCTTACTCAATTACATCTGACTTTCTCCTGCATTTCCAATTCCCAATCTTTGCTATACTGCTCTACAGCTGGGTTCAGTTAGAGCAATAACATCAAGAGTTAATCCAAATCAGCTGGTAGTACTTTAAGTTATCCCCATAAACATTGCAGATTTTTAAAAACCTGTCTAAATATTTGCCAGGTACACAAAAACAAAACTAGTACTTGGGGACTCCATTAGGCCAATGCTCTAAAAAGTGACACATGGCTTGTTACAGCAGTGGGATTTTGTAGTAACTCTCCTATACCCTCTTTATGGTTATTAAATCCTCTACTTAACCTTCTTTATGGTAAAATAGAAACGATTAGCCTTCATGGCTACTAAGTCAGCAAGTTTCATGAATCCTCACTTTCCTTGCAAAACAGAAAAATACTGCAAATGGAGGGCCACAGGAAAGGGCATGGGATGATCTTTTAAGTGCTGCAAAGAAAGAGAAGACTAGTTATTCCTACAGTGTGGGTTTTTGTTTTTAATTTAAGGAAACTTACCTTTGAAAGATTCATTTTACTACAAAAAGGAACAGACTTTCTGGGGTCTGAAGGGATTTGTACTTGAAGATACTCCAGTCAGCAGAGGGTCATGTTGAGCATTCTGCAGACAGAACTGTTTCAAGTCTGCAGCTGCCTGGGAAACCTATACATAACAAAGAGGGGGGGAAGTGCCAGATGGTGAGAACATTTTAATGAAGGTTTTCTCAATCTTTGGAAATATTGTACTTACAATAAAACAGTACTTCTCTTGCTTCAAAAGAAGATACTATGTAATAATTGAAGCCTTAAGTCATATAGTGAGCTCTTTTTTTTTTTTTTTTTTGAGACGGAGTCTCACTGTTGCCAGGCAACAGAGTAGGGGTACAGTGGTGCGATCTCGACTCACTGCAACCTCCGCCTCAGTTCAAGCGATTCTCCTGCCTCAGCCTCCTGAGTAGCTGGGACTACAGGTGCACGTCACCACACCCAGCTAATTTTTCTATTTTTAGTAGAGACAGGGTTTCACCATGTTGGCCAGGATGGTCTCTATCTCTTGATCTCGTGATCCGCCCACCTCAGCCTCCCAAAGTGCTGAGATTACAGGTGTGACCCACCGTGCCCAGCCTAGTGAGCTCTTAATACTTAAAACCAATGCTTGTAAATAAGACTGATTTAATTATGTTTTCTTTTGCTTGGTTACTAGAAGCATCAGATGACTGAGTACAAACAGTAGAATTATGTTTATTTTTGCAAAGCATAGCACATCTTGCTTATTAATAATAGGCTGTTCAAGTGCAAACCTGAGGGTACTTAACATCTTGTTTCTTATTAAAAACATTAAAGGTTAAACAAAAAGCAATAACATTCTAGCAAACTATTATTTCGTCTTGAAAGCAGTATTACTGGAAAAATGCTACTGTGAATGAACATAATGTGGGATAACTAGCACATAATTTAGAAAAGCAAACACTGTAAGAATGCATTCAGTATACTGATCCTCAAATTTATCAGACCCTTATACTGTCTTGCATTTAAACTAAAACAAATTAAAAGAGGCACGCATTCATTCACTTAGACATCTACTATTTCTATATATTCTGCTAAGGTGATGTAGGATATAAACAAAATAACCATAAAGCCATTGAAGTTCCTTAAGTCCTGTTTGGGTGGCTCTATATATGTATATTAACACTTAAATCATATTTAAGGCAATAGTTTCTTAAAGGCAGACTGCTCAGAAAAACTGTTAAATTGAAGTTTGCTATCAGCCTTTCAGTCACATGACACTGGGCAGAACTCTGTCACCATCTAGTTTAATAACATTAACTGAACCGTTCAGACATGGAACATGAATGACTAAAACATGCCCCAAATGCATCTAATATCTGAAGTCTTGAACTGAGATTTAAGAAGTGGGAGAAATACTCATTTATTTTATTCTCAGTCTTTATCTGCAAGGAGGCTGGGAGCAGGTGTCCAGTCCATCCAGCTGGATATGTGGCCTTAGGGAATTAATAGCATCACAAATGCCCTCTATACCAAGAACCCCTGCAGATTACAGCTGTACCTCCAACCTAATAATTCATCATCCTAAGATGAATCTAAACGCTTATCGAATCTATTTGTGTGTTTCGCTTATACAACAGTCCAGGGTAATGAGTTCCACAGGTTTATTAGCTCCTATGTAAAAGAAGTATTTTTACAAATGACTACACCCCCTCATCCCCCCCCTTCCAAAAGAAGTGTAGCTAAAGTTGGGGAACAATGGTGTCATTTTTCACCAAATATTGTAACAGTGTTTAGTGTTTTCATTCATATTAACCAGCAGGAAGCATAAAGAGTACCTGTTAATTTTCTATTTAAAGTGTAGGTGGGGTCCAATGTAACTCCCTTTCACAATTTTCAAGCACCACTATGTGCCGCATATACTTACAGGCACTAAGAATACCTAAGAACAGCCAGAGCCCTGTTGTTATGGAGCTAACAGTTCAGAGAAAATGAAAGACAAGGTGCTCTGTAGTAAAATAAGTAATCTTTTAGATGGTGACTGGGTGCCCACCTAAGGGAAGGTGTCTGAGGTGACACTGAAGCTGAGATCTCAATGACAAGAGATCCAGCCAAATAACCATCAGTGAGAAACCGCATTCCAAACAGGAAAGCTGAGACAAAGACTCTAAAACTGGAACAAGCTGCTAGCCCCCAAGGCACTGTAACAATCACCATCCAGGAGGTTGAAACCCTGTAATCCTGGCCTAATTATTAGTGCCCCTTCTCACTCTCAAAAATGTCCTGACCTACCTATGACAGTTTGTCAAGCACTTATGGTAAGTTCTATCAATTGTACTCACACATAAAGGTTAAAAGTAAAATTGTGCTAGTTTAAAAATCTAGCAAAAAAATCACCTAGCCCAGTCATTGATAAAACAGATACACAATGTTAAACCACATTTAGCAACATGTCTAAAGAAAAGCTCATTAAAAAGTACCAAAGGGGATGTGCTCCCCTCCTTGCTACAGCCTTAACATCAGGCAGTAACTCCAAAACCAAATCGTGTCTGGTGCCTTTAATGATCCCGACCAGAACCAGAAGTCTACTGAAGATTTAGGTAGGATCAGTTTTGGGGGGTTAGGGGAGCAGCAGCTAGGGTTTTCAAAGTAAAGCTCTTGGAGTATTTTAGTCTGAGGACCTCATGTCATTTTCTTTGGAGACTAAATATGTACAATTTATTGCTTTCACTATCCCACCCCCATTTTTTTTCTTTCTTGGTCCATCCTATCTATGATAAAGGCACACCTGAATGACATATAATGGTTAAGAAATAAATGATTTCGAACTTCAGAGCCAAATCCAGCCAAGACTGACTAGAAACCACTGTGATGAGGTAAGAATTGGGAGAGTAGAGAAATGGATTCCAAACTGCAGTGAGGTCTACAGCATTTCAAGGACTGGACGTGAGGGGGATCCCACACCAAGACGAATGAGAATTGCCTTCCCTTCTGAGTTGACCACAACTGAGTAAGCTAGGTCCCTGGCATTTCTAGTTAAGAAAGCTTAGAGACCCTCTCTCTCAGTTCACAAAACATTTCGGGAAGTAATAAAGACTAGCCTGATGAGTATAAAATCAAATCATCTTAGGAACTGGCTGCTTTTAACAGGGCACATGATTTACATTCTTGTTTCTTTTTTTAACTGCAGAAGTGTTTCACATGTAGCCTGACCTATTGTACCAGAAAGAAGCCAATCCATGTAGGACTGTAAAAATCAGGAAATACTTAGAACAGCACTTGAATGTCAAGTTGTTCTATCAACAGACAAAAGGCTTTTTCTCCAAAAGTACCCCAAGACAAGGCCAATACTAACCAGACACCAAAATTAAGACCAATAATCACCCACAATAATCATTTTCTCCGGCATGCGGACCAGTCGATATCCCCAAGGTCAAATACGAGCAAATTGTGCCATACGTATGAAATGCACGCTTTGTTCGAGGTTGTACGGGGCACTGACCGGAACTTTACACTCCAGGATAGTTTCGAAAAATGCTTATTTAATCCACAGTTTAAGTTATGCAATAATTCGCTTAAAAGTATGTGTTCAACGGACAAGGGAAGTTGAAGGTAAGAATTTAATACTAAAGGAAGTAGGTTTGGGAAAGATAAAATGGGGGGAGAAAAGTCTGCTCTGAATCAGAAGTCGGAAAATACCCTGTCCGATGAGAAACAAGAGGCTGACAAAGTGGGAAAGGAAGGGTGCGGACAGCGCGCGGAGGCGCAGCTGTTGGCGAGACCAGCCGAAAAGGCTGCCAAGGGAGGTAGAGACGGAGGAGGACCGGAATGCCGGCCACGGTTCAACCCAGGGGCCAGCCCGCCTCGGAAAGTCCTGGGGCGGAAGGGCGAACTAATCGTCCCCCTAAAACACAGCATAGACCCACGCGGCGCCTTCTCTAAAGCTGGCCGCTCCCCGATCGCCGCCGCCGAGCGCGCGTCCTCTCCAGGGGAAGCGAGGGCCGGCGCGTGTCCCGCCCGCCCCCGCCAGCTGGGCCGCCGGTTCCTACCCGCCGCCGCCGCCTTCCTCCCGCCTCGGCCGCCCGCCCCCGCTCACTTTTACGCGGTTGAGTCCGGCCTCCAGCCGGAGCTGTTGAACCACTTTCTTCATAGCGGCGACGCTGGAGGAGCCAGACATGGTGCACGCGACTGCCGGGCCGATTCGTGGGTCGGTGGGTAGTGGGCCGTGTGTCGGCGGGGCCAGACAACTCAGCGGCGCGCGGCGGGGGCGGGGCTCCGAACTTTGTCTCTAAGTTTCCGGTTCTGTGCTCAGCGGCTCCACCCTCGGTGCGCATGCGCGCCTTGCCAGCCCTCTGTTGCAGCTCCACACCCGGCCCCGAGCGCGAGCCTGGAGGAGGGGGAGGAGAAGGGGCGGAGCAGTCGGTGGGCGCGGCGGCTGCCGGAGGCTAGCGCGACCCGACTCTTAAATTCTCCTTTCCTCTCCAGAGAGGCCGATTAGGGAGAGGTAAGGAGAGAGCTTACTGTTAGCCGCGAAGAACTAAGAGGGGGTCTGAATAGGACCAGGGAGGGAAGGCAGAGCTTGTGGGAGTTTCCAAAAGGCCCGGCGGCGGGTGACCAGGAGGTCTCAGTTTTCCTCCCAGTTTGTGGGAAGGGTTGAGGGAAGTGAGGGGAGATACCCGCTGAGGCGTAGGAGCTACTGTGCACCCGGCGTGAGTCACCCGCACACCCCCGCCCCGTACAGGCGTGTCTCTCTGTGACTCGAGTTTGGCCAACAGGCATTTTCAGTTCCACCCCCAACCCCCAGCCCCGCTGACCCGAGGCGGAGAGAAGTCTCGGAGGTCGCTGTCGCCTACCCAGCGGAGCCGGGCGGGCGGGGAGCAGGGGTTCTGCTGATTCGCTGGAGAAAGGATCTTCTCAAGGTTTGACTTTACTGGCTTCTTAGCTCTTGAATCGGTTTTTCTGAAGGAGATTGTGAAGAAGCCAAGGTGCTGGCTGAAGATTACACCTGTCTGCCCTGTTACCCATTTACTCTGGAGAATTAATGCTTATTGTACTTTTTAAAATAAAACTTATTTTTGTGTTTCCGGAAAGTTTGCTCTTTAGTTATTTCCGTTGTAATTTATTACCTCCTGCTTGAAATTGAGTACCAAAGGAGTTTTTAGGAGAGAGGGTAGGATCTAACCAAACAAAATAGGCTCAGCCAGTACGTCTTTCTTTCATCCATGGAAATATGTGTGTTATGTCACAGCACTAAGGGCAGATGTTTCCTATTTCTTTTCGGGTAATCAATCTCCGAATGCGCTGATGTTTTCCATTAATGTTAATAATTTTATCATTAATGGATTTCAAATTTTTTATTAGAGAAGCATGTGTAATTGCACTGGTCAACAAAATCTAATTTATTTACTCAACAGTTTATATCAGTTCGCAAAAATGTACATCGTAAGTTTAGCATTTTACTTAATTCATACGGATGTAATGATTGGGGTTAAAACCAGGGTTTGAATTCTGGCTCTGCTACTTATGGTATTCTTGGGCAAGCCACTTAAGTTACTGAGGCTTTATTTTCTTATTTCAAAGTAAATTATACAGCTTCGTAGAGTTGTTTTTCAGAATGAAATGACATTATATGTAAAAAGAATGTGAAAGCTATCTCAATAAATACTGTCTTTTCCCAAAAGGTATTGTAATTATTTCACCTTTGGTGCTTTGTTGACTGTATAATGCTAAAACGTCATTCATACTTTACAGATTTGTAAGATTAAACACAAGTATCTATTCAAAGAATGATCTGTTTTACAGTATTTGTAAAATATATCACTGAACTCTTAGAACCGTGGAATGTTAATGCTGGAAGAGATTTTAGGGAATATAGGTCCAATAATTACTTCTGTGAGGGAGACTGTTGAGGAATAAGCAGTGTTTTAGGCCGAAACAGTTTCAGAAAAAAAAAAATTGTTGCTTTTTTATTAACTGCTGCATTGGGAAACCACAGACTGGAGTGCTGTCTCAAACACCAGGTGTTATTTTTTGTAACGTGTGTTTAAAGATTCTATTTAGGATACAAAAGAAAAATAAAACATTGAGGCCTGGTATGGTAGCTCACGCCTGTAATCCCAGCACTTTAGCAGGCTGAGGCGAGCAGATCACGAGGTCAAGAGATCGAGACCATCCTGGCCAACGTGGTGAAACCTTGTCTGTACTAAAAAATACAAAAATTAGCTGGGCGTGGTGGTGTGCGCCACCCAGGAGTCCCAGCTGCCCAGGAGGCTTGATGCAGGAGATTCGCTTGAACCTGGGAGGCGGAGGTTGCAGTGAGCCGAGATGGCACCACTGCACTCCAGCCTGGTGACAGAGTGAGACTCCGTCTCAAAAAAAAAAAAAACCATTGAGATAACTTTAAGTTCAGTTGTATCTGAAGTGATTACCAGTAAATATAGTTTATGAACTATATGTATCTCTTAAACTTTTGTTTAGGAGATTTTCTTTGACCTTCCACAATGATCTAAAACATTTCAAACGTTACCAACTGTACAGACATAGATGCTCACCAAGAGGATTCTTTTAGCAATAAATGGCAAGAAAAGACCACCAAGTAATCTGTCACTTTACGTTTTGTCAGCAGAGCACTGTCAATTTAAATTTACCTGAGATCTTCACCTTATTCAATTAATTAGTACCCTAAGTTCTTTAGTTCACTAGGTCTAAATTCAGAATTTGAATAAATAAGAGTTACATGCTGTACTTTGTAGTTTAACTAAAAGCTGAATCTCTTCAAAGGAAGATTTCACAATTCTGACTTCTTTCTCAAAGAATGAGCTTATTCTGTTTTTATAAATGCTAAGGAAATTGAAGTTTGGAGAAAAAATATATACAATAGCTACAAATAAGATACTTAGGAATTAACCAAGGAAGTTAAAGATCTCTACAAAGAAAACCATAAAACACTGATGCAAGAAATTGAAGAGGACACTAAAAAATGGGAAGATACTCCATGTTCATGTATTGGAAGATTCAATATAGTTAAAATGTCTCTAATACCCAAAGCAATCTGCAGATTCAGTGCAATCTCTATCAAAATACCAATGACATTCTTCACAGAAGTATTAAAAACAATCCTAAAACTTACACAGAACCATAAAAGACCCAGAGTCACCAAAGTTACCCTGAGCCAAAAGAATAAAAATGGAGGAATCATGTTACCTGACCTCAAATTATACAACAGCTATAGTAACCAAAACAGCATGGTACTGGCATTAAAAAAAAACACATAGACCAGTAGAAAAGAATAGAGAACCCAGAAACAAATTCATTCACCTACAGTGAACTCGTTTTTTACAAACGTGCCAAGAACATACACTGGAGAAAGGACAGTCCCTTCAATAAATGGTGCTGGGAAAACTGAATATCCATATTAGAAGAATGAAACTAGATCTCTGTCTCTCTCCTTGTATACCAAAATCAAATCAAAATGGGTTAAAGACTTAAATCTAAGACCTCAAACTATGAAACGTCTATAAGAAAACATTGGAGTTGGGGCATGGTGGCTCACACCTGTAATCCCAGCACTTTGGGAGGCCAAGGCAGGTGGATCACCTGAGGTCAGAAGTTTCAGGCCAGCCTGGCCAACATATAGTGAAACCCTGTCTCTACTAAGAATACAAAAATTAGCTGGGCATAGTGGCACACGCCTGTAGTCGCAGCTACTTGGGAAGCTGAGGCAGGAGAATCACTTGAATCCAGGAGGCAGAGATTGCAGTAAGCGGAGATCACGCCATTGCACTCCAGCCGGGGTGACAGAGTGAGACCCATCTCTCAAAAAAAGAAAAGAAAACAGTGCAGAAACTTTCCAGGACATTGGATTGGGTAAAGATTTTTTGAATAATGCCCTACAAGCACAGGCAACCAAAGCAAAAATGAACAAATGGGATTACATCAAGTTAAAAACCTGCACAGGGCCAGGCACGGTGGCTTACGCTTGTAATCCCAGCACTTTGGGAGGCTGAAGCAGGTGGATTTCTTGAACCCAGGAGTTGTATAACAGCCTGGGCAACATGGCAAAGCCAAAACTCCATCTTGATAAAAATACAAAAAGCTGGGCATGATGGCATGTACTTGTGGTCCCAGCTACTTGGGAACCTGCAGAGGTCAAGGCTGCAGTGATCTGTGATCATGCCACTGCACTCCAGCATGGGCAACAGAGAAGCCCTGTCTCAAAAAATAAAAATAAAAACCTGCATCACAAAGGAAATAATCAGCAAAGTGAAGAGACAACTCACAGAATGGGAAGAAATATTTGCAAACTATCCATCTGATAAAGGATTTATAACCAGAATATATAAGGAGCTCAACCATATAGGAAAAAAATCTAGTAATCCACTTTAAAAATGGGCAAAAAAGCTGAATAAACATTTTTCAAAAGAAGACTTACAAATGGCAAACAGGTATATGAAAAGGTGTTCAACATCACTGATCATCAGGAGAAATGCAAATCAAAACTACAATGAGATATCATCTCTCCCCAATAAAAGTGGCTTTTATGCAAAAGATAGACAATAACAAATGCTGGTGAGGATGTGGAGAAAAGGGAACTTTTGTACACTGTTGGTGAGAATGTAAATTAGTACCACCACTATGGAGACCAACTTGGAGGTTCCTCAAAAAAAACTAAAAATAGAGCTTCAGTATCTCCCAGGAATCCCACTGCTAGCTATAGACCCAAAAGAAAATAAACCAGTATATCGAGGTATCAGCACTCCCTTGTTTACTGCAGCACTATTCACAATAGCCAAGATTTAAAAGCAACCTAAGTGTCTATCAACAGATGAATGAAAGAGTAAAGAAAATGTGGTACAAATAAACAATGGAGTACCGTTCTGCCATAAAAAAGAATGAGATCATCTCATTTGCAACAACATGGATAGAACTGAAAGTCATTATGTTAAGTGAAAAAGCCAGGCACAGAAACACAAACTTCCCATGTTCTCACTTATTTGGCAGTAAAAATTGAAACAGTTCAACTCATGAAGATAGTAGAATGATGGTTACCGAAGGCTGGGAAGGGTAGTGGGGTGGGGACTGGGGATGGTTAATGGGTACAGAAATATAAGTTAGATAAAGTGAATAAAATCTAGTATTTGATAGCACAAAAGGGTGATTATAGCCAACGATAATTTATTATACATTTTAAAATAAGAGTATAATTGGATTTTTTGTAACACAAACGGTAAATGCTTGAGGTCATGGATACCCTATTTACCCTGATGTGATTTTCACACATTGTATGCCTGTATGAAAATATTTCATGTACTCATAAATATATACGCCTACTACATGCCCACAAAAATTACAAAGTAAAAGAAACCTAAATCTATAATTCCTTTTCCAACATAGATTCTAATTCTATATCATTCTGTTACTCTCTGGGAGACCCTCCCCCTCCCTAAAATGTCCTTATATATCCTGAGAAGTTTTCAAATCAAGACAAGTATGCCATTTTGTCAACACTAGGACGTGTCTAAAAAACAAACCTCATTCCTCAATTGGTTCTAGAAGTCGAACTACTGTAAATGTTTCTGGATTCTGGAGTGCCCTCAGGCATTTCAGGCTTTTTTTTTTTTTTTTTGAGACAGAGTTTTGCTCTTGTTGCCCAATGAGCACAATGGCGTGATGAGCGCAATGGCATACAATGAGCGTACAATGAGTGCAATGGCGTGATCTCGGCTCACTGCAACCTCTGCCTCCTGGGTTCAAGCAAGTCTCCTGCCTCAGCCTCCCCAGTAGCTGGGATTATAGGCATGCGCCACCACGCCCGGCCAATTTTGTATTTTTATCAGAGATGGGGTTTCACCATAGTTGGTCAGGCTGGTCTCAAACTCCCGACCTCAGGTGGTCCACCCGCCTCGGCCTCCCAAGGTGCTGGAATTATAGGCGTGAGCCACCGCGCCCGGCCTCATTTCAGGCATTTTAATCTATTTACCTAAGACAGGTTACCCTTTAAATTGATTAGGATTTTATTTACAGCCTAACCGGGAACCAGATAAAGCAGAACTCCCAGGACATATACGTAACCTGAATTTATCCTGATCAGATAGACTTCATGCCTTGGTGATTTAAGAATCAGGAATTATGTCAAAAAGTACTCCCATCATCTGTCATAAAGTTAACTGTATTCTGATTTTTTTATTCCAAAATGTAAGTTTCCCCTTCACTTGTTGCATTCCTTGAGCAATTAAGTAATCAAAACATTTTAGAGCTGCAAAGGATCTTGAAGAGTTCAAGTCACTTACCACTAAGAAACTCACACTCAGACCAACAAATGATTGTATAGATTACAAGAGACTAGAAATCTGCTTTTCTGTCTCCCAATCAATGTGATTACCTTGTGTGAGATTCTACTTTATTGGTATATTTAAACATAGCCCATGTCAGCATTTAGGATTTTCTAAAGTACATTGAGCAATCTTTGTATGCCATATTATCAAATCAGACAGGAAATAAAAATTACGAGAATCCTTGTTTCTAGACACTGAATAAGTATCAGAATTTCTTAAGCTTGATTTTCAGCTCTGCTACTGACACTGAAAATCATTTTGGAAAAGTGCAGAGAAAACATGATGGGTAGCTATTTTGAAAGAAAGGACCAGATCAGAGATGGCAGATAGGTGATACATCTACCAACAGTTACTCCTTCTCAAACCCATAGTTGACTGTGATAATTCAATTCTGTACTATTTCCTACTGAGATGTAGCCTTGGGATCCTACTTAGTAATTCACTTTTAGATAGTCAGTACCAGTTGATGGGAATTAGCATGCAAGATAAAATTGATTTTCCATTCCTGGCAGTAGAGTTGTGAAGCAAGATTATGCAGTAAATGAAAGATTAGACAGGAACGTCATAGTCACTTTATTTTTGGTTATTGAGATATCAGTCTCCTTTCATTTGAATTGTTGGCATCATTTTCGTTAGCTAATTAGTAATAGGTAAAAAATGTGAAAATCCCACATGTTATATGTTAGGATTTAGTATATGATTTGGTTAGGATCAACTACAAATTCTAAGCATGCCTAAAGTTTTTTTGGTTTTGTTTTGTTTTGTTTTTTGTTACAGAGTTTCGCTCTTGTTGCCCAGGCTAGAGTGCAATGGCACAATCTGGGCTCGGCGCAATCTTGGCTCTCCACAACCTCCGTCTCCCCGGTTCAAGCAATTCTTCTGCCTCAGTCTCCGGAGTAGCTGGGATTACAGGCATGCGCCACCATGCCCAGCTAATTTTGTATTTTTAGTAGAGACGGGGTTTCTCCATGTTGGTCAGTCTGGTCTCAAACTCCCGACCACAGGTGATCTGCCTGCCTCGGCCTCCCAAAGTGTTGGGATTACAGGCGTGAGCCACAGTGCCAGCCAAGCATGCCTAAAGTTTTAATTAGCCTGTCATGGTTTCAGTAGCAAAGGCTTACTCAAGTTAGCACAAGCAATGAGGAGATTATTGTAAAGATCAACATAGAGCAGCAGTGGAGGCACATATCCCTTGTAAATCCCAAAACAGAAACTGTCACGCTAATAGGCCAAAGTGGAAGTAGATCCAAGGCTAGAGACCAGCCCCAAGAATTCTTGATTCCCCTCTAGTGCTTAGTTATAAACATGAATCAGCTATGTTACTTCCTCAGTTTTCTTCTCACTACCAGTTAACTTAGTCATTTTCTCCGTTCTTTATCTTTTTCTATCTCTTTATAAATAAGTATAGCTTTCCCATAACATGGGCTTGCCTCATGGCTATGACACTAACTCATGACTTCTCTTTTCTATATTCTTTTTTTTTTTTTTTTTTTTTTTGAGACGGAGTCTCAAAAAAAGGCTGGAGTGCAGTAGCACGATCTCAGCTCACTGCAACCTCCACCTCCCTGGTTCAAGCAATTCCCCTGCCTCAGCCTCTCGAGTAGCTGGGATTAGAGGCACACACCACCACACCCGGCTAATTTTTTTTGTATTTTTAATAGAGACGGGGTTTCACCATGTTGGCCAGACTGGTCTCAAACTCCTGACCTAAGGCAATCCGCCCCTCTTGGCCTCCCAAAGTGCTGGGATTATAGGCACGAGCCACCACGCCCAGCTCTCTTTTCTATATTCTTATTAGTAATGTCTACTAATGCTTGAATCTTGAGCTCTTTTCCCAGGTCTAATCCCCAAGGGCTGATCTTTTTACATCAGAACATTTTGTTTGTTTCTAGCCAGCCCAGGATTTGGTCTCCAGCGTTGGTCTCATCAGAAATGATAAAGGGAGTTCTTAAAATCCCAAACATGGCTTCTTTGCCATTACTTTAGAAGGGATACTATAGGTTGAGTATTCCTTATCCAAAACGTTTGGGGTCAGAAATGTTTCAGATTTCAGATTTTTTCAAATTTTGGGATATTTGCATTATATCGGTTAAACAATCCTAATCCAAATCCAAAATGCTCCAGTGAGCATTTCTTTGGAGCATCATGTCAGCATTCAAATAGTTTCAGATTTTTGAGCATTCCAGATTTCAGATTTTAAAATTATGGATACTCAACCTGTATAGTGGGGTCCTGTATAGGTTTACCTCAGGACAACAATAAAGCAGGTCTTGACTGATCTATCTTGAGTTTGTTTAATTAAAACTTTGTTCTGGGACAGGCACAGGGGTGGCTGATGCCTGTAATCCCAGCACTTTGGGAGGCCGAGATGGGCGAATCACTTGAGGTCAGTGGTTTGAGACTGGCCTGGCCAACATGGTGAAAACCTGTCTCTATTAAAAATACAAAAATTAACTGGAAGTGGAGGCATAAGCCTGTAATCTCAGCTACTTGGGAGGCTGAGGCAGGAGAATCACTTGAACCTGGGAGGCAGAGGCTGCAGTGAGCCAAGACTGCGCCACTGCACTCCAGCCTGAGCAACACAGGGAGACTCCATCTCAAAAAAAAAAAAAAAAAATTGTTCTGAATTAAAATATCAAATTTTAATATGTAACAAATTAAAACTTTTAGCCTACTAATTTGCATACCAGTGAATCAATGAATGTCCAAATGCTATAATTATTATAGATTATTAACTAATTCTTATCTAATAATGAAGTGACCATATATGTATCTGAGTCATCTTTCACTTAGGTTCATAATAGAGGCTAATTAATACAGTGGCATACAGAGTTTTTGGATAGATATATAAATACTTTCTTAAAGTACTAATGTGTGCTTAAGACATGGTGAAAATGGCAAATCACATTCTAAGTTTTAATTATTGTAAGAAATATGGAAAGTAATGGGTAAAACTAATTTAAGGAGATTGTATATTTCAGGAAATAATCTTTTAATTTTGATACTATTAAAACAATTAGTGGTACTTGTTAGGGTTTTGTAAAGCTATAATCAGTACCAGATCAGAGGAATTTTAAGTTTTGTTGGATTTAAATCCTTATTTTAACATAAATCAAGGAAGAGCAATGCTTTGAAATCTAGAAAAGCTTCAGCTCTTGTGTTGGTATGATTAATGCATCCTTATGAATTATCCTGCTTTGATAATTCCTGTTAGAGTAATAATTCAGCTACCTTATTTTTTAGTTTTTCTTATATACATTATATATTTTTAATTGTATCATACATTCTTGTAAACTGCCATAAATCATGAGGAAAAACACAGGAAATAATACACAAATGAAGCCTGATATATTTAAAGACTGGCATTTTCACCTGGAATGATTGTTCACGTTTTTTATTATTGAGGCATCAAAGCCCAGGGAGAAATGTATATGGTAAAACAGTTTTCATCATTCTATAGCCATTTTAACTAGCCAAGAGACTAACCAAAACTTTAGGCATGCTTAGAATTTGTAGTTGATACTAACCAAGTATCATAAATTCTGCCTTTCTACTTCCAAACATGTATTTCTACTTCATGTAAAATGCTATATATTTAACCTTAATTTTCGACCAAGAAAAGATGAATTATTTAGAATAGTAAAATATGTCCTGGTCACAAGTCCATTATAATGTAATTTGTCACGTTACTTAGTTGTATAGATTTATGCTGATTTCATTACACAGTCCTATTTACTAGTAATATGTCCTTTTGAGTTAGAATAATAAAGATTGTATATATTTCTAAGTTTTCATTTTTAGTTTATTTAATGCTTTTGTGTTTTCCTTTTTATTTCTTGAACAAATCAGAGACCAGAAATGAGTGGAATGCTATCTTAAGCCAAAAAAAACTATTATAATTTAGTACTACTTAAATGAAGAAAGATAAAAAAAGAAACAAAATTCCAATTGATAATTATCCCATTCAGACATTAGTGAATATGTCACTCAATCCAAGTCGACCTTCCTCATCAGAGGTAAGAAAATCTTTTTCTACTAAAATATAAGAAAGACCTGCTTATCACTGTTTTTGAAAAGTTTTATAAAAGCAAAAACATAAATTATATAAAGTATTAGATATTGACTCCACCATGATCCCAACTTCATGTATCCCATTGCCTGATTACATTTCTTGTGTCTCTAGCTCACTTCCTCTACCCCAACCATATTGGGATCCCCAATGCATTGATCCTATCACCTTTTTTACTATTTCTCGATTGTATGATTGAGGGTGGTACCCT
Organism: Pongo pygmaeus; assembly: GCF_028885625.2. Lineage (NCBI taxonomy): Eukaryota > Metazoa > Chordata > Mammalia > Primates > Hominidae > Pongo > Pongo pygmaeus. The sequence continues at coordinate 145,616,391 of NC_072373.2, read as the reverse complement.
CCATATCTAGCTTAAGTTCCATAGAGCAGTCATGATCACTCCTTTGCACATACTTTTGACTCCTTGCCCCTGTCTCACTTCATTGTGCTGCTTGGCAAAACAACAAACATGGTTAATGCATTTCTCCACCTGTTCTGTACCTACACCTGAGCAGCTGAACATGGCTAGAGAAAAAAAATGTATACCATCATAAGTACCATTCTCACTTTAAATTCATGACCATGAATTTCAAGTGGAATCTTTTTCTGGTGGGCAGTCTTACTATCTGCCACTCATTAATTCAATCTTTCACTCTTCTAAACAAGTATGTCATACCATCTCAGACCCCCAATACCTTCTCTCTATTTTCTCTTAAACCAACTGCAGTCAAGATTTCACCTCCATTATTCCACCAAAACTATTCTCATTAAATTCACCTTTCATTACTAATCTGTTGGTTAATTCTTATCCTAAACATTCTTGATCTATGTGTGCACAACAGTTGACACCATTAATCACTTTCTCTTCCTTGACATAGGCTTCACTAGGCTTCTAGCATACATATTATGTTTGTTTTCTTCTTACCTCCCTGGTTGTTCATTCTCAGTCATCTTTACTGGGCCTTCATCTTCCTCCTGACCTCTTAATTTTGGAATACATCAGAGTTCAGCTCTTTGTTCTCTTCTCTACCTGCACTCGTTCCTTGGTGATCTCATCTAGTCTAACAGATTTAAATACCAACCTTATGCCAAGGATTTCCAAATTTATAGCCTCATCTCAGTCCTCTTTCCCAAATTCCAGATTCACGTAGGCCTATATTCAACTGACTGACTGACATCTCCACTTGGATGGCCAATAGATATCTCATCTTAATATGTCTGAAACTGGATTTTTTTCCCTTCCCTTAAACTTGCACTGCCCATGACTTTTGCCATCTCAGGTGATGTCAAATCTATCCTTTCAGTATCTGAGGCCAAATGCCTTGGAGTTATACTTGATTCTTTTTGCATACTTGAGTCTTCTACTTGACTCTTCTTTCAAACTCCGCTTCCAATAGATTGACTCTGACTCTTCTACTTGACTCTTAAACTCCACTTCCAATGGATTGACTCTAGCTTTTAAATATATACAAAATCTGACTACTTTTTAGTAACCTTTACTGCTAGCACGTGAGTCACTATTGTCTCAGACTGTGATTATTCCAGTAGCTTCATAACAAGTTCTCTTTTCTTGCCTCTTATAGTCTGTTCTAGCTATGATTCCCATCACTCAACGAATTAAGTAAAGCATTATGTATATCCTGATATAATGCAATATAAAATACAGGACACCACTTACAAAATATTATTGCCCCAAGTAGTAACCTGTGTCACTTGAAGGCTGTATAGTTAACTGTTTACAGGAGATAAGAGAGGTTGGAGAAACAAGTTAAATGACACCTTAGAGATAATGAAGTATATTCAGAATGTAGAACATTCTATGAGACAACTGGCTCATCTTTTAAAAAGTCAATGCCATGTTAAAAATAAAAAGCAAAAAAATAGGTTTGAGAACTCTTCAAGATGAAAGTTTTAAAAGACGTAACAACCAAATGCATTGTGTGATCCTTGTTTGAATTACAGATTAAGAAAATATTTCGAGGACAATTGGGAAAATTTAAATATGGACTGGATATTAATTGACATTAAGGAATTTTAATTTTTTTAGATGTGAAAATGAAATTGTGATTATGTTACAGAGGTCCTTATTTTTAGAATATGGATGCCAAATAATTTAGGAATATAGTGTCATGATGTCCTATTTACTTTGAATGTTTTATTCAGAGGGAGAGAATTACTCTTTTTATTTATATGTATGTTTAAAATTTTTCATATTAAATAAAAATATATGTCAGATCTTAATGTTTCTCTTAAAACCATGCATTAGCTTCCCATTTTGTAGGTGAAAATGGCCCAGAAGGCGCTGTATGTTTCCCCTCTACCTCCTTATTTTTCTGAACTTATCTTCTACTGTCTCCCCTACTCTCTCTGCTTCAATCATACTGGCATGCTCTCACCTTAATACCTTTATTTTATCTCTTTCTGAAACTCTTTCCCTCTAGATCTTCACTTGGCTAACTCCTTCTTTTCCCTTAGGTCTTTACTCAGATCTCACCTTTTCCATGAGACCTACTCTGACTATTTAAAACTGAAAACTTCTCCATCCCATATCTTCCCATTCTTCTTTACCTTGCCCTACTTATTATTTTTTCCTAGTAATTACCACTTTATAATATAGTATATTACCTATTAGTGTTTTATGTTTATTGTTTTTTTAAATTTTAAAAAATTTTTAAAATTGTACTTCTTAGAAGTCAGTATTTATTGTTTATTGGCTATATTTCTCACAGAGCCAGGACTAGTCTGAGGCAAATGAGGTACTTGCCACAGAAGAAAAATTTAAGGGGCTACCAAAAAATTTTTTAGTAAAATTAATGCAAAAAAAAATCCATGATGAACAAGATATCCATATTTTAAATAGAGACAGGATCCAACAGTGCCATCTCTAATCATTTTGAAACCTGGGACAAAAGAAAAAGTATGTGCCATACCTTGTAATGTATTTTTAAAATAGCTAATGGTTTTAATGAAAATGTTATTAATGAGTAGCTTCCATTAAAGTCAGGAAAGTAAGATTATAATAAATTAGGGTTTGAGTGTTAATAGAATATTTAACCTTAAAATAATATTGTCAGATTTAATATGTACTTTAAAATTTTTCAATATTTTTTCGACTACTTTGTTGTTCTGGAAAAAGCCATTAAAATGTCTTTTTGTATAAAATATTTAGTTCAAGAATATATTTAAATATTTATATTTAAATATATTTAGTTCAAGAAATAGTTTTCCTCCTGTAAAATATTAAATATTTAGTATTTATATATAAATATCTAGTTCAAGAAATATATATATAAATATTTAGTTTTAATGTATATAAATATTTAGTTCAAGAAATAGTTTCCTCCTATAAAATATTAATACATTTATATAAAGATAAGGTCATATTTACTTCAAATTTCTTAAGGTTTTGCAAATATTTAATAGTATAGCTAGGGGGTAATCTTTTAAGTGCTCTAGTGTTCAAAATGCAACGTATAGAAAACTTCACTATCAGATCTATACAAACATTTTAAATTGTTAGTTAATAATAATCATCAAAAGCATAGAAGTAATTTTCTTGATTTATAAAAATAACTTGAAGAAAACCTTATGCTCAGGAACCATTTTTATCTCCTATGAAATTACTAATATTAGCAGTAGGTCATATTCAAACTTTTAAAGGTTTCTTGGATATTTAATACTGCATTCGAGAATATTCATTTAAATGCTTTGACTTTTAATATGCAGGGAGTATCAAACTTAATTTGACTAAAAGATAAGACTATATTTGCAATCATTCTGTTTCTGTTGTGGTTATATAAATATTCTTCTAAATAGAAGGATTCTAATCAAGGTCATAACAAAACATCAGTGGAAAAGTGGATAGTTACATAGAAGCACAGACATGCCCAATGTAAGAACAATCATTCCTTTCTCATTGGTCAGGAATAGGTTCTTCCTGGAATTCTGGGGAATAAGTACATTCCCCAAACCACAGTATTAAACTTTTTGCAGGTGCTGAGGGCTAGCAATCATCAGAACTGTAATAGGGAGAAAATATACAAAGGATAAAGATTCCACAAGTTCACCCTAGTGGAACTGAGTAGGTGGGGAGTGAGGTGAGGTAAAGGTTGATGTTAAGAAAACTAGTCTTGGTGTCCTAGGATTCTTACTGCAGGCCACAGGAAAAACACCATATGCCAAAGATGTTGAGCTAATCTCATAGCCACATCTATAACATTGTTGCCAAGGGAAAATGTACTCCAAGTGCCAAGTGGCCAACTTAAGAACAAATTTTTAGTTCATTTTGTTTTTCGTTTGTTCAAAGGGATGTATGTATTCCATGTTTTTTTTTCTATTGTGTTTATTAAACTTAATTCTATGGGACATCAATTGATTTTTTTCACTTTAAAAATATTTTAACCGATGTTCTTCTCAATTTATTCAGTTGGTGGAACTTCATGTTTTTTATGTCCCTGAAGGATCATGGAACTATAAGCTAAATACCATTTCAACAGAAGATGTTAACAAATTCATTTCAGCTGGATTTCTAAGGCAAGTGTTGTGTAGTCATGTAACAATATGCCTGAAAGAAGAATCTTTTTTCTTCAGAGAAAAATGCTTTTTGGAAATTTAAAAACTATAAGTGAAAAATATTTTGTCCATGTGATAGATCCATTTCCTAACTTAATACTATCAATATGTAGTGCTATGTAACAATTAAATCAGTTCTGTAGGAATAGCTCACTTGGCCATAATACTACCACCCAGAAAACAGTATATAACCTGTGTATTATTATGGTTATACACAAAGTGAATTAAGAGAGAAGTTATCTAAAATTAAAAATCTGCTAAACTACTCAGGAGGCTATGGTGGGAGGATTGCTTTGAGGCCCAGATGTCAAGGCTGCAGTGAGCCATGATTGCAGCACTGCACTCCAGTCTGGGCAACAGAGTGAGACTCTGCCAAAAAAAAAAAAGAGAGAGAGAGAGAAAGAGGGAAAAAGAAAGAGGGAGAGAGAAAGAGGAAGGAAAGAAGGAAGGAAGGAAAGAAGAAAGGAAGGAAGGGAGGGAGGGAGGGAAAACTGCTGATCTGAGAATAGCAGTTGAAGCAATATATCTACAATCCCTCTTTCTCTGAACTGTTTAAAAATATAAACAAAGAACATGTGTTTACATCTATGTAGATGTGTATTTTCACATTCACAAAAAGACACATAATACTATGTGATCTGACTGCCTGTTGTTACCCCTTACGCATACCTCTCTTTCTAATCTTCATCATCACTTTCTTCAACCACATCAGCCTCCTTTCTGTTCTGGAACACATAGCCCTACCTCAGGACCCTTGTACTTTCTGTTCCTTTTGTCTAGAATGAGTTTTCTGCCCTAACCATATGCTCTCCCTTCTCCTTCAGGTCTTTACTCACATATTACCTTTTTGTGTGGATATTCTCTAATCACTGTATTTTAAATCACTCATACAGTCCCTTTCTCCCTTCCCTGCCTAATTTTTCTCTTTGGTACTTAGTAGTGTCTTATGAATTACATTTTTTTACTTATTTACTTCATTAATTTTTCTATCCCACCACTAGATTATAAAGTCCATTAGGGCAGAGATTTTTATTTTGTTGACTGCCATATTCTCATTCCTTGGAACAATGTCTGACACATAGTAGATGCTCAATAAATATGTGTTGATTGAATGAATTATCTAATATTTCTCATAAGGTCCCAGAAAAACAACTCAGATGATAGCATAAGTTATGGCTTTAAATTTTAGACATTCAGGAGCAAAGTATCCCTAATAAGCGAAGATGTGGACTCTGACAATGTTAGATTATTTAAAAATTTTTTAAGCACTAGCTACTCCTGCCAAACTTCCAAAATAAATATCTGTGGCTAAATCATTCATTGGTATATGTATAAAAGTACATCTATTCCACAGCAAATTTTAACAATAAAATTTGGAAGTAGATTAGCAAAGAGACAGTTGTTTTTCCTTTTCAGTACAAAAATTTATAAACAGTGTTTATTTGCATAATTTTAAAGGCAGACTTTTAATTATTTATTTTAAGAGATATTTATGGAAGACCTACAAAATGCCGGCAATGTGGAAACATAATATGTTAAGCTATATCTGACACATTAAATCAACCTTTGTGTTTGAGATAGCTGACTAAAGTTATTGAATCATTAATATATCCAAAATCTATTTCATATTACATTATAAGGCAATTTTATGATATTTCAGAGTATCTCCTCAACTTACTTTACAAGCCCTGAGGGAGCGTCTTGGTGAGTTCCTGGGTGAAGATGCTATTGCAGAAAAATTTTTATTTCTGAAATGCATTGGAAATAATTTAGCTGTGGTAAGTTTTCTTTTTTTTTCTTTCTGATTGAGAAAGACCATACCTTCTCAAATTATATTTCTTAAATGCTTATCAACTCAGCTCCTTAAGATATTATTAGATATGTAATCTCAATCAAAATGAAATGGAAATATCATTAAACATACAGATCAACAAAGATAGATTGCATAGTCATGTTATTGGGCATGAAAATGATGGGTTTTGTGTGTGAATTGCCTTGCAAAGCAAAGAAATACCTATTTAAAATGTGATCATATAAGTTCTTAAATTTAAATGAAAGTTTTTAAGTGTTTTAAACAAGTACTTGAGTTCTGGAAAAAAATGGGGTTCTCATCACTTGTGCCACAACTAGACTCATTTGATGTGAAAATGATATGGCTCCAACATATTTTTTTGGTGTCAACTTTTTTTTTTTTTTCGAGACGGAGTCTTGCTCTGTCGCCCTGGCTAGAGTGCTGTGGTGTGATCTTGGCTCACTGCAACCTCCACCTCCCAGGTTCAAGCAATTCTCCTGCCTCCCGAGTAGTTGGGATTACAGGCACGCGACACCACGCCCGGCTAAGTTTTGTATTTTTGGTAGAGACAGAGTTTCACCATGTTGGCCAGACTGGTCTCAAATTCCTGACTTCAGGTGATCTCCCTGCGTCAGCCTCCCAAAGTGCTGAGATTACAAGCATGAGCCACTGTGCCTGACTGGTGTCAACTATTATTTACTAAACACTCCTATTTGTAGTTTCTGTGACTCGGTGGGCAGGATACTCTAAGTAGAGAGTATTCCTAGCTTAAGTTTCAAATCTAACAAGCCATCAGATCTCAAAGTTTCTGGTCTCTCATATCTACATAAATTTTATTTCCTTAATCAAGATTTTCTATATTTAAACTCTTTAAAATGCAGCATATTCTTATTTCACTCTCATTAACAGTTTATATCATTATTATGTGTTTATGTGAATATTTGCTTAACATCTAACTCTACCATTAGATTATAGGTCCTTGTGGGGAGGGACTTCATTTTATTCATCATTGTATTTATAACCAGTGCCTAACAAGATGCTTTGCACTAGAGGTGTTTAAATGTTCACTGAACAAATTAAATCATGAATGATAATGGAAAAAATAGGCATTTTCTTCCAAAGTACTACTATAATTTGCTGTGTGAGATTCTTGGGATCAGTAGTTAAATTTGAAGAAGTTTTGGTCATCAGAGTTCTATTTGGTATGACTTTTGGCATATTAATATTAATTTACTGATCATTAAGTCAGCTTTCCTCAAACAGGCAAGAAAATGAACAACTCTCATAATTTTTTGTTCTTTTTCATGGTATGTAAATGTACAAAATATCAATCATAGAATCCCAGATTGGAAGGGACTTTCTAAGTAATTTAGGTCAATTTCTAAAATCCTTCTAATATTTTATTATTTTAAACAGATATTTATTAATGTTTTTCTATATACAAAACTAGAAAAAGAACTAGATATAGATCTTGCCCTCGAAGAGTGCTCAGTGTAGTGATGAAGATTAAAATATATAAAATAAATAAATAAAATATCATATTTTATATATTCAAAAGAAAAGGATATTACTTCCAGCAGGGGAAGAGGGGAAGTAGAAAACTTTGAGAAAGAAGCAATATTTCAATTTGAATCCTAAAAGAAAAATGTTTGTTCTTGCAAAGATGAAAGGTGAGAAAACTTTCTGAGCAGAGAAAATAGGTTAAGCACAGAAGTAGAAATGCAGACAACTCAGAAATAATAAATGGTACATTTTTTTTAATGGAGCATTGACTACATGAAAGGAAATAGTGGGGAGCAAGTTATAAAGTCGTTTGTTGAAGGTCTTGAATGCCAGATTAGTAGTTTGGATTTTTTCATGAAACCATGAGTTTTTGACTAAGAGTGACATGATCAGAGCCTTCAGTAAAATTAATTGGGCCTCACTGAGAAGGATGGATTGAAGTGAGGAGGCAGGAATTTCAGTAAGAAAGTTTTACAGTGGTTCAGGCAAGAGATAATAAGGGCCTAAGGAACAAGCTGCCTCTCAAATTTTATCTATGACCATTTTCTCCTTGGTTTCATACTTCAGCTAAAAAAATCTTCCTCTGGTTCTCAAATATGGCAGACTGATTTCTGATTTTTGGTCGTTGCACTTGCCTAGAAATCACTTCTCCCTGATTTTCACATAGCTGGCTGTTTCTTTTCATAATTCAGGACTTAGCTCAAGTATTATCTTTTCTAAAAGGCTTTCCCTGACCTTTCTTCAAGTTACTCTTTATTACATCACTCTGTTTTCTTTTCATAAAACATGTATCACCATCCTAAATTGGGTTTATTTATTTATTTAATATCTGCTTTCCCAAGTAGAATATAACCTCCATGAAAGCAGAGATTTTGCCTTATTTATCATTGTATCCATGCCATGTAGAACACTGCCTGACAGATAGTATGCCCTCAGTATTTCTGTTTTGTTTTGTTTTGTTTTGTTTTGTTTTGTTTTGTTTTTGAGACAGTCTCCCTCTGTTGCCCAGGCTGGAGTGCAGTGGTGGACTCTCAGCTCACTGCAGCCTCCACCTCCTAGGTTCAAGCGATTCTCCTGCCTCAGCCTCCTGAGTAGCTGGAGGAGCCACCACACCTGGCTAATTTTTGTATTTTTAGTAGAGATGGGGTTTCACCATGTTGGCCAGGCTGGCCTCGAACTCCTGACCTCAAGTAATCTGCCTGACTTGGCCTCCCAAAGTGCTGGGATTACAGGCGTGAGCCACCACGCCCAGTCCTCCAATATTTGTTAAATAAATAAATAAATAACAAATGAACTCTATGGGTTGAATATGTAGGAAATAAAGTTTACTAAGTTGGACTCTGGGGTCAGATGACCTGGTTTTGAATCCCAACTTGGAAATTTCCTACATATACAATCTTTACTAAGTGTAAAGCACTTAAAATAGTGCCAGGGACATAGTAAGTCCATGTAAGTGATAGGCATAGTTATTATTAATAAATGAATAGAATTTCTATTATATTTGATACAGTGAATAAAAGTAACATTATATTCTACATTTCTAGAATCTAGCCATAGTTACTAGCTTTTAAATTTGATTTTTATACTTGCCACAAATACTTGCCTTCCTGCAAAAAAAGTAGAGGTAAAAATAATTGAAAAAAATGTAGCAAAAGCTTTACTTTTTTTCTCATTACTTATTTCTAGGTGAAGGAAAAGCAAGAATCAGAACTGAAACTCAAATCATTTGCTCCTCCATATGTATGTAATGTGACATTTTAAACTTATGCTAATTTTTAACTTAGAGCACTGCTTTTAATTGCAAACTAACTTTTAAAATTTCCTATATGTTTTAGGCTCTTCAACCAGAATTATATTTGCTTCCTGTAATGGACCATTTAGGAAATGTTTTTTCACCATCATCAACAGTTATTTTAGATGAGCGGCAGACTAATAATGGTGTTAATGAGGGTGATGGAACAATCCACAAACCAATTAGTGTAACTTTGTTCAAGGAGGAACCTGGAAGAGATCCCAGTTTGTTAGAAAACACTTTGAAAGAGCTTCCTAACAAGAATCAGGAAGAAGGTGATTTTAAACTGGAATGGGAAAAAGAAAGAAGCTATTATAGTACATTTTAGCAGTCAAGTCTGTAAGCAAACCCTGAGCAAACCTAGCCTTACAAATATAGGCAGTATAAAAAGAAAGCTACAATTCCACTTGGGGATTTCTAAAAAAATATTTTTGCCAGATGGGAGGAAAAGAAAACAATTTAAGTACTATGTTAAAATAAAAACAAAATCAAAATAGTTACAGCACTTAAATGAACATTACCACCTTTACTTCTTTTTTAATAAAATAGTTTTAGATAAAAGTAAAGCTACAGGGGAAGAGAAAGGAAAGGTGACTGCATAAAACTTTGGTATTACTCAGAGACCAGAAGGATCAGGAAATCAGTATCAAACCAAGACAAACAACAACAACAAAAAAAAAACTTTAATGTTGGGGAACATACGTATTTCAGAGAATTTTAAAATTTTTATCTGATTACACCTATCAATTTACTAATAATTACTAATAACTCGATTCTTTAAAAGTGATAGGGGCCAGGAGTGGTGGCTTATATCTGTAATAAGCACTTTAGGAGGCCAAGGTGGGTGGATCACTTGAGCCCAGGAGTTTGAGACCAGCTTGGGCAACATGGCACATGGCAAGACCCTGTATCTACGAAAAAACACAAAAGTTAGCCAGGTCTGGTGGCACATGCCTGTAGTCCCAGCTACTCAGGAGACTGAGGCAGGAGGATTGCTTGAGCCAGGGACGGGGAGGCTGCAGTGAGCTGAGATCGCACCATCATCCTCCAGTCTGGGTGGCAGAGCAAGACCTTGTCTCAAAAAAAAAAAAAAAAAAAAAGATAGGTAATTTAAAATGTTTAAATAAAAATTAAACTCATCTCATAAATACATAAATAAAGCTGACTACAGTCTAAGAATCAATAGGAAAAAAAGATAGGTAATTTAAAATGTTTAAATAAAAATTAAACTCACTGAGCATCTAACTGGTGTCAAGTAATAAACAGTAAATATTAAATGCACCTAAGATGAAAGCAGGTACTAACTTTGGAACATTGTTGGGTTTAGAATAAATTTAGAATACAAGAAATGTAACTGATTAAGAACTACTATATTCTACAGCTTTAATAGATGTTGTCTTTAGTCAACATCTGGGGGATGCATTTCATTTGTAAATGTTTAGTATATCTGCTTTTCCTTCACAGTTTATTTTTTAATGTAATATGGTAAAAAAGTTAAAAGTTAAACTAATTTTTTTCCTATTATTCTTAGACTGTAGTCTGCTTTATTTATATGCTTTAAATGAGAGGCTAGTGTGTGCTCATTTTTAAAAGTTCTAGAAACATCAGTAAGTATTAGGAAGAAAATAAGTATAAAGTATACTTTTACTAATAAATAAAGAAGAAAATAAAGACTGACAATAATTTTACTACTCAGAGATTACTACTACTTAGAATTCTGATATATATTCTTCCAGTTGTTATTTTTTAGTTCTTGTATATAAATAATATATATTTTTACTTTTCAGAAATGAAGACACATACAGACTCTTAAAGCCTCTTATATTAAAATATAAACATTTCATATCAATAAATATAGATCTGTGTCATTATAGAATTCCCTGTGTCATAATTTACTTCCCCAACCCTTTATTAATGTTTTTGCTATCATGCATAGTGCAATGAGCAACATTATTTTTTCTTTTTGAGATCGAGTCTCGCTCTGTTGCCCAGGCTGAAGTGCAGTGGCACAGTCTCAGCTCACTGCAACCTCTGCCTCCCAGGTTCAAGCAAATCTCCTGCCTCAGCCTCCCTAGTACCTGGGACTACAGGTGCGCACTACCATGTCCAGCTAATTTTTGTATTTTTAGTAGAGGCAGGGTTTCACCATGTTGGCCAGGGTGGTCTCGAACTCCTGACCTCAGGTAATCCACCCACCTTGGCCTCTCAAAGTGCTAGGATTGGTGTGAGCCACCGCTCCAGGCCAGAGCAACATTTTTCTAAATGCAGTTTCATGCATTTGTCCTATTATTATTTTTAGAAGTTTAACTGCTGTTTCTAAGGTAACAACCTTATAAACCTTGTGTGTTTTCCTCTGGTCACACTTCTTCCTTCTCCAGTAGAGATAACTACTACTTTGATATTTGTGGTAAATATTGCTTTACTTCTTGCTTTACTTTTGCTTTCTGTATTTTGAAGCTCTGTTATTAGGTGCATGCATATTTAGGATTATTATGTCTTCTTGATAAACTGACCCCTATATCATGTAATGTTTCTCTTTATTGCTGGTAGTAGAATTATTTTCTTAACTTTAATTTGTGGTTTGTCTTTTTACTCTATGATTCTTTTGATCATAGGAATTCCTTGTAGTTTTACAACTGAGATATATATCTCTTGATAATATAGTTTAGTTATGTCTGTTTTGAATTTTATTTATGTATATCATTTTGGACTTGCTTCTCTTACTCAACATTGTAAGAGTCAACCATACCTATTTATTTTCATTGTTGTGCTATTCCATTTTATACTCATACAATTTATTTACATTACAATTTATTTGTCTATTCTGTGGCTGATGGACATTTGGTTTGTTTGCAGCTTGGGACTATTACAAATATCCTGTTATGTACATTTTTGTACACAAGTCCTAAATGTGCATGTGCAAGAGAATTGGCATTGTTCGTTGTTCATGTTCATGTACATGTTCAACTTCACTAAGCAACATCCAAGTGTTTTCCAAAGCGGTAGTACCCAGCAGCAATGTCTAAAAGTTCCTGTTGAACCATAATCTTGCCATTATGTCATGTATTTTCTGTCTCCTTGTTTCTCTGCTCCACATTCTGGAAAAAATAAAGAATAAGGTAGTATAGATTTCTTCCAAATGCATTTCCAGTTATCCCAAAATATCATTCATTCCCTCCCCACTGATTTCAAATGGCACCTTTACCACACTATATATATATTTTTTCATATATATATTCTTATACATACATGACCACTTTCAGACTTTATCCATTTTCTGAACTAGTACTGACATTAATATTTTTTATGTATCTGGCAGGGTGATTTCCCATTCAATATTATTATTCTTTATTGTGAGGTTCAAAACTGGATATCATATGTGAAACTGCTTTGTATCTGTAAATCAGCACACAAACAAATATAAGTAATTCTTTTCGATAGTTTTGGTTTGAATTTTTATTTCCTCTCTGGTTTATTTGTCATTTTGTTGGAAAGAAATCTAGTTTTTAAAAATTTTTATAAATATTATAAACTCTTTTTAGGACAAGGATTTATTGCTATTTACTCAGAGTCAAACACAGTGCCTAGACCACAGTCCTGAATAAATATTTGTTGAAAATTAATAACTGTCTTAACATATCAATGAGTAAATAATATGTAATCATTTACTGTGTTCTTAGTAACTGTAATGGTACAAAAATGATAACAGATGCTATCCCTTCTGAAACGTGACATTTTAGAGAATAAATTTATAATAAATAGTAAAGTTTGGGGAGAATGCAGGTAATATGCTTTTTTTTTTTTGAGACGGAGTCTCACTCTGTTGCCAGGCTAGAGTGCAGTGGTGCGATCTCGGCTCACTGCAACCTCCGCCTCCCGGGTTCCAGCAATTCTCCTAAGCCTCCCAATAGCTGGGATTACAGGTGCCTGCCACCACACCCAGCTAATTTTTGTATGTTTAGTAGAGACGGACTCCTGACCTCAGGTGATCCACCCGCCTCGGCCTCCCAAAGTGTTGGGATTATAGGCGTGAGTGACGGCGCCCGGCTGAAGCCTAAACTCCTTTTTTTTTTTTTGGAGACGGAGTCTCGCTCTGTCACCCAGGCTGGAGTGCAGTGGCACAATCTCGCCTCACTGCAACTTCCGCCTCCTGGGTTCAAGCGATTCTCCTGCCTCAGCCTCCCGAGTTGTTGGGTCTACAGGCACTAGCTGCCATGCCCGGCTAATTTTTTTGTGTTTTGGTGGAGACAGGGTTTCACCGTGTTGCCCAGGCCAGTCTCAAACTCCTGAGCTCAGGCAATCCGCCCGCCTGGGACAGGCAGTCCACCCACCTCGGCCTCCCAAAGTGCTAGGATTATAGTCATGAGCCACCACGCCTGGCCGAGCCTAAGCTTCTTAAGGTAGCATAGAGAACTCTTCAAATCCAGGGCTACAGTGTATGGCCATGCAGACTGTTTAGTACCTATCTCCAGAAGGCCTCCTTCTCATAGATCGTGATATGAATGAAGCTTTCAGGATTTACTTAATGTTGGGATTAGTTCAGTAATTTTTATCTATTATTATTATTAGTAATACTACTATTTAATAGTATGAGGTTAGGAAAAGGAGGGAGAGAAGTACTATGAACTGGTATTTCTGGAGAGGTAGGTAGCGACTTGAACTACAAGAGCCTTGCTTGCAAAGCTGAAGAGTTTAGTAGGTAATGGGAAGCAATCTGAAGTTTTTAACTTGGCATGATTGGATTTTAGTTCTAGAAAAACAGCATAGGTGACAAGATGAAAATAGACTTAGGGACTAGGAAAATGGCAATGGGATATAAATCAGAACTTAAAGTCAAGAAACTTCTCAGGATTGGACAGTGTGCTAGGTGCTTTACATGCATTATGCCATTTAGAGATAAGGAAAGAGAAGTTAGAGAAATAACTTACCTAAAGTCATACATACTATGGCCATGCCAGGACTTGAGCTCTTTTGTGTTTGACTAAAGCCCACGCTTTATAACACTGCGCTAGAGTCATACTGAACTTTTCATTATGGATAAAAATGCTCCACACATTATTAGTATTCTGCTCCTTGTACATACCGTATTCTTTGCTTAAATTCCTCCTACTCCCTTATTTGCCACCAAACAGCTCATAGTTCAAAACTTATCACTTATCATAGTTCACAGTTATCACTCCCTTTTCTGTGACTCTATCATATTTTAAACATATATTTGTTGGAGTTCTCAAAACACTGAGTTCTACATTATTGTTTCTTTTTATGGGTGGGTAGGGAGAGTTGTAGTTTACTATTAGCTTTTACACAGCTGGTACGTCCATTTTTTATTCATTTTGCATTATATAGATCTTTTAGACAATCTGTTTTTTTGTTTTGTTTTGTCTTGTTTTGTTTGAGACAGGGTCTCTCTCCAGCCCAGGCTGGAGAGCAGTGGCACAGTCTCGGCTCACTACAGTGTCTGCCTCCTAGATTCAAGCTATTCTCCTGCCTCAGCCTCCTGAGTAGCTGGGATTACAGGCACGCGCCACCACACCTGGCTAATTTTTATATTTTTAGTAGAGACAGGGTTTTACCATGTTGGCCAGGCTGATGTCGAACTCCTGACCTCAAGTGATCCACCCGCCTCGGCCTCCCAAAGTCCTGGAATTACAGACATGAGCCGCCACACCCAGCCTCTGTTTGTTGTACTTAAGTGACAATTTCAATGCTAGGTGGGAAATAAATTGTAGCAGCCAAACAAAAATCAATACAGGCTCCAGGTTGCACAATATTTTGGCAAGTCTTTTTTTTTTTTTTTTTTTTTGAGACAGGGTCTTGCTCTGATGCCCAGGCTGGAGAACAGCGGTGTGATCATGGCTCACTACAGCCTCAACCTTCCAGGATCAAGACATCCTCCCACCCCAGTCTCCCAAGTAGCTGGGAACACAGGCATGCACCACCATGCCTGGCTAATTTATTTTATTTTTGTAGAGATGTTGCCCAGGCTGGTCTTGAACTACTGGGCTCAAGATATCCTCCTGCCCAGCCTCCCACAGTGCTGGGTTTACAGGCATGTGCCACCATGCCCAGCAACAACTCTTGTAAAATGACTTTTCAAATATTAATTTGGCTCACTTATTCTTTTCTGAATTAAAAAAATTGATTTCTCCAAGGGAAAAAAATCTGAATTAATACTGCCAGGTTCATGTATCTTTTGTTTATATAGACCATGCAGAACATTAGTGTTAATATTTCAAAGATGGATTGTGTAGTTTTCCTATATTGAGAAGTTTTGTTAAAATGAAGGGAGATTTTATCAACGAAAATGTATGTGAAATAAAAAATGACATTTTATGTTCTGTATTTATACCAGCATTTTCCAGAGAAGGTTCCTCAGAGCACTGTTTCAAAAACTGCTTTGGCAAATGGTTTGTAAAGACAATTACGGCCAAACGCGGTGGCTTATACCTGTAATTTCAGCACTTTGGGAGGCCGGCCAAGGCGGGCATATCACCTGAGGTCAGGAGTTCAAGACAGGCCTTGCCAACCTGGTGAAACCCTGTCTATACTAAACATACAAAAATTCGCTGGGCGTGGTAGCACATGTCTGTAATCCCAGCTACTTGGGAGACTGAGGCAGGAGAATCGCTTGAACCTGGGAGGCGGAGGCTACAGTGAACTGAGATTGCACCACTGCACTCCAGCCTGGGCGACAAAGCAAGTCTCTATCTCAAAAAAAAAAAAAAAAAATTAAATTTCAGGAAACCCCCAACTTACCTACCCCCTCTTGCAGATTTAGTTGTACATGGAGACAGACAACACCTTTAATAGGAGTGAATGTGAGTGTAGGGAGTTGTGTTGCTGTTTGATGTTGCTTAATTCAACATTTCCCAAGCTGAATTAACCAAATAATTTTCTTTTCACATAAACAAATATTTCATGAAATTCACTTTGGAAACTGTTGACTTATATCTATATAGGAAAGTTCATGGGGATTCTGAAATCTAGGATAAGATTATAGTGTATATGTATAAAAACAAAAGTTTATTTTACTATTTTCCTAACATTCTGAACTTTATTTGCCGTGGATAACCATCAACATCAGCTGGGGGAAAAGCCACTGCAGAAAAAAGCCAAATTGCAAAAAACCAAATTGGAAATTCTGAGTTGCCAGGATCATTGGAAGATTCAAATAATGATTGCTTTGGCACTAAAAAAAGGTAATTAGTATAGATGCTGATTCCACATACCATAATCTAAACAATAAGAAAAAGAGTAAGATATTCAGAGTACTGTTATAAAGACTTCTTAAAGATATGAGTGAAATTAGTGATATTTTAATTAAAATTACCTTGATTCAGATCTTTACTGTTTTTTGCTAACATTCCTCTCCAAGATAATGAGGGATAATTCATAACTTAAATTTATTTCTATTGTAGTACTTTTATCATCGGGACAACTTGATGACAGAAAAATTTCTGTCTTTGTTTCCCTTTATTAGAACTAATTATCCTGACTCTCTTAAGTTCTTGGTTATAGGTAAACTAATCAATATGCTTGATTTTCACACTGGTATCATTTCATTCAAAATTATAGTACTTAGATGAGTTTTACACAGTCTTTTGAAATTAAGATAAGGGTTTTTATAAACAGTTATTCACAAAAGAAGAATAAACAAACATGTTTCTAAAATTTCAAGTAATTTTATCTTGCTATAGATATTGAACTAGAATTTAGCTATAATATAATAAAATATGATTTTATTACTCATACTAAATGTAGCTTTACATGGATTACTAATGAGTCTGAAAGAACATATGATAATGGTCTCAGGCTGACTTTGAAAATTTTCAATATTTGTGTTTACAGAGCATCAAATAAAATACATAAAATATGAAAAGCTAATATTCATGGGATCATGTTTTAATGACTTTCAAACCTGTCATTTCCTTTAAGTCAGTGTCTTTGGGAAAATGAAGATGATACAGCTATCAGTAGAAGACAGGACAATCAGGTACTATTTTAAATTTTTTGTTTAAACATGTTATTGCAACATCATAATATTTTTACTAAGATTAAACTGAAACTGCAGATTAAAATGTCTAAGTTTTCCAGAAACATACTTCTAATATCAATATAATCAATAGTAGTCCAATTTTTCTGTTTTTATAAATAAGGTAACAATATGCCCAAATGAGAAGGGGGAAAAGTTATCCACTAACACCTTTTTGGATTATCTTCTCAAATTTTATTACTAGTTTTAAAGGTACATCAAACTACACTTAACTAGCAGCTTTCATAGCTAATTTGTAATTTAATATATTAATACCTGTACTTGATTGACTTGTCTCTTTAGAACAGAATTATATAGTGTGTTAAGAAGCAGTATAGTAGTAAATTGTTTATGTTATAGTTACTAGCTGTGTGACCTCGGATGTGTTACCTAATTTGAATTGCACTGGTTTAAACGAGTTAATGAACACTATTCATGTCACCAGTTTATTCTCAAGAAATGATGGAAAGACTAGGAGAATTTTGCACATATTTGCAGGATGAATTTAGGACAGTCTTAAGAATGATAACAATACTAATTTTAATAATAGCTATCAATGAGTATCAACTACCAGGCACTATTCTAAGTATTTTACACATACTGACTCATTTAATCCCCATAAAGGAAACTCCATGAGGTAGATTATGGTTATCATTCCCATTTTACAGATGAGGAAACTGAGGCACAGAGAGGTTCCATGGCTTTCCCAGGTCATACATATAGTTAGTAAGTACTAGAGCTGGGCTTAGATCCTAAATAGTGTAGACTGGCTTCAGAGTTCAGTCTTAACCATTTTAATAACTACCTACCTAAATACTACTACTAATAACATAGCAACAACCAATTAGATAGCATTTATTGAGCCAATCACTGTTCTAAATGCTTTATGTATGTTAATTCATTTAATTCAACAACTATTTGTGGAGGTACTATTATCCTTATTTTCAGATGAGAAAACAAAAACACAGAAAGTTACATTAATTCTTCCACGGTTATGTCTTTCATACTCATTGGACAAAATTCCAACCATAGTTAATAAACCACAAACTTCAAATGAGTCTTTAATTCTGCCAACAAATATACTACATTTTCTTGGTCCATTAGTATTCTTCTAGACAACTCTGTCATACCTTCTCCTCAGACAATCAAGACCTCCTTTCTCTTGCACTCTCAGTGATAATTTTTGTTAAATAGAGGTAATTTGAAGAGAACACGAATCTCAAAATTTTATGTACAGAATGAGGTTGTAGTTGTGGTTCAGTTGAGATCCTCAGATACCCACCTCCTACACCATTTGTTAAGACTATTTTTCCTATTGCATTATTCAAATCTCAGTTGAATAATGATCTAGGACAACTTCTGTAAGATCTAGGACAACTTCTAGCCTCCCTTTCTGCTCAATGATTTTTTTTTATCCTTACACCAATACCACATTATCTTCATTACTGAGGCTTTATAGTAGTTACTGTTATCAGATAGTGTAAGATTTCCAAGTCAATTTTTTTTCGAGATCATTTTGGTGATTCTAGATTCTTTGTGTTTTCATATAAATTTTAGAATCAGCTTGTCAATTTCTTACCAAAAGACTACTGGAATTTTGAGTAAAATCACTGTGAATCTGTCAATCAATTTGGGAGGAAAACTTATATCCTAACTATACTGAATCTTCTAATCTATGAACACAGTATATTTCTCTATTTATATCACTAGTTTCTTTCAGCAGTGTCTGTGCTTTTGGTGTATTGCTCTTATATCTTTTAATGTTACATTTATTTTTAGATATTTGGTATTTTTGAAGCTTCCATAGAATGGTATTTTAAAATTTTTATTTTCTAATTGTTGCTAGTTTATAGAAATGTAATTGATTTTTATACATTGAACTCATCTATTGAGATTTTGCTAAATTCAATTAGTTCTACCAGGTTATTTTTGTAGATTCTTTAGGACTTTCTACGTACATATTCATGTCATCTGTGAATAACAATAGTTTTACTTTCTTTCTATTTTAGTTATGAGTTAAGTGTTTTTTCCTCCAGTTTCCTGAGTGTGAGAAGTTGTAATGGCAATAATAATGATGGCTTTTTGCTTTCAGTGTAGTTCTGGTGATGGCCTCAACAATGGTAACTTCACTAATGGAAAAATCATTTTAGGAGACCAGACCTAGAACCTGCTACTCCAGTCTTTCTGATACACTTAATTTCCTTTATTACATTTCTTCCTGCTTAAACCTGCACTGAACTGATTCAGTATTTGGTACAGAAAGTGTGATATGGGCCAAAAACTTTTACAAATGAGAATCTCAGACTGGTTATTGCAAAAGAACTGCAATATTTTGTTAATTTGTGCTAGTAGAAACTTAGAAAAATATTATTGGAAATAGATTCAGAGCAGGAATGAAAGAATATAACTTTAAATTGGCTCAAGTTTAATAATATGGATACACTTATCAGAGATTCTGGATTTAATGTGCTAGCTCCAGCAACTGTGAGTGGTAAAAAACATTTTGCTAAATTGAGTGAGGCTGACAGAAACCTGGACAATATGGTGGTTCATACTGAGTAAATTTAGAATGCCAAGAATTTCTTGTTAAAAAGTAGAGCAAGAAATCCGAAGACTTTGGGATATAAAAATGTTAAGAGAAGATTTATAGCCACTTTTTTTTTTTTTTTAAGACGGAGTCTCGCTCTGTCGCCCAGGCTGGAGTGCAGTGGCGCGATGTCCGCTCACTGCAAGCTCCGCCCCCCGGGTTCATGCCGTTCTCCTGTCTCAGCCTCCGGAGTAGTTGGGACTACAGGTGCCCGCCACCACGCCCGGCTAATTTTTTTGTATTTTTAGTACAGACGGTGTTTCACCGTGTTAGCCAAGATGGTCTTGATCTCCTGACCTCGTGATCCGCCCGCCTCGGCCTCCCAAAGTGCTAGGATTACAGGCGTGAGTCACCGCGCCTGGCCCACTTAATTCTTTAACCAAACATTGGGGAAATATATTGGAAAGGCAACCCCAGAATTCTTTTAAAAAACCTTATAGTGGCTGTTTTGTGTCACATGGAATGAAGATAGGACTATACTTGATTTCTTTTGTTTTTGAGACGAAGTCTCACTCTGTTGCCTAGGCTGGAGTGCAGTGAAACCATCTCAGCTCACTGCAACCTCTGCCACTCGGGTTCAAGCGATTCTCCTGCCTCAGCCTTCCGAGTAGCTGGGATTATAGGCACCTGCCACTGCGCCCAGCTAATTTTTATAGTTTTAGTAGAGACAGAGTTTTACCATCTTGGCCAGGCTGGTCTTGGACTCCTGCCTCGTGATCCACCTGCATTGGCCTCCTAAAGTGCTGAAATTACAGGCGTGAGCCACCACGCCCGGCCTACTTGATTTCTTTAGAGATGACAGTATCCCCGAAGAAGCCAATTTACAGCATTTTACTATATAACAGAAAACAGTACCAGAGTGATCATAAGGATGTATAATTAAGAAATCCGTGACAATAGTTAATTGCCAAGGTGTCCCTAAGACTAATCATGATGTTCCTGAGACTGAAGTGGATAAACATACCAGTAAGCTATTGGTCTGTATAACCAAAAATTATTTTTAGTCTTCACAAATAGACGTCTACCTTGAATAACCACATGAAGATTCACATCCCCTTATTAAATTACCAGACCTTAGCCAGTTTACATACCCAGAACTTATTGAGTGAAGAGGAGGCCAGGTACCCTTGAGGAAAAACCCTGTCACTCAGCCACAAGTATGGACTAAATTTCCTTTACCTTCCTTAAGGGGATGAGAGGTTGTTTACCCAGATGACTACAATGGAGAAAGGGAGGTACCCATACTTTTCAGGATTCATGGCAATGGCTTTGATGTGATTCTGATTGTTGGGGACCTGAATAACTCTGTGTCCCACCAATAGGGTGGAGGTTTAGAGGGGTCAGATAATAAGTGAAGTTTTAGCTAAATCAGTCTTCTAGTGTGCTGAATGGCTTTGCAAATTCTCCCTGTAGTCATTCCCATAATTCATGAATGCATACTTTGAAGGACTTACTCAGCAAATGGCAGAATCCTCACACTGCCTCCCTGGCGCTTGCAGCATGGACAATAAGGAATGTTATAGTAGAGAGGGCCGAGTGAAATCTGATGGAATGGCCTATTCATTACCAAAATAGTAAACCAAAGCATTACCAGCCTCCTGGAGGAATTGTGGGTTTTGTGCCATGATCAAAACTTGAAAATGACAGAAAAGGTTATTCCTATCATAGCCACATTCAACTCACCTAGTTGGTCTGTGGAGAAGATTAATGGGCCTTAGTGTCAAGTGGTGACAATTGTAGCTGCTACTCCTTACATCGTCTCTTCATTAGAACAAATTATTACAGCCTGATGCTCCTATTACGCCATTCTTAATCTAGAAAATGCTTTTTTCTTCATCCCAATTAGCAGAGAAAACCAAAAGTAGCAAATAGGAATAACAGTAGACCTTCACTGTTTTGTCTAAGGGCTGTGTCAATTCTGGCTCCTTATCGTAATCTAGTTTATAGGCAACTTGACCATATCGTGATCCCCTTGGACCTGATAAACAGGAATACCAAATAATCTAGATACCTTAGGTAAGACATATGTTTCTTAGGGGGTAGGAGATAAGCTGCAAGAAAATTTGGGAGTCTATCAATTCAGAGAAATTTCAGGGAGCTCCATGGTCTGTGACATGTTGAGGTATCCCCTTGCCCCAGCTACCATTGAGAATGAGACAAAGCACTTTGTGGAACTTTTTTGGAATTTGTAGAGAGATTTACTGCATTAGGATGTGCTGCTCTATTTTTTATTTAAACCAACTGAATCAGAAGCCTGCCAACTTTGAGTGGGACTCAAACAAGAGAAGGCTTGTAAGGTGATCCCAGAGGGATTGCAAGCAATGCTGCCACTTGTGGGGTTTTTGGTTTTGGTTTTGGTTTTGTTTTGAGACAGGGTCACATTCTGTTGCCCAGGCTGGAATGCAGTGGAGTGTTCACAGCTCACTGCAGCCTTGACCTCCCAGACTCAATCCATCCTCCCACCTTAGCCTCCTGAATAGCTGAGACTACAGACACATGCCACCACACCCAGGTAATTTTTGTATTTTTTGTAGAGTTGGGGTTTCTCCATGTTGCCCAGGCTGGTCTCCAACTCCTGGACTCAAGCAATTGGCCCTCCTCAGCCTCCCAAAGTGTTGGGATTATAGGCATGAGCCACTGCACCCAGCCCACTAGTGTTTTAATGTGTGTCCGGATTATTCAATGATGCTTGATGTACAGTAGATTGGAATGCTGAATGGAGTCTGTACAAGCCCTGGTAGGAGAATCACGGATCTAAGCCCTTGGGTTTGGGAGCAAAGGCGTACCATCTTCAGCAAATAATTGTTGTTATATTGTTGCTGGATACTTTTATTGTTTTCAAATTTTACTTATTATAAACAGCACACACAAACAAGAGAGGAATATATACTTATGTGTAGAATTGCTAGAAAATGCCTATCTATAACTTAAATAATGCCAAAATGTATTCCAAAATGATTATACAAATTTATGCTCCCACTAGGAATCCAAGACATTTCCTGTTACTCTACATCCTCAATAATTCATACTGTCTTCATACTTTAAAATGTTTTGCACTCTGGTGGATGCTCAATGCTATTTAACTGTGGTTTGAATTTTTTAACTTCCCTGGTTACCCTTATAGTTTATGGATCCCATTTTGATAACCATTTTGTGGGGGGGATTACCTGTTTAAGTATTTCTATTGGGTTGTCTGCCATTTATTTCTGGTTAGTAGGAGTTTTTAATATGCTCTGGAAGATAGTCCTTTGATGTTTATGTGTGTTGCAAATATCTTCCTCTACTTTGTGGCTTGTCTATGGTTTACCTTGCTGAATACATTAAGTATTCCATATTCTTAATTTTTTCCACATTCTCTATGTCTCGGACTGAGAATGGTATATTAGAATCTCCTTTTATTACTGTGTTACTATTTATGCTTACACCTCCTGTGGTTTCTGCTTTATGTGTTTCTATAGGTTATTTGGCACAAAGTTGTTCTTATGTGAATATTACTACTTTTGCATTATGAAGCGTCTTTCTTCGGCTCATTTAATGCCTTTTTGGCCTGAATTCTTCCTTACTGCATGTCAAAATACTCTGCTTT
Source organism: Pongo pygmaeus (assembly GCF_028885625.2). Classification (NCBI taxonomy): domain Eukaryota; kingdom Metazoa; phylum Chordata; class Mammalia; order Primates; family Hominidae; genus Pongo; species Pongo pygmaeus. Next base: position 145,592,888 of record NC_072373.2, on the reverse strand, counting down.
CTTTTTGTTTGCATTTATTTGATATATTCCCATTCTCAACTCCCCTCCTTTTTATCTGCCTGAGTCACTTTGTTTTAGATATATCTCTTATGTACAGCCTAGAGTTGGGTTTTGCTTTGTAAGCTAGTCTGAAAGTCTTTTTTATTTAGTTAGATAAGTTATGTCCATTTATATAATTGATATGACTGATATGTTTAGTCTCAGATTTGTCATTTTATTTTATATTTACTGTGTGTCTTCTACTATTTATTTGGGTTTTTTTCATCTTGGTATATAGAAAGATTTGTATTTTTGTTCTGATATTTATCTTTATAGTAATACACTTAAGCTAGTATTTTTGGCCCCTCTTTTTTCCTTTTTTAAAAATTTGTGCTTCTGCTTTTGATTTGCTACCTCTAAAATTATGCTCTGACTCCTCCTTGTTATATTTGAGGCAATCAGAAAACTTGTTCTACTTTCACTTTTTTCCCTCCCTTTTCTTCTCGTTTATTTTCAGTTGTGTTATTTCTACTTTGTCAAACAATATAACATTTTTGTACTCTTCACTTAGTCTTATCCCCTCACTTTTGTTTTAGTCTCAGAACTATAATTAAATATGTTCAACACTTAACTGCCAATTATTTTGCAGAAGATTTTTCAATGATTTCTTGGTTAGATGAAGCTCAGCCTATACTAGGAAAAGATCCTGAGCACAATATTCCCTTAGTTGTTGCACATTTAAAACTTTCTCTAGAGCAAGGATGGGCAGACTAAGGTCTGCATCATGCTTATTAAGGCCTGTGAGCTAGGAATGTGTTTTATGTTTTTAAAGAGTTGAAAAAAGAGGAATATATGACAGAAACCATATGTGGCCCACACATATTTATTTACTCTCTGGCCCTTTACAGAAAAACTGTGCTAATTCCTGCTCTAGAGCCTTCATACTTTACTACTTGAAGGATAGCTTGACTGGCTATAAAATCCTTGGCTTATTTCCCTTGAGTTTCTCGTAAACGTTGCACTACTGATGTCTTGCTTTATATGTTACTATTTAGAAGTGTGATGCCAACTTGATTTTCTTTTCTTTGTAAACTGACTTGAGTATTTTTGCCTGGAAGGTCAGAGAATTCCTTTAATGTGTAATAGTTTTAGCAGGTTATATCTCAGTTGAGAATTGTAGGTCAGATTTTTCTAGGTACACAGTGGGCCTTTTCAATATGAAAATCAGAAATCAGAAATTGTTTTATTTCAAGGATGTTTTCTAAAATTATAATTTTAAATAGATCTGTTTCATTGTTTTGTTTTGTTTTTTTTCTTTCAGGGGCAACAATTAGTCTTATCTTAGATCTTCTTTACCTTTATATATGCCACTTTCTGATCTCTTTTACTGTGTTCATTATGTTTCACTTTCTTGGCTCCTTTTATTTCTATTCTATGTTTTTCTTACTATATTTTTGGTCATATATGTTCCATCTTGGAACACTTGCTAATTTATTCATTTCTGAGACAATTTCTTTTTCTTTATTTCTTGAGTTTGGCCAGTTTTCATTTCACACCTTCCTATTATTTTCCATTTTTATTACAGATTTTAAAATTTCTGTTTTATAGTGTTCATTAATATCTGCAAATGCTTAGTTAATTATATTTAATCTATGTTGGGAGCATTGTTAAGTTTTTCTCTGCTGCATGGCGTGTTTGTTTTGATTTTACTGCTCAGTTTTGAGGTTTTCTTCATAAGTAACTGCGTGAGTGCTAGATTATTTTATAGATGTTCATGTTTATTTGCGTTGGATTTTTCCATTATCAGTAATAACAGGTGTTCTTACAGAGGAACAGGGAGTGTTGTTTTGGTGGCTTACTGTGTTACTTAAATCAGGAGCACCCTCTTCTGCTGCTGTAGTGAAATGCAGTTTTTTGGGTTTTTTGTTTGTTTGTTTGTTTGTTTTAATTTTCTTTTTTTTTTTTAGTGGAGTCTCGCTCTCTCGCCCAGGCCTGACTGCAATGGCACGATCTCAGCTCCCTGCAACCTCTGCCTCCCAGGTTCAAGCAATTCTCCTGCCTCCCGAGTAGCTGGGATTACAGGCATGCGACACCACACCCGGCTAAGTTTTGTATTTTTAGTAGAGACGGGGTTTCACCATGTTGGCTGGCTGGTCTCAAACTCCTGACCTCAGGTGATCCACCCGCCTTGGCCTCCCAAGAAATGCAGTTATTTATGTTTCATTTTTTAAGTAAATGGGGCCTTTTGGGGAAATGGGTATGTTTTCTTTGGATTCTTTTCCACTAGCTTAGTTCAGTGGAGCTCTTGTCTTGCCCATTTTCTTCTTTTTTCTTACCAAACTGGCTCCCAAGGACATCTCTCCCTTTCAAAGCATTTTCTTCTCTCCCAGAAGCTATGTCTTCCCATGATTACTGCCTCTGACTCCCTGTGTTTTTCAAATCCTTTCTTTTGAATTCCTCATAGAATCTACCAGGTTTTTTTCTTTGCTCTATTTTTCCACTTCAGGTAGAGCCCTCTCTTTCCAGGCTAACTCGTGATTGGTGTTTCCTATTATTTATGTACAGTGCTGACACATAGTCTATATCTGACTCTCTGCTCAGATGTGGGCTCCTGACCACACTCTGATCTAGTAGTCTTTATTTCCTCACTTATATGTAAAGGATTCTGTGCCCAAATTATGTTGTAGGCATAAATTTGGGTGGTTTTACTTGGCTTCTTTTTATGGTAGTTTGGAAGATTTGTGGAGCAATTCTAATTTAGGTGGCTGCCATTATCCTGTGGGAACTCAACTTTATAACATAACAAAATAAATAAGCTAGAAAAATAATACAGTACTCTGCCCTTTATCTATTGTTCCAAGACCCCCTGTGGATGCCTGAAAACACAGATAGAACTCAACCCTATATATACTATATATACTGTGTTTTTTTCTGTACATATATACCTATGACAAAGTTTAATTTATAAAGTAGGCACAGTAAACAATAACAAAAACAATAACTAATAATAAAATAGAACAATTATAACAATATACTATAATAAAAGTTATGTGAGTGTGGCCTCTCTCTCTCTAAAAGTATCTTATTGTACTGTACCATGGGTAACTGAAAGCACAGAAAGGGAAACTACAGATAACGGGGACTAACTGTAAGACAAACAAAATAGAAGTGAGAGCTTGATGAAGATAAAAGTGAAAACTAATGAGGTACCGAAGCATAATTGAAAACAATTCAAGATCGATAAAGTGATAGTGGGAGAAACATCAACATGGTAAGGCTTGAGGTAATTTATCAGAAAAGGGTAGATATTAGTCTGTTCTCACACTGCTATAAAAAATACCTGAGACTGGGTAATTTATAAAGAAAAGAGGTTTAATTGGCTTATGGTTCTGCAGGCTGTACAGGGAGCATGGCATCATCTGCTTCTGGGGAGGCCTCAGGGAGCTTTCAATCACGGTGGAAGGCAAAGGGGGAGCAAGGCTGGAGCAGGAGGAAGGGGTGGGGGAGGTGCCACACACTTTTTAAATGATCAGATCTCACAAGAACAAACTCACTTATCAGGAGAACAGTATCAATGGGGAAATCTGCCCCCAGGATACAATCACCTCCCACCAGGCCCCACTTCCAACACTTGGGGATTACAATTCGACATGATATTTGGATGGGGACACAGATCCAAATCATATCAGGTAGAAACACAAAAATTAGGAAAGATGAAGGCAATAGAAACACAAACACAGAGGAGATAAGATATATTAGAATAAAATGTGAAATTATCTGCTAAAATTTTGACATGTGACAGAACTACCAATTTTCTAAGCAAATATAATCAAAATTGACTCAAGATGAAAAAAATATTAATAGGCATCTTAGAAAATACTTAAAGTTATCATAACAGGTAACTGAGACCAGAAATCTTGGAAGGAAATCATGTTTAGAAAGAAAAATAATAGATTTTTTTTAAATTTTAAGTTTGAAGTACTTGTTTATAATGTCCAAGTAATAGAATACAGAGACCAGAACATGGGAGAGAATCTGCAGCTATAAATACAAAATTTGGAGTTCATCACCACTAAGTAAAAAGAATGCATTGCTGGTTTGCATTATCAAATACCTACGGGCAAATGAAAAAAGAATGTGACAGTATAGCCGATCTTACTCATTTTCACGTTTGCTTACAGATAGGCGAAAAAGAGTACATCACCCTACCAGATCACCCTTCACTTCCTTGTCAACCTGTTCTTTCTTCAGGAATAACCGATATATCTTTATTACAAACTGAAAGTAGGTATAGTGCAATCGTAAGTACAGATGCTTCTGTGAGGTAAAGTAAATAATGTTAATGGGGAGTTACTGTTTAACCGGTATAGAGTTTCAGTTTGAGAAGATAAATAAGTTCTAGAGATGGGTGGTGGTGACGGTTTCACAACAATGTGAATGTTGTGCCACTGAACTGTACATTTAAACATACTTTAAATGGTACAGTTTGTTATGTAATATGTTCTACAACAATAAAAAAGTTAAATTATAGGAATTTTATTTTTATTTTTATTTTTTTTAGACAGAGTCTGACTCTGTTGCCCAAGCTAGAGTGCAGTGGCATGATCTCAGCTCACTGCAACCTCCACCTCTCAGGTTCAAGCGATTCTCCAGCCTCAGCCTCCCAAGTAGCTGAGATTACAGGCGTGCACCACCACGCCTGGCTAATTTTTGCATTTTTAGTAGAGACAGGATTTCACCATGTTGGCCAGGGTGGTCTCAAACTCCAGGCCTCAAGTGATCCACCCACCTCTGTCTCCCAAAGTGCTGGGATTACAGGCATGAGCCACAGCACCTGGCCCAGGAATTTTATATTTATTACTACATATGTTTAGTCACCAACATTATTTCATTTTAAAATATATATTCTGGCCAAGCATGGTGGCTCACGCCTGTAATCCCACACTTTGGGAGGCTGATGTGGGTGGATCACAAGGTCAGGAGTTCGAGACCAGCCTGGCCAGCATGGTGAAACCCCATCTCTACTAAAAATACAAAATAAATTAGGCATGGTGGCAGGTGCCTATAGTCCTAGCTACTTAGAAGGCTGAGGCAGGAGAATCGCTTGCACCCACAAGGTGGAGGTTGGAGTGAACCAGTATTGCACCACTACACTCCAGCCTGGGCAACAGAGTGAGACTCCATCTCAAAAAATATATATATATATTCTAAAATACACATTTTCTATGTACGATTTAAATACAATAATTTTGAATCCCAGATAAATTTACCAAAAGAGTTAAACCAAAGAATATCAGCATAACTGCTTGAGCTTTACCTAGTTTCTACACATATATGAAATGCAGAAAAAACACACTATTTTATAAATCCCCTTATATATCACTCTTGGAAACTGAAATGACTTCTTTGCATTTTCCACATGGTAAATCCTATACTGTAGCAAGAAAAACAGTTTGGGATAAAATTTATTCTTGCTGTTTTAGACATTTTTAAGTTTTACACTCCATATTTTAGGATATGAGCCATCTTTCAGCTTTGAGACATTGATGAATATGAGTTATAATCTCTTTAGGAGAGAAGATTATCAAACAAATGAAACAAGTAAAGGAAGAAAGAAGGTATCTGGAAAGAAATAGAGAAGAACTAGTAAAAACAGTTGAAAAGCTATTTGAACAAAGCAAATTAAAACGATATCATGGTAAAGTTTATTACATACCTTTTATCACTATAAAGAAAACTTAAGTTTTACAGAATTGATCCTTTTAGAATAAATAATAAAGTTATAATTAATATTTACTGTTTTACTATTTTAGTTTAAGTGGTACATGATTAAGTTCAATATAGAAAACATGAAATTATTATTCAACTATATAGAATAAATGCTTTACATAGGGTTTTAAAATTAAAACTCAAATATTTTCATAACTGAAACTCATTAACTTATTAGTTCTTCTGTTCATTTATCAAACACCTATTGAATCTGGCCACTATTCTAGGGGCTTAGGAGACACTATTAAGACAGACACAATCTTGTCCCTGCCCACATAGATCTTACAGTCCAGTGGGGAAATGATAAATAAGTTAAGCATTAACGATACATCCTTGCCAGCGCAGTGGCTCATGCCTGTAATCCCAGAACTTTGGGAGGCCGAAGCAGGCGGATCATTTGAGGTCAGGAGTTCGAGACCAGCCTGGCCAACATGGCGAAACTGCGTCTCTACTAAAAATACAAAAATTAGCCTAGCCGGATGTGGTGGTGGGCACCTGTAGTCCCAGTGACTGCAGAGGCTAAGGCAGGAGAATGGCTTGAACCCAGAGGCGGAAGTTGCAGTGAGCTGAGATTGTGCCACTGCACTCCAGCATGAGTGACAAAGCAAGATTCTGCCTCAAAAAAAAAAAAAAAAAAAAAAAAACTTGATGAAAACTATGATAAAGGAATTACAAAGTTCTATGGATAGGAATACAAAAGAAGAACACCTAAATTAGATGGAAGAGATCAAGAGAGGCTTCCAGGAAAAGTGTTGGATATGCTAGGATCTGAAGTATGCTTCTTGGTTCTAGGTCTTCGGGCATGCTTTTCCCTCTGCCATCTACTTCTCCTCTTACCTTGAGATACCCTCTTCCCAGTTTACCTGCCTATTTCCTATTAGTCAGTCAAGATCACCTTATATATCACTTAACTGTAGAAGCCTACTTTGAGTCCCTTGGACTCTTCTGTACTTAATTTTTTGATATGTGTGTGTGTGTGCCTTGCTTTTAAAAGTGAATGAATGAGGGAAGTTAAGTAAGTTTTCTTGCAGTACAATTAGAAACAGTGCTGTTAGGACTGGTGGACTGATGAGACAGGATGAAGACAGTACATGATGGTGGCTTGAGAGTTGCTAAATGATTTGAGAGGCCTCCGTTTTGGGTTGTGTTTGAGGATTATAAGGATAAAAGGTATCTATGGAATTAAGTGGTTTTAGGATTCTCAATTTACAGCAAAATTGTTTCAGCACTAGAACTGACTGAAGGTTATAGACAATGTCAAGAGATATTTCTCAAGATTCTGCCTTACAATGTGTTATCCTGAAAGCGGTGGCAATGAGTCAGCCTTGTTGTAATGTTAAAAAAGCAATTTTATCAGACAGATTTGAACAATGGACTGAAAATCACAGGACCAGGATTGTAACACCAGATCTGTCTTTTACTTAGAGAAGTTACTTCCCCTCTTTGTGCCTCACCCTTTCTGTTTATGAAATGGAAATGATCCATCACTTCCTATTTCAACAGGAATATTTCAAGATAAAAGGTATGTATTGGCCATAAAATATTTATTGAGCCTACTATGTGCCAGGCACTGTTTTAAATGCTGGGGATACAGCAGTGAACAAGACAGACATGGCCATGCCCGTAAGAAGCTTGCTTCCCTATGGGAAGAGACAGACAATAAACAAATAAGTAAGACAATATCAGCTTTGATCAGAGCTAAGAATTCAATTAAAAAGAGCATAGTAAAGAGTGATGAGGCGGGGAAGAGATGCTTTGGGTAGAATTTTCAGAGAAAGTATCTCTGAGAAGATTGATTTGATTAATAGGGAGGCAGGCACAAAGGGAACACTAAATATCAAGGTCAAGAAATAAGAATGACCTTTTGGTATTAAGGGCCTGAAATAAGACCAGTGCTGCTGAAACACTATGTGAGGAGATGCAGAAGGGGATAAAATCAGAAAGGTCAGCAAGGAATAGATGGGCCAAATCAAAGATTTTGGATTTTATTCTAAGCAAGGTAGGAAGCCACTAGAGGATTTTGAGCTAGGGATTTATATGATTTTAAAAAATATTTTAGAAAGATCATAGTGACTGCTGTATAGAATACCCTGCACAGGGGCAAGAATGAAAGCAGACAGACCAGTTAGAAAGAGAATGCAGACTTCTTGGTAAACGATGATATTGACTAAGGATGTAGCATTGAAGAAGGTGGAATGTGCTAGATGCTAGAAGTATTTTGGCAGTAATACCGGTAGAAGTTGCTAAGGGATTGGATAATAGAGCATGAGATAAATAGCCAAAATCTTGAGCTAAAGTTCCATATAGCTATATAATTTTAATTAAATCACCTTATAAAGTAGAATTTTTAAATTTGAGATTTTTGTTTCTATGATAATCTAAAAAAGAAACTAAACAGATTCTGGTATACTGGCATATAGTTTGTGTTCCTATTAAGTTTGTATTTAGAATCTCATTGGTATCAATGCAATTTGTTAAACTGGTAGTGTTTAATTTCTAATGATTAATTTTGGATTAGTTTTCCATAATCATGGGAAAAAGCAACATATATATATATATTACTTTTATAGCTATATATGTTATATGTATATATGTTATATTGTTTTATATGTTATAGATTACTATATGTAACAAGTATATATGTTGCTTTTATAATATATATTACTATTAAATGTATTACTTTTAGATATATTACTTTTATAGTAATGTATATTACTATAAAATATATATATATATTACTATATTTCTACACAAGTTCTCTTATTATCCAAAAAACACTTCTTCCTCAGGCCTAATAACCTCAGTATATTAAAAAAGGAGAAGAGGAGAGAAAGAGGAAAATGGTTTAAATTGACATTAGCTCTAGGGTCCTTTCCAGGATGAAAAGTTGAATCCTTTAATACTCAAACGAAGGCCTTTCCTTTTTTTTTTTTTTATAGCCTACGATGGTTGGAAGAAAAAATACTTGGAAACAAAGAAAGTCACAGCATCAATGGAGGAGGTTTTAACAAAACTTCGAGAAGATTTGGAACTCTACTATAAAAAACTGCTCATGCGACTTGAAGCCAGGGAGATCAAGATGAGACCAAAGAATCTGGCAAACATCACAGACTCCAAGGTATTACTAAATGTGTCCCCCTTCCATTAGAGAAGTTCTGTTCAAAACACATGCTTTATAAGTGCTAGTAGTATCACAAGATGCATTGGGCTAACTTTGACTTAAACTTGCTTAAAACAATAAAAAAACTCATGACCTTATGTAATAGGAGGAGCACTGCTGAGAAGATACAGTCAGCAGCTTAATGTTGCCTTTAAGGGGTCTGATATTTCCTTCCTATGATTTTCAGTGTTAATTGCATTGTAAGACTGCTTCTAATGGTAGCAATAGAGTGGTCAATGGCAAGTAGGGCTTTATATCCCCAAACAGGGAGAAACCTCTCTCTGAATCATGGAATATATAAATCTTTCCCTTTATCCTAGGTGAGGGATCAACTAGGCCTACCCCTGGATGAGAAATAGTTGCCAAGGAATGCCATATGCTGACTGACTTAGACTAATTAGGATTTACCTCTGTACCTGGGACAGGGTCCATTTCCTGACTCTATGGGAAAGAGGCAAATACCTGATGAAGTAGGGCAGGGGACAAACAGTGTCTGCTATAGTCCTGTTATTTGGTGGTGGTGGCAGGGGGGCTTATAACACCCAGGAATTTAAAGAAATTATGAAATTTTGATCAGTTCTTTTTTTTGAGACAGCCTTGAATCACAGACATGAAGTTTATCTTATTATTAATTCCACCATATAATTAAATAACAGACAAAAAAATTCAAGAGGGCATTTAACAATTTGATTTGGGTTAGATCAATCCCACTTATCCAAAAGTGATTTTAAAATATGTTAACCATGATTAAAAGTAAGGATTTAACTTTAGACAAGATGAAATATTAAAAGTTTACTATTTTAAATAAATTTAATATAAAATCCAAATAGGCTCAAGTAATGGTTCGTCCATAGTAGTTGGTACTTTTTTTTAGCATAGCTTATACTTTATCTTACTGTTTAATCAGTTCAATATAAGAATTTTTTCACAAAGCCAGTTTAAAACTCTTAAATAACTTCTTTAGAGAGGACCACTATAACTCATAAACTTTTCTGGACAAAAACCAAAAAGTCTTCTTATTTTAAATAGGTTTTCTTGTATTAAATGAGTTTTTGCATATAAAATATAGTATCATATTATTAAGTATTTTAAAATAATTCTAATCTGATTCAGCTGATAAAGCATTATGACAATTTTAAAGTCTTGCTAATAACTAAGATATTATTCCTTTCATAGTATTCCTTTCATAATATTCCTTTGATAGTAATAGTTGTTGGTTTTTATGGTGCTAATTTAATGGTAACTTTAGAGAAAGTGTTTCCTAAAATTCAAGAAATCAACAGAAACAAATAGTAATTTCTCCAAAGCAATTTAGTTTACTTTACAGAATAGGTTATTTTCATGATTTACTCTTTTGATATTTATCATTTCATAGTTTATGTTCACAAGGCAGTTAAAAATAAAAATATGTTATACTAAATAAATGTCTATCTATCCACACAGAATTACCTGATAATCCAGATCACTGAGGTACAGCATGCAATTGACCAGCTTAAGAGAAAATTGGATACTGACAAAATGAAACTCATAGTAGAAGTTAAGGTAATTTACATTTTTCCTAATCAGATTATTATAACATTTATCTTGAAATAAAATATTTGGTGTTTTAACTTTGGGTGTCAATAATATAAGGGTAGCCAGGATTGATTGTATTAAAATTGTTACCTTAACAGTAAAGAGCATAGGTGAAAAAAAATGCAAGAAGAAAAACTAAACCTGTGAAAAGATGCATGATATAATAAAGCCAAAGTAAAATTTAGTAAAATTTTACTAGGAAGAATTAAAGGAAAAGGAACCTGTGAGTCAATATATTCTCAAAAAAAATTTTAAGTAGTTTTCCTGTATTAGAATTATTAAGTCTGATAAACCACTGAACTCTCCTCTGAACCAACATTTAATTTTTCATGGGTAATCATTTCATTTTTTCTGGTTATTTTCGTATGTATTCTATTATTTAAATATGAATAATGTGTCTTCTACTAGATGTTAAGTTTCCTTCCGGGCAGAGACTATGCCTTAGTTAACTTTGTTTCTCCCATGGGACCTTTTGTATAGCAGCTGCTTAGTAGAGGCTTCTGGGCATGCTCTATTTGGTGAGAATTGTGTACAACTAGTTACATCATAGAAATTATCTGTGAAGTACAGATGTATTAAAAAGCTTTTCTGTTGAACAGAAAAACAGAAGAAGATTATACATTTTCATACAAGTACCCATAGCAAGGCAGGAAAATGAGAACAATAATTATATGAATGCTCTCATTTCTTTATCAGAAACAGCTTTATGACACAGAATAATGACTCCATTCTAGAATTAGCTCTTTTTAAAAAATTTTAAAAAGAAAAAAGAAAATCAGTACTGTCCCGAGTTTCAGATAAAAATAAAAATAAATAAAATTTAAAAATAAAAAAATACAATTAGCACTGTCCAACAGAACTTATGTGATGATAGAAATGTTCTATGCCTGCACTGTCAGATTGGTAGCCACTAGCCACCTATTGATACTGAGCACTTGAAATGTAGTTTGTGTGACTGAGGAACTGAATTTTAAATTTTATTTTAATTTTAGTTAATTTTAGTAGTTACATATGGCAACTGGCTTCTACTATACTGGACAGTGCAGTTCTAGATTCTTTTTACAAGCAGCATTCTCGAGGCTAAATAAGCCCTGGTTTGGCACTGAGAAGCTTAAAACTTAAAATAGAAAAGGAAAAGAGCAGAGGATAATTTTTAACAAAATATCAATTAAATATGCACTCAAAAAATAATTTGTTCAATGAAGGAAAACTGTCTATTCAATACATGGAGATAAAGCCAATATGTAAACTTATACACTTAATAATTGGGTAGGTAGGAAGGAGTAATAAAAATGCCCCCAGAGGCTTGGATTATGACTCCCCTCATGCTGTTTTCTTCTGGAAAGCATGCACATTACTTGTAATCTTTGTATATTTTAACATTACAAATGTCACTCATGGTTTGAACCCAAATTAGAATTGTTCATACAAAAACAGTAGGGACAAGTGGAATAAGAGGAAAAAAAGAGAACAGAGTTTTCAGCTTATAGGCTGGGGGGAAAAATCCTGTATTTAACCATAGTGCCTGATTGACACATAACAGACATTATTTAAGAAGTTTTATTGATTTCTGAATGATCTCCCCAAAACAGCACTACCTATAAGATTCAGAACTAAGGGACAAAAAAAAAACCTAGCCTGAGTCTCTTCCAACCATATTTATTCAAGATAGTATAGCATAAGTAGTGCTTCTCAAAGTTTAATATATCATCTGAGGATCCTGTTTAAAAATGGAGGATCTGACTCAGTAGGTCTGGGTGGAGCCTGAGATTCTTCCTACCTAACAAGCTCCCAACTGATGCTAATGCATCAGACAACACTTGGAATAGTAAGGGCTCTGGTACCAGGTGGTTTGAGTTTGAATCCTGGCTGTACCCACTTCACTTACTAGTTTTTTATCTTGAGCAAGTTACTTAGCCTCTAAAGGTCTCCATTTCAACTGTAAAATGGGGATAAATACTAGTATCTGATTCTGTAAAATTTTTGAAAAAAAAAATAAGAGACTAACACACTTAGAAGAGTCCTTGCCACAGAGTAAACACTATATTTCTGAAATATCTATTCAGTTCCTAAGGGCTAGGAATTAAGGGTTTTTTTTTTTGTATTTTGTTTTCTTGTTTTCACTATTTTTTTACACATTGAGAACAACAGGTTTTGAAGTTTAAGCAAAATATAAAATTCTTTCTCACTCTAGTTTTTAGAACAGTTCAATTGTATTGTCCCTATCTATTCATAAACAAGGTTATCTTATAGCGTATCTCGCCAGTAGATAAGCATGCTTATTAAACAGCATTCATAATCTACACATTTACTGTAGTAATCCAGTGGGAGTGAAAGCACTGAAGCCAAATGAGAGAAGACAGTTAAAGCGGTTACAAAAACCCTGTTTACATGACAATTATGATGTACTTTTAGAAGGGTATGATGAAGTTCATTTTTGAAAAGTAATTCTTTTTATAGATGAGAAAACAAGCAGTTTCAGATTTACGAACATTGAAAACTGAACTGGCACAGAAAAAAAAATAATACATTTCTACAATCTCAATTAGGTACGTTAATTTAAAACTTTTATTTGTAAAAAAATTTAAATATGTATTTGAACAGATTTATTTAACCATTATTCTCCTTGGCAATGTTTTATAAAAAGCACAAGGTTTCTCTTTCTGCACTTTCCATGTGGATATTACAGAATGTTTCAGGAAATATTAGATGTAATATAAAGCAAAATGATGACTGGTTATTTTTAACATTCCAAGTCCTTTACATATTATTTTACAGTGCTAATTTTATAATTTTCATTTTTAATAATTTAATAATCAATAATTTAAGAGCTAATGTAACTATAAAATCTATTTGCAAAGAATAAATGTATATCAATGAATACTAATATATTTGCATGAAAATACAGACTTCATTTAACTTAATTTGTTCATTATCTTAATTAAAAGAAATCTGGAAAAAAAAAAGAATGGGGGTATTGAACTTGCATTCTGAGCTATGATAGATATGAGCATCTAAGAATTTAAATTTTTTAATTCATTTATTTTAGAAATATGAAGACAACAGTGATCCAACATATACTATGAAAATAGTTGATTTTACTCTGTCACAAACAATTGTGTAAATAGGAAATGTAATAGTCTCATAACAGATGGTTCAATCATCATGTATTCCAATTTACAGGGGCAAAATGTGCAGGGAAGCCAGGATTTATGTAAATCTAAAGTTCAAAGATACAGATTTTTAATCTGTAATTAGGAACTAATAAAGGCAGCACAATGTTGTTCTTAATTCCCTGGAGAAAGAAAACAGACTTTATTACATTTAGAAAACTTATTTGTATAAAATTGATCTTTTACAAAGAGAACTAGTTGAGAAGCTAATCAGTGTCTTTAGATCATTAAAAGTACAATGCAGCTCATGCCTGTAATCCCAGCTCTTTGGGAACTAAGGCAGGAGGAGTGCTTGAGCCCAGGAGTTGGAGACCCATCTGGACAATATAGCAAGACCCTGTCTCTACAAAAAATAAAAATAAAAAAGATACATTGCAGATGTAGAAAGAAAACTTTAACCATGTAAAGCAAGCTAGCCAAGAAATAAATTATATATGTCCATAAATGAAGAAATATGAATAATTAGAAGTGTGACAGTGAACAGAATCAAGTTCAACTGCAAGTTATTCCCATTATTAAAAATTTTACAAATGAACCTCATAAAAATAATGTAGTTGGAAAATATTAGGTAGTTCTAACTTACCAATTCAAAATATTACTGTTACATTCTTCTATTTTGTGAATACATTCAATCTTCTGGATTCTTTTTAATTCTCACTCACTCCAAAGGTTTAGTTCAAGTACCTCAGAGAACATAAATACTATATGGAGTCAGGAAGCAGAAAAATTATTTTCATCAGTTTGATGAATCTAAAGAGGAGACACTACATTGTAGGTTTTAAATTTAAGATTTATTGGAGGGTTGGGGGAAAAGTATAGCACAAACTGCTTTTCAAAGACTAGGTTTTTAAAAACTCTAAGCAAACAATTTCCACTTCAGATTATATATATTTTAAAAATTAGCATTGATTCGTGAGCATATATTTTACAATAATGAAGGGAAATATGGCATAATAAAATTCTGAAAGCAATTTTTCCCAATTAAATTCTAGTGTTGAATCATCTAATAGAGGAATATTTAATAGGTAAGTTGACTTGCTTCTTGCCTTTATGTTCCTGGATACTGAGGACATTCGTGTGTATTTTTCAAATTCAAACAATCAAAACATTTATTTATTCTTTAATTTTTTAGTATACCAATAACAAAAGTATATAGCAACATAATAAAAATGCAAGAAACTAGATCTGTTTATACAGATCACTTTTCTAACTCTTAATGGTTTCACAAAAGGTGTTCATCTCTGTAACAGCTTTGGCTTTAAGACTTCCCACATTTCTTCAGTTTGCTGTTTGGCTACAGCATCTCCAGAGTAGTCAAGACAGTTTGCATTCCACATGCCAATGCCCCGTAAGCCATAGTTTTGTATATATGTTGACTTTAAAGAAATACTCTGAGGGTTATCATACCATACTTGATGAAAGTGGCCAGCAGGATCCTATATAAATAAATTAAAATGGAGATTTTATTTAGTACAATTCAGCACCACAGGAAAGGGAAAAATAAAAGAACTATACAGTACAGTAAGAGAGAAAAGTTTCCTAAATCCAGTTATTCAAAAAGGATACAATGAAATAATTTTAGGGCGTAACACTTTCCTATTCTATAATTCCATGGTTCTATATTTGATACAAATGGTCCGCAACTTACAATGGTTCAACTTATAATTTTTAGACTTTACGATGGATTTATCAGGGTATTTCATTCATTTTCAACTTATCATACGTTTATGGGTTTATTAGGACACAATACAATCATAAATCAAGGAACATCTGTACTTTCTAGGTATCATTGCTTATGGCACTTTTAACAATGGCAAAGATTACAGAAACGAGCCTCCTAATAGATTCTACTTGAGCTCCTTTTCATGTCCTAAGATTCTTTCCTTGCCCTTAGCCAGTGATTATTCGCCAAGATGTACATCTGAATCACTTGCGGAGCTTTTAAAATACAGATTCCTGGGTCCCACACCACATGAAACCTATTGAATCAGAATTCTCCAGGGTTAATGCTAGGGCATATATTTGTTTTGTGTTTTAATGTTTCATTAGATAATGCTGGTATGCAACCAAAGTTAAGGAGAATCAATGCTCTGGTCCTCTAAAACCAGCTTATGTGCTTTTTGTATTCTCTGTAGTTGCTAGAAGTGTGCCTAGCTAGGAGGTCTACAGAAGATTTTGTTTATAATGAATCAGCCAAATCAAAAGGTAATGGCAATGGAGGAGAAAAGTACATCCTTTTCTAGGTCTTACAGATTCATTCTCAGAGTCTGTTAGGTCTGCACTTCATTGGTGACTTAACATACACCTGATTATGAGCCATAAATTAGATTCTGGTCTTATGCTCACCTTCAACCCTAAAAAGTCCTTCTGCCCAGAATCAACTACCTCTATCTAGTACTAACACAGTCTCTCTCAGGCGGCACATGAGCTGTTGGATAAGAGACAAAGGAAAAGGGAAAGGAGCAGATCTAGGACAAAGTGCAAAGGAAGGTGAAAAAGATAGGAGATAAAAAATAGAAAGACCTGTGACTAAAAATAATTTACTTATTTTTATATATCTAGGAAACTCCTTAAAGGCATTTCTGAATTAATGCCAGTAATATTTACAGCAGCACTCCCGGAATTAGAAGAGTCTCTTAAGATGACCACTTTGGGGCTGGGCGCGGTGGCTCATGCCTGTAATACCAGCACTTTGGGAGGCCGAGGCAGGCAGATCATGAGGTCGAGAGATCGAGACCATGCTAGCCAACATGGTGAAACCCCATCTCTACTAAAAATACAAAAAAATTAGCTGGGCTTGGTAGTGCATGCCTGTAGTCCTAGCTACTCTGGAGGCTGAGGCAGGAGAATTGCTTGAACCCAGGAGACGGAGGTTGCAGTGAGCTGAGATCACGCCACTGCACTCCAGCCTGGAGACAGAGCAAGACTCTGTCTAAAAAAAAAAAAAAAGACCACTTTGAAGGAAAATAATTCACCTGGTAAATGAATACACTGCGGCATATTTAAATATAGTAGACTAATTGTAATCAAGCATATCTCAGTCTATATCTTGTATTCCATTCTTTAACATTTTTAGAACTAGACAAAGCCATGCATGCCCTAGTAATAGTTGTGATTCATTATTAAAAGGCAACTTGTAGAACTTGTACTTAAATATGACAGATTATTGAAGATTCAGGGCCAAACCCAAAGACATATACCTTTGAATTTTGCCATCATTCTAGCCAGTACTTTGAGCCTTTTTGATATTATTAAGAAATTCAAATGTCTCAAAATTGTAAAGGATCAAAGGGCAAAAACTAAGCACATGTAAGACTAATTTATGCATGGTTAAGGCATATTTGCTTTCCAGAATATTGAGTCCAAGATGAGCTGCTATTGCTGAAACAGCCCAATAGAGTGATTCTCTTCAAATAAAACAGAAACTTGATTCATGTTGCTATAGAATTTTGCAATTAATAAAAAAGAGGGGGCCAGGCGCGGTGGCTTACGCCTGTAATCCCAGCATTTTGGGAGGCCAAGATGGGTGAATCACCTGAGGTCAGGAGTTTGAGACCAGCCTGGCCAACATGGTGAAACCCTGTCTCTACTACAAATACAAAAATTAGCTGGGTGTGGTGATGCATGCCTGTAATCCCAGCTACTCAGGAGGCTGAGGCAGGAGAATTGCTTGAACCCAGGAGGCGGAGGTTACAGTGAGCCGAGATCGTGCCACTGCACTCCAGCCTGGGCGAAAAGAACAAAACTCCATCTCAAAAAAAAAAAAAAAAAAAAGAGGAAGGAGGCTGGGCGCGGTGGCTCACACCTGTAATCCCAGTCCTTTGGGAGGCCGAGGCAGGCAGATCATGAGGTCAGGAGATCGAGACCATCCTGGCTAACACAGTGAAACCCTGTCTCTATTAAAAAAAATACAAAAAAATTAGCCAGGCGTGATGGCGGGCGCCTGTAGTCCCAGCTACTTGGGAGGCTGAGGCAGGAGAATGGCGTGAACCCAGGAGGTGGAGCTTGCAGTGAGCCAAGATAGCACCATTGCACACCAGCCTGGGCAACATAGTGAGACTCCATCTCAAAAAAAAAAAAAAAGAGGAAGGAAACAGTTATAACTAGATTTTTTTCTAAAGTGGCATTAAATGGCCTTCAATGCTCACCAAAATGTTTCCTGAATTCTAAGACCTAAAGAATGTGTTTCTTCATAGAAACAGAGTAAAAAGGTGGTTACCAGAGGCTGGGAGTGGGAAGAATAGATATTTCAAAGGACACAAATTTTCAATTAGACAGGAACAATAAATACAAGAAATCTACCATATCCCGTGGTAACTACAGTTAATAACAATGTATTATGCTGAAAATTCCTAAGAGAATGGATTTTGAGTGTTCTTACCATTTAAAAAATGGTATGTGAGGTAATACATAATGTTAAATAACTTGATTTAGCCATTTCACAATGTATAGATATATCAAAACATCATCTTCTACACCATAAATACAGATAATTTTTGCCTGCCATTAAACTTTTTTTTAATTAAAAAAAAAAAAAAAAGAGGCCAAGTGCAGTGGCTTACACCTGTAATCCCAGCATTTTTGGAGGCCAAGGTGGGAGAATCACTTGAGGCCAGGAGTTCAAGACCAGCCTGGGCAATATAGAAAGACCCCGTCTCTACAAAAAGTAAAAAAATCAGCCAGGCATGATGGCACATGCCTATGGTCCTAGCTACTTGGTAGGCTGAGGCAGGAGGATTGCTTGAGCCCAGGAGGTCAAGACTGCAGTGAGCCATGATTGTGCCACTGCACTCCATCCTGGGTGACAGAGCAAAACCTCATCTAAAAAAAAGGAGAATGTGTTCCTGAATTTTCACATTCATTAAGGAAAAAACAAGCCACAGATTACTAAGGTCAGGATTACAAAGAAACAGTATATGGTAGTATATACTGTCCTAAGATTCTATGTTATATATTTTTAAATTACAGGCATACCTCATTTTATTGTACTTTGCTTTATTGTGCTTTGCAGATATTAAATTTTTTGCAAATTGAAGGTTTATGGCAACTCTATTGAACAAGTCTATTGGTGCCATTTTTCCAACAGCAAGTGCTCATTTTGTGTCTCTGTGTCACATTTTGGCAATTCTTAAAATATTCCAAACTTTTTCATTATTATTATTATATCTGTTATGATGATCTGCAATCAGTGGTCTTTGATGCTACTATTGTGATTGTTTGTGGGCACCATGAACTGCCCATATAAGACTTAATAACAATATTTGGCTGGGCGCGGTAGCACACACCTGTAATGCCAACACTTTGGAAGGCCGAGGTGGGAGGATCACTTGAAGTCAGGAGTTTCAAACCAGCCTGGCCAACATGGTGAAACCCCATCTCTACTAAAAATACAAAAAATTAGCCAGGCATGGTAGGGCATCCCTATAACCCCAGATACTTGGGAGGCTAAGGCACAAGACTCGCTTACACCTAGGAGGCAGAGGTTGCAGTGAGCTGAGATTGTGCCACTGCACTCCAGCCTGGGTGACGGAGCGATACTCCATCTCAAAAAAAAAAAGACTTAATAACGATATTGAAATTAGACTAATAACCTTACAATGGGAATTTTGCAATGAAGAAAAAGAGGAAGAAAACAGTTATAATTAGATTGTTTTCTAAAGTGACATTAAATGGCCTTCAAGGCTCACCAAAATGTTTCCTGAATTCTAAGACCTTAAACAATGTGTTGGCCGAGTGCGGTGGCCCATGCATGTAATCCCAGGCCTTTGGGAGGCCAAGGCAGGCAGATCACTTGAGGTCAGGAGTTTGAGACCAGACTGGCCTACATAGTGAAACCCCATCTCTACTAAAAATATAAAAATTAGCCTGGCATAGTGGCGGGCACCTGTAATCCCACCTATGTGGGAAGCTGAGGAGTAGAACTGCTTGAACCCAGGAGGCAGAGGGTGCAGTGAACACAGAGGGCGCCACTGCACTACAGCCTGGGCGACAGAGCAAGACTCTGTCTCAAAAAAAAAAAAAGAAAGGAAAGAAAGAAAGAGAAACTAGAATCCCTCTTCCCTAAAATGGGTCATAGAAACCAGAGCCTCTTTTCCCCAAAACCAGCCATAAAGTCTAAAAATGTTACTCTAACCTTTCCCACCACCACCTTTCTGTGTAATAGCTGGCCATAAAGAAATTAAGACCCTCATTCCAGAGAGGTCCTACCCCATACCCATGAGAAGAAATCCTTCACAGAGAGAGGCCAAGAAAACTCTGGACAGTCCTTGCTGAGTTTTTCCACTCAGTCCGTTTGCATTAGCTCATGCCCTTTATTCTGATCACAGTTCTACATAGCTGTCCATACTTCGTTGAACCTAAGCACAAAAAAGGACAGTTTTTCCTGTATCTTTGGGTTTTCATTCTGAAACCTCCCATGTCGGGTAAAATCATGATCAAACACATTTTAAAAGGCAGAGATCCCTTTCTTCAAATAATCTTATATTGGAAGAAGATGATGCCATTTAAGACTTTGCTAGCTAGACAGGAGAAGTCAATACCTGGCTTTAAAGCTCAAAGTACAGGCTGATTCTCTTGTTAGGGACTAATGAGGGTGGTAACTTTAAGTTGAAGCCAGTGTTCATTTACCATTCCAAAAATCCTAGGGCACTTAAGAATTATGCTAAATTGACTCTGCCTGTGATCTATAAATGGAATAACAAAGCCTGGCTCACAGCACATCTGTTTACTGAATATCTTAAGCCCACTGCTGAGATGTACTACTCAGAAAAAAAAGAGATTTCTTTCAAAATATTACTGCTCATTGACAATGCACTTGGTCACCCAAGAGCTCTGATGGAGAACACAAGATGAATGTTATTTTCATGCCTGCTAACACAACATCCATTCTGCAGCCCATGGAACAAGGAGTAATTTCAACTTTTAACTCTTATTAATTAAGAAATAGATTTTGTAAGGCTGTAGCAGCCAAAGACGGCAACTCCTTTCATGGATCTGGCCAAAGTAAACTGAAAGCTTTCTGGAAAGGATTCACCATTCTAGATGCCATTAAGAACATTCATGATTCACGTATGGGAGGAGGTCAAAATATCAACATTAACAGGAGTTTGGAAGAAGTGGGTTATAACCCTTATGGATGTCATTGAAGGGTTCAAGACTTCAGTGAAGGAAGTAACTGCAGAGGTAGTGGAAACAGCAAGAGAATTAGAATTGGAGGTGAATCCTAAATATTTGACTAAATTGCTACAATCTCATGATAAAATTTGAATAAATGAGGAGCTACTTCTTATGAATACGCAAAGAAAGTGGTTTCTTGAGAATGGAATCTATTCCTGGTAAAATGCTATGAACATTGTTCAAATAACAGCAAAGGATTTAGAATATTCTATAAACTTATTAATAAAGCAGCAGCAGGGTTTGATAGGGTTGACTCCAATTTTGAAAGAAGTTCTACTGTGGGTAAAATGCAATCAAATAGCATCACATTTTACACAGAAATCTTTCGTGAAAGGAAGAGTCAATTGACGTGGCAAACTTCACTGTTGTCTTATTTTAAGAAATTGCCATAGCCACCCCAACCTTCAGCAACCGCCACCCTGATCAGTCAGCAGCCATCAATGTCAAGGCAAGACACTCTTCCAGCAAGCAGGTTATAACTTGCTAAACGCTCAGATGATCGTTATCATTTTTTTTAGCAATAAAGTATTTTTAAATTAAGGTATGTACTTTTTTTAGACATAATGCTATTACACACTTAACAGACTACAGTATAGTATAAACATAACTTTTATATGCACAGGGAAACAAAAAATTCATGTCACTTGCTTTATTGCTATATTTACTTTACTGTGGTGGTCTAGAACTGACTCTGCAATATCTCTAAGGTATGCCTGTATATGTAATTGGTTACCAGAACTTTTAACAAACTATATCCATGAAACACTGTTTCTAAGAACTGCATGTTTCTAAGAATGCTGTGAAACAAGATTATATGTCAAACAATTAAACTGCCTTATGTATTACAGCACTTCTCAAACCCATTAATATAATGGTTGTTATAAATCTCTAAGAGGGGCGTACAGTATATAGTGTTTTTCTAAATATATTTGGCCATGGCACACGTGTGTATATTTTGCACACATGTGCATCTGTGTGTGTAATATTAACAGTTCCCAGGACAGACTAATATAAATACTGTTAAGGAAAGATAAGATTACAATACACTGTAGTTTCACTAATAGGTATATACTTTCAGTTCCAAAGTTTAGAAAGCTCTACACTAAAGCTCTCTGTGGAGGCATACACATGTATATCAATTATAATTTATGACATGTAGTGTGTTTGCAGTCAGTTTTTTATAAATGGGTACCAGACCATTAATTAAGAATATAAATCCTTGCTGAAATTCACTTATATCATTTTAGTACTCCTTTTAAAGTAACATAATCTGAAATAAATTCAAAGACGATTTGTACTTAGATTTTTGAGCTGTGGAAGAGCCTTTATAATGCTAAAGGTAAATTATGAAAACTATAACTTTTCTTTGCCATTTTGGTATAGCAATTCCTATTAAACACTACTTGACAGAATTGCTAATCATTTAGTGTATTTCTTCAGGTTTCCTTTATGTAATATTTTTGTAAGTTTTGACATTGCTTTAGAATTTAATTATAAAATAAATTGAAAATGATAGTTTTTCCATTGTAAAGTCGATTATGACATGTCTTCTGTTCTCAGCCTCATTCCTCCCTATGTAAGTCTCATCAGAATCTGTAGGCCACTTTGAAATGGAGGCTTTCAGAGACTGTAACCTATTTTGGCCTAAAACCCATTCAAAATCAACAGTCATCCTAACATAATTGTCAACTGTTACAGAAATCCTGTTTGTGATATGCACATTTTTATGGCATCATCTAAATACAAGTGGCCCAAGCAGAGTAGATTCACTATGAGCAAAACTCCAATTGCTCGCCAGGGAACTAAAGTTCCTGATTACAGATTCAAAGACAAGTTTACTCATGTAAATAGCAGTCTGCATGTTATGCCCTAAAAGAAAACTGATAGAAATTCTTGATATCAAACATCTAATTATGAAAATAATTATGAAAACTAATAGAATAAATGCTCATAACTTACGAAAAGTCTTACTTTATAGTTATAATAAGGAGCCTGCTGATCTTTATCCCATAGGTTTCCAGAAATAGAACTATTTATTTGCTTCATGATCATTTTGTAGGGCACCTGACGTCCTGCAGCGTCACTACAAGGAGCCCCCCGGAAAGGGACTTTTGCAATGGTACAAACATGATCCTAGAAATGTAAAAGTGCTCATGTTATATATTATCAATTATGCAATTCTTAAAAGCCAAACCAAAAATATATAAATTATTTAGAAATAAAACATATACCATAGATAACCTGACTATACAGAATAAAGGTTAAAATAAATTTCATTATTAAATGAAAATGTATGATAATCATAAGCTTTCATAGAATTAAGTAAAAATAAATAATTTTTATCTCAAACTATATTTCAGAAATTCTAAAGTTTATATATTTCTAATGAAAACAGAGAGACTCTAAAAAATATAATAGAGAATAAAAATTATGTAACAAATGACTGTTCCTACCTCAGACAGATTCAGGCAGGTATAATCATAACCATACCAAGGAACACCCATTACAAGTTTCTTAGGATTAATGCTCATCTTGATGTAGTCATTATATCCTAGTCAAGCAGGGAGAGAAAAAGCATATTTGTTTCTCTTCATATGTCAATGTGTTCATGCAAGCTATACAACTGTTCAGAATCTGTTTGTAAAAACAAGTACATTTATAAAAAACACTAATAGTGTTTAATATGATGTTATAAAACATCCCTTAAGAACCATAAATTCTGTATCTTGCTTTCTAAACCATTTCTCTTTGAATAAGAGAAAACATTCAAAACAATTAAGATCATATTGAAATAAAATATTCATAAAATCTAATTCTAGGAAGAATGACACATTTCAGGAAAGTATGCTAATTGTATCTATTAATTCTAAGACATGATATACTTGATACTCTAGATTCTAAAGTTTCAAAAACGTTTTATAAATCTTAACTTTCTGGCAGTGATGGTCTCAGAGTTTCTTAGAAAGTACAAGTGTTCCATGTTTTGCAAATATTCTGTAAGTAAGCTGGGGATAAGAAATGTGTCATCTATAGTGGGAGGAAACAAAGAGAAAAATGAACAAATCCCTGGAACTATCAGTCCTTTTCTTGCCCAATGCTGCAAAACATGTTTTTCCACCAAGACATATTCACAGATTACCTAGAATGTTCAGCTAAATAACTTTATTACTTTTTAGAGCCTTTAATGTTATTATGTACTATTAAATAACCAAAAATGGGGTGGGGTATGCATCAGTGCCCAAACATATTGGTTTATTTAGTTTGTTTGTTGATTCATTTATGATACAAAGTATCACTATGTTGCTCAGGCTGGCTTGAACTTCTGGCCTCATGTGATCTTCCCACCTCAGCCTCCCAAGGCTTGAACCTTTTATTGATAGAACATAATTATAATGTCTTTCCTGAAACACAGTTTGGGAACTCTCAATTAATAATTACTTCATAATTCTAACAGAATAAGTTATTTTTCAACTTTAAATAGGTATGTGGCTCAATGGCACAATGAGCTCATGCCTATAATTGAAGCTCTTTGGGAGGCTGAGGTGGGAGGATCACTTGAGGCCAGCCTGGGCAACATAGTATGACTCCATCTCCTTAAAAAAATATATTTTTTAAATTAACTGGGCATGGTGGTGCATGCCTGTATACCCAGCTACTCAGGGGGCTGAGGCTGGGGGATCACTTAAGCCCAGGAGGTGGAGGTTACAGTGGGCCATCATAGTGCCACTGCACTCCAGCCTGGGCAACAAAGCAAGACTCTGTCTCAAAAAAAGAAAAAAATGAAAATATTAGCTGGGCATGGTGGCATGCACCCATAGTCCCAGCTACTCAGGAGGCTAAGGCTGAGCCTGTGAGGTTGAGGCTGCAGTGAGCCCTGATCGTGCCACTGCACTCCAGCCTGGGTGATGGAGTGAGACCCTGCTCAAAAAAAAAAAAAAAAAGAACAAGCAATCTTTTATTTAGTTGACTGATGGAATACAAGCCAATCCAAACTTTGAAGAGGATAATGCAAAGACTATATCATGTGAATGACAGGTCAAAAGTACTCAAATTCTAATAGGAATATAATTTTTAATTTATCACAGATACTAAAAGAAGTTAATGCCTATCCTATTAATCATGCAATGAAGGTACCCAACCATATCTATCTTTGCTATTATTTAACACTGGTTATTGCAACAAAAATATCCTGTCAAATTCTAGATCAACATGTGATTTCATGACAAGAATATCGGACCAGAAATGAGAATACCTGATTAAGCCCCAACTATATAATACTTAATAGTTATGCAATCATGAGCAGTTAATTCTTTTTATCTCATCTAGAAATATACCTATACCACAAGATTGTTGGAAGAATTAAGTGAAAATCAAAACTTTAAAACTTTTTGTAAACTTTAAAGCTTTCAATTAAGTGATTTTTACGTTTGAAGCAGGACTTACAATTGAAAAACGTATACACATAACTTAGAAATACTAAGAACATCTTAATATTTTAATTTATAGAATATTATTATTATTATTAATAAATGATCATGTTTAGAGTCTTACCAGTTAATGTCTGATTATAGGGAGCATTTGCTGCTGCAATACATTCTGACCAGATCTGACTTTGTTCATCATAAGACATCACAAAGAGGAAGTCACAAGCATCTGCGATTCCAGTATAATTATAGCATCTTCTGTCTATGTTCTTTGGAGACCAAGCTACATCAAAGGTTACCTGTGGAAAAAAATCTTACTATTTTATGTAACATGATCAAGTGTGCATATTATGTCAGATTTTTAAAATTATATATATATTTTACCTTATACTACACAAGGAAAAGGAACTGCTTATAGTATATGAATGTAGGGTTTGACACACATAGAACTTGAACCATTCTAAGAAATATTTTTTGCTTACACTTGACTGAGTCAGACATATGTTTGGACATACAATGACCAGGAGCAAGACACTATATAGAAGATGGCCTTCGAACTCAAAATGTCTTCAAACGCTAGGCTGGTACCTCAGCTGATTAAAAGAAGCAGGTATAATGACAACAGGGTATGGTGATGCCCCTGAGCAACTAGAGAGTAAAGGCACACTAAAAGAATTCAAATACAAAAGTTTTTAAAATATTGTGCAGGTTAAATATGTCACCTGTTGGCACAACCTGACTGGGTTGCGAGTTTCAGCCCCTGATTCACAATCACCTTATATGGTAGATTTGGCCCAATGTTACAGTTAGACAATAGTGGTGTCTTATGGCCTACAGATAGAGATTAATCAAGTCAAAGTGTTGAATAAATCATTTAAATGATCTTATTTTATGGAAATATTCAAATAAATGTTGAGTATTATCTTTCTTTTTTGGGGGGGATGGAGTCTCACTCTGTCACCCAGGGTAGAGTGCAGTGGCGCAATCTCAGCTCACTGCAGCCTCTGCCTCCTGGGTTCAAGTGATTCTCCTGCCTCAGCCTCCCACATAGCTGGGATTACAGGCATGCGCCAACACGCCCAGCTAATTTTTTTGTATTTTTAGTAGAGACAGGGTTTTGCCATGTTGCCTAGGCTGGTCTCAAACTCCTGATCTCGGCTGATCTGCCGGCCTCAGCCTCCCAAAGTGCTTATAGGCGTGAGCCACCACACCCAGCCTTATCTTTCATTTTGAATAGTGAGCTAGCCTTCAACAAGAATGTGTCTCTTTATGTTTATTGCCTTAACCAAATATTAATTACCCTTATTTTATACGTGTACAAATGTTCTAAAACTTCATTAAAGGTTGTTTTCCCTCCTTAATTAGGCACTCGATAAACACTGATTATTTTAAAAACTGAGATACTTTAGGTAACATTTTTATACTTTGAACAATTTATTCTAGCAAAACTCTTTTTAGGACTTCTTCAACGTTCCCTTTATAATTCCCTGAATATTAGCACTTTACAATTATAAGCTTTGCTCAGTAGTTTTCCTACAAAATAAGTTATGAAATAAAATTATTACATATTTGTTCCTATTTTATCACTGCCTCCTATTACAAAATGAGAGGTATATTATAGTAATAGAGAAAAATAAATGACTACATCTAAGCAAGTAAATTTCAAATCCATTTTGTAAGAGTGTTTTCACCAGGATTTTCTCTCACAGTTAATCTCATATTTTTGAGATGGTACTATTATTATATTAGACAAGAAAGCAAAAGACTTGGGTGCTAGTGTCAGCTGTCTTATAATTAGGTCTGTATCACTGCTAAGTCAATTAAAGCATCTGAATTTTTCCCACCTATAAAAATGAGGGTGTAGAAAGAACTCTTCAAGGCATTTATTTGTAGCTCTTTAATTCTGTGACCACACTTCTGTAAACTAAAGTTATTATCTGATCTCCAAAACTCATTCCCCTCTCTAGATTATCTAGTCATTTTTTGTTGGTTACCAGTTTAAAAACTTTGGGGCCATTTTCTGATTCTTTCTTCCCTTACTTCCAAAATCTAACCTCACGTCTCCCTTTGGGTGGCATCTCACAGTTGTTCTGCCCCTTCCTATGTATTTATTGTACACCTGCTGATTTAGGATTATGTCATCATCCAAATCCAAACTAAATCCCTTGATACTGTATTGTTCAGTTAGTAGTCCTTACTGATCTTCCTTTCTCTTCTAGTTTTACATACTCCTACAGAATAGTTTTCCCAAACACTGTTTTACACACATAACCCATTACACACAGAATAAAATGCACAGTCCTCAGCCTGACATTCTGGATCTTCCACAATCTGGCCTACCTTTGCAACTGTCCCTCCCACTAATTCACCTAACATGAACTTGACATGTAGCCCAAATTGTTCTCCTCACCTCTCAAGAGATAGAGATATTCCTACTGCAAGGATTTTGCTCAATCTCTTCCTCTCTGCTCTTTCACTACAGCTTAATCAGGATTGTCAAATAGGTTGTTTCCCATATATTCCACACATCAATTCTAACCTATTAGTAATG
This sequence comes from Pongo pygmaeus, assembly GCF_028885625.2. NCBI lineage: Eukaryota > Metazoa > Chordata > Mammalia > Primates > Hominidae > Pongo > Pongo pygmaeus. Next base: position 145,565,081 of record NC_072373.2, on the reverse strand, counting down.
ACTATCTAGAGAATGAAGGAAAAGTTTCTGAGGCCAAAATGTGTGAGAAAGAGAAGGGGTATTGTAGCCTGTATGCCAGGTATTTGCTATTCTTAATCTACATTGTACTCTCCTGACAAGTTGAATTCCATACTGACAGATCTTCCCTATTTGCATAAAACCACAGAAATGTCAGTCCTCATATTGCTTATTATTTTACCAGTAATTCTCAAATTATTTTACCTGTAATTTTCAAATTCATGATGAACAACTCTACCAGAATCACCTAGAACACTTGGCAAAAATACAGTTCTCTAAGCTCTATCCCCCAGACCTACTGAGTCAATCTCAGTGAGATGGTTTGGATCTGTGTCCCCGCCCAAATTTCATGTTGAATCGTAATCCCCAATGTTGGAGGTAGGGCCTGGTAGGAGGTAACTGGATTACAGGGGCAGATTTCCCCCTCCAATGCTGTTCTCGTGACAGAGTTCTCACGAGATCTGATTGTTTAAAAGTGTGTGGCACCTCCCCACTCTCTTTCTCCTTCTCTGGCTGTTTGAAGTGCTGATCCCGCTTTGCCTTCCACCATGACTGTAAGTTTTCCTGAGGCCTCCCAAAAGCCAAGCAGATGTCAGCATTACGCTTCCTGTATAGCCTGCAGAACCGTGAGCCAATTAAACCTATTGTCTTTATAAATTACCCAGTCTCAGGTATTTCTTTATAGAAATAAGAGAACAAACTAATAACACTCAGGATATTTTAAACAAGCACTCTCAGGTAATTCTGAGACAGGTTTAGGAATCACTAGTTCATAATACTCATAATGCTCTATACTGGAATACATTTTTAAGCATTCTGTTAGATATCAAGGAGCTGCACCCTGTCTTCAAAAAAACTCATTGTCTAGCCTATTACTTCTTAACTATAATCACCAATGAAACTTTTTTAAAATTGTGGGCTCTGGGATTACCCAAAACCTTTTGAAAAATCATTTCTGGGAGTGAGTTCACAGTGTGCATGTGTGTGTAAAAGTAAACACATTTACTTTTTCTTAAGACCTATGGGTTATCTTGATATGTGGCCAAGTTTGAGGATCACTGATCTGAGTTCACATTATCCTCTGTTACCCATCTGTTGTCTGGCAAGATAGCTTGTGTTGTTACCTTCTGCTCTAATCATGTTCATTATGGCAGTGGGGAAGCACACTGCCTATTGTCATAGCTGTCACAGTTCTGTGTAGTTAGTCCTTTAAGCTTTACTGGGCCTTGGGTGCAAGTAATTCAGAGACTGTGGAGCAAGTGATACACTTCCCCAGAACTACCTCTACACCTGGGTTGTTTCTGTCCTGCATTGGTAAAAGCTGGTTAGGCCCCCCTTGATTTTTGTTCTCCCATTGCCTAACACTTGTGCCTTGTAGTGGGGTAATCCCAGTGTTGTATTTTGATGTGAATAGAGAATAGATTTAGTGCTTTAAAATTCCTTAAATAAGAACACCAAAGGCTCCAGAAAAATTTTTTAGGAAATAAGTGCTGAAACTCTTTCCCATTGCATTACTATAAAACTAAGATTATATTAGTTATACCCTCATGAGTATATTCTGATATGGAAAATATAAGGTTTCCAAAAAATAAATGAGTTTTTACCTGTGATCCCTCAATTTCACGATGGAAAGAGTCTGTAGTTTCTTTGACTAAAGCAGTTAATGCATCATATTCAGGTGATAAACAATTAACTTCTTGCTCTATATCTATATTAATTCCATCCATATATTGTGTTTTGGCCAAATTAAGTTTTTGAGCTATCCAGGATGCTCTGAAAGCAGGATCAATGATATCCTTTAAGGATACATCTCCTGTGGAAGAAGTATATATCTTTTGAACATGTATGCAAAAACATTTCATTATTTTGGAAGACTAAGCCCTTAACTGAAGTTTTCCAAATGGAGAAAGAATATACCAAAGTAACAGAAAGCCATTACTCATGAATCTCCAAAATAACCATTATAAATCATTAGCAAAATTGTTCTGAAGTTAGAAGAAGAAATTGTGGACTATGATTAAGTAAAGGTCATCAGGCTAATTTGGCAGTTAACATTTTGCTCAAAACCATACAGTGGTTTAATTCTTTTAAAAAGATCTGTGTTTGTGAAATGAATTACACAGTATCTAAGATTAATTATAGGATCCTAACAAAAACAGATAAACATAAAAGGAATTTTTTGGAAAGTCTAGACTATAGCAAGTGATACAGATAAATTTCCCAATTGCTGGACACATAGATCTGGAAACAACATACCTTTAAGTACTACTCTGGCTCCTTTTGAATGAGCGTAGCACATCAGTTCTGAGTCATATTTTCCAAATGTTGCCACAGTTGTAATCTGTGACCAATCATAAGATTTCCAAGTTTTCTGTCCAACATCAAACACAAAGACCTGCCAGAACAAGGATAAGCACCATCATTTAAACCAAGAATATTATGCTGACCGTCTAAAATACCATTCATCAAACATCACCATACACCAAACACTATGGTGGCAGTGAGAGTACAAGTGAATAAGACATAGGGGTCCCAATATAATTGGTGGCAGGGGTAATTAGCCAGGCTGGGAAAGAGGGGAAGGATGGGCCAGGAAGGAACAGTGGCAAGTGCCAAGGCCTGGAGGCAGAGACAACATGGTGGTTGCGTAACTAAATATTTAGTATGGCTGATGTCTAGAATTTGGGGAGAGAGCATTAGTGAAGGACCAGAGAGTGGTAGGCCTGGATTAAATCATGAAAGGCCTCATAAGCTCTGTTGAGAAGTTAGTACTACCTTGTTTATCCTGAGGTAAAGGGAGAGAATAAAAGCATTTTTAAAAGGTGAAGGTATGCATTTTAGAAAAATATTTTCAGCTGCAGTGGGAAAAGGATTAAAGAGAGACCAAAAGTGGAGGCAGAATACAGAAACTGTTGGTGGAATCCAAGTAAGAGATGATGGTGACCTCAACTAAAATTGTGGAGCAGTGGAGTTAAGTGAACAGATCTGGAAGATCCTAAGGAGGCAAAATTGACAGGACTTTGTGACTAATCGAATGAGTAATCAAAGGAGAGAAGTTTGATAATACTCAAGTTTCTGGCTACTGCGGATGGAGCCATAAATACTACATTTACTGTTTTTTGTTTGTTTGGTGAAGCTAGCTTCTTAGAATAGTACCTAGGTCAAATTCTAAGGAACCTGATGTTGTGTTTCTCTGATATTTTCTTCCCACAGTTAATTCAAGAAGCACAGAAGCCTCACTGATTATTTTTATTTTATTCCAAGGTATTAATTCATTGATTTGGCAAATATTTATTGAATTTCCAATAAGGTACAAGGAGAGTATTTTGCTAGGCTCTAAGGAGATAAAGATTAATAAGAGAGACCAGGTCCAGTAAGGAGTTAATTACTTAATTACAATGGTATTAAGGACTGTAGGTGTTACAGGGGGCCACGCCAGCATATAAAGGGTCCGGACCTGCTAGCCAGATGGAGCAGGAAAACTTTTCTGAGGACTACACACTTTCGGAGAGGGCTGAAATCAGCAGAATGATGGAAGAGATGTACCTATGGACAAAAGATTGCATTCTCAACTGAGGGAAGGTAAAGCCCAAAGGTCGCTACACCTCAGGAGAATTCTGAGATTCTGGAACTGAAAAAGGTCAATGTAGGTAGAGCACAGAAATCCTGCAAGTATGTGGAACTGGATAAAACCCTTAAGGTCGGTAGTGGAAAGATTAAGTAGGACTTCCAAGACCACTGAAGATGTTGTATTTTATCTTGGGATCAGTGGGAACCAATTAGAGTTTTAATTCAGGGGATATGCATTACAAAAGAGATCACTGGGTCCTTGTGAGGGGAATGAATGAGGGAGAGGCAGTGGGGACAGTAGCTGTAAAAGTTAAACCAGGCATTTCTTAATTTTTTTAATCTTTTTTTTTAACTTTTCAGAATTAATTATGCATAACTCATTTTTTCTGCTAAGCAATTGCCCACTGAAATAATAAAAATTCATAATGTGAAATTAAGTGGCCCATTGTTTTCAGACTCATATTTCTATCAAAACTTCTATTTTAGTTCTGATAATTAAGATTCTATTTGTTTAAAAAATACTAAGAGCCTGTGATATAACAGATATCCTTAAAAAAAGAAAAGCTGGGTGAACTAATTGAAAATATAAGGGGAAAATGCCATGTAGTCTAGTTTTTGTGTTTGAAAAACATAGAAAATGCCAGTAGAGAAAAAGACCATTTACCATGAAGATACAAATAAGCATAATTTTGCTTCTTTGAATAGTTGGTTTTCAAAGTGCCCACAGATATTGCCTAACCCACTAAGTATTGGGTACTACAATAAATCTTTCAGATTTTTTTTTTCTTTTTTGAGACACAGTCTTGCTCTGTCGCCCAGGCTGGAGGGCAGTGGCGTGATCTTGGCTAACTGCAACCTTCTGCCTCCCGCTCTGCCTCCCAGGTTCAAGCGATTCTCCTGCCTCAGCCTCCCAAGTAGCTCGGATTACATGTGCCCGCCACCACGCCCAGCTAATTTTTGTATTTTTAGTAGAGACGGGGTTTCACCATGTTGGCCAGGCTGTTCTCGAATTCCTGACATCAAGTGATCCACCCACCTTGGCCTCACAAAGTGCTTCTCAATCTCAAAAAGAGATTGAGAAAATTAAGAAATGTCTGGTTTAACTTTTACAGCTACTGTCCCCACTGCCTCTACCACCGCGCTGGGCCTCATATTGTATAAAACATTTTAATTCGGAGGCCATTATGCTGAAACAGCTCCAACTGCCTTGGATTTCCTGCTTAAGCAAACTCGAGCCCAAGGTCAACAGTGAAAGGAAACTTAAGCTTAACCTATCAGAAACTGCCAACTAACCTCTAACTAGGAATTTTCCACCAAGTCATAGCTAAATAAGGCAAACAGTCATAGCCAACCAAGTAATTATTTTCCTTTGCTTCCCTGTTCAGCCTATAAAAGCCCATGCTACTAAAGCAGACCTCTCTGAACCCCTTCTGGTTTAAGTACTGCCGATTCATAAGTTGTTCTTTGCTCAAATAAAAAAGGTTATCCTACTTTGTCTGAAATCTTTCTTTTAATAAGATGTTAGGTTTCCACACTAGGCAGGTTCTCCATAAACGCTTTCACCATTTTTCTTTCTTTTCCTAAGTCATGTATATATACTTTTTTACTGGCATCTAAGTGTTCTGCCTCAGATTAATGTATTAGATTAAGAACTAGGAATCATGCCTATTTCTACAAAAGAATCGTTCTTTGGATAAAGCCTTTGGACCTTCCTGATGTCATCCAATTCCTGCTTTCAGTCATCGAAGTGGGCAGTCAGGTGGTTTTAATATTGCTCCAGAAGGTGTTTGATTAAAGTTGCCAGAAGCCTTACAAATTGTTATGTAGATAGAAGGAAAATGTACTGAAAGCTATTTTTTTTACCACTCTTCATGGGTGGTTTTGAGGTACTTTAAAGGAAAGGGCTAGCAGGTATAGAAAACTAAAGGTAAGCAAAATACTCTGCATTCTAATGTACTGTAGGAGTGCTGAGATTCTTTCAAACGAAATCCTCGTTCTCTTGGAAACTGAGAAATGGATTATCCTACCTTGTTTGCTTTTTTACACCCAGAGTGCTCCCGCAGAGGCACAGCAGGGGAATGAAAGGAGCTTGCCTTAGGAGGCAGATCTGGTTTGAACACTCACCTGCGCCTACGCAGGCACTTACAGGCTGTGAGGCCTGAGGAATTTACTCAACTTCTCTGAACCCGAGCTTCCTCATCTATAAATTGAAGGATCCGTAAACAGGAAGGCCCTCATCGAGTGGTCAAAGCTGGTTTCGGCGCCCACGGCACCTCTCCTTAGGGCTCCGTTCTACTCTAACTTCTCTTCGTGCCCTGAGGCCCAGACCTAGAGGAGCAGAGGAAGGCGCTGACCTCGAAATCTCGATGGTGGCGAATCGGGCGGCAGAGCTCAGGCTCCGGGCATGGGCAGTCGGTCCCGGCCGCGAGCCGCAGCGCCAGCAGCGCCAGCAGCGCCAGCAGCGCTAGACCTGGGACGCCGCGCGGCGGGCTAGAGAGGAGGCGCCAGCGTCGAAGCTGCGGCCGGGACATGGCAGCAGGTCGAGGGGGCCGGAATGGGTTCCTACCGCCTGGGTGGGCGGGGCCTGCTGCGCGTCAGGGCAGGAAGGGGCGGGGAGGGGTCGGGAGGGGCGGGGAGGGGTCGGGAGGGGCGGGGAGGGGTCGGGAGGGGCGGGGAGGGGTCGGGAGGGGCGGGGAGGGGTCGGGAGGGGCGGGGAGGGGTCGGGAGGGGCGGGGAGGGGTCGGGAGGGGCGGGGAGGGGTCGGGAGGGGCGGGGAGGGGTCGGGAGGGGCGGGGCTCCGGGGCGGGCGTGGGAGGTCGGGCTTCGAGCGTCTCCGGGCGCTGCGGGTGGGTGAAGTTAAGTGGCTGCTGGAGCGTCTCGGGGGACAGCCAGTGTCTGCGGCGCCGAGAGGGCCGTTCGTGGACTCAAATGGGTATCACCCCTACCGTTTATAGTCCTCCCAAGTCTGCATCTCGTTTTGTCGTGGCTGGTCGGGTACTCCTTGTGGAGTCTGAAGGTACAAGGGGATTCCCAAAATGGAGCAGTGGGTGTCTTTGGAAGGGCCTACTGAGTAACATGGCCAAAAGACTTTTAGTTTTTAGTTTTTCTTTTGCTACTCAAAAGAAAGCTGGAATACCAAAAATTTTTACTTATGGATTTCAGATCTTAGTTAAGATCGTGGTTTGAATTCAGGCATCTAATTTTGCCTACTCTCCTGTTAAAAATCAAGTTTAACAACTTAAACACAAGGACAAAGAGACAACCGCAACAAAATATTGGAAGCTGGAGAGCACAAGTATGAGTAAGAGAGGTAAATCGGAAAAGGGGGAGATTAGTCGAAGGCTGCTCAAGGACTCTGATCGCTAGATCCTTTTTCCGGCTTCATGTCTCTGGGCAGCTGCCCCTCTTTCCCACCCACGGGCTCCCACCCCGGCTGAATTCCCTGGAGGGGATAAATTCTCTGCTGAGTGGGTACTCCACCTAAAACGGATAATAAGTGGCTTTATGCCTACTGAAAACTGAAACCTCTCGCTATCTGATTAACCTAAGAGGCTGAGCAAAGATACTGACATCGGGTTTTCTGGACAAATCATACACCCAGATCACCCTACAGTGAAATTCAAAGTTAAAAGCACCAGCTATCTACTTGGAGCTTCCTCTCTTTGTACTTTTTAATTTTTACTTTTAATCATGGACAGCAACCAAAAAAAATCCAATAATGTAGAAGGAAGGGACCCAAACAACAAAGGAATATGGAGGAAGCAGATGCTGCAGGGAGAACACTTTTAAAAATTCTCATAATAGTCCCAGAAAAATAAGAGAAGATGAAGCCACAACAGGGTGCAATAAAAGGGGTAGGGGATTTTTAAAAGTTATTGGAATAAAGTGAAAGAACTATTAGTAGAAGATAACATTGAGGAATGTAGAGCAAAAACTCTGAAAGATAAGAAAATTGGAAAACGCGGTACAGAGGGGATGAAATAAATAATTCTTAAGGGTGCTTGAGAAGCAGCATAGTACAAATAAGAAGAAATAAGTAATTTGGGCTGGGCACAGTGGTTCATGCCTATAATCCCAGCACTTTGGAGGCCGAGGTGGGCAGATCACTTGAGGTCAGGAGTTCGAGACCAGCCTGGCCAACATTGTGAAATCCCATCTCTGTTAAAAATACAAAAATTATATGGGCATGGTGGCAGACACCTGTAATCCCAGCTACTCAGAAGGCTGAGGCAGGAGAATCGCTTGAACCTGGGAGGTGGAGGTTGCAGAGATCACACCACTGTACTCCAGCCTCAGCAACAAAGTGAGCCTCTGTCTCAAAAAAAGAAAAGAAATAAGTAATTATCAAGGCTCCAGGACTGAAGAATACACGTTTTCAGAATGAAAAGCTGGGCCAGGCACTGTGGCTCACACCTGCAATCGCATAACTTTGGCAGGCCAAGGCAGGAGGATTACTTGAGGGCAGGAGTTTGAGACCAGCCTGGGGAACATAGACCCTGTCTCTACAAAAAATAAAAAGCAAAAAATTAGCCCTGTGTGCCAGTGTGGTGGTAAAAGCTTGTAGTCCCAGCTGCTCAGGAGGCTGAGATGAGAGGGTTGCTTGAAGCCAGGAGGTTGAGGCTGAAGTGAACTATGATCATGCCACTGCACTCCAGCCTGGGTGACAAAACAAGATCCTGTCTCAAAAAAAAAAAAGTACAATTGAACCTCCATAACCAGAGGTTCCACATCCATGGTTTTAACCAATGTCAGATAACAGTATTTAAAAATAACAAATAATACAGCAATTTAAAAATGCAAATAAAAATACGGCAAGAGCACTGTCAACATAGCATTACATCGTATCATTATAATTAATCTAGAGATTATTTAAAGTACAGGAGGATGTGCGTAGATTATGCCATTTTATATAAGGGACTTAAGCATCCATGGATTTTGGTATCTGGGAGTCCTGGAACCAATCCCTCATGATACGGAAATATAACTGTATGTTTTTAACATGAGTGGTTGCACTGGATCGAGTTTTCAAGGAAAAGAGCCTTCTGACTCATAGAATCAGACCGTATTCTGTGACGCAGAAGAAAACACATATCTACCTGTGTTAGGGATCCCTAAGATCACCTCCAGGTTCAGTGATGCACTAAAAGAACTCATAGGACTCAATTGTACTCACAGTTAAGATTTATTACAGCAGAAGAGTATGAGCAAAAGCAGCAAAGGGAAAAAGTGCACAGGAAAAAGACAGGAGGAAGCCAAGCACAAGCATCACGTTGTAACAACATGTGTGAAGGGCTGTCTGCCATGAAAGCTCATTAGAGACTCAGGGAACAGCAGGAACACTCCCAAATCCACCTACAGGCCAACCTTTAGGAAGCAGGCCTTTCTAAAGATAGCAGTCTTAGGCCTGTTACGGTAACTCTTTTCTGCATACTAACCAAATGAGGAATTGCTACATATTTGTATTGAATTCTATATTGGTGCTGTACATTCTATGGGTTTTGACAAATATATAATGATGTGTATCCAGCATTATAGTATCATACAGAATAGTTTCACTGCCCTCAAAATTATCTGTGTGCTACCTATTCATTCCTCTCTCCTTGCTAACCACTGGCATCCACAGATTTTTACACTGTCTCCATAGTTTTGCCTTTTCCAGAATGTCACATAGTTGGAATCTTACAGTATATAGCTTTTCAGATTGGCTTCCTTCACTTAGTAATATGCATTTATGGTTCCTCCATGTCCCTTCATGGCTTGATTGCTCATTTCTTTTTAGCATTGAATAATACTTCATTGTCTGGACGTACTACAGTTAATCCAATCCTGCAGCATCTGCTTCCTCCATATTCCTTTGTCTGTTGTTTGGGTCCCTTCCTTCTACATTATTGGATTTTCTTGGTTGCTGTCCATGATTAAAAGTAAAAATTAAAAAGTACAAAGAGAGGAAGCTCCAAGTAGATAGCTGGTGCTTTTAACTTTGAATTTCACTGTAGGGTGATCTGGGTGTATGATTTGTCCAGAAAACCCCTGATGTATCTATTCACCTACTGAATGGATTTTGTGTTATCACTTTTTTGAATTTCACTGTAGGGTGATCTGGGTGTATGATTTGTCCAGAAAAACCCCTGATGTCAATATCCATTCACCTACTGAGGGACATCTTGGTTGCTTTCATGTTTTGGAAATTATGAATAAAGCTGCTATAAACATTCATGTGCAAGTTTTGTGTTATCACTTTTTTTCCCAGACAGGGTCTCTGTCACCCAGGCTAGAGTGCAGTGACTTGATCAAGCTCACAGCAGCCTCCATCTCCTGGGGTCCAGCAATCCTCGCACCTCAGCCTCCTGAGTAGCTAGGACTACAGGCACATGCCACCATGCCTGGCTTTTATGTATTTATTTATTTATTTATTTTAGTAGAGGTGAGGTTTTGTTATGTTGCTCAGGCTGGTCTGGAACTCCTGTGCTCAAGAAGTCCTTCTGTCTTGGCCTTCCAATGTGCTGGATTACAGGCATGAGCCACTGTGCCCAACCCTGTGTGTTATAACATTTTTAAGCAAAGCAGAAATGTTTGTTTTTGACAACTTAACCATATCTAATTAAATGTTTTATTAAAACCATTCATGTGGGCCAGGGGTGGTGGCTCACGCCTGTAATCTCAGCACTTTGGGAGGCAGAGGTGGATGGATCACAAGGTCAGGAGTTCGTGACCAGCCTGGTCAATATGGGGAAACCCCATCTCTATTAAAAATACAAAAATTAGCTGGGTATGGTGGTGCATGCCTGTAATCCCAGCTGCTTGGGAGGCTGATGCAGGAGAATTGCTTGAACCCGGCAGGCAGAGGTTGCTGTGAGCCGAGATCGCGCCACTGCATTCCAGCCTGGGTGACAAAGCAAGACTCTGTCAAAAAAAAAAAAAAAAATTCACACTTCTAACACTGTATGTCCATCTAGTTGATCCACTGATTCACCATAGAGCAAATAACAAATTTACAATAGCTACATAAAATATAAAAAATTTAGGAATAAATCTAATGTGCAAGAATGCAAGACCTCTACATAGAAAAGTATATATTTAATAAAGTATAAAACATTATTGAAATGTTAGAAGATGTAAGCAAATAAAACATGAAATATTTGTTGGGGGAGGAGGATTGTTGTTTTGTTTCATTTTTCTTTTTTCTGTTTAGTTTTGGTGGAATTTGACAAGCTGATTCTAAAATGTATAAGAAAATATAAAAATAGTTGTGACATTGCTCAAGAACAAGGTGGGAAGTTTTCTACATGTTCTCAAGACTTAAAAAGATTAAGTAATAAATTCCACTCACTATTGGTGCAAGGATAAACAAATGAACCAATGGCACAGAGTAGAGAACTCACAACAGATCCGTGTGTATACACTTGATTAATGACAAAGGAATCACTGCAGAGCAGCAGAAAAAAGATAATGTTGTGACAACTGGATATTAATATGGAAAAAACCTGAAACTTGACCTCTACCTCACACCATATACAAACAACTCTAGGTGATTTCTAGACTTAAATGTAAAAGGCAAAACAACAAAGTTATTATAAAATAATATAGAGAATATTTCATGATCTCTAGAGAATAAACCCTTAAATGAAGCCCGAAAACTATTAACTACAAAGGGAAAAAATCAACACATTTGGCTATAAATATTTAAGAACTGTTTATCAAAAAACTCAAGAGAGTAAAAAACCACAGTATGGAACAAGGTATTCTTTGTAAAATATATAACCAACAATGGACTGGTGTGAAGAATATATAAAGAACACATATAAATTCAAAGAAAAAGGTAAACAATCTAGAGGAAAATGGCTAGGAAATCAGAACACTTTACAAAAGAGGATATCTGTATATTCAGTAAACATATGAAAAGATGCTTAATCTTGGTAACCAGGGAAATGTGAACTAAAACCACAATTAGATACCACTACATAGTCATTGGAATGGCTAAAATTAAAAAGACTGGTAATACCAGCTATTGACAAGGACGTGAAACAACAGAAACTTTATACATGGCTGATGGTAGAGTATAAAATAATCATTTTGAAAAATAGTTTGGCATTATTTACTGAACTTTAAGATACACATCCTCTACGAACCAGCAGCTCTGCTTCATGGAAATGAATGAATGTATGTGCTCCACATAGAAACATGGTATCCCTTAAATGCAGAAAAGGCATTAGATAAAATTCGGTATTGGTTCGCCAAAAAAATTCTTAGTAAATTGAGAATAGAAGGAACAATAGAAAAAGAACTCAAATCATTTTGTAAACATCATACTCAATGGGGATATCATAATAGCATTCCCCTTAAAATCAAGAACAAGTAAAGGTGCTCATTATCACCACTTCTAATCACTATTGTACTTACCAGTGAACACAAGTGAAAGAAAGAAAAGGCATAAACATTGAAAAGAAACAGTCATTATTCACCAAAGATAAAAATAACTACATGGAAAACCTAAAAGATAAAAGAATCCTTAATAAATTACTAGATGTAAGAGTTTAGCAAGGTGGCCGTGTATTAAGTCAACCTAAATCAATTGCACTACAGAAATAAAATTAATATTAAAAAGATACTATTTATAATAGCTAAATATATGTGGAATTTAGGGACAAATATGACATGTCTATCTGTGCAAATGTTTATGGAGAAAATCCTAAAACTTACTGAAAGACATTAAAGAAGACCTAAGTACATTTTTAAACATTTATTTAATTTTTTTAATATTTTTCTTTTCTGAGAGAAATGGGAAGAAAACCTTTGGAAGCTTTTAAGCAGGGAAGTAGCTTAGTCTGATTTACATTTTTAAAAGATCATTCTGACTGGTGTATGAAAGATGATTACAGAGAGGCTTGTGGAAGAGACCAGATAAGCTGTTGGAGTGCAGGTGCAGGGCTAATATTTAGCTGGCAAATACTGGTACTGTTGTCTGGATTCTTTATGGCCAACATTTGCTGACTGGATGCAGTTGGTTGGCACCATGCTGTGCCATTAGCAGTTGTTAAATATTTTGATTATTTCTCAGTGTTCCCATGAGATTTCAAGGTGCCTCAAACCAGGCTGGCTGCAGTTGTCATCTGGATATGTTGGCTGATAAAGGATATCTTCTGTGGGAACAGGTGGGAAGCCTCACTGATGTGGTAGATGTGGGGGTTGGAGGAAAGAATAATCAAAGACAACAATGATGTTGTCTGTCTTCTCCACTAGCCTGTGCACTGCTTGAGAGCAGAGATGATCCCGGTGCAGTTTTATCCCCAGCACCTATCCCTCTACCTGCCACTAAGAGGGCAAAAACATTCCTGCTGAATGAAATTGCTACATGGGGACATGAGTGCAGAGTGTAGAGGTGTCAGTGTGGTCTAAGACTGAGCTCTATAAGATAAGAAAAAACAAGCAAGAATCAAGCCCTTTATATATAGTCTAAATAGGACCAAGATCTCAGATGACCATCCCAGTAGGAGTGGGGTAGAAAGTTAGTGGAATTTTTATTTTGTTTTGTAGAGATGGAGGTCTCACTATGTTTCCCAGGCTGGTCTCAAATTCCTCCTGGCTTCAAGCAATCCTCCATCCTCATCCTCCCAAAGCACTAGATGTGAGCCACTACAGCTGGCTAATTAGTGGCATTTGACCAAGGAAAAGTTTGAGGATGAAAAGCACTGGGACCTCAGACAGGAGCTGTGAGAGATTCAGTCCCCTGGGACAGTGGGTTACAGGGGTCAGGAAGCCCAACTCCTGAGGAACAATTCAGAAAAGTAATTTCAGAAATAATGGCTTAAGGAATGGAAAATAGTATCAGGAATGCTAACAAAGCAGGTCAGAGTGAAAAAAGTGGCAATGCTGACCTGATAATGGAGGAGCAACACTGGCAGAATCCTATGCCTAAGTGTTCATGACATCAAGACCTTCTTATGCACTTTGCCTAGGAAGGATTTGTTCCACTGCCTAGGACAGAACTGAGCATAACGCGTGAGAGTTAAGGAAGCCCAGCTGCTGGGGTAGAGGCTCAGGGAGTGAGGAAAGCCAGGTGGCCTTTTCACCTATCAGCTGTCTCCTCATCCCAGGAGCCTGCAAGAACCCGGATGGTGATTTATAACCACTTGCTTAGTATCCCCCAGACTCAACACAGTGCTTGGCACACAATAAGTGCTTAATAAGTTTTTACTTTTTGTAAAATTTAAAGATTTCTGAAATTCAAAATTCATTGGGTTTGGCACATTTAAGGTCATTCTTTTCCAAATCTCAAAATGGGATGTTAGAAAACCATAAAATTGATGGGATGACATTATTTTCACATTACCAAATATCCAGTTAAATATGTTTTGTGATTTCCCAGTAAAAAACAAAATAAATTTAAAGACAAAATAAATTTAAATAAAGTTAGCTCAGAGGTCCAAACTCATGGATTACAAATTCACATGGAGCACTGCGTTTTCCTACCGGAAAGTGATGTGTGAGCACCGATGTTTCCACCAGATCCTCTGGCTTGTGGATTACTCCATTCATCAACACCAGTAGATCCTAGAAGAAAAGAACATTTTGAAAGTGACTTTGTGTCTTTGGGGATGCTCTTCTTTAAACATCAGTAGGAATAAACATTCTCTTCATGGCTATAAAGGAAATTAAACACCACAGACCCCATAAAATAATAACAATTAAAATACTAATTACAACATGAGTTTACATTTATTTTAACCCCCCCTAAACACCAATAAAAATTTAAAAGATATAAATTCTCTTCCCAGAACCAATTATCAGAACAAAGATTTCACTTTAGCTCTCTTAGGAGAAGATAATACTTAAGCTAACTAGAAACAAGAATGAATTAATATATTTCTACTTTTGGTAGATTTGAAGTGTAGTTTGAAATAGAGTTTCTGAGAGAAAACCAGATTTATTTTCCTCATCCTGAAGTCTTTGTGGTTCTTGGTATCACCGTTCTTTCATATTCTTAACCTCAGTGCCTAGAGAGGATTTTGGCTTTTGTTTTGTTTTGTTTAACTTTTTCCTCTCCATTACCTGCTATGATGCTAATTCAAATCCTTCTTAGTTGGTAGTAATGGCCATGTAAGGCAGGGATGATTCTCAACCCTATTTTACAGATAATCAAGCTAAGCACATAGCATGACTGCCCAAGAAGCAAGTGACCACAGTGGTGAAGCTGGGCCTCCACCCTGCCGTCTGACTGGTTTCAAGGCCTGCACAGGCTCTTATAGCCTCATCCTGCTTGCTGCCTCCAAGCTTTTCTGACTGCAGCCTTTTCTCCAGTCGCTTTTGATAGAGGAGTTAAGAAGAAATTACTTAGGCAGATAGTGAGGGTATTGAAGTCCTCGGTAAGGTTTTCCTTTTAATGAAAAGCAGCCCCAAATCATTTTCCTTTCTAACAAAGAGCAGCCTGTAAAATGAAGCTGCAGACTTAGATGCCGGCAGTTGTGCCAATCATGTTCAGAATGGTGGCTCCCTTCTCCCTTCTCTGCCAGCCATATGTACAGTAAGGAGCAGACAAGACGGCGCGGGCCAAGGGGAAAGTTGATTTGCATAATAAGATTAGGGTGGGGCCCACCAGCCTTCCCGTGCACTATGTAAATATCACGCCTGACTGAACCAATCTGTGAGCCCTGTGTAAATCAGACAATGCCTTCTCAAGCCTGACTATAAAATCCTGCGAGTCCACTGCCAGCCAGTCTTTCCTCTGGGAAGTACCCTCTCTCTCACTACAGAGAGCTATTTTCCTTTCTCCTTTCTTTTTCTTTTGCGTATTAAACTTCCACTCCTAAACTCCTCATGTGTGTCCCTATCCTAAATTTTCTTGGTGCAAGACAATGAACCACGGGTATTCACCTGACACAACGTAGCCGCTTCACTTTCTTCTTAAATTTACCCAGACTGACCTTTCTAATTCCCTGAGGCCACTTGTCATTTTCCTGCTTCAGAACCAGCAGAAACTCCTGAATCAAGTCTGAATTCCCCTGCCGGACTTTACTATTTCTCTGTGATCTGGCCTAATCTGGACAAGTCTGTATTTCCTCCCTGTGAGCCTTTCTCTGCAGCGGGGTGGTCGGCACTTGGCCTCCTTTGTGTCTCAAGCTGCGAGGCTCCCTCCCCCTTCAGCCTCTTGGCTTCACTCTAGTTTCAGTCTTCTGTGCTTTATCATTTCTCATGCTGCACTCAGGCGCCTCCCTACAACTTCAGAGACTTAACTGATCTCTAATTCTTTCATATGTGTCAGTCTTAGCTCCCCCAAAAGAGGCTCAGAGCCTATACAGCAGTCGTTCTTAAAATGTAGTCCCTGACCTGAAACATCACTGTCACCTAGGTGCCAGTTAGATGCACATCTTGGTCTTCACCCCAGATGTTCTGAATGAAGAATACTGTCAAACCTGAGCATGCATTAGAATTTCCTGAAGGGCTTGCCAAACCCAGATGACTGGACCCACCCTTACAGTCTCTGATATAGTAGGACCAGAGTGAGGCCAGAAAAATCTGCATTTCTAAAAGGTTTCCAGACAATGCTGATGCAGCTAATCTAGGGACCACACTTTGAGAACCCCTGCTATAGAACTTAGCATGAAGCTTGCCTCAGTTTAATTAGAACAGAATATTTCAGTGGTTTTCCATCCAAAATCTCATTTCTGTTTCAAAGATTGATTATAGACTGCTGGGATGATACCTCAGGTTTGAATCTAGGTGGAATTCCCACATATTGAAATGTTTTTAGAGGCTGGGTGGTGTAAGTATTCTAATGCAGGTGTCAGCTGGGGGCAGACAGATTAAAAGTACAATGTAAAATGTGGAGCAGTGGACTCTGTTCCAAGTATGTAACATCCTTTTACTGATTTCATTCTCAATACAACCCACGAGGCAGTTTCCATATTACCATTTCTAGTTTACAAACCAACAGGCACCAGAGCTTAAATAAAAGAAGATTTCATATGGGTAGTAAGGTTAGAGCTAGGATTTAAACTGCGGCAATGTAGCTCCAAAGTCCATGAATTTGTTTTTTGTTTTTGGGGGTTTTTTTTAGTTTTTTGTTTTTTTGAGATGGAGTTTCACTCTTGTCACCTAGGCTGGAGTGCAGTGGTGCAATCTCGGCTCACTGCAACCTCCACCTCCCCAGTTCAAGTCATTCTCCTGCCTCAGCCTCCCGAGTAGCTGGGATTACAGGCACCCTCCACCACACCTGGCTAATTTTTGTATTTTTCGTAGAGATGGGGTTTCACTATGTTGGCCAGGCTGGTCTCGAATTCCTGACCTCGAGTGATCCGCCCACCTTGGCCTCCCACAGTGCTGAGATTACAGGTGTGAGCCATCGTACCCAGCCAAAGTCCATGATCTTAACAGCTGTGCCATGCAGTCTCAGTTTGCTAGCTACAAGAGCAAGGTTTAAGCTGCTGAGGTGCCTGGGAGCCCCAATCCTCCCTGCCTTTGAGCAAGTAACTTGTCAGCTTAGATGGAGGTGCACAGCATCCCAGGGCCATTTTCAGTAACCACAGTAGCTCTCTTTTGGTAGATGGTGATGGAAGATCTGTGCTCCTTAGCTTAGCTAAAACACGGGTTCTTGTCCCATGACCAGGAAAAATTAGGTAGTGGACACGTTAAAAGGTGAGAGAGCGAAATTTATTAAAAGAAAGCTGTCAGCGACGGGTGCATTGGCTCACGCCTATAATCCCAGTACTTTGGAAAGCTGAGGTGGCTGGATCACTTGAGGTCAGGAGTTCGAAACTAGCCTGACCAACATGTTGAAAACCCATCTCTACTAAAAATACAAAAATTAGTCAGGCATGGTGGCACACACCTGTAATCCCAGCTACTCAGGAGGCTGAGGCAGGAGAATCACTTGAACCCAGGAGGCAGAGGTTGCAGTGAGCCAAGACTGCGCCACTGCACTCCAGCCTGAGCGACAGAGTGAGACTCCATCTCAAAAAAAAAAAAAAAAAAAAAGGAAAGAAAGCTCTGAACAAAAAAGAGGGCATCCTGCAAACAGGCTTCCACCTCACAGATTGAATACCAGACCACCACACATGAGCTGAAGAGTCCAAGCTCCTCTCCACTGCACAAGGCACACATTCCTGAGAGCTCCACCCCACTCTCCCAGTGCACAGGTGGGCCCCCAGTCCATTGTGGGCATGCCCAGACAAGGCCCTGGGCAGATTCCCTCCTCTGCACAAAAGCATCTGACATAAACACTTGTGAGGTGGGTTGGAGATTCTCCAGGTACCCTTCCTTAGCTACCTCCTGCGTCTATCAGTGGTAATTTATGTTAGATAACATGCTTATGCCTACAGTCTGTTTTACTAAGATGGAGAAAACAGTTACCATTAGGGTGACTCTGGTAATTACTGCTTCTCCTGAGCTAACATGCCTTAATGCTTTCTGTGCATTAATGTCACCACTCTGACACAGCCTAACACTCTGTCAGCAGCATAAGCCAGGATGGCTTCCAGTATCTCCATGGGCTGTCCTCACCACACCTTTGAATAGCAGCTCTCAAAGTCTCACCTTACATCCATCTTTCCCTCCCTATAAAAAGTGCTTTTCAACCTTTGCTTGGGTCTTCCAGTATAAGTTCACCATGCCACTAAGCAGTCAAGCCTATTTTAAGGGAACTAATAATTACACAATAGCTTTTTTACCTTGAGCTGGAAATTGTCTACAGTAACTCGAATTGGTCTTGACTCAACCTCTTGGGGACCCTGAGAACAACTATGATCCTCTTTCCACAGAGTACTCTTTCTGTATTTGATGATAAACAGCCAATGTTGCCTCCTCCTTTGCTTCCCAAATCTTTCCTTTCCTAGGCTACATAAATCAATTTCCATCTGTTGTCCCTGACATAACATAATTTCCTTTTCACCATCCCATCCTCAACCATCCCACCCACATCCCTTTTAGATGAGCTCAAAGGATCCGGTGCAAAGATAATCTGTACAGTGCAGGTCAGGCATGATCTGGTCCATGCAGCATACAGCGGAATTGCTGCCTCATATTAGCTGACATGCTTTAATGCTTTCTGGGCATTAATGATTTCTTAGCTTTCTGGGCAGCCATACTCCTGTTGGCTCATTATAAATTCATAATCAGTGAAGCCCCTTGCTATGTCTAGTTGACAAGAAGTATTGTTCAACCAGATCTCTTTCAATTTACCTTTTACCCATACAGCAAACTTGTTTAAGAAATGACTGTATATTCATCCCTTGAAATTATGTCTTATTTGAACCAGTCCATCCTGAATGCAAAGACTCAGAGACGATGTGTCTTTGTGTACTCCAATTAGAGAAGTTTAGAAAGCAAGCTGACAACCTGTAAACATAACACTTCGAAATGGCTTTTGTTGGTATGGATGACCACTGAAAATGTGTCCACTTAGCAGCTGCCAAATAATGGAAACTAACACAGACTGAGACTGCCCTGGCAGCCAGGCCTTCTTGTTGATATGCTAGGATTGGCTGAAGTGAGAAGCCACTGGAATCCTCTTGACAGGCTATATGTAGCTCATCTTTATGACTTTTTGCCACAGGTCACACACTGGGAGGACAGTCACAATATTTTATTTGGTGTCTATATTAGTTTACTAGGACTGCCACAACAAAGTACTACAAACTGGGTGTCTTATAAAACAGAAATGTATTGTCTCACAGTTTTGGAGGCCAGAAATCCAAAATCAAGGTGTTGGCAGAGTTGGTTCCTTCTGAGGGCTATGAGAGAAGGATCCATTCCATGCCTCTTCTCTTTGGCTTGTAGGCGATCATCTTCATGTTCAGTTGGTATCTTCCCTGTATATGTGTCTGTCTCCAAATTTTCCTTCTATAAGGATACCAGTCACATTGGAATAGAGCCCACCCTAATGACTTCATTTTAATTTTATAAACAGCATATCTCCAGCTGGGCGCAGTGGCTCACACCTGTAATCCCAGCACTTTGGGAGGCCAAGGCAGGCAGATCATGAGTTCAGGAGTTCAAGACCAGCCTGGCCAACATGGTGAAATCCTGTCTCTACTAAAAATACAAAAATTAGCTGGGCATGGTGGCACGTGTCTGTAATCCCAGCTACTCAGGAGGCTGAGTCAGGAGAACTGCTTGAACCTGAGAGGTGGAGGTTGCAGTGAGCCAAGATTGCGCCATTGCACTCCAGCCTGGGCAACAAGAGCAAGACTCTGTCTCAAAGAAAAAAAAAAATACCATATCTCCAAATAAGGTGACATTCTCAGGTACTAGGGGTTAGGACTTCAAGATATGAATTTGGAGGGGGACGGGGGACACACAATTCAACCCATAAGAGTATCCATGCACCAGCCACCTTGGAATGTCAGTTTATTCCACAGGGCTCAAGACTCTGGGGAGTCAGGAACAGGACTGTTCTGTATTCTGGTTGATTTTAAAATACTAGAATTTTGCTTTAATTGCCATATAGACTATGATGATAGTGAAGTTGATGGCGATGCTAACTGTGGTGAGGACAGTCATGGTAGTAGCGATTAAGAACTGCATTTCAGTACTGTGCACAATAAAAGAACTGCCAGGCTTCAATGTGCTCCACATGTTTCCACAGCCAGAAACATATATCCCTATAAGGCAGGGGTTAGGTCAATTAGTCAGACTTAATTTTACAGAGAGCTAACATGTCTGCAAATAACATTTCTGGTTCTTAGTGTATTGATCTTTATCATCCTACAATTCCATCGGTATTGGTACTGAACTTTCAGTATCTTTAATTTTGGACAGAATCAAAATACTTGAATTATACTCCAGGTCAAGTCTTTAACAGCTATATGGCCCGAGGAAAATTACCTTACCTCACTGGTTATTGAAAAGAGGAAAGATAGAAAGAAATTGGTGTTCTAGATTATGCATTCATTTCTGGATTCAGTTTGCATAAGTCAGTCCTTCCGAGGCTCACAATTTGGGGTAACTGAGGAAGTCAAGGTAAAGCAAGGTCAGGTCCAGGGCAGTAGTCATTGCTATCTTGCCCACTGTGCCCCTACCTGACATTGCACCTAAGTCTCAAGTGGGATTTTTATAGATTGCAAAATCTAAGACAACTTATACACCCATTTCACTACAGGGAGTCCACAGATGTATCTGTTTCCTGTAAACTAGTGGCACACATTCTTCCCTGAACTATTCAGGAGAAATCTTGTCGGCGCATGAAATGTGTTGTATAAATTCAGTGATAAACTGGTGAAGGA
Organism: Pongo pygmaeus; assembly: GCF_028885625.2. Taxonomy (NCBI): domain Eukaryota; kingdom Metazoa; phylum Chordata; class Mammalia; order Primates; family Hominidae; genus Pongo; species Pongo pygmaeus. The sequence goes on along the minus strand of NC_072373.2, from coordinate 145,544,277 downwards.
CCCTGCTATATTCACCAAAAGAATGTTGCTCAGGAAAGTTAACTTGCTGTCTTAGCATAAAAGTAGGCATTTGAGATACTGGCAACTCAAAGAACAAGAGTGACATTTCCCTTCATATCTGTTGCTATTAATGATATAATAATGATCACAAACAATATTATTAATAATTAAAAATGTCACTTTTTTCATCCATACCAAAGAGATTTTTTGTTACTTGGTTCTCATTAATTAGATATATAATTTAAATGGGCCCTATTTCCCATCCTCTTAAATCTGTGAATAACCGCCATATGGTAAGGTACTTACCTTGCAAGGATGAACAACTGGACTTTATCAAATAAACCTGGGCCAAATGATGCAAATCATGCTGTATATGGTTCCAATACTGGGTTTTGCTCAGTTCCTCTGCTTTCCAAAAGGAGTCTACCTGCCTTCAGAGTCCTTCATGTGATCATTATACTGGAAAAACCCAGGCAGCTAGGGTCTGGAGTGGACCCTCGGCAAACCACAGCAGCCCTACAGAAGTGGCCAGACTGTTAAAAGATAAACAAACAGAAAACAACAACAACAAAAGCCCACAAAAACCTCATCCAAAGGTCATCAATCTCAAAGACTGAAGGTAAATAAGCCCACAAAGTTGAGAAAGAATCGATGCAAAAATACTAAAAACTCAAAAAGCCAGACTGCCCCTTTTCCTCCAAATGACCACAACACCTCTCCAGCAAGAGCTCAGAACTAGGCTGAGGCTGAGATGAACGAAATGACAGAAGTAAGCTTCAGAAGCTGGGTAACAACAAACTTCACTGAGCTAAAGAGGCATGTTGTAACCCAATGCAAAGGAGGTAAGAATCATGATAATACATGAGCTGAGAGCCAAAATAGCCAGTTTAGAGCAGAATATAACTGAACTGTTAGAGCTGAAAAAGACACTAACTTCACAATGTAATCTAATGTATTCATAGCAGAACAGACTAAGCAGGTGAAAGAATCTCAGAACTTGAAGCCTATCTTTCTGAAATAAGACAGGCAGACAATAATAGCAAAAAAAGAATGAAAAGGAATGAACAAAACCTTTAAGAAATATGATATTATGTAAAGAGACTGAATCTATTATTGATTGGAGTACCTGAAAGACATGGGGAGAATAACCAAGTTGGAATACTTAAGGATATTATCCAGGAGAACTTTCTCAACCTACCAAGACAGGCCAACATTCAAATTCAGGAAATTCAGAGAACCCCAGTAAGATATTCCACAAGAAGATCATCCCCAACACACATAATTACTGGATTCTCCAAGGTCAAAATGAAAGAAAAAAATGTTTAAGGGTAGCCAGAGAGAAAGACCAGGTCACCTACAAAGGGAACCCCATCAGACTAACAGTGGACCTCTCAGCAGAAACTCTACAACCCAGAAGAGGTAGGGAGAGAATATTCAACATTTTTAAAGAAAAGAATTTCCAACCCAGAATTTCATATCTGGCCAAACTAAGCTTCATAAGCAAAGGAGAACTGAGGGTATTTGTTACCACCAGGCCTGCCTTGCAAGAGCTCCTGAAGAAAGCAGTAAATATGGAAAGGAAAAACTATTACAGCCACTACAAAAACACATTGAAGTACACAGACCAGTGACACTATGAAGCAACCACATAAACAAGTCTGCCGAATAGCTAGCATCATGATGATAGAATCAAATCCACACATAGCAATACTAATGTTAATTGTAAATGGGCTAAATGCCCCAATTAAAAGAGAGTGGCAAGTTGGATAAAGAACCAAGACCCATTGGTATGCTACCCTCAAGAGACCTATCTCACATGCAAAGACACATATGGGCTCAAAATAAAGAGTTGGGGGAAAATTTACCACACAAATGGAAAAAAGAAGAAGCAGGGGTTGCAATCCTAGTTTCTGACAAAGAGATTTTAAAGCAACAAAGATCAAAAAAGACAAAGAAGAGCATCACGTAATGGCAAAGAGTTCAATGTAACAAGAAGAGCTAATTATCCTAAATATATATGCACCCAATACAGGAGCACCCAGATTCATAAAGCAGGTTCTTAGAGACCTTCAAAGAGACTTGGATTCCCACACAATAATAGTGGGAAACTTTAACACCCTACTGACAATATTAGACAGACCATTGAGACAGAAAATTAACAAAGACATTCAGGACTTGAACCCAGCTCTGGATCAAGTGGACCTGGTATATATCTATAGCACTGTCCACCCAGAAACAACAGAATATACATTCTTCTCATTACCACACAGCACTTACTCTAAAATTGATCACATAATCAGAAGTAAAACACTCCTCAGCAAATGCAAAACAACTGAAATCATAACAGTCTCTCTGGTCTGAGAGACTGAGTTCTCACAATCAAATGAGAACTCATGGAAACTGAACAACCTGCTTCTGAATGACTCTTGGGTAAATAATGAAATTAAGGCAGAAATCAAGACATTCTTTGAAACTAATGAGAACAAAGATACAACATAGCAGAATCTATGGGATGCAGCTAAAGCAGGGTAAAGAGGGAAATTTATTGCACTAAATGCCCATATCAAAAAGCTAGACAGATTTTGGCCGGGCTTGGTGGCTCACGCCTGTAATCCCAGCACTTTGGGAGGCCGAGGCGGGCAGATCACAAGGTCAGGAGTTCGAGACCAACCTGGCCATTATGGTGAAACCCTGTCTCTACTAAAAATACAAAAATTAGCCAGGCGTGGTGGCAGGCGCCTGTAGTCCCAGCTACTAGGGAGGCTGAGGCAGGAGAAAAGCTTGAACCCAGGAGGCAGAGGTTGCAGTGAGCTGAGATTGTGCCACTGCACTCCAGCCTGAGTGACAGAGCAAGACTGTCTCAAAAAAATGCTAGACAGATTTTAAGTTAACAACCTAACATCACAACTAAAAGAACAAGAGAACCAAGAGCAAACAAACCCCAAAGCTAGCAGAAGACAAGAAATAACAAAGATTAGAGGTGAACTGACGGAGATAGAGACATGAAAAACCTTCAAAAAAATACATGAATCCATTAATTTTTGAAAAAAAATTAATGAAATACATAGAACACTAGCTAGACTAGTAAATAAGAAAGGACAGGAGATTCAAATCAACACAATCAGAAATGATAAAGGAGATATCACCACTGATCCTACAAAAATACAGCCATCAGAGTTGTTTTTATAAACACTTCTATGCACATAAACTAGAAAATCTAGAAGAAATGAATAAATTGCTGGAGACATACACCCTCCCAAGACTGAATCATGAAGAAATCAAATCCCCGGATAGACCAATAATGAGTTCTGAAATTGAGGCAGTAATAAACAGCCTATCAGCCCCCAAAAAAGCCCAGGACCAGATGGATTTATACCTGAATTCTACCAGAGGTACAAAGAAGAGCTGGTGCCATTTCTACTGAAACTATTCCAAAAAAATAGAAAACAAGGGACTCCTCCCTAACTCATTCTATGAGGCCAGCACCATCCTGATACCAAAACCTGGCAGAGATACAACAAAAAAGAAAACTTCAGGCCAATAATCTTGATGAACATCAATGCAATAGTCTTCAACAAAATACTGACAAATCAAATCCAGCAGCACATCAAAAAGCTTAAGCAGGCCGGGTGTGGTGGCTCATACCTGTAATCCTAGCATTTTGGGAAGCCAAATTGGGTGGATCATTTGAGGCCAGGAGTTCAAGACCAGTCTGGCCAACACAGCAAAACCCTGTCTCTACTAAAAATACAAAAAAAAAAAAAAAAAAAAAATTACTGGGTGTGGTAGCATGTGCCTGTAGTCCCAGCTAATCAGGTGAGGCATGAGAATCACTTGCTCCTGGAAGGCAGAGGTAGCAGTGAGCCTAGATTGTACCACTGCACTCCAGCCTGGGGGACAGAGTGAGACACTGCCTCGGTGGTGGCACACTCCTGTAATCCCAGCTACTCAAGAGGCTGAGACAGGATAATCATTTGAACCCAGGAGGCAGAGGTTACAGTGAGCCAAGATTGCGCCACTGCACTCCAGCCTGGGTGATAGAGTGAGACCCTGTCTTTAAAAAAACAAGCTTATCCACCATAATCAAGGAGCTTTCATCCTCAGGATGCAAGGTTGGTTCAACATATGCAAATCAATAAATGTGATTTATCACATGAATAGACCTAAAGACAAAACCCACATGATTATCTCAATAGATGCAGAAAAGGACTTTGATAAAATTCAACATACCTTCATGTTAACAACTCTCAATAAACTCAGTATTGAAAAAACATACGTCAAAATAATAAGAGCTATATATGAGAAACCCACAGCCAATATCATACTGAATGGGCAAAAGCTAGAAGTATTCTCCTTGAAAACTGACACAAGACAAGGATGACCGCTCTCACCACTCTTATTCAACATAGTATTGGAAGTTCTGGCCAGGGCAATCAGGCAAGAGAAAGAAAGAAAGAAAGAAAGGCTATTCAAATAAGGAGAGAGGAAGCCAAACTATCTTTGTTGACAAATGACATGATCCTATATCTAGAAATCCCCATTTTCTCAGCCCCAAAACTTCTTAAGCTGATAAGCAACTTCAGCAAAGTCTCAGGATGCAAAATCAGTGTGCAAAAATTGCTATCATTCCGATATGCAAACAACAGGCAAGTGGAGAACCAAATCATGAATGAACTCCCATTCACAATTTCCACAAACAGAATAAAATACCTAGGAATACAGCTAACAAGGGAAGTAAAGGACCCCTTCAAGGAGAACTACAAACCACTGCTTAAAGAAATCAGAGATGATACAAACAAATGGAAAAACATTTCATGCTCATGGATAGGAAAAATCAATATTGTGAAAATGCCCATATACTGCCCAAAGCAATTTATATATTCAATGCTTTAATAAAACTACCATTGACATTCTTCACAGAATTAGAAACAACTATTTAAAAATGTATATGGAACCAAAAAAGAGCCTGAATAGCCAAGACAATCCTAAGCAAAAATAACAAAGCTGGAGGCATCATAGTACCCAACTTCAAACTATACTACAAAGGCTACAGTAGCCAAAACAGCATGGCATTTGTACAAGAACAGACATATAGACCAGTGGAACAGAATAAATAATCCAGAAATAAGGTCACACACCTATAACCATCTAATTTTCAACAAACTTGACAAAAACAAGCAATGGGGAAAGGATTCCCTATTTAATAAATGGTGCTGTCAGAACTGGGTAGCCATATGCAGAAAATTGAAACTGGACCTCTTCTTTACACCATACACAAAAATCAACTCAAGATGGATTAAAGACTTAAATGTAAAACTCCACACTATAAAAACCTCAGAACAACCCTAAAACAAAATCTAGGCAATACCATTCAGGACATAGGCATGGGCAAAGATTTCATCATGAAGACTTTTGCAACAAAAGCAAAAATCGACAAACAGGATCCAATTAAACTAAAGAGCTTCTGCACAGCAAAAGAAACTATCATCAGAGTGAACAGACAACCTACAGAATGGGAGAAAATTTTTTCAATTTATCCATCTGACAAAGGTATACAAGGAACTTAAATAAATTAACAACAACAACAAAAAAAAAAAAAACATTAAAAAGTGGGCAAAGGACATGAACAGATGCTTCTCAAAAGAAGACATACATGTGCCCAACAAACATATGAAAAGAAGCTCAACATCACTGATCATTGGAGAAATGCAAATCCAAACCACAATGAGATACCATCTCATACCAGTCAGAATGGCTATTATTAAAAAGTCAAAAAACAACAGATGCTGACAAGGTTGTGGAAAAAAAGGAACGCTTTTACACTGTTGGTGGGAGTGTAAATTAGTTCAACCATTGTGGAAGACGGTGTGGCAATTCCTCAAAGACCTAGAGGCAGAAATACCATTTGACCCAGCAATCCCATTACTGGGTATATACCCAAAGGAATATAAATCCTTCTATTATAAAGACACATGCATGCATATGTTCATTGCAGCACTATTCACAACAGCAAAGAAATGGAATCAACCTAAATGCCCATCAATGATTGACTAGATAAAGAAAATATGGTACATATACACAATGGAATACTATGCAGCCATAAAAAACAAGATTATGTCCTTTGCAGGGACATGGATAGAGCTGGAAGCCATTATCCTCAGCAAACTAATGCAGGGACAGAAAGCCAAATACCACATGTTCTCACTTATAAGTAAGAGCTGAATGATGAGAACACATGGACACATTGTGGGAAACAACACACACTGGGGCCTGTCGGAGGGTGAAGAAGATAAAAGGGAGAATATCAGAAAGAATAGTTAATGAATGCTCGGCTTGATACCTAGGTGATGGGATGATCTGTGCAGCAAGCCACCATGGCACATGTTTACCTATGTAATAAACTTGCACATCCCGCACATGTACCCCTGAACTTAAAATTAAAAACAACAACAACAAAAAACCTTTTCCAAAGATTTGATCTTATATCAAGTAAACCCCAATTATTTCTGAGGAGTGTGTCTTCCTTCAAAATAAGAGATTATACTCTTAAAGCTTTAAAAATAAAACACCCACACTCGTACACACAAACTGTGTCAGAGAAACATTTCCAGACTGTTAGTGGCACTTCTGTAAATTCTGTGAAAAGATTTTGTGTCCTATTATATTCTTGAAAATTATTTTGGTTTTTTAGGATTCAAAAAATGAAAGGTTTCAAAAGCAAAGACAGTAGCAAAAGCAGCAGCAGGTCAGTGACACCTCGAGCTCTGACACAGCAGCAGCAGCTGCCACCTCAACAGCAGCCTCCATGGCCACGAACTTGTGTTATGTGAAATATAATTTTCCATATAAAATTATATTTAATATTTAAAAATAATAGAGCCATGATAGGGAATATTAGAATCCAATTTTTCTACTTGAATTTTTCTTTTTCATTATAGAACCCCATGTTCTGGTTGAGCGTGAGAAAAATGGTTTCATATTAACAGCCCCTGATTACAGCATTGAAATTTATGATGAAAAACCATGCAAGGTCCTCCTTCCTGTACGACTTTAGTCCAAATAACCATCACCTCTCTTTGGGCTGGCTGTAATAGTCTCCTATTTGAACCTCTTTTTCCCTTAAAGCAGCCAGAAGTATCTTTCAAAATCATAAATCAAATCTTACTACTTTCCAGGTGGGTGTGGTTGTGCACCCCTGTAGTCTCAGCTACTGAGGAGCCTGAGGCAGGAGACTCATTTGAACCTTGGAGTTCTAGTCCAGCCTGGGCAACATAGAGAGACCTCATCTCAAAAAATTGAAACAAATAACAAAAACAGAAACAAAAAATGAAAAAAAATCTTACCACTTTCCATCACATTCCAAAATAAATACAGAGTCCTTACCGTAGCCTCTAATGCTCTTGAACTCTGGCAGGTCTGGTGTCTGGTGAGGGTCCAGTTTCTGCTCCCAAATGGCACCTTTGTGCCACATTCTCACATGGCAGAAGGCTGAAGGGCAAAGAGGGTTCAAACCATGTGTGAAGGCTCTTCTTTAAGGGCTTTAGTCCCATCCATGAGGGAGGAGTCCTCATGACCGGATCACCTCCTAAAAGCCCCACCTCTTAATAGGATTGCATTGGAGATTAAGTTTCAACATGAATCTTGGAGAGGACACTTTCCAATCATAATAATGAGGAACAATGAATACTTTAGTAACAATTTCTTTGGGCCACAGACACAAATCAACCGATTTGACCACGTTTTTCCAATGAAATGACAACCTTAAATTGATCATTTGTGATGTCAGGTAGACATTTTGGGATATTTATTTCTTGCAATAACCTTTTGATGGAGTTATTATGACTCCCATTTTACAAACGATACAACTGAGGCCTAAAGAGGCAAAATGACTTTTTCATAGTCATACAGCTAATAGTGGTAGAGCTGAAACTGAAAATCTCCTGATCCTTGATGTTCTACCATCCTGGGTCCTACTTTAATTGGGAAATGGCAACCTCATTCAGCTCAATGAATGCTGGGTCACCTGCTAGGTTACAACTTCAGTGATCAGGGCACTTCAGTGGCTCTTCAGAGTTCATTTGTATATAAGTGAAGCTCTCCCTTTTGTAGACTTCTCTCTAAGTACAAACCAATCAGAGGCATGGTTATTGCTTTCCTGTCACTTAGGAATGAAATTAATGACTCCTTTATGTCCCATGCCAGGCAATCATCTCAATAGTTTATGCAAGCTTAGCTTATCTACACAATATCAAACAGGCAATCACAGTTCTCCCATGATGCCAGGCAAAACAGAACTTTGTTTCTCCTACATAAAAGAGCTCAAAATCACAGGTTTAAAACCTCTCACCCTCAGTTTCATCTCACTATTATTGTGTTAAACATGCTTAATGAAAAATCTGGATTTTTATTTGCCCTCTCCCCCTCCCCCTCCCCCTCCCTGTCCCCTTTCTTCGGTCTCCCTCTGTTGCCGAAGCTGGACTGTGCTGCCGTGATCTCGGCTCGCTGCAACCTCCCTGCCTCGGGCTCCTGTGACTCTCCTGCGACTCTCCTGCCTCGGGCTCCTGTGACTCTCCTGCCTCGGCCTGCCGAGTGCCTGGGATTGCAGGCACGCGCTGCCACGCCTGAATGGTTTTTGTGTTTTTGGTGGAGACGGGGTTTCGCCGTGTTGACCGGGCTGGTCTCTAGCACCCGGCCTCGAGTGATCTGCCTGCCTCGGCCTCCCGAGGTGCTGGGATTGCAGACGGAGTCTCGCTCACTCAACGCTCAATGTTGCTCAGGCTGGAGTGCAGTGGCGTGATCTCGGCTCGCTATAACCTCCACCTACCAGCCTCCTGCCTTGGCCTCTTAAAGTGCTAAGATTACAGCCTCTGCCCCGCCGCCACCCCGTCTAGGAAGTGAGGAGCGTCTCTGCCTGGCCGCCCATCGTCTGGGATGTGAGGAGCCCCTCTTCCCGGCCGCCCCATCTGGGAAGTAAGGAGCGCCTCTGCCCGGCCGCCCATCGTCTGGGATGTGAGGAGCGCCTCTGCCCAGCTGCCCCGTCTGGGAAGTGAGGAGCGCCTCTGCCCAGTCGCCTAACGTCTGGGAAATGAGGAGCGCCTCTGCCCGGCCGCCCCGTCTGGGAGGTGAGGGGCGCCTCTGCCTGGCCGCCCCATCTGGGAGGAAGTGAGGAGCGCCTCTGCCCAGCCGCCCCGTCTGGGAGGGGAGGAGTGTCTCTGCCCGGCTGCCACCCCGTCTGGGAGGAAGTGAGGAGCACCTCTGCCCGGCTGCCCCGTCTGGGAGATGAGGAGCGCCTCTGCCCGGCCGCCCCGTCTGGGAGGTGAGGAGCGCCTCTGCCTGGCCGCCACCCCGTCTGGGAGGAAGTGAGGAGCGCCTCTGCCCCGCCGCCCCATCTGGGAAGTGAGGAGCGCCTCTGCCCGGCCGCCCCGTCTGGGAAGTGAGGAGCGCCTCTGCCCGGCCGCCCCGTCTGGGAAGTGAGGAGCGCCTCTGCCCGGCCGCCCCGTCTGGGAAGTGAGGAGCGCCCCTGCCCGGCCGCCCCGTCTGGGAGGAGAAATTCTTCTGCCTTGGGATGCTGTTGATCTATGGCCTCGCCCCCAGCCCCGTGCTCTCTGAAACATGTACTGTGTCAACTCAGGGTTAAATGGATTAAGGGCGGTGCAAGATGTGCTTTGTTAAACAGATGCTTGAAGGCAGCATGCTCTTTAAGAGTCATCACCACTCCCTAATCTCAAGTACCCAGGGACACAAACACTGCAGAAGGCCGCAGGGTCCTCTGCCTAGGAAAACCAGAGACCTTTGTTCATGTGTTTATCTACTGACCTTCTCTCCACTATTATCCTATGACCCTGCCATATCCCCCTCTCCGAGAAACACCCAAGAATGATCAATAAATACTTCATAAATTATAAAAAAAAATTAAAAAAAAAAAAAAAAAGAAAAATCTGGGCTGGGTTCTCTTCTGTTTTCCCACAATGAAAGTCACAGGAATGGAAACTCGGTTCCAAATGTTTCCATGTGGAAATGAAGTTGAGAGAAAGCAGTCTCATAAGTATGTGTTAAGTGCCTGTGGAAGCAGACTCTCATGTTAGACGCAGTGACATTCAGGAACAAATCAGAACACATATTCTTGGCCTCCCGAGCTATCATTGTTGTTTGAAGAATGGAGCATTTACCATCTAATACAAAAGTGAAATCCTAACACACAAAATCAATTTTAAGACAAAGACTAGTAGTTCTCTATTTAGAAGAGGAGATACTTGACTTTTTCTCACACATCATCCCTCACCAGGGCTCCTGAGTAGAACATCACAGACAACGTAGGACATAATTTGAAAACTACTGATCAAATCAGTACAGCACTGATTAAAGAGTAGGCACTGAGTGCCATGCCCATTGGGTGTTGATCCAGGGAAGAAGCTGGGAGCCCTAGTCTTGGAACCCACCTGAGGATAGCCTAGAATGTCGTTCATGTACATAGTCTTCAACATTTTTTTGCAGGGGCTGAGGTCCCTGGTCTTATTCACAATCATCCTGCTGTACTTTTGGTCTTCTTGGATGGTATATCTGGTGGGCAAACTCCAAAATTGCCAACTGCAAACAAGGAGAGAGAACAATCCCTCTGTCATCTGGCCATCGTACCCCACAGCTGAGGGGAATGTCAGCAAACCTGGAGCACCTCCTGCAGTTCACAGACTAGTCATGTTTTCTTGATGGTCACATGCAGCATGTGGAGGATACTACAGAATATGTTGATGATGGTTTTCAACATCTTTTCAGAAGCATAAAATTTCCAACCTTCCGTGGTATGTTTAAATTTCATAGGATCAGAGAGGTGAGCTGCCATCAGAGCAGTTTGGGGGCCAGAAACATTTATATTCATTAATTTGAGGAGATCAAATCTAGAAGCAAGATTATGGGAAATGCTAACATCTTTCAAACAAAAGCGTTTGAAAGAAAATATGAGAAAACATCCTTAGTGTTTAAGAATTGTTTTTTTAGTTTACTTTAGCAGTCTGTTTATTCTTTCATCCTATAAATACATAGCAAGTATCTGCCTTGTGTTAAGTCCTGTAATGTGCTAAACCTTGGGATCACTTTCAAAGAGCTGGATGAGGTTTCCATGATGTCATACCACCCTGAAGATTTTCCAGGCCATTTAAGGCCTTCACTTACTGTAATTTCTCCTCAATTCCCCTCCACTCCATTTCTGAAAAAATACAAGCCTTTGGGAAATCCACCAGACCTGGGCAGAAGCCTAATTACCCTTTTTTTGGAGACTCCTCAGGGGCTCCAGTGGTCCTCATTGTTTTGATCTCAGCCTCCCGACCTGGTTTAGAAGCAAATCTGGAGTAGCATGGGGTAGCATTTTATCATCTGCAGGTAGAGATCTGGCTAGTTGCTTGCATATGAGAAAAAGAGAACTGAGAGAGCCAATTTCAAATTGAGTTGGCAGAAACAAGTGTGCAGGAAGAACTATTCTGGCAGTTTTTAAATGACTTCCAAAGTATTTTGCATTTGAGAGAGCAACTAAACTGGTAAAATAAACACTTGGATTGCACGGAATTGACTGAAGTGTAAAATAATGTGGCTAATTTTCTCTTTTGATTTGGGATGATTGATGGAGTTGTGTGGAGGAGTGTGGGCAGAGAGAGCCTCTTCCTCTGCTTTCCCTGCCCTCCCAGCAGTTCCACATTACCGGACCTCTCTGGGCTCCCTTTAGGAATGCTATATAGACTTAGCTCTCCCTGCAAACTTGGGGGTGAGTTTCCTCCGGCGTTAACTCTGAAAAATTCAGGAGGAGAGCATGAGCATTTTAAGACCATAGGCTTTCTGATCTGTGACTCAGATCTGTGTTTAAAAGAGGATTTACTCACTTTAAAAAGAAGTCCATAACCCTAGAAGATTCTGATCATGATGGAAGAAGAATTTGCACTGTTCTCACTGATTAGACATGGAAAATCATTAGTTTTGCTTCTAGGGAAGAATTTAAACAATTGAGAAAGCTATGGATTTTGTAGTCACAGCAGGGAGAAAGTGGAGGAAAAACATTTAAACAAGCAAAATTATTGATAAGAAATGGGCCCCTGTCTGGTTTCTATAACTTAGTTCTTCTGACTCATAGATGTTATAAAAAGCACCCTGCCTGAGTCAGAAATTTATTTTGGAGATATTACAGCTGCTCCCTTACTGTTGAAAGGCACTTGTGAAAAAACTGTATATGACTAAAGACTTATATCAGCATTAGAAATGGTCGAGGCCAGGTGTACCCGTTATACTAGCACTTTGGGAGACCAAGGTGGATCACTTGAGGCCAGGAGTTCAAGGCCAGCATGGGCAACATGGCAAAACCTCGTCTCTACAAACAAACACCCCAAAAAAGAAAAATTAGCCAGGCATGGTAGCACACACCTGTAGTCTCAGCTGCTCAAGAGTCTGAGGTGAGAAATTCACTTGAGCCTGGGAGGTCAAGGCTGCAGTGAGCCATGATTGTACCACTGGGCAACAGAGTTAAGACCCTGTCAAAAAAAAAGGAAGGAAGGAAGGAAGGAAAGAGAGAGAGAAATGGTCCAGAAGAAAGGTGAAAGTACAAAACAGAAGTGTGGGCCCTCTGGCTATTACCAATACTCAGAAAACTGCCTGTTCAAGAATTAGGCCAATTCCTGTTATATATCCAAGAGCTTGAACTATAGTCAATGGATATTCTATATTTGTTTAGAATGATTGGTTGAGTGAGGAATTTTTTTAAGAATAAGATTTGTTTATGCTCCCAGGGCTTGACAAGCCCCATTTTTATCTCAGGTCTCTAAACAAATTCTAAATGTAGACACAAACAATGGACAATTCATTATAGTATGCTCCATTATAGTACTTGATACAAAGGTAGATAAATCCTGTTCTAAGGAGCAGACAAACAGACCAGGAAAGTTAAAACATACAGCTCTAGGAATTATACTTTACTTAAGCCTCAATTTAGACAAATTAGACTATGTTAGTTAAGTTAGGAACAATAATATATTCTCATCACATGTGAATCTTCTGTAAGCTGTTTTGAAATAGAAGGTTAATAAAAGCTTAGAGGCCTAAGCATTCAATTCTGTTCTGATATTTTCAACACTTACTAACTATTTTTACTGGAACCTTTCATATGGGGTTTTCTTAAGACATTTTGGTTGTAGTAGAGGTGGTGAAATTAAAGCAAAAAAGAAAAACAAGTTGCTATTTCATTATAGGGGTGGGGACAGAACAAGACTGAAGGGGTAGGGACCGGGGTGAGGAAATGGGGCAGGCAATGACCACTCATTGGGAACATTTTGGTTAAAAAAATACCAATAATAGCACACAAATGGAGTAGGTGGGTAGTGTGACTCGGCAAACTCTGTGTGTTGAAGGTTTGACTTAAAATTATGCCCAACAGGAAGAGCATGGGGCTGGGGCAGGGTTGGGGTGTGGGAGGCAGAGGCATTGTGGGGAAACACTGAAGGCTGAAGATGTCTGGAAGAGGGTGAGTCCCGAGGAAATGAAGTCATGAGATGCAGAGCACGGGTGGAAGCTTCAATCCTGTGATCAGGAAAAAGGAGCAACTTGTGGGGAAAGCCTTGGTCTTAGAGGCTGGGAACCCAGCACAGGCCTGCACTGTTTGCTCAACAGACCACCCAAAACGCACTTGGACTCAACTCAAGTGTCTTCCCTTCTGAAGCTCTGTGCCCTTAGAATCCAGTTTGGACCAGGTAGGGCAGCTCACACCTGTAATCCTAGCACTTTGGGAGGCAGAGGCAGGTAGATTGCTTGAGCCCTGGAGTTCAAGACCAGCCTGGGCAACATGGCGAAACCCCATCTCTACAAAAAATACTAAAAATTAGCCAGGTGTGCTGGCATGTAGTCCCAGCTACTCAGGAGGCTAAGGTGGGAGGGTCACCTGAGTCTGGGGTGGTTGAGGCAGCAGTGAGCCATGATCATGCCACTGCACTTCAGCCTGGGTAAAAGAGCGAGACTCTATCTCAAAAAAAAGTCAATTTATACCACATAGATCTGATCATAAGCTTTTCTCCTTAAGTACTTCACTGCTGTTGTTTGTTTGTTTGTTTTGAGACAGAATCTCACTGTGTCGCCCAGGCTGGAGTGCAGTGGCACAATCTTGGCTCACTGCAGCCTCCACCTCCCAGGTTCAAGCAATTCTCCTGCTTCAGCCTCCCAAGTAACTGGGACTACAGGCACATGTCACCACACCCAGCTAATTTTTGTATTTTTAGTAGAGACAGGGTTTCACCATGTTGGCCAGGATGGTCTCAATCTCCTGACCTCATGATCCTCCCGCCTCGCCCTCCCAAAGTGCTGGGACTAGAGGCGTGAACCACCGTGCCCAGCCCATTGTTTTTAAATTATAAAGTCTAAACCGGCGAGCTAGCATATGAAGCCCAGTTCTGTTTCTCACCATTTTCCTCTAACCAATCCCACTCACTATGCTCTGGCCTCCCAGTGGTTTCAGAGTATGGTCCCTGGACTAGCAACATGAGTATCACCTGAGAACTTGTTTAAAATGCAAAGTTTCAGGCCCTACTTTAGATTTAATGAATCAGACACTCTGGAGGAGGGATCCAGCAATCTGCTTCTTAACAAGGCTTCCAGGGCCTTCAGGTGCAGGCTCAAGTTTGAGAACCACTGGGCAGGTTCTGCTGAACTACTGGCTCTTTCCTACGCAGCACTGTATGACATCTCCATGCGTTTGCACATGCTGTTCTCTCTGACCAAAAGTCTTTTCTCCCTTCCACTCCTTTTTTAAAAAGTTAAATCAAGGATTATTCCCTCTATAATTCATTTCCTGTTCAACTCTTTCTTTCCTGATTATGGTGACTGCCACTGTCACCCTTGCATCCACAGAAACCAGTGAAAATATCTATCATTCATATGCCATGCTTTGTTGTCCTCATGGTTTATGTGTCTGCTTCCTCAAAAGACAGCAAGCTCCCCAAGGTAGTGACCGTATTTGTCCTGGCACAGTGCTGGGGCTCAGAAAATGTTTGTTGAGGTGACATGTTACTGAAAAGCAAAGTGCAGAGAGGGGAGGGAAGAAAAGGGAAAGTGAAGAGTGTGCAAACGATCAACAACTACCACAATTAGAAAAGCTGGCACTGATTGAGTTCTATCTGTGTGCTAGGTTCTGTGCTAATGCTTCGCAGGGACTGTGTCATTTAATCTTCCCAACAATTCTGTAGGTTTGATTATCCTCAATTAACAAGAGATGGAAATTAAGGCATAGAGAAGTTATAGAATGTACCCAAGTTGCCCCTTGGTGTACACAGTAGAGCCAAGATTCACACATACAGTTTTCCTCCAGGGTCTATGCTTTTTTTGTTTTTCTGTTTTTTTGCTTTTTGAGGCAGAGTCTCACTCTGTAGCCCAGGCTAGAGTGCATTGGCATGATCATGGTTCACTGCAGCCTCGACCTCCTGAGCTCAAGGGATCCTCATGCTTCAGTTTCCCAAGAAGGTAGGACAACAGGTGCCACCACACCTGGCTAATCTTTAAATTATTTGCAGAGAAGGGGTCTCACTTTGTTGCCCAGGCTGATCTCAAACTCCTGGCCTCAAGTGATCCTCCTGCCTCTGTCTCCCAAAGTGGTGGTGTTATATGAGATAGAAAGAAATTATTTAGGTAGACAGTTAGGGTAAAGTGAGTCCCAGCAGAAAACTTTCCTTCTAATAAAAAGTAGCTCAGAAATAGCTCCCTTTCTAACCTCATGCAGTTCAAAGAAATCACTTCTAACAAAGAACAGCCTGAAAGATCAGGCTGTAAAAACACAGATAAACAACTCAGGCTTAGAAGGAGATGGGGAGTCTCCTAGGTAATCACCAAATTTCACACTTACACAATGGACCTCGGTAAAAACAGTGGGCCTTAATAAGCACATTCCTTTCCTTTTAGGCACACTAAGATAGGGAAGCTAAAAGTGGACTGGGGGGAGATGCCAGCAGCTGCAGGAAGATGTCTGGGAACAGACACAGAAATTCTCCCTCCCAGATAAGCAAAACAAAGCAGCACAAAGCAGCACAGACTAAGAGTCTGCCTACATGATCAAGGAGTGAGGTGAGAGCTGATAGAAAACTCTGCTCTATGCACATAGCACACCTGGTTCCAACTAAATCTTTGGGCCTCAGTAAGATAAGACACCCCGTCCTCACTAGCCCATTTATAAAAACCCTGACATTTTTACTACAATTTGGCAACCCGCTCAGGATCCCTCTCTGTGACAGAGAGCTGTTCTTTCCTTTTGCCTATTAAACTCCTGCTCCAGTCTCACTCTGTGGGTGTGTGTGTCTGCGACTTCAATTGCCTTGGCCATGAGACCAAGACCCTTGGTATTTACCCCAGACAACGAGGCTGCTTCATTTAGGGGGCCCGTCTGGGATTTGAAGGTGAAATCATTGGAACGGTGAGTAAAGGAGTGGACTCTCTACTTTCATTTCTGCGGCGTCTCGTCCCCAGTTTTTATTCTCTCAAAGAACTATAAAAAAAATTGGTCATCTGTCGGCTAATTAATGAGTCACAAGGGCTAGCCGCCAGTCTTAAAGACTCAGATGTGAAGCTTGCTGGGGAGGACTTAGTCAATCCTCCAGTGCCCTCAGGGTGCTGAGAATGTTGGCTCTGTCCAAACCAGCTTCCTTTCACGGAGAACTTTGCCATCACATGGGGCTGAAATAGGTCCTGGGGCAACTGAGGATTTCTGGCCAGGGCTACACCCTGGTGTTGTCCAAAGGCTTCTGGACTGACACCAGCCTCCGACTGCCCGACTGGGTGTCGGCCACAAGATTGCCAAGCTTTCCTATTGCAAATCTTATTTTCCTCATTTCCTTTCCGAGGTCACCATGTCTCCCATCCCCTCTCTTACACAATGCTGCGGGAATTTTTACAGCCCAGGGAAATAATTCAGTTAGGCAGGCTTAGCAACCACCTTCGCAACCAGGAATGCAGGTCAAGGGGATTGCTGTTTTTGTGACTTTCTACCGACAGGGGGATTTCGTGATCCAGATCTGAAAGACTATTTAACTCCTAATGATAGCACTTCCTGGGGCTGGGTAGAAGGTTATCTCCTCACCAATGAACATCCCTCTCTCCACGTAGGCTGTTTCTTTTCCCATGTGAAGAACCAGCACTACCCAGCCCGACTGGATAGTCCGTCTATGAGGCGAATTAACTTTCTCCTGCTAGGAGGCATGCTGTAGGAGTGGCCTGCCACATGTCAGACTTCCCTCTCTGTCCATATGGAGGCCAAGTTACTGCCTGGTATTTCAAAGCTTGCAGCGCCACCTAGTGGAATAGGAATCCTCTCCATCGGCAACCTCGTCTGCCCTTTGCCAAAAGCCTCTAGCTTTCCACTTTTTCTCCCTTTTACATCCCTCTAAAAGAGATCAAACCTTATGTCCCTCTGAGAGCAGGAGAACTCTGCTTTCAGCAGTGAGGAGAAAAATGTCCTCCAAAACCAAATTTTAGTCTCAATACTCTCTCTATTAGCAGGAAGGCTGCCATTTGACCCTTATATTCTCTTGAGACACCTATTCTGCTTGCAACTAGTATTTCATCTAAATAGAAAGGGGATTTTATGTTTGGAAATTAACTGGAACCACCATCTAAAAATAAATTCTCTAGTCCAGTCCATAATAGCAGAGTACAAAGCTCAGCCCAGTACACCCCCTCCATTAAGGGGCCTTGCTTAAATGCAACTGTCACATAATCTCTCCCGATACCCATCCATCAAGCAGTCACACAGATCACACAAGTCTGAGAGGTCAAAGGGCAATTATCAGGCAAAGGACTAAGGTCACATGGGTAAACGTGACTATCCCCATTACTTAGCTCCTCTG
The DNA here is from genome assembly GCF_028885625.2 of Pongo pygmaeus. Classification (NCBI taxonomy): domain Eukaryota; kingdom Metazoa; phylum Chordata; class Mammalia; order Primates; family Hominidae; genus Pongo; species Pongo pygmaeus. The sequence continues at coordinate 145,526,422 of NC_072373.2, read as the reverse complement.
GGACCATGGTTTGAGGGTCACACCTGCAACCATGGGGAGGCACACACTGTGCTGGGACCCAGGGACCAAGGAGAGAGAACAGTCAGGGGGACACTCCCACTGTCGTCCCCTCCACCCTGGGTCACACCAAAAAGAACAAGGAGACTGAGGGATGCCTCACCTCTTGTCTCTTTTCCAGGATGGGTAGCAAGTCATTTTGGCTTGCACTCTGCTGGAGTACATTTTGAACTCCTTTGACACCCAAAATCTGAAGAAAAAGCGGCTCATTTTCTTTTGCACAAGGGTGTGGCCTTCTTACCCTCTCAGGAATGAACAGACCTGGCCAGCTAAAGGGAACCTTAACTTTAATCTTATCCAGCAATTATATCTCTTCTGTAGACGGAAGAGCAAATGGTCCAAGGTTCTCTATGTGCAGGCTTCCTTTGCCCTGCGAGACAACCCAGACCTTTGCAAGCATTGCACAACCAACTCAGCCCTCTTAGCAATCATATCAGGCAGGTCTGTGGAGAGTAGTTCCCCTAAGTCAGAAGAGCAAGTTTTGGAGGAGCCATTAGAGGCAGCTTCTAAGTGCCCCAGTCCTTCCAGTCCCCTTTATCCAGGGCCCCCTCCAGCTGCACCATCAGCTCCTCCAGCTCCACCATCTCCAAAGCTCCCCACTGCCCCTGCTTCATTCCTACCCCTACAAGAAATGCCAGATGGAAGGGGCACCATTAAGGTACTTATTCCCTTCTCATTGCAGGACCTTAGGCAGATAAACGGGCTGATTTCTTGATAACCCTAATAGATATATAGAGGCCTTCCAAAATTTAGCTGAAGTGTTTGACCTCACATGGAGGGATGTTGTGCGTTTCTCAGCCAAACCCTCACTGCAGCTGAAAAGCAGACAGCTCTGCAAGCAGCAGAAAAGTTTGGAGATGAACAACATTTTCCCTATAGTAGACCAAAAGGAAAGGGGAGATAAGGAAGGTGAGGAAATAACAGAAAAACCATTCTCAATAGGGAGAGAGGCTACACCTCTTGACAATCCTGACTGGAATCCCTGTGACCCCATAGATGAATGGAAAAGGAAATACTTTTTAATGTGCATATCAGAGGGCCTAAGAAGGACTAGGACCAAACCTCTTAATTACTCTAAACTGTCCTTATTGAATCAGAAACCAGATAAAAATCTCCCTACCTTTTTGGAAAGGCTGAGAGAAGCTTTAATAAAACACACCTCCCTGTCTTCCAATTCAACAAAAAACAGTTTCATCACTCAGGAAGCCCCTGATATCAAAAGGAAGTTGCTGAAACAGGCCATGTCTGTTTCTAGTTTTTCTCACTCTCAAGTTGAAACTTTGCAGTATGTAAATGACACTCTCCTCTGTGCCCCAATCAAGGAAGTCTCAGGAAGGCACTAAGACTCTCCTCAATTTCTTAGCTAAAAGGGAGTACAGGGTCTCAAAATCTAAAGCTCAGCTCTGTCAAACTTCAGTAAAGTACCTAGGCCTAATCTTATCAGAAGTGTGGGGGATCAGTCAGAGTGGTGAAAAAACTATAGGGAAAGGACGCAAACCTTCTGAAAGGTCGGAAGTTTCTGCAGAGCCCCAGGGGAGAATAGCTGAAGGCAGCTGTTCTATAACCCTGAGGCAGACGGCAAGGAGTAAGTACAAGGGAGTGTGGGGGAATTTGTCTTAAACCGGTTTGTTTACTTATGTTGACTAGGAACTGACCTTGGATCATCCCCGTGTAACATTCCCTGAAAGGGGAACAATAAATGTTAATTACCTGCAGCTTGTGTTGGCTCCAGGTTTTCGGCATTGTGCCTGCACTGAATAAAAGCAAGCAGCTCCAGCTTCTCAGGGCTGCTGTCTGGCCACTAGAGCCAGGCAGTCACCTAGCTGCTCTTACACTGCACACCTGTGTCTGAGTACTCATTTCATCCATCAGCCAGGGTCTGTGGGAAAGACACAGCACAGAAGGAACCAGAGTACCAGGTGAGGAAAAGATTAACCCCGTTTCCTTTAACAGTTAAGAAAATTATTGGGCATTACTGAATTTTGCAAAATGTGGGCATTACTGAATTTTGCAAAATGTGGGCACCTGGGTATGGTGAAATAGCTCATCCTTTATACCAACTCATAAAAGAGACTCAAGCAGCTCCCTAACTGGGGAACCTAAAACACAAAAGCCTTAAACCAGCTAAAGCAAGCCTTGCTTAAAGCACCAGTTCTCAGCCTTCCCATAGGGAAGGTATTTAATCTTTATGTATATCAGAAAGGAAGAAAATAGGCCTAGGAGTTTTGACTAAGACTGGAGGTCCAGCTCTACAGACAATGGGTTAACAATGGGGAATAACTTAACTGTTTAACTCCACACAATATAACAAGCCTACTGTCCTCTAAGGAAAGTCTCTGGCTAACAGACAATTGCCTCCTCAAATATCAAGCTTTGCTGCTAAAGGGATCTGCAGTCCAGCTGAAAACCTGCCGCTTCCTGAGCCCAGCCACTTTCTCCCAGAGAAAACTGGAGAACCTAAACATGATTGTGAACAAGTAGTGGTGCAAACTGGGGGGAAAATGGTAAGAATCACTGTTTATCTTCACTGTAAAGTTTTATTTGTGAAAAAGTATTTTCCTAAAGAGCACTCAGCTTAATTCAAAGTGGATATCAAACCTATGGGTATATTTAAAAGGCCTTTATGTTTTTCTCTTTATAGATCTTGTTTTCCTGGAAAAGGTCTTTTTTTTCTCAGTCCACTGAGAAAACTGTGTCTTACCACTCTTGGTGCATGCATGAAAGACCCTAGAATGACTTCTGGTGGCCTGGGACTCCTTGGGAAAACACAAAAGGTGCCACAAATCCCATTTTGGGAAAAATCTGTTTTCCTCATGGAACCCCTGGAATTAAAGGTGAATAAGTAGTTCTCAAAATCTATCTTTGTCTTCCAGCTTTGCTTGTTTATTAGGCCCTGGAAACTGTATTCCTAGTTCTGTTCTTAAAGGGTCTCACCAGGAGGCTAATAATCCAATTGGGAAATTAGCAAATGAAAAATTTTATAACCACTGGATCTTTTTCTGTTTGTCTGTGTGGTTATATATGTGTTATGTGTGTAATGTCTATTTGAAAAGAGCTCTAATTAATTGGACTAAGAAAAATAAGCACTTAAATAAAATATTTTTAAAGGAAAAGTAAAAGCTGTGGTACCTTTCAGTTCACACAACTTTAATCTTCAAAAATAAAAACAGTCTTAGAAACTATTGGTAAAACACAAATGTCTTCAGGATGTAAAAATGTGATCTAAATTATGCAGGTCAGATACTAGGTTTGATAAATGTTTTAAGGTTGTAACTGCTTTTTTTAGCCTTTAAATATTGTCTACTTGGCTGCTTCACAATTGGTAAGGCCTGGGAACATATGGAAGTAACTATGCCCCTAACGATGCTGAAAGCAGTCAAACTTTATCTGCATCTAGCACATAATTAAAACAACCTACCAGGTTTTACATCAAAGTTAAAAATTGCTAAGTGTTACCATTATGACATGTAATGAGACTACTGAACATGGATTTGCATGCAAGGTGTGTAAAAAAATAGTAAAAGCTGTTTTTAATTAAAGATAAGAAGGCATGGAAATGTACATTTTGCCTAGCAATAAAGGATTGTCTTAAATAAAATAAAGCAGAAGGTTTAAGCAAATTGTAAAAAGATTGTAAAAACTAATCTTGCGAAGGAAACTCTGTGTATGAACATATTAACTAATTTCAAAGGGGTATTATATAGTTTTATAAATTAAGGATTGACATACAAGCACAGGGTTTTCTTAAAATGCTGATCTACTCTTTAGCAAAATTTGTAGAGGGACATAAAAGGTTTGTGTAAATCTCACCTCATGGTCAAACTAGTTAAGATCGAATAGGATTGTCTATAAAGTTTCATTAAAAATCAGGGTTAATATTAATAGCAAACAAATGCAAGGGTGAAATTTAACATTCTCTCTTGAACAGGATTTTCATGTAATAGAAAGGGCTGATGAATGGTTTTTGCTTTTTCAAATTTTTGACTCATAATTTTGGCAAAACAAAAAACTTACAGTAATCTAATATCAAGTGTTTTAAATTTTGAACATATTTAACAGGCTTCCCAAAATCAAACTTTAGTTTCAAGGTTGTCTTTCCTAGCCCCTAGCTTTTGGTTCTGCACAGGGCTCCTGGAACATCCAGAAGAGAGGTAAATAGGATTATTTAACTTGTTTAGGTACATGGAATTGCCAAAATGATGTCTAATACTCTTCAGGTTATATTTTAGGGAATAATATTAACATATGTTCCAAAACTGTATGAAATGTCTAAGGTTCTAGTGTCTGAATAATACATGCTATTAATCACAATTAAGGTTGTTATGTTAGGTTATTGTAAGCCACAGAAATAACCAAATTTGTCAATCATGTTCTTGACTGTAACCACCCTGGACATTTTGTCATTTACAAACAATTATTGTCTTGTTTGAATCTTTTTCTTAAAAAAAAAAAGTTTCTAATCGGCTGTGGAACTTAAATAGGTGCTCTTAAATGCAGGTTTTTGATTAAAAAAATGTATAGGACTCATACAAAGCTGAAATGTTTATGAATAACAAGCAGACCAAGAGTTAATGGAATGGACTGAACTAATAGAAAACTAAAGCAATATTCTTGATTTATGCTTATAACACTGGTGATCCTTATTTTGTTTTTCAGAGTCAAGGAAACTTTCTTAAAAGCCTTTAAGAACTAAGTAAACTATACTCCTGTAAACAAGATTTGGAGCATGTTTGTTTCCCTCTGCCTAGTTCCTCTAGAATTTGGAAACTAGTTATAAGTATTCTTGAAGTACAACTATATAGTTATTTGCATCAGTGCAACAAGAATCCATTTTCTTTTGCAACAAAACACAATTGAAAAAAACTGGTTGTTTTACCAAGGCTTTGACTTCAAGGCTTTGACTTGCAGAGCCAATGAAAGCCCTTTGGAAAAACTGGCTGCATACCTTGTCTACACAGGCTCTGTACAGTGTTCCTGACCTGTGGTGAGTAAAGAATGTCACTTTCTAACAGGCCTGGAAACCCCATGCTCCTGGAACCTCAAGAAGAAAGAAGTTTATCCAACTCACAGGTATTTGAGGGTACAAACTCATGGCTGGGCTTGGTTTCAAAAAGTCCTATCCAAGATTCCTTGTGGAACAGAGTTCTATCAAAACCAATCAAAATACATACAGGTAATTATTCTTGCTGTACTTTTTGCAGATAATCAGGCCAAGTGTAGGACTAAAGTTTATTTTGCAACCAGCTCAGTCCTATCATAAGTTGTTTTTCATAAAAATGAGAACTGGAGAGAGAGAAATTATGTTCCAAACTTACTGTACATCTGTGATATAATTTGGCTCTATGTCCCCACCCAAATCTCATCTTGAATTGTACTCCCAGAATTGTGGGAAAGACCCAGTGGGAGATAATTGAATCATGGGGGCAGTTTTGCCCATACTGTTGTCATGGTAGTAGATAAATCTCATGAGATCTGATGGTTTGATAAAGGGAAACCTGTTTTGCTTGGCTCTCATTTCTCTCTTGCCACCACCATGTAAGACGTGCCTTTTGCCTTCCACCATGATTGTGAGGCCTTCCTAGCCATGTGGAACTGTAAGTCCATTAAACCTCCTTCTTTTGTAAATTGCCCAGTCTCAGGTATGTCTTTATCAGCAGCGTGAAAATGGACTAATACAATCTGTCATTGACTTCTAGTCTCATTAGTTGTTTGCAAGTTCTTGCCAACATTTTAAACTAATCATGCTTATTCCTGTAAACCAATCATCAATCTCCAGCTGTGGCTCCAAGGAGACAGAAAAGAATGGGTAATATAAAAATCTGGAACAATGTTCTAGTTCTGGGCACTTATCCTACAAATCCTGCCAGGTAACCTATAACCCCGAGGTTTCCTTTTCTGGGAGGGAAAGTAAGACCAAGGAAGCTAAACAAAGCCAGGCCCCATACACCCACTTACAGCAGCACAACCCATCTAAATGGCTCACAGATATCAAACAAACTCTGTTGTCATGGTTATGGCCTATAGTGCCTCACTGACAATGGTAATCTTATATATATTTGGACCCTATATTCTAAACCTCCTTGTAAAGTTTCTCTTCTCACCTAGAAACCATCAAGCTTCAGATGGTGCTGCAAATGGAGCCAAAAATGAAACCATCCTTCTACCAGGGACCCTTAGATCGACCCCAGGAGGAGCCCTAGATGCTGTTCCCACACCACGCCCTCTCCAGCGGGAAGTAGCCAGAAGTTGTTGTTGCCCAACTCCCCTAACAGCAGTTAGGGATTCCATTCCTGAGGGGGGAATATGTTATACAAGACAGACAGAATTTATTTAGGTAGACACTTAGGGTAAAGCAAGTCCCCAGCAGAAACTTTTCTTCTAACAAAAAGCAGCTCAGAAATAGCTCCCTTTCTAACCTCATGCAGTTCAAAGAAATCACTTCTCTTCTAACAAAGAACAGCCTGAAAGATCAGGCTGTAAAAACAAACAACTCGGGCACAGAAGGAGAGGGGCAGTCCCCTGGGTAATCACCAAACTTCACACTCCTACAATGGACCCCAGTAAAAACCATGGACCTTAATAAGCACATTCCTTTCCCTTTAGGCACACTAAGATAGGGAAACTAAAAGCGGATTGTGGGGAGATGCCTGCAGCTGCAGGAAGATGTCTGGGAACAGACACAGAGGCTCTCCCTCCCAGATAAGCAAAACAAAGCAGCACAAAGCAGCAAGGACTGAGTCTGCCTATGTGATCAAGGAATGAGGTAAGAACTGATAGAAAACTCTGCTCTATGCACATAGGACACCTGGTCCCAACTAAATCTTCGGGCCTTAGGAAGATAAGACACCCCCTCTTTTTTTTTTTTTTTTTTTTTTTTTTTGTTTGAGACGGAATCTCGCTCTGTCGCCAGGCTGGAGTGCAGTGGCATGATCTCGGCTCACTGCAACCTCCGCCTCCCAGGTTCAAGCAATTCTCCTGCCTCAGCCTTCCCAGTAGCTGGGACTACAGGCACGCGCCAGCACACCCAGCTGATTTTTGTATTTTTAGTAGAGACAGGGTTTCACCATGTTGGTCAGGACAGTCTCGATCTCTTGACCCCGTGATCCACCCGCCTCAGTCTCCCAAAGTGCTAAGATTACAGGTGTGAGCCACCGTGGCTGGCCAACCCTGACATTTTTACTAAAACTTGACAACCTGCTCTGGACCCTTCTCTGTGACAGAGAGCTGTTCTTTCCTTTTGCCTATTAAACTCCTGCTCCAATCTCACTCTGTGTGTGTGTCTGTGACCTCAATTTCCTTGACCGTGAGACCAAGAACCTTGGTATTTACCCCAGACAACGAGGCTCCTTCAGTGAGATTAGAAGCATGAGCTACCACATAGCCAGAGTCTATATACTCTTAACCCTCTGGTCTAAGAGAGGAGGCAGCTTTGGAGCCATTATCAATATTCACGAGTTCGACAAACATTGCCTCAGCAACTCCACCTTGCCAGACTGAGAATACAAATAGAAATGCAGAAAGGGTCAGATGCAATGACAGCTGCTTATATTCCTGTTCTCAAGGAGGGCACATTTTATCAGGAAAGAGAGATCTGTAATCAATAAATATGATTCCTCTAAGAATGTTAACCAAAGATTGTTCAAAGTGCTACTCAGAGCCAGCAGCAACCAGGATGGATTTGCTTTGCTAAGGATGATGTTGGATTTGGATATTGAAAGAGTAGCATAAGCTCACAAAGCAGAGAAAGGAGGAAGGGAGGAAGATAAGATTCAGGGCAGAAGGAAATGCAGAAATGACTTAAAGGAAGCCTTACCATCTTGGCAAGTCTGGCAAAGAATGACTTGTCTCATGAGGCTGGATTGAGAGATGTTTACCAGACACTCTGGATCGACTCACTCAACATCTGTTCCCAGTGTTCTGCCTATTCTACAGATCTAGAAATAAAGCCATATTTCCAGAATTCCTTGAAGCTATGGTTCTGGATGTGATTCTGCCAAACAGATCTACTTTGGAAGGCCTACCAGTCTGTGGTATGCAGTGGCAGAACAGTTATTTAAATTATCACTTGCAGGCCAGGCATGGTGGTTCATGCCTGTAATCCCAGCACTTTGGGAGGCCGAGGAGGGTGGATCACCTGAGGTCAGGAATTTGAGACCAGCCTGGCCAACATGCTGAAACCCCGTCTCTACTAAAAATACAAAAATTAGCCAGGAGTGGTGGCAGATGCCTGTAATCCCAGCTACTCAGGAGGCTGAGGCAGGAGAATCTCTTGAACCCAGGAGCCAGAAGTTGCAGTGAGCCAAGATCGCACCATTGCACTCCAGCCTGGGCAAGAAGACTGAAACTCCATCTCAAAATAAATAAATTATCACTTGTAGTTACCTGGGAGAAAAAGTACCCATGGAAATCAAAATGTTGGAAGGCCAAGTGGCTATGGTAATAAATCTTTATGGCAAGAGTGAAGAATTCAAAGATTGTGGGGTTGGCTAGCTTCTTGAATTCTTATGAACATAAAGAAAAACATAAGCATGGAGTGACCCGTAGCATCCCAGATCTGGTACCAAATTCTGTGTCAATCAGGATTAGGCACAGCAGCAAGGGACAGATACTCAGAATAACAGTGGCTTGACCAAGTTAGAGGTCTATTTCTGTTATGGAAACACCAGGGGTTCAGTCTAGGTCCTGCAGCACAGAAAGCCAATCACTGAGATGATAAGTATTGCCAAGGAAGAAGGCTTTAATCGGGTGCTGCAGCCAAGTTATGAGAGCTCAGTCTCAAATCCATCTCCCTGACTGACTAAATCTAGGGGCTTGCATAGCAGGGAAGATATGTAACAATGTTTAAGAAAACAGGAACTAGGGAGGGCAAGGAGGCATCTGGTGTCAGTTCTCTGATACTTTTTTGAGAGGCCTGAAGGTCCTTTCCTGAGGAGGGAACTCAGATAAAACAAATGCAGATTTCAAGCTAGGGGCCATTTCTATGTTTATCCCAAAACAACTGTTTATGGAACTGTTGGGCCCATTTCATTTCTCACAGAAAATTCCAGAGGTAGGTAGTCAGGCTGTGGCAGTTCTGCTCCATAGTACCTTCCAGCTTGCTGCTTCTCCTTCCCTTGGGTGTGATCCTCATGTTCATAGTCCAAGATGGTAGCCATCATGTCTGTATTCCAGGTTATAGGATGGAGAAGGGAACAAACAAAAAGGGAGGGCAAAGGACATGTGTTTGCTCCCTCCTGAAAAAGTTCTTGGAAACTCTCACATGATACTTCTGTTTACATTCCACTGTACAGAACTTTGTCACCTGGCCACATCTAACTGCAAAAGAGAGTAGGACATGTAATCAACAATCACTATTTTAATCAGGAAGATGAAGAGAATGTAAAATTGGGAGGCAATCATGGGATGCACGGCAGAGCGTATCAGAGGAGGTAGCTGGGATGATAGGCACCAGATGGGAAAGGACTTGATATGACAAGCCAAGGTGTTTGGACTTTATCCTACTGGCAATTAAGAATCATCAGACAGGTTTAAACAGCAGAGAGATATAAACTGAGCTGTTTTACTGCCGTCTCTCTAACAGCTATATGAAAGGGTTCTGGTGAAGTAATACCAAGCCCCAGAGACCTGTTAGAAAGCAGTTACCCCAAAATGACAGTTTCTTCAATAAATGGTGCTGGGGAAGCTGGATATCCACATGCAGAAGAATGAAACTAGACCCCTATTTCTTACCATATACAAAAATCAACTCAAAATGGATTGAAGATGTAAATGGAAGATCTAAAACTATAAAACTACTAGAGTAAAACATAGGGGAAATGCTTCATGACATTGGTCTGGGCAAGAATTTTTTGGATAGACCCTCTAAAGCACAGGCAACAAAAGCAAAAATAGACAAATGGGATTACATTAAACTGTAAAGCTTATGCACAGCAAAGGAAACCATCAACAAAGAGGCAACCTACACAACTGGAAAAAAATGTCTGCAAACTATGCACTGGTGTAATGGGTTAATATTCAGAATATGTAAGAAATTCAATCCCAGCACTTTGGGAGGCTGAGGTGGGTAGATCACTGAGGTTAGGAGATCGAGACCAGCCTGGCCAACGTGGTGAAACCCCATCTACACTAAAAATGCAAAAATTAGCTGGGTGTGGTGGCGGGCACCTGTAATCTCAGCTACTCGGGAGGCTGAGGTAGGAGAATTGCTTGAACCCAGGAGACGGAGGTTGCAGTGAGCCAAGATCACACCACTGTACTCCAGCCTGGGTGACAAGAGCAAGACTCCATCTTAAAAAAAAAAAAAAAAAAAGAAAGAAAAAAGAAACAGAATATGTAAGAAATTCAAACAACTCAATAGCAAAAAAAAAAAAAAAAAAAAGCCCATATAATCCAATTGAAAATGGGAATAAGACCTGAATAGACATTTCTCAAAAGAAGACATACATATATATATACATATATATATATATGAAAAAATGCTCAACATCAGTAATCATTAGGGAAATGCAAATGAAAACCACAATGAGATATCACTGCACCCCAGTCAGAATGGCAAAAAAAAAAGACAAAAAATAACAATTACTGTTCCTCAACAGTATTTGTTGTTGTTCCTCAACAGTATTCTCAACAGATGTGAAGAAAGGGGAACTCATATGCTGTTGGTGGGAATGTAAATTAGCATAGCCACTATGGAAAACAATATGGAAGTTCCTTAAAAAATTAAAAATAGGACTGCCATATGATTCAGCAATTCCACTACTGGATATATATCCAAAGGAATTGAAATCAATAAGTCAAAAGAGATATTGGTACTCCCATGTTCACTGCAGCACTATAGTAAGGGCTTAGCACAACATCCAAGAGATGAAATCAAGCTAAGTATCCATCAGTGCATGAGTGGATAAGGAAAACGTGAGAGATATATATATCTATATATCTATATCCATATATATGCAATACTATTCAGTCATAAAAAGGGACAAAAGCCTGTCATTTGCAACATTGTGGATGAACCTGGAGGACATCACATTAAGTGAAATAAGCCAAGCACAGAAAGACAAATGATCTCACTCACATGTGGAATCTATAAAAGCTGATCTCATAGAAGCAGAGGGTAGAACAATGGTGACCAAAGGCTCCGGAGGGGATGTTACAGTTAGATAGGAAAACTAATTTCTGGTGTTCTATGCATAGTAGGGTGACTATAGCTAATAACAATAACTGCCTTGTGCATTGCAAGATACCTAGGAAAGACCTTGAAAGTTATCACAAAAAAATGATAAAGGTTTGAGGTGATGGACAACTATTCTGATTTGATCATTACATAATATATACATGTATTAAAACATTACACTGTACCCACAGACATGTATACTTATTATCAATTATAAATAAAAATTTTTAATGGAAACAAAAAAGAAAGCAGTTGCCCTAGTCCAGGTAAGAAGTGATGAGAGCCTGAAATAGGGCAGTGACAATGGGATTGAAGCAAGATTGAATGGAAGGGTGAGATATGCTAGGGTAGGAGGGGACAGACTTTGGTGACCATTAGACAATGGAGGTGAAAGAAGAGTGTGGAGTTTAGGCTGACACCAGCGTTTTTGGCTTGAGCAGTTTGGTAAATGACACTGCTACTAACCAAAATAAAGGAATCAGAGAGTAAAGAAGGCTGCCAATAGCAAGCAGAATGTGATTAGTTTGATTTGGAATATGTTGAGTTTAAAGTGCTTGTTGTGTGGAAGATGTTTGGTGAGCAGAGATATACATGTGTCTGGAGCACTGAAGAGAAGTCAGGGCTGGAGGTACCAATTCAGGAGGTGTGTGGCTCTAAGTGACAGCTGCAGCCACAAGTCTGAGATGGCCTAACCTAGAAAAGAATGAAGGAACAGAGTCAAGGATGAAGCCTACGGAAGCACCAATGTTGTGTGAGTCTTCTGCAGAGTCCTTTCTGATGGAAGGTCCTTTGAGAAGCACAGTTCAAGAAATCTGAGGCTGCAAATGCATGCTGTTCCCCCAGACATCCAGGACCTGGATCAAAGTTTTCCATTTCAAGGCAAGATAAAACTGCTAAAGGGTTTTTCTTTCCCTGGTTGAAATACTTTAACACCAACTAATTTCAAGTTTGGAAAGAAAGTCATATTTAAGATTGAAGTTGTTATTTCTACTCTGTAATACAGTAGAGCCTGTGCCCAGAAAACCTCCTGCCTGTCTCATCATCCAGGGAGCTTCCTTGTATTTATTCTACCAGGCCTGCGGGTGGGACAATGTCAGCAGGTTGAGATATGAGCTACGCGTTGCAGGCATTGACAGATCAGGAGAGCTCTCCTACAAACTGCATGCCCTTCTTAATTGCTTTTAAGGCATGGGAAGATGAATGTTGTCCTAGTATCTGCTTCAGTTCTAGAAAAGGTTAAAAAAAATTGTTTGTATATAGTACGCCTTTCATTTCAATTGATTCTTATTGTGCTTCCCCTCAACTCATTTAAGTTGTTGGCTAGTACAACCCACCTTCAAAGCATTGCTTTTTTGAAATTCAATGATTATAATTTGGAAGAGACTTTAGGCCAAAGAGTATGATATCAAAATTCTCAGTTCTTTGGGTGGTCACCAGCAAAGTGCCTTCAACAGACAGGAATCCAAGTAAAAAGACCTTCAATTATAATACCTAGAAAGTACTGTAAAATTCAACAGAAACAAAAACAATCTCATCTAAAATTAAAGTAAATGGTAGTATACCTGTCTAATTTAGAAAGTGTGGTTGCAGGATTAGTATAAGATCCCAGAATTAGTATGAATTCAGCCAAATATCTAACATTTCTCACCTCAATGTTGTTGATACTATTCACTGTACTCAGCGTCATGGCCCTAAAATGTTAAAGACTAGGTCCCAGCAAATAAAGATTCAATTATAATCACTGGGCTGTAGTGACTAAGCCAGGCAAACGGGCAAAATGCAAGTTGGTAACAACATTTTCATTTTGGAAAAATGAAAAATTAAGGAAAATATGGCAAAATATTCTATAAGGTGAATTTCTTTTTTAAGAGACAGTCCTTTATTCTGAGATCATGTCCATTTCTTGTGGTCTACATGTCTTTCTTTTGTAAAAAGAGTAGTGCCAGTAGATGGCAGGTTCCTAACAATTTCATTTGACAAACCAAAAGCTGGCATACCATTGCCAATTCCTAAAGTTGTTTTGGAATTTTACTTGTTGGTGAAATGTTAAAGTCTGAGAATGTCCCTGGAGTAATGGCTCCCTGCTGCTGATCATACTGGCTGATGAAGTAGATACTCTACAGGAACTTACTAGAAATGGTTGATCCACAGGGAATGAAAGGCTTACACAGGGCTCTTGTTTGTTTCCTCCCTCTGTTACCAAAATGTTAAGCATTTTAATTTACCTTTAAAATTGTGATTAAAAAATACATGTATTTAAAATAAGTCACTTACATGTACAAAGTCAAACCAGAACACCCCTGCCCAGCAGCATGCCCAACAGGGGAGTCTCTCAGGCTTTGCACACACGCTTCTCACAAATGCCCCAGTGCAGGCTTTGGTTTAGGGTTCCATGTACTAAGAATACAGCATCAAAGGCTTTTCTGCTGGGAAAGAAAGGAAGAGACTTGTAATGTCTATATAGCTCCCAAAGACAAAAAGACTCTAGGTTGATTAGAACAAGCTTCAAATCAGAACTTGGGTTTTCTGCCTTCAAAAATCAAAGAAAATTTTCAAAATTGCTTTTGAAGACCCAAAAAGAGAAACAATGCGGCCGGGCACAGTGGCTCATGCCTGTAATTCCGGCACTTTGGGAGGCTGAGGCGGGCAGATCACTTGAGGTCAGGAGTTTGAGACCAGCCTGGCTAACATGGTGAAACCCCGTCTCTACTAAAAATACAAACATTAGCTGGGCGTTGTGGTGGGCGCCTGTAGTCCCAGCTACTTCGGACGCTGAGGCAGGAGAATCTCTTGAACCCGGGAGGCAGAGTTTGCACCTAGCCAAGATTGGAGATCATGTTCCTGCACTCCAGCCTGGGCAACAAAGCAAGACTCCATCTCAAAAAACAAAAACAAAAAACAAAACAAAACAGAAAAAAACAAGACAGAAAGAATGCCCCTTTGTAAAGGTTTTTTTAATTCACAGAGACTTGATAGCATCACCATTGTGTTTGTTATTTCCCAGAAGCCAGCATGGAACGTTCTCTGATTAATCTGCTCCTGGAGCTGGTAAAAATACAGGAAATAGCCAAGGGCATTATAATCATTAGTCACTGAGATACAAACCTTCAGTTCTGTTACCCAGGGGACCTAAAGTGCTGCTTGGTGTAGGTGGGAGATGATGAATCTCTCCGTGCACGATAAAAAGACTCAGAGCTGCCACCCGGAGTTAGTCTGTTTATGTAGAATGAGGACAGCCCCAAGAGCAGATGGGATTTAAAAATAGTAACAATTCTCCCCCAACCCCAAATACACCATTTCTGAATGTTGTGGAACATTCAGGAAACAAGAATCATTCATAATTCTACCCCTAGAAGTTACCAATGTTAACATTTTGATTAATACTGTAAACAGAAAAATCAAAGTCTATAAAATATCTCACTGAGGCTTAGTCAAGCCACTATGAGTAACCTCCGCCCCCGGAAAACACACCCAAGAAGCCTTGAGTAAGTGGTCCGGAGGCAGCCTCATGTGTTTGGTTTTATACATTTCAGGAGGGCAGGAGTTACAGGCGAAGATAGAAATCAATACAGGGCACATATACATTAGTTCAGCAGAAAAGGCAGGCTATCTTGAAGCAGGGGGCTTACAGATGTAAGCAGGGGTTTTATAGATTATAGGCAGATTCAGAGATTTTTAAATTTTTCATTAGAGGAGTAAGGCTCTAAAACTTGGAGTCAGCAGAAAGGACTGATTTTTTATTTTTATTTATTTATTTATTTGAGACAGAGTCTTGCTCTGTTGCCTGGCTGGAGTGCAGTAGCACAATCTCGGCTCACTCCAACCTCCGCCTCCCAGGTTCAAGTAATTCTCCTGCCTCGGCCTCCCAGACAGCTGGGACTACAGGCGCTTGCCACCACGCCCAGCTAATTTTTGTATTTTTAGTACAGACGGGGTTTCACCATGTTGGCCAGGATGGTCTCGATCTCTTGACCTCATGATCCGTCCGCCTCGGCCTCCCAAAGTGCTGGGATTACAGGCGTGAGCCACCGCTCCCGGCCGAAAGAACTGATTTTTTAAATATACACGTTATTTGAATTTTTCACAACTACATATTATTATGTATTATCTCCCTCCCTCCCTTCCGTCCTTCCTTCCTTTTTTGCAAAACCAATGCAATCACTCTTGGGGTCTTGGGGGCAATGGGATCACGTCAGGCGCGTGCTGGGTGAACAAGCCGCCTCCGGGCGAGGGTGGAGCTCCAGCGGGGAGGCTCTGGGCGCAGGAGGCTGGCCAAGAGGAGTCCGCGGCAGCCTGGGCCTGCCCCGCGGGCTGCTCTGGGCTACTGGGATCTCACCCCGCGCTCGGCGAGCGGGCCCGCGGCGCTCTCTGCAGGGAAGCGGGTAGAGCGCTGGGCGCTCCAGTATTTGTGGCGGGGTGGGCTTCTGGTTAGGGTAACACCTGCATCCCCGCTTCACAGCGTACAAGATTCCTTCCGCTCTGCGCTGGCTCTCCCGCGGCCCTGGGAGGGCTTCTGTCCTCCACTGGAGAGGACGCTGAGAATCGCCGTTCCTGGCTGAGTGCGAGAACGCACCAGTGCCCGGCTCCATGGCGCCCTCTGCCGGGGACGAGGGGCGGGGCACGCGGGCGGCCGAGCGGGCGGGCAGGGAGGGCCTCAGATCCCCCTATCCCCGCGGGAGGGGCCGCCAGCCTGGGTCAGCCACGCGTGGCTTCCCGAGACTGGGTTATGGCTATTTCTCACCTCCTTGCCTCTGCCTCCTTATTTCCCTCCACCTCTGTGTGTGTGTGTGTGTGTGTGTGTGTGTGTTTCTAAAGCAAAAACAATTATTTTTTTCTATTCTCCAAAGTAACGCTTATTCATTATAAAAATTTTTTTGCGGGGGGGAGAAAACACAGAAAGCATAAAAAAGAAAATGAAATACCTTTAATCTCATCATTCAGAGATAAATACATGTTTAGGGTATTTTCTCCTAGTGCCTTTTTCTATACACAATTATATATCATGATAAGTATATATTTAAACCAACCAGGCAATGCTGTCGAGGAGTTAGGCCCGGTGTCGAATTGGCTCCGTTGAAGATAACACAGAACGGCCAAGGGGCTCCCTGGCCTTAAAAACGGGGCCTTGCTGCTTCTTGGTTTGATAAACTGCTCTGGTTCCCAAGAAAGCTTGTCTTTTCCTCCTCAGCTGGGGGTCGCATAAGCTGAAGTTACCCCTTGGCTGGGGGTAAGTAGGTGGCGGTGGTCAGTGGGTCCCGGGAGGAAGAAAACTTGATCTCAGAGTTCACTTTCATAGCTAGAAGGCTCAGGCCGGACGCGGTGGCTCACGCCTGTAATCTCAGCACTTTGGGAAGCCGAGGGGGGCGGATCACTTGAGGTCAGTAGTTCAAGACCAGCCTGGCCAACATGGTGAAACCTCGTCTCTACTAAAAATACAAAAAATTAGCTGGGCATGATGGCGGGCGCCTGCAATCCCAGCTACTCGGGAGGCTGAGGCAGGAGAATCGCTTGAACCTGGGAGGTGGAGGTTGCAGTGAGCCGAGATCATGCCATTGCACTCCAGCCTGGGCAACAAGAGTGAAACAACGTCTCAAAATACAAAAATAAAAAACTAGAACGCTCAGAGAGAGTATTTCATCGTATGATGGAACTTCAGCCCCCATCCCAACCCCTAGACCCATGCTTCTTCCTGCTGAGTTTCACTGACTAGGTGCCTCCCTCCTAGGCTGTGAGTTCCCGACTGGAGGAACAGTCTGGGCCTTTGCACCTTTTTCCTTCACCTGGCAGAGTGCTGAAGTCTCTTTGGTCACTGTCTTTGTCTTTTTTTTCCTCCACACAAACACTCTTTCATATAGCCATGTTTCTGATTTGCCAATGTCACCCCAGATAAGCACAGAAGCTAAATGAAAACAATGTGTTTGCTTTGCACATGCAGTGTCAAAACAACGCACCCCCATTCCTTCCAGCTAGATTGGGCCCCCTAAGTGACACTCTTCCTTATGGAAATTCTGAACCCGCCTCTCTCTGCAGGATGTGGTTAGAGTTTGGATTACAGTCATTGATTTGGGAGTGGTGTATCTACTTCACTGTTTACATGTAGCATCCTAAGCTCTGCTTCTATCTCTCTCTCGCTCTCTCGCTCTCTCTCTCTCTCTCTCCCCCCTTCTTTCCTCTCTCTGTCTGGTCATCTGCAGCCTGACAGAGGCTGAGGCAGAGAGAAGAGCCTGTAGGAAAAAACCCATCTGTGGTGGTGATGATGATGTGGTGTGGGGAGATACAAAGTCACATTCTCCAATCTTTCTATCCCCATGAAATGAAGTCTCTAGTGAGATCAGCATTGCTCAGCAATGCTTAGTAGAGTATATTTTCCTGTGTGGAAGCATGAGGAAGGGGTGCATTCCCCTTCTGCTTGGTAAAAATAAAGGCATCAGGAAGTATTGGGTTGGTGCAAACATAATTGCAGTGTTTGCCATTAAAAGTAGTGGCCAAAACCACAATTAATTTTACACCAACCTAATACAAGCCAGCACCTGGGTGACACTGGTAAGACTGGTGGACCATGCCTGGTCTGGCCAGTTTGCCTTTTTTATAGAGTCAGCGAGTGGGGTAGAAAGTCTGCAGTATTCAGTTAAAGGCCCAAGTTCTTCTTAGGCTACTTACTAGCTATGTGCTTCTGAGTAAATTACCTAACCTCGCTTAAGCTTAGTTTGCTCATCCCAAAAGGAAATAAAAATATTACCTAAGAGTTATGTTTCCTGATTGCTGTGGGATTCAAATGAGCTAGAAGGAGGGAAGTTGTTGTCTTGAAGCTGCATTAGTAAATTTTCTAAACTTGATAGCATTACACCTCCTTACATTTGATTCTCCCAAGCCTCCTGGGTAGCTTGATGGAGGAGACGTGACAGAGCCTGACTGCACGTAGTGGCAGTAACTCACACTTGCCCAGATTTTGAACTGGAATCATCTTTATTGCAGTTGAAAAACTAGGTTTAGAGAGTTTGAACAACTTGCCCAAAGGAACACAGCTTGGCCATGAAAGGGCCAGTACCAGAATGTAGCACCTAAGACTTTCAGATGGTCCTTCCACCATCTCCAATAGAAGATGGGAAAGGAGTGTTCCTTGGGATTGCCCAGGGCATGACTGTCCCCTTGCAAGGGACACAGAGAAATGGGTGGAAGATGTCAGATTCTTAAGTGTTCACTAGTGGGAGGGTGAGCCCATTATTCTCTATGCACTTAGAATCTTTATCTCTTTAATAATGTTCTTCACATGCCATAACAAAGCTGAATATGCACTTAGAAGCCTTTTGAAAATTTTACAGAGTGAAATTTCAAAATAGACAACTTAATAGGCTGCTTTTATGTTAAATGAGTCACTTAAGATACAAGTTTCCTCTACATTTCTCAGAACTGGTGGGATGATTATCTCTCTCAGGGACTGTTTAGAGAGAGATACTCTGACCTGAACCTCTGTAACTATTAATTGACCAGTTTGATGTGCAACACTTTCTGGTGCAGCTTTATTTACCAGTTTCAAAGACTAAGCTCTGAGCTGAATGGGGACACAGAAGCAGTTTTTAAGACTTGGGTACTTACACTCGACCCCATAGAAGATGGTTATCTAATTCTGACCTGGCTGAGCAACCAGTATGAATTTTTCCATTAAGTCACATAGTTTACATCTTGCCTTGTTCTTTTTTTGGGGGGGCGGGGGTGGTTTCCCTCTTGTTTCCTAGGCTGGAGTGCAATGGCGCAATCTCGGCTCACCACAACCTCCGCCTCCCAGGTTCAAGCAATTCTCCTGCCTCAGCCTCCTGAGTAGCTGGGATTACAGGCACCCACCACCACACCTGGCTAATTTTTTATTTTTGGTAGGGACAGGGTTTATCCATGTTGGTCAGGCTGGTCTCAAACTCCTGACCTCAGGTGATCTGCCTGCCTTGGCCTCCCAAAGAGTTGGGATTACAGGTGTGAGCCACTGTGCCCGGCCACATCTTGCCTTATTCTTGTTTGTGCATTTTTTGGCTGTTTAAAAAGTATACACTCAAACATAAGAGAATTGCATCCCTCCTGTTACTCTAATTTGGCCATGTTATCCTAAAGGGCAAGGGCAGAGTCACCCCTTCTAGGATCAAACTGGACTGCAAGGACACCTATCCTCTGGCCCCCCAACACCCAAATTTCTCTTGGGATACACATGAGTGAAGAAAGATAGGCCCTCCAAGCTTGAAAATAAGAAGCAGGAACATTTAGAGATGACTTTTGAGGACAGGATAAGGTGAAATAACTCACCTAATGTCAGAACTTTCACATTAGGATTTAGTCTTCTCTTTTGCCCAGGTGCAGAGGATGATATACAGCTTTCTCACTGCCCGTGCTAAGTGTTCATTGTGTTCAGGTGTGAGTCTTATAGGCTGTGGCTCCTGTGACTACGAGCACCGCTCAAGGACCAGTTTGGACACTCAGCCACCGGGAATAGAGCTCAAGCCGCCATGCAGTTAATTGCTGTAGCTGAACCAATGTGTCCAGACAAAATGATCTAAGATGATGTTCATGTGCACACAGGCACACACCATGCTGTCCCTGAGGGATAGCCCTTTTGCTGTAGGCTTCTTTGAGAACCCCTTTTCCGAGCTCCCTTTCTCACTGCAGTTGGTGACAGTGGGGGAAGAGAACTTTGTGGGGCACAAGGACATCATGCACATGATCCTGTCCTCAGGGAGAGAAGAAAATGAGGCTCCTAGAGCAAGCCCCGCCAAACTGAGCCAATGCTAGCTCCATTTACCCAGATACTAAGTTAAGCCAATTATATGGTACAATAATTCATCTGAAAATTCACTCTCAGCCTTGGGGAGCTGCGAATAGGATTTCTGCAAAGGTTATTGTTTAAGGAGAGAGCCTTCTTCTCTCCAGTACGTATGAGCAGAGCAAAAGGTAGGTAGGGCCTGGAGGCAGCATTTTCAGAGCTTCTACTATCTCTCCTGCCATCAGCACTACTGCCCCCATTCCCCTCACTTTCCTTTGTAGTTTATTAGGGAAAAAAGGTGTTTCTCAGAAGGTGGATGTACATGCACAGGCAGCTTCCAGAAAGTACTCAATGCAACCCTAATATTCTGATTTGGGGTACCTCACTTCTGACCACCCTCCCCCAGCCAGGGTCAGGCAACAATGGGTTAAGCTAACTATTTTCTGCAGGAATTCCAGGAGAAACACTTTAGACAACTCCTTCCAAACCTCAATGAGGAGAATATCCTGGGACTTCAATGCAGAAGTGATCAATTTCAACCTGCAGGTAAAAAGCTGCTATGGTTTGAATGTGTCCCCTAAAAGTTTTGTGTTGGAAACCTAATCCCTCTGTTCTCATAAATCGATCAATGGTGGCTCCACTCTCATGAATGAATGGATGTCACCATCGTGGGAGTGGCTTTTTTTGTGAAAGCAATCTGTGGCTTTCTTGCCCTCTTACCATGTCATGCCCTCTGCTGTGTTATGATGCAGCAGGAAGGTCCTCACGGATGCCAGTGCCATACTCTTGGACTTCCCAGTTTCCAGAACTGTGAGCTAAATATACTTTTTTTCTTCATAAATTACCCAGTCTGTGGTATTCTGTTATAGCAACAGAAAAGGGACTAAAACAAGAGCCATCCAGTTCTGGAGAAAACCAACACCAGCAATCCATCAGTAGCCTGTGATCCAGGGGTATGTGGGATGTAGAGTTACTTCATTGCCATTACCATGGTCTCTGAGGTGGTGAGCTCTGGGCTCCTACAGGACTACTGCAGTGGGTCATTTCTGTTTCTTGTTTTTTGTTTCGTTTTTATTTAGTGGGTCATTTCTTGATAGCAGTCTTGCATCTCAGGTGAGTGGTTTTTTCCTCCAGTCCTCACCTGGTGATGTTTACACACGTCCTGCATGCTAATAGTTAGACCATACCTATCTGTCTCAAAAAAAAAGAAAAAAAACAACGAATAAACTGCAATTGTGTGGGAATAACAGTAAGGATATGCTTGAATTGGGCCTAAATCACATTAGAAAAATAATGCATTCACAAGCACTAATACTGTATTGTAGTTAATTTCCTGCCACATAGCTGTGGGTGAGAACCACTGGCCTGGTCCATGGGATTGGGTTTCTGCTCAGATGCTGTGAGGACCGGAACCTGAACATCGCCTGAAGTCCTGACCACTTCCATTGCCAACTCCATCTCCTGGTGGAATGAACCCTTTGCCTTGTATTTCCAAATGCAGGTTGGCATCCTACACTGCAGATTGGGTGGGCCACATTGCTAATGCACTTTCAGCGATTTGTTACAGACCTCAAAGCAAATGCAATGAAAATTTCATATTTCCGAGTCCATTTAAATTACAATTAAAGAGCTTCACCTAACCTCCAATTGGAAGTGATTAATTTGGAATGTAATGACATCCTAAATGACAAATATTAAGCCAAGAACCTAATTCTATAAACACCTTCCAAACAATAAATATGTTCAATTAAAATGATACGTTCATGGAAAGATGTTGGTATTAGGCAGAACCTATCTGTGTGAAAGGACATTTTTAAGGACGAAATATGTAAAATCTCATTGCAAGTTGACATTAACCAATTGAGATTTGCAATTAATTTTGATGATAGAGAAAAGTAACTTTAAAACTGATTACTTCTATTTTGTTATGAATTTCATCAATAAGAAAATTGTGGAAATTTGTTTTCTCTCTTGTTATGTAAGTAACTACATTAATATTCTCGATTTTACCTCTCGGTCAGCAAAGCTTAAAATATTTATTATCTGGCTCTTGAGAGAAAAAGCTTGCTAACCCAGCTGTAGTCTAATGTATCCTATGTACCTGGAACTGTGTCTAACATACAGTAGACACTCTGTCAACATTTATTGTATGACTCTGTTCTGATATTCTTATTGTAACAATTTTTCAAGAGGTCTAGAGTTGTAATCTAAACACTGTCAGTGGCACTAGGGTTCACTTTATGTATTTTATTATTTTAAGACATAATCAGCTGGACATAAATCATAAATAACAGCTTTTTAGAAAAACAAACCAAGTATATTTAACGTATACATTGAGCATAAAACATATTCCAGTTTCATAAACTTTAAAATGTTAAAATATTCACACACTTATATATATAGATATATATTAGTGTGTGTATATGTATGTGTATGTATGTATATACATGAACAAAAAATTAGGAAGTCAGATGATATTCCACATGTTCCCTGCAGTTTGGGAATAACCTTTAAGTCCAAGTAAAATAACTATCCCCGAGTCATCTAAGGACAGGAGCTGCAGTGCCAGGAGAATAAGAGTTTGTCTTGTCTCTTATCTAAGCCAAGGAAGAGGCTGTATATTCGATGTGATCGGAGTCCCCTCCACTTCCCAGAACTTGGCTGGGGAGGAAGTACTTATTAATAAATAAGTATATTATATATTATGTTAGAAATGATCATTGCAATAGGAAAAAAGATAAAGCAGAGAAAGGTAAAGGGATATCAGGAATGTCAGGGGTCGGGGGGTTGGTTTGCAATTTGAAGTAGGGTGGTCAGGGTAGGCCTCATTGAAAAGTAGTAAAGACTTGAAGTAGAAAAAATATAAGTGGCTAGTGAAAATGGGAAAAAAAAATCTTCAAGTTCAGGAGTAAAAGAAAAAAAAAGACAGGAAGAACAAGAGAATATTTTATTCATAAAACCAGCAAAGGTAACAACGTAAAAAATACCCAATAGTTCTATTGTGTAGTGCTAGTGGAAGTGTGAATTAATAACATTCTTTCTGAGGATCATTTGACAAAACATAACAAAAGCCTTAAAAATATGCATATTTTTTGGTTTAACAATTCCAGTTTCAGGAATTTATCCTAATCAAACAAATAAGCAAGTATGCAAAGATATATTCTTTAAAAATCTTTATTGTCTAACTAGGAAAAATTAAACAATTATTAACCATTCATGCACTGGACCACCAAGCAACAACTAATAATGATGTAGATCTATATGTTTTGACCTAAAATATCCCCACTAAACGTGTGTGTGTGTGTGTGTGTGTGTGTGTGTGTGTGTGTGTGTGTGAAACCCCCTGGAAACTCTCTGGATACTTGCAGGGTGATTCGCCTATATTTTTAAAGTTTTCTTCATGGAATATGGAAATACCATGGGTCGAAAGCAAATGCCATTTGGGGATAAGACTGCCATGCAAAGGACCTTGGACTTCCTGCAGGAGAGAAGAGGGTCACTGCTAGGACACTCCCCTCATGGTGTCGGTGAACATGGAGCCCTGACACCATGTAGTTTCTGAGGAATAAGCCAACGTTGACATGGTCCTGGCCCACTGGGTGTTGTTCACTCTGTTGATTACTTTTAGAAATTACTTTAGGTAAATGCCATGCTTGACAGTTGGTCTGTAATTTTAAACACAAGCTGCCTTTGGTTTGCTCTGATTATTCCACAATTACAATCACTTTCCGAAAAGTTTGTCTTCCTTAATTTTCCTGTATCAACCAGATGAAGGTGTTCACAGGGGGAAACTCAGAAGAGTGTATTAACAATAGCTCTGTCTACAAGTTGGCCGTTAGACACACTTATAAGGGATCCTGATGATCCAGGAAAGGATCCTGTGCTAACTGATGGGTGCCAAGGGTTCTGGTTTTCACTCTGCCTTACTAGGCCTCTCAGGTTCACAAGTGTTCTCAGAACAAATCCTTCAAGAGCCAATCCTTCAAGATGGATCCCAAATACCTAACTGGGCCAAAATTGTAAAGACAGCCAAGTGGCCAGGCCATTTGCTGACTAGAGCTCATATACTCAGAGTTTCCCTGGAAACCCCCAACCTCAGTTTAACAGTGGGGCTTTCAGAGCTCACCTAAAGCAGCCAATCAGAGCTCATCTGAAAGAACCAATTAGGGCTGAGTTCTATCCACTAATCAGAATGCAGCTGCATCAACCAATCAGAACTAAGCAAATTTAAAGCCTTCATTTGCATAAAATGGACCTGATTGGGAACCTGAGCATGAACTTTTACTATAAAACCAGGATCGTCTCTTTGTTCTCTGGAAAGTAACTGGTTTACACAGAAAGTTTGTGAACTGTTCCTGAATGAAGTCTTTCTTCCAAATTTCTCTTCAGAGAACTTTTGTTCACAGATCCATGCCAGGGTAGCTATGCTTTTATTCGATTCACCCAATGGGGCACATGCCAGCTAAATTAGGCCCCTCCCCTGAAATCTAGCCCAAGATAATGAAATGTGGAGACTAACTTAAAATTAATTATGGGGCGGGGGCAGGCGTGGTGGCTCACACCTGTAATCCCAGCACTTTGTGGGATCCCAAAGGAGCCCAAAGCAAGCAGATTGCTTGAGCCCAAGAGCTTAAAACCAGCTTGAGAAACATAGTGAAACCCCCTCTCTACAAAGAATTTTTAAAAATTAGTTGGGCATGGTAGTTGGCGCCAGTGATCCCACTGGGGTGGTCCCAGGAAGCTGAGGTGGGAGGATCTCTTGAACCTAGGCTAGTTGAGGTTGCAGTGAGCCGAGATCGCACCACTGCACTACAGCCTGCGTGACAGAATGAGACCATGTCTCAAAAATAAAAATAAAATTAATTATGGGGGTAAAGATATCATATCAAACAGTAAACTCCATGAAAAGACTGAAATCAACCTGCTCCCCTGGCAAACCTCTAAATGACAGGCAGGAATAGTGATGCAGTTTGTATTTTGTGAGCTCTGTCCTTTCTACTTCAAAAAGGATTTCCAGTGACGATAGATATGACTTAAAATACCAAAAGGATCAATATTCTAGAGAGTTGGCACATGAAATAGGGAAGGTTGACTTAAGAGGGCTGATTCTCGCTCCCTAACTAGTCCACACCCTTTGAGTGGGCCAATAGAATACAGCAAAGGTGATGGAATGGACATGGTTACATATGTGATGGACATGTCTGTGATTGCCTGCATGAGATTGCATGCATAACGTGGTAGGATGTGTCTTGGAGTCTCTTGTTGCTGGCTTTGGCAAAGCAAGCCGAAATGCATGGGCCACCTCTGTGGGCATAGTCAGGTGGCAAGGAATTGTGGGTGACCTCTAGGATCTGAGGGCAGCTCCCCCACCCCGCCCCACCGCATAGCTAGAAATAAACTGAAGCCCTCCATTCTACAGCTGCAAAGAACCGAATTTTGCAAACAACCTAGGTGAGCTTGGAAGCAGGGTCTTTCCCATGGAGCCTCAGTGGAGACCACAGCCTGGCTGACACCTTGATTGAAGCCTTGTGAGATCCCCCCGAGCAGTGGACCCAGGTAAACTGTGTACAGGCTGCTGACCCACAGGAACTGTGAAATAATAATGTGTTATTATAAGCCTCCAAGTTTGTGGTAACTTGTTGATGCTGCAATAGAAAAGGAATATAGTGAGCTATGGGGAAATGAAAGCTCCAGAAAATGTACAGGTGCATTGAGATAATAAACAGATGGTTAATTAAGTCAACGTCACTATGCTATAGGGAAATGCAGTTTTAATTTTATCTTGGGGTCTTTGACTTTCTTCTCTGTGTTCACATAGCATTTTTTAACATGCTACATCTCACATGGTAACTATTTTAGTGTCTGTTTCACCAAAGTTTCTTAATAATAGCAACCTTATCATGGAAAAGAGGATGGAATTTAATGACAACAAAAAAAGTATTCCTACAAGTACTGCTAGAAAATAAGTTGCTTTCGCTTAATGGAACTAGAGTGTTTTCCCTTTAAATATTCTTTCTGGGTCCACTCGTAGAGCTGTGAAGTCCATTACGAAAGCCTAAGTACCTGTGGCTATTGAGGCCTTGAAAGGTGGCTGGTCTGAACTGAGATGTGCTGTAAGTATAAAATATACACTGGATTTCAAAGATTGAGTATGAAAAAAATGTAAAATCAGTTGGTAATTTTACATTGATTATAGTTTGAAATGATAATAGTTTAGATATATTGGGTTAGATAAAACCTATCATTAAAGTGAATTCCACCTGTTTAATTTTACCTTGTTTAACTTGGCTCATGAAAAATGGAAACTTACCTATGTTGACAGTGTTGCATGTCTGACAACAGGTGATCTAAGTGATCGGGTCCTGGCTGAGCCACAACTACAGTCACTTGGGCATTGGGACCTGGCATTTTCCATGGCAGGTCACCATCGTGCCAGAAGAGCTATTTCTGAAGCAAAGAAGCATCAGTTCAATACAAATCCAGCAACAGCTTTCCATTTAACATCCCAACCTACATTTTTCTCTCTCAGCCTTACATATGTTCTACCATGGTTTAGATGGATACCAGAGTCCTGATCTTTCAGGTGTACTTCTGATCTTAAATATCAATTTTGCCCTATCATTCTGATGAAATACACAGTCTGATGAAATTTTTGAATAAGAACATATATGCTTACTTTTCTATGTCATAGAGCATGTTGGGTTTTTAATAATCTATAGATGAGTTGATTCTATTTTTTCTCTCTTTTTAGCTCCAGGCATTTTTTTAAAGTTTTAATTTTAAAAAGGCACAGAGAAACCTAGATTTTGGAGGCCCAATTCATATTGCATTTCTTGCAGAAAGCCTTTTTAGACTAGTATAACCAGGAGATACTACACTCAAGCTGCTATGAACAATTAACTTTCTGGCAGGTTATACACGACCATTATCACCATCCTCTAAGGACCAAAATGTCAAAGCCAACAGTGGACTTTGGCTGCCAGCAGAAACTTGTTCTAGATATGACAGCTGCCCAGCACTACCGATTATGAGACACACCAATCAGAGTGTGGTTACTGGGTGGTGGTAGCTGGGTGGTAGCTGGGTGGTAGCTGGGTGGTGCTGGTGGTCTCTCCCCAAGCTCTCCAGGGAGCACTACAGGGCTTCCCCACAGGCCCACATTCACCCAACATGGCCGCGAGCGGCCGAGGGACACCACCAATGATGGCAGTACAGACTCATCATTAGGAGTTTGCCAGGGGTCCAGTTTTAGTTCTTCCTCCTAGGATAATTCACCCATTATCTAGAACTAACCTGATTAAAATAATGCTAGTGGCTCTGTCCCTTTTCTTGATATTAATAATGGTAGGGATGAATAAACCTTCATGTCAATTAAATGTAGAAAACAGAAATGAATTCTTCCTGAGGTCCAGCTTAGTCATGTATATGACAGTAAAAAATTTGCCTTCTAATAAGTGCAATATATTGAGTCCTACAATGTATCTCAACTCTGAAACTAATTTTCAATTAGGGTATACTTCCCAATTTCCTGAAAAGCATGCATATGTCAGAAAGGTTCCCAGTATAAAAGTGTATTTTCCCAGATGGCTCATGATGGACCACATGCTCAGCTTGGAGAGAAAGAGGAAATTTACAAAAGCATAAAACATGGTTCTGTTTTTCTCAGGGACCTTAGTTAAGGCAGAAAAATAAACTCATAGCAACTGCAAATGAAAGAACTTTGTACCCACACACCCAAACACCAGGACTGGTGCATTAGTCGCCTAAGAGCCCTTCTTGCCCCCAGATCTGTTTCCCTTAGGTCATTCTCAGAACTGCCAAGTGAATTATTATTTAAAGTGTGAGTCATCTTTTTACTCCTCTGTATTACATCCTTCAGTGTTTCCAGGAAATGCCTTCAGGATAATGCCCAAGCTCCCCTTGAGGGATCAGATTCCAGACTTTCTTGCTGGCCTGGTGTCTGGTCCCCTGCTTTGCCCTTTATGCTACCCAAAACCCCACTGTGAGTGATGCCCTGGGCATATCCCTCCTGGTTCACTCCTACTTATCCTTTAAGATACAGCTCAGTACACACAACCATCCTGCCACTCTCATGAGGGACTGAGGAGTTCCCCTCCGCTGCACTCCCTCCAGGGAGACATCCACTCAAGATACAATCAATTACCTGGGTGTCTGCTTTTATACTGAGTTCATGAGGGCTCAGGACACAGCAGGTGCTCAATAAATATTGGTTAAATTAACTTAATTATTAACTTAAAATTATTAACTTAATTATTAACTTAAAATTAACTTAAATGCAGAGGAACCCCCCTTAAATTTACTAATGACCGCAATACTGCCAGCGTTTTTCTATTTATTGTTTTCTTTATAACATTTGAACTTCCTTGGAATTCTCTCCTTCCTAAGGGTGGCTTTTTTTTTTTTTTTTTTTTTTTTTTTGAGATGGGGTCTTGCTCTGTCATCTGGGCTGGAGTGCAGTGGTGCTATCACCACTCACTGCAGCCTCAACCTGACCTCCTGGGCTCAAGTGATCCCCGCTTCAGCCTTCCGAGTAACTGGGACTACAAGCACACCACCATGCCTAGCTAATTTTTGTATTTTTTATAGAGGGAGGGTTTCACTATGTTGCCCAGGCTTGTCTCAAACTCCTGGGCTCAAGCGATCCGCCTGCCTCAGCCTCCCAAAGTGCTGGGAT
The DNA here is from genome assembly GCF_028885625.2 of Pongo pygmaeus. Lineage (NCBI taxonomy): Eukaryota > Metazoa > Chordata > Mammalia > Primates > Hominidae > Pongo > Pongo pygmaeus. The sequence continues at coordinate 145,497,751 of NC_072373.2, read as the reverse complement.
TACAGACAAGAACCACCATGCCTGGCCTTGATATCTTCTTGATATTGGTTCTCAACTCTCTATCTCTTCACTCCATAAAAGAGCCTTTGCTTCCATATTTGCCTTTTCTTTTTTCTTTTTCTTTTCTCTTCTTTCTTTCTCAAGTAAAGACAGGGTCTCACTCTGTCGGCCAGGCTGTAGTGCAGTGGTGTGATCATAGCTCACTGCTGCCTTGAACTCCTGGGCTCAAGCAAACTTTCTGCCTCAGTTTCCCAAGTAGCTGGGACTATAGGCACATGCCACCGTGCCTGCACATTTGATTTTTGAATGCCAGTGATATCCAAGTCTCTACCTTCTGCTTCTCATTCTACCATCTATCTCTTTTTTGTACCTTGTGTATGCCCCTAGCTTCAGTAGCCACTTATGTATTGGCTCTCAGATCTCAATATCTATCCCAGACCTCTCTGTTGAGCTCCAAACTTATATATCCAATTGCCAACAGTAGGCATTCACATGGGTAGGCACTGCATACCTACCTGAGGACCCCTAATAAAAACCCAAGTTCATCCACACGAACTTGAATGGCTCAGAGACCCTTAAATTCAATATGTCCAGAACAATTCATTATCCCTGTGTCAGGGGTCCCTAAGATCACCCTTAAGCTTGATGAACTCACATGAACTAGAAGGACTCACAGGACTCAGAAAAGCTGTTATACTTGTGGTCATGATTTATTACCGCAAAAGGATACAGATTAAAATCAGCAAAGGGGCAGGCACCTGAGCAAAGTCATGGAGAAAGCAAGCACAAACTTCCAGGTATCCTCTCCCAGTGGAGTCACAGCAATATATGACAATACATGTGAAGTGTTGCCACAGAAGTTCACCCAAGACTTGGTGCTCAGGACTTGTATTGTTTTTATTGGGGGTCATCAGGTAGGTATGCAGTGCCTACCTAGGTAACTGATCTCAGCTACTCAGACTCCAGCCCACAGGCAAAAAAGGCATTCACCATAAATCACATTGTTAGGATAAACTTATCTAGTCACATCAGTACAGCATGGCCCAAGGCCTCAGGCGTGCAAAAGCACTCTTAGCAGGCAGAATGTGTAAGACTCAGAGGTCATTTTCCAGTCCTGAAGACAGACCTTTGCTGGGATTAACACACAGGCAACCCAGGTCTTCTGACTAGACTATTTCCTGCTCAATCCCCTAAAGCTGTTCTTCTGTAAGCCCTTTCATCCACCGCTATCCGAGCCAGAGATTGTTTTACTTAACACTGAATCCAATCAGAGTCTACCTGTAGGACCAGGCCTTCCTCTCAATCACTTCTTGCTTGGATTTCTGCAACCTGGTCTCATGTCCATTTTGCTTTCTTTTCAGCAATTCTCCATATGGAATTAGAATTGTGATAAATGCTATGACAGAAGGCTATGCAGTTAAAGCATTTGTAATAAATGCTTTAATAGAGGGATACTCACAATGCTATGACAAGGAGAGAGAGGGAACACTCTGGGTCACAGTTGTGCTTGACCAAGCACATCACTAAGCCTTCAGGGTAAATTTAACACTTCTTGAATCTGAGACCCTTTTAACCTGGCTCCTCTCTACCCCTTCCATTGGTCTCCCACACCCTTCACTTTGTTCATACAAAGCCATTTGTAATTTCCCTGAAGGTCATTTTGTTTCATACCTCTGACCTTGTATGTTCTGTTCCCTCTATCTGTACTGTTCACTCTTCAATACCTAGCTCAAGCATCCTCTCTGACCTCCTATTCCGTGGGCTAAACATGCTTCTCCCCCTCTTCCCTGCCTCAGAGACCTCCAAAACCTTTATTGGAGCACTTACTCAGGTGCCTTAAGTGGCCCATTGGCTTGTTTCCCCCAGTAGTTTGTTAGTTTCTGAGGACAATGGCCAAGTCACCTTCCATGTTAGAATCCCAGCACCTAGCATAGCAATCCTAATAAGTACTCAATAAATGTTTGCTGAATGAATAGAAGGGAGAAAGTTCAATTCTGAGAGCAGAGTTGTGACTGCCTCCCTACAGAGTCAGAAAAAGCTTTATAGATGTAAGAACCATTTAAGCTGATATTAAGGGAAAATAAAATGTCATCAATTTTTTATTTGCCCATAACCAAAACTTTATTGAAAAACACCAAAATAGGAGATCACTGCTCCATACCTTACAAAATCAAACACACTTACTTATCTTGGTAGATTAACCAGAATTACTGAACTTATGATAAGGCTTTCTGGGACATAACACAAATTCAGGATGTTGTGTGGATCATTAGTGTTGCTTTCTTCTAAATAAACACTCTTTTGTGAGCTTGGTGTTTCGTCCTGTAGGCTGGCACAACACTGTTGAATAACTTACACAAAGATCCACTGTCTGAGAGTAACTACCAAATGGGTTCATTTTGCCCACTGCCTATATAGAACCAATTTATCAATACAGAGGCGTTGTAACAGAGAAAGAGTTTAATTCACACAGAGGCAGCTGAACAGGATACTGGAGTCTTATTGTTACTCAAATCAGCATCCCTGAAAATTTGGAGGCTAGGGTTTTTCAAGGATGGTTTGGCAGGCAAGGGAATGAGTGCTGCTGATTGGTTAGGGGTGCAATCAGAGGGGTGTGCAGAATTTGCTTCTTGGTGGGGCCACAGGACTTGTTGGCAGGTCCAAGTGGAGCCATGGTAGTCAGAGATACAAAAGCCTGAAAAGACATCTCAAAAGACCAATCTTAGTTTCTACAATAGTGATGTTATCTGCAGGAGTAATTGGGGGAAGTTGCAAATCTTGTGACCTCCAGAATAATGGCTTATAATTGTTTAGGTCTACACCTTAGCAGAGTTCGTGCTCCTCTCATCCACCTAACCTGGTGGTCTTTCATTACAAAGGTGGTTTAGTTTGGAGGAAGGGCTGTTATCATTTAAACTATAAATTTCTCCCAAAGTTAGCTTGGCCCAAGCCCAGGAATGACAAAGGCAGTCTGGAGGTTCAAGGCAAGATGGGAATTGGTTAGATCAGATAGATCCCTTTCACTGTCATTGTTTTTTCATTGTTATAATTTTTGCAAAGATGGTTTCATGGGCATGGCTGAAAAACATGGTAGTCTTGTGGCAACTAGGACATGTTATATCCACAAAGTAAGAATTTGAACTTTTCACTGGCCATTCTTTTCTTTTCTTTTTCCAGGGATGGATGCAGTAAATCTCTAGCCAAAGGCATGTTGATCCTTTCGCAAGCTCAGCCTTTCCAGACCTGTCAGGCAACACCCCTAGTGAGCAGCATGCAATCAGGCACTTGCAGGTTAATCAGATCCAGTAGAAAATGTGCTATGATTCCTGGTGTTCACGTGCCTTCTTCACCACGTATTAGCTGTGTGGTGCTGGGCAAGTTTACCTTTCTTTGCATCAGTTTTCTCGTCTATAAAGTGAGTATAACAATAGCTTCTGCATAGAGAGTTATTGGGAAAAGTCAAAGAAATGGCTTATTAAGGCTTAGTATTGTGCCTGCCACAGCAAGGGCTTGATGTATTTTTGATGGTTGTTTTTAATTTTTAAAGTTTCTGTCCCTCAAATAATAATTTGTTACAGATGTGTAGAATCAAGAAAGCTGGCATGGAATTTTGAGAGGCTATCAGCAGTCAGCATATGGTAAGTGGAGGGACAAAAGGCGATCCTTTTCATCAGCTCTGCTTTAATACAACACATATATCCCTAAAAACCATGTTTTGCAGAATTATAGTAAAAATCACAGGACCTATGGGGAAAATGGAGTTAGGTGCACAGCATTAAAAAATTTCATCAGGGCTGGGCATGGTGGCTCACGCCTGTAATCCCAGTACTTTGGGAGGCCCAGGCGGGTGAATCACGAGGTCAGGAGACCAAGACCATCCTGGCTAACATGGTGAAACCCTGTCTCTACTAAAAATACAAAAAAATAGCCAGGTGTGATGGTGGGCACCTGTAGTCCCAGTACTAGGGAGGCTGAGGCAGGAGAATGGCATGAACCTAGGAGGGGGAGCTTTCAGTAAGCCGAGATCACGCCACTGCATTCCAGCCTGGGCGACAGAGCGAGACTCCATCTCAAAAACAAAAACAAAAAAAGTCATCCCTGACTCATTAAAAAATATCCTAATAAAAAATGGTAGCAGAGTTTTATACATGTTAAGTGGTTAAGAAATGCATAAACAATACCATAAACATGATACTTTACCTTGAAAAAAACTGGAAGTTAGCTTGTGGAAGTAGGGGTTGGAAGGGTTGTAGCTTGTATGTTGTGAAGTGGTAGAAGGAGAGTTGTCTGAAATCCCAGGGGAAAATTGTAATGTCAGATAGGGATGAGTATTGTTTATAACATACATGGGAAACTGAGATAGATGGTAGTGTTAGTGGCAGTGAATATCCAAATTACCAATGGGTCTGCAGCAACCTAAATTCTTGCTTCTTCAGAAGAAAGAACTCGACAGAGGGGCTTAAGGCAGAAAAAGAGACTGAGGCAAGTTTCAGAGCAGGAGTGGAACTTTATTAAAAAGCTTTAGAGCAGGAAAGAAAGGAAAGTACACATGGAAGAGACACAAGCAGGCGACTTGAAGGATAAGTGCGACATTTGGCCTTTTGACTTGGGGTTGAATATACTGGCATACTTCCGGGGTCTTGCGTCCCTTTTCCCATAATTCTTCCCTTAGGGTGGGCTGCTTGCATGCACAGTGCCCTCCTTGTGCTTGGGAGGTGAGCATGCACAGTGTGTTTAGGAAGTTGTAGCATGCTCACCTGAGGCTTTCTTCCTTCTTCTAGTGAAATGCCCCTGGGAGGCCATACTCCACCATTTTGTCTCTTAATGCATATGTTCAAGCTCACTCACCCAATTCCTGAGATTTTATTGGAAGCTGATTACCAATTTCAAGTGTTTTTAATCTGTTTGGGAAATTCCCTTTCCCTGATGCCTGCAATCAATTATCACGTTAGTGTGACAACTGTGAACCATCAGGAAATTGCCTCTCCTAGGCCTGGCTGCCAATGATCATTTTTAGAGAGGCAGTGTGGTAACTGCCATACCATTATCTGATGGTCGCCTGACCATCCTGGTGGGTGGTGGGGGAGCCCTCTCCTGCCCGGCTCATGCCTGACTACCTATCTACTGTAACAGTAGACATTTGAGATGTATATTTGTTTTGTGTGTTACTGTTTAGTTTGGATCAGCTGGGCACAGTTTTCTGCATTCACTTAGTGTTTCTCACTAACAGAATCACACATAAGCAAACACAAATTTTGCATTATGCTCAAATTGTTCCCTAATATGTCAACTGCATTGAGACAAACTTGTGCTTTTTTACATGGTGTTTATGAGTGTTATAGGAAAGCTGACTATATTAGGTTAGACCACAACTTGATTCCATCTTTTAGAAACTATACCTGAGGCATGAATTAAAGGAAGTAGCTTTGTAGAGATTAGGGTTTGTGAACCCAAAAATATCTGAGATAGGTATCAATTTAGAAAGTTTATTTTGCCAAAGTTAAGGACAGGCCCATGACATAGCTTCAGGAGGTCCTGATGACATGTGCCCAAAGTGTTCTGGGTGTGACTTGCTTTTACACTTTTTAAGAAGACATAATACATCAATCAATACCTGTAAGAAGTACATTGATTCAATCTGGAAAGGTGAGACAACTTGAAGCAGTGGCTTCCAGGTTAGAGGTAGATTTAAAAATTTTCTGATTGGCAATTTGTTGAATGAGTTAGTTTATTTTATTCTATTTTATTTTATTTTTGAGACAGAGTCTCTCTCTGTCACCCAGGCTGGAGTGCAATGGTGCGATCTCGCCTCACTGCAACCTCCGCCTCCTGGGTTCAAGCGATTCTCCTGCCTCAGCCTCCTGAGTAGCTGAGATTACAGGCACGCACCACCACGCCCAGCTAATTTTTGTATTTTTTTTTAGTAGAGATGGGGTTCCACCATGTTGGTCAGGCTGGTCTCAAACTCCTGACATCGTGATCCACCCACCTCAGCCTCCCAAAGTGCTGGGATTACAGGCGTGAGCCACCACACCCAGCCTGAATGAGTTATTATCTAAAGACTTGGAATCAATACAAAGAAATGTATGGGTTATGATGATAAGGGGCTGTGGAAACCAAAGTTTTATCATTCAGCCTCCAGGTAACAGCCTTCAGGGAGCATAGGTTGTAAATGTCTCTTGTAAGACTTAAGGTCTGTGTTGTTATTAATGCTGGTTAGCTTTTCCTGAATTCCAAGAGGAAGGAGGGTATAATCAGGCATGTCTGACCCTTCCTTCCCAACATGGCCTGAGCTAGTTTTTCAGGTTAACTTTGGAATGCCGTTGGCTGAGAGAAGGGGCCCATTCAAATAGTTGGGGGGCCTTAGGATTTTATTTTGGGTTTACAGGTTCAACAATCAAAACTCAAGTCAGAGTTATGCTTACTTGGACAGGGCTTCCATTATACACAGGGTTATCATTTGTCCCAATTTCCATTGTGGTACAGGCCTAATCATGAATAGCTCCCCATTTCACTATCAAAAGTTTCCCATTTGGATAACAATTTATAGTTACTCAAGCTATAATTAGTGAATCCCAGTTATACAGTGCTTGGGGGTCTGCAAAACAGAAGGCTACCAAGTCCAGAGAAACAGATCATTGAGTCAACAGGAATGTGCACCTTCAGATTTTGGGAAACCACACCACAAGCAACTGTGTCTCCAATGTATACCCCTTTCTGGCCCTCACTGCCAAGGCCAGAACCTGCTTCTGAGATTTACCATAGTCTTTTCGTTCCTTATCAAAGAATTTCAATTAAAAGCATTTATGAGGCCAGGCGTGGCGGCTCATGCCTCTAATCCCAGCACTTTGGGAGGCTGAGGCGGGCAGATCACTTGAGGTCAGGAGTTTGGGACCAGCCTTGCCAACATGGAGAAACCCTGTCTCTACTAAAAATACAAAAATTAACTGGGCATGGTGGTGCATGCATGAAATCCCAGTTACTTAGGAGGTTGAGGCAGAAGAATTGCTTGAACACGGCAGGCAGAGGTTGCAGTGAGCTGAGATCACGCTGCTGCACTCCAGCCTGGGCGACAGAGTAAGACTCTGCCTCCACAACAACAAAAAGCATTTATGAGTTGTTTCCTCAGATATTTGCCCTTGATAAAAATGAAGACAAGTGCTTTGGAAATAAAAAGGCGATGTGATTTTTAAAATTCCAGTTAAAATTTTTCATGGTTTAAGATCAAAATAGCTTCTTTAGAACATATGTGCCAAGGCTTTGTGTGGCTAGTTGTTGGATTTCTAGTTTTCTTTGGGGCATTAACACAGAATCTGAAAAACTATTTGTTTGGAAGAGTTTAATTTCACTGAGATCTAATTTATAGAGATTTTCCTATTTATTTATTTTTTATTTATTTATTTTCGAGACGAAGTCTTGCTCTTGTCCCCCAGGCTGGAGTACAATGGCGTGATCTCGGCTCACTGCAACCTACCCCTTCTGGGTTCAAGCAATTCTCCTGCCTCAGCCTCCCCAGTTGCTGGGATTACAGGCACCTGCCACCACACCCGGCTAATTTTTGTATTTTTAGTAGAGATGGCGTTTCACCATGTTGGCCAGGCTGATTTCAAACTCCTGACCTCAGGTGATCCGCCTGCCTTGGTCTCTCAAAGTGTTGGGATTACAGCCGTGAGCCACCGCACCCAGCCTTCCTTATTATTTAATACCTCTTTGCTTAAAAGGAATAATATTACAAAACCAAATCAACTAGTTATTAAGGTAAAAGATTTTCAAGATAAAAGAAACTAAAAGTGTTTAGAAATTAAACTGATATTCCACAAAAGCTTTATACTCTTGGGTGACTATTTGAAAATTGCATTTCGTTGAGCCTCTTCACTAATTAAAAATGTGAAATACAAGTTTAGTTTGAAATAATAGTTCTGGGCTGAGAATTACAGAAGAAAAAAATCTCAAGGTAGGGTAAATAAATTACAGCATGTTTTAGTCAAGTAAAAACTACACTTAGAGGTTAACAAAACCAGCCATAGTAGTCATGGCTAAGCACTAGCAGAGTCTAATCCTAGGGAACTCAGCTGTCTGATCCTATGCCTGGTTGGGATGAACAATTGACCACCTTGGTTTAGACATCATATATAATAGAAAATTGGATCAAGAGCCAGAATGGAGGGTAGGTTCTTGTTATCAGTTTTAGGGTTCTAGGGAATATGCAAATGTTTACTTTTTTCTAATGAGTACACTGGGCCGGGGTATGGTTTGCTTTAATAGAACACTGTAAAAAGGAATGAAATTGTCATGACAGACCAGAAACAAGAAAATCTATCTAAATGCAGATGCAACAGGGAAACTAGAAAATATCCAGCTGCCCTACATCAGCCATCTTCCTTCTAAAACTGAGTAAAAATATTCACGTTCCTTAATTCTAATTTTTCATGATAAAATCTCTGCAAAAGGTGACTGAACCTTTTGGACAAAATGAAGTATTTCTGGTCACTGTGACTGTAGCTACAGTGGGACACGGCACACAAAATGCCAAGAGTGAACAAAAAGGCAGGACAGAAAAATACAGGCTGGCCAGAGGCGGTGGCTCACGTCTGTAATCCCAACCCTTTGGGAGGCCAAGGCAGGGCGGATCAGTTGAGCCTGGGAGTTCGAGACCAGCCTGTCCAACATGGTAAGACCCCATCTCTATAAAAAATACAAAAAACTAGCCAGGTGTGGTGGCGCACATCTGTAGTCCCAGCTACTTGGAAGCCTGTGGTAGGAAGACTGCTTGAGCCCGGGAGAGCAAGGCTGCAGTGAGGCAAGATGGTGCCACTGCACTCCAGCCTGGGTGACGCTGTCACACACACACACACAAATTACAGGTGATCTAGACATAACTTCTGATTACTCAATGGCCTTTAGAGTATCATAAACTACTAAATTAGCTATTTCAATGAAATCCTTAGTATCTTAATTGCAAAAAGGTAGTGGTCCAACCCTGAATAGATCTGCCATGGTAACCAATCATAAAAAAATGAGGCCAAGTCTTGCACATGGACCAAATGATCACTACTTTTGATGTAGATTATAGGCAGCTAATGGGTGAAGAATTTCACTTAGAAAGCCCTACAAGCAGGCACTGCAGCGCTATGGGAAAAGGTGGAAATTTAGCAAACCTAAGATATGGGTTGCAGTCTGGTTATGTGACCTTGGGTTCATTATTTAACACTTGAGTCTGTTATCAACTCTAAAAATAGGAAGGTTAAGATTCCCTGATAGTTGAAAAATAAGTGTTCTGTGCACTGTAAGATACTTTAATAACTGAGTAAAACTACCATTTGAACATTCAGAAACTTGTATTATAAAAAGGTTAGAAAGTGAGGAGCTTTAAAATACATTCCTTCCAAAAATTAAGAATATTTGCTTTAATAATCAGCACTAAACCCCCCTGCAGAGTAATATGCATGGACGAAATATCTAGCATCAACTACATTCGGTAGCACACTGTAAGTGCTCACCAAATAGCTACATGTTCTATACCTCCCAGTCTTGTTTGCAGTGAGGCTGTAGGTGGAAGGAATGTCTCTTTCAGGTCTGGCCCTTAAAAATATCCTACACCATCTGCTAGTCTGCTCGCTCTCTGATTTGGCGATGTTGGAGACCATGCGTTCCAGATGGCATAGCTAAAAATGGAGGATTTCCCAGTTCACACTGGACATTTCATGAGCATAAATTTTATTAAGCCACACCGACTTAATGTTTAATTGCAGCATAACCTACCCTATCATGATACTCTATATGCAAGGAATTGAGATAGGGTTGGAAACACACATGCATATATTCATGACAAGGTTCTTACCCTCCTGAGAAAGAGGAGTTTTAGGATTCTAACCCCAAATTTATAGTCCATTCATTCCAGTAAAGAAATGTGTTGTTTCATCAGTGTATTTCTCATCAACAAATATTATGTGCTGTTAAGCATTATACTAGGTATATGTATTTCTGAAGCTCAAATATATGAATGAGGTGGATCTTTATCAGGAGCTTCATGTCACTGACATTACAGTACTTCCTGAGCTCTCAGGAATCCATTATTTGTAAATGTTCAAAAAAACCTCAACCAGTCATTTGATTTTATATGTCAAATAATTTAATCAATATCCACCCACTCTAATTTACATCCAGCTTGAAAAACACTGTATTTAGAAAAAGGATTAGAGTAAGCGATTTCATTATCCTTATCTGCATGGACCAAATCTTTGGGAATGCTTTTTCTACTAGATAATAATACACGTTCTTGAAGAGAGAAAATCCTACACTGCTTTGCAGGTCCACATTTTGATTGTAGAAAACAAAATCTAGCGAACAATCATCTGTTACATAGTACTTCACAAAGTAAATAATGGTGAGACTTATAAATGGAAGCCTAGCCATGTTACTGTTAAGAAACGAATGTGGCCTGGAGCAGACCCATCAGTCCATGTTTTATGAACAGACTGAATGTGTCAGTAGCATCCACCATTGTTTATTACAATGTAGGTTTAATAGTTGGTCTTCCACTCAGCTCAGATTCTCAATAGCAGGCAGCGTGCTTATCTGTCTTCGTATCACCAAGGATTGGAAAGCAGTAGTAAGCCTTGACATACAGCAGGTACTTCATAAATGCTTACCAAAAGACTGAAAAAGGACAAAAATAGGGAAAAGTATATTTACTAGACTTCCATAATCCATACTTACTTTAAATCCAATCTAGAAATAACATGACTTATATTAGGCAATATACTTTGAAGATCTGTACAACATCGTAATCACAGCAGGGTCTTGCTAACTCACAAATTTAGCATACATGCTGCAAAAACATCTCTCCTGGAGTCCCAGGGGCTTTCAAATGTTCCACCAGGGGCAGTCAAGACTAGATTCACGGTGCTCTCTTCATCATGCGCATGAAATGTGTTTTCCCATAACACCATATTATCACAAGTCTATGAACAATTCTGGTTAGCTAAGGTAGGCAGTATAGAACTCTTTCCAAATAACAGTATTTCAATTATGCCATGTAAGTAAAAAATTTGCTGTGAACTGTCCTGTGTATCTAATCATTTAATACATTGCTTCTATAAGAAAATACTATTTGTTAAATTTTAGTCATAATTTAATATCATTGTTTCTCATCATAGACTGCAGATGCAAACATTTAATAGTGAACAAAGTGTTTATCTCAATTTTTGACATTTTTATGCTTTGAAAATTCAGAATGGATAAAAACAAATGAAGTACAAAATATTTCAGATTTACATAGTGATAAACAAGAAAGCACTTAAGATTATCAGGAGGACTTACAATAGAAGTACACTCTAGAACCATCATCTATCATGGCTAAATGTGAGATTAGCACAGCTGTATTATTTGTACATTGCAAACACCTAGAAAGAGATGGGAAACAAAATCCTAGGAGTTTTGTGTGTGGAGTCCTGGGTTTTACAACAGACATCATTCCAGCATTCTGAGATTAGGGTGATTGGGGATCATGCTGGAGTTGGAATGTTCAACAAAAGTGATGTTGTTAGGTAAAATGTACAACTTCTGGATCTATGCAGACATTGAAGGTGCAATGAGTCTGGCTTTTACTCTGCTGTTTCTTTCACACTTTAGATTTTAAAGTAAGTCTCAAGGAATTTTTCTTTCCAATTTGAGAACTCAACTCACTTTAAAATGGAAACACACAACAAAAAACAGATGCTGCTTTCTAGAACTCCATTGTCATGAAATACAATATTTGCTAAAATAAGAGATTTACTTTAAAAATTAGAGAGCTTATGTCTTGCAAAGTACACCATAGAAAACCCTGGGGGGGAAATTCTTGCCAAATGTATCCATTAATTCTATTTAAAATTTCTGATTGCCTTTTTTGACCGTGTTATTGCTAAATAGCAAAACAAACAAACAAAAACAAAAACAACAACATAAAAGCCTATATCCCAGCTAGATTTCTTCCTTTAGCATATAGTAGTGTCTTCGATATTTTGTACAATGTGTAGTATTTTAAATAGTAAAGAAGTGACCATGCATCAAGCTGAAGGTAGTGAGTGACTAACGCTCAAGAGCTAGCTCTTTAAAACTGTAAATATGGTTACTATATTATGAGTATATCCACTAATGTCTCATAAGATACTCTTAATGATATCCTATCAGCCCTGAAAAAATGGCTGCTGCTACGCAACTCCAAAGAGTTACATAGTTACGTATAGTGAATGGATAACACAAATAGGTGGTTTTTTTTGTTGTTTTTTTTAATAATATGAATTTAAAATAGCCACAAACAGGGTGAGTGCATGTAAGTGGCTGAACTGCCAGTACAGGGGAAGGTAAATGGGCCTAAACTACGATACCTAGCAAGGGTTGGATCTGTGCAGGCTTCTATATACAGAGACAAGCAGGGTTAGGCACTTAAAGCTTTTTGATGAAAATCCTGGGAAAGAGCTGAGCCTACATTTATTATTATTACTATCAAAACAACAACATACTTTTCATGAAGAAACATGCAATCAGAAACATTACAGAGACTGAAGAGAGCCTAAGAGTTTTCTGAAAATGAAATGACATGTTTTTCCAGAGTATCATCTCAATTATAAAATTTGATGGTTTTACATTATCATATTTCTTCAGTGGTAAATACCTCATTAAAAAATTATTAAAAAATTATTGACAATACAAAGCCCTAGTTAGTATACGATATTACTATACTGGTACCCATCTTGTAAGGAAAATATCACCATCTAGATATCTTAAGTATCTTCTATCATCCAATATCTTAAACCAATTTCTTAAATTGTTTTATTCAAAGGTACTTTTGTTGTCTTGCCCCTATTCCTCTATCATCAATAGTCCTTTTAAAAATTATAATATCCTACATATACAAAATAAAAATCTAATGTCATAAAAATCTCAAAAATGTAATGTTAGTAGTGTTGATTATCTAAAGAACTCAGCTTCATGGAATACCTTTCAATATTTATTGCCCAGATGTATTAAAAAGAATTCTTAAATGTAATGCATCAATGGTCCTAATACATCTGTAAACAGAATACCACTAAAAAAATTTTACTGGCATGAAATACTATACTTATGGTTGTGTGAAACTTTTAAATCTTAAAGCCTCTTAACATAATCATGTATATCTATGTACAAAACATACATAAATTTCACTTTATTTAAAACATATGAAAGAGGTAATTTCAAATCACACTAAACATAATAAATATAGAACTCGCTTTGTTAAAAATCTACAGTATACATTCAAGTAAAGGCTAAACTTCCAATGCCAACTATATTTGAGACAAAATTAAACATTTACAATAATCAGTTTCCTAAAAGTGCTATTTTTAATACCTATAAGAGGAAACTCATTCTAGTGCTTTTGTTTCCATCCAAACATCTATACATTCCTTTATTCACAGAACCAGATGCTTCTGTTACTAAAAATACATATCCAAAGCTTTTATATCCTTTTAAATAGATTTAAGATTTCAACTCTTTGGGGGAAGACAGGGAAGTCCAAACAAACAACTTAGGCCATCTTAAGTTATTAGAGATAATTGACTTTATGACACGCCCTGTTTCAACTTAGATGTGAAATTTGATGAACACGTTAATGAAAAAAATTCCAGTCCACATGTCTAAGGTAAGTCATCTTTTTCTACATGAGAATTTGTGTAGCTCAAGGAGCATCCACTATAGCAACCTTCCTGTGATCCAGGTCTTGACGCCACACTCCATTTTTGACTTGTACATTCTCCTCCAACCTGATTTGGTTTAATTTCTTCAGCAGTTATATTCAGTACATTGATTGAACTGTTGGGAAAAGAAAGGCAGATCTTAGTGACTATCCTCTCCTTCTTTTATACTTTAACCTCATAATGTGGCAATCTTAAAAAAAATTAAGTTCCTTTTAATTCTAAAAATCTAGGCCAAAAATATAATTTAAAATTTTACTTGGAAAAAAAAAAAAAAAAAAAAAAAAAAAAAAAGGCTGGGAGCAGTGGCTCACACTTGTAATCCTAGCACTTTGGGAGGCTGAGGCAGCCGAACTGCTTGAGCCCAGGAATTCAGGACTAGCCTGAGTAACACGGTGAAACCTTGTCTCTACAAAAAATTAGCTGGGAGTAGTAGTGCATGCCTAGTTTAATCATTTGTACAAGGGATTCTGATGACCAAATTACTATAAATTTATTTACCAATACTTATAGTAATTCGGTCATCAGAATCCCTGTACAAATGATCAAACTAAGTTTTTTAAGTAACTTATGCACAAGTCTCCTTGCCTGGAATCTAAGGCACAGCCTTTATATAAAATTCCATTCTACAGTGAAGGCACAGCCTTTATGTAAAATTCCATTCTACAGTGAAGGAACAATGAGGATGTTGTAGAAATTAGCTACAAACACTCCTAATTATTTTGTTATAATATTAATATAAACCGAGATTCAAAATGCTTCAGGAGCAAGAGAACCAAGTTTATCCAATAATTTAAAATGTGAAAAACCAAGTCAGGCTGCACAGCTTCTCTATTAGTTATAAAACTTTTTTCTGTTTGTTTTATTCTTAGAGGCTAGTTAACAATGAATACCTTGAATTCCTTTAAGCTCCAAAATTATTTCTATGCCACTGATGTTGTTTAGTGGAGCACTCAGAAACAAAAAAAGCATGTTTATATTTGTTTACATATATTTTTATTTTTATAGTCTGTCACTAAATGTTTTTAAGTGCTTTACATATATTAACATTTAACTTGCAACAGCCTATGATTTAGGTACTAAATGCTGAACTTTATTAAACATAAAACAATGTCTTCAAGAAATATTTATGTCAAATATTTCACAACTAAAAATGATGTAAAAACCTAAATATTTAAAATATATAAAAACAATTGAGACAACTACGTTATGCTATCTCAGATATAAAATGCGTTATTTGTGAATGGTGGCTACAATTGCGTCTATATCTATACAGATAGTTCTGATTGGTCAAATTTGGAAGTCTGAATAACATTCTATGTAAGAAAATACTATAAGCTTACACATTATCTTTTGATTGTAAAATAAATAAACTTTCACTTCCCATATTCAACTCATCTACTGGTCTAACTTCAAAATAGATCCCAAATCCAAGCATTTCTTCCTTCACATTACGACCCTAGTCCAATTACCATTGTCTTTCATTTCCACTCCAATAGTGCCTCCTAACTGGATTTCCTGGTTTATATTACAGACTCCTACAATCTGTTTTCAATATTATAAACAGTAATCTTTTTAAAACTTAAGACTTTTTTTCACTCTCTTGCTTAAAACTAATGTTTTTTCTATTCCCCTTAGAACAATATTTGACCTGCAAATGCACACTAAAATATTCTGTAAATGAAATCCCAGATGTGTTGGGGCTGGGGTGGAGAGAGCAAGCAGAGTGGGATTATATATGAACAATATTGATCATGAGTTAGTAATTGCTGAATCTGAGTCATAGGTACACATGGGTTCACGATCTTATCCTCTCTGTATATTTGAACTTTTACATCTCTCCATCCTCATCTCACACCTCTAGGTCTTGGTCACCATTGCAAATGAGGTGTGTCCCACCTCAGCGTTCCTACACTTGGCTAGAGTGCTCTTACCTAGCTCTTTTTCATCCCCTCTAACATTTACTTGGAGTCCTAATCCCCCACCTCTTAAAAGTCAACTACAACTTATAATGTGTTCTCCTCCTTCTTTTAAAAGCTTCCTTTCTTGTTTTAAACTCCATCTATTTCATAATTCTCAGCCCAAGGGCCAGCTGGCTTCTTCGACACTTAGTTCCACTCCAGTCTCTAACACAGGCCGAGTTTGCTTCAGCTCTGACTGTTTTCCAAGGCCGTTGTCTCCTACTTTTAATTAAGAGCAAAGAGATTACCACCATACTTTCCAACTTACCCCTCTGATCTTTTCTATTCCTCCCTGTCTTACTAGGAATGTTCTACCTGCTTCTTCTGCTTCGTTTAAAACTAATCTTGGAATTGGCACTGAAGCAGAGTATTGATCTTATCTTAGAAAATGATATAATAACTTGAGATACAGGAAAACACCAAAATGTAGCAATTAAGAGCAACATATGGGTTTCCCAAGGTGGAGAGCCGTGTTTTTTTACACTGTCATCCTTGGGCACAAATCTTTTTCACTCAACAGGAACAAGCTTTTCTCAGTTCTTTGCCCTTCAACAACAATAAAATGGGCATGCCGGAAAAAAATGTTAAGATATGTACTCTACAAAAACTGTCAAAACAATATCCTTCTATTTAATACAATTAAAGTGCTTAAAATATTAACTCCTATAATTAAGACTACATTCTAAATTGTATCTTAAATGTGAAATAAAAAGACACACATCATATGATTTACCTCCAAGAAGACAAGGAACAGATCTACCTGTTCACTATTGTATTTCCAGCATCTAGCACAGTGTCTATATATACTGGACACTCAATATTTGTAGAATGAATAAATCATCTACTAAATTCCTCTCCAAAATCTCTATTGTTGCTAATACTACAGACATGCCACCTTTCCCTTAGCAGTGCAACTTTAGCAATTTTTAGAAATACGTGAAAAGATCACTTATAGACAAATACCTATGTTCAGATATGCAGGAACGTGTCTGGCAAAAGTCTGAAGTGGAAGGTGAAGCAGGAAGAGATTTAGTAAGTTTAGACATGCAAACTGGAGACCCATTAGACACACTGTAAGGCTTCTTTTGTGGTTGCCTCGAGTGCACTATAAGATTGTCCCGATCAGAACCTGTTGTAAAACAAGGAAGAGAAAAAGGCAGTACATATGGTGAGGCATTAAATATAGTGAAGGTAAATCATCAGGATGATTCATCTGCGGTTCTGAGTGAGGTAAGAGATGGAACAAATTCACATTAATATCATTAATCTTCCTATCTTTGTTGCATAGTCCACACGTTTAAAAGGATCTGTTTTTTTTTTTTTTTTTTTTGAGATGGAGTCTTGCTCTGTCGCCCAGGCTGGAGTGCAGTGGCGCGATCTTGCCTCACTGCAAGCTCTACCTCCTGGGTTCACGCCATTCTCCTTCCTCAGCCTCCCGAGTAGCTGGGACTACAGGGGCCCGCCACCATGCCTGGCTAATTTTTTTGTATTTTTAGTACAGACGGGGTTTCACTGTGTTAGCCAGGATGGTCTCGATCTCCTGACTTCGTGATCCACCTGCCTTGGCCTCCCAAAGTGCTGGGATTACAGGCGTGAGCCACCGTGCCCAGCCAAAAGGATCTAGTTTTAAAAATATTTCTAGGCTGGGTGGGGTGGCTCACACCTGTAATCCTAGCACTTTGGGAAGGTAAGTCGGAATGACTGCTTAAGCCAGGAGTTTGAGACCAGCCTGCGTAGTACAGCGAGGGCTTGTCTCTACAAAAAAAAAAATTCTCGATGTAAATTTTCAAAAACTTCACATTATTACAAACTCACAACAAAAGTTACTTTTGGTATGCACAGTCCCCCTCTCATCCTCACTTTGACTACAGTAAATAAAATATTAAAGTTGATTTTTAGGCCAGGAGCAGTGGCTCATGCCTATAATCCCAGCACTTTGGGAGGCTGAGATGGGTGGATCACCTGAGGTCAGGAGTTCAAGACCAGCCTGGCCAATATGGTAAAAACCCGTCTCTACTAAAAATACAAAAATTAGCCAGGCGTGGTGGCACATGCCTGTAATCCCAGCTACTCAGGAGGCTGAGACAAGATAATCGCGTGAAGCCGGGAGGCAGAGGTTGCAGTCAGCCAAGGTCACGTCACTGCACTCCAACCTGGGCGACAGAGCAAGACTCCTTCTCAAAAACAAACAAAAAAAAGTTGACTTTTAGTTATAATTAGAGAGCTCTAATTGGTGATTTCCAAAGTTTTGTATTAATAA
Organism: Pongo pygmaeus; assembly: GCF_028885625.2. Classification (NCBI taxonomy): domain Eukaryota; kingdom Metazoa; phylum Chordata; class Mammalia; order Primates; family Hominidae; genus Pongo; species Pongo pygmaeus. The sequence continues at coordinate 145,479,815 of NC_072373.2, read as the reverse complement.
TATGTAGTATTTTGTAATATGTAAATAATTTTATTTATATGCATATTCAAATTAAAGAGTTTATAAAGTACTCACTTCCTGAGAAGGCACTGAAAAGTTTCACATTTTCTGAGTTCTGGTGGTCAAAGGTAGTCATATTTAAAAACTGCTGCTTTAACCAACTGGCTCTTTCTTCTTCAAATGCCTTTCTCTACCATACACAACCAAAGAAATAATGATCAATATTTCAACATCCACACAGTTGCCATTTCACATGATTGCTCTAGCTATCTTTGTTTGCTCTCTGGCTATCTATTCGTACTTCTTATGTCAAATGAGTTAACCTAAAAAACTAAGAATAATTTCAGCACTCGTCTGTAATCCCAGTATTTTGGGAGGCTGAGGGTTGGTGGAGCACTTGAGCTGAGGAGTTCCAGACCAGCCTAGGCAACACGGCAAAACCCGGTCTCTACACAAAATACAAACATTAGCTGGGCATGGTGGCACAGGACTACAGTCTCAGCTACTTGGGAGGCTGAGGAGGGAGGATGGCTAGAGCCTGGGAAGTTGAAGCTGAAGTGAGCCGAGATAGCACCACTGCACTCCAGCCTAGGTGACACAGCAAGACTGTATCTCAAAAAAAAAAAAAAAAAAAAAAAAAAGAGCCGGGCATAGTGGCTCATGCCTGTAATCCCAGCACTTTGGGAGGACAAGGTGGGCGGATCACAAGGTCAGGAGTTTGAGACCAACCTGGCCAACATGGTGAAACCCCATCTCTACTAAAAACACAAAATTTAGCCGGGCATGGTGGCGCGTGCCTGTAGTCCCAGCTATTTCAGGGGGCTGAGGCAGGAGAATTGCATGAACCCAGGAGGCAGGGGTTGCAGTGAGCTGAGATTGCACCCCTGCACTCCTGCCTGGGCAACAAAGCGAGGCTCCATCTCAAAAAGCAAAACAAGGCCGGGCGCGGTGGCTCACGCCTGTAATCCCAGCACTTTGGGAGGCCAGGGCGGGTGGATCACGAGGTCAGGAGATTGAGACCATCCTGGCTAACATGATGAAACCCCGTCTCTACTAAAAATAAAAAAATAAAAAAAATTAGCCGGGTGTGGTGGCAGGTGCCTGTAGTCCCAGCTACTCAGGAGGCTGAGGCAGGAGAATGGCATGAACCCAGGAGGCAGAGCTTGCAGTGAGCCGAGATCACGCCACTGCACTCTAGCCTGGGCAACAGAGTGAGACTCTATCTCAAAAAAAAAAAAAAAAAAAAAAAGAGCAAAACAAAACCAAAAAAACTAAGAAAAATTTCACTTACGAAAAAATTACGTTTAAAAAACAGAAATCCATCTGTTTCACCTAATAAACCAACCATCACTGTCTTCATATCAATTTTAAGTTCAAATAAACAATGCAAAAAATGGAACAGAATATTAGCATAACTTTTGAACATACAAAACATTATAAAGTTACAAACAAAAGAAAAATAATCTATATTGTAAATTAGTCACTTGAAAAACAGGACCTATGACTTCATCAAGCATTTCTCTCATCCTCTAGCCATCTACCAGTACTGGTAGCCACCACCACTAAACCACAAGAGGGCATAGGCAAATTATGTCAAACCTCCCCCTTCTGAATAGCTGATGAATCCTAAACTAAATTCTCCATCAGCCCTCAGGTCTTGCATGCCTCCCTCCCATCCCTCACTATGCCCACTGTCCCGGTGACCAGACGGAGAAAAATTCTCATGCAGGGAAAGGCACCTGGCAACTGGGAGCAATATGCAAAGTAGCAAGAGTAATTACTCTCTTGAAGTAATGTGGGGAATAAGGGCTTGGAAACAGGTAGGAGACAATGCTGGTGCAAGTGTTGTTCCCTGAAGATAGCTACTGATGAAACAGATGTTCACACTGTGAACTGAGGAAATCCACGTCAGCTACTTAAAACAAGCAACACACAGTCTTTCATTCATAAATATTGATACAGAATCATGCATCACCAAACATTTGAGAAAACTAATATAGAAAAAAGGTCAAGATAAATAGAAAATTGACCATGGATAAGAGATAATTCAAGAGATGAAAGAAATCTTTTTAAAAAATGTAACAAATATTATCAGACAGATTAATAAACATCTGTAAAATAACATCATGCTATATAAAGAAAAGCAAAAATTAAGGACATTAGAAAATTTTAAAGATAAATTCTGAAGCAAAAACTCAGTGGCTAAAGCAAATAATAAAACTGACCCTGAAAAGCCAGTTTCGTGATCTCTAAGATAAAGGTAAGAGAATATCCCAGAATTGAGAACAAAAGTCAACCTGTAGATATATATTCAGAAGGCCAAATGTGTGTCTAACAAAAGTTCCAGAACACAGAGAAGTCAAAGAAGGAAAAAATAAAGAAGAAAATTTCCCTAAATTAAAGAAATACAGAATCTTTAGGATGAAAGGAACTCTCTAGAAGTATCCTGGTAAAATTTCCAAACTTTAAGAAAATACCAAAGCTTCCACAGAGGGAGATAGAAGACAAAACACAGTTATCATCTACAAAGTAACACAGGTATATTACAATCAGGCTTCTCATCAGTAAAACTAAACACTAGGAGAAATGGAATAATTCAAAGTTTTGAGGGAAAAAAATTGGAATCCAAATTCTATACCCAGCCAAACCAATCAAGTATGAATATATTTTTGACTATTCCAGAATTCAGAATGTTTATAGCTCATGCACTATTTATAAAAAAAAATTACTCAAGAATTAGTAATTACTCAATTACTAATACAGCAAATTGAATAGAAACCCAAGAAAGACAGTAACATGAGATATAAGAAACATGGCAGCTGAATCTAATTCAGGAAATCACAAAGGAAGCTACAGAGAAAAAAGAATTCACTAGATAGTGATATAACTCTCTGGGTGGCAAAGTCTTAATAATACAGAATATTTTCTGTGTCCAAACATATTGGTTATAGAATAATATTTACATAATTTTAATATTATCAATTTTCTTTCCTGGTTTTCCAACTTTTAAGTCTCAAGTTTAGACAAAGTACTTATACCTCGATTGTGTTAGAGGACAAACTATGAATGTGATAACAATGAAAAATAATGTCACAAAAATTGCAAAGTAGTACAGCAAGAGAGGTAGAACAAGAGTAACAACAAGAAAGTCCTCAGCTTTCACTGCAGGGATGAACTGATACTGACTGAAGTTGAACAAACACGAAATGGAAGCTTTTTATTATTTCCTTAAAGCAAAAAAAAAGGGCAAGCAGACGAACAAGAGGAACAATATTATGAAGACATGAGATGTGAATGAGGAAGGGTGTATGAAGACATGAGATGTGAATGAGGAAGGGTGTAGGTAGGAGGTACAACAAGGACACAGAACTCCTTATCTTTCATAGCAGGGAATCAATGAACTGATAAACAAGAAAACGTGAAATACATTAAAAGTTAAAATAGTACTTCCTAGACGAATTTCCAACAGATACTTTTTAAACAGCAGTTACCTCTAAGGAATGAAACTGAGGATGAGAAAGGAGGATACTTTCTTACTTTGTAGCTTTTTTTAATGAGTTTTGCTGATTTCTTTTTTTTTAACCTTATTCAGACATTACTGCTACAATTTTTGAAGGGGGACTATGTAGATGACACATTGCTAAGTAAAAAAAGCACGCTATAGAGCGAATATATAACAATGATGGACTGGGGAGAAGAGAACTTAATTTTTTATTATACTTCCTTTTTAAACAGCAAATGTAGTCTTGGTTGCACTGTCTTCTGACACCACACCTACTGACAGTGGATGAATGATGGATACCCAAAAGAGATTTCTTGTGTAAAACACTTAGCAGGAGAAAGCCAATCTGAAAGCAGTAATAAATGCTTATAGCGTTTTTTTTTTTTTTTTTAAGTTCAATTCTCAAATCTGGTAAGGGGAAATGATCCCATTCTATATGCTCAGCCTCCCTTTCATTTCAAATTATTTATGAGATCACCAGTAAATATTTTAGAAAATAAGTAAATAGCAAGAAACAAAAGTAGACCTTAGAAGCATTCTACTGAGGCCCACCCATCCCCAGTATTTTCAAAAGCACTACAATTGTTTAAAATACCTCCAATCCCAGGCGAATAGCGGCTTCTGTAAAGCTTCGTCTCTCCCTCTCAAAATTCTTTTTCTGCTCTTTAAAAAGAGACCATTCTTCTTTGAGGCGTTCCTTTTCTTCCAACAAATAACAGTCTCGTAACAGTGAAGTGGTATCATCATCACATGCAGTAGCGAGCTGCTGCTATTAAAATTTAAAACATAGTAAGTTCCTGAGGGACCTTGCAACACTCCAACGAGTTGAAATGAAAGCAAGGGAAGGCCGGTCAAACTTCAGGGCAGGAATAGAAATTATTAAGAATCAAAAAGTCAAATGAGAATTCTCATTTCCCGAAAGCTACTACCCCAACTAGCAAAGTATGGACTATTTAAGGAGTGGTACACAATGTGTCTGTCAGCAGGGAACACAGACTAGAAAACTGTCAAATACCAGGGCCTTATGAAATAAAGGAATACAAATCTGGTAAGGTTCAGCACAATTCTGGCTTTTCATGGAGAACAGCTTTAAAAGGTAATTCATATTCACCTGTAAAAGCTGTTGCTGAGTTTTAATCATTTCTTTACACTGCTGAATTTCTAACTCGAGTTTTTCAGTTTCTTGTTCATGGTCTTGTCGTGAGATTACATCTTCATCATTAAAACCTTCCAGGTGTACCTTTGAAACTAAGACAAAATCAGTAAGTTGACACAGGTCTTATAGCCACCACTTAGTTTACAGTGTTTTGCACATATCTTTAAAACAAGGGCTCTCAGAACTTTTATCTTTCTAGAATTTTACAGGTTTTCTAAAAAGTAGTTATATCCTTTGACTTTTTAAAATTTCATAAGCTATAACAAAATTAAATTTATATTATTTTAACATTATAAAAAATGTTTAAGAAGCAAAGCAACTACAGGAGTTCATGACAATTACACATTTGTGCAATTTTAAGACTAAATGATATGCTTAAAAACAGAGCTCTATTGCCAACAATTTGTAATCCATATTTATTCAAGATTATGTCCTAATTAAAAACAGACAAAATGGCCATATTCAGAGAAGAGAAAAATAAAATCATGTTTTTTGTTGACACTGCTTCAAAGATCAATGAAGTGTTACAAATCTTGGTCTCAAGTATTAAATTCAACAAATACGAAGTCCAAACATACTTGCTTTTTGCTAATAAACAGCATTGACTCCAATGAACAAAATCTCGTGTATATTCATTTTGGTGCTGTAATAATAATTTTGCTGATTGCTCTTTACTAATACTTAACACAATGGCACTGAGTTCATATTCTGACAATTTAAATTTTTCTTTAAATAGGCTTCATTTACTGAGCAGAAATCTTCATTTTCCTAGTTTAAAAGCATTCAAACTTTACCAAGTAGAAAATATTAAGAATATATTCATCAATGTAGAGCTATGTATAAGGATAATAGTTAAGTGAGAAAAGCACACTGAAGAAAAATATAGGTAATATTCAATTTTTAAAATAAAAAAAAAATAAGTATCTTTCAAATCCATACAGGAAAGTATAGAAAACTATGCACCAAACTGTTAAGTGTTATATGTATGGAATGCAGACCAGGATATTCTACTTTATATACTTCCAAATTAATATTTTGCATTAAACATCTATTATTTTAAAAATAAATTTAAGTGAATTACTAGGAACATAGTAACCTGCAAGCATCTAGAAGTAAGCAAAAGGTTCCTATCAATACTATGATAAATACTTCTTGATTTTTGAGAGTCAGTAAAAGAGACTCAGTTTTCTCTTTTTGGGGGGGAACAGGTGGTGTTTGGTTACATGAATAAGATCTTTAGTGGTGATTTCTGAGATTTTGGTGCACCCATCACCCAAGCAGTGTACACTATACCCAATGTGTAGTCTTTTATCCCGACTCAGTTATCTTAGTTTGATTGTACACTGCATCCAGAGCAGATGGATCCATGATGTCCTCTTTTCAAACATTCACTCTGAGACCAAAGTGTATTTTTCTCAGTGAGGTTCAAACCTCACATCTAAATGTATGTAAAATCTCGGCTGTGCACTGTGGCTCACACCTGTAATCCAGACACTCTGGGGAGGCCAATGCAGGTGAATCACTTGAGGCCAGGAGTTCGAGATAAGCCTGGCCAACACAGCAAAACCCCATCTCTACTAAAAACACACCAAAAAATTAGCTGGCTGTGATGTGCGCCTATAGTCCTAGCTGCTCAGGAGGCTGAGGCAGGAGGAATAACTTGAACCTGGGAGGCGGAGGTTACAGTGAGCCGAGATGGCACCACTACACTCCAGCCTGGGTGACCGAGCAAGGTTCTGTCTCAAAAAGTAAAATAAAATAAAATAAAATAAAATGAAAAAATAAATGTATGCAAAATCTTGCTTTCAAACCACCAAACTGAAGTATAGTACTTTAGCTCTAAGCCTATAATGTGGCTTTCTAAGTGACTAAAAATCAACACCTTACCAAATGTCACAACTCACTTTACATGCATAGAAGCAGTGGTTACCTTGGTTATCAAGTTTTTCTACATGACTTTTCAAAATTCTCCACTGTTTTCTGATGCTGTTTGTAAGCTGCTCTCTCACAGTTTCACAGGAAAGGTCCCACATACTCTCTCTGCTTAGTTCCCCGGCATCTTCTTCAACATCAGAAATAACCTACAAGCAGAGAGAGATGAAGAGGAAAGGCTAATACCTTACAATGGCTTTAGATGCTCAGGCAAGTAGTCTTCAGTGTGATTACCAGAGGGAGCCACATCAAAATCATTTCTGTGCTGTGTCTTATGCATATATGACCCAGTATTCAAATGTCTTGAAAAAAAAAAGAGACTCCTAAATTCAGCTCTCTCTAAACCTGAATTTGAATCCAAATACAGTTAATGACAAGAGTCATGAAGCTGTCTGAGAAGGAGATATCACTATCTGTCTAATGTGTTGGATGTTTTCACGTTATTTAACCCTCAGCTCATTACAATGTGGGAAAACTGAGGCTTAGAGAAGCAGCATTACAACTAAGAGGCAGAACTGATATTTGACATTAGATCAACTTGTTTCTAAGCCTAGGCTGCTTAAAGAAATGCACTTGTGAAATAATCTCTGAAGTATTTAATAAAAGCAACTGTTAATTCTATTCTCCTCATATACTTTTTTATACAACTGGAGATACTTTTCTTTGTATTCCGCCAAAATATGAAATCATAAAGAAGTAGCACACTTTACTGATATATGATCATACAGAATCAAAGCAGGATAAAGAACATGGGAAAACAATACTAAAATGGATATATGTCATAATAACCCACATCTACATTAAGTAGTTCTAATTTGTCATTAATATTCAGGAAGGTAGAGAGATATACTTCACTAATTTGAACAATAAAAATCTTGCTGAGGAAAAAAGGAAGATAAAAGATGAAAAGAAAGAAGGGCTGATTCGACTGCTCGCACATGGAGATCAGCAGGATGAGGGAGCAACTGAGTCTGAAGAACTCTATCAGTAGTTGAGGTCAGCAACGGGCTAGCAGAGGTCAGGGTCTCTGAGGTGGAGCAGACAGGGGAATGGCCCAGGATCCAGCTCATGGTGATTCTAGCCCCTGCCAATCCTCAAAAGCGACTTGCCAGTTAACTCTTCCAAGGAAGCACAACTTCTCTTCTGAACATTTTAAAGCCTATTAGAATACTACCAATCTGTTAGAAAAATTATTGGCCGGGTGGGATGGCTCACGCCTGTATGTAATCCCAGCACTTTGGGAGGCACAGGTGGGTGGATCACGAGGTCAAGAGATTGAGACCATCCTGGCCAACATGGTGAAACCCTGTCTCTACTAAAAATACAAAAATTAGCTGGGCGTGGTGGTGCATGCCTGTACTTCCAGCTACTCAGGAGGCTGAGGCAGGGGAATCACTTGAACCCGGGAGGCGGAGGTTGCAGTGAGCTGAGATGTCACCACAGCACTCCAGCCTGGTGACAGAACGAGACTCCATCTCAAAAAGAAAAGAAAAATGAATAATTATTGCACATTTCTCAGATTGAACAGAACTCTGTAACCACAAAATGAAAATAAAAAATTCGGCTGGGCACAGTGGCTCACGCCTGTAATCCCAACACTCTGTGAGGCCAAGGTGGGATGACTGTTTAAGCCCAGGAGTTCGAGACCAGCCTGGGCAACAAGACCCTGCCTCTAAAAAACCAAAAAACAAAACAACAAATTCATTTTACCTGAATTTTCGGTATATGTTTTACAAGTAAGTAGGTCAAATAATAAATGAAACGTGGATGCTACCTAGGCATTCCAACATTACATCTTATTTCTCTTGCTATAATGCTTCAAAAATCTTTCCCAGAGAAAAGGGAGCTAGAAAAATGGATCTTTTAAAACTAGAATATATATTTAAGAGATCATTGTTCGTCCACTTAAACATGTGAATTATGAAGAATTATACAGGATACTACCCACTGGCTGAGTAATGGGGGTGAGGAGGGTTTAATCACTGAAGAAAGATCTCCCTGACTTACCACATACTTTTGCTAACTGAAATCTGGTGATGAGACATTAAGGATGGACCAAAAACTGAAGATGCTGCAGTAGTAACGGACACTGTGCTAACTTTGAAGAAGTATTAGTGAATGTTAAGAACTGACTAGAAGTGACAGAGTTTGAGATAAAAGGTTAACTACATATAAGAGGTCAAGCAGGCCTCAAAATGGAGAATGTAAAAGATATTCGGGAATTCGAGACCAGCCTGACCGACATGGAGAAACCCCGTCTCTACAAAAAATACAAAATTGGCCGTGCATGGTGGTGCATGCCTGTAATCCCAGCTACTCTGGAGGCTGAGGCAGAAGAATCGCTCGAACCCGAGAGGCGGAGATTGCAGTGAGGTGAGATGGTGCCACTGCACTCCAGCCTGGGCAACAAGAGCAAAACTCCGTCTCAAAAAGGCCAGATGCAGTGAGTGGCTCATGCCTGTAATCCTAGCACTTTGGGAGGCTGACGCGGGTGGATCACGAGGTCAGGAGATTGAGACCATCCTGGCTAACATGGTAAAATCCTGTCTCTACTAAAATACAAAAAAAAAAAAAAAAATTAGCAGGGCATGGTGGCGGCTGCCTATAGTCCCAGTTACTCAGGAGGTTGAGGCAGGGGAATCACTTGAACTCGAGAGGCGGAGGTTGCAGCGAGCCGAGATTGTGCCACTGCACTCCAGCCTGGCAACAGAGCAAGACTCCGTCTCTCAAAAAAAATAAGTAAATAAAAATATTTAGGTAATATTTTTTAAAAAAATGTTAAGGAGAAAAAAAGGTAAGTGCTGGGATGGGCTTATCAGCTGGACTGATCTGTGATACCACAAAATAAATAATCCTCAAATACAGGTTTAAAAAACAAGTTCTGGTATCTTGCTGTTAACTAGCATTTTCCATCAACATTATTTTCAGATTTTTATCACTAATGTGAACTTGCTGAAACCTACGATTTTAATTTATATGTAAAGCAATTAAGTAAAATGAACTTTTCACCATTATGTGATTTTTTTTTCAGACCTCTGCATATATTACTCCCATTCTCTGGAATGCTTTCTCCATGTTTTTTTTAAACTTCAAAAATACTTATTTTCTAAGAAGCAGTGAAAATGTCACTTTCTCTGTGATGCCTTGATTGCCATAACTATTCTGTTCTGCACATTGTACCACCTTATTACAGCACCTAACACATGTAACAATCACTTCTCCACGTCTGTCTCTCCCAAAAAGAGCTTCTTGAGGGAAAAAGTCAAAATCTTTTTAGCCTTTCCTTTCCAGAGACTAGAACATAAAGAACACTCAATAAATTTATAAACTATTTGGTTCCCAAAGTTAACAAAAGTTTCACTCTGTGAAAAGTAGAGTACATAATACTAAAACAATTGAAAGCATATTTGACATAGTGGTTATGATCGTGAGCTTTGGACTGAGAAACTTGGATTCAAATCCTAGCACTGTCATGTGTGATACTGGGCTACTAAGAATTATGCCTTAGTTTCCTTATCTATAAAATGGGGATATTTATAGTATCTAAATCATCAAATTATAATATATGAAATAATCTCATATGTTATGAGGAATATTATAAAATGAGACAATGCTTATAAAGCACTTCTTACAGTGCTTGACATGTATTAATTCCCCTGAAAATCATCTCCAGCATTTTTCAGGGAATGTCTGAAAACATACAGGAACAGTCTTTTCAGTTGTCACAGTAACTGAAAGTAGCATAGCAGTGAGTGTCCTATTCAAAATACCAATAGTGTCCCCATTGAGAACGCCTACCACGTGTTTTAATTATTCTTACTAGCAATCTGAAGACTATATTAGAGAAGAAAGAGCCACTTACAGTTCCTGTACTATCATCTACTCTTTCTCTAGGTTTCTTCTTTTGGGGAGAAAGAAGAGAAATCATTTCCTTTTTCATTTGTTGAAGAACCTTCTTAAGTTCTGCATTTTCCATTAGGATTTGTTTCTGACGATATTCATAATCATTCAAGAGAATTTTATACATTTCATCTTCATTCCTGAGAAAGAAACTGTCAGTATGAAAATGCAGGATAGAAGGAAGTCTGATTACATTTATCAATTTAAACTGGACTTCACCTGGCTTCAGTTTTACCAGTCCTCCAGGAGCCTCTTTTTCCATCAGCTCTCCCGACATAATTCAAAATGTCCATAGCTACAAACATGAACACATAAAATTAATTCTTACCATACATGCTTAAGCGTCTAAAACTCTAATGCACTCTATACACATAAGTGGTGAAAGTGAACCTGGTATATAGGTTAGGATTTGGGCTTAAACAGCCTAATTTTCGAGTTTCTAGTTCCACCACTTGTAAGCAATGAGATCTCAGCACGTTATTTAACTGCCAAGCCTGTTTCTTCTTGGACACTGGGAATAACAAAAGTATCTACCAAAGAGTTGTTGAGAAGACAAAGAAATAACTATTAAAGCACCCAACACGGTAGAGTGAACACAGTATCTGGCGCACAGTAAGTACTTAATAAATGTTACTTTATCATTATTAATTTCATTATCAGGGTTGGCGGATAATGGCCCACAGGCTAGCTGCCTGATTTTGTAAATAAAGCTTTATGGGAACACAGCCACATCTACTTGTTTATATGCTGCATATGGCTACTTTTCCTTTACAATGGCAGAGATAAGTAGGTGCAACAAATAAGTTGTAGATCCCATAAAGCTGAAAATGTTTACTATATGGATCTATACAGAAAAAGTTTGCCATGCCCTGTTAACATTAACATCATTATTTTCATCAAAGGAGCCAGAGCCCCTGATAGTAGTAATATCTTCTGCTGCAGGTGGACATAGAAACATTTGGCATAAGAACGAAATAAGATTAAATTATTGTAATCTTAGAGTTAATAAAATCATTATGAAACTGTCACTTCCGATTGGACCAGGAAACAGCCAGACCCCTATAATGGAAGAGCTCTGTTTCCAGAACTAAATCCTTAATGAACTTCTCTGTGTTACATTTTATACTTTCAGCATTTCATCCTGCTTTTTAATTTTTTTTCCTTCATGAATGAACATGAGGCTAAACTTAAAAACCAATGATTCTCCAAATGAGTAAGATTAACTCAGGATACCTAAAGATTTCCAATCTGAACTGCACATTACTGAATCTTCATTTCTATTTTTCAACAATTTAAAAAATAAAGTATTCAGACACCTCCAACAGCTCTGCCGCAGAATGACAGTGATGTAGTCAACACTAAACTGCTTGCTGACAGCAGGCAGAGTCTACCACATGACAGCCTGAAACGTACGCTCATTGCCTGTTTTTCAAATCTAAGGTAAGACAGTTTAGGGGTGTCATGGTATAATGTATGTTAGAGGACTACCTATAGTCACTTGGAAACTACTCTTCAATAAATAAATACACACACTTCTTGTGCCTCGCATTTATACCAGGCCAGCAAAACTGTATTGTAAAGCTCTACTTCTGTGTTTCTTTGCTTTTTAATTTACACTATCTACTTGAAATTATCCACAGATTGGATGAAATGGCTTAAAGTTTTGAAAAAGACTACTATTAGGCAAAAAGTATACCTTAGACACACACACACGCCTAACTTTTATAGTCCACCCTTTTGACTAGCTGCTCCAAAAATGTACAGCTAAACTTATTTAAAGGAACTCAAACTGACATGAACGATTTGGTCTGATGAAAAATTTTATGAGGTTTACTCTAAAATACTTCTTTTGATACTCGGAAACTGACACTGATTTTTAATATTATCAGTTCTTTGCTATGGAAAATTAGAATGTCCTCTGGCTTAGTTTTCCTCTATGGATTAATTCTACACTGGTCATGTTAAAAAATACATGCAATTAAATAAAGCAAGGCAAAATGACTTATTTTCCACTAACCAGTTGTCTAAATTTTTTTATATAAACAAACACCACCGAAAATCAATTGTATAAAGCATGAAAATAACATTTCATGAGTTACTGTTTTCAATCCTTTTACAATTATTTCTAAGCATAGTATTAGCTTATTTATTCTCTTAGCTGATCTTTGCCAGCTGTTTACCTATTTTCTTATCTTTCTTGTTCATAACAAGTTGATGTAGACGTTCCTTCAGTTTATTATATTCACGCTCTTTTCTCTTCATATCATGATTATACTGAGTAGCTCGACTTGCAATGATATTTTGCAATTTTTGTACCTGAAAAAGGCATTTGCTATTATAAGCCCAGTTACAATTCACAAATTCGAAAGAGAAAAATCCTAAAATTCATCTTCCCATATAGGTTTTAAAATCCTAGGATGATTCTTCCTTATTTGTAACCAGTAAAAACCACTTTTTAAAATATTATATGAATCACATAAAGTTTTTTTAATTCTGAAATTTCCAGAAGTGCTAATTTTCTAAATTATCTCCTATACCTTTTACCTTACATATAGACTCTGATCATTTAAAAACCAGATATTCTTATGGAAGTATTAAAATGATTAAAACTTCATCTGAGATAAACAGAATTCACCTGATCATTTTTAGTGACCTTGTTGTATTACTGACTTACAATCACTTATACTTTTTATTAATCTGTGACAAAGTGAATTAAGCCTGTGACACATGGCAGCAGGTAAGCAGGCTCGTTTTTCTAATTAAAAACAATTCTCAAATACGAGTAAGTCCAAACAGCAGAATAATCCAGTCCAAATATTTGCTGAGTATCTACTATGTGCCAGACACTGCTGTTCAAAATTTAGATCTATATAGTTTCTCAGGCAGCTCCTGATAGAGTATGTCCTATTCTTTTACAAAGCCATTTGCAATCCCCGCTAGGGATTAACATGATTAACTTAATCCCTACCGAAGATGAACTGTATTCAAACCGTTTAAATGTAATCAACAGATCTAGTCAAAATTGTCTGTGAACTCAAGGAAACATGTATAAGCAACCTTACAGTTTAAATACTAATTACCTACTTACTAAATATACTACTAAATAAACAAATATGGTAAAACAAATCTATCTAAACCACTCCAGGGCTCTTTAAAGAAATACACTCCTCAGAAGTCTTTAATTATAGTTAAAACAACATACAAAATACTGAAACTAAGTATTATATTTTTATAGTTATTACATGGTCGGGTTCATACTTTAGAGCAATAAAAACATAATGGTTTCTTCCTACACAAATTAAAAAATAATATTTTGAAATGCATTAGTGCTATAGGTCCAAGTAACCACTAAAGTAGAAATTAGAATTCTGCTAAATAACCACTAAAGCAGAAATTAGAATTGTATCTTTTGTGTCAGAAATTAGATTTTTAATGTGAACTGCTTCTGTGCCCATTTAATGAAGAAGCTGCTTGACTAGATGAACAATGTCAATATTTAAGACAGTGCATGCAAGAAGGGACACCTCAGCTATCACATACAGGTACAGCAGAGAATAAAAGATCTGCATCTAAAGCACTCTTGTGCCTAAGAAAAAGTGACAGTGAACATGAGTCCAGGAAGGGCAGTCCAGGACACTGGCTGTTACCAGCTATGAACTAATATCTAAGCCAAATGGATCCACTGGGGGCAGGGGCTGTGGTGGAGAGGGTTCCTGACCTTCCAGTTAAATACTATACACAAAGGTCTACCATATCAATTTGGGGAAAGATGAATAAATGGTTCTTTCTTTTTTCAAGTAAAGTGGCTCTTATGGTCATCTCATATTACAAAGAAAACAAAAATTCACTTAAACTTCATCTGCAATTACTGACAACTCACCTCATCTTTCTCATTCTTTAGTAGCTGATGCAAATTCCTGTTCTTACATTGTAACTGTCTGTCTCTTTCCTGAAGCCCAATCATTTCCCTCCTGGAGGTTTCCAATTGTTCCTAAAACATTTATATGCAATTTTGCTTAAAATTAATAAAGGATTTAGAATAACTGAATCCTTAAAAGATCAGTAACAAGTAGTTATACATCCTAGTGTTTATTAGTCAAAATCAAATGTTAGTGGCACATGAAGTGTTTATTTAAAGGAATTATTACAAAGCACACTATAAAATTATAACATTTAAACTTACACATCAAATTTTAATTTACATATCCAATTTTGTACATATATACAAAAGTGCTTCAAAATGGATCCCTGGAAAGAGCATCACTCCATGATGCTGCCCCTGAATATTTTTAAAGTTTATTTTTAATACTTTTTAACACTTCTGTATACCACACTTTTGAAGATCTCCTCAAGTACAGCAATGTCATCATCCTTCGAGAGTATACTTGGCTTTGAAAAAGAAGCAAAAGTGATTTGGAGCTAAGTCTGAAGAAAAAGATGGGTGACCAAGCAAAGTGGCAACACGTCAAGTCACAGAAATGGGACTTCTGTGTGACACCACTTCTCCCTGCAAGTGGTAAAGTCTCTGAAGGTACTTCCCAGAGAGGAATGGCAGCAAAGCCAGAATTAGTATGAAACAAGATGCTCCTTTTCAACTTATCGCATCTGAGGAACTGTGCCGAGTTCTGCATGAGGCCACCCATATGGAATATTTTTAAAATTGTACTAATATTTTTATAAAATTCAAAAGCCAATCAAATTATGTCATAACCGACCATAAATAATAACTTGCACAATTTCTGTAAGAATAGATCTCAAGAAGATACAGAAAATGTAGGAGTATAACCTGGATAACCCTAAGGTTGTCAATTTTTGGCACCCTTGTTTTTTGAATGTGTAAAACTTACTACTAGGGTAGATCAGTTGGCATGACATAACTTACAGGCACTAGGCCAGGTGATATGTAGCATATATGTCAAATCAGAAATTCACTCAGCATGATTATCAACACTTTACCTGAACTCAGCATCACCCCTGAACATCTGCACACACCCCTCCTTCCTTCTTAGTGAATCATATCGCCATCCTCAGTAACTCAAGGCAGAGACCTGAATGGGGTCTTGAATCCATGACCCCTAGTCTCCAAATTCAATTTTTCATAAAATCCTACCCATTCTACTTCCTAAGTGTTCGTCAGATCTCAATCTTACTTACTATCCCCATTAGCACTACCTTAGTTCAAGTCCAAAACCTCAGCAAAGGGTCACTAACAGGCATCCTTATCACCAGGGCTTTCTGAGCCCCCTAACTCCATCCCAAATACAAGTCTGCAATTCCCCTATAATTTCTTTACCCCACTGCCAAAATATTTACACATTGTCTTCCTCCTGTTTACAACTCCTCAGTGCTTCCCTGTTTTTGTACAATTCCTTTTACATCA
This sequence comes from Pongo pygmaeus, assembly GCF_028885625.2. Lineage (NCBI taxonomy): Eukaryota > Metazoa > Chordata > Mammalia > Primates > Hominidae > Pongo > Pongo pygmaeus. The sequence goes on along the minus strand of NC_072373.2, from coordinate 145,463,945 downwards.
TCTGGAGATGAGGCTCCAGCCTTACCTCATACCACTCTTCATACCATCACATACCCATAGCAGCCCCAACAGAGATATTTGTGGTTCCTCTAAAGTGCAGTGATCTCTTATGCTGCTACACATTTACACAAGTCATATACTCTGCCTAGAATGACATTTCCAAACACTAGCAAATTTCTACTCATTCTTCCAATCTCAGATCAGGTGTTACCTCTCCGTGAAGCCTTCCCTTGCTTCCTACCCCAAGAACAATTAATGAAGCAAACAGTTATGTTTCAATATGTCTCCTTTCCCTGGACTGCAATCTCCTCGTGACCTAGGACTGGGGTTTCACTCATCTTTGAAACTCAGTGCCTAGCACATACTCAATAAATTTTGTTCAACAGGTTGGATTAATCATATGCTAGATCTAGAAACCTTTCCAGATAGATTGGCAACTTTCACCATTGAATACACATTTCTGTCCATAGTTGACCCAAAATAACAAGATTCTGGCCCAGGTCAAATCGCATATTAGAAGACATCCTGAACAAACAGTCTCTGCTCTGAGTAGTCCTAATAAATGGGAACACTCCTTGAAGGAAAGGCTCAATAGCCTCAGATCACCAACATATCATAATGATTTACTAGCTACTTGTAAGACATGTGGCCAAGGGTTACAACTCTGGATCAGCCCAATCCTTAATAAGACCTTGCATAGGTCTCTCTGATCTGGATTAAAGTAACATCCATAACTCATAAACTTTCCATAAGCCTGGGGGGCACCAACTACCCTCTCCAATCTACCACAGTTCCCCAGTCAGCCAAGACACATAGCTGGATCATCTCTATCCCTTAGTAAGATGCATAAAAGTCTAAAAACATTATTAAGAGAAAACATACTTTTATCATTGTGTATGAACCAAGAAGACAACATAAGACAGCATTATCAATGACAGGCTGGTAGGCACAGGTTCTCATAAAGAGCAAAGATGTCTCTAAACCAGTCCCCAAGAGTTTCTAGTGTTCCCATGTAGGCCAATTCTATGCCACATCATTACAGCACATTTCCTGCAAGGGGATTTTAAAATATTCTATAGACAGGTCCTATTATTCCCTCACAGAGCTCAAAGATTCAAGATTCTTAGTGGGTTTTTTTTTATTGTTTTCTTGGATGGCGTGGGGTGGGGGAGGATGTACACAAAGAAAAATAAAGAAAAGTAAACGGGCATGGACCAACAGATGAAAAACTAAAAGGAAGCTGATCATCTGACAGTATGCAAATGCAAAGGCTTTGATTTTCACAAATAACAAAACCCAATATAGAATTGTATATTTAGGAAAAAATTGACTTGGATTGATTTATATTACATCCTTAATAATATACAACTATAAGTCCCGACCACCCCATGATTTTGAACACCTTGTTCCCTTCTCCTTGGACAAACATTTTAAAAATAAAAATGAAAACATAAAAGGAAGAAAAAGAAAGAAATCAAAACAGAAACCAGCATCAAATATTCTACATTTTAAAGTTAGTAGGTTCAATGGTCCTGTGAAAAATACTTCCTTTTTTTTAAGAGAAAAGCAAGTTTACTAAAGCATTTTTCTATAGTCTTTTCCAGAGACCCAGGGCTTCTAAGAGAAGTTATCTAGTCTGCTCTAATTACTGAGCCTTAGCTCATTTGGCATCATAGATGCCTCAATAATATTTTTCTTGGAATTAACTTGTGCAGCCTCTTACAATAAGACTTTTAAATGAAGCATATACTTTCTTAACCAAGATTGGATGGGGCGACAGAATTGTTATTTTATTTTCCCAGAGCATAAATATTTCCTAATCTAACTTTTTACAGATTCAGCAAGTCATTAAACAGCTCAAAAAATTAATGCCTTCAATATACTGTAGGTATTAGGAAGCAGATGTGTGTAAATTTTAAGTTCACTTTTACTTACCTGTTTAAAAAGAAAACCCTAAAGCTTAAGAAAACCCGGAAATATTTAATAAAGTCAGTAAAAATTTATAGTACTCAATTATATAATTATGGCATTAAAATACAGATCTGCGATTTCTACCTTAAGTTTTGAGTAGCAGCTCTGTAGATGGTCCATATCACTTCCCAGCTTCAAATTCTGTGTCTCCACATTTTCCTGAGCTAGAAGGTTCTTCCGCTGAAGCACAAGCAGCTCATTCATACAATTTAAAACAGCTACTATATTTAACTCTCTCTTTGTCTCTTTACCTTTGGATTCTTCATATAATGAAGGAAAACCAAAAGTAGTCAATTCCTGGTAGGAGAAAATGTTTTCTTAAAGTTGGTTACAGTTGAGGACACTGGTCAGAGGATACAAACTTTCAGTTAGATAGGAAGAATAAGTTCAATAGATCTATTGTACAACACGGTGACCTCAGCTAATAACTACGTACTATATTCCTGAAATTGCTGAGCGAGTAAATTCTCACCACAAAAAATGATATAAGTATGTGAGGTATGCACACTGAGCCATTTCACAACGTGTATTCTGAAACATGTTGAACATGACAAATATATACACTTTTTGTCAAAAATTAAAAATAAATGTGAATTATTTTAAAAGGTTGGTTACTGGACAACTTAATTAAAAAAAATCAAAAGATAGAAATCTTTTCTTAGAAAAATAGAAAACTATCTTGAAATAGTTAAGAAAATGGTCAATATCCCAAAGGACAAAGAGTTAAGAGGACAGGGATCTTTTAGCCTCTGCTATAAATCTGTGACATGGAGCAAGGCACATGGGTTTCTGCATCCATAAAGTGATGGCTGGACTCTCAGTAGAGGAGCCCCTGGGACAATGAGGAGGCGAAGCGGCTCCAAACAAAAAAGTTAGACTTGCTATCTCTAGATGAGATAATCACCAAGGTTCTCTGAAAATCTAAGTCTCAGGGGCACTACATAACAACAAACTTGTGTTTGACAAATGTTTTTCTCATAATTTTGATACATTCTATTATATAACATGATTTATGCTATTGTTTTTTACAAAAACATGTTACCTGATCAAGATATGAAATACTCTGTTCAATATTATCTTCTGTGCAGAAGGCACTGAAAAAACTGTGCACATTTTTTGATAAAGGTATTGAAGAACATAGCACTTGCTGTGAGTATAAACTTGATGGAGACATCTTTGTTTCTGAGGTATATTGAGAGATAGTTTTGCTTTCTGAAAGAATAAAAGGCACTTATATAAATAATTTAGAAAAACGTATGTAAAGGTAACATAATCTCTATTACTAAAGACTTTGAATTACATATATACACATAAATATAGATATAATTATAATATATACATATATATTTTAAGGTATTTTCAAATTAGGGCAAAGCCTCTTTATGAAAATGATATACCTTTTTTTTTCCAAAAAAGATACAAATACAGTGGTGTTCTCACTAGACATGAAAATAAGTATTTTATAACCATTTGTCTCTCTTTAGTCACATCTTCAACACCTGCAGTAATTATTTTATATTTTCATTGAAAAATTCACCTTTACAGTTTCTGCTTTAGTTTACAATTATTTAGACTTAATTACCTGAAGACAGACCTGGATCTGTAACAGTCATCCAATCTCCCATAGCAATCTCTAGAGCCAGGATACCTGAGGAACTAGTTCAGCAGTTAAACATTTAGTTCACCTGCTGTCACTCTTCTATGTAGGCATCTCCTTAAAAAGCAGATTATAGAATAATAGCATCTAATTTAAAATATGAAAGCCAATATAAACCCAATGCTTAAGAATTAGTTGTATGTGCTTCAGAACAGAAGGATTTTGCAATATCTATTCCCATGCACAGATACAGAACATGGTGTGTGTGTGTATATACATAAAAATATAATTAATATGTAAGGATCAAGGTTAAAGGCTTCCCAAGTTCTACTGAGGTATTCATATTACTTTATATACAAGATACATGGTACATGATTTGACTCAACATACATCTAAGGTATAGCATTGTACTAAGTAATATTTCCATATTATATCCTCTAAAATAAAATACAATTACTCATATAGATGAGAAGATGAAAAACTTCTTCTTGGCCAGCATTTTCATTTTTGTTTGTTTTTACCAACTACATTGGCAAAACTTGTAAATTACAATTCCCAGTGTTGGCAAAGATGTAGAGAAATGAAACTTCCATATACTCTCTCTAGATTATAGCAATTTACACAACTACCAAGAAAGCTGACAATATGTATCGTCTTAAAATATATTTTGATCCAGAAAATCTACTTCTAAAATATTATCCTAATAAAATGATGTATACAAAGATTAATCTAAAATTTGTTATTTACAATATCAAAAAACCAAAAATAATGTGTTTATGTTTCCATAGAAGAATGAGTAAATAAACAATATGTTTATACAGCATTTAAACATAACTGTGTGGAATTAGGATGGCTAACAAACAGCCAAAACTACAAATGAATGGTATGGACTAAGTATAAGACACCTTTTCTGTTTTCATTTATGTTTTCACTTTTTTATAGAGACAATGGAAGAGATAAATATTTCTCCATCATAAGAAAAACAATTCAAATGAAATTGTAAGTGGAAACTGGCAATTGATTTCAAGGTCAGGGGGAAGAGGAGGAAGGGTGAAGACTGCAGGCAGCCTGGGGAACACATGTCAATACTGTGGACAGCTGCTTCTCGGCTACAATAAATTGTGGTCAAGGGGAAAGTGGTTGTGTTGATCTTTGATGTTTTTATGAGATACTGGAACTCTGGATTTTTATGTGAAGTCTCCCAATTTTAAACTGTTAGTAGCTAATTAAAAAAAAAACTCTATGTATTAAGTTATCCTGTGGGAAAGAGGAGTGGCTAGAGAGGGAAATCAGTGAGGCTTCTGGCGTGCCAAAACTTTTTACATCTTGATCTGAGATGTGGTTACACTGGTATACACAAGTTCAGTTCATCAACTTGTACACTTAAGATCTGTGCACCTGACTGTAAGTTATACCTCAAACAACAGCACCATGTAATAAGTCAAATAAAATGTGTCTTTAGGCCAGATCTGGACTGTGGATCAAGAGTTCACAACCATTGTTCTGAATATTTAAGACTGTGGTAAAATATTCAAAATATAGTGTTAAATGAAAATTTAGGCTGGCTGCAGTGGCTCATGCCTGTAATCACAGCACTTTGGGCGGCTGAGGTGGGTGGATCACTTGAGGTCAGGAGTTTGAGACCAGTCTGGCCAACATGGTGAAACCCCCGTCTCTACTGAAAATACAAAACTTAGCCGGCATGGTGGCATGTGTCTGTAAACCCAGCTACTCAAGAGGCTGAGGCAGAAGAATCCCTTGAACCCGGGAGACAGAGGTTACACTGAGCTGAGATCGTGCCACTGCACTCCAGCCTGGGCGACAGAGTGAGACTCCATCTCAAAAAGAAAAAAGAAATTTATATTCATCCAATAAATACTAATTGAGCTCCTACTATGTGCTACTACATTTTCCTAGGCACAGGGGAGGCCATGTTCTCAAGAAGTGAAGTTCATATTCTGATGGAGGTAGAAATAAATACTAAACAAATGAGCAACAACTTAACAGAGTGATAACTAAAAAGAAAATAAAACATGGTAATATGAGAGAGTATTAAGGTAGGGAGAATCTAGATCAGTGAGAAAACCTCCACTGAAACGGTGACATCTGAAGTGAAACCTAAATGATACGGAGTCAGCCACAAGAAAATCAATGACCAGAGCAGCCCAGGTAAAGGAAACAGCAGATACAAAGACGTACGATGGATATTAATGTGTTAACGATGAAAAACAGAGAGAAGGCCAGTATATTTGAAGCACAGTAAGCAAGGCTACAGCGTAGGAAGTTGGATTTCCTCTAAACTGCAATGAAAATCTATTGATGTGCTTCTTGTAGGTAGGAAAGTAGCATGTTTTCTTTTATGCTTTAAGAAAGATTACTGTGGCTACTCTGTGAGTAGACTATAGGCAGACAATTGTAGAAGCTGGAAGAAATCAGGAGGCTACTACAATAGTTCAGGCAAGACGACCAGTGTTAAACTACAGTTCTAACAGTAGAAGCAGAAAACAGGCAGATGAATTAGGGATGTGTTCTGGAGACAGAACCTTCAGGACTCAAAGACAGATTGAAATGTGGGCAAAAAAGAAATCAAGGATGATTTCTAAGTTGTAGAGAAGCACATAATATATACTAAGACAGATGACGTTATGTGTCATATTACATGTTATGATGTTACACACACACACACACACACAGGTGGTAATTCAGTCTGGCAATGGTCTTTTGCCACTTTTCTACTCATGTGCTTGGTAAGGAAGGGCACCTTGAACTATTTTGTTCTTCCCACTGTCCTTAAATGGGTATTAGCAACAGGATGAGAAGGATAAAAACTGTACCAACTAAGAAAGACACTGATTTTACTTCTGGCTTTCTGAGATAATCACTATAAGTTAAACAGAATCCAAGGGACAATAAACCTATTCTAATAGAACTCTGCTTTGGGTAAATTCCTTAACCTCTCTGAGCCATAGTTCCTTCACAGATAAATTACCATAACAATAAGGCATACCTCCTAAGTTTCCCAAGAGATAAGGTATAATGTACTTATCCCAAGAGATAAGTCATAAAGTATTAGCACACTGCTTGGCATAGAAGACACACATAAGCTAATATTAATCATCATCATCATCATCTAGACACAGGGCTATTTGGTATAAATGACAGGCTTCTAAAACCTGTAACAAAATGCACCGCTGCTCTTAATAAAGGTTGAACACATATTCTTAAATGATCTAGAGACAGTTATCTTTATAAAAACACAGTAGGCAGTAAGCTAATTTCATAATCAACTGGTTGGGGGGAAAAAACAAGGTCAGAAGAAAACAGTAATAGGCACCTTTCCAATTTCTTTGTGTTCTTGTTAAGGTATTTGTAAGTAAGACAATAGTGCCTTAAGTGCCTTTTCTCCTCATACAGAAAGAACACCAAAATGTGTCTATTATATATCCATTCTTTAAAACTGTAAATTAAGTCAGTTATTCTCTCTGTGAATTTAGCTCTCCTATGTCTATAGATTAGACAGTGAATTGTTCCCTGCCCTATTAATACCAACAAACTTTGTAAAATGTTTACAATGAAAACCGAAACCCCATTTTGAAGTCCTATGAAACAAAAAACTTAACTAACAGTATATGATTTCACACAATCTAAAAGTTTCCATGAATGCTCTTCTGCTCAATGATGTACCAATTACATGCTAGGAGACTTGTGATAAAAGAAAAGTTACCCGACCAGTTTTTCTAAGAAAGGGGACTTACAACTCTCTATCAATACATACCCTAAAACTAAGCAGTGAATTTAAGTATATCAGCTCAAATACAGCTAAAACTGCCTTGCTGAAGGTTGCAAAGCATTTTTTATGAAGATGTTAAGCTAAGTCAATGTTAATTTCAAAAGCAAAAGAAAAAGGTAACAGAACCATATCTGTTTTGCATAAATATAACACCATCACAAGCCCATTTCAATTTGAAAGCATCAAATGCAACCAGGAAGGACTCCATTACGAAGTTAGGGCAGGAACACACGTTCATATTATAGATTAATCAAATAATAGTAAGCCATTATATAGTGGACACGATTATTCCTCACAACTGGAGTAAGAACAAACTTAGTTATTCTAGCACTGTCACCATAGTTACCTTAGGAGAAAAAAGTAAGCAGTGATTCATGTTTTAGTTCAAGTAATTTGTAACCTAAAATTCTCTCTATCTATTAATATGATTGGTTAGAGTATGTGAAAGGCAAGTAAGTCTTGGGACCCCAAAATCACTAAGCCAAAGGGAAAAGTCAAGCTGGGAACTGCATCAGGCAAAACTGCCTCCCATTTTATTCCTAAATAAAATAGCTACAAAGATTAAAAAGCTACATTTGTACAAAATTCCTTGTGGGCCTCAAGATTTTTACCCTAAAACAGTTCTGTTGGATTTCACTCTTGCAGTGTAAATCGATAGCTTATCTTCCAACGTGTGGGACAAAGGACAGAACTCAAAGTTATCCCTCTGCTTACCTGAGACAAATGCACATCTGATTGCTTCCTATGCCCTATTATTTACATAAAAATGCAGATTCAATGAACCAGACTAAGGCCTAAGTGGCTATTCCTCTACTTCCCTCTCACATGTAAATTGCGTATTCAGTGAAAGGCTGATCAAAGACCCAAAAGAATGCAACCTTTCATCTCATCTACCTGGGTCCTGGAAGCCCCCACCCCCCTTTCCCTTCACTTCAAGTTGTCCCGCCTTTCCAGACTGAACCAATTAATGTACATCTTACACATACTGACTGATGTCTCATGTCTCCCTAAAATGTATAAAACCAAGCTGTGCCCCAACCACCTTGGACACATGTTGTCAGGTCCTCCTGAGGCTGTGTCACAGATGTGTCTTTAACCTTGGCAAAATAAACTTTCTAAATTGAGACCTGTCTCAGATACAGCTACCCAAATTCCGAGATGGATCAAATTCATGAGTGAATTTTATGAGCAAAACTTGAAGATTAAATAATTTAAATATCTTGTAAAAGGCATTTCATTCATTTAAGATTGTCAGGGAACAATCTTGAAATACATCAAAGCAACAGTATAAAGTAATCCATAAATAAGAGACATAGTTTTGTTCATTAGTGGTAGGTAACAGGTATATAGCCATCTAATAAACTTCCTTGTTCAAAGTACTTCTCAACATAGATTCCAATCAATGTCTTTATACTGTAATAGAAAATCTTATAATAATTTTAGTAAAAGCATTACCTTACTACTTTTGCAGTAGTAAGTACTTTTTAAGTATTAGTACTCTGTCTTCCCTATATGTCACTATGGGTTGCAAAGTACCAATGCCATACACTTCAGGTATAAAATAAGAAAGGGAACTCTGGTCTTTTCTGGGTAAAATCATGCAGAGCTTAAATCTATCCTTCCTCATGTCCAAGTGTTTTTTCTCTTTTGCTTTCTGTATTATAGATAGGAACTAGTGCTCAGAGAGATCAACAGGTTTGCCCAAGGTCACATTTCTAATTGGTAGTGAAGCCAGGAAACAAATCTGATTTCAAAACTCTGTGCTCTTTTGCTTTTTTTTTTTTTTTTGAAACGGAGTCTCGCTCTGTCGCCCAGGCTGGAGTACAGTGGCGCAATCTCAGCTCACTGCTACCTCCGCCTCCCGGGTTCAAGCAGTTCTCCTGCCTCAGCCTTCTGAGCAGGTGGGATTACAGGCAGATGCCTAGCTAATTTTTGTATTTTTAGTAGAGATGGTGTTTCACCATGTTGGCCAGGCTGGTCTTGAACTCCTGACTTCAAGTCATCTGCCCGCCTCGGCCTTCCAAAGTGCTGGGATTATAGGCGTGAGCCACCACGCCCAGTCAACTCTGTGCTCTTTTCATTCTATCACTATTCAACCTTTCAACTTTGTACACACAAATCTCTATCGTGCATGCACATCCAACTGAAAACAGAATATAATCAAAATGATTTCCACTGTTTCTTTAAAGACTGTGTTCTTATAATCCACTTTAAATGAGTCCATTCAGAGCATACAATTCTCACTGGAACTCACATACTAATTAAGTTGAGGCACACCTGTAAAATTGGTCTCTGCTTGGACACAAACAATAGCTTTGTTCTTGTTTATACTTCTCTATCGTAAATATTAACACAATATTGAAACTAACTTTATAGACCTTTAGCAAAAACATCTTGTTTTTTCTGGTTAATCACATCTGTTTTTTCCATCAGTAAAGTTCCTTGGCTAGCTCATCTTTTTCCTTCTACCCCAAAGACGAAGAGGTTCTCAATACACAACAATACCTTGTAGAACTCTGGGTAAGCAGTCTCTAGGATGGGTCTCAGTTATTTCTGCCACCTGGTGGACACGCCCTTGGGTTATTCTGTTCCTTGAGTATGGGCTAGATTTACTGACTAGCTTCCGACAAACAGAATATAGCAGAAGTGAAGGGATTTCACTTTCAAAATTAGGTTATAAAAAGGCTGTGGCTTCCATTTAAGGTTGTTTTTTTACTTGTTGCCCTCTTAGATCCCTCTTCCTGGGGAAAACAAGCCATCACGTTGTAAGCAACTCTATGAGAGGTCCGTGTGGCAAGGAACTGATGTCTGAGGTCGGCAGGACCTGAGGCCTGCCAAAAGCCATAGAGGTGAGTTTAGAACTAGATTTTACCTCAGTCAAACCCTGAGATGACTGCAGCCCTGCCCAACACCTTGACAGCCTAGTCAGACACCCTGAGCCAGAGCACCCAGCTAAGCTGTGCTCAGATTCCTGACTCATCTGTTCTAAGCTGGCTGTTAAAGCTGCTAAATTTTGGAGTAATTTGTTATGAAGCAATAGATAACTCATACAAGTTTTTAAGTATGTACATTAAATATATATAAATTTCTTGAGAAATTTCAGAGTCCCTTCTAAAACTTAAACCATAATTTACTGAAATATAACTAAAAATGATGCCATACACTACAAATGCCACTGATCAGGTTTTTAACAATGGTATCATCCAGTATTACAATTAATCATTCTATATTATTATGGTTAGATGCCTTCCCGACTAGTTTATGAACTTCTAGAGGGCAGGGAATGTCTGCATCTTTGTAGCCAACAGTACCTGAAACACAGCAGGTGCTCGGTAAATGTTTACAATATGAACCGAGTCCCACTTGCGGCACACTCACTTCGGCCTCTGTGCCTCCACCTGTGCTTTCTTCTTGCACGTATCTCAAAACTAATGCTTTTGCAAAACAGTGCACAACCGCCGTCCCCGTCACATAACCTTCTCCAACTACTCCAGCCCACAAAGCTCAATCTCTAAGCCCTCCATATACTTACTGGTTTGTTTCATCTTTTCCAGCCACACTCTCAAGTACCACACATTTTACATTTCTGTATCCCCTCCCTCCCACTAAGCTTAAAGGATGGCATAATCAATGAATACTCAAATAACTGATAACAAATTAACATGTTCGTTCTGGCACGTGGAGGTGGAGAAAGGAAAAGAGCAATAGAAAAGTAGCAAAAGAAGAGTCAATCCTTTAGAGAAAAAAATTACTCTCAATTCCCATTTGTCTTGTTCTCTTCACCCCCAAATCTCTGCAACTACAAACTGAAAGAGAGCTCTGCAGAAACACAGTATTCTGATTACAAGATTTCCCTCACAAAGTACGCTACTTTAAGTGTTCTTTTCAAGCTCGCTTGAAATTCAAACTTGAGAAGGTGCAATTGCCTACCTACTCAGAATTCTAAAACAATTTCAGTTGACAGAAAATAATAGCTTTCCATTATAGAGGGACATGGTAACTTTACACCATCTGGGCTTCTAAATATTGCACAGAATTTTTCACAATAGAGCTAACTGAAGTCTTTGCTAAAATCTCACAAAGTTAGAGTTACCACACTGTTGGGTTAAGAAGATAAAACTAGGTGTTGGGTTAAGAAGATAAAACTAAGTGTTGGGTTAAGAAGATAAAACTAAGTCATTTACCATTAGTCCTATTTTACAAATTCAGTCCTAAAACTTAAGAATTTAGTTATCAGTATTGACTCTTAAAAACTAGATATATTACAATTATTTAAAACTGTAATACCACTTTCAACTATGATTTTGTTATAAAGGAGACCATAGCTTTGAATTCCATTAGAAATATCTCTGCACCTTAAAATTGTTCAGATGCGCACATCAGTACAGAAACACATTAAGTCCAACCTCTTAGAAAATCTATTCTTTATGAATTTAAAATCTAAATTATTTCTTCTGAGTTGTGCCATTTTCTAGATATTTTCCACAGAAATAAACTCTTCCTCATAATTTAAATACACATGAATGGTGCAAACTCAAAAATTGATATTAATAATGTGCCTTCCTGATGTTTTGTGGCCAACAGAGGATTTATAGTTGGAAAGTACGGTGCAAACGACGCAAGCCTCAGAGGCCCAGGTCAACAGACTGAGTCATATCTTGACGAAGACACTTATTTCCACGACGCTCTCTTCAAGATGGTTTCCTTACCTGTAAAATGGGGTGATGATAATCTACTTCTTAAGGTTGTGGGTATTTAATGGAATAAGAGGTGGAAAACTAGTACACTATAACTAGGACATAGGGTACTGGTTTAATAACACATGTGCCAGGAGCTTTTCTAAATGCTTTACGTATATAATTAAGTCAATCTTCACAACAACCCTGTTATTTTCTCCTTTTTACAGATAAGGAAATTGAGGCAGAAAGGTTAGGTAATTTGCCCAAGGTCACAGAGCTAGCAAGTGGCAGAGGCAAGATTCCAACCCCCAACCCCACACTGGACTGCAGAGCCCATTCTCTTAACCATCACACCATTGTTGCTTCAGTGGGTGGGGGGCTCAGGAAGCAGCATCTCCTACGACGACTCCTTTAAGAACCAGAAAAGACAGAATTCAATCTATCTCCCAATTGGGCTCAGACTGCATAAAATAGTGTGAACACACAAATTATGGTACAATAATTCATGTGTATCTCTGGGTTGAGGGATGTAATTTCAATGAAGCTCCTGGCCAAAATCTGCCATTAGAAAGCTATCCTCAGCTTGGAAAGCAGGGAGCTACATGCTGTTCTTTAAATTCCTTATATATCTTTGAACTGATCATTGCTGCAGTATGAGAAACAGTACAGTAAAAGAGTTAAAATCCAAAGTCAGACCATCTGGTTCCAAACCCCGGCTTCTCCACTTACAGACTAAATGGTCCTGAACATAAATCTTCTTTGGGCCTCACTTTCCTCATCTGCAAAAGGAGAGTAACAGCAGTTTACCTCAAAAAATTATGTGGTTAAATAGTAAATTTAGTTACCAAATTTCTTTAATAATTTTATTAAATAAACTTATGCATGTAGAGGGCTTAAAAAAAGGTCATGGGTACATGGTAAGTGCTCAATAAATGCTAGCTATTATCAGCTATTTTACTCTTGGAAAGGCTTCCATGATATTTTGTTAAGTAATGTAAAAAAGTTACAAAACCATATCTAACATGAGCTTATTGAGTCCTCAGGAAAAAAAAAAAACCAAATGTCAGTAGATATGTACAGGTATAAATTCTGCTCTATAAACACAAAAGTTTGTATAAGGACAGAAAATTGCAAGGAAAAACCAACTTAAAAAATAGGGAAAAGGCAAGGGCAAGACTTTCATTCTTTTCTTTATGTACTTTCATGCACAAAAATATAATTTTTACTTTATTGTGTCTTCCAAATTTTCTATAAATGAATGTGTTTTTCATATAAACAAAAAAAGTATGTTTTTAAAAGGCAATTATGGTGACGATAAGCAGAGGAAATGGGGATAAACAACACCATTCTCAAACACCAAAACCAATGGCAGAATGGCATGAGTGATAAAAAAATGCATAAAATAAAACAGCAAGCAGTCCTGTTGGGCAAAAACTGGTCAGAAAATTATACAAATGTCCCAGAGTTTTTTAAGATAATCAATTATGTAAGGGAAATAGCACTTTACCAGAGATCAGTAGTTTGTTGTTTTAGAGGGCAATTCCAGCAGTATACAAATATTTGAAATGTGTAAATCTTTCCACTAAACAATTATACTTCTAGGCATATAAGAGAGCAGGCATAATATATATTGAGGACATTGTTGAATTGCAGTATTATTTGAAATGGCAAAAAACTAGAGACAATCTTAATATCCATCATGGACAAACCGTTAAAAACCAACACATATGGTACAGCCAGGCTATTCTGGGATTATTGAAGATTAAAGCACATTTGCATGTATAGCACAAAAAAAGAAGTTACAGGTTAATTAGAACAGTATGATCACCATTTTTTGTTAAATCAAACTACCTATATATATTTAGGGGAAAGTTCTGGAAAAGTTACAAAATGTTACAAATGACACTCCTTGGGATGGAATGTTTGGGTACAGGGAGGGGTAGAAGGGCAGGGCTTTCACCTCTTCCATAGCATATCTTTATATAGCTTGAATGTTATAGGAACATGTATTATTCTGTAAAATTTTTAGCAGCAGAGTATTCAAGCACAATTAAATGAGATAATGTGTGAAAGTACTCTTAGCTCAATCCCAGAAAGTAGCAGCCATGTCCTTGAATGGAAATCTTGACTAAGACAAATCCCACCAATCAGGTACACTTCTAGCACCTGTTCCACATATGTACGCATACCCATGAGCAAGGGTAATGCAGTCTTCATACCTGAGGGAATGTCTGTGGGAACCTGGCCCATCAGGAAGACAGGGAACAGAAATGCAGAGGCCAGACTTTTCCCCAACTATCATCAAGGGTAAAGCCATGGAGTACTGGCAGACCGGGCAAAAGTGGACTCTCCCCCTGGCTTAATGAACAATCCAACCTTGGTAGGAGAAAGAGGGAAATTGACTTTATAACTATTAACACCCTCTTCAAAAACAAATGCTTTTAATCTTTCAACCTTCAATGAACGAAATTACTAAGAAAGTGCATTTCCGCTTCAAGAGAGCAGCTCACAAAGTTAAATACGGTAGAGACTTAATCTATGTACACCATCTGATATTCCATTATACACTGACTTTTTATTGCTAATGTTTTCACCTGTTTTGGACTTGGCTGCCAAATAAACTGTTAGTTTTCCAGGGCGCTGTCACTTCAGGAAAGCTACACAGGGTACTGAAAGAGCACTGGACCGAGCAGCATCAGAGGCCACGGTTCTCAGCAACACTTCTATTATGTACTGAGAAACCTTGAACCGGTCATAATTTCTTTGGGTTTCAATTATGAAGTCAAACTAGATGATCTTTAAAGAATTTCCAGTTCTATTATCTTTTGATTTTTACATTTCTCATAGGACCCCATATGGAACTGAGTACAGCTATTTATATCAAAATTATTTTTTCTTCACTTTTTTTTTTCTTTTGAGATGGAGTCTTGCTCTGCTGCCCAGGCTGGAGTGCAGTGGGGTGTCATCTCGGCTCACTGCAGCCTCTGCCTCCTGGGTTCAAGCAATTCTCCTGCCTCGACTTCCTGAGTAGCTGGGACTACAGGCGCATGCCACTGCACCTGCTAATTTTTCTATTTTTAGTAGAGATGGGGTTTCACCATGTTGGCCAGACTGGTCTCGAATTCCTGGCCTCGTGATCCACCCACCTCGGCCTCCAAAATGCTGGGATTACAGGTGTGAGCCATCACGCACTACCTTTTCTTCACATTTTTATAACAATGTGCACACACTGTCTTTACAACCCAATGTTTAGCAAATGAGATTCCACTTAATTTTAATAACAATAAAATAATTTATTAAGCATGTAGCATTTACTTGGAACAATTCTAAGCATTTTATGTGTACGAACTTATTCAATCTTAAATTATCCAAATACTTTCCCCCATTACAGATACGGAAACTGAAGCCTGGAGTTTTCTTGACCTAGGATACAGAGCTAGAACATGACAAAGCCAAAATTCAAACCCTGGTAGTCTAGCACATTTAACATTACACCCTACTATCTTTAGTACAGGAGAGGGGGAAGGATACAATATTCAAGCTGCTTTTTCTTTTTTTAAGTTTTGGGATACATGTGCAGAACGTGCAGGTTTGCTGCACCTGTCAATCCATCACCTAGGTTTTAAGCCCCGCATGCCTTAGGTATTTGTCCTAATGCTCTTCCTCCCCTCAAGCTGCTTTTTCAAATTAAACAAGTATTCTGTTCTTTACCACCTCACCTGAAACTAAATTATAATCAAATAATTATGCTAATTGAATAACTGGAATGGGAACTACACAAAAGCAGACAAAATATTAAATTCTGTATGTAGCAACTCAAAAAAAATTTGAAAAATCTAGCAAATACATTGCCAGGCTTTCCCTGCACTGCCATCCCTTCTCTTTGTGCTTCTAGAACACTTAACATGAACTGTATTACAGCACAGATCTAACAGGAATAAAATTTCTCTCCCACCACAACTGAGTTCTTGTTTGGCAGGCTTGTCAGCATATTCTTTGTACCCCACTTCGGTAACAGGCATCATCACTCACCCAAGGTTGGAGCCCAGTCAAGATTGCTGAATGAATGTCCAAGTTCAAGGATGTATTAGTGTAAGGTTTGCTGCTGTTTTAGTATGATAGACAAGTCAACACTTTGGCCATGTTGCAATTTAGAAGGGCTTTCAATGTAATCTTGATTGGTAACAGCTCAGAGAAGGAGCAAGGTGATTCAGGGTATGAATCAAGAGCATGGCAATTTAGAAACAGTGCATCAGTTTCAAATTCTTCCAATGTACACACAGGAATAGCAGCAATCATATTCTTAGAAGATTATTAACAAAAAAAAAAAAGAGGCACTTTTAGAAGTCTATCAACTTTTAAGGTTAAAAGTCAGCTATGAAGTCCAAATCAAATTTTAAAATTACTATTTATTGGGTATTTCACTCCTCAAATAATGAAATGGTAATAGCATCTACTAAAGGCATTGGAAATAACAAAGAAACCAAACATAATTAATAAATCTACTCATCATTTTTTCAATGATTTAGCCCATATTCAATTATTGGTTATAGTTCTCAATGTGTGGTCCTGGGACCAGCAGCATCAACATCACCTGGGAACTCGTTAAAAATGCAAATTATCAAGTGCCACTCCCGACCTACAGATTCAGAAAATTTAGTGGTGGGAGAACCTCCATGTAATTCTGACACAAAGTTTGAGAATCACTGCTGTGTTCTATAGAATGTGGTTCAGTATAAATTAGTATTCTATTTATATGCACTTTCAATTAGAGAACACCAAAAAGGAATTCTTATCTAAGGGTCCTACAAAATGGATTCCAAGAATGATGTAAAAGTGTTCCAAAGCATTAAATGGAGGCTGAAAATAACAGTCCTAGGGAATGCCTGGCTAAGCAGCTTATTAAACCTTGGAGGATGGGGGGAAACTCTGAAAAATAAATAGTTCATCAGCTGAATATTCATTTATCCTATTCACATACTCTACAGCCCAGCAAGTCCACTCCTAGTGAAACCCAAGAGAAACTCTTGCCTACGTATGCCAGGAGGTGTGCACATATACAGCAGCATTCTTCACAATAGTGAGTAGCACAAGAGTATTACCCTGGAAACAACCCATATACCACCAACAGGAGAATGGATAAATTATGCCATATGCACAAAATGGAATATTATGCAGTAATCAGAAAACTTCAGTGACACATAATATAAATTTCAGTATTATAAAATGAAAAAATTTTCAGAAGATAGGGCATGTAATATACACAGTTTTAAATTATGTGATGCAATAAAACTATAATTTAAAAGACACCGAGAGAATGATGAATATAGGATTCAGAAAATAGCTGCCTCAGGTGAGGGACAGAGGAAAAAGGAATGGAGGGGCCCACAGGGTTATGCACAGGGTTAGGTGGTACTTACTGTATTATTAAAACTATAAATGGACCAATTAAACAAATGTGTCATGAGCCAAGGAATATAAACTAATTCTTTACACCTGAAGTCCTTTAAAATGCTTTAAATACATATATATAATATTTCTCAAATATTTCAAACAATTCTAAATTCTACCCAGTCAGTTTGGCTGTGGAGGCACCGAGAGCCCTGGGTCCTTGGCCTTACTGCCAACTCAGGGGTTAAAATGTTTTGGGTCCCAAAACCCAAAGCCAATGACCCTCTTCCTTTAAAAGTACAAGAACAGGCAATTTGGGCTAGAGTTTCAGAGGATCTATGAAGCCATCCATTTGCAAAGGATCCATGGATGGCAAGTTAATAACTCCTGTACTGGCTAGTTATGTGGAACTGGTAGGAGAGAAGCTGACGACGAACTCAAGAGCACCTAATGCATGCCAGATGGGGCTCCATTAGCTGTTATCACTTAATCCTCACACTAGCCCTAGGAAGGAGTAAAGACAGCACTGGTTTATTGATGGAAGAAACTGAGGCAATAGATTAGGTAAGTTACAGTTACAAACCTGGAAGACAGAAATAAAATCCAGCTATTTAACCTGGAAAGACTAAAAACTGGCTATTTATGATTCCAAAGCCTCACAGGCCTGGTTTCCTCCTGACATTCAACAAACATGCTGAGCAAATGATATCAATTCTCTGAGCCTATCGCCTCATTATAAAACAACATGGCTAATGATGGGTTGCACTTACAGATTATTTCTATGATGTTGGCTTGCTTTTATAGTCTAGATCCTATGCAGGGGGATATTCCTAAAATTCGGCTATAGAATAGAAAATAAAATCGAAGGCTATAGAATAGAGAATAAAATAAAATAAAATAGATAGGAAAGCACAACCAGATTACAATTAACAGGCAAATGAAAAGTATAGGCAGTGGCTGGAACCCATCTTGAATTTTAAGTATCTACTTTACACTATTTAGGCTCTATATACGATTTTAAAATTATTTAGTCCTACAATTCTTTCAGAACAATAATTCTCTACAAATCTCCTCCAAACTTAATGCTTGCAAAATAAGTTCTATTTGTAGCACCGTGGCACAAAAATATATTCTCAGTGCTGACTGTATGCCAAGAACTACACATGAAGTAATTTAAATACTTTTTTGCTTTTTATCTTAATTTTTAAAATTTTTTTACAAAAAGCATACAATACTTTTATAATCTGAAAAAAAAATCTTTGAGACAGATATTATAGTGGACTGGGCAATTAATGGTCAGGGACCAGCTGGCTGACTTAGTCAGTGACTGAGGATAGCGAAGAACAGGTAAGAAATAACTCAGGACATGGTGACAAGTACACAAAAGGGAGGCATCTACTCTCTCATGTAAAAACCTGTCTTTGGCACTTGACAGATAATAGTGTCATTTAGATAAAGGGAACAGAGTAAAGTTACTAAAACTGGGTTTGGGCAAATGTGTGGAGATAAATGAGCTTTGTGTAGCTCACTGGGTTTGAAGATGCCCTCATGAGACATTCACATGGGGATCAACTCTAGGCCTAGAACTCACAAGACATCAGAGCACATTTAGATAGACGAATTCATAAAGAAAAAAGGGGCAGGAGAACAAACCCCGAAGAACATCAACATAAGTGAGTGAAGGAGACCCGGACACAAGAGATACAAACAGATGGGGGAAGCGGACTTCAGGAAAGCCAAGGGAGAAGGGTTTTAAAGAGAAAGGGTGATACACAGCAGCAAATGCCATAGAATGGGCAGGTTTTGAATTTAAAAAACGTGTTGAATTTGGTGATTAGTGACTTAATGACAAAGCTGAGGGGTAAAAATGAAAATCAGACTTCAGAAAGATGATCACCAAATAAGAAAAGGAAAATCACTTGTTCAAGAATCTTAGTTTAAAAGAATGTTAGTTTCTCTGAATGTAGAGGCTCTACTAGATGCTCATGGATGGATCTAGCATGACAAAAAAAAAAAAAATCCTGTCTTTAAAATCTGTTCTTACACAATTACAGCATTTTTATATCAAGTAGAAATAGTAAGTGCTCAGTAAGTATGAGCTATTTTTCCTGGCATTGTTCTGGATAATAATCTATTTTTCTCATCACACCCCTACGAAGCAGGTATTGTTATTATCCTTCACAAATGCGACAACCAGGGCACAAGATCACATAGCTAGTAGTATGGTAGATCAAACCGAAAATGTGACTCAAGAGAATATGAGAAAAGTATATGTGTGAAGCAAGAGTTAAAAGATGAGAACCGTAGTTAAGATTGCTCTGAATGTTTAACTGCTTGTAGTTTAATTTCTATTTAAAAACTTATTTTTGCTAATTTGAAAGACTATTTCTTCTCTCATCTCAGAATCCTGCATTGCTAGAGTCTGACATTTTTATGTCTGACACCCAGATTCTGTACTGCATTATAACTGTGTTATTTCTCCTACTGAACTGCAGGTTGCTTGAAAATGGGGAAGTATCTTATTTAATTTGTATCCCTATTCTTCCAGTCTTAAAAGTAGAAGATACTTAAGAAAGGTTTGTTGTATAATTATTTCTGCTTTTCCAGAGTTTCTGAGGGCTTCAGCAAAATATACTTCAAGTCTAATTGCTGTGTGGGATTCCTGTCTTTCAGATATTATTTGGACTATACTCAATACATTTTGGATCACTCAAATTACTGATTTTGGTGGAAATATCCTTCTAAAGTAAAAATCAAATATAATTTCCCTTCATAAAACCTTCTGAACGTTCCCGGTAACCTACTGGTCAATGTTCACAGCACTGTTCTACAGCCTTATTAATATGGCAACCCCACCCTGGTCCAACTCTACCAAGCCACCTGTAACTCAACTGTACACTGCTGCAGAATGCACCAGCTGCTTGATGAACTCCACTGCCTCTGCCAGACACAGCTGAAATTCTCCTTCTTTTTGAAAGCCTTCCTGTATTTGTTTTTTGTGAGGTTTTTTTGCTCCCTCACTCACTATGCTGATAATTTCCAAAATACAAATTCCTCAAGGCAACACTCATCTTTTTAGCCTCAGGTCAGGCAAGTAGCAGCTTACTAAGCGTTTAATGAATGTTTATTGAAAGAATTATTAAAGAATAATTCAGTTAATCTGCTGGTACTACACAAAACATTGGCCCACAATTAAAAGGCAAGATTCTAGGATGTTTTTCATTACTAATAATGAATGGTGCATTTGTCTATTCTATCTCATCCCATAAACTCATGAATTCAAGATAACTTGTACCTTCACTACTAGCTAACCATATCACCATTACCAAAGCCACAAAACAAACCCACATCGTATCAAAACCTCTGCATCATGAGCAAATGGTGAAACCAATAAGGCATATTCTCAGCTATTGTAAAAGATATGGAAAAAATAACTTAAAAATCTTTGAAATCGATCCAATTTAAGCATGTTAAATGAATTAAAATCACACAATTTTGGGGCGGTGTCTTTTCATGTACCTAATTTCTCTAGGGGCATATGACATAGAAGGCACTCAAATGCCTACTTTATAAAACCGGTGTCACGGCCTGCTTTGGCCAAAAAGCAGACTGTCAAGTACTAGGAGATCCCAAGTATATAATTGGACACTGTGCTGGACTTGAGGTCTTTAGCAAACAATTTCAGCATAACATTTTAATTTTCTCATATATCTGCCTCATTATGTTTAGAACATAATGTGCTTTAACAAGTCTTGTCACAAGGCACAATGTGTTATGAAGAGATATCCACATTTCATCCTAGAATAACTTAAGTCTTCACAGTTATCTTCAAGCTGCCTCACCCATGTTACGTAATCCATGAGCTTTTTATCTTCCCTGTACAGTTGGGGAAAGAGAAGGCAAGGAAGAGTACAAAATGACTTGGTCTAAGAGGTTCAGCCAGTCACTAAAAGAGCCTTCGTTTTAATTATCAGTTCCTAACCCTCTTCTCAAAGAACCGTTGTTTGAGAAACTTTCATTGACAGCAGGCAGAACAGAGTGTTAAATTAGCTATTAGCTTTCCTTACTTGTTTAGTGTGAATGAATAACCTAAGCTTCCTAAGCCTGTAGGTTGACAGTTTTAGGATAAGAAATTTGATGGATCAAGTTTTGCCGACTGGATCCAAATTCATAAATCTACCTCTAACTTCTAAATTTCAAGATAGCTTGACGTAAACTTTAAAGGCATTTCTTTTCTCTCCAAATTTCTAATTCTTTACAAATTTTATTCACTCTCCTAAATGAGTCAACTCATACCAACCTTTCTAGTTCAAGATCAAACTGTAGGACTACCAGAATTTTCTTCTACCCCACAGTAAGCCAAACCCCCATGAACCATGAAAGGTTCCATGACATCCACCACCCACAGCTAACTTTACACCTTGACTCTAATCTGAACTGTTAGGGAGCCCAGGAAGTTCAAGAAGCCTCCACCCTTACACTTCTAAATCACCTTCTTTTCTAATCCTCAACCTATTACAGCGTCCAGAAAAGAGAAATCTCAATTCTCTCAGATTCAAGAACTTTATCAGCGTTGCTAGTAATGGCAGTTTGGCATTTACAACTATGGGCCCTGAATCTGGGCAATAATCTAAAGATTCCCGCATTATACGTGCAGACAGCAAATTAGTATACTCTAC
Source organism: Pongo pygmaeus (assembly GCF_028885625.2). Classification (NCBI taxonomy): domain Eukaryota; kingdom Metazoa; phylum Chordata; class Mammalia; order Primates; family Hominidae; genus Pongo; species Pongo pygmaeus. The sequence continues at coordinate 145,441,838 of NC_072373.2, read as the reverse complement.
GTCCTGGGCCCAAGCGATCTGCCTAACTGAGCAATTAGCATAGGCTCAAAAAATGTGCAGGGAGCTCACAATTCAGTTTACTGTCGTTGACTATAAAATTCTAAACCAAAACATTTTCATGATAAAATTCTAAACCAAAGTATTTTCACACATGCCTGCCTCTTGGATGATGTAAATTCTTCCCCTAGACTTTTTACTAGACCACTATCGGGGTTCTCTTCCACTGCAGCGGCCACCCAATAACTCGTTTTAAAGACTACCTCTTGCGGCTGCACTAGCAAATCGCCAAACCCCGCATGCCCCACGGCCGCTGCTGAGACTCTGCAGCCCCAAATCGGCCATCCCCTCCTCCCCCACGTCTCCGCGCTGCTCGTCCCCCCACGCCGGGCGCCAACCTTGCTCCATCCCAGAGAGGGTTTGGGGCTCCCCGGGTCAGAGGGCTCCGCGGGCGCAGCTCCGTGAACGCCAGCGAGAGCGGTCCCGGGGCCAGCACCTACCTCCCATCTCCTCCTCCAGGCGCGGCCCGGGTCGACGCTCGCCCGCACCCTGCAACAGCCCCAACAGCCCCAACAGCCCCAACAGCCGCGCGGAGCCTCCCGCCGAGCAGCGGGGCGCTGAGCCAGGTGCCGGCTCTCACCTCCGCCCGCGCCCGCCCCTTGCCGGCGTCCACCCCCGCCCGCCCCTCCCTGGCGGGGCGCGTCACAATCCCCGACGCGAGGCGCTGCTGCTCACCGTCACGGCCCCCGGGAGCGGCGGGGAATCACCGCTCGGCGTCCTAGCCCGGCTCCCGCAGCCCGAGGGCCAGCAGCGCCTCGCAGCGCCTCCCGCCCGAGGCCCCTCCTCCGCCGCGGGCTCCCGCCTTCCCCGCCCCTTGCAGCCCCCTCCCGGCCTCCGCAGGTTTCCGAGGTTCCCACCCCGCCCCCGCGCGCCGGCGCCGCAGGCCCCGCCGCCTCCCATTGGCTCCGCCAGTTGCTAGGCGATGAACAACCGTGGCCTGCATTGGTCGGGTGGGGGCCTCGGTAGTCTCCTCCTCACCTCCAAAAAAACTCGGAAAAAAAGAAGACCTTATCCCTGGAGTCCGCGCGCGCTGCGGGCGCAGCTGCGGCTGTGGCACCTGTTACGCCCAGTGATTCACCCGGCCGTTGCCTGCTCCCCACCCCCTTCTGACGCCTGCAGCGTCCGGGGCCGGGGCTCTGCAGAGACCGGGGTCGTGGCTACTGTAGAGCACGTTTTCCGAGCCCCACTGAACCCCAACCCAACACCCAGCCTAGCAGCAAAAGTGAAGCTTCCAGGAGAGCCACGTGCGTTTGCCAAAGTGGAGAAATAAACTGCCGGCACCTAGAATTAGGTCAGGCCCAAGGGACGGGAGGTTCAAGCGTCGGGAGTCGTGGATGCAAACAATCCAGCTGGGAGAAAGTTACATGTAAAATAAGGGCGAAGAAATGGATCTGGGCAGAAGACCGCGGGCAAAGGAAAGACTAAGAAATGGCATTCATGAACTCAGTTTATACACCCACTCGACAAAGTATGTGCGATGAAAATGTAAGCCTGCTGCACCCATGGCCAGGGTCAGGCTGTCTCCTCCCTGGTTTCATGGCAGCCTAAAATTCACTGGGGAAGAAAAGAAAAGAGGCCAGAGAAAGAAAGGAGATCAGATGGAGAAATCGCAGGCATATAGGTTATACAAAGATGTTCTTTGATTTTTGTTTTGTTTAGTTTTGGTGAAGCCAAGGGATTTATTCGAAAGGGGAAAAACAGGTTTGGTGTTTTAAGGAGACTCCTGAGAGCACTTTGAAACCAAAACAGTATGAGTGAAGATACTAACACTGAAAAACAAGAGCGGGAGGAATGTCCACCTCCCAGTTTGCATGCACGTATCCCCAGTTCTGGATGAAAGATCAAGGCCAGAAGAAGCAGAAGCAGCACGACACGGTGACAACTTCAGGGCCCAACGAAATCCTCCTCTTTTCCTTTGGCCTAACCAATCAGAGGCCCGTCTAGCTGCTGTTGAGCCCAGGTGGCCTTACCATTAACAGTTATATTTTTAAAAGGTTTGAACCAAGCTTAGTTGAGCTCTGGGAAGTTTAGCTCCGACCTCAGCAACCCCGGGAAGGAATAAGATCTGCCTGAATAAACCAGCGGTCTCAATCTTTTGGTCTCAAGACTGCTTTCCACTTGTAAAATTATTGAGAGCCCCAAGAACTTTTGTTTATGTGAGTTACAGCTATTAATATTAAAACAGAAATTTAAAAATAGCTATTTTTTTAATAATGAATAAAAATTAAAATGTCAAATAGCACATTTTAATTATAAATACGTATTTTCAAAAAATTAGTAAAAAGAATGGTGTTACTTTAAAATTTTGCCCATATCTTTAATGTCTTGCTTAATAGAAGGCATTTGGATTTTCATGTCTGTTTGTGCATTCAATCTGTTGTGTTATTTCAGGTAGCCTCTGGAAAACTCTACTGTGCACTCATAATGAGAGGGAAAAAGGCAAATAATATCTTAGTATTATAACAAAAATAGTTTTGACTTTGCAGACTCCCTGGAAGGGTCTTGGAAACTTGCTTCCCCAAGGTTCAGCAGATCTTTGAGAACCACTGGTCTAAACCTCTTGGTACTCTGTCCCTCTTTGTTAACCAATAACTGGTTGAGGGGCTAAAAAAATGACCTAATTCTGCTCAGTCCATAATGGGGAGTGGGGGATGAGGAGCTTCAGGGGAAGGATTTTATCCTGACAGCCTAAGGACAAGTTTTTTCCTTCTTGCCTTGGACATCCTCCAGTGAGCCAGACATGTTTGGAGCTGTGGCAGCATATTCTGCAACCACAAGAAAAAAGCAAGAAAAATACATGCATACCTCGTTTTATACTTCAATTTATTGCACTTTACAGGCACTGTGTTTTTTTTTTAAATAAATTAAAAGTTTGTTGCTCAACCCTGCATTGAGCAAGTCTAGTGGCACCATTTTTTCTAAGAGCATGTGTTCACTTGGTGTCTCTGTCACATTTTGGTAATTTTTGAAATATTTCAGACTTTTCCGTTAAATATGTTATGGTGATCTGTGATGTCACTATTGTATTATTTTGGGGTGCCACAAACTGCCCAATTAATGGGCTTATAATTGGGCTTATAATGACTTATAAGTCAGCCAATTCAATGTATGTGTTGACTGCTCCCCTGACTGGCTGATCATCTCTCTCCCTCTCCTTGGGCCTCCCTACTCCCTAAGACACAGCAATATTAAAATTAGGCCAATAAATAACCCTACAATGGCCTCTAAGTGTTCAAGTGAAGGGAAGAGTCACATATCTCTCACTTTAAATCAAAGGCTAGAAATGATTAAGCTTAGTGAGGAGGGCATCTTGAAAGCTGAGATAGGCATCTTGAAAGCTAGACCTATTGTTCCAGTTAGCCAAGTTATAAATGCACAGAAAAAGTTCCTGAAAGAAATTAAAAGTCCTCCTCCCTTGAACACAGGCATGAAAAGAAAGTGAAACTGCCTTATTGCTGATAAGTAGAAAGTTTGAGTAGTCTGGATAAGTGATCAAACCAGCCACAGCATTCCTTTAAGCAAAAGCCTATCCAGAGCAAGGCCCTAATTCTTCAGTTCTTTGAAGGCTGAGAGAAATGAGGAAGCTTCATTTAAAAAGTGTGAGGCTAGCAGAGTTTGGTTCATGAGGTTTAAGGAAAGAAGCCATCTCCGTCACATGAGAAGTGCAAAGTGAAGCAGCAAGTGCTGATGTAGAAGCTGCAGCAAGTTATCTAGAGATCTAGAAGTTATCTAGAAGATCTAATTGATGAAGGTGGCTACACTAAACAGATTTTCAGTGTAGACCAAAAGAAAGCCTTCTGCTAGAAGAATATGCCACATAGAACTTTTCTAGCTAAAGAGGAGAAGTCCCTGCCTGGCTTCAAAGGACAGGCTGACTCTTGTTAGGGGCTAATGCAACTGCTGACTTTTTATTTTTATTTTTTATTTTTTGACACAGGGTCTCAATGTGTTGCTCAGGCTGAAGTGCAGTGGTGTGATCATGGCTCACTGCAGCCTCAAGTGATCCTCGAGCAATCCTCCCACCTTAGCCTCCCAAGTAGCTGGGACTACAGGCACACACCACCATGCCCAGCTAATTTTTGTATTTTTTGTAGAGACAGGGTTTTACCATGTTGCCCAGGCTGGTCTCAAACTCCTGAGCTCAAATGCTCCACCTCCCTCAGCCTCCCAAAGTGCTGTGAGCCACTGTGCCTGGCCCCGGCTACTGACTTGAAGTTGGAGGTAGTGCTCATTTGCCATTCCAAAGACCCTAGGGCCCTTGAGAAATATCTAAATTGACTTTGCCTGTGTTCTATCAATGGAACAACAAGGCCTGGCTGACAGCACATCTGTTCACAGCATGGTTAGTGAATATTTTAAGTCCACTGTTGAGACCTATGACTCAGAAAAAAAGATTACTTTCAAAATCTCACTGCTCGTTGATAATGCACCTGGTTACCCAAGAGCTTTGGCTGCTAACACAAGATCTATTCTGCAGCCCAGGGATAAAGGAGTAATTTTGGCTTTCAAGTCTTATTTGAGAAATACATTTCATAAGGCTGTATCTTCCATAGATAGTGATTCCTCTGATGGAACTGGGCAAAGTAAATTGAAAACCTGGAAAGGATTCACCATTCTAGATGCCATTAAGAACATTCATGGGCATGGAAGGAGGTCAAAATATATCAGCATTAAGAGGAGTTTGGAAGAAGTTGATTAAAGCCCTCATATATGACTTTGAGGAGTTCAAGACTTAAGTGGAAGAAATAACTGGAGATGTGGTAGACATAGCAAGAAAACTAGAACTAGAAGTGGAGCCTGAAGTGTGACTGAATTGCTTCAATCTCATGATAAAACTTGAACAGATGAAGAGCTACTTCGTGTGGATGAACAAAGAAAGTGGTATCTTGAGGGGGAAATCTACTCCTGGTGAAGATGCTGTGAACGTTGTTCAAATGACAACAAAGGATTTAGAATATTCCATAAACTTAAACTGATAAGCAGCACGGTTTCAGAGGATTGACTCCAATTTTGAAAGAAGCTGTACTGTCGGTAAAATGCTATCAGACAACGTTGCATGATACAAAAATATTTTGTGAAAGGAAGAGTCAATCGATGTGGCGAACTTCGTTGCATTGTTTTAAGAAGTTGCCACAGCCACCCCAACCCTCCGCAGCTACCATCCTGATCAGTCAGCAGCCATCAACATCAAGGCAAGACCCTCCACTAGCAGAAAGATTATAACTCGCTGAAGGCTTCAAGATTTTTTTAGATTGTTAGCATTTTTTAGCAATGAAGTATTTTCCAATTAAAATATGTACACTGTTTTTAAAGACAATGCTGTTGCATACTAACAGAATAGTATAGTATAAAATAACTTTTATGTGGACTGGGAAGCCAAAATACTATGTGACACCCTTTATTGTGATATTTGCTTCATTGCTGTGGTCTGGAACCGAACCTGCACTACCTCTAAGGTGTGCCTGTACAGAAAAGGCAACCCCAAGCCAAGATGTTACTGAGTGGCTACATTAGCCTACCGTGGCTCTGTATATCTCTACACTGCATATCATGTGAGACAGTAAATGGCCTATTGCTTAAGCCATTGTAGGCTTAAGCCTAAGAACATTTTTAGCCCAGGACTAAAAGAAATTGGGCTTGATAGAACTTTACTATGGTAAGTGTATTAGGCCATTCTTGCATTGCTGTAAAGAAATACCTGAGACTGGGTAGTTTATGAAGAAAAGAAGTTGAATTGACTCATGGTTCTGCAGGCTGTGTGGGAAGCATGACACTAGCATCTGCTTCTAGGGAGGCCTCGGGAATCTCCAGTCATGGCAGTAGGTAAAGTGGGAACAGGCACCTCATATGGCGAAAGTAGAAGCAAGAAAGAAAGACAGCAAGGTGCCACACACTTTTAAGCAGCCAGATCTCATGAGGAGTCACTATTCTCATGGAGGACATCCCCAAGGGGATGATGTTAAACCATTCATGAGAAACCACCCCCATGATCCAATCACCTCCCACCAGGCCCCACCTCCAATACTGTGAATTACAATTCAACATAATATTCGGGCAGGGACACATATCCGAACTATATCAGAAAGGAAAGATAAGGTATGAAAATTTTATTTTTAAAATGCTTACTTTGCTTTCCACTTTTTTTTAGCAAAATTAAAGGGATGTGACTATGAAATGCTGCTGTTGTTGTTTTCCAAAACATATCAAAACTTCCACCCTTGCTCCTCTGTAGTCTATTTATATCACAGTGGGCAGAGTAATTCCCTTAAAATGTGAGATCCTGTCACTTCTCTTCTTTGGCTCCCCTAACTCAATGTTAAAGCTAAAGTGCTAACCATGGCTGCAAGGCTCTTACAACCTCACCTTCACCACCTTACCTCTCTGACTCCGTGTCCTACAATCTGTCAACCATTCAACTAAGCACTTAACCAACCACTGGCCACCTCACTGTTCCTCAACTTTGCCAAGCACATTCCTGCCTCAGGACCTCTGTTTGAATGTTCATCCCCTTAGCATCTGTATTACTTACGTCTTCCCTTTAGAATCTGCTCAAATGTCGCCATCTTGGTAAGGGCCAACCTGACAACATTGTTTAAAATCGGAACTCCCTTCCAGCTTTCCAAATTTCTCGTACTTTGCTCCTATACAATCTTAAACCATGATAGATCCTTTACTTATTTTGATTGTTTATTTGGTCTGTCTCCCTCCACTAGAATATAAACTCAGCAGGAAAATAAATTTCCTCTACTTGGTTCTTTAATGTATCCCCAGTGCCTGAAACAGTGCCTGATGCTTTGTGGTTGGTACTCAATAATTATTTGGTGACTAAATTTATAAATTCAAATAAATGTTTTTCATTTCAAAATAAGCACTTTATTAGGCTGTATACATATTCCAATGTATACATATTCAAAAGGTATCACATCATTATTTACTGAATTTGTTGAAAATAATGCTTTCCTTTGAGTGGAGTTGCAAGATTAAAAAAAAATAAAATAATTATTTTTTAAGAATAAATCTGATTTCTGGGACAATCCAAAAGTCATGCAAGAGCCAAATCTGATGAACACATTCTGGAGCAAAATGTTAAAATCCCAAACCTGTTTTCCTGCTAAGTTACTGCATTTGAGTGGGTAAGGAAAGGTAAAAAAACACAATGTGTTTGATTTTTCTAAGAGGCAGTAAACCAACTCTGAGCATAATTTCAAAGAAGAGTACTAAAAATGTACACCAATAACTAGTTGCAGAATAAGTACTATATGTCACCATTTTTGTTTTTAAAAATAGAAATATTTATTTCTATATGCCTGTGTGTATGTGTGAATGAATTTCTTCCAACTTGTCTGAAGACTTCCATTTTTGCCCCCATTACATTAGAGGCATCTTTCAAAAGTGAAAATCAAATTATGATTCCCCTTCCCCATTTAAGAACCTTCAATGGCCTCTCATTGTATTTAGTAACTTCCCACCTAGCCCTCCCTGGCATGATCTGACCCCTGTTCCCCATCCTCCTTTCAGAACTCTCACTTTGGCCACAAAGTGCCAACCATAGAGGCAGCCTTTTCAGTTCCCTTGGCTCTTTGTACTTCCCATTCAGTCTGCCTAGAAGGCTCTTCCCATAAAGATTCAAGACTGATTCTTTTTTTTAATCATTCAGATCCCACCTCCATATATAAAGAAACCTTCTGAGGCTTGGTTTTATTTATGTTTTATTTGTTTCCTTGCTGTGATCTTTCTCCTTCAACTAAAACATAAGCCCTCTGAAGGGAGGGTCCTTGTTGGTCATGTTTGCCTCTGTAGCCCCAGCTCCTCAGTGCCTGAGATAATGATGAGATTGAGGGCCAAAAAGATGAAGAGCTGACACCTCATCAGAAACCACGGAGGCCAGAGCCTATGGAATGACGTATTCAAGATGCTGAAAAAAAAAAAAAAGTTAACCAAGACCTTCTAGCAAAACCATACCTCAAGAACAAAGGAGACATTAACACATCTCCAGATAAACAAAAACAGAATTTGTTGGTAACAGACCTGCCCTACAAGAGCTTCTCATGCGAGTCAATCAGGCTGAAATGAAAGGACACTAAGCAGTAACTTGAACCCATACAAAGAACTAAAGAGCACAGGTAAAGATAACTACACAGGTAAATATTAAAAAGGCTGGGCATGACAGCTGATGCCTGTAATCCAAGCGCTTTGAAAGGCCGAGGCAGGAGGATTGCTTGAGCCCAGGAGTTTGAGGCTACAGTGAGCTATGATTGTGCACTGCATTCCAGCCTGGGCAACAGAGCAACGCCCTGTATCAAAATAACAACCACAGTAATAATAATAGTGAGATTGGGAGGAAGGCAGAAAGGAGCAAAGGAACATTTGTCTTACATTTTATTAACTTGTTATATGAATTTTTATAAGTATGTAGTATAGTGATCTTAAAATATTTTAATTTTGCTGTAATAAATAGGCTCTGATTTTAATATGCATTAAGCTAATGACCCACTCTTTATTCTACTCATATGTTTTCCTCAGGAACAAGCGTTTCAAATACCCCAGCCAGCATTCAGGCCACAGTGCTTCTACTGACATGCATATTCAGATTTGGATAATAATGGGCCAACTTATAAAGGCTTTCTTCTGTAATGCATACCATCTGGGTTATTTCAATAGGAGCAACAATTTCTGGATCTGGTAGAGAACATTTCCTGTTAGGGCCTTATGCTGTAACAGATGAGAATATGGGCTGAGTCACCTCTGCTTAACGGCCCCACTTTTATTAATTCTGTGTTCTGGCCAGGACTACTTTTCCAGAAATAACAGAATGGATAAACAAAGTCTTTCTGAATACTGTGCTAGGCCCTTTCATATCCATGGCTTCATTTTATTAGCAAGACCAACTTAAGGCTGATTGTAATTTACTACAAAACAGTGTGGGGCAGAGTCCAAGGGCCAATAGACTTCAGAGTCTTCTCAGTGGGCTAGAATTATCAGGGAGTACTCCATGGAAGAGAAAAATCTAGACCAGGACCTTGGGGCACTCTTGACTCTGCAAGCTTCACAATAGTTCTGTGAGTTAAAAAAGCTTCGAGACCAGACTGCCAGCTCTGCTTTCTGACTTCTAAAACATGGCCTTAAACTTAGCTGGGATTGAGTGACTCCTCTGACTATCTTAGTGAATTTCTGCATCATGCTGCATTTCCAAAGATGATTCATTTCTAGCTAATCCCTTTGGATTTGGGCCAGTAGTAGTAGTAGTTGAAATGACAGTATGTGCCACTTACAAAGTGCTGGCTGAGTTTGCAGGAAAAACAGACCACTGCTGTTCACTCTTCCTCCCACCTCCAGCCAGGTGAAAATCTCCAGAAAAGGAAACTGTCCCTCCTCCGTCCTGCCATTTCCCCACCCCACTACCACCCAACCCTGTCATACACAAACACACAGATCAGCAGACAAATGCCTGGGTGTTCCATTCTCCTGGGTGTTACATTCTTAGTACTTGAGTTTTTGACTGATCTGCTGAGTGTTTTGCCCCATGATTTCTTCTAAAAGGACTCTTTTTGAGTAAGAACACCTGATGAATTTTATCAAGAGCTAACACATTAGTTCCCAACTCTCCAAATGTCCCAAAAGTGATTTATTAGTTTTAAATATGACATGTGAAATTTGATTATGCATAAATTAAACAGTTGATAAGGTATTATCATAGAAAGATGGTCAGGTACCAAAGAGAGTAGTTTTCAAACTGTATTTCCAAGAGAGAAGTATATCACCTTTAGTAAATGCAGTGTGCACATATGCAAAGCATGGGTACACACACACACACACACAAATGTGCGCACACATGATAGGTAATTGTTTTAAGGATTTAGGTGGACTGTCCAAAATTCTGATATAACATTTCAACCATGTTAACCCAAGTTCTTGACATAAACTCATCTTCATCAGTATCCAACAATACCAAGTATCATATAACTTTCATAGATTTACTGAAAACTTGTGGGGTCTCATCACACATCCTATAACATTTCACTTTTTAAAAAATCACCAGCAAACATACCACTTCTTGGGTCTCTCCAACTATTTTGTGTTTGCTCAATTCCCTCTTCCTTTCCAGTATACACACACACACATACACACACACACACACACACACAGAGCTAACCTTGCTGACTCCAGAGTCAGCCTCTAAACCTTTCTCACACGAGCAATTTAGCTCAGTCTACTCTTCTAAAGTTGCAAATTTAAACCCAGAGTCTTATTCAGCCAACAAAGTTTGCTCTAAAAAAAATGCAGGACTATAATTGACCCAAAATGTCTTCCAGTTATACTGAAGTCTCTTTAAAAACTACAGAACACAAAGATCCAGCATTAATTTGAATAATCTTAATTGATTTCGTTCTATACCTAAGCACCTTTTTATTTCACATAGTTCTAGTTTCCCTCTTCCTGTTTAAAATTGATCTCACTGGTTTAATAAATATTTATTGATTACTGTGTGTCAAGCACTGAGGAATATAAGGAAAGAAAAGATCTCTGCCCAAAACAGGAACTCAGTCTCCTAGGACAGAGTAGTGAAAGTGTAAGTATTGCAGAGAAGAAGTAGAGTGTGCCATGTGCACATAAGTCAGACTGCCTAGACAAATCAGCTCAGCCACCTGGGTCCATGTTGATAGCACTGAGCTCCCGAACCAACCTGGGGCCACCTTCCTCTGGGCATTCTGTTCAGTAAACAATAAATGCTTTGAGTTCTAAAACACTACTAGGTTGTCTGTTACTTGCAGCCAAAAGCATCCCTGATAGTACACTGAAAAAAGGACATTCATGAAGGGACCTGAGGCTATGATATTTCATTTCATTGTACAAATATGCTTAAGGTCACAGATGGAAACAGTCAAGTGAGCAAAAAAAGTCGGTGAGAAATGAAGTATACAAGTTATTACAGAGCACTGCATGAATGGAAAAATTAAATAAGAAACAGGAAATACGTGGGGCTCTATATGCTTTATATTATCAACATACATCTAAGATATGAACATTTTTCTGAATCATATATTCTTTCTTTGCTAATTAGGCCAGACAAATTAAAATATATTGATAAATACAACTTTTCACAGAATGATTTTTTCCTTTCTGAACTTTTCAGGCCACAGCACTATGTTTTCATGCTAGTACTTGCTTTATGTAATAGATATTTTCCAGGAAAAGTCATGTGTAAATAATGTACTTATAAATCAAATCATATTCTAAATGTACTAGCGAAGCTAGATGTTTAAAAGAAAACTATGGTCTAAGTCTTTTTGCATGATGAATAACACCTTTGTAGAGCACACAGTCTCTTTATCATTTATCTATTCTATAAGATCATATTTTAATACGCTGGATTTCCTTTCTTTCCTTACCTATTATTTAAAATCAGACTTTTGTGCAATTATTTTAATATAGAGTTTTCTGTAATGCGAATCACACTACAGAAGGCTAAGATGTTGCAAACAGTTCATATGTTTTTAATCTGTAATTCTCAATTTAATTTTTATCTTGTTTATAAATTTCCATTTGCTTTCATTATTTATATTTCACTAGGCAAAGTTTCTTTTTCTGCATTCTCAGTGAAGAAGAAATCTGAAGGCTTGATTCCTGATGGATTACACTTTCTGCTTTGTAAACCTTTATCAATAATGTCATCAAGTAATTGCTCAAATTGAAATGTAGCGGAATAGAATCCTCTATGTACTGAATAAAACACCCACATAAAATTTTAGATTTGAAAATCTTTGATGTCAATTAAAATATAATATGTTTTTAAATAACAGTTTAAGACTTAAATCTTATATAAGTCTGCCTGTTCCTTTAAGAAACGAAATCACGTCCTGCTTGCTGGGCTCTCCTGGATTTATTTTATCTTAGCAGCTGTTGCTGAAGTTGATGTTATTCAGATGCGGGTTTTTAAGCTCTTTGTTGTGTTTTTCAGCTTACTGTATATGCTATCAAACATAAAACCCAGACTTAGAATGAGGTGGGGAGGGGGACAGCTAGAAATGCTGGAAAAAATAAAATAATATTGGGAAAAGGACCTCTAATTTTCATTTAATAAAACTGTTGAACATGATCTGCTTGAAGCCCCAGTAAAAGCTGCAAGGCAAAACCCCTGAACCTCTAAGCACCAAAAGTTGGATGATATATTTAGTAGTAAGTGTGTGTGTGTGGGGGGGGGGGGTGGGGGTTGGAGAGAAGTATCTGAAATGAAATAATGGAAATTTCTGTAGTTATAAAAGGTAAGGAAAGAACACAGTGAACACTTTTGCTACTTTGGAAATAAGCATACTATAAATTTTGCTTAACATATGCTACTTTGATCTAGCAAGAATAATTTTACAACTTATACGCTTCATATCATTTATTTTTGTTTCATTTATTTTTCAAGAGGCAGGATAACACAGTCCTTAACAGTGGAAACTCTGGGTAAGAATATTGGCTCTGCCACATACTTATGGTGGAACCTTATACCTTTTTGTTTAGTTTACAAATTAAAGCAGTTAGCTTAGGTAATAGCAAAGTACATATCAAACTTATGTGGGGGTTATTGTCCTAATTTTTATGTCATATATAATCATTTCCTTGTACTAATGTGATGATTTATTGCATGATTACTAATTGTCAAGCACTGCTCTAAGTGCTTTACATATTAGCTCATTTAATCGTCACAACAACCTTCTTAGGTATCATTATTGCTTTGATTTCCAGATGAGGAATTTAACAGGGAGAGGTTAAATAATTTGCACAAGATTATATATATAGTTAGTTAATTTCAGAGCTAGGATTTACCGAGCTCTCCTCTTAGCCACCGTGTCATTACCAATCTGTTTAGGACTGCTTAATCTCTTTTGCTCTCTGTCATTTTTATTCAAAAGATGATGATTAAGAAACGGACATCTTCAAACTGGGATAAACCTGCACTTCCCCGCAGCTCCCAACTCCCAGCCCCTCCCCCAAGATACATGAAGACTCTCCTCCAGTGGTGCAGAGCTGGATAGTTTCAAGAGAATCAATTCCATGTCCTTGATCCTTTTCTACGCTTTCCTAAAACCGATCTGCCTGAGTATGTGCATGTGGTCTCCATTCCATTCCCCTTTCACAATGGCCATTTCCCACTTGGCAAAAAGTCATTCTTCTCACAGATCCCACATCTTACTATGGTGTATTGTCCCAGGTGCACACAATATGGCAAAGTAGAAGCCTGTGCGGGCATTGAGAAAGAGAACGCCTATGATGACTGGGGAGCAAAATTGCCACCTGATAGAGCATTAGAAATAATGTAAATAATCTATCCTTGCATGATATTTGGCATATAATTGAAAGGAATTCACAGAATTGAGTAACACTGCTACAACAAGTTTCTCCCATTCCCATCTACTCAATTTCTGTGAACAAAGTACCTCAGCATTTATATCTACAAAGACACAGTCAAACACATGAATACAATTGGGGAGGAGCTTTGTTTCCTTCTAGCTATAAATAATATTCATCCATCACTACCTTGGAAAAGAAAAAGTTCCTTCCATATAATCAATGCATACCCTTTTATTTTTTGTTAAATATACTTGTTAATTTATAATATAGTTACTGTTTGATCAATTGTATATTACTAATAATTATAAGGATAACTCCACCCAGAGATACTTTTAACACCTCCATCTTTAGATTCACAAGAAAGTAAAATTATATAAATATGTAGTTATAATGTCTGTTGTAAAGAATGACATACTGATCAATAAAAATTTTTCAAGCATGAAAATATCAACATGATGACATTCTGTGGGGAAAATGCAGTGAAAATATGAGTTCAAGAAGAAAAGGGAACAATGCAAATTTTCTGACTGTGAAAGAAGAACTAGTTCATGTATATTTAAAATGAATAATGTTGGGTAACAAATCACCGTGGGATTTAGATTCTTCAGGATAAATTTAAAAGAGTGAGCTAACAGCTTTATTTTAAAATATCATGAATTGCAATATGCTGGAAATAACACCCTTTGCAAACTTGTGATGAAAAATTATACTGTAGGTGGCAATAAAAAATGTGGAAGGGATGCAAGGTTTTCCAAGGTTTCTCAGAGCAGCATGTGGGCAAAAATGTTTGAAGACCACTGATCTTGAAGACCACAGAAGATCTCCACAGGATGCTTAAAATCTAGTCCAGATAATTATTAACACAAACATTTTACATAGAAAAACATAGATCCCACGTGAAATAAGATGCTATTGGTTTCTGCTTTGAATGCCCAAGGAATTCAGCCAAATGCTTACAAATGAGAACTGGGCTTTGAGCTGTGGCAATCACTTTTTCCTGTGCTATCCTTTTATCTCTTCAGTCACTGTGTATAGCTATGTCTGCCACATTGTGAGTTTCTGGAACACAATAACACAAACACAGCCTTTAAGATAAAGAAAAGTGCCACAAGATTTCCATGTGAATTCCCTGTCATTATAAGCCTGGCCTGTAAGCTATGTGAGATATATGTTTTCCTAACTCCAGTTTAGGACCCAAGACCTGATACATGAAATTGTTCCTTGGAGGTTAAACTGGCAGTTTACTGGAATTGGAAATTTCCTGACAATCCAGAGCCCTGGGACAAAATAAGTAGATATAATAGGCATCATGTCTGCTATCTTAGAGTGACCATCTTATAACTTACCCTAGTACAAAAATTGGACTCTGGAAAGTTTGGGTTCTCATTTAATGCTGCTAACTAGTTGTGAAATCATTAGTAAATAACTCTGGGCTTCATTTTCGTTTTCTGTGAAATAAATGTGAATACTTACATTTATTTTGCTTCCCTTCTGCACAGAAACTATTTGTTCACGAATTCAACAAATCTGTATAGCCCTTCCTCTGTACTGGCACCGTTCAAGGGGCTGGAGATTCCAAATTGAGTTAGACAAAGTCTCTTCCTTCAAGGAGCCTCTGGGCTGTGAGGATGGTAGGACTGCTTGCTTGTTTGCAGACACTTAATAATATAAAGTGATAAACGCTGCCACCGACCTGTGTGGAGGGCATGATGGTAGCTCAGTGGAGATGAGCATCAAGGTAGAGAAGACTACAGAGGAGGAAACACTTGACTCTATCTTTCTAGGGGTCTGTTAAATGCTTAAATTTTTTTTCAATTGCATTGCTTAAAAAAATGAATACATTCATAGAGTATAAAATTCAAAATGTACAAAAGGACATGCTGTGAGAAGCTTCTCTTCTACTCCTTACCAAGCTGCCCAGTTTCTCTTCTCAGGAACAACCAGGAGTGTCTGTTTCTTGTATATTCTTTCAGGGACCTGAATTATTTCTTAAAAGATGTATACAAGATACTCAAGTGAAAAAGAGGAAGCTGAGCATTGCAGACAAAGAGAACAGCGTGACACTGTTGGGGAGTAGGACCCATGAGGCTGAAGGCAGTGAGAGAGTCCTCTCCAGGAGGGGCCTTACCATGCTAAGGAATTTGGATCTGATCCTGAAGCATTAGGAAAGCCATTAGTGGATTTAGAGCAGAGGATCTGCCTGATGAAATTAATGATTTACAAGGAACACTCTGGCAGAAATGTGGAGAATGGACTGGAGAGAGGCGAGATCAATGAGAGAGACCAGTTAGGAGGCAATTGTAATAGTCCAAGGAAGAACTAATGAGGACTTAAATCAAGATAGAATCGGTGTGGATTGGAAGGGGGGCCAACTCTGGTTGTTAAGGAATAAGGATGAACAGCATTTTTGGATCAATTGGATTCCAGTGAATTTAATTCCTGTTCTCTCCTTATCTAAGAATTGCCTAAGAGACACGTGCCAAGAATAATCAGAATTAATTGCCCTCTCCCTTTAAGCAGTCACCAAGGCACCCAGTCTTGTCTTAAATATCCATCTCAGTGACCTTGTCACTGATGAAGCCTCCCAGGTCAAATTTCATCACTCAAATCTCTATTCCCCTTTGTCATCAGAAAAACCCCTCCAACCACACGCCTCTCTAAACAGTCCCTTCACCTTGCAGCTCGAAGGGAAACTTTCCCCTGAGCACTCAGAATTCCCCGCAGTGGTGGCCACTTTTCTCTCACCTGTCACTTCCCACTGGGCCAGTTGTGATGCAGATGTCTTCCCTACTCCTCACTGTCACTTCCAAACTGCTGTCCCTTCCTTGCCCTCCCCATCGGGTCCTTTGCCACTCATGCCATCAACCTGCTCCTCCCTACAGGCCTCCTGGCTGTAGACCTCCCCTGTCCTCCTGATCACTACCACACATTTCTTCAGCCACCATCCTCCATGGTTAGCTGCAGACCTTGTCATTTATAACAATTGCATTCTCTCACTTATATTAGTTTCAAGCATCTCATTTGCATATTTTCAGCTCATGCTTGTACCTCAGCTCAAAAAATTCTTTTACTCCACTAGGTAACTTGTTCATGTGACTCCTGACCCTGAAGGGGACAGGAGTTTAAGTGATGAAATAAGGTCACTGAGATAAATATTTAAGACAAGACCGGGTGCCCTGGTGGCTGCTTAAAGGGAAGGGGACAATTAATTCTGATTATTCCTGGCACTTGATTCTTAGGTAATTCTTAGGTAAGGAGAGAACAGGAATTAAATTCACTGGAATCCAATTGATCCAAAAATGATTTTCACTGTTTATCTCCATCCTTCAAAACCCATTCCCTCCTTTCCTGGCTTAGATTCCATGGTCCTTTACATAATCACTCCTTTAAATATGCTCTTACCTTTCTTGGCCCTGTAATATCCCATTATATTATTCTGAAAAAAGTCCCAACTCTGGTAATAGTTCCATCTCTACCTTCTGTGCTGTGCTCCTTCTCCTGAGAATCTAAATGTGTCTCAGGAGAAACATGGTTACGCTGACCTCAAACATTAAGTCGGCCCTCAATGTGCTTGGTGATCCTTCAGCATTTTCCTAGTCAATGTATTCTTTGACTCTCCCAGACTATTTCATTCCTCTTCCAAACTGCATCACCCTCCTCATCAGTTATGAATCTTATTTCTCTCAGAAATATATAAGCAACAGAAGAGGCTCTTAGCAACACATCTACCCCCTTCTTTCCTCTCTTCCTCTATCCACACTCTGCTTTTCCTTCTGTTGCAATGGATGAGCTGCTCACCTTTCTGCCTAAAACCATCAACTTCACTTGTGCACAGGATGCCACCTCTTTATCTCACTCCCATTGTTACCTATTGCTTTCCTATATTGTATGTTCAAATTTTTCTCTCTCAGTTGAATCATTCCCACTAGCAAATGAACATCATTTAAAAAAAGCCTACCTTAACTCCAAAGCTCCTCCAACTACCACATCATTTTTCTGCTTCTCTTCATAGAAAAACTCCTTAAAAGATTGTCAATGCTCAGTGACTCCACTTCTTTACTAATTAGGCTTACATTCCACCATGGAAACCTCTTTTGTCGAGTTCATGTTACCAAATCAAATGGTCAGTCATAGGTCCTCATCTTCTCATCTTACTCAGTGAGTGACACAGTTGAAACAATTTTTTTCACTTGATTTACATACCCCAGCAATCTCCTGTTTTCCTCTTTTCTCATTGGCCATTCTTCTGTTTCTCTTGCTCATTCTTATTCTTTGACCACTAAAGTTTGGAGTATACAGTAGACATACTCTAAGGTGAGGCTCAATGAATCATGCCTTGTATAATACACACCCCTTGAGTGTAAGTAGAACTTGTGTCTTGCTTCTAGCCAATAAAATATGGCAACAGGGGAGGGACTTTGCAGATATAATTAAGGTCCCAAATCAGTTGAATTTGAGTTGACTAAAAGGAGATTATCCTGAGTGGGGCCTGACCGTAATTCTTTTCTAAGAATGGTAGCCTAAATTCTTTTTAGGCATAAGCTCAGGGGTTATTTTTATGGTAGGATGGGAGATGGGTGAGGGTAAGCTGGGATAGAGAGTTTGAAGAAGTGATAAGGGTTTAGAATAGCTGTTGTAAAGAATGAGTTTCACAAGAATGCCAAGTCCTTATAGCAGTGGTCTACATGGAATATCTGGCATCCTCTAAGTAGTTAAAATTCCGAGGCTTTTACTGAATAAAGGATATACAGTAAAGAAAGTAATAAGTGGTGGCTTAATTAAATACATGTTATCAAATTCCTCATCTTGAACCATTTTAAAGGTTGTAGGTTATGTCCTTTAACTTGGCAAATAAACTAAACCCTTATATACAATTTATTTTTATAACATAAACCTTTCTATTGCAGTTTATTTTTCACTGTGATCCTTCCAGCCCTGATGGTATCCAAAGTACCTATCCTTCAAGCTTGGACTTGAAGGCAAACAAGGCTTGGATATTGAAGGCAGAGGAAAAAGGAACTTGGAGCAGTGAGAGGAGCATGAATAAAGGCTGGTAGTGACAGCTCTGCTTGCGTTAGTCAGAATTCCTTCTGTTGTAGGTGTCAGGAATTCAACTTAAACCAACTTAAGCAAAAATTGAAATTGAACTTCAAAACTGGGAATACTAGAGATGGATCTGGCCTTAGGCATGATTGGATTTAGGATTTCAAACAGTGTCACTGGGACCCCCTGCAGTAGGACTGCCCTTACACTCTGGCAAGCAAGGCCCCTCTGCTGAGCCCTGAGCCTCAGGGAGTCCTGTCACTTGGACCTCCTTTGACACATTTTCAAGTCTTCCTTTGAACTAGCAGTGCCAATGGGGCAGAGTACCCTGGGCTAAGACCAGATACCATATGCATCCCAGCTGCTGGAAGCATCTTCATCAAAATGTTTTAAGTCCTCTCTGTGACTGGGATTGACCAGGGCCAGTAAAGTTACCTGAACCTGGATCAGGACCCAAACAGGCCCCTTTCCCTGTTTTGGGCTTTTGGGGTGGTCTCAAACCTGCTATCCTGTGTGTGGAGTCAAACAGATGCCCCAAGAAGCTCCAGGACTCATACTCCTAGGGTCATCCTCAGGTTCTGAGGCTGGGCCCCAGTTCCAGGAAGGCTGCCTGATGAGAATCATTACCATTGGCCAGAGTGTTAATTCTTTTGTGGGATTGTGTGAGATTGGGATGCCAGAATGATGCTGACACACTGATTTTGGATGACGCTTAGCCACTTCAGACAAGGTGAGTTCAGGTCTTTGGGGTACTAACAACTCAAGTTAACCCTTAGTTTGAGCTGCACATGTGGGTCCTTGGGTCACCTGTTGTCCATCCAAGTTTCAGCCACAGTGCTGCTTTCAGGTTATAGTACTCGAGGGTGGCTTGGTGATGGCAGACATCCTTTACCTTGTGCCCCCACCACTGGCACCCAGGGCAGTCATCCCATCCTCTCTGCTGACTCCATACTTTGGGTCAGGCAATCCTCCAGGGTGGCCATGCCTCTTCTCTGAGTACTTTTGAGATAATTACCATGCAAAGCCATTGGATCATTCGGATCAATGTCCACACTTGCCCCAAGTTGATAAGGGCTGTGCTCTTCTAAGTCAGTCTTAAGCTGTGCTAGACTAAGGACATGCATTCCTTGTGAAAACGAGACCACACTTATCTTCTACTCCACGAGTTCATTGCCTATCCCCTGCTGTCAGAAGTATATGGAGGACATGGGTGTGGTCAAGATAGAAAGAAGTCACATTCTACAGATGGAGTGATTATGTCCAAAAGAACTCAAGAGAAAATGTAGTTGAAATACGTGCTGTTATGTTTATGCTTTAAAGTTACAAATGGTAAGTTTAACACGAGAAGAAAAACAAGTGATCATTCATATTTTCCTGCATACACTGGATAAGACTTGTGTTCGTGGCCATCATGCATGAAGCACAGTAACCACCTCTGAGAGAGTCATTGGAAGTCACTCTTCGTGTGTGGCACCATGGATGATGCAGCTTAATAAGCAATAATGCAATTAGCATTAAGTAAATTGTATTGGGAAACTCGCAGGGGCCAGAACATCTATATCCTTCCAGTACAAATGAGGTTCTAAAGAGCCATGACAGTGTGAGTAATGAGAGCACGGTCACCTTTTTCTCATGGTAGAAGATGTACTGTTAGTGAGCAACAGTGCATTCAGAAATAACAAAGATGAAGCCATGATTCCTGAACCTAAGCAGAAAAGATGGTATGTGGACACAACAAAGACTCTTCATGTAAACAGATTGGACCATAAACGAAGACAAAAGTACCTCTTCTCTAGCCAGTATTCTAAATCTTCAGCAATAAACTTCTATACCTTACATGGGCCCAAGAATTTTGTAAAACATGTTTGGATCCAGTTATTTATATAAACAAGGGTCCTGCAAAAATTCTTTGCCTGAATTCTCTGTCTCCATCTCTTACATGTGCCTCCTTTGGTACATTTGGCCTCATTCTGTCCTGCAGACAAGATTTCTCCATAAGGCAGGGAGTGTGGATGCAAGTGTGGCTCTTGGGTTACATCTTAATGAGAGATGAGAATGATATCTATTCCAGAAAATTCTGGAAGACACTGATTGTTTCATTGGAGGGGATGTGCCCACTCCTTGAATCAATTATTGTGTCTGGAGGAATGTGATCAACAACTAACCTAGCTTGGATCACCTACTAAAATCCTCTGCCAGAGGCAGCATTAACATACTTGATAGTCCCACCAGAACCACATGGAGTAAAGGAGGAGCAGTTGAGGGACTAGTGCTGTTTCCAAAGTAAAAGGGATGCAGGACAAAGGAAAACAACAGATGCACCTACTAAAGTTCCTAACGTGGAATAGGAACCTGGAAAAGTGGGTGGCAGACGAATCCCAGAAGACATGATTTTAGTATATTTAGATTACAATGTATTTCATAACTAAAGTGGAGTTGGTGAAATAAATTAAAATGCCCTGTCCAATCATCTATAAAGTTCATAAAATAATGTTAAGCAAAGGCTCTATAAAGCAAAACTTAGGAAATGATAAAAGCAGTCTAAGTTTTATGTTCCAAATTGGCAACACATGAGACACCTACCCAAATCAGAACAATATGATTAATACTCTTTGCTTTTCATTTTTATAAGAAATAAACTATTAAATTCACCTTCACACTTTCCTGAAAACCCAGTTTAGAAAATCAAACACACAAATGCGTTCAAAGTTATTCAAACAAGCATGGCCTTAAGAAGCAAAAATAAGTATTTGAAGTTTTTATCTATACAGAAAGTTTTGCTATATCATTTATTTAGTGTAAGACTAATTGTTGATAATAAAATGTCTTTTTAAAAAAACTATGCATAAAAAGCAAAATAAACAAAATAAATAACACAGGAAACTCTGTAAACCCTGTTGAAGGTTTTGAGAGGCTAAGTTTTCAGAACTGCTGTTTGCATTTCTAAAATATGATGAACTATTTATAATCCCAACATTTCCAGAATTCAGCATATTTAAATGCTGCTAACTGACTTTACAAGCCAAGAGATTTAAGCTAGAACTGCAAGCAACATGGATAGAATAGTCAAACGCAGACCAGATGGCTCTTTAATGCAAGTGAAGTAGGCTGGTGGTAATGAAGTGTTATCTAAGGATTGGGGAAAAAAAAACACACACTTCAAAAATATCTCTCTTATTCAAGAGTTTTGGTGCCTGAAACTCCACCTTTAGCAAATGGGGAAGGGAAAGGACATATGTTGCTTTTTGCCTGCCCAGCATCTATTCCTCCTACTGGTAACAAATCCAGTTTTGTTTTTCCTTAGGAAAGCTCCTTTCTCCAGCTCTTCTTCTCTTTTTCTTTTTTCTTTTTTTAAAGAAACTGTGTTGCCGAGGCTGGTCTTGAACTCCTGGCCTCAAACCATTCTCTCACTTTGGCCTCCCGAAGTGCTGGGATTACAGGCCTAAGTCACTGCATTTGGCCCTTCCAGCTTTTCTTGAAGCAATTAAGTGTAGTTAATTCTGATGCTAAATTTGGAAGTGGGCATCATGAGAGGTAGTCTTGACCAATCAGAGAACTGCATCTTTCTGGCCTCAGCAAATGGCTAATGGACAGACATATAACCTGATGAGCTCCTGTTGTGGGATTATGGATGGAGGGACTGAGAAAGAGACAGTACTCCTTCCCTGGGAAAGCTAGCAGCAAGAGTGATATAAGCTTGTTTTGCCAGGGCTGTTCCCCCTTCTCCCCACCACTCACTTAGATGAACCACTGTGGTGATGGGATTGGGGAACGCCTTTGTAGGCTTCTGCCTAGGCCTTAGAGTCAACCAACATGGCTCCCCAGTGACATTTTCTAGCCCTCTTAGATAACTAAGGATGATTCATTGACGTCT
This sequence comes from Pongo pygmaeus, assembly GCF_028885625.2. Taxonomy (NCBI): domain Eukaryota; kingdom Metazoa; phylum Chordata; class Mammalia; order Primates; family Hominidae; genus Pongo; species Pongo pygmaeus. The sequence goes on along the minus strand of NC_072373.2, from coordinate 145,419,526 downwards.
GTAAAGCACTAACTTCCATGTTTTCCAAACAAATCCTAAAATACATGTTTCAGGAGAACCGTGTTACCCTATCTAAATGTGTGGTATTAATATTGCTGCTAATCCTCACACAAGAGGGAAAAAGAGATATCCATTTGTAAGGAATCACTGGAATTTCCTTATTTGCATCAGTCCTCTTGGAAAGAAGCTAAATGGACATTCATATTTTCCCATTACAAAAGTAGAATATAAATACTGAATTTACTGTATATACAGTAAAGAAGTTCTGTATACTGGAAAGGTCTCAGAGTATTGTAATCAACAAGGACCTATGAAACAAATCCATTTTGTTCCATCTTGGAAGTCTTCCATAGTGACTGACAAAGCCAACAGTGGGAAGAAAGGCACGGTAAGATTATTTCTCTGAGTTTATGTCTCTTCTCCCTCATTTCCCAATCTGGCAAGGTTCTAGAAGAAACCATCTACAGTGTGAGGGGAGATGGCTTAACAGTGGGCCCATCTTATAAATGTTTAGGAGTAGAATGACATGAGTTTGTGCATATGTTTTGCTACTTCCGTTCCTACCTTCCCCCAAATCGCTTACTGTACACTTCCATTGAGATAGAGGATACTGTGTGACAGATAGTGCCCTAGGCCTCATGGATATAGCAACAAAAAAGACAGATAAAATTCTTATCTGGTAGAACTTATACTTTCCGTTGAATGCTACAGGGAGAAAACAAACAAATCAACCAACAAGGCAAATTCAGGTGGTGATCATAGTATGAAGAAAGTGAAATAAGGTGTGTGATAAAGAATGATGACCATGTGGGATACTTCAGGTAGGGTGGTCATTATAAAATTTCAGGGCAGAGCACTCCAGGCAGAGGGTACAGCAAGGGCAAAGGCCCAGAAGCCAGAACAAACTTGGCGTGTTCAGGGCATGGGAGAAGATCAGTGAGGGAGTATGTAGCGGTTTCCCATTGCTGCTCAAATCATCAGAAACTTAGTAGCTTAAGATAACACACATTTGGGCAGGGCGTGGTGGCTCACGCCTGTAATCCCAGCATCTAATCCTCCTTTGGGAGGCTGAGGCGGGTGGATCATGAGGTCAGGAGGTCAAGACCAACCTGCCCAGTATGGTGAAACCTTGTTTCTACTACAAATACAAAAATTAGCTGGGCGTGGCCGGGCACAGTGGCTCACGCCTGTAATCCCAGCACTTTGGGAGGCCGAGGCGGGTGGATCACGAGGTCAGGAGATCAAGACCATCCTGGCTAACATGGTGAAACCCCGTCTTTACTAAAAAATATAAAAAATTAGCCGGGCGTGGTGGTGGGCGCCCGTAGTCCCAGCTACGCGGGAGGCTGAGGCAGGCGAATGGCGTGAACCCGGGAGGCAGAGCTTGCAGTGAGCCGAGATTGCATCACTGCACTCCAGCCTGGGCAACAGAGCAAGACTCCGTCTCAAAAAAAAAAAAAAAAATTAGCTGGGCATGGTGGAGGGTGCCTGTAATTCCAGCTACTTGGGAGACTGAGGCACAGAATTGCTTGAACCCGGTAGGTAGAGGTTGCAATGAGCTGAGATCATGACACTGCACTCCAGCCTGGGCGACAGAGCAAGACTCTATCTCAAAATAAATAAATAAATAAAAATATAAAAATTTAAAAATAACACACATTTATTATCTTACAGTTCTGGAAATCAGAAGTCCAAAATGGGTTTCCCCGGGCTGAATTCAAGGTGTCAGCAGGGCCATGCTCCCTCCAGAGGCTCTAGGGAGAATCCCCTTTCTTGCCTTTCCTAGCATCTACAAGCCACCTGCATTCCTTGCCTTTGGCCCATTCCTCCATCATCAAAACCAGCAGTGTTGCAGCTTCAAATTTCTGTGACTGCCCCCTCTATTCCCTCTTCTTCTCCTCAGAAGGACCCCTGTGGCTACACTGGGCCCATTCAGATAATCCAGGATAATCTCCCCACCTCAAGTTCCTTAATTTAAACAAATCTGCCCCTTTTGCCATGTAAAGTAACAGGTTCCAGGAATTAGAATGTGGACATTTTGGGGAGGCTATTATTCTAACTACCACAGAGTATGAGGGAGAAAAGTGGTGGGGAGTTTGAGCTTTAGTCGGCTAAGTGAGAGGGGAAGCCATCAGGGCAGGGACTTGATCTGCTATACATTTTTAACACAATCACTCTGAACATAGTGTGGATAATGGAAGTGGTGATGCCAATGAGGGAGCAAGGAGACCAATTAGGAGGCTTTTGCTGCGGATTCAAGGGAGAGATGATGGGGGCCTACCCTTTGGGAGAGCTGCTTGGCTTCTCTGTGGCTCAGAAGACTTATCATAAAATAAAGTTAATATTGCAGGGCAGTATTGAGTTAGCAACAATCCATGTAAAAGATTCAGTGTGGTACTTAATTCCAAATAGTGCTTAAGAAATGATAGCTATTATTTTTATTATGCTTTAAAAGTTACGTTCTAATGAAGAATTTGAGCATTTAAGAAGTAGAAGAAATCTTCAGAATTAAGAAAATGAAACCCAGAGAGGAAAAGCAACTTGCCTAAGGATACCTCGTAGTTAGCAGACAGCGATCAAACAGAGCATCACAGACAAGTAAGGAGAAAGGGCCACTTTCTGTCCTTACAGTAACCAGGAAAGGAAATTCAGAGCTCAGCGGGAAGGGACTCGGGGAGGCTGATACCATGTAGCCATTAAGCAAAAGACTTGTGGTAGGGAGGGATGTACAGACGGCACCCAAAGACCTAGTTTTAAATCCTATTACTTATTGGATATGTGATTTGGAGCAAGTCATTTAATCGCCCTTTACCTCATTAATTTCTCTTAAAAATGGGCACGACAGCACACTCCCCAGGTTGTCATGAAGTTAAAATGAGAAAATATAAGATAGAGCGTTTTGTAAACTGCCAAGGCTATGAAGTTAATTATTATTATGTCTCTCCTCCCAGTAGCCTACTTTCCATTCCCTCAAACCTTTAAAGGCATGGGGACATGCTTCTTTTTTCAGTTGTGTAGCAAATCTCCTCTTTTCACAGGATTTTTTCCTGAGTGACAGCCTTCTGATGCTCCTGTCTAGATAATGGTTCCAGTTGTGTTCACCAGTTTCTGCTTCTGAGTACATCATTATTTCCCTTCAAAAGCTGACATCCAAATGCAAAATATGCTTTCTCCAGTAATATGGTTCTGGGTTTTCATTTCTCCAAGTTTTTTTTTTTTGCTTGCAAATTCATTTATTATAATGGAACTCAGAGGCAATAAAAATAACTGTACTGTTCAAAAAGATAGATTTGAAGCTATATGCAACTGGGAATTATTTATAGCAAAGTCAGTTTAAGGATGTATTTAGCTAACTAGCATATCTATGTCTTACACAATAGAGTTTGGAGAGGTCTTAGAGAGCATTAGAGATGACAGAGTTTTCAGGCCAAATAAATGGATATAAGCCAGTGCTGCTGTCACCCGAAAGGCCAAAGCTAAAATAGTAATATTGCCTTTCACTGTTCACACACATGAGCTACAATAATGCCAGCTTGTGGATGGCTGATCTGATTAGTAAACCGCAACTACCTGCTCTGAATACAACATGGCACTCTCCCTGCTCCACCTGTTTGTTTTCAAGAGTTCACAGCTGTGAGTATATCAAATGCTGTCTAGCATTAGGCCCACCTTGTTTCTCCCAGGGGAGGGTCCACAGGTCTGTCTTCTCTATGGAGGCCTGAATGGAGCTAAGTCAGCCATTCAATACATCTAATCAGATGAAAGTCTGTTCCCTGAGGGATGACCTCAATCCCACAGTGAATGAAGAAGGGATCAGCATATCATGGATCCCAGGGCACTAGGCATTGTCTGGTAAATAAAAAGAAATTAGAAACACAGGGGTAGGACACAAAAGCCAAGACAGATAAATGTTTTATGTATGCTAATGTTTATCTTTGTTTAAATAAAGGTTTTTGAGACAAGTGGTGAGTCCCTGTGAATAAATGTCTGGTTAGACTACAGTGTGGGATGGAAAGGGAGAATGCTTGTTCAACAGAACCTGTGAGATTTAGATTTCATAGGTGAAAGCTCTAGAATCATTAAAAATAAAGCAGACTTCCTCCTACCACCAAACCTGTGTTGTACAACTGGTCTTGTTTTTAGGCAGGGCTCCATTATATTGCAGGCATATGTACAGCTGAAAGGATGAAGAAAACAGACAAAAAAAACATGAGACTAAAGATTAGCAGTAACTACAGGAATCAACACTGGCCAGGGGAGGATGCTAAATGATACATGAAGATCAACAAAACTCAGAATGTAGAAAATTTTGCAGGACAGATGACCTAGATTTTTCAATAAATAAAATGCAAGAAAAAAATTAAAAGATGAAAGGAAACCTATAGAATAAAAGAGACACAAGAGACATACCAATCAAATGCAATATGTGGATCAAGTCTGGATCTTGACTTGAAAAAATTAGTGTTAAAAAATCCGTGAGACAACTCAAAATGGATTAAAGATTTAGAAATGTAAGGCCTGAAACTATAAAACTCCTAGAAAAAAAAAATAGGGAAAAACTACTTGATATTAGTCTGAGCAATGATTTTTTGGATATGATAGCAAAAGTACAGGCAACAAAAACAGAAATAAACAAGCGTAACTACACCAAACTAAAAAGCTTCTGCACAGCAAAAGAAACAATAAACAAAATGAAAAAGCAACCTACAGAATGGGATAAAATATTTGTAAACTCTATATCTGACAAGTGGTAAATATTGAAAACATAAGGAATGTATCCAACTCAATAGCAAAAAAACAAATAGACCAATTAAAAAATGGGCAAAAGATGGCCAGGCGCGGTAGCTCACGCCTGTAATCCTAGCACTTTGGGAGGCCGAGGTGCACGGATCACGATGTCAGGAGATCAAGACCATCCTGGCTAACTCGGTGAAACCCCGTCTCTACTAAAAAATACAAAAAAATTCGCCAGACGTGGTGGCGGGTGCCTGTAGTCCCAGCTACTCGGCAGGCTGAGGCAGAAGAATGGCATGAACCCAGAAGGCGGAGCTTGCAGTTAGCTGAGATTGCGCCACTGCACTCCAGCCTGGGCGACAGAGCGAGACTCCATCTCAAACAAACAAACAAAAAAAAGGGGCAAAAGATCATAATAGACATTTTTCTAAAGAAGACATACTAATGACCAGCATGTGTATGAAAAGGTGCTCAACATTACTAACCATCAGGGAAATGCAAATTATAACCACAATGACATATCACCTCACATCTGTTAGGATGGTTATTATAAAAAAAGACAAAAGATAACATGTGTTGACAATGGTGTACGGAAAATAAAACCCATTTACATCAGTGGTGGGAATGTAAGCTATGGTAGTTATGGAAAACAGTATGGAAGTTCCACAAAAAATTAAAAATAGAACTACCATATGATCCAGCAATTCCACTACCAGGTGTATATCCAAAGGATATGAAATCAGTATCTGGAAGAGACATCTGCACCCACAAGTTCATTGCAGCATAATTCACAATAGCCAAAATATGGAAAATCCTAACTGTCCATCTACAGATGAATCAATAAAGAAAATACAGTACACATGATCAGTGGAATATTATTCAGCCAGAAGGAAAAGAAAATTTTGCCATCTGTGACAACACGGATAAACTTGGAGGACATTATACTAAGTAAAATACGTTGGACACGAAAAGACTAATACTGTATGATCTTGCTTATATGTGGAATCTATAGTCAAGCCCACAGAAGCAGAGAGTTGAATGGTGGTTGCCAGGGACTGGAAGTTGGGGAAAATAGGAAGATGTTGGTCAAAGGGTAAAAACTTTCAGTTATAAGATGAGTAAGTTCTGAGAATATAATGTACAGCATGGTGAATATAGTTAATAATAGTGTATTTTATACTAGAAATTTGCTAAGAAAATAGATCTGCAGTGTTCTTACTATTCCCCCCAAAATGGTAACTATGTGAGATGATGGATGTGTTAGTTAAATCGACTGTATTAATCACTTCATGATACATACATATATCAAATGATCACATTATACACCTTAAATATATACAATGTTTGTAAATTATACCTCAGTAAAGCTGGGGAAAGAAATTCATGAGAACTTTGGGAAGATTTGAATACTGGATATTTGACAAAATTAAGCCATATTTCTTAGAGACATATATTGAATATTTATAGATACAATGATATAATGTTCAGGATTTGGTTTAAAATATGAAACATGATTGTCCATAGTTGATCATTATTAAGGCTGGGAGATGGATACGCGGGGATTGTTTATACTACCCTCCTTACTTCTGTATATGGTTAAAATTTTACATAATAAAAATTTTTTAAGTGATCAGGCTTTGAATAATAAAACAGAAATTAGAAATACTTTATAGTATTTTTAAGTATTTTTGAATAAGGATACTACGAATGTCAAATCAAAGTTTATGAACACAGAAGCTCTTTTCTAAATGAGTTAATACACATAGAGCACTTAAGATGCTGGGTCCACTACATGCTGAGTGCTCAGGAAGGTTAATCATTGTTATTATTTTCTTTAATGTAATGCATCTAAATCTTGATCTACAAACACAAGTATATAAGAAACGAAGCTTTATTTTTCTGCAATTGGACATAATCCTTTTTTCAATCCCACTTTCTCTTAGTGTGGTAGAAAAAAACCTCAGTCAATTCCAGGATTCTCCTGAACTTTTACCTGTAATTGTATCTAAATTGCAAGAGGCTCCTAAAGCTCCAAGTGTTGGACTTGGAGGTATGCGGGGAAGTCTATCTGATCCTCAAAGTCTTCTGTTCGCATTTGCCATCTGCTGAGACATCCGTTGTCCCACATGACCCACTCACCTGCGTGTTCTCCCTTTCCCCCATCTTTGGGTTGGATGGGTCTGTAATCTACTTCTAGGCCAATCTCTGACCCTGGGGAGTCTTCTGCTCCTGTCACAGTGATGCTTCCATGAGATACTCCAGGGTCATTTCTTCTCTGCGTTTTCCCCACTCTCTGAGGCTCCATCTGGGAAACAAGACACTGATTTCTACTTCTTTTGAACCTCACAAACATAGGCTAGATTTTGCCCTTTCGTTTCCCTCCACTGCTTCCAGTCCAGGCTGAGCCCAGAGAACTGGAGCAGGGCCTCCTTTCTTTCAGACCCAACAACAATGATTTCTCACGTACCTTCCATTTTCCCTCAACACTACGTTCTCTTCCATCCTGGGAAGCCCTTGTTCTTATTCAGCTGTTTTCCCTCACCTATTTTTCTGAGCCCTTTAAAAACCCAAACACTAGGAAAAAGGTGCCTTTTTCTCTGCTTTCTCTTATTATATCCCTTCTTCAAGGCAATGATTAGAAAAAGAGTAGCTGACTACAAGGGGAAAGGAAATGATGGGGGAATATGTCCTTAAAATATTTCAGTTATTCCTCCTTCCATTCCAACAATGCATGAGTGGAAAAAAGTACACAGCTGAGTTACTTAACCTTATTCAAACTCCCATAATTAGTTTAGACAGCCTGGCCATGTTTCAGAACGTCCGGAATGAAGATCATATTGAAGGTCTCCCCTCACTCAGCCCCTGAAAGAACAGATAAAATCTCCATCGTAGGTTTACAGCTACAAAGATTTCCACTTCAAAATTTTCCAAAAACACATCAATTCAATTCCAGTAGAACTCATAAAAGCTAGCAAGCTTAGACCAAGAAAAATGTGGCCAGATAACATTCACCAGCTGCTGCACTTTGAGTTTTAGTTGAAGCGTTCAAGTTTTCAGTAAAGTCCCCCCTCCCTCCATTCGTGCCTTTTTAAAAGACGAAATAGAAGCTAGTGAAAGTAAATTTTAATGCGTTTAGTTCTGGATTGTCCCATCTTGCTGCACATTTGGATCTCATGTCATGCTAGCAGTTGCATTCATTTTTCCATTCATGCATTCACTAAATATTTAGTGAGTATGTGTTAGGACTGTGCTGAGAACTCACAGTCACAACTAAGTATGCGGCAGTTTGCTTCTTCTTAAATATATTTTGGGCTTGTTTCCCAATCCAACTTGACCAGTCTATGGAAATGAATTTGAAAAACCATTAAACTATTAAATGCTCTGGCCAGAAACATTAATTATTACGGGCTAAGAAATATGTCATCAGAAAACATGTGATTAAGAAAAAAAAAGCATTAATAGTGGCTTTCAGCTGAACAGGCAGAGAGTGGAATGAAAAGGCCTTTTATTAATGTGTAACTGTGCGAATGAAGCACGGTGGTGAGAGTGCTTTGTGCCATCTGAGTATCAGGTTAAATGCCACTGCATTATTGCTGGTCTAATGAATTTTAAAAGTATCGTTCTAAAGCAAATCTAGTGAGCAACAAAGATAAGGAAATTCTGCTGCCACAGCTGAAAACATTGCCACCACCAAGGCACTTTCTAAACCAACATATGCTCAGAATGGATTACACTTTGCACCCATTGGAAACTCCCTCCTCAAAACAAACATCTCTTTGAACTTGCAGTTCTTAACCCAAGTTAAAGACTAAGAAAAAAAGCACTAATTGTAATCTAACAGTTCGGGGACCAAAAGGCCAGGTGTTCGCCTTAGTTCACAGTGTCATGCATAGTTCACTGAAAGTTAACTATTCGATGTTACATTTTTTCCCTTACATATCCTGTATTTTTTCCTCCAAAATCAAAAGCTGAAACTCTCTTTGTTAAATTTCTATTAATTAGTAATAATTATGGGGCCTACTGCCAGCTGAATCAGATCATTGGCTAAAAAGAAAGGTTCCCTTATAGAAGTTGCTGGGTTGTTTTATTATTTATAGAATAGTTAAGGGGTCAAAGGCCATATGAAATCTAAATAAAGTGGGTATTCAGATGAGCTCCCATCTGGAGATTAGTGACTTTGAAAACGCAATATATAAAAGAGAAATAAGAAGAAATATCCTTTCTCAAATACTTAACCAGCAGTTACAGTATAAGGATGAACACTTCTATTTAAATCACACTTTGTGATATAAGCCATGTCTGTGCAAATCTACATGGGAAGTGGTAAAAATGAAGAAAGAAACAGTTTCTTCAACTAAGAGCCGTAAAATACCTCACTATGGTATTTGTAAGTTATCAGGAACCATGACTCTCAGTCTGCACCAATAGAAACCAGACTTTCTTTTTTTCTTTTCTTTTTTTTTTTTTTGAGGCGGAGTCTCACTCTGTCGCCCAGGCTGGAGTGCAGTGGCGCGATCTCTGCTCACTGCAAGCTCCGCCTCCCAGGTTCACGCCATTCTCCTGCCTCAGCCTCCTGAGTAGCTGGGACTACAGGCGCCCGCCACCACACCGGCTAATTTTTTGTATTTTTAGTAGAGACGGGGTTTCACCGTGTTAGCCAGGATGGTCTCGATCTCCTGACCTCGTGATCCGCCCGCCTCGGCCTCCCAAAGTGCTGGGATTACAGGCGTGAGCCACCGCACCCTGCCAGAAACCAGACTTTCTGATAGAAGAGAGGTTTGCTGACTCAGAGTCTTCTAGTCTCCCTCAAATTAGGCCCTCTGCCTCAAAGTCCCAGGGCTTCATCTACAGATCAAACTGGTAATTCTTAGGTAACACTGTACAAAGGGTTAGTAATAAAGGGTGAGCTGATTATAGCCTCAAATCCAATGCACGTTATTTGACAAAGGATATTGAAGGATAGTAGGTAGTGCAGAGGGTCAGTAGTGGAGGCTATCCTTGTAGAGTCAGAAGCAAAGCTCAAACCACGCGATAGGGGCCACTCTGGAGAAGACCCCATAGCTCATACTAATAGGAATAGGACTAGATGCCAAGAGCTCTGCCATGACTGCTCTTTAAACAGGGATGTTTCCAACCCCACATTCACCAATAGATCCTTTCTTCACCATACCTACATTTCATTTTACTCACTTCTAAATAAGAGTTGTGCAGTGTGAAACCCACATATCTGAGATAGGTCTCAGTCAATTTTAGGAAGTTTATTTACCAAGGTTCAGAAATGCGCCCATGACCTAGCCTCAGGAGATCCTAACAACATGTGTCCAAGGTCGGGGCACAGCTTGGTTTTATACATTTTAGGGAGACATGAGACATCAATCAATATATGTAAGACGTACATTGGTTCAGACCAGAAAGGTGGGAAAACTTGAAGTGGGGAGGGGGCTTCCAGGTCATAGGTAGATAAGAGACAAATGGTTGCACTCTTTTGAGTTTCTGATTAGCCTCTTCAAAGGAAGCAATCAGATATGTATTTATCTCAGTGAGCAGAAGGGATGACTTTGAGTTCTGTCTGTCTTTTGTCAACAAGGAAGTTCCTTGTGGACAAATAGTGAGGGAGGTCTGTAGCTTTTTTATCTTAGTAGCTGTCTTTATTAGGGATAGAATGGGAGGCAGGTTTGCCCTAAGCAGTTCCAGCTTGACTCTTCCCTTTGGCTTAGTGATTTTGGGGTCACAAGATTTATTTTCCTTTCATAGCAGATAGGGCTGAATCAGGGTCACATGCCTGTACCCCAGCTACAAGGAAGAATAATTTGATGAAGAGGAAATCAGTATGGAAATTCTACAAACAGTGAGTGAAAGGATACTAGGTGATCACAAACCCGAATAATGCTGACTTTAGTCTACCCCTTGACTGTTCAAAGGTAATATTCAGCTCTCCTTCTATACCAGCATTTCCCAACTCTTCATTTTAAGAGCCAAGGACATGCTCCTCTTCTTCATGTCATACCCTTTTCCTAGCAAGAGTCAGGATTTGATCACAACTACTTCCCCCAATTCATACTCAATTATCCCCTCTTCTCTTGCCACCATTAAATAACCACATGCTCTCTGTTTTTGTGGGGTTGATAATCCCTCATTGAAACAGCGGTTATTTATTGTTTTGATTGTTACTATATTGAGCTTTGGGAGGGATGGGGTGTGACGATTAATTTTGTCAGCTTGGATAGGATAAGGTGGCTAATTTTCTGGTCAAATACCAATCTAGATGTTGTTATGAAAGTATTTTTTTTAGATGTGGTTAACATTTAAACCAGTAGACTCTGAGTAAAGCAGCTTACTCCGTAATGTGGTGAGCCTCATCCAATCACTTGAAGGCTTTGAAGAGAAATGACAGAAGTCCCTCGAGGAAGAAGGAATTCTGCTTCCAGATTGCCTTCAGACTCAAGATTGCAACATCAACTCTTCCCTGGGGCTTTATCCTGCTGGCCTACAGGATGAAATCTGGCCAACTCCCATGATTGTGTGAGGCAATTCCTTAAAATAAATGTCTCTCTCTTTTTAGCTCATTGGTTCTGTTTCTCTGGAGAACCCTAATACAAGGGAGAAGGGAGGTTGAAGGAGATATTAATAAGTTCCTGGTGGGGAAGTTTCAAGACATAATTTAAAAATAAATATTTTTAAGTGTCCTTTTGTATTTTTTCACTTTAGCCATTCTATTGTTCCAGCTTTCTTTAAAAGTTTGGCTAAAAATTTTGATATATCTCTTTCCCCATGCATACCCTTTGCTGGAAAAAAGGGCTGGGTTGTAATTCAAGATTGTAGCCACTGGCTTGAATCTCTCCCAAAGTTTCTTGGGCTCTAGGCTTCCTCGGGGTTCAGTGACCTAGTAGAAAATTATTCTCTCTCTCAGGAAATAAATCTAACAGTCTCCACTTTTCTCCTTATGTCAAGGGTGACTCACTAGAATGTAAGAGACGACCAGATACATTATCATTCATTTATTCCTTTTGTTCCTTCATTTCTTACTGTGCAAGAAATGTAAAGAATAAATGTAAGACGTGTAAGGCTTGTAAACCCAGAGGTTAATACGGCTCAGTATCCTAACAGCCGTGTGTTCAAGAAGCACAGCCAGGGGGAATTATACTGTTTTTGGAATTTCTCTAAGAACCTCAAATGGACCCTAACATATATTAACACCTCTTCGAGCCACTCCCCACTACCCCCACCCCACCGTGGCTCCAGTGGCTCCCTCCTCAGAGTAACCCTCAAAAGGCCTCTATCCTGTAGCACGTTATCTCTATGCACTTTTAAGCTCTTACTCCAGCACTCATCGTTTGTTACTATGCAAATATATGACAAGAGGTGGGACAACTCCCAAAGAGATTTAGGCTTGGCCAAGGAATCAGCATTGAGCTCCTAGAGGATTCTGATGGGGAGGTGGGGACAGTCCATGAAGAGTGGAGGGAATTGCACTTAAGACAAGTACCAGTGAAGTACCAATAAATCAGTCTCCCTCCCCTTCTCATCTACTAGCTAATCTCTCAATTCCATCCCTCTCTTCCTATTTTCCACCACAAAAGTCCAAAGAACAAGTTCATCAACAACAGAAATCCCCTCAGTGGGTGGAGAGAGCAGAGAAAGAAAAGGCAGAAATCAAATTCACTATAGCAGGAAGAAAAGAAGTTAAGCATGCAAAAACCTGGGGTATGGGCTGGTAGATGGTGCGAAAATTCAAATAGTAAGCATTTTTGTCTGGTCTCCATTCATTTGTTCATTCTTTTTGCTTTCTTAAAAAAAAAAAAAAATAAGATGCTGTCGTGTTCCAAGGCAGTGGCCTAGGTATTGAGAATTCAGGAATAAATTAAGAGCACAGTCCACGCCCTCATTAACCTCCCTGCGGGTTCCCTACCACCCAGCCTGGCTGCACCTACTGCGCTTGGGGTGTTTAGCTCAGAATCGCAGAATTGCGCCCCCTGGCTGTTCCCTTTTGCAACAGCGGACACTGGGAGCAGATGACGCTCCCAGCAGCGCTCTGCTAATGGTAGCAGCTTCCCAAATCCCTGGTCCCAGGGCCTGTTCCTGTCAGCAGTTCTCTTAAGGCACCTGTTGACTCTGCACTTTGAGAAATCAATTCCTCTTTAGTGTCAGGGCTGGGCGTTTCGGCATCACCTCCTAGGACACTGCTCACAGTATGTGCTGCCAAAAGGCAACAGCAATGCAGATCAGACCCTTTCCAAAGGTCCTTGCTCAAAGACACTGGAACCGGTTGCTCAACTTCAGTACTGTGCAGACGCTTTTACATCCCCTACAACCCCCAGGAGCGTGCCTGCAAAATCCAAGCGAGAAATACTTTAAGTAACCCCTAAATCGATTGAAGTATGCATCAAGTAGCTATTATGGGAAAAGAGAAGTTTTATTTATATACAGTACATAAAATAATTTCCTTTTACATTACTATTAAAATGAAGATAGAAAAAAATGTGGAGAGTTCAAGGGTCACCCAGAATATACCCATGGCCCCAAGATTGACCCTATATTCGAGGAGGTGAACCTCACTCCACCCTACAGCATTTCATTCCTAGCCATCTCCTGCTGGGCACTCCTGAAGCAAAAGGTGGAGAACTCATGTAACTATGGCTTACAGCAAGCTTGTCCAACTCATTGCCTGTGAGCCACAGGAGGCCCAGGACGGCTTTGAATGTGGCCCAACACATATTTGTAAACTTTCTTAAAACATTATGAGACTTTTTTTGTGACTTTTTTAAAGCTAATCAGCTATTGTTAATTTTATGTGCTCTACAAATGTAGAACAGGGAAGCCAAGAAACCAGACATCTCTGGTTTAGAGTGAACTTTCACGCCCGAAAAGAGTCCTCTCAGGACTGATGTGTGCAAAGGTAGGTAACCAGAGAATTGGCAAAAGTGGAGCTTTTCTTTTTTGTTAATTCCCTTCCCCCAACCTCAGAGGGCACAAGGACACTAGACAAATCAAGTCCGAGAAAATATCTCATCGTTCTCCAGCTTATGAGTGGCAGACACTGCTAGCAGCCTACCTAGTAGGCTCTATAGATACCTAGCAGTATCTATTATTCATTACTAAGAGATTCTCCATTTTGTTCAAGGTAACAATGTACTCAACTACATTTCCCTTGTAGCTAAGGCTGACTATGGTACAGGGTTTTAGCCTTAATCTAGGGTTACAAGCAGTGCTGCTGATCAGGGCTTCTGGAAAGCTCTTTAAAGGGCTTAGGTTTAGGAAGTTTTTGCCCTTCACCCTACTCCTTCTTTGGCATGTGGAAGCCATATGATATGGTTTGGATTTGTGTCCCACCCAAATCTCATTGAATTGTAATCCCCAGTGTTGGAGGAGGGGCCTGGTGGCAGGTGATTGGATCATGGGGATGGACTTCCCCCTTGCTGTTCTTGTGACAGTGAGTGAGTTCTCATGAGATCTGGTTGTTTAAAAGTGTGTAGCACCTTCACCTTTCCCTTCTGTCTCTCTTCCTCCTTCTCCAGCCATGTAGGATGTGCCTGCTTCCCCTTCACCTTCTGCCATGATTGTAAGTTTCCTGAGGCCTCCTCAGCCATGCTTCCTGTACAATCTGCATAACTGTGAGCCAATTAAACTTCTTTTCTTTATAAATTGCCCAGTCTCAGGTAGTTCTTTATAGCAATGCAAAAACTGCCTAATACAATATAGTAGAAGTGGAACTGCTGTCACTTACCAGGGTGTGGCTGTGAGCCTGAAAGCCACATGCTGAGGGTGGTAGGGCACTGAGCCCGAGTCCCTGGTACTATATGGATCCTTTCTATGGCCCCAATCGAAATAAGCTATTTCAACAAAACTTGCATGTTATCCTCACAGTGGTATTTCAAGTAATATTTCTGTGAGATGATTCTGAAGCACGTTGAGTTTTCCCTCCTTTGAGACTTACAAATATTTGGGGCAAATTTGTTATTTTTCTTCTCTATCAAAATGAAAAACAGATCCATATTTCCTGTATCTTACAGTTTTGTTGACATAAAGTAGAATTGATAGTCTAATATATCTAAAGTGGATCATACTGCTTTGTTTTCGTTTATGGGTTTGGATTTAGTCAGGACTCTCCAGAGAAACACAACAAATAGAATGTGGATTTATATAGGAGATTTATTATAAAGAATTGGCTCTTGCAATTATGGAGGCTGGCAGGTCTAAAATCTATACTGTGGGCCAGCAGGGGGGAGACCCGGAAGAGCCAATGTTGCAGTTCCAGGAGCCTAGAGAATTTCCTCTTGGTTGAGGAGGCTGGTCTTTTAATTCTACTCAGGCCCTCATCTGACTGGATGAGGCCCACCCACATTATGGAGGGTGCTCTGCTTATTCAAAGTTCACTGATTTAAATGTTAATCTTATCCAAAAACACCTTATGAGTTGATACATAAAATTAACTATCTTTATTTTTTAGCGCAGACTGGCTCAGGGATAAATGGAATGTACATTTGCAGCCTTGCCAAATCCCTGGAATTATTTTTTCTCTTTAAGAATGAAAACAATATCTAAAACTCATAGCTACCTCTTAATAATAATTATATCACTCTTTGCTTTAAGGAAAATTAACAGAGATTTCTGAAAGTGCCAGTAAAAACTGCATTTATTGAAATTCCCCACTTACCTCAAACCTTGCCAAAATTTCCCTAAATTCCAGAAAGACCAGAGTTTTAAATTGTTACAAACTAAGAGTAAGAATATTCACTATGAAATACAGCAGGGTGCTCCAAGATTTAATTCTGCGCCAGAGGCTTGACATTCTAACTGTGAAATTCAGTAACACACCTCCATTTTCCTTCTCAAAATAATACCTTAAATTACCATGTATTTTCTGCCTCTGAGCTCTCAAGTATCCTGGGGGTTTTTGTCATTAGTATATGATCTGGCTAGTCTACCCAAAGAAGCATAATCATGTATTCAAACATCTTTCAAATCCCACCTATTCTACAAAGGATTTGGGACATCTTACGAAAATATTTATGATATGAAAAAAATTTTTAAATAGGACACTTTTTTTAAACTTCTGTTTTGGTTCAGGAGTACACATGCAGATTTGTTATATAGGTAAATTGCGTGTTGCAGGGGTTTGGTGTATAGACTATTTCATCAACCAGGTAATAAGCATGGTACCCAATAGGTAATTTTCCAATCCTCATCCTCCTTCCACTCTCCATCCTTAAGTAAGCCCCAGTGTCTATTGTTCCCTTCTTTGTATACATATATACTTGATGTTTAGCTCCCACTTACAAGTAAGAATATGTGGTATTTGGTTTTCTGTTCCTGTGTTAGTTTGCTTAGGATAATAGCCTACAGCTTCATCCATGTTGCTACAAAGAACATGATCTCATTCTTTTTTATGGCGATGAAGTATTCCATGGTATATTTGGACCACATTTTCTTTATCCAGTCTACTCTTGATGGGCATTTAGAATGATTCCATGTCTTTGCTATTGTGAATAGTGCTGCAATGAACACACGCTTGCATGTGTCTTTATGGTAGAATGATTCATATTCCTTTGTGTATATATTCCATAATGGGATTGCTGGGTCAAATGGTAACTGTTTTAAGTTCTGTCAGAAATCACCAAACTGTTTTCCACAATGGCTGAACAAATTTACATTCCCACTAGCAGTGTATAAGCTTCCCCTTTTCTCCACAGCCTTGCCAGCATCTGTTATTTTTTGACTTTTTAATAGTAGCCGTTCTGATTGGTGTGAGATGGCATCTCATTGTGGTTTTGATTTGCATTTCTCTAATGATTAGTGATGGTGACCATTTTTTTCATATGCTTGCTGGCTGCATGTATGTTTTCTTTTGAAAAGTGTTTGTTCGTGTCCTTTACCCACTTTTAATGGGGTCTTGTTTTTCTTGTAAATTTAAGTTCCTTATAGATGCTGGATATTAGACCTTTGTCAGATAGATAGTTTGCAAACATTTTCTCCCATTCTGTAGGTTGTCTGTTTACTTTGCTGATGGTTTCTTTTACTGTGCAGAAGCTCTTATGTTTAATTAGATCCTATTTGTCAATTTTTGCTTTTGTTGCAATTGCTTTTGGCGTCTTCGTCATGAAATCTTTGCCTGTTCCTATGACCAGAATGATATTGCCTGGGTTGCTTTCCAGGGTTTTTACAGTTTGGGGTTTTATATTTAAGTCTTTAATCCATCTTGAGTTAATTTTTGTATATTGTGTAAGGAAGGGGTCCAGTTTCAATCTTCTGCATATGGCTAGCCAGTTATCCCAGAACCATTTATTGAATAGGAAGTCCTTTCCTTATTGTTTGTTTTTATCAGCTTTGCTGAAGATTAGATGGTTGGAGGTGTGCAGCGTTATTTCTGTGCTCTCATGTTCAATTGGCCTGTGCATCTGTTTTTGTACCAGTACCACACTGTTTTGGTTACTAGCCTTGTAGTATAGTTTTAAGTCAGGTAATGTGATGCCTCCAGCTCTGTTCTTTTTGCTTAGGATTGCCCTGTCTATTTGGGCTCTTTTTTTGGTTCCACACGGAGTTTAGAATAGTTTCTTTCTAATTATGTGAAGAATGTCATTGGTAGTTTGATAGGAATAGCATTGAATCTATAAGTTGCTTTGAGCAGTATTGCCATTTTAACAATATTATTCTTATTCAGGAGCATGGAATGTTTTTTCATTTGTTTTGTATCTCTTGTTTCTTTGAGCAGTATTTTGTAATTCTCATTGTAGAGGTCTTTCACCTCCCTGGTTAGCTGTATTCCTAGGTATTTTATTCTTTTTGTGGCTATCATGAATGAGATTGCATTTTTTTATTTGGCTCTCAGCTTGGATGTTGGTGTATAGGAGTGCTACTGATTTTTGTACACTGATTTTGTATCCTGAAATTTTGCTGAAGTTGTTTATCAGATCAAGGAGCTTTGGGGCAGAGACTATGGGGTTTTCTAGGTATAGAATCGTATCATCTGCAAACAGGAATAGTTTGATTTACTCTCTTCCTATTCAAATGGCTTTTATTTCTTTTTCTTGCCTGATTTCTCTGGCCAGGACTTCCAGTACTATATTGAATAGGACTGGTGAGAGAGGGCATCCTTGTCTTGTTCTGGCTTTCAAGGGGAATGCTTCCAGCTTTTGCCCATTCAATATTATGTTGACTATGGGTTTGTCATATGTAGTTATTATTTTGAGATACGTTCCTTCAATGCTAGTTTGTTGAGCATTTTTAACATGAAGGGATGTTGAATTTTCTCAAAAGTCTTTTCTGCATGTATTGAGATAATAATGTAATTTTTGTTTTTAGTTCTGTTTATGTGATGCTTCACATTTATTGATTTGTATATGTTGAACCAACCTTGCATTGCAGGGATAAAGCCTACTTGATTGTAGTGGATTAGCTTTTTAGTGTGCTGCTGGATTCGGTTTTCACAACCTCTACCCCCTAGGTTCAAGCAATTCTCCTGCCTCAGCCTCCTGAGTAGCTGGGATTATAGGCACCCACCACCACACCCAGCTAATTTTTATATTTTTAGTAGAGACAGGATTCGCCATGTTAGCCAGGCTGGTCTCAAACTCCTGACCTCAGGTGATCCACCTGCCTCAGCCTCCCAAAGTGCTAGGATTACAGGCATGAGCCACCCACTCACAGCCTGTATTTGGTTTTCTAGTATTTTGTTTTATTGTGTCTCTGCCAGATTTTGGTATCAGTATGATGCTGGACTCATATAATTAGGGAGGAGTCCTTCTTTTTCAATGTTTTGAAATAGTTTCAGTAGGATTGGTGCCAGCTCTTCTTTATACATCTGGTAGTGTTTGGCTGTGAATCTGTCTGGTCCTGTGCTTTCTTTGGTTGGCAGGCTTTTTATTACTGATTCCATTTTGAAACCCATTATTGGTCTCTTCAGGGATTCAATTTCTTCCTGGTTCAGTCTTGGGAGGTTTTATGTGTCCAGGAATTTATTCATTTCTTCTAGGTTTTCTAGCTTGTGTGCAAAGAAGTGTTGATGGTAGTCTCTGAAGGTTTTTTGTATTTCTGTTGGGTCAGTGGTAACATCCCCTTTGTCATTTCTGATTGTTTTTATTTGAATCTTCTGTCCTTTTTTTCTTTGTTAGTCTAGCTGGTAGTCTATACATTTTATTAAATTTTTCAAAAAAAAAACCTCCTGGATTTGTTGATGTTCTGAATGGTTTTTCACATCTCAATTTCCTTTAGTTCAGCTTTGATTTTGGTTATTTCTTTTCTTCTTCTAGCTTTGGGGTTGGTTTGTTCTTGTTTCTCTAGTTCCTCTAGTCCTCTCTAGTTCATCTAGTGATGTTAGGCTGTTAATTTGAGATCTTTCTAACTTTTTGATGTGGGCGTTTGTGCTACAAACTTCCCTCTTAACACTGCCTTAGCTGTGTCCCAGAGATTCTGGTATGTTGTATCTTTGTACTCATTGGTTTCAAAGAATTTCTTGATTCCTGCCTTTATTTCATTATTTACTCAAAAGCCATTCAGGAGCAGGTTGTTTAATTTCCATGGAATATGGTTTTGAGTGATTTTTCTTAGTATTGATTTCCATTTTTATTGCACGGTGGTCTGAGAGTGTGGTTGTTGTGATTTTTGTTTTGTTTTGTTTTTTTTAATTTGCTGAGAATTGTTTTATATCTGATTGTGTGGTCAATTTTAGAGCATGTGCCATGTACAGATAAGAAGAATGTATATTCTGTTGTCTTTAGGTGGAGTGGTCTGTAGATATGTATTAGACCAATTTGGTCACGTGTTGAGTTCAGATCCTGAATATCTTTGTTAGTTTTCTGTTTTGATGATCTGTCAGTGGGGTATTGGAGTCTCCCACTATTATTGTGTGGTTATCTAAGTCTCTTTGTAGGTCTCTAAGAACTTGCTTTATGAATCTGGGTGCTCCTGTGTTGGGTGCATGTATATTTAGGATAGTTAGTTCTTCTTGTTGAATTGAGCCTTTTACCATTATGTAATGCTCTTCTTTGTCTTTTTTTATCTTGTTGGTTTAAAGTATGCTCTGTCTAAAATTAGAATAACAATCCCTACTTTTTTCTGTTTTTCATTTGCTTGGTAAATCTTTCTCCATCCCTTTACTTCAAGCCTATCTCATTGCAAGTGAGATGGGTCTTTTAAAGACAGCATAACATTGGGTCTTGCTTCTTTATCCAACTTGCCTCTCTGTGCCTTTTATTTGGGGATATTTAGCCCATTTACATGCAAGGTTGGTATTGATATGTGTGGATTTGTTCCTGTCATATGTTGTTAGCTGGTTATTATGAAGACATGTTTGTGTGGTTGCTTTATAGTATCACTGGTCTATGTACTTAAATGTGTTTTTGTAGTGGCTGGTATTTAGCATTCCCTTCAGGACCTCTTGTAAGGCAGATCTAGTGGTAACACAATCTTCTAGCATTTGCTTATCTGAAAATGATCTTACTTCTCTTTTATTTATGAAGCTTAGTTTAGCTGGATATGAAATCTTTGCTGGAAATTTCTTTTTTTTTTCTTTTTTTTTTTTTGAGACGGAGTCTTACTCTGTCACCCAGGCTGGAGTGCAGTGGCACGATCTCAGCTCACTGCAAGCTCCACCTCCCAGGTTCACACCATTCTCCTGCCTCAGCCTCCTGAGTAGCTGGGACTACAGGCACCCACCACCATGCCCGGCTAATTTTTTTTTTTTGTATTTTTAGTAGAGACAGGGTTTTACCATGTTAGCCAGGATGGTCTTGATCTCCTGACCTTGTGATCCACTCACCTCGGCTTCCCAAAGTGCTGGGATTACAGGCGTGAGCCACCGTGCCCAGCTGGAAATTCTTTTTTTAAAGAATGCTGAATATTTTTCCCCAATCTCTTCTGGCTTATAAGGTTTCTGCTGAAAGATCTGCTGTTAGCCTAATGGGATTCCCTTTGTAGGTAACTTACTCCTCCTCTCTAGCTGCCTTTAACATTTTTCTTTCATTTGAACCTTGGAGAATCTGATAACTATGTGTCTTGGGGATGGTCTTTTTGTATAGTATTTCACAGGGGTTCCCTACAAAAAAATAGGACACTCTTAAGGGTAGGGGGAAAATAAAATCAGAGGGAAGATTAGCAAGCAAAATGAAACCCACATATTTTTACATATTTGCTAGAGGTGACCACAATTTTGGCTCCAATATTTCTGTTTGTTTTTTGTTTTGGCTTTGGTTCCAATACTTCTAGTGGTCAAAGGAAAGTGAGAAACCCAAGCAGTTATAGGATTCAGAATTTTCTATAAGATTAAGTAAAAGGGAAAAGAAGTGTTCTACAGAAGAACAGTTTTACTTGATTTTGAGTTTCCTAAAGATATGAAATGTTATGGATAATATACTTCATAATGTTCCTACTGAAATATGCACGTTTATGATTTTCACACCACTGCTTATGATAGGGTATCTTAAAGTGGGCCAATTCTGTAGAAAAATATTCTACAAGGGAACAAAATGTATGTCACTCTCTAAAGCTTAATCTAGGGGCAAAATTTGATCCTAGAATTGTGGTTTTTTTAAATTGTACATGTTGGAAACTCTTGAATTTCAGAGGATGCTTCTAAGGCTGCCCTGGTTTTGGGAGCAGGGCTGAGCCTGAGGAAGCTAGGCTGTTGTTATCATCTGTTATCCCATCAATACATTTCTAGATTCAATTTGCTAATATTTTTTGTTGAGGATTTTTTCATCTATACTTACCAGGGATTTTTTTTGTCTTGATGGAGTCTCACTCTGTTGCCCAGGCTGGAGTGCAGTGGCACAGTCTCAGCTCACTGCAACCTCCACCTCCTGGGTTCAAGAGATTCTCCCACCTCAGCCTCCCAAGGAGCTGGGAGTACAGGCATGTACCACTACACCCGGCTAATTTTTGTATTTTTAGTAGAGATAGAGTTTTGCCATGTTGGCCAGGCTAGTCTCAAACTGATGGACTCAAGTGATCTGCCCACCTTGGCCTCCCAAAGTGCTTGGATTACAGTTGGGAGCCACCACACCTGGCCTTATCAGGGATATTGGTCCATAAATGTCTTTGCTTGGAACGTCTTTGCCTGGATGATGCTGACTTTATACAATGAGTTTGGAAATGTTCCTTCCTCTTGCATTTTCTGGACAAGATTGTGTGAAGTGACTATTATTTCTTCCTTAAATATTTGATAGAATGCCTCATATTTCTCCCTTTTATATGCAAGTCTCACCTGGGTAGCATTGCCAGATAAAATAAAGAATTTCCAGTTAAAATTGAATTTTAGATAAGCAAAAAATAGTTTAAAATATAGTTGTCCTATGCAGTAGTTTAGATGTACTTATACTAATAAGTACATCTTGTTATTAATATTATGAATGAAATATTATTCATTATCTGAAATTAAAATTTAACTTACCCACAAGAATAAAAAGCACGTGTTCACACAAAAGCTTGTACATGAGTGTTCATAGTAGTGTTATTCATAATAGCCAAAAGGTGGAAACAATCCAAATGTCTGTCAACTGAGGAATGGATAAACAAAATGTGTTCTACCCATATGTATTAGTCAGGGTTTTCCAGAGAAACAGAACCAATAGACATAAAATGTATATGCATATGCAGACTTATTACGAAGAATAATTGACTCATGCAATTAAGGAGGCTGAGAGATCCCATGATCTGCCATCTACAAGCTGGAGCCCAGGAAAGCTGGGCATACAATTCAGCCCAAGTCCAAAGGCCTGAAAACTAGGGGAACCAATAATGTATATTTTAGTCCAAAGGCAGGAGAAGATGAGATGAGATGTTCCAGCTCAAGCAATAAGGCAGAAAAAAGGAGGAAATTCCTCCTCCCTCCACCTTTTTGTTCTATTCAGGCCTCAGTGGATTAGATGATGCCCACTCACATTAGGGAGGGCCATCTCCTTTACTGAGTCCACTGACCCAAATGCTAAACTCATCTGGAAATATCCCCACAGACATACCCAGAAATATTTGGCCATCCTCTAATCTAGTCACATTGACACATGAAAATTGTCCTATGATAAAATGGAATATTATCAGCCATAGGAAATAACGAAGCACTGATTCATACGATAACATGAGTGAATCTTGAAAACGTTATACTAAGTGAAAGAAGCCAGACATAAAAGGTCACATATAGAATGATTTCATTTACACGAAGTGTCCAGAATAGGCAAATTCATGAAGACAGAAAATAGCTTAGTGTGGTCAGGGGCTGGAGGAAGGAGAGAATGAGGTATAGAGGGTAGGGGGTATAGGGTTTCTTTTTGGGGTGATAAAGTATTTTGGAATTAGATAATGGTGATGGCCGCACAACTTTCTAAGTATACTGAAAACCACTGCTTGGCACACTTTCAATGGGTGAATTTTATAGTATGTGAATTATATATCAATTAAAAATATGTATGTAATAAAATATTTTTCTTCCTGTATTATTATCTAAACCTGGATGCATCTGATTGGTGAAAGCCGTTACGTATCTCTGCATTCTAGCTGCAAAGGAGTCTGGGAAATGTTGCTGCTGGACTCCCAGTGTGGAAAACTTTTGAAATGTGGAGAGACTGTATAAAATGTGTTCAGCCTGTAATGCCAGCACTTTGGGAGGCTGAGGTGGATTGCTTGAAGCCAAGGGTTCAAGACCAGCCTGGGCAACAAAGTGAGACCCCATCTCTACAAAAAACAAACAAAAATTAGCTGGAAGTGGTGGTGTGTGTCTGTAGTCCTAGCTACTGGGGAGCGTGAAGCAGGAGAATCACTTGTGCCCAGGAGTTGGAGGCTGCAGTGAGCTATTGTGGTGTCACTGCACTCCAACCTGTGCCACAGAATAAGACCTTATCTCTGAAAATAAAGAAATTAATTAAATGTGTTGAACATCCTCAAATGGTGGATATTTACTCCAGATTCTGAAGTTGAATACCTAGATTTGAATGCTGTCTCCATCACTTACCAGTTGGATAGCTAGAGAAGGTGATTTAACCATCTGCCTCAGTTCTCTCATGTATAAAATCTGTCAGTACAGGTACTGTAATTGTTTCCTAACCCATCTCCCTGTTTCCTTCTGTCTTCTTCCTGCATTCTTTGTTCAACAGAGAGGCCAGAGTGATCCTTTTAAGGCATAAGTTAGATTGTATCACTTCTTTGGTTAAAACTCTTCAGTGGTTTCTCAGATTACTCAGAGTAAATGGACAGGGACTCAAACTGGAGAAATTTTAGGGAGTGGAATCAAAGAGGAGCAAGACAGGAACAATACAGATAAAGGAAAGTTAGCTACAAATAAAAGGGTGGCAGGAAACAGAGCTAAGAAATCTCAGGAAGCAAACCATCATGTTTTCTAAACTCTACATGAAAAAACAAACACACAAACAGAAGAAGCAGCTCTGTGATGTTAGAAAAGCTCTCTCTAACTTATTTCAAATAAAAATGAGCAATAGAAAGGAATCAAGATCAAACACCATACAGTTATGATAAATACAAAGACAGTAAGTAACAATTACACCTGCAGTCAATAAAGCAGACAAGAAAGATAGTGCCTTTAAATAAATCAAAACTGTTATTTCAAAACAAGCTAAAATACATTAAGAAAATAATATAAAACATGAGAGAGCAAGATAAACCAGAATTAGCAAAACACAGAAATGAGATGACAGAACTCAAGAACTCAGTACAAGGAATACAAGAAAAAATTATTTTAGATATGAAGTTTATAGGAAGGACATCAGCAAATAAACACAATAAATAATGTCTTAAAAGAAGCAGAAGGTGAGAAAGAGAAAAATGTTAAAAATCAGAAGCTATAAAGGAAAGTACAAACACTACTGACGAGAGGCAGAAACAGATCTGTACATATAATGGGAGCCACTGAGGAAGAAAACCAATGCAAGAGAAGAGAACAAATAACAAAAACTATAATTCAAGAAAAAACATTGAAATAAGAAATGATTTTAAAGTACATAATGAAAAAGCACACCATTTACCTGACAATATCAATCCAAGATGACCAGCATGGCATGCTCCAGTAAAATTACTGGACTTTAAAGTAAAAGAAAAAAATCCTTTGGACATCCAAGCAAAAAAGAGGAAGTACCTTATAAAGGAAAGGCAATCTGATTATTTTCAGACCTTTCAATAACCACACCTCATGCCATAAGAAAATTGAGTAACATATTTAAGGTAAAAAAAGAAAGAAAAGTAAGCCAAGAATTTAATATTCAGCAACACAAATTTCAGTATAAAAGGCACAAACTGTTATGAACACACAAAAATCCCAGAGAACACTGTTCCCCTGAGCTCTTACTGAGGAATTAACTCGATGTGTGTGAGACAGCCTAAATGATCTGAGAAGTATCAACATATGACTAGGTGGTGAGCACTGAAGGTGTAGAATTAAGACTAAAGAAGAGCTAAGAGGGAGAGAGCATTGTATGTCATGGCTGTATTCTCTGATAGTGTAGATACAGAACAACTTTATATAATACAATATAAAGAAAGAAAGAAGAATAGGGATAACAGATATAAAAAAGTTTAACTGTTTTCAGTAATCATAATGAGTAGTGATAGTGTTAGTACTGTCATTCTGAGCCAGCTGTGTATGTAATGTGGAATAAAGCAAACGAGTAAGCATGGCATTTTCTAATTCTATCATCCTTGAGAACCAGAAATCTTACCAGGGAAGAAAAGAGGTTTGAAATCTGTAGTCTTGGTATTTGAATGGAAAACATCAGTGTGAATACTGAAGTATTTTATTTTTAAGAAACAATGTATGTGTGTGTATGTCAACACTGAAAAGTTTCAGGCACAATGAACTACCCAGGTACCCATCAACACCCCTAATGCCCAGATTGTGACCTTGAAATATTATCACCTACTTAAAAAAAAAAACCTAGGGCTTCTTGTTTTTGTAGAACTGGATGATTTCAGGTACGGGGCAGGCAATGTCCAAAATGAGCCTGAAACATCTCATGATTGCAGATGGCAAGAAAGCTGTCAAAGACTGTAGGGTCATGTCAGAAAGACTCGGAGCCAACTTGCAAAGGTTCCCACTAGTCAAAAACAAAGATAGTGTGAGATTTAGTGATGATGATAACTACAATGGGAGAAGGAGGAAGTTCTTACTATTTTTAAGTCACAGCACGTCGAGGGATTTGTAGAGCGGTTGACAAAATTCTTTTCCCTAGATCTGGGTGGTGATTACAACGGCGTTTGGCTGATAATACTTCACTAAGCTATATAGTTATTTTGTGTGGTCTTCAGTGTTTTTGTTTTATTTCACAATAAAAAGTTACTAAAAGTTACTGTTGATTGAATGACATGATTTAAACCTTCTGGGCCTTTGTTTCTTTGCCTGGGCAATGAAATAGCTTCTCATGTTCACTCTGGAACTTTACTTTATATTTCAAATAATGTTGTTCATCTAGTAGTGATTTGTCCTGGTTATGGGAAATGACTGCGTGCATTTCAGTTCTCCAGGCCAGTGCTTAAATCGTGTTTAGGGAGTGGAGGCAGTAGAGAGGACTGGCTTAATTTTGACAATAATTGCCTCTATGCTTTCCTTTTCTCTTTACAACTGTCTAAGAAACACACTTTCTCACCAGGACCCCATCAAGGACGAGGTGGAAGGTATAAGGATGGGCTTCTCTGAGGCCGTAAAATATCCTTGCTCCGCCTCTTCCTTTCTCTCAGGAGGATGTATGTTTACAATCACCAATCACACTATCCTGCTTAAGCTGAAATCGTCACACAGCCAAAATCTGCTGAGAACTCTCGTGGGATTCAAGGTTCAACAATACTTTCAGCCCAAATAAAGGAGAGCTCCGGCTAGTGATGATGCGTGGCTAGGTCCGGGCCCACCGATGGCGGAGCCGTTGTGGATGCGGAAAGCTCAGAAGGGCCAGGGCAGCACGAGAGGCTGGAGAGCCACAGTGGACTGGCTTTGCCCTGGCTGATAATAGTCTGCTGTGTCCCTAAGTCGTGGCTTAGAACGTAGACAAAAGAAATTACAAAGGGAATTATGAGGGAGCTTGAAACCACTCACCTGGTTTAGGAACATTTACATCCCTTATTTCTCTTTCTTCTTCTTTTAAATGCATATTTATTCCTCTCATATATAAAATTTTAGTCTCTTTATTATTTATTATAATATTTTATGGCTTTCTTAACCATAATATTGTAATATATTAAAATATATATTTAAATTATTTTTTATTTTTAATATATTAAAATATATTTATTTTAAAATATACTATAAAATATATTTATTTTAATATATTAAAATATATTTTAATATGTTGTTAAAATATATTTGTTTTTAACGTGTTAAAATACATGCTTAAGATATATTCATATTTAAATATAAAAGGAGGAAAGAAATTTTAAATTTAATTTTCATTTTAATTTTTATTGCATTTTACATATATATCAGTGACTGAAATTTTTAAAACAAAAAAAAAAACAAGTGTTTATCAAAGATAGTTTGAGAAGCGCTGAACTAGACTACATTAAAATTAAGAGATTGTATTCATTATAAGCCTCTTAAAGAGTGAAAAAGCAAGCCACTAAATGGGAGAAAATACTTGCAACACAAAACAAAGGACTAGTATATAAAATACTTGAAGAATTCATTCAAATTAATTTAAAAATGGGCAAAAAACGAAAACCTTGAATGGTCACTGCACATAAGAGGAAGTCCCAATGGTCAATGAGCACTTGAAAGAGTTTAATTCATCAAGGAAATAAAAATTAAAACCACAGTGAAAAACCTCACACTCAGATCAGCAAAAATTTAAGCCTGACAATTCCGAATGTTGGTTGAGGGCGCAGAAGCTCTCATATATTGCTCCTAATAGTTTTTAAGTCAGTGAAAAAAATCGCTTTAGAAAATTCTCTGACATATGTATCTACGAAAGCTTAATATACCTATGCCTTATGAGCCAGCAACTCCACTCCCAGACATGCCACAGGTATTTGACATGGTAAGTCAAATGGCAGATGCAAAAATTCTCAGAGCAGCATTATTTGTTTCAGACTGAAACAACTCAAACGTACTATCACCTGAAGAACAAATGAATTGTAGTATATTCACAACATGGAGCGCTAAACAGGAATGAAAATGAACAGCTTTGCATGACAACACAGACGAACCTCCCGTGCATACTCAGTTGTCATAGGAATTCATCACGGTTCTACCAGAGAAGCAGCAGGATGTTTCAGTGCACAGACTGGTTTATAAATTCAGATATATCTTGCTGCCAGAATGTTCTCGTTCAGAGACTCAGCTTCATCTTGGAGCTGAGGTGTTATGAAGAGGAGGTGCATGTTGAAGTCACCGATGAATTCTGGGGCTGGGGGAAATTTCAGATTCTGACTTAGAGTGTATGGCATGAAAGTCAGAGGTTAAGACCAGAACTAAAACCACCAGACCCCTCTGCTGGAGTTCTTGCACTGACACTGATAGGACTGAGAGTGGATGAGACAGAAAGTCTTCCTGCTGTTAGAATTCCCAAGGGGCTAGGCAGAGGGGAGCTGCAGGAAACTAAGGCCCTGGGACAATGGGATTGTCAGAAGCAGATCATGTGCCCAGCATCACTTCCCAAAGGTGCCATCTCCTAATGTCAGTGCACTGGGGATGAGGGTGCAGCATGTGAATCTGGAGGACATAAACATTCAGTCTATAGCAATACGAGACTAATTTATAAAGCTGGGAAATTTACCCATGTTTCACCCTTCTCTGTCAGCACAAATAATGAAGAGTTAGCAAAGCTGGCTCAGAAATGAAAGCTTTTGTCATTCACACAGTTACTGTTTTCCTGCCCTCGGAATTACTACCTATCTTACTGTAAGAGGCATAGAACTCACATTCCCACAGAAAGCCTCTCCTGCTGGGCCCCACTATAGAGGAAAAAGCTTCAAATTTTGCTTAAAAACTGTATGTGGGAAAAAGGTTCTATTTGGCAACCATATGAAACAAAATGCAAAATGTTATATTTAATTACAAAAGTGAGAATTAACTTTCAGTTGTATCCTCTGTGTTTCCCTGAGGGTTGCAGCTTGCTGCTTTTTGTAGCTCATGTCTATGTGTGATTCACTATTGAGAATAAGCGTCTCTCTAACTCAGAAACAGAATGAATAGTCTGCTGTAAATCCTGTTGGTTCACAGTTTGAAAGCTTTTTTTGTGCAGATATTAATACTAATTTGTGGCTTTAAAAAACTTCTTCCACTACACCAATGTTCCAGTCCAATATCCCCCATGGAGGGCTTTGTCTACTATATTACTCACCCCCTTAATACCAAGCCTTACCTGACAGCAAGAAACACAGTCCACCTTTGAATATGCTAGAACGCAAGAAGAAAGCAGTCTCTCTTCTGAGTTAGAAAAAGAAAGTTATGCTTTTGAAGAGGAAAATGTATATATATATATATATTTATAAATAATTGATTTTTACACTGTATTTTTTTTTAGACGAAGTCTCACTCTGTCACTCAGGCTGGAGTGCAATGGTGTCATAGTGACTCACTGCAGTCTCAAACTCCTGGGCTCTAGTGATCCTCCTGCCTCAGCCTCCCACGTAGCTGGGACTACAGGTGTGCACTAGCACACCCTGCTAATCGTTTGATTTTTTGTGGAGACGGGATCTTACTTTGTTGCCCAGGCTGGTCTTGAACTCCTGGTCTCAAGTGATTCTCCACCCTCAGCCTCCCAAAGTGCTGGAATTATAGGTGTGAGCCATCATGCCTGGCCTACACTGTATCTATTAATTTTATCAATCAAAATGAATTAGGAATCTATTTAGTACAGATACCATGCTAGGGAGTTGGAGACATGAACAAAATATGGTCCCCAACTTCAAAGTTCTAAATTGTCTGGCGAGGGTGAGTACTTGGCTACTGTGGAGTGATGCGATATAGAATTTTTTACTCATCTTTTCAAATTCCACATTTGTATCTAGACCCATCACTCATGTGAGCATCAGTCTCTTCTTTTAGATTATGAGAAGGGAAAGCACGAACTTAAATTTCCATCCTCTTGCTCCAGCCAGCTACATCCATGAATCATTTTCCTGAGGTATGTTTGTCTAAAGAAGAGCAAATGCAGAAAAGTGGCACCCATTTGGTAGTGGCCCCATGTTCATGGGCAAGTCAGCATGTGGCCATTTGACTACAATGAAGGAAAGCATTGGGATTTACAGCCATAATCACTTTCTGAGGAGGATGGTACTTGTTACGTGAAAGGTCTTTTCAGCAGAGCTCTTTCCTGGGAGCTGAGTTTAGACACAGGAGCTGCAGTAAGCTTAATTAATTTGCATAACAGACTGAGAAGAATTAGGAATTCTCTGTGCAAAATTGTGGGGGATGAGATGAAGAGGCAAGTAGAGAGGCCAAGGAGGAAGGAGTTGGAGGATGGGGAAGAGAAGTAAAAAGAGGCTCGGATGCTACACAGGGTGAAATGGCCAGGAAACCACCCTCAGTGGTGGAATGGCCAAAAGGTTGCTGTCTGAGAGTCCGTTTGAAGTAGTTGTGTGGTGCAATGAAGGACCCCTCTGTCCCGAAATCTTCCCTGCCCTGCAGTAAAGTCTGCTACTCATGCCCATGACTTGGGTGAACGGGTATTGGAGTGCATGGCAGACAGAATAATAGCTCCCAAATGTGTCCTAAGCCCTGGAACCGGTGATTATGTTAGATGGCTTTGCAGGTGTGATTAAATTAAAGATCGAGAAGTGGGGAGATTACCCTGGATTACCTGGGTGGGCCTGATGTCATCATAAGGGTCCTCAAAAGTGGAAGGGGAGGCCGAATAAAAGCATTTGAGGGAGATATGACTTCAGAAGAAACGCACAGGGAGATGCAACGTTGCTGGCTTTGAGGATGGAGGAAAGGTGGGGGGCAACTCCAGCCCTGGGAAAAGGCAAGGAAACAAATTCTCCCATGGACCCCGCAGAAGGGAAAGCAGCCCTGTGACACTTACATTTTAGCCCTGAGAGGCTCCCGTTGGACTTTTGACCTCCAGAACTGTAAGCTAATAAATCTGTGTTTTAAAGCCACTGCGTTTATGGTAATTTGTTACAGCAGCAGTAGAAAACTAATACAGGGTGTAAATCAGGGAGAAGAGCTGAGTGCACAGGAAAATCTAAGTATGATTTAGGGACAGTCATTAGGCCAGAAGGTTGCCATGGGGGGCATAATAGAATTTAAAGTCGGGAAGGTCAGTTTGAGTCAGACTGTGGGGAGCCTTACATGAAAGATGAATGAGTTGAGTCACTATCTTTGGGCCATGGAAAGCCACTGAAAAGTTCAAGGGTGACGTGACATAAGAAACAGAATTTCAGAAAGGAAGACCAGGGGCGCTGTCTGTAAGGATGCCCATGGCTGCCTGGGGAGACAGAGTAATGGCCCCCAAAGTTGTCCTAAGCCCTGAAATCTGTGATTATGTTAGATGACTTTGCAGGCGTGATTGAATTAAGGATGTTGAAGTGGGGAGATTAGCTTGGGTTACCTGAGTGAGACTGATGTCATCATAAGGGTCCTTAAAAGTGGAAGAGGGGGTCAAAAAAAGCATTTGAGGGAGATGTGACCACAGAAGAAAGGCACAGAGAGATGCAACATTCTGGCTTTGAAGATGGAGAAAGGGGGCCAACTTCAGCTCTGGAAAAGGCAAGGAAACAGATTCTCCCATGGACCCCGCAGATGTGGCTGAGTCAGGGCAAGTGAACAGGCCCTGGGACTCTCATCCTCACTTCCCCAGGACCCCGGCCTTGTTACCTGTTTCGTGTTCAGGGCTTCCACTTCAGGTTTCATTTGAATAAGGCATTTTGTATTTAAGATAAAATGAAAACAACAAATGAGCACAACTCGGTGCACAGAGAAGTTCAGTATCTTGTTCCAGCTCACCCAGCTATAAGGTGAGAGGACAAGGACTTATTCCCTAGGAATCCTGACTCCCAGTCCTGGACTTTTCTGGTGGCAGGCCAGGGGGACTGGAAAGGGGAATAAATACCGCCATCTGTTAGGTGATCCAGGTATTAATTCCTGGACTATGGAATCTTTGAGCAGGAAAGGAAGGGCCTAGATAGGAAGGACAAGTCCCATGAATCAACATGCCTGGGAGAGCCAATGGACCCAAGAGCACCAGTGCTTCATCCTGAGGCCAGCAGGTACTAGTGAGAAACACTACACTGACCTCCTCTCAAGTCCAGTAATCTATAGATGGAAGGAACTGGACACTTTAGAGCTCCAGCATGAAGGAGAATCATATTAGCAGACCCCAAAGGGGACACACTACAAGATGCAGGGAATGCTTTTGAGGGAGGGTCCAGTCTTGGGTTAATAAAGCAAGAAAATGGATGAAATGATACAGCAGGAAGCGGAGACCTGGACTTGGGCTTCTGCCAATGATCCCAGAAGAAACACATACAGCCCAATCTATTAACTTCCTCATGACCTTACTTCTAGGAAACTGGGAGAACCACAAACCAACAAGCTCTGTGAGGGCTCAAAATGAATGTTTAGGGCCTGGTGGTTCTCTAAGCACACCCTTCAATTGTCAGGGTATTATTAATTAAACAGGAACACTATAATTATTTGTGCATTATTACAATACACAAAGTGATTTAAGCAGTAAAAAGGGCTTTGATGAATTAGTAGGTCTTTTGATTCCTATAGTTCTGTGGCTCATGTTCAAAGACATCTTTTGAAAGTATTCAGATTCATGGGAAAGCTGCAATATCTCTTACCCAGACTTTTTTTTCCTGACTCCAAATCTGCATGCATTACTGCTTTCTGGACACTCTACTCACGGGCCCCATCCCACCCTCCTGCTTGAGTTGTTCAAAATCGAAACTTAGCCCCTTTCATTCCCAGCTTGCTCTTCCTCCTCTATTTTGTACCTGGGTAAATTGCCCTTCCACCCATTCAGCAAAATTTGGGGAGTCATCCTCATTCTTTTCTTTCTTGTCCTGTCTCCTACCATCATTCTTCACATCTATGTAACATCCACCACCATGACAATAAATAATAGTGGCAACCCTTTTTTGAGTGCCTATTACATTCTAAGCATCTTAGATATATTATTGCGAACCCTTACAAATCCTGCAAAATTTGTACTATTATCCTCATTTTATAAGTCAAAGAGCCTGAGGTTCAGAGATATTATTTCCTCAAGGTTCACCTGCAGGTAGGTGGCAGTTGGGGTCAGGATTCAAACCCACATTTCTCTGATTCTAAAGCATATGCATTTTATATCACACAGGGCTGCATCCAATAGAGCACCAACAGTTCTGCCAAATTTGCCTAAGTCTTGACTAAAATCCACCTACTTCCTTCCCTCCATAGGCTATTTGCTACCTTAGTGTATGCTGTCATTAGTTCTCACCTGGACTGATGGCATAAGCTTTCTCACTTGTCTCTCTACCTCCAGCCTTGCTGTATTCTCTAGTGGTATGTCTGTTAGCTGACTGATCATAAGCAAGTTCCTGTGTGCTCACCCTGAACCTACTAAGTCACAATCCCCAAGCCTTCATGTCCATCTTAGTAATAACCACCTCCCTTCAAGCCTTCATGTCAGTCTTAGTAATAAGCACCTCCTGTTGATTCTTATGAGGAGCCAGTATAGCCAAAGGCGGTTCTAAAAAGAAAACTCAAAGCTCAAAACCTTCAGTGGCTCCCATTCACTTACATGATAAATTGAATACTCTTTAATCTGACATTTAAGGGCCTTTATTATTATTATTATTATACTTTAAGTTTTAGGGTACATGTGCACAATGTGCAGGTTAGTTACATATGTATACATGTGCCATGCTGGTGTGCTGCACCCATTAACTCACCATTTAGCATTAGGTATATCTCCTAGTGCTATCCCTCCCCCCACCCCACCCCACAACAGTCCCCAGAGTGTGATGTTCTCCTTCCTGTGTCCATGTGTTCTCATTGTTCAATTCCCATCTATAAGTGAGAACATGTGGTGTTTGTTTTTTTGTCCTTGCGATAGTTTACTGAGAATGATGATTTCCAGTTTCATCCATGTCCCTACAAAGGACATGAATGCATCATTTTTATGGCTGCATAGTATTCCATGGTGTATATGTGCCACATTTTCTTATTCCAGTCTATCATTGTTGGACATTCGGGTTGGTTCCAAGTCTTTGCTATTGTGAATAGTGCCACAATAAACATACGTGTGCATGTGTCTTTATAGCAGCATGATTTATAATCCTTTGGGTATATACCCAGTAATGGGATGGCTGGGTCAACCGGTATTTCTAGTTCTAGATCCCTGAGGAATTGCCACACTGACTTCCACAATGGTTGAACTAGTTTACAGTCCCACCAACAGTGTAAAAGTGTTCCTATTTCTCCACATCCTCTCCAGCACCTTTTGTTTCTTGACTTTTTTATGATTGCCATTCTAACTGGTATGAGATGGTGTCTCATTGTGGTTTTGATTTGCATTTCTCTGATGGCCAGTGATGATGAGCATTTTTTCATGTGTCTTTTGGCTGCATAAATGTCTTCTTTTGAGAAGTGTCTGTTCATATCCTTCGCCCTCTTTTTGATTAAGGGCCTTTTATGGTCTGGCTACAACTCGTCCTTTCTAATCATGCTGGCACAAAGAAGTCACTCAGCAAACTGACCCATAGTATGGCAGGCAGAATAATGGGCCCCCAAGATGTCTGTGTCCTAATCCCCAAAACCAGAGACTATGTTACCTTACATGGCAAAAGAGACTCTGCAGATGTGATTGAGTGATGGACCCCGAGAAAGGGAGATTATCTTGGGTTATTCAGGTGGTACCAATCTAATCACATGAGTCATTAAAAGCAGAAAATCATTTCTGGTTGTGATCAGTGAGAGATAACATCATGAGAGAAGGGTTAGAGAGACAGAATGTAGAAGGATTTGACCTTCATAGCTGATTTTGATAATGGAGGAAGAGGACCATGAGCCAAGGATGTGGTGGCCTCTGGAAGCTGAAAAAGGCAAAGAAATAGATTCTTCCCTAGGGTTTCTAGAAAGTAGTGCAGCCCTGCCAATACCCTGATTTTAGCTCATGTTGGGCTTTTGACCTAAAGAGCTGTAAGATAATAAATTTGTATTATTTTATGGTATTAAATTTACGGTAATTTTCTATAGCAGCAATAGAAAACAAATTCACATAGTTTTCTTTCTTATGGCGACTTGCTTATCTATACTTTCTACATGTATCATTTTCTCTGCCTGGAGTGCTCTGTTTGGTTCACTTGGAAAACTCCTATTCATCCTTCAAAACCCAGCTCAAAATGGCAGATTCAAACAGGAATTTATACATGGTCCTTCAACTCCAAGACCACCCAATATTTATTCATGATAAATGTTAATGTTATTTTGCTTTGTATTTACTTATAAACTTACCTACATCTCCCACCTCCTTAGAGAACTTGTCTTGCTCATTTTATGTTCTTATCCTGGCATAGTATCCATAGTGTCTAGCATATGGTCAGTGCTCAAAAAAAATCTGCTGGGTAATAACTACAGAGACATTGAAGGAATTGTATTATAGAAGCACCTCATGTAAGTCAATCAATGTTGGATTATATGAATTCTTAACATTAGAATATGATGGTTTTAAATATCAAAAGTAATGATTCCAAAAAAGGTAATAATTCCAAAAATGAGTCTCTTTGAGATTGACAGTTAATGTTTATCACTTATACTTAATTACTTTCTTTTTTTTTTTTAGACAGAGTCTCACTCTGTCCCCCAAGATGGAGTGCAGTGGCATGATCTCGGCTCATTGCAAGCTCTGCCTCCCAGATTCACACCATTCTCCTGCCTCAGCCTCCTGAGTAGCTGGGACTACAGGCGCCAGCCACCACACCCGGCAAATTCTTTGTATTTTTAGTAGAGACGGGGTTTCACCGTGTTAACCAGGATGGCCTCAATCTCCTGACCTTGTGATCCTCCTGCCTCGGCCTCCCAAAGTGCTGGGATTACAGGCATGAGCCACTGCGCCCAGCCAATTACTTTCTTTTGAGATCAAATGATTTTTCTTTTCCTTATATGAAAACCATTTATTTCTACTTTACTCCAGGCAGGAAAGCAGAAGAAAAAAATTACATCAACTAAAAGTAAATCCTGGGCAGGGAGAGATAGTTCACGCCTGTAATCCTAGCACTTTGGGAGGCTGAGATGGGAGGATGGCTTGAAGCCAGGAGTCAGACCAGCCGGGGCTACATATAATGAGACCTCATCTCTACAAAATAATTTTTAAAAAAAATTAAAAAAATAGCCAGCCATGGTGGTTCATGCCTGTGGTCCTAGCTACTCTGAAGCCTGAGGTGGGAGGATTGCTTGAGCCCAGGATGTCAAGGCTGCAGCCAGCTACTATTGTGCCACAGCACTCCAGCTTAGATGAGACAGCGCAAGGCCCTCTCTCTCTCTCTCTCTCTAAAAAAAGGTAAATTCTGTATCCCAGTGTCATTATCTAGGCTGAGTTTACACATCTTGCCAGTCATTAATGCTCACTGGTGCCCTCGCTCTACAGGCATATGAAGTTAAGAGTCTTGTCAAGTTTCCTCTGTCACATGTAAGAAAGCCCGCAGGAGCTGGGAAAGTCCTAGCCAGACCAAGTAAGAAGTGAGACACTCTTGAAAGGAATCTTATGGTTATATCCTGCAATCCCTGGTTTGGCTCCACTTAACATCCAAAGGAGCTCAGGGCCTACCTCAGGGCACAGGAGAAGTCCTAGGACAGGACCTTAAGATGCCACACAGACTTATTCCCTAAGGGACCTGGAAAACTGTTATTAAGTTTGTTTTAATGAGTCGCTTGGTTCTCAGCCTTGGCTGAAAATTAGAATCACCTGGAGGAGAGCTATTATATTCTGATGTGACCAAAGGAATTTTTTTTTTTTTTTTTTTTGATGGAGTCTCGCTCTTGTCACCCAGACCAGAGTGCAATGGCATGATCTTGGCTCACTGCAACCTGCACCTCCTGGGTTCAAGCAATTCCCCTGCCTCAGCCTTCCGAGTAGCTGGGACTGCAGGTGCCCACCACCACGCCCAGCTAATTTTTGTATTTTTAGTAGAGACGGGGTTTCATCATGTTGGCCAGGCTGGTTTTGAACTCGTGACCTCAGGTGATCTACCAGCCTTGGCCTCCCAAAGTGCTGGGATTACAGGCATAAGCCACCATGCCCAGCCCTAGGAATTGGTCTGTGAGAGGTGTTTTTCAAAGTTCCCCAAATGATTTGGATGTGCACTTGGTTGCAGTTCGCACTGGGCAATGTTTTTGAAATTTCCTTTGGAATAAGAATCACTGGGGTTGAGCATTAGGCACCAGAAGGCAGGCACCTGCTGGCCCCACCCTTGAACTGCCCTTTCCCTCAGATTCCAGTCAGCAAGTCTGTAGTGGAACCTGGGATCTGCTGGTCTGATGTGCAACTCTAGTGAGTCCAATTTAGGTAGGTGGTACCCCCTGCCGCCCCCTGCAGCCTGCCCTAGGGAGCACTGATATCATCAGTAGCTGCCATCTGTAGGCACCTGGACCTATGGGGAAGGACTCTTGACTAGGGCCTCTGAAACAAAGGCTGCAGATCCTCTTTGCCTATACAGTGCTGACAATGTGAAGAGGAGAGAAAAAGATGAGAGTGTGCTCACAGCGCTTATACAGAAAACAGTCCTCCTTTCACACCAGGTGGTAAAAGCTAAGCAAGCCTTTAGAAAGTGCCCTAACTACTACCAGTGCCTGAAATCTCAGTACCGCCCTGGCCCCACCCTTTCCCATAGCCAGTGGGTCCTTTGATAACATATTAACATCTTACATTCCAATGATAGATTTTAAAGGCTGAATTTCAAAGAAGAGTTGAAGTGAACACCCACACGTTAACTCCCACCACACATTGCAAAATCCAGTTGCTTTAGATTTATCCAGCTTTTCATCAGCTTAAATTTTGTGACAAAAATGTTTGGACTTTACTGATGTAAGTATAATGGAAATTTTGTGAGTTGCTCACAGTCATGGACAAGGCTGTTGTCAGGCAGGTCGGCTCTACTTGGTAATCTGTGGTTTCACTCTGGAATATTTACATTGGCAATCCTACTCATTACAGACAAGCAAATCTTTACTTACATGAGGCGGGAGAACGCAGACTTTCTCACCTCTCACAATCACCTTTCCTATCCTATTGGTTCAATTCAGGATGGTGTCAGGTCGCCTTACCTTCTGGGAACAGTGGGCTTCTAATACGCCCTGTTGATACGCATCTGGACTGATCCTGACGGAGACTTTAGGCAGTGACACCAGAGTGGGTCATCTCCAGGTTGGCTCTGCTCCTGAGAACTCTGGGGACAGTGAGCAGTTGGGTCAGGGACTTTTTTTATGACCAAGCTCAGTGATGCCAGCGTTTGCTAAGATTCCAGTGTTTAAAATAAATTGTTCTTTGAATCTTCCACAGAAAGATTCAGGGGTCTTGGAACAGAGGAAGCCTTGGCTGGTGACAGGGTCACAGTCTTCAAGATAGGTTGACACAGGCTGGCGTCTATGGATCTTCCCAGCCCTCAAGCACTGGACATGACCACAATCCTTGAGGGTCACTCCCTCTAGTTACATGAGGTCACACTTTCCCCTTCTCCAGGAAAGGCTGTCAAACAAGAACTATAGCATTAGAAAATTATCACTGGTATATCTGGAATCAGCAAAATTTCTAAGAAATGTGAAAGTCTGAAGAAGTGAGTAATTGTTAACCTGAATGCACTTATCAGCTTGTTAGTTGCCACTTCATGACAGCCGATACTGAAAGCGTCAAGATGAATTTGACTCCTTCCCTTTAGAATCTTACTGGCCACAGGTTGCCTGCAATTTGTGTGAACAACGTGAGAACTACAGGGAGAAGAGGGACTTGAAGCCATTTCTGCACACCCTTGCCTGAGCCTCACCTGCATTCCAAGTTCTCCTAACATGTTCAGACAGCATATGTGTGCTTTTGCTCAATTCTTGAGATTGGTTTGGATCTTGTGTAAAGGAGGGCAGCCACTTTATAGTAGCCACAGATCACTTGCACTGCTGCTGTGATACAATCATTCAAATGTCTTCATTTGTCTAGAAACGGTTGAGGTTCATTCTTTTTTCCCAAATGTATTATTCTCCATAATTCCATCCCCAAAAGCAAAAATGTCACAATGACTTGCTGAATGCTCAGTGTGATTTGAGCTTACTGATAGCAGAGACCATGCTTGTCTATCATTGGATCCCCAGAAGCTACCAACATTCTTTGCACTTAC
The DNA here is from genome assembly GCF_028885625.2 of Pongo pygmaeus. NCBI lineage: Eukaryota > Metazoa > Chordata > Mammalia > Primates > Hominidae > Pongo > Pongo pygmaeus. Next base: position 145,380,553 of record NC_072373.2, on the reverse strand, counting down.
TGGGTGCTTGTAAATGTTCACTGAATGAAAGAATTAATCAACAAGTGACAAGCTGGGCATTACTTGGTTCTATCAAATTGAATCATGCTTCCACGGTTTCGCAATCTACCTTTGGAAGTGAAAATGTGAGGCATGCCTCACATTCCATCAATAATGCAAAGGCTTCTATAAGACACTAGGGAAGTAGAAAACAGTGGTTTATTGAATCAGACTAAAATCTGTTAGTGGCAGAAGTACATATTTGCAAACAACTCTAACAAAATGACCTGGAGGGACTTTAAAAGACTCCACAGCTTTGTGAGGCTCTGGGTGACTCCCTGGCACAAACATTCCGTGGCACTTTGACTTGTATTTTCCTGCCCGATGAGGCATATTACTCAGAGTGTTGACATAAACTTCCTTTGGCCAGCCGTGGGAGGACGTGTGCACACACGCAGAATGGGATGGAGAATTGAGAATGTGTTAGTGCCACTCCAAAAAAGACATCTGCTTTCAAAAAATGTTTATGTTTAGCACAAAAATATATTCCATGGAATTATGGCATGCATTTACATATTCATGGACCTTAGAGGATATCCAAGTTTAAATTAGGAGGCTTCTCTTCAATTCTATCAAAGCTTGGAATTGCCATGGGAGTATGGCATTAATACTCTGGCAAGGAAGTTTGTTCCCTGAAGCCTCTCAGAGAAGGATCACCCAGCAGGGCTGCCACTATTCACACATAATGCTTGACCTATAAAAGCTTTCCCTTACTATGCAATGCACCTTAATTGTTTCCATTCTATTCTAGTCCATTTCTTTAAAATGCTGGTCACATTCACTATATTGATTACCTGACCCACTAATGGACTGTGATCTGTAGTTGGAAAAATACTGCAGTAGAAAAATGAAGAGTGACCCCAAACTAAAGACTCTAACAGGAAGCCACAAAGACTGCTTGGAAGGTTTGGGAATGTTGTGGTCAAATCCATACCCAGAATGTGCTCATCAAGTGTGGCCTGCAGCTCGTGATCGGGGATGCCAGGCTGTCTGGATGCACTATAGCGGCAGTATCATGGGCTCACAAAATGGGGAGAAGGGATGGGAGATGGCTTTGAATTCTTTCTCCTTTAGCATGGTGTTCAGGAACAAGCCACCTCTCTTAGCTTGGAGGGGAGGCTCATAGAGCTCTGTCACCCACGAGGAAATCTCCCATCCTTTGAGAGGAAATGCAAATGTCATCATCCCTTTCCTTGATGGGTCTGGTAAGGGTCTACTTTCCTTGACCCTTACAGTTGAAAGTCCTCTTTTTTCTTAACCCCTAGGGCACATAATTTATTTCTCACCTTGAGTACATAACACTTTCTAAACTATGCTTTCAGCTTTTTTCCTTTATTGACTGTAAGTAGCATCAGGACTTTGATGATGTCCTACTCATTTTTGTATCCCTGTGTCTAGCACATGCCTTGCACATATCAGGTGCTCAATCAGCATTTAGGACATACACAAAGAGGCCAGAGAAATGCTTTGTCTTATTACATTATCCCTCTGTATCCATGGAGAATTGGTTCCAGGAACCGCCCTCCTCCCCACCACCACCTTGCAGACACCCAAATCCTCAGATGCTCAAGTCCCTTATATAAAATGGTCTAGTAAAATAATGTGGCACATGGATACAGAGGGGAATATTAGATATTCAAGACTCAGAGGGGTGGGAGGGTGGGAGGACGTGAAGGATGAGGATTTACTTAATGGGTACAATGTTGCTAAAAACTCAGACTTCACCACTATACAACATATTCATGTAACAAAATGGCATTTATAACCCTTAAATATATAAAAACAAAATAAAATGATGTCATATTTGCGTATAACCTATGCATATCCTTCCATATACTTTAAATCATCTCTAGATTACTGTATACCAAATATAATGTAAATGCTATATAAATAGTGGTTATACTGTATTGGTTTTTTATTTGTATTATTTTTTATTCTTGTTTGGTTATTTTTTATTTTATTCTTAAGAATATTTTTGACCCAAGGTTGGTTAAATTCATGGATGTGGAGCCCATGGATATGAAGGGCCACCTATTCTCGGAACTTGAGAATGATTTATCTTTGAGATGGTGTCACTAGGATTCTGCAGGAGGCTCACTTATCAGCATTGGTATTCCCACATATCTTACCTTTTTCTTACTCTTCTCCTTCTCCCTCCTTCTCCTTCTCCTTCTTGCTCCTTCTCCTTCTCCTTCTTTTTTAGAGAAGAGTCTATGTTGTCCAGGCTGGTCTCAAACTCCTGGCCTCAAGTGACCCTCCCACCTCAGCCCCCCAAAGTGCTGGGATTACAGGCATGAGCCACCTCTTACCCTGTGCCTGCCCATTTTCCCATGCATTCATCCTCCCATCCAGCACTTATTGAGAACCTGCTGTGTTCCTGTGCTAATCATGGTGGTTACTAAGGTGGGTAGGGCAGTGCCTGCCTCTAGATCCCGAGTCTAGTGAAGCAGAAGACAAGTGAGGGAGTAATGACCACAGTGTGAGAAGCACTATAAGGGGGGCAGTGACTCACGTCTCCCAACTCATGTCACAGTCCAGTGCTCTCTCACCATATGCTTTTTGACTGCTTCTCTCAGACTTCTTTTTTTTTTTTTTTTTTTTAGATGGAATCTTGCCCTGTCGCCCAGGCTGGAGTACAGTGGCGCGATCTCGGCTCACTGCAACCTCTACCTCCTGGGTTCAAGCAACTCTCTGCCTCAGCCTCCCAAGTAGCTGGAATTACAGGCGCCTACCACCACGCCGGGCTAATTTTTGTATTTTTAGTAGAGACGGAGTTTCATTATGCTGGCCAAGCTGGTCTTGAACTCCTGACCTCATGATCCACCTGCCTTGGCCTCCCAAAGTGCTGGGATTACAGGCGTGAGCCAGCGTGCCCAGCCTCTCAGATTTCTTAAACTCTGCCCCACCAGCAAATATTTTGTTAAGCTTTATATCCCACAGTTTGTATTAGGAAAACAATAGCTGTGTTAAAAAACTAAATTGTTATAATATCGAATATGCATTTTCTAAGTGTTCACATATGTCTAAAGCAACAGGTGATACAGTGGGAATTGCAATACGGTGTGAAAAGGAAATTATTTAAATAAATAATAATAATCGAATTATCTTCAAGACCTTTCCTTTGGCCAGGAATAACATCTGAACAGAAGCGTGACCCTGGCCTAAAGGTTTCTGCATGATCCGGTTCCTACCTGCTCATCCCTGGCCACAACCTCTTCCCTCACTGTGCAGCAGCCCTGGTGGGCTTCGCTGTCCCTCTTCTTCGTACACCCTTCACCTATCCCTTCCAGGTCCACGGCCCTTCTTATCCTTCAGGTCTCAGCCTAATAAGTCATCAGGAAGGTCTTCCCTGACAACTTTGCAAAAAAGCTGTTGCCCACCTTAGTCTCCATCCTAGGAATCTGATCTTTTCCTTCATAGACCTAATCACAACGTGTAATTATTTCATTTGTTTGGTTGTCTCTCTTGCTAGACTGTGAACTCCACAAACTGTTCACCAGCCTATCCCCAGAGACTCGCATGGTTTCTGGCACATGGCAGACACTATAAATACATTTTGAATCAATGCATGTTAGGGCGGCTGACAGAAAGCATCTACTTGAAAGGGAGGACATCTCACCAGCGAGGGACGCGCCGCAGAACCCAGCAGCGGAACAACAGCGACACCAAGTGGCCAGTCCGCATTACCCACAGCAGCTGTTCCTTGCCGGAAATCTCAGGCCTTGGAAGGCTGATGCTTGTAATTTAAGGTGGATACTAATCCATTAAGCTTGTTTATTCATTTCCTTAATTTAAAAAAAAAATCTAGAAACTGCCCTCAAATATCTCCCACTATAGAGGAGGACACTTGAAAGCATGTGGCCACTAGACAGACAGACTTTAGGAGTTGCTATGGTAACTTTTCCCTTTTTTGCTAACCATTTGGAAACCTTACATTTTTCAAATCTGCATGCTTTGAAAAGGCCTGCTTGCTTCTACTTTGTTTTTCAAGCTTTGCTTTGATTTACTGTATTTAATTTGCTTCACCTTCTAATTTGTTAAATGACATGTTATTAAAATTCCCCAGGAGGCCAGCAGGAATCTGTGCCGCTGAGAGACAGCATGCATTCTGGAAGTCGGTGATTCACATCTGAGCACCCCGAGGAGATTTTGGAAACCCATTAGGTTAGCAGAGCCGCTGTGGGCAGAATCAGCGCTGGCAGGGACGCTGCATTTGACAACTCGTCTTTAGGTGATGCTGAAAAGCCTGCCCTAGCTTCTCATTTCCGCCGTCCCCCAGCGAATCGTTCTCTGCTGCTGCTGTCCTCGGTGTGAAAAGGTGACCCCCCACTGCCCATCGCACCTGCTTGCTATCTCTCGTCAGTCACCCCCTACAAGACCGGAAAACTGGTCTAAAAAAGCCAGAGCGTTCCGCGCTCGATTACAATGACGCTAAAATGCATCCCAAGGCCTGTCCATCGCGGGTTTGAGAAGAGCCGCAGCAGCAGAACACGCCATTAGGCGATAATGGCCCGGGCGCGCTTCAGTCCCAGGGCCAGGAAATGAGGGTGATTTAGTGACGCTGCCAATGCCCGACGCCATCGCCGCGGTAGGCAAATGGCAGCAAATGGAGGTGTTAAGTAAAGGAAGTGCAGACAAACAATGGTTGCAGAAAGGCTCCTAATATTTATAGAGCTAACCCAGGAGGAGGGCTGGGGTAAAATTTCCTTACATTGCGAGAAAAAATAGATCTCAGCGCTCTCCTAAACATTACTATTTGCTTTAGGGTCCATCTTGTCCTTCATATAAAAATGGAGACAATTTCACCGAAGCCCCGGTGCCCATTTTGCTAGCGGCATGTGCTTCCACTCCACTCCCCACCCCGCTCATTTTATTTTTAAAAAATAATAAATATGTGTTCGTTGTTTAATCTGATGCATGTCCCTTATGTAAGAAAAAAGGTCATATGACAGGGAACTGTGAAAGTGTGAAAGTGAAAGTCGTGTGTGTGTGAGATACACATACACATTTATAAATATATATGTGTATATATACATCTGTACACATACATGTATACAATTTAGGCGTAAAATTCCCCTTAATGATGCAATTATCTCGTGCTATTTCTAGAGTGCAGTCTTGACTGTTCTTTCGACTTTGGTCCAGTTTGAGTCTCAGGCACACGACTTTTTGGTCTGTACTGCTTTGGCCTGTCCCAGAATCTGACCTCCTCCCACCCCCGCAGGACCTTCCACTGGCCTCCCTACACCCCATCCCCTGGGCCCTGCCTGTTGGATCTGTGCATCACGAATGGGCAGTCTGGATTTTCTTCATGTTCCTGCCGCCGTTTGGTTTTCTTGAAAAGCACAGCTTTGACAGTGACCACATGCTCCCAAAATAATTTCATCCGAGGAAAATCCACCCATTCTTTTACCCCACCCAGTGCCACAAAAATCTCCAGCAGCTTCCATGATGTCTCCTTATCTTTGGGTGGGACACAAAATTCCTAGTGTGTCTTCCACCCGCAAACTCTTTTGGCCAAGCTTCTTGTCATCTTGCTGCCTTAACACCTGGGCTTGGCTTTTTCAGCCCTAGGGTTTCACAAATTTGGGTAAGTCCAGAGCACATTCATGTGTACATATTCAATCTATCTGGTTGGCATTTTGTGTTTATTACACGACAATGGCCATTTTGCTGGAGAATAAGGAAGAAATGGATCATCGTTGCAAAGATTGCACAGTAGCTTCACAATGAAATTATTTTGCCATTTGCTGCTAAGTAGAATTGTAATGTTGGTTTCTAGGTGCACCTCCCACTTCCTCCCCCTGCAATGTATCTTTTCACATCCTTCATTTTTACCTATAATTTCTTTAGCATCGATTGAGAAAGTCTTTATTCAGGGCATAACCCTGTGATAGGTACTGTGAGAGATATGAAAAAAGCCATGGGGCCAACTCTTTTAAAAAGGTGTTAATTGGATTTTTCCCATATAAAACACCCCATAGCATTTTATTTCCTAACTCTGCTTCTCACAGTCAACTTCATTAGCCCATTTAATGCAATTTGCTTCTCATGATAAGATTCTATTAAGTGATTATTAAGACATTCTGAGTTACTTCAGCCAAGTACATCTATAATCATTACCTACCTCCTGGGGGTGATTTGAGGTGTAATTAGTTAAAGCTCACTGTTACCTCCCAGCATCTGAACGACAAACAGAGACCACTTCTACACAGCCAATCTGTGAGCCCGGTGCAGACTGTTCACATTTACATAAATCCCATAGATCCAGGTTTCACGAGAGCCCATGTTAGGTCTGTAGAAATAGAGAGCATACTGGAAATCGCCTACCTCTATTTATATCAAATTATACCCCTGAGGGTTAATTTCTTTTGGTTTCTAAGTGATATTATTTAACAGCCTTAATGTTAGTGTTAATAAAACAAACACAATAAACCTCCACTAAAAATTGAGATATACTGGAACAAATCAGCCTAGAACGACCCTCAAACCTCTTATTCCTTCAGTCCTTCGGAACCATTTACTGAACTTCTACTGTATGTGAAGAACTGGACTAGGATCTAAGGCTGTGAAGTTCAGAAAGAAAGTCACTTGTCCTCAAGGAATTTATAGTCAGCAAATTTCACAGATGGTGATAATGACTTTTAGAAAACTTTCACATTTACTCAAAAGCCTATCTAGTATTGAGGGGGTGAGAGAGAAGGCGTGAAGGGGGGTGAGGGGGGGTAAGGGGGTGTGGGGGGGTGAGGGGGACTGCGGGGGTGAGGGGGACTGCGGGGGTTGAGGGGGAGGGGGGTGAGGGGGAGGGAGAGAGGGGGGAAAGAGAGAGAAGAGGGGAAGAGAGGGGGAGAGGGGGTGGGGGGGGAGAGAGAGGGGGGAGGGGGGAGAGAGGGGGGGAGGGGGGAGAGAGAGAAGAGAGCGAGCAGGAGGCTCCAAGTGGTTTAAATACTTTATTGATGAAAGTTCTCAAGTCAAATACCAAAGGCCCCAGGGCTCCTGGGATCTTTTCTCATGGAGAGCTACTTTTAGCCCATGGAAGATTAGAAACATTTAATTAGGAGGAGGAGGTGAACTGTTTCAGTAGGCACACAGACAAGAAGAAGAAGAGACATGGATAACATCTTTGTAATAAGTAATCAGGTAGAAAAACTGAAAGAAAAAAAAAGAAACAAGAATTCATGGAGCATTGCAGTGTGGAGACATTTAGTATAAAGGCAAATAGCTTTGTAAACCCCAATGGTCTTGAGGGTTTCTTTGCATTACAGCACAGTACAGTAATTTATTTTCGTAATGACTGGAACGCACGAAGACAACCTTAGAACATGGCTACTAGGCAGGAGAATAGGGAATAGAGAATGATTTCCATCAATAACTATTTCTAGAAATTTAAATCAGTTCTTAAAATGATTTAAATCAGTTCTTAAAGTAACGCTTCAGTTATAAGATGTAGTAGGCAAATTCTAATTCAATATAAAAAAGTGTTTTCTAGCCATCTTAGCCTCCTTCAAAGCGGATTTAGTGACCTTGGGAGGTGGTGAGCTTTCTGCGGCTTAGAGGAACGTAAGCTAAGTGCAGACAGCCACCTATGAGAACGCTGCAGAGGGACTTTGAACACCCACCTGCTGGTCAAATCCAGACTGCCGCAAGTTTTGTACAGCCTGAGAGCTAAGAATAGTCTTTACATTTTAAATTGAAATTGTAAAATTAAAAAAAGCCTTTTAGTGAGAATAGTTGCGCAATTTTGCCTCCACCCACAAAGCCTAAAATGTCAGCTATCTGCTCCTTTACAGAAAAACTTTGCCAACCCCTACTCTAAGGAGTTGCTGTTTCCCAACTCTGAGGCTCTGGGAGCTGAAGCACACCTCATTTTCTCATGAAGGCTCAATGAAAATGACTCGATATTAAAACTGCTTTACTGTGGCCAGGGTAGAGCATCCTTTTAGATACTGACAGTCTCTGGAAATCGGCCTTGATCTAGTGTTAGGTAATGCTTGCTGGGATATACAAATATCATTTCGTACTTCTCTCCTCAGTCTTACAAATTAAATTTTATACTTTCAGATTTTATTCACTGGTTAGGGAGAAAGACAACTCCATGCGCTTCACTATGTAAATAGCAGAAACAGGGCACATTTCAAAGCCACCCAGACCTCCCCTTACATCAATGCCACAAACAAGGCCCAGTGAGCTCTGGGCCATTCTTAGGGGTTCCACCAGGGAAGATGGTAGAGGTGAGGCCATCGTCTCTTGATGGTAGATGCACAGGCCAGGGACCATTATGTTATTTTTACCCTAAAAGAGAAATGCCCTTAGGAAACAAAAGTGTTCATAGTTTTCTCAATTTTTTTCTCCTATGTTTTTCCCTCTAAGTCTAGGGGTAAAAAACTCTTAGCTTAGAGAAATGCCATCTCCACCTATTCTGCCTTTGCTGAGGGATTAGCAACCCTTGAAAGGCTTTGGTCTCCAGGCATGCCGGGGGCAAGAAGAAAATGGCTGGTCTTGTGACTCTCCCAGGTGTGAAGTGATGGTTTCAGTAATGTCAGTGTGATTCCTGGGTCTTAGAAAGAAAAGTAAAGCAGGAGAAAACCCTGGCATAACCCAGTTAATGGTAGCTTAATGTCATAAATTCCATGGCTCAAGTCAGAACAACAGTCTTTGGAGGATTTCATTCTCTCCAAGGACAAATACGTGTTTCCAGTTGGTTTTATAAATGTGTATCTATGTGTGTTTGCGTCTTTCCGGTGGCAGAGTGCCTAGACACGGGCAAGTCATCTGTGGATAACAGCATGCAGTATGTGACATGAAGAATCACACACGGTATGTTTAATTGCTTCAAGGAATTACACACACACACACACACACACAGCCCAGCTCAGTGCTGTGTGACTTCTGCCACTGCCTCCTACCCTATTTGTCAGATTACAGGGACACAGAGCAAAGTTTACTGCACACAAAAAAGCCAGACTAATGCTACGAGCCATGCATGGATTCTCCCTGTCTTCCATTTAGAAATCCCCGAGTAAAAAAGGATTATGATCATACCACATTTTACTAAACATTCATGCTGTGACCCAAATAGCTCCTGAAGACACAGTTATCACCCACTGTGGGTGCTTTCTTTGTGACTATTTTCATAGGCATCTGCGGGATAGGCTAGAAATATCAAAATATCATTTGGAGATAAACTGTGGTCAGGACATATAAATAGCTTCCCTTTAGCGTCTCCGCCCCCCTGTTCCCTGGTCCCCCCTTCGCGCCATACCTCTGCCCTTCACCTTCTTTTTTTCTCACACACAGGATCACATGCTCCTCCCGGGGGATGGACTTGGACCACGTGCATAAGAAATGGCAATCTGGACGGGCACATTTCCTCTGTCACAGAACTGTGTCTTGCATCCCAGCACCCTCCCCACCTCCTTCCCGTGGCCCTGTTTCACAATTAGAATGCAGCTCGGAGTGGAAAGAACTGGCACCCAGCAGATGGCTGTAGGCAGTACCTTCACGCAGCCCCGACGCCCACTCCTCCGCAGCAAGAACTGGGGAGCGCCATATGTTAGAGCTGCCGCCGATGCCAGCAGAAGGGAGGCTTTGTTCTTTTGATGGTTTTGTTTTGAAAGGGGAACATAAATAATACACACCCACTACTCCTTCCCCAGCAATCTGGGCAGAGCTTGCCAGCAGTCTTTGTGGCTCAAAGTGCCCCAATTGTTCCCTGAACATGGCTGAGTACGAGGGCTGGTCTTGGCCACCAGATGGATTAAGTCTGATTAATTATCAACCGTAAATAATGCTTTTCTCATATTTAATCAGTGAATAGTTAATCAGCTTTTCCCTGAAAAAAAAATCATGTTTCCCTAAAAAATTAAGATATTTGTTTTCACACAATCCAAAAAGCTTCTTGCAAAGTCTATTGGAGCGATGGATGGCCCACCCCCTTGACCAATGTGTGTGAGTGCAGGCGTGGAGGGGAAGGCTGAGGCCGGAGTGTGTGCAGAAGGGAGAGGAGCAGGGTCAGAATGGCCTCGTGGCTCTTGATGAAAATAGTCCAGTGAAGGAGCCTCTAGGTCTGTCCTGCCACCAGCTGGCCAGGTTGGTTTCTCCTCCAGAAATCCTGCATGTTCTCAAAGTCACTCACTTCAATTTGTGAAGAGCGTCCCTAAGCCCCAAGAAGGCAGCACAGCCTTCCTCACCACTTATTCAGGCCGGGCAGTGCTCGGCACATCATAAATTCTCAGTAATTTCGGTTGGATAAGTGAATTGTGTTTAAATGAATGACTGCTTCTTGGGTTAAATTCTTGATAGCCTAAAATGTGTTTTGGGAACACATGGTTTTGTGTGTGTGTGCGTGTGTGTGTGTTTGAGTGCATATAAGTATACAAAAAGGAGCTAAAATAATCTATCTATAGAATGTACAGCACCGAGAGTGAACTGCAATGTAGACTATAGACTCTGGGTGATAATGATGTCTCAATGTAGGTTCACTGATTGTAACACATGCACCCTTCTGAGGAGGAGGTTGATAATGGGGAGGCTGTGCATGCGTGGTGCAGGGGGTATTTGGGAATTTTCTATACCTTCTGCTTTAATTTTGCTGTGAACCTAAAACTGCTCTAAAAAACAAGTTATATTAATTTAATAAAATAATCTGTTCAAGGTATTAATCATGTTTAATATTATTTATTGCTAGTCTCTATTTTCTGTTTTTCATGTATTGCTTTTATTATTAGAAAAAAATTAGCTTTATTTGGAAAAGGAAGCAAACATGTAACATTTGTCTTACGAGTCTCAGGGCTGAAGAGTATGCTGGTAAGAAGGAAAGATAAACCAAAGCACTATCAATCATCATCATCACAGTAGTTGCAATTTATAAAGAAACTAGAGAGGATGCCCTGTGGAAGACACTGTTCTGAGTATTTTACATGCATGAACTCATGTAATCCTTATGACCACACTATGAAATAGTAACTGTTATTAATCCTTTCCACAGAAAGAAAATCCATTAATGTAAGCAGTTTATGTTTTTAAACAGTGTGCATAATGCAAAGATGAATAAATAAACACAAAATACAATTTTGCAACACTAGCATGTAACTAATAACCAGGCTCTGAGGTACTAGCAGCATCAGGAAGTCCACCTGAGGGACAACACCTGCCTTGTTGGTTTTGAGAGGAATAAATAACATATAGAAGTTTCAGGCACTGTCCCTGCCTTTGAGCTGGGACTTAATGAATGGTGGCTGTTTCCTAAAACCCGTGGTCCAGTCTTTCCCACAGTTTCTCTGGGATTGTTTAGGGGATGAATTGGTAACATCTTAGGCTTCAACTGCAGCATCTGGAAATACCAACAACAACAATAACAACAACAAAATGACCACTTTTGAGACTTAAGTGTGGGTCAACCCTGTGGTAGGTTTTATAGCTGTTACCTCAGTCAGTTCTGTCTACTAACTGTGCTGGTCCAGTAGCAGCCTGTATTAATTCCATGTGCCAGATACAGTGATATCAACTGGGATTTCTGTAAACACCATGAGATTGCCAAATGCCTTCTGAAGAACCACCACTTCCTAAAATTCATGTTCCATGCCACTGTAGTGTAAAATTGATTTTCCTTGAAAAATGTTACCTCTTTCAAAGTCAGTAATCTATACAGAGTTGTCACCTCCACTAATTCAACTATTTGCTGAAAGTTCACAGATCATGCACTCAACGAATAGAATGGGCAGCTGTGAGCTTTTGTAGAGGGTGGAGAGCACTGAAGTTCAGAAGACCCAGTATTAATTCTGACTCTGCTGCTCACAAGTTGGGTAATATAGGGCTTCAGTTTTCCCCACCATCCATTTGCTTCCAGCTAGGACATTTCATGAGTCTGAGCTAACAGAGCCTTTAGGGGAAAATTAGGCAGCAAACTTTTCCTCTAAGACAGGTGCATTATGTAGGCCCAAATCCCATAGGTTCATGAAGCCTGTGCTCTGGCATGACGGCTTGGTCTGCCTGTCATCAGAAACCCTAAGCTTATTAACTCAACAAACTTCTGTGGGTGCCTGCTGTGTGGCAGGCATGGGCAGGTACTAGAATGACAGAAGATCTGGTCCCTGCCCTCAGGGAGCTTGCAACCTAGTGCTCAGTCTAGAGGGGGCCAGGTCACTGGAGGGCTCAACATCCCCTGACTTTTGGGAAACGGAGCAGAAGAGGGATTCTTACAACTCAGAAACAGGCATCTCAAACAATTTAAAGATTACCAGCCCAGAAATGAACTGACCAAGCAGCTCTGCAATGTTGCAGGAGGAAGGGAGATGAAGGAATTACATCTTTCTTTTAAGATATTTGATTCCTTTCTCCAGGCCCCTTTGTGCAAACCTCCCTGCAAGCTCTGACAGTTACTGTTCTAAAACGTGGATAGCTTTGGGTTGCTCTTCAACAACAAATCACTGGCTCTCCATTCGCCATAGGAAAGTCCCAGCACAGCATTCACGGCCCCTACACAATGACTTCAGCCTATCTTTGTAGCCTCATGCCCCATCTCGTTCTTTTGTATCCCAGAATATCTCAGAAGTGTAGCGGGGTTTTTTTGTTTGTTTGTTTGTTTGTTGTTTGTTGTTTTCTTGAGACCAAGTCTTCCTCTGTTGCCCAAGCTGGAGTGCAGTGGCACGATTGGGGCTCACTGCAACCTCTGCCTCCCGGGTTCAAGCGATTCTCCTGGCTCAACCTCTCAAGTAGCTGGGATTACAGATATGTGCCACCATGCCCAGCTAATTTTTTTTTGTATTTTTAGTAGAGACAGGGTTTCACCATGTTGGCCAGGCTGATCTCGAACTCCTGACCTCAAGTGATCTGCCTGCCTCAGCCTCCCAAAGTTCTGGGATTACAGGCAAGAGCCCCAGAGGTGTACTTTCATCCTGTTGGTTGTTTCTCATTTCCTGAAGGTCTGTACTCCCTCTTCTCCTCATAGGTCCAATTCAAATATTGTCTTTCTTGATAAGATTACCCCTAACTTACACACACATTTGTTCCACTTAGCTCAACAAAACATCCACTGTGTTCCTTTTCTTCCAGTACCTAGCACATTGCCTTAGACACGCAGGCATCCTCATGAGGCAAATCCTCAGATCATGAAGTGATTTTGAATGAAATTACTAATAGATGACTCTAATTTGCAGACCAGAGTTTTATCTTGCATGCCAAACCCTGTCAATTGATAGCAGCTAGCTGGAGCACAGTGCAAAGAAGGATTTTAATGCAACATTTTGGTATACCAGGAAAAGCATGGTGATTGATTCATGATGTCTATTGCAGTCACAGGAGAGAACGACAACATGCATGCCATTTTCCATCCTTTCACTGGATACTTCCAAAGGGCACATACCTTTTTGTGGTTGTTAACATAATCTTAATCATTTATTTTATTTTAATTTTTAGAGACAGGGATTTTGCTCTGTCACCCAGGCTGGAGTACAGTGGTAAGATCATAGCTCACTGCAGCCTTGAACTCCTGGGCTCAAGCAATCCTCCCACTTCAGCCTCCTGAGTAGCTAGGACCACAGGTGCACACCACTGTGCCCGGCTAATTTTTTAAAAATTTTTTGTAGGGACGGGGTCTTGCTATGTTGCCAAAGTTGGTCTTGAACTCCTGGCCTCAAGCAATCTTCTTGCCTCGGCCTCCCAAAACACTGGATTACACGTGTGAACCACTGTGCCCAGCTTGTTTATGATTTTTTTTTTTCTGTCAGTATAATATGCTGTTGGTTGCTACAGTTATTCATCTGTGTGTTGTCCTCATTGACTTTATCCACATTTGGCCTATAGATGCTTGCAGGCTTGCACGTCTATAAAAGTTCCTGTCATCCATAGCTCGGGCTAAATAATAAGCAAAAATAAAACCTTTTAAAAAGCAGCTCTATTAATACCTTCCATTGATATTTGGAATGATTAAGGTATAATTATTTGGAATTTTTGTTTTCAATGCTCTGAGCCTCGAATGCTGCTGATTGCATAACTAATCCTGCCTAATGCTGTCTCTACATTCAATTAATAACATGTTCTGGATGCCTAACAATGAAGCACAGTCTGATTTTCATACAGCTATTTGGAGAGCAAAATGCTCTTGCAAAAGACTAAATATACCTCTTCCCATCCTTATTTGGGTGCCCACAACAGAGAAATTCATGCCTGAAGCTCAAGCCAGGTCCCCTGACTCTGTACAGGCGATTCCCAGTGAGGTTCCTTTCTAATGCAAGTCAGGTGGCCGCGAGTGTCCTGTGATCAAAGTCAACTCAGGTAAAAGAAGGAAACCTCTCCCTCTCCCTCTCCCTCTCCCTCTCCCTCTCCCGCTCCCGCTCCCGCTCCCTCCCCCTCCCCCTCCCCCTCTCCCTCCCCCTCTCCCTCCCTCTCTCCCTCTCCCTCTCCCCTCTTCGCTCTCCCTCTCCCTCTCCCCTCTTCGGTCTCCCTCTCCCTCTCCCCTCTTCGGTCTCCCTCTCCTTCTTTTTCGGTCTCCCTCTCCTTCTTTTTCGGTCTCCCTCTCCTTTTTCGGTCTCCCTCTGTTGCCGAAGCTGGACTGTGCTGCCGTGATCTCAGCTCGCTGCAACCTCCCTGCCTCGGGCTCCTGTGATTCTCCCTCGGCCTGCCGAGTGCCTGGGATTGCGGGCGCGCGCCGCCACGCCTGACTGGTTTTTGTATTTTTGGTGGAGACCAGGTTTCGCCGTGTTGACCGGGCTGGTCTCCGGCTCCTGGCCTCCAGTGATCTGCCCGCCTCGGCCTCCCGAGGTGCTGGGATTGCAGACAGAGTCTCGCTCACTCAATGCTCAATGTTGCCCAGGCTGGAGTGCAGTGGCGTGATCTTGCCTGGCTACAACCTCCACCTCCCAGCCGCCTGCCATGGCCTCCCAAAGTGCTAAGATTACAGCCTCTGCCCCGCCGCCACCCCGTCTAGGAAGTGAGGAGCGTCTCTGCCTGGCCGCCCATCGTCTGGGATGTGAGGAGCCCCTCTGCCCGGCCGCCCCCTCTGAGAAGTGAGGAGCGCCTCTGCCCGGCCGCCATCCCGTATAGGAAGTGAGGAGCGTCTCTGCCTGGCCACCCATTGTCTGGGATGTGAGGAGCGCCTCTGCCCGGCCGCCCCGTCTGGGAAGTGAGGAGCGTCTCTGCCCGGCCGCCCCGTCTGGGAGGTGAGGAGCGCCTCTGCCCAGCCGCCCCGTCTGGGAGGAAGTGAGGAGCGCCTCTGCCCGGCCGCCCCGTCTGGGAGGTGAGGAGCGCCTCTGCCTGGCCGCCCAACATCTGGGAAGTGAGGAGCGCCTCTGCCCAGCCGCCCCGTCTGGGAGGTGAGGAGCGCCTCTGCCTGGCCGCCACCCCGTCTGGGAGGAAGTGAGGAGCACCTCTGCCCCGCCGCCTAATCTGGGAAGCGAGGAGCGCCTCTACCTGGCCGCCCCATCTGGGAAGCGAGGAGCGCCTCTACCTGACCACCCCGTCTGGGAAGCGAGGAGCGCCTCTGCCCGGCTGCCCCTTCTGGGAAGTGAGGAGCGCCTCTGCCCGGCCGCCCCATCTGGGAGGTGAGGAGCGCCTCTGCCCTGCGGCCACCCTCTCTGGGAGGAAGTGAGGAGCGCCTCTGCCCGGCCGCCCCGTCAGGGAGATGAGGAGTGCCTCTGCCTGGCCGCCATCCCATCTGGGAGGAAGTGAGGAGCGCCTCTGCCTGGCTGCCCAATCTGGGAAGTGAGGAGCGCCTCTACCTGGCCGCCCCATCTGGGAAGCGAGGAGCGCCTCTGCCCGGCCGCCCTGTCTGGGAAGTGAGGAGCGCCTCTGCCCGGGCGCCCTGTCTGGGAGGTGAGGAGCGCCTCTGCCTGGCTGCCACCCCGTGTCTGGGAGGAAGTGAGGAGCGCCTCTGCCCCGCCGCCCCGTCTGGGAGGTGAGGAGCGTCTCTGCCAGGCCGCCCCATCTGGGAAGTGAGGAGCGCCTCTGCCTGGCTGCCCCGTCTGGGAAGTGAGGAGCGCCTCTGCCCGGCGGCCCCGTCTGGGAAGTGAGGAGCACCTCTGCCCGGCCGCCCCGTCTGGGAGGAGACATTATTCTGCCTTGGGATGCTGTTGATCTATGGCCTTGCCCCCAGCCCCGTGCTCTCTGAAACATGTGCTGTGTCAACTCAGGGTTAAATGGATTAAGGGCGGTGCAAGATGTGCTTTGTTAAACAGATGCTTGAAGGCAGCATGCTCTTTAAGAGTCATCACCACTCCCTAATCTCAAGTACCCAGGGACACAAACACTGCGGAAGGCCGCAGGGACCTCTGCCTAGGAAAACCAGAGACCTTTGTTCATGTGTTTATCTGCTGACCTTCTCTCCACTATTATCCTATGACCCTGCCATATCCCGCTCTCCGAGAAACACCCAAGAATGATCAATAAATACTTAATTAAAAAAAAAAAAGTGCTTGCACATTGGGGCTTGTTCTCTAGGTGCTCATGAAAGCCAGTTGCTACATGAAGAAGCCTGGGCTAACCTGCTGGAAGAAGATGAAAGACCACAACAATCATGATCCACTCCAGCCATCCCAGCTGAGCTCCTATACATGTGAAAAACTCAGCTGACAGCTAGCCAATCCTCCTACAGAAGCAGATAGGCAACTGATCGCAGACGCATAAGCAAATCCAGCCCCCGATAAGAACAGCTCAACCAACCTGCACATTCATGAACTAAGTAAATGCTTTCTGTTTAAGTCACCAAAAAAATAAAAAATAAAAATAAAAAGAAGGAAACCTCCCGAGTTGGGGCTAAAAGCAGGTTTTATTCCCTCTGTTTTTTTTTGTTTTTGTTTTTTCCACTTTCTCTGTAGGCTCTGAAAGTGATTATCTTCCCAATCAGGGAACAACCACTGCAAAGGAATGCAATCCTTGTAAAGCCCCGGGGCACACAGGTTTCTCTAACCAGCAACGTGCTTCCCAGTGTGAGGGGCTGCCTGGGATGTCTCCACTGTCAAGGGACGAGGGAGGGAACAGAACACAGCTCGGATGCCAATGCTCCGCTGGAGGGGAGGCGGCTGCCATTTGAATTGATGCTTTTTAAAATCTCCTGCTGGGGAGAAATGGGGAAGTGCTAATGGACGTAATGAACCAAGCCTCCCAGGGAAGCAAGAGAGAGCAGTCCCATCAGCCGGATCATTTAAAACTAGAGCAAGGAAAGCACTTTGAAACAATATAGTATGGGCAGGAACACAACATAGGCAGGAACTCAGAAATTGAGGAACTGGCTGTCAGCCCTTTAGCCCTGAAACAAGTTAATGTAGTGTATTTCCAGCACAGAGACTGCTGGTGGGTGGTTAGTTGCAAACAGGGGTCTCCATGTGCCTTGGGAAGGCGTCCGGGGAGGTGAGGAGAGTTCACAACTCTAGCCTGCAGCACAGGGGGATGAGGGAGGGTGCAGGGCAGCTGGGGCTGTGTCCTCACCCAGACAGCCCCCTCCCTGTGTGCACGTCCCCTGACCATCTCAGCCTTGTCTGTGGGCATCAACGGGGCGCCTGCCTCTCCCTTGGCCCCTTGAATTAGTTTCCTGTGCTGCTGTAACAAACTTCAATACACTGAGTGGCTTAAAACAAAGCACATTTATTCTCTCATAGTTCTGGAGGTCAGAAGTCCAAAATGGGTCTCATTTGGTTAAAATCAAGGTTGTTGACAGGGTTTCGTCCATTCGGGAGGCTCTAAGAGACAACTCATTTCCTTGACTTTTCCAGCTCCTAGACACCACCTACATTCCTTGGCTCATGGCTCCTTCCTCCATCTTCAAAGTCAGTAATGTAGCATCTTCAAACCTCTCTCTGACCTTCCTGCCTCCCTTTGGCTTTTATAAAGACCCCTGTGATTACATTGAGCCCACCTGGACAATTTCCGTATCTTAAAATCCTTAAGCGCATCAGTAAAGCCCCTTTTGTCATGTAAGGTAACATATTCACTGGATCCAGGGTTTAGGACATGGACATCTTTGGGGGCCATGATTCTGCCCACCCCATCTCACTACAGTCTCAGCAGCCAGGGTGTCAGAAGCACTAGGCTGTCCCAGGTCTGCAGCTCCAGAGCCACAGTGAAGGTGAGTCAGATGGGTCCAGGGATGGCATGGCTGGCATTTCTTTACCAGATGGATGGTGTGGCTGGCATTTACTTGAGCTTGCCAGTTCATCCACTGATCCTGTCTGGCTCAAATACTGCAACTCCTGGGACAGCCTCCCACTTCTGCCACCTTCAAGATGGACAATTCACCAGGAGTGGAGACCCCCTCTGCCCGTACCCATGAGTTTGGGCCCCCTAAGGCATAACTCTTCCCTGCTATGCCTCAGGTTTGCCTTCTCCCTAGGGCTTGGCAGATGTAGAGAATTAATAAACGATTTTCCCTGCCCTCTGTTCCTCATCCACTGGCTAGAAGCAGTCCTTGAAAGTCCTTGAATCACTGTGACACAAGGCGTGCTCGAGTCCCGGCATACCCTGTCAGAAATTAAAATACACTTTCCAATAAAAACAGCATTAATAATCACAAAGAGAAATCAATAAAATTGTACTGTGCTCAAGGTCCATTATGTGCTAAACAGGTTTGTTGGGTGGCTGAGACATACCCTTCACCTTCACCTTCACCTTCATTTCTACGGCAAAAGTGCTGCTGAGCAGCAGACATGCATCGGCTGGCCTCGTCCGAATGGCGGTTTTCCAGCGACTGTGATGAACTTACTATTTCACTGCATCGCCTGGCCCACACTCATCCCTCTATTACTGCTCTGCTAAATCACTCCCTTCCTAGGGGTTTTATTATTTCAATGGTCGCTTCAGTTATCTCACTATGTTGTAGAGACACGGCACGTGCCTCTTTGCCTTATAGAAAGAATTTACAACATTGGGACCTCAATCTAAGGTTAATGGAAAGAGCAGGGAAGTACAATTAATGGGCAAGTTGTTAAGCTCCGTGTAGCCTTGTACAGCAGATGAGAAAAGTATCTGGTGGTGTTTGAATCTGGGCTCAAGTCAGACTTTCCTGAAGCTTAATCCTAATTCTGCCATTTTCAAGTATGTGACTTGGGGAAACAGAAATAGAACCTCTCCATGTCTCAGCCTCCTTGTCTATAAAAGGGAGATAATAATATAAATGCAGCGGAAGGCAAGTGGTTGCCTACCCAACAGCTGTGCCCAAAACCTCTTCCTTGCCTTGAATGCAGCAGACACACACTCTTTGGTGTGTCTTCTCCCTTGCAGCTAGGGGCAGCCAGGCCACTTAGTTCTAGCCAAGGGGCTGAAAGTGGACATCTGCTGGGGACCCTGGGGAAATCGTTTCCTCCATAATCATAGGCATAGGAGGAGATTCCTCTTTCTCTTTTCTCTCCCCCACTTTGGAGGGTGTCAAGAGAGAATGTGATATTTGGGGCTTCCATAACCATGTCACCATGAAGACAAAGCCAAGAGTGTGTAGAGATGCCCAACTCATGTCCTGGATGCTAAATTACCCTGGAACTTCTCACCTCTTTGTTAGGGGAGAAGATTAAATGACTCTACGATTTAGGCCACTGTTGGCTGAGGGTTCAGATTCTTGAGTCTTAATGCATTCTAACCAATATAAATTCCGATCTCAGAAGAAACAGGAACTCAGATCGTGCATATCAAGTGCCTGGCACAAAGCTATTATTCCAATAAATGATAACCTATAATTCTTATTATTAATACCTGGGGAAAATTAAGATATACTGTTATTTGCTTTTTTTCTTTTGAGACAGGTCTCATTCTGTCGTTGGAGTGCAGTGGCACAATCATAATTCACTGAAGCCTTGATCTCCCAGGCTCATAAATGCCTATTTTATTTTATTTTATCTTTTTTTTTTTTTAAACAGTCTCACTCCGTTGCCCAGGCTGGACTGCAGTGGTGCGATCTCTGCTCACTGTAACCTCCCCTTCCCAGGTTCAAGCAATTCTCTGCCTCAGCCTCCCTAGTAGCTGGGATTACAGGTGCCCGCCACCACGCCCAGCTAATTTTTTGTATTTTTAGTAGAGACGGGGTTTCAGCATCTTGGCCAGGCTGGTCTTGAACTCCTGACCTTGTGATCCACCCACCTAGACCTACCAAAGTGTTTGGATTACAGGCATGAGCCACTGTGCCTGGCCTATTTTATTTTTTAGACAGGGTTTTTGCTCTGTCACCCAGGCTAGAATACAGTGGTAAGATCATGGCTTACTACAGCCTTGAACTCTTGGGCTCAAGTGATCCTCCCACCTGTCTCCTGAGTAGCTGGGACCACAGGCATGCATCACCACACCCAGCTAATTGTTGTATTTTTTTGTAGAGGTGGAGTCTCACTATGTTGCTCAGGCTGGTCTTGAACTCCTGGGCTCAAGTGATTCTCCCGTCTCAGCCTCCCAAAGTGCTGGGATTATAGTATTATTTGCTGGTTAACTTCCTACTTTTCAATCTCACTAGCTCCCCAATTTATGCTTGTGCTGAAAAATGAGGTGAAGTCTCACAGGTTCAACTGCCCTTGTTGAATAGTTATATCCTCGTTTGGGTTTCCAGAACAGGAATTTCTCAAGGCCAGACACTGAGTCTTATGAATCAATGAACTCTGTGCCTCGCTCATAGAGTGCCCTCCATTGGTGTTCTTGGTGGGTGATTGGGTGAATGGATGAATGGGTGGGACAGACGGACAAGTGAACTAACCCCAGAGCCAGCTGCAGAATCCCTTCTTACCTAGCGTCATGCCTGGTAGCCTCTTGTTCTATATAACACACACACATGATGAAATGCAAAGTCAGACTTCTATGAGAATCTGGCACTTCTGACCTTGAAACCCTAACCAATGATGTTTTATAGTCTACCAAGGGAGATTCCCATCTGGGCAAAGAATACAATCCAGTGTTCTCCCAGCCCAGCATGAGCCAGTTGTCTATTACTTTGATGAAATGTCTAAATATGCTGTAAGGCTTTTATATAATGTGACTTTCTTTTTCCAAGAGGAAGCAGATGACTTGCACAGAGGAGTTTTAAGAAAAGTGCTTACTGCAAAGAAAAAGTGATTATGTTTTCATTGTACTATCAGGGCCACACACAAAAAAATTATTCCCAATAACCAACTTCTGTTGAGGTTTCTGCTAGATGAGATAATCCAGTTTCCAGGTAACTATATTATTCTCTCATTTGCAGATGCTAAATTTGGGGATAGATGTTGAATCAAGGGTTGAGGATCAATGCAAACACTTATAACATGCTTTGAAGCTACTGATCAATTAGCTCAGGCAATAGCACTGGTTTTTTTCCTGTATAGTCTGATATCCCTCATCTTTGCAAATGAGCCATGGGGGGGGTGTGTGTGTGTGTGTGTGTGTGTCTGTGTATGTGTGTGTATGCGTGTATGTGTGTGTGAGTGTGTGTATGTGTATGTGTGTATATGTGTGTGTGTATGTGTGTATTTGTGTGTGTGTATGTGTGGGTGTGGGTGTGGGTGTGTGTATGTGTGTATTTGTGTGTGTGTATGTGTGTGTGTTTTCAGTCCATTCTTACCTCCAAGGTTTCTTTCTTCCTTAAGCATAGAAATTTTACAGTTCAAGATAAAGAGATTTACACTGTGATGATCGGCATCAGTCATCAAAACTCACTCTGTCATATCTTTCCATACTCCTGTATCAGTTAGGAATCTCTATTGGCTGCTAATAACAGACTGAAAAAAATGTGTAATAAGTATATAGTGTGGAGGTAGATAGCGTAGGTTTGGCAGTTCTGCAGTGTCATCAGGAACTCAAGTGCTTCGATCTCGTTCTTTTAGCATATGATTTCCATCCTCAAGCCAGCCTCATGTCTCAAATATGGCTACAATAACTCCAGTCACTAAACCTGCTTTACAGATAGGGAGCAAAAAAACAGAGGGAGAGGAAAGAAGAGAAAAAGATCATATTTCAACTATTTTTCCCTCTTTCAAGAGCCTTCCTGGAAGTCCCACTCAGCAACATCCATTTAAATTTCATTGGCCCAAATTTAGTCTATGGGAACTATATGCAAGGGAAGCTAGGAGACGTAGTCTCTCTGCTGGGTGTGGCGTCACCATGCATAACTGTAGCTCATTATTAAGGAAGCCCGGGAGAATAAATATTCCATCGAAACAACAGGCACGTGTCTCACCCCAGCTTTACTCTGCTTGCCCTGTTTCACCACCAAGACCCATCTAAGTTGTGACTTTAGATCTGTTTGGGTTTGAGTTCTTCCTTAAATCAGTGTTTTGCTTTTAATGTTTATTATTTATTCTCTGTATGGATTGGCCATTTGTGGCTAGTGATGCTCTTCAACCAGACAGACTGAGCAACTCCACCCAACGAGGCTGTACTCTTAACTTAAACAGAAGTCTAATTCCTCCAGGGTCACCTGCTGTTAATTTGTCAACACCATCAAAGACGCTAATGCAGAAAGAGGCAAACAACCTGTTAATTGAGTCTTTATTGTGCCTTGTTTAATCCTTCCAACCAACATCTCTATGAGGTGCCATTATTAATCCCCATTTTATAGGTGAGGAAACCAAAGATCAGAGAGATTAAGTTGTCCAAGATCACAGCTGACAGTGAAATTTAAGCCTTGATATGTTTTATTCTAGGGTTTTCCCTATTAACCTGTATTTCAGCCATCTCTGAAAAATCGGAGCCCACAAGATGTGAGCTATGCCCAGAACACACCAGCTCTAGCCTGGTTGGAGTCACTAATTTCAGAGGCTACTCTTGGCCCTTTGCCAATCTGCAAGATGGAAGCAGGAGGGGGAGTGGATAATTTTCTGTCATCTGGTTCTCAACCTTGGTGCTGTTCAACTTCTTTCCCATTGTGGCATATGTTAAAAGTGATAATATTCATGCAGTCTGGGGGGTAACGGAGGCTGGCTGATCTGGGCTCCCTCCTGCCAGAGGCTGAAGGGTCCACATCTTGGCTGACTCCATGGTTTTTTTCTCTTGCTATCCCCTCTTCCAGGAAAACTAATGTCTTTTTCTCCCCCAAGGTCTAATCCAGGATCCCACACTGAATTTTCCTGTGATATCTCCTGTCTTCTCCAATCTGTGACATCCTCAGTCTTTCCTAGTCTTTCATGACATTGACACTTTTGAAGAGTATTGCTCAGGTATTTTTGTAGAATGTCTCTCACATTGGGTTGGTCTGATGTTTTCTCATGATTAGATTGAGATCCTGCATTTTTGGCAGGAATGCCATGAAAGTGATGCACTCAGCTCATCGTGGCAGGGGTACATGAGGGCAATATGTCTTATTATGGTGATGTTGACCCTGAGCAGTGGGTTAAGGTGCTGTCTGCTGGTTTTCCCACTGTAAAGTCATTACTTTTTCCCTTTGTAATTAGTAAGTGTCTTAGGAGAGATGCTTCGAGGCTATTCAAGTATTCTATTTCCCTTCAAACTTCTGCCCACTAATATTAGCATCCATCTGTGGATCTTGCTTATGGTATTCTAAAGGTGATTTTATATGTTTTGTATTCCTTTTTAGTTGTAATTCTTCAGAAAGGAAGATTTGTCTTTTCTCTCCTATTTATTTTATTATACTATTTATTTATACAATTATTGATTCATAGATATTAATTTTACTCTATAAATTATAATCCAATGCTATGGTTATTTATTTTGCTGCATAAATTGTTCCCATTCTGGCCACTCTTTCAGGTAAGTTCCCATGCTCGTCCAAGATGCCATCAACCTTTTTGGGGTACTTCCTTACTTTCTGGTACCACCACAGTCTTCAGGCCCGTCTTGGATATTTCCTGTCTCAGTCCTTATACAAAAAAGCCCTGGTTTCTTCTATTGAAGAATATATTAGAAAATAAGATCTAGGCTCTATGTGGCATTATTTATCATTATAAGATAATTTGGAATCAAAATATATTTCAGTTCGAGGATGAAAACTGTGGAGATTAGTGAGGGTACCCAATTGCCCACCATTACACAGCTCAGAACTGGCAGACAAAATCTCAAACCAGGGCAGATTCTGTACTCTTAACCTCTCCACTAGTGTAAACGCCTCATTTATTATAAATATGAATTACTACTTGGCAGAAAACGTGCAGATGTGCCAGATAAATGTGATTTCTGGTTGATGGAGTGTCCAATAAAGCAGACTTGTCTATAAAAACAAACTTGGCATCCAATAAATATTTTTAGATTGATTTTGTTGAAAGAATCATCATTATCTTCAGACATTTCTTGGTCTCTATGAAATTTCTGTAGAGTTCAGTTGTACTTAATTCCTTTATGGAACATGGTAGAACATACATAAAATAATAATGAATATAGAAAAATGAAATAGAACAAAAATAACTGCAGGTTCACTTTCTGGATCCCCATGGCCTTTGGCTGGAAACTTGATGGTGGGGTTCACCCTCTCTTTGACTGTTGCTTTAATAAACCAAGGAACCAAGGCTTAGGGACATGAGCAACTTGCATTTGGCCAGTGGTGGGCAGAGTGGAGCTGGAATCAAGATTTCCTGGCTGGATCCCCAACCTTTTTTGACCCTCATGATCTGACCAAGTAAATCTCAGGGCAGGACAGCAGCATCCCCAGAGACTAAGCCCAGATGGGCAGGGCCACACGCCCTGTATCATCTAAGAGGCCACCTTGTGGCCCACGCCCGTGTATCATCTAAGAGGCCCTGTCCACACTGCTGGGAAGTAGTCCTGGCAACTTCACTCCCTTTCTGTGTTTAACTCTCAACACCAAACCCAACTCCTGCTTCAAATGCAGTTAAGAATCCAAGACAAATACGCCTAAAGAGGGGAAAACCTGGTGGCTGGATGCAATGAGATTGACTGGGAGGAGGAGACTGGTTTCTAGTCCTGGCTAGAGTACTAGAGTTTTGCACTTAACCAGCTGTTTATGCCAGGCAAGATCTTTCATCTCTCTGAGCTCTACTTTCCTGGCCTTAAAATGATAGGGTTGGATTAGATGACCTCTAAGGCCCTATTCTGCTTTGAAATTTTTGGAAGCTTCAAATTCCTTTGCAGAATTTCGCTGAGAGGGCCTTGGACCAGCCAGTCTCACCAGTAGAGCTCTTGTGCCACCTACTGGTGGACTCAGAGGCCTTTTTCTCCCTTCTGCGTTCAGGTCCCGCCTCAACTGGAACAAGAGAACAAAGCCATTTCAGCCCTTTGCAGGACTGTGGCAAACTGCCAGACCTGGGAGGAACACATGTTTAATTCATGTCCTAGAAAGATATGCTGTGTGAACACACTGCCATTCCTTATGGCGAAGGCCTTAGTGCGGTGGGCATGTGGTTACAAAGCCAGGGTTCTGATGTCAAGAACACCCAGCAAGGTGCCCTGATAAATACCACCCAGAAGAGATGTGTTTGGGTTACTCTCTGTATGCTGATCTGTTACACACTGATCCTTAATGCTTTCAGCTGCTCCCTGGTTAACAGTCATTAGGCATGCATGCAGCACTCTCATCCTGGGCCTCAGCCCTGCTGTCAGAACCCTCCTCCAGATACCTGAAGCAAAAAGAGGCAAGGGACCCCTTGGGTGTACTGCTGATCTGGAGAAATCCTTCATCGGACGGAAGGTCTTTCTAGGTTCCTCCCCTGACACTCCTATCTAAATAAAAACCACTTCTGAAGCCTGCATGACCCTTAGAGTTGGAATCATCTGAGCTGTAGAGCACTTACCCAACATATCCTGGGATTTGTCAAATGTTGCCGGTGATTCCAGAATTGCAGCTGACTACCTAATAGCAGACATCATGTCACTCCGCTCATGGTGACTGCTGTTAATCTGGATCTGGAAGTTCCACGTCGTTTGCTTTTGGCTTCTATGTCCTGGCGAGGCAAGCACAGGCAGCACTGTTGGTGCCCATTGTATGGGCAAGAAAACCAAGGTTTGAAAACAGGTTCAGTGACTCCTCACATAACCAAAGGGAGTGGTGGAGTTACAATAACATGAAGGAACTCTGACTCCCTTGTTCAATCACGCAGTGTTTGGGCATTTGTTTTTATGATCTCAATGAGGGGCCTTTGGTTCATAGTTCATTAATTTTCATCACAAACACTATTGAAAACCATTAATTGCCTGTGCTTTAAATAGCAGTGTGGGCTTTTTTCCTTGCCTAGCAAGACAATGGGTGTCAGTGGGTGGAAGGAGCACTGGGCTGGGGACCAAAAAAACCTGGACTCTTGTTTGACAAGGTCACCACCAAACTGAGGGGCCTGGGAAGTCACAACCACTGAGGCCTCCCTCTCCCCATCTAGGAAGCGAAGAGGGCAGGAGTAAGGTACCTTCCCTCCCAGAACTCCATATGTGAAAGAAAGGGCATTTCTGATTTAGGGGGTGTTTCACTTTCTCTAACCTTGGATCTGTCCCAGTAAAATGATTAAGCGAGGATATCTGTCTTTGCCAAAGTATGACTTACCTGGTCAGTCCAGATTGTTCAGGTGGGCTTAATGCTTTCTTGATTTGTAACCTTTTGTTTTCCAGTGACCTGGACTGTTTTTGGTATAGAATTTCATTCCCAGGTGATAAATTCCTTTAGGGAAGTGATAGCAAACAAGTTTAATCTTGAGGGCCCTTCAAATCCATGAGCAGTGGCTGTCGGGAGCTCTGTGTTAATGTCTCTGACGCCATGCTCTAAGGCACCATGGGAACATGATTGATTAGCCATGTCTGCCGTGGGCAGGTGCTGGGGAATGCAGAAGGCAAGGGCTGTATCTGGGATAGCACTGTGGAATTGGAGCAAGGGAAGCCATGCCGAGTGAAAAGGCACAGAGCTGCTTAGAAGCAGAGCAGGGGTAGGAATCCACACCTCCTCCCTTCAAATTCAGCGGCCTGCCACTCAAGACTTCCTCTTTATTTGGTGTGACGGGCAATCAGGTGCTTAGAAGATACTTTCCGATGATGAGGATGAAACTGATGGTATGGCAGCAGCTTTCTGCCTGCTCTGTCAGCAATGTGTAAACCCACACATGTGTTTCTCCCTTTCTGAGACACAGAAAGGCTCAACCTTTGACAAGAGATTGTCCAGGAAACATCAGTAAACACACCAAATGCCTACATTCCCATTAAAACATGCCTATCTCCTTCTAGGCAGTTCCAAGAGAGACGTCTAAGAGGTCTGCCTTGCACAACTCACAGGCAGCGCTGTGAGGAGGAGAGGTGCACCCCAGGCTGTGGGTGGGAGGACAGAGGGAATGGGGAGGCAGGAACAATGGACCAGCCTCCTTGGCCTCACAGGGGGCATCTCAATGAACGATGATGGCTCTTGGCCTTCCAAATGGCAAAGACACATTCCCAGAGAGGCTGGCTGTGGAGGGCTCCTGCCCAGATGGACTCGCTGTACTGTGAAGGAGCATTCTGTGTTCCCTAACTGGCAGCGGCTGCCCAGCCCATCAGCTTCACCTGACTGCACACCAAGGGCCCTGACGGCTTTCTCATGGGGCACCCCGGGGCTTCTGCCCCGAGCAGATGCTGGGCTTTATGTTCCCACAGAGAAGGCTTGCCCATGGCAGTCCATCCATCTTCCTCTCCTTCATCTGAGAGGCAGTGTGGCCTGCCCTGAGGGTCTGCAGGGAGCGCTGTCACCAGGCCTGGGAGGATACTGCCAGGGAGGAGAGGGCCCTGGAGCCTGAATGCCTCTTTTGTTTGCAGTGAAATAAAATCTGCCCTTTTAAAAAGCATCCACGCTGCCAAAATCCCAGGTAAAGGGGGTGTGGTTGACTTGCTGCTAGGGAGGAATTCCTTAAGCTCTGCAGGCTATAAACCCTCCACAGGAAAGGCCTGGGCCTGGCTGTTGATGATGATGGGATTTCTCCCCCAACACATGCCCCTCCCTTGCCTGGCAGGCAACTCAGGAGTGAGGAATGACCAAAGCCAAGTCCCAGAGCAGCGGAGGAGCACGGTTCACCTTCCAGTCAGTGCCTCAGGGCAAACCCTTTCCATCCTCTCCATAGCGCCACCTCTCAGCGGGAGAAATGCTTGGTTCACAAACAGGGTCCACCCTGCTCTCACCTGACTCTTTGAGCTAACGAAGTATCACCCTTTACAGGTCCTGGTTCTGATGCACCAAGATGTCTGATAATAAAAAAAAGAGCCCAGTAGTTACTCACACTCCAAGGTGCCTGGGCTTTCTTCTGGGAGGTTGCTCCCTTCTTTGCTGCCATCACCACACATTCCTCTAATAAGGAAACCCCAAGAGGCCGGATGTCTGCAGCACGAGTTGTGTGTATTTCCACACCATGATTATTGCCAAGAGGTTAGAAACTGAACATGATTTGGGTCCTGAGGGGCCTTAAATCACTGTCAAATGGGAATTTGCTATAAACCAGCTGAGACCAGGGACTAAGTTCCTGTCTCCAAGAACTCCACGAAGGACCCTGCAAGAGAAGAGAGCACATTCCATTGTTTAGACTAAGATGAATCCTAACTACTCAAGGCATCCTGGCCTTTGGGATTGGATAAGGTAAGTTTTGTAAGGATTCCTGACCCAAGCTGTCATGTCAAGCTTCTTTACCCATCTGGCCATATTTCACGTTCGGATCCATCACGCAGTTCTCTGCATTTTATTGACAAGGCAGAGGCTGTTTCCTGTGCGTAACTCCTTGCCACCCTCAGGAGGAAGGTCCTCAGACAAATACATGAATGTTCATTCATTCAACAAGCATTTATTCAGCATCTACTATATTCCTGGCACAGTGCCAGGCTCAGCGTCTCCTGTGGATCCTCATGGGGCCTTCAGATATGAAAAGTACAAAATGACGCAGGTGCTGTGGTAGACTTAAGTATTAGGCTCCATGGGAGCACAGAGTAGGAATGAGTCATTTCCTAGATGGGCAGTGAGTTGAACTCAGGGTGAGGGGCCAGTGAAGCCTCCCAACACCTAACATCTGGAGTTGTTTTGGGGGTAAAAGTTAACACGCAGCTCTTATGTGTACTCTTGGATCTGCATGTCAGGCATCGTGTTGTCTGCCTGCCCATCTGGTTGGACCAGCATCTGGGGGGTGGGTCAAGTTATCCAAGCTCCAAGAAGATGGGTAGGACAAGAGATTGTCAGTATCTTACTTGTCCACAATGGGAGCTATATTTGTGCATGAGAGGGTATAACTGCCTGAACAGAGGCCACTCCTTCTGGGGCACAACCCTGCCCAGGAAACCCCAAATAGAGGTTTGCTTCAATAAGAGCTATGTTTATCTAGGAAACATTCCAAGTTGTGGAGAAAAAAAAGGAGAATAAAAGAAAAAGAAGAAACCATCCATCCACAGCTAGAGACCTGAATATTGCCCAGGAAATCTTGCTAGGTTTGTCTAGTGAGACCAGAGACATGTGATTTTATGTGGGATGGCTAAGGGAAAACGCTTTTACTGCACATTCACAGGCCTACCCCGCCACGTCATCATGACAATTGTGGTTCTCTCTGTGCCCAAATCCATGATTCAGGTTTTATAGCTCTTAATAATTGCATCCTTTCATGAGACTTTTCTGCAGAGCTACTGCCAGAGTTACCTTTTATATATCACATATATTAACATGGAAATGAGATGGCATTGCTGCCTAGGATTCCTACAGCATAGATACTAATTGACAACCAAGGACCAAAGGCAGCTCAACTTGCATTGCTGATTTCATTGCTCATGGTAGACACAGAGAAACAAAATTCTAACTTGAATTACAGCAATTGCTGGGCCATGCTAGAGGTCATAGAACATGCTTTCTTTCCTTTCTGCTATTTGTTATTTTATTTTATGTATTTTTATCTCTTGCTCAATTTCTCTGATCTGTGAGGGCTTTGGGAAGCCACACATGTGCCTATTGCAACCTCTGAAAGTACTTGCAATACCCAAGTCTTCCATTTTGGAGAAACTCCATGCCCTTCAGAAGGGCCTGTAATTCCATCTCCACTGGTGGCTCTCAGGTGCTTATGGTGCAGCTCAAATCAAACTCTATATTTTCTTCACCCTTGATCTGGATCTTAATGGAGTGTGAGACCAGGAGCTTTGGCAGGGCAGTGCCGGGGTGTTTAGCACTCACTGAACCTCAGTTACTCTGAACTTCTCCAGGCAGCAGCAGTAAAGAGGCAGCTGTTTGTCCGTGGAGCTGCCTTGTCTCCATCTACCAGGTTCCGTCCATGGGGCTGTGACATGTGAGCACAGGCTGGTGCAGCTCCATGATGGCAGCCAGGTAGGGCCAGGAGCAAATCTCACTTTTGCTTTTTCTTGTTGAAAATCATGAGATAAGCTATGTGGTGCCATTAAAAAATAATTTCCAAAGCCAGGTGTGGTGGCTCACAACTGTAATCCCAGCACTTTGGGAGGCCGAGGCGGGTGGATCACTTGAGGTCACGAATTTAAGACCAGCCTGGCCAACATGGTGAAACCCCATATGTACTAAAAATAAAAAAATTAAAAAATTAGCTGGGTGTGGTAGTGGGCGCCTGTAGTCCCAGCTACTTGGGAGGCTGAGGCAGGAGAATCTCCTGAACCCAGGAGGCAGAGGTTGCAGTGAGCCAAGATAGCGCCACTGCATCTAGCCTGGTCAACAGAGTGAGACTCCGTCTCAAATAATAATAATAATAATAATAATAATAATAATTTCCAAGTTTAAAAGCTGTAAACTATCCACTGTCACAGGTTAGTTTTAAGACCTGCTTTTTGTCCCTGAGAAAGTGGCATTACCTAATAAGGAATCCTGGAGGGAGTGTGAAGAGGCAAAGTCTGGGAAGCACACAGGGTGGGGAGCGCCTGAGATTAGTCACTTCAGGCTGTAACTTTCCTAACAAAGAAAACTGCTGAGCCATTTCAGACCCCCTCCAGCCCGATGCAGTGATTGCTTTGCCCTTCAGGGCTGTAGGGCTTATGGAGCACAGCTCAGCGCCAAGTGACCAAGCCATCTGGGTCACTACGCTGGTAGCTCTGAAGCCCAAGGCTTTCCCAGATCTGCAGGAGCTTCTGTAACTGATGAACAGTTTTATGCTGTGCCATTGTAAGGACTCACAATCCATACAGGAGGGAGGCCATGTATTCACATGTGTTCAATAACTATTTACTTGGTACCTCCCCTAGGCCAGACACTTGTGTTAGTCACCAAGGATCCAGTAGTGAACACAACACAATTGCTATCATTATGGGGCTAATGTTCTAGGGCAGGGATCCCTGACCCCCCGGCCACGGACCATTGCTGGCCCATGGCCTGTTAGTAACCAGGCCACATAGCAGGAGTGGTGGGTAAGCGAGCAAACTTCATCTGTATTTACAGCTGTTCCTCATTGCTCGTGTTACCACCTGAGCTCCACCTCCTGTCAGATCAGCTACGGCATTAGATTCTCATAGGAGCGCAAACCCTATTGTGAGCTGCGCCTGCGAGTGATCTAGGTTGTGTACTCCTTATGAGAATCTAATGCCTGATGATCTGTCACTGTCTCCCAATACCCCCAGAAGGAATCATCTAGTTGCAGGAAAAAAAACTCAGGGCTCCCACTGATTCTAATTATGGTGAGTTGTATAATTATTTCACTATATATTACAATGTAATAATAATAGAAATAAAGTGCACAATAAGTGTAATTTGCTTGAATCATCCCCAAACATCCCTCCCCACCCCCACTGGGTCCATGGAAAAATTGTCTGCCACAAAACCAGTCACTGGTGCCAAAAAGAACGGTGACCGCTGTTCTAGGGGAAGGAGATGGACAATAAACAAATAAACACGGTAATCTACAGCACAGCTTCCCATAGTGAGAGATGCCGAGAAACATGCAGTGTGGGGTAGAAGGATGGGAGCTGCTCTGGGTCAGGCAGTCGGGGCAGTCTCCGGAGAGCCATCCTTTGAGCAGAGAGTCCGGACTTTAGAGGGTGCAAGCCTCGGGGCTGCCTAGGACAGAGCATCTCAGAGGGAGCCGCGGGTCCAGTGCTTAGCAGAAGGAAGAATCTGGCAGGGAGCACTATGAGCTCTAAAAAGCAGCTGCTATCTATTAAGAGCTTACTATGTATCAAGCACTTTGCACGCCTTTTGTGCGCCATAGAAACATGGTCTCATTTAACTATTACAACAGTCCTGTGACGTAGATCCAACTGTTCCCATTTTATAAATGATGAAACGGAGGCTGAAAGATAACCTAGCCTGCCTCAGAGCAAGCTTGTCTAACCAGTGGCCGAGGACGGCTTTGAATGCAGCCCAACACAAATTCATAAACTTTAAGACATTATGAGATTTTTTTGCAATTTTTTTTTTTAGCTCATCAGCTATTGTTAGTATATTTTATCTGTTGCCCTAAATAATTCTACTTCCAAGGTGGCCCAGGGAAGCCAAAAGATTGGACACTCCTGTCACAGAGCTAGGAAATGACAGAGCTGAGACTTGAGCCTGTATCTAGTCTGTGTCCAAAACCCTCTGTTCCCAACCTCCTCCAAGACCCACTGCTCCACTCTGTTGTAGTGGGAGAGCGCTCACAGGCCCACAGCACTTCGTGCGGAGGAAAGGATACTTTTGAGACCTAGTTTGCCTGGAAGAAGCTTTGCTCATCATGAAAAGCCACTTTCTTTTCTGTTTTCTCTCTCTTGCTTGGAAACATTGTCCAGCCAAAGCTGCTTCTCTGGGTGGCTTCCTGAGTCTTTGTGGCTTCATCGTTTTATGTGGTGAATGCTGTTGCTACCAGGATGCCCACAAAGTACACTTGGGTCCCCAGCTTTATTTCAGGGCTTCCTAGGGCTGCCAAAAAGTTGTGCAATTCTTTCAAGGCCCTGGCACCGGGGACTCACACTTGTAAGGCTGCTTCATTCTTATGTCAGCTCTGAGACCAGAAAGGACTCTCCAAGGGTAGCCACCTAGGTGCATGCTTCATCCCCACAACCACATGGGCACAGAGTGGCGCAGAAGAAAGAACAGCAGTTTGGAATCAGTCAGTTTACACGTTTGCAGAGTCCGATAAAAAACAAAACAAAAACAAGAAGACAAAGTAACCAAACTGCACAATCCTGAGCAAATAAATCAGTAGTCCTCCAAGCCTTAGGGTCCTTATTGTAACAATAGGAGCAGTCTTGCTAACCTCTGTCCACTGTTTTCAGCAGTGATGACACCCCCATGAGAATATGCTTCTTGCAGAGGATCTCCTTCATCTCTCCCCAGAAGAGAGGAGGAAACAAGATAAAATGTATGGTGCAAAGCCCAATGCCTATCTGCTGGATGTGAAATGCTTACATGCTATAAAATCACTCTGGGATTTACCCATGCTCTAACAGTGGTTGTGTGTGTTGACTATTCTCTGTCCTCAGCCAGCCTACCGGAGGCAAAGTATGGTGATTGGAGGGCATCTCTGCAGGCAGAAGCAGCACTGAAGGCACGTGGAATGAAGATGACTGGAAAACATCTCAGTAAACACAGCACTATTCATGATAGCCTAGATGTGGAAACAACCTAAGTGCCCATTGATGAATGAATGGATAAATAAATTGTGATATCTATATATATTACAATATACCTACAATGGAATACTATTCAGCCTTTAAAAAGGAGATACTGCTATTTGCTACAACATGAATGAACCTGGAGTACTTTATGCTAAAAAGTAAGCCAGATACAGAAAGAAAATTACTGCATGATCTCGCTTATACGTGGAATCTAACAAAAAGTCTAATACATAGAAACAGAGTAGAACAGTGGTTACCAAGGGTGCGGAGGGGAAAGAAATGGGAAGTTTGTCAAAAGGTACAAAGTTATGTGGGAAGGACAAATCTAAAAATCCAACATACAGCAGGAGGTATAGTTAATCATACCGTCTTGTATATTGAAAAGTTGCTAAGAGACTAGATTTTAGGTGCTCTTACTAAAAACAGGGTAACTAGAGAAGGTAGGGAAGGTGATGAATATGTTAATTTGCTTACCTGCAATAATCGTTTCACTATGTATATCAAAACATCATGTTGTATACCTTAAATAGATACAATAGAAAATAAATAATAAAATAAACACAGATTAAAAAATAAAAACAACTCAAGATACAAATGTACATATGGGTGGCTGTAGATGTAATTACTGGCTAAGGCATGGATTCTGAGCCAATCCCTTTGAGCTCAGATCGTGGCTCTTCCACTTTCTCACTGTATGATCTTCAGCGATGGCATCTTTTTTCATGGCTTAGGAATTTTTTAAAGTCCTAAATTAGGTAGTTTTAGCTGGTAGATCCTTGGATATGTCTTGTTCTTCTTCTTCACTCTTTGTAAATAGGGGATAATAATACCACCTACCCCAGGGTTATTGTGAGATTTAATAAGTAAATATGTACACACAGAGAGAGGGAAAGAGAGACAGAGCAGTTGGAACAGTCCCTGACAAGCAACTTTAAAGTGTTGGCTATTATTATTAGGGAAGGACCAGGTAAATGCTGGTGCTTGACACTTATTTACTTTAAAAAGAGAAAAGAAAAGAAAAGAAACAAGTCATACCCAACATCTACCAGCTTAAACCACCTAATTTAGGGTAAAAAAAAAAAACTCCAGACAATGAAAAAGATGCTGTCTCTTAATTATTCAGGGAATGGCTTTTCTCTAGGAAAGGCAATCTGAAATGTGTCCTGGCAAACCAACTCCTTGGCTAAAGACACATGGTGGCTCTTGGTTGGGCGTGGATTAAAGCGCAGCTCCTCCCGCTTTCCAAAGTCAGAAAGGAGGAGGAATGTTAAGTGTGGCTGCATTGTCATTAATTAATTTCTCAAGGGCTGCAGTAATCAGGAAGCTCATTAATGTGTTTTAGCCTGCCTTTCATTTAGAGAATGAGTAGGAAATGTAAATGGAGTGCACTTAGAAAACTTAAAAATCGTTCAGTGCTGTAGTGCGAGGGGAGAAACCATGATATGTCTCTAAGGAAAAGAAAAAACCCACAAGGGCTTGTTTAATCACATGAAAGAGAAGCAACTCTAACTCAACAGCAGCAGAGGCTCCCCGTGGCGTTTCAAAATATTATCATTTGGACTTGGTTGTTCCTCTACTCTTGTGCCATGTTTAAAGATGCCATGCTCCATCCATATTTATACTTCTCCCAGCAGGGAGCATAATCGTGAAGGGCAAATGCCAGGGGCCAGGGCTCCGCGGGGCCATTCCACAGGGTGCTGCCAGGAGCTCCCTGGGGTATACATGAGCAAAGGCGGCGCAGAGGAAATCAGGTCTCCACGGCTCCCCCTAGCGGAGGCTCTGCTGTTGTGCCAGGTTGGGGGAGGGGCACCAGCCGCTTCTCTAATTCTTCAAGGCCAACCTAGGGCCATACATGTTCTCCTTCATTCTGCTCTTGACCGCCCCCGAGGAGGTGCCTGAAATTGAGCTCATTCCTTCTCCTCTGTGAAGTCAGCATGTTTCAGAGGCCTCCTTTCATAGACGTGGACCAATTCTTCCTTTGCAATTCCTGTTAAATGTATACATAAAGCACTTAGAACAGGAGGCAGTGTTCTGTCATTCGCATTGTGATTGTTAGTGCTAGCTACTGGCAGACAGTGGGCCACCCGGTTTTGGGGGCTGTTTAGCCCTCCAGTTTCCACACGGGGCTACCTGACAATGATCACTAAACAATTTGTCATACAACCAGCCATAGAATCTTGAGTTGTGATTCAAACCTCCCTCTGTCCTATGCCCACATCCTTATCTTTGGTAGACGAAGGTCTCACTTTTACTCTCCCCTGGATGTGGGAGGGAGGGGCTGGGCCTGAGTCCACATACACCCTCTCTAGTAGGACGTGCCTCTGGTGGGCATGGACATGAGCCCACAGGAAGCCAAGTTTCTTCTGACCAAAAAAGGGAAGCCCAGTAATCTATGTCTCTCCCTCCTCCCCAGGAAACAAACAAGCCACTTAACACTTATCCTGCCCCATCTTATCCCGCCCCCACCTCTCCCAGGGGACCTTGCATACATGACCCTCTCCTATGACCCCAACTGAACTTTCCTCTTCAGTTCGGTTCAACAAACGTCTATTGAACACCTACTACGTGCCAAGCCCTATGCCAGGTGAGGGGATCCAAAATGCATAAGACGTGTTTCCATTCTTAAGGAACAGATTAGGGAGTAAGTCAAACCCAGAGGCATTATTCCAACAAATGGGAGTACAGAGGGGGCTGGAACTCAACCTAGGCTTCCTGGAAAGGAAGGGAGCCTGAGGTTGGCCTTGGCAGACATGTGGCAGGTTCCCCGGGACTGGAGAGTGGTGGGCATAGGACAGCATGGCATGTGCCTCCAAGGTGAGCACAGTACTTGGCACACAGTAGGTGGTCAGCACACACACTGAGCTGACAGATGGAGCAGGTAGCCAGCAGTCAGCGCTACAGGTGCGTGAACGCTGGCCTGTGAGGGTTGATGGCGCTGAAGAGGGTCTGAAGCCCGAACCTGAGGAGGGCCTTAAATGCCAGGACCTTATCTTATAAGACCTTACCCTACAAGAGTTTGAAGCAAAAGAGTGACATAGTCAGCTTTACATCTTCTTTGCTCATTATTCCACTACCCTAAGGAAGCCTCCTGAGAACTTTGAAGAGTTGCCCTCTAAGATCACAGTCTCCTGTGACTGGTATTGCAAGCAGCTACTCTCCAGCCATATTACAACCGTGGTGCTCCTTCAGCCAACAAATGGGCTAACTAGATAGCTTATCTTGAGATACTTGGTCGACAGTTTATAGGGTGAAATGTTCAGTCTCTACCTTAGTTCCTAATCTGTAAACAGACCTTTTGAATACTATTGAAAAGCTTTCTCCACAAACCTTTCCTACAAACAAGAGTTTATTCCCACCTCTTGCCCTTAACTGCTACAATGCACTCTTACCATCATGAACACACCTCTGCACATCCGAGTACCCAGTCCTATTTGTACACTTATGGACCAGTATCATAATATGACATCCTGGATCAACTTCTGAAATGCAATAAGCGAAGTGTCACGGCATAGGAAAGAATCAACTTCAGGCTTGGGCACAAGGTAGGCCAAGGCTGACATTCAAAAGAGGGCTGTCTATTGTAATGTCTAGTTTTAAATCTGGATCATGCCTCACTCTTTGAGATTTCTGCTATGTTTTAATGATTTTTCTGAAGATTGAATAAAATAATGAGTAAAGTGCTTAAAAATGCCCTACCTATAGTAAACTCTCAATAATATTGTCTATGTTCATTATGATTAAAAGGATAGTTCTGCCAAAGATTCAGGTCATTTATACCTCTGAGGATAGAGAGAAATTTATCTACTGTGAGAAATGAATTTGGCAATTTTTAATGTTAATTACTTTGGTATTGTTCTTTCATGTTTTGTGTTTATATCTTGGCCCCCTAATTATACTGTTAGGACTTTGAAGGCAGGGATCTTGTTAGATTTGTATTTTCATATCCTTCAAAGAATCCAGCACTGGCCGGGTGTGGTGGCTCACCCCTGTAATCCCAGCACTTTGGGAGGCCGAGGTGAGTGGATCACGAGGTCAGGAGATCGAGACCATCCTGGCTAACGTGGTGAAACCTCGTCTTTACTAAAAATACAAAAAAATTAGCCGGGCGTGGTGGCAGGTGCCTGTGGTACCAGCTACTGGCGAGGCTGAGGCAGGAGAATGGCGTGGACCTGGGAGGCGGAGCTTGCAGTGAGCAGAGATCGTGCCACTGCACTCCAGCCTGGGCGAAAGAGTGAGACTCCGTCTCAAAAAAAAAAAAAAAAAAAGAATCCAGCACTATTTCCAGTATGTCATAGATATTCAATAAATAGATCTAGATTGACTCAATGTTAGAAGGGCTCTATAAGTATTAAAGTGTTAATCACCACAATACTCGGCAAGTGATAATCTGCCCCACAGTCCTTGCCTTTGCCACCACATCAGGAAAATGGGCAGACATAGGTTCATGAGGTGGGTAATGAGCCCAAAGGACTGTAGACTATGCTGTCTGACTGGTTCGCACACCCCAGCTAATCACTGTATCTCTGCTTCCCACTATACACTGGCTGAGGAAACGTCGTGAACTTCTCTGACCTCCAGGCTCCAGGGTCCCAGATGCAGCACCGGTTCCCCAGGCATTTCTTGTGCTAAGGTGCGTATGACTCCTCCAAAGGTCAGGAGAGGCCCTGGAGAGCCGGCCCCCTTCTTGGGTATCACTTGCAACAAGCTGGGGCAGACTACTTTGGCTTCTTCCTCCTGGTCAAATAATAGGCCATTCAGTCTTGGGGAGAGAAATGAATCAGCAACCCCAGGGCCATTCCAGTGGCCCTGAAAGCTGCCAGCTGGACAGCCCATTTCAAACAACCAATTAGTATGAGCACCACAAGTTGATTTGAGCAAATTCAGGCACCTCTCTCTGCAAGTACAAGACGGGCCTGCGTGTCTGCATGGAAAATGAAGTTGTTTCACCTTCCATGGCATTGTTCCACTCCAAGAAACAAGCTTTATTTATCTCAAAACTTGGCTTATGTTGACTTGCCAGATGAAAAATGATGTGAAGTTACTGAAATCATCTGCTAAGGGAAATGAATCCAAGCACGGTGAAAGATGTTTTGCTGCTTTTTCAAAGCACATCAGTCAGCTTGTCTTACAAGCAAAATAGAATTTTCTACCAGGTAAAGACAGTAATTATTTCAATTAGCAATTGAATTAGATGTAGAAGGTAATGAGGAATAAAGATGCTGAACTAAGTTCAATAACTCACCACATATGCTTCTCTTTCTTGTTCTAGCTAAAGTAGCAGTAAACAGAATGAATTCAGCTGTGGGATGATAGGAGCCTTTCCCCGCAAGTGGACTGAGTCTCAATTCATCATTCACTGCCTGATGAAGAGGCAGCATAGCAGACATGAGATGCCAACAGTACTCAGCCTATGTTCAGTCCAGCACCATCCTTGGTGCACAGTGACCCTTGTGGAAAATGGGAAATTATGAAGTTCTATGGTAATTAGTGAAACAATAACTTAAAGATATTTTCAGCTCCACTACTGAAATAAAATAAGGAAATTCCAAGGATCTAGAGTATTTTTATTCAGCATCTTCTGAGACCATTCTTTTGATTTCACTCATATGCATTTCTGGAACGGGAAGAAGGAAAAGAGAAGGGGAGAGAGTGCAAGAGCCGGGGCTTCCTTATTCTGGGAAGACTTTGACCAAACTAGGCTAATATGGCAGAAAGAAACTGATACAGCTGATGGTCTTTTTGCATGTTTAGCACATCTGAAGTTTCTGTTTTGATTAGTGCCTCTCCATGTTA
Source organism: Pongo pygmaeus (assembly GCF_028885625.2). Lineage (NCBI taxonomy): Eukaryota > Metazoa > Chordata > Mammalia > Primates > Hominidae > Pongo > Pongo pygmaeus. Next base: position 145,341,361 of record NC_072373.2, on the reverse strand, counting down.
TTTGAAAAGTCTATCACTAAGCAAAAACTGACAGTACTTCAAGGAGTAATTGACAAATTTGTGATCAGAGTGGGAGCTTTAACATGTCTTTCTTAGTAATTGATAGATCAAACAGCCAAAAAATTCAGTAAAGTTATAAAGATTTGAACAAGATGATTAACAAGTTTGATATAAAAGACTTATATAGAGCACTGCATTCAACCACTGGGGAATATACATTCTTTTTAAAATCACATATTACCTTTACAAAAACTAATTGTGAATTAGGGCATAAAGCAAATACCAAATCTCAACAAATTCAAAGAATAAGTATCATAAGACCACAACACAATTAATTTAGAAACAAGTGAAAATTATAATTAAAAATCTTCATACAATTAGAAATTTAAAACACATCACTTAAAAATCCATAGAGACAGAAAGCAGATTGGTGGTTGCCAGGGGGTGGGAGGAGAGGGGAATTACTGCTTAATGAATAGAGTATTTTCTTTTGGGGTGATGAAAATATGTTGGAACTGGATAGAAGTGGTAGTTACATAACATGGTGAATGTACTAAATGCCACTAAAGTGTGAATTGTATACTTTATGCTTTATGCTTTATGCTATGTAAATTTCACCTCAACAACAAAAAAAGTGCTCATATCTCTGTGTTTTAATTCTTTTTTTTTTTTTTTAGATGGAGTCTCGCTCTGTCACCCAGGCTGGAGTGCAGTGGCACGATCTCGGCTCACTGAAACCTCTGCCTCCTGGGTTCAAGTGATTCTCCTGCCTCAGCCTCCCGAGTAGCTGGGATTACAGGTGGACACCACCATGTCTGGCTAATTTTTGTATTTTTAGTAGAGACGGGGTTCACCATGTTGGCCAGGCTGGTCTCAAACTCCTGACTTCGTGATCCCCCTGCCTCGACCTCCCAAAGTGCTGGGATTACAGGCATGAGCCACCATGCCTGACCTCTGTGTTTAAATTCTAATGTGTGGATACACAGGTGTGTATAGTTTATGAAAGTTTTTCAAACCATTCACTTATAACACGTAAACTTTCTGTATTAAATGTGTATATTTACATTTTCTATATTATGCTTCAAATAAAGAGTTTTAAAATTAAAAGAAAATATATTACTTAACTCATGGGTCAAAAAGAAATTGTACAGGAAAATATAAAAAGCTAAGAACTGTATGACGACTACATTAAAAATGTGCAGTTTGCAGTGCATTTATTCAGACCAAGGGATGCAGGTGAGAAATCAGCTGTGGTAGAGGACGGCAATGGGTTCTCTTAAGTATGTATGAATACAAATGTATAGGTTTGAATGTTTATTTGGGAAAAAATGCTACTTTAAACATAAAATTAATAAGCTAAGCATCAAACGTAAGAAGGTAGAAAGAAAACAGAAAATTCCCAAAGAAAATAAAAAGAAGGAAATGACAACCTTAAATTAGATAACAGATACAATAAGGACAATCAACGAAGCCAAAAATTAACACTTTGAAGAGACTAACTTCTGGAAAGTCTGTATAAGGAAACTAAAAATATATATAAAGAGATAAGGCACAAATAATATTAGCAGAGAAAGTAGAATACAAATGGTCAAAAAGATAATAAAAATATAAAATGAAAAACCTTATCCAATAAGTTTGAAAATGTTCATTAAATGGACAAATTCCTAGAAAAATATAATTTGCCAAAACTGACAAAAAAAGAAATAGAAAGCCTGCATAACCAGCAGTAAAAATCTTCCCACAAAATAAATCCTAGGCTTGGAGAGTTTTATTTGTGAGTTTTACAAGGCATTTCAATTACAGCTGAAGATTATACCAGTATGTTAAAGAAGCAGGATTCATGGGATATAATCCAGAAAGTTATTAGTTTTGTCTCCTATGGCCCCTTTAAATCTTCTCAATGAAGGCAATCCTTCCCCTGCCATTGGATGAAAACTCAGGCAAGCCCTATATAAAATAACTATAAAATATTCACTTTTATAGTTGTTGTTGAGTAATAGAAATACCTTTATTCACTTTCAGACACAAACCCAGACTCAAATTAGTAACTTGACATAAAAAGCCAGGCTTTTTTTTTTTAAATTATACTTTAAGTTCTGGGATACATGTGCAGAATGAGTAGGTTTGTTACATAGGTATACACGTGCCATGGTGGTTTGCTGCACCCATCAACCTGTTGTCTACATTAGGTATTTTTCCTAATGTTATCCCTCCCCTAATCCCCCACCCCCAACAGGCCCCAGTGTGTGATGTTCCCCTTCCTGTGTCCATGTGTTCTCATTGTTCAACTCCTGAAAACCCAGGCTTTCAATTTAAAAGTTAAGACTTCTCTTCACTCTACCTTCTTTTCCCCCAGCTAAGGGCTGTGGCAGGGAGGCCACCTGTTTGGGGGAAAGACATAAAATCCAATCTCTTCCTTTTTTCTCTCTCACCTTGTCAATCACCCTCCTCTATACTAGTCAGGGGACAGAAAACACACCAGTTATTTGAGAAAGAATTTAATATAAAGAATTATTAACTAGATGTAAAGCTACTAACCAGGTAAAAGAAGAGAGAAGAGAATGCTAAGGTGTCATAAGCAATCATTTGAGGAAACGGCTATCCTGCCCAGGACTGAAGAAATAAAAGGAAGAGATTGGAATTCTTGAAATCTAAAAGCTGAGACAAAGGATCCTGGTGAGCTGAAACCCTGACCCTGAGGAGGGGGAGATAATTGACTGATGGTGGTGTCTCAGCTCAGAAGAGCAGCCGGGGGAGGCTGGGTTCCGGACTCTGAACAGGGGGCACTGGTCAGCACATAGTCATGTCTCAGGTTAAAGGGGTGAATGTGACAAGTCTGGTCCTGCAAGTTTGGTAGAAACAGCGAACTGGATCAGCTGCTGCTATGGAAGGAATTACCACCAATGCAGTGAAGGTGCAGTGCTGGAGTGACACTCACAAGAACTATGAGCAGAAAGGAAGTCCAAAGCAAGCAACTGGGAGGAGCACATTCCTTCTGCTCCTCCAGACTTTGAGTTTCCCTCTAGCACCCCAATTAGCAGAGCCCAACAGGGAATAGCTGGCAAAGCAGAAAAATGATTTCCAGGGTTCCTGCCTGAGCACCAAAAAGCAGGGAATAAAAGGGTGGAATGAGCTGAAAGACAATTAATAACTCATACATCCCCCATCCATTTACTGCTGTTTCTGATCCTCTTCAGGTTTGGGAGATGGGGAAGGAAGAGAGGCAGAAAGTCTTTACTTAACGGGTATCAGCAAGGTATTTGAAGCTGATTCTTTCTCTTATGGAATGCTTTCATGTGTACTTTGGAGAACCTATTTTCTTACCCTATCACTGCTGATTTCCTTTGATCTGAATGAATGCACAGTGTTCTGGAAGTTGCTTACTTACTACCCCTTACTGCCAAGGAAAGCAGTATCCACCTCTAGCTCATGCTGTAATGAAACCTGTTCACCTCTCCAATTAACCTGACTCTGAGTTCATCTATGATGACCCAATTCCCAGCTCTTTTGTGCATACATAGCCACATATGAGCCAAGGAAACCATCGTACTGCTTTGTCCAGGCAAATTTGGGGATTACGAGCTGATTCAAGCCCAGCAGCATCTTTCATTCAATCCATCACCAAACCATTTAGCCTATCCTTTTCTTGTCTTCTGTGTTCTAGATGGGAGCTGGACACAAGTCTGCTGACCTGCGTAGGTGGAGAGGACGCATATGGAGCTTTCTGCAGGGAAAACTTGAATCCCTTCTCAGTTGGCTCAGTTCATACTAGCAATGTTTTCCAAAGAAATCCTCTTCAAATCTCCATTAAACTCCACTTTCTAGACATTTATTTGCTTGAGAGGGCAAGGAGTTGTTAGTGTGAAGGAATGATTCCTGGATATTTCCTTTGGAAAGGCAATCTTGGTCTAACATTTCACTTTGAAAGTTTATATTTTTTGAATCTTGGTGCTTCAATTGAAACTTAATTTAACATCCTTTTTCACCATTCTTAAATTCTTCCTTTTCATCCTGAGATCAGTGTAACACTGATCCTAAAATCAAATTAAATAGTACTATAAAGGAAAATTATTGGCCAATCTTATTCATATGCAAAGTCGCCAAAATTCTAAGCAAACTATTATCAACCAAATTCAGCAGGGTATGAAAAAAAATCCATCACACTAAGTTGGGTTTATCCCAGGAATGCAAAGCTGGGTTAACATTATAAAATTAATTAACGCAATTCCTTATATTAACAGATTAGAGAAAGAAGACAATTTTATCATTTCTTTTCCTTTTCCTTTTTTTTGAGACAGACTCTCACTCTGTTACCCAGGCTGGAGTGCAGTCGCATGATCTCTGCTCACTGCAACCTCTGCGTCCTGGGCTCAAGCGAGTCTCCTGCCTCAGCCTCCTGAGTAGCTGGGATTACAGAGGTGCATCGTCACAACAAGCTAATTTTTGTATTTTTAGTAGAGACAGGGTTTCACCATGTTGGCCAGGCTGGTCTCAAATTCCTGACCTCAGGTGATCTGTCAGCCTCAGCCTCCCAAAATGCTGGGATTACAGGCGTGAACCACCGCACCCAGCTGACAATTTTATCATTTTAATGTATGGCAAAAAGCATTTGAGAAAAAGCAACCTAATTTGTGATAGAAACACTGAAAATTATAATTAAGAAGGTAACTCCTTTAACAGGATAAAGGTCAAAAACAAAAATTTATGGCAGATAATCATTCTTAATAATAAAACTTACAACTATTTCCTTTAAAATCAGGAACAAGTTGAAGATGCTCAATATTATCATTCTATTCAACATTATTCTACTGATTCTCATCAGTAAAATTTTAAAAAGGAAAATAAAAAGGTACACAAATTGGAAAGAAAGAATAAAATAATAATTATTCGCAGATAATATGATTGCCTATGGAGTATATTTTTTAAAATCTATAGTTAAATTATTAGAGTTAAAAAGAGTTTAAGTTTTGCAAGGTAGTTGGGTATACAAAAACCAATTGCACTTCCGTAAAGTAGCCATAAAAATTGTAGTAATATAATTTTTAAAAGATACCAGTAAAATAGAAATAAAACTATAATAAAATAAAAGCAAGATCTTTATGGAAAAAATGCTATTGAAAAATGTTAAAGAAGACCTAAACTAATGGAGAGATATACTGTTCCTAGGTAGAGAGATCCAATTTCATAAATATGCCAATTCTCCCTAAATACAATGCAATTCCAGTTAATATCTCAATTGTTTATCATGAACCTTATTATCTGATTTCAAAACTTACATGGAACAGTAAAAGCCTACAAATAGTCAAGATACTTTTGAGGAATAACAACAAGGTGTGTGTGTGTGTGTGTGTGTGTGTGTGAGATGGGGTAGAGGTAGGGGTTGCCCTGCAATTTGTGGTAAATCTATGTAAATCATGTAAGTCACGACAAATCTATGTAAATAAGATAATGTGGTATTGGAAGACAGATAAACAAATAGACCAGAGGAAAGAATAGTGAGCCCCAAAATGAATCCATGAATATATGAAGACTTACCTACAGGCATTGCATAGTGGCTGAGGTGTGGGGCTGGGGTAGAAGGCATGGTAGAGAATGAACTGTTCAATAAGTAGTGGGGGAACAAGAGTTTATCCATATTGAAAAAAAATGATATTGGATCCCTCCCTTGTACCATTTATAAAATAAAGTCCAGGTAAAATAAAGACTTAAATGTAAAAGAAAAAACTTTAACATGTTTAAATGTCAATATAGAACAATAGTTACGTGACTTTGGCTAAGAGAATATTTTCTAAACAACACTCAGAGAATACAAGCCATAAAAGAAAATATTGATAAATTAAAGAAATTCAAATAAAAAATTTCTAATTTTTATCTAAAGACACCATAAAGTGAAAAGACCAGCCAAAAATCTAGAGGGCATATTTTCCATGCATATAATTAATAAAAGATTAGTATTGAGAATCTGTAAAGACGTCCTAAAAATCAGTGAGAGAAAATACAAACAACCCAATAGAAAATGGCCAATAGGAATGAAAAGATTTTTCACAGCAAAGAAAACATAAATGGCAAATCAATATACAAAATGTATCTTAATATAATAAGTACCAAGAAAAAGAAAAATGAAATCACAATGAGAGATAGTTTTATGCCCACCAGATTTGTACAAATTAAAAATCTGACAGTTTTAAGTGTTGACAAGCTGTGGTACAACAAGGTCTCCTAAACAGTGATAATGGGTGATGCAATCACTTTGCAAAACAATTTGACGTAAGCTAGTATAGCTGAGACTGCACATTTCCTATGACTCCTAGGCCCTCGGAAAACTCTTGCACATAAGTACCAGGTAACAAGTTGGAGGCAGCATTGTATTAACAACAAACTGAACACAACCCAAGTGTTTACCAACTGGAGAATGGACAAATCAATGTGATTCTTCATAAAACAGCTACAGCAATGAAAATAAATGAATCAGCAGTGAAATGGAATGTCAGATATAGAATGTTGAGAGGAAAATTCATGAAATATGATATTTTAATAAGCTTGGAAAACAAGCAAGGAAAGCAATACTTTGTTTATTGATACATATAATTGTGTAAGGCTATCAACAACAGCAATGGAATGATAAAGCCAACTTTAGGGTAATGGTTACCTGCCATTACCTGGAGGCCCAGGTAGCTTTGAATTTAAACAATGAATACATTTTTTAGTATAAGTATGTCCCAGATATTGCATGGGACATACTTACACTAAACAATTATGCATTGTTTATCTGAAATCCAAAGTTAGTTGGGCATCTTTTCTCACTATTGTTGTTTGTTTTTGGCTAAATCTGGCAACCCTACTCAGAGAGAGCTTCAATGATATTTATAACGTTCTATTTATTATGTTGAGTGGTAGGTTCATGGCTGCTCATTGCATTATTTTATTTAAAAAGAAAACATTAAAGCAAATCTCATTGTTTATAATTCCACTTGGTGGATCCAAAACTTTTACTAAAAAAAATAAGCAGTATCTGTAGACTAGGCTAGAGTGTCAGGAGCTGATCCTCCCTGGCCATGTGGGGATATGTCAAATGGTTTGTAGCTGGGCTTTCTTCTTCTCTCTCTCTCTCTCTCTCTGTGCTGTGCTGGCGATCAGCTCACCCCACTCTAATACTCAGGAGCTGCTGATGGAATACACTCGGTCAGATACCCACCATCTACCTTTCACAATGTCTGCAAGTGTGGGGTGTTATTCATTGCGGGATCCAGTTTAAGCTCGTGTTCCAAGCCATAAAAGACCTTTTAACCATAAAAATCCCTCCTATCTTCCCAGCTCACATCCCTCAGAGAAAACATCAGAAAAGAAAACACGAACACCCAGGTGAAAGAGGCGATTAGTTGCAAAATCACTTGCCAGCCCCATGGGAAGGAGCTCACTGGAGGGAGAAAAGCCTTTCTCAAAATTTACTTGATGTCAAGGCTCAAGACCTAAAGAATCTTCTTGAAGCAAGTACGCAAGCAAAGGATAAAGACTTTGCAGAGAATATAAGGATCCAGCAACAACAGCAAGACATTCCAGCATAGCACAAACAGCTAGCAGGGAGGGTATGGGCTGCTCAGCACATGTAGAAGAGGTTCAGACCAGATCTGTCTTTAAGCAAGCCCGAGGAGAGTGAGCAGGCCTGTTGAGCTCATTGCAGTATTCCAGGGCTTAACCCAGTGACTGGCATAGGGTTGTCCTCAATAAATCTTTGTGGGTAGAATGCATGAAGCCATAGTGAATGAGAGAAAGAGCAAATGCAGCATTGAATGTTATTATCATTATCTGATCCTTCAAACAATGGAATCAAAAAGTCATATCAGGATCTGCCGATTATCGTATATATTTCATTGTCTATAGTTATGTACATTGCTTGTTGTTCTTAACACAAGGTATGGGTTTATAAAGCCCCGAATTTAAAGAACCCTGGGTGAAATCTGCATATCTTTTTCTTTTCTTTTCTTTTTTGAGATGGAGTCTTGCTCTGTTGCCCAGGCTGGAGTGCAATGGGGCGATCTCGGCTCACTGCAACCTCTGCCCTCCAGGTTCAAGTAAGCCTCCTGAGTAGCTGGGGTTACAGGCATGCGCCATCACGCCAGGCTCATTTTTGTATTTTGAGTAGACAGGGTTTCACCATGTTGGTCAGGGTGGTCGTGAACTCCTGACCTCAAGTGATCTGCCCGCCTCGGCCTCCCAAAGTGCTGGGATTACAGGTGTGAGCCACTGCACTTGGCCGAAATCCACATATCTATTATCTATTCCAGTCAAGAACCTGGTGCCCAGAGTGGGTAGAACCAAAAAGCAGCCTCTAGCAGACACCCCTTCATGAGGCCAGCTTCTGCCTGGGTTTGCTCAATCACCGTGGGAGGTCTGTTTTCTACATGTTTGGTTCCTTCTGGCAGACCTTGAGGGATGATAACTTCGGACACTTTTTCTTTGGACATGAGGTGTTGATGTACTGGCCTTCTGCATCAATCCTTGCATTTAATCATTTATTCAATTAATGTTTATAAAGTATGTGCCGGGTTCTGTGCGAAGCCCTGGATATTCAGAGGTAGCATTTAATGAGCACTTACTTACTAAATGTGAGGCACAGTGTTAAGCTCATGACTTAAAGTGTCTAATTTATAGCCCTAAGCAGTAGGCACTATTATTATCCTATTTTGCAGATGAGAAAACTCAGAGATGAATAAGACATGGTCAGTGGCTTTAAGAGGAAAGCCTTTCCTAATGAAGAGGGCTTCATTTTCACTGCTATAGCTGTTTTATGAAGAATCACAATTGATTTTTCCATTCTCCAGTTGGTGAACACTTGGGTTGTATTCAATTTGTTGTTAATACAATGCTGACTCCAATTTGTTACCTGGTACCATGTGCAAGAGTTTTCCTAGGGCATATTTCTAGGAGTCACAGGAGACGAACAGCCTCACCTATACTAGCTCTTGTCAAATTGTTTTGCAAAGTGATTGCATCACCCATTATCAGTGTTTGGGGGACCCCATTGTACCACAGCATTGCCATTTGCAACACATGGTTCTGAGGATTTTCCGAGGTACCTTAGGAACATAGTGTATGTTGCCAAAATATTAATATGTATTAATTAGATAATTAAGTATTAATTATCTATTGCTGCATAACAACTTAATCAGCAGCTTAAAAGAACATGCATTTATTTCCTCACAGTTTCAGTGGGTTAGAAGTCCAGATATGTTTAGCCTGGGTCCTGTGCGTCAGGGTCTCACCAGCAAGCTGCAATCAAGTGCCAGCTAGGGCTGGGTTCTCATTCCTCTGCTTGCCTGGGGAAGAACATGCTTCCAAGCTCATGTGGTTGTTGACAGCATTCAGCACCTTGTGGTCTCAGATTCTTCCTGGCTGTCAGCTGTTGGCTGCTCTCAGTTCCTTGCCACCTTTCCTCTCCGTGCTCACAATATGGCAGCCTGCTTCCTCACAGCCAGCAAGGACAGGGTCTCCCAGCAAGGTGAACATTTAAGCTCTGTAAGCTTCTGTCTTGGGTAATATAATCCAGAATGGACATCCTATCACCTTTGCCATATTGTATTAGTTGAAATTAAAGTCACAGTCTGGCCATATTCAAGACAGAAAGGGCCTGACCAATTGACCAACTTGGAAGCAAATGGAGATTTTAGGACCAGCAACCACACAGAAGGAAACCAAGGATACACACGGCAATAAATGGGAACTAAAGTACTAAAGCCAGAAATGGTTACCACTTCAAAATAATCATTCTGTGGTTTTCTCTGTAGGAACAGAGTTGGTTCCTCAATTGAACAGAAGAAACAGAAAATCAGACGCTTGCCTGGATGCCACACTCACCGTACTATCTTCAGGAGGAGAGGTAGGGATGAGCAGAAGTCAAGCTTTGATGGAATTCACGTTATCTGTTCAGTCACTAGCAGCCTTTGGACCTGATATCCTTCACATACCAAGGAACACTTTGACTCAGAACAAAGGCACTCGCCGGCAAAGTTCATGGCCTTCCGCTGTTCTGACCATAGCATAGATCACCTTCACACCGTCCGGACAGTGCTTCATTTTTGCGGACCACCTCCCTTGGCCCTGTTCCTGAAGAATGGAATAATTAGAAAGTTTTTTTTTTATGCTGCTTCTATTAAGTATGAGCTTTTTTTGGTGTCCTCGAGTGGTTTTGAGGGCAGAAAAAACTATTCAGACGTTGATGTTGCTTTTTAAAAGTTAATATTAAATTTATTAAAGTTACAGATTAAGAAGCCCTATTTTTCCTAAAGGTTTTATATTCTGCATAAAATCTTATTGTTTCTTGTATATTGTATATGGTCTGTCATATTTTCAAGAACTGTGTTAAGGGCCTTTGAATAATATGTGATCCTATTTATAAGCTTAGCTAATTTAACATCCTCAAGGATTTTAAATTGAATTTATAAATCAATATATTCTATTTATCTTTTAAAATTACTTCAATTTTCTGATTAAACTAATATAATCTTTCTGAGTACTTAACACAGCATACCTATACATCATACTCATAAATAGGGTTAACTTTAAGTTCCTTTAAATATTTCAGTGATCTATATAAACTTAGTAAAATTATAACTTTAAAACTAAATCAATTATTCACACATTATAAATTGGAATCTAAAATCTGTTCATTTTAATATTAGGCCAAATTGTCTTAAACGTTACATGCATGTGAGATACCAAATAAGTGCTTCTATCTCACATAAAGTATTAATATACAACAGGTTAATTTCCTTAAACACATCCATACTTGAATTGAAATCAGCCTAGGGTTGAGTGATACTTACCCACTGTACTGTATTAGTTTCTCTGGGCTGCTATAATAAATCATCATAAACCAGGTGGCTTCAAACAACAGAAATTTATTCTCTCACCGTTTTGGAGGCTGGGATTCCAAAATCAAGGTGTCAGCAGGGCTATGACCCTTTGGAATTTCTAGAGGTGAATCCCTCCCTACCTCTTCCAGCTTTTGGTGGCTGTTGGCATCCCCGGGCTTTCTTGGCTTGTGGCCACATCACTGCTATCTCTAGCTTCATGTTCACAGCATCTTTGCCTCCACATGTCTCCAATTTTCTTATAAGGACAGTTGTCATTGGATTTAGGTCCCAGTCAGGTATTCCAGGATAATCTTATATTAAGATTCTTAACTTCATTACATCTGCAAAGATCAATTTTCCAAATAAAGTAACATGCACAAGTTCTAGGGATTTGGAGGTAAACATATCTTTTTAGGGGCCACCATTCAACCCACTGCACCCACAAAAGAGCTGTCACTCCCATGAGTCATGGTAACGCCCAGAGATGGTATCTGGGAAGCTGACTGCCTCCTGTCAGCAATGCTGCTGGAACATGCTTCATTCTATTTATAGCGGCGCTATCAATGCCCTTCAAATGATGTGTCTCACAGTCCATGTCCCCAGGTTCACATTCTACTTTACTGAGTTTCTTTATCTCCTCACAGAAGCCTGCAGCACCCCCACCCCACTCCCCTGGACTGCATACTTCACCCAATTAGGTTTTGCATATAGATAGATAGATATTTGTGTATATACATATACATATATATATGTGTGTATATATATATATGTATATTTTTTTCTGGTTCTCTCCAAAGACATTTGAACTTGATAGACAGAATCCTGCATTCTTTCAATCTGTTAGGATAATTAATTCTTAGGGCTATTAAAATGACATCCAGTTAAATTCTGGCACCTCTCTTATGGCTTTGCCTGACTAGTTGGTCACACTTCTGAGGTCTTTCCACTGTTTCAAACAGCTGGGTAAGAATTCTTTTAGGGCTTTGGGCAACTGTTGAAAAAGGAATACCAAAGAACCAATCCTGACAATAGGTCTTTGCTTAAAGGAGGTAGAATTGTAGAGTGATAAAGAAACTCAATCCCAGCACTTCTGGAGGCCAAGACAAGAGGTTCGCTTAAGGCTAGAAGTTTGAGACCAGCCTGAATAACATAGCAAAACCCCCATTTCTAAAAAAAAAAAAAAAAAGATTAGGCATGGTGGCCCATGCCTGTAGTCCTACATCCTCAGGAGGCTAAGGCAGGAGGATGGCTTAAGCCCAAGAGTTCAAAGCTGCAGTGAGCTATGATCATGCCACTGCACTCCAGCCTGGGTGACACAGTGAGACAGAAAGAGAGAGAGAGAGAGAAAGAGAGAGAGAGGAAGGAAGGAAGGAAATAGTAAGACCCCCATTTCTAAAAAAAAAAAAAAAGATTAGTCAGGCATGGTGGCCTGCATCTGTAGTCCTACCTCATCAGGAGGCTAAGGCAGGAAGACGGCTTGAGCCCAAGAGTTTGAGGCTGCAGTGAGTTATGATCATGCCACCGTACCCCTGCCTGGGTGATACACTGAGACCCTGCAAAGAAAAGAAAAGAAAGAAGAAAGAGAAGAGAAGAGAGGGAGGGGGAGGGAGGGGGGATAGAGAGAGAAAGAAAGAAAGAGAAAGAAAAAGAAAGAAAGAGGGAGGGAGAGAGAGAGAAGAAAGAAAGAGAAAGAAAGAAAAAGAAAGAAAGAAGAAAGAAAAGAAAGAAAGAAAAAAAGAAAAAAATTTATATATACCTATATATGCTGTGTGGTTTGGGGAAATCACTTAACCTTTCTGATCTGGTGTACTGGTGTACTCCTGTCTATACAATGGAGGTAACATCACTCCAAGTTACTTCATTGGATTTTGAGAATTTAAAGAAATGGTGCATGCAGAATGCTTCCCACAGTGCTCAACTTATAAGCACACAATAAGTGTTAGTGATTAGAATACTTGAATTTGGCCGGCCGTAGTGGCTCACACCTGTAATCCCGTACTCTGGGAGGCTGAGGCAGGTAGATCACCTGAGGTCAAGAGTTCAAGACCAGCCTAGCCAACATGGTGAAACCCCGTCTCTACTAAAAATACAAAAAACACTAGCTGGGCGAGGTGGCAGGTGCCTGTAATCCAGATTCTCAGGAGGCTGAGGCAGAAGAATCTCTTGAACCTGGGAGGCAGAGGTTGCAGTGAGCCGAGATGGCACCACTGCACTCCAGCCTAGGTGACAGAGCAAGACTCCATCTCAAAACAAAACAAAACAGAATACTTGAATTTGTGTGCCTAGAGTAGTTGTTCAGAAGAGTGTTCCCATTCTCTCTTAGGGACTATATGAACACAAATTCAATGGAAAGAAACAATACAGTATTGCACACTTTAAAATATGTTAAGAGGATAGAGCTCATGTTAAATGTTCTTAGAACACACACACACATGCACACACACAGACAAAGAACACCAGGAAATATTTGGAGGTGGATGGATATGTTTAGTAATTTGATTGTGATGATGGTATTACACGTGTATGCATACGTCCAAACTCATCAAATGTATACATTAAACATGTGCAATTTTTTTGTATCGATTATACCTTAGTAAAGCTTAAAAAACAAATTCAGCAGATGGAAATATTCCTTAAAAGGAGGTTCCCTCCTGTATATTATACATTCATTCTTTATTATTTATATCCAAATATTTACAGAACACCTACTATCTGCCAGCCTGTTCTAAGTGCTTAGGATAGATCACTGAACATAAGAGGCAACAATCCCTGCCTCAATGGAGCTTAGGTTCTAGTGGGGGGAGGGTTTTAGAAGATGATAAGTACTATGAAAAAAATGGAGCAGAGGAAGGGGGAAGGTCAGAACCAGGAGTGGGGTGGGTTACAATTTAGATATGATGGTTGGGGAAAGTCTCATGTAGGAGGAGACATTTGGGTACAGACTTGAAGGAGCTGAGGAAGTAAGCCATGTGCAGATATATGGGAGAGGAACCAAGAGCACAAGGGCCCTGAGGCGGTAGCATCCCTGGCATGTTCAAGGACAAGCAAAAGGATGATGTAATGGGAATGGTGTGAGTGAGGGGGAGTAGAAGGAGGAGAGGTAAAGAGGTGACACGGGTAAGTCATGAAGGTTGCTGACATCACTTTAATAAGATGGGAAGTCACTGCAAAGTTCAGAGCAGGGGAGTGACATGACTTGACTTGAATTGTAAAAGGCTCACTCTGGCTGGAGTGTGGAGAATAGATGTAGGAGAAGAAGGGTAGGGGCTGGAAGACCAATGAGAGGGTATGCAGGAATCCAGTCAAGAGATCAAGGTAGTGCAGACCAAGAAATAGTACGGGGGGCGGTGAGAAGTGGTCAGATCTGGTTTTACATTAAAAAGAAACAAGGCAGTTTGTTGACATATTGGACAAAGAGTGTGAGAAAAAGAGAAGTGAAAGAGGAGTCTAAGATTTTTGACCGGAGCAATCTAAAGAATCGTGTCACCATCAACTGAGATGGGAAGGACTGCGGGTAGAGTTGTTTGGGGGCAGGAGGGAATGTATGTGAGCTGTTTAAGTGAAATTTTCTACATGAGTTTGGAGTTTGAGAGGGAGAGGTCTTGGCCATAGATAGAAATGTGGGAGTTGTCCACATATAGATGTTATTTAGAGCCATATGACTGGATCAGATTATGAAAGGAGTGAGGGTAGATAGAAAAAAGAACTGGACAAGTGGCAGTGCCCTCCAGCATTTACAAGCCAGGGAGAAGAGTAAAAACCAGTAAAAGAGACTTGGAAGAGGCAACCAAGGGAATATGGTGTCCTGGAAGCCAATGAGCTGTGTCCTCTATGGTGCTAGAGTCTGCATTTAACTCTGTGGGAATTTCCTCCATGTGATGACAATGGAGTCAACCCCTTAGCAGTCCAGGTGACACCAGTCCTAGCACTCCCAGTTACCCTTAACACGTCCTCTCTAGCTAAACATATTTTGCCTTTCTGCATTCTTCTGTAAGGGAACCAAATGGATTTTAATAATTAAAAAATAATAATGGAAACAAAAATCATGGAGTATGCTTCAGGGTAGCAATAATAATTTTTAAAGTATGTCTGTCATTCATTTATATAATCTACAGAACATGTGTATCTCATACACAAATGTCCTTGAAGTCATTGGTTCTTTGGAAAATTCTAGTTGGTTCTATAGCAATAATGAGTTTTATACCATATGCTGCAAGATGTATAAAGGCAATCCAAATGGCACTTTTTGATAGTCATAAATCTGGTGAGAGACAGCATAGGCAATCGGTGAGTATGTCGCTCCTTTCTTGCTTCACAGTTTGTTTTTTTGTTTTTTTTTTTGAGACAGACTCTCACTCTGTCACCCAGGCTGGAGTGCAGTGGCACAATCTTGGCTCACTGCAACCTCTGCCTCCCAGGTTCAAGCAATTCTCCTACCTCGGCCTCCCGAGTAGCTGGGACTACAGGCGCATGCCGCTACGCCCGGCTAATTTTTTGTATTTGAGTAGAGACGGGGTTTCACCGTGTTGCCCAGGCTGGTCGCGGACTCCTGAGCTCAGGCAATCTGCCCGCCTCGGCCTCCCAAAGTGCTGGGATTAAAAGCGTGAGCCACCGTGCCCTGCCTATCGCTTCACAGTATTTACTGGAAGAGCCTTAGTCATTAATGTAAGTGCTTTTTGAGCTCAGGGTCCATTTTATTTCCCTCACTATCTTTCTCGGTTCCCAGCACACTGTTTAGCCCATGGTAGATACTTTATACAGGTTTGCTCTATAAACGGCTGAATAGTGCAAGCTGCATCAATGAATGACTTAAACTAAAAAGACTTTCTTGGGACAGAAACTGAAACTCAGACAAGCGTAACAATTACACTTAGAAGTTGCCTTTTATGTTAAATTTATTGCATACTTTCTGGTTGGGTCATTTGTAGTCCTTTTCTTTCTATAACAACAACAACAACAAAAACTCAAAAGTGAATGCTTTCTGCCCAAGGACAGGCAAGATACATGCCACCTTATTTGAACCACATGTATTTCCCAAAGGAATACCTAGGCAAAGAAAGGAGAAATGCAGCTTTCTAATCAGCAGCGCTGATGAGGACAGATGCTAGTTTATTTTTCATACACCCCATTTTTTCCATGATTTTATATCAACTGTGACCACACATATTTTATTTCTCATACTCTAATTCAGGAATTATGATTTTCCATATTATCAAAGCAAAAAAAAAAATCTCTGTGAGAAGGCAAGCAAAGCAATGTTGTCACTGAGCACATCACACAGGTGCAGACGAGAAGCTGTATCCACAGGCCAAAGGGGCATAAAATAGAGTGACTCTGCAAACCAATCAAAAGGACCATTTCCATAAGCATCTACCTTATTAAATGTATCATCAACAGTCTGCCTAGGGCCTCTTTCTGTGGGAGAAGTGGGGAAGATAAAGGTTCATTTTGTCAGTATATTGTAGTTTTTCTTATGATTCTTAGCTGTCTCTAGAATTTTTTTTCAGCATTCAGACAGACAGCTATAAAACTGATTGGCTTGAAAGCCAAATAAAATAAAACACAGTAGCCTACTTTATCATTTAATACTAGCTATTTATTATGAGCAGTGCTGTGTTGGGATATTGACCCTGAGATTAAAGCTGGGGAAATATAGATTCTGAGATTCTGTGGACACATAAAGCTCCCAAGCCATGGTGACAGATGATAATGAGCTTATACTCAGGGGCCATCTTTTATCTCAATGGAGCCCAACAGCTATCATTTTTAAAAAATAATGAATTGTATAAACAATGCAGGGAACATTCACTTAGCTATTCTGCAATGCAACTTCCTTGGGCCCTGAGTACATGGTCAGCCTGCCCAGCCAACTGGCCATTGAAGACAGACACTCTCCTAATTCATTTATTCCTTGGTTGGTTGGTTAGATCATTCATTCTTTCATTTATTTCAACCCATTTGGCCCTGGGAGGCATCCTTCTCCCTGAATATTCCCTGAATTCCTCATGTTCTTTCTTGCCTCCAGACCTGTTTTTTTCCTCTAGCTAGGAAACCCTCTTACATCTCCAAAATAAAAATTCTACTGCTCGTTTAACACACAACTGAAGTCACACATCTTCCACAAAATCTTAAGCAATAATCTTAGAGTAAATTGCTTCTGGATTCAAATCCTGGCCTTACTCCTTATTAGTTGTAGACCTGTGGGCAACTCACATCCTCATTCTCAGTCTCAGCATATTTACTCTAAAGTAGAGGTTAAAATTCTTATCTCCAACAGTTGTTTCAAGACTAAGCATATACAGCGTTTAACACAATTCCTAACCCATCGTAGGTACTCAATCAATGTTGGTTCCCCCTCTTTGGCTCCTGTTCTCTGAATTACAATAGCAGTTAAATTTATAGCTCATGCTTATGTAATTAAACATACACTGAATTTTTCACAGTTGTATTTCCTGGAGCTCAGGCTCTTCGTTGTACCTTCCCTTCACCCTCTTGCTTTAATCCATGGTTCCCAACCCTGGCTGCACATGACAATCACTTTGGGTGTATCTATGGTTGGGCCCAAGCCCCAGAGATTTTGATTTAATTAGTGGAGCCCAGACATTGCCTGACAAAATAATTCAACTATGTCTACAGCATAACGACATCCAGGCAGCTAGATGGGCTGGAAAGGACATATGGCCTTTCTGAATGGTAGCACCTTAAATCTGTGCCCCCTACCCTCACTGAGGGGGCCTTGGTCTAGCAGCCCTACTAAATCTCCTGGTCCACTCACTGCCCTACTCCTCGGGAGCATGATTTCTTACCTTCCCCTCTCCTCAAACCTCCTCCTTTATCATTACCCTCTGCTAATGATCTGGGGCACTCACTGACAAGACAGGAGAGAAAAAAGTGAACATTCTCACCCTATCTTCTAACTCCCTGCATTCATACTCTATCTTTCTCTTCTTACTATGGATGGAATGTCCCTGTTCAGGTCAAAAACCAGACTCCTCCACCTATATCCTAAAGCCCATTCCTTCCAGCAATTGTCACCACTCACCTGAGTTATCACTTATTTCACCTGTATACGTCCCACACTGGGTCATTCCCACCAAGAGCTAATATGCTGTAACAATTCCCATCTTAAACCCCTCCCTCGATCTCATATGCCCCTTTAACTATTGCCCCATATCTCTGGTCTTTTGTCAGGAAAAAAACAAACAAAAGCCTCAAAAATAGCCTGTCCTCACTGTCTCCAATCCTCTCCTTTCATTGTCCCTTGAACTCCTTCCAGTTAGGCTTTCAGCCCTTTGACTGAAACAGTTTCGTCAGGGTCACCAATAACCACCAATAACCTCTCAAGCCTTGACTTGCAGTATCTGACATGGTTGTCCTCTCCTGGGTCTCCACTGACGTTGAGCTCTCTTCCTATACCACTGGCTTCTCCTTCTCAATCTCCTTACCAACTCCTCATTTCCCTGACTTCAAACATTGGAAGCCCTCAGACCTGTTGTAATCTCTATCAACACTCACTGTTCAAGCGATTTTCTCTAACCTTATGACCTTAAACAGCATCCGTATACTGGTGATTGATATCTCTTGTGTGGACCTCTTCCCTGAGCTTCGTATTTACCTGGCTGCCTTCTTGACGTCTCCACCTGATTGTGTCTCTGTGACATTCAATGTCACACATCTAAAATGGAATTCCTGATTCCCACCCACTCCCAAATCTGCTGCTCCTAGCATTTTCTCTGTCTCAGGAAAAAGCAATTCCACTTTTGTGGTAGTTTGAACCAAAATTTTTAAAGTCATCCTTAAAACACATCTCTTGATACCATAGCCAATCCATCATCAAATTCTACATTATACATGTTTTTCAATATTATTAGATTATTCACACCTATAACTTTAAATCACTATATGGAATCCATCAATAATAATAACTGCAAATACACAGTGCCCAGCACTATTCTAAGTGCTTTACATAAAACTTAATCTGAACAAAAACTCTATGAGATAGGTATGATTGCTATTCCCATTTTACAATAAAAACTGAGGCACAAAGGAACTTGCCCAAAGACACAAAGCTAGTCAGTAAAAGAGCTAAGAGGAAAATCTAAGCAATTTGGTTCCAGAGTCCATGTACTTGACTACAGTGCTTTATATTTATGCTGTACTTAAATATTTAGATTGTTTAGAAGTTTCCAGTTCCTATAAATCACGTCATTTTAGCCACCTTTGTGTACAAAGCCTTTTCCTAATTTAGAACAATTTCTTCAACATACATTCTCGGGAGCTGAATTACTCAAAAAGCACAAACATTCTTAATTCCTAAAATAGCCTAATTCTCAGTAAACATTGGCTTTTTGAAATCTGAATTTATATCCAGTTATTCAGAAACTAGGTTTTTTTTTTTTCTGAATAGAGAAGACCTAAAGGGGAGCTTAGAGAGCAGTTTGATCCTTGATTTAATCACTATGTATTCTACTCATTCAATCTTCCAGTCTTTATTTTCTTCATCTGCAAAATCAAGATAATCCCTAAGTCACAACTTCCCCCAAGATGCACTAATGAGACTCTTATTTCTATATTAAAAAGTTTGTCTTATTTCCCACAAATCCTGAAACTTCGATCTATTATTGTTCCATCCTAAGAAGGTTTTGATCTATTGCATCTTTTAAGATCATAGAACACTGAGTCTGACTTTTAAAGTGACTTTGCATATCCAAATTTTACACCTCCCTTTGCTCATTCGTTATTGTTTCAAGATCCTATTCTACTCACCATCTGGAAAGCTGAAGGAAAGATTACGTATTGATGTATTTGCCATGGTTTTATATTAACTGTGACCACACATCTTTTATTTCTCATGCTCTAAACTCAACTTTAATATCACAGATTTGGATATTGAATAGCTAATGATAAGTGAACTATGATTTTTTTTTTTTTTGAGGTGGAGTCTCACTCTGTTGCCAGGCTGGAGTACAGTGGCTACATCTCAGCTCACTGCAACCTCTGCCTCCCTGGTTCAAGTGATTCTCCTCCCTCAGCCTCCTGAGTAGCTGGGATTACAGGCACGTGCCACCACACCCTGATAATTTTTGTATTTTTAGTAGAGATGAGGTTTCACCATGTTGGCCAGGACGGTCTCCATCTCCTGGCCTCGTGATCCACCCACCTCAGCCTCCCAAAGTGCTGGGATTACAGGTGTGAGCCACCGCGCCTGGCCTGATGTTATATTTTAGGTGTTTTTCTGTTCAGCCTTTGGATGATCCCTATACTACAATGTGGAAGTCCTATGTTATATGTACCAATATATTATTATTTTTATTATTATTATTTATTTTTTTGAGATGGAGTCTTGCCCTGTCACCCAGGCTGGAGGGCAATGGCACAATCTCGACTCACTGCAACCTCCGCCTCCTGGGTTCAAACGATTCTCCTGCCTCAACCTGCCGAGTAGCTGAGATTACAGGCGTCTGCCACCATGCCCAGCTAACTTTTGTATTTTTAGTAGAGATGGGGTTTCACCATGTTGGCCAGGCTGGTCTCGAACTCCTGACCTTGTGATCTGCCCGCATCGGCCTCCCAAAGTGCTGGGATTACAGGTGTGAGCCACCATGCCCGGCCTCAGCATTTTATTTTTAAGAAAATTTTCACCTTACTCTAAAACTGTTTTATTATCTTCTTCCCTCAGTCATAAAAAACTAATACAATTGTTTTTAGAAAGGAGAAAGTTTCAGAAGCCAAGAAGACCCCTCTCCCGTTCATTTGTTTCCTTCTGTGTGTGCCAACTTGTCTGCTGACAGTTTTATTGCTGTTCCTTTCTATGCTGTCCCCTGTATCTGAAAGGCTGGAAGCCTGGGCACTATATTTCCCAGAATACACACCCAGTAAATATCTCAGACAATTATGAGAGATGAGGAGGGCAGAGGGAAGCAGAACGCATATTTTTCTACTAGTGGCAGATTTGAGAGTTTGGAGTGGCCTGTGGTGTCCTTCCACGAGTCACAGCGTCAGGGGGCACTTTCCAGTAGTTTCTGACCTAATTCCCTAAAAGTTAACTGCAAATCTGAGAGCTAACTATGGGCTTCCTTTGCCTCTGTTCCCTCTAGCCTTTTCAACTGTTTTATAAGTATCTGTCTGTTTTCAATACCTTCCTGCTTCAAATACCCAGAATGGTTTCTGTTTTTCTGACTGAATACTGACTGATAAGTCTCATCTTTAAGACTTATGTAAACCTGTGGTCAGACATCCACCTAAGCACGATAAAACAGAACAAACAAATAAGTCTAGTTTACGTGATCAGTATCAGATCCCCAAATCATAAACTGTAAAATGTCTTTAACCCAAAAAGAAGCCTATTTAGCCGGGTGCGGTGGCTCACACCTGTAATCCCAGCACTTTGGGAGGCTGAGGTGGGTGGGTGGATTACTTGAGCTCAGGAGTTCACGACCAGCTTGGGCAAGATGGCAAAACTCCATCTCTACAAAAACCACAAAAATCAGCCAGGCATGATGGCCTTCACCTGTAGTCCCAGCTACTTGGGGGGTTGAGATGGGAGGATTGCTTGAGCTTGGGAGGCGGAGGTTGAAGTGAGCTGAGATCGCGACACCAGCCTGGGTGACAGAGTGAGACTCTGTCTCAAAAAAAAAAAAAAAAAAAAGAAAAAAGAAAAAAATAAGCCTGCTTATATGATTTCCTTTTATTCCTCTAGGTCTCAGATAATTATATATCAAATTACAGAGGCCCAATCTAAAAACCCCAATGCCAATAGCCAATATCACCAGTGTTCCAGTATAATGCCTTGAGGGTGGCTAAAGCAATACAAACATGTCCATCCTTCATATTTTCACCTCCCTTTCACTTTAGTTCTCTTATTTGTGTACTTGTGCATATGCTTGATTTATGATTTTTGTTTATTCTTTTAAGTGCAGGGTTTTTTTTTGGGATGGGTCTCCAGCACCTAGGAAATCTTCTAAAGATGTTGGTTAAATTAAATGTAAAACAAATGTGTGGTTTTCTATTAGGCTTGATGGAGTAAACAGCAGCTCACACATATCAAATTAAGTTCACTCAGGAAACATAAGAAAATCATCAAGCTCTTAGGTTTTCCAGATGGGATAGCGGTTCCATTTTATTTTGAAAATCCTTTTTCTCCTGTATTGATGATGAATTTATGATGAGATATCTCACACCTGCCTAAAGCACACAGATTGTAGGTTGTCTCCCTAGGTAATTCTGATGCACACTAAAGCCTGAGAACCACTGCAGCAAATGAAAACAGAGCTCCTTTTCTTTGAAATCTCTATGCCAAGAGTGAAATGCACAGAATCCAAAAAGACTTGGGTCTCTTTTCCAGGATTCACATTTGGGAGATGATGCACAGAAAGTGAATTTTGGAGCTGAAAAGGTCCTTATAGGTCATTTAATTTAAGCCTCTCATTTAGAAGATCAGCAATCATATCTAGAGTTTCTTTGGCATTTTAGGGCAGAACAGAATTCAGAACACAGGTATTTTGAATTTCAGTCCGATGTGTTATCTCCATGTGTCAGTCGTACCATGGACAGGCATATGTATTAGCAGAGTTTTCTGGCTGGTAGCAGTAAAGTTTTTCCAATAGATGCAAGCATCTTGAGGAAGAGATATCATTTTTCTAATATGCACAAAGATGTAAATGGGCTTGTGGCAGGCAGCCCTCCCCCTTTTTCTTTCATATATCTTATTAATATACAGTGTGGAGGCTCTAACCTCAGTAACAAAATACAATACAGATGCATTTTGAGAAAATTTGAATTATACAAAGTTGATATTGCTGATGCAGAAAAATATTACAAAGTTTTGCTGCATAAAATTGCAACTTCCTAAACAACTGCCAAGAACTGCAAATTATAAAATGGCCTGGTGCAGTGAATTGCAAACCATGTTCATGGACTGTCATGCAGAGGCGCTGCATTACAGTAGCAGGATGTGACCCACACTTTTATTGATGTACACTGGAACCTGCCTGCATGTGATTCCAGTGACCGTTGTGCTATTATTTGTACAATAAACTTGTACTTAATTAATAATTAATTCACTTATTTTTGAGACAGAGTCTTACTCTGTCACCCAGGCTGGAGTGTGGCAGCACAATCTCAGCTCACTGCAACCTCCACCTCCTAGGTTCAAGTGATTCTCCTGCCTCAGCCTGCCGAGTAGCTGGGATTACAGGTGTGCACCATCACACCTGGCTAATTTTTGTATTTTTAGTAGAGACAGGGTGGGTTTCTCCATGTTGGCCAGGCTGGTCTTGAACTCTTGAGCTCAAGCGATTTGCCTGCGTCAGTCTCCCAAAGTGCTGGGATTACAGGCATAAGCCACCATGCTCAGCCTGCACTATAAACCTTTAACTCAGTAGTTATAGATAACATAACACTCTGAACCTCTAACAACTGCCATTAGTAGCTTACCATCTGTTAATTTAGGAGTGAGCACACACCAGAAAGCACTGAAGAGAATGGTGTAAAGATAAAATACGGCATTAGGGCCATAAAAAGAAAATAACCCACACCAACAGCATCTCCCATCGAATGTTTATTTATCTGTGAAAACTAGCCTTAAATTATGAGTATTTCAAACCATTTGATGAGCTCAGGAGGGCATCCCTCACACAAAAATTCAGCTTCCCTGACTTTAAAAACTCTTATTTACTCCTAAGCCTGAAAGACAATTTGTAAAATTGGAAGGAGCCCTAGGGGTTTCCAATTTAGCACCACATTTCTGGTCCACAAAGAGATATACTTCTCTGGTAAGTCTCCTAGAAGTCAGATCTGCTTTTGCAGGTTTTTAATTCCTTTTAGCATACAGTGAGATGCATCATCATGTGTTTTTACTCCAGGCTCTAACAGGGCCGGAGTTTGTCACTAAGTGACCTTCATGGGCATCTTCACAGGCCTTACCTTCATTATGTCTGCTCAACCAATTAAAAAAGAGAGTCAAGTAATCTTATTGTCCCCTTCCCAGAATGATTAGAGGATTAATGAGCTAAACAAAACACTCTCAAGCTCAGGAGGAACACTAGTCTACAAACGCAGAGCATGGCACGCTCTGTGGTCTGCGAGGGGTGACATCTGCAGATGAAGAGACCTGCACCCCCTGTAGCGCCTGACGCTGCTGCTGCCAATTCCATTGGGTCCTTGGTCTTGGTCCATCCAACCGGGGCCGAGTGTGTGCTCAGTGTGCCGATGAAGCTGGGACACCAGAATTTCTAAATTTTAATTAGTGTTTATAAAAAGCATCAAGGTGCTGAGTGTGAGGAAAATTAGAATTTTATTGGAGGCTTACATTTATTTTAAGGTTTGGTATTGTTTTTATTTGGAATTACATGAATGGGGGCAGGGTGATGCGATAATCATTTCCGTGCTTAGGGCTTCTTAAGGTCACAAACTGGTTCCGGGTTTACTACTCACTTGAAAAAAAATTCACCAAAAAATTCAACAATTTATTTCCACAGGATTATTTCTTTCCAAGCAAGCTGCCTTCATGAAGTACTAAATTCTTTCACCAGTACAGATTTATCAGAACATCTTGGACAGTGCTACAAATCTAAGAAGAAAATTAAATATCATTTAGCTAGGGAGTAGCCTCTGCTTTGAGTCAAGGGCTGGTCTGATGAGGTATAGATGAAATTTTCAGGACTACCATATTGATAACTTGCAGATAAGCTTTGGATCCTAGAATCTGAGGACACACAAACACACAGAAAGGGCCAGGTCTGTCAAGAGTCCTTGGTGAGCTCTGTGACCCCTGCCACTCGTCATTTCTAAATATTCCCGACTTCCTTACTCTTGCGCCCTTGCTGAGATGTGTGTGTGCATACAAACAAAAGCTATGTATTTCTACCCTGAGTTTCCACACTTTGAACCCCTCCAGACACCATTCTGAATATGACACTCTGCTGCAGGGTACTAAAAATTGTTCTTTCCTCAAAATAAAACCTTTAAAGATCCCTTAGTAGCTATTTGGGGACTGCAATTCAATTTCAATTCTCCACCCTTTGGCCAGCTATAGATTCAAAATGCTTATGTAAAACATTGAGAGTATGTACTTCATGGCAAATTTGATTTTTCTTCTGCAATAGAAATTTATGCTGTAGTTACCACAAACTATATTTTTACTTAGAAAATACACAAAGCAATAATGCACCTCAACAAGAGAGAACAGATCTTTTAAAATTTTATTTTATAGGTAGCTTTGATAAAAGCTTCAGATAGACCCACATACTATACAGAGTTTGTGAAATCTACACTTTCAAATCATAATATTCTCTATTTTAGGCTATTATATTTAGAAGCATGACTTCTCAAATCCTTTTATTACAAGTAGTTCTTGCACATAAATGTTATATCACAATAGCAAAAAAATGTAAACTTCTTTTGCAAACTACATAAATACTATAATATCTGCCTTGAAGTTATTCTCATTTTAAATCAGAATACACTCTAAATGTTTTACATAGAAAACTCTGGTCGGTAGCCTACGTGCATGAAACATTATTTTTTCTTTCTTACCGACTTGTCTTTCATGTTGCCTACTTAGGTCTCTGAAGGAGAAAAATTCAAAATAGAACCCAGATCAAAATTCAGTTCACATGTAAGCCAGGTACCAGAAGGATGCCGTTAACCTTGGGAAAAATAAGAGATGTGAAATTATTCTACATGCTAAATCCAACATGCCACCAGTTGGTATGGAGGTAACTGAAGATAAGGACTGGGGTCAAGCTCATATTTCATTCTATATGGAAGGGATTCAGCCTGCTTGTCAATACAGCTTTTACTCTGATGTATAAAAACATCTGTTTTCAAATGAATACCTCTTTCTCTTTTCTTGTACAGCACAACAGATCATTGCTACAGCTCTAGTCCTAGACTGGAAAGTCTAGGTGGCCCGTGAATTGATTTCACCTTCGCTGTCCTTCAAGTCTTTAAATGCAAAGTGAAGTTGTTTAAATATACACATGCGCTCCCTGACATTCTCTAGTCTTTTTTTTTTTTGAGACAGAGTGTCACTCTATCACCCATACTAGAGTGCAGTGCTGCGATCTTGGCTCACTCTGCAACCTCCACCTCCTGGGTTCAAGTGATTCTCGTGCCTCAGCTTCCCAAGTAGCTGGTATTACAGGCATGTGCCACCATGCCTGGCTAGTTTTCTGTATTTTTAATAAAGACACGGTTTCACCACATTGCCCAGGCTGGTCTCATATTCCTGGCCTCAAGTGATCCACCTGCCTCGGCCTCCCAAAGTGCTGGGATTACAGGCATGAGCCAGCGTGCCCGACCTCTCTCCTTGATTCTTAACACTGTTCTTTGGTCCTCTTATTCCTCTGTCCCTTTGCTGGGTTTTCTCTACCTGCTCCTTAAACGTTGGTGTTCTCTTGGCTTCTTTTGCTCTTACTAGGTAAGATTATCAGCTGGATGTTCCATAGGCACTTCAAACTTCACATTCTCTTCTCCTTGTTTTCTGCATAAACCCTTTACTAGCTCTCTACTGTTTTTTACCATCATGAGGGAAAATGAGAACTAATGTGGGCTGGTGGGAGGCAGTCTGGGGTGGTAACCCCGTATCTGAAATACTCCAGGGATCCATGTTTCTTTCAATAGTCAGACTAAGCATTCCTCAATCCAATCCCCAGATATCTTTGAATAAAATCAATAAAAATCAGTAAAAACAGGAATATACACACACACACACACACACACACACACACGCACACATGCATGGAGGACCATATCAAGGCCTTTTTCAGGTCAAAAAGGGTTTTCACATTGACCTTTTTTGTTACTTTTAAGTAAGTATTTTTCCTCAGAATGTTCCTTCAGTTAAAAATCAGGTTTAATCTGGAGCTCTTACTGATTTTTCTTTGGTTCCTACTGAACACCTAGCTACTGGCCATGGTTTCTTTGAGGAAAAAAATACCATTGCTGAAGCATTTCTAAACATTTTTAATGCATGCAGAAAGAACTACATAGACTTTCCAAGCAGCTATATATAAGGTGGCTCAAGTAACATTATTATTTATTTTGGTCTAAGCCCTTTCATAATGTCCTTTTAAAATACAAAGAGAATGGCTATGAAATGGTGCCAGAACCCAGAAGGCCCAGCCGGACTGACAGGAGCTCTGAGCAGTTCACAGGACAAGCAGGGACCCACCAAACCTCTCCCGTTTCTGTGTTTTCTCTAAATGCGCCAGGTCCTCTCTTTACTGCCCATGCTTTTAAACTATGAAAAAAAATTTTTAAAGAAATCTAGCAGTGATTAATGGAGACCTCAAATAACACTGTACATGGGCTTTGTTAGAGACAGGTAACCATTCTTAACAGCTCTTTTCTCAGAGGAGGCCTGGGTGGGCCGAGAGGCATCCGGAGTTTAGGAACTGCTTTTATTGCAGACTGCACCTTGGCTAATACTATCCTCTATGTACTGGCTGCCTGTGTCACTCCTGCTGAGGACTGTGGAGGGGATGCGAGAGGGACGCCTCTCTGGGTTCTCCTGAGAGAAGCAGCAGATCATCTTCTTCATGGTGCCATACATGTCCTCGTCCTTGTAGGAGTAGATGATGGGGTTCATGACGGAGTTGAGCAGCGCCAGCAACAGGAACCACCTTTTCACGTGCTGCACGCCACACTGCCTGCAGTTCAGGCCGTCGAGGAGCAGAACCACCAGGCCCGGGGTCCAGCATACCACAAACGCCCCTGCAAGGAGAGAAGAGGAAGCAACAGACGCTCAGACCTTAGGGGGCTTATTCAGGTTTTCTTCTCTCCCAGCCTTCAGTCAGTGGCATCAAGGGGCCCTCATGATTTGTTTTGACAACTGCAAGGCAAACTTCCACCTACCATCTGAGCATTTGAGACCTACGCTTGGTACAGGCAAATAGCTGGGAACCTCCTTGACTATCAATCACATTTCATTTCACTTTCTTTTCTGCTTACCCAGGTCTTGTGATTATGAGAGGCTCACATTTACATTCTGTTTAGGAGGCAGTGCACATGCATGATCTCCGTTAGTTCTCTGAACCACACTGGGAGGCTGTTGCACTCATTATCCACATTGGACAGATAAGAAAAACAAGGCCCAATTCTAGGGGGAGATGAGGGGAGAACTCTCTGACTCCAGGGCTCCCACTCTTCACCCTACATTCTGCTGTTATAGAAATCAGATTTTCTAAATGTGCTCTTGAAAATACGACACAATGAGTCTACGGCATTCTCCTGGTGGTTTAACTAAATCACGGGCTCATAAATTTCATTCTTCATAAATTCATGTGGATGCTTAGTAAGCACTATATTCTTTTTGACATATTCACGGGCCATCTGCATAATCATCTGCTCCACATTTAGATTTTTTAGTCAGAAATAAATCTTTCATGATGAGATAGTTAAAAATCTACTTTTCAGACTCTGCAATTGAATATGAACCGTAGTCTTTTCTTAGTCTCTAGCCACAGGATCATACTTACCTTACCTCTAAATTTCATGATATTTTTCTCCCATTAAGACATGGGTCCACTATTTCCCTACTATTATCATAACCTCAGATAGCAATAACGACTAATCTTTATACAGCACTTACTATAAGCAAGGCACTGGTGCAAATGCTTCCCTTGATTAACTCACAGGACCACACTATGACACTGGCATTATTATTATCCCCAGGAAACTGAGGCACAAGAGAAGTTAAGTAACTTGCCTATGATCAAATAACTCTTAAGAGACACGATTTTGAACAGAGGCCGTCTTTCTCCACAGGCTGTGCCCTGGGCCACTATATGACCCGTCTCTGTAGTATGATGTGGTTGCTTTCGGCGAACGTCCTTGTCATTTCTAAATGCACTTGCTTGTCCACTCATAAATATTCATCTGAAGCTAACAATGTGCCAGGAGCTGTACTAGACAGTGAGTGAGGTGAAGGCCATGCACTCAGGGAGCTAAAATACTAACAGAGGAGACGACAAACAAGCAAGTCTATAGATGATATCACCAACTACTCTACTTGTTAGAATTAGTTCTGCACAGTATTTCTCTTGTTGCTTTATCTTACTTCTAAGAGATATAATACTAAGCAGGGCAAGTCAAGGATTATAAAGAGGCAGTGTAAGGCAGGGAAGAGCCACGAGCTTTGGGGTCAGACACGTATGCACAGCTCAACCTATGAGGAACCCGAATTATGGGAATTACTTCACTTTTCTCGGCCTCCATTCCCTCCTTTATACAATAAAGTTAATAAATCCAACTATGTGAGGTGGTGGTTGTGAGGATCAGAGGTCATGGAAAGTGGTACCCAACACTGTGGTGGGTTCACTGAGCAGCAGTTATCATGAGGTGCTTTGTTTCCACAAAATATCTATATGGCTCCCTCTCCCTCTCCCTCTCCCTCTCCCTCTCCCTCTCCCTCTCCCTCTCCCTCTCCCTCTCCCCTTTCTTCGGTCTCCCTCTCCTTCTTTTTTTGGTCTCCCACTATTATCGAAGCTGGACTGTACCGCCATGATCTCGGCTTGCTGCAATCTCCCTGCCTCGGGCTCCTGTGACTCTCCTGCCTCGGCCTGCCGAGTGCCTGGGATTGCAGGCGCGCGCCGCCACGCCTGAATGGTTTTTGTATTTTTGGTGGAGACGGGGTTTCGCCGTGTTGACCGGGCTGGTCTCCAGCTCCTGGCCTCGAGTGATCTGCCTGCCTCGGCCTCCCGAGGTGCTGGGATTGCAGACGGAGTCTCGCTAACTCAATGCTCAATGGTGCTCAGGCTGGAGTGCAGTGGTGTGATCTCGGCTCGCTGCAACCTCCACCTACCAGCCTCCTGCCTTGGCCTCTTAAAGTGCTAAGATTACAGCCTCTGCCCCGCCGCCACCCCGTCTAGGAAGTGAGGAGCATCTCTGCCTGGCCGCCCATCGTCTGGGATGTGAGGAGCCCCTCTGCCCGGCCGCCCTATCTGGGAAGTGAGGAGCGCCTCTGCCCGGCCGCCCATCATCTGGGATGTGAGGAGCGCCTCTGCCCGGCTGCCACCCCGTCTGGGAGGAAGTGAGGAGCGCCTCTGCCCGGCCGCCCCGTCTGGGAGATGAGGAGCACCTCTGCCCGGCCGCCCCGTATGGGAGGTGAGGAGCGCCTCTGCCTGGCCGCCACCCCGTCTGGGAGGAAGTGAGGAGTGCCTCTGCCCGGTTGCCCCATCTGGGAAGTGAGGAGCGCCTCTGCCTGGCCGCCACCCCGTCTGAGAAGTGAGGAGCGCCTCTGCCCGGCTGCCACCCCATATGGGAAGTGAGGAGCGCCTCTGCCCAGCCGCCCCTTCTGGGAGGTGAGGAGCGCCTCTGCCCAGCTGCCCCGTCTGGGAGGTGAGGAGTGCCTCTGCCCGGCTGCCACCCCGTCTGGGAGGAAGTGAGGAGCGCCTCTGCCCGGCTGCCCCGTCTGGGAGATGAGGAGCACCTCTGCCCGGCCGCCCCGTATGGGAGGTGAGGAGTGCCTCTGCCCGGCCGCCCCGTCTGGGAGGTGAGGAGCGCCTCTGCCTGGCCGCCACCCCGTCTGGGAGGAAGTGAGGAGCACCTCTGCCCAGCTGCCCCATCTGGGAAGTGAGGAGCGCCTCTGCCCGGCTGCCACCCACTATGGGAAGTGAGGAGCGCCTCTGCCCAGCCGCCCACTCTGGGAAGTGAGGAGCGCCTCTGCCCGGCCGCCCACTCTGGGAGGTGAGGAGTGCCTCTGCCCGGCCGCCCCGTCTGGGAAGGGAGGAGCGCCTCTGCCCGGCCGCCCCGTCTGGGAGGTGAGGAGGGCTTCTGCCTGGCCACTCCGTCTGGGAAGGGAGGAGCGCCTCTGCCCGGCCACCCCGTCTGGGAGGTGAGGAGCGCCTCTGCCCGGCCGCCACCCCATCTGGGAGGAAGTGAGGAGCGCCTCTGCCCGGCCGCCCCGTCTGGGAAGTGAGGAGCGCCTCTGCCTGGCTGCCACCCCGTCTGGGAGGAAGTGAGGAGCGCCTCTGCCCGGCTGCCCCATCTGGGAAGTGAGGAGCGCCTCTGCCTGGCCGCCCCGTCTGGGAGGAAGTGAGGAGCACCTCTGCCCAGCTGCCCCATCTGGGAAGTGAGGAGCGCCTCTGCCCGGCTGCCACCCACTATGGGAAGTGAGGAGCGCCTCTGCCCAGCCGCCCACTCTGGGAAGTGAGGGGCGCCTCTGCCCGGCCGCCCACTCTGGGAAGTGAGGAGCGCCTCTGCCCGGCCGCCCACTCTGGGAGGTGAGGAGGGCCTCTGCCTGGCCACTCCGTCTGGGAAGGGAGGAGCGCCTCTGCCCGGCCGCCCAGTCTGGGAAGTGAGGAGCGCCTCTGCCCGGCCGCCCTGTCTGGGAAGTGAGGAGCGCCTCTGCCCGGCCGCCCTGTCTGGGAAGTGAGGAGCGCCTCTGCCTGGCCGCCACCCCGTCTGGGAGGAAGTGAGGAGCGTCTCTGCCCGGCCGCCCCGTCTGGGAAGTGAGGAGCGCCTCTGCCCGGGCGGCCCCGTCTGGGAAGCGAGGAGCGCCTCTGCCCGGGCGGCTCCGTCGGGGAAGTGAGGAGCGCCTCTGCCCGGCCGCCCCGTCTGGGAGGAGAGGAGCGCCTCTGTCCGGCTGCCCTGTCTGGGAGGTGTACCCAACAGCTCCGAAGAGATAGCGACCATCGGGAGCGGGCCATGAGGATGATGGCGGTTTTGTTGAAGAGAAGGGGAGGAAGTGTGGGGAAAGGAAGGAGAGATCAGATTGTTGCTGTGTCTGTGTAGAAAGGGGTGGGCATAGGAGACTCCATTTTGTTCTGACTAGGAGAAGTTCTTCTGCCTTGGGATGCTGTTGATCTCCGGCCTTTCCCCCAGCCCCGTGCTCTCTGAAACATGTGCTGTGTCAACTCAGGGTTAAATGGATTAAGGGCGGTGCAAGATGTGCTTTGTTAAACAGGTGCTTGAAGGCAGCATGCTCTTTAAGAGTCATCACCACTCCCTAATCTCAAGTACCCAGGGGCACAAACACTGTAGAAGGCCGCAGGGTCCTCTGCCTAGGAAAACCAGAGACCTTTGTTCATGTGTTTATCTGCTGACCTTCTCTCCACTATTATCCTATGACCCTCCCATATCCCCCTCTCCGAGAAACACCCAAGAATCATCAATAAATACTTCATAAATTAAAAAAAAAAAAAAAAAAAAAATCTATATGTTTAGTAGCTAGCAGGGGAGTTGAATTCCTTATTTCATAATTACAGTTCAGCAGTGGTTCCCTTTTTTCTCCACCTTGTATTATTATTTTCGGTCTGGCTGATATATGTGAATAAAGAACTGGACTTGGAGATAAGAGATCAGAGATTTGGGTCCTAATTATTCACTTACTGTACAACTCTGGGAGACCCATGTCATCGCACTGGGCTCAGCTTCCTCAGCTGTAAACTGAGGACTGACTTTAGGCTAGGTCTGAGTTTTTCTAGTGGTGGGTCAGAACTTGTTAGTGGGTGTGCAATCAATGTGACAGGTTCAGACTGGTTTTTTGTTTTATTCAGACTGGTTTGAAACAAATGAAAGAATTGGATGGGCAGCCAAGTTTGGAACTACCAACTTGAGAATTCATATTAGTAAGTTTTTAGCCATACCACCCGATAATTGTGTCTGAGAAACAAGTCAAATTTGTTTGAGTTTTATGGAGAGTTAAAAGCCAGTTTCACAGAATTCAGCAGTTTCCTACTTGGAAAAGAGTTCAGAAGCCGCTTAGCCCTATCTTTCATTCACAGGAAAAAGGCCTTCCCTTTGTACATCTCATGACAATCCAGGCAAAGGAAATGCCCTGGTCAAGCGAGGCTCTACACCTGCTGAACAATGAATGGTTTCTTCTCTTAAATAACTTCATTTAGGCTGGGCGCGGTGGCTCACACCTATAATTCCAGCACTTTGGGAGGCTGAGGTGGGTGGATCATCCAGGTCATGAGTTTGAGACCAGCCTGGCCAAAATGGTGAAACCCTGTCTCTGCTAAAATGCAAAAAATTAGCCAGGCGTGGTGGCAGGTGCCTGTAGTCCCAGCTGCTTGGAAGGCTGAGGCAGGAGGATCATTTGAACCCAGGAGGCGGAAGTTGCAGTGAACCGAGATCGTGCCACTGCACTCCAGCCTGGGCAATAGAGCAAGACTCCATCTCCAAAAAAGTAAAAAGCAAAAAAAATATATAAATACCTTCATTTACTTGAAAAGAAGGCTTGCATCCAAACTCTGCCTGTTGTACTCTTCCATTTGTTTTGTGTGATCCTCTGCAATAGCCCAGGAAAAGTCTGTGCTTTCTCTATGTGATGCCCTTCAGGTTTTTGAAGACAGTTAATGCTTTCTGTCTTTCTTTAGCCTTTTCTCCAGGAGACACATATTTAATTTTATCTACTAGTTCCCAGATGGATACCTCTGGACTCATTCATATTTGTTAATGCCGAGATTTTTTTTTTTTTTAAAGTAATCTGGGCATCACACAAACTCTTCTTTGAACCCTGCTGGTTCCCAGCAGTCATAGTCTGAGCATTGAGGCTAAATACTCAAAAGACATTCCTTTTAGTTTTTTTATTCTGGATTTATGCAGATCGGTAGGCAACTGAGTGATAAATATTTTCCAGGATCTATCACACACACACATAAACACACACACCTCTCACTTTTAAGAATTAGTCCAGTTACCTGTTTGAACGTTCCTGACATCTCCACATTCTCTATGAATTCTCCAAGACTACAGAGCCCAGGGTGTGGAGGTGTGTGGGGAGGTCTTATGTTTAACTGCTAACATAGAGCAAACCTCCCCAAAGAATGAACTGTTAGATAAACTGTGCATCTCTTCTGAGATGTGTTTGGAGAGAGATCTTGGCCTCCAGGTGGAGGAGGCTTGGAACAGCTGTGTTTCCCAGGGTCACTGCCGGGGAGCATCTGCTCAAGGCAACATCTCTGAAGCACCTGTTCTCTAGTTTAGCCACCTAGTATGTTTGTGCTGTTCTGTAAAAGATTTGCCTTTTGTTATTCACTGGAAACAGTACAAAGATGAGATCAGTAGATTTTTATTTCTCTTCTGACACCACAGCCAGCCAATCAGCCAATATTTTTGTGGGATTCCTTCCCTCCTTCCATCCCTCCCTCCCTTTCTTCCTTTCCTGGCCAAAAAAAAAAAAAAAAAAAAAAAAAATCTTTCCTTTAACAAACCAAAGAATGATGTAATTGTGATATATGCAGCTTTATGGTCAGACATGACATACTACGGAGGGGCCCTTGAAGTCCAGAGGTACCCTCCCACTCCTCCTTCACTCTCTTTAGTAGTAAGATGCTTTATGGGCCACAGCTGAGCAGCCTAGCATAAAGTCAGGAACATGGCTCTGGTGCCAGGCTGCCTGGGTTCAAATCCTGGCTCTTCCACTGATCAGCTATGTGCCTTTGACCACATCACCTAACTTCTCTGTGCTGTAGTTACCTCAGGTTTAAAATGAGGGCAGTATTAGCATCATTCCCAAGGGTTTTTATAAAAATTAAATGGATTAATTCATATACAATGATTAAAACAGCATCTGACACAAAATCATTGCTCAATAAAAAGCTTATAAGGTTTTTAATTGAATGAATTATTTTATGTAATTCAATGAAAAGGGGAACTATGTAGGAATTATCATATTATGACAAACAGCATCAATGTGAAGACTTATTTGGAGTGTTGGGTCACATGATTAATTCAAAACAGAGTTTTGTGCTGGGGAGAAAACTTTCATGATAAAAAAATCACGTCATTAAAGAATAAAAAATCACATTAAAAAAATTCACATCTAATAATATGAGAGTGGGGTTTTAGGAAAACATTGGCAATTTATTTTTATCCTTTTTTGAGTGTGTGTGCGATGCACACATGCAAGGGGGGTGTACTATATTATTCAAACAAAACTACAAAAAATAATATGAACTTTAAAAAATAATGCTTAAAAGAATAAAAAAATAAGAATACCTGTCTACTTACTACCCAACTTAAAGAACTCAAAGAAACGTAAAAGAACACTATCGTATCTTTAGAGCCTGCTGGGTGCCCACCCCAGTAGCCCTCTCTCCTGTTGAGATAAACGTATCATACATTTTGGGCTAATCATCTTCTTGCTTTTTCTCATGGTTTTCCAATATATGGATGTAATGTTAGACATCATATTGTTCAGGTTGATCTGTTTTTTAACCGTACCATGATTTGCATTGATTTTGGTTATCAATATATTGGAATTCACTTCTAGCATCTTATTTTGTTCTTTGTTTCATTTTTTTCTATGTTTCGCTTTTTTCCCCCTCTCTTTTTTTGTATTGAGATCTTTTATTTTTTCATTTTCTTTGGTTTCATTTTCCCCCTTCCCCTGGTTTGGAAGTTGTAGACTCTATTAAATCTCGACTTATATGTTTAACAAAGTATAAAGTTGGCCAGTGTTTGTCCTTCCTTCCAGTCAACATAAGGACCTTGGAACACTCCCACCTGGATTTTTTGGAATTATACAATTTCATACAGAAAGGACTCTTCACATCAAAGTTGGTAGCTACAGCTTTTGATGTCTGGCTTGTTAATTTTTCTCTCTTGACAACACAGTAACCCTCTCTTGGGAATAGCAAAGAGAATGAAAGTGTTACTGTTATGGGAAATACAGATCACTGGAGCTGGGTGAGGCCTTAAAGATTACCAGTGTTTTTCAAACTTTTGACCAAGCCAAATGAAAAAGAAAGGAACTTTAAAAATAATGCATATTCTCTGGTCCCACATCAGACCCAATAGTCAGAGTCTCGGGTGGGACACAGAAATCTGCAGGACTAAAAAGTTCCCTGGGTGATCATGATGCACAGCCAGTTTTGTAACCTATTTCTCCATGCTGACCCAAAAAGGTTTAATCAAGCTGACTCCATAAGCAAAATTGTAGATACCATACAGACTTAGCAAAAAGCCATGGAAAAGAGAGAGGCAGCAGAGTTTTTTCAAACGAGAAAATAAGCATCTCTAGAGATGAATAACTTCAATTTGCATTTGGGAACATGTTTGAGCACATATGCAAAAATAAATATACAAAGAGTGGCAGCAAAAGTAGTCTATAGGCAAGGCATCCACAGTCCTCCTCTGCTGCTCTTTGGCTTGCCGTGCCAGGAATGCCTTCTCATCACCTAATCTGAGGTCTGCTTTTCTTTCTAAGCTTAGTGCATACTCTGCCTTCTCCACTGGAGTTCTCCCATCTCTCCCACCACAGTGTCCATTTCCTCCTCTCAACTCCTGTAGCACTTGCTACCTATAGCATTCACGTGGCACTGTACACATTACCTGCTTAATTCCTCTCTAGCATTTCCTGAGAATTCTGGGTCAGGCAGTGTGCTCAGGGCTTTACATGCACTTCCCCTGTAAAACTCACAGCCCTACAAGTTGCTACTTTTATTATTATCCTAGACTAACATACAATAAATTTGAAGTTTAGAGTAGCTCAACAGTTTGTCCTAGGTGCACAAGCCAAAAAATAGAAGTTATCATTTGAACTCAGGCCTGACTTCCCCATGCAAACTCTTGAGCATTGAGCTATACTAGAGGTAATTTTTAATACATATGTCTTGTGTCCCAGGTGTGTTCTAAGCTCCCTAAGCATGTATGCTGTGCCTCATGTGTTTGTATTCTTAGAACTAAGTATCTAGCCCCCACACTCAGTAGCACAGGAGATGAGCCAGGTGAATGTGACTGAAATTTATTAATAACTTCAGGGATTGACAGGGACAGAACCTGGACCTGATGACTAACTCCTGTCAATGAGGGTCTCAGTTGAAGTGACACTCAGTTGAGATGGTGCTGAAGCGCAAGAATGACTGTGCACAGGTGAGAAACAGCATGAAGCATCTGGGTAATTCCAAGTGGTTCAGGATGGTTTTAACCCAGGAAGATGATTGAGGAAGTAAAGTCAAGTCTGAGAGGTGAACACAGGGCTAGATTGAGAAGGGCCCTGTGTGCAATAATCAGTAGTTTGGATTTATTACAGATAAGCCTTTTTCAACCAGGAGTTCATGCAGAAAATTAAGTCTGAATGCCCTTAGGCACCCATTGTATATAATGAACTAACTTCTCTTCTAAGCATCTAGAATGGTGTGAATTATGTACCATCCTTGAAAAGATTAAGAAAATATTTCTATGTTCCATGGTTCATAAAGGAACCCCACTGAGAAAGGCTAGATCAAAGTTTTTCCAGACACAGTAGCAATTCAGTGGGTTGTGAAATCAATTTAGTGAGTTGCAACCACCAATTTTTTAAAAAAATGAAATAGAAACAAAAAACATCAGAGTGCATCAAGTATAGTAAGGGCATGTTTCATAAAACTTGTTTCAATTACACAGAAAAATAAGTGTGTGAACTGGGCTGTGATACAAAATGTACACTATTTCTTACTGTGGGTCCTGCTTTTATTTTTTTTTAAAGTTTGAAATCCACTTCAATAGATCAGTGGTTTTCAAACCGTTTTTTTTTTGTTGTTTTTTTTTTTTAAGTAGAGGAATACTTTTCCCAAAGGAAATATCTCATTAAACTTCAAAATCAGAGCTGCTCTGACTAAAGAAACAGATGGAGGAGCGCGTGTTGACTGAAGTCCTATGTAGCAGAATGGGTTCTCATCTTCTTTTCTTATTTTTTTTTAATATTATTATACTTTAAGTTTTAGGGTACATGTGCACAATGTGCAGGTTAGTTACATATGTATACATGTGCCATGTTGGTGTGCTGCACCCATTAACTCGCCATTTAGCATTAGGTATATCTCCTAATGCTATCCCTCCCCCCTCCCCCGACCTCACAACAGGCCCCAGAGTGTGATGTTCCCCTTCCTGTGTCCATGTATTCTCATTGTTCAATTCCTATCTATGAGTGAGAACATGCAGTGTTTCGTTTTTTGTCCTTGCGATAGTTTACTGAGAATGATGATTTCCAATTTCATCCATGTCCCTACAAAGGATATGAACTCATCATTTTTTATGGCTGCATAGTATTCCATGGTGTATATGTGCCACATTTTCTTAATCCAGTCTATCATTGTTGGACATTTGGGTTGGTTCCAAGTCTTTGCTATTGTGAATAGTGCCACAATAAACATACGTGTGCATGTGCCTTTATAGCAGCATGATTTATAGTCCTTTGGGTATACACCCAGTAATGGGATGGCTGGGTCAAATGGTATTTCTAGTTCTAGATCCCTGAGGAATCGCCACACTGACTTCCACAATGGTTGAACTAGTTTACAGTCCCACCAACAGTGTAAAAGTGTTCCTATTTCTCCACATCCTCTCCAGCACCTGTTGTTTCCTGACTTTTTAATGATTGCCATTCTAACTGGTGAGAGATGGTTATCTCATTGTGGTTTTGATTTGCATTTCTCTGATGGCCAGTGATTATGAGCATTTTTTCATACGTCTTTTGGCTGCATAAATGTCTTCTTTTGAGAAGTGTCTGTTCATATCCTTCGCCCACTTTTTGATGGGGTTGTTTGTTTTTTTCTTGTAAATTTGTTGGAGTTCATTGTAGATTCTGGATATTAGCCCTTTGTCAGATGAGTAGCTTGCGAAAATTTTCCCCTATTTTGTAGGTTGCCTGTTCACTCTGATGGTAGTTTCTTTTGCTGTGCAGAAGCTCTTTAGTTTAATTAGATCCCATTTGTCAATTTTGGCTTTTGTTGCCATTGCTTTTGGTGTTTTAGACATGAAGTCCTTGCCCATGCCTGTGTCCTGAATGGTAATGCCTAGGTTTTCTTCTAGGGTTTTTATGGTTTTAGGTCTAACATTTAAGTCTTTAATCCATCTTGAATTAATTTTTGTATAAGGTGTAAGGAAGGGATCCAGTTTCAGCTTTCTACATATGGCTAGCCAGTTTTCCCAGCACCATTTATTAAATAGAGAATCCTTTCCCCATTGCTTGTGTTTCTCAGGTTTGTCAAAGATCAGATAGTTGTAGATATGCGGCATTATTTCTGAGGGCTCTGTTCTGTTCCATTGATCTATATCTCTGTTTTGGTACCAGTACCATGCTGTTTTGGTTACTGTAGCCTTGTAGTATAGTTTGAAGTCAGGTAGCGTGATGCCTCCAGCTTTGTTCTTTTGGCTTAGGATTGACTTGGTGATGCGGGCTCTTTTTTGGTTCCATATGAACTTTAAAGTAGTTTTTTCCAATTCTGTGAAGAAAGTCATTGGTAGCTTGATGGGGATGGCATTGAATCTATAAATTACCTTGGGCAGTATGGCCATTTTCACGATATTGATTCTTCCTATCCATGAGTATGGAATGTTCTTCCATTTGTTTGTATCCTCTTTTATTTCATTGAGCAGTGGTTTATAGTTCTCCTTGAAGAGGTCCTTCACGTCCCTTGTAAGTTGGATTCCTAGGTATTTTATTCTCTTTGAAGCAATTGTGAATGGGAGTTCACTTATGATTTGGCTCTCTGTTTGTCTGTTATTGGTGTATAAGAATGCTTGTGATTTTTGTACATTGATTTTGTATCCTGAGACTTTGCTGAAGTTGCTTATCAGCTTAAGGAGATTTTGGGCTGAGACAATGGGGTTTTCTAGATATACAATCATGTTGTCTGCAAACAGGGACAATTTGACTTCCTCTTTTCCTAATTGAATATCCTTTATTTCCTTCTCCTGCCTAATTGCCCTGGCCAGAACTTCCAACACTATGTTGAATAGGAGTGGTGAGAGAGGGCATCCCTGTGTTGTGCCAGTTTTCAAAGGGAATGCTTCCAGTTTTTGCCCATTCAGTATGATATTGGCTGTGGGTCTGTCATAGATAGCTCTTATTATTTTGAGATACGTCCCATCAATACCTAATTTATTGAGAGTTTTTAGCATGAAGGGTTGTTAAATTTTGTCAAAGGCCTTTTCTGCATCTATTGAGATAATCATGTGGTTTTTGTCTTTGGTTCTGTTTATATGCTGGATTACATTTATTGATTTGTGTATGTTCAACCAGCCTTGCATCCCAGGGATGAAGCCCACTTGATCATGGTGGATAAGCTTTTTGATGTGCTACTGGATTCAGTTTGCCAGTATTTTATTGAGGATTTTTGCATCAATGTTCATCAAGGATATTGGTCTAAAATTCTCTTTTTTGGTTGTGTCTCTGCCCGGCTTTGGTATCAGGATGATGCTGGCCTCATAAAACGAGTTAGGGAGGATTCCCTCTTTTTCTATTGATTGGAATAGTTTCAGAAAGAATGGTACCAGTTCCTCCTTGTATCTCTGGTAGAATTCGGCTGTGAATCCATCTGGTCCTGGACTCTTTTTGGTTGGTAAGCTATTGATTATTGCCACAATTTCAGATTCTGTTATTGGTCTATTCAGAGATTCAACTTCTTCCTGGTTTAGTCTTCGGAGAGTGTATGTGTCGAGGAATTTATCCATTTCTTCTAGATTTTCTAGTTTATTTGCGTAGAGGTGTTTGTAGTATTCTCTGATGGTAGTTTGTATTTCTGTGGGATCGGTGGTGATATCCCCTTTGTCATTTTTTATTGCGTCTATTTGATTCTTCTCTCTTTTCTTCTTTATTAGTCTTGCTAGTGGTCTACCAATTTTGTTGATCCTTTCAAAAAACCAGCTCCTGGATTCATTAATTTTTTGAAGGGTTTTTTTGGTCTCTATTTCCTTCAGTTCTGCTCTGATTTTAGTTATTTCTTGCCTTCTGCTAGCTTTTGAATGTGTTTGCTCTTGCTTTTCTAGTTCTTTTAATCGTGATGTTAGGGTGTCAATTTTGGATCTTTCCTGCTTTCTCTTGTGGGCATTTAGTGCTATAAATTTCCCTCTACACACTGCTTTGAATGTGTCCCAGAGATTCTGGTACGTTGTGTCTTTGTTCTCGTTGGTTTCAAAGAACATCTTTATTTCTGCCTTCATTTCGTTATGTACCCAGTAGTCATTCAGGAGCAGGTTTTTCAGTTTCCATGTAGTTGAGCGGTTTTGAGTGAGTTTCTTAATCCTGAGTTCTAGTTTGATTGCACTGTGGTCTGAGAGACAGTTTGTTATAATTTCTGTTCTTTTACATTTGCTGAGGAGAGCTTTACTTCCAACTATGTGGTCAATTTTGGAATAGGTGCGGTGTGGTGCTAAAAAATGTACATTCTGTTGATTTGGGGTGGAGAGTTCTGTAGATGTCTATTAGGTCTGCTTGGTGCAGAGCTGAGTTCAGTTCCTGGGTATCCTTGTTAACTTTCTGTCTCGTTGATCTGTCTAATATTGACAGTGGGATGTTAAAGTCTCCCATTATTATTGTGTGGGAGTCTAAGTCTCTTTGTAGGTCACTCAGGACTTGCTTTATGAACCTGGGTGCTCCTGTATTGGGTGCATATATATTTAGAATAGTCAGCTCTTCTTGTTGAATTGATCCCTTTACCATTATGTAATGGCCTTCTTTGTCTCTTTTGATCTTTGTTGGTTTAAAGTCTGTTTTATCAGAGACTACGATTGCAACCCCTGCCTTTTTTTGTTTTCCATTTGCTTGGTAGATCTTCCTCCATCCTTTTATTTTGAGCCTATGTGTGTCTCTGCACGTGAGA
Source organism: Pongo pygmaeus (assembly GCF_028885625.2). Lineage (NCBI taxonomy): Eukaryota > Metazoa > Chordata > Mammalia > Primates > Hominidae > Pongo > Pongo pygmaeus. The sequence goes on along the minus strand of NC_072373.2, from coordinate 145,299,972 downwards.
TGGGTTTCCTGAATACAACACACTGATGGGTCTTGACTCTTTATCCAATTTGCCAGTCTGTGTCTTTTAATTGGAGCATTTAGTCCATTTACATTTAAAGTTAATATTGTTATGTGTGAATTTGATCCTGTCATTATAATGTTAGCTGGTTATTTTGCTCGTTAGTTGATGCAGTTTCTTCCTAGTCTCAATGGTCTTTACATTTTGGCATGATTTTGCAGCGGCTGGTACTGGTTGTGCCTTTCCATGTTTAGCACTTCCTTCAGGAGCTCTTTTAGGGCAGGCCTGGTGGTGACAAAATGTCTCAGCATTTGTTTGTCTGTAAAGTATTTTATTTCTCCTTCACTTATGAAGCTTAGTTTGGCTGGATATGAAATTCTGGGTTGAAAATTTTTTCTTTAAGAATGTTGAATATTGGCCCCCACTCTCTTCTGGCTTGTAGAGTTTCTGCCGAGAGATCCGCTGTTAGTCTGATGGGCTTCCCTTTGTGGGTAACCCGACCTTTCTCTGTGGCTGCCCTTAACATTTTTTCCTTCATTTCAACTTTGGTGAATCTGACAATTGTGTGTCTTGGAGTTGCTCTTCTCAAGGAGTATCTCTGTGGTGTTCTCTGTATTTCCTGAATCTTGAATGTTGGCCTGCCTTGCTAGATTGGGGAAGTTCTCCTGGATAATATCCTGCAGAGTGTTTTCCAACTTGGTTCCATTCTCCCCGTCACTTTCAGGTACACCAATCAGATGCAGATTTGGTCTTTTCACATAGTCCCATATTTCTTGGAGGCTTTGTTCGTTTCTTTTTATTCTTTTTTCTCTAAATTTCCCTTCTCGCTTCATTTCATTCATTTCATCTTCCATCACTGATATCCTTTCTTCCAGTTGGTCGCATCAGCTCCTGAGGCTTCTGCATTCTTCACGTAGTTCTCGAGCCTTGGCTTTCAGCTCCATCAGCTCCTTTAAGCACTTCTCTGTATTGGTTATTCTAGTTATATATTTGTCTAAAGTTTTTTCAAAGTTTTCAACTTCTTTGCCTTTGGTTTGAATTTCCTCCTGTAGCTCGGAGTAGTTTGATCGTCTGAAGCCTTCTTCTCTCAACTTGTCAAGTCATTCTCCGTCCAGCTTTGTTCCATTGCTGGTGGGGAACTGCATTCCTTTGGAGGAGGAGAGGCACTCTGCTTTTTAGAGTTTCCAGTTTTTCTGCTCTGTTTTTTCCCCATCTTTCTGGTTTTATCTACTTTTGGTCTTTGATGATGGTGTTGTGCAGATGGGTTTTTGGTGTGGATGTCCTTTCTGTTGTTAGTTTTCCTTCTAACAGACAGGACCCTCAGCTGCAGGTCTGTTGGAGTTTGCTAGAGGTCCACTCCAGACCCTGCTTGCCTGGGTATCAGCAGCAGTGTCTGCAGAACCGCGGATTTTCATGATCTGCGAATGCTGCTGTGATCGTTCCTCTGGAAGTTTTGTCTCAAAGGAGTACCTGGCCATGTGAGGTGTCAGTCTGCCCCTACTGGGGGGTGCCTCCCAGTTAGGCTGCTCAGGAGTCAGGGATCAGGGACCCACCTGAGGAGGCAGTCTGCCCGTTCTCAGATCTCCAGCTGCGTGCTGGGAGAACCACTGCTCTCCTCAAAGCTGTCAGACAGGGACATTTAAGACTGCAGAGGTTACTGCTTTTTGTTTGTCTGTGCCCTGCCCCCAGAGGTGGAGCCTACAGAGGCAGGCAGGCTTCCCTGAGCTGTGGTGGGCTCCACCTAGTTCAAGCTTCCTGGCTGCTTTGTTTGCCTAAGCGAGCCGGGGCAATGGCGGGCGCCCCTCCCCCAGCCTCGCTGCTGCCTTGCAGTCTGATCTCAGACTGCTGTGCTAGCAATCAGTGAGACTCCGTGGGCGTAGGACCCTCCGAGTCAGGTGCGGGATATAATCTCCTGGTGTGCTGTTTCCTAAACCTGTTGGAAAAGCGCAGTATTCGGGTGGGAGTGACCCGATTTTCCAGGTGCCGTCTGTCACCCCTTTCCTTGACCAGGAAAGGGAACTCCCTGACCCCTTGCGCTTCCCGAGTGAGGCAATGCCTTGCCCTGCTTCGGCTGGCACACGGTGCGCTGCACCCATTGTCCTGCGCCCACTGTCTGGCACTCCCTAGTGAGATGAACCTGGTACCTCAGATGGAAATGCAGAAATCACCCGTCTTCTGCATCGCTCATGCTGGGAGCTGTAGACTGGAGCTGTTCCTATTCGGCCATCTTGGCTCCTCTCCCGGGGCTCTCATCTTCATACTCCAAACACCCTCTCCCCATACACATCCACAAGCTGAGGCCCCTCTGAGGGACTCTTGGCAACTCTACTGACCACTACTTTAAAAATACTGTTATAGAATGGTAGTTCTTTGAAGATTTTGAATCAGGGATATGAATAAATCATATTTTAGAGTAAATCTTTATCTGAGTGTTCAGGACAGACTAGAGGTATTTGTGGAAATAGAAGTCAGCTCCAATCTGCATCAAAATCATCTGGGCTGCCTGCTTAATATTCTGATTTCTTAAAACCTAGTCCTGCCAAATGAGAAAGTGAGGAAGGTGTGATCTAGGCATCTCCATGTTAGCCATCTCCCTGGGGAATGCTTTTGCCTGGTAAAATCTGAGTACTGCTGGCCTACGAAGGGAGATTCATCTGAAGACTAGCTAAAATCCAGGTGAAACTGTCAGGATCTGAAAAAGCAGTGGTTGTGGAGATGGTCAGAGAAGTTGTAAGGGGGAAGGAAATGTGAGACCTGATGAATATTTGGAAGTGAGGGGAGGAAAGACTCCAGGGTGAGTGGGTAGCATGTGGCTATGATAACTAAGCAAGGAGACAGGAGGGACAGGTTTAAGAGGAGACAGTGTTCAGTTTTAGGCATCAGGCACTTAGGGCGTCTGTGGCTTCTCCAGTTGGAGATGAGTAGAAGGCAGCCAGGAACATGGGTCAGAACTCTGAGAGCTCCAAATTGAAATGCTGATTTGGGAGTCAACAGCAGTAGGTGGTAACTGAGGCAAATGTCCTTCTATTAATAAATATTTACTAAGCAATTACCTACCATGTGCCAGTGAATGCCTTTATGATGACTCAGTTTGTATAACAAAACTATTTCCTTCTGTGACCAAGTAACAGGTCAGTTATATTGATAAGCAGCCATTTGTTTTATTTTAATGATGTTCTACATTCCTTCAGTACCCGTTTAAGAGACTCACTAATAATTGAATTAGACTATAAATAAGCTTTCCTCTAGTAATTAAACTAGTTTGAGAGCTGTACTCAAAAATCAATAACATGAGTTCAATGTTAATTTTTAAAGTTTAGTGAATAGTATGCTAGAATATTCAATTACAGCACTGAGATGATATCTTAATGACTGCAATTTAAGGTAATCAGAAACATCAAATTAAGGAATGTCTAACACTTTGGAAGGTACAATTATATTGGTGACAAGCGAAGTAAAAGATCTTGCAAAGTCCCTGGTCAACATTATTGTTTACATACTCGATAACAACCCCCACACCCAAATTTGGAAGTTTACAAAACACCTCAAATAGTACCTTGGTGAATACCTCATCTCCACATTATAGGAAATAAGAAGGGAGAACACCCTCCCATCTGGAGAAGCACCCTTCACTGGAACGTATTTAAGATGGTTCAGCATTCCTGGGGTTTTGGTGATGGATAAGGTCTCAGTTTACACAAGGCCTGTTCAACACTCAAACTTTTCTGTTCCTTCTATTTAGACTTGCAGCCATATTTCCATCTGTTTAAAAATTCACACATGCAATTAATCAAAGAATGTGGACATATGAGTGGCACACAAATAAAACATACATAATGATAAAAACAATCACGCAGAATACTCTCACTGCCACATAGACTACTAATTTCATCAAAAGGGAGGATATATTTTAAATCTGTTCACTCTCTTATTCTTTGTTTTCAGTCCAGGAAAAAGCAGCAGGGCACAAGCAATAATACTAACCTAGTAAGCCACAGGGCCATCTGATTTACTAAAATAGAAAATTATAACTCTACGTAAAAGTCAGGTTTGTGGACCTCATCCTAGGGAGGCATTCTTCTTATTTGAAAAAGAATTTTTAAAGTAGAATTTCAAAGTAAGCATCTACTTTTGGTTAGAAGCATTATAATGTATAAGTCACACATTAACAGAATATTTAAGTGAAAATGCTCTTACGACATTAAAGAATTTGTTTAACAATTTAAAAATAACACTTTCAGATGTGGTATGCAGTCAAATTCATATTCATTTAGCATTTCAGAAGTCCAGTAACTCAGAAAATAGATTGCCACATATGTGAAAGGAATGAAAATATACACCTTTAGTAAATCTGACTTATGTTTTTACTGTAGAAAAAAGGACACTAAGATGCTTCAAATAGATGATGAGCAGTTAAACATTCCATAAATGATTCATTTAACACTATTGTTACTACTGTTGGGTATTTTGACTCTAACAACTGGTTTTAGATACTTGTTTTAACCTTGTGGCCAGCTTTCCAGCTTTGAAAAACTGAAAATCTTGATACCAAGGGCAATAAAAGATAAAACTTAAAGCAGAGGCATACCAGCTAGAACCACTGCCTAGACCTAATTCTAGTGTTTAACTACAGGCAACAGCTGGAAGTTATAAACCGTGTAAGAAAACACCATCTCCACCTCCAGATTCCACTTTAAGTGTTACGTGTACTAAACAGCAATGCCTCAATACTTCACTAGCTATTATATCAAGGGCTCTGTGGCAGCTAAGAAAAGGTGTGAGGTCAGCTGTGTGTACTGTCAGAGTAGCAGCTATTTGCCTGGTATAATCTTAAAGAATGACAGATCCCAACTAACCTTCCCAAAGACTGGACATTCTTCCTGCTGAAGTCACTCCTTTGGATTCAGAAGTCCTCTGTTGCAACTTACCTAGAAATGCTAACATATTAGGCTGTGGGCATGTAATATTTAATCACATAAACTGTCATGAGCACAGAACAGTGCCCTGGGGGAATGTATAAGAGATATCTCTGATGGGGTTGAGACATTTTGAAAGGACTACAGCATTAGGCATTGCACAAGAAACTTGACCTACCTAGGACACAAGATTCTGGACATAACAGATGGCATAAAATATCATTCTGAGCTCAGAGGAAAGGAGTATGAATGAAGTGGCAGGCACTGGGGGAGTGCTTGAAACCACGCTGCCTTACAGACAGACGGGCCTGGAAGAACCATAGCATGGTACAGCTCAGGAATGACATGGTCCTGACACAGGCTACCACTTCCCATCCTCCACTCATGGTTAAGAAACCATGACACTATTTGTTTCTGGGCTCAGATACGACCTAGAATCTCTTGCAGCACAATGCTCCAAGCAGTCTCTGGCAATCAAACAGAATCAGCCTTGAAATGAAACCTACTTATCCCCATTACAGTAAAATGAGCATAGACTTGAAATCAAGCAGACCCTGAGTTGAAATCCTGGTTATGACTAAGGGCAAATCAGATCACCTTCCTGGGCCTCCATTTCTTAGCTATGGAAGGAGCATGATGATATGACCCAACAGGATTTTTGTGAAAATTTAATGAGATAATATGTGGAAAGTGTCCAACACAGAAAGCACTCAGAAAATATTAGTTTTGACTACTCAGATAGTGTTGGTTACTTCCTCTGCTGTCCTTCTTAGGCAACTTATAAGCAGATCTGGGAGAGTATTTCAGTTGCTGCTGTGTGCCCACACATGTGTGCACACACAATTTCTCACACTCTGCCCTGTTTCTGTATCCATCTGGCTGTCCTGCTAGACTGACACCCTCAGGGGAGATCTCTTTTGTGTCTTATTCAACTTAGATTACCCAGTGCTTAGCCAAATGCTATACACCTAGTGGTGCTTAATAAATGCTGAATGAAGGAGCAAGGAGTCTTGATTCAAGTTCAGATCCTGGACTAGAGTGTGAGTTTTAAAAGGCCATTCTATTTCTCTGTTCCCAGTATCTCCATCTATATGTCACTGGAATTGGATGAGAATGCCCTGTAAGGGTCCTGTCTGCTGTTACATTTGATGGTTGTGGGGTTCTCTCATAGCTTCCTTTAGTCACAGCCAACACGCAGTGCTAGGAACTGAGGAGAAAGGCAAACATGGATGCTCTGCATTGTGCAATGTGACAGAATCTTGTGGTAAAATTTAAGACGCATGTCACCTGACTCCAGCAAAAACTGGGATCTTGATGGAGTACAGGAATGCTCTCAGATATTCAATATCTAACATGCAATGGGCATTTGTTAAGTGTCAGGCACTGTGGCTCATCACTGGCAACAGCAAGATAAGGAGACAGAGGAGTAAATGATTCCAGGCAAGACATACCCAAGATGATGTAAGGGCACGCTGCCTAACTGTCTTCACAAGGGCTGAATTTAATGTTCTCTGCAAGGCCACCATGCTCTGTGTTTTTAAATGGACAGGAATGTTAAGAATCCCTCTGGTTGGGCATTATAGGAGGTGATGCAAAGGGGCTCACTGAACATCCACTCCTTCTCCAGGTCTCCAGCACTGTACTTTATCTCTCTGATCTTCTATTCTAGTCACAAATCCATGATTGCTACACTATGTTTATAAGCTCCCTCTGTTTGAAAATGCACCTCTGTTTCAAAATGTTGCCAGGTTTGATGATGACGGTAAGAGGTTCCTATCTCAAACAGACAAAGGCCCAGGAGGCCGGGCCTACTACCCTGTCTTGGTCATCAGTACGGTGGGCAAACCCTGAGGATCTCAATCCCCGCTTACTGTGGGTACTCAGAAAATCTGATAATGAATAAAAGAACAAATGTAAAAACAATATTCCAAAGTTACAGAGCAATCACACTAAGTACTAATAGAACCCTTCAGGCTATTTAAATGATGTGAAAACCAGTATAAAAACACCATATGGACGTGACTTTCCTGAGTGTAAGGTCTTGCTGGGTGTGCACTAGAGAATATAATGATAATGGTGCTTTGTGAAGTTGTGCAATGTGAAGAAACGTCACTACGTCACTACTCTAGAGCTCAAGAGTTATTTTACATATATTTTTTGAATTATGTATAATAGCAACATACAATATATACATATTTTCTCAACATATAATAAATACATATATTATATGTATATTATATACATACATATATACACATATAATATGTATATTATATGTGTATATATATACATATATATAGTGCTCAACAGCTATATCTTAAAAAAAAGAATAGATGTGATTTTTACAGATAGTCCGAAGAATTTCACTCATTTCATCATGCTAGTATTTGTCATTTTTGATGAAATCATATCAGAAAAATTCAACAAGAACTTTAAGCTTTTAGGTCACAAATACTCTGGGAATACTATAGGTTTTCAAGATTATTTTTCCTTTCTAGCTGACATTTTCTTTGAATGGTTGCCAGAACTTGTTTTTTTTTAAATCTTAAATTTAGTAAACCGTAAAATCTTTAAGTCTTTACATTTTAGTAAACTCAGCTATATCTAGGAATTTTATAATGCAGCTAACACCCCTGAAAATCATGATTAATCCAAACAGTGGCATACTATACAGCTATTGAAAATAATAATATTGATATGAAAGATGTTTATTATATATTGTTTTTAACCAAAAAAACAGGTTACAAAACACTGTGCATAGTATGATTCCATTCTGACTACATTAATTCATTAAATAAACTGATTAATAAATTAAGCAGGCATCTGTGCATGTGTGTGCTTAAAAAAGATCCTGAAACAAATATCCCAAAATCCTAGCACGTATCATCTATAGGCAACATGATCCAAATGATTTTTACCTCTTCCTTACATCTTCTATTGTTGTCTTAATTTTTTGCCATGAGCATGTCTTTCTCTTAAGTAATACATCCTCACTAAAACTACTCCTGTTGCCATTTTGGGAACAAATACATTTGCATGCACTAGATTTCTACGGCAAGAAACACTGTAAGATTGATACAAGTTGAGAAACTCTAAAGTCATGACTGACTTTCCCAATTAATCTTTTAATGGCAGTTTCACTTAATTTTATCTACAGTTTACTAAACAGAAAAATGCACCGCAATGCATTTTGTATGAGGGAGTCATTCAATGGTAAAACCACAACATAATCTTTGAAGTGGAACCAATAAAAATCAATTGTGTACAATGTGCACCTTGTTATTGCAGTATTAATTTAAAATTTGTTCTATTAGTTGTATATTAAATCACAAAAAGCACAGGGAAACATATTGTACTGTACACTGAGCCAAAAGTCACAAATGATCATTTTCCCCTTCTCTCCAAGAGCACAACTCTGGCTGGTCCCCATCAGAAAACAGGGGCTGCGGGAGATGGAAATCACTACAGATTATGTATTATGGGGGTAGGGGTTGTTAAATTCTTTCATTTATTATCAGAGGATGAAGGTCAACGACTCCATCTTCCAGATAACCAAAGCTTAAAAACCTTTAAAATAGAAGCATACCCTCCCTTTCTTGAGAAGTGGAGCCTACTGATCACACCTCTGTCTTTTCTTGACCAACTGTCATCACCATGAGCATGTTACCCCCAGAGTGGGCGATATGACTGGAGAGCTGCCCTTCATTTGTGCCCTCATGATGCAGCCATACCTGTGGTCCCTGTGCCCCTAACAGGCACTGCTGACCATTCAGTTTGCTAATTTATAGTCGACTTAGAATGCAGATGACCACATCTGGTAAGAACTGCAACTAAATAAAGTCAACAGAGCTCTGAAGAATGACACCATGAATAAAGCACATTGAAAGGCTTTGAGACAACTATTTGTGTTCAGAGGACATTTTCTACCATGGGTGTAGGTGCTAAAAGATTGTTTCATAGATTAAATAAGTCCAGGGACACCAAGAGCACACAATTCATATCCACATGGGCTAATTTTAAGAATTCGTTCTTTCTCATGAAAGATGGACAATACTCCACCATTGTGACTACTGAAAATCAAAACAAACAAAAAACTGCTAAACCAAAAGAAGAAGAGGGGGTGGAGGGGAGGCAGAAAAAGAAGAAATAATTATTTAGCAAGTATTTATAGCTCAGTTACAAAGTTTCATCTGAGATCTGGACACTGCCAGGAAAACACATTCATCTCTCTCTCTCTCTCTTTTTTTTTTTCTATTCCAGGCCCTCACTAAAAGCAGGCTAAGTGAGCGATGGACACACACACAGATGTAGAGATATGCTGCTGTGTATGTACCCTGAATGGACACACACACACATGTAGAGATACACTGCTGTGCGTGTACCCTGATAATTCTTAAATAGTCAGCTTCTCCAATAATGCATTTTGCTTTTTTATGCTTTTTGCTGCCAGGAGGGGAAAAAATTCGAATGGCAATCATTTATAGTTTTAAATTGGCAGCGGACTGATTCAGAGCAGCATTCAAATTCTATTGAAGTATCTTCCACTTGTGACTTCTGATCATATCTAACTTTTCCCTAAGCTTGTTAGAATTGGTATTTATTCTAATTTTCTTCAAAGGAATGTAATATAACACCATCTTTGTTTTCTAAAGGCTTTTTAAAAGTTTATTTTGTAATATACAAAGCAATGTTAGTAAGAGCACAGTGTTCAATCCCAAGAATATGGCAATAATTACTGATAACCCTTTGAACTGGCAGGTCATAAGGCCAGAGGTGCGAGCGTGGACTTGTTTTCTTCCTCTCCTTGTTCCTAAGCTCCTTGGCTGTCCCATGGCCCCCCAGGCCTCTTTTCTCACGTTTTCCTTTATATAATTTTCTTCATTTTCTCTTTTTCCTCAGGAATTCTGCTTCTTGCAGAATTTCCTCAGATATTCTGTAAATATTCTATTTGTGATAGCAACCTCTCTTAATTTAGTAACCCCTTTGAACTTCAAGAGCACTCCATTGATTCCATTGTTCAGATTATGGGTACGACATTGCTGTCCAAGGACTTCATGCATCATCCAACAAGTATTTATTAAGCCCCCACCAGGAGCCAACGTTAGTGCTAATACTCAGGACACAGGTAAACAAGATGGACATGAGCTCTTCCCTAGCTCCTGACTTCCTCAGCTCCTTCTCATAGTTTAGGTCTCAGCTCCAAGGGGATATCTTTGGAGAGGTTTTCCTTTGTGTCATGTAAATTAATACCCAGCCCAGCCATTCCTTAAAATATTATTCTGCTTGATTTCCTTGTATCCCTCTCTGCAATTTTTTTTTCTTTGCTTATTCGTTGATTGGTGGATTGATTTGCTTGTTGTCATTACCCTAGTTGGAAAGTAAACTTGAAAGTGGGAACTTTGTCCATTTAATTCATCTACAGGTGCCTTCCATGTATAAGGTGCTGTCTAGTTCCCCTCTAGAGATTCTGATTCTATGAGTCTGGAATGGGGCCCAAGAATTTGAATGTCTACCAAATTCTCTGAGGGATTCCTATGCTCAGGTGAAAGTGGGAGGTGCCGGAGTTTATACAAACCCAGACCTCTAACTCATCTGCCAATCTAAAAGTTTGATGACCATATCTGCTTCCATCCCACTGGGGGATCCTTCTGCTGGGAAGGAAAAGAAAAGATCTTCAACTGTGATACACTCTGGAGGCTCCTGGGAAGTGTCACTTGGTAATAATGAATGGCAAGGGCCTGTAGGAACTTACAAAAGGTCATGCCAGTCAGGCTCATGCTCAAGAAAAAAAATAATGGCAAGGCACAATTTGGTTAATAATGTACTATAATGATGAAAATATGCATCCAGAAAAAGAAAAAGAAACATTCTTCAGAAATGTTTCCTTAGTTTGCACTGAGCAAACTTTCAAAGTTTGATAGAAGGAATATGAGGGAATGGGAGTAGAATAAGGAGGAAAGCAGAAAGCGGCCAAGTAAGGCAGAGGACATAAATAGACATGCGTAAGAGACAGCAAGGGAAGGAAAGCAAGACAGACAGGGCAAGCAATACAGGGCGATGCCATTAAGGTATCCCATAAAAACCTGAAGAGAGAAGAAAGGCTGCTCTTTGAGTTAAGCCCTAAACCAAAGTCACCATACAGAGATATTGTAGTCCCACACCTGTAAAACCTTTACTGAAATCTGACTGAAGGCAATGACATCTCAGAAGAAAGAACGTCACCAGAGCCAGGGATGTCTAGAAGGACCTTATGCAATTCCCAGGGAGAAAAGTTCTTGGTCAAGGTCAGCCTGTTCTCGTAGCTAGTTCTGCTAGTTCTCTCTTGTTCTGATTCTCTTCAAAAGGCAACCTGTTTGTAACTGGACTTGGCAAGTATTGAGTATCTGAACTCCTTGGTAATTATATTTCCTCTGTCCAAATAAACACGCCCCCATTCTAGTTAATTAGATACATATACAGACTACCCAGAGACAGGGCAAGCCAAAGGGAGGAGGGAAAGAGGCAAATTAGCTGGGACTTCCATCCCTCATTCATGTTCTTCCTCCTGCCACTGTTAATGCCTGGTGACCTCCTCCTCATTCTTTGAAAGCCAGCTCACTTGTCACCTGTGTGCGAATCTTTCCCCAGTCATTCTCCTCTAGGTTGAGTCCAACGTTCCCCATTCCACAGCACACTCTATACACTTATTGTCAAATCAGACACCATCAGTGGATTATCCATCTGGCCAGCTAGACTGAGAGCACCTCAAGGGCAGAAACACTGCCATTTTCAGCTTGGATTTTCGACACCTGATCCGACCAGATGCTTAGTAGGTGTTCAATTTTCAGAGAGGCAGCAAAGGAAAGATGAAACGTCAGAGAGGAAACACAGAGGTAATGCAATGGAAAATTAAATGTGCTCCCTGCCAGGATTTCATGTAGAATGGCTCATTCCATTCTACTGTTTTCAGACAGAACATTTCTCAAGCAATCGACCCTGATCATTTTTACCTTATCCCTGGGTAAATGCAAGGCTACAGCACCACAAGAGACCCATTTTATGGATTTACTCAATAGCCAATTCTGTTCCCAAGCTTTGCAAGTTGATTGTTTGGAATTCAAAAGACACTATCATGAGCACACTGATACATGTGGCTCATAGGGCACTTAGGAAAGCCTATTTCACCTATGTATAGTTGATTACTTTATAGGCAATTCCAGACTTAGAACAATTTAATTTGTAGTTTAAAAAAAATTCTTGGCCAGTTAAACCTTTTTTACCCTTGCTAATATTTAGAAGAAGTTCCAAAAATCTCCTCTCAAACAGTGAACCTCACCTTGTGTGAGACCCTGCCAGTTCCTGCAAGGAGTAGAATTGGTCTGTCTCCGGTTTTTTGGTTATTTCTTCAAGACCCCTCAGTCCTTCCCACCACTCCTGATATCTCTTACACCTCCGTATTTGAAAATAAGCTGGCCTGGTGCAGTGGCTGACACCTGTAGTCCTAGCTACTTAGGAGGCTGAGGTGAGAGGATGGCTTGAGCCCAGGAGTTTGAAGCTGTAGGGAGCTATGATTGTGCCACTGCATTCCCACGTGGGTGACATAGCAGGACTCCATCTCTAAAAAAATAAAATAAGCTAAATTAAATCTTAAAACATATAACTGATTACCCTCTTTACATTGTATGATATATATATATATACACATATGCACATACACACACATACTTTAAAGATACAGGCTTGCTTTATGTTATATATAGGTAATTCAGAGTCAATAAAATAGAATATTGGTAAAACTCCCATTAGAGAAATGTTGAACATTCCAGGGTCTTGGGTGGAAACCCAGTTCCCTATTAAGACATTGCTCCTACTGAAAATTTGACTGAACTGAGTTTCTATCATTTTGTTCTGGAAAGCATGCAGCAAGCTCAAATACAAGGACCACTTGCGCTAACAGTGCTGTACTGCCGATCCACCATGATCCCTCACAAAAGGGCAGTCACAGTTACAATCTGTGTTGTCAGCCATAAACAGGCACCCTCCCCATCCAGGAACACTGATATAAAATTCTAATGTGCCTTTTCTTGTTTCTTCCTACAATCACCAACTCATTTATAAATCTCTGTAATAAGTGTTGGGAAGTCAAGATGGTTTGAAAGACAATACCCTTCCTCCAAGTGTTTGCCCTCTAGTAAGTCAAAATGGGCACATACATAGAAATAACTGTCATAGGCAGTAAATGACACATATTGTGTAAATGGAATAGGCGAATGAGTCAGGAACTTAGAGAAGATATCACAGGTTGAGGTAATTCAGGACGACGTGATAAAGAAGATAGGGTTTAGGGGCAGGGTCATGAAGGAGTTGCAGGAATTGAATTATTAGGGAAAAGGAGTACTCTCAATTTGTCCCTCTACCCCTCTGGCCAAATATGTAACATACAAATACACTAAACACCTTTGAGATCAGGCACCATCCCTTGTGCTGTAGTAACAACAAGCTGGGTCACCTTCCAGTGCACGTTTCACCCAAAGACTGTTATCACAGGTGGCTGGGCAGCTAGGGCTTCTCCTCTAATTTTGAATGTTTTATTATAACCTAGAACAGAAGAGTGTGAGGCTCTTCTTACAGGCCATGGGTTTCCACATTTGGGTACATCAAATATATTGAAACCACATTATGTCATAGTTTGAAAGAATCCTCTATTTAAAAAGTTACTTGTATTATTTTAGTAGTCAGATGAGATGAGTAAGTCAAAATGTGTAAACAACAATAAATATTTTGTAAATTGTTAATCAGTGAAGAAACTTCTAAACCACATAAATATAAAGGCTAAGAAAGATTAACGTTTAAATGGTTCTTTCTTTGAATTAGAGATCGTCTGCTTTGGTTCAGGATACGGGAGAAATCAAACACCCTAAGTTCAGTAATGGGAAGGTGGTATACCATCTCTCTTAAACTGTGGAACTAAAGACATCATGACACTCAAATAACAAAAAGCTCATATTCATGTCCTTTAGATTTTCCCGCTGCCCCCTAGGAAAAACATTAAAACTTCCTGTTTCAACATATTCCTTTTTATTTTCCTGAAACAAATGTGTTTATTATTGTAAACAATGACTCATTTGGCATTTTTACCTAATGATATAGATACACTGAAAGATTTACTATTTAGGTAAACTTGGGTAATACTCCCTAAGCCTTGTTTCCTCATCTGTAAAACAGAGACAGTAAATCCCCCTCCTGGGATTGGTAAGCACTGAGCGAGAGAATGGATATAAGCCCTCTAGCATTGGGTCATCATCATAATCATTAGCTTGCTTTATTACTCCAGGAAAGGCCTCGTGGGGTCTGATATTTGAAAACCTAAAACAGCATCGGTCAGAGGGGCAAATGGCACAGTGTTTTAGCAGCGTGGCTTCTAGAGCCAGACTGCTGGATTCAAATCCCAAATCTATCACTTCCTTATAGGTAACCTTAGGCAAGGTGTATTTAACCTGTTAGCCCACCTGTACCTCGTTACCTTATCTGTCACATGGGGATAATAAGAACACCCAGCTGCAAGGGTGGCTGTAAGGGCTAAATGGCTTATGATACCTAAAGTGTCCAGGACAGTGCTCGGCGCAGAGTAAGCCTCTATCTGTCAGCCATTCTTGCTGTTGACACTGCTCTCCAGCTTTAAAGACGGTCAAACTCAAACTCAAGAGTCTGGGAAGAGCTGGAAAAAATGCTTAGACACGAGAGCTAAGTGAGATGCAGAAATTAGCTATTCTTTTCTAACTAATTCTGGAGGGGTGTTGACTTTTCAAAAAATAAATTTAGTCATTTAGAAACAAAGCTGTCCAGATGGAGCTAAGTGAAAAAGACCTGTGTGGTAGAAGTAGTGTGCTGAGACTGAGCCATTCAGCATGTCTCTATTAAAGCCTAGCCATGCTGCAAATATTTTTAAAAAATTTTCATGTCCACTTTCTCAACTAGATCATATAGATATCAGGGATTGGGACTATATATTGGTACCATTTACTTTCATACTTCCAGTGTGTAGCACAGTGCCTGTCATAAGACAGGCATTTAATCAATATTTATTAATGAGTAAATGATCAAATGAGTGCATAAATGAACAATCTGAAGATACAGGTAGCTATTTCCCCAAGTGCAAGAAGACCTTTAAATACTAATAAGAGTAGAATTTGACCCTTAGGTAACCAGGTTGGAGATGATAGCAAATGAGAAGATAGATGAGCAGAAGTGATGTTGCTATACCTGGAAAATCAATTTTACAGTTCCTATGGGTCCATTTTACTGAACAGAGGTTTTATGATGAATCACCTTGTTTGCTTGGCAATTCCAGTTAGTCCAGCCAGAGCAAATGTATTTCATGGGGCCTTTGGCAAGACTGCTTTCCTTTTCTTTGTATGTGTGTACAAGATGATTCATAACACATACCCATGCAATTGAAGTATTTAATGTTTGTGCCTAGTTAAAATGAGATCGGGTCATCAGCCCATTCTTATACAAAGTCTTAGCAATAAATCTCATAAACTTTTTTTTGGTAGAATCACAGACTCTGAGACTTACAAGAATTCTTACAGGGTGTCTATGTATCCTCCCACTCTATGAAGGAATCCCCTAAATGGCACTACACGCAAGGGTCATCAACATCTACCTAACACTTCCCACAAGGACTTCACCTCATTGCACCAGGCTGCCTGGTCCACTGGAGAGGAGCTCCGATTTTTAGAAAAGTCTTCCGACAATGAGTTAAAATATTCTTTCTGTAACTTCTATTTGGTCCTAGTTTTAACTTCCAGACCTCTGAAATAAAATTCCTTTTCCAGGTAACAATTCTTAAAATGTTTTAAGAGAATTGCTATGTCATTTCTTCTCTGGTGACACTCCCTCAATTCTTTCATCTGTTCTGGATCCTTCAAAACTCCAGTTACCTTTCTACAGGTGCTTACTACACCGACTAAATTCCTCTTAAAATGTGATGGCTAGAATTGGCCTTAAGATGCACCGTGGTCTGATTTGTGTCCAAAGAAAGCAAAACAATTTGTTCTCCAACTCTGGATTCTACACCTTTGATTAACGTGCCTGCAACTGCATGTCCCTTTTTGGAGAACCACGTGGGCATGATGTAATCTACCCCACAGCATTTCCGGTTCATAGAAACCTTTAAGTCTTTTGTTTTCCTTGAACATGCACTGTTATCAAGAAGGTCTTACTCATCTTTGTGGAGCTGTGATTCGCAAATGTGTGTATGTGTGTGTACGTGTGTGTTTTATCTAAACAATGAGCATATCTAGTCTCTTAAAATGCTGTTCTTGCTTGTTTTGGCATAACATTTGACTCTGTTGATGGCTATTTAGATCTGGAGCCTCCTACTTAACCTATTAGCTATTCTTCCCACATATTTTGCCACTTACATGCAATTTTTAAAATATCTTCTACAAGTCCAATATTACTATTTTGCTCAAGAAATGTAGACCAAGTGCAGATTTCTCTGACACTCCTTGAGATTCTTGCTAGATTGACATCAATCTTGTCTTAATCACCAAACTTCAGGTGTAACTGTTCAGTTATTGATGAATCTCCTAACTGTTCTAGCACCCTGCCCACACTTCTTGGTCAACAGAATATTGTGTCCAATTATCAAAGGCCTTCTGGACATCCATATACTACATACTTTCTAGAGCATTTTCTTTATTTAACTAGCAACCTTATCACAAAATGTAAATTGAGTTAATTTGTTTAATTTACCTGGTGTTGTATGAATGCTCCCCCAACCCTAGCCTTTTTTTTTTTTTCTTTTTTCTTTTTTTTTTTTTTTACTTAGAAACCCATTCTACATGGCTGGGTGTGGTGGCTCACACCTGTAATCCCAGCACTTTGGGAGGCCAAGGCCGGCAGACTGCTTGAGCCCAGGAGTTCAAGACCAACCTGGGCAACATGGCAAAACTCTGTCTCTACAAAAAAATACAAAAATTGGCTGGGCATGGTGGCACACACCTGTAGTTCCAGCTACTCAGGAGGCTGAGCTGGGAGGATTGCTTGAGCCGAGGAAGTCATGGCCTCAGTGAGTCATCATCGTAACACTGCACTCCAGCCTAGGCGATACAATGAGACCCTGTCTTAAAAAAAAAAACAACAAACAAAAAACAAAACCATTCTGCAATTTTGCTGAGCATATATAATTTGTCATCAAACATTAAAATAGTTAACCAATATAAATTCATGTCTAATATAAAACCACTCGTATAAAATATTTCCAATCTTCTGAATGTGGTTAGAAAATGAAATTTAAAGTTCTACTGTTTAAAACTGACATGTTCCTTTCTTCTCAAATATACACTATGTCCTGGGGAAGAATAAGAACTTATTTCATTTTCAATCAATTAGAATAACTTATTTGGAATTTAATTTAGAAAATTATAACAAAATCTTAAAATCATAGTTCTCTCTGAAGCTGAGATGGCCTTTTAGGAAAACCAAAACAAAATGAAACCACAGTTCTCAAATTTAACAGTTATTTCTGTCCTTTCTAATTGCCTCATTTTATAGATGAGAAGACTAAGGCTAAGTAAATATTAGCAAATAATATAATGAAAGCTAATCTTATCCTGCAAATTAAAAGCCCTATATTATTTATTTTTGCTTTAAATGGATACATTGAATTGTATACATTTACTATTTACAATTGGATGTTTTGATACATATATACATTGTATAATGATCCAATCAGCGTAGTTAGTATATCCAAAAGCCTTATATTCTTAAGAAAAAAATAATTCTATCACTAAAGGAAAAAACCTTACTTTATCACTTTAATTTTTTTTTTTTTTTTTTTTGAGACGGAGTCTCGCTCTGTCACCCAGGCTGGAGTGCAATGGTGCAATGGCTCACTGCAACCTCCACCTCCTGCATTCAAGTGATTCTCCTGCCTTAGCCTCCTGAGTAGTTGGGACTACAGGCACGTGCCACCACACCCAGCTAGTTTTTTGTATTTTTAGTAGAGACGGGGTTTCACCATGTTAGCCAGGATGGTCTCCATCTCCCGACCTCGTGATCCACCCACCTCGGCCTCCCAAAGTGCTGTGATTACAGGTGTAAGCCACCGCTCCTGGCCACTTTAATTTTTAAAAACCACACTTGATATAAATATCACACTTTAATTATTTAAAGAAAGAAAATTCCCCTAGGCTAATCCCACATAGCCAGCAGGTATGCTTCCCTGCAGGTTCTGAGCCAGTCTGGGGCCAGCAAGAATTTGGAGTCTTTTCCCACTATAGAAAAAAAAAACAAGACAACATCACCTCTGATAGAGTCAACAGAGGAGTGTATACACTGCGAAACTTAAGGCAGAAGTTTCTCATTATAAAACATGGAAATACAGTGCATTAGCAAAGTCTTTATTACATATGTTATTACACCTACACATAAATAATATTCGTAAGTTTGTTGACACTGAAAAGAAAGTCTGAAATGCTAATAATGGTGGTAATAAGATAAAGAAACAGAAGGGCAGTAAGGCTAGAAGAGTTTCTGCAGGTTGTAATCAAACTTCACTTTCTTTTACACACCACTTCTTTTCTGGACCACTGCAAAATCAAAGTGTATATGGTTTCCAACTCTGAAAAGAAATGTATGTTCCTATTTGCACAAAACCAGGGTATCTGTTATTTGGAGCTAGAAGAAAAATGATACAATTCAGAAATGGTATCCTTAGGTTATACATAATTCATTTCTAGGACATCTACTTGTGAAATATCCTGGGGTTGTTTAACTAGATGGCTCCTATTGTTCCTACTAGTATAAGGTGATGTGATTAAAACATCTCCTTAGAACACTACAGCTCTGCAAAACACAGTTCTAGCATGTATTGGGCATAAAGAGCACAGGCCAGCTCCTGGAGATACAAGCTGTATTCACCTCCCACAAAAGTAGTCCTTGGGAGTTGGGGACAAGCAGGGGATCCTTGGGGCAAAAGGTATCTGAGGGTGAGGATCACTTGCCAACAGCCCTGTGCCAATACTCTAGCCATTAGCCTCTGTGCATGAATGCTAAGAAATCTGTGCCAGCCAGCATTGACATGGGGATCCGTGGTGGATTCTTTCACAGATCACCCTCTTGCATGGTGTACTCCACCATCTTCTCATGGTCCCATTCTCAAAGATTACAGACTGCGTTCATATATGGGCCACATGCCTTGAGTTACAGTGAACAGTATCACTGTGCACCCAGTTGTCCAGGATAGAAATTTGAGTGTCATCCTTGACTTCTCTCTCCCCACCCCAGCATGTGAACAATCAGTAAGTACCATTGACTCTGCCTCCTCAGTTATCTCCCTAATCCATCCATTTCTTTCTAACTATCCTATCCCTCTGACGGTGGTTACATCAGACCACTATCATCTTGAGTCTGAATTAGTTTAACAGCCAAATGGCCTTCTTGCCTCCAGTCTCAGCCTCTCTAATTCATTCTCCATAGTGTGGTCAATGTTCTTTATATTAAATATAAGGTAAGTCTGACAGGACTATCTCCTTGCTTCAAAGTCTTCCAGATAAGGGCCAAAGGACACAGCCAGACAGGCAGGTGTTCATGACTTCTCCCCAACTGACCCGCCCACCTCTCTGCTCCTCTGACTAACCTCTCTTTTAACCCCTTGTTCCTGTCTTGTCGTTTGCAGTGCCCCGGACTGGCCATTCCATCTTTCATTTCTGGGCTTTGTCCCTGCAGCTACCTTTGCCTTCAACATGCCTTACAGGTCCACAATCCAGATCCTCACACACCACCACAGGTTTCAGTGCTCTGTTTCATGAAAATGGTAGCTTACACTTATTGTGCAGGGTTCCATTCAAACCATTTTTATGCATTCTGCCATTTAACCCTCACATCAACCCTTTGAGGTAGGTATTATCATGGTCTCTTTTCATAGATTAAGAAACTGCCACCATTTAGATAGCATTTGGTGTGGAAACCAAGTGAATGATCTTCAAGTCTGGATCATATGTATCTTCTATGTGCTCCCAGAACTCCCACTGTTTATTATAAAAATTAGAATTATGTGTTTTCATAATGATCTGTTTTCCCAATTTTTTTGCACCACAGACTGTAGGTTCTTAAGGGAAAAGACATGTCTGATTTTTTATGGTTCCCTAGATTAAGTTCAATAAGTGTTTGCTGAGTTAATAAATGTGGACTGGGTGCAGTAGCTCATGGCTGTAATCCCAGCACTTTGGGAGGCCAAAGGTGGAGGATCACTTGATGCCAGGGATTCTAGACCAGCCTGGGCAACATAATGAGACCTGTCTCTGCAAAAAGTAGAAACAATTAGCTGGGCATGGTGCACATCTGTAGTCCTAGCTACTTGAGAAGTTGAGGTGGGAGGATCACTTGAGGCCAGTAGTTCAAGGTTACAGTGACCTATGATCACTGCACTCCAGCCTGGATGACAGAGCAGGACCCTGTCTCTAAATAAATAAATAAATATATAAAATAAAACAAAATAAACGATGACAACACTGTGCAATATGATGTAAGGGTTAGGTACACATCCTAGGACCAAAGTGCACTCAAATCTTAGCTCTTCCAATTACTGTGTGACCTTGGGTAACTTATTTAACTTCTCTGCTTAGAATAGGAATGGTGATAATACACACTTCATATAAGAATTAAATAAGTAAATATCCATAGAGTGCTTATTTAAGCTCCTGTCAAATACAATTATGTAAGTGTTTGCTTCTATTTTTGAACAGGGTGTCACTCTGTCGCCCAGGCTGCCCAGTGGCAAAATCACAGCTCACTGCAGCCTTGAACTCCTGGGCTCAAGCACTCCTGCCACCTCAGCCTCCCAATTAGCTGGGACCACAGGTGTGTGCCACCACACCTGGCTTATTTATTTATTTATTTGTAGAGATGGGGGTCTCACTATGTTGCCCAGCTGGTTTCAAACTCCTGGGCTCAGGCAGTTCTCCTGCCTTGGCCTCCCAAAAGTGTTGGAATTACATGTATGAGCCACCATGCCTGACTAGTGCTTGCTTTTATTAGCATTAGTGTTAATGAAGAAACCAAAAGCACTTGTAAGACTAAATGAATATCATTAACACAATTTCACAGGCAAGAAGAACTGACCAAGATAAAGTGACAATTGTCAAATATGTGCTGGTCCTAGAATTAAATATCATCACCCCAAAATTTGTTACAAAGCATCAAATATCTAGCTTAAGAATTCCTTTAAAAAATCTTATAGAAGACTTTTAACAATAACAAAAACCAACAACGGCAGATTAATGAGTTGGCTCCTTGCAAACCCTAAAGAGGAAACAATCCAGAAGTATCAGTCAGAGCCCACTTACTTATACAAACAAAAAACTTTTATGCATAAGGGCCAAATTTATAATAAAGTTACAAGGAAATGTTTCCTCAGATTTTGAGAATGTTTAGGACCAAAGAAATGCCATTTTATGAGGAAACTTTTCTGAACAATTTAGTCACTGACATTGAAGAAAAACTGCATCCTCAGACTTTGACAGGGGATTAAGTTGTATATTCTTCAAAGTGAAGCTGATGTCTCTTTAAAACAATAATTGTGTTTAAGAAAAGATATAATCAAAGGAGCCAACATTGTGCCAGGATTTTGTAGTGTAATTAAGTATTGCATCCCTTGTCAGGGACACAGTCTTTTGCTCAAAGATTACTGGAATAGAAACCCCATTTCCTGAAAACAGTGGCCGGTTTTTACCAAAGAAGATACAGAAACACAGAAAAGTTTTATTCACTGTAGACCTTCTTCTGAGCAAGCCAAAGCCTTGATCCTCATGTCTACAACATATTGAAAGGCTCACTGGAATTTCCTTGTGAAACAGTTACCAGAATTTTTACCTCAAATGGTAACCAGTCCTTCAGTTTTCAACAGTTATCCAGGCTTTGGCAATGAAAATAATAAGTATTCACTGAGGGATCCTTTCTTTCTAGATCACAGATCAAAAATGAATTCCTGAAACTCCATTTCCCATTTTTGTGATACATATTAAATCCTATTTAAAACACAGCATAATCATGAAAATTTTTATTTACTTAAGAGGTTTACAAGGACAACCGACAGCCCCTTATGACAATTAAGGTTTGCTTTACTCATTATTAAAAACATTTTGAAACAAAAAAACCCATTACAACTAAAAATCTGGAGAGTCCCTGGATTAGGCTGTGGAGTTTGTCCTTTGGAGGAAAAGAAAAATGAATGAAACCCCCACGAGAGTCTAGGAAATTCTCAGTGGTTCCTGTCAGTCTCCAAGCTTCTATGTCTATACTTTCAGGTCATTTAATGTTACAACTTCATGTTTTGAGATTAAAATCGACACCTTCTATTCAACGTTATGCCAGAAAAACTAAAATAAATAAATAAATAAAATAGACATCTACAAGTCAAAGATTCCCTCTTCTATGGTAACTGCTTCTACCTGCACACCCCTCTCAATCAAACTCCCGTGTGTGGCTACACAAACACATATCTTCCATTCATACAGTTACACAGGTGAGGCTCCTGACAAATGTGATTTCACTCCTGACCAAAATTGTTAGCTTCAAAGCACCTGAGGCAGAGTGGACTGATCATAAGTCCTTCCCTGGACCCCAGATCTGGTCAGACTTGAATGATATAAGGGTTGGCATCTGATTCCATGCTGGAGCAGCGGAGTCCGTTCCCAGAAAATTTGCAAATGAAAGAAAGAGAGACCTTGATATATACACTTAGGAGCTACTGGCTGCCATGTTTGGTACAACATAAGCAGAAGAAGCAGGACAGAAAAAAAAAAAGTTTGTAGAGGAAGAATAAAATTAGCACATGGAAAGAAACTCAGATGAGAAGTGAAGAGAAAGAATTTCCTGAATAACACAGGGCTTTCCAACACCTAGTTCCAGGATGTTCCTTAGGCATGGTAATCTCCACACCCTTGGGTTGTATGAGACACTAGTGTTCCTCTCCTTTTTCACTTAAGCTGACGTGAGTTGGTTCTTGTTTTTGCAATCAAAAGTATAGTTAATACATTGAATGGAATTCTACATTTAAGTATAGGGCAAGAAATTGAAACACACAGTTCCTTCCAGATAAGTCATAACCACCACCACTATCGGATCAATCATTTGCTATAGTTCTTGAGTTCCAAACAAAAGAAATTCAGTCACTGGTCAAAAGCCAAAAGGTTTCCAGGGTTTGAAACAAACCTATAACATATGGTTATGCAAGCTGAATTTTAATCATGCAAATGAATGAGCAGAAATCATTTTCCTTACATTTCCTTTAGCTCCATAAGTTATAGGTTTGAAAAGATGTTTTAAAAGAAATGCACTTAAGTAGATTAGTTTTCATTTTGATAAAATAAAAAGTATTAGTACAAATTATAAACTTCATCAGTCTGCTTATTCATAGCACTCTTTAAAATTGTCTTCTGAAAAAATTTATCTGCTAAAGTACTTACGAGTAAGCACATTTTTTCTTTATGTAGGTAAATGAGGGTAGACTTGGGAGTTCTTTTCAGAAGTAGAAGATAATCATAACAGTCCTATGTTTGAATTTCAAGTTCAAGATCACATTTGGCATGGATTTCAAAGTCTTCCAGGGGTGCTGTTTTGTTCACAAGGAGGTTTTTCTTGTTTGAGCTCTCTTGCATAAGACTCTTGGAGGAGAGCAAAGAAGGAAAAAAAAAGATTCCCTACATGTTGAGACATGGAAGAATTAGAGTGCAGGAAATGAAAGCCACCCAATAAGCAGTGCTTCAGTCCCTGTAAGCATTCTGTCAAGGCAATTTCAATCCTCCCCTTAAAAGATGAGGTCTGAGAGGAGGAGGACCAAGTACTGAAGAGAAAGTGAGCTCCCGCCTTGGTCTTCATGCTGCTTAAAAGTCAATCAAGCCTGGGGTGGGGACAGGGCTGAGCCACAAGCGCAACGCCTGTGGAGGCTCTGGCCTGCAGAAAATCTAACTCCTGTCTTCACCTTCACATTTAAAACTCCATTTCTCCTTTTATCCTGTCCTCTTTTGCCCTCCACACAGCTACGCCTCACCTCCTGCTTTCAGCCAATACTGGAATCCTGAGTAGGGGGTAGTAGTGTACTAGTCTTAGACATCCAAGAAACGTCCCAGGCTTGGTAAGTGAAAGTTTCTCTTTGTGACCACCTTCCAACAAACCTCTTTTTTCAACTGTGATTTCTTCTCTCCAATGGTATTAAAACACATTTAATGAACTGGGTTCTTACAAGGCAAAGCTGCAGCAGAAGAAGGACTTGCCAGTCATGAAAGTGTGTTGGTCTAGACTTTTCCAAGCTGGAGGTGCAGTGGATCTATTCTGCACTGGTATAAGTTTCAACAAGGACAGTCTTGAGCTAGGGAGAGGGGTTGCGTGAAACGCCACACCTGCTGGGTGTTGGCAGAGACTCGCTGATGGATTTTACTGGTTAAAATCCTACCCTATGCTAATAACATCACTTTTCTAAAGAGATCTAAGTGCTTCACAAGTTCATTTGCCCAAACATGGCATTCTATAAAGAAAGTAAGTAGCCCAATTATCCTCTCCGGTAAATCAAAAGTCAGTGTAGCTTTGGGGCTATTCCTGGAACCCATCAAGCTGGCTCCTTTCTCAGGCCTTTTGCATCTGCTGTTGCCACCTCTGCCTGGATGGGCTCTCCCAGGTGGCCAGTGGGCTCAGTCTACCCTGCATTTGGGTTTCTATTTAAGAAGTCCATGACCACCCAGTCTAAAGCAGCCTCCCTACCTGCGTCCTACCACCCTTATCCCTCTCCCCACTTTGTTATCAGAGGTCTTAACAATTCTTGACATTCTGTTCTAATTTATTTGTTGATGGATCACCTGCACTAGAATGTAAGCTCATGAAGCCAGGGACTTTGTCTTGCTCATCGCTGTGTTCCCAGGTCCTAAACAGGGCCTGGCCCATTGCAGACCTCAGCAAATGTTGTATGAATGAATGAATAAGAATGGTGGCCAAATATCTCAATTTCTAGCTTAACATGTGCTCACTGCCCTGTCAGCTTTAATTTACTCTTCTATGTTTCCTGCCCTTGGTTTGCTGACAGGCACTGACAGACAGATAGTTCTGGTCTTTTCAAATGTCTTGTGCTGCAGCAGAAATGTTTCATTTAGATGTGTGTGAATTATAAAAACCTGATGTTGACAGAAAGCGTAAGGAGGAAGATTTGTGGGAGCGGAGATTGATGCAATCTGTTGGAGGACAATTTAGAGACAGCTTAACAAAATTTTAAACATGCATTTTCTTGACCTACTAATTCTTGAATAAATACAATTCACAAAAATAGACCCAGGAATGCTTGGAGATGCATATAAAAGGACCCTCATTGCAGGGATATTTTAATGGCAAAAAATTAGAAATAGCTCATAAAATATCACCAATCAGTATGTAATACAATGTAGCCTTATATAGCCACTGGAGAGAATTAGACATATGTTTATACAGACATGAAAAAATATTCATATGTTGTCAAGCGTAAAAAGATGGGGAACTATTATGACTATTAAGAACACATTTCTGTACAAAAATCATTATTCTGTGAGTACTGTACACACACACATCCCAGACCCCACCACAGTCTTTTATTATTTGCAGGGAAAGTGTCTGCAAGCCAGCATATTAACCTGTTAACAGTGGTTCTAAAATCTCTAAAGAGAGAACTAAGGGGGACTTCCACTTTCTAAATCATATATTCTACAATGTGTACATTTTAGAAACAAGCAAATTACATCCACAATAACAAAAACAATTAAGATTTTAAACTTCATTTAAATTCTAGTGCCAAAGCACTTCAATATTTACAAAACTATTTAAATTCTGAGCTCTGGGCCCAATGTCCACATTAACAAATCTGGTAACTCCTCCAGGCTTTATTTATTCCTGATCCATAAAATGAGGCTAAAAATACTTTTCCTTCTACTGCTTAGGGTTATTGGATGGCTAAATAAAATCAATGGGAAGAACATTGAAAAGCATTTTTAAATCACTAAATTAATTCCAAGTGGCCATTATATACACTGTTGAAGCTTCTTGTTAGCGTTCTACCTGTATGTCATTGACTCATAAGAATACACTCTAGGAGGGATTTGTGTTACGACTTTTACAGATGAGGAAACTGAGGTGTAGAGAAAATGACTTTCTTCCTTGGAAAGCAGAACTAGAATCAAACACTCAGACTTTATCCCACACTTTATTCCTCTTCCATCTCCCACACTACTCAGAGAGCAGGTAGGTATAAAGGCCCTGTAAACTATAAATCTGTCAAACATGAAAGGGACTAGGATTATAGTCAGGAGCAGTAATAAGCACCTTTTGAACTAGAAAAGAAAATAAAACTCCAGTGAAAAAATTGTATGTTTCTTATCCTGCACTGTGTTGGTCCATCATTACCAAAACCAATTAATCTTTTTAATTATGCTCAAACCTTTTTATGCACTCCAAACTAGAAATCAGAACAGTTTAGGAAAACCTCTCCAGAATATATATTCAACGTTTTATAAAAAGAAAAGAAAATGTAGGCTTTGATAAACTCAACATATATTCACTTGAGGAAAAATGAGATTTTTAGAAAAAAGTAGGGGGAAGTGAATTCACCAAGCTGTGAAAAGGATACTTTATCCACTGGGAAGTTTCTGTGAGTTTGCTTGTTAGAGGAATACTAGCAATACATACAAACAAGGTATACAAACACAGCGACAGGACACGTTCCACCAATTCCACACAGCCACAATCCTAAGTCATTACTCTTAGCAAAGCTTCATATAAGAGGGCTCATTTCTAAATAAGGTAGGTAGGCTCCAATTCCCTCAGCTTCAAGTAAGCAAATTTTGGTCTGATATTACAAAATACAATCAATTTCCCGGTACCACAGGTCCAGTAAGAAAATAAATAAATTCAAGATTGTAAGTTTATTGAGATCATAAAATATGTCAAAAAGACTTTCCAGACAATTCTTATGTTAAAAAAGCCATTTTAAAGATGTTTCAGCTACATAAAGGGATAGTAGAGAACTACAAATCACATTGCTCCAATTAAGGTTAGAAATGCTCTAATTTGTGTTTCCTTGAAAGTTCCAGTCTTATTAGAGAGTCTCAAAACACAATATTACAGAACTGCATACAATTTTTTATTTTCGTAATGCTATAGTGATAGGCTCCTGTGTCCAATTCAGATTGGTGACATTCTGCTTGAAACTAGTAAACCTTGTCATCAGGCTAATTTTACAAGTCCCTTCTCCCCTCTCATTTATAGCTACTTATATTTCTCTGCTTTTCTTTATGACTTTCCACATGAAGCATTCTCTAAAATATTTTTGGGCAAAACTTCATTCCATGCATCCTCAAGAGTGCAGTAATATTGGAAGCACAGTTTGCAGGTCACTGTAAGAGGTCAGTGAGAAGTCTCCTGGTGTTAATAGCTTGAGTAATATTGTTTTCTCCTTCAGACCACACCATTAAATTGCTTTCATTACCCACAAAGGGGTTATTTGTGTCAGAGCAAATAAGATCTCATTCAAATTCAAACTGGATAATTTCAACCTAATAAAATAGTTTATTTCTAATAACTAGAAGAACAAGACAATGACAAAAAATTGTAAAGCCTTTTTATGACATACAAGCAGAAGAGAAGAAATGTATTTTTTAAATAGGTCCTACAAGAGTTTTAATATGCTATCTGGAAATTTTGGAGGGGGTTACCCTGTAGTTTATTCTCCCAGAAATGGGAGGGTATGAGGTATTTCCCAAAGGTTTTACAAGAAATTATATCTTATGTTCCCTGGAAATATCAGAGATTCCACTTTGGACTTTTCTATTTCACTGAGTTTCCTCCATTTCTGACCCACCATCTTCTTTGTTCTTTTAGTCACCCAAATTTAAAACGCTGAAGCTGGATTCATCCTTCTGCTACTCCCCTCAGGCTCAATGTGTCACTATCTCCTGAAGTTTCATCATTTTAATGTATTTTAAATCCATTCTCCCTTTTGTTTTTTCACTGCTTTCATAGTAATTCTTGCTTCTGAAATGTTTGTGCCTGGGGTAAAGGCCTTCAGAATCCCTCAGTTGTTTCTTCAAAACAGGGATGTCAGGGCTGTACTAGTGGATCACTGGATTAGAAACCAGCATGTGTGTGTGGGAGTGGAGGGAGAGCTCATGCATACGCTGGGCATGTTGCCCTGGTGATGTTGATACAAAGCACCACACCACCTCCTGAAACCACATTTCTATGAAGAATTGTCTGGGCCAGCCCTGTTTTGGCAAACTTCCAAACCCAAGTGCCTGGAGCCAGCTGGAGTCCATCAACAAGCCCAGGAAGCAAGTCCACCTCCTATCAGGGAATCTGAAGACCCCCAGTCCTCAGCTGTGCCTGCTGATTGGGACCTGGGTGTCTGTTTTATATCCTAGCTCCACTACTTGGGGTCTCCAGGGTAGCCTGAATGGTACTCTAGCTCTGCTGATGCCAGGGTCCTCCTCAACTCCTGTCAGTCTTTCAGGGACTTACCATCACTCCAGAGGATGCATCTACCCTTCCTGATTCCCAACCTGGCCCACATCCATGGCCCACATCCATGGCCTCATTAACTGCTGCCAGGTTTCCCTGACGCTGACTTGTAACTACAGGGCCCAAAGTGGATTTAAGCACCTGATTGTTAAAGGAAGTAGCATCTGTGGTCCCTGAATCTCCTGCCTAGGTCCCACCCCTTCCTTGTTGGCTCCTGGGCACTATTCTAGGGCCCAGGTTTTTGTGGGAACTGCAGTTTTGCCCTGTCATCTAGGAGGTGCCACTTAACACTGGTCTGTCTGCAGCACTCCCTTAACACCACGTTGAACAGCAGGCATGGGCCTTTGTGAGTCTACCCAGATCTAGCCAGTTCCTTCCCTCTACTGAATTGTCCAACAAGCCTGGCCACAGCCTGCCAGTCACCGAAGCCTTCCACCCACTGCAGAGCTCAGATAGTGGCTGTTGGAAGGGACAAGTGTTGTCCATCTGGATGTGGCCAGCCACCATCTTATATGGCTTCCTTCACCTTAAATGCAGGTCCTGCCAAGAAAGCCTTTGACTTAAGAACCCCAGAATGCCCCTGCTGGGCCCTGAGGCTGGCCACTTTCCCTCCCAAATGACAGAAGTACAGAATCCAGTGGTTGGTTCTTAGCACTGTCCCTGTGGACCACATTCACAGAGCCTCCCTGAGCCAGGAGGCCCTGTGTGATCCCTTGTCATGCAGAGGCCAGCAAAGAAGAATTGAGAAGCCAAAATATTCTCCAGGCTCACCCAAAAGCTGCCCTCCCTGAGCTGCAAGTTGCCTTAGACCAGAGATATAATATTTCCTTTCCAAGTTGGAACAAATGAAGAAGGGTCCAGTTAACATCCCATAAATGAGCATTAACCTCTTGTAAGACAACCTCTATGTCCTTCTGAGAGTCCACTCCATGCAACTGAGAAGACACAGTTTTAGTTTCTAAGCTGCATGAAAACTCAGGTAGAGCCTCCAGAACAACCTGGGTCTGCTGTGTCACCTCAGCATCTTCACTAGTTCTCCCAGTCCCAGCAGAAAGCACAGAGCTCCACTCTTGAGACAGCATTCATAAGTTTGCCACGTGTCAGGAGTCACAGAGGGATGTCTAAGCAGTCATGCAGATCCTAGGAACTCTGCTACATGTTTTGCAACATATGGACCCTCAGAAGTAAACTCAGTACGTCTCTGGAGCATCTTTCAACAGAACAGTACAATGTCTAGAGATCCCTCAATAGACATCAGGCCTAATTGTAAGACGCCCTAGAACCAAGGAGCTTGGAACATATCCTAGGGAGGAAAACACTGACCTTCCAAGGGAAGAGTTATTTAACTTGTATAAAAAGTTCTGGCTGGGCACAGTGGCTCGCGCCTGTAATCCTAGCACTTTGGGAGGCCGAGGCGGGCGGATCACAAGGTCAAGAGATCGAGACCATCCTGGCCAACATGGTAAAACTCCGTCTCTACTAAAAATACAAAAATTAGCCGGGCATGGTGGTGGGCACCTGTAGTCCCAGCTACTCGGGAGGCTGAGGCAGGAGAATTGCTTGAAGCTGGGAGGCAGAGGTTGCAGTAAGCCGAGATTGCGCCACTGCACTCTAGCCTGGTGACAGAGCGAGACTCATCTCAAAAAAAAAGAAAGAAAAAGAAAAGTCCTGAACTTTGGTCTGGGGCCCATTTATAGGATTCTGAGGCTGTCAACTGAGTCATGAGGAAGACTGTTCTGGATACAACACTTACATCATAAGCCTTGTCATGGGCCCAGATAGGCAGACTCAGCACAGATAGAGAGCAGGAACACTGTCTCCCTGACTCATTGGTGAGTCCAGTTCTGAAAGCCCAGTAATGTAGAAACTCTAAAGGGGAGTCCCTGGGATTCACCAGTTGCTAAGATAACTAAAAGAAGGTCTCTGCCACATAGCACCAGTGTCCCTCCTGCCAGTGCTCGAGGCTGGTGATAAGGAGTCTCACCCTCTGGAAAGATACCAGCCCTAGAAAAGACAAAGAGGCCTCAAAGAAAATACTTCTCAAAACCAAGGAGGCTGATCAGAGGCAAGGTATACAGCTAACCCTCTAACCCTCATGATCCCAGGAGAGCTAATTTAATGACACCTAAGTCTCCTGAAGCTCCCTGGATCATAGTAGGGTTGGTCCTAGGCTAAGTTAAGGCCAAGCATTCCAGGGCTGGCCTCTTGGATGGGCGGCCCTGTGTGATCACGCAGGTCTGTGCTCAGAAGGGCCTGCACTTGGTTGACAGCTCTGCTGTCACGTTCTTGAAATCTTCAACAATTTTCTCTTTGAACTTGTATTTTGTAAGGGAGCCAGAGGAGCATGAGGATGAGCAGAGGAGACAGGCGGAAGAAGGGAGAGAGCTTTATATTTTAGTACCTTCAGTGGCACATCTCCCCTGCCTTTTGAACAAAAGACCCACAAATTACATAGCAGGCTGTCAGCAGTCCTGATGGAACTACCTCCCATGTAACCAGCCACCGTGCAAAGGAGGGAGTTAAAGACTAACAATCAAGCTGGGAGCAGTGGCTCACGCCTGTATCCCAGCACTTTGGGAGGCTGACGCAGGAGAATCTCTTGAGACCAGGAGACCGAGACCAGCCTGGGCAACATGGTGAAACCCTGTCTCTACAAAAAAAAAAAAAAAAAAAGAAAAAAAATAGCTGGACATGGTGGTGTGCGCCTGTACTCCCATCTACTCAGGAGGCTGAGGTGGGAGGATCGCTTGAACCTGGTAGGGGCAAAGGTTGCAGTGAACTGAGATCACACTACTGCACTCCAGCCTGGGTGACAGAGCCAGATGTTGCCTTGAAAGGGAAAAAAGAAACAAAACTAACAATCACCAGGGACTCTAGAGATCCCCCAACCTCTAGTCCCAACCCTAACCAAACAAATCTTTCATGCCTTTGGGTCACTCACAAAAGTCAATTCCAGAC
This sequence comes from Pongo pygmaeus, assembly GCF_028885625.2. Lineage (NCBI taxonomy): Eukaryota > Metazoa > Chordata > Mammalia > Primates > Hominidae > Pongo > Pongo pygmaeus. The sequence continues at coordinate 145,268,581 of NC_072373.2, read as the reverse complement.
CTAGGCTAACTCCGTACCACAGATCCCCCCAGCTCAGGCCAAGATAACCACTGGTGAGAACCAGGACATAGGAGGCCTGCTTTCCAGGAAGCAATTCATGGCTGATGCGCAGAGTTAGTAAGAGGGGTCCCAGGTGACGCAGAACCAGTCCTTGTAGTTATGATCAGCACAAGGACCCAGGCTGAGCCAGTCTGGGTGGACCAGCCCAGAACCACTGTCACCCAGGCTGCCTCTCCCACCCACTGTGGGCTGCTGAGATGGTGGCTCCCAGCACTGTGAGAAGGGTATGCCCTGGGGCAGGGGGAGCCTTTACCACACCTTGATATATGACCTGGGGCAGGTTTCCATCTCTCTGAGCCTCCATTTCCTCATATTTAAAATAATGGCAGCAACACCTTCCAAGAGGATTAAACAGAGTATGTATAAATGCCTGACACAAAGTGGTGGTCAATTTTTAAAAATTCCTTTTTTCTCCATAGAATTGTTATTAGAAATGAGCTGTTATTAGAAATGAGACAATTATCCATAAAAATGCCTGACAATTCAAAGTGCTTCATAAATGTTGATTCTCTTCCACGTTCTCCTTCCCAGTCCCTCTTACCTTTGTTCTTGTGACCAGACCCTCCACTAACTGCCAGTTCCCACCCCAGGTCCCACCCAATAAGCATGTTTGTTGGCTCATTATATAAACATTTACTGAGTGCCTACTGTGTGCCAGGCACTGCACAAGTGAAAACACACACACACAGTCCTGTCCCTGAGAAGCTCACAGTCTGGTAAGAGAGGCACTTAGCAAATAAATTTTAATAGAGTGGGTTACTTTTATGAGTTAGTTCTTTTAATATATAAATAGTATACTACAGAAGCACTGGATAATTAACTCTGCCTTGGGGAATCAGAGAAAATATCATAGAGAAGGCAGACTCTTGAGTTGGATCTTGAAAGATGGACACGAGTTTGCCATGCTACAGAAAACTTTGAGGAGCCTCAGGCAGTCACTGCACATGTGCAGGACAGTGAGAAGCTTGGCATGACAGAAGCAGGGGCTGTGTGGGGGGAGTGCATGGAAAAGGAGGTTGGGAACAGGACTGGGAAAGCAGCCTTGTAATCCCAACTAATTTGGGCTTTATCCAGTTTGCAAGAGTAGACAAGAAAAGATCAGAGTTAACTGTGTTTTTTAGGAAAATGCCTCAGCTGGTGGTGGGGGCAAGGCCTGGAGCAAGAAAATGCTGGAGGAGGGAATCCAGACGGAGATGACCATTAGCAACACACAGCAAGTCTTGGTCTAAAGGGGTGTAGTAGGATCTGAGACACCACTGAAGTAGATTTGGTGACCAATTTTTTTTTTTTTTGAGTTGGAGTCTCGCTCTGTCACCAGGGTGGAATGCAGTGGTGCAATCCCAGCTCACTGCAACCTCTGCCTCCCGGGCCCAAGCGATTCTCCTGCCTCAGCCTCCCGAGTAGTTGGGACTACAGGTGTGCACCACCACGCCTGGCTAATTTTTGTATTTTTAGTAGATGGGGTTGCACCATGTTGGCCAGGATGGTCTCGATTTCTTGACCTCGTGATCTGCCCTCCTCGGCCTCCCAAAGTGCTGGGATTACAGGCATGAGCCACTATACCTGGCCGATTTGGTGAATAATTTTAGATTTGGTGATTAATTGGTTATAGGTGGTGAGAGAGATGGTACTACCAAGCCTTCCAGCTTGGAAGGCAAGGCAGATGGAACCCATTGCAGAGATCCTATATAACAGGTAGAGCAGGTCTGCAGGGCAGCTGAAGCTTGTGGTGCCTCCAGGACATCCAGGTGTGCACGTGACAGCAGCTGGAAACAGAGATTGGGATCTCCTGAAAGGCTGAGGATGGAGAGGCTGCTTTGAGAGACGTTCACATGGTGGGGTTGGTTCAAGCTGCAGGAGTAAAATCACCTGGAAAGAACTTGGGGACCCAAAGGAGAAGGAACAAAGGGCATTTCAGAGATGGTCAGAAATGGGAGAGACTGGACAAGCAGCAGAGAAGGAAGAGAAGGAGGAAGATACTATCAAAGGGAGCATGAAGCAAGCAGGCGCATAACAGGAAGGTCAAGGTAGATCACTATATCTGGCAACTAGGAAGACAATGGTGGCTTAATCAAACACAGTAGTATTAGAATAGTATAGGAAGAAGCTAGCTTACTACGGTTTGAAGTATTAAGAAAAGAAAATAAACAAGAGTAAAAAAATTGGCTGGGCACACTGGCTTGTGCCTATAATCCCAGTACTTTGGGAGACTGAGGCGGAAGGATCGCTTGAGCCCAGGAGTTTGAGACCAGCCTGGGCAACATAGGGAGACCCCATCTCTAAATAATCTCTAAATAAGAAAAGAAAAGAAAAAAAAACAAGAAGAAAAGTCTGGTAATGAAGGGAGGGAGAGACAGAGCAGTAGTTAGAAGGGGAGTTAAGGTCAGGGCTTACATTTTTGAATGATCAAGCTCATAGGAAAACAAGAATAAGGACAAGAGTAGGCTCGTGGATCCCCCAGCTCCTGGCTGGAAGGAATGGGCCCTAGTGAAAAACTAGGATGGTAAGGATGTGACCTGTGCAGGTGGACTCAGATATGAAGGGAGGGAAATTAAGGGAGTTCATGCCAGATGAAGAAAGCAAAGATCGGGAGGTCAGCTGGGGAATGAGAAAGGGCAAAGCTCAAAGACCTTGGGGAAAGTGGCAAGGCTTGATTAGGTCTTGCTCTTGCCTGACCCTGCCTCTGAATTTTAGTTCCCATGATGGATCCCTCTTTCTGCTTCTTCTCTCTCTGCCTCCTGCCAGATTTTCATAAGCTCACACCCCACTGGCCTGCTTCTCTTCTCCTCCTCTGCAGCCCTGATGGGCCTTCTAGCTGCTGCTGACAAATGTGCCTTCCTACAGCATCTACCATGATGGACCAGCTCCGCCTCTCTCTGGCATCTGAGGTACCTCCCATCCCTGGATCCTGGGGACTCTCCTATTGTCTCCTAAGTGATCTCTCCCTCTCCAACCTACCTCTCGTCTTTCTAAAACCCTGCTTTGCATTTTGCAACTCCCACCTTCTCAACCCTCAAGATCCTACATGGGCTCTTTCTTGCCAGATGAGGCAGTTCAGCTGTGGGCTGAAGACTGGCCACAGGCCTATTTAGTTTGGCCTGCATGGTCTTTTAACAAAAATGAAACTGATTGTCTTTACACAGGGCATGATCTGTCTAGTTAGCCACAGGCACCACCCCTCCCTATTTCCTTAGATCCACTCCAGACCCAATTCATATACCCATGTTATCTGCCTGGTCTCTGTTAGATATTTGACAATGAAGTCCACAGGACCCTAGGGTCCAAGGCCTTCCAGTCTCTGGCTCCCTTATGTCTCTCAAACCAGATTGTCATTACTATTCAAACTCCTTATTCCAGAAATCAGTCTGTCCAGTCTCCCCTTTCTACCCATGGCCCTGGCATGGCCTCCCTAGACGTATGTATCCCTGTCTCCCACCCTGCCTTTCCTCCTATCTGCAATGCCTTGCCCTTTCCTCTCCACTTGTTACACTGAAATCAGGCTTATATTCTACCTCCTCAAAGAGGCCTCCATGGACCATCCAAGCCCACGCATTTTTTCAGCCTGGGGCCCCTCATTCGGCCCTTGTGTATATTTCTTTGTGCCTTCAGTTATCTTTTTTGAGTACATTTCTCATTTCCTCAAATAAGCCTGGAAATAGGGTTCTCTATTAGTCACACACAGGAAAAGCCACACAGAACAGGTCTGCCTCCATGTCATCTATCTCTCATGTGACACAACCGTTGACGCATAAATCTTGGTCATTTCCTGACAACCATAAACCACTAGAGCAAGCACAGATTCACAGTGCCTTCAGGGTAGAGGCCATGTCTCATAGTTAGTACACTGCCTAAAACCTAGCAAGGTGGTCAATAAATGTTTATGATGAGAAAATATAAAATGCAGAAAAAAACATAAAGAATAAAATAGGTTCACTACTGAGCAGTAAACTCTCTGACTTGACGAAAACAACCCCTGTTGTGATTCACTGTCACTCAGGCATCCAAGGACAGGTATATTTTGCCAAGGCAAGAAGTTGGGACCCACTAGAAGAAGCAGGAACTAGAAGGTCCAGAGCTGCAGCCACAATGCTGCAGTAATTTACAAGGTGAACTTACTTGGTCAAATCTCTCAACAGTATTGATTCTTTGAGGTAATGGGATCTTTCCACCACATATTCTGCAGAGTTAACAACAATCTGGTAGTGAGGGAGAGCAGGTGGCTGGGCTGGAGGGACAACTGTCAGTGCAGGAGGGAAGATGACTCCTGCCAATAACTCTTGGTTCCCTTACCCCTTATCCCAGCTTCTGTGTTGATCCCTAGGTCCATGACAGGGCATAATTCCAGCAAACACCCTTTGCTCCCAGTTCCCACCCAACATGTTTGCCATAGCTACACACTGAACATAGTAGTCTCCAGCTGAAATTTTCAAAGTACAATGTTAACATGGAATTTAATAAAATTCTACCATTGGCCAGCACACACCACACTATTCCAGATGTTGAATTAGCCCAGTGATGTGACGCCTGAGTCACAGACGATGACCACATTTCTCCTTTGGCAGAAATCAAAGCCCTAAGAGAGGGTGTTACTGAGTTCTGGAACATGAAACCTTCCAGGAGGCTGGGTGTTGGCAGGAGGGTTGGATGTAGTTGGGTACTGGAACCTCTCCCTAAACCTTCTTTTCAAAGAGGTCAAATTTGAGAAATGTTTCTGTACCTTGCACTCAGAAAATATTCAATAACTGTTTGTTTCAGCTTAAGAGGAAGGTTTCAGTTTTCTAAAAAGAAGAAAAGCCAGAAGTTCTGAAGAAGGGGGCATGAGAGGGGAATAAAAGAAGCCGAGTGCATTTGGTGTAACAGAACTGAAGGGGTCTGGACTGGAGTAAATGGAATAAGTAAGATGGCAAGGCAGTGGTTACATTGGAAACAAGAACACTGATTTGGGAAAAGCACTTCTAAACTGACTGCAAAGGGAGGTATCTGAAACAGTGGCATGGGGGGAAAAGAAAGAACCAAGAGCCAGACTTGAGGTAACAAATGGCTACATATGGCAGAGACAGAGGAAAGAAGACAGACTCCTGGAAATGTGGTGTTGGAAGAGGTGTCAAGATGGCATTTGAACAAGTGGGATGGAGTGCCATATGAGAGATTTTCTTTTTTAATTTGAAGCTGTCTTCCTTCTAGCATCAGACACTGAGGTCATCTCAGTCCCCATGTTCCCCCTCAGAACAGGAGGGGATGTGTCAAACAGTGGCGTAGGGGCAGCAACTGAGTGGCAACTGCATTTTTGCACCCACTGATTGACGACCTGCCCTGAAAGCAAATGCCTCCCTCCCATAGGCCTCTGTAGCAATACCATGAAGCACACAGGAAAATCATCTGTGACAAAGGTGCTCCTGGGACTAGCCATTTCAAGACAAAAGTGCGAACACCCCTGGACTCAATGTACTGAGTACTGGTGCCTGGATGGCTTGACTCTGAAAATAATCACTCTCCATCTGATATGACTCTCTGCACAGCAACAAGAGAGCCCCTGTGTGCCAACAATCTGTTCGTTTCACTCAGCATTTCTTAAGGCAAAGCTTTAACTGTTTTCTTTTTTTCTATTTTAACAGATATTTGATTACTAAGGCATGCAGGCAGTAAACATTGAAAGCAGGCTTCTGTGTTGCAGAAGCAACTACAAGGCCACAGAAGCTGAAAACAAATGTTTCAGAATTCCTCACGAACTTAGGCACATGTACTTTTTTCTTTCTCTCTCTCTCTTTTTTAATGGAGTAAGGACAGTTCATTGATAAAGCTTATGAACAATACCAAAAGGCCTGTGTTTTGGTCCCAACTCTTTTCAGTCACAGGGCAAACTTTCCAATTCTAGCAAAGGTGATAATAGCAGCTGACGAACTAGCTACTCTCGAAGGATTTGTTAGCAAGAGGGGGACAGTTTCTTATGAGGACCATCCTATAATAGAGCTCTATACACAAGATGTTGGTGCTGTATCACAGGACTCTTGTCAAGCTAATGCTTGGTGGCCAGGGTCTCATTTATAATGTTTTATTCATAAATGTTGCAAAAGTGAAATGAATTATTAATGGAAAGATCATCTGTCAGAGTCAGGAATCATTAACAGAATTTCATAGGGGAGAGGGTGGTTAACAGGGACTAGCAATGTAAGCACAGAGCTTTTCAGTTCTGTGGTGACCATGTGTTCAGACTGTCCTGGGTCTCCATTAACAGAGCTGGTACCATTTGCCATCTGTCAAGGCAGCCTCTGCAAAGCACACCCGGTCAGCTTCCTCTTGGCTACTTGTCCATTTTATAAAATCTGCCATCATGATGGCACCAACAGTAGGCTTCTAGTCCCTGTGTCCAGGTTACTTGGTGATAGAACTAGACATAAAAGGGCATTCTGCTTGAATACAGGGCATGGCTCTTTAGAATCAAGCTAAGGTCTAAGAGTAGTTAATATTTACTTAGTACTTACTATGTACCAAACATTATGCTAGGTGCTTTACGTGTATTATCTCATTGAATCCTCAAAACCTCACCATGCCAAAGATACTATTATCCCTTTCTTACAGATGAAAAAACTAAGGCACAGACAGGTTAGATGAATTGCTCAAGGTCATACAACTTGGAATTGACAAAGCTAGGATTTAAATCCTGTTCCCCCCTGACTCCAAAGCCCCTATTCTTACCAATGATTTTAATAAGCATAAAGTTTGAAGAGTATAGAGCTGTCATTTTCCAGGAGATGTTTTCATAGCTGTCACTAGCATGCTGCAAAACATTTGGATCAAGGGCGAGCTAAATGTTGAAAAAGCATGTGACTTTATAGAAATAAACTTTATATAAACCAAGGGAGATACAAGTTATAAACCTCATGACTTGGGTCCACATCGTTCCAGCCCCCTCACTTCCAAGAGGCTATTAACTGACTGTGAAGAGTAGAGTATGGAGCCAGTCTCCTGGGGTTGGAATCTCAGCTCTGCTACTAACCTTGAGCAAGACACTGAACATTTTACGGCCTCGGTTTCCTCATCTGGTAATAACAGAACTTCCCTCAAGGGTTGTCATGAATGCTAAATGAAATAAAACATACAAATTACTCAGAACGATGTATACCCCACAATGAATATTAACTATTAACAATTTTATCAATATGGGTGTGTGGGCAAGAGGCTAAGTCCACTCGAATTTCCTTGTCTTAAAAACAGATCTGCATAGAGTTGTTATGAGCGTTAAGTGAAATAAAATCCTAAAAGCATGGAACACGCTGACCTCATCATAAGAAGCATTCAAAAAATGCTCATTTCTTTTCTCCTTCCCAAGATAATACTATTACTTAACCTTCAGAGACCTCAGCTTCTCATATTATAAAATTATAAGATAAAACAAGGGCCGGGCACGGTGGTTCATGCCTGCAATCCCAGCACTTTGGGAGGCCGAGATGGGCAGATCACTTGAGGCCAGGAGTTTGAGACCAGCCTGGGCAACATGGCGAAACTCTATCTCTACTAAAAACATAAGAAAAGTAGCTGGGTATAGTGCTACATGCCTATAATCCCAACTATTCAGGAGGCTGAGGCACAAGAATCACTTGAACCCAGGACGCGGAGGTTGCAGTGAGCAGAGATCACACCACTGAAATTCCAGCCTGGGCGACAGGGCGAGACTGTCTCAAAAAAAAAAAAAACCTAAAAAACATGATTCTTACCTATTCTCCTGCCCTTGTCTACCTCACAGGCATGTCTCAGCCAGAGCCCATCTAAGGCCAAGATGGAAGTGAGGAAACCTGGGTTCTGCTTTTAGCTCCAGCATTTGAAAAGCCACTTACCTTCCCCTCAGCCTCAATTTCCTCATTTATTCATTGCAGTACATCTCAACAAGTGTGTGCCAGATAGGGTGCTAGCTGAGAGTACTAGCTGTTAGATATGTAAAGACAGATAAATAAGGTACAGTCCCTGACTTCGAAGGATGTATACTCTAGTGCAAAATAAAGGCATGTAAACAATTAAGTACGTTGATTGTTGTATGGACAAGACTGACAGGCAGCCCAAGGGAGGCAGTAATCAGATTTACTCCAGTAGGGCAAAGGAAGATTCAAAGAAGATAGACCTTTGAGTTAGGTCTTACAAGGTGAATGGGAGTTTCCCAGGCAGAACTAGGGGAAAGGTATCCCAACATCTGCAAGGGCTTAAAGAGTCAAAATGGGGGAAGTACAAATAATTCATTATAGCTTGAACATAGGATACATCTAGGGGAGTTGCAGGAAAATCGGATAATAATACCTTAACTACTTGCTTGGCAGGATTTCCATGAGACCAAAGAGAACAGTGTATTAAAACTGAAAAAGACACAGTACTGCAGAAACATCATGTGTGATTATTATTAGTACTCTAGCAAGGCTCTTTATGGTACTTAATTTTCACCCATTTCCTCCTAGCATGAGAACTTGAGCTACTGTTTCTTTGCTTACTGCTACTTTGCCTCCTTCCTCTCTCCCCTAAGAGAAGGAAGAGGATGATTTAGCATCAATCTAAGTGGAGAGGAGGGAGGAAGAAGTGAGAAGAAAAACAACCAGCTCCCTGTTTTAATGACCATAAGCCCTAAGTCCCTTTTCTAAGTCCCTTAACAATGATAATGTTTCATATTTTAAAAGAGTTCAGTGCTTTCTGGCAGAAAAATAAACCTTGACCCTCAAGATCATGGTTTTTCAAACGTTCTTGACAATAACTCATGATAGGAAATACATTTTATATCACAACCCAGCACACACACAGGCACGCAAAGAAAGGTTATAAAACAATACTGATACCTGTTAAATGCAACACACTCTGACATTTTCTCTTCTTTTTATGTCATTTTAAAAAGTGTTGCTTACAATCTCATCAGTGCATCAAAACTTACAGTTTGAAAAACATCACTAAAAGACAGGAGAGTTCATGGCAGACTTCAAAAGAATGGTTTGCAAGTCCCTTCACTCTTTCTTTTCTCTTGTATTTTAAGACACTGCAAAATAGAGCAAAGTCCAGCCCATTTTCTGGGAAACAACAAAACATTTCTGGGTGCACAGTTCACATGGTATGTTGTTTGACAATAAATGAGACGTTTCCATGTGGGGTTTCTTGTGTGTTTGGTTGCTGTAGCTGATTAGGCTTGCTGACAAGTAAGATTTCAAAACCAAGCCTTGGTGCTCTTTGGAAAGCAGGACCATATGTCTCCAATGCCTTTTCAATGAGAACATTCAATAAGCAACTTTTCTCATATAAAGGGCCCCATCACACATTCTAACCCAGAAGTGAGCAAGCATTTTGCCTCAGGGCTGCTGAAACGGGAACATGATGCCTTGATGCCTTTCCAATCATGCACACACAAATTGAAAACTCACATCACCATCATCACTACCACCACTACCCTCAAGGAAAGAGTCTGAATCCCCATGCTGTTAGCTTTTGTGTTCAACCAAAATCCCAAAGCTGGAAAGGAACACAAAGGTCCTCTGGTCTACTCTCCTTCCAAAGAGGATAGCCAACTAAACTTTGCTGGTTCCCAGGTGAGCTATTTTTCCACTGCACCACAGCAAGTATTTGTGCTCTGTGGGGCCTTCCTCATGGTAATGCACAAGCTTTAAATGTTTCTATCATCACACTTCTGAGTATGCCATTTCTCCCTCTTAGAATGTGTCTTCCTCCAGCCCAGGCAAATCCCACCTATCCTTCCAGATTACATCCCAGCCCACTAAGAAGCCGTCTCCACACTCAACAGCCCCTGTCCATCCTTTCCTCTTCTGAAATACGATTAAGCTCACTGAATTCATGCAACCATGTACCTCTTAGATACTGTTTAATAGACAGTCAATATGTACTTAGAGACTGACTTTCTAATATGTAAAAGAAGAAGGTTTGTAAGAAACTTTAGGATTTAATTTTTTTTTTTTTTTGATATGGAGTCTCACTCTGTCACCCAGGCTGGAGTGCAGGGGTGCCATCTTGGCTCACTGCGACCTCCACCTCCTGGGTTCAACCAATTCTCCTGCCTCAGCCTCCTGAGTAGCTGGAATTACAGGTGCCTACCATCATACCCAGCTAATTTTTGTATTTTTAGTAGAGATAGGGTTTCACCATGTTGGCCAGGATGGTCTCAAACTCCTGACCTCAAGTGATCCACCCGCCTCGGCCTCCCGAAGTGCTGGGATTATAGGCGTGAGCCACCACACCTGGACGGATTTAATCTTAAATGAATCTTTCCTACAAAATACGTATCAAGGAGTAAATGGAAATGTTTAGCATTTTATCATAAAGACATTTAAATCCTGCAATTATTAAAAACATGAGTATTAAGCTATTCCTCTCCACAAAATCAGAACCAGTGATTAGATGATGGTTAATGCCAGCACTGTTGATTTTTCTAATATACTATCATTTGGGAGATGCTCGTTTTAGGCAATTGAATTCTTACATGCAGTATATAGGGAACTGGGGGCTTTCTCCCTAGAAAGATACTGTGGTAGGTGCTGCTGTCAAGGAAAGAGGCTCTGTGCTTGGATCCACAGAACTGTTTGGTGCTGCCCCACAAGATTCATATTCTCTCTCTCAATCTCTCTCTCCCTCTCTCTCTCTCCACTCTTCCTTTTCATTCCCACCTTTGGTTACTAACTGTTATAAAGGATAATTGAACTTTGTAACTTGTAAAGAACTTAAAGATGATCTATGCCACCTGATGAGGGAATCTAACCAAGAAAAGATGAGCTGATGTGCTGCAGATCATCCTTGTAGAAAACGAAAGAATTGGGGGTAAAACCCAAATCTTTCTGTTGTCTAGAGAAATCAGGAGCTGGAAGTCTTAAGCCTTACACCACCTAGCTCTTGAGTTTCATTTCCCTTGTCCCTGAACTTCCCGTCTTCCACCAGTTTCCTCTGTCTTACCATTAAGGAACTTCTGAGGTCCTTGACACCAAACTGTCTTCCTTCCATTAACCAATTCCCCAATGTTGTCTTATCTCAATAGCATGACTTCTCTTATCCTACTTGGAAATTTAATTGTTGATTCTGGTTTTTCTCTTAGCCAATACCACACCTGCCAAAACCTCCCAGCTCCTTTCTTTTAACCCCTTTCATAACTGTTGCAGACAAAATTACATACAAAACAAGCTTGTGACCACGACTATCTCACAAAGGGTCCTGTTCTCTCCACCTAGGGCTTTGGAATCCTTGTCTCTATCATGCTGTATACTATATTATAATATGATGAGAAAAGATAGATAGTTTTCTTTTTAAGCAGGCAGGTAATTTCTCAAGACACATAGCCAAGCAAATGATTATGCCTACAAGTTAAGCAGGGACAGCAGCACAGTTCATTGACACTATCTGTAAATACCAAAGTTCATTCTTTATCAAAAACATCAATATCTTCTCCAGCTCGAGTGGAAATGCTGATTACTGTGAACCCTCTCTTTCTTGGTCTTGTCCATTTTCTTATCAACGCGTCAACAGTGTCAAAGCAGAAGACAGGACAAAAAGATGAGCGTAAAAAGTCCAGATAAATCAAAAGTAGCCACAGAGTATGGTGGTAAATATGTGAACTCTGGAGGCCAGCTGCACAGTGAGTCTCGGTTAACAGCTGAGTGACTGGACACACTGCTTAAACTCTCAGTTTCTCCATCTGGTAAATGGGTGTAATAGTAGCACCTATCTCACAGGGTTTCCATGAGAATTAAATAAGTTAATGTTTGTAAAAACACTTAGGACAATGCTTGGCACATATTAAGCACTATATAAATATTTGTTAAATAAATCCTCAGTTTGAAATTATTTTAACAATCACAGTCTGTGTCTGCTGACCTCCAAATCTTACTAGCAGTTTCAGGACCTAGAGGCATTGTGAGGGTTTCTATACCACACCACACACACTCTGTATCCTCCACTATGAACTGCTACCTGATAATTCATTTTATAATTCCTTCTCATAAGGAGTAGACAGAAATGTACTCCTGAACCTCTCTCAGCAACAGTCCCCATTGCTGCAGCCACACACACGGTGAGAAACAGCCTGTCTTCCTTACAAGACAAGGTCTGTGAAACCACAAAAGTTCTTGTTTGCCCACACATTACAAATTCTACCTGTAACCCAGAATTAGAACTGGGGACGGGGGGCAATAGGCCACCTACTTCAGAGAAAATAAAACAAAGGGAAAATTCTATAAAACCACATGTCTTCTTGGTACAGGGCTCACAACCTTTCTCTCCTCCCTTTTTTTTTTGGTTTTGTTTTTGTTTCTTAAGACAGGCTCTTGCTCTGTTGTTCAGGCTGGAGTGCAGTGGTGTGATCACAGCTCACTCAACCTCAACTTCTCAGGTTCAAGCAATTCTCCCACCTCAGCCACCCAAGTAGCTGGGACTACAGGTATGCACCACCACGGCCAGCTAATTTTAGTATTTTTCATAGAGATGGGGTTTCACCATGTTGCCCAGGCTCTTCCTTTCTTTCTTAATTTTACTCCAGTCAGGCTCTTGGCTATACCAAATGTGATGATCTCAAGATCAGCACAAGTCCACCACTTTGGTAAGGCCAGCAACACCTGGTCTTACACCACCTCTCAGGGGTACCAACACTGCTAATGCTTCCTCTCCTCGATTGCCTTCTTCTCTTTCTTCTAGTTCCCCAGAGTCTCCTGGGTTTTCCATCCCTTCTAGGGCTCCTTTGCTGGCTGCCCCTTACCTCCTGACCTCCTTACACTGGAGGGCCTGCCCTACAGCTCCATCCTTGGTCCTCCTCTCCTTCATATCCACATTCACGTTCATGGTGAGCTCATGCAGTCCTGTGATTTAAAATACCACTTTCCCCCCAGGACTCTCAAATGTACATCTCCAGCCCAGACCTAAATCTTGAATTCCTGAGTCATACATCCAACTGTCCACTCAATAAAATTGCCACACCCCTTGGATGTCTAATAGGTTCCTAAATTTAGCTTGTCCAAAACCAAATTCCTGATCTTCCCCCAAAACCTCCTCCTCTTCAGTCTTCCTCATCTTGGTTAATGACATTCCCCACCTTCTCCTCCACCTCTCATCTTCCCCTCTACCTTACCCGTCAGTAAATCCTTTAAAAAATATCCGGAATCTGGCCAGGTGTGGTGGCTCACACCTGTAATCCCAGTACTGTGGGAGGCCGAGGCAGGCGGATGGCTTCAGCTCAGGAGTTCGAGAGTAGCTTGGGCAACATGGTGAAACCCTGTCTCTAAAAAAATTACAAAAATTAGCCGGGCCTGGTGGCACAGGCCTGTAATCCCAGCTACTTGGGAGGCTGAGGTAGAAGGATCACTTGAGGCCAGGAGGCGGAGGCTGCAGTGAGCTGAGATTGCACCACTGCACTATAGCCTAGATGACAGAGCCAGGTCCTATCTCAAAAACAAAACAAAACAAAACAAAACAAAAAAAACAGAATCTGACCATCACCTTCGACTACCATCTGGCCATGGTGATCTCTCCCGAGTACTGAAATACTCTATTAACCCATTTATGCCAGGGGTTGCAAATTTTTTTTTGTGAAAAATCAGAACTTGGCAATGACCTTGAGCAGTAGGATATAAATAACTCCCACAAGCTTAGCATTCCAATAATGGAACACTAGGCATAAATAGGTTAAACAATTTTCCTGTTTTTGCTATTGCCTCATTACAGCAGTTTCTTAAAACAGTAGCCAGAGAGATACCATTAAAATATAAGTCAGATCATGTCACTCCCCTGTTTAAAACCTTCCCATAGCTTTTCATCTCACTTGAGACTGGCCCAACCAACATGGAGAAACCCCATCCCTACTAAAAATACAAAAATTAGCCGGGCATGTTGGTGCGCTGCCTGTAATCCCAGCTACTTGGGAGGCTGAGGCAGGAGAATCGCTTGAACTCGGGAGTGGAGGTTGCAGTGAGCTGAGATGACGCCACTGCACTCCAGCCTGGGTGACAAGTGAGTGAGGCTCCGACAAAAAAAGAAAAAAGAAAAAAAATGAAAAGCGGAAGTCCTTATAACCACATGACCCTACATTATCTGAGTAGCCCACCCCCTACCCCATCAGCTCCCTGATCTCATCTTCTCCTACTCCTCCTGCTCGATCCATGCAGCCACAGTGGCTTCCTGGCTGGTCAGGGCTCCTGTACTTACCGCTTCTCCCACCTGGAACACCCTTCCCCAGACACCAGTATGGTTCACTCCCTGACTGCCTTCACACCTCTGCTCAAAAGTCATCTTCCAGGCATCCCTCACACACTTTTTTAAAGTGTAAACGATACCTGCTTAGCTTAGCACTCTCCAGCTCCCTTCCCTGCTTTATTTTTCCATCCTTCCCCGATTCATTTTTCCACAGGAGACTCATCTTATTTCACTTAATTTGTTTACCCCCATTAGAATACTTATTTTATCTTTCCTTATTAGAGTGTAAGCTCCAGGTGGGTGGCGATTTATGTCCGTTCTTGTTCACTGCTGCATTCTTACTGCCTAGTAAGTGCCTGGTACACCACAGATGCTCAGTAAAGATTTGCTGAATGAATGGGAATGATGGCTTGCTTGGGTCCTCTTACCTACCTAAGACAGTCATCACCGTCTTCATTAGCTTCATGGGTGTCCTCCGGCGGCTGATGGACCCACTTGTATGTGGAGACAAGACATTGGTTTTCCTCTTGACGTACACGTAGATCCGCAGGTACACCACAACCATGATGAAGAAGGCCATGAGGTTGGACACTGTCCAGAAAACAAGGTAACTCCTGCTGTAAATGGGGGCCAGGGAAGAGCAGGCAGAGATGTTGCAGAGGCAATTCCAGCCCAGTGTGGGGACCGACCCCATAAAAATGGCGACGGCCCAGACAAGCAAAATGAGCAGCGTCACCCTCTTTTTAGTCAGGTTGCTATGGACCCGCATCCTCATGATTGACATGTGCCTCTCCACAGCAATAACTAGCAAGTTGGTGAGGGAAGCAGTCAAGCTAGTGTCCAGAAGCCCCTGACGGAGAAACCAGCGGTTGACAGTCAAAGTTTTTGAAACTGGGCCTGTGTTAAACATCAGGAATACATAGGCAATTCCAGCGAAGAAATCGGCAGCAGCTAAATTAGCCAACAGGTAGTAGAAGGGGAAATGAAATTTTCTGTTTTTGATCACTGCCGCAATGACCAGAGAATTAGAAAAAAAAATAAACAGGCAGAAAAACGTCCCAACACACAAAACAATCACAAGCTTTGTTCCTGTCCAGTCATCGACAGTATCACTGTTGCTCCTATTATAAAAAAAGTCCATGTGCTTATCATAGTGACACTCATTCATTGTGGAGAAGAAGTGAACATCCTAGAAAGAAATTTAAAGAAGAAACAAATATCATTTGTAAAATCAGTCACTAAGCCACCAATTGCTATTTCTAAGCCCCTTCTGGCTAACTCCCATCAAGGGAGTTGAAGACCTGAAGTGTCAGGTCTCAGTGCAAATGTCTATTGCTCCAGGACATAGCCCCTGACCTCCTACCACAGCATTTAGTGCACATTTTAGTTGTTTGTTTCCCAGGCTAGGCTGCTCAGGTTAGGAGGGCGTATCTCTATTTTGTTCACCATTATAACCCTAGGATTCAGTTGCTCTGTCTGCCTCATGGCGGGTAATTATTGGTAGGTTGGCTGGCTGGCTGAATGAATGAATGAATTCTCATGGAGGCATCAACAGGGCAAATGTGCTGAGCCCTGCAATAGCCACTCTGCACTGGTAACAATGACAACACATTATGTTAATGCCTCCTCCTGGCTCCCAGTTCATTAGTTATTTATGGATACGTTCATTAATCAACGGCAGGTTGGTAATTCCAGGTACATTCTTCCCAAGATAATAGGAGTTGAATTACCATTCATATAACCAAATAGATTCCCCAAGAGACCAGTTTTCTATGATTTCTGATTCCACTCCTGATCCTCCTTTTGCCATCTTTTGGTTTCAACAAACAACTCTGATATTCACATATTAGGTATATGATGCAGGGATGGAGACTTTGGTCCCAATATCTCCCTTCCTTACCTTTTGTTCACTTCTTCCTTATAGTCTCCTAACCCAAACTGTACCAATGTGAAACTGCTCACTGGATTTTCCAGCATTCCTCAACACGGCAGGTGGAGGAGGATCGGGCTTCCATAGGCAAGACTGAGATTTGGAATTGGGGCAGATCTCCAACTCAATGTGGATGTGAGAACATATCTACTAAGTGAGGGCATGTTCTTGGGACACTTGTCTGAAAGAAGACCCCAAACTGGGATATCAGGCAGACAGGGAAGACACCAATCCTCCCAGTAAAAGATCTCTTCAATCCCAAAAGCGAGGGATCTTGGCCAAGGAAGGGCTGGGCAGAAGCCCCACGGATGCCCATCTGTCTACACGTGGTGGGGAAAACCAAGTGTTCTGCCTCACAGCGGTCTGGTCACAGCCATGAACGGTCCTATGGAAGAAGATTGGGCTTAGGGTCAGGGTTCTAGCTTCTGGGAAGAATGACCATTTGCTCCCTCACTGAGAAATGAGGCTGCAGCTTATTCCCTGGAGAACCAGAGATTCAGTCGGCAGAGGGACTGAGCAGCCCTCTGGGAGCTGTGACAGTAAAAGCTCAGTAGAAGCCCCCAGATTTTAAAGTTCCTGAAAATTCTGAAATCTAATACCACAACCAGAATCAAGAAGACCAGATAACAATATTAAGTAGTACAAAATAGAAATGTATCTCAGTCTTCTTTTTAATTTATATTTTAATGGTATAATGATACTTTTACATGAATTAGATATTGCTTTTCAGCCATAGCAAATGGGAGGTAAATATCATTTTATATGCTTAAAAAAAAACTGGGAGTAGTCTCAAGAGACAAATGGTTCCAGTATCTTTCAATTACAAGAAAGGAAGACTCAATTTTCATAATGACAAAATAAAAATTACTCTCTTTGGCAGACAGTCACCAATATTTCACTGTAAATATCAAATAAATTCATGATATCATATATTTATACTATATCATAATTTCCCCAAATTAAAAATATAGTATAATTTTAATAGCTTCACAATATTCTATTATATGAATAGGCCACACCTTACTTAACTAATCCTAAATACTGGACATTAGGGTTGCTTCCTGTATTTCACTTTTATAAGCAAGGCTGCATTCTTGTGCATTAATCTTTATATATCTAACCAATTCTTTCTTTAGGAATAACCCATAGATTTCAAATTGAAGTAAAGGATATAAATCTATTTAAGGGTTTCTGATACATCTTGTCAAACTGCACTTAAGAGAGATAGTATTTTTTTTTTCCAAGATGGAGTCTTGCTCTGTCGCCCAGGCCGGAGTGCAGTGGTGCAATCTTGGCTCACTGCAACCTCTGCCTCCTGGGTTCAAGCGATTCTCCTGTCTCAGCCTCCTGAGTAGCTGGGACCACAGGCGCATGCCAGCACACCCGGCTAATTTTTGCGTTTTTAGTAGAGACGGGGTTTCACCATGTTGGCCAGGTTGGTCTCGAACTCCTGATCTCAGGTGATCCGCCCACCTTGGCCTCCCGAAGTGCGGAGATTACAAGCATGAGCCATCACACCCAGCCTGAGAGATCGTATTTTTAATTCTACCAGCAGCATATGAGAGTTAAATACAAGGTGCTAATCTAGTGAAATTCAATTTAAATATTTAAAGAGAAATACAGCTTTCAACCATGTTGGAAGTATACAGAAATTCAAGACAAACAATCCGAGAACCACTTGCTATGGTCTGAATGTTTGTGTGCCTCCAAAATTCATGTTGACACCTAACCCTAACTGCAGTGATATTAATAGGTGGGGACTTTGGGAAGTGAATGGGATTAGTGCCCTTATTGAAGAGGCCTGAGAGAACTCGTGAGACCCTTTTTGCCACACCACCATTCAAGGACACAGCATTTGCCCCCTTCTGGAAGCAGAGACCAGGCCCTCGCCAGACACCAAATCTACTGATGCTTTGATCTTGGACCTCCTAGCTTCCAGAATAGTGAGCAATAAATTTCTGTTATTTATTAATTACCTAAAGTATTTTTATTATTGCAACAGGAATAGACTAGGACACCACATGGGAAATTTTAATAACACAATTATTATGTGTCTTTTCTAATTAAAAATAACGTATATATTTTACTTTGTTACATGCTCTATATATCTAAGAGAAACATTTCTAATTTAAAAGTTATATTATCTTTGACTAATTTATTAGAAATATAAAGATGAATATGTCACAAAGACATTGGAATTAAGACACTACAAAAATACTGCTCAAATTTTCCTAATTTTATTTTGAAGGATCTTAACATTTTAGTTTTATTTCTTACATGTGGTTGAATTTTTCATGATATCAAGCACTAAAACCTCAATGATTTTTACTTCAAAAATCTTCAAATTCAACTGTCCCTTGTCACAACCAAAACAGTTTAAGACATGTTTTTAGCAAAAATTGCCCTGAGACTGCAAAGCAATTTGTCTTACAAAGTTGAGACATCACAGAAAAACTATGATTAGCCAGAACTCCCACTAAGCAGCACTGCACTCTGGCTCCAGATCCTACTTTTGAGAGAAACAGGCAATGAGAGAAAAAAACTTCGCATAGGAAATTGGTGAAAAAGATTGCACAGGATGGAATATACTATACAGTCCATGAAAAACATACTCACTATGAAGTTGCGGTAATACAAGAAAAAGCCCATGTCATTGCTTTAATATACAATACACATAACAAAAATTTATTTGTGTTGACTATATAGAAAAAGATAATGAAAAAAATCTCGAAATGTAAATAGTTAAGAATGGCGGAACTGTGAGTCATTTTTAAAAAATTCTTTCTAATTTTTTCCGTCTACCACATTTTCTGTAATAAGTAAATCAAGACTTTTAATTAGGAGCATATATTCTACTTAATGTATTCTATCTTTCTTCTACAATTATGGCTTTGAAAAATCAAAATTAATGTTCAAAGGAAAAGCCTCAAAGATTTGCATATGTTCAGTTTATTCTTACGAGCACAGCACACTTTAGGGTTTTTCAGTGACAACAAAAATAAAATAGTTTTCTACTTAATCTTCACATAACCAAAACTTGACTTGCTAAACCCTGACCACACCAGGATGTAGCTTTCACCAATTCTCCTATAAAACATTTCCTAATGCCATCACCACAGATCTCCCCAGTACACATTATCTACAGATTATCATATTGTCTTAGCTAGAAATTACCAAAAATTTTTAGCAAGTTTATAACAAATGACTGATTTATTACTATCTCTTGGCCTCCCTTAATCCTTAAAATATGATTCTGTGATTTTCAACAAATTAATCAGTTACTTCAGTCCTAGTCTAAATGTCCCCTCCACAAAGATACTTTTCTTACTAGTTCAAGATAGCTCCACAGCTCTCATTCTCAGAGAGCCCTTGTTTACCTCCATCAGAGCTACCCAGTTGCTTGTGACCCAGTATTTTCTTTTGCGTTTAAGAATTTATTGTCCATCTCCCACCCCTAAACCGTTCCACTCCAGCAGAGCAGGGAACCTGCCTATTATGCTCATATCTACAGGATCGGTATTTGTTGAATGAATGAATGAATCTCTGTCCTACACTATTTTTTTCCATGTCTAAAATGAAAAGATTCTGTGAAATGCCTTTGCTGACTTATACATCAATCACTAAGTATGACAATTAGCGAGCTCTGTCACCTATTAACTAAGTGTTTTCAGGTACATTACTTAATATCTCTACTTTATTATTACTATTTTTCATTATTAATATTTGAGTGCTTATCTGTGCCAGGTGCTGAACTAAGCATTTTACATGGATTATCTCACGGTATCCTCCCAACAATGATGTAGATATTATTATTACACCCATTATGCATTTGAGAAAACCGAAGCACCCTTGCCTAGGGTTACACAGCTAGGAGTGGGAGACGCTGGATTCTATTCAGGCAGCCTCGTTCTACAGCCTGCATTCTTATCTGCAACACTATACTTTATCTCCACAGGCATGTGAAATGCCAGACAGAACCAAGGACTATATTTATACTTACAAGAGTTATAGAATTACCAAAATAGAATGATCTGATCAAATCACATTAAAAGACTACCCCATACTATAAAAAACAGGGGGCATTTTAAATAGCCTTTGGCCTTTTCTTTTTTTTTCTTAACCCTGAGAAGGGTAGAAGACACTTTTCTGAAAATATGTTTTCAACTTTTATGGTAAGTAGGATACAATATGGTCAATTTCAGGATCAGGTTAACATTGCTCAACTTTACTTCTGTCAAATCCCAAGCTGTTTTTTGTTTGTTTGTTTTTATACTAAAGGTTTAGAGGGTTTGATAGTTCTAACCTAGAAACAAAAGATGCTAAACTTTGGAGCAATTACCACAACTTCAAACTTCAGTAATTTTAGACTTCATAAAATGATGGTTTAGAAAGTCTATATGTGGAATCCAAATGAAAACTTCATGAGCAAAGCTTTCATTTAGACTCTTCCAAACTTGCTTCCCTGAAAAAAATGTCCAGCCAGCCCAGAATGTGGAAACAATTATGAAAATTAAGACATTTGAAAACCACTCAAGCAGCTTTTATTTCTAGCTACATCTTACGAGACAAGTTGCTGCCTGGCCTTTTAGCTGGCTTTCAATAACAATCTCTTCTTCCTCCTAGAAGAAATATGGTACATCAAAGACATGGTCAGTCAATACTGCGCATATCTGCTTTCTCTATGGTTCACAAATGTAGACCAGTCCTCTCCTCTTAAGAAACTCTATCCAGATGGGAGGTGGATGTTAGGTTAGTTGGTACTCTAGCAACCAATCCTGGGTCAGCAATCACGTCTGTTCACTGAATTCCTTTTAATAATTCATGTTAATGGCAAAATCAGGATAGCATGGAAGATTTAAATCCACATGAAATCCCGGAGGTTCATTTTAGCCATTAGTTTCAAGGCCTTTGCACTTGCCATTCCCTCTGCCCAGAAGACTTTTCCCCAAGATACCCAGGGGGCTCATTTCTCTACCTCATTCCTGCTCAAATTCATTTCCTCAGGGACCCCTTCCCCGCCACTCTCTAAAGAGCACCCCACGCCTCCACCCCCTGCGGCACTTAAGCCATTTACCCTGCTTTATTTTTCTCCACAGTATTTCTCTACACCTCAACTATCTACTTGGGTTACAGTCTATCTCCCCAACTTCTATTTAGTCATTATGTCTCCTTAGGCTCCTCTTGGCTGTGACAGTTTTTCAGATTTTCCTTGTTTTTGATGAAGGTATGCTTAGGAAGGCAGAGAACGTATGTTGTTATGGTGCCTCCAACAACGCCCAGCACATATTAGGCGCTCAGCAAATACTTGTTAAATGTAGAATTAAATGAAGTAATGCTTGTGCACTCATGCCTACATGCCCCCTAACCTTTACCCAAATTGAGCATTATTACTTTATGCTTCTTCTGCATATTCTCTAATTTGAGTCTCACAACTCATTCATTCCTCTGGGGAGACTTGGCTCCAAGTCCTGCAAGCTGAGAGGTATAACAAGTGGGTTCCCTACCTCCAGAAAAGCAGCTCACCTGAGCAGACCAGTCAGGGTCATTCTGAAGGACAGTCTCATAATAGAGACCTCTCTCTATTAGTATGAACACCAGAAACAAAGATTCCTCTTTGAATAATACTTCAAAAGAGGGACCCAATGGCCAAAGCTAGAACAATCCAAGTAATAAAATAAAGTAGTATTGGATTATAACCCAAAGTATAAACAAACATCCATGAGTCCATACTGACATAAATAAATGATTGAAAAAAATAATAAATGGAAAGATGAGACAAATCTCCCAGGCAGAAGAATACCAAATAAATAATATAGATATTCCACTGTAAAGGAGGGGAAGCATAGCTCCTTTATATGTAGGCTGTACATAGGGACCTCCTTCCAAAGAGCACAATATGGAAATGGGGCGGGCGGTGGGGGGGTTAGTGACGTCTCAGCAGAGAAACTTGCCAAACACTGCTTCAGCCAGATGATCAAGGTCAACATCAACAGTGATAAGTCATGTTGCTAGTCTGTAATCTTGATAAGATGTGTTACTTCAGATGAAGATGGGAGAGTAAATCAGAGTTTACTGTGACCTTCCTCCCAAACACCCAGAACCCCAGGCTAATCATGAGAAAAACATCACAGAAACCGCAGTTGGGGAACATTCTACAACATTTCTGACCAGTACTCCTCAAAACTGCTACTCATCAAAAACAAGGAAAATCTGAAAACCTGTCACAGCCAAGAGGAGCCTAAAGAGACATAATGACTAAATAGAACATGGATCCTGGGTGGGATCCCGGAACACCAAAAGGACAGGGGTAAGAACTAAGGAAATCTAAACAAAGTACAGATTTTAGTTAACATTAACATATCCCTATCAGTTCATTAACTGCAACAAATATACCACAGTAATGTAAGATTTAATAATAAGGGATACTGTGTGTGGGAGGGGGTATAACATAGGAACTCTCTGTACTATCCGTTCAATGTTTCTGTATATAGAAGACTGCTCTGTAAATAAACAAATATTAAAAATAATTTTTAAAGAGGAGGCATGTTGTTGACTCTACTACACTAATTTTAAAATAAATAAAGCCCCTGTGTTCATAAGCAGTTACTTTATTCTTTGATATGGTAAAAAAAAAACACAGAGGAGTGGCAATTTGTTCAAGATCAAATTTAAACAGACATTGTAACTGAGAATGAGATGCCTCTGATATTCCTGGATAAAGCGAATATGTTTATTAGAGGGGTGCTTGTTAAGGGTAGGGTTACAATTCAGTTTCTGTATCTTTATACTCTAGATCATTTCTCTTGAGAAAGCAAAACTCTCAGTGTTGCTGAAGTTTGGGTTTGGTTACTCTGCTTCTTTTGAACACTTTTTTTTTTTGAGACGAGTCTCTGCTCTGTCACCCGGGCTGGAGTGTAGTGGCGCGATCTCTGCTCACTGCAGCCTCCGCCTCCCGGGTTCAAGTGATTCTCCTGCTTCAGCCTCTGGAGTAGCTGGCATTACAGGCGCCCGCCACCATGCTCAGCTAATTCTTGTATTTTTAGTAGAGACGGGGTTTCACCATGTTGGCCAGACCGGTCTAGAACTCCTGACCTCAAGTGACCTGCCAGCCTCAGCCTCCCAAAGTGCTGGGATTACAGGCACGAGCCATGGTGCCCAGCCTCTTTAGAACAAATCTTAAACTCGGACGCCTAAAATTGCTCTGATCTAGATCCTGTTTCACGTAGCAACAATACTGGTCTCCGTAATACTGGTCAGTAGAGGTTCCAAGAGGAGAAGCCACAGAGAGGCAAGCGTACAATGGGTGTGCTTGGGAAAATACTTAATACAAATGCAAAGCTTAAGCATCTCAGGTCATCTTCAGCTCAGAGATGGCAACACGCAGGGAAAACTGTAGCCTGAGCTTAGCAGAATAAACAGGTTCTTGTGTCAGTGCAAGTTTCGGAGCCCTTTAGGCAGGGAGGACAGCCCGTGGCACGTCGGGGGCTCACCTACTGTTCTCTCCCAATCAAGTGGGGTTTACAGAAGGTCTTGGTATATACACACAGCTTCTACCCTAGGACTTGTTTAACAAACAACTAGAATCAAAGATATTGTTCCCCAGATGTTCCTGATGGCCGAAGACTGTCTTAAGCATATTCATTAAACAGGAAAGCAAACATGAAAACATACAGAATTGAACTAAATAAAAGAGGTGACAGATGAATTTATGGGATCAGCAAATTCCTTGACTTAGTTTATCCAAACATAACACAAATCCTTACTTGTGTTTGCTTTATATAAAATTTTAATCTCTGTCTAACTCACTAGGCTAGAAAGATGACTAATACATTTTGTCCCTTGACACATAAAAGGACAAAAAAAGTAAAAGATGCTAATCAAAATGCTTAAAATTAATATTATTTATACATAATATAACTGGACATGATCTATTATACAGCAAATAAGCCTTAGACCATCGTATAATCACATTTCAGTAGCTTTACTGTTTGAAGGGGTTGAGAATGTCAATTTTTTTTTTTTTTTTTTTTGAGACGGAGTCTAGCTCTGTCACCCAGGCTGGAGTGCAGTGGTACGATCTCGGCTCACTGCAACCTCCACCTGCCTGGTTCAAGCGATTCTCCTGCCTCAGCCTCCTGAGTGGCTGGGACTACAGGCCCACGCCACCATGCCCGGCTAGTTTTTGTATTTTTAGTAGAGACAGGGTTTCACCATGTTGGCCAGGCTGGTCTCAAACTACTGATCTCAGATGATCTGCCTGTATTGGCCTCCCAAAGTGCTGGGATTACAGACGTGAGCCACCATGCTCGGCCAAGAATGTCAAATTTTAAAGTGTGAACATTCATAGCTGAAAGAGATATTCTTCTTATACAAGGGACCTTGTCATATGCAAAAATATATTTTGAGACATTTCCAAGTGCTTGTTTATACCAATGACTTCTGCTATGGTATAAATATGTCCCCCAGAGTTCATGTGTTGGAAACTTAATCCCCAGTGCAGCAGTGCTGAGAGGCAGGACTTTTAAGAGGTGGATTAATGGATTAACACTGTTACTGTGAGAGTGGATTTGTTATCACAGGAGTGGGCTCCTGATAAAAAAGAATGAGTTTGGCCAGATTTCCTCTCTGTCTCGCATGCTCGCCTCTCCCTTCCACCCCTCTACCATGGGATGGCCCTTGCCAGATGCTAGTGCCAACCTCTTGGACTTCCCTGTCTCCAGACTCTGAGAAATACATTTCTTTTCTTTATAAATTACCCAGTCTCTGGTATTCTCTTTTATAGCACCAGAAAATGAACTAAGGCAAATTCTCATGACAAGGAAATTCTATTTCTTTACATTGTAAAATTCACAACAGACAAAATTTTGGTTTAAATTATCTGTCCTAATCCAACTGTGGTACCATATTCCCTTTCTCATTCCATTTTTCATAACCTGTCTCCTGTCTCCTGTCCTGAGAAGAACAGTCAGGAGTCTCTTGCTCCATACGGTTTGTTCCAAATAATCCTGTTGCCAGCAACAGGTTAACAGTGACCTACAGCAACTCCTTCTTGCTTCTGGAGATCATACACACCCAGGTTAGTGCCTGTCTGAATCCTCAAACTCTACATAGGAAGGAAAATAATATTTTTAATGCATGCAGCTGTAGCGGGAAACAATTCTTCTAATCAAGGCTTCAAAGATACTAAAGAAGAGCACTGTTACTGCTAAACAAACAAGCCAGAGGGGCTCCTCGAGAACGCTATGCCTTGGTCAGGAAGCAGCATCCATCACTGGAGAGGAAAGCTCATACCTCATACCCCTCCTCTCCTGCCTGCCTCCCTCTCCTACCCCGTGTCTGTCTGGTAGTAAAGGTAGCCAAGTCATGTAAATGAATATAACACACATTTGAATGTGGTGCCTAATCTCATCACATGCATCTTCCAGCTCCCCTCCCTACCCTGTATCCTACAGGGCTGGCCCTTAGGGACTGCTTCCTTGCTTTCCAGCTTCTGCCAATGAGAGGAACAGCAAGAGATTGGAAGGTGGGAGGAGGGTGAGGTCGAGATACTGATTTCTCCTGCCTCCTCCCCTCCTGGTTGCTGTAGGTTGGCTGGGTTAACCACTGTCAGGCATCCCTCTATATACAGGTAGCCTCCCCTTCTCCCTCCTCTAGCTTTCAGGTTGAGAGGTGTTAACCACTCCTTGTTGCTTCTAGCTCGGGGACACTGTACCATCTCTTGTTGGTTTCTACGATCTCTGCCCTCACTCTGTAAACGGTATCCCCTCCCCGTCGCTCCAGTTACCAGGTTGACTATATCACCTCTTGCCTGTGGAACTCTACAGTTGTCTTTTAAAGTACATTGTAATAACAACAAAAACTGTTATTTGAAAAGTCATACATGTTATGGATTTTCTTAAATATTTTAGAATGATCTAGTACACTTTTCCTAATTATAAATATAACAACTCTCAGAGAAAGAAAGGGGAATATATCACATTCCCAAGGGCATGGACCAGTAGCACAATTCTTTTGATGTCCTCAATGTCCCTGCACAAATACCAAAACCCTAGTAAATTTCTCTGCAGATAGTAAGTGATTCAATAATGAGTGATCTACTCACGGTTTACTGCATACTGGAGTCTACCTCACAAATGTCCTTCAATGTCATTCAGAATCAGTTCCAACTCTAACTGTATTCCAGCCTTGTGCACCATGGAAAGTTCATACATGATATGGATTTACATTTTAATTCTAAGGATTAGCCACATTTGAATTTAGACACTACAGAGAAGGAAGCAATTGACTTTTCTTATGATGTCTGGCAAGGGGTAAGGTAATGACAACCTGAGCCAAGGGGAAGCTGCAGCTGGATGCAAGGCAAAAGCAATGCAAATGTAGCTACAGAGCTGCACTTAGGTGTGCACTATGGTTCATCCTACACAGTGGTGTTTCCAGTGGCTGGCCAGCCATGGGGGATGTCAGGTAAGTGTTGCTCTCAGAAAAGCTCTGTTGCCTGCAGCCTTAGTGGAACTACTATCACAGCAGATGATCTTTAGACTCTGGGAACATAAGTCAGACATAGTCCCCAAGTAGACAAAGCAGCTTGGGGGTTCAGAGCACAGAGAAGGGGGCTCAGGAATAAGCTCTTCCATATTCCACAGCCTCACCTCACTGTAGCATTCTTAACCTCTGTTCCTTCACCTGCTCCTCCCAATCTGAATACAAATATGCTTGGGGAAGATCAGAGGCAACGCTCAACTTTCGAACCTCTGTAATCTGTACAACTGGAGTTTTTATAAATGTTACATTGATGCTCCTAAAATGGATTTTTATTTACTAGATTCGGACTCTCAGTCACAGGGTGGGGTGGGCAGTCTCCTGACGTTGCACTGTATACGCATTCTCCGCCTACGTGTCAGCCTTTACCACCAGACCATGAGCTTCTTAAGGAAAAGAACAGTTTCTGACTCATGATTGTGCCCCTCATGTCCAGTACACTGGCATGTAGTAAGTAGATACACAACAAATCTCTGGTCGATGTGTTAGTTGGTTACTTTCAGTTAGTTGGTTATAAGGGGATTTGGAAACCTGATGACAAGTGTGTTGAACAATGTTAGGATGATACAGAAGAAGAAAGCAAGTATAGGGTATTCTTGAAAAAAAAAAAAAAGGCTGAGAAATACTTGTGACCTCACATGACATTCAGCATATTTTATTAAATATTTGACTTAACCTCACTTCTAAATTTGTTAGGAGCAGGGCTGGTATCCTTCTCTCTGATTTTTGAACCACAAACAGAATCTGACAGAAATTTTTTTTAAAGTATTCAATTTGATTGAATAATTCCCAAATCTTCTGTTTACAGTCCTTATTTTCTTTGGTTTCACTGTGGAAGTTGACAATAGTTATTCCCTTCTTCAAACTCCCCTCCTGCCACCTCAAAGGCTTGACGCTCCTGTTTTTTCCCAATCTCCTCAGTATTCCTGTCTCCTGTTTTTCCACCATTCTTGAATTGCAGACACTTCTAGACTTGGTTCTCAGCCCTCTCTTCTTTTCCCTTTAAATTCTCTTCTACCAAAAATATTATTGCTTAAATTATTTCCTCTATGTGGATGACCCCAAATAATTACCACAAGCCCCGACACTTCTCACGCCCTCTCTTTCATGCTAAGCTACCACTTGCATGTCAGGAACCCAATGTGCCTTGGAGCTAAAACAAGAAGAAAGGCACCATGAGGGCAGCATGTATGCACTCTCAAATGAATTTTCAACCTACCTCAGCTCAGCTGTTGGAAGATAGTGAGGCCACCATAAGGAAAAAAGTTTCAACTTTAAACACCAGGATTTTAACACAGAGGATAAAATCATGGTGACTTCAGGACCCCCGGGTTGTTTGTAATGAAGCATTGGCAAGTTGGCAGGATGGTTTGGAACTGGAAAGCCTCTGTCCAAACTACACTGGCTAGGATCCTTCACTCTCCCTCTCTCTGGTGTTTTTCTTGGGCTCAGGGTAGACTGCTGAAGCCACTTTACCTGAGGCCTAGTCTTGACTACTATAGTGTTCCCTGCCTTTGAATCTGCTCCTGACCAATTACTCTGGACATAGCTTTGTGAATTCAAACTCAGCTCCAAACCTAGGAATCTGGTTTCTGAACTTTCCCACTGAGAATGGTTCTTAGCCTCTTCTCACTTGAACTTTGCATGGTTAACCTCTAGACTCGACCCTCAGGCTACACTGAAGAAGCTGCAGGACCCCAGGCTCCATTTCTAAGAAGTCATGCAATGGGTGGTATGACACTAAACTCACAGCTGTTCTAACTCATTTGCCCATAATTGCATATTGCCCTGTGACTTCTTTTGTAATTATTTCTTTGTATTATTATTTAGCTTTATGTTCTGCAGGACAGACTGCTAAATCATTTTCCTTTTCTTTCTTTTCTTTTTTCTTTCTTTCTTTCTTTTTTTTTTTTTTTTTTTTTTGAGATGGAATCTCACTCTGTCGCCCAGGTTGGAGGACAGTGGCGCGATCTAGGCTCACTGCAAGCTCTGCCTCCCAGGTTCATGCCATTCTCCTGCCTCAGCCTCCCGAGTAGCTGGGACTACAGGTGCCCGCCACCATGCTCGGCTACTTTTTTGTATTTTTAGTAGAGACAGGGTTTCACCGTGTTAGCCAGGATGGTCTCAGTCTCCTGGCCTCATGATCCGCCCACCTCAGCCTCCCAAAGTGATGGGATTATAAGCGTAAGCCACCGTGCCCAGCCCACGTTTTCCTTTTCTTACAGAGTAATGGGCTTATAGCTGGGCACCAGGACGCCCAACTGTACACTCGGTTTTCCAGCCTCCTTGTACCTCCTTGCAGCTAGGGTGGCTGTGTGACTAAGTTCTTGCCACTAGAATGTGAGCATAAATGAAGTGTGCTACTGCCAGGTCAGCCCCAAAACGATGAAGGTGCCCTCCTCCGTGCTCTTTTCCCTACCTGCAAGTTGGAACATAAACAGACCTGTGATCCACTTTGAACACCCAGTAGGGAAAAGCCTCTGGGCAGCCTAAATCCACGTAGTCCACGGACTAGTTTCCATCAACAAGAAAATATGTATAGAAATTGAAAATAAACACTCAGAAATGTTTATAGCAATTTAATTACTCTGATCTGATCAATCTGATCACTATATAGTACATGTATCAAAACATCACAATGGGCTGGGCGTGGTGGCTCATGCCTGTAATCCCAGCACTTCGGGAGGCCAAGGCAGGAGGATTGCCTGAGGTCGGGAGTTCGAGACCAGCCTGACCAACATGGAGAAACCCCATCTCTACTAAAAAATACAAAATTAGCTGGGCGTGGTGGCGCATGCCTGTAATGCCAGCTACTCGGGAGGCTGAGGCAGGAGAATTGCTTGAACAGAACCAGAACATGAGCTTGTTTTGGCTGCTCCTTGCAGCTTTTAGCAAGGGAGACAAGAAAGAGATGAGCTCAGGCAAGACTTTTTGCAAGTATGTAAGCAAAGGTGGAAAGGAATGGACAGTGTCCAGAAACGGAGGGCCTTGGAGAATCAGAAAAGTCAATTGCCCGTGTAGCTCCAAACAGTAGAAAATAGTATTACCACTTGCAGCCTATCTCAAAGACCTCTCAGTAAACTGTTGCAAGGGACAATGCCAGGCAGGTCTGTAGTAATGATCAGAGTATGGGTGCATCTTCCCACCCAAGTCTATGCTGCAGAGGATCTCAGAGTACACACTACTGAAGAGAGGCAGAGAGATGAGCCAAGCATGCAAGCTGGAAAATAAGTCATGCTTAAGAGCTTGACCCAGAGTGGGATTTGGATGCAGTAACTGACCTGTGGAACTGACTAGAAGTCTATCAAGTTTATAAGGAATTGTAGTGCCAGGGAAGCCACAGTTTGGCCCAGAAAGGCCCACATTCATTCTCCCCCAAGGAGTACACAATTTCCACACCCTTCAGATGTGGCCACAGAGGGTACAGAAGAAGGAAGGACTTCCCAGGGGACAAAGACAAAGTCAAGGCTTCTGGGAGGCCCCACCCAGAGAGGGGAAGCATGGACCAACCATGGAACTGACTCCACTGCCAGGGCAGGGAGGTGTTAATAATTCCTGTCCAGCAAGGTTTCATCATTTTTAGGCCCCTGTTACTTGTCTTCAATTCTTCTGAATGGGAAGTTTTCTTGTTTCTACTCGTCCACTGAATAGTGGATGTTTGTCAGAACAAAGAACAGAAGGACATTTTAGAGTGAGTATTTAAAACAGAGGTTAGAGAAGGGACAGCCAGACCTGTGGAGTTCTGGGGTCACCTGCATGCTGAAGGAAAGCATGGCAGGTTGTGAGGCACGGCAGGGGCAGGATGGTGAGGGGAGGGGAGGGGAGGGGAAGCTTCAGCATCAGCTGAACCTGGGCCAGATGCAGGCACATCACTTTTAGCAGTGGCTCTCACCTGGCACACTGCTGATCTGGCCAGAACTTTTTCCTCCTCTAAAACTGGCATAATCATGACAACTGTATAGGATTGTTGGATGGACTAAATTAAAGCAATTATTTCTATAGTGCTTAAGGAAATGCTTAGTACACAGGATGCACTCAATAAATGGCAGACAGCACTTCCCAAGAAGGTATAACTCAAAATTTCTAAAAAGTTCGGTGAAACATACAACTGGCATTCTGGGAGATTAACTGTTCATGCTCTAACACCTAAATTTAACAAGGAATGGTGACAAAATCATCCTGTAAATACACTAAAATAACTATAGTCCAAGAAAGAATTTCCCCCTGCCTGAGTATGGGCTCAGTGCTGTAGTGACTAAGCTTAAGACAGTACCACATTCACTCTGCTGTAGCTTGAAACAAAGCAGGGAGGCAGGATTGGAAAGGGGGAAGAGAAGGGAGAGGAGAAGAGAGGCAATGCAGTGCAGCAGAAGAACACAGGATTTAGGTCCAAACACTAGCAGATAAGCAGGTGAGCCGAGTATTTAAAGAGCATGGCCCCCACAGCTAACATCATACTCAATGGTGAAAAACTGAAAGCTTTTGCTCCAAGATGAGGAACAAAGCAAGGATGCCCACTCTCATCACTGCTATTCGACATAGTATTGGAAGTCCCAGCCACAGCAATTAGGCAAGAAAAATAAATAAAAGTCATACAGATTGGAAACAAAGAAGTAAAATTATCTCCGTTCATCAACAACATGATCTTATATGAAGAAATCACCAAAGACTCCACCAAAACACCCATTAGAACTAATAAAGTAATTCAGTAAAGTTGCAGGATACAAAATGCACATACAAAAATCAGTTGCATTTATTTCTATGCACTAACAACAAACAATCCAAAAAAGGAAATTATGAAAACAATTAAATTCACAATAGCATTAAAAAGAATAAAACCCTGAGAAATAAACTTAATCGGAAAGAAAAAAGACTTATACACTGAAAACTATAAAACACTGATAAGGAAATTTTTAAAGACACAAATAGAGGTAAATACATTTCATGTTCATGAAACAGAAGACTTAATACTGTGAAAATGTCCATACTACCCAAAGCAATCTATAGATTCAATGCAATCCCTACAAAAATCTGAATGGCATTTTTTACAGAAATATAAAAAAATCCTAAAATTCATCTGGAACTACAAAGGACCCTGAATAGCTAAAACAATCATAAGAAAGAAGAACAAAGCTGGAGGCCTCACACTTCCTGATTTTAAAACATACTACAAAGCTATGTATGGTAGTATGGTACTGGCATAAAGTCCAACATATAGACCAACAGAAAAGACTAGAGAGCCCAGAAATAAATCCACACATACATAATCAACCAATCTTTGACAAGGGTGCCAAGAATTCACAATGGAGAAAAGACAGTCTCTTCAACAAATGGTGCTATACATATGTAACAAACCTGCACGTTGTGCACAGGTACCCTAGAACTTAAAGTATAATAATAATAAAAAATGGTGCTAGAAAAAAATAGATATTCACATGCAAAACAGCATGGCCCTGGAGCTAGCCAGACTGAGTTTAAAGCCTTGCTTACCAACAAGTTAGTTATCTTCTCTGTCTTAATTTCCTCATCTACAAAACAGGGATAATAAGGGCAACCTCCTCCTAAGGCTGTTAAGAGATTTAAAGAAGGTGCTTAGAATAGCCCCTAACAAACAGTTCTAATTTAATTATTGTTATTATCAGTGGGATCTGAGAAATGGAGCCTCAATTTCCTTTTTTGTAAAAGGGAGATAAGATCTAACTTGTCAGGTTAGTGGGACAAAGTGAATGACGTAGCAAATGTAAAGCCCCAGTCCACTCCAAGGTCTAGAAGAGTCAGAGAAAGTCCACTGAGATCCAGGGTGAGCTTGTTCCCAAAAGGCTGGGGAAAAGGGACCCCAACAGAGAATACTGGGAAGAGGAGACCAAAGGAAGAATCCTTTCCCTCACACTGGGTGGGTCACCACAATAACACCCCAAAGCCAAAGCCTTCTCTCCTCTACCACTCTAGTCAGAGTCACTAGCTGGTGTTTTTCATTACCTTTTAGTCCCAGAGTCCCAGATGAATGTGTACAATCAGGAAAGAGGGGTTTAGCCAGCTGGGTTGAAAACCTAATGTTTAACATTCTTACTATATTACCACACTTCCTCTAAACCACTCCATCAGGATCTTGGAGTAATCCACCAAAACACATTCACTGATATACTAGTGAACAAATTTCAAAGTTTACATCTCTTTCCCCATTTGATCCCACAGTGAGATGGGCAGTGCAGCATTCTCCATTTTACAGAGAAGAAATCTAGAAATTGGGGACTGATTCACTCTGACCAGCCCTCATCCTTCTGGCCCAGGGCTTTTTTTTTTTTTTTTTAAGCAATACTGACCACTGGAGCCTCTTTTTGGAAGCAAAGTCTCTGCCACCTGACCCCCAGAGAAATGAAAGACGTAGATTTGTTCTCCGTAATGACATTAATGCCTTTTGCAAACATTTACTGAATCTAGAAGAAATATAATTGCAGAAAGTAAAAAGTTTCCTCTTCAAAGTTTCTCTTGTTAAATAATAAATCATAAATGTTAGAAATAATAGTTTCTTTTAAAAACTTTCTTCAAGCC
This sequence comes from Pongo pygmaeus, assembly GCF_028885625.2. Classification (NCBI taxonomy): domain Eukaryota; kingdom Metazoa; phylum Chordata; class Mammalia; order Primates; family Hominidae; genus Pongo; species Pongo pygmaeus. Next base: position 145,235,352 of record NC_072373.2, on the reverse strand, counting down.
TCCTTGCTTTGTGCTAATAACTCTTTGTTAAGCCCTATCCTATGTGGCTGTTGGACATGCTCACAGGCATGTTGCAGCTCACAGCCTATGCCCCTTTCTTATTTGGAAATGTTATTAATGTTATTACTTCTTTAAATCTTTCGTAAGCAACTTCCTCTTTTCCTTTGTTCACCCTTGCCTTTACCTATCTAAAAAAGTTTTAGGCTCTTAGCAAATCGAGTATCAGTTTAGACTGTGAGGTTTGGCTCCGGCCAATGGATGCAGGACACAGCAGTGAGGACAACCCAAATGTGTAAGGGATAAATATGTCTGCTTTTCCTTTGTTTGGTGTACTCTCATGACAAGACTGCTGGTGAGTATACCCTTTCCGCAGAAAGTAAAAATTGCCTTACTGAGAGAATTAAATTTATGTTCAAGCGCTATTTCTTTGTGACACCGGGGAACAAGCATTTTGCATTTCTAACATAATGATTGTGGTAAATGTCAATAAAAATCTTGAAGCACATCTCTCCTTAGAATTTTTGATAAGAGTTTATGGGGGAAAATCCATATAATCAAATGAAAATATCAGAGTAAAACTCTAAATACATCATAGAAAGTAGCAACCATTTGTCAGTTTGCCTGTTTCAGAGAAAGCGCAGAATAAACTCAGTTTACCTCTACAATGTTAAATGATGTTAATTAACACCTTCTCCTAAAGCATTTTACTTTCCCCATCAACAAAATAGAGTATATCAGCTGAAATAGGCCACAGACCTCATTGTCTGTCTATACGAAACTGGGGCGAAAACAAACTCAGAAATACAAGTAATAACCTGGTAGCAATCCATGGAAAGTTAACCTTGCTGACATTCCTCTTCACTTCCCTCTGTTGGATGTTCCTGGAATCTGCATTTGTTGCATACTTGCAGTGAACAAGTTCCACTGGTCCTGTTGTAGTGGATTCTACCTAACCTTTTATTCCTCTCATCCCTGTCCAGCTAACATTCCCTCACTGTTCACCATATGTAAGTCAAAGACAGAGGTGCATGAAGACATGTATAAAGATGCAAAATTCCCCCAGGAAACTCATTATCTAGAGCATCTAGGGCCAATCCTCTCCTCCTTCCAGGGATTCCTAGCAAGATCTAGAGACATCTGCATCAGTCATGACTTGGGGGAGGGGGGTACTATTGGCATCTACTGGGCAGAGGCCAGGAATGCTGCTGCACATGCTACAATGCACAGGCCAGCTCTCCACAACAGAGAAGTATCCAGTCCAAAATGTCAGTGGTGCTAAGGTGAGAAATCCTGACCTAGAGGGTGAGATGAGACATATAATACAGGGTTAAGTGTGGCAGAGCTGTAATAGAGCTAAAAGTGGAGTGCTATCAGATTGACAACATTTAAACAAGTGGCTATTACTCAGCGTTGGCAAGAATGTGGGGAAAATAGTACCCTCATAACATGTTGGTGAGAATGTAAACTGATAGAACTTTGGGGGAAGGCAATTTGGCAATGTATAATAAGACTTTAAAATATATACACTATTCCTCTTTGCTTTCCTTCCATTCCTATCTTCTTTCTTCCTTTCCCTTCTCTTTTCTTCCTTCCCCAGAACAGGGCAATCAGCATGTAGCTGGGAATGCAACGTGAGGCTGGGGAGTTTGGGGAGGTACATAGAGGCATGAGCTATGGCTGGGAAGAGCTGTGAGCTAGAGGGACTGGAGACTGATGATTAAGCTACATAGAGACACAGGCTAGCAGGCCTGGCAGCCAAGGACAAGAGGCAGCAGCAAAGGTGGTGGACACAGAGGAGGCAGGATGACCTTCACATTTGGAAGACTGGTTACTTTATGCAAATAAGCAAAAATATTGAAGATAATGAGAGTCAGGTTTTCTAACTGCCAGAGAAGATATGTACAAACATATAAAGGGGGAAGAACAGAAAGCTCTTTGGGTGTTAGACTGAAATTGTAGGTATAAGTATGAATCATGATTTTATAATACACAGCCTAATACAGAAAAATTTTTAAATGTGTGTACACATATACACATATATTTCCTAGCTCTGTCCTCTGAGAGATCTAGAAGCAATGATACCCCAGTAACAATGGGCACATCAACCTTCTATGTATTGGTGTCTAAATGCAATTCTCATATTGTATATTAGATCTCAAGACTTATTCATCCTACATAACTGCAACTTCATACCTTTTAATCTACATCTTCTGTTTTTCCCTGCTTCCACTAATGTACAACACAAGGACTACAGTTACTAATACTGTATTGAGGCTGAGCGTGGTAGCTCACACCTGTAATCCCAGCACCTGGGATGCCAAGGCAGGAGGATGATTTAAGGCTGGAGTTGGAGGCCAGCCTGGGCAACACAGCAAGACCCCTCCTCTAAAAAATATTTTTTTAATTAGCCAGGAATGGTGGTGAGCACCTGGAGTCCTAGCTACTTGGGAGGCTGAGGTAGGAGGACTGCTCAAACCTAGGAGTTAGAGGCTGCAGTGAGCTATGATCACGCCACTGCACTCCAGCCTGTAGGACAGAGCAAGACCCTGTCTCTAAAAAAATTAAAATTAATAAATATTGTATTCTGCTAATTTGCCAAGAGAGTAGATTTTAGGTACTCTTATCACAAACACAAGAAAGGTAACTATGATGGGCATGTCAATTTGCTTGACTGTAGTAATCACTTCATTACATCTATGTTTATCAAGACAAATACATGAAAATATCATGTTGTATGCCTTAAATACATAAAATATAAATAAGACAAAAGTACCATTCTCTACTAAAAGGGAGGCCTAACTAGGTCAAAGAAAGTACAAGATGATCTGGTGGAGACAGAAAACAAAGAAATGCTCAATGAATAATAGGGATGTGTTAAAAGGACACAGGAGGCAGCTCCAAGGGGTCCCCACTGGCCAAATTGAGCACAATTTGAGCATTAAAATAAAAAACAATCGTGAGACTTCAACTTATTGAATACAGAAGGAATCCATGAACACTTCTTAATAAAAGCAGAAAAATAAAGTTCTTCCTTATAGTAGAATGCCAACTAACAAATGTAGAAAGAGTGACGGCGATAAAGAATCATCACCTGAGGCTGGGTGCGGGGGCTCATGCCTGTAATCCCAGCACTTTGGGAGGCCAAGACAGGTGGATCACTTGAGCTCAGGATTTCGAGACCAGCTTGGGCACCATGGTGAACCCAACTCCATCTCTACAAAAAATACAAAAAAAAAAAAAAATAAGCCAGGTGTGGTGGTGTGCACTTGTAGTTCCAGCAACTTGGGGGGCTGAGACAGGAGGATCACTTGAGCCCAGGAGGTTGAGGCTGCAGTGAGCCAAGATCATGCCACTGCACTCCAGCATGGGCAACAGAGTGAGACCTTGTCTTAAAAAAAAAAAAAAAAAAAAGAATCACCATTTGGCAACATTCACAGAGGTGGCTGATGCAGGCAGACGCCAGCAATAAATGGTAGTTTCTGTAGGTACACGTTTAACGCGGAACAGGCTATTTGCAAACCTTAGAATACTTCCCCACAAACACTAGTACAAAGCTGTTTTCAAACACCTTTGGTGAATTTAAGGTGGAGAAATCTGGCAGACACCAACACAACCAGGTGATTGAGGTCAATATCCCAGCAGTGGGATGGGTTGGCACCATGTGCCTTCTGTTGTGAGAAGCTAAGAAGAGCCAAGTTTCATTTCTGAAGGATTCCTGCCAAGAACGCATGACCTCAGTCAGGCTGTGAAGAAATACCCAATACACCCACGTTGGGAGTCACCCTACAGCATGTAGGACCTATACAACTGCAAGCACTTTAGGAACAGGGAAAGTCTGAGGAACCGTTTCAGAAGAGGCATGGTAACTAAATGTAACATGAATCCTAGATCAGACAGGTAGAAGAGACATTTGGGGGATAACTGACGAAATAGGAACGGGCTCTGTGGATTGCATGATAGTGTTTTGTACCAATGTCCATTTCCTGATTTGATGGGTGTATGCTGGTTATATAGGAGGACAGAGTGCTAGGTTTTTTTTTTAATGCTGGAGTGTTTTCAAGGATGATGGAGAATAACGTCTATGACTTCCTCTCAGAATAAAGACTGATGATGTATAATATATATATATACACAGAGAGAGAGAGAGAGACAGAGAGGAAGAAATTGAGATTTCAATCCTAATGCCATGGAGATATAGAAAAAGATTATACTACTTATTTTCTCTTCACCAGACCCATGTGATAGTTTTTGTCCAGAGAAAGGCCTTCCTTAACCCCATTCAAAGAACTGACTTACTAAAAATCAAGCAGGGCAGGAGGTAAATGATTCACTGATGTGCTCCCAATAAATTCTATACTTGATCCCTTGCTCTGGTTTTCTATAACTAGTCACTGCCAATGGCTTTGAGCCTTAACTCTGGCTTTCTACCTCCTTAGGGAGTTAATGCTGCTGATAGACTTCGCTGCCTATCTTTGAATTACATGGTCTGAGTCTGTCTGGGGGCAGCTCCAGAATTTCTACACAGGATGTGCTTTGGGACAGCTTGGTTTAAAAGGGGAGACCAGGGGCTTGCCTTAAAGCTGCATTTATAAAGCAAATACACTGCTTTTATTTAGACTGCATGTTTGCTTGGAAGGCCTTTGGACCAACTAGTGCACTTATGGAGGGGCTAATGTGCCCTCCAACCCAGCCACGCCACCTGCCAAGCCATCCCTTGATAACACCTTGGTCAATCTGCACATGGGTGAGTCAAGGCCAGGGCTAGTAGAAGCTCCAGCTTAATGTCCCAGGGAACAATGTAGACACAGGACTAGCTGATGAGTAATTAGAGGGGCTGATGAACATCCTCAGGAAGGGGTGGGGCAGACTGTGCTGGGCAGGTTGCTTTCCAGAGTGACACCCAGTCTGGCCCAGCCTGAGGTATACAAATGATTCACATCTGAGGAGGGGTAACAGAATCATGGGAGTAGGGCAGTATCAAGGGTCATGGGCAAGGGAGGAATTGAAGGTTGTAGATAGACAGGACAAGAGGCCAGCCAAGGAAGAGGAATAAAGAGGAGGACATAAGACTGGGGGTGATGAAGAGGGGGGTGGGTATAACCCAGGATGTCAGAAACTTCCTCTCAATGGTACTAAATCTCCTCCTCCACCCCCCAGCTGGCCTGCCAGGACAGATAGAGAGCAACAAATATCTTTCAGACTGAATTAAGTAACTAGCTTAATTTGGGGGTGGGGGGGCAATGCCTTGGGTCAGTTTAAAACTTTGCAGAGTAAACTAGAGACCCAAGTCAGCAAGAAGGCACAGGTGAGTGAGGATGGTATAAGTGGACCCAATACATTGTCCAACATTGCCATCAGCACTCTCCTCCTGACCTGTGGGATGGGTGGCCAGCTGTTTGTGTTTGTCCACTAAGAATTGAGATGCGCAGACAGTACAGGTGATTCCAACACGAAATTAAAGCTTCTTCGGAACTTTGCCCTATGCCTTCGATCATGTAGTGTTGGGTAACCTCAGTCCTGAAATTTGTCTTCCTCTCATATTCCCCACAGAGCAGTTTCTCAACCTTTGATGCTATTTCCTCCTCGAAGTCCAGTATGATGTCAGAGGACGGGAGAGAGGAATATGGAAGAACTGCAGCAGTGCCCCCTTAGCACTCAAAACATGCTTGTGGAGATACCACTAACCCCCAATAGCCAGAGCTGAGTGGGCCTGCCTGGGGTGGCCCACATCTGGATGCCCTGCCTCTTTAATTCCAATGTTTATACGCTCTTCATAGGGTACAAAGCTTTTTCACATACATAAGTTAATGGAACCCATCAACAATCCATGCAGACAGGTAGAAAAGTAATTATTATCCCCACTATATAAATGAAAAAAACTTAAACATGACAATCTATTCAGGGTCACAAGAACTCACAAAAGCGGGACTAGGATTCAAAGACAGAACCCTGTGCTCCAAGTACCTCTAGTCCACCGTTTGTAAAAGCACAAAGTCTCTGCACTTATGCAGATAGCTCCCCAGCCCCACCACCACTTCTGCCATCCATAGCAGGACTGAGCTCCGGGTGACTCCTCCACAAATACAGAATCCAGGATGAGGAACAAAGGATCATCAAGGCCGGAAAAGGGGAGGCTCAGTACCTGCAGGAGGAATGACGAAGGGAGGAACAAAAGGCCCATGGCCAGGAAAAGAGAAAGCATGTAAGAAAAGTGTGTATAACATCTCTAAGTCACCTAAGGCTTAGAAATCTATCTTTGCACTTTTACCAGAATATACATTTGCACCCATGTTTACACAAGTGTCAATACTTAAATTTTTATCTAGGAGGAAAAGAGGGCAACCAGCATTTAAGGAGTACTTCCTGTATATGAGAGACCATGCTCAGTGCTTTCTCTTTTAATCTTGGGAGATGGATATAATCTTCATTTTTACAGATGAGGAAATTAAGACTTAGAGAGGTGAAGCTATGTGCCCAAGGTCATAAAGCCTGGACTGGAACAAAAGCTGGTCTGACTGCAAAGCCTTGGTCTTCCTTTTATACCGCATTAATAATGCCTTGGACCTGGTCTCTGCCATTTAGAAGCTTGCAAACAGACTTAACCGCTCTGTTGGGTATAATCACAGGCCAGAAAGCATTTGAACTAATGTATACTCCAAGGAGAATGGCCAATGGGTAATATGAGTTACAGTAATTCCCATTTGAGTTATAGCGATTCCCCTTGCCCCAGCCCAAAGAAACAAGAGGCTGGTCTTAAGTTATCACGCACTGCTGCTCCTCAGCTGCAGGCTGAGAAACTTGGGAGGAGAAGCAGCCAGCCTTAGGCATGTGTGTACAAGTGATGTTGAGACTGTGTGTCTGGGTGCTGCCTGGCTACAATGCTGTGTGTGCATTTCTTCCACTGTGCACGTGTGTTTCTGAAAAATGAGATGGAGAGTTAACATGCTGTAGTTTCTTAAATAGATTCCGGTGAACACACATGAAAAACAATCTCATACTTTAATGTTTTCAATTCAGTCTCCATTCATAGAAAACATATGCAGGCCTGTTCTAACAAATATCTTGCAGAACAGCAAGATATCTAAAATAGGTCTGATCTGATTAAAAAAAAAAGAGTGGTAGTTGATAAATGCATTTGAAAGGTTTAGACAAGCAGAGTCTCATATGTAATTAAATCAAAACCTCAAAGTTTCGAATTCTAAAGACAAAGAAAAAATTTTTGCCAAAATGACCGATTTTCCTAGTTATATGATAGTGACAATCAATGTAAGTGTTGTCCAAATGGTTAGACGTCCAGATCTCCACAGGATAACTAGGTCCTTGCTGTCTCAAGGCACAAGAGACAATTCTGGAAGCTTATCTCAAGTACACAACTCCGACTGGCAGGGTTTGCTTGCTCGTCTTTTTAGAACAGCCCAGTTTGTTTAGACAAGCCTGGGGTTAACAGAGCCAAGGTGTGTGTTTCTAACTGTATCGCTTCTGTCCCAAAAAGAGGAAAACTCTGTTTACTGGACTCAGGCCACTAAATAATATCGGATCCACTGTCCATGGAAAGCAGGGTTAGCAACTGTTGATGGATCACGGGAAAATCCAACAACTCTTCTCAGCAATACAAAAGTCCATGCATTAATGAAACGTTGTGCAGTACATGGAATTTGTAAAGAGGAGATTGATTGTCTGTCTGTAATTGACAATTTACTTTATTCTCTGTTACAGACTAAGTTGGAACCGTGAGAAAGCCCTTTATTTCTAAACGACATCTCAAGAACAGGTAATGCTACTTTCGGAGGAAAAGGAGGAAGAAAAGCATTGTAATGACAATAACAAATCATGGGGGAAACATTTCGTGGAAATTACTCAGTTTAAAAAAACGGACCTGGCCGGGCGCGGTGGCGTGATTGGGATGCCGAGGCGGGTGGATCACGAGGTCAAGCGTTCGAGATCAGCCTGGCCAACATAGTGGAACCCCGTCTCTACTAAAAATACAAAAAATTAGCCTAGCGTGGTGGCGGGCGCCTGCAATCCCAGCTACTAGGGAGGCTGAGGCAGGAGAATCGCTCGAACCTGGGAGGCGGAGGTTGCAGTGAGCCGAGATCGCGCCACTGCACTCCAGCCCGGACGATAGTGCGAGACTGTCTCAAAAATAAATAAATAAATAAATAAATAAATAAATACTAATCTACAAATGCTTTTCAGGGCCATTTTAATGATTACCTTAAGAAGACTAAATTGTTTCCAATATTCACAGTCACTCCTCAAATTACATGCGTGCGGAATTTCTAAGCAATTTTGTGTAGCTGCAACTTGTTGAGGGAAAGCAATAAAGTAACTCTGCTACAGAACAAAAGCACTTTTATCTCGTGGTGGTGAGGGGGCATACCCTGAACAAACAACCCCGACAGTGTTGCTAGTTACTAGTTCCCGAATCTCTAGAAGCCTGCACATGGTTCAAGCTGTTCCCCAGCGGACACAGCACAGTACCAGATGTAACTGGAGGCTGAAAAACGTTATATCCCTAGGCTTCACGAGAGAACCCCAGTTTCCTAATCACCATCGACGGCAATGAGACTGAGTTTGGAAAGAACCACATGTGCAAAGGCAGAGGCAACCCGTGCGGCGCTCTCCTAGCCTCTGCGCCCAGCCTGCCAGCCCTCAGCAGCGGACGCAACGCCGATTTTGCATCTAGATTGCTTTTTGCTCCTAGCGGGGGAAAAGGTGGGAAAAGAGCGAGTTGTGCTATACACCCGCCGGGAGAGTCTTGTCCCAGGGGTTTGGAGTGGGTCTGGAGCCCAGGCTTGCACGCCAGGCAACCCCGAAAAGCCGCCGGCTGGAGCCCGGCAGGCGCCTCTTAGCTCCGGCCTCCCCACGACGCACGCCCTGGTGACGGCGGCTCAGGGTACCCTCCCCGCGCCCGGACCCTCACTCACCGCTCACGTTCACCCGCGCCGCCGAGCCCGGGAGCGGGGGCCCCTGCGGCTGCCGCATGCCCTCGGGGCCGAGCGCGACGGGGCGACCGGGCGCCGGGCTCCAGCCGGGCGCGGAGAAGCAGCGGAGGACGCGGCGGGCGGGTGGGCGGGCGGCGGAGCGCCTCCTCTCCAGCGACCGCTGCGACGCGCCCAGAGCCGTAGGAAAGTTTGGCGGTGCGAGGGAGGGATCTAGGGACAGCGGCCCCGCCCTGCCCCGCCCCGCCCCGCCCCGCCCCGCCGGGTGCGTTCGACGTTCCCACGAGAGAGCGTCCCCAACCGGCAAGGCCGCGAGCTGCGCTCAAAGGGGCCCGTGCAAGCCGCGGGAGGGCAGCGCTCTTGCAGACGCGTTCCTGCCTGGGATCATCCCCAGGTGGGTGGTCGGCCCCGAGGGGGAAAGGCGCCCACTAAAGGACCGCTAGTACCCACAAGCCTCACGGAGCCATACCTCGGAGCTCCGTATTAGAACACAGTCCCTCTGCCCCTCTGTCCTCAGAGATTTGTTTGAAGTGGCTGCGGGAAGTGCAGCCCACACCCACCACCCTCGTGGGAGGCAGGCTCTACTCCAAGCCCGACCTAACGCTGGAAACCTCAACCCCAAAGCTACCCGAGGGTGCGGACAGCCCCCAGAGGCAACCAAAAATATTTAAGGTTCTTGTAAGAGGTTTCTTGGCCTCCTGGGGCAAATAGTCCTGGATACTTTGTTTTTCAAAGCTGAAATATAAAACTTCCACTGACCCACCTTTAGTAAAGAATAAAGATGCAAAGTAAAACAAATGTCATGAAGGCGTTGTTCTCTCTGAATTCTGCAAAACAATAACGAAGTCACAGAAATATTCAAAGTTGTGCTTTCCTGGTGACCTTACAAAAAGGAAATACTGTGAGGTGAAGTCCTTCCCACTCAGACTTCAATGAGAGTTGTGTGCCCAGATGTCTTCCTGTGACCCTTTGCCATCCATCCATCCGTTCATTCATTCATCTTGCATTCAGCATTAATACTGCGCCCTTCTGTGTGCCAGCTAGGAACCTCATCCTTGCAAACAACCTGTTACATAATCTGTCCCCTACCATCAAAGAGATTCTGTTTTCTCTGCAGAGGATGTTTTAATAAGGTTACGTCTCTTACTCCGTGGGTCTCATCCTATAGACCATAATAGCCTAATGTGCCTCAAACCTCCCCGGGGCTACGGCTAAGTTTTCATCAGCATGTGAAAATTATTGTTTCATCTGAGTGTTGAGAAAACTGTTGCGGTGTCTTGCAGTTGAACTGTGTAGAGAGAAGTACAACTTGCGAAGCTAGGGCTAAGGCAAGATCATGTGTTTACCCTTACAAGCAGAAGCTTTGCATATGATAAAAAGAGCTCGGTGGCAAACATGGTGAAAACCCGTCTCTACTAAAAATACAAAAAGTTAGCCGGGCATGGTGGCACGCACCTGTAATCCTAGCTACTCTGGAGGCTGAGGCAGGAGAATCGCTTGAACCTAGGAGGCGGAGGTTGCAGTGAGCCGAGATCGCGCCACTGCACTCCAGCCTGGGCGACAGAACAAGACTCCGTCTCGGAAAAAAAAAAAAAAAAAAAGAGCTCGGTCAAGGGAGTAAACAGCTCAGCTCAAACATCACGGTGCTGAAGGGCAACCTGGTAATCACGGAAATACTCAACCACCAGCATTTAGTGAATACTTGACGCAACAAATGTGTAGTATGTTGAGTAAGATGTTGGAGGCTAGACTGTAAACACCACTAAGAGCCTTCTTTTTGCTGGGAAAATCTGTTCTGAATCCAAACAACTTACTAACAAAGGCACTTGGGAAACACATTATGTTGCATTCTGTTGTACCTTGGGAACTTCCTGAACTCAAGGTAATTGCAAAGCAGAACAGGGATCCCTCAGAGTTGAATCTAAATTCTTAAAAAAGGAGGAAAGTGAAGGGGGCGTGGGGAGCTGTGTTGCGAAAGGAAAGAGACTTTCCATCTAGATGGTTTTTAACAGCTAGATGGGTCAGATGTGAGGGGAAGGCCAGAAGGTGTTACAGAGAAACAGATTCAGAGAGGAAAAGCAGTGATAACAAACAAACAAACAAACACATACGGGGAGAAGCAGGAAAGAAAAGACAAGAGGCAAACGACAACTAAAAAGAAAGATGTGGCCCCCAATTCCTAGTTTTTAGAAGGTAGCCCAGGGATTATCCACCAGAACCTCCTACAAATCCTTGTTTGGCCTGTGGTGTCTCACTTCTCTACCAAAATGTTTTTATTAGCAAAGCCAAATTAAAATTAACATCAAAATGGCAAGCATGAAGGCTGAGGGTGTATTTTGTCTTAGAGATCACTGGCTGGAAAGTCATTCAAAACTTTCAACAAACATTTGCTGGTCAGCTTCATGTATACAAGTGTTGTGTTTTGTGTTCTTGGAAACACAAAGAGTTATAACGTTGTTTCTATAAGGAGGTAAAAGGGGCATTCCACAGTGCTTGATAGAATGAAATTGTGATGGCTGAAAGAACAATTGGGGGTGGATGTGGTGGCTCATGCCTGTAATCCCAGATCTTTGGGAGGCCAAGGTTGGTGGACCACTTTAAGGCCGGGAGTTCAAGACTAGCCTGGCCAACATGGTAAAACCCCATCTCTACAAAAAAAAAAAAAAAAATACAAAAAATTAGCCAGGCGTGGTGGCGTGCACCTGTAATCCCAGCTACTCAGAAGGCTGAGGCAGGAGAATAGCTTGAACCCGGAAGACAGAGGTTGCAGTGAGCCGAGATCACACCACTGCTCTCCAGCCTGGGTGACAGAGTGAGACTCTGTCTCAAAAAACAAAGTAAATTTAAAAAACACAAAACTGCCTGCCTCCTGCCACAGTGAGAAGCAATGTGGGACTCAAGCAAGGCTTCTTCCTCTCTGGATTTATGGAAAGAGGCCATGTTCCTCTGTCCCCAACTCACCTTGGGGCTTCAATCATATGGGCAGGAGTTCACAGATGTGTTGTTCTTAACTTTGGGAAGTATCTGAACTGAATCTCTGCTGAATTTTGCTCATTTATACTAATAAGCAATGAGGATGCCTACAGCAGGTGGATAGTGTGAGAAAGTGGAATGGAAGCTGTAATGTGAGAGATGAAAGTGGTACCTGAAATAACAGTTCTGAGAAAAGACTGAGCAAAGTTAACTCCATAGAAACTACTGGCAAAGAGAGTACAAGAACGGTAGGTGGCCCTGTGGAGTATCTCTCAGTAGTATATGAGTAACTTCAATTGAAAGTCATGGAAATAGTCCATAAATAAAAAAATCAAAAATAAAAATCAACATATGTTGAAAAAACAGAATCTAAGGTAAGCTCCCTGTTTTACTCGGTTTCTGGTTCATTGTAATTTCATGTACATTCACTTGAATATTACTTCAGCACACATGTGAGCTTGGCTAGTGTGAAACTATAGGCAAATATTGTAATTCTCAAGGGGAAGTTTCAAGCAGAAAATAGGAAGCTAGCATTGTAAATCTTTTACAAATCCTTTATAAAGAGCATTGGAGATTATGGGATGGAAAGTGATAATCCACCGCTACTACAGTAAGCATGCTTTAGAGCAGTCACTCAGGACAACAACACCCTAAAGCTCCCATCCAAGCAGCCTTTATTTTCACAACTACTTTACCTACCTTCCAGTTTTGAGGAAATTCTATTTGGAGACAATAATTGAGGTTTTCTTTTAATACCATTCCTTGTTGCCCTCATGACCCCTCAGCTCACTGAGGCAAGAGAATCTATTTTTCTGAGAGCATTTATCAAGGGTGGACACAAAAACAACAAAACAACCACAGAAAAAACCCAAAAAATTTTTAAAAGAAAAAACAGAAAGCAGACCTGGCATGCCTGTAACCTCAGCATTTTGGGAGGCCAAGGTGGGCAGATCACTTGAGCTCAGGAGTTCAAGACCAGCCTGGGCAAGAAGGCAAACCCCGTCTCTACAAAAAAAAAAAAAAAAAAAAATTAGCCAGGCATGGTGATGTGCACCTGTGGTCCCAGCTACTCAGGAGGCTGAGGTGGGAGGATTGCTTGAGCTCAGGAGGTAGAGGCTTCAGTGAGCCATGATTGTACCACTGCACTCTAGTCTGGGTGACAGAGCAAGACCCTATCTCAAAAAAAAAGTAAGAAAAGAGAAAGAATAAAAGAAATCAGTTCTCAGCTTGTAAATAGGTTTTTTTAAATTCACAGCAGAAAAACTAATCTTGAACACCAAGGTTTGTGATTTTGTAAAAGATGGGTTCTCTGGAGCTTCAAAGGGCTAAGTGCAGAAAGAAGTGAAACATGAATGTTTTGTCCATAAACAGTCAATTAGAAGAGAACAGATGAAGAACAAGACCACCCTCCCCGGAGGTTAGATAGGGTTTCCTGACCTGGGGAGGAGAATTTTAATTGAAGAAGAGATAGCACTGAAAGCCATGAGCATGGTGTTTCTGACCCCTCACCACTCCTCAGGCTAAGTTATTAGGGACACTTAGGTCTCCCCTTAAGTTTAGGAACCCAGGAATAAAGTGGTAGATTGCATTATTATTTAAAAATATATTGGCCGGGTGCGGTGGCTCACGCCTGTAACCCCAGCACTTTGGAAGACAGGGGCCGGCGGATCACGAGGTCAGGAGATCAAGACCATCCTGGCTAACACGGTGAAACCCCATCTCCACTAAAAATACAAAAAATTAGCCAGGCATGGTGGCGGGCGCCTGTAGCCCCAGCTACTCAGGAGGCTGAGGCAGGAGAATGGCGTGAACCCTCAAGTTGGAGCTTGCAGTGAGCCAAGATCGCACCACTGCACTCCAACCTGGGCGACAGAGCAAGACTCTGTCTCAAAAAATAAAAAATAAAAAAAAATAAGCTGCCCCTGGCCGGGAGCAGTGGCTCACGCCTGTAATCCCAGGACTTTGGGAGGCCGAGGTGGGCAGTTCACGATGTCAGGAGATCAAGACCATCCTGGCTAACATGGTGAAACCTCATCTCTACTAAAAATACAAAAAAAAAAAAAAAAAAAAAAATTAGCCGGGCATGGTGGCAGGCACCTGTAGTCCCAGTTAGTTGGGAGGCTGAGGCAGGAGAATGGCATGAACCTGGGAGGCAGAGCTTGCAGTGAGCCAAGATCGTGCCACTGCACTCCAGCCTGGGCGACAGAGCGAGACTCCGTCTCAAAAAATAAAAATAAAAATAAATAAATAATATAAGTTGCCCCTTTCCAGAGGAGAATTCAACTTCTCTGCCTTATTGATGTCAGGTTTATCCATTTGACTTGCTTTAGCCAATAAAGTGTGAGCTTTTCTAGCCAGCACAAGGTTCATTTTATTCTCTTTTTCCTCTACCCTGATATCAGCAATATCAGCTCTGCCAGCCTGGCTCTAGGAGAGCACAAGGCATGGAGAAATACCATGGCTGACCCAGGAAGGCCAGCCGAGTGAAAAATAAACCTTAGTCTTTCTAGGCCACTGAGATTTGGGGAGCATTTGTTACCACAGCATAACGCAGACGACCCTGACTGATACAAATAGAGAAGAGGTCCCCAACCTTTTTGGCACCAGGGACCAGTTTTGTGGAAGACAATTTTTCCATGGACAGCAGAGCGGGGATAGTTTCAGGATGATTCAAGCACATTGCATTTATTGTGCACTTTATTTCTATTAGTATTACCTTGTAATATATAATGAAATAATTATACATCTCACCATAATGTAGAATCAGTGGGAGCCCTGAGCTTCTTTTCCTGCAACTAGGTGGTCCCATCTGGGGGTGATGAGAGACTGTGACAGATCATCAGGCATTAGATTCTCATAAGGAGCCGCACCTAGATCCCTCGCACGTGCAGTTCACTATAGGGTTTGTGCTCCTATGAGAATCTATAATAAAGTCACTGCTAATCTCACAGGAAGTGGAGCTCAGTCAATAATTCAAGTGATGAGGAGTGGCTGTTAATACAGATGGTGCTTTACTCACTGGCCCACTGCTTACCTCCTGCTGTGTGGTCCTGTACCTAACAGGCCAAGGACTGGTACTGGTCTGTGGCCCCGGGGTTAGGGACCCCTGAAATATTGTACT
Source organism: Pongo pygmaeus (assembly GCF_028885625.2). Taxonomy (NCBI): domain Eukaryota; kingdom Metazoa; phylum Chordata; class Mammalia; order Primates; family Hominidae; genus Pongo; species Pongo pygmaeus. The sequence goes on along the minus strand of NC_072373.2, from coordinate 145,220,316 downwards.
GTGCCCTGCTTTCCATCTGAGACTTGGATAGAAAATATTAATGGAAGTGCTTCATACCAACCTGATATGGGCAGCAGCAGTACTGAAGTGGTGACATGGCAGAAATAGACACAGGAGGGACTGAATCCACAGTTTCCTGTGAGCCCCAGAGTGATGGAGAATAGCACTCAAGTCAGTTCTTTGCTGCTAAATACCTAAAAGGAAACCTGGATGGTGAATGCAGCAGGGACAGAGGCCAGCATCCAAAGATTAGGAGGGAGAATCACCCCCAAAGGAATGTAGTGAGCCAGGTGTTTACCACCCACCCACTCTACCCCAACACCTGAACACCTTAAAGTCTCTTTAGAACCTAGATGCCACACGGAGAAAATGAGAGGGGCAGAAGCCTAAATATAAACTTAAAATGACTGAAACTGTTGCATTTGCCCAAGTTTACCTGGAAAGCCATACGACTAAATTATTCAGTCAGTGATAAAAACAGGGGATTCAGCCGGGCACGGTGGCTCATGCCTGTAATTCTAGCACTTTGGGGGGCCAGGGCGGGCGGATCACGAGGTCAAGAGGTCAAGAGATCGAGACCATCCTGGCCAACATGGTGAAACCCCGTCTCTATTAAAAATACAAAAATTAGCTGGGCGTGGTGGCAGGTGCCTGTAGTCCCAGCTACTCGGGAGGCTGAGGCAGGAGAATCGCTTGAAGCTGGGAGGCAGAGGTTGCAGTGAGCCGAGGTTGCACCACTGGACTCCAGCCTGGCAACAGAGTGAGTCTCAGTCTCGGAAAAAAAAGAAAGAAAGAAATAGGAGGTTCAAGATAGAATTCAGATCCGCTTTTACAAAAATAGTTGTATGTTTGTCTGCCTAAGTTTGCAGCCTGAGATATGTATACGCACTTCACCAAGAGAAGAGAACATTATGGAGACTCCATGAGTTCAACAACTGTGGAATTCTGAGGGTCCACCCAGGCAAAGATGAAGTCATGTGTGGACAATGATAGCAGCTTGTATAATAGGCTACCTTCCCCCAAGCCTGATGTCCATGCTATGCCTAGATACTGGCTTTGCCTAAGGCAGCCATCAAGGACCTGCTTCTAGCAACACATTCAGCTGCACAAATATTTATTCTAGTAAACCTGAAAAAGAAAAAGGAAATAGTTGTAAATAAATCCTGCCAGAACTTTCTGCATTCTATGCACTAAACTTTTATCCTTGTTTTGCAAAAGAAAGCTGTAATATGACACTAACATTCTCATCTCCGGGACTGATTTTTTTTCAATTGGATTTGAGGGGAACTGGCCAGATTAATATTTAATGTTTTTGTGTAATTTGAATACTAACACAGTAGACTAAGATACTGTGAATGCACAATTTAAAAAATCAGAGCTTTAACCTTTAGTTCCTCTGAAATAGAGGGCTGATGCCTTTAAAATGGAAGATCAAGGGCTAAGAAGTTTTCAGCCTTTGATGTCATACAGTTTGAAATAAAAAATATATAAGATTAAATAGGATTCTATAATATTATGAAAGAAACATTCTAAAACAAGTAAATCACATAATTTTATACTTCACTTTGAAAGAATTTAGTTATTACTTACCAGCAAGAAAATATGTCATGATAAATGATCTTGCTGTAATAGAAGATTTTCTAGGAGGTTCAGTATTAGGTTTTTTAATTACTTGGACATGGCTTACTTTCATTATGCCATGTTGTGATAGAACTAGTATAGCAAAGGCGAATAACAATGACGGGTACAACGTATAAATATGAGTGAGGAAAATAATGACCAATGTGTGTAGAAATAAGCATATAAGTAAAAAGTTGTGAAAAACAAAAGAATAAAACTGAAACATGTTATAGGACTTAATTAAAGTGCCCATGACTTCTAAGATTCGCTGTCAAGTTTGAAAACTTTTTTTTTTTTTTGAGACGGAGTCTCACTCTGTCACCAGGCTGGAGTCCAGTGGCGCAATCTCGGCTCACTAAAACCTCCACCTCCCGGCTTCAAGCGATTCTCCTGCCTCAGTCTCCTGAGTATAGCTAGGACTACAGGCACGCGCCACCACACCCAGCTAATTTGTGTATTTTTAGTAGAGATGGGGTTTCACCATGTTGGCCAGGATGGTCTCGATCTCTTGATCTCATGATCCGCCCACCTCGGCCTCCCAAAGTGCTGGGATTGCAGGCCTGAGCCACCGCACCCAGCCTTCAAGTTTGAAAACTTTTATATGTTCTACCATATTTACTAGTTAAAAACCTTGGCCAATTTCACTCAGACTCTACAATTATAAATGGAGTAATAGTACCTACAACCAAATGCAGTGGAAATTAAAAAGATATAATATATTGTGGTAATTTTTTAAATGAGCTTATTACCTGGAGAAAACCAATTATTTCATGATGATAAAATGATCAGCTCATCAAATAATGAATCTTCAAAGTATATGAAATAAAAATTATCAGAGCCAAAGGGAGAAACAGACAAATCCCTAATTATAGTTGTAGATTTTAACACTTCTCAATAGTTGATAGGACAGGTAGACAAAAAAATAAGGTTATAGAAGATTTGAACAACACCATCAACTAACTTACCTGATTGGTGTTTATAAACGTTACACCCATCAACTACAAAATATGTGTTTTCAAGTACACATGTAATATTCACCAAGATAGACCATGTATTTTTTAAATTTTTTATTTCCATAGTTTTTGGGGAACAGGTGGTATTTGGTTACATGAGTAAGTTCTTGAGTGGTGATTTGTGAGATTTTGGTGCACTTTTCTCTCGAGCAGTATACACTGAACCCAATTTCTAGTCTTTTATCCCTCACCCCCTTCCCAGCCTTTCCCCTTGAGTCCCCCAAAGATAGACCATATTTTGAATCATAAAACAAGTTTCAATAAATCTAAAATAATTGAAATTATTCTCTGGCCAAAATGATAGTAAATTAGATGCCAACAACAAAAAGATATCTTTAAAATCCACAAATATTTGGAAATTAGGTGACACACATATAAATAACCCATGGATCAAAGAAAGAATCACAAGAGAATTTAGAAATTTTGAACAGAATAATAATGAAAACATTACACATCAAAATTTATGTGTTGCAGCCAAAGCAGTACTTAAAAAGATGTTTATAGTTTTAATTGGTTATACAGATGCTTCTCTACTTATGATGAGGTTATGTACAGATAGACGAATTTTAAAGTAAAAAAAAAAATCATAAGTCAAGCCATAGGTGCCACCTGTATTAGAAAAAAATAAAGTGAAAAAATTAACGATCTAAACATCTGCCTTAAAAGGCTAGAAAAAAGAAGAGCAAAATCAACCCAAAGAAAGTAGAAAATGGAAATAAAAGAACAAGAATGGAAAGCAATGAAAGAGAAAACAAACAGTAGGGAAAACCAAGAGTTGTTCTGTTGAAGAGATTGATAAAACTAATATTCTTGTAGTAGATTGGTCAAGATACAGAAGAAAACTCCACAAGTCGTCAAATCAGTAATGAAAGGGGAACATCACTATTGTTCCTACCCACATCAAAAAGTTAAAAAATAATATTAGATAAATTTGACAAGTTGATGAAAAGGAGAAATTCCTTTAAAAACATTGAGAGGTGAAGCCAGCTGAGCTTCTGGGTCGGGTGAGGACTTGGAAAACTTTTGTGTCTAGCTAAAGGATTGTAAATGCACCGATCAACACTCTGTGTCTAGCTAAAGGACTGTAAACACAACAATCAGCACTCTGTAAAAACAAACCAATCAGTGTCTGTGTCTAGCTAAAGGATTGTGAACGCACCAATCAGCACTCCAAAAACAGCACTCTGTAAAATGGACCAATCAGCGCACTGTAAAATGGACCAATCAGCAGGATGTGGGCGGGGCCAAATAAGGGACTAAAAGCTGGCCACCCCAGCCAGCAGTGGCAACCTGCTCATGTCCCCCTTTCCATGCTGTGGGAGCCTTGTTCTTTTGCTCTTCGCAGTAAATCTTGCTGCTGCTCACTGTTTGGGTCTGCACTACCTTTATGAACTATAACACTGACCGCAAGGGTGTGCAGCTTCATTCCTGAAGTCAGCAAGACCACGAACCCACCACGAGGAACAAACAACTCTGGACTAAAGAGCTGTAACACTCACTGCGAAGGTATGCGTCTTCACTCCTGAAGTCAGTGAGACCATGAACCCACCGGAAGGAAGAAACTCTGGACACATCTGAACATCTGAAGGAAGAAACTCCGGACACACCATCTTTAAGAGCTGTAACACTCACCACGAGGGTCCACGGCTTCATTCTTGAAGCCAGTGAGACCAAGAACCCACTGGAAGGAATAACTTCCGAACACAACATGACTTACCAAAACTGACAGAAAAAGCAATAAGATGTCTGGCTAGCATTATGCTTATCAAAGAAATTGAATATGTAATGGAAAACCTCATGAACAGAACTCTAGGTGCAGATGGCTTCGCTCATGAATTCTATCAAATATTTAAGAAGAAAATAATATTTATCTTATAAAAACTTTCTAAGGAAATATAGGAAGGAAAATTTCTCTACCTATTTCATGAGGCCCACATAGCGTTAATAGCAAAACCTTAGAAGAAGATTATAAAAGAGGAAAATTATAGAGTAATATCATTTATGAACATAGAATACAAATTCTCCAAAAAATTAGCAAATGAAATGTAGCAACATATGCAGATAATATAGTATGACTGAGATTTAACTCATTAATGTATGGTGGTTTCAACATTTTAAAAATCAATCAAAGTGCAGTAATTCACCAGATTAATAAAATAAGAATAAAAGTTATATCATAATTTCAATTTATGCAGAAAATACAGTTGGCAAAAGCTAGCACCTGTGGTTTTTTGTTTTTTATTTTGTTTTGTTTTGCTTTTGAGACTGAGTCTGACTGTGTCGCCCATGATGGAGTGCAGTGGCAGAGCTTGGCTCGCTGCAACCTCTGCCTCCCAGGTTCAAGTGATTCTCCGCCTCAGCCTCCTGAGTAGCTGGGATGACAGGCGCCCACCACCATGACTGGCTAATTTTTGTGTTTTTAGTAGAGACGGGGTTTCACCATGTTGGCCAGGCTTGTCTTGAACTCCTGACTTCAGGTGATCCACCTGCCTCAGCCTCCCAAAGTGCTGGGATTACAGGCATGAGCCACCACACCTGGCCCCATTTTTTGATTAAAAAAAAAATACCAGCGGGACACGGTGGCTCACACCTATAATCCCAACACTTTGGGAGGCTGAGGTGGTGAATTGCTTGAGTCCAGATGTTCAAGACCAGCCTGGGCAACGTGGCAAGACCCCTCTCTACAAAACATACAGAAAATTAGCAGGATGTTGTGTGGTGGCACATGCCTATAGTCCCAGCTACTCAGGAGGGTAGGGTGGGAGGATCACTTGGGTTGAGGAAGTGGAGGTTGCAGTGAGCCAAGATCACGCTACTGCATTCCAGCTTGGGCAACAGAGCAAGACCCTGTCTCAAAAAAGTAAAAAATAAAACTTAGCAAATTAGAAGTAGAAGGAAATTTTTCTCAGTTTGATAAAAGGAATCCATGAAAGACCTACTGCTAACAGCATGGCTAATGGCAAAATATTGAACACTTTATATGTGAGATCAGGAAGAAAGCCAAGATGTTTATTTTTACTCCTTCTATTTGACATTCTACTGGAAATTCTACCTGTGTAAAAAAGCAGTTAAATGAAATAAAAAGTCATCCAGATTGGCAATACATAAAGAGCTACACCATGTTGATGGGTTAAGATTTTAATTCTCCCCAATTCAATCTGTAGAATCAACGCTATCTAATCACAACTCCACCAGGCCTTTTTGTAGAAATTGACAAACCGATTCTAATTTTATATAAGAAAGCAAAGGACCCTTTGGATGAAGCTGGAAACCATCATCCTCAGCAAACTAACACAGAAACAGAAAACCAAACACCTCATGTTCTCACTCATAAGTGGGAGTTGAACAATGAGAACACATGGACACAGGGAGGGGAACATCACACACAGGTTCCTGTTGGGGGTTAGGGGCAAGAGGAGGGAGAGCATTAGGACAAATACCTAATGCATGTGGGGCTTAAAACCTAGATGACAGGTTGATAGGTTCAGCAAACCACCATGGCACATGTATACCTATGTAACAAACCTGTACATTCAGCACATTTATCCCAGAACTTAAAGTAAAATTTTAAAATAATAATAAGTTTAAATAAAATAATTTTAAAAAGCTTCTTTATTCCGTGGTTTTCTCTCGAAAAGAAGGAAGAGAGAGAGGGAGAGAGAAAGAAAGAAAGAAGAAAGAAAGAAAGAAAAGGACCTAAAATGACCAAAAAATTTTTGAAAAAGAAATCAAAGTTGGAGGATTTATACTGCTTGATGTCAAGGCCATACATAAAATTACAGTAATCAAGACAGTGTGATATTGAGGCAGGGTTAGTTAAGTAGATCGCAGGATAGAATAGAGTCCAGTAATAGTCTTCCACATACATAGTCAATTGATTTTCAACAAAGGAGCCAAGGTAATTCAATAGAGAAAGCATAGTCTTACAAACACTGCGGAAGGCCACAGGGACCTCTGCCTAGGAAAACCAGAGACCTTTGTTCACGTGTTTATCTGCTGACCTTCTCTCCACTATTATTCTATGACCCAGCCACATCCCCCTCTCCAAGAAACACCCAAGAATGATCAATAAATACTAAAAAAAAAAAAAACAAAAAAAAAAAGAGGAAAAAGAGAAAGCATAGTCTTTCAACAAATGGTACCAAAACAACTAGGTATCTATATGGAAAAATTAGGTGAACCTCCACCTCAATTTCATACCAAAAATTAATTAGAGATAAATCATAGACCTATGCATAAAATATAAAATTATAAAATGTCTAGAAGAAAGGTTATAGGAGACTATAATGAGAGAGGCAAAAATTTATGAGACAAGAAACAACACTAAAAGAAAAAAATTAATAAATCAGACTTCAAAATTATAAATGTCTGCTCTTCAAAAGATACCATCAAAAAAATGAAAATGCAATCCATAGACTGGGAAAAAATATTTGTTATACATGTGTTTGATAAAGAATTTGTATCTGGAATACACAGAGATTTCCTAAAAATTAATAATAAAAAGATAACCCAATTTAAAAGTGAGCAAAATACTTGAACTGGCACTTTGCAAAAAGAATGTAAATGAATGGCTAATAGACCCATGGAAAGATTATCAAAAGGCACCAGGGAAATAAAAATTAAAACTTCCATGAGATATCACTTTGCGTATACTATAATGACTAAAATTGAAAAGACTAAAAATGTCAAACGTTGGTGAAAAGTAAACCAACTAGGAGTCTCATACATTGTCAATGGGAGTAAAAAATGGTACAACCATTTTGAAAACCTATTTGGCAGTTTCTTACAAATTTAACCATAGTCCTACTCTATGACTTAGTAACTCTACTCATAATTGTTTACTCAAGGGAAATGAAAACACATGTTCATAAAAAGACTTGTATAGTAACATTCATAGTAGCTCTATTTGTAATAGGTAAAAACTGGAAACAACACAAATGTCCATCAACAGGGGAATGGATAAATAAATTATACATCTACACAATGGAATGCTACTCTATTAAAGAAGAAGCAATGGACTATGGATACCACAATAGCTGGGACAAGTATCAAATGCATTAGGATGAATGAAAGAAGACAGATATAAAAGAGTGCATAGTGTGTTATTCTATTATATGAAGTTCTAGAACAAATAAAACTAAAGTATAGTGAGAGAAATCAGAGTAACAGGGATTCACTGAAAAGAGTCACAAGACAACTTCTGGGGGTGATGGAAATGTTCTATATTATGATTTTTTTTCAAAACCATTGATCTTCCCACTAAAAATTGGTATTTGTTATGATTCTCTCTGCTTTGGGGTATATTTTTCATTTCTGTAATAACATTTTATGGAAATTATAAAATATAAAATGATTCTAATTAGTGATTTTAATGGCTTTTTTTCCATTTATGTTGTGGATGAAGTCCCAAAGGCCTAGAATAAAGTAGATAGCAGGATTCTGTATTCTTAAATGACCTGCTAGACCCCACTTGTGCAAGTATAATAAATGATTGTAAAACTATTTCTTTCAGCACTGGCAATCTGTCCCCTCCAGTCTATAAAAGAATGCCAGTGGAAGAGGTCAAGCAAGGGGATTTCTTTGAAAAATATAAGTGAAATAGGTGCTTTATCTCCCCCACTCCCAAGCAAAAGAGAAGTGTGCTTCCCCTAGATCTCAAGCAAATGAGAACAACATAACGTTCAATAAACCTGACATATATGCTCCAGAGCCTTGCTACGCAAAGCGTGGTGCATGGAGCAGCAGCATAGGCATCACCTAGCTGCTTGTTAGAAATGCAGAATCTCAGTCCCCAACCTAGACTTGCTGAATCAGAATCTGCATTTTAACAATATTCCCCAGGTGACTGGTATGGGCATTAAAGTTTGAGAGGCACTGCCCTAGAGTTTAGGTGAGCATAAGAATCAGAATGAGGAGCTGTGCCAAGTTGCCCTGAGCTGGCTGAGCAGAGAGGAGAAAAAGGCCACATTGGGAGCACACCGCACTTTCATTCATGGCAGCACAGAGGCTGTTCGTGTTTTCATGAGCCAAAAAATATTCACACAGTGTGCCATCAGCCTGAGGCTGGATTTAAGGGGAATTTGTTGCAGAAGCCTCTTTGAGAGCAACGTGATTCATAGGGGGAAAATACAAGAGGCTAGGGTCAAGACTGGAGAAGTGTGGCATTAACTACAAGTAAGGCATTGCTGACTCATGGGAATTTATTCTAATTGTCGGGGGAGGGAAGGAGTGTTATCTCTGAGAAACCCAGAAAAGCATCCTATGAGAAAAAGAGACAGCAATTGGGTCCCTGTACCGACAGACAGTATCAGCCTTAGAATATGCCCTTTTTCCTGTTCCTCTAACCTCCTGGGTTAGACCATGGAGAGATTAGAAACTAAGGCTACTGACTAGAGGGACACAGACAAGGAGAAGAAAATGAAAGACAACCAGACTCCCCTCTTCCATTTCAGTTTCTTGACTTGAAAAACTCAAACCTTGGAAGGAGAGAAGATTTAATTTTGAATGAAATTCAGAAATTTAATTATTATACCAGGTAGGTCATTATAGTTACTGAAACAAGACTGTTCTTTGTCTGACAATAATCACAAGATGCCTAGTTATCTAATAACAATTAGAATATTTATGAGACCTGTCCAAGATTTCACCCAAAAGGTAGGTAAAAGGCCAGACTATATATTAGGTTTAAATGGGTAATTTGGGAAATACTGTATTTATCTTCTGTTCACACGTGAGTTCATCTTGTTAAAAAAAAAAAAAACCTAAAATATAGGAAGACACTTTAAAAAGAAAATATGTCAGTATAAAAACAGAACTCCTATTCAGTAAATGGTGCTGGGAAAACTGGCTAGCCATATGCAGAAAACTGAAACTGGACCCCTTCCTTACACCTTATACAAAAATTAATTCAAGATGGATTAAAGACTTAAGTGTAAAACCCAAAACCATAAAAACCCTAAAACCCTAGAAGAAAACCTAGGTAATACCATCCAGGACATAGGCATGGGCAAAGACTTCATGACAAAAACGCCAAAAGCAATTGCAACAAAAGCCAAAATTGACAAATGGGATCTAATTAAACTAAAGAGCTTCTGCACAGCAAAAGAAACTATTGTCAGAGTGAACAGGCAACCTACAGAATGGGAGAAAATTTTTGCAATCTACCCACCTGACAAAGGACTAATATCCAGAATTTACAAGGAACTTAAACACATTTACAAGAAAAATACAAACAACCCCACCAAGAAGTGGGGAAAGGATATGAACAGACACGTCACAAAAGAAGACATTTACGCAGCCAACAAACATATTTTAAAAAGCTCAATATCACTCATCATCTGAGAAATGCAAATCAAAACCACAATGAAATACCATCTCATGCCAGTCAGAAAGGCAATTATTAAAAAGTCAAGAAACAATAGTTGCTGGTGAGGCTGCAAAGAAATAGGAATGCTCTTACATTCTTGGTAGGAATGTAAATAAGTTCAACCACTGTGGAAGACAATATGGTGATTCCTCAAGGATCTAGAGCCAGAAATACAATTTGACCCAGCAGTCCCATTACTGGGTATATACCCAAAGGAATATAAATCATTCTACTATAAAGACACATGCACACGTATGTTTATTGCAGGACCGTTTATGATAGCAAAGATATGGAACCAACCCAAATGTCCATCAATGATGGACTGGATAAAGAAAATGTGGTACATATATACCATGGAATACTATGCAGCCACAAAAAGGAATGAGATCATGTTCTTTGCAGGGACGTGGATGAAGCTGGAAGTCATCATCCTCAGCAAACTAACACAGGAACAGAAAACCAAACACCGCATGTTCTCACTCATAAGTGGGAGGTGAATATTAATAACACATGGACACAGACAGGGGAACAACACACACCAGGGCCTGTCAGGGGGTGGGAAGTTGAGGGGAGGGAACTTAGAGGACAGGTTAGCAGATGCAGCAAACCACCATGGCACACGTATACCTGTGTAACAGGTTCTGTTACACACGTTCTGTACATGTATCCCATTTTTTTAAGAAGAAATAAAGAAAACAAAAAGAAACAAAAAGAACTTCTAGAAATAAAAAATTGAGTAGCTGAAATTAAAAAAAAACTTAAAATTTTAGAAACAGCCAAAACAGAGAGTTAATGAACTGAAATATAAATCTAAAGAAATTCATGAGACTGGAGAGAAAAGGGGATGAAAATTGTGAAAGGGAGATGAAGAGATATGGAAAAGATAAAGAGGTCAACATGTTTCAGAAAGGGAGACAAGAGAGAATGGGCCGAAGGAAATAATATTTTTCTGAAACAAATGACTCGGTATTTTTCCGAATTGAAGAAAGACATGAATGTTTAGATTCCAGAAGCACAACTACAGTATCTCAAACGATTAAATTTAACACACACATACACTGAAGTATAAGTAGCCTTCAAAGCAACCAGTAAGAAAAGACAAATTACTTAGACTCATAACAGACTTCTCAAAAGAGACCAGGTAGAATACGGAATATCATTACCAAAGAGTTGAAGGAAAATATTGGGGAACCTAGAACTTAATTTTCAGCTAAAGAATTATTGAAAACTGAAGGTTAAGTGAGGATTTTGAGATGAAGACTAAGCCTCAAAGAGCTACTAAAGAAAGAATAACATCAAACCCAAAAAGAAACAGTGTGTGCAAAAAGCATTTTTCCTCTTGCAAATGGTACCAACACGAGTAAATTAGGGTTTTAAATTTTTCACTTTTATAAGCTATAAAAGATGTAAATTCGAATAATCATTGTCTATACCAGACAATAAGTAAAAATAACAATTAATCAGGGAAGGACATGAAAAAAGGAACTAAAATACTAGGCAAGAAAAACATAAAGAGAGAGTGAACAGAGATTGGGGATGGGCTAAGGCGTAAACTCTAGGGTTCCTATATTATTGAAGAGTAGCATAGAGACTTTTTATTAATTTTGGATTTTTCTAAGTCAGGTAAAAAGTAAAGAGGTTAAGAGTAAATACTAAATAAAAAGGAATAGAAGGAAATAAACTCCATTAATCCAATAGAAGAAAAGGACGGGGGAAAATAAATAAGAAAAAAAGCATGGTTTATGCAAAACACAAATTAGGATTATAGAAATAAATCCAAATATGTCAGTAATCACAGTAAATGTAAGCAAAATAAACAATTGGGTTCAAATAGAGATATTGCAATTAAACCAACAAATCCAGCTACATGCTACTTGAATGAGATACGTTTAGATCATCATAATAAAAAATATATACTAAACAAATACTAACTAAAAGAAAGCCTGTGTAACTCTATTAATATCCATCAAAAGAGACCTTAAGAAAAAATGTGTTATTTGGACAAAGAGGGTCACCACAAATAGAATAATTCTTCAAAAAGTCACTACGCTAAAAAGCAAGATTTTGTCTATAAAACCATTTTCTCACAACTTTCATTGTAACCTTTAAAGAAGTGTTTTTACTAGGGAAAAAAATAACAACACCTTCTTATCCCACCTCCTAAGTAAATCATATCTAAAATTACTAAGTTTTCTTCTCATCTTTCTTTTTCAATTAACCCCATGGCAATCTAAAAGCTGCTTAAAGTGTTCAGTAATGTCAAAGAAAAGGATTCATGTTCAGTACTTGTGTTATTTTATTTATTAAATCCTGATTGCAAAGAGCAGCAAAAGGAATTACAGATTTAAGTGAGGGTTCTCTGCAGCTTGAGAACACTGATTCTCGTGTATTAGCAATTACATTAAATATTATAAAAGAAAAATGTCCAGGCTTAAGAGTAGGTAGTTTCAGAAACAGAGTGGGTGTTTCTTATGCCAGATTTCAAATACATATTTTATAATCCACGGGCATTTCGATTAGCTTTCTTTCTTTACTTTTTCTGTTTGTGAAATAATATGATTGTGCCATATATAAAGTAGGGATAACAATACATGCTCTACCTAGCACAGGGCTATTGTGTGGATAAAACTAAATAATATATGTGAAAGGCCTTCACAAACCTTTTAGTACTATGTAAACGTATGGTGTTATTCTTACTTTGAACCTATGCTCCTATGATGGATTGTTAGTATTAAAAGCTTTACCCACCACTTCTTAAACATGCCTGTAATATCTCACTTATCTGTTATTGTACACTTTGTCTAACCTTTAAGAGTAAAACTACCATCATTTATACTTTTACATAAATAAATGGTAATGGTAAAATAGTTCACACCATTCACCTTTCTATCACTGAACATGCTACATATATATCCAAAATGAAGAAAAACTAGTAGAAGTGTTTAGTGTAAACAATGATTTTTTCTTAGTGATGGGTTTTGGCGCTCTTGCAAGCGTGAGACCAGAATGTCTTGCCATGCCTTGCTATGGTTTTAGACAGGGTCTCATGCTGTTGCCCAGGCTGGAGTGCAGTGGCGCAATCTCAGCTCACTGCAGCCTCTACTTCCTCGGCTCAAGCCATCCTAGCACCTCAGCCCCCAGGTAGCTGGGACTACAGGCATGCACCACCACAGCTGGCTAATTTTTGTATTTTTAATAGAGACGGGGTTTTGCCCTGTTGCCCAGGCTAGTCTAAAACTCCAGAGATCAAGCAATCCTCCCACCTCAGCCTCTCAAAGTTCTGGGATTACAGGCATGAGCCACTGCACCGGGCCTTATTCTGAATTCTTGAGGTGGCTGACATGAGTTAGAAAATACAAAACAAAAAAACAAAAAAAATAAAAAAATAAAAGAAAGTAATTGGGACACTAATAGAGTCATTGGCCAGAAGTCAGTGGGAAGCGTGGTCCCCACACAGACGGAGTCTGAGTGCATCAGCCAGGACATCATATCAATTATGCTCCTCACAACAGGAGATAAGGGCGGTGCATTTCTATAACCACCACAACAATGGAGAAGCCGGACAACGCCGTGAGTAGGATGAAAATAAATGTCATTAATGAGAGGCAGACCAATGCGTGGATCTCTGGTTATAATATGACACCACACTGCTTCTGTGGTATTCCTGCCGAAAACGCATATCCTGAATCTAATCATGAGGAAACACCAATCTAGATTAAGGGGCTATCTGTAAAATAATGACCAGCATTCTTCAAAAATCTCAGAGCCATGAAAGACAAAGAAAGGCTGAGGGACTGTTCCAGATTAAAGGAAATAAAAGAGGTGCAACAACTAAATTCAATAGTGACCCTGGATTGGATCCTGTGTGAGAGGGGAAAGAATGCTATAAAGAGAATTGTTGGGACAATTGATGAGCTGGATTATGGGCTGCAGATTTGATGAAAATATTGCATCAATATTAAAGTTCCTGAATTTGAACACTGTGTTCATAAGAGATTATTCTTGTTCTTAGGAAATATGCACTGAAGTTGCATATTTATGCAACTTTTATGCACTTTATGCCTTATAATATTTGTATTATACCCCTTTCATAGTAGTATATGCAACCTTCTCTTGAATAGTTTAGTAAAATAAATTCTGTAAATGAGAGAGAGAATATGAAGGGCATCTTCTGAAAGGTACAGTAATTGAGATGCATGTCCAACTGCTGATTTCATCAATGATCAAATACTGCATCGAGGCATGAAAAGTACATGAGAGGTATTAAAATACATTATTAACACGGACTGTCTTGGCTTCTAGCCAGTGAAATGAAAGAGGTGCTGAGTCCAGATTTTATGAGGTAACTATCTTTTAAAAATCATGATTTGGTGATTCATTATTGCACATGCCAGAAACTCCACCCCAGTGGATGCAATTATCTTTTTTTTAAAAAGCTAGTTAGATAAGATTATAATTGTGGGCAAGCTGACTTGGATTCATTAATCAGTACTGCTGCACTGGTTTACTGTAAAGGGGGCAGAAAGGAGCGGATAATCGGCTACTAGTGTATATTTTCAGCTATAGAAATTTAAAAATAGATAGTAGGTCAAGAAGAACACACCCAGACATTTGAGGTGTTCATATCAAACTAATTTTCATAATTCTTGCACAGAAAACAGGCTTATTACTTTAAGTTTTCTCTCCATTCACCCAATGTGTCCAGTTTATCCTTTTCAAAGCTTGTTCACATTCATTTACTCCTAGATATTACATCAACCTTGTGAACTACCCAGCTGTAAAGACAAGCTGCCCACTCAGGCGGTTACTACTGTGTAACCTTGGACAAATTACGTAACCTTTCTGCACTCTCAATTTTATTATCCCTGTATTACAGATGAGGATTCTGAGACTTGGAGCAGCTTAACAACTTGTCTAAATCACTAAGCAACTTAGTGTTAGAGCTGGGAACTTCTATGGGGCTTTCGACTCCCCCACCAAGGTAAAAATTATTTTCCGTTGAACACCAGCATTATTTGAGTTCAAGGAATGTTGTTTAACAAGGTGTTGTTTGAAAATAGAAGTCACATTTCTCATTAAGTAGGCTAAACATTTTTTTCTGCCATTCAATTCTATTCAATAAGCATTCATTTGGAAGGCAGGCAGTGGAAAGGGAAAAATGGAGAAGGCTTTGGAGTCAGAAGCTTTGGATTTGAATCCAGGTTCTCTACTTACTCTGTGCTCAATTTTCTCTTTGGGAAAATGGAGATCCTGTTATGTAATCTGTATGTTTGCTGAGATGAGTGGCAACAATAGATGGACATAGTGTGCATTCAACCAAATACAGCTTTTTAAAAATATGTTATTTGTTGATTGCCTGCTATTCACCAGGAACCTTGCTAGGCACATGAAACATAGAGACAGAAAACAGTCCTTGGAGGGGGCTCCAAGAATTAGTAACGGTTCTTTTTTTTCAAGACAGAGTCTTGCTCTGTCACCTAGGCTGGAGTGCAGTGGCACGATCTCGGCTCACTGCAACCTCCACCTCCCAGGTTCAAGCAATTCTCCCCCCTCAGCCTCTCAAGTAGCTGAGATTACAGGTGCCCATCACCACACCCGGCTAATTGTTGTATTTTTAGTAGAGAAGGGGTTTCACCATGTTGGCCAGGCTGGTCTCGAACGCCTGACCTCGTGATCTGCCCGCCTCGGCCTCCCAAAGTCTGGGATTACAGGCGTGAGCCACCGTGCTTGGCCTAGTAATACAGTAAGCATGCTAAGCCAGCCATATATGCTGCAATGGTTTTTTCCTTGGTGTGCTTTTTGGTTTTATGTATGTATTTATTTTAAGAGACGAAATCTCACCCTGTCACCCAGGCTGGAGTTCAGTGGCACGGTCACAGTTCTCAGTGGCTGAGATTACAGGCGTGGGCCACAATGCCTGGCTAATTTCTATTTTATTTTTTGTAGAGAAGGGGCCTCACCATCTTGCCCAGGGTGGTCTCGAACTCATGAGTTCAAGTGATCCTACTGCCTCAGCCTCCCAAAGTGCTAGGATTATAGGCATGAAATACTACACCCAGCCTCTCAGTGTGCTTTTTAAATTGTGTTTACATTCTTACTTTTCTAAAATGTTTTGTTTTTATATAATAAAATATATTTGGTTATTTTATGGTTTTGTGCAGCTTTCTTTTTTTTTTTGGAGATGGAGTCTCCCCCATCCCCCAGGCCGGAGTGCAGTGGAGCGATCTCGGCTCACTGCAGCCTCTGCCTCCCTGGTTCATGCGATTCTCCTGCCTCACCGTCTCGAGTATCTGGGATTATAGGCTCCTGCCCTCATGCCCGGCTAATTTTTTTGTATTTTTAGTAGAGACAGGGTTTCGTCATGTTGGCCAGGCTGGTCTCAAACTCTTGACCTCAGGTGATCCACCTGCCTCAGCCTCCCAAAGTGCTGGGATTACAGGCATGAGCCACCATGTCCAGACTGTGCAGCTTTAAACTCAGAAAGTCCTTCTTGACTTCTGAGATCAGATCAATATTTATTTGTATTTTTTTCTAGTCCTTTTATAGGCTTAATTTTTCACATTTAAATCTGTAATCTATCCAGAATTTATTTGGCTACATGGTCATAAGGTGCTGAATAGTTATGTGGATGACACCAGTTGATGTTACTGTTTCAGTTGGCTTTTACCCATTTTTGTCCCAATAACTTGACTTTCTAAGCTGCCTGCTGTGAAAATTGATTGCCATTTTTGAAAAGGCCAGTGGGGAAGAAATATATATCTGTGAGTTTTATCTCATTTAGTTGCTTCAGTTTTAATGTGGGATAATAAATGTTGGCTCTTGTCTCAATCACATAAATGTGGAAACTTTGACGAGAGTATTTTGCGTAAAGGCTAAAGGTCAGAACCTCCCTCATCCTGGAGAAAAGTGGGAGGAGGGTGGAGTCATGTCATTGCCTGTCAACTCCCCACCCTAAACTTATCTGCCCATCACCTAGGTTAAAACCCTATCTGCCTGCCATCTCTTCTCCTTACGCTTACCTTTTCCAGGTGGACCATGGAGCCATTTATGCAAGGGAGATAAAAATCTAGTAGAAGGATCATCACTGATCCACTCACCCCTTCCTCCAACTGTTACTACGGTTCCTTAAAAGCTGTTCAAGAAACTTGGCTGTCGAGGGATAAGATATAGGAAGCAGTCTTTATGTTATTCTGGCTTGAGGTTGAAATGCATTTTCCCCAGAGATCAAACCAGGACTTGGTGGCTCATTGTTCAGAAATGACTTTGGACAATGATGATTTCCCCTCATAGTGCCTCACTGGTTGTGCAGGGTCACTGTGCTGGAGTGGATCACCTTAAGGCTGTGGCTTAGCCCTCTGAGCACGCTGTCAAGAGCTGAACCTTACGGGGTCTATGCCAGGCTGCCCTTTGTGCCCCTCAGGGCTGGAGATGGGTGTCCTGCTTCATAGTAAGCCTGCAGGGTGGCAAGAGTTCTCCCTCAACACCAACGTCCAGCCTGGCTCCCCTGACCTGGCTTGGAGAAATGAGAAAATTCCTGATGGGTTTTTTTCTGTCCTTGCACCCCATATGGTCCGTACATTAAACCTATTTATGCCTAGTGTTCCATTATTGGAACACTAAGCATATGGGAGTTATTTATATCCTACTACTCAAGGTCATTCCCAAGGTCTGATTTTTCACTCATGCAAAAATTCAAAAAGTTGCAACCTCCGGCATAAATGGGTTTTAATTAAGGAAATGTTAGGAGCTTACCACCTCTAATCCTCATGGGGTGCAGTCACTGGGGCTGGGAGAGTCGGAAGAAGCATCACTGGGACTGGTCTCAACACAAACTGCTGACCATCTCTGCAGGGTCTGGGTGGAAGGAGGCAGATCAGTACCACATGCACTCAGGCATTTTTACAACTTCATTTTTTCTTCTTGTGAGATGGGGGCCATGCCACTCTCCTTGCTCTGTTCCCCCAGTCTCAGGCTACCTTGGCCCAGAAACATTCCTCCAACATGACTGTATTTACTACCACCTTCCAAATGAAGGCAGTCGTAGGAGTGGGCACAAAGCAATCCTGTCTCAGCGTCCCTCCCATCAGTTCACTCTTCCTTCCCCTCCCCTTCAGTCTCCTCACGCCCATCCCCACACACCGCCCTAGCCTAAGGGAAGCAGAGGCAAAGCACCTCCTGGCATTTACTTGCAAGACCCTCCTTTCCCAGGCAGCCTCATTAGGCTCTAAACCTTTGTGATCCCACTCCCAAATCTTGATTGTGGTCACAGGTGGGAGGCTGAGGGTAGGATGGAGTCCTTATAAAGTCCCTATGCAGTTTGTAAGCATCAGAATACAGAATACAGATTTTGTTAGTGGTTACACCAAGTCTTGACACCTTAATAGACACAAAACTGCTGCTGGCCAAGGTCAGAGCATCTCAGAGTGCATGGGTATAGGGGTAATGGGGAAGGGATGATGCAAAAACAGAAAGTGTTGGATATGCTTCTTTTCTTAAAATTGTGAGAAGCAGCAATATGCATGTGATGGAAATATGCATTCAACCCATTCATCCTAACAAATGTATATTTCTCAATAATAGAAGCTATGAAAGGAGACCCTCCCCTCCAAATGCATAGTTCAAAAGCATGAACCCTTAAGAAAATGACAGGGTAATTAGCAGAAAAGTCTTGTGAGAAACAAAAATATACAGTTGATCCTCCAGATCCATGGGTTCCATATCTGTGGATTCACCCAACAGAAAAAATGGATGGTTGCATCTGTACCAAACATGTACAGATTTTTTTCCTTGTCATTATTCCCTAAATACAGTATAACAACTATTTACTTAGCATTTACATTATATTAGGTATTATAAGTCATCTAGAGATGGTTTAAAGTATACGAGAAAATATGTGTAGGTTAGGTGCAAATATTTTATATTAGGGACTTAAATATTCATGGATTTGGGTTTCCACAGGGGTCCTGGAATCAATCCTCCATGGATATCAGGGGATAACAGTATATACAGATAGATAAAACATATATGTATATACACACACACACTATATACACACATATATACAATACATACACATATGATATATAATACATATTATATATATATATATATATATATACAAGCACACACACCAATCTAGTGTATTTCTGAGAGATAATTTTAAGGCAAATTTCTCGTTATGTTTGTGATTGTGTTTAATTACAGGGTAATGGCATTTCTCTCTCTCTCTTTAATCTGGGTGACTGCAGCAGCTTTGTGACTGATTTCCCTGCTTGCCTCCCTCCACCTCAACCCATCCTCCACAGATCTGCCCTCTCTGGTCATGCAGTTCTCAGGTCTAAAGCCCCCCCTCCCATGGCGTACATACTCCTGTGGCCTTGCCTTGTCCCTTCTCTAGTCCTGTCTTCTATCATTTTCCCTGTATACAGCCTATACGCTGACCACGCCAAAGCATCATTTTCCTAACTGACCAGGTTCTGTCTCTGATGTCCAGGCCTTTGCCATTGGTATCCTCATCCATCCCACACCACGGCCATCCCACATCATGGCCATCTGGTCAAATACAACATATTCTTCAAATCTAAGCTCTAGCATTGTCTAGTCTCCTCAACAGGCAGGCAGAAGCTATCTCCTTTCTGCTCTCATATAGTAACTTGGGCTGACCTTGTATTATCTTTGCTTTTTTTCTGTGATTCTCTCTCCCACTGGACACCAAACTTGGTGAGGGCAGGAATCTTCTCATTCATTCCTTGCATCCCTAGTACTTATCACAGTAGTGGAAATCAACAAAAATGTGCTGAATTAATGGTCTTTGATAGCACCATCATTTTCCTTCTACATATCATGTAGTTATCTAGTGTTTCCCAAAACTAATGATGCTTATTACTTCCCTTGTTTAACTTGTCACCTGGGAAACTTCCATGCTTATTAGCTAAGTCTATCTTTCAAACCATGCCTCCCTGCCCCTCAACCAGCCAGAGGAAATTAATTATTGATAGCAGCACTCTGATTTTCCCCCAAAGGCAAACCAAGAGCTAAGACTCAACCCACTGTCCTGCTATCATAAATGACACATGTAGGAGGGCACAAACACAGTGCTACGTCCAAAAGGCATGATTAATACCTGCTCCCTCTGTAGACCTAGCATGGCGGGCTCACAAGTGAGGATGTAAATCCACTTTTTCAGAGCAAACATTCCTCTTGGGGGACATCCACTCAACCTCGAGGAGAGAGTAATGACCACAGCCCATAGGCCGTGGGAGATGAGTAATTTACTGCTGCTAGGTAATTAGTGGTGCTAGAAAAAAAATTGCTTTCATTTAAAATTCTCTTTAAGCCATATGTATCATGGCTCATGGGATAATTTATGTATCATTAGAAACTAAGAAACATACATCACCCTAATAAATTGTCTCCCCCATTCACCATAGCCAATAGCTCCGGATGTCTTTAAGAAGTCAAAGTTTTGCTGTCCTTGTTATGTAAGGTGGTGTGGAAATGCTTGTCTGTAACTCGTTTAGCTTCATATTCACTCCCTGGTTCTCTGGCAGAGGCAGATGGTAAGAGAAACATTTGCCATCTTTTTCATGCACTGGTTTGCAGTAGCACTTGCTGTAAATGAGCCCATAGTAAAACAATCATGAGTTGTATTGTTTTTCCTAACAAGGCTGGAGGTCATATGGCAACTAGGCAAACATGCTTGAGTTCAGAATGTGAATCACTCTAAACAAAGTCTCAGTTAAGGGTAAAATATTAAATGGAAAGCCAGAAAATGAGGCTTTTCACTGATGGAGGGTAGGGCATGGGATAAAGGAGAGCAGCTCAGCGCCCAGCCTGCAGGCACAATGTGGGAACCTTGATCAATATCACCAAACACAGAAGTTTGATCTCCATCTTTGTAAGGCAAAAAATAAGTGGCTCCACAGCCACTTATTTGTGAGGACAGAGGAAAATGGTGTACCCAAATGCCTGTTAAAAAGCAAATCCATGAAAAGACGTAGCAGAAACTTAAATGTATATCACTAAGTGAAAGAAGGTGACTCTGGAGAGGTGGCATACTATGGGATTTCAACTATATGACATTCTGGAAAAGGAAAAACTATGGGGACAGTAAAAAGACCAGTGGTTGCCAGGAGTTTAGGTGTGGGGTGGTGGTGAGGGAGGAATGGCTAGGCAGAGGAGAGGATTTTTAGGGCAGTGAAGCTACTCTGTATGATACTATAATGGTGGATACATGTTATACATTTGTCTGAATCCAGAGTGTGCAACAGCAAGAATGACCACAATGTAAACTATAGACTTTGGGTGGTAATGATGTGCCAATGCAGCATTCATTGGTTGGATTATATACCAGCCAATGGTAGCTAATATACCACTCTGGTGTGGGATGTTGATAATGGCAGAGGCTGTGCACATGTGTGGGCAGAAGGGATATGAAAACTCTCTGTACTTGCCTCTCAATTTTGCTGTAAACCAAAAATTGCTCTAAAAAAAAGTCTGTTTTTTTAGAATCTTAATAAAAGATTCATGCTTTTCTTTTATTAAATTTATTAAATTTAAAAGTACATTCCTGGGTTCCTAGCCTTTTCTTTAAAAACCATGCTTTAATCACTGAGTTATATAATCCCATCATCAAGATTCACTGCGTAACTTGTAGGGCCCACTGAAAAATGAAAATGTGGGGTCCCTTGTTCAAGAAATATTAAGAATTTCAAGACTGATGGAGGACCATTAAGCCAAGCACAAGGTTCTTTGAGAATGCACGGATTACGCAGCCACAAAGCTGGCTCTGCATGTCAGCAGTATCCAGAGCCTGGAACATCTCAAGTGTAGGAAGGAAAAGCAGAGGTGCTCAGTCAGCACCTGCATCAAGACACAGGACCAGCAGTTTCTTGTTCCTGTGCCTATTGTCCTTCCTCAAGTTCCTGATACCAGAATGCTGTGTTTAGGGTTTAGCCTGTAAAGTCCTCATTACCCTTCATGCAAGAGCTACTTCATGCATGCTTTTCCAACTGTGTGAAATTCTAGATATTTGGTAGAGAAAGACTCAACCTCATTGCAATGTAGTAGGCTACCCTTATCCACTTTCTGTGGTTTCAGTTACTAGAGATCAACCATGGTCTGAAAATATTGAATGGAAAATTCCAGAAATAAATACTTGATAAGCTTTAAATTGCTCGCCATTCGGAGTGGTGTGATGAAATCTCCTGCTGTCCCATCCCATCCATCATGGCACGTGCATCCTCCCTTTGCCCAGCGTGTCCATGCTGAGATGCTCCTCATCCATTAGTCATCAGCATCGTCTACTCCTGACATCTAACCATTGACATCACCATGGCTCAGTGATCCGGGACCCCCTTCTGACGTATCATTGGAAGGTCAGTAGTGGCCTATCGTTACGTCACAATGCCTGTGTCACTCACCTCACTTCATCACATACACATTTTATCATTTCACATCATAAGAAGGGTGAATACAGTGTAGTAAGATATTTTGTGAGACCACATTCTTATAACTTTTATTACAATATAGTGTTATAATTGTTCTATTTTATTAATACAGTATATTGTTATTATAATTGTTCTATTTTATTATCATTGTTAATACAGTATATTGTTATTGTAATTGTTCTATTTTATTGTTATTGTTGTTAATCTCTTACTGTGCCTAGTTTATAAATTACACTTTATCATAGGTATGTATGTATAGGAAAAAACATAATATATAAAGGTTGAGTATCCCTTATCAAAAATGCTTGGGAACAGAAGTGTTTCAGCTTTTGGATTTTTTCAGCTTTTGGAATATTAACCTATACATAGAGATATCTTGGGGGTAGGATCCAAGTCTAAACATGAAATTCATTTATGTTTCATATATACCTTATATACATAGCTTAAAGGTAATTTCATACAATATTTTAAATAATTTCGTGTATGAAACAAAATTTTGACTGTGACCCATCACATGAGGTCAGCAGTGAAGCTTTCCACTTGTGGAGCCATGTCAGCAAAAGTTTCAGATTTTGGAGCATTTCGGCTTTTGGATTTTCGAATTAGGGATGCTCAACCTGTACGGGATTCAGTACTGTTTAGAGTTTCAGGCCTGTACTGGGGGTCCTGAAACATATTCTCTCTGAACAAGGAGGGACTACATGGTTAAAATGTTCAAACTTCAAGTGAAGCAAAGCAAAATAAAATTTTCTCAAGTTACAAGAAAATAAAGATGGAGCTGATTAGAAGTAAAATGAGGTCTGTTCATCTAATGTTACTGCAATATGTGGCTGTCACAAGTGAATTGTTCAGGTATCTGGAATCATACCTGTAAGTATCACAGCTCTTGATATTGTCAAGAAACAACTCTGTGGCCAAGACCATGGTGGTAGTTTATTGAATATACCTTTCCAATGACTTTAGAAAGCCCCCTGAACATCAATACAGTGCTGGGCTATGTGTGTGTGTGTGTGTATATATATATATATATATAATTTTTTTTTTTTTTGGTTGTTGTTGTTGTTGTTGTTGAGATGGAGTCTCGCTCTGTCGCCCAGGCTGGAGTGCAGTGGCACGATCTCGGCTCACTGTAAGCTCTGCCTCCCAGGTTCACGCCATTCTCCTGCCTCAGCCTCCCGTGTAGCTGGGACTACAGGTGCCCGCCACCACGCCCGGCTAATTTTTTTGTATTTTTAGTAGAGACGGGGTTTCACCGTGTTAGCCAGGATGGTCTCAATCTCCTGACCTTGTGATCCACCCGCCTCGGCCTCCCAAAGTGCTGAGATTACAGGCGTGAGCCACCGCACCCGGCCAGTGCTGGGCCATTTTTACGTGAAGGTCCACAGGGACAAGAGGGCAACTGGCTACCCCTAGATCAAAAGGCTGGGCTATTGTGCTTTTCATGAACCCATGAGTCCAAGCCTGGTCTTCCACTGGATCAGTGTACCCTTTTTACAATTGTTGGAGTGTAGGTCCTCAGCAGGAGTGGGGGACAATGCCTCGAATCGCACGAAGAGCTTTTCATAACTACCCTCTCTCACTCTTTTGCATTCACCACTTTGAATCAGCAATGGGTTGAGAAGGAAGTGGGCCTGAATTTTATACATTCTGACAAGTTTGGTTAAGGGGGTAGTCCTAGTAGAGGACTGAGGGTCTCACCCAGGTTGAAGGACTGAGGCTTTGTGACAGCTTGTGCACCTCCTGGACCTTTTCTCTTCCATCAGGACTGACAGCTGTGCCCCAGCCATTTAGGCTGCTTCTCCTTGCTGCTCCTCTATGGCTAGGTGTGAGCTTCTTAGGGCTGAACTGATCATTGCCTCCGGGACAGGGCTGGATGGGGGACTTTTGCAAACTTAAAGTTCTAACTAGAACAAAGTCCACCAGAAGTGTGTGGTGAGCGCATTATAAAATAAAAATCTTCCTGGCTGGCCCAGATGAATAGATTTGTACATTTGTAGACCATGTTAGTAAGACATTTTTTTCGAAGAGCTAATAGTCATTGAGCACTTAGGAGTCATGCCCTATTCTATGCACTTTACGTTTGACTCATTCAATCCTCATAATCCCCTCATTTTATGGATGAGGAAATCTATGCATGGCGTGACCTGTCCAAGGAGACTCAGGTAGCAGTAGGAAGAGGACAGCTGAGGCAGACAGGTTGCAGAAGCAAAGTCATGTCTGCATTATTCCATGGTCCCATGGAAACTATTGCAAACATGTTAGAGAATCAAAGAGAAATAACAGCTCAGGAATGAATTCAATACCAGGCTCTGCATAAATTACGTGACTTAAGTGCCAGTCTTGGTTGAGGTTTATCATCACTTAGAGGAAGAAAGTAACTTGTTCAGGGCCTTAAAGTTAGTTAAGCTGGAATTTCAACTCAAGTCTGTCTAGATGGCTCTTATGCCCACACTCTCTCCTACCAGCCCAAGTGAAAAAGCTTTAAGATGTTGTGTATAGTTTTGACTGTGTCACAAGCCAAGGAGTTAAATTCAAGGGTTGGAGATCCCAGAATGAAACCAGCAGGCAGAAAGAATGTGTCTCCTAACTTTCACAGGGAACCCTCTAAGTGGAGGCCTATAATAAGAGAGAAAATGATTTATCCCAGATGCATCTATTAGCAGAATTACGAGACAACATTGTTCAATAAAATCCAAATAGACAATACAGTTGATAAAGTGACAATTGTTTAACATTATTAAAAAGGGAGAAAACAATGTTTCTATAGATGTGAGCTAACCCTGAAAAACATTTTTCTTTCTAAAACTGTTTTGTCCAGCTGGAGAGAAAAGAAATAAAAGAAAACATGAAAGCCAATAGAAGAATAATACCAGCATGAAAACCCATCATTAATCTTCTATTCAAATGGCAGTCACAGCTGCAGAATAAATGAAAGGCTTTTTTTTTTTTTTTTTTTTTTTTTTTTGAGACGGAGTCTCGCTTTGTCACCCAGACTAGAGTGCAGTGGCCAGATCTTGGCTCACTGCAACCTCCGCCTCCTGGATTCAAGCGATTCTCCTGCCTCAGCCTCCTGAGTATCTGGGATTACAGGTGCCCCCCACCACACCCAGCTAATTTTTGTATTTTTAGTACAAACAGGGTTTCACCATGTTAACAGCAATTCTTGGGCCGGGCGTGGTGGCTCACGCCTGTAATCCCAACACTTTGGCAGGCCAAGGCGGGCGGACACGAGGTCAGGAGATCAAGACCATCCTGGCCAATATGGTGAAACCCTATCTCTACTAAAAAAATACAAAAAATTAGCCAGGTGTGGCGGTGCATGCCTGTAGTCCCAGCTACTCAGGAGGCTGAGGCAGGGGAATCGCTTGAACCTGGGAGGCAAAGGATGCAGTGAGCCAAGATCATGACACTGCACTCCAGCCTGGCAACAGGGCAAGACTCCGTCTAAAAAAGAAAAAGAAGAAAGAAAAAACGAAAAAAAAAAAGCAATTCTTTTCAGAGACAAAACTAAGTATATGACAATATACTCAGAAGTTAACAAGTGGTCCAATTACATATCTGATTCTTGGGTCACGCAAATGACCCCAGAACCATCAGTTTAATGGTGTCTTAGTTCAAAAATCAAACATAACTCTTCACATATTTTGTAAAAAAGAAAGTTTAAAATAATTTTAGCAAAGTATTCTGTGTGTAGACATGAGTCATCTACTCTCTTATAAACTTTAATGGTATTAACTGCATGATTTTCCCTGCGTAGAGTTGGTGCAGGCATATGGAGTCAGAGCAAGGAGGGGGAAGGTGATATGAGAAGGAAAACTGGGTAGGGGATTGTGGGGAGGGCGACTGAGGCCAAGGAGAAAGAGGAAGAGCCCTGGAAGGAGGGTCCTGCTTAATTCAAATTCTCCTCTTCACCAATAACTTTAAAATAGTTGGCCACTGAGATAGCTCAGGTATGAAATAAGTCTATGCATGAAGTGATCTTCATCTCTCAAGCTATCATCATAAATATTTATTGAATAACTTCTATATCTTAGCCCCTGTATGTCCTTCACTGCTTTTAAGAAATTGGGAAATCCCTTTTGGAGACCAAGTGGTTAAGAGAGATGTGATCTGAATGTTTCACTAGGTAGTTGTTTAGAGACAATGCATAAAATAGTAAGAGTGCCATATGGAATGATAAAAATAAATTTATTTAGGGAAAATATACCATATTTCTTTGCTAGACAAAGGTAAATACCCAACCTAGCGGAGTTCAATTGTTAAAATGAGTGACCACTGCTACAAGTCACTTCCACATGTCATGTGTGTACAACCGACCATTAGCACAAGTGACGAGGCAGCCAAATGATTCCATTTCTTTTTCATCCCACTGGCTATGCCAACAGTTGCTTCGTATCATGCTGAAGAAAACCCACAGGAAAACAGGCCCAGAAATGTCCACTGCATGAGCATGAGGTCTTTTTGTTGATTTAAGGGTGATTTTTTTTTTTTTTTTTTTTTTTTGAGACAGGATCTCACTCTGTCACCCAGGCTGGAGTGTAGTGGCACGATCACGGCTCATGGCAGCCTCCACCTCCAGAGCTCAGGTGATCCTCCCACTTCAGCTTCCCAAGTAGCTGGGACTACAGATGCCTGCCATCATGCCCGACTAATTTTTGTACTTTTTGTACAGATGGGTTTTTGCCATGTTGCCCAGGCTGGTCTCAAGCTCCTGAGCTCAGTCTGCCTGCCTAGGCCTCCCAAAGTGCTGGGATTACAGGTGTGAGCCACTGTGCCAGGCCAAGGGTGATCTTTAAATAGCTCAATAGTTCGCCAGCTTGGACTCTCTAGATTGGTATTGCAACCAACTTCATTTCTGTACAGACCATGAATTAACAAATGTCTTCAAACCCAAGAATCACCTTTAAAACAAATCCTTATTTGACAATAAACACACATATTTAATTACATGGCTTTAAAGACTATTATTTTGCACACTCTGAAATGTGATCTTTTTCCATTCCGAGATCATGTCACAAATTAACAGACTAATAGAGAATTTTATTATCGCTGTTATATTGCACTAATGCCCAGTAGCAGCCTATGGTCTATTCTTTATCATTCAAGTTTATAAAAAGTAAAGCTGGAACTTCAGTCATGGTCAGCTGGCTAACTGTGAGTCCTCTTTCCCACTCCACAATTAAATAAGAGAGTCATTTTGGAACTGCTGGTCCAAGTCATTTGGGGTTCCTCTGCCCAGCCGCTGGATAAGGATGCCTGAACTTTAATCATCTTGAGCAGAAGAACTTTAGCTAATAGGTATCAAGTGATCATCACTTCTTTTCCTGTAACAGAAAGGGAAAGAAGAAAAGAGAAAAGACACAATAATTTAACATCTTTGAGGAGCAACAGGAATACTCTATATTCTAGGCCCATAGATTATAGACATGTTGAGTGAAACATAGAAGAGGAAGAAAAATTAAAGACAGGCAAGGTATTCTGATTATTTACCAACATTCAGAATAAATAAGTAAATAAATAAAGAAGGGCAATGTACACTGTTTGAGGTTTGAGCAGATGCTTTTGGAAATACTGTGAGGAGTCACCTGTCTCTTAAGAACCTCCATGCCCCCAGGGAGGGGAACATCACACACTGGGACTTGTTGGGGGGTAGGGGGAAAGAGGAGGGAGAGCATTAGGACAAATACCTAATGCATGCAGAGCTGAAAACCTAGATGATGGGTTGATAGGTGCAGCAAACCACCATGGCGCATGTATACCTATGTAACCTGCACGTTCAGCTCATGTATCCCAGAATTTAAAGTAAAATTTTTTAAAAAAGAAAAACATATGTTACATTTATGTTTTACTCAATAAATATATTGGTTTGTTTCTGAAAAAAAAAAAAAAAAGAATCTCTGTGTCCGTTCGCTAACAAGGCCTTATAAATTACTAGAACAGCCAATTTTACTCCTTCACTGCAATAGAGGAAGGTAAAGGTTAACTCTGCATCTGTTCAACCAAGCATCTCTCTCCAAAGAACCACATCACTTTAGAACTGGAGGAGGTTTCAGAGGTCATCTGGTCCATCTAAGAGGTTTAGGATAGGTCACAGGACACATTTGGTTAATGGCAGTGTCCAAAATGAAAACCCAGGTGTTCTGATGCTTAGGCTAGAGGCTCTGTTAAAAACTCAAAGGAGAATCAAATGTGTGCTAGTTGTTGGACTGCTTTGTTGAAGAGTCACCACAGCCATGCTCTGCAGGAAGCAGCATTGGAATAGCAGGTGTCATCTGTCATGGTCACCAGACGGGTCACAAAAACCAATCTTTGCAGAGCTGAATCTTTATGTTCATCTTTAGCCTCCATTCACAGCCTTCCTCAATTTTAGTCCATTCTTCTGTCCCTAGCTTTTATTTTATTTTTTAAGAGTCGGGGTCTCACTACATTGCCCATGCTGATCTCAAAATCCTGGGCTCAAGCAATCCTTCTGCCCTGGCCTCCCAAAGTGCTGGGATTACAGGCATGAGCCACCATAACCAGCCCCATTCCTAGCTTTTAAACATATCAAGCTATACTTAATTTTAGATGGAGTCAAAGCCATCACTTGTTCTCAAGGCCCCATTACAATCCATTTCCTTCCATCACAGCCTAGGCCCTTCATTCACTCTGCAAGGGTCCATGCGAGCCCCCTGGGATCTAGGCTTTGGTCTGATGATTCCACTGAAATTGCTATAGCTGACTTCACTCGGGACCATCGTTTGGCCAAACATAGTTACAGCTACCTGTCTTTATTTTTTGATATCCTCTTTTTCAAAACTTTCATCATCCTAGTTCTTCAGTTGATCTCCTTGGTGGGCTCTCTTGTTCCCTCGAATTCTTTCACCCTTCATGAGGGGCAGACCCTCCGTCTCACCATGCATCTTCTCAACAACCCTCAGCACACTTTAGGGCAAACAGTCTGCTGCTGTTGCTCCTTGAGTCTCACCACTCCGACCCAATCTTACCCAAATGTCTTGGGGTCCACGCCTTAAATCTTTCACTTGTTCCATAGGGCTGCATGACAAAACATTTAACAACCTCCCAGGACTTTGTGTGGCACAAACCAAGGTCCAAACACCAAAGACCTATCATTTACATTTTAGAATTCATGACTACACTTTTCAATGAAGTTTATCCCCCTTATAGTAAAAAAGAGATTTTGAGAGACTTTCCTTATACAAGGTACCTCTTAGGAGGCAGCTGCCTATTAAGAGAATTAATTTCCTTTAACCCAGCTTTCACAGCAACAATTTAATGCTCTGAGAAAAAAAGGTGTGATTCTGAAAACAACTCTTCTCACATCTCATTTTCTATTTACCAGACATTCTCTGGATCTGCTCAATCATATCATTGTAAGTCCCAAGATGCTGTATGAATTGATTAACAGGAAAATGCATCCTGTGGTTTTAAATAGCAATTATGTTCTCCTAGCTTCCTTCAGGAATTTGGGTTATAGAGTCCTTCCAAAAAGAAAAAACATGTGTAGGGTATACTTTTAGTTACAAACTGGCACCCCTGACTTCAGATGAAAGCAAACATAGGCACATTAAAAAAAAAAAAATTGTCTTCACCTGACCCCATTCTAGTCCACAAATCACCATGTAATATGCTTTGTCCACTGAGGTCTGGGCCATTTCCCTACATGTCTTGACGAACAGCAGGCAAAGCACAGCTAGGCAAGGAAGAGCTACCAGTGTGCACTGATAAGCAAGCACTTGGACAGCCTCCTCACAAGGAGGTTTCCTGCTCTCATCAAGAAAGATTGCTTGTACCACATACCGTGAAAAGAGAAAACACCTCTGGCATTCCCAGAGTTCCACCTCTAAAAATAAGAGCTTTGACCTCTTACTTGGGCCACTTAAGAGTTCAGCCTCTTGACTTTAAGGACATAATTTATGCCTTTTCTTAAGAGTCTCACAGTACTTCTAAGAGATTCCAATCACATCGTGTAGCTTTCTACATAACCCTGTTTTAGAAGAAATAATTCATTTCTAAAGCCAATTTCAGTGGGAGGAAAGAAAAGAAAGGTGAATTATTTCCCACGATAAGCTGGTTTCTGAATGTAATGGTAATCTTGGAGGGGCTCTTTCTTAAGACAACAGAACAGCCCATCTCAGGAGCATGGAGAATAAACATGATACTGACCTCCTCCGACAGCAGATGCAGGACAGGAAGGCTGAGGACTCTTTCTGATACTCTTCTTTGCTACTGCATTCCTTCAGGAATTCCTGCAAATCCGTTTCGGGAAATCCATTCTGTTGGAATTTCTTTAGAAAGTACACAGTGTTGTTACCTTATTTATAAAGCATGAGAAATTGCTCTTTTGTCAACAAACCAAGCCCACCTTTGCTAAAATAAAACTCTCCCACATTGCTAGCTCAGATCCAAGAACTGATATTAACAATGATGAATCAATCTGTCAGTCCCAGAACACCAAGCCAGGGCCACTGTGGGAACAGAGGACAATCCAAAGAAAAACTTCAGAAAGAAAGCAGAGAAGAGCCAGGGAGAGGTTTGTTAAAAAAAGGTAATGAAGGAAATAATCAAAAGTCAAATGTCTAGTCTGGGTACAATGGCTCATGCCTGTAATCCCAGCACTTTGGGAGGCCAAGGAGGGAGGATCGCTTGAGCCCAGGAGTTTGAGACTGGCCTGGGCAAGATGGTGAGACCCCATCTCTACAAAAAATACCAAAGTTTTTTGGCCATGGTGGTGTGCACCTGTAGTCCCAGCTACTCCAGAGGCTGAGGCAGGAGGATTGACTGAGCCCTGGAGTTGGAGGCTATAATGAGGTAGGATCATACCACTGTCCTCCAGCCTGGGAAACAGAACAAGACACTCTCTCTTTAAAAAAAAAAAGAAATAGTCTAAACCTTCAATGCTAACAGCAAGACTAGATAAGACCTCCCACTCCACACACACATTGGCAATGTAGACTCTGCTTGGGAAGTAATCATTATTTCCTCTACTTTTACGGAAGTTGGTCACTTAGTGGAATAGAAGAGAGATTTTTTCTAAGCAGACACAAAGACTCCCTCCCCTCATGCTTAATGAGACAACCTACTTCAACACTGAGGCTTGGCCCCCACCACGCAGAGACACTGCCACATCAAAGACATGAATCTCTGTGGCAGGAGTGTGCACCTCTTCCTTCTCCATGCAAGCCCTGATGCGAGAGCCAACTACCACTCCCATGTGAACACTTAGTTATCTCCCCACACTCTCAAAAGGTGATGGACTGGGTTTCTTCTGCGTTATTCTGAGAAAGCGGTTAAGCAGAAAACAGCCCTGACAAAGGCACTGGCATGGCACCCCTGGTTTTTCAGTCACTGACCCTGAAGCAGGGTTTTCTAAGCATGACCATCTGCTGTGAATAAGGTACCAGCACCCAAGGAAGTGAAATTCCTTCAAGCCACAAATAGTTAAATGGCATAGTCTGAAAGGATACAGAACCCATCAGGTAGCTTAAGAAAGCAGGAAGCTAAACAGTCACAAAAGCCTTAGTTTTCATAATTTAAAGGAAGCCTGCACCATGCCAGTAGCTGTATTATCCAGTGTGAGTTGTAGCAATATCTGAGAGTTGTCAGGGTGCTGGTCACCTCTCATCCCCGAAATTTATGACTTAAGTTCCACGCAGCCACACTGGCAGGTATATCTGTCAGGGCTAAGACCAGCAGCCTGACTACCTGACTTACCCCATTCAACCCATCCTTACCCTGTTTCCCTTTTCTTTCCCACCACCCCTCCAAACTGATCCACCCTGCTGTGGGTAACAGGGACATGTCCTAAAATTCATCTCCAGCGTCTAAAAAGTTTGTCCATAAAACCTCAAAATCTGAACTGTAATATTTTAAGTTTTTAAAATGTGATATTTTCCTATAATCTATACAGAATTTGCAGTGATTTTTTGGCAGCAAATATTGATAATTACTTACCTTAATGGTGTCATAAGAATCTGTAATAAGTGCAATAAAAAGACTGAGAATCATATATATAAAAAGGCTGATGAAGGAATATAAATACAGACGACTGAACAGCCACACCAAGATGCTCTTCTGCTGGATTTGGGCAAAGGTTGCAAACATGTCATCACCGTTGACCAGAGAAAACAGACACTCAGCAACTGTGTTCAGATTTTCAAACTGTAGGGGGAAATAAAAATTAGTTTCTGAAATAGAGTATTCTAAAACGCAGAGGGTATCTAGTTAGCATGTTTTGTTAACATTGTTTTTGTCATTGTAATAGCAGTAACTTACTTATTTTAAGATGCTAGAACACCATAAGAAGTAGGAAAACATTATTCAAAAACCCACTCTGGGCCAGGCACAGTGGCTCATCCCTACAATCCCAGCACTTTGGGAGGCCAAGCTTTGAGGACCACTTGAGCCCAGGAGTTTGAGACCAGCCTGGGAAAGATTACAAGACCCCATCTCTATAAAAAGTACAAAAATTATCTGGGCATGGTGGCACGCCTGTAGTCCCAGCTATTCAGGAGGCTGGGGTGGGAGAATCTCTTGCATCCAGGAGGTTCAGGGTGCAGTGAGCCAAGGTTCTGCCACTGCACTGCAGCCTGGGGGACACAGCGAGACCCTGTCTCTTTAAAACACACACACAACACACACACACACCTCTCCATACTCTCAAAGTTAATCTCTTAACAATTCCCACAGTTTTTCCCTATGTACTTTTTATATATCTAAAACCAGGATCTAACAAGTCTAGATCCTGGTTTTTCTCCTAATTAACATAAGCATCTTCTTATGTTTTCTACACTTAGAGAGCATTTGTAGGTTTTGTTTGTTTGTTTTTTTGAGACAGAGTCTTACTCTGCCACCCAGGCTGGAGTGCAGTGCAATCCCAGCTCACTGCAACCTCTGCCTCCAGTGTTCAAGTGATTCTCATGTGTCAGCCTCCCAGATAGATGGGATTACAGGTGCCTGCCACCAAGCCTGGCTAATTTTTGTATTTTTTGTAGGGATGGGGTTTCACCATCTTGGCCAGGCTGGTCTCGAACTCCTGGCCTCAGGTGATCCGCCCACCTCAGCCTCCCAAAGTGCTTGGATTACAGGCATGAGCCACTGTACTCAGCTGGCATTTGTTATATAACAGAGCATTCCTTGAAAATGCTAACAAAACAAAACTTTCCACCACCCTAACCAGAAAAATGAGCTTTTTTTCTAAATTGCCCTATTTCTGTCAGTGATTCCAATCTACCAAAGAAACATTTACTCTGAAATAATGAAGTCCTTAAAACTCTGTGTTGAATTGATTACTCTTCCCCGCTTTCAGTCTTCTAAGGCCTGTCTGTTCCTATCACATGTTTCTCCGATCCACCCCTACTACTCCACTGTGATGTCAACACAAATTTCTGAATGATTACAGAAGCTTCCAAGGAAGTCTCTTTTACTTCAATCTCTTTACCCTCCCCAGTCAAAGCTGCAGGAAAACCTGTACTTTAAGAAGAAGGCTTTCAGGTCATTTCTCCCTTGTGAGATTACACAAAGTTTGGATGCAAAATAAAAATCTAAACCAAGAAGGTTGTGATAAGTTCCTCCTTCATGCGGCCTCATCATATCTCCTCCTTGACAGTATTAACGTGCTGTGCTTATCTTCTCCTCCGACACCAGGCCCATCCCTACATTTTTCCCTCATGAAATTTATTCTCCTCACCTGCTATATTCTTCTTTCTCTTCTCTGTGTCCAATTAAGCCAATGTTCAAGGGTTATTTCAGAGTGTACTTTAAGACCGAGTGCCCTGGCAGCTCTAGTCCTTTCTCTGCACTCCGTATCGGTAAGAATCACAGAATGAACTACGGTCTTCTAATTGTTTTTACACCTACTTCCCTGTACTCCAACTAGATACAAACACCATGCCTTACACTACCAGCCACATGGCTGGACCAGGCAAGGTAAAGTTGGTGGCCAAGGGAGAAGGTCTACAAATGCACCCCAAACAAGGATCCCACCCATGGCTTTGCTGCATCAGCAAAAACTCTGATGAACTAAAGTCCTTCTCCAAAAAGACCTAGAGGAAATATCCAAATGAACAGATCACTTAACAATATGTAGATTATTTAACAGTAAAACAGGTGATTGCCAGAGTAAATATTTTCCATACCCTACATGAGCCTTAAAACATTGAAGTTAAAACTGAACACATTGACATTAAAGTTGGTTTCTATGGATGTCAACTACAACTCTGACAGCACCATTAATAATTCATATTTCTCAGTTTCTTTTGGAATCCAGTCAACTCCTTTCTCTAGTTTCAAGAACCCCTAACTCCAAGCACAACTGTCTGTGCTTCAGGTTTCAACTGCAAATAGCTAGTTTGTCAGTATATGTCACATTCGTTTTTTAATTTTCTGTTTACTTACTTACCAGGCTACACACAATATCTGTCTCAACATTAACATTATTCATAACCATTTTACCACCCCCTCGTCTTGTGAACATGAGAATTATTTTAACACACCAAAGAGTTAAAACAGAGACCCAGTCAATTTTAGGTGTTTGGTAACACCCTGCCATTTTGTACAAGAAGTGGCTGTGAACCAGAGTCTATTTCAGTGGCCAAATTCCATAGTAGAAGTGAGCTTAAAAATACTCAAGGTCCTAATATGCTTCCAGTCTAGAAGGACCACATTTGTAGGGCATTCCTTTGGATCTTGAGTGATCATAAGCCCCTGGAAAACAGGTACTACTCTCTTTCTGCTTCTTGTTTGTTCAAAACAAACTTTTTGGGCACCTACCATGGTCTATGTGCTGTGCTGGACACTGGGAATGTAAAGAGGAACAAACTATAGTTCCTTCCCTCCAAGAACTTGGTCTACAAGAACCCAGCAATGCTGGGTGCACAGTAGACATTTAATACATATTAAATGGGTATTTCCATAGAGTCCCCATAGGTTCTCTGGGCCCACAGTGAGAACCCAACCATTCATTTCACAAATGATAAGTTTGCAGTTGGGCCAAAAACCTTTAATTTCAATGAAACCATAACCTGCAATGACTTATGTCAGAGAGCAACATAAATATTTGCTTTAAGAGCTGGTGCCAAGAATCTCATGCAAACTTTAGGCAAAATGTTTTAGCTGAGAGGTACTTGGCTAAAACCAGAGGCCTTGGAAGGAGGAAAATGTAATGCAGAGTCTGCTGAACTTTGACCCATGGCATCAGCGAAGTCCAACAACTTTTCAAGCCTTGGTCTTCTCATTTGTAAAATGGGGACAATGCAAGGCTATGATTTATTCCTCATAGGAAAAAAAGTCCTCTGGAAATGTAAAAGCCACATTAGAGTAATGTTTAATAATTCAAGATGAGGTTTGGAAGAACATCAACAGTCTCTCGCCCTCTGTGCCCAGGCATTTTGAAAGGGCACTGTGCCAAAGTCCATTAGTGCTGGGAATACACATTAGCAGGAAACCTTTTGCATCTTGACTCCCTTTCCATTGAGCCCCTGAAATCAGATGCCTAACAGGAAGACAGGAAGCTGAAGTGTTATGGGACCCCAGCTATCAGTCAAACGGTCTTCCTGATGTCTCCTTTTTAGCTGTTTTGTTTTAAATAAAGAATTAGCTTTCACAATCAAGGTTGCTGTGATTCTAAAAATCCTACAAAAATGCCAGCTTGGAATGCCTAGCTTTTCAAGGCTTCGAGTAACCTGAAAGTCCTCTGATTCAGATACTGGCAGAACCTGAACATGCTGACAGCTTGGATTAATTTGGGGGAAAGGATGCAAGGGGCAATAAAATATTCTAACTTCAGATTCAAAGAGGCAGCAATATGGAGAAGAAAAGCACAAAATGCCAAAACCAGACTGATGTTCTCTCCCCCAGCTGACTTGTACGTTCAGTGAATTACCTCAGCTGTGCATTTCCCCAATATATCAGCCTGGTGAGAGATGTCATAAACAGATCTGCAGGCAACCCTACAGACATCCCTTATCCCTCCCCTCCTCCAGGGGTATAAAGGGAAAGCTGATATTAAGTGAAAGACATAAGTCTAGAGCTGCAATGTCCATAATGGTAGTCACCAGGAATGTGTGAATAGCCAGCATCCAATAGGTAGCTAGTCCAAATTGAGACATGCTATGTGGATAAAACATCCACCAGATAAAAAAGACTAGTATAAAGGAATGTAAAATATTTCAATATTTTATACTGAATACATGCTGAAATAATATTTTGGGTTTATTAGGCTTAAAATATATAATTAAAATTAATTTCATCTGTTTTTTATTTCTTAACGTAGCTACTAGAAAATTTTACAGTATAGGCAAGGCTCTCAATTGTAGCCCAAATTGTATTTTTCTTGGACAGTGCTGGCTCAGAGCATCCCAGTTTCACCTGGATCCTTTGAAAGGACAAACTGAACATATGGAAATGCAGTCAGGCTCACAAAACAAATAACCTCATTTTCCATGAGGTGCCCTTAACACCATTGAAAGAATGAGACCGATTACATGGCTGTCCTCTCACAGCTGATCTCCAAGTACAAGACTGTTTCTTGTCAGACTAAGTGCTCTCTTGCAATGATCTGTTTTAGATAATACCAAGAAAAGCCCTACAGGGTATGGGTCAAAGCACAGGTACTGGAGTCAGGTCGACCTGGGTTTGAATCCCATCTCTGCCACTTTCTAGCTGGGTAATCTCAGGAATATTATTTAATATATTAAGGTGCCTATTCTCTGTAACAGGACAATCAGACTTCTTCACAGAGAAGGGGAGGGAAGGGTTAACACAGCAAGGGAGATGAAGAATATTGG
Organism: Pongo pygmaeus; assembly: GCF_028885625.2. Lineage (NCBI taxonomy): Eukaryota > Metazoa > Chordata > Mammalia > Primates > Hominidae > Pongo > Pongo pygmaeus. The sequence goes on along the minus strand of NC_072373.2, from coordinate 145,183,082 downwards.
GCACCATGCCTAACAGACAGCACTTGAGAATGGTAGCCATCTAGTAAAATTCAAGCAATCTTATCTGAGCACCTTCCAGAATAATGATGAGGTAGGGGAGACGGGGATGGGGTGCAAAGGAGATGGGACCACTTGTCCACAGACCTTGGGGTCAGTGAATTAAAGCCGAATCCTCAGGCACAGTATTTATTCCACACAGTGCAACACTGCCCTCTAGTGACAAAGAGGTGGAAAAGCTTTCAGAGCATGAGGCAAGCAAGGAAGAAAAACACATTTTTCCAGGCTCTAAGACAGTTAAGTTCTCCAAATCAGAGAGATCATATCAAAGAATAATTTTTTCTCATGAGTCACCTTTAAAGCAGTGACATGGAATATGAAGAGCAATATTATCAAGATTTACTACCAACCCAGAGGTTGTCACTTTGTTAATTATATAATATCTCAAATAGGAAAAACAGTAATTCTCTCTAGACATATTAAATGTGACACCTAAAAAGGAGAAAGTCTGAGTGTGCCAGGTTACTCGGCATTATTCTGGTAGGACAGCACGGAGGTTTAAGATTCATGTATAACAGTTTGTAAACCAGATTTGACTACAGATTTGGTTAATGCAACTAACAAGGTCAAAACTTAAGGCTGAACTGGTATACAAACTTGGAAGGAATACTTACCATTTTTAACCTCTTTTCTCCTTGCACAGCACCTGAGTGAGGCTAACAGTACCCTGGGTTGTGGGGAGTAAATAAGAAAGAACACCGAAATGCCCAGCAGAGTGTCTAACACACAAGCAGTAAGTGTTAGCTGCGGCTATTTTTGTTGTTTCTGTTGTTCCAACTGCCACAGGCCCAAATGGAGGAAAAGCCATAAGATAAAATAACTCCCTTTACTTTTTTGGGTTAAAAACAAGGCTTACCTAGTTTCATTTCCTGATGTATCTACCAATCAAATGTATCATTTTATAACAAGAACATCTTGGCACAACTTTGATGTCCCTGAGATTATAATGCTAACTGAAGTTTGGTAATAGTTTAGAATTCAGATACTTATCTTTAATAAGGCAGAAAGATGATGCTGTAATCAAAACCATCTGCAGAGACAAGACGTGTCACCATTTCTATCATAAACCTACTATGGTCGTTTTAGGCAGTCTCTGCCCATCTTCATTCTTCTCAATTAACTTGGATGAAAAACATAATACTTTAAATTGGAAATTTTTTATAATAATTTTCCTCACTTAATTTTAATTTTTAATATAGTGATCTTATGTCCAAACATTTCCCATTTGATGATCACTGGGTAACTATGTGACCCCTTAAGCCAGTCCCAGACAACTATAATACATGCTTTCTAGTATTGTACAGATCTTGTTTCAACATCCTGTAGTCACTTCTATATCCTGAAAAGGAAAAAAAAGAAAAAGAAAACTGATACACAGATATGTGCTTACTGATGTCAAGGGTACATGCTAGAGAAGACCAGGAAGCAAGTAAGTGCTAGAAACCCACGTTCAAGGGTCCCACATGCCCCATGTGCAGAAGGAAGAATGTGAGCTACACACCTTGTCATGGTATGGTCCTAAGACAATCCAGCCACAGAATGTGTAACCCAGATAAATCATACCAGCACAAGCACAAAACCGAAGAACTTTTGGCAGTGAGGCCTGCATTGTTAAAATCAGCACCTGAAAAAAAGAACAGAATGGGTGAAATGAAAAAGTAGCGATTAGAACCCAAAGAATAAATGAGTCTCAACTGCAGTGGCACTACCCAGTGCCGCATCCTTACATTATATGCCTGGAAATAACCCAGGTATCTGATGACTCCAACCCAAACCAAGAGCGTAGAGGTTCCAAGAAAAATGCTGCACAGATCATAGTTTGTGAGATTCTAAGGAATGAAAAAAGAAGGGAGAAAGAGAGAAATGAGTAAAATATTTGACTCCATTTAGCTTATTAACCTTACATTAAACCAATTAATAAAAAAAGAACTATCTGCCTCCCTATAGATGATAGTAAGAGGTTTTTTTTTAAAAGAAAAAAAGAAGAAAAACAGATATAATTCCAAATGTGTTTCTCATTTTCTTTTAGTATTTCAATTGGTTGAACTAAATTTTTTTCCAAATACTACTCTCAAATAGAAATTGCATTTGTCACTGACCTAGGCATTTGAGGATATAAATTAATGGTGTTTGTTAAGTACGAAACAATGCAATTCAGCTGCTTTTGAAAGAAAACTCCAACATGATTTGCTAACACAGCTCCAGCTCTGAAGAAATTCTAGGGCTAGTTGAAAAGACAAACACACAAACATGATTCTCATATAATACGCTAAATGCAGTGAAAGACACAATGCCTAGCTCATCACAGAGGGACACCACAGATGTGACCCCAGAGCAAAGACAGGCCTGCAGGACAGGCTGGGAGGAAGCACCACAGGTAAGTGGACAAGAGCTGAACAAAGGCACAACGCTGACAAGACATCCTAGAGGGGCAGGGTCAGAGCGGGGGCAGGAGCAAGAGGCAGAGCTGGATGATGATGACCCCAGGGGCCATGCTGCTGAGGGAGGCCGCTTCATCCCAAAGTAGGCCCCAAGAGGTAGAAAGGATGGTAACAGCTGGATAGACACTTCCAGAAAAGTCCCTCTGACAGTTGTGTGAATGGATCTCAGGGGTATGAAGTAGAAGATGGGAAAGCTGGTGAGGAGGCTGCTGTCACAGTTGGCCAGAGAGGATGAAGCCTGAAGAAAGCCAGAGGGAGCCAGGATGGGAGAGGAGTAGGCGTGTCAGGGTCAGGAGGTGTGGCTGGAGGGACCTCTGACCCACAGCAGAGAATGGACGGGAGAATAGTGCGGTGAAGGAGGAGTTGAGGCTTAGTTAGGAGATCAAATCAATTAAGTTATACAAAGGGTCAGGCTTTAGCGGGCAGTCTGACATTCCTGCCCTCACCCCATCCGTCAGAGCACCCAATGGTCACAGATCCTCCCCACAAGTTCTTGACATGCAGGTTCAGGGAAGGGACTGGTTTATGGATAAGCTGCTCCTTTGGCAACTTAAAAAGAAAAATGAGGCCCAAATAACCAATCTTTTCAAGCTTAGTCACTATTCTGGAGCTGTTGCCAAGTTTCATTTCATGGAACATCGGCTTCCTTACTTTCCCTTCATGAGGAACCAAGCCAGGGGAGGCCTCACTTGTGCCGGTGTAAGAAAAGGGAAGACATGAGAATCAAAGTGGTGTCCAAAGGATCATACGTCTTAAGATGCCTGGGGCCATCCAGGAGAAGATGAAGAACAGAGACTTTAAATGGGCTTCCCTCACCTTTGCTTTGATTTCCATTTTTAATATGGAGCCAATGATTGTCATTAGGTCGCTGATAATCACCAGGACATACCAGCCGTTGATGAACTCCCACTGGTCGGTGTCACACACAGGCCGCTTGTACTTCTCCAGGAAGAAATTTAGAAATCTCTATGGCAAACATTTAAAGAAGCATTTCTTACAAACCACACTGCCCTCTGGAAGGAGAAGTCAAGTGCAAAACAGTGCTCTCACCTGTAAAAGGACATGGCATTGCCTTTCCAACTTGTCAGATCCATCTCGAAAGTGGAGGTTAGGGCACACACTTTTCCCCGTAATCTGAGTAAGCATTCAATTGTCTGTGAAGTTACCTCAAATATGAAATACGTATGTGGTAACTCCAGCAGGCTCTTGTCATAGCTAACACACAGTACGTTCCAAATGCTTTTCATATTACCAACACATCCATTCCGATGACAACCCAATGAAGCAGGTAAGAGCAGGTCTATCACCCAGAGAAGGGAACTGAGGCACCGAGAGGCTAAGCCAGGATCCGTGTCCAGGCAGGCCGGCTCCAGAGTGCGTGCTCCAAATATGAGCCCCCTCACCTTGGCAGGGAAAGGACCTTAACTTTGTATTCAGAATATCAAGGGGATCGGGGAGCATGTAAGAGAGGTGGATATTTACAACGGACATTGACAAAGGTCAGGATTAGGCAAAATCAAATGCAGACTACGTCCCTGCTCCACAAGTGGTACTCTGTGGACTTCCGATTTCCCCTGACCCCAGTGTGCATTTGTACACATGTCACAGCCAAAATAAGATATGTGGGGAGCAGAAGTATATATTCATAAGAGCCCTGAGGGTAAAAAGGCAAAATGAAACTCAGGGGAGAATTTTAAAACTATTTTAAAAACAGAATAAAGTATTTTATGCTTCATTATAATCCATTTACCATGCCTCCCTGTCAAAATGAACTCTGATTTGAAGACAAAAGATGAAACCCACACATGCTATTACTCTGTTCTTCAGATCACTCCTGAATTGAAGAGGGACTTATTATTCTGGAAACATTCAAAAGCCTGAGAGTTCACCACTGTGCGCCTGTACACATCAGCTCAGTTTTAAGCAGGATAATTATCTGATCCCACCTGACATACTCAGAGCCTTTACTCACTTCCTACACCTCAGGCTGATGAATGCCTCATAGGGGGCAACTACTCAAAGGAATCTAATTTAGTCAAAGGTCTCCAAAAAAGGCAGGTGCACAATATCGGTGGTCCACTGCTTGGGCAAACTGAGGGCGCAGGCCAAGAGGGCAGGAAGAGAATGCGAACACACTCTTACCTTCCGTAACCTTAGAGCAAGAACAATGGATCTTGTACACAGAATAAGAGATGCCAAGCAAATCACAATGACAAATGCATCAAACACCAGGACATACTGAGCATTTTTCTGAGCTGAGGAATAAAACAGAATTCAAATGTTAAACACACCTTACCGGAGAATAATTTCCAAACAAAATGGCAGTGTGAAAAGAAGTTCAAACAATAAATGTTTTGTCTATTGTTAAAACAAAATGGTAAATATCAGAAACAAATCACACTGCATTCATTCAGAAGTACATATATAAGGCAAAACATTCCCTGATACAAAGCTATACATTTAAAAACATGTGAGCTGGGCCAGGCATGGTGGCTCCCATGCCTTGGGAGGCCGAGGCGGGTGGATTATGAGGTCAGGGGATCGAGACCATCCTGGCTAACACGGTGAAACCCCGTCTCTACTAAAAATACAAAAAAAATTAGCCAGGCATGGTGGCGGGCGCCTGTAGTCCCAGCTACTTGGGAGGCAGAGGCAGAAGAACGGCGTGAAGCCGGGAGGCAGAGTTTGCAGTGAGCCGAGATCGCGCCACTGCACTCCAACCTGGGCAACAGAGCGAGACGCCATCTCAAAACAAAAAACAAAAACGAAAGCAAAAAACATGTGAGCTGCTAATAAATGCACTCAAATTTATGTATAAATATTTACTGTAGAACAGAATTCAACAGAAAGTGATCCATTTGGGCTCCATTCAAAAAAAGGCAAAACTGCTGACCTACTCTGAGTTCTTTCACATAAAAGCAGAGACATCAAGTTCACCATTAATAAGAGAACAAACAAATTAAAACACCACCACTCAGAATCCCCACTTCTGCTTCTCAACCTCACTGTGTACTTTCCCAGGACATAGTGCCAATCTTATAAGCCTTCTCTGTACGTAGAGAAAATTGCTTCTTGGAGCAGAAGCAAGGAGGAGAGTGGTAATCAGATTTTTGGTTTGGAGCACAGAGAAGCAAGAAGAATGTATGGGAAGGAGATGAATCTAACCTTAGTTTCTCTCAGACTTCACGATAGTGTCTCTGATCCCAGCCCAGCTCTCTTCTGCCTGGCCCCCACCTTCTTCACCCTGCAGCCACACTGGTCTTCCTTCTTTCCTGCTCTCACCTCAGGGACTTTGCACATGCTGATCCGTCTGCCTGGAACAGCACTTCTCTCACACACATGGCTCAGCTTATTTATTTTCAGCCTCAAGTTCCAAATGAAAAATCTCCCATCTCAGAAAAGAATTCCTTCAATTCTCATCTCTATTAGCCCCCTCCTATATACTTTCATGGTTCTTGGTTACTACACACACCCAGAGCTCCTTTACTTTCCTCTGCACAACAGACACTGACCTTTCATTACATCTGCAAAGGCAGCACAGCATGGAGCACAGAGACAGTGTACAATGGGAAAGAACATGGTCTCTGGAGCCCGACAGCCTGGCTCTGAATCTCAGCTCTGTACTCAGAAGCTGTAGAGCCTTGAGGAAGTTGCTTAACCCCTGCGCCTCAGTTTCCTCCTCTGAAAAGTGGGTAGAATTTAAAAATACCTACATCATAGGGCTATTGTGAAAATTATGCAAGTTCATATACAAAGAGCCCATGAAACAGCCCCAGGAAAATAACAATAGCAAACACTTACATTTTATTTTATCATTCAGTGTCCATCTTCCCCATCAAGTGATAGGCTTTGTGAAGCAGGGGCCATAGGTAGTTGCTATGGTTTGAGTTACTTGTCTCCTCCAAAACTCATGTTGAAATTTAATCCCCAATGTGACAGTATTGAGAGGGAGGGCCTTTAAAAGGTGATTGGGTCATGAGGTCTCTGCTCTCATAAATGGATTAATCCACTCACAGATTAATGGGTTATCAAGGGAATGGCTCTGGTGGCTTTATAAGAAGAGGAAGAGAGACTTGAGCTAGTATGCTCACCCCCCCTCACCATGTGATGCCCTGCACTGCCTTGGGACTCCACAGAGACTCCCAACCAGCAAGAAGGTCCTCACCAGAAGTGGTCCTCCGACTTTAGACTTCTTAGGTTCCAGAACTGAAAGAATGCATTTATTTTCTTTATAAGTTAGCTAGTTTCAGGCATTCTGTTGTAAGTAACAGAAAACAGACTAAGACAGAGTGTTGAATAAAGCACCTGTGCTTAGTATAATGTTTCAGTATACTTTCAAATTAATGAAGAGAATCAAGCAGAACATAAGACCACTGAATAAGTTAGAACTTATGTTGGTCTGAGCTAAGTTGTGGCAGAGCAAACGAGGGCACAGAATCGTAAGAGATGGAGAGAGTCATGGCCTGGTCTCTAACTGGACTTGGGGAATAAGGAAGGACAACCAAGAATGATTCCTGGTTCCCAGCCTTGGGCAAACCAAGTTTACTCTGGATATTCATGACAAGAGAAGACTATTCAGTGGCAGTTAAAGCCATGGGAGTGATGGCCCCTCAGAGAGACCACTGGGAAGGACAGCGTCGGGGATGGGGAGCGACATTTGAGAATTAGAAAAGGAGATGAGCTCAGGAATGGGATGGAGCAGAAAGGCCAGAGGAGAAGCAAACAGAACCAGGGACAGGCGACCTTCAGAGGACAGACTGCGGTCGGAGTCTTCCACAGCAACACCTCTGCAGAGACAGCGTTGAAGAGAAATGCTAGAGTGTCTATGGACTTAGTAATGCAAAGATGTGGGTGACACTGGCATGAGTGTCTGAGGGCAAAGCAGCTCTTACAATGGGTGGTAAGCAGAGACAGCCAGCCGGTAAATGCAACTCTCTGAGCAAATGATTTCATCTTACTAAGCTTCAGATGTCCCACCTACAAAATGGGGAGGGCAAGCGTACTGGTTCCTGAGGCTGCCATGAGAATCATGTGGAACAGTCTGTGTGAAGTGCTCGTTAGAATACTGCCCAGTGCCTAGCACTTACATTTACCCTTAGCCATTTACACTCAAGAAAGTTATCTTGAGGTATCATCTAATGGGTAGGTAAGAAAACAACTTAGCGCTATCATAATGCAAGTTTTTTTTTTTCCCTTGGATCCATGGAATGGGGCAGAGGAAACAGAGGCAGCTCTTGGGAAGATAGGACTGAAAATCTTATGAAATGCAAGGATAGAATCTAGTACCTTCCTTTCTGACATACAACTAGAACACAAATCTCTAAGACAGTTTGCATTGGACCTTGTTTACAGATGGGAAAACAAGCAGGCTTAGAAACAGAAACCAGTCCTCCCAACAGAATCCAGTATAGGATTCTGTTTTTCTTTGAATTACTGAGAAGACTAGTTTGGTATGCTAAAAATATGTATTTTATGAACATCTTGGCCAGGCGTGGTGGCTCACGCCTGTAATCCCAGCACTTTGGGAGGCCGAGGCGGGCAGATCATGAGGTCAGGAGTTCAAGACCAGCCTGACCAGTATGATGAAACTCTGTCTCTACTAAAAATACAAAAAATAGTCAGGCGTGGTGGTGTGTGCCTGTAGTCCCAGCTACTCGGGAGGCTAAAGCAGAAGAATTGCTTGAACTCAGGAGGTGGAGGTTGCAGTGAGCCGAGATCGTGCCACTGCACTCCAGCCTGGGAGACAGTGCGAGACTCTGTCTCAAAAAAAAAGAAAAAAAAAAAAAACATCTATATCACCCATCCCTGGGGAATCCCGCCAAGAAGGAGTCCCTCTAATTCCTCCCCAAGCCCCTCATCTCCAAATTCCTGTATTTATGAAACCAAGTTAAATGAAGACATGGCACATTTAGAGAGGGGACTTGGGAGTCACAAAAGGCAGCATGAGGTTTGTATGTGAAAATGGACATTCACCTGCATTTGCTTCAATATGGGTAATGACAAAGGAGAGAGGAGCCTGGGGGTAAGCATGTGGGTGTGAATGAGCCTCTGAACTGTTAGAAATAGTGTAAGTGTCCCACCAGATGTCGCCCTTGTCCTTGTCCACTTCCCCCAAAGCCAAGGCAATCTCAATCCACCTGACAGCTTCATATAGGGGAAAAAGTCCATTTCCTAAGATGGTTTCCAAACATAAGTTTTTTAAGGCTTTCACATCACATCATCTTATTTTAAATTCACATTCTCCTAGTGAGAGAACCTGGTTTCTTAAGACACAGCTCGAGGAGAATATGTAAATCTTAAAGAGCTTTCACCCAGTGGTCTAGGAGGCTTCTGTTTCTCCTCATTGGCCACAGGAGGGGGCTAGAGATACTCTCTTCTGAGCACAAGCAAGGAAAACCCCTAATGTTGCAACGAGGGCAGCAAGCAGAAGGAAAAACTCACTGTTCTGGAAATGCGTTTGACTGACTAGCTTGGAAATTTCCATCATTTTGATCTTTATAATGATATTCCAAATCACATATTTGACAAAGGTTAGTTTCTTTTCACAGAAAATTGGCAACCTATACTTGGACTTAGAAAATATGCCCCTGATTTCTCTGTGTCTGTAAGAGAGTGGTGTATGCTGGGGAATAGTAACCACTTTTCAACACAAACCGAAACTATAATCGGAGGCTTAAGTCAGTCAGTGAAATTATTGAAACCAAAACTTCAATCGTCAGGACATATTATACATCTGAAAAGCAGCAGGCCACAAATCAAATATACTTTAAAACAAATATAAAACAGAAGCCACAGGTATTTTACATTTTATTTCATTCTGATAACCTGGTCAAAACGAAAGTCATTTAAACAAAATTTGCAAAATAAAAAATACTGAGCATCCATCATTAACATCATCCCAATTCTTTACTGAGCAAACAGAACAGGTTCCATAGGTAGCCCATTATATTTTATTTTATTTTAATTTTTTAATTTATTTTACTTATTTTTGAGACAACGTCTCACTCTGTTGCCAGGCTGGAGTGCAGTGGCATGATCTCGGTTCACTGCAGCCTCTGCCTCTCAGGTTCAAACAATTCTCCTGCCTCAGCCTCCCAAGTAGCTGGGATTACAGGTGCATGTGCCACCATGCCCGGCTAATTTTTGTATTTTTAGTAGAGACGGGGTTTTGTCACATTGACCAGGCTGATCTCGAACTCCTGACATCAAGTGATCCACCCACCTAGGCCTCCCAAAGTGCTGGGATTACAGGTGTGAGCCACCGTGCTCAGCAGTAGCCCATTTTAAACATGTGGATTAAGAGATGTTTTCTGAGCAATGACTGAGTAAATGACTCAGCATTTGCAGCGGTTGCTCTCTGGGCTCTGGAAGCCCTGATCCTTCCCCACTGTCCAAGACTCAGATCAAAGCATACCTTCTCCAAGAATCATTTCTTTTCCCACTCTGCCCCACTCAAACTTAACCTCTGCTTTTTTTCTCCTCATACTTTTTGTATGTATACCCTTATTTCTCTCCATAACACGTCACAGATTTTACAAGCACGTCAGTCTCCCTCACTAAGGAATTTTGTTCCTCTTCCCATAATGCCTACGAATTAATATATGCCAACTCTTGTGTTCAGTGCTTTGCTTTATATACTAATTCATTTAATATTCAATATCCTGGAAGGTAAGTTTAGGCTGAGTATACCCTATCCAGAATGATTTGGGACCAAAAGTATTTCAGATTTCTTTTGATTTTGGAATACTTGCATTATACTTACAGGTTGAGCATCCCAAATCCAAAAATTCAGAATCCAAAATGCTCCAATAAGCATTTCCTTTGAGCTTCGGTCATATCAGTGCTCAAATGTTTCAAATTTTAGAGCATTTTGATTTCAGATTTTTCTGATTTGGGATGCTCAACCTATACTATTACTCTCATTTTACATAGAAAGATACTGAGACAGACAGGTTAAGTAATTTGTCCAAGATCACAGGCACAGTAAACAGAACTGGAACAGAAACCCAGGCAATCTGGCTCCAGAGCTAAGCTCCTAACCACTGAATCATGCTACCTCTTCTAAGAGGTATATAATAAGCATTTGCTGAATTAAACAAAAATACAAGGCTTTGGGATATTCTTTACAGAATCTAATGCTCAAGATGCAGTTTTCTTCCTATTACCATGCAAACAAACTATTTAAATACCCCAAGCCACAAAATAAAGTGTAAAAAATCATCTATAATTCCCATGGGCAAGTATATAGCTACTTACTAGATCCAAATATGTTCAAGTCTTTACATTCTTCAATTTTGGCATCACTGTCAAAATAGATTTTGATTTTGCCACTGTGAGCTTTATTGTCAAAGGTAATCTGGAGACACAAATGTATAGAGAGATTACAACACAGAAGAAAGTATAACATGTTAGATCAACTCTGCTTTAAAAAAAAAAAATCACTGACATCCAAACAGTGTGCTGACCCAAAGAGAATTACACAGGCCAGCAAAATGGCTGACTAGAATTACTTGACACTCATTTCCTGCACCCCCCACCACACACACACACACACAAGGGACCAAAATAATGAATAAACAACTATATTTTGACTGAAATCACTAAAGAAGTACACTGGAGAGCACCAGGGTAGCAACAAAATCCTGTGGAGCATGAAAGCGCAGGACAGCAACATAGGAAGGGGAGCAAGGCACCCTGCCTCTGCCATACTGTCTCCCCAGCCAGGATCAGCTTAGAGCCAGGGGGATCTCTTTGGATAGGAAAACGTTAGGCTAGAGACTCTGGTGGTCCTCATTACGGCCATAGAATGCCAGCAGTCATTGCTACAGGAGAGCCCTCCAGTCCTCACAGGCTTTGAATCCAGTTTGGAGAGGTGCCGGGAGTTCATGCAGCCACGTTGCCCCAGAGTGGAAGCACACATTGCGAACTCTTTACCTCTGTGACCTAAGCTGCTATGGCATGACACCATTTAGAGACCAGATAGCTAACAGAGTGTGTTCTGCCCTGGGGGCCAGTACTCACTGTCTCTCTCCATCCCTGAAGTCCTACCATTATTCTACCATGTTCACAAAGGTGCCTGCAACACCATGACACTGGCTGCCCAGAGCCTAAACCTGATGGAACATCTGAGACCCCAACATCTGAATCCATGCAGCACCCCTTCCTGCCCCTGACCCTGGGAACACGCAGAACTGCACAGCAGGAAGCTGCCAAACAGCTGGCTGGTGTGCTGTGCTTGTGCACACTTGGGCCACACAGTTGGCTGTCTCTCCACACCCACACAGGCCTGACAGCCAGTTCAGCAGTAACCTCGCATCTCTAAAGAGCCTGCCTCACAGCCTACTGGCCCACCACAACCATGCACACCTGGCCTGACAGCCAGCTGGGCAGCAATTGCCCCTACCCAGTTGAAGAGCCTGCCACACAGCCTGCTGCTTATCATGTATGCACATGTCCAGCCTGACAACCAGTCTAGCATCCCTGCCTCCAGCAAAACTGTGTCATTGCTGTTAAAAACTCCCTCAGCTTAGGCCACTGAGCCAATCACAGACATCACTGACAAGGAGCACAACTGAACAAACTGCATGGACACTATACTACTGAGTCTGCCCAGAACCAAAGCCACTATACCCAACTAACACCCTAGGGCCCATCTACAGGAAAAAGTATCCCTGTGAAAGCTATTCCATAAAATTGGAAAAAGCAACTATTTCACTAGATGTATAGATAACAGTGTAGGGACACAAGAAACATGAAAAGGCAAGAAAACATGACACCCAAAGGAACACAATAATTCGCAAGTAGCAGGACCCAAAGAAAAGGATATTCATTAAATGCCTGAAAAATTCAAAATAATGATCTTAAGAAAGCTCAGTGAGATATAAGAGAATAGAAACAATTCAGTGAAACCAGGAACATAATTTATTATTTGATTGAGAAATTCAACAGAGAGACAGCATAAAAAAGAACCAAACAAAAATCTTGGAGCTGAATTACTCAATGAGTGAAATTAAAAAATTACAATTGAGAGCTTCAACAACAGACTACATCAAGCAAAGAAAAATGAATTTCTGGCTGGGTGCAGTGGCCATGCCTGTAATCCCAGCACTTTGGAAGGCCAAGGTAGGTGGATCATTTGAGGTCAGGAGTTTGAGACCAGCCTGGCCAACATGGTGAAACCCCATCTCTAATAGAAAATATAAAATCAGCTGGGTGCGGTGGCAGGTGCCTGTAATCCCAGCTACTGGGGAGGCTGAAGCATGAGAATCACTTGAATCTAGGAGGCGGAGGTTGCACTTAGCTGAGATCACACCACTGCACTCCAGCCTAGGCAATAGATTGAGACTCTGTCTCAAAAAAAAAAATAATAATAAAATAAAATAAAAAGAATTTCTGAACTTGAAGACAGGTCTTTTCAAATAACCCAGCTGAAAACTTCTTAAGTCTTGGAGAGATATGGACATCCAGATCTAGGAAGCTCAAAGATCCCCAATTAGATTCACCCCAAAAAGATTCTCTCCAAGGCCCATTATAATCAATCTGTCAAAAGTCAAAGACAGAGACAATTCTAAAAGCTGCAAGTAGGCCAGGCACGGTGGCTTACGCCTGTAATCCCAACACTTTGGGAGGCTGAGGCAGACAGATCATGAGGTCAGGAGATCGAGACCATCCTGGGTAACATGGTGAAACCTCGTCTCTACTAAAAATACAAAAAAAAATTAGCCAGGTGTGGTGGTGGGTGCCTGTAGTCCCAGCTACTCAGGAGGCTGAGGCAGGAGAATAGTGTGAACCCGGGAGGCGGAGCTTGCAGTGAGCAGAGATCGTGCCACTGCATGCACTCCAGCCTGGGCAACAGAGTGAGACTCTGTCTCAAAAACAGAAAAAATGCTGCAAGAGAAAAACATGAAGTCACACATAACAGAATCTTCATTAGACTATCAGAACATTTCTCAGCAGAAACCAGGCAGGCCAGGAGAGAATGAGATGATATATTCAAAGGGTTTAAAGAAAAAAAAAAAACTGTCAGTCAAGAATACTATATCCAGCAAAGCCATCCTTCAGAAATGAAGAAGAAATAAAGACCTCCCCAGACAAGCAAAAGCTAAGGGAATTTTCACCACTAGACCAGCCTTTCAAGAAATGCTTGAGGGATTCCACTAAAACTGGAAATGAACAATAATTATCATGAAAACATGTGAAAGCATAAAACTCAACAGTAGAGGTAAGTTTATAATCAAATTCAGAATACCCCAGTATTGGAATGGTGCTATATAAATCTCTCAGTCCTCTAGTATGAAGGTTTTAAGTCAAAATTGTAAAAAACAAACAAGTACAATTAGAGGCTAAGGAACTCACAATAAAGACATAAATTAAGGCAACAAAGAGAATTATGCCAATGAAAATGCTCACATCACAGGGTTTCTTCACAACTTTCTGTTATTAATGAAACAAATATGACTGAAAGGGCTAATATGTGAAGTTATACTAAATACAGGATATCAGATATCTGGTTCAGAGAAATCCTAGAGAAAAACAGACAACCAGTCCTAAGAATAAAAACCAAAATTAACTAACCTTTGAAAGAACACAATGATCTCATTTATTATTCTGAATTGAATTTAAAAGCATTTCCTTCAATTTAGTTCTTTGGGTATGAAACTCTAGTTTTTGTTAGGCTAGAAATTATTTTTCTATTTGTTTCAAGAGCTACATATAATGCTTTCAGAAAGAACAAAGATTGCTGCAAGACTGCAGGCTGAATTTAAGATGTCCAAATGCCCTCAATCTTCTATCTTATGAAATTTAAATCAATCATTTAAATCATTTACAGTTTATAAGTGTTATATGCCAAGTACTTATTAGGGTGAACACATTAAGAAAACCAAAAAGTTCACTGGCAGAGCTTGGAGAGCCGGATATGTAGGTGATCAAATCCACATGCACCTGCCTGTCTCTGAACACAAGCCAAGTTTGCCCAAGAAGATCACACGCTCAAACTAGAGGTTTGAGAATTAAACCATACCATCCTCATTTCTATACCTGTAAGTTATGATTAAACCTCCACTAGCACTGGCACTCAAGGTCTCTGTTTCCCCCAGAAGAGCCCCTAAAATGCTTTTCTCAAAGCAGATAGAAGTCCAAAGAACAAAATAAAAATGAAAAGCCAATATTTTTAAACCCACATTTCTGACCATATCATGACAAAGTCATCAATGACCTCATCCTTGCAGACCAAACTCCATGCTCCTCTCCTGCCTTTCTCCTCATCCCTGCAGATGCTCCCAGTGCTCCTCTGGCCCACCCACCCCAGAGAGCTTGCAGCTGGAGACATTCTTCCTTACCACATATCACAACCTGTAGTTACTTTTATTTCATTTACTTGTTTTTCTGTTTCCCCCACTAGGCTGTAAGCTTTCCTGAGGGCCACTGTGCCTCTAGGGCATAGCAAAATGCCTGGTGCATAGTACAGACTCATTAAGTATTTATTGATAGTTGAATGAAACACTCTTCTGAATTGCTAAAAGACAGTATATACCACTTTCAACTAGGTATTCAGTTTAGTCCCTTAATGAACAGGGAAGGGAGGGAGGGAGAAAAAGAAGGAAGGAGAGAAGGACAGAGAAAGTCTATGAAAATGAGAAGGTAGCTTACTTCCCCATAAAAGTGAACTGTCTCTTCTGCTATACATGCCCACTCCCAAAATAAAAAGAGAAACAACTGCTCCTTTGCAGACTGGTCTTCACAGCAGTGGAGCAGTTCATGCCTCGAGGTTTGAAAATATTTGCTACAGCATTTGCAAAGACCTTCCTCTAAAGCTGGGAAGAACACAATAAACATTTAAAACACCTTCATAAACATTTTTAAAAATGTATTAGGAGAGTAGAAAGTCAAAGCTAATTTTTTAAACTCTTCTTTTCAATGTAGAAACTTGGTTTTTAAAAGTTGAAAAGGGCTTGCTTCATCTTCAGAAGTAATGGTCTCTGGATCAACAATAATACCATAATGAGGCCGGGCATGGTGGCTCATGCCTGTAATCCCAGCATTTTGGGAGGCTGAGGTGGGCAGATCACTTGAGGCCAGGAGTTCGAGACCAGCCTGGCCAACATGGCAAAACCCTGTCTTGTCTTTACTATTAATAAAAATACAAAAAAGTTAGCTGGGTGTGGTGGCACATGCCTGTAATCCCACCTACTTGGGAGGCTGAGGCATGAGAATCGTTTGAATCTGGGAAGCAGAGATTGCAGTGAGCTGAGATCACGCCACTGCACTCCAGTCTGGGTGACAGAGCGAGACTACGTATCAGAAAAAAAAAAAGAGTACCATATTGTATCACTATATCTGTTTTAAACATGACTGCATTTAACACATCTGTAGGCTGCTGCGTTTTACACTCTGCATCAACAAAAAGTGTAGGAAAAAAATAAAAGGAAGTATTTCTTTTATAGAAAAATACTTTTATAAAATAAAATAAAAATACTTTTATAAAATACTTTTATAAAAGGAATACTTTTATAAAAATACTTTTATAAAATACTTTTATAAAAGGAATACTTTTATAAAATACTTTTATAAAAGGAATACTTTTATAAAAATACTTTTATAAAAGTATTCCTTTTAAAAGGAAGTATAAATGATACTTGCCGTATTCTGAAAGACATAACAGTCTGGTAACTCACGGGAATGAATTGTTTGTAGGTCAATGCCTTTAAGATGAAAGGAGATTTCAACCTGTAAGAGCCTGAATAAAATATATTGAAAGGTATAAATTGTCATAATCTTACTATATACTATTCTCCTTCTCCCACCCTCATCTCTTGGGGAATAACACTTTAAAATGTATTTACCAATAAAATTCCAGTCTGAAGAATGATGAGTTCTTCCAGTCTGGAGGCTTCTTGGAGAGGTCCTGAAGGTCTAATTGAACACAATCTAGGGCAATGAAAGAACAAGAAATGGTTGTTTCAGGCAAGAATTAGGTGCTAAAACTAATGGGTGAAAGTGTGACAAGAAGCAGGTTACTTAGGGAGTTTCAAAGTATCTCCCTAGAAAATACTTACCAATTATTTAGGAAAAATGATAGTAACCTCACAGACACCTGTGAAGTGAACCTGGCAGACACCACACTAACCAAGTGATCAGTTACATCACAGTAATGAGATAAACAGACATGTACCTCCTGATACAATGAACTGAGAAGCATATGACATCACTTGTGTGGTATTCCTGCCAAAAAATATATAACTTCAATCTAGTCATGAAGAAACAGAAAAACCCAATGTGAGAGACATTCTACTCTTTAAATGTATCAAGATCATAAAAGTTAAACAAACAACCAAGAAACTTTAGACTAAAAAGACACAACATGACAACTAAATGCCAGATGTTATCCTGAATAGGATCTTGGAGTTGGGTGCAGTTTTTATTTTATGATAAAGAACATTAGGAAAATTTATGAAATGTGAATAGGGTTTGTAGATTACAGTATTGTATCAATGTTAACTCATTATTTTGAGCACTGTATAGTGGTTGTGTAGGAGAATGTTCTTGTTTTGGGGAAATGCACACTGAAGTATTTAGGGGCAAAGGAATAGCATGTCTGCACCTCCAGGAGAAATATTAATGCATAGAAAGAATGATCAAGCAAATGTGATAAAATGTTAGTATTGGCCGGGCGCGGTGGCTCACGCCTGTAATCCCAGCTCTTTAGGAGGCCAAGGTGGGCGGATCATGAGGTTAGGAGTTCAAAACCAGTCTGACCAACATGGTGAAATCCTGTCTCTACTAAAAATACAAAATTTAGCCGGGTGTGGTGGTGTGCACCTGTAATCCCAGCTACTCAGGAAGCTGAGGCAGGAGAATTGCTTGAACCCGGGAGGCAGAGGTTTCAGTGAGTCGAGATTGCGCCACTGCACTCCAGCCTGGGTGACAAGAGCGAAACCCCATCTCAAAAAAAAAAAAAAATGTTAGTATTGGGGAAATCTGGATGAAGGGTATACAGCAAATATTTGTGTTATTTTGTAACTTTTCTGGTAAGTCTGGCACTTTTTCAAAGTAAAAAAATAGAAAAAGAACACAGGTTGTATTCAAGTAAAAACAGATTATGAGCTGTAAATGATAGAAGAATGATTCCAAGAACCTCACATAAAAATTAGTCTCATTATTGTGTAGGCTAACACCCTTGTTTTACAGGGCAGGAAACAAGGAGCTCTAAAGACAATTACCTTTCAAGGTCATAGAAACCTAGTGACAGAACTGGTATGAAACCAGCATGGGTGAACCTCGCCCAGGCTGTTGCTGCCCCTTCCAATGCTGACTCTGAAATGGAAAAGTTGGGGCCTTGTGCAGTGCCTGGCACCTAGTAGGTATTCATGAATCTTGGAAAACTCACTGCCTGATTCTTTAAAAGTGTTATTCCACAACTGCAACTCTTCATTTGCTTGTTTATCCTTCCAACTAGAGTATAAGGTCTTTGAGATCAAGAGCACAACTTTGTTGCACCTTGCTAAACTCCCATTGCCTAGCATCTAGCTGGCACTCAAAATATGTCCTGATACACGGGATACACTTATGTTTAATGAAAATTAGATGTCCTGAGCCAAAAACAGGGCCCAGAGCTGAACAGACGACTCAATAGATATAATATTTTTAAAAGACAGTTGCAGAGAGTGTGTCTCCCTGTGTTTGGCAGATGGAGTATTAGTGTCAGAAAACAACTCAATATTGGTTTTCCTGACTAGACCTTAATTAGTACAGTGAGGGCAGTTGGTCAAAAGAAACTTGTTTTTAGGCAGGAAAAGACTGATGACAGAAATAGCAAAAACATATTGGGCACTTAACTCCATACCAGGCACTGTTCTGGACTTTATATATTCTCTCAATTAATGCATCATCCCATTTAATCTTCAAAGCAACCTTGTGAGATAGGCACTATTACCGCCATTTCACGAACGAACAAACCAAGGCCCAGAGAGGCCAAGAAACTTCCTCAAGGTCACACAGGTAGCTACTACCTATCCAAAAGTTAAATCTACTTGTGCTTGGTTCTAGAGCCTGAGCTCTACCAGTGCACTGAGGAGGTTGACCTCTGAGCACGTATTTTAGAAGAACATCAAAGAGCCAGGCTCCATACCCAACTCATTCGTTTATTCAGTAAATATTTGCTGAAAGCCAGGCACTGTGCTAGGCACTGAAGGTAAAGCAATGAACAAGACAGACATGGTTACCATCTTCATGGAGCTCTCATTCTAGGGGGGTAGATAACAATAAGTAAAAATATATACAAGATAATTTCACAGTGTGAGAAGTACTATGAAGATAAAGTGAACAAGAATAACTTAGAGGGTGATATGGTTTGGTTGTGTCCCCAACCAAATCTCATCTTGAATTGTAGTTCCCATAATCCCCACATGTTGTGGGAGGGACCCAGTAGGAGGTAATTGAATCATGGGGGCAGTTACCCCCATGCTGCTGTTCTTGTGTTAATGGGTGAGTTCTCATGAGATCTGATGGTTTTATAAGAGGCTTTCCTCACTTTGCTCTGCACTTCTCCTTCCTGCCACCATGTGAAGAAGGATGTGTTTGCTCCCCCTTCCACCATGATTGTAAGTTTCCTGAGGCCTCCTCAGCCCTGCAGAACTGTGAGTCAATTAAACCTCTTTCCTTTATAAATTACCCAGTCTTGGGTATGCCTTTATTAGGAGCATGAGAACGGACTAATACAGAGGGAGAGTCCACCTTAAGAAAGATAGTTAGGGAATGACTTTCAAGGTGCGAAAGATGTTTGAACTGAAACCTTTTTCCTAAAAGGAAAAAAAACCACCTATGCATAGATCCAAATAAGAAAAAAATCAAGCACTAAGGCCTCTGAGCAAGAAAGAGCCTGGCTTGCTCAACAAACAGAAACGATGCTACAACAGAGAAATGAGGACAGGGGTCTGGAGAGGCAGGCAGGGGGCTAGTTTCTATAAGGACTTGTGGATTTTATTCTAAATGGGATGGGAAGCCACTAATGATTTTTAAGCCTGGAAGAGATATGACCTGATTTACCACTGCGGTTTCTGCAGGGCAGGGCAGGGGCTTGTAGAGGCAAGACCAGAAGCAGGGAGACCATCTAAGCAAGTAGTGGCTTGGATGACAGTGGTGGCAGTGAAAATGGGGAAATTGACAACTTCAAGTACGGGGCTTGAATAACCGAGATTATTACAGATATGAAAATGTTGGTATCATTTTCAAAATCGGGAAGTCTAAGTAAGAAACAGCTTAGGCCACGGGGTAGGTAGGGAGATGGGGGAGACTTAAAATGTTCTGTTTTAGATACAGCAGTTTTGAAATTCCTATTAGGCAACCCAGTGGAGTTGTCAGACAGTCAGTTGGATATATGAGGAGCGTGGAGCTCAGGGAAGTCTGGATTAGAGATGCAAATTTGGGTACACCTTTCTAGAGAAAGGGCACAACTCCTCGGAAACTGGAAGGAGTGGGTCCTGCTGCTCTGGTGAGGGTTTTAACTGTGGCTTCACCTCTGTGCTCCTTTGTAACACAAGGGTGAAAAGAAGTGGAAGGAAGTTATGCAAGAAGCTTTGAAGACATGACGGCAAGAAGATGAGGGTGTTCTTTCTATCTGGCACACTTCTCCAGTAAGCATCAGCTGGGCACAGGGATGGAAGAGGCTGGGGACTAATGGTGATTGAGTGGATCCAGTTGAGAAGAGAGGAAAGGCAAGCATTCTGACAGCTTTTGTAATGTGATATTGATGCACAAAGGTTTCTAAGCAGGATCCAGAAGGCACTGAAGGCAGGAGGTGGTGATGGACAGTGAGGAATTGGATGAAGTCAGTAAAAAAGATGTCTATGTCAAGTCAAAGATCTTTAGTTTGAGATCACTGAACCAGTGCGTCAAACATTTAATGTGTGTGAACCACTTGGGGAGCTTGCTGCTAAGAAGCACTTAGGGCCAGGCACGGTGGCTCATGCCTGTAATCCCAGCACTTTGGGAGGCCGAGGTGGGCAGATCACCTGAGGTCGGTATTTCAAGACCAGCCTGACCAACACGGAGAAACCCCGTCTCTACTAAAAATACAAAAAATTAGCCAGGCGTGGTGGCACATAACTGTAATCCCAGCTACTTGGGAGGCTGAGACAGGAGAATTGCTTGAACCCAGGAGGCAGAGGTTGCAGTAAGCCGAGATTGCGCCATGGCACTCTAGCCTGGACAACAAGAGCGAAACTCTGTCTCAAAAAAAAAGAAAAAAAAAAAAAAGAAGTACTTTCGGATTCAGTGGCTCTAGGGCGGGGCCTGAGATTCTGCATTTCTCATAAGCTCCCAGCTGATGCCCATGTTGCTGGTCTTTCAGTAGCAAAGACCTACTGTCACCAAATCATTACATGACCTAGTTGCTTACCTTGACTGAGCATCAGTTTCCTCAACTGTAAAGGTCAAGCTGATGATATTTAAAGTCCTCCTACCTCTAACATTCTTATTCTAAGGTGAAGTAAAAAAAAAAAAAAAAAAAAAAAAGTTAAACTGATCTGAGTACTATATTCTGAAAGAAGAAACATGTTTGAGCTCTCTGTGCCACACACTGTCCTAGGCCTTTTTCTCCTGTATTTCATTTATTCTAAGATGTAACTTTTCTTCACTTTTAAGCATCTCTAAAGCAGACGAGTCTTTAAAAAAAATGGTATCTTAGAGTCACAGAAATTGGACAGAATTCTGTTAGTTAATTTTATACTATTTGTAAAATTTGCCTTATAAAAGTCTGTTTGGTTGTTCAAATTTTGTATTATTTTGTAATTATAGGGTTACATTTTGTTTAAATACTCATTCAGAACTCTGAAGTCTGGCTGACTTTCCACTTATCGTCATTGCTACTGAGGCCGCCAAGCACGTGGTGGCAACAAAACTGAGTTTTTGGTTTTTTTTTTTTCAAGATAGCAAAAGCCCTAAGTAAAACATCAAACTTCAAGCAGAATAAACTGATATCTACAGTAACAACCTCATAACTCAAATGAATATGATCTCACAGAATACTCCAGCCAAAGAAATAACCCTTTCAGGGGGAGGTTAGATTCCTGCTGTTCTTAAAACAGCAGGAAAAATGATGAAATGGTCATAATGTCTCATGCAAAGAACATATGGAAAAGAATATAAGACATTCAAAAATTGTATTACAGAAAATGAAACACTATATTAAAATGTTAGTTACCCAAATGTTGTAAAAAAAATTATTTATTTATTTTCGAGACAGAGTTTCACTCTTGTTGCCCAGGCTGGAGTGCAATGGTGCAATCTTGGCTCACCGCAGCCTCTGCCTCCTAGGTACAAGCAATTCTCCTGCCTCAGCCTTGCCAGTAGCTGGGATTACAGGCATGTGCCACCACGCTCGTCTAATTTTGTAATTTTAGTAGAGATGGGGCTTCTCCATGTTGGTCAGGCTGGTCTCGAACTCCCAACCTCAGGTGATCCACCTGCCTTGGCCTCCCAAAGTGCTGGGATTAAGGGCGTGGGCATGAGCCACTGCACCCAGCCAAACATTTTTTAACAGGATTCATAACAGTCCTCCCAATGAGGCTGACCTGGAAAGCTATAGTTCTTAGAGGCAGAACCAGGAGGGATATACCCATTAGCATAAATTAAGGGAAACACTAATCTTGATCTACACAATCAGCTGTGCAGCTAAATATAAGCCCACTAGGAAAGCTGGGCGTATAGGCAGATATCTGTGTTTAGAATACTGAAGGATATTTAAAGTCCTCCTAGCTCTATTACTATTCCCTTAATAGTAAAGATAGTGCAAAATTCATGAGCAGTTAATCTGGAACAGCTTCTGCTAATTCACCTACATCAAATATAGTGCCAAATGAATGAAGTCAAACTCAATCCTATTTATATCTGCAGGCTTCCTTCAATATATCCAAGGAAAGAGGGCCTAAAATCTGGTATCACATATTTGAAGAATCTTCATTATACCTTTTGGATACGTCAGAAGATTCTCTTTGACAAGTTCTATTTAATAAGTCAAAGAATACAATTAACATATTTAAGCAACTCTCTTAAAATAAACTCAAATTAATAACCAACCTCTGTCCATTTAGTTAAACATAGTCCACATTCTGAGAGAAATGAAATGAACAAGGGAAAGACTGTCCAATGGTCAGGAAATAAATCCTGCTTTCCAGCATTGCCAGTGCTATCTAGCCACTGACATGACTTTGGCCACATTTCTTCAATCAATTTTCCAAGAAAAATTAATTGAGAAAAACAGTATATGAATCACAGGGAAACCACTGTATGGTACATCCAATTTGAGTCACTTATTTTTAAAAGGGCAAGGGACAGATGGCTTACTTGAAACAGAGGGTAACAGGACAAGTCCTCCTGTCACAGTTACTGGAATCACCTACAGGGAAGAGCATAGCTGACCACCCAGGTAAAAGATTAAAACAGGATTAGCCCCCGTGGGTGGACTCCAAACACATCTCAGGTTAGCAGAAGCTTCCAGGGAGATAAGACAAGTGACAACTGACATTTCAGTGTTGCCGGCTACAGAACCAGGTAACTCTCCTCTGGATGGTCTCTGAAAGCACCGTGGGAGCCAGATACCACATGTACCCTTGATGGTGCCGGCTTATGGGCTGGTTCTTTCAGAGTCAAGAGCACATGACACATTTACTCACGAAGAGATTCTGAGCGGGCAGCCTATAGAAACAATTAAAACCTCTGTCTTATAGGGTATTCTCCTGCTGTGTCATCGAGGCACCTTAAGATCAGATTATAGGAAGTACGAACAAATGAACTCATCAATGTGAAGCTCTAATTTTAATAAAAGCATTCCAAATTTAAACTGCTGTTAGAATCCCTACTCCTAAACTGTTAGTACTTGAGGAGCCACAACTGATTAATCTTTGCAACCCCAGCACATAAAACTGAGTGCTCTGGACATGATGACTACACACCAGAGGTTTGTTGAGTGAATAACAAAACAATAAAATAATAAAACAATATTTTAAAAAACAAAAAGTCTTAAGCCAAACACCTCGCATTTACATACGGTATGCTCCTAAATTCTTAACAAAATAGCACAAAACAATTCGACTTGATTAGCCATTAACTTGTTGCCAAGGGATCTCCTAAGAGAGAAAATGAGTTATTAATCACAATTTCTATATTTTACAAATAATAAAAACAAGTGTACAAAGCATCTTTATGTATATTATTTCATTTAACACGTACAGACCATTTTTTCAAAAAGCCTAATCACCCCTTCATAGGGGAAAAAAACAAAAAACAGGACCTGTGAATATACCCCAAAACCAACAATCTTGAGTTGCTCCAAGTAGATCCACAAATGCTGTCCCTGTCCCATCGCCGCAACCCCACAGTTTCCTGAGCCAAAGCCCCTCTGCAGGCCAGTGTTGGAGTGTGTCAGCCCCTAACAGGTTAGCTCTCACCAAAACAAAGTTGTTCCATTTGGGTTGCTAGCACATGAGGGCATTTTTGCTCTTACCAGAAGATGATAAAGGTACATCATGAAATTATCACTGCATTACCGAGCTCAACGTCGTTGTCAATATTCAGTGTCTCATTAGAAGGAAACATGGTCCCTTTCTTGTAATGCTGCTTACAGACTTTTAAGCCAATTCTATTGTCTTCATTTTCTCCATAACCAAGGGTCCCCAGGGTAATGTCCTTTAGCTGATGATACTATTAAAAAATAGTCAAATAAAAACCACATATGACCTTTTAAAACTTTGATCAGAGGTTACAGCATATAGAATGTACTTTCAGTTACTTTGTATTGTTTACATCATGGCCCTCAATAGAACTTCCCAATTTAAAATACTACAAAGAAATCTTCTCAGGTTATTCAGCAAGACACTGCCTCACAGAACTCAAAACAAAACAAGGTGATGGACGGCTCCCACCTCACTCAGCCAAAGCCAAGGTCCTGCCTTATCTCTAGGACCTCATCTCCTACTCCAGTCCCTTGGCTCCACCCCACAAAGCTGCACTGGCCTCCAGGCAGTTCCTGGAGCTCACACAGAGGCATATTTTTGCCTCTGGCCTTTGCTGTTTCCTCTGCCTGGAGACCCATGTACATACCCGCTCGGTTTACTCACTCCTTCAGCTCTCAATTCCGCACCTCAATGAGGCCTTCCCTCCCCAAGCCAAGGAAAACTGCAAACATATATCAAAACATCACATTGTACCCCATAACTATATACTGGGTGCAATTATGCCCTGTCAAATAAAAATAAAATAAATGCAGTAAAAAATAAAGAAAGAAAGAAAATCACAAACAACCATCACCACACCCAGGTACTTCCCATCTCCTTCCCTGCTTTACTCCTTAGCAGTTATTACTTTCTAATATCTACTGAGGACATGAGCCATCCACACTCCACAGCTTGCGTCAATGACTAACATGAACCAACATTAGCTTACCTGAGCTTACATTAATATGGCTTTACCGTTGGCTATCTGCACTAATAGGGCTTTACTAGCTCTGTCTTCATTAATACGACTTTACTATTCCTGAAAATTTTTGCCCTGGACCATAAAAGTCCCTGTATTATTTCAGGAACATCCAAAAAATTCATTGAAATAGATAACAATTGGAAGATTTTGTCTGAAAACAATTCCAAGATTCTTTGAAACTGCCTCCCCAATCCTCACCTTGCCGTGTCCATCAGTCCTAAATTATTATATCATCATCCTTACCTAATTCTAATCAAGCTCCCCTCACATTAAAGAACTCCCTCCTCACCCAAGGCAATATGGCATCTGATCAATATAGCATCTCCCTTACCACTCTAAGTAATAAGCTCAGCTTTGCTCATCAACATGTTTTTTGTGTGGTGTTCTCAGGGAGCCAGCATTTGATACTATACATTTCACTTCTTTTTGTCTAGCTCTTCGTTCTAGAATTAAGCTCTATAAAGGAAGGCGTTTTGTCTGTTTTATTCACTGCTGCATCCTCAATGTCTGGAATAACACCTGCTACATATGAGATACTTCAATATTTATTGAATGAATGAAAAAGAGCAGGAACAGTTTCTCTTTCCTAAATTATTTCTTCAAGTCTACTAATCTGCTTTCTCATACCTGTCTAGATACAACTATTTTATATTCCGTATTCTTAAGATTCAGGTAGGGTTATTAATGCTAAAACATCACAATTAAGGCCACAGAATCCCTGATTTTTTTATTTATTTACTTATTTATTTATTCTGTAGAGATGGGTTTTCACAATGCTGCCCAGACTGGACTCAAAGGATCAACCCACTTTAGCCTCCCAGAGTGCTCGGATTACAGGCATGAGTCACCATGCCAGGCTGGAATTTTTGATTTTATATTAAGCTTTCATCAAGCCTTCTGAGATTAAAAATCTACTCTTGCTATTTGATCTGGGGTAATTTTCCAAAAGCAGTAGGTATGAAATGATAAATTAAAAAGATAAATATTTTTTAAAAAGTCAAAATCGGCAAACTCTTTTGTGTAGAAATGTAGCTTCAGAAATAGCAATAAACATTTTTTGGCAGACTGCAAAACTTACATTAGAATATTTTAACATGTGTATAATTTTTGTTTGTTTGCTAAGACAAGGCCAAGTATCAATACATTGTTAAAGTATAGGTCATTCACAACAAAACACTTGCCTGATTAATAGCAAAAAAGATGCTCTCATAGGCATCCTCTTGAGTATATACACTGCAGCTGTAGTCATCTTCATCTGTACCAGAATATCCTTTCAAAAACAAGTGCTTAAAAGCAACAGTGTTATCTTCTTTGAAAGCAACCACCAGCTGGTTACTTAAACCAAAACGAACAAGCTAAAAAATAAAATAAAATAGAAATACATGAATTTTACCATTTATCAGGGGAGGTAAATGTCTTCTCACTATCATCAACCATTACCTATAAACATCAGAAAATAATATCAATTTTTTTGGTTTATACTAATAGCATCAATGTCAAAATACAAGTCCCACAGAAGAATAACCTCATCAAGCTACACCACCAATTCAAAGTAGCATAAAATTAGAAGAGATTACTGCTCCCAATGACTACTGACTCTACTGGCCTTTAATTAAGAAAGAAAGAATCCATATCAGCTAAGTCTCAATCCATTTTTCTTATATTTGGATTTCAAGTTAATTGTTTTCAAAATCAATTACTTAGTAAAGCAGTAACTCATTGTATTGATTTCAGATTTAGAAATTGTAGTATTTTTTAAAATCACAACTATGTTTTACATATGGCTTTTAAAAGTGTTTTTTGAAAAGTAGCCTACATAAATACTTACTCCAGCTAGGAGGTAATAGTTGTCGAAAGAATTCAATTAATTCAGCTCTGCAAGAATTCTGTATAAAATTTACACCTGAGAGTTTCCCTCACCAAATTCTACAGTATCAAAGCACATGAAAGAATAACAGAGCATGCTTTACCTGTATGATGTCAAACCCATTCATTGTCACCAAGCATCCACCTACTCCTGAAAAAATGCCCACTTATTCTCCCTTTCACTGTATTCTGGCAGAATTTAGGCACCCAAGGGCTCTCTTTACCAGAAGTGAAAGTTTTCTTCTTGGAACCCAATAAATGGAGAAAATTAGTCAGCACCAAAAGTTTACAAAAAACCTAGGAAACTACACACACAGCTACACACATACCTCATCACACACGCACTCTCACAAGCACATTCACACTCTCTCACGTGCGTCCTCTCTGTCTCTCTCACATATATACAAAGGCAGTGACGGTAGTCAAATCTCTATAAGCCCTGTCCCACACATCTTTCCCCACCTCCCTAAGTGATTTCTTCAGCTGCCTTATAAAACAATGAGACTAGAAAGTTTGCTCCAAGTCCTCACTCAACTAAGCCACCAAATTTTGGGACTGTTTTCTTCCTATGTAAAATTAGCAAGTGTAACTAGATGACCCTGACAGTTCTGTTATTTGTTGTCATTCCATGGTTCAATATGATACATCTGAACAATAATATACAAGATACAATTCTGAACAATTCAGATAAAACTAATGTTAATTTAGTTGGGTGAGGTGGCCTGTGGCTGTAGTCCCAGCTGCTTGGGAGGCCGAGGTGGGAGGATCACTTAAGCCCAGGAGTTCAAGGCTAGCCTTGGCAATATAGCAAGACCTGTCTCTAAAAAAATAAAGTAAAATAGCTAATATTAATTTGCATATGCAAACAACATACAGGCATAAGGTTTTTTCATGGTTTACATTTTTTAGCCTTTATATTTTGTTGTTTTAAAAAATACTAAACAATTAGGAAAAATAGTCACCATTTTCAGCAATTATTATATGCCAGGTACTGTGCTAACTGCTTTACATGCAGTGCCTCATTTACCCCAAGCGGTCTATGAAAATGTTACTACTGTTATTCCATTTTACACATGTGCAACCTGAGATTTAGCCTCATTAAATTGCCCAAGTCACCAGAATGGAAGCCAAGTCTAATTCCAAAGTCATCTGTGTTATGCTATAAAAACAACTTCCTTCTGCTGAAAAAGTTCTTTGGGATGCTTCTTATAACGAATTTAAGTGCTAGCTTTTCAAAATTAGGAAAGGCAATTATCGCTTGAGAATGTACACAGATGCTACTGTTCAGCATTTGAGTCTCACCATGTCACATTCTTCAAATGCCATGTCAAAGGATTGTGCAACTGCTAAAACTCAGCTATTCTAAGGAAAACATCAGATAAGAAGTCCCACATCATCCAGCTTGTGCTGAAAATTAAGCAACAGTAGGTTATAAGTTCTTCTAAGCATGTGATGTCAGTCAATGGTGCCTGTAGGAGAAGCCAGAAAAGGTCATGTTGCTCTTGAAAGCTAAAATGTAAACCAGGGAAGCAACACATACATGATTGCTTCAAGGTTTTATTAAAACTACTGACACATATGAAAACACTGGTACACACACCACACATGAATGAAGTTCTTCAATCAAAGTTTGCTAAGTGCTTACTCTAAGCCAAGCTGGGATACAACGTGGAAAAGAACAACACTGCATGGTATTGAATAACAACTCTTATCTGTTGAGAACCAGGCATTGTGCTAAAATTTATAATTATTATTTTCCATTTAATTCTCAACACCCTATGAGGGAGCTATTACACTGGGCTCTGCAAGGACAGGAATGTTTTTCCTTTTTGCCTGCTATTACATACTCAGGAAATGAAATGAAATGAAATAATGCCCATCACAATGTCAAACACTGAATCAGCTGATGAATATAATGCCATTTGATACATATGCAATCTGAAGTCAAGTAATTTATCCAGGTTGGAATATCCAGAAAATGTTAGAGTGAGGATCTGGACCCAGGTCTGTTTGATTCTAGAGTCTGTTTGTTCTCTCAACCTCTTGGCCCCACAACCTCTTAAACTGAAATGCTGCCAGTTTAACTCTAGAGGCAGGGATATTAGACCCATTCCTCCCACATTAATAGTGAAGCTAAAGAAATACAAAAAAAAAATGTAAACTAGGGAATGAACAAACTGACCATGAAAGTGGTATATAGTTTGCTGATATTTGAAGCCACAACCTTAAACTCAAAGCTCATCAAAACTCAGCTTTGAGGATGAGAGGACTCCGTTGTAATCTGCTTGGAACCTCCCCTATCTGGCATCAGGAGAAAGAAATTTCCTCCATTCTATTCATAGAACAAGCCAAGAGAAAAATGTATGGCCCAGCCATACATTTGCAGTTGGGAGGAAACTGCAAAGTCCCTTTCTTGTTATGACAGAACCAAACACTCCCTGCAGAGTAAGAGTAAGGGAAGATGGTATTGGCCAAATGACTGGGTTTTTTTTAAAGGCATTGACAGCAAAATGCATCCTAGTCCCACTAATTAGACATTAAGATTTGCTGAGAGTATGATACAAGACAGAAAAATAATTACTTATAAGTGTAGTCTGGCAAAGATTGTGAATTAAAACCTCATTATGAAATCAATGTAGGATAAAATATTCTGTACCAGGTAAAAACAAGATACTGCTCTAATTATGTACAAAGGATATGGGAGAGAAAGAGTAGAACTAGCAAAAGAATGTAGACACCTCCCTCAAGATTATAAATTACTGCAGAATTCAGAGCAAGAATTTAAAAAAAAAATTCTTTCTCATCAGCCCTCATACCCATCCCATTAGACTTGAGGATGAAACACAAAAAGACAGAAAAAGAGAGGGAGGGAAAAGTGAGATATTATGCAAGGAAAGGTAATCAAGAAATCTGCTCCAATTAGATATCACCCAAATAGCAAAATCTGTTAGAATGATCCTATATGGAAACAAAAGTTTAATCCTTCCCAATTTTATTAGGGGAAACAGGGTATGCCCACATGAAAAGTAAACTATAGTTCCCAGAAATATTTTGTTATTTAAAGCAAAATTAGTAGGCTGGGCACAGTGGCTCATGCCTGTAATCCCAGCCCTTTGGGAGGCCAAGGCGAGAGGACTGTTTGAAGCCACAAGTTCAAATCAAGTCTGGGCAACAAAGCAAGACCCCATCTCTACATAAAGAAAATAAAAAGGCAGGTGCAGTGGTATGTGCCTTTAGTCAGCTGTTTAAGAGGCTGAGGTGGGAAGATCTCTTGAGCCCAGGAGTTCGAGGTTGCAGTAAGCTATGATTGTGCCACTGCACTCCAGCCTGGGTGACACAGAGAGACACCCCATCTTGAAAAAATAATAAAAAATAAAAGTAGTCATGTAGACAGGAAGAAGTACTAAAGAAAACCATGTGCTGGATGGTCAGGCAAGGCCCAGTGGGGGAGATGGGACTTCAAACAGTACCTGAAAGGTGAGGGAGAAAAAGAATCACCCTGGACTTGGAGGAACAAACAGGATGTGGAAGAGAATCATTGGGTTGGCCTGTCTGGCTGGGATTTGGGTAGGAAATAGTAGATGAAAACTTGTTGGAAAGACAAGCTGAAGGAGACTGGAACTCTTTGAATTCCTGGCTAGAGAGGTGAAATTTTATTCTTGGGAAGCAGAGTTTTATAGGAGTTTCTGAACAGGAGAGTGACACAATAAAGTCTATTCTACGAAAAAATAAGCTGATATTAGCATCGAATGTATATGGATAAGAAAGGTAGGCATAAGACAAAGCTAGAAGCAGCCTAATTAACTTATCTATATTCCAACACTGCAAACTCTGAGGACAGGACCTATATCTAGAACAGAAACAGTCTGAGAAGAGTACAAACTCCAGAGCCAGACTGCCCAGGCACAAATCCCAGTTCTGTCACTTACTAACTGAAGGATTGTAAGCAAATTACTTAACTCCCTTTGCTCCAGTTTCTTCATCCATAAAAAGGGGATTATAATTGAACCTACCTCATAGGGTTGCAATGAGGATGAAATGAGTTGAAGTACATAAAACATTTATTGTGCCTAGGACATGGCAAACACTAAGCTAACTGTTAGCTGTCAGCAGCACTGGTAATACAGTCACAGTTGTATTCCCAACAGAAGGCCCACAATATGAGATGCTTCACATTTATTTTTCATTAACTAAAGAGTCTGTGCTAGAGAGAAGATAGTGAGTATGGGAAAACATAAATAGATGCAGTTTTGAAGGAAGAATCAATAAGATTTAGTAGGTATCAGGAAAAAGAAGGTAAATCCAAGATGGTGATATGGTTTATATTTGTGTCCCTGGCCAAATCTCAAGTTGAACTGTAATCCCCAATGTTGCAGGAGGGGCCTCCTGGTGACAGGTGACTAGATCATGGGGGTAGACATCCCCATTGCTTTTCTCATGATAGTGAGTGAGTTCTCAGGAGATCTGGTTGTTTAAAAGTGTGTATCACCTTCCCCTTTGCTCTCTCTCATGCTCTGCCATACGAAGATGTGCCTGCTTCCTCCTCACCTTCCCCCATGATTGTAAGTTTCCTGAGGCCTCCCCAGCCATGCTTCTTGTACAGCCTGCAGAACTAAGTCAATTAAATCTCTTTTCTTCATAAATTACCCAGTTTCAAGTAGTTCTTTATAGCAATGGGAGAACACACTAATACAGATGGCAATGATATTTTATGCCTGGGTAAATTAGAATTTCAGTAACGTTAATAGATCAAATAATTAAAGGAAGTTAGTTTAGCAAGAAAAGAAATTGGGAAACAATTAAAATTAACCAGCTGACAAAAGGGGACATTATTTCTTCTCCTTCCAAGTAATACTAACAATGTATCAATGTATCTATTTTATTGGTTGCCAAGACCAAAACTTCAAAACCAAGAATGAAAATAAGCTAACAATAAGCATACACGTTTAACAATGTCTTTGCATCTCAACCTTGTTGTTTCTTTTGAAGTAACTTGCTTTCCCTAAACTTGAGCTGGTACATATGGCATGTCATACAATGAAAAGCCTCTTTATGAACACAGAATAAAGAAGCAACTCTAGTTATGGCAGGGACCTTCTCCAATTTCTAAAACTACATAAAGGTATTTTTAAGTATTTATTTTTATGTTCCAGAAATAACATCTTTACACACCTCTACACTGATAACAGAATGATTATTTGCCAAGAGAGCCAAATATCCCCAATCAGTTTAAAAGGGCATGTGTTTCAAATATAGTTAACTACAGCAATGATCCCCAACCTTGTTGGCACCAGGGACTGGTTTTGTGGAAGACAATTTTTCCAGGGACTGGAGTGGGGCGGGAGGGGCGGGTGGGTAATTGTTTCAGGATGATTCAAGTGCATTACATTAGTTGTGCATTTTATTTCTATTATTACCACATTATAATATATAATGAAACAATTATACAACTCACCATAATGTGGAATTAGTGGGGGCCCTGAGCTTGTTTTCCTGCAACTAGAAGGTCCCATTTAGGGGTGTGGGAGACAGTGACAGATCATCAGGCATTAGATTCTCATAAGGAATACCAACCTAGATCCTTCGCATGTGCAGTTAACAATTGGGTTTGCGCTCCTATGAGAATCTAATGCCACCACTGATCTGACAGGAGGTGGAGCTCAGGCAGTACTGCAAGCCATGGGGAGCAGCTAAAAAAACAGATAAAGCTTTGCTCCCTTGCCTACCACTCACCTCCTGCTGTGCAGCCTGGTTCCTAACAGGTCCGTGGCCCAGGGATTAGGGACCCCCGACCTACAGAGAAGCCTCCCCAATACTGGTTCAGCAATAAATGCCCCAAAACTAGAGGAAAACTCTGATGGCTGTTTTGATACCGGTAATAAAGAGTTCAACAATATGAACTTGAACAAAAGGTCTAAATGTAGCTTTTGTATAATCCTGATAGCACCTGGGATCAGTATTTACTTAGAGCACACTGGTATGATAAAAGGAAAACTTAGTATTCTATAAGTCTGAAGACAAAAAAATGCGGATTTTGAAAGTATATTTGAATAAGCTGTGTTTAATAGAGAGTTCCAGAACACAAATGTGTGTCACTCAGATATAGAAACCCCTCACCACAGATCTACATTTATTCAGCATTTATAGAATCTGTACAGAGAGGACCTCAGGATCTCTTACTAAGACAAGGTTGTCGTCTAAACAGAACTTCAACCTACCCTCTGCTCTCCAGAGTCAACATAATTTTAGTTTTATGAAATTGAGTGTGGGCTTTTCAGAACAAAAGTCAAGTACAGAACACATGAAAAGATTTTTGTCTTGGGGTAAGGGAAAAACCAAATGAAATAATAATATAAGTTACCTGTGTGGTGACCATGACTATCTTCAAAATCTGCAAACCCAGTTTCCACGGAATCTGGCGTCTGGCTCGGTATTTTTCACAAGGGCTCATGAAGTAAAACTTCAGGTCTTCCCTTAGACATTCTTCTTTCATCTCAGAATCATGATGTGCCATTGCATTTCTGCCACAGAAGATTAATTTTAAATATCCAGGAAAGCCTCTCCCTCAGTTCCTTTTGAAGTAACTTGCTTTCCCTAAACTTGAGCTGGTACATATGACATGTCATATACTGAAAAGTCTCTTTATGAACACAAAATAAAAAAGCAACTCTAGTTATGGCAGGGAGCTTCTCCCATTTCTAAAATGACATGAAAAATTATTCCAGACCCTCTACCTCCTACCTTTCCACACAGCCACCCATCTTGTTCAAAATGGCCAATCTCGGCCAGGCGTGGTGGCTCACACCTGTAATCCCAGCACTTTGGGAGACCGAGGCCGGTGGATCATTTGAGGTCAGGAGTTCGAGACCAGACTGACCAACATGGTGAAACCCCATCTCTACTAAAATACAAAAATTAGCTGGGTGTGGTGGCGGGCACCTGTAATCTCAGTTACTTGGGAGGCTGAGACAGGAGAATCGCTTGAATCCAGGAGGTGGAGGTTGCAGTGAGCCAAGGTCATGCCACTGTACTCCAGCCTGGGTGACAGAGCAAGACTCCCTCTCAAAAAAATTAAAAATTAAAAACAAAATAAAAAAAACAAAATGGCCAATCTCAAGAATTATAAAAATTGGATTTTACTTACAACACTCATCAATTCCTACATCTTAACACAGAGCATTCATCTGTCACTACAGAAAGTATATATGTTTATGTTTGTGTGAGTGTGTGTGTATGAATTGTACGTGAGTGAGTATATGAACAAAAACCAGACAGGACATTTTCATGATACTCCAGGTACAACATTACAGAAACTTAGTATAAATAGATGGAATTAGATTGTTATGGAAGAAGAGAATCTTTGTTCTGTAACTCTGTACTGAGAGAAGGACTATGACTCCTTTTTTGGATAAAATATCAGTGATTATATGATTCCAGAATATAAATAGCTTCAAAAAGATAAATAGCATCTCTCTATTTAAGCCTAGTCAGATATTTGTCACTTTATATTAATAAAATTTTGCTTTTACTATTTCAAGAACTCTGGACTCAGGAATGGGCACATGACTCAAGGTAGGCCAAAAAGAACCAATGAGACATGGTTCACAGGACTGTTATTGTAGTCCCCAAAGTGGGGTGCAGAAAACAATCCATTGGGAGTATAAAAAATATTAGTATTTCTATTTTATTATTTATATTAAAAACTAAAAATTGAACTCCATAATTAGTATAACATAGAATATACATACAACGCAGCAATATAACTTACAGCATATGTACACCATAACAAAGAATATACATTATATAACACATAAAAGTAGTATCCAGTAGCATATCATATATAAAGAAATATATACACATTGGGACTATTATGCTCAACTTTTACTGTTGGGTACATAATCAACAAAGTTTGGAGATCATTGACTTCAAGCATAGACTGTGAGTCCGGAGTTCCTAAAATCCATCTCACCACCAAAGGAGAGCTTGTCAGAGACTGAAGATCAGGTAGACAGATGCTATGCCTAATGACAATATTTGAATTCCTGGATCCAGCTATTCCTGAAGTAATCCATCCCAAGTCTTTCTATTTGAGTCAACAAATACCCTTCGTGGCTTAAGCCAGTTTGAGTTTGACTTCTTGCCTTAGGAAGTATCTTGATGGTAGGCGTAAAGAATAAATTCTAGTAAGTTAGGCTAATCATTCAAGTTACTCATTTCTTGGAAAGGTTTTATATTTGTGGGTCATTTTTTAAAGATCTGTTTACTGGAAATATGTAAGTGACATATTTTTATACTGACTGATGATCTATGTTATCTGCCTTGACTGACAAATCTAAAAGAATCCTAAAAGGGGATGCCCATTTTAAGGCTTATTGTCAGTTGTTAATAATTTACTATTTCTAAATAGATTTTTAAATCTCCTGTTTCTAGGATTAGTGGGCTAAATTATTCAGAACTATCCTGCTGGAAAGGAAGGAAAAGAGGAAAGAAAGAGAGAAAGCAAGGAAAGAGGAAGAGAAGAAGAGAAGGGAAGAAAGGAGGGAAGGAGAGAGGGAGGGAGGGAGGGAAGGAAGGAAGAAAAGGAGAGAGGGAGGGAGGAGAGAGAAAGTAGTGGAGGGAGGGAAGGAAGAAGGGAGAGAGGGAGAGAGGGAGGGAGGGAAGGAAGGAAAAGAAAAATCCTAGATACAATACATACTTCTTGAGGAGGGTGAAGAAGTACCTTTAAAAGATTGAAGAGTTAAGGAGAGCAAGAACTTCTGGGTCAATCTTGGGGGATACCTACACGAGTAACAGCCAATTGCCACCATTCAAGTACACTCAGTTTCCGTTCTGTGGCCTCAGGAAAGGGGAACAAGAGAGCCAAGATTCTAGGCCCAAAGGCATCAAAACTGCCTGTCCTCAAATTTATAGGACTACGGAGAAGGCCAGAGTGGTTCCAAATCAAAGAAAAGAAAAAGGAAATTTAAAAATAGACCCATCCTGATAAAGAATGCCCATAAACCAGGCCATGATGAAATAAGGCTCATAAACCTTTGAGCCTTACACCTGGGTGAGCCAGGGAACTTCAAACTGTGGGCCTGCTTGGTTCTGGAGGACCCAGACTGGAACTGTTCTTCATATCCCAGGAAACACCCACAGAACTCTGTGTCTTAGGTTCATCCTAAGACTTGGCACTCTAACAACTTATAAAACACAATGACAAGCAGGTAGTTAAATATAACTAAGCACATGAGGAAACCAAGTGACATGAAATAGACTAAAAACAGAAACAGGACTAAGTATATTGGAAATCAGACACATTAGAAAATAACCATGCTTACCATCTGTGATATTATGACATATATACATGTTGGTTTTTGTCCGCAGCTCCTAGCTCATAACTCCCATAGCTTTTGTTATAATGTTGAGGCACCTTAAGTCCTCAGGAGCAGGCCTCAGAAAACATAATCTCTCTGACCTTCTCCCGATCTCCTTTAACCTGCTCCTTCTTGTCCCAAAGACAGGCATCTTCCCCACCTTGCTGTGTACGAGCCAGCCATAAAAAAATTCTCTGACCTACCCTGTCTGATTGTAGGTCACAAGACTCCCATTTCAGAAGGGGTCCTAGCCCAAACCCTGGAAGAAGGAAGGCTGCACAGAGAAGCCAGAAGGAGCTGAACAGACAGGGCTTGCTGGGTTTCCCTCACTCAGTCTATTAGTGTTTGATCATACCCTTTTTGTCCAGGCACATTTCTACATGGTTGTCAATCATACCTATCCAATAAAGTCTCCATAAAAGGCCCAAGAGGACAGGGTTGGGAGAGCTTCCAGAACACATGGCAGTTCCCGGAGGGTGTTGTACCCGGGGAGGGCATGGAAGCTCTACACTCCTTCCTCATAGCTTACCTCATGTATTCTTCACTGTATCCCTTGTAACATCCTTTACAATAAACCAGTAAATGTGTTTCCCTGAGTTCTGTGAGCCACCCTAGCAAATTATTCAAACCCAAAGAGGGAGTCATGGGAACCCTAACTTGAAGTTGGACAGTCAGAATTTCCAGAGGTGGCTGGGCACAGTGGCTCACGCCTATAATCCCAGCACTTTGGGAGGCAGAGGCAGGTGGATCACCTGAGGTCAGGAGTTTGAGACCAGCCTGACCAACACAGTGAAACCCCATTTCTACTAAAAATACAAAAATTAGCCAGGTGTGGTGGCACACGCCTGTAATCCCAGCTACCTCGGAGGCTGAGGCAAGAGAATTGTTTGAACCTGGGAGGCAGAGGTTGCAGCAAGCCGATATGGCACCACTGCACTCCAGCCTGGAAGACAGAGTAAGACTCTGCCTCAAAAAAAAAAAAAAAAAAAAGAAAGAAATGAAAAAGCAATCACCACAATGAGTCTCATTTCCAAAGAATGTGAAGGCCTTAAACATGTGTTTGTCCTGAGCCTGACACAGTCACCTCTTGACTCAACTTGACCAACTTAATGAGCACTTAGTCCGCGGAGCAAGCACTGTGCTGGGTACACAAGGCTGAATAACCCTGAACTGCACATGCTTAGTGTCCAGTAGGAGAGACAGACTTGTCAATGCATAATTATTAAAGAGTTCCGTGAATGCTGTAAAATAAGTAAATATTACGGAAGCAGAGTTCTGACTCTGGAGAGAGGGGTGAGAGAGCTGGTGGGAAAGCCCATGAGTCATAATAGACGATGTGGTAAGTGCTACAGGGGGCACGTGACTGGGCGCATTGAGGGAGGCATTTCCAAGAAAAAAGTGCATCTTAACTGTGCCTGAGAGCAACATCCTCAAACATGAACTTTCAGATCTCCTGAGAACATGCCTATAAGAAGCCCCTGTGGGCACGTTTCAGCAATACTGAATTTAGTGTTAACTGCTATCACTGTAGTGGATCAGTGTTGCTAAAGCATCCCTCCTGACGACTCAAAATATGCTTTTTCATTTAACAAAAAGAGTATATGAAATGGTGTACACTGAATTCTTAGGCCCTTGAGAATAAAGCCATAGAATCTACCCCCCGACTCCCCCCCCACCCCCCAACACACACACACACAGCCTCTGGGTGAGAAACGCTGAACTGAAGGACGAAGAAGTTGTTTTCTTGAAACAGTGGTGCAAAACAAGGCATTTAATCAAATACTTAAAGAATACTGGCCAGGCATGGTGGCTCATGCCTGTAATCCCAGTACTTTGGGAGGGCGAGGTGGGTGGATCACTTGAGGCCAGGAGTTTGAGATCAGCCTGGACAACATGGCTACTAAAACCCCATCTCTACTAAAAATACAAAAAAAAAAAAAAAATTATAGGCATGTGTGGTGGCACACGCCTGCAATCCCAACTACTCAGGCGGCTGAGACACGAGAATAGCTTGAACTCAAGAGGCAGAGGTTGCAGTGAGCCAAGATTGCACCACTGCACTTCAGCCTGAGCAACAGAGCAAGACTCAGTCTCATAAATAAGTAAATATAAATAAAAGAATACCTTGTGAGCCATGCTCTGCTGGAGACATTTTCCTGCCTTCCAGGAGCAAATGTGAATAGATAAAAAAGTATGATACAATGAGTTAAGAGTTATATTGGAAATATTCACTGAGTGCCCTGGAAACACAGAGTGCTTGATGCAGTCCAATTTTTTCTTTTTTTTTTTTAATTTTTTTTTCTTTTATTATTATTATCATTATTATTATTATTATACTTTAGGTTTTATGGTACATGTGCGCAATGTGCAGGTAAGTTACATATGTATACATGTGCCATGCTGGTGCGCTGCACCCACCAACTCGTCATCTAGCATTAGGTATATCTCCCAATGCTATCCCTCCCCCCTCCCCCCACCCCACAACAGTCCCCGAAGTGTGATGTTCCCCTTCCTGTGTCCATGTGTTCTCATTGTTCAATTCCCACCTATGAGTGAGAATATGCGGTGTTTGGTTTTAGGGATCTAGAACTAGAAATTCCATTTGACCCAGCCATCCCATTACTGGGTATATACCCAAAGGACTATAAATCATGCTGCTATAAAGACACATGCACACGTATGTTTATTGCGGCATTATTCACAATAGCAAAGACTTGGAACCAACCCAAATGTCCAACAATGATAGACTGGATTAAGAAAATGTGGCACATATACACCATGGAATACTATGCAGCCATAAAAAATGATGAGTTCATGTCCTTTGTAGGGACATGGATGAAATTGGAAATCATCATTCTCAGTAAACTATCGCAAGAACAAAAAAACCAATTTTTTCAAGAGGCTTCAAATAATTCTTCTGACTGCTGGGTTCCTTTGACTGAGCGGCCATTAAGTGTTCAAGAAATGATAACTGATGTTAGCATTGCCCTAAGAAACTTTATTAAGAAGTCTCAGGCAAAAAGAAAAGAAAAAGGTCAAAGTAGCAGATAATGACTGTGAGATCACTCATTGTGTTACACTATTTATACTATCTATCCTTCCATAATTGTTTCATTTGGGTATTTACAGAACAGTTGTAATACTTTTAGCAATATGAAAGATGAAAAATGAAAAAACTAGCAGGAAAAACATTTCCCTCAAGAGTACATGAGCCAACTAGTAAAATACACGCTAGTACTAGTCAACTAGTGAAATACAGGCTAGTACTAGTCAACTGATGAAAAAATGATAGACATGCAGGGGAGAAAAGCTGATAATGAATAATAAAGGTGCATGATGAGATAACTGTTTTTTAATAAACCTAACAAGTTTTAAAATAATATGTACATTTGGGAGGAAAAGATAATGAAATTTAAAAATTTAAAAATTTAAAAATTCTGATATTTCAAGGAAAATATAAATGTATATACTTTCTAAACTTTACTTTTCTGAGGGCTCTTTATTGCCTCCCTCTTCCCCATTTGTAGGTTTGTCCTGGTAGATGAAGGGTATTACACACACACACACACACACACACACACACACACACGATATCTTATTGCTATAACAAAAATAAAATGGTACAAAAATGGTGCAAAGTAAAGAGAGAAAAATATTTTAAAACAGAGAAAGAGAGAGACAACACAATATCATAGGAATAAAACACTCTTTTATTTAACACATATTTACCCTATATACCTTGCAATGCTGAACACCTGGCTGGGTGTTTTACAGGAGTCTTAAATTACAACCAAGGCTTCATAACCAAGAATTAGGTCAGCAGAGGCCGGGCATGGTGGCTCATGCCTGTAATCTCAGCACTTTCGGAGGCCAGGGCAGGCAGATCACTTGAGGAGAGGAGTTCAAGACCAGCCTGGCCAACATGGCGAAACCCCGTCTTTACCAAAAATAGAAAATTAGCTGGGCATGGTAGCACAAACCTGTAACCCCAGCTACTCGGGAGGCTGAGGCACAAGAATCACTTGGAACCCAGGAGGCAGAGGTTGCAGTAAGCTGAGAATGTGCCACTGGACTCCAACCTGGGGAACAAAAACAAACAATAACAACAAAAACAAACAAACAAACAAACAAATTAAGTCAGCAGACGGGAGAAATACTGCAACTTCCATCACAAATGAAAATCACCAACAGTTTAAGAAAAGCATAGAGCTGCTAACTTGTGGTAACATAAGTCAGGAGAATGAAAGTAACTGTACTGTAAAACCACTTAAGGAACAGAAATCAATGAAGATCTAAATTACACAGACCCATCAGCTACAGGGCTGTCACGCAACTGAAATTGCATGAAATAAATAAGAGCAATCACAGCTCTTATGAATTATTTATGTTTCATTAACCCAGAGGAAATGCATGATCTGGATTTTTATAAGCTTAATAATGGCACCACTAAAGAACAAAATATCAAAGAAAAAAAGCATAGTATTTGAAGGCATAAAAATAAGATCTGGAATAGAATAGAAAGCCACCCATACAGTGGGCTAAATAAAAGCCAGAGATGCTGGAATAGAAAATGAAAGAAAAGAAGGCAGAGACTGGTACTGTGGTAAGAAAACAGGAGGAAGGCACAACAAAGCTACTGTCAGGTATTAAGAAAACCTACTGTCTCCACAGATAATCAGGACTATGAGG
This sequence comes from Pongo pygmaeus, assembly GCF_028885625.2. Classification (NCBI taxonomy): domain Eukaryota; kingdom Metazoa; phylum Chordata; class Mammalia; order Primates; family Hominidae; genus Pongo; species Pongo pygmaeus. The sequence continues at coordinate 145,142,200 of NC_072373.2, read as the reverse complement.
TTGGCATTAAGAAAATCTACTCTCTCCACAAATAATCAGGACTGTGTGACATTGGCTAAGTTTAAGGCTTATCATATGATCAAGGGCAATTTCAGCTTTATCAAAACAATGACTAAGAGTCTAATGGAAGCCTGAAGTTTTGAAACAAAACAAGATATCAGTAATTCTTAACCTTATTGGGGTTATAAACCCCTATGAGAACAGAAAAAGGCTCTTGACCTTTGCCCCAGGAAAATGCATACACCAGTTTCAGTGATGATACTTTGTCAGCAAATAAGCTAACCAGCCCAGGCTGCTATTGCCTTTGGCTTATGTGATCCTTACCCTACTTGACAAGGGGCCTGAAAGTTGTTTTTATCCCCTGCCGCAGTGGTCTCCAAAGCGGGGTCCTTGTGCATGAGGATGTATGCAAGACCATTCACTGGTATGTGAGAAGAAACTATTAGGGCTTCTAATTGTGTTAATTTAGAAAATAGAGAAGTAAAGAATTCCCAAGATTTAATATATGAATTGTTACCTATCACACCTAAGGTGCCCTCACTTGGTCAGTAACATCTGATGGGACTGACACAGTGGCTCATGTCTGTAATCTCAACACTTTGGGAGACTGAGGCAGGAGGATCACTTGAGGCCAAGAGTTCAAGACCAGCCTGGACAATATAGTGAGACTCTGTCTCCACAAAAACTTTTTAGAATCAGCCCAGTGTGGTGGTGCATGCCTATAGTCCCAGCTACTCCGGAGGCAGAGGTAGTAGATTCGCTTAAGCGTAGGAGTTCAAGGCTGCAGTGAGCTATGATTTTGCCACTGCACTCCAGCCTGGACAACAGAAAGAGATCCTGTCTCAAGTATATAAAACAAAACAAAACATCAGGTGCCTGTGTTTCACTTAGGTATGTGAGGCATCCTGGGGAAATTGTCAAGTTTCCCAAATTAGGGGGTTCATGGTGGTGCCCCCATTGATTTTCAGCATATTCCCACCAGTTATGGTTTATGTGGGCCCACTTAAGCATTTTTAGAATGTATCATCTAGTTTGCATGGAAATAACCCTTGCAAAATAGGCAAAGGACATAAAGATTCTTGCAAAAGCCCAGAAGGTGGAGCAAGATGGCAGAAGAGAAGCCTCCACTGATCATCCCCTCACAAGAGGACATCAATTTAACAACTATCTATGTAAGCAAAGCACTTTCATAAGAACCAAAAATCAGGTGAGCACTCGCACTACCTGCTTTTAACTTTGTATTGCTAAAAGAGGCACTGAAGAGGTAGAAAGAACAGTCCTGAAGCACTGATACCACCCTTCCCCCAGCCCCAGCAGTGGCCACCTGGTGCACAGAGTGCCTCTGCATGCTGAGGGAGGGAGAGCACAGCAATAATGAGGCAGTAAACGGTTCTGTCTGGTTAGAGCAGAAAGGAAAACTGGACCAATTTCAGCTGATGCCCACCCACAGAGGGAACATTTAAACCAGCCCTAGCCAGAGGGGAATCACAGGTCCTTGTGGTTGGAACTTGAGTTCCCACAAACTTTACCATTGCAGGCTAAAGTGCTCTGGGTCTCTAAGTGAATTTGAAAGGCAATTTAGGCCACAAGGACTGCAACTCTAGGCGAGTCCTAGCGCTGAACTGGGCCCAGAAACAGTGGACTAGAGGGGCATGCAATCTACCAAACTACCAGGGTGGCTAAAGGAGTGGTGACATCACCTCTCCCCTAACACCAGGCTGCACAACTAGTGGCTCCAAAAAATACCCCTTCCATCTGCTTGAGGAGAGGAGAAAGAAGAGTGGGGAGGACTTTGTCTTGCATCTTGGATACCGGCTCAGCCACAGCATGATAGGGTCAGAGTCATAATGCCTCTGTTCCAGGCCCTAGCTCCTGGGCAACACTTCTAGGCACACCCTGGGCCAGAAGGGAACCCACTGCCTTGAAGGGAAGAACCCAGTCCCGGCAGCATTCATCACCTGCTAACTGAAGAGCCCTTGGGCACTGAATAATCAGCAGCGATACCCAGGTACTACATCTAGGGCCTTGGGTGAGCCTCTGAGACTTGCTAGCTTCAGGTTCATCTCAGCTATTGTGGGGTGGAGCAACAAGTGGGCTCCTGGAGTCCCCAGTTCTAAGAGCTGACTCTTGGATGGCATTTCTGGACCTTCCCTGGGCCAGAAGGGAGCCCACTGCCCTGAAGGATGAGTCCCAGGCCAGACAACCTTCATGACAAGATGACTTAAGAGACCTTGGGCCTTAAGAGAACATAGTGGTAGTCTGGCAGTACTGCCCATGGGCCTCTGGTGGTGATGACCATGGGGAAGGGCTCCTCTGCTTTTGGAGGAGGGGAGGGAAGAGTGGGAAGAACTGCATCTTGTAATTTGAGTGCCAGCTCAGGCATGATACAATAGAACACTGGGTAGACTTCCAAGGTTTTTTATTCTAGTCCCTGACTCCTGGACAGCACCTCTGGACCCAGCAGTGTCCTGGGGGAACTCACCATCCTGGAGGGAAGAACACAGGCCTGGTTGGCTTTGCCGCCTGCTAACTATAGAGCCCCAGAGCCATGAGCGGACACAGGAAGTAGCCAGGGAGTAGTTACAGCCGGCCTTGGGCAAGACCCAGTGCTGTGCTGACTTCAGGTCTGACACAGTGTAGTCACAGAGGTAGTAGCCACAGGGGTGCTTGTGTCACTCCATCCCTAGCTTTAGATGGCTCAGGACTGAGAGAGAGCCTCCATTTGTTAGGGAGATAAAAAGGGTAGAGAACAAGAGTCTCTGCCTGGTAATCCAGAGAATTCTCCTAGATCTTGTTCAAGGTGGTAACTCCATGAGTCTATAAGAACCACAGCATTACTAGGCTTGGGGTGCCCTCCAAAGCAGATACAACTTAGATCACAATGCCCAAGTCCTTTCAAATATCTGAAAAGCCTTCTGAAGAAGGACAGATAATAAAAGCCCAGACAATGAAGACTACAATAAATTCCTAACTTTTCAATGCCCAGACACAGATGAACATCTACAAGTATCAAGATAATCCAGGAAAACATGGCCTCACCAAATGAATTAATAACGCACTAGGGACCCAATCTTGGAGAAAGAGAGACAGATGACCTTTCAGACAGATAATTCAAAATAGCTCTTTTAAGGAAACTCAAAGAAATTCAAGATAAGACAGAAAATTCAAAATTCTATCAGATAAATTTAACAAAGAGATTGACATAATTAAAGAGAATCAAAAAGAAATTCTGGAGCTGAAAAATGCAATTGGCATACGGAAGAATGTATCAGAGTCTCTTAATGGCAGAAATGATCAAGCAGAAGAAAGAATTAGTGAGCTCCAAGACAGGCTATTTAAAAATACACAGTCAGAGAAGACAAAAGAATAAAGAATAAAAAACAATGAAGCATGCCTATAGGATCCAGGAAATAGCCTCAAAATGGCAAATTTAAGAGTAATTTGCCTTAAGGAGGAGGAAGAAAAAGCGATAGGAGTAGAAAGTTATTCAAAAGGAAACAACAAAGAACTTCCCAAGCTTAGAGAAAGATAGCAATATCCAAATACAAGAAGGTTATAGGACACCAAGCAGATTTAATCCAAAGAAGACTACCTCAAGGCATTTAATAATCAAACTCCTAAAGATCAAGGTTAAAGAATGGATCCTAAAAGCAGCAAGATAAAAGAAACAAATAACATACAATGAAGCATTAATACATCTGGCAGTAGACTTTTCAGTGGAAACCTTAAAGGCCAAGAGAGAAGGCATAACATATTTAAAGTACTGAAGGAGGAAAACTTTTACTCTAGAATAGTATGTCTGGTGAAAACATTCTTCAAACATGAAAGAGAAATAAAGATTTTCCCAGACAAGGTCGGGTGCAGTGGCTCACACCTGTAATCCCAGCACTTTGGGAGGCCGAGGTGGGTGGATCACGATGTCAGGAGTTCGAGACCAGTCTGACCAACATGATGAAATCCCGTCTCTACTAAAAATATAAAAATTAGCCAGGCATGGTGGCGCAGGCCTGTTATCCCAGCTACTGGGGAGGCTGAGGCAGGAGAATCACTTGAACTCAGGAGGCAGAGGTTGCAGTGAGCAGAGATCGTGCCACTGCACTCCAGCCTGGGTGACAGACCAAGACTCCATCTCAAAAAAAAGATTTTCCCAGACAAACAAAAGCTGAGGGATTTCATCAACACCAGACCTGTCCTACAAAAAATGCTAAAGAGAGTACTTCAATCAGAAAGAAAAGGACATTAATGAGCAATAAGTAATCACCTGAAGGTACAAAACTCACTGGTATCAGAAAGTACACAGAAAAACAAAAAATATTATAACTCTGTAACTGCCTTGTGTAAACTACTCTTATCCTAAGTAGAAAAACTAAATGGCAAACAAATAAAAAATAATAACTACAACAACTTTTCAAGACATAAGACAGTACAATAAGATATAAACAACAAAAAGTTTAATAGTTGGGGAGACAATGTTAAGGCATAGAGTTTTTGTTAGTTATTTTTTTTTGCTTGTTTGTTTATGCAAATAGGGTTAGGTTGTTATCAGTTCAAAATAATGGTTTATAAGATAGTATTTGCAAGCCTCATGGTAACCTCAAACCAAAAAACATACAACAGATACACAAAAAGTAGAGCAAGAAACTAAATCATATCACCAGAGAAAATCACCTTCATTAAAGGAAGACAAGAAAGAAGGAGAGAAAGAAGACCACAAAACAATCAGAAAATAAATAACAAAGTGGCAGGAGTAGGTCCTTAATTATCAATAATAACATTGATGTAAATGGACTAAACTCTCCAATCAAAAGACATAGACTGGCTAAATGGATGAAAAAAAAACCCACTGATCTGTTGCCTACAAAAAATACACTTCACCAATAAAGACACACATAGACTGAAAATAAAGGGATGGAGAAAGAAACTCCACGCTAATGGAAACCAAAAAAGAGCAGGAGTAGCTATGCTTTTATCAGACAAAACAGATTTTAAGACAACAACTATAAGAAGAGACAAAAAAGTTCACTATATAATGATAAAGGGGTCAATTTAGCAAGAGGATATAAGAATTTTAAATATATATGCACCCAACATTGGAGCACCCAGATATATAAAGCAAATATTATTAAAGCTAATAAGAGAGATAGGCCCCAATAAAATAACAGCTGGAGACTTAAACACCCCTCTTTCAGCATTAGATAGATCTTCCAGACAGAAAATCAACAAAGAAACACTGGACTTAATCTGCACTATAGACCAAATGGATCTAATACATATTTACAGGACATTTCATCCAATGACTACAGAATACACATTCTTTTCCTCAGCACATGGATCATTCTCAAGGACAGACCATATATTAAGTCACAAGACAAGTCTTGAAACATTAAAAAAATTGAAATAATATCAAGTATCTTTTCTGATCACAACAGAATAAAACTAGAAATAACAAAAAGAATTTTGGAAACTATACAAATGTATGGAAATTAAATAAAATGCTCCTGAATGACCAGTGGGTCAATAAAGAAATTAAGAAAGAAATTTAAAAATTTATTTAAACAAATGATAATGGAAACACAACCTACCAAAATCTATGAGATACAGCAAAAGCAGTACTAAAAGAGAATTTTATAGCTTTAACTGCCTACATCAAAAAAAAAGGAAAAACTTCAAATAAACAATCTAATGATACATCTTATAGAACTAGAAAAGCAAGAGCAAACCAAACCCAAAATTAGTAGAAACATAAATAAAGATCAGAGCAGAAATAAATGAAACTGAAATAAAGAAAATAATACAAAAGATCAATGAAAAAGTTGGTTTTTCAAAAAGCTAAAAAAAAATTGACAAAACTTTAGCCAGAGAGAAGATCCAATAAATAAAATCAGAAATGAAAAAGGAGACATTACAACTGATACTACAGAAATTCACATCATTATTGGATACTATGAGCAACTATATACCAATAAATTGGAAAATATAGAAGAAATGGACACACACAACCTACCAAGATTGAACCAGGATGAAATCCAAAACCTGAATAGACCAATAACAAGTAATGAGATCGAAGCTGTAACAGGAAGTCTCCCAGCAAAGAAAAGCCCAGGACCTGATGGTTTCTGTATTAGTCAGATTCTCTAGAGGGACAGAACTAATGGAATGTATATGTGTATAAATATATATATATACACACACACACATACATATATACATATATTAAGTATTAACTCACATGATCACAAGGTCCCATAATAAGCCATCTGCAGGTTGAGGAGCAAGGAGAGCCAGTCCAAGTTCTAAAACTGAAGAACTTGGAGTTGATGTTTGAGGGCTGGAAGCCTCCAGCACGGGAGAAAGACATAGGCTGGGAGACTAGGCCAGTCTCTCTTTTCCCATTTTTCTGCCTGCTTATTCTAGCCGAGCTGGCAGCTGATTAGATTGTGGCCACCGAGAATAAGGGTGGGTCTGCCTTTCCCAGCCCACTGACTCAAATGTTAATCTCCTTAACACCCTCACAGACACACCCAGGATCAATACTTTGTATCCTTCAATCCAATCAAGTTGACACTCATATTAACCATCACAGCTTCACTGTCGAATTCTACCAAACATTTAAAGAAGAACTAATACCAATCCTACTCAAACTTTTCTGAAAAACAGAAGAGGAAACAATACTTCCAAACTCATCCTATGAGGCCAGTATTACCCTGATATCAAAACCAGACAAAGACACATAAAAAATATTACAGGCCAATATCTCTAATGAATATTAATGCAAAACTCCTCAACTAAAATACTAGCAAACCAAATTCAACAACACATTAGAAAGATCATTCATCATGACCAAGTGGGATTTATCCCTGGGATGCAAGGACGGTTCAACGTACGCAAATCAATCAAGGTGATGCATCATATTAACAGAATGAAAAATAAAAACAATATGATCATTTCAATTGATGCTGAAAAGCATTTGATAAAATTCAACATTGCTTCATGATAAAAACCCTTTATAAACTGGATATAGAAGGAATATACCTCAACATAATAAGAACATATACAACATACCCACAGCTAGTATCATACTGAATGGGGAAAAACTGAAAGGCTTTCCTCTCAGATCTGGAACACAACAAAGATGCCTACTGTCACCACTGTTACTCAACATAGTACTGGAAGTTCTAGCTACAGCAATCAGATAAGAGAAAGATATAAAGGGTATCCAAATTGGAAAGGAAGAAGTCATATTATCCTTGTTTGTAGATGAGATGATCTTATATTTGGAAAAAAACTAAAGACTCCACTAAAAAACATTGAGAACTGATAAACAATTTTAGTAAAGTTGCAGGATACAGTATCAACATACAAAAATCAGTAGCATTTCTATGTGCGAGAGTAAACAATCTGAAAAAGAAAATTAAAAAGTAATCCCATTTACAATAGCCACAAATAAAATACCTAGAAATTAACTCATCCAAAGAAGTGAAAGATCTCTATAATGAAAACTATAAAACACTGATGAAAGAAATTGAAGAGGACACCAAAAATGGAGATATTTAATGTTCATAAATTGGAAGAAACAATATTGTTAAAACATCCACACTCCAAAGCAATCTACAGATTCAATGCAATCCCAATCAAAATATCCACGACATTCTTCATAGAAATAGAAAAAAAATCCTAAAATTGATAAGGAACCACAAAGAACCCAGAATAGTCAAAGCTATCCTCAGCAAAAAGAACACAACTGGAGGAATCACATTATCTGACTTCAAAATATACCACATAGCTGTACTAACCAAAACAGCATGGTATCACACAGATACAAAACACAAAAACAGATACACAGACCAATGGAATGGAATAGAGAACCCAGAAACAAATCCACACACATACAGTGAACTCATTTTTGACAAAGGTGACAAGAACATAAACTGGGGAAAAGACAGTCTCTTAAATAAATGGTGTTGGGGAAACTGGATATCCACATGCAAAAGAATGAAACTAAACCCCTATCTATCACCATATACAAAAATCAAATCAAAATGGATTAAAGACTTTAAGACCTCAAACTATGAAACTACTACATGAAAACACTGGGGAAAATCTCCAGGACAAAAATTTATTCAGCAATACCCCACAAGCACAAGCAACCAAAGCAAACATGAACAAATGGGACCAAATCAAGTTTAAAAGCTTCTGCACAGCAAAGGAAACAATCAACAAAGTGAAAAGACAACCCATAGAAAGGGAGAAAATATTTCTGGAGATTAATAGCCAGAACATATAAGGAGTTCAAACAATTCTATAAAAAATAACCTAATAATCTGATCAAAAAATGGGCAAAAGACTTGAATAGACTCATTATGTCTCAAAAGAAGACATACAAATCACAAACAGGGATAAGAAAAGGTGCTCAACATCACTGATCATTAGAGAAACGCAAATCAAAACTACAATGAGATATCATCTCACCCCAGTTAAAATGGCTTCTATCCAAAAGACAGGCAATAATAAATGCTGATGAGGATGTTGAGAAAAGGGAACCCTCATACACTGTTGGTAGGACTGTAAATTAGTACAACCACTATGGAGAACAGTTTGGAGGGCTCTCAAAAAATTAAAAATAGAGCTACCATATGATCTAGCAATCCCACTGCTGGGTATATGCCAAAAATAAAGGAAATCAGTAATATCAAAGAGATATCTGCACTCTCATGTTTGTTGCAGACCAGATCACAATAGCTAAGATTTGGAAGCAACCTATATATGTCCATCAGCAGATGAATGGATAAAGAAAATGTGGTACATACACACAATGGAGTACTATTCAGCCATAAAAAATGAGATCCTGTCATTTGCAACAACATGGATGGAACAGGCGATCATTATGTTAAGTAAAATAAGCCAGGCACAGAAAGGCAAATACCGTATTTTCTCACTTATTTGTGTGATTTAAAAATCAAAACAATTAAATTCATGGACAGAGAGAGTAGAACGATGGTTACCAGAGGCTGGGAAGAATAGTGTGGCAGAGAGGTGGGGGATAAAGGGGCAGTAGGGATGGGTTAATGGGTACAAAGAAAAAGAATGAATAAGACCTAGTATTTGATAGCACCCCAAGGTGACTACAGTCAATAATAATTGTACATTTAAAAATAATTAAAGAGTATAATTGGACTGTCTGTAACACAAAGGATAAATGCTTGAGGGAATGAATACCCCATTTTCCGTGATGTGATAATAATGCATTGCATGCCTGTATCAAAACATCTGATGTATCCCGTAAATATTACACCTACAATGTACCCACAAAATTAAAAATAAGATAAAAAATTCTTGCAAAAAATTACATTTATTGTAAAACTAATGTAAGCCTAAATTAATATCAAAAAATAGGAGAGCTAACACTCTAAATGTTGTTAGCCATGGGTTTAAAAAAAAAAAAAAAGATGAAAAGCATATCTGATTTGAAAAGAAGCTGGGGTGGGGGTAAGCAGATTTATCAAGAAAACTATTTAAAATATTGGTTAAATCTACTATTGCTAAATGAGGTGCATGGCTCTAAATATATAGTACCATAAGATATTTGCTAATGACACTATTAAGTTATAACATAAAGTTGCTGCATTTGGCAATTCTTTTTTTCTATTTTAATTTTTTTAAATAAAAAAGTAGAGATGAGCTCTCACTATTTTGGCCAGGTTGGTCTTGAACTCCTGGCCTCAAGCAAGCCTCTGGCCTTGGCCTCCCAAAGTGCTAGGATTACAGGCAATGAGCCACTGTGTCTAGCCTGGCAATTCATTTTTAATATCCTCATCTATCCCATGCCTTAAAATGTTCATTTTATCTGTTTCATAATATACATATGGTTCGGCATATGATATGTAAATGAATACATATTTAGAGAGGGTAGATGTTCTTTCAACTGTTCGGAACAAGTTATAAAAAATATTTGGAACTACTTCCTTATTGTTTCAGAGCTCCAACCACCCCTTAGCTGTGGTTGTTCTTTGTTGTCCCAGCTGCTATTATAAACTTGTTAGCTTTAAAGAAATTTATGTTTGTTCCCCCGGCCCCAACAAACAAACAAAAAATACAGAAAATGGAGTGCAGTGGTGCAATCTTGACTCACTGCAACCTCCACCTTGCAGGTTCAAGCAATTATCCTGCCTCAGCTTCCAGAGTAGCTGGGACTACAGGCACCTACTACCATGCCCAGCTAATTTTTTTTTATTATTATTTTTTATTTTTAGTAGTGACAGGGTTTCACTGTGTGGGCCAGGCTGGTCTCGAACTCCTGACTTCAGGTGATCCACCCACCCTGGCCTCCCAAAGTGTTGGGATTACAGGCGTGAGCCACTGAGCCCAGAGATAATTTTTTTTTTTTTTAATTCACAAGTATATCTTACCAGTCTCAGGGGTTGGGGCAGGGTAGGCAGGGCAAATCACTTCCCAAATCTATCCTTCATTTTTATCCTCATCACAGTGAGTGGCAAAACCAGCCTCCCAGGTCTCCACACCAGCAACCCAAATCTGTGTGGCTCTGCACAATCTGGTCTCACCTAACTCCCCACCACCTTTATTTCCCCCAAATTTAATAATGTACATAACTGTATTTTTGTTTTTCTTTTATTTTCTTTTTCTTTTTTTGAGATAGGATCTCACTCTGTCACCCAGGTGGAAGTGCAGTGATGCAATCATGGCTCATTGCAGCCTTAACATCCTGAGCTCAAGCAATCCTTCTGCCTCAGCTTCCAGAGTAGCTGGGACCATAGGTGTATGCTGCCATGCTCAGCTTATTTTTTATTTTTTTGTAGAGATAGGGTCTTGCCACATTGCCCAGACTGGTCTCAAACTCCTGGACGCAGATGATCCTTCCCCCTGGCCTCCCAAAATGCTGGGATTACAGGTGTGAGACACTGCGCCTGGCCTGTACATAATTTTAAATGAATTATTAATAAACCCCACCTCTGATTTCTGTTCTGTAGGTGCAACTACTTTTATCTGTCTTTTTAAAAGTCATTTACTTTAAAATTTTTTTTTTTTTTTTTTTTTTTTTTGAGACAGAGTCTTGCCCTGTCACCCAGGCTGGAGTGCAATGGTGCGATCTCGGCTCACTGCAACCTCTGCCTCCCGGGTTCAAGCAATTATCCTGCCTCAGCCTCCCGAGTAGCTGGGATTACAGGCGCATGCCTCCACACTCAGCTAATGTTTGTATTTTTAGTAGAGACAGGGTTTCACCATGTTGGCCAAGCTGGTCTCGATCTCCTGACCTTATGTCCACCCACCTCGGCCTCCCAAAGTGTTGGGATTACAGGCGTGAGCCACTGTGCCCAGCCCTACTTTAAAATTTCTAAATGATACTTATGCCACTATTTTTTCATTTTAGATATTATCAACTTGAATCCTCCCTTGGAAAATATGGATTTAGCTCTTATATCTTCTCCCCAACATACATTTCACCTCCCTACTCATCTTCCCAACCAAGTTTTAATGCAAATTTTGGATAAATTAACATTAGATTTTATGAAGTGAATATGTAAAAACTCTTCAGAGTTGGGCTATCAACATACTGTAATGTTATATTCTTCCTCATTCAAACTGTTTTCCTGGAGTTAACTGCCCTTTTCTCCATTTGTTTAGTTTTCTGCATACCAACTATAACTTTATCACCAAACTCTGGCTGAATCTGACAGCACCCTTAAATACACACAAGCCAGGTACCCTGTCAATTCCTTTCTTCCACAGAGAGACATCAATGCCTATAGCCCTCATCCTTTTGCTCAAATTTACCTGATTGCTTTCTAATCACTTTTCAAGGCCATGACTTTGGGAACTCATTCACCGCCTTCCTAAATTGGAATCCCCATCTCTTGGATCCCATGTCTGCTTCTTTCTTTACTCTCTCATTTTGTGGAGAATATCCTTCAATCCCTTCCTGGGAAAGGAAGCCTGAAAAGTAAATTGTTAGACTTCCTGTGACAGACACTACTAGTTGCCTGCCCAGTATCCATTCCTCTCTTTTTCCTGTTATGTTGAAAGCAATATATTAATACCAAAGGATAAAATAACCCAATATGGCCAAGTGTGGTGGTTCATGCCTGTAATCCCAGCACTTTGGGAGGCCAAGGCGGTGGATCACTTGAGCTCAGGTGTTTGAGAACAGCCTGGGCAACATGGCAAAACCCGTCTGTACTAAAAATACAAAAAGTTCGCTGGGCATGCTGGCTTGTGCCTGTAGTTCCAGCTACTTGGGAGGCTGAGGTGGGAGGATTGCTCGAGCCCAGGGAGGTCGAGGCTGCAGTGAGCCGTGATCACACCAGTGTACTCCAGTCTGCAACAGAGCAAGACCCTGTCTCAAAAAGAAAAATTGAAATAAAATTAAAAATGTGTGACATTTTGGCAAACAGCCATCCTAGTCCATACATTCAAGAAGCTTCTATATGGTCATATTATCAAAATGAGGAAGAAAAAAAAAAAACTAAAGCCATCTGATGGAATGAACCCAGCATTTACCTCCTCAAGCTGACTTTGTGGCACAGATTCTCTAGAACAAACACTGGGTTCCCATTTCTATTACTCCATTAAAATGCTCAGGGTAAACCATCTCTTGCTATAGATTCTAACAAACACTTTTCAGGCTTATTGGCTCAGCAGCATTTGATACAGCTGACCACTACCTCCTTGGGACAACCTCTTCTGTCAGTTTCCAGGACACTCCCCTCCTCTTGATGTCAGAGTGCCTTGGGGCACAGTATGGGTTCTTCTAGTCTCTATCCTCTGTTCTAAAACAGCTTGTCCAATCCTATGACTTTAAATACTCTCTACATGATGTTGGTTTCCATATTTGCATCTCCAGCAAATCTCTCTCTTGAGCAGACTTCCTTATCCAACCCTTTTTATGAAACTCCACCCACAGGTCTAATTGGTCTCTCAAATCTGCCCTCCACCTGCTCCTCCACTCATCTGCTCAAAGCAGCGATCTGTACACACTCATTCAAATGCTTCAGCTGCTGACCAAGCTGAGAATCAAATAAAGAACTCAACCCCTTTCACAATAGCTGCAAAAAAACCCAAAATTTAAAATTAGGAATATGCTTAACCAAGGAGGTGAAAGACCTCTACAAGGAAAACTACAAAACACTGCTAAAAGAAATCATAGATGACACAAACAAATGGAAACACATCCCATGCTCATGGATGGGTAGAAACAATATTGTGAAAATGACCATACTGCCAAAAGCAATCTACAAGTCCAATGCAATTCCCATCAAAATACCACCATCATTCTTCACAGAACTAGGAAAAAAAATCCTAAAATTCATATGGAACCAAAAAAGAGCCTGCATAGCCAAAGCAAGACTAAGCAAAAAGAACAAATCTGGAGGCATCACATTACCTGACTTCAAACTATACTCTAAGGCCACAGTCACCAAAACAGCATGGTACTGATATAAAAATAGGCATATAAACCAATGAAACAGAATAGAGAACCCAGAAATAAAGCCAAGTACTTATAGCCAACTAATCTTCGACAAAGCAAACAAAACCATAAAGTGGGGAAAGGATACCCTATTCAACAAATGGTGCTGGAATAGTTGGCAGGCCACATGTAGAAGAATAAAATTGGGCCGGGTGTGGTAGTTCATGCCTATAATCTCATCACTTTGGGAGACCGAGGTGGGCAGATCACCTGAGGTTGGGAGTTTGAGACCAGCCTGACCAACATGGAGAAACCCTGTCTCTACTAAAAATACAAAATTAGCCAGGCATGGTGGTGGCACATGCCTATAATCCCAGCTACTAGGGAGGCTGAGGCAGGAGAATCACTTGAATCCAGGAGACGGAGGTTGCAGAGAGCCCAGATAGCGCCATTGCACTCCAGCCTGGGTAACAAGATCAAAACTCCATCTCAGAAAAAAAAAAAAAAAAGCTTCTGCACAGCAAAATAAACAATCAGCAGAATAAATAGACAAACCAATGAGTGAGAGAAAATCTCACAATCTATACATCTGACAAAGGACTAATGTCCAGAATCTACAAGGAACTCAAATCAGCAAGAAAAAAAAAATAACCCCATCAAAATGTGGGCTAAAGACATGAATAGACAATTCTCAAAAGAAGATATACAAATGGCCAACAGACATACGAAAAAATGCTCAACATCACTAATGATGAGGGAAATGCAAATCAAAACCACAATGCGATACCACCTGGTATCCTGCAAGAATAGCCATAATCAAAAAATCAAAAAAATAGATGTTGGCGGGGATGGGGTGAAAAGCAACACTTTTAAACTGCTGATGGGAATGTAAACTCATACAACCACTATGGAAAACAATGTGGAGATTCTTTAAAGGACTAAAAGTAGAACTACTATTTGATCCAGCAAGCCCACTACTGGGTATCTACCCAGAAGAAAAGAAGTTGTTATATGAAAAAGATACTTGTACACGTATGTTTATAGCAGCACAATTTGTAACTGCAAAAATATAAAACCAGCCCAGATGCCCATCAATCAGTGAGTGGATAAAGAAAAGGTGATATATATAGGTATATCTATCTATCTATCTATCTACCTATCTATATATATGCCATATATATAGATGTATCTATATGGCATATATATAGATGTATCTATATGGCATATATATATAGATGTATATATATGCCATATATATATAGATGTGTATATGTATATATATAGATGTGTATATATATACCATTGAATGCTACTCAGCTATAAAAAGGAACAAAATAATGGCATTCGCAGCAATCTGGATGGATCTGGAGACCATTATTCTAAGTGAAGTAACTCAGGAATGGAAAACCAAACATCATATATTTTTACTTATAGGTGTGAGCTAAGCTGTGAGGATGCAAAGGCATAAGAATGATCCAGTGGACTTTGGCGACTCAGGGGAAAGGGTTGGAATGGGGTAAAAGATAAAAGAATACAGATTGGGTACAGTGTACACTGCTTGGGTGATGGGTACACAAAAATCTCAGAAATCACCACTAAAGAACTTATTCATGTAACCAAATGCCACCTGTTCCCTAAGAACTACTGAAATAATTTTTTTAAAAGAAATGCATTGCTATTAGTATTTTTAAAAAATGCTTCAGTTGGAATCCTTAGTGCATTCAGTGACCCAGCTGCAATCCTTAGTCCATTCTCCATCTTGGGTGCAGAGCAGAATCATCTGAGGATTTTTTTTATTTTAATTTTTGCTTTTTTAAATGGAGACAGGTTTTGCTATGTTGCCCAGGCTGGTCTTGAACTCTTGGACTCAAGCGATCCTCCCACCTCAGCCTCCCAAAGTGCTGGGATTACAGGTGTGAGCCACTCTGTCCAGCCCACCTGAGGATTTTTAAAATATTTCAGCGCTTGCCTCTCAGCCCCAAGACATTCTGATTTAATTAGTAGGATGAGTGAACTGGGCATCAGGATTTTTATAAGCTACTCAGGTGATTCTAATGTGTCGCAAAGTATGGGAACCACTGCTCTAAAGTATACTTTGAGTTCCCTTTGTATTCAATTCTCACCTTCAATTTATCAAGTTTTCCTTCAAAACCACAAGTAGTGGTCCCCATCTCTGTCTATGCACTGCAGCCTCCCTGGTCCAAGCACTATCATCTCTTACCCAACTGCAATAGCCTCCCAATTCTTCACGTAGTAGCCAGAGGGGTAATTTTAAAAGCATAAGTCAGACACCACTTCTTTGTTTAAAACCCTTTAGGGGCTTTCCCCTTCTCTCAGAGTAAAATCCAAACCTCCTACCCCTGCTAAAAGACTCCTGCCCACTCCTCCCATACTCTCTTCCCCTTCCTCACTACACAATGGCTTCCTTCCTGGGTGTGGACGGTCCCCGCTCTGCACATTTCACTCACCATTTCATCCACCCTACTGCTGTTCCCCCAGCTCTTTGTGTGTCTGGTTTCTTCCTGTCACCCTTCATCTCTCAGCACAAATGACACCTCGGTAGAGAGGGCTCTCTGGCCACTCTATTAATGTGGTCTTCCCCACTGCCTCTATCATCACTTTATTTCCTTCATAATTGCAATCACAATCTTTATCGGTCTCCCCTGCAATGGACTTTATGAAGGGTGGGTCTTGTTTATAACCATATAGCCCAGCATACAGCATAGTATCTAACACATAATAGGTGTTCAATGAAAATCTGTTGGAAAAAGAAATGAAGCAATAATGAGACATCAACCTCGACTACATGAACTTTTCCTTGGTTAATATCTTTTGTGATCAAATAATAATAACAACAATATTAATAACATAAAAATAATAGAAAGTCTACAATATTAGTATTAAAAAGTGAATTAAAAATATATTTCAAAGTAAATCTTACTTAGTCAAGATACATTAGCAAGTTGTAGGTAATTTAGTTGCCTGGTTTGCTGATGATAGAAATCCTACTTTGTTTTACTCATTATTCCTAGTCTTTCCAAAGAATAAATTATTCAATGAGTTGTTATTATAATAATTTGCTATCCATTTGGGAAAGAGAAAGAGTATTCTCTCAAACTGAGTGCAAAAATAAAATTTAGACATATTTTTAAAACAAAATTGATAGTAGTATAACATATAGGATTTTAAAAATAATTTAACATGCCTTTTTAAGTACAAAAAAATTTAGAAGATGTAAAAATGACTGACAGATCTTAACATAAAAATTTAAGACTTCAAAAAGTTAAAAGACAAACAGATTTGGAGAAAAATGTGCAATATATTTACACAGGCAAAAGTTAACTATCTATTATGATCTCTAAAGAGCTCCAGACTATTAAGAAAAAGACAATCCAATATAATAGGCAATGAATCTGAACAAGCCAGTGAACATTGAACAATAAAAATTTACTAACAATCAGGTTGGTAAAAACCTATCTTAATTTTTATTTATGAGGAATGATTTTAAAACTATTAAAAGAAATGTAAATTTGGATTGGCACTTGGGCAGTATCTATAAAAGTGACTTAAGAATCAAACTTCTGGGCCGGGTGCAGTGGCTCACACCTGTAATCCCAGCACTTTGGGAGGCCAAGGCAGGCGGATCACGAGGTCAGGAGTTTGAGGTCAGGAGTTTAAGACCAATCTGGCCAACATAGTGAAACCCCATCTCTACTAAAAATACAAAAAAAATTAGCCAGGCATGGTGGTGTGCACCTGTAATCCCAGCTACTTGGGAGGCTGAGGCAGGAGAATCGCATGAACCTGGGAGGCGGAGGTTGCAGTGAGCTGAGATCGCGCCACTGCACTTCAGTCTGGGTAACAGAACAAGACTCCATCTCAAAAAAAAAAAAAAAAAAAAAAAAAAAAGAGTCAAACTTCTATGGATTTATAATACAAGTTTTAAAATGAGTTAGTTACAGAAATGTTAATTGCAGCCCTATTTGTACCTTTGCACTGACTTGAAGATGTCTATAACATATTGCAATTTTTTTAAAGTTACAGAATAGATATAGTGAGATCTCATTTTTCAAAAAATGTCAGCATAAGCTGGGCATGGTGGCTTAGGCCTGTAATCCCAGGGCTTTGGGAAGCTGAGACAGGAGGATCCCTTGGGCCCAGGAGTTTGAGACCAGTCTGGGCAACCTAGGGAGACCCCCATCTCTAGAAATAATAATAATAATTAATAATAACAAGCTAGCCAGGAGTGGTGGCAGGCACCTGTAGTCCCAGCTACTTGGGGGGCTGAGGCAGGAGGATCGCTTGAGCCTTGAAGTTTGAGGCTGCAGTAAGCTGTCATTGTGCCACTGCACTCCAGCCTGGGTGACAGAACACGACCCAAGCTGGAAAAAAAAAAGCTAGCATTTATACGTGTATATAGACATTTTAAAGTCTAGAAGCATGTGAACCAGCCAAAAAAGCCTCCATATTTTTATAATCTCTGTGAAGTAGTATTATAGGTAATCTTAATTTTCTTCATTAAGTTTTCCATATTTTTTTCATTTTTGGTGGTTAACGTCTGAATTCTTGAGTTATTATTATGAATTAAAATGGGCTATTTCAAAAAGAAAGAGTCTGATATGTATCAGGTAGTCAGGTATTTCCCTGCCTTAGTTTGTGCATGATTGGTTTGGGGTAGAGGGTGGAAGGAGTGATAGATACGGAGACTAAAATTCAATGTTTCTACAGTAATGACTGTGTTGGCCCCAGGATAATACCAGGGGCAGTCCAACAGATGAAATACTTTAGACCATTCCTAACAACTCGCATGTCATTTTTTCACTCCAATTCCTACAATGAACAAATTTTCTCGTGATCTGCTAGTCTCACAAGAGAGGAAGAAAGAAAAATATCTAGCCAACTGAGGTTTTGAGGTAGCTGAGTAGGGCAGGCAGATGTCAATTAAGTGAAGTTGAAGGGGAAAAAGGCAAAGAAGAAAACTTTGGTTCCCTTCTCAGCACAGCTCTCAGAACATAAATGACATGGTCATTCTAACCCTAAGAAACCCCCTGAAGAAAGGCCATAGGGGCTTTTCATTTTCCATTAGAGCCACTCGTGAAAGATGAACATGCTAACCTTTCAGGAGTTTCCCTACAGACAATCGTGCCACCAAGTTCCTAAAAATCACCTCTGATCACCACTTTGCTGCCCTCTGAACACCAGGAAAACAGAACTAGGGCTGCATACTTTTAAAGTGCTTCTTCTAAACAAGCTACACTCCTTTGGAAACTAGAAGAAATAGTTCTCTGAGGAAGAGATAAAGAAAGGGAAACTCCATTTCTCAGAAATAAAGGATTCCACATGCAGTTAAAACTGAGGAAGATGACTGGAATTATGACATTTCCTAACATTTTTCTTTCTCCAATATTTTCAGTAAGAGCCCAACTTAATAGAGTCATGCTGATGACTCTCCCTAAGGAAAAGAAGTTATAAAGAAATAATCATTTTTTCCTCAAAGCGTTGAGGTTACCTTAATTTTGGACAAGCCCAACTCAGTGTCATGTTGGTGAATCCCTACATTCTATCTATCTCTAGCAAATCCCTGTAGTTGGCATAAGTAGTATGATTTTTTTAAGGCCACCATTTAAATTGTGGGTCTTCTAGAATTACACCAAAGACTATTTTCAAGAATCTTCTGCCTCATGGGTTATCAATTATTGCCTGGCAGATGTTTTAGGCTGAAATTAAAGAGATGTATTCAAGGGGAGAAAACAAAACACAACCTTCAAAAGAGAAGAAAGGAAACAGCCCACCCAGCTGAGGGAAAAGGAATATGGACAACATTCGCTGGACACAGTCTCTCATACCAGGAAAAATGGGGCTGAGGCCCAAGCTCAAAACAGAGTAGAAAGCTCAGCTATAGGCAGGCTGAGAAGAGTCGGAAGAAAAAAAAATTCAGATGATTGCCAAAGCAAACAAATAAACAAACCAAAAACACGGCTGTAAACATTTAATACTGAACAGAACATTGCAGTTTGATAAAATGAAGTCTGGAAATAAAATTACAGGCATACCTCAGAGATATTGCAAGTTTGGTTCCAGATCACCACAATAAAGCAAATACTGCAGTAAAGCAAGTCACATAAATTTTTTGGTTTTCCAGTGCATATAAAAGTTATGTTTACACTATACCATAGTCTATTAAGTCTGCAATAGCATTATGTCTTTAAAAAACCCACCTTAATTTAAAAGTACTTCATACTAAAAAATGCTAACAATCATCTGAACCTTCAGCAAGCTGTAATCTTTTTGCTGGTGGAGGGTCTTGCCTCCTTGTTGATGGCTGCTGACTGATCAGGGTGGTGGTTGCTGAAGGCTGGGGTGGTTAGGGCAATTTCTTAAAAGAAGACAACAATGAAGTCTGATATATCAATTAACTCTTCCTGTCACAAAATATTTCTCTGTTGCATGCAACGCTGTTTGATTGCATTTTACCCACAGTAGAACTTCTTTCAAAATTGGAGTCAGTCCTCTCAAACTTTGCTGCTGTTTTATCAACTATGTTTATGGAATATGCTAAATTATGTGTTGTCATTTCAACAATGTTCATAGCATCTTCACCAAGAGTAGATTCCATCTCAAGAAACCACTTTCTTTGCTCATCCATAACAAACAACTCCTCATCCATTCTAGTTTGATCATGAGATTGCAGCAATTCAGTCACATCTTCAGGCTTCTCTTCTAGTTCTCTGGGTATTTCCACCACATCTGTGGTTAGCAGATCGCTGCAAAAGTAATTGTGTTTTTTTGCCATTAAAAGTAAGGGCAAAACCCACAATTACGTTTTCACTGACCTAATACTTCCTCTACTGAAATCTAGACCCCTTCAAAGTCATCCATGAGGGATAAAATCAACTTCTGCCAAACTCCTGTTAACGTTAATATTTTGACCTCTTCCCATGAATCATGAATGTTCTTAATGGCATCCATAATGATGAATCCTTTCCAGAAGGGTTTACTTTGTCCAGATTCATCAGAGGAATAATTTTCTATGGCAACCTATAACCTTACAAAATGTAGTTCTTAAATAATAAGTCTTGAAAGTTGAAATTACTCCTTGATCCACGGGCTGCAGAATGGATGTTGTGTTAACATATATGAAAACAACATTCATCTCCTTGTACATCTCCATCAGAACTTTTCGATGACCGGAGGTATTATCAATGAGCAGTAATATTTTGAAAGAAATCTTTTTTTCTGAGCAGTAGGTCTCAACCATGAGCTTAAAATATTCAGTAAATCATGCTGTAAACAAATGTACTGTCATCTAGGCTTTGTTGTTCCATTTACAAAGCAGAGGCAGAGTAGATTAACATAATTCTTAAGTGCCCTGGGATTTTTGGAATGGTAAATGAGCACTGGCTTCAACTTAAAAGTCATCAGCTGTACTAGTTCCTAACTAGAGAGTCATCCTGTCCTTTGCACCTTTGAAATCAGATGCTGGCTTGTTCTCTCTACCTAGGAAAGTCCTAGATGGCATCCCCTGCCAGTAGAAGGCTGTTTTGTCTACATTGAAGATCTGTTGTTTAGAGTAGCCTCCTTCATCAATGATCTTAGCTAGATCTTCTAACTAACTTGCTGCAGCTTCTATATCAGCACTTTCTGCTTCACCGTGCACTTACACGTTATAGAGATGGCTTCCTTTCTTAAAGCTCATGAACCAACCTCTGCTAGCTTGAAACTTTTCTTCTGCAGCTTCGTCACCTCTCTCAGCCTTCACAGAATTGAAGAGAGTTTGGGCCTTGCTCTAGATTATGCTTTAGCTTTAGCGAATGTTGGCGCTGGTTTGATCTATCCAGACCACAAAAACTTTCTCCATAACAGCAATAAGGCTGTTTTGCTTCCTTATCATTTGTATTTTCACTGGAATAGCACTTATAATTTCCTTCAAGAACATCTCATACGCATTCAAAACTTGGCTAAATGGCACAAAATGCCTAGCTTTTGGTCTGTCTCAGCTTTCAACATACCTTCCTCACTAAGCTTAATCATTCCTACCTTTAAAGTAAGAGACCTGTGATTGTCCCTTGCACTCAAACACTTAGAGACCACTGTAGGGTTATTAATTGGGCTAATTTCAATATTGTGGTGTCTCAGGGAATAGAGAGGGTTGGGGAGAGGAAAAGAGATAGAAGTATGGCTGGTCGGTGGAGTAGTCAGAACACATACAACATTTATTAATTGAGTTCCCTGTCTTATATGGGCACAGTTCATGGCACCCCAAAACAATTACAGTAGTCACATCAAAGATCAGTGGTCACAGATCACCATAACAGATACAATATTAATGATGAAAAAGTTTGAAATATTGAGAGAATTGCCAAAATGTGACACAGAGACACAAAGTGAGCACATGCTGTTGGAAAAATGGCACCAATAGACTTGCTGGACACAGGGTTGCCACAAACCTTCAATTTGTAAAAAAAAAATCAAATGCAGTATCTACAAAGTGCAATAAAGCAAAGAACAATAAAACAAGGTATGCCTGCACTTTTTTCTATGAACCCCTTAACATGTGACACAAGAGCTCACTAAAGAGTGATTTAATTCTTCAGGACTGACACATGGAACTTAGACCCTAGGCCTTAAAGAAAACAGCCCAGCTTCAGGAAAGTCCACTTTTACTTTTACGGCCAGAAGAGTTTTCTTTGGCCACTATTTTTACTTTGAAAGCTATAGTCACAAGAAGCCATCTCTTTTTCCGCCGGTTTTAAAATTGTCTTGTTCTAGGTTTCACTTTGCTGACAGAGATCTAGCCAAAGAGATCAGCTTGTGAATAGGATCATTCTTGACTTTCAGTTCTGTATTTCATGCCCCTCTGCTCAAACTATGTCTCTCAGTTCTTCTCATTTGCTTCATTAAAATATTTTATATCTATTACTCTATTAAAAAAAAAACACTTTTGATATGTTCTTCTTCACAGAAAAGAATGTGGCTACCTCAAACACTTTATTAGGATTCACTCATTTTTTATTACAGGAGGTTAAATAAAATTGGTATTATGATGGCCTCTGTATGGAAAATGTGTCGTTTTTAGAGTTCTGGCCACAGAAACTGACCTATGAAGGACTTTCTAAAGGAGAAGGGTGTGCCTGTGGAAAGTTCACGGCAAAGGGAGTTTGACTCCTCTTAAGGTATGAAGAGGAAGACAGGCTAAAGTCTCAAGAAACTTCTGACTCAATAGGGGAAAGCTATCAAATTTCCCAAAACTTGTGCGATTTTGGTTAGCACATCACAAAGGTGATGAGCAGCTCCTGAGAGTGAAACCCACATCCCATTTCTGGGGGAGAACTACGTAGTTGGTTCCTTCTACATAAAATATCAGAGTCTACATCCTGACACCCATAAGAAACCTTTCCCACCTCTCTCTTACTAAACTTTTCTTCCATTCTCAGTTTACAATGACATACAATTTTGTTTCCCACAAGTACCGTACAACCAGAGACACACACACTCACACATACGTATATATTTCATATATATATATGTTTGGAGAGCAGGAAACGGGGGAGCCAAGGTCTGTTTGTACTCACAACTTTGGCTCAACTGTGCTGGGGTGGCTGGAGCTTTGACCACGGAGGAGGGGCCCGCTGGCAGCGCCAACCGGCTGAACTGTGCGCCTTTTCATAAAGGCCGAGGAACTGGGGTTAGCCACACTACAACCCTCCCACCTGAGGGAAAGGCCTGTTTGTTCTGGAAGGCACAGCCTAGCCTTATTTAACTAACGCAAGCAGTTAATATAAGCATTCCCAAGGCAGCAAGCAAGCTCTAGTCTACGAAAGTAAAGCCATCGACTTTAGGAAGATTTCTCCAGTCCAGCATCCTGAAAGATGAAGCCCAGACTCCTCACCTGACGGTTAACCTGAAAACACCTGATCCTCTCTCCGGAATCCTTGCCTGGGGAAAACGATAAGGCTGCTGGGCCATGCCTCCTCCTTCAAAACTTTCCAGGGCTCTCGGGATTCGGAACAGGAAACACCGTTCACGGCCGACTCATTTCGCCTCGCCGGAACGCGTCTGCCGAAGTTGGAGCCCTGCTAAGCGGGGTTCCCTTCTCTTACCCTTCCTGCTGGCCGCGTGGTGCGCGCAGACCCCGGCCCGAGGGCAGGCGCGGTAGTCGCGGAGTGCGGCGGGCCCTACTCGGGCGGCTGAAAGGCGGCTCTGTGTGCTCCCTGCAGGATGCGGCGCGTGGCCAGGCGCTCCCGCCCCGCCCCCAAGGGGCTGCCCCGCCCCGCCCCGCCGCCTCCCACCCGGGACCGGAGCTTCCCCACTTGGAGTCCTAGGGGACTTATTCCACGCTTCAGCGGACCAGCCTCCCAGCGCTCCCGGAGAAGGGGGTCGGCGACGGGGAGGCGGGGTGGGGGCCGTAGGGGATGGAACCGAGGCGCGCGCGCGCGAGAAGAGCCGAGGAAGTAAGCAGTCCCAAAAGGGGGCGGCGGTGGGGCCCCCAGGGAGGCGTGGGGCGCGCCAAGGGCGCCCTGGGGCACTGACCTGTGGTGCGGCCCCCAGAACAGACCCGAGGCGCGGTTCCATACCGGCAGGTCCAGCACCTCCATGCCTCGAGGCATGGCGCGGCCCGGGAGCGGCAGGAGGACACCTAGCGTGGGACGGCTACACCTGTCTGGGCGCAGGCCCGCGGCCCTTGCGCTCTCCACCCAAGTGCCCAGCGCTGCGGTGCGGCCCGCTTTGGCTCGGGGTGTCTGCCGGAGAAGCGCCTTACAGAGGGACCCGGGCGGTGGGCCCTGCGGCAAAGTGGCCCACGCACCCTCCACACCGCCCCCGGGCGGCCACACCTGGCACTCCCGGCCCTCTGGGGTTTCTGCCTTTTTGGGGGAGGGGTGGCGGGGGGTGAGACCGGGTCTCACTCTGTCGCCTGAGCTGCGATCACTGCTGACTGCAATCTTGAACTCCTGGACCAGAGCGATCCTCCTGCCTCCGCCTCCCAAAGTGCTAGGATTACAGGTGTAAGCCGCTGCGCCTGGCCCCTTCTTTTCTTCACTCTTTCATGCATTCATTTCTTGTTTCCACATGCATTCATTTGTCCGTTGCTTTGGTCATTCCTGTTTTGATGCTTAGGGAAACACTCACTGAGAGCCAAGCCGACCGTTGGGTACTGTGGTCTCTGGGATGACAAAGACATGGTCCTTTCCCTCGAGGACGTCACATTAAACTGACAAGTTCATTCGGACAAGTGCATTCATTCTGGCTTTTCTTTAAAGTGCACGATCATGAAAGTCTGTGACAAGGGCCATATTTCTGAGATGTTAGAAAGTGCGACCGGCGCGCAAGGAATAGGAAAAGCGAGTCGCCCTGCGCCCGCGTCGGGATGAAAGGGAGGGAGCCGGGAGGGAGCGTCAGCGTGGCCCGGCGGGCGCGGAGGGAGGGTGCACGGCCCCAGGGCTGGACTCGCAACCCAGGGCCCTGCTGCAGCCGCCGCTGCTCTTTCCTCTTGGTGCACGAAAGGAAGACGCCTGTGGGAAACCGGACAGTCGGTCGCCATTTGTGAGTCATAGAGATGAGAGTCGTCAGTACATGACCAAAAGCCGTGTTCGGCTCCTAGTGATGTTGGCTTGGTAGTTTGGACGTGGCCGACAGCCTCCTAGAGCTCGTACCCCTCCTTTTCACGAGGTAGCAGCAGCAAAGTCCACAGTGCCAGGCTCTGTGAGTCTGCAAGCGTTTAAAAGATCTCCAGGTTTAGCTCAGGCAAAGAATATTCTGCCAGGTAATTATTTTAATATGCGTGTACAGGCAGAAGCAGTTGGACAGACGATGTATATAAAGCACACATAATTGACCCTCTTTTAAGGCACTTCCAAGGGGTTATTAGACAAAAATTCCTTGGTTTTGAGCCCCTTTCATCGGAGGTGCGCAATCATCCAGCTTTGTGCATAGCAACTGCACTCCAGCCTGGGCAACATAGTAAGACCCCAACTTTTGGCACCAGGGACTGGTTCCATGGAAGATGATATTTTCCACGGACAGGTGGGGGGATGAGGGGAGGATGTTTTCGGGATGAAACTGTTGCACCTCAGATCAGTAGGCATTAGAGTCTTATAAGGAGCACACAACCTGCAACTTAGATCCATCGCATGCGCAGTTCACAGTAGGGCTTCTGCCCCTATGAGAATCGAATGGAACCGCTGCTCTCTTGCTCAATGCTCACCTCCTGCAGTGCGGCTTGGTTCTTAACAGGCCACAGACCTGTACCAGTCTGGAGCCCGGGGTTTGGGGACCCCTGCAGAGGGAGAAATAGTTTCAAAAGGGAGATCTGGGGATCTCAAACATTAATGTGCACATGAGTCACCAGAGTTTTTATTGAAGCAGCCTGATTCAGTAGGACCTGAGGTTTTGCATTTCTAGCAAGAAGGTGCTGCTGCTGCTGCTACTGCTGCTGCTGCTGCTGCTGCTGCTGGTCCCACTCTGTAAGTAGCAAGGTTCTAAGAAATATTTAATCTGAGTGTGTGCGGGAATTGAGGGGGGAGAAGAGTAAGAGTGGAAAATTACTGGAGTCAGATGGCTGAAGGATTTATTATAAATATAACACATACTAAAGTTTTCAGCCATTGAATCTAATCATTCTCAATTAGTAAATTTAATTCTCAGTAGGCATTAAGTTTTTAACTTTCAAAAAGTCACTTGTTTGTAGTAAAGATCATGGCTTATTTTTCAGTGGGTAGTAATAGACATTGTTTTGTGCTATGTTAATCCTTTCAAGCATTTGTGTTCTGTTCTGAATATCACAGCACAAAAAGCTTTGTGTCCTGCCTCAAATTTGTAATGACCAATAACCAAATAACACAAGAATCTTTTGCTCAACAGTGTTTTATAATATGACATTTTAATTTTACAACCTAAAGGTCTTAAATTTCTCTAGCAGTTTGTCTTCATGTGGAAGTTTCACTGATTTAGTGTTAAAAGGGAATTTTTAGAAAGTAGTCTAAAAAATGTGAGATAGGCCGGACACAGTGGCTTGCACCTGTAATCCCAGCACTTTGGGAGGCCAAGGAGGGTGGATTGCTGGAGCCCAGGAGTGCAAGAATAGCATGGGCAACATAGTGAAACCCTGTCTCTACCAAAAATACAAAAATTAACTGGACATAGTGGCCCACGCCTGTGGTTCCAGCTGCTTGGGAGGCTGAGGCGGAAGGCTTGCCTGAGCCTGGGAGGTCGAGGTTGCAGTGAGCCAAGATTGTGCCACTGCACTCCAGCCTGGGCAACAGAGACCCAGTCTAAGAAAAGGAAAAGAAAAGAAGAAAAGAAAAGAAAATGTGAGTCAGGCTAGTAGCAATGCAACAATTTAAATTTTCTAGGTTGGGCAGACAAAAAATATTTATTGTGAAGAATATGGAGAGGGAGAATAGAATAAAATAAGAGAAAAACGATGCTCTTTATTTACCTACTTTCACATTCTTTCAAAAATTTTTTGATGTACAAGTAGTGTTCTGTATATTGTAGATATTAATTCCATGCCACTTTTAAACATTATAAGTATTTTCTTCCAGTCGTCATCTATCTTTTTGTCCATGGTGTTCTTCCTTGGATGAAAGTCTTTAATTTTGGTATAGGAAATCAAAATTAAGGATACTAATCCTTATAGTTTGTACTTTTATGATCTTTTTAAAGAAGTTGTTCTCTACCCTTAATTCACCATTCTTCTGCATTTTCTGTAATAGTTTTATCCTTCATATCAAATTCCATTGTACTTCAACTTTGCATGTGGTGGGAGATATTAATGCACCTTGATTTTTCGACATCAAGTAAGCCAGTTTTCAGCGAGCTATCTTATAATTCAGGGTTGGCTATTTTTTTTTCTGTAAAAGGTCAGATATAAATATGTAGGCTTTGCGGATTGTACTTTCTCCTTTACAACTATTTAACTATCTAGTGTAAAGATAATCATACACAATATGTAAAGAAGAGAGTGGCTGTGTTCCATGTATTATGAAATATTTATTCTTATTTTAATTTTTTAAAAATAGACTCTTTTTAGAGCAGTTTTAGGTTTATTGCAAAATTTAACAGAAAGTACAAAGTTCCTATATATTCCCTGCTCCCACATATGCATAGCCTCTCCCACACTATTAACATCCTACACCAGAGTAGTACATTTGTTATAATCGATGAATATACATTGACAACTTATCACTCAAAGTCCATACTTTAGGGTTCACTTGTGTGCAGGCTGTAAGTTTTGACAAATGTATAATGACAGGTATCTACCACTATAGTATCATACAGAATAGTTTCACTGCCTGCTGTGGACTGAATGTTTGTCCCCACTTTACCAATCCCCCTCCCCCACCAAAATTTATATGTTGCAACCTAAATCCCCAATGTGATGATATTTGGAGACGGGGCATTTGGGAGGTAATTAGGTCTTGAGGGTCAAACCCTCGTGAATGCAATTAGTGCCCTAGTGACCATATAAGAAAAAACAGGAGAGAGATATCTCTCTCTCTCCACCATATGAGGATATAACAAGATGATGGCTGTCTGCAAACCAGGAAGAGTACCCTCAGCAGACACCAGGTGTGCTAGCACCTTGATCTTGGATTCTGTGGCCTCTAGAACTATGATAAATCAATTTCTGTTGTTTAAGCCACCCGGTTTGTAGTATTCTGTAACAGCAGCCCAAATTGATGAAAACACTACCCTAATAGTCCTCTGTGCTCCTTCTATCCATCCCTCCCTCCAACCCCTGGCAACCACTCACCTTTTTACTTTCACAATAGTTTTTCCTTTTCAGATATTTGGAATCATATGGTATTAGCCTTTTCAGATTGGCTTTTTCCATTTAAGCATTTGACATTTTTGCATTTAAGCTTCTTCTTTGTCTTCACATGGCTTGATAGCTCAATTCTTTTTAGCACTGAATAATGTTCCATTGAACGAATATGTCACAGCATATTTGTTCATTCACCTACTAAAGGACATTTTGTTTTTTTCTAAGTTTTGGCAATTACAAATAAAGCTGTTGTCAACATCTGTGTGCAGGTTTTTGTGAAGACAAGTTTTCAATTCCTTTTTTTAAATACCAAGGAGTACAATAGCTGGATTGTATGGTAAAAGCATAGCTTTGTAAGAAACTGCCTATCTTCCAAAGTGGCTGTATTATTTTACATTTGCACCAGTAATGAATGAGAGTTCCTATTGCTCCACATACTTGCCAGTATTTGGAATTTTCAGTGTTACAAGTTTTGGCCATTCTAATAGGTGTGTAGTGGTATCTTGTTGTTTTAATTTGCAATTCCCTAATGACGTATGATGTTGAGTATGTTTTCATATACTTATTTTTCATCTGTATGTCTTCTTTACCGAGGTATCTCTTCAGGTCTTTTGCTTATTTTTTAATGGAATTGTTTATTTTCCTATTGTTGAGTTTTAATTCTTTAGGCTGGGCACGGTGGCTCATGCCGGTAATCTCAACACTTTGGGAGGCTGAGGTGGGAGGATTGCTTGAGGCCAGGAGTTCAACACCAGCCTGGGCAACAAAGAGAGATCCTGTCTCTATGAAAGAAATTTTTTTTTTAATTAGCTGGGTTTGGTGGTATGCACCTGTGGTCCTAGCTACTTGGGAGGCTGAGGCAGGAAGATTGCTTGAACCTAGGAGTTCAAGGCTGCAGTCCAGCCTGAGCAATAGAACAAAACCTCATCTCAAAAATAAAAATATATGAATTTTTAATATATTTTGAATAACAATACTTTTTTCAGATAAGTCTCTTGCAAGTATTTTTCTCCTAGTCTGCAGCTTGTCTTCTCTTTCTCTTGATAATATCTTTTACAGAGTAGAAGTTTTTAATTATAATAAAGCCTAATTTATCAATTATTTATTTCATGGATCATGCTTTCAGTGTTGTATTTCCAAAGTCAGCCTCCAGGAAAAAAAAATGGCAGATAGGAGGCAGGACTAACTTGCAGCTCCCACTCAGATGAACAGAACAGCATGTGGAGACTGATATCATGAGCTTTTGCTCCAAGAACTACCTCAGGAATATACCAGGAACACTGAAAGGATTCACAGACTCTTTGAAAAAGTGGCTTGTGGCTGCAAACTCTGTGAGACAGCTGAAAAATTGTGAGTGCCCAAAGTGTGAAGGGGGAAAGCCTACCTCCGAACACACATCCTCACTGGGGAACCTGAAAATCCAGGTCGCGGGAGAAGGATTTAACCTTACCTAGAGCTGAAATGAATTTAGAGAGCTGAGCAAAATATAAAAGTAGAAGCAGCACTGGGAAGAGCCCTCTAGGTGCTCCCAGTCACCAGGGAAGCCATTTCTGACTTTAGCTCACTGGGGTCCTTGGGGAGGGCTGCCAATGGAACTGGGGAAGGACCATAGGGAGAAGGAAACTTCCAGTTGAGCTTTGTAATAATTTTGACCAAGTGTGAATTTTCCTAGGCAGAATCCAGGGGTGGGACATGGACGGGAAGTGCAGATAGGACCACAGAAGCAGTGGCAGGCTGGGAGAGGTAGGGCCTGAAAGCCCTGCTGGCTTTTTCAGTGGGGAGGCTTGTAGCCTGGGGCAATTAGTGCCCTAGCGCCCATATAAGAAAAGACAAGAGAAAGCATTTGAGAAAACCAGTGTACTAAACAAAACTACAACCAAGGACCCTCACAAAGTCCACTTCACTCATATGCTACCTCTACTGGAGCAGCTGCTGGTATCCATGGCTGAGAGACCTGAAGACAGATCACATCACAGGACTCTTTGCAGACACTCCCCAGTACCAGCCTGGAGCCCAAGCTCCATTAGGTGGCTAGACCCACAACAGCAATAACAATCACTGTCCAGCTCTCAGGAAGCCCCATCCCTAGAGGAAGGGGGAGAGTACCACATCAAGAGATCACCCCATGGGACAAAATAATCTGAACAGCATCCCTTGAGCCCCAGATCTTTCTTCTGACATAGTCTACCCAAATGAGAAGAAACCAGAAAAACAATTCTGGCAATATGACAAAGAAAGGTTCTTCAACACTCTCAAAAGATCACACTGACTCACCAGCAATGGATCCAAACCAAGAAGAAATCTCTGAATTTCCAAAGAAAGAATTCAGAAGGTCAATTGTTAAGCTACTCAAGGAGGCACCAGAAAAATGTGAAAACCAATTTAAATAAATTTAAACAATCATACAGGATATGGATAAAAAATCTCCAGAAAAATAGCACAAATAAAATACAATCAACTTCTGGAAATGAAAGACAGACTTAGAGAAATGCAAGCTATCTGGAAAGTTTCAAAAATAGAATCAAATACATAGAAGAAAGAACTTCAGAGCTTGAAAACAAGGCTTTCGAATTAACCCAATCTGACAAAGACAAAGAAAAAAGAATTAAAAAATGAACAAAGCCTCCAAGAAGTTTGGGATTATGCTAAACAACCAAACCTAACAATAATTGGTGTTCATGAGAAAGAAGAGAAATCTAAAAGTTTGGAAAACTTATTCGAGGCAATAATTAAGGGAAACTTTCCTGGCCTTACTAGAGATCTAGACATCCAAATACAAGAAGCTCAAAGAACACCTGAGAAATTCATCACAAAAAGATCATCAACTAGGCACATAGTCATCAGGTTATTGAAAGTCAGGATGAAGGAAGGAATCTTAAGAGCTGTGAGGCAAAAGCATCAAGTAACCTATAAAGGAAAACCTATTAGATTAACCCCAGATTTCTCAGCAGAAACCCTACAAGTTAGAAGGGATTGGGGTCCTATCTTTAGCCTCCTCAAACAAAACAATTATCAGCCAAGAATTTTGTATCCAGCAAAACTAAGCTTCATAAATGAAGGAAACATAAAGTCTTTGTCAGACAAACAAATGCTGAGAGAATTAACCACTACCAAGTCAGCACTACAAGAACTGCTAAAAGAAGTTCTAAATCTTGAAACAAAACCTCAGAATACACCAAAATAGAGTCTCCTTAAAGCATAAATCTCAAAAGACCTATAAAACAATAACACAATGAAAAGAAAAGGTATTTAGGCAACAACTAGCATGATGAATAGAATAGTACCTCACATTTCAATAACATTGACTGTAAATGGCCTAAATGCTCCACTTAAAAGATACAGAATGGCTGAATGGATAAGAATTCACCAACCAAGTATCTCCTGTCTTCAAGAGATTCACCTAACACATAAGGACTCACATAAACTTAAGGTAAAGGGGTAAGAAAAGATATATCATGCAAATGGAAACCAAAGGTAAGCAGGACTAGCTATTCTTATATCAGACAAAACAGACTTTAAAGCAACAACACTTTAAAAACAGGGATATTATATAATGATAAAAGGTCTAGTCCAACAGGAAAATATCACAATCCTAAATATGTATGCACCTAACGCTGGAGTTCCCAAATTTATAAAACAATTACTACTGGACCTAAGAAATGAGATAGACAGCAACACAATAATAGTGGGGGACTTCAATACTCCACTGACAGCACTAGACAGGTCATTAAGACAGAAAGCCAACAAAGAAAAAATGGATGTAAACTATACCCTAGAACAAATGGACTTAAAAGATATTACAAAACATTCTACCCAACAATTGCAGAATATACATTTTCATCAGCATATGGAACATTCTCCAAGATAGACCATATGACAGACCACAAAACAAGTCTCAATAAATTTAAGAAAATCAAAATTATATCAAGTACCCTCTCAGACCACATTGGAATAAAATTGGAAATCAACTCCAAAAGGAACTCACAAAACCATGCAAATACATGGAAATTAAATAATCTGTGCCTAAATGATTGTTGAGTTGAAATCAAGGTGGAAATTTAAAAAATGTTTGAACTGAGCAATAATAGTGACATGACCTATCAGAACCTCTGGGATACAGCAAAAGCAGTGTTAAGAGGAAAGTTCATAGCATTAAATGCCTAAATCAAGAAGTCTGAAAAAGCACAAATAGACAATCTAAGGTCTCACCTCAAGGAAGTAGAGAAACAAGAACAAACCAAACTGAAACCCAGCAGAGGAAAGGAAATAACAAACATCAGAGCAGAACTAAATGAAATTGAAACCAAAAAAAAAATACAAAAGGTAAATGAAACAAAAAGCTGATTCTTTCAAAAAATAAAATTGATAGACCATTAGTGAGATTAACCCAGAAAAGAAGAGGGAAGATTCAAATAAGCTCAATTAGAAATGAAATGGAAGATGTTACAACTGATACCACAGAAGTACAAAAAAACATTCAAGGCACAAACTAGAAAACCTAGGGGAGATGGATAAATTCCTGGAAATATACAACCCTCCTAGAAGGGCCAGGCACAGTGGCTCATGCCTGTAATCCCTGCACTTTGAGAGGCCAATGCGGGTGGATCACTTGAGGTCAGGAGTTCAAGACCAGCATGACCAACATGGTGAAATCTCATCTCTACTAAAAATACAAAAATTAGCTGGGCATCGTGGTGTGCACCTGTAATCCTAGCTACTCAGGAGGCTGAGGCAGGAGAATTGCTTGAATCCGGGAGGCAGAGGTTGCAGTGAGCCAAGATCACGCCACTGCACTCCAGCCTGGGCAACAGAGTGAGACTCTGTCTCAAAGAAAAAAAAAATATATATATATATTTTATATATTAAAAAATATATATTTTTTATATATATGTGTGTATATGCATATGTACATATACATATGCATATGCATATGTACATATACATATGTATATGCATATGTACATATACATATGTATATGTATGTCTGTGTATGTATATGTACAT
Organism: Pongo pygmaeus; assembly: GCF_028885625.2. NCBI lineage: Eukaryota > Metazoa > Chordata > Mammalia > Primates > Hominidae > Pongo > Pongo pygmaeus. The sequence goes on along the minus strand of NC_072373.2, from coordinate 145,109,012 downwards.
ATACATATATATATACAGACATATATACACATATACACACATACACACAAAACCATCCTAGATTAAACCAGGAAGAAATAGAAACTGTGAAAAGATCAATAACAGACAGCGAGATTGAAATGGTAATTTAAAATTGCCAACAAAAAATAGTCAAGGGCCAGATGGATTCACATCTGAATTCTATCAGATATTCGAAGAATTGATATCAGTCTTATTTAAACTATTTCAAAAAATAGAGAGAGGAAATCCTCCCTAATTATTCTATGAAGCCAGTATCATCCTAATACCAAAACCAAGAAAGGACATACCAAAAAAAGGAAACTACAGACCAGCATCCCTGATGAACAAAGATGCAAAAATCCTCAAAATACTAACTGAATCCAGCAGTGTATTAGTCCATTTTCACACTGCTGATAAAGACATAACCGAGACTGGGCAATTTACAAAAGAACAAGGTTCAATGTGCTTACAATTCCATGTGGCTGGGGAAGCCTCACAATCATGGCAGAAGGCAAGGAGGAGCAAGTCATATCTTACATGGATGGCAACAGGAAAAGAGAGAGCTTCTGCAGGGAAACTCTCCATTATAAAACCATCAGATCTAGTGAGACTTATTCACTATCATGAGAAGAGCATGGGAAAGACCTGCCCCATGATTCAACTGTCCCCCACTGGGACCCTCCCACAATACCTGGGAATTCAAGATGAGATTTGGGTGGGGACACAGCCAAACTATATCATTCCACCCCTGGTCCCTCGCGAATCTCATGTCCTCACATTTCAAAACCAGTCATGCCTTCCCAACAGTCCCCTAAAGTCTTAACTCATTTCAGCATTTACTCAAAAGTCCATAGTCCAAAGTCTCATCTGAGACAAGGCAAGTCTCTTTCACCTATGAGCCTGTAAAATCAAAGGCAAAGTAGATATTTCCTAGATATGGTGGGGGTACAGGCATTGGGTAAATACAGCCATTCCAAATGGGAGAAATTGGCCAAAACAAAGGGGCTACAGGCCCCGTGCAAGTCCAGTGGGCAGTCAAATCTTAAAGCTCAAAAATGATCTCCTCTGACTCCATGTCTCACATCCAGGTCACACTGATGCAAGAGGTGGGTTCCCATGATCTTGGGCAGCTCTGCCCCTGTGGCTTTGCAGGGTGCAGCCTCCCTCCCAGCTGCTTTCACAGGCTGGCGTTGAGTGTCTGTGGCTTTTCCAGGTACACAGTGCAAGCTGTCAGTGGATCTACCATTCTGGGGTCTGGAGGATAATGGCCCTCTTCTCACAGCTCCATTAGGAGGTACCCCAGTAAGGACTCTGTGGGGTTTCCGATGCCACACTTCCCTTCCACGCTGCCCTCGCAGAGATTCTCCATGAGGGCCCCATCCTGGCAGCAAACTTCTGCCTGGGCATCCAGGCGTTTCCATACATCCTCTGAAATCTAGACAGAGGTTCCCAAGCCTCAATTCTTAACTTCTGTGCACCCGCAGGCTGAATATCATGTGGAAGCTGCCAAGACTTGGGGCTTCCACCCTCTGAAGCAACAGCCTGAGCTGTATCTTGGCCCCTTTAAACCATGCTACAGCAGCTGGGATGCAGGACACCAAGTCCCTAGACTGCACACAGCAGAGGAACCCTGGGCCCAGCCCACGAAACCACTTTTTCCTCCTAGGTCTCCGGGCCTGTGATGGGAGGGGCTGCCTCAAAGGCCTCTGACTTGCCCTGGAGACATTTTCCCCATTGTCTTGGGGATTGACATTTGGCTCCTTGTTACTTATGCAAATTTCTGCAGCCAGCTTGAATTTCTCCTCAGAAAATGGGATTTTCTTTTCTATCGCGTTGTCAGGCTGCACATTTTCCAAACGTTTATGCTCTGTTTCCCTATAAAAACTGAATGCCTTTAACAGCACCCAGGTCACCTCTTGAATGCTTTGCTGCTTAGAAATTCCTTCCACTAGATACCCTAAATCATCTCTCTCAAGTTCAAAGTTTCACAAACCTCTAGTGCAGGGGCAAAATGCCACCAGTCTCTTTGCTAAATCATAACAAGAGTCACCTTTGCTCCAGTTCCCAACAAGTTCCTCATCTCCCTCTGAGATCACCTCAGCCTGGATTTTATTGTTCATATCATTATCAGCATTTTGGTCAAAACCATTCAACAAATCTCTAGGGAGTTCCAAACTTTCCCATATTTTCTTGTCTTCTTCTTAGCCCTCCAAACTGTTCCAGCCTCTGCCTGTTATCCAGTTCCAAAGTTGCTTCCACATTTTCTGGTATCTGTTCATCGGTTTCCCACTCTACTGGTACCAGTTTATTGTATTAGTCTGTTTTCATGCTGCTGACAAAAACATAACTGAGACTGGGCAATTTGCAAAAGGAAGAGGTTTAATGGGCCAGACATAGTGGCTCACACCTGTAATTCCAACACTTTTGGAGGCCAAGGCAGGTGGATCACCTGAGGTTAGGAGTTTTAGACCAGCCTGGCCAACATGGTGAAACCCCATCTCTACTATAAAGAAAAAAATATAAAAAATTAGCCAGGCATAGTGGTGGGTGCCTGTAACCCCAGCTACTTGGGAGGCTGAAGCAGGAGAATCACTTGAACCCAGGAGGCAGAGGTTGTGGTGAGCCAAGATCACTGCATTCCAGCCTGAGTGACAAGAGTGAAACTCTGTCTCAAAAAAAAAAAAAAAAAAGAGGTTTAACGGACTTACAGTTCCACATGGCTGGGGAAGCCTCACAATCATGGCAGAAGGCAAGAAGAAGCAAGTCCCATCTTACATGGATGGCAGCAGGCACAGAGACAGCTTGTGCAGGGAAACTTCCCCTTATAAATGTGTCAGACCTCATGAGACTTATTTACTATTACCAGAACAGCATGGGAAAGACCTGCCCCCATGATTCAACTACCCCCCAACCAGGTCCCTCCCACAACACGTGGGAGTTCAAGATGAGATTTGGTTGGGGACACAGTTAAACCATATCAAATAGCATATCAAAAAATAATCCACCATAATCAAGTGGGTTTCATACCAGGGATGCAGGGATGGTTTAACATACGCAAGTCAATAAATGTGATACACCACATAAACAGAATTAAAATCAAAAATCAAATGATCATCTCAATAGATAAAGAAAAAGCATTTGACAAAATCCAGCATTCCTTTAGGATTAAAACCCTCAACAGAATCAGCATAGAAGGGACAAAGCTTAAGGTAATAAAAACCATGTATGACAAACCCACAGCCAACATTATACTGAATGGGGAAAGTTGACAGAACTGGAGCAAGACAAGGATGCCCACTTTCACCACTTCTATTCAACATAGTTCTGGAATTCCTGGCCAGAGTAATCAGACAAGAGAAAGAAATAAAGGGCATCCAAATCGGTAAAGAGGAGGTCAAACTGTCACTGTTCACTGTTGATATGATCATATACTTAGAAAACCATAAAGACTCATCCAAAAAACTCGAAGATCTAATAAATGAATTCAGTAAAGTTTCAGAGTACAAAATCAATGTACACAAATCAGTAGCACTGCTATACAACAGTGACCATGCTGAGAATCAAATCAAGAACTCAACCCCTTTCACAATAGCTGCAAAAAATTTTTAAAAATTAGGAATATACTTAACCAAAGAGGTGAAAGACCTCTACAAGGAAAACTACAAAACACTGCTGAAAGAAATCATAGATGACACAAACAAATGGAACCACATCCCATGCTCATGGATGGGTGGTAGAATCAATATTGTGAAAATGACCATACTGCCAAAAGCAATCTACAGATTCAATGTTATTCCCATCAAAATACCACCATCATTCTTCACAGAACTAGAAAAAAAATCCTAAAATTAATATGGAACCAAAAAAGATCCTACATAGCCAAAGCAAGACTAAGCAAAAAGAACAAATCTGGAAGCATCTTTTTACCTGGCTTCAAACTATACTATAAGGCTATAGTCACCAAAACAACATGGTACTGATATAAAAATAGGTACATAGACTAACGGAACAGAATAGAGAACCCAGAAATAAAGCCAAATAGTTATAGCCAGCTGATCTTCAACAAAGCAAACAAAACCATAAAGTGAGGAAAGGATACTCTACTCAACAAATGGTGCTGGGATAATTGGCAAGCCACATGTAAAAGAATGAAACTGGATTCTCATCTCTCACCTTACAAAAATCAACTCAAGGTGGATGAAAGGCTTAAATCTAAGACTTGAAACCATAAAAATTACAGAAGATAACATTGGAAAAATGCTTCTAGACATTGGCTTAGGCAAAGACTTCATGACCAAGAACCCAAAACAAAAGCAACAAAAACAAAGATAAATAGATGGGACTTAATTAAACTAAAAAGCTTCTGCACAGTGAAAGAAACAACCAGCAGAGCAAACAGACAACTCACAGAGTGGGAGAAAATCTTTGCAATCTGTGCATCTGACAAAGGGCTAATACCCAGACTCTACAAGAAACTCAAACAGATCAGCAAGAAGAAAATAAATAATCCCATCAAAAATTGGGCTAAGGACATGAATAGACAATTCTCAAAAGAAGATATACAAATGGCCAACAAACATATGAAAAAATGCTGAACATCACGAATGATTAGGGAAATACAAATCAAAACCACAATGCTATACCACTTTACTCCTACAAAAATGGCCATAATCAAAAAATAATAGATGTTGGCGTGGATTTGGTGAAAAGGGAACACTTTTACACTGCTGGTGGGAATGTAAACTAGTACAACCACTATGGAAAAACAGTATGGGGATTCCTTTTTTTTTTTTTTTCTTTTCTGAGACATGGTCTTGCTCTGTCACCCAGGCTGCAGTGCAGTAGTGTGACCTCAGCTCACTGCAACCTCTGCCTCCAGGTTTCAAGCTATTCTTCCACCTCAGCCTCCCAAGGAGCTGGAATTACAGGCACGTGCCACCATGCCCCGCTAATTTTTTTTTTTTTTTTTGTATTTTTAGTAGAGATGGGTTCTGCCATTTTGACCAGGTTGGTCTTGAACTCCTGACCTCAAGTGATCCACCCACCTCAGCTTCCCAAACTGTGTGAGCCACCGTGCCCAGTCTGAATTCCTTAAAGAACTAAAAGTAGATCTACCATTTGATTTAGCAATCCCATTACTGGGTATCTAACCAGAGGAAAATAAATCATTATACAAAAAAGGCACTTGTGCATGCATGTTTATAGCAGAACAATTCGCAATTGCAAAAATGTGGAACCAGCTCAAATGCCCATCAATCAACAAGTGGATAAAAAAATGTGATATATATACAATAGAATACTATTCAGCCATAAAAAGGAAAGAAATAATGGCATTTGCAGCAACCTGGATGGAGTTGGAGACCATTATTCTAAGTGAAGTAACTCAGGAATGGAAAACAAAACATCATATGTTCTCTCTTATAAGTGGGAGCTAAGCTATGAGGGCACAAAGGCATAAGAAGGATACAATGGGTTTGGGGACTCAGGAGAAAGGGTGGGAGGTGGTGAGGGATGAAAGACTACACATTGGGTACAGTGTACACTGCTTGAGTGGTGGGTACACCCAATCTCAGAAATCACCACTAAAGAAATTATCCATGTGACCAAACACTATCTGTTCCCCAAATCCTATTGAAATATTAAAAGGTGAAAAAAAAGAAATATTCAAATAGTGGCTTGAATAAACTGTTTTTAAGAAAAAAAAAAAAAAGGAGGCCGGGCGCAGTGGCTCACGCCTGTAATCCCAGCACTTTGGGAGGCCGAGGCAGACAGATCACGAGGTCGGGAGATCAAGACCATCCTGGCTAACACGGTGAAACCCTGTCTCTACTAAAAATACAAAAAAAAAATTAACTAGGCATAGTGACAGGCGCCTGTAGTCCCAGCTACTCGGGAGGCTGAGGCAGAAGAATGGCGTGAATCCGGGAGGCAGAGCTTGCAGTGAACCGAGATTGTGCCACTGCACTCCAGCCTGGGTGACAGAGCAAGGCTCCGTCTCAAAAAGAAAAAGAAAAAGAAAAAAAAGATAATTGCCAAACCCAAGGTCATATAGATTTCCTCCTGTGTTATTATCTAGGAGTTTTTACTTTTCCACTTTCATTTACATCTATGATTTATTTTGACTTAATATTTGTAAAGAGTGAAAGGTCTGTGTCTAGGTTCATGTTTTTACATGTGGATGTCCAGTTATTACCATCCTATTTGTTAAACAGACTATCTTCTCCATTGTATTCTCTTTACTTCCTTTGTCAAAGATCAGTTGACTATATTAATGTGGGTATATTTCTGGGCTCCCTATTCTTGTTTTAAAAACAGGATCTCACTCTGATGCCCAGGCTGGAGGCTGGAGTGCAGTGGCATGACCTCGACTCACTGCAGCCTGGGTCTCCTGGGCTCAAGCAACCCTCCCACCTCAACCTCTCAAGTAGCTGGGACTACAAGCACACACCACCACACCCGGCTAATTTTTGTATTTTTTTAAAATTATTATTATTATACTTTAAGTTTTCGGGTACATGTGCACCATGTGCAGGTTAGTTACATATGCATACATGTGCCATGCTGGTGTGCTGCACCCATTAACTCGTCATTTAGCATTAGGTATATCTCCTAATGCTATCCCTCCCCCCTTCCCCCACCCCACAACAGTCCCCAGAGTGTGATGTTACCCTTCCTGTGTCCATGTGTTCTCATTGTTCAATTCCCATCTATGAGTTAGAACATGCAGTGTTTGGTTTTTTGTCCTTGTGATAGTTTACTGAGAATGATGATTTCCAATTTCATCCATGTCCCTACAAAGGACATGAACTCATCATTTTTTATGGCTGCGTAGTATTCCATGGTGTATGTGTGCCACATTTTCTTAATCCAGTCTATCATCGTTGGACATTTGGGTTGGTTCCAAGTCTTTGCTATTGTGAATAGTGCTGCAATAAACATACTTGTGCATGTGTCTTTATAGCAGCATGATTTATAGTCCTTTGGGTATATACCCAGTAAAGGGAGGCTGGGTCAAATGGTATTTCAAGTTCTAGATCCCTGAGGAATCGCCACACTGACTTCCACAATGGTTGAACTAGTTTACAGTCCCACCAACAGTGTAAAAGTGTTCCTATTTCTCCACGTCCTCTCCAGCACCTGTTGTTTCCTGACTTTTTAATGATTGCCATTCTAACTGGTGTGAGATGGTATGTCATTGTGGTTTTGATTTGCGTTTCTCTGATGGCCAGTGATGATGAGCATTTTTTCATGTGTCTTTTGGCTGCATAAATGTCTTCTTTTGAGAGGTGTCTGTTCATATCCTTTGCCCACTTTTTGATGGGGTTGTTTGTTTTTTTCTTGTAAATTTGTTTGAGTTCATTGTAGATTCTGGATATTAGCCCTTTGTCAGATGAGTAGACTGCAAAAATTTTCTCCCATTCTGTAGGTTGCCTGTTCACTCTGATGATAGTTTCTTTTGCTGTGCAGAAGCTCTTTAGTTTAATTAGATCCCATTTGTCAATTTTGGCTTTTGTTGCCATTGCTTTTGGTGTTTTAGACATGAAGTCCTTTCCCATGCCTATGTCCTGAATGGTATTGCCTAAGTTTTCTTCTAGGGTTTTTATGTTTTTAGGTCTAACATGTAAGTCTTTAATCCATCTTGAATTAATTTTTGTATAAGGTGTAAGGAAGGGATCCAGTTTCAGCTTTCTACATATGGCTAGCCAGTTTTCCCAGCACCATTTATTAAATAGGGAATCCTTTCCCCATTGCTTGTTTTTCTCAGGTTTGTCAAAGATCAGATGGTTGTAGATATGCAGCATTATTTCTGAGGGCTCTGTTCTGTTCCATTGGTCTATATCTCTGTTTTGGTACCAGTACCATGCTGTTTTGGTTACTGTAGCCTTGTAGTATAGTTTCAAGTCAGGTAGCGTGATGCCTCCAGCTTTGTTCTTTTCGCTTAGGATCGACTTGGCAATGCGGGCTCTTTTTTGGCTCCATATGAACTTTAAAGTAATTTTTTCCAATTCTGTGAAGAAAGTCATTGGTAGCTTCATGGGGATGGCATTGAATCTATAAATTACCTTGGGCAGTATGGCCATTTTCATGATATTGATTCTTCCTACCCATGAGCATGGAATGTTCTTCCATTTGTTTGTATCCTCTTTTATTTCATTGAGCAGTGGTTTGTAGTTCTCCTTGAAGAGGTCCTTCACATCCCTTGTAAGTTGGATTCCTAGGTATTTTATTTTCTTTGAAGCAATTGTGAATGGGAGTTCACTCATGATTTGGCTCTCTGTTTGTCTGTTATTGGTGTATAAGAATGCTTGTGATTTTTGTACATTGATTTTGTATCCTGAGACTTTGCTGAAGTTGCTTATCAGCGTAAGGAGATTTTGGGCTGAGACAATGGGGTTTTCTAGATATACAATCATGTCGTCTGCAAACAGGGACAATTTGACTTCCTCTTTTCCTAATTGAATACCCTTTATTTCCTTCTCCTGCCTAATTGCCCTGGCCAGAAATTCCAACACTATGTTGAATAGGAGTGGTGAGAGAGGGCATCCCTGTCTTGTGCCAGTTTTCAAAGGGAATGCTTCCAGTTTTTGCCTATTCAGTATGATATTGGCTGTGGGTTTGTTATAGATAGCTCTTATTATTTTGAGATACATCCCATCAATACCTAATTGATTGAGAGTTTTTAGCATGAAGGGTTGTTGAATTTTGTCAAAGGCCTTTTCTGCATCTATTGAGATAATCATGTGGTTGTTGTCTTTGGTTCTGTTTATATGCTGGATTACATTTATTGATTTGCATATATTGAACCAGCCTTGCATCCCAGGGATGAAGCCCACTTGATCATGGTGGATAAGCTTTTTGATGTGCTGCAGGATTTGGTTTGCCAGTATTTTATTGAGGATTTTTGTGTCAATGTTCATGAGGGATATTGGTCTAAAATTCTCTTTCTTGGTTTTGTCTCTGCCCGGCTTTGGTATCAGGATGATGCTGGCCTCATAAAACGAGTTAGGGAGGATTCCCTCTTTTTCTACTGATTGGAATAGTTTCAGAAGGAATGGTATCAGTTCCTCCTTGTATCTCTGGTAGAATTCGGCTGTGAATCCATCTGGTCCTGGACTCTTTTTGGTTGGTAAGCTATTGATTATTGCCACAATTTCAGATCCTGTTATTGGTCTATTCAGAGATTCAACTTCTTCCTGGTTTAGTCTTGGGAGAGTGTATGTGTCGAGGAATGTATCCATTTCTTCTAGATTTTCTAGTTTATTTGCATAGAGGTGTTTGTAGTATTCTCTGATAGTAGTTTGTATTTCTGTGGGATTGGTGGTGATATCCCCCTTATCATTTTTTATTGTGTCTATTTGATTCTTCTCTCTTTTTTGCTTTATTAGTCTTGCTAGCGGTCTATCAATTTTGTTGATCCTTTCAAAAAACCAGCTCCTGGATTCATTAATTTTTTGTTTTTTGTTTTTTTTTTTTCTTTCTTTCTTTTATTATTATTATTATTATTATTATTATACTTTAGGTTTTATGGTACATGTGCGCAATGTGCAGGTAAGTTACATATGTATACATGTGCCATGCTGGTGCGCTGCACCCACCAACTCGTCATCTAGCATTAGGTATATCTCCCAATGCTATCCCTCCCCCCTCCCCCCACCCCACAGCAGTCCCCAGAGTGTGATGTTCCCCTTCCTGTGTCCATGTGTTCTCATTGTTCAATTCCCACCTATGAGTGAGAATATGCGGTGTTTGGTTTTTTGTTCTTGCGATAGTTTACTGAGAATGATGATTTCCAATTTCATCCATGTCCCTACAAAGGATGTGAACTCATCATTTTTTATGGCTGCATAGTATTCCATGGTGTATATGTGCCACATTTTCTTAATCCAGTCTATCATTGTTGGACATTTGGGTTGGTTCCAAGTCTTTGCTATTGTGAATAATGCCGCAATAAACATACGTGTGCATGTGTCTTTATAGCAGCATGATTTATAGTCCTTTGGGTATATACCCAGTAATGGGATGGCTGGGTCGAATGGAATTTCTAGTTCTAGATCCCTGAGGAATCGCCACACTGACTTCCACAAGGGTTGAACTAGTTTACAGTCCCACCAACAGTGTAAAAGTGTTCCTATTTCTCCACATCCTCTCCAGCACCTGTTGTTTCCTGACTTTTTAATGATTGCCATTCTAACTGGTGTGAGATGGTATCTCATTGTGGTTTTGATTTGCATTTCTCTGATGGCCAGTGATGGTGAGCATTTTTTCATGTGTTTTTTGGCTGCATAAATGTCTTCTTTTGAGAAGTGTCTGTTCATGTCCTTCGCCCACTTTTTGATGGGGTTGTTTGTTTTTTTCTTGTAAATTTGTTGGAGTTCATTGTAGATTCTGGATATTAGCCCTTTGTCAGATGAGTAGGTTGCGAAAATTTTCTCCTATTTTGTAGGTTGCCTGTTCACTCTGATGGTAGTTTCTTTTGCTGTGCAGAAGCTCTTGAGTTTAATTAGATCCCATTTGTCAATTTTGGCTTTTGTTGCCATTGCTTTTGGTGTTTTAGACATGAAGTCCTTGCCCATGCCTATGTCCTGAATGGTAATGCCTAGGTTTTCTTCTAGGGTTTTTATGGTTTTAGGTCTAACATTTAAGTCTTTAATCCATCTTGAATTGATTTTTGTATAAGGTGTAAGGAAGGGATCCAGTTTCAGCTTTCTACATATGGCTAGCCAGTTTTCCCAGCACCATTTATTAAATAGGGAATCCTTTCCCCATTGCTTGTTTTTGTCAGGTTTGTCAAAGATCAGATACTTGTAGAAATGTGGCATTAGTTCTGACGGCTCTGTTCTGTTCCATTGATCTATATCTCTGTTTTGGTACCAGTACCATGCTGTTTTGGTTACTGTAGCCTTGTAGTATAGTTTGAAGTCAGGTAGTGTGATGCCTCCAGCTTTGTTCTTTTGGCTTAGGATTGACTTGGCGATGCGGGCTCTTTTTTGGTTCCATATGAACTTTAAAGTAGTTTTTTCCAATTCTGTGAAGAAAGTCATTGGTAGCTTGATGGGGATGGCATTGAATCTGTAAATTACCTTGGGAAGGTTGGCCATTTTCATGATATTGATTCTTCCTACCCATGAGCATGGAATGTTCTTCCATTTGTTTGTATCCTCTTTTATTTCCTTGAGCAGTGGTTTGTAGTTCTCCTTGAAGAGGTCTTTCACATCCCTTGTAAGTTGGATTCCTAGGTATTTTATTCTCTTTGAAGCAATTGTGAATGGGAGTTCACTCATGATTTGGCTCTCTGTTTGTCTGTTATTGATGTATAAGAATGCTTGTGATTTTTGCACATTGATTTTGTATCCTGAGACTTTGCTGAAGTTGCTTATCAGCTTAAGGAGATTTTGGGCTGAGACAATGGGGTTTTCTAGATATACTATCATGTCATCTGCAAACAGGGACAATTTGACTTCCTCTTTTCCTAATTGAATACCCTTGATTTCCTTCTCCTGCCTAATTGCCCTGGCCAGAACTTCCAACACTATGTTGAATAGAAGTGGTGAGAGAGGGCATCCCTGTCTTGTGCCAGTTTTCAAAGGGAATGCTTCCAGTTTTTGCCCATTCAGTATGATATTGGCTGTGGGTTTGTCATAAATAGCTCTTATTATTTTGAGATACGTCCCATCAATTCCTAATTTATTGAGAGTTTTTAGCATGAAGGGTTGTTGAATTTTGTCAAAGGCCTTTTCTGCATCTATTGAGATAATCATGTGGTTTTTGTCTTTCGTTCTGTTTATATGCTGGATTACATTTATTGATTTGCGTATATTGAACCAGCCTTGCATCCCAGGGATGAAGCCCACTTGATCATGGTGGATAAGCTTTTTGATGTGCTGCTGGATTCTGTTTGCCAGTATTTTATTGAGGATTTTTGCATCAATGTTCATCAAGGATATTGGTCTAAAATTCTCTTTTTTTGTTGTGTCTCTGCCAGGCTTTGGTATCAGGATGATGCTGGCCTCATAAAATGAGTTAGGGAGGATTCCCTCTTTTTCTATTGATTGGAATAGTTTCAGAAGGAATGGTACCAGCTCCTCCTTGTACCTCTGGTAGAATTCGGCTGTGAATCCATCTGGACCTGGACTTTTTTTGGTTGGTAAGCTATTGATTATTGCCACAATTTCAGCTCCTGTTATTGGTCTATTCAGAGATTCAACTTCTTCCTGGTTTAGTCTTGGGAGGGTGTATGTGTTGAGGAATTTATCCATTTCTTCTAGATTTTCTAGTTTATTTGCATAGAGGTGTTTGTAATATTCTCTGATGGTAGTTTGTATTTCTGTGGGATCGGTGGTGATATCCCCTTTATCATTTTTTATTGCATCTATTTGATTCTTCTCTCTTTTTTTCTTTATTAATCTTGCTAGTGGTCTATCAATTTTGTTGATCCTTTCAAAAAACCAGCTCCTGGATTCATTTATTTTTTGAAGGGTTTTTTGTGTCTCTATTTCCTTCAGTTCTGCTCTGATTTTAGTTATTTCTTGCCTTCTGCTAGCTTTTGAATGTGTTTGCTCTTGCTTTTCTAGTTCTTTTAATTGTGAAGTTAGGGTGTCAATTTTAGATCTTTCCTGCTTTCTCTTGTGGGCATTTAGTGCTATAAATTTCCCTCTACACACTGCTTTGAATGCATCCCAGAGATTCTGGTATGTTGTGTCTTGGTTCTCGTTGGTTTCAAAGAACATCTTTATTTCTGCCTTCATTTCGTTATGTACCCAGTAGTCATTCAGGAGCAGGTTGTTCAGTTTCCACGTAGTTGAGCGGTTTTGAGTGAGATTCTTAATCCTGAGTTCTAGCTTGATTGCACTGTGATCTGAGAGACAGTTTGTTCCAATTTCTGTTCTTTTACATTTATTGAGGAGAGCTTTACTTCCAAGTATATGGTCAATTTTGGAATAGGTGTGGTGTGGTGCTGAAAAAAATGTATATTCTGTTGATTTGGGGTGGAGAGTTCTGTAGATGTCTATTAGGTCCGCTTGGTGCAGAGCTGAGTTCAATTCCTGGGTATCCTTGTTGACTTTCTGTCTCGTTGATCTGTCTAATGTTGATAGTGGGGTGTTAAAGTCTCCCATTATTAATGTGTGGGAGTCTAAGTCTCTTTGTAGGTCACTCAGGACTTGCTTTATGAATCTGGGTGCTCCTGTATTGGGTGCATATATATTTAGGATAGTTAGCTCTTCTTGTTGAATTAATCCCTTTACCATTATGTAATGGCCTTCTTTGTCTCTTTTGATCTTTGTTGGTTTAAAGTCTGTTTTATCAGAGACTAGGATTGCAACCCCTGCCTTTTTTTGTTTTCCATTTGCTTGGTAGATCTTCCTCCATCCTTTTATTTTGAGCCTATGTGTGTCTCTGCACGTGAGATGGGTTTCCTGAATATAGCACACTGATGGGTCTTGAGTCTTTATCCAATTTGCCAGTCTGTGTCTTTTAATTGGAGCATTTAGTCCATTTACATTTAAAGTTAATATTGTTATGTGTGAATTTGATCCTGTCATTATGATGTTAGCTGGATATTTTGCTCGTTAGTTGATGCAGTCTCTTCCTAGTCTCGATGTTCTTTACATTTCGGTATGATTTTGCAGTGGCTGGTACCGGTTGTGCCTTTCCATGTTTAGCGCTTCCTTCAGGAGCTCTTTTAGGGCAGGCCTGGTGGTGACAAAATCTCTCAGCATTTGCTTGTCTGTAAAGTATTTTATTTCTCCTTCACTTATGAAGCTTAGTTTGGCAGGATATGAAATTCTGGGTTGAAAATTCTTTTCTTTAAGAATGTTGAATATTGGCCCCCACTCTCTTCTGGCTTGTAGGGTTTCTGCCGAGAGATCCGCTGTTAGTCTGATGGGCTTCCCTTTGATGGTAACCCGACCTTTCTCTCTGGCTGCCCTTAACATTTTTTCCTTCATTTCAACTTTGGTGAATCTGACAATTATGTGTCTTGGAGTTGCTCTTCTCGAGGAGTATCTTTGTGGCGTTCTCTGTATTTCCTGAATCTGAATGTTGGCCTGCCTTGCTAGATTGGGGAAGTTCTCCTGGATAATATCCTGCAGAGTGTTTTCCAACTTGTTTCCATTCTCCCCGTCACTTTCAGGTACACCAATCAGACGTAGATTTGGTCTTTTCACATAGTCCCACATTTCTTGGAGGCTTTGCTCGTTTCTTTTTATTCTTTTTTCTCTAAACTTCCCTGCTCGCTTCATTTCATTCATTTCATCTTCCAGGGCTGATACCCTTTCTTCCATTTGATCGCATCGGCTCCTGAGGCTTCTGCATTCTTCACGTAGTTCTCGAGCCTTGGTTTTCAGCTCCATCAGCTCCTTTAAGCACTTCTCTGTATTGGTTATTCTAGTTATACATTCTTCTAAATTTTTTTCAAAGTTTTCAACTTCTTTGCCTTTGGTTTGAATATCCTCCCGTAGCTCGGAGTAATTTGATCGTCTGAAGCCTTCTTCTCTCAGCTCGTCAAAGTCATTGTCTGTCCAGCTTTGTTCCGTTGCTGGTGAGGAACTGCGTTCCTTTGGAGGAGGAGAGGTACTCTGGTTTTTAGAGTTTCCAGTTTTTCTGCTCTGTTTTTTCCCCATCTTTGTGGTTTTATCTACTTTTGGTCTTTGATGATGGTGATGTACAGATGGGTTTTTGGTGTGGATGTCCTTTCTGTTAGTTTTCCTTCTAACAGACAGAACCCTCAGCTGCAGGTCTGTTGGAGTACCTGGCCGGCCGTGTGAGGTGTCAGTCTGCCCCTGCTGGGGGGTGCCTCCCAGTTAGGCTGCTCGGGGGTCAGGGGTCAGGGACCCACTTGAGGAGGCAGTCAGCCCGTTCTCAGATCTCCAGCTGCGTGCTGGGAGAACGACTGCTCTCCTCACAGCTGTCAGACAGGGACATTTAAGTCTGCAGAGGTTACTGCTGTCTTTTTGTTTGTCTGTGTCCTGCCCCCAGAGGTGGAGCCTACAGAGGCAGGCAGGCCTCCTTGAGCTGTGGTGGGCTCCACCCAGTTCAAGCTTCCAGGCTGCTTTGTTTACCTAAGCGAGCCCGGGCAATGGCGGGCGCCCCTCCCCCAGCCTCGCTGCCGACTTGCTGTTTGATCTCAGACTGCTGTGCTAGCAATCAGGGAGACTCCGTGGGCGTAGGACCCTCTGAGCCAGGTGCGGGCTATACTCTCCTGGGGCACCGTTTCCTAAGCCCGTCGGAAAAGCACAGTATTCGGGTGGGAGTGGCCCGATTTTCCAGATGCCGTCTGTCACCCCTGGAAGGGGAACTCCCTGACCCCTTGCGCTTCCCGAGTGAGGCAATGCCTCGCCCCTGCTTCGGCTGGCGAACGGTGCGCTCACCGACTGACCTGCGCCCACTGTCTGGCACTCCCTAGTGAGATGAACACGGTACCTCAGATGGAAATGCAGAAATCACCCGTCTTCTGCGTCGCTCGCGCTGGGAGCTGTAGACCGGAGCTGTTCCTATTCGGCCATCTTGGCTCCTCCCCCCGGATTCATTAATTTTTTGAAGGGTTTTTTTGGTCTCTATTTCCTTCAGTTCTGCTCTGATTTTAGTTATTTCTTGCCTTCTGCTAGCTTTTGAACGTGTTTGCTCTTGCTTTTCTAGTTCTTTTAATTGTGATGTTAGGGTGTCAATTTTGGATCTTTCCTGCTTTCTCTTGTGGGCATTTAGTGCTATAAATTTCCCTCTACACACTGCTTTGAATGTGTCCCAGAGATTCTGGTATGTTGTGTCTTGGTTCTCGTTGGTTTCAAAGAACATCTTTATTTCTGCCTTCATTTCGTTATGTACCCAGTAGTCATTCAGGAGCAGGTTGTTCAGTTTCCATGTAGTTGAGCAGTTTTGAGTGAGTTTCTTAATCCTGAGTTCTAGTTTGATTGCACTGTAGTCTGAGAGACAGTTTGTTATAATTTCTGTTCTTTTACATTTGCTGAGGAGAGCTTTACTTCCAACTATGTGGTCAATTTTGGAATCGGTGTGGTGTGGTGCTGAAAAAAATGTATATTCTGTTGATTTGGGGTGGAGAGTTCTGTAGATGTCTATTAGGTCCGCTTAGTGCAGAGCTGAGTTCAATTCCTGGGTATCCTTGTTAACTTTCTGTCTCGTTGATCTGTCTAATGTTGACAGTGGGGTGTTAAAGTCTCCCATTATTATTGTGTGGGAGTCTAAGTCTCTTTGTAGGTCACTCAGGACTTGCTTTATGAATCTGAGTGCTCCTGTATTGGGTGCATATATATTTAGGATAGCTAGCTCTTCTTGTTGAATTGATCCCTTTACCATTATGTAATGGCCTTCTTTGTCTCTTCTGATCTTTGTTGGTTTAAAGCCTGTTTTATCAGAGACTAGGATTGCAACCCCTACCTTTTTTTGTTTTCCATTTGCTTGGTAGATCTTCCTCCATCCTTTTATTTTGACCCTATGTGTGTCTCTGCACATGAGATGGGTTTCCTGAATACAGCACACTGATGGGTCTTGATTCTTTATCCAATTTGCCAGTCTGTATCTTTTAATTGGAGCATTTAGTCCATTTGCATTTAAAGTTAATATTGTTATGTGTGAATTTGATCCTGTCATTATGATGTTAGCTCGTTATTTTGCTCATTAGTTGATGCAGTTTCTTCCTAGTCTCGATGGTCTTTAGATTTTGGCATGATTTTGCAGCGGCTGGTACCGGTTGTTCCTTTCCATGTTTAGTGCTTCCTTCAAGGAGCTCTTTTAGGGCAGGCCTGGTGGTGACAAAATGTCTCAGCATTTGCTCGTCTGTAAAGTATTTTATTTCTCCTTCACTTATGAAGCTTAGTTTGGCTGGATATGAAATTCTGGGTTGAAAATTTTTTCTTTAAGAATGTTGAATATTGGCCCCCACTCTCTTCTGGCTTGTAGAGTTTCTGCCGAGAGATCCGCTGTTAGTCTGATGGGCTTCCCTTTGTGGGTAACCCAACCTTTCTCTCTGGCTGCCCTTAACATTTTTTCCTTCATTTCAACTTTGGTGAATCTGACAATTGTGTGTCTTGGAGTTGCTCTTCTCAAGGAGTATCTTTGTGGCATTCTCTGTATTTCCTGAATCTGAATGTTGGCCTGCCTTGCTAGATTGGGGAAGTTCTCCTGGATAATATCCTGCAGAGTGTTTTCCAACTTGGTTCCATTCTTTCCGTCATTTTCAGGTACACCAATCAGATGCAGATTTGGTCTTTTCACATAGTCCCGTATTTCTTGGAGGCTTTGTTTGTTTCTTCTTATTCTTTTTTCTCTAAACTTCCCTTCTCGCTTCATTTCATCTTCTATCACTGATACCCTTTCTTCCATTTGATCGCATCGGCTCCTGAGGCTTCTGCATTCTTCACGTAGTTCTCGAGCCTTGGCTTTCAGCTCCATCAGCTCCTTTAAGCACTTCTCTGTATTGGTTATTCTAGTTACACATTCGTCTAAATTTTTTTCAAAGTTTTCAACTTCTTTGCCTTTGGTTTGAATTTCCTCCTGTAGCTCAGAGTAGTTTGATCGTCTGAAGCCTTCTTCTCTCAACTCGTCAAAGTCATTCTCCGTCCAGCTTTGTTCCATTGCTGGTGAGGAACTGTGTTCCTTTGGAGGAGGAGAGGCGCTCTGCTTTTTAGAGTTTTGTTTTTCTGCTCTGTTTTTTCCCCATCTTTGTGGTTTTATCTACTTTTGGTCTTTGATGATGGTGATATACAGATGGGTTTTTGGTGTGGATGTCCTTTCTGTTTGTTAGTTTTCCTTCTAACAGACAGGACCCTCAGCTGCAGGTCTGTTGGAGTTTGCTAGAGGTCCACTCCAGACCCTGTTTGCCTGGGTATCAGCAGCAGTGTCTGCAGAACCGCGGATTTTCGTGAACCACGAATGCTGCTGTCTGATCGTTCCTCTGGAAGTTTTGTCTCAGGGGAGTACACGGCTGTGTGAGGTGTCAGTCTGCCCTTACTGGGGGGTGCCTCCCAGTTAGGCTGCTCAGGGGCCAGGGGTCAGGGACCCACTTGAGGAGGCAGTCTGCCCGTTCTCAGATCTCCAGCTGCATGTTGGGAGAACTGCTCTCTTCAAAGCTGTCAGACAGGGACATTTAAGTTTGCAGAGGTTACTGCTGTCTTTTTGTTTATCTATGCCCTGCCCCCAGAGGTGGAGCCTACAAAGGCAGGCAGCCTCCTTGAGCTGTGGTGGGCTCCATCCAGTTTGAACTTCCTGGCTGCTTTGTTTACCTAAGCGAGCCTGGGCAATGGCGGGCGCCCTTCCCCGAGCCTCGCTGCTGCCTTGCAGTGTGATCTCAGACGGCTGTGCTAGCAATCAGCGAGACTCTGTGGGCATAGGACCCTCCGAGCCAGGTGTGGGATATAATCTCCTGGTGCGCTGTTTCCTAAACTAGTCGGAAAAGCGCAGTATTCGGGTGGGAGTGACCCGATTTTCCAGGTGCCATCTGTCACCCCTTTCCTTGACCAGGAAAGGGAACTCCCTGACCCCTTGCACTTCCCGAGTGAGGCAATGCCTCGCCCTGCTTCAGCTCGCGCAGGGCGTGCTGCACCCACTGTCCTGCGCCCACTGTCTGGCACTCCCTAGTGAGATGAACTCGGTACCTCAGATGGAAATGCAGAAATCACCCATCTTCTTCGTCGCTCACGCTGGGAGCTGTAGACCGGAGCTGTTCCTATTCAGCCATCTTGGCTCCTCGATTTTTGTATTTTTTTATAGAGATGAGGTTTCGCCATGTTGCCCAGACTAGTCTCAAACTCCTGGGCTCAAAGCAATCCACCCACCTTGGCATCCCAAAATGTTGGGATTACAGGCCTGGGCCACTGCGCCGGCCCCTGGGTTCTCTATTCTGTTGCATTGATCTTCTTATCTATTCTTTCACCAGTACCTTGATTAGTGTAGTTTTTGGTTTGTTTGTTTGTTTATTTTGAGATGGAGTTTTGCTCTTGTCACCTAGACTGGAGAGCAGTGGCACGATCTCAGCTCACTGCAACCTCTGCCTCCCAGGTTCAAGTGATTCTCCTGTCTCAGCCTCCTGAGCAGCTGGGATTACAAGCACCTGGCACCATGCCCAGCTAATTTTTTTGTATTTTTAGTAGAGACAGGGTTTCACCATGTTGGCCAGGTTGGTCTCGAACTCCTGACCTCAGGTGATCCACCCACCTTGGCCTCCCAAACTGCTGGGATTACAGGCTTGAGCCACTGTGCCCAGCCGATTACTGTAGTTTTATAGTAAGTCTTCACATCAGGCAGTGTTTTTTTGGTTTTTTGTTTGTTGTTTGTTTTGTTCCTCTCCTTCAAAATTGTGTTGTCTATTCTGGTCTTTTGACTCTCCATATAAACTTTAAAATCAGTTTTTTGATATCCACAAAATAACTCCCTTGGGTCTTAATTGGGGTCATGTTGATTTATAGATCAAGTTCGGAAGAACTGACATCTTGACAATATTGAGACTTCTTATTCATAAACATGAAATATCTCTCTACCTATTTAGTTATTTGATTTCTTTCATCAGAGTTTTACAGTTTTCTTCATACAGAATTTCTACATAATGTTAGATTTATAGCCAAGTGTTTCATTTTGGGGGATACTTCTACAAATGGCATTGTGTTTTTAATTTCAAATTATAATGTTCATTTCTGATATGCAAGAAAGTGATTGACTTTTGTATATTAACCTTGTATCCTATAATCTTGTTATACTTATTAGTTCCAGGAGTTTTTTTTTTTAATTCTCTTCAGATTTCCTACATAGACAATCATGTCATCTCAAACAAAGACAGTTTTATTTCTTCTTTCCCAACCTGAATACCTTTTATTTCCTTTTCATATTTTATTGCATTAGCTAGAACTTCTAGTATGATGTTGAAAAGGAGTGTTAAGAGGGGACATCCTTGCCTTGTCACTGATCTTAGCATAAAAACTTCTAAGTCTCTCATCATTAAGTGTGATGTTAACTCTAGGTTTTTTTTGTAGATGTTCTTTATGAAGTTGAAGATGTTCCCCCTTTTTCCTAGTTTGCTGAGGGCTTTTTCATGAATGGATGTTAGATTTTTTTTAAATGCTTTTTGTGTATGTATTGACATGATCATGTGATATTTTTTCTTCAGCCTGTTCATGTGATGGATTACATTAATTCAGGTTTGAATGTTGAATCAGCCTTGCTACCTAGAATAAATCCCACTTGCTTGTAGTATATAATTTTTTTCATACATCATTGAATTTGATTTGCTAATATTTTTGTTGAGGATTTTTGCATCTATGTTCATAAGAGACGTTGGTCTTTAGTTTTCTTATAATATCTCTCTGGTTTTGATATTAAGTTAATGCTGGTCTCACAGAATGATTAGGATGTATTCTAATTCTGTCTTCTGGAAGAAATTATACAGAATTGGTATTTGTTCCTTAAATGTTTAGTAGAATTCACCAGTAAAACCATCTGGGCCCAGTGCTGTTTTGGAAGGTTATTCATTATTGATTCCATTTATTTACTAGAATCTTATTCAGATTGTTTGTTTATTCTTGTGTTAGTTTTGTCAATTGGCAATTGTGTCTTTGAAGGAATTGGTCCATATCATCCAGGCTTTCAAATTTGCAGGCATAGATTTGTTCATAATATTCTTTTATTATCCATTGAATGCCCATGGGATAGGTAGTAATGCTCCCTCTTTCATGTCTAGTATTAGTCATTTGCATCTTCCCTCTTTTTTCTTAGTTAGCTTGGCTATAGGCTTACTGATTTTATGTCTTTTCAAAGAACCAGCTTTTGGTTTTGTTGATTTTCTCCACTGATTTCCTGTTTTCAATTTCATTAATTTCTGCTATAATTTTAATTTTTTTCTACTTCTTTGGATTTAACTTGCTCTTCTTTGTCCATTTTCTAAGGTAAAAGCTTAGGAGATTGATTTTTACATCTTTCTTTTTTTCTAATATATGCATTCAATGCTATAAATTTTCCTCTAGGCACTGCTTTTACTGTTTCCCATAATTCTTGATCATTTTTGTTTGCGTTTGTATTTAGTTCAAAATAATTTTTAATTTCTTAAGATTTCTTTCTTTTTTTGAGACAAGATCTCACTCTGTTGCCCAGGCCGGAGTGCAGTGGCACAATCATAGCTTACTGCAGCCTCGACTTCCTGGGCTCAAGTGATCCTCCTGCCTCAGCCTCTGGATATTTCTTCTTTGACCCATGTGTTATTTAGATTCTATTAGACTTCCTATGTAGATCATAATATCTGCAAATAATGAGTTTTACCTTTTTTGTTCTAATCCATACGCCTATTTGTATGTATTAATTTAATTTGAAAATATGTGGTGGGATAAAAAAATTAAAACTCAATATGTATTAGATAATTTAAAACTTTATTGAGTGAAAAAAGAAAATGGCATCTGAATTGTTTAAAAAAAGTAACATCAGCAAAATCAATGTCTGCACAAAAACTATTTTTACAGACACAAATACTAAAATATCCACGTTGATATCTATAAACCCATTTTCTTGGTGTTTCTCTCTTGACTACTGTGGTTTCTCTCTTGAGTGATAGAAGACCATTCTGAATACTGAGACTTATAAACAACTTCTTATTTGTAGCCCAACAAAGGGATTTATCTGTTCCTGGTCGAGCTCTGGGCCCTGCAGCCACCACAAACCACTTGTATCAGAATCACTTTGTGTGCCAGCTAAAAATGGCAGATTCCTGGCCTCCCCCAGGACATGATGAATAAGAATCTGTGCTTAGGCTTTGATAAAGAGAAAGACAAAAAGAGAAAGAGAAAGATAAAGAAAAGAGAGAAAGAGGAGAGAGAGAGAGAGAGAATATGAATATCTCTGCTGATTACCTGTACATTCATGATTTTAACAAGATCCCCCAGTGGGCCGGGCATGGTGGCTCACACCTATAATTCCAGCACTTTAGGAGGCTGATGCGGGCAGATCACTTGAGGACAGGAGTTCAAGACCAGCCTGGCCCACATAGCGAAACCCTGTCTCTACTAAAAATACAAAAAAATTAGCCAGGCGTGGTGGTGTGTGCTTATAGTTTCAGCTACTCTGGAGGCTAAGGCACAAGAATCGCTTGAACCTGGGAGGTGGAGGTTGAAGTGAGGTGAGATTGCTCCACTATACTCCAGCCTCCAGCCTGGGAAACAGAGCAAGACTCTATCTCAAAAAAAAAATCCCCTTATGCTTACAACCCTGAAAATCATTATGGCAGGAGGAGGGGACAGAGAATCTGACTTCCAGAAAAAGGGGGTATCATCGACAAAAATCCAGCCCTGATTTCCTGGGCTAAGGAGACTAGAAGCCTGGAAGAAAAGTGACTTCCATTCTATGTTCTTTCTTACAACTGCCTTGACATTCTCTATGATACATATATACATGTAAGGAGAACTCTAAAATGGCCCATAATTTATCTGCCTACCCAGATAAAGCCATTGTACTGGTTTGAGGACAGTTCAAAAAAGTCAGTCAGTGCTATTTCTTTCAGTAGACAGAAGAGCTATTCTCTCATGGACATCATTACTAAAAATTAAGCCTTGGAATTTATCAGGGACTCCTGCCACAATAAGAGAGCCTGGAGAAACAGGAGAGAGATGTGAAGGCACCAAGTCATTGGCTGTGATTCTACAGAAGAAACATAATGACTTCAGAGCAAAGCAAAACTCCAGGCCCAACACTGGGTCAGTGGTTTCATGTTTCCACTGAAGTATTGTTAGCCTAAAAATCTCACAAGGTGTAAAGAAAAGGATTTATCGATAACATGATTTCAAAACTCACTAGAATTCTAGTAATTTCTAAAAGTGATAGTATTATAAACATTAGAACTGCCCCCAAAATAGTCGCTTAGATATTTAGATTTATTTTTTTAAAGCCTCAGGTACTTCAGAAACAGCTTATACCTGTTATAAAACCTCCCATTTCAACACCTGGAGTCATTATTATGACTGTCATTATAATTAAATAATAAAATCTCAGTAAAACAAAATTAGAAATATAAAAATCAGTTTTTTTAAAAAAAGAATTTGCTTTGAGAAGATCTTTACTGCACGTAACTGAATTCACTTCTATTTGAATAAATAGTAAACACAATAAATATTCATGTGTTGAAAATCCCTGCAATTCTCAATTAGCAGTCTATAAGGAGTAGAGACTATTTTTATGTCTTTTTACAGCATACATTTATCTTATTTTAAAATTTTAAGCGTAATTGTTTTCACATATATATATGTGTGTACATATTTGAGACAGAGTCTTACTCTGTCACCCAGGCCAGAGTGCAGTGGCATGATCATAGCTCACTGCTGTCGACTTCCTGGGCTCAAGCGATCCTCCTGCCCTAGCCTCCCAAGTAGCTGGGACTACAGGCGTGTACCACCACGCCCAGTTAGTTTATTCTGTTTTTTTTTTGTAGAGATGAGTCTCACTATGTTGCCTAGGCTGGTCTCGAACTCCTGGGCTCTAGCAATCCTCCTGCCTTGGCCTCCCAAAGTGCAGGGATTACAGGCATGAGCCACTGTGCCCAGCCCCGAAATATTTTTAATGTGAGTTATAGAAACTTGCCCCATGAAACCACAGCATAATGTGCCTATGAAAGGTATAGTACATCACTAGTTTTAACAGGCTGCTCAAGTACTAATAAAATAATCATTACTTGATCAAAAATGCATTTGGTATATGCTTTAATTTCATGCATGTATAAGATACTCTTTTTACTTTCTACTTTAACACTGAAGGAGGATAGAAAACTTGTAAATGAGTATTTAAAAACCTCATCCTCTTAAGAACTAAAAGCAGAATCAAGTAACAGTTGGCTTTCATAACCAAATACAGTCATATGCTGGATAACGATGTTTTGGTCAATGATGTACCGCATATACAATGGTGGTCCTAGAAGATTATAAAACCATATTTTTACTGTCCCTTTTCTATGTTTAGATACTTACCATTGTGTTACAATTGCCTACTGTATTCAATACAGTAACATGTTGTACAGATTGGTACCCCAGGACCAACAGGCTATACCAAATAGCCTAGGTGTGTAGTAGGCTATACCATCTAGGTTTGTGGAAGTACATGCTATGATGTTTAATGACAAAATCGCCTAATGACACATTTCTCAGAACATATCTCTATCCTTAAGTGACATATGGCTGTATCACATTGTTAGCTGGTGTGCTCTTATTCTGGTGCACTCTTATTCTTCCTTTCAAGAGAAGATTTTAAAATGCAATGATTACTGTATATATGGTAACTACACCCACTCTCTCAAGGATGGACTCCTGAGAGTGGTCCAAGCCAGGGTTACTGAGTTGTCCAAAGTCACAGTCAGACCAAGGATTGTTTTCCACTGATTACACAGTCTGCACAATCAGAATAGCAGGAAGCAAGAGTATCAGAGCAAAAGAGAGGCATAGAGAATACATTCTAAAACCATGGCAAAATAAACAAGAAATAATAATAATCCAATAGCTTTCCTCATTAAAGTTATTTTTAAAAACAAGCCCAGCATAAAACTGCAAAGACATTAAATATTGCTTTTAAAAATATAAACAGTTATTGGTGAATTATAGATCTCAATTAGCTCAAAATAACAGTCTTCAAACATACTACATCTGATCTCAGAATATCCACATAGTCTTCCAACTCAGCTACACATTATATTTTCCTCTAAAGTACAGATAAACCTGATAGCTACTTTTTACAACAGCAGAGTAAAGATACTGGAGGGTCATCTTCTAATCTGTATTTTCCAGAGTTGGGAAGATCTTTGCATTCTGATATAAATGTACGAAGTTCAGTCTCTGGGAAGCCATCTTGTTGGTACTGCTAAACAGAAGAATGTTAAAAAGCTTTCATTAATAAGCTCCTTGAAAACAGCTTCATTTCAAATTCAAAATGGATCATTTGGCAAGGGAAGGGGTTTTCTAGAGAGATAGTATAGTTACTTCTGAGTACCTGCAAGGAGATGTAGCCTCTAGAGTCACTCAGGTTTGGTGGAGGTAAAGTGGGCCTGGGATTCTGCAGCTGCCTACCTGAGCTCTCCTTCTGGGTCCACTGAAACCCAAATGGGCACACTGAATCGAAGTTTGAGTCCTTCCGGGGAGAACTGAGCTAGCCCCATCCCAAGTCCGAGAATCTCTGTCACTACTCTGCCCTGCAGGCCTGTGACTTCCAGACCAGTGTGATGCAGGCATTTTTGAAGGAACATGGTTCAGGCCACAAGAAGCCCAGTGGATCTAAATTAACAAGATTTTCTAGCAGGCCGAGGGATGGAAATCCCTGGCCTTGCCCAGAACATCTCAGCACAGTCTTGGACTCTCTCGAGTTGGCCCAGGTGTCTGGATAAAGGTCTGAATGCTGTAAGGGACCGTTCCAATCTGCACACCCTTTTGGAGTCAGTCTTCCAGCCAGGCAAGTTTGTTTAAGGGCCTCATATTTATATCGGTTTGGGACCTAAAATTTCTAGGACATGCCATGATTAGAAAGGATCAGAAGTAACTTAGCTTGCCCATTTGGCAAGTGCTCTGAGCCCACGGAAAGAGGTTAGCGTCTAAAATACAAGTTTCAGGCTTATGTCATCAAAGGTGAAAACCCACGTTATCCTTAGAGTTCTCAGATGTCACCCTCGAATAACACACAGTTCTCTGCATGCAGAGTTGGAGGCAGTGAACTTTTACAGCACCATTTGGAGGGATCTAAAGTTACAACTACATTCTTTCCCAGTTGCCTTGGTGATCCTAAGGACACATCTGCTAAGCAGATGAGAGCAAAGAGGACATTTGGTCCCTGAAATCTTGTTCAGTAAGGATGAAGTCACAGCCCTGGCTTCATGAGCAAAGTATTCATCATTATCAGCTCCAAACCAAGGCGTTCTCTTTATCCCTAGGGCCAATCACATGGCTTCATGTTTCTTTACCCCTCTCATACCCAGAAAGAAAAGTCCCCAAGTGGAAGTGTCTATGCCACAAATACACCTAACAGTATAAGTTATGGAAATTGAAACATATGGATATTTATTCTGCCTTTCCATATTTCAACAGGCTCAAATTGATTTTTAAAAGATTTTATATGAATGACAATAGCTTTTCAGTTCAGGTATCTGACTGTATAAAGCTGCATGCTAGTACTGGATCCATTAATCCTTTTGCTATTCTGGAGGCTAGGCCCCTGGGCTTGTGCCCTGCAGGGCCTTGCAAAGAAAATGGGCTCAGTTACAGTACACTCCAAACAAAGGGGTCAATTTTTCTTTATGAAAATTGGAGTTTTTATGTTCCCCACAATATTTTGGCTTTCTGAAATGCCATATGTTTTATTCACCCAATATCTACTAACCCTTATAATTCTTTATTTAGTTTTTTACTCTTTGCCCCCTAGACTTCTAATGACCCTTATAATTCTAATAAAAGGTTAGAAAGCTTGTGTGAGAAAGCATAACTACTTAGAGACTAAGACTTTTAACATTCAATTTTTCCACTATTTCTATTTATCAATTTCTAAAAATAAGATCCTTTTTCTCTATCCTGAAGAAATTAACATTCCATCAACTTTTCTTCTACCATTAGGTACTGAATTTTACTGCTACTCTACAAGTTATAGGACAATGCTACTACTTATGGCTCTTGATAAACCTACCTTAATTGTTTCGTATGTATCAGTGATCAGTGCAATGAAAAGACTTAAAATCATATATATAAAGAGGCCGATGAATGAGTAGAGGTAAATTCTACTAAACAGCCAGACCAAGTAACTTTTTTGCTGCATTTTTGCAAACGTGGCAAACATATCATCTCCATTTATCAGAGAGAAAAGGCACTCAGAGACCACGTTCAGAGAACGAAACTGGAAAAAGAAAAGAGAAAAGTTCACTTTATTCCATGTTCCTTCCCATTGGAGACCTTTGTTCATGACGTTGTATTAAACATTAACGGGACCAGATAACCCAAGCTACCATTTTCAAACAAATAACCTGAGGTAACCACACACATTTGCTTTGTGATATATATAACATATATAAGCCTACTATTTTTTCCTGAGACAAGCAGCTGTCTCTTAAAGTAGCCTAAATCAAATGCAGGAGCTGGTCTGCACCCTCAGTGCTTTTCTGAATCAAGCCTTGCATCTGCCCTTTACCTTAAAGAGACCTTGAAATGCCTGTGCAGAGATACCCAGGTCCCAACCATGCATGCTCATACATCTCATTTTAAAGTTTATTTCATTTAAGATAAGGGCATAATATCCCAGACTATAGCTCTAGTAATAAAATTTTCAAATATTTATACAAGTTTCCCCCATGCTACTTTTTAAATAATGTCATATTTTGAGAAGGCTTATCTGAATAGAATGCTCTTGGATATATCGAATCAAATTGACTAAACTTGACTTCACTGGTGGTACTTAACTTGACTTCACTGGTGGTACCTTCACTGGTGGTACTTGACTTCACAGGTGGGACTTAATTACCTGATATATTGCAAGAAATAATGTGAGACAGTTGAGTACATCAAATATTCTCTCAAGCTGGTCACACCGCTCCCACTTTATAAATATGGCACTAGATATACTACCTTCAACATTTTAAGGCTGAATCACAAAATAAAAGGAGTTCATTGAAAAAGGATAACAAGCCACTGGCACTATGCTAAAAGCTTAATAGTAACAGGAAAAAAGTTGTTTATCAGTACCTTGTCATGGTAAGGCCCCAGCACAATCCATCCACAGAAGCAGTAACCTAAGTAAATCATAGCTGCACAGCAGCAGAACCTGATGACATTGGGCAGCGCTGCCTGAAGGGTCAAAATGAGGAGCTGGGAAAGTAAGAGAGGCCATTAGAATGGCTTTGTCCTTTAGCCAAAGCAGTGCAATAACTTTGAGAGAAATACCAACAGCATGGAGATCCGTGGAATTCCTTACATTGTACTTTGCAAAGAAACCGAGGTATCGGATGACTCCAAGCCACACAAGCATGGTAGAAGTTCCAAGAAGTATGCTACAGACATCATAACTAGTTAGACTCTAAGAGAGAGTGGAAAAATATAATCAGATTATAAAGCAGAAATTCATTTGGCAATAAATATTGAGGTAACTATGAGTAAGGCACTGTTCTAGGTGCTAAGGATAAAGCAGTGAACAAACAAAAGTCTCTGCTCTCATAAAGCTTACATTCTAGTGGAGGGAAGAAAGAGACAATAGAAATAAGTTAATAGAAACTTTGGGACACTTGCTGCTGATAATTGCTGAAGAGAAAATTCAGAGGAGGGGATAAGGAATGGGTATGGGTTTGTCATTTTAAATACACTAAAAAGGAGGCATTTGAGCAAAGATCTGAAGGGAGGGAGGGAGAAGTCAGGCAAAAATCTAGGGGAGAAGCCTTCCAGGCACAGGGACTGGCAAGTGCAAAGGCCCTGAGACAGGA
Organism: Pongo pygmaeus; assembly: GCF_028885625.2. Taxonomy (NCBI): domain Eukaryota; kingdom Metazoa; phylum Chordata; class Mammalia; order Primates; family Hominidae; genus Pongo; species Pongo pygmaeus. The sequence continues at coordinate 145,080,598 of NC_072373.2, read as the reverse complement.
GGGTGCTTGGCAAGATAGTGCATCTGGCTGGAGTGAGCAATAGAAAGGATATACAGTTATGGAGATAAGGTGGCACTTACCAAGTTTATCTTTTACTGTAACTCAACTGGGGAGATTTGAGAACCACAGACAGAGGTGATATGATCAGATGTTGGCTGCTGTGGTTGACAGCAGGTTGTTGGAGGAGTGAGGAGGCTATTGCAATGATATAAATGAGAGATAGTAGCTTGGACCAGGCTGGTAATAGTGGAGTTGACAAGGTGATTTTTATTCTTTTTTTTTTTTTTTTGGAAACAGAGGTCTCACTCTGTCACCCAGGCTGGAGTGCAGTGGCACAATCGCGGCTCAATGCAGCCTCGACTTCTTGGGCTCAAGAAATCCTCCCACCTTAGCCTCCCAAGTAGCTTGGATTACAGACACATGCCACCTTGACTGCTAATGTTTTTTATTTTTTGTAGAGATGGGGTCTCACTATGTTTCCCAGGCTTGTCTGGAACTCCTGGGCTCAAACCATCCTCCCGCCTCAGCCTCCCAATGTGCTGGGATTATATGAGTCACAGTGCCTGGCCAGTGAAGGTAGAACAATAGGGTTTCCTCTTGGATTAGATGTGGGAAAGAGGAGATTAGTGAAAGAGAGGAGTCTGTGATGAATCCAAGATTTTTGGCTTGAGTAACTGATGAGAGTTACCATTAACCGAAATTAGAAAGGCTATGGGAAAAGCAGGTTTTGACTGCAGAGGTGGGGGCTTTAGATGTTCTGTTTTAGGTGTGTTAAATTTGAGAGGAAAAGCAGACATCCAAGTGGGGATATAGACTAGATGGTGGATAGGCGAATCTGGAGTTCAGGGAAGAATTCTAAGTGGGGGTATAGATTTGGGAATCATTGGCATATAGATACTAAGCTATGGGACAGGATGAGATTACCAAGACAGTGGTAGAAAAGAGAAGATGTCCAAGCACTATGCCTTGAAGCATTATCACCTTAATAGGTTGGTGAGATGTGAGGGAACCAGCAAAGTCAGAAGACCAGCCAGTGACTTAGGAGGAAAACCAAGTGATAGTCCAGTGAAAGCATGTCAACAAAAAGGGAGTGCTTGGCAGTGTTCAAAGCTGCTGCTAGGTCAGGATGAGGGTACATAGTTGGTTATTGGACTTATCAGCATGAGAGGACACTGAAAGGAACACTTTCCTTGGAGTGGTAGGGCAGCCTGATTGGAACAGATACAGAAAGAATGAGATTTTGGGGTGCTGTGAGGTGGGAGGATTGCTTGAGCCCGGCAGTTTGAGGCTGCAGTGAGCTATAATCGCGCCACTGCCCTCCAGCCTGGGCAATAGAGTGAAACCCTGTCTCTTAAAAAAAACAGGTGGGGGAGGGGAGGAGCAGAATCAGAAACAACAAGATTAACTACTTTTTTGAGATATTTTGCTAAATAAATGATGGTAGTAAGTTGGGGGAGGAATTAGGGTTGAGATATTATCTCTTAAGAAAAGGGGCAAAAACATGCTAATGGGAATAACCTGGTAGAGAGAAGAAAACTGATGATCCCCAAGAGAAGGAAAACTACCTGGAGCTGTACCCTTGAATAAACAAGTGGTGATGGCCTCTAGTAGGCAGGTGGAGGGGTTGGCCCTGAATAGTGGCCTAAATAATACATCCACAGAAGAAAAGCACAGTATATTGGCACTGATGGCAGGAGGCAGATAAATTAAGTGGGGGCTTGTGGAAATTCTGTTTTTTTTTCTATTATTTTTGTGAAATAGGAAGTAAGGTCATCAGCTTAGAATGAGGATAGGACAAGGGTATTAGAGGTTTCAGAAGAGAAGAAAACATGATATGATCATCTATGAGGCAGAGACGGTGAATGGTCTAGAAAGATATTTTGTTGGACACCATTTAGGGTTCACTGAAATTAATGATAGTTGAGGTTGGTAAAAATAAAGATTTGCTGCAAATCTCTCCCCTTACTCCTCTTTTTGTTTTGGTTTTTTGTTTATTTGTCCCTAAAGTTAAACATCTATTCCAATGATACATACTATAGCCACATATAGTGGCAGTTGCTAAGTGTCAACCTAAACCCATTCTCCCCTTCCTAGGCACATGCCTGGGCTGTGTTCCCTGGCTCCCTCTGCAGTTAGGATTGACTAAATTCTATCCAGTGGGATATGTACAGAAATAAAGTCGGCCACTCTTGAGCCAAGCCATCAGTCTATGGGAGAGCTTCCACCATACCGTGTTTTTGCTTCCCATAAGCTGCAACCTGTTTGAGGCAACACAGCAATAATCATGCAGTCAGGGCAAGTCCTTAAGGGATGGCAGAGAAACAAAATGGGAGGAACATGGGTGCCTGAATGACTGTGAGATGCTGAGCTACTCACCAGTCTGTAAAACCCATCCTGACTATTGCATAAGACAGAAATAAGCTCCTATCTTCTCTGAGCCATTGCATTTGGGGTCTCTGCCCAGGTTTATAACCAACTCCCCAGGTGACTCAATCAGTTGCATCAAGACTAGGGAAACATAAGTTTGAGCAAGATTAGTCTGAACACTATTAGTTTTTTTAATTTGATTTTTATTTTGTGGGAACAGTTGATTTTTAGGCTAGGTTAGTCTTAAAATAGATAAGCTTGTAGCACATCAATGGGAAAGTAAGAAAATGGGAGCATTCTCACTTTGAATGGACGGAGGAAACGAATGCAAGCATGCACACCATAGTGCCTTGACCTCACTTTCCCCTACAGCCCCACTCATTTTTGTTAAAGATTCAAGCATTTCTTGTAAGATTAAAAAAAAAAAAACTCTTACCTTAGTTACCTTGGTTGTGTATGAATTTTGGTGTGTGTAAGAATTCACAGCCCCGCCGAAGAGTCTGAATTCAGTAGGTCTAACATGGTACACTTTTACCAGGCACCCAATGATTCTGATGCAATGGTTTGTGGATCACACTTTGAAAAACTCTGCCTAAGAGACCTCCTGACTAGATTTAAGAAAATTACCATTACCAATTTCAAGTCTACTTGATATACAGTTTGGAAGAAACAATTCATTCTGAAAATTCTTATATTCTGGAAAAATACATTACCATTAGTGCAAATCTGAAACTAACAATAGCATGATTAGGAAAAAAATTACCTTAGCTTGGATTTCCATTTTTAGAATTGATCCAATGATTGTCAGTATGTCACTAATAATAATCATAATGTACCATCCATTGACAAATTCCATTTGATCAGAAACAGAAACTTCCTTCTTATAATGGAGGAGGAAAAAATTGACAAACTCCTTTAGGAAAAAGAGGGGAGGCACAGTGAATGTCTCTGTCAATCAAAATATCAGTAGCATTCCTAGAAAGCAACATTCCCTACCTGCTGAAGCTGAAGTCCTCTAATCACAGATCTAATGCAGAGGATTAATGAAACCAAGCAAGTCAGAATGACAAAGGCATCAAAGATCATCATGTAATGAGTGTTCTTCTGAACTGAAAGCAAAGAGGATTACATAGTGCTTATGTGGTGGGACATTAATATGGTGACATCTTCTTTTTAGAATCATTTAAATAATTCAAGCATTCTTTCTGGTAAGACAACAAAGAAGCCCTGATAAACGGTCTTCCAATTAGTATCTGAAGAAGGGTAAAAGTCCTTCTTTTAAAAAATCACCACAACTGAGGCTGGGTGCGGTGGCTCATGCCTGTAATCCCAGCGCTTCGGGAGGCCGAGGCAGGCAGATCACAAGGTCAGGAGATCAAGACCATCCTGGCTAACGCGGTGAAACCCCGTCTCTACTAAAACTACAAAAAAATTAGCCGGGCATGGTGGTGGACGCCTGTAGTCCCAGCTACTTGGAAGGCTGAGGCAGGAGAATGGCGTGAACCCGGAAGGTGGAGTTTGCAGTGAGCCAAGATCATGCCACTGTACTCCAGGCTGGGCGACAGAGCGAGACTCCATCTCAAAAAAAAAAAAAAAAAAAAATCACCACGACTATCATTCCAAGATCTTTAATTATAAGCCTGTAGTCTTTTGTTCTTAATACAATTACTTCCCTGCATATTCTTTTTTTCTTTTCCTCAGCCTTCCTCATAGCTGGAACTATAGGTATGTGCCACCATACCGGGCTAATTTGTAATTTTTTTTGTAGAGACAGGGTTTCACTTTGTTGCCATGGTTGGTCTTGAACTGCTGGTCTCAAGTGATCCTCTCACCTCAGCCTCCCAAAGTGCTGAGATTACAGACATGAGCCACCATGCCCAGGCCCACCTCCCTGCATATTCTATTAAAATATACTTATCTAGGTATAAAATATTTATTATGCATTCACTATGTGTCAGGCATTTTTCTAGATGTTAGGATACAGTGGTGAACAAGATAGACAAGGCCCTTGATCTGTGCAACTTCTATTCTACTACAAAGAAGTAAACAAACACATAACAAAATACTTTCAGATAGGAGTAAGTAACAGAAAGAAGATAAATCACAATAGCTAACATGTATTGAGCACATTTCTTGCCAAACATAGCTCTAAACACTTTATACGTGTTAACCTATTTGATCTTCACAGCAACTCCAACGAGGTAAGCATGATTATCCCCACTTTGCAGGTGAGAAGCCAGAAGCACAGAGAGGTCACATAATTTCCCCACAGTTGCAGGGCTAGTCAGTGGAAGAGTTGGGGGAAAATCTGTGCAGTTTGTTTCCAGTGTCCATCACTCTATGTCAGTGGTTCTTGGCATTTTTTGGGAGCTTGTTAGAGATGCACATTCTCAGGTCCTACACCAGACCCACTGAATTAGAAACTGGGTTTCTGCAAGCCCTCCAGGTGATGCTAAAGTTTGAGACCTACTGCTCTATATGAGGGAGGTTAGTGTCAGGCAATGTGGAAGCAGAGAGGTTGATTTATATTGCATAGTAAAGGAAGGCCTCACTGAGGGAGCAGGGGGTTTTAGCTGAAACCTGAGTGATAAGAAAGAGCCACCCTTATGGAGATTTTGGAGAATCGAAAGTGCGAAGTCCTGGCCACCATGCGTGGAGCCAATGGAGACAGGTGGGCAGAGGTGTCAGCCATTGCACACTGCCACAGAACTTGTCTCTATTTAACAAGTTAGACTGCTCTCTGCTGACAAAAAAAAAAAAGAAAGTACTTAAGACTAGCTCTGTGATGAAGCATCCCATTAATATCTGCCAAGGAGCATAATTACTACATAAATGTCTAAATTGACTTTAGAGAAACTTACAAATTAAGAAACAAACATTTGAGAGAATGCCTAGGTGCCAGACACTTGTGTATGCTCTCATTTTCCTTATTCTGGTGTTTGTGGAGAAGGATTATAAAGTATACAGATGACGAAACAGGCTTATGTTTCAAATGTGGCTCAAGAGCCTCATATATTTGAAGTTACCTATTAGTGAAAAAAACACTATCATGGCAAAATTTCATTTTATTTACTCTGTCTCATTATTACGTCTGAACTTGGCAAATCAATTAGTAAGAAACTTTAGAACTGTGATTATCCAAGTATAGTCTGAATAAGGACTATTTACACATTTCTAGGCCCCACCCCAGACCTACTGGCTTGCATAGAGCCGGGGAAACTGCATTGTAGCAGGTACCCAGGATGATTCTTCTGCTGATTAGAATCTTAGAACTCCTCATCTAGTGACCATTAAGTCCAGTACAATGTACCATTATGTTACTTATGAGAGACTAGAAAATTAGATAAATTCTTTCCAGGCAATTTTCTCCAGTTCAGCTCCAAAATTCTTGACAGTATTTGGTCTACACCTGAATTTTTGTCCATATTTCTAAGAGTAGATCCTTTCCTCTTTTAGTATACTTTTAAATGGACTGAAGACAATCATAATATGTGGGATGCTGCAGGGTCACATCCTACCTGACTTGCCCCTGGCTTCTGAGCCTTAGTTTCTTCATCTGTAAAAATAAGGATTCTCCCTATCTTAAGGGCATTTAAAAATATTAAAATGAAGAAAACTAAGGTGGAAGTAGGTATACAGCATGCACTCAGTAAGTGCTGGTCTGGGAAGATGTATGTAGGGTTTTGGTGGCGGGGGACTGGGAGTACATTCTTGATCAGGAGTGGGCAAGTGAGGGCACAAGGAGAGGAAGGCCATTTCAGTCATTAATGACTCACATATTTCCTGAAACATCAGACTTGATCTACTTGTAGAGGTTTAGGGACTTGAAAATGGTCTAATCTTCTATTTGTTGTTCTAGATATCCAGAGGGTGGTATTTTAATAACCATTTTACATTATTTAATAACCATTCTGAAAACTAGTAATGCTCATCACTTACTTGATCCAGATACATGCCAGTCTTTACATTCTCTGATGGAAATGTCACTATCTAAACTTATTTTAATTCTTCCACTATGGGCCTTGTTGTCAAATGTTATCTGTGAAGAAAGGAAAACAGTCAAAAACATACTTATAGTTTTGGAGCCAAGAAACCTCTACACATTAATTAGGAAACAATTCTTTTAAGGGGACAGAAGACCCAGATTCTCAACTCTGATCTGTTGCTAACTCTGTTCAACCATGGGAAGTTCTCTTCATTTCTCTGTGAAATGAGAAGGATGAACTAGATCTTCTACAGAGACCCTGTAGTCTCTAAAACATTATATGTCTAGGGCAGCATTTCCACTCCAAAGAACTTATATAACAAGAGCACTTCCTCTTGCTCTCCGTTCTAAGTACCTCCAGATACCTTCTTCATATGAGCAAGAACTGGTACAACTGTGGTACAACTGTGCTTTCTCCCAAATTCTGGCAGGACCTCAGCTAGGGGTAGATTTTTAGTGCTGCTATAATTCTTACTAATACAAAGGCTCATTATTTCTGCTTTGAGACATTTCAAGTGGGGCTTTTTTGATTTTTATTCTGGGCCTAGATTTCTTAGTCATGTTGGCACTACATGTATTATAAAGGATTTGGTGACAGGGAGTCAACAGTCACATCTTGCTTCAAGAATAACCACTTCAGGACACCAGGGGCCAAGCAGGACAAAGCTAGGCCAGAACACCTTCCATAGTTCTCCTACTGTCTTCCTTATGCAAGGACAGGGAAGGCAAGGCAAGAAAATCAGTCTGTTTCATTTCTGCCTCTTCTCTTTCTCTCAAGTCCTGAAGGAAAAAAGTTCTTTGAAAACTCTGTCATTTAAATAAATTGTATTGAAGCTTCTCCATATGGGGTAATCAGAAACACTTCAAATATAAGATTTCAAATGACTTTTAAAAGTTCAACCACTGTATTTCTCCTCATGAGGGATTGTAAGCTTCTTTCTTTGACAAGCAACTGAGGGCATAGTCAGTGTCTGCCCATATCCCTAACGGCTGCAAGACCCAGCCTATGGCCTCGTGCAAGGAGGATGCTCAGTGTTACTTGATTGAGTCAGAAATCCTTGCCACGGAGAAGCCATGCTTTTCCTACACAAAGGGCCTCCAACTTGTACAAATAATAGGTGCTCACTAAATATCTATTGAGTAAAAAAACTGGGACTTAATGTCAATCAGATCTCAGTAAGCTGAATCCCAAACAAAGAAGAAAAATAATGGATGGGATTAGAAAACATTAGATAGCACAGAAGAAAAAATAGTGAATTTGAAAATATAGCAACAGAAAATATCCAAAATGAAACACACTGAAAAAAACTGAGACATAAAACAAACAGATCATTACTGAGCTATGGGACAACTCCAAGTAACCAAATACAGACGTTTTTGTCTCTGAATCTCTGAAAAGGTGGTGGGGAGTGACAAAAATATTTTAAGAAATCATGCTGAATAAATATCAAATATAATGACAACTATAAACCTACAGATCCAAGATGCTCAATGAACCCTAAACACAGGAAACATTAAGAAAACACCACCAAAGCATTTCACAATCAAATTGTTTAAAGTAAGAGATAAAGGAAAAATTTAAAAGCCAACAGATGGGAAATAACATCCCATAGATAAGAACAAAGATAAAGATGACAGCAGATTTCTCATTAGAAATAATGCAAGCTAGAAGCAACATCTTTAAAGTGCTGAAGAAAAAAAACAGTCAACCTACAATTCTATAGCCAAGGAAACTACCTTTAGCAAAGGAAGGCTTGGAATAGAATAATGGTTACCAGAGGCTAGAAAGGGTATTGGGGAGGCGTGGGGGATAAATAAGAATTTGTTAATAGGTATAGAGATACAGTGAGGGCCGGGCACGGTGGCTCATGCCTGTAATTCCAGCACTTGGGGAGGCCGAGGTGGGTGGATCACGAGGTCAAGAGATAGAGACCATCCTGGCCAACATGGTGAAACCCCGTCTCTACTAAAAATACAAAAACTAGCTGGGCGTGGTGATGTGTGCCTGTAGTCCCAGCTACTCTGGAGGCTGAGGCAGGAGAATCACTTGAACTCGGGAGGCAGAGGTTGCAGTGAGCCAAGATCACGCCACTGCACTCCAGCCTGGCAACGGAGCGAGAATCCATCTCAAAAAAAAAAAAAAAAAAATACAGTGAGATGGGAGAAATAAGATCTAGTGTTTAGTAGCACAATATGGCAACTATAGTTAATAATTTATTTTATATTTCAATATAAATAAAGGAGTAGATTTAGAATATTCCCAACATAAAGAAGTGGTAAATATTTGAGGTGATGAATGTTGTCCCAATTACCCTTATTTCATCATTACACACTGAATGCTGGCATCAAAATATCACCTGTACTCCATAAATATGTATTCGTAAAATTTTTACTTAAAAGATGCTAATAAGAACTTTAAAAAGGAAGGTAAAATACTTTTTTAAACATACAAAAGCTGAAAGTGCAGACCTGCACTGTAAGAAATGTTACAGAAGCCCTTCAGGCAGAAGGAAAATAATACCAGATACAAACGGGGAGCTACACACAGAATGAAGCACACTGGAAATGGTAGCTACATGGGCAAATATAAAAATGTTTTTATTATTATTTAAATCACTTTAAAAGATAATTGACTGTTTAAAGAAAAAATAGGCTGGGCGCGGTGGCTCATGCCTGTAATCCCAGCACTTTGGGAGGCCGAGGCGGGCGGATCACGAAGTCAGAAGATCGAGACCATCCTGGCTAATGCGGCGAAACCCCGTCTCTACTAAAAAAAATACAAAAAATTAGCCGGGCGTGGTGGCGGGCACCTGTAGTCCCAGCTACTCGGGAGGCTGAGGCAGGAGAATGGCGTGAACCCGGGAGGCGGAGCTTGCAGTGAGCCGAGATCGCGCCACTGCACTCCAGCCTAGGTGACAGAGCGAGACTCTGTCTCAAAAAAAAAAAAAAAAAAAAGAAAGAAAGAAAAATTAATAACATATATTGTGGGTTTATAACACATGTAGAAATACATTATATGGCCACAATAGCACAAGGGCCAAGATGGGAGAAATGGAAGTACATTGTCATAAGGTTCTTACACTGTATGCAGTGGTATAACTTGAAGGTAGACTATAATAAGTTAAAGATGTATACTACAAACCCCAAACATGGAAACATCCATGGTGAGGACACTAAGTAACAAGAACCCTTGGCAGTAACCATTAGCTGACAGCCAGCCATAGATTGCTGAGAGCCAACCACACAGAACCTAAAAACACCTGTTCCTTTTGGGTTTGAAAATCTACACCAGGCACTGTTTGTGGTACTGGAAATAGTAGTGAACAAAACAAGGTCCCTTCTTTTCTAGAACTTATACAGAGGTGCAGAAGACATAATTAACAAGTAAACTTATTATAGCAAAATAGAGCTAGATGTATCAATGTTTCCTTATGTACATTCAAGTGAAAACATCCTATATTTTTTATCACACTGTAATCCAAGGATATGAAACATTACCAGACAAAACAATTTTTCTCCACACTGGAACCAAATTCAGCCTGGCCCACACTTACAGTCAGAGTAAAGTCATAACAGTCAGGGAGTTCTTGATGACGAACTGTCTGCAGATTAATGGCTTTCAGTTTAAACTGAAGCTCCACTGTTAGGAGTCTAGAAAACAGAGGTGATTTTAGTTCTGTGGCAATATATACATGCAAACGTAAGTTACACTCCTATCTGCTCCCCTCACCTGTGGAAGTCCAGTGTTAAGTTCAGTTTATTTTCTGCTGGTGTCCCAATGTGAAAAGGTTCATCTGGCTCCACAAAGAAACACTCTGCCATAGAAAGGAACAAAAACGTGATACAGTACTTAAAAGAATAAATAAGACTGCATTTTGAAAGGCTGATACATTTAAGACCAGTTATTCAGATTCTATTATTTTTCTGAATTAAAATTTTGAAAGCTAAATAAACATTGATACCACATGGTTACCGTGACTCATTTGTTTTTAAGACCTAAGTGGCTACGTTTCTGGAGTGGATGGAGGCTAGACAAAGATCTGAAATCTATTTCATTAATGTTATATAAATGCTGTCTTCGTTTTTAAGCCTAGATAAACTTTGAGTCCCTCCCCCTTTTTGTATCCTAAGCATAGAATTTGAAGCACTTGCAGTAATTACAGTAATATTTTCTAAGCAGTTTGAGGGATCTATTTTTAAAATATTATGCACTAACAATGTTTCTTCAATAGACATCCCACACACACACCAAAAAAGGAAGACAGCATTTTGGAAAGTTTTCCCTTTTGGTACTGTTATCAGTATTATCTCTAGAAAAAAAAAAATCCTAGTGGCTGTTGTTAAAAGTATTTCAATACTTATTTGTTAACTCAATGACCTAAGCTAATATTTTAGGCATAATTGCAAATAGAACTTTGCTAAGAAGAATACACCGTGCTATTCCATGTTCTGATTTTCATTCCTCCCCTTCAATCTGCCCCCAAAGATGCATGATAGTGAAGTGGTATTGGGGCAGGAGAGTTTTATATATACCAAGAGTTTGCAAGCATAATGTTTTACAAGCATTATATCTATCTATTAATACTTCACTGGCATGTCCTGCACAAGAGATGGTGGAAGACGGTAGCTAAGAACACAAACAGCCTGGGCCAAATTTCAGCACCGCCTCTTCTAGCTCCATCTTGGGCAGATCATTTAACTCTCTGAGCCATACTTTAGTCTTCTATAAAAGGGGATAATAATAATCCTTGACTTGCTCGGTTTTCTTGAGGATTCTTGAGTTATAGTAAAGGGCTCAGAACAGTACCTGACACATAATAACTCCTATATCATTCTTACTATGTCCTAATAGCACAGACCAAATCAATGTTTTCAAAGATGAAATTACTAATTTTAAATATGAATTGAGGTGTTAAAAATTGAGGTTCTAGGTTATAGAAGAACATCACCAGTTTCAATTTCTGGATCGATGTCAAAGGTATCATTTCCAGGGTAGACGTTTCCTCGCTTGTAGAAGTGCTGACAGATTGCCATAGCAGACTGCTTGGTACCTTTGTTCTCGTAAGCATGATTCCCAACGGAGACATTGTATAGCTGCAAGTACTTCAACCAAAACGAGAAACAGAAAATGGGAATGCCAGCCAGGGCAGGAGTGAAGCCATAACTCCCCTCCCTCCCCACCTCTGATCCTGGCAGGTTCCCTTGGGATAGAGACATTCGCCTTGATAAACAGGGAAAGTGACTTGCTGCTGTGCACTAGGAAGGCAAAGGGCACTCACAGAGTTCTAGATTCAAGCCTCGTTTCTGTGACAAACTTTCTGACCTTCTAGTTCCTGATCTGTAAAATTAAAGTCTGAAGCCACATGATCTTTGCATTTCTTTCCTCCCTTAAAGAATTATGTTTAATTCAGGTGACATTCAATGTAAATACATATTTTATTTATCTTTAAACTATCTTCTGTAAGGTCAGAGTTCTACTTTAACACTGTAGTATATAAGAAGTGGGATACAATTACTATAGGCTAGCCAGCAAAACCTTTTTTAAAGAAAGTATTGGTTTAACCTTTATCTTTGCAAGATTATAATTTAATCACCTTTATACCAATATTGCCTATCCTAGTGGGTCCTCTACATTTAAAAAAAATTACTTTTACAAGTAAGAATCTTATGGTGCCTTGGAATAACTGTCATCTTAAATTCTTAATGGATGTCTGCAGACATGTTTCCAAAACAAAGTGTTTTTGGAGCAATATGTCTGGTACAGTTGGTCATTCTGTCACTCGAAATGAACGACTTTGTGTGATCGACACATAGAAAATAATTCTGCTAAAAGATATGTGTGAAGCATGCTACGACAAATGAAGAAAATAATTTCTAATATGGGATGGATTTCGAGTTGGACCTTGTCAAGGTCACTAATGAGCAGCGTATTACCAAATCTGATGCCTAGTTCTCAGTCCTCCTATAACTTGACATCTCCATGGTATTTGATGCAGTTGAATGCTCCTCCTACATGGAATACTTTCTTTACTTGACTTCTGGGACACTGATTGTTTCTTCTTGGTCTCCTTTGCTGAAATCCTCCCATTGCCAACCTCTATATTTTGGCCTATCTTTGGGTTCAGGCCATGACCTCTATCCACATTCTCTTCACAGCTGACTTCAACCAGTCCCATGTTTCAAATACCACCTCTATGCTGACAGCTTCCAAATTTGCATCTCCAGCTCTGACCTTTCCACTGAATACCACACATGGATGACAATCTGCCTACATGATGCCTATGGTGTCTAAGAGGAATCTCTAGTAAATGTGCAAACAGAAACACCGCTTCTTCCATAGTAATTCCCTTCTCAATAAATTATTCTGTAAGTCAGACAGTTGTTCAGGCCAAAACTTAGGAAAGATCCTTTTGTCAATTCCTCTTATACTCCACTTCCAGTCCATCTGAAAGTCATGCATGACTTTCAAATTATCTCTGTACAAGAATCACTTAAAAATATGAGCCTCTTCACCACAAATAGGACTGTCTCTCATCACCTTCACTGATATGGCCTTAGTCCAAACCACCATCCTCTCTCCCCTGGACAAATTAAGCCTCTGCCTCTCCAATCCTCCCTCTCACCTTAGTCTAGTCTCCATCTAGAACTCATAGGATTGCTATAAGGAGTGAATGAATTCATGCATGTACAGCCCTTAGAACAGTAATATCCAAAATACACCTGCTCAAGACTCTTGTTTTTACTGTTCTTCGTATCTGGAAGGTTCTTCCTTGAGATACACACAGGCTGCATGCCCTCTCTTTAGTCTGCTGTCTGCTTACATGTCACCTTGTCAGAGAGACCTTCTCCAACCACCTCCAGCTATTCACTTTGCTGGCTTTATTTTGTATTTCACAGTACTTATAACAAACTGACAGATGATGCTCTTCTATACTTTACTACCTGGCTCTTCCAATGAGAATATGACCTCCTTGACTTTATTTGTTCACTGCAGTACCCCTGCACACACACAAAAAGTGCCTGATACATAACAGATACTATTTTTGTTTTTGTTTTTGAGACAGAGTCTTGCTCTGTCGCCCAGCCTGGAATGCAGTGGCATGATCTCGGCTCACTGCAACCTCTGCTTCCTGGGTTCAAGCGATTCTCCTGCCTCAGCCTCCTGAGTAGCTGGGAGTACAGGCTCATGCTACCACACTCGGCTAATTTTTTTATACTTTTTAGTAGAGACAGGGTTTCACCATGTTAGCCAGGAAGGTCTCGATCTCCTGACCTTGTGATCTGCCCGCCTCGACCTCCCAAACTGCTGGGATTGCAGGCGTGAGCCACTGTACCCAGCCAATAGATACTATTTAATAAATATTTGAGTGAATACATGTTAGATTTTGCTTATGTATATTATCATTGTCTCTCCCCTATCAAAAGCCCTTCCGTGGCTTCCTGTCTCTCTCAGAATAAAATTCAAAGCTCCTTTCCATGTCCTGAGAGACCTGGGCCCCAGCTCCTCTGGCCCTAACTCTGCCCCCTCATACTTGCCTCCCTTGCATTTTCTCAAACATACCAAACGCTTTCCAGCTTCAGGGCCTTCTGTTGCCACTCCTTCAGCTTGAAATATTCTCCCCAAGATTTCAAGTCTTCAGAAAGGCATTTTCTGACCACTCTGAGACTACTGTTATTGCCTTATGCTAGTTTATTTTTCTTCATAGCACTTATCATTACCCTAAACCAAAAGATTTTAGTTAAACTTGTTTAAAATCTATCTTCTGCATTAGAATGCAAGTTCCACAGGACAGGGAATTTATCAATTCACTGCTCTAACACCAGCCCTGCAGGCACACAGTAGGTGCTCAAATATTTGTCAGATTAATGGTGAGGTGAAAAATTATAATAATGTGATGGAGCTCTTCATTACTAGAGCTAATCTGTGCACAGTGAGTTGGTAAACTGTTAGGATAAGATAGGTGATTATGGCACCAAGCTTTCTGTTAGTATTAGGATTGGGAAAGTGAGCCAGAAATCTATGGTAACAGAAGCAAGCTTCCTAAGCTAGTAAACAACATTATGCTTGGCATATAGGGATAAAGTAGAATAATGCTGGAGATACTCAGTTTTGAGATTTTTGTTTTCCATTTAAGGTACCCAGTAGACCAGTGTGCCTAGAACATATGATGTGTAATGGGAGGTAAACTGGGAAAGGCAAGCAGGGGTCACGAAGTGCAGTCATAGCTGTGATGGGGCCCTACAACCCTCCCAGAGTCCAGGTGTAATTGTAGGGCAGTCCCCACAGGAATCACCTAAAGGTCTGAACCTCCTGACCACAGAATCTTGTGTCTTAAACCTTTTAAGTTCTTGAACTGTGAAAGATCTGAGACCCATGGCTGCAGGTACCTGTTCACATTATACCTACATACACCACATAGTTACGTTATATAATATATACATTAACTATATATGCTATAACCAGACTTCCTTGAGCTCTTCATATGGCTCTTTGTGCAGGTCTGAGCATCTGGCAAGAACTGGGTAATCTAGGGAAGCAGCAGGGCTGTGTCCAGCTAGAGGGCAGCTCTAGAGCCCAAGACAGAGGGTTACGGGATAAAAATGTGATATGAGATAATGGTTGGAACCAACTGGTGGAACTAACGATGGTGAGACAGCACAGAGCAGCCAAGTGGCCGAGGCCTTGGAGGAGCTTTAACTAGACTGGGCATCCGTCCCTCCTGGTCTCTGCAGCTCTACCTTGAGAGAAGGAGTTTTCGGTCAGATTCATGGGTCCCAGGTCAGCCTTTGAGTGGTAATATAAAAACACATTAAATGTCCTTAGCTAAATGCTGTGGCACCAAAAGCAAGAGGTGGTAGGGCAGGGGGGTAGGAAAGAAAGGAAGGCATCCAGAAACAGGAATTTATAAACTATGTTTAAGCTGCAAGAATAAACGATTCCCGGAAGACCCTGAGGCCTTTCAACCTAAGCCAGAAGACCAGAAGGAAGAAACAGCCTAGGGAGTGGGTGAGAGGAGAATATGAAGCTGCTCTTGGATGGGCAGTTCTGAGGTGCTTGTGAGGTAGGTGTCTGGCAGTGTGGGCAACTGCTTGGGAGTCCCTTCATCATAGTGATGGCTGAGGCTGGGTAGTGGAGGTCGTTTCTGCAGGAAAAGGACCAAGCTTTGAGAACTGCTCAAATTTAAGAGGCAGATGAAAGAAAAGGAGCCAATAAAGCTGACCCCAAAATTATTGAAGAAATAAGAGGAAAGCCAGGAGACAGCCTAAAAAGAAAATAAGTAGGTCTCTCACATTCAAATATAGAAACATATATAATAAACAGTAGTGCTGTTATAATCACAGTATTGGATCAGAATGAGCCCTGGAGATTATCCAGTAGGATGACATCTTGGGGCTAAACCCTTGGGGATAACTAATAGTGATGGATATGCTTCTAAGAACTGAGATGCCACTGCCCTATTTGTCAGTTCCTCTCAGTAACAATCACCTCAACTATTAAGTAAGGAAACTCTTTCTTCACAGAAAACAAAGATCCTTCCTGTTTTAATAATAATTTACATTTAGGCCAGGTGCAGTGGCTCACACCTGTAATCCCAGCACTTTGGGAGGCCAAGGCGGGCAGATCACTTGAGGTCAGGAGTTCGAGACCAGTCTGGCTAACATGGCGAAACCTGCTTCTACTAAAAATACAAAAAAAATTAGCTGGGGGTAGTGACGGGAGCCTGTAATCCCAGCTACTCAGGAGGCTGAGGTAGGAGAATTGCTTGAGCGCAGGAGGCAGAGGTTGCAGTGAGCCGAGATTGCGCCATTGCACTTCAGCCTGGGTGACACGATGAGACCCTGTCTCAAAAATAAAAAATAAAATAAAAAATAAAAAATATTAATTCACATTTTTTTCTATTCATTTCTCAGAAGCCTGAAAGAGAACTGACCTCATTAACACTCAAAACCCTACTTATTCATAAAAATTTTGATCAAGACACTTTTTATCTTCAGCTAAAAGTAACTACCGGTGCTTAGAAAAACAGTAAATCATCTTAGAAAACAGTAGGGAATCAACAGTAGGGAGTCATACATGGAATGTATGTGTCCCTCCAAAGTTCTTATGTTGGAAATTAAACCCCAATATGATAGTCTTAAGAGGTGGAGTCTTTAGGAGGTCAACAATCATGAATAGGACTACTGGCCTTATAAAAGGCTGGGAGAAATTAGCCAGGCCGTTTTGTCCTTCTGCCTTCCACCATGTAAGAATACAGCAAGAAGGTGCAAGCCCTTACCAGTGGTAAGGTAAGTGATCTTGGACTTCCCCGGCTCCAGAATTATTAGGCAGAAATTTCTGTTGTTTGTCTGTTATCTAGTCTCAGGTATTTTGTTGCAGCAGAAGGAACAGACCAAGACAACTAGAATAAAGCAGGTACATGCATTTCCAGAAGGAATGTGGAAATCTGAAAAAGCAGAATGGCCTAAGTGCCACATACTACATTTTGAAGACTGAGTCTAGGTCTACGAATAAAGGTTAAGATGATTTATAAGGAATTTAATGCACTTTGGGAGGCTGAGGTGGGAGGATCACTTGAGGCCAGGAGTTTGAGCAACCTGGGCAACATAGGGAGACCCTGTCTCTACAAAAAAATTTTTTTTTTAAATTAGCCAGGCATGGTGGTACATGCCTGTGGCCCCAGCTGCTTGGGAGGCTAAGGTGGGAGGATCACTTGTGCCCAGGAGGTTGAGTCTGCAGAGAGCTGTGACTGCACCACTGCACTGCAGCCTGGGTGACACAGTGAGATCCTGTCTCAAAAAAAAAAAAAAAAAAAATTTAATGAACTGTTTACCTCTTGCCTCTATCCCACTCCCCGCCACCCCCTGCAAAAACACCAAACTACCAGTTTAGATCAGACTAGCTTTAGAGAAACGTAATATACTTAAAATTCTAAAAACTGAGTATCTCCATCATTATGCCCTTTTCCTGCTACGAGCTGTAGGACATAGTTCTGTTGAACAGTTTATGTAACTTATTTCTATTACTTTAGATTTCCGGCTCATTTTCCCAACCCCAGTGCTAACAGAAAGACTTCATGCCATAAATATGTATTTTATCCTAGCAGTTTACATCTTACTGTGCATAGACTGTCTCTAGAAAATGAATAGCCATGATTATACGATAATAATTTTCTGAAGAAAAATTGTAATAACTTTGAAATGTGTCCTTCAAACTAACCCAGTCTGGGAATGCTGACTTCAAGGATGCTTTCAATGACACCTAGAGATTTAAAAATTTGGGGTCTTGAGAAAGTATTATTTATGGCAAAAATATATATTACAAACTCAGAATAAAATACAGTATTCATCTATATGAAAAACAAGCTTGTTTTTTGTTTGGCAGTTAGTCAATGTCACAATAAAATCATTGTCATGTATGACACAAAGGCCTTACTTTCAAGTGAATTTTTAGGTCTTGGTTGCTGTACAAACTATGAAAAGTTAATATTCTCATTATCTGTTAAGGGGCCCTGAAAGTATACTTTCAGCTCTGAGGACTTAATGACTACTTATACCCAGGGTCATAGTTAGTAATTTCAATCTTTGAGACTCCCATGCCAAGCTCTAACTCTGATTCTTTTAATTAAATCTTCAAAGTTTTTGCCTTTCTGTTACTAAACAAAAGCTTTTCTCAACTTCTGGTTTTATAAAAATTTGTTGACAATATTTTTAAAAAATTAAAAATAATTTTGTGTCATTTCCAAGCAGAAATGTTCACCCTTCTCCACTTGTATGTCAGTTTCTATTATGTACATTGCCACCGTTTTTCCAGTCTGTTCTTTTTCCCAAGTAAGTAATGCACACACTTGATTTACCTGGTTTACTGCGAAGATTAACTGATCATACACGTCACTTTGTGTGTACACTGCATATGTGTCATCCATTCGGTCCATATATCCTTTTAGGAAAAGGTGTTTGAATGCTATAGTATTCTCTTCCTTGAAAGCTACCACCATCTGGTTACTTAGCCCAAATAAGACCAGCTTAAAAGAAAAAAAAGAAAAGGTAAGAGGGTGGAAAATGTGGGCAGAAAAAGTAGAGCAGAAGGTACAGGGGCTTGAACAACAAATAGAAGAGTTTAAAATGAATTCTCTGGGACATCAAGAAGGTTTTGCAGCAGGTGGATAATAAATTAAGAAAGTCCAAGTCCTATGACCAAACTACATTCCTAAGTCTAATCACCAAAACCATGACAGTAAGACCAAAAATAGAAAATATCCTTTCAACTCATGTTTAAATTAAAGTATATTAACATAATGTGTCCTTAATAGTCATGCAGGATTGACCTCAGCATTTTACGTGAAACTCAGTTGTTCACACACATAAAAGGTTTCACTGCACTGTTGTCATACTAACCTAAGGCTTTTCAATTATACCGAAAAGCTTACTATAGAGCCGGGCGCGGTGGCTCACGCCTGTAATCCCAGCACTTTGGGAGGCCAAGGCAGGTGGATTACCTTAGGTCAGGAGTTCGAGACCAGCCTGACCAACATGGTGAAACCCCATCTCTACTACAAATAAAAAAGTTAGCCAGACATGGTGGTGCATGCCTGTATTCCCAGCTACTCGGGAGGTTGAGGCAGGAGAATTGCTTGAACCCGGGAGGCAGAGGTTGCTATGAGCTGAGATTGTGCCATTGTACTCCAGCCTGGGCAACAAGAGCGAAACTACGTCTCAAAAAAAAAAAAAAAAGCTTACCATACTCTAAGTCTCTCTTTTGTCTTCTCTTCCCTCTCACCCAAACCTCTATCTCTCTCTCTCTCATACACACATGCACACACAGCACACACAGGCACACACACACACCACATGCTGTACATGCTGTAAATTGAGAAACTACACCCTGACTTAAATCCCAGAGTGAGGCAGAGTATATTTTATATGGAAGGCGGGAACAATGTTGAGCACCTATGTGCCATACACTATTCCAGGAACTTTCCTCATACTAATCCTGCAGTATATTCCTAATACACCAGTTTTAGAGATGAGGCTCAGAGAAGTTACATAGTTTTTTCAAGTCACATCACTAGCCAGTGTTGATACACTCAAAATTGAAACCCATGTCTGACAGACTAAATCTAGGTTCTAGCCACCCTGTCATGCTACACAAAGTAATCCAGGGTTTGATCAGAAAAAATAGAGCAGACAAGTCTTTTCCCCTCTCCCTTCCACATA
The DNA here is from genome assembly GCF_028885625.2 of Pongo pygmaeus. Taxonomy (NCBI): domain Eukaryota; kingdom Metazoa; phylum Chordata; class Mammalia; order Primates; family Hominidae; genus Pongo; species Pongo pygmaeus. The sequence goes on along the minus strand of NC_072373.2, from coordinate 145,061,031 downwards.
TGATATATGGTCTGCACCCCACACATATCATCACTCTGCACCTAACTCTCATTTCTGCAGAGCTTCTTTAATTGTCCTCAATAAGATGACATCTTGATATTCTAGGGATTTTGCATCTGTTGAAGCTGATGACCAAACAGCCCCAAAGAATTCCCAAAGATATTCTTACCAGTCATTCAAATACATGAGTACCTCTCATGTGTCAGCAGTGAGCTAGGGACTGAGGATACAATGAGAAGACAATTGGTCCCTGCCCTCAAGGTTTAGTGGCAGACAGGAATAACAATGGCTGAGAGAAAACTGCTGTAATTCAGAGAGTAAGCCAGGTAGTGGGAAAAGAGAAATTTTTAGTAGGGTGTCTATCATTGTAAACATCTTTCTTTTGCTGCTGCAGACACAAAATCTCCAATTTAACAGAAGGACCCCCTCATTTTCCCTGAGATAATCTGTCACCATTTGCTCATTTCATTTGCTCAATGACAAAGCTGTCTTTATCTAATATTTGTTTGATTGCCCTGATATAAATTAAGGAAACATCTCAATTAAGAAACCCTCAGTTCCTTTTAAAAACTTACCTAAACACCTTTTACATGCTTATTACTAGCAGCCTTAATATCTTAAACCATTGTTCAGTTTTCTCTTGACCACCTTAGTAAACACAGGAAGGTAGATGAGCTCCCTAAAAATTAAGAAGTAATTACGAACATAAATCTTAGAGAAAATAAATCTGAGTTTGAATATCAGTTCTACTCTTCTAGTTTCCTGACTATGACAGGGTCCTTTTCCTTACCAAGCCCCTCATTGTTCTCCTCTGTGAAAGGAGGGTACCACTACCTACCCTCCAACTTGTTTTAAGAATTGAGTATGGGCCGGACACTGTAGCTCACGCCTGTAATCCCAGCACTTTGGGAGGCCTAGGTGGATGGATCACCTGAGGTCAGGAATTCAAGAGCAGCCTGGCCAACATGGTGAAACCCCATCTCCACTGAAAATACAAAAATTATCCAGGCATGGTGGTGTGCGCCTGTAATCCCAGCTATTCAGGAGGCTGAGGCAGGAGAACTGCTTGAACCCGTGAGGCAGAGGTTGCAGTGAGCTGAGATGGTGCCACTCTACTCTAGCCTGGGTGACAGAGTGGGACTCCATCTCAAAAAAAAAAGGATTGAACATGATGACATCTATAAAATGTTTAGCCTGGTACACAGCAAACACTCAAGTGGTACCTATTATTATTCTAAGTAGAAAATATTCATGTTCAATTGATACAGGCTTTTCCCCTTTATAAGAAACAATAAACTTTTCACTATTGAGACACACCATATTATCACTCAGAAGTTAAGAATTTCAATTTCAACTTGCCAAATATTTGGCTGAGAATTGAACATCCATTTTCAGGGTAATATAATAGAGAGAATGCCTGCCTTCAAAGTCTTGATATTGCCACTGACTAGCCATGTGACTTTTTTTTTTTTTTTTTTTTTTTTGAGACAAGGTCTCGCTCTGTCACCCGGGCTGGAGTGCAGTGGTGTGATCACCACGCCTGGCTTATTTTTGTATGTTTTACAGAAACAGGTTTTCACCATGTTACCCAGGCTGGTCTGGAACTCTTGAGCTCAAGCAATCCACCCACCTCAGCATCCCAAAGTGCTGGAATTACAGGTATGAGCCACCCTGCCTGGCCAAGCCATGTGACTTTAAAAGAGCTCTATGAACATCAGTTTCCTCTTCTGTAAAATGAGCCAGTAGGAATGTTAGAACTAAATGAAATAATGTACTGGAACAGGGTAGTCACTAAATGTTTGTTTCCCTTGATATAACACCTGGCATTAGAAACAAGCAAGAATTCTACCAACTTCATATGATTGTAGAAATTGCCTTGGTTCCCTAACAATCATAAGCGTTTGTTCTCAATAAGCAGTTAAAATTAGTAATATCCTGTTTTTTTAATCTCTCCTTCAATACCAATTGTCTATTTACTTAGGCATTTTTCACCAACTTAGGAAGAGTAAGTAATAATAAAAATAAACCTATCACATCTATTTTTCTCACTAAAATCTGCTTCTATTTTGCCCTTTGCTTTTAGCAAGAGATAATTTCACCAACAGGAAAACATATTTTCATAAGAATAAATCACAACCAGTATATATTAAGAATCGCAAAATATGGTTCCCCCTTTCCCCAAAAAAATTTTAAAAGAAGTCAAGGAAATGTGATTTAAAAGCTCCCTTTGAACTAAAAAGAGGTCCTGTGTTTCACTAGCTCCTGCCACTCCTCTTCTGTTAGTTAACTTCACATTCTTCCATTGCATGGTTCTCACGATCACAGGGTTGTAAGAATCTAAGAATTTGCCTGTAGCAGGAACCCTTTAAGTTTCTGAAGAGAGAAATTCCCAGGAAACTAACTAGGAAGGAAAAGAAAGTCCTAATGTTGGACAACACTAGTTTCCATGGCTTATTTAGAAACCAGCTGAACCTCTTCATTGAAGCCAAAAATTAGTTTTCTTTTCCTGAAAACTAATTAGATTACGTGACTAAAATTATAACTTAGCGAACGATAGAAGAAAAAAACTAAGAAAAAAGAAGACAAACTCTTTCACAAATGTTGAAGACAGAAGGATCTAAGATTGTATGTTTTCTTATCTGTTACTGTTCTACATTATGCATGTAGTTAAAAGTTATTAAAAAAAAAAAAAACCACTGTCCATAGTTCTCTTTGATTAAGAGAGGCTTTCACCAAACTCATGATCTGAGATGCTTACCTGGATAGTCACCATTGCAATTTTTAGAATTTGTATGGCAAGTTTCCATGGTTTTCTACCTCGAGCCCAGAATTTCTCACAGGGATTCATGAAAAAATATTTGAGTTTTCGCCTCATCTGGTCTTCTAATAGAAGCTCCTCAGATGGAGATGTATGCTGGTTAAAATTGCAGCGATTTTCCTCTTCATGAGAGCTGCAGCTACTTACAACTACCTCAAGATTTGCCATCTCTAGAGGAAAAAAACAACAACAACAACCAACATTTCCATTTAGTGAGTAAAGACACAAGTCCATATTCTTTAATATTGCAGGAAGAAGCCCATACAGAAGTTCTGGTTTCAAATAAGGACGATTGCTCTAAACTGCATTTTAGATGTTTACAAAATCAGTTCTAATGTAGGACATCACTTTTTTATTTGTTTTAATTACAAAGTGAATTTTCACCTAGTTCAAAGTTACCAAATTCAAGGGCTGCTCCCATTAGTAAACGATTATATGTACATATATACAGGATGTATATGTTTTCTGCCTCACTCAGTACAGTTAGAGGATCAGAGACCTGAGGACCCGGGGGAAGGACTTCAGAGGGTAGGTGGGTCTTGAAGTTATATGAAAACTTTCATATATGTGGCTGTGGACACTTTCTCCTGGGAGGTAAATAAAGCTTTCACAGATTATCAAAAGATGTTTAAAACCACCGAGTTAAAGATAGCAGGGTGTAGTGTAAAGAACCAAGATTCAGTTTGGTTTCTAGTCCTGGTTCCATGACTTGACATTTCTGCAATCTCAGGGAAATCACTTAGCCCTTCTGAGCCTCAGTTTCCTCTCCAGCAAAACGGGAATAACAACACCTACCCTTCTATGATTGTAGCCAGAATTAAATAGTTATGACTGTAGAGAGCATTAAATAAAACAGCAAACAAAGCCTTTGCATAGGGTCTAGCGCTAAGCAGACTCACCTGCCTAACACCCACAGCAGACAGAGCGGCTTCCTAGAAAGCCAATAAGATTCTTAAGGGGCAGTATGAGCCTCAGGAAACGTAATTGTTGTACAAAGGGGAAAGTGGGCCCTCAATTTAAGCCTAATTCCCAGTCTGTGGCATCACTTGTAACGACTTTTTATTGAAGGCCTTATATTTATAGCATATTTTCAAAGTACTTTATATCTATTTGGGGGGGCAGGTGCATTTGAAAAGGGTTGAGTTGGGTTGGTTTTATTGTCTTCAGAATCAGTTTTTTCAAAGTGACGGAGAAGTCACTCTAGAGACTGGGATGGATCTTGGATTTTCCCCCAGACTAAGACTGATATTATACTACGGAAACCTGTTCAAAGTAAAATACCCCAAACCATGAGTAGCGTCCTTCCATACAGAATAGAAAGGCAGGCTTTATTTGACATTTTAATAATAACTTGTACTCAGCAATGAAGGAGGAAAATTGTAACCTGCATTCATACAATATCTTACAAGTCACTGGTTAGATACCATGCTGCTTTCCAAGTCTAGAACTCCACTTTTGATTCCAATTCAAGCATTCTTAGCAACCCCAACATCTCCGAACAATAGATACTGGCTATAAAGAATAGCCATGGGGAAGGTTTTTAAACTCTTGTTAATGAAAAGATTAATAAGGATACTGCTGGATGAATAAACCATAAAACATATTTACTGTATGGCAAACGCAGTACCTTCAAAATGAAATAATTATTATATAAGTCATTAAAGTGTGGCTCATGTGTGCGTGTTAAAATGCCTGTCAAAGTATAAATGCAGTAATTCTTAGGTAAAGGCATAAAGGAAAGAAAAAGTTATTAATAAACTAGGATTTTCACTTAACAGTTTTACTTCCTTCAAAAAGGCAGGATATTTTAACCAGCATTTAAGGAGACTTTGTCTATAGGACTTAAACGCGGATGATTTCATGTTGACCAAAGCTCGCATATGAACACCAACATAATGATGAAGCTGTTAATAAGCATGTTGGTGAGCTGTATATTGACACTAAGCCCTTTCCACTTTGATACAGGGAAAATTAAATTTTAAACAAACTAGCCACACACCATGTAACAGTAACCCACAGGAACAAAGAGAAAACAAGCCAACTAGCATCTATTCAGCACATCACGAGTTGTCCCGGAAGACATTTCATTCACCAGGACCAGATGCGGACCTTGGAAACGTTAGCTTTACCCAGTCTGAAAAGCCCTTCCGAGGGTGCACTTTTAAAAACTGCAAACTGTCGGGAACCCCAGCAGCTGAAGGAGGTATTCGCAGCCAGCCACCCTTGACATTCACCCAGAGCGCCGGCGCGGGAGGCAGAGTGGGCGAAGGACCCCATCAGGAGAGGCTACCCGACGAAGGGGCCATCCGGAGAGGCTACCGAAGTATCTATCAGGCATGCTCTTAGAAGGAGCAAACGGACACACACAGGTTACCTATTCCTGGCGGGCAGAGGCTTGATTGGAGTAAGCTGCAGAAAATTGGAGAAAGCCCGGGAGTGTATAAACAGCAAAGGCCTCCCAGTTGGCGACAAAGTTATGCAACCTCGTTTTTTCAGAAGCGCTTTCCCGCTTCACCAGACACAAAACTTTAGTCTCTCCAGTCTTTTTTCTTTTTTTTTTTTCTCAAACAAACAACCAAACAAGAAGGGTTGACACTTTTGTCGGGTAGTCTGTGCGAGAAAGAGCCGTAGGGTTGCAGCGATGTCCCAGAGCGGTCGCTGCCATCCCCGGGCACTGCCGTTGAGCTCAGACGGCCGCAGCCCGACTGGCCGCTGCTTTCGGCCAGCGCAGCGACCCGGACCTGAGCCCCCACTTCCAGCCGCCTCCACCTCTAACAGGCGGACAGTCCGCATTGAGAGGGGCCAGCCGAGCCGCGTCAAGGCCGTCTGGAGCCCTGGCCGGCATCCAAACCTTCCAGCCCAGGGGCTCCGGGCGGGGGTGGCTTCCAGCCCTCTGAGCCCTGGCCACAGGTGGGCGGCGGCCTGGAGGGGGACCGAGGAGCAGAGCACCCCCACCCGCCCAGCCCCGGGCAGACCCGGCAGGCGCGCACCTCCACTGACCTTCTGCGGGCGGCGTGGGGGCGGCGCGGAACAGCTGCATCTCACGCCCAACTCCAGCCCGCCTGCCCTCCATGGCGCCGACTGCCCGGCCCGGCCCTCCCGCGGCGTCCCCGACGGCTCGCTGCCTCCTGGCCTCCCGGGCCCTCCCCGTGCGCTGTGGGCGCCGTTCGCGCGACACCCGACGCCCCGGGGCGGCGCCCCGCAGGCTCACCTGGGGGACAGCGGGGAGCGTCCGCAGCTCCGGTGTCCGCGGCGAGGGCGCAGGGCGAGTCAGCGAGCGGCTCCAGCAGCCTCGAGCCCCGCTCCGCCCAGAGTCAGACGGGAGGAGAGCGCCCCGTCCGCCGCCCGCGCATCCTCCCGCCCCCGCCGCTTTAACTCGTGACCCTACTCCCGGCTTGGGTTCCCGCCGCGCCCTGTCGGGGGCCGCCTTTCAGGAGCACAGGTGGGACGCAGGAGGCCGTCCGGAGGAAGCCGGCGTTGTGCCCGTTCCCTGCCACCCCCACCCTATCACTCCCTTCATTTTCTCCCTGAGCAACCCGCACCGCCCTGCTCGGGTTTGCCAGGTTTGCTCGGGAGCTGCCGCCGGCGCCGGGGGGCCACCCCCTCCTGGCCAAGGCCCCTCAGGTGGTTGCCGGGCTCCGCGGGTGCGGGATCTACAGCGCCTAGCTCCGGTGAGTGTGAGGCCCCGCTGCAGCCTCCCATTCTGATTTTTGCATATAAGGTGAAATCTTGAATGTCTTAGCGTTTCAAGCCTGAACCTTGTTCCCTCCCTGGGTCTTCTAGTTTCAGACAAGTGCTGTGAAATGAGTGGACAGTCGACTAGACTCTTCTGTAGATTGGGGGCTGGGGCAGAAAGAGCCCTGGGAAGCTTTTCCAAGAAATGTAAATAGAAATACCTGAAGTAGACTTTGAACCGTAATCTTTTTCTTCATAAATTATCTTTAAATATTAAACCTAATACCCCTTATCAGGATTGGATCAGGAACTTTGGTTAATTTTAATTATAATTACTTTGGATTTGTTCTGATTTTTAATTTTTACTTATTTATTTTTTTGGCTACAGGTAAGTTGGTGAAGGTCACTGAATTTCCCTACTAGGGTATTCCTGAAATTAGGTCGATACCTAGCAAACCTTTTATAAAACCTGTTTTCAAATCCTAAACCAGTATGCATGGATTACTAATAAATTTTTGCAACAGGGTACAAGAATTTTATGCTGTTCATTAACCTGGATCCCACATACTGTGAACAAGGTAGATATCCAGAAATGATATAATTGGCACAGTCAATTCTCAAGTGCAATTTGGGAAGTATAATGTAATCTTTAATCCCCATATGCCTACACACGATGTAACGCTATCTCCTTACTTGATGGTAAGAGTTTGAAATGCTTGATTGTTCAGGAACAATCTGAACTTTGGAGAGGTTCACAGTCATAAATAATGGCACTTGCTTAACCCTCGTTTTAGCTGAGTTATAAGGACCGGTGAATAGAAAAAGCCAGGTTTTGGAGTTAGACAGATGAGGGCCCAAATTCCCTTCTGTGCCGCTTACTGGTCTCTAGGGAGTTACTTACCTTCTCTCAACCCCTTTTCCTTTTATGTGCAATCTGTAAAGTTAGCCGAGAGAAAGGACGAGAGAGAGAGAGAGAGAGAGAGAGAGAGACCCAAGTTCAGGCAAGCCTTTATTCAACCTGCCGGCTGCTCCATTACAGACAGAGAAGGCAGCCCCGAGCTTACAAAATGAGGGGTTTATGTCGGGGAGAGAGACCCTGGAGTTGTTTGTTGGTTAACTCTGCCACATATCACCTTGTGACGTTTATGGTACCGGAGGGTGTAGGTAAAGTTTGTTTATGCTTCCCACGACCTCCCACTGCGGTCCGGATGGTTTGTAATTGGGTTTGCTTTATAGCAGCAAGGCCTGATAGGTAAAAGTCTGCTGGCTTCACCGCGGTGCCTAGATAGGGGCTTAGAAATGTAAAAAGGTTTGGGAGAAGGGGAGGGATGGTACGGAGAGGTTTGCGGGGGTGGGAGGCAGGGGTGTTGGCAGTACCAAGAAGCTTTTTTGGGGCAGCTTGTCCCTAACACAATCTAGCTAATAAAAGGAATGGTGATTTTTAATTAATGTGATACATGTAAAGCACCCATTACTATATGAGGCATATGAGATGTGCTTATAAATGCTGATTCCCCACTTTTTATTGGAAGACTTAATGAAAATATCAACCACGTTCATAAATTACAAGACTCAATATTATTAAGATGTCAGTTTTCACCAAGTTCATTTATAGATTCAACCCAATCTCAATGAAAATTCTAGCAAACTGTTTTGTAGAAATTAACAACCTGATTCTAAAATTCCTATGGAAGCAAATGCAAAGAATCCAGAATAACCAAAGCAATTTTTTAAAAGAAAGATAAAACTGGAGGATTTATCCTACCTATATCTATAAAGCTATTTAAGCTAAACAACTTGGTACTGATGAAGAGAGACATATAGATTACACACAGGCAATGGAACAAAATAGAATCCAGAAATAGATTCACACATATATGGTCAATTGATTTCTGACAAAGATGTTAAAACAATGTAAAGGGGAATATTAAACCTTAACAATCAACATAATGATGTTACTGGCTTAAAGGAATATATTGACACCAAGTCAAAAGAAAGACAGGAAACGCTGACATCAAAGGTTTACATAAACATTCCTGGAAAGCAGGAGAGGAGTGCATAAAAGAGAAGCGGTTAAGAGCTTATCAGTCAATCTTGCTTTTAACTTTTACAATGTTATAAGTATGTGTTTCTGGACTTGTCAGTGAGTCATTCTTGTAAATAAACATCAATACATTTATACTCATAGAATACATTTGTTTTTGTTTTTGTTTTTTGAAACAGGGTCTAGCTCTATTGCCCAGGCTGGAGTACAGTTGCTCAATCTCAGCTCACTGCAACCTCTGCCTCCCGGGCTCAAGTGATTCTCCTGCCTCAGCCTCCCGAGTAGCTGGGATTACAGGCATATGTCACCATGCCCAGCTAATTTTTGTATTTTTAGTAGAGATGCGGTTTCACCATGTTGGCCAGGCTGGTCTTGAACTCCTGATCTCAGGTGATCCGCCCACCTCGGCCTCCCAAAGTGCGGGGATTATAGGCATGAGCCACCCCACCCGGCCTCAACATATGATTCTATGTAATGCTTTTGATGTTGCTAGAATATCCAAATGGTATCTTACTACTATAACACATTTTGGTGGATGACTGACTACATATACAACCCCTGTCATAAGATTATAACAGAGTTGAAAAACTCCTATCACCTAGTGATGTGATAATGTCACTGCAATAACGTTGTAGAGCAATGTGTTATCTACCTATTTGTGGGGATGCTGGTGTAAATAAACTACTACTGCACTGCCAGTCTATAAGAGTGTAGCACATACAGTTATGTGCAGTACATAATACTTGACAATGATAATAAGCAACCATGTGATTGGCTTACATATTTACTATACTATTATCATTATTTTAGAGTATACTTCTGCTTGAAAAAAAAAAAAAAAGCCAGCTGTCAAATAGCCTCAGGATGTATTCCGGAAGAAGATGGTGTTATCGTAGGAGATGACAGTTCCATGCCTGTTATTACCCCTGGACGTCTTCCAGTGAGATAAGATGTGGAGGTAGAAGACAGTGATATTGTTAATCCTGACCTTGTGTAAGCCTATGCTAATGTATGTGTTTTTGTCTTAGTTTTTAACAAAAAAAAGTTTTAAAAAATTGAAAAATAGAAAAAGGCTTGTAGAATAAGGATATAAATAAAATATTTTTGTATAGCTGTACAATATGTTTGTGTTTTAAGCTGTGTTATTACAAAAGAAAGTTTACTCATTTTAAAAGTTTGGCCAGGCACGGTGGCTCACTCCTGTAATCCCAGCACTTTGGGAGGCCAAGGTGGGTGGATCACAAGGTCAGGAGTTCGAGACCAGCCTGGCCAATATGGTGAAACCCTGTCTCTACTAAAAATACAAAAATTAGCAGGGCTTGGTGGTGGGCGCCTGTAGTCCCAGCTACTCTGGAGGCTGAGGCAGGAGAATCACTTGAACCTGGGAGGCGGAGGTTGCAGTGAGCCGAGATTGCACCACTGTACTCCAACCTGGGTGACAGAGGGAGACTCCGTCTCAAAAAAAAAAATAATAAAAATAAAATAAATAAATAAAAGTTCATACCATTTCCATTGTGCAATGAAAAATAAATAAATGAATAAATAATTTAAAATTTTAGACCAGGAGAGGTGGCTTATACCTGTTTATCCCAGCACTTGAGAGGCCAAGGCGGGAGGCCTGCTTGAGTCCAGGAGATTGAGACCAGCCTGAGCAACATTGGGAGACCCCATCTCTACAAAAATTTTTTAAAATTAGCCAAGGATGATGGCATGTGCCTGTAGTCCCAGCTACTCCGGAGGCTGAGGTGGGAGAATCACTGCGTCCAGGAGGTCGAGGCTGCAGTGAGCCGTGATTGTGCCACTGAGCTCTAGCCTGGGCGACAGAGCAAGACCCTGTCTCAAAAATAAAAAGTTTATAAAGTAAAAAACTTACAGTAAGCTAACATTAATTTATTATTAAAGGAAGAAAAATGTTTAAAATAAATGTAGTGTCATCTAAGTGTACGTGTTTATAATTTACGGTAGTGTACAGTAATGACCTAGGCCTTCACATTCACTCACTGCTTACCTACTGACTCACCCAGAGCAACTTCCACTCCTGCAAGCTTCATTCATAGTAAGTCTCCTATACAGGTGTACCATTTTTAATCTTTTTTTTTTTTTTTTTTTTTGAGACAGAGTCTTGCTTGTTGCCCAGGCTGGAGTGCAGTGGCACGATCTCAGCTCACTGCAAGCTCCTCCTCCCGGGTTCACGCCATTCTCCTGCCTCAGCCTCCCAAGTAGCTGGGACTACAGGCGCCTGCCACCACGCCTGGTTAATTTTTTGTATTTTTAGTAGAGACGGAGTTTCACCGTGTTAGCCAGGATGGTCTTGATCTCCTGACCTCATGATCTGCCCACCTTGGCATCCCAAAGTGCTGGGATTACAGGCGTGAGCCACCGCGCCCGGCCCCCATTTTTAATCTTTTATATCATATTTTGACTGTACCTTTTCTATGTTTAGATATGTTTACGTACACAAATACCAAACACTGTGTTCCAGATGCCTACAGTATTCAGTAAAGTAGCATGCTGTACAGGTTTGTAGCCTGGGAATAATAGGCTACGCTATATAGCCTAGGTGTATAGAAAGCTATCCCATCTACGTTTGTGTAAGTACACTCTATGATGTTCATACAACGACAAAATTACCTAACAATGCATTTGTTAGGATGTATCCCCATCATTAAGCTATGCATAACTGTATTTGAATACCCAATCTTGTTTTCTGCATTTTCCATAGTTTGAATATTCACTGAAGGGTATAGTTCTTTGTAAAACAAAATGTTTTTATTGTTAAAAAAGTAAATGAGCTTATATAAAGCAACAGATACCCCAATGTCCAATCTGATAATACTTTGGAAGAACGTTTAACAAGTGAACCGACATGAAGTGCAAAATGAGAGAAATTTTCTCTCATCTGGAATATCTGTCACAAAGCAAAGATGAAATCTATCAGATAAGGAAATTGTTTTATGTGTTTTAAATTGTCACTTGAAGAATTATTTTTTAATTAAAATTTAGAATTTTTTATTTAGAATTTATTTTGCATTGATGCTTCCTTCCTTTAATGATTTTGACAGGTAGTGATCATTATTATATATAATCAAATATATACTGTTCTTCAGTATGTTGGCTGATAATAATAACAAATCATGCTTTTATTATCTTTTTTAAACCAAAATAAACCTCTGAAACTTTTAGTATAATCCTAGCACAGAAAAGATTCAGTTTATTATTATGATTACTCATTATGTTTTTAAAACATGTAAAGTGTTACGAAAACTACAAAATAACTTATGATTTCAAGAATTCCAATTTTTTGCTCCTGAATCTCAAGCCAATAGATCTCTATGACATTCTTTGTATCTGCTGGGTGAAAGGGAGCTTTTTTCACATCCTTATCTTCGCATTCAAAATTCCTATCTGTTTTAGAATAACATAGCTCAGCTGAAAGTGTCAGGTAGCCTGGGTATTAAATCACACATTTGCAAACCCAAAATACTTTTTACCTTTCTGTCTTCTTACATCTGTACCATTCATCTTTCTCCCCTTAATTTCTTCTTTTTCTCTCAATAAAATTTTTATTTATTTAACACATACGTGTTCAGCAAGTATTTATTGAGGACTCCTATTTTCCAGTAATGGTATTAGATACTGTCAATGAAAATATTAATAAAATATAGTTGCTGTTCTTAAGGATCTTACAGTCTAGAAGATGATTTTTTTAATTTTGAAAAAATTTCAAATACAGAAAAGTACAAAAATAACAATACATTAATGCCATTCAATACCCACAGCCCCCCAAATTGAACAAATTTTATATTTTCTTTTGTTTTTGGCCTTCCTAATTTATGAGGAATAAAGCATTATAAAGTTAACCAACCGTTATGGTTTGGCTGTGTCTCCACCCAGATCTCATCTTGAATTGTAATCCCCACGATCCCCACATGTCAACGGAGAGACCCTGTGGGAGGTGATTGGACCATGTGGGCGGTTTCCCCCAGGCTGTTCTCATGATAGTGAGTGAGTTCTCAGGAGATCTGATGGTTTTATAGGTTCTTGACAGTTCCTCCTTCACACACTCACACTCTCTCCTGCCGCCTTGTGAAGAAGATGCCTGCTTCTTCTGCCATGATTATAAGTTTCCTGAGGCCTCCCCAGCTATGTGAAACTGTGAGTCAATTAAACTTCCTTTGTTTATAAATTACCCAGTCTCAGGTAGTGTCTTTATAGCAGTGTGAGAATGGACTAATACACCAACCCTCTGCAAGTGCAACCTTCTATCATGAATTGGTGTGAATCATTTCAGTCCATTTGTAATACTTTTCTTGAATATATGTTCCCATTATATATAGAAATCATTCATGCATGTTTTTGTTTACAAAGATAGCATTGCTCTGTACCTAATCTTTAACACTTACCTTACCATTTTGTCTTAAGCTATATCCATCCAAGTTTATTTTAGCAGCTGTATGCCATTTTATTGATTATACCATATCATTCTATGCATTTTACTGCTGATGGACATTTAGGTTGCTGCCATCTTTTGCCATTACAAAAAACAAAAAAATTCAGCAGTGAACATCCATGAATCATTTCCTTATGCACGTGTGTAAAATTTTCTCTAGGGTAAATATCCAGAAGTAGAATTGCTAGATTATAGGAGGTATTCATTTTTAGTTAATATATGTTGCCAAATTACTATCCAAGGTGGTTGTTCCAAATCCTTTAATGAACATTTGTGGCATACCTTCTATATGCCAACATAGACTTAGAGACTGGGACAGGAGGAGTAAGCACGGCAAAAATCCCTGCCCTTGCGGAGTTTACATTTTAGTGGACAAAAACAGTCAAACATAAGTACATAGTGTGTTAGAAGGTGATAAATATTACGAGTAAAAATAAAGCGGAGAAAGGAGAAGGAGGAGGGCTGAGAAGTTGGCATTTTAAAAAGAGTGGAGAGTAGGCCTCGCTGAGAAGTTAACATCTTAGCAAAAACTTGAAGGATATCTTGTTTAAGTTCTCCAGGCAGAGGGAACAGCCAAGGCAAAAGAGGAGATGCCTACCTAGTGTGTTTGAGTAACCTCAAGGACACCAGTGTGTCTGCAGTGGTGTGAGCTGCAGGGAGTAATGGTAGGAAATGAAGCTAGTAACAGGAACCAGGTTATGCTGGACCTCGGCCATTGTGAGGACCTTGGCTTTTAAATGGAATGAAATTGGAGCTGTTGGAGGGTATTGAGCAGAAGACTGACAAGATATGACTTGTTTTAAAAGTGCATCCCTCTGACTGCAATGTTGAAAATATATCCTAAAAGTATGAAGGATGGAAGAAGAGGTGTGAAGGATGACTCTTAAGTTTGTGCAAAGTGACCCTGAAGATAAAATTGCCATCAGCTAAGATGAAAAAGACGGCAGGAGGAGCAGGTATCTGGGGAGAACCAGCAGTTCAGTTTTTAGTGTGTTTTTGAGATGTCTATAAAGTGCTTCTCAGACTATCTGTTAAAGGGTTAGTTGACGTGGTTTTGTTTTCATTTATTTCACAGACTAATAATTCTGTAAAATTACAACATAAATAAATTGCTAAAAGAATGAAATAAGGACATTTGTAATACAAACCTCAATTTTGTTCATACATAACATAAAGTTACTGTGTCAATTTGCTAAAAAGTTTTTAAACACCCAATTTCAGTACTACTTTTATTGCAGATGGGTAACAATTATTTCATAAACTAGTGGTCTAGTAGCAAATATTTCCTGGCTGGCATTGAAGGAAAGGCCAGGCTTTAGATAACTATGTATGAAACATCCAAGTGGAAATGTCTCGTAGACAGTTGGATACTCAAATCTACTTTTAATAGTCACCAAAGGACAGAGGTAATGTGTATACATTCATTTTGAACAGAATTTTGATTAATTCCGGTTCCACAACTATTCATTGAGAATATGCCACATTTGAGGCACTATCTGGTTTTTCATGGCAATGCTATGAGGAAGGGACAGATTAAAATCTGTGGGCAATCTGGACAGGCTAGTAATTTGGCATCCGTTCATACTAATACCCCTTAAAAATGTATTCACCGTTTTTCTAGTGGAAATAGGGAAAAACTGATTTCTGTTAATAAATATATATATTATTTCTTTACATTTGAAACAACTTATTAAAAACACACTTTTCCAAACTAGACAACTTTTGGGGAGAGTGCTGAACTATTCAAAATATAGGTATCAGGCCGGGCACGGTGGCTCATGCCCATAATCCCATCATCTTGGGAAGCCAAGGCAGGCAGATCACTTGAGGTCAGGAGTTCAAGACCAGGCTGGCCAAAATGGTGAAACCCCATCTCTACTAAAAATACAAAAAAAATTAGCTGGACGTGGTGGTACACACATGTAATCCCAGCTACTCAGGAGGCTGAGGCACAAGAATCGCTTAAACTTGGGAGGCTGAGGTTGCAGTGAGCCAAGATCACGCCACTGCTCTCCAGCCTGGGCGACAAAGCAAGACTCCATCTTGAAAAAATTAAAAATTAAATCAAAATGTAGGTATCAAAGCAGGCTGAACTCAGGAATGGGAGTATTGCCTTTTGGTTTACCCTCATGATTGGTACCTTTACATGGCAAATTTTTTCAACGTAGATTTTATTTCAAATCTGAAGCTATTTGGTTGAGAGAAGAATACATTTATGTCTCTCCTGGCATGTAAAAATTTCCCTATGGAAACCCAAACTAACTGACAACCTATTCGCAATTCACTACAGGGAAGTTTGGTATCTTTTGAAGAATGCCCCTTAGGGCAGCATTGGTTGCCCTCACCCTTAGTTGCTCAATGTGGTTGCTCTTGCCCTTTATCTGGCCTGGCTCTGATGAAAGCATTATCATCCCAAATTTTGCAGATGAGATTTAGAGAGTTTAATAACTTGTCTAATGCCACCTATGCAGAAAGTGACAAATTTAGGCTTCAACATAATTTCCTTACTTTAAATACAATATTTGAGTGACTTCACTTTAAAAAATATTTAAGTGCTCTAATGACAATAAAAATTATACATGTAGAACTGATATTCACTGGCTTTTAATGCTTTATGATATTGTAGGACTGTCACTACCATACAATGACCCTCCCACCACCAACTATTTCTGGGTGTAGAGAGTTAAGTCTCAGCCATACTGACAAGTAAGTCCACTCTGCTACCACATGGCCCTGTTTTTACCTCCACAGCTCTTGCTTTGGCCCTTCTGGAGATATCTGCTGCCGGCAGACTGCAGATGAGTGCTAGAGCCCTGCCTTCTCTTATGGGAAGGGCCAGCAATTCTGGAGCCACGTGGGGCCTATGTCCTCCTTAGTCCCCAGTAGACTCAAGCTATTCTGTGCAGTTAAGAATGCCTTTCTCCTGACTTTAATGTTGTATAGATCCTAATTTCTCATTGATGTTCTAGTCCATTTTTTTTCTAGAATTGCCAAAATTGGCCCTTTCTTCCAACAGCTAAATCTTTGTCCCAGGGTCAGGCTTTTTTGTCTCTTTTTCTCCTTTCTGAAGCTGAGTACTCTTCAGATGCTTCTCACTTCCTCATGCAATAGGTTGTGGTAGTTTCCCCAAGCGCTTGGAAAATATGTAGTAATCCCAGCAGTTTAGGGCTCAAACAAGAACATTTCTGCCTTCCAGACATAAAATAGGGTCCTCCACGCCTAGTTTCTAAGCTAACTCTTTTAAAAAAAATCCATAAAAAGAATGAGTCACTCACCGAAATAATTAGTAAAAATCTACCTCATATCAATTTATCAGATTGTCCTTTTGTAAACCCAATCTGAAACTTAACAAGATGTCCTTAAAGAATCAGAGAAATATTTTCAATTATGACTTCTTGACTCTTTAGATGTTCGCTCAATCAATAAAACTAAAACTAATTTTTACATATCTTCAAGTTTCAGGGAAATTCAATTCAACCTCCCCTGGAAGAGCATGGACATATTCACTAGCTACCATGATGATATTTCATTTCTGACCACTCCCATGAAAGAACAGATGGTCAATCAATCATGAATTTGTAACATGAAGAAATTTCTAAACATTTCCAATTTAACTTTTAACTTTCTTGGTATTGTGACTTATGACTCATTCCATCAAATGGACATCCCCTTGGCATGTCTCTAAAGAAAAGATGACAGAAGGGCTTGGTGTCTCAGCCAGATCACAAGGTTGTAATTCTTACTTCCTTAAATCTGACTGTGAAGGATTATAATTTTTTTTTTAAGGAAAGCCAATTATTTGGAAAAATACAAAGAAGCTTCTGTTAGAGAGTTTTTTTAGATTTACTTCCAAGAATAGTAAATCAATTACATAATTAAATATATGTTTTATTAAATACCTATGTCCAGCCGGCCATGGCGGCTCACATCTGTAATCCCAGCACTTTGGGACACCAAGGCTTGGGCCCAGAAGTTCAAGACCAGCCTGGGCAACATAGTGAGATCCCCTCTCTAAACAACAACAAAAACAAACCAAAACCTATGTTTGACATTATATCACAGTGTGAT
This sequence comes from Pongo pygmaeus, assembly GCF_028885625.2. Taxonomy (NCBI): domain Eukaryota; kingdom Metazoa; phylum Chordata; class Mammalia; order Primates; family Hominidae; genus Pongo; species Pongo pygmaeus. Next base: position 145,043,976 of record NC_072373.2, on the reverse strand, counting down.
ATAAAAGATGTAAAGGAAATATAAAGTAATGAGACACCATCCCTGCCTTAAAGTCTAGAGGGGGAGACATCTATGTAAACAAGCTATTGCAACACAATGTAATACTTGGTATAATGGAAAAACAGAGGAAAGAGTGTCTAATTCTACCGAGTGCCTGTACGGCTGGACAGAGAAGGTGACATTTGAGTTGGGTCTTGAAAAATAAATAGTCGTTTACCAAGTAATGAGGATGAAGAAAGACATTACAGATGGAGACAGAGGTAGAAGTGGTGGCAGCGGGAAGAGCAGACACACAGTTATAACCCAGCACAGCACAGGGGACCAGTCAGGAGCTATGTAACCAGAGCTCTGGCTCTCAGCCTGAGACCCACACACTCCTGGACCTGCACAGCAGTATGTCAGGGGCTGTGCAAAACCACAGGATGAGCATGTCACAGTTGCCTAAGGTTTCTTTGTGTTTATTCAATTTTCTGTCAATTTTAGTTGATAGTGGCTTTAGACATTTTTTAAAAAATTGAAACAAACACGAATCCATTGCAGAGCCAAATGCAAAAACTTCATAAATTCTTTATATGAAACAAATATATCTCAGTTGTAGAAGTCTATTTCATGTTATAAACCTTCTTTCCATCAACCTACTTACTACTCACTCCTGGCCCCTGTGATTTCCTGCTCCTTGGCTGTTAAGGGTCTTCAGTTAAGAAGCACTGGACTAAAATGTGGGTTGGGCTGGGGACAGAAGCAGGAAATGAGGTTAGAAAAATAACTAATTACCTTCCAGATTTATTTCCAGTGTCTTTCAGAACCCTGTTTATACAGGGTTTCATATGCCAGATTGAGCATATTTAAGCAGGGTGATGTCAGGATTCAAACTATGGAAAATTATGTGGCAACTTGGCAAATAAATTAGAGGGAAAGAGATAGAACAAGTCAAAAGACTATTGCTACCGTCTAGGTGAGAGATAAGGCATATCTGAAATAAGGCAGAGGCAGAGGATGGTTAAGAGAAAATGGATTATTTGAGAGACAGTCAAGAAAGAAAAATGACAGAACTTAATGATATGTTAACTGTGGGCAGTAGAAGAGGAGAGTCAAGGATGACTTTCAGATTTCGTTTTGCAACTGATGGACAATGATACTATTACCTAGGGTAGAAAATAAAGAAGGAAAAAACGTTTCTGAAAGATAATGAGTTGACTTTGGCTCTGCTAAGTTATGGTGCTATGGTCATTCATTCATTCACTACATTTAATCTTTATTTAGCATCTATTAAACAACATGAACTGAACTAGACAGGTAGTTGGAAATGTCCAGTAGCTAGAGGAAATTCAGGTCTGGAATTTAAGAGATATGTTAGGCTGAGAATGTAGAAATGGAAGTCTGGTGTGTTTAGTGGTTATGGCTGAAGCTAAGGGGAATATATGATGCTGATGCCACCAGGAGAGTGCGAAGAGTGAGAAAAGAAGACTCAAGACTGAGCCCAGGGGAAAACGAATCTTCCAGTTCCTGGGAGTGGACAAGCTAGAAAAAAGTTGTCAGAATGTTTAGATAATATCTCTTTTTTAGTTTTATTTTCTTCATAATTTGTATTGTAAAATTCATTTGAATTTTGTGAACACAAATTCTTCAGAAATTTGAAAGAATCTATATGATCTTTCTGCACATCATGTAAAAATCTTCATTCAGGATCCTTAAAGTCTCATATGTTATAAATGATCAGCGTCTTCTCAATTAAAGATTTTATTTAAATTGGGTGTAAAAATTAATTTCGACCAATTACAGAAGTCAATTACATTGCTTTATTAAATTCTGCCAGTTTACAAATTAGGAAGTTATTATTATTATTTATTATTATTTTTTAAGACGGACTCTCGCTCTGTCGCCCAGGCTGGAGTGCAGTGGTGCGATCTTGGCTCCCAGGTTCAAGCGATTCTCCTGCCTCAGCCTACTTACAGGCGCGCGCCACCACGCCTGGCTAATTTTTTGTATTTTTAGTAGAGACGGGGTTTCACCGTGTTAGCCAGGATGATCTCGATCTCCTGACCTCGTGATCTGCCTTCCTCAGCCTCCCAAAGTGCTGGGATTACAGGCATGAGCCACCGCGCCAGCCCCCTGAAGTCTCATATGTTATAAATGATCAGCCTCTTCTCAAAGATTTTATTTAAATTGGGTGTAAAAATTTATTTACACCAATTACAGCAGTCAATTACATTACTTTATTAAATTCTGCCACTTTACAAATGAGACAGTTATAATTATTTTTTAAGGGAAAGGAGGAGAACAGTGTTCAGAGAGTTGAGCGTCACTGTATGAATCCCACCGGACTCCTAATCACAGATAAAATGAACCTTGGGTTACTCACGGATTCAAGTTTCTTCCCCGGAGACTCATACTTACAGCTTGAGTCAAATTCTAAACAAAAGTTATTCCGGCAAGAGGGAAATGTAACCCATTAGGGTTCTGGGGCGCCCACGACACCCAGTGGAGCGCAGCTTCCTCTCCACTCCCTAGGAGGGCCCAGCTCGCTGCAGGGGGTGGGCAGGAAAGCTGCCCGAAAGGATTCTGAGCGGGCAGCCTTCTTAACATTTTCTCTCCTGGTTCCTAGGGTCCACACCCCAAAAAGATTCTTCTCTGGGTGAGATTGCGGTGGGTGTGAGGCATGGACCGAGCCTGTTAGACCTGGGGTCAGGCCGGGCTACTGTCATTAATATACCTAAGCCACAAAACTCTTTCCTTGGTAGTGGAAAGCTGCTGGCCTCACCGGGTTCGCGTTAGTGACGTCACATCGTGGCAACCAATCATAAGTCGGCTTTGAAAGACACTGTTAGGGAGCGGACATTGTATTGGTAGAGGTCCTCTGTCAATCTCGCAGAGGAATCGCCTCTTTTCTCTTAGCGACAGATGCGTCCTGGCAACAGTCGGCAGAGTTGCTGCGGTTTGTGCCCTTGCGATTTGTTTTTCTGAGAGAAGAGAGTCAAACTCCCACCTCCAGCTCTCGAAGGAGCTTTTCCCGAGGGCACTGCAAAGAGGCTCCTTTTCCTTCAGATCAGCAGTATCAGGTAAGAGAAGCTCTGAATGGGAAAGGCGGCGTGGAAAACAAGTATTTTACTCACTCTTTCAAGGGTATTTGAACACTCGCTGTGTCAGCAACGTGCTAGGCTAGTGGCAGTGAAGACTACAAAAAATATAAATCTCTCCCTGCTTTAAAGAGCTTCCAGCCTAGTGAGGGAAACAAAAATAGCAACGAGAAAGTAGTTAACGACACTCTAAGAACTTTGAGGGCATGTACTGTCTTGTTCCCATGTGTATACACCCAGTGACTATCATATTGCCTCGTACATAGTAGGAGCTCAATAAACCATGAATGAGTGAGTTAATGAACGAATGAATGAATGCCAAAACAGCATGATTCTGATTATCTGTCTGGGGCGGGGGTCAAACAATATAAGATTAATGTGGGCTGAAATAGATTACTTCAGGACTGTTTAGAAAGGGCTGGAGTAGATAAACAGTGAGGAAGATGAACAGGGAACACAAACTCTTTGAAAGTAAGGACATTGTCTTATTCCCCTAGTGACTAGTTTACCCAGTACCTAATTGCTGCTCAATACTTTCTCCTTCTTCTTGTGTATGGTGAATGCTAAATGAATTCACAGCAATGTTTTAGGAAGCGCTGAGTTTGAAGCCCTCTGCCTTTGCAGAGGCCTGACATACGTAATTACACATAGTGTGATTGGAAAGTGTCAGGGAGAACAAGATTGTTTCAGCCTGAGTGAGGAAGTCAGGGAGGCTTCAGGCTTTGGGAGAAAAGTTCATAATTGCCTTGAATGATGAGAAAGATTGAAGCAAGCAGAGAGATGCCTGCATGGTGTGGACCAGGAGCAGCAGGAGGGGTGGGAGGGAAGGGGATTCTCCAGAGAGGGAGGTGGGAAAGTCCTGGACTATTTGGGAATGAATGGAAACCGTGTGAGGCTGGAATAGAACAGGAAAGGTTGACGCAGTGAGGCAGACTGTGAAAGTATTGAAGGCCATACTTACATGAGTTCGGACTCTATTTTGTTTTGCAAAGTCTGGTGTGTAGACCACAAGTGCAAGACTGTCTCACAATGCTTTTAAAAATGCAGAGCCCCAGGCTCAACCCAGACCAGCAAAATCAAAGGAGGTCCAGGAAATTTGCATTTCAAATGAGCTCCATTTCTACAATCTGGAAGAGAATGCTACTGTGAATGATAGGGACCCACAAAAGTCATTATACAGGGAAGAGACTTGATAAGAGATGCAATTTTGGAGAACTCTGAGGTTGGCCTCTTGAGTAGTTGTTCTGGTTAGAACAGAGGCAGAGAGGCCAGTTAAGTGTCCATGATCTAGGGCAGAGGATTCAGGGAGGAGAATCTGTGGATTTTTTAAATTACATATTTATTTTCACTAACCACCAATTGAAATGTATTCAATTGGTAACAAACCACAGTAGTACTCACAGGCCTGTGACTTTGTCAGCAACTCTTTTCATATTACATTATAGAGATTGTAAATATATTATTTATACTCATCATTAACTCACAATTAAGGTAGTTATTAGAACCACAGCTAGATTTTGTTATTTAACGTGTTAATAAAGAAGTACAAATTATTTTATCATAATTTAAAAAAATATTTTAATAACTATATTTCCATATAATCTGTCTTCTTTGTAATCTCATGTTTTTATTTGATGCATGGGCTTCACCAGGCTGCCAAAAGTTCATGGCACAAAACAGGGTTGGAGCTCCAGTTTTGGAGGACATGTTAAAGACCTGAACCAGAGGAGGCTGTGGGAGAGAAGGGCTTGGAATTCAGAAGATATTTGGAAGGGAGAAGTAATAGGATAGCATCTACTCAAATAAGTGAATATCCAATCTTGGAAAGAAGTGGAAATAGGTATGGAAGGAAGGAAACAAGAGTATAGACTAATAGACATTGTAGGAATAGTTGTCTCTAGGGGTGGATGTTGTATACTTGGCAAAATATGGCTGAAGGGCCCAGGAAAATCTTGAAGTTTAATCAGGGTCTTAGTGAAGATTTACTGAGAATCAATAGTTCTTGGAGACACATTTACCAGAGGCCCAAGATGTTAGTCTTGGGTTTTATTCTATATCAATGTTTGTTTGTTTTTTTTTAAAAAAAAGATATCCCTGGAGAGGTACCTCACACCTATATTTGCAGCATTTTGGGAGGCCGAGGCAGGAGGATTTCTTGAGGCCAGGAGTTCTAGATCAGCCTGGGCAACGAAGCCAGACCTCATCTCTTAAAATAAAAAGCCGGGTGCAGTGACTCATGCCTATAATCCCAGCACTTTGGGAGGCCGAGGCGGGCAGATCACCTGAGGTCAGGAGTTCAAGACCAGCCTGGCCAACATGGCAAAACCCCATCTCTACTAAAAAATAAAAAATTAGCTGGGCGTGTTGGTGGACACCTGTAATCCCAGCTACTTGGGAGGCTGAGGCAGGAGAATCGCTTGAACCCGGGAGGCAGAGATTGCAATGAGCTGAGATTATGCCATTGCACTCCAGCCTGGGTGACAGAGCGAGACTCTGTCTCAATTAAAATAAATAAATAAGTGTAGAAAGATGAAAAGCAAGCATGATGAGCTTATAAATTATTTGGGAAGAGGAAAGAGGATGATGACCACCTAGATGAGGTCAGCTAATTGAAGAAGACCTGGGAAGATAAGACTTTTGTAAGGAAGACCCCAGTTAAAGAGAAGGTGCCAGTGCTACAAGTCCTTTCATAATCAAGATCTCTTGGCTGGGAATAAGCCACACATACACACAGGCAACAAATGAGAACATGTAAACAGGTGTGTGCTATCAACCTAGATAGCAAACAGAGAGGGGGACTCTCTAAAATAAAATGTTTATTTGGGAATAGGCATTACAATGGGAAGATGCATGTGGTAGTAAACTATATGTATGTTCAAGGAGATAAAAGGACACAAAGGTTTTTAAAGGAAAAATGAGGAGGATTATATCATTGTCTTCAGATAGTTATCCTTGGCTACAGAGTCAGTGACAAGGGTGGCACCAGTCTGAGGTTGGACAGGCAGTTCCTGGGCAGATATCCTTGCAGAAGTATTTTTGTGTGTGTGTGTAGAGTGGCAATGGCCTTTATGCAAGGTTGTGATTCTGTATAGTCTTTTGTGATAGTTCTTGTTATCAGGCATTTGTGACATACGCTCCGTTCATGGCCTTCCCTAGCTCTGTTTGTCTGAGTTTTTAACACAAGTGGCTCCATGCTGATTCTGACAACTTTCACAATGCATTACATGAATAAAGTGAAGAGAGGAGATTAATAGCTGTTTAAATCACTGTATTATGACAATTTAATATATGTTACTTATGCCTTCATCTATAGTAGTTAACCTCCTGCATAATAGAAGCATCATAAAAGGATATAGTCATGGGCAAGTTGGAGAGTTAGTCTGGAAGCAGATCGTAGACAGCTGTGAATGCATTGTTCCTCGTAATCAAGTGGTGCACCATCACAGGTTTTGATCTGTTATGCAGGGGACTTACCCAATACACACTTTTGTCAACCTCTAATGTCTCTTGCTGTTAACATAGAATCTAGAAAATGTGACCTTTGTGCATTGATGGCAAAAGGTGTTCTGAAATTGGTAAATTAATTTACAAAGAAAATAAGTAGTGTTAATATCAAGAATATTTTTAATAAAAATGCTTAAACATTTCTAAGTGTTACCTTCCAAAATTTCTATTTTGAAATCTACTCAGCTCTAGAGGTTTGAAAACCAGTCAAAACACAAGCCACTGGGTTAGGCACAACATTGATTTTAGAAGTAGATGAATTATCTCTTCTGCTACTCTTTTTTTTTTTTTTTGAGATGGAGTCTGGAGCTCTGTCGCCCAGGCTGGAGTGCAGTGGCGTGATCTCGGCTCACTGCAAGCTCCGTCTGCCTCCTGAGTTCACACCATTCTCCTGTCTCAGCTTCTGGAGTAGCTGAGACTACAGGCGCCTGCCACCACGCCTGGATAATTTTTTTTGTATTTTTAATAGAGACGGGGGTTTCACTGTGTTAGCCAGGATGGTCTTGATCTCCTGACCTCATGATCTGCCCGCCTCAGCCTCCCAAAGTTTTGGGATTACAGGCGTGAGCCACTGCGCCTGGCCTCTTCTGCTACTCTTAATAATTACAAATTGATTTCAGCTGGGAACAGAAAAAAATGTTATGCACATTTCAAAGTAAACTTAGACTAAAGTAGGATTGGGTATTGAAAATTTTTTCATAATCTTTTAATATGCAACTTAATAGAAAAAAGTTTGTTAAATATAACACATTCATGAAATATTCAATTAATTTTATGAAAAAAAACTTCAGTAAGCCCTGCTATAATTTGAAAGTAATATCTTTTATTGGGGATTTGTTTTTAAAAAGAAAGATCTACATAAAAAATAAACCTTGAATATATGTGTTTATTGAAATTATACAGAGTATATTATTCATTTGGTTTCGATACCCCTAGTTAAAAGTGATTTATTTTCTAGACATAATGTTGGTAGGATTTTCATTATTTACAATTACTAAAATAAACTGCAAAATTTTGCCTGAAACTGAAATACAATATAAGGTGGCTACTCCCAAAGTAATCATTTTCCTTTCAGTGTAGACTATATTCACCTGGCTCACTTCAGCTTATGAATGTTTCTATCTATGGTGCCTAGAAATATAGATATTATGCTTTTTAATGAAGAAGAATTAAGACCCCTAAAAGCCTTTAGAACAACCTGGTCACTAGTACCTGGTCACTAGTCACTTTGCCCTTAGTCACTAGTCAGTAATTTAGACAGAAGTCAATTAATGTTTGTGAAAGTAGTAAATGAGCTGTTCAGGTAAGGCAGCTTGCATTAATGCACATTCCAATTTTGGTGCCTAATTTATTGCCGAAAATTTGACTTTGTTTTTCCCTGAAAACTGGAAACTCAAATTATGTACAGAGCATTTAATAGCAGCGTTTGAAAAGAACAGGACACTTGTTTACTTTGATTATTTGGGGATGATCGTAAACTGATACCTATATTCAAGTTTGATTCTACGGCAGCACTTCTTAATTCCTGGAACCTGTGGATATGTTACCATACGTGGCAAAGAAGTAAAGTCACAGATGAAATTAAGATCAGTGGAACTTAACATAGGGAGGTCATCCTGGATTATCTAAATAGGCCCAATGTAGTCACAAGGGTCCTTAAAAGTGAAAGAGAAAGAAGAGGTTAGAGTATGCTATGTGAGAAAGACTTAACTCTCCCTTCTGACTTTGAAGTTGGAGGATGGGGCCGCAAACCAAGAAATGCTGGTGGGCTCTAGAGATTGGAAAAGACAAGAAAGCAGATTCTCTCTTACAGGCTCTGGAAAGAAAGGAATGCAGCCCTGCTAACTCTGGTTTAAGCCCAGTGAGACCTGTGTCAGATATCTGAACTACAAAGCTGTAAGATAATAGATTTGTGTAGTTTTAAGTCACAAAATTTGTGGTAATTTGTTACAGCATTAAGAGAAAACTAATACAGCATGCATATAGATTATTCCACAGACCATTAGGTAGAAGCCTTTTGTTTAGACTGGAAATTCATAGGCTAAGCATGGCAGAAGGGAAGGAGGACCAAGGAGTTATTAATCTAACTTTTTTTTTTTTAGTATGTTCACTGTGCTAGTTACAGGGGTTACAAAAATTGGAAAGAAAATACAATCCCCATGCTCACAGAGTTGATAGTCCAGTTTGCAATCTAACTTCATATACCTTCAATTGAACTCCTGAACTTCTCTTTCAAATCTGCTCTTCCCATGGGATCTCCATCTCAATAAATAGCAACTCCATGCTTTCAATTTCTTAGGCAAAATTCATTGATGTTATCCTTCTCATAAGTGATATGTTCAAGTCACCAGTGAATCCTGTTGGGTCTACTTAACAAAACATACCCAGAATCCAGTCACTTTTCCCATCTCACTTTCACCTCCCTGATCTAAGCACCCTCATCTCTCCCATGAATTTTTAAATGTCTCGCAACTGGATTTCCTGCTTCAGCCTTTTCCTTGCTGCAGTCTTTTCTCAACACAGCAGCCATATTGATTCTTAAACTGTGGGACAGATGGAGTAAAGTAACTTCCCAGCTGAAAGCCATCCAGTAGCTCTCCACCTCATTCAGAGTGAAAACCAAGGTCCTAATACATGACCTAGCCCCACTTGTGGTATATTATATAGTTGTTTCCAATTATATCATTCCCAGCCATTACCTCCCATACCTGTAAGAGGATCATACATTCCTACCTACTGCCAATCAGGCAGAGAATCCCTCCCCCATTATCAGGATTGACTTACTTGCTTGGGCCAATAGAATGTGAGCAGGAGGCACAATATGTCAGTGCCAAGGAGAAAGTTGGAAGCATTATGTAGTTCCGTTAGCTCTCTTGCTTTTTTCTCTGCTGTGAAAGTGGTATGTGTGAAATAGGGCCTGCTTCTTCAGCCTGGATCCCGGAATAAGAAGACTTGAAGCAGCTCATCCGCACCACAATGCATAGCATGAGAAGAAATAAATGTTTGTTATTGTATGTCACTGAGATGTAGGGGTCATTTGTTACTGCAGCAAACCTGACTAATATATCCCTGTCACCTTTCTGACCAGCTTTGCCTGCAGTCTTTCCCTGACTTTGCTCCAGCCATCATGACCTTCTTGCTGTTTTCTTAAATATGCCAGGCATGATCCTGGCATATTTAAGAACCTTTAAACATATGCCCAAAACCTTTAAACATACTGTTCCCTCCACCTGAAAATACTCTTCCTCTCCCAGATATCTGTGTTTCTTGCTTTCTCCTTTCTCAGGTCTTTGTTCCAATGTCCAATTCCTTTTCTTACCTTATTTTTTTTCCTTAGTAGTTCTCACTACTTGAAATACTAATTATATTTTCCTCCTTTATTTGTTCATTTTCTGTCTTCTCCTGGAATGTGAGCTTGTACAAGGGGTTTTGACTATTTTGTTCACTGCTGTATCCCTAACACCTAGGATAGCATCTGGTGCAGCATAGTCACTCAATATATATATGTGGAATAAATAGTGGTGGTGGTGATGGTGTGTGCATAGGGTGAGGCTAAGTGGTGTTAAGAGTTTTTTACCATGTTGGCCACGCTGATCTCGAACTCCTGACCTCGTGATCCACCCACCTCGGCCTCCCAAAATGCTGGGATTACAGCCATGAGAGCACCACATACTCCAGCCTGGGCGACAGAGCAAGACTCTGTCTTGGGGGAAAAAAAAGAAAGTTTTTCAAGTATTTTACATCAAACTAAAATGCAGCTGGGATAGCATATGGAGAAGGGGTACATTGATAAGGAATCTTCTGAAAAAAGGAATAGATGAAAGATTTGAAATTATGCTAAGACTGGGAAGTGATATGGAGGACATTTGACAGTCTAAAGAGTTGAGTCAGATCCATTCATTGCAGAATATCTTAAAAATAGAAATTGTCAGAATCATAAAATATTGATTAGATAATAAAATCCTGCTTTTTAGCTGGGCACGGTGGCTCATGCCTGTAATCCGAGCACTTTGGGAGGCCGAGGCGGGCGGATCACCAAGTCAGGAGTTCGAGACCAGCCTGGCCAATATGGTGAAACCCCGTCCCTACTAAAAATACAAAAATTAGCTGGGCTTGCTGGCATGCACCTGTAGTCCCAGCTGCTTGGGAGGCTGAGACAGGAGAATCGCTTGAACCCGGGAGGCGGAGGTTGTGGTGAGCTGAGACCACGCCACTGCACTCCAGCCTGGGCGACAGAGTGAAACTCTGTCTCAAAAAAAAAAAAAAAAAAAAAAAAAAAAAAAATTCCTGCCTTCCTAGGTAAAATCAATGATTTAAAATAGTTTCATTTGCAATGAAACACAGCAGTTATCATTGAAATCCAAGGGATCATCTAGTACAGAGGTTAAGAATGTGGCTATTGGAGCCAGGCTGCTTGGGCTCACAGCCTGACACCACTGCCTATTGCGCTCTGTGTCCCTTCAGGAGAGTCACCTGAACCTCTTGGGGCCTCGTTTTCTCATTATAAAATGGAGATGAAGATAATAGTAATAATAAAATGTGGTTATCTAGTATTCAATAGTACAGTAGGAAAATTATAGTTAACCATAATTCATTGCATATTTCAAAATGCTAGAAGAATGGTAATGTTCCCAACACAAAGATAAATGTTTCAGATGATGGATAATCCCAGTTATGCTGATTTGACCATTATACATTGTATACATGTATCAAAGTATCATATGTACTCCCAAATATGTACAACTATTATATGTCAGTAAAAATGTTTTAATGTGGTTAAGATTAAATTAAAAAGACATGTAAAGTACTTGGAACCGTGCTTGGCACATAGTAAGCACTTCACAAATGTGAGCTATTATTTTTATCATTTAAAAAATTCATATGAGAAAATCTAAAGGGAAGATGTTTACACACGAACACAGACACACTCACATCCACACTTTGGACAAGATTTTGTGATCCAGCATCTAGGAATAAAATAAAACTTGTGATATTTTGACCATGGGCTATGAAATAATAGTCTGTGTTGATTTGTTAAAGTGACGCAAACCAGTCAAAGATGATTGAGTTGATTGATGACACTTTATTTAATTAAGTCTTCACAATCACCTTGTGGGGTAGATTTTATTATTATCCCCATTAAATAGATGAATAAACTGAGACTTAGAGAAGGTAAGTAATTTGCCCAAGATCACTCAGCTGGAAAAAGTAGAGCCTGTTTAAAAACTCTGCTGGCCAGGCTCCTGCAGTCACACTCCTGACCATTTAAACAGAATGAGACAAAGGTAAGCATGGCGGAGATGACAAGGATTTGATGTCATGGTGATGACCTTGGCCAGTGTTCTATCCTGTCAAAATTGATAAACAGTTCCATGGAAAACTTTTGGAGGCATTCTCTCCGATAGCCCAAATAAGGCCTTAGTGGTTATATGTTCACATGCTAAGACAAAAGTATGAGCTCAATTACGTTAATTTAAAAATTATATATGCATATGCACATTGTGGGCCTGTCACTCCCAGTGGCCTATCTTGTCTTTGTAGCTGGGCTACCTGTTGGGAAGCCCAGCAAAAGGCAGCACAGAGCAGCTACCTGGGATGGGAACTTCAGTGAGAGGCAGGGAAGCCAAGTCCTCTGTCGTGCTTCCATGGCAGGACCTGTGGCTGAGATTTTGTTCTGGCAGGTCACCATGGTGCGCTTCAGGTAAACGGCTCCACCAGAACAGTAAGATCTCATCAGTAAGATTGTTGTTGCAATAAGCCTTTGTCACAGAACACCCGTTCTATGAAGATACAGGTTGATTTAGCCCAGGGTAAAACTTAGAAAACAGATTCTTATGTTTATTAAATGATAATGTTTAGTATTTGAAATTGTAAGTTGTTTGCAAATTGTAACAATTTACTAATAGTATCATCTCTTTATGCAGCCCAAGTCAGAACCATGGCTCCAAAACAAAAGAAAAAGTCATCACGTGGCAAAAAAAGCCCAAAACCAGTATTAGCTGGTAGGAATATTTCTTCATTGAATGGGATTTTTTTTGTGGAGTATTTGTATATATTAGCAGCAAAATGATTATGGTTTTACATATCAAATGAAATAAAATATTTCTGTGACATAAAGTCAAATGTATGAGGAATAAGATATATGGAGATTCATTCTTACTTTTGACTAATTTCATTATGATACCAATTAAATGCTATATAATGAATGCTGTAGTAAACATATCACCAAGAGATAACAGTGTGAAAGACAATTATTCAGAGTTTCTCTGTTTAATTATTCACAAGACAGTTTAAGTCTTCATTGTATATTTGTACTTATATTTTGTGTTTTGAGGTTTGGTAAAGATTATAATAAACTGGCTGGGAGTGGTGGTTCACGCCTGTAATCCCAGCACTTTAGGAGGCCGAGGCGGTTGGATCACGAGGTCAGGAGTTCGAGACCAGCCTGACCAACATGGTGAAACCCCGTCTCTACTAAAAATACACAAATTAGCCGGGCGTGGTGGTGCGCGCCTGTAATCCCAGCTACTCAGGAGGCTGAGGCAGGAGAATCACTTGAACCCGGGAGGCAGAGGTTGCAGTGAGCAGAGATCACGCTACTGCACTCCAGCCTGGGCAACAGACTGAGACTCCATCTCAAAATAAAAAAAAGATTGGCCGGGCATGGTGGCTCATGCCTATAATCCCAGCACTTTGGGAGGGCAAGGCGGGCGGATCACAAGGTCAGGAGATGGAGACCATCCTGGCTGACACGGTGAAACCCCGTCTGTACTAAAAATACAAAAGATTAGCTGGGTGTTGTGGCGGGCGCCTGTAGTCCCAGCTACTTGGGAGGCTGAGGCAGGAGAATGGCGTGAACCCAGGAGGCAGTGCTTGCAGTGAGCCGAGATCACGCCACTGCCCTGCAGCCTGGGCAACAGAGCAAGACTCCGTCTCAAAAAAAAAAAAAAAAGAAGAAGAAGAAATAAAAGATTATAATAAATTGAGATGTATTTGATTCAAAAATGTAAATTTGACTTCCTTTTATTATATTCTAGCTAGTGAAGACATGGAACCAGTAAATATGGAGAGCATGGGTAAGTGGAAATATAATTTACAACTTACGTCCTCAGTTTTATAATATTTTAATAATGCAATAAGCAAGCAGGAATACTATAAACTGAAGTGATCAATCAAAATGTACATGGGCTAAAATGATACCATTCCATTTAGAATATAAAATGAAAAATTTTTTAAAGAAAAAATAAGAGTAGAGAATTTCAAACTGAGAAACAAACTTCAACCAAGCAGTTCGTTAAAAATGCATTATATGATTATTGAAAGACCTTTTATAACTATAAAGTGTTATAAGCCTGCAACTTATGACTTTTATCAGATAAGTATTTTTTCAAACTTTTGCTCATAGGTAATATTTATCTGTACTTCACGCTAAGATGCCACTATTTCAAGGAAAGAGGCTGGTTTTTAAGCAAATAACTAGATCGTAGACAACTAAACTAATGTTGTTCCTACATGTAAAGGCTAAATAATCTTATAACAAGACTTCTTTTGGTGGGATGGAGGGGGAACCTCTCTCTTAGAGTTGACTTAGATGACGCGCTTCACTTTTAGAAACAGAAAGGAGACAATGAGGGGGGCAAGGAGGAAGACCTAAAAGCCCTGTAGGCCACTGTAAATATTTTGTCTTTTAATCATATGAAATGAGGAAATATTGGTAGTATTTAAGCAAAGGGTGACTCCATCTGACATGTTTTTAAAGGGTCAGGTCATCCTGGCTACTGTGTAGCAAATTGCAGGAGCAAGGACTGAAGCAGAGAGACTAGTTAGGAAGTTTTTCCAACAATCCAGGGGAAAGATGGTGATGACCTGGGCCAGGGCAGTAGAGGGGGCAGAGGTGTGGAGTGTGGAGGCGGGGAGAAAGTGGGAGAATGTCAGCTAATGTAAGTGGCTCTGTTATCAGCACCCAGCACAGTGCCTGCAGCAGGTTATGCTGCCCGATAAATATTTATTGAGTTAGTGAAACCTGGGAGTCATCTTTAATTTCTTTCTTTCTCTCCCTCCACACCTCCCTACCCCTTCAAACCACCCCAATTTCTATGAATTCCACCTGTTTTAAAATATATCTCAAACCCATCTGCTTCATATTATCTTCCCACTTGCAACCTTAGTCCAAACCTCTGCACTCCTCACATTGGTTAGTTCCCACGGCTCCTATTTAATATCACTGCTTCCACTCAGCCTCCTTCTGTCCATTTGGCACACAGCAGCCCAACCATGCTTAAACTCCTCTTTCTTGCTTAAACTCCCCCATGGTCTTACTTTGCCATTGGGCACACCTTGCAGTGGTCCTGGCTCCTGTGCTCAAGTGGTCCTGACCTTGTTTCCTTCTCCTCTTCACCAACCTACAGCCCATCAGCCTTGCTTAGCACAGAATGTTCCAAATTTATTCCAGCCTCAGGGCCATTGCTTTTGCTGTCCCTGATGCCTAGATAGATCTTCCCTTTATGCAACTTTGTCTTTCTTATCATTGAGATCTAGACTACCATCTCACTTCCTCAAGAGACTTTCCTTGACCTCTGTGTCACCTATTACCTTGTTTAATTGCTTTCATAGCACTTAAAATCCTGAAGTTAAAGTACAGTCAATTCTCGTTCCTGTATTCTATACAGTCCCTTTGAATACTGAATTAGCCAATACTGGACTGCTGCTCCTAGGGGAAACACAGGGTTAGGTTCCTGTGAGCTTCTGGTCACATTTTCATTAACTAGTCAATACATAACCTTGTTTTATATGTATTTCTGTTTAAATACTCCTTATTTAATGTATATTGTTGATTCCTTAACACTGAACTCATGGCCAAATCATGGCAAACAGCACTATAACTCATTACTGAATAAATGAATGAGTGAATGAGTTGTGTTCCCTCTTGTTTCTGTCTAAATAGACCACCACAGCTACCCTTCTTAGTTCCATTTCTCATCCTGTTTTCTCCCAAATAGCACTTATCACAATTTGTATTTATTTTTGTTTTTTATTTTTCTTCTTCTTTTTTTGTAGAGATGGGTTCTCGTTATATTGCCCAGGCTGTCTTGAACTCCTGGGCTCAAGGGATCCTCTTGCCTTGGCCTCCCAAAGTGCTGGGATTACAGGTGTGAGCTACCATGCCCAGCCCACAATTTGTATCTATGAGTGTACTTCATTATTTATTATCTGTCTCTCTGTCTAGATTGGATACCCTGGCACTAGCACCATGCTTTTCACATAGTGGGTGCTCAGTAAATATTTCTTAACTAAATGAATTGACTGGTAAGAAAATCTGTGAACCTGATAAAGGGGCACAGTTTGAGATGTATTCATTGAAAGTAAATGAACTGAAAAATAGGAATATGTTTGCTTAAGGGAAAGAAAAAACCAACCTCAGAACATTATGGTGAGACAAGTGTAGGTTTTGAGTTAGCATCCCCTTCTCCTCAAGCCTGTCTCTACCCCCAGACTCCCCTCAGGTAGCATCAGGACCCCTCTGACTTCCTCATGTTGGGCCCTGACCTTGCCAACTGTTAATCAGGGCTGATGGCTGTCATGCTCCAAGAAACTGAGATCCCTTTTTCTAACAAGGAACCAAGGTATCAATAGGCTAACTAAAAAACTGTCAGTCCTAAGGGCCTAACAAGGTGATGCCCAGAGGTTTCTGGAGAATAAATATAATTTTTACACATAGCTAATATTTGTGCAGCAATGACTTTGTGCCAGGCCCACTCTTCTCATTGCCTTAGCTCTATAAAGTAGGCATTATCATGGCCATTACAGACATGAAGGTGCTGTGACTCCCAAATGTTAAATAATTTACCCAAATTATAATACGAGTTAGTGGTATATGAGTTGCCTATTGCTGCTGTAACAAATTGCCACAAACTTAGTGGCTTAAACAATATAAATGTATTATTTAACAGTTCTGGAAATCAGGAGTCCGAAATTACTTTCACCAGGCTAATGGCAAAGTGTCAGCAGGGCTGATTATCTCTGGAGGCCCTGAGAGGTGAATATGTTTCCTTGCCTTTTTCAGCTTCTAGAGGCCACTGTATTTATTGACTCCTGGCCCCTTCCTTCCTCTTCACAGCCAGCAGCATAGCATCTTGGAATCTTTCCCTGTGACCTCTGTTTCCCTTGTCACATCTCCTTCCTTGACTTTGATCCTCCTGTTGCCGTCTTATAAGGCCCCTTGGGATTACACTGGGCCAATGTCAAAGGCCCAATCATCCCCCCACCTCAAAATCCTTAACCTTCAGTATCTGGGATAAATGTTTTAAAAAATGAAAAATAAATAAATAAATAAAAAGAACATAAAAACAAAAACAACAAAAAGTAAAGATCCGTGACATAATTATATCTACAAATCCATTTTCTTATGTAAGGTAACAATACAGAAGTGTATTAGTCTGTTCACATGCTTCTAATAAAGACATACCTGAGACTGGATAATTTATTTGAAAAAAGAGGTTTAATTGACTCAGTTCTACATGGCTGGGGAGGCTTCACAATCACGGTGGAAGGTGAATGAGGAGCAAAGTCACATCTTACATGGCAGCAGGCAAGAGAGCGTGTGTAGGAAAACTTCCCTTTATAAAACCATCAGGTCTCATGAGACTTATTCACTATCATGAGAACAGCACAGGAAAGACCTGCCCCCATGATTCAATTACCTCCCACTACACATGGGAGTTATTCAAGATGAGATTTGGGTGGGGACACAGCAAAACCATATTAACAAGTTTCAGGAATTAGGACATGAACATATTAGGGGGACATTATTCTGTTTGCCAGAAGTGGTTAATAGCACAGGCTTTGAAATTAGACAGACCTGGTTTAAGTCATAAACTTATGACTTAAAGTCATTTAGTGACTGTGTGGCCACAGATGACTTCACCTCCCTGAGCCTCTGCTTCTTCATCTGAAAAGCAAGATGGACTATCTACCTCATAAGATTGATATGGAAATTAAATTAGTAGTACATGCACATTTCCTTACATAGGACTGTCACAAAGTAGGTTCATGTTAACTCTTTTTACTATAAAAAGATACTATAAAGACAGATAAGTAGATCAATGCATGAGAATAGAGTCCAAAAATAGACCACATGTGCATGGTCAATTGATTTTCATCAAAGATGCAAAGATAATTCAGTGGAGAAGGGATAGTCTTTTCAACAAATGATGCTAGAACAGTTAGATAGCTGTAAGTAAGAAAGTGAACTCAATCCACACCTCACACCATACACAAAAATTAACTCAAAAGGAATCATAGAGGTAAAACCAAATATTCTAAAACTTCTAGAAGAAAACAGGAGAAAATCTTTGTGACCTTGGAGTTGGCAAAGATTTCCCAGATATGACACCCACAGCCAAAATCCCAAGAAATCTTAAAGCTTTCTTAAGATTTTCTTTTTTAAAATCTTAAAGATTTTTTTCTTTTATGGAATACTTGCCAGCAATGGAATGAACCATTGCTACATTCAACAATTTGAATGAATCTCAAAATAATTATGCTAAGAAGATAAACAAAAAGAGTACATTTATAAATATTCCAGAAAAAAGCAAACTAATCTATAGTGACAAGAAAACAGCTTAGTGGTTACTTGGGGTTACTTAGGGATGAAGGAGGTGTATTGGAAGGCAGGGGCAGGAGGAAACATTTGGGTCTTATGGGTATGTTCTTTATCTTGATTGTGGTAATGGCTTCATGGGGTATGTGCATATATTTATCAAATTGTACATATTGTATGCAGGTTATTGTTTGTCAATTATAACTCAGCAAAGCTGTTTTTAAAAAACTAGATAGCAACCAAAATGTTAAAAAAAAAAAAGAATGTACAGTTGAAATGTATGAGAGTTGTTTTAAACAACGCTCATTATGTAGGACAATATATGTGTAACCTATGATTTATATTGCATAGCCTTCTATTGTGTGCATGTAGTAAGATTCTGAGGCATGAATTGTGTAGAGCTTGAATCTGCCTTTGGTTCCTGCTAGGTGAATAACTGCCATTCACTGGATCCTATGGAAAGTCATCTCTGTTCCCTCCTTGTCTATGTGTAGAGAAGCAGGACCCTCTCCATGGATCTTCTGTGTCCACTTATTAGAGAGAAAGCGTAGCATAGTAGAGTTCAGGGACCTTGGTTTTGATCCCAGTACCACCACTTTCAACTCCCAGAGGCTAACCTTGGACATGTTATTGAACTCTGTGGTCCTCAGTTTTCTCAGCTAAAAAATGGAGACAAATATAGTAGCCACCTCTGAATGTTGTTGTGAAGACTAAATGAGTTAATAATACACATAAAGTGCTTAAAACTGTGTCTGGAGCAGTAGGTGCACCATGGAAGTGCCCTCGCAGACATTGTCCTTGTGATTGGCACTCCTGACCTCAGTCAGCTTCAGAAGGCCCTGAAGGCCTCCTCCTCTGCACCAACGCTTGTTTCACACTCCTTGCAGCAACCAGCCTCCCACTCTGCTGAAGGCTCCAGGGAGCCCATCTCATTGCTGATCACAATAGCCTCATTGCTGTAGCCTATGGTGCTGTTCTCAGTGTGTGCCTCAAAGCCTACCCAATAGCAGTTGTTTTACAGTATTTGGCTGGTGACCCTTTGGGGTGGCCAGAAGCATCAGGCCTTGCCCTGGTTAGTTTGGTTCTCATGGTGATGGAGCGTGATGGTACTGGACTATAGAAGTTTTGTGTGATCTGTTGGCTGCCAGTTATCTGCAGTTATCACTGATTGCCAACTCGAACCAGAAACAGTCCACCAGTTTTACTGACTTCTAGATAAAGGAATATTAGATCCTATATTAGAGTTGCCTTGAAAAAGTCCAATTACTGTGAAAGGATCATTTTTTGTGTGTGAAAAATATCAAGCCAGTAGAATTTGAAGTGTGTGTTTAGTAGGGGCAGATAACATAGAAAACAATCTTTGGTGCTGTCTTTCCAGTGTCGAGGATGATAGAAAGCTTTCTGGTCTTCCTGAATGCCTCTGTTTATTAGGGACAGCTGCCTTCTTTTCGGCACTAGCACAGTGTGAGTCTCACAGTCCCACCTAGTGGTTTTCTCAGACAAAACTACAGAACTTTTGTTACCCATTCGACACTACAAATGCAGTCTGTTTGCAGAGGATTACTTGATTTGAATCAAGTCAACAGTTACTTATTGAGCATCTCATAGGTGCCAAGTGTTACGGTTAGTCTTTTGAGGGAGATAAAAGTGTATAATTTGTCCTTCATTCATGAACAACTTGAATTCCCAATGTTATGCCAACTGACTGCAGTTTGAAATATGCTTCCGCATATAATCAGTGTTATGCATACAGTTATTTAAAACCTCCAAATTACCTGAATTATTGTACCACAGAGCCCCTGGGGTGGGGGAAATATTTCTATTGGAAAATAAGCTCAAAATTCCAAATGAGAGGCCACATACACTTTCCCCCTTGCTGGCACATCTATTGAGCAGTTGGAGGGAGGATGGCCTGACATCCAGGGGCGTGGGTGCTGGAGGAGATGGGAGTGGACCCTGGGAGCTGGGGAGAGAGTCCTGGGGACAGATGCAGAGCTGAAACTGTTGTGGCTGATGATAGTGATATGAAGGATAAAAAAAACAGCAAGAAGGCTTGAGAGAGGGGAGGGCAGCAGGCAAAATGCTCCTTTGTCCTCTAGTGTCCACCCTCCCGGGGCATGCTGCTGCTAAGGACTGGCCTGAGGTGCGAAGAAGGGATGGGAAGACCAGAGATGGAAGCCTCTTGAACCTCTCCTCTCTCCTCTTCTGAGAGCAATACTGGGACTGGCAGCTAGATGGGAGGAAAGGGATTCCCTACCCACTTTCCTGTGTCCGAGGGTTTATTAATACAACCAACTGAGAAGTCACTATTTGAAAAATGTGAGGAATTGAGTAACAGTAAGTTTGACTGTGAAAAAGAGAAGCCCTAAAGAGCAGAGATCCCTATATAGGCTCAAGGGAAGGTTTCTTTTCTTTTTTCTTTCTTTTTTTTTTTTTTTGAGACGGAGTCTCCCTCTGTTGTCCAGGCTGGAGTACAGTGGTGTGATCTCTGCTCACTGCAACCTCCACCTCCCGGGTTCACGCCATTCTCCTGCCTCAGCCTCCCGAGTAGCTAGGACTACAGGCGTGTGCCACCATGCCTGGCTAATTTTTTGTATTTTTAGTAGAGATGGGGTTTCACTGTGTTAGTCAGGATGGTCTTGATCTCCTGACCTCGTGATCCGCCTGCCTCGAGCAAGTGTCAGCCACCACGCCCAGCTCTAAGGGAAGGTTTCTTTAAAATGAGAGACCATTGAGCAAATCAGCTGAGGGAAAGCAGCATGGAAGTAAGAAAAGCTGAAAGGAAAGGAATAGTTGAATGGACCCTGGTGGCTGAGGAGGGCAGGTCCTCTGAGTGCATAAGGGCAGAAAGGTGGTGCCCGTTTTGATTAGCAGGTGGGCAGAGCTGCAGGACCTGGCAGGATTCTGTGCTATTCAGACCCTGTTTTCTCTGTGAAATAAAAAGCCAGTCACCTGGTAAGAGAGAGCAGCAGGGGAGAGGGTGAGGTTGGGGTGTTTTAGGAAAGTAATACAGGCTGAAAGCCTAAACAAGTGGTCATACCTTCCAACCAATAATTTCACTTTTTAAATCTATCCCAAGAAAATAATTTGAAATGCAATAAAAATCTATAAACTAGATATTTGTTTGTAGGATTATTTACAATAATTGGAAACAAGCAAGAAAAGAAATTAGAAGGCTTACCAACACGAGAATGGTTTAAAATTATTCTATAGAATTCAGTTCATCTAAAATAATGTTTTAGACAGATTACTTAGTGTCGTTGTAAAATACTTGTGACATAATGATAAATATTAAAAGCAGCATTTAGAAGTTCATATGAGGTATATATGGAGTGGCTAGAAGAAAATAAAGCAAAATATTAATAGAGGTTTTTCTTCTTGAGAGGTAGTATTATGGACCATTGTTACTTTCTTCTTTTTTAAAAATTTTTTTGGCATTTAAAAAATAATGGATATCTTTACTTTAAATACAGGAATAATAATTTTAAAGTCTTAAAATTTTAACCCAGATAATTATTAAAACCAAGCAATTGCATGTTTTCTAATGCTAATATTTTAAGTGGTCACATTTAATGTCCAAATTCCACTTTTCTTTCCTAGGTCATCCAGAAATTTATCCTTTAGTATTAACCACCAAGACCCAGGAAATATTTAGCTGCCGAATAGGTGAAGATGTCACAGATGAACAACCTTATAAGCTTATCAATAAAGAAGATATTTTTGAGGACCTGCGCAACAGAGCTGCAGTATCTGATTTCCACCCAGTCAAAAAAATTGTCCAGGTAAGCACAATATCCCTCTTTATTTTCAGTCCTACCTCAAGAAGTTCCTGGTACATAATAACAAAAGTTGGAGAGGTTGTTGGTTCAAATCTGGCCCCATTGCTTTGGGCAAGTGCTAGCTTGCCCACCCCTCCTTGGGAATCCTGTTTGATGATCCTCTGTGAAAAGCAAAGTTCCATCAATGACTTGTTATCTAATCCCACACCCAGAAAAGCTCATCCTTGCCCAGTTTTTGTTTTGTTTTGTTTTGTTTTTTGAGGCAGGGTTTCACTCCTGTCTCCCAGGCTAGAGATGCAATCATGGCTCACTGCAACCTCCACCTCCCAGGTTCAAACAATCCTCCCGTTTCAGCCTCCTGAGTAACTGGGACCGCAGGCACAGGCCACCATGCCCAACTGATTTTTGTTTTTGTAGAGACAGGGTTTTGCCATGTTGCCCAGGCTGGTCTCAAACTCCTGAGCTCAAGTGATCTGCCCGCCTTGGCCTTCCAAAATGCTGGGATTGCAGGCATGAGCCACTGTGCTCCGCCTTTGCCCAGTTTTAACTAGAATATGAATCTGTCCTTATTTTCTGCTTTAATTGTTTAATTCATAATTTTGGTTCTGATTTATCTCTATGCATGCTACAGAGCACAATACCAAACAAAAACTGATTCTTTTTTCCTGTTAGAAGTAAAAGTGCATGTACATTTCCCTGGATGCATTATATTTTTAAGAGCTTTTTAAAGTTAATAAAATAATTTTGCAATTTGGTGTTAACAGCCATAGATTAGCACAATGGTTATCTTCTATAATTGGTTGATTAGAGAAATATGAATTTTGTGTTAGCATCAAAATAAACTGAATGACCATTGAACATTAACTTCCTCTCTCAATTATATTCTTGTAGGAATATCCTGGAAATGAGCTTCTGCTTGTTTATGACAGAGACTTCAAATATGGACTTAACTTTTATCTTATTGGAACTGAAGAGGGCAAAGAAAGCTATTTAAATGTGAGCAAACCCCAAGCCCTTGTAATTTGTTTGTTTTTGTTGTGGTTGTGGTTGTTTTTGAGATAGGCTCTTGCGCTGTCACCCAGGCTGGAGTGCAGTGGCACAATCATGGTCACTGCAACGTCAATCTCCCAGGCCCAAGTGATTCTCCCACCTCAGCCCCCCAAGTAGCTGGGACTACAGGCGTACACCACCACATCCAGCTAATTTTTTTTATTTTTTGTAGAGATGAGGTCTCATATGTTGCCCAGGTTGGGCAATTTGTTGATTAGCGGAAGGAAGCGGAAGTGGTACCTCTAGGGGATCCCTATACATAGTGATGATTATTCTTGTTCAGCTCCGTCTCCTTGGGACCCAGATCAGGTTCTGGCACCTAGAATAAGTAAGCAGTAAATGGGGGATGAACTAAATCAAGTATCTCAGGGTAGCAGATTTGCCCTTCGCTGACATCGTGAGAGAGGAAACAGTGAACCTGGCGTACTGCTTTCCTAGTTCTCTTCTTGCCAACTCCACGACTTTGAGTAAGTTACTGAGCCTCTCATTGGTAAAATGGTGGCACCATTATTGCACATTTCCAGGGCTTTCATGAGGATTCATATAGGTAAAGCCCTTTGTTCAAGGTGGGCAAGAAAGGTAACAGATGTATGAAACTCTCTTTCCGATCTTCCACTCCTGTTTGGTCAAATTGAAGGAAGCAATTTGGGAGGTTTGTTTAAATTGTTTGAGGATGACAGAGAGGTTTGTGTGGCTGTCCAATAAGCAATAAGAATAAAGGGAAACCATATAATTAAAAAAAATCTAGGCTGGGCACAGTGGCTCATGCCTATAATCCCAGCACTTTGGGAGGCTGAGGCACGATCACTTGAGGCCAGGAGTTCCAGATGAGCCTGGGTAACACAGCAAGACCCTGCCACCGCAAAATAAAAATATTAGCCAGGCATGGTAGCACGTGCCTGTAGTCCCAGCTACTTGGGAGGCTGAGATGGGTGGATCACTTGGGCCAGAAAGGTGGAGGTTGCAGTGAGCCATGATCATGCCCCTGCACTCCAGCCTGGGTGACAGAGTGAGACCCTGTCTCAAAAAGAAAAAAAAAATAAAAGCTAACAGTTTATAATTAAAAATCATCTTTCATTTAGCCTTAACATTTTCAATTTTATTTTTATGATTGCTGTTCTCTTTTTAATTTTTTATTGTAATGAAATATTTTAAATGTTTAGAAAAAACTAGAGAGTAGAATAACAAATATCTACACTTCATTATCCAGAATTTTAAAATATTAATTTTTATTATATTTACTTTAAAACTTTTTTAACAAAAGAAATAAATATTACAGACAATATTCCACTCCCTCTCATATCGTCACTAATTCCATTTTCTTCACTCCTCCCTATAAGGAACCATTATTCTAAATTGTTACATATTGTTCTTGTCTGTGGTTTTACACTTTACCATATATTTATGTTCTACAATAATGGATTTTATAGTCTTATTAACTTAACATTCACATAAAAATTGTGTCATTTTTATACTCAGTCCGCAACTTCATTTTTCACCAAATTATAAAATTCTAGGATCTATCAATATCAGTACATTTAGATACCATATATACATAGATCAAATTTGTTCATTATAACTGCTCTATGGAATTTTATTTTATGGTTTACCACACTGTCATCAATCCATTCCTCTATTGGTATTCATTTGGTTGATCGTTTTTTACTATTACAAATAAAGCAGCAGTGTGTGTGTATATATATATATACACATATCTATATGTAGAGATGTGTATATATATATACACACACATCTATATGTAGAGATGTGTATATATGTGTATTAATACATCAGCAGTGTGTGTGTATATATATATATACATCTATATGTAGAGATGTGTATATATATATATACGTCTATATGTAGAGATGTGTATATATATATATCTCTTCTTGTCTACTGTCTTTTTCTTCTTTCTATATTCTTGATATCTCTTTTTTCTTTTTCCTTTTTTTGCTTTGTTTCCTTTTCATAATTCAAAAGTGTGAATTGACAAGAAAAAAAGTAAGAAGGTGCTTAATGAATTTATATAAAAGTAAAGTTTGTCACAAAATATATACATACAGCTATAACCTAAACTTGGGCATATATTGTAGAATGCTATTTATTTTACTTTAGCCCCCAGAAGTACCAGAAGAACAAGAAGAATATAAAGAACATATTCCTGAAGATGTGTATATTTATAAACCACCTGTCTCTAAACCATGGGTTTCTTTGGGCAGTGAAAAAGAAATTGAGGAAGAATCAGTTACGGAATCTACAAAGCAGGTTAGAGGGTTATATATGATCTGTAATCATTACCTCCCTGTAGCTGAACAACACTTATTCCTGAGGGATTCATAAGGTTTACTGTGTTTGCTATGGAGGCATAGTTTTTGGTGTGTTGTTTTGGTTTGCTTTTATAGAAGAATGGTCATTGTCTTAAGTGGGTGTTATGAGTTGAATTTTGTCTCCAAAAAAATGGTATGTTGAACTTCTAACCTCCAGCACCTCAGAATGTGATTCTGGCTGAAAATAGGGTCATTGCAGGTATAACTATTTAAGATGACGTCATACTGGAGTAGGGTAGGCCCCTAATCCAATACGACTGGTGTCTTTGTGATAAGATGGCCATGGGATGACAAAGAGACACAGGGAGAATGGCGTGTAAAGAAGCAGGCAGAGACTGGAAAGACGGATACGCAAACCAAGGAACACAAGGATTGCTGGGTGTCACCAGAAGCCAGGAGAGAAACAGGGAACAGATTCTCCCTCAGAGCCTTCAGAAGGAAACAACCCTCAAACACATCAGTTTCAAACTTCTAGCCTCCACAACTGTAAGAGAATAAGTTTCTGTTGTTTTAGGCCACCCCATTTGTAGTACTTGGTTATGGCAGCTGTAGGAAGCTAATATAGTGGCATTCCCTCTCAAAGGAACTCCTGTGAGGGAGAATTGTGTGTGAGTGGTTTATTAGGAAAGTGCCCCAGAAGAGAACATGACAAGCAGCTGAACAGGGATATGGAGGAAGCCCTGCCAGGCTGCACTCTCAGGCAAAAGTCTGCAGAGGGAAGAAGGCTTCAGCCAAACCCAAAGAGGAACTCTGGAGTGTAAATTTTACCTCAGAGGTGTCCCACACAGAAGCCAAGGAGAAGGGTTTATGTATCCCTCCTGCCAGTCCACCATTAGTCAAGATGAAACTGCCAGTTACTTCCTGTTCTTTGCACCTGCTGGCAAAGTGGTCCCAATAGCCCTAGAGCAGCCATCCAGAGAGGAGGAGCGGGTGCTGCTCATGTGAATGGAAAGCATGCAGAGCTGGAGGCGCTCACAGAAAGTGCACAAAGGGCTCTGAGGGATCTGAGCAGAGTACCAACATTGCCTACACGTCAGTTTTTCTTCAGGGACTTCATTATGTTACCTTTACTGTTTACATGTGTTACAGATTACGTATATGATTTCTCGAAAACGAAGTGAATTTGGTGCACCAATTAAGTTCAGTGACCAGAATGCTTCCAGTGTAAAAGATGCCTATATTGAATGTACAGCCTACCCAGATAAAAATTTTACCCTTAAACAACTTGAAAAAGATGTTGGCATGCAAGTAATCCCCCAAATAAAGGACATAAGCACTCAGACAAAATGGTAAGTATGTGATGGGTGTATGTAATTTTATAGCCAGTTACAGTAAAGTCTAGTAACTTCCATTATTATTTTGAGAGCTCTTTATAATAAATAGAGATGGATTAATGATGATGACACATAGATCTCCACAGAGTAATTCAATTCAGGAAGATCTAATTATATTCAATAATACCTTTAAAAATCATAACAGGAAAATGAGATACAAGTATAGAAGATTGTAAAGACTGGAGTGGGAAAATGAGTGATGCTGTTTATCATGACAGTGCTCGTCATCTCTCATCTGGCATATTGCCATTGCCCCTCATTGCTCTGTTCTACCACCTAAGTCATCATTCTTAAACGTCAAATCAGATGGTGTTACTTCATTGTCTAGGTTTCTTCTCTGGCTGCCATCACTTAAAAAATACATCCATCCAGAGCCCCTAGGATGGCATATGCGGTTCTCCCTCCTCCATGACGAGGCACTGTCTGCCTCTCCAGCCCCATCATCCCTTGTTCCTAAACAAGCTCTCTGTGTGCCGGCCCTATGAGTTGCTTCCAGTTCCCAGAATACCTGCAGTTCCAACTCCTCATGCCATTGCCCATGCTGAATCTTCCTCCTGTCTGTAAGTGGTAATGATATTGTTCTAATTACTCAGACCAAAACCTTGGATTTTGTTGGGTCTATCTTCAAAATTTACCCACTGCTATTACCTTAGACCATTCATCATCATCTCCTGCTTGGATTACTGTAATTCCTTCTAAGTGGGCTTCCTCTATCCATCCTTTCTCTCCTACATTCAGTTCTCCATACAGAAGCCCTGATAATCCTATTAAAATGCAAGTCAGATCATGTCACTGATCAAAACCTTCCAATGGCCTGTCATCCCAAATGAACCTACAAGGCTTCATATGATCTAGATCCCTTTACCCCTCTGCCCTAATTTCCCACAGTTCTCCCTGCTCATCCATCCAGCCACACTGGCTTCCTCATTCCTTGATTTACCACACATACTCATACCTGATGTGTTTAAGCTTACGAGTCCTTTACATAGAATGCTCTTCCCTTGTGCTTATTCCCTCCTTCATTCAGATCTCTGCTCAAATGAGGCATTCCCTGACACTCCTGTATAAAAGCAACAACTTGGCCGGGCACCATGGCTCATGCCTTTAATCCCAGCACTTTGGGAGGCTGAGGTGGGCAGATCACGAGGTCAAGAGATCAAGACCATCCTGGCCAACATGGTGAAACCCCGTCTCCACTAAAAATACAAAAATTAGCCAGGTGTGGTGATGTGTGCCTGTAATCCCAGCTACTTGGGAGGCTGAGACAGGAGAATTGCTTGAACCCGCGAGGTAGAGGTTGCAGTGAGCCAAGATCGTGCCACTGCACTCCAGCCTGGCGACAGAGCGAGACTCCATCTCAAAAAAAAAAAAAAAAAAAGGCAACAACTCCATTACCATCTATCCCCTCACTCTATTTTTCTCCACTGTGCCATAATCACTTGATTTGTGTTTTTCATCGTCTCTCTTCTCTTCACTCTGCCCTTGGAATTTAAGCTCTATGAGATAAAAACTTTGTATATTTTGTTTACTGCTATGTTCCCAACTCCTAGGACAGTTCCTGGCGTATATTTATTAAATGGAGGAGAAAAAAGAATGGAGGAGGGAAAACAGGAAGAAAAGGACATAGGTTAAGGAAGAATGTGCAGAATGATGACAGACTTGAATTCAGTGTTAAGTGAAGAGCTATGAAATACACAGTGAGACAGGTCATGACCAGGAGAATCAGGGCTCAGCAACATGGAATGCAATACAGAAGATACTTTACAGATCTATGTGAACTAACAGGTTAAAAACCATGAAAGTGCAATGTTAAAGTCAGGGCACATATATACGGACTCCAAAAGTTGGGCCAAGAAATGAGTCAGAAACAAGAGAAGAAGATGAACAGACAGGCCAAAACAAGAGGCGGTAAGGAGAAAGGCAAGAATTGGTGGTCAAGTCCTGGCAGGGAAGGAGGACATCAGATATCCGTAAATATCAAGAAGTGAGGGCAAGAGAGGAAGGAGAGAGGTGATATATTAGTACCAAATGAATTTGAATTTTGAGACAAATTTCTAAGTCAAGCCAGCCAGAGATTTATTTTATGTTCCTACTAGGGTACAGACAAGTCCCAAGAATGAGTCAGCCAGGGTAGACTCAGTAGGTAGACTCAGAAAACAGACTGATAATAATAATACTGGCAGTGTTCCTACATAGAGGGAGTAAACAGATGAGAAATAAGGGCAGGTCTTGACCCACAAAATGAAAAAAAAAAATTTTTCAAAGAATTAAAAGGAACTCAGATGGTTTAAACCTAGATGACTGGGAGAATGCTGGTACCATGCATTACAAGCAGGAAATTAGGAAGGGTAGCTGGTATGAGGTAGAGAAAGTAGGATATGTGATTATATTGAAGGGAGTCAAGAAAAATCAAAGATGAAGTTCAAAGAATAATGACAGTGAAAGCAAATGCCTAGTGTTCCACCACATACCAGGCATTCTTCTAAGTGCTTTACACACATCAACTCAATCCTCACAACTGCTCTCTGAGGTAGGCACTATCCCCATTTTACAAATAGAGAAACTGAAGCAAAGAGAGGTTAAAAATGAAAGCCCAATGTTTTGGGCATAATTTAAACCTGAAGCAATAATGAATGGTTTTGCTGAAAAACAACAAAACAAATCATATTTTGAAAGTAAGAGTGACTTAGGCATGTTGCTACTTTGATAAAACTACAAAGAAACATATCGTTTTTTTTTTTTAACTTAACCCTGTCTAGAGAGCAGAAATTAAAAGGTGAAGCTGAGATTTGAACCCAAGTCTCTCTGGTTCCAATACTAATATTATTTCTTTCTACCACTCTGCCTTCTGCTATGGATACTGACCTAAACAAGGAAAAAAAATGAATTATTCTAAAAACTCCCTTTACCCCTTTGTCTGATTACTCTCCGTTTAATATATTACCTCTCACAGAGACATTCTGCATTGTGCTGACATTTGTTCAACAAACACAAATACTACATAATATTTTGTTGATCATTTAAAATGTGCTAGGCACTGTTTTTAAAGTTTTGCATGTATCAACACATTCAATCCTTACAATGACACTATGAACTAGCTACTTTAAGAATTTCGTTTAGAGATGAGAAAACAGGCACAGAAGGTTAGATAATTAGCTCAGGAGTCATATAGCTAGTAAATGATAGAACCAGGCTTCAAAGCCAGGCAGCCAATCACCAGAGTCCACACTCTTAATGATTGTGCCCTGTGACTTTTCCAAGCTCCACATGCCAAGATCAAGGGCTCACCCAGTCTAATACTTGAGACTGATAAAGCCCAGATGTACAATGCCATATGAGGTGTTCACATACAGAGGCCACTAAGAGCATACTAGATGGAGCAAGCCTTCCTGCCACCATCACTGCTGAAATGTATCTTATTCCTAGTTTTGTATGTTTAGAGCAGAGTTTCTCAACTTCAACACAATTGACATTTGGGGCTGGATAATTCTCTTTGAGGGAAGGCTGTCTTGTGTTTTGTAGGGTTTTTAACAGCATCCCTGGGATCTACCCACTAGACACCAGTAGCATGTCTAGGTTGTGACAACCAAAAATGTTTCTAGACATTGCCAAATGTCCCACGAGGGGGTGAGGTGGACACTGACTTAATGAAATGAAGAGAGAGATAAAACGATAAAGGTGGCAAAATGTTAATAATTGATGAATTTGGGTGAAGGGTGTGTGGGAATTCCTTATACCCTTCTTACAACTTTTCTATAAGTTTGAAATGATTTCTAAATAAAAATTTTACAAAAATAAGATCTTTTTGATTATGTTGGAGAGAAGTTCATGCATGTAGACTTTGAATAGTGGTCAATATCAGTTGTCTAGGATAAAGAAAATTCAATGTATATAATTTAAATATAAAATAATATCCTAACATCATTGTCACAGAGACACATTTTTGACCTGTTGTGGCCCATATTTGCTCTTCTTTGACCTAATCTTTGGTATTGAATTTTCTTTTAATATATTAGGACATATCCTAAAAATGCTACTACGCAATATTATCCAAGAGAATTCTCAGAAGAGGAAAAAGAGACACTCAAACAATCAAAGCCTTTGGTTGATTTTCTTAACAATGCATCCATAAGGTAAAAAATTGCATATTAAATTTTAAAAATAAAACATAAAATGTATATGTTTACATAGAATAACAGGTCTAAATAAACAATTCCATATATGGTATCTAGATAAAAAGTATGAAGACAGTTGTCAGGTGTGACACATTCTACAGATTCTCAATATTTCTTTCTTCTATTGCTAAGCAACATCTTAGCCCTATCAAGCTAAGGCCACATCAAACTGTGTGAGGAGTTGAGTGTGTGAGGATGTTTTCCTAATTGCAAATTAACATTTACTTGTATTTACCACTGTTACTTTTATGTAAGTCTTTTTCTCCACTCCTCACTCCTCTTCCTCATTAACTTTTTATAGGAGGAGGAGAATGCTGTGGACATTATTATGATGATAAGTATTTGCAATATCTTTGTAGATGAGAACCTGAATTTAATTCAAATGTCTTTTTGGACATTTCACTCTTATCACCAATTCCTGTGTTCCTGCACTCTTACTGGCTTTGAAAGAGAAGCATCTTCAAAATGCCCCCTAAGCTGTTAGTAGGACCCTGGGTAGAGTTCCAGGGCTTCTAAACCAGAGAAACAGCTTGACAAGTTGTCATCAAGCTGATACTAGAGTTTAGAGAAGTGGATCCAATGGAGGACAAGTCTGCCAGTTATACTCAATAGGCTGGTTTCTATTTCTTTCCAAAATTAAAAACTTGGTGGTCAAGTTCATATATAGCCCAAGTTAAACTTTTTTATTTTTAAGAAATGTCATTGGTTCTTTCATACTGGATTAAATATCCTGAAAATTCCAACAACTCTCAAAGTTGTTACCTATGCCTAGGGAGACTGTGGCTCAAAAATTCAGTTAATGATTCAGAGAGAACATTATTTGCCACTCACTCACAGGAAGGATGCTATAATTTTTGCTATATGGGCAATGAGGTAGAAACAAGAAAACCTGAGTTTCACCCTCCCCTTATCAAAATTTAGTAGTCATTACAATTTTTCCTGTAAGAATATTAAAAATGAGAAGTTTGTTTACATATAATCAATATCCAGAGAAAACTAGATCTTGAGGAAATAAGAAAATATTCAAAATAAATCCACATTGTATATTATCTTTAGACCTGGGCTTTTATTCTTCCCTCTGAATTGCCGTGCTTATAAAGAAAAAATAGTGGACAGCTTTATGATTCCATCCCTGAGATGTGGGAAGGAGAAGCCAGATCTATAAGAAGAAAGAGGAAAATTGGCACAGGAATTATAATAGCACTGGCCAAGAGTGGATAAGAAACCCATGTTTATATCACTGCAAACGTAACTTCCAGCTTTAAAACTGCTTAAGGTTTATTCAATAGTTTTTAATTAAGGTAAGCCTGATTTTGTTCTGGAAGAAAGCCCTTTTAGAAATGGGAAATTTCTTTCTCATAGGATTTTATCTAAAGCAAACTTAAGGGAAGCATTATTTGCAAAAGAAGGTAATGACATGAGACGAGAGAGAGGAACTTCAGGGGGATTCACAAAACAACTAAGAAACCTTCCTTTTGGGGTTAAAATTCCTAGACAACAGTTTTGCTAGCCTCCAATTTGTTACTCTCAGGAGCTACATGGTTCCAGGAAAGCAAGAAACCGGAAACCAGAAGAAAGATTTCACTTCTTCCGTTTGAATTACTTCCCCATTCTGGCTAAGGAGGTAGAATCAGGAAACCAGAGCGAAAGCCACGTCTTTAACTTTTCTCTTGAGAATTCCCTTCTCATTTGGGCTTAACCAGAAAGAAATAAGATTTGGAAAATGCTTACTAATGCTTCTACTGGAAACTGTTTAAGCCTCGAGAGTCCTCTACACAGGGTTATTCAATGTTCAATTTGCTTATGAATCACCTGAGGACTCTTGTTAAAATGCAGATTCTGACTCAGTAAGTCGGGTGGAGCCTGCGACTCTGCGTTTCTAACAGCCCCAGGTCATGTTGGTGGTCACTGGATCACACTTTAAGTGGCCAGGTCTTAGGAAAGGAGTCTATTTTGAAAGATGAAATACAAGAAGAATTTAACCAAGGGAGGACTCAGTTAGGCAATGACTGGTAGTGTAATGATCAATGACAGGGGTATCAAATGGTGCCCTTTTTTAATTTTAGGAGTATCTATTTTTACTGTTTATATTGAACTATCTAAAGGGTTTTTTCTTATTTTAAGAAATTCATAATTGAGAACCACTTTTTCAGCTTACCACACCTATATAAAACCAAGAAGTTTACAGTTTTGATCAGTAGGGTAAAACCTTGGGTGGCATTCTAATTGTGGGAGGGCGCTTAGCGACTTTGGGAGTATGCAGAGCTTTCAGATCTAAGCATAAAAAGGGACAATAACTATCATAGTAACTACTTTAAGACAGGAGTCTGTCAAACCAAGGTCCCTAGACTATTAGCAAATGATCCTAGCACTCAGATGGTATCTTAAAGAAGCAATATTAGTATTTTTAGCAGGATAATTTTTCATTTTGGGGACTGTCTCATGCATTGCAGGAGGTTTGGTAATGGAATTAAACACAGTAGCACCTCCCAGGCATTGTGACAACTAAAACTACACACACACACACACACACACACAGACACACAGACACACACACACACACACTTCTAAACTCCAATTCTTCCCTTGTTCAGAATCTCTTATTTGTTGTTTTGAATTACGTATGTATTGGGGCTATCCTGTTAAGAATAAGTGATCATTTAGTACAGAATATGCCTAAGAAACTGCCATTTGTGACAATTAGGGCTTTCCAGGAAGCAAATGACATCAAGTTAGAGGCAGAAGTTTACTGAGGATTACACTGTGAAAAATAAAGGAGGAGGAGGCAGGACCGGGAAGGTAGAGCATCAGACAAATTCTCAGCCTACTCAGCAGGAGCTCCAGAGCAAAGACGCCTGCTGTGGGAATGCTGCACAAGGAGGACTGGCCAGGCCCAGCCATCCCTGCAGCTGCATGCTCAGGCATTGGCCTGGAGAGAGTACAGCCTTGGCTTGGAAACTGAGGCAGATCATGAAGTTGCTCGAGGTTCTGAGTAACATGCCACCATGATGTTTTTTTCTCTTAAGTCATTTATTTCACATGAGGTTAATCATTATTACCAAATATAATTGAGAATTATTATTTTTTGTTCAGTATAAATGAAGGAGGAGGAGTTGCTAAGATAGTCACATTATTGGATACTAAAAACCAATATCTTAATTGCTTTTTTATTTTTACAAATTAGTGTTGAAATAGCCCTGCAGCAAAATGAAATCATGAACACATTTATTGATGACTGGAAATACCTCGCAGAAGAAGAAGGCACCTTTGGGGACAAGACTGATACCCACCTGAAAGAGTACCAGTCCTTTACCGACCTTCATAGCCCAACGGAGAAAATGATTACCTGTGTCTCATGGCATCCAACTATCTATGGTGAGATGGAAATGATGGGGATTCCCTTTTGTGATAACATTGAAATTGTCTGTTGCTTTCATGTGTAAAATTGCAAACTAGTTCAATGTCAATAAGACACCTTCCGTTTGCTCTGTGCTCGCTAGGTACCTGCCATGTGCTTTCCACGCCTTCACTGTCATGTGTCCTCCCAACAACCCTGTAGGACACACACCTGTCATTATCTCTGTTTCACAACAAAAGGACCCAAGCTCAACTCAGGGAAGTGACTTGCCCAGGTCACCCAGATGGCATAAGGCAGAGTCTGGGTTTGCTTGGGCCTGTTGCTCTCCCAAGGCTAAATTTCTTCCTCCTAACACTGCCTTTCCGATTACTAGACAAGAGAGGAAATGTGCCTCCTTTAAAGAGCTCAGCAGCCAAGGGAGGTAGGTAGGGATGTGCAAAGATGGAAACATGGAAAGAGAGAGGTATTTGTCCTCTTTCTTCCTCCTTTCACCCTCCACTGGCCCTTTTCTCACAAAAAAGAAACAAAACAAGATTTTCTTTTCTTCTAAAATCTTCTGAGTCCCCTGTATATTTTATACTAACAGTACATATCAGTTTGGACCAGCCAGATTTCAAGTGCTAAATAAGTAGCATGTAACTAGTGGCAACCACATTAGCCAGCAGAGCTCTAAGAAAACTCTTGGTCTCCTGTGGACAAAGTGAAAATGAAGAGTGGCTGTGTAGAAAAGCAAAAGCTAGAGACATCTCTCCATGTATAGTTGCTGCCAACTTTAATTTCTACATGTGTTTCTCTCAGGGCTAATAGCTGTGTCAGTGGCCGTGCGACTTTCTTTTGAAGACAGAGTTCACTTTTCTGGTAAATTATTGCTGCAGCCATCACTGATTCTTTTCTGGAGCTTCTCTGATCCTATACATCCTCAGGTAATTAGGGAGAGTTGCCTACATAGACTAAATTTTCAAATACTACTTTCATGTATACCTTTAGCAGTTTTTATTGCAAAGTACTTTATAATCATGTAATGTTGTAAACATTTATAAAGTTAGGCTTTCTTCAATGCAGAACTTGTCATCATTCAATTTGAGCAAAACTAAAGTTTACAATTTGTTTATTGAACAAATCAACATGGTATTTTTTTCAAAGATTGTAAGAGGAATGTTTAAACTATTTTTAAAACAAACTCTTTTATGGACTTTACTCGAATACTAATTGGTCAAATGCAAATAGATTTTAGTTTCACATGAGTTTCCTCAATTCCAAGGATCACTGGGTAATAAATAAAGGTGAATGTGTGGGAGAGCACTGGGGAGTGGTAGGGACTGTGGCCTTGGAGAGTGCATTACCTGTCTCTAGGCTGGCTGCCCTCTTGTTGCCAGGTGGTCCCATTGTTAAGAGAATTGAGAAATTTGGAATTTTGTATGAAGTCGCCCAATTTTAAATAGCTCAACTAAAACCAAACCAAAACACACAAAAACCCAACTAAAACCAACCAAAACACATAGCAATTCAAATAAAATGAGGCTGAAGGCTGGGTTTGCTACACAGGGTTCTAGTTTTCATGGTCTGCTCAATAAGAGATCTGCCTAGTGGGTGGGTGGTGTATAGTGTTAGATTAAGTTATTTCAATGTTTTCAATATAATAATATTTTGTTTCTAAAAAGTATTCATAATTAAGACTTTCCCTAATAAACCCTAGCCTCACCTTCTTCCTTTTTCCCAATTCATTTGAATTAAGGTAGTTTTACTGTAATAGATTCTAGATACTTTAATGATTATAGACCCAGAGATCAAAATGAAAGATCTCTAGCCCTTTCTTGTCAGCCACAAAAACAGAGCCACTCTCTCACTAGAGTTTTCTAACCTTTCTACCCTATAGATCTCCTCTCCATTCCAGGAGTGCCTGGCTCAGTATTCAGCAAGCAACAAAACAGACACAGATCCTGTCCTCACAGAGCTTCCCTTCCATGGTTTTCAGGAACACTAATTTCATAGTCTTTTTGTTATAAACATTGTAACATGCTCCCAAAATAACTACAATTTGTTTCCACTGAGGGGTGGGTTGGGGAATACCTGGGTCCCCTTGAGAACATACTCACTGTCACTCGTATGGCCAATGTGCACAATAAAATTCAGCAAAAGCAGCTTTTAGTCCAGAGGCAGAACTCTGAGAATAGACTCTCTACACACCTTGCTCATAGATAGCTATAAAATTGGACTTTTAACTGTCTTAATATTATTTTCTCACCATGATCTTAATCTGTTTTCTCATTCTTTCATGAATTTGCTGGGTTTACTTTAGTTAATGCTGGAGAGCCCAGATGACATCTTCTGCTTCAAGTTCTGTCCGAGTGATCCTAATATCATTGCTGGAGGCTGTATCAATGGGCAGGTATTTAACGGAATTTTTTTCAGCTATGTATTAATGTAGACAATCTTTGGTATTAAGTTTTGATTTGGCAGTTCCTTGGACTTAAGGATTCAATTCAGCAGAAGGAAGGCATGCCAATTGTGTGCCAGACACCACACCAGGAAGCAGGGTATAGAGACGTGTATCAGCTCCTGAGGTGTTCACGGGGTAACCCAGCTTCAAAACTGAAACAGAACTGGGTGAAATCTATTTGTGTTGCTGGGACTGAACCTCATATTGTATAAGATTCCATGGAAGAACAAAAGCTACAAGCATTACTACCTCTTGGAAAAAAAGTCCTCTTCTGAAATTTCCTTGGGAGTAGGAGTTAGGGGATGATCCAGAACTTAAACAGAAATTCACTAGAAAGCATACATACATCACTGAATTTATAGACAGACAGATATATATATATATATTATATATATCTCTCTCTCTCTCAATACCGTTTGCTTTTATCTTCTTTTTAAGTTATCTAATATCAAATTTAGATCCTATCCTCCAATATCCTGTTTCTCTAGTGAAGCAAAACAATCATAAAACTGTTTTATGGTCAAAGTTTAAATTCATTGTGATTGAGTGGGTTTGACCATCAAAAGAGTATATGATTTTTGTGTGTGTGGTTTGAAAAACTTCCTTGTGGTTAAAATGTAAATGCCTGCAGCTTCCATGTCCATTTATCCAGCACCAAAATAACCAGGAAAACAGTTTTTTCTCCCTCAGTTTTGTTCAACAATAACTGAGGGTCATAATGACTCAGAGCCCATCCTCCAAGCCCTGCAAATCCTGAAATGCCTTTTTCACTTATTACAAAGGTAATGTGACTTTATTTTAGAATATTTCAGAAAAGCACAGGATGAAAATAAAATCACTTACAATTCTGTACTCCTGACATTTTGTTAAAACTTTACTGTTCTGAAATACCTTTTAGTCTTTGGAAACCTAATTTAGTGTTACATATCTACCTTATCCTGACTTTTTTTTAAAAAAATGGCCTTCTAGATACTTAAGAATTCAGAGATGGCCAAAAT
Organism: Pongo pygmaeus; assembly: GCF_028885625.2. NCBI lineage: Eukaryota > Metazoa > Chordata > Mammalia > Primates > Hominidae > Pongo > Pongo pygmaeus. Next base: position 145,006,332 of record NC_072373.2, on the reverse strand, counting down.
AGTCAATTAAATAGAAATAATCACTTCCCAGCCTTCTTTGGACAGTCGGATGTTTGTACTCAATTCTGGAGTATGGGCTGTTTTTTTCTGGGTCCAAAGCAACTGTCCCTACAATCACAGCACATCTCCAAAAACAGGAAGAACTTTTCCTAAAGCAAAGGGAATTGCATGACATTTATTTTGGATTTTTTTAAAATACTGGCCTTTATTAATGTAAGCACAAAAATGAAAGTGCTCAAGATACTTTTACAGAGCAGAAAACATTCTTTTTATATTAGCTTTAAAAATTGCTGACTTACTTAAGATATAAGCTAAATTTGATTATCCCTTAAGGTGATTGACTTATCAGGCTACAAACCAATAGTTAAAAGAAAATTAAGACTCAATTAGATATTTTCTGAAAAGGTTATGGTAACATTTATTTCTGCTTTAGATTGTCATGTGGGATATCACCGCGCATGCAGATCGCATAGAAAACATTAAGGCAGGTGGCGGTAGAAGTAAAAGAGCCACACTGAAGGTAAGCTTTTTATAATATTTCACTTGCAAGTTTTTTCCATGTAAAAGTTTATGGAAAAGTACATAATGTAGTTGCCAAGGCTAATAAAAACTCAAGAGAAAAAAGGAAAAAAAAAAAGAGAATGTTATTTCCCAAGCCTTCACCTGTGCTTGTGAACATGTTCTGAATCACTTTTATGTGGGCCCTTGATTAAAACACAATGAATCAAGTTGCACCATCTACCCAAGGATATGAAGTTCTGTCTGGTTGTTATTGTTAAATGAAATGAAGGGACCAAGTGACTTGCCTCAAGTGAGGTGATTGAAAGAGCACTAGACAGAAGAGCGGATACCCAGGCTGTGGACCGTAGTCCTGTGAGTTTGGACATGCCACCTCACCTCAGCAGCATAGCTTTTCTCATGTATAAAATGAAGGGGTTATATCATATTTGATGATAATATACCATGATTTTGTGGGGCTATGGATTCTGTTAAGACGGTTGAGAAGATTACTCCATACCTACCCACCATATTACGCATCTACTCCAGCCCAGTTCTTCAGCCTTAACATCAACAAGCCTCTTACCAAAGAATGGTAAGATGCAGCCTTCTATAGGCACAAAGAAATACTCCTTCTAAAATGAGGTGTCTCATTGATTCTTTACGGAGTAGGTCAATAATACTTGTTAAGTTTAGAGATATAGTCTTAGACCAAACTGAAGGGAAAAGTAGATAATCCTATTACCTAAATATATGATATATAGAAAAACTAATTTATGTTTTTCCTTGAACTGGTATATCTCTAAATTGTTCATTTTAATTGGGATGATAAGTAAAGTATGAGTTCATTCATCAGCCCTCTGAAATTAGCACTTAACTTTCTTTTAATATTTTTCAGCCTATGTTTCTCCTTGAACCAGAGAGTAATAAAGAAGCAATGTATATCAGACACTGTGCAGTCTCTTCAATAGAAAATGGACATAAGAAAGTAATTACAGATATACACTGGTTGTCTGACACATTTGAGGTGAGACTTGATGGCCTTATACTTTTCTGCTGCTGAATTACACATTTTCAGATTTTAGGCAAAGAAGATGTTTCAAGTCAACAATTCATTTACACTTAAATTGTGAAATAACCAGGAACTAAGCATCAAAAAATGGGGTTACTGTTGCCAGACCAGTATCTGAGTTGGAGTAAAAATAAGGCCAATCTTTCAACTCAGTTGGTTTCTAACTAAAAAATGTGGGTGGTTTCAACGCTGGTATAATACAATAGTGGAGAAGATGAGGGCTTGAAGTGTAAAAATGAACTGCAAATATTTTACACCCTTAGCATGTATGAATTTAAGATTTATGATCTCAGATATCTGGGGGAAGGGAACCCTAAAGATCTGTGGCATACCATGTAATTTTGCTGGGCACAATCTGGAATTGAGTGTGCTGAGAGGCTGGTGGGTGAATACTAGTTGTGCAGTCCATGAGCCCAGCTGACTGCCCGGCTTCTGCACTGGCGTTTTTCTTTATGGTTGTATGCTTACTTGACTATAAACCTCACAAAGCATGGGATCTATAAATTTGGAAACTGGCAAGTTCCCCAAATGTTTCCCTCAAGGGCATTAAAGATCTACTATGTACTTTGAAGAATTAACAGGTGAAATATCAAGAATATTCTGAGAAAATCACATTCTTATACACCAATAACAGACAAACAGAGAGCCAAATCATGAGTGAACTCCCATTCACGATTGCTTCAAAGAGAATAAAATACCTAGGAATCCAACTCACAAGGGAAGTGAAGGACCTCTTCAAGGAGAACTACAAACCACTGCTCAGTGAAATAAAAGAGGATATAAACAAATGGAAGAACATTCCATGCTCATGGATAGGAAGAATCAATATCGTGAAAATGGCCATACTGCCCAAGGTAATTTATAGATTCAATGCCATCCCCATCAAGCTACCAATGACTTTCTTCACAGAATTGGAAAAAACTACTTTAAAGTTCATATGGAACCAAAAAAGAGCCCGCATCGTCTAGTCAATCCTAAGCCAAAAGAACAAAGCTGGAGGCATCACGCTACCTGACTTCAAACTATACTACAAGGCTACAGTAACCAAAACAGCATGGTACTGGTACCAAAACAGAGATATAGATCAATGGAACAGAACAGAGCCCTCAGAAATAATGCTGCATATCTACAACCATCTGATCTTTGACAAACCTGACAAAAACAAGCAATGGGGAAAGGATTCCCTATTTAATAAATGGTGCTGGGAAAACTGGCTAGCCATATGTAGAAAGCTGAAACTGGATCCCTTCCTTACACCTTATACAAAAATTAATTTAAGATGGATTAAAGACTTACATGTTAGACCTAAAACCATAAAAACCCTAGAAGAAAACCTGGGCATTACCATTCAGGACATAGGCATGGGCAAGGACTTCATGTCTAAAACACCAAAAGCAATGGCAACGAAAGCCAAAATTGACAAATGGGATCTAATTAAACTAAAAAGCTTCTGCACAGCAAAAGAAACTACCATCAGAGTGAGCAGGCAACCTACAAAATGGGAGAAAATTTTTGCAAGCTACTCATCTGACAAAGGGCTAATATCCAGAATCTACAATGAACTCAAACAAATTTACAAGAAAAAAACAAACAACCCCATCAAAAAGTGGGCGAAGGATATAAACAGACACTTCTCAAAAGAAGACATTTATGCAGCCAAAAGACACATGAAAAAATGCTCATCATCACTGGCCATCAGAGAAATGCAAATCAAAACCACAATGAGATACCATCTCACACCAGTTAGAATGGTGATCATTAAAAAGTCAGGAAACAACAGGTGCTGGAGAGGATGTGGAGAAATAGGAACACTTTTACACTGTTGGTGGGACTGTAAACTAGTTCAACCATTGTGGAAGTCAGTGTGGCAATTCCTCAGGGATCTAGAACTAGAAATACCATTTGACCCAGCCATCCCATTACTGGGTATATACCCAAAGGATTATAAATCATGCTGCTATAAAGACACATGCACACGTATGTTTATTGTGGCACTATTCACAATAGCAAAGACTTGGAACCAACCCAAATGTCCAACAATGATAGACTGGATTAAGAAAATGTGGCACATATACACCATGGAATACTATGCAGCCATAAAAAATGATGAGTTCATGTCCTTTGTAGGGACATGGTTGAAGCTGGAAACCATCATTCTCAGCAAACTATGGCAAGGACAAAAAACCAAACACCGCAATTCTCACTCATAGGTGGGAATTGAACAATGAGAACACATGGACACAGGAAGGGGAACATCACACTCTGGGGACTGTTGTGGGGTGGGGGGAGGGGGGAGGGATAGCATTAGGAGATATACCTAATGCTAAATGACGAGTTAATGGGTGCAGCAAACCAACATGGCACATGTATACATATGTAACAAACCTGTACATTGTGCACATGTACCCTAAAATTTAAAGTATAATAATAATAAAATAAAATAAATAGCACTTGAACATAAAAAAAAAGAATATTCTGAGAAATTAGAGTTGTAAGAGGTGATTATCATTATACCAGTTGTAAGAGGTATTCAAATGGATGGTGCAAAGCAATGATACTTTTAGAAGTCATAATGAACCAAAATAAATAGCCCACATATAGTTTCTGTGATATATTGAAAGTTTACATATAATAATGGGAGTTGTAATACAAGTAAAGGAACTTCATATCACTTCCATTTCAACACTCAATTAAATGCATGCAATTTAATTGAGATGATTTTAAATTTAAATGAAAATAACAGGCTGGGCGTAGTGGCTCACACGCCTGTAATCCCAGCACTTTGGGAGGCCGAGGCGAGCAGATCACGAGGTCAGGAGATGGAGACCATCCTGGCTAACATGGTGAAACCCCGTCTCTACTAAAAATACAAAAACAAGATTAGCCGGGCGTGGTGGCGGGCGCCTGTAGTCCCAGCTACTCCAGAGGCTGAGGCGGGAGAATGGTGTGAACCCAGGAGGCGGAGCTTGCAGTGAGCCAAGATCGCGCCACTGCACTCCAGCCTGGGCGACAGAGCGAGACTCCATCTCAAAAAAAAAAAAAAAAGAAAAAAAAAGAAAATAACAAATCATAGAAAAATACAATAAATCAAAATAGAATATCAGACTCTGGAATGAAGATAGTTTTCAAAGATGATTAATGTTGAAAGAAATCAGAAAGGAATGATTGACAGATTCAAAATATACACATATAAATTTCTAAATTAAAAAATAATGAGAGGCCGGGCATGGTGGCTCATTCATGCCTATAATTCCAACACTAGGAGGCTGAGGCAGGAGGATGACTTGGAGTTTAAGACCAGCCTGGGCAACATGGCGAAACCCCGTCTCTATGTAAAAACAAACAACAAAAAAATTAAATAATGAGAGGGATAAAGAGAGGTTAATTAATGGGAACAAATATACAGTTAGATAGAAGAAATAAGACCCAGTGTTTGACAGATTAGTAGGGTGACTATAATGAACAATAATCTATTATACATTACAAAATAGCTAGAAGAGAATAATTTGATTGTTCCTAGTATAAAGAAAATAAATATTAATATTTAAGGTAATGGATAGCCCAAATACCCTGATTTCATCTTTAAACATTGTATGAATGTATCAGTATATCACATATACCCCCCAAATATGTACATCTGCTATGCATCAATAAAAAATAAAAAGTAAAGAACAAATAACAAAATGGAGGAAAATATTTGTACCAAATATGGTAAATATAAAAATTTTTTATAAATAAGCAAAAGACATATAAAATAAAACAGTAAATCAACATGAAAATCATTCAGCCTTTCTAATATCAAAGAAATTAATAGTAAGGCAACAATAATGTGCCACTGTGGATTTATTTAATTTTTAAATGAAAAATTTGATTAATATATTAAAAAGAATAAAGTGGTGAAACCAGAACACATTGCTGATTTCAACATAAAACTTTTGGAATGCAGTTAGTCAAGGTGGTTCTTAAGTCATCCAGATTTTCAAACTGTTTGACCAGTAATTCCAATTTTAGAGAATTCATACTAAGAAATGATCCAATTTGTATCTCTAGCTACAAAATTATATGCATACCTTGAAAAATCATGTCACAGTGTTTCCATGAAAGAAGACTGGAAGAGAATATATGGGAGAATTATATATGATTCTAAAATATTCTGTTTTCCAAACTTCTATAATACTGTTATGTTTTTGGATTTTTAGTCATTAAAACGTAAAACCCCAGAGCAAGCACATCTCGGGTCTCTGACTTCATTATAGCAGAAAAGCCTCAGTAGAGAGAGAGGTAACACCATGCAGGTTCTAGAATGAGTGGAAGTTGGTAGTTCAGGCCACAGAGATGTCCATCAGGTTTGTGGTTGCCTGGCTTCTGGATGCCTGCAGACATGACCCGGGTGCCACCTATACCTTCCCCACCCCTGTTTTCACCTAACTTCATTTGCTGCTAGAAGCCCCACCTCTGTTTATTATTTTGCTCATCAGTTCTATCAGTTAGAGAATTGAGGAAAGTCATGTGTTTCCCTCTCAGTTCCAGAGTGGCATCTTCACAGGTTGCCTCAAAGCCTGCTGCCTCCTTTGAGAGCTAGTGGGTTGGAATTTTGGACCTTCTAGGACCTGAGGAACCATAAACCCTCCTGTGAATCCTCTGTGTGCATGCAGACTTTTGCCGGTAATTACAAAAAGGTCAGGTCTTACAACAGTCATGGCACACTTTTATTTGGTGTCTCATTTAACACTTAGCCTCTTTCCCATTGATCTTACCTGCTTAGCAACCTCATAAAAGCATCTATGTTCGACTGTACAATTCAGTGAAAAACTGACAGAGCCTACATGTCTAATAATAATGGATAATGCAATGGTGGTATTATCCATTATTATGGTAATATCATCCATATATTATAAAAGGATTAGAATAATTTATGAGGCCGGGCGCATGGCTCATGCCTCTAATCCCAGCACTTTCAGAGGCTGAGGTGGGTGGATCACTTGAGGCCAGGAGTTCCAAACCAGCCTGGCCAACATAGCAAAACCCCGTCTCTACTAAAAATACAAAAATTGGCTGGGCATGGTGGCACATGCCTGTAATCCCAGCTACTCAGGAGGCTGACCCAGGAGAATCACTTGAACCTGGGAGGCTGAGGTTGCAGTGAGCTGAGATTGTGCCACTGTACTCCAACCTGGGGCACAGAATGAGATGCTTTCTCAAAATGATAATAATAATAATAATAGTTTATGAATATATAGGTAAATGTTCAAATTATGTGGAAGGAAAAATCTCAGTATAAAAATTTATATGCATTCTAATTACAACTATGTAAAAATGTTTCTGTGACAAAAGACTAGACAAGAATATGTTGCAGAATTGTATTTAATTTTAAACCTTCTGTTTCACAAACTTCTGAGATAGTGGTATGTCCTTTTTTTTTTTTTTCGGGATGGAGTCTTGCTCTGTCGCCCAGGCTGGAGTGCAGTGGCGCCATCTCGGCTCACTGCAAGCTCCATCTCCCGGGTTCACGCCATTCTCCCGCCTCAGCCTCCGGACTAGCTGGGACTACAGGTGCCCGCCACCACGCCCGGCTAATTTTTTGTATTTTTAGTAGAGACAGGCTTTCACCGTGTTAGCCAGAATGGTCTCTATCTCCTGACCTCGTGATCCTCCCTGCCTCAGCCTATCAGAATGCTGGGATTACAGGCCTGAGCCACTGCCCCCCCGCCGGTATGTTCTTTTATTAACATTTAAAACAAAGAAGAAAAGAATTTAAAAGGTAAATAGCTATGAGAAAAACAATTTTATTTCTCTTTCATTTTTGAAAAATAGATTAACAGAATGGGCTCCGTCTTTGAGAATCGAAGTGGAATATGCTGTCAACTTGTCACATGTTCAGCAGATTGGTAAGTGTTGTTTCAAACATTTCCTAATGTGTTTTCATACATGGTGTTTTTTCTTCGATGCTCCTAAAATCAGTGTCTTCTTCTCCTTAATATTTATGGTAGCAATTAAATCTAATATAACTAAATGAAAGAATGTTATGGATTGTTGCTAGCTTAAAAATTGTTTTATAGAGGTAAATATGTTATGTAAAGAAGAATTAACTAAGCTTTGTGGTTGATAACGTTGTATAGCATTATCCATAGTTCTTCTTCTTCACATTCTCATATTTGTAAATTTGTAATGTATGTTATTTATATTCAATTTTATCTAAGAATTTTGAAGATTACAACATTTAATTGGGAAAGCCTCTTTTTAAAAGTAGAAGAGTTTTTACATTTTTATTGTATATTTATAAAAAGTGATTTTATAAACAACTCGGTAGCTACATTGAAGAAGATTTACTTAAATAAAATTACATCTCCCAGTTTATAGAACTAAGAATTCATAATGAAACAGGAAATATGAAGAGTAATATCATTATCTAGCATCCAAATGCTGGACAAACTTTCCCATTCCAAATAGCTTTGACCCCAGTGGAAACAATGACACCATATGCCACAGAAAAAGTTGTGGAGTGGCAGAAGAAGGCACAAGTGATGTTAGTAGCAGCCATGGGCCAGGGATGAGGGAGACATGATTAATCCTGTGAGCATGTGTTGGGGAAGATTCTGTGACTACAGGCAATGAGAATTGACTGTGGCTAACTTAAGGGAAATAAATAAGTTTATTGGAAATAATTGTATTGGATATTTATGCCAATACTCTACTGAGTGCTTTAATAGGTTAACTATTTTTATATTTGCAACAACCCTGAAAAATATTTACAGATAGAAAATATGAGGTGCGAGATTGCGCCATTGCACTCCAGCCTGGGCAACAAGAGCGAAACTCTGTCTCAAAAAAAAAAAAAAAAGAAAGAAAGAAAAGAAAATATGAGGCTCTGAAGGCAAATTCATATTCCACCTATAGCTGACTAAATATAGAGTGAGTTATATGTAATACTACTGAATGTCCTATATTGTAGCTAGTAAGTAATGACATTCCTGAATCAAAGGAAGAGCTGACTTGGGCCTTGGAAACAGCCTCAGAGATTTGGGTAGCAGGAACAAATGGCCAGCCCCTTTTCTCTGAATGAATCAGTGCCAATCATTGTGTCCCGCTGCTCAAGATTCAAATTAACTGGAAGGGGTGTGCCTGGCTCCCACTGTATCGTGAACCCATCCCTTTAGCCAGGGAAGAAATGACAGAGCACCTTGAGTGACGATCCCAACCTGACTGCATGTAATGGAGAATGGGGTGGTTCCCCAAAGAACCACCAGAATGCCCCGTCTCTACTAAAAATACAAAAAATTAGCTGGGCATGGTGGCACATGCCTGCAGTCCCAGCTACTCAGGAAACTGAGGCAGGAGACTCACTTGAACCCAGGAGGCGGAGGTTTCAGTGAGCCGAGATCGTGCCACTGCACTCCAGCCTGGGTACTCCTTGTCTTGTTGGGTTCCTACTGTGTACAAAGCACATTATATCCAACTCTGTGTATGTTATTTTCACTATATCACTTTTAAGATTATATGACTTTGATGAAACACCAAAAGTGCAAGCAGTGAAAGAAAAAAATAGATAAATTGGACTTCATCAAAATTAAAACTTTTTGAGCTTCCAAAATTACTACCAATAAATTGAAAAGACAACCACAGAATAGGAAAAAATATTTACAAATCATATATCTGATAAAAGACTTGTATCCACAATATATAAAAGAACTCTTACCATGCAACAATAAAAACCCAAATGACCCAATTAAAAAGTGAACAAAGGTTCTCAGTAGATATTTCCCCAAAGAAGATACACAAATGGTCAATAAGCACATAAAAAGATGCTCAGTATCATTAGCTATCAGGGGAAGGCAAATAATGAGACCTAGAATAGCCAAAACAATCTTGTCAAGGAAGAAAAAAGTTGGAGGACTCACACTTCCAAATTTCTAAACTTTCTACAAAGCTATAGTAATAGAGACAGATGTACTAGAACTAGCATAACGATAGATACGTAGATCAGTGAAATAGACCTGAGTGTCCAGAAATGAACCCATACATCTTTGGCCAACTGATTTTCAACAAGGACGCCAAGACAATTCAATGGATAAAGAATAATCTTTTCAACAAATGGTGCTGGGACAACTGGATATCCACATGCAAAATATAAAGTTGGATTCCTATCTCACCCCATATACAAACGTTTAAAATGGAATAATGACCTAAATGTAAGAGCTAAAACTAGAAAACTCTTAGAAGAAAACATAGTCTCGTATCTTCATGACTTTGAATTGAGGGGTGATTTCTTAGATGTTACAACAAAAGCACAAATGCAACCCAAAACTACTTTTGATGAAATACAACTTTATACCCACTAGAATGGCTATAATCAAAAGACAAAAAGCAACAAGTGTTGGTGAACGTGAGGAGATTTGGATAAATTGGAGTGATTACACATTGCTGATAGAATGTAAAAATGGTGCAGTTGCTTTGGAAAACAATCTGGCAGTTCCTCAAAAGATTAAACACAGTTACCATTTAACCCAGCAATTCCAGTCCTAGATACACCCAAGAGAAATGCAAACATACACAAATGTTCACTGGCAGCATTTGCAATAGTCAAAAAGCTGTGGTGGGGAGGTGCGGAATTCAAATTTATTTATCAAATGTACTGATGAGTGGATACATAAAATGTAGTATACTCACACAATGGAATATTCATCAGTAAGGAGTAATGAAGTCCTGATACGTGCCAGCCACAACACAAATGAGCCTTAAAAACATGCTAAGAGAAAAATGGCAGCCACAAAAGACCATATATGATTCATTTTATGAAATGTCCAGCATAGTAAAATCTGTAGAGCTAAGAAGCAGATCAGTAGTTGTCTAGGGCTGGTGGGATGGCTTGGGAAAAACTGCTAATAGGAAGTGACTGCTAATCTGCATGAGGTGTTTTGGTGAGTCGGGAGAGTGTGATGAAAATCTTCTAAAATTGATTGTGGTGATGGCTTCCCAACTCTGTGACTATATTGAAAACCATTGAGTTATACACTTTAATTGGATGAATGTTGTGGTATATGATTTTATATCTAAATAAAACTTATATTTTTAAAAGATTGCATCAATTTCAAACTCAATTCTCATATGTTATTAGTCCCAAGATGAGGGAGGCTGTTAACTCAATAAACAGTTTAATTCTCTAAAATATAAAGTACAAAGCTGTCTCATTTCATAAAAATCTTAGTTTCAGATACATTAAAATATAGCCATGGTCACAATGCTAATATGTAGCAGCATTAATGGTAGTCCTGAGGCGGCACCTCTTGTTTGTACTTAATAAAAAATATATATAAACTTTTTTTTAGCACAATATGTTTTTGGGATATTAGACCACAGAAACTTTTAACCCCCCAAACAACAGAGAAAAAGAAGGAGGAAAGTATTGAAATTCCTTTTGATGTACCATCTACTTTTTTGCATCTAGATCTCTCCTGGAAACCTCTCACTAAGGTAAGTAATGTGGGGTTTAGTCCATCCTGTTTGCATAATACACTATTTACTTTGCATGCATAGACATACACACACTCTCTAAAAGTAGAGCAGCTCAGATTAACACAAGACTGTACAATTTGTGTTTATTCAACCAATAAATTCCTTGATTGAGAGGATTTTTAGTTTTATTTTATTTTTAATTGATACATGTTATTGTATATATTGCATAATGATTTACACAGATTTACTTTGAAAAGTTGACAATGAAGAAGTATATGGTTGCTGATGTAGCTGATGTTTGCAATATACAGAAAAAGGGAGCAGAAAAACATTTCAGTCATTCTAACTGTGCCAATAACAATGATAGGTTTCAGAGTTCCTGGGAGAGCTTCAAGCTCTCATTATTTTTTAATTATTATTTTTGGATTCGGGGGTACATGTGCAGGTTTGTCCCATGGTTATATTGTATAATTTTGGGGTTTGGGCTTCTGTTGAACCCATCACCCAAGTAGTGAACATAGTACCCAATAGGTAGTTTTTCAACCTTTGCCCCACTTCTTTCCTTCCCCCCTACAAGTTATTTTGATGCCTCTTTAGATCCAGGTAGAAATCAAAATCATCATGAATTCAAGATAGATATTTCATGTATAAACAAGCCACAATTTCCAAATGGTGTGTGTAATAATTATCCAATAGCATGTCAGTTGCCTGAAAATTGGTTGGTGCTCAAGTTAGCCCAGAAAAGCTAATTTTCCTCTCTACTGTAGCCAAAATTCTGCATATTTTGCCTATCAATAGAAGGAACTGGTATTGTTCCTTCTGTACGTTTTTTGGGATATTAGACCACGGAAAGCTTGATAATACCTATGACCAAACAGAACTGAAAATTAACTGAATGAGAAGTTGTTTGTATTTATCTCACATGGCAGAGCTTGAAGAAAAGCAGTTTTAATTTGAGAAAAATATAGCTATGGACAAGATATGTGTGGAAAATATAAATGGACTTCAAACTTGATGGCTCTCTTTCTTTAGAATGTCTAGTTTTAAGTTTAAACTTAATACTTTTCTTCTGATTTACAAATATCACAAGAATTATATTATTTTGTATTTGCTCCCAGTGGAAGAGAGAACATGGAGGAATAAGAATATTGCTGAGATAACTGGGAAAGAATTGGAAAGAGAAGATTATAAATTTGGGGGACTGGGGGTAGGATCTACTGAGCTATGAATAGTTCAAACAAACAACCCCAAACTCATCAAAGAATAATTGCATAGCATGTGTACAAACATCCTGAAGGAGAAAGAGCTGAGGGAACTGTGAGGGAAAACTGTGAAGTGTGACAGTTTCTCTTTCCAGCCACCAGGATGCAGTGCAGGCCCAGGGCCTTCTGGAACTCCAGTGCATGTGTTCCTGAGAGGACTTGGAGGTGGCCAAGCAGATGCAAGGTCCCTGCACAACTTTCTGGGGTCTCATTTAACTGAAAGATTTAGGGAACAGGGTAACAAGTTATTATTTTATATTAAAACTACTAAGGATGTATTATGGAATACAATACAATACATTTTTCAGAAAGAAAATGACACATGAGAATTTGGGATGTGGAAATGTGTCCTCAGACAAGCTCCTTTCTGTAGCTGGGTTTAGAAATGTGGTTTAGGTGCTTTCCATGGAGGAAAGAAACTAGAAATTTGAGGGAGGAAAGGGAAAGAAGAAAAAAAAGGAGGTGGGTTTCCTTCAATATGGGAGCAGAAGGGAAAGGCAAGAATAAATTACCCAAGGATAATTTCAGGATATGTGGAAATAATCTTTGCTATATGTTCTCCCAAAAGGTAAGGCTGTCCAAGGGTGAAACAAGTTTAGACCACTGTCCAACCAAGATAAGCCTGAATGAAGACCATCTTCTTTGCAAAACACAAGGTAACTGCCTTTGCTTATTTAAAAAAAAAAAAAAAGGCCGGGCGCGGTGGTTCACGCCTGTAATCCCAGCACTTCGGGAGGCTGAGGCGGGCGGATCACGAGGTCAGCAGATCGAGATCATTCTGGCTAACACGGTGAAACCCCGTCTCTACTAAAACTACAAAAAATTAGCCGGGCGTGGTGGCGGGCGCCTGTAGTCCCAGCTATCCCGGAGGCTGAGGAAGGAGAATGGCGTGAACCCGGGAGGCGGAGCTTGCAGTGAGCCGAGATCGTGCCACTGTACTCCAAACTGGGCAACAGAGCGAGACTCCGTCTCAAAAATAAATAAATAAATGAATAAATAAATAAATAAATAAATAAATTTACTAGTTTGAGTGTTAGTAGCTGATTATGACTAACGTGAGTTACTCACTAGGATAGTCTAATTTGTAAAAAGAATACAGAAAATCAAACCCTCCAATGTGGAACTTTATAATGGCAATAATAGCTATTGCCAACACATTAAAATTGCCTATACACAAAAAAGATTCAGTTCATTTCAGCTTCTCAGAATATTTATTGAGCACATTTATGTGTCTTCAAAAACTCATTACATTAAAATAAAATGAAGCCCACTTAATGAATGTTACGTGCTCAAAGAATAATGCTATAGGATGGAACACATCTGAAGTCTAGTAAAATAAGTTATTAAGTATCAAGAAACAAATTACCATTCTCAATTAGAACATAATTTTTAAAAATAATATTTATACAGCACCAAGATAAAACTGAATAAAGAAAGAAAACTGACTTTTAAATCTATCTCAGCTCAACCCACACATCTTTGTTGAAATAATTGAAGGGTGCACATATAAGCTGTCAAAACTATTAAGATAAAGGTATGCATGAATATCCCACCTGGAGAGCAATGCATAATGAAAATGTTCGAGAATAACTAGCAATTGAAATATTTCCCAAACATTCACCTTATCAAAAGGATTTCCATTTATAAATTTTTCAATGTTAAATGATAGAATATCTAAGAAAAACATGTTACACATAACTAATACCCAGCTTGAGCAAAATTTCACTTTGAAGCCATGTGTTTTATTGATATAACCCAAAACCTCATGCTAAAAAATACTGAATCACTAAACTTTTATAGACATTTTCAAAGCATTATTAAAACATTGCATGCTGTTTCTCTATTAGGGCCTCCTTCATTCTAGAGGGAATCTAACGGGAGTTTTCTCCCTCTCCACCTCTCCTCCTCTTCCTTCTTTTCCTCCTCTTTTGTATTTGATCACTGGTTATAATGTATCACATTCCAGCCATGGTTCAGGTACAGTGCTAATATTGCACATACTTTCATTCATTTAACAGATATTTATGATTTGCTTACTTTGTGCTAGGCCCCAGGGGTACGATGGTGAGCAAAAACAGATGCTAATGATCACAACAATCTGCAAGCTGGGAATTTCCATTACCATTTTATGATTAAGAAAACCAAGGCTGAGAGAGGTTAATATAACTTGTAAAAAGGTAACCTTATTAAATGTCCTAGTATTATTTTTTAACCTAATGAAAACAGGTGGCCAGGAGGATGAGACTACCTTTATCCAGTTTATAGGAAGGATATCAATATCTCTTTTAAAGTGTGAGGGGTTTTTATTCATTTTTAACAACCACACTGAGGTATAATTGACGTACAATGAACTGCATGTTGTCAAAGTGTTCAATTTGATATGCTTTGACATATGTACACACCCATGAAACCATCAACATAATCAAGATAATGAACATATTCACCACTCCCAAAAGTTTATTCATAGAGGAATTCCCTTTGGGAGACTTCCCTCCAGCACCTCCCTCACTCCCAGGCCACAACGGATCTACTTTCTGTCACTATACATTAGTTTTCATTATCTAGAATTTTATGTAAATCATACAGTATATACTCTTTTTTTTTTTAAGAGATGGGGGCTCACTCTGTCACCCAGGCTGGCATGCAGGGGCATGATCATAGTTCACTGCAGCCTCTAACTCCTGGGCTCAAGCGATCCTCCTGTCTTAGCCTCCTGAGTAGCCAGCACTACAAGCATGCACCACCACGTGCAGCAATCTGGCTTCTTTTAATCAGCATGATTATTTTAGAATTAATTCATGTTGTCTGAATGAATCGTTTTTATTACAGAGTGGCATTTCATCGTATGGATACACAACAGTTGTTTATCCATTCACCTGTTGATAACATTTGGATTTTTAACTTAGGCCTATTACAAATAAAGCTTCTATGAACATTCATGTACAAGTCTTTGTATAGACATATGCCTTCATATTTTCCTGGGTACATCCCTAGGAATAGAATGGTTGTATTATATGGCAGGTATATGTTTTACTTTTTCAGAAACTGCCAAAGCATTTTCCAGTTTTACCAGTTTACATTCCCACTAACAGTGTATGGAGAGTTCCATTTTCTCCACATCCTTGCCAACAGTTGATATGGTTAATCCTTTTAATTTAACCATTCTAAAATATACAGTCAGATCTCATTTACACTAGCTTACATAATGACTTAAGTAAGCAGATTTTCACATGTCTTTTTGCCACCTGTATATCTTCCCTGGTTAAGTGTCTGTTCAAATCTTTTGCCCATTTATCAGTTGGGTTGTTTGTTTTATTTTTATTTTTGAGACAGAGTCTTGCTCTGCTGCCCAGGCTGGAGTGCAGTAGCATGGTCTCGGCACACTGCAACCTCTGCCTCTGGGTTCAAGTGATTCTCATGCCTCAGCCAACCGAGTACCTGGGATTATAGGCGTGTGCCACCATGCCCAGCTAATTTTCGTATTTTTAGTAGAGACAGGGTTTTGCCATGTTAGCCAGGCTGGTCTCGAACTCCTGTCCTCAAGCAATCTGCCCAAATCGGCCTCCCAAAGTGCTGGCATTATGGATGTGAGCCACCACATCTGGCCTGTTTGTTTTCTTATTATTGAATTCTGAGAGTTCTTAATATATCTTATATACTAGTTCTTTCTCAGGACTAGTGATATGTGATTTTTAAATATTTTCTCCTAGTCTGTGATTTGTTGTCTCATCTCTTAGCAGTCTTTTGAAAATCAGAAGTTTTTAATTTTGAGGAAGTCCAGCTTATCAATTTATTCTTTTGTGGATCATGATTTTGGTGTTGAATTTAAGAAATGTTTGCCTAGCCCACAGTTGCCAATGTTTTTTCCTAATTTTTCTAGTTTTGTGGTTTCATATTTAGGTCTATGATTTCTTTTGAGTTAATTTTTGTAATTGGTATATGTTATGGATCAAAGTTCATTTTTTTGTGTATGGTATTCCCACACCATTTGTTGAATACACCATCCTCTTTCTACTGAAGTGCTTTGCATCTTTGTCAAAAAACACTTGTCCATATATATGTGAGTCTATTTCTAAACTCTATTCTGTTCCATTGACCTATCTTTAGAGCAATACCACACTGTTTTGATTATGCTAGCTTTATGATTAGTCTTGAAATTAGATAGTGTTAGTTTTCCAACCTTTTTTTTTTCAAAGTAGTTTTTGACTGTTTAAGTTTTTTTGCTTTTCCATGTGAATTTTAGGAACAGCTTGTTATGCATAAGAAGCTAGCTGTGATTTTGACTGAGATTGTATTGAATCTGTAGGTCAGTATTATGAGAATTAGCATCTAACAAAATGAGTCTTTTAACCCATAAACACAGTATATCTGTTCATTTATTTAGGTCATTAATTTCTCAGATATGTTTTGTATTTTACAGTGTACAGGTCTTTCACCTCTTTTGACAGGTTTCTATATTCTTCATATTT
This sequence comes from Pongo pygmaeus, assembly GCF_028885625.2. Classification (NCBI taxonomy): domain Eukaryota; kingdom Metazoa; phylum Chordata; class Mammalia; order Primates; family Hominidae; genus Pongo; species Pongo pygmaeus. Next base: position 144,989,578 of record NC_072373.2, on the reverse strand, counting down.
TTTGGTGCTCTTGTTAATGGTACTTAAACTTTTTAAATTTCCAGTTGTTCATTGCCAGTGTATAAAAATACAATTTGTATCTTTTTTTTTTTTTTTTTTTGAGAAAGAGTCTTGCTCTGTCGCCCAGGCTAGAGTGCAGTGATATGATCTTGGCTCACTGCACCTCCATCCCCTGAGTTCAGGTGATTCTCCTGCTTCAGCCTCCCGAGTAGCTGGGACCATAGGCATGTGCCACCACACCAGGCTAATTTTTGTATTTTTAGTAGAGATGGGGTTTCACCATGTTGGCCAGGCTGGTCTTGAACTCTTGACCTCAGGTAATCCACCTGCCTTGGCCTCCCAAAGTGCTGGGATTACAGGTATGAGCCACCACGCCTGGCCTACAATTTATCTTTGAATATTAATTTTGTATCCTGAAATCTTGCTAAAATCTCTTACTAGTTATAGTGGCTTCTTTTAGACATATTGAGTTTTCTATATAGATAATAATGTCATTTGCAAATAAAGACAGTTTTACTTCTTTTCCAATCTGGATGATTATTTTTTTCTTACCTGATTGCACTGTGTAGAGCCACCAGAATGTTAAATGAAGTATGAGAGTGGACATCCCTGTTTTGTTCCTGATCTTAGGGGGAAGGTCACTGTATGGCCATGATCTGCCTCCTGTATGAATGGCCAGCTTTCAAGACTTTGAGATCAACTATGGTATTTCAGATTTCCTTTGGTCACACTGCCCACTATCTACCCATTCTGACCAGATTTGGCCCTGTTAACTAGAATATACTCATAAGGTTCTTGATCACATTTTGATTCTTGATCCTGTACTGGTTTCTCCTTTGACTGTATCACAAGTCCTCGCTATCCCACCATTTTTTCTTGAGGCCTGTTGAGACTTAGTGTCAGTGTCTGGTACTCTGTCATTATCTAGTGGCCAGGGACCACCCACCCTTTGTCTGCCATTTTAGGTCCATGACAACCCATGCTCTTCTAAGTGGTCACTTTAAGAAATTCTGTATTTATTCTGATAAGGAAACCCTTGCTCTAAATCCTTTTGGAATTCCTCTGTTGGAATAGCCTTTAGAGCCTGACATATATTCTTCTAAGCAATGTGGCATAGCAGCTAAGACAGTAGATTCTGGAGTTGATGGTCTGGGTTTAAATCCCAAAGCCACATGTATTATTTGACCAAGTTAAATTACTTTACCTCTCTGTACCTTAGTTGTTTTTTTGCTTTTAAATCCATTTGAAAATAGAGTGAGGAAGATGAGGGGAGTAAATAATAAAGAGAACTACCTCATAGGGTGTTGTGAAGATGAAATGAGTTATACACGAAGCTCTCAGAATAGCACACAGTCAACACACAGCAAATGTTAACTACCATGTGTGAGACCTTGCATAAATTACTTAATCTCTCTAAGCCTCAGTTTACTCATCCTTGGAGGAGGATGCATGCATAACCACCTGGAAGTTCTTGTGAGGACTGAATGAAATGGTTCCTATAAAGCACACACTTTAGTACGTGGCATGTAGTAAGCATTCAATAAATATCAGTTGCTGTTATTATCACTGTCTCAAAGGATGGGAAATCCATGACCTATGAGGATGATTTTGAATCTAAGTATCCAAAGTTATTCCCATCAACTCTGAATAAACGTAGTTAATCACATTTTTCCCTAGCATCACCTTCTTTGACTCTATCATAGCCTTCCCCAACCTTTTTTGCACCAGGGACCAGTTTTGTGGAAGATAATTTTTCCACTGGGTGGTAGGGGGAGGTGGCGGGGGGGCAGGCATTAGATTCTCATAAGGAGCGTGCAGCCTAGATCCCTTGCATGTCCAGTTCACAATAGGGTTCACGCTTCTGTGAGAATGTAATAATGCTGCTGCTGTCTGACAGGACATACTACTCAGGCAGTAATGCTCTTTCACCCACCTGCTGCTTGTCTCCTGCTGTACTGACCAGTTCCTACCAGGCCACGGACCAGTATCTGTGGCCCAGGGGCTGCAGACCCCTGCTCTACCACATTAAATGCTATTAACTCAGCCTGTTTTCTTGGAGCTCACACTTCTCTTAGCATCTGTGATTTTCCTATCCTGCTACTTCTTCCGTTATTCCTCCTCTATCTCCTTTCCTGGCTCCATTTCATCTGCTGCCATCTACTCATGAATGTACCTTGAACTTTAACTTCAGCTGTGTGCTTTCCTCATTGGTAACACAGTCTACCTGCATGGCTCTAACTTTTATCTCTGCTGAGAATTCTCCATCTGACTCTTGCTGTCTCCTGGGTTTGAACCTAATCTACCCTATCCAAGTCAATGTGTCCAGAACAGGATTGATAACTTGAGTCATTCCTGATTCTCTCTTCAGGCCTCCACTTCCAGTCTCTCACTCAAGTTAATCATGTTTTCCTTTACATTTATCACACCTTTGCCTCTTCCTCTTCATTATCAGTTGTAACCCTATAGATCAGGGTCTTGTCTCCCCTTGTGAGACCAGAAGTCTCCACACTTCTAATCTTATAGCCCCTTGTTTAACATTTTTGAGTACAGATTCTCAATGTATGTATATGTATTTACAAATTATATACATATTCTACTTCTCTAACATATTTGTGTACATGATTTAAAAAGAGAGGAACAGACATTGAAATGAGAGTGAAGAATTTGAAATAAATATTTTAATGATTTTAATTGTATATATTAAATGGGTACTAAATGCCTTTTTGCTCTTCCTACATGTATTATAAATAATATCTTTTAATGAGAATAATGTGATTGACTATGCCCAGTCATGTTTGAAATGTTGGTTTACACTTTGTAATACAGCTATTTAAAGATCTAGTTTGATGTTTGGTTTATTTTGATACTCGTTTTTGATGTCTTACTTAGTGGGAAAAGATACCTCTCAAAACATGTAGATCCAAAACAAAGAAAATATTGGTTGACTATACCAACTAAATCATGATAATCATTTTTAAGTTTTGTCCAGAATTATACTAAAGTTTTTTTCAAATGTAATATGTCTTTTTAGTATAGCTGAAGTTTTATTCTCCTGTTTTAGTTTTCACTTGTCTGTTTGTTGGTTGGTTTTATGGTTTTTTGTTTCCTCTTGGGTAATATGACTCAGAGGATATATTGAGGAAGTGTGATGACAGGAGGGTTTTATGAGCATATATTTCTCTACCATCTTTTCCAGGAATTGAATATCATATTTTTGAAAATCTAGTAAGTTACCTGGAAAAATGTTTAGGGCATAGCTTTAAGAGAATAGAAAAGCAGCATATAAAACTAAAATAGGATATTATCCAGTTTTTCTTAAAAAAAGTGAATTTATAAGAAAAGTCACAATATTTTAATATTTTAATATTATCTCTGGGAGACATGATAATGGAATGATTTTTGTTCTTTTACTCACGCTTTTCTTTATTCTCAAAGGCTTAAATAAATGGCATTTATTAATTTTAGATTACAAAAAGACTTTTAAAACAAGGTAACATCAAATACTTTTAAAAAGAAACAGGTTGCCGATGATGTTTGTGTTTCAGCCCCCGAATTAGCTATGCTCTTACACTATGTGCATGTATAGCTAGAGCTATAATATAGTACAGTCATTGATGTTTGGTTTGGAACAAAAAAGGGTTCTTTTGCTAAATTAGAAATCTAAAAATGCTTGGACTTATGCTCAGTACATTGGGAAGGGAATGGGGCAAATGCAGGTGGCAAGGGGCAGAAAATGTAAACTGTCTATATTTTAAAAGATGTTTCCCTGTAAATATGTACTCCTTCTACCCACACTCCTCTGAAAGATAAAATGTTAGCACAGAGCAAAACAGAGAAGGCAGAAGAAATGAACCCATACCATAATCTGGAAAGTGGGATGGCCAATCTTCTCAAGCCAATAGATGACTTCTGCACAAAGTTCTTTGTGGGAACAGAGGTAAATTGGAATTATCTGCTTTTAAAATTAATACTTATTTATACTAAAATATATTATTACAATATCTATTGTACATTTTGCTATGTAAAGACATAAAAGTTATACCATTTTCATATTTTAGTATGCTTGTTTGCATTAAACATTTTTAACTCTGATACCTCATAGATTCACCTTTAAAATGTTCCTGAACATATGTGGAAAAATCTGTAAAATTGCATACTTTTTAACTAATAATATATTTTTCAATCTACAAATATTCATCAAATACCTTTATCATTTGGAAGAAACCATACTAAGTGTTAGAGATTTACTAAGAAACTATAGTGTTTTGTTGGGCTAACACAATCTAGTAGAAGAGACAGTAAAAAACTCACTCATTTCAAAAGATAAATAACAATTGGATATAATAATGATAATGGCTACCATTTTCTAAGGACATACTATAATAATAACCAAAGTGAGTTCACATTTACTGGACATTTTCTATGTATCAGTGTCTGTGCCAAGTTATTTTCCAAATTATATCCCATTTAATCCTAGTAATCCTGTAAGGTTGATATTATTATTGCCATTTTATAAATGAAGAAATGAGGCTCAGAACTTTATCTATAGTCATACAGAGGCAGAGATGCTCTTTTCACTCATGACTCTCATTCCCTGAAATACAGAGTATTTTTCCCAGGCCAAGTCACCATGAGAAGATGCCATAGCTCTGTCTCACCAGAATGCAATCTTCATCCACACTTTGGTATGAAGAGGAAAGCAATCAATTCCACAAGCTCTGGAGAACATGACTGTGTCTCAGGCACAGCACTGGGTGCTGGGATCAGAAGTGAATAGCATGGTCCCTCTCTCCTCAAGGCACTTTCTGCCTAGTCAAGGAGCAGACACATGATAAACACCAACACCAGTCCAGAGGCCATTCCGATAGGAAGAAGGAGGCTGGGGAAGGCGACCCACAGGCTGCTTGGATGTTGGAGGTTGAGAAGGAATCTCAAAGATCAGGTTGAGAGTAGAATTCCAAGCAAAAGTAACAGCCTGAACAATATTTTGGAGTTATGAAAGTCCAGGATTTGTCTGGAGATAGTGAAATAGTTTGGTGTAAGAGGGAAAGGTATGTCTAGAATGCCTGATTGGAATCTAATACTGAAGGGCCTTTCCTGCTGTGTTAGGTAATTTAAGTTTCATCTAATAAGCAATGCAACACTACCAAATAAATATGTGCTTTATAACTTGGGTTTCACAGCAAAGTTTAAAAAAATTTTTTAATTGTGGTAAAATATATGTAACATAAAATTAATCATCTTAGCCATTTTTAAATGTACAATTCAGTGGTATTAAGAAACTCCTTTCCCAAAGGAGTTCAATAATCTGTTGGAAAAGCACATTCATATTGTACAACCATCACCACCATCCATGTCCAGAACTTTTCCTCATCCCAAACTGGGCGTCTGTACACACTAAACAATAACTCCCTCTTCCTTTCTTTCCCTACCCACTTGTAACCACCATCTACTTTCTGTATCTACGAATGTGACTATTCTAGATACCTCATGTAAGTGGAATTATACAATATTTGTCTTTTTGTGCACCAAAGTTTTTAAAGCAGGTGAATGACACCATCAGACCAGATTTAGAAAGATCAATGACTGCAAGATCTTAAGGCAGAAATTAAAGCATGACACCCCCTGCTCAAACTCTTCAGTGACAACTCAGTGCAACATGAATAAAATCCAGACTCTTTGCACCATGACCTATAAGATTTGTCCCCTGCCTATCTCTCTACCTTATCTGCACCAACCTCCCTCTCACTCTGGCAGCTGTTTTTTCCTTTTTTCTTTTTTCTTTTATTTTGAGATGGAATCTCATTCTGTCACCCAGGCTGGAGTGTAGTGGCACGATCTTGGCTCATTGCAACCTCCACCTCCCAGGTTCAAGCAATTCCCCTGCCTCAGCCTCCCGAGTAGCTGGAATTACAGGCATGTGCCACCACGCCCAGCTAATTTTTTTGTATTTTTAGTAGAGACGGTGTTTCACCATGTTAGCCAGGCTGGTCTTGAACTCCTGACCTCAGGTGATCCGCTCTCCCTGGACTCCCAAAGTGCTGGGATTACAGGCGTGAGCCACCATGCCCGGCCTTTTTTTCTCATCCTCCTAATACAAACTCTTGCCTGCCTTTGGAGGCCTTGCCCTACTTGGAATTTCTTTACTCATCCCTCAACAGATACTCACTGTACATTTAATATATGCCAGGCATTGCTATTGGCCCTGTGGATATAGCACTGAACAAACAGACAAAATTCCCTGGCCTCATGGGGTTGGCATTCCATTGGAAGGTTCTACCAACTTGTGACACAGCTGACCCATCTACTTTGGATAGAGATGTTCAGGGAGGCCTTACTGGGATCTCGACTGGCTGGCGTGGGTTGAGGGAAGGGAGTGGAACCCTGGAAGGAGAGAAGACAGGCAGGCGGTGATTTCAGGTGGGCCAGCCCAGAAATGAAAAGGGCCTGAGCAGTGGGGCCAAGAATGTCAACACAGGGGTCAGAGAAGTGGAGTTGGGTAACAGAATTACAGAAGTGGCTAGAGAAGGATATAAAGGTTTCCAGCTAGGTAACTGATGATATGATGAGTCTTCAACACACATTTATTAGATTGGTTCCAACTAGTCCTCGTTGACTTGATTCAATTTCATTGTTTCATGTACTGGCTATGAGACCCAGGAGATATTAATAACTTTCTTACAGGACTTTGGTGAGGGCTAAGGGTCACATCCATAAAGCTCCTAAGAACGCTGGCAAGGACTGAGTGCTCAAGAAGTGGTATCCCTGAGGGTGATGTGCAACATGGCCATAGATTAGCAAAACATGTACCCATCTGTCTGCTTCCTTAGACTGTAAGGATCATGAGTGGAAGAGGGCTTGTCCTTGGATTTGGAATTTCCAACACCAAATACAGTCCTTGTTTGTTAAATGAATTAACACAGATGAATAAAAGCTCAGGTGGGTGAATGAGTGACCTTGTCCCCAGTGAGTTTATCCTTCCCTTTGCATAAATCAAATGTGCTCTCATCTCCCCTTCCTGGCTACAGATCCCAATCCATCCCCCGCTTTATACAAACTCCTGTGTTTTTCTCTTCTCATCCAGTGAAGAAACAATGGAATTAGGAGACCACATGGGGTGACCTAGAGCAAGTCATTTAACCTCTCTCAGTTTTCTCATCCATCCAATGACAGCGAGGGACTAATTATTTTCTGTAAACTTCTCCTACCTCTGTAATTCATCAGTTCTCTCTGTCTTTCCCCTTTGCATGACTGTTTCTTCCCCTTCTTACATCAGGTCCATTTGCCTTCCCCTCTCCTTAAAACGGCCATAAGACAGAACAAGAATACATATCGCTTGCTATTTTATTTAGATTGAACTTTATGTTTCCTGTTCTCAACCTGAAAAGTAGTAACTACTACCATGTATGCATTCATAGTCCCTCATTCTCGCTTATTCCACAAATATTTATTAACAATTGACTTTCTAATGGGCTGAAAAGTAATCACTGAATAAGATGGGCTGATCCCTCCCTTTATGGATCAACAACAAAAACTTTGGATGCCCAGCGGTTGGGACTATTGTCCCAGATGGAGTATCTGCAGAACTATCATGTTCTCCACATCATTATACGTGGATAAAAACACAACAAACTCATTGTTTCTTCAATATAAAATTGAGTACTTATTTTGAGGCTTTCCCTCTCCCCCACTGGATCAAATTACTTGATTAAATTGACTTGTTGTTTTGCATTTGTTTTGCTTAACAGTCAATCTTAGCACATGAGTGTGAGGTCTTTTGTCTCTTAAGTTGTCATTGTACTCATCAGGAACCTGTAATATTTTTAGGAAGGCGAAGTGATATACACAGATTGGAAAATGGAAAAAGACCCTGAAACTGGCCGACTTATGTGTAAGTTTTGTGATTGCCCTGTTATTAATAAGATGTTCCTTTTAATTTAAACTACCCAAAGGAATCTTATGCAGTACAGAGTCACCCTGGTCTTGCTAATGGGAGTCTTGCTAATGGGAGGGAGGGCTCCTAAGGTACTGACTAATAAGGTGAAGGCCTTGAATAAGCAGCATGGTCATCACCTGGGAGCTTGCTGAAAATACACATAAAAATCTTAGATCCTACCCCAGGCCTACTGAATCAGAATCTGGATTTTAATAACATTTTCCAGGGTATTTGTTTTCACACCAAAATTTGAGGAGCACTGACCTATATGTTGCTTAAATGACTGAGAAACTTGAGTGATTTAATTTAAAAATAAAGTGCTGTTTCAATAATTCAATATGTTCATCTATGTGGAAAATCTGAGTCAATGTGAGATTATAAGCAAAATGTAAGATAATCTAGAAGACCCCAGCAGAGTACGGGAAAAGGGACTGCAGGACCCTCCTTTGGGGCTAGGACAGGTTGTGTCTTTATGTCTGCCGCTCCCAGGACCTGGGCCTCTGGAAAGCTGAGCAGAAGCATGTGGGTCACATCCAGGCAGGAGAAGGAACTGCAGTCAGGAATACAGGCACCCCAATAAGCAAAGCTCCCTATCTCTAGCAGGCTCAGAGCCTTGGGGTTCACTACAATTATAACTGCTCATTTTAAAGCTTTGAATTTTGTCATAGTGTGAAAATATATTTTAATGCATTTCACAGTTTGGGATAACCATAAGCAAACGAAGAGGTAGCTCCTGGGACTGCTAGGCCCACAAAGGCTGGCAAGAAGGCTTCAGAACACCATGAGGGAGCAGTGTGGTAGAGCAGCTGGATTCTTTGCAGAAGGGTATCTAGTCAATCATGCGAGTGGAAGTGTGAGTGACTGACAGAGGCCAGAGGTCAGAGCCACAGCCTATAGGGGACAGCTATTGGAGCTCAGGTCTTCCCTTGTAACCTCCCGGCCTCACTCCTACTGCATGTGGTTCCAGAAATCAGAGTCTGTTGTAAGATCTGAGAAGACTATCAGCCGTGCCTCCAGGGTAGCCATTTAATCTTGCAGCCAAAATGCTCCCACTTTCTTTCCTGAATGGAACCTCAAATGTGTGTTGTTGACAACAGCGGGCCATTGAGAGAGGATTAGATGGATCCTAGGGAGGGACAAGTGCACACAGAACAGAGACTGATTTTCCACTTTCCGTTCATTCCCAATTTCATGATTTAAAGATGAACTCAAAATTAGATATTGGATATCATGAATTACATTCAACTTCTTTTATGCTTACTCATATATCTGTTTATTCAACACTTAATGAGTGTTCATTGTGCACGTACTGCAAGCTAGGCATTATAGAACACGACAGCAGTCTTACCATGCCCCTGGGACACAAGCTGAAGACCGGATGCCATGACTTGGTTGTGCACAGGGGACACTGATTCCTCCTGGTCTCAGAGATTTTCTTGGGGTGCCACTTCCTCCTAGAGCCAGCTTCCTAAAGTGCTTTGGAGGGGGCCCATGACAAACAGGGTTTTTGTTTGTTTGTTTGTTTTGTTTTGTTTTGTTTTTGAGACGGAGTCTTGCTCAGTCACCCAGGCTGGAGTGCAATGGTGCGATCTCGGCTCACTGCAAGCTCGGCCTCCTGGGTTCACGCCAGTCTTCTGCCTCAGCCTCCCCAGTAGCTGGGACTACAGGCGCCCACCACCACGCCTGGCTAATTTTTTTTTTTTTTTTTTTTTTTTGTATTTTTAGTAGAGATGGGGTTTCACCATGTTAGCCAGGATGGTCTCGATCTCCTGACCTCGTGATCCACCCACCACGGCCTCCCAAAGTGCTGGGATTACAGGTGTGAGCCACCATGCCTGGCTGACAAAAAGGTTTTTAAGAAGAAACTTCTAAGAGACGATTACCTTAATTGAGATGTGTGTGATAAGTAAGCCCAAACAGACTTTCCAGATGATCTAAGTGACAAGCCAAGATAAATGCTGGCTGAATGATGGCAGTTGACATAATCATATCATATACTGTACTCACAAATTGGCACAAGTCATGTGCCAGGCTTCTGTGAATAACTCATGTAGTCCTCACAGCAGCCCTATGGGTAGCTGTTGTAGCTGGCATTACCAGAATTTGAACACAGGTAGTTTGCTCTATATTGCCTCCAGCATTAGATAATGGCTCTGAAAAATGGCTTTTTCATTTTTTTATAATAACCTGGCCTGGAGGCTCTGGCAGTCCATTTAATAATTTAAGGACCACTCCATTCATTGCTGAATGACACTGTCTTTCAATGGACAAAAGAAAGAAAAAGTTTTTATGGGCTGAGAGCATCTAACATTATGTTAAAGTGCAAACCTTACGATTGTCAACATCACTATCATTGGTAATCATTTCAGTTCTTAGAGGGCCCTGCTCCCCAGAGTGAGGTGGTGTCTAAGGAAGCCTCGCTAACGCGGAGGGCAAACCCAGGCTCTGAGAAACAGGAGCAGCAGCAAGAAGAAAGCTGCTGGTTTCCAGGGGTCTTGAGCCTTACCAGGAATCTTCTAGATCACTTCAAGATGGCCTCAGAAGTAGGTCTTCTGTGCTCTCTTCAAGCAAGGGGTTTGGTTTGAGGAAAATTAGCCTTTTTTTTTAATCCAGAAAAGCTACATTTAAGTTTGTATTTATTTTAACTTAAAAAATGTTTTAAATGTGGTAAAATACACATAAGCATAAAACTTACCATCTCAACCAGTTTCAAAAATGTAGTTCAGTGGTGTTAAGTACATTCATGTTGCTGTGCACTCAATCTCCAGAATTCTTTTCTACTTGCAAAATGGAAACTCCATACCTATTAAATACTAACTCCTCATTTGTCCCTAGTCCCCCGGCCCTCGGCAAACACCATTCTACTTTCTGGTTCTATGAATTCGACTACCCTAGAATCATGCAGTATTTGTCTTCTTGTGACTGGCTTATTTCATTTAGCATAATGTCCTCAAGCTTTATCCATGTTGTAGAATAGATCAGAATTTCCTTCCCTTTCAAGGCTGAATGCTATTCCATCGTATGTATACACCACATTTTGTTTATCCATTCATCCCTCAAGGGACACTTGGATTCCTTCCACATTTTGGCTTTTGCGAATAATGCTACTGTGAACTTGAATGGAGAAATACCTGTTTGAAACCCTACTTTATAAGCTTCTTACAAGATTTCGTGCATCTTTTTCTGCTTAATGTGCCACGAGTGTTCTGGGGGAAAAACCCCATCTCTCACATAGCAATTAACATGGTAAAATTCAGAAAACATTAGTATAAAGTGGCTGGACGTTGCGGTGTGGCCTTGACAGCCATATGTTTTTGTGGTCATGCCTGGGGCATAGGGTTGTGGGCAACAAGAAATTAGGAGGATTCAGTTCTGCAGCCAACTCTCAGGGAGAGGAAACCCAAGCAGAATCCTCCTGTTATCTGAGTAAAGAGACCAGAGAAGCAGGAAGACCCTGGGACCTGGGGCAGAGGCTAAAGTGAACTCTTGATCTTAACAATAGAACCTGTAAGGCTTCCCACTGGCAACAAATGGAAGGACTGTGGCTCTTGTCAGAAACCTGGCTATCATTCTCAGCATTTCATCTCTGTCTTCCTATTCAAGCTGTCTCCAAGTCTTGTCAATTCTAGCTCACAAATATTTCTTGATTATCCCTTCTTCTCCCTTGCATCTTAGACCACGCCACCATCCTCTCTCACCAGAATTGCCACTGCAGCCTCCTCTGCTTTTACCTTCCTCTAATCCATTCTCCCCACAACAGCCAGAGACTCTTTCAGAAACGTCAATCAAATTATCTCACTTGGAGACCTAAAGGACTCATTACAACACACAACACTTAGAGTGTAATCTGAACTCCTTTCTTACAAGGCCCAGCATGGCCTAGACCCTCCTAATCCCCGTTTGTTTCATGTCTCACTCTAAAATGACCAGATTGCTGTTGGAGGTGCCTTCCTCAAGTGTGTAAAAGCACTAAACACTTCTCTCCTTAGGACTTTGGTGTGTGTTGTTTCCACTGTCTGGAATGTTCCTTCACACCAAAATCTTCCCATGTTGAGCTGCTGTTCAGGCCTACATGGTGCATCTCCACAGAAGCCTTTTCTGACCCTTCAGTCTAAATTACAAATCTCCTTGTTATTCTTACTTGTAATATTTTTTTCTTCACAACACTTTTCACAATTTTTACATTGTATACTTTGGGATGTGTTTATTGAAATTCTATCTTTCCCACTGGACTGTAAGCTCCTTGGGGGCAAAATCATGTTTATTTACTAACCATTGTCTACCCAGCCAGCTACAGTACCTGCTATTACATATAGGCAATCTATAAACATTTATTGACTAATTGAGTGAATTAATGAATGAGTAAATGAATAACACAAAGTATTCATTTGAGCTTGAAAAGTGGCCTGATGGGATGTTCCCTGGACATTCCATAATAACAGAAGGAGCCAGCCCTTGACAGATCTATTCATCCCAGCTGGCCTCTGGTTCTCCACTCCCGGACCCCATTCATGGGGCCCTGTCTGTCCATTGGAGGTCTGTCCATTCCTCACTGCAGGAATGCAAACAGTGTTATTAAAGATGAGATGGCCTTCTTTCACTCCAACAGCAAAGAAGCCAGTGAGCCACCACACCGTTCATGATGGAACTGTCCATACTATTCAGAGATCACCTTTCTACAACGACATTATTCTCACGGTTGGGGGTTGGAACGTGGCCATATGGAAAGAAGGTGTTATGGTAAGTTGCCTGCAAAATGGAGGCGTGAGTGTGTGATCTTTTGTTATTGAGAAAAACAAGAGGAACGGTTATGTTCTGACATAATAGTGCCTTTGGGACACTTTTTAGAGAAATTAGAACAGATGGCAGGAACACCAGCTTGTCAGCAGAACCACTGTAATCCTTTTGAAAACACAGTCATTTGTTTTTCCTTCCTGAGGGGAGAAAACAGTTTACAAGTTCCTTGTTCTCTGAAACTTAACAGTCTTGGAATATCTACTGTGGGCAGTTGACTTCACTGGCATTTTTGGGGGGTGGGGGCCAGGGTCTCACTGTGTGGCCCAGGCTGGAATGCAGTGGCATGATCTCTGCTCACTGCAGCCTCGACTTTGCAGGCTCAGGTGATTCTCCCATCTCAGCCTCCTGAGTAGCTGGGACAACAGGTGCACGCCACCAAGCCCAGCTTTTTTGTGTGTGTTTTTTGTAGAAATGGGGATTTCACCATGTTGCCCAGGCTGGTCTCAAACTTCTGGGCTCAAGTGATTCACCTGCCTCGGCCTCCCAAAGTGCTGGGATTACAGGTGTGACACCACACCTGAACTTGACTTGCATTTTTTCCTCCCTTGAAAATACAAGATGGGATGCCTAATTCTGATTGAAGTGCAAGGAGAAACACTAGGTTTGTCATCTTTCCCTCTGCACCAAGAATATGTTGGCAGGTGCAGAAAGTGGGAGTGAGTAAGCTGAGGGTATGTCAGCAGGCAGACCCTCACCTGTCCAGGGACATACAGTGGTTAAAGGGAAGCAGCAAGAGTGTGGTCAGGATTAGGAGAGGGGCTGGATCTAGGCAGATAGGAGCTAAACTGCCAAAAACTAGAATGATTGATAAAATCCGGTGAAGCAAGGGTGTGGGGGAATCAGTACTTTTGGTGGGATTGTAAGTTGACATCTCTTTGGTGAGCAATTTGAGATTATCAAAGCCTGAAACTATATATGTATGTGTATATGCATATTATATATATGTATATATGCGTATGTGTATACCAACTTTGAAATATATGTGTGTATGTATATAGGCATATAATGTGGAAATATATACACACACATATATATATTTCAAAGTTGGCATACATATATATGTATATAAATGTATATATATTTAACTTAACAGTTCCACTTCTGAAACTCTAACATATACAAATACTCAAAAACTGTATATTTATCATTGAAAATAATTTAGAAACTACTTAAATGGTCATCAACAAAGAATTCTGCTTTATGCCAATGTACTTCTGTACGTTTGATTTTTTTTTTTTTTTTTTACAATTAGCAAGTTTTGTAGTTAAAGAAAAAGAAAAAGGAAATTCAGGCATGATTGTCCAAAGACTATGCCAGGGTCAGGAATTTGGTTATAGAAACTCAAGGTGCTGGGAGAAGTAGACAAGGAAAACAAGTTTGAAATGTCACCTCCACAGAGTCCATGAATCTGCGACATTCTTTCTTCACAGGAAAATCTCTTACGCATGTATTGGAGGGTGGGAGACAGCTCCATGATTTAGTTTAGTCCCTGCCGACATAAGTAGGCGAAGAAGCACCCCTCGTCAGTAGATGAAGCCTGAAGTGGGTAGAAAGCACATTCTATTCTTACTTCTGAAAACCTCCCAAAGAAGGCAGACTACCCCATGGTAGAGAAAAGAGAAGATGATTGCATGATGCTTTGATGGTCTAAAATCTCTTACTAGTGTATTTATAGGTGATCAACTGCTTCCATCTGAAGTCACTTTATACGAGAATTTGCCAATTCTGATGTTGATTTTCAACATGCAGTACACAGCTGGAACTGGCAGACTTTTCATTTGTTTTACTCTCTACTGTTTACTGAGCTGTTTCCATGGGAAGCAGATATCTGATAGCAAAATAAAGGCATAAGCGGAATGTCCTTATAATCTTTACTTGTCTAATGTCCACCAGTTTCCACAGAAATAGTCGTAAGGTTAGAAGCAGTAGTGGGTTTAGAAGTCGGATTATTAGAAACTTCAACAACTTAATTGGAATGTTTAATATTTTCTGAAAAGCAACTAAAAATGGCTTCTGAAAACAAGAAAGAAAAGCTGGTGTTATATAAAAACCCTACAACAAAGAGAAGTAAGACTTCCTGTGGGCATCATTTTGTTGTTATATGATCATAGCTAGCTTGAGTTGTACTTAACGAACATCATGGTGAATTTCCCTCAGATAATAACAAAATCTTCTTTATTTGTCTTTTTAAAAATTTGTTTAAAGACTGGACCCCTCCTTCAGTCATGCTGTGCACCAAAAAGGTACACCTCAGGCCACTGGTCCCTGACTCGGCCCGGAGTTTTCTATATCGGCCGAGAAGATGGATACATTGATATCTGGGACCTTCTGGAGAAAACCCATGAACCGGCCCAGTCTCAAAACATTTGCATAACTATGATCACCTACATCAAACCCTGGATCTTTTCTTGTATGTTAATTCTAACTAAATAAGCTAAGTCATTTTGGGTAACTCGGGAACATCTTGACATTCATCTGAAAAGCCTCCAATGTTTATTTCTTAGTTTTTTGTTTTTCTTCCTGCTCATCCCTTCTTATCCCTTCCCTTCTCTTCCTTTCCTTTTCATTCTTCTCTCTTCCCTTTCCTTCCCATCTTTCCTCTTCCTTTTCCTTCTCTCTTGCTCTCAAACCTTGGACACAACCTGAGCTCTTCTCACTGTTGCCTCATCAAGAATGATTTATGAGACACGTGTCAGGCAGAGGCTGGTTTTGAACCGCATGATAGGAAACATCCTTCTCTTCTCCGGGTCAGACAGGGTGACCTGGATCTTTGTTATCTTTTGCTGATTTTTTTTTCCCAGATAGAATAAATTTTGTTTCTTCAATTTTCATTACAAATCATATTTTTAAATATTATATCACTTTTATGGTTCTCCCCTGGCTAATATCAAGCAATTCTCTTCATAAGATAAAATGATTATCTGGGGTTATATATGTATTTAAGCTTAACCTTTGAACCAACTATGAGGAAAAAGCACTATATAACAAAGCAAGCATAAATTCAATGATGTGTCCATAGAAATGTGATGTATGTCCTTTGTCTCCATTTTTTTTCTGTTTCACCCAAGTAGTAATTTCTATGTAAATCCAGTATGTTTGCCTCTTTTTATTTTATTTTTTTGCAATGACGTCTTGCTCTGTTGCCCAGGCTGAAGTGCAGTGGTGTGATCAATCCTCTTGCTTCAGCCTCCCAAAGTTCTGGGATTATAGGGGTGAACCACTATAACCCACCTGCCTTTTTAAAAAGAAGTTTCCCTTTGTTTCCAAAGGTGTACAGCATGAAATTCTCTTTCTATCCATTTCTCAGAGACATTCGATTTGGAAACTCAGTCTTCAGCATCTTGAGTGTGATAGTCAGACTACTGCTTAGCCATATGTGCCACCCAAGTATCTTTTCCCACTTTGGTGTAAAACATTGCTTTGTACGCCTACAGGGATTATGAATCCAGGATTTTGCAATTTGAAGCAGACCTACTAAAAAGGAAAAGAACACACACACAGTGAGATAGAAAATTAAAATTCTCAGGCCGAGCATGGGGGTTCACACCTCTAATCCCAGCACTTTGGGAGGCTGAGTGAGGTGGGAAGATCACTTGAGTCCAGGAGTTCAAGGCCAACCTGAGCAACATGGCCAAGACCCTGTCTCTACAAAAAATACAAAACAAAAATTAGCCGGGCATGGTGCTATGTGCCTGTAGTCCCAGCTACTCAGGAAGCTGAGGTGGGATGATTGATTAAGCCTGGGAGGTTGAGGCTAGCCTGGGCCATAGGGGGAGACCCTGTTTCAAAAAAAAAAAAAAAAAAAAGAAGAAGAAAAAGAAGTAGAAGTAAAAGATTAAAAATCTCAAATACTTTGCATATTATACCCATTTTAAATGTTCAAAGGAAGCTACTTGTTTTTACAATAAGACTTGTGATTCTGGCTACATCTTTGAAATTCTTCTGGATGATGGTACCCTTTAGCCCTTTCTGTGTTCAGTGAAAATGAACTTCACGACTTTTCTTTGAAAATCTTTCCATGTGTTCTCCTTGCTTTCTTCTCAAGTATGCCCAGTGGGCCCAGCCACAGAGAGAGTCAACTTCAGCCAGGAGCCACATTCCTTATACAGTCACCAGAAATACAAGTTTTGAGGCAGCAGGGGGACCAACAAAGGCTCAGTCTTAGCTTTCATTTCATCAGCTGGAAAAAATGACTTGTACATGTTTACATGGTCCAGCCATGAACATCTAATGAAAATGCCAAGATCACTGGAACCACAGCAGGTCCTTTGGGGGAACACAAAACAAACACATATTTCATGTTTAACTGCTTAAGATGGTTTTCTGTTTGCTGATTTCTTCCTCCCATTTATTTTAAATCTTTCAGCTAAACAGCAATTTATAGCCATAGCAGATTATTATGGAACACTGCATATATTAGAAATTCCTTGGACATTAAGTCGCCCTTCCACCAATGAGGTTAGTAACTAACTTATGACTGAGAATTAATGTGACCAGATATTGCTGAGATATGTCTTTACAAAAATGTTAGAAATGACAGCATTTTTGCTCTGTAAGGGAACAAAAGACTCATACAGTAAATAAGAGGATGTATTTCTGTTGTATGAGTTAAATAGTTTGAAGCTTTAAAAAAAAAGCCCCAAACATGACATGGGAGGGAAACCAAGACAATGAAGTCCAGATTCTGAGAGAATAATGACTTGGGGATTCATAATCAGAAAATGTCATTTTTCCCATTGTAACTGAAGTGTGGGGTGCTGATTTCAGTGATACCCTTCCCTGAGGGCCCAGTTGACATGTTCATGCATCTCTCCATCACCCACCCCCACTGGCTCCCAACCCAACTTGGAGTATAGCAGGCAGCACAGCTGAACTGGCAGTATTCTGCACCCCCTACACTGTACCCACCACCCAAGTGTTTCAAACAATGTTAATAATGAGGCTTTAAAAAGATCAATGAATAGAAATATGTAAATGTATATACAATGAACATTAAACATACAGATTGCAGTCTGCTGCAAGTCCAAACATCGGCCTAGTTACTGGCAGGCAAAAGGCTGTCTCTCCCCTGGTTGCCTTCCCCAAGGTCTCTGCTGACTTTCCTGCTTCTATTCTATGCCTACACTCGAAGCCCTCCAGGGACCAGGAGTTCAGCTCTGCTTCCAGTCCCTCTAGGATCTACAGTGATACCCTCATCTGGGTTTTCTAATTAGATTGATGATATGAACGTCCCTCAGATTTAGAAGGAAGAAGGAAGAAAGGGGGAAAAAGAAACCCCTGAATATTTCTACTACAAAATTGCACATTTTTGCAGCTCTCTCCTTCCAATCCCACTTTGGAAACCTCCAAGTCACAGAGCCCTAAATGTTAGCACAATAGCCCCTGAATTGTACCAGCTCCTCTGGTAGTGGGCCTGTGAGTACAATTTCCAAATTATATTCACCTAAAAGATTTAAAGTATTGCAAAATAGATAATCTACATAATGACTAGGTAGATGATCATTAGATAATGATCAAGTGGATTAGGGAGGTAGATTACGTAGGTCGTCTACCTAATTACAAGCAGCAGAAATTCTAACAGCCTTGTAAAGGTCATGGGGGCTTCCTGCCTGTCACCCTCTCATGGACTTCTGTTTCTAACAGATGGCAAGTGTCAACCACTACTTTGAAAGAGAAGTCAAGCATCTGGAATACGTAGAACAGCGCAAAAAAATTCGTGAGCAAGAAAAGAAAGAAATGGAACTAGAAATGGCAAAGAAAAAAGTTGTAAGTTAAATTTCAGAAATGAAAGATGTTTTCCTCGAACACCAGTGGAAATATATTTGTTTGGCTTAATCCACAGTTTCCATAGAAAAGTTATACTTTTTCACATTCTTCTCTTGTTCTCATGAGAGTCAAGAGGGCATTCCTTTGATTTCCTAGCTCACTGCCAGTTAGACACCTAGTGAGATTCTGTCCAATTTAAGTTTCTGAAATTTTCTATAATTTCAAAGTCCTTTAGTACATATACATTAATTCAAAATTTGAAAGCTTTCATTATAGAATTTTAATATCTGGTGAATAATGCATTAAAGAAGGTGGTGCAAAAAGAGTTGAATATGGAATCAAGACACGTGGGCTCAAATCCCAACTCTGCCACTGACTAGCTGTGAGATTTGGAGCAAGGCTGTCACCTTTGTTGAGCTTCAGCTCTCTTATCTTGAAAATGGGAATACTAATAACTAGGATTACTGTAAGGCTGTCAGTTAAAGAAAGTGACAAATAGACCTTCAGTAAATAGAGCTATTATAATTATAATGATAGATGATAGATTAGATAGATGATAGATAGATAGATAGATAGATAGATAGATAGATATGAGGGGGTAGAGAGAAAGAGGTGAATTTTACTGTATATGATATGCTGAAGCTATGAAACTTGAAATAGAGGAGAATTTGGTACAGGGCACATCCATCTTAAACTCTGCCAAAAAAGAACCTAAGCTCTAAAGCACCCCATGCTCCTCTTTCTCAGCTTCTCCCTGTTTGATACGAATTCTGAGACTCTGCTGGTCTTCCTTTGCCCACTGGAATTTTGGGCTTTTAAATACTCTGTGAATTAAGCTTTTCTCTCTTTCTCACTTGAGATCACCTGTCTCAATTTCTGTTTCCCTCTTGCTGCCTCTCTCCTTTGCTCTTTTGTTACCAGCATTTCATCATTGATCCCAACTGTAGGTTCTGTATAGCCAAATACATACATCCTCAAACACAATTACTCACATGAGGCCCTCAGTCTCAAAAGCATTAGCATGTGGCACCGGGCGCAGTGGCTCACACCTGTAATCCCAGCACTTTGGGCGGGCAGATCATGAGGTCAGGAGTTCGAGACCAGCTTGACCCACATGGAGAAACCCTGTCTCTACTAAAAATACAAAATAAGCTGGGCGTGGTGGCACATACCTGTAATCCCAGCTACTCGGGAGGCTGAGGCAGGAGAATCGCTTGAAGCTGGGAGGCGGAGGTTGCGGTGAGCCGAGATTGTGCCATTGCACTCCATCCTGGGCAACAAGAGCGAAACTCCATCTCAAAAAAAAAGCATTAGCATGTGGAAATATTGTAATGTGCTGCATTAGCAAATAAATTAACATTATCACTTATTGATAGATACTAATTAGTGCAATAAAAGCAAAGGATCTCATTTCAAAAACATGTTTGGTGTCAA
The DNA here is from genome assembly GCF_028885625.2 of Pongo pygmaeus. Lineage (NCBI taxonomy): Eukaryota > Metazoa > Chordata > Mammalia > Primates > Hominidae > Pongo > Pongo pygmaeus. Next base: position 144,969,645 of record NC_072373.2, on the reverse strand, counting down.
AGTGTAAAAGAATGCCAATTAATTAACCTTTCATTGCATTCCACTGCTACAAACAAATTGATCTTAGTTTTGTTCTTTTGCACTCTTAACAAATGTTGGTTTGTTGAGATTCTATTGTGGGAGATAATCTGCCACCCTTCCCCTTCCCCAGCAATTATCCACGATTATTATGAGTGTTTAAATACCATAGCAACAGCTCCTAATTATCTACATCAGTGGGAGCGAGTAGAATTGTGGATAATCCAAAAATAATTTGCATGTGAAATACTTTTTAAACACCTGAATATTATAATAATAATATCTTAAATTGTATTATACTTTTCAATTTCCAAAACGTTCCCAACTTCCTGTAACTTCATTTCCATTTGATATGGTTCCCTCTTTTAAGTAAAGCCACCACTTCTCAAATTTTCTCTGGAACTCTTAATAGATTGTGGGTATGTGAATGAATTTGAAAGGGTTCCTCTGTTACATTTAGAACATAAAAAAAGTCACTAAGGAAAAACAACTAATGTTAGTCAGAAATGTCTCCTTCTAAGCAACGGCTGGTGAAGGGGGAAATGGCAACAGTAACAACCTCAGAAGATTGCAATGGAGCTTAAATGAGTTAAAATATTTACAGCACTTAGCCAATAACTGGCACATAGAAAGTGTTCGCATGTTTGTCTAGCAAGGCTGGCCTATATGAGTGCTCACCAGGTGCCAGGATGAGGCTGAACAGTTCAACACAGATTTCAGGAAAATCATGCACCTGTCTCTTTGCAAACATAAAATCTGGAAACAGCTCACTCCTCAATGGATAATAATAATCACTGCTCTAGTCGCATATGAAATGGGAATTTTCCTAACCAGAATTTCAGCTGGAGACTCAGCCTGGGAGAGTAGTCATTGCCGTGTGATCCACAAGCTATGCCATCCATATGGGACTCAGAAGACGGGGATTTCGAAAGAATTCTGCAACCTCTAGGCTATTAGTCACCCTCCAGTCTACATAAGGGAAACAAGAGTTATAGGGAAGAAGGCTGGAAAAAGGGGCTTTTTTTTTAAGAGACAGTGGTTGGGGACCATGTTTCCCCCCACTCCCTCCTTTCCCAGCACATCTGACTGCCTCCCGCCCACCTGCCCTCCTGCCTTCCTCCCCTCCATCCAACCCTTTCCAGAAAACAGCAGCCAGGTCAGCTATTCACAAACAGCCCCTTCTCATCCTTTGGTATTTTTAGATATCAGTGTTTTATAGGGATGTCTTGTTTTTCTTCCCCCCCCAGAAAATATATCAGAAGTCAAAAGAACAAATGCAGGCTGAATTAAAAATGGACTACGAGAGTTATCTGGAACTGGAAAAGACTGTTCTTATCAACCTTGGCCTAATCAAAGTCACAGAGAAGGGGTCATACATGGATGTGATGTAAAAAAGCTTCCTGAAGGGATGTTTTGGGGACTTCTTCCCTCTATTTTTATGTCAGGTGAACTGGCAAGCTGAACATATATATATATAGGCTTATTTATAGACTTTTATTTCCCTGCTATTAAAACTTTTGAATTTTAGCAGTGAGATCTATTTCAGTTTTTGTACCACATATGTACCAAATTTTGTACTGAATATGAAAGTGTTCTTTTTTAATGAATATTTTCAATAACAAAATTTTTATTTTCCTATAATAATAGAGAACTTTGGATGTCCCCTCCATCCCAATCCTTGCCGTCCACACAGAGGCCCTCATCCCGGGCAGAAGGGGAAATCAAACTGCTCCTACTTATCAGCTTGCTTTTGGCCACCTTTCCAAAAAAAGTGCTTCCCCTGGGCCACTGCACAAACTGTAGGGCCGTGTGCTAAACAAAATATTAGCAAATCAAATCCAGAAATATATATATATATATATTTTAAAGAGGTTAACACATGAAGACCAAGTTGGGTTTATTCAAGGAAAATAAGGTTAATTTAAGAGTAGAAAATAAATCAGTGATTAATCAAAAGAGAGAAATTATGATGCCAAGTCGATGCAGAAAAACATTTTATAAAAGTTGACATCAATTCATGATAATAACAATACATTCTTAGCATTTACAGAAAGAATTCCTGTAATGTGATGAAGGGCGTGTAAAACAATGCTACACCAAACATCGTACTTCATGGTGACAAGCAGAAAGCTTTCCTCTGAGATGTGGAACAAGACACAGCGCACACCATCAGGTGCCTAACATCGTGTACTGCAGTTGCCTTTTTGTTCCCATGCTGATTAAGCCTAGCATAGGCACCGAAAAGCAACAACAGTATGTGAAACTGAGACACAAAAGAGCTTGGAGGCAGATTGTGAAGGCTCCTGTTTACCAAGCTAAGGAGCTGGATTAGAATTTATGGGGAATGAATAGAAGGACTAAACAGGAAGTTGACCCGATCAGCTTTATTTTTAGGAAACAAGGAATGAACTAGAGCAGGGGAGTCTCATGGCAAGAAATCCTATTAGGAGGCAGGAGGAATTGTTCAGGGCAAAGGATTAGGATGCCCTGTACTAAAGCTTAATGTGAAGATAGAAATCAAAGGCTGGTTGGATGGGGAAGGGAAGACAAAGGATAATACCAAGGTTTATAAGTTAGATTGCTAGAGGAAAGAAAACTTTGTCGGATAGGTTTTAGCTCTTAACCACCTGTGTGTCCTTGAACAGATGACCCAGCTCTGTGAAACAGATTCCCCTTCCATCAAGTCAGGTTGAGAGAACTTACCTTGCAGCATTTATGTAAGGGGCAAATGAGCACCTGCAGATAAGGGGCCTGTGCCTGGCACATATTATTGTCATCATGGCTGAAATATCCCAGGGCTCATCCTTACACTTGAACTTCTTTTATTCCTTCTTTTTTCTGCACTCACTTTCTAGGTGCATGCATCCACTCTCAAGGCTTTAAATACTACCTCTGTCCCTGACCTGGCCTTCTCTCTAAAATCAAGAGATGTGTATCTATGTGACCTTTTGTATCTCCACTTGGATGTTTAATAGGCATCTCAAACTTAAACATGTCCAAAATTGAGTGCTTGATGTTTCCCTTCAAAAACCATTCCTCCAGCAGTCCTCCCAGCCATGATGCTGCTTGGGGCAAAAGCCTTAAGGTCATCCTTCATCTCCTTTCTTTCACAATCCACATCCAATCTGTTGGCAAGTCCTGTTGACTCCACGTTCAGTATGCATGCGAAACCTGATCACTTCTCTTCTCCCTCACTGCTAGCACCATGGTCCAAGCTGCATCATCACCAGCTTGGATTTTGCAGCAGCCCCCTGTTCTCTCTGCTTCTATGTTGTCATTTTCAGTCTCTTTCAGCCACAGCCAGATGGTAGTTTTAAATGGATGCTGTCAGATGCTGTCATCCTTCTGCCCAGAATCCTTCCTCAACCTCATAGTATGATCACTCAGAGTATGATCCCAATGCCTGTCTGTGCCCTGCAAGCCCTTGTGCAGGCAGGCCTTCCACTGCCTCCTGGTCCCATCCCTCCTTCCTCTCCCCTCCATCACACCCATCCCAGTCATGCTGGCCTCATGTTCACCAAACATGCCAAGCATCTTCCTCTCCCTGGGCATCTGTGCTTGCTGTTCAGTACTTTCTCCAGAGATTTTTCTAATTTTATTTTCACGAGTTCACTCTAAAAAATGGTTTGTTTGTTTTCAGAGACAGGATCTCACTCAGTTGCACAGGCTGGAGTGCAGTGGTGCAATCATAGCTCACTGCAGCCTCAAGCTGTTGGGCTTAAGCAATCCTCTTGCCTCAGGCTCCTGAGTAGCTAGGACTACAGACACATGCCACCACACCTGACTTTAAAAAAATATATTGAGTGCCTTCTATGTGCCAGGGTCTACCATTTTAAACACAATGGTCAGGGAAGGTGACACTTGAACAAGGCCTGAAAGGCATGAGGGGTTTCACCTGTAGTCTTCTAGAAGTGTGTTCCATAACCCAGTCTCCCTCCCTTCAATGAAAAGAAGCTGGGACTACAGAGAACAGGTGTGTCATGACTGAGTGTCATAAACCATGACCGGAGGCTGAGCACATTGTTGTCTCAAATAAAAGCAGGGTGTTGTTAGCATAAAGGACTGGAGTAATGGATATTGAATAAGTGTCTGCCTCAGGGTTAGCAAATATAAAGCTTAGTATAGTGGCTAGCATATGGCAAGCAGTAAATATGTTTTGCCTGATTTACAAATACAAAATGGTTGTAACATTCTTGCTATAGAAACTAAACATGGGGCTCCTTATGGTTATTATAGCAGTTATTATTAGTTCAGTGTGATTCTTTTTTGTCTTTTTTTTTGAGATGGAGTCTCACTCTGTTGCCCAGGCTGGAGTGCAGTGGCTCGTTGTCGGCTCACTGCAACCTCCACCTCCCAGGTTCAAGTGATTCCCCTGCCCAGCCTCCTGAGTAGCTGGTATTACAGGCATGTGCCACTATTCCCAGCTAATTTTTGTATTTTTAGCAGAGACAGGGTTTCACATGTTGGCCAGGCAGATCTTGAACTCCTGACCTCAAGTGATCCACCTGCCTTGGCTTCCCAAAGTGCTGGGATTACAGGTGTGAGCTACTGCACCCAGACCTGGTGTGGTATTTTCATTGTGTGTTTATAACCTCAATTTTCCTGAGTCTCATCACCTGTGGCTACCAAGAGGTCACATAAGCAGCCATAGCCCAGGTTTCATGGGACCTTGCTCCACTTGCTTCTCAGGTATGCTAGCCTTCTGCAGAGTGCCCCCAAGTGTGTCCAGTGGCCACTGGGATGAAGATGGAGTCACATATGTTCAAGCCCACAACCACCAGGTACTCAGGGATCCCTTCTCTCAAAATGCTAGAGCTGCCTAATGGCCTGTAACATGGGGGAAGGTCCTGGGACAGTGCTTCTGGATTAGTTCAAATTCAGCGAGAAGCAAACACTAAGGCAGTAGCAGAGGTGCAAGAAGCAAGGGAGAGCCTCCAGAACTCATGCAGGTCTGGTACCTGTGGAAGGAAAAAGGAAAGGACAGAAGATGATAGGATTCATCTCAGACCACTCAGCGTGGTTATTTATTCATGATACCTCTCTTGGACACTAAGACTTTGAAACAGACAAACTCATAGTGATGTCTCTTCCTTCTCTGGGATGAGTTTTCTCCGAGGCTCTTCAACCCCTTAAGCTAAGGTCCTTTTGTTTGGCCCAGACCTTCCATTTTGCAGACAAGGCCAGGCATGCTGAATCCCAGTAAAGAACACAGCTGAGGCTCAAGCGAGGATGCTAACCACCTGTACTGAAGATGTAGGAATATCAGGTGTGAATGAGAATGGAGTTAACCGGTGCACCTCCTTCCAAACCCCACAGCTCCAACCCTTTCCCCTACCACCCATTGTGAGTCAATCTGATCTTCTGACCTTAAGTCATTTGGTCTGGCCTACAGTGTAGTGAAAAGACAGGGGTCTTTAGGTCCTGGCAGACCTGAGTCCAAATTCCAGCTTCATCACCTTGGGCAAACTGCACTATCCCCCAAGTCTTAGATGCCTTGTCTGTAAATGGGGATAATAATAATACGTAGCCTACCCCATACAAAGACAATGTATATAAAGCACCTGGAATATAGTTGGCGCTTAATGAATATTGTTGCCTTTTCTTACTTGGTCACAGGTGTATGCGCATGCACACACACACACACACACACACACACACACCAGAGAAACGGCAGTGTTTCCTCTTTGTTCTATGTAGTAATCTCTGATTTTAACTTTTTGTTGCTGCTAATAATAACAGGAATGTTTCCCAGACTCAAATGCAACTTAAGCTGTGACTGTCCATGCCTGGTTTAATATTAGCCTTTGATCATTTTAATATGAGACCACAAGTGTTGGACATAGTATTTAACATAAATTTTAAATAAATTTGAACAGCTTTCTTTTTTGCAGAACTGATAATGCTACTCAGAAAATTGATCATTCTAATATTTGATTAATTTCGATTAAATTTAATGATCATTCAGCTTTACAAATTGCTTTTTATCCGCCAAGAAACATGTAATTAAACCAGCATATTTTCAGGTCCTCAGATAAGCACATCGTGTGTGTGCACTTCAGATGAAAAGGCAATTAACTCCAGTGGATGGTGGCCTAGGTGCTCTTCACGGCTTCACTAATCCAGCACTGTAAATAATTAACATCTCCCTGCACCATTCTACCTTGGAGCGCTGCCCAGGGTCAGTGCTGCTCCACCGGGTTGCTAGGTTGCCATTGCCAGGGCAGATCTGTGCAACTGAGCAAGGTCCTCACAACGGAAATTAAATATCTCAGTGAAGGGCCGATGAACCCGTGTGTGATGAATTTCCTCGTGACATGGCTGATGAGCTCTCTGAGGGCCACAGGCTCATGTGAAACAGCACACACTGTCAGAGCAGAACCCTGCACACCAGCAAAACCAGCCTTGGGAGCTTATTGGGAAACGATGGATTTTTAAAAGTTGTGTAATTGCTTTTAAATGCTTTCGTGTTAACAAATATGACATAAAAAACATAGGCGGTGAGTATGACAGATAATATGGGTTGTGTTTTTCTACAATGCCAATGCTCCAAACTTAAAAAGACAGAAAATAAGCTTTCCCAGACTCATCTGTATATGTGATATTCTGAGATGTTTTTATTCTTTATTCTTTTCTTTCTTAAAGAAGAAAAGGAAGAAAGATGTAAAATAGAAGATTTCACATTCTTCCCTGTCAACTAGAGATGCATTTTCCAGTACTTTTAGGAACCATATTTTTAAGAAGAATAATTGTCTTTAGAGAAAAAAAAAACTCTAGAAAATAATGCTAAGTAAAATCTAAAATACAGAAAGTATCTGCTTTGGCTGGGAATGGTGGCTCACACCTATAATCCCAGCACTTTGGGAAGCCGAGGCAGGTGGATTACCTGAGGTCAGGAGTTCAAGACCAGCCTGCCCAACATGGTGAAACCCTGTCTCTACTAAAAATACAAAAAATTAGCTGGGCCTGGTGATGAGTGCCTGTAATCCCAGCTACTCAGGAAGCTGAGGCAGGAGAATCGCTTGAACCCGGGAGGCGGAGGTTGGAGTGAGCCGAGATTGCACCACTGCACTCCAGCCTAGGCAATGAGAGCAAAATTCTGTCTCAAAAAAAAAAAAAAAGAAAGTGTCTACTTTATTTCAGCCTTAGTAAAAAAGCTAAATTAACAATTGAATTGATACCAATTGTTCATTTATAATGAAGTTTGTATGGATCTAAATATCACAAAAAACAGGCCAGTCATGGTTGCTCACCCCTGTAACCCCAAGACTAGCCCAGGCAACATGGCAAAAGCCCATCTCTACTAAAAATACAAAAAAATTAGCCAGTGCGGTGGTGTGTGCCTGTAATCCCATCTACTCAGGAGGCTGAGGCACAAGAGTCGCTTGAACCAGAGAGGGAGAGGTTGCAGTGAGCTGAGATCGTGCCACTGTACGTCAGCCTGGATGACAGAGTGAGACTGTCTCAAAAACAAAACAAAACAGAATGAACTCCCGATTATCCAGAATCCTAACAACCAATAGCTAGAACTTCATTATTTTCTAGTTCTGCAATGAACATTTATGACAACAAAAGACAAATAAGCAACTTTTTATTAAAGAGTTATCATCATGTGTAGAACCAAATTCAAGGTCCATCCAAATGTCAGAATTCAGCCATAGTCATGTCTGCAGGACTGGACAATAATTACTGATGGTTATCAGTATAAAGACAGCTCGTCTCAAGCTTTGTAATGTTGGGTAAATAACCTTTCTGATTCATTTCTTCATCCAATAAATGGTGATAATAAATCCCACTGCATGGAATTATAAAGATTAAATAAGATAAAACATATGAAAGCACTTTGTAAAGTCTAAGTGCTTTAAAAATATATGTAAAATACATATTAAAATATTTTACATAGATGCTGAACTGCTTTGGGATTCTGAGGTGACTTTTGAATTATCAAAGGAAGTTTAATTATATTTATTGTAGTATATTTTTATTACATCGTAATTCCTGATAGTGTTTAATTAACAGTCAGCTTGGCCTGGTTTGGTGGCTCACACCTGTAATCCCAGCACTTTGGGTTGGCTGAGGCAGGCAGATCACCTGAAGTCAGAAGTTCAACACTAGCCTGGCCAACATGGTGAAACCTTGTACCTACTAAAAAAACAGCTAACCAAGATATCCATTCTCTTACCCTATTAGATAAATAATTTACATGTATTAGTAGCTAATTAATTTAGTTTAATAATTATGTGGGTCCTTTCAGCAGATGAGAGTAGGAAAAAAATAAAAAATGAAAACAATAATTATATGGATCTTAAAGTCTGAAACTTAGAAAAAGGGAAAAATATTAGACATGGTCATATGAAAGCCACTTGTTTAAAAGGCAGGATGACATTTTGTATGTTCCTTTCAACCCATCCATGTCAAGTAGGGAACAATGTAGCCATTACTCAATCATACATTTTATTTTTTAAGACTGCTGGAATTTTGTCTGCATTTCTCTGACAGGCACCTTAGCATCAGGAGAGGGCAAACTCCAGAAAAACACCAGGGCTCTAAGTAGGGAGTACTTGTGAGGTGTCTAGTCCTCAGAAATGATATGCTGTAGACAGAATTTGAAATAAAAAAAACTGCATCAGTTCATTATGAGAATCTCAATTTTAATTGATTGAGAGTAACAGAAAATCTGGACAGGGAGGAAGATGGCAGAAAACCACTTGTGCTGGTCAAATATCCACGTGCACCTCTGCATTTACCAGCCTCCTTTGCAGTCAGATTGGAACCTTTGACTGAATCCTAGCCAACAGGATGTGGGTGGAAGTGACGGAAGCCACTCCAGGCCTGACTTTAACTCATCTCATGAAACCTTTCAACTTCATCTCCCCCTGCTATGTGTTCCAGAGGCCATAATTTACAAAGTAGAGAAAAGTGTCTCATTCTGTATCAGACTTTTCACAAGCAGGTGATAACCCTTTATCATATTAAACCACTGAGACTTCAGGGTTTATTTGTTATGCCATTAGCTAAGCCCATCCCGATGAACCCGGGCAGATTAGAGAGCACACCGTCTTACTAGAACAGGTGTGTTCAACTCTCAGTTGGAACCCAGGATTTGAACTTAAATCTATGCACTGTTAATAAGACACTAGGAAAATTAAAAAGCCAAAGACATCAAATGGAAAAAAAACCTTTCCTGAATTGAAAATACCTGCGTCAACAGATTGAAAGAGCATAAAATATTCTAAGCAAATTCCAAATTATGCAGTAAGTGGGTGAATTGAGATTTACATACCACTCCAAATCCTATGCTTTTAAATTCTCAACACTGAAGCCAAAGTGGTCATTTAAAAATCAGGCCTGAAATCCATCACTTCCCTGCTTACAACATTTCAATGGCTCCTCTTTGCCTCGGGGATTGGGTCTAATCTCTTTGCCTTCCTGTGGCATGGCCCTGCTTGCTAGTAAACTCATCTCTTACAGCCTTGCTCTCCCCTACTTCTGCTCTAGCCATTTCACTCCATGCTGTTCTCCACACATGCTATATCCTCTCACCTCTGCTTCCTTGAAAATGCTATTCCCTTTCCCTGGATAAAAAGCTACCAAAAATTCAAAAATGCTCTATGAATTAGTATGTTATGCAGCACAACAGTATCTATACACATTTGAAAAATTATTCACATATAGTCCTCCTATGGAAAAATGAACAGTCCTCCAGGTAACCAAAGTAAAGATAGACTAAATGCGATTACATCAAGCTAAAAAGCTTCACGCAGCAAAGGAAACAGTCAGCAAAGTGAAGAGACAACCCACAGAATGGGAGAAAATACTTGCAAATTACCAATCTGACAAAAGATTAATAACCAGAATATATAAGGAGCTCAAACTACTGAATAGCAAAAGAACAATCGGATTAAAAAATGGGCAAAATATCTGAATAGGCATTTCTCAAAAGATGACAAATCCAACAGGTATATGAAAAAATGATCAACATCACTAATCATCAGAGCAATGCAAATCAAAACCCCAATGAAATATCATTTCACCCCAGTTAATGTGGCTTTTATCAAAAAGACAGGCAATAATGAATACTGGCAAAGATGTAGAGAAAGAAGAACTACACTGCTGGTGGGAATGTAAATTAGTACAACCACAGTGGAGAACAGTTTGGAGGTTCCTCAAAAGACTAAAAATAGAACTACCCTATGATCCAGCAATTCCACTACTGGGTATATACTCAAAAGGAAGGAAATCAATATATCAAAGAGACATCTGCACTCCCATGTTTATTGCAGCACTATTCACAACAGCCAAAACATGGAATCAACCTAAGTGCCTATCGACAGATGACTGGATAAAGAAAATGTGGTACACACAGTGGAATATTATTTAGCCACAAAAGAGAATGAAATCTTGCCACTTGCATCAACATGGATGGAACTTGAGGTTATGTTAAATGAAATAAAACAAACACAGAAAAATATCACATGTTCTAGTTCATCTGTGGGGGCTACAAAAGTGGATCTCATGAAGATGGAGAATAGATTGGTTGTTACCAGAGTCCAGGAAGGTGAGGGGGTGGTATGGGTGAAAAGAAGTCAATTAATGGGTACAAGTATATGGTTTGATAGAAAAAATAAGACCTAGTGTTCAATAGATTAGTGGGGTGACTATAGTCAATAATAATCTATTGTAGATTTCAAGATAGCTGGAAGGGAATAATGTTTCTGGCATAAAGAAAAGACAAATATTTAACCTTAAATATTTGGACAGACATGTGGATATTCCACATGTACTGATTAATCTTTACAAACTATATAAATTAAGTGATGGTATGTACCCTGAAACTACATTACATCTATGTGCATCAGTAGAAATTTTTGTTTAAAAATAATGAAGAATGCTTATAAGAATTTGTTTAGAGATTATAAAAGGAATTGATCATGTGATATTAATAGCTTTAAAAGTCACATAGTAAGAGAAATATCTGAATCACAGTCTGGGCTTTGGAGTCAGAATTTTGAGCACTCAGCCACTTACAGCTTTAATCATTTAACCATGACGAGCTTCTGCTACAGCAGAAGGAATTCTCAAAAGTGGAGCCATATTTCCCATTCCACAGGTTCTTGCCATATCCCATCAAGAGACAGACTCCATTTCCCCTCCTCTAGAAACTGGGTGGCACTTTGTGATTGCCTCAAAGAACAGAATGCTGTGGAAATGACACTGCATCTCACCTGAAGCCAGGTCATCAAGGGTGAGACAGCTTCCACCTGGCTCTCTCTCACTGGGCACTTACCCTGGGAACCCAGCCACCATTGTGAGGCACCTCACAGAGAGGGCACATGGAGGTGTTGCAGTCAACAGCTCCAAATAAGGTTTCGGCCCATGGCCAGTGTCAGCTGCCAGGCCTGTGAGTGAATGAACCTTCAGATGATTCCAACCCTGAGCCTTCGAGCTACCCCAGCTGATGCTGAGTGGAGCAGAGATGAGCTTTCCCTGCCTCAACCTGTCCAAAGGCACATTGGTGAGTAAAGCAAAGGCTGTCATTTATTATTATTATTATTATTATTATTTTCGAGATGGAGCCTTGTTCTGTCACCCAGGCTGGAGTGCAGCAGCATGATCTCGGCTCACTGCAACCTCTGCCTCCTGGGTTCAAGTGATTCTCCTGCCTCAGCCTCCTGAGTAGCTGGGATTAGAGGCGCCCGCCACCACACCCGGCTAATTTTTGTATTTTTTTTTTTTCGTAGAGACGGGGTTTCACCATGTTGGGCAGGCTGGTCTTGAACTCCTGACCTCAGGTTATCTGCCCACCTCAGCCTCCCAAAGTGCTGGGATTAGAAGTGTGAGCCACCGTGCCCGGCCAATGCTGTCACCATTTTAAGCCACTAGGTTTTGGGACGGTTTATTATGTAGCAATGGATAACTGGAAAAACCACTTCACATGGCTCTTGTGAGGATAAACTGAGACAGAATATATAAAATGCCCAGTACAGTGTCTGAAACATAGTAGATCCTCAGTAAATATTAGTTATTATACCTATAATGTGTCAATAACTGCTTCCATCTGCACACTGCCTTTTCCTCTTCTATAGTCAAATCTCCGTTTGCCTCTCTTTCAGCAGAATCCTTGTGACTAAATTTAGGGCTCATCTAGATAATCCAGGACAATCTCCCCCTCTCAATATCCTTAGCTTAATTAAATCTATCATATCCTTTTTGCTCTATAAGGTAACATTCACAGGTTCCAGGGATTAGGGCATGAATCTCTTTGGGGCCATTATTTGGGAAATTACCTCCCAAATAGTCGGTTTATTTCTTTCTACTTTGTTCCAGGAAAGATGACAAGGAAGTATAGTGTATAGTAAATCCTTGCCTTTAATACATACAATCCAGTAGACACAATAAGCTGTGTACTCAAATACCTAGAACAGAAAACAGGAAATAAGTGCTACATGTCTTAAAAATTGATAAAGGTGGAAAAAATAAAACCTATAAATAACAGAAACCTCTAGTGAGTGGGATTGCAGATTCAGGACCATATCAAAGCAAGGCCCTAGGAGTTTGGTGCAGCTAGAGTGCCGGTGGGGAAGGCAAAAAACAGGTGAGTTGAGTTAAACAAGCCCCTACTTATATCATGAAAGGCTATTATAAACTCATTGTTTATCACCAGTTTTAAATATATAACTTTGATTTGATGTCTGCAAACTACTGGGAAGAAAAGCAATTAAAAAGAACAATAACAAGCAACAAATTGAAAAAAAATAGCAAAATTAATTACAGAACATTGTGAATAGAGCTCTGTATTCATTTCCTGACAGACTACCATGAACTCTGTACCTTAAAACAAGAGAAATTTGTTCTCTCACAGTTCTAGAGACCAGAAGTTCGAAACCAGCAGGGCTAGTTCCATCTGGAAGCTCCAATGGAGAGAGAACCCATTCCTTGCCTCCTCCAGCTTCCTGTGGGCATTTGTTGGCTCGTAGCTGCATCACTCTAATCTCTGCTTCCACCTACACACTGCCTTCTCCTCTTCTTTAGTCAAATCTCCCCTTGCCTCCCTTTCAGAAGAACTCCTGTGACTACATTTAGGCCCCATCTAGATAATCCAGGAAAATCTCACCATCTCAGAATCCTTAACTTAATTAAATCTGTCAAATCCTTTTTGCCACATAAGGTAACATTCACAGGTTCCAGGGATTAGGGCATGGATGGCTTTGGGACCATTATTCAGGCTCCTACAACCTCATAAAAACATTCCAAAGTTGGAGAGAAATTCTAATAAAGATTTTACTTATTAGTTTACTACTTTATGTGGAACATAAAGGACAAAACATTAATAAAGGGGCACATAAAGGTCTGCCTCCAAGGGAATTGTGTGACTTAGTAAACAGAAAAGAAAAAATGTTGAGTTTGTGGATTAAAAAGCAAACTTGAAAGTGTGCCTCTTCACTTTCTGCTGGCAAGGAAAAAGAAAAAAAAGAGAAAAGAAAGAACAAGAGAAAAATAAGGTTTTAAAGAAAATAATTTTTAAAAAAGAATTTAAAAAGTACTTGACATACTTTCTCAGGAAAGCAAAAGCAGCCTGCACTGTGACTTAAACATAACAGTAGTAGAAATTCTCTTTCATTGTTATTTCTCTCTTTTTTGGCCTATAAAGGTCAGGCTCATAGAATAAGGAATTCATTGGTCTTCAGAGCATTCAAGGAAGCAGTGGGTGGAGAGTGCTAACCGAGAAGCTGACAAAAGTGTTGACTTCTGGTACTAAAGAGAGAAAATAGATAAAAATGAAGCAGATGATAAAAAAAGAAATAGAAAAAAGAGAGAGAAAATATTAGCCAGAACAAAATTGTAATGTGCAGAAGGGATCTACGTGTCCATAAGTAGGAAAATGGCAAAATATGTTCATCAGACAAGGACCCTTCAGCTGTGATGAGGAACATCCTTCATTCCAACAAGAAAGGAAGTTTACAAATTATCAAGGGAAAAATCAAGTTGCAAAACAGTATATCCAATATGACCCCACTTGTGTAAGACTGTGTATGTGTATTTGTACCAACATTCACATTTCTCTGTATGTACAGAAAAGTCTGGAAGTGTAGCCATCAATGTGTTCATTATGTTTACTTCTGAGGGATGGAATGGGAGAAGGGACAAGTGTGCAAGGCAAAGAGGGGACTTTTACCAGCCCCAGCGTTTATAAACATCAGTACATGGCTAATCTTTAACCTATACTCCTCACTCCAGATTATTTTGAAGCAAAGATAAAACTTTTAATAGATCTCTGTTGCTTGAATATTTTTATAATAGGTCTTTATTATTTGATAATGGTTGTGTTTACTGCTGGAAACTGTTAATAGATGCCATACTCTTAATAGCAATAGCTGTCATTTCCTATTGCAGTGTGAGGCACTGTTCTTTTATTTTTTTTTAATTCATGTCTTACTTAGATTTTGTAGGTATGTTTAATAAATTTAATACCCATTAAATTTAAATAGATGCATCTAGATAATATACTTTCTTTTTCTTATTATACTCTAAGTTCTGGGATACATGTGCAGAACATGCAGGTTTGTTACATAGGTATACACGTGCCATGGTGGTTTGCTGCACCCATCAACCCGTCATCTACATTAGGTATTTCTGCTAATGCTATCCCTCCCCTTAGCCCCCAGGCCCCTGGCAGGTCCTGGTGTATAATGTTCCCCTCCCTATGTCCATGTGTTCTCATTGTTCAACTCCCACTTATGAATGAGAACATGCAGTGTTTGGTTTTCTGTTCCTGTGTTAGTTTGCTGAGAATGATGGTTTCCAGCTTCATGTCCTTGCAAAGACACGAACCCCTCCTTTTTCATGGCTGCACAGTATTCCATGGTGTATATGTGCCACATTTTCTTTATCCAGTCTATGGGCATTTGGGTTGGTTCCAAGTCTTTGCTATTGTGAATAGTGCTGCAATAAACATACATGTGCATGTGTCTTTATAGTAGAATGATTTATAATCCTTTGGGTATATACCCTGTAATGGATTGCTGGGTCAGCTGGTATTTCTGGTTCTAGATCCTTGAGGAATTGCTACACTGTCTTTCACAATGGTTGAACTAATTTACATTCCCACCAACAGTGTAAAAGTGTTCCTATTTCTCCACATCCTCTCCAGCATCTGTTGTTTCCTCACCTTTTAATGATCGCCATTCTAACTGGTGTGAGATGGTATCTCATTGTGGTTTTGATTTGCATTTCTCTGACGACCAGTGATGATGATGAGCTTTTTTTCATGTTTGTTGGCTGCATAGATGTCTCCTTTTGAGAAGTGTCTGTTCATATCCTTTGCCCACTTTTTGATGGGGTTGTTTTTTTCTTGTAAAATTGTTTAAATTCCTTGTAGATTCTGGATATTAGACCTTTGTCAGATGAGTATCTTGCTATTACAAATTAGTCTGCTATGATAATTTCTGTACAAGTTTTCCTTACAGATATATGCATTCATTTCTTTTGGATAAATATCTAAGAATGGAATGTCTGGATCCTGTGATATGTATATGTTGAATTTTTTAAGATGTTGCTAAATATTTTGCAAAGTGGTTGTGCTATTTTACATTCCCACCTGCAGTATATGAGAGTCCCATTTCCTCCACATTCTTGCCAGTAGGGTCACTCTTTTAAAATTTAGCCATTCTAATTGCTGTGTGGTGGTATCTTTTTGTGGTTTTAATTTGCATTTCCTAATGACTAATGATAGTGGTTAATTTTCATGTCTTTATTTGCCATTTATATATACTCTTTCATGAAGTGTTTGTTCGTGTATTTTGCTCATTCCAGGGAGCAAGGGGAGTGTTTTTTTAATTATTATTGAGGTTTTGGAATTTTTTATATATCCCAGATGCCAGCCATTATCAGATATATGCAAATATATACTCCCAATCTGTGGTTTATCTTCTTATTCTCTCAGCAGGGTCTTTCAAAGGGCAGAAGTTTGTAAATTTGATGAAGTTCAGTTTATCAAAAACAATTTTTCATGTATCATGTTTTTGGTGACCAATCTGAGAAATCTGTGCATCATCCAAGGTTTTCTCCTAGAAGTTTTATACTTTTAGGCTTTACAGTTAGGTCTATGATGTATTTTGAGTTCATTTTTACGCATGATATGAGATGTGGATCAAAGCATTTTTTTATGCAGATATTTTATTGTTGCAGCACCATTTGTTGAAAAGACTATTCTTTCTTCACTGAATTGTCTCGTCAAAAATCTGTTGTCCATATATGTATGAATCTATTTCTGAACTATTATTCTATTTATGCCATTACTATACCATCTTGATTACTGTCACTTTATAAGTCACCTTAAAATCAGATAATTTTGGTCCTCCAACTTTGTTCTTTTTCAAAGTTGTTTGGTTAGTCCTTCATATGTGTATGTATATTTTAAAAATTTACATATGCAATTCTGACTTTCATAAAATTTCCACTAGGTGATTTGTTAGAAGCCCAACAACCCCCTTGTGACCTAGGCCCTGTTTAAATGCATTAAGGATATGGCTGATAATGGCTTAAGTACTGTTCCCTACCGGCTGAGGCTGAAAGTAGACCTGAGAAGTTGAGATGGCTAATACAAAAGCCAACAGTTTTTCAGAAGTGAACATAACATGGAACTGTAGCAGGAGCATCAAGGGACCCCACAGTTAGCAAAAAGAACCAAGAGCACCTAAGGAGAACTTCCAGTACTTTCTTAGGCATAGTTTAATATGCTCCCATTTTAAAATAAAGTACAAATAAACCCTATCCATCATTAACACTTTAGCATTTGAATCAGGTGATGAGACCACATTCTTCCAGGCAAGATTGTAAAACCAAATGGAAGGCAAGATTTCCCCGGAGGTAGAGAAAGAGGAGACAGATTCTGTTGGGCACAGGAAGGAAAGGCAAGACTGGTTGGGATATCTGAGACCCAAGGCAGCCAGAGGTGGCACATGGCCATGGGGGCCTGAGGGGAAAGGATTTACCAAGAGAGGTGAGAATATGCTGTTTTGGCCACTTTGCAAATTAACTGGGTGCCCCATGGCAGCAATTGCCTAGTGATTACCTGGAAAATCTTTATGTGTTTTTTTGTTTTTTTTGTTTTTTGACTGCCTATATGCAGTTCAGCATTTCCACTTCCTGCTGCATTTACAGAAGGGTCCCAAAGTTTATCTTGTGACATTTGGTCCTTTATTAAGAGGAAGCAATAGGAGGTCATTTTTAGAGGATAACATCCTGTGCTTTTACCATTTCCATAAAAGGGAGGGGATTTTGCTACTTCTCAAGAGAAAGCAGTATGAGAGAATCACTTCCAGCTTCTCTTTAAACCCCTAATTTACTGTTCCCCAAGTCACAAAGAATGACTCATCTGAGTAGTGAATTGAGAAGAACTTGAGCATGCTTGGCTAGGGGCCTTCTGCATTCTCTCACCACACACCAGCCTGTTGGTAACACATACTTTTGTGGTGATGACAGGCTCTGCCCATGCCAGGAGAGGTCTTTTTTCATTAACTCCACCAGTGACTAGGTGGGGATGATCAGATCACAGAGGATATATGAAGAAGCTTACTTGGCCATAGACCCAAGCCATATTCTCCAGCTTATCTTTATCAAAAGTAAATTTGGTATTTTGATCTCTATGTCTGGCTCCTATGCCCTGGTTCTAATCTTAGGAAGGAAAGATACGTTTTTGGTAATTTCCTACCAACCCTATGTTGATAGTTCAGGGGAAAATACGCTGGTAGGAGAGGGTTAAAAGTGTGAGAGGAAACAAAATGAAAAAAAAAAATGTGATCAGGGAAACAGCACTGAGAAGTCCTCAAGGCAGAAATGCAGGCTGTAAGAATTGGGCTTTGGCTCTGTTCCTGCCAGTGTGGAACCTACAGGGTTCATGAAGAATGGGCCCCATTTGGGACACAATCTCAGACTGCAGACAACCTCCCCAACCCTGCTATCACTCTGTCTATCACCAGCTCCGGGTGAGAATTAGTCAAGTGTCTTACCTGGACATGGTGCTTTTGTCCCTTAAAAAGAAAACAGACTGGTGTTATCTGTGTGTTCAACTTTCAATGCAGCTTTGACTTTTCTTGTGTCCCAACATTTGTGATAGAAAAGATGGAGATTGTCTTAGTCCACTTTGTGTTGCTATAAAGGAAAACCTGAGGCTAAGCAATTTATAAAGGAAAAAGGTTTATTTGACTCATGATTCTGGTGGCCAGAAAGTTCAAGATTGGGTGAGGGCTGCTGGCTGCTTCCATTCACAGGAGAAGGTGAAGGAGAGACAGTGTATGCACAGGTCACGTGGCGAGGAAGGGGTGGTGGTGGAGGGAGAGTGTGCAAGGAAGTACTAGGCTATTTTTAACAACTGGCTCTATTGGAACAAATACAGTGAGAATTCACTCCTTACTCCACATCCCAGGGAGGGCATTAATCTATTCATGAGGAATCTGCCTCCATGACCCAAACAACTTTCACCTCCCAAGACACCACACTGAGGATTAAATTTTGACAAGAGATTTGGTGGGGACAAACAAACCATAGCAGAGACTAAACTCAGTATTTCCCAGAGTGTGGTATGCATGTTAAGGTGTACGTAACTGTACATAGAGCTCACACCTTAATTATTTCAATAGTTATGAATTCATTTTAGTGTATGGAAAAAACTGTTTAACTCGTTAATGACAAGTGATACTGGTTTTCCATATATGGCAGCAGTGTGAAGTTTTACATTTCAATTTTTTTCAATTGAAAAAATAATTTTAGATAAAGTAATTATTACACACAGTATTTAAATATGGTAGAAATTGTGCAGGTTGTCTGTGAATGATGGGAGTCTAGGATAGCTAAAAGTAATTTGGTAAGAATTACAAGATATACCTAAGGTCAGGAATTCAAGACCAGGCTGGCTGACATGGTGAAACCCCAGCTCTACTAAAAATACAAAAATTAGCTGGGTGTAGTGGCACATGCCTGTAATCCCAGCTACTCAGGAGGCTGAGACAGGAGAATGGCTTGAACCCAGGAAGCAGAGGTTGCAGTGAGCCGAGATCACACCACCACACTCCAGCCTGGGTGACAGAACAGGACTCCAACTCAAAAAAAAAAAAAAAAAAAAGAAAGAAAGAAACAATTACAAGATATTCATTACTTGTATACAAATGAATACAAAATATTCAATACTTTTTAGAGGCTATTAATAGCAATGCTGGTTCTTTCTAACAGTGATGAATTCTAAAATTTGTGATGAATTAATACCACAAATCTTTTAGAGGTTAATTATAATCACACAAAGTTCACCAACAATTGAATCTTTTTTTTGGCTTCCAAAATGACACTTACTGTGAAATGTCCTGATTTACCCACCCACTGACTTGTAGTCACTAATTTTCCCAAGACCACTTTAACTATAAAAAAAAGACAAGTCATTTTTAAAAAAGAGATAAAACATTACTTTCTTAACCACAAATAATTTATTACTCAGGAGTGGATATTTTAAAAATTATGTAGACATTGCGATTATAGTATTTAGTCTTTTCCTAATGTCCTGATGCCTGCAACTTACTTTGAAATGCACACAAAAGTATGACAAATAATGGATAGATATGTGATTAAGCAAATATAACAAAAAGCTTATAAATTATAGACTCTAGATGCTAGATATATGTGTATTCACCATAAAATTTTCAACTTTTCTATAAAGTTGAAAGTGTTCATAAATGTTGAGGGAAAAGACACCAGTATGGCTTCTTTTATGTATATTTCCTTGGCTTTATAGGTGAATTTGATATAGAGTTCAGATCAAATGTAGATTTATAACCTTGGACAGATGGCATTTTATGCTCTGACATTTCTTATCTACCAGCCTAGACAAGTAGTTTTCACTTACCTAACGATTCAAACTTGCTCTTAGGTTAAAGAGTGGGTTTTACAATGGCCACAGGGGGAAAAAAGGTAAGAACAGACGCAAACAGGCTGGCAACCTGCATCTCCTTTCTTGAACAAAGGTCAAGAACAAGCGGTCACTGTTCAATATCTGCAGCTGTGAAAAAAATGTGAGCTGCAGGCATGCTGTTTCATAACTTTCACACACAAAAAAGTCTTGAATGTGAGGGGCTTTCCTGTTTCTTCATTTTATGTGTATTGCACTTTTCTAAAGTTGAAATTTTAAACTCTCTTGGGAAAATTATTTTGAAGAGTGGAATTTCCAAAGTATATAGAATATAGAGGGCAACACCAAGTTTCTACTACATCTATACCTCCATTAAGCAAAAAAACCAGATTAACCCAAATAACTTAAAAGCATGTCAAGTGGCCTTATGAAACAAATAAGAATGAAGTTAACCCAACCCAAGGGCAATGTTTACGCATTTTCTCACTTGCTTAAAACAAACACTTGACATTGAGGAAAATAAAAACATTAAATGTAGTGCCTGTCCCTCAAAGTGGTTTCTCTGCTATTTTTTCTAATAAGGAAGAGTTCTACTTATAGGGTTCATTCAAGTTTATGAAAATGTTTTCTTTTAACAAAATGAAAAATAGTTTTTCCCAGTTCTAGAGAAAGTGCATATGAAGTAAATTAGGTCAAAATTAAGAGGATATATTTTGCTTTTTATGATTTCTATAAAGAAATGATGCATTTTAACAAAATATTTCTTAAAGATGTTCCTTTGTTATGGTGAGATGTGCATTTTCATATACATATCACATAAATAACTGTTTAGACTGTGTTCTGCAGCAAAGAAATGCTACAAAAAATCACCCCAAATTTACCCACCCACTGACTTGTAGTCATTAATTTTCCCAAGACCACTTTAACTATAAAAAAAGACAAGTCATTTTTAAAAAAGAGATAACATTACTCTCTTAACCACAAATAGTTTATTACTCAGGAGTGAATATTTTTAAAATTATGTAGACATTGCGATTATAGTACTTAGTCTTTTCCTAACAAAAAGACAACCATTCTTAAGTATCTTATTGTAGTCATTCATTGATTAACAATTAATTGAATAGCTTCTATGTTATAGTCCCTAGGCATATGGCAATGAACTGGATATACAAAGTCCCTGCTGCCATAGAGATTACATTCTAGAGGAGTGGACATAGACAATAAATGAATAAACAAATAAATAAATGAGATAATTTCAGATAATGATAAAGCCTTGATGAAAATAAGCCCAGGTGATATGACAAAAAGTGACAATGGATGTTGGTATAGTTTTTTAAACATTTTTCTTCTTAAATTTGGTTTAAATGTAAACATTTACCAAAGTGATAAATATCTGCAGTTTAGTCAGATAGTACCATAAGTATTTATTAATAGCATTTGTTACAAAAAACAGAAATCTCCATCTGCTTCTTCCCCTTATTCTCAGAGCAGGCTGTTCAGAAGCAGGCTCTTTGAAGTGACATTTGAGCAGAGAAGCGAATGACAAAAAGGAGCTACTTAAGTAACATCTGGATAAAGAGCTTTCCAGACAGGTGCAATGGCAAGAGCTGAGAGTCTCAGACAGGAATGAGGGTCCCCAGTGTTGCTAGAGCCGGGGAGCAAGGGAGAAGGCCTAGGAAATGATGCAGTTTATCTTTTTCATATTAGCTTCCATGAATAGACTGGATCGTGGGTGTGGAGAGGGGAAAGTGATAGCAGAGACGAAATATGAGATTGAGGGATGATGGTGGCTTAGACTAGGGTGTTAGCAGTGACAAACTCCAATGCAGTTTCAGACACACAGCACTTAGACCTGTTGATGGCTGGGATATACAGGGTGGACGGGGTAAGAAAGACTCCAATTTTGGAGCAACAGGGTTCAGATGATTAGGAAAGTGTTGTGTATATTTGTCACTGTTTTGCCTGCTCAGCATCCAAATCTCCTTCTGCAGTCATAGAATCTACTTACTATGTAAGTTCTAAGAAAGGATGCAAGCTAATTCCTCTCTGCCTCCTGGAAGCTGGAGTACAATCTCATGCTTCTGTCTAGGACTGTGAATCAGGAGTAATGCAGAGTGAGGATGTTTTCTAACTAACTCCAGTGGGGAGTACATGAGGCTGCTTAGTGACAGTGACAGCAACAGCAGCGTCGTAACCAGGCATGGCCTTGATTGCTGTCATTCTGACGACCTAACCTCTCTTAGTTTCTGTTTATTTTCCAAGTCTATTTCTCAAGCTTGCCCATTAAAAAAAAAATTTAAAAATAGAGGTATGACATATAAAGGGCACAAATCTTAAGTATGCAACCTGATACGTAAACACCTATGAAACCACCACCTAGACCAAAATATAAAAGACTTTCAGCACCCTAAAAGTCTTCCCTCTGATACACTATTTTCTCAATAAATTCAACTTCTGCCTGAGTTAGCAAGTCCATTTCTAGCTGAGGCAGAATGCAATCAAGAAATCTGACTTGTGGCACTTTAGTGTTTATCAAATGTGACCCTTATTGCATTCAGAATGAAAATTGGTCAGGAAAAAGAGCAAAAGAGCATTTTTGTACCAAAGTCCTCAGGTGAGTAAGCCTCAAATTAAGACTTGTTATTAATCATAATACAACTTTATCATACCAAAGTACCTAAAAATTGATATATTTAATTTATAAAATCTTAACCATCAAAGTCAATCTGTGGTCTGGAAACTAAATTCTTTTCAGGGACCCTACCAGTACTCAACCCTGTTTCTTTAGGGTCCCTAACATGTAAAGCTACATAATCTGGAATTTTCCAGACAGTTATTTATTTTTTATATTTTATTTTTTGAGATGGAGTCTTCCTCTGTCACCCAGGCTGGAGTGCAGTGGCGCAATCTCAGCTCACAACAACCTCTACCGCCCGGGTTCACGCCATTCTCCTGCCTCAGCCTCCCGAGTAGCTGGGACTACAGGCACCCGCCACCATGCCAGGCTAATTTTTTGTATTTTTAGTAGAGACGGGGTCCAGACAGTTATCATGTGGGACTTTACTTAAATATATATGAAGTCTTGCTGGGCGCGGTGGCTCACGCCTGTAATCCCAGCACTTTAGAAGGCCGAGGCGGGCAGATCACAAGGTCAGGAGATCGAGACCATCCTGGCTAACACAGTGAAACCCCGTCTCTACTAAAAAAAGACAAAAAACAAAAAAAAAAAAAACAAAAAATGAGCCGGGCATGGTGGCAGGCGCCAGTAGTCCCAGCTACTCAGGAGGCTGAGGCAGGAGAATGGCGTGAACCCGGGAGGCGGAGCTTGCAGTAGCTGAGATCGCGCCACTGCTCTACAGCCTGGGCGACAGAGTGAGACTCCGTCTCAAAATAAATAAATACATAAAGATATATATGAAGTCTTCTGGCCTTCTTATTCTAGTAGTAACTCTATGAGCACCATCACCAAGTACAGATGCATTAGTACTAATCGTTAACAGGACATTATAAGACATTTTAATAACTATTAACAATACCAACGTTCAATAGAAGGAACTCACTGAAAAAACACGGAGTCATTTCAATCTCATTTGATGGCGCTCCATCATTCAGCTGCTCAGGCCGTACTCCTTTCATAGTCCACTGGCAGATTCTTTTAGCTCCTGCTTCAAAATATATCCAGAATCCAACCATATCTCACCATCTCTATTGTTTCTATCCTGGTCCGAATCTTTCTAGCCTGGACTACTGCAAAACTGGATGCTTGAAGGTAATAGTGAAATGCCTTCAAAATTCTAAAGAAAAGTGAGTTTGAACATAGGACTGCAGGCCCAATAAAAATAAAGTGTGAGGAAAAAATAAAGGCCTTGTCAGACACACAAGGACTCAAGTTTCTCTCCCATGTACCCTTTCTGGGGGAAAAAAAAGGCACCTGTAAATATACTTCAGCAAACAGAAAAGACAAATTCAAGAAACAATGCAGCAGAATAAAAAAGAAAACAAAAGAAAGAAGGAAAAAATAGGAGAACAAAGAAAATACATCCCAAGATGATAGCTAAAAATCACTTTGTCCAAATTCGATGAAGCTGATTAAGAAGCATAAAATGATCTCAGGGTTAGAGTGAAGAACATACTTTTTTCCTTCCTGTCAATTCTGTCAAAAAAAAAAATAAAGATAAGAATACAGTTCCAGAATCCCAAGGTGAGAGCTAAAAGCACTCTGAACAAATCTAGTAATTCAATAGTATGATTAAAAGAACAGCTACAGTAAAGCAAGTGTTTTTCTTCTGTCAAGAAATAAAAGCAGGCTGGAAGCAGTGGCTCAAACTGTAATCCCAGCACTTTGGGAGGCTGAAGCGGAAAGGATCGCTTGAGCCTACAAATTTGAGACCAGTCCTGGCAACATAACAATACCCCGTCTCTATTGGAAGATTTTTTTTAAAAAAAAGAAATAAAAGCAATTACTTACTCCAGGAACCATTAAAGTATGCAAAAGCCATGACCCAATTACGTAGCAAATGACACATGGCATGATTTGGGGAAGTTGACGGCTGGCTATAAAAGAATCCATCTGGCCTTTATGAGTGAAACATTCTGCTTAAATCAGCACATACTTAAGGATATAAGGTAGATAGATAGAAGGAGATAAATCACCTGGTTTACCTGTGCATACTTTTGCATAGTGTGACTGCTAGTTACTGATTTGCAGTGTTTAGAATAAATATACAGTATATACAATATACAAATAAATATACAGTATAAAGGGAAAATATACATCTATTAAAACTGATTATATAAACTAATAGTATAACAAGAGAAGTCAGGAGGTAAAGGACAGTAATGAGTTGGAAGGGAAGTATAAGGTTGGTCATTTCCTCAATGTTAGGGAAATGTATTTAAAATCAATGGATCAAAAAAATTATTAACTAAAGTTATAAAGGAGAACAAATGAACTAAAAACATAACAAAAATGGTGAGAAGGAATGAAGTGAGATAAATTGTTTATCATTCATAAAATGACAAATTCGGCTTAAATGATAAACAGCAGCAAGAAATGTGCTGTTACCTCTAAGAGGTGAAATTGGTGTGGATGGCAGACAGAAACACTTGTACTTTTATTTTCTATCCATCTGAATTGTTTAGAATTTTTATTCATGTACATGCTCTAAAATTAAAATTGTTTTTAATCCAAAAAAATATTAGAGGCTGAGCATAGTGGCTCACGCCTGTAATACTTGCACTTTGGGAGGCTGAGGCGGGTGGATTGCTTGAGCCCAGGAATTTGAGACCAGCCTGGGCAATATACTGAGACTTTGTCTCTATTTAAAAAAAAAAAAAAAAAGAAAAGAAAAATTAAAGCTGGCTGCCTCAGAAAGGAGCAACAGTTAACACTACAGAAAGATCCTAGGAAATTATAAAAAGCAGGTATAAAAACTCTCAAAAAATATTTGCAGTAAAATGCCATTTAAAGTAAAGACATCTAAACTTATCCAACACTTCTGGTACAGCAGAGTCAATAAAAGCAGTTTATAGCTATAACTTGGTGATTAGACAACAAAAAAATGATAGAATTCTCTAAGAGGGCAGAGATCAACTTTAAAACTATTCTCATCCAAAATAACATAGTAATATAGTAATACAAGCATGGCCCTTAAAGTATCTCAGATTCTGGAAAATTTTGGACAAATAAATGTTATTTACATATATTGATGGATAATACATGATGGTCCAAAACTTTAACACCTTTGTTTAAAAAGAATATTAAAATAAGTGATCCTTAAAACCATGCGATCTCAGCTACTGCAAGCTCCGCCTCCCGGGTTCACGCCATTCTCCTGCCTCAGCCTCCTGAGTAGCTGGGACTACTGGCGCCTGCCACCATGCCCGGCTCATTTTTTGTTTTTTTTTTTTGTTTTTTGTCTTTTTTTAGTAGAGCATAACACAAAGATTATAATATTTTAATAAAATTTTTACATTTCTAGAACAATTTATTCAATTCATACATGATATAGCAACAAAAGGAAGGAAACTGAGACAGCTTTCCTATAAAACATTCAAGAGTACTTTCCTTTGACTACTCAATATATATGTTCTCTTGGTATTCTTCTGAATTGTTAACACAAAGTTTTAAAAAATGAAAATTGCATATAAAAATATTTATCTTTTTTAACAATGGGTTTTCAAATTAAATAATGTCTGTTTATCAATATTTATTGCATAGAAATATTTTAAGTACTTTAATATTTAGAAAAACATCAGGAAGTCAGTTTTTCAATGGCTGCCATATCTTAAAAGTTGGTAACTTAAAGTCTATTTATAATTTTAAAATTACATATTCTGTAGATATAAAAGTTTAAAAAAATACATTTTGATTTAATACAAAAGCCTTCTAAATTTACATTTTCAAACATTACTGTGATTCTATAACATTGTATATATACTTAGCCAAAATAAGTTAATTTTTAAAAATCAGTAACATGTAATATGCTGGCAAGACTTTAGAAACAAATCGGGGTAATTATAAAGTCAATGTTATAAATGTACTACTACAAATAAATAATTAAAACAAAGCAGAATATAAAAATGCATAGAACAGGGGCAGATTTATTAAATCTAAGTCACCAGTGCAGAAATCTGGGTACTTAATCCCTTAAGGAGTTAGAGGATTTCAAATTTAAAAGATGACTTTTCCCAGGGGACATTGTGACTTTCTGTGAATAAAGGAAAGAAAGTCTATTATTTCTATTCAGATGCTTCTAGAGTATTATTGTTCAAGTGTTTTTATGTAATTCCTCCTTTAATTTAAATGTTCTTTCCCTGAAAAAAATATTTTAAGATAATAATTTTGGCCTCATGACATATATACTTTAAAAATACATGTGATTCTACAGTAATCCCTCCCCCATCCTGATATCTATACATATATGCATTTATAAATATATACATAGTTTCAGGATTATAAAAATATTTAATTTTTATAAGCTTAAATAATTACTGTTAATACAGAAAACATTAATACTTGTATAATTTCACTTTTATTTATAAAAAGATTTTCTTATAGCAGCATTTGCATTACAAATAAAATTTGACCAAAGGATGTTGCAGTGTACCAGGACCCGTACTGCAAATCAGACTGAGCAGCTGTGATGTTCCTCTAAAAGAACCTCTAGAGGCCGGGCGCAGTGGCTCACACCTGTAATCCCAGCACTTTGGGAGGTCAAGGTGGGCGGATAATCTGAGGTCAGGAGTTCGAGACCAGCCTGGCCAACATGGTGAAACCCCATCTTTACTAAAAATACAATAATTAGCTGGGCACGGTGGTGGGCGCCTGTCATCACAGCTATTCAGGAGGCTGTGGCAGGGGAATCACTTGAACTGGGGAGGTGGAGGTTGCAGTGAGCTGAGATCGCACCAGTGCACTCCAGCCTGGGCGACAGAGTGAAACTCTATCTCAAGAAACAAAAAAAAAGGACATCTGTCTCAGCTACAGAAGAGTGGTTCCCATAAAGCAGAAAAACTTTGAGGGGCTAATAACTTATGTGAACCTCCTTAAGTGCATTTGAAAGTTATCTCCATAGAGTTGGCAAGATTTAGTAAAATATCCTAAGAAGTCCAAGTTTTATTGATCCCCAGAAAAGTTCTCTAGTGAGATAAGTAAAAATTATATTAATGAATAGTGTTTTTAATTGAATCAGATAAACTTATTAGAAATTAATTAAAGATTTCAAGAGTAAAAAAATGAAAACATCACTGTGGGTGGTATAAGAAAATAACAACAGATTTGAAACTTTAAGACATTACAAAAAAAAAACCCCTCAATCTCAAAAACTCATATTAAGCTTGTTTTTGTTGAGCTCACGTTCCAGATTTCCAATCAAAGTATCAATACTTTCTTGTAGATCTCTGAGATTGTTTTTTCGATCCACTGTAGACTCAATTGTCTGCATTGTCAAATATGTCTGAAATGTACACTCTTTGGGCATGGGAATTGGCTGTTCAATCATTACTTCTGGCCCATCCATTTTGCTATAATTTTCTCCGATTTCTCTATCTTCTGAAGGGACATCATCATAATCCACATCATTTAAATTTTCTTTTGTATTTAAAAAGTAGTTTTCCCCACAGCTGCTCCAGTCTCCTGCATAACGATTGCTAAGTGGACTGTCTAATCGGTTTTGCTTTGGCCTAAGTACTCCTGATGAATCAGTACCACTCAAATTTAACATATGAGGTCGTTCTTTCTTCTGCCTCAAATAATTCAGAGAAGACTTCTGCTCTGGGAATAAATTGTCTGTTGATTTTTTGACAGTTGAACGCTGCACTAGAAATAAACAATAATTTTGCTTTAGTGACAGTAATCCAACTGAACTTAAAAAAAAAAGCTAAAGATAAGCCATTTAATCATCAACTACAAACATGCATTAAAACAAAAACATGCACTCTATCAAAAGAAAGCATTCCATAATTATTTTTTATTACCAGACATAATCTAGATTAAGGATAGAAGCAGTATAACGTTCCATGGTGCTAATTCATGCTACATCATAACGTCCCCAAACAAATCACATTTCCAATGTCGATTAATTTTCTGTGCAACTTTATTATTATCTAGCTATAATTCAAACAATAGCTAAGCTGGTAGCTTCTCCTAAATTAAAAGCTACAGCAAAAAGCAGGCAAGGCATGTTGGTGTACAAACAAACAAAATATAACAAAAAGTTCCTTTGTCTGCAAACATCTAAATGAGGCAAAGGCATCTAAAGTGATCAGCCTAATAAGTTCTGACCCTTGTGGGCTTTTCTGCAATTCTATTAGCAGCAGAGTCATAGTTTACTAAGCAGATCAAATTTCACTTTGATAAAATGTGCTAATACTAGATTTGACCACTTGTTACCTGAGTTTGATTATACAGCATTATCTACTATCTTCATTTATTGCCTGGAAATAGTACAGATATTTTATTTTCTCATTCTGGTTAGGTATTCAACAATCCCAAATAACATTTTCCATATTAAGACTAGTTTCTTCTGAGAGTATGCATTGTGTTAGCCATATAGACGATCACCACAGAGACACATTACTTCATTACAAACCAAGGTTTACTCTTGTGTGTTGAACAAAATATTTAAGGCTATTCTGTATATAAAATAGACAATTTAAAATGCTGACACATAGCTATTAAAGATTACCCATAATATCTTTCTCTTTCTGCTTGTTTATTCTCCATGAATAAGTGCCCCTTCATCTCTATTTCCCTTCACTAAGATAAAGCAACATAAATCAGTGATAACACACCAACTTTGTACTCTCCAATATATAATGAATGCTTGTTTGCTATTATATAAAATAAGACAACTGAAAAACTATAAAAACATATATATGGTTCTAGTTTTCCAGACTTAAAGTGATATTCATAATATTTTTCAGAGATCTCATACTTTTTTAAATTTAGATTTTATTGAAATATTTGATAACTGTACACAGGTATGTTTTTAACATTTATATTGCATTTTTAAGATGGTTATTATGTATCACTATAGATAGCCAAAATTTCTTGATCTAAAATTTTCTAGAAAATAAAGGTTAGATATTTACTTCAAATTGATCTTTAATGTTAGTATTAATATAGAATGGTCCATACCATCAACTGATATAAGTGCAGAATGGATAAATGAATTTTCCACTGTGTAATTATTCATATTCTTTTTCCTCCTCTAGCTGCTTATCACCACTATCTCCTTGCTTTTCCCCCCTCATTCTTTGTGCTATTTCTGTTCTTTTTAGTGCTTAACTGTCATGCCTGTTGTTTTCACCAACCAATTACAATATTCTGCTAGCCTTGAGGTTATCTGGTCTGATCTAACCATGTATTTTTGCTTTATGTCTTAAACTTGTCCTATTGTGCCTGCATTTTCAGACATTATGTCTGCAAAATCCAGATTCATTTTGTTGCCAGTTGCTTACAGTTACTTACCTAAGACCCTATTGAAACATTATTTCTGTATATTATCTTGGAAAATATTAAGAAACCAATTAAACTGATATTTTATATCTTTTAGACTAAAAATTTCAATTTCTGAAAAACCAACATCACTGACTTTTTAGACTACTGATGTCAGAGTGGTTTACAACTAAATATATGGTGAAAATGGCTAATTTTAACCTCAAAAGTTCTGGTTTTCCCATCACTGTTGACTACCCACCTTCAATAGAATAAAATTAAAAATGCAGTCTATAAGGTTGCTGAAAAAGAATTCAAAATGTAATAAGTACTAAGAAACTTAATTTTTCCTTATCTTATTTTCTACCAGTAGATTTGTTTCTAATTACTACTTTATTATCCTTTTATCTATAAATACCTTATTTAATAAAAATATACTGACTGTCTAGTTAGTGCCAAATACTCTGCTAGGACCTGGGAATATAAAGTTAAAAATAATCCCCAACCTCACCAAACTTAAAATCTTGTAAGATAGATGAAATAAAAATAAATAAGAGAAAAACTGATACCTTTTCCAAAAAACTTACCCCAAATATATTTATCATAGAAAATGTGGTATAGCGGCCAGGTGGTGGCTCACGCCTGTAATCCCAGCACTTTGGGAGGCCAAGGCAGGCAGATCACTTGAAGTCAGGAGTTTGAGATCAGCCTGGCCAACATGGTGAAACCCCATCTCTACTAAAAATACAAAAATTAGCTGGGCGCAGTGGTACATGCCTGTAATCCCAGCCACTCAAGAGGCTGAGGTAGGAGAACTGCTTGAACCTGAGAGGCAGTGGTTGCAGTGAGTCAAGATTGCACCAGTGCACTCCAACCTGGGTGACACAGTGAGACTCCATCTCAAAAAAAAAAAAAAAAAAAAAAGGAAGAAAATGTGGTATAGCAAGGATCTAGGAATTATACTCTCTCTAAATTGATTTCTCCATCTTTAAAGTGATAGGGTGGCCAGCAGTATTATTTTCAGTATTCTTAAAACAGAAAATGAATATCTAAAAGAAACATTTTTGTGAAAACTCAATACATAAAACAGATAAAAAGAAGGCTGTTCTGGTCAATGGGCAAGTGTGTTTCCATTTTGTTCCCCTACCCCTTGCTGATCTGGCTTCTAAGCTGCTTCCAAAGAACCCCAGAGCTTAGTAGAAGACAATCTAAAAAACTATTGGCAGGATGACTTTTACCTTCTAATGCTGATATGCTGAAGTTCTAACCAATTACTTTGAAGATAGGATTTTTCAAATATAAATCTCAAAGCAAATTATCTTCTTGCCCAAAATTAAAAAACAAAAAATAACATGAAACAAAACAAAAAGTTTAGAAAATAAAAAATAAGGGGGCGACTCTCTTTAACTCTGGAATTGGAGAATTTCCAAATGGAAAAATAAGATATGCATACCAAGGAAAGCTAAAACCTTCTATTGAATGCATGGAGATAGGACAGGCATTCACTGAGTTAATATGCTATGGCCTACTAGTCTTTGCCACATTCTCTATGTCACCATCAACTTTCTCAGGCCAAGTAAGTGCACCTCGTCTACTTGATTTCTGCCTTTTCTTGAATTCAACAGCAGGTGATTGACAGGGTAAAACTGTTGTTTCTTCTCATCTTTCTGCCCTGTTCTTTGTCTGAGGTACTACAACTAAAGAAAAATAACAGGTTATAGAAAAAGGAGCAGTTATTTTTAAAACCAACAACACAAATCTTTGGAATAAGGTGCTGTACACTAGGAACAGCTGTTTAAGGCTGTCTTTAGAATACAGTGAATTTGAAATCTGAACCTGCTTTTTCTATAACACAAGATATACATTGTTTCTTCTCTCAAACCCAAAACTAAGGTGGCTACTATTACAAAACAATAAAATGACCTTAACCTCTGGCACAGAATAATTAATAATTAATAATAACAAACTCAGGCACTGACAGTAAACTTAATGGAATCTCCAGGGAAGCAAGTTTTCATTTGTGGTAATGACAAGCTGGCTTTCTCCTAAATTCTTGGTGTTTACTAGAATTAAAGCTGTTCTAGAAAAAGGAGACACAGTTGACACTCTGAAAGATCCGTTATGTTGAGCATCAAATGCTGAAATTAGCTCAATTACCCACAGAATCTTGATTCAGGGTTTTAAAATAGTTAAAATAACATTCTAATTCAGTTAAAACATGAATTAGAATAATTTTTAAGCCTGCATTTAAAAGAAAGTAAAAGCTTTAAACTTTCCAAATTTTAAAGTTGAATTTTTTTTTTTTTTTTTTTGAGACGGAGTCTCACTCTGTCCCCCCGGGCTAGAGTGCACTGTCGCAATCTTGGCTCACTGCAACCTCCACCTCCCTGGTTCAAGTGATTCTCTTGCCTCAGCCTCCCAAGTAGCTGGGACTACAGGTGCCCACCACCATGCCCAGCTAATTTTTTTGTATTTTTAGTGGAGGCGGGGTTTCACTATGTTGGCCAGGCTGGTCTCAAACTCCTGACCTTGTGATCCACCTGCCTCGGCCTCCCAAAGTGCTGGAAAATTTTTATTAACTTAATTTTTAATTCACTTTAAATGATGAAATCAAGCATTCTCTTGTACTTTAATCTTTCTGTATATATATACATAACAAAAGAGTAACCAAAGACATTGACTGAGCGCTCACTTTGTGCTAAACATTTTGCTCATTGCCTTAGATGTTTTATCTCAATCTTTACAACAACCCTGAGGCAGGCATTATTTAGAGAGAAGCAAACTGGGAGTTGAAGAGGTTAAAGTTTTTGCTGTAGCCCATCCTGCTGGCAAGTGCCACCATCCAGATCTGAACCCAAACCTAACCCCAGGGCCAAGCATGGTTACTAGTGTGCTCTACGCTAAACACCAAAGTACTTCACACTTGGTCCCATGCAGTGTGGGGCGAGAGTAGCAGGGGTTACTAAAAGCTAAGAAAATTTTGGAATTTAAATGCAGGGTCCTTTATAGAATGTCAAATTAAACACATATTTCTTTTAACTCTGAAATTATATCAGAGATAATTAGGAAAATAACTGTCAGTCTTTAGTTATTGATTGAAATAAGGATTGGATAAGAAAGATGGAAAGGTCAAAGATAATTCCCAATTCAAGCTGAGATAATTTGACTAATGACCATGAATGCAGTTAAAGACATAAAGAAGAACTGATTTAAGGAGAAAAATGAATTCTGCTTTATACCAGTTGAACTAAAAATGAGAAGAGTAAATAAATTAGTGTTTATTGAGTCTCTATTACATGTCAAGAGCTATGCTGAGCACATTACCTACACAATTTTTTAAAATCCTAATAAAAATTTATAAACATATTATTAAATCCATATGACAAAAGATGATACAAGGCTCC
This sequence comes from Pongo pygmaeus, assembly GCF_028885625.2. Lineage (NCBI taxonomy): Eukaryota > Metazoa > Chordata > Mammalia > Primates > Hominidae > Pongo > Pongo pygmaeus. The sequence goes on along the minus strand of NC_072373.2, from coordinate 144,936,389 downwards.
ACGATGTTAAGAAACCAACCCAAGGTCAGATTGCTAATAAGTGGCACAACCAGGATTTAAATCCAGATCTGACCAAATCTAAAATGTGCAAATGAATCTACATGCCTACAATGTCATCAGCAAAGGCAGAAAACATTTAAATGAAAAAAATCTAAAGGGCAGATATCAATTCACAACATTTTGAAAAAGCAAAATCTAGAAGAATTTCTTCAATCATATATGAGCATATTTAATGATTAGTTAATTCAAATACCCTATCATTGAAAGTGAAAAATATTTCCATAGAATCATTTACCTGGCCAGAGTTGGAGTAAGTAATGAAGAACTTCAATGTGTTTTTTAAAATCCAAAGCACTTGCAAGTTCTTCTGAATCAGTAAAGACTCTGTTGTTATGGGTGGAAGGCTCTTGCCTCTGACTTAATAATACTGGTCCAAAGCACACAGCCAAATTCTGGCACGTCATCTTATTCACTTCATGATAGGAAGCCACCAATTTCAAATGATCCAACAACATCTTTAGGGTTGCCTAAATTAAATTAAATTTCAATTAATATAGTCATAAAGGGGCAAATTCAAGGACACAATTTATAGCAGGAAATACAGATAAGCATCTTGTCACTTTTAAAAAGATTTTTTTAAAGATTTGCTTATAAATTTGATGTTTGGAACCTAGAACATAGTTTCTAATAGAAACATTATATGGGGCCTAAATTATGTTCCAGCCGGGCACAGTGGCTCATGCCTGTAATCCTAGCACTTTGGGAGGCTGAGGCAGGAGGATCACCTGAGGTCAGGAGTTCAAGACCAGCCTGGCCAACATGGTGAAACCCCACTCTACTAAAATACAAAAATTAGCTGGGCATGGTGGCGGGTGCCTATGATCCCAGCTACTCAGGAGGCTGAGATGGGAGAATTGCTGGAACCCGGGAGATGGTGGTTGCAGTGAGCCGAGACTACACCCCTGCACTCCAGCCTGGGTAGCTGAACGAGACTCTGTCAAAAAAAAATTCTGTTCCAACTACACAATTTAGTCCATTAAATGGTTAAAATATACATTCTTTATTAAATACTTATGAATGCATTCCAAATTTCAGCTGGAATCCCCGGGAAAATGCATCCATTAACTCTTTCTCTTCTAACACGGCAACAGCAAAGGCTGTGATGAAAAGGGGATTAGGGTAAGAATGTTCATTTTTAAGTACAGATAAGTCCTGTAGTTGTAAGTTGTAATCATTATCATGCTTAAATCTAGGAAGCTAACCATTCCGGAACATGGCCAGGTTCTACAATGATTTCGATTATGAAAGACATGTTTAAAAGGCCAATGTGCTTCTTAACTAATATAAATATAAATAAATATATAGAGAGTAAATAAACCTAAAAAAGAAGAATAGTACAGTTAGAAATGAAAGAAAAAAATTACCGAAAAAAATATTTTTTAATCCTTAAAGAAACTAGTAAGGGGAGTTGGCTCAAAAAGTGGAATGGTTATTTAGGTTTCAACAATTATGGAAAGAAATCATGTTTTTTGATATAGTGGCATAGGATCAATCATTTAACAAAATGAGTAATTTTTTTCTTCAACATTGTATTGAAGACATTGATGCCAATTAAAAACTTTAATTTTTTTTTCTTTTTTTTGAGACAGGGTCTCACTCTGTTGCCCAGGCTGGAATACGGTGGCATGATCACAGCTCACTGCAGCACCGACCTTCCTGGCTCAAGCAATCTTCCCACCCCAGCCTCCCAAGTAGCTCGGGCTACAGGCGTGCTGGACACCATACCCACTAATTTTTTAAAAATTTTTTGTAGGCCAGGCATGTGGCTCACGCCTGTAATCCCAGCACTTTGGGAGGCCGAGGCAGGTGAATCATCTGAGGTCAGAAGTTTGAGACCAGCCTGGTCAACATGGGAAACCCCAACTGTACTGAAAATACAAAAAAATAGCTGGTGTGGTGGCGCACGCCTGTAATCCCAGCTACTCAGGAAGCTGAGACAGGAGGATCGCTTGTTCTGGGAGGCAGAGGTTTCAGTGAGCCAAGCTTGTGCCACTGCACTCCAGCCTGGGTGATAGAGCGAGACTCCATCTCAAAAAAAACATTTTTTTTTTTTTTGTAGAGACAGGCCTTGCTATGTTGTCTAAGCTGGTAAAAATCTTGTTTAAAGAAAAATCAAAATAACATTATTTCTGGAGCCAAAAGTGACAAATGAATTTGCTGGTCAGAAGGCCATTTAGTAGCTGTGGCAAGAACAAGTCCAGCGAGATGAGGTAGGAAGCCAGATTACAATGTGCTGAGTAGTAAATGAGTGGTGAAGAAGCGATAATAGCCGGAATAAACAGCCTTTCAATGTTTGGCTATGAAGGGAAGGAATGAAGAGAGAATGAAAACTAGAGAAGAATATGGCATTTTAAATCAAAACAAGTCAAATATATGAATCATATTTCTTTTTTAAATTCATAATTATTTCCTAACACAACTCCATACACACTGGCCTCTTAAGGGTATTTCCAGCAATAATTGTGATCATACACACACACAAACACAAACAACACACTACACCTGGTTAAATATATGTTCGATCTCAATAGCAAGCAAAGGAATGCAAATTTTTTTGTCTACTAAATAAGATGAGCCAAAAAATGTAATTGTCATGTTCCTTTTGAAAATTAGTCTGGCTGGGCGTGGTGGCTCATGCCTATAATCCCAGCACTTTGGGAGGTCGAGGCAGGTGGATTGCTTGAGCTCAGGAGTTCGAGACTAGCCTGGACAATGTGGTAAAACCCAGTCTCTACAAAACATACAAAAAAAATTAGTTGAGGGTGACGGCACACGCCTGTAGTCCCAACTACTTGGGGGGCTGAGGCAGGAGGATCGCGTGAGCCGGGGAGGTTGAGGCTGCAGTGAGCTGTGTTCGCACCACCGCACTCTAGCCTGAGAGACAAAGTAAGACCCTGTCTCAAAAACAAACAGAAAAAAAGAAAAAGAAGAAAGAAAATTAGTATGAAAACATATAAAGGCCTTAAAATGTTCATATTATTTAAATAAGCAATTCCATTTCTGAGGTTCTATTCTAAATAATTCTAAACTAAAAATAAACCTGTGTACAAATATTTACAAATCACTCAAAATCTAAATATACAAAAGAGAATACTGATAAATTATGATGTCAAATTCACTCAATGGTATATCACACAGTTATTGACTGACTGACTGACTGATCGAGACAAAGTCTGGCTCTATCGCCCAGGATGGAATGCAGTGGCATGATCTCGGCTCCCTGTAGCCCTCCCTGGGCTCAAGCCATCCTTCCACCTCAGCCTCCCAAGTAGCTGGGACCCTAGGCACGTGCCACCATGCCCGGCTAATTTTTGTAATTTTTGTAGAGACAGGGTTTCGCCATACAGCCCAGGCTTATTCAGTCTTTTTAGAAAGGATGGCAATAGCATGGGCCTTAGAGTCAGAAAGACTTGAATTTATGTGATAGACTATAATATTCACAAAAGCTATGTAACTTTTGGCAAGTGATTTAAATTCCCTAGCACTCATTTCTTCACTTATAAGTGGCACTTATAATTTTACCTAGTGCTGGGCATTGTAGCGCAAGCCTGTAATCCCAGCACTTTGAGAGGCCAAGGCAGGCAGATCACCTGAGGTCAGGAGTTCAAGACCAGCCTGGCCAACATGGTGAAACCCCGTCTCTACTAAAAATACAAAAATAAGTCAGGCATGGTGGTGCCCACCTGTAGTCCCAGCTACTCAGGACGCTGAGGTAGGAGAATCGCTTGAACCTGTAAAGGTGGAGGTCGCAGTGAGCCGAGATCGCACCACTGCACTCCAGCCCAGGCGACAGAGTGAGACTCCATCTTCAAAAAAAAAAAAAATTTTTTTTACCTAGTGTTGGGAAACCAGTATCTCTACTTTCTCCACCCACCCCCTTAAACTTCACCCCACCCTTCTGCTTCTGTACTCTTTAGCTGTTCCCTTCCCCTAATCCAAAGGAGGAGTAATTGTTAATCCAACTGGACAGAGCACAGGACATTCAGGGGACCACAGTAAACTCCCAAATAAAGTTACTGGACTTACAGTTTCTACCCACTAATTCTTGCTCTTTCTGCCCCAACATGATAAAAAAATGTAGGCAAATTTGGCCTCATCTAGACAAGCTCAGTCATATCTTTCTCCTATTTTCCCTTCTATTCTAAGGAACAACAGATAAAGTTAGGCTAAGGCTGGTTCTGAAGACCTACCTATCCTTCTCTCTCTCTCCTGGATGCTGGTCTGAAGATTTTGGAGAGGGGGCGAATGGAAAGGATAAAGAGGAAAAAATGAGGTGGGAGTGTTGTTTGTCTTAAAGTTAAGCCATGTATACCAAAACAGTTATCATATCTAAAAAATACTAAAAGGAGACACACCAAATGTTAATTATAGCTGCCTCTGGATATTGGATTGCAATTTTACATTCTTCTTTTCTGTATCTTTTCAATATTTCTATAATGAACAAATATTATTGTAATAACATTTTAACAATACAATTTAAAAAACTTTAGTGAGTATTTATTCATGCTTAGGCTAAAATCACATACAGAAAAGATAAAACTTTTCTAGATTTATTCGTTTAAGAAGCTTTTATGGACTTAGGCTGTTTAAAGGCAGTAATGGCAGAGCTTTTAAATCCATGAGTGCCACAAATGTCAAATATCTAAAATTATTTGTAGCTCTGGAGCTAGGTATACAGTTCATTAACTGGCTTTCAGGAAAAATGTATTCTGGTAATGCTTACCTTCTCAATCTCAGGCAGACAATCCAGCAGGTCAACAGTGTACTTAGAGTCACTTGGGTCATTCTCACAACCATTTGATGACATTTTCAAAGGACTTTTTGCCATTGCATCTAATACAGCCTCATAAAGCTGCTTTGTTATCAGAGGAGAAGGGAGTTCTCTTAAATAATCCTTAAGAACACCTTTAGAAAACAAACAAACCGCAGACAGTTGGTGATTGGACTGCAGAGTGAAATAAAGAACTATGGTCAATTTTTTTAAATTTAAGTATTATAGCCAACTTTCAATATTTTGAAAACAATAAAAGCAACAACAGAAAAAGAATTATAATAAAATACTAGCATTTGTATTCTTTTAAGTTGCCTTGGTAATTGATTTGTTTTGAAAGCATGCTAAAAATGTACGTACGTAATTTTCAGTTACCATACATTTTAGGTTTGTTAATCATAAAGTAAGCTATTCTTGATACATACACTCTTATTGATTCTGCCCCGTATAAAAAGCTTCTCTAAATGCATGTGAAACAGAAATTAAGAAAGCAAGGCATATTTATGTTAATTATAAATTATTCCAATTACACAAATTTTGAGTTTCTAGACTTTAAATTGATAAAGATACCAATTGTCTGAAACCCTTGGAAATAAATACATTTCCTCTTTAACACTGGAGAAGTGTCTTAAACAGATATATTGGTTGGCTGGATAAGTGCTAATGCTACATTATCATATGGAAGAAAAAATCATTCCTAAAACCAAACAAACCAAAAGCTAAGAACAGAAAACATCAGATGTGTCACTATAATGGGAATGAGGAAAGTCAATTGCAAATATTCCACATGTAGTTTTGAACTAAGAGATATTACTTACAGTAGAAGAAACTGGAAAGAATAGTGGTTGTTATATATAAGCAAGGTAGGTAAGATACTAGCTAAAGGCTGGCATGTGATCACAAGGGAAAACAGGAGATATTCCTAACACCAAAAACCTAAATATATACAATATTGATTCAGAACATGCTCTCAGCCTAGCTTAGTTTGAACTTAAACCTGATTCTATAGGAAGCTTCCCATCTCTTTTTTTTTTTTAATTGTGACAGGGTCTCACTCCATCACGCAGGCTGGAGTAAACTGGCAACCTCAAACTCCTAGGCTCAAGCAATCCTCCCACCTCAGCCTCTTAAGTAGCTAGGACTACAGGTGGTTGCCACCACAACTGGCTAATTTTCTTATTTTTTGTAGATCAGGGTCTCACTATACTTCCCAGGTTAGACTTGAATTGCTGCCCTCAAGTGATCCTCCTACCTTATTCTCCCAGAGTACTTGGCACGAGCCACTGTGCCTGGCCCCAAGTTTTAAATATTTAATAGTAACATGATTCATTAGTTTCTTATGCATCCTTCTAATGTTTATGCAAATATAAATACAATTTGTCTCCCTCATTGAGGGTTGAGTATCCTTAGTTTAAAAATCCAAAATGCTCTAAAATCCAAAACTTTTAAAATGCCAACATGATGCTCAAACAAATGCTCATTACAGCATTCTAGATTTTTGATTTTTGGATTAGGGATGTTAAACTGGTAAGCATAATGCAAATATTCCAAAACCCAAAGAAATCAGAAATAAGAAACCTGTATATGCTATTTTGTTTCTTGCTTTTTCATTTAACATCATATCCTTGAGATCTTTTCAGGCCATAGAGAGCTTCCTTAATCATTTTTATAGCCACATTATAGTAGTTCAATGTAAGGATGTCCCATAGTCTTATCTATTCAGTGTCTTACAGATGTATAGTAAAATTGTTTCTTATCTTTTGTTTTTCCAAAACATGCTATAATTAATAACCTTGCACATAATCACTTTGTATATATGCAGGTATGTCTGTAGGATAAATTCTCAAAACAGGACTACTAAGTAAAAAATGCACTTGCAATTTTGAGGAAAAAAGAGGAATAAGAATGTTTCTTTCCTAGGCTTGGAACTTGAGTATCTGGGTGGACACTAGTGACATTACTTCAAATAGAGAACACAGGAGGAAAAGCATGTTTTAGGGGGTAAAGAGAAGAGTTTAATTTTGAACATATGGAGCTTAAGGTATCTATGGGACATTCAAGGCTGCTGGATATAAAAATCTGGATGAAAGAGATGACTGGAGACATTTAAGATTAAAGAATGATCAACTTAAATATAACTGGATCTCGGGAATGATTAGCAGGGAGGCATACAGAGTGATTAAGAGAAGGCTTAGAAAATAACCCTGAAGAACATCAACTTTCCAGGGGTCATCAGGGAAGAGGATCTTCCAGTGGTGACTAAGGAAGAATGGCAAAAGATTTATGTATGGTGAGAAGAGGTGGGGATGGGGTGAGAGGAGAGTGGCAAAAGTGCTGCCAAGTCGAGGAAAACTGTTTCAAGAAAGAGTCTATGATATCTAATGATACCCAAACAATAGTTGGGTTAGATAAGAATAGTGTTAAATATTGCAGAGAACAGTGTTTTTTCAAAATTGGCTGCACACTGAGGCTTTAAAAAAAATTAGATTCTGGAGCCCCATGCCAGCCCTACTAAATCATAATCCACAGAGGTCAGAGCTCCTGTCCCTGTATTTTTAACAAATTCCTCTTATGTTTAGGCAATGGGGTTTTGTAACCAGGCATAGAAAATAATGATCTAGAGACAATTTAAGAACCCAAAAATGTCCACCAGAAAAGGAAGTCAGCAACCTTGGCAAGCACAGTTTCAGGAAAATAAAGGACACTGAAGTCAGGTTGCAGTTGGTTAGGAAGTAAATGGGCATTAAAGAAATAGACAAATGCACACACCTGTTCAAGAAATCTGGCTTTGAGAAAAGTTGATAACCATAGAGGAGAGGGGAGGGCGGGGGAGAAACAAGATCAAAGTGGAGATTTTTCTTTAAAGACAAGAGACACTGAAACATTTCAATGCTAATGTAAAGGAGATAGTAAAAAGGTTTTCAAGGTTCAGGAGAGAGGAAATACAATCGATTGACCAAAGTCCCTCAGAAGAAAGAAGAAAATTCTGAGAACACATGAAGGAATTAGAATTTGTCCAAGATGTAAGAAAGATCATTTCTCTATTATTACAGAAAGGAAGTGGAAAGAATGTATGCCAAAGAGGGCACATTGGTAGGCTGGGTTACAAGAAGTAGAGCAAGTTCCCATCTGATGGCTTCTGTTTTCTCTGTGAAGTTAGGAGGCAAGGTCGTCTGCTAAGAGTGACATGGGTGAAATGAGGTTTAAGGGGAGTGAGAAGATATTAAATAGACACTCCAGAGAATAAGAGAGCTGATAAGAAAACATACAATTATTAGGCACCATTCACAGCCTTCTAATGACTTTGAAGTACATGGATTAACACTGATACCAAATAATACTGATTTTTTTTTCTCATTGCAATCAGTAACCCAGATACAGGCTAGAAAGGCAGACCAGTGTTTCTAGGCAAGATGGAGCAATAGGGACTAGATTTACCTTCCTGCTTGCAACAACTGAAAATGCCAGACAAAATATCTGACAAAACTACGTCAAAGACATTGGACATCAGGCAAAGGACAAGGATCCCTGAGAGATGGGAACGAAATGAAGTGTGCCCACAACAACCACAGCTTACTGCCTGGAGAGACTTTCCAGGTCGCAGTAAGGAAATGAAAACCCAGGTAAAGCTCAACAGTTGAAGGGGTGCTAGAAATTCAAGGAAGCTAAAGCTGCTAGACCTTGCAGGACAGAGCACTTGGGAGTAGAGGGCTGCCTAGAGATGACTCTGGAAATCAGCAAGGAGTCCCAAGTGTTCATCTGAGTACTTGCACACGCAGGTGGGGCAACTCCCCAAGGCTGGAGAAAGAACCAGCCAAATAGATTAGAGAGAATAGTTCTTGGAGTTTTCATAGTGCAGGCAATCACTCTCATTCCATGCAGCCACACCGGAAAACTTCGTAATTCATGGGATTTGGGTACAGCATTATGTTGAATTGTGGCCCCCACCCCTGACCAAAAAAAAAACACGTTGAAGTCTGAATTCCTAGTACCTCAGAATAGGACCTTATTTGGAAAGAGTCTTTACAGAGGTAATCAAGTTAAATGAGGTCATTAGGGTGGGCCCTACTCCAATATGACTTATAAAATATGTTCTTATAAAATGGGGGACACAGAGAAAGACACACAGAGAGAGCAGATGATATGAAGAAACACAGGGAGAATGCCATGTGAAGATGGAGTATTGGAGTTATACATCTACAGGCAAAGAAAGGGCTGTCAAAGGTTGCCAGCAAACCACCAGAACTAGGAAGACGCAAGGAAGGATTCCCCTGCAGGTATCAGGGGGAGCAGGGCCCTGCTAATGCTTTGATTCTGAACTTCTAGCCTCCAGAATTGTGAGAAAATACATTTCTGTTGTTTTAGCCACCAAGTTTGTGGTACTTTGTTATGGCAGCCATAGAAAGCTAATATAAGTACACAGTATATAGAAGAGTTTTGCTTCAGTAGAGAATCAAAGAAATAGACAAAGAAGAGCGTTATTTAAAAGTAGTTCACATTCTGCCTAATAAAGCTTAAAAGCAAGACTAAAAACTCTTTGCAAGTAACGTATTTGCATACCAAACCACAGCTATAAATATAGAAATACAGAAATATCCAGCGCCCAAGAAGGTAACATTTACATTTGATGTCCAGTAAAAAATTAAGAGGCATATAAAGGAGGAGGCAAATATAACCTATAATGAGCAGTAAAATCAATTGAAACCAACCCAGAAAAGACATACACAATAGAATTAGTAGACAAGGACATGAAAACACTTATTATAACTGTATTTCATATGTTCAAGAAGCTAGAATAAAGACTGAACATATTAAGTAGAGACATGGAAAATACTGAAAAAACAAACCCATATCGAACTTCTAGTAGTGAAAACTAGGATGTCTGAAACTAAAAATGCAATGAATGAAATTAATATCGGAAGACAAGACTAATATAACTTGAAGATACAGCAATAGAAACAATCTAAAATGAAACAAAGTGGGGAAAAAGCTGAAAAAAAATACATTATCAGTGAGCTGTCACATAACGTAAAGTGCCTAATACATGCTTAATTGTAATCTTCAAAGGCAAAGTAGTGGCAGTGGGTAGGTGGGGTGGAAACAAAAACAGTTTGAAGAAAAAATAGAGAAAAACTACAATTATAGGTGAAGATTTCAACACTCCTCTCAGCGAGTAGAAAGAAAACAAAGATGTAGAAGACTGGGACATTATTAATTAACTTGACTTTATTGATAGTTACAGCAAAGTCCGTCCAAAACCACACATTCTTTTCAAGAGCTCAAATGAACATTTACCATAAAAGACCATATTCTGGGCTTCAAAATAAGCCTAAATAAATACAAAAGCATTTAGGACCTATGAACCAGAAGATTGAATGTGCACATGAGAATCATTCTCTCACATACAAAACTTATATAGATGGTAAAGATACAGTTGATTAGGTAGATCTGAATGTTGAATCACTGACATTTCCTGAAGGTAGAGCTACAAATTACTTTTGAAAATCCACTAACCTACCCCCACCTTACCTCACTTACTCTTTTTGGCCTTACCACCTACTTTAGTCATACCCTATACATATTACTCAGACCAAATGGCTCTCATAAACAATCTCAGTATATGTGGGTTGCTAAGCCTATGACCATTCCTCAACATTTAGCATTCCTTGGTGCTCGCACAGTTTTGACATCTATATGCAATCTAGGTAAAGGAAAACGGAAACAATTTGTAAGTTAATGTTCCAGAGGTCAGAGAACATATAATATGTATGGTAGGAAAATGTATAGTATGTACAAAAAAGAAAAATATTAATGTTTTCAAGATCATTTACTTATATTCTAATAAAGTTTTCCCTGAATGGCAAATAGGATAAAAATGACCATGATAGGATGAAAATCAGAAAAGGCATGGTCAAATGAACTTTCAGGTACTGAACCTACATACTGATTATGTAGCACTGACATGAAATCTATTTTACAGTAGTTAGACACATGTAATCCTCCTCAGAAGACTTATTTTTAATAATCACTAAACAATAAATGACTTTTAAAAAGTCTTCTGTTCTTTGGTAATAAGCCCTATAAAGAATTATGAATAGGCTGGGCGCAGTGGCTCACGCCTGTAATCCCAGCACTTTGGGAGGCTGAGATGGGAGGATCTCCTGAGTTCAGGAGTTCGAGACCACCCTGGGCAACATGGTGAAATCCTGTTTCTACTAAAATACAAAAACTAGCTGGGCATAGTGGCATGTGCCTGTAGTCCCAGCTATTCGGGAGGCTGAGGCACAAGAATTGCTTGAGCCCCAGAGGCAGAGGTTGCGCCACTGCACTCCAGCTTGGGCTACAGAGTGAGACTCTCTCTCAAAAAGCAAACAAACAAAAAAGAATTATGAATGGACTTTATACCTAAAATTTTGTACTTGATTTAAAAAAAAAACTGGTTTGTCTGGAGTATTTCATTCCATGCTCCAAACAAACCAACTACTAAAAACACATTAAACTGTGAACAAAATCTGTCACTCATGTCATTAATTTCTCATTTTTTAGACCTACTGAACTATTAATTATATTTCAAAGTTTATTCAGAAATGTGAGTTCATGAGGAACAAACACATTAAGCAACACTGTCACTGGCCAACTCCTCAAATCAACAATACCCTTTATTTTTAGCCATGATAACTTTGTGTCATGCAATTATTTTGCAGACAACTCTTAAAGCATTTCATTGCCTTTTTATCAAGAAAAAAATAGCTCTAAATTCTTCTAAAAAACAGCTTTACCCAAATGGAATAGTACAAAGAATTGAGCTAAGAAATATCAAATTTATAAATTACAGAAACTCTCAATTTTAGGAAAGAATGCTGTAAATCCAATATTCATTGACCTATTGTTCATATCTGCTGCATATGCTGCCAATTTCCAAAACTAGGAACCCTTTCTTCATTTCATCTTTTAAAATTACACATGTTTAACATAATTTTTATTTATAAGACAAAGCTTCACCAAGATAAAATCTATTTTTATTTATAGAGTGTACTTGCTGGAAATTTGTATTTATAAAACTTCTCTTTCATGGATTCATAAAATGAGTCTTTTGCTGATTTTGTTAATTACACATTAACAAGGAAAGAACATTCTTCAGGTATCTCAATTTTTTGTAGAAATATGCCTCTTCCTATATAAAAATTAAAAGGAACCATTATTTCTGATTTGCTAAAATATATAAGAAAAAAGTGATAGTTTGTTTTATCTTATTATTAAAATGCTTGGAATCAAAGTTTTAATGATCCAAGAGTTACATATTAAATACTTGATGAAATACAGTCTTTCAGCACTCAAAGGGTGGGAAGCTCAATTATTCAGAAAGCCTCAATCCTAAAAGTAAGCTTTAAGGATTTTCACCACAAAAATTCTCTTAAATATGTATAAGATGAACCTTCCTCAAATTTTAACTCTAACAATTAATTGTGAGTAAAAATAAGAAAGCAAGTTATAAGAGAAAAATAAATGGATTACAGCAAGAAAAAATGGCAGTTGTCAGTAGAGAGGAGAAAGAACTACCCAAATACACAGAAGATCTGGAGATAAACACTGAAGCATCTATAAATGAAAGGACACGTCTGAGATTTTCTCAAAATAATCAAGGGGTGAGAAGAAGCAAATGCGGGGGATGAATGAGACAAGTCTGTTCATGTGTTGATATTATAGAAACCAGGTGATAAACAGAGAGGACTTTTCATAGTATTCTCTCTACTTTCACATATGCTTGAAAACTTCAATAATTAAAAAATTAAAACAACAAAAACAAATATGGAATTATTATAAACCAGTAGCTCCTGAAGGTTACCAATAAGGTTATGAGCCATTTCTTAATGGCCAAATTCAAAGGCCCTTTTCTTTTCTCATATAATATCTCCATAGAATGACTGTATCACACCTTTGCTTAATCTCTGTTGTCTCTTATTTCCCAAACTTTCTGACTCCTTTCCTCTCAATCTCTTTAGGTGTTTCTTCTTTCTTTGCCTGCCTCCAAAGTTTGGAGACCCCCAAAGTTCTTTCTTTCCAAACTTTATGGACTATTGCAACGCTTTAACTACACATATATGCCAATGACTCTCTTTCCACTCTCATCTTTCAGGGGTAATAGAAGTAAGTATATTTCCAATGCCATACATTGAATTACAATCACCACTTGGGTAAATAAGAGATCCCTCAAATTCTACTGCATCCTCTTCTTAGCTGCAGATGAGCAGTTTCAACTTTGCTTGATCTACCCACTTAGATCTCCTACTAGCACTTCAAATTCTATATATCCAAAGCCCAATTCATTATCTTTCTTGACACTCCCCCACCAAAGGCAGTAGCTCTCCCTGAAGCTCTCTTTTTCTACTAATGGTACCCAATCAACCAGGTCTCAAAGTCACGTCTGTCTGGGCTCCCTCATTCTCCACCTCCTTTCAAATCTAATTCTTCCTATTTCTACTGCTACAAGCCCCTTTAGCTCTTACTACCTCTTTGCTTGGACTAGAAACCAAGGCTTTCTAATTGGTTTTCCTTCCTCTGGTCTCTTCTAATTTCAATCCACCACATAGAGTTGCCAGATTAATATTCCTGAAAACAATCTCTATGATATCACTCCCCTACTCAAAAAATCTTAATGGATCCCCTCTGGCTAGTAAATAAATTTAAATTCTCTAACCAGATAGTCAATACCCTCTATATCACCTAAGTACCAGTCAAACTCAACTTCCAAAGCATTTTATTTATCCCTCTATGAAGGTACCTTTTTCTTTCTGCTAGCTACTATAGCTAATTTAAAGTAGGTCTTACTTCCCTTCATCATGTCAGCTGTTTGCGGGCAAGGGACCATAGCTTAATACCTTCCCATAGAAAATAACACAGTAAGTAATGTTTGTGAAGGAAGAAAAGACTTCAGAATAAAAACAAATTTCAGCTACAAACGTATTTTAGTTATCTTTCTTGCAGATGTAGTCTTTCCAGAAAGAGTACATAAAATAAAATCTATTTATTACCTGTTATTACATTTATATCTGGGTACTGGTTTTCACACAGACCAACAGCTTTGCTATCTCTCTCAAAAGCCTCTCGCAGTTCTTTCTTGACTGCTGCCGAACCACATAATCGATACAGGCCTACTACCTAGGAATAAAATTATGGCCACATTATGGTAAATTTGATAAAGGGAAAATATAATTACATTATAGATCACATGAACTTTGCAATCAAATATGTTCTGATGTCATTTAATTTAAAATATCTCAAATATAGCTTTTGAAATCTCATTATATACTATGTTGATTCGTTTAATAAAAATATCCTATTCTTTCATTTAAATTCAAACAATACACTATCAGTTCGGTAATGCTGGCTACCTATCTTAAGCAAAACACAATCCCTTCTTTTCAGTTTTATATGCTCAATCAAGATCTCCATGCCCCAGGAATGTGTGCCCTTTCACATCTTTTGTTCTAGACTGAAGTAGTACAGCAGACACTGAACAAGGGTTTTGGAGTCATAAAGCCCCACTCCTTGCTTCATGAATTTGGGCAAGTTATTTAATCTCTTTAAAACTCAGTTTCTTTTATCCTTAAAATAAGTATATTGTTGAAATAAGGTTCTAGTATACTATTTATATAAAACTTTTTAAGACAAAAGATTCTCAGGAAGACACAGAAGCAAACCTAGGGTTTTTTTTTTAAGTTGTCAAATTAATTGATTATAAAATGATGAAGGAAATTTAAAATAATATATTAAAGGTAAAATAAAACCTCTACTTCAAAATTTATATAAGATACACAGACACTAGCCATCCCACCAACCTACATTGAAAAGATTTGTCTTTAAACACTGTCATACAGGTTCTAAAATATAAGTCTTAAGTTATTCACTATAAATTTACTTATAAGAAATAAACATGATCTCTGTAAAGAGAAAACACGCCCGATTAAGCTATCAAAGTTCTTTGAAAGAATAAACCTTCAAAAAACTTGAGGAGAGAATAAGTGGTTGTCAGCCATACTTCCACATCTAAGACTATTTAGAAAGATCAGTCACTTTGATTTGAAGGAAAAATTATGGAGAAAAAAACTATTTAAAGAGAGAAAGTAAAAGTAATCTTCCAGGATTTGAATTAGGAATCACTGTAAAATGCAATAAATGATCTAGAGGAAGAAGTATACAAATGAAATTTCCAGGTTTACTTATGACACTAATCTCTTCTGACTCATTAAAGAACTGATAGAATACACTATAAGGTGGGTCTCAATATGAGAAAGTGTCAATAATAGATACAGGGAAATATTATCTAAAACATTTGAGATGATAAGCTATAGGTATTAATTGAAAGATAGTAAAGAACCTAAAACTATTTCCAAGAGGTGATAATGCAAGGTGCTGCTACATTCAAAAGGATCAAGATAATATGGGAAACCAAGAAATACAATAGGAAAAAAATTCATATTTCCTACTCTTATCCACATTCATGATGCATTCACATTGAGAATGGAATGAGTTATGCTGATCACATCATCTCAAGAAAGACACAGTAGAAATGTAGACAGTTCAGAAAATCAAACTAAAATATTAAACAGGATCAAAGGAAATGCTACCATAACAGAAGAAACGAACTTGATTATAGCCCTGCTGGTGTGAGCACATTTAAGTGCCATAAAGTACCATAAAAATGACGTATCCCCTTAAACTTGAGAAGAAGATGAGCCTAGAACAACTTAAAGAAAGTACTACTTAACTAGTACACAATAAATTAATGGGATATTTTACCCCCAAAAGTTGAAATCACAAATATAATTTTTTAAAAGATGAATAAAGAAAGGAAGATCTAATACAGTTACTTCAAGGAAAAGATATTTTAGAATATATCCCTGCTTTCCGATGATGAGATCTTGAATCAAACCCTTGAAGTACATGCTCGATGCCTCTATGAAAGACAGACCATGAGTATGATCTCCATAGCAATTTCTCCCATTTTAAGCAGGAGATGGGTGGTAGTAGCATTCAAAGCATTTCAAAGATGTAAAGATGCATGCCACAAACTCTTTGTATGTGACTATCAAAGCCTATTTTCATGTTTACAATAAATACCCAACAAAACAATAATTCCTGACTAAAAGGGTAAACAAAATTTAAGCAGTATGCCAGTCTGTAAAATACAAGCACAATAAGCCTCTCTCTATTGTGGGGGGGAGGGAAGGGCAAGTGGGGGAGAAAGAAGCAGGGGAAACAAAACAAAAACGTCTTTAAAAAGTACAGTTCGGCCGGGCACGGTGGCTCACGCCTGTAACTCCAGCACTTTGGGAGGCCGAGGTGGGCAGATCACGAGGTCAAGAGATCGAGACCATCCTGGCCAAGATGGTGAAACCCCGTCTCTACTAAAATTACAAAAATTAGCTGGGCATGGTGGCACACGCCTGTAGTCCCAGCTACTTGGGAGGCTGAGGCAGGAGAATCACTTGAACCCGGGAGGCGGAGGTTGCAGTGAGCCAAGATTGTGCCCCTGAACTCCAGCCTGGCCACAGAGTGAGACTCCATCTCAAAAAAAAAAAAAAAAAAAAAAAGTACAATTCTAGGCTGGGCGCAGTGGCTCACACCTGTAATCCCAGCACTTTGGGAGGCCGAGGCAGGCGGATCACAAGGTCAGGAGTTCGAGACCAGCCTGGCTAACATGGTGAAACCCCATCTCTACTAAAAAAATACAAAAATTAGCCAGGCATGATGGCCTGCACCTGTAATCCCAGTTAATTGGGAGGCTGAGGCAGAATTGCTTGAACCCAGGAGGCGGAGGTTGCAGTGAGCTGAGACTGCGCCATTGAACTCCAGCCTGGGTGACAGAGCAAGAATCTGTCTCAAAAAAAAAAAAAAATACAGTTCTAAATAAAAATGAAAAGCATTGCTAAAAATGTTTTCTTGGCACTTAGTCTTTATATACCTGCTCTTTCTAAATATTTCAGAAAATAGACTGTAAAAATATAGTGCCATTTGAGTTACTTATTTTAATATTCAACTATAAAAGTTTCTGTTTAATAATTAGCTTTTAAGTCTGCATAATCTCTGAACTTTACACTCACTGCCTGAAAAAAGATAAAAGAAAAAAACAGAATCTTAAGAAAGAAAAAGAACTAACCAAAAGTTGGATTGGAAAAATAAAGGCCTCACTCACACAAAGACAACATAAACTGGAGACAGAATGATGTATCTGAGTTAGAAGTTTCATCCAACCCCACTGGGGGGCCTGGAGAGGGGAAGTTTCAATAGTTGAGATGTGTTACCTCTTAGCTTCAGGAAGCTACTCCATCTTTTTTTTTTTTTGCAACGGAGTCTCACTCTATTGCCCAGGCTGGAGTACAGTGGCACAATCTGGGCTCACCGTAACTTCCACCTTCTGGGTTCAAACGATTCTCCTGCATCAGCCTCCCAAGTAGCTAGGATTACAGGCATGCGCCACCATGTTGGGCTAATTTTTGTATTTTTAGTAGAGACAGTTTTCACCATGTTGGCCAGGCTGGTCTTGAACTTCTGACCTCAGGTGATCCGCCCACCTCGGACTCCCAAAGTGCTGGGATTACAGGCGTGAGCCACCATGCCCAGCCACTCCATCTATTTTTATAGATACAAGCAAGTAAGACCCACAGAGATTAAGTGACTTGCCCACCATGACACAGCTAAGTAATAACGGAGGAGAAACTAGAATCCAGGTATTCTGCATCTTAATGCAAAATTCCATTAACTTATGCTGTTTCTATAGTTTCCATGTTAAGCTTAAGTTTACTAAATAAATATTTCAGATTTTATAATATTTACTCTGTTTTTTAACTTAACTTTTTAACCAATATTATAAATTCAGATAGTACTAAAGCAGAAATAACTCAATGTAATTTTTAGTCTTAATATGTATCACAAAAATTAGTATAAAAAATTACTTATACCTCAGATTAATATCCTTTGCTTATGTTATCAGCTCTGACTTTTCCTTTTAATGCCATTTTGAAGCAATCCTGATTTCTAATTATAAGACCCATGAAGCTCTGTGTTGCAATATAAATTTATGGAATCATCTAGCATGCTCTCAATAATGGACAACATGAGTCAAGTTAAAAATTATACCCTAAACAGTAATGGAATAAAAATAAAGAATAGGAATGGTAAAATATCTAAGTTTGATTTTTTTACATTACCTTGAATTCCTTCCCCCAAGACTTACAATTAATCAATCAATAAAGGAAGCAGTAGGGAACCACAGTAAGATAATACCTGACAGCCTCTCTTTTCAATTTCCATAATACATTTCTGTATCAGAAGGGGCACCATCAGTCCTATATTTTCTTTCTCTACAACTTTTTGAATATCAACTCCAAATATTATTGGTTCTTGGTTTACATCTAGTCCATGAAGAGAATTCTCCCACTGTTCCATAAGAGTCACTTTCACATAAATAAGACCTCTAGGTTCAAGTTTGACAGCCAATTGATGAGTCTTTGTCACTCTAAATAAGGTGGGAAGAACAACAGTTCCATGACAACAAACTCGATTTTTTCTTGGAGTGGGTTCCCAACTGAATACTACTAGTTTCAAATGTTGTGCATTTTCAATTTCTATGTTGAAAGTGTGATCCATGTCTAAAAATGTTGTTCGACATGTGAGCAAAGCTGTTCTTGCTTTGTTTACTGAATCTACCTGAATTGCACAAAAGACGTCTTTTGAATCTATCCGAGGTGGTTTTAAATCCTCAGCACCATAGAAATGTACACTCATGAGCCCAGATATGTACTGTGAACACTTAGGTTGATCAGAAAAGCTATAATGCCTAAAAGCATCAATGTCTATTTCATTCTTGCTACAACTATTTGAAATTATTTCTTTTCCTTTTCCAAATTTGTTTTCAGATCCATGTTTGCTAGCTTTAGTTATAAGTTCAGGTGAGTCTCCATCACTAAGGTAACCACCTTTGCAGGAATACTTAGAACTCATGGAGTTTTTCTTCTGGTAGCTGTGCTGGGAGGATACACTGGTATCAAGATGGTATCGGCTTATAACATTCCTCTTAGCAGCGGTGGTTGTGTTCCCAGAGGGCAGTATATCAGTATGATGAATTTCTCGGCAGTTATATTTAGACAAAGAAGGAGTATTATCTGGATTGTTTATATAATTCAATGTTCCCTTAACGCTTAGCTTTCGGCTAAATTCTGGCAACTTTTTCATTTTCATGGAAAGTTTCCTCACAGTTCGTGGAGATTTTATTTTATCTGGCAATGACCAATTAATTGAACTGCCTTTTTTCACAGGGCTAAGATTTGGAGAAGATGGTTCTATAATTCCCAATTCAGTACTATTTGTAGCAGCCAGGATCCCAGAACCTTAAAAAAAAAAGAAAGAAAGAAAGAAAGAAAGAAAAATACGTTATAAAGCAGTATGTTTTGATTTCTACTTTTATTCTTATTTTATAAACCATCAACTAAACAAGCTCTCACATAGGCAGAAATTCTTCTCTTATTTCATCTCAATGGGGAGATCTCATTAGAAGTTCAGGTCAACTTCCATCATGATATTCAAGCAGAATACTGCATTATCCCAATTATTTAAAATTTAAGTTAATTTTTCATACTTTGTCTAACTATTATAGAGAAAGATCTAATAACCTCACATCAAAAGCTAATGTATGTAACACAACATTTCACAACTAAAATGAGAAAAAGTGTTTATTCATTTTAAAAATCAACAAATGACCTTTCTTTAAAAAGTATTAATATTCTCCCTCCATCCCTATGTGTCCTAATGACAAATAAGTAGTTTCTTTATAGAGAAAAAACTATTTTAAGTATGCCTACAGGGCTTTTCTATTAAGAAGATAATAGAAAATGGAGTGTTTGATAAACTGGATAAAGCATCCCCTTGTACTAAAATTATAGTTCAATTCTATTGGCTTACTAGTTTGAAACATTCTAGAGTTAATCAGGGTCCTGCTTTAGTCTATAAACATCAATCTGTCTATTTTATCGCAGCCTAGAAAAGCTATCCAGTATATAAAATTGCTTTAGATTAAATACATTATCACATAAAAAAACTGACTCTTTTTACATATTGTAAGTAAATAATTTCTACTGAAGTCCTTAACTAATTATTAAAATGAAATACTGTACATGATAGCAACTTCTACTACAGATAAGACTGAATTTATTAAAACCAAAATGCTTTGTTTTTATAAAACCCAAGAGTCAAAATATTACCAAACTCTACAGTTGCTTAAAATTAAACTACAACTATACTAATCAAATCACATACTATCTTTAAAAAGAAGGTATAAAGTAATAATCTTTAAATATAAATTTATGAACTAGGCTAGAGTCGAGTGAAACTGGCACACTCCTTCAGCACCTAGAACAGTAACCGGTACATAGCAGGAACTCAATATTTAATGAATAAATGAATAACCAATTGTTAGTTGCCTTGTAAACTGGCAAACTTTGTAGAAAATGCAATATAGAAATTAACAATAATAATTACCAGGCATAAACACCAAGTAATGATACTGGTAATTGATCTGAGTGAAGTAAAAAATATTCTGAAGATCACTGCAATAGCACTGGAAACAATCTATCAACACCTAACATTAAGGAAACAGTCAAATAGATTAGGGCACATCAACGCAGTTAAATACTGTCCTACGATGCTTGAGAAACAATACTACCCCTACATGTAACAATGCAAGATGAAGATACCAAGTAAAAACAGCAGAAATCAAAAATAAAGTCCACTATGATTACAACTAGATAAAAGATACATATATATCATGGTGGCTCAGTTATCCCATTACTTTGGGAGGCTGAGGCAGACAGGAGTTCAAGACCAGCCTGGACAACATGGCAAAACCCCATGTCTACAAAAGATACAAAAAAAATTAGCAGGTGTGGTGGTGTGCTATAGTCCCAGCTACTAGGGAAGCCGAGGTGGGAAGACTGCTTGAGCTGGGAAGGTCCAGTGTTTCTCAGGCTGGGAGGCTACAGTGAGCCGTGACTGTGCCACTTGCACTCCACCCTGGGAAACACAGCGATACCTCATCTTTAAAAAAAAAAAAAAAAAAAGGATACATATGTATCTGGGAGTTAATGAGGAAAAAAACAAGTCATAATTGTATTAGGATGAATTAGCTTTCCAATTCTCTGATCAAAAATTATTTTGAAATTCAACCATTTTCTTTGCCAATTTCTCAACAGCTTTCTGCCAATACTGCTAAGAAATAGATCACTTTAGGTAACGGTTTTTCCACCAAAATAAAACAACAAAAAAAGATGACATAAATAAACTGTCTAAATATTTCCTTTGGTCAATTTAGGATTTTTGACCAAAAAATATTTTAATTATATATTATAATCATATATTTTACAATATTAAATGTAAATATTTAATATTTGAAATATATATTTATAATTATTTTATAATTATAAATATATTTTAATTATATATTTATGAGAAGAATGAAAGTAAAAAAGGAGATAGTAAAAAAAGCAGATAAACCATACTTTTAAGTCGTGTTTTTAAAAAAATGTCTGTTAGTCTTTCCAGGTTCACAATTTGCCACAAACATTAAAAAAAAAAGCTTAAGGATAGTCACTTAAATCAAGGTGTCTGTCACTTCATGAACACCAACTTTCTGTCTTTGCTCTTATCC
Organism: Pongo pygmaeus; assembly: GCF_028885625.2. Taxonomy (NCBI): domain Eukaryota; kingdom Metazoa; phylum Chordata; class Mammalia; order Primates; family Hominidae; genus Pongo; species Pongo pygmaeus. The sequence goes on along the minus strand of NC_072373.2, from coordinate 144,914,856 downwards.
TTACACTCTCTTGCCTTCTCTGAACTATTCCATATCCATCGCTATCTGTAATACTATAGCCTTCCCTATCACTCCACCCTGATCACAATCTGCATTCCAAATTACTATTCTATATAGTATTTATTTCTTTCCCCATCCAGATTACAAAAGCAGCACACATTTGCTCTGGAGAATTAGCCTATAATTAGAAATGCTCAAAGAAAAAAATTTAATTACCTTCAATCTCAACACCCAGAAAAAATAAAAACAAATAAACAAAAAAACACAACATTTCCAGGACAGCTTTCAGCTTTTCTTTCAAAATTGCCATCATATAGTTCACATTGTTTTGGAACTTGCTTTTTCTCTTAATATACATTTACTCCACCTTCCTATGTCCCTGAGAAAAGGTTTGTCCCTGAGAAAAGGTTTTAAATGCAAGTAGTTTATTCGCAAAGTACAGAAACATCAGCAAGGGGGTTGAGAAAATTCAGGGGAAAATTCAAGCCGAATTATCAAGCCTGCTATCACTATGGGCAACTGGAGCTTGACCTCATGAGAAAACTCTGGGAAACAACATAGAATATAAACTCAGAATTATTCTGCCCAAGGGTTGAGGGAGCTGACGTAGTTCTATACCAGCTCTTGTCAGTCACTGGTTGAGAGGCACGCTGAGGCTGCCCTGCAGAGAGATTCTCTAAAACTTCAGAGGAAGTCGTTAAGCAGAGGTGAAGATGTTGGTGGCTGGAAATAGGATTCTCCCATTTAAATAGTAAGTAATAAAACTCAGGGGATATAAGACAAAGCACTGACAGCATCTCCTATACCCCACATCTTTAAATATTCTGCATCATTTGAAATTCTGTAAATTAAAATGACTTGATATAAAACAGAACTGCTTTCTATTCTACATTTGATATTTGCAAGCAAATGTGCCTTATGTTCTGTTTCCTGGGTAGTGTGTCTGGGACTAAAAGAAGCATATCAGAAAATTAAAGGCAATTTTTTTAGATCAAAAACTTTTGAATATTCACAATTTCAAATGGGTCAACCTAATATACATAAAACTTCAATTATTTCATTTTTCAGTTCCATAACTACTGTAGCGTTTATTTTCAAATGGGTCAACCTAATCTACATAAAACTTCAATTACTTCATTTTTCAGTTTCATAACTACTGTAGCACCTATTTGCAAGGGCCTTACTTCTACTTCTCATTTCTTTCTCTCTTCTTTCTTTTGCTCATGAGGAAACTTACGCATAAAAAACACAAACTAATGACCACTGGTACACTAAAAACAAAACTTTTCAGCTGCAGCCAGGCCAGGTGTGAATGAATGAATGAATGAAGCAAAATAAGACTTACTTTTTCTTCAACTCCCTATGATTTCTTGCTTCCAACTAATAGGCAAGCAATTACTGTCTCAAAGGATTGACATATTAAAGCACACCAGATTATAAAGTCAAGTCTGTGGCTCACAGACATGGCTCACACTCATAATCCCAGCACTCATAATCTCAGCACTTTGGGAGGCCAAAGTAGGCAGATGGTTTGAGGTCAGGAGTTCGAGACCAGTCTGGTCAACAAAGCAAAACTCTGTTTCTACAAAAAATACAAAAATTGGCTGGGCATGGTGGCAGGCACCTGTAGTCCTAGCTACTCAGGAGGCTACGGTGGGAGGATCACCTGAGCCTGGAGGTCAAGACTGTGGTGTGCCATGATTGTGCCATTGCACTCTAGCCTGGGTGACAGAGTGAGACCCTTTCTCAAAAAAATAAAATAAAAATCAAGTCTGTGATAGTAATAATTAAACCAGCATGTACGTTAAAATGTTTATAAACCTTTTTGAGTTTTATTTTCATGAAAATATATTCACTTCACAAGAAAAAGTACATGAATATAACAAACATCTTTCATATTTAGTTTTAGCTACTATCAAATAATTGAAAAACGGAAGAAGAAAGAAAAGACAGATATATGATCATTTTTACCTGCAAAAGGAGATTTCAACATGGGACTGTCCTCCACCATTATAGCTTCCTGTGTCTTGTGTCCTAGCCTTTGCTTGTACTGCTGCACAAATTCTGTGGAATGGGCAGGATCTATAGGATTCATTCCATTTGACCATGTGTTCTGAATGTCACCTGCATGTTCGGAAGAGCACAGTAAGTCTTCAGTATGCTGCTCTGCTTTCATCAGGTCACTGCCAGACAACATGCTCAAACTGACAGCAGGGAGCTTCAGAACAGCAGAGTCTGCCTCACCAAAACTCAAGGCACTTGATTTACCAAGGTCATCATCCTCAGGAATGGGGTTGTACCATATTTCTCCTTCATCATCTGCATCATCTTCCTCATTAAAATCTAAAGCACAGTTTTTCGATAATGAAGAGTTTGTAGCGTTACATACCACATATGTACAGTACTCTTTAGATGATTTGAGGAAAGACTGTGATAGCTGATGTTTAGGTAGAGACACAGGTGAGATGGATAAATGACTTCTATCTTGGCATTTCTTATTTTCTTCTTCCAGATTAAGAGGCTTCAGAACACTCTGATACAGCCAATTGCGTTTCTTTGAAACAGTGATGCTGTTAAGTGGCTTATGACCTCTGAATTCAATATTATCCTTCAGATCTTCAAGTTCTCTTCTCCTCATTGAAGACCCATAGGCATTTTCAAATAAATCTGTTGCAAAGATAGAATAGAAGGTAGAATATAATGTCTGGTATATCAGACAGACATGTCACTTCAGACCGGTTATTTAAAAAAATTTTTTTAAACAAAAAGTAACAACAATCACATTCAGAGACTAAAATTGAACTAGAAAAAATTTGAATTTTACATATAGATATGATTTACATTATTTAGAAATCAAACTGCTAATATAAGTGTCAAAGAATTCTAAGAAAAAGGATATACAAACTCTGAGACTGCCTTTATAAAAACTACAGTGCTAACAAAGCCTTTACCCTAAGCAAAACATACCTTATAAAAAGATTATCTAGAATGCTTTATACATAGTATACCTCTAATCAATATTTGAATAAGTTTCAATTCATTATTACAAGGAACAGAAGTACTTAGAAATATAATATTCCTCCTACCCTTTTCACACAAAGATTAACTTTCAAACCTAATAAGAAAGTATGCCTTACTGATATTAAAATGTCAACATAACATTGGCTTCCTATCCATATAACACAATGGCACCTTATGTAGGGTTTAAGTTCTAAATATCTAGGGCAGAACTAAAAACAAAAATCCCTTCAGAAGGCCCCAGATTAGAAGCAGGTATGCCATCTCACAGTATGCACTACACAGCTATTATTTTTTTTGGCCAGGCACAAACTTAAGCAGCAGAGAAATAAGAATGAACAAAACAATCCCTTCCCTTAAGAAATTCATAGTCCAGGCCCTGCGCAGTGGCTTATGCCTGTAATCCCAGCACTTTGCGAGGCCGAGGCGGGCAGATCACGAGGTCAGGAGTTTGAGACCACCCTGACCAACATAGTGAAACCCCGTCTCTATTAAAAATACAAAAATTAGCCGGGCATGGTGGCGCGCACCTGTAGTCCCAGCTATTCAGGAGGCTGAGGCAGGAGAATAGCTTGAACCCAGGAGGCAGAGGTTGTGGTGAGCCGAGATCGCGCCACTGCACTCCAGCCTGGGTAACAGAGCCAGACTCCGTCTCAAAAAAAAAAAAAAAAAAAATAGTCCAATGGGAGACCTCAAATGCTTAGATACATGCATATCTTAATATAAGTAAGACTCTACAAATGTATACATAACATTAATTTCATCTAAAGAGGAAAATATTTTGTGTTTCCAGAGTTGTAAAGCAGGCTTCAATGACAGTCCATAAGCTAAGTATATAACTATCATTATAATAAAAATTCACCGTACATAATTAAAACCACATTTGTAAAAATCTAAGATCATCTCAGGTTTCTAAATTATGGAATTATACGGTCAACTCATCTTATTGGCACAGCAAGTAAAAAATAATGGTCTAAAAATAGAGTGATAAAACACACTAAGCTACAAGGAGCTTAAAACAACTAAAAAATCAGATTTACGCGTAATCAAGGTTTTCAGTAACCTCCCTTCTACTGAAAAGAAAATCCTTTAAAAAATCCAAATGTCCAGCCTGGGCAACATGGCAAGACTCTATCTCTACAAAAAATTTAAAAATTAGCCAGGTGTGGTGGCACACACCTGTCATCCTAGCTACTTTGTAGGCTAAGCTGGGAAGATTGCCTGAGCCCAGGAATGTGAGGCTGCAGTGAGCTATGATTGTGCCACTGCACTCTAGCCTGGGCAACAGAGTGAGACCCTGTCTCTTAAAAAAAAAAAAAAAAAAAAAAAGTAAATTTTTCCTTTTACAAAATCCTAAACATGTACCCAACCAAGCAGATTAATAATAAATAAATAAATAAACAAACCGTAAACACAAATTGCAAGTCACATTCAATTCCAGATGCAGGAATTAGACTAGAAATCAGAAGGGAAGGAAGCTCCCATGAATACCTACTATGCCAGGCATTTATTTACTCCACAAATGAGTGACTGTTATGTGGCAGGCATGAGAGATAAAGCAGTAAGGAGGCCCCCAACCTCATTTAACCTCTAGAACAATCCTATAAAACAGGTATGATTACCATCATGGGCATCAAAGAGTATGAGAAATATGGTCAAGTCGCTAGCCCTAGGATTCAAATTTAAGCCTGTCTAACTTTAAAACCCATGCTCCACTCACCATGCTACCCACAAACCACACCATGCTACCCATACCATGCTACTCACAAACAGTACAGAAGTAGGCAACCCTCTCTGAATATGGGGATATTCATCCCAATTTGTCTTATAAATTAAAGTGGCTGCTGGTAAGAACTAAGTGAAATAATGTTCAAAATACTTGAAAAACTATAAAGTTCTACTCAAAAACGTCAAGTAACTTGTTCAAGAATACCTTGTTGGTAAATGGAAAAGGCAGCACTCAAACTCATTCTGACTCCAAAGTTTGTGGTGATATACCTAGGCTACTATAAGGGAAATTCAAGAGTCTTTCTTTGGTTCTGTCTCCATTACACTTAAAATCAACAACTGAAAATCAAAACATACTCAGCAATCACTGGGGTTTCTGGGTTTTCAGTGATCACATGATTTTGCCAGGTGCACTGAAGTCTAAATCTATTTCACATTTAAGTTCAAATCCAGTATTACTTAACAGTATTTCAGACCTTCACAGGATATTATAGTTTGACCCAATTTAAATGTGAAGCAAACAGTATAAAATTACATTACTCATGATGGCTATGAGCCACATCTTACTTTATCTTTTTCTCAGACATCTCTTAGAAATTCCAAATTTTTATATAGCTAGACACATTCATTATTTATGTCTTTTTGGAGTTTTCTGACATACACTATAAATGAGTCTTTAAACATGTTTCTACTACATTGCAAGGAACTGCAGTGAGAAAAATAAAGCTACCAGTATCCCACATTTAAGCAAGTTGATACTTCCGTTGATATAATCATTTAATGAAAGTATAATATTAAAAGGAATTATTTTTTTACTAGATAGGGTCTCACTCTGTCACCCAGGCTGGAGCACAGTGGCACTATTATGGCTCACAGCAACCTCAACCTCCCAGGCTCAGGTGATCCTCCCACCTCAGCCTCCCAAGAAGCTAGGACTACAGGCTTGCACCACCACACCTGGCTAATTTCTTTTTTTTCTTTTGGTAGAGACAGGGTCTCACTATGTTGCCTAGGCTGGTCTGGAACTCCCAGGCTCAAGTGATCCTCCTGCTTCCCCCTCCCAAAGTGCTGGAATTACGGTGTGAGCCACCATGTCTAGCCACTATTTTCAATGAAATTACAAACTATAAAAGCTTGAATCCATTCACTCTGATTGCTATTGCCAAATATTTTAAAATAAATGATGCTGAACTTTAAACTTATAGATAAATGGCACATTATTATAATTTATATTGTGTATTATAAATATATAATATTACAAAGGCCAAATTTATTTATTAAACTGAATTAATCAACACATTATTCAAGATAATAAACTTGAGCAATTATTTATAAATTATTTAAAACATTTTTAACTCACTTAAATGGATCCATATGAATGTAAATTCATAGATATGGAAAGCTATTTGCAATCTTCCCTCCCATTTAATGCAACAATGTTTAACCATATTAGCATAAATTTAAGAGTTTTAGCTTCATATATATAAAATATGTTATTTATAAATTATAAATTTTTTTGTAGAGAAAGGGTCTCACTGTTGCCTATATATTGCCTATAAATTATAAATTTTTTGTAGAGACAGGGTCTCACTGTTGCCTATATATTAAATTATATATTATATATAAAAATACATACAATATATAATAAAATATATTTCATATATAAAAATATAACATATAAGTTATATATATACACACACACACACATATTGAAAGAAGGTCCAACTAAAAATATAAAAATAAGTATGCAAAGTTACAAGGCAAAAAAGTCCTCAGTCTCTTGCAACTATACATGTTATGGGATAATTTTCAGATTCTAATTGAAGTAATTTTACTTTGAATCTGTAAGAGAAGAAATGGCAATTAAAAGTTTTTCACTCAGAAAAATATTCCACACAGAGGTGAACTACCCAAGTCAATTCTGTTTTCTCAACTATTATTTCATAATAAATCTACATTACTTACTGAACATTTAACTAGTGCCCCCAGCTCAAATGCATCAGTAAATTTTCCAAGAAATTATATATTTCAACCCTCACTGAAAATGTGTAGTACCGACCGGGCGCGGTGGCTCATGCCTGTAATCCCAGCGCTTTGGGAGGCCGAGGTGGGCGGATCACGAGGTCAGGAGATCGAGACCATCCTGGCTAACACGGTGAAACCCTGTCTCTACTAAAAATACAAAAAATTAGCCAAGCATGGTGGCGGGCGCCTGTAGTCCCAGCTACTCGGGAGGCTGAGGCAGGAGAATGGCGTGAACCCGGGAGGCAGAGTTTGCAGTGAGCCAAGATCACGCCACTGCACACCAGGCTGGGCGACAGAGCTAGACTCCGTCTAAAACAAAAAAAATGTGTAGTACACCTAGAGAGACATCTTTTCATCATTTTAAAAATTCTGCAGAAATAAACTCTCTTGCTTTTCCTTACTTCTCTTTAAAAATCCCAAATAAAAGTATCTTATGAACACTGTATTAGATGTTTAAATCTATGTTTTAAAAGCATTAAACATTTTAATATTTATTAAAATCCTGTTTCTAAATAAGTACAAGTATCCCCTGCTTACAGTCAAACTTGGCAGTCCAGATGAAATTACTAGAATAAGCTTAAGTCTTAAGTTTCTGTGTGTGTATATGTGTGTGTGTATCTTTATCTTTCCTAGACAAATCTAAAAGGGGGAGAGGGATAGAATGAAAAGGAAAGAAGCACCTTTTTTATTTTCATTCCCTTGTGGCTAGCAATAAAAACCCTAAAGAAAAAAAAAAGCTGTGTGTTAGCTTTTGAGACGGGAAAGTAGAGAAGAAAACTCTGAGACTGTTTTCAGTTCCACAAAAGTAACAGGGAGCAGCAAGAGAAAGGAGCACAAAAGATGAGCAGAATAAATAAATACCCCCAAAAAGGTACCCTCTAGCTCAATTCTCAGTGCTCCTCAAGGCAGTACTCCTCAACTTCGATCTTTTCACTCTCCATCTAGAATCCTAATGATCTGAGGCAAAGCAGTATTCTCACAAAGCCTGCTTGCCTTCCCCTTGATAATAACAAGTAAGTGCCAGGCACAGTACCAAATGGATTATCTTTTTTCATCCTCACAGCAACCTGAGGACTGAGGCTACACAAGGTTGAGTAACTTATCCAAGGTCACAAGCCTGGTAAGTGGTAGTCTGACCAGAAACCCAGAATCTCTATTCTGTTAACCATTGTACTACATGGCCTCCTCTCTTGCATTTCCAAAATCTCACTAATACTTCTTAGTGCAAGATGAGGCCAATATAGAGGGAACTGCTCAAATGTGTAATATATAAGTAGTAAGTACCTTAATTCATATACATAAAACTGAAGCAAAAAGAGCCCAAGTGCTTTGCTCTATTAGGGGTAGTTTAAGTACCAAGTATCAGAATAAGGTAGAATGTTTTTTTAAAACTTCGGGGATGTGAGAGCTCTAGAAGCTTACTATTCAAAAGCATGGTCCACCAGACAGCAGCATCTACATTGGGAGCAGAATCTCAGGTCCCACCCCACACCTATAGAATCTGCATTTCAACAAAATTTCCAGGGAATTCATATGGACATTAAGTTTGAAAAGCACTGCTCTAAAACAGTGAACCACATTTTGAGTGACAAAGGTCTAGCAAACAGCCTTCTTAAAAAATAAACACAACATTTCTTGGGAGCCACTGGTCTAGAAATGTAGGACTTTCAAATCAACACAACACTATTTTCTGCTGAATTTGTAATTCTCGAAGTTTTCCAGCCACCAGCAACTCCAATGTTCCATGGCACTCTTCCAGAAAAAGAAAAAAAAAAAGCAACTGCACTTGCTTTCTAGCACCACAATAGCAGAATCTCTCAGGAAGAGATTTAAAACTAGAAGACTGTCAAAAACTATATACCTATTGCTACTCATCTTGAAGAGAGCCAATACAGAAAAAAATTGTTGGAAAAATTCATAAAGACTATGTAATTCATAAAGATAAAAAATCAGAGTTACAAATACTTGAGAAAAGTAGATGGGAATCAAGTCATAGTGTCAACTTCACTTTAAGATGGTTAAAGATCATACCAAACTAATTAATACTACCTTAAAATAACTGTCTAAAAATTTTAGACAAAATACTAAGTTATACAGTCTAAAGTTTTTTCTTTCACAGACCATGTAGCAGGAAAAGTGGAGGCAAAGTAGGCTAATTATTTTTTAAAGCAATAAAAGGTGCTTTTGAATTTGTTTCTGAAAACTATATGCTAATTAAAACTTATTCATAAAGATTTATAATGATGTATAGTTGGCAAACACATTAAGATTCCTTTGTAATCTTAAGGCTTGCAGAAACTTGACAATTTTTATTATGTGTAATGACTTTAGATTTCTTAAATAATCATCTCAATTAGGAACAATTCGGCCAATCTGTGAACACTACATACTTAACTGCATCAAATCTTTTGGCATTATAATATTATCAAAAGTTCTTAGTAGGAGCCAGAAATCAAAATAGAAAATCATTTGTGTTTCCATTTGTCATATAGTCTCAAAAATTTTCACAATACCTATATAAAGTATCTCCATTTCACTGAATAATTATTCTGTATTACAAATTCTAAATATAATTTTATTTTGACAAAATATGAATAATACTGTACAGAAAAATGTGCTATAAACCTTTTAGGATATTTAACATCTTTACATAAACAAGAATGTACTGGTTCATCTAGACCGCTCCAAATAAGTTTTGCAGAAAACACGATTTAAAAGTAGAAGTCAAGTTACATCAATTTGAAGTAAGTAAATATTTAAAGGTAAACGTTTAAAATGGATACAGCAATTGCTTTTTTTAATTTAATTTAATTGTTTTTTTTTTTTTTTTGAGACGGAGTCTTGCTCTGTCTCCCAGGCTAGAGTGCAGTGGCGCCATCTTGGCTCACTACAAGCTCCGCCTCCCAGGTTCACGCCATTCTCCTGCCTCAGCCTCCCAAGTAGCTGGGACTACAGGCACCCACCACCACGCCGGGCTAATTTTTTGTATTTTTAGTAGAGACGGGGTTTCACCGTGTTAGCCAGGATGGTCTCGATCTCCTGACGTCGTGATCTGCCCGCCTCGGCCTCCCAAAGTGCTGGGATTACAGGCATGAGCCACCGCGCCCGGCCCAGCAATTACTTTTTAAAATGTCTTTAAACCTGGCCTAAGATTCTCCCATCTTCTCTGCAACTTTGAGGAAGTTACTTACCCCGCTATGCCTTGTTGAAATTCACCCATATCCTCAATCCAAGCAATTTAATAGAATTAATTGGATCAGACCTTTAAAGAACTCTAGAGTCTCTGATCTTATATAAACAGGGGCTTTTTTCAAACTCATGACGCCTTGGGTTTGAATCCACATAGTAGTTTGAATCCATACACAGGTACCTACTGAGTGATCTTGGGCAAACTGCTTAATCCCTCTGTTCTTTTCCTTGTAGCTGTCGTTAAATGACAGCATATCTCCATTTTGGGGGCTATAAAAATTGTATGAGAACCACCTAAATGTATCCAGAATGGACTTAATAAGACCAACTAAACTTCATGAAAAATAATTTTTTTAAAAAGCTCTCCAAATCTATACTAGATATGTAAACACTGCACAAATTATTTTTATCCCTCCTGAAAAATGAGTTAGTGATTTAAAAGGAAGTAACATCTGAGAGTTGTTTAAACCAGAGATTATGGTAGCTTTGGCTTAGATTTCTCATAAAATATCTAAAATACTATCACGTAATAATTCTGTTTCATTTTAATTTCTAAGCAGTTTCATTTAATTAGTTGCTTAATGCAAAAATCAAATTCATTCTTAAAGGAACTGTATTTATTACTTTAAAAATCCTTGAATGTTTACTACTGGGGGCATTAAAAGCCATCACATGGTAAATGTTTTAGCTCTGTGACAAAAGGGTGAAAAATATTTGACTATTTTTTGTTATGGCTGAAATTCAACTATGGTACCAAGAGTTAAAACTAAGCCAAAGTGGGGGAGGTAAAAATATTGTGGCAATAAAATATAATAAATGATTACAAATTACTCCTGGAAATGCATGTTTAATATGAACTTAATATAAAGTACACCTCTCTTAACAAAGAATTTACATTCTATTATCCTTTTGTTCAAGTGAAATGGAATATTTAACTTGAGAATAAAATTTGACAGGTATGTATTAGAGCCGTATAGACAGGAAAAAACTTTGCAAGTTGGCACACACTTTGAATGAATCATTTGATTTGTCTTCATTGATAAGAAGTTTTGTGAACTTTGTTTCTCCCCACTGTTGTGTGTTTATTGGTTAAACAAAGTTAATGTGTATAAATCCAGTCCTGTAGGATTTGTAATTACTACCAGAGAAACCGCCAAGTACTGTGAATACCTTTTACATTTCAGGATTTAATGTTTTCAAAATTATTCCTGACTTATAAATCTTTATGCTCACTAAAAATTTTTATATGTAAGAGTATTCAAAAGACCATGTTGTTGTGGCTGACTTTGAAGATATTATACTCCTTTCAGGAAAGATATTTTGATATTTACAACATAATTGACAGGTTTCTAGAATTGATAACCTAAACCTTCAGTGATAGTTAAAAATCATGCACATACAAAATAGGGAGCATAATCCTAAGGATCAATATACTTTTTAAAAAACTAATTTACTTCTCATATAAATAGGGTTTAAGTTTGCAAATGACTGCTTTAAAAAAAAAAAGTACCTGAGGAACATTTTTCTTTTGATTAAAATGTTAGTGTCCTTGATTTTTCACAATAAAAAGATTACTTACTTTGTTGAGGTTTCTTTGTCGGGGGGAGGCAGGTCGGTGTATGTGAAATACTACCTGACTAAAAAATTCTACTTATGGTAGGGTTTTTTTGTTTGGTTTGTTTGGGTTTTTGGTTGTGTGTATGTATGCATGTGTGTGCGTGCCTGGGAGAGGCAAAAAAAAAAAAAGTTGTAATGAGTAAAATGACAGTTTATGAAGCCTATAAAATCTACCTTGAATCAAATTCAAATTTACAAACTCCCCAAAAGTCTACGGATTTGCCTAGAGCTACAAAGAATAAAAATCAAGACAGTGCCGCCCATCTGTAAACTTACTAAAAGTGTGTTAAACTTAACCTTTACTCATTTAGGTAATACTTAGGGAATAGGCACACTGGTTTTTCGAGAAGAAAACACAACCCCAATTCTTCATGCCATTGTCTGATTTAAACAAACAAACAAAAAAAAAAGCAAAACGAGTAAATGCATTACATTAAGTAACCCCGAAATTACTTTAAGCTGCCACTTACATGACACTTAGTTTCGCCCGGTAACGTACCTGTCTGCAAAAACATACCTTTTTCTTGGCTCTTAAGACAGAAGCCCAGTCGGTAAACAGTAAGGCTCGCGGTGCTAGCATTTTGATCGCAAAGTATCCTACCTGTCAGCGTAATTCTTTGGTCTGGAGGCACCGACAGGACACGGTTTTCACGCACTTTCAAAGCTCCCACATTTGGGGAGACTGCCTGCGTTCCTGTGACTTTGGGGGCCGTCCTATGGGCACGACCCTTCATTCCCAGAGACAGCAGACGCCCTTTGTACATCCACTTCTGCAGCTTCTTGACTGTCACTGCCGGCGGCTTGAGGAAGGAGGGGCCTTCCTGGCGGTCTCCTTTGCCGCCGCGTATCACAGAGGACCCCGCTGGATCCCTGAAAGGGCTTCCCGAGGAGCAGCCGTGGTTCTTGGAGCCTGAAGGCTGGAGGCCGGTGGGTGCAGCCGCCCGGGCGCGGTCCCCACTCCAGCCATCCATCCTGCCTCCACGTGGCGGGGGCTCGTCCCAGTCCCCGTGCGCGCCGCACCTGATCCAGCTGTCGCTCGGCCACCGCTGGAAGGGAGGCGGCTTGGCACCCACCCGGAGGCTCTCGAGGCTTCTGCTGCAGGACGGCCGCATCCGAGGAGTCCGCAGCTGGCCTCCCCGCGACTCCCTCTGAGGCGACCGGGGCGGGGACACCTGCTGCCGAGGGCGTCCGCCCCCTCCCCGCTCCCCGTCTCGGGGGCAGGCTCGGCGTTCCGCGGCGCCGCGGGAAGGCGGCTGGCCCGGAGCCCGGGCTCCCGCGGGGAAGCCGTGATCAGCCAAGCCCCCGCCACCCCGCCGCGCGCCCGAGTCAGGGGGCAGGTCGTGCATGGCCTGGATCAGCAGATAATAGGCCTCTCGCAACTGGGTCCGCAGCCTGCCTGTCTCCAGGAGGCCGCCCTCCGCCCCCAGGGAGGAGCCCGCCGCTGGGGGAGGCGGGGGACGCCGTTCCGCCTCCGCCCCCTCAGGCTCGGGCGCAGACTGCGAGCTGCCGGGCAGGTTTTCGTAGTAGTCGGCATCGTAGTCGTCTTCGTTCTCGTCCTCTTCCTCCTCCTCTCCGCTGCCCTCGGAGCCCTCCGGGGAGTGCGGAGGGGCGTGGGCGAGCCCATGGCTCCGGGGGGCGGCCTCCTGCCCGCCGCGCGGCCGAGGCCCGAGCGCCCCCAACTGCTCCGGGTGCCCTCCGGGGACCCGCGCCCCGGGACCCCACGCCTCAGGTGACAGCGAGGGCTGCTGTAGGCTCGGCCCGGCTCCCCCGGCGTGCTCACGTGGGGGGGTGTCTGCGGCACCCCACGCGTCTCCCGCGGCTGCCGAAGAGGCCGCCACCGCAGCTGCGGCTGCCGCCCGGAGCCCTAGCCCCCCGGTGCCGCGAGGACCCCGCCTTCCCCTGAGCCTGGACAGCGTCCTCCTCAGAGGGTCCGCCATCCCCTCTGCCTTAGCCGCGAGGCTCACCCCCGCCGGGGGGAGAGGTGGGAGCCCCGCTGCGGAGAAAACCGCGCTCGCGGAGGCGGCGGCGGCTCCCCATGACCGGCGCTGGCCCTCGCCGGCTCCTCACATACTTGGCATAACTCTGCCGCGGGAAGGCGTGGGGGAGGGCGATGGCGCCGCAACGCGCATGCCCCGGAGCCCCGGGCCGCGACGGGGCGCGCGGGCCGGGGGCGGCAGTGGTGGGTTCTCGGGGTGGGCGAGTGGTGCAGGTGGAGGCGGAGGTCGCGGGCCGGGAGGTAGGTAGTAGGTCGGCTGAAGCTGACCGACGGAAGCAGGGGTGGGCGCGCAGAGCGCGAAGGGTGCGGGGAGAGTTGAGGCAGAGGAAAGAAGAACGAGCAGGAACGTGAGTCTGGGCTGGTGGCTGCAAAGTTTTGGTTAAGGAGCCCGAGAAAGGGAAAGTGCCCTCCTGGCTGTCACCCCAGCACCTTCACCGCCACCGCTGCACGAGGTGTGTCTTCGGCATAGCAAGTCCTAGCTTGAGAGAAAACAAAGATTGTTTTGACGGACAAAGTATGAGTGCAGGTGTATCTCGGTGCATGTGTTCTAGAACTGTATCAATCATTTTAATTGCCCAGAGAGCTAGCTAGCTAAAAGAAATTTACAGCGATTCCTTTTCTATGAGTTCTTTTATCAAAAACAAAACAAAACCCACCCACCGATGTCTCTTTTAAGTCTGTTTTTCCTTCTTTATTTCAGTTAATGCATGCTAACAAAATTAATTCTTACATCAGCCAAAACTTGTAAAATGGAGCCACAAACATTATGTCGCTCCATCACCCTACCTACAAGATTATCATACAGGTTTGCAGCTTTCTAATAGAAAAAAGTTAACGCTTCATTTTAATTTAAATAGTGAGTTGAGAAGCAATTGAATTGAAATTGAGACACAGTGTAATCTGGAAATAACAGCTGTCTCCCAAAAATGTTAAATTCCAGGTTCTGGATAGCAGTTGCAAACTCAAGTACCCCTCGTTGCCAGAGATTAATTGATTCAATGACTGATAAGAATCAGTCGTGCTATCATCCGTGATTTGAGTTACTTTTTTTTAGTGTTTACATAGTAGAAAGGGCCTTTTTCTGAGTTACTCATAAATATACTGACACCCAGCACAGTACATGCACTTAGTAGATACTCAAATACTTAAGAAAATATTTGTTGAATAAATGTTTGCATTACTGAATAAAATGAAATAGTTTTGCCCTAATTTACCTTATTTGCAACTGTAGTATATTTTCCTATGTCAGTTGTTTTTTTGTTGTCCAATGGCTCCAATCTCTGTGCTTTGACTATACTACCTTTATTAGTACCTAGTCTCTGCTTTCTGGAATAATTGTTATCTGCATCTGAGATTTGCAGATAAGAGAGAAGATTTGCAGAAATCTTACCCACTCTCTAAAACTGTGCTCTAGGCCAGGCGGGGTGGCTCATTCCTGTAATCTTAGCACTTTGAAAGGCCGAGATGGGCAGATTGCTTGAGCTCAGGAGTTCAAGACCAGCCTGGACAACATGGCACAACCTGGTCTCTACGAGAAACAAAAACAAAAAAACACAAAAAAAATTGGCTAGATGTGGTGGTGTACACCTGTAGTCCTAGCTACTCTAGAGGCCGCGGTGGGAGGATCTCTTGAGCCTGTGAGGCTGAAGCTGCAATGAACTGAGATCATGACACTTCATTCCAACCTAGATGACTGAGGGAGACTCTGTCTCAAAATAATAAGAATAAAATAATAAAACTCGGCTCAACAGCCTTCTTGTTTATGAAGTCATCTCTGATCTCCCAGACAGGAACTCAAGTGCTAAACTTCAATATTACTTTATTCCCACCCACTCATAGTATAGTTACTGTTTTTTGTTTTATACAATTTGTATACATGTCCTTTCTCCTTTACAAGAAAATTCATAAACTCCCTAAGGGCAGAAACTGTTTATAATTGACCTTCATATTCTCCACAGGAGTATAACTTTAGCATCTTATATATTGTGCATGATGAATAAACATTTTTGAATTAGTATCAATTTTAATTTAGAGAGAACAAGTGGCTTTAATTCCAGTCTATTGCCTAACTCTCCACTAGACCATGCTATATTAGTGTTGTTTTAAAATTCTTTCTGCGATGAGTAAGAGACAGTTTGTTAAATAATCTCAATTTGCATCTAAGAAAATGCAATGAAATGTGATGAAATGTTACACTATAATTTGCATATATTGATATTTATAGTTCTACAATATTTTCATTCCATGGGCCCCAGGCTATTTAATGAATAGTCAAGGCATAAAACTATGTCCCAGTGAAATATTCCCACAGGAAATGACTGATAGCAAAGTTGCCAATAATGGTTCTATAAATACAATTTGATCTCTATCTCAGAAATTGTTTCCATTCCAACTCTGTTGCAAAATCTTTTTATTCTTTGTAGTTAACATAGCTGTTAAGAACACTATAAGCTTCATATATATCTATATGCAGATAGATATATATGCGTAGAAAAATATAACCTTAAAGATCTAGATTGAACTTCATCCTGAATTCAGTTTATCCACTTGTTCAGGAGTTATAAAACATTGGTTATTGGCCAATATAAAATACTATGCATTGTTCTAGGCGTTACTCAGAACTAAGTTTGATGCAGCATACCACAACTGAACTTAATGCTACTTTAAAGTTGAGAATGTTCTAACTCATGAATTCACAATTTTAATCATTTTGTGTCACAACAGAAATTAATAAGGCAGTCATGGCCATGTGACACTATTTAAAGACCTTAATAATGTAAATTCCACTTTTCTGTATGTGCATTACACATCAATAAAAAGTTGGTAAAAATGTAATTCTGAAGAGACAATGCCCACAAAACTTATATTATGCCTAATATAATTAAGATAATGACAAGATGTGAACATAAACTATACTTTGTAAAATCTTTTTTTACAATTTGTATCCTATTCCCCCACTTATCTCAATTTTCATATCTTTCTAATCCATAGATTCCCATGAAAATTAGGGGATGGGAATCATTTTTCAGTGTTTATACTTGTTTCTCAGTGCCTTGGAAATCATTTTGATGCCCCATGAATTACCAACTATGTGTTGGCACTGTCACAAAAGATATAACAACTATGGGATAACAGGGCTCCAGTAAGGCAGGGATCCAAACTAGGGATGGAGTAGCACTGACTGAATCTGGGAGAAGGGGGAAAAAAGCAGGGCAAGTTGAGGCAGAGGGCTAGGTTTAACAGTAATAGAAGGGAAGTGTTTAGGTATGTTATGGTTATTTTCTCGTCAATTTAGAGTGCATTTCTGTCTCACTGATGTTCAGTCTTCCATTATACTCTTAGTGGAACCAAAGGCAAATTTAGCTCTACCATTTGTCCAGTACTCTCTCCCTAAACTGCCTTACAGGGATGTCCTGGAGTAGACCTCCCTGGTCTGCCATGCAACTCCGTTAGTATGGAGTAAAATGTACTTCAGCCTAAAGCTGACCACACTAACACTGCACTGAGAATCAAAGATAGCATGTTCTCAGTACAGCAATTTTTACTGTTTCATAATTAATATCTGGCAATTTGCAATAGTGCTTAACCCATCCCCACCCCAATCAAAGTAATAAAAAAGATAGGCTGGGCCTGGTGACTCACGCCTGTAATCCCAGCACTTTGGGAGGCTAAGGCGGGCGGATCACTTGAAGCTGGGAGTTCAAGACCAGCCTGGTCAACATAGAAACTGTATATCTACTAAAAATACAAAAATCAGCTGGGTGTGATGGCTCACACCTGTAATCCCAGCTACTTGGGAGGCTGAGGCACGAGATTCACTTGAGCCCGGGAAGTAGAGGTTGCAGTGAGCCTAGATGTTGCCACTGCACTGCAGCCTGGGTGACAGAACAACACTCTGTCTCAAAATGCAAACAAAGGCCGGGCGCAGTGGCTCACGCCTGTAATCCCAGCACTTTGGGAGGCCCAGGCGGGTGGATCACGAGGTCAGGAGATTGAGACCATCCTGGCTAACACGGTGAAACCCCGTCTTTACTAAAAATACAAAAACAATTAGCTGAGCGTGGTGGCGGGTACCTGTAGTCCCAGCTACTTGGGAGGCTGAGACAGGAGAATGGCGTGAACCTGGGAGGCAGAGCTTGCAGTGAGCCGAGATCGTGCGACTGCACTCCAGCCTGGGTGACAGAGCAAGACTCTGTCTCAAAAAAAAAAAAAAAAAAAAAAGGCAAACAAAAACAAAGTAGTAAAAAAGAGACTTTTGTTAAATGCACATGTATTTTCTGATGTTTTAAAAATGTATGCTTTAGAATAGTCACTGATATTTCAGAATCTCTTATTATATTAATATACTTGGGATATATAGAGTAACTTGCCCAAGCTCACCATAATAAGTAAAGAAGAATTCAAATCCCATCTGTCTGATTCCATAGACACTACACTCCTGTGTTATTTCTTTGAATAGAAAAAGAGACTAGACAGTTGATGTAATAATCCTTGCACTGGCTTGAACCTTTGTTTTTATAAATTATTTAGTTGGTCACCTTTCAGAAAAGAGTTTAATAGTTTATGAGCTTTTGTGAAATGCATCTGAACATTGGGAAGCTGCTTGTTAAACATTTGAATGCTTCTCAGTACAGTCCAACTCAAGGGTGTTAGAACTAAATCCTATATTTCCATTTAATGATAAATCTATTCATATTACACCACAATGCAAAAGTGCATCCTGAAATGTACTCTGATTTTAAATGTAGGACAAGCTTTAAATACATTAAACACAAAATATACACTCAGATAAGCCTGTTTCAAAAGTAAATAGGCAGTGAGAAAAGGGAAAGTTGTAGGCTGCCTTTCCTAAATTACATCATTGGACTTCAGGGTAACAAATTAGTTCATGAAGGGAACTTGCTCTGTTTCAAAGTTGTCAATCTAATAAATGAAGTAAAGTTGATACAATGTTGCCATTTTGAAATAATGGATCTAGGCAAAAATCACCAGTGGCTTCTAACATCAGAGACAGACAACCTGACCTACAGCCTCTGATCAAGTATACACCACCACCTATGATTTTATTCATGTTAGAGTTCTTAGAAAAATAAAACCTGTGTCTGACCAGCCTCAAGATTTGATTACCAATTTCCAGGAATTGTAGAATACAAAGAAGCGTGTTAAATAACACCAAGGGGATGCAATCAACAAAATCCAGACTGTGGGAAGCTACAGGACAAAGGCCCCAGTTTCTTCAACATACTAACCAATTGTAGTGAATGGACTTTATTTGGAGTCTGATCTGAACAAACATCTGTTTAAAAAAATTATGAGCCAATCAGGAAGATTTGAATACTGACTAGATATTTGATGATATTGAAGAATTATTGTAATTTTAGATGCGATTTTTTGACAAATAGCGCTTTATCTCTTAGAGGTAAATGTTGAAATATGAATGACAAGATGTAAAGCCAGGGATTTTTTTCAAAGTAATTGCAGAGGAAGGAGACTGAGGATGTGGAAGAATGAGGATGAGTTTTGGGCTGGTAAGTGTTGAAATTGGGTGATGGCTACATGGGAGATTGTTAGACTGGTATCTCTGTTTCTCTATATGTTTGAAATTTTCCGGAATAGTTTTAAAATCTTAACATGAATCAGACTTTTATAATAGATCCTGGCAACTGTTTAAAGCAACACAACTTTCAGGGCAGCCAAATGCAGAGGTGGTAAGAGAATATTGAAATCTAGGTCCAAGAACTATAATTCCAATCCAGACCTGAGGTGGTATAATGGAAACGACTGGAAATCAGACAGAACTAGTTTAAATCCTGACTTTCTCAGTCATATACCCAAAAACCACTGATCATGGAAATGAACTCTTGCTCATCTTTGCTAATTCCAGACCATTATTCTCCCTTTCTAAAAATCTGCATCTCTTTTGAAATATATGACATTAAATGATACTACTGCTTTTTGCTGTTTATAGTCATCTGCTTTTTGTAGTTATCCACTAACTTCCCTGCCTTCATTCTAGTGTCTCCCTCATTATTTCCTTTTCTTCACCATTTTTCTTGTCATCCTTTTGGTGATTTCATTATTCACAAAAAGGATCCATCCAATACCCTGGTCTCTTACTTTCTTGAGTTTCTCTTCTCTAATAATCTTAACCTCCACCCACCTCAGCCACACAGTCCTAGAGTCTTACATTAGACTTTGTCATAACCAATAACTACAAACTCTCAAAATATCACTTCCTATTTTCCAGCTCACTCCCTCTGGCAGTCAGACTCCATTAACTCCATCCCACTAACCTACAGTCTCTATCATTCCCCTTCTGTCCTTTCCTCCCTGCTTTCTCTGTTGAGATTGTATGGTCCTTGTAGAATCACTCCCTTGCATATATCACCATGCTCTGTTGTCATATAAGTCTTTGTCTTTTTTGTAGAGACGGGGTCTCACTATATATCCCAGGTTGGTCTTGAACTTCTGGCCTCAAGTGATCCTCCCTCTTCTGCCTCCCAAATGCAGGAATTACAGGCATGAGCCATTGCACCCAGCCTATTGTCTCTCTTTCCCATTGTCCTCCTCACTTGGCAAAACCTCAGCCCTGGTTGAAACTGATTTTCCTTCATACTCTGCATTGGCACTTGGAAGGCTTAATGTGGCTGGAGAAAATCACATCACAGACAGTCCCCAGGTGTTGCTAGATAACTTCACCAAATATCCCTGGTCCATTCACTCTTTTCTCAACTTTCTGACACCATCATCCTCTCCTCACTCTCAGTTATCACTTTTCTTCTTGTTACACTGAGATAAACGCTCAGGAGAGAGTTTCCTCATCCTTCCACCACCGGCTCTACCAGCCTGTTTTATCTGTACTCTGATACTCTGCCATGTGCCCGCTGCCCTGTTACAATAGGGCTGCCCCTACCCCTAACCAAGGCCAAATCTCTGGCCTCCTCTACCTCTCTCCTCACCCCTCTCGTCTCACTGCCATCCATTCGTGCTGGCTTCCTCGTTGCACACTAAATGCACTCCTGCCTCAGGACTTTTGCATCTGCTGTTTCCTCTGCCTGAAATGATTTCTTCATGACCTACTCCCTCCTTCCATTCAGCTCTCACTTCAAATGTTATCTCCTCAGAGAGACCTTCCCTGACTCCCCCACCATCTAAAATAATACCCTCTGCATTTCCTATCCACTTCATTTTGCTTTATTTTTCTTTATTATACTTACTACTATTTACCATTGTATTGGATGTCCATTTATTTGTGGTATCACTACCTTCTAAATGCCAGAACCTCACTTTGCAGAATATTTCTGTCAGGCATAGGTGCCCCATACATGTTTGTTGAATGAAAGTGTGATTGTTGTGCCCAAGAGCACGTTAATATATGTTTCCATTTCCTCCATGGTAAAATTGTTTTGCCATTGTTTCACATGGTGTTGTTAAGAGAATTAAAAGAGTAACAGTCAAGGTACATGAACCTTAAAAACATTATGTTCCAGCCAAGCTTGGTGGCTCACGCCTGTAATCTCAGCATTTTTCGAGGCCAAGGCAAGTGAAGTTCAAGACCAGCCTTGGCAACACAGTGAGATTCTGTCTCTGTAAAAAATTCAAAGAATTAGCTGGAGATAATGGCCTGTGCCTGTAGTCCCAGCTACTCGGGAGGCTGAGGTAGGAGGATCACTTGAGTCTCGGTGGTTGAGGCTGCAGTGAGGCTAGATTGCGCCACTGCACTCCAGCCTGGATGACAGAGCAAGACCCTGTCTCAAAAAAATAAAAAAAAAAAACATTACACCAAGTGAAAGAGGCCAGACACAAAATATCACATAGTATGATTCCATTTATATGAACTGTCCAGATAGGCACGTCCATAGAGGCAGAAAGTAGATTAGTAGCTGTTCGAGGCTGGGGGAAGGAGGAAATAAATGAATGCTTTCTAAAGGACATAGGTTTTCTTCCTAGAATGATGAAAATGCTCTGGAATTACATTGTGATAATGATTGCACAAACTTGTCAATATACTAGACTTTAACATGGTGAATTTTATAGTATGCAAATTTTATCTCAATTTTTAAAAAGAGGACTATTTTCTCACCTTATTTTTATTATTATTATTATTATTATTTTTGAGATGGAGTCGCGCTCTCTTACCCAAGCTGGAATGCAGTGGCATGATGTCGGCTTACTGCAACCTCTGCCTCCAGGGTTCAAGCAATTCCCCTGCTTCAACCTCTTGAGTAGCTGGGACTACAGGCGCCTGCTACCACGCCCAGCCGATTTTTGTATTTTTCTAGTAGAGATGGGGTTTCGCCACATTGGCCAGGCTGATCTCGAACTCCCTGCCTTTTTATCATTAGCTATCCTCCCAACTAATATTCATGGAAAATCTTAAAACATTTTATTGGAACTTTTAAGAGAGGATTGGAGATACAAATAGCTTGAAAGCTACTTCATTGGGTAATTGTCAGAAATACTGTCACATTCCCAAATGCTAGTTTTTCAATAAAACCTTTGATTCTATAGAATTTTCTTTCAGTATCCTTGGTGGATTGGTTCTAGAATCCCGCTCAGATACCAAAATTCACAGATGCTCAAGTCCCGTATATAAAATGGCATAGCATTTGCATGTAACCTAGGCACATCCTCCTGTCTACTATAAATCATTTCCAGATTCCTTATAATACCTAATACAATGCCTACATATCACTTCATTCAAGTGATTCAACACAGTACTCAGTGGATGGCAAATTCGAGTTTTGCTTTTTGGAACTTTGTGGAATTTTTTTTTCAAAATGTTTTTAATCTGAGGTTGGTTGAATTCATGGATGTAGAACCCACAGACATGGAGGACCAACTATCTACTCAACAAATAAATACAAATGGCTTCTTAAAGTTCACTTTATCAATTACCAAAGAATTCAAATACAGACTTATAAAATTAAACAGGACTTCTGCCCCCTCAATCTCTCACTTCCACCAAGAAAACAAAAACATTTTTCAGCATTTAGAAATAACAGCCTACTTTCATTTCCTGCTGGAAAGTCATGGTTCTTTCATGTAAACAAAACCAAAGAACATTACCCTTATAAGCAAAAAACTACCTGGAAAAACCATAATTACACTGAAAAAGATAGGTAAGTAAACATATCTTTAGCCTTTTGTATTCTTTTACTGGATAATTTTCTCTAAGGTAGAGGGTGAGGAGCTATATATTATGTAACATTTTAGAAATAGCAGAAAACCAATTAAGGGGAAAAACACAAACCAAAATACCCGATAACTTCTTTCCTGATTAAAATTATCTTCCAACAATTCGATTATATGTAAAGAGGAAACTGTGGCTACACATGTATTTATTAACTGTTTCTGGTGGTCCAGAGGAAGCTGGATTATTTTTACCATAAAAAATCAGTTATTTTCAGCCGGTTGCGGTGGCTCAAGCCTGTAATCGCAGCACTTTGGGAGGCCGAGGGGGGCAGATCGTGAGGTCAGGAGATCAAGACCATCCTGGCTAACATGGTGAAACCCCTAAAAATACAAAAAAATTAGCCAGGCTTGGTGGTGGCCCCCTGTAGTCCCAGCTACTTGGGAGGCTGAGGCAGGAGAATGGCTCCAAACCTGGGAGGCAGAGCTTCCAGTGAGCCGAGATTGCGCCCCTGCACTCCAGCCTGGGCAACAGAACGAGACTCCGTCTCAAAAATAAATAAATAAATAAATAAATAAATAATCAGTTATTTTCCTCCCAGCCTCATTTTCGTAAGAGCACATACAACTATTATTAATGATTCTTTAATTTTACTGTAGAAACACCTCAGTTTTATCTCAGTTGCTGTTTTTTGTGGGTTTTTTTGTTTTTGTTTTGAGATGGAGTCTCGCTCTGTCGCTCAGGCTGGTGTGCAGTGGTGCAATCTTGGCTCACTGCAAGTTGGTTCACGCCATTCTCCTGCCTCAGCCTCCCAAGTAGCTGGGACTACGGGTGCCCGCCACCACGCCCAGCTAATTTTTTGTATTTTTAGTAGAGACAGGGTTTCAGCATGTTAGGCAGGATAGTCTTGACCTCCTGACCTCTTCATCGGCCCACCTCAGCCTCCCAAAGTGCTGGGGTTACAGGTGTGAGCCACTGCACCCGGCCCTCGGTTGCTGTTTTAAAGGGTGTTGCATGCATGCAATTATGGCACACACAAGAAAGTGAGACATAGTATATATATATATATATATAAGTGTATATATATATATATATATAAGTGTATATATATATCAGTATATATATATAAGTGTATATATATATCAGTATATATATATAAGTGTATATATATATCAGTATATATATATAAGTGTATATATATCAGTATATATATATAAGTGTATATATATATCAGTATATATATATATATATATATATGAGACATAGTATATATATATATGTCCAGTGTATGGCCAGATATGTCCATTCAGTGTAGAAATGATACGTTCCAAGAAACATATTTCAAGTGAATTCTTCTTAGGTCAGGAGTTCAAGACCAGCCTGGCTAACCTGGTGAAACCCCGTCTTTATTAAAAATACAAAAAAATTAGCTGGGTGTGGTGGCAGGCACATGTAATCCCAGCTACTTGGGAGGCTGAGGCAGGAGAATCACTTGAACCCAGGAGGCGGAGACTGCAGTGAGCCAGAATTGTGCCATTGCACTCCAGCCTGGGTGACAGAGCGAGACTCTGTCTCAAAAAAAAAAAAAAAGAAAGTATATTCTTTCAAAACAAGAAAGTTTTTAAAGTAACGTGTTTTTAAAAGGTTATCAAAGCAGTGAAAGATTTTGCTTTTTTGTATATTTGAGATAAATACTGATAAATCACATCAGGAACTTAGGATAGTTTCTTTGCTCTGAAGAGTTCTCCCTCCAATTACTCATCAAAAGACAAAACAGTAATTGTCAAAGAAATTCTTTTCTGCATTATTATACTTTCCTTGAAGGCTAAGATCATGTGTTATTCATTGAATCCATTGGGCCCAGCACTGCACACCTCTACCTATCTTTTAAAGCCTGGACATCCGTCTCAAGTCACATTCCTGTTACCGTCTTAGCGTTTTTACTAAACAAGTCATCCAAGAGTTAACAAAGTTATTTCACACAATAACACTGAATCCAAGATGAAGAATAGAACTATCTATTTTGTCATCAGAGTAGACAAAATCACCATCTCTGACTCATTTAAGATGAAGCATAGTCCAGGTGCAGTGGCTTATGCCTGTAATCCCAGCACTTTGGGAGGCCAAGGCAGGACAGCTTGAGCCCAAGAGTTCAAGACCAGCCTGGGCAACATGGCGAGACTCTGTCTCTACACAACATTAAAACACACACACACACACACACACACACATTAGCCGGGCATTGTGGTGTGCACCTGCAGTCCCAGCTACTTGGAAGGCTGAGCCTGGAGGATCACTACTTGAGCCCAGGTGTTCTTGGATGCACTGGCACCACTGCACTCCAGCCTGGGCAACAGAGCAAGACTCTGTCTCAAGGAAAAAAAAAAGAAAGAAACATGACAATTTTCCAAGAAAAGAGCAGCTTGAAAGCTATGTTTCATTGCATAATCACTGTTAGAAATGCTTTCACATACTATATTCTAGTTTTTTGATAGAGTCCTCAAGTCTACATATTAAACAGATAAATACAGTGGCTGCTTCTTTTTTTTTTTTTTTTTTTTTTTGAGATGGAGTCTCGCTCTGTCACCCAGGCTGGAGTGCAGTGGCGCATCTCGGCTCACTGCAAGCTCCACCTCCCAGGTTCACGCCATTCTCCTGCCTCAGCCTCCCAAGTAGCTGGGACTACAGGCGCCCACCACCATGCCTGGCTAATTTTTTGTATTTTTAGTAGAGACGGGGTTTCACCGTGTTAGCCAGGATGGTCTCGATCTCCTGACCTCATGATCTGCTGGCCTTGGCCTCCCAAAGTGCTGGGATTTCAAGTGCGAGCCACCATGCCTGGCCACAAATAAATTCAGTGGCCTCTTAATTAAGAGACAAGAGGAACCTACAGAGTCATCAGCAACACTGTGATGGTCACTGGAGAGGTCAGTACCCTATGGAAGCTCAGTAATTGCTCTGAAAATAAAAACCTAACGTAGAATTCATGCAAAGACAACTTGATTTTACACATCTACAACAGGGTTCTAAACTCAGTGCCTACTGGGGCCAGGCAGGTCCTGTCAATGAGTGTTCAAGTCCAGACATAACCAGAGGACTTAGTAAAAAGGAGTAAGTACTTTCTCAGCTGCAAGAATGGAGAACTACAAAGAATCATTCCCTCACCGTTTTCCCATGTTCCTTTCTTCCACCCTTTGGCTGAGGAATTGAGTTTCACATTTTAAAATGTACTACATAGGCTAACTCTGGGTGGGTCAACCAAACACATGTGCTAGTTGCCAGTGCTTGACCTCTGATCTTCAGGGAACAACACACAAAAATTTTTTCCAGAAGAAGGGAACGCATAGTATCATAATTTTAAATAATCTACCATTAGCCTCATGACCAAAAGGGTTAAGGCTTATGGTAATGATAAAACTTCCCTTTCTTGCCTTATTTTTCATCGTTATAATCTCAGTATCAGCAGGAGCCTCACATTTGCACAGAATTTATGAGTAGTAAACTGTTTTTACTTTACCTCTTAGTCTGATTCTCACCAAAAACCTTTGGGAATAAATAAGCAGAACAGAGATGATCATAACCACATTCAGATGAGATAGCTGAGACCCAGAAGGGACAAGCCATTTAATCATGCTTATTCAGGTTTGAGGAGGATGCAACCCTAGTTTTCCAAGCTTCTAGTACAAGTCTCCTCATTTGTAAAGCATGTTTAATCTGATGAAAGTGATGCTTTCTTTAAAATCATAGATAACTTAAAAACATAGAAAAGCAAAGATAAACAAAAAGAAAAATCTCATGTAACCACTCCCACAGTCACAATTATTAAAATGGAATTCAGTTTTCAACTTCAGGTGAAGAGTAGTTGCTGGAAACCATGTTTTTCAATATTTCAACCTCATAAGTAGTACTAAAATAATATTCTGGTAATACAGAACAATTAGCGTGTGATTTTTATTGTAAACAGCATTGGTACTTGCTAGTATATTGGATGTAACATGTGTGAGGAAGGAAAAAGTTAAAAACTTATTTTACAATGAGAACATCAAATGACCCAGTAGGAATGTCATTTCTACCAGGATCTCTGTGAAATTACATTGGTGGTAAATGTTTTTCTTTAAATGTAGAAGAGGTTCGCTAACCTGAAAACTTTTTTTTTCACCATGCACGCCAGTCAGCAACCTCGTAATTAAATGCCTGAAGATTGTTCACATAAAAAGGGAACAAAGCTCATAACAGAGTTCAATGCCTAAGTCAAGACTGCCCTGAGGCATGAGAAGTTTTATGTCTCTGTTTACCCTAGAAGTAAATTAAATAAATGCGTATTTAATATATGAATCACAGTTATATTTGGTTCACATATTATAGACAAGGAGAAACAAGAGAATTTTTTTTCAGATAAAATTTCTTAACAAAAAGCGAACATACACCCACGAGTCTGGATACTTCTCCCCAGAATGCAGTCATAACAAATACAATATAAAATAACTGCAAAGCCAAAAAGCAAAACAGGGTTTTGGGTGTTCTGGTTCTGGGTTTCGAGTGTTACGTTTCTAATTATAAAACATGGACAGAATGCATGCAGCACCACACCTATTTGAAGACTCTGAAAGTGAATAGTAGCAGGTGGATCGTGGAAAATCAGAGTTCAATGGATGACCAAAATGATGATGAGTTTACTTCTTTTTTCTTTTTCTTCCAGTATCTCTTGACCTGAATGCAATGCAGCCTTAAACCTGGAAGTAGGCACGGGGGCCCAAAAAGGGAGAGCTCCAGGAGAAACCCTCTAGGTTTCTGTTACAGAGCTGGGTAGGAACTCCTAATGCTCAGAGAAAGTACAGAAATCCTTGGGGTTTTTTCTTCTCTCTGCTGTCTTGGGTTCCAACTCTCAAGCAGTCTTGTAGGGGTGATGGTGGTGACCACAATAGGAGCCTGCAGGAGTCAACACTCTATGAGAAGGAAACTTTCTCTCTGAATGGTGGAACTGCGGTCCCAAAAGAGTGGGGCAAGCCCCCATTGCTTTTTTTTCCTCTCTCTCCATCCTTCTGCTACTTGGCCCTGTATGCAAGCACAGTTATAGAAGGGTGCAGCAGAGATGGGTAACTAAAGCCACAGCTTGGTAGCCAAAAACAAAAACAGGGAGCACCAGGGGACTGGAAAGAACTATACAAACTGGGCAGATGGATTATGAACTCCTGAACTCATCAGTGAGCTCTGCATACATGAATCTGATTCTAGTCAGCAACCAAAGACTTTGAAAACCAAACTAACAAACGTGCCACCATTCAGGGCCCAAAATGGCCACCAGATGACCTATATGTGGGACAGATCTGAATAGCACAACAGAGGCTTAAAAAGCTGAGCTGACATTAGAACCACAGCTCACAGAAAGTGGGTTGAAACTTGCAGCCTATTGTCTGCTGAAAAAACAAACCAAAAAAATCAGCATTCACTATAGAATGTAAGTGAGACCCAGAGTTTCAGAATATGATATTCAATATGTCCAAGAGATGATCCAAAATTACTTGGAGGTAGTCAGGCATGTTGGCTTATGCCTGTAGTCCCAGCACTTTGGAAGACTTAAGTGGGAGGATCACTTGAGGTCAGGAGTTCAAGACCAGCCTGGGCACCGTAGCAAGACCTCATCTCTACAAATAATAATAATTCAAAAATTACTTGGGATACAAGGAACCAGGAAAATCTTAGCTTGCCTGGGAAATGATAACAGACACCAATACAAACTTAACACAGATGTTGGAATTATCTGTCAAAGACTTTAAAACAGCTATTATATAAATGCTTTACCAAACACTTGCGAACACTCTTAAAACAAATGGAAAAATAGAAAGTCTCAGAAAAAAAGAAGATATAAAGAAGAACCAAATGAAAATACTAGAATTGAAAAATACAATGGCCAGAAAAAAAAAACACCTTTACTCAATAGGCTCAAAAAAAAGATAGAGATGACAGAGGAAAGAATCAATGAACTTAAAGATATGTCAATATAAATTTTCCAATCTGGGCCAGGCACAGTGGCTCACATCTGTAATTCCAGCACTTTGGAAGGCTGAAGTGGGAGGTTCATTTAAGCTCAGGAGCTTGAGACCATCCTGGGCAACATAATGAGACGTTTGTCAAAAAAAAAAAAGAGAAAAAAGAAAGACAGAACAAATGAACGAAAGAAAGAAAAAAGAAAGAGAAAAGAGAAAGAAAGCAAGCTTTAATCTGAACAACAGAGAAAAAAAATCCCTTTTAAAAAATGAATGCAGCCTTAGGGGCCCGTGAGTTACTAACAAAAAGTCTAACTTTCCGAGCCTGGGCAATATGGAAAAACCTCATCTCTAGAAAAATTACAAATATTTGCTGGATATGGTGGTGTGTGCCTATCGTCCCAGCTGTTCAGGAGGCAGGAGGATCACTTGAGCCTGAGAGGTTGAGGCTGCAGTGAGCTGCGATCATACCACTGTACTCCAGCCTGAGTGACAGAATGAGAACCTGTCTCAAAAAACAACAACAACAAAAAAAACAAAAAACAAAGGCTAACTTATGTAATTAGAGTTCCAGAAGGAAAAAGTATGGTGCTGAAAAAATATTTGAAGACATAATGACTGAAAACTTCACAAGTTTAGCAAGACATAAACATAGAGATTTTTAAAAATCCAGTGACCTCTGAACAAGATAAAGCCAAAGAAATCCATGCCCAGAAATTATAATTAACTTACTAAAAACTAAAGACAAAGAAAAATAATCTTAAAAGCAGCTGGAGAAAAATGATGCATACCTCTAAGAGGGGCAGTGATTTCAATGACTGCAGATTTGAGCCTGGAGATCAGAAGGAAATGTTGAAAGAAAAGAGCTGGAAACTCAGAATTATATACCCCTGTAGCACTGTTTCAGGAATAAAGTAAAATAAAAATATTCTCAGAGGAAGGAAAACTAAGATAATTCATTGCCAGTAGACCAGCTCTAAAAGAATTTTAAATAAAGTTCTTCAGCTAAAAGAGAAATGACACTAGAAATAAATTTGATTGCAGTGTTCAATCTGCAAAAATTTAGTAAAATTATTGATATGTTTCAGCCAGGGGTGGTGGCTTATGCCTGTAATTCCAACACTTTGGGAGACAGAGGCAGGTGGATCACTTGAGCCCAGGAGTTTGAGACCAGCGTGGGCAACATGGTGAAATTCTGTCTCTACAAAAAATACAAAACTTAGCTGGGCATTGTGGCATGTGCCTGTTGCCCCAGTTACTCAGGAGGCTGAGGTGGGAGGATCACTTGAGCCCAGGAGGCAGAGGCTGCAGTGAGCTGTGATCACGCCACTGCACTCCAGTCTGGGCAGCAGAGCAAGATTCTGTCTCAAAAAAAATAAAAAATGAAAATTATTGATATGTTCGGATTTAGGTCTACCCTTTTATTATTTGTTTTCTGTGTGTTCTCTCTGTTATTGTTTCTCATTTTCTCTGTTGTTTGGGGTTTTTGAATAAGTTTTCATACTCCATTTTGATTTATGGCAATTTGGCCTCTGTCTCTTTGTATAGTTTTTTTTTTTTTTAATTAGTTCATCTGGGGAATAATATACATACTTAACTTTCCACATTCCACTTAAAATCAATGTTTTACCACTTCAAGTGGAATATAGAAACCTCCCAATATACAGGTCCTCTTACCCTCCCAGCTTTATAATAGTCTTATCTCTTCTATCTACATATGTTGAAACCCCATCAGAGAATGTTAAAATTTTGCTTTTTTTTTTTTTGAGGTGGAGTTTCTCTCTTGCAGCCCAGGCTGGAGTACAACGACGTGTTCTCAGCTCACTGCAACCTCCACCTCCTGGGTTCAAGTGATTCTCCTGTCTCAGCCTCCCGAGTCGAGTACCTGGGATTACAGGTGCCCACCATCACGCCTGGCTAATTTTTGTGTTTTTAGTACAGATTGGGTTTCACCATGTTGGCCAGGCAGGTCTCAAACTCCTGACTTCAGGTGATCTGCCCGCCTCGGCCTCTCAAAGTGCTGGGATTACAGGCACAAGCCACCATGCCCAGCCTCAAAAGTTTTCCTTTCAACCATCAAATACATTTTGAAGAACTTAAAAGGTAAATACTAGTCTACTGTGTTTACCTAAATATTTACCGCTTCCATTGCTCCTCCTTCGTTTCTTCAATGAAATTATTTGGTAGAATGAAGTGCATGTTTTTCTTCTTAACAGGTCTGACCTTGTTAACAACTGCTGGGAGTCTAATCTGCCATCAGCCTAGTCCACACTGAGTCTATAGAGCAGCAACCTTCATATGGAGGAGCCTAGCACCTTGGTAGCAGGTCGATGGTGCTGGATCCCTTCTAACATGGAGGGAATTTGTTCTCCCCGGCCTAGAAACATAGTCATAATATAAATTTGCTTTTCCTACAACACATCTGCCAGTACCATCATCTGTGGACTTTACAGAATGCCTTATTCTCTGTCATAACTTTGATTCTGTTCAAGGAGTTCAATCAAAGACAGATAGCATAGGATATGTGCTCAGATTTCATGGTCTTAACACTTACCCCATCACCCAGAAGCAGATAACCTACTAGAAATGGTTGAAAGTAGCTGGATGCAGTGGTGTGCGCCTGTGGTCCCAGCTACTCGGGAGGCTGAGGAGGAAGGATCGCTTAAGCCTGGGAGGCGGAGTGAGCCAAGATTGCTCCACTGCACTCCAGCTTGGGTAACAGCGCGAGACCTTGTCTCAAAAGAAAAAAAGAGAAAGAAAGAAATGGTTAATGACCTCCTGAAGGCTTAGTTATGGTGCCAACTGGGAGACAACCTCCTGTGAAAGGGTGATGTTCTTTCTATTTTACAAAATGGAGTGTGTGCTTTGTATCAGCAACCAATATAGGATATTGTTTATACCACAGTAACAATATAGGAGTCCCAGAATCAAAGTGTAGCAGCAGGGGGTAGAGGTTCTTCTCACTATTATGTCTCAACTCTCTCACAGAATTTGTGCTTCCTGTCCCTGAAATTTTGTGCTCTGTTGGCTTAGAGGCCTTAGTCCCCATGAAAAGAACGCATCCATCAAGGAACACAAAAATATCTCATTGAATTGTAATTTGAAACTATCACCTGGTAACTTTGGGCTCCTCATGCCATTGAACTAACAGATAAGAAGAGAGGTGAATTAGTCAGCTATTGGTGCAATAATAACTGTATAATAAAAATAACCACAAAATATAAGGGGCATACAACAATGAATATTTACTTTTGGCTGATGGGTCTGCAGATCAGTTGGGGCAGCTCTGCTATCAGACTACAGGTCAGCTTGACTACACATGCCTCACTCTGCTGCCTGGCTGAAGGAGCAGTGGCTACCTGTGGTATGCCTCTAAAGGCTTAGGCTTGGAACTGACATGTCATTTCTCCTGCATTCTATTGGCCAATGAAAGCCACAATACCAAGGCCAAGGATACACATTAAACTTTTCTAATCCCTGTGCTTTGAATTTCTAACTAGTTCCTATGGGCTGAATTTAGTCTTCTTCAAACCTACTATTTATACTTGATACTACCTGGCATCCCATTTCTTTGGATAGCTGCAGACTGGGGTCCCTCCCTGATCTCTTCCCATATAGAATCTAGTGATGCAAAACTAACATTTCTGGAGATCCAAACCCATGCCAAGCACTAAGTCATATATCATCTCATTTATCCTCATAACTCTGAGAAATAGGACTTGCTATCTCAACTTCACAGGCTCAGGAAGGGAAAGTAAGTCATCCAGGGTCACAGAAGCGGTAACTGACTTTTAGAATTCACATGAAAAAAAAATCTGACTTGAAAGCTAAAGCTTTCCTTCTATATCTTACTCATTCCCCAAATACCTAGTTCTTTTACCCCCCAACTCTAGCCACAGGCTTATCCCTTTGTTTACTGAATCTTGAGTTCTAGCTGTTGTCTTCGGAAAATCTGATCATTTCATAGTCTTAGGAAAAATGCTCATTGAGAAATCAAACAAAGATTTTTGATTAAAGGGTTCCAAAAAGATTCAGTGAAGGAGGCACGACCCAAATGTTGGCTGGTAGAGATGAGTGGGAAGGCATCCACCCTTGTGGAACAGCATGAACAAAGACAGAGAGGTGGGAAAGTACACTGTGTATTTTGGAATAGCAAGGGGTCTGCTTCAACAAGAATGTGAGATCAACTCCTAAGTAAGACTTGGAAGAGGGGGAAGAGGTTTAACATCCCATTCGGGGAAATGACTGCGGTGAGGTCGTGTGTGAAAGAGGAGTGAGTGCTTTTTCCCCAAAAGGAAATCACAATGAAGTAGCAGTTACTGCCAAGACCTGTCAAGGCTAAAGGAAAGCAAGGATTTCATTCCATAGCATTATGTTAACAAACGAATAAGCCAAACTATAAACTAATTCTCCATGTAAACATTCCAGAACTATTGCTGGAGAAACAGAGTATTTGGTATGCTAAAGAAAACGCGTGAATGAGGTCAATTACAGGCCAAGACAGAAAGGCAAAGAGGGATCAGAAAGATTAGTTATAACTGGAAAGATTATCAATGGAAGAGCCTGCCAGAAATCTCCCTTTGAGAAGACATGGAGAAGATAGCTATCAATATAAGCAAGAAATGCAAAGGCTGAAATTGAATTCATAATTTAATGAAAGGTTTTTTAGAAACTCATAATGGATTTCTGCCCAAACACAAACATCCTATTAATATAAAATTCCATCCTATTAATGTAATTCTTATTCATGGAAATAGGCACTTTGACCATAAATGATCTCCCTGCACCCTTTAGAGAGGCAGTGATTTCTGAACCAATAAAAATAAGAATCACCAATGATTTCTGATTACCTATGGCCAGAGAAAAGGAAGGAGAAAATGATACTGTTCTGTGTCCTTTGAAAGACAAGCAGTGGGTCAAAGTTGCTCACTTAGTTCATTTAATGTGTCCTCAGAGCATGATAAATCCATTTAGAAAACATGCTTAATTTCACTGGCATAGTGAAATGTTCTAAAGCTTTGGACTTTAGGGGCTGTCATTTAACTTTTGACTACTGACAAAATTTTAGTGCAGAAAACTGCCCAAGTTAGTTGTCATATCCATTTCCTTTCAAAATTCTAAACAAGGAGCTCTTTCCTAAATTTTAACAGTTTTACCATAGTTTTTATTTCTTTCTCTTTTTAGAGATAGGGTCTTGCTCTGTCACCCAGGCTGGAGTGCAGTGGTGTGATCTTGGCTCACTGCAGCCTTAACCTCGGGCTCAAGCAATACTCCTGCCTCAGCCTCATGAGTAGCTGAGACTGCAGGTGTGTGCCACCATGTGTGACTAAATTTTTTCCTATTTTTTTAACAATGAGGTCTCACTATATTGCCCAGGCTGGTCTCAAACTTCTGGGCTCAAGCAATCCTCCTGCCTTGGTCTTTCAAAGTGCTGGGATTACAGGTGTGAGCCACCACTCCCAGCCACGCTTTTTCGTATCTTCACATTTTTGCATGTGACACACTTGATCCTGAACACTTGTCCCCTTCACATCCCCAACTCTCTGCTGCTTAAGCCCTTCAGGGCCTTATTGCTTATAGAATACATTCCAAACCCCCTTCCTCAGCCTACAAGGGCCTGCACGATGTGGCTTCTACCTGCCTTTGTATCTTCAGTGTCTTAGTCTGTTCCAGCTGCTACAACAAAATACCATAAACTGGTGGCATATAAACAACAGAAATTTATTTATTACGGTTCTGGAGGCTGGGCAGTCCAACATCAAGGTGGTAGTAGATTTGGTGTCTGGTGAAGTCCCACTTTCTGGTTCATAGATGGCACCTTCTCACTGTGTCCTCACATGGTACATGGGGTAAGAGACCTCTCTTGGGCCTCCTTTATAAGGGCACTAATCCCATTCAAAGGTCTCATCTCTTAATACCATCACTTTGGGAGTTAGGATTTCAACGTATGGCGGGTTGGCAGTGGACACAAATATTCAAATCATAGTATTCACTTCATACCACTCTCCCCCTCCCCCTCCCACTATGCTGGTCACCTTTTTGTTTCCCAAACCTGCCAAAGATTTCCTGCTCAGGGACTTTGCACAATAGTTCCTTTTTGCAGAGAATTCATGGCTCTTGTTCAGCCTTCTGGTCTAAGCTTAAATGTCCTTGTAACAAAGAGTTTCTGGTCATAACATATATCACAAACTGTAATTATCTTCTTTGTTGATATATTTTACTTATTTACTGTCTGTCTCTCCCACTAGGATGTAAACTCCATGAGGGCAGAGAACAAGCACAGATACAACCCAACTTATCCTTCAAGTGTCAGCTCAAATATTGTTCTTCGTATACTCAGGGCCTGGCACATAGTAGTTGGTGGATGGATTAATGAATGAATGAATGAATGGAAAAGGAGTGAGGCAAAAGGCAGCGGCCTTAAAACAGACATATAAATCAGACTGAGGTTGTGCAAAAAAAGTATTTCTGAAACTGAGATACTCCACAAAATCCATGGTGTCATTAATATAGTATCATTTATAGACCTTATAATTATTTGTTTTAGGTTAAATAAACAGTGTCAATTTGATACTAGTGGGATAGGTGAGGTCCTGAAACACTGGTGGGACCTCGACCCTGGCCAGTGTCCAGGTTCTTGACAACATGGTAAGAAGGAATTCAGCAATGAGTCACAAAGTAGTGAAAGTACAAAGATTTACTGCAAAGCAAAAAATACACACTCAGGAAAAGGGAGTGCAGGCGTACATAAGAGAGAGTCACGTGCATGGGGGTTTGAGGTGGCTACCTTTAGGGTTTTCTTTAACTAAGGGGTGGAATATTCATGAAGATTCCTAGAAAAAGGTAGAGATTTCTCAGAACTGTTGTGTCAACCATTAAATATGGGTGTCCCTGGAACTGTCATGGCACTGGTGGGTGATTTAGCATGTTAATGAGTATATAATAAGGTCCTAGGTGAAACTTACATCAAATCTAGCACCATGTTGGGTCCAGTTGGGTCTTAGCCAGTGTGATCTACATCCTGGTTTTGGGGATCTTATAAGCCCCTAGCTTCTGTGGGTATTTCAACAGTTTCCTTTTGCTAGTCATGTGAAACCGCTGCCTGGAATTTTCTATTCTCCTGCAGCCGCCCCTGTATTATTTCTGTCTCACATTAGTTCAGGTTGTTACAAAATAAATTGCCTCAAAGTTGTTCATTTAATATTAAAATTGTGGCAATATTTTAAATCAGAAAACCTGGCAATTCTTGCCACTTTCATATCACAGAGCTAATTATGGGAGCAAATAAAGTTGAAAAGTTCTTCGGACTTGAATATATGCTACAAAATGATATCTTCAAAATGACTGTCCTAACAAAAAAAGGAAGGGTAAAATAAGTCATTGTTTAACATTGGCTATTTAACTATTGTCTACCACCATGGAGCCAGTTCTATTAAAGTATATCTCTTAAGAAAAGAGTACCTTGCCATATATATTAAATGCTAAATATGCTTTAAATAACTGGTAGTTATGAATATGATTTAAATAATTGGTATATATAGCTTCTGTTTTGCTTTATAGAATACTAACATTGAAAGTTAATTAATGAAATGCACATTAAGGAAGATAATGTTTTAATAGTCTATATCATTCCAATAACAAGCTTTGACTTGCTACTGTAGAACAGAATGGCCAGTTGTTATTCTTCTCCACTTCAAAAGAAGAATGCTATTCTGATAAGGATTTTTGTTATTATTAAGTGCTAACTGCCTGAGATATTTTAAATATTTACATTATTTGGTGAGTGGAAGTCCTAATCTCTCTTCTAATTACATTTTTCTGCAAGCATCCTGCCAAACAGCCTTCAAAACAACTTACATTTAAATAGCTCTTTGCATTTTTTTTACCCAATCTGTCCCAATTTTTAGGAATAAAACAGCAAATCTTAGCTAGGAATTTACTTTTCAACTGTGAATGTCAAAGATTACACCAATTTTAAGGAGGTTTTTTTTTAACTTTTACAAGTTGAAAACAGTTCTCTGAACTATCAAGAAAAAACTAAAAATTGAAATCTGTTTCTTAACAGAAGCATTAAGATCATAAATCATGGCAGACAGAGGGGAAAAGTCATCTCAAAAGGGTAAAACACAATCCTCCAAGAACAGAACACTTGAGCTCAGCCTAAAGGGCATATCTTCAAAGTGCACATGTTGGTTTGTTATTTTAGAACTGCTCTTGAGAGCTGGGGTTATAGGAAAGGCCTTGTTTCCATTGGCTGCTATAAATAAAATGTGAACCATTATATCATCTCTTAAGAGAGTTTTATAGAAACACCAGGCATAGCTTCAAGTATAGCAATTTATACAAGTACCTCTCTAAATATATGTCTTGGAATCGTTGCTAAACCAGGTAATAAGGGACATTACCGCTTTTGCTAAGGCATATTTGTGTGACAGATTAGACCCTGTTTAGGCACCTATTTACAGGTCAAAGCCTGCAGGCCTTGAAAAGAGAAAGCAGGGAGTTCACCCCGCCTGGCCTCCAGCTCCAAGGCAGCTGTGTAATCCCACTGAACCTGTTTGGCAGCTCATGCAGTAACTGCTGCAGCTTGCAGATAAGACCCTCTTGGAAAGCCTGATAGCCCTTGTCAATAATGAAGCCTCAAGAGCAACTGGAATTTTCTAAAACATCAAAACACATTATCTGATTTGTGCTGATACCCAGTCATTACAGAGAGCCAATTGTGTAAGATTTTTGTTAAGGAAAGATAGATGACAATTCTTTGCTTCTTTAAAGGTGTCATATGTAAATCTCGAATCTTACCTTGATCATAAGCACCATTGTTTGCTTACCTGTTGCATCACTGAAGCAAAATAAGTCATACTAGCCACAAAAACAAGACTAACATCGGATTTCCACAGCTCTTACGGCAGTGGGTTGGAAAGTGCTATTAAAACATGGCTGTTTCATAATTTCCCTATTGGGTAGGTATTACAAGATCCCATTTTTTACATTATCATGAATTTTATTGCCTCTAGAAAAGCAGAACTGGTCTAGGTTAAGGGGCAAATGAGTGCCCTACCTACAACCCATAACAAAGTGAGGCTTTTAGCCAGAGGAGGAATGAAGCTGTTTAGCACTCTGGATCCAGGGCTGCATACTAAGGCATCTCACTCAGGGAATATGGAATGTTCCTGAAATTCTGCTGGGTCTATCCTTTTTGCTTTTCAAAAACCTGGTCACTGAAGAGAGAATATATTTATTAAAACTAGATACCAATAAGCCTCTCATTGTGAAATAAAAGAAAAGTTGCTGGAACACAATACTCAAAAAGACCAGAAAGATGTTTCAGTCAGAGAAAGAAGAAAAAGACTGCGTGGGTAGACAATGACAAGAGGGCTGGAATGTAGAAGCCCAGGGGAGTCAGAAAAGAGAAAAATGTGTTTATGTGTCTGGCAAAGCTGTTTGAAACAGTGCCCTATCTCTCTGTGTCTAATCAGTCACAGTTTATGCTGATAGAGCTTTCACTGCTGTCTTTTCCCTTTAATACCACTTCCTAGTGTAACAGGTAGAGTTCCTTTCACAGTTATGACTTAGCTTTTCTTTTGTAAACAGCTTTTCACTTATTTAAAAGAAGTTGTACATACATATGAATGGACTCACAAGGAAATAATGAGAAACACTATAAATTCTGTGTTGAGGCTGTAGAAAGCCGAAGTGCTCTAATAATAAGTTTGTTGTAGTAAATTGATAACCACAAAGTTCAATCAGATTTAAAGAAGCAGAGTGAGGGAATAAACCATGAAATAGCAGGTCTCAGAATATGAGGTTGTGGGCCATTGAAGAAAAAAATTAAAGGAGTTCATAAAAAGTATTAAAAGAAAATAAACCTTTTAACAAATTTTTTTCTTTTGAATCACAGTGAAAAGTTTCTCTCTCAATAACAAAATCTTAGTCAGATATAACTGACTAAGTTTGCTACGTTTTATTACCTAAGGTAGCAAACTGGAAAGAAACACTTAAAAGTACTTAAATATTTTTATTGCTTTAAATCAAGTTTAAATAAAGGAGGAGATGATTCAATATTGCCTAAGTATTTTCATGACATTTCAAGTTTCTTCCTAAATTAATATCTAATTTAACAAGAAGTTTATTGAGGATTTTCATTCACTTATTTATTTCCCCAATAATGAAAACGGCTTTATGCTTTTCTGACTATATGAGTAATGAATTTTTTAAAAATTCAAAAACAAGTTATAGACAGAAAGAAAGTAAAAATGTCCTGAAACCTCATCACCCTGTGGTAACCACGTTAACATTTTGGCAACTGTCCTTTCACACATCACACATCTCCGTATACACATTTATATAAAGAGAGTAACATGCATGCTATTCTTATTACGGCCCTTAATTTTTTAAATATTGCTTGGTGGGTTGTTTTCTTCATCTTTGGGAATCAATATCAAAATTTGGTATACATATGTTCTTTTCCTTCCCCATGCTTATGAAATCAGATACATATATACCCTGTGTGTCTGTGGGTAATAGGCATTCTATGCATTTCGCCTCTCTCATCTAAACTGTCATGGATTCCCCTCCAAAAACCCTGGATAGTTCTAAATCATTCTTTTTAATAGCTGCATAATTTTTCTATTATCTGCATGAACCATAATTTATTTAATCGTTTTTCTACCTAACAATTTTTAACTTTTTTTTTTCCCAATGGCACACCAGGATGCAGTAAATATCTTTCTATGTATAGCTTTTCATACTAATGCTTTTACGTAAGTAGAAAAATTCTTCCTATGAATAGATTGCTGAAAAAAGAGTATATATCTTTTTAATTTTAATTTTGCTTTCCAAAATACTATAACAATTCACATTTCTATTAGCAATGTGTGAAAATAGCCTTTTCCACATATTCCTGAAAGCAGTAGCTGTTATCTCTTTTTCATTTTTGCCAATATGATGTCTGTAGAGAGAAAGCTCACTTGTTTCTTTAATTTGCAGTTCCCTGACTCCTCATGAGATTAATCATTTTGGCATCTTTTTCTATGTTTAGAGGCCATCTTGGACTTGCTCTTACGTGAATTGCCTGTTTACGTCCTTTGACTGTTTTTTAAATTATGTGACCTTCTTAGCCTTTTGTACAGTGAAACTCTTAACCTTTTATTTTTCACATGCACTGGAAATATTTTTCCTAATTTATTATCTGTCTTTTTAATTTGTCTGTGGTATTTTTTTTCACACTATAATATTTCTTATATTTGAGTAGTTCTCTCCTTTTACTTTTACAGCTTCTGGGTTTCCTGCTAAAAAATCCCTCCAACATCAGCTGGGCGCGATGGCTCACGCCTGTAATCCCAGCACTTTGGGAGGCCGAGGCGGGTAGATCATCTGAGGACAGCAGTTCGAGACCAGCCTGGCCAACATGGTGAAACACCATCTCTGCTAAAAATATAAAAGTTAGCCAGGCATGGTGGCGGGTGCCTGTAATCCCAGCTACGCAGGAGGCTGAGGCAGGAGAATCACTTGAACCTGGGAGGTGGAGGTTGCAGTGAGCCGAGATAGCACCATTGCACTCCAGCTGGGTGACAAGAGTGAAACTCCATCTAAAAAATAAAATCCCTCCAACATCTAGGGCAAAATTTCTTTTTTATATTTTCTTATATTGACAAATAAAAATGGTGTATATTTATCACATATGACATGATGTTTTGAAATATGTAAACATTGTGGAATGGCTCAATTGAGCTAATTGACATATACATTATCTCACATATTTTTTATTTTTTGTGGTCAGAATATTTAAAATCTACTGTCTTAGTGATTCTCAAGAAAATAATGGTTATTTACTATAGTCACCATATTGTACAATAGATTTATTGAACTTATTCCTCCTATCTGAAATTTTATAGGGCTAAATTTTCATCATTACCTTTTTTTTTTTTTTAAGAGACAGAGTCCTCGTTCTGCCAACCAGGAGTGCAGTGGTGTGATTGTAGCTCACTGTAGACTCGAGCTCCTGGGCTCAAGTAATCTTCTCATCTCAGCCTCCTGGTTAGCTGGGACTATAGTTATGCACCACCACACCCAGCTAATTTTTAAATTGTATTTTTGTAGAAATGCGGTCTCACTACGTTGCCCAGGCTGGTCTTGAATTCCTGGTCTCAAGCAGTCCTCCCACCTAAGCCTCCCAAAGTGCTGGGATTACAGGTGTGAGCCACCACACCCGGCCCCATTGTTACATTTTTAACATTTATAACTCAAGTCCATCTGAAATTTGTTTATATAGTATAAGGTAAGAGTGTCATTTTTTAGTCTAACCTATAGAGAGAGGCATTTATCAGCTAAATATGTGAAGCAAATCATTCTTAACCACTGAATCGAAGTATAACATTTTGCATTTACTAAGTTACCATATGTCCTGGGACCAGGGGTACATCCAAAATATAAACAATTAAAACAGTACGGGTACCGACCAGTCAGAACAGACGCTGTCTGTAAAGCA
This sequence comes from Pongo pygmaeus, assembly GCF_028885625.2. Classification (NCBI taxonomy): domain Eukaryota; kingdom Metazoa; phylum Chordata; class Mammalia; order Primates; family Hominidae; genus Pongo; species Pongo pygmaeus. The sequence goes on along the minus strand of NC_072373.2, from coordinate 144,873,673 downwards.
CTGCAACAGGGATATCATGCAAACCAAGAGGATAGCAGTCCTGCCTTGAATCTATTTCTGGGTTCTCTATTCTGTTTTAATGACATACTTGTCTATTCCTATGCCAGGATCATATTGTTCTAATTTCAGTCATTTTTGAAGTATTTTAACATTTGAGCAAGCATGTCCCACACATTATTTTATTTCATAATTTCTCTGGCTGTTCTTGGACATTTATTTGTACACATGAACTATAAGTTCTGTTTATCCAGCTCCCAAAAATAAACTATTCTTGTGTAAATAAACTGTGATAAAGTTACATCAGTTTTGGAAGATGTTACAGAAACTACAATTTCTCTTTTACTATTCTCCTCTTCTTCCTTCCCAGTAAATGCTTTGGCCAGTTGCAGTGGCTCACGCTTGTAATCTCAACACTTTGGGAGACTGAGGCAGGAAGATCACTCAAGGCCAGGAGTTTGAGACCAGACTGGGTAACATAGTGAGTTCCCATCTCGACAAAAGATTTCAAAAATAGCTGGGCATGGTGGTGCATGCCTCTAGTACAAGCTTTTCGAGAGGATGAGGCAGAAAGATTGCTTGAGCCCAGGAGTTCAAGACTGCAATGAGCTATAATTGCACCACTGAACTCCAGCCTGGATGACAGAGTGAGATCCTGTCACTTAAAAAAAAAAAAGTTTACACTGGGCACATAGTCCACTAGAATAAAGGCTCCATTTCCTAGCCTTCTTTGCAGGTACCAGTATGCATGTGACTAAGTTCTAGCCAATGAGATGCTAGCAGAATTAATATATGTAACTTTCAGGAAGTGCTTTATAGTAATACTTTAGGGCAGGGCCACATAGCAGGAGGCGAGCAGTGAGCGAACAAAGCTTCATTTGTTTCCACAGCCACTCCCCATCACTCACATTGCCACCTGAGCTCCACCTCCTGTCAGATCGGTGGTGGCATTAGATTCTCATAGGAGCGTGAACCCTATTGTGAACTGTGCATGCGAGGGATCTAGATGTGGCTCCTTATGAGAATCTAATGCCTGATGATCTGTCACTATCTCCCATCACCCCCAGATGCGGCCGTCTAGTTGCAAGAAAACAAGCTCAGGGCTCCTACTGATTCTACATTATAGTGGTTTGTATAATTATTTCATTATATATTATAATGTAATAATAATAATACAAATAAAGTGCACAATAAATGTAATGTAGCTTAATTATTCCGAAACCATACCCCCTACCTCGGTTCGTGGAAAAACTGAGGTGCTTTTGGCACCAGTGACTGGTTTCTTCCACGAAACCAGTCCCTGATGTCAAAAATGTTGGGGACTGCTGCTTTAGGGCACTGCCCAGACATCACTTCAGAGCTGCTGAACTCATTCCCTCAGCTGCTGGCTCTCAGCTGCATCCTGCTTCAAGAACTGCCATCAGCTGCAGGGAGCCACCTCGCCTAACATTGCTTCCTCTTCCCAGGGCTGCCCATCAACCCACCTCCAATGACTGGTCGGTCCAGTCCCCTTACTTTAAGGGAAATCAATGCTAAAGAGCTACCACACTTCCAGAACTCCTCGAGGAATTGGCTGAGGCCTTTGTTGCAAATTTTGTGGTAACTCTTTGCCCAATAACTCTTCCCCCAGATATTGATCCCAAGATCACTTCTCAGTGAACTTCCTGCTATCAGTCTCTGGCTCAGAGTCTATTCCCCTGGAACCCACCTTAGATGTGTCCTCAAAGGGAAAGGCTATGCTCTCTCCTCCTGCTGGCTGGGTGAAGACATGGCAGAGCATCAAGGGAAAAGAAGCCTGAGGCTCTGGCATTGCGGAGCACCTTACCAGCCCTTGAAGGGCCTACCCAGACTTTTACATAGGGAAAAATAAGCTTCTAGGTTATTTAAACCACTGTTAGTATGAATATGCCCTAATATACAATAATTAACTTTTTTGTGATATTAAATTCTCCCATCCTAGAACATGTTGAGATCTTTTTTTGTACCTCTCAAAAAAATCTCATCATTTTCTTCATATGGGTCTCATACTGTTCATGTTAAATTTATTTAGAAATAATTTATAATTATTTCACTACTGCAAGTAAAATGTTTTCCCATTTCCATTTCTTAGTGATTATTTTTACTTCTTATTTTTGTTTTTGTTTTCTTGAGACAGGGTCTTGCTCTGTCACCCAAGCTGAGTGCAGTGGCATGATCATAGCTCAAAGAAAAGAAATTATAGTGGTTTATTTGTTTTTACTTTTTGTTTCAGTTTTTATTTTAGATACAGGGAGTACATCTGGAAATGTGTCACATGGGTATATTGCACTCAAGTTGTGAGCATAATACCCAATAGGTAGTTTTTCAACTCAGACCCCTATCTTTTGTTCCCATGTTTATGTCCATGGATGCTCGACGTTTAGCTCCCACTTATAAGAGAGAACAATGCAGTATTTGGTTTTCTGTTTCTGTGTTAATTGTCTTAGGATTATGGCCACCAGCTCCATCCATACTGCTGCAAAGGACATCATTTCCTTCTTTCTTATGACTGCATAGTATTCCATGGTGTATGTGTACCACATTTTCTTTATCCAGTCCATCATTGTTGGGCACCTACGTTGATTCCATGTCTTTGATGTTTTGAATAGTGCAGCAATGAACATATGAGTGTATGTGTCTTTTTGGTAAAATGGTAAAAAAAAAAAAGTGTATGTGTCTTTTTGGTAAAATGATCTATTTTCCTTTGGGTATATACCCAGTAATGGGATTGCTGGGTCAAATGGATCTCTGTTTAAAGTTCTTTGAGAAATCTCCAAACTGCTTTTCACAGTGGCTGAACTAATTTACATCCCAACAGTGTTAAGCATTCCCTTTTCTCTGCAGCCTTGCCAGCATCCATTGTTTTTTGTTTTTGTTTGTTTGTTTTGAGATGGAGTCTCGCTCTGTCGCCCAGGTTGGAGTGCAGTGGCGCGATCTCGGCTCACGGCAACCTCCATCTCCCGGGTTCAAGCTGTTCTCCTGCCTCAGCCTCCTGAGTAGCTGGGACTACAGGCATGTGCCAACACACCCGGCTAATTTTTTTTTTTTTGTATTTTTAGTAAAGATGGGGTTTCACCATGTTGGTCAGGCTGGTCTCCAACTCCTGATCTCAACTGATCTGCCCACCTTGGCCTCCCAAAGTGCTGGGATTACAGGTGTGAGCCACTGTACCTGACCTGTTTTTTTGACTTTTTATTAATAGCCATTCTGAGTGGTGTGAGGTGGTATCTCACTGTGGCTTTGATTTGCATTTCTTTGATGATTAGTGATGATGAACATTTATTCATGTGCTTGTTAACCGCATGTTACACTTCTATTGAAAAGTGTTCATGTCCTTTGCCTATTTTTTAATAGGGCTGTTTTTTGCTTGTTGATTTAAGTTCCTTATAGATTCTGGATGTTGGACCTTTATCACATGCATAGTTTGCAAATATTTTCTCCCATTCTGTAGATTGTCTGTTTGCTTGTTAGTTTCTTTTGCTGTGCATAAGCTCTTTAGTTTCATTAGTTCCCACTGTCAATTTTTGATTTTGTCTCAATTGCTTCTGGAGACTTAGCCAAAAATTCTTTGCCCAGGCTGATGTCAAGAAGGGTATTTCCTAGGTTTTCTTTTAGTGATATTATAGTTTAAAGTCTTACATTTAAATGTTTAATCCATCTTGAGTTAATTTTTGTATATGGTGAAAGGTAAGGGTCCAGTTTCATTCTGCATATGGCTAGCCAGTTAGCCCAGTGCTATTTATTAAATAGAGTGTCCTTTCCCCATTGCTTGTTTTTGTAGACATTGTCAAAGATCAGATGATTGTAGGTGTGCAGCTTTATTTCTGGGCTCTCTATTCTGTTCTATTGGTCTATGTGTCTGTTTTTGTACCAGTAAAACGCTGTTTTAGTTACTATATCCTTGTAGTATATAGTTCGAAGTCAGGTAGTGTGATGCCTCTGGCTTTGTCCTTTTTGCCTAGGATTGCTTTGGCTATTCAGGCTCTGTTTTTTCATGTGATTTTTAGAATAGTTTTTTCTAATTTAGTGAAAAATAACACTGGTAGTTTGATAAGAGTAGCATTGAATCTGTAAATTGCTTTGGGCAGTATGGTCATTTTAATGATACTGATTCTTCCAATACATGAGCATGGAATGTTTTTCCATTTATTTGTGTCATCTCTGATTTCTTTCAGAAGTGTTTTGTAGTTCTTCTTCTAGACAACATCTTTTACCTTCTAGGTTAGCTGTGTTCCTAGGTATTTCATTTTCTTTGTGGCTATTGTAAATGAGATTGTGTTTTTTATTTGACTCAGCTTGGACATTATTGGTGTATAGAAATACTACTGTTTTTTTATATTGATTTTGTATCCTAAAACCTTACTAAAATCATTTATCAGTTCTAGTATCCTTTTGGTGGAGTGCTTAAGGTTTTCTAGGTATGGAATCATATCATCAGCAAAGAGAGATAGTTTGACTTCTTTTCCTATGTGGATGCCTTTTATTTCTTTCTCTTGCTTGACTGCTCTTGCTAGGACTTCCAGTACTATGTTGAATAGGAATGGTGAGAATGGGCATTTTTGTCTTGTTCCAGTTCTCACAGGGAAGGGTTCCAGCTTTTGCCCATTTTGTATGATGTTGGCTATGGGTTTGTCAATGATGGCTCTTATTATTTTGAGGTATGTTCCTTTGAGGCCTAGTTTGTTGATGGTTTTTATCATGAAGAGATGTAGAATTTTATTGAAAGCTTTTTCTGCATCTATTGAGATGACGGTATGGTTTTTGTTTTTAATTCTGTTTATGCGATGAAACACATTTATTGATTCACATGTTGAACCAGCCTTGCATCCCAGAAATAAAGCCTATTTGATTGTCCTGTATTAATTTTTTTTTTTGAGACAGGATCTTGCTCTGTAGTGCAGGGGTGCAATTTCAACTCACTACAATCTCCGCCTCCCAGGCTCAAGCAATTCTCTCACCTAAGCATCCGAGTAGCTGGGACTACAGGCACATGCCACCATGCTTGGCTAATTTTTAAATCTTTTGTAGAGATGAGGTCTTATTATATTGCCCAGACTGGTCTTGAACTCCTGGACTCAAGCAGTCCTCCCAAAGTCTGGGATTACTGGCATGAGCCACCACTTCTGGCCTGTATTAACTTTTTGATGGGCTGCTGGATTTGGTTTGCTAGTATTTTGTTAAAGATTTTTGCATCTGTGTTCATCAGGAATATTAGCCTGAAGTTTCCTTTAGAAATTACAGTTCTTTACAGAGTATATTGAGATGATTTGTTTTTCTTTCTTTTTTTTAAGGGACAGAGTCTCCCTGTGTTGCCCAGGCTGCAGTGCAGTGGCTATTCACAGACAGGATCATAGCATACTGCGGCCTTGAGCTCCCGGGCTCAAACAACCCTCTCGCCTCAGCCTCCTGAGTAGCTGGGACTACAGGCATGTGCCACTGTGCCTGACAAGATGACTTTTTTTTGAGATGGAGTCTCGCTCTGTTGCTCCAGGCTGGAGTGCAGTGGTGCGATCTTGGCTCACTGCAACCTCCACTTCCTGGATTCAAGCAATTCTCCTGCCTTGGCCTCCTGAGTAGCTGGATTACAGGTGTGCACAACCTCGCCCAGCTAATTTTTGTATTTTTAGTAGAGACAGGGTTTTGCCATGTTGGTCAGGCTGGTCTTGACTCCTGCCCTCAAGTGATTTACCCGTCTCAGGCTTCCAAAGTGCTAGGATTACAGGCATGAGCCACCACACCCAGCCAATTTTTTAATTCATATTTATTGCATAGTGGTTAAAGAGTACTCTAACTCTGACTCTACAGTCCGACTGCCTGGGTTTGAATTCTGACTTCACTTCTTACTTTGGGTGAGTTTCTTGATTTCTCTGGCCCTCAGTTTCCTCACTTGCAAAATGGTTTGATGCACCTCACTTATAGAGTTGTCACGAAGTGTTAAAAAGATACACTTAGATACATTAAAAATATAAAGCACTTGTTTGAGCATTCAGTGATTCATGAATTGGGCAGCACTAGACCACAAGCAGTTTAGCCCTCCACTGGGTGGGGGGTGGTGAGAAAGGAAACTTTTATAAGGTGTTCATGGAAGCAAAACAAAATGTATTTGCGGCTGGGCACAGTGGCTCACACTTGTAATCCCAGCACTTTGGGAGGCCAAGGTGGGAGGATTGTTTAAGCCCAGGAGCTCAAGAGCAGCCTAGGCAACATAAGGAGACCTCATCTCTACAACAACAACAACAACAACAAAATATATATGTATACATACATAAAAATAGACATATATGTATATATGTATGTGTATATATGTATTTGGCTAAAATAGAATGTCTCTGGTTAGAAGCTAGTTAGGGGCTTCTGATTAGTCAAGCTTAGGTTGTTTTTTTGTTTTTTTGCTTTTTGTTTTAGAGATGGAGTCTCACTCTGTCACCCAGGCTGGTATGCAGTGGCGCGATCTCAGCTCGCTCCAACACCTCTGCCTCCCGGGTTCAAACGATTCTCCTGCCTTAGCCTTAGGAGCAGCTGGGATTACAGGCATGTGCCACCACGCTCAGCTAACTTTTGTATTTTTACTAGAGATGGGTTTTCACCATGTTGGCCAGGCTAATCTCAAACTCCTGACTCAAGTAATCCACCCGCCTCAAAGCTTAGGTTTTTTGTACTGTTTGCATGGGCTTTAGTTTGCTTTTGTAGCAACCCAGGGTACTGGAGTCATCTCAACCTAATGGTCTCCCAATTAAATTTATTTTTAAAAAAGGATTAAGTGAATTTATACATATAAAGCTCTTAGAACATACCTGACACATAGTAAGTCCTATATAAGCATTAGCTATTATTATTATGATTTTTGTCATGAAAATTTCCAGTAAGGGCCCATCATAATAGACAGATGGTGAGTACTTTGTCCTTCAAGTCAATTCAAAGGCTTACATATTCTGGATATTATGGTAACTTGGTCATCACTCATTGTATTAGAAAAGGACAGGTAATGTGATCATATATTGAATGTCAATACAACAAAGGTTTATTTCTCATTCCACATGTCCAGTTTGAATTACTGGGGGTTGGGAGGTGGACCTGCTCCAGTTATTCATTCAAGGACCCAGGTGAGTGGGGGCTCCCAGTGGCTTCAAGGGGAGAAAAATCAGGGAGAATTCATGTCCATTCTGAAATGCATTGCACCAGATGTCATCTACATTTCTTTGACTTACTGTCCCTTGATGAGAACTAGTCATGTGGCCTTGGCTTATTGCAAAGGGGCTGGGAAGTATGGTCTTCCTGTATTCCCAGGAAAGAGAGGAGAACCAGATATATGCAAGGAGTGACATATCTGTCACATCTATTCACCTCACTCTTCATGGTGATTTCAATCTGTTGTGATGTTTTTTATCCAGTCATTCTCTAAAATGATGATAAAAAGCATACAATCAGAATTGGACAAAAGTTGTCCATACAAAGAGTATTACAGTTGGGGATTATATTTTTGACAAAGGTCGTATCAACAATAACAATGGCAGTGATAAAAAATAACTATAATTTATTGAGAACTTATTATTAGTCAAAGACTTTTCCTGGATTATCTCATGCTGAGAAATTATTCCTAGTATTATCTGAATGTTATAGATAAGGAAATGAGGCTCAGATACCTTAAGCAATTGGCCCAAGGTCACAGGTAGTAAGGAACAGGGGCAGGAATTGAATTCAAGAGGGCTGAACCCAAGATCCAGGTCTTACCCACTATGGCACAGAGCAGCAAATGTATCACAGCTGTGACCAGTGACATGCTCTATAAACAAAGCTATGATTTGAAGCCTCTCTAATCCTTTCCAGTGACAATATCATGCTTTGATTCACATAAGTTGGTACTAGAAAGCTTCTTAGAGATCATCTAGTACAACTCTTTCTATTTTCTTCAAAAGAAACTATGTTAGGATGAAGTTAAGCCATACCACCTGGAAAAGAAGTTTCTTTTTCCTCTATATCTCAGTTTTAGTGTGAATGGTCTAGGTCTTCAGGGTAGATTTGCTCCTCATGACCACTCAAGGACTGAAATTCCTTTTAGGAAATTGCTGTGCCCTCTCATAGGGCTTTGTCATCAAAGCGAGGCCACCATGTCCAAGTTCCAGCCAGCAAGAAGCGGGAAGAGAGCATGCACAAGGTACATCTAGGCTCAGCCTTCCAAGACCTTAATGAAAACAGAAGGGAAAAGGAGAAAGAAGCCCCAAAGGGCAGGAATAAATGGTGAAAAGAGAACATGACATTCCTTTGTTTTTGTGGTAGGAGGTGATATTATCAGCTGAAAGTAGAGAATTTTATCAGCCGGGGGTTAAAAAATATACACCAGAGAACAAAACTGCTTCATGTCTTTTCCCTCTTTTTTATTTCTGTCCACCTCCTCTTATTACAAGTGTACTTATGAGGAGGGGAAAGGCTGGTGCATGTCAGTGAGCCAGCACCTCATCCCTCTAAAGAAAAGGAGCACTGAAAAGTGGGACGTGCTTTTATCCTGAAATGGTTAACAGGGATGCTGGGACTGAGGTTTTTCTGGTTAATGGAACTTTCAATTAAGCCATTAATCAGAAAATTATTTTGCTTGTTTTGTATTTTTAAGTAAATTTTTTAAAGTAAGTGATGCAGTCACATAGTTTAGAAATTAAAATGATATTAAAAGATATACACAGAGATGTGTATCAGGGGAACACACCCCTGTTCCCAATCCTGTTGTGAAAATGCACTGGTCAATTAAGGAGATTATTTTATTCTGGCTACTGTAATAGTGAGAATGTTTATCAACAAGGAATGTTTCTAAGAGAAGGCAAGGGGCAGATAAGCAAGGCATCACCATGCATAGGTCTCATGGGATTCCCGAGAAGGACAGAGTTGGATCTTACCTCAGACAGCAGGTGCTCTTTGCTGGTTCCTGGCACACAAAGAATTGGGGATTTCTTTTTTTTAATTATTATTTTAGATGGAGTCTCTCTCTGTCACCCAGGCTGGCGTGCAGTGGTGCGATCTTGGCTCACTGCAACCTCCTCCTCCCAGGTTCAAGCAATTCTCCTGCCTCAGCCTCCTGAGTAGCTGAAACTACAGGCACCCACCACCACACCTGGCTAATTTTTGTATTTTTAGTAGAGACGGGGTTTCATCATGTTGGCCAGGCTGGTCTTGAACTCCTGACCTCAGGTGATCTGCCTGCCTCAGTCTCCCAGTGTTGGGATTATAGGTGCAAGCCACCGTGCCCAGTGGGTTGGAAATTTCTTAACCTTCACTGTTTTCTGGAAGCACAGGGCTTAAAGTTTGACATTGTCAGTGTCTACCCCAAACTCCTCCTGCCCTCTATACGTGAATATTTTTATTGGTTTCTTACATGGTGACAGTATTTCCTAATACAAATGCAAGTAAGTATGAATATATATTCTTATCTTCCCCTTTCTTCCACAAAGAGTAGTATAAGTAAATATATCTTCTCCAACTTTCTTATTTCATTTTATTGTATATCCTGGATATCTTTCCACAATCATATGGAGAGTTTTTAATTTTCCTCATTTTCCCCACTGAGTAATGTTCCATTGTACTACAGTTATTTAACCAGTTCCCTATGACACTTGAATTACTTCCAACATTTTGCTATTATAAACAATGTTTCAGTTAATAACTAGTACATATATCGTACATGGACAGGCATAGCTCCAGGATACATTCCTAGAAGTGAGATTGGTGGGTCAAAGAGTCAATATATTTGTAATTTCTGTAGATATTGTCAAATTGCTCTCTATATGGGTTGGACTATTTTGTCTTCCTACCCGCATTGTAAAGGTGTGCTGTGTTCGTGTTGCCTTACCAACAGAGTGTGTTGTTAAGTGGAATTTTTCTAATCCCCAGTTGTTAAGAAATACCATTTCAAGTAGTTTCAATTTGCACTTCTCATAAAAATATATATTTGATTCAACTATTGTGAAAAATAACTTAGAAAATAGCCAGGTGCAGTGGCTCATGCCTATTAAGAGATCCCTCAGGGGATCCTCCTGCCTTGGCTTCCCAGAGTACCAAGACAGGAGGATCCCTTGAGGCCAGGAGTTCAAGACCAGCCTGGGCAACATAGCAAAACTCTGTCAGTACAAAAAAAAAAAAAAAACACAAATAGGCAGGTGTACTGGTGCACCTGTAGTCCCAGCTACTCTGGAGACTGAGGTAGTAGGATCACTTAAGCCCAGAAATTTGAGGCTGTAGTGAGCCATGACTGTGCCACTGAACTCCAGGCTGGGTGACAGAGCAACAGAGTAACACATCGTCTCTAAAAAAAGAGAGAAAGAAAGAAAGAAAATACACTCTACAGAAGACACTAACCCTTTGAATAATCAATGATCAGTTTCTCATCCCCACCAGTGCAAGCCCAAGTGAGCATTGCCATTCCACAGGAAAGAGTATTATCACGGTGGAGAGTAGCGTGTCTCAGAGTTCGTTCCGCAAAATTTTACCAAGTTTGCGACACTGGAACACTTTACCAAGAAGCTAAAGAGGCTTCTTTGTTTAATGACTCCACAAAGCCTTTAAAATGTTTTTTGTTTTTGTTTTTTTTTTAAATGGATCACTAGGAGGGGAGAATTTTGGACCCCTTTTCTCAGAGAATCTTCCATAGTTTCCATGGAACACATTTTGGGAAACATTGATGGAGAACGTTTAGGAGGTTGGGTTGAATTTATACCCAGTTAAAGGCCAACCCTGAGAAGTCATTTTATTTAAGATAAAATCCCTATTGTTTTCTCATAACTTGTTTTTTTCTAATAATAGAGAAAAGGGGAGGATCTTGGTTAATGGAAGGTTTTTATTAGTTGGATTACCTGAGGTACTGGAGTCAGAATCCAGCCTTGGTTAGTGTCCCTCAGGGCCAGCCCAAGGAAATCAAGACATTGGCAAACTGCTGTGTCTTAGGTCTCTTTACTCCTTGCCTGGTTTGCTTAGTGCCCCCATCACAAACAAGCTGGCAGGAAAAGATCTGAAAACTCATTTGCTCTAAGATGGTGTTTGTTCATTTGCTCAATTGAACAAATTGTTACTTATTGAACAATTTCTAACTTTATTGCTTTGTGCTGGGTCCCTGAGGTAGTCCCAGAAGAAACGTAAGGCTCCAGTGCACTCTCCAGCAGCCCCATCTCCTTAGGAGGGTAAAATATGCCCAGCAGTGAGCTAACAATGTAAGTGTGATTAAGTGACAAGATGAGACTTAGGATAATGTTACTTCTCCTGGGTAGCTCCTCTCTTGGGAGTCTGCTTTTTACCCTCTGGTTAATGCTTTATTGGGAGCTCTAGCTGTGGAATTTCCTCAATTCCACAAGCCAAGATAAGGAGGCATTTTCCCTCTTTTCTTTTTTGGTGAGCAGGTGTTCCCTTGTAGTTGGCTCTGGATGACTCCCACAGTGAGGCCAGCCAGCTGCTTTTGGGCATCAGAGAGGGCTGCCTGCTGGGCCACCATGGGTAATGCTTCAGTAGCCTTTAGCTCCACCTAAGGTGTATCTCTGCTAATTGCAATAATCTTGTCAATAATATACAAATTAGGGAGAAAAGGCCCAGTCTACTTTATATTTTTGTCCCAGTTCTCTTTTCACCTCCAAATTTGTCTTTAGTGCATTGTGGCCACAAATTCCTTTGGCAGAAGGTAAAATAAGTAGGTTCTCAATTTGAGCACTGATGAGTAGTTTCTTGGAGCAGTCTAAAAAGAAATGTGGTTTTTGACAGCAGCTAAAAAGAGGACATATTAGAAATGCCAAATTGCTGTTATAAAGAACTGGCTTCTGGAAGGGACTGAACAATTCAGACTTCAAGGATATGTAGACATGTTTTGAAAGTTCTTGTTTAAATATGATCTCAGGAAGTTAGAAGCAGGAAGTCAAGTCAACTAGATAAACTTTAAATGCATACGACTTCATCTTGAAATCTTACTCACAAAAAGTAGTTTTATAATAAAATACTATGGCCAAATGCTTATTTATAAAGATGTTTGTCTCAACATTATTTATAGTGGTGAAAAATTTGAAAACCATTTCAATGTCCAGTGGATAAATGGTTGATTAAATAAAGTCAAACAGCATAAAAATTATGAAAGACAAAGTCTCATTCTGTCACTGATATAGTTTGGATATTTGTCCCCCCAAATCTCATATTGAAATATAATCCCCAGTGCTGGAGGTGGGGCCTGATGGGAGGTGATTGGATCATGAACGGGAATTTTTCATGAATCGTTTAGCACCATCCCCTTGGTGCTGTCCTCATGATAGTGAGTGAGTTATTGTGAGATCTGGTTGTTTAAAAGTGTGTGGTACCTTCCCCCACTCCTCTCTCTTGCTCCTGCTCTTGCCATGTGACATGCCCGCTCCCACTTTGCCTTCTGCCATGATTATGGGCTTCCCCAGGCCTCCCCAAAAGCCAGGCAGATGCCAGCACCATGCTTCCTGTAAAGCCTAGAGAACCGTGAACCAATTAAACCTCTTCTTTGTAAATTACCCAATCTCAGGTATTTCTTTTTTTCTTTTTTCCTTTTTTTTTTTTTTTGAGACGGAGTCTCGCTCTGTCGCCCAGACTGGACTGCAGTGCAGTGGCGCGATCTTGGCTCACTGCAAGCTCCGCCTCCCAGGAGCTGCCATTCTCCTGCCTTAGCCTCCCGAGTAGCTGGGACTACAGGCGTGTGCCACCACGCCCGGCTAATTTTTTGTATTTTTTAGTAGAGACGGGATTTCACCATGTTAGCCAGGATGGTCTCGATCTCCTGACCTCGTGATCCACCCACCTCGGCCTCCCACAGTGCTGGGATTACAGGCGTGAGCCACCGCGCCCGGCCAGGTATTTCTTTATAGCAACAAAAAAAGGCCTAACACAGTCACCCAGCTGGAGTGCAATGGTACAGTCATAGCTCACTGTACCCTCGAAGTCCTAGGCTCAAGCGATTCTCTCATGTCAGCCTCCTAAGTAGCTGGGACTACAGGCATGCGCTATAACACCTGGCTAATTTTTTGTGTGTGTGTGACGGAGTCTCGCTCTGTCGCCAGGCTGGAGTGCGGTGGCGTGATCTCGGCTCACTGCAACCTCCGACTCCCTGATTCAAGCTATTCTGTCTCAGCCTCCCTAGTAGCTGGGATTACAGGCATGCGCCACCACGCTCAGCTGATTTTTTGTATTTTCAGTAGTGACGGGGTTTCACCATGTTGGCCAACACCTGGCTAATTTTTTCATTTTTTTGTAGAGATGGACTCTCAATATGTTGCCCAGGCTGGTCTTGAACTCCTGGCCTCAAGGGATCTTCTTGCCTCAACCTCCCAAGCACTAGGATTACAGGTGTGAGCCATCGTGGCTGGCCAAAAATTGGGTTTTTAAAGAATTCTTTTTTTTTTTTTTTGAGGTGGAGTCTCACTCTCTTGCCCAGGCTGCAGTGAAATGACACGATCTCGGCTCACTGCAACCTCCGTCTCCCAGGTTCAAGTGATTCTTCCGCCTCAGCCTCCCGCCTAGTTGGGATTACAGGCACCTGCCATCATGCCCGGCTAATTTTTGTACTTTTGTGGAGACGGGGTTTCACCATGTTGGCCAGGCTGGTCTCGAACTCCTGACCTCAGGTGATCCGCCCGCCTGGGCCTCCTAAAGTGCTGGGATTACAGGCATGAGCTGCCACACCCGGCCAATAATTCTTTTTTTTTTCTTTTTGAGACAGAGTCTCACTCTGTCGCCAGGCTGGAGTGCAGTGGCGCAATCTCGGCTCACTGCAATCTCCGCCCCCTGGGTTCAAGCGATTCCCCTGCCTCAGCCTCCCGAGTAGCTAGGACTACAAGGGGGCACCACCATGCCCGGCTAATTTTTTGTATTTTAATAGAGACAGGGTTTCACCATGTTGGCCAGGATGGTCTTGATGTCCTGACCTCGTGATCCACCCACCTCGGCCTCCCAAAGTGCCGGCATTGCAGGCATAAGCCACCGTTCCTGGCCAAGAATTCTTAATTCTTATCTATATTGTTTAGGATATATATAATATGTGCATAGAAAAAAACACTGTAAGAAAATACTATTAACATGTTAACAGTGGATTTCTCTACTAATAATGATTTCTATTTTTAAATTTCTTTTTCTTCCAGAACTTCTATAGTAAGAATGTATCTCATCTTCATAATCAGAAAAAATTTTAATGAGTATTACTTTTACAAATAATTTATATCTAACTATATAACATTAATGTTATGAGAATTAAAACAATGTAACTTAAGTAGAACGAATTGTTATTGTGTTTTTGTTGTAAACATTGTTCCTGTCCTTGAAAAGGCTAAGTATATTTGTAGTAATAAAACCATATAGAGTTTTTTTTTCTTTCTGTGCTTCTATGACATATGGCTTACTGTTAGTATTTCTGTGAGGCAATTGAAAAGCTGTTCTCCATCATTGTTTACCAAATTTTCACAAATCCCTCTTGGAAAAACTAGTTGAAATCATGGTAATGCTAAGAAACCCTAATCCTCCTCCACCTACTCTCCTGGGCTTAAAAAAACATTCAATGCTAGGCTGCATGATCTAAAATAAACCTCCAGGGCAAAAGATTAAATTAGGGACTGGTTTGCTGCCCAGCAAGCCTGACATAGGATAGTCTTCTTACTGTTGCAATGAAACAAAAGTGGAAAAAGAATAGAAAAACCTAAGCAGTTCATAATTAGCCAGAGCAATTGGATGAATTCAGCAACTTCTAAGTAAGTTAGAAACACACGAGACATTGTCCTATTATCTAGAAAAAGCCACTTTACTGTCTAAGATTTTAAGTAAACATTTCCAAGTTGGTGCCAGAGGCATTAAAGAAATGGCAATCCTGTTTCTTTAAAATAGCATCAAAATCTTTTTTACATATTGAGCAGCAAAGCTGGAGGGGCCTCTTTCATGTATAGCAGCAAATTCCAGTGCTTCATTCAGAATTAAATCATTTACCTCAGGGTTCCAGACAGTCTGGAACCCCTTAGTAAGCCCTTTTCCCGAGTGGCAGCTTGGTGTAGAGAATAGAGAGTTTGAAAACTCAAAAGCACCCGACAAATATAAGGGCTTATTATCTTTCTTCCCCAACTATGGAGCAGTCAAGAAAAATTAACCCTCTCATTTGTTACCCTCAATAACAGGGTTTAACTGATCTGTAGCCACGGATGGCTCAGATAATTGCCCTAATTAGTTTGGTATGAAAAGAGGCTGGGGTGGGGAATTTGGAGCTCAAATAATTAAGGCAAAATAAAAAGAAAAAAGAGCTTATGCCTTATAGATTTGACATATGGATTCCAGATGTTAAGGAAGACATTTTACTGCTAAGGCTTTTAGGCCACTTTTTTTGTGGTTAAGGACAGGATTGGAAGGGAAGGCCTCAAGGCAGAACAGCCTAAAAAAGGAGGGAAAGATCCTACTGATCGTTACCGAACACCTGAGGGTGTATGTATGTGTACCGGTATATATCTCCAAACTGAAAACTAGCAGCAGCGTCTTAAAATACCCCTAGACTGGGGGTGTTGGGGGAAGGTCTTGGAGGAGTGATTTCTGAGTTGGCTTGTTGGGAGCTTTGCTGGCAGATAAGTCACCTCCTCAGTTGGAAGTGATTGCTCTGTTAGTTCACTGCAGTTTCCCTCAGGAATTCTAAATTTAAAATGTGAATGCAAACTTCCTAGCATGCCATGCCAGGGAAGGTTGCTAGGATCTGGGTCCCATTTAGAAACAGAGACAGGTAATTACACCACGAAAAGGGCTACACTTTTACCTCAATGCCATGCACCAAATCCTGTTTCTTCCTTTCAGAAAATGGTAAACAAGGGAAAGAAAGAGGAGTTTCAGACCCTGCATACCAAAATATTACAGACACACAGGAAATGACTCTTCAAATCCAGGCTGTAAACCTGTCATTTCGTGGGCTTGTCTGTGGGCCTAGAAAAACGAGACAAAGATCACACTGAAGACATTACTGTTTGGGGCTGGCTGTACTGGAGGCCTTTCCATGCCAGATGCTATGATTCTAAACTCAAGTCATAAAATGAAATGTTAGAGGAAACCAATGAAATTTGAGGCAAAACTTGTGGCTTAAAGCTCATTTTGCTTTAAAAAATGTAGGCTTTGAAAAACTGTTCTTTACAAGCAACAAAAATTTTTTAAAGAAACTGAAAAGCTAAAAAATATTTTTTGGGGGGAGGGAGTAGTATTCTCAGCCCTATTACTATCTTTTAAGGCTTTCAATTACAGATACTCCAAACATGTAATAAGTTACTAAGTCCTTAAAATATGTATTAATCTTCCTAAAACATTTGCATATTGACTTTAATCCATGCAAAAGATGTTTCCGGTGTATTTAACCAATGCTGCTCATCTGTTTAGTGAAATGGTTTTGGATCCATTAATTCTCCAAATATTTGTATTCTGAGTGCCTTCTAAGGGTAAGACATTCTTTGAATCAAACACACACAAAGAACTAAGCCAATCTATTGGTTAATGCAGTCATTCCTCCCTCTGCAGCTTAATGTACTGGCCCTAGAGCCAGAATGCCTGGCTTTCCCAGCTCCAGTGCCTTGAACAAATTATGTAATCTCTCTGTACCAGTTCTCTCCCCTGAAAAGTAGGATTAGTAATAGCACCTACCTCATCAAACTAAATGAATCAATACATGTAAAGCACCTAGAAAAATGCCTGGCACATAGCAAGCATTCAATAAATGTTGGCTATTCATTTAGTGCCAAGTATGAGGGAAAGCAATGTAGAGGTGGATATGGAGATAAATAAAACAAAGTGCATTAAAGAGGGAATATTTGAACTGGTTCTTGGAGAAAATACAGAGTTCACAAGGAAGACAAAAAAGGGCCAAGTCAAGCAAATGGTGTGAGTGAAGGCACAGAACTACGAAACTAAATAGCATATCTGGGGAATTGTAAATGATTCATTAGAGCTAGATTAAGAGACATGTGACATATGCTGCCTCCATCCAAAAGCAAAGATTTTAAAAAAGAGAGAGAAAAAATAGAGGCACATGGGAATGAGGGAGTAGAAACCGCAGGACTTACTGACCAAACCTATGTGATGGAAAGTGAGGTAGGGCAGGTTTCTGGGTTTATGGTGATGCCATCAATCAGAAACAAAATATGGTACATGGTGTGACCTTTGACACAATGTGTTTGGACATACAGTATGGGAGGGACCTTTAAGAACCAAGTGGAGATGTACAATTGGATACACAAATCTAGGCTTTATAAGAGCACTCTGGCAAGCCATACAGTATAGGGGATCATCAAAGTGTTACTGATTGTGGTAGCCACGAACTTCGTTGAAATCTTCAAGAACAAGGGTAGAGAATGAGAAGAATAACAATGTAGACTAGACTGGCAACCAGGGGCAGTTGGAAGAGAAGGAACCAGAGAAAACAGAACCAGAATAGCATGGAGCCCTGGAAGAAACCAAAAGAGTAAAATTAGTTTTGCATTAATTGATGGTTTTAGTGGAAAAATGACAGAAAACCCAATTCAAACTTGTTTACATTGTTAATAAGACATATTGGCCCATATAACTGAAAACACAAGCCTCTGGATGGGGGGATGGCATTATACCAAGACAAATGAGAATCAACCCTAAGTCAGGGGTGAGGAATTCAGCTTACTTGTAACATTTAGCAGTCATATTGAGTGCCTACTATGTGCCAGGCATTGTTCTGGTCAAGAACAAAACAGGCAAAAAGTCCCTCATCTGTGGACAGAACACACAAATGTCTCTTGGTATCTCCCCACACTCTCTTTTCATTGAAAGGCAATGCTTCAAAAAATTGGAAAAATTATCTATGTGGAGGAAGATGAAGAGAGAAAACTTTGGAATGTAATGAAAATTCCAAAACATTTGCTGGGAATTTTAACACGATTTTGTAGGAATATGTGAAACTTCTGTACTATTATGAAATGGATGGGTGACACAGGGAAGCAGTACAGTATGGATAAAAATTCTAAAAATCCAAAATACCACCCATGTTTTAAAGTCCAGTTATGAATTCAGATTAGTCAGTTTTTGACTTAATCAAATTGAGTTGCTGAGTTTATTCGGATTATATAGACCTGTAAAAATACTTAAGAGGTTTCAAATGTCTCTGGTAGAGCTTTGTACCTAACTTGTGTGACATATTTTATATGTAGATTATGTTCAGACCTGCATTAATCCATTCATATTTTAAATTTAAAAATATAATTAGCAATAAAAGAGAGCCTCATGCTCAGCCATTATATCCAACTAAGCACTACCAGTTTCTCCATCCCTCTCTTCTCTGAAGCTAACACGCTGTACATCCATGGGTACACTGTGTCAGCTCACTGGGCCTATTTTCCATTCCACAATTTGAAAATTATGAAACCTACCTAATTGGATTTTTGGAAACTAAAATATTATGTGACTAAACTTTGTGAATTCAAAAGCACTACACAGCATTAAATTTTAAGATTAGAAAGTTGCAAGTTTACAAGTGAGTCCAGATCTTAGTGTTTTAATGGTGAAAATGCATTGCCAATTTTCTCAGTAATGTTTTTTTGGCCAAAGCAGTTGAATCAGTAATATTTTTCTGATTCCAGTTACAATGTTTCCCATAAAACCCTATGAAGCTATTTACACTTCAAATTTTAAAACATGGCCCACATATGCTTAGTTATTTTCTCAAATTACCCTGTACAAAAAGCCATTCATGCTTGATATAGTTTCTTTCTTTTTTTTAGAGACTGGATCTTGCTCTGTCACCCATGCCAGGGTACAGTGGTGCATCATAGCTCACTGCAGCCTTTAACTCCTGGGCTCAAGTGATCCTCCTGCTTCAGCCTTTCCCAATAGCTAGGACCACTATTGTGCACCACCATGCCTGGCTAATTTTTTTAATTTTTTTTGTAGAGATGAGGTCTGTATTAGTCCATTTTCGTGCTGCTGATAAAGACGTACCCAAAACTGGGCAATTTACAAAGAAAGAGGTTGAATTGGCCATACAGTTCCATGTGGCTGGGGAAGCCTCACAATCATGGCATAAGGCAAGAAAGAGCAAGTCACATCTTACCTGAATGGCAGCAGGCAAAAAGAGCTTGTGCAGGGCAACTCCCATTTTTAAAATCATCAGGTGTCGTGAGACCCATTCACTCTCATGAGAACAGCACAGGAAAGATCTGCCCTCATAATTCAGTCACCTCCCAACGGGTTCCTCCCTAGACATCTGGGAATTGTGGGAGTTACAATTCAAGATGAGATTTGGGTGGGGACACAGTCAAACCATATCATTCCACCCCAGCCCCTCCCAAATCTCAGGTCCTCACATTTCAAAACCAGTCATGTCTTCCCAATAGTCCCCCAAAGTCTTAACTCACTTCAGCATTAACCCCAAAGTCCACAGTCCCATGTCTCATCTGAGACAAGGCAAGTCCCTTCTGCCTGTGAGCCTGTAAAACCAAAAGCAAGTTAGTTACTTCCTAGATAGAATGGGGGTACAGGCATTGGGTAAATACAGCCATTCCAAATGGGAGAATTGACCAAAACAAAGGGGCTACAGGCCCTATGCAGGTCTGAAATCCAGCAAGGCAGTCAAATCTTGAAGCTCCAAAATGATCTCCTTTGACTCCATGTCTCTCATCTGGGTCATGCTAATGCAAGAGGTGGGTTCCCATGGTCTTGGGAAGCTCTGCCCCTGTGCTTTGCAGGGTACAGCCTCCCTCCCTGCTGCCTTCATGGGCTGGCACTGTCAGTGACTTTTTCAGGCGCATGGTGCAAGCTGTCAGTAAGATCTACCATTCTGGAGTCTGGAGGATGGTGGCCCTTTTCTTACAGCTCCACTAGGTGGTGCCCCAGCAGGAACTCTGTGGGGGTTTCAACCCCACATTTCCCTTCTGCACTGCCCTAGCAGAGGTTCTCCATGAGGGCCCCATCCCTGCAACAAACTTCTGCCTGGGAATCCAGTTGTTTCCATACATCTTCTGAAATCTAGGCAGAGGTTCTCAAAGCCCAGTTCTTGACTTCTGTGTACCTGCAGGCTCAACACCACACGGAAGCTGCCAAGGCTTGGGGCTTGCATGCTCTGAAGCCATGGCCTGAGCTCTACGTTGGCTCCTTTCAGCCACGGCTGGAGTGGCTGGGACACAGGGCACCAAGTCCCTAGGCTGCACACAGCACAGGAATCCTGGGTCCAGCCCACGAAACCACTTTTTCCTCCTAGGCCTCTGGACCTGTGATGGGAGGGGCTGCTGTGAAGTCCTCTAACCTGCCCTGGAGACATTTTCCCCATTGTCTTGGGGATTAGCATTTGGCTCTTCATTACTT
Source organism: Pongo pygmaeus (assembly GCF_028885625.2). Taxonomy (NCBI): domain Eukaryota; kingdom Metazoa; phylum Chordata; class Mammalia; order Primates; family Hominidae; genus Pongo; species Pongo pygmaeus. Next base: position 144,853,348 of record NC_072373.2, on the reverse strand, counting down.
AAGCAAATTTCTGCAGCCAGGTTAAATTTCTTCTCAGAAAATGGGATTTTCTTTTCTATCGCATTGTCAGGCTGCAAATTTTCTGAACTTTCAAGCTCTGCTTCCCTTATAAAACTGAATGCCTTTAATGGCATCCAAGTAACCTCTTGAATGCTTTGCTGCTTAAAAATTTCTTAAACCAAATACCCTAAATTCTCTCTCTGAAGTTCAAAGTTCCACAAATCTCTAGGACAGGGGCAAAATGCCACTAGTCTCTGCTAAAACATATCAAGAGTGACCTTTGCTCTAGTTCTCAACAAGTTCCTCATCTCCATCTGAGACCAACCACCTGAGCCTGGATTTCATTGTTCATATCATTAGCAGCATTTTGGTCAAAGCCATTCAACAAGTCGCTAGGGAGTTCCAAACTTTCCCACATTTTCCTGTCTTCTTCTGAGCCTTCCAAACATTCCAACCTCTGCCTTGTACTCAGTTCCAAAGTCACTTCCACGTTTTTGGGTATCTTTTCAGCAGTACCCCACTCTAGTGGTACCAATTAACTGTATTAGTCCATTTTCATGCTGCTGATAAAGACATACCAGAGACTGGGAAATTTGCAAAAGAGTTTAATTGGACTTATAGTTCCACATGGCTGGGGAAGCCTCACAATCATGGCAGAAGGCAAGGAAGAGCAAGACACATCTTATGTGCAGGGCAACTCCCTGCACTGATGGTTTTTAAAACCATCAGCTCTCATAAGACTCATTCAGTATCATAAGAACAGACCTACCCCCATAATTCAGTCACCACCCATGACACGTGGGAATTGTGGGAATTACAATTCAAGTGAGATTTGGTTGGGGACACAGCCAAACCAGATCAGGATCTCAACATGTTGCCCAGGCTTAACTTCCTTAAAGTAGAGGAAACGACCAGAAGTATCAAGTAACTCGATTCTCTAAAATGAAAGATACTTGGACAGATGATTTTTCTTACGTATATGGATTTTTAAGAGTTTTCCCCACTAGGTTTCCACTAGCTCAACCAAACTTCACCTCTGTACCCACATGGACACTTGTGCAAACACGTTCCCAGGACATCTCTAAAGGGGAAAATAATCTATTCTCTAATGTGATGATGAATGTAGAGTGATATGACAGTCCATTTTCCAACCAGGAGATACAAATGGCTGAGTCAGACTTCCTCCAAAATATTTAGACTCTTCCCTCCTAAGTCCTGTCTTCCTCCTCATAAAACATACTCTGCACATCTCCCAGGAAAGAGAGAAAAAAGTTTGCTTTCATGCTAACTTAAGAACCTTGCAATATTTCAGTAACTTCTGAGATATTTGCTCCACCAACACATGCATCCAAATTTTAGATTTCTCCAGAGCTTGGGAATCACAACTTCACAAATATAACTTGATTTGGTTGTATTTGGTGTCATGTCATACTATGGTCTTGCTTTATCACTTGATGCCACTCCTTAGTATATGATACCACAGATTTCCAAATTCATTACAAAGACTACAATCTTAAAAAAACATATTCTTGCTTTAGCAATTACTTCAATTTTGGGATTCATATATTTGCAAACCTAGAGGATGGGCAGCTATAGAATTGGTTTTTCTAAACTCGAGATATACTGGAAGCCATCATGCTGTTATGGACCTTCACTCCACAAAGCACCATGGCTGATGCAATCACTCTTAATGACTTTTATAAATTTTAATCTACTTGATACACATGCCTAAGTAAACAAATCTCGCATAGTTGTTCAAATTTTATCTTCCACAATGTGGAAAAACAGATTTAAAAAAATAGTCAGATTATGTCTTTTTCTTTCTAAATTATTTTTTTTGTAGAGATGGGGGTCTTGTCATGTTGTCTAGGCTGGTCTCCAACTCTTGGCCTCAAGCTATCCTCCCACCTCGGCCTCCCAAAGTGCTGGGATTACAAGCATAAGCCACCATGCTTGGCTGTCTTGTTCTTATACACTGAATGTGCACTGTTCTGTAATTCTTATCTCTTAAGGGCTTGAGATTCATGGAAAGATTGATGCAGAGTGTAACCTTTTTATTGTTCAAAATGCTACAAATAACTGCATTTTGGAACTCAAAGATCACACCTTCCCAACTACTTCTTGTTCATTTTATTATTACTATACGCAAAGCATTAAAACAGAAGCTGGGTAGAGAAAACATGTAGAAGTTAGGGTTACCAGATAAAAGATGTTCAGTTAAATTTGAATTTCAGATAAACACACTTTTTGTATATGTCCTGAATATTAAATATACTAAAACATTATTTATCTGAGATTCAAATTTAACTGAATGTCCTGTAAACTTACAATTTAATAAAGAAATTAATGAATAACCATAAAGCACAGATGACAAGTACACTCATACAATCAGGAGAGGAAAAGATCTCCACTAACAGATATCCAGGTACAACAGAAAAGTACCTGGAAGAGATGACAACTGATGTCATTCTTGAAAGATGACTAAATTTTGACTGGTGGACAGGTGGTTTAATGTGATGATTTTGAAGTTCAAGTGTTCCAAGTTAAATTCCAAATGAATCACTCACTAGCTGTGTAACATTAGACAAGCTACTCAAGCACTCTTTATTATAAAATGAGAATACTAATAATACCTTGCTAGGTTGTTTAAGGATCAGAGAAAATATATGCACAAAGCACCTGGAACACAGGAGGCACTCTTTAAATGGTAATACTTCTTATTACAACTTAAAATGGTAATACTTCTTATTACAACTTAAAATGGTAATACTTCTTATTACAACTTAAAATGTCACACGACAAATAGGGTACTTGTCACAGACAAACATTCAAATGTTAATGTTATACAGTAATAGTAATATTGAATAAGTAATTTTATTTCCATGATCTATTTACACTGTACAAAGACTGTTGAAAAGCACCCTACAAGTTCACAGTACATTACAATATATTTACTTTAAAAATATATTCCTTTATAAAAGGTTTATAGAACATTGGCATGTCAACATGTGACAAAACTCAAAGCATGTCACCAATTCTGTGAGAGCAAGAATGCATCCAAGTGTTATCAATTTCACAATCACAAGTCACCAGTTGAGTTTTAAATACATACATGTTTTAAATAAAAAAAGAATTTTATAGTGGAAATTTCTTGAGGCAATACTTATTAGTTCATTAATGTATGCACTTTCATGGAGATGTGGCATAATAACCCACAATATCAACTTAATCTGTCCAAAGAAACATTTCAACAAGTTTAGCAGTACAGAAATTCTGGTCATTTGTTTCTACTTTTTCTTCTTTGCTGGTTCTCCTGGCTCTACTTTGCGCTTTTTAGAAGTATGCTCATCTTTTTCATCATCTTTAAATAGAAAAGGAAGAGTTTCAATCAGTAATTTTAAAAAACCAAACATGTTAAGCATTAAAATTTCACTGGCTTTATACCAAAATTATTACCCTCATCAACTAATGTTTCTCTCAGAGTTTCCCAATAAAAAACAAGAATTAACTTTTAGAGCTCTGATTTTTAAATGCAAGTGAAAGTGAGCAATTTTTTTTTTTTCAATTGCAGCCATACAAAATTCACCAAGTGACTCTTTAGGTGCTATATTAAGGTAGCTTAAAATAAGCGACTTTACTTCCCCCAAATCAGACTTTTGAAAAAGGCTCCCAAATACTCAGCAAGCTTGTCCAACCTGCCTTATTTGTTGTTGTTGTTCTGTTTTGTTTTAGGCTTTTAGCAGCCTGAAGCCATGGTTTTTAGTTTCTGTCTCTAGTGATAAGCAGAAAAGAAGGATGACGAAGGCGCTTTATTGGCCCAACCAATAACAGAAACTAAGAACTCATGACTGTATTCTCTCCCTTGGACACCACTGCATGATAGTATTTACATTGTGTATATTCAAATACAATCAATGCTTTGTAAGAATGGAGCATATTGTTTTCTTTCTACAAAAAGTAGGTATCAATCTAACGATGACATTATTTAAGTGGCTATCAGCTGTCCTTTTCCTTTCAATCTGCTTTCTCTCCTCCAAAAACTTCTTCTTCTTCCCCATCACCTTCTCCACCCACCCCAAATCCTTATTTTGAGGTTAAAAAGCACTCACAAGTAGGTTTCCCCAAACCTCTATTTGGAATTTTATTCTAGTAAGTTCTAATTCCCACCCCCGCCTTCCCCGTCCCCATTCCTAGGATGGCCAGAACATTCTAATGGCAACAGAAAAATACGTATCTTCCTACTTCATATTATGGAGAATTTGGAGAGGGGAGGGAGGTTAGAGAAGAGCCTTAGATTAAAACAATGTTCTTTACACCTTTCCAAAATGTTAATAGTATCTGTAGCCACAGAAAATTTCCAATTCATAAAAATGTTGTCAAACCTGAAGACGTGAACTCTTTTATTCTATTTTAAAAACTCCAACTACATGGTTAAAAAAAAAAATACAGGGTAGCACAGACTAGTTGCTAATTCCATCTCCCTAAGCAAATGTGTGGTATTAAGAACTCCATATAGACAGAGTAACATGGAAAAGATGTTAGATTTATAAAATACAAATTTATTTTGAACACATTACTAATTAATTGTAGCTTTTGACTTTATTTTCTTGATCAACAGATACTCAAAAAGTTCAACAGGTTATCATGTGGAGATCTATAAAATATCTTGATATTGAAAGGAGCCTTCATATTAAAAAAAATGTGGGGAACTACTGACATCAAATCATAAATTCCTTGAAGGAAATATTAAAATCTTAAGCCTTCAATTCCCTTCTGCTAACTGTACCATAATCAGAATATCTCATTTATTGATGCAGATAACAATCAATACCATTCATCTTCACTCCCCTTCAAGCACAGCACGGTGATGTTACTCACATGCTTCACAGAGCACTATGGATTTATGTAGGCAGTGGAATAAAATACAATTCAGATCAACTCACCCCAGGAATTTACAAATCAAAGTTTTAATCAGTAGTTCATCATGTTCACACAAAAATACTGGCTCTACAAACCAAATAACATGGTATACCACCCAAACAAGCCAAACCTTTTCTTTTTTTTTTTTTTTTTGAGATGGAGTCTTGCTCTATTGTCCAGGCTGGAGGGCAGTGGCGCCATCTCAGCTCACTGGAAGCTCCACCTCCCGGGTTCACGCCATTCTCCTGCCTCAGCCTCCCAAGTAGCTGGGACTACAGGCACCTGCCATCACACCCAACTAATTTTTTGTATTTTTAGTAAAGACGGGGTTTCACGGTGTTAGCCAGGACGGTCTCGATCTCCTGACCTCGTGATCCACCCACCTCGGCCTCCCAAAGTGCTGGGATTACAGGCGTGAGCCACCGCACCCGGCACCTTTTGCTTTTTAACTGGAGTTAATTATCACTAAGCTCCTCTTTTGAGATTTTCAGTAGTGATAATATAAAAATGGAAAGTACTAAGTTTACTATAATATTCACTATGCATTAACATACATTTAGAAGATGATACTGAGATATTTTTGCTTTTAATTTGCCACTTATTACAAGCAAATTAACTCAATAACAAAACCACAAACTACTGAAGTTAAAAAATAACTGGCTATCAGTGATTTCAGCAGAAGTGCTATGCCATCTAGTGTCATGACAAGGCACTGCTTATAAACTAGAGTAGGGGAAAAAATCTGAGCAATGTTCATTTATCAACTTTACTGAGCTTTTTTACTCGGTCTCATATAGTATAGATGTACTGGTAAGGAAACAATTTTTTTTATTATGGAACTCAAATCACTCAAGTTAAGTAAGTTTAACTTATCAATATACACACTTTCTAAATTCTAAAAAGTGTAAACTAAAAATCACTATATTAATTATGCTTTTACAATTAATTATTATACATGTCAATAAAGCTACAACTAATAACTAAGCTTTGCTTACCTACATTTTACAACCACTAAAACCAGAAATGGCAGGGTGCGGTGGCTCACGCCTGTAATCCCAGCACTTTGGGAGGCTGAAGAGGGCGGATCACGAGGTCAGGAGATCGAGACCACCCTGGCCAACATGGTGAAACCCCATCTCCACTAAAAATACAAAAATTAGCTGGGCGTGGTGATGTGTGCCTGTAGTCCCAGCTACTTGGCAGGCTGAGGCAGGAGAATTGCTTGAACCCGGGAGGCGGAGGTTGCAGTGAGCCGAGATCGCACCATTGCACTCCAGCCTGGGCAACAGAGCGGGACTCCATCTCAAAAAAAACAACCCGAAGTGCTCATAAGCAGCAAGACCCAATGATGAGTTCTGAACCTTTCCCAGCTCTTCCTCTAAAGTAACTGGACGACGTTAACCGGCAATAAAAGGCCAAAGGGCAGAATGGGGAAGCAAAATAAAAAAGTAATTTGCTAATCTAAAATTTGGATAAGAGTGTAGAGTTTCTGATATATATTTTATGAATGAAAAAGAAAGGCTAAAAAATTATGACATAAATTGATTTTAAAGTGGGTTTATGATATAGGAATCTGAAATGGCAAAAATCACTTCTAAAAAGTGGGTCTTTCTCTGTTATTTGATTTTGCCTGTATTTGTTTTCCAATAAAGGAAAGGACCATCATGTGATCAAAAAGACAGAAATTATCTATGTGAACAGCAGTGTTACTTGCCACATATTTGGAACTCCTTCTAACTTAACTCAAAAACTAAGCTAGAAAAAAGATAATTCTTGCTTGCTTGCTTGCTTGCCCTGGTGTATAATCCTGTTTTTTTTCCATATAATGACAAAGATGTGAGAGCACCAGCCTATGGAAATCTAGTTTGAGTATCAACCCTAGTATCCTTACTACCATTCTCCCTACAGAAGAACAGCTATATCTCACTGTTGAGAAATGGCTATTCATCAGGAGACCAAATCCCAGTTTAATAAGGCATAATTTCTATTTAAAGGTCTGGATTTGAATGCCTACTACTCTGCCTCTTCTTTAGCTGCGTGAATGAATTTGGGTAAATTCCCTAATCTCAGATTGTTTTATCATCTGTAAAACAGTAATAATGAGTCATGTAGCACTTCTGTATCAGGTTGCTGGGAGTAATAAATTAGAAAACTGTGTGAAAGTGCCTATTTTAGAATTTGGCATTTTCTAGTTTGTGACCTTGGACAAGTTATGTAAGCTATCATTTCCACATTTCTCTATCTCATTTCACAAGGTGTTGTAATAATTAAAGATTATTTAAGCAAATATATTTTTACTAATTATGAAAAGGATTGGCCGGGTGCGGTGGCTCACGCCTGTAATCCCAGCACTTTGGGAGGCCAAGGCGGGCAGATCACGAGGTCAGGAGATCCAGACCATCCTGGCTAACACGGTGAAACCCCGTCTCTACTAAAAATACAAAAAAATTAGCCGGGCGTGGGACGCCTGTAGTCCCAGCTACTCGGGAGGCTGAGGCGAGAGAATGGCGTGAACCCGGGAGGCGGAGCTTGCAGTGAGCCGAGATGGCGCAACTGCACTCCAGCCTGGGCGACCAAGCAAGACTCCATCTCAAAAAAAAAAAAAAAAGAAAACAAAACAAAAAGATTGTACAATATGAGGTATTATAAATGTTTACATCATTTAAGGTCTGCAAAAAGATGCTACTTACTGAAGATGCTCCTTCATTAGTGACTTCTAATACATATTGGAGTCAGCAAAAGTAATGGAAAAGCTAGGTAGAATCAAAATTAAAGAACTCCTGCCAGTCAGTTCTCCTTTCTCCTAAAACAAAACATCACTCCCTGCATGACTGTTAAAAACCGGCTAAGTAGCCCTTGTATTGTGGGAAGATCAGAAATCTGTTTAACAAAAATGGCATACTCTTTCTTAAAAACAATGGTCCAAAACATTAGTTCAATTCAACAATTACTGAATACTTACAATGTACTCGATACAAACATAAACACTTCAAATCCTGCTGTTTGAGGAACTCATCATAAAGCAGACAGACTTTTTAAAAAGTCACATACAAGTGATGAGGGCAATCAACAGCATTAGCATAAACAAGGTACAGAGGAGCAAATAATTATTAGAGGTGATATCTGAGATTTCTTCTTTTGATTTGGATTTTGAAGGATGAATTAGTTTACTAGCCAGAGATAAGAAAGAACACTCCAGAATAAGGTGCAACGTATACTGAAAGGCAGGGAACCATACAATTCAGTTCTGGATTTCAAGATCTTCAAGTGCTAGAAAGGGGCCATTAAAAATGACTGTGGACAGGGAGAAAGGGCCTATCAATAGAAGGCCTTGACTCTATCCCGTTGAAGGGTTTTAAGCAGTCAAGTTATATAATCAGATACGACTTTTAGAAACTCAACACTAGCTGCAGTGAAGGATGGTACAGATTGGATAAGAGTGTATAGGCAAAGATTACTGTGATAGTCCAAGTAAGAGATGAAATTATGCTATTACGAACTAAAGGAAAACAACTCCGTCATTATCTTCCTATTACTATGTAGTAATGCTCAGTTAAATTCGTTTTGTCATACTAATTTTAGCTCTGAAGCACAACTGCTTTAATAGAAAATGAAGCCTTTGGCCGGGCACGGTGGCTCACACCTGTAATTGCAACACTTTGGGAGGCCGAGGCAGGTGGATCACCTGAGGTCAGGAGTTCAAGACCAGCCTGACCAACATGGTGAAACTCCACCTCTACAAAAAAAAAAAAAAAAAAAAAAAAGCCCGGCGTGGTGGCAAGCGCCTGTAATCCCAGCTACTTGGAAGCCGAGGCAGGATAATCGCTTGAACCTGGGAGGTGGAGGTTGCAGTGAGCCGAGATGGCGTCATTGCACTCCAGCCTGGGCAACAAGAGCGAAATGCTGTCTCAAAAAAAAAAAGAAAAGAAAAAGAAAATTAAGCCTTCAGTACTTTGTAGCTACAGTCACAAGAATCCATGAATTGATTTGTGTTGTTCTAATAATAAGGCATCATAAATCAGACTACTGGATGAGATATCAGATATTTTACTTTAAAGCCTGAATAATTTATGATCTTTCACTAAAATACAGCAACTACTACTAGCTGAGCTATCAGAGACTTCATGTTAAAGCCAAATATATATGATCTTTCTCAAAAGCAGAGCAATAAGTATCCAAAGACCATCAAATTAGTTTGCCAATTCGCTAGATTTAATTTTCATTCATTAAATATCTCATTCTTTTTAAGTCCATCACGGGTATCAAAATAGATCACTACCGGATTCTGACTTTCCTTACCTGATTCCAACGTCTCCTCCCCTTCTGGTAGAAGCCTAGCTTTCTTAGCATTCTGTGGAGCATCATCACCATTGTCCTCATATATGTTAGACCATTTTATTGCCATGTCAAGCTCTGGAGGCGGAGGCTTCTTCTCAGTGGTGTAGGTCTCAGGAGGTGGTACATAATTTGACTTCCATATTTTGAATTCCTTTGGAGGCTGTTAAGCAAGCACATTAAGAAGCACTGTGACGAACCGAGGTTCCTACAATGGACGTGGGCACATGCAACTCCCTGCCGTTCGCTTATCGTTCAGGCTGACTTTTTTTTCTTTAAGGTTGAAAGACACATTTTTCCATCAAAATCACAATACTGTTAAGTGAAAAGCCAAAGGGTTCCCTATACGAATAAAGCTAATAACTTTTAGTTACCAAAGAAGAATCCAGTCTCAGAGATACTACGCCAAGGCTGACCCCTTCAGGAAGCTGCAGCAGACACTGTCTTGGAGGCAGCACCGCAGGCACTTCGGCGTCAAAGGGAAGGGGTCTCAGGGAGAAGCTGCAGCGGGGGGGGCGGGGGAGTCACCACTGTTAGTCCTCGCCGCGCGGGGTCGGGGCACCGAGCGCGGAGGTTTGGGTCTCCTCACAAGGGGCGGGGCTGCGGGTCCGGTCTGACACCCACCAGGCTGGGGGAGGGGGCCAGGTTTCCCAGGGCTTGAGGTGGGAGGGGGTGGTGCGGCATCCCGCGGGGGTGACTGCGTGTAGGGGAACGGACAGCAGGTCCCCAGCAGGGGGCTCAGGAGGAAGGGGGCGCAGGCCGGGGCCGAGACCGGGAAACGGGGTCGGGGACCTCACCTCCTCAGGCGCCTTGACGACGTGCCTCTCCCAGTCTATCTGCTTGTTGAGCGGATTGTAGAGAAAGGCCGGGCGAGTCACGCTCCTAAACAGCTCGTCGGGTCCCGGGAGCCGCTTCTCCGCCTTGTTCCTACAGCCGCCCGACGACTTCGCCGGATCCGGGGTTCTGCGACTTGTCTCCTCCGGCTCGATGTTATCCTCCTCGTCCGAGGAGCCTGAGCTGCTGCTCCCGTATGCCGCGAAATAGCTCAGAGGGTCCTTCTCCTCCGCTGCCATGACGGCTGCGAGCTACTACCCAGCCCTCCGCCGGAAGCCAGAAACCGGAAGCCACCCCAGGCCCCGCCCCGCGCGTGGCCCCGCCCCAAGTCTTATAAATAAGCCCGCCGTTTGCGCCCCCTGGCGGTTGCGCCACGCTCCTGCTCCCCCGCGGAGGGGCTGAGGCTGGAGGCGGGCTCGGCACGTTCCCAATCCAGGGGCGGGGGCTGCTTTTGCTCATTTCTGAGGAGCTCTGAGAAGAGACGAAGTACTGAGCCAGGGATCCCAGCCAAACTTCCCGCATTCGATAGCATTTACTAAAGGCATAGAAGAGCTAAGAATTTTGTCTTTTCGCTGTCACTCCACTTTAGCCCTTGCCCAGAGAGGGTAGGATTTTTTCCTGATCCACTGCATCTCGTCTTCCAAAAAAAAATTACTCTCAGTGTATTTCCCTAGGTTGTCATGGAAGCCCTCTAGGGGTGGTGGACTTCCCAAGCCAAGAACCAAATCATTTCCTGCTTGACCTCATTCAAGTGCGCTCTGAATAGCTTTGATAAAACTCCTCTTGGATCATACCCTACCACTCGGGTAGTCCAAACTCTCTGGCTTCTCATTGTCAGCCTCTTCTCCGCCTGCTTTGCTCCATATGGCCCTTAAATGTTGGTGTTTCCCAACATATTGTACTATCTTTCCGTGATGCTTCTAACATTTTAAAGGGCATTACAAAGTTGCAAGTCAGCCCATCCCTTTCCACCGCATTAACTACTTTATGCTATGATTCCCAAATCTGGGTGTGTAATCTCAATCTTTCCACCCAAACTCTAGACCCGACCACCACCTGGATCTTACATTTTCCATATGGTATCCTTCTGGGGCCTCAAACACTCACCTGTTGGAACTGTAACCTGTCTTTTCATATAATTTTTCTTTGCATTTTTGTTCCTTCTTTTGGTAAATGGTGTAACCATATGCCTAGTATTCAGGGAAACTAGAACTCTTTGACTCCTGGTGAACTAAATGGGAATGACACCCAAATGAAGTTGTTATCAGTGTATTTAGATTTCACTTAAGGATGCCTGCTCGTTTAGATGATACTCACACTCACACATAACTTGCCATTCCTCCCTGGAAGTAGGCTCCAGGGCAGAGTTATATAACTATCTTGTTCACTCCCTCTTTCCTGTGGTACGATGTCTATGAGCTCCTTGAGGGGAGGAGCTGGACTGTGCTTTGCTCATTTTTAGATTCCTAGTACCCAGCGCAGTGCTTGTCACAGAGCAGATAGTTAATAAATATTTCTGGATTATAATAATTTATGATGGTGTGGGTCTAGATAAGTGTTTCTCAAGTTTTCCCATCCAGGTTCCTATGCTGGGCAGAGAAGAATGATGGTCTCAAAGTGCAAAGTTTGGGAGTCCCCAAAACCATCCTCACTCTTGACACCAATTTCAGGTTTTGCGAAGTTCAGGCTACCCTCAGGTTGGTTTGATAATTTACTAGAAGGACTCACAGAACTCACTGCAAGCCATTATACTCATGGTTACAGTTTATTACAGCCAAAGAATAAAGGCGGGGGGAAAAAAACAAACAGCCAAGGGAAGAGGCACACGGTGCAGAGATCCACAATCAAAGCTTCCAGTTGTCCTCTCCTAGTGGAATTGTGAACAGTATGAACTTCTCGTGGCAGAGACATGTGACAGTATGCATGGAATACTGCCATCCAGAGAAACTCACCTGAGCCTTGTTGTCCAGAGTTTTTATTGGGGCTTGGCCATATAGACACAGTTAATTGCCCACGAGTGACCTCGGTCTCGTTCCTCCAGAAGCTGAGCTGATACATTGTGACCCAAAGTCCCATGGGCATACATATTTATTTTTCTTAATACAAGATCTTGAAAATATATGGAAATTTTGCATGGTTGTGTTTAATAAAGCTCTTTTAATAGACAAAAATATTTAGACATTACCAAGTAAAACTGACACTCTGAGTGACTTTTAAAACGGGCTGACTGTTGAATGCCTCAGAGATTGAGGTACTCAGTTTGAGCAACATGAGTTCTTGTTATCAAACCATGAGTGGTCTCTGTGAGACTTGGTCCAAAGACCACTTCTTACTTGACCTTTCAACAAGATAGGTGCCTTCTTGAAATGCTTTTCTCTTGCCTTTCACTAGATCATACTGTAGGGACCAGCCCCACAGGGTCGGTGGGTCTCTCCCTGTGTGTGGCAACGAGAGAGTGTAAAAATAAAGACACAAGACAAAGAGATAAGAGAAAAGGCAGCTGGGCCCGGGAGACCACTACCACCAATGCGCGGAGACTGGTAGTGGCCCCGAATGTCTGGCTGCACTGTTATTTATTGGATACAAGGCAGAAGGGGCAGGGTAAAGAATGTGAGTCACCTCCAATGATAGGTAAGGTCACGTGGGTCACGTGTCCACTGGACAGGGGGCCCTTCCCTGCCTGGCAGCTGAGGCAGAGAGGGAGAGGAGACAGAGAGAAAGACAGCTTACGCCATTATTTCTGCATATCAGGGACTATTAGTACTTTCACTAATTTACTACTGCTATCCAGAAGGCAGAGCCAGGTGTACAGGATGGAACATGAAGGCGGACTAGGAGTGTGACCACTGAAGCACAGCATCACAGGGAGATGGTTAGGCCTCCGGCTAACTGCGGGCGAGCCTGACTGATGTCAGGCCCTCCACAAGAGGTGGAGGAGCAGAGTCTTCTCTAAACTCCTCCGGGGAAAGGGAGACCCCCTTTCCCGGTCTGCTAAGTAGCAGGTGTTTTCCCTTGACACTTACGCTACCGCTGGACCACAGTCCGCCTGGCAACGGGCGTCTTCCCAGACGCTGACGTTACCGCTAGACCAAGGAGCCCTCTGGTGGCCCTGTCCAGGCATAACAGAAGGCTCGCACTCTTGTCTTCTGGTCACACCTCACTATGTCCCCTCAGCTCCTATTTCTGTATGGCCTGGTTTTTCCTAGGCTATGATTATAGTGCAAGGATTATTATAATATTGGAATAAAAAGTAATTGCTACAAACTAATGATTAATGATATTCATATATAATCATATCTAAGATCTATATCTGGTATAACTATTCTTGTTTTATATTTTATTATACTGGAACAGCTCGTGTCCTCTGTCTCTTGCCTTGGCGCCTGGGTGGCTTGCCGCCCACATCATACACTTTAATTCTCTTCCTATTTCACAGGGCCCTTTTCAGTTTTCTCTGTTGTCTCCTCTGTATCACCTCTAGATGCAGAAGCACCTCAGGCTCAGTTCTGAGCCTTCCTCTCTTTTTTGTCTACCCTCCATTTCAAGGCAAACTCACTAAGTTCCAAGGTTTTAAATATTAGTTTATGCTAATAACTCCCACATTTATGTAACTGGTCCAAAAGTCTTCCTGAACACCAAACTCCTGTATGCAATTTCCTACTTTGATGTCTCATAAGCTCCTCAAACTTAGCATTTTTGTAGCAGATTGTCTACAAAGATAGCTGCCAACAATTCCTCTTGTCTCGTGTTTCCTAATGATTTGAGTCAGGTTATGAATCTTTGGTAAGAATATTATGAAAGTGGTATTATGGTCTTCTCATTGCCTTCTATCAGAAGGCACATGATTTCAGTTTGTCGTGGCACTGATGATTTTACCTTTGATTTCTTGTTTAAGGTTATATCTGCGAGGCTTCTCCACTGTAGTTACTTTTATCCTCCTTTGTAAATAAGTATTTTTGTAGGGAGGTATTTAAAGACCATGTCAACATCACATTCTCCTTCAAATTATTTGTTTATTTATTCATTTTGCTTGAGACAGAGTCTCGCTCCATCACTCAGCTGGAGTCATCTCAGCTCACTGCAACCTCCACTTCCCAGGTCAAATGATTCTTGTGCCTCAGCCTCTTGAGTAGCTGAGATTAAGGCACCTGCCACCACGCCTGGCTAATTTTTGTATTTTTAGTAGAGACAGGGTTTCCCCATTTTGGCCAAGCTTGTCTCCAACTCCTGGGCTCAAGTGATCTGCCCACCTTGGCCTCCCAAAGCGTTGGGATTACATGCGTGAGCCACCATGCCTAGCCTGTTCATTTATTTATATTAGCATTGACTTATGGTTTCTTATCAAATGAGTTATAATCGATTATTATTTATTTTGATGTTGAAATTGTCTCTGATTTGGCCAATGGGAGCCCCTTCAAGCAGGCTTTTGTGTCCTTTGGACATGTCCTCCCCAAGATTCTTTGATCACATGTCTGCTTCCCGGAACAAGCTGTTTCAGGCTCATGTTATACTTTGCCTTAGAATTAGCCATTTCCAAGGAAGTTTGTTTCCTTTTAATGGAGAATGGGTATTTAGAAGCCAAGGTCTGGATGCTAGGTGAGCTCATTGCTAATAAGGTGTTCATGTTTCCAGGTTCTCCCACTAATTCATTCCCACCTCAGGGCTTCTGACCTCAATGTTACTTCTGCCTGGAACTCTTCCCTCTAGAACTTCCCATGGCTGGCTCCTTTTTTATGAGTTAGGTCTCTGCTCAAAGCCTCACCTGCTCTGAGAAGCCTTCTACAATAATACTATCAAGTATCTTCCAAGTTACTTTTTAACTCATGCCTTATTTTGTCTCCATGGTAACTAGAATTATCTTAGTTTTCTTCATTTTTGGACTCTCTCCCGCAATGAAAACGTGAGTTGTATGAGAACACAGGCTTAAGAGTCAAACAGCCCTGGATTTTAATCCTAAAGAGCTGTGTGATTTTAAATCATTGACTTTATTTTGAATTTGTTTCTCATCTGTAAAAAAAAAAAGTGACAATAAAACCTTCCTTGCAGGGCTATTAGGATTAAAAAACAAGAAACAAGATCACACATGCGGAAACACTAAACTCATCATTTGGCATCTAGTAAGGCTGTGGATTCCAAATTTTGTTGCCCACTGAAAATCACCTGGAAATCTGATGCCTGGCTTCTACAACCAAACATTGTGATTTATTGGGTATGGGGTGCAGCCTGGAGATTGGGATCTTTAAGCGCTCCCCAGTTGATTCTAAAATGGACAGCAAAATTTGGGAGCCATTGCAATAAAAAACTATTTCTGGTAATTAAATAGTATGGCAAATTCAGTAGGAAGATTTTAGCAGCAGCACTCAAGTTTTTTCTGTATTATCTGTCCTTAAATTCAGCTCTCCTTTCAGAAAGCCCTCATAAGATTACATTTAAAAACTGTAGATCAGTTTGCTTCTTGGTTTGCTTTTTCTCCAAAGTCAACAGTGGACATATTTATCCAGTGATACAATATAAGACTAGAGTGTGAAACTTCCACCTCCTTTTTACATTGCTTAGGTAAAAAGATGGTAGCTGTAAGACTTGATTTCTACCTCATACCATACACAAAAATTACTTTGAAATGGATCATAGAGCTAAATGAGGAACTAAAACAACTTCTAGAAGAAAGCATAGAATATCATCAGGATGTTGAGATGGGAAAAATTTCTTAAACAAGAGACAAAAATCACTAGCCATGAGAAAAAATGTGATAAATTGGATTTAAAATAAAAAACTATTTCTGAAGACAAATAAACAAAAAACTGCCATTATCCTGGCCTGCCCCTATTTTACCAGTGTTTGACATTGCACACAATGAGTGATATGCTGACTAAAGACGAATCACCTCTTCAAAAGTGAACTCTCGCTCCCCTGAAAGTAGTGAATTATCTCAATTGATTGTTCAGTCACAGACAGAACTCCTTGCTCTACTCTTTCTCCCCCTCTCACTAGTGAACTTGGCAAGTTTTTAAAAGTAAACAAAGTGAACTCATCATGAAAAGACCTGGAAGAATTTTGATGCATATTGATAAGAGAAAGAAGCCAGTCTGAAAAAAGCTACATACTATGATTCCAACTGTATAACATTCTGGGAAAGATGAAACTACAGAGACAATAGAAAGATCAGTGGTTGCCAGGGTTGGGAGTGAGATGAGAGGGAGGCAGTTATGAATAGGTACAGCACATGAGCTTTTGAAGGCAGTGAAATTATTCTGCATAATGGCAGATACATGACATTACACATTTGTCAAAACCCACAGGACTGTATAACACAAAGAGTGAACCCTAATGTGAACAATGGACTTTGGATTAATAATAGTATCAAGATTCACTCATCAGGCTGGGCGTGGTGGCACACACCTGTAATCCTAGCACTTTGGGAGGCTGAGGCAGGTGGATCACCTGAGGTCAGGAGTTCAAGACCAGCCTGGCCAACATGATGAAACCCTGTCTCCACTAAAAATACAAAAATTAGCCAGGCGTCGGGGCACACGCCTATAATCCCAGCTACTTTGGAGGCTGAGGCAGGAGAATCGCTTGAACCTGGGAGGTGGAGGTTGCGGTGAGCCGACATTGCACCACTGCACTCCAGCCTGGGTGACAGAGCCAGACTCCATCTCAAAAAAAAAAAAAAAAATTGGCCGGGCGTGGTGGCTCCTGCCTGTAATCCCAGCACTTTGGGAGGCTGAGGTGGGCAGATCACTAGGTCAGGAGATCGAGACCATCCTGGCTGACACAGTGAAACCCCATCTCCACTAAAAATACAAAAAATTAGCTGGGCGTGGTGGCAGGCGCCTGTAGTCCCAGCTATTCGGGAGGCTGAGGCAGGAGAATGGCATGAACCTGGAAGGCGGAGCTTGCAGTGAGCTGAGATTGTGCCACTGCACTCCAGCCTGGGTGATGGAGTGAGACTCCGTCTCAAAAGACAAAAAACAAAAAACAAAAAAACCCCAAACAAACAAACAAAACAAACAAACAAAAAAGATTGACTCAATTATAACAAATGTGCCACATCAGTGCAAGATAATATGGGAAACTGAGGGAGAAGGGGATATTTGGAAACACTCTGTATTTTCTGCTTTTTTATAAACCTACAACTGCTCCAAAGATAAAGTATTAAAAATATATACATATACATAAAAATGAACTAACGTGTTTTTGTATTACAATATGGTATCTCTGAAAAGTAACTTTTTCACTGCTGCATTAATGAACTTAGTTAACAAATTGCATCCTGTCATTCATCCTAAATTACACACTTTTGGCAATGGCTAGTTTTCAGGGCTAAAAGGAAAAAAAATGACTTTGTAGAAGTCAAAAACCCACAAACCTAGCTTTATGCAAACCTTAATTTTATTGTCTATGTAGTTAGAAAACAGTCTCAAAGAAAACTCAGTGTTAAAACTAATCTATATATAGGTGTTATTGTATATCTGAATTATAATCTTTGATTCAATTTTTAAAAAGGTGTCCACAAATTGAATTTTAAAGTCTGCTTCTGCTTTTTAAAGCACCTTCCTTAAATGTAACCTATTTTCTTTCTAACACCACTATTTTTGCTATGCATTGGAGGTGAAACATTTCTCTAGAATCTTTAGAAAATGCTTATACTAAAAAAAATCCAATCTTCAAAAATTTTTAAAGCTAATATGCCAATCTTCTTCATGACGGATAAATTCATCAGTCCATCCAGAAATGCAACTCAATCTCACAACCTGAAGTAATGTTTTCTATAGATATTGCCACGTATTAAAAAAAGTTTTAGATACTTCCTATTGAAAATTTGGAACTCCAAAATAGCACTACTTTAAAAAAATTTTATTGTTAATAGCAAAATTTCCATTTCTATGTTTTTGCAATAATAATAGAAACATATAGGAGACAGATGTCAGGAAACAGATAAAATTGTAATTTAAATAAAAACAGTGAGAGCATAGAATTTATAAACATGTAAAATTAGTCAAATTTTGTTTTACAACAAAAAGACAAATCTGGCTAATGGCCCACTTATTCAAATAGCATTAAAAACAGAATTGTCACACACACCAAAAACAATTTGTTCTAGTTATTTCAACTGTACATTGGTCCTCATTAAAAGAGAATGAAAAGTACAGAGAAAATATTTTTTAAAAATCTCATCAGGCTAGGTGAGGTGGCTCATGTCTGTAATCCCAGCACTTCGGGAGGCCACGCTGGGTAGATTGCTTGAGTCCAGGAGTTCAAGACCAGCCTGGCCAACATGGCAAAAAAAATACAAAAAGTAGTGAGGCATGGTGGCACACACTTGTAGTCCCAGCTATATTACTTGAGAGGCTGAGGTGGGAGGATCACGTGAGCATGGGAGGCAGAAGTTGCAGTGAGCTCAGAATGCGCCACTGCACTCCAGCCTGGGCAATAGAGCAAGACTCTGTTGCAAAAAAAAAAAAAAGGGAAAAAATACCTCATCAAATTACATGTAATAACTGAGGTTTAGGCCAAGATATTTTTCTTTAGGAATGAAAATGATTAAGCCAAGAATGTGAAAATCCTAACAAAGTAGTATAATTAGTAAGGTTAATTAGAAATGATTTTTGGCAAACTGAGATCTTAGGTGGCTCACACCCCATCAAGTGTTCCTCCAGTATCAAAAAGAGGCTGTTTAAGTGCCTATAAGACAATGGAGTGGAAAAGATATTTTTTATTTTTATTTTTCTATATTGGCAGTTTTCCCATCAGTGATTGGTTTTACTACTGAACAGGAACAGCTTAATGCTGAAAATTTGCTGCTGAATGACTGGCAAAGACTATTAGACTCTGAAAATTTCTAGCACAAATGCACTGAGGAAAAAACATTCTTCCCAGTAAGGGTCTATTCTCAAATAGAGATATATTCCCTATTAAAATCAGTCTTAAAATAGAAAATATTTTAAAAAATACTGAAAGACCTTAAAAAGAAAAGGAAAAAAAGAAATTACTAAAAAGTACATGATCAACATGATTTACAGTTAGCTATCCTAAAAGTATGCTTTTTTAATTCTAAAAATCCTATTTACAAAGTATGCTTACATTGCATTTTAAAAGACATGTATCAAATGTAAACAAATCATTACAGCCGTTTTATAAAGAGTCATATTCTTTAAAACTTTTTTTGTCATCATTAAAAATTAAAAGGCAATAAAGTGTCATTGTCGTGAAACAGTACGTGATCTTAAGGGAAGAAACATCTCACTAGAGTTTCCACAAGTTCCTTCTTCTTCTAACTGTAGGTCTGGTGGCAAAGGAGGAGCCCCTGGGTCCCCAGGTCTGGGAAGTGTAGTTGAAGAGAAGATGGTATTTTCAGTTCTGCCTACTTCTAGAACAGGCAAATTCAGAGAAGAATTAGTAGAAAAAAAGGGTGTTGTGCTGGATTCTCCTTCTGGATGGTACATGACAGTGGATGCCCTCAGTTTTTCAGAGAAATTACTCTCATCTGAATTTGATCTGGAGAGGTTGTTCGTGGCTCCATCTGGAAAAGGTTCACAGCTGCTACATTTTAGTCCTACAATAAAATTATTCAGATGTAAATGAAAAAGCAACTAAAAAAAAATGGAGTCACTGTCCATCTTGTGACTTGTTAAAGATTACAAGCTAGTTACCCCACAATCAAAATTTAAATAGCAACTTGTAATTTCTGTCATAATCTATTTCAAATCTAATTTGCTTTTCTCAACAACAATGAAGTATACTATTATTTGCATTTTCTATATAACAAAATAGTCTCATGGAAGTTAAACGACATGCTGTTAATTCTCATTTAAGGTACAGTGTACATATAAACTTAACCACCTAAAATTTTTTATAAAATAAGAAATAGCTTTCACAATAAATATTCTTTAGTATTCTGGTACAAAAAATATTAGCTAATAAAAACAAAATGTAAACAGGGCAGATGCTAAAATTCTATCTGTTGATCAATGGCAATGGCTAATTCTTGAATAATAGGATATGAGAACTAAAAGGAATTTTAGAGGTCACCTAGGATAGTCTCTTATTATTAAAGATGAGAAAAAAGGGTGGGGCGTGGTGGCTCACGCCTGTAATCCCAGCACTTTGGGAGGCCGAGGTGGGCAGATCATGAGGTCAGGAGCTCGAGATCAGCCTGGCCAACACGGCGAAACCCCGTCTCTACTAAAAATACAAAAATTAGCCAGGCGTGGCGGCAGGTGCCTGTAATCCCAGCTACTCAGGAGGCTGAAGTAGGAGAATCGCTTGAACCTGGGAGGCAGAGGTTGCAGTGAGCTGAGATTGTGCCACTGCACTCCAGCCTGGGTGACAAGAGCAAGACTCCGTCTCAAAAAAAAAAAAAAAAAAGCACAGGACAGTTAAGTCATGTCCAACATTCCAGGACTACTTTGTGGGAAAGTGAGAACCACAATTCAATAGATAATGTCCTGTTTCTCAACCTCATCGTTTACTCAAATGACAGTGGTTGTTCCCATCAGCTACGGTACGAATGTATCTGCCAAAAGTTCACATGTTGGAAACTTGGTTGCCACTGCAGCAGTGTTAGGAGCTGAGGCCTTTGGGAGGCAACAGGGTCATGAGGGCTCTGCCCTGGACTAATGCCATTATCACGGGAATGGGTTAGTTATTTTGGGAGTTCAACTCCTTTTTCTTCCCTTTTACACTCTTGCCCTCCCTCGCTCTTCCATCTTCTGCCCTTCCACCATGGATGACCCTTGCCAGATGCTGGCACCATGGTCTTGGACTTAACCAGCCTCCAGAACTGTAAGAAATGAATACATTTCTTTTCTTTAAAAGTTACCCAGTCTCAGGTATTGCTACAGCAGAAAACAACTTAGATACCATCAAAGAATTTTATGATATGCAAAGGGTATAGTTAACCATTATCCAGAGGATTGAAAGAATAAACACAAATACAATTTACCCTTCTGTTAGGCTTAGCAAATATTCAACCTACAGGCACAGAAACCCTGAGTTGACAATTTTTAGGTAAAACCTGCATAGTCTATAAAGGACACTTACATGTCACTTCTTCCACTAGTTTTTCAACCTCACAATACAGTCAGCCTGTCTATTCCATGCTATACAAACTACTTTCTTAGATACGGCTCAAAAGGGAAAACTTGTAATGTGTCCCAGCAAGGGGACACTTATAGACTATGAGTTCCTTAAGGCCAGAGCCCTAAATTATTATTTTCTGTATCCCTAATGCCTAGAAGAGCTGTAGAACATCACATGCACGTTTATGTGCTCTGGAGAGAGACAGTGAGGAACAGAGGCAGGAGGGGTTGGGGATTTAAATTGTGTAGGTAATTCCACACAATATTCCAATCAGTGAGTGTATATTCTGGAGTGAGAGTGAAATGGGACAGGTGAATCTGCTATTCTCTTAATCTGTTTCCATGCTTTCACATCTTGCCAGACTAAAGTCATGAATATTTTATGCAACGTGATTCCTATAAACATATGCCAATTACTTCATCTCGTGATCAACTGGTGATCACAAGAAAAACTAGCAGAGTTGGACTTTCAAAATACTTTGCCTAAATACTGTTCTTTATGTGTGATGTATAGTATTTTCAGAGCTTACACTTGAATAGATTAATTTTACATTCTACTGACTTTAGAAACAAATCCTTATGTATGTAGGGATTTCATAATAGTTTTCTATAAATGGTATTAAATGAATACAAATACAGGATATTGAGAGATATTCCACTTTTTCAATGTAATAGTGTCATATAAGGTAAAATAAGTACAAATTGAATATAATTTTGAAGTTTAAACTTTTTTAAAGCAAAATGATCGTTTCTGGTTTTTTTGTTTTGTTTTTTGAGACAGGGTCTTGCTCTGTTGCCCAGACTGGAGTGCAGTAGCACAATCATGGCTCACTATAGCCTCAATGTCCCAGGCTCAAGTGATCCTCCCACCTCAGCCTCCTGAGTAGCTGGAAACACAGGTATGCACCATCATGCCTGGCTAATTTTTTAATTTTTTGTAGAGACAAAGTCTCGCTATGTTGCCCAGGCTGGTCTCAAACTCCTGACCTCAAGCAATCCTCCTGCCTTGGCCTCCTAAAGTGCAGGCACCTGGCCTGCTCTGCATTTTTTAAAAGCATTATTACATTTAAATTAGCTCTTAGATAATTAAGATATCTTACCTTTCAGATGTTCTAGTTTTATATTTCTAAGTTTCAGCACTTCATCTGTAATCTTCTGTATCAGGAAGTTCTGTGTTTTTTCTCGCCGAATAGATTCAACAAGGGTGTCTAGACCTTTTGGGTTTTCCTGTAAGTAGTCTAACAATTTTCCAGCCCTTTTTCTACTTGATGTTCGACAAGAAATTTCTTCAGTGTCTTCTCTACTGAGTATTTTTTTTGCACGTAGATGATCAAAATGTCTCTCAGCTATGATTTTCTCACACAGGTATACACGTAAATTTTCTAAGGCCTAAAAGACATAAAATATGGTTCAATGTTATTTTGTAACACCTAAAAAAATCACATACGTGACTATTAGTTGGCAGTCTTAACTGGTGTGAGACAATGTTCTAAAGTCAGGAGGCTCAGGCCTTCTAAAATGCATGCTAATTAAGATGAAGGTCCAAGTAGACTCAAGTAGGTCCTAGACATTCCTCACTGCTTTTATCTCACCTTCAAACCTAAAAACCAAGACCAGGCTGTTGTGAAGAGGGACCAGCTGAATCTAGAGGGCCTGGGTCTTTGGAAACAGGGAGGTCTGTTGAGGGCCATCTTCGGGAGTAAAGATGAGGGCAAAGACTACTGTACATTTTAGCTATCAGTTAGCAAGGAATGCAGAATTAGTCAGGACCAATAACTTAGTGAGAGGTCTCACAGTCTGTAACTTTCTCATGTTTGTTATTAATTACTCCATTTTCTTAGAGTAAAACTGTTAAAAACAAAAAACAAAACCCTAAACTGAAAGAGCCCGTAATATATCTGTCTTTGGGGTCAGCTGGAAAGACTACCCTCTAACTCAGTGAATCAGTCTTGGTGGAAGGGAGATGGAAAGATGTGTGGGGAATAGTGAGTGTTGGAAAAATGAAAGAAATAAAGAAAAAGGACACCACAAAAAAGCAAACCTAGACTTGAGAAGTGCCTGAGAGCTTAATTAGTAGAAAATCCATGTTGATCTCAATAAATGGCATTAATAATTTGATACCGGTGACTGTATTTTAGCTCCTCTATTTACTAGATATATGATCTTGGGCAAGTAATTAACTCCTCTGTGCTTGTTTCCTCAGCTGACTGTTATATGAGGAATAAAGATATGAAAAGTGCTTGGTACATAGTAAGTGATCAATATATGTTAGTAATAATGACAAAGGTAATGGAACGTCTTCAAGCACCCTAGTATATGATAGCAGGAAAGTAGGCTAGGTGAAGGGTTCCTGTGGTTCTTGGTCTACGAAGTTCCACATTTACTTGTTTATTCTCATGACAAGTATTTTACAAATCTAAATTCCTAATATGCCAAGTGCTGAGCACTGAGTATACAAAGATGAACAAGATTTGAATCCTACATGCAAAGGGCTCATGGTCTAGCTGGGAATACATATCACAGGCAATAATTATAAAACAATGTGATAGGGCCCAGAAAAAAAATATTATAGGTCAAATACTGGAAAAGCACAGAGTGAGCAAATAACTATGTCCAGGACCTGGTCCTTATCACATCTGGCATGGACTATTAACAATAGAAAGCTAGCTGTACTTACTACTTCCTTCCCCCTCCTCAACATTTCTCCTTCAGGAGAAAATGGAAATCTGGAGTATTATATGAATTTTACTAAATTTTTTTTAAGGACCTCACTCTGTTGCCTAGGCTGGAGTGCAGTGGCTTGATCATAGCTCACTGCAGCCTGGAATCCCTAGACTCAAGTGATCCCCATCTTAGCCTCTTGAGTAGCTAGGACTACAGGTGTGAGCCACCATGCCCGGCTAATTTTTAATTTTTTATTTTTGTAGAGAAGAGATCTTTGCTACATTACCTAGGCTGGTCTTGAACTCCTGGACTTAAGTGATCCTCCCACCTTATCCTCCTGAGTTGTTGGGATTATAGGTGTGGGCCACTGTGCCCAGCAAATTCTAATATTGAAATTTTGTTAATTTAAAAAAAATTTTAAAACAATGTTCTGCCCTGTCTTAAAGGATAAAGTTCCTTTACATGGCAGAAGAGTAAAGAAGTTAAGGGCATGGCTCTAAAGTTGGACCAACCTCAGTGCAAATCTTGAATCTAGTACTCACCCTTGTGAGAGCTGGCCCAAGTTACTTCACCACTCCAAGCTTCAGGTATGTTACTGATAAAATAAGGATTAAAAACTTAACTCACAGGACATCAAGGAGGACTAAATGGGAATACCATATATGAAGGCCACACATAGTCTCTGTACACAGTAAGTACTCAATAATAACTAATTATGGAAGACAAGGTTCATTGATAATATGGCTCCTACCTCTCCAGCTTAATCTATCACTACCTTTGTCCTGAAAATTTATGCTCTACCTAAAACTGTCTCTCCACATTTCCTTATGTATTTTTTGTCTTCTTTTCTTCATCAGACCCTAAAGCCCCTATTCGTCCTTTAAGATTTAGGTCAGTGGTCATCTTCTTTGGAAAGGTTTATCTAACTCCCCAGAATGAGTTAGGCACCCCCTCCTCTGTCCTTGTAGCACCTTGTGTATACATTTCACCTTTCTATACACCAGGACTCCACTTCTTTCACCTCATCTCCCAATTCATTCCCAGACATTTCCATCCTGCCCCAGTATTCTTCTCGAAGTCACCAATGACCCCCTTATTGCCAAATCTTTTCAGTCTTCATTTTATTTTTCAGCTGCATAAACACAGTTGACTACTCCCTCCCTGAAACAAGAAAATTGTTACATGAATACCACGCTCTCCTGGTTTTCTTCCCATCTCTGTGGATACAACTTTTCAATCATTTTTTGTTGTTGTTGCTACCCTACTTTCAAGCTAACAATTCACTTTTTAAAACTCTTCTCTTTAAAGGGTTTTAAACCATTTTTCTCTTCTAGCTCGCAGCTTTCTAGGTAAAATCATTCAATCCCACACTTACATTTCTAGCTCAGATCTCTCTTCTGATCTTTGACTTTGCAGATGTAATTGCTGATGTGACATTTCCATGTACTAATCTGATTACATCCTCTTCCTCAACTCCCACGTTCAATCCATCACCAGGTCATATCATTTCTATTTCAAAAATTGCATCTGGAATTCTCCTGCTCCATCCATCTCCACTGCCTTCACCCTGATCCAAATCACCATCCTCATTCATCTCTATAGATTCCAAAAGCCTGCTCACTGGCTTCCCTGTTCTTATTCTTGTTCTCCTCAGTCCATGAAACAGGCTTCTTTAAACAATACAATTCTTCAACAAGTCCCTACTATACTTGGGGGGAAAAACCCCAAATACTTTACTAAAAGGCTCTTCATGAAAATGGCTCTAGCCCACCTTCCTAACTTCACTTCAGATTACCCTCTGCCTTCCTCCGATTTCCCCAAGTCACCAGGGTCTTGCCTGTTTTAGGTCCTTGACAAATTCTATTCTGCCCAGAATGCTCTTCCCTCAGTTCTGTCAAGTCTTTCAGGAATCAGTTTAAATGTAACCCCTCCTGACCATCCTATCTCAAGTCGATTTCTGCTATTATTGTCTTAGCACTGTTTGATTCCTTCATAGTAATTGCAATAATGAAAACAAAATTTATTTGTTTTAAACTGTAACATCTCTGTTTGAAGCAGGCAGCTACGAGGTATGTTTTAGCCAACACTGTATATCCTGCACTTACTAGGGCACCAAGTAGTTAATGTTTCAGATGAATGCAAAACTCACTGCACTTATTTTGTGATTTAAAACAATCCCCCTCAAGAAATTGAGCTCTTTTCAAGTTAGGATTGTGTTTTCATTTTTAATTTTTGAACTGTTAGAACCAACCACAGTATCAGCCTCACAGTAGCATGTAATCCATATTTATTAAACTGTACTAAATCCAACCAACACAATGAGGCAAATAACTAGATAGGAGGAGGGGGAGACACTAAAGAAGTGGGAGGTCCCAAGACAAAGGGTAGTAGCATACCATTCATCAAGAAAGGCAATACAGCAGCAACAGCAAGCAACTTTGGGAAAAGGATAGTAAAAGTTCAATTTTTTGACAAGGTGAGCAATCTGTAGGATATAAAAGTAGATTTCCAGTAGACATTTGGAAATAAGGACCTAGAGTGGAGAGAGAAGTCCAAATATGTGGATAATTTTAAAACTTTCTAAGATCAGAAGACATTTTGAAAATATGAAAAAAATCTCTAAGAAAAAAGCATGCACATAGTTTTTTTCATAGACCTTTTGAAACCCATCCATGGTTTCCTCAAGGTTATGTATTTCTGATATAGGTGTAAAATGAAATCCTGAAGATAGATAATATCAATGAATTGACAGAGAAAAACAAAGACCTGGAAGCCACTCTTCACATCTGTACTTGTATACAGATCTTATTTCCTTCCACTTGTAATTTCTCAGTTCCTGTTTTATTAGCTGTAAAATGGGAATGGCAATTATCTTCTTTAGAGGTTGTTGTGAAGGTTAAGTGGGAACATTGTAAACTGAGTGACACAGCATCTGGAACATAGGAGGCCTAGCTCTTGGAAGTTCAAGGTTTTACTGGCACTCACCATGAATAAGACAACATTTATTTTACAGTAGTTATTTATGTTCCATTCTTATCTCAACTAGAATGTAAAGCAGGAAACTGATCTTCATTTTTTTGTATCCTTCCAGACCCAAGGCCAGTGCTTTCCATATAGCAAGTGCTCCATAAATCTCTGTTGAATGAGGAAACTAAGCACAACTCCCAGTCATATCCAGTTTCCTTCTGCTGGTGAGTCACACCAATTGTGAGTACAGTGTAATAAACCTTACAGGGAAGAGGAAGGGATTTGAAGTGGATGAACACTGAAAAAGTTGCCATCCTGTCCAGTTCATCAAAATGACTTTGTAAAAGTACTGCAGTGTTCAATAAGAACACGTTTCATGTTGAGTTTCTGTTTTTCATTTGACTTCAGATAAAGTATTTTAGTGATACTCATATAGGTCTCATCTGACAAAACAAGTAACGCAAAGGAAAAAGAATGTCATAGCTCAGCAAAGCCATTCGTTACAAATAAATATGAAGGTTTATGTGGTTCTGCACCATCCGAGAAGAGCATAATTTAACTACTGAATATTTTCGACGTTTACCTGTACATTAATTCTCAGCTACGTGTATTCACTCCCCCAACCCCAATTTAAATATGTGGGCGTTTGCTTACTAGGGGAATTCCAGGTTGTGCTTTCAGCTGTTGAGCTTCCTCAAGCCCCCTATGCAAAAGAGCTTCACATTTTTGGTCCACTGCTTGGGATCCTTCACCTGGTACAGCCTTCGCTCTAGGCTGAGTGAGCAGCCTAAGTAGCCTGACTCAAGGATGAATCTGAGCCGCCGGTCCCTAACGAAGCATCTCCAAGAACCCAGCTGGGGGAAAAGCATGAGGAGATGGGTGAGGAGTGGGCAAGAATCAAAACTCCACTGGGCAACAAAGCCCGAGCTCTGCGATTAGCGATGTAACACCTGGATTGACAGATCACTGGAGGATCACTGCCACCAAGGTCCCTCGGATGCAGGGCTCGCCACAGTCCTCCTGTGCTAGGACTTTCCGCTCCTCCGACCTGGAGGATCCTCCTTGTCCTCGGACTCCAGGCTTCCGCTTCCCTCTCCCGCTGGGCTGCAGCCCGCCCCCGCCCGCCCTGGGCACAGCCGCGTTACTCACGTCCTTCTTCACTTCAGTGAGGTCCTCCTCGGTGAGGGACGGTGCGGTGGGCTCCATGGTGGAGGCGGGAGATGGCGCTTCTTCCGGGTCCTGGAGCTCAGGCTGCGCCGCCCCGCCCTGGCTGGGGGCTTCGGCCTCCGGGTAATGGGGAAGAAGGAGAGGAGGCGGAGCGGGTCGGGAGAAAGACGGCCGCCCCTTCGGGAACCGAGGGACTCGGGGGTCAAACTGTAGCGCTTCCGGCCCCGCCTCTGAGGTCGACGGCGTCGCAAATCTACGCAACGCGACGCGGAGCTCGGAGCAGCGTTCCTTCCCTCTGGTAGAGGCTCAGGCGCAGGCACCGCCCCCCGGCGAGGCGCGTCCCTTGGCAGAGCCCGCCCTGTCTCTGCGGCAGCCTATCGACGCCAGCCCGCGGGCCGATCCAGTTCCCGTCCCCTACCAGAGCCTTTCGGGTGGCTCCGCCCACAGCGGGCGTTTCCTCAAGCCACGCCTGCGCAGGTAGTTGGTAAGTGTCCCGGGTTAGCTTCCTCATGAGGCGTCGTTTCCGTGAGTGGGGTCCGTCAGTGCCCAGGCAGCTGGCACTCTCAGCCTTTGCTGCCTGCTCACTTCGGGGGAGTCCGGTCTGGGCTTGTCAGTACCTTGGGTTCCTCCCCTTTTCCCAGACCCTGCCCTACAGTTTCCTGTTGCTATGTTTGCCAGTTACTGTTTTGGTCACACACGAACGCACTCATACACACATACACATGCATACACACAAACAGCCTAACTACAATACTAAAGAAATTTTTGAAAGAAAAAAAGAAACCACCTACAATCCCACCACTTTAACACCTAATTTAACGTTTGCATACTTTTTGGTCACTGTTCATTATAAACATAGTTTTTCCTCAGTTAATCTGTGTAATGGAGATAGATATGCTTACCTTTTAGGGCTGCTGGGATCATATGTAAAGTTCTTAAAGGTAGTTGGCACACAGTATGCACTCAACTGATTATTTATTTATTTATTGAGACAGGATCTCATTCTGTCGCACAGGCTGGAGTGCAGTGGTGCGATCTCGGCTCAATGCAGCTTCCACCTCCAGGGCTCCAGCGATCCTTCCACTTCAGCCACCAAGTAGCTGGGAGTCCAGCTAATTTTTTTGCATTTTTCATAGAGATGGAGTTTCGCCATGTTGCCCAGGCTGGTCTCAAACTCTGGGCTCAAGCCATCCACCCGCCTCGGCTTCCCAAAGTGCAGGGACTACAGGCATGAGCCCCCCAGCTCATCCTACTCAAACATTTATTGAGTCCTTACTAATATGTTCTAGGCCACTTGTACTATGAGTCCTCCATTTTATAGGGGGAGACTGATGGAGACGACTATCCCCAGACCATATTGTAACTACTATGGCGCTGTGTAAGAAGCAACCTGAGAAGTGTGGATGAAAAGCTACAGGTAGAGCCCTGGGCCCAAGATGGTCGCTTGGACAACATGCTAAATAAAGTATAAACTAGATGGTATTTGAAGCTACGAGAGTAGATAACAATGACAGGAGGACCAAGGAGAAACTTGGGAACGCCAATGTTTAAGAAACGGGAAAGCAAAAAAAAACACACACACAAAAAACAATGTAACCAGAGCCACAAAAACCAGAATCACAGCACAGGGATTCTGATGTTTACATTATGTCCTGTTTCCATGTTGACACATTATACAAGGACAGTTTTTTTCTAATTGCTTAATTTTTCATCATCTACTTCCGATTTACTTAACCATTCATCCTTTCATTTAACAAATGTTTTTTGAATGTCCACTATGTGCCAGACACTGTTCTAGGTGCTAAGAAAACAGCTGTGAACAAAACCAATAAAAATCCCTTTCCTCATGGAATTTATATTCTAGCTTATGTGTGTTTGGGGCAGACGAGGTAGGCACTTGAAAACTTTTATCTAAGTTTATTTATTTATTTATTTGGAGACAGAATCTCGCTCTGTCACGCAGGCTGGAGTGCAGTGGCACGATCTCTGCTCACTGCAACCTCCTCCTCCGAGATTCAAGTGATTCTTCTGCCTCAGCTTCCCCAGTAGCTGGGATTACAGGTGCATGCCACCACACCCGGTTATATCTAAGTTATTTTTAAAAAATAATTAATTAATTTATTTTTTCGAGATGGAGTCTCACTCTGTTGCCCAGGCTGGAGTGCAATGGCACCATCTCAGCTTACTGCAACCTCTGCCTCCCAGGTTCGAGTGATTCTCCTGCTTCAGCCTCCTGAGTAGCTGGGACTACAGGCACACGCCACCACGCCCAGCTAATTTTTGTACTTTTAGTAGAGACAAGGTTTCACCACGTTGGCCACGTTGGTTTCGAACTCCTGACCTCAGGTGATCTGCCTACCTCAGCCTCCCAAAGTGCTGGGATTACAGGCGTGATCCCCCATGCCTGGCTATATCTAAGTTATTTAATTTATTAGAAGATGATAAATGCTAAGAGGAAAAAATAAAACAGGGAAGTAGGTTGAGGCTGTATGGATTGGTAAAATTTAAACTAGGGTGGTCATGACCTCACTGCTCACTTTGGAGGAGTCTGTTCTTGGCTTGTCAATACCAAGATAAGGAATTTGATTTATGCTTAAAGGAAGGGAGGGAGTGAACCGTGTGGATATAAGGAGAGAGCATTATGAGTACAGCCAGCAACCAACAAAAATACTCAGTGTAACTGGAAGGAAATGAACTCCTTGTGTGTTGAGTCATATGGGTGTGCTGAGTCAGACGGGAAGCCACTGGAAGGTTCTGAGCAGAGTGACATGATCTGATTTGTGATTTGAAAAGAAGCACTTTCACTTCTGTGCTAAGGGGAAAGAAGATGGAAGAGGGAAAACCATTTAGGGAGCTATTGCTATATCCAGGCCCCAGGAGGTTGTGGTTCAGACCAGGGTGGAGCAGTGAGGGTGGTGGGAGCATTTTGAAATGAAGCAAGGAAGCAGTTTGATTTCATTTTGAAAGGATCACTCTGGCTGCTAAGTGGAGAGTAGATGGCAGGGGCAAGGGCAGAAGCAGAGACTACGTGGAGGCTACCACAATGTCAGGTTCACGACTGAGCCAAATGTCATGCTTGGGGTCAGGTTCCAGCCCATGCTGAGGTCCAAGGGGAGTGGGTGGATGAGCAGAAAGAACACTCAGGGGACCGTAGGCAGGTGAAAGATGATTTTACTCAGCAGCAGCTCTCATCAACAGCTTTCTTACACTAGCTCTCTACACTGTCTGCCCTGTCTCAGGTGCTTAGTCTGGCGGTTCCCCCACACAGCTGCGTGGCCGACTCTCCCTTGCCTTCGAGGTCAGCAGCTTAACTCTTCCTCTCTCTGGGCATGAGCAAGCCAAGCTGTGTCCTGGCTCCCCACTGTCAGTCTCCAAGACGGACAACTCTGGCTCTCTCTCTCTCTCTGGGTGCCAGCACGCCTGCACAGTGTCAACAGGGCAGTTATGCCTTTTACAGACAATAGTGGCTTAGAGCCAAGGGATGGCCTTCCCATGTTATGGCTACATAGCTGTGATAACAAGTGGAGTTATATGCCTGCACTCTAAACTCACTGAGTCCCTGTGGATGTTTACCTCATCCTATCCTTGACCAAAGCACAGCCATGTTCCTTACACACAGCCATCCAGGCACAGCTTAGGATGGTTTGACCAGGGTGGGGGCAGTGGTGAGCACTCCCCACTGACAACTTAAATCCTTCCCAAGTGTTCATTGTTATTAAAAAATTGTCATAGAATTTACGTATTTTCATCCTTTTTCCTTTCAAATTATCATTGCCTTTGCATAAATTCCCAGAACCAGGAGTAAAAAGCCCAAGGAAATGAATATTTTATGGCTTTTCGTATATATGGGTGCTCTCCAAAAGGGCTGTATTGATCTATCTGTGTGTGGGAATGAACTGTTTTTACCACAGTCAAATCAGTTCTGCCGATGAAGGGGAGGATTCACCCATCAAAGCAAGTGAATTGAATGCTGCCAATTTAATGCACTCATTTTGATCTGGCCATTTTGAGGTTGCTACTGCACTGTTGTTCTTTTTTAAAGGAAACATTTTAAACCCACCAAACTATAAAGAATATTACAAACACCCTACGCTCACTACCAAGATTGAACAGATAGTGATATATTGCCACATTTGCTTGTTATGGCTTTTGATTACCAAATGTTAGTGGCAGACATCTTTGATTCTTGAACATTCTTCCATGCCCTTACTATACATCTGAGTCTTTCTCTTTTCTTGACCATCATCTCATTTCTGACACCTCCAACCCTTTTCTATCCTCAGTATTCATTCCCTTGTTTATTTAGTCAACTAAAAAGTTAAGTGTCTGCTCTGTGTTAGAATTGGGAGTTACAGAATAAGGATCAGGGATTGGGTGGGACTGAATGAGGGTTCCGGGAGTTTTTTTTTATAGCTGAAAGAGTAATATTTTGCTTTTCAGACTATGTGTCAATGTTCCCAAGATGAATTGCCTAGCTTAAAAAGCCACATCTGAGTACCACGTGCTTAATCACAGAGCTTGTTTGTGGCAGGCTTTGCAACTCCCAGTCCTTCTTGCTTTCTAATGCATCATAACTCTTTCATTAGTAAACTAATTTTCCTCTTTCTGCTAAATCACAGGATCTGGCTAACAATGAAGTTTGGGCATAGTTTCAAGAAAACAGCCCCACCCATCCACTACCTTGCAATAATCCTACTTCTTCCTCATCCCTTAACACAGCCTCCATACCCCCTCAACTTCCAGGTGCTCCATTTGCCTCCTACTGTGAAATAGAAGGCACCTGAGAAATGTGCCATGAGGAATACGGTTTAGGTGCTACAATCATAAGGCTGCATAACATCATGATACAGATGAGATATCATTAAGAATGAGGATGTCTGATATCTGACAGACAGTGTATTAGTTTCCTAGGGCCATCATACCAAATTACCAAAAACAAGGTGGTTTAACAGATATTTATTCTCTCACAGTTCTGGAGGCTAGAAGTCCAAAATTGGCAGTGCCATGCTCTCTCTGAAGCCTCGAGGGAGGATTCTTTTATTGCCTCTTCCTTGGTTCTGGTGGCTTCTGGCAATCCTTGGCATTACTCAGCTTGTGGCAGCATCACCCCCACCCCAGCCTCCATCTTCACATGACCTTCCTCTCTGGGTCTCCTTCTGTGTTTCTGTGTCCACATTTCCTTCTTTTTAAGGACACCAGTCACTGGATTTAGGGCCCACTGTAATTCAGTATGACCTTATCTTAACTTGATTACATCTGTAAAGACACATTTTTTTCTTCTTTTGAGACAGGGTCTTTCTTTGTCACCCAGGCTGGAGTACAATGGCACAGTCATGGCTCATGACAGCCTCAAATTCCTGGGCTCAAGCAGTTCTCCTCCTTAGCCTCCCAAGTAGCTGAGAATACAGTCTTGTGCCACCACGCTCAGGTATTTTTTTTTTTTTAAATTTTTACTTTTGTAGAGACAGTGTCTTGTTATGTTGACCAGGCTGGTTTCCAACTCCTGGGCTCAAATGATCCTCCTGCCTCAGCCTCCCAAATTGCTGGGATTACAGGCATAAGCCACCATGCCAGCCAAAGAAACTATTTTGAAATAAGTTCACATTCCAAGTTCCAGTAGATGTGAATTTTGGGGAGATGCTATTCAAGTCAGTACAGCTGAATTCTAGATTTGCCAATTATTAGCTGTAGGATCTTGGATCAATTAGTAAGTATGCAATAAAGATAGTGATAATAAGAATTCAGAGGTAAGGAAGAGGAAACCATTCTGAATGATAAAACAACATGAAAGAGGAGTTAACCCAGTATTTAAGCTGGGTGGGAGGATTTTTAACAGGAGGAGCTTTAACTGCTTCTTGATTATTTATTCCATACTTCCTGTCAGATGTCAGATGTGTATTGAGCAACAAACACTATTCCAGGTGGTTGTGGAATTATAAATTGTGGATTATACATTTTCTGTAAATGGTTGGAAGAAAAAAGTGGCCAATTCTGAGACAGACACTCTTAGGTTTTAATGACAAGATACTATGTGGTGAAATTCAGATGTTTCAGCACAGGGACTTTGTGAAGACTCCTGGGGGTCCTGTCTCTAGGAATGGCTCTCGGCTTAGGAAGGAAAGACCAGGAAAGTGTAGGGTGGTGGGCATGGACCTGAGAAAATGCTCTGACAATATTTGCTAGTGCACCCCAAGACTAGGACATTGCTGGGGCTGATGAGGGAATCAGAGATAAGGGATCATTTCCTTTGCCTTCCCCCTAGAGGACTGGTTTGAAGAGTGCAGGCAGGCACCTGCTATGAGTCCTGAATGTTTGGAGGTTGCATACCTATATACCAGCAGGGGGATATTGGAGGAGGGGCTAGATCTCCCAGTCTTACAACTCCCTGGGAAGAAATAATCACTAGCAGTTTATTTCACATTCACTCTGAGCCAAGCACTTTACATCTGTGGTGGGAATTTAATGCCTATAACAGTCCTTACAGGTAGGCTTTATTATCCTCACTTTAGAGATGAGAAATCCGAGGCTTAGAAACATGATTTGCTCAAGACCGTTCTCCCACCAAGTAGCAGAACCGGGATTCCAGTTCAGCCTTGATAATAAGGCCAGTGTTCTTAATTACTAGCTGTAGACTGAGCTAAGTGCTTCAGGACATAATGATTCAGAGAAGCTAGGATGCTTGAGCATTCTCTGAATCATTATATCCTGAGCCTCACAAATGGGTGTATCTGCTCCAGCTTAGGATCCATGAAGGGCACTGTGCAACAATGAGAGTAGCTGAAGACCGGCAATGTTAACTAATGCAAGTCTCAGAAAGAGGAAGATGATATTTGCAAACTCCAGGTGGGGTTTGATGGCAAGCATAATTCCAGAAAATAACTTTTTTTTTTTTTTGAGACAGGGTCTTGCTCTGTTGCCCAGGCTGGAGTGCAGTGTTGCAATCTTGGTGATGGCATGGGTGGCCCTTCTGGAGTGGCTGCTATCATGACACTGGCTGCAGTGGGGGAGGCATGGCCAGGGCTGCGAGCTCTACAGGGTTGGGAGGAGCCAGGAACTGTGGAAGCCCTGCCCACTTCCAAGTTGGCAGGGCAGGAGCCTTGAGCTCCCCAGGTACAGCCGCAGCTACCCAGGCACAGCTCCAGACCTGGACATCCCTGTGCTCTTGGGGGCCAGAATCAGGCAGGAGCCCAGCCCTCAGACACAGCTGCAGCCATCCAGCCATGGCTGTGGACCCAGGCATCTCTTGGGGGCCAGGGAAGCCCCCCTGCCCCTGCAGGCTCAGAAGTACCTGCTCCTATTGCCTGGTCTCTCCCCACTCCCGGTGCCCACTCTGATTTTGGAGCAAAGTTGAGGCCAAGCCCAGGCCCTGTTGCAACCCAGCCAGGTGTATGCATGCTCAGAGCAGCACTGACATGCCAGCCCCCTGCTGCCTTGGCTCCCCTCCAGGCTTTGGGCACTGACGAGCACAGGAGGGAGGCTGAGGGAGCACTGAGGGTGGCTCGGCATGGGCCTGCGGGAGCCCCTCAACACAAATAGCTTGGGCAGTGGCAGGAGGCAGACAAGCCCCTGGGCAGAAAGGGGCAGGTCCTTGGTGAAGCCTCACCTTCAAGCCAGGGATGGCCTAAAGCCTGGTGGTGGGGCTGATGGGCCAGAATGGGAACTTATGGTGCTATTTTCAGGCCCACCCATTCCCACCTGTGAACCAATCAGCATGTACCCTCCCCTCTGAAGCCCATAAAAACCACTGGACTCAGCCAGACTTTGGTGACCAGATGACCTGCCTTTGGAGAGGAGCTACGTGCTCCAGGATCTCCTGTCTGCTGAGAGCTGGGCATAAGTTGGGACTACCAGCTGCAGAGAGGAGCTGCCCACTCTAGGGTCTCCTCTGCTGAGAGCTGAACACTGTTGGGACAACCTGCCTGTGGAGAGGAGCTACCCACTGTGGTTTCCTCTAAGCTGTTCTGTCACTCAATCAAGCTCCTCTTTGACTTGCTCACCCTCCACTTGTCTGTGTACCTCATTCTTCCTAGACACAGGACAAGAACTCGGGATGCACTGAATGCCTGGGCTAAAAGAGCTATAACACAAATGGGTCTAAAATACGCCCCTTGCTCACCACGTTGTGGGCAACAAGGAGAGAAGAGCTGCAGCCCTTCTGGGAGCCCAGACCTAGGACCTCCCCAGGCCAGGGCTGTGACACCCTCTCTGGGGCTCTGTGGTTCCTGGCATCTTCAAGCTTCCGAGTTCCACCGCGTTCCTCAGTGCCAGCCATGGAAGCTGCTTGCCGTCCACCTGGTCCAGCCACAGCCTCACAGGGAGCTGGCGCCTATGCTGGTGCTTGGAGCTGCCTGCCCCACCACAGCCAGTGTGCCTGGCTGTGCTCAGTGGCCGGGCACCATGCTTGCTCACTCACACACCCCTTGCTGCTCTGTGCCTGGCTCTCCCTTGTCAGGCATGAGATTCAGGCCAGTAGCGCAAGCTGAGCACAGCCTGCCAGGCTGATTGGGTGGAACAAGCCCAGCGGGCCCAAGTAAAAACTCAGGCAAAAGCGCCACCGGCCACACAGGTTTCCGGCTGGTGAAGTGACACCCACAGGATCCCATGACATCAGCTCACTGCAGCCTCAACCTCCTGGGCTGAAGTGATCCTCCTGCCTCAGCCTCCCAAAGTGCTGGGACTACAGGCATGCACCACCATGCCCAGCTAATTTTTGTATTTTTTGTAGAGATGGGGTTTCACCATATTGCCCAGGCTAGTCTTGAACTCCTGGGCTCAAGTGATCCACCTGCCTTGGTCCCCGAAAGTGCTGGGATTACAGGCATGAGCCACTGTGCCCAGCCTCAGAAAAGAATATTAAAGGAGTAGCTCTTGAAAGCCTAGAGTGGGAACATCTAGGCTTTCAAGAGCTACTCCTTTAATATTCTTTGAGGGTGACATCCCTCAAAATCAGTCATTTCCCTTCCCATTCCCATGACTGGAGTCAGTGGTTCTCAGTCTAGGCTATTTAATAGAATCACTTGGGAATGGACATCCAAGTCCCACCTAGATCAATTAAAAAAATTCTTTGGAAAAATCCAAAGTGAAGGGAGGAGGATGTGTGCCTGCTAGCTATAAGTACTGAGCTGTTACTTCCACCATCGTCTCTATTGCTTTCCAAAGCCCAGCCCTCTCACTAGGGAGAAGCCATGGTTTTAACGTATGTGCTAGAGAATTTCCTCCATTTAAAGGAGGTATTTGCTGCTAAGGGGACACTGTATATAGAAAGACCAAGAATGGAATATGAATAAGAAAAGGTGCCTTCACTCTCAAAAATCACAGAAGCAAACAGAGCTATGTCTTGGAAATATGAAGGAAAGGCCTGTATTCCAGACTAGCCCCAAGGGTGTGGGGTCAGAGAAAATTTCTTCAAGCAGTTCTGGAGGCTGAAAGTCCAAGATCAAAGCACCAGCATTTGGTGTCTGGTGAGGGCTGCGCTCTGCTTCCAAGATGATGCCTTATTGCTGCATTCTTCAGAGAGGAGAAATGCTAAGTTTTCATATGGTGGAAGGTAGAAAAAGAGCAAGAGGAATGAATTCGTCACATGAAGCCATTTTATAAAAGCACCAATTCTATTCCTAAGGGAGGGGCCCTCATGGCCTAATCACCTTTTAAAAGCCCTACCTCTTAATACTGTCATATTGGCAACACCTGAATTTTGAAGCTACCCATTCAAACCATAACACTTGTTTTATATATATTTAAATTGTTCTTTAATAAAATATTTTACCTAACAAAAATTCTGTGGAAGCGAAAGCAGTGGTAGTTATTATCTTTGTAGTAACAGTTTTATTGAGATATAATATACATACCATACAATTTAAGTATACGTTTATACATATACAATTTAAAGTATACAATTCAGTGGTTTTAAGTATATTCACAGAGTTCTACAACCATCACCACAATCAATTTCAGCATATTTCATCACTTCAAAAAGATAGTTGTATCTGTAGCCACCACCCCTAATCCTCTCATCTTTCTTAGCCCTAGACAACTGTTAGTCTACTTTCTATTGCTATAGATTTGCCATACTGAACGTTTAATATACATGGAATGATACAATATATGGCCTTTCGTGTCTGGCTTCTTTCACTTAACAATGTTTTCAAGGTTCATCCATGCTGTAGCACAAATCAGTACTTCATTTCTTTTTATGGCTGAATAATATTCCATTGTATAAATATGTCACATTTTGTTTATGCAATCATCAGTTGAGAGAGATTTGGATTATTTCCACATATTTTTGGCCATTATGAATAATGCTATTCATATAGCTATATGGCTGTTATGAATAATATTATAAAAATTCATGTGCAAATTGGGACATCTAGTCCCTCCCCCAGTATTTGCCAGCTGGTATATAGGGATGTGGCCTTCAGACATTTGAACTTGGGTCTTCATTTCTCTTGGGTATATACCTAGGAGTGAAATGTCTGGGTCGTGTGGTAACGATATTTAATTTCTTGAGGAGCAGTGGTAGTTTTAAAACTTCCCAGTTGATTCTAATGCAGATCCAGGGCTGAAAAGCAGTGATCCCGACAAATGGTGAAACTCAGAAAGGCACACTCTGACAGCTTCAGGGAGACATTAACAGGGTCTTTCTTAAGCCTTGGGGGTCCATGTGGAACAATGAGATTGGTTCACAACTGGCTTTCCTGCCCTACCCGAGACACAGTGATTGCCATCAGTATGCAGGGAAATGTATCTTAATGCTCTGCTCTCAACTCTATTCGATTCAACATTTATAATAATGACTTGTGGGATGAATATCTGGAACAGGGGTTTTCAAATGTTTTTCTAACTGTCCAACCCTTTCTTCCAATAAAATTCTGTGTGGAAACTAAACTCAAGGCCCTATCTACCAGGTCTGTAGAAGTTTTCT
This sequence comes from Pongo pygmaeus, assembly GCF_028885625.2. Taxonomy (NCBI): domain Eukaryota; kingdom Metazoa; phylum Chordata; class Mammalia; order Primates; family Hominidae; genus Pongo; species Pongo pygmaeus. Next base: position 144,814,459 of record NC_072373.2, on the reverse strand, counting down.
GTCTTGCCCACCTACCCTGCCCCACTACTTCTGAGTCCTTCCTCAAAGCACCAAGGGCTTTATAGAGCATTGTTTGAAAGCCACTTATCCAGAAAGTATTTTTATTAATTTGTGGATAACCCCAAACTGAAAATATAAAATGATTTTTTAAATGATTTTTAAAAAATTAATTTTATTTTATTTTAAGTTCCAGGATACATGTGCCAGATGTGTAGGTTTGTCACATAGGTAAACATGTGCCATGGTGGTTTGCTGCACCTATTGACCTATCACCTAGGTTATAAAAAAATTTTAATGTCAGAGTCAATATAAGGTAAACAAAACAAAACAGAACCTAAACTTCTCTAGAGTGAGCTGCATTGGGAAGCAATGTTTTCTTTCCTGCAAGGTATTCAAGCAAGCACAACCCAAACTATATCTATATGTGTGTGTATGTGTTTTTTTTTTTTTTTTTTTTTTTTGGTGAGGGAGTCATAGAAGTTAATTAAAAAATGAGAAGGTGGCTGGGCATGGTGGCTCATGCCTGTAATCACAGTGCTTTGGGAGGCCAAGGCAGGAGAATCACTTGAGGCCAGGAGTTTGAGACCAGCCGAGGCAACATAATGAGACCCTGTCTGCACCTGTGGTCCTAGCTACTTGGGAGGCTGAAGCGGGAAGGTTCCTTGAGCCCAGGAGTTAAAGGCTACCATGATTATGATTGTGCCACTGCACTCCTGCCTGGGCAACAGGGCAAGACTCTGTCTCTTAAAAAACCCTTCAAAAACCAGAAGGTGATGTGATTTGTCTAGTGATTTTTATTTTTCTTTGGGACAAGGTCTCACTCCATCACCCAGGCTGGAGTGCAGTGGCGTGAATAAGGCTCACTGCAGCCTTGACCTCCTGGGCTCCAGTGATTCTCCTGCCTTAGCCTCCCATGTAGCTGGGACCATAGGTACACACCACCATGCCCAGGTAATTTTTTGATTTTTTTTAGAGATGGGGGTCTCACTTTGTTGCCTTGGCTGGTGATCCGTCTGCCTTGGCCTTCCAAAGTGCTGGGATTATAGGCATGAGCCATGGTGCTTGGCTTGGCCTAGTGATTTTGAGTGTGTCCAGCTCTAAGCCTCTGTATTCACACTGCCAGAGCCACTTGTATCTTGGGCATCTCTGCTAGACAGGGGAAGAGCTTGGCCTGAAGGGTCAGAAGTTGTTATTTTTGTCCTTTATTCTTCCTCTAATTTCCTAATCTGGTTTTACTGGGGTTTTGCCTTGGAAAGGGCTGCCTAAGACAACAGGGCATATGCAATCTATTATTTTTATTGTTTAATATTTAATCTATTATTATTCAACTAGGGTGTAACTCCAGGAACTCCAGTGAGGCCAGTATTTTATCTGCTTTTTCAGTGCTGCTCCTAGAACAGAGCCTGACATATGGTAGGTGTTCAGTAAATACATGTTGAATGAGTGACTGAATCAGAAGTCATTCTTTTTTTTTTTTTTTTTTTTTTTTTTTTGAGATGGAGTTTTGTTCTTGTCACCCAGGCTGGAGTGCAATGGTGCGATCTTGGTTCACTGCAACCTCTGCCTCCCGGGTTCAAGCGATTCTCCTGCTTCAGCCTCCCAAGCAGCTGGGATTACAGGCGCCCACCACCATGCCTGACTAATTTTTTTGTATTTTTGGTAGAGACAGGGTTTCGCCATGTCAGCCAGACTGGTCTCTAACTCCAGACCTCAGGTGATCCGCCCCCCTCGGCCTCCCAAAGTCCTGGGATTACAGGTGTGAACCACCGTGCCCGGCCTCAATTGGAGGTCATTCTTAACCCCTTTTTATGTCAGCATACTTTTTCTATCACTTTCATAGTTCCTTTCAACAACCATTCTTACTTCTGGGATACACCAGGAAACAGCCAAAGGAAAATTCAGTGTTCTGTAGTTCCTCCTTGCCTTAATTCTAATCCACCTGCACCAACCCGTTCCTTGCCCCATCCTCCATCCTGACCTCCGTCTTTGTGGTTTCTGACTCACGCCTCATTCACTGGTTTTCAGCCTTACTTTACTTGGGCTTGAGTCACTCCCTGTAGTCCTGTTACTCACTGTTTGGATTCAAGCAAGTTACCTAAATGCTCCATGCCCCAGGTTCCTCATCCACCCAGGAAAAAGCTTAAATAGGAGAAGAGGGGTAAAGGTGGAATATTGGGAAACACTGACATTTAAAGAAAAAGAAATAGCAACATCTTATTTCATTGATTCATGTAAAGGCTGGAGAGTGCTTAGTTTCTGCATATACCATGCAGGCAGGAGATGTGAGCAATGATCACGATTTCACTATTCTTGAGACAGTATCATTATTAATTCATCCTTCAGATCTGAAACTTGTCAGCACCATCTTCTTGATGATAACCTTGATTTATTTCAGCTACACTGCAGTTTCTTCCTTCAACCATGCTTCCTTGAGGAAACCCAGCCCCAGACTGCTTCCCTGGGTGAGTTTCCTCTGAGCAATGCCTGTACACTGCTGACCTACCTTCAGAGCAGAAACATAACTCGCTATTGCTAAGTGAGTTGATTCTGTGTTTCTGATTGGGCAATCGTGTACCTAGTTTGCTTTCACCCATATCAAGATGCTAAATTTAGGGATTAATTTGCAGCTCAACTTCCAGGCAGTGAGCTTGCTTCCTGTGCTTTAAACTGCTTGGTGACAGCTCTAAAGCCCCCAAACCAACCACTCTGATTATCTGGATTGCTGTTAAAATTAGTTTACCTCTGTCAATGACCTATAGTTCCTTAGAATCTTTGCTGTTTATTTCAACTATGGGTAATTCCTAAAGCAATGAAAAGCATGTCAACCCTCTTTAATAGGAGTAGCATTTTGCTCTGGTTTCATGACAAAAATGGATTCCATTGTGCTTTTTCTAGGTATGCTTCTCTCAGCAGATGAGTGTGTGTCTCTCAGTGTGTATATTATCAGGGACTCTTTGGAAAGCATATTGCCAATTTAGGATGTCTACTTCAGGAAAAAGCTAGTGCCAGGATTTGATTTGTATTTTAGGGGACAATCAATCCACCAGGCAGCACTATGGGGAGTGAAGTGGATGATAGTTTAAGAGTGGGGCTCCAGAAAGGACTGCAGCTTGAAAGCTGAGGTGGTCATCCAGGCAGAACTCAGGACCTGAACTCTGCAGTGGCGGAAGTGAGAGAGTGCGGAGAGGTGGATTTGAGGGAATCCACAGAACTTGCCAGAGCCAGCCGGGAAGCAACGCCCCAACTCTGTTTTCTATAAGACATCTAGTCACATTGGCATTTTGTGATGCTTAGGAAGCCACAGACTGAGGATATTTTTGGAGAAAATCTCATATCACCCCACAGCTTTCTGTCATCTCCAGTCTCTGACTCATGCTCTCCTGCCTCCAAAGTCCAAGACATTCCTTTCTACACCAAAAGGGCAGTTTGGTCTCCACCTTCTAACATACGCTATCATTTCCTTAGGGTTATGGTTTATGATGTCTTCTTATGCTACAGTGTAAGCTCCAGAAGGGCAGAGGTCTTTGTTTTATTTTCTAATATACTGAAGATATTTACAACACTGCTTGGCTTATAGTAGGTACTAATAAATATTTATTGCAATGGAGTGAACAAAAAAAAGGTTGTTCAATATGTTGCATGCTGCAGAAAATTGAAGTAGGAAGAGAACTGAGAGAAGACCCCTGGTATTAGCATAGGGAGTAGCTGGTGACTTTAGAGAGTAATTTCAGTAGAGTGTGTTGTGGAAGGAAGCCAAAATGAAATGTTATTATTATTGTTATTTTAAATTCACTTTTTGGAAAAGATGATGAGGCATATGGTTTTGGGGGGTAAGGAAATAAGGCTACAAGGTTAGACTCATTTTCTGTATAATATTTTGTTCATTTATTATGTTGGCTGATGGAGGTTGAAATATATTGGCCTTTATTTGGTGAGATGTTGGCTCCAGTGAAAATGTGCCCGGCCATAATCATCTAGATTCTCAAAAGGGTATTCCATTTTGCATAAGAGAAATGGAGACAAAGTACAAATGAGCAGGAAGGAAATTTCCAGTTTCATGGGATAAATAAATCACAGAATATTTTGTTAATATATGTAGACGTAGACATTTTGGGGTCAGGTTTCTTCTAGAAATATTTTAGTGCTTGCTGATGTGAAACTGCTCTTTCTTCTTTGCTCCACACCCCCACAGGGCTGTGTTGTGTGTCAGGTGTTGTTTGGCATCACTATAAGTCATGTTCCCACTCCTTGGAAAGCACTTCTTCTAGGAGAATTTATGAACAGTGCCAGAGCTGATCTGCATCTCATCTGGTCATTGTTTTTCTTTGTTGTTCTCAGAGGCATGGACAGAGGATTCTCTGAAGTCTTCCTGACTGAAACAGCAGATTGAGAATTAATTCACTTGTGGCTGGGCAGAGTGGCTCACGCCTGTAATCCCAGCACTTTGGGAGGTCGAGGTGGGTGGATGGATTGCTTGAGGCCAGGAGTTCGAGACCAGCCTGGCCAACATGGTGAAACTCTGTCTCAACAAAAAAATACAAAAAAATTAGCCAGGTATGGTGGTGTGCACCTGTAGTCCCAGCTACTCGGGAGGCTGAGGCACGAGACTCACTTGAACCCAGGATGCAAAGATTGCCGTGAGTGGAGATTGCACCACTGCACTCCAGCCTAGGCAACAGAGCGAGACTCTGTCTCAAAAAACAAAACAAAACGAAAAAGAGAATTAATTCACTTGTGACCAGGGTGTCCTGACCTCACCATCTATACCTACAAAAATTTAAATTTCCTTTTAAATATAAAATTGTGGTAGCTGGTACTTCCTCCTCTTGGTCTGGTGATTGGAAACTGTCCTCTGGCCTATCCGAGGGTCCCCAGGGCCATCTTAAGTGAAAGCAAGATGAGTCCTTTGTGTTATGCTGCCCCAGGCTCCTTGATGCCCAGGCACATTGCTGTTGGTGACACTTGAGAGGTCACCCCGCTGCTAAGCACAGCTATCTCCTTGAGTGCTGCTACTGCTCCCACCACTTTGGCCTGAGGGAAGTGGACATTGTTCTCTTCTTTGCTATTCAGGCCCCAGAATGGGAAGACCCTTCCCCTAGGTTGTCAGCAGAATACACCCTGCTGTGACTTTTAGCAAGTGTTTACTCCGTAAAAATAATAGAAAGTTCAACAGTGAGAAGAAGTTAACTAACAGAAGATGTGGCTATCCTTAGTGCTTATGGGCTTAGAACAATCATATCTTAGGTTGGATTTCCCAGAAGCTGACTTGGAGGGAAGGAGTGGACAGCAAGTAGTTCACTTGAAGGATGATCCCAGGAAGCATTGGCAAGGGAATGGAGGCATTCAGGGAAGGAAAGGAAATCTAGATAGGGGACATCGATCAGAAGATTACCACTGTGGGCAACTGGGGCTCAATCCCACTGGGAACCTGTGAGAAATAGTATAGAGCTTCGCTGACCTATAATATGGTAGCCACTAGCCACTAGCCACTAGTGACCCCTGAGCATTTGAAATGTAGCTAGTAAGAATTGAGTTGTGCTCCAAATGTAAAATACACATTGGATTTCTAACAGTATATATATATATAAAATGTAAAACATCTTATTGATTATTTTTTATATTACCACATTGATACAATATTTTAGGTAGACAAGGTTCAACAAATGTATTAATATTAAAATTAATTTCACCTGTTTCATTTTGCTTTTTAAAACTGTGGCTACTAGAAAATGTGAAATTACATATGTGACTCTCAGCATATTCCTATTGGACAGAGCTGGTATAGAACATGCCTCAGAATTGTCCCACCCTGGTACATATCCCGAGATCCAGGTTCCCCACTCAACTCTGCAGCAGGACGTCCACAGTTCAGCCCAGACTCTGCTGAACCAAGCCAAGTCCAGCTACTTTTCCTGCTTTCTCCTCCATGTGAGGTCCACGTGTCTGTCCTGTAGCCCAGCAAGAAATCATGTGAACGAGAGCACACAACTCCACAATAACAAGGCTTATATACAGGCGCAATACCTGATCCTATACATGAAGTAGGTTAATGTTTTAAATAATTCACTCTGTGTTCTTACCCACCCCGCAGCCTGCACACCTCTTCCAGCTTTGTGCTCTCTGATTTTCTTCACTTGCGCTCTAATGATCTTCCTCCCAGCCCAGAAAACTAGATATGAGTTATCATTGCTTTAGGGGAAGGATGTCGCTCTTGAAGCAGAGAATTAGCCAAATTTATAGTGTTTAAGTTCAAAAGTCACCAGTGCAGGTATAAGACAGAAACAGCCTGCTGCATAACTGCAAAATTGCAAAGAAAGCTTTGCTCTCCAGACTAAGGAGTCCACAGGCTGGGGGATAGGGAGATGGTAAGGACCCCAAGGGCAGAAGGAGAGATAGTTGTCCTCTATGGACTGTAGCCCATCAGCTCCACACTCCTGGAGACCCCCACTGGTCTTGAGGACCTAGATTAGATGTCCCATTTGCCTGTGGTGAACATTGCTCATGGCCTGCAGTCACAGTGATGACTAGCAAGGCCCAAAGACAACCACCTGTTCCCTAGGGCTTTGTTCAGCCCTCTGCCCCTCACAAACCATGTGAAAAGTCCCTGCTTCCAACGGTCCAGGTTACTTAGAAGCCCCAGGATTGGAGACTTGGTCTCCTAGAGGGTCTTCATGGAAGAGTACCCGGGCAAGATGAGACCAGACAGAACTGGCCCCAAACCTCTCAATAAGTCAAGACAGTGGTGGACACACTGGGTTACATATTCTCATATTCTTCGGGTAGGAATATGTCTCCAAAGGAGACATCATCTTTGGAAATGTGTCTCTGTCCATAGTTAAACCAATTTCTTACTTTAATGTGCAGAGCCACATCTCTCTGAAGCCACATTATTTTATGCCCGTCTTCCTCCCATCTCTCTTCCAGTCCATCAACAAGATTCCCTCAACAGAGGAACAGTTTCTTTTTTTTTTTTTGAGACAGAGTCAGGCTCTGTCACCCAGGCTGGAGTGCAGTGGCGTGATCTCAGCTCACTGCAAGCTCCACCTCCCGGGTTCACGCCATTTTCCTGCCTCAGCCTCCCCAGTAGCTGGGACTACAGGCGCCCACCACCACGCCCGGCTAATTTTTTGTATTTTTAGTAGAGACGGGGTTTCACCATGTTAGCCAGGATGGTCTCCATCTCCTGACCTCATGATCCACCCGCCTTGGCCTCCCAAAGGAACAGTTTCTTAAACATAAATTCGGTTGAAAATTACCAAGTATTAAAAAAAACAGGGTATGATCTCACCTAGTGTCACCTTATAACACAATACACCTGGGCTATAAAGCCAGAAAACCAATGGAATGAGTCAGAAATAGTCATCGCAGGAGGCATAAGGCTGCTTGAGCTGGCTTCATAATTACCCACAGAGAGGTGTGTTTGGGTTGCATTCAGAATATACTCTATCTTGTTTTGTTGAAGTGGTTGGACTTAAGTGGATACATTCCAAGCGTTTTCTCAGGCCCTGACATTGATGAAAGAGGAAGATGGAAAGCTGCCCACAGGATTTCTGCAGCATTTGGCTTCCTTAGGCCAGTGTAGACATTAAAACATTGCTCTGTCATTGACCCACGACCTCTGTTTTAGCTTCCCTAACACTGGAAACAAGTGCTTAATGCCCTTAGTGACCCAGCAAATATTTCAGAGGGCAGCCTCTTATATTTTATGCTTCCACTGCCAGGTGATTGTGGGCTAATGACAGAAAAGACAAATGGAAAACATCTGGACATTTAAAGGGCAATGACAATAAACTGCTTCTCAGATATTGGAGTCTGACCACACCATCTGTTGACTAAGGTAAAGATGGTAAATGTTTTTGGGGTGATCCCCAACTACATACCCCTTTTTCTGAACCCTGTACCAGCTGCCACACCTATACAGTGTGACCCTCTTCCCTTCATAGTTAAGTGGACAAGATGTAGACACTGTACCCAAGCTGGACTCACCAGGTTTTCCCCTGCGGAATTGGGAAATGGGCCTCTGAGGTTCTTGAGCAGCATGTTTGGCTCCTGTGCACAGGTCTGCAGTGAGAGAGCAGGAAATGGATGCACAGAGGAGAGATGAGGAGAGTGCAGCTGGCAGAGCAGCAGTGTGGCAGCCCCTGGCCCCTGGCTGGCCAAGTCTGGCTCTCTCCTGAGGTCTTGTAGTGCCACGTTTCCAGGTGCCATGACATATCAACAGTAGCCCTCACCTCTGCTTAAATACCTGTGGGTGTCTGTGAAACCTATGTTCCCTGCCATCCTTCCAGAAGCTCAGTCTGTACAATGAACACAGGTGGTATGGCTGGAACCATTTCTAGAAGGGCTCTGCACCTGAGCATCACCACATTCCTGACGGTGTTCTTTTGCATCTTGAACTGTTCTCCCAGTAAAGATGTCTTTTAGGCCCTGCAGTCCGTGTTAAAGGGCCAGGTGGACAGATCAGCAAAGGACAGAAGAACAGCTTCTTTTTTGTCTGTGGTGGTCTACATTTTAAGGTGTCAATTCAAGTGGGCAAAAGGGAGAGGAGAGCCTGCCTACCTTTCTCAGTTTCTCTGTTTATTCATTCAATGGACTCTCTTTTTTTTTTTTTTTTTTTGAGATGGAGTTTCACTCTTGTTGCCCAGGCTGGAGTGCAGTGGTGTGATTTCAGCTCACCGCAACCTCCACCTCCTGGGTTCAAGCAATTCTCCTGCCTCAGCCTCCCGAGTAGCTGGGATTACAGGCATGTACCACCATGCCCAGCTAATTTTGTATTTTTAGTAGAGACAGGGTTTCTCCATGTTGATCAGGCTGGTCTCGAACTCCCGACCTCAGGTGATCCACCTGTCTCAGCCTCCCAAAGTGCTGGGATTACAGGCGTAAGCCATCATGCCCGGCCTTTTTTTTTTTGGAGACTTAGTTTCACTCTTGTTGCCTAGGCTGCAGTGCAATGGCATGATCTCAGCTCACTGCAACCTCTGCCTCCTGGATTCAAGTGATTCTCCCTCCTCAGCCTCCCAAGTAGCTGGGATTACAGGCACCCAACACCATGCCCGGCTAATTTTGTGTTTTTAGTAGAGATGGGGTTTCACGATGTTGGTCAGGCTCGTCTCGAACTCCTGTCCTCAGGTGATCCACTGGCCTTGGTCTCCCAAAGTGCTGGGATTACAGGAGTGAGTCACTGCGCCCAGCCTCAATTGACTCTTGTTAGGCACTTATCATGTGCTAGGCACTATTTAAGATCCTAAAGCTATTGTACTTCATGGAGCTTACTTCATAGTGGAGAGAGTCAGGCAATAAATAAACATACAGTTAAATAATTTCAGATCACAAACAGCTATGAAGTAAATAAAACAGGAAAGTAAAATGGAGAGTGACTGTGTGGTGGCTCCTTTAAGAAGGATGTCAGGAAAGGACATTCTGAGGGGGTGATGCTGAATGGACACAGGAATGAGAGAGAGAGGAGGAGCCAGCCACAGGGAAACATGTAGGAGCAGCTTTCTAGAGGGAGTGCCAGCATATTCAAGGGTGCTGGGACCTCTCTCCCTTCTGCCCTCCCTTGCTTCTTTCTTTTCCTTTACCTTTTCTCAAATATTAACTGAGCTGGCACTAAGAGTCAGGAGCTAACTGAAATGGATCAAAAGAAGAATAGAACACAGGCCTTTTTTTCTCTTTTCTTTTTTTGAGATGAGGGCTCCACTATGTTGCCAAGGCTGGTTTTGAACGCCTGGCCTCAAGTGATTGGCCTCTTGAGTAGCTCGGATTATAGGCGTGAGCCATCATAACTGGCTAGGACAGAGTTTTTGCCTTGGAGAAATTCACAGAGCAGGGAAGGAGAAAGAGAAACAAGTCATTAAAATATAGATGGTTGTACTTAGTAGAAGGAAGCACAAAGTGTTATTGGGAAGACCATGGAAGCGTAGACTGCCTGCCGGGTTCTCCTAAACACCTGACCAGCAGCTGGGTCCTCAAAGGAGAAGGCTGAGTCTCTGAAGAATCAAAAAGCTCCATTTCTTTCCAGTGTAATGCTCTGTACCTTAGGAGCCTTCAAAAATTCTGCAGAGTGGGGAGCTTCTTTGACCAATCCAGCAAAGCACACACACCAAACACTAATGGGAAAATGGAAAACTGGAATTGATTCAAATCGCTGAGAAAACAGGAAAGGTGGCTTTTATTTGCAGGACCAGGATGCAGACATAAAATACACACACACACACGCACACACACTCTCAGAGGACTGAAGGCAAAAGGAGGAGTTGGCAGTCATCCCTGGAAATGTGTAATCCAAGAACGAAAGTTTACAGAAAAGGAAGAAGCCTTACACAGGGTCACAGTGAACCCCTGGGGATTTATGTAAGTGACTTAGGGTTTAAAGCGAAACTGTGTGTTGACTTAATGGTATGACTCATTTAAATGGAATGGACTTTTAAAAACACACACATGAGGATTAGGCTTTCCGTTTATTGTTGTTGTGAGGCCATGTGATACTTAATGACACTGAGGTCCAAAGATACGGAAGCTGCCAACAGAATGCGTCTGTGTAAGAACAAAAGAGAAGCAGGTTGCATCCCTTAAGCAGTTGAAAAGGAAATGCTAGGCTCAAGCCACAATACCCTGTGGGCCGTCAGACTAGAGCGGGTGGTGAGTGGGTGCTGGATGCTAGGTAAATGGAAGAAGTGACTGCAGTGGTGGGAGGTGTGAATGCCAGCACATAGCTTTGGTTTGTGGTAAACATCAGACAGGGCATGGAAGAGCGTGTTTTAGTTATTCTGTCAGAATAGCATAGATTAGAGGGTGACCAGATGTTCCTCTTGAGGGAACTTGTCACTCTATAAACATTTTGCCCTGAGAGGACTTTGTGGGAAAGGAACAGTTCTTGGCTAGCACTGGTCCCTGTCAGAGTTCCTTCTGTACCTGGTGAATTTGGGAGGAAAAACTGGGAGCGTGGCTCAAAACCTTATGTCCTCCTCCTAGGAGCACTCATCTGCTGTGAGCACAGGCTCTGCTCAGCTCCTCCAGGCAGGCTCTGGCCAGGGTAGAAGCTTTCCCTGGCCCAGCACTCCCATGAAAGGGTTGCACCTAAAACTCAGGTTCCATTTGCCAAGAGATACAAGCTGGGCCTTCCAACCTAAACTTTATCAATGGTGAATGTGATATTTTGGCCTCTAACCACTTGGCCTTTTATCTTATTCCTCAATAGGTTCAGAAATCAGGGTGGGAAGTGAAACCCTATTACTGAGACTCCAACAGGGTCCTGGGGAGCACCTCAAAGGGTCTTCCAGAGTTGTTGAAATTGAGGTTCAGCCAGAGGCCTGTGTACCTGCCAATCTGGAGAGACAAGTCTTGTATGTTAGGACAAAGGAAACACGTATGGTTTCTGATACAATCCCCACATCAAAAATTACAAGGGCAGACACACTGAGTGCCAGGTGTTAATTTGTAGTTGAGCCACTACTCACCTGTGCAGATCTAGGTAGCATGCTCCAGGAGGAGGGTCACCGCTCGGGAGAGTCATGTCTCTATCCCAGTCATGCAGGGATGCCAGCTAGGTTCTCAAAATACCGCTGATTGCCTTAGGGACTGGAATGCGCACAGCAACCAGAACCAAAACCCCCCAAATAAACCAACCCAGCACTTTAACTGATGGTATCTAACACATATTTAATAGTTCTTGTTCTGAAAAATGAAACAATAAAGCATAACTTTCTATATAGCATTTTAGAGTTAAAGCACTTTTAGACACATCTACTTTGACCTACGTCACAACCTCAGAGTGTTAACTATGATTTCCATTTATATGAAAGGATGAAAAGAGGAAAAAGGGTGGGAAGGAATAGAGGGGGATAGAGAGAGGAAGGCAGGAAGTGAGTTACATCTGTGGGGGCAGATGTCTGGGACCATCATGTGCAGCTGTGTATCACAAGTATATGTACTGCACAATCATCTACGGTGGTCTCAGAGATACCTGCCAGGTCAGAAAGAGCATAGAATTGTCAGATTATTGCCTTTTATATCTCTAACTACATCAAATTCCAAAACAACTTATGCTACCGAGTGAGGCAACAATTCTGCCACTCAGCAAAGTCACATTGTCCAGGTCTCATGTCCAGGTTTTGGGTCCTAAGTGTCTTGCTGTGCCAGAACTGGGGCCTTTCCTAGGGTTTTCTGGGGCAGGCATGACCACAGTGGAAGAAAAGTTCTATTTCTTGAGCACCCCCAGTGTACCACACCTGCACGGAATAGGAGCACGCATGTTATCCTCTGCAGTTCTCTTCATGACCCGTGTGGTAGGTCTATACTAGCCTCATTTTATAAATAAAGAATTTGAGCCTCAAAGAGGCTAACTTTCCTACCCAATCCAACTCTGGGGTCAAATGGCCTCTGAAATCTCTAGAAGGAACAAGACAAACATTAAGATGAATTAAAGGAGTTGGTGGATGGTCGCAATGGCTCACGCCTGCAATCCCAGCAATTTGGGAGGCTGAGGTGAGAGGATTCCTTGAGGCCAGGAGTTCGAGACCAGCCTGAGCAACGTAGGAGGATACTGTCTATACAGAAAAAAAATTCACTGGGTGTGGTGGCACGTGCCTCTAGTCTCAGCTAGTCAGAAGGCTGAGGTGGGAAGATCACTTGAGCCCAGGAGATTGAGACTGCAGGGAGCTGTAATCGAGCCACTGCACTCCAGCCTGGGTGACACAGCAAGACCTTATCTCTCTATATAAAAAAAGAAAAAGGTAAAAAAGAAAGAAGTTAGCAGCAAGAAAGGTGAATACTTACTGAAGACAAGGATGAAAGTGTGCCCCTGAGAAAAAGCCACCAAGAGGGGAGTGTCATCCGGGCTGGGAGCCCAAAGCAAGCAATCACCCAGATCCTGAGAATGGGATCATTTTTTACTTTTGTTGTAGTATGGGAAGTGTCCAGTTTTCATAGAATGCAGAATAAAATTACACTAATATATGAGTGTGGTATTTTCTGAGGCAGATTAACTGAGATAAATCACTTTTTAATGTATCTAAACCTCTACTTTTTACCTTGGGAATTAAAAAATTACACAGAACTAGAAAAATATAACGGAACCCCATGTGCCAATTATTTGCCTCTGTAGTGATCAGCATTTGCCGCTCTCACATCATGTGTCTCTCCACATGTTTTTTTCTGGATTATTTTAAACAAATCCCTGTTATCATATCACTTTTACTATAAATACTTCACTATATATTTCTATGAGAAAAAGATATTTTTAATATACTCATAATGCCATGATCACACTAACACAAATAACAGTAATTTCTTAGCATCATTCAATATCCTATCTATATTAAAATTTGCTATATATGTCTTTTTATAATTGGTTTGTTTGAACCAAGATCCAGACAAGGCTTGCATGTTGCATTTATGGTTATGTCTCATGTGGAACTTTCCACCTATACCCATTGAATATTTATTGGGCATTGCTAAAACCATTGACCTCAAGACAATCTGGGGTCAAGGGGCTGTGACCTACTCAAGCTAACCAGAATACTACACTGGAGAATCAGACACTTGCAGAGGTTAAGAGGGATGATCAATAGAAAATAATGGATTGTTAAAAATCTAAATATTGCACCCAAACTACTTACTAACTACAAATGGAAAGATAGTTAGGTTTACAGTGGAGAACTCAGCAGACACCAGCTTAACCAAGTGATAAATGTAAACATCTCCAGTAATGACACATCAACATTATGAAAACTTTGATGTGATGAGAAGAACACAATATCAATTTTGTGATATTCTTGCCAAAAATGCATAACATGATTCCAATCATAAGAAAACATTCTACAAAATGAGGAGACAAGCTACAAAAGAATTGACCAGTACTGTTCGAGGGTGTCAAGTTCATGAAAGACTGAGGAACTGTTCCAGACTGGAGTGGATGAGAAGACATGTCAACTAAATGTAATGTGGGGTCCTGATTAGGATTCTGGAACAGAAAAAGGACATTAGCAGAAAAAGTGGTGGAATTCAAATAAGGCCTGTGGTGTAGTCAATAATACTGTATCAATGTTAGCTTCTCATTCTTGATCATTATCCTATGGTCATGTAAGATGTTATCATTAGTGGAACATGTTGAGGGGTATAGATAACTCTTTGTACTATTTTTGCAACTCTTCTGCAAGTCTCAGACAAGTTCAAAATAAAATTTTTTTACAAAAGCCTGATGTGTTCTTTTAATATGCATCCTGGTTTTTGCAAATATAAGGTCAACCACAAATAAGCCGCTCCTCCAGCAAGAACTAAATCTGTATTTTCTTTAAACAACCAGTGAGGGTTTTAGTTCATCTTTCCTCATTGCTGGCTGTCCTGAGGGATGGATCATGATCACTTTCTCCTGATACCACGCATGGCCCCACATCATGCTCGTGGTCACCGTCATCATTGTCATACACACTGGTTTTCTGATAAAAAGCTTTCAGACCCAGTTCCCTAATAGGCAGAGTTTCCTAGGTATTTTACTTCCCATTCCTACCCCTTCTATCTCTCCTCTCCCAACCCCCAGGCACAGGGCTGGCTCCCCTGCCTTCCAGTCTTTCCCCTTCCCGGGTCCCCAGGTCACTCACTGCCCAGTTCCGATCTGCCCAAGGTCAAGGAGGGTTTGGGAGACAACAACCACTGCACTCCAAATGGCAGTGGGTAGTATGAGCACCTGTGTCCAGGCTCCAACAAGGAAAGCCTTCTGATCTGAACTCTGCATCCACTTTCCAGCCAGCAGTATGTGCAGGGGTTTGCAGCAGCCTGGACTCTGAATTGTGCCACCTCAGAGTAAGGGCAGCCCCACTCATCCTTCAGCAGATGGGAAGGAGGGGAGTGGAGGCCTAAGGGGCAAGGTTGGTTTGTAGCTGAGGACAATTCTGGCAGGGGGAAGTCCATTTTCATTCCAACCCTGGATTGTGGTATTACTGTGTCTCTGCTTCCATCTTCAAGTAGCTCCTAGCTGTTGCATCCTGGCTGTGCTCCCCATGGCTTACCCACTCTTTGAGGTGGAGGCTAGGAGGTAGGCCGAGGCTGTGATTGTGAGAAAAGCCTGGGACAGTACATAAGCTCATTCAGGATGGGGAGAGAGACTATAATCTTTTCTCAATAAAGTTTTGTTGAGTGAATGAATGAGTGGTGAAGGAAGGCAGTTCCATTTAGTCAGTCTTCCTAAATCGGTTTTTCCAAATCCATGGGCTTTTTGAAGTACTCAAACTCCTTGTTTGCTACAGTTTGGGAAGTGGCCCAGGGATGCCGAGAGAGAGAGAGAGAGAGAGAGAGGAGAGAGAGAGAGAGAGAAAGAGAGAGAGAGAGAGATCTGTTTTTTAAAGAGCCTTTGCAGTCCCTGGGTTTTCAGAGGGATGTTCCATGAAGAAACTGGCCAAGCAGGGCCAACCCTTGTCTTTCCTTTAGGGTGTCTAACTCTTGGTGTTTGCTGCCAGAACTGTTGTTTTGAAGACCTCAAAATGTACAATTCTTATTATTCATTCAGTCAATATTCAAATCAATATTTATTGAGCTCCTTCTGTGTGCCAGGCCACGTGATGGTGAGCAAGCCAGGATACGATGGTGAGAAAGCTGGGTCTTGTTTTTCCCAGGAATGAGCTGTCCCATGGTTGCACACTGGATCTTCGGCCGGATGAAGTTCAGGCCAATCCTCTGCATTGGCCTGAACTTGATCCCAGCAATCAGGGGAGGGATGAGGGAGGGTTTCTCTGCCCTTTCTCATGGGAGTGGCTCACCTCCCCTTGCACCTCAGCCCAGAAATTGCATTCTGAGCCTCAGAATTTTATGTTTTTTTCCCCTGAAACCCTGAAAACCAGTCCCATGTCCACTCAGAGAAGCCCTCAAGATTTCTCTGGATTTGGTAACATGCTGTCTGGGATTCTAGCCAGAGTATTCTCATTCTTGGACCTGGATTTTAGACTCATTTTGGACAATTGGAAATGAGCACGTGTTATGCTGCTTTAATGCAAAGAGCAAACAATATCGATGTTTATAAAATCCTGAAGAAAAAACTTCAAGATATGTGAGCATCCCAGGGTGAGGGGAACTGGGAAGCCTGGTTCCTTGTGGTTTCGCCAACCCCATGGGATTGCCTTTGTCTTCCTGGCTGAAGCTGCTTTACCAGGACCAGGTCTGGGTTTCTGCATATTGGGAGGTAGGAAATGAGAGGAAGGGCATGTGGCTTCTGTTTTAAGGATGTGTCCTATAAACTGTTCATGTAATTTCCATTCACATCTCATTGGCTAGAACTTACTCCTGTGACTATAAATTAGCTTTAAGGGAGGCTGGGAAATGTAGTCTTCAGCTGAGTGGCCAAGTGCATGGTAAAATTTCAAGAACCTATTACTAAAAGGAAGAAGGGGAGAGTGGATATAGCTGGATAATGACCAATTTCGATCACACACTCCTTTAGCCCCTTTTCACATGGCCCAGACTGTTGTGTCCTTACATTATTGGCCTTCAGACCTCATACCTCATTCCCATGTTCCCTGACCTAGTGGCTCTCTCTGGAGTCCTAGACCTGGGCTACTTTGGATTGTTCCTTTTTTTCCCTCTCCCTCTAACTCCTTGTAAGTAACTTGCTTAGGGAGGGGCCCTTCTGAGGGGAGGGGCTGTCACCAAAAGAGAAATAAGATGTTGACAGCCAAGGCCAGGGACATCAAGGCCAGACCCACTTACTCTAGAGATCTGTGCAGGCCCCCTCTTTACTTCAGCTGAGTGTGGATGAATAAAACCACGCATGGTGACACTGCTGAGACACTTCAGGTCTCGTGGTCAGGAGGGACAGCATCTGTGGATGAGCACTTGAGGGAGGGTCTAAGTATAAGCTGGCATCTCTGCCCACCAGGAACCATGATTTCATCTTCCTCATCTTCTTCCTCTTCCTGCTTCACTTCCTCACCTGCAGCCTCTCCAACATCATTGTAATCATTACAACTGTTAGAACTGTACCATTGAGCACCACCAGGGCCAGATATCCCACATGCATCTTCTGTTTTTAGCCCCCACTCCAATCCCAGGAGGTAGGTATTATTGTCTCTATCTTTTTAGAAACTGAAGCACAGAATGGTAAGGATCTACTTCATATTGTTGTTGTAAAGATTAAATGGGATAATTCACATAAAAACATCTGGCTCATTGCCTGGCAAACAGAAAGTACTCAATAACTACATTAGCCTTTATTGTTGTAACAGAGAAGAAAACCAAGGTTTAGAGAGGAATGGAGATTTGCCAGTGTTGGCTCCAGAATTCACATAGAGGAGGGGTTTATGGTGGTGATGGGGTGGTGGGGGCATTGCTCAGGGAATTGCCTTGATGCTGTGTTTGCATGAAAAGCACACATATTAACTTAGATTGTGATAAAAAATACCAAAAAATTCTCATATGGTTATATTTATACTTTACGTAAGTGTGAGAACTGTCCATCACGATGATGATTATTATCATCACTTGGGACAGCTTGGGAACTCATGGAGGTCACAGCTGTTTAACATCCCTCCAAGCTTCCCTTTGGTGCTACCACAGTAATGGGCCAAGCAAGTAAATGACAGAGCCAGGATTTGAGAGCAGCTCTGATTCTAGGTCCCATATCTTCATTGCTACCCAGTACAGTCTCTGTGAGCTGGCAGAAAACTTGGCTAACCAGAGGTTTGCTTTTCCCTCCCACCTGAGGAGCTGGGGCTTGCTGTGCTCCCTAAGCTTCTGTGAAAGCTCTGTACCTACCTAACAGCTTCTCTTCACTCACCTGTGATTCTCCCTGGGGCCTTCGTTATTTTATTTTATTTTATTTTATTTTTTTGAGACAAAATCTCGCTGTGTCGCCCAGGCTGGAGTGCAGTGGCGCCATCTTGGCTTACTGCAACATCTGCCTCCAGGGTTCAAGCGATTCCCCTACCTCAGCCTCTCAAGTAGCTGGGACTACAGGCACGCACCACCACGCCTGGCTAATTTTTTGTATTTTGGTAGAGACGGGGTTTCACCATGCTGGCCAGGATGGTCTTGCTCTTCTGACCATATGATCTGCCCGCCTCAGCCTCCCAAAGTGCTGGAATTACAGGCATGAGCTACCGCGCCTGGCCTATTGTTAATATTTTTACAAGCAAAACTGAGGCACAGAAACCCAAAAGGTAGATTTCTCTTTCTTGCATTCTCTGAGCAGCAGAGACTTTTTAGTAGGTAAGTACAATAAAGTCGAGTCGGATCTCTTCACTCTCCTCCAGATTGTTCTGGAAACCTGTCTCCCAGCATTAGGGCAGCTCTCCAGTCAGCCCAGCAGGCTTGCTAGGTGTGACAGAGTCCACCTAATCAGAACTTTCTTTTTTTCTTGTTTTTACCTCCAGTAGGAAGAAATCAGAACTTTCATCCTCCCCTGGAAGGGCCAAGGTGTTGTCATAGTCTCCTGACAGACAGCAGTAATTGTACAGCCTTCCTGGCTTTTCCCCCAAGGAGTCCTATTGGTTTTGACAGTTTCTGGATAACTGTGGTGACAGGCAGCAAGGTTGGAATTTTACAAAGGTTTCTCAAATCTGTTTGAAGAGAATATCAGGATACCAGTTTGTAAAAGCCTGTCTCTGATCCTGACCACAGGTAAGAGTAACTCTCAGCTCCAAATGAGAATCTGAGCCCGCTCCATCTCTGGGGAGACAGCTGGCTGGCTTCATTCTCTCCCTCACTGACGGGTCTATTCATCCCTGCGTCACCAAATATTTACTGAGCACCAACTATGTGTCAAACATCATACTTAGCACTGGGGATGCAGTGACCTACTTGGCCCCTAACTCAAGGAGCTCACTGTCCTCTATAAAGGACATAGATGTATAATGAGACAACTACTATATGGCTTGGCGCAATCTCGTCTCACTGCAACCTCCACCTCCCGGATTCAAGTGATCCTCCTGCTTCAGCCTCCCAACTAACTGAGATTACAAGTGTGCACCACCATGGCCGGCTACTTTTTGCATTTTTAGTAGAGACAGGGTTACGCCATGTTGCCGGGCTGGTCTCAAACTCCTGACCTCAAGTGATCCACCTGCCTTGGCCTCCCAAAGTACTGAGATTACAGGCATGAGCCACTGTGCCTGGCCTATATTTTCTTTATATCAGACCCAGGTATGTGCATTTGTTCATTTGTCCATTTTTTCACTTTTAAAACATCCTGAGCACTTACCATTTCCTGTGTTAGTTCTTGTGCTAGATACCGGGATCTTGTGCTAGAAAAGGCTGTTTCTGCCCTCAGCCTCTACTGTCTAGTGGGTGAGCAGCCTGGCACAAGCAACCAGAAGGCAGCGTGGCCGACAGGTGCTGCTACTGCCAAATGGGAGGGTAATTGCATGTGTGCACTTGACTGGGCCACAGGGTGCCCAGATACTTGATTAAGGTGATTTCTGTGTGTGTCTGTGAGGGTGTTTCTGGTTAAGATCACCTGTGAATGAGTGGACTGAGGAAAACAGAGCCCTCCCACTCCCAGTGTGAGTGGACTTTATTGTCTGTTGAAGGCCTGAATAGACTGAGAGGCTGAGTAAGGATGGATTTCCTTTCTCTGCCTGGCTGCCTTTGGGCTGAGACATTGGTCTTCCTCTGCATTCAGATTTGAACTGGAACTTACACCATCATCTCTCCTGGATCTGCAGTGTGTTGATGGCAGATCTGGGACTTGTCAGCCTCTATAATCCCATGAGCCAATTCCTTATAGTAAGTCATATATATTGCATATGTAGCAATTCATATATATGAGATATATATTTTTTCTATTGGTTCTGGTTCTGTTTCTCTGGAGAACTCAGAGTAATACACTAAGCAATGGTGGTAGTCCGTGGGAGCCCTGAAATGTCTTGCGAATTGAACAAGAGTGCACTTGCAAATTCTTTACGCATTTGAAGCCTAGACTAGGGCAATGAGGACTGAGTGAGACTGCAGAAGGATCTAGCTGGCCTCCTCCCCACCCCTCTCCTCTCTCCTCCTCTGTCCTCTGCTTCCCTCCCTTCCTTTCTCCTTCCCTCCTCTCCCCTCCCTTCCCCTTCCCTCCTCTCCCCTCCCTTCCCCTTCCCTCCTCTCCCCTCCCTTCCCCTTCCCTCCTCTCCCCTCCCTTCCCCTTCCCTCCTCTCCCCTCCCTTCCCCTTCCCTCCTCTCCCCTCCCTTCCCCTTCCCTCCTCTCCCCTCCCTTCCCCTTCCCTCCTCTCCCCTCCCTTCCCCTTCCCTCCTCTCCCCTCCCTTCCCCTTCCCTCCTCTCCCCTCCCTTCCCCTTCCCTCCTCTCCCCTCCCTTCCCCTTCCCTCCTCTCCCCTCCCTTCCCCTTCCCTCCTCTCCCCTCCCTTCCCCTTCCCTCCTCTCCCCTCCCTTCCCCTTCCCTCCTCTCCCCTCCCTTCCCCTTCCCTCCTCTCCCCTCCCTTCCCCTTCCCTCCTCTCCCCTCCCTTCCCCTTCCCTCCTCTCCCCTCCCTTCCCCTTGCTTCCCTTCCCTTGTCCTCCCCTCCCCATTGCCCTTCCTCCCTTTCTTCTCCTTTTCTCTCCCCTTACCTTCCATGCCTACTGCAGGCTCTCATTATTCTTAGATTCTTTCTTTTCGCCTGAAACACCTGCTACCAGGTAAGGGTCAGATGAAAGTATATCTCGCTAAGTTATAAATAACTAATTAGAATGTTGCTACCCATACCTCAACCCTAGAGCTTGGTGATTTTTTTTTTTTTTTTTTTCCCCAAAAGGGAACAATCCCTTAGCTAAAGAGCCGCTGCTCCAGGGCAGGAAACGTAGGCTTGGGCCCAGAGATAAGTGGCAGCAGGGGTTTCTGGCCACGAAGCCTTCAGGCCCTCCCAGGTCCCAGCGTGTGTGGATCTTAAAACACCCCCTACCAAAGGCTTTGATTCCAATTTTGGTTTCAGCTAATTGGTTTCAGCTAAGGTGGGAGAGGCCACGCCTCAGGATCTGCATAGGCCAGGACTGGGAATGGGTCTCCCAGGTGACTCCGCGGGCCCATAGGCAGGCGGGTCCTGGGAAGACGCCCTTTACTCAGTAAGGAGGTCCCAGGCGTCCAAAGCCCACTAGGGGGCAGCGGCGGCATTCTTAGCCTCACTTCTCCGCGCTCAAAGGCCGGCTGAGAAAACGCTAGTGACCACCTGAGGGCGCTGTTACTCCACAATTTTTCTGCAAAAGCTAAGGTCGGCAAACATGGATATTCGGATTTCCTTTGTTTTTGAGGCTAAATCAAAGGATGCCTCTGCGGAAAAGGGGCAACATGCACTGTCGGATCGGCATTCATATGGAAAAGCAGAGGTAGGAAACATTTTACACATTTTGAAAATACTTTAATGTGCAGTAATTTTGAAACTTTCGTAGGGCACCTGTTTTTCAATGGGCGGTGTAGAGTAATGCTGCCAAACACAGAGTTTGAGCCCTAGTACCACACCCACTAGCGGTGTGACTTTTCCTGGTGACTGAGTCTCTCTGGGCCTCAGTTTTGCATAGGGGACTTGTTCCGCCCCTCCTTGTCCTAGGTGTAAATGCCGCGTTGGTGTTGCACTCATATGCTCACCTGGCCAAGGACCAGCTTCTGTCTATACTACTCTCAAACTTGCCACTTGGAGCATATTTCATTCTCATCCCCTTTGGCTTCACACTGCTATTCACCCCAGTTCAGAAGGGCAGAGCAATGGCCAAAATGTAAGGCTGGGATTGGGACTGTGAGAGGAAAGGAACAATTGCCAGTTAGCAAATTATTATAATGGCCACGTGGGCTCCACGGCTGACATAATGAGGAGCTCGGTATGTGTGGTAATTACACACACTTGAGTTGAGTCTTAGGAAAACATATAAAAGAAACGTTATTTTCTTTTTTTCTAAAGGCTATGAAGGTAAGAAGCATTCCATAAGCAATTATTATGCAGCACTATTTCAAGGGTTGGGCTCTGTCAATGAGTTTTAACCACTAAAGAAAAGGAATTCTAATTGGGGGCGAAGGTAGTTTTAGGAATGGCAGCTTCGGAGTTTTGTACTGACAGGTGCTGGTGAAAAGCTGATTAATCCCATTCAATACTATAATAGGCTACATTTGTATAGCACTGCATAGAGTACCAAGTACTTTTATATAAATCCTCTCATTTGATGTTCCCAACCACCCTTTGAGATATGAAGAGGACAAAGAGAATTATTGCTGTCATTTTAAAAACCAGCTTTATTGAGATATAATTCATATACCAAACACTTTACCCATTTAAAATGTGCAATTCAATGATTTTATGCATGTTCACAGATATATGCAACCATCACCACATCAATTTTCATCACCACAGAAAGAACCCTCTACCCTTAGTTATCACTCCCTTATCCTCCCTCTCCTCCCTCCTTGCACCCTCCCCTCCAAAGCAATCACTATTCTATTTTCTGTTTCTACAGATTTACTTATCCTGGACATTTCATATAATATGTGGTCTTTTGTGACTGGCTTCTTTCACTTAGCATAATGTTTTCAAGGTTTATTCATGTTGAAGCATGTTCAGTACTTCATTCCTTTTTACACCTGAATAATATCCCGTTGTATGGGTATTTTTGTTCATCTGTTTATCAGTTGGCATCTATTTCATTTATCCATTCATTAGTTGGTATACACGGGTTGTTTGCACCCTTTGGTTATTTTAAATAATTGCTGTAAACATTCATGTACAAGCCTTGGTGGGGGCATATGCTTTCATTTCTCTTAGATATATTCCAGGGAGTGGAATTGCTGAATCATATGGTAACTCAATGTGTAGGTGTTTGAGGAACTGCCAGAGTGTTTTCCACAGTGGCTGCATTTGACATTCTCATCAGGAGGGTATGATTTCTCCACCTCCTTACCAATGTTTGCTATTACCTGACTTTGATTCTAGCTATTCTAGTGGGTATGACGTGATATCTCATTGTGATTTTGATGTGCACATCCCTGATAACTGATGATGTCAAACATCTTTTTCATGTGGCTGTTGGCCATTTGTATATCTTCTTTGGAGAAATGTCTCTGATCCTTTGCCTATTTTCAAACTGTCTTTTCTATTATCAAGCTGTAAGAGTTCTTTATGTATTTTAGATAGAAGTCCCTTATCAGATATATAATTTGCAAATGTTTTCTCTGGTTCAGTGGGTTATCTTTTCAGTTTTTTGTTTTTTAAGAGATGGGGTCTCACTTTGTTACCCAGGCTGGAGTGCAATGGTGAGATCATAGCTTACTGTGGCCTCGAACTCCTGGGCTCAAGGGATCCTCCTGCCTCACCCTCCCGAGAAGCTGAGACTACAGGTGTGCACTACCGTGCCTGTCTTTCCCTTTCTTGATAGTGTCTTTTGAAGCACAAGTTTTAAATTTTGATGTTGTTCAATTTAGTTTTTCTTTTGTTGCTTGTGCTTTTGGTGTCATACGTAATTGTCAATTCTGAGGTTATGAAAATTTATCACTAAGTTTTCTTCTGAGTTTTATATTTTAGCTCTTATATTTAGGTCTTTGATTCATTTTGAGTTACTTTTTGTATATGGTGTGAAGAAAGGATCCAACTTCATTCATTCTTTTGCTGGATATGTGGGTATCCAGTTGTCCCAGCAGCAGTTGAGATGACTGTCCTTTCCCCTCTGAATAGTCGTGGTACCCTTGTTGCAAATCAGTTGACCACAGAGACATGGACTTATTTCTGGACTTTCAATTCTATTCCATTCATCTGTATGTTTATCTTTACACCAGTACTGCATTGTCTTGATTACTGTTGCTTTTAAAGTTTTGAAATTGGGATGTGCGAGTCCCCCAAGCTTATTCTTCTTTTCAATATTGTTTTGGCTATTTGAGGCCCCTTGTAATTCCATGTGAAATTTAGAATCAGCCTGTAAATTTCTACAAAGAAGCCAGCTGGGATTCTAATTGGGCTTGCATTTAATCTGTTTATCAACTTGAGGAGTGTTGTCATCCTAACAATATTAAGTCTTCTAATACATGAACATAAGCAGTTTTTCTATCTATTTAGGTATTTAACTTCTTTCAACAATGTTTTGTAATTATCGGAGAATAAGTTTTGGACTTTTACTAAATTTATTGCTAAGTGTTTTATTCTTTCGGATGCAATTATAAATGGAATTGTTTTCTTAATCTTATTTTTGGATTTGTTCACTGCAAATGTGTAGAAACACAATTTTTAATATATTGATCTTTTATCCTAAAATTTTGCTGAATTCTTTTTTTTTTTTTTTTTTTTTTTTTTTGAGATGGGGTCTCACTCTCTCACCCAGATTGGAATGCAGTGGTTTGATCTCGGCTCACTGCAACCTCTGCCTCCTGGGCTCAAGCCATCCTCCCACCTCAGCCCCCCAAATAGCTTGGACCACAGGCATGCGCCATCATGCCAGGCTAATTTTTTGTATTTTTAGTAGGGATGGGGTTTCGTCATGTTGCCCAGGCTGGTCTCGAAACCTGAGCTCAGACGATCCGCTCACCTCGGCCTCCCAAAGTGCTGGGATTACAGGTGTAAGCCACCGTGCCCAGCCTCATTTATTAATTTTAATATATTTTTAGTGGATTTCTTAGGATTTTCCATATAGACAAGCATGTTAAATAGAGATAGTTTTACCTCTTCCTCTCTGATCTGGATGCCTACAACTTAGCCTTTACCTACAAGGAATCTACCAATTTCCTCTCAATTGCCTTTCACCACAACCACAACTGTTTTTGAGAGCACACTTAGACTTGAACTTCACACTCTGTTGCAAATGAAGTCAGTTCTCTAGGGAGGGATTCGGAGCTCTTCCTTCCACAGCCTGATTGTCCCCCTGGGGAAAATCTCTGAGCCATCCTCTGCAGAGTTGAGGGCAGGGAAAATGTGGTTCACTTCTCTCTGAATGACAACCTTGTTTTTGTTTCTCAGTGCCAGGTAGAGAGGAGGCAACAGACTCAGGTCTTTTTGGTTTGCTTCTCTGGGTTAGAACTCCTGCACCATGAGCCAAGGCAAAGACATTCAGGCTCCCTGTATCATATTGGTACCATGCTCTCAGAGTGGAGCCTTTGTTCCCTGAGAGTTCGGGCTTGGAGGAAGAAAAGAGACCCTCCTGGCAACACCCACCCAGAACTTAGTCTCAGCATTAGGTCATGAGTGGGAATGGCAGGATAAGCAATGCTGACATCCTGTCTCTCCCCAGGAAGACTGACTTTCAATTAGGATCTGTGGGGAAAAGGAGCCTTGTGTTCTTCGCTCTACCCTAAGGTGTGGAGCTTCTGCCTCACTGAGCTGTGAGCGGGGAGGAAGGGTGTGGGTCTTGGGTCAAATATCACTGATTCACTGATCTTACCAAGTTTTAATAGATTTTCTTGAATAAATGTTTCTTCATTTGCTATGTACATTTATGACCATTTCCAGAGACTTTAAATATTTATTTATTTATTTTTATTATTATACTTTAAGTTCTGGGGTACATGTGCAGAATGTGAAGGTTTGTTACATAGGTATACGCATGCCATGGTGGTTTGCTGCACCCATCAACCTGTCATCTACATTAGGTCTTTCTCCTAATGCTGTCCTTCCCCCCACCCCCCGATCCAACAGGCCCTGGTATGTGATGTTCCCCTCCCTGTGTCCATGTGTTTTCATTGTTGAACTTCCACTTATGTGTGAGAACATGTGGTGTTTGGTTTTCTGTTTTTGTGTTAGTTTGTTGAGAATGATGGTTTCCAGCTTCATCCATGTCCCTGCAAAGGACATGAATTCATCCTTTTTATGGCTGCATAGTATTCCATGGTGTGTATGTGCCACATTTTCTTTATCTAGTCTATCATTGATGGGCATTTGGGTTGGTTCCAAGTCTTTGCTATTGTGAATAGTGCCGCAATAAACATACGTGTGCATGTGTCTTTATAGTAGAATGATTTATAATTCTTTGGGTATATACCCAGAAATGGGATTGCTGGGTCAAATGGTATTTCTAGTTCTAGATCCTTGAGGAATTGCCAGTTTCAATTGGGAGTGAATCCGTAGAGCTCCTCATGCTACCATATTGAAGCTGTAACCCTTACTACTGTCATTTAGTAGATGCTGTGATTTGAATGTGTTCCCCAAAGGTTCAAGCATTGGAAACTTAATCATTAAAACAACAGTGTTTGGAAGTGAGGCCTAAGAAGAAGTGATTGGGTCATGAGGGTGGTGCCTTCACAAATGCATTAATGTCATTGTCATGGGAGTGGGTTAGTTATCATGGGAGTGGGTAGTTATAAGGTGAGCCTGATCCCTAGTGCCTCTGTCTTGTGCACTTGCTTCCGCCTTCCACCATGGGATGAACCTTGTTAGATGCTGGTGCCATGCTCTAGGACTTCCCAGCTCCAGAACCATGAGCCAAATAAACTTCTATTGTTTATCATTTACCCAGTGTGTGGTATTCTGTTATAGCCACAGAAAATGAACTAAAACACTAGATGAGGGCAATGTTCATCTATTTGGGAGACTAGGGGTAGAGGGGAAATGAAAGTCACCCAGAATCAGAATATAGTACAAAGGCCTACTAAAAGATTCCAGGGTGGGAAAGGAATACCTTGGTATGGATGTTAAGTATATCAGATGTTATTGGATAGAAGGACCACTCCTGCACATGGTCCTTCAAACACTACTTGAACACCCCAGGAAAGGGGAATTCACTACTATTAGTTTAGACTGACTATTATCCCCATAAGCAATATGACCAAGTAAAACCAAAACAGCTGTGCCTGCCAAGATGAGCAGGATGTACAAACAAAAGGAAACAGAAAAGAGGTACTTCAGGATCCTAAACAACTTTATGTTACCAGAAGGTCATGGGCATGCTACAAAAAGGCAACTAGCTGTTTTGGGATACCAGGTGCCCAAGAGACTGCTCTAATTTTAGAAATAACACAGTGCTTACTAAAGAGGTCTAGGACTCATGGGTCTGGAATGCAACGTTCTTTCACCCTCAGGCCGTGCATACTCATGTTCTGGTGTTGATTCTGCTCCAATTATTTTCTGATATTGAGGGAGGGAGGACCAGACCACAGAACTGGCATGTGCCTAAGGAATCTGCCAAGAGTTATTAAATGATAACTTAAATAATAAATTATTTAAATTTGCAGAGAGTTGTAAATTTACAGAGTTGGTGATGGCCACTGTCTGATAGGCTAAGAGCTCATTTTCACTGTGGCCTTGTGCTGATATCCTCTGACTCTCCAGATCCATCCTCTGCCCTTCTCTGCCAGTTCTCAGCCCTAGAAGGCTGACCTCCTAGGCTGGAGGCATCCCCTTAGCCCCCAACTGCATCTTGCGGTAGTGTTCAGCCAATGGGGAGCACCAGCAGATCAGAGTGAGGAGAGAAAGAGGTTAAGGTACTTCTTCTCTGCTCTCTGGCTGGGTCTGTGGCCCTGCCTTCTCTGTCCTATATTTTGCAGCACAATTTTCTGTCCTTGTCCTGCTGGGCCTAGGAGTGCTGCTGACATCGGTCTTCCGGGTGTCTTACCACCCCTTGTTTTTACCCTTAACACCCATACTTCTGAAACAGACCTTCATTAAGGTCATCTCTTTATTTGAACCAAGTGGGAATGAATTCTATTTCCTAACAGACTCCTTGACACTATTATATCTCGCCCTGCTAACAACATTCCTTCTGTCTCTCCCAATTATTATCAAGCCTGGAAAGAAGCAAACCCCATGTTACTGTCTTAGCATTAACTCTAGGGGACCTCATACCCTCATCCGGGTCCCCTGTAAACAAAATGATGACTGCTCACATCCTTCCCTGGAATTTTAAGCCTCTGTGGCCCTGTGAATCAGTATTTATTCCACTAGCTCCTTTTACACAGCTAGACTGTTGCTTGAAATCAGAACTTGTTTGGTTCCTGAGCTTTTCCTGCATCAATGTGAAATATGCAGTCTTTGTACCCTGGTGGGATAGAGGCACATTCAACCTATAGCATATAGGATCCTAGTTTAATTTTGAATGGTCATCCTCTGAGTTCTTACCTCAAAGCCCTAGCTAATAAATAAGCTTTCTTGTCCATGAGCAGGAACTTAAAGTTCCTGCTTTTAAAGTGCTTTTAAAGTGAGAAATGGGGAGATGCCAAAGGGCAGAAAGTTTCAGTTTTCAAGATAGATAAATGCTGGAGATCAAATGTATTGCAATGTGACTATAGTTAACAATACTCTATTGCATACTTGAAATTTGCTAAAAGGAAAGATTTTAAATATTTGTTATCACCAAAAAAAAGAAAAAAAAAGAAAGTGATAACTGTTAGGTGATGGCTATGTTAATTGACTTGATTGTGATTATTTCACAATGTCTTTCTAAGCATCAAGTTGCACACCTTAAATATATACCATTTTTATTTGTCAATTAGACTTCAATAAAGTTGGGGCAGCAAGCTACCTCCTTAGGCCTGTGTTAATTCACTCAAGCTCTTTCTCAGTATTCATAGCCAAATGACTAAACTTTCCATTTATAAATAGAGGGGGCCTCCCAAGACCTAGAGACCCATCATTGCTTTTAGGCATTCATGTCACACGCCAGCTCAGGCAGTATTTTACCAAGTTCATACTTGTTTGAATCTTTTATTTATTTATAGTGACAGTAATATATTTGGCACTTACCCGTCCTTCTAAAAGCCTGATAACCCCAGTTATCCTGTGCTATAAGCGGCCTAGCTTTCACTAACTTAGAAATGAGGGTTTGGAGGGGGAAGGGAGACAGGGAACATTCCGATTAGCCAACAGTTTCCTAATGCAAGTATGTCTGTGGCACAGCCATGTCAGCTACCAGGGAAACCTGTGAATTCACCACGGAAGCTGTCAGGCCAGCTTAGAGGCATCCATGATGAAAATCCAGAGTTCTTTCTGGAGTAGGTGATTGATGTTTCAAATAGAAGATGACATTTTGATGGGATCTAAGCTTGCTGTGATCGGAGTTAATAAGGATAATGATGATGATAATGATATTTACATTATCTCTTTCATCCAAAGAACCCTTCAGTTCCTTTGTCGCATTTGCCTTGAAAATGTCCCTTCGGAGTTGGGAGGGGAAGGTGTTATTAATCTGTTCTTCAGGAAAGAAAATATAAAGAGACTTAATTGCCAGGCTTTCAGGCTCCATTTTGGTGGTAAGAAGAGATATTTAAATAACAAATTAAACTTGGAGAAATTAAGCTTGGCGAAACACCAGTCTTTCTCAGTTCCCAGTCATCCTATATAATGCTGCCAGATCAAGCTCCAATAATATCACTTCTTGACTGAAAAGTCTTCAGGGGATCCTGGCAGACTGCCAAATTCAGTCCACATATCCTAACTCAGCAGGCAAGGCCCTCAATGTTCCAACCAATGTTGTCTCACCATGCTCTTATACTTACCCTGTGTTTCAGCCAAATAAATCCGCTTGCTTGCCCCTATGGCCTGCTCTAAGCACCCCATTCTCCTTTAATAATGTTCATTCCCCTTGCCCTAACTTGTTCAATGTCAGTCTTCCCTGTTGCATGTACATTCCAGGAGGGTAGGGACTGTCACCACTGTATCCTCAGGGCCTAGCAGAGTTAACTGGCACATAACAGGGGCTCAAATACTTGCTTCTGAAGTGAACACGATGCTCTCCCACCTCCATGCCTTTGCTTCTGCGGCTCCCTCAGCCTAGACAGCCTGTAGTCCCATCTCAACCTATTGAAGCCAGAGCTGTCCTTCCAAGCCCAGATTAAACCCCAATTCCTATGTCTGGTCTCCCTGACTTGGGAACAGACACGGCATTGTTCTTCTGTAGTTCGTACATTCTGCTGTATCATAATACATTTGTGTAATTGTGTAGTCATCCTTCCCTGCCTCTCCCAAACCATCAGCTCTTGAAACACAGGAGCTGTACTCCAGAGCCTGGCAGAGTATGGGCACTTGTTAAATATGTGCTCACTTGCCTAAAATCGTTGATGACCAGCATTCTTCAGTCAGCAAAATTCCCACTTCCAGAATCTGTAGTTTGCCACGGAGGGTATTTTTCTGTTTCCTCTCCCCTTATTCTTTCAGAGGTGGGGAGGAAGGTCAGTCAGGGAACCCCTGCCAACTCTTCCTTTAAGAAGTATCTCCCTTTCTCCTCTGGGAGGAGCAGTATATCTGGCACTGAGGTGGAGGGCTCCATTTCCGACTGGGACCCACAGCAGGTTTGTAAGGTGGCATTTGGCATTTTTTTAGCATCACTGCCAGTGACAATCTAAATAATGCAGAGATAATCAATGCAACATCAACTGAGAAGGTGTGAGTAAATCAATGACATCCCCAAGGAATTTTAGAACTGGTCTTTGCATCTGATGAGCATTCACACAGACCATTCAGTTATGATAAAAATATGCCACATGAACTAGCTCTGGGGCTGGGTGAAAGCTTAGAAGCGGCGCCTTTCTGATAGACTGAAGACCCCTGGCTAATAGCAATGTGGGCATATTGACTATCTGTGACGTAACACTATGTATAATTTAGAATGAGCTGCTTGAATAACCGTGTTGTAGAATATTCAGGGCTGTTAAAACTGATGATGTAGATCTACATTTGTTGAGATGGAAAGCGGCCAACAATATTGCTAAGTTGAAGGAAGCAGACTACAGAACAGCATGATTATGTAAAATTATTGCATATTTATACTATCCATTTACAGATCTGTGAATATTCTCTGAAATGTTAATAATAGTTATCTCTGGGTGATAAAATTGTGGGGTAGTTTTTAAATTTACTTTTATAGTTTTTTGTGTTGCTTGGATTTTAACAGTAAGCAGTTATTTTTACAATCATTGAAAGAAAACAATACAGACTGAAAAAACTTGTTGAAAAAAGCCTCATTTAAAAAAAACCTTCAAATTTCCTAAAAGATGCTTACTATAAAACAAAAACAAACTCTTGTATGAATGAGCAAATAAAAAAATCATTCACCTGCCTCCATAACTGAACCACATAACTGACTATGTGCTGAATATGGATAACAGTGAAAGGGATGAAGGGATGCCGTTTGAGGAGAGGCACAGGGGAACTCAAGCTCTCCTGACCTAGTGTGCATAATATGTACACTTTTTAAGTGCCTGAAGTATGAAGTATCACTTCAAATATTATTTTAACCCAAGCTTTGATGGCAATTGATTTACAGGTACGGTATTTTTCTAAGTTCATAGCCTAAAGGACAAGAGAGAAAATATCCCATGACTGACAGCAAAGAAATGATGACTTCATTCCCCATGACAGTTTCTGTTGCAAAGAAAAGAGACATACACTGTTGATCACAGTACAACTCACACTTTATTCCATCGTGATTGGTATACATGTAAGATTGAGACAGCAAGAGACTAAAAATCAGTGCAGAACTTCTCTGAACTAAAGGGCCGTGAAAGGCATGATTGGTTTTGGCACACAGAGTGGATAACCATACATTGGCTGGAATGAGGTGGTCAGGAAAATAAAATGCACAAATCTAACACCATGTTGAAATCATGTCTGAGTTCTGGAGAAAGTTAAAGAGTAAATAATTACAAAGACTGACATGCAACTCTTTACCTTACATTATTCATCTACAGACTATTTTTCTCCCTTAGAGATGAGGAGATGGCCTTAGTAATCTGTTCAGAGTAGCTGAAAAGACCAATCAATACACATTAGAAAGATCTGCCTGATTTCTATAGCAATTCATTATAGCTGAAGAAATAATGCTAAATAATGTATTTTCTCTATATCATCCTTTAACTAAATTGAATCACATCACCCAAGTAATTCTGACTTAACTTTTACTTAGTTAAATATAATTTCTCATGTCTTTTAATGTCAAAAACCAGTTTCTGTTAGTTTATCCATTGGTGTATATCACAACGGACAAGAGGAAAAACTTATGTGATAGTATCTTTCCTTTTCAAAAATAACATTACGCTAATGAGAACATCAAAGAAGTAATACTATGCTGCAAGTAATTTAGGTTTTCACATCATCAATCCCATAGGGAGTCCAAAGAAGCCAGCCTAGCAGGTAACGTAGCAGAGCAGAATGCAATGTAGAAGAGGCACACAGAGTCTAAGTGATTTCTCCAGACAAAGAGAAGGAAAGACAGAAAGAAGCAAAAGAAAGGAAAAGTGAAAAACAGCCTTCTGCAGAACAAATTGTTACAAAGAAAAATCTATTTGCTTGCAATTGATTAAACATAATAGAGAAGAGTTCTTTGATTTGGGATGATAGAAGTAAAGATATTAAAAATTATATGCTGGTAAGCCTAAACTGGCAGATTGGGCCATTTTTCCTGTGGTTGTATTTGAGATGTTGAGCTCTCACAGGGAGAATTTTTGCTTTTGCCAAGGAAGGGCCAGATTTAACCCAAAAGGGCAACCTTGAGAACATTTTATCTTGTTAACTCGGGCATGTGGCTAACATTCATTCTCTCTCTGGTAAAAAGATATTATTCATCTCTGATGAGACGGTTCAAAATATGACAGTGACCAAGACGTGGTTTATTCACAGGATGCACATAATTGGATATCTACATATGGCATGAATTAAAAAGTTAAGCAACAAGGAGGAGAAGGAGGAGAAAAAAACTTTTGCAAATTTCTGACATAAAATAATCAAATAAAAGGGAAAGATAGTGGTTAAGGATGTTTTCATTTTCTCACTTCCATCTGCTACGGGGGAAATGAAATGAATGAAAGTAATTCTCTTTAGGTCACCAACATAAGGAATAATTTGACTGCAAACATAGAGGTGAGCAGAGCAAGACTTGAAGTGATATTTCTTAATCTCTTTGATTCTTAATCTCAAACAACAAGCCACAGGCAATACAGGAAATGTGGAGATGACTAGGAAGTGTGATAATGTGCCTGGATCAGTTACCATTCATTGGAAAGTACCGTTTCCCCTGCCTGTTAATAGGCTGATTCCTGCAGGTTTGAGTAAAGGAATCATCTCTTCCTTCAGTGCTGCATTGTTCTTTGTAAGAGACCCGTGTCAGTTGAAAGTTATGTAATTTAAAGGCTAGAGAAGAAAGAAATTTAAATTGGATTCCACAGTAAATATTCATGGATATTTCAAAGTAGAATTGTCCACTGTCTGGGGTTGGGTTCAAGCATCAAGGTGATCGCTTCCTGAACATGTTCATTGACCATGAGGAGCTGTTTACTCTGGCTCATATTAGACTACTAGTAATCATTTTCAGACATGATGTCTCTTTTGAAAGAAATGACTTTGCTGGCCCAGGATAACTACAAGGGGTAGAAGACTGGAAATAGGTGAGTCAGGGTAGGTGGAAACAGAAATGAGTTGAAGGAAAAAAAAAAAAGAGTTCCTCCAAGGTCATATATGGTCAGTAATGAAGCAAAAATTCATGGTATGTGACTTAAAGACTTTCTAAGACATCGTACCCATGAGATGTTTCCAAGCTTCTTGATCTTTAATCTTTTAGCAACCTTCTGATACTGGATTTACCTTCCTAGGTGTGGTGCCCTACTTCTGGAATTTAGATCTCTGGGGCAAACCCTGTCAGGATGTGCCTCTGCGTAGTTAACACTGCCCCAGACAGCAGCTCTGATTTCAGTCACAGTTCTGCTGAGAAGCCTGTCTGCCCCTGGCAGGGGTGAGGGGAGGGTTGTTGGTGGCAGATGTAGTCAGAGGCAGAGGAGACCAATGGCAGACAGGGTGGACCTGCAGGAAGGTAGCCAGAAGGAAAGACCTTGGGTTTTACCCAAGGTCAAGGTGGCTGTGATAGAAGAGCGAAAGGCAAAAGTAACTAACTGAATTTCAGAATTCAGAAGTAAAAGAGAAAGGAGGAGGATCCCTGGACCAGGGACTTTCACAGGAACCAAACATGATTCATGAAAAAAAAAAAGCAAGCTTATCTGACTGATCAAGAAGACATTCTTCAGAATACACTGGCAACTAAATAATTTTCACACCAAAAATACAAACACTAAATGAGTGTTTCCTTACTAGGATTAATCACATTTTGATAATTCATTAGCTCTGTATCTTCTAGGTTGCTTAATTCATTTAGCAAATCCACAGCTTAGGTACCACCGCGAGGGGAGGGAGGGTGGGGGTGTTGAATGAAGCAATTCAACTTAGAATCAAATTTTGTAAACAAGAGTTAGTAGCACAGTGGCACAGTAGATTGTCAAGGAAAACAACAGGAGTGGGCACAGAGTCATCGGCCTTGCCTGCGCGGTCTTGCCGGCTACCAGGGGGAACTCTGCAGCTCAGGAGTCTACTTTCTTGTTAATTAAAACTGAGCAGCAGGTGAGCAGCCCATCCACCTTTTCCAGTTCAGACATGCTCACGGGGATCAGCATATGGTCCTTCAGTTTCTCATAAACCTACAGTGGGAATCAAGGAAAAGGAAGAAAAGAAGGATTATGTTTTACCATCCTCAGAAGTGGAGAATCAATTTGATTTGTACATCTAGGCTTTTCATTCATTTAATCCCAAGACACACATGCAGTCTCAACCACACACATGCCCACAGTCATCCCCATAGAGCTGGTGGGAACTGGTTAACCACTAGCTCTGTGCTTTAACCTCAAGGCCAAAGATGTGTCAGAAATGTGGTTTTGCTAGAGATGCCTTTACTCTGCCGTTGTCATTGCTAGATTAAGTGGTACGTGGAAGTTGGTGGCCATGTGTCAGTCTGAATATTACTTTCTCTTCACACTTTATTTTTATTTATTTATGTATTTTTGGAGACAGGGTCTTGCTCTGTCGTCCAGGTTGGTGTACAGTGGCGCGACCATGGCTCACTGCAGCCTCGACTTCCCAGGCTCAAGTGATCCTAAGTACCTGGGACAAACAACAGATACACACCACTATGCCTGGCTAATTTTTATTTTTTATTTTCTGTGGAGACAGGGTCTCACTATGTTGCCAGAGCTGGTCTTGGGTTCCTGGGCTCAAGTGATCACCCTGCCTTGGCCTTCCAAAGTGCTGGTATTACAGGCATAAGCCACCACACTAGGCCTTCTCTTCACGCTTTAAAACCCTCTCAACTGTACTTCAGGTTTATTTTCTTACCAACACCACTGGAAAAATTTGACAAGATATAACTTAAGTATTTCAGGTTAAACTGCTTTTAAATTACAGGTATGAATTTTATTAGCATCTTTTGACACTAATAGAAAGCATATGTCAAAACTTCAATTAACAGTTCATAGATTTTTCTGTGATGATCAAACAAAGCATATTTTTAAAAACAGAATCACTTGAAAGTGTACTGCCTAATAACAATCTCCTGTGCTTCTTTAGGAAGCACTGTGTTTCTTAAAATTCAGCACAGTGGTTAAGTAAGAGTGTTGGAGCCAGAGTAGGGTCCCAAACCCAGTTCTGTCAACCTACTACTTAAAGAATTATTTCAGTGAAGTGACATTCCCTCTGAGCCTCGGTTTACTTCTCTGTAATATTGGAATAGTAATGTTGCCCCCATAGGGCTGTTACAAGGACTGAATAAGATAATACACCTGGGATGCCTGGCACCCTGCCTGGCACGGGGGAAGCCCTCAGTAAACAGGGATATTATTAATACTATTGTTATTTTTGAGAGACACATGGCTGAATCGGGGGGCAGTGAATAATCATCTGCTGGTCAGATGATCAATGTGGCTGAAGAGGGATGAATGATTCAGACCTGTATTTCTCAAAGTGAGCTCTGTGACTGGGTACTTGTTGATATTGCAGATTCTAGGGTGGGGGTCCAGGAACTTGCATTTTTAGCAACCCTGATGTGCATTAAAGTATGAGATCCATTACTCATCTAAGAGCTGGGTAAGCCCCAGTCCTGGGTCAGGAGTCCTCTATTTTCCTCAGGTTCACACTTTCAGCCATGGAAATAGAAAAAATTATCTATGTATTCCCTCACCCATTTCTTTTTATCTGCTCAGAAAGAGGCTGTGATTAGAGAGTGAACCTAGTAATTATATAATATTGCATATTTAAAAGGTAGTATAAAATATTTTCTAATATTTGCAAAGCTTAAGACAAAAAAAAAAATCAATGATTACTAAAGCCTCTTCTGTAATGCATAGTATAAATATCTTGTTCCTCCGGGCAGAGATGAGATGCTGAGTGCCTAGAAGATATGGACACTTGAAGAATCTATGGACGAGCACTGTTATGTTTGCTTGGTAGGGTAAAATCGAAATTACTAAAGTATATAGATGAGACTGGCAGAGTACGCTGAAAAACAAGGGAGATTTTCTTAGACCAGGAAAAGCATTCCAGATCCAGAGAGAGCTCCCTTATTGGAACACAAACACAGAGACTCCTAGAGCGACCAGTTGGCTGATTTCGAGTGTACCATATTACTACCTGCTGTATCTTTTCAGTGAAGAGCTTTTTGCTACCTAGCACGGGCAGTTTCTTCTTTCTGCAGCCCTGACAATGAACACCCACCACTCTGGGTCATTCATACTCCTCTACCTAAAGAAACAAATGGCCAGGTGTGGTGGCTCATGCCTATGCACTTTGGGAGGCTGAGGTGGGAGGATCCTTTAAGCCCAGGAGTTTGAGACTAGCTCGGGCAACGTAGGGAGACCCCCGTCTCTACAAAAAATAAAAAATTAGCCAGGTATAATGGTGCATGCTTGTAGTCCCAGCTACTCGGGAGGCTGAAGTAGGAGGATTGTTCAGCCCGGGAATTTGAGGCTGCAGTAAGCCATGATTATGCCACTGCACTCCAGCCTGGGCAACAGAGCAAGATCCTGTCTCAAAAAAAAAAAAAAAAAAAAAGGACTGGGCATGGTGGCTCATGCCTGTCATCCCAGCACTTTAGGAGGCCCAGGAGGCCCAGACAGGCAGACTGCTTGAGCTCAAGAATTTGATACCAGCCTGGGCAATATAACGAAACCCCATCTCTATTAAAATACAAAAATTAGCCAGGTTGTGGTGGTGTATGCATGTAGTCCCAGCTACTCAGGAGGCTGAGGTGGGAGGATCTCTGGAGCCCGGGAGGTGGGGTTGCAGTGAGCCAAGATCGTGCCACAGCACTCCAGCCTGGGTAACAGAGTGAGACCCTGTCTCAAAAATAATAATAATAATAATAACAATAATAAATAAAAAAATAAAAAGAAATAAAAAGAAAAGCTGCCCTTTTCTGAGGGGCAGCTCAGATCTGTCAGAAAACAATGATACCGTTGACCATCTAATTGTAGGTCTTCATGCTTAATGAGTATCTGAGGGTGGGAAAGTACATTTAATCAGAGCTGGGGCATAGACTTGGGTGAGTACTTATTTGAAAATCTGAGTATTTATTTGAAAAGCTTTGAATACCCGGCATGATCATCTCAATTACTATGCATGCATTAGTGAGCAATGACATGAATGAGAAAAGTGAAACACATTTTCCTTGTGCCCTAAATTGTATTATCCTTTCTTTTCTTAATTGTTTGATATGTATACAGGAAAAGGAGGCTCCTATTGGTCACTCCATTATGAAAAAATCCCCAGGGAGGCCGACCCAGCTGCAGTAGCCAGAAGGGATATTGTTTTACCTTTGCACTTTCTGGATACTCTTCCGGGGTTCGGTGCAGTAAGACGTGCCCTTTGCTGGGGATATTTAGATATATACAGTTTGCTGCTATGTCATCAGGCACAGTGAGTTTGTCGTAGCGGTGGTCACTCATCTGTTGCATGATCTATAAAGAGAAACAAAGCAGGCCTAAGAAGAGTATCTCCCCACATTTTCAAACAGAAGGAAGGCAGTGTGGTAGGATACAAGCTTGGAACTGACACTTTAGGCTGTTCCTCTGTTCAAATTCCCATCTATTACCTCCAGTCACTTAGAACCAGACAAGGAAAACTTGATTAAGCTATGAGTCTCTGGAAGAATCGCAAGGGTTTTTGTTGTTCTTCAAAAGTATGTGTTTGTCTCTCTTTTCTTTTAAGGTTTTAAAACTGTCTATTATTTTTCTAGTCTTTGTTCGTAAGACCTATCAGTAAGATGCAAAATGGCCACATGTAAGGCCCAGCAGGGGTTTTGATATCTTTGGTCTTTGGCTAAGCAGGGCTGCCTCCTCTATAGGAAAGAAGGGCCATACCAGTAATCAGAATAGTCAATAATGTGAATCTGATTAATCAGTAACACCACACATGTGTGTGTAACACACACACACACACTTTGCTCTTCCATATACTTTTAAACTGAATTCACCTGTTCATTGGCAGGTGATGGCCTTAATACAATGAGCATAAAAGCCACCTGGGGAGAATGAGAAAATCATATTCCCAGGCCTCACCCTTAGGGAAAGCTGGTTTGGCAAATTTTGGGTGAGGCATAGGAATTTTGCATTTTGAAGCCCTACAGATAATTTTGAGGCAGAGGTTCCCTGGACCACAACTGGAGAGAAAAAAAAAAAAACCTACTTGGCAGGTCTATTCTTCAAATGATGAACTTATTAGTATCCTAGCATAAAATAACTTTAAAAACAACACAAAAATGAACTCTGCACAAAATTTAAAATTTTGATACCTCATCCTTACTTCCTCAACATAATCAAAACTCTCAAAAAACAACACTCCTCCCCCTAACAACAAGAATATCCAAATTTAAAAAAATCCCACAAAAACAAATATTATTTGGGGTTTAGTCATGTAGACTCTTTCTACTCTTTATCAATATCCATACAGTTTTAAGGAATCTGCTGAAATGTCATGCTAGGAAGGTATAATATGATCTTTTCCACAATCTGGTTCTAATCTACCTTTATGGTCCCATCTACTTTTACTTTTCAGTGTCTGTATGGAAATGTGCTTCATATTACTAGGCAGACATGCCCACTCAGTCATGGGGGCACTGGATAGTAAGATTTATGGTATGAAAAGCAGAAGAGAGACAGCATGCTTCCTGTAGAAAATTCATTCCTAAGAGTGGCACACAGTAAGCCCTTCCTGACTCACCAGTCAGGTAAATCATTCACTTCTAGTGTGGAATATGTCAAGGGTGGAGAGAGGCCAAGAGCAATCCCATAATGGAATACCCTTCACTTGGAAGGAAACATCAGGAATGGGGATGAGCTTAAGCACTGTATGAAAGGCTGAGACATACAGATGAACAGGACACAGACCCAGTTTTCCAAGATTACAGTTTAGTGGAGGAAACTGACAGAAAAATAGATAATTATATTACAATAAGAACTAGCAGGACACCATGCCAAACATTTTACATTTATTATCTAATCTCAAAATTATATTTTACAGATGAAGAAACTGCACTGAGAGAGGTCAAATAACTTGCTTTAGGTCATATAGGTAGATTCAAACCCAGATCTGTGCAACTCAAAATGTTTCTTAATCATCTCACTTTGCTCTTTCTCAACTTCTGTAGCAGCAAACTACCAACTACAAACTACATAACACCTACTTTTTCACATTCACTTGATACTTATTATTTATTCTCTGGCAGTACCATTAATTCTTCTCTTGTATGTAATCCTGTTATGACCTGCTAAAGTCTGGTATAGGTAAAGGACTTAAATGGACAGCTCTCTTGCACTTTTGAATTTAAATTGTTCTTGAAGGGATAGGCCCATAGAGGGGATCACCTATGGAGTGGGTCTTTCTTTACAGCCCTGATTAGAAACCTTAGATCTAATCCAACATGTGGGCAATTAAGTTAAAGACACTCCTAAAGATTAATTTTTCTAAGAAAATTAACAACATATTCAATTTAGCCCTTTATAAAATGGATATGCCCAGAAATAATAGGAAGAAGCTTGAGAGAATGAAAAAATAGACCCAAGTAGCTCTTTTGTTACAAATTGCAATTTAGTTCTTCTTATGCAGATTTTCTTTTTGGCTGCTTTCAAAACACAATAATAGCAGCTTCCATTTATTATTGTGTGCGAGGGAACAGATGAAGACCGCCTGAGCCCAGGAGTTTGAGACCAGCCTGGGCAACATGGCGAAACCCTGTCTCTACAAAAAAATTAGCTGGGTGTGGTGGCACACACCTGTAGTCACCTCCTCAGGAGGCTGAGGTGGGAAGATCATAGAGGTTGCCACGAGCCGAGATAGTGCCACTGCACTCCAGCCTGAGCCACAGATAATCTGTCTTAGAGTCTAATCCTTAGTCTTAAAAACCACAAAAGACTAGACCCACCATATTCTCACAATTACTTCTTCAGCTTCCTTCTTTCTAAGGCCTACGTTAACATGTAATCTAGTAGTGTTGCAGGCTTAGCATCCCTTCTACCTAGATCCCCTAGAGAGATAATTGCTACAAAGTTCCCAAGCTTTTTGGAATAAGGACAAATTTTACTATGAGTTTTTGTGCAGTTTCGCTCTCTTCAACCAGATTGCTACCTCCTTGAATGCAGATCCAGGCATAATGAGGTGGACAGAGCATGGGCTTCAGAGTCAGAAAGGTCTGGGTCTGAAGCCTTGCTCAGCCACACACTAATTGTGTGACTTTGGGAAAGTCACGTATGCCCTGTGAGCCTCAATTCCCTCAGCAGTAAAATGGGATGGGAATGCTATACCTATCCTCCACAGGGTAACTCTGAAGATTATTTTTAAAAAACCCAAAACAGATAATGTACATAAAATGCTTAGCACAAGCTTCTAGCAGATATTAAATGTGTAATAAAAGTCAGTTCACTTCTCTCTTTGTTTCTTGCAAGTCACTTGACATATAGCAGGTGACCAAAATATGTTCGCACTAACTGGTTCATTTCTTCATTCCTTTCACCTTTTTAAAAGCTATGGAGAACCTCAGGAGGGCACTGTGATGAACTGTGGTCAATCACATGGGTAAACAATTGGATTCCCTCAGAGAAACAAGGTATGGTCTATGTCTAGAAATAGAAATACAATTCATTATTTTTAATGTGAAAAAACATGGCTAAAATCAACGAGGCCAAGGTTTGTCTGTTTTTCAAAGCCATACAGAAGGGCACTATACTCTATGGTCCTAACTCAAATGACTCTGGATGACAAAGTAAGACAACAGGGGGGTGGACCTGGAATTACCTACAGAGTACGTGGCACCTAAGGACATTCACAGAAAGAAAGAAAAGAAAAACTTTTGTGTATATCAAACTGAACACATAAGCCTCTGTCAGGTTGTGACCCCAATTTAGTAAAATAGTCCATAAACCCAATGGGCAGATTGACTTCTTCATAGTAGAGTAGGGCTGCCTTGATACGCAAGGTGGCAGTTAGGATTTGTGAAGCTTCTAGACAATAGCTTTTGATCAGTCTCACAAATGTGCTTTTTTCCAGGTGCAGGGAATGGGATTCCACTATGTCTAAATCTCTGCTTATTATGTGCTGTTGAGGGTAGAACAAGATGGCCAGTCTGCTCATGTTTGCAGTCAGAACTGGACAGTCATCCTGTCACACGAATTGGACCTAGTTTACCCAAGAAGTTCAGAATTTCTTCCAGACAACTGGGGAGGCAGTTCTCTGAGCCAGAGGTTTACTAAGTAGGACCCCAGTGGTTTGAGGACCTCAGAGAGATCCTTACAACATGTATACACAACCACTGCTACCTGGTCAACCTAGACACAAAACAAAATCTAGAAAATCTATTACTCCCATTGACTTACTTTTCTAAGCAATTGGGAGAACTGTGTGTGGCATATTTTGGCCCACACATTCAGGCTAAGTGCTCCCACCACTCATCATCACCAGATAACTGCCAGTTGGTTTTCCAGTTTAATTTGTGGTCTGCAGATGCCTCATTGTACTCTTTATCCACAGACAAATAAATCACCCGTGTCTCTTAGTACCAGATGAGTTGAAAGAGAAAGCAGCATGGCAAGACTACATCTCCTAGGCCTGACTTTATTCACTGGATCTAGCGGTCTGGGCAAATTCCCCACCTTTCAGCGTGACTCATGCATGTCCGGTGGTGACTACAAAGCAGAAGCATGGAATGTCATACATTCCAGAGGAAGTGTTCTCAGGGATTGTTATCAGTGCTGACTTCTTGTTTACCAGTGAGGAAACAAACTAAAATCTCCAAGGTTGTGCCCATCTCAGAAAGTACCACGTGTCACTGGAGTGACAGGGCCTGTCCAGTTGACTTCAGCTGTTTCCATGCTCTGCCCTATCCCCCAACCTCACCTCCTTGAGTGAACAATCCTCTCCCCTACTTGGTTCCTATTTGAATTGTTCTTCAGTTACTGGCATGTATTTGAAATTCTAATCACTCTTCACTCTTTAATGCTTCTTCCTTTTCTGAGCCTTATTTTTATCATTTAAAGCTTCTGGTGGGGACATTCCTATACTTACTAACATAAAGGCCAGTATCTAATTTAGAATTATTTGAGGACAGTTTCAATTTTTCATTACTGGGAGGAAAGGAATTATATCTTTAGTGGGGAAATAATTTAATGCTGAGAATATATGAAGTAATTCACTGATAAATTCTACTGAGAGTTACTCTTAAAATAAATGTCTTAACAAAACCCCAACAAAGCTACCTTAGCAGAAGCTTTTAAATTAATTTATCAAGACTCCACGGTTATCATTTTAATACAGGTTTAAGAATATGCCCAAAGAAATGACTTTTAATAATGAACAGGCCCCATTTGGAGCAGTGAGTAGTTCTGCTTAACTGAAAAAAATTACAAAAGTTATGTCAGGTGTAGCCTTTCTAAATGAAAGGGATGTATGAAGTGGTAACTGCAGATAACAAACAAGAAATATGCTTTTCCCCCTTGAAAATGCTAAAGGTGCTTATTATAGACACAAAGAGTTTTGTCTTTTGGGACAAAGAACAGATCTCTCCTTTCCTGTCGGAGTAATTATTTTCCTTTCTCTTGTATGTTGTTATTGTCTGAATAAGCTTACCATTTATTTGTAGCTGGGTTCAGGAGACACATGTATGTACACAAGACAGGGTGCTGGCCATTCAGTAGGGAACATGCAGAGAAAGATGCAGGAAGGCTGTGTCGCTCTTGAATATCTTTCCCTTTTTACACCCTAATGGGCACTGTGAGGATGTGTTCACACATCCTGCCTGGTAGGGCATCACCTTAAAGAGCTCAGTCTCCTGAGGACTGAGCAACAGTGAGGCCAAGGAACAGGTTCTGTTTCCCCTTTGTGGATGCACAGAAGCTTTGTTAAAAGATGAGCACCATTTCAAATATCCCGAGAATGTAGCTGTTGGGCCGTTTAGTTCTGTGTTCCAACATTTTTTTCCTAAAAAAGCATGGAGGAGGTGGTACTGCTCCAGTGCTGTATGTAGTGTTTTTCCAACCCCAGGGACTGTACTTCCTGCTTCTCACTGTGTCTCAAGCCAGAATGGAAAGGAGACACACCTAAACCCTCCACACGTCACCATAAATTCCTTTCGCTAAGAACAGATTACTCGATATCCTGAGAGGCCCCAGACTCAACTCTGAATGATACAAATGAGTTCTACAGGATTTGGGGGAAAGATCTGAGAAGTCAAGTTGCCGTTCTGAATGCCCTTTCTGAATTTTGCCAAAGGAATGATTCCACTTTATGGAAACTAATTTGAGTGATTATTATTGGGATTAGATCAATTGGTGGTCAGCTCTGTTCAACAATCTTTTATGGTATGCCCCCT
This sequence comes from Pongo pygmaeus, assembly GCF_028885625.2. Taxonomy (NCBI): domain Eukaryota; kingdom Metazoa; phylum Chordata; class Mammalia; order Primates; family Hominidae; genus Pongo; species Pongo pygmaeus. The sequence continues at coordinate 144,770,938 of NC_072373.2, read as the reverse complement.
TCAGGCTCAGCACAATGGCAGTGTGAGGTGGGAAAGGGAAAGAGATGCCTTCAGGAGATGAAAATCTCATTTAAGGCAGGACAAGCACATGAAGAGTATGCTAGCAGTAAAAAGACAGTCAACCTCACTTTTATCACAGGCAACTCCTTAACGAAGAAGGCACGCAGCTGTAGGGAGGAAATAGCTCTGAGAATCATTGTGGCCACACTGTCATGGTCTGTTATGCAGCTGCTGGTTGGAGGAATTGGCCTTGCTCCCCAGGGTGGAGCTGTCACAAAATAGAGTGGGAATTGTCTGGCTTTCAGCCCAAGAGAATCTGCATGGCAAGCTGCATTAACAACCAGGCATTTCCGGCAGTTCCCAACATTTCTGGGAATTTTCTCATCCAAACGACTGAAAGCCCACTCCATTCTCTTGCTTCTTACTCATACTTTCTTTGTATAACGGTAATTATGTTTTAAAAAATCCTGGGCTATGTTGTTTCATGGAACAATTTAGAACTTATTGGTCAAACTCTGAAGCAAAGGTATATAAAAGGTAGTCAGAGATGTTTAGGGAATATTCAAAGCACATTTTTGGGTCACTCATAATTGATCTTTATATTCATATATATATATTCATATATATGTATATATATAACATAATGCACCCATCTTAACATATCAAAGCTAAATCAATATTAAAAACAACTGACTATAGAGTCTATTGATACAATATATGATGCCCAAGTACACTCTTCATTGCTACTGCATATCTAAAATCATTTATTGATTTATCCATCCATCAAGAGTGTATCGAGAGCCTGACAACATACCAGCATCAAGCCCTGGAGGTCTTTTTAAGGCTGAGCCAATATAGCTATGGATAACATTCTAAAACTGATAGCATATTTTCATGTTTTATAGTCTTTCCACAGACTAGTTCAAAATGAACACTGCCTGAGAGGGGCTTTAAGATGACTGACTAGAGGCACTGGACACCTGTTTCCCCAGCAAAGAAGAGCCAAAATAGCAAGTAGATAATCATACTTTGAATAGACATCTAAGAGAGAATGCTGGAATTCAGCAGAGAAGTGACAGAAAACACCTGAGATACTGAAGGAGAGGGAGGCAAGGTAGACAGCCTGGCTGGAATCAGCTGGGAGCCCAGAGAGGGTCCCTAGTGAGAGGAAAGGGTAAGTGAGAGATTCCCAGTGGTCCATGTTCCCATGCTGACTCCCGAAATCCTAGTCGTAAGAGTCTCTCAAACCCCAAGGACCCTGAAATTGGTATTCCCAGGGTCCGTGTGGCAGCATTGCTCCAGAGAGGGAGCCCACTCGGGTCCCATGTACCCACTTAGTCCTGGACAGATAAAGAGCCAGTTAGAGAGCCCATTTCCCACCAGACTGCATTGTGCCCTGGGACCCAGCAACCCCTGTATCTTCACATCCTTGGAGCCCCACTAACAGAGCGCTGCAGGGTGCAATGCAGGCTGGACACAGTAGAGTGGCAGGGTCTCCAGAACTCTAGCCCACACATTGTACTGCACACTGGGGAGGGTGATCCTGGGACAAAGGGAGCTGAAGCACGTGTTTCCCAGAGCATGAAACCTGACTTCCTGGGGCCACTGTCAATGAGAGAAAACCCTGCTCCCACAGTAGAAGGGCTACTTCACACTAGCATGTGTCCTGAGGTCAGGCTGCCACCATTGCCATAGCCACCTGAGCATACCATCTGGGGCTTGGAAATTGCTCAGCCTTGTTCACCACAGCCTGGGTCCAAGGGCCCCATGTGGGGCCTGAGAATAGGCCTGTCTGGCCTGGCACCACCCCTGTCCTCCCTCAATGCCCAAGCACATTGCCTGGGGGCCTAAGGATTGCCCCTCCCCATTGGTTGACCCAGGTGCACATGCATGCCATCAGGGTGCCTAACAAAGGTCCAGAAAACCTGCTGCTGAAACCCAAGCATGCTGTCTGGAGGCTGGGGGACTGCCTCACCTTGACTACCACAGCTGGCATCTGGGCAATCCTCCCGGGACCTGAGAATAGGCCTGCCCAGCCTGCCACCACCACCACTGCTGGCAATCTTCTGCATGCACTACCTGGAGGATTGGGGACTGGGCTGCCCAGCCCATTGCAGCCACTGCTAATATCAGTGAGTGCCCATGGGGAGCCTGAGGACTCATCCAGTCATCTGGCACACCGCTGCCATAACCAGCACCCAAGAAAGCTGCCTGGAGGCCCCAAAATCAGCCCGTCTGGACTTGCTAACACTGGCGCCCACATATGCCACCCTGGGACCCAAGAACAGGCATGCTTGGTCTGCCGCTGCCAACAGCAGGGCCTGAGGACTGGCCCACCTGGCGTCCTATCCCCAGGAAAACCTCAGCATAACCTCCACTAACAACTGCAGCCTATGCCACTGAGGAAATCATAGACACCACTGATGGTATATAGCCAAAGAAATCCTATGGAGACTACACCACTATATATGCCCAGAATAAAAGCAAAAGTGCCCTAACCAACCAACACCATAGATCCATCTACAGGAAAATGTCTTCCCCTATGAAAGCCAATCTAAAAAATTGGAGGAAGTGACTGTTACACCAGATGCACAGATATCAATGAAAGGACACAGAAATACGAAAAAGCAAGGAAATATGACACTTCCAAAGGAACATAATAATTCTCCAGAAACAGATTCCAATAAAAACTAAATTTATGAAGTGCCTGAAAAAGAATTCAAAATAACAACATTAAGGAAGTTCCATGATATACAAGAGAACACAGATAAACAATAAAAAGAAATTTAAAAAACAACTCAGGATATGAATGAGAAATTTACCAAGGAGATAGACATATAAAAAAGAACCAAAGAGAAATCCTGAAACTGAAGAATTCAATGAATGAAATAAAAAATGCAATGAGAACTTCAACAGGATACTAAATCAAGAAGAATTTCAGAACTTTAAAAAGAAGAAAAAAAAAACAAGAAAGAAGAAAGCCAGTGTGACCTATGGGCCACCATAAAGCAACAAAATATTTGAATTTTGGGTGTTCCCAAGGGTGAGAGAAGTTTAATGGCATAGAAAAACAATTTAACAAAATAATACCTTAAAACTTCCTAAGTCTAGCAAGAGATTTAGAAACAGGAAGCTCAAAGATTCCCAAATAGATACAACCCCAAAAAATCTTTTCCCCAGCATATTATAGTCAAACAGTCTGATATGTCCCCACCCAATTCTCATCATGAATTATAATCCCCATAACCCCCAGGTGTCTAGGGAGAGACCAGGGGGAAGTAATTGGATCACGGGGACGGTTCCCCACATGCTGTTCTCATGATAGTGAGTGAGTTCTCATGAGATCTGATGGTTTGATAAGTGTTTGGTAGTTCCTCCTGCATTCATTCTCCTTCCTGCTGCCTTGTGAAGAAGGTGCTTTGCTTCCCCTTTGCCTTCCACCGTGATTCTAAGTTTCCTGAGGCCTCCCCAGCCTTGCAGGACTGTAAGTCAATTAAACCTCTTTCCTTTATAAATTACCCAGTCTTAGACAGTTATTTAAAGCAGTATGAAAATGGACTAATACACTGTAAAAAGTCAAAGACAAATAATTCTAAAAACAGCAAGAGAAAAACATCTGATATGGTTTGGCTCTGTGTCCCCACCCAAATCTCATGTTGAATTGTAATTCCCAATGTTGGGGGAGGGACCTGGAGGGAGATGATTGGTCATGGGGGCAGATTTCCCCCTTACTGTTCTCATGATAGTGATTTCTCACAAGATCTGATGGCTTAAAAGTGTGGGCATTTCCCCCTTCACTCTCTTTTCCTCTTGCTCCACCATGTGAAGAAGGTGCTTCCTTACCCTTCCACCATGATTATGTTTCCTGAGGCCTCCCAGCCATGCCTCTTGTACAACCTGCAGAATTGTGAGTCAATTAAACCTCTTTTCTTTATAAACTACCTACTCTCAGGTAGTTCTTTATAGCAATGTGAGAATGGATTACTATAGCATCTAGATACAAAGAAGTCTCCATCAGACTAACAGCACATTTCTAATCTGAAACTTTACAGTCTAGAAGAAAATGGGATGATATATTCAAAGTGCTGAATGAAAAAAACTTCCAATTAAGGGTACTATATCCATCCAGTAAAATTATCCTTCATAAATGAAGGACAAATTCAGAGTTTCCCAAACAACCAAAAACTGAGGGAATTCATCACCAAGAGACCAGTCCTCCAACAAATGCTTGAGAAAGTCCTATTCCTGGAAGTGAAAGAACAATACCTTCCATCATGAAAACACACAAAAGTATAAAACTTATTGGCAGAGCAAACACACGAATGAGGAAGAGAAAGGATTCAGATGTTACCAATACAGAAAACCACCAAACCACAATGATAAACAGTAAGAGTGAAAGAAAAGAACAAAGGATATATAAAACATCCAGAAAACCATTAAATAACAGGAATAAGTCCTCAAATATCAATAATAACCTTGAATGTAAATGGCTTAAATTTTTAACTTAAAGATATGAAGTGGCTGAGTGGATTAAAAAACCCGTGACCTATCCAAAGTAATGAGGGTTATTAAAAAATATTTTTGTAAAACCCATGACCTAACTATATGCTGCCTAGTGAAACTCACTTCACCTATAAAAAGACAAACATGGGCTGAAAGTAAAGGGACAGAAAAAATATTCCACACAAACAAACCAAAAGCAAGCAGGAGTAGATATATTTATATCAGATAAAACAGATTTTTAATGAAAAACAGTAAAAAGAAACAAAGAAGGTTATTATGTAATGACAAATGGATCAATTAAGCAAGAGAATATAACAGTTCTAAATATATATGCACCCAACACTGAAGCACCCAGATATAAAAAGCGAATGTTGGCTGGGCATGGTGGCTCACATCTGTAATCCCAGCCAGCACTTTGGGAGGCTGAGGTGAGTGGATCACTTGAGCTCAGTAGTTCAAGACCAGCCTAGGCAACATGGTGAAACCCCATCTCTACAAAAAATACAAAAATGAGCTGAGAATGGTGGTGCATGCCTGTAGTCTCAGCTGCTTGGAAGGCTGAGGTGGGAGGATGGCTTAAGCCTGGGAGGCAGAGGTTGCAGTGCGCCAAGATTGTATCACTGTACTCCAGCCTGGGTGACAAAGCGAGACCCTGTCTCAAAAATAAAATAAAAAACAAATGTCATTAGATCTAAAGGGAGAGACAGACTCCAATACAATAATAGCTAGGGACTTCAACACTCCACTCTCAGCAAAAGACAGAAAGTGAACAAAGAAAGTTAGATTTAAACTGCACTTTAGACCAAATGTACCAAAAATCTATGGAACATTTCATCCAATAGCTGCAGAATACACATTCTTCTTATCAGCCATCAAGAACATTCTTCAGGATAGATATTAGGCCCCAAACAAGTATCGACAAATGTTAAAAAATCAAAATTAGGCCCCAAACAAGTATCCACAAATATTAAAAAATCAAAATCATAACAATTCTCTTCATAGACCATAATGGAATAAAACAAGAAATCAGCAATAAGAGAAATGTTGAAAACTACAAATACATGGAAATTAAACAACATGCTCCTGAATGACTACGGGGTCAATGAAGAAATTAAGAAAGAAAGAAAGAAAAATTCCAGAAACAAGTGAAAATGGAAACACAACTTACCAAAACCTGTGGGATACAGAAAAAGCATTGTTACAAGGGAAGTTTATACCAACAAATGCCAACATTAAAAAAGTAGAAAGATTTCAGAAAAAGCAACCTAATGTTGCTCCTCAAGGAATTAGAAAAGCAAGAACCAAACACAAAACTAGTAGAAGGAAAGAAATAATAAAGATCAAAACAGAATGAAATGAAATAGAGAGTTAAAAAATAATACAAAGGATCAATGAAACTAAAAGTTGTTTTTTTGAAAAAATAAACAAAATTGATAAACTGCTAGACTAACCAAGAAGAAATGAGAATAGATCCAAATAAGAGGAGGGAATTCTTCCTAACTCATTTTATGAGGCCAGGATTACCTTGATACCAAAACTAGACAAGGACACAACAAAAAAAGAAAACTACAGGCCAATATCCCTGATGAATATAGACACAAAACTCCTCAACAAAATACTAGCAAACCAAATCCAACAGCAAATCAAAAAGATATTACACCATGATCAAGTGGGATTTATCCCAAAGGTGCAAGGATGCAAGGATGGTTCAACATACATAAATTAATAAACATGATATATTGCATCAACAGAATGAAGGACAAAAACCATATGATCAATAGATGGTGTGTATTCTCTAACTCAGCTCCAATTAAAATCCTTATTCTTGTTTCTTGTTTTATATCATCTTTCCCTTCTATTTTTAGTTATGTTATTTTGCTGTACTTATGTATCTTTGTAAGCTGCTTTTATGAGGTGAGGTGTGATTATACAATGTCAAACAGTTCTTCTAAAAACATGTTTTTAAATTATCACACTATTACAAGTGCATCTTGTAAAAGATTCAAATATGAAAAGTTAAAGCTCTATTGGACTTAACTGCATACACTTGTCAAAACTCATTGAATTATCCATTTAAAATTGTAATTTTATTGTAAGGAAATTATGTTGCAATAAAACTATTTTTTTTTTTTTCGAGATGTAGTCTCACTCTGTCACCCAGGCTGGAGTGCAGTGGTGCCATCTTGGCTCACTGCAACTTCTGCCTCCTGGGTTCAAGCAATTCTCCTGCCTCAGCCTCCCAAGTAGCTGGGACTACAGGCACACACCACCATGACCAGCTAATTTTTGTATTTTTAGTAAAGATGGGGTTTCACCATATTGGCCAGGCTGGTCTCAAACTCCTGACCCCGTGATCCACCCGCCTTGGCCTCCCAAAGTCCTGGCATGAGCCACCGCACCCGGCCAATAAAATTAATTTTTTCAAAAAGTTAAAGTCCCCTTTCCTTCATAGTCTATCCATTTTAATAACTCTGAAAACCCTCCTAAAGTCTCCTGATGCAATTTCCTTTAAAAGACACACTCACTCAGAGCTCTGCCTTCAATGAAGAGAAAAGAGCTGCCAGTCCACACTTTTGCATTATCCTTCTGTGCAATCCACACCAGTCACTGAACTGCCAACTTTCATCAGCTTTGGTTGCTCTCCAGAGACCTTTCTCAAATTCTCTCTAACAAGCTTCAGGGATGGGACGAGACAAACTTCTCCCCCAAACAGAGATCTGGGTTTCCTTCCTCCTGCCACTATTCCTTCTTGTAGAATTTAGTATCATGTATTTAGTATCATACCACAGGACTTCTTAGCTGGGAAGGAAGGCAGACTTTTCTCTATTTCTGAGGGACTGTGTGCCTAATGAGAATGAGCATAATAAAAACTCACTGCAGATTCATTGTATTTTAATATACATACGTTATCAACAGAGAGAAAGGCACTATATGGAAAATGTGATAAATGAAAATCTTTCATTCTGTAGGCATTTCTTTCTAAAAAGACAGCATTTTAGAGAAAAGTTAGCATTTCATAAGCACTTGTATTTCAGTAATCTAGGGGAGTTATGCCTGATTTTCCTTCATATGAGAGCTATTTCTCTAAAGTGCCAGGTATTTTACTCAATATGATATTATTCTGAATGATTTTAGGTGACATTTTCTGTTCAAGGACATAACAATTTACTTTAGGAATAGATTTTCTCTCCCTGCCCTCATGTAGGAACTGACATCTGGTGAACTCCAGACACAGCCAGTGTTCTCACAGCGTATGGATTACCTGCATCAGAATCACACCATGGTTCCCAGTCTTGCTGAATCAGAATTTCCAGCGGTGAACCTCAGGAATGGGATGTACATTTTAAATGTGTACTGTGTGTGATTCTTGGGTACATTAAAGTTTGAGGACCACTAACTTATACTATTCAAATTAATATGATCTGGCTGGGTGTGGTGGCTCATGCCTGTAATTGCAGCACTTTGGGAGGCAGAGGTGGGGGATCATTTGAGGTCAGGAGTTCAAGACCAGCCTGGCCAACATGGTAAACCCCATCTCTACTAAAAAAACAAAAACAAAAATTAGCTGGGCATGGTTGCATATGCCTGTAATCCCAGCTACTCAGGAGGCTGAAGAAGGAGAATTGCTTGAACCCAGGAGGCGGAGATTGCAGTGAGCTAAGATCGTGCCATTGTACTCAGCCTGGGCAACAGAGCAAGACTCCGTCTCAAAAAAAAAAAAAAAAAAAAAAAAATATATATATATATATATATATATATATATATATATATGATGTTCACACCTAACACATATTGTTGCTGCTATTGATAATATGACTAGTAGTAGCCGAACTTTATTGAGTTCTTATCATTTGCCAGGGTGTGGATAAAAAAGAAATAAGTGATTAGGAAACATACAAAAACTGTAATAGATTCAGCGCTTTTCATTTAGCTCCTAATTGTTTTTCGTTGTTGTTTTTGGAATCCTATAATGGTGAGTCACCTCTGAGTATGTGGTCACAGGTTTAAACTTGGTCCCACTTTGGGAAGAGATAAAGGGAATGGCTGCTGTAATCTATCTCCAAAGCTACCTTTAACATTTGCAGACAGATAGTGTGATGAGTAATATGGGGACCCAACAGCAGCAACAGAACCATAACTGAGAAAATGAGATTTAGAAATATTCTTAAAGATTATTGGACAAATACAACATTTTGAAAGATGAAAACAAGGAAAAATAGTAGGTGATTAAGAGCAGGGCAATGGTAGTGGGATGGTTTTGCAGGAGGGTTGTAGAAAATTTAATGTGTTTCTTTTGCATGTCAGTATTTCTAAGGATGATCCAAATTCTAGTATTGTGTCATGTAGTGGGGAAGTTTTCCCTAGAGGCTGCAGAATAATTAACGGTCAAAATGTCACTTCTAATTTAGGGTCTATGTTTCACCCTATGCTTTATTAACCTTCAGCCAAGCAATAGGATACTTATCAACACCTACAGCATTTAATACATGTGATTTCCACAGAGAAACAGTAACCCAAAACTCAAAACCCTCCTCCTTCCAGCTCAACTGACACGTTTCCTAATCCCTTCAACACCAAAGGTACTGGTGTTGGCATGGCTGAGAGTATCACATAGGTCATGCTGTGATGTACGATCTCAGCCCATGAGACAGAAATCATCCTTTTTTTTTTTTTAATCTTTTGCCAAATCAATTCAGCCAAGAAACAATCTGACACTGCTAGAGATGGAAGGCATGCAAACGTTTTTAAGATGATTTTTTTGGTGGGCCTTGAGAGAGAGTAACAGATGAAAAAAAATGGAAAAGGGTAAAGGACAGAGACTCCAGACTTGAGTGAGCACTGATTCCACTGCTGCCAATGGAAACTGAAATGGAAGCCAACCCCATTAATGTCTTACAAGCTTAGGCATCGGATGCCTACCAGAGCTGCTGTCATATCTGAGTACTGCTCCATTCCTAAAATGTGAATCTAGGTCAGTGAAATCCAGCAACATTTGCCCACCAATTTTTGATGGTTTGTTCCTTTGTGGATGAGGAGAGCTGAATTCATGGTGACAGGGAGAGTTTGAACTCTTTTCCAAAAATTCTACCAAAGGCACGCCATTGTGGTAGTTATTTCTGAAGTCATTTTGTTCATCATTGTCCCCAGGGGCACAGAACAGGAGTTCTGCAATTATCTTCCAAAGTGTTGATCTGGTCCCGTTTTCTCCCTTTAAAGTCCATCAGTCACGATGTTCTGTTACTTCTCTAAGTGGGCCTCACTTTCCGCACTGCCCTTTCCACTTTCACAGCTACTTTCCTAGTCCAGATCCTCCACTCATTTATTCATAGACTGTGCTGTGAAATAGCATCAGCTAGTTTTATTACTCCTAATCCTTATTCCTGTTAAATCATTATGGGAACAGTGCCAGACAGATCTTTCTGAAAAAACACCTTCAGCTTCTACTCCTCTGCTAAAAAAAATCTGTGTTGTCCCCCACAGCCCACAGATAAGAAAACCCCGATTTCATTGGCCAAGATAATTTGAAGCAGCCCCAACTTGTATCTTTCACCTTCTCTCTCTCTGTTTCCCTGCATCCAGCCCCCATTCCAGCCATTGTCTCTTGACGGTACTACTGATACTTCCCCAGGCTGTCCTGTTTGTAATAACCACCACTCTTCTGTGCCAGCTATGCCTTACGTTCATTCAGGTGCACTCAGACTTTGAGTCCTGCTTCTGGTTGATCACTCCCTCTCCAGAACTCCTACCACGTTTCCTAGGACCCTGAACCATTTATTAGCCACTTATGTTGTGCTGCACGGTGACAGTTTTTATCTTTTAATGTTCTCTCTTGTTTCTCCAGCTAAATGGGAGCAGCCTTGAGGGCAGAGATCATTTCTCATCCGACTCAGTATCCCTGTGCTTGGGATAGTATCTTTCATATCTTAATAGTTGCTGCTCAGTAAATCGTACCACTGTGATGTCTTTTCAATTGCTGGTTTAAAAGTCTTTTTGCAGAAGAGACAGTAATAAGAGGTTTTGAAAATCTGAGCTGCTTTTCCTATCAGAGTTTTATGTATGAATTAGAAAATCATGTTTGTTAGATATCCAGCTGAGTAGTTAGTTATATATGTAATTGAAGCTGCTTCTAAGAAAATGGAATGAAGTTGGAGTCTTTCTGTGGTTTTCCTCAAACAGGCATAAAAACATTGCTAAGCACAAACAGATAGAAAGATGTTCCGGCCAGGCAAGGTGGCTTACGCCTGTAATCCCAGCACTTTGGGAGGCCGAGGCGGTGGATCACGAGGTCAGGAGATTAAGACCATCCTGGCTAACACGGTAAAACCCCGTCTCTACTAAAAATACAAAAAATCAGCCGGGGAGGTGGCGGGCGCCTGTAGTCCCAGCTACTCGGGAGGCTGAGGCAGGAGAATGGTGTGAACCCGGGAGGTGGAGCTTGCAGTGAGCCGAGATCACACCACTGCCCTCCAGCCTGGGTGACAGAGCGAGACTCCGTCTCAAAAACAAAAACAAAAACAAAACCCAGATGTTCCATCACTTACAGGCACTGAAAGGACAATATCACATTAAGATTCTACAGTGAGCCCACTCTGAAGTAATCCTTACCGCTAGTGCTTTATAATTACATGGTTGCTACTTTTTGCCAAGTAGTTGTTTGCTCCATCCTAGGTTTAAGACACGGTATTTCACCTTGACTCGCTGTTATAAAATTTCCAATGGGAAGGAACAACATTCTTGATTCCTACTGAGGCTGACTCAACTTTGTTTTTTCAAGAAGAGAACAAGTATAGGAGATAGGGGTCACATAGGGAGAGCTGGAGGCAGAGCCAGAATGGCAATCCATGAAATGGATTCTAAGTTCTCTGCTTTGTCCTCATGGGCATTTTGGCCCTGTAGGCAATTATGCTTCTTTAGTAGAATCAAAATATGATTATTTTAAAAAGTAAGGTATTCTCTAATATCAGTAACAGTGTGAAGTTTAACTTTCCCCCTTTTTAGCATATATCTTCACACAGTAAGATCAGGTCCTGTTGTTAGGTTTTTCTATGAGTGTGTGTGTGTGTGTGTGTGTGTGTGTGTGTTGGAGGAGGAGGTATGGAAATATGAGTCAAATGCAAGCTTTCTGTTCTCAGAAAATGATAACATTAGTGATTTTGGTAACTTGGAATATTTTAATGAGGAATTTTAGCATGTCAAATGGATTAAATCATGGCATCCAAATTATTACCCAGTTAGGTATTATATTTCAAGTTTATACAATGTTTAATTCTGGGCAGGAAAAACCTAAGAAGTTTCTAGTTTTCTATGGCTTTAATTTGAATACTTTCTTTACTTTTACTGCTAATGTAATCGGGATATGTTATTTTGCACCTATATGACAAAAAAGTTGGCTTCTTCAGGTGCACATTATTCTGGATTCTAAGCTAGGCACTTTTGGAAGTTGCAGGTATCCTTGAAAGCAGTGGCTCTCAACTTGGCCTGTGCATTAGAATCACCTGCAGAGCTTTTAAAAAATGCAGATGCCTGGGTTCCATTCCAGACCATCAGAATTTTCTGAGATAAACCCAGGGTAGTATGTTTTCAGAAAGCTACTCAGATGACTTTAAACCACTCTCTCACTAGGAACCACTAATTTAAGGTCACTTACAGACTTTTTCTTTCACAAGTTAGAGTCTTGGATTGAAAGGTCCCTTATAAGGCTATGTGGCCAACCATCCAACAGATGATTACCCCTACAATATCCTATAGAGTCAGTTTAATACTTTTTGATGGTCTAGTATATACTGGACAGGATGAACAGCACTTTTAAATATAATTTCTTCCTTTTTCCCTTTGACATTTTCTTGAAAGCCCAAAAGGAAAAAAAAGCACATTATTCCCTTTCTCCTACTTGGCCAATTTTGACTTCTTCCTGCCTTGGGACTAATGCTAAAATTCAGCATGGCTGTTTTGGTGTCATAGCTTCAAATTATTTATTGGCTTATTATGCCAAAACATTTTATTTTGGCCACCCTAGCCTTGTTGGCATACAGCTCTGGGAATATTGTCAGATGAGGCAACTTCTGCCAGGAAAAGGAGCATAAACAGTTGTTACAAATTCAGAGGCTATTTGGTTTTGTGTTTTAATTTCTTAATACACGCATGGCAGATTTAAAAAATCATTGTTTTGTGGAGCTGGTGAATACAACAGCCAGATAATAAGACAAAATTAAACCTACAATGGGATTGTCAGTTTGCCTTTCATAGCAGAGACTCAAAGTGGAAAATCTTGTGGCTACACACTATAATTCCCTGTGACAGCAATAACTAAAAATGCAAAGTCTTTATTTTTTCCATTTCAATCACTCTGTTGATATGAGTTAGTTCTCATTCTGTCTTTTGGGTTTTGCTAGTTGTCATTAAAGGAAATTCCAGGCAATAAAAAACATATAAAATCCAAACACATTAAGGGTTTTTCCATCTTCATTTTTTATATGACCATCTATAAAATAACATGGACATTTTTGGACATAAAAGCAATGCTGCAGCTGAGTCAAAACAAGAGGAAATACAGTCTGAGTGATCTCTATTATATAGTTAGTCATTCAAAAGAAAAACAGGCTGTGTGCTATGCAATTTAAATGAGGTACAAAGCAGCTCTTGTCTTCATTCAAGGAATCTTAGAAATTCAGTTAGTTATTTCAGGAAGTAGATAAGAAACCTAAAAGACATTTCCATTGAGATGCATTGTGAGCATTTTAATTTAAAATTACAAGTCTATTGAAAAACCGCATACTGTATTTAAGCTCCATTTACATGACAAAGGCACAAAAAATGGAGTGGTGATCTCATAATTCTTTTCTTACCATGTCCTTGTAGTATTTTTATTAAAAGTATTTTTAGGTAATGATTTATTGTGATACAAAAGAACAGAATTACTAATTTAAAAAAAAGTCCACCAAAGAAAACTATAGTGTATCCCATAAACATACACAAATGTAATATATGAAAAAAATGAAAACAAAAACAAAACAAGATAAAACAACAAAAAACTCCTCTCGCACGGGGTTAGGAAGGTGAGGATGCGCCTCCTGCTGCCCGGCCAGCAGATGGCACAGTCCCCCAGCCGGTCAGTGCTGCAGTCCCTCCCAGGTGGGGGTCAGCAGCTTCCTCCTCTGAATAGTTTCAGGAAAGTTTTAGCTAAAGGTACCACCTCCCCTGACCTCCCTCCCTCCCTTCCTTCCCTTCATCCTTCTCTCCCTCCCTTCATCTTTCCTTCCTTAAGAAATTTTTTTTTTCTCCAATTGACTGGAAGAGTGAATGCTACCAATGAGGTCGAGTTAAAAATCATTACTGAGAATTACTGTGAGTCCCTCCTGAGGCAGATATTACTATCTGTCCTCCTGTGACGATAGCATGTAATTAATCCAGGTTTTTGGAAAAGAAGGCAATTTCAGGGATGGATCTAGAAAAAGAACAAGGTGAGATGTGGTATAGATTTACTCTTTCTTATGTCTTTTTCCCCCTTAATTAAAAAAATTAAAAACAGGGTAGTCTGTGGAAAAGACAGGCATCATGTAGAATGGTAAAGCAGGGGGTTAGGAGTTAGGCACACTTAGTTATTGGAGAATTATTTCTGTAAGTCAATCATAGCCTACTTCCAACAATGTAACATATATATTTTTCCTAAACTTTAAAAAATTAAAGTATAACATACAAAGTGTAATATATAAAGTATAACACATAAAGTGGCCCTCTGGACCATGACTGCCTCCCTTCTTAAAATAACTATTATTCTGACAGGTAACAGTAGAGAGTAGCTTTGCCTCTTGTTTAACTATGTGCATGAAAGAATAGAATATTTATTCTTTGAGGGGTTGGCTTCTTTTGTTCAAATTATGTTTTTGAGCAGCATTTCCAGCTTTGGAGTAACTGGAGTACTCATCTTTTTAGAGAAGGTAAACATTCCTTCTGGAAGAGTACGAACAGGTCTAATGCCTGTGCGCTAATTAATTTGTCTTACATTATTTTTTTTACAGGTACACGGGTATGAAGGTGAGATGCAAAGTTGGGAGAAAAACTATAGGAAATGCAGGTCGCTCTAAAAACTAATTTGGCTTAAATAATAGTATTTCTAGGATCAGACTTGCTGTTAAATATCTAGCATTTGTTCAAACCAACCTAACTTCTAGTACCTTTGCCATATGGATGGTAAAATGCAGTAATAATGTCTTCCTTTCTTCTTTCCCTAGATTGGTACCCTGTATTAAATGTGTTCTGATGGCCAGGCGAGGTGGCTCACGCCTGTAATCCCAGCACTTTGGGAGGCCGAGGCAGGCAGATCACTTGAGGTCAGGAGTTCGAGACCAGCCTGGCCAACATGGTGAAACCCCATCTCTACTAAAAATACAAAAATTAGCTGGACGTGGTGGCAGGTGCCTATAATCCCAGTTACTCAGGAGGCTGAGGCAGGAGAATCTCTTGAAAGTGGGAGGCGGAGATTGCAGTGAGCCAAGATCAAGCCACTGCTCTCCAGCTTGGGCAACAGAGTGAGACTCCATCTTAAATGAATGAATGAATGAATTTACGTGTTCTGGGCTTTTTAGCTGAGAATTGCTAAATTCTTCCTATAAACTCTTCCTAGATGGATGATTTCATTTAAATATACAATGCACACACTATTAAGTCTACTATAATCTCAACTGGCAAGATGATGATCTCCATAAGAATCTACTTCATTAACCAAGAGTAGATTGCAACTCATTACAAAGTATTTCAAATGCAATAAAACTACCCAGAAACCCTTGGGGCTCTCAGCTTTACCTAAACATGTAAGAAGTAGATTCTGAAGGAACCAAGTACTCAGAGAGCAGTGACAGAGGTGAGAAGTAATCAAGCTTTCAGTGTGTAGCACAGGAAGGCACAATTCACCTCTGTTTAAGTAATATGCCCTTTAAAGAGATGCCCAAGTGGCCAGGGACTTCTCTACAGAGGAAAGAACTGAGACACCAAGGTTTACAAGGGAAAAAATAAATATCTGGTACCAAACTCACACCTTTCCTGAGACTGCTCAGATCCTGGATACCAATAAAAAATGGAAAGTCAGGAGGTAGGTGGAGAGACATGGAAGGAGCAGACAAGCTCGGCTAGAATCAATCTATGGCAAAATAATTAGAAAAGGTTTTCTAATTAAAAAAGAAGATTCAGTATGGAGTGGGGTGGGCAACTGGAGCCAGGGGAATCAGGGCCCAGGAAACCTGTTTCTGGAACTGTAAGATCCCACTCAAAATGATTATTTCATCAGGTCTCAGTATTTTGAACTGTAAAATGGGAAAAACAAAACCAATCACACTTTTATCACTTGTAAGTGATATATTTGTCTCTATTCATCTGTCTTCCTGCCTGTCTATAATAACATGGAGTATTTATATTTCTATGTTAGTAGTTAGCAATTAGTAATTGCCCCATTAGATCTAATTAAACTAAAGAGCTGCTACACAGCAAAACAAACTATCATCGGAGTGAACAGGCAACCTACAGAATGGGAGAAAATTTTTGCCATCTACTCATCTGACAAAGGGTTAATATCCAGAATCTACAAAGAACTCAAACAAACTTACAAGGAAAAAAACAAACAACCCCATCAAAAAGTGGGCGAAGGATATGAACAGACACTTCTCAAAAGAAGACATCTATGCAGCCAACAGACACGTGAAAAAATGCTCATCATCACTGGCCATCAGAAAAATGCAAATCAAAGCCACAATGAGATACCATCTCACACCAGTTAGAATGGCAATCATGAAAAAGTCAGGAAACAACAGGTGCTGGAGAGGATGTGGAGAAATAGGAACACTTTTACACTGTTGGTGGGACTGTCAACTAATTCAACCATTGTGGAAGACAGTGTGGAGATTCCTCAAGGATCTAGAACTAGAAATACCATTTGACCCAGCCATCCCATTACTGGGTATATACCCAAAGGATTATAAATCATGCTGCTATAAAGACACATGCACATGTATGTTTACTGTGGCACTATTCACAATAGCAAAGACTTGGAACCAACCCAAATGTCCATCAATGATAGACTGGATTAAGAAAATGTGGCACATATACACCATGGAATACTATGCAGCCATAAAAAAGGATGAGTTCTTGTCCTTTGTAGGGACATGGTTGAAGCTGGAAACCATCATTCTCAGCAAACTATCACAAGAACAAAAAACCAAACTCAGCATGTTCTCACTCATAGGTGGGAATTGAACAATGAGAACACTTGGACACAGGATGGGGAACATCATACACCGGGGCCTGTCGTGGGATGGGGGAGGGGGGAGGGATAGCATTGGGAGATATACCTAATGTAAATGACGAGTTAATAGGTGCAGCATACCAACATGGCACATGTATACATATATAACAAACCTACACACTGTGCACATGTACCCTAGAACTTAAAGTATAATAAAAAAAGAAAAAAAATTGCCCCATTATTAATTTTATTGATGGTTGTAATATAGAAACCAAACTGCTCTCAAATAAATAAAGCAGCTGAGTTCATGCAAACCTGAGTTTCACCAACCCATTTCGAACCTGTGACTATTTCCTTAGGAGAGCTCATTATTCCCCAGATGAGTTTGTCCTCTTATTTTCACTACAAGGTAACATGACATTTTTGATGCTAGAAACATGGCAGGTGGGCATTCACCAAATCCACAGGCCTGTGGTTTAGGCAGTACATTTGCTGATGGAAAATGCCATCTCCAACGAATGCCTTTCTAGCTAGTGAGGATTATTTATAGGTTCTGACAAGTAGAAAAGGAACATCATTATTAACACTAACTCGAATGAACTCTACAGGGAGGAGGACTATAAAGTCTTCATAGGATGCCCTTAACAGATGTGGTCTGAGAGAATTTGACCACGGGAAGGGAAAGATGAAGAGAGAAATAGGGGTGACTTGCCAAGTCATGCAATAGGACTTAGGGCTTGGGTTTTTTTTTCCTAGGTCATCAGCGGTCCTCTTTTCTGACTACAGGGTCTTCCTTTTCCAATGTTGGTCCAACATCTCTGAAACACTACAGGGCTTTCTCCTCAAAGACCTGCTGGTACCCAGATTGCTCCCTCACAGTGATAATCTTGTCTTCCTCAGTGTTAAGTTCCTACTTCTTCAGATCTCACCTGCCCCTTCCACCTGTACCCCTGGAAATCCACTAGAAACTCCTTTACGAGTTGAGCTGGTTTGCTCACATCTCATGAATGTGCTTTGCTCAGTCTTTGCTTATGCCATGTCCCTACCTGTAATTTTCTCTCATTGAATTCTACCCTGTCAAATGCCATCCATCCTTCAAGACTCACATCTAGTCTCATTTTCTCTACAAAGCTTTCTCTGAATATCTAGGCCTCAGGGAACGCCCCCTTTTCCTCTGAACTTTGAAGAGCAGTTAGGGCCTATATCATATAATGTAGTACTAATTAGTCATATTTGATTACCTTTTATTTTGTTATGTGTTAGTCTCTCTAGACTATTTGAGTTACAGACCTATTGAGGTAGGGACCAAACGATTTGAGTTAGGGACCTAGTCTACCCAAAATGGCAGAAGGGGCCACTTTTTCTAGTTGATCCACCCAGAAGTTGTTCTTTCTGCTAATACACACAAATGCATGGTATAGACCAGCTTAAACCCTCTCATCTTATAATCGATCTCAGACATATGCAGACCAGCCTAGCTACCACAGATAGATAGATACCACAGTCCCTAAGGAGAAAAATAATCTTCCTAGACCTCCTGAGTGACACCATTTATCAAATGTTTTCTTTCAAGACACCAGCTTTTTTTATATGCAAGAAGTTGACATGAATTTCCAGATCGAGCAGAACAAAAGACATTCTCTAAAGTAAATGAACAAAAGCCACCATGATACAAATCAAATTCTGAGACAGATTGTTCAGCAACAATTAATAAAAGCCTTAGAAACAGAATCAAAGATACAGTTTGGGAAGAGGTGGAAGAAAGGCCAGGTGAGCTAGCTGAAAGAGTGGCAGATAATACAGAGGGGAAATTTAGCTCAAGGAAACGATTGCTTCCCAGCCAAACCACCACACTTGGCACTGAGGTAGAAGAGAAAAGACCTGAAAGAGCCTCAGGGCCCACAGATTTGCTGTCTGTGACTAAGAGGAACTTCTGGCTTTGGCCCTTTAATAAGTCATGCATGCTGGTGTGCAGGACCAGCTAAGAGGAAGGGGCTGCAGTCCTGACCCACCATTTAGTATTAGCACTATGACTTGGGGTGAGTCACTTGATCTAGTTTTCTCATCTGCAAAATGGAGATAATACCACCTCTCTCATTCATTTATTCATCCCTTCATCAGACATTTACGAAGGGCCCACTGTGGGCCAAGTGCAAAGGAGCATAATGATGAGCAAAACAGACACAGTCTTTATCCTTATTGGGTGTCCAGATCATCTCATGGGGTTGAAGTTACAGAGAAGGAAAGGGAAAGCACTGCACTGTAACAACAGAAGGTCATCTACTTTATCAATGACTTCCACTCTTGATTTAGCTGTGTGACCTGGGCAAGTCTAATTTTCTTCTGGCAAGTCTACTATCTATAAAATGAGGAAATTTCCGGTCTTAAAATGTTATTATTCCAAATGCAAATGAAGAAGTTAAGCTTTTTAGGTACTTCTGAATGATGGCTTTCTAAAAGATTATTATGAAATAGTCCAGATGCAACAAAAGGATAAGAATAATATAACAAACCCTGTGTACCAACTCTCCAACTTAAGTGAGAAAACATTACAAGGAGCTCTAGCTGGTGGCATGCCCTCCTTTCCCCTGAGGGATAATGTTGATGAGTTTGGTGTTTATTATTTTGAATCATGGCCTTTTTTAGGAAATCTGGTGTGTAACTAAAAACAGTTCACCAGTGAAGAGTTCTTCCTACACTTAGGCGTTCCTGGCTTCTAATGAATGTGAGGTCACAATAGTGCACATCACAGAAGCTCAAATACCTGCCTGTTCTCTCCCTGCCAACCCTGCTTGTTACTCCCCCAGCAGAGAGAATGTGAAAAACCCTGTGGCAGGCATCCCCACTACATTTAGAAGGAGCACAGTTTTGTATTTACCTTAAGGGCCTTCTGTGCAGATTCACTAGACCCAATTGCGATCAGGTTAGGCCCAGCCATGCTGCAGAAACTCTTCAAATGCAACCCATCTGCCACCGGCACTGTGGAGACTGCATAGTCCTACGTGGACAATAGAAAAACAAGCAGTTTAGTATTGTAGAATAATTCTAAAACTGATTAAAAACCTCCCTGAAATACACCTACTCCTTGAAGGCTGACAGGGACCTTGAATATTTGGAAGAAAAACTGGGACCCACAGGTTTGGATATTGCTAGTTAAACGAAGACTGCTTCTAAGAAGACAGCAGAGTCACCAGATGTGTGACTGCTGCAACATCTTTGCTGGCTATTTGATCTATGGAGTGGGCTACTCTGGGAGGGTGTGTTTGAATACCCTGTGTAAACAGTGGCTCAGCTGGAGACTCACATCCTCATGGGGAACGGAGCATCTTGAGAGTTATATCCCTTCCTATGCAGTGTAGAGAGCCAATCTATTAATAATCAGTAGAGTAAAGGGACCTTAAGAGGATGTATGTGCAACACCTAGCACAGTTTCCAGCACACAGAAGGCACTCAAGCACAGGTGACCCCTGATTTCAATCTAAAAAAATCTGTATTTCATAACAGAGTCAACTGGGTTTCCAGGTTTTTTTTTTTTTTTTTTTTTTTTAGAGACAGGGTCTCACCATGTTGCCCAGGCTCATTTGGAACTCCTGGGCTCACGCAATCCTCCTGCCTTGGCCTCCCAAAGTGCTGGGATTACAGGTGTGAGCCATCACGCCCGGCCTTCCAGATTTTTTTTTTAAGTTGTTGATTGTTCCAGGAACATCTGCCAGGTGGTTGTATAATTATACACTGGGGGAAGACAGAAGATGCCCATGCTAACTTTGTTGTTCTTGTGGTAGCCCAGTGAAGCTGAATTATTGAGGAATTTGAATTTTATAGCTTCTAAAACTTCTAGTAAATGTACAAATATTACGAATTATTGTACAAAGCCAGTGAAGCGTAAACACCATTACTCATGACATTGATTCAATGGTTCTATGATTATTTATTAAGTAATTACTTTGTGCCAGGCATAAGCTACCTTTTACCTACCTTAAAAGTATCAGCCAAGATTTCAGCACCTCGTTGATTTGTCCTTTTGGAAAGGCCCACAAAAAATTCTCTGCCTATAATAGATGTCATGGAACACAGTGAGTGGGTGGCACCAGTGACTGTACATCATTTCTTTTATCTATAAATAATGACCTTAAAGCATCACACAGTTCTCTCTTACCACAGAGGACAGCTTCACTAAAGAGACTACAAAAAATGATTTCAAACTACTGCCCTTAAGAATAAAGGTTTTCAAATTCAAAAGGGCAGAAAGCAGGATGGTGGTTTCCAGGAGCCATGGGGAAGGGTAAATGGGGAGTTATTGTTTAATGGATAGGAAGTTTCAGTTTGGGAAGATGAAAAAGTTCTGGAGATGCCTGGTGGTGATGGTTGCCTAACACTGTAAATGTTCATGCCTCTCAACTGTACACTTAAAAATGATTAAAATGGTAAATTTTATGTATATTTTACCACAATAGGAATGAAATTTTTATTTAGGCAATAATAAACACATTGATAATCTCTGATCAGAAATTAAGTAATAGCAATGACAATTTAACAGTAAAACAGTTCCTCAAATAATATCATTTTGCTCAACTTTGATGAGGAAAAAGAAAAAATCGATTCTGAGCTGGGGCCACGGTCTGTAGGGAGTTTGTACATTCTCTCTAGGCCTGCATGGGTTTCCTCCCACATCCCAGAGCTATGCACAGCAGGTGAATTTTCATGTTTACAGGGTCCCAGTCTGAGCAAGTGTGGGTGTGTGTGGGTGAGTGTGCTGTGATGGGACGGTATCCTGTCCAGGGCGGGTTGCCGCCTTGCACCCTGAGCTTCCAGGATACCCTCCAGCCACCCTCGATGACCCTGAACTGGAAGAAGTGCGTTAGAAAATGAATGGATACAAATGATTGTAATAAAGTATCCAATAATCATACAAATGTACAACAATAAACGATGTTGTAGGAAAGTGCTCAATGAGCCCACCGTATTTGTGATTGTTTTGAGCTGTATGGTGGGAGGCGGGGCTCCTTACAGTTTTAGCTTTGCAAACATTTATTCCCTGATTTAACCCACCACCACTACAACTGCTGTCACTCAGTAATTGGCCAAAAATTGGGCAATTATCTTGTTTTTATTAATTAAAAAAATGTGCATATGGCTGACATTTATTTCAATGCTTAATATTATAAGTGTTTTGGGTTTTGATTTAGAAGCTGGGTGATATTTTTGTGACTAGAAATATGCCAGAGGAACTTAACTCTTGTTTATATTAGCCTACGGTAAAAATGGTTTTGTTATATGTCACTTCGCTTAAAAGTCACAGTTTCCACAAACCTATCAACATTGTTAAGTGAGAATTTATTATACTACCTTTTTTTTTTTCACTAAAAGAACAGTACTAGACATTGTTGATAAATTCGGATTCTTTTCTTATAAAATGATCACGTGAGGCCTGAGGAAACAATCTGGGGAAAGTGAGTTCAGTGCTGACTGGTCTTCAGGTCCAACCTCTTGAGAGCCGTGTCTTTGAAACTACACATCCATATATTTGAAATCAAAATATCAAAAGATACCTATGTACAAAGTACAAAATTTCTGCAGGATGAAACTTCCTTCTTATTTGACTTTTCTGAAATTCAGCAGTTTTTCTACTCAGAAGGCAAAACACTAGATAAAAATGGTCTCTTAGTTATAGGCAAATAATTATAGTATGGAGTTAGGCAATACATAAATGTGGGAATTCTCATCTTCCCTTTATTTATTGAAATTCCACATAATATGTGGAAAAGATAGTCAAAGAGAAATTAGTATCTTTTTGCCTCAGAGTATTATGGTAAAGTATAAGAAGAGTAGCCATGCAGAAGGAAGTGCTTGATAGATTTTATAAATATTATAACTTTAATCTTTATAATGTCCTTATTAAAGGGGCAAATGACATAGATCAGGTGATGTTATGACAACATCCAAGGGCTTATGTTGTTGGCAGACAAAGGAATCTTTTGTGGCACACTGACAGTTTTTTGGGTAATGGTATGATTGTGTTGTCCTTTAAGAAAACTCACTATATAAAGATCAAAATTTAACTCAAGGAGAGGTATTTTACTTGAAAAAAGTATTGTGCACTTTATTAAATAGTCAGCTACAATGAAAAAATACCAAGTTTCCTCAATTCTTTCAAGATAAAAATAGGTTTATAAATTAATTTATTTATAACTTTTAAGAAAATCTTTTAAGAAAAACATAATACTCTGAGGCAAAAAAATACTGATTTCTCTCTGAATATGTTTTCTCACATTTCATGTGGAATTCTTTTCCAAGAAACAAAGGGAGGATGAATATTTCCACATTTATGTATATAACAAATTTATAGGGTGGCATGCATACCATTTCCATTTTAAAAGACTTAGGTGTTCAGAGCGTGATGCGGGCTGATTGAAAAAAAGAAAAAAAAGGCTAAGATGTGATGGGAAAGTACAAAGAGAAGGATGCTGCTTATCTCTTCAAAGTAGGTTGGACTTCTGTCTCTGGCAGTACGTTGGATGAGATCTCCTAAATAATCTTCCTGATGGAAACAACTAAAATACTGAAATGGACATCTACATTTTTTTGATGTCTTTTGTGTCATTTTCTTCTATGCCAATTTACATTTTTGTTTTTCCCCTTCCTGTCTCAGTCATTTATAGGAGAAACCAGGCCATTTTTCCTACTGACTGTCCTACATTCTTGCTTTGACTGGTTGCTTCCTCTTATAACTTAGCATTTAAATTTTTTCCTTTATCCTTTGTATTTTCAGTAAGCAGGCAGTTTCATATAGATGGTTAATTAGATGCTCATTCATATATTTTTTAATAGGACTACTGTGGGTTCAAGTGGCATCAGCCTGATTCCCTCATTATAAAGTTTCCTGTCAAGCTTTCATATAGCAGTTTTAATATCATTTGTTGATCATTGCACAGATCCATTATTTTTATCAGGAATCTGCATTTACTGGCTGCAACCCTAAAAAGAAAATCTCTCCTCAAGTGTTTGGTCTACTTGAAATAAAATTCATAAAGGAAAGAAAAGCTAAATGCTTGAGTTTTTCTTTTACATATAAATTATTAGAGTTATGAGTTAGTGTTCCACCAACTTGCAATAATAACCAATAAGTTTTTAAAAAAAAACATCATTACCTTTGAATGAATCAAAGATTAAATCACAGTGGAAATTAGAAAACATTTTAAAAAACTAAATGATAACAGAAATATCCATATCAAAATAAGGAGTCTGCTAAAGTAGTACTTGGAGGCCAAGTTACATAGCCTTAAAAGCTTACATTAGAGAAGATGAAAGGCTAAAATTAATGAGATAAAATTCCAACTTGAGATGTAGAAAAAAAGAGAACAGAGTAAAAAGAAAGAAATGTGAAGGAAGGAAATACAGAAACAGAAAAGAAACATTCAAGAGAAAGAGTTCAACCAAGCCAATAGTTGGTCCTTAGGAAAGATTAATAAAATTAACAAACCTCTGGCAAACAAAGAAAGAAGGCATAAATTAACATTACCAATGAAAAGATAGTATAGCTACAGTTGCTGTGAAGCTTAAACAGATATTAGAAAATATAAGTAACTTTATACCCAACATATTGAAAACTTAAAATAGATAAAATCTTAGAAAATGGAACGCATCAAAACTGACTCAGGAAAATCTAAATTGTCACATAATCATTAATCAACTAAATCAGTTTTAAATTTCTCCATAAAGAAGGCACAAGAGCCTGTTTCCAAAGTTTAAGGAATATATAATTCAAATAGTATTGATTTCAGAGAATAGAAAAAGAGGAAATATTCCCTAATACATTCTATGAGGCTAATGTAACTCTTTTATCAAAACCAGACAGGGATAACAAGAAATATAAATTATAGGCCACAAAAATAATAGTCATAACAAAATACTATCGAACTAAATTCAACACTGTGTTAAAAAGAGAATACATCATGATCAAATTTGATTTCATGCCGGGGTTGCAAGACTGGTCAAATATCAGAAAATGAATTAATGAAATTAACTACATCAACAGATTAAAGAAAACCATATAATCATTTCAGTGACACAAAAAAGAGTTTACTCTATCACCTGAAATTCATTTCCAAGTGTTTATTTAGAGAAACTCTTGTATATGTTCCCAGGAGACACACACAAGAATGTACATAGAAACACAGAAGATAATCCACAAAAACTGGAAAACATCCAAAAACACATCAGTAGTAAAATTAATACATACATTATTGTGTATTCTCATCACAGAGAACTACACAACATTGAAAATGAACTACAGCTACACACATCAACTTAGATCAAAAGTAGAAAAATCACCTAAGAGTTCACATGATGTGACTCTAATAAAGGTATCTTGTAGCTTTATAAAACTACAAGACAAACAAAACTAAAACAACATACACTTTAGGAATACATGCATGGAGGCAAAACTCAAAGAACAACAAAGCAATAATTAACACAAAATTCAAGACAGTGGTTACTTGAGGCCAGGGGAGAGGCTGGTTGTGACTGGGGACCCCACAGGGGTGTCTATGGTCCTGGCAATGTTCTATTTCTTAAGTCAGGAGGTAGACACCCAGGTGTTCATGTTATTATTGATCTTTAAGCTGTACATAAACATTTTATAACTCTTTTTTAATGTACTCTATATTTCATAAAAATAAATAAAAGTAGAGGTAAGTTGCTGTCTATTTAAGAGAAATGGGATTGAAACAATTTTTGCC
Organism: Pongo pygmaeus; assembly: GCF_028885625.2. Lineage (NCBI taxonomy): Eukaryota > Metazoa > Chordata > Mammalia > Primates > Hominidae > Pongo > Pongo pygmaeus. Next base: position 144,745,462 of record NC_072373.2, on the reverse strand, counting down.
AGTAGCTGCTTGCCTGACTGACAGATTTCCCAGCAGGAACAGGATTTGGAAAGCAGCTTTCCTTCTGTCCATTTCCTGATAAATTATTAATGAGGCTTTGAATTACAGAGAAAAGAGGACATAGAGCACATAGAAAATGTTACAGACCTTATTTCTTATCTAACTCTTCCTAATCCAAAAATTGAGTGGTAATAGTTGTATAACATTATGAATGTAATTAATGTCACTTGAATTGTACACTTAATAATGGTTAAAATTGCAAATGTTATGTGTGTTTAACCACAATAAAATAAAAGAGATGAAGAAAAGTGACAAGCAGAAAACAGAAGGCAGGGACACACATTAGGTGTGAATGGAGTGCCAAGGAGGTAAAGATATCCCAACATCATCTCAGTTTTGAACAAAGTAACTATTAACACATTAACTTAAGTATTGAATATAACAAATAAAAAAAGTCTACAGGTAGTATCAAAGGCAAGCCTAAATGCTTAGTACCTACTTTGAAGATAGGTCAAAACTACTAGGCTTGAGATGCTACGGAAAGACCTTTGACCAAAAGAAGAGACTCCTAGTGTAAGTTGCACTTTCACACTGAGGAGATTTTAGGGGGTCTTTCTGGCTCAGCTGCTAAAATAAATGGTTGTGAACATAGCTTGGTTAAGCCATATTTCAAAAGTTAACAGTACCTGCTTACAATAAGTTATTCATTGCATGGCTATGTTCTGATAAAAAAGAGTTATATTGTAAGGAAGTATGATTTACACATCTAACTCTTCACAAAAGTCTATTTTTTGTTAGAGAAACAGACTGTTGTTCTGTACTGTCAAAAAGAATGAAAGTGCCATCAATGGGAGACACAAAGAATATTCTAAGGGGAACTTACTAGGCAGATTCAAAGAATGCCTGAGTCTGCTTGGGCACACCCAGAGCTAAGAATGCAGCGTAGGCCTTCTTGACTCCTTGTTCTGTGTTCTTAGGGTTCAATGGGCATGCAAACCAAACCCCAGAGATGGACCACTGCATGTGACAGTGGCAGCACAGGTGCAGTACACAACTCCAGGGCATACTATTCACACAATCCCTAACAAGAATGGCGCCCCCAGAGCTGGCAACGTGGTGGCCCCACCCATAGCGACAGTATGTGACACTTAGCAAAGAACTACTTAAACGTCACAGAATAAACACTATTCCTTCTTCAGGAACATTAATTATGTCCAAAGTAGGTAATGCAAAACATTATTTTGATATTAAAACAAAAATGGCTATATCTTGACTATACATATATATGACATTCAACATAAAATTAACATCAGCCAAAATATTAGACTTCCAAGAAGCTTCACGCTTTCAGTGGGCCACTTGGGGCCACATTCCCAAGTCCCTGAGGACCAGCCTTTGCTGTCAGGGCTACATTGGTGAAATGTATTCTCTGACATGTCTGGGAAAATAAACTCTCACTATAAATTAAAATTACTATTGATTATCTTGCTCATCAGTATAACCAGAATGAATTTGGGGACCCAGATTTTACACATGATTTTATACAACACTAATTATATGATAAATGAGTTGAAAAGGTTAAATGCTAAAATTACTGTTTCTTTAGTAGCCACATTACACATTGTAAAAACTGACTCCAGTTAGATCAATAATAATATTAGCTGTTCATATTTTGTTGAGTTCTGCTATTATCCATCTGGCATTAAGCCAAGTCGATTTGCATAGAAATTATTTAAATCCACCTTGCCATCTGGAAAGAAAATTATCTGTAAATGACACTAATCTTAAGAATCCTTTAAATACAAACCAGACATACAGTAACACAATGGAAAACTATGCAACTTATAAATTCATGTTGTAGAAGAATAAAGTAGAAGCAAGATACAAAGTGGTGATGTACATACCAATAATGTTCTTGTAAAAATATGCAAATATATATATATACGAAGTACTAAAAGGACATATATACTAAATACTAAAGTGATTATATTTGAATAGAAGGTCATTTTTTTCTTATTGTGTTTTTCTGTATTTTCCAATTTCCCTCCATTTAGCATCTATTACTTTGGTAATTAAAACTACTACAATAGGCCGGGCACGGTGACTTATGACAGTAATCCCAGTATTTTGGGAGGCTGAGGTGTGCGGATCACCTGAGGTCAGGAGTTTGAGACCAGCCTGACCAACATAGTGAAATCCCATCTCTACTGAAATACAAAAATTAGCTGGGCATGGTGGCACACATCTGTAATCCCAACTACTCAGGAGGCTGAGGCAGGAGAATCACTTGAACCCAGGAGGCGGAGGTTGCAGCGAGCCAAGATGGTGCCACTGCACTCCGGCCTAGGTGACAGCGAGTCTCTGTCTCAAAAACACAAAAAACTATAATAAAACAAGTAAATACAAGCCAAGTATTAAAAATATTCTTGGATAGAAAAAATAAATACAACTATACCTGTGAATAAAACGTCTCCGCCATCTAAAGTTGCATTTTCATCTTTCATCTCTACTATATTGAGCTGAAGTTTTTCTAATGCTTCTTTCATCATGTCAACCTGTTTGAAAATAAAATGATTCAGATTAATATGCTACAATTTCCTAACAAGAAAAAACCATCCCAAACATCTAAACACTAAATCATGCTCTCATGCACACACTCACACACATCCACACTCATACACACACTCATCCTTGTGAATATATAATGTATGACCAGTCATGATCATTTGTAAGAGAAGAAATGATCTGTTAAAAATTGTTTATTTTGTTCCTTTCTAGTGTAAGACTGAGTCAATATAGTGTCATTTTTTCTGTAGAAAGGCTGAGTAGTTGGAGGCCGACTAGTTAAGACACTGTTGGAGTACAACCAGTTAATGCACCATTGGAGGCTGACAAGTTAGGGCATTTGTTAGAGGTTGACTAGTTAGGATATTGCTGGAGTCTGACCAGTTAGCACACTATTGGAGACTAACCAGTTAGGGCACTGTTGGAGGCTGACTAGTTAGGCACATGAGTAAAGGAAGGTGGGAGGCAAAGCACCCAATTATCCTACCCTTGCCAAGAAATAGAAGATTCCATTTTAAATCTTATGTCAGTCATTTAGTCAGAATTGCACACACACAGTATAATACATGGAAGGAATATCAATAACTCGTAACTTGAAATCTCAACCCATAGGACAATCACTGTTTTCTATTCAAATATTTTCTAAAATGTCAAAACATCCTTTGCTTCTCTGTAAATCTAAACTGTGTTAGTTATATTCAAACAGTTAATATGATTACCCATCGCTTAAAACCTAGCTCCTTAGAGGTGATTAACAAGTTCAACAATTACAATCAAACCAATGAATATCTGAAAATAAATTTCAGGAATTTCTATGATTCCAGGGCATGTCTAAAGCACAGAGATATTCTGGGTTGAATTAAGGAACACTTCTATTGAGGCTTACTTTAATATAAGAAATGAATGTGAAGCATAACAAATTGAAGCTCACAATTTAATTCAAATCCTTCCAGTAGCTCAACAAAACAATTTAAATATTTTCAAAGGTCTGCAAAACCTTTAGGATAGTAAAGACACACAATGAGATAACTTGAATAGGGGACAAGGGAACAAGAGATCACATCACACTGGGCAAAGCAGGTAGTTCTGCCAAAATACAACATGCTGAGTACACAGTGTGAATTGTCAGTGAAGAGTTTAAGAGACACAAATAGAGCAGAGTTACTTCTAAAGTAATAAAAATATGGAAATACTTTGACAACAAGCCTGACATTCATGCATTCAAAAAACATTTAAAGAGGATACAAAGTAAAATAAATATATCATCTCATCCTTGTCCTGGAACTCATGTAAAAATTCCACAAACCAGAGTGACTCAGAACAATAAAAAATATTTCCATGGACAAAATGGTTTTAATGTTGTAGTAAATACATTCAGTGACCTCTTTTAACAGCAGAATAGGTTTTCCTATGTAATAGGAAGTGGAATTGTTGCTACAGCATAAAATAAGGAGCAAACACAATATTTACCATGACTTGTTGGGCTACTATGAACCCAGGAAAACACAACTGTTTCCTTTTGACATCTCTGCCTCTTTGTCCATGGAAAATTCACTGAGCTTAGGAAGAGATCATGAGAACAGATGTACAGTTACTTTTTGTTTCTATTACTAATGCTACTGCTTCTATTATAACTCAACATTTCAAAGATTAGGAGGAGTTGAGCAATAACATAAATGTTGGTTTGAAAAGTTTGTATGTAACTATGCAACATCTCAACTCAGGAACTGTATTTAATTCTTAAAAGTTAGAGGAGAATAGAAGTAGGGAGTCTACTATATACCAGTTTCAGAAACATTACATCTCTTTAAATGTCCTATGTCTTTGAAAATTTAAAAGTTTTAGAGAATAAAATGTTTGTGGTTTTCTTTTCTTTTTAAGCAAGAACAGCTGCACTGACATTAAAAAAAACTAGCTTTTGTGCAGGCGCAGTACTTAAAAAAATTCAATCACATCTATACAAACAGTCATCAGGATAGGTCCATACCACACATGTTGATGATACTACATTACTTTCAGAGTTAAGCACATGGACAAGATTTAAAAAAAATTGTAAACATCAAGTAAACAGTTTTGAGAACTGCAGGGCCATATGGCATCAAATCGGCAATGCTAACCCGAGGGAGATTTCTGGAGAAGAAGTGAGAGGCTGAACTCGGCAGGCTGTCCATTGGGAACCACACACTCTTGGCACTGAGGTTCCGTTGAAGCAGACAAACTCAGCTGCAAACAGGCCTGACACATGGGTCCATAGCAAGCCAGCTATTCAGGCAGTTAGAACACTAAATATAACTATAGAAGTGGGAGTTTTTGCAGGAAAAGATCCAAACCATGAGCCTTTAAGAAACTGCCCATTCTGTGGTTACATGGCCATGGTTGATGTTGACTCAATTAACTTCCAAGAGGAAAAAAAATGACCAAATAACACACCCACCTTTCATTGAGACAGTAACCCTGCAGTGTGGAACTTAGCATTACTCAGAGAAACCATCAGGACAAACAGTATTAATTCCAACGGCTGAGCTGAATGGGTCATTTTAGCCCACAAAATTAGAAATAAAAAGGGAAAATTAGAAAAACAACCGACTTAATTTAAGCCTTAGAGTATAAAGTATATACAGTAATTTTCATTCTTTACTCAAAAGATTTACAAGACCTTTCTTCCCTCCCTTTTCATGCTACGTGCACTTTGCATTTCATTTTAAAACAATGTTATACTTGCATTTTTTGCCCCATTTTTCTCCTTGTACTATTTATCACAGCATAGATTTCTTCTCTGGTCACAGCTGCTACAGATCACCTCTGCTGCTTATTGGGTTCTGCTACTTATTAGCCAGTGTCCTCAGGTTATTTAATATTCTGAGCCTCAGTTTTCTCACCTTTAAAGTGGGTATTTATTCATTATAGTATCAACTTTTTAGGCTCCCTCTGGTCATTAAATACATACAAGTCACACAGTATTTGCTGAATAAATATTTTTTTTTAATGAATAACAGCTTGTGTATACACAGTGACAGATACTTGTACTATAAAATTGGTGCACAAGAAAAAAGCTGTTGTTTTTTCTTATATTTGGACATGTTTCTTGTGTTTTATCCCTCCATGACAGATCCCATCTGCTTTCCTGTGAATTGAAATTATAGATTTTTTTTTTTTGCAAAGCCAGTATACAGTTAGAGCACATACATTGAGGATACATTTAAATTTAAATTTAAATAATCCAAATCTGATTTCCTTCCAGCTCCTGGAAGCTGTCAAGACATGTGGCAAATTTCTTGTGTAACCTCTGCTTTGAAATAGCCCTTGGAAAGTACTACATAAGGTGGGAAGTGGGCCTGTCTGGTAGGATGTTCCACAGGACTCAAAAGAGCATCAGCTAAGATGATATGGAATGATCACAGTCACTGAGAACATTACCACTCTAAGGGACCCAATCAGTCTAAAGAATTCTTTCTCTTTCTTAATGCCTGGTCTCCCTCTTTACCTTTCCCTTTTCTACTCTCTTCTTTCCTTCTTTGATGGCTCTCATTTCTGTCCTATCATGTTTTCATCATTATCCTGTCTTCTCTTTTCACTCCCTTTAGACCTTCATGGTGAGTGGCAAGAACCAGGGATTAGAATAAAGTCTTTATCACTTATTAGCAATGTGACTTGGATAAATTCACCTCGCTGAGTCTCAGTTTCTTGACCTGCAAATGGGAATAGCGCTTTCTCTCTAACAGGGATTATGTGAGTAACAAATAAGATAATACATGTAAAACACCTAGCTCAGTGCCTGGCATATTGTGCTCAAAACTAGTAGTTGATGATATTATTATTTTGCCCTAAATTAACTCAGTCCTTTGTTTGGATTTTGGCTACCTTTCAAAAACAAGTAAAAGATAAAAAATACAATTTTCTGTATTAAATAAAACATCTTTTAAGTTCAGTTTTCCTTTTGTTCTTGCAAAATCTCCCTCAAACCTAAAATACTAAAAAAACTCCCCAAAACCCCAAAACTCTCCCTAATATAAAACAAAAGAAAAATAAAGCCTTATATAGTTTTACTAGGAAGCTATATTCATAATAACTTGTTATAGCACTGTTAGTTTAATACTCTTTATTTCAGGGCAATATTTTCCAGTTGACCCTTTCCAAAATTGACTTTTGCTGTTTATTTTCAGTAATGCTCCTTTTGAATGTTTCACATCTTCGTTCTAAATGTTGTGAATGTGCTTGTGGGGCCTGGTGAACAGTTCTGAGCTATGGCTCCTTAAAGAATATGCACCAATCTGTTAGCCAAGCTGCTTTCCTTCAGCTGTTTCTGCTGCTAGATACTATGAAATAAACGTGACCCTCAAAGTTGGCCTGTCTGTGGTTGACATGTCTCAGTCAACCACAGTTCTGCCATGTGCTAGAAGCTGTGCTATCACCAATATCACTACTATGTTTTCAATGCCTGCTTAAGTTTTCCTGGTTTCTTTGTAACTCATCACATTACAGGAGCTTTAAAATTATAGAATCATTCTATCCCTACACTTGTCTAGCTCCAGAGAGTTGAACAGCAGCAACATAGCTTTGTTGGTAGTGAGATGGTTTCATTTTCCAACTTTTTGCTGATTTTGTTTTGCCTTTTAATGTTGAGTGTGACATGTAGATAATGCTGAGGAAGCTGCTCAAGAAGCTGTCTTGGCACATCAAGGCACAGATGGCTTGGAACTTGCTGATGCATCAAAATCACTATATTGTCTGAGGTCATATTCAAAAGGCCACATTTTATTTCTTTATGCTACTTTAATCTTCTTTGTTAATCAGCACATCTTTGGTCACTGTGGCCACTTGCTAGTATACTTGGCTAATTTTATGACATTGCTTAATGTTGTATCACACTTTCACATATATTTTGTCATGTGAATAACATCTCAGTTCAACAAATATTTGGTGGATGTCAACTTTTTTTTTTTTTTTTTTCAAATCAGGCTACAATTCTTTTTTTTAAGCCACAGCCCTTGCTTGCCCCTGTGAAATTAATCTAGTGGGACAGATATACCTTCTGAATATATAGTGACAATAAAATGGAATATTTGTTGTGATGCTCACAATAACTCCAAAAAGTAGAAAGGGTAGATATTAGTATACCCATTTTATATATGAGTAAACTGAGGCTAAGGGAGGTTGACTGACTTGCCAAGTCAAGCCTCCGGAGCCCATCCTCATTTTCACTTCACTGTGTGATTATGATTCTCCTGAGGTCTCATCATAGAGTGCAGCCCATATCAGAATTGGAGCCCATGCCTTCTGCCTTCCAATTCTGTACATTTAAGTCCACTGGGTATTATAAGATCCTGTGCCAAGGTGACTTTGTATTCCATGATCTCTTCATATCAGAGATAAATGAAATTTCTGTATATTAGGGCCTTAAGATGTTAAGTTATAGAGTGATTAAGAACACTAAGTAATATGAACAGAATATATAAACCACACCAACCTGTTTCACCAAGAAAAACCTGCATATTCATTACTACCCTTTGATTTGGAGATGCCTTAGGTTTGTTCAGTGGTTCATTCCTAAATTTTTCCATATGTGCTGATTACTTTCTTTTTTTTTGAGACAGAGTTTCACTCTTTTTGCCCAGGCTGGAGTGCAACGGCATGATCTTGGCTCACTGCAACCTTTGCTTCCCAGGTTCAAGCGATTGTCCTGCCTCAGCCTCCCGAATAGCTTGGATTACAGGCTTGTGCCACCACATCCGGCTAATTTTGTATTTTTAGTAGAGACGGGGTTTCGCCATGTTGGCCGGGCTGGTCTCGAACTCCTGACCTTAGGTGTTCCGCCTGTCTCAGCCTCCCAAAGTGCTGGGATTACAGGCATGAGCCACCGCGCCTGGCTGTATGTGTCGACTACTAAAACTAGCCAAAACTACCAACAAAAAAGGATCGAACAGACGTTTTGTATACTCAATGATCCGGTCTTAAAAATTTCTAAACAAAAACATATTGGAATCCTCTTCTATATTCTAATTTTAGGACAAAGCTCTCAGAAGGAATTTAGTTAGCAATGGTAACAGCAAACATTTGTATAGTCTTCCTATGTGCCAGGCACTCTACTATGAACTCATATTAACCTTATTTAACTTTTACAACCTGATGAAGCAAGTACAAGAATGATTTGTTTTACAGATGAGAAAACTGGGGCAGAGTAAGTAAATTTGATCAAAGTCTCATAGCAAGTAAGCAGAGAGCTGAGATTTCAACTTAGCTTTGCTCTGAAGTTTGTGTTATTCTTTCCTATACAATATTATTACTAACAAACAAATTTAGGTATCTACAATGAAATCGAGTGACTGTGAGGAGCTACAGTACTCTCCAAAACAGATTATGTTCACTATTATTTATTTATTGAACAAAAATGTGGACTCAGACATTCTGGAGAAATGGAAGGATAGAGGCTACAAATTGCAGCAGTCTGAACTTGCATTTGGTTTCTAAACAGTCTAAATTTTGCCTTTCTAAGCATACACAAAGTAAGGCTAATAAATTTTGGGAGCCACTACTTTCTCATCAGAGTATGAGGAGGAGTTATTTGTGTAAAAATCTTTAGATAGTCAACAGTGTATTTTAAATAGTGAGGTTACCAAAGCATATGGATATGCAGACACACTCCAAACCAAGACATTATATACACTCCAAACAAAAGCGACGAATTTAGAGAGATGAGAAGGGTTTCTACCACACTAGGAAGTATAGTAGGTGGAATTCTAAAACGGTGCCCATGATTGCTGCCCCCTGATGTACATGTCCTGTATAAATCTATCCCCCCTTTGAGTGTGAGTAGGACCTGTAAATATGATGAAGATATCATATCTGTGATTGGTTACTTTACATAGCACAAGTAAAGAAATTTTGCAGGTGTAAAGTATCTACTTAGATGACTTGAGTTAATCAAAGGGAAATTACCCTGGGTGGGCTTGACCTAAGGAGAACCCTTAAAAGTAGGTTTAAAGGTTAGAGACAAAGAAGTCAGAGAGATATTCTGATCTTCTGTTTTGAAGAATGTAAACATCCATGTTGTGAATTGCCTGAAGAGGGCCTACAGGGTGGCCTCTGGGAACTGAGAGCAATTCTCAGCTGATAGCTGGTAAAAACAAACAACCAACAAATCGTATGGGAGCCTTAGTCCTACAAAAATGGTCAACAGAACTGGAAATTATTTAATCACGAAAATCTTTAAAAGTTATCAAAGTCAAATAAATGTTAACCCTGTGATTATTCAGAGAACTCATGATTTTATCAAATGGTCAACACGTGTTAAAGTTTTATAACCACTTAGCTCATTTTCCCTCTCATTGAACTTTTGTTATAATTTTTACATGAATAAGATCTCTTGAAACATTTCCCACAGACTGTTACATACCCATTTCATTTTTTCCCATTGATTTCTTGGATTTCCAAACACATGGGTTTATTTCTAGTGGAAACTGCTAAAAATTAACCAAGATATTTAGCATTTTGGTTTCCATATTGGTAAACGGAGGCCACAAAGCTTAAAAATGAGGCCATTTCCAGCTCTAGACTTCTAAAAGTTGCAGTCTCAGAAAAAATTTTGGCATTCATAAATGTGACTCTAACTGTAATCCTATTTCCCTCCCATAGAATTTACTGAAAATACCCCAGATGGAGTAAAGTATTCTGGTGTTTAACCAAATCCAATGAGAGGCAAGAGGCTGGATATATGAATGCAGACAAGATAGGGCAAACCCAAAAGTGGATTAAAAAAACTCCAGAAAGATGGGAGTCCTCAGAGGCAAACAGAAGATTCCAATGCAATAGGAAACAAAGAGTGTGAGTGTCAACTCAACAATAACTTATGATACTTATGTTTTATTTTTTTGGAAGAACCCATCACACAGTTTCTCCAAGGATGCTAATTACTTGCCAGTAGTGAGATAAGTATATGACTCAGAGAATCTACAATGCTTTTCCTGTAAGAGAGATGTCAGGCTCTGCTTATTTGACAACCTTTGTGTATTTTCTTATTTATATTCACATGCAGTATAGTAGATTTCATCAACTTTGGGTTCATTCCCTAAGTCGGACTGAGCTGTTAAATCCAACCCTAGAGCCCTGGAGTTCTTGATATATGAGATTTTTCATTTCCCTAACCAATCTGAGTTGAGTTTTCTGTTAGCTGCACCTAAAAATAACTCATTTATTCCCATGATCGATCTTAACCTGAAAAAGAAGGATCTAACAAGCTCCAGGCCAATGCTCTGAGACACAGGGTCAAGTCATTCTTTCTGCTTTGTCCTACTCCTGACCATATACCTGGGTGCTGCTTTGGTTCTTTTCCCTGAAGTCCTGTTCTAGTTACCTATCCCCATTCCCTTCCTATGAGTAGGGTCCTGCTATGCGCTCTGAGGATTTGAGTAGATGGGCTTCCCCAGGTGATCCCTGTTATCTTTATCTCCTCAACACACAATCAGTATCAACAAGGTTTGAGGAACTAACCTTTTAACCACTCATAACACTATCATTAATAATAAATACAATTTATTAAGCTCTTTCTAAGTGCCAAGCATTGTGCTAAGTGATTTTGCATGGATTATGTCATTTAATTATCACCATATTCCTTAAGGTACCTCCCAGTCTAAATCAGGCATGGCAGTTCTGTCTCTTATGCCAGGGTCTAGTGCAAGTGACCCAATATTGGCCAGTGAGGGGGTGTCTGTTGAGAGGTTCCTGGAGCCATAGAAAGAAACATAATTCCTCTTCTTCCCTTGGACATTGTCCTGTATAGATGTTGTATCTGGAACTGGTGAGAACACATCCATCATCAAATATGGCAGGGCAGAGAGAGGGAAGCAATTTGAGTCTTTGATGACATTTTGAGCTGCCAAATCCAACCCTAGAGCCCTGGAGTTCTTAATATATGAGATTTTTCATTTTATTAACCAATTTGAGTTTTCTGTTAGCTGCAACTAAAAGTAACTCATTTAGGTATACAACAAAATTGACAAGTAGTATCCAAAGAGTCAGTAATAACAGGCCACTTTACTAAACTTGTTAAATTCTGACACAGAAACAACTATTAATGGAGGATTTTTTTCTTTTTATAGGAATGAACCATGCTATTTATAACCACTTACAACACTAAGACCATCCTGCCTATAGAAGACAGTAGATTGTCTAACTAAAAGCATCCCAGGATTATGTTAGTTTATAAAGCACAATTGTTGCAGCTCTGTATATCAGAGCTGGAATTAATGTTTCAACACTCTTCATCTCCGAACCAGTGCTCAGATCCAAAGGGCATATAGCATCTAGGAAGATTAGACAGAAATGTGGAAGGCAAACCCACGGAGCCAGGAAAAATAAAAAGCACTCTGGGCAAAACTGGGAAAGACCCTTTTCATTATCTGGAGAAGATACACTGAGAAAGTTTCAGAGGTTCAAAGGTCCCTCCATAATGATGTCACTACAAGACAGTTTCCTGGAAGAAGGCTGGAAGTGACATTTAGATTTCTAAATGAAAAACAAGGCAGGAGCTCTGCTGGTCTTGTCAGCTCTCTTGATATATAATGTACTAATTCAAGTGGTCCAATTCTTTGTTGACGATAATGACACAATGCATGTATTGAGAACTTAAAAGCCACTGACATTCTGTCTGCAGGGGGCAAATAAAAATATGATTTATCACCAAATACCGAATGAAAATAAGTGTCAGCTGCCAAAAGACCTGCAAAATTTAGTAGGCTAAAAACCAGGGAACTGACAAGTTTATAAAATTTTAAACTAATTTTCCTGAATGTTGAGAAGCATAAAAATTTGCTGTGCACATGATCCAAAATAAGCACCAGAAATAGTACTTGAAGTGTCCATAATTTTCTGTGAATTCAGAGGAATCGCATGCTGCCAGACACAGACAGATTAATGTATGGGAAATATTTTGTATGTTCAGTATACAATTTATACATTGTAGGCATTAAGTTGCCTTAAAAGCCTTCAGCATATCCCTGCTCCCAGCCCAAATGTAGGTCCTGGCTGGGTCAGAGATTCCTTCTGTGTGCTCCCATGGCTCCCAGGGGATTCTTTTTTTTTTTGAGATAGGGTCTCACTCTGTCCTCCAGGCTGGAGTGCAGTGGTGCCATCATGGCTCACTGCAGCCTCAACCTCCCTGGCTCAAGCAATCCTCCCACCTCAGCCTCCTGAATAGCTAGGACTACAGGTGTGTGCCCAATGACCAATTTTTTTTTTTTTTTGTAGAGATGGGGTCGCCTTATGCTGCTCAGGCTTGGGGCATTCTATTAACAAGTTCTGGCCCCTAGTTGACTCTCTGTATATGTTTACTGAATGAACAGCTGAACAACTTTGTAAGTCAGACAGAATTTCTGGAAATGTTATAAACAAGTATAAGGCAAAAATATCCACCTTGTTTAGACAAGGCATAGCCACGGCAAGAGCCATACAACCTGTGTGACCTCTTTTAAACAATTCTTACAACATTTCAAGGGTGGGCAGATTCATCTTTATTTCTAAAAACCCGCAGGTGAGAAAACTACCGTTGGCCTATTTGTCCCAATAATCACTAACCACCACTCATCTCCAGTAATTCTGTTCATCTGCTTAGTCATTCAACAAACATTTATTCAGCATTTTCAATATACTTGGCACTATTCTAGGTTCCGAGAATACATCAGCAAAGAGAGAAGAGCCCTGTGTATATTCTGGTAAGGATATGGAGAGATAGGCAATAAATAATAAACATTAAAAATATTAGTGGTAAGTGCTATGCAGTTATTTAATTCAGGAGATGTGATATAAAATGGCTAGGGTAGTTACTGTAGTTTGGAAGGTCAGGAACAGCCTTTCTGAAAGTGTGACATTTGTGCTGATATCTGAGTGACCAAAAGGACCAACTCTATTGCCCATAGGAAGAATGTTCCAACAAGAGCCAGTGCAAAGGCCCTAAGGTAGGAACAAGCTTAACTTGTTCAAGGAACAGGAAGACAGCTAACACAGTGCTAAAATGAAGAGGTCAAGTGTTATGGGCTATGTGTCTCCTCAAGATTCATATGTTGAAAACTCCCAGGACTTAAGAATGTGACTGCCTTTAGAGATAAGGTCTTTAGAGAGATAATCAGGTTAAAATGAGGTCATTAGGATGGGTCCTAATCCATTATGACTGGTGTTCTTATAAGAAGAGCAGATTAGGATACAGAGACATAGATGAAAGGCCATGTGAAGACAGGTGGCCATCTGCAAGCCAGGCAGAGGCCTCAGAAGAAACCAACCCTTCCAATACCTTGATATCAGACTGCTAGCCTCCAGCATTGTGAGAAAATATATCTCTGTTATTTAAGATGTCCAGTCAGTGGTACTACCAAACTCATATGGCATGTTACCAGATAAAGCTGGGGTTGCCGGATGGGGTTAACTGAACTTGGTAAACTCACATAAAGAATTGGAATTTTAAGTATTATTGGAAGTCACTGGAGAGTTTGCAGGAAGGAAGTGATATAATTTAATTTACGAATTCTGGATAGTTGCTTTGTGGGAAATGGATTGGAAGGCACAAATGGAGACAGGGAACTTAGTTAAAATGCAACTGCAGTAGTCCAAGTGAAAGAAAATGGTGGTGAGCACAAGTGTAGTGATAGTGGAGACAAAGAAAGTGCTGAATTTGGAATGTGTTTTGGAGGGTTGACAGAAGTTGGTGGATTGGATGTGGGGGTGAAGGAAAGGAAGGGCCCAGGGTGACTTTTAGATTTTTGTCTTGAGCAATTGAGTGGATAGGTGTACTGATTTCTAATATGAAAAATTCCGGGGAGAGGAGCAAGGCTGGAGAGAAAAAATTCAAGAACTGTGCGGCCATACTGAGTTTGAAATGACTTCTAGATATTCAGATGGAGAGATCAAGGGGAGTAGTCAGAACCAGAAATAAAAATTGGGAGTCAATGATACAAAAAGGTACTTAAATCTAAGAGATATTAGAAGAACTAACTCAAACCATGATCTGCAGGAAGTGATGTGAGGAAACTTGCCTTGTCCATTAATATTAACAGTACGATTCTAACAAAAAGACTCCAGGAGACATTGCTCATTCATTACTGTTGCAAAGTTTCATAGCTGTTTGCAGCAATGGATGCAAAAATCCCCCTTTGGCAGGAAGAGCTAATTGCACCAATACCATCTAGATAAAAGGTCTGGAAACAAATAAATGGATTGTAATGAACTTTCCAGAGGTAACAGGTAGTGAAGTCATCAAGTGCTACTTCTTGCCACTTGCCTGTACATTTTCTTGTTAAATTCAGTTTTGTAGATGCTATAAAACATAGCAGTAAAGCTGGGCACAGTGGCACATGTCTGAAGCCTCACTACTTGGGAGGTTAAGGTAGGGGGATCCTTTGAGGCCAGGAGTTTGAGGCTGCAGTGCACTATGTTCACACCTGTGAATAGCCACTGCATTCCAGCCTGGGCAACATAGTAATACTCTGTCTCAAACAACAACAAAAAACAGCCATACCAGTAGCATAAGATTTTATTATTTCAGAAATCAATTTTGAAATTATAATCACTTGAATTGGAGACAAGGTGAAGTGCATTAAGCAAATCAATAATGTAGGCAAGGCTATATAGCAAGAACAACTTTCAAACACATTTCAGATCAGTCAGTCCAAAATACATTCACACTGTATAGCACCATAGGACTAAATGAACGTTTGCTGTGCTAATTAAAACACATTCGTATTCACTTATTCAAGTAGGTCCCCTAAATATCTGAACTGAGAAACACTTCATTAGTATATCTTCAATGATTGCTGCATAAGTAAGGCTGCATTTCTTTTTAAAATATTGTATTTGCTAATTTTTCACCAATTGTGGAGCTTTCTCAACAGCTGGTACAAGTTGGTGCTTTTTGACTGTTCTACATTGCCCCGGGTTTGAGCATGCTATCCAAGATGGTTTTTGGAACACTGCGATGATTTTTGGGGGGGAATTTTGCTGCTTTTTTTTTTCCTTCCTAGTCCTTAACTTTTTTGTGTGTTATTAAAGCCTTCATTAGAGATGGTTGTGAAAGGCTCTAGTCAGGATAAGCAGAGTGCATAGTAATTAATTCCGAGAAGCTGCCTTCTGATTCCAGGCTGAAGCATGGCAAATTATTTTGTAAATATTCACCCTTTGTCATATGTTCATACATTTGCTTCTCTTGGAACTTGTTTAAAATATGTTAGTGAAAAAACACCAGCTGAGTATTTGGATGCTTATAAATATTAAGTAAAGGCTCATTTCCAACCATAGTTGTACAAAATGGCTAGTTTCAAGAAATTGTCCTTGGTTTTGATAACTGTCCATGTTCTAACATTGTGTTAAAAAATAGTGAAGAATTTTTCTTCACTATTATCAAATCTGGGCATCCTCAGCTGGAAAAGACTGGAACAGTTCAACAGTATTTTCCTAATAGAAACATTCTAGTCAATATTCTACCAAGGAAAACTAATTATCATCTAGCTAATGAGTTTTGCCTTTCCTAAATTACTTTGAAAAATATGGTAAGCCATATTTTTCTTGCCATTATAGTTTTTTTCTCCTTTTAAAAAAGTTATTTTTTACTTCTAATTTATCACTAAATATTAACTAATTTTTAAGTAAAACACTCATTGGAGGAATAACCATTAGGAATATAACACAGCAGGTACTTCATATCTGGTTTTGAGTAATACTCAAAGTACAATAACCTCAACACCATCTAGATCCTCTTCCTATGACGCAGAGTATAATGAAATTAGATTCTCATAAATGTCACTGCCCCCTATTTATTGTCTTTTTCCTTGAACCAAGGCAGAGCTGGCTAGGATCCATTGTCTCTCAAGCAGATTTATTATAGATCAGGTGCATTCCATTTCAGAACAGGAATGTGCTTGTTATGAAATGTACAAAGCTTACAGTCGAACAAAGCACACAATCTGTTGGCAAAAAACCACTTAGTTTAATAGTGGGTATGGTTTGTAAAATTTTTCTGATGTATCTTAACTAAATTTAATATTACATAAGTTGATATTCAAATCTTGAAATAAGTCCCTAGTGAACACAGTTCTGTTTATGCTGTCAAAACTAAATGCATTTCAGTATTATGCAAATATATAAGTAAAGTATTTCTTACTGACGTTATATAGTTAGCTAGATTTTTCTTGTTGCTTCATTTCCTCCTGGATAGTACCACAGGAACTTTGAAAAGTAGATTAACTCTTTCAGGTCTTCAGGGCACAATGTAACATACTTCAGTGCTCAATGTCATTTAGAATCTGTGCAGTGAACTAAAGAGTATCTGATATGGTTTGGCTCTATGTTCCCAACCAAATCTCATCTCAAATTGTAATCTCCATGTCCCACGTATCAAAGGAGGGACCTGTTATCTCCAAGCATTGAGGGAGGGAGATGATTGGGTCATGGGGGTGGTTTCCCCCATGCTGTTCTTGTGACAATGAGTGAGTTCTCATGAGATCTGATGGTTTTATAAGTGTTTGACAGTTCCTCCTTCACACACTCTCTTTCCTGTTACCTTGTGAAGAAGATACTTGCTTCTCCTTAGCTTTCTGCCATGATTTCAAATTGCCTGAGACCTCCCCAGCCATGCGGAACTGTGAGTCAAATAAATCTCTTTCCTGTATAAATTACCCAGTCTTGGGTAGTATCTTTATAGCAGTGTGAAAATAGACTAATACGGTATCCTTATAAATACCCAGGGAGAAACTAAGAGACAGCTCTAAGAACAAAAAGAATGTGGGTAAATTTAGCAGTTAAAAGACACAAAAAACTAAGATCGCAACAATTTTTTTTAAAGTATGCCTGTTAAGTATACCTCTTAAGACTTAAAGGAAATGTGCAAAAATGCAAAGAGCTGTGGTTGGTTGGCGGAAAATGGTTGATGTGACGCTGGTGGAAGAAGTTAAGAGATACTTGGGACCCCAAAGCCTGAATATTTAAAACTTCACCTACTACCTATAATTCCAGTAACCATTGCTCATTCTGGTTCACAAGGCAGGGGGCACAGCTTGTCAGTGCATACTTTCCATTATTCTAAACATCCAAATACTAACGTGACTCTAGATAGGGGAGACTGGACCACTGGAAGCTGTATTACCGGAGTCTTTTTGGCTTGGGTTATCCACCCCTGGTTCATCTGTGGTCTACTCTATCCAGGCTCTCACTGTTGGAGTCCCCATACTTCCCTGGGCTATTATTTTAGACTGAACTCGAAACAGCCCCAGACCAACTTTTTCTCCTACATGACCCATTTCTAGTCCATGCAAACACTTGCACATCCTTTGTTTACAAACTCTGGCAGTGCAGCTATGACCAACACAGTAGTACTTTCTTGGCTTCCTACCTAATCTGTTAGTCACCAGCTGCTAATCCTCTGTATCTCCTAGACACCTATCCTTGGTGTTTCCAAACTGCAAAAATATATTTAATCTCTCTGAGAGGTTTATTTAAAGCCCACTCTCTCTGGACTTGAAGTAAAAAAGGTAACATATCCCATCCCACAAATTTAAGGTAGAGAAATTAGAAAGTATAGATAAGTCAAATAGAACCATTAAAAATCTTTGTAATCCCAGCACCCATGCATAGATAACACTTACTGTTAATAATCTATCACACAACTTCAACACATTCCTATTATTTTTATGAGAATTTTTTTTTTGCTCATACTGTTATAAAATTATACTATAAGCACAAACATAGTTAAATAAAACACAGGGTACTATTATAAACCAATTTAAAAATAAATTCATACTATTTAAATTGAGATTGCTTTAAATTAGATTTTCTGAAAAAAATTATCTTCTGAAAACAGTCTTTTGTTGTTAGGTAACTGCAAATAAAATAAGTAAAGCTCCTTGTATTGAATTTTAGAGTACTTCAAGACCTAACCCAAAGCAGAGATACAGACTTTTATAGTGGTAATAGAATTTGAGAACTTTATAAAACATTTAAATATTTAAAGAAATACTCCAGGATCAATTAGGATAGGTGTTAAAATTTGAGGATAAAAAGCTACATCACAATTCACAGAGTATTTCTTCTCTAAATATGCATGAATCAACCAGAGATAGAACAAATTAAAAATATTTAGCTGCCAAAAAGAAGTTGTTCTGAGACATCAGTACGGGTTTTCTTCTGTGATGATATCAAGTTTTTAGGTCTTGCAGCAAATGTTGAGAAAGTAACCTTACAACTGCAAAATAATCATTGGATGTTGCACAGAGAGAGGTCCCTCTGTTCTCTGTGGATATACAGAGCAAACCCAGAATGCACCTGGTCAACTCGAGCCCTCATTATCTTGAAGACACCTGATATTCCATAAGACTAGATGAGGCTGCCAGCTCCTTGTCCACACTGACTACATGCCATGTACCCCATTTTATAACTAAAAAGGATTTAAAATTCATGAAGCTTGTTGAAAGCTCAACTGTCACATTCTACTCATTCCAAAGTGTATGGGAAAAAGAGCAGAACAGACATTTCAACTGAAGCCATTATTGTGCTTGAATAGCCATATTCCATTAAATTGCTAATAAACCTACTAGACGATGTTGATCACATCAGCCATACAGTTGCATTCCTTTCCTTTATACCAACTTGCCCAGTTTCATTCTATGCAGTATTACTCTTTCTGTGCCCTTTATTCCAAGGTTGCCCAGAATTCAAAGCACTTATTCAGTAAGTTTGTAATCCAGTTTAGTATGCTATTAACAGAATTCTTTAGAGGAGATCATGGAAAAAGAAACTCAAACTTTTTTTTGGGTCAATGACCAACCTTAAGGGAAACACATATTAAACCAGTTTAAAGAAAAAGGTCAGGATCCATGAGGTATTAAGGAAAAAAAGGGAAGAAAAAACATTCATTTCCACAATTTTCCAACATTCCTTAAAAATAAAAACAAGCCCAAGCATGGAATGGCAAGGCCCTGGTGCCCCTGTACTAATGGTGGTGGACAATACTGCTATTCATAGGAAGTGAGAAAGCAAAGGTTTTTCCTCAACACCAGGGAAGTTTTGGCTTCTCTTACCTTCATTTATTCTGGGGTTCAAACTGGAACCTTATAAATCTTAAGTTTGCCTCTCAAAGCAAACAATAATGTACAATGGATTAAATGCTTTAAAGTTTGCTTTTTAATAGCATAACTAATTAACTGCCTCTATTGTAAATGGCTTATTAAGCCACTCCTATTAGGGTGTTAACTACTGAAAATATGTAAAGCTGAATAGATACTGTATGGAATTAGGCATTTAAAAATAACTAGTGCACTATTTACACTACCTGCCTGATGAGCAGTTTATCCCCCATTTAGATATTAACTGAAAATATGTAATGGAAAACAAATAAAGGAAACAGATGTCTTAACTTTAAAATTCTTTCATCAAACAACAAAGTTATTTTCTTATAATTTTTAAATTCTATATCCATCTTAGAGCTTTAGAAGAAAGTCTAGGTCTCTCCAAATTCAGGGTACTAAATGCTTGCCTCCATCCAGGCAGTTTTCCAGCGAGCAGAGTTGGAGAAGCTTTTCTTTTCACAGGGTAACTGGCTTGGGATAAGCTGCCTGTGTATCCAGAATGGTCTCTTTTTTTAGCAAAATCAAGCTGGAGAAAAGTGAAATTCACTCCCTGGATTACCTTATGATTATGAAAATATTTGTATCTGTTTTTTTAGAGTTCCCAAGATTAGGCAAAATAAAGTGTGTGTGTGTTTTTTTTTTCCTGCAGCTTCCCTGCTGAAATACCTTAGTGAGAACGCATAAAAACCAACTCTAAATGATGCACAAAGCCACCAAGAGTAAGTAAATGTTAAAGCAACAATAATATGATTCAACACAAATGAGTAATAGCCCCAATATAAAAAGCTGCAAAATTACAGTAATTTTACAATCCATCTGCAGTAGCAAAACACATTGTTACTTTACCAGATATTAACTGATCACCTAATGTATGTCAAAGCTACATGCAGATATGTGTGGTAAATTTCTGGACTGGAGAATTAAATGAAAAGAAACTAGCACAGGATATTTAGTTCACAGAATCATGAAATGTAAAACTCACAAGAGACGTTTGTGGTCATACAGCTCAGGTGAGCAACCCCCACTAGGTTGGCATGACTCTCCCCTGCCACAGAGGCAGAAGCAGGATTAGAACCCAAGTCCCCTTGTTTACAGTTTAACAAGATTCCTGATAAACTAAAAATGGTTTTGATATGAAAAGCCAATGTTAAGACTATGAATAGAAAGCTGTTTCTACTTTTAAAGTTTTAGAATCATTAATACATTATTAATTATATATACATATATATTTAAATTGTCTTCTAGACTCCAAGCACAAATTAACAGACTTCATTTCAAGTTTTCATATTGGCTGGGATTTCATCATTTCATGGCATCAAATGAGGAGCCATCTGCCATCTAACCAAACCCAAAGGCCACAGAATAAATGTGGCCTGGCACTGAAAAACAAGAGTGAGGACCATGGCCCTTTGTGATATTAGGCAGGCAGGTACATTTTTAGAGGTTTCCATACAATTCAAAGTTAAGGGTCTAGGTGTTTTTCAATTGGTATTTATAAGGAAAATGTAAAAATCAAAGTGATTTACAATGTCTGCCAGATTTTCCTTCATAGATTCTTTTAGGAAGAAAAACATCTTTCTCTTTCCTTCTCCCCCTCATCCCCCCACCCCCATACAAGCAGACACACACACACATTCAGTAAAACTTTTGAGTAATCTATTTGATGACTGAAGATTTGGCTTCCCAACCAAATTGATAACCTCTCTTCTTCTTCATTAATATTTGAAGGCTGCCCACCTAAAGAACTGGAAAATATATAGTACAAACTGTAACAAAATTTTTGTATTTGATCTCTAATTTCTGACAGCTGAACACTTGGCAAATGTATATATAATGTGAGCATAAAACATGTCATATGAATAAAGTTTTCAGCATGAATATGAGGTAATAAAGTAATTAGACTAATTTTTATAAGTGACTTATTGGACTTCATTCCTTATTTCAATCATATTTTGCATATTGCCATTTTATGAGGGACATAAGTAAAAGATTATTCTGTTCAATACAAATGGTATCAAATTTGGAAAACCAAAAAGGGCTAAGTTAATGAGGGTGAATGGAATCACCCCTATTAAAGGTAAAGTGATAGAGCAGGTGTAAGCTATTATGATGAGGCCATTTTGTATCTCCTCCTCCTCATAGTTTCTCCCTAAATATGCCAAAATGAAAATCTTAGCTTTGGTTATGTGCTTAGCATGTCTTCATTAATAAAAATTTCTAGTAACGTAACGGAAAGAGGATTGTGCTCTGCTATAGAAGGCAGAAAAAGTAATAGTAAATGAGTACCCTCTGTATGGAACCTGGGATTTTTAATTTTTATTTTTATTGTTTTTTTGAGACAGGGTCTTGCTTTGCCACCCAGGCTGGAGTGCAATGGCACAATCACAGCACACCGCAGCCTTGACCTCTGGGATTCAAGAGATCCTCCCATCTCAGCCTCCCTAGTAGCTGGGACCACAAGCATGTGCCACCACATCCAGCTAATTTTTGTATTTTTTGTAGAGACAAGTTTTCACCATGTTGCCCAGGCTGGTCTAGAATTTCTGAGCTCAAGTGATCTACCCACCTCGGCCTCCCAATGTGCTGGGATTATAGGGATAAGCCACCATGGCTGGCCCTCTGGGATTCTTTTTAACAAGTGGAAATCCTAGCAAACGAAATGCCCTATTCTATTCTTGCAAATAAAGTAAGCATCCAGACAGCTGTTTTGTGACATCACTAAGCAAATATAACAGGAAAAGTCAGAGAAGACACAGTACATTTATCTGAAACTCTACAGAAAATTTATAGTGATAGGTAGAGATAATGAGGCACAGCTAAAATTCTAAATTAAAAATATTTCCAAAGGCAAATTTCAAAAAGCTTTTTACCTTTACCATTTCTAAATTTCCTAATGTGCTTTAAATGCAAAAATATGTCTTAGGCTAGGCACATAGATACTAAAATAGCACTTAATCTATTGCTCCATTACAAGTGAATACATTATTTCCATTATGGTTTATCTATAGCAAATTTTGTTTTTAACCTCAAGGGAACCGTATAATATTAAGGGATGTAAGTGGCCTTATAGAGAATTATCCAGTCCCTTGTTTTCACAGATGAACAAACTGAGGCCCAACTGAACCTCTTGTAAAAAGCCACCAGCTAATTATATTTCAGAGCTGTGTCTTCTGTCTCCCAGGGCAAGGAGCAGTGCTCTTTCCATCACATCCACAGCATCGGCCTCCCACTAAATGGTTGAAATAGCTATAGTCAATAATGGTGCCCTACTATGCTCTCTTCTTGGATGACCTAATATTTAAGCTTCATAACAAGTCCATGAATTATGTAATATTTGAACCACTATTCTACAGAAAGGAAACTGAGGCACGGAACACTTATGTAACTTGTGAAAGAGTCAGCCTCCAGAGCCACACCACATACCACTCTTCACCATTATACTACTGTTCACTGTTCTCTTCTTTTCCAAGGCATTTGTTGACCCTATATTCACTGTACTCTAAACTGAAGTTATCTATTCCCCAAACCTGCTGGCATCCTTACTTTCCAACTCAGTTAATGTCATCACTGTCCTCTTTAATCACCAACCTTGGAATCTTAGGTCATCTTTGACTTCTTCTGAGTTCCTCACTCTTTTCCATGTTTCTACCACTGGAAAGGATCTTGACCCCATGTACACGGCAATTTCCTAACAAAAGGCCTCATTCCCTGTTGCCTGAATGATTGCAAAGCCTCCTAACTGGTCTCCTTCTAACAGCTGTCCCTTCATCTCACACACTGGAGCCAGAGTAATTCTGCCAAATTCATCTCACACACTGGAGCCAGAGTAATTCTGCCAAAACAACAGAGAGCTCGTTGGATTAAAAACCCAAGCTTACCTAACATTCTCTGTTACATTTTTCTTTTAAGTGTATGAAGTTTTCTTTTTCTTTCTCAATCTTCTCCTTGAAGCCTTATACAATTGTGTAAAGTTGGTATTATTTTCCCTATTTAACAGATGATGAACCAGGCCATATAACATTAAGTAATGTTTAGTAGATAATTTAAAAACTTATAAATTCTGTTATGTAAAAATGTAACTTCATTTTCTTATAACTAGATAATCCGGGTAAACACAGTCAAGTCCAGGAATTTCTCAATTATTTTAAGTTCCAACTCAGT
This sequence comes from Pongo pygmaeus, assembly GCF_028885625.2. Taxonomy (NCBI): domain Eukaryota; kingdom Metazoa; phylum Chordata; class Mammalia; order Primates; family Hominidae; genus Pongo; species Pongo pygmaeus. Next base: position 144,721,637 of record NC_072373.2, on the reverse strand, counting down.
TAAATTCAGGTCCATCCCCTCCTCTCCACTGCTTTCTTCCTAGGTGACATTCACAATGAGCATTTACCCAGCATTTTGTGCTGGCATCTTCCAGGATGTACAATCATCCCAACATAGTCTCAGATTCTTGGTCCCTGGCACTGGCATAGCTGAAATGGTCATACTCCCACTGGCCTCTGGTTACATGATCCATGCTGCCTTCTGTAGTCACATATTATTTGTGATAACAAACAAGGTAAGGATTGGTAAGGATCAGAGGTAAGGCAGGCATAACATGCAGAAAACTGACTAGCACAAGGCCTCTTATTTACAATTCTGAAAGCCCAAAGTTCTGAAAACCAAGGGTATTCTTTTTTAATTTAGTGCCTGAACTAATTTGCTAGCAAAACCTGATTTGATATGAAAGTTTTAGACTTTATCTCATCTAGAATGAACATTCCTAGGTTTTGCTGCACATATATTAATGTGGTTGATTAAAGGGTGCTATCTTAGACTTATGTGTGTGTGTTATGAAATATGGTTGACATACTGCATTTACTTTCAAAATATAAAAAATTATAAATTTTGAAACACATCTGGCGCTCTGGGTTTCAGAGAAGAAACTATAGACCTGAAAGATATATTTTGGCTGGGCGTGGTGGCTCTCACCTGTAATCCCAGCACTTTGGGAGGCCAAGACAGGTGGATTACCTGAGGTCAGGAGTTCAGGACCAGCCTGGCCAACATGGTGAAACCTCATCTCTACTAAAAAATACAAAAATTAGCCGGGCGTGGTGGCAGGCGCCTGTAATCCCAGCTACTTGGGTGAGACAGGAGAACTGCTTGAACCTGGGAGGTGGAGGTTGCAGTGAGCCGAGATCACTGCACTGCAGCCTGCGTGACAAGAGCAAAACTCCATCTCAAAAAAAAAAAAAAAAAAAAGATATATTCTTTGGATACAGAATTCTAGGTTGGCAAATGTTTTTTGTTTTTTGTTTTTTTGCACATACAAAGATTGTCATTACAATGTTTTCAGCCTGCATTGTTTCTTTTCCTTATTTCAATAGTTTTGGGGGAACAGGTGATTTTTGGTTATATGGATAAGTTCTTCAGTGGTTATTTCTGAGATTTTGGTGCACCTGTCACCGAGAAGTATACACGTTACCCAATGTGTAGTCTTTTATCCTTCACCCCCCTCCCACCCTTCCCCCAGAGTCCCGAAGTCCATTATATCATTCTTATGCCTTTACGCCTGCATTGTTTCTAATGGGAATTCCACTGTCATACTAGTCTTTGTTCCTTTATACACAATGAGTATTTTTCCTCTGACTGCTTTTCAGATTATCTCTTCACTACTGGTTTTCAGTTACAAGCATACCTTGTTTTATTGCACTTTGCTTTATTGTGATTTGCAGACACTGTTTTTTTACAAATTGAAAGTTTGTGGCAAACCTGCATCAAGCAAGTCTATTGATGCCATTCTTTCAACAGCATGTGCTTGCTTGTATCTCTGTGCCACATTTTTGTTAATTCCTGCAGTATTTCAAACTTACCATGTCCACATAAGACAGCAAACTTAATCAATAAATGTGTGTGTGTTCTGACTACTCCACTGACTGGTTTGTTTCCCTGTCACTCCCTCTCCTGGGGGTCTACCTATTCCCAGAGACATAGCAATATTGAAATTAGGCCAATTAATATCCTACCATGGCCTCCAGGTGTTCAAGTGAAAGGAGGAATTGTACATTTCTCACTTTAAATCAGAAGGTAGAAATTATGAAGCTTAGTGAGGAAGGCATGTTAAAAGCTAACACAGGCCAAAAGCTAGGCCTCTCATGCCAGTTAGCCAAGTTGTGATTGTAAAGGAAGTTGTTGATTGAAGGACATTAAAAGTGCCACTCTAGTGAACACACGACTAATAAGAAAGTAAAACAGCCTTATTGATGATATGGAGAAAGTTTTAGTGGTCTGGATGGAAGATCAAACCAGCCCCAATATTCTCTTAAGCCAAAGCCTAATCCAGAGCAAGGCCCCAACTCTCTTAAATTCTATGAGATCTGAGAAGAGGTGAGGTGAGGAAGCTGCAGAAGTTTAAAGGTAGCAGAGACTGGAAGTTTAAAGGTAGCAGAGGCTGAAAGTTTAAAGGTAGCAGAGGCTGGCTTATGAGGAAAGAAGCCATCTTTATAACATAAAAGTACAAGGTGAAGCAGCAAGTGCTGATGTAGAAGCTGCAACAAGTTATTCAGAAGATCTATTACAGCTAACACACAGCATTGTATGTTATGAATATGGTTGATGAAGATGTTATACTAAACAAGTTTTCAAATTAAATCCAATAGACTTATATTGGAAGAAAATGTCATCTAGGACTTCCCTAGCTGTTAAGGAGAAGTTAATCCTGGCTTCAAAGCTTCAAAACACAGGCTGACTCTCTTGTTAGAGGTTAATGGAGCTGGTTACCTTAAATTAAAGCCAATGCTCATTTACCATTCTGAAAATCCTTGGGCTGTTAAGAATAATGCTAAATCGACTCTGACTGTGCTCTAAAAATGGAACAACAAAACTTGCATAACAGCACACCTGTTTATAGCATGGTTTGCTGAATATTTTAAGCCCACTGTTGAGACCTACTGCTCAGAAAAAAAGATTGCTTTCAAAATATTACTGCTCATTGACAATGCACCTGGTCACCCAAGAGTTCTGATAGAAATGTTCAAGGGGATTAATGCTGTTTTTACGCCTGCTAACACAAGATTCATTCTGCCACCCATAAATCAAAGAGTAATTTCAACTTTCAAGTCTTATTGTTGAAGAAATACATTTCATAGGGCTATTGCTGCCAAAACAGTGATTTCTGTGATGAATCTGGGCAAAATAAGTTGAAAACCTTTTAGAAAGGATTCATCATTCTAGATGTCATTAAAAACATTTGTGATTCATGGGAGGAGGTCAAAGTATCAACATTAACATAAGTTTGGAAGAAGTTGATTCCAACTTTGAATGGTTTAAGACTTCAGTAGAGAAAGTAACTGCAGATGTGGTAGAAATAGCAAGAGAACTAGAATTAGAAGTGCAGCCTGAAGATATGACTGAATTGCTGCAATCTCATGATAAAAACTTGAATGGATGAGGAGTTGCTTCTTATGGATGGGCAAAGAAAGTGGTTTCTCAAGATGGAAACTGCTCCTGGTGAAGATGCTGTGAAACATTGTTGAAATGATAATAAAATATTTAGAATAGTCCAGAAACTTGGTTGATTGATAGAGCAATGGTAGTTTGAGAGGACTACAATTATGAAAGAAGATCTACTGTGAGTAAAATGCTATCAAACAGCATTGCATGTTACAGAGAAATGCTTCATCAAAGGAAGAGTCAATCAACAGAGCAAACTTCACTGTTGTCTTATTTTTTAAAATTGCCGGTCACCTCAACCTTCAACAACCACAACCCTGATAGGTCGGCAGCCATCGACATTGAGGCAAGACCCTCCCCAAGAAAAAGATTATGACTTGCTAAAGGCTCAGATGATTGTCAGCATTTTTTAGCCATAAAATATTCTTTAACTGAGATACATATATATTTTTAAGACATGATGCCATTCCACAATTAATAGACTACATTAAAATGTAAACATAACTTTTATATGGACTGGGAAGCAAAAAAAATTGTGACTCCCTTTATTGTGGTATTTGCTTTTATTGTAATAATCTGAATGGAACCTGTATTATCTTTGAGGTATGCCTGTATTTGATTATGATGTGTAAAGTTTCTGGTATTAAGTAGTGATTTCCCCTCACTGCTAAGGCAAGACTCTTCTGAGGCTCTACTCAAAGCCCTATGTATTGTGAGGTCTCTCCTTTCTGGCTTTTAGGAATATAAGCTCATTTCTGCATGAGTTCTGGGAATTGTCTGGCTTATTTTCTGCTAGTTCTTTCTCTAGCTTTGGGTAGTTCCTCTTATGCATGCACAGACAAATACATACCTAGCCAAAGACTCAAGTACCAATCCTGCATATCTCTGGAATGCTGTATTTGAGCAGCCCCTCATCTCCAGTACTCTGCCCTGCAAATTCTACCATTTTAGTTCTCCCAAACTCTGATTTTCGTCCCCTCAATTTGATAAGACCAGTAGGTTCTGTTCTGCATCCCCTCCTCCACCTCTGTGGCCTGAAAACTGCCTCCAGACAATAAGCTGGGAAAATTGTAATCTCAATTCATTTGTTTTCCTTCCCTCAGGGATCAATCCTACACTTCCTGTGTGCACTGTCTGAAAAGCTGTTTCACGTAGTTGGTCCAGTTTTCTAATTACTTACAGCAAAAGGAAAATTCCTGTAGCAGCTAATCTTTCATGATGGAAGTCAAAGCTTCAAGACTATACACCTAAACATTGTTACTTTTCTTTCCTGACCACCTCTGTGACATTATATAATGTCCCATAACTCAAATGACAATTTTTTCTCGTTTAAACAATGAGGAACAACATTTCTCCCCTTAACAAATGAAGAGAACGGAGGTCTAGAAATTGCTTCTCTAAGAACAAATTTAGTGATTCTTGATGATCTTGGTGACGTTGGCATGAAAGGGAGCAGACAGTGAGTGTGATAAAACTTCTTTAGGATTTACTTACATGTTACTTAAAATGCTAAGCTCTGATACAACCTTAACTCTAATGGAACTTGGAAGCTAATTAAGGAGACCTTTTATAACTGTATAGCAATCTGTCTCTGGACTATTTGGAAGATGAGTCTGAATCAAAGTGGTTAATAAGCAAATTTAACCATGACATTACAATTAACAGAGTCTCAGAAGTACAAGTAATAATCACTGCTGATTCTTTTCCTCTTCTCCTCTGCAATATCTATTTAAGCTTCTGAGTAAGACAGACTTGGTCTGCCAGAGTACCTTTGCTGAAGAACTCAAAGCCACTGGCACAGAGCAAAGCAGTTGGAAACACAGAAACATAGCTATAGCCAGGGAGCTTTTCTAACGTGAATCAAAAACAAATTCAGAATGGCTTGGAGAAAAACAATCCACTGAAGGCTGGTGAAGAAGACCAGGATCATCTTAGAAATAAATAAAGCATTAGTAAAATACATACTAAATTACAGCTTACTGACTGTATTCTTTAACAGTTTGCTTTTAAGAAAGCAACCTCATTTTAACACATATTTCAAAACAATATTATAAAGTTGGAAAATGTGAAACCTTTTCCTCAAATAATTTTGCCCACTGGGAAACCCATAAGTTTGGACCACAAGGCCTTAATCAAGGCATAACCTCTTATCTGATGCAAGTTTACTCTGCAGTTAGAGCGGCCTGGCAGGAAGATGGTATAGGAGAGCAGTTGAGCTCATGGATATTGGAACAAATGAGGCCTCATTTTGAATATAGGATCTACCACTTACTTACTAGTTGTGTGACCTTGGGCTATTACTCCATGCCTTAGTGCATTTGCATTGTTATAAAGGAATACCTGAAGCTGGCTAATTTATAAAGAAAAGATGTGTATGTGGCTCAAGGTTCTACAGGTTGTACAAGAAGAATGATGCAAGCATATGCATCTGGGAAGGGCTTCAAATCACTTCTACTCATGGTGGAAGCCAATGGGAGCAGGTATGAGCAGAGATCACATGGTGAGAGAGATGAAGGAGAAGAGAAAGGGAAGGAAGATGCCAGGCTCTTTTTAACAAGCAGTTCTTATAGGAACTAATAGAGTGAGAACTCACTCATTACCAGGAGGATGGCACCAAGCATGAGGGATCTACCCCCATGACACAAACACTTCCCACTAAGCCCACCTCTTAACATTGGGAATAAAATTTCAACATGATATCCAAAGTATGTAATCCTTTCCCTGGTTCCCCAAATCTCATGTCCTTTTCGTATTGCAAAATGCAATCATTCTATCCCAACAGTCACCTAAAATTTTAGCTTGTTCCAGCATCAACTCAGAAGTCCAAAGTCCAAAGTCTCATCTGAGACTCAGGGGAAGTTACTTACAGCTGGGAGCCTGTAACATCAAAGACAAATTATTTATTTCCAAGATACAATGTTTGTATAGGCACTGGGTTAACAGTCCGATTCCAAAAGGGAGGAATTGGACAAAAGAATGGGGTAACAAGCCCCATGCAAGTCCAAAACTCAGTAGAGCAGACGTTAAACCTTAAAGCTCCAAAACAATCCTTGACTCTATGTCCCACATCCAGAGCACGCTGGTGCAAGGGGTGGGCTCCTAAGGCCTTAGGCAGTGCTGTCCCCACAGCTTTGCTGGGCAGCACACATGGCTGATCTCATGAGTTGGAGTCCAATGCCTGCAACTTTTCCAAGCGGAGGGTACATGCTGCTGGTGGGTCTACAATTCTGGGATCTTGAGGATGGCAGCCCCATTCCCACAGCTTCATTAAGCAATATCCCAGTGGGGACTCTGTGTAGGGGGCTTTTACCCTCCATTTCCCTGCCACACTGTCCTAATAGAGGTTCTCTGTGGGGGCTCCACCCTGCAGCAAGCTTCTGCCTGGGCACTCAAGCTTTCTGATATATCCTCTGAAATCTAGGTGGAAGCTGCCAAGCCTCCATCACCCTTGCATTCTGCATGCCTGAAGACTTAACACCATGTGGAAATTACCAAGGCTTATTAAGGCTTATACCCTCCAGACAGACAATTGGAGAAATAACTGGCCGGAGCTAAAAGCAGCAGGGACTGGGGGGTAGTGTCCTGAGGTGGTGTAGGGCAGTGGTGCCCTGGGCCATTCCCCCCGAAACCACTCTGACCTCCTAGGTCTCTGGGTCTGTGATGGGAAAGGTGGTCTTGAAGGTTTCTGAAACACCTTCAGGATCTTTTTCCCATTGTCTTGACTATTAGCACCTGGCTCCTTTTTATCCATGTTAATCTCTCTAGCAAGCAATAGATCAGCCACATCCTTGGATTTCACCTAAAAGTGCTCTTTCCTTCCTACTACATGGGCAGGCTGAGAACTTTCCAAAATTTTCTGCCCTGTTTCCCTTTTAAATATAAATTCCAACTTAAGCTCATTCTTTGCTCCCATATCTGATTATAGGCTGTTAGAAGCAGCTACACCACTTCTTGAGTGCTTTGCTGCTTAGAAATTTCTTCTACCAGATAACCTTCATTGTCATCACTATTAAATTCAGCCTTCCACAAATCCCTAGGACATAGATACAATGCTGCCAAGATCTTTGTTAAGGCATAACAAAAGTGACCTTTGCTCCAGTTCCTAGTAAGTTCCTCACTTCCATTTGAGACCTTGTCAGCTGGGCCTTCACTATCCATATTTCTATCAGGAATATGGTCACAACCAATTAGCCAGTCTCTAAGAAGTTCCAAACTTTCCCTTGTCTTTTTGTCTTTTGAGCCCTCCAAACTCTTCCAAACTCTGTCCATTATCCAGTTCTAAGGCTGCTTCCCCATTTTCAGGTATTTTTATTGCAATGCTCCACTCCTCAGTACCAATTTTCTGTCTATGGTGCTATAAAGGATACTGGAGGCTGGGTAATTTATAAAGAAAAAAGGTTTATTTGGCTCACAGTTCTGCAGGCTGTACAAGAAGCGTTGCACCAGCATCTACTTCTGACAAGGGCCTCAGGCTGCTTCCACTCATGGCAGAAGGTAAAGAGGAGTCATTGTGTGCAGACATCACACGGTGAGAGAGAGACAGCAAGGGAACTTGGGGAGGTGCCAAGTTCTTTTTAACAGTCAGTTCCAGGGGAACTAATAGAGTGAGAACTCACTCATTACTCTGAGAATGGCACCAAGCCTTTCATGAAAGATCTGCCCCCATGACCCAAACACCTCCCACTAGGCTTCACCTCCAACACTGGGCATCAAATTTCAACATGAGATCTGGAGAGACAAATATCCAAACTATATCACTCAACTTCTACAATTTTTGGTTCCTTGTCTGTAAATTGGAGATCACAATCGTGACTATCTCATAGGGTTGATATGATGATTAAATGAAATAATACATGTAAACAGCCTTAATGAAAAGCCTGACACAAAGTGATCCCTCAATCTTAGTTATGTACCATTACTACTATTGTTAAGAAAAAATAAACTTTCTCTTGAACACCGGTCTTAGAAATACAAGTCATATAAATAGACAGTAATTGTCATTAAACTACATTACAGAAATAATGAGATTACAGAAATAATGTGAATGAAAAAGTCATTATATAAAAATAATTGTAAGCCTTGTTCACAGTGACCCATGAAAAAATGCAATTGGAATCATAAAGGGAAACAACAACTAAATTTGCCTCATTTTTCTGAGTTCCATTTCAAAATGTATTGTCCAGAATCATTAGAATACTTAATAAAGTATAAAATGACATGTTACATGAAAAAATCATGAAAATATCATTTTAACAACTCAGAGCCATCTCCTCTTTGGCTTATCTGGATGTAGCACCCAGTAAATCCTAGTAGATAGTAATACTCTAGGACAACCAATGGCTCTCTGAAAAATGTCACAAAGGAGAAAGTGTCACCTTCACTGTGCTCCTGATGAAGCTATTTCTATCTACTTTCAGTGTGGAGTATTTGGCATCCTGACTGACAGTCTGTTTAAAGTTCCACTGGCCCAGGATTCACTTAAAGGAATTCAAATAGACGACCCCTAAGAGGCTATGTAGCAAAATGATTACATTCACAGGTTTTGAAATTAAACAACTTGGTTCAAATCCTTTTTCTGATAGTTGCTAGTTGATTGGGAAAGATACTACACTCTGAGCCTCAGTTTCCTCACCCATAAAATGATCATTAACAGTTGTTTTTAGGCCAGGTGTGGTGGCTCACACCTGTAATCCCAGCACTTTGGGAGGCTGAGGCAGGAGGATACCTTGAGCCCAGGAGTTCAAGACCAGCCTGGACAATAAAGTGAGACCCTGTCTCTACTAAAAATGAAAATTAAATGCACTCCAGCCTGGGCAACAGAGTGAGATCCTGTTTCAAAACAAAAAAACAAACAAACAAAAACAAACTGGAAAAAATAAAAAGTTGTTTTTATCTCAAAGCATTGTTGTGATGAATAAAATGATGTTTATAAAGCTCTTAGCATGGTGACCTACTCAGTAAATGTTCAATAAATATTATTTACTAACTATTAAATTTTAGTCTGGGAGTCTAGACAATCCCATACAAAAGTCTCAGAATACCAACTCTGTGCTACTTCCAGCACTGCTGAGTTATCCATTCACTGAACAGATGTGTGTTGAGTGGCTGATGCTGTCTCAGACCCTGTGCTCAATGCTTTACTTACTTAGTTGAAATACTCTCATCATGATGGGCTTCATAAGAGATTGTGAGCTCTGTGAGGCTAGAGTCTCTACTCTGATGTTGATGACTATATAACCATGTAATGTACAGGGCCTGGCACAGTGCCTACCAAACAGGAGATGTTAACAAGTTTTATGGAATGAATAAATGAGCAAGGGATGAATGAATACGACACAAGGAAGATTAACTCCTTGACCACAGGGAACTCATGTTCTAGCTGGAGTTGGAATTAGCCCCCTAAAAGACAGTGGAAGCAAAAAGTGTTAGGGAGGGAATTTCAGACAGTGGGCTCACCATTAGTAAAATATCAACGATTTCTGTTACAGTTATGCTAATATAATTCAGTGATAAGAGCAAAAGAATGTGTAATCAAAGTTGACGATTCTAGAAGACCTCTTAACTTCTAACGAAAAACAGAAGCATCTTTTTTACTACTTACCATAGGAAAATAAACTCTAGTCGTTTTTATATTTGAAGTCAAAAGATAGAAAGGAATATGTGGTCATATATCTTTCTATGTTAAGTCAAGCCCAGTCCTGCCTCAGTGTCCTCACCCTATTTGCTGGTGGTTAGGGGTGTCAATCACCACCTCCCACCTCTTCTCTACCTTATGGCTAATTAGGAAGAGACAAATGACAAATAGGGATCATATATCAGCTTTATCCAGGGTCCCTTGGTAATGGCCAAATTGGAGAACTGGCAAGGTCTCCTACCTTCTAGTTAGAACTGAACACAGCCTGATCTGCAATTAGAGTGAATCTGATTTAAAACCCAACTGCACCATCCTCTACTCCACACACCTGTCCCAAGACATTCTACAGCGTATGTGGGGATTATAGGAACTACAAGATGAGATTTGGGTAGGGACACAGCCAAACCATGTCACCTACTGACCTCCAGGAAAGGGGAGGGGGAAAGACTGGAGATTAGACTCCATAAAAACTTCTGAATAATAAGATTTGATAAGCTTTGGGGTTGGTGAACACATGGATGTGCTGGGATGTAATGTACCCAAAGACGGCATGGGGGTGCCACACCCACCCCCATACCACAGTGCCAGCTTCTTAGACGGTAGTCACAGTAAGTTATTACTGCAGGGGCCTCTTTATTTGTTCTCTTCTTGAGCACTGAGATCTTAGAGCCAAAGCCATCCTAGCTCTGAGAGACCCAAAATCCAACATAAAAATGGGATTCCCTAATTTCTAAACATCTGACAACTCTGCCTTCCAGTATGTCTGCCTTTTTCACGTACAGAATTATGGCTCAGGAAGCTGCAAATATCAAATCTTACTACAGATAATATAGAATTACAATGGCCACTATGTAGAATGTTCCAGATGAACAAGACCATTCATATAAGTGTACTTGAATCCCAAGTTTCTATAATTAGGCAGAGAGAATGGGATTGTTATTCTAATTGGCATTCAGAAGCCTCAAGCAAACAACAGGATTCTAAAATTGCTTTTTAAAAAAATTCATTGCAAAGAGCTAATAAAAAGTTACAAATGTGAGATATTGTCCATACCAAGGACAGTAACATTAACATGACTTATTCTGCTCCCCTCTGTCTTTGCCTGAATAGTCAGTCTACTAACTCTGTCTTAAATGCCTTCCTTTTCTGAAAACACAATTACATGGTTTCCTTATAAGAAAAACCACCCCAAATTCAGAAAATAATCCCTGAGTGACTTATACTCTTTGGACAAAAACAGAGCCAAGGGCCATAGTTTAAAAAGTTCCTAAACCTACAGAAGACCTCAAAATATTTTCTGAAGAGAAGCCAGGTGTAGTGGCACATGCCTATAACCGCAGCTACTTGGGAGGCTTAGGTGGGAGGATCATTTCAGCCCAGGAGTTTGAGGCTGCAGTGAGTTACGATGATGTCACTGCACTCCAGCCTGGGCGACAGAGTGAGACCCCATCTCTAAATAAATGAAAGAAAGAAAGAAAGAGAGAGAGAGAGAGAGAGAGAGAGAGAGAGAGAGAGAGAGAGAGAGAGAGAGAGAGAGAGAGAGAGAGAGAGAGAGAGAGAGAGAGAGAGAGAGAGAGAGAGAGAAAGAAAGATAGATGTAGGAAAAATTTAGGGTCTTCACTGAAACTTATAACCGCAGGATATCTCATCTCAACCAACTAATACACATATTGGTGAGAATTAGAGAAGCCCCAAAATAGGTGAAAGATGCAGAATGGTATTACCTGACAAGCCCTGCCTGGTCCATTATGGAAAGCAGGGAAAAAATGCAAATAACTTTTTGAAAGCCATTACCAAAGTGTTTCAGTTGGATGGCAACCAACAACCTAGGCTGGCCTTTTGGCCTGCTCTGGGGCACTTCTTTAATAAATGACTGAAAAAACAGTTTCCAAAAAACTGTTGGTATTGGTGCAAACAAGTAGGACATTGGAAAAGAGACTGCCCCAAATATTTCCAGGGAAAACATTATAAACAGGCTGTCTACCCTCTGATAATCTCCACATTGACCACCAGGATTGACAGGCCTTTGGGGGAAGCTCCAGTTGTTATCCTGTAGGTAGACACCAGAACTGTGATTTGTACTTTATCTATTTATTAAAAAAAATTTTTTTTTCAACAGGTTTTCGGGAACAGGTGGTGTGTGGTTACATGAATAAGTTCTTTAGTGGTGATTTCTGAGATTCTACATTAAACTCCATTTTTGTTTTTGTTTTTGGCTTAAGCAACAAAAATGTATTGTCTCAGTTCTGGAGCCTAGCAACTTGAAATCAAGGTATCTGCAGGGTTGGTTCCTTGCTAAGGCTATGAGGAAAGCATCTGTTCTAGGCCTCATTCCTTGGCTTATAGATAGCTGTCTTCATATTCACATTGTATTATCTTGGTATGCATGTCTATATGTCCAAATTTCCTCTTCTTATAAAGCCACAGTTATACTGAATTAAGGCCTACTCTAATTATCTCATTTTAATTTGATTACCACTGTAAAGACTCTATCTCCAGATAAGATCACATTCTGAGGTACTAGGGGTTAGGACTTCAACATATGAATTCTGAGAGGGTATCAGTTCAACTCATAACATAAGTGCTGCTGAGCTTTTGTTAGAAAATGAACCCCTGGGCTGGGTGCGATGGCTCACACCTGTAATCCCAGTGCTTTGGGAGGCTGAGGTGGGTGGATCACGAGGTCAGGAGTTCGAGACCAGTCTGGCCAACACAGTGAAACCCTGTCTCTACTAAAAATACAAAAATTAGCTGCACATGGTGGCATGTGCCTGTAATCCCAGCTACTCAGGAGGCTAAGGCAGAATGAGTTGAACCAGGGAATCAGAGGTTGCAGTGAGCCGAGATCGCGCCACTGCACTCCAGCCTGGCAACAGAGCAAGACTCTGTCTAAAAAAAAAAAAAGAAAGAAAATGAGCCCCTGATGACTCTCAGGCCTGACATTTCCCATTTTGAGATGGGTCAACTACGATGCAACTACAAGGAAAGGGAGTAAAATCTCAGACCCTTCACAGATCCTGACTTCATGCGGACTGATGTAAGAATAAAAGTCCTGCAGTTTCCAAAGGTCTTTGACATGGACACTCTAAGCATCTGACATACATGGCTGATTCCTAGTATTTGGTCTCTCCTAGGTCATTTTGCTCTATAACAATAATTCAGTTGCCCATTCTTTTAATTGTTTTATTCCCTCAAACAAAATATTTATTTTGCACAAGACACTCCTTAATAGCAATAACAACATCAACAACTAATACTTATAGCATTGTTCTATACACTATGTATCATCTTTACTTCTTAAAATACCCCTCTGAAGGAGATATTATTACCTCTAGTGTACAGATCAGGAGACTGAGGCATAAGTCATACAGTTTAAACCCCACTTGTGGGGACAGTCTCTCCCTCAAAATAAAAAAGAAAATTTCAGTTGTGAGGAATATCAAATCCAGTTCTATCCATGAGTCCAGGCAAAGAAAATGCCTTCTTTGTCCTATTCATTAGAGGGCTCTACCCTGAAGACAGTGATCCAATTAATAAACAATCTAAAATGACCACCTATTGTACTAAATTGGTCTCTAAAATACAACTTTCTAACATTTAGCTGGCTATTTAAAAACTCCTTGTAAAAGAAATTTACATCTATAAAGAAAATCTCCATTTCTAAGGGCTTCTCTTTCTTTGCACCTAAAACCATTAGAAATTTTTCCAGTGAGAAAGACATGCTTAAAATTCACACAACAAACCTTAACTGTGTTTACAGTACTTTTCCTGCCCATCTTGTCTTATGGGGTCTTAATCTTTGCCCTTGTCTCAGCAAATAATGGTGTTTAGATCTAAGTTGTGTGCTTTGAGATGTAAATTTTCTACATTGTCTCACCTAAGAGTCATGCCTTTGGAAGTACAAATTTAGGGTTGCCTAGCTAACAATAATTTAAAACAGCAGAACAGGTAATCAGGGATTGATAATTTAAAGAAGAAAGAGAAACTATTGAAAAACTGGCAAATAGAGAATCTTATAAAAGCTCTAAGATCTGCTTCTGGCTGTGTGTCTGTATGTCTACATGTGTTATATGTACGTGATATTTTGCTACCAAAATATATGAAAAAGCTTTAATTAATTGGTTTAAAGAAAAAGTAAGTGACAAAATATAATATTTCATCAGAAAAAGTGCACTAAATGCTATGGTTTGCTGTGTGTCTGCACCAAAATTCATGTTGAAATTTAACTGCCAATATAACAGTGTGGGGAGGTAAAGCCTTTAAGAGATGATTAGGTCAATCACATAGATTAATGTCTTTCTCATGAGACTGGGTTAATTCCACAAGACGGGATTAGTTCTCAAAGGAAAACAGGTTGTTATAAGGTGAGGTCACGCCTGTGTTTTATCCCCTTTCCATGCCTGCTTTCCCTTCTGTTTCTCCACCATGTTATGATGCAACATGAGACACTCACCAGAAGCTGACCAGATGGGCTGCCCTGTCTTGGACTTTCCAGCCTCTAGAATCATGAGCTAAATAAACCACTTTTCTTTACAAATTACCAAGTCTTTGGTATTTTGTTATAGCAAAAGAACATAGGCTAAGAGACTAACTCAAATACCTTTCAGTTCATGCGACAGGTAAATCTTTGGTAAATAAGGCTAGTTCAATAAAACAGCTGTGTCTTCTGACCAACAAAATAACCTCATATTTAACTTTAGGGCTCTTGTTTATGTAGCAACTAACATTGGCATACTGTAAAAACGGTTAACAAGGAAATAACTTGAGATAATGGCTAGCTTTGTTTAACGACCAATTGAAGCATAATTTTTAAGAACAAGTAAATTAGGTGAAAGTAAATGAGTTAAAGGTTTTAAATAAACTCTTCATAGTTTCAAAAATCTTAAAGTAACATAATCTTAAAGTCATATGATTAAGTAACATTCCTGAAATGTCGGTCATTTCCAAGTAAGTTAGAATACTGACTCATTAATTGCTAAACATGATTAAAGTATAGATACTTTGTCATCTTGTGTTGTTATAAAATGTTGGTATATGATAGTTCAAAATTGCTTCCTTCCTAGGTTTCACTAGAAATTAAGGTTACTAAAAGTTAAAAATTCTAATTAATATATGTAATTCTATATGCAAAGTATACCAAGACAAAGTAAAATGTGTTTTGGGCGAAAAAATTTATAAAAAGTCATGAGAATATATTTTTGTAGAAAAGAGTAATTTCAGCTAATTCAAAGGTTAAAGGCTTTTCACAATATAGATTTATGAAGAAAATGGAAACAAGGCAGGAAGGAACTATTAAGTAGGAAAAAGAGATACAAAAAAGTTGTAAGTCTGAGAATATATTTTTGGTAAAGAAAGCTGAAAACAGACTCATTTTTTTGAATGACAATTCTGTGTGGTCAGAAAGATAAGGGAAAAAGAAAAGTAAATTTTTGCCCTAAGGTAGAATGACTGGTTGTTTCAATATGAAAACGAAGAGCTCGGGCGCAGTGGCTCATGCCTGTAGTCCCAGCACTTTGGGAGGCCAAGGTGGGCGGATCACCTGAGGGAGGGAGTTCAAGACCAGCCTGACCAACATGGAGAAACCCTGTCTCTACTAAAAATACAAAATTAGCTGGGCATGGTGGTGCATGCCTAATCCCAGCTACTCAGAAGGCTGAAGGAGGAGAATCGCTTGAACCCGGGAGGCAGAGATTGCGGTGAGCTGAGATTGCACCATTGCACTCCAGCCTAGGCAACAAGAGTGAGACTCCATCTCAAAAAAAAAAAAAAAAGGAAAAAGAAGAATGCATGGAATGCATGGGACAAAACTGAAGGTTTGAGCAAGCTGCAGGAGGTCTTTGCAAGTTTTAGAAGATTTATGGACGATGAATCTTATGAAAGGAATTTTGAGTGTGATCAAGTTGGCTAAAATTAAAAAAGAATTGTTTTTAGGTTTTTCTAAAAATTAAGCTTTATTTTTAAAATTTTAAAACAAGGTTTTCTTGATGTGTACTGATCTTTTCTTACTAAAAAATTGTGAGACTTTTTAGGTATGTGGCCTAGAAAAGAAAGATTCTGTGTTTTGTCAAAATAATTTCTGTGCTTCATGTTTTCTTTCTTAGGTCATTAATTACTTAGGAAAACTGAGTCTCCTCTTTATTATAAGAGTTGAGATTTTCTACAGCTATGTAACTTCTTTTGAAGTATTTTAATTATCACTGTGGCTAAATAAGTATTATATTCAAACACTTCATCAAAAATGTGATCCTATTTTTTGATCAAGTGTTTGAATTTTTTTGACAAACTTCCCAAAATGAAATTCTAAGTCTCCTTGTCTTAGTCCCTTTAGAGTTGCTATAAAGGAATACCTAAGGCTGGATAATTTATGAAGAAAAGAGGTTTACTTGACTCACAGTTTTGCTGGCTGGAAGACTGGGCATCTGACAAAAGCCTCAGGAAGCTTCCACTTCTGGCAGAAAGCAAAAGGGAGTCACAGTACAGAGATCACATGGCCATAGAGGGAGCAAGAGAGGAGTGGGGAGGTGACAGGCTCTTTTATATACCTAATGCTAGATGACGATTTGGTGGGTGCAGCGCACCAGCATGGCACATGTATACATATGTAACTTACCTGCACATTGCGCACATGTACCATAAAACCTAAAGTATAATAATAATAATAATAATAATAATAAAAGAAAAAAAAAATAAAAAAAAAAATAAATAAACAACCAGCTCTCACAGGAACTAATAGAATGGAAACTCACTCATCGCAAAGAAGACATCAAGCCATTCATGAGGGATCCATCTCCATGACCCAAACACCTCCCATTAAGCCCCACCTCCAGCATTGGGGATCAAATTTCAACATGAGATTTGGGGGACAAACATCCAAACCACAGCCACCTGGAAGTCCAAAAGAGAGATATTAAACCAATTAGGTTTATTTGATATGTTAAATTATATAGGAAATATTGTCAATAAGAAATAACGTTTAACTGTCTTTTCCTTACCTTTGTATAGATATGATATTAAAATATTTATTCAGGCCAGGTGTGGTGGCTCACACCTGCAATTCCTGCACTTTGGGAGGCTGAAGTGGGCAGCTTGCTTGAGTCCGGGAGTTCAACACCACCCTGGGCAACATGGTAAAACCCTATTGCTACAAGAAATACAAAGAGTAGCCAGGCATGGTGGCACACAGGTGTAGTCCTAGCTACTTGGGAGGCTGAGAGGTGGGAGGATCGCCTGAGCCCAGGAGGCAGAGGCTGCAGTGAGCCCTGATCACATCACTACACTCCAGGCTGGGTGACAGTGTGAGACCCTGTCTTAAAACAAACAAACAAAAAAAAGTTTTTTCAAATTGCATTAAATTTCTAGAAATCAATCATAATTTTGGTTATTATGTTAAAATGTTGTATGCCACAGAAATAACACAATTTCTTTGTCAGCTGCATCATTACGGACTCTCATCAGGTTTTCAATGATGGCTATTTTAAGTCTTATTGTCCTCAGTTAATTGCTTTATTCTGATGCCGTTCTGAAAGCTTTTTGCAAGAACCATAATCTTCAAAGAAGTTCATGGAAAGAATGGAAAAAATTCTGACAAGTACAGGTTTGTGATAACTTTGAGATAGCACTGGATTGGGTAAGAATTTGTAGAACTCTAAGAAAGAAACTGGTAGATTAGTGAAACTATCAACTAAGATCAAACAGAGCAAGAATTAATTACATTAGACTGGAAAACTGATAAGGAAAAAGTATGGGTTTTTATTGCTTTTTTATTTAAAACATTGCTGGTTCTCTTAATGTTTTATTTTCCAGATTGAAGAAAACGATTTTTTAAAGCTACCTCCAGCTCACAACAGTTTGGTAGAGTATACTTTTATAAACAAAAATTGAAACATTCCATCTTTCTCCTTAATATGATTATTTTCACAAGCTCAATAAGAATTTGCTCTCTGTATTACACAATACAATTGGAAACACTGGTTTAATTACCAAGGCTTTGACTGAAATGTAATATTTGAGAATTAATAGAATGCCTCGCTTCAAGGATTCCCAGTGTGATACAGTTTGGATGTTTATCCCCTCTAAATCTCACGCTGAAATCTGATCCCCAGTGTTGAAGGTGGGGCCTGGTGGGAGGCCTCTCTCGCTATGTGACTCTACTGACTCCCCTAGCCTCCTACCATAAGTAAAAGCTTTCTGAGGCCCTCACCGGAAATTGAGGAGATGCTGGTGCCATGCTTTTTATACAGCCTGCAGAGCTGTAAGCCAAATAAACCTCTTTTTTTTTTTTTCCATAAATTACCCAGTCTCACATATTCCTTTATAGCAACACAAAATGGACTTACACACAGCATTACAGTGAGTGAGTAAAAAGCTGTCACTTCCTGGCAGGCCTAGGAACCATAAGACACTAGATAACCATAGACGAAGTCTGATGTCAGCCTTTGTTTGGCTTCCTAGTGATGAGAGGTTTTTAAAAGTCTAATCTGAGATTCTTTGTCAAAATTTCCAGCAAATCAAATTTAAAAAGAACTGTGTGGTTATTCTTGCTGTACTTATATATAAAATAATCAGGAGAAGTTTAATGAGACGAAACTTATTTTGCAAACAAATTAGTCTTACTCCGATTATCTTTGGTAGAAATGGGGGTGATTATAGACAGAAAAATTATGTTGCAAAAGAAAAACTATAGTACACCTTTTAGTAGATTGTAGCCTTGTTCACTTTTTCCCTAGACTGGACTGGATCCTGTATTCTTTTAGTGTACTACCTCCAGTATCTAGCTTCAACTCTTCAACTAAGAGCAAAAGTGCTAAGCTGGACAACTTGATATAAATTTCAAGGGACAAGTCTCATGTGTGATGTGTGTGCCATACAGAGAGTTCACCAGAATATCTAACGCCACAACCAGGGACATTCAAACTGCAAACCAGGATAAGAATTTGCTAACTGCATGCCGTGGACAGCTTTTCCCAAGGCCATCAGACGAAGACTTCTTATGATATTCTTACCCCTCTTAATTTTTCCTTGCTTATGCCTACTTCTTTCACTTGGCAGAATAAGGCTATGGTTAAAGTTTCACAATCCTTAGTTTTTGTGAGTAATCTGACAGCATGTTGAATTTGTTCTGTCAAATCTGAATCTTTAAAAAACCTGAGATCCTTTAGTCCATCTAGTGGGTAACTTCAGCAACATCCCTAATGGAACTGTTTGTTCAAATTGTACTAGTGATCTCTTTTATAGAGTTAGTACTGTCTGCTTTAATTTAACCCATTCCTGGAATGCTATATGATAGAATTGCTACTGACTAACTGAATAGGGAGAAATCTGTGCAATGGCTAATACTTCTTGTTACCCATAGATATAATGAGTATCCGGCCTGGCTCATTCTTTGATCTATTTAATTTCAGTTGGTTTAGTTTATGGGGATCCTAGATAAAGGAGCATACTCCAAACTCCTGGCATTATCCTTTTGATACTCATAATAGTACTTTCTCTGGTACACTATATCCTCTCAGAAAGTTTTAAAGGTTGCACACAGCCATTCATCAAACACCAAAGCGTCTCTTTTCTGCTGGAATGACAAAAACTCAAAGAAATGCATGATGATGAGTACACCATAACCTATGAATGACTTGTAGAGACCAGAAACCCAACATGATGATAAGAGTAGCACTAATGCCCTTAGTTTTGGTCATGCACTCACCCAGGTGAAAGCATGACTGAAAGGGGAAAATTGTTAAATAAAAAATATAGGAGGCCATTGTTTTGGACTAAGCTTCTGCACTAGGCCCCACAGCCCCTGCATTAGGCCCCAACAGATTTGACTAAAAATCAAAATGGAGTTATCCATGCTGAAGTTCCATAACAGCAAACTGAAACTAAGTTGTTATATAACATGCCAAGAAAGCAGGAGAGAGAGATAGCAGCCAATTTCCCAAATAGGCCAATTTCAATCTTCAATCAGTAGGATATTAATTCCCTCTGTTTTAATCCTCAAAAGTAACCTGATGCTAACCAATCTTTCTATTTTTCTGCCTCCCTGTCCCTGCCTTTCAAGGAAAGTAACTTTGAAATAATCAATCTGTTTTTTGTTCTTCATTTTTGCTTTCCTTAGCCCTTTCTGTCTATAAAACCAACCCGTTCTGTTCAACTCACTGGCAAATTTATTGTATTTTATGGCATAAAATGTTGCCTGATTCTAGAATTGCAATAAAGCCAACCATGATCTTTAAAACGAAATCTATTGTAATTTTGTTCTTGAAATGCCCAAGTGGACTCAAATATTTTTTTCTTTGGAGAATCTTGGCCTTGTTTTGCTGCATCCCAGCCAATTGTTCAGCAAAAAAATCTTGAGCTCACTGGCATTATTTATCAAAAACAATCAGGGAGGACTGCCTGAAGGACACATAGTCTACTCTTGCAGAAATTCTTTTCTTTTCTTTTTTTTTGAGATGGAGTCTCAATCTGTTGCCCAGGCTGGAAGTACAGTGGTGCAATCTCGACTCACTGCAACCTCCAGCTCCTGAGTTCCAGCAATTCTCCTGCCACAATCTCCCAAGTAGCTGGGATTACAGGTGTGTGCCACCATGCCCAGCTGTTTTTTTGTTGTTTTTTGTATTTTTAGTAGAGACAGGGTTTTGCCATGTTGGCCAAGCTGGTCTTGACTTCCTGATCTCAGGTGATCTGCCTATCTGGGCTTCCCAATGTGCTGGGATTACGACGTGAGCCACTGTGCCTGGCCTACTCTTGCAGAAATTCTAAAATGTACGTCTAATTAGAGAGTTTACTTTCTATAATATTGAATTAACTGAACTGTACCTACTGGTAAAAATGTGGTAGATGATGCTATTTATATCATTACACACTGTCCACATGGGATCCCCAGGAAGAAATTTTTCTCTGAGCTTAGCAGTAATCACATTTTCACTTCTCAGAATCTGACCTGCCTGTATCTTTAGGCCCTCATAGACTAAAATACCTACCAGATTCACTTCTTTATGCTGGTGGTTAGAAAGCTTTCAGTGGAATTTGTGACCCATCTGTAACAGTGTGTAGATCATATATTGTGTTCCTGGCCACCTAATGGTAATCATTTTATCTTATTCCTATATCCATCTTTTGATTGGTTCTACCTTTATTATATATATCCTTCCAAGCTGCCTTCTATCCCTTCTGCAGTACAATGGTACATAAATGAAAACCATAAAAATGTAAGCAGAGAGATATGATCCATGCCCACAGTGTGACTGCCTTCTTCAAAGACATTGTAGGCAAATGTCCAGGGTTTCTAAAGCTTTATGTAATACCAGAACATTGGGCTAAAGAGTAAACACTTTTGAGTACAGCAGACTAACACTATCTCTCATCATTAAAAGGTGATCTTGGCGCTGCTCAAATGTAGCTTTCACAATACACTGCCTTCAAACAGTCTAGCAATAAAATTACAGGAATCGATCCTTTCTTCCAACAGGTTACAGTTCTAAAATGAAGAGGGCCTACTATGAAAACATTCATGAAAAGTGAAATCTTTCATTATTGGTATCTTCTTTTTACCTGGATTTATTCACTTCCTTGGAGCAGTAGAGAATGACCAAATACATCAGATAAAGATAGTCCAAATAGCACATACAGAATAGCATGGTTTATATTTACTTTTAGGAAAAAGAGTTGTAATGAGGATGAAATATAATTTTACCTTGGATTTTAAGAGACGCAGCTTTTCTTTTTTCTTTTTCTTTTCTTTTTTTTTTTTTTTTTGTGAGAAGGTTTCACTCTATTGCCTGTGCTGGAGTACAGTTGCATGACCAAGGTTCACTGTCACCTTGATCTCCTGGGCCCAAGCAATCCTCCCATCTCAGCCTCCCAAGTAGCTGGGACTACAGGTGCACACTACCATGCCCAGCTAATTTTTAACAATTTTTTTGTAGAGATGGGGTTTCACCACGTTGTCCAGGCTGGTCTCAAACTCCTGCACTCAAGTGATCCACCCACCTTGGCCTCCCAAAGTGCTGGGATTATAGGCATGAGCCACTGCACCTGACTAAGAAGCAGCCTTTGAGCTCTTTTAAAATTCCTATTATTGAACTGTAGAATTAGATTTTCAGTTATACGTAATTTTGTTTTAAAAAGAAGCACAATTACTATCTTACTTGAAAGAAAACATTTTCAAAACTATTTTGCATCTTGTTCCTTTTTAATGTGTTCTGAAGGCAATGTATTTTATTTTACTTTAATTAATTTTTTTAGAGACAGGGTCTTGCTATGTCACCCAGGCTAGAGTGCAATGCTGCAATCACAGCTCACTACAGCCTCAAACTCTTGGGCTCAAGCAATCCTCCTGCCTCAGCCCCTCAAATGGCTAAGACTATAGGTCTCACCACTCCCAGCTAATACTTTTAATTGTTTTTTGTGTTTTTTTTTTTTTTGATAGAGACAGGGTCTCACTATGTAGCCCAGGCTTATCTTGAACTCTTAGCTTCAGTGATCCTCCTGCCTTGGCCTCTGAAAGTGCTGGGATTACAGGTGTGAGCCACTGTGCCCAGACCTGAAAGCACAGTCTTTTTAAAAATCTGCCTCCAATTTCTTTCTTCTAGCCAGGGTCTAAGTGTGAATGCTTTTCTTCAGGCAGAGTCTTTCAACTATAGCAAATAAGGCTACTTGTCAAACTATTTTTATAGACAAAATATTTTCAAAAATATTTTCAGTACAAATTAATTTACCATGCTGTTTTTATCTCAGATTTAATATTTTCTTCAGAAATGTATAATTTCAGTTACAAATACTAAGATATAAAAGTGCTTTGTATATTTTTCTGGTAAATATAGCTGAACTAAGATTACACTTCTAGAAAACACAATTAATAAAAATCTTCTGGCTGGACGCGGTGGCTCACACCTGTAATCCCAGCACTTTGGGAGGCCGAGGCAGTGGATCACGAGGTCAGGAGATCGAGACGATCCTGGCCAACATGATGAAACCCCGTTTCTACTAAAAATACAAAAAATTAGCCAGGCACGGTGGTGGGCACCTGTAGTCCCAGCTACTCGGGAGGCTGAGGCAGGAGAATGGCGTGAACCTGGGAGGCGGAGCTTGCAGTGAGCCGAGATAGCGCCACTGCACTCCAGCCTGGGTGACACAGCGAGACTCCGTCTCAAAAAAATAAAAATCTTCTGACAATTCTCATTTTTTGCTCCAAAAATATTAGTTTAACCTCAACAGATACCTGTTTTCTTAAGAATGCTGGGTATGTACCCATGGAGGAGTGTCTGTTCCAAGTGATAAGAAGGGATCTGTGTGTATTGGCTGTGGACTGGGACTGTCCCTTAGGGACCGCTAATGTTTCATCTGGTGAGTAACAATCGCAAGTTTGAGGGACATTTTCCCTTGGATATGTAAACTCCTAGATTTACCACATATATACATATACATATATATATATATGAATACATATATGTGAATATATATGTGTATATATATGCGCACACACACGCACGTACACATATCTACATATACATATATGTGTATGTATATATATGTATGTAAAGTAAAACAGAATAGTTATATCCAAAAAAAAAAAATCTGAAAAGAATCATTCAAAACGTGTGAGACACATTGTACTTAAAATGTACTTGAAGGCTTGTTTCTGTAAGGGTTGCCTAAACATCCCTAGGCTCTACTTTTCAGGAATCCTATTTCCAGGCACAGTGTCCTGGAGCATTTGCAATTTTTCAATTGGAACTCTCAGCACTTTACTTTAAAAACAGTCTAAAGTCAGAAACTGAAATAGTGATCTATTTTTCAACCCCCAAGTTGCTCCTTAGTCAATATAATGCTGAACATTTCTGAACAAAGGATTCTTAAGGCTGGCTGTGGTTCAGGCAAGTCCTAAACTTATTAAGGGTAAAATAAGTTATTCACAAAAGAAAAAATATATAGTCTATTCTCAGTTGGAGAAAGATCTATTTTCCCCCAAAACTGAATTATGTATTAAATCAGTTCAAATTTTATTTTGGACCATTAATCTGTAATTTAACATAGTTGTTAAAATAAATGGATGTTTCAGTCTATTTTATGTCAAGTTGTTTACTAGAAAAATAATTCAATGGGTAGAACATTTAAAATATTGTTTTCCCTGTGTGCTTACTTACAAATGGATACTTATTGTACTCTTGGCAAAATTTACTTGTTACATTTTAACAATGTAATTGCTGACAATAAAACACATTAGTACAAAACGATTTCTATATCTTAAATCGTAACTATATTCCTCCTGCCACTTTTAGTAGGATAATGAATATTTCTATAACTAGTTTTTAACAAGTTTCTAAAATATTTTTAAGCCCATATGAAAGAAAAAAAGGCTTATGGAATTTTTCTTTAAGAACTACATATTATATTTCACAAATAAAGCTAAACAGAAAAATGCAGATCAACATTACAATTCGCAAGTATTGAGCATTTAATGACCTCCATTTCTAGAATCCACTTCTCAGAAGATGCCACCAGTTCATATTGACCCATTATACATGAAACTTCTGCCTGTAAGATTGCAGTTGACAAAGCCTGAAAGACCACATTCTAGAAGGTACTGCTAAGCTTCATTTGTCCTTACCATAGCTGACTGCCATCAAATTGCCATCCAGAACTGCTTTTGGGAAGCAGTTCCTCCGCAATCTTTTCAACAGATTCCCTGTTTTAACATCCACCTGTGTTACTGAAGAACAGTCTGACCCGGATTGAGCCATGGAGCAAATAATAACACTAACTGCAGCTCCAGACAGAAAAAAAAATAGGAGTTCATTTTCCAGACTCTTGTGGGAATACAGAGCATGTCTGCTGAAACTGAATCCAAGAGTTCAATGATATTGTAGACTCAAGTATTTCTTTATATTCCACGTAATAGCTTTTCCGTTCTTGGTGTTTTATAACACACTTCTGAGCCATGATTCAGAAAGTGAGGGAAATTCTCTGTCTTTCTCTCTCTTTCTCAAGTTGAGTTATATAAAAATTACAATTGCAACGTGAAGCTCTAACAGAAGGCCACAGGAGTTGCTATATATGTACTGTTCTCACTGACCCATCACTGCAACTTAAGTCAGTTCATGTGGACTTTCTGTGAGGGAATGCCGTTTCTTTAGGCATTAAATCTAAACTTCTTTCCTTCGGGTTTTGTTTTGCTTCATTTTTGCCAGACTCTACAATCCACCCTAGAAAGCTTGAGTATTACATCTTCATTCTGTCATTTTCAACCCTGTTTTCTCTCTTGACAAGGACAGACATGTTATTTTGCTGATATCACTGTTGAGTTGTACGAGGCCTCCTTCTCCTTTCATGTAGAGGCCACCAGAGTAATCAGTTTTATGTAGCTGCCACTTCATACTACTGCATCCTAACAGCAGACACGCTAGCAATTCTCTTCAGTTTAATTCAATAAATAGGCCACATGGGTCTATTTATTAGCTGATATTAGCCTCCAACATCTAATATAACAAATATTACCTAAAAGAAATAGGGTTTAAAATATACCTAAGATTACAGAGGGAAACAGCCAAGTATCTGAGGAAAAGATCTTGTTTTTCCCTGCTATTAAAAAACTTCCTGTAAAAAACACTGTATGTAGTTCTATAGACGGCGTGCATCATCAGGTTGTGAGTACAGACACGGAGATGGTTCCTTTAAATAAACACAGGTGTCAGGACGCTTAAGCATGTAAATGGAGGTCACACCTTATTTTTTCTGTAAGCTTAAAGTCTTAAAAAGTCATGTTCTGGATCAACAGGAGCAGGGGTGGTACCAAGGTATGGTCCATTCCCTGCTCCGCATTTGGCTGGGAAAGACTTGGTCCTTGGCTGGATCTAAAAAATGCCCTAAAAAAAAAAAAAGCCCTACTTTATAGCAGTGAATAGTAAACTGGAGATAGCATGTTGGAATACAAGTCTTGAGAGAAGGTGGAGTCCTCTATGAAAAAGAGAGAGCCTCAGACAGAGAGGGGAGACAAGAACTCAAGAATCACAAATGTTTTGTTTCTCTGCAAGAAAGAAGGCCAAGGTGCAAGACTATCCCGTTCTCTTATTCCAAGCTGCCCTCATGTAATGAATGCTCTCAGCCACTCACTCGAATACATTTCTTTTGAAATTAGAAGTAAAACCAAACACTTATGTTGCCAACTTAAAGAGGTTTGGTTGTATTTAAGAGCACACGGATATTAGCTTCCAACAGTTTTAAAGAAGCTAAGAACTGACGTTTATCCAGGACCCACTATGTGCCAGGACTACCTACCATGTTTCCTCATTTGAATTCCATAACCACCCATGGTGGTGTGCATTATTATGTTTACTTTATAAACGTGAAAGTTGGAGCCCAAAGATGAGGAGTAATTTGTTCAAGGCCACACTGTCTAGAACATGGAGAAACCAGGCCTGTCCAATTCCAAAAGCCACGTTCTATCTCAAAAGCTCCTTTTAGAATATTTGATACAGTCCTCATAGAGAGTTATGAAATAGAATTTTATCTTGAGAAACTAAGAAATGCAGAAGTGAAGCTTTCCTCATCAATACATCTGGATCCAATAAACTTAAAAATATTTTTTTAAAATACATTATACTTGGTTTCTTTCTCTTTTTAAATTTGTAGTCCAAATTATCCCCGTCCTCTCAGCAAAATGAAATAGTAACCTCTATGATAAATTATGAGATTCTCTATAATGTGAAATCATCAAGTCCAAAGAGAAAAGAAATGAAGCAACTATTATGTTTTAAAACTTGAAATAGTCAAGAAGGATACATATAGAACATAATATATGTTTTTAAAAAATTAATTTTTTAATTAACAAAAATTGTGTATGTTTATGGCATACAGCATTATGCTTTGAAATATGTATACATTGTGGAATGGCTGAATCAGGCATATGGCTTACCTCGTATACTGATCATTTATTTGTGGTGAGAACACGTAAAAATCTACTCCTTTAGTTTTTGAGTATACGAAGCACTGTTATTACATATAGAGAACAGAATATACTATAAACATTCATAAAGGGCAAGCTGAAAAAATTACATTCCTTTATTTCATGGTAGTTTTAAATTTTTATATTAAAAAACTATTATATTAAAGCTTTAAAATAAAATGCTAAATTACAAGGGTCTTTATGACTCAAAGAGAAACAAGGAAAATTAGAGTATATTTAATAAAATTTAAAGGAAACCTCTTTTATTTGAAATATATAAGAACAAAAACACATTATATTTCTTTAAGAGAGTTTAGACCTTCCTCCTTGAGTTTTTGTTTTTCATGTGTCCACTTTTTAAATGTTTCCATTTCCTCCACACACATATTTCTGAAGTTATGAGCAGGAAGTTTTCTCACGTATTTTCCCAAGTAGAAAGGCCTCCAGCTGCACACAGACTTTCCCATTGCCCCAGTATTAAAGTTCTGGGTAAAGTTTTAATTAATAATTTAGGAAAGATGAGACATTTTTAAATTTAATATAGTTTGCCCTTTTTACAGACCATGTAGAATAAAGCCTCAGTATGCTTGAAAAAATCTCTTAGCAACTGAGAGCGGAGCTGGCCAACAATGGATGATTCATTGATTTAGCTTGAGTGTGCAGGAATGTCTGCCAAAAGGTCTGAATAAACTCACATTGCTAGACACTATGGTAAAATGTACCCTGACCTCTTTTAAAACTCTATCAGAGCGGAAAGTTAAATTTGCAGCTTTCCAGCAATTCACTGGCATCTGGAAACACACTTGAATTATTATATCTTGCTTTTATAACAATCGATAGATTATTATTTTCACCTAATTAGACAATGGCTGCTACTAATTGGAGGTTTCTAAGGGGACACCACCGTGTTTTTAAGCACGAAAAATAATGGTTTCCTATTCAATTTAAATCTGAAAGGAGGCTTTTTGAAATCCCAAACTGAAAGAACTGATTGTTGGTTTTTGGTAATATTGACCCAAGGGTTATGAAACATTACCCTAAACAATAATTTGTGCATTTAAAATTGGTAAACATTATGTAACAGATACCCCGTGTCTCTAAGTTTATGCATATATGTAAAGATTATATATACCAGGACATCCTAGCTTATATTTATATAAATTTCAAAAGAGCTCGGCTCTTTTGGTTACATCTGTCATTTGTCTCCTCAACATCCTTTTTAGGGGCAAGTATTATTTCTCCTGCTTTAGAACTGGAAGACCACGCATGTGGAATTTTAAATTGTTGGCTTGCGTTCATAGGTATTCAAATCAAGTGCAGGCCCGGGTTTACAAATGGATATTCTAGTTTAAAATTGAGTATTAGACACATTGCACTACTTTATCACTCACAAGTTCAGCAGCTATAATAAAAATAATCCATGAAACCAAATCCTTGTTTCTCAGTGGTGAACAAAGATATACTTCCTAGTTTCCTTTGCCCTTCACAAACGTAAGCATAGAGCAAGAAACGTTCTGCCTTGAAAGAACTGTGCTTTTGTCTGCTTTACTTCTTCTTCCTCATCTTTCCCCTTACCTTTTTCTCCTTCTCCCTCTTTTTTTTTTTTTTTATCTTTTTGTGGTAAAATATTCAGGATTAACTGAACAATTCTCTGCTCCACCAGAGGTAACCATGTTTATCAATTTGAAGTACTCCTTTTCATATTGTTTTGTGGAGCATTTCCATGATTAAATGAATAATAAAAGTATATCATTTTGATTTACATGTTTTCCCTTTTTAATATATTATCACATATTGTTCTACAACTTACTTTACAAAAAAAGTACTTCTTGGAAATCTTTTCATACCTGTACATTTGAATCCATTTCATTTTTAAAACTGCTAAAAAGTATGTCACAGTGTTAGCTTACTTTCTGAAATGGGGCAAGTTATACACATCCACTAAAAATACAGCTGTTCTTCCAGCATAACCTAGATGGTCATATAGAACAAAACAGCATATGGAAAAGCACAAATGAGTGAAGAAATTTAGCCTATTTTTTTTAACTTACTTCACTCTTGACAATTATATGTATCCAATAGCACCAGAGGCAATGAATGGGGTTGTTACATTGGATGCTAAAATCCAAGTAGTAAGACGAATATAATGGGGATCTTGCCAGAAAGGGGCCTTGTCACTTGGAGCAGAGGAGTAGAGAGCTTTATGGGTCAAAGCTGAATAGAACACACATGGTTCCTGCCCTCATGGGGGTAACAGTCTTCACTCTTAAAGACCTTCCAACTTCACCCCTCCTTTCCATTTCCACAGTAACTGATAGTCTAGACCAAACTTGTCCAACCCACAATCTGCATGCCACATGCAGCCCAGGATGGCTTTGAATGCAGACGAACACAAATTCATAAACTTTCTTAAAACATTATGAGATTTTTTTGATGATTTTTTTAGCTTACCAGCTACTGTTAGTCTTGGTGCATTATATGTGTGGCCCAAGACAATTTTTCTTCTTCCAATATGGCCCAGGGAAGCCAAAAGATTGGACACCCCTGGTCTAGACTTTCCACATTTCTGGTGTGAACTACTGCAGGAACCCCTACGTGGTTTTCTTGAGTCTAGTGTCTTGAACTGCTAATCCACAGCAGAGATATTCCCAAAGAGAAAGATCTGATCATGTCACTGCCCAAATAAACACCTTCATTATTTTCCCTTAAATGACAATACAGGACAAAGTGTAATCATCTCAACCTGACATTCACAGTCTAACTTCCCAATTTTTCTCCTGTTACTTTAAGTTCTAGTCACATCAAACTTCCTACTGGTCTGTGGAGATTCTATGTCACACTTCTATGCTTTTTCACATACTGCCTAAAACGTCCTTTACCTTTTTCCACCTGGATCTCCTGCTTGTTGCTCTAGACCGGCTTCAACATTGCCTCTTTGGTGAAGGGCTACCTGACTTCCACAGCAGGGATTTACTTCTTCTGTGCTCCCAAAGCAGGTTGCATTCACCTCTATAATAGCATTTCATGGTGTTTCAGCATTATTTGTAATGCATATATAAGTTTTCAACTTTATTTATAAGAAATTGTACATATTAGTTAAAAATCAATTGTGAAGCACCTATGCTAAAGTTTTTGTCAAATCTTAAGTTATCAGTCATAACTCATTGCTATACTAGTCCTCAGCCCTACTTGAGTTGTTGGACTGCAAGTTAATTGGGAAGATCCAAAGCCAATTGTAATCATAACAATTCTCCTTATGTATATATCAACAGAGATTATGAAATTATAGATTAGCTGAGCACAGTGGCTCAGGCCTGTAATCCCAGCACTTTGGGAGGCTGAGGCAGGAGGATCACTTGAGCCCAGGAGTTCAAGACCAGCCTGGGCAACATGGCACAACCCCATCTCTACAAAAAATACAAAAATTAGCCAGGCACACTGGCAAGCACCTGTAGTCTCAGCAACACGGGAGGCCGAGGTGGGATAATCGCCTGAGCCCGGGAGGTGGAGACTGCAGTGAGCTGTGATCATGCCCCTATACTCCAGCTTTAGCAACAGAGTGAGACCTTTTCTCAAGGGGAAAAAAATAGATTTACAGAAATTTCCTTAAAATGTAATAATGTTTATCTCTTTTTGAGAAAAACGAAATGAGGCCAGGCATGGTGGCTCATGCCTGTAATGCCATCACTTTGGGAGGCTGAGGTGGGTGGATCACCTGAGTTCAGGAGTTTGAGACCAGCCTGACCAACATGAAGAAACCCCATCTCTACTAAAAATACAAAATTAGCTGGGCATGGTGGCACATGCCTGTAATCCCAGCTATTCGGGAGGCTGAGGCAGAAGAATCACTTGAACCTGGGAGGTGGAGGTTGTGGTGAGCCGAGATGGCACCATTGTACTCCAGCCTGCAATAAGAGCGAAGCTCCGCCTCAAAAAACAAACAAAAAAAAAAAAGGAAATGAGATTAACATTGAATATTCTGGGGTTCAGGTACTGAGTATAATTGAGTTTAAAACACATAATTTGAATAAATTTTTAAAGATGACTTCGTAGTAGTTGGCTTGACCTAGTCCTAAGAATATTTTGATTCTCAATTTTACTTAAGTTTGTCTCATAAATAATTCTTTGCTTCCCTGCTAGAATGCCAAAGCATACAAGCCAATGAGAAATATCCCCTTGCTTCTGGTGGAATATGAACCTATAAGAAGCAGGCATTCTGATGGCAGGTGTGGGAAAGAGGGAGGGAGACAGTATAAAAGGGTAGAGTCAACCATCATAGAGGTCGTAGGCTGTTGTAGATAGCATTGTTCATCCATGGTGCTGAGATGATATCTTGAGACCCAACTCTACCCAAGCATATTCTTCACAGGTCCACTGACTGAGTGTCTTGGCAGGGATCCAGACCAGCCATCTTAGTCTAGCCCACAAGTTATCACAGCATCACAAAAAACACTGCAGTGCATATGAAAACATTTAACCACTGTCATCCATGAAACAGACCAATAACAGTTGACAGTGAGGCAGGAGTCTAAGAAATAGCAATAAATTGTTATGAATTGCCTGGAATTAATAAATTAAACATTTGGAACAATTGCAGTAAGTAGCTTAGAGTAATATTTAAAAAACAAACGACAAGTGTTAAGGTCAAGTAGGTCAAACACAGGAATTCACATAACTAGAGAAACAATTAGAAAGGTAACAGGCCTGCCTTAAGTAGGATGCTCACTTGCTTGACAAAGTAAATTTTGACCCTGATGAGGGGACTGATGCTGTGTTCACTACCACGCTGTGCTGTCCTTCTGTCTTCTACACCAAACTACATGAGCTCATCTGGGGGCAGGGACTGTGTCTTTCATTTCTAGACTCCCCAGCTCTTAGCAAAATGGCTGTCTTGTATACATCTGTCTAGATACAGATCAGGACAACAGACAATTAATTCTATTGGGTCCTAAATATAAAGACTGTGAAAGAGACATCTGCAGTTCCTGATAGCTGCCATGATGGCAACTGCTGAGCCATTTGAAGGTAAACGCTGTGTTTCACTATGATTCTGAGGCTCCCTATAGGGACTGCTGCTGCTGCAGATTCCTTAGAAGTATTCTGGTCATGCTGGCTTCTGCTCTGAAAGAGAGGAATCTTGAGAAACCAGAGAAAGGTCAGCCGACACCTCAGCCTCAGCACTGTGGAGGTCAATCAATAGCTGGAAGAGGGTATAGAAAGGAATAAAAGCAGAACCTCTAATCTACCAAGGCCTGCAGGAATTTTCTCCACTGATATCATTAGAACTTCCATCTAAATTATCCCACTGATACAGAATGTACTTGTGGAATTTAAGAGAGGCATTGGACTGATTTTTAAAATTCCTACATGTACCAAATTCCACACATAGTGCCAATGGCAGAGAAAAGAATATTTTTTTTAAAAATTAACTTAAAACATGTGAAAGGTTTTGTTTTAAGGCCTGCGATAGTCTCTTGTTTACTATAAACTGTCTTTATAATTCAACTCCATGTGACTACAGGAATTTCTTGAGTCGGAGTCTACTACATCATGCTAGACGCTCTAACGCTATTTGTTAAGTGACACAAATGAACACAGAAATAATCAGTCTACTGTTGGAACACACTGAATTTCATCTTTCAGGGTCTTCTAACAATTGTTCATTTGCCTCTTCTAGCTACTCCCTCATGGCAAACCACAATGACCCCTTCACTCAAGGCAAGACGATCTTCCTGTGACTGAAGTCTCTTGGTCATTACTGGCTCCAAGCCTTTGCTTGGTTATTTCTTTCACTGAGAACATCTTCCCCTCTTCTTTACTACCAATCAGCGTAGCATGGCCCAAAACTTCCCCTTTATTTCCCCCTAATCCCACCTCTTTTTGGCTTCATCATGTTGAAGGCATCTGTTGAGAGGACATTTGTACCCCTCATCCTTGGAAAAGCATCAAGGTAGTTCCCTAGAGAATGATGAGAACTGGTCTAAAGAACAGTGCAAATGGCATGTATAAAATATTTTGAGGGCCAGGCACAGTGGCTAGCACCTGTAACCCCAGCACTTACAGAGGCCAAGACAGGCACATCGCTTGAGCCCAGGAGTTTGAGACCAGCCTGAGTAACATGGCAAGACCTTGTCTCTACAGAAAACTAAAACATTAGCTGGCCATGGTGGTCCACGCCTTTAGACCCATCTACTTGGGAGACTGAGGTGGGAGGATTGATTGAGCCTAGCAGGTCGAGGTATCAGTGAGCTGTGATCGTGCCACTGTACTCCAGCCTGGGTGACAGAGCAAGACCTTCTCTCAAAAAATAAATTTTTTTGAGGAAGGGTTACTTTGTTAATTTATTCTAGAAATAGATAGCCAGAGAAAAACGTAAAATAAATCCATTACTGTGAATACCTACACACCAGGCTGCTACGTGACTATTACCATTATCAAGTTCTTACTACTTTTGATGGAATCAAGGAAATTTAGTGCACTTTAAACAACTGAACTGCATCTATGATAAGTGGAAAGTAAAGGAAATTTACTTAAAGTTTTACCATTTAAGGACACTGGATCCCAGTCCTACGAACCTGTGCCTTAGCACATATTTTTTGCAGCTGCTGATACACTTCAGAGCCAAAGCTAAGCTTTGAAAGTTTGGATTCCTGTGTGTTGTGATAATCAGCTGGGGTTTGGAAATGCCTTCAAAAATCTAATGCTCTGGCCCTTTAACAAGGCTTCTGAAAAAACAATTTAACATCTGGAATCAAGTATTTTGTGGAAGTCCAAGACCAACAGGACAAAGAACATTTCTTTCAGTAACAGTTAAAATGTGGGACTTCCTTCTCCTTCATCAAATAAATGGGTTTATTTAACAAAGATCCTCAGGTGGTTTATAATAAGTTAAATATGGCATAGAAGCAAGGTATAGAAAACAGGATACTCCAGATATTTATCACTGAAAATCTTTCCTAAATATGCTGCTTTATTCTTCCAGCATCATTTTCTTTTCCAAAATTCAAATCCGAAAAACAATCAAAGTCAAGCCTCCTTCATTTAACCTTTCTAAGAGACTGCAGAGTGAGGATGAGTAAAGAAATTACAGAGTTCATCTTTCATCTTTTCCAACATACTTCAGAAGAAGACAAAAACAGTAACTGAATATATGGATTTCTTAAGTCTTTGGGTAGCTACAGTAACTCATATCAAATGCAAAAACAGAAGTGGTTATATCTATTGAATGTTGACTAATTCTCTACAGATTTTAGATATTGTTTAAAACAACATATGAAAATGTGTTCCCTACTAAAATAATAACAGATGACATTTATTGTATGCTTAACATGTATCAGGTCAGGCACTGTACATTTAACTTTCAAAATAATTGTTATCCTTTTCTTCTTGTGATGAGTAATTAATACAGTGGTACGGTAGAACTGGCATAGAGAGAGACAAATAGAACAATAAAATAGAAGGATTAGAACCCAGAAACAGATCCACACATATATAGGGCTATAGCTCACAACAAAGAGAGCATTGTAGATCAGCAGGAAAAGGACAGACCATTCAATAATGGTGCCAGGAGAGTTAGCTCTCCATATAGGGTGTGGGTAACAAGAAAAAGAAGGAAATTGGATCCCATCCTCACACAATATATAAGAACACATTCCAAATGGAAGTAAGGTCTTAAACATGAAAGGCAAAATGCTAAAGCTTTTAGAAGACAGTATAAGGAAAGGATCTGACCACATTAAAATTAAGAGCTCTGGTTCATCATCAAAAAGTACCACAGAGTAAAAAGGCAAGCCACAAACTTGGAGACCATCTTTGCAACACATACAATCAACAAAGGATGTTTCCAGAACATATAAAGAATTCCTCTGAAAAAGAGAAACAACTCAATAGAAAAATGGGCAATTGATCGACAGGTACAGTGTTTCTCCTCCACTTTCTAAGAAATGGAGGAGAGAGATTCTCCTTTACCCACTAACCTACAATGCTCTCTTTGTCGTGAGTTATGGCCCTGTATATATGTGTGGAGTTGTTTCTGGGTTATTCCTTCTATTTTATTGTTCTTTGAAAGTGGAGGAGAGACTCAAAGACTGCCTGGCACATGGGATGTACTCAAACAACATTTGATGAATGAACAAAAACACAAATGGCCCATAAACATATGAAAAGATACCCAAGCTCATTGGTAATCAGGGAAAGAAAAATGAAAACCACAACGGTTTTGTTTTTTAAAAAATAGAAGGAAAATTTTAAAATCAAAATTTGGAAGGCCCCTGTGACTTTAACGAAAATCAAATATTTCAAGTGTTGGAGAGAATGTGGTACAAGGGGCACTTTTTTTTTTGAGATGGAGTCTCGCACTGTCACCCAGGCTGGAGTGCAATGGTGCCATCTCAGCTCACTGCAATCTCTGCCTCCCAAGTTCACGTGATTCTCCTGCCTCAGCCTCCTGAGTAGCTAGGATTACAGGCGCCTGACACCACACCCGGCTAATTTTTTGTAGTTTTAGTAGAGACAGGGTTTCACTATGTTGGCCAGAATGGTCTCAAACTCCTGACCTCGTGATCCACCCACCTCAGCCTCCCAAAGTGTTGGGATTACAGGTGTGAACCACTGCGCCTGGCCAAGCGGCACTTTTACCCGTTGCCTGTGAGAACATAAATGCTTGAAAACTATTTCAGCAGTACTTACTATAGCTTAAAATCTTGTACACTTTACAAGCCAGCTCTACTCCTAGATATCTGAGAGAATTTCTAGCACGTGTAACCTAGGAGATATATTTCAGTTTATTAATTGCAGGGTTGCTCATAATATTAACAGCAAGAAACAATCCAAATATAAATCAGCAGAAAAAATTGAATATATTCATACACTGAAATACATCATACAGTAATGTTAAGTAAAAGAAGTCACACAAAAACATATAAAGTGTGATCCTATTTATGCAAAGTTCAAAAACAGAAAAAATGAAACACTATATTATTTGGGGGGGAAATAGACAAGTAATGAAATTATGAAGAAAAACAAGGGAATAGGCTGACATAAAATTCAGACGAGTAGTTACCTCTGTGGGGAGGATTGTGATTGAGGAGAGGTTCACAGATGCCTTCTAAATTTTGATTTTTTAAATCTGTGTAATAAGTATACAGGTATTCATTTTATTTTCTTTAAACTTTTCAGTTGTTTTAAAACACTATTCTGAATGTATACTTTTCAATAATTAAAAAAGTATATGTCAGCTACATTTTAAAATGAATCAAATTCTTCCTGAATCCCACCATAGGAATTATCTACTTATACAAATTGTATCATGAAAGCTTTAGAAAAGCAAATAATATTAAAGAAAGAAAAGCAAATAAAATAACCCCTTAATTTATTAATACTGATGTTCATACTTTTAGTTTTGAGTTTGCTTATGTTAGGACATATTTGCATGTAATTTACTTTGAGGTATGAAAAAAGAATATAAATTTTTTGAATCTTTCACTCTAACAAAGTCTTATCACAGTCTTCGTGTGACTGTGATTTTGGTTTCCTTCTATATATAGTATTTGGTTTTTGTTTTTTTGGGTTTTTTTTGAGACGGAGTCTCACTCCCAGGTTCAAGTGATTCTCCTGCCTCAGCCTCCTGAGTAGCTGGGACCACAGGCATCCACCATGACACTGGCTAAATTT
The DNA here is from genome assembly GCF_028885625.2 of Pongo pygmaeus. Lineage (NCBI taxonomy): Eukaryota > Metazoa > Chordata > Mammalia > Primates > Hominidae > Pongo > Pongo pygmaeus. The sequence continues at coordinate 144,685,281 of NC_072373.2, read as the reverse complement.
TGTATTTTTAGTAGAGACAGGGTTTCAATGTGTTGGCCAGGCTGGTCTCAAACTTCTGACCTCAGGTGATCCAGCCACCTTGGCCTCCCAAAGTTTTGGGATTACAGGCATGAGCCACCATGCTCAGCCTACAAACAGTATTTGACTAGTTTGATTATCTGCAGGGAAATGTTCATAAAGTTCATAATATTCCCAAAGATATTTATTTTAAAAACAGTTGTCTCTAGTTTCTGGAAAAGAAGAAACAATTTAGAATAGTGTGGTCAGACCTGGAGTAGATCAGACAACCGAACTGGTGCTTTCTTTTCTTTTTTTCTTTTTTTGAAACAGGGGCTTGCTCTGTTGCCCAGGCTGGAGTGTAGCTACATGATCATGGCTCACTGTAACCTTTGCCCCGTGGGCTCAAGCAATCCTCTCATCTCAGTCTTTTGAGTAGCTGTGACTGCAGGTGCACACCACTACATCCAGCTAATTTTTGGTTTTTTTTTTGTAGAGACGGGGTTTCGCCACGTTGCCCAGGCTGGTCTCAAACTCCCAGGCTCAAGCAATCTGTCTGCATTGGCCTCCCAAACAGGTGGGATTACAAGCATGAGCCACTACTGCACCTGGATGAACTAGTGTTTTTCTAACCAAGGTTCTCTCAGTGGCTTTTACCGGGTAGTGGTCCTACATATAACATCATGAAGACGACATTAGATTTTACTGTTTAGAAGACCATTTTTCGTGGATGAAACCCACCAACTGTAAAATGATCAAATTATCAGGTGGAAAAATATTATTTTAGTGAAGGGACTCTGCTGGCACCTTGAGATGAAATCTGAGACCCCAACAGCCAAGCTGGTTGGGCTGGAAGGCTCTGTGGAGCACAGCGTGCCGCCAGGAGTTGGCGCTGGTGAAGGACACACACCTCCTGGAAGGGCTGGATCAGTATACTGTGCTGGGCGAGTGGGAACAGCGGGGAGGGAAGCCAGGCCCGGCTGTGTGCAAGAGCCCCATTCACAGAGAGGCAAGTGGGTTCGATATGCTTGTGTTCTAGGCCTCATCCCTTCCATCATGCCAGTCTCCATCCCCAATATCACCACCCCCACGCCCTCTAAATGTTGACAGGTCCCTTCCTGAGGGCAGGTTCTTCACCACTCTTACAGCTCAGTCGACTGAGAAGTCCAGTCATATTTTCTGAGAACTTAAGCAAATAGGATCCCTTTGAAGAAAATCAAAGTTGGAATGTAAATCCTATCTCCTTCTAGGGAAATCTAAAAGCCTGAAAAATATTTCTCTTTATCAATCTTAATACATATAACTCTCCTTGTAATCAGCAGCAGCTTCCTGCAAAATTATTCAATACAAAAAGAATAATCTCTGTCCTCTCTAATGCCCAAATAGTATGTATTTATTTGCCCTATAAAAGTCATTTCTCTCATGAATTGAAGAGTGAATTTAGAAAATCAACTGCAAGATAATTGAAAAATACCCTGATTTGAAAACTAAAAATAGGCAGTTCATTGTCAAGCTGAGATCCTTTAAAAGATGGTCTTAAAGACTGTTTTAGAAATATAATTATTACATATATTTACATACCACATACCATTCTACTAAGGATTACAAATCATAGTTGCTTTGCGGAGAGTCTATAGGAAATGGTGGCAGAAGATAAGCTTTCAGACAGTTTGATTAGGATGGGCATAATGACCAAATCTACAGAGCTCTTTGAAAACATTAGGATAAGAGGCTGAAATAGCTGCTTCATCTTTTTGAACCTCATTTGTTATTAAGCTTGGTGCTGCTGCAGGCAGATAAGATCCAAGACCAAACAGAAAAACATACATTTGAATCAGCAGGAGGCTTATCTCAGCAAGTGGACCAATCAAAAAATTGGTCCAAGAAAAGCATTTCCCTTTTTCGTCCCAACAATTCAGGGTCTCTCTACAGTGTAACAAGTGAAAACATGAAAGGTTAATTTGTTTTTTGTCCCACTAAAATGAGACCAATAAAACTCGGTAAAACAATAAATTTATGAAATTCCTTAAAAAACAAATTTCTTTTTATTTGTTTATTACATAATTTGACACATCTGGGGTTTATAATTTATAGGAACAGAAAGTAAAAGACCATTAATTTGGTCTGAAATGGGCGAACTTTATGATCTAAACTCTGGTGCAACGTAATTTATGGACCAAATACCAGGAGAAGGCATCACATTTCATCAGTATTTAAAATTTCATTTACATTTTTCAGTTAAATGCTCGTTTGCAGAGGAAGTCAACAAAAGTTTTTATCTTTCAGCCTTTCTCTCTAGCAAGCTGGAAAATGTAGCATCTCTTCGGATGTTGGAAATGTCCTTTTCAGTGTTCAGGAATGCTGTCACTTCTCCTTTTAACACAGTATCCATATCCCTGCTTTCCCGTCCATTTGAATTGGTTCCTGGTGCAACAGGAACGCTACCTTGCCATGCTATGGGTCCTATCCCATAATCAATGTTAGTGGTGGATAAAGGAGTGGAGTACAGGTTATAGGTCAGGACAGGAGAAGCCAGTCATATCTCTCCAACTTGGCTCCCTCTATGCCCTCTGCTCATATCGTAGTTGGGCTGATGTCTGCATTACAAGAGAGAAACAGCCTTCCATGCCTTTGCCTATAAAAGACTGGTTCTGCCCAGCCTTTTCTAGCTGGACAAATCAGTTAAGTAGGATCTGTAATCAATTTATGCTAAGTTTTACAGGAAAAACAAGTTGATGCATGACAGATGTGATTGCTTTTCCTAGGAAAAAGCCATTAAAATTGTAAAAGTGATACAGCCTTGAACAACTCCAGGAGAGACCATTATATGAATGGTGTCTCCTGGAATTGTGCGATGAAGTGCTCCTTCAAACAGCAGCAATAAGAAAGTTTGGGCAATGTGGCCAGAAGTGGTGGCTCACGTCTGTAATCGCAGCACTTTGGGAGGCCGAGGTGGGCAGATCACCTGAGGTCAGGAGTTCGAGACCAGCCTGACCAATATGATGAAGCCCTGTCTCTACTAAAAACACAAAAAATTAGCCAGGCACAGTGGCATGCGCCTGTAACCCCAGCTATTCGGGAGGCTGAGACAGGAGAATCACTTGAAACCGGGAGACAGAGGTTGCAGTGAGCCAAGATTGCACCATTGCATTCCAGCCTGGACGACAAGAGCGAAACTCCATCTTAAAAAAATAAAAAAGAAAGTCTGGGTAACGTATTTTAAAAATAAACTTCCTCTTTGGGACAGTTTTAGATTTAAAGAAAAATTGTGAAACTAGTACAAAAAGTTCCTATATGGACCTGCAAATGCTTTCCCCTATTATTGCCTTCTTACATTAGTATGATACATTTGTTACCATATATTGGTTCACCTAATGTCCTTTTCCTGTATTGGGATCCCATCTAGGATACAACATTGCATTTGAGTCCTCATGCCTCCCTAGGCTTCTCTTGGCTATAACAATTTTTCAGACTTATTTTTTAAGACCTTGAGAGTTTTCAGGAGAGCTGATCAGATTTTATTTTATTTTATTTTTGTAGAATGTCCCTCAAGTTGCATTTCCCTGATTTTTTTTTAATAACGATTAGTCTGGGTTTATCATTTTTTGGAGAGAATCACAGGGGTGAAGTGCCATTTTCATCACATTTTATCAAGGTTGCAAACTATCAACCCTCTGGAGCTGTGGTCTGAGCTGGGGTTCGACCTGGGCTCTTCTGAGCTGTGGCTAGAGCTGGGGTTCGACTGGGATGCAGGGAGCAGTGTCCTGAGGCTGTGCAGGGCAGCACACTCCCTGGGCCTGTCCCAGGAAACCATTCTTCCCTCCTAGGCCTCAGGGCCTGTGATGGGAGGGGCTGCCATGAAGGTCTCTGAAACGCCTTTGAGGACTTTTCCTCACTGTCTTGGCTACAGCACTTGCCTTATTTTTAGTTATGCAAATTTCTCTAGCAAGTGGTTGCTCAGCAGCCACATGGCCAGGTTGCAAATTTTCCAAACTCTTACACTCTGCTTCCCTTTTAAATATAAGTTCCAGCTTTAAGTCATTTATTTGCTCCTGCATATGAGCATAGGCTGTTAGAAGCACCCAGGGCACATCTGGAGCACTTTACTGCTTAGAAATTTCTTCTTCCAGATAGATACCCTAGGTCATCACTCTAAAGTTCAAACTTCCATAGATCCCTAGGGCATGGACACAATGCAGCCAAGGTCTTTGCTAAGGTATAACAAAAGTGACCTTTACTCCAGTTCCCAATAAGCTCATTTCCATCTGAGACCTTGGTAGCCTGGACTTCACTGTGCATATCACTGTCAGCATTTTGGTCACAGCCATTTAACCAGTCTCTAAGAAGTTCCAAACTTTCCCTTATCTTCCTGTCTTCTTCTCAGCCTTCCACACTCTTCCAACCTCTGCCTGTTACCTAATTCCACATTTTCAGGTGTCTTTATAGCAATGTCCCACTCCTCAGTACTGATTTTCTGTGTTAGGCCATTCCCACATTGCTATAAAGAAATATCTGAGACTGGGTAATTTATAAAGAAAAGAGGTTTAATTGGCTCAGGGTTCTGCAGGCTGTACAGAAAGCACAGTAGCATCTGCTTCTAGGGAGGCCTTGGGAAGCTTCCAATCGTGGCAGAAGGTGAAGCAGGAACAGGTGCTTGACAAGAGAAAGGGAGCAAAAGAGAGGGAGGGGGAGGTGCTACACACTTTTAAACAACCATATCTTGTGAGAACTCACTCACTATTGTGAGGACAGCACCAAGGAGATGGTGCTAAACCATTCATGGGAAAATTGACCCCATGATCCAATCACCTCCCATCAGGCCCCACCTCCAACATTGGGGATTATAATTCAACATGAGACTTGAATGGGGACACAGATCCAAACCATATCACAAAAGAAATAACTTTATCAATGAGAATACTGTACATTCTTTTTGTGTTGTATCTTTTGTTTTTAATCTTACAGATTCCACTCATTTCCAAAGTTACTGAGGTCAGCAGCTTTCTCCCCCACCCCCTTCACTGAGGTTGCTTCACACATTGTAACACAGTTAGATTGGTTTTATCATATTCTGCTTTCCATTCTGGGACTCCCAACCTCCTGAATGATTTTTTTTTAAAGTTTGCATACATTGAGGTTTATTCTTTGTGCTGTGGAGTTAATGGGTTTTGACAAATTACATATCTGTAATTATAGTATCATACAGAATAGTTTTGCTGCCCACAAAATCCCCTGTGCTTTACCTGTTTAATCCTCTTTCTCTCTCCCTGAGCCCCTGATCTTTTCACTATTGCTAAAGTTTTGTCTTTTCTAGATGTCATATAATTGGAATCATACAGTAAGCAGCCTTTTTGGATTGGCTGCTTTCACTTAGCAATATGCATTTAAGATTCATCTGTGTCTTTTAAAGATTACTCATTTCTTATGATGAAAAATATTCCTTTACATGCATGTACCACAGTTTGTTTATCCATTCACATATAGAAGGACATCTTGGTTACTTTCACTTTTTGGTGATTATGAATAAAGCTGCTATAAACATTCACATGCAGGTTTTTGTGTGGACATGCTTTTTCAATGCATTTGGGTAAATACTTAGGAGCATGATTGCTGGATTGTATGGTAAGATCATGTTTAGCTTTGAAAGAAACTACCAAAATGGCTGTTCTTACTAGCAATAAAAAGAGTACCTATTGTTCCGTATGCTTGCCAAGCGATTTCCAGTTTTTTTTAATTTTAGCCATTTGAATAGGTGGGCAATGATATCTCATTTTAATTTGCAACTCCTTAACAAAAAATTATGTTAAGCATCTTTTCAACTTTTTTTCCATCTGCATATCTTCTTTGGTGAAGAGTCTGTTCAGGCCTTTTTCCTACTTTTTAATTAGCTTGTTTTCTTATTGCTGAGTTTTAAGAGTTCTTCGTATATTTTGGATACAAGTCCTTTATCAGATATGTGTTTTGCAAATATTTTCTCCCAGCCTGTGGCTTGTCTTTTATTAATTTAACAGTTTCTTTCATAGAGCAGAAGTTTTTAATTTTAATAAAGTGTAGATTATAAAATTTTTCTGTCATAAATCATACTTTTGGTGTTGTATATAAAAATTTATTGCCAAACCCAAGGCCACCTACATTTTATCCTGTTTTCTTCAAGAAATTTTATAGTTTTGCATTTTACGTTTTGGTGTATGATCCATTTTGCATTCATACTTATGAAAGGTATAAGGTCTGTGCCTAGATTCACTTTTTTCTTATGGACATCCTATTGTTCCAGCAACAATTGTTGAAAAGATCCTTTTGCCACTGAGTGGTGCTATGGACTGAATTGAGTCCCCCTAAAATGTTGATGCCCTAACCCCAGTGTGGTGATATTTAGAAATAGGGTCTTTGGGAGATAATTAAGGTTAGATGAGGTAACGAGGGTGGGGCCCTCATGATGAGATTAGTGAAGAGACTCCAAAGGGCTTGCTTGTTCTCTCTGTCTATGTGCACAAAGCAAGGAAAGGCCATATGAGCGCGCAGCAAGAAGGCAGCTGTCTGAAAGCTAGGAAGAGAGAATCCAACCATGCTGCCACCCTAATCTCAAGACGTCCAGCCTCCAGACCTATGAGAAAATAAAAATTTCTGTTGTTTAAGCCACCCAATCTATGGCATTTTGTTATGGCAGGCTGAGCAGATTAAGAGAAATGGCTTTTAATCCTTGTGAAAGATAAATTGCCTATACTTGTGTGGGTCTATTTCTGGGCTCTCTATTCTGTTTCATTGATCTATGTGCCTATTCTATCACCAATATACACTGTACTGATTACTGTGACTTTATAGGAAATCTTGAGATCAAGTAGTGTGAGTCTTCCCACTCATTCTTCTTCAGTATTATGTTAGCTATTCTAGGTTTCTCACCTTTCTATATATGCTTTAGAATCAGTCTGCCATTATCTACAGGATGGCTTGCTAGAATTTTAATTGGGAATAAATCAAATCTATAGGTAAAGAAGAGAATAATTAACATCTTAACAATATTGAGTCTTCCAATTCATGAACAAGGAACTGGATTTCTTTCATCCAAGTTTTATGGTTTTCCACATACATCTTGTACTTATTTTGTCAGATTTATATGTAGGCATTTTTCCTCCTTCCCTTCCTTTTCCCCCCTTGCTTCCTCCCTCCCGCCCTTCTTGCTTTTTTGGTGCTACTGTAAATGTATTGTTTTTAAATTTTAAATTCCAATTGTTCATTGCTGGTATGTAAGAAAGCAATAAACTTTTGTATATTAACATTGTACCCAAGATCTTGCTATACTTCCTTATTAGTTCTAGAAGTTGTGTTTTCTTTTTTGTCAATTCTTTGGGATTTTCTTATGGAGACAATCATGCAAAAAATAGCTTAATTTCTTTCTTCTCAGCCTGTGCTCCTTTTATTTACTTTTCTTTTCTTATTACACTAGCTAGGACTTTCTGTACAGTTTTGAATAGCAGTGGTAAGAGAGGAAATCCTTGCTTTGTTCCCAATATTAGAGGGCAAGCATTGAGTTTGTCACCCTTAAGTATGTGTTGCGATTTTTTATCATGAATGGGTGTTAGATTCTGTCAAATGTGTTTTTCTCCATACATTAATATCATCATATATCTTTTCTTCTTTAGCCTGTTGATGTGGTGGATTACATTGGTTTTCAAATGCTGAATCAGCCTTGCATACCTGGCATAAATGTCACTTGTTCATTGTGTATAAATTTTTTATATATTATTAGATTCAATTTCCTAATATTTCATTGAGGATTTTGTATCTATGTCCGTGAGAACTATTGGCCTATAGGCCTTTCTTGTAATATCTTTATCTGGCTTTAGTATTAAGATAATACTGGCCACATAGAATGAGTTAGGAAGTGCTCTCTCTGCTTCTGTTTTCTGGAAGAGATTAAGGAGAATTGGTGTTATTTCTTAAGTCTTTGGTATAATTTAGCAATAAAGTAAATTTGAGCCTGGTATTCTTCTCTTTTCAAGTTATTAATTGCACTGAGATCAAGACAGTATAGGGAATGTGAGACTAACATACAGAATGAATTATGCAACCTGATTATCTTCAAATACCTATATTTTTCAGCACAAATATGAACTAAGGTGATATCTGTCCACACACTATATAAATACAGAAAAGAAGATCTTTGCAGATATAGAGATAGTCTGGTGAGCATGCTTTTTAAAAAACTATTTTTCCCCCTTAGCCAGAATCTCCATTTTCTCAAATGTAAAAATAGATACCATTATCTCCTTCCTTTTTAGTTCACAGGGCTATATAATTAGAAGAACACCAGTCAATTTTCCTGAGTTCCCTAAGGATTTATCATAGGCATATATACCACCTTAGTGAAATTTCTAAGTGCTGTGTTATTAAATTTAATTTTTTTAAATTTTCCAAATTCTCTCCAATGAGTATATATTTATTAGTTCTATAATCAGAAAAAAGTTATACAATAAAGAGAAAATGACCTTTGGCTTTCCTTTCTAATGTATCAGTGTAAAAAAAGAAGCAAATATAAACACATAGGGAGAGATAAGAATTAGTTATATAAACAACAATGAGAATGATCACAGTCATCCAGTCTATTGTCGTTGGCTGTCTATAGAAAAGAGTATCCCTTTTTTTATTGAAACATTTACTTATGCTCTGTTAAGAAGCCTTCAATATTTCAATTATTGAGATCATACAGTATCTTTTAAAATTAAGCATTTATTTGCAGTTCATTTTCATGTGAGCTGTCATGTCACATTAACTACCAGCTGAAGTTAGGCATTACATTTCACATTGCAATTCTTTCATGTTGAAACCAAAATCTCACTTCAGGACCGTAGTTTTAGACTTGCACTTTTCAGAGACAACCCATCACTTCTTTTTTTATTTTTCTTTCTAGATTTTCACTTGTCCATCTCTGCAAGCTAGTAATTTTACTCAGTTTTCTTCAAGTATTTTTTTTTATTGATCTGAATTTGTATTCCTTTCCCCACAACTCCCACTCCCTGCTTCTATAGCTAGCCATGCCATCTCTCAGACATTTATATTTCTTTGATGGATAAATCAGAGCTAGACTTTCCTTATCTATAAGAAATACTTTTGCCAACACAAACATAAAATATCAAACACACTTAGAGAACGCATTCTTAAGCAGAAACACCAGAACACTTAACAACTGTTTTCCAAGTCTGATCACCATCAATACATAACGATTATATCTCCAGCCTGAAGTTTTACATCAAGTAAATGTTTCTTTGCAACAACTTAAATCCGAGGATAAGAGAAGTTATTACGTTTTTCTACGGTAGTTTAAAATTTCCCTCCAAAACACACATATTTAGTTTTGGCTGGTAGGTTATTTTGTTTCATTTTTAAAACAAGGATAGCTTGTGGTCTTAAAAGAATTCTGGAATAAGCTGTCTGAGTTCAAATCTTGTACCCACCTTGTATTAGCTGAGTGACTTTGGTTAAGGACAGTTACTTAATTATCCTGGGCCTCAGTTTCTCTCTTTGAAAAACAGATTCACTAAAATAATATTTATGAAGTATTCATTTTGTGATAAGCACTAGTCTAGCTACTGGGGATATAAATTTACAAAACAGATTTTAAAATATCCTGTCCTGGTGGACCTCACATTATGTTCATTACTAATAGGGATAATTTCAGTGCCTCTCTCATAGGATTGTTGCAAGAATTAAATTGATGAATACGTACGTAACACTTAGAACAGTGTCACACAGTGAGAGCTCAGTAAAAGCCATCATCACCATAATCAAATATTTAATTTTCATAAAAAGTTTTCCTTTATGTTTTCCCATTCCTTGTTTCCTTGGAACTTAGAAATAATAGATTTAAGTTATAAAATAATAGTGTTAATGTAGTATCACTAGGCCTCAATTTCCTTACCCATAAAATGGTGATTTCCCCCTCTACAGTGTTGGTATAAAAATCAAATGAAACAATTTAAATGAAAGTGCTTTGTAAACTATCAAGTGCTACACAGACTAAATATGTCATTATGTAGCAAGTGCCTTGGCTTGTCCTTGTACTCAGAAGTCCTTCAATACACATTAATTGAATTAATTTATGGCCTAAGCAATTGCATAGCTACTATTTGAGCAGTTCTGAAATACTTGAGACCCAAGACACTAACCTATTATAAGTAGGTAACAAGCTACTCAAACAACTTCTGCTAATTTAATATTGCCTATCAATAAATTACCTGACATCTCAAAGGAGTTGAAAAACAAGCCCAGTGTGGAGGCTCACGCCTGTAATTCCAACAGTTTGGGAGGTCGAGGTGGGAGGATGGCTTGAGTCCAAGAGTTCGAGACCAGCCTGGGCACCATAGTGAGACCCCATCTCTACAGAAAGTTTTAAAAAACTTAGTTAGGCATGGTGGTGTGCACCTGTAGTCCTAGCTACTTGGGAGGCTGAGGCGGGAGCATTGCTTGACCTCAGGAGTTTGAGGCTGCAGTGAGCCACAATGTGCCACTGCATTCCAGCCTGGGCAACAGAGTGAGACTCTGATTCTTAAACAAAAAAAAAAAGGAAAAAAAAAATTACATTTTCCTTGACTACCCACTTGGGCTAAAACTTCTAAAACTCATTATCTTAAGGATGATGTTAGTTCAATTTCCTTATTTTATACGAAGGCAAATAAGTCTCAGAAAAGTTAAGTGACTTCCACAGGATCATAGTTAGTGTCAATTTCCATTTCACCTTTAAACCAAGACAAGCACACATTAGGTGCCTTCACATATAAAAGAGAATACAGGTCTCTGATTCTCATTTAAACGCTACTAAGTTCCACAATGTGTTAAGAACTCATCATGCTTGGGGCTCTGTTTTTGTTTTTGTTTTTTTTCCTAGTGAGCTAAAAAAAAAAAAAAAAGTGGAAGAGACAATGGAAAACAAACTGGAGAAGAGGGCATTCTGTACTACAGCATGTCTGAAAATCTGTTCATTTCCTGAAATTTTTTAATGCAAACATCAGATCTCTAACTGTCAAAAAGCCTGCTCAGAAGGAAGAAGCTAGTTAAGGAACTTTGTTTAGGATTTTTATTCCAACTGGTTCATATGGTAACTTGGATTCAAGCAAGACTTTTACAGCAGTGAGATCTTTATCTAGAAATAGCAAGTACAAAATGCTTGTGTCTTGCCAGTCCATGCAGAGCCAGCTCAAAGGGACAGACTGAAATAGTCATCATCTTCTTACATGATCATTAAACTGGGTATGTTTACATGACTGTCTGTTGTCAATTGCTCTGGGAAAACAAACAAACACAGCGTAAATATTTTGTTTCTCTCTAAGGATGTAACAAAGAAAGAGAGAAAGAAAGAGGGATAGAAAAACTTGCATTAGGAGCCCCTGATATTTGAGCATACATTTTTTTTCCTTTTTGTACTCCTCTCACCTCATAAACACGTATGTGTTTCCTAACGAACTAGCTCCGCAAATATCACAGGTGAGGGAGGGGCTAGGAAAGGCTCCAGTCTGTCAGGTGTCAAATGTCTCCTCTAATAGTGTGGCTGAACACAGGTGAGAGAAGTATAATCCAAGATAGGGAGACCCAACCCTTACATTCATGGCACCCACATCCCCGTCTTATTGGTTATAGAAGGCAAGAGGAAGCTGTGGTGTTAACCAGCTGAGTCACAGCTAACTGCCATGAAGTGCTTTATCTAAATAAGAACCCAAGTAGTTTGTGTGACCCAAGATCCTTCCAGTTATCCATCTTTTTCAGACTTCTCAGAACCAAGACTCAGAAGAAGGATATTATTGTATGTGTACAGGTTTGATTGGAGACTGCATTAGTCTGCTCTCAAGCTGCTAATAAAGACATACTTGAGACGGGGTAATTTACAAAGGAAAGAGGTTTAATGGACTCACAGTTCCACATGGCTGGGGAGGCCTCAAAATCATGGCAGAAGGCAAAGAAAGAACAAAGTCATGTCTGACATGGTGGCAGGCAAGAGTGTGTGTGTAGGGGAACTGCCCTAAACCATCAGATCTCATAAGACTTATTCATTATCATGAGAACAGCACGGGAAAGATTCGCCCCCATGATTCAATTACCTCCCACCTGGTCCCTCCCATGACACATGGGAATTATGGGAGCTACAAATTCAAGATGAGATTTGGGTGGGGACACAGCCAAACCATATCAGAGACAAACACTACTTAACAAGGGTAAGGTTGTTGCCAAGGTCAGAGAACTGATATCTGAGAAGGCAGTGGAAATGGTCTTGTTCCTCATCAACTTCCTGCAGCAAAGACTCAAGAGAAGTAACTCCAGACAACATAAATAGCCAGCAGCATGCCTGTTTACTCCTGCTTGCTTGGAAGACAAAGAATGCTGTGCTTTATTCAGGAAGATCAAGCATTTTAGCTAGAGGATCAGAACCCTGCTGGATTAAAATTTTCTGGTGCAGCCTTCTTCTATTGAATATGTATGATAAAAGGTAAGAATCTGTGGCCATATGGCTAGAGGGAGCAACATAAGGAAGTGAAACAAGCCAAGGTGGCAACTGTTGGAAGTCTAGAGCTATAGACTGGAAAGCTAGGAAACTGGGGACGGCTGTAGGGATAGGAGGCTTTTTATTTATTTATTTTTTATTTTTTTATTATATACTTTAAGTTCTGGGATACATGTACAGAATGTGCAGGTTTGTTACATAGGTATACACATGCCATGGTGGTTTGCTGCAGCCATCAACCCATCATCTACATTAGGTATTTCTCCTAATGCTATCCCTCCCCTAGCCTCCCACCCCCCAACAGGCCCCTGTGTGTGATGTTCCCCTCCCTGTGTCCATGTGTTCTCATTGTTCAACTCCCACTTATGAATGAGAACATGCAGTGTATGGTTTTCTGTTCCTGTGTTAGTTTGCTGAGAATGAGGGTTTCCAGCTTCATCCATGTACCTGCAAAGGACATGAACTCATCCTTTCTTATGGTTGCATAGTATTCCATGGTGTATATGTGCCACATTTTCTTTATCCAGTCTATCATTCATGGGCATTTGGGTTGGTTCCAAGTCTTTGCTATTGTGAATAGCACTGCAATAAACATACATATGCATGTGTCTTTATAGTAGAATGATTTATAATCCTTTGGGTATATACCCAGTAATGGGATTGCTGGGTCAAATGGTATTTCTGGTTCTAGATCCTTGAGGAATCACCACACTGTCTTCCACAATGGTTGAACTAATGTACACTCCCACCAACAGTGTAAAAGTGTTCCTGTTTCTCCACATCCTCTCCAGCACTGTTGTTTCTTGACTTTTTAATGATCACCATTCTAACTGGCGTGAGATAGTATCTCACTGTGGTTTTGATTTGCATTTCTCTAATGACCAGTGATGAATTTTTCATATGTGTGTTGGCCACATAAATGTCTTATTTTAAGAACTGTCTGTTCATATCTTTTACCCACTTTTTGATGGGGTTGTTTTTTTCCTGTAAATCTGTTTAAGTTCCTTGTAGATTCTGGATATCAGCCCTTTGTCAGATGGATAGATTGCAAAAATTTTCTCCCATGCTGTAGGTTGCCTGTTCACTTCGATGGGAGTTTCTTTTGCTGTGCAGAGCTCTTTAGTTTAAATATATCTCATTTGTCAATTTTGGCTTTTGTTGTCATTGCTTTTGGTGTTTTAGACATGAAGTCTTTGCCCATGCCTATGTCCTGAATGGTACTGCCTAGGTTTTCTTTTAGGGTTTTTATGGTTTTAGGTCTCACGTTTAAATCTTTAGTCTATCTTGAGTTAATTTTTGTATAAGGTGTAAGGAAGGGATCCAATTTCAGTTTTCTGCATATGGCCAACCAGTTTTCCCAACACCATTTATTAAATAGGGAATCCTTTCCTCATTGCTTGTTTTTGTCAGGTTTGTCAAAGATCAGATGGTTGCAGATGTGTGGTGTTATTTCTGAGGCCTCTGTTCTGTTCCATTGGTCTATATCTCTGTTTTGGTACCAGTACCATGCTGTTGTGGTTACTGCAGCCTTGTAGTATAGTTTGAAGTCAGGTAGTGTGATGCTCCAGCTTTGTTCTTTTTGCTTAGAATTGTCTTGGCTGTATGGGCTCTGTTTTGGTTCCATATGAAATTTAAAGTAGTTTTTTCTAATTCTGTGAAGAAAGTCAGTGGTAGCTTGATGCAGATAGCATTGAACCAATAAATTACTTTGGGCAGTATGGCCATTTTGACGATATTGATTCTTCCTATTCGTGATCATGGAATGTTTTTCCATTTGTTTGTGTCCTCTCTTATTTCCTTGAGCAGTGGTTTGTAGTTCTCCTTGAAGAGGTTCTTCACATCCCTTGTAAGCTGGGATTCCTAAGTATTTTATTCTCTTTGTAGCAATTGTGAATGGGAATTCACTCATGATTTAGCTCTCTATTATTGGTGTATAGGAGTGCTTGTGATTTTTGCATGTTGATTTTGTATCCTGAGACTTTGCTGAAGTTGCTTATCAGCTTAGGGAGATTTTGGGCTGAGATGATGGGGTTTTCTAAATATACAATCATGTCATCTGCAAATAGAGACAATTTGACTTCCTCTCTTCCTATTTGAATACCCTTTATTTCTTTCTCTTGCCTGATTTCCCTGGCCAGAACTACCAATACCATGTTGAATAGAAGTGGTGACAGAGGGCATCCTTGTCCTCTGCCGATTTTCAAACGGAATGCTTCCAGCTTTTACCCATTCAGTGTGATATTGGCTGTGGGTCTGTCATAAATAGCTCTTATTATTTTGAGGTATGTTCCATCAATACCTAGTTTATCGAGAGTTTTTAGCATGAAGGGGTGTTGAATTTTATCCAAGGCCTTTTCTGCATGTATTGAGATAATCATGTGGTTTTTGTCACTGGTTCTGTTTATGTGATGGATTATGTTTATTGATTTGTGTATGTTGAACCAGCCTTGCATCCCAGGGATGAAGCCGACTTGATTGTGGTGGTAAGCTTTTTGATGTACTGCTGGATTCGGTTTGCCAGTATTTTATTGAAGATTTTTGCATTGATGTTCATCAGGGGTATTGGCCTGAAACTGATAGGAGGCATTTTAGTCCTGCTAAGGATAGCTAGGACACCTGTGCAGGGCACCTGACAAATGCTTCACCTTCTTTGTCTGACAGTGAGAAAACAAAAGTTTCAGGGACTGAAGGGGACTAGGCTATTCCTTAAGCTAGAATCCTCCTCCTTTGTCTAATAACCAGAAAACCTATCGTCTCTCTCTCCTTCTTTCCTTCTTCCTTCCTTCCCCACCTCTACCCCCTCCTCTCTCCCTCCTTCCTTCCCTCCCTTCTTTCCTTCCTCTCAGAAAGCTCTACGATAGTGTTAGAAACACTTCCACATGCCTTCCCTTGTGCAGTAATGCATTTGACCCTATTAGGAGCCTCTTGATCTGTTACTCAGTAATCAGCACCTCCATCCTGACAATGCTAATGCTTGGAGATATAAGCAATATTCCTTACATATATTTATTAACAGCTTCATAAGATAGGCAGAAGGGTCAAGCTAGGTGAGGTGAATGATCTTAAAGTGTCCCGCCATTTCTCACACATGAAGTTGCTTTGAAATTAATACAAGAGGCAGGATCTCAGAGCATGATAATTTCCCACAACCTCAGGCACCTGATCTATGCTAACATCCCCAATGAGTACAATCTATGTTAACACAAACATGATGAGCTTTACAGTTAAATATTCTGTTAACTCCTAAATACAATAAAAGGGATTTCTAAAAGAACCTCAGGAAACATGTGGTAACTTTGTGGAGTTAGAAAGTTGTAAAACGGCTATGTAGAATGTACTCCCTCTTTAGGTCCATGTCCTTCTGCACCTCTCCCTAGACTGTGACCTCCTGTTTGGCAGTCCTAGAGCATGAAGAAATGAATAAAGGCTCAAGATAGCAAGATTGAACATCACCACACTGGAACTCCTTGAAAGTGTGGCCTCTTCATCTCCCATTTTTCTCTTTCCACAGGCTAACAGGTACATGGTTAAGCAGGCCCTCAGCTAGCTAGTGATAAATCAATGAGACAGCTTCCACCTATCCCTCCCAAAGCTATGATTCTGAGATGTCTAAGCAACACTAGAACAGAGATAATGCAAATTCTGTCATTATGCATGCTTCTAAATATCATCAAGCCTATTTTATTTTTGTGTGTATTGTTTCTGACCAATTTCCAGTACATTCCACCTTTCCTGGAATGGTCAGCTTTTTTCAGTAGATTCCATCCTGCCTGGAATGATGAAAGAACACCACATCCCTTAATGGCACAATTGAATTGTACTCAGGAAATGCAGTTATTTTAATATTGTAAACCAAAGATAATTAAGAATATGAATTTTCCCAGGAAAATATCACAGACATACTGCAGAACGAAACAGAAATGAATCTCAGTTTACTTGATGATTTGGTTTATCTACTTCACCTTCCATTAGTTAATTTAAATGTTTAATATTTAAGGCATCTAAAAATCAACAGGAACTTTTCACTTTTAATTCTGGTATTTCAGCATCTTGAAGGCATAGCATGGTGAAAGCAAATTAGGGGCATGAACTGATCAAGACCTGGACTAACTCCCACAAAACAAACAAAACAATACCCTAGACCTTATAATTCTCCATTTTAGTTTTGGCTTAAATATATTAGTTCAGAGAAGATGACTACAGATGGTGGAATCTACTCTATGACCATGATATTTACACTGTGTGATACCAATCCATATAACAAAACTGTTTTTTGGCCAGACTATACATATATATATGTATACATACATGCATACATATACATACATACATATATAATTCAATCTTTTTTTGTTGTTTTTGTTTTTAAGGTCCTCTATGTGCCACTAGTGATTTTTCATGGAAAGAAAGGCTGAGGTGCCAAGCAGAGTTGTAATTAGGAGGTAAAACACCCAGGACCTGGCAAGGGACTCAGGCTGGCAGACCTAGGAAGAGGGCAGCAGAGGAGCAGCAGGGATTTGAGCTTGGCAGGGGCGAGGAGACAGGGCTTTCTTCTCCACCTTCGCACATGAAATCTACCTCTCTTCAGTGATTTCTGGAAAATGCATCAAGTATTTGGTTGCCATCTGTAGAGATTCCCGTCCTTAATGCAAAACAACAATGACAACTGCAATAACGTACAAGCAGCACACAGTCTGGGAACATCCTCAGGATTTTCTGAGGAAAGCTAATTAATATACTAAATTGTAAGGAATTTCACAGGTATTATTGTCAATTCAACAACTAGGCAAACAACATGCATAAAACTTGTACTAAATTCTTAAGCTGGAAAAAAAATTGAGCAATTTTTTCAAAATCTCAAGCTTTTGTATTTTGTACTATTCCTTCATAAGGACATCATTAAAATATTCATGTTCTTTCATAAAAACAACAATGTCAACAACAAGCTAACAGCCATGCAACATAATCTAGTTATGTTATTTGTAGCCTAAGCTATGTTAATTATGAAGAGTAATACTAAGGAAACTTTAAACTTAAGATACAAATAAAATATTGTATTATTTCTGATTTAGCTCATTCAAAATCTACGTATGTTAAATGTTCTTGATATTTGATTTTGTAGAAAAGAAACACACTTAAATCTTCAGGTAATTATTTATGTTACTTAGATCAAATGTAGGATTCAAAGAAAATAATTTAACATTTTTTGTACAGTATTTATTAATTAAAAATTAAAATACATTTAAGATACCATATCAGGATGTAAAATGTAATCAAAGTGATTGATTTTTCCTATTGTGATTTCCTTGTTCTACTTACACTGTTTCCCTCACCCCCATCCTAACAGCACATCTTAAAATCACCTGTTTCTCATTGTTTTATTACTTTATAGTTATTATATTTTAGTTATTACATTTAACATTTTGATCCATCTTGAATTTTGATGTGTCATATGATGCCCCAATTTTTAAAAATGATTAATCAGTTGCCTAGCCCCATTGACTTGTGATGTCTCCTTACCAGATTTTTATGTATACTTGAGTCTGTTCCAAGACTATGACATTTCTCTAATTTTTATGTCTATTCTTACACTAGTACCACTTTAATTATTAAAGTATCATATTGTGTTTTGTTTTTTTTTTGAGACAGGGTGTCTCTCTCCGTCACCCAGGCTGGAGTGCAGTGGCATGATCTTGGCTCACTGCAACCTCTGCCTCCCAGGTTCAAGCAAGTCTCCGTCCTCAGCCTCCAGGGTAGCTGGGACTACAGGCATGTGCCACCATGCCCAGCTAAGTTTTATATTTTTAGTAGAGTCAGGGTTTTGCTATGCTGCCCAGGCTGGTCTTGAACTCCTGAGCTCAAGCGATCCTCCTGCCTTAGCCTCCCAAAGTGGCGGGATTACAGGCATTAGCCACCATGCCTGGCCTAATATTCTGTTTTAATGTTACAATAAGTGACATTCTCTGACCAAACACTATCCCTTCTTCTTCAAAATGCTCTTGGCTATTTTCATCTACTTATTCTTGAATCTAGGCAAACTTTAACTTACTTCCCAGGCAAAAAATCCTTTTAGAATTTGATTGGAACAATATTAAATATAGGATACTGAAATTAATAATTATATAATATTAAAGAGTATTAAATATATAAATTTAGAAAAAATAGAAATCTTGACAATATATAATGATAAGTAATGATTACCCAGATTATATACCCTTTTATCTTGTTCTATGTCTCTAAGTTTTACTATTTTCCTTGTGTTGTTCCTATAAGTGTTTTAATAAAAAATTTTTCCAAGGCATTTTATATTTGCATAAGATTTAAAAAATATATTTACTAACAGATTATTGATGCTATATAAAATAAAAATGGATTTTTCCACTTAATTTGCCCATTAGTTGTTGTATTATTAAAGACTAGTCAAGTGCAATAGTGAGAAGGCAGGGGAAGGGTAGAACAAAGAGTTCGATCTGTAACTGACTGTAATCAACTGAGAAAACTCAGTACGTTTGGACTAGCCTGCCCATTAGTTTCAATATTATTCTATTTGATTGCCTTGAGGTTCTAATTAAGTGATTTAATAAAGCAAATAACATGATTTTGTTCTCTTCCTTTCCAACAGTTATTCTTTCATTCACTAAATATTCATTGACCATCTACTATATGTTGGGCATACTACTAAATAATGAAAATAAATGGGTGAGCAATACATACAAAATCCCCATCCTAGTGGAGCTTACATGCTAGTGGGGGATAAAAAATAAATAAGTACAACAAGTAAATGTAGTATATGAGAAGGTAGTAAGTCCTATGGAAAAGTAGTGAAGAGTAAGGGGAACAGAAATGCAGGAGGTGGAGAGTTGTGCAATTTAAAATAATAAAGTGGTCTGCGTAGGCCTCCCTAAGCAAAGGCTTGAAGAAAGTGAGAGGGCCATATATATATATATATATAAGGAGCGTTTGAGGCAGACAGAACAACTAGTGCAAACTTCAAAGGAAGGAGTGTTTCTGGGCAGTGGCTAAATGGGAGTGAGCCTAGAACAGAAGAGTAAGTGAAATAAAAGGGACATATGATTGTGCTGGACCACTTATATCTTTTTTATTTTTTTAAGACAGTCTCTCTTTCTCCCTCTCTGTTGCCCAGGTTGGAATACAGTGGCACAATCTCGTCTCACTGCAACCTCTGCCTCCTGGATTCAAGCGATTCTCATGCCTCAGCCTCCTGAGTAGCTGGGACTACTGGCGTGTGCCACAGTGCCCAGCTAATTATTTTATTTTATTTTTTGTAGAGATGGAGTTTCACTATGTTGTCCAGACTGGTCTCGAACTCCTGACCTCAAGTGATCTGCCCGCATCGGCCTCCCAAAGTGCTGGAATTGCAGGCTTGAGCCACTGCGCCCGCCACTTATATCTGTTTTATATTTTATTGCATTGGCCATAAATTCAAGAACAATACTAAAAATAAAGGTGAAAAAAAGGTCTCCTTAACAGAATATTAGGCCAGGCATGGTGGCTAATATTCTTGTGATAATTAAAAAAAAATTTTTTTTCTTTTATTTTATTTTTAACCTCTGGAAGAAACTTGTGATGATTTTTAATAGAAATACTTTTATGCTTTTGTATTGACCATTGATTAATATTTATCATATTTTAAAGCGATATGTGAATTCACATTAACAAGACAAAGAGAACATGGGCATAAAATATACTAAAATGGACAATAAAGCTTTTGGCCAAAACCCCAGGGAAAGCTGTTGCATATCATTAATACGAATGTGTTAGATGAGATGAGAAAGCATGTACTACTGATGTGAAAACATATATGCTATAGCAATCTGGGACACCATGAACCTCAGTCAGAGCTGGCTCAGGCACAAAGTGTTGCTGATGCTGCAGGAGCTCTGCTGGCTGTGCTGGTAATGGTGCTCAGCTTATCTCTGGGCTTCAGTATCCTGGGCTAACTAATCAGTCAGATGAGTATTACGGTGGGGGTGAGAAGAGGTGTGAAGTGGGAGAAGAGAGCAGTTCTATGGCCACACAGGCCATTACTGGTGGGAAGGGAGGCCCTGAAAGGAGGTGAGGGTCACAGTTGTGAAGCGGTAGACATTTTTGACAACTCTCAGTTCTTGCACATTTCTGTCCAGGGCCAACCCTATCACTTTAAGTTGAAACAGGTGTCATGGGAGACACTACTCAAGCAAGCTTCACAGGTGCCTCCATGGTTTTAAAACAAGTTCACAAATTCTTAGACATTCTTCCCACAAAAAATAAAGACTAATTTCCTTTCCCTTGAATATGGGCCAGTTTTAGTGGCTCACTTCTAACCAAAAAAAAATGTGATGGAAGTGATGCTGAGTGACTTGGAGGCTAGCTTAAAAAAGACAATGCAGCTTCCACCTGGTTCTCCCTCTCTCGCTGCCTGCCGCCAGCCCCTCCACACACATTGGGCAACCTGAGCCAACATGGACATGGAGGAAGCCTGGCAACTCTGATTCCGCCATACTGGACAGACCACATGACACGTCCACACAGTGATGAAGAGAGAGGCCTGCGGAGCCTTGCTGTGCCAGCCTCTAGTTAGTTATCCGAGTCTTCCCAGTATCAACTGCCAGATATTTAAATAATTATAGTTGACCCTTGAACAACATGGGTTTGAACTGAGGGGGGTCCATTTATATGCAGATCTTCTTCTGCCTCTGCCACCTCTAAGACAGCAAGATCGACCCCTCCTCTTCCTTCTCCTCCTCAGCCTACCCAATCTGAAGACACGGATAAGATCTTTATGATAATCCACTTCCACTTAATGAATAGTAAATATATTTTCCTTATGATTTGCTTAATAACATTTTCTTTCTCTAACTTACTTTATTATAAGATTAAAATAGATAAGACATACAATACAAAATATGTGTTAATGCACTTTATGTTATCGGTAAGGCTTCCAGGCAACAGTAGGCTATTTGTAGTTGTTTTGGGGGAGTCAAAAGTTATATGCAGTTTTTTTGTGCCAATGTATTTAATCTCTTAAATGTTCAATGTAAAGTTATAAAATTTTAATAAACACATAAGCATAGTTTACCACTAAATACAGATTAACCATTAATGTTAGGACTTCTATTTGTTTCATGTAATTTGTTCTCATTAACTCCTTATTTCTCACAACAAATCTAACAGATGGCAATTTGGAACTTCTCACAATAGCAAAGACATGGAATCAACCCAAATGCCCATCAATGGTGGACTGGACAAAGAAAATGTGGTACATATACACTATGTACTACTATGCAGCCATAAAAAAGAATGAAATCATGTCCTTTGCAGCAACATGGATGCAGCTGGAGGCCATTATCCTAAGTGAATCAATGCAGAAACAGAAAACCAAATACCAGCATCTTCTCACTTATATGTGGGAGCTAAACACTGTGTGCACAGGGATGCAAAAAGGGCAACTGTCGTGACACTGGGGCTTACTAGAGGGTGGAGGGTCGGGGGAGGAGGATGAGGATCAAAAAACTAACTTTATGCTCAGTACCTGGGTGATGAACTCATTTGTACACCAAACCACAGCAACATGCAATTTACCCACGTAACAAACCTGAACATGTACCCCCTGACCTAAAATAAAAACTAGAAGAAAAAAATTTTAGGGCTCCTTAAAATGGCTCTTTATGAGATTAAAATAATTGGCTGAATTTCTATTTAAGGGTGAAATTTGCTCAAGAATGTAGAGGTTTAAAATCTATTTGCCATCTGAGAACATTCTGTAGTTCTTCCACTTTTTGGAAGATGAGCCTAATGACAGGAAACGACTGCAGACTTCTGACTGTGTGAAAGTTGATGCCCTGACCCCCATGCTGTTCAAGGGTCAACTGTATTCTAGTCCTCTTTGAGCAACCCCAGCTGACACCAAGCAAAGCAGAGACATGTTATACCACCAAGTCCCGCTTAAATTGCAAATTCATGAGCAAATTAAATGCTGCCATTGCTTTAAGCCACTACGTTTTGGAATAATTCGTTGTGCAGCATTAAATAACTAGAACAGGGATCAAGATGATCCTGGAGGAAGATCTATTTTTAAAGGGCTCTTAGATTTTTAGGTATGATATACTGATACCTAGATACTTTTGTTGAGCAGACTAGGGTAAGCCAAAATATAACTTCTTATGAGAAACTAGTAGTGAAGGTGAATAAAAAGCTTTATAACAGTATGGTAATTAAAAGGATGGGTATTGAACTCAAAACAGACCAAATCTGATTTGAAATAACTCGTCTTCACTAAGTCTGTGACCTTAGTCATGGTATTTAACTTCTTTGAACTCCAACTAGCTCATTTGAAAACTGTGATAATATCAAATTCATAGAGTTGGAAAGATTAAGTGAGCTGATAAAAATGCTTAATTAATGGTGACTATTATAATCAGTCATTGTTATTTCTGCAGTTTTACTATCTTTGCATTCTGCCATAATTAGCAGGGGTGGAATACGAATGCTCCAGCTTAGGCTGATTACCAAGCATCCTTCTGTACAGACAATTCGCCAATTAATCAGGAATTTCCCACTGTACCCTTTACCTTTTCTGCATTCTGCTAGAACTGTGGAAGCTAAAGAAAAACATCAAATATCACCCTGGGAAGCCAACAACTTAAACATCCTAAACTGAGTAACATGTGAGTAAATGTCATAGGACTGCAGCTTCCCAAGTGTCTGACACAGTTCTGATCTCTCAGCTCTCTGCCAGGGGGCTGCAAAGCCGTGGAAAAGGCTTCCATTACATCCCTGGCTGCTACAGAGATTTCTGCACATTATACGTATCATCAGTATTTAGTAGTCAATACACTATACATGACACTCTTGTTTCTTATATCTGTTTTCTGAAACTATCTGCTCTTCAAGACAAATTTTAATCATCTAGTTACTACACATTGAAAAGTGCTTTCGATGTAAAATTTAGAAAGAATTCAACATACAGTTCAGCTAACACTTATTGTGTGTCTATTAGGACCCAGGCACAATCAGCTGGAAACTGTCAAAGTGAAATTTAACTCAGGGAGAGTGACCTAGCATCTTGTAAGAATAACAAGACAATTTTTCTGTAATGAATGGAGTTTTTACTAATTTTCCTACTTTAAGATATTTAAAATTTTTAAGACTGATAGAAAAGCAAAGAATTAATTCATAATGCTAATAAGACTACAGCATTTTAAATACATGTGTTCTAAAACAGTTCAGATAGTAGCCTTTGATATGATATGTCATAGTTCTACATAAAGAAGTTCATACTTCTCTGAAAGGAACTCAGAATTCTACTTGGGAGCCTGGATGAGGATCCGGGTCAAAACAAAACAAAAGCTGACATGGGCTTTAAAAGCCTTTAGTTTTACATAAATTTTGCCTAGCTTATTAAGATTTTTTTCTATTATTTTCCACAATAATGAATATTGAGGATATATCTGATATTTATGAGCATTAAACAGCATAAAAAGAAACACAAAATATCATTGCATAATTAAGGTACTTTTAATTTTTGTTATACTTTTTCCAAATCAACAACATGCTTTTTCCCTTAAGGAAAAGTCTGATTTTTTTAGTGGGGGAAGCCCTGAGTCAGATCTTCAATCTTCTTTGGAATTCCAAACACCTCCATGCTCTTTTGCTATTAGCCTCTCTCCTCTTCAACTTTCCAAAATCCCTCTGAAACTGATGTGCAAGACCCACTTGCATTGTGAGTTCACAGGGGTCTAACCAGAGGTGAGTAGCTGGGAAAGACTGCTATATGGTTCTATGAATTATCTTCTGAGACTTGGAAGTTTATTTTTCATCCCTGGCCCTATACAGGACTACTCTCAATAATTCCAGTCTTTGAAGGGGCTGGAGAATGTTATGTAAAATTACTCAAGCTTCAACTTTTCATGGGTCAGAAATACCCAGGGGCTTTGGTTTTTAATGTAACTTCCTTAGATAAAAGTCAGTTTCCTTTTTCCAATCCGGGAAGTGGATGTCTGTAATACAACATAAATTACAAAGTTTCTGATTTTACTGTCTAGACACCATCAACCCCCTTAATACTACCTTCTCTGTCAAAAATCTGGGCAGGGCCCAAAAAAAACTGATGTCCAACTAAGCTCGGAAATATATTTCTTCCAACTAAAGCTGGCAGGATTCTGGTGAGCACATTTGAAGCCAACAAAAAGCAGGATTGGAAAATTAAGAATGGTTAAAAAGAAAGAAAGAGGGCAAGTACAAAACTCAGAAATTAACAAGGCTCAATGGCATCAAGTACTTGGAAAGTTTCCATCTCCACCCCAACTTCTAAATAAAGTGGCATGTCAGCCCTGCAGATAAATGCTGAAATTTTGAGAGCCTCACTATCCTCGGTGAAGTCTCCATGTCTGACAGATGCAGATAATAAGAGAATTAAAGCACATGCTCAACAGGATAGCAACACTCACCTGGATTTTTACAGCACTTCTCTGAGCTCAAAGTCATCCTCACAGCACACAAGGAAGGAAAGATTACATACAGTATTGAGAAAGGAGGTAAGAAATCAGTTGCTGGCTGGGTGCGGTGGCTCACGCCTGTAATCCCAGCACTTCGGGAGGCCGAGGCAGGCAGGTCACGAGGTCAGGATATCAAGACCATCCTGGCTAACATGGTGAAACCCCGTCTCTACTAAAA
Source organism: Pongo pygmaeus (assembly GCF_028885625.2). NCBI lineage: Eukaryota > Metazoa > Chordata > Mammalia > Primates > Hominidae > Pongo > Pongo pygmaeus. Next base: position 144,660,119 of record NC_072373.2, on the reverse strand, counting down.
TACAAAAACTTAGCCGGGCGTGGTGGCATGCGCCTGTAGTCTCAGCTACTCGGGAGGCTGAGGTAGGAGAATCACCTGAACCCAGGAGGTGGAGGTTGCAGTGAGCAGAGATCATGCCACTGCACTCCAGCCTGGTGACAGAGTAACACCCCATCTCAAAAAAAAAAAAAAAAAAAAAAAAAAAAAGAAATCAGTTGCTTGTTCAGGGATAGAAAGTGGCAGACTACACAAGGATTGAAAATTTGTTACCCCTCTCAGATCACCCAACTGCTTTCCTCCAAGCCAGCTGAATAAACACTACTTTATCCTAATAATAGCAGTAGTAATAATAGTAATGACAGCTATCAGCGAGTGACTACTATGTGCTAGGCACTACACCAATGTTTCATATTTATTATTCTCACAACATTATACCTTTCAACTTTATGTTTGCCATAGAGCAGGATTCAGCAGAAGAAAGATCTGTCTTATATCACATCTAAAGAAGATTAGTTTCAGAAATTCCAAAAGAATGGTTTTGACGATATCTTCCTTATAAACTGCACTTTAACAGTATAAAAACTTTTCATATATATTTTTTCATTTCATCGCCGTGAAAGTCTTGAGTGGTAGGAATCATTACCCATATTTCATCTATGAGAAAACTAGGCCCAGGAAGATGGTGACCAAAGCCACATACTCTTTTTTTTTTTTTATTATGCTTTAAGTTCTAGGGTACATGTGCACAACGTGCAGGTTTGTTACATATGTATACATGTGCCATGTTGGTGTGCTGCACCCATTAACTCATCATTTACATTAGGTATATCTCCTAATGCTATCCCTCCCTCCTCCCGCCACCCCACGACAGGCCCCGGTGTGTGCTGTTCTCCATCCTGTGTCCAAGTGTTCTCATTGTTCAGTTCCCACCTATGAGTGAGAACATGCGGTGTTTGGTTTTCTGTCCTTGTGATAGTTTCCTGAGAATGATGGTTTCCAGCTTCATCCATGTCCCTACAAAGGACATGAACTCATCATTTTTTATGGCTGCATAGTATTCCATGGTGTATATGTGCCACATTTTCTTAATCCAGTCTATCACTGATGCACATCTGGGTTGGTTCTAAGTCTTTGCTATTGTGAATAGTGCTGCAATAAACATAAGTGTGCACATGTCTTTATAGCAGCATGATTTATAATCCTTTGGGTATACACCCAGTAATGGGATGGCTGGGGCAAATGGTATTTCTAGTTCTAGATCCTTGAGGAATCGCCACACTGTCTTCCACAATGGTTGAACTAGTTTACAGTCCCACCAACAGTGTAAAAGTGTTCCTATTTCTCCACATCCTCTCCAGCACCTGTTGTTTCCTGACTTTTTAATGATTGCCATTCTAACTGGTGTGAGATGGTATCTCACTGTGGTTTTGATTTGCATTTCTCTGATGGCCAGTGATGATAAGCATTTTTTCATGTGTCTGTTGGCTGCATAAATGTCTTCTTTTGAGAAGAATCTGTTCATATCCTTTGCCCACTTTTTGATGGGGTTGATTTTTTTCTTGTAAATTTGTTTAAGTTCTTCGTAGATTCTGGATATTAGCCCTTTGTCAGATGGGTAGATTGCAAAAATTTTCTCCCATTCTGTAGGTTGCCTGTTCACTCCGACGGTAGTTTCTTTTGTCATGCAGAAGCTCTTTAGTTTAATTAGATCCCATTTGTCAATTTTGGCTTTTGCTGCCATTGCTTTTGGTGTTTTAGACATGAAGTCCTTGCCTATGCCTATGTCCTGAATGGCATTGTCTAGGTTTTTTTCTAGGATTTTTATGGTTTTAGGTCTAACATTTAAGTCTTTAGTCCATCTTGAATTAATTTTTGTATGAGGTGTAAGGTAGGGATCCAGTTTCAGCTTTCTACATATGGCTCGTCAGTTTTCCCAGCACCATTTGTTAAATACGGAATCCTTTCTCCATTTCTTGTTTTTGTCAGGTTTGTCAAAGATCAGATGGTTGTAGATGTGTGGTATTATTTCTGAGGGCTCTGTTCCATTGGTCTATATCTCTGTTTTGGTACCAGTACCATGCTGTTTTGGTTACTGTAGCCTTGTAGTATAGTTTGAAGTCAGGTAGCATGATGCCTCCAGCTTTGTTCTTTTGGCTTAGGACTGTCTTGGCAATGTGGGCTCTTTTTTGGTTCCATATGAACTTTAAAGTAGTTTTTTCCAATTCTGTGAAGAAAGTCATTGGTAGCTTGATGGGGATGGCATTGAATCGATAAATTACCTTGGGCAGTATAGCCATTTTCACAATATTGATTCTTCCTATCTATGAGCATGGAATGTTCTTCCATTTGTTTGTGTCCTCTTTTATTTCATTGTGCAGTGGTTTGTAGTTCTCCTTGAAGAGGTCCTTCACATCCCTTGTAAGTTGGATTCTTAGGTATTTTATTCTCCTTGAAGCAATTGTGAATGGGAGTTCACTCATGATTTGGCTCTCTGTCTGTTATTGGTGTATAGGAATGCTTGTGATTTTTGTACATTGATTTTGTATCCTGAGACTTTGCTGAAGTTGCCTATCAGCTTAAGGAGATTTTGGGCTGAGACGACGGGGTTTTCTAAATATACAATCATGTCATCTGCAAACAGGGACAATTTGACTTCCTCTTTTCCTAATTGAATACCCTTTATTTCTTTCTCCTGCCTGATTGTCCTGGCCAGAACTTCCAACACTATGTTGAATAGGAGTAGTGAGAGAGAGCATCCCTGCCTTGTGCCAGTTTTCAAAGGGAATGCTTCCAATTTTTGCCCATTCAGTATGATATTGTCTGTGGTTTTGTCATAAATACCTCTTATTATTTTGAGATACATCCCATCAATACCTAATTGATTGAGAGTTTTTAGCATAAAGGGCTGTTGAATTTTGTCGAAGGCCTTTTGTGCATCTATTGAGATAATCATGTGGTTTTTGTCTTTGGTTCTGTTTACAGGATGGATTACATTTATTGATTTGCATTTGTTGAACCAGCCTTACATCCCAGCGATGAAGCCCACTTGATCATGGTGGATAAGCTTTTTTGATGTGCTGCTGGATTCGGTTTGCCAGTATTTTATTGAGGCTTTTGCGCTGATGTTCATCCGGGATATTGGTCTAAAATGCTCTTTTTTTGTTGTGTCTCTCCCAGGCAAAGCCACATACTCTTAAGAACAGGCATCCTGACCTCAAGTCCTGTGTCAAAGTTCCACCTACAATGTGGCCTCACAGGGTAGGTCCTGAGAATATTGTGAGTGCTAAACTGTATTGAATATAGTCTACTCAATTCAAGACATTCACTGAGCGCCTACTGTGTGCTCCTCACTGTGCTCTGTGCTGGAGGCTCAGAAGTGAAAAGGTCACAGGTGCTGTGGGAAAGGAGTTCATAGATGTGTGAGTAACCATGCAAATAAGTGAGGACAATATGGAGCGCTATGTGCTGACCAAAGTAGGGGGATTAGTCAGCGTTCTCTAGAGGAACAGAACTAATGGAATAGATATATAAATAAAAAGGAGTTTATTAAGTATTAACTCATACAATCACAAGGTCCCACAATAGGCCATCGGTAGGCTGAGGAGCAAGGAGATCCTGTCCAAGTTCCAAAACTGAAGAACTTGGGAGTCCAATGTTCTAGGGCAGGAAGCATCGCGCACAGGAGAAAGATGTAGGCTGGGAGGCTAGGCCAGTCTCTCTTTTCACATTTTTCAGCCTGCTTATATTTTAGCCATGCTGGCAGCTGATTAGACTGTGCCTACCCAGATTAAGGGTGAATCTGTCTTCCCCAGCCCACTGACTTAAATGTTAATCTCCTTTGACAACACCCTCATAGAAACACCCAGGATCAATACTTTGTATCCTTCAATCCAAGCAAGTTGACACGCAGTATTAAGCATCACAGGGGGACATGATAGCTCTAGGAATGTGGGGTGCTTCGAGGAGGAGGGGCATCTGAACTAGGTTACGAGGATGAATTCAGAAGTTTTAAGCATACTCTTTTTTAATTATCAAGAAAAAAGCATAAAAGATTAGTGATTTGTGCAATACTAGACAGTGCCTTAAGATCAAATATTTAGAAATCTTGACAAATGTTAATCTGCAGGCCAGCCTATATGGCATCAATTTAGGACAGATGGTTAATGTAAAAAGCAAGTGAAGATATGTGAAAGAATAATGAGGTCCTTCTGTCCTTCCTAAAGGACAATGAAAATATCACGTTACATTGAATTAATTTACTTACCTACTTATTTATTTTTGAGACAGGGTCTTGCTCTGTTGCCCAGGCTGGAGTGCAGTGGTGCAAACATGGCTCATTGAAGCCTTGACCTCCTGAGCCCAATCATCCTGCCTCAGCCTCTGGAATAACTGGGACCACAGGTGTGTACCACAATGCCCAGATAATTTTTTTTTAAGAGACAGGTTCTCTTCATATTGCCTAGGCTGGTCTCAATCACCTGGCCTCAAGCTATTCTCCCTCCTTGGCCTCCCAAAATACTGGGATTATAGACATAAGCCATCACACCTGACTTCATGTTACATTTTAAAGCCAAATGAAGTGATCCCAATAGTTAAATGCCATCTGCAATTCTGACCACTTGTTAGAATGGCAAATTCAAAATATTACAGTCCAGTAAGGACATCAGGAACAGCTAGACACTTATTTGCTGGTGCATGTCTGACTGTGGCAGGTCAGAAGTTGAGACATTCATGCTGTGAGCTGTACTGCCCCAGCAATTGCTCATGGACTTGTTGTATTAGTCTGCTTTCATACTGCTATGAATTGTCTGAGATTGGGTAATTTATAAAAGCAAGAGGTTTAATTGACTCACTGCTCAACATGGCTAGGGAGGCCTCAGGAAACTTACGATCATGGCAGAAGGTGAAAGGGAAGCCAGGCAACTTCTTCACAAGAAGGCAGGAAAAGTGCCGAGCAAAGGGGGAAGAGCCCCTTATAAACCATCAGATCTCATGAGAACTCACTGACTATCATGAGAACAGCATGGGGAAAACCGCCCCTGTGATTCACTTACCTCTACCTGGTCTCTCCCTTGCCATGTGGGGATTAAGAGGATTACAATTTAAGATGACATTTGGGTAGGGATATAAGGCCTAACCATATCAATTGTCTACTGGTGGGCTTTCAGGAAAAGGGAAAATGGAAAACCCACCTGGCCCACTTGATCATGTCCATTCCAAGTCCTATCCTTTGGCAACATCACGCCAAAGACATCAAGGTGGAATTTCTACCTTCTGAGGCCTAATATCCAAAATCCTTTCCTTCCTGTTATTTGCCCCCTTGTTTCAATCCCACCTCCCTTCCTCTCCCTCTCCCTCAATTCTCCTGCCGCCCCTCCCCCAATCCTCTAGCATATGGCTTAGTGTCATGGAGATGTATCAAGTTTCTGGGTAGAAACTGAGGATTTCATTTCCAGTTAGTTCTTCCTCCTTTCTTCTTCTCCTTCTCTCTTCCTATTTGCCCCTTTTCTTCCTGATGTCCACTCTTCCTGCAGCAATAGCATTTTACATTACATTTAAATTTCACCTAGGATAGGAGAGACGTGTGTCTCACTGAAAGGATATAGGGCAGACCACCTTTCAACAGGAAGAAAGAAAGGTGGTCGTCATTGAATTTTAAAACTCAATGGAATAAAAGATCAGAATGTGGCTTCCCCACACAAGGTACTTTCTTTCATGACAGGTCAGTGTTTGGATTCACTTATTAGCATGAGGAAGTCAGCTACACAGGAGACACCAATCACTGCCTGCCTATTTATATGCAAAAATCTGCCTGCTGCTCTAAGCAAACCCACTTTGATCTTGGCCTCTGAAGCTACATCTGGTTGAACCAGAGCTGGGCACCTGAACTGAATTCAGTCTATTTATAGGCTGGCCAGCTATCTATCACTTGGTTGCCTGCATCAAAAAATTAGTATGGGCCCATGAGGCTCTCTCCATTTAAACATTTTAAGTTGAGAAACTGGAAATCTGAGTCAGAATGCCACAGCAGCTAAGTTACAGGAATATGAAGTAAACTCGGGTGGGCCACAAGGAAGCTTAAGATAAACCAGAGAATCGAATGAAGCAAGTGGACAGTGAGAAGAGATGGCATGAGGAGAAAGAGAGACTTCATGTCCCTAATGATTCTGTGGTTTCGATTTGAGTCTATCCTTACAATCTTCCTCCTCCTCCTTGCAGGAATATGTTTCAGTTATTTGGAACCTAAAGGAATCTGAGTAGAATGTAAAATCATTGACCTAGTAATATGACTGCTAGTCTGAGCCTGGAGGTAGCTCCAGTTTACTTCCAAGGCTTGCCAAAGATTCAAGTGGAGTTACCAGGAATTGTAGGTTTAGTCAGTCTGAATTATGCAAAATGTTAACCAAAAGCTACACTGACCTTTGATGTCTGAATTTCCTCATCAACAGGCTAATCCTTGACAGAAACACTGGAAGGATTTCTTCTCTGCAAAACTACCCTCTTCCTTCACACTGAATCATCAGAAAGAGGAGCCGGCTGCATCCCTAAATTCATCCCTTATTTTAATTAACCCAAGGATGACATGGAGGCCTTCGAGACCTTGTACAGTGCTGTCTGTTCAGCAGTAAATATCCACCCATTGTAGTCAGGAGCCAGTATCTTCATCATCCTTTCTTGTTAGAACAAGCTTGTTCAACCCATGGCCCACGGGCCACATGTGGCCTAGGACGGCTTTGAATGTGGCCCAACACAAATTTGTAAAGTTTCTTAAAACATTAGGAGATTTTTTTGTGATTTTTTTAAAGCTCATCAGCTATTGTGTTAGTGTATTTTATGTGTGGCCCAAGACAATTCTTCTTCTTCCAATGTGGCCCAGGGAAGCTGAAAGATCGGACACCCCTATGTTAGAACACCAAGGTCTATTACTTTGAAGTTGTTATCCTGGATTACCAATCAGAATTTGTGTTTTCACCATTACTAAGCCTACTCTTTAATTCTCTCAATCATCTCTGTTCTAAGACATAAAGAATGGCAGGAATTATTAAGAGTGAGAGGTTCTGAAAATCTGGTTGGTTTATTTTAGAGTTCTATGAAGTATTCATTTCCTCCTTGCACCACCTCCCCTTTGTTTACAAGTGAGTATCCCTCTGTTGTTCTCCTTTGGCACAAATATTCAGATGAAAAACATCCACATAAATGAGTGGTGTCTTAATCTGAAGAAATGTGCTCTGCATCCCATCAATAGAAGCTCTAATTCCCCTATGGTTCAGGACACTCCAGTGACTCAAATGACCTTTCTGCCAAAGGATCTGCATCACTTCCTTTGTTCCTATTCTGCACAATATGGAATTACAATAATATGAATAATTTTTCTTTTATTAAAAAACCCCACGAAACACAGGAAATCTATCAAAAACAGTTTTGACAATTGAGAAAATCACATTTTAATCTGTTTAATTAAACACAGTGAAATTTCTTTTCTGCCAGCAAAGAATTTTCCAAATTTTACAAAATTGGACTAAATTCAGTTTAGTGAGCATTCCAAGAACAAGTTTGTTAAACTGAGACAGAAAAGTAGCATTTAATTGATAAGCTATATAGCTAGTTACTACAGGAGAAGGGGAAAGAGACAGAAAATTAAGGGTGTGCCTCAGTCAAGTTATCGTACCTCAAACTTCCTAAGAGGCTAAATCTAGTAAATACTTTAAAATATAAAAGCACACATTGGTTCTGAGTCCAGTCAGTAAAATGGCCCCACTAGCACAAGGCCAGTGACCAGGGATGGTTCCAACTCTGGGCAAAAGAAAGAAGACTCAGAATGGCAGCTGGCATCAGGGGCCCCCACAGAATGGGCTAGGCTGAGGGCACAACCCAGCATAAGGCAGGTTGGTGTCTGGCCCAATGCAGACGTATGAGAAGGCTGGCAGAACATGGCACCAAGAGGACATAGCAGTATGTTTGAGAGATTCTCTCATATGAGGACTAGAGGTCAGCCTTGGGGTCTTTTGCAGGGAATCTAGGCAGGAAACCAACAAAAGGGGTCAAGATGTAAACCCAGTTAATGGAACCAAGGCACTACCTGAGCATATGAAATGAATAAGGGTCATGGTGGGGTAGGGCCATCAGCAGAATGATGAGGCTGACCGACAGACTTATTGAACAAGGGACACTTTATTTCTTCTAATAGCCAGACGGCTTCCAGGGCTTGGAAGGGGGCCAAGACAGCTAGAGAGAATGATGGATTTAAAGTGCTGGCACCCAGTAAATACATGATAAACGATACTGCTGTTGTTTATTGCGGGTGAAAGGATTAGCTGGGAGAAGGTGGGTAACACTGGAAGGGGTCTCTGAACCTGAAAACTACATGAAGCACAACGGAGATGCATGTGTGGTGGGTGAAAGTCCAAGCAGTGGGGCTGGATCTCTGGAAAGCATGGCAGCAGGAACAGGTGGCAGATGAAGCTGGGAGGTGGAGAAGAGGTGTGCTTGTACTGGAGAGAGAGGTAGACCACAGGGTCCAGAAGTCAGAGCTGGCCAGAAGCAGGTGCCCATGGTGCTGGAGTACAGGGGCAGGATTCTTGTCCCTTCCAGCAGAGAGAGGGAATATTCCTAAGAATAAAATCAGAGGTGTACAAACAGGAGCAACAGCATGGGTAATCCACTAATTCCTCTGCAACACAGGTAACACTGGTCTCATCTAAAAGCTGATACTCAGGTCTTTTGCAAGTAAGGTCTCTTATTGACATTTTACAACTTTATGAGACAAGTTGCGTTTTTCCTTTAGGACACTTACTGGTATTTTTAATTACACATATATTTGCGATTATTTATTTCATGCTTATCTCTCCAATTAAACTACAGGCTCCATGAGGGCAGGCATCATATTTGTTTACTTTATGTTTTGCATGTAGTAGGCACTAAACAACAATTGCCTGTTGAATAAATAAAAGTAGTGTCACCCTTTCTTACAGGTGACAAAACTGTATCAAAGGTTTTTTTGGCCAAGTTCACCTTGCTAGCAAGTGGCAGGTCTGGGTCTTTAGAGGTGACTGAAGCTTTCTAAGAGTAGTCTCTTTCTATCAGGACCTCTCTCTAAGGTTGTCACAGCTTGGTGTCACAGTTATTGTGCAAAGGATATTGGTCAAATCTAGTCAATCCGATATATCATCAAGAATAGGCTAGTTATCGCCAGTCCATAAATAATAATGTTACTATTACCATACGTACAATCCATCACTCATCATAACATTGCCACCGTAACCACTGTTGTATAGAGCATCACAGCATTCAGAAAACTTTGATCTTCAGCATCCTTGGGAAGAAGGCATAAAGATATTTTATAGGAAACTGAAACTTGAGTTGCCCGAGATGATATAACTGAGAAGTGGAACTGAGACTCAATTCCAGGTGGAATTTCACCTGCAATGTAAGAGGAATTTTTTTAAGTACTTAAAATGGAAAATATATCGAATGTGTAAAGATACTTAAAATGTGAATTCAAATGCTAATATATGACTAGTTCAAGACCAGATGATAAGCTTAATGGCAGAAATATCTCTAAGTATTCATTCACTTAGAAGATCAGAGGATGAAGAGAAATTATAGAAAGGGTAGTACCTTTTGACTCAGTTGAGTCTGATGACCTACTCCTAAAACCATGAGCTGGAGAGGAGGCCAGTGCCCACACGAGACCTGCCTGTAGAGTGGCACAGGCGCTGGGTGACCGGCCCAGCCACCAGCTAAGGATCAAGTGCATATCTCTAATGGTCTTACCAACCTCCTGGCATGTTTCAGGTGGAGTCAGCATAGGGGTCCAAAATACAAGAGCAATGAATGCCAACTGCTGGACAGAATCTCAGTCTGGGCAGGCCACAGGCGGTCTGGCCACAGCCCAATGGATGGAGGTCTCCAGTTTCCAGGAAGAGAAGATAGCAAGAGAAGAGCACAGCCTTAATCCTTAGGGGCTTGAATAACAGCCCTTTAGAAAGACAAAAAGCATATAAAGGCAGAAAGAAGAGGGACTGATCACTGATGGAAGAGCTACTCTGTGCATGGTACTGCTCAGTACCTTACCTGTATTATTGCATGTATTCACCATAACAACGCTATAGCGTAGTCAAAACCACCTCAACACTACAGATGATGAAAGTGATGCTGTACTTGCTCAAGGCCACACAGCTAATAAGCACTGGAACCACAATTTGAATTTATAGCTGTCCCTTGCTAGTCCTCAGGGCACATGGAAAGGAAGAGAACGCCCCGTCTCAAAAGGACCCCAGGAGTCAAGCAAGTCTGCCTCCTGAGTCAGCTTAGAAGCATGTGTCTCTAGATACCTGGGTTGAGTGAGAGGTATGCATGCTAGAGGGGTGATGAAGACTGAATCTTGTGTTGATTTGATATCTCGAGTGATTGTGGGTCTGGGAGCAGGTGGGCAGTTCAGTGAGGAGCAGAGGAAAGCAGAAACAGTAGAAATGAGACTGGAGTCAATAGAACAGAAAATGTACTAGGCTTTCATATGGCCATTTTAATAAGTGGTATGCTTTCTGAACACCTGCCATCCTGGTCTATAATATCACAACATTATAATTTGGTTTACAAATGAGTGTATCACTTCAAAGTGTACATAAATACTCTGTAGCATTAATGCAGGGGAGTCTTTGATATTTGAAAATGCCTGTTTACTGGGAAGAGCCTGAGACTTTCCACCTACACTGTTTGTTTTCCTTCTCTTCCTCTCCATCCCCTGCATTTTGCTGCCTTTGGATGAGTGGCTTTACCTTCCTACTAGGTAATGAAAAACCCAGTGCCCTGAGATCAAACAGCCCATTTGCTCAATGGAAGTCAAGTGCCTTTGACACATGCCAAAATTCTGTTGCTGCAAACCACAAAGAATGGCAACAAAAGCTAAAATGACAGCATTTATTTAAGGTATTTTTTGGTCTCCTAGATAAGTAGATTTAAAACCTCTTGACAACAACAACGACATAAATAAATAAATAAAGTAAATAAAGCCTCTTGACAATGACCCACAGTAAGAAGTACACTTTATGTTGCAACCTACAGCATAAGAGGGAACATGCAGATGTGTGTACGTGTATAAATGAAACAAAGGTTACATGAAAGATTACCTGGCTATATTACGGGTTGTGAATACACTCTGATATTTTCTATTCTATTTCAGTTCCTTTACAAACAAAAAAAAACTGGAGTGACCTACTAGAGTAACTTTACGATCCACTTATGAGTTGAATTTAAAATTTGAAAATCACCATCTAGACCTGGAGTATAAGAACAAACTCGTAGTGTTATAGGAACTCCCCTAAAAAAGGAAGGTAAAGAAGGGTAGGGAAGTTCTAGGAACTGCATATATGCTTTCTCCTCCACAGATTGCACCATAAAAGCCCATCCCAATGGTGAAATGAAGACGACCTGCATGGAGGTGATCACAGGCTGAAAAAGCCCAATAAAAAAGGCACAATTCATTAAAGCAAACCAACAACAACAAAAACTTTCTCCTGGCTAAATGACCACTGAAATAATGTAACTCAAGAATCCCTGTAAACATTTTTGATAATCCACAATACCACCCAGCATTCACAAGGAGAGCACTGTTAGAAAACTGATTTTATCCAAACCTTGTGTGTGTGTGTGTGTATGCTATAAAAACAGGCCAAGTGATAGTAGCTGTTACATTTGCAGAATTTCCAGTCATTAGGTTGACCTCAGGGAAGGCGAGTGTTTAGGGAGCGTGTTCTGAATCATAATTGAGCCCTCAGCTGTATTGAGGCCAACAAGCTATACCTTGTGTGTTTTTTGGCACTTACTTTCAAGAAAATGTTCTATCTTAAATCCCTATTACCCCATCCACTCACCAAGAAACTTCCTTCTGAGGACTGGACAGTTTAGAAGCAGTATTAATCCTGCTTTCCTGCAAACCACTCAGAGGCTTCAGTTATCCAGCTCAGTGCTCACAAAGAAAAATGCAGACATGGACATGACAACTGCACTCCCCATTTTTTCTCATGTAATTACAGCTCCAAGTCTCACAATTCCAAGCCCTTTTCCTACAAACACACAATTTCTCCAGTCACAGCCACACACTGTTTGCCTCTATCATTAATGTCTCTCATCAGAATCTTCAAAGCACTCATTTTTGGGGGCACAGAAGAGCATGTATAAGGGAATACATTCCACTCTTAGTACTAGGCTGCTCAGCTAGAAGAAAGGGATCACCACTGAAAACTGGGTGCTCCATTTCCCTGCAATCACAGATTGACCCATTACTAAACATCCATATATACTTTGTCAGAATGAACCCCAATTTCTATGTCAGTCCAAATGCCTCATACTTAATAGGCACCATTACCAACAAATATTGCTGAAATGGATTACTTGGTGGAGAAAACTAAATTTTCTTTGGATTCTTACATAAGGCAGGATTTCCACTTATCTAGTGTTGTATAAGTGTGAAGGAAGGAGAGTGAAACTAGTTATTTCCAAGATCTCTTTTAGGCCTTTAGCCAGTGATTTGAGAATGACATGAACATTATAATCACATTTTAGCACATTCTGTATTTGAACACATGCTGGGGTTAAAGTAAGTGTGCTGAGTTTCGGTCCCTATCCCAAGAGTGTCTGTGGTCAAATCCTGATGTTGGATCCTGATGCCTCCCAGTGTCTGTGTAGGTCTCAGCCCCCACCTGGATGCTACTGCTTCCTACCGGGTACAACCCCTGGCAAGGGATTCAGGGAATGCTACTACCACCAAATTTCCCCCTCCCTGCCTCTGAATAATGCAAAAGATGCAAGTTCAGAAGGAAAACTATGCTCTCCTGTCTTAACATAAACTTCCCTTAACCAGGTTAAAATTTGTCACCAAAGAAGGAAAGGTAGAATCAGCTTCTAGCAAATGGTGAAGTTGACAATCTCCCCCCTCTTCATGTTCTCCGATCACACCTACCAGACCACACAGAACTATGGGCTCAACACTAGTTTGCTGAATGGGCAGGGGTCCAAACAGTCAGGAAACCATCACTGTAAAGAGTCAACACAAGTGAGAGGAAATAAAACTTGACTTGATAGAAAGTAATGCTGAGATTTTGGCCATGATTCCCAGGACCCAACTGGCCAACGGGAATGGCCCTGCAGAATTTCTATAAAGAGGCTGAATGGTGCAATCCAGTTGAAAGGGGATGCGGTGGATTTTTCACATTTATTTTTTACCATGACCTAGTGTAAGAAATGTATTTACCTAATCAGTATACACAAACATAGTGTGTAAAAATGAAACAAGTTTTACGAAACAATACTTACCCTTATGACGCTATGTTGCAGTATACACTGACATTTTCTACTGATTATATTACAATAAAAATGAAAGATCTGGTCATGACCCACTAAACTGATTTCATGACCCACTAGTGGGTAGAGAGCAGCAACTGGGGTAAAAATGGTACAAAAACCTTGTCTTGAAGCTGTGATCTAGTCATAATTGGACTGTTTCTACCTTTGGGGTGACTTGGGAAGACTCAGAGATTAGGGAGGCCGAAGCCTTAATGATGTTTAGTTTGAGAGTAACAAAAGACAAAAATGAAGAAATCAGTAACCTTTTGACTAGGACCCTTCAACATCCCAACTGTGTATTTTTCAGAGAAAAGGGAGCTGGAAAGCCAGGGTCCCTGATAGAGAACAAGGATGGCATGCAGAAAGTTAGAAAATTCCAAAAACAAGATTTAAAAAATGGTTTGGGTATTTCAAAATAAAGTACTAGATCTAAATCTCTTCACACAAAACTCTAGAGCTGGAAAATATGATTACATCATAAATGGCCTAAAATATGACCTAAAGCCAAACTGTAGTAATAATAATCTTTCTTCCTGAAATGATGGTTCCCTTATGACTCAAAAAATAATTAAAAGAATAAAATGGCTATGTTTTTCTTCTATTACTATTTTGAAACTGCACCAAGATTAATTCATTAATTTCACCTTTTTCAATCATTTCAGGCTAAAAATGACTACATCTATACCTTATTTGGCTAACATGTGTACACAGCTAATTATAGGAAGGCTACTTTTAAGTAGGTATCTTTTTTTTTTTTTTGTCTTTCTTTAGAAAAATAACTTCATGTAGTTTTGGAAGCCAAAAGTTAAATATTAGAAAACTAACAGTTCAGCATCAGGAATAGAAACCAGCACACATATATGGAAGGTTTATAGGAAAGAATTACCATGGGTAAGTCAAGACTTAGTTATAACAGAAAACACAACTTACAGCACATACCTCATCACCATTTACTCTCCATTTCTTCAGGCCACTGGTTCACATTCACCACACAAAAACATCAACTGACAGACACTGAGGAAAGTGATGTGTGATGGCAGGCAGTATGTGGGTCTAGGATCTTACACTATTTCAATGGTTTTTATTTAAAGCCTTCTATAGAAAAAATTACTTGTCAAATGTGCTATAAATGGTTGAGTAAGCAGAGCTTTTGAAACAGATTTAGCAATTTCAACTGCATCTCATAATGAATTATCATTAACAAGGCATGAGTTCATATGATTAGTTAATTAAGCAGAACAAGTATAATGTCTTCGGTTGAATAAAATCCAGTATTTTTTATTTATCAAACTCCAATTCCATTTCACAAATGTAAGTTATCATCAGCTCCCCATCCACTTTCCCTCATCTTCTTATCTCTTTCCCACTCTACACTTTCTCTCCCCTACAACCTGGGCTCCAAAAAGAAAAAAAAAAAAATCCCTCAGCTATTTGATCTTAATATCACTGCAAAAATCAAAACCAGTGTCTCCTGCCCCCAGGACAGTAGGTATCCCCACCTGGCTGCCTCCTGTAGCTCACGCAAAATTCAACCCATAATTATAGATGCATTCTCAGTTTACGCTGCACTTGAGATTCAATGGTGACTACTGTCAAGATGGAGAGATTTGTGAATAAAAATACATTTCAACAGCAAATAGAAATTAGTTTTTTCTTATTTGTCATTGACATGGGTAATGTACAGATGGTACCTGATTTATGATGGTTCAACTTTCCATTTTTTGACTTTACAATGGTGCAAAAGTGATATGAATTCAGTAGAAACCATACTTTGAGTACTCATACAACCATTCTGTTTTTCACTTTCAGTACAGTATTCAATAAATTACATGAGATATCCAATACTTTATTTTAAAGTAGGCTTTGTGTTAGATGATTTTGTCTAACTATAGGCTAATGTAAATGTTCTGAGCATGTTTAAGGTAGTGTAGCCTGAGCTACAACGTGCAGTAGGTTACAGGTATTAAGTGTATTTTCAATTTATGATATTGCCAACTTAAGATACATTTATCCGGATGTAATTCCATTATAAGTTGAGGAGCATCTGTATATAACTACTTACTACAAGATGACAGGTTTTCCTGATACACCCTCATGTAACAAATTATGGGTCAAGGGGGAAAATCCCCCAGCAAAGAATATACTGATAACTTACAGGACCCCCCACCCTCCACCGCCAAAAAAGTGCCTTACCAGAATCTAAATGGCAAGCTCAGGAAATGTTTAAGTTTCAGACTTAAAGTAGACTTTAGTCAACTCCAGAGTGGGCTACATTGTTCCCAAACTGTGCTAGTCAGGAATCCTAGAAGGGGTTCCAGAACATTACGGAGCACGTGGATAAGAGTAAGAGGGAAGTACACTTAGAAATGAGGTGTGCAAAGTGGCCAAATCCCTCTAGACCCAAAACAAAGAAATACAGTTCTGTACGTGTTTCTTTTGGTGAACTTGGAATTGGATCTGAAATTTCAAAAGATCTGAGAGGGCACGGGTGGGTTTTTCTCAATTCTACATCTTTTCAACATTAATAAAATTAATCTTCACTGGACTATTACCCCCATGTTATCTCATCCTGTTCTCTGTATCTGGAAGGTTGCTCTTCTCTGCCTTCCCCTAGTTAATTCTCACTCAATAATCGCTCCTTCTGGGAAGCTTTGGTGTGGGTGAGACACATCTCCTTGAGCTTCCATGGCACTGGGCTGAGTTCTGTCATAAAATCTGCCCCCGTGTTCTGCAAGTTTCTGTCACTGATCTGCCTCCCTCTCTGGACTGTGAGATCCTCAGGGGCAGTGGAAGTGTCTAATTCATCTGTATCTCCCCAGCACCAAACATTCGGCCTGGACATAATAGACAGTTATTGAATATACTAACAGATATGAGTAACAAAACTATTATCCCTTTACTATCAAAAGCAGTCATTTTTCATGCAATCATGGCACTCATAATTAATGCCACACAAAAACTGGAAAACTTTAATATTTCTTAAGCAAAATAATGACAAAAGAATCAAGGCAAAAGGATGGAGATGGAGTTTCGCTCTTGTTGCCCAGGCTGGAGTGCTGTGGCGTGATCTCGGCTCACTGCAACCTCTGCCTTCTGGTTTCAAGTGAGTGTCCTACCTCAGCCTCCCGAGTAGCTGGGACTACAGGCGCCTGCCACCACGCCTGGCTAATTTTTGTATTTTTAGTACAGATGGGGTTTCACCATGTTGGCCAGGCTGGTTTTGAACTCCTGACCTCATGATCCGCCCACCTTGGCCTCCCAAAGTCCTGGGATTACCAGCGTGAGACACCACACACAGCCCAAAACGTCTTTTAATAAAGGCAAAGGTTTACTTACACATATTCAAATAGAGGAAAATGCTGATGTATGTATCTTCACTGGAATGATAACACCTATAAGCCCATCCAGCTGCAAAAGCAGCTTAAATGATATAGTCCTTTTAATTTGCTAACCTAAACTAAGTCGGGTTCTTGTCCACACTGATTTGTTGGACAAAATTAAACCAACCCTGTATTAGTTTGTACTTTTCTTTGTACTTTTTCGTGCTGATTCCTCTTGTCATAGTTGCTTGGATAATCTAAACATTTAGCAACAAAAGTCTAAAGTCTGGTGATTTATTCCTTTCTATGTGATGCTACTGCTCCTTCAGCAGCATCAGCTTCAGGAAAATGATGTACATTATTAAATTACTTGACAATGACAAAGTGAACTAGGATGGCATTACGCACACTTTTTTTTTTTTTTTTTAGACAGAGTCTTGCTCTGTTGCTAGGCTGGAGTGCAGTGGCACTATCTCTTCTCACTGCAACCTCCACCTCCCGGGTTCAAGAGATTCTCCTGCCTCAGCCTCCTGAGTAGCTGGGACTATAGGCACCACACACACATTTTAAAATGGGATTTGTTGCTTGAGATTATGCCTGCTTGTCCATTCAGATGAAAAGCGCCTGCTTATGAAATGAGCCTGAGATGTCTGACAGATTTAATATCTAATATCAGTTTAGGGGAAGTAATGGAAGCTAACTTCAAAGGTCAGGTGAATATTTTTTGATGGAACTTCAGAGGATTCAGTTATGTAAGTAAATATTTATGGACAACCTGAAATAAATACTGCACTGTGTTCTGTGTAAGATATAAATGAAACTTTTTTCTCTCTTATTTTTAGTCATTTTCTCTTTAATTATGGTACTCCCTTGATAAGAAGGAAGGAACACTACATATATCCAGATCTCTAGTCAAAAAATTAGGCTTTCTGAAATGGTTACAGATTTTAATAGCAAAAGCCCATAAAATTAATAACTAGCACTCATTTTTAAAACATGCACCTCCAAATTTATATTGAGAATCATAAGATGCCATGAACAATTTACTTATGACACAAAGGCAGTGGAAGGTAAATCTGTTTGTTCAAAAGTCTTAAGTAGATTTTTCTGTTTTTGTGGTTTATATTAATGGATGGACACCTACCATTATTATAATAAAAACTAATTTTGAAGAAATCTGAGCTTAATAAGAATTCAAATACATGCAAAGGCAATTTTCCAGCATATCTGAATTACAAGGGATCTAGCCCTGCCTTCTTAGTCTTATAATGGTTCGCTAATGAGTCTAAGAATCTCTGCAGAAAGCTCATTTTCAGCTAATAGTATCTAATAGAAGTCACTCCCTACTCATTTTGTTCCTTATTTTCAAGGCTTTCAAGATCAACTGTACAGGAAGAGACTACATTATTGGATGCATCCCAGTCTCTGGGACACATCAATTTCCAAACGTTACTGCCAAGGCCATGTGGAAGAGTCAAAACAATAAAAAAAAATCCTGAAAAGGAGCAGTTGTTCTAACTAGTTGGAGGTGATGATTTATCAAGAACTATTAATCTGCTGCCATGTGAAGAGCCTCCAGCACATTCACTTTCCATCTTGGTGTCAGAATAATTTCTAATTATGGTTTGGGGCAGTTTTCTCACTTGAAACTAAACAGAAGTTTGAGGAAATGTATGCATTTAAAAACACAATCATCTACTATGCTGGTAAATAAGATACAATTACGCACAAACTGTGCCTAGGCCATTTAGGGGGTTATATAAATGACTGAATTGTTA
Organism: Pongo pygmaeus; assembly: GCF_028885625.2. Lineage (NCBI taxonomy): Eukaryota > Metazoa > Chordata > Mammalia > Primates > Hominidae > Pongo > Pongo pygmaeus. The sequence continues at coordinate 144,641,698 of NC_072373.2, read as the reverse complement.
TTTTTAAACTAAAGTGAAAACAACGTATTCTCATTTACGAGAGAAGGGAAGTAAAATGATTCACTTAGTGTTCGAGTTAGATTGCATATCATTAATGTGTAAAATAGGATTTAAGTAGTTATTCTACCTAGATTTAATGTTATGTTAGGATTAACCACAACTGGCAACAAGCACTTCATGCAAAAAATGACCTTTAGATTTTCATAAAAACCTCATTTCTGCAACTTATTACTGTGTATGACTTTGGACAAGTCACTTAACCTCAGTTACCTGAGCCTCAGCTTCCTTATCTTTTGAATAGGGTTAATAATACCACCTTTTAGGATTCACACACATTTAAAAACTTGGCATTCGTCAGCTATGGCTATTAGACATTATCTTGATGTTCACTTGCCTCCAGGATGAACATATTTAGGCTTTTTCCTAACCAGAGAATAAACCCAGAACGAAAATATATAGGTCCTACTAAGTACCCTAATAAAAGAGGAACATCTATCCAAATTATATTCCCCATCCCTTCCATTTATGTCCCCATTCCCCCATTTGATGCCTAATTCCACTTTTGGGATTTATTACCTGGTGCTAAGCATTGACTTCTTCCTGAAGAGGCCCCTATAAATGCAAAAGCTCAAGGAAACAATAATTAAAGCTATTATCACTTTGTAAGAATGCATTTGTGTGGTTTTCTCCAAGACAAAATTACCCCACATACTAACACTTGGTACCTGGGAAAGGATAAAATAGCCGTTAAAAAGGAGCAATCCTAGTCAACAGGGTAAATGACAAATAAATTTTAAAAAAAAGTAAAGGGGCAAAAGGGCATAGGATATATTTTGCAATTTTGCTTAAGTTAAGTTTTGTCAGTTAATCATTCATTAGGTACTAAGAACCTTTGGACAGAAACTCAAGAAATTGGCATTAGTAGTTGCCTCTAAGGAGGAGAACTGGTTAGGCAGGTGCAAGAGTGGGAGTAGAAGGGCAACACCCACTTTCACTGTATATCATTTTGTACCTTTTGATTTTGGCACTGTAGGCATTAATTATCTACATAAAAGTTTTAATTAAAAAAATTCAATCCTCACACCCTGTTATTTCTCCTACATCATCTTTTAGATTGTTTACATTATTTGACATTTAAACATTGACTTTTGGCCGGGCACAGTGGCTCATGCCTGTAATCCCAGCCCTTTGGGAGGCTGAAGCAGGAGGACTGCTTGAGCCCAGAAGTTCAAGGCTGCAGTGAGCTATGATCATGCCACTGCACTTCAGCCTAGGTGACAGAGTGAGACCCTGTCTCTAAAAACAAACAAATAGAGAAGTTGCATTTTTTCCCTAAAAAGTAAGTTGGAGTCATGTAAAATTTGACAGGCCTCTAACAGCTGATTTTTCTTTAAAGTATTAAACATAAAAAATACTCAAAATCTAAAGAAACAACATTATTAGACAATTAACATTATTTACTGACTTTCTGTATATACAGTTTCCTTCACTAAAAGTTAGGCTTCCTGCACACAGGGCCTGTGTTTTATTAATCTTTGAGGCCCCATTCAGGCAAACACTGGGCTTTCACAGGAATACGTTCTTGAATTCCAAGGAAGAAAAGTCATTAAATGAAACACGATGTTTTGATTAAGAAGGAATTTCTCAAGATTTTTATAAAAACAAACAAAACAACAATAACAATAGAAACAGACAGGGACAGGGAAAGTGAGAAGAAGAAACAGCTATAAACCACCTACATACATAATAGAACTTTTGGGACCTTACTGATTGGGAATGCTTGTGAAACACCAAATATGTCATAAGGAGGGAGAATTAAGGTTAATCTAAAATAATGAGAACACTTGTTCAACAAAATATTTGCTACATGCCTATTGTATGCAAGGCCTTGGTGACAAAATGTTGACCAATACAGACATGATCCTAGCCCTGACAGGTTACATAATAGTGGGAGATACAGAACGGTAAACAGGCAATTATCATGTGGTATGATAAATATAAAAGGAAATTTATAGAGTTTTAGGAGCTCATAAAAGGAGAACCAATTCCATGCTTGGAAAAGTGATGTCTAAGTGGGACTAGAGCTTTGGAGTTCTCTAAACCCGAGTTCAAATCCTGGTTTTACAGGTTACACTCTATAACCCTGGCCAATTTATTTAATCTCTCCAGGCCTCAGTTTCACCAACTTTAAAATAGGAATTACGATAGTATTGAGTTCAAAGAGTTGATGTGAGTATTAATGAAATGCACATCATAAATCTGGTATGGTGTATGGCAAGTGGCAAGTACCCAATAAATATTAGCTACTAATATTAGTGATAACAGTAAGCTGAGAACTTAAGACAGGTAAAAGCGAAGACAGGAAAGAGGAAGAGTACCCAGACAAAATAAAAGCAATAGTCTGGTGAGCTTCAGTGAAAGAACCTCGCTTGATCCATGGGTCAGGGGGTGCTTGGGGTGGGATCAGAGGTGAAGCTGAAGCTGGAAAGGCAAGCACAGCCCAGCTCAATGGGTTTATCTAAGCTCAGTGGGGGCCTCTTGAGAATTTTAGTCAGAGAAGGGACAGGATCAGATCTGAGTTTTTAAAAGACCAGCTTGGCTACAGTGTGGGAATGGAATGGAAAATGACAAGACTAGAGGCAGAGATCAGTGACGATAATTTTAAAATAATTCCTTGACTACTGTGGATTTTCACAGTTGGGAATGCAGACATCACATGAAAAAAATATACAGCAATCCAAAGAGGGTCTTGAAGTAACTACCTTCTTGTATTAGCATTTCATTCATTCATTCATTCATTCACTCACTCAACAAGCATTAACACCTACCAAGGCGGTGAGCTGGTACTGTGAGAGATTTCTACAAGCATTGCCCTACATGACTCTGCCCTCCAGAAGCATCCCATCCAACATTGACTGCCCATATTCCTCTCCCTGCCTAGGAGGCCTGTTACCCTGGTGACCCAGATCATGTGCAATGCAAAGGCAGGCACCAGCAGGAGACCCAAACCCAGAGGCAGTATCACATAGTAGAGAAATGTCACTAACTACATCAGTGTATAGCTGACTTCTTATTAAAGGAGTAAATCTTCCATGACCCATTGTTAAGTGAATAATAATAGCCAACATTCATCAAATGTCCTGTCCTATGAATTTCAGGTAGATTAATACATTTATTACAACAACTTTGTGAAATAGGTATTATTATGTCCACCATATAGATGAGAAAACTGAGGCAAGAGACACTCCCTAAAGGTCACAGAATTAGAAAGTGGTAGAGCTGAGATTCAGTGTAATGTTTTTATCCACTATACCATGTGACTTCTGGCAGTGTGCCACCAGGCTGATATCAGAATTAAATCAATTTAAAATGTATGCTTCAAAATCTGGGCAGGGGAAAAAGATCAGTGCTCACTTAGGTATCAGGGAGGCCAAAGCTTGGAAGCTTTTATTATAGGAATAAAATGAAATGGGTGAATAAATATGGTGACAGTCTCTTGAGAAGAAATTGGACTACTCTCATCAAAAGAGTGTCATTTTGAAAGGATTTTGAAATCGATTTTGCTCTTTTAAGTTCAAACCATAGCTCTGCCATTTGGCCTAGAACACATTAGAAAGTATTCAAATGGGATTACATTGCTTATCAGTTTAAGAGTGGGACATCTCACAGACTCAAAGATGGAGAGGTGTGGCAAAGACATCAAAGGGCTAGCAGAGATCTGTTACTCTTTTGGTTTTCTGTTAATGGAGGGTGGAATAAAAGCTGATTATCTCAGTGAGAAATTAGTAGAATATGCTTATTTTCTCAGACCATGTAGGATTCCATCAACCAAGTAGTGGAGCAGGTGAGGAATAAGCATATTTTATCATAAGCTCTATGAGGCATTTCCAATGTGAAGTGAATACAGACAAAATAGAAAAAAAATTCTTAAATCTCCAGAAATGAAAGAAACCACTAGCTTCTTGCAATGCCACTGGATGCCAATAGCAACGGAGTCTTGAGCCTGGGCTCTTAACTGGCAATGAGAAGAATCCCAGGCCAGATGGCATTTTAAAATCCAATCTCACTCTGTCTCTCCCCACTAACCCACACTGCACTTAAAGCAATCAGCCATTTCACAAGCTGCAGTATTTCAAAGTAGTTACAACCCTTGAGAACAGAAAAGCTCTCTTAATTGCTGTGAGTTTAAAAATATAGAGAATAAAAATTATGGAATTTGTGAAACAACCATCTCTAATTAAACACGCTCGCTAGCACACACACCCAACACCGCACAGAGTACAGCTTTTCAAACCTAGTCCATTCATGCACACATGTAGCACAGCTCACCAACACACCACTTTCCTTCCATTCATTCACTTACTAGTCCCGTTCTTTGGGACTCACTCGCCACCACTGAAAACTAACTTGAGAAGCCCCAGGTCTGTGGGCACCGACACCCCGTTAATTCATCCAGCTTGACCTGCTCCGAGCGCCAGGCAGGACTTAGGGGCTTCGGTGTCACGACTGGCGCTGCCCCCTGGAGGGACGTCCAGCCTCCACCCGCCCTCCCGGAGCGGCACCCCTCGCGACCCCCGCTCCCTGGGAAACACTCAGAGTTGCATTTTCGTCGCTGCCGTTTAATTTTCACAAATAAAAATGCCCGTGAGACGGACTCCCCCGCCCACCCACCTGCCCGAGACCGTACAACCACACTGAATCGGATCCTCCAGAAGGCTGCCGGCAGCCGGGAGGTGTGAACAATGAACTTCTCTCTGACTCTCTGACACACACACACACACACACACACCCCGACGGGAAGTTGTGAACTAGCCCGGGGGCCAATGGCGCGACTCCCAAGGCAACACGGCTGCCGGCGGCGGGGGAGGGCCTGGCGCGCGCCCCGGCCGCGCCCCTCGAATCGCCGGTCGGGCAGTTACCTCCTTCCTCCGGCTCGGCGCCCCGGGTCGGGTGATGAGGGCCGTCTCCTCGCACACCACGACCACGTCCTCCACGAAGACGCAGTCCGGAAGGCTCTCGTCGGCCGGCAGCTCCACCACCTGCAGCCCCAGCTTGCTGCCCAGCACGCCCACGTAGAGCTGGTGCTGCCGTTCCGCGCGGGCGACGTCCACCTCCTCGCCCTTGGCGCTTCTCAGCGCGTGCTGGCCGAGCGACTCGGGCAGCGCCCGCACCACGGCGTGGGTGGCCCGGCCGAAGGCGGCGGGGTGGCCGAGCCCGGCCATGGCTTCGGGAGGCTTAGGGGCAGGGGCGGCGGCGGCGGCGGCGGCGGAGGCGGCCGGGTCCTGCCGCGGGCAGCGCGCGCTGAGCCTGCGAGCGCCCGGCGGCTCCTCTTGGCAGTCGCTGAATGTGGTGCAGAAGGAGCCCAGCTCGCGCCCGGAGCCCTGCCCGCGCGACTGAGCATGCCCAGAGCTCCGGGCGCCGGCCCGCGCGCAACCCGCGCGCCCACTCCGGCGCTCGCGGGTCTCGCGCCAGCCCAGGCGGGAGTTGTAGCGGCGAGCGCCGGGCTAGGAGTGGGGGCAGGGTGAGGCGGCTGGGGAAGCAGCGAGGGCAAGAAGTATGCGCAGGCGGGGGACCTCGGCGAAAAGCCATCCCTACCCGGACCTGGCGGTACCTGTGTTCTGTCGCAGGTGCACACCTCCCATCGTCCCCAGCGCGGACTTGGAGAGACAGCCTCGGTCTGGACAGAGCAGCTGGAGGGCTTCCTGGTCTTTACCTGAACAGTTTAAACCTTGCTTACTTACAAAGTCTAGCCCACTTTTGAAGAGCTATAATGGTTTATAGATTCTTCATGTTGAGCTTAAATCCCACGGGTCCCAGTTCTGTTTTCTGGCCTTACCTAAAGTACAAGTTTTTTTTGTTTTGTGTGTGTTCGCGTGTGTGTGTGTTTTCACAAAACAGCATTTGCATATCTGAAAACAGTTCTAATTATCTATGCTGCCTAACACCATCCTCTACCCCACACCCTAACCCCCCTCCAGTCCTGGAGCCCAAACCACTGAAAAGTAACTAGTGATTTGGTTTCCAAGTCCCTACAACATTCTGGTCAGCTTCCTTTTGATACACACCAATTTGCTTGTATCCTTTTAAAATCATAGTATCCGGAAAATAAACAATTCTTCCTGTGTGGTCTGACCAGCACAGACTACAGCAGCACCCTTGTTCCGGATGCTGGGCCTCTATGAACACTGCCTAAGCCTGTATTCACTTTTTTGGTGGTCTAGGGCCAAGGCCCAGGCTACAGCCTTCTTGCCAGAACTCTGATCCCAGCTTTTAGGAAACTGGATTTCTAGGAGCAGGTCTCTCTGAGCATCCTAGAATGGTTGCCCCAATTGAGCCCAGAGATGTGATCTGCCTTCTCTCCCCTCCCACAAGGGTGGTGTGAATTTATAAATGAGCTTCAAAATTCTCAGCTTCACATTTGAGGAGTTTTTTTTGTTTGTTGTTGTTTTGTTTTGTTTTGTTTGGATGGAGTTTCACTCTTGTTGCCCCAGCTGGAGTGTAGTGGTGCGATCTTGGCTCACTTCAACTGCTGCCTCCCCAGTTCAAGCAATTCTCCTGCCTCAGCCTCCTGAGTAGCTGGGACTACAGATGCACGCTACCACTCACGGCTAATTTGTATTTTTAGCGGAGACAGGGTTTCACCATGTTGGCTAGGCTGGTCTCGAACTGCTGACCTCAGGTGATCCACCCGCCTCCACCTCCCAAAGTGCTGGGATTACAGGCGTGAGCTACCACGCCCTGCCCAAATTTGAGGAGTCTCAAGGACAGCTCTGACACTGACACTGGGAAGTGGGACCAAAAGTAAAATAACAAACCTTTAAGACCTACTAGGTAGTTCTCCTAAAGCAAAATGCTTGGGGGATCCAGGCAGCCCCATTAGCCCCAGTTTAGCGTCAGAAATCACTTAATGGTGTCCTCAGATGGAGGATTCCCATCAAAGTTACAGGTGAAAGTTGATCTTTCACCTTAAGCTTGCCCTGGTTAAATATAAAATTTATTTATTTTTAAATTAGTTCATTCTTTATTCTTCTTTTTTTTTTTTTTTTTTTTTTTTTTTGAGATGGAGTTTCGCTCTTGTTTCCCAGGCTGGAGTGCAATGGCGCGATCTCAGCTCACCGCAACCTCTGCAACCCAGGTTCAAGTGATTCTGCTGCCTCGACCTCCTGAGTAGCTGGGATTAACAGGCATGTGCCACCACGCCTGGCTAATTTTGTATTTTTAGTAGAGATGGAGTTTCTCCATGTTGGTCAGGCTAGTCTCGAACTCCTCAACTCAGGTGATCTGCCTGCCTCAGCCTCCCAAAGTGCTGGGATTACAGGCGTGAGCCACTGTACCCAGCCTATTTATTCTTATTATATATTGTTTATTTATTTAGCTCCCAGGTTAAATAAAGTATAGGACTTCATTCTGCTCTTTACTGCAGACTTTACCAGACATTGAGCCTCCATCTGTCTCTAGCTGGCCACCATCTAGCAATCTTCATTCATGCTTGTGCCTTGTTGGAGCCTGAATATTTCACCTACCACTCAGTGCCCTGAGTCTAACTATGAACAGGGATCTGTGTACCACTCTGGGCTCATGTCAATCTAGCAGCCAATTAAAACCTGATGTTAGCCATGTCTTTCCATACTGAAATTGGGTAGCTGTTCTTTTAAAATCTAATTTTGTAGTTATCCCTGTTAAATGTTATTTACTTATTTCTAACTTGTCTAGTTTTGATTCTGTTATCTCGTGCCTTACTTATTATTTCTAATTTGTGCCATCTGAAATTTGATAAGCATGCCTTCTCTCTTCTCTAAGCAGTGGTCAAAAAGTGTTAGAATGTATATATTAGTAAAAAAGAATAATAAAAATACCAAATCCAGTAGATTATAGTTTACATGCTTTCACACTTCATCAGTGAAGGACTGTTTTTAGGAAAATGGACTTTATTGAGCTTAATACATTGATATGTTCATTTTTCCCATGAATATTTATTGAAAATTCCCAAGGCACATCACCATGTTATGCACTTCAGAGTCACAAAAGAAGGAAGCACAAAGACATGATCCTTACCTTGAAGAGCTCACAATCTCACTAGGAAAACATGATATCCAGAATTGGAGCTGGGGTAAGTACACATAAGAGGTATAGATAACAAAGTGCTACAGGAGGGTGAGGGAAAGAGAGATCTCTGTGATGGGTGGGAGTGGAAGAAAGCTGCTTGAAGGTGATTGGACTTGGTTTAGGCCTTGAATAATTTTTGGATGTGAGTAACTGAAGGAGAGAATGAGAATTCTAAGGGAAAGGCATTTTCAAAGGACAGTAGGTAGATCTATTTACATCTCTATAGCTGCTGTAACAAAACAACTCCAACACATATAATGGCACAAAGTTGATAGAAGCTTATCTCTTGTTCACTTAAAGTCTAGCACAGATGTTCCTGATTGGTTCTCAACTCTTTTTTCCAAGCAATATTCAGGGATCCATCCTTCTTCTACTTTGTGGCTCCAACTCTTGTACATGTGGCATCCAAGTTTTCCATGCTCACTGTATTAGTCAGTTCTCATGCTGTTAATAAAGACACACCCAAGCCTGGGTAATTTATAAAGGAAAGAGGTTTAATGGACTTATAATTCCACATAGCTGGGGAGGCCTCATAATTATGGCAGAAGACGAAAGAAGAGCAAAGGGATGTCTTACATGGCGGCAGACAAGACAGCTTGTGTAGGGGAACTCTCCTTTTTTTTTTTTTTTTTTTTTTGAGACAGAGTCTCGCTCTGTCACCCAGGCTGGAGTGCAGTGGCGCGATCTCGGCTCACTGCAAGCTCCCCCTCCCGGGTTCATGCCATTCTCCTGCCTCACCCTCCCGAGTAGCTGGCACTACAGGCACCCGCCACCACACCCGGCTAATTTTTGTACTTTTAGTAGAGACGGGGTTTCACTGTGTTAGCCAGGAAGGTCTCGATCTCCTGATCTTGTGATCCACCCGCCTCGGCCTCCCAAAGTGCTGGGATTACAGGCGTGAGCCACCGCGCCTGGCCGGGAACTCTCCTTTATCAAACCATCAGATCTCATGAGACTTATTCACCACCACGAGAACAGTACAGGAAAGACTCGTTACCATGATTCAATTACCTCCCACCTGGTCCCTCCTACAATACATGGGAATTATGGGAGCTACAGTTCAAGATGAGATTCGGGTGGGGACACAGTCAAACCATATCACTCACCTTCCTCAAACTGAAAGAACAAGAAAGAACATACAGCCACCACATGTGAAAGGCTTAATGGGTCAGGCCTAGAAGGGATGCATATCACCTCTGCTTCCATTCTTCTGGCTAAAATTCTGCCACCCAGCTACAATAACCATGAGCAAGGGCTGGAAAATACAGTCTGCTGTAGGCCCAGGAAGAAAAGAAAACACGAGGTTGGGGAAACAGCTAGCTGGTGTCTGCCTCCAGAGAACAGTGGGGAAAATGGAAAACAAAGGCGGAAAAGTGGGCTAAGCCTTCATCACATCAGCTGTGGGGAGGCATATGATGTGGAAATTAAGAGCATAGCTTCTAGAGCCAGACTGTGTAATGAAAGCTTGGCTCCACTATTTCCTTGTTTTATGATTTTAGACATGTTACTTAAAAACTCTTTACCTCAGTTTCATTGTCATCTATAAATGAGGACTAATGAACACATTATCATAGAGTTTTATAAATGTTAATATTGCAAAGTGCTTAAAAATTGCATAGAATCGTAACTAGAGCCTAATAGATGCTCAGTAAATATTATCCATTGAGAGGTTTTGGACAGAAGGCTTTGCATATGATTTCCTATCGAAGGCCAAACCACACGTACACATTCACTGAATTACCAGAGTCATATAGCTGCTTGAAGGTATGCTTTCCAGCAAAACTTGTGGCCTTCCTAGGTTGACAGACCAAATGTCACCCACAAGTGTAATCATAGATTCAATAAATATTTATTGAACCCTTGCTATATGCCAGGTATTGTGCTAGGAACTGGGGATGTAATTATGAATGATAATTATGGCTTATGGTCAAATTGTTCCTTTTCCTCTTCTGGATATTTCAAGACCTTTATAAGCAATTTCCTTTAAATTCCTTCTGTTTGACATACCTAAAGCTATTTCTGTTCTGGTTGGATGTTGATTAACACAGGGGCAAGTTTTCTTTTCCATTGATAATATTGCTGGTATCTTGCCTTATTTGAAGTCAATTTTAGATAGCAAGTATCTGAAGATTAAAACAGGCATTCCTGTCTTGTTCTTTTCTTACTCCATTTTAGCAGATACAAGATTTACTTTCATAGGAGACAGGTGTTTTGAGATGGGGGTGTGTATTAGTCTGTTTTCACATTGCAGATAAAGACATACCCGAGACTGGGTAATTTATAAAGAAAAAGAGATTTTATGGACTCACAGTTCCATGTGACTGGGGAGGCCTTACAATCATGGTGGAAGGCAAAAATGCACGTCTTACATGGCCACAAGGCAAGAGAGAAAATGAGAATCAAGTGAAAGGGGTTTCCCCTTATAAAACCCTCAGAGCTTGTAAGACTTATTCAGTACCACGAGAACAATATGAGGGAAACCGCCCCACATGATTCAGTTATCTCCCACTGGGTCCCTCCCACAACATGTGGGAATTAATGGGAGCTACAATTCAAGGTGAGATTTGGGTGGGGATACAACCAAACCATATCAGGGTGGGAATTCTCAACGAGAAGGAGGGCTCAAGGATGTCCTTGTCCAACCTAAGTGCTAGAAATATTGGATAAAGTAAGTACCATAAATCTGCAATTTGACACTAAGTCCTGAGTGTTTTAACATAATTGTCACATAAATGTTTACTGTGAAAGAAACCCATTGCTGCAGATTGCCTGTTATATCCAAGGAGTGAGTGGTGTTTGGTTGAATGGGCAGGCAGTGAGTTACAGACCCAGAGATGGTTCCACGGTAACCAGGACTCTGGTTCCTAAAGTCAAGACACACAGACTCCTAATCTCAGTTTCTCCAACTTTCATCTGGGGTTTTGTTCATTAAAGAAACATTTACTAAGCATCTGCAGTATGTATGGTAGAGGAATACATAAAAGCAGTGGATAAGGCATGGGTTTTAGATTCAGACTAGCCTGAATTTGATTCCCGGCCCTCCAACATTCTGGCTGTACCACCTTAGTGTACCCAAGACCCATGTTTCACCATTTTCTGTCTTGCTTGAAGCTGTGGAGGACTGATCTTCATGGACTTCATCACCTGCGATCCCATTTTTGTTGGTTTTGGTGAATGGGATATACTTACAGGAGATTGGAGGACAAGAGGGGAGAGAGATTGGGGTATTTATTTCTCTGGCTCCCTTCCTGCTTTTTCATGGTTGTAGCAACAGCTCCATCCTTCTACAATCGTAGCTTCTGCTTGCAGCCCCTCTTCCATGGTTCCAGCTCTCGGCTGGGTTCTGATAATTCTGTTGCCTTCCATTATTCCATCTAGGGGTAGTATTGGCTTCTCGTTTTTGCTAGTCCTTGGGTTCCTCGTTGGTTCTCTTTACCTGCCTACACCTCTTAAAAACATTCCTTTTATTAAACATGCTCTTCAGAATTCTTTAAGTATGCCATTTGTTTTTTATCAGGGCTCTCACTTATAACTCATTATTATATACATATATGTGTATATATGTGCACACACATTGTCTTGAATTGATGTGTAAAGTGGGAGTTATAATACCTTGTTTTCAGAGTTTTGAGGCTGAAATGTGACAGCATATACAAAGGATCTGAGCATTGCTTCTAGGACACAGTAAGTACTCAATTGTGATAGCCACTAATATGAACAGTTATTGTGCTCTTGTGCCAGGCATTGTATTCATTATGGAGTATCCATCTGCCTCTGTATAAAATGCCTATTTTCACCACTTAAAATACCCAAGTCCTTCAAATGAGATAACATAAAGTGCCCACGACAGTGATAGGGACACTGCAAGCACTCAGTGCTTTCTGCACTTCAAAGCTCAACCTTCTGTGGTCCCCACCTCCTCCTGTGCAAGTAACACATCCCTTTTCTGAATTTCTGTAGCTCTTTCTGTGTTCCTCTGTTGGGGCTCAGAAAACAATGCCCCAAAATGAAGGCCTCAGAAGCAGGCTCAGAGGTGTAGGTTTGTTCTCTGAGCTTCTCCTGCCCTCCTGTCTCTCAGTCCCATGCCCCACTGAGGCTAGCCTCAGAAACTAGAATCCCTCTTCCCCAAGGCGGGTCATAGAAACCAAAATGCCTTTTTCCCCAAAGCCAGACATAAAACCTAAAAATATTACTCCAACTTTCCTTCTGCCCTATTTCTGTGAAAACAGACCATAAAGAAATTATCTGACGTACCTTGTTTGTAGATCATAAGACCCCCATTCCAGAGAAGGTCCTGTCCCATCCCCAGAAGGAAGGAATGCTGCTCAGAGAGGTGAAGAAGAATCTAAGCAGACAGACCTGGCTGGGCTTCCTTGCTCAGTTCATTAGCATTAGATCATACCCTTTTGGTCCAATCGTATTTCTACACAGCTGTCCATACTTTGTTAAACCTAAGCATAAAATAAGTCAATTTCTCCTGTGTCTTTGGGTCTTCATTCTGAAGGCTCCCATGTGTACATGCTAAATAAATTTATATGCCTTTTCTCTTATTAATCTTCCCTTTGAGAGTTGATTTTTCAGTGAAACTTCAAAGGGCCCTTGGTCCCCACACCACTCTTATGCTGCTTATTACTTTCTCCTAGCACAGTGTAATAACCCACAGATGCCAGAGTCATTTGCCTCATTACAACCACATTAGGGGCTAATGAGATAATCAAAATATCCTGTAAAGTTCAAAGTACTATATAAATATGTTGAGTTTTAACAAGTTTGTGATGTATTATGGTAATAAGCAGAGAGAGGTTAAGTGTTGCTCCAAACTTTTTTTTTAGATTCAGTGGGTACATGTGCAGGTTTGTGACATGGATATGTTGCATAATGCTGAGGTTTGGGCTTCTATTGAACTCATCATCCAAATAATGAACACAGTACCCAATAGCAAGTTTTTCAGCCCTTCCTGCCTCCCCTCCTGCCTCTTTTTGGAGTCCGCAGTTTCTGTTGTTTTCATCTTTATGTCCATATGTATTCATTGTTTAGCTCTCAATTTTAAGTGAGAACAGTATTGCAGTATTTGATTTTCTGTTTCTGCTTTAATTCACTTAGGATAATGACCTCCAGCTGCATCCATGTTGTTGCAAAGGAAATGATTTCATTATTTTTATGGCTGTGTAATATTCCATAGTGTATATGTACCACATTTTCTTTATCCAGTACATCACTGATGGGCACCTAGGTTGATTCCATTACTTTGCTCTTGTGAATAGTGCTGTGATAAATATACGAGTGACAGTGTCTCTTTGGTAGAACGATTTCTTTTCCTTTGGGTAGAAGGAGATTGCTGGGTCAAATGGTAGTTCCCCAAACTTTTATATTAGCTATTTTTTCAGTTTTCAGAGATTTTTGCAACATTATTTTTGCAGAAGTATGTTTATGACCATTTGATATTCAATATATATTTATGGGGAAGAAATAGTTTGAGGGGAAAGACCTTTCAAATTCTAGGAAATCTAAATGTAGAAGAAAAGAAAAACATTTCTCTACAATTAAAATTGTTATATATGTATATGTATGTGTACACACACACATGCACATGCACAGGGCTCTGATAACCCCCTTCATTTCCTTGTGAAATGAAGTTGCTTCAATTTCTTATGAAGCACAGAGAAATGCCAGTTTCGCAATGCCAGGGAATCACTGTATTTGCTTTTGTGGTATTAATGCACAATGGTTTTAACATAGAATTGGTATACACATGTCCAAAGAATCCTTTGCTTCAGTGATGCTTCTCTCTCATGACTTCTTTTCTTCTGCCAGTCTGTCTCTCTCCCTCTGCTTCTACTCCACTGCTTTTCCTCATTCTTTCCTTTAAATGTTGGTATTTCCCAGAGTTCTCTAGCCTCCATCTCTTTTCTTCCAACTTTACATGCTTCCTGCTTTGGATGAGCGAATCTAGGCCCATGACTTCAAATACACCCCAGTGCCAACATGGCTCAAACTTTCATTTCTGGACTTTTCCTGCCCAGCTTCAGAACTGCCTAAAAGACATCCCTATTTGGCTGCTCGACAGGCGCTCCAAAGTTGACATCCCAAAGCACAGCTCATCATATCCTGCCCAGGATTGCTCCTTCCAATCCCTATTCCATTCATACTGGTAGATGCTTAAGCCAGTAATCTGAGTGTTATCCTTTGCCTCACGTTCTCCTTTACCTCCACATTTAATCAATCACCATGTTTTGACCAATCAATCCCCTTAAAATGATTCAATTCCACCCATGTCTCTTCATCCACTCTGCTACCACTTAGTCCAGAAAATAATTATTGGTTTCCTGGATTGCTGCAACAGCCATCTTATCCAAGGTGGTCTTTCTGAACTGCAAATCTAACTGCCACTCTCTTGTCTAAATCCTCCAGTAGCTTCCCAGTATCCTCAGAATGAAGTCCACATGTTTTACCATGGCCCACCCAACACCCCACCCCCATGATGTGGCCTCTGCCTACTTGCCATCCTCATTCTGATCTCATCCCTGTTCTCTCTTACTTGGGCTTCTGTGCATGGTTTCCGATTTCCTGGAATGTGTGTGGCCCCATCTCTGCTTGGGTAATTCCTAATCCTCTTTAGACTCATTGAAGGCATCACTCCATTCAAGAAGACTTCCCTGGGTCCCCAGGTTGGATGAGATGCATCTGTATCCCTGTTTTGACTCCTATGACAAAGCACCGTTTTACTTGCTAATCCAAGGAGCTCTTGGCAGACAGGCACATCTTGTTATTACTGGATCCTCAATTCAGGTGTGTAGGGAATGGCTGAATTAAAGCAATAGATGGCATTCCTTTCTCCCCACTCTCATCAGCCCACTTTCATAAGAATGGGTTTCAGTTCCTATAAAATAAGAAAATTATACTAGGCCCCTTCCAGCTTTAAGAATCTATGATTCTGTTGCTCCCAATGCTTATAAATTGCTATGGGAGAATGGAGAGTTCATGGTCAGGGTTTGAACCCTGGCTTTGTCACAGCTGTGTGATCTTGTACAACTTGCTTGACCTTTCTGAGCCTAAGACCCTCATTTGAAAAATGAGGATAGTAATATCAATCTTACATAGTTATTATGAGGACTAAATTGAATTAACTTAACATATGAAATATGTTCCTCTCCCTTCTGCTGAGGGAGCCCTTTGTTCAAAGGAACCCTTTGCTCAAATGCTGGCTCCACTACTTACTATCTGTACAATCCTGGTCAATTACCTTCACATACAGAGCTTCAGTTTTTTTCATTTGTAAAACAAAGATTACACATATATTATGATGTAATGAAGATTAATGAGATGATCCATGTAAAGCTTTGCAGCATGTAGATATAGCAAGTGCTCAACAAATATTAGCCACTTCCATGATGATGGAGGAGGAGAAGGGGGAGGAGGAGGGAAAAAGAAGAAAATATGCAAAGCATAGCAATAGTTGACTTTCAACAAAGGTTACTCCCTTTCCTCTTTCCTATTCCATTATTGGTTGGGGAAAGCTTCATTTACCCATTCTAGGGTCAAATTCCATTACAATAAAATTGTTGCCCAACTTCCCCTGCTGAATGGGAACCTTCTTATATTAAATTTTGGTAAGAATTTCTTACATTTTAAATAATTCAGGTTACTTAATTCAATATGTTTCACAATGTATAGGCATAACTCTTAGAAACATAGATCATGTAAACACTGTCAGATTATTTCCCCACACTTTCTTTTTCTTGCCAGCACCATTATAAAATTATAGAGGGGTTCCATACATCGGGACCTGCATCATGCAAAAATGGTTGGGGTGGGGTGGGGGTAAAGGTTCCAAACTTCTAGTGGTTTTATGGAGAAAGCCTCACTGTCCCTATTACCTGAACTCTTACCTCTGAGGTGGTTGGGTTTTGTTTGTTTGTTTTTGGTTTTGGTTTTTTTGAGACATGGTCTCACTCTGTAACCCAGGCTGGAGTGCAATGGCACAATCTCCGCTCACTGCAACCTCCACCTCCCGGGCTCAAGCGATTCTTCCACCTTAGTCTCCTGAGTAGCTGGGACTAGAGGTGCACGCCACCACACCCGGGTAATTTTTGGTTTTGTTTTTGTGTTTTTATAGAGACAAGGTTTCGCCATATTGCCCAGGCTGGTCTCAAACTTGTGAACTCAAGTGATCTGTCTGCCTCAACCTCCCAAAGTGCTGGGATTACAGGTGTGAGCCACCATGTCCATCCTCAAGATAGTTGTTACACGCTTCTTTATTTTGCCCTTCACCTACTTTCTCCTCTGAATTATCTTTCCTCAGCTCCTTCTTCTCATGCATTTACTTTTCTTACTCTTTGTTTCAGTTATTGTTGATGCACAAAAAACTACCCTGAAACCTAGTGGCTTAAAACAGTCATTTTGTTTGGACAATGATTTGTGGATTAGGAATTGGGGAAAGGCTTGTGTCTCTGATCCACATGGAGTCCATTGGGGCAGCTGAAGCTGGGAACCACTTTCCAGCTGACTTTGTCACTCACATCTCTGGTGCCTCAGTGTTGTTCAGCCTGACCCCCAGCTCACCCCCTCCACATAGGTCCCTTCTTCCAGAGCTGCTTCATGTGGCTCAGGATTCTCACAGGATGGTGGTCCCAGAATAGTCTCATTTCTTAGTGGTTGGCTTCCTGCAGGTGAGAAGTGGAAGCTGCCATGCTCTTTAGGGGCTATGCACATAGCTAGCATGGCATGATTTCTGCTATCCTGTACTGGTCAAAGCAGTCACGGGCCTGCCCATCAAAGGAAGGGGAACAGACACTTTCTCTCGACGGAAGGAGTGTGTATCATTAACCAGTCACACTCTTAGTATCAAGTTCTGTTATTCTTCCAAGATAGTATTTCGATAATATTTTCAGAAAAATTTCTTTCATTTTCTGAAGTTTTGCTAACTTTTTTCTGAATTAAAAACAGGGTCCATAATGCAGATTTATTTACACAACTAGCACTAGTCACTGACTAGTAGTAGGTGCTAATACTGTCTAGCAGAGAGACAGCTATGAATCAAACCATCACTAAATACTCACAAACTAAGTGCTATAAAGGAAAAGGACTGGGTACCATGAGCGTGTATAATAATGTAAATCCCATATGTCTGGGTGAATAAAGGAAGACTTCCCTGGAGAGGTCACTTCTGAGCTGCGAATTGAAAGATGAGTAGGTATTAATTAGGAGTGGAGAGAAATTACCAAACTGAGCCGAGCATATGAGCAAAGACACAAGGTGGGAGGGAATTTAACATGTTGGAGGAAGGAAGAGAAAAATCTATGTGCTACAGCTGGAATATCAGTGATATTGTTAACCTTGTTTTAAAGCTGAGGGTCAGCTCCTGGCTGAGAGCCCTGACACAGGTAAGGGCTCCACAAATACGTGCGTCCCCAGTGACGGGGGGCCTGTCAATAATATGCATCCGCCCTCAGGCCTTTTCTACAGCCTTTACAACTAGAAGAGTGTCCCCTACAACCTCATGACATCTTACGTGAGAACCATGCAGATTCAGAGAAGTCAGCATTGAAAACCACCCGAAGAAAACATTATCTACCGAAAATATAACACATCCTGGTGGTTATTATAGAGTGGAGTTAAAATGTAAATCAAGATTAACTCACGCCAAGATTATCCTGCTCTTTAGAGATGATATATGACTCACACTACTATCTCTGCTGCTATACTATATATAGCAGAGATAGTATATGTATATACTATCTCTACTATATATAGAAATATATATAGTATATTATGATGTGAAATTTTGATGTGAAAGCTAGAAGAAAATGGTAATTTGTGTTCATACAGGTCACATATGTAGCTACTTACCAAATTTTTCAAGGAATTTATTTATTTAAACATCTCAACCATCAAATTAGCATATGCATCAATAAAAAAATGCTGTACAGATTGTCTATAATTTATTGTACAGGAAATTTTATGCTTTTATTCCCTAGTATATGGGCTTCTATTATCTATCCAGTATTTGTTATTTTAATATATTAACCATAATTGCAAAAAATTAATGATCTATGCCATCTGCCAACTCAAAATCTCCTAATCTCAGTTTCTCCAACTTTCTTTCTAAAAAAAAATTAGAAAAGCCTTTAAAGAAAGGATTTTTCAAAAATATAGGGAAAAAAGGGAAAGGAAATTGCCTTGGAAAGCAAATTTTTCTTCTGTGAGAATGCTGACAGATAAACCATTTTGGAGAGAAATGGGCAAGAATATTATATAGAAAAATCAGTTTCACTTTTATAGAAAACATGGGTTTCCACTAAAGACCATATCATAGGATATATCTTTAAAAAGAAAAGAGAAGTTTCCACTCTACCTTGCTTTTTACCAAGAACGCTTTCTGACATCTTAATTAATTTTAGGAATTATCTCTATTAGTCTGCTCTCACGTTGCTAATGAAGATATACCTGAGACAGGGTAGTTTATACAGGAAAGAAGTTTAATAGACTCACAGTTCCACATGGCTGAGGAGGCCTCACAATCATGGCGGAAGGTGAAGGAGGAGCAAAGTTATATCTTACATGATGGCAGGCAAGAGAGCTTGTGCAGGGGAACTCCCATTTATGAAACCATCAGATCTCATGAGACTTATTCACTAACAGAATGGGAAAAACCCACCCCCATAATTCAATAACTTCCCATTGGGTTCTTCTCGGGGATTATGGGAACTACAATTCAAGATGATATTCGGGTGGGGAAACAACCAAACCATATCATTATCCTTTCAGTTGTATCCTTCCTATTGTGACTTAATGTTTCTTGAATTTTATAATATTGTCTGCCTTATTGCAATAGTGTTCAGATGCTCATCAGAAGTGGTCATTGACGGGTAAGTTGGAGATCAGGGAATAGGTTTGGCCTTGTCAGACAAGACTAATGAATATCAATTAATAAAGAATGGGTGGTTAATATTATGGGGGATAGTCTAAAGCATATTACATTACTGTATAATGCTGTATTCTATATAATTGTATATTACTTTACAATATTCTAGAAATATGATGAAACTAATACATGCTTTAAAAGAAATTATATTTTTATTGCCTTTTGAAAGTTTACATTTAATTTTTATTTTGCTTTATTTTGCATTTTGCTTTTAAAAGATTAATGATTTGCTATAGCCCAAGAGGTAGCAGGTGAAAAGCTTAAAGTAGTTAATAATCTGATATTATTTTTCCTCCCTTCTGTTTTTCTTTTATAAAGACACCAGAAGGAAATTAAATGCTTAATTAAATTAAACAAATTAGGCACTAATATTACCACAATCGGGGTTTGCACCACTAATTGCTTATTGAGTATTACAACAGTGTTCACACAGTCTGAAAGTAGAGTGATTTTGGCCACATATCAAAACAGGCAGTGTTATAACAGTTCCAGATGTTATGGTAACAGGCACTCTGGATGTGGGGTCAATGTGAGCATCATCAGAACACCAGACAATTAGATATTGCTAGTTCAGTTTGCTGGGCCTTGTCTTGATGCCTTTAGGGTAAAAATGGTGCTTCCAGCTTCCATCTGTTTGGCCTTGCTTGGGAGAGAGTCAAGTTGGGCCAGGCTAATCACATGTTCTAGAAGAGGTCACAAAATTCTGATTTGGGAATTTTTATAAACGACTATGCCCATCTTACACATACTGAAATCTAAGAAGATAATATTTCCTTGTCACGTTTTTCTGAAGCAGACGTTCCATTAAATTCAAAGAGCACATATCTGCTCTCATAGGAACAACTATGAGCAATTAAAAGAGAAACAGAACAAGTGACAAAACAGCTCCTTCTTCAGAAGAGCGGGAGAAGTAACCCACTGTGGATGGTTCAACACTTCTGTCAGTAGGTAAAACTGTGACAGAGTCAACATTCACCTTAGAAATTCTTCTATATGCCCCTGCTCCACCCCACACACTGTTAGCAGTTCCCTATCCCTGGGTTGCCTCTCTGAGCACAGGCTTAAACTTCTCCCTTCCACACCAAAATATATGTGCTCTGGAGTTCATTTTGTCAGATTCCTCTTAAGCTTCTAATAAAACCTAATAAACCTATTCAGGATAGGATCTCAGATGAAAATAACTTTTCAATTCAATACTTTTATATTAAGTGACTAAGTGTGCTAGATACTGTGGCTAACGCTCTGATTAAGAAATGGTTTCTCTATTCATCATTTTAAAAATCAGGAACAGGCAGGTGCGGTGGCTCACACCTATAATCCCAGCACTTTGGAAGGCCGAAGCTGGCAGATCACCTGAGGACAGGAGGCTGAGAGCAGACTGACGAACGTGGTGAAACCCCATCTCTACTAAAAATACAAAAAGTAGCCGGGTGTGGTGGCGAGCACTTGTAATCCCAGCTCCTCAGGGGACTAAGGCACGAGAATCACTTGAACTGGGGTGATGGAGGTTATGGTGACCCAAGATCGTGCCACAGCACTCCAACCTGGGTGATAGAGCAAGACTCTGTCTCAAAATAAATAAATAAATAAATTAATTAATTAATTAAATTAAAATTTAAAATCAGAAACAATTGGAAAGCCCTATAATAAAAGAGTAGTTAAATAAATCAAGGTATATCCATACCTGTGGGATATTCTGTAGTCATTAAAAATAATGGTTTTGAAAATAATGTTTTAATATGATAACAGTTTTACTTTAATGACATATATAGGAGAAAATGCTGAATAAAATATAATAGTAACTTTTGTTATCTTTAAGAAATGGGATTATAGGTGATTTTTGTTTTCTTTAAAATTTTATGTATTTTCCAATTTTTCTTTAAGAAGCATATACTTTATAAAATAATAAAAATCATTTCTTTGGGTTTTTGGTGGTTTTTTTTTTGAGATGGAGTCTTGCTTTATTGCCCAGGCTGGAGGGCAGTGGTGCAATCTCAGCTCACTGCAGCCTCCACCTCCCAGGTTGAAGTGATTCTCCTGCTCCAGCCTCCCAAGTAGCTGAGATGACAGGTGTGTGCCACCACACCCAGCTACTTTTTGTATTTTTAGTACAGATGGGATTTCACCATGTTGACCAGGCTGGTCTCGAACTCCTGGCCTCAGGTGATCTGCCTGCCTCAGCCTCCCACAGTGTTGGGACTACAGATGTGAGCCACCTACCCAGCCTAAAGACAATTTCTCTCTGAAAGAGTTATGTCTAGTCCAAATTAAAAGATTGAAAACAAATTATTAATACATTATAAGTGTTACAGTTACATACAAGATGTTATGAGAACAACTACCCATATGGATGATATCACTTAATATGATTTCTTCCCCAATGATTTCTCAAAAATCTTTTTTACACATTATAAACCAGCTAGTATTTTATTTTGTAGTAAGATATAGAACTTTTACCATGCAGACTGAAATACCTATGTTATCATGAACAGTACTTTTCTTCCTAGAGGCAGTTACATGGAAAACCAGGTTATTATCAGGTTATTTAATGAGTGTGAAATCCCAGCAAGAGGAGACTAACTTTAAGACCTATAACTCATCCATGAAGGCTGGGGGCACACTTTCCCACCACAGGAACACCTTAGCCTCCAGAAAGCTTATTGAGTCTTCTCTCCTCATCTTGGTCTGGCTGAGCACTGTCACTGGTCAGTGACTTCCTGCAGCCATACAGTCTGGCCAGCTTGGCCTAAGAGCTGTATCTCTGCTCACTGGTTTGTGTTGTTACTGCCACTGTTACTAACAGTTAAGGTTCTGAAGGGGGTACATCAGTTTCTCCCATGTACCAACTAGGAGACACAATAATCCTGTTAGTTTGTTCTCCCAAACCCACTCCACTCAAGTTTATCAGGTAATATGCTCCGTAAGGTTCTTTCCAACCCCGTTAGCACATGAATAGATTACCTATAAATTGACCTAATGTAACCTATTTCCTACTGAGGATTGAGGTTTTAAAGTTTTGTTTTCCCACTTTCTTGATCAGTGATTACCAACCATGTAGGAGTTAATGAAACCAATTCCGTATCACCACTGCAACCAAGACAGAGATACCAAGTGATATGTATTTTTCAAATCAATAGTATTTTATTCTCTATAATGTAAAAAACAAGAAGATGCAGTCCTCGACTTAGTACTCAATACTAGGAAGGATCAATTTGTCAAAAAATGTCTTTCAACAGTAGAAAATGTTGCTTTCCAATTAAAAAACAAAACTGGTATTGCAATCATGTAATAATGATAAAATTACAGAAAAAAACATATTCGGACTGAGCCACAGCATTCACACCACACCAGAATTTTGCCTGTAACAAAACAGTGAATTTTGTTTCAAAAAGTAGGTTAGGTCCATGGCTGGCTAAAAACTTCAATCCCAGACCCAATAAATGAGGATGAAATACATAGTGCATGCTTAACAGACATTGCATATACATCAACCATTCTTTAATGCCCCTCACTAGGGTTTTGAGGGATGGAGGGATGAAATGTGGATGGACACGTGCACTCACAAAGGCAGAATTTTCTTCCAATTATAAAAATTCATACATGTGACGCTTTACTATGTCTTGGGCAATAGCTAAGATTTTATCTGTGGGAATCCACCTTTGAAAATCACAACAAAAATCAATAGGAAATGATTTAATGTAAAATATATAAATTTCTTAGGATGAGGACTTTCAAAGAAAAGGAAGAAGGGGACAACAATAAAAATGAATTTTTGGCCAGGCATGGTGGCTCACGCCTGTAATCCCAACACTTTGGGAGGCCGAGGCAGGCAGATCACCTGAGGTCAGGAGTTCGAGGCCAGCCTGGCCAACATGGTCAAACCCCGTCTCTACTAAAAAACTGGGCATGGTAGCACATGCCTATAGTCCCAGCTACTCGGAAGGCTTAGGCAGGAAAACCGCTTGAACCTGGGAGGCAGAGATTACAGTGAGCCAAGATCGTACCACTGCATTCCAGCCTGAGCAATAGAGCAAGACTGTCTCAAAAAAAAAGAAAAAAAAGAATTCTCTTAAAAAATAACATTCCCCTTATTTTGTCCCCTTATTTTGACCAACACTCAAAAATAAATCTGTACAAAACTAGGAACACAGAAAAGAACCAGAGAGGATGTTACATTGTAAAGTCTTAGGACCTACCCTAAACTTCTGCCCTCATCAAGACCCTCATCTACAGATTTGCCTTTCGTAAACTTCAAAACCTGATTGGCTCGCTCTCCCCAGTAAAAAATCTTTAGCATTTTAAGGAAAGGTACAGTTAACGATTTCTTACCCAAAATATTTGATGCTAGATGTGACATTTTTTGGATTTTAGGAAGATAATGTGGTGAGTATATCTGTTTATGTAACACCCCCAGTGGGTCCTGGGCAGCAACCCATAATCAAATGTACTAATATTTCCATTAAGTGAGATGAATGGGGACTATAAAGCTTCACATCAATTTTGGCCACCAAATTTTGTTACTAAAACTTTTGCTTTTCAGAGCCCTTTGGATTTCTGAATTGCAGACCATGGATCGTGGACCTGTATGAGAAAAGTGGGGACTCAGTGCTACAGCCTGTGAAAGATGCATCTTCTGTTATCTAGTCTCAACTCATTAAGCCCAACACTCGCTCTGATTATAGAAGTCATAAAGCTAATTTCAATTCAGAATAGAACATATGATCATATTTGATAGTAGATACACACTCCAGGAGTGAAAATCCTCTAATGCTATGTCTTAAAGACACAGTGCCTAAGGGGCTGGGGTTGTTTTGAAGGAGGAGGAAATGTTATAAACCCAGTTTGCAAACATTTAAAGAATATCAAGAAATATGTGGGTCATCTAGGTAGAAGTAATATTAATAGAGCTGGCAAAAATGCACTTCTCAGTACATTTTAAAGGTTGCCTCTAGGCCAAACATTTCTTAATCTCTCTTGGAAGAATACTAGTGGCAAGTGACCAGAAGGCTGTGGTTTCAGAACTTAACTGTAAAACTGCTGAGTTTATTGATAGATAGCTGGTTCAGGATAAATTTTATTTATCTACCTATTTATTTATGTTTAATATATAATATATTTATATGTATTATATATATTTTTTCAACTTTGTGGTATAATGAATTATGTGTAATGTCTGAGCTCATATTGCATACCACTGAGGGCAAGTGGCAATTTCCATAAAGTGACAGATAAGCGGTTTTAGGGGGAAAAATGCTGCCAAGGATGATTGATTTGAAATCAACCTTGACAGTTTTCCTGCTGATGAGGCTGATGGAAGGACTAGAACAAAGGTTAAATTCTTTACTTCTAGGAAACTGTGCTCTGTGTTTAAGGCTTGGTCCTCTGAGCTCTGCTAGTCCATCAAGACTAGCATGTGGATACAAGATCTACAGTCAGACTAACCATGTAGAGCTTTTGATAGAAAAAGGAATTTCTCCACAGTTCTACAAACAGTGCATTTGATAATGCATGTCGATTTAATGATGCAAACTGTAAATGTAAATTCCACATTAATCCCTAAAAACAATGGTTTAACAATCATTATCACCATCTCTCTCAGTAACCCTATCACCAGAACCACCAAAACATAGAAGTTGGCTGATTTGACCTTCTGTATGACTTTTCAGCCTCTTTCTGGAAACATAAAGGCTGAAACAGCTCTAGAGCAAAAGCAGGTGAGCAATTTAAGGGACACATGTACTCTGAGTCATTGGAAGTTGGCTATTTTGAACATTTCATCAACTGCTTTCACATAATACTAAACCCTTCTTAGTAACTGATACAGGTTACTGTGTGCTATGAATAGCATACCAGAGCTTCAGTAACTTTATTTTTTGATGTTAAACTCACATTACGTCAGCATGCTATAGAGTCCCGTCTTCATCACACTCAAATAATTATTACCTGTTTAATATCATATAATGCTGTGTGGGTGCCACAGAAAATAAGGATACTCAGGTCCTGCCTTCTGGGACCTAACAATTTTCTACTGATAATGACAATGACAACACAGAGAGACACATAAGCCATATGATAAACAATTGCATGAACTAGGTAAAGCATCATATTAAGAACAAATAAAAGAGTTAGCTTAGGTAGTTTTTTTTTAATGAGTAAAGAGGCAATTATAGAAGCAAACCACAGGAGAACCACTGGCTTTTAAATAAGCTTAATTAATTATTTAATTAAGACAGTGTTTCCTGGAGGAGGACAAATCCAGAAATTTTGCAGATTTGGTAACTGCAGAATAACTAAAATCCTAGCATGGGAAAAATATTCCAGGATTCCTATCATTTTTATCCCCAAACTTTACAAGAAATGGCATCAGAACTAAAGTCCTGCAAATTTTGTTGGATTTACGTTTTGCCTTCAGCCACATGTCAGTAAGATCAAATGTGCTATTTATATTGCGATTAGTGCCAGGATTTTGCTCAAATGTATACTGAACTCAGGCTTGTGACTATGCTCATTACTATAGAAAATGAGCACTAACACATTAAATATATCAATGGATGCATTTAAACAGCATCTGTAGGACGATTAAAGTCAATGGACTCTGAAAGCAAACCATTATGAAGCCATGTTTATGCAAGCATGTCTAAATAGGTGGGGTTCAAGCATTTATTTTGTCTGTTTTGTTCAGAGTGAACTGAATTAACAAAAGATGGGCTTATCTCTGAAGTCTGCCTCATTAGTGGCCTATTGACACAACTGAAGCCCACCAAAATCAACCCCTTTAACTTGGGAAGTGAACTATTTTGGCTAGAAACTGTTAGATTTTTCTGGAAATTTCACACTTTAAAAGAAAATCTTTGAGAAAGACACATGAGAAAGACATCTAACTACAAAGTAGTTGAGTTTGTCCTGCTGTCACTCTTGCTCTCTTGCAAGCAAATGTGGATCTGAGGTTTGAGCTGAAGACTCACTTCTGTAGGGTGATTTTCATAGATATGGAACTTAGTACCACAATGCCTAAGGAATGTGGTTTTCAGGAGATAAGGATGAAAATCCACTGGATTGCAAGCTGTCATCTATGCTTTAGAATATGAGAAGTAAAATGCTCTTAAACAGAGGAGATCATCAAAGAGCTACCTTAGTATGGGAATGCTCACCAGAGTTTTCAAACCACACACACACAAATCTGCAAAATTGAAAGCCTTCCAAAAAATCAAAAGGCTCAGGGAGAATTGTCCTGACAGAATTCAGCTCTTACAAATCAATCTGAGGCTGAATTACACTCTCAAAATGCAGAGTTAGAATCCTCCTGCAAGGCACTTTTCCTAAGCCTTGGTTAGGATTTTATTATATGGTACTACAATGTTCTGTCTTTAAAACTTCAGCTAGACTACACATTTATTCATTCATTCAACCATCAAATGCTTACTGGATGCCAGCATTGGAGATGCAAAATGAATATGCTATGGCCCCTGAACTTCTCAAGTCTGATAGAAAGGACAAGCACATAGAGAATCTCAATGGTGTGCAATAAATACAGGGTGATATTAGAAAAAGAACACTCACTTTAATTTGGAAAAGCATCATCAAAAGGAAGAAATAGAAGGGTAGTCCAGGCAATGAAAATGGCATTTAAAAAGGCATGGAGGTAGAGTAAGAAAAACACTTTGGGGTCATGGCAAAACAGCTCAAAATGAGCAGATATGGGTAGAGAGATAGGCTGAAGCCTGATGACCAGAGTCTTTGAATATCATATTTTGAATTTTGGATTTTACCCTGAAACTAATAGAGAAGAATTCTTTGATAGATATTAAACAGAAATAAAAACATCAGAACTACATAAGGACAATGCTCTGGGGCAGTATGATATAGTGTCCATAAAACAATTGGATGTTTAATTGGCCAAAGTAGGTTGTGAGAAAAGTTACATTTGTGTACTTGGAAGAGACAGTAACCTTCTTCAAATGGATGACTGGATCCTTTTCTCAGTAGTTGCTCTCCTTGTACTTAGGACCTCCAACCAAGGGAAGTTGAAGGAGAAGGTGTTACTCTCAGGCACTATCTGAGCATTATTGAGAGTACTTGAGAACTTGTGGTTGTCACCTTTCAATTGAATACACGTCATGTGGGCACTTCCAGCTCTGCTGGCAGTAGCCAATGCAGATCCAAGAAAAGGGCAGTAACAATAAGAACTGCCTACACTATCATGGGAGTTATTAAAGATCTGACTGGGAAAGCTGTTTAATACATCTGCTCCTATTCTTTCATCTTGTTCAAATTGTGCCTGCATCAAATGTAAACTTCTGCTTTAGTTATTCTGCTAGTCAGCCATCTTCTTTCAACATAATCAGTATTTTTCTTCTTTGAATATAATCTTATTTTTCCAAATGAAATGTTTTTGTTATTAAATGTTTTTGTTTTATTACTTTAAAAAAGTAAATTTTATTTATTTAATTCCTTGAACTGGTAGCACATTCACATAGTTCAAGCATCAAAAAGTATAAAAAGATATACAGCAATGTCTCCTTTCCTCCCCTATTCTCTATCTGCCTATCCTCACAAAACAGGTAACCAACATTTTCAGTTTCTCATTTACACTTCCCAAGATTTAAAAAATATATATGCAAGCCAGTACAAGTATATTTTCTCTTCTTTTTTTTACTCCCATTGCAGTACACATTGGCACTCTTTTCTCCTCCACTTAAAAATAAATCTTGGAGGCTAGATGTGGTGGCTTACACCTATGATCCCAGCACTTTGGGAAGCTGAGGCAAGCAGATCACTGGAGGTCAGGAGTTTGAGACCAGCCTGACCAACATGGTGAAACCCCGTCTCTACTAAAAATACAACAAATTAGTCAGGTGTGGTGGTGCACACCTGTAATCCCAGCTACTCAGGAGGCTGAGGCAGGCAAATCACTTGAACCCGGAAGCAGAGGTTGCAGTGAGCTGAGATTGCACCACAGGACTCCAGCCTGGGTGACAGAACAAGACTCTGTCTCAAAATAATAATAATAATAATAATAACAATAATAATAATAATAAATATTGGAGATTGTATTAGTCAGCTCAGACATCCATAACAAAATACTATAGATTGGGTGGCTTAAACAATGGAAATTAATTTTCTTACAGTTCTGGAGGCTGAAAGTCCAAGATCAGGGCACCAGCATGGTCAGATTCTGGTGAGGGCTCTCTTCCTGGTTTTCAGATGGCTTTCTTCTCGCTGTGTCCTAACATGGCAGATAGAGAACCAGCAAGCTTTCTGGCATCTATTCTTATAAAGGCACTAATCACATCATGAGAGTCCCACCCTCATAACCTCATCTAACCCCAATTACATCCCAAAGGCCTCATCTCCGAATATCATCATCATATTGAGGGTTAGGACTTAAACACATGAATTTTGAGGGAGACATGAACATTCATTTCTTAATACAGATCTTTCCATATAGACACATAAAGAGCTTCCCTATTCTTTTTTACAGTTGCACAGTATACTACTGTGGCATCAAATACCCTTAATGTCAAAACTGGGAAAACTGAAGCTGTCCTTAATCATTTTTTTGCTAATAGGATCTGCAGAAACAAAGTTAGAGAGCTAGAGTCCTAGAGACTGAAAGGTGATGTTTCTGATGAGGTTAGACATAAACTGCAATTATATTCTGATGACTGGTGAAAAAGTATTAAAACTCAGGCAACATGTTCAGTGTATATTCATTAGCACGTCTTTAGATCCTCAAAATTTCAGCATTGTGAATCAAATACGGTTGACTTTGCTAATATGAAGATGCTGACTGTATTTGAAAATGCAAATTAATAAAGACATACAGCTATGAAATGTATTTTTGTCATGTCACTACTTATAAACAGTAGTCAACTTGCACCCAGCTGTTACTTACCAGGCATGTTATACAGGCCATTCTAGCCATTCTAAACATGTTTAGTGGAAGTTCTGAGAAAATGTTAGCATAGAAGATTTAGTGGTCTTTGTGAATAAAGTTAAAATTGTTATTCAGACCAGAAAAGGGAAAGAACTAAGGAACAAAGAAGGGAAAAAGAGTATGACCATAAAATACGTTTGGACAACCCTGCTGAAAGCAAAAGTAACAGGGTGTGTGCTATTCCAGCAGCCTGAACTATCACTGCCTCAAGGAAGAGAAGGCAGAGACAGAGTAAATGTCTGTAAAATATGGCTGAAATTAGATTCAGGGATAAGGAGGAGGAAAAAATCAATCCTGGAATTAGGGTTTCAAGCCTAGGTGACTCGGTAAAAGAGTAACACTGTTGGCTGAGATAAGGTGGAAGATATTTGGAGTGGGGTAAGAGTTTATTTTACTATACATTTTCTTTGGGGGCCAGTGGGACATCTAGGTTAAAATTATCAGCAGGCAATTAACAGAGGTTGAAGAAAAGAATGTGTTGGTGGTTTCAAGGAGGATTTATGAGAATCAGAGAGAGAGGGAGAGAAGGAAGGACAGAATGATAGAGATCACTCACATTTAGAGGTAGAAGGGAAAAGATGGACCTTGAAGGAAAGAGGAATGGGTAAAGGGAGAGGAGGCAAACCAAGGTAATGAGGTTACAAAAACCAAGGAAGGAGGATGTAGTTAACTGTGTCAAATACTGGAAGATAAAGTTATGAACCCCCAACATAGTATTTTAGGAGACAGAATCAGATTTTAAGACATTAGGTAATGAGTTGAACAGTGATATAGTAAAATTAAAAAATATTTTATATTGATGGTTTTTTGAAATGATCATGGAGGGAAGAAGAAAGACAGGATTATGATATTATTCCATATTTATATTCCACTTCAGAGTAACAGAGCACTTTCCCAAACATGATCTCATTTGATACTGTTTCAAGAGTTGGCTTGTGGTGGATAAGTGGAGAAAGAAGCAATGAAGAGAGAGAGTTAAAAATGCAAATAGAAGATGAAAGAATGAATGAAGTTAGTTTTCTAAGGAGGTGGAAGAGGGAAGTATTTAGTGCTGGAAAAGACTAGAAATACCTCTAATTTTGAGACAGAAAAGAAGAAAAAGTGAGTTCATGAAAACATAGGAATAATTTGAGGTAAAAATAGTTTAGAAAGATTCATGACTAAAAGACCTGAAAGTAATCAAGGTAACCTTGAATTGAGGGCTGAACTGGCAGGAGAAATGTGAAACCAGTGGGAAAATAATGATGTTGGCATAAAAAGTCAAAACACTGACTCTTCACCCAGTCACAAGCTCTCCATATCTCTAACACAGTATAATATAGTTCTCCCACTAATGTAATGATGAGTGGTCATTGAACCACTGGAGACAAGGGCAAACAGTTCAATGTCTTAAATAAACCCAGCAAAGCCATTAAGCAAAGTTCATTCACTATACAATCCAATTTATAAGTCTGCTTTGAGTATCACTCCCCCAAGCCCATGCTACAGGAAGGAAGAGCATTAAGCAATCTGTAAAAATAATGCTTTCCAACAGGACAAGACAGCCTGCAATTTTTCAACCAACAGGGATGTTAGTCTGTGGTCCAGCCTTTAGTCACTCTCTTTAGAAAGTTCTGCTTTCTCTAAGATAATGCCCAAATGTTTATAACTTCCTTCTTTAAATAGTATGCATATTAAGAAATAAATTTAAGTCTGTAGTCTATGAGATAACACAAGTGGGGGACAAAATTATGACAGACCTCCTTTCCTGGCTGAGCAGTCCATGTGACATGTCTGCTCAGGGCTCATGGCATCTCAGCCAGACATTCTGAGATTCTGGCCTCTTGGCTGCTTGAGCCAACTCTACCATTAAAATATTAATTTATCTATTATAACTCATTGAAGGTAAAGGTTATGATTTTTGCTTGCCCAATACACTTCCCTCTATTCTAATGACAACAGTAACATGTACTCTTTTTTTTTTTTTTTTTGAGACAGTCTTGCTCTGTTGCCTAGGCTGAAGTGCAGTGGTGTGATCTCCACTCACTGTAACTTCTGCCTCCCAGGCTCAAGCGATCCTCCCACCTCAGCCTCCCAAGTAGCTGGGACTACAAGTGTGTACCATCATGCCCAGCTAGCTTTTTTTGTATTTCTGTAGAGATGAGGTTTCACTACGTTAGCCAGGCTGGTCTAGAGCTCCTAATATGTCGTGTGCTCTTAATTGGGCCAATTATATTACTCCATCTTCCTGGCTTGGTGATTGGCTTAGGGAAGAGTATGTGACCTAAACTGATTCAATGCAAGTGATTCTTAGGATTGTTTTCAAACTGCAGACAAAGACAAAGAAATCCTCTTTCTTTGCTGGTAGAACTGCTGTTAGGATGAGATGAGAGATCATAGTTGCTAGGATTCATGTTCCCCATGGCATGGAGAAAGCTCATCTGCAAAGAGAACTGGAAACATACATCAGAAACAGAGAGTATAAGCCCTAAAAGTGTACTTGCCACTGAGTCCAGACATCCATAGGACCAGCTGTCCACATTCTGTGTTTGGGTGACATCAGCCAGCAAATTCTCTTTTTTGTGTGATCAAGTTGGAATTCTGTCATTTGCAAAGCAGCCCAACTTCTACACAGAATGTCTTATACTTACAAGGTGCCCAATAAACATATATTGGTTATCTGGTTGGCTTGATGTCAGTGTTTTTTCTGTATCTTTTCCTTCTGTACTTTGTACTCTATACCCTCATTCTCAATAAGCCTTGTTCAAAACAAAGTCTGCAGTTTGCCTGTAATAACTAGGTGCCCTAACCCCCTATACTAGCATGAGGAATATGTCTGTGTTTCAGTTTCCTAATTTATAAAATATGGCAAATAATAATAGCAGCTACTTATTTAGTATCTACTAAATTTCAAGTGCTGGTCTAACACTTAACATACATTATCCTAATTCTTACGGCAACTTTATGAGACATGCATAATGAACCTTATTTTGTGGATGAGGAAGCTGAGATGCAAATGAGATTAAATGAAGTGACCAAAGTAATACAGCTTGACTGGCAGAATTCAGATTCATACCCAGGCTTGTCTGAGTCTGTGTTCTTTTGAATGTCCTATGATGTCCTACTTATTCAAAAAGGTTTTGTGTGTGTAATAAGATAATGCAGGTAAAATTGCTCTAAAAATAGAAAATGTTTAGAAATCATTCTCTAATTAACAATCAAAAAATGCAAAAATGGACTCAAATATTAACAAGGAAGACTTAAGAGGAACATTGTGACTACCCAAATTGTGGCATTAGAAACAGTAATAGAAAAAAATAAATGTTGAATCTCATATAAATGTGAAATTTTATGAAGAAGGAAAGTGCAGCCAGGATTCTGTTCCATTTCTGAAATCTCAGTAAAACTCGAAAGGACATAGGTAAGCATTGCTAAGCTAGGGAGAACTAGATCTCACTTCTCATTTTCCTCATTGGACCATTGATATCAGCACGTGGAATTCCCTTTGTGGTCCTGTTGATGGACAGTATTTATAAAATAATGAACATTCTGACTTACAGATCTGAATGGCAATATCAGTAATGTTTAAAATGAACAAACATATATACTTACACTGTCTATGTAGCATTAAGATATATATAAACCTAATTTTTGTATAAGTTTAACTGAAAGAAACATAAGGCCAAGTCTATGTGTTAAGTGACATTTTGTAGTAAAACCCTTATGTTTTTCAGCTTGTAATTACTCTTTCGAACAATTTCAGGGGAACCAACCACATTATGAACTGTCTGTTTTATGTCCATTTTCTTCATTAGACTATGAGTGCTTTGGGTACAGAAACTGTGCCCTACATATCTTCTTACCCTTAGAATCTAGCATAAATAAAACTTGGCATATGTCATGAAGGGTTGCATTATCACTTTATGGGTCCTGGAAACTTCTGCCTTCATGGGCCCCTTCCTTCATTAAAAAATATTTAAAATTACATTTTATGATCATGCTGGTATGAAAATGAATATATTAATATTATATATACTTTCTTTGACCTAAAATTTTATCTTTTTCTTCTGATTTTAAAATAAAAAAAAATTTTTCTTCTGATTTTAAAAGACTGTTTTTATAGGCCTCTAAAAGTATCGTGGGCCCCAGGTGCTATGCCTACCTTGCTTAGGGATAAGTCAGTCAAGTCCTATGTGTCAAATATATTTTTGTTGACTGAATGAAATGAATAAATGACTTAAAGTTAACTTGGTGGTAGTAATTCTTACAGCTTCTATTTTGGAGTGACTTTCAGCTTAAAAAATTTTTCAAAAGCAACTAATTAATAAAATCACCACAACATACTAATATTCATTTAATCTGAAGCCAACTATTGAAATTTAGTACTGTAAACAAAATTAAAACCCAAGGGCAGTGTAGAAGGCTGTCAAAGTGGCAAAATAAATATTTTAAAATAATATCAGAGGTTGCTCCAATATTGAACAAACATAGCACACCTCTTAAATAGAGAAATTTAAATATTTTCTTTTTAAAATTCTGACATTCCAAAAGAGTCAGTTCAGAAGGTAGATACTTTAAAAAATGTGGGTTTATACTTGGAGCCACAAGGTTATTGACTAGAATTTAGTTAAGCATGTGCCTGGAATGCTAGACCTGCTGCCTTTCACAACATTGCTTTTGGAACTCAGCATCTCTCCACTGTTGCTTCCAGAGACAGCTTTTTAAAATGGAAAATTGATTGATGAAATCTTAGGCATGAATACATGCTAACGCATCTAATAAATTAAAATACTGTCATTTCATAAGAAAGGTTTATTGGCTAACTGTATATTTCTAGTAATTCAAAGTCTAGTGTTTAATTTACAGAATGAAATGCAGAAATCAATTACTTGGTCAGTAGTAAGGTGAAATCGATGTTCAAAAGTATGTCTTGGGATGCCAACAGGCTGACTTATCCACTGACTTCAAATGTAGAAGGTCATATCTGAGCAGTTTTTTCCCCCTTCTGAATGTATTGAACAATGTCCAGAATATGAGGAAGCATCTTTGCATTGTCTGGATGGGGTTGTGTGCAGATTAATATCTGGATAATAATTCAGATTTGCCCTTCCAAAAAGGATATCACACATATAAAGTAGTGCTAGTATTTATAGGATGGGCATTTACCAGAACAGCTCTTAAAGGCTACATGATAAAATTGCATTAAGGCTGCCTAACTTAATTAACCATAGATACCGAAATGAATTCAGCTAATGGATTCTGCTTCCCCAAAGAGTACTCTCTCTTAATAATAATTTTAAAAGCAAAAACATGTTTTTCCTCCTCTTTTTCATAATATGTAGCCACCTGACCAAGAGTAGAGTTGGGAGAGAGACTGTCCCTACCACCCAGGAGACAGCAGGAGGGAGAGGTCACCTAGTGATCACACTCCTGCTTCTCCTCTCCAAGGGCAAAGGGCTGCCTCAGCAGCTGTCACATCCTGCTGCCCTTTGAAACAGAAAACCAGTCTAGAGTTTCACACTTATCTCCTGCTTTGCATTACCAAATTGGCAGTCTTGCTAGACCCTAGTAAATGCCTTTCATAGATGAAGGTGGTGAACGCTCTAGGGAATGGTGAATGGGGAGGGCATTTGCATTTGGGAAGGGGCAGTACCTGGTTCAGCTGTCTGCCATCCATCAGATGGTTCTGCAGATGAAACAAGCACAGAGGAGGAAGAGAACACAGAAGGTCACTTGGTCCATCTCAGGCAGGCAGGCAGAATCATATCTTTGTGCACAGTGAACCATAGAGTCTTGTGAGGAGGTTGCTAGTCATACAAAGGCACATCATGAAAGACTTCAAAGATCCCCATTGTGGACTCACAAATCACAGTTACTCAACTCACCTTCTAGTCAGACTAGCCCCTGTTTTCTCACATTTCCCATACCATGTTCTACTTTTGCCATCTTACTGCTCATTAGCAGTTCCAGCAGAGGGCAGGCAGGGGAAAGGAGAGGAGTTGTATATTATAGCCAAAGATCTCTTCTGAACGTGTTAAGGCAAATTTTCTGAATTACTTAGAGCAACAGATGCCTTTCTGTCCAATTTTTTTTTCTTTTTTTTTTTTTTTACTGTCTATCTGTCTGTATAGGTATTTCTAGTTTTCAGGGTCTCCTCTCTCAAGGAATTTACAATCTGGCTTGGGAAAGCAAAATGAAGACACATGAAATAATGAGAAAGCCATGCCATAAAGCCATCCCTGTTATTCCAAGCAAAGTCATGGGTTTGAAGAGAAGGAAGAGAGGTCTTCATACACTGAAGTTGGTCATAGCATTTGTACCTTAAAAATATAAATTGAAGTCAATAATTAGTGCAGAGAAGTGAGACTCAGCAAATGGGCAGATGTAATTGTTGAAAATTCTCTAAACAGGCTTGGGTAGCAGTCCCATAGAGAGGACTTGTAGGCATCCAGTGAGAATGTGGTTTTTGTAAGACAAAACCACATTCTCTTTTGTAAGACAAAAGATCTCAGTACCAAGCCTTTGCCATGATCAGCTGGAGTGAAGGGGCTGGGACACTGAAGATTGGTTGGCATTCTGGGAGGAAAAATATTCAGTATCTTTCTATATCATTCATTAAGGTCTGTGTGACAATGTCATGAGCAATTCACTACTGGGAGGTCTTCATCAGATAAACAGGGCTGCAAAATTCATGGCCAAGGAATGTGGGCTGGAGAGACACTCCCAGCCACAGCTGCTACCTGAACACCCAGAGCTGGCTGGGAACCAAGGAGACATGCCGAAACCAGGAGCCTCAGCGACGAGTGGCAACGTTACAGACGCTTAATCCTGAAATGAAAAGTAATTGCTTCTGGCTTAAAGAATAAAGGAAAAACAAGATCAGCCTTGGCTGGATTACATTTTTTTAAAATACAACCATGCTAAAGACCGGGTTCTGCTACTTGTCTGGTATTTGAAAATGTGAGGAAATGGATGTTTTCTGTCAATGTAATTTAAATCTATCCAGGAGTATTGACATATAAGAACACTTGAATGCAAGTACATTTTGATTAATACAATTAAATAAAATGTGTTTACTTCTAGCTGTAAAGGAGGACATCTAAAATTTAACTTACCTAATATAAATTTAGAAGGTCTTTCTTGAAAATAGCTCTTGCTTTGTATTTTGAAGCATTTCCTACTGAAAAGTCTTGGCCAAAGTTACCAGAGCTCCTTTTCCACACAGATGAAACTGCAAATGGAGAAATATGGAAGAAGAGAGAGGGGAAAGGCATTTTAAAACCTCTAATATATTTCTGTGATGAAATAGTCTTCTCTAGAGAGAAGAGAATTCATGAAAATTCACTAAGGAAGAGCTGCAAGTTTAAGTTATTGTTAGAATAATAGAAAGATGACTTTAACTCACAACTGAGTAATGATATTTGTGTTCTTACTTGTTTATCCCTCAAGACCTACAGAATGGCAAATGTCAGGAGATGTTCTGTATATAGAGTCAGTATCTTCCTTGAAAGCAAGAGAGCAATGACACAGAGTAAAAACAAAGTAAGAATAAGAGGAAAACAAATCTTTCCTTTCTAGTTCCAATTTTTAAGTTATATGTATTAAGATATTTGTAGCAGACTCACAATGATGTATGGCAAATTAATTGAATTATATCTTGTATCCTAGAACTGAAGATGCTTTGTTTCCTGTTTGGTTGAGTCATATGAAATTGTCTACACAAATAGCAATTTCATATAATTTAACCTAATACCATAAACCTTCACAGGAATTCATCAACCAATAATAACCAGTAAGAAATAAAACCTAGCTGGTTTTCCTGCCATCATTCTGCATGAACGCTAATATTATAAAGCTAATATAACACATACTATCTTCTTGCAGGCCTTAACATTGAGGACATTCTGCATAAAGGAATAAAGGCTATTTACAGACAATGTTCACAGTTTGTGTTTCTGCTTCATTAATTCAAAACAGAAAAAAAATAATTCTTATACCAGAAATGTTTTGGATACCACCAGGATGACTTAACCTAACAGAACAGCACAATGACTGACAATTGTGTCTGCTTCTTGTGAGCTCAGACTGATGAACAACTGGAAGGCCAGCCACAGGCCCAATAACCTGATGCACAGTGATCACAAACATAAAGACTTATTTAAATAAAAGGTGTCATACAGCTCATGAGGTAAAGAAACAGCTACAAATAGCACTAAGAATGCAAAAAATGGCTGAGTTGTACTCTGTATTGGTATTATAATACACAGCTGGTGACCCAAAAACCCACGGTATTTCCAAAGGCGAGGGACTATGGTACTTAGTAACACTATGCAGATTTAAAAAGAAAAGACAGCAGTCCTTTTTACAGCAGTGCTCTATCATTGTCTGCCAAGAAAGGGTACTAACTGTTAAATTGGCCCCAACTCTCTTTTTCACATTGAACATGATTCAGATGTTAACTTGGTTTCCATTATCATTACAGAAAATTTTTAGATAATCTTGCTGTTCTTGCAAAATACAATAATGTCCAAAGGAAATATAAATTTAAAGTATAATGTGAACATATATTTTAACTGAGATACACAATGATTGCAAACATTTAAATGATTAGGAAGTACATATTTATGGTATGTTGAATGCAATTTTAACTCAAATATGATACTTGCAGATTTAAGGCAATCTGTTCTCTACATAAAAAATAAGATTATAAAATGTAACATAATTATACTAATGCAATTTCTCATGTTATATATTAAATCATCAATGACACATTTTCTTTAAACACCAGATGACCTTGAGAGGAGCAAAGTTCTTTCTTCCCCCTAAGATTTCAAGTAAAGAGTCATCCTTTACTACTTGCATTTTGCTTTCTCGTGATGGAACTAGAATTACTGACAATTCAAATATAATTACCAGCATCTCTTTGGGTGAACTAACCCCCTAGTGTCTTAAAACTTGCCTTCCAAAAGGAAATATATCTCTTCAAATTATACTTCATTAAAAGTGAAGCTTAACGAGCCTTTAAAATACAGTCTTAAAGTGGTTTCATTCTCCCCATCTCCTTGCCAGTATTTCCCTTGCTCTCTAAGCATCCTTCTCTTCTCCTTCTCCAAGGTGAATTTTGAAGAGATTCTGAGGGATAGCCAACAGGACTATAGCAGTGACTTCCCTCAAGGATTGCTTCATCCAACCCAGCAGGTAGGGCCTGTAAAGGACTTCACATACGACATTTGGAAAATACAGTAATCAGAGTAAACCTAGGAAGTTTTCCAGAATTGCTCTAATATCAACCTTTATTTCATTTCTTTTAAAGACAATTGATTATTTAAAGCAAAAATAATAAAACTTATCGTGGAGCTGTTAACTTATGTAGAAGTATGACAATAGTGCAAAGAACATATTGGAAAACAGAAAATTTGCTTTTGTAGGTTTTTTATACTACACATGTAGTGATGTGAAATCATAGTAGATTCTGCTAAGCTAAGGATACACATTTCAGTCCCTAGATCACCCAAAATAAAACAACAACATATAGTTTTCAAGCCAATAGAGAAAATAAAATGAAATATTAAAACATTTTCGAGCCCTGTGTGGTGGCTCATGCCTATAATCCCAGCACTTTGAGAGGCTGAGGTGGGCAGATCACTTGAGGTCAGGAGTTTGAGACTAGCCTGGACAACGTGGTGAAACCCTGCCTCTACCGAAAAAATACAAAAATTAGCCGGAGGTAGTGGCGTACGCCTGTAGTCCCAGTTACTTGGGAAGCTGCAGTGGGAGAATCGCTTGAACCCAGGAGGTGGAGGTTGCAGTGAGCAGAGATCGCGCCACTGCCTTCCAGCCTGGGCGACAAAGTGAGACCCTGTCTCAAAAAAATAAAAATAATAAAAAAAATTCTCAACAAATTCAAAAGAAGGAAGAAAAGGAGAAAGAAAGGAACAACAACAAGAGACAAAACAAAACAAATAGATGGGAGAAAATAGCAAAATAGTAGCTGTAACCTCAAAATCGAACAAAACACTCCAATTAACAGGCAGAGATTATCAAACTGAATAAAAAAACAAGAACTAATGCTATAGAGTTTATAAGAGAGATGCTTTATGTATAAAGCATAAGTATAAACAAGTTAGAAGTAAAAGGGATAAAAAAGAATATATATATTTTTAATTTCATTGATATACTTGTCTGTCTTTTTACTATACCACAATAACTTTATTAATGTATCTTGAATTTAACAAGATCCCTAGGTAATTCATATATACATTAAATTTAAGAAATAATAAGTAGATAGCCCTTTTGAGGTATTTAGCAATGATAAAAAGAAACTTCTTGAGGCCGGGTGTGGTGGCTCACGCCTGTAATCCCAGCACTTTGAGAGGCCATGGCAGGCGGATCACAAGGTCAGGAGTTCGAGACCAGCCTGGCCAGTATGTTGAAACTCCATGTCTACTAAAATTACAAAAAAATTAGCTGGGCGTGGCGGTGCATGCCTGTAATCCCACCTACTTGGGAGGCCGAGGCAGGAGAACTGCTTGAACCCGGGAGGCGGAGGTTGCAGTGAGCCGAGGTTGCAGTGAGCCAAGATCGCACCACTGCACTCCAGCAACAGTGAGATTCCATCTCAAAAAAAAAAAAGGAACTTCTTGAATTGTTACCAATTAGAGTGGAATATCAAGTATTGATTAAGCCACTTACCTAAGGTTACAGAAGTGGACCAGATCCCAGATTTCCTGATTCCCAGACTATTGCAATGTGTACCAAAAACTCAGCTTTATAATTAAGTTTTACTCATTCAATAATAGGCAAGGAAAAAAGTAATTTCTATTTACCCACATATTTACCACTTCTAGCACTAGTCATTTTTTTATGTTGATCTGAGTTTCTATCTGGTATCATTTCCTTTAGCCTGAAGAACTTCCTTTAATATTTCTTACAGTTTATGTGTACCATTGATACATTTGGTTTTTGCTTGGCATTGTTTTTCATCTTCCCCTTCCCATTTCTTTCTCTCTCTTTTCTTTTTTCTTTCCTTCCTTCTCTTCTTCCTCTTTCTTTCTTTTCTTTTCTTTCTTTTTCTTTCTTTTTTCTTTTTTTCTTTCTTTCTCTCTTTCTTCCTTCCTTCCTTTTTTCCTTCCTTCCTTCCTTCCTTCTTTTCCTTTCTCTCTCCCTTCTTCCCTTCCCTTCCCATTTTCTCTTCTTTTCTTTCTTTCATTTTTTTAAGGGATCTTTATCTTTCACTAGGTTTCTCATTCCAGGTTGACAGGTTTTATTTCTTTTAGCACCTTAAAGGTGTTATTCAATTCTCTTTTGGTTTATTGATAAATCAGCATTATTGTTCCCCTGGGTCTTGCGCAGAATGAGTCTTTTCCTCATACTGCTATTAAGACTTTTTTCTTTGATCCTTGGCTTTCATAAACTTGGTTATAATGTATCCAGGAGTGGTTTTCTTTGTTTTGGGGTTTATTCAGATTCTTAGTTTATGGGTTAATATTTTTCACCAAATTGGGAATTTTTTCAGTTATCACTTCTTCAAATATATTTTCTGCCCCAATTTCTCTTTCATCTTTTTCTGGAACTCAAGTTTCACAGATGTTAGGCCACCTCATACTATTCCACAAGTCAGTGAGGCTCTGTTCATTTTTTTCAGTGCTTTTTCCTCTATGTGCTTCAGCTGAGATCGTTTATATTGCCCTGTCTTCAATGTCACTATTTTTTTTTCTTCTATGGCATCTATTTTGCTGTTAAGCTCATTTAGGGATTTTTTTTCATTTTAGGTATTACATTTTTCAGTTCTAGAATTTCTAGCTGGTTTTCTTTTATACTTTCCATTTTTCTAGTGAGAATTTCTATTTACTGGAGTCCATATTTTCTTTAAAATTTTAAACATATTTATAAGAGTTGTTTTAAAGCCTTTGCTTGCTAATTTTAATGTATCTGCTATCTCTGAGAATGTTTCTATTGACTTAAAAAAATCTGTTGTGGTCATGCCTCTTCACATATCTAGTAATTTTTGAATTGTATGCTAGACATTAAACACTACATTATCAGGTCTGGATTTAAAGAGTGTTAAGTTTTGTTATGTTAATTTACTAGTGGAGAAGCTTGATTTTTACAAAGCTGTTTTTAAACTTTATATGGATGAACTTAGTATAGCCTTGAGTCCAGGGCTAGAGTAGCCCTCCTCCTACTGCCTGGCCTTTCTGGGTTCTTCACTGAAAACCCCAGGGAATCACTGAGAACATCTCCACTCAGAACATCTACATCTCCAGTTTTGTGCACCTTCTGGAATCTCCATCCAGCTTACAGCTCCCCAGTAGCTATTTGCCACCAGACTTTGTAGAGTCTCACCCAGAAAGTGAGAAGCTTAGCATTTGTCCAAAGACTTTATAGTACCCATATGCAGATTTCTGGACCTGTTTCTCTGTGCAGCTTTCTCTTCATTACCCTGACCTACAAATTCCAACCACCTCAATAGCCCTGAACTGTGATCTCTGCCTCCTCAGAACAGTAAAGCAACCATTATCAACTTGGGCTCCATTTTGCTATGCCTCCAGGAAAAAAGACAAGGTGACCAAGAGTTTCATCTCATGTGTTTCCCTTTTCCCAGGGATCAAAGTTCAACACTGGGTGAATTCCAATGTCTGAAAACAGTTGCTTCATATATTTTGTCCAGTTTTACAGCTATTTATGGCAAGAGGGCTGGTACTAGTAACTTCATCAAAGCCAGAAGCAGAAGTCCTTCACACTGGATACTTTTGCTCATCATCTCCTGTTTGAAATTCTCCCTTATTTTTACTACTCTAATCTTGATTTTCCTCCTAAATTTCTTATTATTCCTTCGCTATCTTCTCCTCCTCTTTATCCTTTAACCATGCTTCCCATGCCTAAATTATATCCATTCTTTAAGACCCAAAGTTTCTCCATAAAGCTTATCCAGTCCCCTATGCTGGAATTTATGCCAGGTATAAGTATATATGAACATATATGAACATACTTAACACTTTATTGGCACTGCTTCAGACAGCACTTTGCACTCTCTGCCTTTCGAATGATCATGTCACTTCCATATTGTAAACTCTTTGAAGACATGGACAATGTCTAATTTATCATTGTTTCTTCCGCAGAGCTTAACACAGTATTCCTCTATTCAGCTTTAATTCTGATATGGTGCTACTGGTGGTTGCCCAACAATGAGAGGAAACAACATTTGCTGACTACACCCCACACACTCTGCTAGATGCTTTGCACATGTTATCTTGCTTAATTCTTGAGAATCATACTGAAAAGTAAACACAACCAAATGACAACAAAGCCAATGGCTCTGACTGAGATCACACATGCTCAACTGCTGGAATTTCAGTTCTTTGAATCCTTTCCTTTCTCCTGGGAAAATGTGACACTTTTGAGGACCTCCTTGCTGCCCCTTGCTTGTCACTGCCATCACTGCCCCCTTCTCAGTTTCCTCTGGCTTGAGCCTGGTGAGAGGCTGCTTCCCTTGTTAGTACCTCCCTAAGAAGTTTTTCTTGTGGCACCACCAGCACTGCTGCTTCCACCTATCCCTGCCGCCACCATCACTGCCATTGGAGCACTGGGCTGCTCCAGGCCA
Organism: Pongo pygmaeus; assembly: GCF_028885625.2. Classification (NCBI taxonomy): domain Eukaryota; kingdom Metazoa; phylum Chordata; class Mammalia; order Primates; family Hominidae; genus Pongo; species Pongo pygmaeus. The sequence goes on along the minus strand of NC_072373.2, from coordinate 144,599,149 downwards.
GGCAGTTTCTCACTGCAGCCTGGCCTGCATTAAAGAGTCCTCTTTTGCTGCTTCTCTTCTGGGTTCTCCAGAGATAGCCCTGCCTCTCCTGCCTCCTACCACCTCTGTCTGCAGAGCCATGGGGAAGCCCTGGAGGAGTCACACTACCAGAACACTCGGTGCCTCTGCCTGCCTTTGTCTCCTGGGGTCAGATCTGCTTCACCTTCAGCCAGATTTTCTCACTATCCATAGCTACCAGTCAGTGGATTGATGTCCCCCTGGTGGTGGATCTCATTGAACAAGGACTCAGTAAATTGTTAAGTGTTTGCTAAGAACTTTTTATGTGTATGGAATCCTATTAATTGTCAAGAAAGAAGTTAAAAAAAAAAAACAACAACCAAATTAATAATTTAAAAACAAACATTTTGTTTGATAAGAGTTCCTTGCTTTAAAAAAGTTGAAATATATTAGACTATATAGATGTTCTTTATCTTTTGGTTTGTTCATTTGTTTGAAATGGAGTTTCACGCTTGTTGCCCAAGCTGGAGTGCAATGGTGCAGTCTCAGCTCACTGCAACCTCCACCTCCTGGGTTCAAGTGATGCTCCTGCCTCAGTCTCCTGAGTTGCTGAGATTACAGGTATGCGCCACCAGGCTAATATTTTGTATTTTTAGTAGAAACAGGTTTTCACCATGTTAGCTAGGCTGGTCTCGAACTCCTGACCTCAGGTGATCCACCCACCTCGGCCTCCCAAAGTGCTGAGAATACAGGCATGAGCCACTGCACCTGGCTGATGTTCTTTAAAGTTCATTTATCTATCTATCTATCTATCTATCTATCTGTCTGTCTGTCTGTCTGTCTATCTATCTATCTATCTATCTATCTATCTATCTACTAAGCCCATGAAGGTACCAGATTCTGTTCCCAGTACTTGGAATACAAGATAGACAGGATGCCTGCTATCATGGAGCTTCCAATAAACACACAAGCTAACATCACCTACTGATAAGTACAATATTGGACAGTGGTAAGTGATGAGAAGAAAATAAAGCAGGAAGATGGGATAGGAAATAGTGGCAGGAAAACATGAGATAGGAAGGTGAGGGAAGATCTCTGAGGTGACATCTGGGCTAAGTGGCAGGTGATGATGGGGGAAAGAGCAGTCTAGGGAGGGAGAACTTCAGTATTGCTGGAATGTAATGATCCAGGAGGTGAATTACAGGGGATGCGGTCAGACAGACAGACTAGCCCAGATCAGGTTGGGCTTACAAGTCCACAGTAAAGAGTTTGGATTTTATTATAAATACAGGGAAAGCATTGGAAGGTTTCAAACAGGACTGGCAGGCTGTGATGATATTGCTCAAAGATCGCTTTGGCTGCAGTGTAGCCTGCATTGTAGGGAAGCAAGAGCATAAGACCTCAAGACTCCAAGACCCATTAGGAGCTGTCATAACCTAAATAAGAGATGATGGCTCTATAACTCCATGAAATAAATGTGTGTTTTATTAGATCATGCCCTCTGTTGATAGCCCACTGTACAGGATACTGGATCTACTGTATAACAAAACTAGATGACAGGGTCATTGGCCTCAAAGACCTTTCTGTAATTCAAAGGAGATGACAGGTAAAATTAAAGAGAACAAAGGGTGATAACTTATTGAGGCAATAAAAAGTTGGCAGAGATGAGCAGGCTCTCAACAATAGTCTTTGGCTGTGATAAAATCTCCTGGGTCACTCTTCTGAATCACCATAGTGCTACAGAAGAACCAAGAAAACCATCATTCAGATTTTGAATCACAGTAACATAACCAAGCAAACTACAAGCAAAATATGAATATGATTGTTACATATTTGCTGAGCACTTAGAATGTTTTAGACATTCTAAGTGCTCATGCTCTAAATGAGTCATTTAGTCCCCAGAACAACACTGAGACAGTGATTATCATCCCCATCTTCTAGATGAAAAAATCACAGCTTAGGACGTGGTGACTTGCCCACTGTTACATACGCTAAAAAGCATGAGAACCCATCCTCAAACCCTGACTAGTCTGCTTCCAAACCCAAGCTTATAAGGATGATGGCAGTGTCTTCCAGGGGTGCCTGATAATAAGAACTACCTGTGGCACTTGTTAAAAATACAAATACCTATCCTCATTCCCTACCCCATGCCAGACCCACTGAATCAGAATTTCCAGGGAGGGGTCTGGTAAGCTATTTCTTTTAACAATGGCCCTCAATGATTCTTTTTCTTTTCTTTTTTTTTTTTTTTGAGGCAGAATTTCACTCTTGTTGCCCAGGCTGGAGTGCAATGGCGTGATCTCGGCTCACTGCAGCCTCCGTCTCCTGGATTAAAGTGATTCTCCTGCCTCAGCCTCCCGAGTAGCTGAGATTATAGGCACACACCACCATGCCCAGCTGATTTTTTTTATTTTTAGTTCAGACAGAGTTGCACCATGTTGGTCAAGCTGGTCTCCTGACCTCAGGTGATCCACCTGCCTTGGCCTCCCAAAGCCAAATATTATTATTACCGTATTATCTTTTTCTAAATATCATAATTATTCTTATTATATGTCTTACACCAGAGTAGGCCATACCTAACAAAAAAGAAACACAGATAAATGGAGAATATAATACAGAGGAACAATCAAGGCAGGTGATAGCAGACACTTCTAGGAAGAAGTAAGTTTTGAGCTGAATTTTGGAAGGCCTGCTAGGAGGGAAAAAGTGTTTCATTAAAGAAAGGCATGAAAGAGACAAGAATAAGAGAATCAGGTGCATACAGTACTGATAGGAATTGACGTCCCAAAGAGAGAAGGTGATTTGATTCAGTGCACACCCCACTGCTCAGTTCTTACATAGGTTCAAGCAGGTTTAGAGCACTTGTGGTTTACTGAACCTGTCTATATCCTTGGCCTGATCTTGACCAAGATTGTGCTAGAAGGGGAATCCTTGAAACAATACTCTATTATCATTATCTGAGATTAAAGGATCAGAAAGAATCCTGATTTGAGAAATTTTTGTTTTTTAAAACTAAACTTATTTACCTGACTTCCTACAATAGACAAATGATCTCAAAAGAGAACCTTACTTGGAATATTATAATAATAGAAAATTTTCTTTAATTGATTTATAGACATTTTTAATACATTTTAAACTGGATGTCATAGAAGCCATGTCCTAAATTCTTCTATAGCATTACCTTTAACAGCCTGCAACTTAACCAACAGATGTTCATTGAATGCTGACTTTACACCAGACACTGTGAGCAGCTCAGGGGAGACAAAGATGTATAAAATGTGGCTATTAATCATGAGGATTCAGAATCCAGTGGCAGAAGACAAACAACCAGATATGTAATTCCATGACAAGTTCTAGAAGGAAGGTTGTACAAATGAATGGCTGGAGTGCACTAAAGAGAGAGCCCCTCAGTCTGCCTGGGCCTGACAGGGCAACATGAATGGTCTTGCCTGATGGGTTTTGAAGTGTTCACCAGATTTCACCAGGAAAAGGATGCAGAAAGTCTTCCCACCATGGAGAGAGAAGGAAGAATGACAAAGAGGTCAGTGTGAAAGAGTGAGCATTCAGTCCCATGGGTTATCACAGAATCACACTCTGCAGTTCACAATTTTTTCATTCTGCAGCAGTTTTTTTAAAAAAATAAATAACATATTAGCATTTAAAATAGAGCAGTATTAGTATACAAATCTTTTTTCTGACTTAATGGAAACAAAGATTTCACAACACTTGGCCCACATCCTCTCACAGCAACACTCACCTGGTCCCAAGTAATAGCTGCCCCCTTCAGACAGGGCTCCTGATTCCCAGTCCACCCTAGACCCACACCCTAAACTACTTTATTCTCAGCCCTCTATGCGGGCATTTGAGTTTGTGACCCAGGTAGAGCTTAGGCTATGAGGCGGTAGGAGAACACCTTGAACAAGGATGTGATGTCAGTGTAGCTTGAAGCAAAAGTGTGAATGGCCTTGCTTGCTAAGCTTATTCAGACTTTACCATGTGGGTGATGAGGAAGGGAATGACTACTGAAAGAGTGAAGCAAGGTAGAGAAATGGTGACAACTGATTTTTAGGAAGCTGCCTCGGATAGATGGCTTGGAGGCATTTAGACTGAAGACAGAAACATAGGAGGCCACCACAAAGGTTCAGGTAAGAGGCGATGAAGAGCGGTAGTTAGAGAATGACCACGGGGATAGAAAGGAGTGCCAGAGGCACAAAAGAAGAGGGGGTAGAGGCATAAATTCTTTTCTAAATTGTTTAACATGAAACATCTAGAAAATTGGAAAGAACAGTAAAATAAATATCTCTACAATCTTTTCAACGTAGATTCAACAATTGTTACTATTTTGCCATATTTGATTTATCTTTCCATACACACACAAATATATATATGTATGTGTGTGTATATATATTTTGAAAGTTGTTGAAATCATTACACCTCACACCTAAACATTAACACCTAAATATACATCTTCTATAGGACAGATGCAGTGGCTCATGCCTGTAATCCCAGCACCTTGGAAGGCTGATACAGGCAGATTGCTTCAGCCCAGGAGCTTGAGACCAGTCTAGGCAACATGGTGAAACCCTGTCTCTACAGAAAATACAAAAATTAGCCAGGTGTGCTGACATGCACCTGTAATCCCAGCTACTTGGGAGGCTGAGATAGAAGGATTGCTTAAGCCCAGGAGGTTGAGGCTGGAGTGAGCCGTGTTTGTGCCACTGTACTCCAGCCTGGGTGAAAAAGTGAGACCTTGCTTCACAATAAATAAATAAATAAATAAATAAATAAATAAATAAATAAATGGCATCTCCTAAAAATAAGAATTTTCTTATACATAACCACATTGTCATTATCATTTCTAATAAAATTAATATTAGTTCCTTAATATCATATAATACCCATGTTATTTAATATATGCTCATATTCATGTTTCCCCTAAATGTTTCTAAAAGTTTTAGCTGTTTTTATCAAGCTAAGAGTCCTTTGAGGTTTTCGTATTTGGTCATTATGGCCTTTTAGTCTCTTTTAACCTGGGACAGCTCCCCCAGTCCTTCTCCCTACATGAAAATGACTTTTGAAGGAATAAAAAAAAATAGTTGTAGAATATCTCAAATTCAGATTCTTCTGCAGGTTTCTTTGTAATTTGATTTTTCTTTGATTCCCTGTAACTCCTATTTATTTGAGTTTAGGCCTGCCTAAAAGCTTACTTAGATTCAGGTTAAGCCCTTTTGGCAAGAATACTTAATAAATGATTTCATGAATTTCATCTGTACCCCATCAGGAGGAACATAATGCAAATTTGTCCCACATTAGTGATTCTAAGGTTGATCACTTGGTTAAAGTGGTGACTGCCAGATCTTCTCCTTTGTACTTTCCACAATTAGGAAGTGACATGTTCTGTGATGCTTTGTAACTGTGTGAATAACCTGTTCTGCAATAATCTTTTACAATTAAAGATCCTTGCCTGAATCAATTATTTCATTGGGAGTTGCAAACTAGTAAATTTCAAATATTATCACTCCTTCATTGGCATTCTTCTCTAAAGATAAGTTTTCCCTCATCAAGTAGATGATATAAAATTCCTTTTAAAAAGGCAAGGTAAGATAGGCCAGGATGGCCAAATAGGCCACTTGGTCTGCAGCTTCCAGTGTGATTGACGCCAAAGACGGGTGATTTCCGCATTTCCAACTGCAGTACCTGGTTCATCTCATTGGGACTGGGTTGGACAGTGGGTGCAGCCCATGGAAGGCAAGATGAAGCAGGGCAGGGTGTCACCTCACCTGAGAAGTGCAAGGGGCCGGGAGATTTCCATTTCCTAGCCAAGGGAAGCCCTGATAGACTGTACCTGGTAAAACAGGACACTTCTGCTCAAATACTGAGCTTTTCCCAAGGTCTTAGCAACCGGCAGACAAGGTGATTCTCTCCCCTGCCTGGTTCAGCAGGTCCCACACCCACAGAGCCTTGCTCATTGCTAGGGCAGCAGTCTGAGATCAATCTGTGAGGCGGCAGCCTGGCTGGTGGAGGGGTGTCCGCCATTGCTGAGGCTTGAGTAGGTAAACAAAGCGACCAAGAAGCTCGAACTGGGAAGAGCCCACCGCAGCTCAACAAGACCTACTGCCTCTAGACTCCACCTCTGCGGGCAGGGCATAGCTGAACAAAAGGCAGCAGACAACTTCTGCAGACTTAAACATCCCTGTCTGACAGCTCTGAAGAGAGCAGTGGTTCTCCCAGCCAGGTATTTGAGCTCTGAGAACAGAAAGACTGACTCCTCAAGTGGGTCCCTGACCCCCGTGTATCCTAACTGGGAGACATCTCCCAGTAGGGGCTGACTAACACCTCATATAGGCGGGTGCCCCTCTGGGATGAAGCTTCCAGAGGAAGGATCATGCAGCAATATTTGCTGTTCTGCAATATTCGCTGTTCTGCAGCCTACGCTGGTGATACCCAGGCAAACAGGGTCTGGAGTGGAACTCCAGCAAACTCCAACAGACCTGCAGCTGAGAGACCTGACTCTTAGAAGGGAAACTAACAAACAGAAAGGAATAGCATCAACATCAACAAAAAGGTTATCTACATGAAAACCCCATCTGTAGGTCACCAACATCAAACACCAAAGGCAGATAAAACCACAAAGATGGGGAAAAACCAGAACAGAAAATTCTAAAAATCAGAGCACCTATTCTCCTGCAAAGGACTGCAGCTCCCTGCCAGCAGTGGAACAAAGCTGGATGAAGAATGACTTTGATGAGTTGACAGAAGTAGGCTTCAGAAAGCCAGTAATAACAAACTTCTCTGAGCTAAAGGAGGATGTTCGAACCCATCACAAGGAAGCTAAAAACCTTGAAAAAAGATTAGACGAATGGCTAACTAGAATAAACAGTGTAGAGAAGACCTTAAATGCCCTGATGGAGCTGAAAACCATGGCACGAGAACTTTGTGACATATGCACAACCTTCAATAGCCAATTCGATCAAGTGGAAGAAAGGGTATCAGTGATTGCAAGTCAAATTAATGAAATAAAGTGAGAAGACAAGGTTAGAGAAAAAAGAGTAAAAAGAAACAAACAAAGCCTCCAAGAAATATGGGACTATGGGGAAAGACCAAATCTATGTTTGACTGGTGTACCTGCAAGTGATGGGGAGAATGGAACCAAGTTGGAAAACATTCTTCAAGGTATTAACCAAGAGAACTTCCCCAATCTAGCAAGGCAGGTCAACATTCAAATTCAGGAAATAGAGAAAACACCACAAAGATACTCCTCGAGAAGAGCAACCCCAAGACACATAATTGTCAGATTTACCAAGGTTGAAATGAAGGAAAAAGTGTTAAGGGCAGCCAGAGAGAAAGGTCAAGTTACCCACAAAGGGAAGCCCATCAGACTAACAGCAGATCACTCAGCAGAAACCCCACAAGCCAGAAGAGAGTGGGGGTCAATATTCAACATTCTTAAAGAAAAGAATTTTCATCCCAGAATTTCACATCCAGTCAAACTAAGCTTCATAAGTGAAGGAGAAATAAAATACTTTACAGACAAGCAAATGCTGAGAGAATTTGTCACAACCAGGCCTGCTTTACAAGAGCTCCTGAAGGAAGCACTAAACATGGAAAGAAACAACTGGAACCAGCCACTGCAAAAACATGCCAATTTGTAAAGACCATCGATGCTATGAAGAAACTACATCAATTAATGGGCAAAATAACCAGCGAACATCATAATGACAGGATCAAATTCACACATAACAATATTAACTTTAAATGTAAATGGGCTAAATGCCCCAATTAAAAGATACAGACTGGCAAACTGGATAAAGCGTCAAGACCCATCAGTGTGCTGTATTCAGGAGACCCATCTCACCTGCAAAGATGCACATAGGCTCGAAATAAAGGGATGGAGGAAGATCTATGAAGCAAATGGAAAGCAAAAAAAAGCAGGGGTTGCAATCCTAGTCACTGATAAAACAGACTTTAAACCAACAAAGATCAAAAGAGACAAAGAAGGCCATTACATAATGGTAAAGGGATCAATTCCACAAGAAGAGTTAACTATCCTAAATATATATGCACCCAATGCAGGAGGACCCAGATTCATAAAGCAAGTCCTTAGAGACCTAAAAAGAGACTTAGATTCCCACACAACAATAATGGGAGACTTTAACACCCCACTGGCAATATTAGACAGATCAACGAGACAGAAGGTTAACAAGGACATCCAGGATCTGAACTCAGCTCTGCAACGAGCAGACCCAATAGACATCTACAGAAGAACTCTCCACCCCAAATCAACAGAATATACATTCTTCTCAGCACCATATCGCACTTACTCCAAAATTGAGCACATAGTTGGAAGTAAAGCACTCCTCAGCAAATAGAACAGAAATCACAACAAACTGTCTCTCAGACCACACTGCAATCAAATTAGAACTCAGGATTAAGAAACTCACTCAAAACTGCACAACTACCTGGAAACTGAACAACTTGCTTCTGAATGACTACTGGGTAAATAATGAAATGAAGGCAGAAATAAAGATGTTCTTTGAAACCAATGAGAACAAAGACACAATGTACCAGAATCTCTGGGACACATTTAAAGCAGTGTGTAAAGGGAAATTTATAGCACTAAATGTCCACAAGAGAAAGCACAAAAGATCTAAAATCGACACCCTAACATCACAATTAAAAGAACTAGAGAAGCAAGAGCAAACACATTCAAAAGCTAGCAAAGGCAAGAAATAACTAAGATCAGAGTAGAACTGAAAGAGATAGAGATACAAAAAACCCTTCAAAAAATCAATGAATCCAGGAGTTGGTTTTTTTAAAAGATCAACAAAATTGATAGACCACTAGCAAGACTAATAAATAAGAAAATAAAGAATCAAATAGATGCATAAAAAATCATAAAGGGGATATCACCACCGATCCCACAGAAATACAAACTACCATCAGAAAATACTATAAACACCTCTACGCAAATAAACTAGAAAATCTAGAAGAAATGGATAAATTCCTGGACACATACACCCTCCCAAGACTAAACCAGGAAGAAGTTGAATCTCTGAATAGACCAATAACAGGCTCTGAAATTGAGGCAATAATTAATAGCCTACCAACCAAAGAAAGTCCAGGACCAGATGGATTCACAGCTGAATTCTACCAGAGGTACAAAGAGGAGCTAGTACCATTCCTTCTGAAACTATTCCAATCAATAGAAAAAGAGGTAATTGTCCCTAACTCATTTTATGAGGCCAGCATCATCCTGATACCAAAGCCTGGCAGAGACACAACAAAAAAAGAGAATTTTAGACCAATATCTCTGGTGAATATCAATGCGAAAATCCTCAATAAAATACTGGCAAACTGAATCCAGCAGCACATCAAAAAGCTTATCCACCACGATCAAGTCAGCTTCATCCCTGGGATGCAAGGCTGGTTCAACACACACAAATCAATAAACATAATCCATCACATAAACAGAACCAAAGACAAAAACCACACGATTATCTCAACAGATGCAGAAAAGGCCTTTGACAAAATTCAATAGCCCTTCATGCTAAAAACTCTCAATAAACTAGGTATTGATGGGATGTATCTCAAAATAGTAAGAGCTATCTATGACAAACCCACAACCAATATCATACTGAATGGGCAAAAACTGGAAGCATTCCCTTTGAAAACTGCCACAAGACAGGGATGCCCTCTCTCATCACTCCTATTCAACATAGTGTTGGAAGTTCTGGCCAGGGCAATCAGGCAAGAGAAAGAAATAAAGGGTATTCAATTAGGAAAAGAGGAAGTCAAATTGTCCCTGTTTGCAGATGACATGATTGTATATTTAGAAAACCCCATTGTCTCAGCCGAAAATCTCCTTAAGCTGATAAGCAACTTCAGCAAAGTCTCAGGATACAAAATCAATGTGCAAAAATCACAAGCATTCCTATACACCACCAGCAGACAAACAGAGAGCCAAATCATGAGTGAACTCCCATTCACAACTGCTTCAAAGAGAATAAAATACCTAGGAATCCAACTTACAAGGGACGTGAAAGACCTCTTCAAGGAGAACTACAAACCACTGCTCAACTAAATAAAAGAGGACACAAACAAATGGAAGAGTATTCCATGATCATGGATAGGAAGAATCAATATTGTGAAAATGGCCATACTGCCCAAGGTAATTTATAGATTCAATGCCATCCCCATCAAGCTACCAATGACTTTCTTCACAGAACTGGAAAAATCTAATTTAAAGTTCATATGGAACCAAAAAAGAGCCTACACTGCCAAGACAATCCTAAGCAGAAAGAACAAAGCTGGAGGCATCATGCTACCTGACTTCAAACTATACTACAAGGCTACAGTAACCATAACAGTATGATACTAGTACCAAAACAGAGATATAGACCAATGGAACAGAACAGAAGCCTCAGAAATAACACCATACATCTACAACAATCTGATCTTTAACAAACCTGACAAAAACAAGAAATGGGGAAAGGATTCCCTATTTAATAAATGGTGCTGGGGAAACTGGCTAGCCATATGAAGAAAGCTGAAACCGGATCCCTTCCTTACACCTTATACAAAAATTAACTCAAGATGGATTAAAGACTTAAATGTTAGACCTAAAACCATAAAATCCCTAGAAGAAAACCTAGGCATTACCATTCAGGACATAGGCATGGGCAAAGACTTCATGACTAAAACACCAAAAGCAATGGCAACAAAAGCCAAAATTGACAAATGGGATCTAATTAAACTAAAGAGCTTCCGCACGACAAAAAAAACTACCATCAGAGTGAACAGGCAACCTAGAGAGTGGGGAGACAAAGTTTGCAATCTACTCATCTGACAAAGGGCTAATATCCAGAATCTACAATGAACTCAAACAAATTTACAAGAAAAAAAACAAACAACCCCATCAAAAAGTGGGCAAAGGATATGAACAGACACTTCTCAAAAGAAGACATCTATGCAGCCAACAGACACATGAAAAAATGCTCATCATCACTGGTCATCAGAGAAATGCAAATCAAAACCACAATGAGATACCATCTCACACCAGTTAGAATGGCAATCATTAAAAAGTCAGGAAACAACAGATGCTGGAGAGGATGTGGAGAAATAGGAATGCTTTTACAGTGTTGGTGGGAGTGTAAAGTAGTCCAACCATTGTGGAAGACAGTGTGGTGATTCCTCAAGGATCTAGAATTAGAATTACCATTTGACCCAGCAATCCCATTACTGGGTATATACCCAAAGGATTATAAAGCATGCTACTATAAAGACACATGCACACGTATGTTTATCGTGGCACTATTCACAATAGCAAAGACTTGGAACCAACCCAAATGTCCATCAGTGATAGACCGGATTAAGAAAATGTGGCACATATACACCATGAAATACTATGCAGCCATAAAAAGCATGAGTTCATGTCCTTTGCAGGGACATGGATGAAACTGGAAACCATCATTCTGAGCAAACTATCACAAGGACAGAAAACCAGACACTGCATGTTCTCATTCATAGGTGGGAATTGAACAATGAGATCACTTGGACACAGGGCGGGGAACATCACACACTGGGGCCTGTCAGGGGATTGGGGGCTGGGGGATAGCATTAGGAGAAATACCTAATGTAAATGATGAATTGATGGGTGCAGCAAACCAACGTGGCACATGTATACCTATGTATGAAACCTGCACGTTGTGCACATGTACCCCAGAACTTAAAGTATTTAAAAAAAAAAAGGCAAGGTAAATGTTTAGTTCTTTCCCTTTTACTATCAATGTCAGAGTAAGGATTTATTGAATGATCACTTCCAATGATGGCAAATTAGTTTTTTTTCCTTTTCTTTCACTTTTTTGGGTATTACTATGGACTAATGAATTTTTATGTATTCAGCGTTTTGCAATCAATATAGCCATGTTCAAACTGTCCAAACTTTGGCTAGTGGGAGCCCTTTCACACTAGCCCCTGTGTCCTTGTATCATGCTCCCATAAATCACTGAGCACTTCCTTGGTATATCAAAATGTCCTAAACTTACCTTGTAGTTTCCATGCTCAACATCTAGAATCAGCTATTTCTCCAAAGATAGTTTCAGTAAACGAAGATGAGTAGAAACCAAGATCTGGGTTCTAGGTATTGCTCATTGCTAGAGGAATATCATTGCTTCTATGTTCTTTCAGTGTACAGAGCTAGAATACACACACACATATATGTTTTTAATTCATGAGTCCATATTGATATTGCCAATTCAAATTTAATATAGTTTAAAATTACAAGTGTTGGCTGGGCATGGTGGCTCACACCTGTAATCCCAGCACTTCGGGAGGCCGAGGCGGGCAGATCACTTGAGGTCAGGACTTCAAGACCAGCCTGGCCAACATGGTGAAACCTTGTCTCTTAAAAAAAAAAAAAATTACAAGTGTTTTTATTAGACATTTTAAAAGAAGCATGAACAGACTTTGAATAATGAGTTAAACGTAAGAGGCAAGGACAAAGAAAGAATGAAGAATGAGTCCCTAAGTTCCCAGTTTGAGAACCTGAACTTGGGTTCATGGTGTTGCTGCTGCCATTTTACCCAAGGTAAGGAGTAAGAAAAAGAGAAAAATTCATAGGGCAGGGGTAGGGGATGAGAAGTCAGTTATACATAGTTCAGTGCTTTGTTTTATTTGTTGCTTTGTTATAAAATTAAATAATCTATTTGAGAACTGACACAGGTGAGCAATAAGAAAAGGAATTTACAGAGGTATAAAATGTAAGTTATATCCAAAGTACCATTCAAGACTCAGCTCAAAGACTGAGCACTCTTTGAATACTGTTAAAATTTGTGGAATCTTTGTACTCCAGTATGTGGATGAAGTTAGAAACCTGAGTATGACTTCTTAGGGTGTAGAAATCCAGCTCAAGCAAAGGAGGAAAGAAAAACAAATTTAAAATTAAGGTTAGAAAGTTCTGAAAAAAAAAGAGAAACTTAAAAAAAAACCTGGATTTAAAACATAGTGGATGAGTTTGCTAGGGCTGCCATTACAAAATACCACAGGCTGGGTAGTTTAAACATCAGAAATGTGTTTTCGCACGGTTCTAGAGACTAGAAGGCTAAGATCAAGGTGATGTCAACAGGATGGTTTTCTTCTGAGATCTTTCTTCTTGACTTGTGGATGTCTACCTTAGTGCTGTGTCCTCATACGGTCGCCCTTTGGTTTCTGTGTTGTTTGTGTCCTAATCCTCTTTTCTTCTAAGCGCAACAGTCGTAGTGAATTAGGGACCACCTGTATGGCCTCATTCTACCTTAACTACCTCCTTAAATGCCCTATACCCAAACAGTCACATTCTGAGGTACTGGGGGTTAGAATTTCAACATATGAATTTGCTGGGGAGAATACAGTTCAGCCCATAACACATGGGATAGAAAAAAGCTATGTGATAGAACAGATACATGCTTGAGAAACTCAGGAAGTCTTCTCTATGGCTGGGTCTCATTTCTAGCTGGACAAAGTTCAGTGGCATTATTACTCCACAATAGCTTTAGCAAGTTGGAGATGATGATTAATGGTGAGCCACATGTTTATCCACATTTCTATGGTCAACAATAAATACATACAGAGAAAATTGAAGACAGAAGAATATATCCACCCTGTTTCCACCAAGATTTTCTAGGCTTTGGATTTGAGTCATTATGCTTAGTTTGCTTTCTGCCTGGGGTGGGTGGCATTTAATCATTGCATTTTCCCTCTTTTTTCTGAACAAGTAGCCCTGTGCCAATGGCTTCATCTGATATCAGCCTTAGTTGTCATAAATGATATGGGAATGGTGGGTTTCATCTACCTTAGCACAGGAAAAACTAAAGAAGAGGAAATCAAGTTTTGTTCAGGATGCTAGAAGTTTGGCACTTTTACAGATGAGAAAAGCACAGGGCTGGGGCTAGTGAAGTGATTGGTTCAGGGAATTGCATGGCTAGTTAGGCACACAGCTAGGGCTCCATCTTCTGACTCATATCCCAGTGTTCTTTCTGCTTCTACACAACTAAGTAGTGCTGTGTTTAGTTTTTTCTGGTTAAAAAATGTTCCTGGAAGCATTGCTTACAAATAACTTGAAATGCCAAGGAAAAGATGGCCGAATAGGAACAGCTCCGGTCTACAGCTCCCAGCGTGAGCGACGCAGAAGACGGGTGATTTCTGCATTTCCATCTGAGGTACCATGTTCATCTCACTAGGGAGTGCCAGACAGTGGGCGCAGGTCGGTGGGTGAGTGCACCGTGCGCCAGCCAAAGCAGGGGCGAGGCATTGCCTCACTCGAGAAGCGCAAGGGGTCAGGGAGTTCCCTTTCCAGGGGTGACAGACGGCACCTGGAAAATCGGGCCACTCCCACCCGAATACTGTGCTTTTCCGACGGGCTTAGGAAACGGTGCCCCAGGAGAGTATAGCCCGCACCTGGCTCAGAGGGTCCTACGCCCACGGAGTCTCCCTGATTGCTAGCATAGCAGTCTGAGATCAAACAGCAAGTCGGCAGCGAGGCCGGGGGAGGGGCGCCCGCCATTGCCCAGGCTCGCTTAGGTAAACAAAGCAGCCTGGAAGCTTGAACTGGGTGGAACCCACCACAGCTCAAGGAGGCCTGCCTGCCTCTGTAGGCTCTACCTCTGGGGGCAGGGCACAGGCAAACAAAAAGACAGCAGTAACCTCTGCAGACTTAAATGTCCCTGTCTGACAGCTTTGAGGAGAGCAGTGGTTCTCCCAGCACGCAGCTGGAGATCTGAGAACGGGCAGACTGCCTCTTCAAGTGGGTCCCTGACCCCTGACCCCCGAGCAGCCTAACTGGGAGGCACCCCCCAGCAGGGGCAGACTGACACCTCACACGGCCTGCCAGGTACTCCAACAGACCTGCAGCTGAGGGTCCTGTCTGTTAGAAGGAAAACTAACAGAAAGGACATCCACACCAAAAACCCATCTGTACATCACCATCATCAAAGACCAAAAGTAGATAAAACCACAAAGATGGGGAAAAAACAGAGCAGAAAAACTGGAAACTCTAAAAAGCAGAGTACCTCTCCTCCTCCAAAGGAACGCAGTTCCTCACCAGCAACGGAACAAAGCTGGACGGAGAATGACTTTGATGAGCTGAGAGAAGAAGGTTTCAGACGATCAAATTACTCCAAGCTACGGGAGGATATTCAAACCAAAGGCAAAGAAGTTGAAAACTTTGAAAAAAATTTAGAAGAATGTATAACTAGAATAACCAATACAGAGAAGTGCTTAAAGGAGCTGATGGAGCTGAAAACCAAGGCTCGAGAACTACGTGAAGAATGCAGAAGCCTCAGGAGCCGATGCGATCAAATGGAAGAAAGGGTATCAGCCCTGGAAGATGAAATGAATGAAATGAAGCGAGAAGGGAAGTTTAGAGAAAAAAGAATAAAAAGAAATGAGCAAAGCCTCCAAGAAATGTGGGACTATGTGAAAAGACCAAATCTACGTCTGATTGGTGTACCTGAAAGTGACGGGGAGAATGGAAACAAGTTGGAAAACACTCTGCAGGATATTATCCAGGAGAACTTCCCCAATCTAGCAAGGCAGGCCAACATTCAGATTCAGGAAATACAGAGAACGCCACAAAGATACTCCTCGAGAAGAGCAACTCCAAGACACATAATTGTCAGATTCACCAAAGTTGAAATGAAGGAAAAAATGTTAAGGGCAGCCAGAGAGAAAGGTCGGGTTACCATCAAAGGGAAGCCCATCAGACTAACAGTGGATCTCTCGGCACAAACCCTACAAGCCAGAAGAGAGTGGGGGCCAATATTCAACATTCTTAAAGAAAAGAATTTTCAACCCAGAATTTCATATCCAGTCAAACTAAGCTTCATAAGTGAAGGAGAAATAAAATACTTTACAGACAAGCAAATGCTGAGAGATTTTGTCACCACCAGGCCTGCCCTAAAAGAGCTCCTGAAGGAAGCGCTAAACATGGAAAGGCACAACCAGTACCAGCCACTGCAAAACCATGCCAAAATGTAAAGACCATCGAGACTAGGAAGAGACTGCATCAACTAACGAGCAAAATATCCAGCTAACATCATAATGACAGGATCAAATTCACACATAACAATATTAACTTTAAATGTAAATGGACTAAATGCTCCAATTAAAAGACACAGACTGGCAAATTGGATAAAGACTCAAGACCCATCAGTGTGCTGTATTCAGGAAACCCATCTCACGTGCAGAGACACACATAGGCTCAAAATAAAAGGATGGAGGAAGATCTACCAAGCAAATGGAAAACAGAAAAAGGCAGGGGTTGCAATCCTAGTCTCTGATAAAACAGACTTTAAACCAACAAAGATCAAAAGAGACAAAGAAGGCCATTACACAATGGTAAAGGGATTAATTCAACAAGAAGAGCTAAGTATCCTAAATATATATGCACCTAATACAGGAGCACCCAGATTCATAAAGCAAGTCCTGAGTGACCTACAAAGAGACTTAGACTCCCACACATTAATAATGGGAGACTTTAACACCCCACTGTCAACATTAGACAGATCAACGAGACAGAAAGTCAACAAGGATACCCAGGAATTGAACTCAGCTCTGCACCAAGCGAACCTAATAGACATCTACAGAGCTCTCCACCCCAAATCAACAGAATATACATTTTTTTCAGCACCACACCACACCTATTCCAAAATTGACCACATACTTGGAAGTAAAGCTCTCCTCAATAAACGTAAAAGAACAGAAATTATAACAAACTATCTCTCAGATCACAGTGCAATCAAGCTAGAACTCAGGATTAAGAATCTCACTCAAAACCGCTCATCTACATGGAAACTGAACAACCTGCTCCTGAATGACTACTGGGTACATAACGAAATGAAGGCAGAAATAAAGATGTTCTTTGAAACCAACGAGAACCAAGACACAACATACCAGAATCTCTGGGATGCATTCAAAGCAGTGTGTAGAGGGAAATTTATAGCACTAAATGCCCACAAGAGAAAGCAGGAAAGATCCAAAATTGACACCCTAACATCACAATTAAAAGAACTAGAAAAGCAAGAGCAAACACATTCAAAAGCTAGCAGAAGGCAAGAAATAACTAAAATCAGAGCAGAACTGAAGGAAATAGAGACACAAAAAACGCTTCAAAAAATTAATGAATCCAGGAGCTGGTTTTTTGAAAGGATCAACAAAATTGATAGACCGCTAGCAAGATTAATAAAGAAAAAAAGAGACAAGAATCAAATAGATGCAATAAAAAATGACAAAGGGGATATCACCACCGATCCCACAGAAATACAAACTACCATCAGAGAATACTACAAACACCTCTACGCAAATAAACTAGAAAATCTAGAAAAAATGGATAAATTCCTCAACACATACACCCTCCCAAGACTAAACCAGGAAGAAGTTGAATCTCTGAATAGACCAATAGCAGGAGCTGAAATTGTGGCAATAATCAATAGCTTACCAACCAAAAAAGTCCAGGACCAGATGGGTTAACAGCCGAATTCTATCAGAGGTACAAGGAGGAGCTGGTACCATTCTTTCTGAAACTATTCCAATCAATAGAAAAAGAGGGAATCCTCCCTAACTCATTTTATGAGGCCAGCATCATCCTGATACCAAAGCCTGGCAGAGACACAATAAAAAAAGAGAATTTTAGACCAATATCCTTGATGAACATTGATGCAAAAATCCTCAATAAAATACTGGCAAAGAGAATCCAGCAGCACATCAAAAAGCTTATCCACCATGATCAAGTGGGCTTCATCCCTGGGATGCAAGGCTGGTTCAATATACGCAAATCAATAAATGTAATCCAGCATATAAACAGAACCAAAGACAAAAACCACATGATTATCTCAATAGATGCAGAAAAGGCCTTTGACAAAATTCAACAACCCTTCATCCTAAAAACTCTCAATCAATTAGGTATTGATGGGATGTATCTCAAAATAATAAGAGCTGTCTATGACAAACCCACAACCAATATCATACTGAATGGGCAAAAACTGGAAGCATTCCCTTTGAAAACTGCCACAAGACAGGGATGCCCTCTCTCACCACTTCTATTCAACATAGTGTTGGAAGTTCTGGCCAGGGCAATTAGGCAGGAGAAGGAAATAAAGGGTATTCAATTAGGAAAAGAAGAAGTCAAATTGTCCCTGTTTGGAGATGACATGATTGTATATCTAGAAAACCCCATTGTCTCAGCCAAAAATCTCCTTAAGCTGATAAGCAACTTCAGCAAAGTCTCAGGATACAAAATCAATGTACAAAAATCACAAGCATTCTTATACATCAATAACAGACAAACAGAGAGCCAAATCGTGAGTGAACTCCCATTCACAATTGCTTCAAAGAGAATAAAATACCTAGGAATCCAACTTACAAGGGATGTGAAGGACCTCTTCAAGGAGAACTACAAACCACTGCTCAAGGAAATAAAAGAGGATACAAACAAATGGAAGAATATTCCATGCTCAGGGGTAGGAAGAATCAATATCGTGAAAATGGCCATACTGCCCAAGGTAATTTACAGATTCAATGCCATCCCCATCAAGCTACCAATGACTTTCTTCACAGAATTGGAAAAAACTACTTTAATGTTCATATGGAACCAAAAAAGAGCCTGCATCGCCAAGTCAATCCTAAGCCAAAAGAACAAAGCTGGCGGCATCACACTACCTGACTTCAAACTATACTACAAGGCTACAGTAACCAAAACAGCATGGTACTGGTACCAAAACAGAGATATAGATCAATGGAACAGAACAGAGCCGTCAGAAATAATGCCGCATATCTACAACTATCTGATCTTTGACAAACCTGAGAAAAACAAGAAATGGGGAAAGGATTCCCTATTTAATAAATGGTGCTGGGAAAACTGGCTAGCCATATGTAGAAAGCTGAAACTGGATCCCTTCCTTACACCTTTTACAAAAATCAATTCAAGATGGATTAAAGACTTAAATGTTAGACCTAAAACCATAAAAACCCTAGAAGAAAACCTAGGCATTACCATTCAGGACATAGGCATGGGCAAGGACTTCATGTCTAAAACACCAAAAGCAATGGCCACAAAAGCCAAAATTGACAAATGGGATCTAATTAAAGTAAAGAGCTTCTGCACAGCAAAAGAAACTACCATCAGAGTGAACAGGCAACCTACAAAATGGGAGAAAATTTTCGCAACCTACTCATCTGACAAAGGGCTAATATCCAGAATCTACAATGAACTCCAACAAATTTACAAGAATAAAACAAACAACCCCATCAAAAAGTGGGCGAAGGACATGAACAGACACTTCTCAAAAGAAGACATTTATGCAGCCAAAAAACACATGAAAAAATGCTCACCATCACTGGCCATCAGAGAAATGCAAATCAAAACCACAATGAGATACCATCTCACACCAGTTAGAATGGCAATCATTAAAAAGTCAGGAAATAACAGGTGCTGGAGAGGATGTGGAGAAATAGGAACACTTTTACACTGTTGGTGGGACTGTAAACTAGTTCAACCCTTGTGGAAGTCAGTGTGGCGATTCCTCAGGGATCTAGAACTAGAAATTCCATTTGACCCAGCCATCCCATTACTGGGTATATACCCAAAGGACTATAAATCATGCTGCTATAAAGACACATGCACACGTATGTTTATTGTGGCATTATTCACAATAGCAAAGACTTGGAACCAACCCAAATGTCCAACAATGATAGACTGGATTAAGAAAATGTGGCACATATACACCATGGAATACTATGCAGCCATAAAAAATGATGAGTTCATGTCCTTTGTAGGGACATGGATGAAATTGGAAATCATCATTCTCAGTAAACTATCGCAAGAACAAAAAACCAAACACCACATATTCTCACTCGTAGGTGGGAATTGAACAATGAGAACACATGGACACAGGAAGGGGAACATCACACTTCGGGGACTGTTGTGGGGTGGGGGGAGGGGGGAGGGATAGCATTGGGAGATATACCTAATGCTAGATGACGAGTTAGTGGGTGCAGCGCACCAGCATGGCACATGTATACATATGTAACTTACCTGCACATTGCGCACATGTACCATAAAACCTAAAGTATAATAATAATAATAATAATTTAAAAAAAAAAGAAAGAAATGCCAAGGAACATTATAGTACAGTGGTTAAGAGTGCAGACTGGCCAAACAAGCCTGTGTTTGCATCTCAGCTTTATCATTCTACTACTATACAGCCTTGAGCATGTTGTCTAATTTCTTAAAACTTCAAATTCCTCAACAGTGAAATCGGGATAACAGTAGCACCTACCACAGAACAGCCCTGAGGACCTAAATAAGTTAAAGCATTTTGAAAAATTAATAGTGTTAGGTACATAGTAAGTGTTCAATAAATAGGAGGTGTTATTATTCATCATAACGCTCTAAAATTTATCAGAATTCAAACTTCCATTCTTGTTTCTTAGGTAAAATGAAGCAAAAATAAAGGAACAACAGACAAACCTCTTTAACTTGACATCTTTCCAATTCACAACCAAGAGGATGTTTACTGCAATGTGCTAGGATCAAGCAGTTGAGTGCAAGGACAAAAAACAAGCCTAATAATTGAGTCAAAGGGTTTCACAACTCTAATTATTTAACATCACAGCTGAAGGAGAAAACAAAAATTTCCAAGGCAGTAGAATAAAAGGAAGTTCTGAAACAAAGGAAAGAGCGTGGGAAAAAAGAAAGGATGCTATCAGATCTGCAAGCTCACCAAAATATTGGTGCAAGCCAGCAGTAAAAGAAGCCACTTTCTAGCTTTTTCCTCAAGATAGTCCCTAAAGCAAAGGAAGTCCTTTCCCCTTCCAAAGCAGAAGCTAAAGCAAAGGTTTTGAAGGCCAAGTAGACAGTGCTGAAAGGCATCACAGCCACTAATAAATATCTACACATCACCCACCTTCCACAGTCCTAAGACACTAAGGCTCCCAATGGCAGCCCAAACCCCCAGGAGAAACAAAGACAGAATAGCGCCCTCGGAGAAACAAGCTTGAGCTGTATGCCACAATCAAGTTCCCCCGACTACTGAGTCGGCCATGAAGATGGACAACAACAACCCATTGTGTTCACTGTGGATGGCAAAGCCAACAAGCACCAGGTCAAACAGGCTATGAAGAAGCTTTGATGTTGACATGACCAACGTCAACACTCTGAGCAGGCCTAATGGAGGGAAGGCAACATATGCTCAACAGGTTCCAAACTATGATGCTTTGGATGTTGCCAATAAAATTGAGATCATCTAAACTGAGCCTAGCTGGCTAATTCTAAATACACATTTTTATCACCACACACAAAAAAAAAAAAAAAAGAAAAGAAAGAAACCAATTTCTATATCTAAAAAATGAAGGTAAGATGCCCAAAGAAAATAAAATTATTTCCAACAAGAAACACTGCTTGTCTTTCAGAGCCTGGGCTTTGCTAACGTGAAGAGGTTTCTTCTGATGTAGGGTCACATGAGAAACTGGCCATTACATCCTGATGGGAGCCTTCATCAGTGACTCCCATAAAATGCTGGCTACTCACTGGGCCCTCATGTTTGAGCTGGCTGCTACGTTAATTTCTTAAAATCAGTGATTCCTTTCAACAGTTGGGTTCCAGGGCCCTGTTGGACAGCCTATCGTTCAAATTAATGAGATGCTATTCATAAAGTATCTAATTGTGCACATGGGAAACTCTAGCCTCCGTTGAAGAAATATAGCATTTTTAGAACAGATGTGTGGCACAAGTGATACTTAAAAACTATTAATTTTGTCAGTCTTTATTGCTTCAAGGGCCAAAGAGCAAGACCCAGAAGTAAAAGCACAAAGTAATGAATTACACAGTACATAAAGAAAACAGAGCCAGAGGGATTCTTTCAGAACAGACATCTGTAGGCTTTCCATCTAAATTGAAGGAGAAAGGGACTTTCAGTTTTGTGGTCATTTCAGTTCTTTGCTTTTCTGAATTGATCACCAATGAGTCAGAGCCATTAATACTCTTTGTTAATTTTATTTCTACTGATTTCAGTTCTTGTCTATGAACTGCATTGGGAACCCTTTGTAAGGCGATTTGACAGTATTTATTTAAAAAATGTTTAAAGTGCATATCCTTTGACCTAATAATTTCATTTTTAGGAATTTCTCTATAGAAATTCTAAATTCTGAAGTGTATAAAGAGAGAGCTGTGAGGAAATCTGTCCCATTGTCTGAAATACTATAAATTGAAAGCCACCTAATGCCCACCAATAATGGACTGGCTAAATAAACTCTGATTTAGCTATATATATGCACCTTGGAATCAGACTACCTGAGCTCCCATTTCACTACAGCTTATTAGTTGTGGCTGCTTGTATTCATTTCCATTGCTGCCTTAACAAATCACCACAATTTTATAGGCATTAAACAACACAGACTTATTATTTTACAGTTCAACAGGTCAGAAGTCTGGTATGAACTAAAATCAGTGGGTGGGCAGGGTTGCACTCCTTCCTGTACAGTCTAAGAGAAAATCCCTTTCCCTGCTCGTTCAGGTGTTGGCAGAATTCAGTTCTATGTGGTTGTAAGACTGAGATCTCTCTTTCCTTGCTGGCTATTAGCTGAGGGCTGCCCTTAGCTCCTAGCGGCCTCTTGCTTGTCCCTGCACATAAATGTCGACCTCTCAAAAACAGCGACAGGGTGGTGAATCCTTTTCAGGCTGCTGTCTCTCTCACCCTGCTTCTACTATCACATCTCTCTCTAACCCAGCTGGAAAAGGCTCCACCTTTAAGGACTCAAGTGATTAGATTGGGTCCACCTAGATAGTCCAGCATGGTCTCTCCATTTTTAGGTTCTTACTATTAATCACATCTGCAAAGTCCCTTTTGCCATGTAAGATAACATACTCACAGGTTCCAGGGATTTGGACATAGACATCTTCGGGGACCATTATTCTATCTGCCACTCCTCTCTAAGCCTCAGATCCCTCATCTCTAAAATGGGCTTCTTTTGACATATAATTGTTGTGACTTTTAGATGAGACAAAGTTCTTAGCACATAGCAATTACTCAGAAAATGTTAGCTATCATCATTATTGCTATGTAGCCATTAGAAAGAATGAGATAGAACTGTGTTACTGATATAGAAGGATATTCAAAAGTTATAACTGCAAAGTAAGTTATGGAAGAGTGCATATAGCATAACCATTTTTCTATAAAACAAGAAAAAACGAGGAAAGATGGATCATCTTTTTTTTTTTTTTTTTTGTGAGATGGAGTCTCGCTATGTCACCCAGGCTGGAGTGCAGTGGCACGATCTTGGTTCACTGCAAGCTCCACCTCCCAGGTTCACGCCATTCTCCTGCCTCAGCCTCCCCAGTAGCTGGGACTACAGGTGCCCGCCACCACGCCGGGGTAATTTTTGTTTGTATTTTTAGTAGAGATGGGGTTTCACCGTGTTAGCCAGGATGGTCTCGATCTCCTGATCTCGTGATCCGCCCGCCATGGTGTGAGCCACCGTGCCCGGCCAAGGATCATTGTATTGGCTTAGGGAAAAAATGGATGAATTATCAACAGATTGAGACTGAGAAGATAAATACAGACTTGGAGTTTTAAAAATAGTGTATAAGTTTTATTTTCATATTTAAAGTGGCAGCCCCACTAAAAAGACAAATAGAATGTTTATTTTCCAAACCAGTGTGGAAACAAAAAGGAATTTTAAAATGATTGCTTACAAGGACAAAAAAGAAGAAAAGCATGAAAAATTTCAATAAATAAAAAATTCTAAGAAAAATGCTAAAAACAATCTTAAACTTATCAGTAATCACAATAAATATAAAAGATCACATCTACTTATCAAAATACAGAGATTCTGAAGTTGGAGAAAATAACAAAATCCATATGTGTAAAGATATCACTTGGGTAAAATTTTAAAACACAAACATTAATTAATATATTGATCACAGAAAGATACATATTTAGTAAAATTATAGGAACAGAGAAAGGAAATAAATGCATCAATTTCAGGCTTGTGGTTGCCTCTAGGAATAAAAGGAGGGAAATGGCATGAGGGAAGGCTACAAAAAGGATATCAACTATATTTGTAATGTTTCATTTCTTTTTTTCCCTTTATTTATTTATTTATTTATTTATTGGACGTGAATAAGTTCTTTAGTGGTGATTTTGGAAGTTTTGGTGCACCCATCACCCAAGCAGTACCCAATGTGTAGTCTTATATCCTTCACTCCCCTCCCACTCTTCCCCTTGAATCCCCAAAGTCCACTGTATCATTCTTATGCCTGTGCATCCTCATAGCTTAGCTCCTAATCTTTTTCATAAAAATAAAATATCTGAAACATGGTACAAGATATTTACCTTTTTAAATTCTGCTGTGTTACATCCTGTACTTTTCTGTGCATATAAAATATTTTGAATATTTGTTCAAAGAACTGTACTTAGAAGTCAGAAATAGAGATGCTGACCTAATGGCATATATATTTTGGGTTCTAGAAAAAGTTCTAAACTTTTAAAGGTAGACGTGGAACTAGGGCAGATAGGGAAATGTATTTCTACTACTTGTCCATTGGTTACGCTTGTCATCTATTGAACAGTTGCACTAGGTTAAGGATGATACTGTTTGAAAATGCCCAAAATATGTACACGATATGTTTAAGAAGACTTAAGTAGACACTTATATGCAAAGTTAATACAGTTCAGAAATGTTGAAAAACAAAGAAGCAATTGGAATAGTGACTAAATTTCTCAGAGAAGTTTAATTTTGAGCCAGAATATGAAGAAGTTCATGGATTTCTAAGAGGGAACAATTCAGATAGGAAAATGGACTGTGCCGAGGCACAAAGAAGGGACCTCGTTACCAAATGCAGGGGACAATAGGAGTTCAGTGTGATTGGAACAGATTTCCTTCCGAAATTCTGAAGAGCTGTGAAAGCAGATACAGGAATTTTATGGGCATAAACACAGGAATATGTCTATGTGCAATTAAATAGAAGAGGTGGGCTACCAGGTGAATAGGTCTAATGTCACAGATTTAGATTAACCATGCTAATTAACTTCTTCCTTATACATTTGCGGGCTCCACAGTAAAAATGTAAAGCATAAAGAAGGTATTTATGAACTGCTTTGAAAGAAAAATGGGAAATGCCGATGGAGAGCTGTGAGTCAGCCTCAGCTCCTTCCCTGCTGAAAGTGTTAAGTTACCTCTCCAGGGCCAGATACAGTTATTTAATAGATCGACACAGACAAATATCCTCCCCCAGAAAGGATCATCTATTTTGAAAATATCCCACTTCATGTCATCACAATACTTTAGTGTCTGGCTATTCATCATTCTGCCTTCAAGTTAGTTTGAGTGCGAGACTCAACCTATGTTCTATTTTGGGTGATGCAGACAGCCACAACCACTGATTGAAAACTTGAGTCCGTCCAGATCTCGTGGCTTACAGCCCAAGGCACCTGTGACCTGCCTGGTTCATCACCGGGTCCCACTGCTTTGGCCTCATTATTGCCCTCCACACCCTGATTCTTACCAGTGTTGTTTCAGATCTGGGCTCATCCCATTTTTCCCCAACACTGTGGCAGCTTCTAGATGCTGTCTCCACCATACGGCCGTCAGAGTGAACTCACACTGTCTTTAATGGCCAATCTGAAAGATCCCTGCTATGCTGAAAACCTTCCTAAGAGAGCCTTACCACGGATTGCCTCACTGTTGTGTTTCTGTGAGTTGTGAGGTGGGTCACAGGCCATTTGCTACTAATAATAAAACCCCAAAGACTCCATAGACTCGCTCCTGTATCTAGATGCCTTCCCCCGTCGCTGAGTCACCAGCTGTGCTGCCTGGCAAATTCCTTCTCCTCCCGCAGGTCTCGGCTCAGATGCTCTCTCTGTGAATCCATAATCCTCAGTGCTCACCCCCACCCCATCCGGCTCACGTCCTTCTCCTACAGGCTTGCTGTGCTTCGTATAGACTTCCATTTAAGAATTGTCTTGTTTCATTGCAATTGTTTAGACAAACGTCTCCCATTTTGTTGTAAGCTCCTTAAGGACAGAGGCCAAGTCTTAGCTCTTCTTACATCTGCAGTAAATAGCAGTTTGTGGCACATTTTAGGCACACAGCAGATGTTAATGGATGAATTAGTAAATTAGTACTACCGCTCACACGGAGTAGACTCCCCAGTTAATCAGAGCAACAATTTTTTCCCATTCCTACTATATGTGGCAGCAAAGAAAAACCTTTCTTCCTAATTATTTCATATAACACTGTATCATGAAATATCTGCATTTTGAGAGTAAAGCCTGAAGGAAGTTATTTTTTCCCTCATAAAATTAAAGACTTTAATTATTGGCAATAAGATGATATTACATTCATTGGAAGAAAGAATGGTCTAGCGATTCTTTCTATGTTCCTGTAACTAATTATGGGTGAGTAATTTTTAAAAAATTGGTACCCATAAAAATTGACCACAAACCAATAAGAACAATGAGTTGAATCATAAAAATTCCATGCTATTTATATTTCTCCACACACACTCAGTACATTTATTTATTCTAAATGGAAAAGTACAAATATTGGGATAAAAACATTTAAACTACAGAAATAAGAAATTCCAAATGCTAATTCTGCCTAAGGGGCAAATTTAATTCTGTGCTAAGCTACTGTATGTAGGATTAAGAGGCATAGTTAACCAAACATTTGAGAACAAGTAATTACCACTGCATCTCTCTATCACATATTTGCCTCACACATAATTTATACAAGTCCACAGAGGGGAAAAATAAAATGCTGTTTGAAACATTTTTTTTCCAGCCACACATTTTTCAGGCTTACTTTTTTTTTCCTTGTCAAAGACTATTCATTTTTATGGTCTTATATTGGATAACAGTGGGATATTTTCTCTCTGATATATAGGGACAGACAAACAACATCTCTAACCAGTTATTCTTGGCTGTGTCCTTCCTGCCAAATCTTGGGCATCTAAATGTGGAGGTGCACAGTCCCTGAAGTTGGTTTATGTAATACTTTCAGAGTGGTATGGACATGCAAACAACACTGTCATTTATTCATTCAGCAAACATTATGAGACACTTTCTATGTGCCCAGAATTGTGCTGGGCTCTCAGGATACCCATGAATAAGAGAGGGTCCCTATCCTTGATGAGACTGTAGTCTAGCAGTAGAGACAATTAAACCAACAATTACAAAATAAAACACTAAGAGCTGTTGAGGGTGGGATGCATGAGGAGTTGCAGGGATACCAACACCTGTCTGAGATGGTCAGAGGCCATTTAAGTTGCTTCTTGAATGGCCTGTAGGGCTCACGCAGTTGAAGGAGGGTAGGAAAGTGGAAAATTCAAAGCTGAGGGAATACCTGGAAGAGATCAGAGTATGAAACGGAAAGTGGAAGTAGATGAGGCAAGGTGACGCCTACTGATGCAGCAGAGCAGATATTTACAAACAGAAGTGAGTCTGAGTCTCTAGGTGACTGTTTTCTGTGCTCACAACCAAGTAACAGCTTCTGCAGCCTTCTCTGG
Source organism: Pongo pygmaeus (assembly GCF_028885625.2). Classification (NCBI taxonomy): domain Eukaryota; kingdom Metazoa; phylum Chordata; class Mammalia; order Primates; family Hominidae; genus Pongo; species Pongo pygmaeus. Next base: position 144,571,617 of record NC_072373.2, on the reverse strand, counting down.
GGCACATACAGTACAGAGAACTGTTGAGAGCTCAAGTATATTTGAGACAGATATTTAAGTCTCTATGCATTAGCATCTTGGTTGGACCAATTCTGGTATTTGCTTATTTTAGCATTTTGTATGAAACATGGAGAGATGGTGCCATCAAACCATAACTTGTCTGCAACTCCAGCCCAGCTCTGGCTACAATGTGGTATTCAGCAAGAGCCTGGCCTGGAGCAAGGAATTTAACCTTCTTGTACTTCAGAGCCTCATCTTTAAAATAGATTGCAGCAAGAATTAAGTGAGTGAGTGCGTGAAAGAGCACAGAACAGAGCCTGGCATAAAGCAAATGCCCAAAAAGTATCAGCCATAATAACTTTACTCCTTATGTGGGAAGTGTCAGTGAAACTAGTTGCCTAGTTATTTAAATAACAAGCATGTCATTTACAGGAACTGGGTTCAGGAGTAAAGCTGCTATTGTTGGTTGTCTTTGGCATTAACATTAAGGATATTAGGAAAGTTAACTCTATGAACACAAAGGCTGAACTTTGGCAGCCTTTCAAAAGAGTTAGCAATCGAATTTTTTGCCTATGTCTATTCATTGAACATTCATTATCCCCACACTTATTGAGTGTCTACTGATGTCAGGCATGAGGATGCACAGATACCTGAGAAGGCCGACCATCTATTATTCATTCGACACACATTTACCAAGTACTTTTTTTTTTCCCAGCAAGTCACTGCTGGGAAACAAAAAAAAAAAAACGATGCATCAGACCCTTCAGTAGCTTACAGGTTAATGGGGGAGATAAGTGGTGTGTATACAATGGAGACACAAGGAGGAAGATGATACGTACTACAAAGAGGTAGGGACAATAACAATGAACACTTCTTTACACAGGCTCCATGCTAAGTGCCTTACTTGGACTATCCCAGGGTGCTGTGGGAGTTGAGAGGATGCAGAGATGGCTCTCAGCTGGGGTGATCTGGAAAAACTTCATGGAAGTGGAGGCATTTGAATAGGACCTTAAAGAAACACTACTTCTGGAGCATTTTGCTTAACCCTGGTTGTACAACAGAATAGGCCCAATGGCTTTCTCTAAAGATGTTTGGTATAAAGCCTATCTTAAAGGAAATACTGTATCTGATAAAATGGGATTGTTTCTGCTGAAGACTCATCTGGCTACAAAACAGAACTACTATCAACCTGAGAAAGAATCCAGCTGTTGCTTTAAAATGAACAACTTCCCATTACATCATCAAGCCTGATAATCATCTTGCCTGCAACTCCAATTCCATCTCACCCCTTAATACTCCTTCTTTCCCCTAGGTCACTGGGAAGCTTGCTTGCGGCACTCTCTGGGATCCTGTTTCCAGTTACTGGTTGCGTAATGTATTGATAAAGCAAAGCCAAATATGAGTAAGAAGAAAAGCCTAATTAGAAATGAAGCACGCAGTGTCCCAACAAGAAAAATGCCAGGGCTTCAAAAATAGGAAATCAGTGATGCATAGTTTCTTCTGTCACTGAAGAAATCATCCCAGTACTTAATAAGCCAGAAAATGGATTAAGCAGATGGAGGAAAGTTGTCAGCGGCAAAGAATGGGCACCTATGGAGAAACAGAATTATTTAGAACCAAAATGACTGACTGGCACACATTAAAGAATATCTGTTTGTGTCTTGAAATGAATGCTATAGAAAATCTGTATTAGGTGTGAAAACAAATGCAAAATCGGCCACCAAGAGAGAACATCACAGGCTATGGGCTGATGTAGAAATGCTGGCGATGCTGACTTTTTTTTCTTTATTGAATTGACTATTTAAGTGAAGCAACCAAAATAATAACTTGGAGTAGAGTGTGGATACAGCTTAATTCTAATAAACTTGCCCTTAAATATAAAGAAAACCGTTCTTTCATAGGAACCCACTCGTACAGCATATGTATCTACATATTCTTCTCTCCCTACACATATCTGAACATGTTTCTAGCAAGCTGACTGTTGACACTTAACTCAGTTGATAGGACATGTCCTCTGGCTCATAGGAGAAACAGCAAAGGTTCAGTACATTTAAGTCTTTGAAGATTATAGGAACAAAAACTCAGTTTTAAGTGTCAGGGAATTGCTGTATGATCTTTACCACATCACTTAACTTCTAAGTTTTCTAATTATTATATTGTACAACTGAAAGAATGATATTCACACACACACACACTGCATACCCTTGAACACTGAGAGACAATAGGCTGATCAGGAGGCTCTTACATCTGCAAGAAACAAAACTGGAGACTAGCAGGACACATAGCTTCTGAGTGATGGCGTAACAAGTTGCTATTTATAACCCATCTTCCATTCACCAATGTGAACTAGGGGTCTATCCCTGCAAGAGAGTAATTTTAGAGAATGAGCTTCCAGGTGAGCTCACAGCTTAACACTGCTTGTATCACCATCTTGAGTCAGCAGTGGATAATGCTGTGCAGAATAAACTAATTTTAGTCATCTGCAGTATCCTTGTAAACACTTCATAGTGATTCTTTAAAAAGTCAGTGGAAACTTGCTATCTCTGCTTCATTTCCTACTCCCAATAATTCACTAGGGTTATTTTCAGGTGACTGTGTCTTACAGGATTTGTCTAGGTGAGCTCCTCTGTTTCAGAATGGCCATTTGAAAATTCTGCCACAGATTTTGAAGTCAGAAGGCTGTCTGGTTAAATGGATCCAGAGAAATTACTAACAGATATGGTGACAAAGGACATGGAAATATAAGTGTCCTGTATGTGCTATAGGAAAAAGTGCTGCCCATCTTTCTCTCATTTCAGCAACACTTTCAGTGAGCCCCAGCACATGGAAAGAGAGATGAGGAGAGAAAAAGGCTTATTCCTGAAGCTAATAGCTTTCTTCTCTCTCTAATACTATATGTTTGCAGTGACAAATGATCCCTTAGCTTCCGAATCATCTCCTCATTCTGTGATGTACCCCTGAGCTCTGAGTTTCATTTCATTGGCAGTCAGTCACATGCTGAATATAGAGCACCTCTAATTTGTTCAGTGTCTCATGGATCACTGAGAAAGAATAGGGCCCTATGACAAACTCCACTGGTCAGAGCACCCAGATCTAGGTGTGTGATCACAGCCTTTAACACTTGACCAGGAACTCATATTTCATGGAGTGAGAATTGTGAGACCTTGCACTAGGGTTTTGTGATTCTGAGAAAGACGCTGGATTTGGCTGTATTTATCAAGGAATGTGGATACCAAGAGGAGGGGCTGAGTTGGGAAGAAGGGGGTAAAGAGAATTCTAGGCAAATTAAACCTCTCGGTTAGCAACGAGTATCCCATAGGCCAGAAAGAGTGTGAAGGGATTCAGTCATATGTGAAAGAAGTTCTGTGGTTTTTGTCTTGTCTTTCTTGAAAACCTCTGGCCCTGGAATGTTTGATATCTATTTTCCCTGGTCTAAAAAGAGAATTAGAGAATTTCAGATGAAGTGTATGTGACACAAAGTGAGAAGAGAAGGAGGGACGGAGAAAAGAGAGGCAGAATCGGAAATGTTAATACGAAAAAGGAAGAAAATGGTGTGTCCTGTAATTATTTATATAAGAAAGGCAGCTAATAAGTGTTCCAGGGTAGAATTTCTATTTCTTGAATTCATTAAAAGTAATTTTGAGACTCCTGGATTGGTGGTGGTGGAGGCAAGATTTTGCTAAGGAGAACTTTGTTTAAATGCCTCTTTCCAAAGCAAATACACATCATACCAAGATATACAACCTATGTGTAGCTTCACTGTGCTGCTGGAAACTCTGCCTCACTAGGTGATTCTTCTTTACTGAGGATCCTGCTGTCCTCATCTACCCCTTGAAAAGCGAGTTTGATGGACTCTGGGTGAGTAAAGCAAGTCTTTCAGAGGAGAGGAGAGGCAGCACCATTGGCTGTCTGCCAGTGAAAGGCTTGTGCAGTGGTCTGGTCTCTGAACCATGCAGGCAGTGTTGCTGCAGGATCCTAAGAAACCAACCTTTTCAGGAACGTTGTGTAAAGGAATGTCTGGAATGTGTTTAGCCTTGAGAGTTTGCAAGAAGCCTTTATGGTTCCTAATGAAGAATGGGAAAAGCAGTATTATAATGTTAGGCAAGACTGGTTCAGATCAGAGAGAGACGGAGGAAGAAATCATTAAAATGAAGGATAGGACTGTCTCTTTGCAACCATTAGATGCAGTTTCAGAATTTCCTTCTGGATTCTGTGCATCACACAGACCATCTACTCTCATCCCAGGGTAATGAGAGGGTAGGTACTATATAAATAGGTTATAAACTTTAAAATAAAGAAGCAACTCCCTGCAATTTTTTTTTCATATTGGTCTTTAGCTTAGAGTAGATGAATGAATGAACACTGTGAAAATATCAGCATAATTGCGTCTTTTACTTTATATTATTAACAAATGCTATTCATGGAATCAGAAGTTCTATTGTGAATTACATTTTAAAGGTTTTAAATATATTTGAAGGTTTTAAAAATTCTATTTATGGGTAGATGTCTGTATGCATGTACGTATACACATATGGGAGTACATTTTGCCTCCATGCCTCTTTTGTTTATTAAACAAATTTGTAAATTTGTTAAAGCTGAAGGCATTGTTTTAACAAATGTTATTTAGTGTTTAAAATCATATTTATTGTGTAATATGGTTATTTATATTTTACCTCTATTTTGAAACTCTTCATTTTAGGATTTCTTAAATTTTTTGTCTGCATTCCACCGTGAGTTAGTACACTCACACGTATATGTTTATATGTTATTTGTATACACATATAAATATTTGTGACTATATATGTGTATATGCATGTATATGTGTGTAAATGTATATAAAACTAAAACAAAATTTCACAAAACAAAATCTACCTTTACCAAGTGTGATGCATTCTGGTATTTCTATTCCATTCTATTACCTCATTTGTATACAATTTATATTAATTTCCAGGCTCACCAATGGGTCATGACCCGGAGTTTGGAAAATACTGCTTTACCAAGCCCTTTACAAAATTTCATAATTGTATTAAAGTAAATGAAATATTATAGGGCAATAATATGGGTATGATTTTAAATGATTCAAGGAAATAAAAGGTCTCTATTTTTTACTTACATTAGTTATGATAACTGTTGTTATATTATCATATTCTGAAGAATATTAACTTTTTAAAGAGGAAGATAGATATGCAATCCCTTTTTTGCTTTTTAAAGAACATTTTTTGTAACTTTTCAAACTTAAAAATTAAGCTACTTCCTTCCTTTAAGCTTCCTATACCCCATCCAATTTTTTTTAAAGAAAAGATAACGAGGCTCATACCTGTAATCTCAGCACTTTGGGAGGCTGAGGCGGGCGGATCATGAGGTCAGGAGTTTGAGACTAGCTTGACCAACATGGTGAAACCCCGTCTCTACTCAAAATACAAAAATTAGCCGGGCATGGTGGCACACACCTGTAATCCCAGCTACTCAGGAGGCCGAGGCAGGAGAATCGCTTGAACCCCGGAGAGGGAGGTGGCAGTGAGCCGAGACTGCACCACTGGACTCCAGCCTGGGCAACAGAGCACAGAATTAAAAGTCTGGTTTTAGAGCAAGCTCACTTGAGACTATTCTAAGAAGGCCATATGCAGCAGGAGGATGAATGCAGATTCAGGCTCTGGACACTCGATGGTTCCTTAAAATTTAAAGTGTAAATTTAACTTTTAAGATAGGGTCAGATATTAATTACCAAAAAAAGGGTAATTATTTAAAGAAACTTTGTGGTGATTACATCTGTGAAAATGAAGAATCATTCTGTAATGTGAATCCTGACTCTAATTCAGAGGTCCTTCACTCATTAATTAAAACTGATGGACTGGTCAGAACCGAGTAGGTCCCATGTATTCCAACTTAACACGTATGGTTTATAAGTATAAATTTTTGTATATTGAGCTGGATTAAAATAGGGGCCTATCCATACCTTTCCTTGATGCTGCCTGCAGAGTTTACAAATTGAGACTGAGAAATATATATTTCAAAACTCCACATATGACAATATAGATTCCCTGGACAGCAAAACAGACTGTTCTAATAAGAATGACCCTTTGAGAATCTCCTTTTTGGACTGGCCCCCTCCTCAGTGGCAGGTGGGGTAGAAACACTGCACAAACTTCTCCCCAACCAAGAGCAGGGAATTCTGAGTACACGATTCTCAATACGCCATTCCACTCCCATTCCCACCTGGCTTTCTTCATATTGCCTCGCCTGAATTGCCCACCATACTCAGTTGTAAGTGCCTGCTGACTTCTGCCTCCTGTGGTAGATTGTGGGTGGCAGAGGCCAGGCAGGGTGCTATCCTGTCCAATGTTGCGTCCCTACCCTAGCACAGTTACTGGGCACATTTTCTGGTCACTCCATAACAATGTGTTGAGGGAAGGAATAGATAAGTAAATGAATGTTAAATTAATCACCGCTTTAACTAGTAGACCCATCCCAGAGTCAGCTTTCTCCTTACACCTGGCCCAGTGTGAAGCAGGTGCCAAGTACTCTTCAGGGAGCTTACTTCCCAGGCCCTCCCACCAGTGTCTGACGACAGCTACAGCTCCGTGGGAAGGACCCTGGGCATCTCGGAGGGGTTGGAAACTGCTGACCCAGGCATTTGGAAAACCCAGAAATAGCAGAGCTGGTGGTACTCAGGTTCTGAAAAAAATATTCAGATGTCATTTTTTGGCTTATCTTCCTCCAAACCTTTTGCAACAAGTATTTCACTGATAAAATGTGTGGGAGGGAGGTAATATTTTACAGGTAAATTGCTATGGACAGCATGGTCCAAAGTATATAGTAAGCTTTCCATAAATATTTGCTCAATGGAGGTACAAACTGGGATAATCCAGTCCCCACATACTAATCATCCTCCTTCAGGTATTCGGAAGGAGTACCTGAACCAGGTGGATGCAAATGGCACTTGCAGTCACTGTCCTAAGTACTAGTTTGAACCATATGAAATTGTCATTTTAGTAGGTCAAAAATGTTCAAATATCAGCAATTTCATACAGTTCAAAATGTTACAGGTTGAAATGTGCTGCCTCATCACTAGAAACAAGTCAAGGCTGAATCCTGCTGATAATAAAAAGTCCGAATCATAAAGCAGGCCATTAGCAGCCTTTTGGGAGAACAAAGGACCAAAGCAAACATGAAGGATACACAATTGCCCTTGGTCAGTTCTTCAAAACGTGCATTCTAAGCCATTTTATGAGGAAAAAAGAATAGGATTCATTTGGGAAATGCTGCAAACCACATCCTTTTCCTAGAGTTTCAAAATGAGAATTAAAGGCTGGGCGTGGTGGCTCACACCTGTAATCCTGGCACTTTGGGAGGCTGAGGCGGTCGGATCACCTGAGGTCAGGAGTTCAAGACCAGCCTGGCCAACATGGTGAAACCCTGTCTCTACTAAAAAAAGAAACAAAAAATTAGCTGGGCATGGTGGCACATGTCTGTAATCCCAGCTACTTGGGAGGCTGAGGCAGGAGAATCACTTGAACCTGGGAGGCAGAGGTTGCAGTGAGCCAAGATCATGCCTTTGCACTCCAGCCTGGGTGACAGAGTGAGACTCTGTCTTAGAAAAAAAAAAAAAAGTGAATTGAAGTATATATTAGCGTATCAAAGAATCTGAGTGTATATACAATAAAGAAAGTCATTTAATGATATTTAATCCAGGGCATTCTAAATTTATTTGACTAGTGAAACCTTATTTGAAGATAATGCCTACTCTCACAGTTAACAGTTTGGGACTACCAGGACCTACTTCTGCCCCATGATCCAAGTGCCTCTACCCCTCTCAATCCTGACTTCTTAGGCCTAAACATACTACACATTGAACCCCATCTGAGACATAGAGGCCCTTGATAGAGGTCCATTTCTACTCTTTCTTGCTGTTTCCTCATAATGTAAAAAGGGTAGACTCTCAGGATACTCCACGTGTCAATACACAGGTTGCATTCTATGGATACAGTATTCAGTTTGTGCATATCTCACACTGCTATCAGCCCAGTGTTCATGGATTTTAGTGAATAATAGTGGGGATAATTTGGGGAATAACAAGACCTACGGTTTATTATACATTTACCATGTGCTTTTCACACTGCACTGTGTCTTCACATTTCGAATATCTCTCATGTGTATTACATTCCTCACAATGAGCCAGGGAAGTGGGTATTTTTTTTCCCTATTGTACAGACAATTATTAGTGCCTCTAAGATGTCAAGTTTGTGACCCAAAGTCCATAGAGAGATTAAATGATACCAGTTCCTATGCTTCCTCCACATTAATAAAGGCCGATACGTGAATAACGCTTACTGTGAACCAGGCACCAAATTCTAACTCAATTGGCTCATAACAAAACAACATAGGTGCTATTAGTATTCCCATTTTCAACTGGGGAAACAGAGGCTGAAGAAATTAACCAATCTGCTTAAAGTCACACACAGCTAGAAAAAGGCAGGGCTGGAATTCAGACTACTACTGAATAGTGAATGGTTCTACAATAAATTAAGGCAGTTAACCATGTTTAAACCAGGACTTTCCAAGCCTATTTGACTAGGTAATCATTATTTGTAGGGCATGCCTATTACCACAGTTAACAATTTGAAGAATGCAGTTTGGGAATCACCAAACCAACTTCCTCCCATTGATCCAGGCACCTCCAGGTCCCAATCCAGAGTCCATGCCTTTTTATTCTACCTGCTGTCTTAGAGACCCCATAGTCTGTTTTCTGCCTGTCTCCTGGTTGCAGAGGCTACGTGTCAAAACCTGTCCATCTGCACTCTTGATTCTCTCTAAATGCCTTATAATGTGACCAAATCAATATAACACATTTGTAAAGGTTAATGTAAAGTAAATTATTTCAGAATATAAAGTGAATTTTTCCTCTAACATCCCTATAAAGAAAAACAATCTTTTGTGCTTTGAGTAACCAAAAAACATAGAAGTCTCTAGTATTATAAAGCTATGAATTACAATGTGAATATCAAATTCTATGAAGGTTTTCTAAAAGAATTGAGTTCAACACAAGTCACCTTCAGTTTCACCACGTTTGGGACAAATAAAATCTAACATTTATTGCATGTTTATTATGGACCAGGCACTCTGCCATGTGCTTTACCTAGATTATCTTATTTCACAGCAACTTATGAGTTGGATGCTGTTGTTACTCCCATCTTATAGAAGGCACTAGGATTTTAAGTAACTTGCCCAAGACCACACAGCTATCCAGCAAATGGTAGAGCAGCATATGAAGGGGAGAATCCCTCTTTTAAGTGTCTTCTGCCACTTTAGATGCTAACTCTGGGGTTCACAGAGCAAAGCCAAATATGAGCCCCCAGGTTTTAACAAAGTGATCATTTGCTTTTTGCAACCCTTCATTAGAAAGTGTATGACATCTACCAAATGGGCATCCTTGGGGAAGCTTCAAAATCTGTCAACTGGAAATAAGAATCTAGAGGGGAAACCCTAAAACCTTTAATTGCTCCAAGATGATACGCTGGTTTGGCAGATCTGGCTCATCTTAAAAGGAAGTTTTTTTGGAAGGTATAACTAGCATTAAAGAAACATGATTCTTGTTCTCATACTTATAAAATCATAGTTGTCATTTCTAGGTTTGCTGAAGACTTGGTTTTATAATCTTTTACTAAACTGGAGAAAACTCACTTAGGTACATTCTGCATTTTTTGTCCCTTCACCATAGGGTCTTAAATATTTTTAAGCTACTCAAGACACCAAGTATTAATTTTCACCATGTAGACATTAGAGAGAAAATCTCTTTATATTCTAAAATAATTTATTTTACATTAACCTTTACAAATTGCTACATTGATTTGGTTATATTAAAAGGCTTTAAGAGAAAATCAAAATTGCATTAAGAAAGTATTTTTTTTCTCTTCTTTTCTTTTCTCAATTGAGATGGGGTCTCACTATATTGTCCAGGGTGGCCTCCAACTATCCTCCCACCCTGGCCTCCTCAAGTGTGATTACAAGCATGAGCCACCACACCCAGCCAAGAAAGTATTGTAAAATCTAAAGTAACCAGAGCTTTAATGAGTTTACTGTTTTCTTAGAAAAACAAGTGCAGATGGATTTTCAAGGAGGTAAAAGAGATGAAAACAGAAGGTAAAAATGATAATTTAATGAGGCATAGAGGTGAACTCGAGAATTTGCACCTAAAGAAAAACTTAAAAAAAAAACAGAATAAATAATCCTGGGAGGCTGTACAAGAACAAAGCCTTAGAGTCCCACAGCATGGGCTCATTAATTAGATATGTGACCTAGTGCAAGATACCTATTCTGCCCTACTTGGCTCCTTCCTATTTAAATGAGCTTGCTAATAAGACCTACCTCATAAGGTTGCTTGCTGTGAAAATTAAATAAGACAATGTGCAAAAAGCCCTTAGGACAATGTCTGGTAAGTGTTCAATAACTGTTAGCTATTAAAAGCAGAAAATGTCATTATGGCTGCATATTTGGATGGCAGTGGAGAAGGTAAATTAAACAAAGGTAAGTTAAAACAAAACGCAGGCAATCATAGGTCTGCTGAGGCATTAATACTAGAACTGACACATTGTAGGTGCTTAGTAAATATTGAATGAGTGAATGAATCAGTCAATCAATCAGTGAATAAATCAATGAAAGGAGTCACAGGAAGAAAATCTTACTCTTAGAAAAGCTCAATTCTTTGCATTCTACAGGCTCCGTAATCTCCCCTAATCTATCCATAAGACAGAAGTTATCTGCCACAATTCAGAATAGCCTTTCCATGTCTCAGGTAGCATCTCACGTCAGTGCAGTAAATTTTTAGCTTCCTGCAAAAACTACCCTAAAATATACACAAAGACATCAAGAACTTATAAACAAGAACTCTAACTTGAAGTGACCTCAACATGAGGATAGGAGAAAAAGATGTTTAAAGATGAAGTAATATTTAACACATCCCTTATTTCTGCCTAAATAGTGTGATTTGAAATGTCTGAGTGTTGTGTGAAAAAAAATATATATAGATACACACACATTTTTTTTGAAAAATATAACTATAAAAGAAAAGAGAGGGTGTTGAGTGAGGAAGCTGAAATGAGAAGCCAAGATATTAGTTATTTTTCTGTCACTAGGAGAGGTGTCATTATTCTATGTTCCTTCAATTCAGTTATGTACCTTCAGAAATTACTTTCAGCTTCTTTCCAATTCTGAACCATGAGTAAAATCACAAACACGTTCAGCAACAATGTGTTCCTCTTGCATAAATGTCTCTTCTAGGCCACATACATAATTAAAATCCTGTTGACTCAGGAATAACATCTCAGAACTGAATGTCCAAACTCTGTAACTTGCTTCCTTTTCTAACCAGACAGCACAGCTGCCAAGGGCTTCTGGGCCCTCTGCCTCTTTTCTCCACGTATAATTATTATATATTATATAGCATATATTTGATTTGCCAAAGCCTCCCAGTAAAGGTTCCTGTGACTACTTATTTGAACTTTGTTGTGTATACATGTGACCAAAAACACAGTGTACCAAAGAAAAAGAAGAAAAGGAGGTGGTGTGGGAGTGGACGTGCTTAGTAATTCTTTTTTTTTCCGTGGAAATGAGATGAAAGTCTTAAGGCAAAGGAATATACACTGCTTTGTAAAGCAAAATTCACTTAAGGTGAAAGGATATTTTAACAATTAGTGATACCATTACATAATTAAAATCCTTGGTTTACAACATTTGAAATGAGAAAATCGATGTTAAAAGTTCTTCAAAATATATGTGGGGCATAAAATAAAACACTTTGGCTTTCTTTCACCTTTGGGCAGCACCAGATTTAAACCAGACATGAAAATCTATCGTATTTTTAAAGATCTCTAGAGAAAGAAGTTGCACAATGTTTCTTAGGAAGTTGTTCCAATATTCCTCCCAGTCATAAAACTCTTAACATTCTAACCTAAATCCCGCACGTTCTAGTTTCAGCCCATTTCCCTTTGCTCTGCCTAAGTATGACTGGAGAACAGCTGCTCACTTAACAAACCAACGTTATGAGACTATCCCCAGTGCTGTATATAGTTTTCAGCAATGGAAATTAAACACATAGCCCGCAGTTGCCTGGATCTCTTCTATTCCTTCAAAAATATTTAGATATGATGTTGGCTGTTTTTCAGTTTTCTGAAAGTTCTCCATTCTTCTGCAAATTTTCAGAAAAATCTGCCCATCTTTTAAAGCATTTCTCCAGGCAACAAAAGCAAAAGTAGAAAATGGGATTACATCAAACTAAAAAGTAAAGCACAGCAAAGGAAATTATTAACAAAGTAAAGACACTACCTATAGAAGGGAAGAAAATGTTTGCAAACTCCACATCTGGCAAGATGTTAATATTCAGATATATAAGAACTTAGCTCAACAGCAAAAAAGTCCAAATAATCCAATTTTTAAGATGGGCAAAAGGCATTAATACACATTTCTCGAAAGAAGACATACAAATGGACAACAGGTGAATGAAGAAATGCTCAGCATCAGTAATCATCAGGGAAGTCCAAATCAAAACCACAACGAGGCCGGGTGCAGTGGCTTGTGCTTGTAATCCCATCACTTTGGGAGGCTAAGTTGGGCGGATCACCTGAGCTCAGGAGTCCGAGACCAGCCTGGGCAACATGGTGAAACCTTAGCTAGGCATGGTGGAGCGTGCCTGTAATCCCAGCTACTTGGAAGGCTGAGGGATGAGAATTGCTTGAACCCAGGAGGCAGAGGTTGCAGTGAACTGAGATTGCATCACTGTACTCCAGACTGGGTGACAAAGTAAAACTCTGTCTCAAATAAAAATAAAAAAATAATAAAAATTAAAAGGCCCGCTGGGCGTGGTGGCTCACGCCTGTAATCCCAGCACTTTGGGAGGCGGAGGTGGGTGGATCACGAGGTCAGGAGATCGAGACCATCCTGGCCAACATGGTGAAACCCCATCTCTACTAAAAATTAGCTGGGTGTGGGGGCACATGCCTGTAATCCCAGCTACTTGGGAGGCTGAGGTAGGAGAATCGCTTGAACCTGGGAGGCGAAGGTTGCAGTGAGCCGAGATCACGTCACTGCACTCCAGCCTGGCAACAGAGTGAGACTCCTTCTCAAAACAAACAAACAAAGCAAAACAAACAAACAAACAAAAAAACACACACACAATGAGATACGACTCATTCCAGTTAAAATGGCTATTATCAGAAAGACGAAAGAAAACAGTGTTGGTGAGGATGTGGAGAAAAGGGAACATTTACACACTTGGTGGGATCCTAAACTAGTAGTCATTATAGGAAAAAAATATGGAAGTTCCTCTGAAAATTAAAAATAAAACTACCATATGATCCAGAAATCCCACTACTGGGTATTATTCAAAGGAAATAAAATCAGTTATGATGAAGAGATATCTGTACTCCCGTGTTTATGGCAACACTATTTACAATAGTCAAGTTATGAAATCAACCTATGTCAAACAACAGATGAATGGATAAAGAAAATGTGATATATATATATATATATATATATATATATATATATACACACAATGGAATACTATTCAGTCATAAACAAGAATAGCCGAGTGCAGTGGCTCATGCCTGTAATCTCAACACTTTGGGAGGCTGAGGTGGGCATATTGCTTGAGCTCAGGAGTTCGTGACCAACCTGGCAAAACCTCATCTCTACAAAAAATACAAAAAATTAGCTGGGCATGGTGACATGTACCTGTAGTCCCAGTTACTCAGGAGGTTGAGGTGGGAGGATCACTTGAGCCTGGGAGATGGAGGTTGCAGCGAGCTGAGATTGCACCACTGCACTCCAGCCTAGGTGACAGAGCGAGGACCTGTCTCAAAAATAATAATAATAATAATAAAATAATCCTGTAATATGCAACAACATGAATGAACCTGAAGGACATCATATTAAGTGAAATAAACCAGACACAGAAAAATAAATACTGTGTGATCTCACTCACATGTGGAATCTGAAAAAAAAACAAGGTTGCTATCACAGAAGCAGAGAGTAGAACAGTGGTTATCAGACACCGGGGAGGGGAGATTGGTCAACAGTCACAAAATTACAATTAGACAGGAAGAATAAGTTCTGGTGTTCTATTGCAGAGTAGGAATAACTATGTGCAATAGTTATTAGTAATAGCAATAAGTTCCCTACTTATACTAAGTTTTCTAACTAATTTCAAACAAACAGTAATCATTAAACTTTAAAGTACATTAGAGAATTAGGGAAGTTTCTTGAAAATAAGATGCCCAAGTTTTGACCCAGACTCAGTAAATTATAATCTTTAGGACCCTGGCATATTTTAATTGTTCTCATTTAAAAGTATTAATTTATTTAGTTAATAAGTGCACTTTAAAAGTTATTAAAACCATTATAAAAACAGAAACAAAAAACCAAAAAACAAAAAAACCCACTAAGCAGATAAGTGTTCTCTTTGTCTTTGGAAAAGCCAATTCTGCTTTTACACTTAAAACTGACACATTAACAGAGTCAGGCATTCAGGGTGTACTGAATGTAGACATCACAATCCCCATCAGCAGGAAAATAAAAACCATACCTGATCTGTTCCTACAAGTTTCCCACACTAGAACTAAATGCACTGCCAACAGGCTATTGATGTATAATACATTATCACATGAAAATGTGATTACGACAAATACAAGACTACCACTGTCTGCAAGTATATAATGCATTCAACATAAGTTATGCAGGAACTTTCTCAAAATTTAAGCTGGTTTTAGTGGACATGAGCTCATTCAAGGACCCTGAATGGTATGGTATGGAAAGAAATAATTACTGCATAAAATAACATGAAAAGAGAAACATCAGGATAGTACCAAAAGCTGAGGACTGGGAAAGTTCTATGTGAGAGGTGGCAGCACCTTTTCCAAGAAACTTTAAGGTAAATCAGGCTAAGTCTGTACTCAGATCCTAAACCATATGGTATCATTATTATTAGTGTTGGATTGCCCTAAAAGGGGAACACCCGGGGGCCTACCTCAATGATTTGCCCAGGTGGGCTCGGTTTCATTTCTTTCACTGACATTAAGCATCTTAAGCATCAGTGTTGGATTACCCTAAGGGGCTTCCTCAGATCGCCTGTGCTGTGCATTTTCCCACAAGTACACAGGCAAGAGAGGGAAACAAAAAAAGAACAACTCAAAGCTACTAAATCAACCACAGAAATGCAGGTCAAAATGAAAAGGCTCTGAAATTGCTGAGAAAGGAAAGAAGTGAAAGCAGCAAAAAGATGGCAGCCAAATGCCAAGAGAGATTCAAGGGCAACTCAGATGTGTAAAGAAATAGATTTCTGTTCCTACCAATTTGTGTTTATGCTCACAAATGTGTGCCTGCGGGATCAATTATACTCTGCACTGTTGGCCAGCTTTTCTTTTCTCTTTGGAGAAACGTTCCAAACGTTCAAATCCTTCTTTTTCTGGTCTCCCCACTTCTTTTCAATGAGTTATCTACAGCATGTTGTTTTCCTCTAGAGTTTCCATTCTTCAACCTCTTGTCTTTTCCCCCATTATTCCCTTCCTTTAAAAATCTTATCTGCAGCCAAGGTTTCAATTACCATCTAATGAAAATGACTCTAAAACTCCATGTTTAGTTCCATCTCTTTCTTAGAATGAAGTTACAGATTTCTTTTACTTTCTTTTCTTTTCTTTTTTTTTTTTGAAACAGAGTTTTGCTCGTCACCCAGGCTGGAGTGCAACGGCCCAGTCTTGGCTCACTGCAACCTCCACCTCCAGGGTTCAAGCGATTATCCTGCCTCAGCCTCCCATGTAGCTGGGATTACAGGCTCCCGCCACCACGCTCAGCTAATTTCTGTATTTTTAGTAGAGATGGGGTCTCACCGTGTTGGCCAGGCTGGCCTCAAACTCCTGAGCTCAGGTGATCTGCCTGTCTCGGCCTCCCAAAGTGGATTACAGGTGGGAGCCACCGCGCCCTGCCAAAGTTACAGATTTCTAAATGCCTCCTGGATAATCTCCATCTGGAATTGGATTCAGTGTTTCCCAGATCAAACATATCCATTTCCTTCCACATTTGTTTCTTCTCCCATACCTTTGACTTCTGTTAATAGCACAGTTCTCTCAATCATATCCACTTCTCCCTTTTCTGTACCGTATCAGTTGGCAGGCCCTGTCAACAGCACCCCTAAGGGAAAGCTGGGCCATTCACTTTCATAAGTTCTCCCCCTCAATTACCCCTCATTAACTCTTTTCCAGACTATTATAATAGTGTCCCAGATAGGTTCCATCCCTCAATCAATTCTTTATATTACTGGCAGGTGATTTTAATGACCCAGTTTGATTTGCCTTTCTTCTTTTTGAAATCCTTCAATAGTTCTCCATTGCCTGTCAAACTTAATTCAACTCTCTTTCTATAAAAATAATAACTTTATTGAGCCCACTATGTGACGAGTGCTTTACATATATAATTTTATTTATTTCTCCAAAAAGTTTATAAAGTAGATATTATACTATGTCCTTGAAAATGAAATCAATTTTATAACTATGAAATATTAAAATATTTCTATCAATTATGAATACTCCATTGATTCAATAACCTTTTTAATAAAAAATTATTACATTAAATAAACATTAAGATTTTTCTTGATTTAAAAAACACTAAAATGAGAAAAAAAAATGTGAATCTTAGAAACTAGTAAATAGAGTATCATCCCCATTTTAAACTAAGTCAACGATCTTTCCAATATACTATATTCCCTTTTCCTTTGACCTGGAGTTATACCTTTGAGTCTTATTTCCCTATCTTCCTCTTTATGTTCCTTACATTTACCCAGCCCTGGGCCTTGGCGTTGATTTCTGCTGTGCCTGGACTATGAATTCCTCCTTACTCTACATGCCCAAAGACAACCAGGTTTCGAAGCCCAGCACAACACCCACTCTTTTGTTAACTCTTTCCTGATTCCCCAAATTAAAATGACCTCTTATTCCTCTGAACTACCGTACATTTTGCACTCTTGTATGAAACTACTCTTTGTATCTTGTGCTAGGGTTACGTATATGCTTTCTCTCCATTAGAGTATACTTCTTCAAGACCTAGACTGTAATTCACACATCTTTGTACAACTACCTCCAATGCTTTCCTCCTAACCCCACCATAAAGCCCAGCAACTTCTTGCATATAACAGGCTCTTTAAAAATATTCATCATTTGGCCAGGTGCAGTGGCTCATGCATGTAATCCCAGCACTTTGGGAGGCCAAGGTGGGTGGATCACTTGAGGTCAGGAGTTCAAGACCAGCCTGGCCAACATGGTGAAACCCTGTCTCTACTTAAAAAATACAAAAATTAGCTGGGTGTGGTGGCGCGTGTCTGTAATCCCAGCTACTTGGGAGGCTGACGCAGGAGGATTGCTTGAGCCTGGGAGGCAGAAGTTGCAGTGAGCCAAGATTGTGCCACTGCACTCCAGCCTGGGTGAAAGAGTGAGACTCTGTATCTCAAAAAAAAAAAAAAAAAAAAAAGTATATCTGTATCTATATCTGTATCTATATCTATCATTTGGATGACTAATCAGAACACTTTGAATGATTTTTCTCTATTATTCATTATGACCAAATGAATACCAGTTATTGTCAAGTCACCAAGCATGTCACCACTACTCAGCCAAGAATTGAGATGTCATATTTCAAGAGACGTTCATTCTCCTGCCATGATCCAGTCACAACTGACGGGCCTGCATGGTAGCACTTTTCTAAGTGATAGCCTTTATATTTCTTTAGAACCAAAACTTTTTTGAAGGATTCTCTGTAAGCACTTAGGCTAAGCACACCTTGCTTTAAAAAATATAAAATCCTTCTAAACAACAAATGGAAGAAATGTCCCGTGTGCTAAAATGGAAATTGTTTTGTCATTTTGTTCTTGCTACTGCCTGGAAGAGAAGGAGTTGCTAGAATCCTAAATATGTCTTGGCCCTGGCCCTAGTATTTCATAGGAAACTGTTATTTTTTTTACAAAGTATTTCTCAGGTATTGCAACTTCAGACATTAGTAAATGATGCTGTGTTGGGTTTTTGCTTGTTCATGTGTTTGTTTATGTTTTATAGGTTATAGCAAAATCCTGTGGTGATCTATCGCTAAAACCCTTCATTTGGGTGGTAGAGTTCACAGAAATTTTTAAACACTTTGCTACAGACTGAATATTGTAATTCATTTGTTGAAACCTAATTCCCAGTGTGATGGTATATGGAGGTGGGACCTTTGGGAGGTGATTAGATCATGAAGTTGGAGCCCTCATAAATCAGACTAGGGTCCTGGTAAAAGAGACCTCAGAGAGCTCCTTTGCTCCTTCAGTCACGTGAGGACAAAGTGAGAAGACGGCCATCTATGAACCAGGAAGCAGGGCATCACCACATATTGAATCTTCTGGCATCTTGATCTTGGACTTCCCAGCTTTCAGGACTGTGAGAAATAAATGTATGTTGTTAATAGCACCCAGTCTATGATATTTTTGTTATAGCAGCCTGAATGGACTAAAACATATGTTTTCTCATTTAGTCCTCAAAACAACTTCTTGATGTGGATATTAATATGTAAACTTTGCAAATGAATAAACTGAGGCTGAGAATTATTGAAAAATCCTTTCGCCTAAGGTCATATAGCTAATAAATGGCAGAGGTTGGATTTTAATCCAGATTTTCTTACTTCAGGGCCTGAACACTGTCTATAATACAACATGGGAATGCCTATAAGAAGCTGGTGTTTTCAAGTACGGGGCCATTCATAGAAGAGTCTGACAAACTGCTGTTGTGTCATGATCTTTGAAAAGACACCAAGAGTGAATATTCCTGAAAGGCGGCAGCTTGGACATGCATAGAATCTATGTGATTTTAAAATGTTTCCTCAGCCTGTTACTGATTAGATTCTAAGGAAATCAGTATTCTCTAGCCCCTCAAACCTCTTCTCCAACTTCTCCTATTTCCAGATATCTGGCTAGGAATTTCTGTCACAAGAAAACGAGGTTTGTATCACCTCATATCTCAATTTCTAAAAATTTCCCAACACCATAAAGGGTGACAAAATTTGAGGGTTCAAGAGCTACTTGGATGGTTTTCCAGTCTTTTTAAGGAAAGAGCCTTCTGTCTATTCAGACCCTCAACCAATGTATTGACTTACAAAAAGCTACCCACAAACAGGGAGAAAGTGATGGCATCAATGTTCAGATCCACCTTGTCCAACACAAATACACTTTCATACATATGACCTCCTGCCATTTTCCATTCTCTTTCCACTATGGTTAGTATTGTTATTGGACAATAATGTCAAAGATGAAAAGGAGAAACACAGGTTTTTAAACTACATCAAGGAAATCTTTGAAACAAACCTATGTTGGTTGGCTAACACTGGGTGATTTCACAAAAATTTGCATAATATTATGTTTCCTTTTTATAACGACCTGGAGAGATGGACATCATTATCTCAGTTTCATGAATGAGGAGACTGAGGTTCAGTAAGGTGAAGTAACTCGCCCAAGATCACATAGCCAGAAAGTGGAATCCAAAGTCTGTTTTCCTTCAAAGTCAATGCTTTTAATGATTCTATTATACTGCTTCTCAGATCTTTTTAAATATGATATTAACATGTAGATGAAGTCCAATATTATGAATCCCCAGGTTATGTTCACAAGGAGCCAGGAGATATAACAAAAGACAAAAATGATTCAACTCTTCCACTGGTTTCTATTTCCTCCCTCATCTCAAGAATTACTGTTAGTTAAATTCTCAGTCACAACTATCTATATACATGTTCAACACATTGAAATTTTTAAAATTCCAAACATTTTGTTGTTTTGAAGAGAACAACAACTGCTGTACAACATGCGCGGGGAATGCTGGGATCCACCTGCGTGGCAGGCTTCACCTAGACTGGTAAGAGGCAGACTTGCTCACAGTGCACACAGGAAACAAGCAACTGCCTCCAACCCTGTTTTTCATCAATTCCTGTGGCTCTGGACCAATGACAAAAGTTGATCACTTCAAGGAAACATTTCCACAACAGCATGCAATTTTGATATCTGGTAATTTCTGCAATGGTTTAGACAGGTTAAAGAAAGGAGAACACTTAAAGAAAGGAGAAACATAAGCACTTAAATTGGTCATGATAAAACTGGACAATGGCAGGTATAGCTATTCTGTCTGGGCAGCATGGCACCATCTTTGTACTAGAATACTTGTTTAAGTAATTATTAGAATAATTTGATGGGTTTTATCCATATACCTCTATCAAAGCAGGGCTGAAAATAAATTCTGATACTGTTGATGAGAAGGGTTAGTTTCATAAACTTAATACAATTAATATGAACTTGGAAAACAGCAGGCAAGCCAAAAACAGATAAACTTTTGCCTCAATTGGATGATGGCTGGATGTCAGCCAGTATTTCATGGGTCTAGTGGTGAAAGGAAAGCATTAAAGAACAAACACGATGCTGGAAATATATGATTAAAGACTACCTCTAAAAACATGATGTATTTAGGGATTTTATAGTATTTTTGGTTCATTGGTACTAGAATTCCATTTACAATTATTCTGTTCTTGTAGGTTTGTTCATATTTTCAAGAATGCATTATGCACTGATGTACATAGAAAACTGCCTGTACCTAGTTGTTTTGTCTCTATCCTTATTCATTTAAGCTAAACAAACAAATTGGATGTCAGAGTGATGAACACTGCAGAATAAGCAAATGAAAAACAAAACAACTTTAGATTCAGGAGCTGGGGCAAGCATCCAGATCTCCATACAGGGAAGAGCTGAGGTTAATGCAGCTGCAAAAAACTAGGCGCATGCACGTGGCATTGCTTGACAGACAGGAAGCCTTTCCAGGGTTTCCAACTTCTTTCAGATGTTGTGGGGAATAGTTAAAGGCACTAGATACATGAATTGAATTGCATTTAACTCTATATTTTAAAGAACAGCTAAATAAAAACTCCCAGAGCACAATGTCTATTCCCATCCCCAGGAATTTCTTGAGCTGGGAAGAATGCCTGCCAGTGAATGCCTAACTCTGTCCTCAGTTTACAGTCACAGTTTTTCTCTTCACAGTGAATGCCTAACTCTGTCCTCAGTTTACAGTCACAGTTTTTCTCTTCACTCAGACACCCAGAAGGCTTCTCTTAGGTGTGGTTTCATCCAGCCAGCCCTACCTATCTTAATCAGACTGCCTTCCTCAGTACTAAATAAAGTGGAGAGGAAATTTCTACCCACCCACTCATCAGGGACTATAAGACCCAACTCACATCCTGCAAGCCTCAGTATGGAACACGACTCCTTTTAACTACCTGGGCACAGTAGCTGACTATCAGGAAACTGCCCGTGGCCTCCACACATTGCCACACTATTTACACAGCTGATGGAAGTTTGCCCTGGTTGAGGAATTTGGCTCTAGAGGAGTCCCCTTAAAATTCCCAAAGGGCCTATTCACCCTGTCACACCCGCACAGATGCCTGTGAAGATAGCAACAGTGGGGGTCATTTTCTAACTCCTCTGTAAACAATTATAAATCTACATGTTTATTTAAAAGTGGGGGGTTGGAGAAGAGCTAGGGGAGCTGCAAAATCTAACATTATATGAGATATTTTCAAGAAATATTTTGAGTAAAGTCAACAACCCCCTTCCCCTGCCTCTCAGACATTCCTCAGCTTCATTCAGCAGCCCAGACTCTGCCCTCCATACTCACAGACACGAAGCAGAGCCAGGATGTGACTCCCAACAGAAAATGAGCCTTTCTAAGGCAGAGGGAAAGAAGCTGAAAGAGTCAACCAACTCTCAAAGCAGAGAGGGAGAAGCAGCAAAGCAGAGGGTCGACATTCCTCTCCTTTAATAATTTAAAGCCCTGCTATTAGCAGAGGAAAAGAAAATATCAGACACATGATTGTATCAAGACAACAAGGCACAGCAGAGGTGATAAGATGAAGGGAGTAATTTCCTGAAGCCTTTCTTGCTTTTTTAAAGATAAGGATCAATTCTTATTCTTTCAACTATTAAAACATGATAGAAATGGCAATAAGCTATTAATTTTGCAATTGCAGTGGCAGGCCCATCCTGGCAGCAGTGGGGCCTGCTTTCCCTAGCTGTGAATGACCTCTTTCACTAGGAAAACTGTTCAGGAAACAGCTCTCCATTTGGAAAGAGGTGTATATGAGAGGCAAATATATATCCAAAATGTTCCCTTTCTTAATTTCCTTCCCCTCCTCCTAATTTTCTCCTAGCCTAAATAATTAATCTTCTTATGTTAGTCAAATAAATTCCATTTAAATCAGTTCGTTCTAAAGGAGAAGAAGAGGCAGAAATGGTGGAGAAGGTGGGAGGAGGAGGAGATGGAGAGGGAGGAGCGGGCAGAAGAAGAAACTGATCTTCCCATGTATTGCCTACTTCTTTCCTTCTGAGGAGGCAAAAGTCTAATCTCAAGTGTGTAGGTTTAGATTTTGGTGCCAAACTCCCTGAGTTTGACTTGGATTCTGCCAAATGACTGACTATGTGACTTTGGATAAAGCACTGGCATCTCAACTTTCTTATTTGTATCAATGTTCTTGCTTGTAAAATGGGAGCAACAATAGTCCCAAACTTCTGGGGTGATTGTGAAGATTGAACATAACACACCTTGAATAATATCTAAAACAAAGTAAATGCTGAGTACAAGTCTATGACTACTATTTGCTATGATTTGACTGTGTCTCCAAAAAAAACATGTGTTGGAAACTTAATTGCCATTGCGGAAGTATTAAGAGGTGGGACCTTTAAGAGGTGATTAGGCCATGGCAGCTCTGCCCTCATGAATGGATTAATGCCGTTTTCTCAGGAGTTATCTTGGGAGTGGGTTCCTTATAAAAGGACAAGCATGGCCTCCTTTCATCTCTCTAGCCCTCTCACCTTCTACCATGGGATGATACAGCAAAAAGTCACTGGCCAGATGTGAGTTCAGTATTGATATTGAAATTCTCAGCCTTCAGAACTGTGAGCTAGTAAATTTCTGTTCATTATAAATTCCCCAGCTTGTGGTATTGTTACAGCAGCACAAAATGAACTAAGACATTATTGTTGGCTCCTCCATCTCTAAACTGTCAGATTCAAGGCAGATCATGCAAGAACAGAAGGCAAACAACACTAACTAGAGATAAAAGTCACACACAGAAGAGCTCTAAATCCTTACTAGAACAGAAGCAAATGGAAGTAAATACAGTCACTCTTTTATTAAAAATCTAAATATGATATTAAACTGGTAATTACTTATAGGCTTATGATTTGTAAGAGATGGGGAGAAAATGATCTTTCTGTATACATGACAATAGGCAGAGCTTTATTTGAGAAATTAAGGAGAACTTAGAAAAAAGCAACTAAAAAAACTACTGAAGGATTAAAAAAAGAAGAAATAAATAAACAAAGAAGAAAATGTTAATGAATAAGCAATAAACTAACCTCATGTTCAGCTGACCTCTATAATGATACTGGTGTTTGGGGACAGAAATAACTTCATATTACAGGCTTTCTGGGATTCAGGGAGGGAGCTGCACTATAAATTAGCCTGTACTCTGGGGATTGAGTTAGACCCACAGTGTAACTCAATCTCTGTCCTCATCCATCTCAAAAAGTCCAGCTCAAACCTTTTCCCATCCTCTCAGAGGAGAAATTTGGCCTTGTGGTTAAGAGCGAAAGAGGCCAGAGTGGAGAACACCCGGGTAGGAGTACCGGAACCACCACTCACTAGCTATGTGTTAGCAGGTTAGCAACCTCACTGAGCCTCAATGTCCTCATTTCAAAAATGGGGCTACTAATAGTACCTATGTCAGAGGGCTGTGTAAACATTCAACAGGAGAATGCACATTGTAGATAAAGGTTTTCTACCAGAGGTTGGCACCAGGCAGAACCTAATTCAATCATCCATTTTACAGATAAGAAAACTAAGATCTAGAGAAGTTGAGACTATCCCAGGGTCACACAGTGAGTTTGTTTCAAAGTCTGGAAACGTAAATTAGAACCTTAGTCCTGATTCCTTATTTAGTGTTTTTGCACTAAACATGCTTTTGCCTTCACAGGGCTTCACAAATACTCTCCCACATTGATTTTGTCCTTTGCCGAACATCAAGTGCATTTTCAACCAGTACCATCAGGATAGCTTTGGAATACTCTCTATGACTGCATTCCATCAACTACATTATAAGTTCCTTGAAGTGACAAAAGTGGTTTAACACTTCTGTCTATCTAAAGATGTCTGCTCAAATACTGGGCACAAGAGTGATTGATAGCAATTGATTGATAGAGAGGTTTCTTTAGGAAGAGCTTTTACTCTGAATAAAATATTCCTGTGAGGAAGATGCTGACTGGCCATCCAGGTCTGCAGAAGACAAGACCAGAGGAAATGGATTTTGAACATGCCCCGAGAGACCTATAAAAAATTAACTGCAAGGGAGTTTAAACACAGGAATAACGGAACAAAGAAGGCTGAGGGCTCTCTCCTGAAGTGAATGTTTTAAAAATAGAAAGTCTATTTGTAGATAAAATAAGTTGACACAGGCCGTTGGTTCTTAACCTATAGTCTGTAAACCCCAAATATAGCTGTTATTGCTAAGTATCTGCAAATTGATTTGCATACCAAACACTGTAGAATGAATAATGTCTTACACTTCTATGCAATACCTTTTTTCAAATCCATGTGGTGAAATATATTTAATGTGACTTAATAAAATACAAATTATTTAAAAGCATTATGAATTTTGTTGTAACTTTTGTTCATTATGTATATTTTAATCAAGCAATAAAAACAGTGGCTAACATTATTGAACATTTATAGAGATAATTTTGTTTAACTCTCATTAGCACCCAGGAGGTAGGTATAATTGTCATCCACATTTTAGGGATAAGAAACTGATATTTGAAGAGTTTAACTAACTCACCCTTTATTTTTACTGGTATAAATAATGGAGCTGCCATCTGACTGCAAAGCTTGTACTATAATTACCCAGCATTAGGTCACTTTTTAATTAACCAGTGTAAAACATTTTACCTATTTTCATCCATGTACACATGTGTAAGGGGTGGGATATTTATCCATAAAATTTTATGTTTAAAGAAGATTCTCATATCTGCAAGGGTTAATAACAACACAAACTATAGATAAAGAGTAGCTTCAGAATAATTCACTTTGACTTTCAGCAAGCCAGGTGCTCAGAAGTAAGGGATTCAACTGGTTGATCCCTAGGAATAGCTCCAAGCCAGAAATTCTATCATTCTATAATTTAGATTTGCATTTCCCAAAATGGATTCTGCAGAATTCTGGTCTTAAGAGATGCTTCACAGAAGTTTGAGGAACACCATAAACTAAAAGAGCCATACACAAAAGTGAATATCCTCTTTTGGAGATTCATAATTACATTCACATAGTGTAAGCTCTGAGAAGTCCTCCAGAGCACTGGATCATACAAAATGAAACAGGTCCCCTTATTATAAGACTTAGCAAGAAAACCTTTTTCATTTTGCATAGCCTGGGGTACCCTGAAAATATTTGGGCATCGAACTCCTGTTCTACATAAATATTTTAAATATTTCATGGAACTGGTTCCACATAAAAGACTTAGGCTAGAACTCAAATTGGGCAGTTGAAACATTTTTGTATTATGTGGCAGGCTACGAAAAGTGAACTTTTGAGATTCTTCCTAAAACTGTCACTCTGTATGAAAGTATGGGTTTTCATGAAGGTTTTTAGTCAAAAGCCATATTATCTAAGCACTGTACAGACTGCTAAGTATTTTTGTCTCTCTTTCAGCACGGAATAAAATTTTTATTACACTACACCACTCTAAATGTTATACCCTTCTATTCTTCAAAATTCCTTCTAGACTAAAGATTCTCAAACTTTACCATTCTCAGAACCACCTGGAGTGCTTGTTTAAACAAGAGTTGCTGAACCCCTCTCCCACAGTTTCTCATTCAATAGATCTGGAAAGAGGCCTGGGAATTGACATTACTCACAGTTCCCAGGGAATGCTAATGCTGCTGCTCAGGGACCATACCACTCTTGTGTGAGATGTAGACCACGCAGTGGACACAGAAGGCACCTGGTTCATCTCTGCTTCCATCATCCAGGGCTGTTATATTTTCTCTTGCTTTCTGTAAGCCTGGATCTTGGATATCCTGCCAAATATTTATGGTCTTTGTGCTTTACCTTTTTAAATTACAAACGTTTTTAAAACTTCAATCAGTGATGAAGAAAGGAGTTAAGAGAACAGAGAGTGTCTTTGAGCTTTAAGAGAAGAAGATATTCCGAAAATATTCAGCATTAATTTATGTGAGTTAATCTCTTATTTCTCATTCAATCATATAAATTAAATTTCAGTAGAATGAGTTTATTCTCCCCACATTGGAAGAGTGATTAAGTAATCATTTGTAAATATAAGTGGACAAGTTTTATATCATTGACACTTTGACTGGGGATCCATTCACTGGAACCCAGAGCTCTTCCAGACCTTTAATTTCTATAATAGAATATTCTATGATGCTAGAGAATCTATACTGCCAAGGGGCTCTTTAAAATGGTAACTAAATGTAGCTACAGAGTCATAAAATCCTCAGCATGTCTGGTATAGTAGATGTGTTCCCGAGAAATTGCAAGTCAAATTACCGTCAGTTGGATTCTATTTACATATTTACATATTCTAATTTTAGATATGCCCAACTACCACTGTTTCCCAACTCTTTAGTTTAAAGTTTCTGCACCTTTCGCCCCTCCCAAGACCTACTGACCTGTCTAGGAAACAAGGACAGAAATTAATCTTTGCTGAGACTCTTCTAAGGGCTACATTATTCAATTTATACCAAATCTGTGATGAGGGTTTCATCCAAAGAAAAGCTGAGGCCCGGAGAGGTTCTGGTCAATGGAACAGCAGTAGCATGAGGCTGCCAAGTGTGCCCACTCCAAAGGCCCCTCTCCCTTCACCCCACCTCATGAACTACTCTGCTCCAAGTTCTTGGTGATTCTTAAACAAAATAGGGAGCTCCATCCTTAAAGGATAGCTATAGGGGAGAATTATTTGGTGTTGTGACGAATTGCCCATAATCGGTATGTTTTAAAAATTGTCATTTTCATAAATGTGTCTCCTTAGAGGTGAAAACATCTGAAACTGAAATTAAGTGAGAGAGGCAGCATGGGTGTTGGGGGTAAAATTAAGTCAAACATTTTAGTCAGGAAGATGCAAAATGTTACATCTTTGTAACATTTTGTAACTAACATTTTGTAACTAACATTTTGTAACTAAACAGACCATTGTTTAACAAGCCCGGTGAATAACCCAAGTAAGTAATAATAAAAACACACACACACACACAATTTAGAGGCTCTCCCTGAGCACATATGTATTAACTTGAGGCTTAAGAAGGCAGAAGTGTCATCTATCTGCTCTAGCCATTTGAAAGCAGCAACAACTTGCTAGCACTGACTTGATTACATAAAGCTGTTCATGGCAGAGTTCTTGGTAAAAAGGAAAACATCTCTACCCAAGTTCTGAAATCTTGTGCAAACAAAGTTCTCTCAAGTAAGCTGAGCTCTGCCCACAGAGCATTCTTCAGGGCTTAGTCTATGTATAAGCTGAGTTACCTGCTATTATCCACACAATGTCAGGAAAGATTTTATGAATGTATGACCTTAGCTTTTAAAAGGTGACCACAGAAGTTGACAATGACCTAAACTACTCACGAATGTCAGGCTTTCAGAAAAGAGAATGTTACTGACAATCCAGGGGACTACACGGTGCAGCTCTGCACTCTGAAACCAGGCAGGGAATTGCTGGTTTTAATAGTTGCTGGGGTGTGAGACACATGGAAATTGGGCTGCTCATGATACCTCTGGGAAACGGTTTGTTAGAAATAAACAAGGTTTGTGAACAGAGCTCTACTACTCTGGGATCTGCTGGTTTTCACTGGCTAATTTCCCAGATTACTTCAGTAACTGCATGTCAACAGAAATCCAGCTTCTTCTGAGCACACTTAACCACCACTGTTTGCACAGAATGGAACCAACCCCTTGCTTACTCAGAGTGTTAGGATTTCTAGATCAGAAACACAGACAAATATGAGTTAAGTGAAGTTTCAACTTTCACTCCTTCATGTAACATTTACTGATCACCTACTCCATGCCAGGGCCTATGAGAGACATTAGTGATACAAAGATGATAAGGAGCATTCTGCTCCTTCAAGGGGCTCAGTCTAATCCACAAAAATAAACATGAAATACACATGATGCTAAAATGGGACAGATGTTACAATAGAAGAGAGAACATCTTGGGAGATCAGAAGGCAGTAGCCTATGCATCATGCTTCACAGAGGTGACATTTCAGTTGGGTGTTAACTGATGGCTAGGAAGGTAAAGAGATGATCATATGCAAACGTGGCAGTGAAATAGAGCGTGGCATGCTCAGGGAACGGCTATGGGGTGGCAACAAAGAGAGTTTAGAGGATTGCGGAAGAAACAGCTGAGGGTCTGGGCCCTCTTAGCTAGCGCAAGAGTTTGAAGTGGACTTGGGAAATTGAAGGTTTCCAGGGAGGCTGAGGCATAGATTCACTGGGAAAGGGGTGCGAGAGGTGGGATGAAATCCCAAGTGGATAACTGGTCCTACCCAATATCCAATCCAAATACAACTGGACAAATCTTTGCTGAAAGAAGGCCCAAATCTAGTGATGAATAGTACTGGTTTCAGCCATTATCTCTGGAAAAAGTCATGGCTACTGTTTCTCTTATAGACCAGAAAAGAAAGAAAGCCCTCTCCTTTCCATTCACCTGGATACACTAGCCCCCTACATACTCCGGTCATCTTTTTTTCTCTATGATCTCACTTCTCCAGTGCATCTTCCACATTGCTATCAGAGCTTCATCTTAAAACACAACTTAAAAACCTGGTTTCTCAACGCCTATAGAATCTTAATCCCCAATTTTTTAGTACTCTTAGCTTTTCCTCGCACAATATACCTTTCATTTCTACATTGCTGTGCCTTTGCTCATGTAGGAATGACATGCCTTTCTCCCCTATTCTCAATGTATCAAATTCTACTTGTCCATCGAAGTCCAGCATAATGGCCGCTTCCTCAAGGAAGCTCCCTTAATTCTTCTCATCATGATTATACCTTCCTCTGACCCATATCATCTTGCTGGTTCCAGCTAAGACCCATGAACTCTGCCTTGTCTTTTAGATGGCCTGTGGGAAGCTTCTTAGAAGCAGGCCTCTTAATTAGGTGGAAAGGAAAGAAGGGAGACCAGAAGGGAGGAAGAAGCTTGCTTTTCAGTAGACAAAATAACTGACTCTTGGACAAGAATCAGGTATTCAGAGTCAGTTGAACAGTAAGCAAGTAAGACAAGGTTGAAGGCCAAAGTAGATTATGTTTTCCAAAGATGACCTCAACAAAATTTCCTAAGCTCTTCTATAGGTAGCCTCGCATCAAGAAATGGAGCCTAACTTCCCTCCTCTTGAATCTGGGATGGCCTTATGACTGCTTGAAACCAACAGAATGCAGCAGGACTTTCGAGGCTAGATGAGAAAAAAAGAGGGCTTCCTCCTTGTTCTCTTGAAATTCTTGCTCTGAGGGGAGGCAGCTGCCATGTAAGATATCTAACCACCCTGAGACTAAGGTGCCACATTATGTATTCCAATAGATAGTCTCAGGTGAGCTCACACTTCCAGCCACCCCTACCAAGGTACCAGATGTGTGAGTAAAGTCACCTTAGAACCTCTCAGCCAGCCAAGCTGGCAGCTGGGTACCACTAAGTGACCTTAGTCATTTCCAGGAGGAACAGTAGAATCACTCAGAGGAGGCTCGCCAAACTGCTGATCCACAAAACCCATGTTTTAAGTTACTAAGTTTGGGGGTAGTTTATTACACAGCAGTAAATACTGGAAAAGCCAGGGAGTGAATTTTTGACCCTGCTT
The DNA here is from genome assembly GCF_028885625.2 of Pongo pygmaeus. Taxonomy (NCBI): domain Eukaryota; kingdom Metazoa; phylum Chordata; class Mammalia; order Primates; family Hominidae; genus Pongo; species Pongo pygmaeus. Next base: position 144,541,664 of record NC_072373.2, on the reverse strand, counting down.
TTTATTCCTAAAGCTAACCAGTCTTCTGAAAGAGTCAAAATCACTGTTCAATTCATGATTAAAACTTTTGGGATCTCTAGAAATCATGTAGTTGCTTGGTGAGAAACAGGGAGTGACGTGGGTCCTAACTATGAAGATGAGGCCAGAAGAAACTGGAGGCCCAGAGGTTGGTTACCAGCAAAGGGCACCATTGCTGACCTAACCATAGACAGCAGGCAGACAGGCACAGGCCTGCAGATGCTCACTGCACTTTGCAGAAGCACAAATTGGAGGTCAGAGGCATGAACAGATTCTTCATTTCTGATAGACAGTACAGTCTAGAGGTCTGATATTTGTTGTATGAATCCACTGCATCTGGGGACTGTCAGCAATATTGGTGGTAGTGTTTACCGTGAAGCAATGGGCCACTAAGGGGTCACAGGTGCCACATAACTGGATATGTGATCTGGACTCTCCTTCCTTCTGAAACGTTGTAGTGAGAGAGCTCAAAGGCTGGAGAGTTGGAGCTAGTCTGCCAGACTCTCCATGGAGGGACTTTCTGGGGATTCTCGCTGGGAGTTGTCTGTCTTGGTTCACAAGGAAGCCCAGGCCTCTGTGCCTGCCCTGGACATCTTGGCTTGAAGATTACACTTGCTGCTCACACAATGTTACATCTCACTTTGCAGCATTCCATGGAACTCATTTGTTAAATGTTAGCACCCACATGTCCTCCACTAGTTTTCAACCATTCTTCTGAGCACTAAATGGAACATTCCTCTTTTCTGAGTTCACAATAGCTTCTTTTTCCTAAGGACCATCTTTAAGATCTCTCATAGTGATTTAGATCTAGTCATGCCTGAAAGAGAGGCCAGCTCAAGACCAATGTACAGGCCCTCGTAGTTTTCCTAAAAAGGAAATTGTAAGATTTTTTTTTTTTTTTTTTTAATCTCTAAAGCAGCTTTCTTTTACTGGGAGAAGAGATCAGTATCATGTCCCATACTTTCCAAAGACCTCTAGTATTCTTATTCAATGAATATTTTTAAAGCCAGAATTCTGACTGAGAATGTGCTTTGATTTTTACAAGAATAATATTTTGTGGTGATTTTTAAATGACTGGAAATTGCATAATTTTCAGGATTATAACTGTGTATATTTCCCTCATGTAAATATTAAGATTTCTCAATCTCCTGGAGAAGTCTTAACTTTGTCTCTACTTTTATAATAAAGTCAAGGATTTATTAACTGCACTGCAACTAAAATATTAAACAAAAGGCCTTTCACACACAGATTCAGTGTTAAAAAGCCTCAAATCAAAACAAATGGAGAAATTGGCTTTAAAGCCAGAAAGAATCAATTGTTTTTAGGTCAGTTTTGGTTTGGGGAACCTAATGAAGACTGATTGCTCAACAAGGGCTGTGATTAGTGCACTGTCAGTCATTGCTAATCACTACAGTACCTCACATTGCCTGTCCTGAATCAAGACACCTTTCCCTGCACAGACATTTCTCAGTATTCTTGACTACTAGCATACATGTTAATAAGTCTATTAACAGGCAAATGCATACTAATTAACATGTACATTGTTATTTAAATATTTAAGAGGGAGTGCTAAGTCCCTTTTTAAATGTCATATTATGCTCAGTTATGACATCATTTGAAGCTAAATTAGAGAAACCAAGCAGAGCATTTTTCAGTAGTTTATCTGCCTCCTTATATCCTAAGTTCTTTGAGGGCAGGATCTGGGTATGATTCATCTTTAAATGCTTCTTGGTGCCTGGCATAGTGCCTTGCACACTGGAGTGGCACAGTAAATAGTTTTGGAATGAACAAAAAGAAAGAAACCTCCTTGAATAGGAGACACTGGATTTGGCTTGAACATATAGACTGGTTCTCTGACAACCACAGGATTTAAGGAACATTTGTACAGCATTGTATAGTTGGCAAGCACTTCCATACATTTATTGTCTGTCAGCCAAGTGTCAATAAGTTTAGTTCACTATTGAGTAAATTGACCTTAGGAAGGTTATGGGATTCAACCCAGATTTTTAAATTCCCTACTATATGGAATTACTATATTGTATTCATACATGAACACAAACACATACACACAATCATCTGTCAAAAATTCCTTCAAGAGGCCTGTGCTTTTAACATGTCCTCATCTACCCGCCTCATTATTGTCAAAGCTATATTTGCAGGGGAAGGATTGAACAGCATATCTAAGATATAAATTTCTTCACTTGAAGCCAGAGATGCCCACACCCATGCCCACAGAATACACAGAGTGGCTGATCGACTCAACTTCTCATGAATGCACAAACACTCAGTGCTTGGCTCTGCAAACATTCACAATTAATCATCAAGTATAGTTTAGGAAGACGACAAAAAGTCAATTTGAATTGGTAAAACCTGAAGGTCTGGTCCAGAAAAAAGCTGAAATTAAGGATTCTTGATCCAAAATGTTTAGGTCTTCCTTGCAATAGCAGCAATATGGCAGTAAGGTAAAATTCTCCATGCTTCTTATTTTGACATGTTTTTAAACATTATATAAATACACTTTCCATCAAAATAATTTAAAGGCAGTCAGCACCCAGGACAGGAAAATGTGCTAACCATCCTCCCTACCCTACATTTCCGCAATACAGGTATGAGTGGCGGGTAGAACAGAAGGCATGAGCAGGCTGGGGAGTGCGGCCGCTGCCGCCGCCACCGCCTCCTCCTCCTCCTTCCCCTCCTCCTCATCCTCCTTCTCCTTTCCCCTTCCTCCTTCTCCTCCTTCTCCTGGGAACCAAAGCCAAAAAATGTTCCTCGTTACTGCTGGTTCTTTGATCTCTTACTCTCTATTTTTAGAACACTCCTGTCCAACACCCTCTGCCCCATTGCCATGACCTTTCATGACATGCTTCTCTTCTCCTGGTGGTTATTTTGGGATCATATTCCTTTCCCAAAGTATTACTACAGCTAGGATTAATGTATGAGGTAGATCACCACAAGTCCTTGCTTGAAAATGTACCCAAAACACATGTTCCTACATGCGGGTGAGAAAGCGGCTGTATGAAGGACACGTCATCTGTATTTTTAGTCATCAAAGCATTCTAGAAGGACTGCTTAATGAGGTAGATACCACACTGTCACAAGACAACATTATCTAGATGCAGAATTTGGGCATGTGGAATTAGATAATGTGTCCAGCACAGCTAAAGGGGTGTGTGTGTGTGTTGTTTAAGGGGTAGAAAGAAAGGAGACATAATCATAAAGGAGATATAGGATTTATTACTTTCAAGTTTCTTTCAGAGTTTACATCTCCCTAAATCTACAAACCACGTATAACAAGAATCAATGCTTTCAATGAAGGAAAGTCAAAGAGATCAAACATGCTTTGACTGTTCAGTATCCCTTAGAAAAGTATTTCTATACAGAATTTTTTAAAGTAGAATAAAAATGGCTGGGCATAGTGGCTCCTGCCTGTAATCCAAGCACTTTGGGAGGCCGAGGCAGGCTGATTACCTGAGGTCAGGAGTTCTAGAACAGCCTGGCCAACATGGTGAAATCCCGTCTCTACTAAAAACACAAAAATTAGCCGGGCATAGTGGTGGGCACCTGTAATCCCAGCTAATCAGGAGGCTGAGACAGGAGAATCACTTGAACCGAGGAGGCAGAGGCTGCAGTGAGCCGAGATCATATCACTGTACTCCAGCCTGGGTGACAGAGCAAGACTCTTTCTCAAAAAAATAAAAAAGAAAAGAAAAGAATAAAAGCTTCCTCACCAGAAATAAGACCAACATCTAGATTCAGGGGAAAATCTCTCTTCAGTGAAGACAGGAACTATCTTTTGCATTTACCACTATATCTCTCGTATTAAGTACAGTGTTAAATAGCTACTCAGATGAGATAATTTGATATAACAGTAACAGCTAATCTTTATTGAGCACTTAGTGTATGGCTATGTGACATGCACTATTCTTGAGTTCTGCATCAATTAAATAATTGAATGCTTACAACAATGTTATAAGATATGTGCTTGTGCCATCCCCATTTGAGAGATGAGGATACTGAAGTGTAGAATGGCCAGATACCTTGTTCAAAGTTGGACAGCGCTTAAGTGAGAGAGCCAAAATTCAACAACAGACACTTTTGGATTCAAAACCTATGCTTGGAAAGTAAAGAAATTAGCTTTTTTTCACTGTAACATGCATGAAAAATTTAAAGAGAAGAACTGAACTTAGTGTTATGGGCTAAATTGTGTCTCCCCGCCCCCAAATTCATATATTAGAGTCCTAACCCCCAGTATCTCAGAATGTGATTGTATTTGGAGATAGGGTCTTTAAAGAGGTAATTAGGTTAAGTGAGATCATTCAGAGGGCCCTATTCCAACATGACTGGCATTCTTATAGGAAGAGGAAATTTGGACACAGACATGAGTAGCAGGAAGAGTATCTGAAGACACAAACAGAAGGTGGTCATCTGCAAGCCAAGAAGAGAGGCCTCAGAAGAAACCAACTCTGCTGATACCTTGATCTCAGACTTCTAGCCTCCAGAATCACGAGAAAACTAGTTTGTGTTGTTTAAGCCACCCAATCTGTGAGACTCTGTTATGGCAGCCCTAGCAAACGAATACATTCAGTGTTAAGATGTAAAATAGGAGCCAAAGAAAATGCACTTGGTCCAAACCAGTAAAAAAAAAATGTCAATCTGGTTGCGTGCAGTGGCTCATGCCTGTAATCCCAGCACTTTAGGAGGCCAAGGCAGGTGGGTCACTTGAGTTCAGGAGTTCGAGACTGGCCAACATGGTGAAACCTCGTCTCTACTTAAAATACAAAAATTAGCTGGGCCTGGTGGTGGGCACCTGTAGTCCCAGCTACTTGGGAGGCTGAGACAGGAGAACTGGGTGAACGCAGGAGGCAGAGGTTGCAGTGAGCCAAGATCGCACTACTGCACTCCAGCCTGAGCGACGGAGCAAGACTCTGTCACAAAACAAACAAACAAAAACCAAAGTCAATTTAAGACATATAGTTGTTTCTGTTCCATGGATATAAATTGACCAGTTATACAACTTTTGCAAGTTCCATTGGGTGGGATGCCTATCAGGACACTCTTTTTGATGGCCCAGACAACTCCATTGTCACAAAATGAATACAGAAACAAAAAAGTGACTCCAGTTCTAGTTTGTGATGGGTCTCTATGTTTTTTGATTTTATCGCCCTCAGGTATTTTCATGTTCTGAGTAAAGCCTCTTTCTTTTCTATATACTCATTTATCAGGTGCCTCATGTTTTTAAAATAAAAGTTTTAAAAGTAATAATGCAAAAAGTAGTATATAAGTTATACTAAAATAAAATAAGAATATGAAAATCATTCATAATCTCATCATCTGGAGATAAATGCTATTACCAAAGAATATATATTATCTTTATGTAAAAATGGGATCTTGATGTACACAGAATTTTTTGCTCTGCTTTTGTCTAATTAACATTGGTTTGAAAGCCTTTTCTCAAGTCATTAAATAGTCTTCAAAAATCATGCTTCTTAATGGCTGCATAATTCCTCCCAAAGGAAATACTATAATTTATTAAATTCAATACTAACAAGGTTATTATGAAGCAGGCACTTTTCTAAACTGGTAGTGGAAGTATAAACTGGAAAACAGTTTGACATTATATATCATTATTAAAGAATTCATACCCCTGACTCAGTAATGAAAGGTATAAGAAAGGTATTAATGTGCAAGCCATCACTTTCTCAGTGAAGTCATTTCTGACCATTGCATTTGAAATTGCACACCTGACTTTTCACTTTGACTAGTAGAGAGCCCTCAGTGTCATCCTAGGTCATTCAGTAGAGACACCAGTAGAGTCACACCTTAGTAGGAGGACTGAACTATCTCTTGAGTGAAAGTTATTCTAGACCTGCCCTAGAAATATATTAAAATAGGCCTCAAATGGGTCAAACTGATCTACATGTAATTTACTCCCCAAGACAAAGCTCAATACTATTTAAAGAATGACAACAAATCCCCAACTCAACAACATAATAGCCATAATACTCAGCTTTCAGTTAAAAATTACTGGACATATCAAGAAGCAAGAAAATGTGATCCAAAAGAGGAAAAAAAATCGATCAATAGAAGCAAACTTAGAAATGATGGAGATAATGAAATTAGAAGGTAATACCATTAAAACAACTATTATAGCTATGTACTAGTATTTAAAGTAAAACATAATGTGATGAGAAGTGAAAATCTTTTTTTAAAGAATGAAATAGAACTTCTAGGGATGAAGAGTATAACATATAAAATAAAGATTTCACTGGATGAGTGTAGAAGCAGATATGACTCTGCAGAAGAAAAGATCAGTGAACATGAGGGCATAGCAAATTAGAATATATCCAAAATGAAGCACACAGAAAAAGACTGAAAAAAAAATTAACAGAGCTTTTTGTCTTGTGGAATAATAGCAAGCAGTCTGACACATGCAAACTTGTCCACATGGAGAGAAGTAGGAGGACAGAACAAGTATAAATTATGGTGAGAAATTTTCCCAATTTGATAAAAAGAATAAACCCACAGATCCAGGAATCTAATTAAATCCCATGCAGGATAAAAATGAATGACACCAAGACAAATCATTGAAAACCAGTGATAAGGAGAAAATACCAAAAGCAGCCAGAGAAAAAAAGACTAATTACCTACAGAGTAATCAAGATGAAATAAACAGCAGACTTTTTGTCAGAAACATGTAAGCAAAAAGACAATGGAACAACATCTTTAACATGCTAAAAGAGGCAGGGGAGGGGAAAGCCTGTCAATCTACAATTCCAAACCCAGCAATAATATTCTGCCTAAATGAAGGCAAAATAAAAACTGTTTTAGCAAAATAAAAGCAAACAGAACTTACTGTTGGCAGACCTGAACTATAAGAAATGTTCAAAGAAGTTCCTCTAGTAAAAGAAAAATCATATGAGAGAAATTTGGATCTATACAAAGGAATAATGAATGTCAGAAATGATAAACATGTGAGTAAATATGAAACACTTTCTTTAAAATATAATTGAAGAAAAAATATTTACATTGAAATATGGAGTGTGTAACATATATAGAAGTACAATGTATGATGCAATAGCACAAAGACTCTTGGGGGAAAATGAAAATATATTATTGTAAGGTTCTTACATTATATATGAAGTAGTCTAATACTATTTGAAGAAAGACCAGTAAGTTTAACAATGCACATTGCAAACCCCAAAGCAATCAATTAAAAAAATAAGTAGCATTAGAATGATTTTTACATTGGAACTATATAGAAAATAATAAAAAGAATAAGGCTTAAATCCTTTGGAGAAACTAAGTATCAATTCTGACTGAACTGATTATTGCTTATAAGAAACTGGCAACCTATTTTGAAAAAGTGTATGTTATCTAATGAGAATCTTTAATGTGTCTGTAATTAATATTAATGTATAAACATTAAGGTTTTTTTCCTATTGATTCTACATTTTTTTATGGAAAGTAAACAAATTAATGAGCATCTTTAACACAAAATTAACTGAAATTTTTAAAAATGTATGTTCTTTGTGTAATAAAATCTATATTATGTTATTCTACATCATTAAATGTTTACTTTTCCTCATACGACTTTAACAAAAAGATAATGTCATTCCATTCAGGGAATGTATCCTAGTGGTTTACATATAGACTTTAGTATCTGACTATCTGGGTTCCAACCTCAGCTTGACTATTTACCAGACATACGACTGTGAGCATGTTACTTAATACCTTTGTATTGTAGTTTCCTGTAATGTAGGGAAAATAGTGCCTACCTCAAAGAGTTATTAGGAGGATCAAATGAATTAATATATTGAAAGCATTTAAAAACATACCAGGAAAATAGCAAGTACTATAAGAGTGTTAACTATAATTTATAAAAATTACTATACTATGGCTAGAGAACTGAGATCCAAAGAAATAAAAAATACAGATGTTGTAAAAAGAAAAAACTACTTGGGAACTATTAGGTTGGTGCAAAAGTAATTGCACCAACCTAATAGAAGAGCTACTTTAGTTCTACCCTATCACTAACTAGTTGTGTGGCCACAGACATGATGCTAAATGTCTCTGGGCCTCATTTACTCATGTGTTCTCTTCTCCCTCATATCCTACTGTGATCTCTTGCACAGATATGAAGAATCTAGTGTATTATATTATGTTAAGTACCAAGACATTCTCTCAAGGTTCTTATTGGGGAGAAAGTCACATTTAAAATTAAAGTCATGTTTAAAATTAAAATTAAAGTCACAATTAAAATAGTACAACATGTTAGGTGTAATGATGGAGACCAGAGAACTGCCTGCCACTACAGAAAGCCAGTGAATCCATGGGCATTACTAAACTCTTGTCACCCAAAGGAAGGTCAACTTAGAACGTATACTTCTACGGCTACTGTTCTAATTTTGATTGTGCTTCTGCCATTGATGATATTAGCTCATGGAACTAAACTTTATTGGATGTTGGATTAGTAGGTGAATGATCCCTTTTGCAGCTTCTTTCTAAGGAGAATTTGCAAATGGCATCAAGGGTCACCCTGTTTGACACAGTTGCTTCTAATCCCTCCAAATAATGAAGCCATAATTGACTACGCATTTTTATTCTTATGTAAGAAGCTACTTTTAAGATAGCATCATAGCAGCTAATTACTACAATTTTAAGTTTGAACCCCTTCTAATCCCTAATAATCCAAGGTAGAACAAAAGGCCAAAAAATATACAATGGCTTTATTAAAAAAAAACCAGAAAACATGAGAAATTTTAATGCAATAATCTCACTGTATTAAATCATATTTAAGAAAAGATAGATATGAAGTTGATTTAGAAATTATTATGACTATCATAAATACTTGAGGATATTTAAAGATAAACTAATAATGCAGGGCATTTTTAATAGTTTACCACAAAGACCAGTCACGTTTGTTCCCTTTAAAATATGATTTAATCAAAAAGAAGAATAAAAGTTTCTGTTATGGGTTGAGTTGTGTCCTCCAAAAAGACAGGTTGAAATCCTAAGGCCTAGTACCTGGGATTGTGGCCTTGTTTGGAAATAGGCTGTTTACAGATGTAACAAAGTTAAGATGAGGTCATACTGAATTGGGATGGACCTAATCCAATGACTGGCGCCCTTCCATAAAAAGAGGAAATTTGATCACAGAGACACAGGCACATGGAAGAGAAGGCCACGGAAAGATGGAAGCAGATATTGGAGTGACACACACACAAACCAAGGAACACTGAGAACTGCTGGAAGCCACCAGAAGCTAGAAGAAATAATTATTTTCTATAACCATTGAAGGTAGCATGGCCCTGCTAACACCTTGATTTCAGACTCTCAGCCTCCAGAACTGTGAAAGAATAAATTTCTGTTGTTTTAAGCCACCCAGTTTACAGTACTTTGGTATGGCAGCCCTCAGGAATTAATACAGTTTCTTCAGCAAAATTCCAATGGCAGGACTTCTACTTTCAAGCCAAAATGGAGGAACAATGATTTTCCTGCCTGAAACAAATAATAAAACTGGACAAATTATATAAAACAACATTTTTCAGACATAGGACACCAAATTGCACAGCATAGTGATTGCTTAGAGTGGGGAAACAAGACAAAACCTACAATTACCCCAGCTTACTGCTTGAAAAGAAGATCTAAGCTGTAGCACAGGCAGGGGGAACCCAGGCAGTCGGAACCCAGGCAGTCTAGCAGTCTCCCTGGGTTGATGAGAGCTAGTTTTTTGGTGAAGCAATTATGTCTAGAGATAATGGGCAGAGTGCTGGACAGGAAAGAGCTACACAAAGAGAGCTCCAGAGATCTGAAAAGGGCACCCCTTATGTCTTCAACTAAGTTCTGTTCAGTACATTCAGATGAAGAAATTATCCCAGGCTGGGGAAAGAACTGCCTAAAAGGAGCAGAAGAAACAATTCTTGCAACATACAAAGAGCTGGGAATATTTTGTGTTCTCAGCAGCCAGAGTGGAAAACTTCACAAATTATGGGGCAGCAAGTGGGATATTCAGAAAGGTTTTGCCTCAGTCCTGGGGACAAATCAGCCCTAAATTAAATGCCACTTTGGTCTCTACAAAACTTAAAAGTAAGACTTGAAAGCATTAAACAGTTTCCAAGTAACTGTGTTCCAGAACAAAATTCAAGAATATTTTAAGGAATATAATATCTAACACCCGACAAGGTAGAATTCACAATGTATGACATCCACTCAAAACTTACTAGCATGCAAATAAGCAGAAAAATATGATCTAAAATTAGGAGAAAAATTAATCAATGTAAACAGACTCAGAAAAGACACACATGATAGAATTAGTAGGTAAAGAGATAAGAGTTATTAACTATATTCCATATATTGAAAAAGGTTAAGGAAAGATTAAGCATGCTAAGTAGCAACATGGAAGATATTTTAAAAGATCGAAGTCAAGCTTCTAGAGTTAAAACTACAATGTCTAGGGCTGGGCGTGATGGCTCACGCCTGTAATCCCAGCACTTTGGGAGGCCAAGTTGGGCAGATCAAAAGGTCAGGAGATCGAAACCATCCTGGTCAACATGGTGAAACTCCATCTCTACTAAAATACCAAAAATTAGCTGGGCATGGTGGTGTGCACCTGTAGTCCCAGCTACTCGGGAGGCTGAGGCAGGGGAACCGCTTGAACCCGGGAGGCGGAGGTTGCAGTGAGCTGAGATCGCACCATTGAGCTCCAGCCTGGCAACAGAGCAAGACTCCATCTCAAAAAACAAAACAAAACAAAACAAAACAAAACTACAATGTCTGAGATAAAAAAATATATATAATAAATGTGATTAACAGCAGATTATATACCTCCCATAAAAGATTAATGAACTTGAGATATAGCATTAGAAATTTTCCATAGTGAAAACAGGGAAAAAGACTAAAAGTAAAAAACAAAGAGAGTTCCAGTGAGTTGGTGAAAACTTTGAATGACCTAATACATATGTAATTGGAGTCTTTGAAGTGCAGAGAAAGGTAGTGGTGAGACCAAAACACATTTGAAAAAATAATAGCTGAAATTTTTGTTTAAATTTCATGAAAAATTTAAACTCACAGATCCAAGAACACCAAGTGCAAGAAACATGAAGAAAACTACACCAAGGCACATCACAAATTGCTTAAAAATGGTAATAAAGCCAGATGCAGTGGTTCATGCCTGTAATCCTAGCACTTTGGGAGGCCCAAGAAGGCAGATCACTTGAGGTTAGGAGTTTGAAACCAGCCTGGTCAACATGGTGAAACCCCTCTCTACTAAAAATACAAACAAATTAGCCAGGCATGGTGGCGGGTGCCTGTAATCCCAGCTACTCAGGAGGCTGAGGCATGAGAATCACCCAGGAGGCAGAGGTTGCAGTGAGCCGAGATCGTGCCACTGCACTCCACCCTGGGCGACAAAGCAAGACTATGTCCAGAAAAAAAAAAGGAGAAATTCTTAAAAGCAGCCAAAGAAAAGATACATTGTGTCCAGGTGCAGTGGCTCATGCCTGTAATTCCAGCACTTTGGGAGGCCAAGACAGGCGGATCACGAGGTCAGTAGTTTGAGACCAGCCTGGCCAACATGGTGAAACCCCATTTCTACTGAAAATACAAAAAAAAAAAATTAGTTGAGTGTGGTGGCACACACTTGTAGTCCCAGCTACTCAGGAGGCTGAGACAGGAGAATCAGTTGTACCCAGGAGGCAGAGTTTGCAGTGAGCTGAGATCGTGCCACTGTACTCCAGCCTAGGCGATGGAACAAGACTCCATTAAAAAAAAAATGCACAGAGAAGAACAAATTTTCGAATGTCAGCTGATTTCTCATCAGAAACAACATAAGCCAGAAGCAGCAGGGCTATAATGCAATGAAAGAAAATACTGCCAACCTAGAAGTCTAATATCCAGTAAAAATATCTTCTAAAAATTAAGGTGAATATACAAATCAGTGCATAAAACAACTGGTTAAAACCTTATTAAAGTCTGTAGTCTAGTTATTAGTATTGCTCTCATGTCAGTTTCCTGGTTTGATATTGTACTAGTGATAAGATGCCACTCTTGGAGGAAGCTGGGTGAAGGGCTCATGAGATTGACTCTATGAACTATTTTTGCGACTTCCTATGAGCCTATATTATTTCAAAATAAAAAGTTGAAAAAAAGAAAATTAAAAAAAAGTTTTTCAGATATGCAAAAGCTAAAAGAATCCATTGCCAGCACACCTGCACAAGAAACATTAAAAGAAGTGCTTCAGGCAGAAGCAAAAATAATACCTAAACAAAGGAATAAGGAGCACCAGAAATGGTAAATATAAAAGACTTTTGTCTCATTTTGTATATCTTTCTAAAGATAATTGGATGTTTAAGGCCAAAGTATTGGCTGGGTGAGGTGGCTCACGCCTGTAATCCCAGCACTTTGGGAGGCCAAGGTGGGTGGATCACCTGAGGTCAAGAGTTCGAGACCAGGCTGGCCAACATGGCAAAACCCTGTCACTACTAAAAATACAAAAATTAGCTGGGTGTGGTGGCACGCGCCTGTTATCCCAGCTACTCGGGAGGCTGAGACAGGAGAATCACTTGAACCCAGTAGGCGGAGGTTGCAGTGAAACGAGATCACACCATTGCACTCCAGCCTGGGCAACAAGAGCAAAACTCTGTCTCAAAAAAAAAACCAAAAAACAAACCAACAACAAAGAGTTATAGTTCATAAGCCAATAAAAAAGGAAATACAACAGAATAATAAAACAATTCAATCCCCAAAAGGAAGAAAAGGTAGACAGTATTAAAAAGTAGAGAATGGGCCATGTGAGGTGGCACATGCCTGTAATCCTAGCACTTTGGGAGGTCAAGATGGGTGGATTGCTCCAGCCCAGGAGTTCAGCCTGGGCAATATAGTGAGAGCTCATTTCTACAAAAAATTATCTGGGTGTGGTGGTGCACACCTGTAGTCCCAGCTACTCAGGAGACTGATGTGGGAGGATGGCTTGAGCCTGGGAGGTGATGGTTGCAGTGAGCCAAGATTGCACCACTGCACTCCAGCCTGGGTGACAGAGCGAGACCCCATCTCAAAAAAAAAAAAAAAAAAAGAAGAAGAAAGAAAAATAAAGTAGTAGAGAATGTCACATTGAATAAGAAGGCAAAACCCAAACTATAAGAAACCTAATTTAAATATAAAGACACAAGTAGGTTAAAAGCAAAAGGATTTTTCAAATAGCATATAAATACTAATCAAAAGAAAACTAGAATAGGGATTAGATTTCAGAACAAAGAATATTACTAGGGATAAAGAAATTGTATTAGATTAGTTATGGTTCTCCAAAAGAAACAGAACCAGAAAAATGTATGTATGTATATATGTGTGTGTGTGTGTGTGTACATGTGTGTACGTGTGTGTATGTGTAGAAGTAGAGAGAGATTTATTATAAGGAATTGGCTCATGTGAGTATGGAGGCTGATAAGCCCCAAGATCTGTAGTTGGCATGCTGGGAGACCTAGGAGAGTTGATGGTGTAGTTCCAGCCTGAAGGCCAGCAGGCTTGAAACCCATGAAGAATCAATGTGTCACATTGAGACTGAAGGCAGAAGAAACCTCACATCTCAGCTCAAAGGTAATCAGGCAGGAAGAATTATCTCATACAGAAGAGTCAGTCTTATTGTTCTATTCAGGCCTTCAGCTGATTGGATGAGGCCCACCCACGTCAGAGAGTGCCATCTGCTTTACTCAGTCTACTGATTCAAACGCTAACCTCATCCAAAAACACCCGCACAGACACACTCAGAATGTTCAACCAAACATCTGGGACCCTGTAGCCCAGTCCAATTTAATGCATAAAATTAACCATCAATGATATGGTTTGGCTCTGTGTCCCCACCCAAATCTCATCTTGTAGCTTCCATAATTCCCATGTGTTGTGGGAGGGACCTGGTGGTAGATGATTGAATCATGGGGGTGGGTATTTCCCATGCTATTCTCGTGATAGTGATGGGTCTCACAAGATCCAATGGTTTTAAAAATGGGAGTTTCTCTGCACAAGCTCTCTTTTTGCTTGGTGCCATCCATGTAAGATGTGACTTGCTCCTTTTTGCCTTCCACTGTGATTGTGAGGCCTCTTCAGCCATGTGGGACTGCAAGTCCAATAAACTTCTTTCTTTTGTAAATTGCCCAGTATCAGGTATGTCTTTATCAGCAGCGTGAAAACAGACTAATTATGAAATGAAAGAGTCATTTCATAATCACAGATGAGTCAATTTATCCAGATGATATAGCAATTCTAAATGTTTATCCATCTAACAACAGAAGTTCAAAATACATCAAGCAAAGCCTAACAGAACTAAAAAGAAAAATAGACATATTCATAATTGTAGTTGGAGATTTCAATATTCCTCTCTCAATTATCCAAAGAATAGGTAGACAAAAAAATCAACACTATCAAACAATTTTGCCTAACTGACATGTATGGATCACTCCACCCACAATAGCAGACTAGAGATTCTTTTCAAGATGGACTATATTCTGGGCCATAAAACCAGTCTCAAGAAGTATAAAAGAATTCAAGTCAAACACAGTTTATTTTCTGACCACAATAAAATGAAGCTAGAAATAAATAACAGAATCATACCTGGAAAATATCCAAATATCCTAAATAACACACTTCTAAATAACCTGAGTCAAAAAAAAAATCAAAAAGGAAATTAGAAACTCTTTTAAACAGATTAAAAATAAAAACATAACATGTCAAAATATGTGAGATGCAGCTGAAGCAGGAGTAGAGGGAAATTTATAGCATTAAGTGCTTATAATAGAGAGAAAATGTTTTCAACCAGTGACCTCAGCTTCCATATTAAGAAACTAGACAAATAAGAGAAAATTAAACCCAAAGCAAACAAAGGAAAGGAAATAAAGACAGATGGCACATCATGAACAACAGTGGAATCAAATAAAACAATATCCCAAAATGCCACTAAATGTAATGGAATCCTGCAACACTGTCATTTTACCCAATATGCTCTCCCTTCTTATCCACTGTGCCCACTGCCTAGGGAAGGGTTTCAAATAATCAGGCTCACCTTTAACACTATACAACAGAAACCTTGCATCATTTCAAGTAAGGCCAAGAACATAATTCACACATCCACTAGCTATCATTAGAGCACCAGAAGGCACACGTTTACCCAAAAGGCTATGCACATTAGGAAGCCTAGATTGCTTACCAAAGGGAAGTGCAAAGACATTTAAAATAAAAATATGCAACTCCTTATGAATGAGAGTTCATAATTAAAGGATCCTTATTAAAGGATCCTCAAGTCTTTGCTAACACTATGTCCAAAGCATAATAAATTATATCCAAGCAGAGAAAAACACAACTTGCCCTTCCAAGCTTTATGGAGGAAGCTCTGGAAGTCTCAAGAGCAGTACCATCCAGTGTGACAAGAAGACTTCACCCCAGTGTGGGGCAGTGTTCAGGCAGGGCTCCTAAAGCAGCTCATGTATACCGTACCTTTATGAAGTCACTCATTGTATACACACTGTTTATGCAAGCTCTCCTCTGGACTGTGTCGTCCTCAAAGTCAGGGACCACATCTGTCATCTTTGTATCCCCAAACCCTAGTATGGTACAATCATTTCACAAATGTGCTTTAAAAGGCCTCCTTTTACCACCACTCCCCAAGAATCTACTGAGTTTTAAATAACACCTGATGCGATTGCCTGAAGACTGAACAGTAAAAACAAGACTTCAGATCCACATTGAAACCAAAGAACAGAGACTTATGTCTCCTTTCTGAGTTCAATTAGATTTTTAAAACATTCTTTTTAAAGTCGATTTGTTTTGTTTCCAGTCTACAGTAAGAGTTTGAGTGGGTCCAGGTTTTATCTGAAGCAGTCTGCCCATCCTTTTCCCATGATGTTCTGGAAGAAAGCAGACTGCTGATGACTCACAACTCAGCACACTTGTTAGTTCCTATGTACTGACACCAAATTGTGTTCCAAAAGAGAAGCCTTTACAAAGGATCAAAACCTGGCCCTAGGATGTGGTTCATGTTCTAAGCTTTCCAACATGGTGCTATATTAACTGCATTTGGTTCCAGGTGGGTTAATGACTAATAGCTGGAGAGGTGATTTCAGGCAGAAATTGTCTCAATTCTCACTTTCTGTCACTTCAGAAGTTTTCCCTGAGTTTGTTTCCAACCCCATCTTCGTCCTCCACTTCCTTCTCTGGCCCCAGCTTTCAGGGTTGCAGCTCTTGGAAAAAGCATTTGCAGGATGGCCCAGCTATGCACGCTGGCCCTTTCTAGTTGCTTTTCCTGAACTGGGACTCAAGGACTTCTCCTCTGTTCAAAATAGCAGAGCAATGAAAGTGCAGGAAGCCCAGAGGAAAGAAAGGTGGAGGGAGTCTGGATTAGTGGTGATAACAAGAAATGAATCCATGAGAATGTCCTAATTCATGGTTGCTCTTCAGCTCTCTTGATTTCCACAACCTAGTCTTGCTAAGTCAGTTCTTCCTTATCACTCACTATACCCCATGCTCACAGTGACTGCTGACTTTCTTTATTTACCACAGAATGTGACCCTCCCCTCCCAAAGGCTCTCCAGGAGCTTCAGATTTAAACCAAGCTGACGCTGATCACAAACATTTGTAGGGCACATCTCAGTTTCTGGAGAGCTGAAACAAGACTTCATTCAATCCTCCCAATAATTCTGTGCGATATTATTATTTCTGTTTTACCACCCACGAGACTGAGGCCCGGTGAGATTAGGTGGTTAACCTGAGTTGCACTACAGCAAGTGTACCCTCTGACCCCTGCATTCTTTCTTGCTACCACGTAGCCTCAAAGCCTCTACAAAGAGTTCAGCCTTTCTTCTCCTGATGCCTGATATTTTCTATTTTTGTTTCTGAGCCTTCTCTCCCTTGCTTATTCCATACCTTTGATCCTTAACCTCCCCTCTCCAACACACACACTGTCACACACACACACACACACCTCAGTGCACTTATCTAACACCTTCTTCATAAAGTCATCTAACTTCCTTCTCAAAGCAGTCTTCCAGGTTACAGCATAGTACTCTAGTGCAGCCTCAGACTGCCCGTGGCAACTCCCATCCATTTTTCAAACACAAAATAAGAAAATCATACTTCCTTAGTTATTTTTAATTATACTGCACCATTTCCTCTGGAATCTGTCATCTGTCCCTGGAAAACAGAGATTCCATATGTCTAAATCATTCTACCCAGTGCCTAGCAAAGAAGCAAAGATAAGTGCAGGCTATCACCATGCCTGTTCTCTGATCAAACCGATGGTGACAGGAATGTTCACGTGATGGCAATGATCCCATTCACTTTAATCTGTACCTCCTTTTAAAAGCTAAAGAGTCATCAGTGGCTCAAAGACTTCAAATCAGTGCATCTGAAAGTGATAAGGAACGTGTAAAGGGCGGGCTCTATAAAGGCGAAGTGGTGGTAACAATAAAAAAAAAGAGAAAAATGGCAAACACACATAAAGGAAGTGAAAACTCAAGGAATCAGGACTGTGTAGCAGAAATGTAGAAAGAGGACGGAACTTGGAGTCAGACAGGCCTGGATTAGAATCCTTGTTTGGTCACATTCTAACTGTCTGATCCTGGACAAGTTGCTTAACTTCTCTGAGCCTTCGTTCCCTAAGCTTAGAAAGATGTCAAAAAGCTCATCTCAGAGGGCTCTCCTGAACATGAACCTGTAAAGCGTTTGGCCCATGACAGTGCCCTGTAAATGTCACTTCCCTTCTCTTTCCCCTTCTGAAAGAAGGATCCATAATGATAAGAATTTTCAATAGCACCCAAAGTGTTGGTCCCATCTGTAATCAATGCATTTTAAGAGGCTCACCTGAAAGTTCTCACTTTTAGATGTTTTCTAATCTCTCAGGAATGTGCACATTCCTTGCAGTCCCCAGCTTCAAAGGGAACGTGTATGTTAGGGAATAACTGTGCCCAATCCCTCTCATCCACAAAAACATACACACTAACAAGACCTCACATCTTTAAAGGGTGAGACTCAGAGTTGGACATCCCTTGTCTGTACACCCAAAGCTGCACTGCTTTTAGAGCTTTAATCCACAGTATTGTATTATCTATTTAAACATCTGCATCTCCCCTAGGCAGCTAGAGCCATGAAGCAAAGTCCGTATATTATTCCTCTTTGCATTGCTGCCTAGCATGCAGCATGCCATACATGTCATGTTAATTAGAATGAACTGAATCATCTATCTTCTGGGTCTGCAATGCTTTAGCATATAGTCTACACTTTCTAATTCTCCCAAAGACATTTTCCAGAGCCTTGGAAATTTTAAGCATACAATACATATTGCCTTTGTCCTTTTAGAATGAACTGTTTATAAGCTTTTTTTTTTTTTTTTTGTCTTTTGAAAGCCAAAACCTAACTACAAAGGAAGGGGTAAATGATTTCAGAGAAGCACCCGGCACTATGTTTTTTCCTTATTGCCATAATCTTGGGCAACCCCCACCCCACCAAACATTCAATGCTCAGGGACACCTTGTGTAAGGCACACGCAGGGTGTGCTTGGCAGGGGCCTGGAGGGCTCCGTGCTTAGTAACTCTGTTGTAAGGATAACCACAGGCTGTGGGAGGTGGCAGCTCTGCCTGCCTCAGGTAACAAAATTGATGGTGATGACTAAGTTACAGTAGACGGATCTCTCAATCTCTGAGAAGTTCCACCTCTGTTCTGACACATCTCTTTCTTTTTTCCTCCCAGAGGAAGTAGAAACAAGCTCAGGCAAGGGCGCCCTAAGGAGAGAACCCTTTTTCATTGTTTAACTTGTTTATTACCAGACTCTCATTAAGAAACTGTGGGCCACAATTACTGAAAACACAAGCTAAAGACACATTTAGAACAATATTTAAGTGACAGATTCACAGTCAGTTGTTAAGGGGAAGTCAAGAAGTTGCAGGCAACTTCCTGAACTTTAAGGCAGATTTCATGAAAGACAAATACCATGCTCTCCCTGAAAGGAATGGTCTTTGAAACAGGTATTCTGCTCTACCTTAACAACCCTGCCCCCTTGTACCAATTACCGACATCTAGCAAAGCTTCAATTTTCTCATCTTTTTAATGGAAATAAAATACCCTACAGAGTTGTTTATAAAGATCAGATGAGATTGTGTATACTAACCATTTAGCCATTGGGAGGCAAAGCCCGGGCCCCATAGATGCTTCCAACTATCCCTATGTCTCCCAAGTGCTAAGGCCAAGTGTCAGCCAGCACTAACGCTCAGGCATGGCATTTTTTACCTCTCTGATTCCTGGGGCACTTGAGTACACCACTCCTGAGCTGGTGCAATCCTATCATCTCATAGATGAGGAAACCAAAGCAAAACCTCACATGGCTCACCACTGCCTGTAGGCAAAGTCCCAGTGCCATGAAAGGTAAGCCTATCTGAGTGGTTTTTTGGACAGTCACTGGTGTCTCAGTGCAGCCAGAATACCCAGCTGGATGGATCCTTTTAATCATATCATCTATATACCATATACCAAAGAATTTTATTGATTTTATAACTAGAGTTCTAAAGAATAGAAAGTATTCTCTAGAGAATAAGACTAGCTCATTCTATGTTAATTGTAGTGAAGGTAAAGATAATGGTGGTGCTTGGCAGTAGGAATAATTGTAATTTATTAAGTACTTACTATGTGCCAGGCATCAGGCTGAGCAGTAAATGTCTTATGTTTTCTTTCACATAGTAAGTCCAACTGCTTGAATACTCCCTTACACTCAATCCCCAAGACTTGCAAAAGTTTGTCACAAATAAATCACTTCAATCTGTCTGTAGAATCTGTGTGCTCATCTACTGTGCCCAGAGCAAATCCTTTCTAAATTCTGGATGTGCTATGTGTGATGTTAGTGGTTGGTTAAGAGACAGGTATCTCCAGAAATAAAACACGAAAGGCAGAGGTTAATTGCTGATTCTCTCAATCTGGAGCCAAGCCATTTGATAATGACTTATAATTATTATATTTCATATTGCTCAATCATCTCTAGAAGACAGATTGCAGGGTGTGGTGGGAGAGATGCCTTCCAGTCCTTTCCAATAAAATGTTTCTGTGTTATCACAAAACAAGAAGTTCTGTAAGGTAAGGGAGTTAGGAATGCTGGCTTCCTGCAGATAGATGCCAAGCGGAGAAAATAAACAGATAAGAGTTCCCATGGGATACGGATGCCCTAAAAAAGTGTTTCCTATCATATTGCCAAGGCGATGCCAGCTGCTTACAACATCAATTCAGGGGGACAGGAAGGAGGGAGATAGAGTAGTGGCTGGAGAGTGGATGAAGTAGAAAATTTGTAAAAAGCTAATTCCAATTTTGTTAATAGGTTATAAATTCCTACAACCAAGAGGTAAGTAGCAGCCCTGATTCTTAAACAAAATAAAGTCTAGACAACTTGACAATTAAATGGAGCCCAGGGTGCTGTTCCCTACAATTTCACAGGTGGCTGGGAGTTACAGAATGCTGGAGCAGGACAGATTCTTAGAGATATTCAGTCTGGAGATCACAACTGGCACCCACAGACATTGTCTTCTTGGATTTTCCAAGGATTAGCCTAGATGGCATTTTAACATTGTAATTAATTGCCAACATTTTAAAAATTTGAAGACTTCACATAAAAATTCAGATCTCTAGTATCTCTTTTTAAAATGAGAAAATAGGCAAACAGTGAACTTACATTTTCACCTAGTAACCATTCAGCCTCTCGTAGATGGTCCCAGTGTCCCCATGGTTCCCAAGGCTGAGGCCAAATATCAGCCAGCACTAATCCTGAGTCATGGCATGGTGTTACCTGGCTGAATCCTGCAGGCACTTGAGTGTGCGTCCTCTGAGCTGGGAGAATCCTGTTATCTTATAGACAAGGAAACCTAGGCAAAAAGCTCACATGGCTCACTCTGCAAAGTTCCAATGCCATGACAGCAAGGCCATTCGCAAATGGTCCCAACTGACATCTCTTGCCAGTTTTCAGAAGGAATCCTATGGTCCAGTGCATCAGACTGATTGTTATGCCCAGTCAAGGCCCTGTTCCCTTCCTCTCAAATGTCCTGCCCTGCTATCAAACTACTGTTCATCCTTTCAGCCCCAGATTAGTTGTTCCCCCTAACTCCTCTCAGGCAGTGAAGTATCCGCACAGCATTTATGTACCCACTTCTGCAATATGCCTTACAGTCCTGTGGGGGACGTTCAATATTAAAATCCTCTTTTTCATGTCACCAGTACCTAGCACTATGCCATGACACATCACAAGCTCTGAATAAATCTGGGATTCAGGGAAGGGTAAATACACTGTCCTCAAATATATGGGTAATTAGTCCAGGCGCTATGGCTCATGCCTGTAATCCCAGCACTTTGGGAAGCCGAGGCGGGTGGATCCCTTGAGGCCAGAAATTCGAGACCAGCCTGGCCAACGTGGTGAAAACCCATCTCTATTTATCTATCTATCTATCTATCTATCTATCTATCTATATGTAATTAATTATAACACAGTTGGGGAGAAAACGGGTTAAAAACAGATGGGGAGCCTGGTGCAGTGGCTCACACCTGCCATCTCAGCACTTGGGGAGGCTGAGATGGGCAGATCACTTGAGCCCAGGAGTTTAAAACCAGCCTGAGCAACATGGGGAGACCCCATCTCTACAAAAATTAGCTGGGTGTGGTGGCGTGAGCCTGTAGTCCCAGCTACTCAGGAGGCTAAGGTGGGTGGATGGCTTGAGCCTAGGAGGTCAAGGCTATGGTGAGCCTAGATCATGCCACTGAACTCTAGCCTGGGTGACAGAACTAGACCACATTACAAAACAAACAAACAAAACAAAACAAAAAACTAACAACAAAAACAGACTGGGTCCACAATGAACACCCAGACTGATGAACCATCAAGTAAGTGATGCTGAAACCTTCATCTCAATGACAAATTCAATTCCTACCAGGCCAAGCCTTATTCCAGAAATAGGGATTGCCTGAACAATGTGGCTTATGAGGTGTCAAAAGAACCCCAGAGGTCCTAATTATCTTCCCCACCAGCCTGCCAAGGCGCTTAAAGACCACTCTGTAAATGTATCTGCATTAAGACCTTTTCTGTTAAAATACAACACTCCTTTTCTCCCTCCTTCCTAAGAGCCAGTACATTAGGCAATTCTCAGGGGTTAGCACAGCTTCAGGTAATTTATCAACTATTTTTTATATCTGATGCATTTCAGCTAGACTATTTGGGTAAGCTGTGATAGAGTTAAATAAAGGTAAATTTCCAGGAGAAGAGGATGGGCCTGAATGTCTGAGGTAAGAGATGGAGAGTAGGCAGTATAGCACAGTAATTAAGTGTGAGACCTTATTATCTGGGCCCAAATCCAGTTTCGCTGCCGGCTAGGTGAGTGACCTTTGGCTAGTCACTTACCTTCCATGCCTCCATTTCTTCATTTAGATAGAAAATGGTGTTACTCAGGAAGGGGAACATCACACACCGGGGCCTGTTGTGGGGTCGGGGGAGAGGGGAGGGATAGCATTAGGAGATATACCTAATGTTAAATGACGAGTTAATGGGTGCAGCACACTAACATGACACATGTATACATATGTAACAAACCTGCACGTTGTGTACATGTACCCTAAAACTTAAAGTATAATAAAAATAAATAAATAAATAAAATTTAAAAAAAAGAAAAAAAAAGAAAATGGTGTTACCAAGATAACCTGCTTCAATGGGGCATCTGAGAATTAAACGAATCAATATATACAAGGCATTTAAAGTGATGCCCAACCTATGTGAACCCTATATAATGTGTTAATTTCTGTCATTATTAGAGGGGATGACATGAGATTTGGCCCTGAAAGGAGCTGCTCTGGCTTTACTACTTGCTGCCTCCTTTCCCAATTTACTGAGAAGCAGGCAAGGTCCCGAGAGGATGAGCAGCGTCCCCAAGGCCACAGGCTACTGATGGCAGAGCCAGGACTTCCTATCCAGGGCTCCCCACACGCGGAACTTCTCGAGGAGGAAGAGGGGAAGGGGTCGTGGGAGGCCAGGAGAAACCGAGAGCCAGCTTTACCATGTGTCCCTTCTGGGGATAATGGAATCCAGGCCCTTCGGGGCTTTTCCCCAGAGTTGGCTCCACGTCCCGCTCTCGGGTGCGCTTGGTGTCCTCGCAAACGCCATCCTCCGAACATCTCCCCGCCCACACACACACATACACACAGAGCCCCACACCCTTGGCCGGACGCACCCTCTACGTCTGGCACAGCACGGCAACTCGTTGCCCCGCTGAGAAGACCAGTCAACAGGGGGGCGGACGGGAAAAGTGACACAATTGGGCCGCGGCGCCCTCGGCGCCAGCCTCCCACGCAGCGCAGAGCAGACTTCGGCCCTCAGAGGGGTGAGGACTGGGGCCGAACTGCCCGGGTCTACCCCGCCGCCCGCAACGCTCCGGGGTCCTGCGCGGAGGGAGGCCTGGGCGCTGGCGGCCGCGGCGCACTTTTCAGGAACGCGGCGGCCGCAAGGCTGCCAGGCCCGGTGGCAGGACAGCCGCCGCCGCCGCCACCGCCACCGCCCCCCGAAGCTAGATGACGGAGTCTTGAAAGACTTTCACCAAATATGGGCCGGGGCTGGAAACGTCCTGCGCCGCGCGCCGCCGGAAACCTCGAGTCTTGGCAACCGCGGTGACTGTGGGCGCGCCGGCGGGGTGGCCGGCAGGGGGCGGCGGTAGCAGCCGGGCAGGCGCGTCCGGATGCCTCGGGTCCCGCGCCCTCCTGCCGTGCGGACCCTCTCCGCTCCCTCCGCAGGGGTCCCGGGGCCGACCGCCCTCTCCGCGCGTCGGCCACCCAGTTCCTGCTGTAGCCACCAGGATCCTGGCTTCCTGGGGCTCTCCTGGCTGTCAAGCCAAGGGGATGGGGACGGGGAAATGGTAGAGGAGAGAAATGGGATGGTACGGGGGCGCCACCTTAAAGCCGCTCTTTTGCAGACACCATTAAGTTCTGTTCATTAAGGTGACTTTGAAGAGTGGAGTTGTGAGATTGGGTGTGCAGGCGAGGATCTATGAAGACACACACACACCCCCTTACTACAGGCACTCCGGTCGTCCAGGGCAGTGGTTCTCAGGGTGTGATCTCCGGACCAGCAGCATCACCATCACCTGGGGGCTTGTTAGAAATGTAACAATCAGAAACTCTGGGGTGGGACCCAGGAACCATTCATTAACTAGTCCTCCAGGCGACTCTGATGCACGCTAGTCTGAGAGCCTTCCTAGGGCTAGGAAACCGGAGTCGCCAGATTTACCGTTATTATTCTCGGTTGCCGCCAGACAGTGAGCCCTTCATTAGGTAACCTAAAATTCCCTGGCAGCAGCGGGTGAGAGACGTCCCCATCGCTCAGCCCGAAGCCAGGAGCTGCAGAAGACAAATAGCCCCTTCTCCGTGGATTGCAACCCAAGGCAGCCCAAGGAAACAAGGCAGTCCGTTATTTCCTCCTGGGGCACCCGTATGGGGTGGGTGAAGGAGAAACTAGCAAAAGAGCCATACAGAATTAACACCCGAAGCAACACTTACCCATAAACATTTGCACATTTCGCCTCCTGTCCGTCAACTTGGACTGATCTGCGGCTCCCAGCGGAGGCGGCGAGAAGGCGACCGGAGGCTGGGGTTTCTGGACGGTCTTTGGGCAGGACTTGAGGAGCCGCTGTTTCTCTTGCCTAATGTCGTCGATTACTAGCAGGCGCACCAGCACATGGTATATGGAGAGGCTGTGCACATAGGTTACTCTAGTGTCTCCCGCTCCCACACCTCCTGGCCCTGTTGCTCCAGCTTCCCACCCCCATCCCACAACACACCCCCTGCTTTAAACGGGCAGCTGACGGTAAGGTTCTCTAAATTTCTCCTCTGGGGCAAACTCATCCTCAAGATTCCCCAGTTGAAGTCCAGAAACAAACCACACATCCTTGTTAAAAAAACTTTAATGTGATTTTAAAGGAATCTCTGGAATGGCGTGTGTTTGAACGCAGTGCGGCAGACTGGATCTCTGCCGTCCCCCATCCCCAACCTCCAATTAAGGTATATACGGCCAGTTGGATGATCCACTGTGCTTTTATTTTAAATCATGATAGACAGATTGCGTGAAAAACAAGGAATTCCAAAGAATTTCCTGCTCTGGGAAGAGAAGTTAAATCTATATTTAACAACATTTGAAGCTGTCAAGAATGCTTTGTGGTTGGATAACAGAGGCAGAAAAATGTTAAAAACGCAGGCTACTGCTATACCCAAATATGGAAATATTGTTACGTCTGGTGTCTGATTCACCATCTGGAAATACTTACAACCATGAAGTCAAATAGAAAAGACGCCACAACAGAAGCCAGGAACCCTCCTCTCCATTCTTTCTCTACCATCTCCCTCTGTTCAACCCGTACTGTCCCTACACCCCTCCTCCCCCCCCCCGCCCCCCAGTCACTTCATTAAGAAGGAAACAATAATGAAATGATAAGGCAAGAAAAAGGGTTTTGTAAATAATAATTGATGTATTAACCTGTGTACGTGTTGGGCCCACACTTTCCTCATTGTATTTGTATAACACCTGACAATCCATTGTCTTGAAAAGTCTCCCACCCCTAACCTTCCAACAGAGCTTTAGAGATCCCACTCCCTCTAGCAAATGCTGCTTCCATTTATGAAAGGGCACTTTGGAATGAATGAAACTGAACTCCTTCCTGCAAGATTTCTCTCCACTGGAGTGTGTTTTCATCCTGACAGCTTCTCATTGTGCTTATCAGGAAAGTCAGCATTAGCACTAAGGGACTTTTCAAGCAAGACTGCTAAATTATGAAGTCTGAACAGCCCTAAACATTAAAAAGGATAAGTAGTTATCCTAGAGCATATGAGTCTCACATGATAATTTTTATTAAAATTATGCAAGAAGTTTTTGAAACTTGCAGGGAAAGTTTATCAATCACACTAATGGTATTGGCGATGTTCAAGTAAATTGTCTTGTGGTGGGGTCTTCTATTGAGTGTGTTGCAGGTAGAACAGGATCTTAAAATCTGCTGACATTTTTACGGCAAAATATTACATCCTAAATCTCTTTTCTTTACTTGGAGAGAAGGGCATTGCAATTCATTTAAAATGGGAGGCTTCCAGTGGTCCCTAGGAAAGGAGTTAAAAACCCCACAAAACGTCCAGCTTGAAGAAGTCTGCTTTTTTATTCATAGGGCACAATGGTCCTGGAATCTGGTTTGGCCTTGCGGTCTTTGCAGGTGACGATTTCAGGCCAAAGCACTCCACGGTGGTCCCCTGCACTTCTGGCTGGCTGTTTGGTTAGCATAGCCTCCTGCCCGCGGAGGGAGGCGGAAGGGCTTACCCCGTCTCCTGCATCCGTGAGGAAGTATAAGTCAGCCTCCCGGAGAACTCCCCGCATTCGTTTCCTCTCGGACTTCCAACCCAGGCAGTGGGCTGGAACTAAAGTGGGAACCTCCAAAAACAAACAAGTACAACATACCCAAAAGAGGGAAGGGCTGGAGGAGTGGGGGAGACCTCTGCCTGGGAATTTGCCAGACGATGGAGAAGTTTCCCCCCGCCCCCCCGCCTTTTCATTCATAAATGCCACTGTGGGTATTAATTTGCAATTCACTGAACTTTGCTAATAAACATCATGCCAAAGCTTAGGGACTTGTTCCGAACACGCCTCTTTGAAGTCCACAAATATTCCTGGCTCAGAGACACACTCCTCTTCCCCGTTCTACTCTTTCAACAGATAACTTGCCTCTCACCTTCGCTGTAAACAAGCAAACAGCTCACTGCCTTCCCGGGTGAGGGCTTCAGTGGCTGCCCGGTCAACTCGCATCACCAAACAAAACGACTTTTGTTCTTCCCTCTCAGGTCCTCCCACCCACCCAGTCCAGGCAAAGTTCTGAAATGGCCCCCCTCGCCCCTCACGACCCTCCAACCACTATCACCACCATCACGCCCCAAAGAACCCTTCCCAACATAAGTCGTAATTTAAGGTGGAAAAAACGAACTGTTTTCTTGACCGGTCTGGGACACACACTGGGACACACACACACACACATACACACACACACAGACACACACACACACACACACACACACACACACAAAGGTGCAATGGAGCCAGGGGAGGCGCTTGGCAGCAGCCCGCGCCAACCAGCATTCCTGAGATGTTTGAGAATTCTGGAACGCGCAGACAGAGCCGACGTCACTGCAACACGCGGCGCCTCCGCCGGCCCGTATAAAAGGCGGGCTCCGGGGCGCCTGGGCAGACCGCGAGCGAGAGCGCCCCCGAGCAGCGCCCGCGCCCTCCGCGCCTTCTCCGCCCGGACCTTCAGCGAAAGACGCCCGCCAGCCGCCCAGCCCTCGCCTCCCTGCCCACAGGGCCCACCGCGCCGCCACCCCGACCCCGCTGCACACGGCCTGTCCGCTGCGCACCAGCTTGTTGGCGTCTCCGTCGCCGCGCTCGCCCCGGGCTACTCCTGCGCGCCACAATGAGCTCCCGCATCGCCAGGGCGCTCGCCTTAGTCGTCACCCTTCTCCACTTGACCAGGCTGGTGAGTTGGACTCTCCTTTTGCCACCGATTCCCCGTCCGCTCTCCAGCCCCTTCCCCTGGTCCCAGATTGCCCACGGCAGGAAAAGTTAAAATAAGTTCGCGATCGTTTGTGGGTTGCCGTTTCTTTAAGCACTCTCCCCCTCCCCCCGAAGACGTGTCGGGACCTCTTGGTGGGAGCAGCCTTCCGAGGTGGCCGGGCTGGACGAGATCAGAGGCTCCCCGTCGACAGGGTCGGAGACCCCCGTCCCTTCCTGAGGCAGCCGCTGCGCCCCTCCTGCGAACCGCGCCGAGTCTCATGCGTATCTTCTCCCCCTTCCAGGCGCTCTCCACCTGCCCCGCTGCCTGCCACTGCCCTCTGGAGGCGCCCAAGTGCGCGCCGGGAGTCGGGCTGGTCCGGGACGGCTGCGGCTGCTGTAAGGTCTGCGCCAAGCAGCTCAACGAGGACTGCAGCAAAACGCAGCCCTGCGACCACACCAAGGGGCTGGAATGCAACTTCGGCGCCAGCTCCACCGCTCTGAAGGGGATCTGCAGAGGTAAGATGCTTGTGGTTTGGCCCCTTTAAAAAAAATACTAGTCCCCATAGTCCAGAAGTTTAGTAATTTTGAGACCATGTATGGTGATGCTTTGTTGTTGGTAGCTTGGCAGAAAGGCACATGATTTCAGCAGTCTGGAATGCAATTCAGTGTGTCTGGGCCCAACGAAAGCGCATACGGAAAAGTGATTCCTGACTAACTTATTGTTCTGGTCTGGAGTCTCCGGGGAATTGTAGGGAACTTTACCATAAATTGAATTTAACAGCAGAAAATATGTATGAGTTTCAGGCGGTGGTTTGGAATCTTAACTTATCCCCTTCTACCTTTCTCTTTTGGTGATCTTTGCAGCTCAGTCGGAGGGCAGACCCTGTGAATATAACTCCAGAATCTACCAAAACGGGGAAAGTTTCCAGCCCAACTGTAAACATCAGTGCACATGTATTGATGGCGCCGTGGGCTGCATTCCTCTGTGTCCCCAAGAACTATCTCTCCCCAACTTGGGCTGTCCCAACCCTCGGCTGGTCAAAGTTACCGGGCAGTGCTGCGAGGAGTGGGTCTGTGACGAGGATAGTATCAAGGACCCCATGGAGGACCAGGACGGCCTCCTTGGCAAGGAGCTGGGATTCGATGCCTCCGAGGTGGAGTTGACGAGAAACAATGAATTGATTGCAGTTGGAAAAGGCAGCTCACTGAAGCGGCTCCCTGGTAAGTGGAGACTGAGCACTTCAGACACTGTACTGAGATGCATTTCTGGTCTAAATCTTTGTAGAAATGAATACTTGAGCCTGTTTGTGTCGGTATGCCTCTGAGAAGTCTTCCCTCTTATTTGTCTCTAGTTTTTGGAATGGAGCCTCGCATCCTATACAACCCTTTACAAGGCCAGAAATGTATTGTTCAAACAACTTCATGGTCCCAGTGCTCAAAGACCTGTGGAACTGGTATCTCCACACGAGTTACCAATGACAACCCTGAGTGCCGCCTTGTGAAAGAAACCCGGATTTGTGAGGTGCGGCCTTGTGGACAGCCAGTGTACAGCAGCCTGAAAGTAAGTTCCTTCAGGGACGTGTAGACTGTTGCCTGGCAGGTGGGTGGGACGTGAACATCTTTTTGAAGAAAGAGAAATATCACCCCTAACTTTCCTTCTCTCTCTCTTACAGAAGGGCAAGAAATGCAGCAAGACCAAAAAATCTCCCGAACCAGTCAGGTTTACTTACGCTGGATGTTTGAGTGTGAAGAAATACCGGCCCAAGTACTGCGGTTCCTGCGTGGACGGCCGATGCTGCACGCCCCAGCTGACCAGGACTGTGAAGATGCGGTTCCGCTGCGAAGATGGGGAGACATTTTCCAAGAACGTCATGATGATCCAGTCCTGCAAATGCAACTACAACTGCCCGCATGCCAATGAAGCAGCGTTTCCCTTCTACAGGCTGTTCAATGACATTCACAAATTTAGGGACTAAATGCTACCTGGGTTTCCAGGGCACACCTAGACAAACAAGGGAGAAGAGTGTCAGAATCAGAATCATGGAGAAAATGGGTGGGGGCGGTGTGGGTGATGGGACTCATTGTAGAAAGGAAGCCTTGCTCATTCTTGAGGAGCATTAAGGTATTTCGAAACTGCCAAGGGTGCTGGTGCAGATGGACACTAATGCAGCCACGATTGGAGAATACTTTGCTTCATAGTATTGGAGCACATGTTACTGCTTCATTTTGGAGCTTGTGGTGTTGATGACTTTCTGTTTTCTGTTTGTAAATTATTTGCTAAGCATATTTTCTCTAGGCTTTTTTCCTTTTGGGGTTCTACAGTCGTAAAAGAGATAATAAGATTAGTTGGACAGTTTAAAGCTTTTATTCGTCCTTTGACAAAAGTAAATGGGAGGGCATTCCATCCCTTCCTGAAGGGGGACACTCCATGAGTGTCTGTGAGAGGCAGCTATCTGCACTCTAAAATGCAAACAGAAATCAGGTGTTTTAAGACTGAATGTTTTATTTATCAAAATGTAGCTTTTGGGGAGGGAGGGGAAATGTAATACTGGAATAATTTGTAAATGATTTTAATTTTATATTCAGTGAAAAGATTTTATTTATGGAATTAACCATTTAATAAAGAAATATTTACCTAATATCTGAGTGTATGCCATTCAGTATTTTTAGAGGTGCTCCAAAGTCATTAGGAACCACCTAGCTCACGTACTCAATTATTCAAACAGGACTTATTGGGATACAGCAGTGAATTAAGCTATTAAAATAAGATAATGATTGCTTTTATACCTTCAGTAGAGAAAAGTCTTTGCATATAAAGTAATGTTTAAAAAACATGTATTGAACATGACATTGTATGAAGCACAAGAAAGATGCTGAAGCTAAATTTGTGATTTAAGAAAACAGCGCTTTATGTTCATCAGAATGTAAAGCCTAAGAGTCTCCATCACTCTGTGAGATGGCTATAATAATTTATTATTTTAATCACCAGGTTAGTGGGCATGTCACTTTAGTAGAGTAGAGAAACCCTTTAATGAAAAGGGGTAGTTCATAACTCAGGCTGCCCACATCCAGATCCATGGGCAAGACTGAATATAATTCATGTATTCTAAAGACTTGCTTGTTTATAACTTTATATTTTCCCAATACCGTTCCTAAAAATTAGGAGAACTACTTAGAAATTTACCCTTGGCTGTTATCAGGAAAAATCTGAGTCTATAGGAGTCAGTTTGTTTTCACTAAATGAGCTTGAAGCATGACTTGTGTTAATCCTAATAAGCTGGTGATTAGGTAAACATGCTGTTAAATGCAAAGGAATGCAAGGAATTTCAAGTACTTTTCCAATAGCGCGAGAGCCAAGCTACCCCATCCCCCTTTCCTTTTTATAATATATGTTATATTGATGGGGGAGGGAGCAGTTATATAGAGTTGGCTATTCAGAAGGTCAAAGGTCCAGAGCATTCCTAAAAGAAAGGGACCCAAATCATAGGTCTAGGAGAGGTTGAGAAGGCTGTGTCAATGTTTGTGAAAATGTCGGTAGCCTGTTTCAGAAGCATCTTCATCTTTAGAAAGTGCTGACAATAAACCTTTTATAGGGAGAAGTTTTCCTTTCATCATCATTGTTGGCTCCTGTTCAAATCCATAGTGAAATATTTCAGTCCGCACTTAGTTAAGAGAGTACTTGAGTTTTTAGGCAGAAGAGAAAGTGCTTTTAAAAGGAATGGAGGGGGACAGCTCCTGGGATCCTGAAGGGATTTTTCCAAGTAGATTAAATAATATCCATACTTTAATGAAGACCCACAGAAAAATACTGCCTAAGCAATGGTTTTAAAGCCTTATGGAAATGCATAAAGGTTAATATAAATGCACTAGTAAAATCTGTGGCCAAAAGCCTTCACTTCTGATTTTGACTTGCCTGAAATATTACAGCTTGTGCCTTCTGAATAGTCAGTTTTCTTGCCTGAGGCATTCAGATGTTAAGGTATTTGAGAATTTAAACACCACGTGGCCCAGTCGTGGATGCAGTTAAACTTGTCAGTGCAATGTAACATGTGAAACATAATAAAGGTGTGAGGTTTTTGTGGTGCAATCTTGTTAACAGACATCTAAATCCATAGGCAAGATTTACACATTCCCAAGCATCAACCCTGAAGTATTGCCCTCCAACACTGGAGTCCAACAAATTGCTTCTTATGCAGAGATCAAGGAGCAATATTTTATAGATCCTTTCAGTGTGCAGGGAAGTAGTATTTGTCCAAATAAGCTCAAATCTGAAACAGAACCTAGTATGGGAAAACACTGAAACTTTGGGTTATTAATCTCATCCTAGTAAATACAATGAGGGTGATTGAAAGTGCCAATTCCATTTACAATAAGTGTGTTCAATTAATAAAGAAGATGAATACAAGCAAATTATGTCTTTTGTTTAGCTATAGAAAAAACTGAAGAAATTAAAAGTAGTGGAGAATAAAATTATGATATTTAGAACATGTAAGTTTTACCTACATCCAGAATGGAGCTCTGTCCACTTTAAATATGAGAAAACAAACCAAAAATTATGCATCTGCATATATGAAATAGAAGTTACATATAGAAATATTCATTATAATATATATGTACCTTCCCAGGCACAGTAAAGACCTTGGGTTGTTCTTGCTTTTCAATCCAAAAGATCCTGGTGGTCTTGAGCTGTTTTTTGGTAGAGATTTTAGAACTGAGAGAGTGATCTCAGAATCTTAGGCATTCCACGAATTTTAAGAAATATTCTATGGGACATTTAGCAGCACAGCAAGTAGTCTCACTAGGACTATTTTTTCATATGAACATATGTGTTGTCTGCTCCACAAAGAGATGCAACTGAGTCAAAATTAGCAAAGCATATTTTAGAGTTATGTTTTCCAACAGAGGGAACAGACTTGGTTTGTCCACAACGTCTTCTGGCAGCCTTCTGGCACTATTTGAAAGTCAGTTGAGCAATAGCAGTGGTTCAGTATGACCACAGTACAGAGCAAAGCTATGCTCTGGGCAGAATGGCAGGTGATACAGTAGGAAGAATCCCATGGAATCATGTCTTTTAGCACCAGCTCTGCCATGAATTCACTAGGTGACTCTGGGCAAGTTTCTGTTTCACTCCCTCATGTTAAAGTAGGAAAATAGCTTTCAGCATTTTTGTCACCCCAAAAACCCTTTCTCATACACCCACTTCAGTACATTGGCTCTCATACCTTAAAACCTTTGTCTCCTCAAGTAACCACATGTGTGAACTGAAAACTGCTTAAGACTTTCTGTCATCAAATGCACTTGTTTCCATGAAACGTCTGAAAATGTACTGTGGCTAGACACCCCCCTCCCTCTACTTTTTAAAGCACCCTTGGTTAGAGGACACAGCAATCCCTGGATCTCAGAGTCTACAGGTCCGTACTTTAACCTCACTGTATAGCCCTATCCAGACCTCATTAACTCCCTGCCCTAAACAAGTGATGCTTTAAAACAAAGCATATTCTGAAACATGACAATGACCCATTTGTCCTACAAATAGATTAGATATATCTGTGACTTACTTCATTGGTGGTGGGCAATATTCATCCATGTAATCTTATAAACTACAATTAATAAATACTCAGATGCATTTGTTACTGCTTTGCTGTTTCCATATATTCTGTTCATATATTCTGAATCTACCCCTTTCTCATCTCCAGAGCAAACCTCTAGATGAGACCACCATCATCCCTTGTCTGAATTACCAGAATGGCCTCCTCATTTATAGCATATTGTATTTTCCAAAGGTGGCTGCAACAATATCTCCCACTCCATGTGCCCTTCTGCAATGTGCCTCTGTTGCTCCCCCATTAATAGGTGGGGTCTATTTCTCCACCCTCTTGGATCTGGGTGAGCTCTTGACCTGTGAATGTGGAGGAAGCAATGCAATGTGGTACCAGTTCCACGTGCAGTACTGGCTAGGAATTCCTCCATCCTTTCTCTTAGAAATGAGCTTCCATATAAGAAGTACAACTACTCTGAGACCAGCAGACTGTGAGAAGCTGAAGCCACATGGATAGGCCTTAGAGAATGAGTTGCCATGTGGAGAAAGAGAAAGGACCAGGAGCACTTGAGCATTATACCTGTCCATGAAGAAACTATCTTGGAAGTGAATCCTCCAGCCTCAGCCACCCCAGCTGATGTCTTGTGAACCAGAGATGAGCTGCCCAGCTGAGTCCTTCCCATAGTTCCTGACCCACAAAATAGTGGGCAAACCAATATGGTAATTTTAAAGAAATAAGTTTTGGGTTTGTTTGTTACAAAGCAATAGATAACCAAAATATCATTGGTTTCCATTCTCACCCTTTTATATTTTTAAACTGACTGTTTAAAAATGTAAATTGGCCGGGTGCGGTGGCTCATGCCTGTAATCCCAGCACTTTGGGAGGCCGAGGCAGGTGGATCACAAGGTCAGGAGATCGAGACCATCCTGGCTAACACGGTGAAACCCCGTCTCTGCTGAAAATACAAAAAATTAGCCAGGCGTGGTGGCGGGCGCCTGTAGTCCCAGCTACTCAGGAGGCTGAGGCAGGAGAATGGCGTGAACCCGGGAGGCGGAGCTTGCAGTGAGCCAAGATCGCACCACTGCACTCCAGCCTGGGCGACAGAGCGAGACTCTGTCTCAAAAAAAAAAGAAAAAAGAAAAAAAAAGAAAAAATTGTAAATTAGACTATATGGATCCTTGGGTTAAAGGCTCCAATGGTGTCCCACTGCTGTCAAAGTAGAGATTTAGCTTCTTACTTGGCACCCAGGTCCTGGACCCTGCCTACTTCTTACCATTCACCCTCATTCACTGTACTTCCACTTGCCTTTTCTTCTTCTTTGAAAAAGCCAAGCAAGTTCTCCTGCAGGGCCTTTGCACTAGCGTTCCTCTGCCTCAAATGCCCCTTCCCCTGACCTAGGCTTCTTCTTGGCATGTAGGTCTCAGCACAAATGTTACCTTCTTAGCAACCTTTCCTCACCACCCAGTCTAAATTATTAATAGTTCCTTACACCAAGAAGTTTTTTAAGGGGCAGAACAAAAAGGTGGAATAAAAATCCCCAACAATCATCTCCCCTACAGGAACACCAAATTTAACAACTACCTACACAAAAAAGAACCTTTACAAGAACCAGAATTCAGGTGAGCACTCAGTACCAGTTTCTAACTTTATATCATTGAAAGAGGCACTGAAGCGGGTAGGAAAGACAGTCTTGAATCACTGCCACCACCCCTCCCCCATTCTCTGGCAGCAGCCACATGGTGCCGAGAATCTGTGCTCTTGGGAGAGGGAGAGTACAGCAACTGGGAGACTGCCTGGAACGCAGTGCTGCCCTGTCACAGCAGAGATGCCCACCTATGGAGGTAACATTCAGCCCTGCCCTAGCCAGAGGAGAATCACCCATCCCAGTGGTAAGAGCCTGAGTTCTGGCAAGCCTTACCACCATGGGCTGAAGTGCCTTGGGGACGTAAATAAACTTAAAAGGCAGTCTCGGCTGTAAGGACTGCAAGTCCTGGCACTGAGCTGGGCTCAGAGCAGGTGGATTTTAAGGACATGTGACTTACTGAGATACCAGTTGGGGCAGCTAAGGGAGAGCTTGCATCACCCTTCTCCCAAACCCAGGCAGCACAGCCTGTGGCTCCAAAAGATACCCCTACCTCCCACTTGAGGAGAAGAGAGGGAAGAATAAGGAGGACTTTGTCTTGCATCTTGGATACCAGCTCAGCCACAGTGGGATAGGGCACAGGTCACAGTTGTGAGGCCCCCATTCCAAGTCCTAGCTTGCCAACCACATTTCTAGACACATGTTGGGCCAGAAGGGAACCTGCTACCTTCAAGGTAAGGACTCGGAACTGGCAAGACCTGTTACCTGCTGACTAAAGAGCCCCTGGGCCCTGAATAACCAGCAGTGATACCCAGATAGTATGCTGTGGGCCTTGGATGAGACTTTGAGATGTGATGACTTCAGGTGAGACTCAGCATATTTCCAGCTATTGTGACTATGATGAGAGACTGCTTCTGCTTGAGAAAAGCAGACGAAAAAGCAAAGGGAACCTTGTATTGCATCACAGGTACCAGCTCAGCCACAGTGGAGTATAATACCAAGAGGGGTCTTGGGTCCCCAGTTCCAGGCCCTGGGTCTTGAATGGCACTTCTGGACCTGCCCTGGGCCAGAGAAGAGCCCACTGGCCTGAAAGGTGAATCCCAGGCCTGGCACCATGCACCACTAGCTGACTGAAGAGCCCTTAGGCTTAAGAAGAATATCAGTGGTAGTCTGGCAGTACTCCTCTTGGGTCCGTGGTGGTGGTGGCTACAGGGTGAGGCTCCTCTTCCTCTGAAAAGGGGATGGAAGAGTGGGAAGGACTGTGTCTCATGGTTTGAGTGCTAGCTTAGGCACGGTAGTGTAAAGCACCAGATAGACTTCTAAGGTTGTTGACTCGAGTCCCTAGATCCTGGATGGCATCTCTGGACCTTCCCAGGGCCTGGGGGAACTTGCTGCCCTGAAGGGAAAGACACAAACCTGGCTGCTTTACCACCTGCTGATCGTAGAGCCCCAGGGCTTTGAGTCAACACAGATGGTACTAGGTAGTGGTTACAGGGGGCCTTGGGTGAGACCCAGTGCTGTGCTGTCTTCAAGTCTGACCTGGCACAGCTCCAGAGGTGGTGGCTGCAGGGGTGTTTGTGTCACCCTACCCCCCCAGCCCCAGGTGGCTCAGCACACACAGAGAGAGACTCCATTTGTTTGGGAGAAAGTAAGGGAAGATAACGAAAGTCTCTGCCTAGTAACCCAGAGAATTATCTGGATCTTATCCAATACCAACAAGGTGGTACCTCTGTAAGCCTGCAAGAACCACAGCATTCTTGGGTTTGGGGTGCCCCCTAATACAGATATGGCTTAGATCACAACACCCAAGTCCTTTTGAATACCTGGAAAACCTTCCCAAGAAGGATAGGTGCAAACAAGCATAGACTGTGAAGAGTACAACAAATACCCAACTCTTCAATGCTCAGACAAAGCTGAACATCCACAAGCATCAAGACCATCCAGGAAAATATGACCTCACCAAACAAACTAAATAAGTCACCAGGGACCAATGCTGGAGAAACGGAGATATGTGACCTTTCAGACAGAAAATTCAAAATAGCTGTTTTGAGGAAATTCAAAATAATACAAAAAAGAAATTCAGAATTCTATTAGGTAAATTTAGCAAAGAGATTGAAATAATTAAAAAGAATCAAGCAGAAATTCTGGAGTTAAAAAATGCAATTGGTATACTAAAGAATGTGTCAGAGTCTCTTAATAGCAGAATTGATCAAGCAGAAGAAAGAATTAGTGAGTTTGAAGATATGTGATATGGTTTGGGTCTGTGTCCCCACCCAAATCTCATCTTGTAGCTCCCATAATTCCCATGTGTTGTGGGAGGGACTTGGTGGGAGTTAATTGAATCAGGGGGTGAGTCTTTCCCAAGCTGTTCTTGTGATAGTAAGTTTCATGAGATCTAATGGTTTTAAGAATGGGAGTTTCCCTGCACAAACTCTCTTCTCTTGTCTGCCACCATGTGAGACATGACTTTCACCTTCCACCATGATTGAGGCCTCCCCAGCCATGTGGAACTGTAAGTCCATTAAACCTCTTTCTTTTGCAAATTGCCCAGTCTCGGGTATGTCTTTATCAGCAGCATGAAAATGGGCTAATGCAATATGCTATTTGAAAATACACAGTCAGAGAAGACAAAGAAAAAAGAATAAAAAAGAATGGAGCATGCCTTCAAGATCTAGAAAATAGCATCAAAAGGGCAAACCTCAGAGTTGTCAGCCTTAAAGAGGAAGTAAAGAAAGAGATAGGCTAGAAAGTTTACTCAAAGGGATAATAACAGAGAACTTCCTAATCCTAGAGAAAGAGATCAATATTCAAGTACAAGAAGGTTATAGAATGACAAGCAGATTTAACCCAAAGATTACCTCAAGGCGTTTAAGAATCAAACTCCCAAACATCAAGGATAAAGAAAGAATCCTAAAGGCAGCAAGAGAAAAGAAACAAATAACATAAAATGGAGTTCCAATATGCTGGGCAACAGACTTTTCAGTGCAAACCTTACAGGTCAGGAGAGAGTGGCATGACATATTTCAAGGGCTGAAGAGAAAAAACTTTTACCATAGAATAGTATATCTGGTGAAAATATTCTTCAAACATGAAGGAAAAATTAAGACTTTCCCAGACAAATAAAAGCTGAGGGATTTCATCAACAATAGACCTATCCTACAAGAAATGTTAAAGGGAGTACTTCAATCAGAAAGAAAAATGTTAACGAGTAATAAGACACCATCTGAAGGTACAAAACTCACTGAGAATAGTAAGTACACGGAAAAACACAGACTATTATAGCAGTTTAACTGTGGTATGTAAACTACTCTTATGTTAAGTAGAAAGAATAAAAGATGAACCAATCAAAAATAATAACTAGGCCAGGCATGATGGCTCATGCCTGTAATCCCAGCACTTTGGGAGGCTGAGACAGGTGGATCATCTGAGGTCAGGAGTTCAAGACCAGCCTGACCAACATGGTGACACCCTGTCTCTACTAAAAATACAAAAATTAGCCAGGCGGGATTGCTCATGCCTGTAGCCCCAGGTACTCAAGAGGCTGAGACAGGAGAATTGCTTGAATCTGGGAGGTGAAGGTTGCAGTGAGCCGAGATCACACCACTGCACTGCAGCCTGGGTAACAGAGCGAGATTCCATCTCAAATAAATAAATAAATAAATAAATAATAATAACTACAACAACTTTTCAAGACACAGTACAATAAAATATAAATGGAAACAACAAAAAGCCTTGAAGTTGAAGTGTAGCGTTTTTATTAGTTTTATTTTTGCTTGTTTGTTTATATAAGCAGTGCTAAGTTGTTATCAGCTTAAAATAATGGGTTATAGGATAGTATTTGCAGACATGGTAATTGGAGGTCAAAAAACATATAACAGATACACATAAAATAAGAAGCAAGAAATTAAATCATACCATCAGACAAAATTATCTTCACTAAAAGGAAAGAAGGAATAGAAGATGACAAAACAACCAAAAAACAAATTACAAAATAGCAAGAGTAAGTGCTTACTTATCAGTAATAACAGGGAATATAAATGGACTAAATTATTCAATAAAAAGACATAAAATGGCTAAATGAATAAAAAAACCAAGATCCAAGGAGCTGTTGCCTACAAGAAACACACTTCACCTATAAAGACACAAGTAGACTGAAAATAAAGGAATGGAAAAAGTTATTTGATGCCAATGTAAACCAAAAAAGAATACCTATACTTATATCAGACAAAATAGATTTCAAGACAAAAACTGTAAGAAGAGACAAAGAAGGTCATTCAATAATAACAAAGGGGTCAATTCAGCAAGAGAATATATTATAACAATTGTCAACATATATGCACCCAACACTGGACCACCCAGATATATAAAGCCAATATTATTAGGGCTAAAGAATGAAAATACATGATGATCTCACTCCAACTTGAACTCTCTCACTGATTACTTGATGACAATAAAATACCTGATATTCTGCAAAAAACAAACAAAAAACAAAAACAAAACAAACAAAAAAAGAATGAAATAGATCTTAATACAATAAAAGTTAGAGACTTCAACACTCCACTTTCAGCATTGAACAGATCTCCCAGAGACAGAATCAACAAAGAAACATTGGACTTTCTCCACTACAGACCAAATGGACCTAATAAATACTTATACCCCAAAGAAAGGAAATCATATATTCATTTCCATGTTTATTACAGCACTGTTCACAATAGCCAAGATTTGGAAGCAACCTAAGTGTCCATCAACAGATGAATGTATCAAGGAAAAAGTGGTACATACACACAATGAAGTTCTATTCAGTCATAAGAAAGAATGAGATTCTGTCATTTGCAACAACATGGATGGAACTGAAGGTTATTATGTTAAGCAAAATAAGCCAGGCACAGGAAGTCAAACTTTGCATGTTCTTGCTTATTTCTGGAAGCTAAAATTTAAAGCAATTGAACTCATGGAGATAGAGAGTAGAAGGATGGTTACTAGAGTTTGGAAAGGGTATTGGAGGGTTGAGGAGGAAGTGGGGATGGTTAACAGGTACAAAAAGATAGAACAAATAAGACCTAGTATTTGCCAGCACAACAGGGTGACTACAGTAAAAAATAATTTAATTATACATTTTAAAATAACTAACAGTATAATTGGATTATTTGTAACACAAAGGATAAATGCTTGAGGTAATGAATACTTAATTTACCCTGATGTGATTATTATGCATTGCATGCCTGTATCAAAATATCTCATGTAATCCATAAATATATATACCTTCCATGTACCCACAAAAATTGAAAATAAATTTAAAAAGTTTTATGTTCCTTGTAGCACTTAGCACTATCTGGTATTTTCTTGTTTATTTATTACATCTCTTCCTTCAAGAATGGGAGCAGAAGTTTCCCTGGACAACATGGTGAAACCCCGTCTCTACTAAAAATACAAAAATTAGCTGAGTATGGTGGCGCATGCCTGTAATCCCAGCTACTTGGGAGGCTGAGGCACGAGAATCACTTGAACCCAGCAGGTGGAGGTTGCAGTGAGCCGAGATCGCACCACTGCACTCCAGCCTGGTGACAGAGCAAGACTCTGTCTCAAAAAAAAAAAAAAGAAAAGAAAAGAAAAGAAAAGAAAAATTGCTTTACACTGTGACCAGCATAAAGTAGATGCTCACTAGCATAAAGTAGATGCTCACTAATTTATAGAACAAATGTTGTCTTATGCTGAAGCTAAATTAGAAGGCACCCACTCACAGGCACAATGTCTTCCTTCTACTTCACCTTGGACTTTTTTCTAGCCAACTGCTAACCATTCTTTCATTTTTTTCTTGCATTCGTACATCCAGTCACTAGACACTTATCTGGTACCTCTATATTCCAGGCATAGTGCTATGCAGTAGTTAAAGAAGCACAGTTCCTTTACTTTGTGGTAAGGGAGGCATATGTGTAAGCAAAATTGAGTTAAGATTAGGTTCAGCTACAAGTAACAGAAAATCCAAATCATAATGGCTTAAGAGGTGGGCATGGTGGCTCATGACTGTAATCCCAACAATTTGGGAGGCTGAGGCAGGAGGATTGTTTGAGGCCAAAATAGCCTCTGCTATTTTGTTGCTTCACCATGCACAGCCTCTGTTCCCTAGTTTGCCTTATGGCACATGGCCTCGCTTAGCTGCAGGGAAGAGTAGGAAATGTAGTTTTTACTCTAGGTTGCTATGTACTTAGGTGAAAATTAGAGATCCTGCTACTACAGAAGGGAGAACAGGTACTGGGGGACACCTAGCAGTCTATACTACATAGCCAAAAATAGGCTGTAACAAGTCTAATGAGCACAGAGGAGGCTGGAGGAGAGTTACCAACTTCCTGGTTCTGGGATCAAAGAGAGCTTCCTGGAGGAGTTGTCACTTCAGCTGTTTTTTAAAGATAAATAGATTGGAAACTATTCAAAAGCCTTGGTTAACAGGTTGAAAATTTCTGAAATAACCAGTGATACTTTCCCCATTTCAGCCATAAAGAGAAATCAAAGACAGCTGTGCCACCTGGGTTTGGAGTCTGAAAGGCCATTTGTATTTGAAATAGTTTGTGTTTTTGCTTTGGGTTTAGAAATATCATGAAAAGTGTACTTGTATCAGGGTTCTCTGGAGAAACAGAAGAGAGAGATTTTAAGGAATTGGCTTATGCAGTTGTGGGGGCTGGCAAGTCCAAAATCCTTGGGGTAAGCCAGCAGGCTGGAATTCAGGTTGGAGTTAAATCTGCAGATCAGGCCAGGTGGACTGGAAACTCAGGCATGGTTTCTATGGTGTAATCTTGAAGTCAGATTCTTTCTTCTTTGTAAAACCTCAGTCTTTGCTCTTAATGCCTTCAACTGAATACATGATGGCCACCCTACTATGGCAGGATGCTTTGCTTTATTCAAAGTCTACTGATTCAAATGTTAATTACATGTGAAAAATACTATCACAACAATATCTAGACTGGTGTTTGGCCAAACAAATGGGCACCGTAGCCTAGTCAAGTTGACATATAAAATTAACCATCAAAGTACCCATTTAGTGGAATATTTTCAGAGGCAGAAATTCTTGCCCATTCTCTAAACTAGAGTAAATTTGAGCAGTCAGAAAAGCAGAAGTTTTGCTGAATCATACCTAGCGTTCCCCAGCCTTGTCATTGAGCCCACAGAAGTGTGGGGAAGGGCTCCAGCATATATTTTGCATTAACTAGATTCAGGGGATACCTCAAAAAGGCTCCTGGGCCACTGACCTCAAGCTTCATGCAGAACAGCAGGATCTAGCCACCTCTCAGTCAGGATGGCTATGGGGTGGAAGACTGCAGGGAGAGCCTCCTAAGAGCTCTAGAGAAGGGCCCTCTCCAAATCTGCATGGACATGGCAGGCCACAGCCCAGCACTTGCACAATTAGTGAACCTTTCTCTGTCCTTTCATACAAATCTCCATTGTAGCAATGATATCGCCCCACTGTGATTGTCTGTTTAACTGTTTCCCCACCAGATTTTAAACTCCCTGAAGTTTTGTCAATGAGTGAGTACCAAGTAAGAATAGATTGAAAGGAATTTAAGAGCTATCTTACAGCACCTCCAGATCTCTTTTGGAAAAGAGAGAGCAAGTTTTTTCTACATTGCCCCAGGGCAGAGGTCCAAGGCTAGTAGTCCCACTAGAATCTGACAAATAGACATGTTTTGTTCAGCATACATGGCATTTATAAAACTGGATTGGGCTGGGTATAGTGGCTCATGCCTGTAATCCTAGCACTTTAGGAGGCCAAGGCAGGAGGATCTCTTGAGCCCAGGAGTTCAAGAGCAGCCTGGGCAACAAAGTGAGACTCTGTCTCTATAAAAAAAATTAAAAAAATAGCCAGGCACTGTGGTGGATGCCTGTGGTCCCAGCTACATGGGAGGCTGAGGCAGGAGAATGACTTGAGCCCAGAAGGTGGAGGCTATATTGAAACAGATTCATACTAGTATACTCCAGCTTGGGTGACAGAGTGAGACTCTGACACACACATGCACACACACACACACACACACAAACTGGCTTGTCGCCAATGTTTGAAAACTGGGAGGTTTTTTTTTTTAAAGTAAAATATCTGGCTTCCTTTGAAAAATTTATACATATGAGCAATTTCTACATGGTGGGAGCTGAGTTGCAGCGCTCTCCTGAGAGGGTGCTCTGCAGTTCACTAGCATAGAGACTGATGGAGAACAGGCTGGGCGTGGTGGCTCACGCCTGTAATCCTAGCACTTTGGGAGGCTGAGGGGGGTGGATCACTTGAGGTCAGGAGTTCAAAAACAGCCTGGGCAACATGGTGAAACCTCGTCTACTAAAAATACAAAAAAATTAACTGGGGGTGGTGGCGGGCACCTGTAATCTCAGCTATTCGGGAGGCTGAGGCAGGAGAATCCCTTGAATCTGAGAGACGAAGGTTGCAGTGAGCAGAGGTTGCACTGCACTCCAGTCTAGGTGACAGAGCAAGACTCTGCCTCAAAAAAAAAAAAAAAAAGAGAGAGAGAGATTGATGGAGAACAGGTGTGTGTGTGTGTGTGTGTGCCCATGCGTGCACATGCACACACATGGTCAGGGGAGTTAAAGGGCAGGAAGAGATTTCTTTAAAAATTCAGATTCTTTCTAAAGAAAGCACAACCTGGACCACCCCTTTTACTGTGGAAGTACTTAGAAGAATAATTTTAGGCATGGAAATGCTGTTATAAATTCAGGAAAGAATAGAGATCATCTCAAATCACCATGCTGCTGTAAACATGCCCCACCGCCCAGCCCCGCTTCCTTCTACCATTCCAGTCTGTGTATTTTTGTGGGGAAGTGTACCTATTCCATTTATAATAACACGTCATATTTTCCAACTGACACCGGATAAGTTAATCAAAGATATACACTGCATCCTGAACGTCTGCTGAATTTAACCATCTATTTTTATGGTAACCAAAGAGACTTCCCAGGGGCATTGCTGCAGATAGCCAGGGGGTTGGCTCTAAAATTTTTTTAATTGACTCAAAGTCCTTATTTCCAGTGCTACCAAATAAATAATACTTATATTTGCAGAGGCATTCAATGAACTCCGAGAGATAGAAGACTTGCCCAAGTAGTTATAGTTAGTTAGCCACTTATGAAGTAAAAGGTAGACCCCAGAGGATTTATTCTCTGACTGTCTCCCTGACAAAGGCATTTGGGGCACAGGAAGGCACTTGGGTCACAGGGAGGTCCGTCTAGGAGACAGGTTCTTGGTGTCAACTGGGCTC
This sequence comes from Pongo pygmaeus, assembly GCF_028885625.2. Taxonomy (NCBI): domain Eukaryota; kingdom Metazoa; phylum Chordata; class Mammalia; order Primates; family Hominidae; genus Pongo; species Pongo pygmaeus. The sequence goes on along the minus strand of NC_072373.2, from coordinate 144,497,705 downwards.
CTGGGAAGATTTCCGCCCACGGATTTCCTAGAGGCGAATCAGCACCACCAACTTCCCATAACAGAGGTAACACCTTTCTCCAGCAAACGGAGATTGATCCGAGTAGTGAAAACTCAGCTCTTCTGTTAAGAGCATTTGCTGGTTAAAATAAAGGAGCTCATCCACAGTGGGAGTTTACATTCTGGGCTCCTAGGGCAAACTTTCAGACAGGTCTCTCTTATCCTCCAAATTAGTTCGTTCTTGGAAAAGAGCCCATGTCTTGAGTTGACCTCTTTCATTTAAGATGAGACTTGGCCATTTAAGATGTTCTCTTTAATGTTTGAGTTCTGATGTTGTTGGTTTCCCTATGGGTTGTAACTCATTATGGATCAATGATGCTGAAGGAGAAATCTTCTGTGAGGAGAGAAACTTCTGAGAAAGGAAATCCTTGATAATAAAAAGAGATCAGTAGAAGAAATTCCTTCTTCTTTGCTGAATATCACCTTTCCTGAGCCAGGAAGGAGATATGACTGACACACTGGAGATAGTGGAGCAGCAAGGGAAAAGCCTCGGGGTCCCTAAAGAGATCCTTGAGCTGCTGGATTACCTGGCCCTGGACCCAGCTGCCATCCAGACCTCTTGTTTGGTGGATAATAATCTCCCCACTGTTTAAATTTTTTTTGTTAAGCTGTTACTTGCAGCCAAAACTATCCCAACTGATATACTTGGGTCTTTTTTTGCCCATTGACTTCATAAATAATACAACAATGGCTACTTCCAAAGGAGAAGAAAGTATTTTCTGAGATGTGAATGAATGAACAAACAAACAAATATTTGGCAGGAGTATAATTCTTTCATTCATTTACTTATCATTTGCTGAGTGTGTAGTGCATGACAGGCCACGGGCCAGCCAGACGAGGTGGCCAAACAAAGAAATAATAAGACATCGTCCGAGCCTCAAGGATGTCACACCTAGCAGAAATATCCATGTATAAAAATAATCCTGGTACACTGTAACAGTGTGAGAGAACCCAGTAATATGAGAGCATAGAGGGTAGTCAGAGAAAGCTTCACAGAAGACAAAACATTCGAAGTGGGTCTGGAAGGATGAATAAGAGTTTACTATTTGGGGTTAACTCCAGAAGTGGAAAACACCACCGTGTTGGAAGCCTTGGGGTACTCTCAAAGTCAGCAAATTTACAGCCTCATGCAAGACCTGAGTAGTAACAGCCATTTTGCATCTTGTTTTTTATGGCTAATAAGAGAAAAAGCAAAAACAGGGACCTATAAGAGATGGGAGATGTGCCCCGGTGATGGGGACAGGCCTGTCCCTTCCATGGGAGGTATCTTTGGAAATCCCCCATCTCCACGGTAATAAGAGCTGCCAGCCGGCAGAGGATGAATTAGCACTGGCACCATCAGAAACAAGCTGGACACAGCTGAGTGCAGACAGGACACCACATCATCTGGGACAAGAGAGCAGACTGCTATGACAGGTTGGTCTCAGGCCGACAGGACCCAGCCTGGGCCTGACCCACTGGTGAGTCACCCAGGGCAGCCCCAGTTGACTCCTTGGACCCAACAGCAAAGGCAAAACAACCAGAGAGAGGAAGCCTGGATGACTTGGTTACTGCCACCTGATGCTCTTGCGTTTGTGCCACAGGTCAGATTCCCGCAGGAGGCCAGCTCCTTAACAGCTTCCGGTTCCTCCTGGAGTAGTGTTCCTACTTACCACTAGCTGTGCACAGCTCTCTTGTCCAGGATTTTAAAGCCTGCAGCAATGTGATAGGTAAACAAAGTGCCACAGAAGCAGCTCCATTCTGGCTCCTTAAACCTCACCTATTCCCCAGGTGCAAAAGAACTATTACAGCTACACTTGCAAACAAAGTGAATGTCAAAAAAGGTATAAACAGCAAGTGTCTTAACATTCTGTATGGGCAAGAATGATAAAGCAATTCATAGTCTCTATGTGCCATATTAATAATGATAACTGAATTAAAGAATTTGGATTATATTATTATGTCAATACACTTGGTCTAAACCATTTCAGGTGTTTGCATATGCTCCTAAGAATGTATTTAATTCCTGTGGTTGCTCTCAGTGTCTGCCTAGAAGCTGTACATTCTCCTTCTGCTCTCATAAGTTTGAAGCCAGGTCCCTTGGCATGCTGTGTAAACACAGCCATTTAAATAAATAGAACATGGCCACAGTTCAGCACCAGCAACAAGAGCCACTGCTTTTTTGGGTGAGGAATGGTGAAGCCGAAAAAAGAAAAGGAAGAAATCCCCTGTAACATTAGACAGATTGTAAGGAATTTTTCTGAATTTTGGCCAAGAAGCTAAGATTAGCAGTCATATTGCACCCTTTTTATAATAAACTTTTGGCCTCAATCACAGAAATTCATTCATTTGACATACATCTACATATCGGATATGGTTTGGCTCTGTGTCCACACCCAAATCTCATGTCGAATTGCAATCCCCAATGTTGGCAGAGAGACCTGGTGGGAAGCAATTAGGTCATGGGGGCGGATTTCTCCCTTGCTGTTCTTGTGAGTTATCCTGAGATCTGGTTGTTTGAAAGTGTGTAGCAATTCTTCCTTTGCTCTCTCTCTCCTGCCACCATGTGAAGATGTGCTTGCTTCCCCTTTGCCCTTCTGCCATGATTGTAAGTTTCCTGAGGCCTCCCCAGCCATGCTTCCTGTACAGCCTGTGGAACTATGAGTCAACTAAACCTCTTTCTTCATAAATTACCCAGTCTCAGGTAGTTCTGTATAGCAGTGTGAAAACAGACTAATATAATATCTATCTATATCTATATCCATATTTATATATCTGTATGTCTATATCTATGCTCATATACACACAGAAATGTCTTTTATATTTCTGTTACAGGTTAAGCACTGGGAGGCACAGATGAATGAGGACTTGCCATCTAGGAGTCAGAGAATCAGCACAAATCTTGTCATGTCATAGCTGAAGAGCTGCCACCTAGACCTGTTCCTGCTGCCTCACTCTGGTTTTCCCATGGCCCATATGGAAGGGAACCAGGGTTGGGCTACCACCATTTTGTGCTCCCCGATTGGAGGATGGGTGAGGCCTCTCCATCCCAGCTTCCCTGGATAACTTAATTTAAGCTTATGACACATATTCTCTGAAAGGCAAATCCATGAGGTGTATTCACAAAGAGGACATCAAATCCCACTTGGAGTCCTGTGTCATTAAACCATTATAGTCAGCCCTCCATATCCCTACATTCTGCATCCGTGGATTCAACCACCCATGAATAAAAAACATCCAGAAAAAAAAAAGTTGATGGTAGTGTCTGTGCTGAACAAGTTCAGACCTTTTTTGGTCATTTTTCCCTAAACAATACAGTATAACAACGATGTACATAGCATGTAGATTGTATTAGGTATTTATAAGTAATCTAGAGGTGATTTAAAGTATAAAGGAGGATGTGCATAGGTTATATGCAAATAGTATGCCATTTTATATAAGTTATTTGAGCATCTCATCTATGGGTTTTGGTATCCATGGAGGTCCTGGAACCAATCCCCCACAGATACCAAGGGACAAGTGTATTTAGCATTTTCATATACCCTGTTTCATCTGCGTAAGACCCTGACAATTCCAAGATATGTTATCATTTTACATACCACTAAGAAAAACCAGCCAACTAGACTATGGCATGCCATCTGCAGTAAGATGGATTCTGATTGCAGAACTGTTAAAGAATTTTTTGAAAAGTACTTTCTAGAATCAACAAAATTGAAAGGCTTTCCTCTCCAACTAGACTGTGAGTTCGTAGAGGGCAGGGAACATACTTGTAATTTTCTGTACTTTGCTGTGCCTAGCACAGTGCCATACATAGAAAATACACTGTAAAACACTCAAATGAATGAAAGAAAAGTGAATAGTTAATATAAATCCTATGTTCTCTCAACAGAAAAGTGCACTGAGTAATCAACCAGCCCATTCAAGTAGAGGCAGGAAGGTCCCGATTGGGCCTTGTTCTTCCTATTGGGCCTAACATTGGAAACAGCCAGACTCGCTGAGTCTGGTGTGCCCTGGAGCAGGCGGGGAGGGAGCTTCCGAACCACAGCTTCTCCAGCACTTGGAGCAGCTCGAGGCCGCTCACCTTAAGGCCTGGTCAACCAGCTGCTGGCCAGACACACTGCAATGCCGGGCTCCCCAGGAACCTATTTATGTTTCTCCTGAAAACCGGTGTGTAATATCAAACTCCTGAAAGTAAAATCACAGTTTAAGTGGACTGTGGGAGCTGGCTATTTCAGGGAACCTTCTGGTGAGTTCTCTGGTAACGTCAATAACCACTCCCTGATTTATCTGTTTTATAACTTTGGATTTTTGTGTATCCTGTTCCCTTAGAACAAGGCACACCCTTATATTGGGTTTCCCCACAGTAGAGTCTTTGTGCTGGGTCAGTGGCTTGAAGGGTTTTTGCCTCTCTCCCTTGAGGGTTCCTGCTCTGCTCAGGCCCCAGTTAGACTAAACCTCTTCCCCAGGTGCCAGGCTTCCCTGCTGTGAAAGTAGCAAATGGAAACCACGTGTTGCTTTATTTCACTTTATTTTAGAATAAAGTTACTTCTGACCAGTTTCATTCCAACTTTCGAGAGATGGACCACAGAGAGATGCATGCTGCACACAACAGGGCATCAGTGGGCGTGCCACATGTGTGCAGGGGCAAGGAATGTGCTTCACACATTCAACCCCTGTGTACTGAGCAACTGAGGCATCCCAGGTTCTGTACGAACTCTTTTGGGGACTGTAGAGATGCCCAAGACTCAGCCTCTGGCCTTGAGAAACTCACAGTCTAGTTACAGTAAGCTCTGCTGCATGATACCATGCAGGTCGGAGGCTGTTCCTTCCTGAGAGAGTTGGGGAAGGTTTTACCTGGGGTAGAATCTGGAAGTTGGGTGTTGGGAGAAAAGGAAAGGGCAAAGAGTCACCAGATAGTGAGGCAACATGTGCAAAGGCACAGGTATGTGAGACCACAGAAACCAGGGAATGGTCAGACAGAGGGCGCTCTGCAGCCTCCCCCTTTACTCCTACCCTGAGTCAGTTACAGGGAGGCTGAAGCCTTCCCTTGCCTGGGCCCATAATTGCAAGGTCTCCAGGGAAACCTAAACTTGATCTCCCAGATCTCCTGTTTCCCACAAACCTCTGAGCCTGCACTCCTCTCTCTTTTCCTGGTGCTGCTGGTGCTGCAGCACCCACTGACAGGAAATGGGGCCCCTGAAAAGATCTTTGCTCCTGTAGTTTCGCAGGCTAGAAGGCGAGAGAAGCAGGAGAGGGCCAATTAGGAGCACTGAGCATGGTCCCAGCACAGGGCTGTGATACCCACTTAGAAATGACCAATGACATCCTGATACTTGCTTAGTCCCCTTTCCTGGTCTTTCCTAAATTGTCATATGCTTGAGAAACCTGGATGTCCATATGTGCCTGGCCTGTTCCTCTGCATCTGCCCCCAGGGTATGATAATCCCTGGAATACACAAGCTCTCAAGACCCCTTCAAAGTGGTGAGAGACATTACAGGCAGTGCCCATGTGTCTCTCTGAGGCTTCAGTCATCATATCCCTAATCTCTGAGCTCAGTCTCCTGGGTTCAGATATCAGGGCTAACTCCTTAATCCATAATCTCCTGGGCTAACTCCTTAGGGCTAGAGCTGAGTCCAGTCATCATCTGTGGACAATTCTCCCACTCACGATTCGCAGGCAGGGGCCACCTGTTTTACTTCTTAACACTATTTAGTCGGGATAAGGATGCTATAATTCACGGGGTGAACTGTGAGACCTTACACTTGGAAGTGACTTGGAGGTCCCTGGCTCCACCGACTGCCAGACCCCTTTCCCACCTCCTTGGCCAGAGGTGGTCCAGGCCTCTGTCACTGATGGAGTTGGTGCCCACTCTGCCTCTTTCCACAGCTCATACTCCAGAAGTGTTAGCCACTCTTCTGACTATTAGCTTAACATCCATCTCCTTATAGCTTTCAGTAACTAACTGTTTAGGTTTTTCCTTCCAACATTCCTCAGAATGAATTTAATCCTCTTTCATATTGCCATATTTAAGACCTCTAAATTATGTGCTTCTTCCCCACGTGCACTCTCAACCTTTTATTTCTTTCTAGGATAAACACAGCAGCTACAATTATTCCTCACATGATCTGTCTTCAGGACTTTCATTTCCCTGGTTGCTTGCTTCCAAATACACCTCAGTCTGTTAAGGTCACTCTAAAAATGAGATATTGATAGGGTAACAGAACCCTCCAGGTCTTCCCTGAGTGCCAACTGCAGCAAGTCTATTAGTTCCTGTAGGATCCTGAAGTGGACTTCTGTTTACAAATCCACCCTCCCTACTGAACCATGAGCACTTACTTTCTTGGTCTCTTGGTCCTCACACCCCCAACCCCCAATCCCCAAGCTGAATTAAATGGCAGATGTAAATTTCAGAATCCAAGAGACAACACAGTATAGGAGAATTGTTTTAACTTTCTTGGTGTTACTAGCTCCCAGCACAAAACCTAGGAGCCAGCAGGCACTCAATAACTATATGGTCAACCAACAAGTACATTTGTTTAATGTAAGTACGGTAAGCTTGCATGTAGTTTCTTAGCAGTATGTCAATGTTTATGGTTAACTGCAATCTCATGGTCTATTTCATGTGACCTTCTATAAGGAGAATCTGTCAGTTCTACTTGTAGTGTTGATTTTCCTTAATGTAAATTTAGGACCTGACATTTATGTAACAAACCCTTCCAAAATTGGGTGGCTTAAAACAACAACAATTTATAATTGTCACAATTTTGTTGGTTGATGAAGTTCAGCTGGGAAGTTACTCATGCGGTCACTCACGCAGGTGGGAGCTTGGCTGGGGCTGGAATGTTCCAAATGACCCCTCATCCTCTGAGGTCTCTCTTCTTGTGGCTTTTCATCACTCAGTATTCTACCCTGAGTTACTTTACAGCCAAGGGGCTGTCTTCTAAGAGGGAGTGTCACAAGAAGACAAGCCTCGATGTACAAGAACCTATTAAGCCTCTGATTGCTCCAAACTTACTAACACCTTGTTGGTCAAAACAAGTCACATGATCAAGCCCAGCATCAAGGTGGAAGGGAACTATATAAAGCCATGGACACTGGGAGGTAGTTCACTGGGGACTGCCAATGTCACAGTCTACCACATTTATCTTTATTAGATGTCATCATTACACTTTTGAGAGGGAAGTTTTTTGCTCATATCTTTATAAAAATTCAAATTTTTCAGGATATGGGCTCCATGATGACAGTGATGACAATGATACATCATTTACTGTCTACAGTATCCTAGGTTGTTCTTTGCATGTTTAAAATTTATATAAAAATCCCAAGGACAGAATTATTGCTCCCACTGAAGAGATAAGAAAAATGAGATTCACAGAGCCTCAATAAGTTTCTTAGTCTCAATCTTAGCTGAAGGCAAGATTTCAACCTAGGTCTCTTTAATTCCAAAGGAGGTGTTTTTTTCTACTGTACCATACTGGCTCTGAGTCTACTTTTGACTCAAGGAAACATATAATTCCCTGCAGAAGAGTGTTTTTCAAATTCTAATAAGGAACTCAAACAGTTAGACAATGCAAAATCACTTCTTTCTCTGGAGTTCTTTAAGTGTTTAAATTTCATTTTGTTCTAGGGCATTTTGGTTTCTTTTGCTTTATATAGTGAGTTCTCCTGACTAGTGAAGGAGCCTGAAAGTGCTGATCATACAGTAGGGCTGGGATGTTTAAATATCTGGATGAAGGTTCTGATAAGACTTCATATAAATAGCTATAAGGCAGGGTTCCCATACAAAAAAAAATTGAGTTTGAACTTGAAGTTAGTCTTAACTCCATCTATACTGTCTGGATTGCCAGTGTAATTGGCCTCCAAGTAGAGAACTATGCTTTTTTCTTTATCTACTCTGGTAAATTATTAAAGGGCTCTTCTGCCCAGGGGGAGATCATTAACTACCTGGGAGGTCTGACAGGTGCAGCAAAGTGAACCAGGGCAGCTCTGGTTGGGATGGCAGGACTGAGCTTCCCCAGGCAGCTTCCACTGCTCAGCCAGAATGAGGGAAAGACCACCCCTGGGCAGGGCTGCAGGGATTGGGCTTGGCAAGAATAGAGGTAAAGATGGGGTGGAGGAAGAGGACCTCCCTGTCTAGCCTGAAAGTGGACTTCCAACTCTTTATGTCACTCAACTCCCATTTGCCTGATGGAATGTGTGCCATGTGCACCTGCATTTACCCACATTCCCTCCTTCCTCTCTTGGAGGGTGAAAGTGGAGGCAAGGACAAGTCCCAGATTGGCCAATGGAGAAACAACATTTGTGTGGATGACACAGGAGAGCAGGGGAGGTGAGCAGGAGTGACAAAACCTCAGTTAAACCCGTCATCAACCCAACATCTTCACTATCCACATGAAGTGACACGGGAGGTTACATGACACGGCCAAGCCCACCAACTTCCTTAGTACCAGAGATGGCACTAGATGGTACTAGAACCCACACCTGCCACCCCCAGGCAGGGCTTTTTCCTTGGCACTGGTGCAGTCACCAATCTCAGTAGCTTTCACGAGCCTACAATTGAAAGCACTTTTCTCTATGGCTTTACATCTTGGCCTTTAAGGCAGTAACCCACAGCCTAGTTAGTTTTACTTCTTCAGCCACCCTTCCCTTGTTTCTGTTGGAAAGTGGTGCAGCTATTGGAGGATTTGCTTGAGTGAATGTGCTCTCTCAGCTTTTCAATCCATAGAATGGGCCCCAGCTACACCCTTTCACTCTTTCCCTGCTCAAAGATCATGGAGGAATTCCTGAGGTAACATGTTCATCTTGGGTGAGAGTCATTCTTTACAATTCACCCCTGTGGTGAGCTCAGCCTAGTGCAGCCTCTTGTTTGCTCCATTCACACACACACACACACACACACACACAGAGTCATGCATGTATGCACATACGCACGCACACTTGAGAAACACAAGAAAGCACTTTTAAAAAAAATTAGCGGGTGATACTTTCCCTTTGTGGATGGTTGCACCTCATACCAATCATGGGTTTAAGCTTGGTGAGGAAAGAGATGGACAGAGATAGAAGCTGGGGAGAAAGATTTGTAATTATTTAAACTTATTGAATAGCTATGTGCCTGCTCCACTCTGAAAATAGTGCCTGGGTTAAAAGTCTCTGTACCTCAGAAGGTCACCATCTGTGGGAGAGGTAGATCAAAACATATCATTTTAATCAGGAAGAGTTTGAAGTGTGGGAGGTTACATGGTCCAGGCCCAAGATGGAACTAGCACCCACATCTGCCACCCGGGCACAGGGCTCACTCCTCAACCTCGGAGCTGTTGCCAACCTCAGTAGGTATGAAGAATGTATTGGGCACACATGTTGAAAGCAATGTTTTTCTAGGGAGTTTAGGAGCAAGAGAAGCAAGCACAATTCCCTGTGGTGTCCCAACCACAAAGCCTCTTCTACCTGTAGCAGACAGAGGAGGTGACACATGAGCTGAGTCTGGGATGACAAGCGCACAAGCGTTTGGGGTCAAGCATTCCAGGGAGAGGAGTCAGCCTGGGCAAAACCAAGGCGGCGCTCTCGGTAGGCCTGGGCCTCTGGCTAGTGGTTTCCTTCAACCCACACACTGCGCATGGAACCCACAGAAAGCAGCACAGCAGAGCATCTGCCCTCACGTTCTTCCTGGTGGGGGGCCTCCCAAGGACATTCTGCCTCAGGTTCTTATTGTCTGAGGTCACTGAGCCTCCTGAAAGTATTTCAGGAATGTGGAGGCCTGACTCACTCTCTTTCTTGAGTTCACAGTCTGAAGTTCATAAAACTTCTTCCCCCTTTAGTCATTCTTATTCAAAAACCAGCCCACAAGCTTCACAGATGGAGCTGGCAGGAGGAATCTTGGGACGCATTTTTTTGTTCAGGATGTGAAAGTATATGAAGAGTTTGGGAGATCCAGGAGCAATCATTCACTAAGAGCCAGACCCCTGTGGCAGGGGCTGGCTAAACGCAGAGACTGGCTGGCTCGCTCACAGAGCAGAGACCGCTGGCAGAAGAGAAATGCCATGAAAGCATCCACTCCGTGCCTAAGTTTCCTCATCTGTAAACAGAGACAATAACCACACCTTCTTCAGAGAACTGGATGGGGAGTGAGTTAATCCACATAAAGTAGTTAGAATACAGCCTGACACATAATAAGTGCTCAATAAATACTAGTTTATTGTTCATACTATTGCTTATTGTTGGCAGAGTGAGTTGTCTACACACTAAGTGGTGTGGGGAAGAGGAGGCCTTCCTGGAATAGGACTGCGTGGGATAAACCTGAAAGGAAAATGTCCAATGCCGTGTGTGAGTGTCCAGATGGGGAGGCCTTTAGACATCACACACACACAGCAGGAGGGGCAGCTTGGGAGAGAAGAAACCCCAGTGGCACATCTGGCCTGATGCCAAAGTTTCAATTCATGCACTTCTTCCGGTTGGAAACAGTTATAAAAATGTCCAGGGAATTAACAAAGGGGATGCAGGAGAGATATTTGGAGTATGGGATGGGCACACACATAGCTCAGCATGGGGTTTCAAATTGGTGTTATTCACCTTATTTCTCCTGCTGCCGTGTAGGCAATGAAATTCTCAGTGAGGCAGGCCACAGACAGATCAGATGCTCTATTTTCCTCCTTTCTGACTGCAGCTTAGTTTAGAGGATTGAAAATGCTAGGAGACATCTAGCCTACCCTCTCCCCGCTCACACCGCACCTTGCCCCAGAGCTGGTTTTGACATCTGTCCTAGAAGACATCATCCATTGCCTTGATTCATGGGTATGAGTCTAAGCAATCTTAACCACTGCTGGGATTCCATTTGGACAAGGAAAAGCTTTCTCTGCTTTTCAGAACACTCTACAGAGAAACCCTAACTTTAGCAAGGCTCTGGGGACCCCAGCGGAGATCCAGAGAAGTAAAACACCCAGCCCAATGGAGCTTCCAGAATACATTTTGAGGGGCAGTGCTTTAGTTCTTCCCTTGACCTCAGTCTCTCTTGGTCATTCCTTGTCCCCATTCTACTCCAACTGGAAAGGCTGAGTAGCTGCTTCTGCGTATGTCTGTTATTGCAGTGACCACAAAGTAAGGATCTTAAATGAATTTGAAAGCCCTTAAAAAAAGAGTAAAAATAGTCCTAGTGGAAGAGATGGTTCAGGAGTTTCACAGAAGGGAATTAGAAGAAGCCATTACTGACTCAAAGAAAAAGATTACTGAATAGATAGGCGAAGGTAACCTCTGCCCTACTTTCAGACCAATGAGTAGATATAAATGACATTACACTCTCGCTTCATGAAAAGTAACTGGAGAGTTGAGATGAGGTGACTCTTGAAAGGAGGAAAGGCTATTAGATTCCTCACTATTAATCATTAAGGTTCCTCAATTTTTTATTAACCAGCCTTTTTTTCTAATGACAAAATACATCCTTATGGTACATGATTCAAACCGTAAAGAAGGGAATAAGGTAAAAAGTAAAATTCCTTTTCTCCACTCCACATCCTCCTTCCCACACCTCCCTGAATACCACTTCCCTGCGGAAACCACTATTAACAGTTTCTTCTCCATCTTTCTAGAATTGCCTATGTGTATTCCAACCTCCTCTGACAATCCTCTTTTTTACTCACCCACAAGAGGCCTTCCAACTTGGCATCTCGCATCATGATACCGCCTTTGTCTGGGAAGCCCTTCTCCTCTTTGCATGGCTCCCTCATGGCTGCTACAACCTTCTCGGAATTGTCAACTACTCAGCGAGGTCTCCTGTGACTTCTCTATTTAAATAACCCCACCACCATCACCATTCTCCACCCTGACACCACCAGTGTCTGCCCAACCCTTAGCACAATGTCCAGCACACAGTATTTGATCAACACATGATGGATGCATGAGTAAGTACATTAGGTACGTGCGCATGCACACATATGCATGTATTCTCCCCACAAAGTATAAAGGGGATGGTATTACAGAGAGAATTCTGTAATTTGCTTTTCTACTTCACAACATATAATAAAAAACAATAATGATAATATTTCTTAAGCACTTATGTTCCAAGGACTATTCTAAGCATTTTACATGTATTCTTTCATTTAATTCTTACAACAGCCCCTTAAGGTGGTACTAATACTACCCGACTTGCCAGATAAGGAAACAAAGAAATGGAGACATGGGGAGGTTAAAACACAGCTTGCAAGTGGTAGAGCCAATACATAAATTTACACTAATCGTAAAATGGCTGTTTAGCCTTAATTCACATATTAAAATATTTTGTGGCAAAATATACTCAACATAAAATTTATCTTTTTAAATAATTTTTAAGTGTACAGCTTAGTGGCATCAAGTATATTCACATTGTTGTGCAACCATCGCCACCATCCATCTCCAGAACTTTCTCATCATCCCAAACTGAAACTCGGTACGCATTAAACATTAACTCTCCATGCTCCCCTCCCTCCAGCCCCTGGCAATCACTATCTTATTTCCTGTCTTTATAAATTTGAGCACTGTAGGTCCCTCATGGAAGTAGAATAATATAGTATTTGTGCTTTTGGGATTGGTGATGGGTTTGTTGCACTTAGCATGTCTTCCTTATTAATTAATATATAATGAATAATTTTATTGAGTAAAATATTTGAGCACATGATACAAAATTCAAAAGGCATAGAATAGAAAAGCAAGTTCTCCTCCTACCTCTGTCTCTAGGTACCCCAGGGGCAACCACTCTTCCTAGTGTCCTTCCAAAGATGTTCTATGCATGTACAATTACATTATTTGTATGAGTCATATATGTATAATATATGTATAGCATACTATACATACTGTTCTGTTTCTTGCATTTCCCATTTAACTCTATACCTTGGAGATAGTTACATGTCAATGTACATAGAACTGCCCCTCAGTAAACATAATTTACATAATGTATCCAGCTGTACACTTATAGTATATTCACTTTGTATGTATGTTTCAACAGAAACATAATTTAAAGTGCAAAACATAAATTATGTTTTTCTTGAAATATACATACAGAAAGCGAACAGCTGGATACATTTTCACAAACTGAACATACCCCTATAAACAGTACCCTGAAGAAGAAACATTACCAGCATTACTAGTTTCCCAAAAGTCTCTCATTTTTTATTCCAGATGTTACTCATAGTCACCAATGGTAACTACTCTCCTGACTTAACAGAATAGATTAGTTTTGCATATTCCTGTAGTTTTGTTGTTGTTGTGGTAGTGTGTTTGTCTGTTTGTTTGTTTTTTAGAGACAGGATCTTGCTCTGTTGCCCAGGCTGTAGTGGCACAATCACATCTCACTATAACCTCCAACTCCTGGGACTCCTGGGTTTAAGTGATCCTTCTGCCTTGGCCTCCCAAACTGCTGGCATTACAGGTGTGAGACACTGCACCAAGCCCTGTTCATGTAGTTTTTATGAAAATAATCCTGCTGCATACACTCTTATGTCTGGCACATTTCACTCATCCTTATGCCTATGAGATTCACCCATGTTATTGACCTTCAGTTGATCCTTAACAACATCTTTGGATAAGTGAAGGCCCTTGCAGCTGTGGATGAGTCCAGCTGGCCTGAGGTCTTACATGTCATACCCACCTTCTCTCAATCTTGCCCTCACAACCTTTGAATTTCTATAAAGTGCTTTGTAAATGCCTTAAAGAGTCCATATGTATCCAAAATTCATCTCCAGATGTATCGAATGATGAAAACCAGCAGCCCCGAGCTGAGGTTTGTGTAGAAAGTTACATCAGAGTGAGGAGGGGGGAAGGAGCACAGCCTTCCCATTCTGATCAGTGTCTCTGTGGCCACAGCTCAATAAGACATGCTTTTTGAGGCCTCATCCACTCAGCCCAGAACTCAAATCTCAAATTCCCCAAACATGAGGAATCATGACAAAGCACTGGTTTGCATTCTCTTGGCAAATGTTACTTTAAAAGTAGAGTCAAAACTGCTTCCAAGTAAAGAGCAAAGCAGCTTTAACCAATATCAGCAAAGGGTCTAGGAAAAAAGATGTGGCTAATGTATTCCGTCTGTTTGTTTGCTTTCTTGTGCCCTAAGATTCAGGAGAAAATATCAGTTTGGGAAAGAAGTCATAACACATGGGGCAGGAACAAAATACCAACAGAGCGAAGTTGCACACGCTGTCCAACCTGGTGGCCTGCTTATGAATTTGAAATCTCAGACCTTCACATGAGTCCCCAGGCTCACCCCATCCCTAGCCTGGCACAGACAGGAATATCTATTTCCAGATATGAGCTGTTACATAGCAGAACCAATCTGTACATCCGTGTGGGGCCAATCGTCAGTGCTCTGATTGGCTCATCGGCCAACATGCAGGGCTGCATTCCTGTGGTTCACCCTTCCAGAAGGGCCTTTCCCAACACCACATGCTGCCTGCGCTGGGTCCAGCAGGAGAGGGGGGAGGCAAATGATGTGTCTCATGGCACCACAGGCTCTGTTTTACCAGAATAATACTGTTCTTTGGCCCACTGCATCTGTTCTCCCCACATGGGCGTTTTCCTCACATGGACCCTAAAAGACCACTTCTCTATTTACCTGCCAACCTGTAACAGATAATTATAGTGGCTGCCAGACATCCCTTCAAATTGGTCATGATCTCATTCGGTTATTCTAGCAGCAAAAAAGTTACAGAAAACCCAAGATAATATTTAAAAAAAAAAATCGTCCTCTGGCTTTCACCTTTCTTGTAGCAGGCAAGAAAAGGTAGGAAGAATAAGCATAGGAAAAGAAAAGTAAGAGCTTGTGGGGCAAGTTGAAAACAAACCTTACCAAGTCCAGAAAGAATTTCCCATTTAAATGCTTTATAACAATTTTCTCTGATGAGTAGTAGAATGCTGAATAAGACATGTTACTTTTTAGTGATTTTTCAATCTGGCATCTATTGAAAGGCGTTTTATACCCACTGCAGCCAAGAGGAGAGGGTGCAGGGGAGTTCACATACTCTCCCAGCAAGGCAGGGATAGAAAGCCCCTGTCACCAGGGGCTGCTGTTTCTCTGGCCCAGGAACCTGTGGAGGCTACACCTGGATAACTACACACTGTTCAGCTGTATTGCATGCAATTATATCACATTCCTTCCTGGAAACTTCTCCAAAAAGAAAGCAGAGATGAGAAATACTCATAGAGAAAGCTTTCACTGGGGCACACAAGCTGAACTGGCAGGAATCTGAAGAAGGCAAAGCAATGGAATGTTAACCTCGAATGAGTGAACAGGAGATAAGCAAACATCAGCTGACAGAGCAAACACCCCGGAAATATGACCTGCCTACCCTGGGAAGGGCTAGAGCTCTTGAATTAGCCTTTAAATGGAAGGTTCTTCCTGACTCGGGTTTTGAAACCAAGACTGAGCAAAAGCCTCAGTCTTCATTCCTGAGATGAAGTTTACAGTGCAAAAGATTTTGAGTGCAAAAGACTTTGAGAGTTGGTTAGAGCCCAAGGACAAGCCTCTTGTGAACAGAAGTTCCAAGAGTCAACAGTAGCTGGCAGCAGACAACCTCTTCAGGCTGAAGGGTGGCAGAACCCAAGATGGCTAGTGCAGAAGGCATCTGAGAGATGGCCCAAGGCTGTCCTTTGCTTTTCAAATGAGGAAAAGGTCCAGAAAGGGCTGTCTAAGGTCACATAGCTGGTTAATGACAGAGCTGGGAGTAGAGCCACACTGAGCTAAGTTGTATTCCTACATCTCTACCAATGTGTAATCCAAATCAAAATAATTGGCGGGCAGAAGAAAGGGGAAAAGTTATGGTCTTTGAAAGTCATTAGTAATCCTATCATTAGATACATAATTAATATCATTTGCCAAGTAAACATACTAATGTCTTAAATGTGAGAGGCAATGTCTATTGCACTAATGAGGTGACTGGTACCATGGCCATTTATGGCAGATATATTTTTCCAAATTTAAGACTTTAGCATACACATATACATATGGAGAGAGAAAGATAGAGTTGATTTACATATATATTTCCCATCTAAACACACACCTTGACCATTTTGCCAGGAAAATAACCAAACAACTTCCATTGAGGTATACAAAGAATGATGACAAAGTTATGTGGCTTATAGTTTAAAAAGAAAGTTTAGGCTGTGTGCCGTGGCTCAGGCCTGTAATCCCAGCACTTTGGGAGGACAAGGCGGGTGGATCAACTGAGGCTGGGAGTTTGAGACCAGCCTGACCAACATGGAGAAACCCTGTCTCTACTAAAAATACAAAATTAGCTGGGCGTGGTGGCACATGCCTGTAATCCCAGCTACTCGGGAGACTGAGGCAGAAGAATCACTTGAACCCAGAAGGCAGAGGTTGCGGTGAGCTGAGATCGCACCATTGCACTCCAGCTTGGGCAACAAGAGCAAAACACAGTCTCAAAAAAAAAAGAAAGAAAGTTTAAAAACAAAATTGCTTGGGTCCCTCCACCCTGCCTTTTCACTCTCTATTAGTTTTTATCACACTCTGGGGACTGTTGTGGGGTGGGGGAAGGGGGGAGGGGGCAGGGATAGCATTAGGAGATACACCTAATGCTAAATGGCGAGTTAATGGGTGCAGCACACCAGCATGGCACATGTATACATATGTAACTAATCTGTACATTGTGCACATGTATCCTAAAACCTAAAGTATAATAATAAAAAAATAAATAAATAAAAATTTAAAAAGTGAGTTGGTTTAAAGAAAAAAAAAAAAAGTGGCCTGAGTAACAGTGAAGGTGGAGAAAAAGCAGAAGCAAAGACAGAAGCCCATTCAATCAGGAATACATATGCCCTCACAGGTGAGGAACAGTTGGCCCTATTGTGAAGTCTCCAGGCTGGGGCAAGGAGGGAAGGCATGCCCAGGAAAAGCACGGGTGAACTGGAATAGTTTCTATGCTTATTTCTGAAGGCCCATCAAGGAACTAAGAGAAACTAGAATGTCCTGTTGAGGGAGGATGCAGACTTTTTCCCTCATTGTTTCCTAATGTAGGTTAGAACACAGATGGTCTAGAACACTGAAAAAGATCTTTTGTATTCTATTCAAGATAGATGAATGACAGTACAGTCACAGCCAGTTAGAGCTAGAAGGACCTCATAAGTCACCTAGTCTGACATCTTCATTTTCCAGATCAAAAAATGGGGTGCAGATAGATCTAGCAACTTGATTAAGGTGGCCACAAGCTCTCAGAGTGTGTTTTGCCAACCTCTAGTGGGTATATTGGGGCTGGGGGGTGGGGTGCACAGACAGCATTCCAACAGGTCTGTAGATCTTTCGAAATGCAAGCCAAAATGCACAAAGGTGTGTGCAGAGTACTTCCCTGGTTGACTTCACAAATTATAATAATTATCCAGTCTTCCAAAAGTATTCATCTGGAGTGTAAGCACTTTAAACATGATCTTCTGTTCTCCTAAAGGTGCTGGAGCACAGGAAGGCTAGCCCACTGCCAGCCACATGGAGTGGGAGGATCACGGAGCCTGAAGCTGAGAGGCCACAGTGCTGCATCTGACATATATTACCAACTTGCCATGCAACTTCATCTCATTGACTCCGCATTCCCATTGTTTGGATTGGATCACCTGCAGTTCCCTTGACAACTGAGAGTCTGTACTTTTCTGTATGGTCCAGTGTGATGACAACTGTCTACACAACCAAGTCTGGCCAGCACTGAACACACTCAGCTTCCCCACAGTGCTCCAAGTCTCAAAGCCCAAACTGCAGCCAAATCTTGGCAGAGTGTTGTCCTCTGGTTAGGCCAGAGCACCTTTCTGAAGGACCTTTCTGAACATTTTTAGACCATTCGATGAATGACCCTAAATTCTTGGTGCATAATTGGGACTGCTGCCATCACTCCAGAAACATTTATTAAGCACTTACTGTGTACAGTGCTCAAGACCTGCCATCTTGTTTCCATCTTGACAACAATGATGCACAGTAGGGGTTGTCATTCCCTGTTTCAGAGAAGAGTAAAGGTGAGCCGTGGCCCAGTAACTTGCCCAAGGCCATCCAGCTACTGGGTGGCACAACTGAATTAAATCCTCCACTTTTTGACTCTAACACCCTTGCCTCCCTCCTTAGGGCGCAGGCACACCCAGCCAGGCTGAGAGGCACTCAGGCACTCTCGAACTTCATGTTTGTCATGCATACATATGACTTCCTTCGACTTCTCTGCAAATTTCCACCATATGCATTTCCATAGCAACATTGCAACACAAACACGGTATAATCTTTGTCCACTGCAGTACATAGCTTGAAAGGTTTTTTTGTTTTGTTGTTTTGTTTTAAATAAAAAGGAGCTGCATATGTATACAGCTGATCTAGATCCCATGGCAACAAATAACAGATATAAACTTGGGTTCTTTTGCTTTCCTTTCTCTAAATCTTTTTATTCTTTTCTCTTGTTTGTATGGTAATAGTTTAGAACATCAAAAACTGGGTTGCACCATTTGCGATTAAGCAGGGCCCCAATTCGGTGACCGCTGCGCCGCCAGCCTGGCGCGGGCCGCCTGCAAGACAATGGCCACGACCTGACGCGCGAGCGCCAGCCCCAGCCCGGGAGTCTCGCCGCTGGCGCTTGACGCACGCCGAGACCCGGGGGCCGTGCCCCAGCTTTGTGGAACCTGAGGGCGGCTCGGGTCAGGTCGGTCCCCGCGAGAGGACAGGCGCGACCCGTCCCTCAGGACCGACGGCGTGTGGCTGCCGGGGCATGGGGTGCCCCTCTCGGCCCGGCAGCTCCAGCGAGGGGACGCTGGTAAGTCCCACCCCTGCCATCGCCGCGGGCCTCCTGGGCACGCCCGGCCGCGGGGCGTGCCCGCCCCAGGTTACCCTCCCGGCGACCCTCCGAGGCGGTATTGCTGTCAGACACATTTTACAAATGCAACCCTCCAGCCTAACGAAGGCCAGCACCTGGCCCACGCCCACAGGATGGGAAGGGAGAGTGCAGGGATTAGAATCCAGCACATTTTAAAGATTTTGTTTCACTCTACTTCCCGTGGCTCCTCGCCCCAAGGGCACTGTGGAACTATCTCTGCCCAGGATCACTTATCTGAAGCCGGTGTTATGCTTCCTTCCCGGGCAGTCCCTGGGTGCAGCTTCCCGACGGGCTAGCTTGGGAGGCATTCCCTTCCCTGGCTGATGCAGGAAGGTTGGTTTGTCTGTCTGTGGTCCCTGGTTCTCCCCTCTGATTCTCCCTCTTCCCAGAGCCCCAGCTTTTAAAGGCTTCATATTCCTGACAAATGGAGATCCACTGACATTAAGAAATTCTCAAGCAACTAGGCAACTGGGATTGTGCAGGGGCTTGCCCCTGATCCTATAGTAAAAGGTCCAGCCCTCACTAGCTGAAGGTGAGGAGGAATTTCACTGGGGAAATGTCATTCTTTGTTTCACCGTCATGAATCCAGTGAAACTTATTATCACCAGAAATGCTCCTTGGCTGCTTCCTCGCTGAAATTGTGCTGAGGTATCTGATGGCCCACTGAGGTGGTGGGTAGAAGGTTGGACAGCCAAGTGGTGATAAGAAAACCTACCATTTCGGTAGTACTCACTCGGTGCCAGGTGCTCTGAGCAGCTCTCTATAACACTGCCTCCTCACAAACCCCAAAGGCAGGATTATTATATTATTATATAATCATAATATTAATATGATACTATTAATAATAAATTTATTCTTGCTTACCACGTGAGGGATCCAAAGCTTGAAGAGGTCACCTATCCTGTCTAGATCCCACTTCTGACTCTAGAGCCCGTCCAGGAGTGATTTCCCCATAGAAGGGAAAGGGGGCTGCTCAGTAGAGAAACAGAAATAAGATTGTGCCAGGAGAGATCGCATTATTCCTCAGACTCAAAGGTCGATTTGCACAGCTTTAGGATAGGTAGAGGGAGAAGAGTGGAAACACCCCTATCTCTTTGTCCAAACCCACAGCGAGATCCAAGGCTCAGTCAGGAAGGCTCTTCAGTCAATTGTTTTCTGTTTTCAGAACTAAAGTGGAAATGACCCAGTGAGGAAGGAAAATAAGCACAGAATAAGCATGATCTGCCTTGGTCACACAATTAAAATACATATGCTGCTAAAGGTACACCACTCTTCCACCCACCCCTTCAGAGTGAGAAAGGCCCTTTTTGCCCTGGAAGCCTACTGAAGTATTCTACTGGGGAAGTATTCTACTGAAATATTCTAGTGGGGAAGTCCCTGCCGCTTCTGAAGGAACACTGAAAGAAACCTTATTCCTTAGAGTGCAGTCACCCAAAGGGTTTATTCTAGAAATGCAGAGAGGCATTAGAGATGGTATGTGAACAAAAGCAGGACAGAGGATGCACGCCCAGATGTTGTCTTGGCCAGGTTGCAATTCGAATGATCTAATGTTTTCTGGCTGCTTCTTGCTTTGCTTTTCCAATTTGGTTTGGATATTTGCATTACTGTATTATTTTCCCTGTACAATTGCTGTTGTCTGTACACAATTAGGTCATTTTCACAGTTGGGTGAGGACACACTTCAGAAGTGAGATGAGCTACAGCTGCTAGCAGGCTCCCTCCTGGGATGTGTACTTAGATCCCTTTCTTGTTGGTCCCAAAGACTACCTGTACCCAGGACCTGAAAATTTTAATCTAAGTCATCTAACGAGTGGAAAGAACTACAGCATCCCCTTGTAATGGTAGGTAAGAGACATCTTGTAAGTTTTGGGTTGATTTGCTGATCAATAGTTCCTTGGGCCTAACCCCATATTGTTAAGCTCCAAACAAAAGAAAGGACTGTTTCCCAGTTGCTTGTGGCTTCTTGGTCCATGAAGTTCTGCTGAAATGGACCCTGGGCAAGGAAAAAAAAAAAGGGAAGTTATAGAGGGGAGGAAGGGCAAGCTGCCCCTGGACGTGAGCCCAGAATTTTACAAGCAAGTATAGAAGCTGGCCTTTGAACAAGGACCTTGAAGAGCGAGAAAAAAGGGATCCCAAAGGAACGGAGGCTTATTGTGCAGATGAATACTGATTATGTATGGCCATGTTCACAAAGTACCCTGCAACACCTCAACAGCGTAAAATCTCACTAATACATACCCCACTAATTCAGCCTTCTCAACTATCTGGAATATGTGGCCTTTTGGGTAAAGCCAGGGCTAAAATTCACTTTTGTGCTATCTCCAAAAATGAAGTTGGGCTAAACAAATAGAAAGGACAGGCTGCTATTAAAGTCACTGGGGAAGCCCGTGACTCTTTAAGTTCATAATCAGACATGATAGTATCCAGCTCATTAAATGCCCCATTATGGGTAGGACCATCTCTCTGGCTCAGCTTGTTTCCTATTTGCTTCCTCTCATGGTACCTTAGGTCTGCATCTATGACATTGACCTTGTTTCTCTTCTCCTCTTTTCTCTTTTTTTTTTTTTTTTTTTTTTTTTTTGAGACAGAGTCTTGCTCAGTCACCCAGGCTGGAGCGCAGTGGCGCTATCTCAGCTCACTGCAAGATCCGCCTCCCAGGTTCACACCATTCTCCTGCCTCAGCTTCCTGAGTAGCTGGGACTACAGGCACCTGCCACCACACCTGGCTAATTTTTTTTGTATTTTTAGTAGAGACGGGGTTTCACCATGTTAGCCAGGATGGTCTCGATCTCCTGACCTCGTGATCTACCCACCTCGGCCTCCCAAAGTGCTGGGATTACAGGCGTGAGCCATCACGCCTGGCTCTCTTTTCTCTTTTTATCCAAATTATTCATTCATCATTTATGCAATAGATATTGTGCTCCTTCTATAACTCAAGCATGTGCTAAATGCTGGAGTTACAACAAGTAAATACAGAATGTTTGCTCTCAGGGAGGTCATAGTCTAATGTGGAAAACTGATGATAAAGTGTGATGGACATGGAGACCCACATCCAAGCAAGAAGTGATGCCTGAATGATGAGGCAGCTAAGACTCAGAGAAACTGATGACTTTTTCCAAGTTCTCTCAGTTGGCTGATGACAGGGTTGGAACTGAAGAGATCAGTCAGAACAAAAGCCTGGTCTTCTGCCACTACCTCCTTGAGACTTCCCAGACTCCCACGTTTGGGGGCTTCTCCTCTTGTTCTTTCTATCCAGTTGCACGTAGTTCACACTCACTCTTTTCCTAGCACTGATCTATTCCTACCTCAGTAGAATTCACATTTATCACTAAAGCCAGGAATCTGACCTACCTCCCTCTAAGGACTGATGTGCTGATAAATTGAGCTAATCAATATAAAAGTACTTTAAGAAGTACACTGCAACACAAACCTAAGTCCCAAAACCACAATCTAATTAACATATTAATTTAATCAATGAATCAGTCAAAATATCAATCATGAATCAAGACTAGGTTCTGTGGGAGATGAGGCATGTCTTCATATATAGCATGGCCCCATCCCTAAAGGAATTTATGGATGAGTTGGTGGTAAAAAGTTAAAGAGGAAAGAAAGCAGGCATTTATTGAGTGCCTATCATGTAGTATGCACTGTGCTATCTGCTTTTCCTTATATTATCTCACAATAATCCTCACAACATTTTAGGAGGTAGTCATTATCTTCTTCAATGTTTGGATAGAATGTTTCGATAGACTGCCCTCCCCCAATGCCTCTCTGTTCGAGCACAGCATGGCATAATAGCTAAAAAGCCTTGGATCAGGGCTCAAATTGAATTTGTATCCAGGCACTGCCAATTACTTTCTGTATACTCTGAGGAAATTGCTCAAATTTTCTGCACCTCAGTTATAAAATCAGGAAGATAAGAATAGTACCAATTGTATGCTTTGTTGTAAGGATAAGGTGACCATATATGTTGACGTATTTGCCACAGTGGCTGGTCCACAGTAAGCACTAGATAAAAGTTAAGATATTATTATTACTATCCAGCTCCAATTCCTTTTTATCTGCAAATTCTTCCCAGATCTCCTACCGAAATTAGTCTCTTTTACCTCTGTATCTTCACATCACTATAGGCATGCTTCTCATCATGTTCATATGTGTACCTGATTATTACTGCTTAGCACAGAAAAAATAATAAAGGTAGGCGATTAGATGAATGTCTCCCAGAATGATATCACATGCTCATAGAAGGAAGGAAGTATTGTGTTTCTAGCTATAAGGCAGACAAAATGCCTGGATATTATAGATAAAATATACTATCAAATGCCTAGTCAACTCTCATGTAAATTGGAGAAACCCCCAAGGGGACACACACACACACACACACACACACACACACACACATACAAACACACACGAGGGATTGGAATACAGCACGGTAAACAGGCACTAAAGCTACTGCTGCTCTGGAAAGTCTATTTTATTAACTTTGAGGCTCAGTTTAAAGGACATTATGGAGAACAGGAGACAAGGCTTAGTACCTTCAAAAAATGGAGAGTTGGAACTGAGACCCCTGCATAAAAGTGAGACTCACAAAGAAATATGTACTCAGTGAAAGGGTAGACTAGGAAAAAAAAAAAAAAAAAAAAAGAGGAAAAAAGGAAACCTGCTTATCTGCAATAAAGAAAAATAGGGAAATATGTCGGCCTCAGCCTGGGCTCATAAGATGTTAAAATCACAGATACACCTCCCTAACCACAGGTTCGGGGTTTGAATTTATACTACCTACATGATCTTGGAAGTCTCAGTTGAAAAAATTAGTTTAAATTGGCCTCAGGTTGATACCACCCCCAGGGTACCTGGCAGGCTGTCCCCTGGAGGGACAGCCACACAGGCCTCATAGGAGTGTAACAAACAAAGCCCCACTGAACATGAGATCACAATCTGAAATTACAAACCACACTAGGAAACAAGCTACCATGAGTGAGAGCCAGCAGAAACCACAATGAACAGAATTAGACTTTACATAACAGTTATTCTATATAAATTGTTTTAAATTTAAAAGAAATATAAGAGAAAGACGAATATGGAACAGGAATAAATAACATATAAAAAGACCAAGGAGAATGAAGAAAGAACCAAATACTACTTACAGAAATCAAAATATACAATCATCAAAGTTAGAAACACAGTGAATGAGTGTAAGTAGAGAAGACACAAGTAAAGAGAATTAAGGAACTGGAAGATAAATGTGAAGAAATTACCCAGCAAAAGGGCAGGGGCACAAATAAATGAGAAACATGAGATGTTAGGGGGACAGGAAGAAAAAACCCAATGTGAAAAAGGCAATATTTAGAGATAATGTTTCCAGAATTAAGGATAAGAAGCTGATTAGTTTGAACTTTGAAACTAGAGCACCTGGCAAGTGCCTGTTAGATGCCTAATAAATGTTCTTTGAGTTGGATTGACACAAGTCCTCTAGCATTTGCTTGTCCTTTACTTCATATATTTATTCATTTTAAAAAATATTCAGTAGAAATACAGAGGTGAACAAAACAAAGTTCTTCTTTGAGTTTGTGTTCTGGACAAAAATGACAAATAATAAACAAATCAACAAATTAAAATGAGATACTTTTGAATTATAAGAAGAGCTATGAAGGAAATAAAAGGGCTACTTAATAGCAATATTGGGAATAGGATTTCACTGAAGAAGTGAGACCTCAGTAAGAAGTGAAGTGAAAGTATTCCAAGTGAAGATACAGCACATACCAAGGCCCTGAGTGAGAAATCACTTGGTGTTTTTGAGAAAAAGATGTCAATGGGTCTGGGCTGAGTGAGTGACATGGAGAGTGATATAAGATGTGGCTGGGGAGAGGTATAAGTTGTGGTTTGAGAGGTAGGCAAGAACAATGGGATTTTTTTTTTTTTTTAAAATAAATTTGAGAGCAACAGGAAGTCATTGGAGAGTTTCAGGCACAGGAGTGATGTGCTCTGTCACCCTGGCTACTCTGGAAATAGAATGTAGTGGGGGCAAGAATGGAAGCAGGGAGCCTAGTTAGTAACTTCAGTTGTCCATGCAAGAGACAACAGCAGCTTGGGCTAGAGTGATAGCCATGAGTATGGAGAGAAGTGTATGGATTTAGATATGTTTTGAAAATAGAAACATTGTATTTGATGGAGACAACAGAAAAGATGAAGAAAAGGGAAGGAGGGATCAAGTATCATTCCTGTTTTCTGGATTGAGCAGCTGGGCAAACAGTGGTGCCATTTTCCAAGATGAAGAATAGAAGAGTAACGCTTGGGTAGGGGTGGGATGGGAACATGAAATAGGAGTCCTGTTCTGGACATGTTAAGCTCAAGATGCCCATTAGATGTTCAAGTAGACAGCTGTATATGAGAATATGGATGACCTCAGGAAAATGAGCCCTAAACCAAGGAATGCTCATATTTTGAGACATGTGTTTCCTTCAAGATCTACCTGTGTCATAGGCTTGAACAGGGGTATGTGTAGGGGACTGAGCACTTCCAGCTACAGATTCTCTGGGAAAACAGCCAGTGTAGCTCTTGAGTTCAAGAAACACTGCCTGTACCCCTGCTCAACTTAGAAGTGGAGCCTACGTTCTTCCAGGCCTGCCTAACCCTGATGCTTTTGGTAGCTGATGTAGTTTTAAGCCAATGTGCTTTCTAAGGGATGCCAAAAGAATGAGTACAGAAAATGACTTGGTGACAAACCCAGGCAGCTCTTCTGTGGGGAAGGGTGGAGGAGTCCTCATGCAATCTGGCTCCCACCCATTCCCACCCACCAGCTGAGGGCATTGTATCCAAGAGATCCAAGGGAGTAGAGTCAAGAAGATGACGCATCAGGAGGTACAAAGAAAAAGGAGATCCCAGATGAGGTAATGACCAAAAAATGCCATAACCCATTACATAAGTGAAAGTGAAACCTGAGGAACAAATAAACAAAGGGTATCAGATTGATGTAAAAATACAAGAAGCTCACTCTGTGGTTGCTGACATACATCATTGTGGAAACAAAATCATGTCCAAAATGACTATGGTTAAACTTGGAACCACATGACAGGAGTTTTAGGAAGTTCCAAAAGAATCAAAAATAACTTGAACAAACTAGCATTCTTCCCTGGGCTTATGGCTTTGAGAAGGGACAAGCGCCCCTCTGGAGAGATGAACAACAGTCCACAGGAGACCAAGTGGCTCAAGGGAGTTCATGTGAAAGAAGGAAACTACTGTCTTCGGAATGTATTGGAAAGTTGTCTGACACCTGATATTAGTCAGGATTCAGCTCTCAAGCCCATTAGATTACAGGAGGATAGTTGTTGTTGTTGTTGTTTTCTCAGCTGAATATATATATTCAGACCCACTGCAATTTCTCTCCTTTCATTCCTCAAGAAAACCAAGAATGTGGCCAGGCATGGTTGTTCACGACTGTAATTCCTACTTTAGGAGGCTGTGGGTGGATCACTTGAGTCCAGGAGTTCGAGACCAGCCTGGCCAACATGGTGAAAACCTGTCTCTACTAAAAATACAAAAAATTAGTAGCAATAGTAGTAGTTCCCGTTACCTGGGAGGCTGAGGCACAAGAATCACTTGAACCTGGGAGGTGGAGGTTGCAGTGAGCCAAGATCACGCCACTGTACTCCAGCCTGGGTGACGAAGTGAGAGTCTGTCTCAAAAACAAAACACAAAACCCAAAAAACTAAGAATGTTACTTTACACTTGTACCTAATAATGCACTTTGCATTGGTCACTAGGAAACTCAGAACCAAATTTGTGGACTATCCTTAATGTACTAAGTACATAAAACTTTAGGTAGCATATATCTTGTGTGTTAACCTCACTACTGGCTTAATCTTATTTCTATACCCTATTTTTCTCTTATCCCCATTTTCTTTTCTTAAAAAATAGTGTATTGGACATATCATGTGTTTTGAAACAAAGTAGAATATAAATAAATAAATAAGTCGACTTTCTGTCCAAACAAGGCAGCATGAAAAGCAGGAACTTGGTGGTGGTATGACGTTTCAATGAACCAAAGAGGCTCTGATTACTGTCTGTAGACACCCACGGCACAATTATTAAGTTCATTAGACAGAGAGGAATCTGGATTCAGCTGTGACAGGACAGCAAATTAAATATTCATGGACAAAAGGAGGAGGCATTCAAGGTAAGATGTGCAGAGCCAACAAAAACAATCAAATGTGTAATTCTAACTCCTGTATGGGTTGATTTCCATGTGGGCCAGGGAAGCCTTCCAGGACAAGCTCCTTTGGCCTGCCTGGGTGGTTACCTCTTACAGAAACTCAGCTGTGTCTTGGGCATGGCTGGTCTGTCAGCTTTTACCCATGGGGAATAGCCAAACTCTTGTCTAGATGAGTGGGTTAAAAACCACCTCTGATCTCTGGAAAGGTTACTTTGCCTACTTTCTGATCATTTATTTACATTTTCATAGTCTTCATTATTTATTTATTTATTTTTTTACAATTACAAAAATAATTAAAAAAATAAAACTACAGCAGTAATATAAAGGCAATAACAATTCAAATAATATCAAAATACATAAAATATAAAATCAAGCTTCCCTTTCTTTCCTTCTATTCTTCCATTCCATTGCTCCTCTCCCATTCCTCACGAGTAACCACTGGCACTTGTTCAGTATGAATCCTTCTGGATCTTTCCTATGCACATTTAGACATATTTACACATACACATGCCATAAAAAGTCTGTGTATAGCTTTGTTTTTTAAAAAAGAATTTTTCTACTCACATTATTCTGTAACTTGCTTTTTGTAACTAATATATTGTGGATTCTACTTATATACAGACCAACCAAACTCTTTTTAATGGCTGCAGAGTGAATCATGAAATCATAGTAAAAATATACATTAATGTATTCAGCCTAGTAAGTAGCATTTACATTGTTTCTAATATTTTGATAGTATAAATTAATACTGCATCAGATTCTTATGCCTGTGTCCTTTGGCTCTTATTTCTAACAGTAGAACAGCTGAGTTAAAGAGTATACATGTTGAATTTTGATAGGCACTGCCACATTGCCTTCCAGAAAGATTGACCAATTACCGTTCTACCAACAA
The DNA here is from genome assembly GCF_028885625.2 of Pongo pygmaeus. NCBI lineage: Eukaryota > Metazoa > Chordata > Mammalia > Primates > Hominidae > Pongo > Pongo pygmaeus. Next base: position 144,469,752 of record NC_072373.2, on the reverse strand, counting down.
AGAGTGTCCTTTGTTCACATTCTCACCAACAGTAGACACTGTCAGTGTTTTTAATTTTGACAGAACTGATTGGCAAGAGCATGCTACTTATTTTGATTTATAGTTACCTGATCAGTAGTAAGATTGAGCTCATTTTCAGTCTCTCCTTTTACTATGGCTACAATAAAAGAGCTGAAAGTGTGGTTTTTGGTTTATTTCTTTTAGATATAAATGACCAATCCAAATAGTGATATTTTGAACTACTAATTTCTAAGAAGATTCACATTGGAATGTTATGTATCTCCATATTAGCAAAATCAGTCATAATTGAACTCCCAAAGTCAAATTACATCTGATGTTTATTCTGGGATTCATAATAGTTTTTGGCCAAAAGTATTGAAAGATGCCAGAACTATATTCTTTTTTTACTTTTGTTTCCTTTATTTCTTCTTAAAAAAACACAAAAAACAAACCTAGGATACATGTGCAGAACATGCAGGTTTGTTACATAGGTATATGAGTGCCATTGTGGTTTGCTGCACCTATTGACCCGTCCTCTAAGTTCCCTCCCCTGACTCCCCACCTCCATACAGGCCCTGGTATGTGTTGGCCAGAACTATATTCTGTTGATTTTGTACCAAATTTATCACGCCAGGAGTTGCAAGTAACAGAAAGAACTGTGACCAAACTATGGAAAAAGAAATTTATTAGGAGACTATTCGGAGTCCATTGTTGTGCTAATTAATGGGTGACTGGTCACCAGGAACCACTGCCGCAGTCTCATAGCAGGCATGGTATGGCTGGTAGGTCACCTCCACACAGCAAATGTTTTAAGTTTCTTGGTCTCTGTGCTCAAGAGTTTAATTCTAGGGGGAAAGCATTTGATTGGCCTAATGTGGGCCTCAAGGGAAGGAAGGCTTTTAATGACAGCCCCCAAAGACTAAATCCAATGGGAAAGAGATCTTCCTTTAAAAGGAAATTGGGGTATTGTTAGGACGTGAAATGGATGCTGGTCAGAAAAAACAAAACAAAACAAAACAAATTATCCCTACACTAAACTTACCAATTGCCTTTTCTTCTCTTTACCTTGTAAACCTGTCAGTGCCCATAGTCACTGTAGACAACCTCACAGGCAACATGCTGCCCACACCCAGAATACGAGCCCATGGGGCAGAATAATGGAGACCGTCCCATTCCTTACAGTTTGTATAATGCTTGCTCAAGTATATTGAACTCTGCCAGTCCTGGAATCAAAACATTTTAGTCTTAGAACAAGAACTGAGAGGTTTTCATATTGACTTTCACTCATTCTCCATTCTCCTTAATTCTCCTCAAATGCATAGAAATCCTGTGTTTCATGTATTCACTGATTCTTCTATGCAACCACTATTTATGGAGGGCAACCTTGTGCTAGACATTGCTCTAGGTGCTGAGGAAACAGCAGTGAAGTGGAAAGACATATCTGCCCTGGTGAGGCTGGAAGGAGCAAGCAAGGCTGGAGCTGGACTTTAGATCTTATCTGAAAAGCAATAGGAAACCACTCAAAGCTTTTGGGCAGGCAAGAAACATGATCAGATCATATTTTAGACGCATTATGCAAACTGTTATATAGAGAATGTACTGCAAGGAGAAATGAACCAGGCCAAGAGGCCAGTCAGAGGACCAGTGTAGTAGCTAGATGAAAAAAAAAAGATGGTAGCCTGGACTAGTTTGGTGGCCAAAGAGATAAAGAGATGTGGTCAGAATGAAGAGATATTTCTGAGGTAAAATGAATGGGGTGGGGTAGGGGGAGTGGTGGTAGTATAGGAAAGAAAAGAGTCAAAGATAACTGATTTTTCTGGCATGAGTGACCAAGTAAATGGTGACTACGATGGGTAACCCAGGAGGCCTTGGCTAGAGGGCAAGCAGAGTAAAGGATGAATTACCTTTGGGTCAGTCTGAGCACATGTGCAATTCTCATGTCAAGTATGGATTAGAGTGTCTAAATCCGAAGCTCAGGAGAGAGATCCAGCATGTGGCTACAAGGCCAAGGAGTTAGAAGACACTGCCCAAGGGGAGTACAGATTGAACAGAAGGGGATATCAACACTGGACTTACATATTTTAAATGAAGAAACTCCGGAATATTTTGCCTCAAAAACTGTGACTTCTGTATTCCACGGACCACTACATTAATTTTTCTCTTCTATTGCAGCTTTTTATAGTCTTCAACAACAACCAGTCCCTACATTTAAGAAGGTTAATAACTGAGACAACCTTCCTGGTGGATCCATCATTTGGCCCAGCTTGTAGAAAGATTCCCAACTAGCTCTAATTAGTTCCATCTTATTTGGAGGCAGAGGTATTCCTCATCATACCCATATCCTCACATAAATTGTCCAGGTAAGTTGCCCACCTTTATTTCAAGGGCTTAGAGATATGCAGGGCCACTGGACCCAGGACTGCACAGGGTATGGGGTGGTGATGGTAGTAAGGTGGAGCTTACCTTTAAAGACAGCCCAGCTCTGACTGAGTCCCTTCTACTCTATTCCTTAGTTCTCATGGCAGATTTAAGGACCCCACTCCCTCCACCCAGTCCTCTCTGGTCCCACTTGCCCCTCTCCTGGCTGTCTTCCTTATCCTAGGGCTAAATTATCCAGTCATTGGATATGGAAAGATTGTACTTTGAGTCTTTGTTTCTGTTTCCATCTGAAGTGCCCTAGGTACCAGGGAGAAAGAAGACGAGGAAAGACATATACCAGAAGCACATTAATAGGCTGCTGAAAAACTCTGCCGCACTTTCAGATGACAGGTCACCTACAGACAAATGATTCAAGGATCAACCAAGTTCTGAAAGTTTTCTTTTCTTTTTTTTTTTTTTTTTTGGGATAGAGTCTCGCTGTGTCACCCAGGCTGGAGTGCAGTGGTGTGATCTCAGCTCACTGCAACCTCTGCCTCCGGGGTTCAAGAGATTCTCCTGCCTCAGCCTCCCAAGTAGCTGGGATTACAGGTGTCTGCCACCATGCCCGGCTAATTATTTTTTGTGTTTTTAGTAGAAACGGGGTTTCACTATGTTGGCTAGGCTGGTCTTGAACTCCTGACCTCGTGATCCACTCGCCTCGGCCTCCCAAAGTGCTGGGATACAGGTGTGAGCCACCACGCCTGGCCAGTTCTTAATACTGCCAGGAGTGCTTTAGAAGGCTGGGAATATGGGGTGAAAGATTAGACATCCAAGCTGTTGAAAACCACACAGTTTCAGTAAATATATGCACAATTTGAAAAATATATTTGCAAAAATCTAGGTGTCTCCGGTCTAGTCCTTCCTATTAATCAAATAAATTACTGAGCTTCATGGCCCAGTCTATGATCCTAGTTCTGACCGCTGCTGCCCATAAAGGCCTCAATGAATTCCTCTCTGAGATTCCAGACTTCCTTGGCTGGCGACTTGTTCCTCTTGGGACAGCTTTTTCCTGAGCTGAGCAGCCTGGCCCCCAGCTGTGCAGGGCCCTCTCTCCGGTGAGAGGAAACGCTTTCAGCTTAGTCTGTTAACACAAACATTCAAAAGCAAACATTCAAAAGCCACAGATCATGTTCGCATAAATAAAATAGGATTGAGAAAAGCTTTGCCCCAAGAAACCAAAGGGGTGTTTAAAAAACAGCTCTTGCTTTCCAAGTAGGCAGGCAGCAAAGCCACAGCAATTCCAAAGGTTTGTGTGCTTGGTAGAGCTGGGTGGCTGCAGCCACAGGCCTTTGAAGAGGAAATGCCATCCCTGGTACAGGCAGGCGGCCAGCCCATGAGTCCTGAAAGTACCAGAGAGAAGCAGAAAGCAGGGGAGCACAGTTAGGAAGTGAAAAGGGAGAGGAAGGCACTAAGGAGATAAATGAGGAGATTCTTCTCATCTAGAGTTCCCACCCCAGACCTAAGAGCCACAGGACAGAGCAACTCACTGTGCCTGACAGAGCTGGGGCCTGGTGAGTCCTAGGTGGCGGGCACAGCCCAGAGTGACTAAGGCTGTGAGGAGGGGTGTGCGCCCTCACTGAGGGGTGGAGAGGGGTGGTGGTGTCTGGGCTGGGAGATGCCTTTGCTTTGAAAGCTTTGGAGGAAATTAACTTTAAAAGGTACCTCCCTGTCTCCCAGAGTTATTAAAAGAAAGGAGGGAGCAAAGAAGAAATGGAAAAATGGTAATACCTCAGGAAGGGCTGTGTGATCCCAACTGGAGGAAATGGGAGGCAGATAAAGTGACGAATGTGCAACCTCTCCTAAGGGAGGAAGAGCTCTGAATGTGACCTTGTGCAAATGGGGAAAAAAAAAAACAAAAAAACAACCCAACAACAGCCAGTGTGACTAACAAGAAAACACACACACAAGCAAACACACACACATACAAGCCCTTTGAAGATCTAGAAGTGAGTGACTAATTAAATAGCCTAAAAACTTCCAAGTGTATAAAGTTTCTGTCAGTACTCCTGTTTCAATAAAGCAGCAGTGAAAGCCCATGGAATGGCAGGAGTGGATGAGTTACTGTAAATCATGGGGTCACCAGAAGGTATAAATCTGGGAGTCTTTGAGAGTCATTATAGTTTGGGCTCATAGATAGATATCTAGGCATTGATTGCTCTTTCATCGATAAAGAAAACAAAGTACCGGATCTAAAAATTCTTCTTAAAAAAGGGAATTCAACTGAAGCTACATATTTCATGGAGCATGAAGCCAGGTGTTTTCCTGCATGTTAAAAAATAAGTATTTAATTAAAAAAAAAAGACCTCTTGCCTGACCATAACCAGATCGGGCAAGGCCACCTTGCCTATGAAGGCTAGAGTGTCCGTTATGACTTTGCATGTGTTGGTTTGCGCAGTTTCTGTTCTGAGGTATGTCAGTGAGGATACTCAGTGGTGTTGTCAGGACAAGGTTAGGACACTGTATTTAAAAGTTGAATAATTTCCTAAATGTCTTTTAATCTCTCCTTGATCCATATTAAGCTCACTAATATTTTCAATCTATATCAATCTCTTGAGTACTAGATTCCATAAGGTTACTGCTTCATTCATTTTCTACATTTTTATGTGTCCTGAAGTTACTTTAGCTATATTTCTAGAGAAGCCCTCACGCTCTACCATTCTCAGATTTAATAAATTGGCTGATAGAAACAAGATCCCCCCCAAAATCTCAACAGACTGGAATGATGAAATAAAAAGGATTAAGAATAAATTAGGAATTGTGAACTGAAGTTCAATAATCAGCCAGCTAACTATGGAATGATGGTAAAAAAAGATGGATGCTGCCACTCAACGGTCAACCATGGGATGTGGTGATCTCAGGCTGCTTTAATGGAAACATAAGGTCCAGGACAAATGGTGGATAGCGCCAGCTTAATTCTAACTTTCAAATATAATAAGTTCTGTTCCAGACACAAAGCTTTAAATGGTACAAGGACATTTGAATATTACATCAAAAAAGAATGATAAGAACATGAAGTGATTAAAAACCACAGTCCAGGCCGGGCGCGGTGGCTCACGCCTGTAATCCCAGCACTTTGGGAGGCCAAGGTAGGCAGATCACAAGATCAGGAGTTCGAGACCAGCCTGGCCAACATAGTGAAACCCCTTCTCTACTAAAAATACAAAAATTAGCTGGGTGTGGTGGTGCACACCTGTAGTTCCAGCTTCTTGGGAGGCTCAGGCAGGGGAATCGCTTGAACCTGGGGGGCAGAGGTTGCAGTGAGCCAAGATCATGCCACTGCACTCCAGCTTGGGCGACAGAGTGAGACATTGTCTCAAAACAACAACAAACAACAACAACAACAACAACAAAAACCAACCAAACAAAAAAAAACCCCAGTCCATGAAAATAGACTATATGTCTGTGTGCATGTGTGTGTGTTTCTGTAGGGAGAGGTGGAGAGGGTAGAGTAACTGTCCTGACACATTTGAAGGTGAGGAGTGGCTTCAGCGGGAAGAACTAGAAACAAATGAAAAGAAATTTCAAGGAGCTCAGTATAAGGGGAAACTTTTCTAACTATCAGAACTGCCAAAATGGAATGTACTGCCTCAAATGATAAGTTTCCCATCATTGCGGGTATTGAAGTAGAGGCTGGATAACCACTTGAGAGAGATGCTTTGGAGAGAATTGTGACACTGAAGTCGTGGAAGGGTGGGGAGGTGACTTCATGATCTCTAGGGTCCCTTCCAGTTATAAGATTCCATATTTAATATCCTCACCCTTCATTCACCAACTGGACAATCCCTAAAAAAGCCATTTATCTCTTTAAGCTTTAATATTCTTTTCAATAAAAACATTACCTGCGACTTCACAGGTTTGATCCTTTCAATAAAAGTCAAAACCTGTGACTTCACAGGTTTGATGTGAAATACTAGTTATATTCTTCTAGGACTCATAATAATAATATTTATTAAAATAAAAAGTGTTCATGAAGCACCTAAAAATCAATTTGCCTATCCCCGAGGCACATTGCGAGGCCCTGACTAGTTGATCTTTATGGTTCTTTTGGTTCTAAGAGTCTACAGATCCTGTGGTTCTGCAGATTTCAATTATAGAAGACAGGACTTTGGAAAACATGAAAAGACCACTTAAAAGAGGTGCTCATTTGAATTTCCTCACATCATCTATATCACGTGGGAAACTTTGTTGTTGTTGCAAATGAGAGAAGAGCATTCCAGAATGACTACAAAATAAGAGGAAAATGTTGTTATTAGGATCCATCTCTCAGGCTCTGCTTCTAGGTTGATTTTCAGGCTAGCTCTCCCTGTGGCACCAAAAATAATTACAGTAGTTCTAAAGCTCACGTCCCTCCATATAAGTAAGCCCAATGAAGAAAAGGTTGAGTTCTAGCATTTCTAGCAAAAATCTAAAGCTCTCTTTGGTATGGATTTACATTTCCATCCCTGAATCCATTACTGTGGCTAAGAAGACAGAATGGAAAGGGGGGTATCAATCCAACCAAACAATATAGTTGAGAATGAGTGGAAGTGGTTCTCAAAAGAAATTTTGAATACCAGATAGAAGGAGCAGGCAGTGGTGAACAACAGTCTAGCCTTTGGCTGCCTAACATCAATCTGTAACTTCCACACATACAACAGTCACATTCCTTCCCCAAAGGGAAATAATATGAAATCTCATCTGGTTACTGAAGCTAGATCCAAGTCCAGTATTTCTATGTTGATGTGTAAATCATGTCAAGTGATTCTTTGTGGTTCAGTGATATGTGGGTAAATAATTTTAACCACACCCTATATATAATGAGAGAGAGAAGACAGAATTGCAATAAAAATTCCTAATTGCAAAGAGAAGAATGTGAAACATCCAGTGGCCATCAGTCCTTGTACATACTACAGTCTTTGTGGACATAAATGGCCAAGACTTGCGTTTTGCAGTGACATGAAGAACTGGGGCTGTCTTGCTTTCACTCTCCTAGAGGACCTCCCTTGTCTACTATTATTTCTGTGTGACAGCCTCTTCAGAGGGCTGCACAGCTTCAGCAGCCCACTGCTTGTTGGTGTAAATGGAGGTATATGTATGATGGGGGCTAGGACTCTGAGGACTGATTTAGGGGTTGGGCAATCATGGAGTATCATTTTCAGAGTTGAGGGTTTCTCTGTGACAGAAATCCCTCATGATTTTAGTTGGCTCCCATCTATACATTTCTGGTTGTGATGGTTAATTTTATGTATCAACTTGACTAGGCCACAAGGTGCCCAAGTATTTGGTCAAGCATTATTCTGGGATTTCTGTGAGAGTACTTTTGGAAGATATTAGGATTTAAATTGAAAGACTGAGTGAAGCAGATTGCCTTCCCTAACATAGGTGGGCCTCATTCAAACTGTTCAAGATCCATATAGAATAAAAATGCAGACCATCTTCTCAAGTGAGAGGATTCTTCCTTCCTGACAGTCTTTGAACAGAAACATCAGCTCTCAAGGGTCTCCAGCTTGCCAATAAACCCTCATCTTGGGACGTGGTAGCCTCCATAATTGTATGAGCCAATTCCTTATAATCAATCTCTTTCTCTCCATATATATAAATCTTATTGGTTCTGTTTTTCTGGAGAACCCCAACCAACACTGGTCAATTTGATGGGCTGGTAATAAAAGTTAGAGATCTACTTGATTTTATTTTAAAATTATTATCTACAATACAGGTTTCAGATGGCTATTAATTAATGGCTCCATAGTGGCCTCTGTTTCAGGTCAATACAAAACAAAAAGCTGGAGAGGGGAGGAACAGCTGCTTTCCCTTTGCTGGAAGGCTACACGCCAGCTGCATCTTTTCAAGGGGCATGGATGTCCCATTTGACAGGGTAGAAGGGTATAACAAGAGGATTATAGAAGAGACCTGGGGGAAATCACACTTATCCCAGGGGCCCATCTTGCCTTACTGCACTTCTCCCTTCTCCCTCTTTTACTCAAATTAACTTAACTTTAGGAAGGAATATGGCTTTTCCATCCAGTCAAAGATTCAGATCACTGCTCTCAGTCAACTTGGATTGTAGGATACAGGAAGAAAGTGCTTCTCGTAGCAAACTCGATTTCATTCTTTTTTGGATTTTAAAGGCTTCAGTTTCAAAGTAAACCAGTCTCTTGCAAGATTTACAAAGGCTTCATACTGTAACCAATATGTTCCTACGGTTTGAATGTTTTGTCCAAGTCCCTTAGTGTTGCAGCCTAGGAGGCATATGGGTTGAAGGCACTAATATACATTAGACAGTAGAATAACCAACCATTATACTGCTACAAAATAACAACTGCCAATGGCCAACTGTGGTAAAGACTATTACTTGTCCTACAATAAGCATTTAATACTCCCCCTTAGTAAGAAGATCCACATTTTTTAGTTAGGCACATTGCTATGCAGAATAGAGTTCCTTCCATTCCCTTGCAAGTAAGTGTGGCCACAAGGCCAAGTTCTACAAATGGGATGTAAAGAGAAATGCTGGGTGCAACTTCCAGAAAGTGTTCTTACTAATGTTCTAGTCTAAGATACATAGGTTCTCTTTACTATCTTGATTTAGCCATTTCTATAATCCAGAGACTGCCACTTGCAACACTTTATTTCCTGATGTCAAGGTCTGATATAGTTCACAAAAAACCCCAACTTGCCCTAACTTAACAACAACAAAAAAGAAATGTATTAATGTAAGTGAACACTCCATAGGGATAGATGGCTTGGCTTAATCTGGACCCAATCAGCTTCCTCTGAATTGTCACCAGTCTTAGGCTGGCTCTCCTCACAGTAGTAAAAACAAGCTAACCCACTTTTAGCCTTACATCTTTATAGCAGAGTAGAGTCTATGCCTGTTCACTATGTTTTTATGGTTCCCACAGATTGCACCAGCTTAGGTCACCTGCAGTTTTGAGCCAAACATATGATCACAGGAATGGCATACTCTGATCAGTTTAGCTGATGAAAACCCATCCAGGAGCTAGGGTGGGCTCAATCCCACCCAAAGCAAATGGCTGAGAACAGCCTGGGGGAACTCAAGGTATTGTTACCAGAAACAAGGGGGATGCATGTTGGGTAGCAAACAAGAGATTTTTACCATATACTTTAATGTAAGTTAGACTTTGTACCATCACTTGGCCTAAGCTTTATAGATTCATTACTATTCTCTGGAGAAATAAAAATTAAATTGTAAGAGAGTACAGAATATTATAAAGTATTTTTGGGTGAGCTAAGTTATAGGATTTTAAATAAAGTACTTTTTGATGGGCTAAAGTAGCTAAGAATTAACTTGTTTTCCATCACATTCATCAGGAACATATATATTGGTCAGGGGAAAGGAGAATTTGATAGCTTAAAAAATAAAACATCAAACCAATCCTTACAGATGCTCTCCTTGCCACTTAGAAAAGTGAGAAAGAACATCTGGATCGTTCTCTCCCTTTGGTCCACACACAGGTCAGCCGCAAACAGTAGCTTCCTTCTTACAGAGTCCATCATCTGAAAGACGGATGCCCACTCTCACTTGGCTTTCCTCATCACCTCAAGCTTTCCATTTCCAGTGCTTGGAAGTTTTGTTTGTGAGGGTCCAAAAGTGGCAGAAACTATTTACAGGCTTCCAAACTGCATTAGCTACAGAGGCCAAGGATGTTGGCTGAACAACTGACCAACCTTTCCAGGGAAAGATCTGAAGCAGAGAATTTGAAAAACACCTTCCAATCTGTCAGGAACATGGAAAAAGTTGCTGTCTCTTTTTTGTTGGCAAAAGCCCTAAAAGCACAGCATCACAGCATCTGGTTAACCAACCACCAATACTTCAAGACACAGAGATTAGCCTCTACTGTTTTTCTTTAGGAACACAGAACGGCACAGTCAAGTGTAGGACCACAGGGCTCTAGGAAAAATCAGAAGTTATTGGGCTTTAGGGACTGTCTTTGCACCACAGATTCATACCATATGGACTTTAACTAGAATCAACTGTTGAAGAAGCCAAAAGAAATCATGATACCAAGAGGTGGTGTGTGACAATCTCTTCTCACAGTAAAAATAACCCAGAGTGCTTAGCAGAAACTTGGGACAAGTAAAATTTTCTGAAATAAAAAATCAAACCATTACTTGATAGTCTCTGTACTACCTGAGGGAGACAGGCAACTTCCTTTTTAAACAATTACATGGCCCAGTTTACTTCTCCTTTGTTGTACAGTTCAGAGCATGAACACTTGCTTCTATCCCATGAACTTAAGGCTCATATTTTTCAAGGCCTTTCATTTGTCTGCTTTGGTGTTTTCATGGATGTTCTCCAACCACTCCATTTCCATTTATGAGGGTATGCCCAAGATTTCCAACAGGTCTTATTTCCAATAAGAAATTATACTTCTCATGTGGTTATCGTAACTCACCCCCTCCGAGCTAGACTCCCTAAATTTGTCCTGCCCAACAACTACAGGTGAATTCACCAGCATGCCAAACACATGTTCCTACTGCAGCTCAATATAATGTCAACGTGATAGTCATTAACAGTGGTCTTTGCATCCTCATGTCCTTTCCATGTGGGCCCCCTTCACCAGGTAATCCTGGATAGCTATGTTACCTGAGGTCTGCTGCAACAGCTTTGAGGAGTACTCAATTCAGCAGTGCACAATGGACAATGAAACAAACTTGATACTAATATCCTGGAACCCACTGAAAGACACTCGTGTTAGCATTACCAGTTGGTTTCAAACTAATTGAAGTAAGTGATTGAAGCTGTTATGCCCAAACCAGCAAAGTATGTAAAATGCATAAAGGATTCAAGACAGGAGCTAAACATGCTAGGACAAATAGCCTGCTGTCCACCACTGAAGAGAAAAGCCTCTAAGAAAAGCAACTTCACAAATTATGAAGAAACCACCCTTTTACAAAAAGTTAGAATATTAAAATAATTATTTCAATTTTAAATGGCAGTAAACTATGGCATCCACTCAAATTATCACAAAAACAATATGAATTCAGGATGGCCTAATGACTGGGATAGAGCCCATCCATGAGGCCATGCAGCCTAATGATTAAGGTCTTGATATGGTTTGGATCCGTCTCCCTACCAAATCTCATGTCGAGATGTAATCCTAATGATGGAGGTGGGGCTTAGTGGTAGGTGATTGGATCATGGGAGTGGTCTTTCATGAATGGTTTAGTGCCATCTCTTGGGGCTGTTCTCATGACAGTGAATCTCATAAGATCTGGTTGTTTAAAAGCGTGCAGCACCCCCACCCCCAGCACCCCTTGCTCCTGCTCTGGCCACGCAAGATAAGCCTGCTTCCCTTTCGCCTTCTGCCATGATTGAAAGTTTCCTGAGGCCTACCCAGAGGCCAAGCAGATGTCAGCATCATGCTTCCTGTACAGGCTGTGGAACTGTGAGCTAATTACACCTCTTTTCTTTATAAATTACCCAGTCTCAGGTATCTCCTTATTAGGTATTTCTTTATGACCCCTGAAGCCCAATTTACCTAGGCTTAAATCCTGGCTTACTGATTACTTTCCATGTGACCTTGAACACATACTTTAATCATTTTGGACCTGTTTCTTTACCCATATAAAATGGGTATGATGGTATTGTACCTAGTTGACTCTAGAGCTCCCAATTTAACATCTTTAAAATCTTTGGAGTCTTAAAATTGCTGTTGGTCAGTCCACAGTTATGACATAGTTGACATTGCTTGGGCCTATGTGGAGAACTGGTGGCTATTTCTGGTGGCGCAACTGGACAACTCCAACTCTTCAAAATTTCAGTCCACAAACCTTGTCCTGATGGCTGACCTAAACGCTTCTATTAATACCATCTGACCAAGGAAACACCAGCATCAGGACTTGCTAAATGGATGTCAATAACTTTGAATAAAATCTCAAGAGACAGTGGTGGAACACTTCATTGAGAACTGCAGCACTGGATAACATCAGCAAGACGGCGGAATGGAGGTCCCTGGCTCTAGTCTCCCATGCCAAAATCCTGATTAGTAACTATTCAGACAAGATTGCCTTTATGAAAATCCCAGAACCTGAGGGTGAAGATGAAGCACCTTCCTGGAGTACAAAAATCAAGAAAACAGAGCATTAGAAGAATAAGAGGAGTAATTTTACTTTGACAACACTGCCCCTCTCCCAGGCTGGCACATCACCACAGAGAGGGAACCCATATGCCTACAGTTTCTCCAGTGTGAAAAAGATCCGAAGGCCGACATTCAGCTTTCCCAGCATTCCAGGGTGCTTCCCATGAGGTGAGAAAGAAGTGGGCCCTGCTTAGCCAGGGAGCCTAGCCAGCAACCTTGCCCTACCAGGAACACATCCAATCATCCTGCCCAGCTAGGTGGGGAACCCAGCTGGTGACCATGCCCAACTGCAGGGTACAGCATGTGGCCCCACCTAATTATGGAACCCAGCCTGTGTTCTTACCCAACTGTGAAGCATAGCCCACAGCCCCACCCAATCATAAGAGCCCAGCTAGCAGCACCACCTGTCCAGGGAGCACAGCCTGTGATCCCACACAAGAACAGGCAATTGTGGGGCCCAGTCAGCAGCCCTACCTGGCCTCAAAGCACGGGCAGTGGCCTTGGCTGACTAGACACTGCAGCAGTAAGTGCCATTTTACCTGCAGATGCTACCAGCTGGCCCATCCAAAACCCCAAGCTGGGGTGACTGGTGTAGGTCTTTCTCTGATGAAGCAAACCTATGAAGGCTGGATGAGGTGACCACTACATCCGACACACAGACTTCAATAAAAAGATACAAGGATCATGAAGGATGAAGGAAACATGATACTACCAAAGGAAACTAATAAAGCTCTAACAACTGACTCTAAAAAAATGGAGATCTACAAACTGACAAAGAACTAAGAATAATCCTCTTAAAGTTCAGTGAACTATAAGAAAACACAGATAAACTATTAAATAAAAGTAGGAAAGCAACACAAGAACAAAATTCAATAAAGAAATATAAATAATAATTTTAAAAAACCTAACAGAAATCCTAGAGGTGAAGAATACAATGACTGAAGTGAGAAATTCAATAGAGAGCTTCACTAGTAGACCCGATCAAGTAGAAGAATCAGTTAACCTGAAAACAGGTTATTTGAAATTATCCAGTCACAGGAGAAAAAAGAAAAAAATGAAAAAGAGTGAAGAAAGGATAAGGGACTTAATCAAACACCATCAAGCAAAATAATGCATGCATTACAGAGGTTCCAGAAGAAGAAGAGAGAATGGAACAGAAAGTCTACTTAAAGAAATAATGACTGAAAACTCCCCAAATTTTGGGAGAGAATTGAACTTCCAGATTCATGAATCTCAAAAGTCCCCAAATAGGTTGAACCTCAAAAGGCCTACTTAGAGACACATAATTGCCAAAAGCCAAACACAAAACATTTTCAAAACTGCAAAGTAACTCATCACATACAAGAAAGCCCTCATAAGACTATAAACAGATTTCTCAGCACAAACGTGGCAGGTCAAAAGAGAGTGAGACATATTCAAAATATTAAAATACAAATGCCAACCAAGAATACTTAGCAAAGCTGTACCTCAGAAATGAAAAAGAAAGATTTTCCCACACAAACAAAAGCTAAGGGAGTTGGTTAGCACTAGACCTGCCTTACATGAAATGCGAAAGAAAGTTCTTCAAGCTGAAATGAAAGGATGGACACTAGCAATGTAAAAACATGAATCTATAAAATCCACCAGTAAAGGTAATATATAGTCAAATTTAGAATTTTCTAATATTGGTAAATTTGATGTGACGTGTAAATCACTTTCATCTCAGTATAAAGTTAAAAGATAAACATATTAAAATAACTGTAACTACAATAATTTGTTAACAGATATACAATATTTTAAAAATGTAAATTGTAACACCAGTAACCTAAAATGTGGAAGGGGGGATGGTGAGTATAAGTACAGATTTTTTTGGTACGCAATTGAAGTTATTATAGGCTTATAATAGTTTGTTATAACCATAAGATGTTTTATGTAAACTTCATGGTAATCACAAAGAAAAAATTGTGTAGTAGATGCAAAAAAGATTAAGAGAAAGGAATCAAAGCATACCACCACAAAAATCATCAAGTCACAAAGACAGCAAGAGAGAAAGCAATGAACAAAGGAGTTACACAACAGTAAGAAAACAATTAAAATGGCAATATTAAGTTCTTACCTATCAATAATTACTTTAAACATACATGGGTTAAATTCTCCAATCAAAAGACAGAATGGTTGAATGATAAGAAAACAAGATCCAACCACATGCTGCTTACAAGAGACTCACTTTAAAGAAACACATAGACCAAAAGTGAAGGGATGGAAAGACATTTCTTGGAAATGGTAACCAAAGAGAGTAGGGATGGTTATACTTGTATCAGACAAAATAGGCTTTAGCTCAAAAATTATCAAGAGAAAAATGAAGGTCATTATATAGTGATTAAAGGGGTTGACAGGAAGAAAATAGAACAATTTTATTTTATTTTTTATATTTTATATTTTTGAGACAGAGTCTTGCTCTGTTGCCTAGGCTGGAATGCACTGGTGCAATCTTGGCTCATTGCAACCTCTGCTTCCTGGGTTCAAGAGATTCTCATGCCTCAGCCTCCCAAGTAGCTGGGATTACAAGCATGTGCCACTATGCTCAGCTAATTTTTGTAATTTTTTTTTTTTTTTCTTTTGAGATGGAGTTTCGTTCTTGTTGCCTAGGCTGGAGTGCAGTGGTGCAATCTTGGCTCATTGCAACCTCCGCCTCCTGAGTTTAAGTGATTCTCCTGTCTCAGCCTCCAAGTAGCTGGGATTACAGGCACCCACCACCACGCCCAGCTAATTTTTTGTATTTTTAGTAGAGACAGGGTTTCACTATGTTGGCCAGGCTGATCTCAGGCGATCTACCTGCTTCGGCCTGCCAAAGTGCTGGGATTACAGGCGTGAGCCACTGCACCTGGCCTAATTTTTGTATTTCTGCTAGAGACGGGATTTCACCATGTTGGCCTGGCTGGTCATGAACTCCTGACCTCAAGTGAACTGCCCACCCAGGTCTCCCAAAGTGCTGAGATTACAGGCATGAGCCACCGTGCCCGGCCAGAAAATATAACAATTTTAAACACAGGACATCAGAAGACCTAAATATATAAAGCAAATATTAACAGAATGAAGAGAAATAAAGAGCAATAGAATAATAGGGTACTTCAGCAGCCCACCCTGCCTCGATAACAGAGAGATCATCCAGATAATCAATAAGAAAACAGCAGACTTGGACAACATTATAGACCCAAAGGACCCGTATAACAGACATACAGAACATTCCATCTAATGGCAGCAAAATACACATTCTTCTTAAGTGCATATGAAACATTCTCCAGAACAGATATGTTAGGCCACAAGTCTTAACAAATTCAAAAAGACTAGAATCATATCGAATATCTTTTTCAACCATAATGATATAAAAGTAGAAATCAGTAACAGGAGGAAAAATTGGAAAATTCACAAATATGTGAAAATCAACACACTCCTGAGGCAAACAACGGATCAAAGAAAAAATCAAAAGGAAAATAAAAAACTTCACAAAAACAAAAATGGAAATACTACATACCAAAACGTATGGGATGTGGCAAAATAAGTTCTAAGCAGAAAGTTTATAATGATAAATACCCACATTAAGAATAAGATGAGAACACCTCATGGCTAACAGGATAAAAAAACAAACAAACCAAAAAAACAAAAACAAAAACAAAAAACTTCAAACAACCTAACTTTAAATCTCGAGGAGCTAGAAAAAGAACAAAATAAGCCCAAAGTTAGCAGATGGAAGGAAATAATAAAGATTACAGCAGAAATAAATAAAATAGCAAAAGAGAAAAAAAAACCTACAGTTTTTTAAATAAGATAAATGAAATTGACAAACTCTTTAGCAAGACTAACCAAGGAAAAAAGAGGACTCAAATAAATAAAATCATAAATGAAAGGAGAGATACTACAACTAATACCAGAGAAATACAAAGAATCATAAGAAAATACTATGAACAATTATACACCAACAAATTGCATAACTTAGAAGAAATGGATAAATTTCTAGAAACATATAACCTAACAAGACTGAATCATGAAATGGAAAACAGAAACAGACCAATGCAGGTAAGGAGACTGACCCAGTAATAAAACTTTCCAACAAAGAAAAGCCAAGGACCAGATGACTTCATTGAATTCTACCGAATAATTAAAGAATAATTCATACCAATTCTTCTCAAATCCATCCAAAAAATTGAAGAGGAAAACACTTCCAAACTTATCTTATGAGAAAAGTATTACCCTGATAGCAAAGCTAGATAAAAACACTAAAAGAAAAAATTAAAGGCCAATATCCCTGTTGAACCTAGACACAAAAATTCTTATTTTTGTATCTTATTTTATGAGAAGAGTATTACCCTGATAGCAAAGCTAGGTAAGAACACTGAAACAAAAAAAATCAAAGGCCAATATCCCTGTTGAACTTAGATACAAAAATTCTCAACAAAATACTAGCAAACTGAATTTAACAGCACACTGAAAGGATCATATACCATGACTAAGTGCAACTTATCCCTGGGATACAAAGATGGTGCCACATGCAAATGTGATACACCACATTAACAGAATGAAGGATAAAAATCATATGATCATCTCAACAGATGCAGAAAAAGCATGTGACAAAATTCAACATCCTTTCATGATAGAGACTCTCAACAAATTAGGTATGAAAGGAATGTATCTTAACATAATAAAGGCCATATGTGTTAAGGCTATAGCTAACACCATACTCAACAGTGAAAAGCTGAAATCTTTTTTTGCTAAGATCAGGAACAAGACAAGGGTCCCCACTCTCACCAGTTCGATTCAACATAGTACTGGAAGTCCTAGCCTTAGCAATTAGTCAAGAAAAATAAAAGGAATTCAAATCAGTAAGGAAGAAGCAAAATAGTATGTTTGCAGATGACATGATATGGAAAACCCAAAAGACTCCACCAGAAACTGTTAGAACTAATACATTCAATACAGTTTCAAGACACAAAATCAATATACAAAAATCAGTTGTGTTTCTTTTTTTTTTTTTTTTTTTGAGACAGAGTCTCACTCTGTCACCCAGGCTGGAGTGCAGTGGCACGATCTAGGCTCACTGCAAGCTCCGCCTCCCAGGTTCACGCCATTCTCCTGCCTCAGCCTCCCGAGTAGCTGGAACTACAGGCGCCTGCTACCACGCCTGGCAAATTTTTTGTATTTTTAGTAGAGACAGGGTTTCACCACGTTAGCCAGGATGGTCTCGATCTCCTCACCTTGTGATCCACCTGCCTCGGCCCCCCAAAGTGCTGGGATTACAGGTGTAAGCCACTGTGCCTGGCAAAAAAAATCAGTTGTGTTTCTACATGCTAACAATAAACTGTTTGAAAAAGAAATATCAAAAACAATAGAATACTTAGAAATAAATTTAACCAAGGAAGTGAAAAATCTGTTTACTGAAACCTGCAAGCCATCGATGCAAGAGGCTGAAGATACAAATAAATGGAAAGATGTACCATGTTCATGAATTGAAAGAATTTTGTTAAAATTTCCATACTACCCAAAGTAATCTACAGATCCAATGTAATCCTAATAAAAATTCCAATGCCTTTTTTTTTTCACAGAAATAGAAAAAGATGATTCTAAAATTTGATGGAACCACCAAGGAGCTTGAGTGACCAAAGCAAAAAGAACAAGCTGAAGGCATCACACCATCCAACTTCAAAATATATTACAAAGCTATAGTAATCAAAACAGCATTGTTCTCCATAAAAAGACACATAGACCAAAGGAACAGATTAGATCCCAGAAATAAACCCACGCAACTATCTTTGACAAGGCTACCAAGACATAATGAGGAAAAAATAATCTCTTCAATAAATGATGCTGGGAAAACTGTATACCCACATGCAGAATGAAATTGGTCCTTGACGTTTTAAGTGACTGAAGCAGTTTGAAAAGGAGAGTGAGTGAGAGAGTAAGCAAGCTGTAAAATTAGGTTGGGACCAAGTCAGGGGTTACCAAATGTCAGGCTGAGCTTTGGTACTTTATTTGGCAAGAAAATAAAACTGGAAATAGAATTATATAGTAGCTCATCAAATGCTAAAGGATGCATTTGGTTCTAAAGTTCAAAATGAGTACAGTACATCACACTCCAGTATGGAAAATGTTCATGTTATAGGTCATTTTAATGAACACATGCACACACACTTTAGTTTTCAAAGACCAAAGTTTAAAGAAAATACTTTTTAGTCAAGTACAGATCCCCAAAGGTTTATTTAAAGCCAACTTTTATTTAAGTAGTCTTCATTTTTGAAGCATTTTCCCCTAGTACTCTAATTTCAAAATCAGTATTTCTCAAATGCTGATGCCACTGGGAAAAATTTCCAAATTGGTAATGGAAACATATGCTATGTGCATCTGCTCAAACTAGCAACAACATGATGTCAAATAAAAATGGATGGCATTAAAAAAAAATCCAAAAACCTATAATGGCAACTCAAAGCAGCAATAACAAGCAGAAATTAAAATCTCTAGTTAAAAACAATGAAGACTTAGAGATTAAATCTGAACTTTACTCCTTCTGTTAGTACAAATCAGAAACTTCTTGCTACTCAAATTCAAATAGGGTGCAATGAATGTGTTACTTTCGTTTTCCCAGTAACTACCTTTCCTCACCTGCTCCCTACATTCTGGCTTTCTTCTAAAAATTTCCCCCTCCTTTGGGTGAATTCCTCTCTTGATTAGCTCAGGAACGGATGTGATCCAATCTGGGCAAAATAAAAGTACTTCTCCAAAATTTTACATAGCTTGCTTTATAAAAGCTTTCAGCCTTGTTATGCTAAGGTAAGCTGAAAATGTCAATTGCTGTTATCCACCATCCTCTCACCTCACTGCTCCTCATCCCATACAGAATATTCCCAAAGGGAAAATCTGAAAAGAAAACCAATCCATAAAAAAGAAAATAATCAGAGCCAAGTGTGTAGGATGGCAAGATGACTGCTTTCGACGTTTGGACCCAGGACCCAGTCACTGCCTGGACTTCCCTGTATATAAGCCAATGAACTGCCCTTCATGCTGACACTATTTGAGTTTTTGTCACTTGCAAATAAACAACACATTTTAATGCGAGTACAGCTTAGTCCATTTTGTGTTGCTATAACAGAATATCTAAGACTGGGTAACTTATTTTTAAAAAGAGTTTTATTTGGCTCATGATTCTGGTGGCTGGAAGGCTCAAGATTGGGCATCTGTATCCGGTGAGGGTCTCATGTTGCTTCCACTCTTGGTACAAAGTGAAAGGGGAGTAGGCATGTGCAAACAGATCACATGGGAAGAGAGGAGGCAAAAAGGAGAAAATCAAGAAGGCAGACCCTTTAGTAACCCTTGCTTGTGAGAACTAATCCATTCCCATGACAGCAAGAATGAGAACTCACTCACCCCAGTAGGAGGGCATTAGTTTATTCATGTGGGATCTATCTGCCCCCATGACCCAAACACCTTCCATTAGGCTCTGCCTCCCAACACTAGCACATGGGGAATCTAATTTCAACATGAAGTTTTGGTAGGAACAAACTATATTCAAACCATAACAATATATGATTAAATAAAAATAGACCAGCATCTTTATGTAAAATTTAGTAACATGAAATAAGGTATAACACACAGTATATGTCAACCTAATTAAACAAAAATGTATAAAGAAAATTGTTGGCATTATAGTTATGTGATTAACATTTTATTATATGTCATGAAACCCAAATCCCACTACTTGCTACAGGGAAACAAACTGGATCAACTACATTTTGGAATCTTAAATATCTATTTTTAATAACTTTTTTTTTTTTTTTTTTTGAGGCAGAGTCTCATTCTGTCACCCAGGCAGTGCCCAGGAGTGCAGTGGGACAATCTCAGCTCACTGCAAACTCTGCCACCAGGGTTCAAGTGATTCTCGTGCCCCAGCTTCCTGAGTAGCTGGAATTACAGGTGCCTGCCACCATGCCTGGCTAATTTTTGTATTTTTAGTAGACACAGGGTTTTGCCATGTTGGCCAGGCTAGTCTCAAACACCTGACCTTGTGATCCGCCCGCCTCAGCCTCCCAAAGTGCTGGGATTACAGGCGTGAGCCACTGTGCCTAGCCAATTCATATTTATAAAAGGAATAGGTACAAGTTTTATTTACTATAATTTATGACTATTAATCCTATATGTATAATTAGCAATTATGAAAGGCCTATCTTCTCTTTGAAATCACTGTTTAAAAAAATAAAGAAAACCAAGTGGAGCTTTTCTCCTTTTAAAATGTGATTCATGAACAAAATGCAGGATGCTGAACTTAACATGGGTCAAGGAGTTTGTTTACACACCAGAATTTGTCAATAGGCTAACATGGAGAGGGCCTCCAAAAAGATATTGGGTCTCAATGCTACAAACATCTAGGGTTTTCAGTTAATTATTCCAATTTCATTCTCTCCAAGCCATTGGTAATTCACTAAAACACATGCGTATTGTAAATCTTATGGGAATAAATGTGCATATTAATCAAATGAGTTGATAATTATATTTAAGGGAATTCTAAGAGTTATATTCTTTCCTAATAGCCTATAATTGAAAAGTCTAATAGAATTCTAGAAAATAAAGATGGCAAAGATGCATTAGATAATGTAGATTTCTTTTTTTCCTCTTGAGTAGTGGAAACTACAGGATAGTTTGTTTTTTGTCCAGTTTTCAATTTAAATTCAGAAGGGGGGATGGAACTCAAGACTTTTCTTGGAAATGAGACTACATCATAACAGATTTCACTGTCAAAAAATTCCTATCCACCTTGATATTCAGATCATATTCAGATCGCATGTTCTTTTTGTATACTTTATCCCACTTTTCCTAATAACAACACGTTTCACTCAATTCATCTATTTCTTGCTGGTTTCAAGAAGACACATTTCACTTTTGATTATAAATGAATTCCTTGAAATCTTATTTTTCTCTCCAATAATACTGTGAACAACATAATTCTACACAAATTCTTTATCATATATTAGAAGATTCCTGATGTTGCTTTAGAGATTATAAATATATATGTATGTTTCTCAAGTTGCAAGGACTCACTTTCTATGAACTTTCTATGAATCACATTCCATTAGTACTTTCATACCAAGGGTCTTTCTGGCATTATTGTTTTTTGATTCTCTTCTCCAATTTCTACCCCAAGTTATACTTGTGTCCCACAAATTTATCTTCTGCTCATCTTCTCATTATCTTTTCATATTTCAAATCTTTTTAAGTCTCCTTAACTAACGTCTCTGGTTTCTTTTTGGTAAAAAACTTATTCCAACTGTAACTAAAAATCAATTTCATTAATGTCCAGTTTTATCATTGCTTTTTAACCATTAAGTACACACATACAATACAGATGTAACAATCTTTTTACTCTCTTACAGTCATATTGCAGTTTCACAGTGGTATAAACTCCAATAAAATTAAGAATTTTTTTTCAGTACGTGAGATCAAACTGTATACAGAGCTGCCATAACGTATAAGTTAAGCCATGTATATACATTAATACATACATATATGTTCCAATAACATGTTGAAGATTTCCCAGTTTTTTTTTCTTTAAGTTATTGCTAGACATATCAAAACACAGTATAAAACTGGTCATCACAACACCCTTCTGCAGTAATGAGAGTGGACTAGGAATGTGATGAAAGGCACAGAATTCATAAGACTTGAATAAGTAGATCCAAATTTGTTATCACTAATGGCTCAAACAATGTGGAGCCACTGATTTTCTGAAGTGAATATAAGAAATAGTAGTTAATAGTATTTATCCAGGCTTCTAGTACAAGACATCGTACTAGGAGTTTCTCAAGTAGAAAACTTGTCTCACAAGGGTAAGTTACATAAACTCCAAAGAAGAAAGGGCAACTGATAGAAGATTAGTTCTCTTGTTGTTAGACAGTGCGTTGTACAGCCTTTCTGTTTAGTGAGGTTCTACTAAAGGGAATGCCAACTTTGTGGTTGACATGGGTGATCCTTGGGTTTGGTCACGCATGAAATTAACAAATAAAAAAGTTTTCAAGGCCAGGTGTGGTGGCTGATGCCTGTAATCCCAATGCTTTGGAGTCCGAGGTGGAAGGATTGCTTGAGGCCACGAATTTGAGACCAGCCTGGACAAAAGAGCGCAACCCTGTCTCTACCAAAAACAACAACAACAAAAAAATTAGCTGAGTGTGGTGGTACAAGCCTGTTGGGAGGCTGCAGTGAGAGGACCATTCGAGCCCAGGAATTTGAGGAAGCTATGCTCATACCACTTGTACTCCAAGATCCCATCTCAAAAAAAAAAAAAGAAAGAAAGAAAGAAAGAAAAAAGAAAAAAAAAGTTTTCAGTTTATGGAATTAAACAATTAAGCATATTAAAAAGCCAGGGCCTAATAAGTATTATGCTGATCAAGTGCAAAGGAGAGCTCTTAATATGAATAAACGGGTCTTACAAGTCAATTAATTCAAGAGGCTATAAAATACATTTTTTAAAAGAGTTAAGCTTATTTTTCACACAAAGAAAAAATTCCAATCACCCATTGACAATACCCCAATCAGCCAACAGCCCATCAATGCAGAGTCTGCCGCCGTTGTCTGGAAGTTTTCACTTTCTTCTTCCAGAAAAAATGCTCAATTTTCATTGCCAAGGTTCTTGGTAGATTCACTCTTCACTAGAAAAAAATAAGTGAACATACAGTCAAGTGTTTATACTTTTCTGTTTAGCTTGCTCTGTCCCTCTTCTCTCCCTCCTTCTGATGTACAGCAAAAGCACTGCTCAGAGGGACACACAAACCGCGTCATGTCCCAGGCAGCTAGGATATACAATTCTGGCCACAATAAATAGAGAAACGATGTCTGAAAGTGGCAATTATATTTTGTGAGGTAACATCCTTCCCGACTCTGTGGAAGACTTGGGAATGGTCACTTCACAATGTGGTTATGATCCATATTCATGCCACTGAATAGATCACTATTATCCTGGCCGGCCACTTGTGGCTGGAATAAATTTTTTCCATGATTTTTTTTAAACTTAATTGAGGGTCAGTATATGTTGAGTGAATGTGGAGTGACAGAAGACTAGCTAATCGCCATCTCCTTCCTTTCACAGGAAAAAGAATAGAAATGGAGCTCTTCTGACACCCCTGTCTTGCTTAGAGCAAGCAAGACTAACTATGACTCACTCACTAAACTGAGAGTTCCTGGAGGACAGAAACTCGACCTTTCTTCTCTGTATCTATCCTCACAATTTAGAGTATGTTTGCTGAATCAATGTAACTGCAAATCATTCTGCCTTTTAGTGTTTTTTCCCTAAATCTGCAAAATGGGAACCGGAGTAAGTGTTCTATTTCATGGTCTTGTGAAGCTAAAAGGAAATAATAGGTAGTAACTCTTTAAAAATTGTCATGGTAAAATATAGGTTATTTTGAGGCTTATAGCTGTTATCTCCATTGAGTAGATAAGAAAAATAAAGCTCAGAGAGGCAGAGCAAATGCTCAAGGGCCCACAGCTTATAAAAGCTGATGCTAGAAGCACACACCTGGACTGCCTCATATTCCAACTGACAAGTTCCCTGGGGTTTGCTGTTGTACCTAGACTTCAGATTGTACCAGCAACCACAATAGTGTTTACTGAACCCTTTCTAAGAGTAAGGCACTGAAATAAGTTCCATCCAAGATATCACCCAATCTTTGTGAAATTTTATGAACTTTAGCAGTCCATCCAGTGCCTCCATATTATAAGTTTTTTTCCTTCTCCGGCTGTCTCTGTACTTCAGGCAAACTCTATTTTAGCATCTATTGTATAATAAGTTTTACATGTGTGTTCCAGTGCCAAAAATCCTCCTCTCTCTCCCTGCAAAAGGAAAAGAAAGAAAAGAGAAGTAAGGAAGAATGAGGAAAGGTGAGCGAGGGAGAATGGATGAAAGATTTACTGGCCCAATAAGAGACTGATATATGAGTAGCTGCTATGCCAGCTATTTTCACTAATTCCAGTAATCAATTTTGGGTTGGATTCCTTCTCTAAAGACTGAGGCATTTTCTAATCCTGAGTTATACTAGAACATCAAAAAGTTTATTTTGCTGACATTTCTAAATTAATAAAAATTTGTAGCAGTATGGGGACATTTTCCCCTTTCTTTGCCTATTGAAGGTGCCCAGTTTTCTTCTTTGAATAGGGTTCTTTCCTTAGATTGAAATGCAGCATGCTTTTCTCCCTCATCTAAATCTGCTAGTCTAACAACAGCCTGTGAAGCAAGTTACACCATTCTGAGCACTTCCCACTGGATTGATACAAGGTAGGTAATCAGCACTTAGCATCTCCGATCTAGTGGAGTATCTAAATAGCTCTATCTTTTCCAGTTAACCTTTTCCATTACTGAAAAGCAACAAACAAAATCTTGGCTACTGCTGATTAATATAGGCAGACTCAAAAATTATGGCAATCTACAATCATAACAAATATTAGAACAACCATCAGGTGTGGGAACTACTGAATCCCAGACCAGAAACACATGTACCCCCAAATTAGGAAACAGACAACTTGTACTATGAACTCAGGATCAAAATCCAACTTTTTTACCTCCAGAGAGGGAAGGAATTTCAAGGCTTTCCAAAGAAAATGCCCTCTTCTTACATAATCCCCTTCCCTCATCAAGGGATCACCCTGCAAAATATCTGATGCTGTGAGAATCTATAAAGAAACAGACACCTTGAAGTACTTACAGAAAGAAACGCATGTACAGGAAGACCTGGGCATTACTTATAAGGTGTGTGTACTTATGATGTGGCAAAACTGGTATGGTTTTAAAATCCTGTCAGATACTTTTAGTTCTTTGCTAACACAGTTCTAAATAATCCTCTGTACTAAAAGCATGAGTCATTTGTGTTCCTGTAAATAAGTCAAACATCATATATCCACCAGAAAAATAGCAAATTTTACTCAATAAGGCTCCCAGTACGCTAGTCAAGTAGTCTTTTCTTATTGCTTCATTACAGGAAGCCTTACTTGAATGTACATTCCTAAACAAGGTGAAAGGAGAGCTGTGTGTGCTGTTTATTTATACAGAAGGTGTTTGCCCTAGCTACTAATCTACATTACTAAATAACTTTTCCCAAAACCAACATTTGAGAGAGCACTGTGTGAATTTATTAAGAAAAAAGCAACATAATACAAAGCTTAAACAAAGTGAAACTGGCCATTTAAAACTAAAATTCCTAATTTATTCTGAGAAAAAAATATTCTCAAAGTGTGAAAAATATTAATGTCAAGAATAAAAATAAGATTTAGAGGCCCATAATTTATTATTAGAAACATCGTGTTTGCTAACTAAAATCTGGTTTCAAGTTGTAGTACTGATAGAATTTTGGCCACTTTGAAAAACATTTTTTTCTATTAATTTTTGCAAAGAAAAAACACTATGCACAACAGAGAATACCTTACAATATAGGTCACTGCATCTTACAGCCTGTAATGCTGGTATAACAATAAAACTTAAACTACCCATTTCAAATACTACTTAAAAAATAGTATCAATCCAAGACAAAGATTCTATGCTCCTCTGGAGTTTGTTACAACAAAACCTGGCCTGTATCTGTAATTCTTTTCGTTGAAAGTGCTATGTAATAGTTTTGGATTAAGGTGGGTAATCTTCCTCACTTAAAGGTAGTCACTAAATTTTACTCATCCTCTAAAATCTTGCATTCAGAAACACAGTTAGTTTACTTTAATCAGCAGTTACAAATATAGATGAGTCATTTTATGTACTAAACTTTTCTGTACATTTTTTTCCAGTTCTAGTACTTCCCTATATCACAAAATCAGAGAAACAAAATCAGAGAAAATAAAACCAGTGGGTTTAGAAAAGGAGACAAAGGGTAAAGGCAATGGCATTAGCTTATTCTAAATGCTGCCAAATTTTTAAATATAATGTTCCTTGCAACATTTTCTCCTTCTATATACTAGGCTTTTTTTTTAACCATTCAACATTTTCATTGTCAACTAAAAATGTTTTATAATCCCTCATTTTAGAAATGTCTGAAGTCTTAACTATGGAGTAAATGTATGTGATCATGGACAGTTACTTAAAGACTATTAGCTTAAAAAAAGACAAAAAATACATAGAACCCCATGCTAAAAAAAAGTCCTTTTATAGCCATTCAATTTGATTTATTCACTTAAAATTGGTTTTATAAGATTATACGCTCTTAGAAACAGAAGAGTAGCAGCATCGCATTTACCTGGTTCTTCACATTAACTGTAGCTATAGAGTAGATCCTGTAAGTGTGTAAATATAGTGGGAAAACACATATAAAGAAATAAGGGTGGACATATTTTGCTTTGGTTTCTCTAAAGCTATTCTAAGCATTACAGAAACAAATTTACACTTACCTTGGCGAAGAACTTTCATGTCATTATTGGATCCTTTCAATACCACATGTAATGTTGGATACTCAATGATCACTTTGTTCCTCAAATTGTCTAGGAGACTTTTATAAGGATCTAGTTCATAATATCTTATTAATAAAAAACAAAAACAAAAAACCAGGAAACACTCTTAATATTCAAAATTACTAATAGATAAATATATGAGAGTATTTTACATTAAAAATTTTTTAAAGGTGATGACAATTCAGTAGTTACTTCCTTATAGCACAGTAAGTTTAATACCTTCTAAGAAAGGCAGGTACAAGAGCTATTATTATAGAGGTTCTAAAACTAAATTAAAAAAATCAAATATTCTGACATTAGGAAAGCTCTAGAACAAGTTACCAATTTTCTTTTTCTTTTTTTGATATGGAGTCTTGCTTTGTTGCCCAGGCTGGAGTGCAGTGGCACAATCTTGACTCACTGCAACTTCCATCTCCCAAGTTCAAGCGATTCTCCTGCCTCAGCCTCCCGAGTAGCTGGGACTATAGGTGCGTGCCACCATGCCCGGCTAATTTTTTTTGTATTTTTAGTAGAGATGGGGTTTCACAGTGTTAGCTAGGATGGTCTCGATCTCCTGACCTCGTAATCTGCCTGCCTTGGCCTCCTAAAGTGCTGGGATTACAGGCGTGAGCCACCACGACCAGCCTACAAGTTACCAATTTTCATACCAAGAAATAGTTAAAGACTTTTATATAATATTTATGTTGGCCGGGCACAGTGGCTCACACCTGTAATCCCAGCACTTTGGGAGGTCAAGGTGGGTGGATTACCTGAGGTTGGGAGTTTGAGATCAGCCTGACCAACATGGAGAAACCCCATCTCTACTAAAAATACAAAATTAGCTGGCCGTGGTGGTGCATGCCTGTAATCACAGCTACTCGGGAGGCTGAGGTGGGAGAATCGCTTGAATCCAGGAGGCGGAGGTTGCAGTAAGCTGAGATCGCGCCATTGTACTCCAGCCTGGGCAAGAAGAATGAAACTCTGCCTCAAAAAAAAAAAAAAATAATATTGATGTTATTTTTCTTGAATAAAAGAATGATGAGCTAACTATTCGAATTCCTCAAATATATTTATTTTGAGCCTTAAAGACAACCAATCACCTTATGACAATTTCTAGTAACATGGCAATAAAATAACTGGTTACAAAATTGGCTTTTGTAAAAAAAGTCAATTATTCTAATTATAACTGGTTTCCAGAAATTTATATTGCCATGTAAAATTTAAGAAATACAGAGTTTATCATGACATAGCTGCCAAATGTGTCACAGGTAATTAGATGCTAATGGTCATTAAAGTATGAAATTCTCAAATCATTACTTTAAAAAAATAAGTTTGAGGTGACTGAAAATGCATCCCTAGAACATTCATTCTTGCTTGCTTTCTGGGGTGGGAGTGAAAGGGGTGGGATTCTATCTAGCTCACTAGCGGGTACATATGAGAATATGTTGGCATGTTAATGTCATTTCATGTCAAAGAAGAAAAAGTTGAGAATATGTCAACCAGTCTAGTGCAGAAGTTCTCCAGCATTTTTATTCATCTCTACCAATGACAGGTGATATTCACATGCAAAACACATATCTCATAAGATCCAGCCTAATGGCTGTAACTCCATCCTTTTATCTCCTGCTCAAAAAAGCACGCTGGAACACAAGTGATCAAGAGTGAGGTTATCATTGGGATACATTTAAATTTGCTGTAATTTTAAGAGTAAATCATTCACAAACTTTGGTATTTCTTAATTAGTAAAAAATTATCTGCACCATAATCATAGCTGACTAAGACATGCAGGACACTTATTAAGAAATGTGATGTAGTGATTTCTCCATGTTCTGAGTTTGTCTCACGCAATCGTTTTCAAATCAGGAAAAATATAAAAGTGCTTAACAAAATGCAGAGCCAAGCTTACTAAAGTTAGAGAACAACTGTAAAACCAAAACTTTACTTATGCTTCCCTGACCACACACCCCAGCCTGGAATTATTCATTTTAAAATTGCAGAATATTCTTTATGTTGAAAAGAAACTTGAAATGCAAAATACTGTTTTTCTAAACCAGCCACCTTAGTGCCCATAGATCACAGAATTCATACATTCTTTTCCCTGTGTGTAATGTAATACAGATATACTTACAATACTTTAAAAGTGTTTCCAGCATTCAAGGATTAAATGCTTCACATCTTTTAAACATTATTTCTCTTTGAAATAAGCAGTTTTTTTTTCAAAGTTAGTAGCAATTATATAAAAAAGAAAAATGAGATTGTATCAGATACCTAAGTATAAGATTAACTTACAAAGTAAAATATAAAATGGTGATAACTAAATTTTTCTTGGGAGGAAATAAGACCTGGACTCTCAAACAGGAACTTTTCAAGTGGCATCCTACAAGCACTTGCAATAACTTATCTTCTGTGCACTTTAGCTAAATCATAAGGCTTCTAATGAAAGGCATTTTTCAAATAAGGGAATGTTTTTTACTTGTTTCAGTTTTTGGTATTTAATTTTCAGTGCATATTTAATGTTTTAGGTATCTTATTTCTTTTTGTAATATTAAGTCTTAATTGGGTTTCTCTAGATTTCCAAAGCTGAAACCAAGAGGCAACAAAAAGAGTTCTTCGAAGGCCACATGGGAATCAGAGCCTAAAATTATTGCTGATATAAAATATGTTCCTAGCAGATGAATGTTCAGAGGTACATAAAAATTACTACGCAACAAGTTAAACATGCTTTGGATCCTAAAACTGTAATGATTACACTTATTTGGATCCTGAAACTGTAATGATTATACTTAAAAAAACTTGGTTCCTGTTTTACATGCTAAGCAGGCACTTACAAAGCACTAAGCATGCAAAGATTTATAAGAGGCCTGTCAACTAATAAATTATTTTAAAAATATTTTATGCAATGAAAATCTGGTATGTTGTGTGGTTTTGATTAGAATCAGTGGATTTTATTTAGTTTTTAGCCTAAAATGTTGCAAACTTCTAATCAGCAATACGCTATTGAGTGTCAGTAAGCTTCTGGGCCACAGCTTTCCAACCTGTTAAATGAAGCGTTCAGATTTCACTAAATAATCTTTTAGCTGAAATTCTGAATTTCTTAGATTTTTCTACTATAAGTGGTTACTCTTAATCTACCATTAATATTTATCAGTAATTTAAAAGTAAATTTTGTAAACTGTTCATAAAGAAAGCCTATCAGACACATATGGGGTTAACATTTTATGGACTTGGAATTTAGTTAAATGAAGCAATAACTTTTATTGGTTGTTTGGGTTTGGAGGTTAACGCTGAGTTAAAGTTCTGGCTCCATCATTCACTGGTCTGTGATCTTGGACAAGTTACTTAAGTTATTTAATCCTGTTTCCATGCTTGAAAATGGGGATAATGACAGTATCACTTCAGAGAGTTACTGTGAGGGCTAAATGATAAAACACAGAAACTGCTCACTCATTTATTTAAGCCCTAAGCACAATGTGTTTGTTTTATATTTTTATTTACCAAAAATAACAACACTTTCCTATAGAAACTTTAGTTCAGGACAAAGTCACTGGATTCCATTAGCAGTGAACATACTGCCTTTATGTGCATTTTGCATTTTAAATGTAGCCTTACAACTTTCTGTATGACCTTCAAATCATTATTTTATTGTCACATTTACTTCCAAGAAGATAAAGGTACTTTGAATGTTTCTGTTTCCATTATCTTGAACCAAGTTTTAAGAGCCCAGCTTTGCACTGCCTAAAACATTTAGGTTTAGCTCCTTTGCAAGCCATTAAGCTACTGAATCCTAAGGGACAGCTTTATCTTTTTGAAATTTTCACAAACTCTGGTATTTCCATTAGTATAATGTCTCTGCTACCATAAGACAAACTACTTAGGTTTGGAGGAATTAAGATACTACCATTTGTCTTTTCTCTTGCCCTCTGGGACCCTTCTTAGACATTTCCTCTTGTTATTTCACTTGCTCACCCTCACAGGCTCACTGGCTGACCCTGCTCTGGGCAGCCTCATGGGGGCATTATGAGGGCAGAATGGCTCAGTGGGCCAAACAGGTGTTACAGTGACATTATATAAATAAAAGTTGTCATGATAATCAAGGGTGTGCTTTTAATCTTGACTCTGTCACTAACTTTCAAAGAAACAGGCCAAGCTCTTGAACTTCTTTCTCTGTACTTTATTAGCAAATTAGCGTGCTTTTAAAAAAAAACTCCTCATAACCCCAAAAGACAAGTTTTTAAAGAAAGGAAATCAC
This sequence comes from Pongo pygmaeus, assembly GCF_028885625.2. Lineage (NCBI taxonomy): Eukaryota > Metazoa > Chordata > Mammalia > Primates > Hominidae > Pongo > Pongo pygmaeus. Next base: position 144,438,585 of record NC_072373.2, on the reverse strand, counting down.
AAACCACTTTATGTCCCATCTGATCATTGACACTCTAATGGATCATCGCCCCTTCCACCTGCTAAAAAATACCAAAACTAAGTTGGAATTTCTCCAAATTTAGCAATCTAGTAGCAGGCCCTAGGCCACAGTATTTTTCCACTAAAATAAGATCATTGAATTAGGTGATCGCCAAGATCCCTTCAGCTCTAAATTTCTACAATTTTTGATACTTAATCTATATTTTTTTCACAGTTGTATTTATTTCTCAATCTAGGTTTCTAGATTAAAAGTTCAACTAAATTATTCCAAAAAACAGTTTTAATTCTTCTTTTATTTAAACTTTAAAAGGTATTATTTAAAATTTCTCCAAATAATACTTCTGTGTAACAATTTTTGCAACTCATAATGTTCAAGTCATATAGAAAAGGATTTTGCCAAAGTTAATCTTTTTCTCACCCAATCTCTCTTAGTTTTCGTATTTTAAAAATCACAGTAGTTAAATTAGTGGTCTGATGCACTTTGTTTTGGGATTTTTATATATCCATGTAAATGAGGACGATACCTGCTTGACATGGAGAGTAGATCATGAATTGTGTAGCAGACATATGCCTTAATTCAGAAAGCTCACCAGTTCAGAACTGCATTTGGTAAATTATCCTATTCTAACCATGATATTTAAACTACGGATGTGGTTAAATAAAATAGCCAACTATATATTTTAAAATCTGTTTTAAAGAGGGGCTAACAAGGCTCTGACTTGTTCTAGATATTATTTCTTTGAAATCTTTTCTGATTTTCACTGGTAAATTCAATTACTTTTAAATCCACAAGGCTTGAGTTCCAGTCTTATCACTGGTCCTTATGAGCTATGACTCCACAAGGAGACTCAGTTTTGCTCATCAATATAATGGTAGGAAAGATACCTACTCATGGGTTAGTTTGTAAGGACTGTAACAGGTAAAAATGTTTCCAAAGTGTAACTTGCTAAGCTAGCGTCAGTAATAAGATTTTATACTTCAAAAGTAATTTGGCACTCCTAGCAAGGAAATGACATACTTATCAGGAATTATATTTATGATTTATAACAGGGACAGAGGCTAGTTAGTAGAAAAAGCACGAACTGAACTCTTGACAAACAGGTCTGAGTCCAAATCTTAGCCTTATAAACTGTACAAACTTAGTTTCTTTGGGTAAGTCAATTTTTCAGAGCCTAAGATTCCTAATCAGGTAAAGTAGAGAAGACATAGTACATACTTTAATAGAATTAATGCATGTGAAAATGTTATAAGCATTAGCCTGGCATTTATTCTTCAATTGATTCCTCAAATATTTACTTAGTGTCTACTATGCACAGGTAGTCTGCTAGGTAATGGAAGTTCATAGAAATAAACTTTACACTTTATGGGGGGAGGCAGACAAATAAACAGCTGTTGCATTCATTGGCACAAGTATCATAATAGAAATGTAAAGCAACACTGGCTAGTAATGGTTTTTCCTTTCTATAGTTAGTATTCTTTTCAAGATCTCTTGTAAGGCAGGTCTGGTGGTAACAAACTCCCTCAACATTCACTTATCTGAAAAGAATCTTATTTCTCCTTTGCTTAAGAAACTTAGTTTAGCTGGAAATGAAATTCCTGGTTGAAGATTTTTTTCTTAAACGATGTTGAATATAGGCCCCCAAACTCTCTGGCTTGTAAAGGGTTTCTGCTGTTAGCCTGATGGAGGTGACCCATCTCTGTAGCCACTCTGTAGGTGACCTGCCCCTTCTCTCTAGCTGCTTTTCATTTCATTCTTTCTTTCATTTCGACCTTGGAAAATCTGACGATTATGTGTCTTAGGGATGATCTTCTTGTGGAGAATACTGCAGGGGGTCTATGTATTTCCTGAATTTGACTGTTGACCTATCTAGCAAGGATGGGGAAGCTTTCATGGACGATATCTTAAAATGTGTTTTCCAAGTTGTTTGCTTTCTCCCCGTCCCCTTCAGGGATGCCAATGATTCGTAGATTTGGCCTCTTTACATAATCCCATATTTCTCAGAGGTTTTGTTCATTCCTTTCATTCATTTTTCTTTATTTTTGTCTGCTTTATTTCAGAGAACCCATCTTCAATTTCTGAGATTCTTTCCTCAGCTTGGTCTAGTCTGCTGTTAATACTAGTGATTGCACTGTGAAATTCTTGAAGTGTATTTTTCAGCTTTGTCAGATCTGTTAGGTTCATTTTTACATTGGCTATTTTGTCTGTCAGCTCCTGTACTGTTTTATTGTGATTCTTAGTTTCCTTGGATTGGGGCTTGCCATTCTCCCGAATCTTGATGCATTATCCTTAGCAAACTAACGCAGGACAGAAAACCAAATGCCACACGTTCTCACTTATAAGTGGGAGCTAAATGATGAGAACTCATGGACACAAAGAACTAGGAACTAGGTGAAGGTGGAGGGTGGGAGGAGGGAAAGGAGCAGAAAGAATACTGGGTACTAGGCTTAGTACCTGCGTGACGAAATAATCTGTACAACAAACCCCTGTGACATGATTTCACCTATATTACAAATCTGTACATGTACCCCTGAACCTAAAAGTTAAAAAAAAAAAAAAGTAAAGCTAAGTAGATCCTCAGTAAATATTCTCTCTTGTTCTGTTGTTGTTTTGTTTTGTTTTGAGACAGAGTCTCGCTCTGTTGCCCAGGCTGGAGTCCAGTGGTGTGATCTCAGCTCACTGCAATCTCTGCCTCCCGGGTTCAAGTGATTCTCCTGCCTCAGCCTCTTGAGTAGCTGGGACTACAGGTGTATGCTGCCACACCCGGCTAATGTTTGTATGTTTAGTAGAGACAGGTTTCACTATGTTGGCCAGGCTGGTCTCGAACTCCTGACCTCAGGTGATCTGCCTGCCTCAGCCTCCCAAACCTCTCTTGTTCAGTACCAACATCCAAATGTTCTTTGTTCTTGCAGGCTGCACAGGGCCTTCAGTATCTAGGTACTTCAGTTCCTAACCCTAGCTAACACCTCTCCTTAATTGGTTCGTGTTCTTTTTTTGCTCAATTTTATTGAGGTATAATTGACAAATAGGAATTATATATATCTAAGGTATACAATTTGATTTTTATTTTTTTTTTGTAGAGACAGGGTCTCCCTATGTTGCCCAGGCTGGTCTCAAACTCCTGGGCTCAAATGATCCTCCTGCCTCAGCCTCCCAAAGTGCTGGGATTACAACAGGTGTGAGCCACTGTGCCGGCCTCAACTTGATATTCTGATGTATGTATATGTTGTGAAATGATATCATAATCAAGCTAATTAACATATCCATCACCTTACATGACATTTTTTTCTTTTTTCTTGTGATAAGAACACTTAAAATGTACCCTCTTAGCAAATTTCAAGTATACAATACAGTATTGCTAATTATTTGTTTCTTAAAATTCTTTCTCCTCCATGCACTTTTTTCCCCTCTAATTAATGTAGGGATTTTAAATCTCAATCTTTAGTCTTAATCTTGCTAACAAAACATACATTTCCTCTGAAGCTAAAACTGAATGCAAGTGTCTCATCAGTATAGACTCTTACATCTTCAGTCTTTATTAGGATGTATATTACCTTGCAAAATATGATTAGGTTCCTCAGAGAAACTTTTGCTTAGAGGTTCAACAGTCCATGAATTAACTACATTATAGAATGGTATTATTTTAGAGTTGGCAGGAACTTACAACACAGTCTTTTTTGTCTTCCAGTTAAGTATACTGAAGCCCTGAGAAGTTAAGTATCTTACTCAGGGTCTCTCAAGAAAATGCAGAGTTGGGACTATAAAGCCAATTTTGTGATTTCTTTCACTCAACTGTGTGCTTGTTCATTCATTCCTCATTCAACAAATATTTACTGAGAGTCTACCATGTTCCAGACACTGTTCTTGGCACTGGGAATACAATGGTGTACTATAAGGAATTTACTAGAGGTGAAAGGACAAAGACTTTCCAGGAAGAAAGTATATGTGTAAGGTAAAGATAGGAGGAGAGAGCTAGGTCTACGGAACTGGGTAGAGAGCGGATATATTTAAAGTACTGAGCAGAGAATGGGTATCGGAATACACATAGAATTCACAGTTTTGGTGCCTAACATTTAAATTGGCCACAAAATATTCTATAACGTAACTAGGATGGGTAAGTTTAGTAGATTAACATTATGTTAAAATATCACTTGTTTTTAGAGAAAACTCACATTTTATATTTCACATAATTTCCTTAACCAAGAATCAAAATAGAATATATTTGAAGTGAGATTATCACTATAGAAATTGTAGGCTTGCAATCTGCCAAGAATTTGACCATCACATCACTTTGGATCACTTCAAATACAGCCTCTCAAACTAACATTCTCAGGCTCAAGGCTACTGAGACCTCAATAGTTGAGTTTATATCTGTCCGGTAAACACTCACTGAACTGTGCCAACTAGCTGAGCTTCAGCTTTCTTAAAGCTAAGTTAACAATTCTTATCATAAAACTGCTTTAACAAGAATACCACATATGAAGCCCATATGAAGATGATACTGGAAGAGTATCATCTTTGAGATGATAAAAAAGTTTAGCAAACCACTCGACATATTCCCTTTCTGCATGTGGACATTCTTCAGGTTAACCCTAACAATTTCTAATCCTTAAATGATGATTCCTTTGTTCTGTAATAGAATATAGAATTGCTATAATCCTTAAATGATGCTTCCTTTGTTCTTTGTTTTATTCTCGCTTTCTTTTAGAATCTATATCCAAAATGTGGTCGAAAGTTAATGCCATTCTGAACACATACTCATCCTGACCATGATTACTTTGATAAATAAACAACAATCCCAAAAAGGTATAACAAAGAACTGTGGTTGGGTTTCACATAATCTGAGAACATGCATTATGATTATTTATGGTGCTGAGAGGCATGTACCATATTGCAAAGAACATACTAAGGCTTTGAGTGCAGGCAGACCTAGGTTTGGATCTAGGTTCTACCATTTAGTGGTTATACAGCTGTAGACGGGTTATCCATTTAATTATAATATAATTACAATATGTATAAAGTGCTTACCAGAGTACCTAAATAGTAGTAAGGCACTCAATAAAAGTTTGTCATTCATACTTACTATATTCCATAAAGATACCTATTAGCCCCCAGATTTAACCTTGATTTTAAATCACTCTTGCAGGAAACAATTCTTGTGTGTGTTTGAGAAAACTTATTTAGGGTCTTCACATTGTTTTGCTTAAACATAACCTAAAATAATTGTGAAAAACAATGATACTTTTGTACATTCTTAAATTGACATCCTACAAGTTTAAGTAGATGCAAAGAACATAATTTATGGTGTATTGTGAATATTGATGATTTAAAATGAAATATATCACCCTTAAGTAAATTCACTAGACTGTAAATATCACGGTAATTTAACACCAATATCATCCATTAAAAAAAAAAAAAGAATAATGGCCATGTGTGGTGGCTCACACCTGTAATCCCAGCACTTTGGGAGGCCGAGGCAGGCAGATCACTTGAGGCCAGGAGTTTGAGACCAGCCTGGCCAATATGGCAAAACCCTGTCTCTCTACAAAAATACAAAAATTAGCCAGGTGTGGTAGTGTGTGCCTGTGATCTCAGCTACTTGGGAGGCTGAGGCACGAGAATTGCTTGAATCCAAAAGCCAGAGGTTGCAATGAGCTGAGATTGCGTGACTGCACTCTAGCCTGGGCAACAGAGTGAGACTCACTCACTCACTCTCTCTCTCTCAAAAAAAAAAAAAAAAAAAAAAAAACATATATATATATGTATATATATGCTCTGCTTTCCAAGTTAGAAATCTTACTTGTTCTCTGACTTTGTTTTTCCATTCCGATTCTCCTGCAGAATTTTATACCAAGTAGTATGTTTATACTTGACCTTCTCTGCAACAAAAATGTCATGTAAAGTAAAATTTAATTTCATTACCTATGACCTTTACGTTTTAAATAATAAAATTTCTTCTGAACTGAATAATTTTAACTATTATTGACATCAAATTGATCAAAACATCACAAATATATTACAAACAAATTATTTTTGAAAAACATCTCAACATGATGGACAAGCACTGATGATGGCATCTTCTATTAAAGGCATGGTTGTTCACTATTGATTCTTAGATTAAATGATTTTCCCCCATTTATCAACTTGGTATCCATTAACAGAATCAAATTTCAAAAGGAAAACAAGAGGAAGTTTACGTAATCCTATCTAGAGAACAAGCTCCTATTCTTCACAAATTCTTCAACACAGTTATTTTCAGGGGATCTTAGGCAGAAATGTCTCTGGCTGTTTACATAAGAAAAGACATCTGAAAATAGTTAACACTGTTCTTAGAAATTCTGGAATTCCTTCAGTGTTCTCCAGTATATACTTAATTCTGCACTATTCTCAAAATAATTTTTAAGTTCTAACTTTTAACACACATCTTACAAATTTCCTATTTAGAGTATCTTCAAAGTATATTTTTCAATTATTCACCATAAGTCTAAAACAAAGTCATCTAATTTTCCATTTCTAGTTCAATTAGGCAAAGAGCACAGACTAATCTTTAAGGAGGTAAAATGTGATAAAAAAAAATCCATTCTAATATAAATTGACATGCTTCTTTATACAACTTCAACAACTCAACTGAATATATCTACCAAAAACTTATGTCACATGTTAGACATTGTGTGGGAACCAAAAATGTCCTCAAGGAGTTTACCAACCTGGCCAGTGTTTCTCAAAGTGTGGTCCCAGGAAAAACTTATATCACAGTCACCCTTGGGAGGCAGAGATTGTTAAAGAAAAAATGTAGGTTTCTGGGTCCTATGTAAGATTTACTAAACCAGAACCCTAAGAGAGTGGTTTGGAAATCAACATTTTCAACAACTGCCCTAGACGATTATGATGGATACTGAAATCTGAGAAGCATTGTTCTGAAAAGAAATACTGGTTACACGTTCCACTGGGGAGAGGTTTACAGGAAGGAAGAATAACTGGCCAGTAGTGAAAGGGGGTCTTTTCTTGCTAGTGAGTGGGTGCAAGCCAAAAGAGGTCAGGTGGGCCTCACCTGAGGCCTTTACACAGGTAAAATCAATTTCTCGAAAAGGAGATAGGAAAAAGCATTTTACCTCTTCACTTCACTGAAAATGATTTTAAAATATTTTAGATTAAAGATCAATAAAGTTCCAAGGAAGGTAAAATAGCCTTAGTTTTTAAAATTTAAAAACATCCTCTCAGCATGGAAATAAAATCATCCAAGAGAAATAGCTCATACTTTTGCTGGTTGCTTTTCAAACAAAAAGCATTCCAAAATTATTAACTAAAACCAGCACAGGAGGAAACAACTAATAGGCTCTGTGCAAGTACAACAAGATAATATGCTCATGAACAGTAAAAATTTTTGTGATATCCATGAAATCAAAGCTTAGGTAATACTTTAACCGGGCTTGGGTTTAAATCTAAATTCTTGGCTTTACAAGAAAAATTCTGGAAGCAAAGTGAAGGCAATGGTTTGTCTTTCCATCAAGAAATGATTAAGTCTGGAGTGTCCATGCAAAGATGCCCATGCCCTCCACTGGGCACCTTTTATGCCTTGTATTTTAAGTATCTATCTTTTGGGGTATTTATCACATATCATTCTTCCCACCTAGACTATGAGCTCTTTGAGGGCTAGTCTTGTAGATGTCTATATATCCCTAGGTATTAGCACTGGGCTAGCACATGGAAGGGGCTCAATGAAAATTAACTGAATAAATGAAAAATACAGACCTGATCAATCTTAACTGATACTTTAGGTCAGGTTCACGTATCAAAAAGCCTGACCCTGAGCAGGTACTACACTTTCTGAAGTAACTTTTAAATTATACTAGGCCCTTGTTACAATCTTCTCTCTCTCTCATTTCACGTGTTGAGAATTGAAGCCCCCCAACTGTTTACATGATATACAGATATCATGTAAACCAATTAAAAAACCCTTTAGAGCAGGGATCGGCAAACTACAGCCAGGAGGCCAAATCCAGCCCACTATCTGTTTTTGTAAATAAAGTTTTACTGGACCATATTCTAGTCACGTCCATTCATTTAAGTGGTCTATAGTTACTTACGTGCTACAATGGCAGAATTGATTAATTATGACTAAATGGCCCACAAAGCTGGAAAATATTTACTATCTGGCCATTTATAGGAAAAGTTGCCCAAGCCCTGCTTAAGGGTATTAACGTGGCATCAATACCTAGCATACAGCAGGCATATATATATATATACACATATATATATACATATATATGTGTATATATGTATATATATACACTATATATATTTTAATGAATTAGCACACTTATTAAAAAATTAAGACTGAACACTTACTGTGGAAAAGTCACTAACACAACTCTGCAGGAAATATAAAATGAAGATGCCTACGGCAACCACTGTCTTCAAAAGAGAGTTAATCATCATGTGATTTAAGTTTTATTGGGATAAAATCAGTCAAATTTATAGAAACCAATGAGAAATGCAAAACACTTTTAAGGTTCTAAAGATACGGAAATTATATCCAGTTTGGGGGAAGGAAATGAACTCTGTTGCAGACACTGGTAACTAATAGTCTACATAAAAGGAATGGAGAAGAAAGGACAAATGGAAGACTCATTGTGGATGTCAATTATGCAAGGTAAGGTGGCAAGGTAGAAGTCAAGAAGTAGTTGAAGATGCTGAGCTGCAAGGTCTTATGCCTGGCTTACTAGAACAACAGTGCCAGTAACAGAAAATGCGTACCAACATTTGTTGACTGCTTACTCGATGCCAGGAACAGTCAGTCCGTTAAATTCGAAACACACACATCAGGAAGAAATAGATGCAGTGTAATGAAATCCAGACATGTTGAGCTTAAGATTTAATGAGATGTGTAAATGAAGATAGCTGGAAACCAAGATTTGGAGGTTGGGAGAAAGGTTAAAACTATATCTAGATTTGGGAGTAATTTCTACAGAAATAAGGTGACAATATCTTAAGTTCCTGAAATCTCATATTCTTCCAATATCCAATTATGTCAAAAGAAATGTTAACAAACACAACTGGTTATCTGCTCCCTTGTGTTTAGTGGTGAGTGGCCTGTTGGGAATGTATAGCTAATATTACATTTGAAGTATATCCCAGAAGTATAAGAAATTATATGGCTCATGCATGCCTAGAGCCTCAGCTATGCAGGAGGCTGAAGCAGGAAGATTTCTTGAGCTCAGGAGTTCAAGGCTGCAGTGAGGCTATGCTTGTGCTACTGCATTCCAGCCTGGGCAACAGAGTAAGACCCTGTCTCTTAAAAAAATTTTTTTTTTTTTTTCCAAAATGAATTTGGTTAAAAGAAGCTGTTAAACAAATAAACAAAAAAAGTAATATATGATACAGTTAACTACTACCAGACATGTGGAATTTAAACACCTCTTACGTTCATTGAATCATTTCAGCATGATGTTCTAGTTAAAACTCAAAATACTTGAATAATACACAGGAGTGATTTTCTGGGTGCCAGGCACTGTATTAAGTAGCTGACAAGTATTAACTCAAATTAATCTTTACAACGATGCAGTATCATTTCTGTTCTGATTCCCACTTTTAGATGGGAAAACAGGCTTAGTAACTTTCCAAGGTATGCATCAAATTAAAAACACAATTTTGACTTTACAGCAAATCTCTGATGTACATTTTTGCATAAGAGCAAAAAGGTTATTCTGGAAGTTCTCATGATTTGGGTTAGCCTTAGGAAGCAGTTACAATAAACTTTTATTTACTATAATAAATGTACTATTTGTAATGGTGAAACTTTTGGTCTAAAAAGTCTAGTCTAGAACCTCATAAAGTAAAGTAAGGTCTACTCCACAAATTATGTATTCTGGAAGGATAATATTACTATTTTTTACTAGTATACAATTTCACTCTGAAGATATCCTAATAATTAGTAGAGTAAGGTCATTCTTTTTGAAAGTAGTGTTCCTGAAAATGATGCCACCCCTACATGAAACTCAACATGCTCTTAGCCTCTCCAGACCTTACTTTCATCTCTCTGTAAACAGCAATCATGCCAGAAACCGTAGTCACCTTTGATTCCTATTTATCGCTCCCTATAGCCAACTTGATCACGAAGTCTTACTGTTTTTTTTTTTTTTTTTTTTTTGCTAGATTTTTACAGTTTTCTACTGCCAATGAGACAAGATCCAAACAGCGTTCGTATTGGGTCTTGAACTAACTCTTCAACCTTAACTTTTTAAAAAAAGTTTAAAAAATACTGCTCTACATACATCTATACACTCCAACCTCCTCAAATCACTTACTTGCCTTGTTTACGACATAACCACGCCCTTGCACTTCTTAAGGCCCTCTGTACCCTCCCCTAGTCATAGGCCATTCACCTTTAATAAAAATCAAACATCACTTCCACAACAAAGCCTTCTGATGACATGAGGATACCTGCTACCTTCCACATCACTTTTAAGACTTAGACATAGGTTTCTTATGATATATACAGTGTGTCTGTTTTCTCTACTACAACAGAACTGTATTTTATTCATTCTTGTATAAACTCCAATTTTTATTTATATGCCTAGAAGATTAAATGTACTTAATGGTTTTTTTGAATAAATTTGGAAAGAATCATCCTATAACTGCTTAAATCACACACACACACACAAAAAACCACGAAGATTTACAAGTACCAAAGCAGCAAAGTAAACGTAAAAAACAAAATGTATCTAAATTTCTTTCTGGTAAATAGTTCCATAAAAGTAAAATCTAGGCTTAAAATTTAATAGATTTGGAAAACTGTACTTCAATAGACAAAGTTGGTTGTTTTATAAATTCTTCAGTCAGTAGTAACTTAAGTGGGCAGTAATACAACAGCTGCCCTCTGATAGTGCCTGACATTTAGCAACGTAGGCTTTTCTAGTCCCAAACCACTCATTTACTTTCTGAGAATAGAAAGCTGGTAAGAAATAATGTGGCAAAGGGCAAGAATGGCTTTACTAACACAAGCATCTTAATGAATAATCTTCTCCACAGGGGCAGAACACTCTTCTTTACTGCCACAGCCTCAATGTCTAGAACGGTATCTGGACTTTGGCGTACTCACTGTTTGCTGAATGAATAAATGAATTTATTTAAAAAGCTATAATAGCTTTTCTAAGAGATAAATTCAGACCCTATGTATTCTGGAAAGAAAACTCCCAAACAGATCAGTAGTGAATTCCTTAGATTAGACATAAATTCTATGATCGCAATTTAAAAAATAAGCCATGTATGGCAAAGCTAAAACCTGGAAAAAACTTAAGCATGCTCTAGCTGACCAGGTATATCTATATCATGAGACAATTACTATATACCTTCCAAGAATGGAAAATAAAACTAATGGAAACTGGCAACATCAAGTATTTGGTAAAAAGACTTTACTCTGAAGTTACTGTAACACTGTAAATGTAGAATTAAACAGCCACAAAGAAACTACATGTTTCTGATTTCTAAGCACTTTTCAGGAAATAATAAAATGGTTCTATTTAGAATGCTTATCTTAAATTAGAGCTTAACATTTATAACCTATAATAATTTTCCTTAGATGTTCTCTGAATGTACTTTCCTTTAAGGATGTAACTGTAATGTACTTTTCTTTAAGGATGTAACAATCAAATGTAAATGCTCATCTTAGTCCATTCATGAGTATGTTATACAGAGAACATTATGTTTTAAAAATCTGATAAAAAATAAAAATTTATGCCTAAATATATCTCTATACTATCTAACTTCATTACTTATGACTACAAAATACTTATAAAATTGAGGTTCTTTAGAAATTAGCATAACTATGCTTTGTAACTGACCTAATAATCAGAAATATAAAGATGTCCTATGCCAATTTAGGTCCACCTTCAAGATGAAAGCTACCTCAACAGGAATTTCTGACATTATTATTGCTGTCAAATGATGCCATCACTACTCAAGGCTAAACAGAATGGCAATTTTTAAATTGGACCTGGGACATAACCTTTTCCCCCTTCCTTTGCTTTGGTAGTATTTTCATACATTACTTACTTCGAGTCAATAGCAAAAATGGGAGAATTTGGAAGATGAGCTTTCTCCACAGATAAGGTAGAGTGAAAGTACTTTCATGTTCCTCAGACTGGCTCAGGTTTATCTTTTTCTTTTTTTTTTTCAGAGACGAGGTCCTGCTATGTTGCTCAGCCTTGCCTCAAACTCCTGAGCTCAAGCAATCTGCCTGCCTCAGCCTCCCAAAGTGCTGGGATTACAGGCATGAGCCACAGGCACCCAGCTAGGCTCAGGTTTAGTATCAAATCAGTCTATTCTAGGTATTCCTTATAGTCAACACCACTTACTTTTTACTTTATTAATCTACTATTCCCTTCACTTTGGGGATTAAAAAGGTCAGTTTTGTTTAGTAAAATCCTAAAGTCAATTCCATGTAATTCATGTTTAAACAAAATAATTTACATTGTTTCCTTGGAATTTACCTCTAGTCAATCATTACATAATTCTTTTATTATCTGTTTCATCTTCTAAATTCAGTTCCTTTCTTGCCATGTGCCATATTTTATCTAATTAGTTCATTTAAATGTTACTCATGTTTTAAGCCATGAGACCATGGCTTTAGTCTCACAAGCCTACTAAGAGAATACCTCTGAGGGCCAATGTGTCCACTCACCTAAGCCAGTCAAACTTGACTCTGACAAAATAGCCTCTTCTTCCAAAATTCAAGGAAATCAGAATTCTTGGTAATAAAAAAGATAAACAGGGGATACTGAGTATTTTAAAGTTTATAGTATAGGACACACTGCTTGGGCCCAGAGAACAGTTATTTTTTAAGTTGGAATGTGTACTGTAAGTCCATGAAGAGAAAAAAGTGGATGGAAATCTCAGCTTGTCCTAGCATACCAGGGTTTTTGAGAAGAGCTGCAGTAATGCCCGTAAGATGTTATGTCCCAAAAGGGAGCAGTTAAGGAAACTGCTCTCATGCCATTGCATAGAAAGGAATCAGGACACCCAGAGACCACAACTCAGAAAGCTACAAGTCAAAACATTAAGACTTATTTTAACAACGAGCCAAATGGGATAAATCTAAACAAAAAATACGTCAAAGAAGTATGCTTAAATGAAACTCACATGACCTAGCTCTAGGCATTCAACTCTTCTGTGCTTCATTTTCCTTTAAGGTCCTCACTCTAATGTTACAACTTTCCTTCTTTAGAGTCCCAAAGAGGATCGAAGTTGTCAATAAGCAGCAATATTTTGAAAACAAACTTTTTTTTCTGAGCCAGTAGACTTAAAATATTCAGTAAACCATGCCATAAACAGATGTGCTGTCATCCAGGCTTTGTTGTTCCATTTCAGAGCACAGGCAGAATAGATTTAGCATAATTCTTAAGGGCCCTAGGATCTCTGGAATGGTAAATGATCACTGGCTTCAACTTTAAGTCCCCAGCTGCATTAGCCCCTAACAAGAGGGTCAGTCCATCCCTTGAAGCTTTTATGGCAGGCATTTACTTCCCCTCTCTAGCTAAGTCCTACATGCCATCTTCTTTCAATACAAGGCTATTTTGTCTACATTGAAAAATCTGTTTAGTGTAGCCACCTTCATCAGTTATCTTAGCCAGATCTTCTGGATAACCTGCTGTGGCTTCTACATCACCATTTGCTGCTTCACCCCACACATAACCCACAGGTTATAGAGATGGCTTCTTTCCTTAAACCCCATGAACCAACCTCTGCTAGCTTCAAACTTTTCTTCTGCAGCTCCCTCACCTCTCTCAGCCTTCATAGAGTTGAGAGTTAGGGCCTAGCTCTGGATTAGGCTTTGGCTTAAGGGAATGTTCGGGCTGGTTTGATCTTCTATCCAGACCACTAAAACTTTCTCCCTATCAGCAATAAGACTGTTTTACTGGCCAGGCGCGGTGGCTCACGCCTGTAATCCCAGCACTTTGGGAGGCTGAGGCAGACGGATCACCTGAGGTCGGGAGTTTGAGACCAGCCTGACCAACATGGAGAAACCCCGTCTCTACTAAAAACACAAAATTAGCCGGGTGTGGTGGCGCATGCCTGTAATCCCAGCTACTCAAGAGACTGAGGCAGAAGAATCGCTTGAACCCGGGAGGCGGAGGTTGCGGTGAACCGAGATCACCCCATTGCACTCCAGCTTGGACAAGAGTGAAACACCGTCTCAAAAAAAAAAAAAAAAGACTGTTTTACTTTTTTATCATTCTTGTGTTCACCGGAGTAGCACTTTTAATTTCCTTCAAGAATTTTTCCTTTGCAATCACGACTTCACTAACTAGCAGGAGAGGCCTAGCTTTCAGCCTATCTTGGCTTTCAACATGCCTTCCTCACTAAGCTTAATCATTCCGCTTTTGATTTAAAGTGAGAGATATGACTCTTCCTTTCACTTGAACACTCACAGGCCATTGTGTGGTTATTAATTGGCCTAATTTCAATATTATTGTGTCTCAAGGAATAGGGAGGCCTGAGGAGAGTGAGAGAGATGGGTGAATGAGTGGTTGGTAGAGCAGTCAGAACACATACATTTAAGGCTGCCACCTTATATTGTGGTGCACCCAAAGCAATTACAGTAGTAACATTAAAGTGTTACTAGTGTATCACAGATCACCATAACAGATATAGTGCTAATGAAAAAGTTTGAAATATTGCAAGAATTACCAAACTGTGACACATAGACTCGAACTGAACATGTGCTGTTGGAAAAATGGTGCAGATAGACTTGCTCAATGCAGAGTTGCCACAAACCTTCAATTTGTAAAGAATGCAATACCTGTAAAGCTCAGTGAAGTAACAATAGAACAAATAAAAGAATGCTTATATTTTAAAATATTCTATTTCCCCTATATCAGTTGACAGAAAATAAAATATTCTAACCACGGTGATTTTTCAACCCAATTTATCCTATAAGTCTGATTATTTTGAATTCTGACTCAAAAGCTGAAAAGTAAAAGTCATGTTCATAGCTAGATAATTAGTTTAATAACTTGAGCTAATCAAGCTACTTAATTATATTACAGAACTAAAAAATATTTAAAGAAATGGGGAGGGGAGCAATTTTACCTTACTAAATTTTGCTGCATATATTCAATCTTCATTAAAATCTGAACCCCAGTCTGAGAGCGAATGTAGGCTTTCAACCTGAAATAAAAACATCATATTGAAGGAAAAGCTGATTTTTAATATATTTCAAGATAGTCTTATGGAGACTAAGCATTTGTACCTAATAATACTTAAAAGTTCATCTATTTAAGCATAGAAAAGGAGATAAAGATGTTTTCTAACCAGAAACCTGAAAAGAAAATTTTTTTTCCTCTGTTCAATTAAACATCTTAAATTTTAAAACACCTGTTTCAATAAATTAATCTGGCTATATAATTTAACAAAAATGTATCCTATTCAGTGACATTTTGTCTTACTGGCAAATATATGACTAATGATAACAACTAGGTTACCAGTTATAAGGAAAGAAACTCAACTATCATAGCTATTTTAAAGACTGCTTGATATGTGACACGGGTCTGGTTCAGTCTGGGCATGACCTTTTATCAAAAGTAAAAGAATGAGATTCAACTAGAACTGGATTAGACATTTTAGAATCCACCCAGTCTAAATTTTAAATACCAGGTTATTCTGGAACCAAACCAAGCACTCGTTCATATCCCAAGCAAGTACCATCTGGTGAAAATAAAGTCAACTGGGTTTCTGCCCAGGAGCACTAATAACTCACACTCTAATAAACAATCTCCGTTTTGAGCAGTGCCTACTATATGCTAGGTCCTGTACTAGGAATTTTATATATGCTATTTCTTTTAAGCTTTGTAACAACCCTATCTAGGAAGTGTTATCATTCTTATTTCACTGATGAGAAAAAACAAGGCCTGGAAATTAAGTAACTTGCTCTTAATCACACAGCTAATAAGGGACAGAAACAGCTATTTTAACCCAGATATCCATGACTGAATCTTTCCACTATGTTATGTTAACCACTTTTGTCCACACTGTATTTCTGGACAGGAGGCAGAGTGTACTTTACTTAGTTCTATGAAGACTTGGCTGAAACAGGATTTCCTGTCTTTAAGTTACTTGGAAACTTTTCATTTTCAGAGTTTTTCGTTCAACCTCAAAGGTAGTTTAGTTTAAGGGTTAAGAGTAAAGACTTTGACTCCAGACTGCCTGGGTGTGAATCCTAGCTTCCCTGTTTACTAGCTATAGGATATTACTTAACCACTTCAAGGCTCAGTTTCTCCATCTGTAAAATGGGTATAATAATAATCTACTTTTCAGAGTTATTGTGAGGATTAAATGAATTAACACATTTATTACTGTCTGCTTTGAAGAGTGTCTGGAACATAGGAAACAATGAATGTCAGCTATTTCTACTGACAGACCTTCAGTAAACACCAAGAAAATGTGATAGAAAGTAAATTGCACTACACATCACATTCTAATAGTCATGGATGACCCTAATAAGTACATCAACATTTTTAATTATTTCAGAAAGTTACAATATTTTTGAAGCATACCTTTGACGAATTACAGGATCAGACTTTTCAGGATCAATGTAAGGTTTTAGGATTTCATTAATAGTTTTATCATCTGGTACTCTTTACAACAAAGAAAAAAAAACAAGCTATATTAGTATTTATAATTTTCTACTAAAGGTGTTAATTTTGAATTATTAAATATTGTGGCTTTTTTGGTTTAAATAACTGAACAAAGACCTTTTATATTACTCTTGGCAAAATAAAATATCCTTTTAAGCAAAAGTTACTTAGGAAAAAGCTCAAAAAGAGTTCTTGGACACACTTAACAAGGTCTTAAAAAACAACATTTTGAGAAATTCTGTATAAATCAATTATAAAAATATGAAGCCTCTTTTAACACACACCTGTACTCAAACATGAAAAGACAAGGTCAGGGTAAAATATATTTGAAACTAGTAGAAATAATAAATCTGAAAAAAGTTTTCAGATTTCAGTGCATGTTCAAATTTATTCATTCTAATTTATAAGACCAAGTTAAAAAATTGATACTAATTTCCTTGGAAACAAAACATTTTAAGTTTTCCAACTTTCCTCCATATATGCACACTGTTTTAAACTTATATATAAAGCTGTACAAACAAAATTAAGACACTGTTTTAAAACAGTAACTTTCCTCAACCATTTATACATATTCATATATACTGTTGGCTACATACCCCTATCTGTAAAATAAGTCCTTTCCTTGTATGCAACTCCAAATAACAAAGTTCTTCACTAAAATCCCTTTGACAACTACAAAGAGAGGATATTTATGTATAATGTAGGAATATGCTAAATATACTACTTAAAGAGCAACTTTAAAATTTTCCTAAATCAAGGAATGAAATAGTTCACAAACATTAAAATGTTTTGTTTGTTTGTTTTTTAATTTTTTTTTTTTTTTTTTTGAGACAGAGTCTTGCTCTGTCGCCCAGGCTGGAGTGCAGTGGCATGATCTTGGCTCACTGCGACCTCCGCCTCCCGCATTTAAGCTATTCTCATGCCTCAGCCTCCCAAGTAGCTGTGATTACAGGGGTGCGCCACTTCCCCCAGCTAATTTTTGTATTTTTAGTAGAGACGGGGTTTCACCATGTTGGCCAAGCTGGTCTCGAACTCCTGGCCAAAGGCAATCCATCCGCCTCGACCTCCCAAAGTGCTGGGATTATAGGTGTGAGGTGCCGCATCTGGCCAACATTAAAATGTTTAAATGACACTTGAAAATGTTTATAGGCTGGATGCGGTGGCTCATACTTGTAATTCCAACATTTTGGGAGGCAGAGATGGGAGGATTGCTTGAGGCCAGGAGTTTGAGACCATCCTGGGCAACACAGTGAGGCCTTGCCTCTACAAAAATAAACAAGATTAGCTGGGCGTGATGGCCTGAGCCTTTAGTCCCACCTACTTGGAGGCTGAGGTAGGAGGATCACCTGAGCCCAGGAGGTTGAAGCTGCAGTGAGCGGAGGCCCGCACCACTGCACTCCAGTGTGGGCAACAGAGCAAGATCCTGCCCCCACTCCCCTCCAAAAAAAAAAGAAAAAGAAAAGAATAAGTTTTAATATGAAACAGTAACACAAAAAACTTTATGCAAATTAATTCCAATGAGTACACATATATACATCTAAAATAATGTATTTTCTGAGTGATACACTATAATATTAATAGTAGTAATCTTTGCATGGTAGAATTTTGGGTCATTTTTCACTTCCTTAACAACCACCCAGCTTAAGAAATAGGAAACTTTCAGCCATCTAATTCTCCTTGGATCCCTCTCCTCAATACTTGCTTTGCTGCTAAAGAAACCACCATCAGGATTTCTATGTTAATAATTTCCCTTAGAGTTAGTTCTATCACCTTTGTAGGTATTCCTAAAAGTACACTATTTATTTTTCTGGCTTTTTTCCCCCATATTTACAATCATGTTCTCTACATTCTTCCTTAACTTGCTTTTCTTACATTATTTCTGAGATTCATCCATGTTGATGTGCATAGCTGTAGTTCATTCATTTTTAGTGATGTTTAGCATTTCATTGTATAAATATACCACAATTTAGTTATCCATTCTACTACTGACATTAAGTTAACAGTTTATTTTAAATACACAGCCTTCAAATGAAAACAAATCAGTGATTGAAAGATAGCAGTGATACCTTTTTTCTATGTACTCAGCTTGACTTTGAGGAAACTGGAGCTTCACATGCCAACAAAACTGTTGTTTTCTAAGAGAGAAAATAATCATGTGAGAATCAAGGTAGATAATAAAAGTCTGGATGCAAATTGAACTTTCTAAATTTTCACTTTAAGATAATTCTAAAATTATTCTTAGACTTTAACATATATTTTCTATTAAGAGCTAATTTCTCTTGCAAGGGTTATTAAGAAAGAAAAAAAAGGGAAGCAGTTCTAAATTCCAAGGACTTCACATTTCTGAATCAGAAAGCAATTTCTCATAGTTCAGGGGCTTTTGAGAGCAGTGTGTTACTATTTGAAGTTTACAAATAAATTTCCTCATGACTAAATACAATGAGCTGATGTCTTTGCTTGACTAGTCTGGAAATTAGGTGAATGAAGTATTGTCCGGTTGAGTCCAGCTGGCTGGAGATACACTTCTGAGGCATGAGTACGTGCATTCAGTAGCAAAACAGTAGACAACAAGCTGGTTGCTAAGCAGAACGCACTTTGAGCTACAGTCTTTTTGCTTTCAGGTCTAAACTTTGGTTTGACATAGGATCAACAGCAATAACTCACTAAATGCCTGATTTTAGAAAAATGACTATATTTAATATATCTAAATTTAGAGACATTGACATGATTCCTTTTTTAAAGATTCTAATGCTCAAAATATTGAATCCATTACAGAAATTTAAATGTCTTCACTACATGATGATTTTACACAATGTTTTCCTTACTTAGAAGAAATTTCTAACAATCCATTAGAGCAAGTTAATGACTACCAGCATCTCCTTAAAATCTATCCCATAGCAGTAGGACCTCAAAATCTAAAATAATTTTCTTTTAATACAATCTATCTTTCACCAAACATTTATATGATTTAGTAAAATTTCTGTCACAAGACAATAACCATAATTTTATTGAGAACAAAGTTGAAAAGTACCCTTTACTAATCTAAAGGACAGATGTCTAAAATCTCAGAGGAAAAAACATTTAAAAATTTGAATGCAAAAGCAACAGTTACTAGTTTTAAATAAATAATTCTTCCAAAATAAAACATGTTGCAATATTCATTATCTGTGAAATAGGTATACCATAATAGCATTATCACAAGGCTGAGAGACTTTTTTTTTAATAAGAAATAAACTGATTTTGTTCATCTTTTTTTTTTTTTTTTGAGATGGAGTTTCGCTCTGTTGCCCAGGCTAGAGTGCAGTGGCACAATCTCGGTTCACTGCAAGCTCTGCCTCCTGGATTCACACCATTCTCCTGCCTCAGCCTCCCGAATAGCTGGGACTACAGGTGCTCGCCACCACGCCCGGCTAATTTTTTTTTTTTTTTTTTTTGGTATTTTTAGTAGACACAGGGTTTCACTGCGTTCGCCAGGATGGTCTCGATCTCCTGAACTCGTGATCCACCTGCCTCGGCCTCCCAAAGTGCTGGGATTACAGGCATGAGCCACTGCACCCGGCCTGATTTTGTTCATCTTAATGCATAACATAGTTTCTTCCTAAATGTATGTTTTTTCAGGTTAACTTAGGGAAAAAAAGGATTACCAACTTGCCATCTTATGGAATTGTAAACCATACCCAATCACCCCAATTATTGCTTGAGTAATTTCAAAAACCATTCGCCTTTTAATATTTAGTACACCCTGAATATGTTCAGAAAGCACTTAACATTCCAAAGACAGAGAGAAAAGCCCTCGGAAATCATTTTATTTGTTGTAGTTAACTAGCTCTACTTATAACAAAGTCATTCATTGCTATACATTGCCAAATTATTGATAAAAATATTTCTATATTTGGCCTCAGCTCACACATGAACAAATTTGAAAAGTACACTAACTTTTAAAATGTGATCTTCCAATATTTCAAAAACAAAGAAAAACAGAATAATGTAAAGAACACTCAATGCACCCATATTCAGATTTAACTCATTTACAAATTGCCGTATTTTTGAGGTACTTTTATTTCTTCTAAGAAATAAAGGGCTATTGATAACAGTACATGATTCTCTATACTGTACTTTAACCCAAGGTGGGCAAACAGAAGTTGAAGGGTGTTGTATAAAGAACTGCTGGGTCTAGGCGCAGTGGCTAAAGCCTGTATAATCCCAGCACTTTGGGAGGCCAAGGTGGGCGCATCATTTGAGCCCAGGAGTTCGAGATCAGCCTGGGCAACATGGTGATACCCCATCTCTACAAAAAATACAAAAATGAGCCAGGCATGGTGGCGTACGCCTATAGTCCCAGCTACTCTGGAGGTTGAAGTGGGAGAATCACCTGAGCCTAGGAGATTAAGGTTGCAGTGAACTGCGACTGTGTCACTGCACTTCAGCCTGGGTGACAGAATGAGACCCTGTTTCAAAAAAAAAAAAAAAAAAATTGCTAGGCCAGGCAAGGTGGCTCACGCCTCTAATCCCAGCCCTTTGGGAGGCCGGGGTGGGCAGACCATGAGGTCAGGAGATCGAGACCATGGCTAACATGGTGAAACCCCGTCTCTACTAAAAACACAAAAAATTAGCCAGGTGTGGTGGCATGTGCCTGTAGTCCCAGCTACTCGGGAGGCTGAGGCAGGAGAATCACATTGCTTGAACCCAGGAGGCGGAGGTTGCAGTGAGCTGAGATTGAGCCACTGCATTCCAGCCTGGGCAACAGAGCAAGATTCCGTCTCAGAAGAAAAAAAAAAAAAATTGCTGAAATGGGTGAGTTAATTTTCTCTAAAATGGTTTCCAATTCTTCAGTATTGCTGAAATTACTGTAAGTCCTGACATGTGTTCTTCTTAAGACTGAAAGAATTAAGCTTGTTTCTCACTTTTTATAATTATATATACAAATATATGTCCCACTTAAAAATATATACATACATCAAAATCCTAGCAACATTACTTGGATTATTTTCTAAAGCTAGATTCCAAGAAGTACAATCACTAAGACAGAGCAGGGTTTCTCAATCTCAGCAGTGCTGATATTTTGGACTAGATAATTCTTCGCAAAGGACTTGGTCCTTTGCACTGCAGGACGTTTAGTAGCATCCTAGGACTCCACCCTCTAGATGAGTGTTCCACTAGGAACACTCATGCACCACCCAGTTGTGGCCACCAAAAATGCTCCCAGAAATGGCCAATGTCCCCTGGAGGCAGAATCATCACTGTTTGAGAACCACAAGGATAACGGTTTGAACATTTACAATTACTCCTAATGCATTAGGAGTAATTAGGGCTACTGTTCCCTAAATTCAACAAAATGCCTTCAACTACAATAATGTCACTATACCCTTGGCATATCAACATTCTCAAAAATGGTATTACTATACCTAGTATATTCTAGGTAACTTAGGGACTCCAAGATACCATGTTTAGAGTTGGGTGATAAGACTGGTGGAGTAATTGTGGCAACTTAATCCTTATGTTCCCTTCTGGACAATCTGACAAAGCAACAGAAACACTAACCTCTTCTGAGTCCTGTGAAACCCAAGTAACTATTCATGCATAGCAAAGCTGTTTCCCTCTCCTCCCCTAAATATCAATACACACATGCATTCTCAATGAGGGCAGCATGGCCCCAAAGAGGGCAAAAACTGGTTCTCTGAAGGGCCAACAAAACTTTGCTATTTTAACGTTTGTGGCCCTACAAAGGGCTACTGTATGCAACAGATATACAGTGTATCTACAGTATCAAAATATCATGGCAGAAAGCTCCTTGGGAGGCAATAATAAAAAAAAAGTTGAAAAATACTTAGATGGCACTTGTATTAAATGAGGAAAATAAATATTTTATACTCATTTTCAGTGAGTTAATACAGCGCACTTATTTACCAACACTTGCTTACTAGAAACTGTTAAGGATCAGTCTCTCCGTGGCCCATTTGTTAACAAAAATAGAAAGAAAAGGGATCATTCTCTCCCAGTTTCAAGAAAGTATGTGGATGAACACACACATTTAAGGAAAGAGGTTCTATAACCATAATCTAAATTATTCTTTTGACTTCATAACTTCAAATTGCAAATTTTCGTATGGGGAATACTACCACAATCCCAAGGAAAAAGATGCAAATCAAAAGTCATTAGCTCCTTTTAAATGGCACTGCTCTAATGTCACAATAAGATGTTCAAATTCATTAATAACCAAAGAAATGTATATATAAATAAAATATTTTTACTTTTCAGGTTTGTAGAAATGTTTTTTAAATTAGAAATACTAAGGAAGTGTGGCAAAAGTGTGGCAACTTCATTGCTGACAGGAATATAAATTGGTGCAAGCTTCTGGTAGTTCAATTTCATAAAAGCTATAAATAAAAATTTGTAATTGAAAAAGTGTATATTTTTGCCTCAATAGTTTTATTCCTGGAAATGTATCCCAAGGAAATAATTGGTCAAGTAATGATATATATATAAAATGTCCACTGCACCACTTTATATAATAGAAAAAAATTAGAAACAACCTAAACGTACATCATCAGAAAGTTGATGAAATAAATCATGGTAGATCTACATAATGAATTTTAAGTAGTCATAAAAGATGAGGCAGAACTTTATGTACTGATGTAGAAAAATGTGCATGTTGAATGATAGCCTTTATATTTAAAACACAGGTTTATACATATATTGGCAAGTATGAAGGCCATACCCCAAACTTTTAGCTATGATTATTTCTTGACATTATAAAAGGACTTGACTTAATTTTTACCCACGAATATGTCTGTATTATTAAATAAATCTTCCACATAATGATTTGTGGGCTTTTTTTCCTTTTTTGAGATAAGGTCTCACTCTGTCACCTGGGCTGGAGTGCAGTGGCAAAATAGGGCTCACTGCAGCCCTGACTTTCTGGGCTCAAGTGATCCTTTCGCCTCAGCCCCTGCGAGTAGCTACCACAGCTGGCTGTATTTTTGAATTTTAGTAGAGACAAGCTCTTGCTATGTTTCCCAGGCTGGTCTCCAACTCCTGAGCTCAAGTGACCCTCCTACCTTAGCCTCCCAAAGTGCTGAGATTACAAGTGTGAGCCACCGTACCTGGCTGATTTGTTACTTTTCATAATCAGTAAAGTCAAAGATGCATTCATGGGGCGCATACAGGACAGTAGTGATAGAAAGGACAGGAATAATTTTAACATTCTTTTTTTTTTTTTTTTTTTTCCTTTTTTTCCTTGAGACGGAGTCTCGCTCTGTCGCCCAGGCTGGAGTGCAGTGGCGTGATCTCAGCTCACTGCAAGCTCCACCTCCCGGGTTCACACCATTTTCCTGTCTCAGCCTCTCTAGTATTTGGGACTACAGGTGCCTGCCACCATGCCCGACTAATTTTTTGTATTTTTAGTAGAGACGGGGTTTCACCATGTTAGCCAGGAATGGTCTCAATCTCCTGACCTCATGATCCGCCCACCTCGGCCTCCCAAAGTGCTGGGATTACAGGCCTGAGCCACTGCACCCAACCTTAACATTCTTTTTAAACTTAAAAATATTTCACTATTAGAAGTATTCATTTAAGAATTCTCTTTTGCCCCCTTTGAGAAAAAATATATATATATTTCTCTTTTTTATCTTAGAAACTAGTACTGAACCAGAACTAGGGTTACCTATCTAATCATTTTGATGGCCTCAAGGCTATCTTCCTATGAAATATGCCATAACTAAGAGTTACAAACGGAGGCTAAACTCAAAGAATGAAGATTTCTAATACAAAGTTTAAAGAAGCTTGAATATTTCTGTTTTTTTTTTAAATCACCAATTCTCATCCCACTCCAACACTGATTAACCAACATATACCCAAAGAACACTAACGAGAGCTCATTAGACATTAAGGACAAAGAGACCAACAAGGAGATGAGTTCAACACGGACTTCTTTTTAGGGCAGCAAGTCAATCACCAATGTTGGGCACTGCATTTTTCCCTCCATTTCACAATTTTCATATGAAAGCTTCCTGTTCTTTATTTACACTGTACATAGCAAGAAGGCTCAATATACTATAAGGTCCAGAGGTAGGATGGGGGAGAGGTTAAGTGGACTTTGCATTTGAATCTCATTTTAATAATTTATTTCTTAACATGTTCTTCAGCAACAGACAATCTCTCTGTACCTTAGGCTTCTCATAGTAAAACAGGGATAACAACGCTATTTTTATCACAATTAAATGAATAAATAATATATCAAGAGTTTAGAGGCCGGGCATGGTGGCTCATTCTTGTAATCCCAGCACTTTGGGAGGCCGAGATGGGTGGATCACTTGAGGTCAGGAGTTCAAGACAAGCCTGGACAACATAGTGAAACCCCATCTCTACTAAAAACTGCCAGGATTGGTGGTGTGCAACTGTAGTCCTAGCTACTCAGGAGGCTGAGGCAGAAGAATCACTTGAATCCAGGAGGTGGAGGCTGTAGTGAACCGAGATTGTGCCACGGCACTCTACCCTGGGTGACAAGAGTGAGAAGACTATCTCAAAAAAAAAAAAAAAAACAGTTTAGAACACAGTACTCAAAAATGTTACTGTTATTATCAAATACCGACAGTGTCTTTAAACAGAGTATTTTGCCGTGATTTCATAAGCAAACTCTATTCACATTAAACTTAGTGTTTAGTGGCTAGAGATGAAACTAGACACATTAATACCAGATTATAAAGGGCCCTGAATGCTCTGCTAAGCAGTATGGATTCTATCTTGTAATTAATGCACCATTAACAAAGGTTTTAAAGAACAGTGAATTGAAGGGCTTACAGGGAGATTCATCTTCCTACTACTTAACTCTCCTAATAAGTGTTTCCATAGTATATTCAGGACATTAACTTTTTAGCCCTTGTTTACAGTTATTAAGAGAAGTATTTCCAACTACTTTTGAGAATCACATTGACATATCATGTCAGTTCAAATATGCTTAAAATTTTTACTTCTGATTTTTAAACACAGGTAACTCCATGAGGTAAGCTAAAGCTAGACATTCCACATGTCTGTTTTCAGAATACTGTATCACTAATTACATTAGAAATGTCTACAGGTTCCATCCTGGCCAACATGGTGAAACCCCATCTCTACCAAAAATACAAAAATTAGCTGGGTATGGTGGTGTGTGCCTGTAGTCCCAGCTACTCGGGAGGCTGAGGCAGGAGAACTGCTTGAACCCCAGAGGCAGAGGTTGCAGTGAGCCGAGATCGCGCCATTGTACTCCAGCCTGGTGACAAAGTGAGACTCCGTCTCAAAAAAAAAAAAAAAGAAATGTCTACAGGTTATAAAAAACTACCGGTAAACTGTTTTACCAGAGAGCACAGCAAGTAGCAACAGTAAATAACAATAGTTTGTTTTAAAAGCTTTTAATGTCAGGCATGGTTCTAAATGTATGTATTACCTCCTTTAATCCTTATAATTCTATGAGGTAAAATATTATTATTTCATTTTACAGATGAAAACACTAAGGTAGAGAGAAGAAAGTCACTCCTCCAAGGTCATTATTCAGCTGGAAAGTAGCACAGCTGCTGGGATTTGAGCCCAGGCAGTGCTTCCTCTTAACTCTAGAGTCCATACTCTGATCTGCTATATTATTATGAGCTTTCTAGAATTGAAAGTTCAAAAATAAACTATGTATTTTTCTGTACTGCGAATTCAAGTGTATCTCAGTTACTTTTTATTTTAAATATCTGCTTCCATATTTTAAAATCATTTTTAAGAGGTATAGTAGACATTTTGACTATCTACTTCACAATCATTCCCTACCTCTCACCACCATCCTTCGTAATCCATAACCATACCTTAATGAATGAACTCTATGCCTACCCTCTAGGGGTGTACATTATGACTTAAGAAAATCAACATACTTTCCTGGACACAGTGGCTCCAGACTGGGCAGATTATGTAGGCAGCCTAATCATGGTGAAGTTCAGGTTTTCTGTTTAGTAATGTTGGGAGAGAAGCACTCTGTCTGGATATTTACTATAACCCAAACTGTTACCAGCAATAGCCTATGACTATGAGGATTACATGGACACCATAAAGGATACAATAAAGAATCAGAAAAAAAAAATGGGTCCTTGATGATATAACCAAGTTGTTGTAATTGAAGTCCATCTACCTCTGAACATTCAGTTATGAGAGTCAAAATGTCCTTTGTATATAGCTCAAATCTGTTTAAACTGGGTATTCTATTTCAGGCAAATATAAAGCATCCTAACTGATACAAGGGATTGATACAAACATTTCTGCTATGTTTCTCTTTCATTTATAAGCAATAGAAAAAGAAGAGACACTAACATTGTCAAGTGGTATGACATCTGGAAGCAGCAAATAATACCTGATGAAATTTCAGGAAAAAAATTTGTTCTACTGTCAGCTATAAAATCTTGATTTAAAGCTGAAAGAAAATCTAACAAATTTTGAACTCTTCAAGAAAAATACAAAATCTATAAAATATCTACATAATCCTTCATTCACAGGCATTTAATCTTTTAAAATGTATTCCAAGATGAAAATCTGAAGTCTCTCAAAAATAAATGGAATAATTCCTTATAAAAATAATCTATTTTATTAGGATTAGTACCACGATAAGTGTTTTTTGGAAGCATGAATACAAAGAATCTGTTTAGTTACTTGGTATAGATTAAATGACTAGAATTTGGGAGAATGAAAACCATAATTTTATGTCTCACATCATTATGTAAATACTTTGGAAAGTAATAGTTATATATTTTTTCCCTTTTAAAAATTAGTACCACTACTGCATGAAAATAATAGGAAACAGGTTAACTATGTGGTATTGGCTTTAGTAGAAAGTATATTAAGAAAATGGATATAGCAGGTGAAGACTGAAATGAAATGAAAAAGAACCTTTTTACTTCCAATAACTGATGAATACTTGAGTACTTAAGCAGTTCTCAACTGGGAGTGGCTGGGAGTATGGGGACAATTGGAAATGGCTAGGCAGTTTTGGTTGTTCCAAGACTAGGGAGCACTTGAGGGATTTAGTAGGTAGGGGGCAAAGAATGGGAAATTCCTATAATGTATGGGAAAGTCCCACAAAACAAAAAAACTGTCCCATTCAAAAATGCCAATAGAGCCTCTACTAAGAAACACTAGAAAGTAGAAAGGAGACCAGATATATGCATACCAAAAATGAATACCAGCACCAAATGCTAGCATCTGTTTCATATTAACTGCAGAGAAAATATGTACTATAGGAACCTAGGTAAAAGAGACATAATGGAGAAGATGAGCTATCATGTGTACTCTCACAGATGGCTAGAAAATATGGAAGAAAAAGACATTCTAGGATTTAGAATGGTGACCAGCCTGGGAACATTTAGTTGAATACATTAGGAAATAAGGTGGAGAGAGACTATAGAGATCCACATTCAGATACGGATCACTCGTACGAACAGGAAGATTTCCTGCTCAAAGTATGACTCTACCTAAACTCCCTGGCATGGCAGAGTGGGCCTCTCTCCAGCCTCATCTCCTATCGCTCACCAAACCCCCACTGATTTTTAGGCACACCAAACTACTTACATTGTGCTAACTTTGCTGCACTACGCCTTTGCATCTGATATTCTCACCACCAGAACCATCTTTCCCTCTGTCTAGATAAAAACCTAGAAATAAAAACTATTTCTCATCCTTTAAAAACACGCTCAAATTCTATCTTCTCTAGGAAGTCTTTCCTGTTCCCTGCTCTCAGTGAGTAACACTTCCCTCAAAAGGCTGGGGCAGGGAGCCCTCCTCTGTGCTACCACACCCCATGAGTACTCCATCACAACACTAACTACACTATGTTTTAAAAGTTTGCAGTCTTGTCTGCCCACTGACTGAACTAATTGAGAATAAGGTCAGTGACTTATAGGCACACAGATCAGTGGTTTTCAGGTAGAGGTAAACATCAGAATCATCTTGTACTTTTTAGAAGTAAAGATGTCCTTGGCTGGGCGCGGTAGCTCACACCTGTAATCCCAGCACTTTGGGAGGCCGAGGCGAGCGGATCACTTGAGGTCAGGAGTTCGAGACCAGCCTGGCCAACACGGTGAAACCCCATCTCTACTAAAAATACAAAAATTAGCCAGGCGTGGTGGGGCTTGCCTGTAATCCCAGCTACTCGGGAGGCTGAGGCAGAAGAATCACTTGAACCCAGGAGGCGGAGGCTGCAGTGAGCCGAGATCGCGCCACTGCACTCCAGCCTGGGTGACAGACCGAGACTCCGTCTCAAAAAACAAAAACAAGAAGTACAGATGTCCTAAGGCTCTATAAATTAGCAAGTTCTGCTGGTCAAGCCCAGGTATCTGTTCTGCATTTTGAAATTGCCTCACAGTTAATTCTGGCATGCACTCTAAACTGAAAACCCCTAGTCATAAAACTGGTACTATTACTGTCTCCATCTTACAGATAAGGCAATAGGCACAGGGAAATAAGTAACTTGCCAAGAAAACTTCCTTACAAAGATTAAATTAAATTTGTTATGTTTAATAAAAAATAAACATTCAAGAAATATTAACTATATTGTTATTCCTCCTTCAAAAAGCAAATACAACGAAGGCGACTTACTCTGTTTTGTTTAATGAGGAATACTTGAAATGAATTATATTTCCAACTGCCTGGGAAGTAGCAACTTCAAATGAGAGGGGGATAAGAAGGAGTTAACCTCAGGCTATGGAATGGGGTACAGACAGTACAAGACTCAAAAATGAGATGATAAATTTCATCTACTGGCAATGCTGCCTATGGCCAATTGAGATATCTCTGAGCTAATGACTTTTGTGGGCACAGAAGCTTAAAGGATTCTAAGTAGCTGACCATTATGGTGAGAACAAGTTTTAGAGAGGTGTATCTAACAGATAGGCTGGGTACGCTGGCTCATGCCTGTAATCCCAGCACTTTGGGAGGCAGAGTCAGGCGGATCACCTGAGGTCAGGAGCCTGGCCAACACGGTGAAACCCCAGCTCTACTAAAAATACATAAATTAGCAGAGCGTGGTGGTGCAAGCCTGTAGTCTCAGCTCCCTGAGAGGCGGACGCACAAGAATCATTTGAACCCAGGAGGCGGAGATTGCAGAGTGCTAAGATCACGCCACTAACTCCAGCCTGGGTGACAGAGTAAGACTCTGTCTCAACGCCGGGTATGGTGGCTCATGCCTGTAATCCCAGTACTTTGGGAGGCCAAAGCGGGTGGATTACCTGAGGTCAGGAGTTCAAGACCAGCCTGGCCAACACGGTGAAACCTTGCCTCTAGTAAAAATACAAAAATTAGCCAAGTTTGGTGGTGTGCACCTATAATCCCAGCTTCTCAGGAGGCTGAGGCAGGAGAATCGCTTGAACCCGGGAGGCAGATGGGGTTCCTCAACAGTCCAGAGTGAGATAAGAAGGGCCTGCATAGGGCACTACAGCTGATAAATGCTGCGGTCAAGGAGGCAGTAAGAAAGGGACACATTTTAGAGGCATATCACAAAGGATGGACTTGGTGACTGGGAAAAGCCTTCCTTAACTGAATCAGTTCGGGAACCTCAAGATGATCAGGCGTTTGGCTTTATATTTCTATGAATGCTGGCTAATTATTGCTGTGGAAAGTTACACCCTCTGTGATGCTGTGTCACAAGAACTCCCTTACCACCGTCTGCATGGCTGCAGTAAGTAAAGGCCCAAATGGGGAACCATTAGGATTCTATTCTTCCACACTATTTTTCTAAATCCTTGCTGTTGTTCTGAAATTCTTCCAGCAAACCAAATCAAAGCTATTATGGCAGAGAAACCACAGAGCTAAACATTTCAATCAGTTGACAAGTCTGTACTGGGCACCTATTATATAATCCCCCAAAGCTCACAGCAAAATCCACTTGTCTCCTCATGACCACAACTGCTAAACCTATCATTTCATTTTCCTTTACTCTTTTCTAAAGCCAATTTGCAGCAAAGTACAAACCTATACTACTTATATTTATAGGATACCGTGTTAAAAAAAAAAAAAGTCCTGTGCTTTTAGAAGTACATTACCACATAACTGTTTAAGGAAAAAAGTGCTACTGACATTAATACAGGGGTAAATAGGTATATTACTGCAATATAATAAGCATGACGTAATTTTATCCAAAGAACAAAAAGTAATTTTTTGAATTCATAAAAGGTTTGTTATTTCTTTACAAGAGGGACACCTAGTGGCTCGCTTCTAAAACAGATTGAAGCTCTTAAATATTAAGTTGTTTAGTAATAGGCACACCTCTATTATCTTCATACTGTAAGTAAAAGACACACAAACACAGAGCTAAAGAACCCTAGGTCAAAAGAATAAATTGAAAAGTTAAGGACTTTCAGTTCTAAGCTGTTAGTGGTAGAAGAATGGTAAGCAGAAGAACTGGATTGTTTAGAACTGAGGGCCAATATCATTTGGAGACAAATGTGGGGATAAGAAGGTCAAAAATTGGGTCCATATCTGAGGAAATGGGTGGTTAGTTCACACAAAAGAGTCCAAGCAGACAGCAGTACCAGACTTACACAACTTCAGATACTGGGATTATTTACACAGATGAGAAGTGTTCTAAATTACTGAAGAAAAAAAGGAAGCTTACAACGTGAGTGAGTAAGGAATACAATTCTGTCTAAAAGATGAGAAAGATTTGGGAAAGAAACAGAGGTTCCAGGGAAAAATAAACTAAAAAACAAACAGTGCATAGGCTAAAAATATGATTAATTAGACAACTGTGGAGAGAAAGTGACTTGGACAATATAGCTGAATAAGTTACTTGGAACGTAGTAAAGACAAAGAAATTAAGATAACTTATTACTTTTCCAGAATTGTCATATTTAGACAGCAGAACAAATCTCAAGGAATAAAAAGAAATCACACTGCAACACACATCATAGAAACTGCAGAACTCCAAAGACAATATTGAATATTTTCAAAGCAATCAGAAGAGAAAAGAAGGAAGACTATGTATAAAACAACAGTGTTCTCAATAGTGGCAAAAGAAGTGAGAAGTCAATGGAATATATAAGTTAACTGAGTTCTAAAATAAATGTCAACTTAAGATATTTCATATGAAGCTAAACTATCATTCAAAAGGGGCTGGGCATGGGGGCTCATGCCTGTAATCCCAGCACTTTGGGAAGCCGAGGTGGGAGGACTGCTTGAGGCCAGGAGTTCAAGACTAGCCTGGGCAACATAGCAAGACGCTGACTCTATTTTTTAAAAAGTAAAAAACAGATAAACAAAAAACAAAAGTAAGAGCGAGCTGTCTGACTATATATGAAATTTTAAAACAGGCAAAAGAAATGTACAGGGGGAAAAAAGGACAGGCTGTCTCTAAGGAAGAGAGGAAATGACAAGAAAAACCTTTCTGGGGTAATGGTAATGTTCTATTTATTCACAGGGACTGGATTATACAGGTGCCTGTATTTGTAAAAACTCAGCAAATGTATATACTTAAGATTTCTGCATTTCATTACATGTAAATTTTACATCGACAGACAAAAATGCAAACTACGGAACTCCAGTTAATGAGCTTAAGTATTCAGGGCCCAGTAGAGGGATGCCTGCATTTAGTCTGAAATGCACCAAAAATAAAATGGTTAATGGATGGATAAATATCTGATAAAGCAATTATTGTAAAATATTGATGACAGAATTTAGGTGATGGGTATAAAAGCATTCACTGCAAAAGCTTCAACTTTGTTTTACGTTTCAAATTTTTCTTTCTTTCTTTTTTTTTTTTTTTTTTGAGATGGAGTCTTGCTCTGTCACCCAGGTTGGAGTGCAAGTGGCACGATCTCGGCTCACTGCAAGCTCCGCCTCCCGGGTTCACACCATTCTCCTGCCTCAGCCTCCCGAGTAGCTGGGACTACAGGCGTCCGCCACCACGCCTGGCTAATTTTTTGTATTTTTAGTAGAGACGGGGTTTCACCATGTTAGCCAGGATGGTCTCGATCTCCTGACCTCGTGATCCGCCCGCCTTGGCCTCTCAAAGTGCTGGGTTTACAGGCGTGAGCCACCGCGCCTGGCCTCAAATTTTTCATAATAAAATATTGGAAAAAACTTTAAATAGGTAAAACT
This sequence comes from Pongo pygmaeus, assembly GCF_028885625.2. Classification (NCBI taxonomy): domain Eukaryota; kingdom Metazoa; phylum Chordata; class Mammalia; order Primates; family Hominidae; genus Pongo; species Pongo pygmaeus. Next base: position 144,405,838 of record NC_072373.2, on the reverse strand, counting down.
AATCTATAAAATTCAAAGTTAGGGGAAATAGGAAACTTGGGAGGAGGTGGTAGGTATTCCCATAGGGGGCAGTAAAGACTTCTGGGGTGCTGGTAATGTTTTTGATCTTGGTACATTAATGATTTGTGTGCTTTTTAGGTATGTATTGTATTTCCATTAAAAAATGAAAATAAGATGGGCACGGTGGCGCACATCTGTAATCCCAGCACTTTGGGAGGCTGAGGTGAGTGGACTGCCTGAGCTCAGGAGATCAAGACCACACTGGGCAACATGGCGAAACTTCCTCTCTACTAAAACACAAAAAAATTAGCTGGCATGGTGGCAGGCACCTACAGTCCCAGCTACTGGGGAGGCTGAGGCAAGAGAATTGCTTGAACCCAGAAGATGGAGGTTGCAGTGAGAAGACTGAGATTGCACCACTGCACTCCAGCCTGGGTGACAGATGGAGACCCTGTCTCCAAAAAGAAGATGAAATAAAGATATTTTAAGACAAAAACTGAAAAAGCATATTTTTATAAGACCCGCACCAAAGAAATCTTAAAAAGGAGAACAAAATGATCCTAAAAAGAAGGTCTGAAAAAATGTTTAAAAAGGAACAAAAATACTGGTATATATGTGGGTAGATTATACTTTTGTCCATTTTACTGATGAGGAAAATGAGATATAGAGTTAAAGCCACAAAACTAGTAAACATCAGAGCTGGCATTTGAAGCCACTATATTTTGTTCAGCTTCAGAAAAAAACAAATAATTGATTAAAAGAAACAGAGATCAAAGAGACATTTCTCCCATGGTTATACACATGGAGACCACTGGTTAGAGTAACATGTAATGCCCTTAAAGAAAGTTCAGCAAGATTCTAAGAGCTATTTCTTAGCATGCCCTTAATCAACATTAACAGCTTCAGTCCAAACTCTACTACCAGAAGGGACAAAACAACATGGTTCAGGCCGGGCGCGGTGGCTCACGCCTTTAATCCCAACACTTTGGGAGGCCGAGGCAGGCGGATCACAAGGTCAGGAGATCCAGACCATCCTGGCTAACAGGGTGAAACCCTGTCTCTACTAAAAATACAAAAAATTAGCCAGGTGTGGCGGCATGTGCCTGTAGTCCCAGCTACTCAGGAGGCTGAGGTAGGAGAATGGTATGAACCCGGGAGGCAGAGATTGCAGTGAGCTGAGATCGTGCCACTGTACTCCAGCCTGGGCGACAGAGTGAGATTCTGTCTCAAAACAAATAAAAAACAGCATGGTTCATCTGTGAAGTTTTTCTTATCTAACAGACACAAAGTATATACCAAATAGAACTCATATATTTAAGCTGATTCCCAAAGGGATTCAGATCCAAATAATCGCTAATTTATTAACTGCATTTTTTTTTTCTTTTTTAGAGACAGGGTCTCACTCTGTCGCCCAGGCTGGAATGTAACGATGCAATCATGGCATTCACCATCACACCTAGCTAATTTTTAAATTTTCTGTGGAGATGGTGTCTTGCTTTAGAACCACCAATTTAAAGTGAGCTTCCTAATCTTTCAGACAACTGTTTTAAACTCCAATTCTTTTTTTTCACTGAACATGTCATGGATAGTATTCCATGACAATACTTCTACGTCTAATTGTTTTTGCTTAATGGCTGCATGGAATTCCATGGTATGAAGGTGCCATCATTTACTTAACTCAGTCCATACTGAAGGATACTTTAGGTTGGTGCCAGTTTTTACACTACTAAAAACAATACTGCAATAGATATATGTGTACATATATCTCCTGACTGTAGATCATCTACAAATACCTTTGTAGGCTAAATTCCTTGAGTACTTATTTATAACATTTTAAGATGTAATATACATTTTATACAACAAAATATATAACATTCTGAGAAACATTACCAAATTGCCTTCTAAAATGACTGTACCGATTTAACTATCAACAATGGAAGAGGAAAACGGCCTGGTTAATCCATACTTTCATTATATTAGATATTATTATAATGTTTATCAGTCAAATACTATCTAATCTATGTACATATATCCTTCTATGACCATCTATTCTTTTTTTTTTGGAGACAGAGTCTGGCTCTGTCTCCCAGGCTGGAGTGCTGGAGTGCAGTGGCGCGATCTCGGCTCACTGCAAGCTCCGCCTCCTGGGTTCACGCCATTCTCCTGCCTCAGTCTCCCGAGTAGCTGGGACTACAGGCGCCCACCACCACGCCCAGCTAATTTTTTGTATTTTTTTTTTTTTAGTAGAGACGGGGTTTCACTGTGTTAGCCAGGATGGTCTCGATCTCCTGACCTCATGATCCACCTGCCTCGGCCTCCCAGAGTGCTGGGATTACAGGTGTGAGCCGCCGTGCCGGGCCGACCATCTATTCTTATCCTCTGCCTCTTTCCTAATTAGTTACTAGTCTTTTTTTCTTAATAATGCATAAGCACTCTGTGTCATATATGTTAAAGACTTTTTTGGTCCAGTCTTTTGACTTTATTATGGTCTTTTTTGCCATGTAAATTTAGTTATTATTTTCCTTTTGGCTTCTGGATGGGATGTTTCTTCTCTTCAAGATTATGAAAATATTCCAGTATTTTTATTTCATTTTAAGATTTTGATCCACCTGGATGTTATTTAGTAAAAGATTCAGCATTTCCTCTCAAATGGCAAGCTGTTTCAACTCTATTTATTGAATAAGTAATTATTTGTACTAATTTGAAATGTTACCTTGATCATATACCAGCAAACCAAATATACTACTTATTTTCTATGATCTAGTTACAGATTTCTAGGCCAACACCATAAAACTACTATAATTTCATAAATTTTAATGAGTCCAGCCTCACCATTCTTTTTTCAGATTTTTCCAGGCACCTCTGCCATGTTATTCTTCAAAATAAACTTCAGTTATTTATGAACTGTCTTATTAATAAATAAATAACAACAAACAAAATCCCATTGATATTCTGATTAGGATTGCATCAGACTTAAAAGATCACTTAAGAAACAATATTGAGCTTTTTAAGAATATGGCACTTTTTTCCATTTATTCAAATCTTTTAAGTCATTCAGGAGAATTTACATTTTCTTCATATAGGTCTTTCATATTTCTTTCAACAGATTTGATTAGTACTGGGTGAAAGTGAACATAAAGCTATAGACCCTACAAAGAGATGAGGTAAAGGAATTACCTCTGAAAAAGCCACTATTTTAAAGTAGCTTGGGATCTACTCCAAAATAAGCAGGAGAGCCAACATTTCCTTATCAAGCTTCTCTATTTTTAACAGAGAATGTCAACCTTGCTTTGGCTCAACTTATATAGGCCTCCTTGAACTTAACTTTATCGATTACAGCTATCCACTGTGATACTCCTGCAAATTCCTCTAAAATAGTCCTCTAAAATTCATCCTCATTGCATACATTTTTGACTTCACAGACTTCACCTCACTTTCACTATTCAGTGAAAATTGCAGTACTTATTCTTAGAAAAATTCACACATCACATAATTTCACATATAATTTTAGGAGTCAGCGAAAATGCCTGCCATAAAGGGTGTCTGGATTAGAATGAACCTATTCCAGTCAGCTGCTACAATCACCTTCTGATAGGTCTACAGAGTAATTCAGGTACAATGGCACATTCATCACACTATATATGCGGGCTTTTACATTTAAAACTTTTTTTAAAAAAATAAATGTAGACTTTATAGAAAAGTTACAAAAACAGTACAAAAGATTCTTCATTCAGATTCCTCAAAAGTTAAAACATTTAAATTTTAAGCAATATCAACTTGAGATTTTGACTATATTGCAGCTCAAGTTGCTTAAACAAGCAATCAATTTAATACCTAGGGAGTATTAATAATCTTAGTACAAGACCAACTTCTCATATCAACAATTCCAAAATCTCCAAAACTGAAAGATTTTTAACTCCTTCAGCAGCAAAGCCTGAGTCAGTCTATAGTCATTATTTACCCATTATAAGGTAAACATTTATAGGTTTCACTGCACAAATAGTACTGTTTAATTACACAGTGCTATCCCAGACCTATGGGGGTGAATGGAATATACAGTAAATGTGGCATATTCCTAAGGATTTCAGTGAAGGGAATGTAAATTTTCATTGTCACTGTATATTATTTAGTATGTGCCAGGTACTACTTTAGTTATTATTAAAATTTCATTTAATCCTCTCAATAACCTGGTAAGTCAGATTTTGCCCAAGGTCACCTAATGTATAATCAAATAGTAGAGACAACATGAAAATTTACATTTATCAGAGTCAAAGCTATAACCAACTTTTGAAAGTTAATAGAAAAAAGTATTGAAAACTAGTCTCTTAGAATACTGGGGGCACGGGAGCTGAACAGAATTCTTTGAAAAAATTTCATTTCCCCTTCTTCCCTCTTTCCAGCAAATACCATTGCAATCATCTAAAACCTTGCTCATTTTCATGTGAACAGCTGATAAGATATAAATATCTCAAAGTAACTCTTAAACGTCTATTTTTTTCTCTTAAAGGTGAAGTATAAGACACCAGAATCCTGATTCTGTCTACATTATATTAATTATCTAGACCAAGAAAAGATTACAACTATACATTCAATAAGTACATCTTCTGTATTTATGTAAATCAGTGGTTTTCAAACAGGGGTGATTCTGCCTCCTGCAGTGGACATCTGGCAATGTCTTAACAAGAAATTAAAAATCCAAGAGCTCAACCTCTCTAATAAAGCTGCCCACAAAAAAGTTTGGTAATATTCAACAAAAGTTAAGGTATAACTAAAATAGGCACTCATACTTTCTTGATGAAAGTACAAAGTGGTAATGTTTTATGGAGACAATGTAGAGTTTTTCTCAAAAGTTTAAATACATTGTACTCTCTAATCCAGTAATTCTGCTTTCTAGGAATTGATCCTACAAAAAAAAGTCAGGTAAGCACACAAAACAATTTGTTCAAGGCTGTTTAATACCTATTTATAATAATTAAAAACAAGACATAAAATAAATGTTCATGAAAATGGGAATAATTAAATGAAACAAGATATAGTCAAAGGTGGAATACCCTACTTAAAAATAATGAGGCAGATTTGCATTAAGAAGAAAAGAGGTTCACAATGTATTGCTAAATGGAAAATCTAGCTGCAGGAAAAAAGGATGTGCATTTATTCATAAAAAATTAATGTTTAACTTGAGCAGAGTCATGTCACTTTATATAGTTTTAAGTATTTTATATTATGTTTTACTTTATTAGATGAAAAAAGGAGAAAACATGATTAGAAGGAAATGTTAAGAAATTTTATTAGTGGTCAACTCTAGATAGTGGAATTATGGCTGATATTTTTCCTTTAAGCTTTTTAATTATACAGATGTATTATTTTTACAATAGCTACTATAAACTGATTCCTTCCCACATGCCAGTTACTGCCTATGTGAATTAATACACTAAAAGTCCACAACTCTACAAGATAGCTATCATGAGCTCCATTTTGCAGATGGTAAAAGACTAAGAAACGGACTCTAAAGCCTATTATTACATACTATGCTGCTAATCTCCTCCCGGGAAACACTAAAAATGTAAGAAAACTGATCGCAAATCTCTATGAATTTATGAGCAAAAGACTTATGCAAGAAGAATCTGATTTGCCATTTCAGAGACCCGGGGAGTTTCAAAACAACCAAATATATACTAAACCTGGAAAATATACTGAGTGTAATATTCTTGGTAAAAACTTCCCGCATACATTCATGTATCTACAGACACAAAAATGTTATACTTGAGGCCATCTGCTTTTCATTACTGAGAACTAATCTCTGATTACAATCATTCTGAATAGTTTCTTTCATAAAACAGGAACACATTTTGTATTTGAGAAAGCACTAACCAGTTACCATAAACTTCTAACCAGTTACCATAAACTTCAAATTATGTCAATTTCTAAATATGTCAGTTTCAAAACACACAAAAGAATCATCTCACATTTGATAAATTCAAGACATTACTTTACTTTTTTTTTTGAGACAGGGTCTCATTCTGTCACCCAGACTGGAGTGCAGTGGTGCAACCTTGGCTTACTGCAACCTCCGCCTCCTGTGCTCAAGGGATGCTCCCACTCCAGCCTCCTGAGTAGCTGGGATCACAGGTGGGTGCCACTGCACCCAGCTAATTTTTGTATTTTTAGTAGAGACGAGGTTTCACCATGTTGCCCAGGCTGGTCTCAAACTCCTGGCCTCAAGGGATCCACCTGCTTCAGCATTACTTTACTTTTGGAAGACAACCAGGAAAAACGAAAAACCATTTTTACAAATATTTATGTCTTATAACATATAAAATAAATGGAAAACATCATCTTCTAATTATGTTAACAGCTTTGAAAAGATAGAAGCTCCACTAGAATAATGATAATTCTGATGGCTTTGTCTTTTCAATTTTTGGAAGAGCACAACTGGAAAGGCACCGTAGAGTTTACCCGGGTCAACTCCCCACATCATACACCTGAGGCCCAGAGAAAGGAAGGTGATTTGTTCAAGGCCCCACAGTTACTAAGAGGCTGAAAAGGGAGGGACTCCCTCAAGTTTTTAAAAATTCTAAATCCAAAATCTTGACTTCCGAAAGGTATTATCTGATAATTTAGTTGGCTACTTAAAGAACTTTGGGATCCTGTTCTCCTCTGTACTCTTGGGGCCTTTTCAACCCAACATTTTCAGACAGCAGCAAACTAATCTCTGTTATACTATCTGTACTCAAGAGCTCAAAGTCCCCTTCTTCTCCACTGACAGCTTTTAAATAAAATCTTAGTTGGAAACCCAGTGGAGAAAGAAAATAAAAGCAGAGCTGCCTTGATTAAAACAGTACAGGGGTCCTGTTTTTACTCGTTTTGTCCTGGAAGCCCCTGAAATACTTTCTTGGTACCTTAGGTCTCAAAGAAACAGTTTATTTCTAATGTATGAGAGTGCCCCAGGGCGCTGCTACTCAAAATATGTTTCTCAAACAATCAGCGTCACTGAGGAGCTTGTTAGAAATGCCCAATATCAAACTCCAACCCAGGCCTACTGAAAAATCACAACAAGCATACTTAACAAGATGCCTAGGTGACTGGTATGCACATTAATGTTTGAGAAGCTTCTCAAACGATATGAAGACACACACACACACACACACACACACACACGCACACACTGCAAACCCAAATTTTTATTAGAGTTACATGACATACAATTACTACAGTTATCTTGTCATGGACCAATAACAGTTTACAGAACCACACCTGGGGTAGCAATGCTCTATAGCAACCAAACCTTAAAGAATGATCCTGATCAAATCAGAACACCTGATATACTAAAAAGTTAGAAACTTACTTCTTATCAAAAAAGGTTGAATTCTCCTTCCTCTTGGTGAATCCATTGGGTAGAAGTTTTAAGTTAATACCTTGCCTCCGGGCACGATTTTTCATAAAGTACATCTAACAACAAAAACCAAACAGACAAATTAATTTTTAAATTCCTTAAATTTAAAAAGTGAGTAAAACAATGTTCAATAATAGTTAAGATTTACTGAGAACCTAAGTGTTACAACAGCTCTAAGCAGTAATCTCATGTAATCTTCACCATGATACTATGAGAATAGGTATTATCATCTCCATTTTAGCAATAAAAATTAGTGACATCCCAACATCATACAGCTATCCCAGAGAGATAGAACCTGTATTCAAACCCTGGTCTGTCTAATTCCAGAGCTTGTGTTTTTAACCATATGTTCTATGAGCCAAAGAAGAATTTAATGGAGATTAAAACAAACAAGAACACAGGTCATTTGGCAATCACGGGGGCTACCTACACAATTCTTGATTTCTTTTACCGATGGTTTTACCAGTTAGCTGTATATATATCACTGATTTTATTACTAGACAGCTCACTCAAGGGAAGAGCCATGGCATTGCCTAGTACAAGGCCTAGCTTAAACTAACGACTGTTGTGGGAAGCAGAAAATGGGATATGAGAACATTCTGGCTCTGACGTGTGTTATTACATTGACCACCTGGGTTGATTAAGCTGAACTGGGCAATTCCAGACTTATGAAGGAAGTAATACCAGATTTTTATTAAGTCAAGGAAGAAGAAAGATTACTCAAAGAAAAGGCAAAATATAAATGCAATTTTTTTTTTAAGTGAATAGGGATCTAGAATTTGCAATGTAAACAGTCAGAATCAAGTCATAAGCCAAGGGAAAGGATGGGTCAGCTATCACCGGCTAAGCAGGAAACTGTTTTAAGAAATTACATGTAATTTTATAATTTAGAGGACTTTAGTTTCGGTAATGGTAGTGATAATTATAAATAATTATAATAGCAGTGACCAACCCTCCTAATATACCTTCAGGATAAGGGTGAACCAGAAACAATCTCTACTTTTAGAGCAAGCTAGGAAACTTGTGTGGTTACACTGAAACAGAGGAAAAAAGAAAAAAAAATCCATTAGCAGTTATGGCTATGGGCCATCCCTTGCTTAGATTTGCAATTATTTTGTCTTGAAAACAGCACTGAATAGCCATACTCTAGAAAAAAGGAAGTGGGAGGACTTAATCAGATAACAAGTTTCAGTAAAAAACCACAATAATTCAGAGAGCATAGTATCGGTGTAGGATATACCAGTAGGCCAACAGAATGGAAAAGACAAGGCCACAAAATGACCCAAGCATATAGGGATGTTGATATATGACAAAGGTGGTCCTACAGAGCAGGAGGGAAAGGATGAACTTTCCAATAAATGGTGCTGGGAAAAGTGGATTATCTATATGAAAAATTAAATGGGAACTCCTCTGTACATGATACCAGAAATCAATTCCAGTTAAAGACATAAGTGTAAAACACAACAGTATAAAGCTTTTAGGCAATAACTATAAAAGAATAACTTCCTAACTTCAAGGTAGAGATGGATTTCTTTATAAAGATATAAACCAATTAACTATAAAGGAAACAAATGATAAATTTGACTACATTAAAACTAAGAACATCCATTCACCACAAGACACTATAAAATGAAAAGACAAGACAGAGACTAGAAGAAGGTATTTATAACATACAACCAACTTGCACTAGCATCCAAGAAATACTAAGAATTCTCACAAACCAGTAAGAAAAATAAAGCTGACCAATGGAAAGATGAGCAAAAGACTTGAACAGGCACTGCATAAAAGAGGAAATCCAAATGGCCAATAAAGTATTTGGTGGTTCAATCTCATCAGGAATTAAAGAACTGCACATTTAAAACCACAGTAAAATTACACAGCCAACAGATTGACAAAAATTTTTAAAGTCTTATCAAACTAAGTATTGGCGAGAATATGACAATAGGTACATTCATACACTATTGGTGAGAGTGTAAACTAGTATAATCACTTTGGAAAATGTTTTGGTAACATCTAGGTAAACTGAAGATATGCATACTACACAACAAAGCAATTCTATTCCCAGGTATAAACCCTAGAAACACATGTTCACACACATACTATAATTTATAGACAAAAGTAGTGGCATTGTTTCTAAACTGTTTTTTATTCTTACAGAAAATCCAAAATCCATTAAAAAAATGCATAAACAAATTGTGGTATAGTCCTAAGATAGAAAAAAATATTAAGAAATGAGAAAAGATCAGGGAAGGGCATAAAAGGGTGGCATGGAACTTCTGGGAAGCCAGTAATGTTCTAATTCTAGACTGGGGTGGTAGTTACATGAATATTCATTTTATAATTAATTATTCATTATACTGTGTATTTCCATTTTCTGATTTTTAGAAAATATACTTGCTATATTTCACAATTTAAAAAAAAATTGTAAGGTAATTTATCTTCAAGTAGAATTTTAATTATGCCTAATTAAGTTTGAGGAAAAATAAGAGTTGCTATATGAATAATTTTCTTTCAGATATGTGTAATGTAATTATGTCTGTACCAATAATACCAATAAAATAAGGTGTTTAAAAGGTATTAAAATTCTGCAACTCCAATACTAAAATGAACACAATTCCAGGATACGATTTAATCACACCAGAAACGAATTTCTACAACACCAGTTGCCAAATATTCCAAATATTTAAGCTTTAATTTTGCATAGTATTTAAGGAATTAAAAAAGGAATGCAAGAGTATGAAAATTAAGTGTATCAGAATAGCAAGTCTTGTTAGCTCTTCCTTCAAAATCAGAATCTAATCCCTTCCCAGTAATTCAAACAGTACACCCAAGCCACTATTATCTCACAAGGATCATAGGAAGAGCTGCATAATTGGTCTCCCTGCTTCCAATCTTCCATTCTTGCCCCCCTAAAGTTCACGAAGCACAAGAGTGGTTTTTCAAAAGGCAAATTTATGTTCAAAACCCTTCCATGGTTTCCATTTGCACTTAGAATTAGAAACCCTCACCAGTTTCTTTTCTTTTCTCTTTTGAGACAGAGTCTCACTCTGTTGCCCAGGCTGCAGAGTAGTGGCGCAATCATGGCTCACCGCAGCCTTGACCTTCCTGGGCTCAGGTGATCCTCCCACCTCAGCTTCTCAAGTTGCTGGGACTACAGGGGCACGCCACCACGCCTGGCTAATTTTTGTATTTTTTTATAGATATGGGTTTTCACCATGTTGCCCAGGCTGGTCTTGAACTCCTGAGCTCAAGCAATGCTCTGGCCTCAGCCTCCCAAAGTATTTGGATTACAGGCATGAGCCACTGCACCCAACTCCTCACCAGTTTCTCTAACTTCATTTTCAATACTCTCCTCCTCACTCACTATGCTTCAGTTACCTTGCCAATCTTTTAATTCCTCAAACCAGACATCCTTGTTTCTGACTCAGGTCTTTCCTTTTACTTTTGTCCCTACCTGGAATAATCTGCCTCCAAATGTTCACATGACAGCCTCTTTCTCAGCACTCAGATCACTGCTTACATATCATCTCTTAGAGAAGCTTCTCCTGACCACTGTATCGAAAATAGTACCCTGACAATCTCTCCCCAACAAAGACCATTTTCATTCTCTCTTTAATCTCTTGAGCCTTCTTTATTTTCTATATGAACTTAACTCTATCTGAAATTACATTTGTTCCTCTACTCATCTCCTATCTCCCACTAAATACAACTCCACGAGGGGACAGACTTTGTTTGGGTCACAGCCATATCCTTAAGTAATCAGAATAGCTCTACATCATGGTAGCCACTTAATATATTTGGTAAGTTAAAAAAAAAAAAAAAAGAATCTAATTGATTTGAAGGACTTTTAACTGGGAGAAATTAGGAGAAAATCTTACATGTTTATTGCTTATTGGTCTTTTCAAAAAAGCATCTCTAGAAATATGGTCCGCTGTTCTTGCCACATCTTCCAAAAATCGATAATCTAAAAATTTCAAAACAGAAGAATAAACAAATGACATACACCAATGGCCAGGAAGCCTCAATTTGCTATGCATAAAGTGGCTTACCACTTAGGAGATTCATTTCAGTAAACTGTTGTATTGAAATGTATGCAGTTTTATCTCGAACTCCATTACATGTCAGTTCTGCTTTGTGTTTCTTTACACAGGGCAAACTGAAAAGACAAAGGGGAAGTACTTTTATATTTTAGGGTAAGAAAGGTACAGATACAGGTTAAAAGGTAGGAAGTTACATGTATACCTGCAGGAATATCGCATACAACGTGGACATCTGTACTTTGCTTCTTCTGTACCACAAGTTTCACACCTACAAAAGCCCACATGTAACATTAAATTATCAAATATTAATTTTATTTATTTATAAACTTAGAATTCCCAATCAATTTATAAACTCAGTGACAAGTAACTCTGATAAAATATTTGATAGCTGTTGAACATCATTTGAAAATTCTTCTCTATGAAACCTTCCCAAAACAACTACATTTCCAATGTTGTTAGTGATATGTAACTCAGGAAAATGTATTAAAATTTTTAAAACCCATCTCGCTTTTGACTTCTTTTTCTACTATAATCAGGGAATGAGACTATTCACTGATATTTTAACTTGTGATTCCTGGAAATGTGGTAATGACTGTATGTGTGTGTATCTAGAAGTCCAATTCATGAGCTATGTTTAGATATTTTTAAAGCACACACCAGAAAAAGAATATAAGGCCAAGTGAAATTTAGAGAGTAGTAGCAGCATGTTTTTTCCTGAACTCCACACCTAATCTAGAACGAGCATCGAAATAATCTAGAAATGCCATGTAACCCATCATCTGTCCTCAACTGCTCTTCTATGCTCCTGGGATACTGACAACCAAACTACAGTTACTTCTATTTAGCCCAAGGAATAGTCCCAAGAATCTGACTACTCTTATTTCCTTTGTCACATGATCCACACACTAAGGAAATTAAATCAAAAGCAATAAATATTCACAGCACCCATGAAGAAGCTTGATAATTGAGGTCAAGTGTATTTTTGCCTAATTTTAACTTAATCTACTTTGTCATTGTTGGTTTTATTAGGCTTTCTCATCTCTATTCTCTCTCAAACGAATACCGAGTAAAGAGCGTATTAAGTCAAGCCAGATTCAGTTCCAACTGATCTTTTGGTCCCCAGAATTTTCACTTTCCTAACTTGACTATTACCCACTGGACACTACCAGTTTCATATATTTTCACTGAATTTGTTGTGTTGTCATGTACAACACCCTCCACTTCCCAACCCACCCCCGCGAACGCCGTCTCACTCCAGAAACCCAAACTTGTGCTCATTTTTCATTACTATTCCACCTTCTCCTGATAGTGTGGTTTCCTTCACTCTAGACATGAGGACTCCACAGCTTTATTCCCCTAAATGGAATTCCCCATGCCCTACCTTGACATGGCCAGTTTCCGCTTGCAGCCCACCGGGTGATTTATCGGAGGCTCTTCTTTCACCTTTGTATCATCCACGATTTCTTTCTTCAGGAAATCCTTCTCTTCTTTTACACACTCTCCATGCATCAATTCCTCTTTTATGCATTGACCAACAAACTTCTCCTCCTGTTTTATCTCCAAGTTATCCTTCTCTTCCTTCACTTCTGACGAGTCCATTACCTCTTCCTTTACCTCTGGGTCACCCACCTTCGCTTCTTTTACCACTAAACTACTATCCGTCTCCTGCTTCACCTCCAATACGCCTGCGTTCTCATCCTTCACCTCAGGCCTATCCTCCACCTCCTGTTCTACCCACTGGCCAGCCAACCTGCCTTCTGTACCTGGCCAGTCTATAATTTCCTGCTTCACTACCGTTAGGTCCATCGGTATTTCCTCTGGCCTTTGTCTACTTCCTTCCTCTCCATCCCCTATCTCCTTCACCCCTGTCAGCCCTTTCCCCTCCTCTCCGCCGCCGAACTCCTCCGCCCCTGCTAAATCCCTTACTCCCTCCCTGCCAGGCTCTGGACTTAGCCGCACCCCCTCAGCTACGCTGTGGAGACCTCCCCCAGACTTCCCTTCATTTTCAGCAGCAAACTCCATCAACTCACGATCCTTGGCCTCTGCTGCCACTCTATCCTTCAATGTGGCTGCTGCACACCAGTAGGAGAAATTACCGGTCGAAATACCTACGGCGGCCCACGTGTAGAGCCAAGTAGCCACAAACCCGGAATAGCCTGCTTGACGCGACTGCTCGAATCGCCGTAAAGCTACGCTTTTGCGCCTCGCCCCTTCACGACTTGTAGAGTTCTTTACGGCTCTGCGGAGGCCCTGCCGGATTCTCTGGGCGAACAAGCGTAACTGTGTGACTTGCCCGCTGGGGTTCTCGTCTCCCGCCTGGTTTCCACCACCCTCTTCCCTTAGGGAAGCCTCCTGGGCCACTCCCTAGGCCACCCTCCACGCCCTGGTGGGTGTAAAGAGTGGAGGAGACCGGCAGAGGGAGAGAAGCGAAACCCTTACACTCTGGAAGTGGGAAAACCCACCCTAATCTGTGTTAACCATTAAATCCAATCTTGTATGAAAATGGAGGACACACCTGATGTTAGGCCTTTCCAAGCTTTAGTTCCTTAAAGCTATAAACTAGGGACCATGGTATTATTAATATAAATCTCCCAGTGTCATTGCGAAGATTATATGAGATCATGCATGGGAATCAACTAGCAGTGACGGACACAAACTCGATATATAACTGAGAATCCTGATGGGTTTCAAACCGCCTGGTTTCCACCACCCCCTTCCCTTAGGGAAGCCTCCTGGGCCACACCCTAGGCCACCCTCCACGCCCTACTGGGTGTAAACAGTGGAGGAGACCGGCAGAGGGAGAGAAGCGAAACCCTTACACTCTGGAAATGGGAAAACCCACCCTAGTCTGTGTTAACCATTAAATCCAAACCTGTATGAAAAAGGACACACCTGATGTTACGCCTTTGCAAGCTTTAGTTTCTTGAAGCTATAAACTAGGGAGCATGGTATTATTAATATAAATCTCCCAGTGTCATTGCGAAGATTATATGAGATCATGCATGGGAATCAACTGTCAGTGACAGACACAAACTCAGTGTATAACTGGGAATCATGATGGGTTTCAAGTAGGAAACAGGGCATTAATTTTTCTTTCCATTCTTTCTAAGTAACAGCCTGCGTCAGACTATTCCCCATTCCCAGCATTCTGCAGGATTCTCTCAGAGAACATCATAAATATATTAGGCGAAAGTGCCTAATGCCCGGTATTGCTGAATAACATTGCATTGTATGAACGTGGCACGTTTTTCATGCATGAACCAGTTGGTGGGCATTTGGCTTGTTTCCAGTTTGGGCTATTACGAATAATTCTGCTTCCACATTCATATGCAAGTCTTTGTGTGGACATGTTTACATTTCCCGTAAGTAAACAACTAGGAGTGGAATTGCTGGGCCATATAAATTTATGATAATTTTTAAAGAAATGCCCAAACTGTTTTCCAAAGTAGCTATACCATTTTACATTCCTACTGGCTGAGGGTTCCTGTTTCTCTACATCCCTGCCAATTCTTAGTATTATCAGTTATTTGATTATAGATGTGTAGGGGTATGTCGTTGCAAATTTAATTCACATTTCTTTAATGACTGATGATGTTGAACATCTTTTCATGTGCCAACTGGCCACTTGGATATTTTCTTTAATGAAATGTTTATTCAGATCTTTTGCCCATTTTTAATTGACGTCTTTTACTATCAAATTGTAGTAGTTCTTCATATATTACGGATATAGGTTTGTGGTAGACAGGCACCAGTATGTTCCCCAGTGATCCTCCACCCTCACAGTGTTCAGACCAATGTGTAGACTGCTCCTGCATCATCCCAGGATTGGTCTGTGTCACTGATAGCATACAGCAGAAGTAATAGGTTACCTCTAAGATTAGGTTTGGAGCAAGGCTGTGGTTTCTGCCTTAGGCTCTTGCTCTTTTGTTCTCCTTCCTAGATCATTCACTCTGGGGGAAGCAAGCTGCCAGGTTGTGAGTACCAAGAGGCCCATGTGGTAGTGGGCCGAAGTTACTGGCTCTTACAGGCTGAATTGTGTCCCCTCAAATTCGTTTGTTAGATCCGTAACACCCAGTACCTCAGACTGTGAGTATATTTGGAGATAGGACCTTTAAAGGTGATTTCCTTAAAATGAGACCATTAGGGTGGGCCCTAATCCAATCTGACTGATATCTTTATGAGAAGAGGAAATTTGGACCCAAAAAGAGACACGAGGGATGCCTGCAGAGAGAAAAGACTATACGATGATACAGTGAGGTGGCCACCTGCATGCCAGCGAGAGAGGCCTCAGAAAAAAACAAGACTGGTGACAACTTATTTTGGAGTTCTAGCGTCTAGAACTGTGAGAAAATAAATTTAAGTCACTCAGTCTGTGCTAGTTCATTATAGCGGCCTTGGCAAACTAATGCACTGGCCAACAATCAGCAAGGAATTTCAGCCTGTCAATAGCATATGAGTGCGTTTGGAGGAAGATTCTCTAGTCTTAGTTCAGCTTTACATGACAGCGGCTCCGGCCAACAGCTGAACCCAGATTCCGGACACTCAGAAATTGTGGGAGGGGATAAATGTTTCTTGTTTTAAACTGCCAAATTTCTGGATAATTGATACAAAGCAATGCATAATTAATACCAATTCCTTGTATGGTTTGCAAATATTTTCTCCCAGTTTGTGGCTCTTCTTTTTCTTAGTTGTGTCTTTAAAAGAGCAAAAATTTTACACTTCAATTAAATCCAGTTTATCAATTTTTATTTTTATTTTTTGTGACGGAGTCTCGCTCTTGTCACCCAGGCTAGAGTGCGATGGCGGGATCTCTGCTCACTGCAACCTCCGCCTTCTGGGTTCAAGTGATTCTCCTGCCTCAGCCTCCCGAGTAGCTGGGACTACAGGCAGGTCCCACCACACCTGACTAATTATTTTTGTATTTTTATTAGAGACGGAGTTTCACCATGTTGCCAGGCTGGTCTCGAACTCCTGACCTCAGGTAATCCACCCACCTCCCAAAGTGCTGGGATTACAGGCGTGAGCCACTGCACCCAGCCTCTCAATTTTTAAATGAATGGTGCTTTTTGTGTCACACTAATAACTTTTTGCCTAGCCCAGTTTGCAAAGAGATATTTCTCCTATATTTTCTAGAAGTTTTATAGTTTTAGCTTTTACATTTAGGTCTGTGATCCATTTTGAGTTGGCTTTTGTATCTAGAGTCATCCCTCTGTTTCTGTGGGGGATTGGTTCCAGGACCACCACAGATCTGAAAATGCTCAAGTCCTACAATCTGCCATCTGCATCCACGGTTCCACATCTGTAGGTTCCACCAACTATGGAAATTTGATCCACGGTTGGTGGAACCCACATGTGGCAGAACTAAGGATATCATCCATAAGGTGGACAAGGTAATGGTTTAAGTTTCTTTTTTTTTACATATGGATATCTTATTGTCCAAGCACCATTTGTTGAAGCCTATTCTTTTTCCTTGAATTGCCTTGATATTTAAAAAAATCAATTGACCACAAAGATAAGGATTTATTTCTGGACCTTATATTCTGTTTCATCGATCTATATGTCTATCCTTACACAAATACCACACTCTTTTATAACTTTATAGTAAGTCCAACTTTCTTTTCTTTTGAAAATTGTGTTGGCTATTCTTGGTTGTTTTCATCTCTGCATATTTAGTGCCAGCTTGTCAATTTCTACAAAAGAACTTGTGGGATTTTCATAGGGATTGTGTGGAATATATAGATAAGTGAAGGGAGGATTGTCATCTTAACAACATTGTGTCTTATCCATGAAAACGGAATGCCATCCATTTATTTAGATTGTCTTTAACTTCACTCAACAATGCTTTGTAGTATTCAGTATACAAGTTTTTACACATCTTTTGCTAAATTTATTCCTAAGCATTTTATTCTTGATGTGGTTGTTTTTTTTTTTTTTTAATTGACACAGGGTCTCCCTCTGTCACCCAGGCTGGAGTGCAGTGGCACAATCATGGCTCACTGCAGCCTCGACCTCCTGGGTTCAAGCTATTCTCCCACCTCAACCTCCCACGTAGCTGGGACCACAGGTGCATGCCACCATGCCCAGCTAAATTTTTTTTGGTATTTTTTGTAGAGATGGGGTTTTGCCATGTTGCCCAGGGTGGTCTCAAACTCCTGGGCTCAAGGGATCCGCCCACCTCAGCTTCTCAAAGTGCTGGGATTACAGGCATTAGCCACCACACCTGGCCTTGATGTGACTTTTGAATGAAATTACTCATTTAATTTCATTTTGGATTTTGCATTGCTAGGTTGCAGAAATACAATTGATTTTTGTATTTTGATTTCATATCCTGCAACCTTAATAAACTCAAATGTTTTATAATATCTCTATATAATTGGATTCAATTAACTTATATTTTGTTTAGGAGTTTTCATCTACGTCTATGAAGGATGTTTATTTATCTGTAGTTCTTTTTTCTTGTAATGTTGTTAGGTTTTGTTATCAGAGTTTTCTGCATACATTTTAACTTTTATGTTTCCCATCTCTTTACTGCTTCCAGATACTTTCTGGGAGAGTTCCCCAAGTAATTTCTACCTTACTATTTTGGTATTTGATGGTATGCAATCTGTTAGTCAACCTATCCACTAAGCTCATTTCAATCACTATGTTTTTCATAACCATTGTCTCTAGCTTATTATAGCTTCATATTTCTAATATTCCTCTTTATCTCTCTGAAGGTATTCCTTTAACTCATTTTATTTATTTTTTTGAGATGGAGTCTCACTCTGGTTGTCCAGTCTGGAGGGCAATGGTGCGATCTTGGCTCACTGCAACCTCCGCCTCCCAGGTTCAAGTGATTCTCCTGCCTCAGCCTCCCCAGTAGCTGGGATTACAGGTGCCCACCACCATACCCAGATAATTTTTGTATTTTTAGTAGAGACAGGGTTTTGCCATATTAGCCAGGCTGGTCTTGAACTCCTGACCTCAGGCGATCCACCCACCTTGGCCTCCCAAAGTGCTGGGATTACAGGCGTGAGCCACCACGCCTGACTTTTGACTCATTTAAAAATCTTCAGTTTTTTGTCCATTAATTCTGTCCCTCCAGGATAAATTATCCAGCTTAAAAAAATCTTTTAGAATTACAGTCCAGATTTTATAATATTTTCTCTGGTGAGCTCCTATTCCTTTGAGAGTATTAGCAAGCATAGTTGTAATTCATACTTGAAAGGTAGGATCAGAAGCATAGGATTTGGACTGTAACTCTTCTGGTTATTCTTTTGAGTGTGGAGGGTAAGCAGAAGAGTGGATGAGCATCGTGGTAGAAAGCCTCTGGTGTTACAATCTGGGCTCCACTAGCCCCGGTCTGCCCTCCTATGAAGAGCATACGCCTCTCAGGTTAACTTCCAGTACTCCCACATTGCCATCCCATTTCCAAGAGCTGCTGTCTTCTGTGGTAATCATCTAGACTTTTGGGTGGAGGGAAGAAGACAACTGTTCTAAACCAACTGGTATACACAGTTATCAGCTTTCCTGGTGTTCTGCTGCCTCCTTGGACACTTGCTGTGCTAACTTTGTGTTTTTATAACCAACTTGAGTTGAGGTGGGCCATGATCCACCCAAGCTAATGTAGGGTAGAAAAGGGAACAATCAGAGATTCTATCCTTTCATTCCACCCTCTACCTCCATTAGTGTCCCTTTTTGTCCCTCCAGGCTTTCCTTTCTCCACCACAATGGACCCAACTCCCTTTCAGCTCCTAAGGGTTTTCAGAGTTTCCTAGTTAGGCTCATTATTTATCACCCTCCCCCCCCATATATGTGGCATCTTCAGGAATGGATTTGGAGACTCCAGGAGACAACAGCTTTGTTAGTTTGCTATCTTTTCAGAAACCGGAAGTTACCAGATTGAACTTTTTATTTAGCAATACTGTATGGTAAAGAATTTGTGAAATTATTTGAGGGATGTCCCAAATATCCTTTCTTCTGGGCTTCCCATGACACTGCTATCAGGGGAACTAGCCCCCAGTATTTCAAGGTAGGTTCTTTTCTATTTTCTCTAAGTGTTGGCAGGTCTGAGAAATAAAGAGAAAGAGTGCAAAAAAGAAATTTTACAGCTGGGTCTCCAGGGGTGGCATCACCTGTCAGCAGGTTCCGTGATGCCCCCGAGCCGCAAAACCAGCAAGTTTTTATTAGCGATTTTCAAAGGGGAGGGAGTGTAGGAATAGGGTGTGGGTCACAGAGATCACATGCTTCAAAAGGCCATAAAATATCACAAGGCAAATGGGGGCAGAGCAAGATCACAAGGCCAGAGCGAAATTAGAATTGCTGATGAGGTTTCATGTCCCACTGTGCACGCATTGTCATTGATAAACACCTTAACAGGAAACAGGGTTTGAGAGTAGACAACCCTTCTGACTAGAATTCATCAGGCCAGAATTTCCTAATCAGCAAGCCTGAGGGCGCTGCAGGAGACCAGGGCGTATTTTATCCCTTATCTTCAATTGCATAAGACAGACACTCCCAGCGCAGCCATTTTAGAGGCCTCCCCCTGGGAATGCATTCTTTTGCCAGGGCTGTTCCTTGCTGAGAAAAATAATTCAGCGATATTTCTCCTATTCGCTTTCGCAAGAAGAGAAATACGACTCTGTTCTGCCCGGCCCTGCAGGCAGTCAGACCTTATGGTTATCTCCCTTGTTCCCTGAAAATCACTGTTATCCTGTTCTTTTAGGATGCACAGATTTCATATTGTTCAAACACACGTGTTTTACAAACAATTTGTACAGGTAACGCAATCATCACAGGGTCCTGGGGCGACGTACATCCTCAGCTTATGGAGATGATGGGATTAAGAGATTAAAGTAAAGACAGGCATAGGAAATTATAAAAGTATTAATTTGGGGAACTAATAAATGTCCATGAAATCTTCACAATTTATGTTATTCTGCCGTGGCTTCAGCCGGTCCCTCCATTTGGGGTCCCTGACTTCCAGCAACACACTACTCAAATTTTTCCAGGATGCCTAAATGTTTCATTATATTCACAACTTTGAGGCAATGCAGAAACTGCATATGCTTGTCCATGGACTGTTGCATCAGCATCACCTGGTGTACTTAATCAGAAACAGATCTCTGGATTTCTCCCTAGAGGTATTTAACAAAATGGAGAGAGTTGCTGGGAAATTTATATTTTTAACAAGTGTATCTGGGTGGTACTTTTGATGTACAAACAGCTTTGGGAACCATTGGGCGAAGTTATTAAAACTGTACTTTGCAATATGGTAGCCATTAGCCACAGTGACTACTGAGCACTTGAAATGTGGTTATCTAAATTGAGATGTGCTGTAAGCGTAAAATACACACTGGATTTCAAAGATTTAGTGTATTTAAAAAAAGAATGTAAACCATCTCAATAATACCTTTATACTGATTACATGTTGAAGTTATATTATTTTGGATATATTAAGTTATGTATATTGTTAAGACTAATTTCACTTGTTTCTTTTTATTTTATTTATTTATTTTTTTGAGACAGAGTCTCGCTCTGTCACTCAAGCTGGAGTGCAGTGGTGCCATCTTGGATCACTGCAACCTCCACCTCCCAGGTTCAAGCGATTCTTGTGCCTCAGCCTCCCGAGTGGCTGGGATTACAGGCATGCACTACCACACCTGGCTCAGTTTTGTATTTTTGGTAGAGATGGGGTTTTGCCATGTTGGCCAAGCTGGTCTTGAACTCCTGGCCTCAAGTGATCTGCCCGCCTCAGCCTCCCAAAGTGCTGGGTAGCCTGAGCCACTGTGCCTGAACTCTTATGTTTTTTAATGTGGCTATTAAAAAATTTGAAGTTACATATGTAGCTCATATTATATTTCAGTTAGACAGCGTTATAACAGAAGTGTATTAAAATTCAAATTTCAATTAGTTGAGATTAACATAGTCAAGAACTAGCATATTATTTAACTTATTAATATGTTAACTTAGTCAATAATTATTTTTCTTTTCAGTTAATTCTCCAAAATACAGTGTGAACATTGTTACAAATCAAAGTCTGATAATGTCAGTCATGTCCTTAAAAATGTTCAATGCCTAATTTTTGCTTTTAAGATAAAGAACTAAATCCTTATTATGGTCTTGTGAAAATCCCTCATATTCTGGCCTATATTTTCTCTCCAGTTTTATCTCTTAATTACTCGTTCTTCAGATGGCAAGTCAAGCACTACTTCCTTAGGGAAGCATTTTTGACCTCTCTTCCTCCCCTATGCTCAACCTAGATCATGGTTTGTGTGTGTGTGTGTGTGTGTGTGTGTGTGTGTGTGTTTAGAGAACTTATTTCAAGTTATAATTATGTATTTACTTTTATTATCACTTTATTAACATCAGTTTCTCCCCCAGACAGTAAGCTTACAGGGACCCTGCATTTTTTTCTCAACAACTCAGAGTACAGTGTCTGATACACGACAATAAAATGTAAAAACATGAAGGACTTCAGCACCTATTATGCATCACACAATGTGCTGTGCTGTGCTGTGTGATTACAAGTATTAAAATCTACCATTTGCCTACAAGGAGCTCACAGTTCAGTGAAGGGAGATAAACATGAAAATAGCAAAAATGAAACACTGAAGCAAGTAATTAGAATACTGAATGTGATCTTAAATGTAAGTAGCATGCATTCCTGTGTGGGGAAAGTTGGGAAAGTTTTTCTGAGGAGCTTGAAGAATGAATGGGAGTTGGCCAGGAGGACAGGGCAGGAGAGCTTTCCAGATGGGAACGAGAAAGTAGAATACGTTTAGGGCACATCAGAGAGTCCTGTGGTTTGAATGTGTACCCCAAAAGTCCATGTGCTGGAAACTTAATCCCTAACCCAACAGTGTTGAGAGGAGGGGCCTAATAAGAGGTGATTGGTTTAAGAGGGTAGAGCATTCATGAATGGATTAATCTTAGCATGAAAGTGGGTTAGTTATCATGTGACTGAGTTTTTGTAAAACAAATCCAGCCCAGGTTGCCTCTTGTATCATTGCTTTCACCTTCTGGCGTGGGATAACCCTCACTAGACACTTGCACCATGCTCTGGACTTTCCAGCCTCCAGAACTGTGAGAAATAAATTTCTTCTCTTTAAAAATTACTGAGTCTGTGGTATTTTGTTATAGCAACAGAGAACAGACTAGGACAGATACTTAAATATGGTGGGAGAGTGCTGACTTTGATAAGAAAGGAAAGAGAAAATGTTGACAGGTAATCAAAAATCAGGTCACCAAGGCTTTGTAGGCCTTCCAGAGAAGCTTGCACTTCTTCATCCTGCAGGTGATAAAGAGCCAGATTCATTTCCTGAGCTTGGGTTCTAAGGTTGGGGCACAGAAGTAAGTGATGAGGGAAGAAACCACAGATTGGTTCTGGGTATGATTATTCTTAACAGGGGATAGTGACTTATACCATGATTTGGATGGACCTATTATGACCACACAAATAACTATTTCCAAAGAATTGCCTGGATTGATTACTGGCAAAGCATTATTTGGATCAAACAAATACATCATACATTTAGGTGGTTCAATCATAACTGATGTTCCTCTAGAAGGATCCAATAATTGGGTAATTACTACTACAGAAATTCAGGACCTGATACAGAAAGCATAGTATTTCCTGCAGAGATGTATGTGAAATTTATTTCTAAAAAGATTTTAGAATTTTTTTTAAATTTCAATTTATTATTATTATTTCTCTTTAACACAAGGCCTAAAAGGAGCAAGTTTTACCAGCCAGAATAGTATTTGGCTATAAAAACCAAGCTAAAGAAATTCCGATTGTTTTAATTTCTCGCTTCCAACTATCAAACCAAAAACTTGCTAATGTCTACTAATTTAAAGATTTCTACAAAGTTGTTTTGTCATTGTATGAAGACTTGAAAAAAATACATAGTATTTTTTGGAGTATATTGAATTATGTGGAAAACATTTGGGAACAAAAGTTATTTTAACTGTGAATGTTTTATACAGTATCTTGGAATTTGCATTATTAGTTAAATAAGAACCTCTTTTATGCACTGAAAATGCTCAAGTGAAAAAATTAAATGTAATATAAAGTTTAAATAAAGTTTTTATTTCCTAGTAGTTGAGGAAGATCCTTATGCCTTCATGAGGAATGCCCTTTTCATGAAACTGGGTTTCAACTATTTGCTTCAAGAAGTGAAAAATTGGCTGGGCGCTGTGGCTTACGCCTGTAATCCCAGCACTTTGGGGAGGAGAGGTGGGCAGATCACCTGAGCTCAGGAGTTTGAGACCAGCCTGGCCAATATGGTGAAAACCCATCTCTGCTAAAAATACAAAAATTAGCTGGGTGCTGTGGCAGGTGTCTGTAATCCCAGCTACTCAGGAGACTGAGGCAGGAGAATCACTTGAACCCGGGAGGTGGAGGTTGCAGTGAGCTGAGATTGCACCACTGCACTCCAGCCTGGGTGACAGAGCCAGACTCTATCTCAAAAAAAAAAAAAGAAGTGAAAAGTTTTCTTGCATTTGAACTGTAAATTTTTCTGAACTAGATACCTAACAAAATGCAATTATTTTTAATGGATTGTTACTGAGATTATTTTTTGTACTTGTATGCAGTTCTAAAATTCTACTGCTAGGCACAGCCAAGATGACAGCTCAGATTCCCCATCAGTTGCTCTTCTCCAAAGAGGTATCATTTTTCTAACTTGGCTTTAAACAATGCTAGGACTCTGAATCCAAAGCACACAGATTGCATAATTGTGTACCCAGGCTTAGGTGACAACAACTTCATCATAGCTCACATAGCCAATTAATATATAGATAATGAGGAAAAAATTACACCCAACAGGACATACATTGAAGGCTTAGCTTACACTTATTTTTGAAACTATAAAACCTGCCAGTCTTGCGTAGGAGGGCCAAACTCTTTTGGTCAGGACATGAGATCTGCCAAAGTGCCTCCTGCCAAACACCATGTTTCTACTGCTCAGGTTGTTTCTGTGCCCCTAGAAGCGATCCTCCTCTTTATTACAAAATCATCGAGCACGCAAAAAACTCCTTTTTGCTTCCCATGAAAAGAACTACATTTGTGTTTCATGCAAGGTGAAAAGCAGGGGAAGATCTAGGTTTTGCAAAGCCTGAAACTCATTCAATTTATGCTCTTCTATGTTAAAAAGAACCAAAAATTCTTGTATTTTTGTAAACTTTACAAACATAGAGGCCCATGTGAACACATTTTGAAGGCCATTTCAGGGACTTAAAGCTTACATTTATTAGCTTCATGGCAACTCTGTCTCTATATAAAGAATACTTGATATAATTTTTAAATTAACTTGTTCTACCTTTTAGGCTTTAATGAGCCAAACTATTTTGTCCGTGGGAAAATATGTTTACAGTGTAATTTGTGAATTTAAAGATTTTACTTTTGACTGATGGTTACCTCACTCTATGTGTATAAGTGTTGTGATTTGAATATTTGTGCTGTTACTGTATGAGAATCAATATAATACAAGACATTATACATGAAAAATGTTGCACTGAGATGATATAGAGTATTTTAGACCTGAGCTCAATAAGCCCCAAGTAGGATAAATATAAGTACAGAGGTATTCATAGATAAATTGCTGAAAGCCAAAGAAAGATAAAAAGATATCTTGAAAGAAGCAAGAGAAAAATGATGTATTACAAATGGAGAACAAATAATGACTAAATTATAATAACAAACATTGGAGTCCAGAAGACATTGGACTGATATATCCAAAATACTGAAAAAAAAAATGCAGCCAAGAATTCTACGCCTAGAGAAAATATCTTTCAAAAATAAAGGTGAAGGCTGGGTGTGGTGGCTCACGCCTATAATCCCAGCACTTAGGGATGCCGAGGCAGGAGGATTGCTTTCACCTCAGGAGCTTGAGACCAGCCTGGGCAACATTGTGAAATCCCATCTCTACAAAAAATAGCCAGGCATTGGTAGCTGGTGCCTGTAGTCGCAGCTACTTGGGAGGCTGAGGCTGGAGAATCACTTGAACTCTGGAAACGGAGGCTGCATTGAGCCGAGATGTGACACTGCAGTCCAGCCTGGGTGACAGAGTGAGACCTTATCAAAAAAAAAAAAAAAAAAAAAAGAAAAGTGAAATAAAGACAAAAACAGAGAAAATTAATCATCAACTGATCTACATTATAAGAAATGATAAGGGAAATTCTTCAGATGAAGGGGAATGACACCAGATGGTAACTTGGGCCTACAGAAAAAAATATATTTATATATTTTAAATTTCCTTCTCATAATTCAAAAATATATACATGTTTAAAGCAAAAACTATAACCTCATATTGTTGGATTCATATGTACTATATATGACAACAATAGCACAAGGATGAAGGGATTAAGTAGAAGCATACTATTCCAAGTATAGAAGGTTCAAGTATGCTATTTTTTTGAAGTAATTCAGTATGAGCTCTACAAGATTGTACTAAATTAGAACTATTGTAATCCCTACAGCGACCACTAAAAAATGGAATAAATAGCAGGAATTACTCTCCCTTTTTATAGATAAGGAGTTATGATGGAACTGCTCATACCAGAGCAAACATGCTGCTAAGAACAATTATAAAATCTGAATAAATATAAAAAATAAATGTTTGACAGCATCAATGATCATCCAAAGCAGCCAGGGCTAGAGGATTAGTAATGAAGAAGGAAGTACACTGAGGTAAACTGGACCTTCTCCAGCACTTTTTCCCTGGGAGAAATTGCTGGACATAAAAACAGTATCCAAGAGCTTTTGGAAGTTTTCAAGACTAGTGAGGTGGGGAAGTGGAGAAAAAGGTGAAAATGAAACTCGGTGTTCAGGGGCAACAAGGGAGGATAAGATCTTTGTAACCACCCGAGGCATTCAGTTGAGACACCTGAAGGGCTACACCATAAAACTAGAAATAGGGCAGCTCTCTGAAGGCCTGAAGTCCAGTCTTGAACTATCTCAATCACTGATTGCATCCAACTGCCTGCCAAAAGGAAATTAAATCCTCTTGGGAAGGAGTTATTGTCATTCAGAGTTTCTGCAATTTTTTGTGCATATCTTACACTTAACAAAAAAATTATTAAATATACCAGAAGACAAAATCAAGTGACTGGAAACTAAAAGGAAAAAATAGACAATATAAGTAGATCTTTAGGGCATTTAGATGTTGGAATAATCAAATATGGACTTTAAGTCAATTGTGATCATTATGCTCAATAAGTGATAAATAGGATGGAAGATTTCCGTAAAAGATGACATGAAAACATTACAATTGAAAAAATTACAATTTCTGGCCATGCATGCTGGCTCACACCTCTAATCCCAGCACTTTGGGAGGCTGAGGAGGATGGATCACCTGAGGTCAGGGGTTCAAGACCTGCCTGGTCAACATGGCAAAGCCCCGTCTCTACTAAAAAATACAAAAATTAGCCAGGTGTGGTGGCACACGCCTGTAATCCCAGCTACTCCAGAGGCTGAGGCTGGAGAATCACTTGAATCTGGGAGGCACAGTTTGTTGTGAGCTGAGATTGTGCCACTGCACTCCAGCCTGGGTGACAGCGCAAGACTCTGTCTCCAAAAAGGAAAAAAAGAAAAAGAAAAATTACCATTTCTAATATTAATAACTCAAAGGTGAGTTTAACAGCACATTAGATATAGCAAAAATAGGGTCAGTGAACTGAAAGTTAAGTCAGTAAAAAAAAAAAAACATAAACTGAAGCATAAAGATAAAAAAGATGAAAAGTATACAGACGAGCATAAGAGATATATGAGACAAAGTAAATATATTTCAGTTATGAATGTGTAAAGTCCTAGAAGCAAATAATAACTTAACCAATAGCAGTAATATTTGATGAAACCCTCAGCAAAAATTGTCCAAAGTTTACAAGAGAGATCAAGTCACATGTTAAACAAGCACTTTGAATCCCAAGCAAATAATTACACAGAAATCTACCCTAAGTACATCATAGTAAAACTATTCAAAACCAAGGACCAAAAACAAAAACAAAAAACAAAAACAACAACAAAAAACACTTAAAAGCAAAGAAAAAGACAAAATCTCTTCAAATGAGAAAAAAACTTTGGCCAGGCATGGTGGCTCATGCCTGTAATCCCAGCACTTTGGGAGGCTGAGGTGGGCAGATCACCTAAGGTCAGGAGTTCGAGACCAGCCTGGCCAATATGGTAAAATCCCGTCTCTACTAAAATTACAAAAATTAGCCACGTGTGGTGGTGGCCACCTGTAATCCCAGCTACTTGGGAGGCGGAGGCAGGAGAATCACTTGAGCCCAGGAGGCTGAGGCAGGAGAATCACTTGAACCCAGGAGGCAGAGGTTGCGGTGAGCCGAGATTGCTCCACTGCACTCCAGTCTGGATGACAGAGTGAGATTGTCTCAAAAAGAAAATAAATAAATAAATAAATAAATAAATAAATAAAACTTTAAGCTGATATTTAAACAGAAATTATGGAAGTTAGAAAACAATAGAATAATATCTTTAAAAGAAAACAAATGACAATCTGCAATTCTATACCCAGTAAAAATATCCCATAGACAAAGGAAATCATTTTCAGACAAAAAATTGAAGGTAATTTTTTACCAGCAGATTCACATGAAAAGAAATATTTAAGGAGGTTCTCTAGCAGAAGGCAAATTATCCCAGATGAAAGCATGGTAATGAAGGAAAGAAAAGCATAGATTTTTTGAGTAAGACCTCAAAAGCAAAGGTAACAAAGCAAAAGTACACAGATAGGATTACATCAAGCCTAAAAGCTTCTGTGCAGCAAAGAAAACAATGAACAAAAAGTGAAGAGGCAACTCACAGAATGGGAGAAAATATTTGAAAATTATCCATCCAAGAAGGGACTAATAACCAGAATATTTAGGGGATTTGAACAACTCAATAGCAAAAACAAACAAACAAAAACAAATAACACAATTTAAAAATACACAGATGTGATTACATCAAGCCTAAAAGTTTCTGTGCAGCAAAGGAAACAATCAACAAAAAGTGAGGAGAGATATCCCACAGAATGAGAGAAAGTATTTGAAAATGATCAATCCAACAAGGGACTAATAACCAGAATATTTAAGGCACTTGAACAACTCAATAGCAAAGAAACCAATGAGCCTATTAAAAAATCAGCACAAGACCTGAATAGATATTTCTCTAAAGATACACAAATGACCAACAGGTATATTAAAAAATTCTCAACATCACTAATCATCAGGGAAATGCAAATCAAAAGTACAATGAGACATCATTTTATCTCATTTAGAATGGTTATTATAAAAAAAAAGTTGGCAAGGAGATGAGGAGAAAGGGGAATACTCATACATTGTTGGTGGGAATGTAAAGGAGGACAGCCATTATGGAAAACAGTATAGAGGTTCCTCAAACAACTAAAAATAGTAGCTTCTAACACAAAGGAAAAATAAATGTTTGAGGTGATGGATGTTCTTATTACCTTAATGTGATCATTACACATTGTATACATGTATCAAAATGTTATATGTATCCCCCAAATAACACATGTATCCCCAAAATATGTACAACTCTTATATATCAATAAAAATGTTTTAAAAAACAACAAAAAAGAAAGCATAGAAAAGGATAAATAGGCAGAAAAAACTAAATGAATAGTCAGTTTAAAATATATAGGGTTTTAAATATATGTATAATAAAAATACAGAGAGTAATGCCACAAAATGTCAGGAAGCAATAAATGGAATTAAAGTGTAGTAATATTATTGTATTATCTGAAAAGTGGAAAAACACTATTTATTTATTGATTGATTTTTGAGACAGTCTCACTCTGTCACCTGGGCTGCAGTGCAGTGGCATGATCTGGGCTTGCATTGTCTGAAAAGTGGAAAAATACTAATTTTTTTTTTTGAGATGGAATATCACTCCATCACTCGGTCTGGAGTGCAGTGGTGTGATCTTGGCTCACTGTAACCTCCACCTCCTGGGTTCAAGCAATTCTCCTTCCTCAGCCTCCCAAGTAGCTGGGATTGCAGGCATGTACCACCACACCCGGCTAATTTTTTTTTTTTTGTATTTTTAGTAGAGACAGGGTTTCCCCACATTGGCCAGGCTAGTCTTGAAATCCTGACCGCAAAGGATCCACCTGCCTCAACCTCCCAAAGTGCTGGGATTACGGGCATGAGCCACCATGAAAAGTACTAATTTATATAGTCTCTACAAGTCAAGGATATGAAGGTGACCACTGTAGTCTCTAGGGCAGCCACTAAAAGAAAATAAAAATATGGCTAGTAGCTAAAAGAGGAAATATAGAATAAAAATATTTTACCACTCAAAAGGAGGGCAAGAAAGGAGGAAAGAGGAAACAAATTAAAGATGAGATAAATACACAATAGTAAGAGAACAGGTTTAAATGTAAATGTAACAGTAATTACATTAAATGTAAACAGACCAAATACTCTAATTAAGTCTAAAGTTGCCAACGTGGATTAAAAATAAAAATACAACTACATGCTGCTTACAGGAAACACAGTAAAGGAACGGATGCAAAAAGGTTAAAAATAAAAGGATGGACAAATATATGCCATGCAGACACTAACCAAAAGAAAGCTCGTATAATTATACTAACAATAGAAAAAGCAAACATTAAGTTAATAAGCAGAAAAGGGATATTTCATAATGATAGAGTAATCATTCTAAGAGGATGACATACCAATGGTGGGCTAAAGCCAACTTGGACTAGCTTGTTAGACCCAACGTGTTATCTCTTCCTATCTTCATGTTCTGTAATCTATTTGTAGCTTGAAATCAGCCATGGTACACCATAGAAATGGGCAAATGCTAACAAATTAGGGATTATCTCTTTCTTTCCTCTTAGTGAGCTGGGTGTTAAACATTGGCCAGAACACTACAGGATATACCAACTGTGAATTTGAATGCAACTAATTACATGTGTAAGCGAGAAAAAGTGAGAAACAAAAGGAGAAACAGGCAAACCCACAGTCATGGTTGGAGATTTTAACACCCTTCTCTCATGTAATTGACAGGACAAGCAGACCAAAAAAAAAACTTGCCAATATAGACAAAAAAAAACACACACACAAAACTCTATATACCTACCTACTCTCTCTCTATTCCAATACAGATAGTAACAGAGAATTAGTGATTTATCCAAGTACTGCAAACCAATAAATGGGAGAGTTGAAACTTGATTCATGTTTTCTGCCTCTAAGTACAATATTCCTTTTGCTATGGTTTCATATTACAGAAAATGTCCATGATATTTACTTTGTAATAACCACTATAATTTTTTTTTTGAGATGGAGTTTCACTCTTTTCATCCAGGCTGGAGTGCAATGGTGCAATCTTGGCTCACCGCAACCTCCGCCTCCTGGGTTCAAGTGATTCTCCTGCCTCAGCCTCCTGAGTAGCTGGGATTACAGGCATGTGCCACCATGCCCAGCTAATTTTTTGTATTTTTAGTAGAGACGGGGTTTCTCCATGTTGGTCAGGCTGGTCTCGAACAACCGTTCTCAGGTGATCTGCCCGCCTCTGCCTCCCAAAGTGCTGGGATTATAGGCGTGAGCCACCGTGCCCAGCCAAACCACTGTAACTTTTACATTAATACATAAAAATGGGGAGAAAAGCAAAACAGCTTTCTTAATTGTATATATTATCTGTTGCACTTGATTTTTAGAAAGTCTTTATATTTAATAATTAATTAATAATTATAATATATAAATAATTTATATACAACAAAATATGGGGATAGCATGGCTTTAAAGCAGATGAATAATTTTATTAAGGGATTTAGCACAAACTTCTTTGGTGATAATGATCATGGAACTATTAAATCTTTAATGATGATGATGATGATGGCAATAAATAGCAGCGACTAATGTTTATGGTGATTACTTTGTGCCAGACACTGTTTTAAGCATTTCTCCATTTTCGAATCCACTCAACAACCAAATAAGTATTTTTATTATCACTATTTTACAGCGAAGAAACTGAGACAATGAACCTACAATGATACACCCCAAATCACACAGTGAATCCTCAGAGCACTCCTAACTACTATACTGCCTATGATTAAGTTGATTGAAATTTGCTTTAAATTTGATATTTCAGGAATACACTTAAAACATAAAGCAAGGCATTTCTGTCCTCTATATGTTTCTTAAATGATCTCTGGAAAAATCATGTAAGTCCAAACTAAGTTATTATTACTTTTTGGAACAGAACGTATAGCATGTAGACTGAAACTAGATTATAGGATATGGTTTCTTTAGTTTACACTCAACCTTTGTGCTCCTTTTAAAAACATTTTTATCTTTTTCAAATGAAAAAACAGACATCTTTGCCAAAGCCCTATTTTTAAAAATTGGGGTAAAATATGCATAATGTAAAATTGACTGTTTTAATCATTTTAACGTGTATTATTCAGTAGCAATAAGTACATTAACATTGTTATGCAACCATCATCACTATCTATCTCCAAAACATTGTCATTCCAAACAGAAACTCTGCACTCATTAAAAAAAGGATGGTTCCACCTCATTCCCACCTCCTCTGGCCTCTGGTAACCTCTATTCTACTTTTCGTCTGTATGAATTTGTCTATTCTTGGTACCTCATATAAGTGGAATCATATACTATTTGTCCTTTTGTGTCTGGCTTATTTCACTTAGCATAATATTTTCAAGGTTCATCCATGTTGTAACATATAACAGAATTTCATTCCTTTCAAAGGCTGAATAACATTCTATTGTATGTATATACCACATTTTGTTTATCTATTCATCTGCTTATCAACATTTCGGTTGTTTATCCCTTTTGGCTATTGTAATGATGCTTCCCATAAACATTGATATACAAATATTTATTTGAATCCCTGCTTTCAATTTTTTTGGGTATATACCTAGATGTAGGAGAAGTGCTGGATGATATGGTAATTCTACATTTAGCTTTATATATGTATAAAGCTATATATACATATACATAGATATATACATATACATAGATACACACACACACACAACTTTTTAAAAATTTATTTACTTTTTTAAGTAACCACCAAACTATTCTGTGCAATGGTTGTACCATTTTACATTCCCGCCAGCTGTGCATAAGGCTTTCAATTTTCCACATCTTTGAGAACACTTGTTATTTTCCTTTTATTCTTAAAATAGCCATCCTAATGGGTGTAAAGTTCTGGGGTGTTTTCCAAAACTAACAACCAGTTCTCCAATTCTTCAGACACCAATTTGGATGTCCAACAATTCAAGTCAATTCTGACACTGCCTGAAATTAGCATCACATTCCACAGATAAATGGGTTCAGTACCCACTTCAGATGCCAATTGCAAGTCCCAGGCCATCTGCAATTCTGACCAACCAACTACAAATGGTAGGTTCCCATGACGCCCCTCCTCATGTTCAACAGTTTGCTAGAATGGCTTACAGAACTCAGGGAAACACTTTACTTATGTTTACTAGTTTATTATAACTTAGGAACAGCCCGCTGGAAGAGATCCACAGGGCAGAGTATGGGGAGTGTAGTGCAGAGCTTCCATGCCCTACTGGGCATATCACCTTCCCAGAAAGTTAATGTGTTCACCAAACAGAAAACTCTCTAAATCTCACTGTTCAAGAGATTTTACAGAGCTCTATCTCCAGGGCCTGCCCTCCCCTCTTCCCAGGGGTCAGTAGGTGGGACTGAAAGTCTCAACCCTCTAATTACTTGGTCTTTCTGGGGACCAGCTCCATCCTGAGGCTCTTTAGGGGCCCCACTCTAAAAAAACCTTATGAACATAAACTCAGGTGTGATTGAAAAGGGTTCATTATAAATAACAAAAGACACTCCTTTCACTTAGAAAATTCCAAGAGTCTTAGGAGCCCTGTGCCAGGAACCAGAGATAAAGACCAATATATTTTTGCATTACACCACCAAATTGGTACCTCCTGGTGGTTCTGATTTGCATTTACCCAATGACTATTGATTTGGGGCATTTTCTCTTCTGTTTCCTTTTTTTTTTTTTTTTTTTTTTTTGAGACAGGGTCTCACTCTGTCACCCAGGCTAGAATGCAGTGGTGTGATCATGGCTCACCACAACTTCAACTTCTTGGGCTCCAGTGATGCTCCTGCTTCAGCCTCCTAAATAGCCAGGACTACACATGTGTGCCACCATGCCTGGCTAATTTTTAGAAAATTTTTGTAGAGATCGTGTCTCACTACGTTTCCCAGGCTAGTCTTGAACTCCTGGACTCAAGCAATCCTCCCACCTCAGCCTCCCAAAGTGTTGGGATTACAGGCATGAACCACTGTGCCCAGCCAGCATCTTTTTATTCATTGGCCATTTCTATATCTTTGGGGAAATGTTTATTCAAGTCCTTTGCCCATTCTTTAAACCGGGTTGCTAGTTCTTCTATTGTTGAGTCACTGGAGTTCTTTATATATTCTGGGTATTAATCCCTTATCAGATATATGAGTTGCAAATATTTTATCATATTCCTTGGGCTGCTTCTTCATTTTCTTGGTAGTGTTCTTTGATGCACAGAGAATTTTTAATATTGAGAGAGTCCAATTTGTCTATTTTTTTCTCTTGTTGACTGTGCTTTCGTTGTCATTCCAAGAAATCATTGCCAAATCCAGTGTCATGAAGGATTTTCTGTGTTCTCCTAAGAGTTTTATAGTTTTAGCTCTTTTGTTTAGATATTTGCTCCCATTTTGAGTTACTTTTTGTATGTAATATAAGGTAAGGGTTCAACATCATTCTTTTACATGTGGATATCCAGTTTTCCCAGAACCATTTGTTGAAAAGACTGTCCTTTCTCCATTGAATGGCATTGGCGCACTTGTTGAAAGTCATTTGATCATATATGTAAGAGTTTATTTTTGTCATGGAAATAGGTCCTATAATCCTTTTGCAGGTATATAAAAGATACTTCTTAACAATATAAATATACATAACACAGAAAGGCTATGCCAGAGGGGCTATCATAAATAATAAAAGCATATTGTAACAAAAGAGGAAAAACAAATACCACCCAAAATTATTTAAAGCACATTTTTATTACAGATAGGTTAAGTGTGGTTTGCTGTGGCTAAAGATATATTTATAATGGATGACCAAGCTTTTCTAGATATCAAGAGGTATAATATTTTTCTTTCAATATTGAACTAACATTTCTCTGATAACAAGGAGACGTTGAACTGGCTGAGCCTATTTTAAATGGGAAAAGACTTATTTTTTCTGGATGTTGCTTTAAAGACTGGTAAATTAAAAATTTTAAAGTACTAACACTAAATTTAAGTACAGTGAAAGAAAATCAATGAATACTACAAAACGTATAATTTCTACAAAGCAGAAATATAAAGTTTTTATAATTTAAAACAGCAGCAATTTCAAAAAATTTGCTGAATTAACACTTTACAAAACATATATACACTAAGTATCATTCCAGATGATCATGAACTTTAAAAACAGTATGGCACAACCCCCAATCTCCACCCCAAACCTACTACTAGATGTAGCTGGCCTATAATAATTTTTACAACAATTTAAAAAATAAAACAAAAACAAAGAAATCTAATTCTTTTGCATACAAGCACAGGTTACAATGTGCTGGCTTTGATTCCAAATACACAAAGAGAATTTTAAAATAAAACAAGGACTTCACATAAATAGTTTTACGTGTTATTAAGTGTGTGACCAAACAAATTAAAATAAGTACTAACAACCAAAACATATTTTGATGTAACCAGTACATATACTTTTAAAGAATGACAAAGATGAAAAAGGAAATAGTCTATGAAAGCCATAAGCACCTTGTTTTCGAAAGAGCACCAAGCAACACAAAGAGGCAACACGTAAGAGGTAGTGTATCACCGGCTAAGATGTATATGTCCATCGGGGACCTGAATACAGCTTAGTGTTTTAGAAAATAAGACATATTAGACTGTGGCTTGTAATTTTTAGACAGAAGCAGTGCACATTTCGAAGCATTAGCCAGTATTGCTCCATAGTGCTCTGCATCTCCAGCTGTCTAATGGGTACTACGCACTCAGTCAAAAATATAAGATACCCTGAAGAATTCCATATTTATAAATTTTTAGTTCTAGGGAATTCTCTTAAGAAAGCTGAGATCAATATAATTTTTAAAAGAATTAAATACTTTATCAATCATAGTCCTTTAAAAATGCCTTTTCTCCTTCTTAGGAGGAAGTCTGTTCTTCCTGAGATTCTTTAAGATTTAGCCAATGCTTTATTACATGCATTTCATAATGACAGTATCTGTCTGTCTTATTTCTCCCTCTTCAGCAATTACCTGGCCAACAGCCTGAAATTCGGAACTAATTCAGAGACTTTACAGAAAGCATACAGAACTGCTTTCAATGTAATACTTTCGTTCAGTTTTGAGATGAGGAAGTTTTTGTACTTCAATCACTGGAAGTTGATTAGCTTCCTGGGTGTGAAAAAGAAATGTTGCCTTATGCCAGCTGCCATCTTGAATCTGTAAAATAAGAACAAAATGCTTTCATATGCATTTCATTAGCAGTCACTTTCAGTAGACAATGCCTTTCACAGATAATGTGAACTTGTTTTAAGGATTAGAGATAACGAATAGAAAGTGCCTAGAACAATGCTCAATAAATGGTAAAATTACTATTATTAGTTGAAAACCTGGGCTTATTCCTTTCTCTAGAATGGCACTGTCTGTTCTAATTTTTCACTTCCAGAGGCTAAGGCCAGGCTTCTACTTCAACTATCTGTGAATTATTGGACCAGATATGAATTAAAAGGCTGCAATACTCCTAATATGAGTAATAACCATCTGTTCTGTATTCCTTTATTTGGGACTGATACCTCAGGATGGATTTTTTTTTTTTGATAAAAGGGAACGAGCTATTTCAACCTCTGTATTTTAGGTAGAAAATAAACAGAATCACCTCAATCAGAAATAGTTAAAATTATAATTATGTGCAATCATCTTTTAGGTTTCTTTTTTCTCCCCCATTCTGTAGCTCTCTATTTATACAGTTTCCCTCTTTCTTCTCTTTTGTGTCTAATAAATTCTACGGAACAAAAACATATCATAAAATATCCTGTGATTAAGATTCAACCAGACACAATAGAGAAAAACAATTGATGAGTTTTGTGGAGCTGTTATTTAGGAGCTAATTCACTTATTCATAGAATTATCATGATATAAATTTTAAATTTTGAAGGAATTTTAGAGATTATTTAAGCTATAAATTTTATTTTAAAGTTAAGGCAATTGAAGCTCATTGAAAATAAGCTACTTGTCTAAAGTCATAAGCTTGGTATGATAACAAGACCTAAAATTCTGTGTGTGAGGCACTGTTAGATTCATTCATTAAGTCTTTTAAGCAATATTTATCGAATACTAAGTATATCTAGCATAGTTGAATAAGATGTAACCCTTAGTATTCTTACAGTGCTTGTGAAATACAAAGATGAATACAATAGTTCTGGCTTCTAAATGCTAATGGCTTATAAATCTAATTGAAGAGAGTAAAAACATAAATAACCACAACAAAAGACCATCTATAGAAAGTACAATGTAAAAAATGTAGATAGTGAGTAAATTCCTTATTTCTAACTAGAGTACTCAGGGAAAGCTTCATGAAAAAATTTGGAATATAGATGGGCTTTAAAGTATGCCTAAAATTTCCACTTGATTAGTGAGGTATAGAAAGGCATTTCAGAGAAAATGAATGGCTTAAGCTGAACACCCATACATATACACACACATAACAACAACCACAAAAAACTAAAAAACAGATGGGCAAGTAGAAAGTGGCTGTGAAAATTAGCTTAGCATGGCGTTTACATTCACGGATTTGAGCTGGGACAGATTTTGATAGAAATTCTGGTACTCTCACTTTCCCCACATATAAAATGGGAATAATAAACACCTACCTCACAGGCTTGCGAGGATTAAATGAAGTTTCAGTCAAAAGTCACTAGCAGTACAGTAAGGCCTGGGCTTTGAAGTTCTCCATGCCTGGGACTGATTTCTTTTCTTTTCTTTCTTTTTTTTTTGTTTTTGAGAGGGAGTCTCGCTCTGTCGCCCAGCTGGAGTGCAGTGGCGCAATCTCGGCTCACTGCAAGCTCCGCCTC
The DNA here is from genome assembly GCF_028885625.2 of Pongo pygmaeus. Taxonomy (NCBI): domain Eukaryota; kingdom Metazoa; phylum Chordata; class Mammalia; order Primates; family Hominidae; genus Pongo; species Pongo pygmaeus. The sequence goes on along the minus strand of NC_072373.2, from coordinate 144,368,298 downwards.
CCAGGTTCACGCCATTCTCCTGCCTCAGCCTCGCGAGTAGCTGGGACTACAGGTGTCTGCCACCATGCCTGGCTAATTTTTTGTATTTTTAGTAGAGATGGGGTTTCAATGTGTTAGCCAGGATGGTCTCGATCTCCTGACCTTGTTATCTGCCTGCCTTGGCCTCCCAAAGTGCTGGGATTACAGGCATGAGCCACTGTGCCCAGCCATGCCTGGGATTGATTTCTTGTTCCTCCTCTAATTAGCTGTATGACTGCAATTATCTAATTAGCTGCATTACTTTAATTTTTATTTATTTAATTTTTACTTTAATTTGTATTTTACTTATGCTAATTTTACTTACTTGCTAGTTTATTTTTAATTATGCTAATTGGCTGCATTACTTTGCTCAAAATAACCTTGAGCAAGTTCTCTGTGCCTTTACTTTCATAGCTATAAAATAGGACCAATAGTATATTCTTCACAAAGCTTTTATTATGAATAAAATAATGTAATGCACGGTCACTTAACATATAATAAAACTCCCAATAAATAGTAATAGGGGCTGTTGATATTATTGTCCCTATTATTATTGTAACAGATGAGTTTGACCATAGTTTACAACAGACAGCCAGTGAAAGCCCAATCTAGAAAAGCAGGCTGGGGTCTGGTTGTTGTAAGCACTCAATGGAGTTGATAAGTTTGAATTGTGTCTCAGAGGTACTAGTGAGTTACTGAATGTTTCTGGGCCCTACTGTACAAGTTAAACAAATTTGTTGATGATACTAATCTCTTCAAATATAGATAATAAGATATATATACTTCTATTTGCTTATGATTTTTCAAGCACTATTCTCCTGGAAATAAAATGTTATGAAAAAGTAGAGTACTTTGGAAATGTTGAGATACTAAATCATGGGCTTCATAGTACACAAGGACAGGAAATGAAGCTACTTAAAATAATTAATGATATATACATAAAGTGGACAACTCCATTCTCTAAAAGAGGGGTCAGCAAACTCTTCTCTAAAGGGCCAGAGAGTAAATATTTTACATTTTGTGGGCCCTGCAGTTTCTGTCATATCTACTCAACTCTGCCATTGTAGTGCCATAACAGCCATAGATAATAAGTAAATGAATTAAGGATGGCTGTGTTCCAATAAAAATTTATTCACAAAAACATGGAGTGGGCCCGACTTGGTCTGTTGAACATAGTTTGCCAACACCTGCTCTAACAAATAGTGTTTTAAAATTATAGATTTTTCATAATATCTGTTATTTAATTTTTTTTTTTTTTTTTTTTGAGATAGAGTTTTGCTCTGTTGCCCAGGCTGGAGTGCAGTGGCACAATCTTGGCTCACTGCAGCCTCTGCCTCCCAGGTTCAAGCAATTCTTGTGGCTCAGCCTCCTGAGTAGCTGGGATTATTGGTGTGTGCCAGCATGCCTGGCTAATTTTTGTATTTTTAGTAGAGACGGAGTTTCTCCATGTTGGCCAGGCTGGTCTCAAACTCCTGGCCTCAAGTGAACCACCTGCCTCAGCCTCCCTAAGTGCTGGGATTACAGATGTGCCCCACAGTGCCTAGCCCCATTATTTAATTTAATTTAATTTTTTTTTTTTTTTTGAGACAGAGTCTTACTCTGTCGCCAAGGCTGGAATGCAGTGGTGCGATCTTGGCTTACTGCAACCTCCGCCTCCTGGGTTCAAGTGATTCTCCTGCCTCAGTCTCCCAGGTAGCTGGGATCACAGGTACCTGCCACCATGCCCAGCTAATTTTTGGATTTTTAAAAGAGACGGGGTTTCACCATGTTGGCCAGGCTGGTCTTGAATTCTTGACTTCAAGTGATCTGACTGCCTCGGCCTCCCAAAGTGCTGGGATTACAGGCATGAGCCACCATGCCTGGCCCCCTTATTTAATTTTAATGGAAAAAAAATAGGCTACAATTCAAATACTTACTGGTGGGGCCAGTCAATATGTAATTATACCCATATTTGGTATCAGGTACAGGGATAGACAGAATGAAATAAAACTTACTTGCCTCTATAACTTGCCTTTTATGCAATAATGAGATGTAGAATTACAGCAGTGAAAACACATGAAAATATTTATCCAAATACACTATCTATTTATCATTCATCTATCTGTCTATCTATCCATCCATCCATCCTGGTATAATTATTTCATGTAGGGAATAAAAATTAAATTTACATCTTAACACCTGTTTTGCATGTAAAAATCTAAGACCAATTGGTATGACACAAGTTGATAAGGTATGATATAAACAAATGATTGATTCTAAAAAATGCAGTTACAAGTCAGGCACATTAAAACTTACTACCCTTCTGTATCTGCAGTTTGTAATTAAAGTCTTACTCTAATTATCCTCATTTTATGGTTTTATCAATTTTAAGTTAGTTATATTGAACAATTCTAAAAGTGCCATTTCCTTACCTTGCAGTCGTCTGAAAGCACTTTAGGTTCAAGTAGAGTGTTTACTTTAAAAATCTGGCCATTCCATCCCTTGAAACCAATAGGCAATCCTGGGCCACTTGTTTGTGTGCTTGTCCACCTTGGGGTGTTTAGACAGTGAATGGTGATGATATGGGTGGCTTCTGAACTCAGTAAATGAAGGAAGTTCATCTGGACTTTCCCAACTCCAAACTCCAACTAATGTCATAGAAACAATATGCAGGTTATAATGTGGCAATTGAGAAACTTAACAGTTCAGGAAAACCTGAGGAAAAGTCCTTCAAAGGCAGCCTCCAGAAAGCTCCTTTCCTTGGAACTGAAGTGCCAGTCAGTGGTGTACTGGTAAATGTTTAACCACTGCTTCTTGGAGGAAAAACCATGATTTATAGTATTTCCTGACTCCTATGGTAGAAGCACTCCCAAAGTGCTGGGATTACAGGCATGGCTGAATTCAGACTACCAAGGTGAGGTCACTGAACATGGCAATGGGAAGAAATGTTAACAATTGGCTTTCCTGAGCCTGTATGAATTGGCTCCAGCATACCATCAGGCTACTACATATAATATCAATAAAACAAAGATAATTTTCACAGTATATAAAGTAACAATTTGCTTTTGGTTAATGCTTTAATACTTTTTTTAATAAAAATCCGAGATTCTGTCTCTGCCTTCAAATTTTTTTTGTGAGAGTTTCCAAAGATGAGTTAGAAGCTGTAACAATAATTTGGTGGAGTAATTTTAACTTTGAGAGCCTTAACGGACAAGGACAGAATCCTATTCTTTGTGTTACCAGCCCTTAATGTAGTTTCATTCACACAGTGAATCGTCAATAAATATTTATTGAATGAATGAATGAATGCATAAACAAGTATTAACTAATATATATATATATATTAGTTAATATACAGGACAATATCAGACTTAAGAAGACTGACTGCACATTTCCCAGGCTTGAACAGGAAGGAAGATTTTCCTATAGCTCTAGACATGATTATTATTATTTTAGCATTATTCAAGCAGGGATATGGTCATAATGTAAGTGAACCAAAATAGTTCCTACTGAGGAATTTGTACTGATTTCCAAGCATAAAGTTAGAAAAATATCAGTTATGAGGTAATGTAGAAGAAAAACAACAACAACAAAAAGAAAAGCAGAAAGAAAAAACAAAATGAGAGAAAGGCAAAAGAAGGGCATAGACATGGAAAGATAATAAGGAACGTTAGAATTTAAGTAATTCAATTCCTTCATTTTACAGATTAGAGTCAGAAACTTGCAAACAATGTTTAAGCTTTCTGAGCCTTAATTTTCTTTTCAGTAAATTGGGGTATAACACCAATCTGGCATGGTTGTTATGAGGATTAAAAATGACAAATGTAATTTACCTAGCATTGTTCCTGGCACAGAGCAGGCCCTCTGGTGGATCACAGTTTTATTCCCTGGGTTGATAGAATAGAGACTAGAACCCCGGTCCCTGATTCCAAGTCTACTGTTCATCCCAGTACTTCTCTGGTCTTCCTTGGGTTGAGTTTACGAATCAAAGAAATGAGAGAAGTGATTTGGTCATGGAAATAACTAGAGTGCCGCTTCCCCACTGCTCCTATTTCCTCTGCACAGTTCACACAGCCCCATCTTTCCTTCTATGATAATCCTATGCCAACTTCCATTGGAATGAGGATGATGATGTAGATATTTTGGAAGTAGGACTATCAGGCTGCTCTTTATTAGAGGTTCATGATTCCCTAGGAATGGAAGAATCCTTCCCTCTTCTATTTCAGGAGTGATAATGGTGAATGCCTATTAAGATAAATTGATGGAATGCCCTGGTTAATGAAGAGAGGTGTTTTAGGAGGAGAGGGTGGTTCAATAAGAAGCAGCTAAAGAGACTGAATTTTATCTGCTGTCTTTTTATGATGAACAAAACACACAATAGGCACATGTATCAGTTCTTTGTCAATGACAAATTCTTGATCATATATCAAGCTGGTTTAATCAGAAAAAGAAAGAAACATAGTTTTGGTTTCAATATATGTTATAGGTACAGCTAGGATTTAGGTTCTATAAATATTTGTTATAACTCCCAGTGTCATAATATATGTTAGTTTAACAAACTAACATGCATTCGTTCTAAACATTTGATTTATAGAATTATTCATGAAAGAAGTTTTTAGTAGTATTCTGTGGATGTTTAAGAAAGGTTATTATGTGCCTAATAACCATAAATAGCAAGATTTTGTGGCAAATTCTTTTTTAATGATTATAATATAATTTTCAGCAAAACTTCAGGTAACTGATTACTGGTTACAAACACTATAGCTGTTTTAAGAAATTTCTAATGTGTGTGTATGCATAAAAACATAGCATATGTTGCACAATTTTAAAAGGAATTTAAAAAACATGATCAGTAGGGTAAGGCAAACTAAGCCAAATAATAAAAAGACACAATCAAAATGTCAAGATTTACTGTGATTAACTAGTTTTTAAAAATAACATATTTATTTCTCATACATAATAGAGAATAATCTTTGCCTTCATTCTTAAAATTCATAATTATTTAAAATGATAGAATTTTAAACATAATTTTTCACTGATACTGTGCAATATAACGACATGTGTTCTAAAATTCAGTGACGTACCTTTGTTACAGAAACAGGAGGTAAGCATGTCTGGCCACCAGCACTGAAATTGCAGAAAACCTCAATGGCATCTGAAGGACAGCCGAGATTTGGGTCAATCCAGTATTTTCCTAATAATTTATAGTAAAACATAAAGTTAAAGTTATTAAATGCCGTAATTCTTATAATTTCTTCTTTTTTTTTTTTTTTTTTTTTTTTGAGAGAGAGTCTCACTCTGTCGCCCAGGCTGGAGTGCAGTGGTGCGATCTTGGCTCACTGTAACCTCTGCCTCCCGGGTTCAAGTGATTCTCATGCCTCAACCTCCTGAGTAGCTGGGATTACAGGAATGTGCCACCATACCCGGCTAATTTTTGTATTTTCAGTAGAGATGGGGTTTCACCATGTTGGTCAGGCTGGCCTTGAACTCCTGACCTCAAGTGATCTGCCCACCTCCACCTCCCAAAGTGTTGGGATTACAGGCGTGAGCCACTGTGCCTGGCCACATCCTTATAAATTGTCATGGTACTTTAAATACGTATTATCACAGTTTCACCTGTTAAAAACTTAGAAGATTATATATTTGCATTTAGTGAATGAATGAATGCTTCATTATGTAAAATCGATACTAAAAATGTTGTATTTTTCACATAACTATCAATTTCAGAGTGTTTCATAATTTTAATCAAAATGATAGAATAGCTGAATTGATTGCTTCATTCTACAGATAAGATGTGCTCAGCAACTAAAAGTGAATTGTTTAGTTACACAGTTATTAGAAAAGTTGAACTTAATGAAGTATATGTGTATATTTCTGTTATACATCATTACAGTGTTTCAAACGAACATTTTGTTTTATAATAGAAACAACTTCCATCTCTTGAAGGAAAAATATATCTTTATGTATAATACTGATAAGTAAAATAAAAATATGAAAACATTTTTGTTTTCACAAAAAAATCGTACAATTAAATGTTTATCATTTTTGTACTCTTTCAGATTTTCCCACTATCACTCAGTGGGAAAAACTGAGGTCCCTATAGCTAGTGAAATTCTACCAGTCTTTGCTCCACTGAGTGCCCAAGAGAATAAAACTGGGCCTAAACTCAGACTACAGAAAATACTTAGACTAAAAAGCAATGGCCTAGCATCTTAATTCCAGACTAATAGACTGAGAGTATTAAAATAGCATCTTATTCCAAATACAAAGGACAAGAATTTTTGAATAAGGCAGCCCTGTTTTCCTGCATTAAAAAGGCAAGAAAATTCAATGGTTTTTGTTAAATGTCATTTTTTCTACAGTAGGCAGAAGTCCTTGTTCATTCCACTTTTATTCCATAGCAAAGATTCCTCTAGCTCATCCTGAGCTTCCTCTAGCTTCCAAAACATCCTCAAATATTCTCCCCTCTACTATTCTACTAATCCCTCAAAATGCTTACTTGCTTAACTGGTAGCTCAAAGGGTAGAAATGGTCCTCAGCTGCAGCAGTGTTCAAACTTTAGTGTGCATCAAACCATCACTAAAACACACATAGCTGGGCCCTACCCTTGAGAGTTGCTGATTTATTAAGTCTGGGGTGGGGCTTAAGAATCTGCATTTCTAACAGTATCTAATTCTGGTCCAGGGATCACATTTGGAGAACCACTGATATATTGAAATACAGAAGAAAGGGGTGAAGGAGGTCCACCATTCCTAGTCCCTTATCTTCAGAATTTTGAATATTTCATAACGTTTTTAGAAATTACAGCTGAATTTTTCATCAGAATCTGATGAGGGCTTCCAGTCTTACCTAATGGAGTAAACATATATCTTCTTTCACCTTCTCTTGTCTTCCAAGAAATACTATCCTACTACTTATGAGCTAATAATAAAAAATTCTTTATAAAAGGTTTACCATCAAGCAAATTTTTATTGTTATATGGGGTGAAATGCTTTGAATTCAGGTGTTATATTCTATTTGGGTAGGGGCTCCATAATTTCTTTCAAGGTATGCCAAGCTAGAGATAAAGTCCTATACCATAATATATCTTTTGTGAGCCTAAATGTTCTGACTCAAAACTAGCTCTTCCCTGAGGACACTGCTTCTCTTGTAGCCTCTACAGTGTTGTGCCTGAAGGTGGGAAGGCATCTTTCTTGCTCTTCGTTGCTACTTCCAGACCATTCTTTGCACTTTCTCCCTGAAAACACTCCATATTGAAATTACTATAATCACATTATATCATTCATTAGTCCCTCCTGGTGTAATCATTTACTATTTTTCTATGACAATTTTAGCTTTTTATCGCTTTCAGAAAATCTACTTATGACCTAATTCTTGGTGATTTTAAAGCCACATAAATGATGCTTTCAACATGTTGGCCTTCAGTTCCTTGAACTGTATCCTCCCCAACCCTCTTACTTTTCCACCAATGATCTTGTACCCTCCCCCTACCCTCGTACCTTACTTTAACCATTAACTTTCAAGGCCATATCCTAGCTTTTGTTATTACCAACAACTGCATCTCCTCCATAATTTCATTTCTCTTCCCTTTCCAGTTCACTCCCTCTAGTGTCCTAACTCCAATAATTCTTCACTTTCATCAGGACCTACTATCACTTTTTCATTGCCCCTTCTTACCCAGCTTAAAAATCCACAGTCCTTTACTATAGTAACGCCCTTATAAACTTCCTTACACCCTTGCCCTGCCTCATTTCACTCTACTTGTCTTATAAATCCCCAATCCTACATAAGTTTCTCCCTAACCTGTGCCTATACCTGCACAGAAAAAAGTGGTAGGAGAAAAACACAACTGTTGTGATGGGCATCCTTCAAATTCAAATGTGTCTGTAAAGCTGCTAGACAGTAATATGGTGTTTCCAGAGTTTATTCCCTCTATCACTAAGATAGTTAACTATCTTACAACTATTCATTCGTTCTTATCCTCAACTGATAACCTTCCAATTTCAATGAGACAACTGAAGGAATCTGAAGAAAATTTATGTAACTTATATAAACTCCCACTATCTTATCTACCCACATGTCCGTGCTTGTACACATATATTCTACCTTCTCTCTCTCTCTTTTTGAAATAGGAATTTCTCTCTCGCTCTGTTGCCCAGGCTGGAGTGCAGTGGCATGATCTTGGCTCACTGCAACCTCCACCCCCTGCAGGCTCAGGAGATCCTCCCACCTTAGCCTCCTGGGTAGCTGGGACCACAGGCACATTCCATCATGGCTGGCTAATTTTTGTATTTTTAGTAGAGATGAAGTTTCACCATGTTGGCCTGGCTGGTCTGAAACTGATCTGAAAAAAATGTTGGCCTGAAGTGATCTGTCCACCTCGGTCTCCCAAAGTGCTGGGATTACAGGCGTGAGCCATTGCACCTGGCCTGCCTTCTCTCTTATTATAGTGAATAAACTGTGTTCCTATAGAAGACTTATCTTAAGGCTGGGCACGGTGGCTCATGCCTGTAATCCCAGCACTTTGGGAGGCTGAGGCGGGCAGATCACGTGGTCAGCAGTTTGAGACCAGCCTGGCCGAGACAGTGAAACCCTGTCTCTTCTAAAAATACAAAAAAAAAACAAAACAAAATTAGCTGGGCATGGTGGCAGGCGCCTGTAATCCCAGCTACTTGGGAGGCTGAGGCAGGAGAATCGCTTGAACCTGGAAGGCGGAGGTTGCAGTGAGCCGAGATCGAGCCACTGCACTCTAGCCTAGGCACAGGGGTGAAACTCTGCCTCAAAAAAAAAAAAAAAAAAGAAAAGAAAAGAAAGAAAGAAGACTTTCTTGTTCATTATACTTGCAGATTTAAATTCTACTTCTTTTCTTCTCTCTTTTGAGTCTGCTTTCGTTGTCTGCTGTTTCTACTAGTTCTCATTCATGGTGTTGTGTCAACTTGTGCGTTTGGTTGTCGTTGATTGTGTGCTGGGCACTGCATTTTTGAAATTATTTGTGGAAATAGTTTGAGTTCTAGGATAATGTTATCTTTTATAGAAGATTTTTGTTTGTTTCTGACAGTATGTGGGGGTTCCAGCAGTTTGGAACCATTTTAATACAAGTTCAAAGTTTCGGATTTTCTGAGCTATCCAGATGATGTGAAGCAAAGCTACAGTCTGTATGAATGTTCGTTTTCTTCCAGTTTATCCTTACTACCAGAATGCAGGCCTTTGAAAGCCTAAGTCCTCACCTTTGGTGGACTACAGATTCTAACTTTTGACCCCTACCTCCTGAAGCCACCAAGCTTCTCAACATACCGGGGGCAAAAGTAGCTCCAAATGTTGGGTTCACTTTCTGCTATCTCCTTTAAAGTCTCAGCTTGAAAGTTCATTGCTGTTTGTTATTTATTTTATACTTTTAACTTAAAAAATTAATTTAGCTAGGTAATAGGAATTACGTGCTTCGTTACTGGGAATGAAAAGTTCCTAGCATTATCCTTTTCTCTTAAAATCTGATAAGGTTTCAACTACTACCATTCCTCTAAACTGCTCTTGATGAAGGTCCCCAGTGATGTCTGCATTGCTAAATTCAGTAGTCTTTCTCAGTCTTTGCTTTACTTAACATGGACCCAGTTAATCCCTTCCCTCCCTCCTCCTCTGGCAAACATTTTCTTTTCTTGATTTTCAGGACACCACATCCAGTTTTCCTCTTATCTCAGTGATAGCTGCTTCTTAGTTTTGTTTGCTAGTTTGCCCTCACCTTCCTGATCTTTAAACATTAGAGAACCCTAGGATCCAGTTTTTAGATCTCATTTCTTTTTTCTTTTTTTTTTTGAGATGGAGTCTCACTCTGTGGCCAGGCTGGAGTATAGTGGTGTGATCTCAGCTCACTGCAATCTCGGCCTCCCGGGTCAAGTGATTCTCCTGCCTCAGCCTCCTGAGTAGCTGGGACTACAGGTGCGTGCCACCACACCCGGCTAATTTTTCTGTATTTTTAGTAGAGATGGGGTTTCACCGTGTTAGCCAGGATGATCTCAATCTCTTGACCTCATGATCTGCCCACCTCGGCCTCCCAAAGTGCTGGGATTACGGGCATGAGCCACTGCGCCCGGCCTAGACCTCATTTCTTCCTTTACTTACTATCTATGTAGTCTTAAGCAGTCTCAAGGCATTAAATACCAATTAAATGTAAATGATTTCATAATTTTTACCCTTACTTAGGATCTCCTTCTTGACCTTGAACTTGAGTAGTCAACTACCTACTTGACATTCTTACTTGAATGTCTAAGAGACATCTCAAAGTAAATATATCCAAAATTTTACTCCTGATCTTTTCTCCAAAATTGCGTCTCCTGTTAACAACATCCCACACTTTTATAGAAAAAAAAAAAAAAACCCTTAGAGTCATCCTTTACCATTCTAGTTCTCTCATAGCCCACATCCAATCTATCAACAAAAACTGCTGGCTCTACCTTAACCCATTTATTCCTGAGGTCGTATTTTTTTTGAATTTTTGCAATCAGACCTTGGTGATGACCTTAAGCAGTAGGAAATAAATAACTCCCACATGCTTAGCGTTCCAATAATGGAACACTAAGCATAAAGCATATTCAAGAATCTAACCATTTTTTACCACTCCCCCTGCAACCAACTCTAGTCCAACCAACCATCATCTCTCCTGGATTATGTCAATATCCTTCTCAGTGGTTTCCCTACCTCTACCCCTGTCTTCCTCATTGTATTTGCAACATATTAGCTAGAGTAATATTTTAAAAATCTGAGCCAAATTATGTCACTTCTTTGCTCAGCAATTTCCAATGGCTTCCCATCTTATTAAGAGTACAAGCTAGAGACTTCTGAGTAGTCTAGAGGGTCTTGTATAATCTGATTTTTGATATCTTTCTAATTTAATTTCCTATCATTCTCCCCCATATGCACTCTCTTCCATTCATACTGGCTTTCTTGCTAATTCTAAAACATGCTAGCTATACTCAAAGACTCAGGGCTTTTGCATTTATTCTTTGTGCCTGGAAAGCTCTTTCTCTAGATTTCTTGTGGCTTGCTCTCTTACCTCCTTCTGATATTACCCAAGTGTCACATTCTCATAGATGCCTTATCTGATCATTCTATTTAAAAATTGTATCTTGTGCTCCACTTCCTATCAAATCTCCCTTCTCTGCAGTTTTGTTTTTCCTTATAGCACTTATGATATCCTAGTGATGAAAGTATTTGGGGGGCGTAAAGATATTTTGAACACTGCACAATCCACACCATGTAGCTATTTCTCTTATGAGGAAGGTAGACTTTGAATTACATTTCATACTAATTTTGTATGTCTTACAACATCTTTGTTCCTTTCAATTCTACAGAATTACATTTTTATGCCCTCAAATGTGGGAAAGAATCAAGCTGAGAATTATTATAGGCAACTACAATTGTAAGTATTATTTTAGTTTTTATATTAATCTAGGGCAGAAAATATCTTTAGAAGTTAAGTGTTTTATTAATGTAAACAAAATGAATGTTTTCATTGAAGTTCTAGAACGGAAGCAGATGTTTTGGCCATGTGTGTATGTGCGTGTTTGTGTGTGTGTGAGTGCATGTATGTGAGATGTGTATGTACAAACAAAATTAAAATGACCACAGAATAACATAACATAGCTTTTTCAAATCAGCATTTTTCACATCAGCATTTTTCACATCAGCACTTTTCAAATCATACATTTTTTTTTCAAATATGTCATTGTGTTAAAACTAGAGTTTGTAGCAGACAAGGTTTCCCCTGTTTAACTGATGACTTACTCCTCTTGATTTAAAAGATTTAAAACAATTTCCTTGATTGTTCTAATCTAAATTCATTTTTGCACCTCTGGCTAATGAAATTGGGGCATCTGTGTTGAGATTAGACACTTCCAAGAATGACAAACCGCTCCCATCTTCATGGTCATCAATTCTAGAAGGGGATATTTAAATTCCATTTTGTATTAAAAAAAAAACCCAGACTTTTAGGGAGTATGGTAAGGAGATTCTATAATATATTTATTTATGTTGTTAACTTTGGTAGTCCTGACTTACCAAGTTCTGATGAATGCTACTGTCTGTTAATGCAAACGTCAGGCCTACCTATCTTAATTTTTAATATGAATATGCTGTATTCCAAGTACAAAATGCAAGCAAATGATATAGCTAGGGGTGGATGACATCAGAAGCATGTCTCCCTCATAGAGAATTTTATTCTTGATGACATTAAAATGGCTTCTGCCAGGATTTTATCAAACTAACTATGATTTGGAGTCAACACATTACAAATCTCAAACACACTGAAATGATGAAATGAAATTCGATATCAGAGTTTGAGGTAACCAAGAACTTACCATCTGATACTTTTTGTTCACAGTTAAGTAAATCTTTGCAGATTCGTGCTGGGTTATCTCGTGTGCCAAGAGGATTCTTGATGCTGTGCAATAAATTGCTAAGGTAGTTCAGGGTTTTGAATATCTCCTCACTGTGGTCAATTAAAGTCACTTCAGTATTCTGGTAGCTCTGCCAAGTCATCATAAGAATTATATAAGCAAAAAACTCCTGAGGACCAACATGGGCCAAGGCAGGAGAAGAATGTGTTTCCATTATATGTAGTAAGTTGGGAGTAGAATGTAAAGAACAGTTTATATTTAAGCATAGGCATATGTGTATGCTTTAATAACCTTAATCTTTTAAAGAGGTTAAATTCACATTTGCAAGTTTAGTTTTCAAGCTAACATAAGAATTGCTATGTCTACCATATTATGTTTTTTTAAATTACACATTGAATCATTAGAGTTTAAATAAAATAAAAGAGTAGTGATAATATATATATCTCATTTTAAGAAACATGGCTAACCTCATTTAACTACTTTCTTGGATAGTACCAAATTCCTTACAAATAACAGTACTACATTTTTTATTTAAATGTTTTCCTTACAAAACATCCTACGCATATATTTCTGTTTAATTATACCAAAATCACTTACTTTGTTCTTGAGAATGGTTTCACATTTTCAATATGTTTTAAATACAGTCTTTGAGATAATGTCACATTTTGGCCTCCAAAAATTTTCTCTGTTTAATTGGTATATTGAGAGACAGTGCCAATATAAATAAAACCAGATATGTTACCTCCATCTGTAGGGCAGTATTTGATTCAATCAAGGCTTGAATAGCAGCATTGATATCCATTTGCTTCTGTGTAAAACAAAACCATTTGAGATTAGCAATAAGATCAACACTGAGAGCCCTAAATTAAGGCTGTAAATTCTGAAAGCACTGCTGTTAAAGTATACCAGACTTATTATCTGAAGGGGTTCTGTAACTCTTATGGTTAGACAGATTTTGCAAATATTGCCTGGCTATCTGAAGGGACAATATGCCACCTTCATCCAAATCTCAAAGGTCTCCTAATTAAAATAGGACCAGAGTCTAGAGTCCTCAGATGAAAAACTGTTTCTGTTGCCTGCAAACACACACACAAAATTCCTCAAATGGAAGAGAATAAAATATGATCCTCTCAGTTAATAAATTGTAAAGTGAAGAATAAATAACTGTAGTAATTTTTAACAGTTACATTCTTGGAAGGAATAGAATAAAATACTACTGTCCTGAGGTAGTCACCACATTAATTTAATGTGATACTTCTGTGGTTTTAAAAATAATTTCTGAAGTTGGAAAATGTACCATGAGTCCCAAAAGAAATAATACAGAATGAAATCAATCTCCTCTTGCATTTAATAAAATATATTTTTAGAAAAAGACTGAGCATAACCATTAGTAAAAGTCTTTTTTTTGTAATTCTTTTAAAAAAATTATCTTAGAACAATGAAGCATGAGTTGGGAGAAGGTTCTGGGAAATGGCATCTGTGTAAGTGAAACAAGCAATTTAATTTCTTTCAGTCATTGTACTGTGAAGACATCTTTTTACTTGAAAGCTGCATAATAGAAACTGTATTCAACAGATCTCTCATAGCTCATGGTTGGTAGTTTGAAAAACTATTTAAAATGATGGAATAATCAATAAAATATACTCTCCCTTGCTTCAGCATGTGTTTTCCATATTGGAAAATAATTGACTCATTCTGCATATATATACTGCCAAACACTGTGATATATATTGAGGATAAAATGGTAAACAAAAAAGAAACTTGCCCTTATGGAACTTAAATTTAGAGATGAGATAGGCAATAATTAAATCATCTCAAAAATCCTAATTACCAATTGAGATACATGCTATGAAAGAAAAGTGCACGAAACTATGAGAGAAATTAGAGAAATTAATCAAATCTGGAAAATGTAAAAGGCTGGAAGGAATAGGTCAGGGAAGGCTTCCCTGAGGTAGTAAAATTTGAACTGATATCCAAAGAATAAATAAGAATTGTTAGGAGAAGGGGTAGGAGAGCTTTCCAGGCAGAAGCAGCAACCTGGCACAAAGGCCATGAGACAGAAGAAGCATGGACTATTCAAGTAGCAAAGAGGGTAAACCTAAAATATTCTCTGCAGATTAAATAATTATGACCATCCTGCTTGTGTGAATGAGCAGATTTTGGATATGGGTCATACACAAATATTGGCACTAAATATGGGAAACTGAATTAAGTACTAAACCATAGCCACCTTTATGTTGTTCACTTGGTCCCCTGCTGGTGATTAAGGGTTTTAATTAGAAAACCTAGCATAGTGGTTCTCAAACTCTTCAGAATCAGAATCCTTTTGCACTTTTAATAAAGGATTCCTTTATTATTAGAGGCCTTACAAATTTTTTGTTTATGTGAATTATAACTTTTTTTTTTTTTTTTAATCTGAGACAGAGTCTCGCTCTGTCACCCAGGCTGAAGTGCAGTGGTGCGATCTTGGCTCACTGCAACCTCCACTTCCCAGGTTCAAGCGATTCTCCTGCCTCTCAGCCTCCCAAGTAGCTGTGACTACAGGCTTGTGACAACACATCCAGCTAATTTTTGTATTTTTGGTAGAGATGGAGTTTCACCATGTTGGCCAGGCTGGTCTCAAACTCCTGACCTCAGGTGATCCACCCGCCTTGGCCTCCCAAAGTCCTGGGATTACAGGTATGAGCCACTGTGCCCGGCCAACTTTTGATATTGACTATAGTAGAAACCAAAATAAATTTTAAAACTATTCATGTGTCAATTGCTTTAAAATATCAACAAACCCATTACATGTTAATATAAATATTTTTATAAAAATTAACTATATTTTCCAAAACAAAAACATTAATGAGAAGGGTGACCCGGATTTACACTTTTGAGCATTTCTGTAATGTCTGGATTAATAGATTACAGCTAAATTCTCATATTTGTTTTTGTATTCAATTGGTTGTGAAGAAAATCTAGCCTAATAGAGATATGTAGTAGGAAAAAAGAAAAGTATTTAAGTCATGTTTTTCAAATAATTATGGATTTTCTTCTTTCATATTATACCTTATACCAAAACTTGATAAGTGGTAGTTTCTTAAAGGTTAGTTTCTGTGGGAAAACTGAACCCACCTCAATGAACGTTTTGTACTTTTATACTAAAATCTATTGGTCTGTTTTATACTTTCATAGGTCTTTTGCTTATACATGATTTTATTAACATAATATATTGATCATTCTGAAAATACTGATTTATGGAATTATGCAGGTCTTCCAAACACAGATACAGCTCATTCCTTAATGTCAAAAATTACATTTGTTAACATCATCAGGAAAACATAATGTTACTTATCAGGAAAACATAAGTACTGGGAATCTGTCAAATTCTCAGTGATAAATACATGTTTTCCCTAATTTTTATTTTTGCTTGAAAGCTTGAAATTTATCACTGGCATCAAATTCTGTCAGTTGTTTTCCTTGAAATGGCAGGCTAACTTCATTCATTTTCAAGAAAATATCTGTGAACTACTCATGTCTTAATAATGCTGGTAGTCTGTCAATAAAAAATGGTACTCTATGATAAAACTGGCTAGTTGAGTTTGCAACTCAAATAGCTGCACAGTGCTTTTGAAGCAATCACTACAGTGTGCACTATATGTACTTTATATGTTCTTCCATTTCATCATACGAAATATTAAAAAGATATTTAAAGAAGATAAGAAATCTAGGAGACAGCAAAAGTGGTGGAATAACAGCCTTTCAGAATTCTCTCTTAGGCAAGTTAAAAAATGAAATAAAACCATGTCTTTAGAACTAAAGGACAGTATGAGAAAGATGTCTTACTAAGTAGAGAATATAATAAAAGCACATAAATTATAGAAAAAAGAACCAAATAGAAATTTTGAAGTTAAAAAGTACAATAGCTGAAATAAAAATTTACTAGATAGGCTCTACAGTAGATTTCCATAGGCAGAAGTAAGCACCAGTTAACTTGAAGACAGGTTTATTCAGATTATCCTGTTTGAGGAGTGGGAAAAAATAATGAAGAAAAGTGAACGAGACTTAAGAGATCTGTAGGACACTGTCAAGCTTACCAACATATGCATGATGAGAGTCTCAGAAGGGAAGGAGAGAGAAAAGGGGGCACAAAGAATATATAAAGAGATAATGGCTGAAAACATCACAAATCTGATGCAAAAATATTAACCTACACATCCAAGAAGTTCCACAAACTTTCCCAGACACATCATAATCAAACTATCTAATGCTGTAGACAAAGAGAGAATTCTGAAAGCAGAGAGGAAGCTCATCATGTCCAAGAGATCTCCAACCAGATTAACAGCTAATTTCCCATAAAAAACCATAAAGGTGAGCAGGCAGTAGGCTAATATATTCAGGGTGCAAAAGAAAAGACTGTCAGCCAAGAATTCTATTTCCAGTAAAATTCTCCTTTAAAAATGAAGGAAATATTAATATATTCCCAGTTAAATAAAAACTGAGACAATTTATCACTAACATGCCTTCCCTAGAAAAATATTATAGGGAGTCATTCAGGCCTAAAGTAAAGAATACTAGGCAGAAACTTGAATCCACCTGAAGAAATAAAGAGCAGTAGTAGAAGTTACAATATAGTAAATATAACATATAGTATAGACCCCAAGTAGCCAAAATAATTTTGAAAAAAGAAGTTGTTAGAGGCATCATGTTTCCTGATTTCAAAACTTATTATAAAGCTGCTGTAATCAAAACAGTTGGTACCATCATAAAGACAGACATAAAGACCAATGAAATATAATAGAGTCCAGAAATAAACCTTCTCATTTATGATCAAATTATTTTCAACAAGAGTGCTAAGACCATTCAATGAAGAAAGGACGGTCTTTTCAACAAACAGTGCTGGAAAAATGAAATATCCACATGGGATAGAATGAAGTTAGACCCTTAACTTACATCAAGTACAAAAAAACTTACATCATGAGTTATACCATGAACTCAAAATGAATCAAAGACTTGAACATAAGAGGTAAAACTATAAAATTATTAGAAGCAAATAGGAAAAGCTTGATAACATTTGATTTTGCAATGATTTCTTGGAATGATACCAAGAGCACCATCAACAAGAGAAGAAAGTAGATAAATTAGACTATATCAGAAAAAAAAAAAACTTCTGTGCATCAAAGGACACTATAAAGAGAGTGAAAAGGCAACTCAAGGGATGGAAAAAAATAACTGCAAATTGTCTTTCTGGTAAAGGATTAATATCTAGAATATTTAAAGAGCTTCTACAACTTACTAAAAACCAAAAAAAAAAAAAGCAACCCAATTCAAAAAATGGGCAAAGAACTTGAATAGACATTTCTCTAAAGAAGAGCCTGGGCACAGTGGCTCACGCCTGTAATCCCAGTACTTTGGGAGGCCGAGGTGGGCAGATCACTTGAGGTCGGGAGTTCGAGACCAGCCTGGCCAACATGGTGAAACCCCAGCTCTACTAAAAACACAAAATTAGCCAGGCGTGGTGGAGGGCACCTGTAATCCCAGCTACTAGGGAGGCTGAGGCAGGAGAATCACTTGAATCTGGGAGGCAGAGGTTGCAGTGAGCCGAGATCGCACCACTGCACTCCAGCTCAGGCAACACAGCAAGAGTCTGTCTCAAAAAAAAAAAAATACAAATGTCTAATAAACACATGAAAATATGCTCAACACCACAAATTGTTAGGAAAATGCATGTGAAAACCACAATGAGATACCGCTTCACAACCATTAGGATGGCTGTTATAGAAAAAATAAACCAGAAAATAACAAGTGTTAGTGAGGATGTGGAGAAACTGGAACCTTGTGCACTGCTGGTGGTAATGTAAAGTGTGCGGCAGCTATGGAAAACAGTACGGCAGTTTCTCAAAAATTAGACATAGAATTACTGCATGATACAACAGTTTCATTTCTAGGTATATACCCAAATTAATTGAAAGTGAAGACTCCAACAGATATTTGTACAGCAATGTTTATAGCAGCATTATTCACAATAGCCAAAAGGTAGAAGCAACATAAGTGTCAATTTGCATAAACAAAATCTGGTATATGTATTAAATGGACTATTATTCAGCTTTGAAAAGAAATAAAATTCTAATATACGCTTACAACAGAGATGATCCCTGAAGATATTACGTTAAGTGAAATAAGCCAGTCACAAAAAGACAAATATTGTATGACTTAACTTATATGAAGTACCTAGAGTAGTCAAATTCATAGAGACAGAAAGTAGAACGGTGGTTGCTGGGGCTGGGGAAAGGGAGGAATTGAGAGTTATTACTTAATGGGTACAGAGTTTCAGTTTTGGAAGACAAAAAAAGTTCTAGGCATGGATAATAATGGTTGCACAACAATGTGAATGTACTTAATACCACTGAATTCTACATTTAAAAACAGTTAAAACGGCAAAATTTTGTTATGTATATCTTGCCAACATTAAAAATAACAAGTAAATATACTCATTATCCCTTAGACCAAACTATCCTACTTCTGGCAATTTGTCCCCTAGATATTCTACAAAATGATATGTATATGGACAGGACATTTGTACTATGTGTAATTAAAAAAACTGAAAAAAAAATGCTCACCAACAGAGGGCAAGATGAATAAATCACAGGATATTCTTAATTGGCATCACTATGATTTTCTGTGTGTGGCAGTAAATAATACAATGACTATTAGTAGATTAGTAGTGTAGAGTTTGATGCTTTAGTCATGCTAAGGTACCAGCAATTTTAAACACCATCAGTGCAGGCGACAACTCAATAAAAAGGCATTTTTTTCCCAACAGGTATTACAAAGAAAAGAAATTTCATAACACTTGGCCACTCAAAAATTTTCTTGACAATCTCCATATTCCTAGAATCCCCAAGGTATTCACAAAGCCTAGCTCATGACTGGCACATAGCAGTCAATCAATTTGTTGAATTTATTGACTTTTTCCCTACAGGCAGACTTTAAGAAAAGCAGGGTCAGAGAAATTGTATTAAGAGGATTTGCCTGGGAAGTCATTCAGTCACATCTAAGTGCCTACATCGAAGTATAAATCTCTCATTAGGTGCAGTGAGGGGATCAAAAAAGGAAAAATAACTTCTTCCAGGCACTCTAGTTAGAAAGAACATATTCTTACATCAAAATCACTCAATATTTACAAAAACATGCATGTAAAATAGAAAACAGAGAATAAAGATTGATTATATGTTGTGACTAGTGAGTGTGAAATAATGAGGGGAATTAGACAGCAGGATTCATTATACTTTGGGAGAATGTAATCTTCATAATTCTCTCCAAATCATTCGAGTGAAGAGCAGGTCTAGTCTAGGCACTTCAGTATTTTGAAGAGAAGTGTTATTTTTTCATATGTCTGAAGTTTCAAGATCACTGGATGGTGAAAATGCTGACCAAGTAGGAACTCATTTCAGGTCACACCCTCTTTACGATGGAAGTTTTTGCTGATTCTAGGGAACCAGAATATAATAGCAGCTGCCACTTCTTAATTCACCAATCCAGGTTCTACAGTTGACCCATTAATTGGAATACATCAGTTGGGAATTCTTTCTCTCATTTAATGATTTTTAACGATTGTTATTTCCATCATATACACCAAACACAGACACATATAGACACCCTGTTCTTCCCTTTATTCTACTAATCATTTCTGGTTAACTTTGATATCATATGGTATACTTCTGTGTTCATTTCTAAATACCTTACCATTCACACTGAGGTCTGGTCATTACCCTATCCTCACATTCAAATTCACCATCAATACATATTCCTTTTCCTGAAACATTTCCTTTTAGCTATTCCACTTTAGAGAACTGAGCAAGTTACTTTAGTTTCATAGGTCTTATAAAGATGTGGATGGACTGGATTAGAAGTTTTCATACTTATCTTGACCCACAGTAAGAAATACATTTTTACATCATGACAAAATTCACACAAACATACATATATTTAACCTTAAAAAGTTCTGTAAAACCATATTTATTCTTACTGATAATGATGTACTGATTTTTTTTAAATTGAGGTAAAATTTATATAACATAAAATTCACTATTTTAGTCATTTAAAATTATACAATTCAGTTGTCTTTAGTAGATTCACAACGTTGTTCAACCACTACCATGGTCGAATTTCAGAGCATTTTTATCACCCAAAAAGAAACTCCATATCTATTAAGCAGTCCCTCCCCAAATTTTTTTTCTATTCTATTTCATTTGCTCTAAAAATAATCCTGAATGAGACTCATTAAATTGGTCTTATGATCCGCTGACCAATGAATCCCAACTCAAAGTTTGAAATAACTGCTTAATAATTACTGAGAGGACCTCTAGTTCTATGAGTCTGTTCTTTTATAGACATTGTTTCTCTCCAAGTGAAATCTAGTTTAGAAGATTCCCACTAAAATTTCCTGAGATGTTGCCTTTTTTGTATTCATGCAAGCATGCACTCAACATTTATTAAGAGCTTAAATGGAAGGAAAATTTAAAAAGTAGTCTCTATCTTCAGAGGGTTCACAATATAATAGAAAAGACAAACATGAAAATAAATGAGTATGAACAAAGGAGGGGAAGTGATAAGTTCTATCTTGTAGTGTGATGAGGGAATGGAATTAAGAAAAGTTTCATGGAGGCTGACTTTAGAAAGAATGTGTAGGTGTCTTATTGTCATTTAGACGTCTGCTCTAGAAATCTTATCCTCAATGTTATTTTCCTACAACGGACTCTGCAAGTTCCAGAAAAACAGCACTATATATGGAAATCTGTTTTCATATTAGCCAAGAAAGAATACAGAAAGGAGGAAAAGGGAGAAAAGAAGGAAACAAAGAAACTAGCATTTATTGAGTAGTTATAATGTATTCAACACATGTATTTTCTTACTTAATCTTCCTGATTAATTTCTCAAAGTATATACATATTTTAATCCACATTTTGCTCTGAGCAAAAACCTCTCAGTCTTACTCTATTTTGGCTGTGTAGGAACACATATATTTTCCAAGTGAGACAGGGATATGTGTCACACAGTTTGGCACTTAAATGTGAAAATTTTCACTAAACATTTCTTTAATTTGCCAATGACGTATGATCCTTTAGAACTTGAACTTGTTCTTTCTTGAGAAGGGAGCTATGATATATCAAAGTCATTATAATTTGGGAAGGCAATTAATGAGGGTACTTGTAATCCATGTATTGTGGGGATCCAGGAGGAAAGGAAGGATAAACAAGTGGAAAGTGATTTGAAGACTTGGAGAAGACATTGTTTTTTTTTTTTTGAGACAGAGTCTTGCTCTGCCAGGCTGGAGTACAGTGGCATGATCTTGGCTCACTGCAACCTCTGCCTCCCGGGCTCAGGTGATTCTCCTGCCTCAGCCTCCTGAGTAGCTGGGATTACAGGCATATGCCCCATGCCTGGGGTTTTGCCATGTTGGCCAGGCTGGTCTCAAACTCCTGACCTCAGGTAATACACCCACTTCGGCCTCCCAAAGTGCTGGGATTACAGGTACAAGCCACCATGCCCGGCTGAAAGACATTCTTATTGATGTTCACACAGGGAGAGTTTCCTTCCACGTTAGTCAGAAGGCCAGAAAGGGGAAGTGATTTTTTAAAATCACAGATAAATGGGTCTCTTGTTTTCAAGGGGATAGTCTTCCTTGTGGCACTTTGCTTGGAAGTTATTCCTTGCCCCAATGAAAAGCTGAGGGAAATGAAGAGTTCCTGATCTGCTGAGAGTAGACCACAGGAAACCACCACCTAGAACTAGCAGAGATCTAAATGACATCAGAGCAGCATGTGAAATAAGAAGGCTTAAATGGCATAGGACTGACCATTGTTTGGGATGGTGTAGCCAACAATAGATCCGCGTTAGGCAGAAAATGTGACCAAGGACCACTGCATTTGACCAGGAGGCTGGAGGAGTGGGGTGTGGGTGAGGTTGCAGATGGAGACAGACCTTTCACAGGGAGCAGGAAGACAAAAAGACTGCAGAATATGAGAGTGGATACAAAGCATAAGGAAAATCAAGCTTAGAATATCAGAGGGCATGAGAATAGCAGAAGCAACATAAACATTGCCTCAGAGATAAGGGTAGCAAGTTTTGGATTATAGTAATTAGATAATAAGCAAACATAAGAGAAGTCTGATGGCTTCCAGAGTTACCAGCAACTGAGAAAGATTCACGTAAATCAAAGAAGTGGATAATCCTGGCTGGCAAAAAGAGAACATTTAAAAAAGGAGAGTGAAGATGTAGAATTAGGAAGAAATGTAGATAATTAGTTTTTCAAGTACTTATTATGTATTATACAATGTGCTGCGTGCTTTACTTCTTACTCAACACTTGAAACCACCCGAGAAAGCAGGAGATACCATCTCCATTTTATAAATAAGAAATCTGAGGCTTGGATTTCATGTTTGTGTAGCTGGGCCAGCCCTGTATCAGGTTAGCAAAAAAGAACAGAGGTATGCAAAAGGGACACCTTTTAATAGAGAATTAACAGAAGATTTAAAAAGTTAATATGACATACTAAGATAAAACAAAACAAAATCAAACCAAGCAAACTTACTCTTGGGCCTGGTGCTCCAGGTGGACCCTAGAACACAGCAAATTAAAAAATATATACATTTATTTAGTAGACATCTTAAACCAGGCAAACATATAAGCATCAATGGTAAACAGATATAAATGAAAACCAACTCACTGGAGGCCCTGGTTGACCTCTTGGTCCTTGAGGACCCTGGAAGAAATGGAGAAAAACACAAGACGTATATATTATACTTTTGGTTGGGTATAAGCGAGAGAACTAATATTCAACCTCTGTCATCGCCTTTCATGCCAGGCAAATCATGCAATTTAAAATTGTTTTAGTATTCTAAAGTTATATGCTGTGGTACTTAGCAATCATCCATATTCATAAACAAGCTGGATATTTATTTTCCTGTTTATTGATATTATTAGAAACTGAATTTACTCATTTTAATAAACTATTATAAATGTAACATTTTAAAATGTTAGTATTGTCTAAAGATGTTTTTCCTGTTATTTCTAACTACCATCCACCTAATCATCAAATATAGAAACTTCAGTGTTCTTAGACACCTTAATTTCCTTCATCTACCTGTAAACTGGTTACCAACTCCTGTTGAGTTCACCTGAAAATCTCTCCAAAATAATACTTCTCCATTTTTATTGATAATTAAATGAATGAATGATGTTAAAATTAATTAGTATTAATTTAGAAATTAGAAAAGGTAAAAGGTATATAGCAAAATGTCAAAAGTTATGTTGACATTTTTCAAAGCGAAGCAATAGTAACTACTGTTAAAAATGCTCAAAGGCCCTGTATATCTGTTCAAAAGTAACTTAGATGTTCAGCTAAATGTTAAGACTATATTGAGTCTACTCCAATTATGGTTAAAAGAGGGCAAAGCAACACTTATCTTCAGCTAAGTTTTGGATAATGTTGACACCATGCTTGACTTAGAATTAAGCATCTTGTATTGCCAAAGCTGTTAATCCTAAATATACTGTGATAGCTAGAACAAACAATACATAGTAACTTGAAAAGATCAGAGTACTCCAACACTGTGCCTGCTAGACATGTCTCAGTTTATCTGGTTTATGATTACAAGTTTAAGCAGAGAATGTATAAAACTTGTACAAAATTAAATAAATGAATGATGTTAAAATTAATACCAGTTAATTTTAATACTAGTTAATACTAGTTAAAATTAATACTAGTTAATACTAGTTAATTTTAACATCATCCATTCATTTAATTATCAACCAATGCATATATCCCAGAAGCTGCAGGGTAGCTGACAGAAATGACACACTGGAGATAGCCTTTTAAATATACAGAAGCTCAAAGTGAAATTGGTTATGTCCGCTTCTCCATTTTGGATCAACAATGTAAAAATAATAAATAGTCGCAATAGTCCATTCCACTTAGCAAGTTTTTGACATTTGGAAAATATCACTGATGGTTCAGTACAAAATACATATCTTACCTTTGACTTCAAAAGAGGAATTTATCATAGAAAAATAAGAAACAATTTCTACTGCTGATTTTATAAAGTTCATTTCAGCTTATTATTCAGAACAAGTCAGACCACAAATATGATCAAACAAAATACTTCAAACCCACCAGGATAGGGCAGGGCAACCCCAATGTAACCACATGGAATAGGGAAAGTAGCCAAGTTAAAAAAATATGATTCCAACAATATAACATTTTATTAGTTCTTTTTTATTACTCTAGCTAATACACCATTAAGGTGAAGTGATTCACTGTCTATTCTATATAAAGCTGTTTATAGGCCAGGCACGGTGGCTCACACCTGTAATTCCAGTACTTTGGGAGGTCAAGGCCAGCGGATTGCCTGAGTGCCTGGGCAACATAGTGAAACCCCATCTCTACTAAAATACAAAAAAATTAGCCGGGTATGGTGGTGCGCTCCTGTAGTCCTAGCTACTCAGGAGGCTGAGGCATGAGAATTGCTTGAACCCAGGAGGCAGAGGTTGGAGTGAACCGAGATCACGCCACTGCACTCCAGCCTGGGTGACAGAGTGAGACTATGCCTCCAAAAAATAAAATTAAATAAGTAAAGTAGTTTATAACAACACTATGATTGTCTCTGTTAATTTTCTTTTACTTTCTTTTTTTTTTTTTTTGAGATGTAGTCTCGCTCTGTTTCCCAGGCTGGAGTACAGTGGTGCGATCTCCGCTCACTGCAATCTCCGCCTCCCAGGTTCAAGTGATTCCGGCCTCAGCCTTCCGAGTAGCTGGGACTACAGGCATGCGCCACCACTCCTGGCTAATTTTTTTGTATTTTTAGTAGACCTGGGGTTTCACCATGTTGGCCAGGCTGGTCTCAAACTCCTGGCCTCAAGTGATCCACCTGCATTGGCCTCCCAAAGTGCTAGGATTACAGGCATGAGCCACTGTGCCTGGCCGTCTATGTTAATTTTCTAAACGGGAACTAAATTACTCTGAATGGTTATGGTGGTTACTGGGCTATAGTAAAAATACTGCCTATGAACACAAAATTCTCTTTCCACTTTATCCCAGAATTTACATATGATCCTCCAAAAGTAACATATTTTATCAGTATACTTTAAAAATACGTGTAAGTGCATATCCTTAAACTTGAGTATGTTAGTCTTCCTTTTTGTAAATTCTTTTATTTCATTTCCTAATGTCATTTCCTTTATGTCATTTCCCTTATGGAAATGCAATCTTGATTCAGCTTCATGATCTTTATTTTAGGCTGGCTCAGTTGCACAGAGCTTCCTTTTCTCATTTATAAACTGAGAGCTTCCATTGTAGGATGTTTAGCAGCATCCCTAGCTTCTACCCACTAGATGCCACTAACATCTCATTCTTTTCCCCCAATTGTCTCCTAGGGTGGTAGGGGGACAAATGGCTCCTGGTTGAGATTCATTGGTTTGAAAGGAGAATTTAGTAATATTAAATAAGATTAACTAGATAGTAATGTAATTAGAATGGAATGAGTGAGCATCACAAGTCATAGGGTGTGACTGCAAATAAGAACATAAACTTTTCAAGTTGTCATGCAGGTGATAGCTGGGCTACTCTTGATCTAGGTGGAGGATACACACACACACACACACACACACATACACACACACACACATATTCCTTACCAAGACCCCCTAACCCTCTTTTTCTGAGAGGCACTATAATTTACAGAAAAACACAATCACATAGGAATTGGGAATCTGGGCTCTGGTTTTGTCTTTGTAACTTAATTTGCTATATGGTCTTAAGTGAACTGCTGCACATTTGGACCTCAGATATCTAAATTGTAATATAATAGGTCTAGTGAGGATAATCTCCAAGGTTCACTTTAGAATTATGATTTTCAAGACTTTTATCGATTTTCTTCCTGATGTGTGTTTTTTTAATTTTTAAATTTTCTTTAAAGACAGGAGTCTTGCTATGCTACCCAAGCTGGCTTTGAACTCCTGGGCTCAAGCAATTCTTCTGCCTTAGCATCCCTGAGTAGCTGGCACCACAGGCATGTGCTTCTGCATGACCTACCTCATGTTTTATATCTGGATAAAGAAGGTGTACACAAGCATACAGATTAGGAATTTAAAATTTAAAGTCTGTACAAATGTAATGGTAAGTGTTCTTGAATTTAAAAAGTTTGATATTTTTTAATGAATGATTTATACTATTTATGAATTTTAAAAAGAAATACATACATATATATGCTTTAAATGCTTACTGTGTTAATATTTAGGACCTACTTCCCATATCCTAGTTTTTCCTTCTAATGCAGAAACCATCCTTTTCACTTTCAAATTGGAGGCAAATAAGACAACTGCTAATCAAGAACTGTGAAGACATATTAACTTAGAGATAATATTAGAGAAAATGTCAATGGGATGTTTCAATATTTTACGATTTCATTAAATAGTATATTATAAATATGAAGCAGCTAATCTAAAAATTCATGCTGAGATTGTTCTCTGTTTTTTTTTATTATTTCTATAGCTGTAAGTTATATGATTCCAGTTGTGACATTTTGTCAAAATTATTTTCAGGTCATGCCTGTAATTCCAGGGCTTTGGGAGGCAGAGGCCAGAAGAATCACTTGGGGCCAGGGTTTGAGGCCAGCCTGGGCAACACTGGAAGACACTGTCTCTACCAAAAAAAAAAAAAAAAAAATCATTAAATAAATAAATAAATAAATAAATAAATTAGCCAAGTGCAATGACATGCACCTGTAGTCCCAGCTATTTGAGAGGCTGAGGTGGGAGGATTGCTTGAGCCCAGGAGTTCGAGGCTCCAGTGAGCCATGGCTGCACCACTGCATGCCAGCCTGGGTGACAGAGCAAGACGGTCAAGAAAGAAAAAAAAATCATTTGCTGATATCTGACACTAGGATATCATTTCTGCTATAAGTTAAAATTTTACTTAAGTTAAATTTTTACCAACTGTATCCCATTATTTCCAGCAGCCCTCTTTGCATTACTTACTCTAAAATTTACTCAATTGTGTTTTAAGTGTTTCAGGTCTCATAGAAAGTAGGAAATTTTGTAAACTTTCAGGATTTATTTGCCAGTAACACAACAGTTTTGAAGTAGAGGAAGAGTAGAGAATTCTACATGCTATCTGCTAGGTTTCCTTAGGATGCCATAAAACTCTGGCTCTGTTTAGAATATATATATAAAAATAGGGCTGGGTGCGGTGGCTCATGCCTCTAATCCCAGCACTTTGGGAGGCTGAGGCGGGCAGATCATCTGAGGCCAGGAGTTCAAGACTGGCCTGGGCAACATGGTGAAATCCCATTTCTACAAAAAAAAAAATAGAAAAAAAATTAGCTGGGTGTGGCGCTGGACGCCTGTAATCCCAGCTACTCAGGAGGCTGAAGCACGCGAATCACTTGAACCAGAAGGTGGAGGTTGCAGTGAGCTGAGATCATGCCACTGCACTCCAGCCTGGGCAACAGAACAAGACTCTGTCTCAAAAAAAAAAAAAAAAGAAAATACATATGAATCTAGGGACTCATTTTAAAAACAGTCCATAGGCAGGCAGACCAGGAGCAAGTATAGAACAGAAAGAAAAATAACTCTTTCATAAATGGCCATACAGAATCAGCTCTTTCAGTGGTGGAAAGGACCTACTTGGGATCAATACTAGAGTTTACAATGTTAAATTACAGAAGACATGAAGTTTTCTAATCAAGAAACTCAAATTATAATAAAGGAGTTACTTTTCATGTGTTGTATAATGAACTGTAAACTTATTTGCATTTTTTAAAGTCACTGAATCATGCTTTGGTCATTTTTTTGGTTATATTTAGGTATAAAACTTGGTAAGGAGAGCACAGTTTAATAAATTCATAGTTTAATAAATTTTCCTCCATGGAAAATTTTAAAATAAGATTGAGGCCCAGCATGATGGCTCACGCCTGTAATCCCAGAACTTTGGGAGGCCGAGGCGGGCAGATCACGAGGTCAGGAGATCAAGACCATCCTGGCTAACACAGTGAAACCTCGTCTCTACTAAAAATACAAAAAATTAGCTGGGTGTGGTGATGGGCGCCTGTAGTCCCAGCTACTCGGGAGGCTGAGGCAGGAGAATTGCTTGAACTCGGGAGGTGGAGCTTGCAGTGAGCTGAGATTGCGCCACTGCACTTCAGCCTGGGCGACAGAGTGAGACTCCGTCTCAAAAAAAAAAAAAAAAAATAAGATTGATAAACCAATTTGATAGATTGTTGTGATTCTGATCTTTGTGCAAAGACTTAAGTCTCTTATTTGTCTCAATACAATAGGTCTTAGCTAATAAAATCCATTCCAAAAATGCACCATTTACTAGCATTTTCTGAGAATGACCTCCGCGAATGTATTACATTCTGAAAGACAGTAACCAATTAGGCGTCTTTAGCCAGTCAATTATTTAAACTGCCTCCTTAAAGAAAACAAACTGGTAGAATGTACTGAAAAATTCCCAATGAAAGTGTAAGAAATGTTACCAAGCTTTTCCATAAAACAAAGGAGAAAAGGTTTAATGGCACATTTTATGGATTATGATAATTGCAGAATGATCTCCAGGAATTAAAAGATTAACTTTATAAAGCTCCTTAAATTATAATGGAATCAAAGGAAAAGAAGTGATTAAAAAGGTATTTAGTATCAGTTATCAGTTACTCAACAATAAAACAGAATAAACTCATAATTGTAATGTGCCAGTTAATTCTTTTTTTTTTTTTTAACAGCATATTCAGTTGCCTACTCAAAATGCCACTGTGCCTATTTCCCATCTTCCTTGGGTACTGGAAGTTTGCACCTTATTTATGAAGAGAAGCATGATAACCCACAGACTAAAAACTCTAAAAAGCATGTTAATTCAGGAAATGCTACTTTACCAGGCTAGAACTGGAAATAGTGTTTCGCTTTTTAATTTTAGGGCATATTATTCATTTATCAACTATTACCTATTATATGGCAAGTTCTGTTCTAGACACTGATAACCTGTGTACCACACAAAGTTCCCTACTCTCATGAAGTTTACATTCTAGTGGAGGGGACAGGAAACAATTGCAATGAGTGCTATTATGAAGAAAACAAAACAAGATGCAGTGAAAGAGAATGACTGGAAATGATGAGACAGAATGGTCTGAGAAGACTTCTTTAAGATGGAATTTGAGCAGAGACCTGAATATTGAGATAAAATTAGTCATTTGAAGAGTATATGAAAGAATTTCCTAGGTTAAAAAAAGGCATATTCCTAAAAATAGAAAGGAAGTTAGTGTAGGTGGCAGGTGGAAAATGATACATCAGGACACTGGAGAGGCAAACAGGGACCAGTTCATGTAGGGCCTTGTAAATCAAGGCAAGGAAGCTTAGATTTTATTCTAAGTGCAAGAAAAAGTCATAGGGAGGTTTTTAAAGAGGAGAATGATATAATTTGATTTATTCTTTAATAATATCACTCTATTTGCTATGTAGAGAATAGATTGTAGTGGGGGAAAAGTGGAAGAAATGACAAGAAACCAGGAGTCCAGGAGGGATATCATGATCACCTGCACAAGGATGCCAGTGAGGAAGAATGAGAGATGGATTGAGAATAGGATTTACAGCTGATGGGAATTAATCTCTAAAGAACTCTTTATGTTCTATGGCTTTGTTAGCTCTTTTGTGGGGGGGGGGGCTTATTTATTTTTCTTTTATGTAGAATCACACATATTCAGATCTGGAAAGAACTTTATAGGTATCTCTTCTAATTCCCTACTCAGTGCAGGAATACCAGTCCAGTAACTTGGGGAGATGGTCAGTAGGCTTTGGTGAAAGGTAGTTAGTACCTTGCAAAATGATCTTTTTGTGTAGTTTTCATTATTATATTAGACAGCTCATTATTACATGGAGCTGAAATTAGCCTCATTATTCTATTAACTTTGTCACTAAGTATTTATTGTGTTAATTATGTGTCCGGTGCTATAATAGACTGGGGACTAGGCGGTAACAACGATGGTAGGTAGGTACTAGGTGGTATCTAATATATCTCATGCCTTCATGGAGCTCACTTTCTCTCAGGGAGCTGAGCACAGAAACCAAAAGTACAATTCAATAAATAAGTCTTTTAAATTTTATCCTCTAGAGTTACTCATATTGTATCTATCCTCTCTTTTATAAGATACCCTTTCAAATATTTGAAGACAACTATTATGTTCCAACACCTCAATTTTATCTAATTCATTTACCAATAATTCATTAAATATTTATTGAATGCCAACTATAAGAGAGGCACTGCCAGGTGTGAGGGACACATTAAAACAAAAATCAACAGATAAAATGTCTGTGTCTTCAAGGCTACATTCTAGTGAGGAAAAATATAATAAACAACAACAAAAAACAAATAAACATGTACTATGTCAGTTGGTAGAGACACAGGTAGAAGGAACATAAGGCGTCTCAGGAAGGTGGGGGCACTGCTATTCACACAGGCTAGTCAGGATAAGAGGACATTTAAGTACAAAACTGAAGAACACGTGCCAGGTATTGTACTAGGTCCTGAGTGCTAGGTATTATGTCCAGGGGTGGGAGTAGAGTGGGGTCAAAACATTAGCATGCCTGCCCCGAGAAATGTTCATTAAATCAAAATGTCAAGATCAGCAGGAGCTCTCTACCATACCTAAAGGGTATGGTAGAGAAATAACAGGTGCAAAAGCCAGGAAGTGCGACGAGAGAAGAAAGACCAAGGAGAGGGATGTAATCAGGCTGCAGAATCTGGTAGAGGCTAACCATCCCAGATATTTCAACTGGTCCTACGAGGACATGGGTTCCCCCAGATCCTTCCCCTTCTCTGAATGTGCTTTAATGTTGTCCATGTTTTCTTTGGGGATAGCATGACTGGTACCACTACCTGCTTTATACTGCATGCCATATTTCTATCACTACAACCTAAGATGGCAGTCCTAATCTATTGCATTTGTAATCCATCACAGAGCCACTCAATTTTTTTTTCATGTGAAATGCTTGTGACATTGCCATAGGTACTGCAGGCTTCCTAATCCTGATGGAAACTGTCCCAGCCACAGTACTTGGAGAGGATACTGGGGAGGCATGCAGAGCCACGCTGATATGGAACATGGGCTAATTCCAAGTCTCTCTGCTTTTCCTTTCCCTCTTTCACTCTTCCTTGGAAATATAGCTTCACTGTGTACACATGCTCTTGCTTCCTGTTACAATAAATCTGCTGAGAAAAGGTGAGGATCACATTTCTACAAATTGAACACATCGATTTAAATATCCTTTTGTGATTCTTAGGCTATCTGAAATAACATAATTTCTCTTTTTTAGCTAATTAATATAACTGCAACTTAATTATTCTGAGTCTCAAGCATACCCTAAGATGAGAAAAAAAAATCTCAGCTGTCACTATGTAATCTCATTACCTTCTAATCAAGACTTTACTGCTATATTTAAGTTTATTCTCATGGGCCTTATGTACTTGGTTTCAATCTCCCTCATTTTATTCCATGTCTGTCCTCTGTTTATGGTGCTGCTTTAATAAATTTGGCATGGATCACATGCTAAGTGAGTAGATGTTAGCTTCTCTTGCAATAAAAAAAACAAAAAAATGGGTAATCATGTGAGATGAATATGTTAATTTGCTTTAAAAATTACTTATAATCAAATTACTTGCTTATAAATAACCTTTTTACTATCTATATGTATCCTATAACATCATGTTAAATCTATACAATAAAAAACTTATTAAAAAATAAGCTTAGCATGATCTCTGCTGGAGAAGTGGCCCTTTTACAACACATCTTTAGCGTGGAAGAATTGGCATCCTAGAAATGAGGGAAGTAGTGCCAGTATAAGCTACTTTGGTCACAAAAGTGCTGTGTACCTTTTGCCCATCCTCTCATCATTGTCTCTGACTGGCTGACATGCAACTAATGATTTGCCTCTGCATAGCAGATCTCTTTGGTGCTGACCGGACATAGTGGGTATATGCCTAAAGCAAGTTCGCAGTCCCTTTGTTCTGCCACTAGTGAAGAAAACCCGTATCCCATCTCCTGATACCTGGCAAGGCAAATAATCCATTTCACACAGTGATCCAGGAAGAAGTGATTGGCGGGTTCTTAAACATGTTTAGGGTTTATCAGATTTCACTGCAATCTGCCACATAGGGTTTTAGTTCTGGGTTACATGTGCAGAACATGCAGGTTTGTTACCTAGGTATATAGGTGCCATGGTGGTTTGCTGCACCCATCAACCCATCACCTACATTAGGTATTTCTCCTAATGTTATCCCTCCCCTAGCCTCTGACTCCCGACAGGCCCCGGTGTGTGATGTTCCCCTCCCTGTGTCCATGTGTTCTCATTTTTCAACTCCCAATTATGAGTGAGAACATGTGGTGTTTGGTTTTCTGATCTTGTGATAGTTTGCTGAGAATGATGGTTTCCAGCTTCATCCATGTCCCTGCAAAGGACATGAACTCATCCTTTTTTATGGCTGCATAGTATTTGATGGTGTATATGTGCCACATTTTCTTAATCCAGTCTATTACTGATGGACATTTGGGTTGGTTCCAGGTCTTTGCTATTGTGAATAGTGCCACAATAAACATACGTGTGCATGTGTCTTTATCGTAGAATGATTTATAATCCTTTGGGTATATGCCCAGTAATGGGATTGCTGGGTCAAATGGTATTTCTAGTTCTAGATCCTTGAGGAATCGCCACACTGTCTCTCACAATGGTTGAACTAATTTACACTCTCACCAACAGTGTAAAAGCATTCCTATTTTTCCACAACCTCTCCAGCATCTGTTGTTGCCTGATTTTTTAATGATCGCCATTCTAACTGGTGTGAGATGGTATCTCATTGTGGTTTTGATTTGCATTTCTCTGATGGCCAGTGATGATGAGCATTTTTTCATATGTCTGTTGGCTGCATAAATGTCTTCTTTTGAGAAGTGTCTGTTCATAACCTTTGCCCATTTTTTGATGCGGTTGTTTGCTTTTTTCTTATAAATTTGTTTAAGTTCTTTGTAGATTCTGGATATTAGCCCTTTGTCAGATGGATAGACTGCAAAAATTTTCTACCATTCTGTAGGTTGCCTATTCACTCTGATGATAGTTTCTTTTGCTGTGCAGAAGCTCTTTAGTTTAATTAGATCCCATTTGTCAATTTTGGCTTTTGTTGTCATTGCTTTTGGTGTTTTAGAGATGAAGTCTTTGCCCATGCCTATGTCCTGAATGGTATTGCCCAGGTTTTCTTCTAGGATTTTTATGGTCCTAGGTCTTATGTTTAAGTCTTTGATCCATCTTGAGTGGATTTTTGTATAAGGTGTAAGGAAGGGGTCCAATTCCAGTTTTCTGCATATGGCAAGCCAGTTTTCCCAACACCATTTATTAAATAGGGAATCTTTTCTCCATTGCTTGTGTGTGTCAGGTTTGTCAAAGATCAGATGGTGGTAGATGTGTGGTGTTATTTCTGAGGCCTCCGTTCTGTTCCATTGGTCTATATATCTGTTTTGGTAACAGTACCATGCTATTTTGGTTACTATAGTCTTGTAGTAAAGTTTGAAGTCAGGTAGTGTGATGACTCCAGCTTTATTCTTTTTGCCCAGGATTGTCTTGACTATGTGGGCTCTTTTTTGATTTCAAACGAAGTTTGAAGTAGTTTTTTCCAATTCTGTGAAGTAAGTCATTGGTAGCTTGATGGGGATAGCATTGAATCTATAAATTACTTTAGGCAGTATGACCATTTTGACAATATTGATTCTTCCTATTCATGAGCATGGAATGTTTTTCCATTTGTTTGTGTCCTCTCTTATTTCCTTGAGTAGTGGTTTGTAGTTTTCCTTGAAGAGGTCCTTCACTTCCCTTGTAAGTTGGATTCCTAGGTATTTTATTCTCTTAGTAGCTATTGTGAATGGGAGTTCACTCATGATTTGGCTCTCTGTTTGTCTGTTATTGGTGTATAGGAGTGCTTGTGATTTTTGCACATTGATTTTGTATCCTGAGACTTTGCTGAAGTTTCTTATCAGCTTAAGGAGATTTGGGGCTGAGACGATGGGGTTTTCTAAATATATAATCATGTCATCTGCTAACGGAGACAATTTGACTTCCTCTCTTCCTATTTGAATACCCTTTATTTCTTTCTCTTGCCTGATTTCCCTGGCCAGAACTTCCAACACTATGTTGACTAGGAGTGGTGAGAGAGGGTATCCTTGTTTTGTGGCAGTTTTCAAAGGGAATGCTTCCAGTTTTTGCCTATTCAGTATGATATTGGCTGTGGGTTTGTCATAAATAGCTCTTATTATGTTGAGATATGTTCCATTGATATCTAGTTTATTGAGAGTTTTGGCATGAAAGGCTGTTGAATTTTGTCGAAGGCCTTTTGTGCATCTATTGAGATAATCATGTGGTTTTTGTCATTGTTTCTGTCTATGTGACGGATTATGCTTATTGATTTGCGTATGTCGAACGAGCCTTGCATCCCAGGGATGAAGGCGACTTGATCGTGGTGGGTAAGCTTTTTGATGTACTGCTGGATTTGGTTTGCCAGTATTTTATTGAGGATTTTTGCATTGATGTTCATCAGGGATATTGCCTAAAATTCTCTTTTTTTGTTGTGTCTCTGCCGGGCTTTAGTATCAGGATGATGCTGGGCTCATAAAATGAGTTAGGGAAGATTTCTTTGTTTTCTATTGATCGGAATAGTTTCAGAAGAAATGGTACCAGCTCCTCCTTGTACCTCTATTAGAATTCGGCTGTGAATATGTTTGGTCCTGGACTTTTTTTTGGTTGGTAGGCTATTAATTATTGCCTCAATTTCAGAGCTTGTCATTGGTCTATTCAGAGATTCAACTTCTTCCTGGTTTAGTCTTGGGAGGGTGTATGTGTCCAGGAATTTATCCATTTCTTTTAGATTTTCTAGTTTATCTGCATAGAGGTGCTTATAGTATTCTCTGATAGTGGTTTGTATTTCTGTGGGATCGCTGGTGATAACCCTTTATCATTTTTTATTGCGTATATTTGATTCTTCTCTCTTTTCTTCTTTATTAGTCTTGCTAGCGGTCTATCAATTTTGTTGATCACTTCAAAATACCAGCTCCTGGATTCTTTGATTTTTTGAAGGGTTTTTTTTGTCTCTATCTCTTTCAGTTCTGCTCTGATCTTAGTTATTTCTTGCCTTCTGCTAGCTTTTGAATTTGTTTGCTCTTGCTTCTCTAGTTCTTTTAATTGTGATGTTAGGGTGTCAATTTTAGATCTTTCCTGCTTTCTCTTGTGGGCATTTAGTGCTATAAATTTCCCTCTATACACTGCTTTAAATGTATCCCAGAGATTCTGGTACGTTGTGTCTTTGTTCTCACTGGTTTCAAAGAACATCTTTATTTCTGCCTTCATTTCATTATTTACCCAGTAGTCATTCAGGAGCAGGTTGTTCTGTTTCCATGTAGTTGTGCAGTTTTGAGTGAGATTCTTAACCCTGAGTTCTAATTTGATTGCAGTGTTGTCTGAGAGACAGTTTGTTGTGATTTCTGTTCTTTTACATTTGCTGAGGAGTGTTTCACTTCCAATTATGTGGTCAATTTTAGAATAAGTGCGATGTGGTGCTGAGAAGAATGTATATGCTGTTGATTTGGGGTGGAGAGTTCTGCAGATGTCTACTAGGTCCGCTTGGTCCAGAGCTGAGTTCAAGTCCTGGATATCCTTGTTAATTTTCTGTCTCATTGATCTGTCTAATATTGACAGTGGGGTGTTAAAGTCTCCCATTATTATTGTGTGAGTCTAAGTCTCTTTTACCACATCGGTTAATTCTACTTCCTGAGAACTGCAATTTTATTTTTATTCTACAAGTATCAGAGACATAATAATGAATAACTGTAACAGGGTCCTTGCTTTCATGGAGCTTATAGCCTAGTGTCAGGGTTACTATAATCACAAATTTAGTTAAACTTACAGTTTCACCTCTAAAGCCCTTTTCACCTCTGGGTCCCTAAAAGAAAAAAAAAAGATGTTAGTTCAGTGTTATTGATAGTTATGTATTAAATGTAGCTGAGGTCATTATATGTAGAAACATGACAATTTATATTTTTGCTTTTTCTATGTAGTAAGACCTGTTTTGTTAAATTGTATAAGTTCTAGTGTTCTTTTCCTAAATAAAGCAAAGCAAACAAAAAATCTTTAGTGATTCATCATGTTGTCTGCTTTGCTATTCCTAGTTCTAACCTTAAGATGAGACTGAGATAACTACTTATTCATTCAATTAAGTCAAAACAGCTTATCTGACAATCATATACAAAACAATTTAAAAAGGAAATTCTAAATTCAGGTTAAATTCTTCTAATATTTGTTTTTCTTAACTTTTGAAAACCCTGTTTCTGGGATGGTTTCCCTTCTCTTTCTTGCAAATTTTGATATGTTGTATACGTTTCCGTGCAGTTTAAAATATCTTCTAATGTTCTTGGAGACTTGCTCTTTGATCCATGGATTATTTAGAAGTATGTGATTTAATTTTCAAGTGTTTGGAGATTTTCCTATTATCTTTCTGTTATTGATTTCTAGTTTAATTCCATTGGCAAGAGAATATATCTTCTATGACCTCAGTTCTTTTACATTTAGTAAAATTTGTTTTATGGCCCATAACATCTTCTATTTTGGTGAACGTTCCATATGCACTTGAAACGAATGTAGTTTGCTGTTGCTGGGTGGACCTACTGCTTTTAAAACGTGTTAATATTTTCCTGTTCATCCTTTTGAAAATTTTTTGTATATATATGTAAAAAATGAGATAATACTATTTATCTTCTCTGTAACTTGAATTTATACCTTCATAAATATAATATGAATGCTCTTCCATGTCAATATACATTCTTTTAGATAATTAAAATATTTAATAATCTTACCTAGTATTTAATATACTATGATAATATTTTAAATTTGCTATTATTAGACTTTTTGCTAATTTTTGTCATTGTTAGCAGTGTTGTGAGAGATACCCTTACAGTCTAAAATTTTTGTTAAAGACTGTCTTCCAGAAAGTTAGTTTGAAATTACATACACACCTGCAAAAATGGAAGTGTATATTTCTTCTGATCTATGTCATGTTCTTTGTTAATTTGCAAGCTAAGAATACTATCTTAACATTTATTCACCATTTATATTACTTCTGTGTTTCTCATCTTGTCTCAATTCATTTTAAACTAGGGTATTAACTTAAAAAAACTTATTTATTTATTTATTTATTTTTGAGATGGAGTCTCGCTCTGTCACCAGGCTGGAGTGCAGTGGCATGATCTCAGCTCACTACAACCTCCACCTCCTGGGTTCAAGCGATTCTCCTGCCCCAGCCTCCTGAGTAGTTGGGACTACAGGAGCATACCACTAAGCCCAGATAATTTTTGTATTTTCAGTAGAGATGGGGTTTCACCATGTTGGCCAGGATGATCTCAATCTCCTGACCTCGTGATCCACCCGCCTCAGCCTCCCAAAGTGCTGAGATTACAGGAGTGAGCCACTGCGCCTGGACTCTGATTTTTAAGATATCTACACAGCACTTAAAAAAAAAATATACACCCTCTTCCACACCCTACCCAGTATTAACAACCTGGTATGTATGTTTTCATACCTTTTTCTAATCAAATATTGACAAATACATTTAGGTATGTATGAGAAATATTGCTCATGTTTTAAAATATTGGAATCATATTATATACTCGTCTATGCATCTCACTTAACAATACATTGTGAAATAACTGAGTCAGCCAAACTAGATATAATAAATTCTTTTAAATAATTGCATAATATTCCATGAAATGGCTAACCTATAACTTACCCAATCATTCCTTTAGAAATGAGTATTCATGTAATTTCAATTTTTTTTTCCAATACAAGCTGTATTATAAAAAAAGTCTTTGCAAAATTTCATTAGTGTATTGGGTGCTTTTATACCTATGGGATAAATTCCTCAAAGTGGAACTGTTTTGTTAAATAATATGTACCTATATTTAACAAATCTTTCCATAAAGTCTGTAATTCACATTTTTACCAGTGATCAATGAGAGTACTGTTTTCTCCTATATTCCCTTCTGAGAAGTTAAATGTAATATCTTATTTTACTTTAATTTGCATTTCTCTGACTTAAATTTAGGTGAGTGTCTTTTTATTATAAAACAATAGTTGAACTTTTGGATTTGTTCTTTTTTTCTCCACTGGCTACTTTTTTGATGGAATGCTTTTCATTTTTCTATTGAACTTTCTCTCTTTTTCAAACTATAAGAGCTCTTGGTATATGTGTGTGTATGTCTCTATCTCTATCTATCTATCTATCTATCTATCTATTTATCTATCTATCTCTAGATACATACACATATCCATATCAACAGATAGGTAGACAATTTTTAATTTTTTAATTTTTTTTGCCCAGGCTGGAGTGCAGTGGCACGATCATGGCTCCCTATAGCCTCAACTTCCTCAGATCAAGTGGTCTTCCCACCTCAGCCTCTTGAGTAGCTGGGACTACAGGCATCTGCCACTATGCCAGGCTCATTTTAAATTTTTTTGTAGAGATGGGATCTCACTATATTGCCAAGGCTGGTCTAAACTCCTGTGCTCAAGCAATCTTCCAGCCTCAGCCTCCCAAAGTGCTGGTAATACAGGTGTGAACTACTGTGCCCAACTGAGCTCTTTGTATATTAACCTGTTATATATTGTATGCTTTGTAAATATTTTTCCCAATCAATAGTACTTTTAAACTTTATTCATGGAATCTTTTTTCCATACAAAATGAAAAAAAATTTTCAAGTATTCAAATATACTTTCTGTTCTTTTACAGGTCTCCCCAATCCTTAAGCTACATGTTAGTTTTCTAGATTATTCTTCAATTTTTTTTTTTTTTTTTTTTTGAGACGGAGTTTCACTCTTATTGCTCAGGCTAGAGTGCA
Source organism: Pongo pygmaeus (assembly GCF_028885625.2). Taxonomy (NCBI): domain Eukaryota; kingdom Metazoa; phylum Chordata; class Mammalia; order Primates; family Hominidae; genus Pongo; species Pongo pygmaeus. Next base: position 144,328,961 of record NC_072373.2, on the reverse strand, counting down.
ACGGCATGATCTTGGCTCACTGCAACCTCTGTCTCCCAGGTTTAAGAGATTCTCCTGCCTCAGCCTCCCAGGTAGCTGGGATTACCGGCATGTACCGCCACACCCAGCTAATTTTGTATTTTTAGTAGAGATGAAGTTTCACCATGTTGGCCAGGCTGGTCTTGAACTTCTGACCTCAGGTGATCTGCCCACCTCGGCCTCCCAAAGTGCTGGGATTACAAGCATGAGCCACTGCGCTTGGCCTCTTCTAAGATTTTTATTGTTTTATTTTTTACATTAAAGTCGTTAAAAGTTCATCTAGGAGTAAAATAATTTTGGCAAATGGGGTTCCAATTTCTCTTTCTTCTTTTTTAAAGAGATGGGGTCTCACTCTGTTTGCACAGGCTGGAGTGCAGTGGTTGCAATCAACTCACTGTAGCCTGGAACTCCTGGGCTCAAGCAATCCTCCTGTCTTAGCCTCCCAAGTAGCTAGGGCTGTAGGCATGTACCACCACACACAGCTAATTTATTTTTATATGATGGGGGTCTCACTATGTTGCCCAGGCTGTGTTCCAATTTCTTATAGCAGGAGGATACTCAAAGTAATTCCATCTCTCTTCCCTGTCACTGACGTAGGAGTGAGCATCTGGCTGAATGCTAGCCAATTAGATATGAAAAAAATGTAATCGGAGACTTCTAAAAAATTCTTATTTTTGCCACAATAGTACTTTATGTCATTTTTTTTTCCTTTGGATAATTATATCTGGATGTAGTTCTTGAGAAGTTGTAGTCATCTTGCTATAAGCCTAATTATGAAGCCAACATTCAGGATATCAGGGTAGAGACATAGAGATATAAGAGATACACAATAACCTGGTCTTGGATGAGATAATTGAGTCACCAAATTAACCAAATCTGAAGCCCTTCCTATAATGTGATACAAATTTTCTTATTGCTAAAAGTACTTTGGTTCAGGGTTCCTATTATTTGCAGCCAAAGCTTCCTCAATTATATGCCATTTTTGTTATAAGTAAATTCCTATATATACTTAAGATCAAATTCTGGGCTCTAGTCTGTTACACCGATCTGTTTATTTCTTTGTATTACCATATAGTTTCATTTACAAATTTCCAAGCCTGTCACCCCTCACCGGTATTTTTTTTCCCAATGTTTTCTCCAATCTCAAATGCTTATTCTTTCATAATGAACTTTTCTTCTCAGAATGGAAAAAATTGAATATGGAAAAATCGATGTATATGCTGAATATTATAAGGGTCTTTAAGAACTATCTATAAACAAAACACAGTAAGATATTTTAATTAAGTAATTTTAAAATTACATTTTCCTTGACCAATTAATACATCATATTTTTGACAGAGGAGAACAATAATTCTGTAATCAAAACAGTATGTGTCCCTTAGCTTGTTGAAGAACCACTCACTGAAATATGAGAATTCTCCCACTTACAATCTTATATAGCTCCGAGTGGCAAATGTTGAAAGTCTACAGAAATACTGAGTTATACGTTTTACTTCTTTTGTTTACATATCCAGTAACTTTGGTGGTTTCTTCTCTAAATTTATCAAAGAGAATAGTGGTACTAAACACTTGAAGCATTCTATTTTTATGTTTTTAAATTGTCTGTGTCTATAAATAACTTTCAAATAATTCAAAATATTAATTCCCTAGATAGAATGAATCTTTCCTCTCTAAGTCTCAATTTGACCCTTTCTACTGTGCTCCTTGTTTGTTTATACTATTATCAATACTGGAAAACTTTCCCAACATCACTTGACCAATCATTGTCTCACTTTTATGTTTTATTTCATAGCCAAATTTCTTAAAGCACTGGCATATATAATACCTCAATTTCCTCTCCAGACACAGCTTGAATGGAGTGGAAAGAGCGCTGGTCTTGAAGAAACACCAGCTATGTAATTCACCAGGTCTATCACCTTGAATGACCAGATGAACCTCCATAAACCTCATCTGTCTCCTCATCTGTTAAATGAAAATAATATCTACTGCAAAAGTTTGTTGTAAGAATTTAAGGAACATTATTATTAAATATTTTCCTCTACTTCCTTCATCACTGTAACCTGTACTCTATCTTCTACTGCAACTTATTCTCTCAAAGATTACTGTTGACTACTCCTTTCTTGAAACACTTGCTATTCTCTCTAATGATTCTTTCCTTCCTTTATAGTGGGTACTTCCAAAAACTCAAATGTTGGATGTCTGCACATCTTTTGCTACCTATGTTCTTTCCTTCAGAAGAAAAATTTATTTTTACTGCTCAGGAGTTCATCTCTATGTTTATAACGCTCTCCCCTTCCTGACTCAGTTCTATTTTCTTTTCTCAACTGCAATTATAAACACCTACCTACTTAGTTACACTGTCTTCATTACACATATGGTCCCTAACTTCTCAGGAATCATCTTCCAGAAGAAAATGTACATCTATTTTTTTCCATTTCCTTCTCAAATACCCAGGCTAATTCTTTGTAGATTATTCTAGAAATAGGATTAAAGAAAAAAAAAGAGTACAAAAGACTTGTATTATGATAAACTTACAGTTCTACCTGTTGGGCCTATTATACCTTCTCTGCCAAGTGGACCAGTGTTTCCCTGTTGAGATAAAAGAAAAACAGTCTCACTGTTAGTATAATTAAAAAAAAAAAAAACTCCACAGAATCTCTTGTACAATGGTAAAAGAGCCATGTCTACATAATTATCCTTTTTAGTATAAAATCTTACAGTATTAGCATAAATTATAATAATCTTTGTTAACGGTATGTGACACAATTCTGCATATTATTAAAGTCTCCTATCAGGAGAGTTACATCTGTATAATTTCTAAAAAACTGATGAATTAGCATTATGATTTTTATGTGGTGATAACTTCAAAGATGCATTGTACATGTATGTTATTATATAACAAATAAAACTACTTTATATAAAAAAGAATAGAATGATGAACTAGGTTTTGAATAAATTTCTGTGCAGATGTTGAAAGAGCAGATGTTTGGGTAACATGAAGCATGAAATAGAGAAAAAGTACAGTAAGGAACCAGAGAGCAGCATATGTGACCAACTAAACTTCAGTTCTTCATCTGTAAAACAGGAATAAGAACATCTACTTCATAGGGCCATTGTGAGAATTAAATATGAAAAGTGCTTTTAAAACTTTAAGCTGTTATTTGGTTATTCAAGATAACCTTGAATAAGCTGGATTTCTGGTCAATTCCTCCCAAAGTAGGAAGAGAGTCTATAATTTCTCAGTGAATACAAAATGCCCATTTTAGTTTTTTCCTACAAACTTCAGCTTCCGTGGTTCTTCAGAAATCATGAAAATAACTAATATATTTATAGCTGAAGAAACATTCAGAAAGGTCTTTAAACAATTACCATGATCATACTCCTCTTTGCATTATTTTTTGAATTAGTATTGTTTTAATTGAGATGGAGTCTTGCTGTCACCCAGGCTGGAGTGCAGTGGTGCCATCTCGGCTCACTGTAACCTTCACCTCCTGGGTTCAAGTGAGTCTCCTGCCTCAGCCTTCCGAGTAGCTGGGATTACAGGCCTGTGCCACCATGCCCAGCTAAATTTTTTATATTTTTATTAGAGATGGGGTTTTACCATATCGATCAGGCTGGTCTCAAACTCCTGACCTCAAGCAATCCACCCGCCTTGGCCTCCCAAAGTGCTGGGATTACAGGTGTGAGCCACTGCATCTGGCCCTTTTTGCAATTTTTAAAATTATACTTTAAGTTTTAGGGTACATGTGCACAACGTGCAGGTTAGTTACATATGTATGATAGACTGGATTAAGAAAATGTGGCACATATGTATGATAGACTGGATTAAGAAAATGTGGCACATATACATCATGGAATACTATGCAGCCATAAAAAATGATGAGTTCATGTCCTTTGTAGGGACATGGATGAAGCTGGAAACCATACTCTCAGCAAACTATTGCAAGGACAAAAAACATTTTTGCATTATTGAAAACAATTTATTGTAAGAGGAAAGCGGTATAGGATTTTAGAAGTTTGACTTTCATTTAATAGTTATTTAAGATACTTTTATCCTACATCTGAACTGCTTCCCTTCTTCCTCTCTCTGCTTTTTCTACACTTGCCCCTGCAGCTGCTATTAGTCATAGAGATGCTACTACCATAGCCAAACCATTACTTCAAGTTTTAAATTTTTTTCTTTTCAGTTTTTTTTTCAGTTTTACAGAACATCTCATCAATTAGAAAGCTTTGATTAATAAAAACTAAAATAAAACAAAACTAAAAACTAAAAACAATAATCAGTAACCACTGGTGGCTTATTTGTCCTATTTATATTCTCTACAATTTGCAATTACAAGCACTCATTGCTAATTGGAGTTCTTCAGACCCTGCTTTTTGCAACTATTTAAGCGGTTCCTCATCACTCTCTTGGGATACCTGCCCCTGACCTGGGAAAACACAGCTATTGGGAAACATTTTCAGTCTGGTCTGAAGAGCTCTGGTCATACACAAGCTTCTTCCAGGTGGTGCATGGAGGTGGTCTCTGGTTGTATTAATGCTTATAACGTGAAATTGCTGTATGTTTTTGTTCCTGGTGTGAGTTAATAAATACATTATCCAGTCTTCACAGTAATTCTGATGATTTTTTTTTTTTAAGTAAGACTAGGAAGTACGAGGGGTCTATGAGGTATTTTGCTCAAACTAATATATGAACTGCAAAAGATTGAATTCTGAATGTGCCCTTATGAGTTTCTATCTTAAAAGTCATTTCATTAAGTTATTTACTTGAAGTACATTACATTCAGAGCTCTTAAGCCCTACAATAAGCAAAGAACCACAATTTCTGGTAGGCAGAATGACTTTACACTTACTCTGTGTCCAATAGGACCTTTAGGACCTGATATCCCGACAATGCCAGCATCCCCTTCGGGACCCTAGATGTACAATAAGAAACAAAAAGATAAAATTTGTAGCTCTATATGAACATTTTACAAAATTATATCAATCTGTCAAGAATTGCTCTTTTTAAAATGGAATATAATACTGTTGTGCATGCTGAAGTATTCAGAAAGAAGTGTACTGAGTCCTACAATTTACTTAGAAATACACCAATGATGGGAGAGAGGGATATATAGATGGATAAGCATGATAATGCCAGCAGGGTAAAATGTTAATGGTAAAATTTAGGTAACGGGTATAGGCATTTACTGTAAAATTTTCTCAACATTGCTGTATGTTTGAAAATTTTCATAAACTGCTTGGGAAAAGGGATGAAAGAAAACAAAATCATATCATATACTAAAATTTCTGGGAAATGTATAGTTACATAATTTTAAAAACAGACATATTTGAAACTCAAATATATAAATATGTACCAACTGAAATTTTACAGATTTAAAAAAGCTCAAGTTAGAGACTATATTGATATTTCAACAGCTCTTTTATTTCTAGATAGCTAGAAGACTAGAAGAAAGTATGTAAACATACTTTAGGGCCTGGGAATCCTTGGAAACCTGTCAAACCTTGAACACCATATTCTCCCTGCAAAGTGAATTGACATGATAATAATTATTGTACAGTGGTAGCCTGTTCTGTAGAATAAGTGCTTGCTGAATTTCTGAGGTGGTACATACAGGCTGCCCTTTCAGGCCAGGCTCTCCACATGGTCCTTGATCACCTTGTGCTCCTCGGTGACCTCTTTTACCTTGAATTCCAGGTTGACCAGGTAGCCCTTGTTCACCCTATGGATAGAACAAAGAAAAGTGATCTTTACATCAGAACATATAAACATATTGGCTTTTGAATGAAACCCAAATGCAGGCCCATCCTTAGGCCCATCTCATAAATACAAGGCACTGGGGAAATCAAATTTTGCATGTTCATCTTGTTCACCAATATTTTCCACACAAGTAGTATTTAATTATAATGTACCAGAAGAGTAGCAGTGGGAAAAGGAAATTCCAGAGATTGTGGTGATATGTGGAAAGAAGAGGGAAGGGAGAACCTATAAAACTAGTAGGATGGTAAGGCTTGAGAGGGGATAGTGAGGGTGTGGTATGTGTGGGTGTGTTTATATGTGATGGAACTTATATTTTGTTTATTTATTTATTTTATTTTTTATTAGAGATGGGGTCTTGTTCTCTTGCCCAGGCTATAGTGCAGTGGTGTGATCATGGCTAACTGTAGCCTTAAACTCCTGGGCTCAAGCGATCCTCCCAACTCAGTCTCCTGAGTAGCTGGGACTACAGGCACACATCATTGCACCTAGCTAATTCTTTATTTTTTGTAGAGACAGGATCTCACTATGTTGCCCAGCTGGTCTTGAACTACTAGCCTCAAGTGATCCTCCTGCATTAGCCTCCCAAAGTGGTAGAATTACAAGTGTGAGCCACTGTGTCTGGCCAGAACTTGTATTTTGAATTGATACCATTTTTCTGTGTTTTCCCTACCATCCAGAGATGATTCAGCTATCTAATAGCAGAAAAAGAGTAGTCTCCTGAAGTGTAAACCCTGATTTTAGCCATGATTATCTTTTTAATTCCATCAATAAAAAATTTCCATTATCTGTCTCCCTAGATTCCTTTGATATGAACTGTCTTTATCCCCTAAAAGTCACTTTAAGTACATACTTAATCAACATTATTGAATTTCTAAAAGTCAAGTCTTTTTTCATTGATTTTTATTTTTGAAATGGGAGTTGAAATATCTTTCACACCATTTCTAAAAGTAAATTTAGGAATCAGGTGGATTGTAGAAATAGGTTAATGAAAAATAATGCTTGGTAGACTTTGGCCGAAGATTCTTTAAGATTAACAAATTATCTCTGGCTTGAGACAAAGCTATACCATTTTGGGGCTTGACAAATATGGATCCTTCTTATTGCAAATTCAAGCCTAAAAGGTAGGGATCTTTACTTCTTTTCCTGGCTTTAGCATTTGCTTAGCTGCTTTGGATTTTAGTACAAAGGAATATTCATGGTACAAACATTAACAGAAGACTAATATTGTAAACAGTAAACAGGTGGGTCGTGATTTTCAGTTTACCCACATGGATCAGAAATCTGAAAATTCTTTAGAAGTGGAACTGTTAAAATCAGGTTAAGAGGTAATAATGGTAAGGGTACCAATGTCTTAGTCTTAGGCTTTTATGAAAGAGCTTTAGATGTTGGACTAATTTCTAAGTTGTCTGGGTCAATCCTGTATGAGATATTTCTAAAAGAGGTTTTGTCTGGAAAGTCTATTGACATGTGACAGACTCCAAACAATAAATGCAATGTAAGACTTAGTTACTGTCACATTAACTCTAAGAAACAGTCCGTACGGTTATCAGATTAATTAATTGGTTGGTTAGGTTCAGAGTCAGAGGAATAGGAATTGTATTTGAGAAAGTATTTATGTGGAAGTAAATAAGATTTCCCTGTTTTGGAGGAGAAGACAGATGACAGAGATGGAAAAAGAACCAAAATGAGTCAAAGATATAGCATTTTTTAAAGCATCACTAGTCCTGGGTCAAAGAGCTGTTATGCCAAATTACAGGCACTGTGGCTATCATTGGAGATGGATATGTCAAAGCCACATACTTTCTCTTTTCCTAATGTGCTTTTACTATTAGCCAAATTCTATTAAAAACTATTAATCTTACCATCCTGTGATCTAGCCATTGAACTCAGGGCCAGAAAGGATGGTCAATACTTCTCACCCATTGGAACAAAATATTAAAGTACCTTTGGGCCTTGAATTCCTGGGCTTCCTGGCAAGCCTGATGAACCCTTTACTCCTGGAGGACCTGGAGCCCCAGCAAGACCTGTTCTTCCTGGGCTGCCTCTGATGCCCTAAATAACACAGATAAGAAATGAAAACTGGGAAAGTTTCTAAAAAGTCAGTTTAGAGGCTCAATAAAATGTAGGAAGAGTTGTGTCCTGAAAGGCTTCTGTTAACATACTGCCCAGGAGTTATCCTGGGCTTCTTTCCCAAAAGATGAAATGTTTAAATACTTTTTTAGGAACACTCACCACTCACTTGAAATTTCTATAATTTATGCAATGATCTTGGGTTTTTAAAATGAAAACACTGAAGCAATACAAAGTCCACCAGTACCTTCTTACTTATACAGCCTAGGTGTGAAGTATATTTGCTGTGTTCTAACTTTTGTATTATACTCTGGTGTACATGGCAACTCTAATAACTGCTGAAAGTCTCCTTAAGAAGAAAATTCTATTCTTCAACCATACATGATTCCAGAAAATTTGCTAAAAGTTGTTTAACTGGAAATAAAGTTAAGCAAGCAAACAGTATATCCTTAAAACCAAATCCTAAATCAGGTTGGTAAACTATACTTTGCAAACTAAATTCAGTCCATCACCTGTTTTTGTAGATCTCATGAACTAAGAACAGTTTTTACATTTTTAAACGTTGAAAAGAAGAATAATACTTAAAGACATGGAAAAATTCTATGAAATTAAAATTTCAGTATATATAAAGTTTTACGGGACAGTCATGCTCATTCATTTACATATTGTTTAGGGCTGCATTTGCACAACAATAGCAGAGATGAGTAGTTATGGCAGAGTTTTTTTTTAAATTTCATTTTAAGTTTCGGGGTATATGCGCAGGATGTGCAGGTTTTGTTATGTAGGTAAACGTGTGCCACGGTGATTTGCTCCAGCTATCAACCCATCACCTAGGTATTAAGCCCAGCATGCATTAGCTATTTTTCCTAATGCTCTCCCTCTCCCTCTGTCCCATCTCCACCAACAGGCCCCAGTGGGTGTTGTTCCCCTCCCTGTGTCCATGTGTTCACATTGTTCAGCTCCCACTTATAAGACCATGAGATGTTTGATTTTCTGTTTCTGCATTAGTTTGCTGAAGATAATGGCTTCCAGCTCCATCTATATCCCTGCAAAGGACATGATCTCATTCCTTTTTATGGCTGCATAGTATTCCATGCTGTATATGTACCACATTTTCTTTATCCAGTCTATCATTGATGGGCATTTGGGTTGATTCCATGCCTTTGCTATTGTGAATAGTGCTGCAGTGAACACACGCGTGCATGTATCTTTATGATAGAATGATATATATTGCTTTGGGTATATACCCAGTAATGGGATTGCTGGGTAAAACGTTATTTCTGGTATTCCTGGACTTTTGTTCTTCAAGGTCTTCGAGGAATCACCACACTGTCTTCCACAATGGTTGGACTAATTTACATTCCCATCAACAGTGTAAAAGTGTTCCTATTTCTCTGCAGCCCTGCAAGTATCTGTTGTTTCTTGACTTTTTAATAATTGCCATTCTGACTGGTATGAGATGGTATCTCATTGTGGTTTTGATTTGCGTTTCTCTAATAATCAATGATGTTGAGCTTTTTTTTGATATGTTTGTTGGCTGCATGAATGTCTTCTTTTGAGAAGTGTCTGTTCATGTCCTTTGCCCACTTTTTATTTTTTTAGTTTTAATTTTATTTTATTATGTTTTTTGGAGACAGAGTCACGCTCAGTCACCCAGGCTGGAGTGCAGTGGCGCAATCTCAGCTCACTGCAAGCTCCGCCTCCCAGGTTCATGCCATTCTCCTAACTCAGCCTCCTGAGTAGCTGGGACTACAGGCACCTGCCACTACGTCCAGCTAATTTTTTTGTATTTTTAATAGAGATGTGGTTTCACCATGTTAGCCAGAATGGTCTCGATCTCCTGACCTCATGATCTGCCCGTCTCAGCCTCCCAAAGTGCTGGAATTATAGGCTTGAGCCACTGCGCCCGACCCTTTGCCCACTTTTTAATGAGGTTGTTTTTTCTTGTAAATTTGCTTAAGCTCCTTGTAGATTCTGGATATTAGACGTTTGTCAGATAGATAGATTGCAAAAATTTTCTCCCATTCTGTGGGTTGTCTATTTGCTCTGATGATAGTTTCTTTTGCTGTGCAGAAGCTGTTTAGTTTAATTAGATCCCATTTGTCAATTTTTGCTTTTGTTGCAATTGCTTTTGATGTTTCGTCATGAAGTCTTTGCCCAGCCTATGTCCTGAATGGTATTGCCTAGATTTTCTTCTAGGGTTTTTACAGTTTTGGGTTTTACATTTGTCTTTAATCCATCATGAGTTAATCTTTGTATAAGGTGTAAGGAAGGGGTCCAGTTTCAATTTTCCGCCTATGGCTAGCCAGTTCCCCCAGCACCATTTATTAAAGATGGAATCCTTTCCACATTGCTTGTTTTTGTCAGGTTTTTCAAAGATCAGATGGTTGTAGGTGTGTGGTCTTGTTTCTGAGTTCTCTATTCTGGTCCGTTGGTCTATGTGTCTGTTTTTGTATCAGTATCATGCTGCTTTGGTTACTGTAGCTTTGTAGTATAGTTTGAAGTCAGGCAGAGTGATGCTTCCAGCTTTGTCCTTTTTGCTTCAGATAGTCTTGGCTATACGGGCTCTTTTTTTGCTTCATATGAATTTTAAAAAATAGTTGTTTCTAATTCTGTGAAGAATGTCAGTGGTAGTTTTATGGGAATAGTATTGAATCTATAAATTACTTTGGGCACTATAGTCATTTTCACAATATTAATTCTTCCTATCCACGAGCATGGAATGTTTTTCCATTTGTGTCCTCTCTGATTTCCTTGAGCAGTGTTTTGTAGTACTCCTTGAAGAGGTCCTTTATTTCCCTTGTTAGCTATATTCCTAGGTATTTTATTCTCTTTGTAGCAATTGTGAATGGGAGTTCACTCATGATTTGGTTCTCTGCTTGTCTGCTGTTGGTGTATGGGAATGCTTGTGGTTTCTGAACATTGATTTTGTATCCTGAGAATTTGCTGAAGTTGCTTCTCAGCTTAAGAAGCTTTTGGGCTGAAAAGATGGGGTTTTCTAGATATAGGATCATTCATCTGCAAACAGAGAAAATTTGACTTCCTCTTTTCCTATTTGAATACCCTTTCTCTTGCCTGTTTGCCCTGGACAGAACTTCCAATACTATGTTGAATAGGAGTGATGAGAGGGGGTATCCTTGCCTTGTGCCAGTTTTCAAGGGGAATGCCTCCAGCTTTTGCCCATTCAGTATGATATCAGCTGTGGGTTTGTCATAAAAGGCTCTTATTATTTTGAGGTATGTTCTGTCAATACCTAGTTTATTGAGAGTTTTTAACATGAAGGGATGTTGAATTTTATTGAAGGCCTTTTCTGCATCTACTGAGATAATCATGTGGTTTTTGTCTTTAGTTCTGTTTACGTGATGAATTACATTTATTGATTTGTGTATGTTGAACCAGCCTTGCATCCCGGGGGGTGAAGCCAACTTGATCATGGTGGATAAGCTTTTTGATGTACTGCTGGATTTGGTTTGCCAGTATATTATTGAGGATTTTGCATTGATGTTCAGCAGGAATATTGGCCTTAAGTTTTCTTTTTTTGTTATATCTCTGGCAGGTTTTGGTATCAGGATGATGCTGGCCTCATAAAATGAGTTAGGGAGGAGTGTCTTCTTTTCAATTGTTTGAAATGGTTTCAGAAGAAATGGTACCAGCCCCTCTTGATATACCTCTGGTAGAATTCAGCTATGAATCCATCTAGTTCTGGGTTTATTTTTGGTTCGTAGGCTATTTATTACTGCCTCAATTTCAGAACTCATTATTGGTCTATTCAGGGATTCAACTCTTACTGGTTCAGTCTTGGGAGGGTGTATATGTCAACGAATGTATATATTTCTTCTTGATTGTCCAGTTTATTTGCATAGAGGTGTTTATAGTATTCTCTGATGGTTGTTTATATTTTTGTGGGGTTAGTGGTGATATCTCCTTTATCATTTTTTATGTGTCTATTTGATTCTTCTATCTTTTCTTCTTTATTAGACTAGCTAATGATCTCTTTCATTATTTTTTTTTTTCAAAAAACCAACTCCTGGATTCGTTGATTTTTTGAAGGGATTTTGTGTCTTGGTAGAGATCTTATATGGCACTTCCATTGCTTTGCACCATTGCTTGGTGTACTACAAATTGCAGTGACGCAGTTATAATATAGTGTTTCAAGTGGAACATATATTACTGTGACCCTTTATTTTACTTATTACCAGTGCACATGCTAGCATATCAAAACAAGAAAAGAAGAGAAAAGTGGACTTCAAATATTGTATTTTTAAGGCACCATGGAAAATGAATTTTCTTATTAAATTAGATGGCAAAACCTTGTATTTACTATGTAATATTACTATAGCTATGCTTAAAAATTATACAGTATACATCAACATCATCAGACTAGGCACACAATATAATATTTCTACCTCACAGGAATGCAACAGTCAGAAAAATTGGAAAATGTAACATGAAGTATTTTACCACAGCAGAATTTCTTCACAACAAAATGAAAATGAGGCTGCAACTGAAGTAAGTTTCTGAGTGTTCACTTCATTTGTTAGCCCAATAAGGAAAATCCCTTATTGATGACTTAATTAAATCACATAGCAGAAATACACTTATTTAAGATTGTTAGCTTTTTGGCAAGAATAGCTGCTTGAAATGTTGAGGACACTGGTACAGCATCAACAATCAATTAAAAAACAAGGTTCTTTCTTTTTTTCTTCTCTCCCTACCAGCACGGCCTGTTGGTTCTTGATGAGTCAATAGAAATTAGCAATACTGCTCAGTTGCTCATTCAAGGAGTCAATGCTGAGTATGGGAAGGAGCCAATGCTGAGATGGAAGAATTGTATAAATAGTCTGTGGGGTAACTGCAAGTGAGAATATTTTCAAAGAAGTTAAAAAAACACTAAATCAGTACAATCTTCTGTGGATTCTGCTAAGATGCAATAAAACAGACAGCTATGGATCAAAAAAAGAATTATTGGATAAATTTGGAAAGCATATGGTGGGTAGATTTTCTGAACTCAAACAGTTTCAATAGCATATCTTAGACCTAGATGCAATAAATTTCCATATTTCAAAATCCATTTGACTGTGCACTTGAGGAGTTTCCACCTAGCTTACAACTGGAAATGATTAATCTACAAGGAAATGACATGCTAAAAGGCAAAATCAAGAGAACCTAATAGAATTCTGGATATTGTTTTCAAGCAATCAGTATATTCAATTAAAATCATATGCTCATGAATTGTAGCATTTGGCAGTACCTATCTGTGAAAAAAATTTTCAAAGATGAAATATGTGAAATATGCAAAGTCTCATTACAGGCCAACATAACAGCATTAACAAGTGCAGAAAATTCTGACAATAGGGAACTGTAATAAGATCACTTTACAAGAAAGGCAAGCTTTAAAAACAAAATTCTTATGTATAGCACCCTCCCCAATAAAATAGAAACAGCTGAAAACCTAAAGAAACCCACAGAGAAAGCAGATTTTAATAAGCTAAGTGTTATCCTATACAAAGCATGACATTTTTCTCATTACTAGTCTTGCATTACAAAATTTTTACTTAATTATATTTTTTAATTTCATGAATAAACATTTTGTGAAAAGTTTCTCTCTTCTTACATAAGTTCGCAAGTAATACCCTTGAGTTTGCTTCCTGCAAATACTAAAATTTATTCATATTTATATGAATATTTACAGAAATATGTTTTCATATTTACAGAAAAAGTTTGTTGACTTCTCTTCTAGGAATAACTTATTTTCTGAGTTGATTCCTAGGATATTAAATTGGGTTATTCAATAGTTTCTCCATGTATTCAACAAATATTTATTGAATATCATCTATGCATAAGGAAGCTACCATGGGAATCCCTTTAAAAATATAGATATAAATAATATATGGTTCTTGTTTTTAAGAAGCTTAAAATTAAATGAAAAAGATGAGACCAGGTGTGGTGGCTCATCCTTGTAACCCCAGCACTTTGGTAGAGGCTAAGGTGGGAGGATTACTTGAGCCCAGGAGTTTGAGACCAGTCTGGGTGACACAGTGACACCCCATCTCTAAAAAAAAAAAAAAAAAAAAGAAAGAAAGGAAAAAAGTAGTTACCAGGGCATGGTATTGTGAGCATCTGTAGTCTTAGCTGCTTGGGAAGCTGAGGTGAGAGAATCGCTTGAGCCCAAGAGTTCGAGGATGCAGTGAGCCATGATCATGCCACTGCACTCTTCCTGGGCAACAGAGTGAGACCCTGTCTCAAAAATAAACAAATACATAAATAAGAAAAAGAAAAACAAAAAATGAAATGTGATGGAATGTACTATATAAATAATTATAATGCCAGCAAAAGTTTTAAAAAAATTCCAAAGAAGAGAGATGTAATGTAAATACCTGAGAGGTTCTGAGGAGGGGAAGTTACCTTTAGTGGTAATCAGAAAAGAAATTAGTGAGAAGAAACTGGATCATGATCATAATATAAAGAATTACCCTTAAAGTTATAAATATGGTGGGAGAGATGTTTTGGCTCAAGACAGACTAAAGCCATTTCTGTGGAAGGTCTGGTTGAGAGAATGGTATTTAAAAAGTAAAGTCGGGGAGGAGCCAAGATGGCCGAATAGGAACAGCTCCGGTCTACAGCTCCCAGCGCGAGCGACGCAGAAGACGGGTGATTTCTGCATTTCCATCTGAGGTACCGTGTTCATCTCACTAGGGAGTGCCAGACAGTGGGCGCAGGTCAGTGGGTGAGCGCACCGTGCGCCAGCCGAAGCAGGGGCGAGGCATTGCCTCACTCGGGAAGCGCAAGGGGTCAGGGAGTTCCACTTCCAGGGGTGACAGATGGCACCTGGAAAATCGGGCCACTCCCACCCGAATACTGTGCTTTTCCGACGGGCTTAGGAAACGGTGCCCCAGGAGAGTATAGCCCGCACCTGGCTCAGAGGGTCCTACGCCCACGGAGTCTCGCTGATTGCTAGCACAGCAGTCTGAGATCAAACAGCAAGTCGGCAGCGAGGCTGGGGGAGGGGCGCCCGCCATTGCCCAGGCTCGCTTAGGTAAACAAAGCAGCCTGGAAGCTTGAACTGGGTGGAGCCCACCACAGCTCAAGGAGGCCTGCCTGCCTCTGTAGGCTCCACCTCTGGGGGCAGGGCACAGACAAACAAAAAGACAGCAGTAACCTCTGCAGACTTAAATATCCCTATCTGACAGCTGTGAGGAGAGCAGTGGTTCTCCCAGCACGCAGCTGGAGATCTGAGAACCGGCTGACTGCCTCCTCAAGTGGGTTCCTGACCCCTGACCCCCGAGCAGCCTAACTGGGAGGCATCCCCCAGCAGGGGCAGACTGACACCTCACACGGCCGGCCAGGTACTCCAACAGACCTGCAGCTGAGGGTTCTGTCTGTTAGAAGGAAAACTAACAGAAAGGACATCCACACCAAAAACCCATCTGTACATCACCATCATCAAAGACCAAAAGTAGATAAAACCACAAAGATGGGGAAAAAACAGAGCAGAAAAACTGGAAACTCTAAAAACCAGAGTACCTCTCCTCCTCCAAAGGAACGCAGTTCCTCACCAGCAACGGAACAAAGCTGGACAGAGAATGACTTTGACGAGCTGAGAGACGAAGGCTTCAGACGATCAAATTACTCCGAGCTACGGGAGGATATTCAAACCAAAGGCAAAGAAGTTGAAAACTTTGAAAAAAATTTAGAAGAATGTATAACTAGAATAACCAATACAGAGAAGTGCTTAAAGGAGCTGATGGAGCTGAAAACCAAGGCTCGAGAACTACGTGAAGAATGCAGAAGCCTCAGGAGCCGATGCGATCAAATGGAAGAAAGGGTATCAGCCCTGGAAGATGAAATGAATGAAATGAAGCGAGAAGGGAAGTTTAGAGAAAAAAGAATAAAAAGAAACGAGCAAAGCCTCCAAGAAATGTGGGACTATGTGAAAAGACCAAATCTACGTCTGATTGGTGTACCTGAAAGTGACGGGGAGAATGGAAACAAGTTGGAAAACACTCTGCAGGATATTATCCAGGAGAACTTCCCCAATCTAGCAAGGCAGGCCAACATTCAGATTCAGGAAATACAGAGAACGCCACAAAGATACTCCTCGAGAAGAGCAACTCCAAGACACACAATTGTCAGATTCACCAAAGTTGAAATGAAGGAAAAAATGTTAAGGGCAGCCAGAGAGAAAGGTCGGGTTACCATCAAAGGGAAGCCCATCAGACTAACAGCGGATCTCTCGGCAGAAACCCTACAAGCCAGAAGAGAGTGGGGGCCAATATTCAACATTCTTAAAGAAAAGAATTTTCAACCCAGAATTTCATATCCTGCCAAACTAAGCTTCATAAGTGAAGGAGAAATAAAATACTTTACAGACAAGCAAATGCTGAGAGATTTTGTCACCACCAGGCCTGCCCTAAAAGAGCTCCTGAAGGAAGCGCTAAACATGGAAAGGCACAACCGGTACCAGCCACTGCAAAATCATACCGAAATGTAAAGACCATCGAGACTAGGAAGAGACTGCATCAACTAACGAGAAAAATATCCAGCTAACATCATAATGACAGGATCAGATTCACACATAACAATATTAACTTTAAATGTAAATGGACTAAATGCTCCAATTAAAAGACACAGACTGGCAAATTGGATAAAGACTCAAGACCCATCAGTGTGCTGTATTCAGGAAACCCATCTCACGTGCAGAGACACACATAGGCTCAAAATAAAAGGATGGAGGAAGATCTACCAAGCAAATGGAAAACAAAAAAAGGCAGGGGTTGCAATCCTAGTCTCTGATAAAACAGACTTTAAACCAACAAAGATCAAAAGAGACAAAGAAGGCCATTACATAATGGTAAAGGGATTAATTCAACAAGAAGAGCTAACTATCCTAAATATATATGCACCCAATACAGGAGCACCCAGATTCATAAAGCAAGTCCTGAGTGACCTACAAAGAGACTTAGACTCCCACACATTAATAATGGGAGACTTTAACACCCCACTGTCAACATTAGACAGATCAACGAGACAGAAAGTCAACAAGGATACCCAGGAATTGAACTCAGCTCTGCACCAAGCAGACCTAATAGACATCTACAGAACTCTCCACCCCAAATCAACAGAATATACATTTTTTTCAGCACCACACCACACCTATTCCAAAATTGACCATATACTTGGAAGTAAAGATCTCCTCAATAAATGTAAAAGAACAGAAATTGTAACAAACTGTCTCTCAGATCACAGTGCAATCAAGCTAGAACTCAGGATTAAGAATCTCACTCAAAACCGCTCAACTACGTGGAAACTGAACAACCTGCTCCTGAATGACTACTGGGTACATAACGAAATGAAGGCAGAAATAAAGATATTCTTTGAAACCAACGAGAACAAAGACACAACATACCAGAATCTCTGGGATGCATTCAAAGCAGTGTGTAGAGGGAAATTTATAGCACTAAATGCCCACAAGAGAAAGCAGGAAAGATCCAAAATTGACACCCTAACATCACAATTAAAAGAACTAGAAAAGCAAGAGCAAACACATTCAAAAGCTAGCAGAAGGCAAGAAATAACTAAAATCAGAGCAGAACTGAAGGAGATAGAGACACAAAAAACCCTTCAAAAAATAAATGAATCCAGGAGCTGGTTTTTTGAAAGGATCAACAAAATTGATAGACCGCTAGCAAGATTAATAAAGAAAAAAAGAGAGAAGAATCAAATAGATGCAATAAAAAATGATAAAGGGGATATCACCACCGATCCCACAGAAATACAAACTACCATCAGAGAATATTACAAACACCTCTATGCAAATAAACTAGAAAATCTAGAAGAAATGGATAAATTCCTCAACACATACACCCTCCCAAGACTAAACCAGGAAGAAGTTGAATCTCTGAATAGACCAATAACAGGAGCTGAAATTGTGGCAATAATCAATAGCTTACCAACCAAAAAAAGTCCAGGACCAGATGGGTTCACAGCCGAATTCTACCAGAGGTACAAGGAGGAGCTGGTACCATTCCTTCTGAAACTATTCCAATCAATAGAAAAAGAGGGAATCCTCCCTAACTCATTTTATGAGGCCAGCATCATCCTGATACCAAAGCCTGGCAGAGACACAACAAAAAAAGAGAGTTTTAGACCAATATCCTTGATGAACATTGATGCAAAAATCCTCAATAAGATACTGGCAAACAGAATCCAGCAGCACATCAAAAAGCTTATCCACCATGATCAAGTGGGCTTCATCCCTGGGATGCAAGGCTGGTTCAATATACGCAAATCAATAAATGTAATCCAGCATATAAACAGAACCAAAGACAAAAACCACATGATTATCTCAATAGATGCAGAAAAGGCCTTTGACAAAATTCAACAACCCTTCATGCTAAAAACTCTCAATAAATTAGGAATTGATGGGACGTATCTCAAAATAATAAGAGCTATTTATGACAAACCCACAGCCAATATCGTACTGAATGGGCAAAAACTGGAAGCATTCCCTTTGAAAACTGGCACAAGACAGGGATGCCCTCTCTCGCCACTTCTATTCAACATAGTGTTGGAAGTTCTGGCCAGGGCAATTAGGCAGGAGAAGGAAATCAAGGGTATTCAATTAGGAAAAGAGGAAGTCAAATTGTCCTTGTTTGCAGATGACATGATAGTATATCTAGAAAACCCCATTGTCTCAGCCCAAAATCTCCTTAAGCTGATAAGCAACTTCAGCAAAGTCTCAGGATACAAAATCAATGTGCAAAAATCACAAGCATTCTTATACATCAATAACAGACAAACAGAGAGCCAAATCATGAGTGAACTCCCATTCACAATTGCTTCAAAGAGAATAAAATACCTAGGAATCCAACTTACAAGGGATGTGAAAGACCTCTTCAAGGAGAACTACAAACCACTGCTCAAGGAAATAAAAGAGGATACAAACAAATGGAAGAACATTCCATGCTCATGGGTAGGAAGAATCAATATCATGAAAATGGCCATCCTTCCCAAGGTAATTTACAGATTCAATGCCATCCCCATCAAGCTACCAATGACTTTCTTCACAGAATTGGAAAAAACTACTTTAAAGTTCATATGGAACCAAAAAAGAGCCCGCATCGCCAAGTCAATCCTAAGCCAAAAGAACAAAGCTGGAGGCATCACACTACCTGACTTCAAACTATACTACAAGGCTACAGTAACCAAAACAGCATGGTACTGGTACCAAAACAGAGATATAGATCAATGGAACAGAACAGAGCCGTCAGAAATAATGCCACATATCTACAAGTATCTGATCTTTGACAAACCTGACAAAAACAAGAAATGGGGAAAGGATTCCCTATTTAATAAATGGTGCTGGGAAAACTGGCTAGCCATATGTAGAAAGCTGAAACTGGATCCCTTCCTTATACCTTATACAAAAATCAATTCAAGATGGATTAAAGACTTAAATGTTAGACCTAAAACCATAAAAACCCTAGAAGAAAACCTAGGCATTACCATGCAGGACATAGGCATGGGCAAGGACTTCATGTCTAAAACACCAAAAGCAATGGCAACAAAAGCCAAAATTGACAAATGGGATCTAATTAAACTCAAGAGCTTCTGCACAGCAAAGGAAACTACCATCAGAGTGAACAGGCAACCTACAAAATGGGAGAAAATTTTCGCAACCTACTCATCTGACAAAGGGCTAATATCCAGAATCTACAATGAACTCCAACAAATTTACAAGAAAAAAACAAACAACCCCATCAAAAAGTGGGCGAAGGACATGAACAGACACTTCTCAAAAGAAGACATTTATGCAGCCAAAAAACACATGAAAAAATGCTCACCATCACTGGCCATCAGAGAAATGCAAATCAAAACCACAATGAGATACCATCTCACACCAGTTAGAATGGCAATCATTAAAAAGTCAGGAAACAACAGGTGCTGGAGAGGATGTGGAGAAATAGGAACACTTTTACACTGTTGGTGGGACTGTAAACTAGTTCAACCCTTGTGGAAGTCAGTGTGGCGATTCCTCAGGGATCTAGAACTAGAAATTCCATTCGACCCAGCCATCCCATTACTGGGTATATACCCAAAGGACTATAAATCATGCTGCTATAAAGACACATGCACACGTATGTTTATTGCCGCATTATTCACAATAGCAAAGACTTGGAACCAACCCAAATGTCCAACAATGATAGACTGGATTAAGAAAATGTGGCACATATACACCATGGAATACTATGCAGCCATAAAAAATGATGAGTTCACGTCCTTTGTAGGGACATGGATGAAACTGGAAATCATCATTCTCAGTAACCTATCGCAAGAACAAAAAACCAAACACCGCATATTCTCACTCATAGGTGGGAATTGAACAATGAGAACACATGGACACAGGAAGGGGAACATCACACTTTGGGGACTGTTGTGGGGTGGGGGGAGGGGGGAGGGATAGCATTGGGAGATATACCTAATGCTAGATGACAAGTTGGTGGGTGCAGCGCACCAGCATGGCACATGTATACATATGTAACTTACCTGCACATTGCGCACATGTACCATAAAACCTAAAGTATAATAATGATGATAATAATAATAATAATAAAAGAAAAAAATAAAAAAAAAAATAAATAAAATAAAAAAAAAAAAAAAAAAAAAGATACTTCACACTTGCCCCTCCACCTTCTGCCATACATGTGAGAAGACAGTTTTCCTCCCCTCCAGAGAATGCAGCAACAAAGCACTGTCTTGGAAGCAGAGAGCAACCCTCACCAGACAACCAAACCTGCTAGTGCCTTGATCATGGATTTTTCAGCCTCCAGAACTGTGAGAAAATTAATTTTTTTGTTTATAAATTACCCAGTCTCTTGTATTTTGTTATAGCAGCACAAAATAGAAAAAGATGAAGAACCTAGGAGAAGTCCATTGACTTCCCTGAGTTGAGGAGATGGAGCTGAGTTCAAGGAGGCCAAGGAAGCAAGAGTTCACAAGCCTGTCAAAGCTGTCAGAATAAAAATGGAGTTACTTGTGTCATGCCCTGACAAAATGGACCTGAGGAAGGCCTTGAAGGGAGGGTTCTCATGTATGTTTGCCTGATAACAAAAACTATCAAAACAGACTGCAAAAACCACAATCTTGCACAAAGGTCACCACAACCTTGTCCAGTAAATGCTTCTGCAAGGGCGTCTGCCCAGCAACTTTCTGTTTAACCTTGGACTGATTTGCCCTTGTTATTGATCTTTGTAGCCAAGGATGATTGATTTAAAAACACAAAAAACAAGCAAAAAAACCTAGGTAATCCTCCTCATTTGCCTTTAAAAACTCCCCATTGCCTCAATCTCTTTGAATATGTGCATAATTTACATGGTATGCATATTCCCATTGCAATGCTACTCCTGAATAAATACTATTTTCTTTTAAAAAAAAAAAAAAAAAAAGTAAGGTCAATTTTGAATTTAGTACCAAAGCATTTTTCCTTTTTTTTCAAATAACATTTTCTTCAAATTATGTCATCACATATTTTATTATTTTCTTGCTTATGGTAAAGGATAATTAAGTATATTTTTAAAAATTATCCTTTCTAAGTAGATCTTCTTCACGTTCCAAAACTCACTAAAATAATGTATTTTGTATCTAAGGTTCATGTCCAATCCTGGGTGCTTACAGGGAGGTACATATAGGATATAGGTTCATGTTCCTCAGCTTGACCTTTAAGTCTTTTTCGTCCCAACTATCTCTCACCATTTATCTGCATTAGTGGGGCTCAGTATTTTAAGGAACAAATTACAAGGGCAAAATCCTTACAGAAGGAGAAAGGGAGGAAGAGAGAAAAAAAGAGAAAGGGAGAAAGAGAGAGAAGAAAAGAGAGAGAGAGAGAAGAGGAGGGAAGGAAAGAGGGGAGAGAGAGAGCGAGAGCGAGAGATCCATGCTGTGGACTTAGGATTCAGGTGATGTGGTTCTTCCAAGTTGCTTGTGCCTCATCCTAAGTGTATTATCTTATCCTGTTTCTTTCCCCTGGCTTCTATGTGTTTTATATTTGTTTTAATTTTCTGTGAGCCTTTCTGTTCCATACCTATGGGATAGATTATCTAGTAGTGTACTTTGCACATGAATGATGAGAACCCTGGAGTCATGAGATGGTGCCATTTTAGAGATCATCAATACAAATGATAGTCATCTGAGACTTTGGGATTTAAATTTTCAAAATGTTCAGAGAAGACATAGGTGTTATACCAATGACCAGGTCTCTAATGGGGATATGACTTTACAGGCAAGGCAAATTTTAAAAACAAAATTCTGATGAATAGCACCCTCCCTAATAAAAACAAAAATAGTATAAAGACCTAAAGAAACCCGAAGAGAGAGCAGATTTTAAAAAGTCATATATACAAGATGAAAGAAAGGGCATATAAGCAGCGAAAAAAAATAATGTAAAAAACAAAGTAACTTCAGAGTTAAACTAATTGAAAAGTTAAGTTATAGATGTAGATCCCTGTGAGAATTTTTTTAAAAAGCATTAGGTTGTCTTGCAAGTTTGTGAGCCTCTTATCCCCAGATATTTTATAGAGGTAATGGATATTTTAGGGAGATGCATCATTAGAACTGATTACCCTAGATGATTTTAAGATACCTCAAAATTGCATAATTCTAAAATAGAACCATTTTGCCTCACTTTATTTATAATTCTAGGCAATTTTAAAGTTCTTCATTTTCTAATATAAAAAAATGTATCTTTCGGGTGATACATGACAATGGACATTCAGAAACTACTGACCACTCTTGAAGTCAAGACGTACTTTTGACTGAGAATAATAAGGAGCACAAAACTTGTCATTAGGGTTAACTGTAAACTAGCAACTTCATTTTACTTGCAGTGCTATCAGATATTTAACCCAGTAGAATGAATATAGTCCAAGTCATTTACTATGCTTGTTGGTTTCTTAGAGAGAAATTCGAGGATGATAGCAGAGTGTTCTGTTCAAAGTTCCAAACAATGTTTCATACAAGTAAAGAACAAACATTTCTTATTACACAGATGGCGGATTAATTTTGTTTGCAAGAGAAACAGATGCTAACCCTAGGCATTCTTTCCAGTGTCTTCTAAATGATTTGTCTAAAACAATTCAGCCTACGGTAAATCATTCTGGGTAAATTTTAAAAAGTAAATACAATTATAATTATTATTAACTTTGGTCAGAGATGCCAAAAATCAAAGAACAGTTTACATGTGTATTAAAATTTAATATAATTATAAGAGTACATGGTGTTGCATGACCAGAGACTTCCTTTATTCTCAGATAGGAGCCAGTCTCCCTACCGAAATAAGTTTTAAACCTAGCAGGAAAGTGTTGTCAGTTTTGACAGGACTGAAACCCATGGCTACCTAAGCCTTTGGACTCTAAAGAAACAAGTACTTGGATCAGTAATGACAACAACAACATCAACCACAACTGCAAGAGTTGCTTTTTATTGAGTGCATTCCATTTGTCAGAAATGTACAGCATTATGGTTTGTATTATTTTATTTGATCTAGTGTCAGTTAAGGAAAGAAGGCATTGCTTTTCACTTTGACTTCCCTCTGGGAAAAGGAAGAAATTGTTTTAGTGCAAGTCTGCCTTCATTTTAGAACTGAATGGAAAGATCTGGGAAGGAAAATGGGGCTATATGCACACATTTAGAAAAAAGATACAGAGACAAATTTTGGAATGATGATGACTTATGTGTATATAATAGTGAAACATACCAAACAAAGTGTCACTCTGTTATTCCCCCAGCTCCTTGGCTTAGCTGTCATATTCTCATTAGGATTGAAACAAATATATTAAAAAATAAGCAATAAAAAATAAAATTTGTTAAATCCAGGCAACGATAAAAATCTACATTTTAAAAATAGTGAAAAATATTATATTTAAAGTTATGCTGAGTGAAATTACAAATATTTTGAATTTCAATTTTATTGATTTCTCACAGTAGAATGATAAAATGACACTGAACTTCATATTGGTTGATATTTTTCTTTAAAGTACTACCTTAACATTTTTCTAAAAAAAGTTTTTTCCTTTCTCTTCTGCCAGGCACCTTATGTGTACATAGCATTATGTTTATATAGTTATTAACTATGTGAGAAGATAGTAAGAAAAATTAATTTAAAATTAATTTACTTTCTGTAGTACAAATATAATATCCTAGATTATTAGGCAATGTAAGTACTATTTTTTTTTCTTAAGCCAGCAAACCCAGAAGTTATATAAATAATACTTTACTTCCTTTACTCTGAGCAACTCAAAATACTTCTGTTTAAGTAGGAATTTCTCGTTTTATTTGGTTTACTAAATATATCCCTCCTGGCAAAGGATTGGTTTTTAAAAATATGTGGGATGGTAATTATTAGGTGATTATATGCAAGGCTACATTTTACATAAATAATGTAGCATTCATAACATTTTCCTGCCGTGCCAATCATAAGTAATGTAGCCAATTGCTAGAAATAAGATTTATGAATGAGCTGTATATTAAAGTTAGGAGGTAATTTTAGTTTTGAATCTCTAAACATATTAAAGCTTATGGAACTGAGAGTACAGCTGAGGCAGGTCGTAAGGTAGTGAAGACAGGTCTGTTTGACTCACATCAAGAGTATACAATCTCTTGCTCAACCTTAATGAATACAGGTATTTCAACATTGTTTTACTTCACAGAAATTATTTACAACTGATGGTTTATCAATCCTAAAATATAGTGCAAATGTCACTATGATATTTTACAAAATAAAGGTATTTTATGAAATCTCCTTTACCCAGGTCTTGACATCCAATCACAGGACTAACAGGGACTGAAAGAAGATGTTTCATCTATACTTTGACTCTTAGACATGTCTGGGTTCACATCATTATAGAGAAATAAATGTCTATCCTTTTATTTAAAAAATAACAAATAATCTACTCATACTAGCTTATTTGATTCTCCCACAACCCTGTGAACACATCAAACTCCATGAGGGCAGTTTTTTGCCCATTATTAACTGCTATATTCCCTAACTCCTGGCTCTTAGTAGGCACTAAACAAATATTTTTTGAATGAATGCATGTAAGCTTAACCATTTATATTTATTATTATGAAAAGATGATACCCAATAAATACATGTAGTGTACTATGCATTTTACATACAATATTTCATTTGATTCTTATAAAAACCATATGGATTAAGTATAATACTATTGTACTCATTTTATAAATACCGCTTAAGATGTCAAATACCTATCGCATCTAGATTTTAAACCCAGGTCTCCAAGATTCTAACAACTATGCAAAGAACATTCAATTCCTGGCCGGGCGTGGTGGCTCACGCCTGTAATCCCAGCACTTTGGGAGGCTGAGGCGGGTGGATCACGAGGTCAGGAGATCAAGACCATTCTGGGTAACACGGGGAAATCCCGTCTCTACTAAAAATACAAAAAAAAAAATTAGCCAGGCATGGTGGTGGGCACCTGTAGTCCCAGCTACTCAGGAGGCTGACGCAGGAGAATGGCGTGAACCTGGGAGGTGGAGGTTGCAGTGAGCTGAGATCACAACCACTGCACTCCGGCCTGGGCGACAGAGCGAGACTCCGTCTCAAAAAAAAAAAAAAGAAAAAGAACATTCAATTCCCAAATGTTTATTGATCTTCTCCTACGGGCCTGACATGGTGCTAGGCGATTCTACAAGACTCTTTGGGGAGAAAGAAAGACAACATCCATGCTCTGATGGAGGCAGTGTACTGAGCATCCAAAAGTTCAGAGCAGACAAGCTCAACTCTGACTAGAAAAGAGAGTGAAGGAGGTAATAGTTCAGTTAAGTCCTAAAAGATCACCATAAAGTTAGAGGGAAAAATGGAAGAGCTTTCTAAGCAGTGGAAATAAAGTACACAAAGGCCAGAAAGTGAGGGAAATAATAGAATTTTGGGGGTTAAGTAAATAGGCATACTTGAAGAAGCATAGCTCTGAAACTAAGATGCCTGGTTTGAATTCTGATTGGATTACTTGTTGTCTGTGTGAACCTGTGGAAGTTATTTAGTCTCTCTCGGTCTCAGCTTCCTTTTCTGTAAACTGGATATAACAGCTGTCTCTACTTCATGGAAGTTTTGTGAGGGTTAAATCACTTAATACACATCAGCACCTGGAACAATGCCTGGGATACAGTAAGCGTTTAATAACTGGTAGCTGTGATTATGACTGAAATGCACAGCACACATCAGAAGCAAGGTAGAATATATGTCTGGAAATGTCAACAGAGGCTAGACCATGAAGAAACACCATTCCATAAAGAGTATAAACCAGCCGAGCATGGTGGCTCATGCCTGCAATCCCAGCACTTTGGGAGGCCGAGGTGGGATAATTGCTTGAGCTCAGGAGTTCAAGGCTAGCCTAGGCAAGATGGTGAGACCTCATCTCTACAAAAATAAAAAACAATAAACTACGGAATGTGGTGGTGCATGCCTGTAGTCCCAGTTACTTGTGAGTCTGAGGTAGGAGGATCACTTCAGCCCAGGTGTTCAAGGCTGCAGTGAGCTAAGATCACACCACTGTACTCCAGCCCGGGTGACAGAGAGAGAGACCCTGTCTCTATTAAAAAAAAAAAAAAAAAAAAGTATGCACTTTATCTGATCACGAGTCATGGAAAATTCAACTAAGAAAGTTAACTCCTTTAGCAGATATTTCATTTTGTTGCCAATACGCTGCCAAATACACTGAGCTTTGTTGCTCTGGAAGAGTTCCTAATGAGTAGAAAATGGGCCAACACAAGCGGCGGGGTGGGGGGTCGGGGGGAGGGAAAAAGTACCAATCAGGATAAGCCATAACTGAATAATCAACCTTTTAATAATGAGATGACAGGATTTGCTAAATGTAGGTCCGGACAAAGAAGGTAGGTCTCTTTCTCCAAAATACTGTGAAGAAAAAAATGTTATCTTCTTAGAAAGAAAAGTTTCTTTCGTGTGACTAGCCTATGAGAACACACAGCCCAGATGGGTGGCAGGGTGGCTGGATTTCCTAATAGAAGCTTCGATGGTGGTCCTACTACAAAGGTGCTGATGAAGCGTGTTTTTCTTCCTTATATTGGACACAATCCACAAATGGAAAATTCAGGATTTTCAATGTTCCTTTAAGACAAGAAACTCATTTTAGACAACACTTATGCTTGTGTTCACCTGGCAAACTGCAAAGTCAAGATTGAAAGGCCTTGATTTGTCCTTAGTCAAGTCGTTAGTTTTCCTTCCCTCCTTTCCAATGACCAGTTTTATTAGTTATAGCAATAAAAAAATAAAAAGACTGGTAAGCATTACTTTTGGTGATAAATGGATTTATGATCTTTGCAAGGAAAAGTTGTTTTGCTTTTTCCTAAATGACTGAGGTACTATGCTTGTACAGAAGTCGAACTTGATGAAAACAGCATGGTAGACTCATTTACTACAGATGTGCTAAGTTGACTGGCCTCAAAACACTCATTTTCACAGAAGGAAATTCACACAGGCAACGGTGAGCCTCCCCTATACTGTCCTTCAGTTACAGTCACATGATCTTGAAAAAGCATTGAAACTGTAGAGTGAATATGCCACGAATTCTTTAATTCCTTGGCCACATTAAAGAAAGAAAGAAAGAAAGAAAGACAGAAAGAAAGAAAGAAAAGAAAAGAAAAGAACATTGTTTAGGAAAATCAGGCAGTTGCATAATGCTAAAAATCCCAGAATAAATATTTTTCTCAGTGGAAAAACCCAGCAGTCTTTAAAGGTAAGCCAAGGAACACCATGGTGCCATGACTAAAAAAAAAAAAAAAAAAAAAAAAAATCCAATGGAAAGATGTCCTTATCCTCAGTTGAAAATATTCCAAGGAACTTGCTAGTATTTAGAAATGGCCTTATTTCCTCTTAAGTAGTTTTTCTATTACCACGGTAGGTTTGAGAAATACTTCTCTTAGAAATCACTTTCCCTAATGCCCAGTTAGTCATTACTACCTTATTTCACTGAACAATAGAATGAATCCTTATAAAGCACTATAATTCTAATTCCATATCAAATATTCCACAGAGAGCAGAGACATTTATAGAAAAGATTTCCGTGTACATAAATACCAACTGCATGTGCAAATCTTGGGGTTACAAAGGGATCCTCAAGAGAAAATTATTTTATTTTTATTTTGATGGATACAAAACATTTCAACACTTATGACATCCTAATATTCTAAGTATGCATGTAAAATTTGTCTAACTTGTTCTGTGAAAATGCTAAAAAGTAGCAGATGATGACGTATGATCTGGTAGTTAATTGCTTGCTAATGGCAACATTAGTTACCATTCAACTTCATGGCCCTAGGAGGTATATTGCAATAGTATTTAACATTACTGTAATCCATTTGTTTCTTTCAAAGTGCAATGAGCTTTCTGTACCAGTCCTACATAAAGGGACAGAATCTGTTCTATGGCTCAGAATCTGTTTTTTTAAAAAATGGTTCCCAATTAGAGTAACTTAGGAAGAGGAGCTAGAATATGCAGGTTTTGTTGTCTAATTCATACTCAGATTTTCCCTTCCCTTGACTGTCTTCGACCTCTCCATATTTACTAGGTCCTTCTGATGAGCATTTAAATGTGGTCAGGATTCTCACATTTAAAAATAACTTTCTACTTTAAATTTATTCTCTGGTCATTGCCCTATTTTCTCCTTCAGAACCAAACTTCTCCACTGAGTGGTTTGAATATCCTGATTTTCTCACTGTCCACTCTTTCTCCTCAAGAACGTCAATCCTATTCCTGTCCCCAACCTGACAAGATTCTTTGCTAAAGTTATTGATGACCTCCACTTACTAAAATACATGATCATGATTTCATTTTATTAGATCTATGTATTAGTCAGAGTTCTTACTTGCAAATACCAGAAACTAATACTGGATAATAAAGGCAGAACAGACATTGAAAACACATTTGGTAGCTCATATAATCACAGATAAACCTGGAGAATCAGGTTTGGAAAATGAGCAGAATTAAAGTGATGTCAGGAAGCCAGAATTTGAACACTACAGCGTGTACTACATCTGCTGTTGGACATTGAACACTATTACTAATGCAACCGCCATCCCTGGAAACTGGGAGCTGTTGATGTTACTGCCACTGCCACCAGAACAGACTCTCCACTGTCCCTGCCTCTGTGTATCACTAAATCCCCATTTGAAGATGAATATAACTAATTGATCAGGCCTAGGTCAGAGCATGCATCCTTGTTTCAAGTGACAAGGAAGTAAGAGTTTGGAACTTCTGGCTACTGTAGTAAAAGGTGGCCTTTCACCAAAACTCAAAAAGAGGGATTTTTAAATTAAAAAAATGGGATAAAGATGCTGAGTAGCAAAACAAACACAAAATGCATCTACAACATCAACAAAAAAACCCCACAAAAAACAAAATTAATAAAACAAGTGTCCAACACAGTTTCTCAAGATTATTAGATATATTGATGACGTTCTCCTTTTTGAAATATTCTTTCTTAAGTCTCCATGACACCACATTCATTTTTTTCTTACCTATTATAATCAGTCCTTTCAGTCTTTTTCCTCCTTTATCTGACTTTTAAATGTTAGAGTTCCTCACAGCTTGGTTCTGGACCTCCTTCCCACTGTTTGTTCAACAAAATTTGTGTTTGTTTTCTTTCATTTGCTCCCCAGATCCATTTACCACCCCTTCTCTATCTTGCAACTTGTCCTGTGAATCTGACTTTCAATGCACTGCATCGCTGGGGTTCTCTTGACCTCTGGCTTCCAGTTGGGGTTGGCCAATGTGATGCACCACTAGGATTTTGAAAAGTGAGAGGAGAGAAAGGTAATATATTTATTTCTCCCATTTCCTTCTGTCTTTGGCATTCCATAAGTGGTTGGGTTATTCTCAACTATAGCTTCTGTCAGATGCCTCTTTCCAGCAGTTCCTGATCTCAACTTGATTCTAGTAACATCATTTCTTCCCTGTACCATTTCAGGTCTAAGGAGAGTAATGGCTTCCTACTGCTGACAGTCTCTGGGTTTCCCAGCACTCTTTGTTGACTTTTTTAACCCTTTCTACATTTCTGTAGGTAGTTTCCTCGAAATTCCAATTGAGCATTCCATCTGCTTCCTAACAGGACTCTGACTAAAACATGTATATGCTGATGACTCACAAATTTATATTTGACCTCCTCTCTCAGCTCCAGCTGAGGATATTTAATTGCTAACTTAATATCTCCACTTGAATGTCATAATCTTGCTCACAAAATTTAGGCCTCCTATAGTATTTGCTTTTTCAGTGACGGGCAGACATCACAAGGTATTAAGTTGGAAACTTGTGCAAGTTAGAAATTTGGAAGTTACCCTTGATATCTCTCTCTCTCCTTCATGTCTCCCAATCAAATATCAAGTCCTACTAAAGCCACCTCCTAAATAGTACCTAAATCCATCCACTTTTTTCCATTTACACTTCATCAGTCTAGTTCAAACCATGAACACCTATAGCCTGGAGTACTGCAAAAGTAGTCTTATTAGTCTTCTGCATCTTGTCTTGTCCCCTTCCAATCCATTTACTATACTGAAGCCAGAGGGAATCCATTAAAAATGTAAAATTGGATAATGTCTCTCCTGAGCTGAAACCTCAATAAGGTCTACTCTCTTTAGATAATGCTCAATTACCTTAATATGTCCTTTAATAGCCTCCATGATGTGGTCATTGTATACCTCAACAGCATCAAACCATATCACTCCACACCTTGCTCACCAAACTTTAGCCATACTGGTCTTTTTTTGATTCTTTAAGCACATCCAGTTCTTCCTAACTTTGTATATGCTGTTGTCTCTGCCTAGAATGTTTCTTTCCTGCTTTCTCCACCTACAATTATTATTATTCCCAATTTACAAACTCCAGTTATCTTTTGGTATCATCTCTCTCCTCCTCCCCACTCATATAACATATGAATTTATATATGTAGATAAGATATTTATCTCTATATACCTATTTCACTGAGTATAATTGACATGAAGTAAATTTCAAAGTATATAATTTGATAAACTGGCATAATAAATATACCTATTAAACCATCACCACTATCAAGATAACACATCCACTACCCCTAGAAGTTTTTCGTATTCCTTTGTAAACCCTCCTTTCCACACCTCCCCACACGCACGCCTATCTCCTGAAAACCCCTGATTAGCTTTTTATCATTACATATTATTTTGAAATCTCTATAATTTTATACAAGTGGAACCAAACAGCATGTATCCTTTTTTGTCTGTTTTTTTCCCCACTTTGAGATACTTTGAGATTCATTCATGTTGAAGCATGTATATAATTCTTTTTCACTGAGACTAATATTTCATTGTACACATGTACTAGAATTTATTTAGCCATTCACTTTTTGATGGACATTTGGTTCATTCCTAGTTTTGGGCTATTACAAAGAAAGCTGCTATGGCCATTCATGTGCAAGTTTTTGTGTGGATATATGCTTTCATTTCTCTTGCCTAGGAATAGAATGGCTGGGTTATATGTTAGAAATATGTTTAACATTTTTAGATACTACCAATATATAAGATAATTGACATCTTAACAATATAGAGGCTGGGTGCAGTGGCTCATGCCTGTAATCCCAGCACTTTGGGAGGCTGAGGTGGGTGGATCACCAGGTCAGGAGTTTGACACCATTGTGAAACCCCGTCTCTACTAAAAATTTTAGTCAGATATGGTGGCATGCACCTGTAATCCCAGCTACTCAGGAGGCTGAGGCAGGAGAATCACTTGAACTCAGGAGGTGGAGGTTGCAGTGAGCTGAGATCATGACACTGCACTCCAGCCTAGGTGACAGAGCAAGACTCCATCTCAAAAAAAAAAAAAAAACACAAACAAACAAAACAAAACAAAACAAAAACAACAATATAGAGTCTTATGATCCAGAGATATAGTATATACACCATGTATTTAGGACTTCTGTAATTTCCCTCAGCAATGTTTTATAGTTTTCAGTATATAGGTTTGCACTTTTCTTTTTGGTGAGAATTATCCCTAGTATTTCACATTCTGATACTACTGAAATAACACTGCTTTAAAATTTTCCATTTCTGATTGTTAATTGCTAGTACATAGAAATACAATTAATTTTGTATATTAATCTTATATCTTACAACTTTGCTAAACTCAGTTTTCTATAGATTTTGGATATTCTACTAGACAATCATGATTTCTGCAAATAAAGACAGTTTTACTTCTTCTATTCCAATCTAGACATATTTTATTTCTTGTTATTACACTGGCTAGAACCTCATTGAATTGGCTACAACCTCATTGAATTGAGTAGAATTTCCAGTACAATATTGAATATGTCATATAAATATGAGGGGCTAATACATATATCTGTGGGCATATAAGACATCAGAATGTTTGCCTCACAAAGACCTACATTAAAAATAATTTTTGGAGAAAGCATTGAAATAATAGTAGAAAAAATTCAGGAGATTCTGCAAAGAATATTGAAAGTAATGGTTATCAAATAGCTTAATTAAGTTTATTATTTAAAAAGGAGTCTAGAAATAACAGAAATAAAAGGAGAAAGTAAATGAATAAAGACTAAAAGTAAAAAATTGAGGCAAAATACAAAAATGATGAAGGAGAGGAGTGGTCTATAAAAACAAAGGGATATGAGAATATGTGAAAGTGTTTTGTTAGAGAGAAGATACAGGTAGTGATATGTTAAACAAATCAATAGATTTAAATAAATACACACTTGGTTATTATGTTCAGCACAACTGCACAAGAGGAACAACAAAAGAAGTAATTTTTAAGCTAGCAGAAGAAACTTTAGTCATCCAATGGAAATTAGGAAAGGAGAAGAAATAAACCCCAAAAGGATAGTACAGGTGCATTAGTCCATTTTCACGCTGCTGATAAAGACACCCGAGACTGGGCAATTTACAAAAGAAAGAGGTTTATTACAGTTCCACATGGCTGGGGACGCCTCACAATCATGGTGGAAGGCAAGGAGGAGCAAGTCACACCTTGCATGGATGGCAGCAGGCAAAAAGAGAGCTTGTGCAGGGCAACTCCCGTTTTTAAAGCCATCAGATCTCATGAGACCCATTCACTATCATGAGAACAGCATGGGAAAGACCCACTCCCATAATTCAATCATTTCCCACTGGGTCCCTCCCACAACATGTGGGAATTATGGAAGCTACAAGATGAGATTTGGGTGGGAACACAGAGCCAAACCATATCAATAGGGCAAAGGAAATACAGATTTCAGATGGCAAATACTCTTTTTTTTTTTTTTTTTAGGATCTTGTTTTGTCACCCAGTCTGGAGTGCAGTGGCATGATCATACTTCACTTTAGCCTCTAACTCCTCAGCTCAAGCAATCCTACTTCTTCAATCTCTTGAGTAGCTATAGGCACATGCTACAACACCCAGATAATTTTTAAATTTTTTGTAGAGACAGGGTCTTGCTATATTGCCCAGGTTGGTGTTGAACTCCTGGCCTCAAGAGGTCCTCTTGTCTTGGTCTCCCAAAGAGCTGGGGATTACAGGCATGAGCCACTGCACCTGGGTGGCAAATATTCTTAACGAAGAAAGTTTAGATGTATTCCCTGTAACATCTGGAGCAGTAGAATAATTTCTACGATTGCTGCTATTGTTTAAAATAATATTCAAGGTCACTTGCATGGAAAGTGAAACGGAAAGAAAGAAATTCATGGAAAGAAAAATAAATGAATCTAAGGAAAGAGATAATGTAAGGAAGGAAATAAATCTGCCATTATTTGAAGATGATATTATCTACCTAAAAGCCCAATAGAATCACAACAGCAAATTATTTGAAATAAAAAATTCAGCCATATTAGACTATAACTGATACAAATCAGTAGTGTGTATTTAAATCAGTAATAACTACCTAGTAAATAGAACAAAAATAAGAATATACAAAGCCTTCACTGAGTGGCAATATTGCAGATTTATAAAGACAAAAAATATGGAGTTTTAGACTGCCTTTGTAGTTATGTGACGGTAGAAATTACTTAATTTCTCAGTGCCTCAATTTCTGCATCTACAAAATAAGAAATATAATTATGCCTACCTCATGGGGTTGTAAGGATTAAATTTGTTAATACATTAAAACACTTATGGTACCTGGGCAAGTTCTAAGCATTGTATGAATTTTGCTATGACTATTATGAAGAAATTCTATCAGAAAATGATAGAAATAGGCCGGGCGCGGTGGCTCACGCCTGTAATCCCAGCACTTTGGGAGGCCGAGGTGGGCGAATCACGAGGTCAGGAGATCGAGACCATCCTGGCGAAAATGGTGAAACCCCGTCTCTACTAAAAATACAAAAAAATTAGCCGGGCGTGGTGGCGGGCGCCTGTAGTCCCAGCTACTCTGGAGGCTGGAGCAGGAGAATGGCATGAACCCGGGGGGCGGAGCTTGCAGTGAGCCGAGATCGCGCCACTGCACTCCAGCTTGGGCGACAGAGCGAGACTCTGTCTCAAAAAAAAAAAAAAAAGGAAAATGATAGAAATATATATTTCCTCCTTTTATATTAGACAACTAAAATGATAAGATGCAAATTTTCTCCAACTAAATCTATAAATTCAAGACAAATCTAATAACAATTCAAGCTTTTGTTTTATTTTTAGAGAAACTCAACAAACTGAATCTCAAATTATGTGGGGGAATAAAAGTCTGTAACTAGCTAATCAACCTTAAGAAAAGAATTTAAATAAGGGGGACTTGCCCACTACATATAAGAACATACTACAGAGTCATAGTAATAAGAATAATGTGATGATACAAATAGACCAGAGGTCAGCCAATGTTTTCTGTAAAAGGGCCAGACAGTAACTCTGTTAGACTTTGCAGGCCGTATGGTCTCTGTGTGAACTATTCAGTTCTGCTTGTTGTAGTGCAAAAGCAGCCATATGTAAATAAATTACTGTGGCTGTGTTCCAATAAATTAATTTATGAATACCAAAATTCAAATTTCATATGTTTTTCACAAAACATTCTTCTTATTTCTATTTTCTACCACTAAAAAAATGTAAAAACCATTTTTAGCTCATGGGCCATACAAAAACAGGCTGATTTGTTCACCAAATGTGGTTTGCTAATACTGGAATGGACTGCTGATATTGACTCATGCATAAATGAGAACTGTTAAATAAATTGGCTGGATTTTATCTGTTTGCCTTTTGAGATCCAGTCTCCACCCTGCTCTACGACCCAGCAGGCTCCTTTACTCTTGCTGTTGGCCAGTGCCTTACCAAAGGGGTATGAACGGGAATGAAGTCCCCTGTAGTCACAAGGCAGATATGACTGAGAACCCAACCCACTGTAAGGCTTGCAGAATTTGCATATTAATACATCTTCATCTTCAACTAGCCAGATTCTATGCTAAGATAAGAGCACTGGTGGAGAAAGAGAAGAACCCTAAGACAAGAAATGGGGACATTTGAACAGACATGGGCAAGACGAAGAACTCTGAACCTCTAATCCTGCTCAACCTTCCTGGCTTGTGGAGGCAGCCCCTACTCAAGTGCCTGGGAACACCATTAATAGTCCAGTAGATTGGCAATTTGAAGCCTGGACTCAACTGTGGCCTATAGTTAATGAAGTTGAAATGCTACAACTTCCCTCACTATAGAAAGGGGTTCAAAGGCCCAGGAAGATGAAAATGTGGGGATGACTCTATTATTGCAATCGAATCAGCTACCCTCTAACCACAGCTCCTGGAAGGGCTCAAAGAACATTCTTTACCACAGAGTTAAGAAACATCATTGGAAATAGGTTATCTGATATAAATGGGAACACTGGAATCCCTGAGTGGTAGAATCCAGGTCATAGTGCTTTGCTATCAGAGAAAAGGTAGGAGCAATTATCACAATAAGCTACAATGATGGAGTGGAATCAGACTGTTTTGCACAGATCTGTGGTGATGGTTAATTGAACATAGGAGCCATAGGAATTGAATATATCATAGTGTACTAGAATATATTAATATACAGGTGGAAAAATTGTAGGTCTTATAGATATAAATCTTACTTAAGTCACTGTGCTCGGGATTCATGTACTCTCACTCAGTTCTCAGACTCAAGCCAGTTCCTAGATCAGAATCCCTTGATTGAGAAGGAGGTAGGTTCTCTTTGAGAAAAAACACTGCAATGTGGTCAGAGATGTATACTACAACTCCTCCCCTAAGTATTCTTGAGAGAGACCTACGGTCATTTACTAGGTGACTGAACACTAGGAAAAGACAAATTCCAAGTCTTTCTAGAGCTGTTAAGATAACTAGTTATAACCTGATGATAATCCCTGGAAATAAACACTGCGGTCAGAGTGGAAGCTTACGAGGGCCAAGTGATAAATGGAGTTTTGATCCAATTCCTTTTCCAAGTGGGCCCAGTAAAGACTGTGAGCTCAGTTTTTATTTTCTCCCCTTCAATCTCAGAGCATAGTGAAACTTCCTAACTATAAAGGCTACTACTATGGTAAGATGGGAAGACACAAATGAATGTTCCTACAACTATCCCTTCCTGTCCCCTCCTCACCAATATGAATCTAATGTAATAACACATCCTTGTGAAAAACTGTACATATTACTCCCATCCCTGTGGAAAATTGTACATATTATTGCCATAAAGGCCTGAAAGTTACAGGGGTAGTGATGCCTACTATATTCCATATCTGTTTTACTCATGTGTTTGGCTAGAGCAAACAACAGATAAACCTGAAGAAACTGGTAGTGTATTACAAACTTAATGGGTTGGGGGATGATGCCAATTACAGCTGCAGGTTCTGATATGGTATCTTTACTAAACAATATAGCCACTGGCAACAGCAGCTACTGACCTAGCAAAAATATTTCCTAACCACATTCTTATCAGTAAAGATAACTGGAAGCAGTTTTCTTGCCTTCATGTGGCGGGAAAAGCAGTATCCCTTCCCTGTCTTACCTCAGTGCTACATCAACTCAATTTGCTTCTCTGTCATAAAACAGACTGAGCAGATATCTTTATATTCTGGATATCTCACAAAATATCATTCAGGTCCACTAAACTGGACTTGGAGAGTAGAAAAGAACAAGAACCCTAAAGGTGTACCAGAGGATAGAATTTAAAATTTCAGGGGCTTGATAAATGGGTGTAATCACCCGATGGGTTCTCCCTGCCTGTTGCACAGACAAAAATAAATTCACTGAGACTGCAGCATTGCAGTAGAGTTTAATTGATGCAAGTCTGGCCCACATGGGAGAACTGGAGTTATCATTCAAATCAGTCTCCCTGAAGGCTTAAAGGCTAGGGTTTTTATGGACAATTTGGTGGGCAGGCAGCTAGGGAATGAGTGCTGCTGATTGGTTGGGGATGAAATCACAGGGGTGTGGAAAACTGTCCTTGTGTGCTGAGTCTCCTCTGGATGGGGCCACAGGATCAGCTGAGTCATGATTCATGAGTCTGGTGGAGTCAGTCAGAAAGATATCTCAAAAAACCCAATCTTACGTCCTACAATAGTGATGTTATCTATAGAAGCAACTGGGCAAGTCACAAATCTTGTGACCTCTGGCCATATAACTCCTGAGCAGTAGGGATTATAGAAACTATACCTATCTTGTAATCTTGGCCACATGACTCCTGAGCAGCAATGAATTAGAGAAACTAAACCTACATGTTAGTAGAGTTCAGGTCTCTCCCATAATACTATTCTTGTGGGCTTTAATTAGTCTTACAAGGCAGTTTTCATTCCTTGAGCAAGGAAGGGGTTAATTTTAAGGTGGGACTATTGTCATTCTTGCTTTCAAGTTAAACTATAAACTAAATTCTTCCCAAAGTTAGCTTGGCCTTTGCCCAGGAATGATCAAGGACAACTTGTAGGTCAGAAGTAAGATGGAGTCAATTATGTCAGATTTCTCTGACTGTCATAATTTTGAAAAGGCAGTTTCATGGGTGAAGTTCCAGGAATAATAGTTTGGGGGTACATCAGGATACCTCCTCCAAAGTAGAGATAAATTGTTGTACTTTGCACTGACTGACCATCACAATAAAAGGGGCACAGTTCTGGTGAGCCTCTGTGGACTTTGGAGTCAACTTATATCAGATTTGGGTGTTCTGCTCCAATCCATTTTCTTAGTAACCTGTAATACGGTTGCTGTTTTTTTTTTTATTGTGGAGATACATATATATAGAGAGAGACAGTATATAATATTATATATATAATCATTTTAACCATTTTTAAGTATGCATTTCAGTGGCATTAGTACATTTACATTATTGTACAACTGTCACTACCATTTATCTACAGAATTTTTATCTTCTTTAACTGAAACTCTATACCCATTAAACAATAACTCTCCATTATCCCCTTCCACCAAACCCTGGCAGCCCCATTCTACTTTCTGTCTCTCTGAATTTGATTATTCTAGGTGAGGAAGGAGGTCAGCATCACTTGTTTTCCAAGCACTGGCTTTGACCCTGCTGATCAAAACAGGATCTGGTTAAAATAGGGTGAAGTAAAGAAACTGACCAAATACAGCTAAAACCAAAATAGTGAAAAAAGTGACCTCTAGTTGCCCTCAGTGCTCATTATACACTAAGCATAATATGTTAGCGTGCTAAAAGACACTCCCACCAGCACCATGACAGTTTAAAAATGTCATGGCAATGGTTGGAAGTTACCCTATATGGTTTAAGAGGGGAGGGGAACCCTTCCTTTGTTCCTGGAATGCCCCATCCCTTTTCTAGAAAATTCACAAATAACCTGCCCCTTATTTAGCATATAATTAAGTAGTAGCTATAAATATAGCTAGCCAGCAATCTATGAGGGCTACTCTCCTATGGGGTAGCCCTGCTCTATCTATGGAGCAGCCATTTTCCTATACTCTGTTGCTCTGATAAAGTTGCTTTGTGACATAGTTTGGATATTTGTCCCTGCCCAAATCTCATGTTGAATTGTAATCCCCAGTGCAGGAGGTGGGGGCTGGGGGAGTTGTTTGGATCATGGGGGTGAATCCCTCATGGCTTAGTGCTGTCTTTATGATAGTGAGTTCTCACAAGATATGGTTATTTAAATGTACATGGCAACACCCCCTCCACTCTCACTCTTTCTCTCTCTTGCTTGTTACTGCTTTCACCGTGTGATGTGTCTGTCTCCACTTCACCTTCTAGCCTCCTTAAAAGCTGAATAGATTCCAGCACCATGCTTCCTGTAAAGCCTGAAGAACTGTAAGCCAATTAAACCTCTGTTCTTTATAAATCACCCAGTCTCAGGTATTTCTTTATAGCAGTGCAAGAACTCCCTAATACTCTTTGCCTTCACTTTACTCTGTCATCTCCCTCCTGAATTACTTCCTGTCTTCCTGGAAGACAAGAACCCTCCCTGGCTGAGCCACAGTTTTGGGGTTTGCCAGCATCATAGGTCTTTCATATAAGTGAGGTCACAATATTCATCCTTTTGTGTCTGGTTTGTTACATTTAGCATAATGTCCTTCAAGTCTCATCCAGGTTATAGTGTGTCAGACTTTCACTCCTTTTTAAGGCTGAAAAATATTCCACTGTCAATTATTCCAATATCTTCCAAAAATATTCCAATGTCACATTTTGTTTATTCATTCAATCGCTGATAGACATTTGGGTTGTTTCTACTAACTATTATGCATAATGCTGCTATGAACATTGGTGTAAAAATACCTTTAATGATGAATACGTTAATTTGCTTCACTCTAGTAATCTTTTTACTATCTATATGTATCCCATAACTTCTTATTGTATATCTTAAATTTATAAAATAAAATTTATTTAAAAAAATCTTTTACATTCCTGCTGTCAGTTCTTTTGCATATATACCCAGAAGTGGACTTGCTGGATTATATGGAAATTCAATGTTTAATTTTCTGAGGAACTACCATACTGGTTTTTACAGTATTGTGTCATTTACCTTCCCAACAGC
Organism: Pongo pygmaeus; assembly: GCF_028885625.2. NCBI lineage: Eukaryota > Metazoa > Chordata > Mammalia > Primates > Hominidae > Pongo > Pongo pygmaeus. The sequence goes on along the minus strand of NC_072373.2, from coordinate 144,289,142 downwards.
AATGTGCTTGTGTTCTACTTTCTCCACCATCTTGCTAACACTTGTTATTTTCTGTTTTTGTTTGTTTGCTTATGTTTGTTTTATAATAGCATCCTAACATGTGTGACGTGATATCTCATTTTGCTTTTGATTTGCATTTCCCTAATGGTAGTGATGTTATATATCCTTCCATGGGATTACTGGTCATTTGTAAATCTTCTTTGGAGAAATGTCTATTCAAGTATTTTGCCAGGTTGCCAGTTTTGAGTGGACCCTGAAGTAAGAAAAGGCTCTGCAGTAGATTCAGGATGTAAGTTACAATGCTATTAATATTTGGACCTCATGACTGAGAAACTCTAATTATATCAGAAGGCTCTGTAGCGGGTAGAGATGCCATATGAGCCCTTTGGTAATCTCCCATAAGAGAAACCCTGCTTATATTTGTAAGATTTTGGAGACAGGCCATGCCCTCTCTGTCAAATGCAATTTACCATTTGGAATACAGCTATGAGCTTGCTCTGATTGAAACTGAATGACTGAACCTGGAATGTCAAATGGCTATGCTCTCTGTTCTCTGTTTTGCCCATTATGAACTGGATAATAATTGAATTCACTGAACCATAAAATTGAATGTATACCTCAGCATTCTATTCTTAAATCAAAATGGCATGTATTGAAACTGGGCCCTAGCAGGTCTAGAAAGCACAGACAAAATGTGTAAGCAAGCAATTCAGATTTCCATGACACCTGTTCCCATTACTTTGACATTGCTCCTTCAGCTTTCCTAGAGAATTCCCTTTACCGGTTAATGGAGGAGGAAAAACCTCAGGCCTGATTTTTGGATAGATCTGCACTGATTGTCAACATCAGCCAGAAGTGTACAGCTTCAGGCTGCATTAGAGCTTGAAAGATGTTAGTAAAGCAAACTCTTTCCAGTAGGTAGAACTTGAGGCAATACAGATAGTTAGAAGGAGAGATGGCTTGAGATATGGATCTACACTAATTCAGAGAGCACTAACTAAGAGTTTGGCCAGCTGGTCAGGCACTTGGAAATAACGGGTTTGAAAGGCTAATGATAAGAAGGTCTGAGGAAGATAAATTTAGATGAACTTCTCAAAATGGAATCAACATAGGGTTAATTATATTCCATGTAGATACTTAACAGACAGCATCCTCTATAGAGTAGGCTCTCAATAATCAGGTAAACAAGATGGACCTTTAGTGGATATCAGTCAACATTTTTCCATACTAATCATAGTGGTTGTTCAATGGGCCCACTAACACAAATCCAACAATATGGACTTTTCTTCACCAAGGTTGATCTGGCTACCACCCCTGGTGACTGCCAAACCTGCCAAAAGTAGAGGCCAACACTGAGCTCCCAACAAGGCAATGCTCCCTGGGAGATGAGTTGGAGCTATAATAGCTGCAATTGTTCTCACAGGGGTAGATACCTATTCTAGACATAGATCTGCTATTCTACCAAAAGTTCTTCTGGTAGTTAAAATGTAGTTGATACACAGCACGAATTATATATCAGAAGAGAGAGAGCTGATATACCTATAGCAATATGAATGTATCTTTAAATCCCAGTGCTAAGTGAAAAAAAAAGATGCATGGTCTAATATCATTTCCATAATTAAAGATATGCATAAAAACCTGTAGTATATTTTTGGAAGAGCATACAGATAAGAATATACATTAAAACATATAAAATACTGGCTATTTTAGGGGGAGGGGAATGAGAGTGGGGATAAAAAGAAGTCAGCCTAAGAGTAGGTCCATGCAAAAACTGAAGGATGATAATATGCCATAAGTTCATTAATATGATTATCCCAACAACTGTGTACCTAAGGTAAAAGACAGAGGGAGTGGAACACCTTAAAGAAAAAAAAAAAAAAAGAAGCCAAAGCTGAAAGACCTTTTTTTTTTGCCTCCTTTGGCATCCAGGACTCTGGCAGATGACTTAGGTCAAATTACTAGAAAATCTCATTCAGGTCTTTGAATCTTGAAAAAGTGGCATGAAGATGCATGACAGTTTAGAAATTATTCATAGTGCAGTAGCATTGGCACTGAGAGTCCAATGGTGGCCATGTTGACTGGTGCCAATGTCATTGGTGGCACCCTAACTAGACTACTCTTTGCTTGGGGTGTTCTGTTGCAAGAAATCCTTAATTTCAGACTGTTTTCTGACCCTGGATTTTGAGCTTTTCAGCTGATTCTGTAAGCAACCCAGTCACTATCTTATAATTTGTTTTCTGCTTAGGTTAGCCAGAGAAGATTTTTGTTTAAAACCAGTCAGATTTGGCTGATATCCCAAAGTCCTAATTGGGTTATAGAATGCAAATAGCCTCATCATCTAGCCGTAAGACCCCTTCATTCTTGTGTATTCTAGATAGAGCCAGTGTTTCGATTTCAGGCATGAGCCTTTGCCCACACAGCAAATAAAACTAGCATGACAGATTCTAGGAATAAGGTTTAGAGTGGCATTGAATGGAATCAACATTTTATTTGTGTTAACTCAGTATTTTTTGTATTGGCTTTCTCTTAGCCATTAAATTACTATCCTTTAAATATTACCTCAATATTGAAGAAAAATGTAGAGTTGTTAGAAAACATCTATTTTCTTGCTAGAAACAAGCAACAGATAATCAGTGCCACATTGCAATTTTCCTAAATAAAAATGGCATATATTGAACAGAAAGCATAGACAAAATGTTTAAGCAGGCAATTCGGATTTCCATAATATCTGATCTCAACAGAAAATGGTCCATAATTTTATAATCCATATCAATGTTTTCATTCCTTGAAATTTTCTGTCCTTCCTGAGGGATCTCTAGGTATTACATATTGCTAGAAAGAAGTTATTTGTCATAATGAACCAGTAAATGACCTGAGTAAAAAGTAATTAATGACTTTGACATGTCACTAATGTCCTGACGAGTATCTCATAAGCTGAACATCTGAAATTGTTCTTAAACTCATATATAGGATACTGGTTTCTATTATCCACATAGTGAACTAATATCTGGATTAGTAGTATTTTAGCCTGAGAACAAATGACTTCCTGGTCCTATTAATAAGTTAATTACTACTAATATATTATTCAATAAATTCATTTGCTGCTACTAGCACTTTTACAATTCACTATTTAGCCTTATAAACTATTGGGCCCATCCACCCCACCTCCATGATTATACTTGTGTATAGCAGCAACAAATATGACGTATTTTCACATGTGGTTTTCCTTGTTTGAATTCTCAAAAATCTTATTCAAAGCAACAGGAAAAGATTCACTACAATATTTCCCAGTAAAACTTAATCCACAAAAATACAGACTCTCAAACCAATTCAAAGGGTTTTACTGTTGTATTTTTAAAATTTCACAATCTCATTATAAGACTATCACATGGTAAGTCCGGAGATTAGCATGAAGATGGAGGCCCAGTGCATGAGCTCCCTTTAAGACTGGGATCTCAGATGAGTCTCTTTTAACCAGACTGATACTACTAGCAAAAGTCTGTACAATATTTATTTTAATTAAAAACTTTGGCCTGGCTGTTAAAGTTTCGTAGGCCGTAACCTGATGCCATGAGGCTCTGATATGTTTCTTCCAAAACAAATAGAAACCATGTTAAGACTTCTTAACAGTCTTCATATTTTCAGAGAAGCTGACTAGATATTTATTAGTGACATAATTATATTGGTTAAGTTATCATTTCATTTTTTTTAAACAAATGAGATAACTCATTGTAGTGAAAAAGAATATTAATTTGTATTTAAGTTTAGGTATAGCACCATACTAGATTTGAATATACATTAGAATTGACTTATTACCTAAGAAAAGAGCAACAAATCAATAGGTAACCATATCCAAATAGCAGAAATTTAAAAGCGTAAGTTTTACTGTATTCTTAAAAGTGTGTGGTTAATTTGTCTAATGTTTAAAGTAAAAACAACCTGTGGTAAAAATGTCTCAATTAGGATGACATTAGGGAAGGAAAGTGGGAAAATGGTTAAGCAAAGACACAAATGTGATTTTTAAATTTCTGATCAAATAAGTAAGACAGAAATCTGCATAAAAATAAGAGTGAATCTACATTATTGCATTACTTTTTTCCCATAACAATCATGGTGGTTGCTCAATGGGCCCACGGGCACAAATCCAACAATGTGGACTTTTCCTCACCAAGGCTGATTTGGCTACCACGCCGGTGACTGCCAAACCTGACAAAAGTAGAGGCCAACACTGAGCTACCAACACAGCAATGCTCCTTAGGGGATTAGTTTGAGCTAGCTGTGATTGTCCTCACAGGGGTAGACACTATAGACATGGATTCGCTATTCTACCAAAAGTTCTTCTGGTAGTTAAAATGTAGTTAATATATAGCATGAAGAATTACACATCAGAAGAGAGACAGCTGATGGACCTATTGCAATGAATGAATTAGATGAACAGAGAGAAAATATTCACACAATTCTTGTAAAATACTGAGGCTATAAAAGTAAAGGGAAAATGATTTTTCACAGAACCTACCTTGAGTTACTGCCAAGACCTAAATGTTCCAAAGGTGGCTTAAAACATTTGATGAACTCAAAGTACAGCCAGGTTGTGTAGTCCTTAAGTTTTTGCTTCTTTATAGTTCTTCTTTAACAGACTTTATATTTTTAAAATGGCATGAATTATTAACACTATGAGTTATTAGATATAAAATACTGAAGAGAATGTACCTATTGACAGTTCCCGGAAATCCTAAATACAACTGCATAATAGCTATTAGAGAAACGAATTGGCTTAATCCGAGCCAATGCCAAAGCTAAAATAGCCAAAATATCTATGGTCTAGCAAGGAGACACATGCATAAGAAATAATGAGCAAAGAGATATCCATCCGTACTACTCACAGGAAGTCCCTGTTTTCCTGGTGGCCCAATTTTTCCAGGGTTTCCTGAAATGCCATCTGCTCCATGGTATCCTTGTATGCCTTTTGGCCCAAGTAGGCCTTGAAGTCCCTTGATAATTAAAAATTATTTGGATTGTAGAGATGCTGAAAAGATGTTAAGATGACAAATACTTTTTTATTTATTGAGCTGGAGAAGTTTACATTTTTCTATTCTGTTCTAGGACAAATTTTCCTGTTTCCTGGATTCCTTAATGATTTACTATTTGGATTCAACAGGTAACTTTAAAAGTTTAAAAGCCTTTAAAAGTTCCCCAAACAAAAATGCCAAGCTGATCAGCAATTTACTGTGTAACTTTTGGGCCTTAATGTAATTCTCTGGTGTTTCTCATTGTGTCAACCAATATTTTATATAATCGTGGAGAAAAGATCAGCTGTATGCACCCGTCAGCTTAGGATAGAGGCTATCATTTCCCATCTGCCAAACCTTGTATTGTGTTATTTTCCCAAGAAATAAATTATGGCTATTTAGCTGCCACTTTGAATCAGATAATTACATGACTCAAGTAAGGTCTGAACATTTTGTTTCTACACTTGGGCAACTGAATTTCATATGCAAGGATCTCTGATCTGAATGTGCTTATAATTTACATTCATTTTCTCTATTTTTTTTTCAAGCCAATGCAAGTCACCCAAAGCAGGCATCTAATCCTTGGCTAGGGGACACCAGTAGAAGTCTTTGCTAAAGAGCCAGTCAACACTTATCTGCCTGGCCAGGAGAGGAAACTGATGGTGAGGTAAAAGTTAATCTTTGTGATGCAAAGATTAAATTTTTTTTCCTAAGACTTTTTGTCTAGAGAATGAGAGGCTGAGTCCTCTAAAATCTAGCTCATGTCATTTTAATTATGCTTGAAGATCTCTGGCCTTTGTCACCATTCATTTTGTTACAATTCTAAGTTCTCTGTTTTTCAGTGGTTCACTGTCAGAAGCATGAGTCCACTGGGAGAGCTTCATAACCAGGAAAATAGCATCCTTCAACTGCAGGGACTTATATTTAAACAGCAAGTTTGGTTTTGAGTTAATGGTCATATTTTGTTCCCTCTGTGTTCCAGCATGGGTTTAATTTTTTTTTAAAGACAATCTGATTTATCCAAATGATGACACAATTGGCCCCAAACTTTTCTGCTTGCTAAAGTTGCCAGTTCCATTTAGAAAAGCAAGAAAGATGAAAGAGGCCTGTACTTACAGGAATCCCAGGTTTCCCAGAAGGACCAGGAGCTCCTTTTTTCCCCTTATTACCCTAAAGATGGAAAGCACAGTTGTCAATTGACTGTAATAAACTTGCTTAAACTGAAGCCATAGAAAAGAACACTGAGACCTGGATGCTGCAGCAAGAACTAGCATGAACTAGTTGTATATCATTGGGATTGCCATTTAATTTTCCTGGGAGTCAGTTTCTTCATCTGAAAATGAGAAACTTTGACAAGATCATCTAGTAATTTCCTTGTAGCTGTCAATTATATGATTTAAGAATTTAAATTGTACTTCTAAAAGGGACCTGAATAGGTTATTTAATAAATGTCGCTACTTTCAGGAAAGGCCTTGATCTCCTTTTGAAAATGCTACATATTTACTTAATTCAGTAAACATTTATTGAGTATCACGTATCAGGGACTCCGTCATGCGCTTGGAAGGCAAAGGCAAAGTTCCTCCTTGCAAGGCACTTACAGTGTGGTAAGAGGAACATGAACTGATAGCCTAAAATGTGCTTCTCTGGAAGAACAGAGAAAAGCATACTTGTGATTCAAGGAAAAGATATTTATTTCCCACGGAACTGTTTGTTTTTCCATGTGTGAGATATTTTAAATCATAATTGATTCAGCAGTAATGGGTCTGCCAGGATAGTTAGGAACTTTGCTCTTGCAAATCATGCCATTGTTCTGATGACATTCTAAAAGTATTTAAATAAGAAAATGTGGAAAAGAGTGACTTGGTTCACAAATAAGAAAAGGAATCATGTCATTACCAGACACATTTCTCAGAAATCATCAGAAGTTCTCACAAACAGGATAATCCCACTAAAATGGGATGTTAAGTCATTCAATTTTGAAGACAAATTGTGCTAAAGATTCAGTTTAACAATAACAAAGAAACAACTTCAAAAGATGTTACTTTTTTTGACAACCAGCTTAAACATTTTATGAAGAAATAGTATATGTTGTCACAGAGAAAAAGAGCATCTTCTCTAAGAGATAAAAATCCAACTTTTGCAGGATTTGATAATGGGGAGATATAAGGATCATGGGTTGTACTTCCAACTTTGAAAACTATTGTACTTGTCTTAGAAGTCACTAATGCAAAATGTTTCTAAAGATGAGGAAACCAGAAAATGGGATAGTTGGTGACCTGGGTTTAATTAAAGTATACACATTTCTAGAGCATATGATCCCTATAAGTAAAATATGTTTTTCCTAACACAATAAAAAAGCAAAATAAACAAAGACTATTTTAAATAGTGGAAAAAAGTTGTGATTTCAGTCATCTTGAATAATACTTATTAAATAGCATATGAATCATAATATGCAATTATGTTAATCAGTGTGTTTTTTCCTTTACAGTATTTCTTTTTATGCAATGAGATATACCTGTTCTATACTTTCAATTTTTTTAAAATAGACTTTTCCTTGGCTTTTGAATTTCAAAATAGTCCAATGAAACTCATGGTGGGGGTAACAGTTTGAAAAAATTATGTTTTCAGTTTCAAAATCACGTTTTTTAAACACAAAAGCCTGACTCTTAAATATTAAAAGTCTATCTTTGAGTTAAAAACCAAGGTTTGTTATAAAGGACTCAAGTCATAAAATTTATGCTATAAAGAACAGATTTAAAATAATAATAATAATGTAACAAAGAGTTTTTCCCATGAAAGGGGATAAAGATCCTCAAGTTGGGGAAAGGGAAAAGAAGAAGAAAAAGAGAAGCAGGACTGTTAGACACTGACAGCAATCTCTGAAAAGAGCCCCTTGCCCCTCATCCCACCCTTGAGTCTTTCCCTTTCCTTTTTTTTTTTTGAGACAGAGTCTCACTCTGTCACCCAGGTTGGAGTACAGTGTCATGATCTTGGCTCACGGCAACCTCCACCTGCCAGATTCAAGTGATTCTCCTGCCTCAGCCTCCCAAGTAGCTGGGATCACAGGCATGCACCACCACACCCGGCTAATCTTTGTATTTTTAGTAGAGACGGGGTTTCACCATGTTGGCCAGGCTGGTCTTGAACTCCTGACCTCAGGTGATCTGCCCGCCTCGGCCTCCCAAAGTGCTGGAATTACAGGCATGAGCCACCATGCCTGGCCTGCCCTTGAGTCTTTCTTAGGGTGGATAGAAACACTAATGCTCCCAGATAAGTTTGGGGATCTAGGCACAAAGATGATGCCTAGGGAGACTAAAGTCCTCATTGAGAAGTCCACATAAAGTATATAGAGTAAAAATCTCTGCATGAGATGTCTAGGACAGTGGGATTAAGAATGTCTTTCTGAGTTCTCCAAGTACCCTGTATGGTGTGGGGAGCAGAGAATGTTATTTATATGTGACCAAGAACAGAAGAAGATGGCCCTGAGAGGCCTGAGGAGGTCTTGTACCTGAGATGAGCAAATAGCTGCACATGTCAGCATAGGTCAAAGTACTTCTGGCAGGAGGGCCAAGGTAGATGCCAATATGGTGAGACGATAGCAACTGTGGGCCAAAAGGGACGATGTGCATTTCAGGGGACACTAGTGTGAACAGATGATGACTGAAGACTAAACTTATTTTCCACCTGCCTTCCCTACCATCTGTAACTCCAAATTTGAGAAGAGAGTGAGTGGGGAAAACTCTAAATCAAATGTAGGATATTTGAGTGAATGGGGTTAAAGGCAGTCAATGGATTAGATTTACAGTACATATAAAATTGTGCTTTCTTTTTGCCTGGCCAGCACTGAAAAATATGTATAGTGGCCCATTTGAAATCAGATCCATTTTAAAAGGCTTCTGTTCATTGGGACTGTGCTGGTTCACAGACTACTAGAAAAAGCAGTCTAATTCTTTTGATAAGGGAAATATTTTTTAATATGCAACGTTAATACAAACTCTTGTTTTTTGTTTGCTTGTTTAAATGAGGCTGAAGGACAGTTATCTAGATACTTCACTAGTTCTAACACTCTTTAAGAAGGCAGCTTTATAAAGCAAAAATAGATTTAGAGAGTTAAGCAAAAATTATTCTTTCTTTTTTCACCAAGAAATTTCAATTCATTGAAATCTGGAATTTTGTTTTGGGAGAACAAAGATTTTGGCTTGAGTCTTGGTCTTTGAGAGTCATTATAGGACAGTTCACTCATATTTGCATTACAAAAGTCTTTTAAAAAATGTTGGTTCTGTAATTGGTTTTGACTTCCTCTAAATTTTTCTTTATAGCTGCCCACAGTCTTATGCCCAATGAATGAATTGGTTGGTTAGGTTAAATTAATCATATTTTACTTAATTTTTAAAAGATTACAAGTAATAGGCTTCTTCATAACAACAGGAGCTAGGAAATAAAGTTTCTAGTGTTGTTTCTGTTGCTAACTAGTTCTGTGATTTTAGGTAACTCATAATCTCTCTGGGATTTTAATTTCTTCATCTGAAAATTGAGAGGGTTATCCAGATAATTTTAAAGGGCCATTTCCAAATCTAAAAAATAAATTTAAAGCTTTGCAAAAACAAGATGACAGCAATTGGACAGGACCCATCTGGCCACTGAAGTTGTCCGTAGTGAATAATACACAGTCAGTCATTATTCTTGTAGCAATTAATACTATTTTAAATTCTAAGAGGCTTTTTAATGTGCCCTTGGGTTGTATGCCAGCATTACCCAAAGCAGGGAAGAACTAGCTTGCCTGGATTATACAGAATTTAAACTATGGCTTCTTAGCACCTTTTAGCTCCAACACGCAGGGATTGTTGACCATGTAGGCTAGAGAGGCAGTTGACTAGTAAAAGTATTTGATATTCATTAGCCTAATTTTAACATATACTAATAAGCATCAGAAAATGTCTTACTCCTGAGATTTCTCAAGATGGAAAAAGAAAGCCTGTAAATATGAAAGTATTAATTGTAAAAAAGTAGACATTTTAGGATCAAATGTTGGACAGAACTTGCATTCTCAGGCACTTATTGCAAATATAAGGAAGTAGCATGACAGCAGTAGCAGTATTCTAGGTTCCCAATGTTTTCTATGACTTTTTCCAATTTGAGTATTAAAAATTCTAAGTGAATGACTTAACTATCTTCTTTCTCTGCTTTTTTTCTTGTTTAGGCTTATCTTCGATATGATATTTTTATTTATTAATATTATTTATTGGGGAACCTAACAGAAAGTTACTGAATAGATGCCAAGACTATACAAAATGGGTTCTAGGTAAGTGAATGCCTATTAACATATCTGATTCAATCCCATTTTATTACTTACTCCCATAAGTGGAAAACACAAATATGGGTGAAGGCTGCTTAACAAATCAGGAGAAACACAATCTCAAATTCATTACTTTTTATCCATTCTCATCTAATTTATTATTAACAGTGTAGTGCATTTTCTTAAGAATTTAATTTGAAATCAATAGCTGTGAAGTCAGAATGCCTGAAAAACAGGGCAGCAATGAATTGAAGGTGCAAATGACAAAGCTGCTTGCTATTTAAGGTTGAGGCAGTGTCTATCTGGCCACATGGAAAGAGAAGACTAAATTCAGTAAACCAACAGATTTTTAGTTTGCTTGATAAATATTTGGTTTGCCTTATGAAAAAACAACTTTCAAACCAATTATGAGCCTGTGTCACATAGTCAAACTACTTTTTCCTCTCTTATCCTATGACAATGATTCTTTGCTTGGTCGAACTTTAGTCAGGCTCCTGAACTTTCTAGGCCCTCCGTGTACTTCCTTGTAAAATCCAGTTTTAGCAATGAACCCTGCCAAGTCGGTTTAGCAAGAACCTTCACCCTTGATATCTGATCACCCTTGATATTTGATATCTAACTGGGTTCCTCATCCTCTACCATCCCCCAGTTGATGTCTGATTATCCCACAGTTGATGTCTGATCACCTTGGCCTGTCTTCAGCAAAATTCTTGTTAGGTCAGTTTAACCAAAATTCCCCTGGCCCCTGGTGTTTCCTCTTAAGTAATTTTCCATTCACTCATACTCAATCTGCTCCTTTGTTATAAATTCCTACTTGCCCATGCTGTATTTGGTGTTGAGTCCAATCTCTCTTCCCCATTGCAAAATCCCATTGCAGTGGTCGCTATACCTATTGTAATAGTCATGAACAAAGTCTTCCCTACCATGCTTTAACAATTATCATTTAATAATTTTTTCTTTAATGCTTTCTACAACAATTATATAGGTTTGACTGATATGTTTTTTTACCTTATAATACTAGTTTTAAGGTTTGTTGGTATTTCTGTTTGAAACCTCAAGAACATACTATTAATTTGAGACAACTGAGGCAATTTTCACAAAGCTAGAATAGGCTTCTGGAAAAGAAAAATTTGGATAATAGTCAAAACAAATGACTCAATCAATAATTTTGTATTAGCACAATTATTGAAAAACACACCCTATTTAGAGGCCCATAGTGATCCATATTCTACAGTGATAAATGATAATTTGAATTACAATAAATAGTAACTCCTTGTGCTCCTGCTTTCTAAAATTGCTAAAAATAAATCTCAAATTGTCTTAAATAATTTCAACTTACTTCAGATCCTCTCTCTCCTTTTAGTCCTTGTTCACCCTGGTCACCTGGTTCGCCCTTTAGTAGAAACCAAAATAAAAATCACATATGAAGCAGAGACCAAATAAGTTACATTAATGTTAATTTTTAGAAATAATGCTTTCAAAACATACTGGGGGTCCTTGTTGTCCAGTGGCACCTCTTAGTCCTGGTACACCCACATGGCCCTAGAAATAGAAAAGATTACATTATTAGAGTAAGTGGAGACATGTGACTTAAGAGAATAGGATACTATCACTTAAAATGGTAGCAAAGTGTTGCAAAGCTCAACTTAAATGTCGTAGAGATTATGATACTTCTTGGAAATAGAAAAGAACATAATAGCTGTTGGATATTATGGTGACTGAAAACAAGTTAGGGTTTTCTTTCTTTCTTTTTTTTTTTTTTTAATGTGAGTTAATGTAGCAGGTTGAATGGTGGCTTCCGAAATGTTTGTCTATGTCCTAATCCCCAGAACCCGTAAATGTGATCTTGTTTGGAAAAAGGGTCTTTGCAGATGTCACTAAGTTAAGGATCTCAAGATAAGATTATCCTGGATTATCCATGTGGTCCCTAAATCCACTAAAGAGCATAAGTGACACAGAGGTAGACTGACACAGACAACAGAGGAGAAAGCCAGGTGAAGACAGAGGCAGAGATTGGAGAGATGCAGTCATAGGAATGCTGACAGCCACCAGAAACTGGAGGAGGCAAGAGTGTGGCCCTAGAGCCTCTAGAGGGAGCGTGGCCCTGTTGATCCCTTGATTTTGGATTTCTGGTCTCTAGAACTGAGAAAATTACATATCTATTGTTGTAAGCCACCCATTTTGTGGTAATTTGTTATAGCAGCCTCGGGAAACTAATATAGTCAATAACTAAAGGAACAGAGTTTGAGAATACATTTCTTTTTCAATCTCTTCCTCCTCTGAAAGTGTAATATGGTCTCCATTTTTACAAACTAAGTTCACAACTATTTGGATGGTAGATTTACTGGGCTGAAGACTGGGAGCAGTTACTGGGAGGTATTACTATAATACCAAGAAACACCACATGACTCTGACATTTGGCAATCTGTCATCACCTTAGTTCTCCTAAGAAGGAATGCTGACCTACCACATTTCCCTTTTCAAGTGTGTAAATAGAAACTAGCAACAACCCGGAAGCGTGTCAGATGAGAGTTATGCAGGAAGAATTCTGCGTGTAATCTCTTTTATCCCTTTTCCTACTCAATCAGATTTCTTTCTTCCTATTTTCTATACATTACAGAAAGAATGCCTTAGGAAAGAGTTATCAGTCCCATCTCCCGGGCTAGAAGATGAGATTGCATACATAGGCTAACAATATTTATTCTTACAGAAAAGTCAGTTGAAGGCTTCTTTGTTTGCATTCTGAGGCAAATGTTTATGGTTTAAGTTTCAACTTCCTGATAAAGAAAATGAAACCTGTTTAAGGAAGTGAACAGCGGCAAGAGAGAAAGGCTAGTCTGGAGAGCTTCTGTATAGCCCATGGCCACACTAATGGAAAAATCATGATCACACATGACCCTTAGCAAAACATGAGCAGAGCCAGCAATTAACAGAATCTGGTCAATCAAGATGGAGTGTGGTACAAGTAAATATGACTACTTGAAGGTCACTTATCAAACAGGATTCAGGAAAGAAGTGGCTGGTGAAAAGCTGGAGGTAAAGCAAGAGTGAGAATATGAGCAAACTGCAAAACTCCAAACTATCATGCCAAATTATGGCTTTTCCACCATCCCCGTATGTAGTTCTACAGAAATATTTTCAGAGTGATCATAGAATAGCCAACTGCCTCTCCTGGCTTTGTGAAGTATGAATGTAAATCTCACCAAGACAAACCTGCATTCTAAGAGTTTTGTTACAATTACTTTGGTCTATCACTCCAAAAATTGACTATGACCATTTTTCTGTAATGGTAAAAATTAAATGTGCCATAGAAAATGTTATTACAAAATTATGCAGGAGAGGTTATGGAAAGTGATGGAATTTGTCAGATAATATTAGTGGTGGGATGAGTTGAATGGCCAAAGGAACTTACAGAAGATTTTATAAGGGAAGTGATAAGTTCAGTCTTGAAGAATGAGTGTTCCAGGAAGTAAAGTGAGGACATTCTGGCAGAGGCAATAGCATGGGAAATAAAGGGATGCATCTGACAGACATGTTAGGTAGAAAATGGATCTGAGAGGGCTATGACTGGAGACAGGGAGTCTAGTTGGGAAGCTATTGAAATAATTTTGGCAAAAAATGATGAGAGCCTGAACTAAAGTAGGACAAAGTAGCTAGATTCCAGAAACATTTAAGAATCAAAAGAAGTGGCTGACTGTGAGAGATGAGTAGGGGTATGGGGAAGAAAAAGAGATTCATAGAGATAGAGTGAGTGAGTGCAAGAGAGAGATTGAGAGAGAGACAGACAGAGAGAGGGAGAAAGAAAAAGAGACGGGGGGAGAGAGAGAGAGAGAGAGAGAGGATTCATCTACTGGCTTAGACATCTGAATGGCTGGTGATACTATTCACTGAATTGAGGACATAACAAGAGGAAGATCAGATCAAATTTGGAAAGGATGAGGTACTATGGTTTGGCACTTACTGAGTTCGAGGTGCCTGTGATGATGTCCAATAGCTATTTAGATATGTATGTCTGATGCTAAGGAGTGAAGGCCAAGTTGGGATTTAGTTATTTCACTGCATGTAAAAATTCTATGACCATTGCCAACTCCCCCCCGCCCACGGCAAAAAGAACTTCGAGAAGCAACATAATTTAGTCAAAGTATTTCTGGGACTTCATCTCTCCTAAGTTTAGTTTGAGTTAATCTTGGCTATTTATGTTTCCATATATACCTTTAAATAAAGTGTTTCCATTTATACCTTTAAAAAGTGGCTGCTGCCAGGATAATACGTTTATTCCCTCCATGTCCTCTGGCTTTCAAGTGTCAAATAAATTTATCTTGATCTATGTGATGTATAGTTTTAGTTTGCAGGATGACAGCTATAATTGTTTTTCCTTTTATGAAATAACATGAAATAGCTGTACATATTTTATAGCTAAAATTCACTATGTCTATTTTTATACTGATTAAGTGTTCTTACTCTCCATGTTTTTTATATATATGATGTCCATGGGGGCAGAGATTGTGCCTGGGATGTCCAGTGTAATATCCATGGCCCCTAGCTCTTCTGCTGGCCCATGGCAGACACTCAAATACAAGCTTAATGACCAGAGACACATTTTTTTTTTTTTTTTTGGATGGAGTCTTGCTCTGTTGCCAGGAGTGCAGTGGTGCAATCTTGGCTCACTGCAACCTCTGCCTCTGCCTCCCGGGTTCAAGTGATTCTCCTGCCTAAGCTTCCTGAGTAGCTGGGACTACAGGCATGTGCCACCACACCCAGATAATTTTTTGTATTTTAGTAGAGATGGGGTTTCACCACGTTGGGCAGGATGGTCTCAATCTCCTGACCTCGTGATCTGCCCACCTTGGCCTCCCAAAGTGCTGGGGTTACAGGTGTGAGCCACCGCACCCGGCCCAGAGACACAGTTTTTAGAAGTATTATAATACGTAACACATAAAGTGTGTCAGTACAACTAAGTATTGGTTAATAACAATGAGCAGGACCCCTGACTTTGGTCAAAGATGTCTGTGACTATAAACATGTTTTTTAAAAGCCAGGTGATTATTCAGTCATAAGGACAATAAAATATTGATATATTTTATAACATGGATGAACTTTTAAAACATTGTGCTAAGTGAAAGAAGCCAGACACAAAAGGCTATATGTTGTATAATTCTATTTATATGAAATATCCAGAATATACAAATCCAGAGACAAAAAGGAAAATGGTTTCCAGGGGCTTGGGGGAACAGGGAGTGACTGCCTAATGGGTATGGGGCTTCCTTTTGGAAGCGTTGAAAATGTTTGGAACTAGACAATGGTGATGGTTGCACATGATGGTGTTCAAGACACACTACCCCAAAATATGGCATCTCAGAATATTGAATATTTTAAGCTGAAGCAATCTGAGGAATGGCATGTGCAGAAAGGACTTTCTTACCTTCCTTTGATGCAGGTCATAAGACACATGTGAGAGGTGCCCTCCCTATACCTGGAGGAAAGGAGCATCCTTATCTCCAAAAACAAAGGGACACAGAGAATAATCTGAATGAACAGTCCTTGCTAAGTTTTCCCCAGTTTATTAATCTTAACCCATAACTTTGGCCTATCACATTCTTCTAAGACTTCCTCATCAAACCTAGCATAAAAGCTTTCAGGTTAAACTGTTTCTTTGGAGCTTTATTTCTTTATGAAGGCTCCCGTGTTATGTATAACTTATATGAAATTAATCTGTATGCTTTTCTCTTGTTAATCTGCCTTTTGTTACAGGGTCCCCAGCCAAGAATTCAGAAGGGTAGAAGAAAAGATATTTTTCCTCCCTTGCCCACAACAATGTGAATGTACTTAATGTCACTGAAATGTAAAGTTTAAAATGGTTAAAATGGTAAATTTTATGTTACATGTGTTTTATCCTAATAAAGAAGCTTGGTGATAATGCTAACCATCAGTTTAGCAGAGTGAAATCATAGCATATACAATATCCATATAGAAAAGCAAACATTTTAAAATATCACCTGAAGCTATAATAAGATAACCTAATTCTAAATAAAGCATGGTTCCTCTGTACAAATCAAACTTGTGCTAGGAGAAAACCTGGCAAGGGAGAAAGGTGGGTATTTCATGATTCTGAGCTAAGCAATAAAAGTAGCATGGTTGTCTGGCACAAGATGGCTAACTGTTTAGCATAGAATCATCAATAAATAAAATGATCCCTAAAGCCTAAGGACTTAGGAAGAAATAAGACAGAAAGGAAGACATGGATCAAACTAGTTTATACAACATCTACAGTTGAAAACTTAATCAGGGGTATACAAGGAAGGGGAAGAAGAAGTAGATTAGACAGTGAACCTAGGGAAAAGTGAATGACTGATTGTCCAGAAAACGCCGACAGGGCTTTTCTTTGGCTAGCCAAGTGAGGAAATTCTTGTCCCCTTTCAAGCGAATAGTTAACTGCTCATTTGCTGGTAAATATACTGATTTAGCTACTGAATATTCTGTAGTTGGTAGAGGCCAAAATGGGATATTGCAAGAGCCTGGTTTTCCCGAGACTGTGTGAAGAAGTCATGCACAGAAAAAGCTGAGGAACTTTAAGAGGCTTCTCAAATTATGCTGGAAGCAGTTGGGTTGGCTTCTCAACTCAGAGAAAAGTAAATTTCAGATAAATCCACTCAATTCTTTGGGTTAGGAAACACTTGTAGATACAAATGTTATGTAAATTGGAAACAGAACACATATAACCTGCTAAAAATGTTTCGTTGAAAACAGAAAAAAATGGTAATCGCAACAATTTCACAAACATTTAGAACTATTCTCAACATCTGCTTCAAAGAGAGTTTTAGGGAGTGAAAGTTAATTTTTCAGATTCCTCTGGCTTGAGAAAAATCAACTTATTAATGATAGTTATCTATCTATCATCTTGTCCATTTAGTTTGGGTAATATAAATCTGCATTTCAGACATGACCACAGAAATTTCATCTTGACAGAGATGTATCAGCTTAATTAACCCATCAACTCATTATTAAAAGCTTATTATGTACACGGATTAGAACTAGACATTGTACAAGAAAGAAAGAAGACATATGCAAAGTGGGGAGCTAAGACACCTACACATTAAAAATAATTAGCAAAATTAGCAAAAAAAGAATAGCAACAGAAGATGGTAAAATGTTTGTGTTGAATGACTTAAATAAATAATATTATTACAAGACTACAGGAGAGAGCAAGATTACCGTTAGTGGGTCAGGGGAAAAGGGAATTTGAGTGAAATTATCAAGGATTTATGTAAGCAAAGATTACATAATATTATAGGCAAATAGAGAATGCTATGAGCAAAGGAATAAGACAGGAACTATAGGGAGACAGTTAGGAGACAACTTCTAACTCTGTAAAGCAATTGACAATGTAAATAGAGAGGGAAGAGATATAAGGCAGGAATACAGAACATCCTCAAAACAAATGTGATTCTAAAAAATGACACTGAATACGTTCTATGCACAGTCTAATTTTAGCTAAGTTGGTCATATAATATGCCTCTCAGGAATGGAAGAGGATAAGAATTGACTTAAGCCTTGAGAATATAAAGGTATTTAGCCACCTACTTGACACCTCTTTATTGAATTCCTACTATATACCAGGAACTTTGTGTTCTAGAAATTGGGGGTATAATGATGAAAACGAGAGACAAAATTTTATTCTCATGGATCCTACATTTTGGTGGGGGAAGACAAACAATAAACAAAGAAACAAATATATTTAAAAGGTGACAAAATAATATAGCATAAAATGTCATGAAGGAAATCAAGTATTATGGTCCAGGGTGATCGTTCTAGATCTATTTTAGATAGGGCAGTTAGAGAAGGCCTCTCAGGAGGTAACATTTCAGTTGAGATCTGAATGATGAGAAAAAGCAGAAGAAAAGACAAAGATGATTCTAGGAAGGAGGAACAGAAAGTAGAAAGACGTTTCTTCTAGGATTAAAAACATAAGACATTACTAATTATCTCAATAATGCTTATTTTCACTCGAAATGGAATAGAAACACAGAGAACCATATTTAAATTCAGAAGTAAGGGGTATAACTTGCAATTACCTTATATCCCTCTGCTCCAGGCTCTCCTCTCTCTCCTTGTTCCCCCACTGGACCCTACAGAGACCACACACAAAACAATCAGTTTTACAGCTGGATCAAAGTATATGCGAATGCAGGTGATAAGATTAGTGTGGTTTATTCTTTTGTCAAAAATATAAAACCAAATATATGATTTGTTTAGTTCCGTTAAATAATTTCAAAATATTGAATTTCAATGATACCAAGAACAACATCAAAATACACCAACCAGTGAATTATATAAAGAGAATCTCATAATGATTCTACTAGGAAAAATATTGAAAAATGCAGCCCAATTAAAAATATGAATATTTTCACCAAGTGTGGTGGCTCACACCTGTAGTCCCAGCACTTTGGGAGGCTGAGGCAGGAGGATCCCTTGAGCCCAGGAGTTCGAGACCAGCCTGGGCAATAAAGTGAGACCCTGTCTCTACAAATAATTTAAAAATTAGCCAGGCATGGTGGTATGTGACTATAGTCCCAGCTACTCGGGAGCTGAAGCAGGGGGAACACTTGAGCCCAGGAGGTCGAGGCTGCAATGAGTCATGTTTGCACCACTGCTCTCCAGCCTGGGCAACAGAGTGAGACCCTGTCTCAAACAACAACAACAACAGCAACAGCAACAACAAAACAACAAAATGTTTCAATTAGTACAGTATGTTATAAATGATGCCTAAATAACTTACTTTTTTACTAAATGTTAAAATGATTGAAAAAGATTTAAGCAGGACAGTTCAGTACATAATTCCATTAATTACAAAAGATTATATTTAAGTGATCTTTTAAAAGGGATTTAAATAGTAAATCCTACTTTACCATTCTTCATGAGAAAGTCTACTGTTGGCTGGGTGTGATAGCTCATGCCTGTAATCCCAGCACTTTGGGAGGCTGAGATAGGAGGATCGCTTGAGCTCAAGGGTTTGAGACCAGCCTAGGCAACAGAGTGAGACCCTGTCTCTAAAAAAAATTAAAAAATAATAAATAAAAATTAGCTGGCCCTGGTGGCACGAGCCTGCAGTCCCAGCTACTTGGGAGGTGGGAGGATCACTTAGCCCAGGTGTTTGAGGCTGCAGTGAGTCAGCACTCCAGCCTGGGCAACAGAGGGAGACACAGTCTCAGAATAAAAGTCTATTGTGAAATTTTTAATTCTCAAGACATAAATTAACCTAAAAAATTATACTTATTAATTTTAATCCTTAAGCCAAAAATTATCTAATAAACTCAGACTTACTTTTCCTGAACATTTCTAATAGAAAATCATTAATATAATAAATCATCAAATTATCTACTATAAAATGAAATAGAAATATCAGCACCCACTAGGACCTACCATCTGAACAAAAACTTAAATTGAAATTAACTGGAAAAGCATAGGATTTATTATAGAGCATTAATTGACAAATTTTAATTTACTCTTATGTAGACAAAGGTAAGAGACATAATGTCAACGCTGTAATCTCTGACTCTGCTTTAACTATTTAGAATCTTTGTGGTTTAAGTTTCATGCCTGTCCCGTGTCTACTGGATAAAACTACTATTGTTATGCTAGTCTTTCAATATATTTATTACATTTTAGGTGACATTCTTTGATCCTGGTATACCTAAATCTGGGAAAAACAACCACTACTATACTCCTTTTGACAAGTTTTTTCCATTTGCTTTAAGATTTTTACATTATTTCCATATATTTCCCTCTCTTAGTGGTTTAGAGAGACTAGAATATTATTTGATAAAGAAACTTACATATTCCTTTAGATACCTATTGCCTATTGCCTCTATATGAGATGGCTTGATTTAATCAGAAAAATTAGAATCTTTCTTGTCTGTTTCTAAAACAAAGTATAACTTTCAACCATCTCCAAAGAGCCAGGTCAAAATATCAGGAGTGACTACATATTCTGATCCTTGTGCCTTAGGATTGTTTTACTCTATATAATACTATGTGAGAAATGGAAAATATAGCCAATTATATAATATTTATTTCTATGAACTAAAAATTTTCATTTAATCCATTTAATTTACATATGGTCTTTAGACATTGTTTTAGTCAAACATGAACACAGAGACAGTTATTCAGATAAAGCTATAGTAGCTACTTTCTAGAAACCATGATTATAGTTAACCCTTAAAATGTTTAATAAGAAGGCTATAGATCAGCAATCTTTGAAGGTTATTGGTTCTAATAACTCGTTAGAGGGATTTTGAAATCAATTGGCAATTGAGTGTAAACTGCTATAAGAAGTATATAGATAAGATTTTTTTAATATTTAGAAATAAATCTGAATGTGATAATTAAAGAAATATGTATCCTAAAATGTCTAGAGTGTATAAGTTTTCTGACAATCTTTGTAAAAGTTGTTATCATGCCTTCAATGCAGAAAGTTAGATTTGGGAAGTCACTATATTAACCCTATATATTATGCTAAAATATGACCTGCATATTTTTCATATTAAAGACTTTAATATCATTTAAATTTTGTGACCATAAATATCACCCTCCTATCAGACCATGTTATAAAACTAACAAAAGAAAACTCCTTGAAAAGATTTAATTGGTGTTGTGAATCTATTATATAATTGTATTTTATCTTGAATAACCAGAATTATTTCAGAAAAAGACCTACTGGTTCACCTCGAGGCCCAGGTGGTCCTAGGACTGTGCTATCTTCTCCTGGGTAGCCCTAAAATGAAATAATGACTTATAAACAAAACTCAATAAATAAAATAAACATCAAAAATACACAACCTATTATTTTTAAGTATATTAGAAAATACAGTTTGATGTTATCTTTTTTTAAGTGGAAAATTTTGATGTAAGAAACTAAGCCTATGATATTTTATACAGAGTTGTAATTTGTACAGGGTTCTTCTTGGAGGTATCAATCTCCTTTAATTATATAAGAAGCAGCTCAGGAATTTCCTTAAAGTGTCAGGTTTCAATGATATCATAAATTAAGAATACTGCTGTAGTTATTCCCAAATCATCAAAAAATTTTAATCTTTAATATAAATGAGCCAGGTGCGGTGGTACGCACCTGTCTTGCCTGCTACTTAGGAGCCTGGGGTGGGAGGATTGCTTGCTTGGTTTGAGTCCAACCTGGGCAACGGTTAAGATCACTTGATCCTGACTCTCCTGCCCCAAAGACTCTAATATAAATGTACTATAATTAATCATTTAATCTAGAGCCTTACAATTTCTTTAAATAATTATTTTTACTCTTACAAAGCTCTACAAATATTTTCACATATATTATTTCAGCTCAGTCTTGAAACAACCCATGGAAGATATTTTAATAATTTATTTAAATTTTAGCTCCTTGATATTTTTTTCTTCCAGAATTAGTAAAATTTTCAACTTTAAAAGTGCTTCTTTTATTCCTTGAAAATTTTTCCATGCAGTCTTTCAGGAATAATTCATGAACTCAATGTTTAACTTTAAGATTAAAAAGCCAATATATACACAAACCTTTTCTCCTTTAGGTCCTGGCAATCCAGAGGGTCCTGGTTGACCCTGATGGCCCTACAAAAGGACAAGTAGACATTTATACATGCTCTACCTAGATATTAGATATTGCATTATTCTGAAAGGAAAAATAGGATTCACTGTCTAGAAAAATGAGGCCTAAATATGTTACAAAGGTTTATCAGAGAGATTTAATCTTAATTTGCATATATGGGATATCATCTTTAATAAAAATGTTTTCATGTGAATATATTTTTTCAATTATAAATACTTACCCTGTACCCTGGAATTCCTGGTTCTCCATCAGGTCCCATCAATCCTAAGTGTCCCTAAAAAACAAAGTAAATATTAGTGAGAGAGAGAAAGTAAAGAATTGTTTAAATCATTAGACTTGTACTCCTATTGTTTAAATTGTTACCTTTAGATTTTTCATTGTTGAAATTTACCTAGTTTGAAATAGGAAAGCAAAAAATAACCCCCCAACTTTTGTCTATTTTTTTTTTCTGAAACACAAAAAGTTCTGCAACAAATGTCTTTTTGGTTTACTTCTGATATAAACATCCTTAATCATATTAAAAAAATACTTTCAGTTGTCAGAACCCTGCTGGTCCTTAACGAATTATTGGAAATGTGGTTTACATCTGTCAGAGTTTGTGCCAGATGTGGATCACTGAATATTAGAGAGTGCAACCTGAGAGTTTTTGACATTGTCACTACGGGATCCAGAACTCCATACTCATTGTTAGTTTCAGATGCTTTGATGAATATGGTTTTAGTCCTGGTCAAAGTTATTAAAAGGGAAATGGTTGACAACTTACATGTAATAGTTACCCTATGATTACTCTTATTATCAATATTTTATAGATGGTGAAACCATGTAAGTCAAAGACTAACCAGCAAATGCCCTTAGCCTACTGAATAGATTGCTCAGACAATTGAAAAAGTAAAAACAAAAACAAAAACAAAAAAACCTGAAAAAGTGCTATATTTCATATTAGCAAAAAGATTCCATATGGACTCTCCTATTTGAGTCTCAAAACAAACAGAAGATGAGAAAATTAAGGCACAGAATAGGTATGTGACTTGCCAAATATCATACTAGAACTAAGTCTCTTGATTCTGCCTATATAGTATTTCCCATTTAATCATACTGCTTCACTATATTTGATGATTTCTTTAAAGTCCCAGCTCTAAAAATGTCCACATTGCAACTATTAACCATTGAGCAGTAAATTTAGACTCATTCAGGTAAGAACAAGTTTCAGTCTAAAAAAGAAATTGCACAAAATTAATTTTAAAACATCAATAAGAATTCAGCCATTACCTAGGTGAATAATCTAGAGTAGAATGTAATTACTCAGTATTCATTAGCTCAAGATGGCTGAATGACATATTCTTGTTTCAATAGTCCCATCCAACATAAAAGAGAGAGAGAAAAGAAAGGTATTTACTTGTAATAACAACACTGGAAAATAAGTAAACATCAGTGGACCAAAATTTTGTAATTTGAGACAGAAAATTAGGGCTGAAAATATGCAAAGAAAAAGATTGTTGCAGACGTGCAAGTAGTCTCAAGGAAATTTCAAATGCTGAAATCAAGACATTGAAGGGGCAGGATAGGTTCAGGTGACTAACTGGGGAAAGGAGTCAGGTATTCCTGCTCTACTTGTGCTGAGTAACTGATGATAGCATTTGCCTAGAAGATAAGTGAATGAGTGTGGAAACTGTTGCCCAAAAAGCAGGCAATGCTAAAGGCTGCTGCTGACTCCAAGTGATCTAGAGCCAATATAACAAGAAATAAAATGTGCAATTCATAAAAGAAAAAATGAACCTTAATGTATCTAAAATATATATGCAAAATATGTAACCTCCCAAAAATAGGTGGGGAGAAAATATGATGAGTAGATCTCAAAATTTGTTTTCAGAAATCAATGACTCAAATAGCAAGAAAAAAAAAGTAAGAAAGCTATAAGGATTTAAGTAGCTTAGCTAACAACTTGATTTAACAGAAATACTTAGCACTGTTTATTAGCCCCAAAAAAGGAAAAGAAAGAAAGAAGGAAAAGAAGAGAGAAAAAGGAATCTTTTGAACAAAACTTGAGTATAGTAGGCCTCAAAGAAAATTTTAGTAAATTTCCTCAAAGCGGAAATCATATAGGACACATCCTCTGGCTATAACACAGTGTAATTAAAAATGAGCAATAAAAATTAAAAATCTACTTAAAAAGAAACATACTTTAAGATAACTCTTGTTCAGGAGAAAATAAAATCTGAAATTGCAAGCTATTTATAAATAAATGATGGTAAAAGCACAAACATAAAAATATGGGAATATGGCCAAAGTGGCACTCAAAAGGGAACAGGTAGCTTCATAATGCATTTATTAAATAAATTAAATAAATGGGCCAGACATTTAATTCAAGAAGAGATTAATATTAAAGCATAAATTAGTGAATCAGAAAACCATTTTAAAAAGTTGAGTGGAAAACAAAGTAGACACTTTCAACTGACCAATAAAAGAGCAAAATATTTGGCAAATCTGATCCCAGAAAAGAGTAGACATGATAAAACAACATTAGAAACAAGAAGGACATAACCACAAGAAAAAAAATTAATTATAAGAAAATAGTAATTTCAAGTTTCATTTACTAAATATGAAAATCTAGTTGAAATTGATAATTTTTAAGAAAAATTTCAAAAATTTATTCCAGAAGATACAAAATTTGAAAAGAAAGCCAAAGATCTACTGCTAATAAAATAACATTTGGCTCAGATTGTTTTAATAGCAAGTTTTATAAAACCTTCAGAGAACAGACACAATATCTATGTTCCATACTGTTACAGAGCACAGAAAAACATGAAAAATTTACCAACCCATTTTATATGACTTGCTTAACACTTATGCCTAAATCCAGTTAATGGTAGTACACATTAAAAAAAGATGGAATGAAGAATGATGGAATGAAGAAATAGGCCAATTTGCTTACAAATACAAATGCAAAACTTTTAAGTTAAACTAAATTCAATAAGCTAAAATAAAACTCTTAAATAAAATGTTAAAAAATGAAATCCGTTTGCATTAAAATAATAATATAATTATACCTAAGTAAGATTTATCCTAGGAACTCATGGTTGATTCAACTTTTGGAAATCTACGAATGAATTTTCTTATATTTAGAAACAAAGGAGAGAAAGCATGGGATTATCTAAACAAATGCTGTAAAGTGATTTGATAAATTTCAACATCAACTATGGGATTATCTAAACAAATGTTGTAAAAGGATTTGATAAAATTCAACATCTACTCTTGGTCAAAACTCTCATTTAAGAATGAAAAGAAATTTCTTTAAACAAATAAATGGTATATCTAAAAAACAACTGTAAACAACACTTGACATTATAAGCATTAGAAGCATTTTCACTAAAGACAGGCCCACAAGACAAGGTTTTCTTCATCATGACTTCTATTCACTGCTATAATAGAAGTTCTAATCAATGTAGTAATTCAGAGAAGCAAATAAGGGGAGGCAATATTATTTACCGAAAGAATCCCTATCAGAATCATCTACATTCATTAAAGTGGATATAAGATCAAAATATAATAGCACCAACAGCACCACTAAGTTGATGTAACAGAAAAAAGATTATATTAACACTGAAAATAAAACTCAAAAGCAAAGCAAAACAAAAAACAAAAATACTAAGAATAAACATAACAAGAGAGATTAAAGAACAGAGAGAAGGGAAATATTTTATTGATGAATATGTAAGCAGGTATGAGTAAATAAAAAGACATATGGTGTTTATAGAAAGATTCAGCATTGAAGGAAATTGAAAGTTCACATGGAAGAGGAAATCACAGCAAGAGCCAGACTTTTTTGTAAAATGAATGATGAAGGATTTGCCCTAACAGAAGGTATCACAATACTATAGTAAGTAAAATAGTGTGGTATTGACCCAAAAATAGACTACTAGATTCAGAGAATAAAGTAGAATAAAAACAGACTAATGAATATTTGAGAATTCAGTTTATGGTAAGGGAAGCATTTCAGAAAAGCAGAAAACAGACTGACCACTCAATAAATAGAATTGGAACAACTGTCTGTAAGTTTGGAAAAAATAAACTTAGTCTTCTACACCTTATATAAAAAAACCCCACAAAAAACCCAAAAACCTCCATACATCTTAAAGAGTTAAGGTAAAATAAAGTTATAAAAGTATTAGAAGAATATGGAAGAATATTCTTACATACTTTAGGTAGGGAAGGCATTTCTAATAAAATAAAACACAGAAACTGAAAGGGAGAAGACTGACAAGTTTGACTATATAAAAATTAAAATGATCTATACAGCAAAAGATATATAAAATTAAAAGAAATTGCAGAAAGAAAAGCGTTTGTAATATATTTTGTAACATATTTAACAAAAATATATTAATATTTTAAGCATATAAGGAGTGATTGCAAATCAATAAGAAAAAGGCAACAATCTAATGTGTAGTATATATGAACAGGCAACTTCCATAAGAAAAAAGTGCAATTGGGAAAGTGTAAATAGAAAGAAAAAATGCAATACACATCTCACTTATCAGATTGGCGAACATCAAAAGAAGTAATATGAAATGTTGATGGTGGGAGTGTAAATTTGATGAAACCTCTTGGGAAGGTAGGTTGGGAATATGTCAAATTTTAAAATTAATAACATTATAAAATGTTCTTGTATACAGGTCAAAGACAGAGAAATGCTAGTAATTTAAATAAAAGAAAGTAAGAAAGGCCTAGATCACAGTAAGGAATGGAATACCGAAAATGAGCCTGAGGCAAACTTCCCTCAGACAACAAATGGATTATGCAATGATCTCTAAAAAGCCTTAGTGAAAAGTCTAGCACTTGTGACATCTAAATGGAGACTACACTAAATGGAAATACGAATGCATTTTGTAAGAAAGCTTATGAAACAGAAGACTCAATTAGATCATCTTTTAAATATTTTGCATCTCTTTCATGCTGTGACTTTCAGAACAGGTCTAAATACATTTGCAATATAATTTTGCTAACATATGAGTTCATAAGTATCATGCTATACTTGTTCCTAACATCATGCAAAGTTCCTGAGAAAGATTAAAGATAAAATTGGATGTTAGATTTATCACAATTGGTTAGAAAAATAATATCCAGATAAAGCAGGTTTGTTTCCAACCAGAGAAAGAAAATCCATTTCAAGTAAACCTAATTTTCAAAGCAATTTGTCAACCATGACAGCATAGTTTTATACAGATACTAAATCCCAATTTTAGGTGCTGGCCATATAAAATTTCCTAGTTTGGTTAGGAGTTATAATCTTATTTTTTAAAACCTCATTTCATATTTTATTTCCATTTTCATTTTTTTCTCTTTCCTTTTTCATGTCCAGAAACCACTAAGCCGTTTAAGTACTGTGGAATGCTTACAATTCTCCACATCCCATGGAGGTAGATTATTTTCAATGGAACTATTGCCTTCTCTGTAAAGCTAATCAAGGGATGAAACTTTAAGGGCATGGGTACATTTCTTTCCCATCCACAGTGACTCAGTTCTGGAAGCAAGTCAAATACTGACCACAGCACCTCTAGTTCCTCTGGCACCCTTAGGACCACTTTTCCCAATTTTTCCAGGAGGACCTCTGCTTCCAACTTCTCCTGTGGGTCCTATTTGTCCTTTATCACCCTGTGGATGACATTATTAAGAGAGAAAAGCAAGAAAAAAATTTATACTTAGATTAATTAACTATATCATATTCCTGAATCGCTCCTGAGGATTATCTGGTTAACAGTATTACAGATCACCACTAACAATAATAATATACCATCACTACATAAGTTATTTTAAAAATAAAAGTAATTTTGGAAAAAGATAAAAAAAATTTTTTGACCAAACAAGCAGGGGGCATCTGGTGCCCATGTTGAATCCAAATAACCGTTTTTTACTTTTGAATTTTGCTATATATGTATGTAAGTATGCATGTACGTATTGTTGCTATAACAAATCATAAGCTCTTTGGAAAATCTGTTTCTATAGGGAATTTCAATGCAACAAGGTCTGTTCAATACAAAAAGAGCTCCAGTGTGCAGTTCTGTACATTCAGGATCGTCACTCATTGGCTTGGAGTATGCCTTGAAAAATCTGTAACATTTTTACATCACTTTACATCTTTCAGAAAACTAATTATCTTCTGCTTTCTATTAGACACACTGACCTTTCTTTTTTGTTGTTGTTTTTTTTGAGACTGAGTCTCACTGTATCACCTAGGCTGGAATGCAGTGGCACGATCTCAGTTCACTGCAACCTCTGCCTCCCGGATTCAAGCGATTCTCCTGCCTCAGCCTCCCAAGTAGTTGGGATTACAGGCGCCCATCACCATGCCCAGTTAATTTTTGTAGTTTTAGTAGAGACAGGGTTTCACCATGTTGGCCAGGCTGGTTTCGATCTCCTGACTTCAAGCGATCCGCCCACCTCGGCCTCCCAAAGTGCTGAGATTACAGGTGTGAGCCACTGCGCCCGGCCAACAAACTGACCTTTCTTTAGCACCAAAATATAGCTGCTCTTAAACAACATTGTGTTATTCTTCATTTTCCTAAGTGAGAACCAACCTGTTCTATTATTGATAAACAAGAAGACACAAAGAAAAACTACTGTGAACACAGTTGGACAGGAAATTTTTGGGATTCATAACAGTTAAGAGGCTTTATTTTATTTTTCCAGGGGTGCAGGTTGTTATTATACAAAGACTTGCACTGTCTCACTACGAATGTTGATTTTAGACATAACACTATATATGAGGAAAGAAACTTCAATATTGGAATTATTTTTAATGGATAAGAATGGCAATTAAATGTTACCTCATTCATTTCTCTTCATTATTTATTACCCCTATCTATTGTCTAAAAATTCTGAGAAAGACTGATTAGGTATATATCAGCAGGAATGCTAGAATTGGATTCTGGAAATCAAAATATGGTGTGATTTGAAGTTAATTATAATAAATAATTCTAAACTGTCATAGTCCAATGGGAAAACCATTTCTATGTTTCATCAATATTTGAATAGATTATTGATTCCATATTTATATAAATATACATTTTCTTTACAATGTACTAAAATTTTATAAATACAACCAATTTTTTAGTAAAATATAAAGTAAGCAAATAAAAATATTCTTGATTTGTAGTTCTTCATATATGGAAAAAATAAAATCAACTTAAAAAAACACATTGACAACAAACAATTATAGTTACATTCTCTTCCCTCAAATACTTTACTAAAGTTGTCATTGAAAAGCACAAATGGTATAGTATTTTCCTTTTATCTTTCTTCTTGTCCATGGGCTACTAAAAGAATTTTTGGCAAACAAGAGAAAGAAGGAAAAGCCAAGATTTTTTACAAACTGCAAAATGGAAAATTTGCCTTCAAATAATCACGATAATAAGTACTCCTAACTGAAATTAAATATTAATTTATATAAATGTATCTTTTAAAGCAACATTTATAATTCTTTACTACTTTACTATCTAGTCCAAATTAAAAACATTACAGCAGTCTATGGAGCTCTGGGCACATCAGAAGAAAGAAAACCTGCATAAGAAGATGTAAAAAATTACCTTTTTTCCCGGACGACCTCTTTGCCCTGGAATTCCCGCAATTCCTTCAGGTCCCTAAAATATTCAATATAAAAAAGGAAATAAATGGTTAAAGAAAAGATGAGATGGAGTATTTGAATACTTCTATCAGATTATCACTGGATTGGATTGGACGAGAAGTAAAAATGAGGGTTAGTTTTCACATTATTAGGTTTGTATCATTTAAAAAGAGGTCACAATGACTTAGAGGTGCAGCTGTTATTAGCTATAAAGTTCACACGCACAAACTGGCCAAGAGAGTCTTAATTACACTGTTCATTATTCTAGGTGGATCATAGATTCAGTATACCCATTTTAATTAGAAAGAATGTAATTAAAGTTAACCCACGCCTTCTATGTCACAGGCTGTAAAACATGTTTAACAAAAATAAAAAAGTATAAACCCAAAGGCATCCATCTCAGCATTTCTATCAGCTACTGGGAGCTCAGAATCTTGTGGAAAGTACAGGACTTCTGCCTATCCAATGAAGTCTCCACACACATATAAAAGAAAGTACAGAGTATACAATGCATCTAGTACATGGTCAAGGAAAATTTCAATGTATCTAGTACGTGGTCAAGGAAAATCTCAAAATCTCACTGGAGTAGAAAGAGTTAAAGAGATATTTGTTGATCTGTGAAAAAAAAAAGAAGGAAATACAGAGAGAAAAAGGAGGTAATCATACAAAACTTAAAAATAATATTTTCATTTCAATTTGTCCTTTGTGTAGCTAAAAGCAGATTAAAAGTTTTCAATATACACTTTTTTTTTTTTAAGTAAAAGTGGGGCACCATATGAATTTTCAGGTAAACAATGGTTAGACTTAAGTGAGTTCCACAGTAAGCCAGGTTGCAAGTTCTAAAATGGCTAATAATTAATCACAACATTCCCTGCATTCGCTGGAAACGAAAATGGAAATCTCAAATTTGTGTCCCAAAAGCTTGGCAAATTGCAAAAATGATGTAGGCAAGAAATAACTTGTGGTTTACCACTGTGCTATGTAGGCTCTAGATAAATATTTGTTGAACGAATAAACAGATACCTAAGGAAATGACTCATACCCTATGCTCCTGAGCAAATGCTCTTCTAGCCTCAGAAAATCACTGAATTTAGAGGCCAAAGCTGTTGTGTTCTATTGCTGTAGTTATAGCTGCATCCAGAGGTAGAAATGGTAGTTGCACTAGCCTGAGGACTTCTTTGAAGTTAATGAGGCCTTTCAAAAAGAGGCTGATTAATCTTCACAGAGATTAAAGGTGTGAGCTTTTAAAAGTCAGACTGCTCCCATTTCATATTCTGGCTCTGGCACCTAACACCTATACGGCCATAGGTAGATTATTTAGTTTCTAAAGGCCTCAGATTCCTGTTAAATAAAAGAGGTATAAAAGAACCTCTTCAAAGACTAAGAGCAAATAAAAGAATGCATGTAAACTTTAGAAAGGACTAGACTTATGATGAAGAGCTCAAAATATGCTAGTCATTATTAACTTCTGCTGTTTATTAAAAGTGTATTACACAATATTTAAGTACATGTAAAGATGTTAAAACGTACAATGAAAGTCCATTTACCTACCATCTACTTTAAGAAATAGAACCAATATATGTGTATGTCTATGTGTGTCTGTGTATATATATATCTACATATATATATATACATATAATTGAAGCCCCCCATTAAACATATACTTATCCAAACTCATCACCCTTTTTCTCTACTCAGGTGCAATCATTGTCTTGAATTTTATTGTTCCTACACATTTCTTAATAATTTTACTCCATTTGTATCCCCAAGCAATATGTATTTTGTACCTTTAAAAATTTTTTAAAAAGCGGTATCATACTTTATGTGTTCTCCTGAAACTTCTTTTTAACACATTTTTGTTTTGAAATTACTGTGTCTTTAATTCATTTACTTAAAAAAATGCTACAGGATTCCATGTTATTATCAAACCACAACTTAAGTATTTTTCCCGTTGGTTAATGTTTTGGTGACTTTCTTTTGCTATTACAGACAATGCTGGAATAAACACCCTGTACTTGTCTCTATGTGCTCATGTCAAGAGTTTTTATAGGGTATGTACCCTGGAATTGAATTGCTGGGTTGTAGGATATATGCATCTTCAAGCATATCAGATATTGCCAAATTGTTCTCTGAAGCATTTTGCCAATTTACATCCTCAATGGCAATGTTTAAGAGTTCCACTTACTCCATATTTCCTATAATGCTTGATCATATGAGACTTAAAACGGGTGCAGAATGATGTTATCATTTCAATTTATGTTATTGGTTATTATGGAAAAATGAATAGCTACTCATAAAGTTATCGGACATCTATATCTCTATGTGAATTTCTGGTTCCTATCTTGTGCCCGTTATTCTACTGGGCTGTCTTATTGAGTTACATGTATATGTTTTTATATATACTTATATTTTTTTCATTCCATATATCACAAATCTCTTCTCCCAGCGTGTATCTTATTTTCTCACTTTGTTTATGATGACTTTGGACTAACACAAGTTTGCAATTTTAATGCAGTCAAAGTCATTAATATTTTCTTTCTGTTTCTTTTAGTGCTTTGTCTGAAGAAATCTTTACTGCTTCCCTTTTCCTTATAAGGTCATAAAATATTATCTTAAATGTTCTCCCAAGAGTTTTAAGATTTTAATTTTAACAGTTAAGCCTTTAATCAATTGGAATTTAATTTTGCAGGGTGTGTGTTTGTGTGTGTGCGCGCACATGCGCATTTGTGTGAGGGAGAGTTTTTTTTTTCATTTGGATAACCAATTGTACTGGTACCACTTATTAAATAGTTCATTTCCTTATAGATCTGTAGTGCATAATCAATTTATCAAAAATCAAGTTTCAAAATATACTTATATCTGATTCTACATTATCTTCAATTTCCATTGGTCTGTTTGTTTATTTGTGAATGAGTATGACACTAACTTAATTACTCTAGCTTCAATAATAAGTTATATCAGATAGGTCAGATTCTCTCTTCCACCTCCTCCACAACCATCCCACTTCTGCACAACTTATTCTTTAAAGTTGTCTTAATATTGACCCTTTGGTTTTCCACACAAATTTTAAAATCACTTTTTATCAATCAAGTTTTATTAAAAATCCCATTGGGATTTTGATTGAAATTGTATTAAGTGTATTGATTAATTTAGGAGAAGATTGATAATTTTATAATATTGAGTTTTCCTATCATGAATATAAAATACTTGTCCATTTATTTAGTTCTTTAATAAATGATTATAATTTCTTTAATTGTAAAAATTTTCCACACGATTTTTACAAATATTTTGTTTAGATGTATTGCTAGGTACTTAATTTTGTGGCTAATTATGTTGGAAATTGCATTTAAAAATATCTAACTGCTCATTGCTGGTGAAAAAGAATGGAACCTATTTTTGTATATTACTTTTATTTATTTATTTAGAGACATTGTCTTGCTATGTTGCCCAGGCGGGACTTGGACTCCTAGGATCAAGCAATCCACTCACCTCAGCCTCTCGAGTTACTGGAAGTACAGGCGCATGCCACAGTAACCACAGTATTATGCTTTATTTTTTTCTGCGTAACTTTTATTTTAGGTTCAAGGGGTACATGTGCAGGTTTGTTATGTGGGTAAATTATGTGTCACATGGATTTGGTGTACAGATAATTTTGACACCTAGGTAATCGGCATAATACCCAATAGGCAGTTTTTCGGTCCTCACCCTCCTCCCACCCTTCACTCTCAAGTAGGTTAATTAACAATTAACCTACTGATGTTAATTGTTCCTTTCTTTGTGTCCATGTGTACTCAAGGTTTAGTCCCAACTTAAGGAGAACATGTGGTATTTGGTTTTCTGTTCCCACATTAATTTGCTTAGGATAATGGCCTCCAGCTGCATCCATGTTGCTGTTAAGGACATGATCTTGTTCTTTTTCTATGGCTGCATAGGATTCCATGGTGTATACATACCACTTTTTTTAATCCAGTCCACTGTTGATGGAGATCTAGGTTGAGTCCATGTCTTTGCTATTATGAATGGTTCAGTGCTGAAGATAAATGTGCATGCATCTTTATGGTAGAACAGTTTATATTCCTTTGGGTATATAACCAGTAATGGGACTGCTGGGTTGAATGGTAGTTCTTTTAAAGTTCTTTGAGAAATCTCCAGACTATTTTCCACAGTGGCTGAGCTAATTTACATTCCCACTAGCAGTGTATAAGTGTTCACTTTTCTCTGCAACTTCACCAGCATCTGTTATTTTTTGACTTTTTAATAACAGCCATTCTGACTGGTATGAGATGGTATCTCATTGTGGTTTTGATTTGCATTTCCCTAATGATTAGCGACATTGAGCATTTTTTCATATACTTGATGGCCAAATGTATGTCTTTTTTTGAGAAGTGTATGTTCAAGTCCTTTACCCATTTTTAATGGGTTTGTTTTTTGCTTACTGATTTAAGTTCTTTATAGATTCTGGATATTAGACCTTTGTTGGATGCAAATATTTGCAAATATTGTCTCCTGTTCTTAGGTTGTCTGTTTACTCTTTTGACAGTTTCTTTTGCTGTGCAGAAACTCTTTAGTTTAATTAGGTTCATTTGTCAAGTTTTGTTTTTGATGCAATTGCTTTTGGAATCTTTGTCATGAAGTCTTTGCAAGGGCTGATGTCCAGAATAGTATTCCCTAAGTTCTCTTCTAAGGTTTTTATAGTTTTAGGTTTTACATTTAAGTATTTAATCCATCTTAAATTGATTTTTGCATGTGGTAAAAGGTAGGGGTCCAGCTTCAATCTTCTGCGTATAGCTAGCCAGTTATCCCAGCACCATCTACTGAATAGGGTAAACTTTCCCCATTGCTTGTTATTATCGGCTTTGTCAAAGATCAGATAGTTGTAGTTGTATGACTTTATTTCTGGGTTCTCTAACCTGTTTCATTGGTCTGTGTAACTGTTTTTGTAACAGTACAATGTTGTTTTAGTTACTGTAGCCTTGTAGTGTAGTTACTGTAGCCTTGTAGTGTAGTTTGAAGTCAGGTAGTGTGATGCCTCCAGCTCTATTCTTTTTGCTTAGGATTGCTTTGGCTATTTGGGCTCTTTTTTGGTTCCATAAGAATTTTAGAATGGCTTTTGCTAATGCTGTGAAAAATTTTCTTGGTAATCTGATAGGACTGGCATTGAGTCTTTAAATTGCTTTTGAGAAGTATGGCCATTTTACCAATATTGATTCTTCCTATCCATGAGCATAGAAGGTTTTTACATTTGTTTGTGTTGTCTCTGATTTCTTTCAGCAGTGTCTTGTAATTCTAATTGTAGAGATCTTTCACCTCCCTGGTTACTGTATTCCTAGGTTTTTTTTTTTTTTTGAGATGAAGTCTTGCTCTGTCACCAGGCTGGAGTGCAGTGGTGTGATCACAGCTCACTGCAACCTCACCTCCTGGGTTCAAGCGATTCTCCCGCCTCAGCCTCCTGAGTAGCTGGGACTACAGGTATGCACCACCACGCTCAGCTAATTTTTGTATTTTTAGTAGAGAAGGGGTTTCACCATGTTGGCCGGGATGGTCTTGATCTCTTGACCTCGTGATCCACCTGCCTCGGCCTCCCAAATATTCCTAGGTATTTTATTCTTTTTGTGGCTATTATGAGTGGCATTAAATTCTTGATTTGTTTCTCAGCTGGGATGTTATTGGTGTATAGAAATGCTATTAATTTTTGTACATTTATTTTGTATTCTGAAACTTTGCTGAAGTTGTTTATCAGATCTAGGAGCCTTTGAACAGAGACTATGGGGTTTTCTAGGTACAGAATCATATAATCTGCAAAAAGAGTTTGACTTCCTCTTTTCCTATTTGGATGCCTTTTATTTCTTTCTTTTGTCTGACTGCTCTGACTGAGAGTTCCAGTACTATATTAAGTAGGAGTGGTGAGAGTTCCATCTCTCAAGGGGAATGCTTCCAGCTTTTGCCTATTAGGTATAACGTTGGCTGTGGGTTTGTCATAGATGACAGTTATTATTTTGAGGTATGTACTTTCAATGTCAAGTTTGTTGAGGGTTAACATTAAGGCATGTTGAATTTTACTGAAAGCTTTTTCTGCACCTATTGAGATGATCGTGTGTTTTTTGTTTTTAGTTATATTTATGTGATGGATCACATTTATTGATTTACATATGTTGAACCAATCTTGCATCTCACGAATAAAGCCTACTTGATCATGATGGATTAGCTTTTTTGGTGTGCTGCTAAATTCAGTTTGCTAGTATTTTGTTATCGATTCTTGCATCTATGTTCAACAGGGATATTGACCTGAAGTCTTCTTTTGTTGTTGTTGTATATCAGAATGATGCTGGCCTCATGCAATGAATAAGGGAGGAATCCCTCCTATTCAATTTTTTGGAATGGTTTCAGTAGGATTGGTACCAGCTCTTCTTTATATCTCTGGTAGAATACGGCTGTCAATCTGGTCCTGGGCTTTTTCTGGTTGGTAGGTTTCAAAGTCACTGATTCAATTTCAGAACTCATTATTGGTCTGCTCAGGGTTTCAGTTTCTTCCTGGTTCAATCTTGGGAGGTTGTATGTTTCCAAGAATTTATGAATTTCTTCTAGGTTTTCTGGTTTGTGTGCAGAGAGGTGTTCATAATAGTCTCTGAGGGTTTTTTGTATTTCCGTGGTATTGATGGTAACATCCCCTTTGTCATTTCTGAATGTGTTTATTTGGATCATCTCCCTGTTTTTCTTTATTAGTCTAGCTAGTGGTCTATAAATCTTATTTATTCTTTCAATAAATGAAGTTTTGGTTTTGTTGACCTTTTGCATGTTTTATTCTCATCTCCATTTTGTTCAGTTCAGCTCTGATTTTGGTTATTTCAGCTTTTGGGTTTGTTTTGCTCCTGTTTTTCTAGTTCCTCTAGGTGTGATGTTGCTCTGTTAATTAGATATTTTTCTAACTTTTTAACGTAGGTAGGTATTTAGTGCTATAAACTTTCCTCTTAACACTGCTTTAACTGTATCCCAGAGATTCTTGTATGTTGTATCATTGTTTTCATTAGTTTCAAAGAATTTCTTGATTTCTGCTTTAATTTCATTGTTTACCCAAAAGTCTTTCAGGAGCAGACTGATTAATTTCCATTTAACGGTATGGTTTTGAGAAATCTGTATTCTAATGATTCCCTAATTATATCACCTGTTCTCACTCCATCACTGACCTTCTGATTACCCTACCTAATGATAGTTCTTTGCTTTTCTATTTGGTATCTTAAAGTTTACACGTCCAAAACCAAAGTCTCTAAATCCCTCCTCGTAACCCTAAACTGCTTTCCTCCTACTCTTCCCCATCTCCACTGTAATAAGGCAAAATTTGAAAATTAGTAAAATGGTTTTCTTTCTTGCCTCTTTGAATATGAGGACTTTGCCTGTTCAGCCTCAGGTGTCTGTATGCCCAAAGGCTGAATGCCTTAAAATAATATTTTCCTATTTTCCTTGTTTCCAACTTTTAACATTTCATGAGTTGAGTCTGGAGCACCTAGCACACAAAGCTGTCCTGTGATAGAGAAGACACTTTCCATGTATTACCATAAGGCTTTTACTAGATGATAGAAGGATGAGGATATGACATAGGGGAAGTAAAGAGATGCATAGAGATTTTGTTTGTCTGTTTGTTTTGGCTCCAGGAGAATGTGGGAAGGCAAAGGAGGAGAGAGAGACATATTTTCCCTTTTCTGAGTTTTGTCAGAGAGAGATCTTTGTTCCCAATTACTCATTTGGAATTTGAAAGGTATCTTCTGTAGATATCACCTGGTGGGTAGCCCTGTTAATATGGTTACTCAACAAAGTCAAAATGAGGAAGACCATATGGTTAAATTTTCCTGAGCTAGTCTTTGATTCCTATACGATGTAGATGGCAACTCAGAAACAGCTGGGAAGTTTGTGGCAGGGACGGGGTGATCACTACTCTAGGAACATATAGCTCTACAATAAAGGCTGAAGAGCAGGTTTCCTTCGCTAGTACTGAATGAGGACCACAGCAGACCTCAGAGACATCTATAGAAATTAGTGGGACCTGATGTGAGACCAGTTCAGCAAGGGAACCCTCTTAAAAAAAAAAAAAGACAAAGAAAAAAATGAAAATTACTAGATGTAAACATCATCAGCAGAAACCATCAGGGTAGGCAGTGAGGGAAGATTACCCTGTCCCAATTAGCACGAATAACACCTGCATCAATATCCAAGGCATCCTCATCCTTGCAATCACAAGACACACAGACTCAATGTTGGAAAGGAGTAAAAGAGAGAGGTCAAGGACTGATACACTTGAGAGACTAAGCATCTTTATAGTCTGAGCACCTGAAGAAACTACTACTTTATATGATTAGATTAAGTTGAAGCATTCAACTGAATCAGATTTTAAATTTTCTCTTTGCCTGCTGCCATCCCCATCCCCCACCCCACTGCATTCCACTAATCAGTAAGTAGGAGCTTGTGAGGAAAACCAGATGAGCCAGAAATGAAGAAGTTACATATTTGCACATCTGTAAGTACAAATTTGTTGCTCTGTTACACATTTAATGGCATGATTATCCACTCAGCTGCTCAGGCTAAAATCTAGGGCTTATTATTTATTACTTTATCCCATCTTCTCAACATCTAAACCAGGAGCAAGTTCAGTCAGCTATGCCTCTAAAATATGTCTTGAATCTGATCATTAT
The DNA here is from genome assembly GCF_028885625.2 of Pongo pygmaeus. Lineage (NCBI taxonomy): Eukaryota > Metazoa > Chordata > Mammalia > Primates > Hominidae > Pongo > Pongo pygmaeus. Next base: position 144,250,927 of record NC_072373.2, on the reverse strand, counting down.
TCACTATCACTGTATTTTCTCATTCCAACCCACCATCATTTTTCATCTAGACGACTGCCAAAGCTTTATAAGTGGTTTGGTCCACTTTTAACCCCATAGCTCACTTCTTCACAATAGCCCAAATAATCACTAACAATTTTAATCATACCCTTCTCCCTGTTCAAAATCTTCCAAATGACTGTCCATTGCAATGAGAATAATCACCAAACCTCTTATCATGGTCTGTAATTCCCTATGATCTGGCTCCTACCATTTCTCTGACATCATGTTTTCCAATTATTAACTATAATCCAGATACAGGGCTCTTTTTCATTTTTTTCTTTTCTTTTTTTAAAACCCCTTCTGCCTTAGGGCCTTTGCATTAGATATTCCCTCTATTTAGAAATCTCTTTTCCTCAGATAATCACATAGGTGGCTGTCTCTATGCTTAGGTGCCTGGCTCAATGCAGCCTCAGGTAGTACTTCTGTGACCACCCTACATAGGTAACCCCTTTACCTAGTCACTCCACATCCCAATAACATATTTTCTCCTTATTTTCTCCCTTCCTTCCTTCTTCCTTCCTTCCTTCCTTCCTTCCTTCCTTCCTTCCTTCTTCCCTCCCTCCCTCCTTCCCTTCCTTTCTTTCCTTCTTTCCCTTTCCTTCTTTTCTTTTCAGATGGTCTTGCTCTGTCACCTAGGCTGGAGTGCAGTGACATGATCATGGCTCACTGCAGCCCTGAACTTCCAGCAATCTCAAGCAGATCATCCCACCCCAAGTAGCTGGGACCACAGGTGTAAGCCACCACACCCAGCAAATTTTACAAAATTTTTGGTAGAGATGGGGGTTTCTTTATGTTGCCCAGGCTGGTCTTGAACTCCACAGCCCAAGTGGTCCTCCCGTCTCAGCCTCCCAAATGCTGGGATTATAGGCATGAATCACTGCACTCGATCTTTATTTCCTTCACAGCACTTATCACTACCGGAATTATCACTCATGCTGAAATTGTCTTCCCACACTAGAATATAAATTCCTATAAATTTCATGACAGCACGAACCTTGTTTGTTTTGTTCACTGCTGTAACATTAACATTCATAACTGTGCCTGGCTTAATAAATATTTAATGAATGAATAAATGAATGACAAAATGTATGCCCAAAATTGAAAATAATTAGCCCTAATCAGACAGTAAGGTAGTCTATTAGGTATTTACTTGTAAGAAAATAACATTTTAAAGAACATGCATTAAATGTTGAAAGTAAAACCAAGGTTTGTGAGTAAAAGGCAAAGTACAGTGAGAGATTTTCATAATATTTTTTAGCTTCTAGGGAACAGAACATATTAATCTATTAGGAATTTTTTGCACAGTAAACTTCTGCACATATTTAAAGAGCCCATTATATGTGAGAAAAGGGGTTGCGTTATTCTATATTGTATTTTCTTGTTATTACAATCAGAAAGGTCCCCGCTGGTTATTTGTTCAGTATTTTTCTCTTAAGGATATGTTGCTGTTATATATTTTTAGGAGGAAGTGTAAATTTCCACTGCTAGTAGGCTGGTTTATTTTAGTGCTTTTCCTGAAATGTGTAAGTAATATTTTGCTCCAAAATGTTGGCTTTTAAAAGTTAACATTGCCCACTGCAACCCATTTGTGTATCTAGAGGTTTGCAGGGCATACAGGAAAAATAGCAATTTTTTTTACAATGTGCATGTTAAAATGTATTTATTCAATAATTAAAGAAAGAAGAATGCTATTTTTTTGGTGTGTGCCTATAGTCCCAGCTATTTGGGAGGCTGAGGCAGGAGAATTCCTTGGGTCCAGGAGTTTAAGTCCAGCCTGGGCAACATAGCAAGACCGCATCTCTTTAAAAATGCTATTTGATACAACTTATATATGTCATTTATCTATGTCATGTTGATTGAGAATAGTCAGCTTGGTGTTGCTTACTAATAAAACAGAGGAACCAGTTGGGATTCCCTATTTTAGACTTTGTGAAAGTAGCTATTTTGTCTCAGAAGTATCACATCATATCTATTTTTTAAAACAGATTTATTGAGGAATAATTAACATTTACATATGTGATAGTCACATGATACTATATATTCACACATGATATGCACGTATCATGTATATGAATTATGTGCCCATTTAATGTGTACAATTAGATGATTTTTAGTATATTCATAGTTGTGTAACCATCACGAAAATCAATTTTAGAACATTTTTGTCACTCCCCCCAAAATCTCATTATCATAAGAAGTCACTCCCCATTTCTTTCCAACCCCTCTAGCCCTGGGCAACCACTAATCCACTTTCTGTATGTATAGATTTGCCTATTGAGGACATGTCATATAAAAGTACAATATGTGGGCCGGGAGCAGTGGCTCATGCCTGTAATCCCAGCAATTTGGGAGGCAGAGGCAGGCGGATCACGAGGTCAGGAGATTGAGACCAACCTGGCTAACACAGTGAAATCCCTCTACTAAAAATACAAAAAATTAGCTGGGCGTGGTGGTGGGCACCTGTAGTTCCAGCTACTCTGGAGGCTGAGGCAGGAGAATGGCGTGAACCTGGCAGGTGGAGCTTGCAGTGAGCCAAGATCATGCCACTGCACTCCAGCCTGGGCGACAGAGCAAGACTCTGTCTCAAAAACAAAAACAAACAAAAAACAATTCAATATGTGGTTTCTAGTGAATTGCTTCTTTCATTTAGCATGTTTTTGAGGTTAATCCATGCTATACCATGTAGTAGTACACCATTCCTTTTTATTGTCAAACAATATTTCACATGTTATTTATTAATTCATCAGGTGATGCCCATTTGGGTTGTTTCTACTTTTTGGCTCTTATGAATCATGTGCTGTGAAAATTCGTGTACAAGTTTTTGTTTAAATGCAATTGTCTTGGACATGTATACCTAGAAGTGGAATTGCTGGGTCATATGGTAAGTCCATGTTTAACATTTTGCAGAACTGCCAAACTGGTTTACAAAGAAACTGCAGATTTTATATCTCATCAGCAATGTATAAGGGTTCCAATTTCTCTATATCCTCATTAATACTAATCATCCTAATAGGTATGAAGTGGTATCTCATTGTGGTTTTGATGTACATTTTCCTGATATTTGTAATGATATTGAGCATCTTTTCATGCACTTATTAGCCATTTGTATATCTTCTTTGGAGATATTTAAGTCTGTCCATTTTTCATTTATGTTAATTATCTTATATTATCAGATTGTTAATATATTCTGGATACAAGTCCCTTATATATGATTTTCAAATATTTTCTCCTATTATGTGGGTTGATCTTTTACTTTCTTGATTGTGTCCTATGAACCAAAAATCTTTTAATTTTAATGAAGTCCAATTTATCTTAGAAGATGTACTCCTATGTTTTCTTTTAAGACTTTTACAGTTTTAGCTCTTACATTTAGGTCTATGACTCATTTTGAGTTCATTTTTTCTGTAGTATAAGGAAGGGTTCAACTTTATTCTTGTGCATGTGGTTATCCAGTTGTTCCAGCACTATTTGGTGAAAAGGCCATTCTTTCTCTCACTGAATTGTCTTGGCGTATGATGTGCTTTTCTAAATGAAATTTATTTTGTTCTTTTCCTGTAATTCGTTTCATTTCTTGAGATAGCCAATAACACTAACCACACTTTGAATAAAACCCAAATTTCTTATCATAGCTTAAAAAGTCCTTCATGATCTACTTCCTACCTATTTCTTCAAGCTCATCTCAAACAACTTTTCACTGTTTATTATGCTGCAGCTGTAATAGCCTTTTAGTTTTCTAAAAATACTTAGCTCATTCTCACCTCTATATCTCAGCCATTGCTGCTTCATCTATCTTGAAGGATCTTCCCACAGTTCTTTGCTTGATGGGTTCCTTTTTATTCTCCATGTCTCAATGTAGTTGTCCCCTATTCAGAGAAGCCTTCTCTCACTACCCTAGCTGATATATGTTCTCTATCTTTAACTAGTTGGCTTTTCTACCCATAATCAGTTATTCTCTTTCATTAGTATGTTTATTTCCATTATTGCATTATCACAATCTGCAGTGATCTTTTAATCTGTCAGTCTTCTTCATTAGATTATAACATTTGAGGATCAGGAAACTTGGTAGTCTTGTTCCCCACTGTATCCCTAATGTTTAGTAGAGTTCTTGGCCTATAGAAGGTACTCAAAAACTTCATGGAATTCACAAATGAACACAAATATTTTATAGAATCACAGTCTGTAAGGCTGAATAAAAGTTTAGAAAATCTAAGATAATGAATTTTTTTAAAGCCTTAGAACCTTTACTTCCAAAGAAAATCTATGTTAAAAATCTGTGTTAAAAAGACATACAACGACCATTCCTGACGGATACAGGAATAGAAAAAATGGGGCCCTGCTAACTTAGTATCCCTCCTGACACAACCATCTTGGGAAGTTCTGCATAGCTCCAACCCCTTTATTTTGTGTCATGTGTGAACATATAAATCAAAGAATGACCACTCAACAATGTACAGCTCTTTAGTGGGAGATCAGGGACACAGTAGTCAGTGCAGGGCTTGCTATTTGTGTGGCTTTATGATGAAACTGTTCAGAATAAACAAGCCTAACACCAGAGTCACAAAAACCATTCAGATGATAAAGATTTAGATAATCATTTACTCCATAATGCCACTTAATGCTGACCCTAAATTCTCAACTGATTGTTTCCAAGGAAACTATGTTAGAAACAAGAAACACTTCTGTGAAGAAAGCCATTGGTAGCTTGATGGGGATGGCATTGAATCTATAAATTACCTTGGGCAGTATGGCCATTTTCATGATATTGATGCTTCCTATTCATGAGCATGGAATGTTCTTCCATTTGTTTGTGTCTTCTTTTATTTCGTTGAGCAGTGATTTGTAGTTCTCCTTGAAGAAGTCCTTCACATCCCTTGTAAGTTGGATTCCTAGGTATTTTATTCTCTTTGAAGCAATTGTGAATGGGAGTTCACTCACGATTTAGCTCTCTGTTTGTCTGTTATTGGTACATAAGAATGCTTATGATTTTTGCACATTGATATTGTATCCTGAGACTTTGCTGAAGTTGCTTATCAGCTTAAGGAGATTTTGAGCTGAGACGATGGGGTTTTCTAAATATACAATCATGTCATCTGCAAACAGGGACAATTTGACTTCCTCTTTTCCTAATTGAATACCCTTTATTTCTTTCTCCTGCCTGATTGCCCTGGCCAGAACTTCCAACACTATGTTGAACAGGAGTGGTGAGAGAGGGTATCCTTGTCTTGTGCCAGTTTTCAAAGGGAATGCTAGACTTAAATGTTAGACCTAAAACCATAAAAACCCTAGAAGAAAACCTAGGCAATACCATTCAGGACATAGGCATGGGCAAGGACTTCATGTCTAAAACACAAAAAGCAATGGCAACAAAAGCCAAAATTGACAAATGGGATCTAATTAAACTAAAGAGCTTCTGCATAGCAGAAGAAACTACCATCAGAGTGAACAGGCAACTTACAGAATGGGAGAAAATTTTTGCAATCTACTCATCTGACAAAAGGCTAATATCCAGAGTCTACAAAGAACTCAAACAAACTTACAAGAAAAAAACAAACAACCCCATCAACAAGTGGGCAAAGGATATGAACAGACACTTCTCAAAAGAAGACATCTATGCAGCCAACAGACACATGAAAAAATGCTCATCATCACTGGCCATCAGAGAAATGCAAATCAAAACCATAATGAGATACCATCTCACACCAGTTAGAATGGCAATCATTAAAAAGTCAGGAAACAACAAGTGCTGGAGAGGAGGATGTAGAGAAATAGGAACACTTTTACACTGTTGGTGGGACTGTAAACTAGTTCAACAATTGTGGAAATCAGTGTGGCGATTCCTCAAGGATCTAGAACTAGAAATACCATTTGACCCAGCAATCCCATTACTGGGTATATACCTAAAGGATTATAAATCAAGCTGCTATAAAAACACATGCACACGTGGGTTTATTGCAGCACTATTCACAATAGCAAAGACTTGGAACCAACCCAAATGTCCATCAATGATAGACTGGATTAAGAAAATGTGGCACAAATACACCATGGAATATTATGCAGTCATAAAAAAGGAAGAGTTCATGTCCTTTGTTGGGACATGGATGAAGCTGGAAACCATCATTCTCAGCAAACTATCGCAAGGATAAAAAACCAAACACCGCATGTTCTCACTCATAGGTGGGAATTGAACAATGAGAACATTTGGACACAGGAAGGGGAACATCACACACTATCGTGGGATGGGGGAGGGGGGAGGGATAGCATTAGGAGATATATCTAATGTAAATGATGAGTTAATGGGTGCAGCACACCAACATGGCACATGTATACATATGCAACAAACCTGCACGTTGTGTACATGTACCCTAAAACTTAAAGTATATATATATATAAAAAAGACATTATAAACATTTGCTATAAAACAAGAAACAAGAAACACATATATCTTATCATTCTTTTCTAACTATTGATATTCTTCTCATCTTTATGACTTCACTTTTAAGATCTTATTTAAAAAACTTATTTGAGAAGGTCACTTTATTTCATTTTATCTTCCCTTAAGATATTTACCGCTACCTAGTATCATACCACCTTAAACAGATAGTAAAAACCACATTTCAATAAATCCAACCAAATTTTGTCCTAAACATATAAAACAGGACAATTTCATTTTAATACATCCAACTTTGGAGTTTATAGTTGCAAATCTGTTCAGATCTTAGATAACATAGTGGTAGATTTTTTAGCATAGATAACAGACCGTAAGTCAGGCAGATGTTTCTTTTCAGATGCTTCCCAATTCTTTTCTCATGCAGAGTTATGCATTTAGGCAACTGAACATTTTAGCACAAGAATCAAGCATAAAATATACAACTTTTTTTTTTTTTCTGTTTAAAGAAATCTAACTCCTGGATTTGGAATTCATTACTGATGCTTCCCTTGCTTTATTTTTCAATCCAGATCTCATTCCTCAATCTTCTAGGAAGTAAGGAGATCTTTTCTTTTCTTGAAACAAAAAAAGTTTTATTTCTTTCTCTCACTCTCTTTCTTATTTATTTTGTAGGAATCCAAGGTAGCATCTTTGTGACACTGTCTAAGGAAGAATTTTTAAAGTGCAAAAATAAATCCAGCATTAGGCTGTCTGATTAAGCAATAGTTCCTTGGATTGCAAAATTCTTTTGAAAAAATATGCCATGGTATTTTTATTGAGTTTATAAGCTGAAAGCCATTTAAAATTCCAAGCAGAACAACAAAAAGAATAAAAAAACACACATGTGGTGTTACTAAAAAAAGGCACCAAAGATGTGTACTAGGCACGATTTTTCCGGGAAAAATTATGAAGCAGATGAAATCTGTGTTTATCATTTTTCCATGCCTTGTTTTGAGTCCCTTTTCCTTCTCTGCTGTACTCGTCACCAGCTGTCATACTGTATCATTCCTCTTTGGGATTCCTTGCTGTGGTATTCTATGGTATATGTTTAGACTTTCCCTTTTCTTAATTCTGTTTTTTCCCTCTCTACAAACTCTTAGGATTCTGCCAGAGAACTATGCTAGTTGATTTTTTAAAAATACATACTAAAGTATGAATAACTGTTGGCGGTTTTTTAACCTAAAAACAAATTTGACAAGAATGATCAGGAAGATAATCACACTTTCTTGGCATTTGTTGCTTGGCTTCTCTGTGGGTCCAGACCTGACACTAATGGAAGAGGGATGAGTCCTCTAACAAAGATGAAAATTATTAGGAACTCTAGAAAGGAAAAATATGGGGCCAAAGCTGGTTAACCATGGGTAAGCAAGGCTTAGAGACACAAAGCCAGAAAATAAAGAAATTTTTTTAATGGCTGGGTGTAGCGGCTCATGCCTATAATCCCAGCACTTTGGGAGGCCAAAGTAGGGGGATCACTTGAGTTTAGGAGTTTGAGACCAGCCTGGCCAACATGGTGAAACCCCGTTTCTACTAAAAATACAAAAATTAGGTGGGCGTGGTGGTGGGTGCCTGTACTCCCAGCTACTTGGGAGGCTGAGGCAGGAGAATCGCTTGAACCTGGGAGGCAGAGGTTGCAGTGAGCCAAGATCGTGCCACTGCACTTCTGGGTGACAGAGTGAGACTCTGTCTAAAAGAAAAGATTCTTTATTAATAATTTCTTTAGTGATTATTCTTTAGTAAATAAATAAAGCAGTGCCATCTGCTATATTATCTTGTACAAATCTCTTAGCTTTTTCTAAGTTTTTTTCCCAGTTGTAAAATAGGGAATAATAACATCTATAGGTTATTGGGAGGATTCTATGACAGTATATAAGTGAAATTATATTGTTTAATGTTTGGACTAATGATGTTTAAGATAATTTTGGGGGCTGGGCGTGGAGGCTTACACTTGTAATCCCAGCACTTTGGAAGGCCGAGGCTGGTGGATCACTTGAGGTCAGGAGTTTGAGACCAGCCTGACCCACATGGTAAAACCCTGTCTCTACCAAAAATATAAAAATTAGCCTGGCATGGTGGTGCGTGCCTGTAGTCCCAGCTACTCTGGAGGCAGAGGTAAGAGAATCTCTTGAACCCGGGAGGTGGAGGTTGCAGTGAGCCTGGATCATGCCATTGCACTCCAGCCTGGGTGACAGAGTGAGACTCTATCTCATAAATAAATAAATAAATAAGATAATTTTTTGGGATTCCTAAGTACTTTGTATTTGCTGTGCTGGAACATCCATCACAGTTCTCCAGGTCTGAGGGCAGGACAGAGAAGAAATGGGTACTTACCACTACTGTAAAACTGAAAAGAAAAAAGTTGCCATTTGCCGGTGCTCAAAAATAATCTGATACTTCTGGTTTATCTTCATTCTTCAAATGTTATTTTGAAATATGCTATTATTTGGGGGTAGATGTGTTACAATATTATTTTAATTGCTGCTAAAGGAATTATAGTCATTGATAAAAATGAATGGTAAGACAGCTAGTTTGTGTTTCATTTATGATATTTGTTGTTTTCTTCCAGATAGAGCTTTCCTCTTAGTCCTGCAAACCTAATTGAGCTGATTGGGGCAGGGTCCATTCAATGATCTGCAGGTTAGAAACCAGAGGAAAAGAGAAGGACAGAAAAAAAAGCTGAAAATTATAAAACACTGTAAGCCACTACTTTGTCTTCCAGCCTGCCTGCATGATCACTTTACTCATAATTAGTTCCTCAGTCTTTACTGAGCCCCCATGTGGAAATACTGGAGCACAGAAGCACTGTGGTTTATGGGAAGGAGTAAAGACAGAGCATCTGGTTTGAAGAGCTATGTTTTCTCTTGTGGAAGAGACCCACATGCTTAAATGTTGCAATCTTTAAAAGGCAGAATAAAACTGCCAGAGTACAGAAGAAACAGAAACCATTTTCTGGTAGGGTCAAAAGGGATGACTCACAAGATAGGAGAATACCTCCAAAGGCATGAACATTTAGAGAAGTAAAGACAATAACTTTGAGGAGAACCCATGTTTAAAGATATGAGACAAGAAAAAGGGAACAGTAAAATGAAACAATAGAATGACCAGATAGGCTGTATCTGGAAGACTATAATAAATATAAACTAAGCATTTAAGTAAAAAAGATGCTATTTTCTCTCTCTCGATCTTTCTCTCTCTCTCTTTTTGAGATGGAGTCTCTCTCTGTCTCCCAGGCTGGAGTGCAGTGACACGATCTTGGCTCACTGTAACTTCTGCCTCCTGGGTTCAAGCGATTCTCCTGCCTCAGCCTCCCGAGTAGCTGGGATTACAAGCATGCACCATGGCGCCCAGCTAATTTTTGTATCTTTAGTGAAGGAGGGGTTTCACCATGTTGGCCAGGCTGGTCTCTAACTCCTGACCTCAGGTGATCCACCCACTTCGGCTTCCCAAAGTGCTAGGATTACAGGCCTGGCCATTCTTATTATTATTTATTCACATCTTCCACTTGTCTTGAGGTGAGAGAATTTGTTCAAAATGATGTTTAGAATTTCCCTTGAAGTAATAACAAAATTTAGGATCAGATCTGATAGCTCATATTATGCTTGCAAAGAATTTCTTGTTTCATCCTGGAGCTGCGATATTACTCTACAACAATAATGTCAGTTATAGGAATAAAGATCCAAAATATTTAATCAAACTAAGTTTGAGACAACATAAAACGTTCCTTTATAAATGCTTTATGACAGAAGTTACATGGCTTATGAAAAAAGTATCTTTCCTCTTTGGATCTTAGGAGGGCTGATAATCAGTCCTTGACTTTTCCTTCTCTCAAGCCACAGTTCCACATATACAATTACCCACTGGGTATATAATGAGGTCAGAGTGTGTGTAGGTGTGTGCATGTGTACACATACAGGCAGTGAATTCACTTAATATTTGAAAGAGAACCCAGCAGTACTTACCGGAAGGCCCATTTGGCCTAATCTACCCAAGGGCCCTATAATTCCTGGTAAGCCCATCTCTCCTTTTTCTCCAACCTCTCCAGGAAGTCCCCTTCCTCCTGGTACTCCCTGTAATACAATAAAAAAATTTTCTATAAAGGAATACAGTGAAATAATTATGCCAATAATAAACAGGTTTTTGTCACACAAAAACAATGATGTCTAATATTTTAAAGATTTTACAAAACATCTATTTTATATATAATGTTAAAAGTATAATTTACCTTTAACCCATCTTTTCCGTGGAGACCTTCTTCTCCAGGAGCTCCTGGTTCACCCTATTTTGTAGCAGAAGGGGTATGATTGATTTTTTTTTTGCTATATCATTTATCTTATTTTAATTTTAGCCCATAGCATATATGGAAAATAGCAAATTTGTGTTCACTTATTTCTACTACTTTATTTCTAAAGAGGATTTGACAGTAAAATGAGAATGATTTAATTTGCCTTGAATAGCTCTGAAGATGATTTCATGATTCAGAGTGTCATAAATTCAAATATAAGATGATCCCAGAATATTAATAAATTTTAGATAATTAAAGTAATATATATCCATTTGGTAGCTCTAGAATTTTATATAGCTAGACTTGTGTTTCTGAGTTCAAGAAATGTAAATACTGCATCTCATAAAGTTATAGTGCTTTGCTATATTGAATTTACATGGGTTAATAAAACTTGATTCAGTTATGACCACTCTACCAGATTTTTACAGTTTCCATATTTTCTCCCTTTCAGTAGAGAGGTAAAGATTAAGGATCTGCAACATACAAATTCAGGAAATACAGAGAACGCCACAAAGATACTCCTCGAGAAGAGCAACTCCAAGACACGTAATTGTCAGATTCACCAAGGTTGAAATGAAGGAAAAAATGTTAAGCACAGCCAGAGAGAAAGGTCGGGTTACCCACAAAGGGAAGCCCATCAGACTAAGAGCGGATCTCTTGGCAGAAACTCTACAAGCCAGAAGAGAGTGGGAGCCAACATTCAACATTCCTAAAGAAAAGAATTTTCAACCCAGAATTTCATATCCAGCCAAACTAAGTTTCATAAGTGAAGGAGAAATAAAATCCTTTACGGACAAACAAATGCTGAGAGATTTTGTCACCACCAGGCCTGCCCTACAAGAGCTCCTGAAGGAAGCACTAAACACGGAAAGGAACAACCAGGACCAGCAACTGCAAAAACATGCCAAATTGTAAAGACCATCAATGCTAGGAAGAAACTGCATCAACTAATGAGCAAAATAACCAGCTAAAATCATAATGACAGGATCATATTCACACACAACAATATTAACCTTAGATGTAAATGGGCTAAATGCTCCAACGAAAAGACACAGACTGGCAAATTGGATAACGAGTCAAGACCCATCAGTGTGCTGTATTCAGGACACCCATCTCACGTGCAGAGACACACATAGGCTCAAAATAAAGGGATGGAGGAAGATCTATCAAGCAAATGGAAAACAAAAAAAGGCAGGGGTTGCAATCCTAGTCACTGATAAAAAGACTTTAAACCAACAAAGATCAAAAGAGACAAAGAGGGCCATTACATAATGGTAAAGGGATCAATTCAACAAGAAGAGCTAACTATCCTAAATATACATGTACCCAATACAGGAGCACCCAGATTCATAAAGCAACTCCTTAGAGACCTAAAAAGAGACTTAGACTCCCACACAATAATAATGGGAGACTTTAACACCCCATTGTCAACATTAGACAGATCAATGAGACAGAAAGTTAAAAAGGATATCCAGGAATTGAACTCAGCTCTGCACCAAGCAGACCTAATAGACATCTACAGAACTCTCCACCCCAAATCAACAGAATATACATTTTTCTCAGCACCACATCGCACTTATTCCAAAATTGACCACATAGTTGGAAGTAAAGCACTCCTCAGCAAGTGTAAAAGAACAGAAATTATAACAAACTGTCTCTCAGACAACACTGCAATCAAACTAGAACTCAGGATTAAGAAACTCACTCAACACTGCTCAACCACATGGAAACTGAAAAACCTGCTCCTGAATGACTACTGGGTACATAACGAAATGAAGGCAGAAATAAAGATGTTCTTTGAAACCAATGAGAACAAAGACACAACATACCAGAATCTCTGGGACACATTTAAAGCAGTATGTAGAGGGAAAGTTATAGCACTAAATGCTCACAAGAGAAAGCAGGAAAGATCTAAAATTAACACCCTAACATCACAATTAAAAGAACTAGAGAAGCAAGAGCAAACACATTCAAAAGCTAGCAGAAGGCAAGAAATAACTAAGATCAGAGCAGAACTGAAGGAGATAGAGACAGAAAAAACCCTTCAGAAAATCAAAGAATCCTGGACCTGGTTTTTTGAAAAGATCAACAAAATTGATAGACCGCTAACAAGACTAATAAAGAAGAAAAGAGAGAAGAATCAAATAGACGCAATAAAAAATTATAAAGGGGATATCACCACCGATCCCACAGAAATACAAACTACCATCAGAGAATACTACAAACACCCCTACACATATAAACTAGAAAATCTAGAAGAAATGGATAAATTTCTGGACACGTACACCCTCCCAAGACTAAGCCACGAAGAAGTTGAATCCCTGAATAGACCAATAATAGGCTCTAAATTGAGGCAATAATTAATAGCCTACCAACTAAAAAAAGTCCAGGACCAGATGGATTCACAGCCGAATTCTACCAGAGGTACAAGGAGGAGCTGGTACCAGTCCTTCTGAAACTATTCCAATCAATAGAAAAAGAGGAATCCTCCCTAACTCTTTTTATGAGGCCAGCATCATCCTGATACCAAAGCCTGGCAGAGACACAACAAAAAAAGAGAATTTTAGACCAATATCCCTGATGAACTTCAATGCAAAAATCCTCAATAAAATACTGGCAAACCAAATCCAGCAGCACATCAAAAAGCTTATCCACCATGATCAAGTGGGCTTCATCCCTGGGATGCAAGGCTGGTTCAACATATGCGAACCAATAAATGTAATCTAGCATATAAACAGAACCAAAGATAAAAACCACATGATTATATCAATAGATGCAGAAAAGGCCTTTGACAAAATTCAACAGCCCTTCATGCTAAAAACTCTCAATAAATTAGGTATTGATGGTACATATCTCAAAATAATGAGAGTTATTTATGACAAACCCACAGCCAATATCATACTGAATGGGCAAAAACTGGAAGCATTCCCTTTGAAAACTGGCACAAGACAGGGATGCCCTCTCTCACCACTCCTGTTCAACATGGTGTTGGAAGTTCTGGCCAGGGCAATCAGGCAGGAGAAAGAAATAAAGGGTATTCAATTAGGAAAAGAGGAAGTCAAATTGTCCCTGTTTGCAGATGACATGATTGTATATTTAGAAAACTCCATCGTTTCAGCCCCAAATCTCCTTAAGCTGATAAGTAACTTCAGCAAAGTCTCAGGATACAAAATCAATGTGCAAAAATCACAAGCATCCTTATACACAAATAACAGACAAACAGAGAGCCAAATCATGAGTGAATTCCCATTCACAATTAGTTCAAAGAGAATAAAATACCTAGGAATCCAGCTTACAAGGGATGTGAAGGACCTCTTCAAGGAGAACTACAAACCACTGCTGAATGAAATAAAAAGAGGACACAAACAAATGGAAGAACATTCCATGCTCATGGATAGGAAGAATCAATATTGTGAAAATGGCCATATTGCCCAACGTAATTTATAGATTCAATACCATCCCCATCAAGCTACCAATGACTTTCTTCACAGAATTGGAAAAAACTACATTAAAGTTCATATGGAACCAAAAAAGAGCCTGCATTACCAAGACAATCCTAAGCCAAAAGAACAAAGCTGGAGGCATCACACTACCTGACTTCAAACTATACCACAAGGCTACTGTAACCAAAACAGCCGGTACCAAAACAGAGATATAGACCAATGGAACAGAACAGAGCCCTCAGAAATAATACTACACGTCTACAACCATCTGATCTTTGACAAACCTGACAAAAACAAGAAATGGGGAAAGGATTCCCTATTTAGTAAATAGTGCTGGGAAAACTGGCTAGCCATATGTAGAAAGCTGAAAATGGATCCCTTTCTTACACCTTATACAAAAATTAATTCAAGATGGATTAAAGACTTAAATGTTACACTTAAAACCATAAAAAACCTAAGAAAACCTAGGCAATACCATTCAGGACATAGGCATGGGCAAGGACTTCATGTCTAAAACACAAAAAGCAATAGCAACAAAAGCCAAAATTGACAAATGGGATCTAATTAAACTAAAGAGCTTCTACACAGCAAAAGAAACTACCATCAGAGTGAACAGGCAACCTGCAGAATGGGAGAAAATTTTTGCAATCTACTCATCTGACAAAGGGCTAATATCCAGAATCTACAAAGAATTCAAACAAATTTACAAGAAAAAAACAAACAACCCCATCAAAAAGTGGATGAAGGACATGAACAGACACTTCTCAAAAGAAGACAATTATGCAGCCAACAGACACGTGAAAAAATGCTCATCATCACTGGCCATCAGAGAAATGCAAATCAAAACCACAATGAGATACCATCTCACACCAGTTAGAATGACGATCATTAAAAAGTCAGGAAATAACAAGTGCTGGAGAGGAGGATGTGGAGAAATAGGAACACTTTTACACTGTTGGTGGGACTGTAAACTAGTTCAACCGTTGTGGAAGACAGTGTGGCGATTGTTCAAGGATCTAGAACTAGAAATATCATTTGACCCAGCCATCCCATTACTGGGTGTATACCCAAAGGATTATAAATCATGCTGCTATAAAGACACATGCACACATATGTTTACTGTGGCACTATTCACAATAGCAAAGACTTGGAACCAACCCAAATGTCCATCAATGATAGACTGGATTAAGAAAATGTGGCACATATACATCATGGAATACTATGCAGCCATAAAAAAGGATGAGTTCATGTTCTTTGTTGGGACATGGATGAAGCTGGAAACCATCATTCTCAGCAAATTATCACAAGGACAAAAAACCAAACACCACATGTTCTCACTCATAGGTGGGAATTGAACAATAAGAAGATTTGGACACAGGAAGGGGAACATCACACACTGTCGTGGGGTAGCGGACAGGGGAGGGATAGCATTAGGAGATATATCTAATGTAAATGACAAGTTAATGGGTGCAGCACACCAACATGGCACATGTATACATATGTAACAAACCTGCACGTTAGGCACATGTACCCTGGAACTTAAGGTATATTAAAAAAAAAGGTTAAGGCTCCGGTACATTAATTAGTTGTCTTTTAGATATGGAACTTGCAGAAATGTAGGGCCATACTTTATGAAGCTATTAAAGTAGGACTGGCTCTCTTGATACTAAAATTATTTAAAAGTAAATTAATTAATGCATATTTATAGTTGCTCCATCTTTCCCAGTCACCCCACCCCACCCAAAAAAGGGAAAGTAAAAAGGGAGAAGCCAGATACAAAATATATCTCCCTACTTTGCCTTTTAGTGAATAAATGTCTGTTAAAATTATCTTGGGCACTATCATCTTAGGAAAAAACTCGTTACCACAGCTCAAAATAAAGGCTGTCTATATTAGCATAACTTCTCAAAGCTATCTAATTGCAACAATTTACAATTATGTCCTTGCATTTTGTTAACTTTGCATGACCATAGGTTTGGTTTTTTTTGGAGCAAATTAAATCTATAAATTAGATTTCAATCTTGTTAGGTCAGGAACTATTCTGAGAGTTGTTCACTGGTATTTGTGAATTTCTTCTTAATGCTAACATTAGTGACAATCACAGTGACTCCACATTTTTGGTAAGGGTTCTACAAAGTATACCTGATTTTGAGAAAAGAACATATGAGGTTAAGACTCTAAATACTACTAAATTAGAATAGAGAGAAGGTTTGGGATGCAGCTTTTGAAATTATGAAATAAAACCAAACATTTTCTATAACGTATCAGAAAGGTTTATTATCCTATTTTTTGAGTGTTTAGAATAATA
The DNA here is from genome assembly GCF_028885625.2 of Pongo pygmaeus. Taxonomy (NCBI): domain Eukaryota; kingdom Metazoa; phylum Chordata; class Mammalia; order Primates; family Hominidae; genus Pongo; species Pongo pygmaeus. Next base: position 144,234,425 of record NC_072373.2, on the reverse strand, counting down.
AGTTTTGAGTCTCTGAAAGAAGTGGGTTAGTGTATTGAAAGAGTTTCAAGGGGGCACTCACCCGTAAACCTGGTTCCCCAGTTCCTCCAACACTGCCTGCAGGTCCAACATCTCCCTGAAGAAACAAAGGGAAAGATTAAACTGTTTTCTACTAAGACTGCATGGCTAATTATGGAGGGCACGCCATAAGGCACGGTTCCCCAGCGCCTGGGCCATATAGGGTACCTGTCCAAGGCCTGTTAGGAAATGCGCCGCAAAACAGCAGGTGAGCAGCTGGTGAGCCAGCATTACTGTCTGAGCTCCACCTCCTATCAGATCAGTGGCAGCATCAGATTCTCATAGAAGCACGAACTCTATTGTGAACTGTGCATTTGAGGGATCTGGGTTGCTCAATCCTTATGAGAATCTAATGCTTGATGATCCGAGGTAGGACAGTTTCATCCCGAAACCATCCCCTGCTCTGCTTCCATCTGTGGAAAAACTGTCTTCCATGAAACTGGTCCCTGGTGCCAGCCAAATAGGTTGGGGACTGCTGTCTTAAGGAATAGGAGTTCCAAAACGTTCCCTGTTTTTATCTGGGGGCTTCCACCTGCTTTCAAGTTGGCAAATGTAGGGGATTCAATGGTAGCAAATGTAGGGGATTCAATGGTAGCAAATGTAGGGGGTTCATGGTGAAAGTTTAGAGATTCTGCTTTATTTTTTAGAAGGTTACCTTTGCACCTGGTTCACCTTGCAGACCAGACTCTCCCTCAATACCTGGAGGTCCCTACAAGAGAATAATTTGACACATTACAAAGGCAATAGCAATCTCATGAGAAGATGGTAGTAACACTGAACTCAAGGGTGAGATACCTGTTTCCAAAAGGGCATAATTGCTGTCCTTTTATAAACTTCATAGCATAAGAACAGATACTTTCTGACACCCTTTAATTGTTCAAATGTCAAGACAACTTCATCTAAAATTAGAACTTTTAAGATCCATTTCTTCTAATACTTTCTCTCATCCTTTAAACCTCATCTAAAGGGATTTATTCTTCCTTTCCCTTTCTGTAGTGCCTTCAGGAATCTACTTACTTAAAAAATTCACTTTTCCTTATTGGTTTCATAGAAATATCATGCAAATAAGAGATAAATTTATTCACATTATAAAAGACACACACCCACACACACACACACACAGCTTCTTTTCCAGCCTTCTTTCATGGTGGGTCCATTTTTGTTGGGAAGCTTTCAGTTTTCTTTACTTTGAGAACATAGAAGTTCTTGCAACCTCTGACTATTTCCAGGCCTAAAGTTCCTATTATTGCTTGATGTTACAACTATTTTTGTCTCCAAGAAATATTTACCTTATTTGTGAGCATGCTATGTGTGCCCCTCCCTTCCCTTTAGAGAGGAGAAGAGTTTTATTGGGGACACAGGTGAACAGGTCTGCAGAAATTAAATCATGTAAACCATTACTTATCATGTTAAGAAATTGGCATTTTATCCTAAAGGTCATGAGAGCTCTTGAAACATTTAAAGGAAACGAATGATATAAGAAAGATAAACTGGCAACAAGTAAAAGATGGAATTATAGGAGTTGGAGGAGACAAGGCATGAGAGTGTAAGGACTATTACACTGGCAATAGGGATAAAAAGGAAAGGGTAGATTTAAGAGAGAATGGGCAGGGGCAGGCCTATTCAAAAGGAAATGGTCACTGATTAGAGAGGATTAGGTAGAAGAAGGAGTCTAAGATGACTCTCAGTTTTGGGTTATTGGGTATAAGGGATATCTTTCATTGAGATGGGAATTAAACAGAGGAAGAACAGTGGGACAGTAATGGATTTGGTTTAGATATTTTGAATTGTAGATGTCTGTGGGATATCTAGGTGGATGTTTAAAAAAATAACAGGAAATCAGTAATTGAATATGAGGAGAGAGGTATAAAATACAGCTACCAAGTTGAGAGCTATCAAAGTAATATTGGTACTTAAAGTCACTGTGATAATATGATCACTAAGCCAAGGAAGTAAAATGGCAACTTCAGGTCAAGACTGAGAAAGGCTAATGAGAAGGTGAAGTGGCAACAAGAGAGAACAGTTTCACAGCAGCCAAGGGAGGAAAGAATTTGTTTGATTTATTTAGTGCCAAAGTTACAAACAATGGAAATAAAATAATTGGATATTTTTAACAAATTTGGCTTAGAATTCCAAAATATATCCCAAATTGGGTAATGTCTCAGTATTCTTCTATACAGGGCATATAATATCTTAGGATGAAAAGTTATCAAGTCAACTTTAAATCAGTGAAAGGAAAGCTCTATCTACTTTTTGTTCTGTCATTTCAATGAGGTAATTATTAGAGTAGAACCTTATATGTATAAAATTAGACAAATAATAATCATCTCTGCTTTTAATGGAATTTTAGGCTTTTTTCTAAATATGAAACAATACTATAGAATTATTCCTCATAGTATATATTTAATTATTAATTTTACCTTAGAGTCTACAAAAAGTAGAATATTTATGAACAAGAACTAGCCACAAAAAATTTACCTCCATGCCCATTTCTCCAGGAGGTCCAACATCACCTTGCAGTCCTCGCAGTCCCTATATTAAAATACAATTGAAGATATGAGAATAAAAGTTTACTCTATGTCAGTAAACGTATGCATCTGGATATGGGTTTTATAATATAACATATTTATATAACACAATTATGTAAATACATAATACATTTATCAGCATATTACTTTACTCTGTATAAACAAAATTATATCTTTAGTTGATACATGTGTGTGTGTGTTTTTGTTTTTGAGACTGAGTTTCACTCTTGTTGCCCAGGCTGGAGTGTAATGGTGTAGTCTCCACTCACTGCAACCTCCGCCTCCCAGGTTCAAGCGATTCTCCTGCCTCTGCCTGCCAAGTTGCTGGGATTACAGGCAATTGCCAACATGCTCAGCTAATTTTCATATTTGTAGTAGAGATGGGATTTCACTATGTTGACCAGGCTGGTTACGAACTCCTGACCTCAGGTGATCCACCTGCCTCAGCCTCCCAAAGTGTCGGGATTACACGCATGAGCCACTGCGCCCAGCTTCCTGTGTGTTTTTAAAATAAATTTACTAAGCTATGCTTATATTAAAAAGAAAAGAGTGGCATTCATTCTTTTATTCTTTAATTCACTCATTCATTCAACATTTATTAAGCACCTCATAAGTATCATATATTGTGCTAAGCATTTTGACAAGGTATCTTATTTAATGTATGTGATGGTCATTCATCTACTTAAAATTCCTAGCAAATATGTGACAAACAAATTTACATCTTAAAGAAGTAAATATACGATCTTTTTTTTACTGACTGTATAGTTTTACCACTCAAGGGTGTCATATAGTTGGAATCATACAGCATGTAACCTTTTCATACTGACTTCTTTAACTTAGCAGTATGCATTTAAGGTTCCTTTATAAATTTTTGTGGCTTGATAGCTCATTTATTTTTAATGCTGAATAATATTCCATTGTATGGGTATACCACAGTTTGTTTATCCATTTATTCATTGGACATTGTTTTGGTTCACTCAGGATTCTATAACAAAATAGTATAAATTAATAGCTTATAAACCACACAAATTTATTTCCCACAGTTCTGGAGGCTGGAAAGTCCAAGATCAAGGTGCTGGCAGATTCAGTGTCTGGTGAAGGCCCACTTTCTGCTTCACAGATGGTGCCTTCTAGTTGTGTCCTCACATGTTAGAAGGAATGAGCTAGCTCTCTCGTGCATCTTTTATAAAGACACTACTCCCAGTCATGAGGGCACAGCACCTCAAAGATCCTGCCCTATAATACCATTACCTTGGGAACTGGGATTTCAACATACGAATTTTGGGGAAACACGGTCCAATTATAGCAGACATATTGGTTCATATTGATTGCTTCAAATTTTTTGCACCTATAAATAAAGCTGCTATAAACATTCTTGTACAGGTTTTTGTGTGGACATAAGTTTTCAACTCATTTGGGTAAACACTAAGGATTGTGATCACTGGATCATATGGTAAGAGTATGCCTAGCTTTGTAAAAAACTGCCATACTGTCTTCCAAAGTGGCTGTACCATTTTGCATTCTTACCAGCAATGAATGAGAGCTCCTGTTGCTCCACATCCTTGCCAACCTGTGGCATTATCAAAGTTTTAGATTTTAGCCATTCTAACAGGTGTATAGTGGTGTGTCATTATTGTTTTAATTTGCAATTTACTAATGACATATGACGTTGAGCATATTTTTACATCCTTCTATACCATTTCTTTTTTTTTTCTTTTATTATTATTATTATTATTATTATTATACTTTAGGTTTCATGGTACATGTGCGCAATGTGCAGGTAAGTTACATATGTATACATGTGCCATGCTGGTGCGCTGCACCCACCAACTCGTCATCTCGCATTAGGAGATATACCATTTCTTTATCTTCTTTGGTGTGGTGTCTGTTCAGATTTTTGCCAACATTTTAACTGGTTTTTAAAGAAAATTGTTGAGTTTTAAATGGTTTTTTCCATATTTTGGATACAAGTCTTTTATCAGATACATGTTTTGAAAATATTTTCTCCCAGTCTGTGGACTGTCTCTTCATTCTCTTAACAGTGTTTTTTCAAGGCAGATTTAAAAAGATGTTAATGAAGTCCAACTTACCAATTTTTTCTTTCATGGGTTGTGCTTTTGGTGACATAGCTAAAAACTCATCAACAAACCTCAGGTCACATAGATTTTCTTCTATGTTTATATTTTAGGAGTTTTATGGTTTTGTTTTTTACGTTTAAGTCTATGATTCATTTTGAGGGGGTGTGTGTGTGTGTGTGTGTGTAAGGTGTAAGATATGCATCTAGATTCATGTTTTGCATGGGGATATTTGTTCCAGCATAATTTGTTGAAAAGACTATCCATTGTATTGCCTTTGCTCCTTTGTTACAGATCACTTGACTTTATTTGTGACTATATATCGTGTATATTGTGTAGAACAAAGAGTATAACTGTGTTCTATTTCTGGGCTTACCACTCTGTTCCAATGATCTACAGTCGACACTTAAAGCAACATAAGGGTTATAGTGCCAACCTCCTGCAGAGTTAAAAATCTGAGTACAACTTTTGACTCCTCCAAAATGTAACCACTTATAGCCTACTGTTGACTGGATGCCTTACTAATAACATAAGCAGCTGTTTAACACATTTTATATGTTATATGTATTATATACTGTAGTTTTAAAGTAAGCTACAATAAAGAATACTGTATTCTTAAGTGGAAGTAGAGCATCACCAAGATCTTCATCCTCATTGTCTCCATGCTGAGTAGGCTGAGGAGGTGGAAGAAGAGAAGGGGTTGTTCTTGCTGTCTCAGGGGTAGCGGAGGTGAAAGAAAATCCACAAATAAGGGGACCTTTGCAGTTCAAACCCGTGTTGTTCAAGGGTCAATTGTACTTGTCTATTCTTTCACCAATATCACACTGTCTTGATTACTGTAGTTTTACAGTAAATCTTGAAGTCAGTGTCAGTTCTCCAAGTTTGTTCTTCAATATTGTATTGGCTATTCTGGGTCTTTTGCCTTTCCATAGGAACTTTAGAATCTGTTAACATCTACAATGTAACTTGCTTGGATTTTGATTAGAATTGAATTGACTTGATAGATCAATTTGTGAAGAACTAATATCTCAACAATATTGAGTCTTTCTACCCATGACCATGAAATATCCTTCCATTTATGTAGATCTTTAATTTGTTTGATAAAATTTTTCCTCATATAGATCTTGTATATATTTTGTTAGAGTTATACCTATTTCTTTCTCTCTTTTTTGGTGCTAATGTAAACGGTATTGTGTTTTTCATTTTAAATTCCAATTGCTCTTTGCTGTTAATATAGAAAAGCAATTGACTTTTGTGTATTAACTTATACCCTGTTATGCTACAATCTCATTATAACTGCTTATTAGTTTCGGGAGTTTAAAAAATGAGTTCTTGAAGATTTTTTACACAGACAGCCATGCCATATACAAAGAAAGACAGTTTTATTTCTTCTTTCCCAATTTGTATACTTTTTCTTTTCTTTTCTTATTGCACTAGCTAGGACTTCCAGGACAATGCTGAATAAGAATTAAAATTTAACAAAGGAGGAACATGTTTTCCTTATTCCTTTGTTCTTAAAAGAAAAGTATCTAGTTTTCTCACCAGTAAGTATAATGTTGGCTATAAGGTTTTTTAAAAAATATGTTTTTCAAAAAGCTGAGGAAGTGCCCCTTTATTCCAAGTTTGAGAGTTTTTTTTTATCATGAATCGTTGTTGGATTTTGTCAAATTATTTTTCTGCATCTTTTCGTATCATATTTTCTTATTTAGCCTGTTGAGGTGATGGATTACATTAACTGACATTCTACTGTTAAACCAGCCTTGTATACCTGGAAAAAATTCCACTTGGTTATGATGCATAATTCTGTTTATACATTGTTTGATTCAATTTGCTAATATTTTGTTGAGGATTTTAAATCTATGTTCATGAATGATATTGGTCTGTAGTTTTCTTGCGATGTGTTTGCCTGGTTTTGTTTTTAGGGTAATGCTCACATAATGGCCTCATGTGTGTGGCCTCACATAATTAGGAAATATTCTGTTGTTTCTATTTTCTGGAACAGCTTGTACATAACTGGTATCATTTGTTCTTTAAATGTTTAGTTGAATTCACCAATGAGATAACCTGGGACCAGTACTTTCTGTTTTAGAAGGTTATTAGTGATTGATTCTATTTCTTCATCAATACAGGTTGATGAAGATATTGATGGATATCAAATCAAATCAAATCAGATCAAACCTATTCAGGTTATCCTTTTCTGTTTATATGAGTTTTGGTAAAATACATCTTTTAAGGAATTGGTCTATTTCATTTAAGTTATCAAATTTGTGGAAATATTGATTTCCACAAATTCCACTGAGGCAGGCCGATCACGAGGTCAGGAGTTTGAGACCAGCCTGACCAACCTGGTGAAACCCTATTTCTACTAAAAATACAAAAAAAAAAAAAAAAAAAAAATTAGCCGGGTGTGTTGGTACGCACCTGTAATCCCAGCTACTCAGGAGTCTGAGGCAGGAGAATTGCTTGAACCCAGGAGGTGGAGGTTGCAGTGAGCTGAGATCACATCACTGCATTCCAGCCTGGGTGCCAGAGCGAGACTCCATCTCAAAACAGAAAAAAAAATTTGTGAAAACAGAATCGCTCATAATACCCATTTATTGTCATTTTAATGTTAATAAGATCAGTAGTCATGGCCTCTCTTTCACTTCTGACATTTCACTTCTGATATTAGTAATTTGTATTTTCTCTTTTTTTTCCCTTGGTTAGCCTGGCCTGAGGTTGATTAATTTTGGTTGCATTGATGTTCTCTATTGTTTTCCTGTTTTCAATTTCACTGATTTCTGCTGATTTTTATTACTTATTTTCTTCTGCTTACTTTGTATTTAATTTGCTTTTCTTTTATAGTTTCCTAGGATGGAAGCTTAGATTACTAATCTTAAGTATTTCTTCTTTCCTCGTATTCAGTGCTATAAATTTCCCTCTAGGCACTGCATCCCACGAATTTTGACAAACTATGTTTTCATTTAGTTCAAAATATTTTTAAATTATTCCTGAAACTCCTTCTTTGACCAATAAGTTATTAAAAGTGTATTATTTACTCTCCAAATGTTTTGGGATTTTCCAGCCATTTTCTGTTACTGTGGTGTGAGAGTAAACATTGTATGATGTCTAGTCTTTTAAATTTGTTGTTGGCCGGGCGCAGTGGCTCACGCTTGTAATCCCAGCACTTTGGGAGGCCGAGGCAGGCGGATCACGAGGTCAGGAGATCGAGACCACGGTGAAACCCCGTCTCTACTAAAAATACAAAAAATTAGCCGGGCATGGTAGCGGGCGCCTGTAGTCCCAGCTACTTGAAGAGGCTGAGGCAGGAGAATGGCGTGAACCCGGGAGGCGGAGCTTGCAGTGAGCCAAGATCAGCCACTGCACTCCAGCCTGGGTGACAGAGCAAGACTCCATCTCAAAAAAAAAAAAAAAAAATTTGTTAAGGTGTTTTATGGCCCAGAATTTGGTCTATCTTGGTGAGTGTTCCATGTCAGTTTGTGAAGAATGTGTATTCTACTGTTGTTGACTAACATATTTTATAAATGTAAATTAGATCTAGTTGACTTACGGTCCTAACTCTCTCTTGACTAATTTTCTGCCTGCTGGGTCTCTCAATTACTGATAGAGGGGTGTTATTGTCTCCAACTATAATAATAGAGTCATCTATTTTTCCTGGAGAATTATCTCAGCATTTGCTTCATGTATTTTGATGCTCCGTTGTCAGGTGCATTAAGTATTGTTATCCCAGCTTGGAGAAATGACCCTGCTATCATTGCACCATGTCTCTCTTTACCCTGATAATTTTCCTTGTTCTGAAGTCTGCTTTCTCTGAAATATAAATATTTCCAGCTTTCCTTTGAATAGCATTATCATGGTATACTTTCCTTCATATTTCAAATGGATTTCTTGAAGACAACATACAATTGGGTCTTGCTTTCCTATTCACTTTGGCAATCTCTTATCTCTTAAGTGGTATACTTAAACCATTGACATTTAAGTGACTATGATATCATTGAGTTAGTATATACCAACTATGGACTATGTCAGTTTTCATTTGTTGTCTTTGTTCTTTATTGCTTCTTCTTTGGTCTTCTTCTTTTTAACGTTTTTGGCTTCTCATTTTATTTTATTTTAATTTTTATGTCTATTTCTTTCTTGAGATAGAGTCTCACTCTGTCATCCAGGCTGGAGTGTAGTGGCATGATCTCGGTGCACTGCAAACTCTGCCTCCCAGGTTCAAGCGATTCTCCCACTTCAGCCTCTTGAGTAGCTGGGACTACAGGAGTGTCCCACCATGTCCAGCTAATTTTTGCATTTTTTGGTAGAGACGGGGTTTTACCATGTTGTCCAGGCTGGTCTCAAACTCCTGACCACAAGCAATCTACCTGTCTCAGCCTCCTAAAGTGCTAGGATTATAGGCATAAGCCACTGTGCCCAGTCTGGCCTCTCATTTTAATTAAGCATTTTATATGATTTCATTTTCTTTCCTGGTTTAGCATACAAAATATACTACTTTTAAAACTTTTTAAAGTGGACACTCTAGAGTTTGCAATACATATTTACAATTAACCCAAGCCCATTTTCTTTCTTTTTTTAAAAACCCTACAGCACCTGGTATTCCTAGGCCATCTCCAATCCCAGTACTAACCAGTCCTGACCCTGTTTAGCATCCAAGATCAGATGAGATTGAGAACATTCAGGGTGCTATGGCCATTGATCAAGTCCATTTTCAAATAACACTATACCACTTCATGAGTAGTACCAATACTTTATAACAATTCCTTCTTCTTGTTCCTTAGCTATGGTGTCTGAGGCTAAAATGTCCTCTAATGTTATCGTTTTTTTACTCCCCTGTTTTATTCAGCCTTTCCGAGGGACTCTTTAAATAGGGTTTGTGGCACAGTTCCTTTAGCTATAATCTGTTATTGCACAGGAACCCCACTGATTTGATTGTAAGTTATGAGGGAAGGAAGGGCATTCTATTGTTCTACAATTAGGTCTCAGTCTTTTAGTGAGTCTGAATTGGATATTACCCTTCTTCCACATCAAAGGCCAGAGGGGGCTGGAGTGGAATATTTCTCTTTCTCCAACTGAAGGCTAGAGGGAGGTGAAATTAGGTTTTCCTTTCCCAAAGGTCAGTTAGTCTTTGGTAAAACACCAGTTTATTCTCTGATAAATAATTTCCCTGGAGGGCAAGAACTGTTAAGGAGATCAGAGAATTCTAGGTGTTTTTCACAAAGCTTACTATCCCTCTCCCTCTGCTGGAAGCCAGAGGGAATTTTTCTCTATCTTTAAAGTGAGAACCTGTTACGGCTCTGGGAGGAAGTAAAACTCAGGAACATGTAGGGGCCTCCCAAAGACTGAGCCCTCTCTGAGTTTTTTAACACTCAAGCTGGTCTACACTGAGTCTCCAGTAATTTGCTAATTATAGTTTAAAGTGTCCCTACTGTCCAGATGTGGGCTATGTGTTTGCCTGTCTGTCTCTCCATTTTGGGGGCAGTAGTTTATCTTGTAACCTTAATTCTCTGACAGATCTAAGAAGAGTTGTTGATTTTCAGTATGTCCATCTTTTTTTCTTGTTTTGAGGATGGGAGTGATGACTTCCAAGTTCCTTACATTTAAGACCAGAAAACACATTTATTTATTTATTTATTTAGAGGCAGAGTCTTGTTCTGTCACCCAGGCTGGAGTGCAGTGGTGCGATCTCGGCTCACTGCAACCTCCGCCTCCCAGGTTCAAGTAATTCTCCTACCTCAGCTTCCTGAGTAGCTGCGATTACAGGCACCCACCACCAAGGCTGGCTAATTTTTGTATATATACATATTTTTTTTAGTAGAAACTAAATGTTGGCCAGGCTGATCTCGAACTCCTGACCTCAGGTGATCCACCTGCTTTGGCCTCCCAAAGTGCTGGGTTTACAGGTGTGAGCCACCGTGCCCAACCCAGAAAACACTTTACTATTGTCAACTTAAATGACAAAGAGAAAGAGGCTCTCTAAAAGAAATGAGGTATTTATTTTGGAATAGAGCATTGCAATGGGAATATGCATGCCATAGTAAGCTATGTACATATTCAGGGAGATAAAGGAAGGTAATGGTTTTTAAAGGAAAAATGAGGATTATATAATCGTTTTGAAATGATTATCCTTGGCTAAAAATATCAGGAACAATGGTGACACCAGTCCAAGGCTGGACAGGCTGTTGCTGGGCAGATGTCTTTTCAGAAGTATTTTTTGTATATGGGTGCAAATGTCCGTAGGGCAAGGTTGTGATTTTTGCAATTTTTTGTGATAGTTTGTGTTATCAGACATCTAAGAATGAGAACTCTGTCTTTATGGCCTTCAGCTCTATTTGTCAGGTTTTTCTTTTATTTTCTTAACATCAGTGACTCCATTTTGATTCTGACAACTTTCACATTATGATTTTTAAATCATTTTTGGGGGGAGACTGGATTCAGCTAGAAGCCAAATTGTGTTCCACACACAATAATTTTTTTTTTTTTTTTGAGATGGAGTCTCACTCTGTCACCCAGGTTGGAGTGCAGTGGTGCGATCTTGGCTCACCGCAGCCTTTGCCTCCTGGGTTAAAGCAATTCTGCCTCAGCCTCTCGAGTAGCTGGGACTACAAGTGTGCACCATCACGTCTGGCTAATCTTTTGTATTTTTAGTAGAGGTGGGGTTTCACTATATTGGCCAGACTGGTCTTGAACTCCAGACTCAAGTGATCCATCTGCCTCGGCCTCCCAAAGTGCTGGGATTACAGGCGTGAGCCACCGTGCTTGGCCCCCACGCAATGATTTTTAAACAATAAAAAATGGTTGGCCGGATGTGGTGGCTCACACCTGTAATCCCAGCACTTTGGGAGGCAGAGGCGGGTGGATCACGAGGTCAGGAGATCAAGATCATCCTGGCTAACACGGTGAAACCCTGTCTCTACTAAAAATACAAAAAATTAGCCGGGCGTGGTGGCATGCACCTGTAGTCCCAGCTACTCGGGAGGCTGAGGCAGGAGAATCGCTTGAAATTGGGCGGTGGAGGTTGCAGTGAGCCAAGATTGAGCCACTGTACTCTAGCCTGGGTGACAGAGCGAGACTTTGTCTTAAAAAAAAAAAAAAATGGTTGCTAAATTTTAGACTACTTGCTTTTGTATTTTTCATTATATCTGTGATAGATTAATAGACTTCTTAATAACGAACTTTTCCTTGATTATAATTCTTCCTTTTACTTCATTGAGGTGGATAATTCTTTATACACATGGTTAAATTTTACTTAATTTTTTGTTAGGTTTTTACAATTATATTTGTAAGTGAAATTCATCTGCCACTTCATTTTGGCTGCTCTCTTTGTCTGACTGAGATGCTGATATAGAGTACTCTTATCTTTTGTTTCCAAGACTGCTGCCACTTTATCTTTAAAAGTGATCTAATGAGGAACTGAGTGAAGTTTTATTATACACTTTTAGTTAACTTAAGAATCCTATTAACTATTTTTTGAGGTAAGTGGAAATGACTTCTGGTATCTAAGAAAGAGTAGCTAGAAAATCATATTTTAAAATTTACAGGGAGATATTATAAAGCAAGCTTATGAAGAGTTAATTTTAGAGTATAGCATTCCCCTTGTTCCCTCTTTAAAGGCAATTTTCAATAATTAATAGATATTAACTATATTTATTTAAGTCAGGAGATTTTTTTTCAACTTGTCTTCTGAAATGGAAGAATAAATGAACAAAATAATAAAAGAGAGAGAGAATGGACAAATGCCACCATTCTCCTCTTATTGAAGGCGATTGGGTACAGTTGTGCAGGCTGAACACTACATAAACCAAGGGACATTATTTGTTACAAGGTTTGCATTGATTAGACATTTTCTTTCTATACATGTGTGATTAAAATCTACATCAGGGGTCAGCAAACTTTTTTTTTTTTCCAAGGGCAAGACAGTAAGTATTTTAGGCTTGTGGGTCATGTGGTCTCTGTCAAAACTTTTAAACTTTGCTGTTAGAGTATGAAAGCAGCCATCCATACATAAGGGAATCGTTGTAGCTGTGTTTCAATAAAATTTGATTTACAGAAGCATAACTGGACTGAGGGCTGTAGTTTACCTATCCTACTTTATGCCTACGTACTTCTAAGGGGATCTAATATTATCATGAAGATTTTAAGATGGGTTATGTTTATGGCTGAAACTCCTAACTTACATGTCTGATTTTCCTCTTATTCTCTCACTTTCTTGTGCAGTTTCAACTTTTCTGCCAGCGTTTTGTAAATGTTGTAGTTCTTTAAGCCTCAGCCTTACATCTTTTTCTTTTCTCACTTCTATACTCTTTCTATAGGCAATGAATCCAACATTTTTTAACTTCAGTGCATTCCTCTACTCTGAATCCAACTGCCAACTTCATGTTTCTCAAAGACACCTCAAATTCAACAGTTAAACTGAATTTATAATCTTCCATTCTCAAACCTACTTTTCCGTGTTTTTTTTTCTGTTTCAGTGAATAGTATCATCAACTCTTTAATACAATAAGCCAGAAATTTAAGAATTATACTTCACATACAGAGTCTTTATTACCTATTGGTTTTATCTCCTTTTGAATTAGTCTGTCCACTTCTTTTCCCTGCTCATAAAAAAGGTGCTGCCATTTTTTATCTGGATTATTGCAACAGCCAGCCATTCTTGGCTCCCTCCATTTTGTAATTTGACTGATGTTTACAAAATAGATATCAGATAATAAACTAAATAATCTGATAATAAAGCTAGCCCCAGCCCTTTAATAACATCCTTTGTCCTAAGGATAAAAATTAAAAATGTTGGCAATAGCCCTCATAAAGCTATGAGTGTTTTGTCACCTGCCTCATTTCTATCCCCATCTGGCACTTACTTATATATACCAGACATTATACCAGGAAAGGGGATTACAAAGATAAAAGAAATGGTCTCTGATTTCAAGCAGGGTACAGACTTTTTAGGGGATATACTTAAGTAAATAATGCTAAAGAGAGTTGCATTATTTTAGGTCAGATAAATATCAGAATTGAAATGGCAGGTTAAGATATACATAATAGGGAGAAAACCAAGAAGGATTTAGCTTAAAAAATCAACAACATATCTAAGATTCTTTATTTGGCAATAACTATAAATACTGTCAAATCTTTACTTATTGTTTGAGAGCTTATATCATAGATTAAGCATATAAATGAGGAAAAAGCTAAGGTAAGAATAGCTCTTTTACTGTGAGAATTTTCCATTTGCTACTAACTAAATGAATTATACAAAAGCCACCTGTAAACCTTTGTGTCAACTGATGATAAAATCAATGCAGTTGTTTGAAAGACTATATTGTTTGTACATCTTAGAAGCACATTATATAGCACATTACATCTGACACTATTAACCAGAAGAATGACTTCATTGGCAAAAAATAAATTGTAAGAAAGTAGGTGTGACAGGTCTTTCCTTTTCACAACTTACCGTCCATGGAAACTCTATAATTGAATCATATTTATGAAACGGTTTCATAACGATTTCATAAGTTTTCGTATTGATGCAAGCTTTTGTACTGTTGATGTAACTGCATTTCTGTCATGTTTGCACATTTTGGCCCATCAGATGTAAAATTTGGCTTCTTTCTATATGGTCTAATTATAGAAATTGCCTCATAAATGTGATTGTGCGTGTGTGGCAACGTAATAATTATAAGAACAGCAAGCCATTCAGAAAGAGAATTTCTGAGATTCAATAAAACAGAGTTTTCTTTGTTGAAAACAGAAATACGCTCAGATTTAACAGCTCCAGAAAAACAGCACCATATTTGACTATATGAAACCAGAAAGGCACTATAAACTGTTATTTTTCATTCTGTGTGATTAGTCTATGGTGTCTATGATAAACGCTGCTTTCTAAAACATACCAGTCACAGCACAACAGAACAATAATGTAAATGTAAATGTACATTATGAGAAAAACACAATTAGAAAAGTATAAAGATAAACTTACTGGCTCTCCTGGCAGTCCTCTGTCACCTGTATTTCCAGGCAATCCCTGTAAACCCTGGACAAATAAAGGCAATACTTGTAGGAAAAGTGGTGTGTGAAGATGTTTTAGACACTTTCCTTACCTTAGCTTTCCTATGGATCCTTCCACCCAACTTTTCTGTCTATTGCTATTCTTTTTTTTTTTTTTTGCTTTTGTGGTAAGATACACACAACATAAAATTTACTATTTTAACCATTTTTAAATGTAAAGTTATGTGGCAGTAAGTACATTCACAATGTTGTGTAACCATTACCAGAACTTTTTCATCTTCCCAAACTGAAACTCTGTACCCATTAAATACTAGCTCCCCATCACCGCTTTTTTTCTATTCCCTGGCAACCACCATTCTATTTTCTGTCTCCATGAATTCGACTACCCTAAGTACCTCATATTAGTGAGATCATACAATATCTATCTTTCTGTGACTGGCTTATTTCACTTAGCATAATGTCTTCAAGGTTCATCCCTGTTGTAGCATGTGTCAAAACTTCCTGCTTTTTAAGATTGGGTCCACTGTATGCATATCCCACATTTTGTTTACCTATTCGTCTATCAAAGAACATGGATCACTTCCAACTTTTGGCTATTGTGAATAATGTGGCTATTAACATGGGTATGCAAGTATCTGTATGGTCCCTTTTTTCAATTATTTGGGTATCTACCTAGAAGTGGAACTGATAGATCATATGGTAATTCTCTGTTTAACTTCTTGACAAACCACCAAACTGTTTTCCACAGCAGTCCCCCTATTTTATATTTGTACCAGTAATGCACAAGGGTTCTAATTCCTCCACATCCTTGGCCACACAAATTTTCTTTCTTTCTTTTTTTTTTTTTTTTCAGAACAGCATTCTAATGTTTGTGAAATAGTATCCCATGGTGGTTTGATTTTCATTTCCCTAATGACTAGTGATGTTGAGTATCTTTTCATGTGCTTACTGGCCATTTGTATATCTTCTTTGGAGAAATGGCTATTCAAGTCCTTTGCTCATTTTTCCATCAGGTTGTTTTTTTTTCTTGAGTTGTAGGAGTTCTTTATATCTACCCCTATTTTTATTTAATTCTCACTCCTATATTGTGACAAATAATTATACAAAATTATTTTAAATCTGAATTTCTTTACAGTTTTAATATTCATATAAAGTTTCTTTTTTCCAAAAATAATAATCCTTGTGATGTGTTAATAAGTATGACTTTTGCCTTTAAACCATGGCAAGGCACAGGAGTCTTGGAACCTAGATAACCGGAAATAACCATACTGGACCTGTAACTTCCTTTTTTCCCCATCTTTACACTCTTTGTAGTACCATAAAAGAGCATCTCAGATATGAAGTAGATAGAACACTAAACCAAATTCTGAGTCTTCTCTGACTCAGTCAAAGATTTATTGAGCATTTACTGTGTGTGAGGCACTGATGACCACTGACAATACATAACATGTTGACCCTTTTGTAAGTTGCATCTTTTTTTTTTTTCTGAGATGGAGTCTCATTCTGTCACCCAGGCTGGAGTGCAGCAGCGTGATCTTGGCTCACTGCAACCTCCACATCCTGGGTTCACGCCATTCTCCTGCCTCAGCCTCCCGAGTGGCTGGGACTACAGGCACCTGCCACCATGCCCAGCTAATTTTTTTTTTTTTTTTTTTGTATTTTTAGTAGAGACAGAGTTTCACCGTGTTAACCAGGATGGTTTCAATCTCCTGACCTCGTGAACCACCTGCCTTGGCCTCCCAAAATGCTGGGATTACAGGCGTGAGCCACTGCACCCGGCCATAAGTTGCATCTTCTACATTATTGACCTCAGGAAAACTGATAACTATACAGCTAATCACAAATACCATTTTACCTTAAAAACTAAAAGGTATAAAAATATGACATTAAATTAGAAGTAAAGATATTCAAAGTTCTTAGCAACACACTATCTTCTAAGTTATAATCTTTAATGCTATGTTCAGTTTCTCTGGCTAAGGAAAGGGAAATACGTAAAATTATGGACTCCCATCTGGTTGAGGTCCTGTTTCAGTCATGTAAATGATATGGTGCCTATTTACTCCAGGCTCCTTAATTAAGAGATAGGATCATTATAAGGAATCTCTCTGTGCCTAGTAGACCAACTGAAATATACAGAAAACTCCAGAACTTTAAATAATGTCTGCCCAATTTTCTTTGTAAAGTATGTTTAGACATAATATCAAGCTTATCATGTACTTTTAATGCTGTTGATACTGCATAAAAGCTCTTTTGCAAAGCTATGAAATAATTTAAGTGGACTCTATTTTTATTGGGGATAAAGAGGAAAAGCACAAGCTGGAATAAAATAAAAATTATCTTTAAGGCTTTTTAGAACTCCCTTCTCTATGACTTCAACCCAGTAACTATGATAATGATGACCATGAGGATAATAATGACTATTTTGGTTGTTATTTATTAGAGCCTGTGCCAGGCTCTAATATCATTTGTTATACATTTGTCATAACTATGAAAGATTTCCTATATCAAAGATAGGGAAACTGAAGCCCAGAGAAGTTAAGTAATTTGTACAAAGTCAAGACTGCTAGTAAGTGGCAAAACCAATATATGACTTCCAATATGATTGATTCCAATAAAATATAATGATACATTATATGCAAGGGATTAATTATATATATATATATATAAATAACTGTGGACTACTTATCAGAAATACTGGCGGCCAAAAGAAAATGGCAAGTTATCTTTACAGTGCTGAATGAAAACAAAAAAATCCCCCAAAAGACTCCGTCAACCTAAAATCTGATATCCGGTGAAACTATACTTCAAAAGTAAAGGAAAAATAAAGACATTTTATAAACAAAAACTAAGAGAAATATGTACTAGCAGACTTTACTACAAGAAATATAAAGGATGTTCTATAGGTTACAGGAAAATGACACCATTTGGAAACACAAATCTTCAGAAAGGAATGAATAACATCAGAAATGGCAAATATGTGGGTAAGTGATAAACATTTTTTCCCCATTAAACATCTCTAAAGTATGTATTTCATTTACATCATGAAAGTATTTTATTTATGTTGAAGCAAAAATTATAACTTTGCAATGCGTAGTTTAAAATATATGTAGATGTAATACATAAAACAATTATAGCATAAAAAAGTATTAGTAAATGGACCTATATTGTTGGCAAGTTTCTTATACTTGTGTTAAGTATTTACATAAAATACTTATTTTGTGGCACTTCACAGAAAAAGTTTGCTGTCCCTTGACCTAGAATAACCATGGAAAATTATAATGAGAAGAAATAGAGCTAAAAATCCAACAGACAGATTAAAATAGAATTCTCAAAATTATTCAATACCAACAGAAGACATTGAACAATAACAACAAAAAGGACAGAAAGAAAAACAGATCATTAAATGGGAGACCCAAATCTAACCACATCAATTACATATCAATAATTACATTAAATTAAAATTGAACAAATGCTCAAATTAAAAGGCAGAAATTGTCAGAATGAATAAAACACAAGGTCCAACTATAAGATATTCACTTTAAATATCAAGACACAGGTAGGTTGAAAGTAAATTAAGGAACAAGATATGCCATGTAAGCAGCAAGCATAAGAAAGCTGGAGAAACTTTATATGAGTATTAATATCAGATAACATATACTTCACAACAAATAGTATTACCAGGAGTAAAAAGTATTACCAGAGATAAAGAAGAATATTTTTTAACAAAAAAAGGATCAGTTGATCAGGAAGACATAATAATTATAAATGTGAATAAACTTACAATAGAATTTAAAAATACATAGCAAAATTAGAAAGAATTAAAGGGAGAAATAGAGAAACACAAAATTATAGTTGAAGAATTTTTACACCCCTATCTCACAAACTGATAGAATACCTAGATAAAAAAACTCAGTAACGTATGAGTTATGATAGTTTTTATATTATTTAGAGAAACTAAAATAGTGATCCAGGCCTTAACACCTTAATAACACAATGGATTGTGGTCTTTCTTCCTGATTTTCTTTTGGGTCAGATGTATGGGAGGCAAGTATTGTATAGGAAACCGTGCTGGTCCACAGACAAATATACTTTTACTAGTTATCTGGATTACCAGAGCACTATGTGTTGCCAGTTTTCATTTAATTTCTGGCTTAAAATTATGAAAATTTAGAGATGGAGAGGGTCTTAGAGCTCTTATCCCAACCATTTTTTAAAATTCATTTTAAAAATAAAAGATATGTATTTTTAGAGATGGGGGTCTCACCACATTGCCCTAGCTGGTCTCGAACTCCCGGGCTCAAGAGATCCTTCTGCCTCTGCCTCCCAAAGTGCTGGGATTACAGGCATGAGCCACCATGCTCAGCCCTAACCAATTTAAACAAGGTTATATGGTTTTTAGGAGCATACACTAGACCAAAGATCAATCTGACCTTGAATTTATCTTTCTAATATACAGCACTGCCTGTTTGTTGATAGTGCATAAATGACTAAAAACACTAACACTGTGCTGAAGGATCAAGTGAATCTTTGGGGCTTGCTTGGCTTTTTTCAATGGACTTTTCCCAGCTTCTCCAAGATCTCAATTCAATCAAGGAGAAGGAGACAATGTAGGTATAGAGCTAAGTAAACCTCAACAACTATTATAAATTCATATTTAATGTCTAACCATGTCATGCACTAAGGTAATTTAATTCTTCCAGGAGTCTAAGAGACCTGTTTGCCAGGTAAGGTTACAAACCAGGGTAAGATTACAAAATGATTCTAGTATCTTTTATTTAATTGAGAAAGTCAAACATGAAATATCGCGTTTATACAAGCATACATTGATGGACTGAAAATGAAAGTAAAATTCTAGGGAAGGTCAACAATGAATGACTTATATTTTTACCCTTATTTTCAGCTCATCAATGAATACAAAATGAATAAGTAATTTTACTTCTCTGGGCCTCATTTTTTTTTAAATGAGAGGGATGAACTTGACCTCCAAACTTTTCCACTCACTGCAATGTATCAGCACTGTATAAAGTATATCAAAGTAGTCATAATCTATACAAACACCATTTATATCAATATAATAGAAACTCAGATGATGAATATTAAAACTTAAGTAATATTCTTTGAGGATAACGTTAATCAATAACACAGTGCCACACACAAGTTCTTTCCTAGACATAGTCATTTATTTTCTGTCTTAGGTGTCTGGTATTTCAGGTTGGATCACTGTTAAATACAATGTTATTGTGGGAAACAGCGGGCAGGGGGCAGCAGATTTCAAACAGGAACAAGCAAATGCAGTGACATTTACTACTTAGACAATTATTAATACTATAGCGGCTAAAACATTTTTATTCTATCCTTTTCTGTCTTCCGAGCTGCAATCTATTTACATTATTTATTTTTATAACTTTATATTATACATATATGTGTATATAACAAATCAAAATGTCATCATTAAAAATTAAAATTCTGAATGAAAGTAAAAATATTCATATACTTAAGCTTATGTGCTCATATACATGTACTATCTTATGTGTCTGTGTAAGTATGCATGTGTGGGTAAATCTTTATTTAACATTTTTTTCCTCTTACTTAGTGATGATAACCATAGAACTTGCTGCCTCTCAGGGAAAAAAAATGTATAATTCTGGTAAGATTTTTGATGGTAGGAAAATAACTAGTATTATAAAATATTAACAACTCTTAAGCAGTGCCATAGGAAGGCAGGAAGACACACACAGCTCTATACTCCAAAGGCCTAAAAGGAATTCAAGTTGAGTTAAAAGAAAACCAGGCAAGAGGCCTGAAAAAAGTTAGTTATTATGTTAGCTTTATTAGTGTCTCATTATATTTATATGTCACACCATTTTATTTTGAAATGAGTTTTACAGTAAAACTAATTTATCATAACTAGAGTGAAGTAAAAGTAACAGTTACAACCACCAGTTATGGATAGGTACAACCCAGGCCCAGAATGGATAAGCAACTTGCTCAAATAAAACAATGACCCAATGATTAAAGGAGAAAAAGAACTTATATTCTTTTAGTCCAACATACTGAATACTAAACGATAGTTGTATTAGAGAATAAAGCAGATAAAGGGAATCAGTTCATAATTTATACATATATCAAAATATCACATTGTATACTGCAAATATATATAATTTTTATGTGTTAAAAAATCCCCCAAACATTGTTTGAGCAGCCCCTCTCTCCCAAAAATGCAGATAAAAATTGTTCATAGCATGATTTTTTAAATTACTTACTGGTTTCCCTTGAACTCCTCTTTCTCCAGGGTTTCCAGTCTTACCCTACATGAGAAAGGAAATTCTTGAGTCAAGTAGTCCCCTCCAAAAAGATTAATCATACTAAGAAAAACAAAAAAGACTTAAAATGTTCATATTTAACATGAAATGTTTTATTACTTACAATAAGACCATGAGGCCCTCTTTTTCCTTGATCTCCTTTCTCACCCTAACAAAGTATCAAAGCCAGGTGAGTTAGTAAGAATGTGAATTATGGTCTTATATATGCTAGCATATACTCACATACAAAAAAGACAGTAAGTATATAGTTCAATATTGAAAAGAAAACATCTCTGTGTGTGTAGTAAAAACTTTATGTATTTCATATTTAGACAAAGAGAAAATTTAGAACCATACTTTTGTAGGGAAATATATTGTTTTTTAGACCGGTAGGACATATGGGCTCAATAAAATTTAACTACATATGAAATGAGAAAAATCAATGATTACCTTGGCACCTTGTATACCTTGTTCCCCTAAGAGACCATCTGGTCCTCTTGGTCCCTAGAGGTGAAAAAAATATCCTGTTGTTAATTTGAAATGTTCCTTTTTTTTTTTCTTAACTGTTATGTGTCCTCACAGATGAAGATGTTGATTTTTTTTTTTTTTTTTTTTTTTTGAGACGGAGTCTCACTCTGTTGCCCAGGCTGGAGTGCAGTGGCGCGATCTCGGCTCACTGCAAGCTCCGCCTCCCAGGTTCACTCCATTCTCCTGCCTCAGCCTCCCCCCGAGTAGCTGGGACTACAGGCGCCCGCCACCACGCCTGGCTAATTTTTTTGTATTTTTAGTAGAGACAGGGTTTCACTGTATTAGCCAGGATGGTCTTGATCTCCTGACCTTGTGATCCACCCGCCTAGGCCTCCCAAAGTGCTGGGATTACAGGCGTGAGCCACCGCCCACCGCGTGCGGCCAAGATGTTGATTTTATGCCCTGACAACAGAAAATAATACAGCTGCGTATATGGCTCAACCTATCTGCATGGGAGAATCGGCCCATGTTTTTAAGATTTAATGACAAATAGTAAGTCAAATGAGCACAAAAATAGCTAACACAGTGGTTGAGATGGTTATAATATAGGTGTGTTATTTGGGTATTTTGTTCACTTTATAATTTACTCAGCAGCCAGCCAGAATTTGTTCTTAATCAACTCTAAATTAAAAGTGGCTGGATTTGTTTCTCTAAACAGTCTCCTTAAGTTTAATATTTTTAAATGGTGCTCTTCTCTTCACATTATTAGAAAATGATAGCAATGCAGGAACAGAAAACCAAACATCGCATTTTCTCACTTATAAGTGGGAGCTGAATGACGAGAACACGTGGACACATGGTGAGGAACAACACACACTGGGGCCTGTCAGGGGGCCTGCGGGGAGGGAGTGTATCAGGAAGAATAGCTAATGGATGCTGGGCTTTATACCTAAGTGATGGGATGATCTGCGCAGCAAACCACCATGTCACATGTTTATCTATGTAACAAACCCGCACCTCCTCTACATGTACCCCTGAACTTAAAATAAAAATTGAAGAAAAAAAAAGAAATAAAGTTTAGCTGGAATGAAAAAAAAAAAAAAAAAGAAAGAAAGAAAGAAAATGAGTGCTGACTGCATTGTACCTGCTATGCAACTACCTGTCAGGAATTACTGGGAGATGGCAGGGGCACAGAAAAGGTAGAGAAAATACTACTGAAAATATTTGTGTAAATTTAAAGCTTCTCAGTGTTCATTCAATAATTAGTTGCAAAAAAGCCGTTGCAAAAATCATTCTATAATAAAATGACAGAATAGTCTTCCATTAAATTATAACTTTCTTTGGAAGATCTTAAAGTCCTTGTTCAGGGACTTGATTGAATTCTACAGACTCTAACTGAATACCTGTGGAAAAGGAATTATATTAGGTGTTGTGGTGATTTATAATTGAGAGAACGTTTCTCTACTATACAAATATACAAAAGACAATAATATATAGAGAGATAAGACATGCCAAGGACCAAAACAAGAATTCAAAGAGGGAGACAAACTTCACATTTGTAATGGGAAATAAAGATATTTTTAGCAGCTGGAGGTCAAGTTCTCATAGACTTATTCAAAATAGAAGAAACTATACAATGAGGGATAGTATGTGAAAAAAATATAGAGGCATGAAAACAGATACTCAAAGAATAAAAAAGTAGTTTGGTTAGGCTATTGATTACATGTTGAGAAATATTAAGATGTAAGTGTGGAAAAGAAGACTGGGACTTATAAGGTGAAGGTCTGAAGTTTACTTATAAATAATTTGGCAGAAAACTGATGCTGAGGATTTCTATACAGAACGGTGATACAAATCTCCCAGGACAACATACAGATTTGAAGGAGTCCTTTAGGCTTCAGAATCTTCTCCTGTATCCCATCTGAGATAAGCTTTGGTTTAGCTTTATATTATTAAAAGCTATTTACTATAATAGGACTCTCTTCTTGGGAACTCTTAGGGTAACTGCATTCCTTGATCCTCTGAGGCACATTCATGGATTTGGACAGAACACACTTCATGGAGGATCTGTAGCTCCACTGATCCTGATAAAGCCATAGCTCCGGCCCTACAATTTCTAAGTCTATAATCAAGGTACTCCATAATCTATTCCCAACTTTCTTTCTGCTCTATTTTCCAATGAAGGACTGAAAAACTGAACTATAGTCTTACTGCGCAAGACCTTGAAGATCAAGTTGAGAAGCATGGACTTAATTTCATAGATCAGTATTTTTTAACATGTGTTATTCATTCAGCAGATGTATACTGAGTGCCTACTATAAGCCAGCATTGTTTTAGGTCCAGAGGACATGGTAGGGAGAAGAGACAAATCCCTGAATTCATAAACAAGCAAATAAGTATGTAAAACTAAATTATAAAATGAAAATATGTAGTTAAGTATAATGAAGAAAAACAAAGAACTAGAGAGTATCCAAGGTGGGGAGGACTATTTCAGATAGGGTGGTCTGAAAAGTCTCTCTAAAGTGACATGTGGGTAGACACCTAAAAGAGGTAAGGTTGCAAGCTACACAAATAATTCGGGGAAGATCACTGTAGCAGAAAAAACAGCAAGTGCAAAGTTCTGATGAGGGGTCATGCTTAGAATATTCAATAATTGAGTAACCGAAGATGAAAAAAGAACAATGTTCAAAGGATGACTCAAGTTTTAAGCATGAAGGTCCCTCAGGAATTTGCTGTAATAATCACCCTCAACCCTCAAGATGATCTTGAAATTTCAGCTGTCTGTATTGATTCTTTTTCTCTAGCACCTTCAATGCAATGTCTGATTCTTCTCTTTTTGCTCCGAAAGAAACACAGCTAATTTTTTTTGAGTAACAAAAGAAGAAGGCCGAAAGAGTGTGAAAAGGAATGAGTGGTCAACATTCTAAAATACTATAAAAAACAAGTAAGTTCTAAATTGAAAATGTGTCCACTGATAATAAATTGGGCCCTTAAAACTCCTTTACAACCTAGGATTGCTATGTATTTCTTTGATATTTTATTACTGAGTAATTGGTAGAAGATAACAGCATCAATAGAAAACAAATTAGAAATGTAGGTTTGCTTAGGGTGGAGAGGGAGGAGCGGTGGAAGATAAGGAGTTTGACTCTAGATGATCAAGCCCAATGAAGTAGATATCTCCAAGGCTAGTGATAGAGAGTTAGAAAGTTAGAAGTCCTTCTAAGTTTACGTGGTGGCAGCCATAAGCATTAAGCTTCAAAAGGCCCCTGGACACACAGTTGTATATTTAGAATTTTATTTAAAAAGATTGTTTGGTCCAAAGATAGAAAATACATTTCATTTCTTGGATAAAATCAGATTAAGTGGCTGCCTAGATACATGTAGAAAAGGCTGCATCTAGCTGGAGTAAGTCTCATAATTAATTGCCAGTTTCTTGTTTGGGCACAGAAATCACCTACTGCCATAGCTGAACTAGTCCAAACCCCACTTTTTAAGATGAAGAAACTGAAGTCTGTAGATGTTAGGTGAGTAGCCTGACTCCCATGATGTCTAAATGTACAAAGACTGAACAACTGTGCTTTATTAAGTTTATAATATTTTTTCAAATGTTAAAAAGAAATGAGGTTAATCCTGTCAGCAAGTGAATTCAGGCTGGAAGAGAGGACCTGAAATTTAGAAGTTTACAAAATGAATATTAAACATTCACAAGTAAAGTGCTGACTGGTATTGCAAATCAAGGAACTCCCTCTAAAATTAAGGAATACATACAGTAATGATAACCACTCATTTTATGTTTTACATTTAAAAAATACTTTTACTACTCAAAGCAATCTAGAGATTCAGTGCAATCCCTATCAAAATACCAATGTCATTTTTCACAGAGATAGAAAAAAAATCCTAAGATTCATATGGAACACAAAAAAGAGCCTAAATAGCCAATGTAATCCTAAGCAGAAAGAATACAGCTGGAAGTGCCACACTACATGACTTTAAAGTACACTACTGGGCTGGGTGTGGTGGCTCATACCTGTAATCCAACATTTTGGGAAGCCAAGGAGGGAGGATCACTTGAGCCCAGGAGTTCAAGATCAGCCTGGGTAAGATGGCAAGACCCTGTCTCTACAAAAAATTTACAAATTAGCCAGGCATGGTGGAATGTGCCTGTAGAACCAGCTACTTGGGAGGTTGAGGCAGTGGGATCATGTGAGCCCAGGAATTTGAGGCAGCAATGTGATATAATCGCGTCACTGCACTCCAGCCTGGGTGACAGAGTGACACCCCATCTTTAAAAGATAAAATAAAATAAAATATACTACAAAACAATAGTTACCAAAACAGCATGGTACTAGTATAAAAACAGACACATAGACGAATAGAACAGAAAAGAGAGCCCAGAAATAAATCTACACATTTATAGCCAGCTGATTTTTGACAAAGGTGCCAAGAGCACACAATGGGGAATGGATGGCCTCTTCAATAAATGATGTTAGGAAAACTGTATATCCAGATGCAGAAGAATTAAACCCTTATTTATCACCATACACAAAAATCAACCCAAAATGGATTAAAGACTTAAATATGAAGACTCGGAACTATAAAACTTCTAGAAGAAAACAGGGGAAAAGCTCCATGACATTGGCCTGGGCAATAATTTTTGGGTTAAAACCTCAAAAGCACAAGAAACAAAACCAAAAATAGACAAATGGGACTATGGTAAACGAAAAAGCTTCCATACAATATAAGAAACAATCAACAGTGTGAAGAGACAACCTGTTGAATGAGAGAACATATTTGCAAACTATTCATCTGACAAGGAACTATATATCCAGAATACACAAGGAACTCAAACAACTCAGTAGTTAAAAAAATAATTCTACTAAAAATTGGGGAAAGGACGTGAGCAGACATTTCTTAAGAGACAAACAAATGGCCAACAGACACATGAAAAAATGCTCAACATCACTAATTATCAGGAAAATGGAAATCAAAACCACAATAAGATATCATCATATCACAGGAAGAATGACTATTATTAAAAAGACAAAAATCAATAGATTTTGGCCAGGATGCACAGCAAAGGGAACTCTTATATGCTGTTGGTGAGAATGTGAATTATTACTAATTCCATAGCCACTATGGAAAAGAGTATGGAGATTTCTCATAAAAAGAGTATGGAGATTTCACACCACCTGGGTGTGGTGGCTCATGCCTGTAATCCCAGCACTTTGGGAGGCCAAGGCGGGTGGGATCACCTGAGGTCAGGAGTTTGAGACCAGCCTGACCAACGTGGTGAAACCCCGTCTCTACTAAAAATATAAAATTAGCTGGGCATGGTGGCTGGTGCCTGTAATCCCAGCTACTCAGGAGTCTGAGACAGGAGAATTGCTTGAACCTGGGAGGCACAGGTTGCAGCGAGCCGAGATCATGCCACCGCATTCCAGCCTGGGCAACAGGGTGAGGCAACAGGATGAGACTCTGTCTCAAAAAAAAAAAAAAAAAAAAAAAAAGAACTACCATACAATCCAGGAATCCCACTACTGGGTATTTATCCAAAGGAAAATAAATCACATATCAAAGGGACTTTTGCACCTATGTTTATTGCAGCACTATTCACAATAGCAAAGATATGGAATCAACTAAGTGTCCTTCAATGGACAAATGGATAAATAAAGTGGTATATGTACACAATGGAATAATTTGTAGGAACATGGATGGAACTGGAGGTCATTATATTAAGTGAAATAACCCAGGCACAGAAAGACAAACACCGCATGTTCTCACTTGAAGGAATGAAGGACATACCATCCCAAAATATGTCATGAAAACACTGGAGAAATTGTAGTTTCCAAAAGGGTGAGCTAATCTGTCTCCTCCTGCATGCAGCAAGCAATAAAGATCCCTCTGGGAGGGCTACCTTCTCCATACCAGTATGAGAAAATAGCCCTTATCACCAGAGACTTACAATTGAAGGCTGCAATGGACCTGAATAAACACACTTTAATGAAGTAACTCATATCTTCCACCTGTTTTACACCCCCTCGCCAATATATCTCTTAGTGACTTCCCTAGAAACGTTTACCACTTTAGCTAGATTTTCTTTGTCCTGTCACTTTTTCTCAAATTTATCACTCTTTGTCTAAGAAGTATAAAAGCATCTTGTTTGGGGCAGTTCAGACTTCACTCTCTTGTAAAGATCCCCATATACACACAAAACTAATATAATTTGTAACTTGTCTCTTGTTAATCTGCCTGTGTAAATCTGGTTTCCAGATCCTGCTGAAGAGCCCACTGAGGGCTAAAATGGGGGCTGGAGGTGATCTCTGGCTGCCCTACACACTCATATGTGGGAGCTAAAAAAGTTCATTTCATGGAGGTAGAGAGTAGGACAATAGATACCAAAGGCTGGGAAGGGTGTATGGATGGGAGAGGGAGATAAAGGGAGGTTAGTGGGTACAAACATGCAATGAAATAGAAATAAGTTCTTTTGTTCAATAACAGAGTAGGGTGACTATAGTTAGCAATAATTTATTGTATATTTCAAAATAACCAGAAGAGTGGACTTGAAATGTTCCCAATACATAGAAATGATAAATGCTAAAGGTAATGAATGAAATACCCTAAATACCCTGACTTGCTCACTATTCATTCTATGCATGTAACAAAATATCACACCCAGCCCATAAATACGTACAAATATGTATCAATAAAAAAGAATACTTCCTTAAAAAAAACGCTTTACTTAGAAAGATACTTTCACTTTATTATTTCATTTTATAAGTCAAGACAACACAGGGAATGAAGAAAGAGAAGTTCTGTGCCCACAGTGATGATAGCCACATTTAGTTTAAAAAACAACCTGAAGGTGTAAATAATGCAGTTATATTAATTAAAGGTAATAAAGCCTAAAGTTGCTAGTTAAGAGTTTAAGGTTGGCAGAAGAACTCTAGGAAAGCTTGGTGCTGTCTCTGTTTAAAGCAAGAGTAAGCTAATTAACTGAAAGCTTAGCTTTATCAACATCTTTAAATTTCACGCTGATATTGGTTATAGAAGTTATCCCATGGGTTACTGTATATGTCTGCTTTGACTTCTAAGATAAAATAAGCTTTATGACAGGCTGTAAGAAAGTTAGGCAAATAGCATTATAATAGGCACCTAAATTTGGCATAGTTATATTTTAAAATAACCGTTTAAAAATATCTCATGGATATTCTCTTGGAGTAACTATGCTGGCTAAAGAGAAAATCTAATATTTACATTCTTAGGAAAATTAAAGTTGGCTGCACTGAGCTGTATTAGTAAGTTCTCATAGCAGAAATAAAAATTTGATAGCTTAGCTACATAAACTAAGCATGGTTCATAAAATAAATACTGCTTGAATTATGGGCAATAACTAAATTCATAAATGATCAATTTACAGAACCACTACTTCATATGATGTTAACATTACTCACGTGCCTAACTAATTAGGCCTAGCAGTCTTTTCTGGCTCTTGATTTACACAGCTGAAACAAAACGTTCTATTAAACAAAAACTAACATTATCAGTGATTTTAAGGAAAAAAATATTTTGATCCTATTCTTGTTATAAACTATTTCAGGAGAAGAAACGACAGAGGAGCTCTGCCTTATCATTTGGAGTGCTTCAGGTATTGAATCTAGTTTTGAATCTAAATGCGAAAATTGAGGACTGCTTCCCCCTATATGGTAAGCATTTCCTTGAAAGGGACAAATTTCAGAATTTCTATAGGCAGATCAGTTTTACTTCCTCCATAGAAAACCTTAAAACATTACATATTTTTAATAGAGTTATTTTAATCTTTCCCTCCCATTTAAATCTTAAGCAGCATAGTTTGAATACAAACGCTCAGTTGTATGCCTCTATACTGCCCCTCTAGAGAAAGAGTGCAAACTTAAACGTGTCTCATGATCCTTGCCAATTCATGATCAAGAAAAAAGATGAGGTTAACTTTGCTCTGTGTCATCTCTCCTGTTTGGGTAGCTGGACACAGAGGCGTATAATGGAGTAATACCAAGGGATCAGTTGCCTAGTTCTGAAGAGTTCAATGTGCAGCTGATGTTGTGCTGATTTCTAGTGACCCAAGAGGCTAAACCACTATCTTTCTGGTACTGAATTAGAGAATCTGCTAGCTTATATTGTCTACACAAGGGACATGATTTTGTGTATTATACTAATTAGCTTTGGTATGTTAAATTATTTCATTTTATTTAATTATTCTTCAGCTAAACATGCAGGTAGAAACAAAGCTTAGAGTACGTAGGATAAATAATAATACTTTAAAGTTTATGCCATGTTTCTCTTCTAAGAATCTCTATAAGAATGATATTTTTAATCAATCCTGTTATCTTTTTCAGCTATATAAAAGGCAGGGTTACTTATTTCTTGAGATGGTAGGACGTTATTATTTGTTTGGGTTTTTCCTGTCCTTTGGAAAAATTTCAATACTGCATGATACTTCAAAAGCCATTAGACTGTAAAATCTATGCGGTTTAGATGTAAGAGATAATTACGTCTAGAATCCTCCATGGTATTAATAATGTTTGACAGGTTGCAGGGAATCGGTAAATATTATATAACTGTAAGGTGGATGGATGGGCAAGAGAGAAGCAGATAGGAAGCAGACTCCTTGGAGTAGTCCTACCCTTCATGATGGTCATATGGCCATATGTTAACAGCATCAATCACAGTCAGAACAGCAAGAGAGTATAACTACCAGTTCCATAATGAAAATTCTCTGTGTGGTCTCTGTGCAAATGTACTTAGGGCAGAGCTTCCCTCCAACATACTATGACACATATTTTCCACAAAGAGATTATAGGTATGCTGAAAATCGTGCCCTCCTCAGCCTTTGGGGTGGCAAGGAAAGGCTAGACACAGGAATCTGCAGCTAGGTCCCCTTTTTATTTATCTCAGTAGGCGGGACCAATATTCTCATTTTTTGTGAGTGAAAAACATTGGGAAGAATGGATCTAGAGTATTGGGATTACAGCCCTAGTGGGGAATGGATTGAAGAGAGAAGAGAGTAAAAATAGGAATATATCAGTGGCTACCAGAAGGGAAGTTCCCAATACTATTTTCTTTCTCGAATATTCTGGTCTTCGGTATGTTTTTTGTATGCCCAATGTCCATTGTTTACCTAAAACAGTAGTTCAGTAAAGAAAGCTCTCTCTCTCTCTCTCCCTCTTTTAAAGCCCTTGTTTCTAAACAAATCTTCCTTGTTTGGATACTGGGTAAAAATTTTAAAAATGATGAGGAGCCATTTTGGGAGATAATCAGTAAAATGTATTTGAAGGATGTGAGGAAAATAGATCATTGGGGAGGTCGGAATTGATGACAAAGTGACAAATCAGGAAACAGCAATAGGATCACGGTGAAGTTAGAAAACTGCAGAACAAACGAATTTTCCACATGACTTAATGAGACAGCACAAAGTGGTTTAGGAAAAGACTGTGCTTAGATACACAGCTTGTGCCTAAGGACTCAAATTACTTAATTAACAAAAGGAACAAATAAGTATTTCTTCTTTTTTTCATCTGTCACAAATTGGTTGAACTTTCCCATTATGACTAATGCAAAGTTGAATAAACACATTTGACCTAACTAAATATTGAATGCTGGCAGGGTACTAACCACTAAATGGCAGTTTGGGTACAAATCATCTATCATCATTTTTTATTTTATTTTAAATCTCATTTGGGCTAATATATTAGAGATGTGACCATAGAGTATAAATCTGTAACCCAGGAAGGAAAATAGTTTTTCAGAAAAGAAACAATAATAAAGGCAAATCTGCTCTCTTTCTTCAAGCTTCACCAAAAACACAGGACATGACTTTAAAATCATTACTTCAAACTGGGAATTCATTAACAATTTTCTCCCATTTGCCAACTGGAAAACTGCAAGGTTTTTTTTTGTTTGTTTGTTTTGTTTGTTTTTGTTTGTTTGTTTTTTTACCATGGTTAGGTAGAAGATATTTTTAGAATTTTAAAATATTTTCTTCATAAGCTCTAAAATTTAAATCAAAGTAAGGTCAAGGCATAACACAGAATCCTTAAAGCCCACATATCCAAATTAATTTAAAAAATACTCCCTGATATTCCATATGGTATTGAATAGCATGGGCTTTGGAGTCAGACACACTAAGGTTTGAATACTGGTGGTGCCATTTCTCTGTGTGTCTATAGAGGCCATATACTTAAACTTTGAGAGCCCTGGTTCCCTCAACTATAATACCTAAGATATAATATTTCTCTCTTGGGTGGTTTTGAGCATTGAGATAATATATGAAAGAGTGCCTGGCATGTGACAGGCATGCAATAAATAGTGGCTCTTATTTCTTTAAAAATGATTTAATGTTTAAGATACAACTTAAAGAGATGAAGATTTGTTATTTAATTCTGTATACATAATTATTAGACAATGATGATTATAATAACTTTGATTTACAATTAATAAGCTCTTATTCATCTTGTGTATCTTTGTTCCACTTCTTATTGCTTTTATTTTGTCATGATGTTATTTTTCCTTGCTATGTAAGTCTGTAGAGAAATAATTCATTTAAAGATCTTCACATTTACCATTCTCTCAAAGAGTGGAATTGGAGGTTGGGAATAAGAAACAAGAATTCTATGTGAGTTAGTGATACACGTAAAAATTAAAATGGAAAAGTGTGATTTTATAACTACAAAAGATTATGAGTTGTATTTCAATTAACGTAGGGCATTCATCTAATATAATGAAAATAGAAAAAACCTGACAAGATCTAAGCAGAATTCTAGAAAGTATGATGCTATTTTTGTTGCACATTTTCCACTATTTATGAAGTAATTTTGGGCGGGTTAATGTACTTTTTTCCTTAGATTACTTACTCTTTGTCCTTTAGGACCTTGACTCCCAGGTGGTCCTCTTGCCCCCACATGACCCTATATGTTGTAAATTTAAAAATCAGCTGTAGAATTCACAAGAATACTATCAGAATAATAGCCATAATCTTTCTTATAACATATGTCATTCTCCCAGGACATTCTTACAATTGATTAGTCTACCTTAAAAATATGCTTTAATCATACTGCCCTCTACCAATATTCTGCTTTTGAAATATTCTACTATTTGGACAAATTTAATATCTGGGTGTTTACACCCTGAACAAAAACTGGAGAAGCTTTTAATATTCACTAACCAAGTTGTTTTCAGAAGGAACACATATGGAGTGATGGAGGAAGGAGACATCCATTGAGCTAGATAGACCGGTCTAATCTGCCTGGCCCATCAAAAAAGCAATGGCTATTATGGTAATATTTCTTTACTATTATTCTAGATATTTATGACAATCCCATCACATAAAATTAGTTTTTTTGTTATAAAAATGCCACAAAATGTTCCAAATTAATATGCTATAAAAATAGCCTGCAATGGAGATTAAGTTGCTATTTATTATTAAGTCAATTATAATGAATTATTTTTATAGCTATAGTCTTTAATTAAGACTCAACTGGAAAACAAAATTTACTTATCTATTAACCCAAGGTAGATAAAAATGAAGTAAACTTTAGTATTTCAAATTTATTTATTATTTTATGTGACTAAAGATATTAGTAACTGTTCTTGAGACTAGTCTTCCTAATTTTAAAAGCCAACAACATATTTGCAAATATACTAGAAAATCGGGCTTATTTTTAAAACAGAAGCTTCACAAATAGTAAAAGTCTTCACTGATAAGAAGCGTTCTGCTCAGGGGATCCTAAAAGCCGATCTTGTTCATATTTTAAGTTCACAATAGCTGTCAGATTCTGATAAGCAAAATTAATTTAGGGGAAACGTTTCATTATCTTTTTGTAAACAAATGGAATATTTTCAATACTACAATTTTTGTTGAATAAATACATATTTTTATGAATTTTATGTGGTTGTGATAATATTTACAAATTTCTGAGAAAAATATGTTGAAACTTACACTTGTGATTTATTTATCCAATTGGTCTCACTTCTAATCTTAATAATCCTGTTTCCTTATATGTGGTTATTCAAAAGAAACTTCAAAGCATTTTAGTTTAGGTTGCAGAACTGAAATTGATTGTATACCAAGTAGAGGTGAGGCAGTTCAAGATATCATGACAAATTCAAGAGTGTTTTGTATAGTTGGGAGAGAAGCAGTCTCCACTAGTTTACACATGACTTACTTTGAATAAAAACCAACAATAAAGCATAACAATTTATGAGTTTAAATTAAAATAAACATTCTGGAAGGAATCATAAAGTCTTTCCTGTACTTACAGGTAATCCCAATGGACCGATAGGTCCTGGAACGCCAGGAGGACCTGGATATCCCTATAATTTAAGGAAAATATAAAAGAAGTAAAATATTCATTACTTTAAATTATTTTCATTGAAGACAAGCCAGTGAATTATAAACAAAAATAAAAAGGGATAATCTGACACAATGTTTCTTTTGTAACCAAGATATGAAAGGCCACAGGAAATGTTCTGCAGATAGACCATAGAAATAAAAAAAAATTTTACGTAGTTTTATTTATGTAGAAACTATATATCCATTTATTAGAAGGTTTTTGCCTAGAGAAGAAAATTGCTAGCCAGAATCACATACTACAGCCTATTTATAAGAGAACATTCATTTCATTTTTCTGAAGATCATGTTATCTTATCCATGGATATATGTTGTGTTATATAGGTTATGAAACTATATCCTTTTCAGAGAGGTCCAGGAGCTCTCTAATTAAGTAATGTAAATGTGTACAAATATTCTAGCATTTCAAACTTTAGAAGGACCACACACTTTATGGTATTAACACTGATTCAGAAAATGCCTTAGGAGGTAATGATTCTTGAAGTTGATTAGTCTTATAGGCATGCTAAATTTCCTAGCTGACAGCAACTGGAAATTGCATAGCTTAAAAAACAAAACAAAACAAAACACTTACAGGACTTTTCTGATAATATAGAAGTTAGTTAAAATCAATTTGTGGACAGTATTATGTGCCACCAGATCCATCACAAGGTATTTTCTGTACGGAATATCCTTTTATTGATAATAATTATTCATTCCAGTTCCTGCCATACTTAGAAAACTATTTAGTAAGTTAAAAAGATGCAACCCAAATATAAAATTTGTCAGCTATTTCCTATATTAAAAGTGTAAGAGAATAAGATGAATTCTGGATTCTAAGCTCTCGTATGTCAAAAAACTACATCATGACCACAAACTCATGGAAGAATGGCAATGCTGATATGTGTCATATCAACTATACGCTGTAGAAGAATAAGTAGAACTCTAATTTTAAAAGGTGAAAGATTTATACGATCCGAAGAGAAACCAGAGTATGTAGAATTCTAATTGAATTTTCTTCTTTATCTTTTTTAGCAAATTGTGGTGGTCAAATTTCTCTCCTAAAACTAGAATCATTTGACTAAGGCATCTCATTTACATGCTTTTGAGTACCTTAGTATCACACAGCATTCTGGGAGATAAACCATATAAAAATAAAATTCTATGGGAAATTTAACATTTTTTACTCAGTTAAATTCCAGCCCAGGCAATTCCATCTCTGGAATGACTTACTTTTATTACGTTCTTTGGAAACATATTTTTCAAATCACTGAGCTCTTACCATAACACCTTTTTCTCCCTGGGGACCTAGTGGGCCTGGACTTCCACGTTCTCCCTTTTAAGAGAACAAAGAAAAAAGAGTAACATACGGCATATTAATTAGTGATGACTAAGCTAAGCCTAGAAAGAAAAACTGTCAGCCAGAATCATGTCTTACATGCATACATCATTCTTATTTCCAATAATTTTTAAATTTACAAATTTGGCACTTTATCTTAAAATTGTTAGACTTTTAATAAAATAAAATTATCTTAAGATGTTTTTCAGAGAAAAATATTAAAGGCCTTATTAAAATGAAGAAAATAGAAATTATGGATAAACAAGACTTAAAAGTGAGTACACATCATATGTTAAAGTTTTGTAAGAAATGCTTACCATTTTATGAGACATACAAAATATGAGAATAGTGAAAGTATCAAAGCATATTAAAATGTAACAAATCTGCGTAACCATTTAAGAAAATTTTATTTTATAGTCTGCATACCACAATTAAGTGCCATAAGAAATAAGTCTGGAAGATCATGATAATCAAATCTGTCATAGCAGCTTACAAAGACTAAACTGATTCACATTAAAATTCTCAAGAGTATCAGCATTTTAGTATAGAAGATTTAACTCAGCACAGAAATAACTGAGTGAAAAAAATTATAAAGCAAAATTTTTTAACTGCACTCATATTTTGTTACATTGTTAGTAAAAAATCAATAAGTATATATTAAGTATGTAGTACTTAAGTAATTGAGAATGTAGTACATGAGAGTTAGAAGAGATATTTAAAAAACTTAACTTAGATTCTACCCTGAGTAACTGCAGACACTGCAGACATGATATTAACAGAGATGAAACAACCAGAGAGTAAGTAAATTTTAGACTATGTGGTACTATTCTAAGTCCAAGAAGTGAAGAAATTAGGAAGGATGAGAGGAGTCTGTGGACTTCATAGAGGAGATGGGAATTCAGCGGAGTCCAACAGTTTGGTTTTGAAAAAACAGAGGGAAGGAGAGAGGATATTTTAGTTCAAGAAAATAGTAAGAATGGAAATAGGAACAAGCTCAAGCACAAGATGGGGAGAGAGAAAGGTAAAATGGTAACTTATTCTTCTTTTTCAAAAACTGCTTTCTTTCAAGCCTCTCATAGGAGGCTTGCTCTCATGAAGTCAATTTAGATAATATTTTCTAGTTAGAAATCTAGACTGTTCCATCTTTTCTCTTCAGATCACAACTTTATAATCAAAAGGGTACTCTGCCCTTTAAAAATTAGAAACCTACATGCTGTTAGCTACATTTCAATATATTTAAGATATTCAGTATAGGTAATGTGCTAAAGTTATCAGTGATTTCTAATTAACATAAAAGATCATATGAAAGTCTGCCTTTTGAATTTAGCCTAGATTTCTTCCTATAAAACAAAGTAATTGTTAAAAAATTACCTTTTCACCAATGCTTCCAGTCATCCCAACTTCTCCAGGTAAGCCAACAGGTCCCTTTTAGGAAAAAAAAAATAACAGAAAATACACACATATTGTATTGCTATTGTAGTGCCGGGGTCTTAAATCACCTGTAATCACTATGTTTCTTTCTAACTTATCCTAAATGTTATCTTGGAGTAAAATTCCTCTTTGTATAGCTATGCAGTCTGTGACTTTATATCAGAATTAACTTATTCAGTCAGCCAACAAAAATATATCAGTGCCTAAAATATAACAGGCACTACGCTGGGAGGCAATGAGTTTCAAATCCACTGTTGCTGTCCATGTGGAACTGACATTCTACTAGATTTTATAAAAGCCCTGAAGTTTTCATACCTGTTTGATGTGGATATATTAGCTTAAGAAATCATTTCTGTAACTACCTTTTTTGAAAGCCTCTCAATACACAAGGGGACAGAACATGCCTATCATTCATTCATCCACTCAAGAAATATTTGGTGCCTACTCTGTGCCAGGCACTGTGATGGTTGCTAAGATTTCATTAGTGAGGAAGACAAATCTAGACCCTGCCCTCTTGAGGGAGGGTCTCATAACAGGGAGACAAAAGCAACTAAATTAAAAGTTAAACAATTATAAATTCTGACATAAGCTCATAAAGGAAACAATAATATTGCTGAAGAGGAGAATAAAAGAGAAGACCTATTTTAGCACAGATGGTCAGGGAAGACTGAGGCCTGACATTTAATATGAAATCTGAATAATAATAAGAGGCCAGCCAGCCAAAGAAGGGAGGAAGAATATTCTAGGTAGAGTAAATAGCTTGAGTAAGGAATGAATTTGATTTGCTAGAAGATGTTAAAGAAGGTAATCAGTTACACCATTTCAGAGTGAACACGTCTCAGGGTTTTTCCATCTTTGTCTTTATGGATTCTCAATTATTTCTCCTTCAAACAGTACAGAAAGCAAAAAGAATAACACAGAACAACCTTGACAAGAACATAATCTCTTTCCTGTCTTAAATCATAAGCAGTTACTTTCTACTTTTATTTAAAGACAAATGAAACTTTTTTCAATAGCTACCATGCAAAGACCTTGCTTAGATAGATTATCATATGATAGTATACATTAGCATACAGAAAGCATTGACTCATGAAAAATGACTTGTTGTTTATCTAATGCATTAAGCATGATTTTACCCTTACAGATCTCTATCTATCTATCTAATGATCCCATATATATAACGTATATTAAGTGTTTTCTATGTGCCTGATTTAGTCTTCACAACCAGCAGATATAGTAGTATTATCATGATTCCCCTTTGACAGATGAGGCAGATGAATTAAACAGTTGGCTGATGCAGAGGAGGTTAAATGGTATGGATGAGTTTAAGTGTCTCATGAGCACTTGAAATGTGGTTAGTGCAAATTGACACATACTGTAAATGTAAAAGACACCAGCTTTTGAAGACTTATCACAGAAAGAATGTAAAATAGCTAACTGATTGCTTACATCGATTACATATTAAAATGATAATGATTTGATATATTGGTGTAAATGAAATATTACTAAAATCAGTTCACCTCTTTCTTTTTGTCTTTTTTAATGTGGCTACTAGAAAATTTAAAATTATATATGTGGCTTATAATTTTGACTTGCATTATACGTCTATTGGACAGCCCTGATGTATACTTTTAGGCACTATGCTAATATTATGGCTTAAATCTAGTTGGAAGTGATTTAATAATTTGTTTCTGTGGTTTTTAAGTGTAAGAGACTGAACACTTTCATTCTGAGACAATCTATTATCAATGTTCATGCGCATGGAATTCACTGGTCTCACTGTGTTCTCCACCATTCTGAGACAGCTGGTTTGATAAAACGGTGAAACGGCATTTTAAAGACTCAGTTACAAGGCCAGCTAGGTGACAATACTTTGCAGGGTTGGGGCAAGGCTTTCCAGAAGGCTATATATGCTCTGAATCAGTGTCTAACATATGGTGCTGTTTCTCCTATAACTAGGATTTTGGGGGCCAGGAATCAAGGGGTGGAAATGGGAGTGGTACTACTCACTATTACCCCTAGTCATCCACTAGAAAATTTTTTGTTTCTGCTCATGCTCTGCTGGACTAAAGGTCTTAGTTCCAGAAGGAGGAATGCTTCCACCAGGAGACACAACGATGATTCCACTGAACTAGAAGTTAAGACTGCCATCCGGCCACTTTGGGCTTCTTATGCCCCTGAATCAACAGACAAAGAAGGGAGTTACTGTGTTGGCTATGTTGCTTGATTCTGCCTCCCATAGGGAAATGAGACTACTACTTCACAATGGAGGTAAGGAAGAGTATGAATAAAATACAGGAGATCCGTTAGGGTACTTCTTAATATCACCATGCTCTGTGATTAAGGTCAATGGAAAATTACAACAACCCAGTTCAGGCAGGACTACTTACTAGTGGCCCAAATTCTTCTGGAATGAAGGTTTGGGTCACCTCACGTCTTAGTCCATTCAGGCTACTATAACAAAAATACCGCAGGCTGGGTGACTTTAACAACAAATATTTATTTCCCACAGTGTTGGAGGCTTAGAAGTCTAAGATCAAGGCACCAGTAGATTCAGTATCTGGCGAGGGCCTGCTTCCTGGTTCATAGATGGCAGAGCCCTTGTGACCTAATCATCTCCCAAGGTCTACACCACCTCATACCTCACACTGGTCATTAGAATTTCAACATATGAATTTTGCAGAGGATAAAAACATTCAGTTCATAATACCCCACCAGGTACAGATCCCAACTAGCTAAAGTGCTTGCTGATGGCAAACGGAATAAAGAATGGGCAGTGGAGAAGGCAGTTTTAAATACCAGCTATGGCCATGTGACCAGTTACAGAAATGAAGACTATAATTGTCATGAGTATTTCATTGTTATTTTGTCATGAATGTGTGTGTGTGCAGCAAATATCTTTGGTTCTTTTCTTCTCATTTCTTTTTTTCTTTTCTTTCTTTTTTTTTTTTTTCTTGAGATGGAGTCTCACTCTGTCACCCAGCTTGGAGTGCAATGGCGCGATCCTGGCTCACAGCAACTCTGCCTCCTGGCTTCAAGCGATTCTCCTGCCTCAGCCTCCTGAATGGCTGGGATCACAGGCGTGCACCACCATGCCTGATTAAATTTGGTATTTTCAGTAGAGACAGGGTTTCACCATTTTGGGCAGGCTGGTCTTGAACTCTTGACCTCAAGTGATCTGCCCACCTCAGCCTTCCAAAGTATTGGGATTACAGGTGTAAGCCACTGCTCCTGGCCTCTCATTTCTTTATCATATAACATAAGATGTATTGACCTTATAACAGTATCTAAGTATGGTTAATTTTACATCATAGTATTTAAGTTACAGGTTATAAAGGAGAAGAGTAAACGTCACTCAAGGACTTTACATCCTCTTCTGGAAAAGAGGTTAGTGAGTTTTTGGTTACATGCAGGATAATGATATCATGTTAGGCAGAATTATGATCTTATTATTGTCTTTATTTGAAGGTTAAGTATGGTTTAAAGAGATGCATTTGGGAGTCAACTTGACAATGGGGAGGGCTGTCATGGTTAATTTTATGTGTCAAGGTCACTGGGTTACCGAGTGCTCAGACATTTGGCTAAACATTATTTCTGAGTGTATGTTGTTTCTAGGTGAGATTAACATTTAAATAGGTAAATTGACCAAAGTAGATTGCCTTCCCCAATGTGGGTGGGCACTGTCCAATCTGTTGAGGATCTGAATAAAACAAAAAGGCAAAGAAAGGAAACTTTTCTTTCCATCTGACTGCTTAGGCTGGGACATTAGTCTTCTTCTGCCTTTGAACTAGGACAGCATTGACTCCTAGTTCTCAGGCCTTTGGACTTGGAATAGAATTTAAATAATCAGTGCTGTAGGTCTCAGGCCTGTGGACTCTGATAGAACTTACACTGTCAATTCTTCTGGTTCTCAGGCCTTTGAACTTGGACTGGAACTATACTGGATTTCTAGGATCTCCTGTTTGTGGATGGAAGACTGTGGGATTTTTTTTTTTAGCCCCCCACAATCATGTGAGCCAATTCTTTATAATAAATCAATCTATCTATATCTATATCCTGTTGGTTCTGTTTCTCTGGAAAACCCTAACTAATACTGTCAATCAAATCTGAGCAGGAAAAATGAAATAGAGCTATCTGTTGTGAGACAGTAAACAAAATAACAGAAACTGAACACAGACTAGTCAAACTATTCGGAAAAAATCATTTTTCTTTTTGAGACAGAGTCTCGCTGTGTCGCCTGGGCTGGAGTGCAGTGGTATGATCTTGGTTCACTGCAGCTTCAGCCTCCTGGGTTCATGCAATTCTCCTGCCTCGGCCTCCTGAGTAGCTGGGACTACAGGCACAGAGCACCATGCCCGGCTAATTTTTTGTTTTTGTTTTTAGCAGAGATGGGGTTTCACCATGTTGGCCAGGCTAGTCTCGAACTCCAGACTTCAAGTGATCCACCCGCCTTGGCCTCCCAAAGTGATAAATCCCTTTTCTAAGACATATGATCTAGGAGAGTGAATGCAGTAGGCTCATTTAGCTTATCCCATGTGTGCCAGAACAATATAACCTACAAATGTATTCCGCTTAGCCTATAGCATTTACTAAACTGAAGTAGGTAAAAACATTTAAAAATCTGGAGATTTTACATATAAATACTTTATATATAAAGATTTATAAAATTATTAGCTTCAGATGACCTAGCAAATGTAGACAAACATTCTCAAAGGCAAATATTGGACAGAACTAAGTAACTGTTGTACTGTTGAGATCCAGATGCACTCTTTACTTTGCTATTCCCTATTGTCTCTTATACATGGCCCATTTTACTTACTTATACTATCTACCTGGTCCCAATAGGGCATCTGAGTTTTTTACTTCATGTAAGTATTAAAAGGTGCAGTCAGTCAAACGGGCATAATTGGAAGATAGAGGTTCTCACTAAAAAGTAGATAGTTCACAGGGTTCCAGCCATGCCCATGGATATCTTTAATAAAACTTAAAGTTGGAGAACATAGATTAAAAATGGTTTCCTTGCAGCCTAGGCAACATAGGGAGATCACATCTCTATAAATAATCTATACATAATAATAATACAATTAGCTGGGTGTGGCAACACGTTCCTGTAGTCCCAGCTACTCATGAAGCTGAGGTGTGAGGATTGCTTGGACTCAGGAGGTCAAGGTTGCAGTAAGCCTGAGTGACAGAGCAAGACCCTGTCTCCAAAATATATAAAAAGAAAAACGTACTATTTCAGTACCTTAAAAAGTCTAACCAAAACATATGTCAAATCTGATAATACCACAAGTGTTGGCTAGAATGTAAGGAAAGAAGAACTCATACATACACAGCAGGAAATAGTATAAATTGGTACAATCACTTTGGAGAACCATTTATCTATCATATATAGTAAAATTGAAGATGCCCCTAACTTACAACTTAGCACTTCTAGTTGTTCACATGGAATTCTACTTTCACATGTATGTACTAGGAGACATATAGAAAGACGTTCATTGCTGTATTATTTAAGTACAAAAGTAGAATCATCGGCATTATCAGTATGGACACAGATAAACTAAAATGCATTCATACAATAAAGAAAACTCTTGAATGACCAATACTGAGAAATAAACAGAAAACCTCAAACCTCAACACCAGCTAAAATTAATAGACCAGATCTATATGTATCAACATGGATAAACATTTTAGGAATATAATGTTGAGTGAGAAAACAGCATAAATCCTTTTCAAAAGGATACATCATTATGTGTTTTGTGCAAAATTTTAAAACGCATACAATAATCTAATTTCTTACTGGCAGAAGACACATGGGAATTATATACACAACTTTAGGATAAGGCTAATGTCTGTATGTAGAGTAGTGGCTCATTATTTTTTTATTTTGAATTTCTCTGATAACTAGTTTCTCTGAGTCTGAACTTCATTTATGTGTTCATGTTTTGGACTATTTCTGCTTAATTCTTATCCATGTCCTTTGCTCAACTTATTTTTTCCCATTAAGATTTCCTAAATTTTCTTGATGATTTTCAGGATTTTTTATATATTTGAAGTATAAACTTCTTATTGGTTTTATTTTATTTTATTTATTCATGTTTTGGGCTTTTTCTGTGTAATTCTTATCCATGTGTTTGCTCAATTTATTTTTTCCCATTAAGATTTCCTATATTTTCTTGATGATTTTCAGGAATTTTTTATATATTTAAAGTATAAACTTCTTATTGGTTTTATTTATTTATTTATTTATTTATTTGAGATGGAGTCTTGCTCTGTCGCCCAGGCTGGAGTGCAGTGGCATGATCTCTGCTCACTGTAACCTTTGCCTCCCAGGTTCAGCTTGATCCTGCCACCTCAGCCTCCCACCTCAGCCTCCTGAGCAGCTGGGACTACAGGCGTGCACCACGACGCCCAGCTAATTTTTTTGTAGTTTCTAGTAGAGACGGGGTTTCACCATGTTGGCCAAGCTGGTCTTGAACTCCTGACCTCAGGTGATCTGCCCGCCTTGGCCTTCCAAAGTGCTGGGA
The DNA here is from genome assembly GCF_028885625.2 of Pongo pygmaeus. NCBI lineage: Eukaryota > Metazoa > Chordata > Mammalia > Primates > Hominidae > Pongo > Pongo pygmaeus. The sequence continues at coordinate 144,191,335 of NC_072373.2, read as the reverse complement.
TTACAGGCATGAGATACTGTGCCCGAACCTTATTGGTTTTAGATGTTCTAAATTCCTTCTTGTGATAAATCACCTGTGAAATTATTTTTGATATCTTTCATTGACAAGAAGTCCTTAATTTTTATGTAGCCATATCCAGTGTTTTTGTTTTGTTTTGTTTTGTTTTTGCCTTATGATTTGTATTTTCTGGATCTTGTCTAAGAAAGCTTTCCTTATTTCTATGTCATTAAATAATGGGCATTCTTTTCTATTGGTGTTAACTTTTCTATCTAGAAAAGTTTCTTTAATCCATCTGGAGTTCAATTTTCATATGGTATAAGACAGGGATCCAGTTTTAATTTTTTGCATACAGGGACCCAGTTTTCCAAATACTATATATTCAATACTATTTCTTACCCACCCATTGGTTTATGGTGCCATTCTTATCTTATACATGGCTTATTTCTAAGCTTTCTAGTCTATCTTATGATGATTTGTCTGTTTTTCTCCCTTTGCAAATTTCTCTCACTCCATTTTTCTAATGTTTTTAGGCTGTCTCTACTACAGACTGAAAATAAGCATGCCAACAAAGGTTTATATCAGTGGTAGGGAATGTGAACATATAGGCTTTAAATCTATTCAGTTTTTAAGTCTATATTACTCTTTGAAACTGTCTACACACTTGGAAATAATAGATGAATTAGACAAAGACATTTAAAGCTGAGGTCTGCCAAATTTCATGGAATCTAACATATCATGGATTGTAAGATACACCAATATTTTTAAATCTCTGAATAGATAAAAAAAATCTCCCAAGCAATTGTAATTTACCACTGATCATGAGAAATATCTCAATTTTTAAAATGTTAAAATGTGAAAAGAAAAAATGGTATAGTAGATTGTTTCACAGTTCGAAATATTCACTGCTCCTTTCTGTGGAAGGATTATACCTCCCTATGCTACTGATGTCAGACTTGGCCATATAATTTGGAGTGCCCCTCACCATGGGAGGAATATACCCCTGCATCTTATTAATGCCATTCTTCTCTATGTAACTTCAAATAAATAGAAAGTGACATGTGTCACTTTTTTTTTTTTTTAAGTCAGTTTCTTTTTTCCTTTTGCCATGAGACTAAACATGTTCCACACAGGCACTGCTTCTTAAGCCTGAGTCTCCAAATGCAGATAACATGTAACAGAGTCACAGCCAACCCACAGTGTATAGAGTGCAAGTAAGAAATAAACTTTTATTATTGTAAACCACTAATATATTCAGGCTGTTTCTTTCTCCAGCATAATTTAGCCTAAACTGACTGATGCAATATGCCCTTTTAAGCTGATATGACATGGCAATTATTAAGAGGAGAAGCATGTGGTTTTCTCTACTTTTACCCCAAGTGCTAATGACCCTAAGAGATAGATGGAGCCACAAGAAAGAGGGAGCCTGGGCCAGGCATGTTGGCTCATGCCTGTAATCCCAGCACTTTGGGAGGTTAAGGCAGGAGGATTGCTTGAAGCCAGGAGTTCAAGACCAGCCTGGGCAACAAAGTGAGACCCTGTCTCTACAAAAAAAGAAAAATTAAAAATTAGCTAGGTGTGGTGGCCTGTGTCTGTAGTCCCAGGTACTCAGAGGACTGAGGCGGGAGGCTTGAGCCCAGGAGTTGGAGGCTGCAGTGGAGCTATGATTGCATCACTGCACTCCAGCCTGGGTGACACAGTGAGACCCTGTCTCTTAAAAAATAAAAACAACAACAAAAACCAAGAGAGAGCACCTGGTTTTCTTAATCAACTTGTAGGGGAGAGCTACTTAGGAACACTTTCACCAGATAATTAACATGGGCAAAAATAACTTTCTGTTGTGTTAAAACAACAAAAAATATTTAGGTTTACTTATTATGGCAGTTAGTATTATCCTAAAAATACAGTGAATTTACGTATTAACATAAAATTGAAAAACTGTGAAATCTAGCTCAATTAGTTTACTCGAAAGTTAATCTCACAGAAAGTGCACTGAATCAATTTCCAGTTTAGTACAGTTGCAAATCAATTTCTTCAATAAATGTAAAATGAGGTGAAGAAAATAAAATTAAGCATATTTATTTGTTCACGTAACAGATCCTCTGCTAAGATTTAGCTGGAGAGGATATAAAGATGAGTGAAATATACTAAGGAGTTCAAAATCCAGTAAATTGGAATAAGGTAAATGTATATTTTCTAAAAGTTAATAGAAGAAGAAGTAAAATAATATCTAACACAAAGGCAGAAGAGATTATATCTGGTTGAAAACATAAGAAAGGACTTTACAGAGAAGGCAGCATCTCAGGTATGGTTACATGTTGACATGATGAAATGGTGAAAGTGTATTCCAAGCAGAGGGAATGTTTTGAGCTAAAGATGGGAGGGAGCAAATGATAAAACATTTGCAAACACAAAGTTAATCCACATTGTCTGGGATACAGAATATGTGTAGGGGAATAGGCTGGGATAGATACATTGGTTATATACTATAGAGGGCTTGAGAAATTTGTGTTTGTGGTATCTGCAGAAGAATGTGTGCTTGTAGAAGAATCATTATTGGTTTTCAGTAAAGGAGGAATGTAATCATATCTAGACTTGAATGGGTGGTAATTTAATATCACTGTGTTTAATGTGTAGAAATGGGAAAAATAGAAAATAGGACAAACAAATCATTATAATAGTCCAGATTAAATGTAATGACTGGTATGAGGACAATATCATCATTTAAAAAAACAGTAAGCTCAGGAGAAAAGCCACTGTTAGAGGAAAAGTGACGAAGTAAGCCAACAGATAGTTGTGCTCTTAAAGAGTCTATCTTGGAATACTGATTTGTGTCTCCATAGAATAATCAATTGTTGAAATAATAAGAATGATGTAGTACGTACGCTGATGACAAACCAGGAACAAGAAGAGAATCTAATGAAGATTCATTGGAGGCAAGAGGTAGAAAAAAAAAAACAAAAAACAAAAACAAAAGAAAGACTCACAAAAGAGAGAGTCAAATAGTCGTGTTCCAAGATGGCCAAACAGGAACAGCTCTGATCTGCAGCTCTCAGCATGATCTGCATTTCCAACTGAGGTACCTGGTTCATCTCACTGGGACTGGTTGGACAGTGGGTGCAGCCCATGGAGGGTGAGCCAAAGCAGGGTGGGACATTGCCTCACCTGGGAAGTGCAAGGGGTCGGGGGATTTCCCTTTCCTAGCCAAGGGAAGCCGTGACAGAATACACCTGGAAAATCGGGACACTTCTGCCCAAATACTGCAGTTTTCCAACAGTCTTAGCAAATGGCACACCAGGAGATTATATCCTGTGCCTGGCTTGGCGGGTCCCATGCCCATGGAGCCTTGCTCACTGCTAGAGCAGCAGTCTGAGATCGACCTGTGAGGCAGCAGCCTGGCAGGGGGAGGGGCATCTGCCATTGCTGAGGCTTGAGTAGGTAAACAAAGTGGCCAAGTACACAGGCAGGTGCCCCTCTGGGATGAAGCTTCCAGAGGAAGGATCAGGCAGCAATATTTGCTGTTCTGCAGCCTCCACTGGTGATACCCAGGCAAACATGGTCTGGAGTGGACCTCCAGCAAACTCCAGCAGACTTGCAGCTGAGGGACCTGACTCTTAGAAAGAAAACTAACAAACAGAAAGGAACAGCATCAACATCAACAAAAAGGACATCCACACAAAAACCTCACCTGTAGGTCACCATCATCAAAGACCAAAGGTAGATAAAACCACAAAGATGGGGAGAAACCAGAGCAGAAAAGCTAAAAATTCTACAGAGTGCCTCTTCCCCTCCAAAGGATCGCAGCTCCTCGGCAGCAACTGAACAAAGCTGGACAGAGAATGACTTTGATGAGCTGATAGAAGTAGGCTTCAGAAGGTCAGTAATAACAAACTTCTCCGAGCTAAAGGAGGATGTTGGAACTCATCGCAAGGAAGCTAAAAACCTTGAAAAATGATTAGATGAATGGCTAACTAGAATAAACAGTGTAGAGAAGACCTTAAATGACCTGAGGGAGCTGAAAACCATGGCATGAGAACTACGTGATGCATGCACAAGCTTCAGTAGCTGATTCGATCTAGTGGAAGAAAGAGTATCAGTGATTGAAGATCAAATTAATGAAATAAAGTGAGAGGAGAAGTTTAGAGAAAAAATAATAAAAAGAAATGAACAAAGGCTCCAAGAAATATGGGACTATGTGAAAAGACCAAATCTACATTTGATTGGTATACCTGAAGGTGATGGGGAGAATGGAACCAAGTTGGAAAACACTCTTCAGGGTATTATCCATGAGAACTTCCCCAACCTAGCAAGGTAGGCCAACATTCAAATTCAGGAAATACAGAGAACGCCACAAAGATACTTCTCGAGAAGAGCAACTCCAAGACACACAATTGTCAGATTCACCAAGGTTGAAATGACGGAAAAAATGTTAAGGGCAGCCAGAGAGAAAGGTCAGGTTAACCACAAAGGGAAGCCCATCAGACTAAGAGTGGATCTCTTGGCAGAAACTCTACAAGCCAGAAGAGAGTGGGGGCCAATATTCAACATTCTTAAAGAAAAGAATTTTCAACTCAGAACTTCATATCCAGCCAAACTAAGCTTCATAAGTGAAGGAGAAATAAAATCCTTTACAGACAAGCAAATGCTGAGAGATTTTGTCACCACCAGGCCTGTCTTACAAGAACTGAAGGAAGCACTAAACATGGAAAGGAATAACTGGTACCAGCTGCTGCAAAAAACATGCCAAATTGTAAAGACCATCGATGCTAGGAAGAAACTGCATCAACTAACGGGCAAAATAACCAGCTAACATCATAATGACAGGATCAGATTCACACATAACAATATTAACCTTAAATGTAAATGGGCTAAATGCCCCAATTAAAAGACATAGACTGGCAAATTGGATAAAGAGTCAAGACCCATCAGTGTGCTGTATTCAGGACACCCATCTCACATGCAGAGATACACATAGGCTCAAAATAAAGGGATGGAGGAAGATCTACCAAGCAAATGGAAAACAAAAAAAAGCAGGGGTTGCAATCCTAGTCTCTGATGAAACAGACTTTAAATCAACAAAGATCAAAAGAGACAAAGAAGGCCATTACATAATGGTAAAGGGATCAATTCCACAAGAAGAGCTAACTATCCCAAATATATATGCAACCAATACAAGAGCACCCAGATTCATAAAGCAAGTCCTTAGAGACCTACAAACAGACTTAGACCCCCACACAATAATAATGGGAAACTTTAACAACCCACTGTCAATATTAGACAGATCAACGAGACAGAAGGTTAAAAAGGATATCCAGGACTAGAACTCAGCTCTGTACCAAGTGGATCTAATAGACATCTACAGGATTCTGCACCCCAAATTAACAGAATATACATTCTTCTCAGCAACACATCACACTTATTCCAAAATTGACCACATAGTTGGAAGTAAAGCACTCCTCAGCAAATGTAAAAGAACAGAAATCACAATAAACTCTCTCTCAGACCATAGTGCAATCAAATTAGAACTCAGGATTAAGAAACTCACTCAAAACTGCACAACTACACGGAAACTGAAACTGAACAACCGGCTCCTGAATGACTACTGGGTAAACAACAAAATGAAAGCAGAAATAAAGATGTTCTTTGAAACCAATGAGAACAAAGACACAATGTACCAGAATCTCTGGGACACATTCAAAGCAGTGTGTAGAGGGAAATTTATAGCACTAAATGTCCACAAGAGAAAGCAGGGAAGATCTAAAATTAACACCCTAACATAACAATTGAAAGAACTATAGAAGCAAGGGCAAACAAATTGAAAAGCTAGCAGAAGGCAAGATAACTAAGATCAGAGCAGAACTGAAGGAGATAGAGACACAAAAACCTTTCAAAAAATCAGTGTATCCAGGAACTGGTTTTTTGAAATGACCAACAAAATTGATAGACCACTAGCAAGACTAATAAAGAAGAAAAGAGAGAAGAATCAAACAGACGCAATAAACAATGACAAAAGAGATATCACCACAGATCCCACAGAAATACAAACTACCATCAGAGAATACTATGAACACCTCTAGGCAAATAAACTAGAAAATCTAGAAGAAATGGATAAATTCCTGGACACATACACCCTCCCAAGACTAAACCAGGAAGAAGTTGAATCTGTGAATAGGCCAATAACAAGTTCTGAAATTGAGGCAATAATTAATAGCCTACCAAGCAAAAAAGTCAAGGACCAGATGGATTCACAGCCAAATTCTACCAGAGGTACAAAGAGGAGCTGATACCATTCCTTCTGGAACTATTCCAAGCAATAGAAAAAGAGGGACTCCTCCTTAACTTATTTTATGAGGCCAGCATCATCCTGTTACCAAAGCCTGGCAGAGACACAACAAAAAAAGAGAATTTTAGACAAATATCCCTGATGAACATTGATGCAAAAATCCTCAATAAAGTACTTTCAAACTGAATCCAGCAGCACAGCAAAAATCTTATCCACCATTACCAAGTTGGCTTCATCCCTGGGATGCAAGGCTGGTTCAACATACACAAATCAATAAACGTAATCCATCACATAAACAGAACCAACAACAAAAACCACATGATTATCTCAATAGATGCAGAAAAGGCCTTTGACAAAACTCAACAGCCCTTCATGCTAAAAACTCTCAATAAACTAGGTATTGATGGAACATATCTCAAAATAATAAGAGCTATTTATGATGAACCCACAGCCAATATCATACTGAATGGGCAAAAACTGGAAGCATTCCCTTTGAAAACTGGCACAAGACAGGGATGCCCTCTCTCACCACTCTTATTCAGCATAGTGTTGGAAGTTCTGGCCAGGGCAATCAGGCAAGAGAAAGAAATAAAGTGTATTCCATTAGAAAAAGAGGAAGTCAAATTGTCCCTGTTTGCAGAGGACATGATTGTATACTTAGAAAACTCCATCGTCTCAGCCCCAAATCTCCTTAAGCTGATAAGCAACTTCAGCAAAGTATCAGGATACAAAATCAATGTGCAAAAATCATAAGCATTCCTATACACCAATAACAGACAAACAGAGAGCTAAATCATCAGTGAACTCCCATTCACAATTGCTTCAAAGAGAATAAAATACCTAGGGATCCAATTTACGAGGGATGTGAAGGACCTCTTCAAGGAGAAATACAAACCACTGAACAACGAAATAAAAGAGGACACAAACAAATGGAAGAACATTCCATGCTCATGGACAGGAAGAATCAATATCATGATAATGGCCATACTGCCCAAGGTAATTTATAGATTCAATGCCATCCCCATCAAGCTACCAATGACTTTCTTCACAGAATTGGAAGAAACTACTTTAAAGTTCATATGGAACCAAAGAAGAGCCCACATTGTGAAGACAATCCTAAGCAAAAAGAACACAGCTGGAGGCATCACGCTACCTGACTTCAAACTATACTACAGGCTACAGTAACCAAAACAGCACGGTACTAGTACCAAAACAGAGATATAGACCAGTGGAACAGAACAGAGGCCTCAGAAATAACACCACACATCTACAACCATCTAATTTTTGACAAACCTGACAAGCACAAGAAATGGGGAAAGGATTCCCTATTTAATAAATGGTGCTGGGAAAACTGGCTAGCCATATGTAGAAAGCTGAAACTGGATCCCTTCCTTACACCTTATACAAAAATTAATTCAAGATGGATTAAAGACCTAAATATTAGACCTAAAACCATAAAAACCCTAGAAGAAAACCTAGGCATTACCATCCAGGCCATAGGCATGGGCAAGGACTTCATGACTAAAACACCAAAAGCAAAGGCAACAAAAGCCAAAATAGACAAACGGGATCTAGTTAAACTAAAGAGCTTCTGCACAGAAAAAGTAACTACCATCAGAGTGAACAGGCAACCTACAGAATGGGAGAAAATTTTTGCAATCTACCCATCTGACAAAGGGCTAATATCCAGAATCTACAAAGAACTTAAACAAATTTACGAGAAAAAAAAAAAAACAACCCCATCAAAAAGTGGGCAAAGGATATGAACAGCCACTTCTCAAAAGAAGACATCTATGCAGCCAACAGACACATGAAAAAAATGCTCATCGTCACTGGCCATCAGAGAAATGCAAATCAAAACCACAATGAGATACCATCTCACACCAGTTAGAATGGCGATCATTAAAAAGTCAGGAAACAACAGATGCTGGAGAGGATGTGGAGAAATAGGAACGCTTTTATGCTGCTGGTGGGAGTGTAAACTAGTTCAACCATTGTGGAAGACAGTGTGGCAATTCCTTAAGGATCTAGAACTAGAAATACCATTTGACCCAGCAATCCCATTACTGGGTATATACCCAAAGGATTATAAGTCGTGCTACTATAAAGACACATGCACACGTATGTTTATTGTGGCACAATAGCCAAAACTTGGAACCAACCCAAATGTCCATCAATGACAGACTGGATTAAGAAAATGTGGCACATATACACCATGGAATACTATGAAGCCATAAAAAGAATGAGTTCATGTCCTTTGCAGGGACATGGATGAAGCTGGAAACCATCATTTTGAGCCAACTATCACAAGGACAGAAAACCAAACAGTGCATGTTCTCACTCATAGGTGAGAATTGAACAATGAGAACACTTGGATACAGGGCAGGGAACATCACACACGGGGGCCTGTCATGGGGTGAGGGGCAGGGGGAGGGATAGCATTAGGAGAAATACCTAATGTAAATGACGAGTTAATGGGTGTAGCAAACCAACATGGCGCATGTATACCTATGTAACAAACCTGCACATTGTGCACATGTACTCTAGAACTTAACATATAATAATAATAATTATAATAATAATAAAAAGAAAGAGTCAAATAGGAGGAGAACCAGGAATGCACAAAGAAAGATACAGAAAATAAAAGTTTCAAGAAGAGAGAAATCTGTGTGCTGTGGGAAGGTTTAAGAAGGATGAACATTAAGACAAATTCATAGAATTTGGCAATCACCAGGTTGATGGTAACCTGTAGGAACAATTTCAGTAGCTTTTGTGTGTTTGGATATGTTTGCCAAAGGGTTAAGAATGTGTGTAGGTGAAGAGAAAATGTAAAAAACTTGTATAGTTTAGACGATTATTTTAATAAGTTGGCAGCAAAAATGAGGAGGCATGAAAACTGCTAAAGGATGTGGTTGCAAAATTACTCTATTCAGAATCTAATTTTTGCTGTCAGCCAAATAAAGTTCATCGGCAATAGAAAATCTACCCTTCTGAACAGAAATAAATTACATTAAAAACCTACATTTTTGCTCTGTTTCACAGAATAAATTTTTTTAACGTTTCACAGAATAAATTTTTTTAACACACTATTATTATGGCCTAATCTATCATGATTGGTTGGGAACCAACACACTGTAACAGAGAGAAGATGCTAGCAGGATTAATCTTCTCCCAAAGACTATTTCCTAGCCAGCTTCCTACTTCTAGATAGCTTTCCTACACTTGGAATGCTCCATCCAGGGAAGGCATGTATTGTGCAAAGGTGCCATATAACCTCTTCCCTCTTAACAGAAGTACTTTCTGAAAGGCAGACTAAGGTGCTGTGACTTACTCTCATTTTTTTCCATGAAACCTCAAGTATCATATATGCTAGTGAGAATCAGACAAATGCAAGTGAGAATCAAGGGCAAAATTATATTTTCAACTGTAAAGTTGTCAAAGGCAAATTATGTGCATGTGGAAATGGTCATTATTTATTTATATTTACTACTATAGCTCCTTAAAACAGAGACATGGGTGACTTCCGGTTTGTTCCTTTCTATTTATTCTTCTTCATTTTAAAACAAATGTTGAAATCTAATATATTACTATTTTAGTTGTCTACTGCTGCAAGACAAATTACCCCCAAAAGTTAGTGGTTAAAATAATAAACATGTATTATCTCACAGTTTCTGTGAGTCAGAAATTCAAAGGTGGCTTAAATGGGTAGTTCTGGCTGAGGATCTTTCATGAGGTTGCAGTCAAGATTTGGCATTGGCTGCAGTCATCTGAAGGCTTGACTGACCAGAAAATCCATTTCCAAGAAAGCTTATTTCCTCAATCCGTAGACCTGAGGACATAGTAGTTGGCTTCCCCCAGATTAAGTGATGCAAGAAAGAGAGTGAGAAAGGAAGAAGCTGCAGTGCCTTTATGATCTAGTGCACATTGACTTCTGCCATATCCTACTCATTAGAAATGCATAACTGAGTCCATCCTGCATTCAAAAAGAGCCAAAGTAGACTGCACACTTCAGATGGAGGAATAGAAAAGAATTTGTAGATATATTTTTAAACAATCACAATGATTTAAATTCTATTCTTGGCTTGGTTTGATATTTTATTAAGACTTTGACTCCTCCCAATAGTTTTCTTTAGTTTCTTACATCTAATTTTAAGTTATACACTTCTTTATGAACACTCTAAATTAGTGTTGTTGGAATAATGTACATTTTCCTACAGATGAAATGCATAACATTTTTCTTATTTCATTAGTTATTGAGTATCTATCATGAATAAGGTACTATAGTAGTCAATTTAGACATCACTAATAACTAAACTATAAAGTAGATAGCCAAAAATGCCAGATGAACTACTATAGAATAGCAGATAAAACAGGAGTGAGCAATCTGTGGCCCTGACGGCTGGCTGCCTGTTTTGTAAATAGTTTCATTGGAACACAGGCTTGCCCATTTGTTTACTTATTATCTGTGACTATTTCCACATTATGCAGGCAGAACTGAGTAATTTCAACAGAGACCATATGGCCCACAAAGCCCAAGTCATTTCTGCTGGATATTTTAAAAAAACACAAAACAGTCATTGAGCCATAGCCAGAATTATTGTCAATATATACCAAGAATTTACATTAAAAATCTTTCAAAACACTGATTCCACATCTAACACACAATTAAAAAAAAAAACACCAAGCATTTAGCTAGAATATGCTGTGTTTCAAGATCCAGACAACCATATAATAATTGAAAACATTTCACTTTTGGCAAAATAGTATATTTTGCAAAATGGTCTATAAAAACTTTAAAACTCTCTCCTAATATTTTTTAAAGTAACTATATCCTATTTATTAACTAAAGACTGATTTAAATTAGAATACTTCCTGTTTGAAACTAAAAATGTTTTAAACATTTATTTAAAAGTTCTTATGCTTAGATGAGTCACCAAAGAGAGTATGTAGAACAAAAAGAGGAAAAGGCTACGAACAATAACATTTAGAGAGTTGGTTTGGAAAAAGAAAACATAAAGTTGACTATGCATAGGAACAAAGTGAACTGTCAATAGCAGAATACTGTCTATTTTTTTCCATAGTTTCTTCAGACCTTTTCATTGGAGGGTAATACTATGACTTGACAAGTATGAATGAATACTTTCTGTTTATTTATAAATACATCACTGTTTCCAAATAGCTAACCTTTGGATCACTTCACTCCTATTTTCAAATGAAATCTGTAAGCTAAGTATTTATTTGACAGCATGACTTGTAGCAAGTTACTTTAGCTCACTGTGCTTCATCCTGTACCATTTAGGAAGACGTAACTTTAAGTTCATTGGTTTATATGCTCTGTAAAGCAGGGATGATGTCTGTATTATCTTCTGTATCCCAGGCAGTAGGCATAAGGGATACAGTATCAGACTGCAGTCATCTGAAGGCTTGACTGACAGTTTATTAATTTGGGAGCACTTTCCAAGTATCAGACTGTATCCCTTATGCCTACTGCCTGGGATACAGAAGATAACATATGTTGAATGAATGAGTGAACAACTTAGAGCAGTAGTGGTGGAAACAGAGGTGAGCCACCCACATTCCCTTTTTATGAAATATCTTATTAACCCTGCAATAAGCTCCTTCAAGATTTAGGCCTTAGCAGAGAGGCCTATATCCAAAGCCTGATTAAGGTGGGGTATAAAAGTCTGGCCATTTGGGCCCAGTGTCTGACTACTCTGATGGTCCAAACATTTGATTGGTCTCTTCTCTCCTTCTGGGGTATTGCAGAGAAGATTGAGTAAAGGCCAGGATTTAAAAGTCAAAGTGACCAAATTCCAGAGAAGGTTCAACTCCTAACCAAGACAAGTCTGTTATGCCAAAGTCAGGGTCTTGGTTAGAAAAAGAAATGGGACTCTGATACTTGTGAAAACAGTATCTGGGCAGAGGTCCCTGAAGATTTTGAACTGCTAGTCTCTGAACTCTACCAGCTTACACAAGTGGCCTACTTCTTATTATAATTTAGCATTCTCCCCTAACATAACCTCTCCCCTGTAAGAAAACGTAACCTAGTTAGGATTCCCACCACCTCCTCTTCTAGCCATTATGCCAATAACTAGGGTTAAATCACAGCATAACTTGCTGCACCTGATATAGGCAGAAGGAACTATAACCCAAGGGGATAAAAGATCTTGTCAGTATGTACTGGTAGGAGAAGCGGGCATATATGTGGATCTGATTGCACAGGTATTTGATCAAGAGAACCATAATATAACATAAATAACATAAAATTAGATACGGAAAAGTTTATTAATTTGGGAGCACTTTCCAAGATACAGGAATTAACACTCTGGCAAGGACCCCAGGAGGTTGCACGAGCTCCTACAGTGGGTCCAAGCTGTGAGGCAAGCAGTCCTGTACTTTGGGCCACATGACCTGGCAGACCCTACAGTATTAGAGGCATCAATGGTGGAAAAATAAATTATGCAAAGCCTATGATAAGCCTTGATGGGAAGATCACAGTGCAGGCTCCTGAGATTTTGTATCAAGGCTGTGCCACCTGCAGCAGAGATTTAAACACATTTTGAAAAATGAATTCCAGCATGTCGGTAGCCTTAGTAGAGTCTGGGCACCTAATCACAGGATACCAAATGACTACACATCTGAATCTCCTATAAGCTGAGTTCCATCAGATTCATCAAGTCATAAGGCCAACCAGTTCCAGTGCAGTCTGAGAGGGAATATGAGCAAGACAGAGGCACAAGCAGACTGCATAAGCAAGAAGTTCATATTCCCAGCCAGTACCTCTTCTTTAGCTGACACCTTTGCTCTCTGGGGGATCCCTTATGACCAGCTGTCAGAAGGAGAAAGCCCAAACTTGGTTTATGGATAGTAGGCTTCTTACATAGGTACAAACTGAAGACGGATGGCAGCTGCGCTACAGCTTCACCCAGAAGTGCCTTAAAAGGCAGTAACAGGGAACATCTTCTAATGAGCAAATCTCAGGCAGTGTACCAGATCATTCACTTTGTGAGAAAGAGAGGTTGCTTGAGGTTAGAACAGGTACAGACTAATGGAAATTTGTGAGTGACCTGGCTGGTTGATTAGGCACCTAAAAGGAAGAATATTATAAGACTGGGGCCAAGAAGATGTGAGAAACAGGAATATGGGAGGACATACTGGAGTGGGCACGAAGTGTGAAGATCTTTGTATCACATGTCAATATTTACCAGAGGGTCAAACATGAAAGAGTATCTGCAGGTAGACTTAATGACTCAGAAAGCTGACATCAGCAAGCCTTGATCATCAGTCACTTCAGTGCTGGATGATGAATATATGAATGGAATGGACATGGTAGAAGAGATGGAAGGTATGCATGGGTCTGACATCATAGGGTCCAATTCAACAAGGCTAATATAAATATTGCTTCCACTGAATATCCAAACTGCCAACAACAGAGAACCACATTAAGCCCACAACATGGTGCCATTCTTTGAGAAGCCCAACCAGCTAGTTGGAGGCAAGTTCATTCTGGAAAGGCCAAAGATTTATTCTAGCAGAAATGATACATGCTTTGAAAATGGGTTGCCTTCCCCACACTGAGGCCTCAATTAGTACCAGTATTTAGTAGCTTAAAAAGTGTCTAATTTACCATATGGGGTCCCCAAAATATTATGTCAGAGCAGGGGATTCATTTTATGCAAACACAGTGCAGAAGTGGGCCTATGACCATGAGATCTAATTGTCATATTACATCACACCAAGAATTTTCCAACTTGAGAGAGCATTGGAATGGCCTGCTAAAGGTACAAGCTAAAGTGCCAGCTAGGAGGTGATGCTTTATGAGGATGAGGCACTATCCTATAGGATGAAGTATATACTCTGACTCAAAGACATTTATATGGTACCGGGTCTCTAATAGGAAATACGGATGGGTCTGAAACCAAAGTGTGGAAGCAGAATTAATTCCACTTACTATCACTCTCAATGTCCCAGTGGAGGACTCTGTGCTTTCCATTCCCACAAAATGTGAGCTCTGCAGACATGGAGGCCCTCGTCCTCAAACGGAACACATTTTCACCAAGTGACACAGTGAGAGTCTCACTGAACTATAAGCTATGGCAATCTCTTGAGCACTTCAAATTCCCTGTGTCCACACACCAGCAGACAAAAATAAGTCACCATCTTGGAACAGTTAATTCACCCTGATCATCAGAAGAGGGAGAAGATCAGTATCACTGAAGTCTTAAAATCAGCTGCAGTGCTAGGGGCTGTCATTTGTACCACTGATTCCTCTTCTAAGCTTCCCTCAGGAAGAGAATCCACTAGAATCCTAGGACAGCATCTCCCTGAAAGGATATGAAGAAGTAGATCCAAGCAGAACAAGGAGTAGACTGTGGTGAACACCAAGATATGCTGCCAAGGTACTCCTTCAAGGAAGAACTTTGTGGCCCAAGCTGTCAGTAGCTTCATGGTTTGCCTTAGTTCCAGAGAGCCTTCTTGACCAAAGGTACATATGCCCTTCCCAGGTTGGTCCACATACAGTGACTGCTTGGAGTAGACTATAAAAGCCCAGTTACTTAAGCCTAGCATGGGACTACTCAGATGGGTCATAAACGATTTAGAGCTTCTTGCAGGGGTGGTTGAAACTCAGTAGTGTCTGTGTCACAGATTGACTTCTTCCTCTACCCAATCCTGTTTCTTCCCTGCCTCTTTCTACAACTGTTGCTTCCTAATAAATACCCTGTAGTGAAATGCCATCTCAGCAGTTTGCCTCTAGAAAATCCAATGTGTGCTCAAAGTTTTTCTCTAACTGTGGAACTCAATCCATTGAGGGCCATGGAAATACTGAAAAGTGTCACCAAGGTTATATACAGCCACTCAGAGTAGACTAGATACATAAAAGCGTATCTACTGTAAATGATCCTCATTCTTGAGAACGTTGGAAACAACTAAGATAGAATCTCTTCTTAACCAAAATCTGTGGTTATGGAAAAAATGGAATTTATACATTTATCCAATGTTCACTTATGCTTGATGGACACAACAACTATCATACCCAGCAGTGTGGCTCCTAATGTTCACTGTAGTTTCAATGTCTGGGTAAGAACTGTTGCTATCCTTAGGAAACATAGAATGTTTTATCCTGCCTTCCTATAAGGAAGAAAATTGTTCATTACATATATATGGTTTCTGGAGATTGGATCCCAAGTCCAAAGTGTAAGAAAATAGCATTTGTATGTATCCCAAATCCAACCTAATGGAGATTTGCTGAGACAGCATCTGGAGTGAGATACTCATCCCTCTTTTTCCTTCATACTAAGTAATAAATCTTTTCCTGATGATTGGCTGGAGAAGAAAACTTTTAGAGCTCACCAAAGACTGAAGACACTTTGACAGCAAAAGCTATAGCTTATTATAAGTTTTTTTTGGAATGTTTACCAAAAAATTTCTTTAAGTCTATTTCTGTTTCATTATGTGCAGTGTGCTTATATTATGTACTTGCAGAATTTTACTATATCAGTATCTAGTACCTAAGGAGTTCAAATAAACCAGATGAGGAAAAGATGTAGCACAGAGATTATACTGAATCATATCTGTTACTGAACATAGGATATATACTGCCCTCTTAATTTCTTTTCTGGCATGAAGTAGTAGTATAAGTAAATAAAAATAATGACTACTCACCTGTGCTATCTACTTACTGAGTCAGTCTTTGAAACTAAGACTGTGCCTAATATGTCTTATTAAGGTTTCCAAAAGTTGAAGATAAACTATCTACAAACACTGGGGATGAATTGAAGAAAAAGCAATTTTATACAAACCCTGCATTCATTAACACTTTAAAAAAGTGCCATAAGATATATGGCACCCATAAGCTAAACAAATTCAGCCATTTATTTAGTCAAGAAACATATTTGAGAGTATAATACATGCAAGGCATGCTAAATAATGTAAAATGTTTTATATTATCAATTAAATTTAGAATATAAGACAAGCACTTCATGATTATGGAGGTTCCTGATTAGACAATAGTCTACTTTGGAGTCACAGTTCCTCCACTTCAGACATTTGGATACATAAAGTTTTATAAAACTGAATGGTCTGCTTAGTATCCAAATAGGGATTTCAGCTTCTAACATTTCCCTAACAACTATTTGACTCTTGGATCAAAAATGTAGTAATAAAATAAAAGTTTAGAACAAAGTTTTGCCCGAGGAAGGTCTGGCAGTGATCAAGAGAATATGCCTGGAATGTCTACTCAACAGATGCTTTTACTCTCACACTTATGTTATGGTAAATTCAAGAATAGAAAGGCAACTTGTGCTGTACTCCCTGCACTAAATTTGCCTGGCAATGTTGTTCACATAGCCTGCCCTTTTGAATGAGTCTCTTGGTAATAAATCAAAGGTGATAATGTGAATATCATCCACCTAACTTGGTTGAACTTAGGGTGTTATTAGTTTCAAAGAAAGTAACTTGGATGAGAAATAAGAGGCATTCTCTTGCTATGACACTTGTATTGCAAAACATTTGAATTGCAAGCTCTTCCCAAGACTCTAATAACTAGCAGGAATGTTCAGAGAATGTTCAGAGAATATATGCGTATATGCAGAACATTATTTTCACATGTAAATTGTTAAATTAGTTCTATATTTCTTCCATGTAGACCTCCTAGGTGTTGTGTTTTCTGAAGATTATATCTAAAGATAAAGTCAGAGTAAGAAAATCTACCATCCGATGCCTCCCCACATTGTCAATATTCCCTTCCCCTCAAATCACTCTAACTACAAATGAAGAAAATAGTAGCATGGTATGGAGGATTATTAGTTTAAAGACATGAATTCCAGCTTAGATCTTCAATTCTGAAGCAAGTCTTTGAACCAATTTGGGTTTCACCTTCCTAATTCAAAAAACAAAAAGGATGGGCTAGATAATTCTGTTCATATTTTTAGCTCTAAAACTCTATGATTTTAACAATAAGAGATAAGAAAAGCATTCAGTTATTTAGAGGTTATTTAAAATCTTTTGAACAGGTAAGGATGAGACATGTATTTTTTAAAAAAATTGGAATCCTTTTATTATTTCATAGTGAAGAAGGTGTTTCCAGCATACTGAATCCTCAGTACCACTAAGAAACTATTTCCTGACATATCTACAGGAAGCAGACTTTGTGACCACTCAGAGCTTACTTTTACTTTTTCATTAATCCTAAAACTTGTCTAATCTTCTAAACTTACTTGATCTTCTAAACTCACGTGGGCTCTTTGAGTGTAGGGGCTGTGCTCCATTAATTGTGATGTTCATCTGAATGCTCATCTCATTGTCTAGCAGCATACTGGGCACATAGTAGGTGTTCAGTAAATATAGAGTGATTGCACAGCATAAATTAGATGCTGGTTTCTACATTAATATATTGAAATTACAGAAGTTCCCACAATGTACTTAAACATAGGAATGTTAAAGTCTTTACTTGTTTAAGTTATGAAAAAATAAAGAAGGAAAAGTGGAGATCATACAGGGAAAAAGATGTTTTCAAGAGACTGCCTTTCTTCTCTCTTTAGGCAATAATCTTTTTGAAGTTCTCTGCCAGCTAGTTAGACTATAGTTTTTTGAAATACCATTTGATAGACACATATGACATTTTTAGAGCTCAAGTATAGGATAGCTTCTTTGAGATATGCTGCAGAAAAACCTAGAAAGTTTTCCTGAATGGTGAAGACATCATTCGTCAGAATGAAATGATAGAGGGCCACATTTCTCATTTCTTTCTTGTATTGTGATTTCCTCTTGTATTACTTATTCCTGCTGGTTTTGAGTATCTATCCTATATGGTTTTGGCCTAAGTGATTGGTCTTTCCTTGGCTTTATACTGTGCCTCCAACTTAGTATTATTGGTTATTTGGAGTTCTTGAATTTTGGCTTTGCTACATTGTAGAATAAGCTAGGTAAATTAGTAATCTCATTACACTAGTTAGTGCCAATCATAATCCCCAAAGACACAGTCCTGAATGTCATAATCTGGAATGTTGAAACCCAAAAGATCAAAATCACAAAAGTTCAAAATTCCTAAAGTCTAAAATTCCAAAAATCAAAATCCTCAACATTAAAATCCCTAATGTTGAAATCCTGAAAGTTGAAACCTGGAGAAGGGATTAGTGTGTCTTCAGTTGCATGCAGGATAATTGCATCATGTTAGTTACATCACATTAGGGTGGAACTACTGCTTTGTTACTGTCTTTATTTGGAAATTATAGATGGTGTGAGGAGATGCTTATGGGTGCCAAATTGAGAGGGGTAGACTTGACTTAATTTTAGGTGTCAATTTCACTGGTATAAGGAATACCTAGGAACTGGGTAAAGCATTATTTTGGGTGTGTCTATCAGGGTGTTTCCAGAGGAGATTAGAATGTAACCCTGAGTGGACTACTAGGTGGAGAAGATCTGCCCTCAATGTTAGCAGGGAGTATCCAATCTCTCAGGGCCTGGAGAGAACCAATACAGAAGAAAAATTGGTTGCTCTCTGAGAGCTGGGACAGACTTCTTCTGTTGCCTTGGACGTTAGAATTCCAGGGCATGCCAGCTTTTGGACTCCAGGACTTACACCAGTACCCTCTATGTCCTGTGGCTTTCAGCCTCAGACTGAGTTACAACTTTGGCTTTCATGGTCCTGAGGCCTTTGTACTTGGACAGAGCCAAACTACTGGCATCCCAGGGTCTCCAGTTTGCAGACGGCCTATTGTGATAATTCTCAGCCACCATAATCATGTGAGCCAATTCTCTTAGTAAGTCCTCTCTCATATATCTGTATATAACCTTATGGTTCTGTCCCTCTGAAGAATCCTGACTAACACAAATTTGGTATGGGAAAGCTGAGTATCATTCTTTCATACTGTATTCCTTACAACACAATGAAAGAGATCTGTGAAATAGTTCTCCCACCAAAAAGCTGTGATAAGTTAAGTGAATGAGGCTACTTAATAGTGAAAGAGAAAAGTTTAAAAGTTAATTACTACTGATACTGTGAAAGCAGAAAATCACTTAATTGCAACAGTTGAGCAACAATGAGGCTTTCGAATAGACAACATATGTTTATAAAATGTGTAGACAACAACTACTCTTTAAATACGAGTGCAGCAGGTGTTTCAAAGATTACAGAAGTGAAAAGGCAGGTTGAAAGTCCAAGAAATCTGTCCTTCCGAATCATGCAATAATGTGTGACTTCTACCCCTTCACACATAGCACCAACTTGCTGTGCTATGTATTTCAGCTTCATATCATTCCAAACTGGAAGTATAAATTATGAAAAGACTTTTAGAAAGTTCTAATTCATTTTACGCATTTTTTTGCAAATTTGAGTCCATGAAAGTGCATTGTCACAATGCTGACAGTGTGTGTAGGCACTGTGTGTATATGTAAAAACATTGAACTTTCCCAGTAAATGAAGAGATGTCCTTTTTGTACATTTGCATTTGTGAACGATAAAATTTCTACAGATCTCAGCTCTTTGGAAAAGATTATATGGCTATGTGCATATGTAGTAGTGACTCACTGCAGCTTTTGTATTGATCTTATCAAAAGACTTATGTTCTCTATTACAGTATTTCAGATGGGTGCAGTTACAAAGCTGGGTATAGACAATTACCAACCACAGGTGACATAAGTTTTTATACATTTCACTTTTTGACCTATTTATTTATGAATATTGTTCATCTGCTTATAACTGATATACCCATGCAACTGTCACTAGAATATTTGAGTGTTTATGCTTGCAAAAATATGTATGTTATCATTGCCTATTTTATTAAAGGAGCCTAGGAAGTGTTCTGTCATGTTTTTTATGTTTCTCAAATACAGCTTCTTTTAACAATGTAAATAAATCTTTTTAAAAAATATTTTAAATTGTTCTTTCCAGAATTATATTTTCGGATTTGATCTTATGAGATCATAGCCGAAATCTCTCATTAGTACTTCACAGATAGGACAGACACTTCCTCTGTGTAGACAAGAGACTTTTTTTTTTTTTTTTCTTTTTTTTGAGATGGAGTTTCACTCTGTTGCCCAGGCTGGAGGGCAGAGGCACAATCTCGGCTCACTGCAACCTCCGCCTCCCGGGTTCAAGCAATTCTCCTGCCTCAGCCTCCTGAGTAGCTGGGACTACAGGCATGTGCCACCATGCCCGGCTAATTTTTTGTATTTTTAGTAGAGATGGGGTTTCACTGTGTTAGCAAGGATGGTCTCCATCTCCTGACCTCGTGATCCGCCCACCTCCTGGCCTCCCAAAGTGCTGGGATTACAGGTATGAGCCACTGAGCCCGGCCGAGAAGAGATTCTTAAATATAATAATACATAACAACATAGTACTGAAAATCCTGAAGCTTAAGGATGCCCTGACTGACTGAAAAGTTGAAACAATTTTATTAAAAAATTATATGTGACTTCTTCAGTTAAACCTTGAGTGTGGTTTTGTATGACCTTTCTCTTGTACTGGAGTCTTGTAATATACAGAGCAGAAAGCAAGCCTATATTCTCATCCTTGAGAATACTGATGACTGAGACCTTAAGACCATCACCAACTGACCTGCTAACTACTGCCACAGATGCCAGATAGGTTGGTCTAATTATGCAGCGACTAGATACATACTAAGCTAGATCTTGGAGTGGGGTGAGTGGAGGGTGCTTCCAATTTCAGGCGGTTCTGGATTTTAAGAGTGAGATGAAGGGACCCACCTTCAGACTTCCTATAGGCAACTTAAGTGACTATCTACATCTTTCAGTCTCTGAAATGTTCTTGAGAGGAATATTAATATAGTTCTTTATGACTTATTTGGTAAATTACTGGTTACTTGGAAGATACGATATAATTCCTCAAATGATGTCTCCTATGAACATTTCATCTGCACATCTGGGCAAAAAGAGTTAAGAGGGCAGGCTTGAGTTTGCCATCTTTAAAATGGTCTGCTTACAAGACTGGCTCTTGGCTGGTGTCTGGGGAATTTGGATTTGGGGACAGTTCCCAGCATTTCCAAAACTGGCAAGAGTGGTTCATTGTGCCTCAACTGTTTGTGCAAACAATATAGTTTATGCTAAATGCCTGTTTTCCCTCTGAGAGTTTGGAATTTTGCTACATGATAGCCAGAGGGTAGCTATGTGATCAACCCCCAATAAAAATCATGAACACTGAGTCTGTAATGAGCTTTCCTGGTAGACAATAATTTAACATGTTATAACTCACTTCTGAGTTGAGGGTATTAAGCACATACTGTGTGACTCCACCAGGAAAGGACTCTGGGACATTGCATCGGGTTTCCTCTGGACTTCATACCATGTGCCTTTTCCCTTTGCTGATGCTCTGTATCCTTTCACTGTAATGAATCTTACTCATGGGTAAGACTCATTCATATGCTGAGTCATGTGAGTCCTACTAGTCAATAATTGAACCTGGGAGTGACTTGGGGACCCTCAACACAGTATCCTAAGGTATCTCCATGAGAAACTTGGGGAAAAGGAGAAATGTAACTGCCTTGTTATCCTTCTCTTTGTGCAGTAGTAGCAGCAGTACAATAAATACAAACATCACCATTTCTTAAGCACTTTCTATGTGTCAGCTTCAACCAAGGCAGTTCTTATTTTCTACCCCTGACAATAAATACGGTTAAAAGGCATTTTACCCTAAGTGGAAGTAGAATTGGAAATCCAGGATCAGAATTCAAATATATCTTACCTCAAAACCCATGCACTCTCTAAAATAACACATTCGTTCCTTCTCCTTCTTATGTAACAACTATTTAATGAAAAGCACCTCATTTTTATATGGCAGTTTGTTTAATTTTCAATATTCAAACTGAAACAGAACTACTATTCTGTTGAAATTCTTAACTGCTCTGTGTTCTATATATACACTGACTAGCCAATATGGGAAATTAGTGACTACAAAAAGAAAAAAATCCAGTCAGTGTGTACTTCATGCTTTTTGCACAGGACAAAAGGGATAATTCTGAGTTTCAAAACCTTAGGATTAGATGAGATATTAAATATAAAATAATTAGCGCTTGGCATGAACAGATGCTTAATAAGTATTAGTCCCAATTTCCTTATAGGTTACAAATTATTTTGGCAATTAAATCAATGCCTTAACATCCTTTTCCCCATTCCCCTATGTACTGTTTTAGATTTACCTACTAAAACTAGATGAGCACACAGTGGTCTTGACAAATACATGTAAGAACTCAACTGATCCTAGTTGCTATCAGATTGACAAGTATTTCAATCCAAGACTTATTCACTAAATTTCTGCCATATGCCAGGAATGTGTTAGATAATCAGGAAACAAAAGTGAACCCCCGTTTACAATCTAGTGTCTGCAGTCCAGTGGAAAAAATGCAGGTTAGTTATAGGTGACATGGAGAAGGGAAATGGAAACCAACCAAATTGCCTTATTCAGAACATGCATATTCTTTCAGTTTCATCTATGCTATTCTAACTAGAAACTTAATGAAAATAAGTTACTATTGCACATATTTTCATGTTGGACTTCTCCTGTCAGTATATCTATTGATACCAGTGAGAAAAAAATAACAGATACTTTAACAATAAAGAGCCTCTGATAATTCTGTTATGGGCAACAAAATATTTGTTTTAAAAAGCTGACTTAAAAAAATCAGTGTAACTGATTGAACTTCAAGTGGCATGTATCACATTAAGAAGACTTTACACTATACTACTTCCTAAAATATAACATTCTAATCCAGGCTAATAACTATTTGTGATTTTTTTCTCATATTATTAAAATGAGAATAATTTTAAGGATATTTCATTTCTATCAGCAGTACATGGAAGCCCCTCAACCCCCGACACTTTCTCCACCACAGAAGTTTTATGGAATTTGGCAGCCATGCATGTATGCTATAAGAATTTATTTCATTATGTTTTCCCCTCAGGCCATTGTGTTTCTTTGAAATTGGTATTTTTGAAACAGTTTATTCCTTTTTTCCCTGCATCCATCACTTTCTGTACTGTTAAGATATCAATTACTCCATGAAGGCTCATGCATATCTACAGATGAAAACAATCAACTTATTCTTACTTTGTAAGGGATAAATCAAGTCTTAACTTTTTTCAAGAAGGCTTCTTGACTATTTTAAACCACTATAAGCTCTCATTACCCTTATCCTCTTTAGTAACTAAATTATTTACCATGAACTTTTTGGTAACTAAAGAAACCATTAATTCTTGTCCTGTTTCTTACATTATAAATATTTACTTTTTGAGATGTGATGATCCTTAAGGAGAGCGATGTCATCATGTGTTTCTGTATACCAACACAACTTAGCAACACCAAGGAGTCAAAAAACTATGTTTTTGAATGACTCCTCCCTAACTCATTCTATGAGGCCAGTATCATCCTGATACCAAAACCTGGCAGAGATACAACAAAAAAAGAAATCTTCAAGCCAATATCTTTGATGAACATCGATGCAAGCACATGTACCCTAGAACTTAAAGTATAATAAAAAAATACATTAAAAAAATCCTCAACAAAATACTGGCAAGCTGAATCTAACAGCCCATCAAAAAGAGATGTACAACATTAAAAAATACAAAGAACTGCCAATTACTTAATCTTTTTGAGGTTTTCTGAAACTTTTGCTTAACATTCTTTCCTGACATACTTTTGACAATTTTTCATCTTTTCAGTATCGGTTATCATGACATATTGGTATCTTCTACTACACTATGAAAGCAATCTGGTCTCACAGTCCTTACTCTTACCCATTTTATTATATTATTCTAAGATATTTTGTTTCCAAAATCATAGTTAGACATGACTGTCACTTTTTCATTCAACAAATATTTATTGAACAACTGATAAGTGAAAGAGTCTTGTGCTAGGCAGTATGAGGAACATAAATAGGAAGGGAAACATGGATTCTTCCCTAAGACATTTATAATCTAAGAGCCTAGAGATATAAATATCTAATACACAGGAAGAAAGTGTTAAAAATTACAAAAGACCACATTTTATCAAATTTAACAAGAGATAAAGTTTATTTTCAGCTCGGAGATTTAGGGAAGATACTCTACAGGTAGTGTTTGAGCTGGGCCTCTAAGGAATAGATAAAATTTGGACATATATACAGAGATGGAAGTCTAGGGCATTTCAAAAGAGAACTGAAATCGAGTTGATCCAAATCATTAATCTTTGAACAAATGTTTATTGAATATATATTATGTGCCAGGTACTGTATATAAGATATAGTCCTTGAGTTTATGGAGCTTTTACTCTATTTCCTAAATATCTTTTATAACTTTCCCTTCATTGCTGCTCAAGTTGAAGCATTTCGCTGTCATTTCTCCTTAATATTACTGCAATGACTTTGTTATTGGTCTCCCTTTATCTCCAATTCATCTTTTATCTTGCAGCTGCAAGATATTTCTAACTGGCAATATGACTGTTTCAAAATATTACTATAAATTCAATGATCTCCTTACCGCTACAGGATACAATGTTAATGACTGTGGATGGCATATATACAGGGTTCCTCATTATTTCATCATTGTCTACTCCTTGTTCAGATCCTTTCTTTTCTCCCTCCTCCCTTTTACTGTATGATCCAGTGGTATAAAACTAATTGTTCTTCAGTATATATTGGTTCTCTCATGATTCTCAGCCTCTGTACATGTTCTGTTACCTAGAGTGATGCCTAAGGTCTTCTTACATTTTTAGGAAAACTCCTCCACATTATTCAAGGTCCTGCTCAAGAGCTGACTCTTTTTCAAAGCCTTCCCCTGGTTATCCCACAAAAAAATTGCTGTGCTCTTTTATTATAGCCATAAAATATTGTATCATAATGGACTTTTACTTGTCTCTCACGAACACATAAAAAGCAAGAATTTTTTAACTATTTATCTGTAACACCTAACAGTATGTCTGACAAACAATTGGTATCCAAACAATATTTGTGTAATAGTGACAGTCTCAAAAAAGCCAGTGGATTAAGGTTGTAAAGAATGGATGCAAAACATTACAGATGTAGAATTTGTAAGATTTAGTAACTCACTGAAAGTAAGTACAAAGGAAAAGAGGGAATACAAGAAAAAATGCTGAGCTTTCATCACCTGGTAACTGGAGAGTGTGGTACCAATTACGGAAAATACTAAGAGGAGGGGGTGAATTGAATTTTAGAAGAAAGGTGATGAGTGCGGGTTTGAACCCAGTAAGTATTAGGCTTGAAAACCTGAAAACAGCCTCAAACAATGGCATAAATAAGTTTTAACTTTACTAAAAACTACAGATCAGGGGAAGCTTCCAGATTTAACTTCATCTGTCATCGATTTCGTAAACAGAAGTTACCCTTCATGATGTAGCTTTTGCTTCACGAATCATGGCGCTTAAAGGACTTAAGGTCCAGAAGGGAAAAGACATATTCAAATAAAAAATGGCAAGAAGTGGTAATAGAAACATGTATAAAATACACAGGATACTTGATGTGAAGTACAGAAGTGATACTGGCATTGACTTGCAGAAAAAAAAGTATTTGTGAACTCAAGAAGTTGGGTGGGACATTACAGGCAACTAGTAGAATCCAGGTGAGCTGTGATTCATTGTGCCTTACCTCCCTCCAGCTATCATGAACTGCTTACAGTACAGTTCTGCAAATGCTCCAGGACATTTCATGCCTTCATGTTTTATTCTCATGCTGTTGTTTCCATTGAAATGTCCTTCCTTATTCTGACTGCTTCACAAGAATCTGTCCCATTTTCAGACTTAGATTAACCACACTAATGTCCTCTGAGTATACAGAGAGTAGCAAATAAATTTTAAAAATTACCTTTCATTTCTTAATTTATCATAGTTCAACATACACGTAGTGTCAGCGTACAAAAATAAGGCATGTGGTCACTGCTGTAGAAGAGTTTTCTGTATGGATAGTTCAAGTAAAAAAGTTACTGTGATATCAAACAATGAATGCTAAGAACCATAATAGTGTAGATAAAAGTGCTGAAAAGGCTAAAGAAGGAAGAAACAGAATCTAACTGGGCATGGAGATTAGAAAAGACTTCATGGTTGAGCAGATAATTTAAGATGGATCTTGAAAGCTGATGCTTGGTGGACAATGAGGGTGGGAATGTGAAGGTCTTTAGAAGTGACAGAAACAGCTTGAAACAAAGGCAAAATAAGTGAGTGATGTTCAATGAATATTGAGTGGCCAGATCATAGGGAGTAAGTTGGAAAGTGTAGGAATAACAACTGTAAAGGTAGGTGAGGAATATGTTGTGGGTGATCTTAAAAGTCAGAATAAAAATTTTTTACAATTTATATTCTTAAAGCCTCTACAGACTCATTTTCCCCCTTATAATCTACTATATCCCATTCCCCTAGCATTTTTTGGAGGCATTTATATCATCTTGGTCTTTTCTGATTTTAGTGACAGCAAATTGATTTTATCAACACACCAGAAAAACATAGATTCCAAAACTCATTAATCAGAAAAGTGCTGAGCATAACAACCTTGTATCTCAGCTGTCACTATTTTTCCATTTTTAACTGAAAATGAAAAGGTTATATACTAACAAAAAGTTTTCTACAAAACACAAAGGTGGCTATATTTGTGGTTAAAATAAAATCCAGATTTCAATCAACAATTTTTCTTACAGTCAAAAGAAGAGCATTCATATATTTGTGGTCAAAAATGCAATGCTGCTCCCCTCATCGGGCTGCTTAGTACAATTAATGAAAAAAGAGACATTTCATAAACAGAAGATAGAGTCCAAATTCAAAATATCTCAACCTGATAGGAAATATAAGTTTAATGACATTCTCTGATAACTTTTTCAAAATAATAAAATAAAAAGTCACTAAAACTTAAAATGTGGAAATGCTTTGATCTGTAAAGCAAGACTTCAAAAAACATGTAAAGTGTTCAGAAAAATGTTTCTAGTGAACATGCGCACATAAAGAACAGATTTCACTCCTCTTGAAAATATTTTCTGGTAAGATTCTTAAGTGTTTGTTAAGGAAAAAAAATGATAAATTCCATAAAAGTACTTTAGATATACATGTGGTGTACATGTAAATGCAAATTAATTCATTATGTTCACACTACACAAAATAAATATGTGATAGCAACACAATTTGTCTGCTAATTTGAATCTGTTTTCTGATTTGAGAGTAAGAGTTGAAGAAATCATCACATTTGTGTTTAATGTTTCTTAATGATAAAAGACAAATTAGGCAGAATCACATATGGTAGATTCATTTAACAAAATCTTGTACATCTCAAATAAAGTATAACCTTCCAGGACAGGAAAGGGCAAACTACAGCCTGTAGGCTACCTCCTGCCAGCCATCTGTTTTTGTAAATAAAGTTTACTGGGAACAGAGCCAGGCTCATTCATTTATGTATTCTCGATGGCTGCTTTCATACTACAACAGTTGAGCAGCTGTGATAGAGACCGTATGGCCTGAAAGTCTAAAATATATATTCCCTGGCCCTTTATAAAAAAGTTTCCTGACCACTATTCTATAATGTTTGTAACCTTTAAGTTTTAAAATTTAGTATATTGATTACATAGGCCTTAATTTTTTTTTAAAAAATCAGAATCACAATGATTTTTCACTATTTTTACTCTCAGATTATAATTCGGCCATCATCTTCTCTAAGAGTGGTAGTGTCAACAGGTGGCCCAAAGCAATGCCTTTACCTTTGCCCCCTCCATTATTTCCATCAGTCCTTCCCATTCTTTAATACCAACAAGCAATGTATTCTCCATTTTATATATCCTGACCATAAAAGTATCATTAGAACCCTTTGCTATTTTTACTGATGTGTAAATAAACATAAGATAGTGCACTACTAATAAATGCAAACAGTATAGTTTTTATGCAAACTAGCTTCAGGGGAAGTCCCTTGACAGCCTCTTCCAACCAAAATGCCACCCCTCGACCCCTTCTATATAGAAAGTTAGAGCTGCCATTTCCTCAAAAGTTGTGATTAACACTTTATAATACCCCTACCTAAGAGAATAGTAACATGTTTTTAGCAAAATAAAGCCAGAGTTTCTCTATCAACACCTATGTCCTTATGATGTCTGTCAAAACAATTTTTACTTCTTAGAGTATCTTACGAAAGAGGACTAATGTTTTGGCAAAATTATGTGTATAATTCTTTTCTCATTTTCTAGATCATATACTACTTAAAGATCAAGTCTTAAACTTTACTGTTATCTCTAGCACACATTAAATGTTCAGTAAGTGTCTTCTGAATGCTAGAATAAATAAATGAGAAAAATACTAGTTTTTAACTGTATCTTTCTTTTGTTTGGCTATAAAAATCACAGTATCCTTCTAAAACACAGAAACATAAGTACACGATGAAGAAAAACATGAGACACACATATTTGTAGACAATGAATTTACTTCAAGTCACCGAATAATAATGTTGAACCCTATTAGGATTCTAAATATTAATGTCCCAGGCACATATACAGAATTACATTGAATGTGATTTTTAAAAAATAATCTTTGGGAGTAAATCCCTAAAAACCAGAGGTTATTAAAAAATATTATTTCTATCAATTCTAAAACAAGTAAGGTGATCAAGTTTACATTTCCTTAGTCTGAAGGCTAATGGGCTAATTGCCTCTGGGCAAGCAAGCATGTTAAATACTCACATCTGAAAAAGATTGATGCTATTGGAAAGGCAAAGTTCCATTTTAATATCTCTTTTATTTTTATTATTTTGAAGAAGTAATTTATTGTTTTTACAATTTGGGCAATCTGAAAAATTATATTAGACTAAGAAGGGTACTCTCTTGTTTATTACTCTTTAATACGGCATGTATGATAACTAGCTTGTTTTCTATACCAGTATACGAATGCTAGATCTAATTCTTTTTCAGTTTCAAAAATGATAAATATCAAATACATGATCCTAAGACATAATAATTTTACATGTCCGTGGTTTTTCAGAATAGCTTCTCAAACCATAATATGGTACATGTGGCCCCATGACCTCTAACTTCATGCAGTAATAACAGGATTATACTTATTCATTAGAAAGACAATTGAAAATCTTCAGCTAATTGCTAAGAGGAAGCAGGATGATGGGGAGAAGTTAAAGATATCTCCTTATCAGTCCCAGCTCTGCTGCTATATGACCTGACTTTGGACAAGTTTCTTGACTTCTCTGAAACATAAGTTTCCTTTTGTATAAAATAGGAATAATAATTATTATTTTCCAGGGTGTCTATGAGGACTAAATAATATAATATATGCAAAGTATCTGGCATATTATCAGCTCTCAATAAATAGTAGCTATTTTTTATCATATTCAGGTAAACATCCTCCTGATGATATGTATCATGGATATACATTTCATATAACTTTCCATTGCCTGAAAAAAATTACTACCCCCTATTATATAGAAGGTATACAACAGCTTTATTGCTGTTTTATAGATATGAGTAGCCTAAAAACAGGAGGGGTCGATGACATTCTTTAAGATAAAGGCACTGAAACTACAAAGGCCCTAGTAAGGCATAGTTGTAGAGTTATACTACAGTTCTTCCTGCATGGCTGAATGGTACCACCAGTATCTGGGTCTTTCCCTCAAGGAAATATGACTTCTTATAATTTAGGTAGGTCCCTCTAAAACTAGCAGTCTCCTATTGATACGGAAGAGGGGCAGGGAAGTGCAGGGTAGGGAATGGCCGGGTAACTGGTGAGGGCTCCACCCTCAGGCCTGTGCCTAGGATGGCCCACCACACTCCCCATCCTGTGCTCCTATAAGCCGGATACAGACACAGACACAAATGGGTGGATGATAAGAGAAGCAGAATAACATAACAACAGACACCAGCAGGCCATCTACGGGGAGACCACATGGAATTCAGTTGGTGTAGTTGGAGAAAAGTCCAGCCACAGGGCGGCCTGACTCCAGGGGGAGACCACTTTCCCACTCCATCCCCTTTTGGCTCCCCATCTGGCTTGCTGAGACAACCTCCACCACTCAGTAAAACCTTGCACCCATCCTCCAAGCCCACATGTGATCTGATTTTTCCAGGACACCAGGGCAAGAACCCGGGATACAGAAAGCCCTCTGTCTTTGCGATAAGGCAGAGCATCTAACTGAGCTGATTAACACAAGCCGCCTGCAGATGGCAAAGCTGAAAGAGCACACTGTAACACATGCCCACTGGGGCTTTGGGAGCTGTAAACACTCAACCCTAGATGCTGCCATGGGATTGGAGCCCCAAAATGCTACGCACTACCTGCCTGTCTGCATGCTTCCCCTAGGGGTTTGACAGCGGGACATCAAAGAAACGAGCCACACCCCTATTGCAAACCCTGCAAGGGGGATAAGGGAACTTTTCCCATTTCATTATTAATGAAAGAAAAAACTGGAAATAAAATAAAACCAACATGTATCAAGCTAATTTCATGGTAATTCTACCAGAGGGTAGCAAAACCAATCACTGTATCAAATGAGGTTTTGTGCTGAGCACTTCTACGATATTTTTTTCTGGCTCTTTCAAAGTCTTTCCTATTTCTATCACAAATACATTAAGTTCTATTTTCATAATTCTCAGAGGCAAATAACATTTGAGAACATTTTTAAAAGTAAATTGCCAGCTTGGCTTAAGATATTACAGAGCAAAATTTTATTTTACTCTTTTTCACATCTCCTAAACATGAATTCCCAAGGATGCACTTCAAGTTTAAAAACAGGACAAACTGATGATTACCTGATGCAGAAAAGAGAGACTTGGAACTGAAGATAAAAATTTGGGATTTGAAGACTAAACCAGGAAGAAGTTGAATCTCTGAATAGACCAATAACAGGAGCTGAAATTGTGGCAATAATCAATAGCTTACCAACCAAAAAGAGTCCAGGACCAGATGGATTCACAGCCGAATTTTACCAGAGGTACAAGGAGGAACTGGTACCATTCCTTCTGAAACTATTCCAATCAATAGAAAAAGAGGGAATCCTCCCTAACTCATTTTATGAGGCCAGCATCATCCTGATACCAAAGCCTGGCAGAGACACAACCAAAAAAGAGAATTTTAGACCAATATCCTTGATGAACATTGACACAAAAATCCTCAATAAAATACTGGCAAACCGAATCCAGCAGCACATCAAAAAGCTTATCCACCATGATCAAGTGGGCTTCATCCCTGGGATGCAAGGCTGGTTCAATATACGCAAATCAATAAATGTAATCCAGCATATAAACAGAAGCAAAGACAAAAACCACATGATTATCTCAATAGATGCAGAAAAGGCCTTTGACAAAATTCAACAATCCTTCATGCTAAAAACTCTCAATAAATTAGGTACTGATGGGACGTATCTCAAAATAATAAGACCTATCTATGACAAACCCACAGCCAATATCATACAGAATGGTCAAAAACTGGAAGCATTCCCTTTGAAAACTGGCACAAGACAGGGATGCCCTCTCTCACCACTCCTATTCAACATAGTGTTGGAAGTTCTGGCCAGGGCAATTAGGCAGAAGGAAATAAAGGGTATTCAATTAGGAAAAGAGAAAATCAAATTGTCCCTGTTTGCAGACGACATGATTGTATATCTAGAAAACCCCATCGTCTCAGCCCAAAATCTCCTTAAGCTGATAAGCAACTTCAGCAAAGTCTCAGGATACAAAATCAATGTACAAAAATCACAAGTATTCTTATACACCAATAACAGACAAACAGAGAGCCAAATCATGAGTGAACTCCCATTCACAATTGCTTCAAAGAGAATAAAATACTTAGGAATCCAACTTACAAGGGACGTGAAGGACCTCTTCAAGGAGAACTATAAACCACAGCTCAATGAAATAAAAGAGGATACAAACAAATGGAAGAACATTCCATGCTCATGGGTAGGAAGAATCAATATTGTGAAGATGGCCATACTGCCCAAGGTAATTTATAGATTCAATGCTATCCCCATCGAGCTACCAATGACTTTCTTCAGAGAACTGGAAAAAACTACTGTAAAGTTCATATGGAACCAAAAAAGAACCCGCATCACCAAGTCAATCCTAAGCCAAAAGAACAAAGGTGGAGGCATCACGCTACCTGACTTCAAACTATACTACAAGGCTACAGTAACCAAAACAGCATGGTACTGGTACCAAAACAGAGATACACATCAGTGGAACAGAACAGAGCCCTCAGAAGTAATGCCGCATATCTACAGCTATCTGATCTTTGACAAACCTGAGAAAAACAAGCAATGGGGAAAGGATTCACTATTTAATAAATGGTGCTGGGAAAACTGGCTAGCCATATGTAGAAAGCTGAAACTGCATCCCTTCCTTACACCTTATACAGAAATTAATTCAAGTGGATTAAAGACTTAAATGTTAGACCTAAAACCATAAAAACCCTAGAAGAAAACCTAGGCAATACCATTCAGGACATACGCATGGGCAAGGACTTCATGTCTAAAACACCAAAAGCAATGGCAACAAAAGCCAAAATAGACAAATGGGATCTAATTAAACTAAAGAGCTTCTGCACAGCAAAAGAAACTACCATCAGAGTGAACAGGCAACCTACAAAATGGGAGAAAATTTTCACAACCTACTCATCTGACAAAGGGCTAATATCCAGAATCTACAATGAACTCAAAGAAATTTACAAGAAAAGAAAAAACAACCCCATCAAAAAGTGGGTGAAGGATATGAACAGACACTTCTCAAAAGAAGACATTTATGCAGCCAAAAGACACATGAAAAAATGCTCATCATCACTGGCCATCAGAGAAATGCAAATCAAAACCACAATGAGATACCATCTCACACCAGTTAGAATGGCAATCATTAAAAAGTCAGGAAAAAGCAGGTGCTGGAGAGGATGTGGAGAAATAGGAACACTTTTACACTGTTGGTGTAAACTAGTACAACCATTGTGGAAGTCAGTGTGGCGATTCCTCAGGGATCTAGAACTAGAAATACCATTTGACCCAGCCATCCCATTACTGGGTATATACCCAAAGGACTATAAATCATGCTGCTATAAAGACACATGCACACGTATGTTTATTGCGGCAGTATTCACAATAGCAAAGACTTGGAACCAACCCAAATGTCCAGCAATGATAGACTGGATTAGAATATGTGGCACATATACACCATGGAATACTATGCAGCCATAAAAAATGATGAGTTCATGTCCTTTGTAGGGACATGGATGAAATTGGAAATCATCATTCTCAGTAAACTCTCGCAAGGACAAAAAAACAAACATTGCATGTTCTCACTGATAGATGGGAATTGAACAATGAGAACACATGGAAACAGGAAGGGGAACATCACACTCTGGGGACTGTTGTGGGGTGGGGGGAGGGGGGAGGGATGGCATTAGGAGATATACCTAATGCTAAATGGCGAGTTAATGGGTACAGCACACCAGCATGGCACATGTATACATATGTAATTAACCTGCACATTGTGCACATGTACCCTAAAACTTAAAGTATAATAATAATAAAAAAAAAAAAGAAAAAAAAAGAGCATGGGCTTTTGAGTGTAGCAGAAACCTCTCATTCCCGTGTCGCTCACTTAAATCTGTGTAATTTTGAACGTATTACTCTACCTCAATAAACTTCAGTTTTCCTAACAGTAAAAAAAAAAAAAAATTTGGATTTGAAATCCAGGTCTGCTACTTACTCACTGTATGAATTTGGATACATTACATAAATTTCAGTTTCCTCATTTATAGAATGCAATAAGAAAACTTATTTCATAACAGTTGTTTAAAGACTAAATGAAATTAACAGGCCTTCAATAAATATATTTATTTCTTTTTATTTCCTCCACTGACTCCACCTCTTTTTGCTTTTGAATGAATTGGTTATAACCCAGCTTGGAATCAGTCATGAGAGGGTTTATGATTCTAAAGGTTTGTTAATGAGAAACAGAGTACCTGATTTTGAGGATTATCCATGCCTTTCTCTTCTTCCTCTCTGCTCATTGGTCATTTATTATACATTAGCACACCAGAGAGGAGGCAGAAAAACAGAGAGGACACAGTAGATTTCTCATGAAATGTTACTTTGTTCACCAAAGTCTATAAGTAAAGGAATAATTGTGGTAAATCAAATAAGTTGGGTTATGTTTTAAGAGATGAAACAATGTGGCCAGACTACTGGACAATCATCTGAAAATCTTCACGTGGGGCAGAAATGTGGCAACTGAAACTTAATGTAATCAAGGAAACTCTGTGAAAAAATAAATCCACGTTTTATATATAAAATATGAGACCAGAAAATGATCCTAGAAGTCCCCACCGATTATTCGCCAAAGACATCCTCAGTTTCTGTTATAGGTAAAAGGCCTGCTTGATTTAAGTATCATCAACAGTAAAGAAAACATAATAGGAGTCATCATCCTACTCATGAAGAAAGCTGTGAAGTCACTGCCTCTAAGATACTTTTGTTTGCTCCAACATCAGAAAGACATAATGAAACTAGAAAAGGGCCAGAGAGACTTGGAACCAACCCAAATGCCCATCAACGACAGACTGGATAAAGAAATGTGACGCATATACACCACGGAATACTATGCAGCCATAAAAAAGAATGAGTTCATGTCGTACCATCATTCTCAGCAAACTAACAGAGGAACAGAAAACCAAACACCACATGTTCTCACACATAAGTGGGAGTTGAACAATGAGAACACATGGACACAGGGAGGGGAACATCACACACCAGGGCCTGTCAGGGGATGGGGGGCAAGGGGAGGGAGAGCATTAGGACAAATACCTAATGCATGCAGGGTTTAAAACCGAGATGACGGGTTGATGGCTGCAGCAAACCACCACGGCACATGTATACCTATGTAACAAACCTGCGCATTTT
Organism: Pongo pygmaeus; assembly: GCF_028885625.2. Lineage (NCBI taxonomy): Eukaryota > Metazoa > Chordata > Mammalia > Primates > Hominidae > Pongo > Pongo pygmaeus. The sequence continues at coordinate 144,156,196 of NC_072373.2, read as the reverse complement.
GCACATGTATCCCAGAACTTAAAGTATAATTTAATAAATAAATAAATACATAAAATAAAAGGGCCAGAGAAAAGAAGTCAAATTTGCAGGTGAGAGGAAGACTAGAAACATGAACATTCTTAGAAAAAAGTCATGGATTCTTAGAATTTGAATTATCCTGAGACAGTCTATATACCATTTCCTTGTGCTTCCAGAATATTCCTGATAAATCCTAAATAGTTTAGTTATCAAAGGCCTAATTGTACTCTGGAGACTGACTAGGATCCTCCCCTGATTTGCAGCCTACCTCCAATCTGTTATCTCAAATATCTTCCAAATATATCCACTTCTCTTTATCTCCACTGGTCTAAATCATCTTTCTCATTCATATAGACTACTGCAGAAGCATCCTCATTGGTTATCCTCTTCTATTTCCGCTCTTCACAGCCATGCTTCCCAATCCATTGCAATAAGAGTGATCTTAAACCTCAAATTAAATCATAACATTGGCTTACTTAGCATACCTTTAGTGATTGTTCATTGACCTTACATTCAAGTGCAAAGTAATAAACATGTTCCTAAATGATTGGCTCCTGCCTCCTTCACTAGTATCATCTCACATACCTTCTCCCTTTGTTCATCAAAGTTTATCCACACCAACTTTATTTCATTTCCTCAAAAGAGCTACCATCTTATATAACAATAACCTCCACCACAACAGCTAGCATTTATCAAGTTTTTACTACATGACTGGCATTGTGATAAGTGCTTTATGTGCATTATCACATTTAATCCTCATAAGAAAATCTATAAGGTAGTTATTTTCATCATTTTACTGCTGGAAAAAAAACCCAAATATTTAGAAACATTAAGTATTTTTTCCATAGCAAGGTAGGTGGCAAAGATGGAAACTATGTTATATTGCATATTCCAGGGAAGTTTTCTCCCCAGCCCTTCCCCGGCTAACTCATATCATTCTTTATGATTGCTACTCACATGCCACTTCCTCAAAACAGCCTTCTCTCATCTACTGATCTAAAATTGGCGCCCTTGTCATAGTCCCTTGTACTTTTTTTTATAGAATGTATCACAGTTTATATATTTCTTTATGTGACTATTTAATATCTGTCAAACCTCCAATAGACTGTAAATTTCATGAAGGTAGGGACCACATGTTTAAAAATGTGCCTGGTATAATCAATAAATATCTGCCTAATAAATGATTGAAAAAAGACATCAAACCTTCGAATAATAAGGTGTTGGATCACTCTATGGAAGAACCTATTTGAGTGTTAGAAATTCTATTAAAATATTCTTGCCTACACTAAACCAAAAGCTGTTCCCTTATAATGTCTATCCACTGATCCTCATATTGGTCTTTTGGCCAATAGTGAAAAATAACATTTTTTTTCTTTATAGTTCTTCGAATACTTTCAGCCTAGACAGTTTAAGACAGAGAGGACTGGTAATTATGGTTAGATAATTCTAGATTTACTTCTAAACATCTGAATGCTAGAATATGGAAGATGAGAGGGCATCTTTTGAAATTAGAGACTCATCTGGGGCACATTTATGGAAATTAATTCTTTGTATACTATAAATAATTGCAAGAGTTAGACATGAAATATAGGTGGGACTTCTGTGCTTCGCACACTCTATCACAAATTGAATTCTAACTGGTATAAATCTAGAAACAAACAAACCTGGAGGAGGGCCAGTTAAAGGCAATTAATGACTATACAAAAAGATTGAACAAAGTAAAAATCAGTTACTACAATTACAAGATAGATGTCATGAAGTGCAACCATATCTTCTCCTATCTCTCAAGAATTTTCTTGGCAACAGAACTCTGGATTAGATAAACTATATTTCTAAGATTTTGAAATTAGAAAGACAAAATGAAAGCCAGAATTACTGAGAGCCAAAAATAAAAATATTCTTTAGACATTTTATATATTTGAATAAACCTGATATAGTCAGTAATTTTTTAAAGAAGGCTTCATGTGCCATCCTTAACAAGAAAGATAGAATCTCAAAGTTGGAAAGGTCTTTTTGTCTAATAACTTATCAGATGCTTAAAGACCCTCTACAACATTTATATGAGATAGCTATTGAACTAATATTAAAATATCCAAGCATGGCATAATGCAGCGATTTGGATTTTGAGTTTGGAGCTCTGGGTTTAAATCTCAGTTCAGTAATTTATTAGCTATGTAACTTTGAACTGGTTACTCAATGTGCCCCAGATTCCTAATTTAAAACCAGAATAACAAAATGTATCTTTTAAAGCTGTTGGAGAATTAAAAGGAATACCATAATATGAAATGTCACTTGGCACTATACCTAGTACATAGCAAATGTTCAATAAATGTTATTTTCCCTTCAGTGACAAAAATCTACTACCTGCCAAGATAGTCTGTTTCCTCTTTGGAAAGCACTGGCAGTGGGTTCTTATACTAGGTGGAATTAGTCCAAAACTATTAAGTAAATAACACTTAAAAGTTTAATATGTAAGATATTATTTTAAGAAAATATGTTCTTCATTAGCATTTTAACTTTGGATACCAACTTTATATACATATCTTAAGCAATTTGTCACTCAGAAATGGCAGAATTTGAGTAATTTTGGATAAATGTAAGTTAAATCATATTTGACTAGAAGCCTTTAATAATCTAATTCATACAAATAATTCCTTGAAACTTTCCCATAAAAAGCAAGAACGAAAAGTTCTCTTTCTAGTGACCCAGGATTAATTAGGTATGGCAATTATCTTTTAAGACTACACAGATACTCTTCCTATTTTTATGAACAATTAATAACAAAAAATGAGCATCAGAAATGTTTTGTTGTTTTGTCACAAGACCAAGATTTATAATTGTTTAATTATTTAAGCCTACAAATCAACCATATAGAAAAAAAATTTTTAAGTCATAAGAAATAATATTATCTATTTTGTGACAATTAATTTAGCATACTGTAAATAAATTCACTTTCCTGGTGTTAATTTAATTTTCCACTTTATATATGTTATGCAAGTTCATTTCTTACAGAATATTTTGGCTGGCTTTCTTCATTGTAAAGAATAAAATTACTTCTAACAAATCTGATTCGAATATAACATGAAGCCTGTTCTTCTACTATAATATTAATTTGAACAACTCAATCTTTATTTGAGGAACACAATTACACTTTCCAGCTCAATATCTCTTAGTTTACTGCAAATTTTCAAACCTAAAGAAAAACTATCTTCAAGCTATTAAATTATTGTATAATTTAATAAGCTTTTTAATAATGAAAAATGGCTGAGCACAGTGGCTCACACCTGTAATCCCAGCACTTTGGGAAGCTGAGGCGGGTGGATTACTTCAGGGCAGGAGTTCGAGACTAGCCTGGTTGACATGGGGAAACTCCATCTCTACTAAAAATACAAAAATTAGCTGGATGTGGTGGCACACACCTGTAATTCCAGCTATCCCAGGAGGCTGAGGCAGGAGAATCGCTTGAACCCGGGAGGCAGAGGATGCAGTGAGCCAAGATAATGCCACTGAGCTCCAGCCTGGGTGACAGAGCAAGACTCCATCTCAAACAATAAATAAATAAATAAATAAATAAATAAATAAATAAATAAAATAGTGAAAAATGTTAAGGTCAAATTAGATTGAAGCTATCAGAATAAAATTAAAAATCAAATATTAGAAACAATGTTTCTGAGGTCACAAATATAGTTTATATTGGATGAAAATGTTATCAATTGTGTTTTCTCTCACTTCTCTTTTGTACAATAGGTTTTATTTGTCAGCGGAAACATCACAAGTAAGTTTAAATTTGTAGTGGATAAGAATTATTCTGATTCTGTGTAACTTGATTATAGCAAACATAATCATGGCTAATATGATTCCTAAAAATGCTTACAGTTGATTAAAAAAATAAGAGCATAAAATAAGCTTACTGTTTCACCAATTTTTCCAATATTTCCTTGATCTCCTACTTCTCCCTGTCGAAAAAGAATATAAAGTTGCAAAAACAGTTATTTTTCAAACTAGATTATTCATGACAGTTTCAGTTTTCATTTTTAATGTAACTATCTAGTCATAACCTAGAAAAAGGCAAAGGAAATTTCAGTTACTTAAAACTTTGTTATAAGTGGAGCAAACCACCATGGCACACGTTTACCTATATGGCAAATCTGCACATCCTGCACATGTACCCCAGAACTTAACATAAAATTTTTTAAAAACTCTGTTATAGTATTTCTATGAAATGTGGCCTACCCTCTATTTTCATTCAAATAGTAATGTATCAGTCTGTTCTTACACTGCTATAAAGAACTACCTGAGACTGGGTAATTTATGAAGAAAAGAGGTTTAATTAACTCACAGTTCCACGGTTTAACACCAGCATGACTGGGAGGCCTCAGGAAACTTACAATCATGGTGGAAGGTAAAGGGGAAGCAAGCACAACTTCACATGTTGGAGCAGGAGAGAGTGAGAGCAAAGGGTGGAGTGCCACACATGTTTAAACTGTCAGATCTTGTGAGAACTCACTCGCTATCACAAGAATAGCAAGGCGGAAATCCGCCCCAATGAGCCAATCGCTTCCCACTAGGTCCCTCCTCCAGTTTGACATGAGAGTTTGGCAGGGACACAAATCCAAACCACATCAGGTAATAATCTATTTTCTTAAAAAATATTCTCCTATTCGTGACTTTTAATCACTTTTATAAATAAAATTTTTAAAAATAAAATCTTGATTGAGATGTACTCTGTAAAAGGCAGAGTAGTAAGCACTGTGAAAGATATCAAGAAGAATAAAATTAAAGTCTTTCCCACAGGGATGTTCTATTTGCTCAAATAGAACAGAATACATGCCACAGGTTAAGTACTAAAGGAGGTCTTAGGAGCAGGCACCTTGTAAACTGGAGCAGCTAGAGCTGACATCACTGGAGAAGTAATGCATGTTCATAACCTCTGAAACAAAATTTTGCAATCCATAAATCTCTGAAAACTCAGTTTTTCACAACTCATTTGGTGGCAAACTTGACCTAACTTGGATTGATTTGGCAGCAAAGCTTATTTTGTTCTGAATAAGGCCATTTATAGTCTTGATTTATTCCAATTAACCTGAACATCCTCACATTTCACTACAGAAATATTAATATATCTAATTATGGTATGCTGTCCCACACCCTTCTGGTAGTGGTAAATAAAATACAGTATATGCAACATATTACTTTTCAAAAATCCAAACATTAATGATTTCAAATAATGGATTATGAAACTGTAAGTGGGGCCCTGAAAAATATGTGACACTTAACACTGGTAATGAGAAAGGGTCATTTTTAGTGGTAAGGAATGGCATCGGCAAAGGTATAGATTAACGAAAGGTAAAAGATTAAGTTCAAAGTACCACAGAGACTGACTCTAATAGCAATATACATTTAGTGTACAGAAACAGATTAAATGTTATGTCTAAAATTAATCAATTACTGTCTAAATAGTAATAATTATATTCCAGTGTAGAACAGTAAGATGTTAAGATACTGAACAATATTGTAGCCAATAATGACATGTGGCTACTGAGTATTTGAAATAGGCTGGTCTGAATTGAAAAGTGATATAAGTATAAAAAATACATCAGACTTCAAAGACTTTCTACAAAACAAGAATAGAAAACATCTCATTAATAATTTCAATATTGATTACATGCTGAAAGGATATAATATTTGGATATCTTGGGTTAAATAAAATATACTATTAAATTAATAAATTTTACTTCTTTCTTTTCACTGTCTGATGTGGCTCATATTTGCTGTTCATGTTGCATTTCTTTTGGATAGTGGTGATTTTAAGCACTGAAACCTAATATTCATCATGAGTGATCACTGAAATAAACTTTCAAAGTCTACACAAATTTTCTTTTCAGTTTCTGTATGTATTTAGATAAATAGTAGAGAGTGAAGCACAGCAGTGGGTTTTAATAATTTTACCAGGCAGTTCATTAGACGGCATTTATGGAAAATTTATGGAGGAATAATATATGGATTCTTAGTTTTCTAGTATTTTTCCCTCCTTACCCATAAGTTACCCTTCTTAAATTCCAAAAAAGATGAACCCTTTGTGCTACTTAGTTTTAAGGGAGGTTTGTGTTAATAGTCAAAAAGCAAAAGCTGTTTGCAGATTACTTGCATTCTTACTTTAGTTTTCAGAGTCTGAAGGTAAGAAGTTACTTGTCTTTGACGACAATGAAAGAGAGAGAGAGAAGCTATTTCCCCAGGCCTAGAAAGAAAACACAGATCTAGGGTTCTGTGAAGAGTGTGTCCCTTAACCAACTCCCCCAGGCAGTGCCAGGTCCCAGTTAATAGCTACATGATGCACTGAAACGCAAATTTCAGTGACAGCTAGGGAGGAATGAACATTACAAAATTTCCTGTGTTTACTAGGTAACACAGAAGCCACCTAGGTTTTGGTGTGATTCTAGGGAGAGAAAGTATATAAATAACTGAGATTCCGTTTCTTGCCAGTTTCACTGGATGGTAGCTCACAGTTGGATTTCCTAGCGCTATTTGGCAGTCTAGTAAAGGAGAATTGTTAATCCCAGTAAAGGAGAATTGATTAAACCTTTTGTTCATAAATACTACAATCCTATTTTTCAGAGGACTTTTATATGTAACTTGAGAAAGAGTCAGGTACACATATTCTGCCCCAGGATAACTTTAGCCTCATACATACTGATACATTAAAAAATACTTCAGCTCATATTTCTTTATCAAGCTTGAAAAGTGTTGTTTAGCTTTTCCTTAGGTTCCGGCATCATAAAAATGATACGTTTAATATAAAAAAAAATAGCTTTAGGAAACTTAGTAATAATGCTGTGACTATGTCAATTCATAGTTAAATTTTAAATTTGCAAAACTTACCAATTCTTATAAGCTAGTTTCTTTCAGGTCTCAATTCTGTATGTAATAAACCATTGCATTACTTTATATTTGTTGGTGTTATAAAAATTATCCAAGACCTTGGAAATAAAGTAAATAGTGAGAGATATATCTTTTTAATATCATAAAGTGATGAAGGTTACCCAGTGATTATCTAGTGAATATATTTAGACTCACTGTTTACTAGTGATTAAAAGATCCAGACTTAGTAAAGTTATAGAAACTTGCAGATTTCTACCCAGTAGAATTGATAACCCCAGAAGTTATGGTTTATTGCCCTGTATGTGACACACAAATCTTATCCTAACATTTCTTTATTAAATCACATACATAGATATAGATACAGATGCAGACATAATCGCAGATACACAGATTGAGCATCTGAAATCTGAAGATCTGAAATCATAAATGTTCCAAAATCTGAAACTTTTTGAGTACCAGCATGACACTGAAAGGAAATGCTCATTGGAGCATTTTGAATTTCAGATTTTTGGATTTGGGATGGTTAACTTGTAAGCATGTATAATGCAAATATTTAAAACTCCAAAAAAATCTGAAATCTGAAACACTTCTGGTCCCATGCATTTCAGATAGGGGATACTCAACCTGCATATAAATAGATATAGATATAAAGATATAGATTCTCAGTTGCTCTTTGTAACAGTTTTAACATCTCACTGGTTCTTTTTAAGTTGATGTGTTCATTTCACATTTGTATGAAAGTCATAATTTTATCTTTCTGAAAATTATATTTTAAAACTGATAATAAAGTCAGTTGCTTTACCTTTAAGCCTTCTGGTCCTGGTTCACCTGCATACCCCTTTTGACCTGGTTTTCCCTAGAAGAGAACAGAATAAAAGAAGAAAGTATATATATTTAGTCATTCTCATTTTTGAAAGTTTCCTAAGATATATGAAATTTAGACTATTCTTATAAAATTAAATACTTTAAAATTATTTGATAAATGTATTTCATCATACTCATTTGCCATTCATTCTACAAATATCCAACTGTCTACTATGTGCCATGAACAGTTCTAGATGCAGAGGATCGAAGATTGCACTGAATATACCTACCCTCATAGAGCTTATATTTTAGTGAGAATAACAACATTTTAAAAAATAAGTAAAATATATAGTATGTTAGGTAGTGGTAATATGAAAGGCAACAAATCAAGCAGGGAAGGGATATATAAACTGTTGTGGGAGTTTTATTGAAAGTGTTCATAAGATTCCAGGAAAGAAGCCCTCACCGAAAAATTCTTTGCAGATTACTTGTATTCTTACTTTAGTTTTCAGAGAGTCTGAAGGTAAGAAGTGACTTGTCTTTGATGACAATGAGAGAGAGAGAGAGAGAGAAGCTATTTCCTCAGGCCTAGGGAGAGAAGAGAGATCCCAGGGTTCTGTGAAGAGTGTGACCCTTGACCCTCAACAAACTTCCCCAGAGAGTGCCATTCCCTGGGGGAGTTGGCAGTTTGGTGGCATTTCAGAAAAGACCTAAAGAAAGGGACAAGTTAAATGGTTATCTGAAGGAAAAGTATTCCAGGCAGAGGAAAAGGGCCTGTGCACAGGCACTACAGCTAAAATGTGTGTAGCATGTTGGAGGAACCAGGAGAAGCTGAAGAATTGAGAGGAGAAGACCAGTAAAGTGATGAGGTCAAAGAAGGAAATGGGGGATGAGAAGTCAGGTCATGTAGGGCCTTGTAGGTTGCAGTTAGGACTTTGACTTTTATCTGAGTGAGACAGGAAGCCTTAGACAAGCTTTAAGGAGAAAACTGATAAGATCTAAGTTTTAACAGGATCACTTTGATTCCAGGGTAGAAGAAGACAGTCCGAATAAGCGTCTAGTACAATAATCCAAGTGAGAGATGATGGGGGTGTGAATCAGGGTGGTAGCAGAGTGGTAAGATTCTGGGTATAATATGAAGGTAGAGCTTCCAGGAACTGCTGGTGGGTCATGTGTGAAACGTGGGAGAAAGAGAAGACTCAAAAATGAATCTCAGGTTTTTAATGTAAGAGTAGCAGACCAAATGAAATGAAGAAGACTGAAAACAGGTTTGGAGGGTAAAGAAAAAGCTAAGTTTTGGACATGTTAGTTTGATATGCTTGTTAGACATCTAAATGGAGAGATCTTGTGGTAGTTATTTATACAAATTCAGAATTTAACTGGATCAGTTAAATTCTTTCTAATCAGTAGAAAGATCTGATAGGAAGAAATAATCTTAGAAACCACCAGCATTTTGATGGTATTTAAAGTCCTAGGCTGGATGACCTCATTTAGCCAGTGAGTATAGATAGAAATGAGAAATCCACAGGCCAAGCTTTGGGGTACTCCAAAACTTAGAATTTGAAGAAATTAGAAAAATATTTAATTTGATGCCAGAAAGGAAGAAAATCATGGAAGTAAAGAAATTGTTTCTAGGAGGAGAAAGGGATCTTGTCAAATTCTGAAAAATAGAAGTATTGAGTAATAAGAGGATTTTGAAGATTGAGAAATGATAATTGGATCCAGCAATACAGAAACGACTGATCGTATTTATCAGATCATTTGTATTGTAGTGGTGGGAACAAATGTGGTTTAAGCAGATAGAGGGAAGAGAAAAACTGAAAGAGCATGTATAGACAACACTTTTGAGGAATTTTACTGAAAAGGGAAAGAAAAAATAGAGTAACACCTGGGAGAGAAACTGACACCAAAAAGGTTTTGTTTTTGTTTTTAAGCTAGAAGAATAACATCAGCTTTATATGCTGATAGGAATGATTCTGTATAGAGAAAAGAATATGTAGGAGAGACAGAGGGAATTGTTGGACCAATTATCTTGAGTAGTCAAAAGGACAGGGTATGTAGTAAACAAGTGGAAGTCTTCCTTAGCTTGAAAAATGGCCTGTTCATCCACAACAACAGGAAAGAAAGCAGAGTATAGATAGAAGAAGGTGGGCAGATGCAATGGCAGAAAACTGTAAGTTCTCTTCTGGTTACTTCAATCTTCTCAGGGAAGTAGGATGCAAGGCAAAGGCTAAGAATAAGGATGAGAGATAACTGAACGGAGTTTGAAGAAACAGACAGTATAAAGTAATAATTTAGAAAAGCAAAAGAATAAATAGGTTTGAAGATAAAATTCAGAATGTAATCAAAGGAATAATATAATGTTTTAAGCAGGATGAGGAATTTGGGATCATAAAGGAGACAAGACACAATGGAAAAGCAGCAGAATCAATGCATTGACATTCCTATTGGGGCTATTAGACTGGATAGTAAGAGAAAATGTATTAGAAAGAAAGATGGTGGTTGGGGAATGAGAAGTTTAAAATTGAAAATGAGAGGTTGCTATCACTGGTAACGACAAAGTAAAGGGTATGACTGTAGCAGTGAGTAGCTGAAAAGAACAGAGTACAAGATCACTGGGGGAGAGCAAGTCCACAGATGAGGTGGCAGGATATGGTTTCAGGATGAAACTGGTCCACCTGAGAAGATCATCAGGCATTAGATTCTCATAAAGACCACGCAACCTAGATCCCTTGCGCTCCTATGAGAATCTGATACTGCTGCTCATCTGACAGGAGGTGAAGCTCAGGCAGTTAGATGGTCAATACTTAGTGTCAACTTGATTGGACTGAAGGATACAAAGTATTGATCCTGGGTGTGTCTGTGAGAGTGTTGCCAAAAGAGATTAACATTTGAGTCAGTGGGCTGGGGAAGGCAGATCCACTCTTAATCTGGTGGGCACAATCTAATAAGCTGCCAGTGAATATAAAGCAGGCAGAAACATGTGAAAAGGAGAGACTGCCCTAGCCTCCCAGCCTACATCTTTCTCCCATGCTGGATGTTTCTCTGCCTTTGATCATTGGACTCCAAGTTCTTTAGTTTTGGGACTCAGACTGGTTCTCCTTGCTCCTCAGCTTGCAGAGAGCCCATTGTGGGACCTTGTGATCGTGTAAATTAATACTTAATAAACTCCCCTTTATATATATCCTATTAGTTCTGTCCCTCTAGAGAACCTTGACTAATACAAGTGGTAATGCTCACTCCCAGTCCATGGCCTGGGGGTTGGGGACCCCTGTTATATTGGATTTTATTGCTGTTGTCAATTAAGACATGCTTTTATATTTTTTCTTCTTAAAGTGAAACAGAACAACCCTCTGGCTCACATTCTGTTTTTACTACATCCAAAACTTTAGCCACTTACAACTGTATTTGAGACTTCTAGTCAAAACATTCTAATTTTTGCTTATGCCTGCTCTAAATTATCGAATCATATCCTAACAAGCAAAAAGCAAAGCAAAGAACTGAAAACCATCCTATTATTATTAAATATCAATTGTTCTCTAATTAATTTAGATATACAGAACAAGAAATATAGTTAAGAACCTGAATTATTAGATTTTTTCTATGATATTTACAAAACCAATTCTATTTTTATTTCCACTGGTTGGTAAGAGCCTTAGTGAGACATTCCTTTCATCTTTAATAATACTCTTTCAAGCACTGTGTAGTATATTAAGATAGAGTTATACATATTTACATTATGGAAAGAATCTCACTGGAATCTGGTATCAGCACATTTTCAAAGTCTTTGAAATCAAGTGATTCAGAGTATCAGTAACAGAATCATAACTTCCTGTCCTACTTAAATTCTATCATATTGTATTGATTTTGAGAGTGTTATACTTGAACATGTAATATTAAAACCTTATTTTCACATCTAAAAATAGGAACGATATCTTGCAGAGTTGTTTTCAGGATTAAAGATGATTCATATACTTATAGCAATAGTAGGTCCCAAATTGATATTCAACAAATAGCAACAACAATAATAATTAATATTAAGACTGTGTAGACCAGAGATGAATATGGTTCTCCTGTTTTCGAAGGAAGTAAATTTTAAATAAGATCAATTTTATTGGGCTCAAATACCAGTTATTCTGTTATATAATTCTCACAAAAAATAAAATGAAAACTCTTTTTTTCCTCCAATGGGATAGTAGCAATATATGTGCTAGTAAGGCAAAAATGTGAAAGAAATAATCACAGTCTTTTTAAATGTAAAAGTATTTTAAGAACCAGTACTTTGGCCAGGCATGGTGGCTCACTCCTGTAATCCCAGCACTTTGGGAGGCCAAGGTGGGTGGATCACCTGAGGCCAGGAGTTCAAGACCAGCCTGGTCAACATGATGAAACCCCATCTCTACTAAAAATACAAAAATTAGCAGGGCATGGTGGCACACGCCTGTAATTCTAGCTACTCAGGAGGCTGAGGCAGGAGAATTGCTTGAACCCAGGAGGAGGAGGTTGCAGTGAGTCGAGATCACGCCACTGCACTCCAGCCTGGATGACAGAGTGAGACTTCGTCTCAAAAAAAAAAAAAAAAAAAAAAAAAAAAAAGAAGAACCAGTACTTTATGATGTTGTCAAGAAAAGAAATGAGATGTATTTCATGTGAGTCTAATGCCTCTTAAAATAAATGTAACACATATACCTTAATTATTTCATAAGGTAAACTTTGGTCATGTATACAAAAAATGTTTAAATAATTCATTTCTAGAACTTGAAAACAAATAATTCACATATTACCCATGGTATTATCTGATGAAAAAACTGGCAGAAAATACATCTTATTAGCCTTCCATAATTTTACTAACACATTTAGAAAACAGGAAATCTCAGAATATTACTAAAATGGCTAAAGTATTTAGCTTCCTATTACCTTTTGAGAAATTTATAAATAATTTGCACAAATTACTAAGTCTACAGACCACTGAAATAACAAGTAACTATGTAGTAGGCATAACATCATTAAAAATATATTTGAGACTTCCAGTTATTGGCCTATTTTATTTTGGGGCATTTTATGAGTATAGTTTGTTTTCATTTTTGTCCTTTACTATAATGTAAAATGTTATGATGTTAAAAACATTTATAGAACAGCTATTTTCAAGAAAAGCACTTATGGAAAATTATTTATACGATACCTACTCTTGGCCCCAGTTCCCCAAAGGGTCCAATTGGTCCTTCTTCTCCCTTAAAAAAAAATCAGAACATATTATGGCCTAAAATGAGTATTTAAAAATGTAAACTCTTATTTTCTCTATTTATTCTAAAATGTGAAGCTCATTCTGAGATGTGATGAAAATAATGCTGTTATTTTCTTGTACTTTGAACTCCATCACCCCACAACACTTTAGTTTTTTTGTGTGAACCTGGTGCATTCGTGTAGGGACCAAAAACTATATGGGTGGATAGAGACTGAAGATGAACATAGAAAAAAATTAAAAGCTTTTATTCATAATTCTCTAAAAGAATAAAAAAGCAGTAAGTGTTTTACTCCATTTACAGACATATTTACTAAATATACTGATTTACCTTTAAAAATAGTTGATTGTTTTCTGAATAATACATACAGACCTCCCTAGACTCATATAGTATATGTTATTTATTTGGTAAATATTTTTCTCAATTTGCAATTCAATTGAAATATAATTTATTGGTTCAAAAATATTAAGTAGTCACAAATAGTAAATATAAATTCTAGTATATATGAGTGAGATTCTGGGTTCAGATTCTTCAGACATTCCATTGGAGACCACTAACATAAATCATTTAATGAATTCAGAACACTGTAAAATGATTCTTAATTCTGTTCCATAACCGGCAAAATAAAGTGTTAACTTGAAGGCTGGGCACAGTGGCTCATACCTGTAATCCCAGCACTCTGGGATGTTTAGGTGGGAGGACTGCTTGAGGCCAGAAGTTCAGCCAGCCTGGGTAACATAGCAAAACTGTGTCTTTACAAAAAATACAAAAATTAGCCAGGCATGGTGGTGCACCTGTAGTCCCAGCTACTTGGGAGGCTGAGGTAGGAGGATTGCTGGAGCCCAGGAGATCGAGGCTGCAGTGAGCCAAGATAGCACTCCATCCTGGGCAAGACAGCAAGACTGTCTAAATAAATAAATAAAATGGTAACTGGAAATCTGATGGTGTTTAAGTGAAAACTGAAGGCCCACAATAAATAAAAAGGGAAAATTTTAACTAAAAACCTTGCTGAAGCTGACTGGATATCACTTCTTCAATACCTGAGTTCCTTTGAGACCAGGAGGTCCAGGAGGTCCTCTATTTCCAAGGATTCCCTATAAAAGCAATATAAATGCACACAATAGAAATTTCAGATCAACTGACATTTTGATAAATCAGCATTAATGTGGAGATGGACAATACTCTTTGAAACCATTCATTTCCCATTAAGAAGTTCTCAAAATGGGTTGTGGTATAGGCAAACAGAAAACTACAGGGCATCTAAAAATATAGGATAAACTTACTTTTAAACAGTAAGTTAATATTCAAATAATCTGCTCAGTATTTTATTCTTCAACCTCCAGACACCTTTTCAGAAAAAGTATTTCTAAAGTGGAAGCAATGGGTCCAATTGTTAAACTGATGGGAGTACAGTAAACATAATAGAGTGTTCACAAAGTCTGAAAACAGATGGAGGAAACAAACAGTGTTTTAATATCTATTAAGAGATCTGCAGAGTCTGGAACTCGGTATTTGTTAGCTGAAGAATGCATTAGTTCTTCATTACTCATTAGTTGAAGAATATTCTTCAACTTATTTTCCTTTTTGATACAAGATGATAAAAAGAGAAGAGGAATTTGCAGAAGAAAGTGAGTGTGAATTTGAATAGAAATTTCAAGACTAAAAAAGTATTTTGTTAAACAAAATACATGTTAAAAATCAATTGCTCTCTGAATGAAAATCCTTTCAAAGTTAACTATTTTTAAAAAGTCTTAAATCAGAAAGCACTATACAACATCTATTCAACATGGCAATATTATCTTAATAAGTTCTGTTCTCCTAATTATGCAAGATGCCAGCAAAGTTCTAAGTCTCTTTTTAGAATTATATTTTGAATGATTGCTTTTAGTCATTTTATAACCATTAAGAAGTTTTATCTAATTTTTAACTGTACTTACATAATTTTTAAATAACTATACCAAAGAGCAAATCTACTCAGGTCACTTTTATCTTGTTCTGAAATGCAACAGAGTGACAAACTACATGGGAATCTTTCCTTCATGTTATATTTTGCTCTATGCTTTCTATACTTTAACACACACAAAAAACTCTCTGTCAGTTTAAAAGTCTATAATATAGCATTGTAAGCTTATTACATAAACAGCACCATTCAAGAAACTGTATTACTTTAGGCAATAACCTAACTTTTTAATGCAGCTTTCTTATTTTTAAAAGTAAGATATGGATTAGGTTAAGGAAATGGGCACATTGTGTCTTATGCCAGTCCAATATATGTTAATCCTTTTTCAGGCAAAAGCACCCTAATTTTCCTTAAGGAAAAACTCTCTTCACCCTTAGTGCATGTTGTTTGAGGGGAGGTGACTCCACCTCCGACTGTAACTGTGAACATGTGACAGAGATCTAAGTCAGTCAGTATATTGTACATCCCCAGAAAAAAATGACTGGTCCAGGAATGAGTAAGGGACCCAATTCAGCCCAGCTGAAGCACATTTCAAACTTCAGTGGCACTGCTGGGAATAGCATTAAGAATGAGGTAAACCTGAACAGTGGGAAACCATCCAGGGGACAGCCTGAGAATGAAATCAATGAATTACCAAATGGAGAGAGTTGGAGTGACTGGGCTCTTCTGAAATTGTTTAGAGTCCTGAATTCAGTTGTGATTGAATCCCTGAAGTTTTCATATATTTATGTAAGCCTGTTTAAGCCGGGTTTCCATCACTTACTGAAATAATCCTTATTGATACAATGATTTCAAACTGCCTTCAATATCTGAAACTGCTCTTTTAGAATTCAAAGTGAAAGATTTTAAGTGTCTACACTGATTGGAGGTACAGAATTAGAATGCTGTGATATTTGCATTCTGCCATCTGTCAGCTAGTGTTTAATCACTTAATTCATCTGTTTGTTCATTTTTCATCTGACATTTTATTAATTTTCTACTATGTATAAGGCTCAATTAACAGCACAATATTAGGCCCTAAGTATACAATTATCAGTAAGACAGAGTCCCTGTTTCCAATGAATTCATGATTTATTATGGCAGATGGTCCTTTAAAATAAAAATTATTACATTAAGAGTTGTAATAGAAGTAGAGGTATATGCAAAGTATAAATAAGAATTTAGAAAAAGGAGCAAAATCCTTTCTGGGAGGATTAGAATATTTTTAATATGTGAAAATAATTTTGTATTGAGTTATGATAGGCTAATAAATACTTGTAGATAAAAATAAGCATACAATAAAAAATTATAAACAACTTCTGGGGCTCAAAAGGCTCTAAGAACATACAATATTAAGATGAGGGTGTGCATGAAAGAAACAGGCTCAGCTCCATAACCAGAGTGCAACCTGCAGAGGGCTGACTGGTTAAAGGGAATGAGGTCCCCCCAACTCTCTCATCGAAGATATTTACTCAGGATGCAACCACTGAAGAATATGTATAGTAGAATATGTATAGTAGAATTCCATTTACATGAACTTACAAAACACGCAAAGTACCAGATATTGTAGGAGTATATATATAGATGGTAAAAGCATGGCAAAAACAAAAGAACGTTTACCTCTAAATGCAGAGAGGGAGGAGGTAGACACAATTAGAGAGAGACACACAAGGGGCTTCCAATGTTCTATTTAATATCCTTAATAGGGTTTGTTTTATCATCATTGTTTAAGCTGTACACATATTTTCATATTTATCATATGTTAAACACAACTTTAAAAAAGTTAAAATGTGCAGAACTGGAAGTAGAGTGCAGATTTGAAATCCAGTTCTGCACTTTACTAGAGATGTAAACTATTTCTTAATCTATAGAATCATGTTACCATCAGCATCATAAGGTTGCTGTAGGAATAAATAAAATGATACCTAGAATATAATAGGAACTTAATAAAGACCAGTTTCCTTTCTCCTTTTATATCAGACATTAATTAGTAGACATTTCTCAAAGGGAGACATACAAGTGGCCAATAAATAAATGAGGAAATGTTCAACATTGCTAGTCATCAGGGAAATGCAAATCAAAACCAGAATGAGATATCATCTCATTAGAATGATCATTATTAAAAAGACAGAAAATAACAAATGCTGGTGAGAACACAGAGAAAGGGTGATTTATTGGTGGGAATGTAAATCAATACAGCTAATATGAAAAAAAGTATGGAGTTTCCTCAAAAAAATAAAAATAGAACTACCATATGATTTAGCAATCCCACTGCTGCGTATATATCCCAAAGAAAGAAAATCAGTATATCAGAGAGATAATCTGCATTCTCATGTTTATTGTAGTGCTACTCACAATAGCCAAGATACAGAATCAACGTAAGTATCCACCAACAGATGACTGGATAAAGAAAATGTAGTATATTATACACAATGGAATATTATTCCACCATAAGAAGAATGAAATCTTATATTTGCAACAACAAGGATAGAAAGGGAGAATATTATATTAAGTGAAATAAGCCAGACACAGAAAGACAAATGTTGCATGTTCCAACTCATATGTGGAAGCTAAAAAAAAAATTGATCTCATGGAGATAGAGCATAAACTGAATGGTGGTTAGCAGAGGCTGGGAATGGTAGCAGGGAAGGGGCTTCCACTTGGACAGAACAGTCTGTGGAGACTCACACCATGGACTTTTGCTCCAAGAACCACTACAGTAAAGTACCAGGAAAACATAAGGATTTCATAGATCCTTTGACAGAAACGGCATGCTGCTACAAATTCTGCAAGACAGCAAAAAACTAAGTTCCCAAAGTGTGTGAGGGGGAACACCTGCCTCCGGACACACATCCCCACTGGGGACCCTGAAAATCCAGATTACAGGAGAAGGATTTAACCTTACCTAGAGCTGAAACTGATTTAGTGTGAAATATAAAAGTAGAAGCAGCAGCAGGAAGAGCATTGTAGGCACTCCCATTCTCCAGCTCAAGCCAAGGGAAGCCATCCCTGACTCTATCTCACTAGGGCCCTCAGGGAAGGCAGCCAGCAGAATCTGGGAGGGGTCACAGGTTGAAAAAAGATTCCAACTGAACTTTGTAATAATTCTGACTGAATGAAAACTCTTTAAAGCAGAATCTGAGGGTGCAACGGAACTGTTGCAGAGAGTAGCACAGGAGCCAAGGCCAACAGTGTTTGAAGGCAGGGAGGGGTGAGGCCTGAAAGCCTTGCTTGCTTTCTCAGCAGGGAAGCTTATAGCCTGGGGCAAGGTCTGAATGCTGAGCACAGGCTACCTGGAGACAAACTCAGTGCTGTTAGTGGGGCACTTTGTCAGGGGCAAAACCGACCTCTGCATGGGAGCTGGGTAAGACCTAATGCTACCGGCTTTCCCCTGCTTCCCTGATGACAGAGGGTATTATGGAACAAAATGCCCTCTGGAACATAACCCCATTGGCCCAAGAACCACACCCACTCCCCCACAGGAGTGTGGCAAGCCCTGCCCAAGGAGAGAGTCTGAGCTCAGACTGGCCTAACCCTGCTCCCACCTGATGGTACTTCTCTACCCGCCTAGTAGCCAATCACAAAAGACATAAACTCTTGGGAGCTTTATGGCCTTGCCCATCACCTGAGAAACCCAAATACTTATTCTGGCCAACTTAGGGCAAGCTTATATCCCCCTTCCACTACTGCAGCTGGTGCTCTCTTGAAAGCAATACCTCCTGGCTGGAGGCCAACCAACTCAGGATATTATGGCAACTCATGACAAAATAACCTGACAAAATAACCCTACTCCAAGGAAGTACTCAAAAATAACTCATGAAAAAATAACCCTACTCCAAGGAAGGAGAAAACAACAGCTAATTCCACTGACTGCAACATCCTGGCTAACCAGAGGTTCTCAGTCTGTTCACTGCTAGCATAACCAGCATTCGAGAAAGCCAGCACGTGAAACGTATCTACACCAAGGACTCTTACAATCCACTTCACTCCCCTGCCACCTCCACCAGAGCAAATGCTGGTATCGACAGCTGAGAGACCTGAAAATGGATCACATCACAGGACACTTGACAGACCAATATCCAGCACCAGCCTGGAGCCTGGTAGCCCTGCTGGGTGACCAGACCCAGAAGAGTAATAACAATCACTGCAGTCCAGTTCTCAGGAAGCCCCATTCCTAGAAGGGGGAGAGCACCACATCAAGGGATCACCCTGTGGGACAAATTAATCTGAACAGCAGCCCTTGAGTTCCAGATCTTTCCACTGAAACAGTCTATCCAAATGAGAGGGAACCAGAAAAGTAATTCTGATAATATGACAAAATAAGGTTCTATTACACCCCCAAAGACCACACTGGCTCCCCAGCAATGGATCCAAACCAAGAAGAAATCTCTGAATTGCCAGATAAAGAATTCAGAAGATTGATTATTAAGCTACTCAAGGAGATACCAGAGAAAGGTGAAAACCAACTTAAAGAAATTTAAAAAAAAAACAATACAGGCTATAGATGAAAAATTCTCCAGAGAAACGGATATCATAAAAATATTATCACAACTTCTGGATATGAAAGACAAACTCAGAGAAATACAAAATGCACTGGAAAGTGTCAATAATAGACTAGGACAGGTAGAAGAAAGAACTTCAGAGCTCAAAGACAAAGCTTCCTAATCAATCAGACAAAGACAAAGAAAAAAGAACAAGAACAACAAAAAAAGCACAAAGCCTCCACAAATTTTAGGATGGTGTTAAATGGCCAAACCTAAGAATAATTGGTGTTCCTGAGGCAGAATAGAAATCTAAAACTTCGGAAAACTCATTTTAGGGAATAATCGAAGAAAACCTCCGTGGCCTTGCTAGAGATAGAGACATCCAAATATAAGAAGATCAAAGAACACTTGGGAAATTCATCACAAAAATATCACCACCTAGGCACATAGTCATCAGGTTCTCTAAAGTCAAGATGAAGGAAAGAATCATACGAGCTGTGAGGCAAAAGAATCAGGTAGCCTATAAAGGAAAACATATCAGATTTACAGCAGATTTCTCAGCAGAAACCCTACAAGCCAGAAGGGATTGGGGTCCTATCTTTAGCTTCCTTAAACAAAATAATTACCAATCAAGAATTCCATATCCAGCAAAATTAAGCTTCATAAACAAAGGAGAGGTAAAGTCGTTTTCAGACAAATGTGTGAAGAGCATTCACCACTACCAAGTCAGCACTACAAGAACTGCTAAAATGAGTTCTAAATCTTGAAACAAGCCTTAAAATACACCAAAATAGAACCTCCTTAAAGCATAAATCTCACAAGGTCTATAAAACAACAACACACACACACACAAAACCCACAAGATATTCAGGCAACAACTAACACGATGAATAAAATGGTACCTCACATCTCAATATTAACGTTGAATGTAAATAGCCTAAATGCTCCACTTATGGCAGAATGAAAAAAAAATCCATCAATTAAGTATCTGCTGTCTTCAAGAGGCTCACCTAACACATAAGGACTCAAATAAACTTAAGGTAAAAGGGTGGAAAAAGGTATTTCATGAAAATGGAAATCAAAAGCAAGCAGGACCTCAATGACAGTTAAAAAAAGACAAAGAGGGACATTATATAATGATAAAAGGATCAGTCCAACATGAAAATGTCACAATCCTCAATATATATGCACCTAACACTGGAGCTTCCAAATTTATAAAACAATTATTACTAGACCTAAGAAATGAGATAGATGGCGACACGATAATAGTGGGGGATGTTGATACTCTGCTGACAGACTAGGCAGGTCATCAAGACAGAAAGTCAACAAAGAAACTGAACTTCATCTATGCCCTAGAACAAATGAACTTAAAAGATGTTTACAGAACATTCTACCCAACAACTGCAGAATAGACATTCTTTCCATCAGGCAATAGAACATTCTCCAAGATAGATCACATGAGAGGCTACAAAACAAGTCTCAATAAATTTAAGAAAATAGAAATTATATCAAGTACCCTCTCAGACCACAGTGGAATAAAACTGGAAATTAACTCCAAAAGGAACACTCTAAGCCATACAAATACATGAAAATTAAATCATCTGCTCCTGAATGATCTCTGGGTCAACAATGAAATCAAGATGGAAATTAAAAATTTATTTGAACTGAACGATAATAGTGACACAACCTATGAAAACCACTGGGATATGGCAAAAGCAGTAGCAAGAGGAAAGTTCATAGTATTAAATGCCTATATCAAAAAGTCTGAAAGAGCACAAATAGACAATTTAAGGTCACACCTCAAGGAAGTAGAGAAAAAAGAACAAATCAAACCCAAACCCAGCAGAATATAAAATAAATAATAAAGATCAGAGCAGAACTAAATTAAATTGAAACAAAAAATACAAAGATAAATGAAACAAAAAGCTGGTTCTTTGAAGGATAAATGAAACTGATAGGCAATTACTGAGATTAACAAAGAAAAGTAGAGAGAAGATCCAATAAGTTCAATAGAAACGAAATGGGAGATATTACAACTGATACTACAGAAATACAAAAGATCATTCAGCCTACTATGAACATCTTTATGCACACAAACTAGAAAACTTAGAGGAGATGTATAAATTTCTGGAAGTATACAACCCTCCTAGATTAAACCAGGAAGAAACAGAAACTCTGAACAGATTAATAACAAACAGAAAGATAGAAATGATAATTTAAAAACTGCCAACAAAAAAAAGTCCAGGACCAGAGAAATTCACAGCTGAATTCTATCAGACATTCAAAGAAGAATTGGTACCAATCCTATTGACACTATTCCAAAATACGGAGAAAGAGGGGATCCTCCCTAAATCATTCTATAAAGCCAGTATCACCTTAATACCAAAACCAGGAAAGGACATAACAAAAAAGAAAAACTATAGAACAATATCCCTGAGGAACATAGATGCAAAAATCCTCGACAAAATACTAGCTAACCAAACCTAACAGCTTATCAAAAAGATAACACACAATGATCAAGTGGGTTTCATACCAGAAATGCAGGGATGGTTTAACATATGCAAGTCAATAAATGTGATACATCACATAAACATCATTTAAAACAAAAATCACATGATCATTTCAATAGTTGCAGAAAAAGCATTTGAGAAAATTCAGCATCATTTTATGATTAAAACCCTCAGCAAAATTGGCGTAGAAGAAACATACCTCAAGGTAATAAAAGCCATCTATGACAAACCCACAGTGAACATTATGCAGAATAGGGAAAAGTTAAAAGCATTCCTGCTGAGAAGTGAAACAAGGATGCTGACTTTCACCACTGCTATTCAACATTGTACTGGTAGTCCTAGCCAGAGCAATCAGACAAGAGAAAGAAATAAAGGTCATTTAAACCAGTAAAGAGGAAGTCAAACCATTGCTGTTTGCTGATGATATGATCGTATACCTATAAAACCCTAAAGTCTCATCCAAAAAACTCCTAGCTCTGATAAATAGATTCAGTAAAGTTTCAGGATACAAAATCAATGTAGACAAATCATTAGCACTGCTATACACCAACAACGACCAAGCTGAGAATAAAAATCAAGAACTCAACCCCTTTTACAACAGCTACAAAAAAAAAAAAAAAAAAAAAAAACTTAGAAGTATACCTAACCAAGGCCGGGCGCGGTGGCTCATGCCTGTAATCCCAGCACTTTGGGAGGCCGAGGCAGGCGGATTACAAGGCCAGGAGATCAAGACCATCCTGGCTAACAAGGTGAAACTCCATCTCTACTAAAAATAGAAAAAAATTAGCCAGGCGTGGTGGTGGGCACCTGTAGTCCCAGCTACTTGAGAGGCTGAGGCAGGAGAATGGCATGAACCCAGGGGGTAGAGCTTGCAGTGAGCCAAGATAGCACCACTGCACTCCAGCCTGGGTGACAGAGCGAGACTCCGAGACTCCGTCTCAAAAAAAAAAGGAAATATACCTAACCGAGAAGATAAAAGACCTCTACAAGAAAAACTACAAAACACTGCTGAAAGAAATCATAGATGACATAAACAAATGGAAACATATCCCATGCTCATGAATGGGTAGAATCAATATTGTGAAAATGACCATACTGCCAAAAGCAATCTACAAATTCAATGCAATTCCCATCAAAATACCACCATCGTTCTTCATAGAACTAGAAAACGCAATACTAAAATTCATATGGAACCAAAAAAGACCCTGAATAGCCAAAGCAAGACTAAGCAAAAAGAACAAATCTGGAGCATCACATTACCTGACTCCAAACTAGGCTATAGTTACCAAAACAGCATGGTACTGGTATAAAATTAGGCACGTAGACCAATGGGCCAGACAAGAGAACCCAGAAATAAAGCCAAATATTTACAGCTAACTAATCTTCAACAAAGCAAACAAAAACATAAAGTGGGGAAAGAAAGGACACCCTATTCAACAAATGATGCTGGGATAACTGCAAGCCACATGTGAAAGAATAAAGCTGGATCCTCATTTCTCATCTTACACAAAAAATCACCTCAAGATGGATTAAAGACTTGAACCTAAGACCTGAAACCATAATATTCTAGAAGATAACACTGGAAAAAAATCTTCTAGACACTGGCTTAGGCAAGGAAGTCATGACCAAGAACCCAAAAGAAAATGTAACAAAAAGAAAAATAAATAGATGGGACTTAATTAAACTAAAAAGCTTCTGCACAGTTACAGAAAAAAACAACAGTGAAAAGTCAACCTACGTAATGGAAAGCAATATTTTCAAATCATGTATCTGATATGGGGTTAATGTTCAAAATCTGTAAAACACTCCCATAACTCAATAGCAAAAACCAAATTACTGGGCTAAAAATTGGAGAAAGGACTTTGGAGTATTCATCAAAGCAATTGAAAACAGGATCTCGCAGGAGTGCAAATATCCTGTTTACCTCAATGTAAATAGGAAAAAACTGGATATTCATATCTTGTTGATATAAACAGGATATTTGCACTGCTATGTTCATTGCAGCTTTATTCACAATAGCCAAGAGGTGTCAACAACCCAAATGTTCATTGACAGATGAATGAGTAAAGAAAATGTGGTATATACAAACAATGGAATATTATTCAGCCATAAAAAGAAGGAAATCCTGTCATACGTTACCAGATGGATGAACCTTGATGACATTATGTGAAATAAGTCAAATAAGCCAGTCGTAAAAGAACAAATGCATAATTCCACCTATAGGCGGTATGTAAAGTAGCTAAACTCATAGAAGCAAAGTAGGATGCTAATTGCCAGGGGCTGTGGGGAGGAGGGCAATGAGAAGCTGCTGTTCAATAAGTATAGAATTTCAGTCATGTAAACTGAAAAATTTCTACAGATCTGTTGTACAACAGTGTGCACACATTTTAAGTGTTACAATACTGTAAACAAATTAGTAAAACAAATTTACTAAGGGGGTGTATTTCAAGTTATATGCTTGTTCTTATTTAAACCCTTTAATTTTCTATTTAAGATCTGTCACAATCTGCTTCCTACTTTTTTTTTTTTTTTTTTTTTTAAGTCAGGTAGGTTTACTTCTGCTCTCCATTCCAGTGTTCATTTTGTATCTCTCATCCCTCGGCTCTACTTGGCCTAATCCAACCAATCTGACTAAAATTCCAACTTCTCTATTTTCTCAGAAAAATGACCATACAGATTATCCTCTCCTCTGAACTCCCTCCTACTCACTTATCATATGTTGCCCAGTTATTGTGCTTTTTACCCTTTCACTTATGAAGGGCTCATGTTTCCAGAGAATTACAAGTTCCTAACAAAAAGAAGACCACGTTTTAATTTTGTTTTTGAGTCACTGCTTAAACACAGTATCCTGCCCATTGTACAAACTCAATAAATATTTCTTAGCTGACTAAATGTTACCTGGAGAATAAATGTCTTATATAAGAAATCTGTGTATAAAATCTTGGTATAGTATATAGAATGTAAATCTTCAGGACTGGGTCAAAGTAATCTTAGAAAACTGTGTAGAGTTATACATCTTCCTCTTACCAAGTTAGCTTACCTCTCTACAGATAAATACATGACATACTGTAATAATTCAGTGCAAGAACTATTTCCATATATTACGCAACATAATCCCACAAATAGTAAGCTTTCTATAAAAACTTTTCAGGTCTGCTATGCAAGAGACAATAACAGCCTCTTTTAGCATCCCTAATTCCATAGCCAAAGTAAAAACACAAACCTTTATAGCAACAAATAAATTATTCCTCTGTTTACTGGAGAATAGAGAATATTTATTTGCTACTCTTACCTTCTGTGGTAAGCAGCAAAAGATCTGGTTTTGCTAATGTTACGGGATTCTTGAAAGCAGATTCCCAAACTGTGTAGCTCTCAAAAAGGCTTACTGATGTATGTTTTGTATCTTAATACAAATATACATACACATACAAATCCACAATCAGTAGAACTATAATTAACACAAGTTTCCATTCCTACTTTGAGGTTTTTAGTGAACTGGCAGAAAATGAACAGAAAATAAAAGCCTTCTTTATTGCTGTGCCAAATTGCTCTGGAAAGAACCCAAGTTGTTTGCAAATAGGGTAACCATGTATTTCAAATACAATGTACATGATTTTCTCGATGACCACATTGTATAGCCTCAACAGAGCTTTAGCAATTTTTATCATTCCCATTTTCCAAACAAGATATGTATATAAAAATGAAAGAATTTTCAAGATGCTTGCTTCTATGATACAGTACCCCCAGCTAAAGAAACACATCATGTTAACAGGGTCAGTATGTTTGGTTGTTTTTCCCCTGTTTCTAGAAACAATTTCAAGAAAAATGAGAAGGACCAAGAAGATAGACAAAACCAGATCCTTCTCAATCTACAGAACAGAAAATTATTATTTTGTTCTTTTGATAAAATCATCCCAGGATATTCTTTTAAAATTCAGTGATGTGTATAACATCAGTTAGTCTCATGATGTTGGTACTAATGACTCTACGAACTTGTGTTTATTGAATAAACTTAGATAATGGTTGAATTTCCAGTGGGTAGTAATTACTAACATTGTTGTTCATTAAAATGTCTAGCTTTCAAGTCTTTTGCCCCAGTTTTGACATTCTAATTTCAAGACTAAAAGAATTAGTGAGAAGAAAGTTTTAAAGATCACTGTCATAAAAAAATTAAATAGTTCAGTTGACTTTCTTCAGTTCTCTGACACTTAAACTTCAAGAGAAACAAAATTCCCAAACTGAAGAGAATTTTGAAAGTTCTCTGGTTCTTCACCTAGTATGATATGCACACTTAAAAACATTAAGTTCTATTATTACTTCCACCTGAAGTACGTATTTCCCAATTTCCCAGGAGAAAATCTATTGCTCAATTATCTATGCTCTCAGAGCACTTCACCAACTCTTTTATACAGAACTTCTTATATTTCTTAATTATTATTATTTTTTATCTCTCCCACTAAATTGTAACCTCATCTGGAGGAGGGATGAGAGTTTAGAAATCTTTATAATCCCACATTTATTACTTGGTCTAACACAGAAGAAACTCAATAAAGGTTGAATAAATAAGTTATTGAATGAATGGATAAATAAATGTATTTATATAATGTATAAAGTTCAAGTTCCTACGTATGCACCAGGTGAAGGGCTAAAGTTGGCAGGAAAAATCCTCAACTCTATTCTCTACACTATTTGTGTCTCTCAACTTCCTTCATACTTCTATTTCTGCTTTTCAACCTGGTTTACTGCAAACTATTAATTATTTCTACCTCTAGATGTCAAACGGGTACCTCAAACTAAATATAACCAGAATCAAATTTCTTATCATCCCCATCCTCCAAAACTGCTCCTCTTCCTGAGTCGCCTATTTAAGTTTAATGACATCAGCAACCCAAGTCAAAGGCTGCTTTATCTTTGACTTCTCTTTCTTCCATCACCTTCTGTTTATCAGTTACCAAGTTGTTTTGTATTTATTTCCAAAACAGCTTTTAAATGGTCATTCAATTAATCATCCATTCAACCACTATTCACTGAGTTATTTATATGTGCTATCCATATTATTCTAGTTATTATGATGTATATAAAATCAATTAATCTTTTCTCTCAAAAAGGTTACAGTCTAATAGACACATAAGCACATCAGAAGTTACAATACATAAAGATAAGTGCTTGATAGGTTTTTTTCAGGAATATAGGAAAAGAATATCCCAATTAGATTTGGGAGGAACAGAAAAAGCTTCCTGGACATGTTATATATGATGTGTAGGTATTAGCTAGATGCAGAGGGGCACAGGAACATATATATCCAGAAAAAAATATGGCATGTAAGAAGCTGTGAGATTTGAGTAAGTATGGCATGGTTTGGCAATCTAAATAGTTTGGCTGAAGTGATGCTTTTGGAAGAGTGATGATGGATATGACTGTATAACTATAGAATTATACAGAGAGGGTTTGTTCATAAAGAACGTTGTATAAAAAGTTAAAAAGTACAAGCCTTAACATGGAAATTGTGGAGGCGGAGGTCACTGAAGGATTTAAGCAAAAGAGTGACATGATGAGATCTATACTTTAAAAGATTATTCCATCTGCAGCTGGAAGGTAGATAGGAAGAAATGCCAGATTGGAGGCAGGAAGAACTACTACTGGAGGACAATTACACTATCCTGGTGAAAAATAAAGGGTGCCTAACTACAAGATTGGCAGTGAGAATGATTTTAAGGGTAAATGGGAAATTTCTATCAAAGGAGAGATTGGGATAAAGGTGATAATTGATGGCATGGGGTTATTGAAGAGTCAGGAGAGGATTTGATGCAAAACGTATGCAGAACTTGAAGAGGTGAATGAATACTTCTATGGAGACAGAAAGGAAGTGGGAAAGATCCCTGCATATAGGTATAAGTTTGTAGGTGGCAGGTGGGGTTGCCTGATAAACTACAGGATGCTCAATTAAATTTGAAATTCAGATCAACAACAAATAACTTCTATTATAAATATTTTCCAAATATTGCACCTCCATCTTTCCACAAGTTTCTTTTTCCTGAATGCCATACATCCCCTTGTCTGCTTCCCAAATTCCTACTCATTCATGTAGGCTCAAGTGCTATCTTCCCTGCAAAACATAATTTGACTTCCCTGACCCTGTGCTCTCACAGTATTGCTGATTATATATTATTCATTATGATTATTATTAAGGTTTTCCTGAATATCTTTCTCTAGATTTTAAGTTTCTTGAAAACAGGGATCAGGACTCTTTTTTTTTCTTGAAAGTAGGAATCTCTGTAGCCTTATGGTCTAGCACAATGGCTGCCATGAGAGGCGGCCAATATCTGCTGAATAAATGTCCTGTTTCCAATCTTTATTATTTATTGCCTAATTTTCCTG
Source organism: Pongo pygmaeus (assembly GCF_028885625.2). Taxonomy (NCBI): domain Eukaryota; kingdom Metazoa; phylum Chordata; class Mammalia; order Primates; family Hominidae; genus Pongo; species Pongo pygmaeus. Next base: position 144,127,941 of record NC_072373.2, on the reverse strand, counting down.
TCTTCAGTTTCTCCCCTCTTTAAACCATCCTCCAAACTGACATAAGAGGTATCTTTTTAAAATATAACCATCAAAGATATTTTACTACTCAAATATCTTTGATTACTTCAAGATGCCCGTCTGACAAAGCAGAAACTCTTCAGCATGGTACTGAATGCTCTACATAATTTACTATCAAAGCTAAGGGTATTAGAGCTCAGACTTTGAAATTATATCTGTGTTAGAATTCTGGCTATATAGCTTAAAATTATGTGACTTCGAATGAATAACTTAATCATCTGTAAAATGGGAATAACTACCTCATAATGCTGTTGTGAAAATTAAATGAGATAATGACTATAAATGAGATAATGTCTATAAAGCATTTACTAGAGTACTGTGCTGCTCAATATTAAGAACACTAACAAATATAGCTATTATCAAGATCCTTTCCAGCTTCATCTCCTATCATTTTGTCTCTCTCTACTCCCATTGATACCTCCATAGCAGCTACATTTTATAACTTGCCAATTCTCCCAACTTCAGGCTATTTCATTCTTACATGTGAATTCATAATGCTTTATTTGCTTACAGCGCCCATTCTACATCAGCTCGCATGGCAAGTCTTGGTATTTAAAATTTTGCTAGGGATATTTCCTAATATACATACAAAACAGTAAGTTTGTATATATACCATAGTGTTAAATAAAATCTGTGCTGGGAAAAGGCCTAGAATGTTGCTTTAAAATGGTTAGATTAAAAGCATTGCTGAAATAATAAATTAGTATGTGAGTCATCATGATGAGTTTCAATAACGGTAATAAGCTAATAATTGTGGCTTCACTTGTAAGTTAAAAATGCTTGGGTTTCTTCAGGTATTTTGTGCTATGTAGAGAGGTTCATGGACACCATAGGCTTTCTTTTATTTTAATCAATGGATATCTTATGTCCCTAGAGGGTTTTTTTAGTGGTCAGGAAATTCTCATCCATTTATTTATTTTCAGCCATTTATATGCTATGGCTTTTTAGAGTTTTTTCTCCTCATCTCTTCCAAAAAAATCCTTTTGGGTGATTTTGCAAATATTGTCACCCTTAATCTCAGTTCATATCAAACTAGAAAAATCATTTGCAGCTATCTGAAACCTAAAGTTTATTAAATGCACCTGAGACAGCTTAAAAATATCCAGAAATGTTCTGATATTCCTAAAATATTTTTCCCATTTATTGAGAATCAGGATCTCTAGATAACCATAATTATTTAGTCTCTCTCTTCTTCTTCTTCTTATTTTTACCTTTGGTCCTTCAGGGCCGTTTTGTCCAGGAATCCCAATATCTCCCGGAAAACCCTAGGGAATATAAAAATGTAGAGAGTTTATTCCATAGAAAATTACTTTAAATCCATTTAGCATATAAAATTCCCTTTGCTATTCCTCCATATCCAGTTAAAGCAATTTATACTCCTCAAAAATTCAATATTGAAGATTAAGTTAGGCAGTTGTTTAACACTGGAATATAAAACTTACAAAGTGTACTAAAATAGAATTTACTGCATCAGTTATTCACAAACAATCCTGAGGTCCTCTAATTCAGTTTAAGAGAGTAGAAGTCTTAGGCAAAAATTATTCACAATGTGGAAATAAGGCAAAAAGGTGTATGACATGTTCTTTCAACATCATATGGGATACAGGGCTACCAAAGATTAAGTGAATGTACTTTGTTGTACTCATTGTTTACTAACTACACGTTAACTTACAGATTTTTGTTAGGTAGAGATGCAAACAACTTCTGTCTGATAAACAAAAAAGCACCCAAAATTATGGCTTAATATACAGGATTAATCAGTTTTGTATCTAACCCAACTATCTTATTCCAACATCCCCATATTTAATTGTCTATAAATACTTAAGTCCTCAAAGGCTCTATGAACCATTATCTTACAAGTTTCATCGTTAATTAATAAATTGAATAAAATCTTTGACCTGTGTTTACTTTAGATTTGCATGAGAATCATGATTTTACTTTTTTGGAAATTATATTAGCAGTCTAAAATACTTGGCTCAAGAAATGAAAAAAAAAATTGAAATGGATCACAGTGTTAAATACAATCTGTGCTGGGAAAAGGCCAAGAATATTGCTTTAAAGTATCAGATTAAAACTCTTGCTGAAATAATTAGAGTGTGACTCATCAGATTACGATTCAATAATTGTAATAAGCTAGTAATTGTGGTTTCATTTTATTGATTTTGTCATAGGTTATTTTCCATTGACATTAGTGAAGGAAAAAAGTAAAAGAAGTATAAGAATCAGCATCTTGGAAGGGGGGAGGAGCCAAGATGGCCGAATAGGAACAGCTCCGGTCTACAGCTCCCAGCGCGAGCGACGCAGAACATGGGTGATTTCTGCATTTCCATCTGAGGTACCGTGTTCATCTCACTAGGGAGTGCCAGACAGTGGGCGCAGGTCAGTGGGTGAGCGCACCGTGCGCCGGCCGAAGCAGGGGCGAGGCATTGCCTCACTCGGGAAGCGCAAGGGGTCAGGGAGTTCCCTTTCCAGGGGTGACAGACGGCACCTGGAAAATCGGGCCACTCCCACCCGAATACTGTGCTTTTCCGATGGGCTTAGGAAACGGTGCCCCAGGAGAGTATAGCCCGCACCTGGCTCAGAGGGTCCTACGCCCACGGAGTCTCGCTGATTGCTAGCACAGCAGTCTGAGATCAAACAGCAAGTCGGCAGCGAGGCTGGGGGAGGGGCGCCCGCCATTGCCCGGGCTCGCTTAGGTAAACAAAGCAGCCTGGAAGCTTGAACTGGGTGGAGCCCACCACAGCTCAAGGAGGCCTGCCTGCCTCTGTAGGCTCCACCTCTGGGGGCAGGGCACAGACAAAAAAAGACAGCAGTAACCTCTGCAGACTTAAATGTCCCTGTCTGACAGCTGTGAGGAGAGCAGTGGTTCTCCCAGCACGCAACTGGAGATCTGAGAACGGGCTGACTGCCTCCTCAAGTGGGTCCCTGACCCCTGACCCCCGAGCAGCCTAACTGGGAGGCACCCCCCAGCAGGGGCAGACTGACACCTCACACGGCTGGCCAGGTACTCCAACAGACCTGCAGCTGAGGGTCCTGTCTGTTAGAAGGAAAACTAACAGAAAGGACATCCACACCAAAAACCCATCTGTACATCACCATCATCAAAGACCAAAAGTAGATAAAACCACAAAGATGGGGAAAAAACAGAGCAGAAAAACTGGAAACTCTAAAAAGCAGAGTACCTCTCCTCCTCCAAAGGAACGCAGTTCCTCACCAGCAACGGAACAAAGCTGGACGGAGAATGACTTTGACGAGATGAGAGAAGAAGGCTTCAGACGATCAATTACTCCGAGCTACGGGAGGATACTCAAACCAAAGGCAAAGAAGTTGAAAACTTTGAAAAAAATTTAGAAGAATGTATAACTAGAATAACCAATACAGAGAAGTGCTTAAAGGAGCTGATGGAGCTGAAAACCAAGGCTCGAGAACTACGTGAAGAATGCAGAAGCCTCAGGAGCCGATGCGATCAAATAGAAGAAAGGGTATCAGCCCTGGAAGATGAAATGAATGAAATGAAGCGAGAAGGGAAGTTTAGAGAAAAAAGAATAAAAAGAAACGAGCAAAGCCTCCAAGAAATGTGGGACTATGTGAAAAGACCAAATCTACGTCTGATTGGTGTACCTGAAAGTGATGGTGAGAATGGAACCAAGTTGGAAAACACTCTGCAGGATATTATCCAGGAGAACTTCCCCAATCTAGCAAGGCAGGCCAACATTCAGATTCAGGAAATACAGAGAAAGCCACAAAGATACTCCTCGAGAAGAGCAACTCCAAGACACATAATTGTCAGATTCTCCAAAGTTGAAATGAAGGAAAAAATGTTAAGGGCAGCCAGAGAGAAAGGTCGGGTTACCATCAAAGGGAAGCCCATCAGACTAACAGCGGATCTCTCGGCAGAAACTCTACAAGCCAGAGGAGAGTGGGGGCCAATATTCAACATTCTTAAAGAAAAGAATTTTCAACCCAGAATTTCATATCCTGCCAAACTAAGCTTCATAAGTGAAGGAGAAATAAAATACTTTACAGACAAGCAAATGCTGAGAGATTTTGTCACCACCAGGCCTGCCCTAAAAGAGCTCCTGAAGGAAGCGCTAAACATGGAAAGGCACAACCGGTACCAGCCACTGCAAAATCATACCGAAATGTAAAGACCATCGAGACTAGGAAGAGATGGCATCAACTAACGAGCAAAATAACCAGCTAACATCATAATGACAGGATCAGATTCACACATAACAATATTAACTTTAAATGTAAATGGACTAAATGCTCCAATTAAAAGACACAGACTGGCAAATTGGATAAAGACTCAAGACCCATCAGTGTGCTGTATTCAGGAAACCCACCTCATGTGCAGAGACACATATAGGCTCAAAATAAAAGGATGGAGGAAGATCTACCAAGCAAATGGAAAACAAAAAAAGGCAGGGGTTGCAATCCTAGTCTCTGATAAAACAGACTTTAAACCAACAAAGATCAAAAGAGACAAAGAAGGCCATTACATAATGGTAAAGGGATTAATTCAACAAGAAGAGCTAACTATCCTAAATATATATGCACCCAATACAGGAGCACCCAGATTCATAAAGCAAGTCCTGAGTGACCTACAAAGAGACTTAGACTCCCACACATTAATAATGGGAGACTTTAACACCCCACTGTCAACATTAGACAGATCAACGAGACAGAAAGTCAACAAGGATACCCAGGAATTGAACTCAGCTCTGCACCAAGCGGACCTAATAGACATCTACAGAACTCTCCACCCCAAATCAACAGAATATACATTTTTTTCAGCACCACACCACACCTATTCCAAAATTGACCATATACTTGGAAGTAAAGCTCTCCTCAATAAATGTAAAAGAACAGAAATTATAACAAACTATCTCTCAGATCACAGTGCAATCAAGCTAGAACTCAGGATTAAGAATCTCACTCAAAACCGCTCAACTACATGGAAACTGAACAACCTGCTCCTGAATGACTACTGGGTACATAACGAAATGAAGGCAGAAATAAAGATGTTCTTTGAAACCAATGAGAACCAAGACACAACATACCAGAATCTCTGGGATGCATTCAAAGCAGTGTGTAGAGGCAAATTTATAGCACTAAATGCCCACAAGAGAAAGCAGGAAAGATCCAAAATTGACACCCTAACATCACAATTAAAAGAACTAGAAAAGCAAGAGCAAACACATTCAAAAGCTAGCAGAAGGCAAGAAATAACTAAAATCACAGCAGAACTGAAGGAAATAGAGACACAAAAAACCCTTCAAAAAATCAATGAATCCAGGAGCTGGTTTTTTGAAAGGATCAACAAAATTGATAGACCGCTAGCAAGATTAATAAAGAAAAAAAGAGAGAAGAATCAAATAGACACAATAAAAAATGATAAAGGGGATATCACCACCGATCCCACAGAAATACAAACTACCATCAGAGAATATTACAAACACCTCTACGCAAATAAACTAGAAAATCTAGAAGAAATGGATAAATTCCTCAACACATACACCCTCCTAAGACTAAACCAGGAAGAAGTTGAATCTCTGAATAGACCAATAACAGGAGCTGAAATTGTGGCAATAATCAATAGCTTACCAACCAAAAAAAGTCCAGGACCAGATGGGTTCACAGCCGAATTCTACCAGAAGTACAAGGAGGAGCTGGTACCATTCCTTCTGAAACTATTCCAATCAATAGAAAAAGAGGGAATCCTCCCTAACTCATTTTATGAGGCCAGCATCATCCTGATACCAAAGCCGGGCAGAGACACAACAAAAAAAGAGAATTTTAGACCAATATCCTTGATGAACATTGATGCAAACATCCTCAATAAAATACTGGCAAACAGAATCCAGCAGCACATCAAAAAGCTTATCCACCATGATCAAGTGGGCTTCATCCCTGGGATGCAAGGCTGGTTCAATATACGCAAATCAATAAATGTAATCCAGCATATAAACAGAACCAAAGACAAAAACCACATGATTATCTCAATAGATGCAGAAAAGGCCTTTGACAAAATTCAACAACCCTTCATGCTAAAAACTCTCAATAAATTAGGTATTGATGGGATGTATCTCAAAATAATAAGAGCTATTTATGACAAACCCACAGCCAATATCATACTGAATGGGCAAAAACTGGAAGCATTCCCTTTGAAAACTGGCACAAGACAGGGATGCCCTCTCTCACCACTTCTATTCAACATAGTGTTGGAAGTTCTGGCCAGGGCAATTAGGCAGGAGAAGGAAATCAAGGGTATTCAGTTAGGAAAAGAGGAAGTCAAATTGTTCCTGTTTGCAGATGACATGATAGTGTATCTAGAAAACCCCATTGTCTCAACCCAAAATCTCCTTAAGCTGATAAGCAACTTCAGCAAAGTCTCAGGATACAAAATCAATGTACAAAAATCACAAGCATTCTTATACATCAATAACAGACAAACAGAGAGCCAAATCATGAGTGAACTCCCATTCACAATTGCTTCAAAGAGAATAAAATACCTAGGAATCCAACTTACAAGGGATGTGAAGGAGCTCTTTAAGGAGAACTACAAACCACTGCTCAAGGAAATAAAAGAGGATACAAACAAATGGAAGAACATTCCATGCTCATGGGTAGGAAGAATCAATATCATGAAAATGGCCATCCTTCCCAAGGTAATTTACAGATTCAATGCCATCCCCATCAAGTTACCAATGACTTTCTTCACAGAATTGGAAAAAACTACTTTAAAGTTCATATGGAACCAAAAAAGAGCCCGCATCGCCAAGTCAATCCTAAGCCAAAAGAACAAAGCTGGAGGCATCACGCTACCTGACTTCAAACTATACTACAAGGCTACAGTAACCAAAACAGCATGGTACTGGTACCAAAACAGAGATATAGATCAATGGAACAGAACAGAGCCGTCAGAAATAATGCCACATATCTACAAGTATCTGATCTTTGACAAACCTGACAAAAACAAGAAATGAGGAAAGGATTCCCTATTTAATAAATGGTGCTGGGAAAACTGGCTAGCCATATGTAGAAAGCTGAAACTGCATCCCTTCCTTACACCTTATACAAAAATCAATTCAAGATGGATTAAAGACTTAAATGTTAGACCTAAAACCATAAAAACCCTAGAAGAAAACCTAGGCAATACCATTCAGGACATAGGCATGGGCAAGGACTTCATGTCTAAAACACCAAAAGGAATGGCAACAAAAGCCAAAATTGACAAATGGGATCTAATTAAACTCAAGAGCTTCTGCACAGCAAAGGAAACTACCATCAGAGTGAACAGGCAACCTACAAAATGGGAGAAAATTTTCGCAACCTACTCATCTGACAAAGGGCTAATATCCAGAATCTACAATGAACTCCAACAAATTTACAAGAAAAAAACAAACAACCCCATCAAAAAGTGGGCGAAGGAAATGAACAGACACTTCTCAAAAGAAGATATTTATGCAGCCAAAAAACACATGAAAAAATGCTCACCATCACTGGCCATCAGAGAAATGCAAATCAAAACCACAATGAGATACCATCTCACACCAGTTAGAATGGCAATCATTAAAAAGTCAGGAAAAAGCAGGTGCTGGAGAGGATGTGGAGAAATAGGAACACTTTTACACTGTTGGTGGGACTGTAAACTAGTTCAACCCTTGTGGAAGTCAGTGTGGCGATTCCTCAGGGATCTAGAACTAGAAATTCCATTCGACCCAGCCATCCCATTACTGGGTATATACCCAAAGGACTATAAATCATGCTGCTATAAAGACACATGCACACGTATGTTTATTGCCGCATTATTCACAATAGCAAAGACTTGGAACCAACCCAAATGTCCAACAATGATAGACTGGATTAAGAAAATGTGGCACATATACACCATGGAATACTATGCAGCCATAAAAAATGATGAGTTCACGTCCTTTGTAGGGACATGGATGAAATTGGAAATCATCATTCTCAGTAAACTATCGCAAGAACAAAAAACCAAACACTGCATATTCTCACTCATAGGTGGGAATTGAACAATGAGAACACATGGACACAGGAAGGGGAACATCACACTTCAGGGACTGTTGTGGGGTCGGGGTAGGGGGGAGGGATAGCATTGGGAGATATACCTAATGCTAGATGACGAGTTGGTGGGTGCAGCGCACTAGCATGGCACATGTATACATATGTAACTTACCTGCACGTTGCGCACATGTACCATAGAGCCTAAAGTATAATAATAATAATAATAATAAAAAGAAAAAAAATAATAAAAAAAAGAAAAAAAAAAAGAATCAGCATCTTTAAAAGTAAAGAAAGCTGAAATTAAAACGTGAACATCCACAAGAAAAGGTAGTTCAGTGAAGGGATAAGTTGTAATGGGAATAAAAAATATGAAGTAAGATGGAACAGCAAGGTTGTTTCTGGGATATTCATTCTGGAAAGAAAAACAAATAATAAGAAAATGATACTAACGTATCCAGTCTGGATTAGGACACGAATGCCTCGACTCAGATTTAAAGCTTGGATTCTGTGAGGAAAAATATAATTTGGGGACATTTCTGGCAAAAGAAAAAGCAGTGGCAACAGGAAGATGATCACAAGATCAGATTTCTGAATGTTCTGGAATAGTTTAATACAGATACATTTAACACAAACTTGTTGATTGCTTTACTAATCAAAGAAAAGCAGGCTCACCTATGCTATTATTTGTATATATGGCAATTTTTAAAAAACTAGATTCTTTTCCTGATAATTTTATACCCTTTCTCTAGAACACACCCTTTGTTAGTATGTTTTTTTGTGGGGGAGATTTCTTGTGGACTTGAATCAAGACACTTCTAGCTCCTGCTGTAACACTAGCTAGTCTAAAATTGAACTTATTACCTTCTCCATTATGTTCCTCCCTCATCCTCTGTTCACTATTTGAGTGAATGTCACCTTGAGGTAATCCCCCAGTTTCCAAGCCAAAAATCTGTATAACAGATTTTTCATATGCTTTGAATACTTTCATATTTTTTATATATTCTGAATACTTATTTTTCCCTCACCACCACCACCACGACCATCTTCTAATCATTTACTAAGCCCCATCCATTACATCTCCTATTTTGCTGTTGGTCTGAACCACTTTTCTACAAACCTCCCTCCACAACTCTAGGGCAAGTCACTTTCTCTATTTTCCTATTGCTTATTCATGTTCCTATCCCCTATAAAATGCATTTTCACTCTGTAGCCAGACTGATCATTCTATGGAACCTGAGCATGCCACTTTGTTACTGGCCTCAGAATAGAATCCAAATTCTTTAATACACAGTTTACAGGGTCTTTCGTGATTTGGTGGTCTCTATTTACCTCTCTTCTTTACCCTCTTCCACCCAGCACTTCAGTCACTGAACAATTTTCATACCCTCATAATATATACTCTCTTTCAATTCTGGGCTTTTGCATATACTATTTCCCTCACCTTGAATAATGTTCCCTTAAGTTTCCTCAGCTAGAACACTTATGTTTTAACTAGAAGACTGAATAATATTTTACTTGCAAACTTTTATTTGACCTCCATACCTTGAATTAGGTTGCTTCTAAGAACTCTCACACCATCCTGGGGTCCTACAAGGTACCTTAATGTAGTGTTTTGGCTTGTTTCGTTTTCCTAATCAGATTGTAAACTCTTTCAGTGCAGTTTTATGTTATTCACTTCCATATTCTCTGCAACCAGTACAACACCTGATACACAGTAAGTGCTTAAAAAATGCTTTGTCGTTGTTGTTGTTGCTGCTGTTGAATGACTGGTTTCTTTCTTCTTTTCTTTTTTTTTTTTGAAAGAAAGTGCATGTTTCATGGCTAGTTTTAGCCCCTCAGTACTGGTTTTCAGCCAATTTAGAGCATTTACTCATAGCATCTGCATAGATAAATCAATAAATCCTGTCCATCCTCCAGATAAGCCTGGAACACACTATCACAGCGGTCCCCAACCTTTTTGGCACCAGTTTCATGGAAGACAATTTTTCCATAAGATTGGGGCATGGAGGATAGTTTCAGGATGAAACTGGTCTGCTTCAGATCATCAGGCATTAGACTCTCATAAGGAGCATGCAACCTAGATCCCTCACATGTGCAGTTCACAACAGGGTTTGTGCTCCTATGAGACTCTAATGCTGCCGCTGATCTGACAGGAGGTGAAGAAACTCAGGCAGTAATGCTTGCTCACCTGCCACTCACTGCCTGCTGTGCAGCCCAGTTCCTAACAGGTCACAAACCAGTACAGGTCCACAGCCCAGGTGTTAGGGGCCCCTGCAGTATCATGCCAGAAAACAAGAAAGCTATCAAAGGTATCAAAAGTAGAGTCATATTAAAAACACTTAGCAGGTGCTTGAAGAGGATCCCCTCAGCCAGATATGGGACAATATGAACTTCAACAAGGATAAGAACTACAATGGATTGAAACACATCAAATATGTTTAAATTGATAAGTTCATAATTATACAACAGCAAAAACTGTCCATGTTCAAAGGATGAAAGGAGGCTCACTCATTATCTTGAAACATGGTAAACAAAGGTGAAGAATCAAGCATTTGTTCTGCCTTAGTGTACCACTAGTAACCAAACAGTAGATGAAGGGATGTATTCCAGCCAGTAAGTGAAAAAGAAACAAGAGGATTAAAAAACTCCCCATTTTGCAATGCCACAAATAATGTAATTGATCTAGGCACTGAGCATCAACTATTACTAACATCACACACACAAAAAGAGATCACCAGACATTATGTGCTTCCTGATAAAAGAACAGAATACCACTGATTGTCTTGCCAAAAACAAACCTGAATACAGTAAGGTCTCTACATGTGACTACCAATTTGCATGAAACACACAGGACCAAGAAACAGGCAGAACTACACCATGAGACTATAATCAGCAAAATCCAGACTGTGGGAAACTACAGATCAAATGATTGGGGAGCTTCAACAACTAAATTTTAAGGGGGAAAACAGGGAATAAAGAAAGAACTTGTAGAGTGAAAGACATAGCAAATAAAACAAATAAGCCTAAACTATAGTTTTTAAAGATGCACACTTGTGTGATAAACTATGTTTTAAAAAGGAGGAACTGCTTACTTTTGGGAGGAGAGCTGGGCTTGTGGTTTCATGGGGCACATAATGGCTTCTGGTGGTAACTGTCAGTTTTAGTCTTGACCTGTGTGGTAGTTACAAGAGTCTGTCTTATAATTGTTTGTGATACACATTTGTTTTGTATAGTTTTATGTGTCTGTGTTTTACTTTACAATAAAACGGTAAGAAAAAAATTGCTGGGGTGACTTCTGGGTAAACATGCAACACCGAATATACGTGTGAATCTCTGCTCCTTAAAACGTCATTAAAATATCAGTGGAGAAATATTAAAAAGACAAAGTGCTAAGGTCAAGGATAATAGAAGAAAAATATGTCAACAGAGCTGATCTCATAGTATAGTCATACAAGCTGAATATTTTAAAATTGAAACTTTATTGAAAAGCTAACAAATGTATAAGCACAAGTTTTTTTAAATTTTTTATTTTTATTGGCTTGTATTTATTTATTATTTATTTTATTTTATTATTTTTTATTATACTTTAAGTTTTAGGGTACAAGTGCAGAACGTGCAGGTTAGTTACATATGTATACATGTGCCATGCTGGTGTGCTGCACCCATTAACTCTTCATTTAACATCAGATATATCTCCTAATGCTATCCCTCCCCACTCCCCCCTACCCCACAACAGGCCTGGTGTGTGATGTTCCCCTTCCTGTGTCCATGTGTTCTCATTGTTCAATTCCCACCTATGAGTGAGAACATGCGGTGTTTGGTTTTTTGTCCTTGCGATAGTTTGCTGAGAATGATGGTTTCCAGTTTCATCCATGTCCCTACAAAGGACATGAACTCATCATTTCTTATGGCTGCATAGTATTCCATGGTGTATATGATAAGCACAAGTTATTAAAAGGAGGAGAAAGATCTCTATTTCCTTCCCACATAGGAGGGCTTAGAACCCTGGCCAAAGAAACTTTTCATTATTTTAAAAATTCATACGTAGGTTACTACCAAGTAGAGATCTTGCCTTTTAAATAATACATTTCAATATGTTAAAACCAGAGTTAACTGTATCAACTGAACTTTAATGATAACATATCTATAAAGGAAACCTTTTTTTAAAACACACTCAAAATGTACATCAAATAACATGGACATCTTTGCCAAGTAGCAAAATTTCAGAAAGCTTACAGATTGAAAAATAAAAAAGTACATCATCAGAGTCCATACTTTTCATTTTTAAATACTACATTAGCATGAAACGATACAGGAAGAAAAGTAAAAACAAAAATCTGATGAAGATGCTCTAATTCATTTTTATAAATTTAAAATAATTTAGAAAACATTAATAAGTCCAAACGTTTTCTCTCACAATGTGTTTTACTACCTCAGTTAAGTCATCCTATCACAATTTAAAATATAATACCTTAGTGAAGGAAAGAAACAGCAGTCTGGCTTCTGGTGTCTTCTTAATAGAACTAGTCTGACCACCAATTTTTACCAAGAAGCAGAAAAAAGAAGTAGTTTTAAAAATAGTATGTGAAAATATGTCTTCTGTTTTCAGACCCTTCACATCTGTTTGCTGTACTGAGAAGAGTGACTCAGCATTCTCTCCAGTAAAAACAAAGTTTTATTATTCTATAATCACTAGAGGCTGGAGACTAATTCACATGCATTTTTTTTAAAGCAAAACCTGGGAACCGGAGCACTAGCAGATTCCATTAGTTTCCTGGGAAATCATAAAAGTAAAATATTATCATTCTTATTTGGCAGTAGCCAGAAGCTTGGAAGCTAGAGTGTCCTAACAGAATACATTATATTATGCGCTACATACATTGAGCACTTTAATAGTTTTCCAATAGAAGTGTTAGAGTCTCTGTTTTCTATTGAAATATATAGTCCCTCAAGTTAAAAAATGGTAAGTGGATAAACTTATACACATATACACAAACTAATTACAATATATCCATAAAATGAACAGCCTGGATGTGGCAACCTAGACGAATCTCAAATGTCTTATGCTAAGTGAAAGAAGCCAGACAAAAAAAAAGAGTACATACTATATGAGTCAGTTTATATAAAGACTTTAGAAAATTCCAATTAATCTAGAGTGACAAAGAGCAGATCAGAAGTGGCATGGAAAGGGAGAAGACAAGAGGGACAAAAATAAGGTATTATATAAAAAGTGAACAAGTAAATCACTGGATTTGACAGATATGTTCATTATCTTGATCTTGGTGATGGTTTCACAGGTTATACATATGTCAAAAATTATCAAATTGTAAAATTTAAATATAGGCAGCTTATTATATGTCAATTATAACTCAATAAGCCTGTAAAAAGAAAGGTATTTAGTACTGGGTATTTTAGATAATCGTATGCTTTATGGCAGGCAACATTTTTTAAGGATTTAAAGATCTTTAGAGAGAATATATAATTTATTAGTTGAACTAGTTTTCAGATAAAATCAGTGTTGCTCAGATTTTGGCTTGTTTTAGAGGTAATAACGTTAAATTATAATAACAGCTTTAAAACAAATTACATATTTTGGAAAATTGAAACTTTTCTGATATTTTACAAGGTAGCTTTAAGATGTCCTGTTGTTATAGATAAGAGTGACACTTGGGCCATTTAACTCTTATGGAAAATTTCAATTATTGATTTAATATCCACTGTGCTTTAAATATACAAGAACACAGCATAGTTTGGCTTAAATGTATCTTCTGAGTAGTTTATAAGTCTGAACAAAGTGGAGATGAATATAGCCCTTGGAAAAACAATCATTAAAAAAAGCTAAAAGATAAAATTAATAAAGGCAACATGTAAATTATGAATTCTTGAGGGCAAAGTTATGCAAAGCCTTGGCTGGTGTTGTGTATATATAGTATTATTGAATATATAGTTTATATTCAATAAACATTTGATGGCCTGAATTGACGACCAAATTAAAAATAAATCCTATGTGAATAATAACTTTTTCAATTAAGCAGTTTCAAAGTTATCCTGAAAAAAAAAAAAAAAACTAGCCTAGCTTCTACAGACAGGACTGAAATTTTACATATTCAAACAAGTAAGAATGTATGCATTGGGAGAGAGGTTTTGTAAGGGATAATTTGGTCTGAGACAAGGATCCAGGTTACAGTCACAAGATTTTGTTTTCTAACATTTATGGAAGCATATGTCATGTCAGTAATATGATGAGTCCAGGTAGGAAAGCAATAATAAAAAAGAAAAACATTGAAATAGCCTTTACTAAGTGAGAATAACCTATCCAAAAGTTAATGCCAAAAAATATTTCAAAAGGCAAATGTAATAAATTCACTTTCCCAGTAATCTATAGAAACTAAACTTTAGCACAGGGAAGCATGCAAACCGCAAATGAAGTAACTATTCTGTCTTCTGAGGAAACCACAAACAGAAAATACAGTTTCTTGAAAATGCAAAATAATCCATCTAGGTATCTGCCTCTCCATTTTCTTTTGCTGTTTTAGATCTAAAAGCCATCAAAACCAGGTATTTTCCATCATGATACTGCTGAGAAATTTAGTGATTACTGCTATTCATATATTTTCCCTTCTGTAATTCTATGTATTTGAGCAGAAAATATAGCACAGCTGAATTCCATATGTGCAGCATCCTGAAAACTCAACAGAGAAAATCCACAAAACTACAAAGACAATAAAATTCCTTATGACAAAACATATATTCTGTGTTCCAAACAAGACTTTTGTTTAGATAGTATTTACAGTATTTTTTAAAAAGAGATTGAGTCTTGCTCTGTCAATCAAGCTGGAGTACAGTGGCATGATCACAGATGTGTGCCACCACGTTCAGCTAATAAAAATTTTTTTTTTTTTTTTTTTTAGAGATGTGGTCTCGTTTTGTTGCCCAGGCTGGTCTTGAACTGCTGGCCTCAAGTGATACTCTTGCTTCAGACTCCCAAGTAGCTAAGATTAGAGATACAAGCGATCTGTGCCCAGATAGTCACAGTATTTTTAACATCACTTTTAAAGGAAACTACAAAGTCAACTGGAAAGTCTACTTTTAGTCTTCTAAAGTCCACATAAAATTATAGTTAAGTTATAATTCAAAAATAAACTATTCTGGCCATTATTTGATATTTAGGTTTGGATAATCCATAGGGACAAAAAGCAGATCCCCCCATGGTAGCCTGAGGAGGGAGGGGGGAAGGAGAGGCAGAAAAGAAGGATACAAATGTAAACAAGAAAATTTGGGGGTTTGATGGGTGTGTTCACTATCCTGATTTTGTTCATTGATATGGTTTGGGTCTGTGTCCCTATGTTGGAGGTGGGGCCTGGTGGGAGGTGACTGAATCATGGGGGCAGATTTCACCTTCAGGGCTGCTCTCATGATACTGAGTGCTTGCAAGATTTGGTTGTTTAGAAGTGTGTGGCACCTCTCCCTTCTCTCTTCCCCCTGCTCCGTCCATGTAAGATGTTTCTGCTTCCCCTTCACCTTCTACCATGATTGTTAAGTTTCCTGGGGCCTCCCCAACCATGCTTCCTGTACAGCCTGCAGAACCGTGAGCCAATTAAACCTCTTTTCTTTATAAATTACTCACTCTCAGGTATTTCTTTATAGCAGTGCGAGAACGGATGAATACAGTGATGGTTTCACAATTTATACATATGTCAAAAGTTATCACATTTTACCACATATAACTTTGTTATATGTTAACTATACCTGCATAAAGCTGTAACAAAAAAAGGTAATTGGTATTAGGTGTTTTAGATGCTCCTTTTTGGTAGGCAACAGTTGGTAACAATTCGAAGATCTTTAGAGAGAAAATAGAAATTATTCATTGAACTTGTCCCCAGACAAAATCAGTGGAGCTCAGATTTTGAATTGTTTGAAGGTAACAGCATAACCATTATTTACTGCATATTTTTGGCTAAGTATAATTATAGGTACTCAATATCTATATATCTGTCTCAGAATTATTATAAATATCTTAAAAATATCAATTTGGCTGAGCACGGTGGCTCACACCTGTAATCCTAGCACTTTGGGAGGCCGAGGCAGGTAGATCACCTGAGGTAGGGAGTTTTCAGACCAGCCTGACCAACATGGAGAAACCCTGTCTCTGCTAAAAATACAAAAAAATTAGCTGGGCGTGGTGGTGGGTTCCTGAAATCCCAGCTACTAGTGAGGCTGAGGCAGGAGAATTGCTAGAACCCTGGGGGTGGAGGTTGCAGTGAGCTGAGATGGCACCACTGCACTCCAGCCTGGGTGACAGAGGGAGACTCCATCTCAAAAAAAAAAAAAACAAAAAAACAAAGAAGAATATAAATTAACTTGGTCAAGGCAAGACGTAGTTACTATGTATCAGGCACTGTTCTTGCATTGATCATATACTAGAAAACAAACAAAAAAATTCCTTGGCTTCATAGAATGTATATTCTGGAGACTGTTTATCTCAAAGATTCTCTCCCTTTCAATGTGTGTATGTTTGCAGCATGGAGTGGGAAGTTAGGTGATGAAAAAACATTTATATTGTTATAAGGAACTGGCATGTCTCAATTACCTACTTTTGTTTTAGATGCACAGCTATGGGTCCACGGCCACTCTATGTTGTTTCACATTCTCTCTTTCTTCAAATGGGATATCTGGTTTTCTTTCATATATATATGTGTGTATATATATGTGTGTGTGTGTGTGTGTATGTGTGTGTATATATATATATATATACCAGTTAGTAGAAATGTATACATATACTTAGGCCTCATTGAAAATAATGCACCTTACCCTGAGAACTTGGCCTTAGAGATGTAAGCAATAACTGGCCAGTACCTTGGGGTACTTTCCTTTGGAGAAAGGAGAGTGCATTTTCAGCTGTGTAGGTGCCTGCACTATGTTAGGCAAAGGCATGTTTAAAACTGTATAAGTGGCAAGAGGGTATAAGTAGATATTGGGCAATAAAGATGTGAAATGTAGAGGACATGTCTTCAATCTGCTAAAAATCTCTCTGGAGAAACATTATGCCCCATTTCTCAGTCCATGTACTCTCGTCCCCATCCCAGTTTCCAGGTGTGGGAAAATGACCTAAATCTTGCAAATTACAGTATTCCTATTCCATTGCTATTGCAATTGATTGAAAGATGATCATGTGGGCCAGGCGTGGTGACTCACACCTGTAATCCCAGCACTTTGGGAGGCCAAGGTGGGCGGATCACGAGGTCAGGAGTTTGAGACCATCCTGGCCAACATGGTGAAACGTCATCTCTACTAAAAATACAAAAATTAGCTGGGTGCGGTGGCATGCACCTGTAGTCCCAACTACTTAGAGGCTGAGGCAGGAGAATCACTTGAACCCAGGAGGTGGAGGTTGCAGTGAGCCAAGATCGCACCACTGCACTCCAGCCTGGCTACAGAAAAAAGAAAAAAAAGAAAAAGATGATTATGTGGTCAAAGCCTGATTGGCTAGAGTCTCCTAAGAACTTTTGCTAGAGATATAAGGAAAAAAGAGTGCTTTCTTTTTGCTTAGATTGCTAACTGTGAGGGCAACAGAAGCCTAGAGTTGCCAATGACCACTTTTTCTACAGTGTGTTCCTGTGAATGTAGCCAACAGAGAAATGCCAGGATAAGATTTACAGAGTGTCTTGGTTATATTCATCAAGTTCCTGTACCTAGCCAAGTCTCTAGACACATACACTCCTGGACTTCCTGATTATATTTGCCAATTCTGATTTTTTTAACTTAAAACTGTTCAAACTGAGTTTCTGTCACTTGCAATGGAAAAAGACCTGACTAAAACATTGAACTATTCACAGTTTTTTACATACATCTAGCTTCTTCAGACATCTGTGCTTTTACAAATGCTGTTTCCTCTGGCTGGAATGCCCTTGCCCTCTGTTTCTACTTGATAAATCCCTACTATTTCTTCAAATCACTGCTCAAACACCCATGTACTCCATGCCCCTGGTTTTTGCATCACATAACTTGTTACCCACTCAAATGTAATATGATCTATGAAAACTTTCACAATCCACCTTAGTCAGAATCAGCAGCTGATTATTTTATATCCGTACAGAACTCTGTTAATATGGCTAGTTAGCACTATTCATACTATACTGTAATTAAGGGCATGTTTCTCTATTCCAATAAAATGTAAGCTCATGCAGGAAAAGGAATGTATCTGACTCATTTTTGTACCTCCAATATTTAACTTCACATGTCACTGGGAGATAATTCTTCATTGGTCCCTTGTATTTCCACACATTCTGCAAATGAGGTATTGACTTTGCATTATTCCAGTCACTCTCTTCAGAGATTTTTGCATTGCTTCCTGAAGCAAAGGGCAGGAAGGAATGCACACTGTCCAAGATAACAGAGATAATATCTCTCTGGAATACATTATCTTTTCTGACTGCCCATTATAAAAGATTTAGTGTCCTTAAACTTCAGATTCCTCTTATGTAATGCAACCTACCACATACGCAAGTATCATCTAGCCCTCTTCTTGTCACCCTGTGGGAAGTGGGGCTCAGTGAATCAGTGCAAAAAAGTTGACACTCTGGAGAGTGCTTTTGCCAAGAGTAATAAACTATCTTTTGTCATTGTTCTAGGAGCTTGTGCCTTTTACGAGAATCATTGAAACTGTCAGGCTAACTTGTTGGCTTGCAAATTGAATAAAATCTCAGATTCTGACAATTTTGGTGATGAAGATGGGATACTGATAGAGACATAGCTTTCTGGAGGAGGAAGTATTAGGGCCTCACAGATGATTAACAGGATTTGAGAGAAGTCCATGGGAAATGGCAATGAATATGTGAACCAAATATATGGTCAACCAGGCAATAAATGGTCCTCCACTGTACTGCCTGTTTAGAGGAGGTACTGGGAGAGACAGCTTCAGGCCAAGTACAGGGAAATAAGTTCAAAGGGCAGAAAGACTTCCTCATCAATCTGGTGAGCAGTTTCAGGTTTGCAACATTGTAACAACTAGTACTAAGATTCCAGCTGCGGGCAGTGGCTCACACCTGTAGTCCCAGCACTTTGGGAGGCTGAGGTGGGCGGATAGGCAGATAGCTTGACTAGCCTGGGTAACACAATGAAAACCCATTTCTACAAAAATAAAAAATAAAAAACTTAGCTGGGTGTGGTAGTGCATGCCTGTGGTCCAAGCTATTTGAGAGGTTGAGGTGGGAGGACTGCTTGAGCCTGGGAGGTTGCAGCTGCAGTGGCCGTGATCACGCCACTCTAGCCTGGGTGGGCAACAGAACAAGACCCTGTCTCACTAAAATAAAATAAAATAAAATAAAATAAAATAAAATAAAATAAAATAAAATAAAATAAATAAAATAAAATAAAATAAAATAAAACAAAAGAAATGAAATAAAATAAAATAGAAAAGAAAAGAAAAAAAAGATTCATCCTGGGTAGGCAGAAGACTCTATCTCCTTGTAGATAATAGTTACAGAGACTCCCATCTACAATGAGTATAAAAGGATGAAAATTTGTGACCAGTATGAGCAAAAACTAGGCAAAGCAATAGAACTTTGGTTGGTTCACCTGGGAGATGAGAGGGGGGTCTCATAGTTTTTCACAACACAAGAATTGCAACATTAGCCCACATTGCCTAACCACTGAATATGCTGCCTCTGACATAGCTTGAAATATAAGGTCTTATACAATTTGATGCCAACCTACTTTTACAACCTTATTTGTCACTCTGTGCCAACACACAAAAGAACTGTATCAGCTAGCCAGTGTCACCCACTCCTGCAAATCCACCATGCATATAACCTAGGTCTCTAGGCTCTGCTTATGTGGTTCACTGTGCTTGGAATGCCCTCCCCTTTTCCTGCAATTTATTAATAAACAATCTAATTCAAGGTCCATCATTTCTGTAAACCCTTCCATCTTTTCTATGAACCCTTCTCTATCCTTTCATTTTATGTTAATCTATCTCTACTAACACTGAACTATAACAACTCCTTAATTCTCACATGATGCCTTCACCATTACCTAACAGTTTACATATAGATTTTGTTCTTCCCAACTAGACTAAATTTTCCTAAATTATTGATAACATTTTATTTTTTAATATATCTTACAGTGATTACTAGGCACATATTTGCACATAGTAGAAACCTAATACATTTTTTTATTGACTGACTTAATCATATGTACTCTTTCAGCATGACAAGTGACAATTAAAAACATGAAATTTCTCATCCAAATCCAAGTCATAAAATATATCAAAGAAGTAAATCGTTTAGGTGAAGGGAATCCATTACATTCTAATCGATTAATATAGCTGGCCACAGTCTAGCTTATTCCAGTTAAGTCCACTGAAGTACTAAAAATGAAGTTTAAAAGCATGCTTTTACTTGATATAGCCAGATTTTTGAAACTCACGTCAGTCTTTGTCTCTAACGGAGACCACCCTGATGGAAAAAGAGGACCCACTGTTTGCCACTTCTGGCACTGCTGTGATTAGTGGTCTTGATTCATTTTTGTCATAAACAACTGGCCCCATATACCAAATACATCATCCAAAATTCAAATATTTGGCAATGTCTATAGCCCAGGGGTCTTAATAGCTGAATCAACAAACATTCTAACCATCCTGCTACCATATAAGAAGGTGCTCTGCTGCCAGAACTGAGAGGATACATGGGATTAGTGCTCAAAACTGATACGACTATGCTTAAAGAAATAGAAATGATTCCTGTAGAGCATTTTCCATATGTTTTTATTAAAAGCAGACAAAAGCCAGTATGGAAAAAATAAAGCTTACGTATTAAGGCACGTGATGTTTTATCTTGGAACACCTCTAATATTTACAATTCTATGGAAAGCTAAATGCATTGATCTTTTCACTTCATTGTTACAGCATATGCAAGTATCATCAGTGTCACATTGCCTAGAATAAGTAAAACATTAAGAAGAGAAAAAAATCTTTGAAGTGGTTTGAAGTCACATTTGCTCAGCTGGTCTTTAATGATGAACAGTTCTCTTCAATGCCAATGGCAAATAGCATTTACAACAAAAACTTCAGAGTACTTTGCTTTCACCAACTCTTACGAAGATTTGAGTTTCCTAACTAGAAGTCACTAGCAAGAAATGGTGGCCAGTCCTGTCCTGCCTTTTTAGTTGAGTAGATGACCATTTGCATAGTATGGTTAAGTTGAAAGGTATGAAAGTTTCTAGTCATCCATAAGTTTTTCCCTGCTCACTAAATGATACCCTAAATTATTTGATTAATGACATTTTGCATTAGTTTCAGGTTTCTGTTCATTGCTGAAATGTAAATATCCTTGAAAGAGGAATACATTGCAGTTAGCTCATAATGATTTACTGCTAGGATTGAAATACATTTATCAGGTCTTTCCATGAAAACAGGCTTTGATGGGAAGGGCAAATTATAGGGGAAAATAAAAGAGCACACCAATTGTTTGAGATGGAAAAGAACTCATGCCCAAGGGAGGAAATACACACACACACACACACACACACACACCCCCCCCCCAAAGGAGAGACTAAGAGCCACAGGAAAAAAAAAATTCTTCAACTATTTACAACTTTCTCTGAGGACTGCACTGATTCTAGACTTTCAAGGGATGATCTGATTTTTAATTTTTAATTTAATCCAACCTAATCAAACTGATACCTGGGAAAAAAGACAGACAGAGACAGTAGAGGCTTTGACATGGTATGATAATTGAATATTGACTTATTGATTATAAGCTCCTGAAGTCAGGACCTAATCTTATTCACCTCTGCACTTTTTTTCTTAGTGATTGACATATATAATAGATATCCCCAAAGATCTGTTGAAAATGAATAGTAAGAATTGGATTGTCTAAAGAGGGGCATAAAAGGCAGAGATATTCCCATAGGTGGATCTTTGGATTCTGATGATCAGCCAATCACTTACATCTCTATGACTGTCAGTCACATTGTGTGTGGGGGGATGTCATAGATTAGTGCCATCATTAAAAACCTAAAAGATGTAGGGGTGGTGGTCCCTAAGACAGCATTGCTGAATTCACCAGGTGGGCCCCTGCAGAGATCAGATAGATTCTGGAGGGTGACTGTAGACTACCACAGCCCCGGTTACAGCTGCTTTGTCAGATGTAGTATCATTGCTAGAGAAGATTACTAAGTCTTCCCATAAATGGTATATAGTCACCAATTAAGCAAATGTACCTTTTTCCTTTAAAATTAAAAAAGATGAGGGAGGAGCCAAGATGGCCGAATAGGAACAGCTCCCGTCTACAGCTCCCAGCGCGAGCGACGCAGAAGACGGGTGATTTCTGCATTTCCATCTGAGGTACCGTGTTCATCTCACTAGGGAGTGCCAGACAGTGGGCGCAGGTCAGTGGGTGAGTGCACCGTGCGCCAGCCGAAGCAGGGGCGAGGCATTGCCTCACTCGGGAAGCGCAAGGGGTCAGGGAGTTCCCCTTCCAGGGGTGACAGACGGCACCTGGAAAATCGGGCCACTCCCACCCGAATACTGTGCTTTTCCGACGGGCTTAGGAAACGGTGCCCCAGGAGAGTATAGCCCGCACCTGGCTCAGAGGGTCCTACGCCCACGGAGTCTCGCTGATCACTAGCACAGCAGTCTGAGATCAAACAGCAAGTCGGTAGCGAGGCTGGGGGAGGGGCGCCCGCCATTGCCCAGGCTCGCTTAGGTAAACAAAGCAGCCAGGAAGCTTGAACTGGGTGGAGCCCACCACAGCTCAAGGAGGCCTGCCTGCCTCTGTAGGCTCCACCTCTGGGGGCAGGGCACAGACAAACAAAAAGACAGCAGTAACCTCTGCAGACTTAAATGTCCCTGTCTGACAGCTGTGAGGAGAGCAGTGGTTCTCCCAGCACGCAACTGGAGATCTGAGAACGGGCTGACTGCCTCCTCAAGTGGGTCCCTGACCCCTGACCCCCGAGCAGCTTAACTGGGAGGCACCCCCCAGCAGGGGCAGACTGACACCTCACACGGCCGGCCAGGTACTCCAACAGACCTGCAGCTGAGGGTTCTGTCTGTTAGAAGGAAAACTAACAGAAAGGACATCCACACCAAAAACCCATCTGTACATCACCATCATCAAAGACCAAAAGTAGATAAAACCACAAAGATGGGGAAAAAACAGAGCAGAAAAACTGGAAACTCTAAAAAGCAGAGTACCTCTCCTCCTCCAAAGGAACGCAGTTCCTCACCAGCAACGGAACAAAGCTGGACGGAGAATGACTTTGATGAGCTGAGAGAAGAAGGCTTCAGACGATCAAATTACTCTGAGCTACGGGAGGATATTCAAACCAAAGGCAAAGAAGTTGAAAACTTTGAAAAAAATTTAGAAGAATGTATAACTAGAATAACCAATGCAGAGAAGTGCTTAAAGGAGCTGATGGAGCTGAAAACCAAGGCTCGAGAACTACATGAAGAATGCAGAAGCCTCAGGAGCTGATGCGATCAAATGGAAGAAAAGGTATCAGCCCTAGAAGATGAAATGAATGAAATGAAGTGAGAAGGGAAGTTTAGAGAAAAAAGAATAAAAAGAAACGAGCAAAGCCTCCAAGAAATGTGGGACTATGTGAAAAGACCAAATCTACGTCTGATTGGTGTACCGGAAAGTGACGGGGAGAATGGAAACAAGTTGGAAAACACTCTGCAGGATATTATCCAGGAGAACTTCCCCAATCTAGCAAGGCAGGCCAACATTCAGATTCAGGAAATACAGAGAACGCCACAAAGATACTCCTCGAGAAGAGCAACTCCAAGACACATAATTGTCAGATTCACCAAAGTTGAAATGAAGGAAAAAATGTTAAGGGCAGCCAGAGAGAAAGGTCGGGTTACCATCAAAGGGAAACCCATCAGACTAACAGCGGATCTCTCGGCAGAAACCCTACAAGCCAGAAGAGAGTGGGGGCCAATATTCAACATTCTTCAAGAAAAGAATTTTCAACCCAGAATTTCATATCCTGCCAAACTAAGCTTCATAAGTGAAGGAGAAATAAAATACTTTACAGACAAGCAAATGCTGAGAGATTTTGTCACCACCAGGCCTGCCCTAAAAGAGCTCCTGAAGGAAGCGCTAAACATGGAAAGGCACAACCGGTACCAGCCACTGCAAAATCATACCGAAATGTAAAGACCATAGAGACTAGGAAGAGACTGCATCAACTAACGAGCAAAATATCCAGCTAACATCATAATGACAGGATCAAATGCACACATAACAATATTAACTTTAAATGTAAATGGACTAAATGCTCCAATTAAAAGACACAGACTGGCAAATTGGATAAAGACTCAAGACCCATCAGTGTGCTGTATTCAGGAAACCCATCTCATGTGCAGAGACACACATAGGCTCAAAATAAAAGGATGGAGGAAGATCTACCAAGCAAATGGAAAACAAAAAAAGCCAGGGGTTGCAATCCTAGTCTCTGATAAAACAGACTTTAAACCAACAAAGATCAAAAGAGACAAAGAAGGCCATTACATAATGGTAAAGGGATTAATTCAACAAGAAGAGCTAACTATCCTAAATATATATGCACCCAATACAGGAGCACCCAGATTCATAAAGCAAGTCCTGAGTGACCTACAAAGAGACTTAGACTCCTACACATTAATAATGGGAGACTTTAACACCCCACTGTCAACATTAGACAGATCAACGAGACAGAAAGTCAACAAGGATACCCAGGAATTGAACTCAGCTCTGCACCAAGCGGACCTAATAGACATCTACAGAACTCTCCACCCCAAATCAACAGAATATACATTTTTTTCAGCACCACACCACACCTATTCCAAAATTGACCATATACTTGGAAGTAAAGCTCTCCTCAATAAATGTAAAAGAACAGAATTTGTAACAAACTGTCTCTCAGATCACAGTGCAATCATGCTAGAACTCAGGATTAAGAATCTCACTCAAAACTGCTCAACTACGTGGAAACTGAACAACCTGCTCCTGAATGACTACTGGGTACATAATGAAATGAAGGCAGAAATAAAGATGTTCTTTGAAACCAACGAGAACCAAGACACAACATACCAGAATCTCTGGGATGCATTCAAAGCAGTGTGTAGAGGCAAATTTATAGCACTAAATGCCCACAAGAGAAAGCAGGAAAGATCCAAAATTGACACCCTAACATCACAATTAAAAGAACTAGAAAAGCAAGAGCAAACACATTCAAAAGCTAGCAGAAGGCAAGAAATAACTAAAATCAGAGCAGAACTGAAGGAAATAGAGACACAAAAAACCCTTCAAAAAATCAATGAATCCAGGAGCTGGTTTTTTGAAAGGATCAACAAAATTGATAGACCGCTAGCAAGATTAATAAAGAAAAAAAGAGAGAAGAATCAAATAGATGCAATAAAAAATGATAAAGGGGATATCACCACCGATCCCACAGAAATACAAACTACCATCAGAATATTACAAACACCTCTATGCAAATAAACTAGAAAATCTAGAAGAAATGGATAAATTCCTCAACACATACACCCTCCCAAGACTAAACCAGGAAGAAGTTGAATCTCTGAATAGACCAATAACAGGAGCTGAAATTGTGGCAATAATCAATAGCTTACCAACCAAAAAAAGTCCAGGACCAGATGGGTTCACAGCCGAATTCTACCAGAAGTACAAGGAGGAGCTGGTACCATTCCTTCTGAAACTATTCCAATGAATAGAAAAAGAGGGAATCTTCCCTAACTCATTTTATGAGGCCAGCATCATCCTGATACCAAAGCCTGGCAGAGACACAACAAAAAAAGAGAATTTTAGACCAATATCCTTGATGAACATTGATGCAAAAATCCTCAATAAAATACTGGCAAACAGAATCCAGCAGCACATCAAAAAGCTTATCCACCATGATCAAGTGGGCTTCATCCCTGGGATGCAAGGCTGGTTCAATATACGCAAATCAATAAATGTAATCCAGCATATAAACAGAACCAAAGTCAAAAACCACATGATTATCTCAATAGATGCAGAAAAGGCCTTTGACAAAATTCAACAACCCTTCATGCTAAAAACTCTCAATAAATTAGGAATTGATGGGACGTACCTCAAAATAATAAGAGCTATTTATGACAAACCCACAGCCAATATCATACTGAATGGGCAAAAACTGGAAGCATTCCCTTTGAAAACTGGCACAAGACAGGGATGCCCTCTCTCACCACTTCTATTCAACATAGTGTTGGAAGTTCTGGCCAGGGCAATTAGGCAGGAGAAGGAAATCAAGGGTATTCAATTAGGAAAAGAGGAAGTCAAATTGTTCCTGTTTGCAGATGACATGATAGTATATCTAGAAAACCCCATTGTCTCAGCCCAAAATCTCCTTAAGCTGATAAGCAACTTCAGCAAAGTCTCAGGATACAAAATCAATGTGCAAAAATCACAAGCATTCTTATACATCAATAACAGACAAACAGAGAGCCAAATCATGAGTGAACTCCCATTCACAATTGCTTCAAAGAGAATAAAATACCTAGGAATCCAACTTACAAGGGATGTAAAAGACCTCTTCAAGGAGAACTACAAACCACTGCTCAAGGAAATAAAAGAGGATACAAACAAATGGAAGAACATTCCATGCTCATGGGTAGGAAGAATCAATATCATGAAAATGGCCATCCTTCCCAAGGTAATTTACAGATTCAGTGCCATCCCCATCAAGCTACCAATGACTTTCTTCACAGAATTGGAAAAAACTACTTTAAAGTTCATATGGAACCAAAAAAGAGCCCGCATCGCCAAGTCAATCCTAAGCCAAAAGAACAAAGGTGGAGGCATCACACTACCTGACTTCAAACTATACTACAAGGCTACAGTAACCAAAACAGCATGGTACTGGTACCAAAACAGAGATATAGATCAATGGAACAGAACAGAGCCGTCAGAAATAATGCCACATATCTACAAGTATCTGATCTTTGACAAACCTGACAAAAACAAGAAATGGGGAAAGGATTCCCTATATAATAAATGATGCTGGGAAAACTGGCTAGGCATATGTAGAAAGCTGAAACTGGATCCCTTCCTTACACCGTATACAAAAATCAATTCAAGATGGATTAAAGACTTAAATGTTAGACCTAAAACCATAAAAACCCTAGAAGAAAACCTAGGCATTACCATTCAGGACATAGGCATGGGAAAGGACTTCATGTCTAAAACACCAAAAGCAATGGCAACAAAAGCCAAAATTGACAAATGGGATCTAATTAAACTCAAGAGCTTCTGCACAGCAAAAGAAACTACCATCAGAGTGAACAGGCAACCTACAAAATGGGAGAAAATTTTCGCAACCTACTCATCTGACAAAGGGCTAATATCCAGAATCTACAATGAACTCCAACAAATTTACAAGAAAAAAACAAACAACCCCATCAAAAAGTGGGCGAAGGACATGAACAGACACTTCTGAAAAGAAGACATTTATGCAGCCAAAAAACACATGAAAAAATGCTCACTGTCACTGGCCATCAGAGAAATGCAAATCAAAACCACAATGAGATACCATCTCACACCAGTTAGAATGGCAATCATTAAAAAGTCAGGTAACAACAGGTGCTGGAGAGGATGTGGAGAAATAGGAACACTTTTACACTGTTGGTGGGACTGTAAACTAGTTCAACCCTTGTGGAAGTCAGTGTGGCGATTCCTCAGGGATCTAGAACTAGAAATTCCATTCGACCCAGCCATCCCATTACTGGGTATATACCCAAAGGACTATAAATCATGCTGCTATAAAGACACATGCACACGTATGTTTATTGCCGCATCATTCACAATAGCAAAGACTTGGAACCAACCCAAATGTCCAACAATGATAGACTGGATTAAGAAAATGTGGCACATATACACCATGGAATACTATGCAGTCATAAAAAATGATGAGTTCACGTCCTTTGTAGGGACATGGATGAAATTGGAAATCATCATTCTCAGTAAACTATCGCAAGAACAAAAAACCAAACACCGCATATTCTCACTCATAGGTGGGAATTGAACAATGAGAACACCTGGACACAGGAAGGGGAACATCACACTTCGGGGACTGTTGTGGGGTCAGGGGAGGGGGGAGGGATAGCATTGGGAGATATACCTAATGCTAGATGACGAGTTGGTAGGTGCAGCGCACCAGCATGGCACATGTATACATATGTAACTTACCTGCACATTGCGCACATGTACCATAAAACCTAAAGTATAATAATAATAATAATAATAATAATAATAATAATAATAATAAAAGAAAAAAAAATAAAAAAATAAAATTAAAAAAGATGATAAAAAACTAGTTTGCATTCATGTGGGATGGACAATAGTCACTTACAGTTTTCCTGTGTTCTCCTGCCTCTGTCATATGATACAGGTTCAGTCTGAAGAGATCTGAACCTTCAGTGAATACCACAGAACATCACCCCAATCCACTACATACGTGATTTCATGCTGATTGAACAAGATGAGCAAGAGATGGTTAGTACAATAGAGAATTTGGCAAGACACATGCACTCAAGATGGTAGGATACACACCCTTCAAAGATTCATAAGCTGGCCAATTTCCTGAAGATTTAGGATCCCAGTGGTTAGGGATATACTTGAATAGCCCCTCTAAGGCAAGAGCAAGTTGAGAGTCTTACATACTCCACCACAAAAAAAGGAAAGGCACGCCTTTTGGGGTTCAAGGAGCAAACTATTCTATACCTAGGAATACTACTCTAGCCCATATACCAGGTGACACTGTAGGCTGCTAGCTTTAAGTGGCACCCAAAACAGGAAAGGGCAACATCATAAGTCTAGGACATGGTACAATCAGTCCCGCCACTTGTACATTTAATCCAGAAGACCCTCTAGTATTGGAGGTATTACAGTGGGAGAAGATGCAGTATGGAGCCTATGGCAGTTTGCAGTGAGAGAAACAAATGCTGCCTCTGGAATTCTGGAGTAAGGCCATGTCATCTGAAGCAGAAAATAATATGCTTTTTGAGAAACAGTTTTTGGTGTTACTGGAACCTGGTAAAGGAAGGACACTTGACTATGGGACATTAAGTAACCACACACTTAGAACTTGCCATTATGTCCTGGGTTCTGTCAGGCTGCCAAGACATAAATTCAGATGGGCACTAGCAGCAATCCATTATACAGGAGAAATGTTATATACAGGATTGAACCCAAGTGGGACCAGGGGGAACAAGTAAGCTGCATTAATAAGTAGCCCAAACCCCAATGTCACCTTCACACTCACTGCAGTTACCTTCTCCTGGCTTATAACTAAAGGAATATGTGTTAGGGTGAGAAAATGGCTCCCATATGACTAGCTGGAGGAGGAGAAAAAGCTTCAGCTTGATTTATGGTTGGGTCAGCTTGGTAAGCAGTTCTAGTTGAAAATGGATAGCAACAGCAAAAAAGGTACACTTATGAGTACTCTGAATAACAACAGAGAAGAAAAAAGTCATCCTAAGGGGTAGATCTGTGAGCAGTGTACCAGCTCATTATCTTTTGTGTGGCAAGAGAAGTGACCTGAAGTAAGGATATATAGATTCCTGGGCAGTAATCAATGGCATGGCTATCTGGTCAGGGGCCTGGGAGGAAAAAAGTAGAGGAAGAGAGAGATCTGAGATAGAGTCACATGAACAGACACATGGGATTAGGCAAAGAGTATGAAGAGTTCTCCCTCACATATTAATGCCCACCAGGAAGCATATACCATGAAGGAGGTTATAAAAAACCAAGTAGACAAAATGACTTGGCCAGTTGACATTAGCCAGCCTTCATCTTTGGTCACTCCCAGACTGGCATGAGTATCACATGAATGGAGAAGACATGGTAGCAGAGACAGAAGTTATGTATGAGCCCAACAGCATGTACTATCACTTACCAAGGATGTTCCAGCTTCTGCTGCCTCTGAAAGTCCCATTTGTCAGCAAAAAAGACCAACAAAGTCCCCATTATGGCACCATTCCTCAAAGAAGACAGCCAGCTACTCGGTGGCAAATTTCTTACATTGGGCCCCTTCCTATCTGGAAGTATCAGCAGTTCATCCTCACAGAGACAGATATCTATTTTGGGTAAGAGTTTGCCTTTCTTGTCTCTAAAGTTCTACTAGCACCACTATCTAGAGGCTTACAGAATGCCTGATCCACAGACATGAAACCTCACAGAACACAGCATCCAAAAATGGAGACCCTCTTTACATTGAAGGAGGTGCAAGGAGTAGGCCCATGATGTAATCCATTAGTTTTAATCCTGCCCAATCTAGAGGCATCCAGTCTCACATAACAATAGAATTTCCTTCTAAAGTTATAACTGATGTGCCAGTTAAAAGAAAATAATGTGAAAAAATGGTGTACTACCCTTTAGGACACAGGGGATTTATTAAATCACTGACCCCTATATGGAGTTTTGTCCCAAATAGGATGAACATTTGGGTCTAAAGACCAAGGGGTGGGAGCAGGTATGGTCCTATTTACCATCACTCCCAATGACACACTGTATTCTGTGCTTCCTTTACCACACCCTGAACTCTACAGGGCTGAAGATCTTGTTAGCCAAAGTGGGGGGTCTCTCTTGACAGAAGACACAACAAAGGTCTTACTAAACTAAAAGTTATGACTGCTACCAGAGCACTTTGGACTTTTTGTCACCAGGTCTGAACAAATAAAAAGAGAAGTCACCACACTGGCATGACTAATTGACCCTGATAAACAGAAGGAAGCAAGACTGCTTCAATCCAATAAAGGCAGGAAGGAATATATGTGAAACTCACGTGATACACTGGGCACCTTCTTGTTCTCCTGTCAAACATACATGCTCTTCAGCAATGAAGGTTTAGGTTTTACTACCAGATAAGCTACCAAGATCTGCTGAAGTGATAGCTGAGGGTGAGGGGAATGTAAAATGGACAGTGAAAGAGTGAGAAAAGCACCAGTTGTGGCTCTGAGAGCAACTGGATTGACAGAGGCCACAGTTCATCCTATTAACACAGACAGATCACGTAAAACAAAAATAAGTTAAGATACAGCAGATCTAAACAACATAATCAATAAGGAAGGGCAAATCACTACATACCAAACTTTGCACCTGATAATAAGAATATACCATCTTGTCAAGAAGACATTGAACATTCACAAAAAGTGAACACATATTAGGTAAAAAAGAAAAAGATCAGTAAGTTCCATAAAGTAAAAAAAAAGTCTCTGATCACCATGCAATGAAATCAGAAATTATTAACAAAATCAAAACTGAAAAAGCTCTCCCACTTGAAAATTTAAAAATTGCCTATTTAAATAATTATTTGGTGAGAAGGGATATTATACAAATTGAAATGACAAAATACCAAAAAGTAATTTTAATAAACATACTCCATATGGAGTCTATTGAATACATTTAAAGTAATGATCAGTGAAGAAATAGCAGACCTTAATAATTTTATGAATAAAAATAAAAGAATAAAAAGAAATTAGAAAAGGAACAAAGCAAGAATATCCTCTCTTATGACTCCTTGTCAACATTATACTGGAAGTCCTAGATAATGCAATATGACAAGAAAAAGAAATAGAAACTATATAGATTGAGAAGGAAAATATAAAGCTGCCTTTGTCACAGATGACATGATTGGCTATGTAGAAAATCAGAAAAAAATGAAAAAATCCTTCTGGAATGAGTAAGCAGTTATAGCAAGGTTGTAGGATACAAGGTTAATATACAAAAGTTAACTGACTTCTTGTATACCACGAACAAACTAATGAAATTTGAAATTAAAAACACAATACAGCATCAAAAAATGAAATACTTAGGTATGAACCTAAGAAAATAAGTACAAAATTTATATGAGGAAAACTATAAAATTATGATCAAAGAAATAAAAAAGAAGTAAATTCTTCCCAATGTGATCTATAGATTCAATGCAATACCAAACAAAATCCCATAAGTTATTTGTGGATACTGACAAACAGATTCTAAACTTTATACGGAGAGGCAAAAGACCCAAAATAGCCAACCCAACTTGAAAGGGGACAGAGTTGGAGGACTGATACTACTGGACCTCAAGATTTACTATAAAGCTACAATATTCAAGACAGTGTGGTAATGAAGAAAAAACAGATAAGTAGATGAGTGGAACAGAATAGAGAACCCAGAAATAGACCGACATTAATACAGTCAACTGATCTTTGACAAAGGAGTGAAGGCAATACAATGGAGCAAAGATAGTCTTTTCAACAAATGGTGCTGAAATAACTGGCCATCTACATGTAAAAAAGAAATGAATTTAGACACAGACCTTACACCTGTCACAAAAATTCACTCAAAATAGATCACAGATCTAATGTAAAATGCAATATTATAAAATCCTAGCAGACAATACAGGAGAAAATCTAGATGACTTGGGTATGTTGTTTTTAGAAACAACACCAAAGACACAATCCATACTGAACTTCATTAAAATTTAAAACTTCTGCCCTGCAGAAAACACTGTCAAGAGAATAAGAAGACAAACCACAGACTGGAAGAAAATATTTGCAAAAGGCACATCTGATAAAGAACTGTTACCCCAAATACACAAAGAACTCTGAAAACTCAACAATTAAAAAAAAACATTAAAAAAAGGCCAAAGACCTTAACAAACACCACACCAAGGAAGATATACAGATGGCAAATAAGCATATGAACAGATGCTCCAAATTATATGTCATTAGGGAACTGCAAATTAAAACAACAATGTAGGCTGGTTCCAGTGGCTCATGCCTTTAATCCCAGCACTTTGGGAGGCCAAGGTGTGATGATTGCTTCGGCCCAGGAGTTTGAGACCAGCCTGGGCAACATAGTGAGATCTTGTCTCTATGAATAATAATAATAATAATAGATGGGCACAGTGGCACATGGTTGTGGTCCTTCCTACTCAGGCGGCTGAGGTGGGAGGATCACTTGAGCCCAGGAGGTTGAGGCGACAGTGAGCCATGGTCACTCTACTGAACTCCAGCCTGAGTGACATAGTGAAACTGTCTCAAAACAAACAAACAAACAAACCCACCACCACCACCACCAACAAAACCCAATGTGGTGCCACTGCACACTCACTAAAATGGCCAAAATCTAGAACACTGACACCAAATGTTGGTGAGGATGCGGAGCAAAAGGAACTCTTATTCATTGCCAGTTGGAATGCAAAACGGCACGGCCACTTTGGAAGACAGGGAGTTTACTACAAAAGTAAACATACTTTTACTGTGTGATCCAGCAGCCACATTCCTTAATTCTACCCAAAGGAGTTGAAAATTTATGTCTACACAAAACCCTGCACATGACTATTCACAGCAGCCTCATAACTGCCAAAACCTGGGAGCAACTAAGATGTCCTTTAGTAGGTGAATGGATAAACTGTGGTATATCCAGACAACAGAATATTATTCAGTGCTAAAAAGAAATGAGCTATGAAGCCATGAAAAAACATGGAGGAATCTTAATTGCATATTAATATGTAAAAGAAATCAATCTAAAAAGGCTACATACTGTATGATTCCAAGTGCCTGACATTCTGGAAAAGGCAAAATTATGAAGACAGTAAAAAGATCAGTGCCCATAGGTTGCTGAGGGCAGTGGAGAGGAGGGATGAACAGGCAGAGCACAAAGGATTTTTAGGGCAGTGAAAATACTCTGTATAATAATATAATGGTAGATCATTATATATTTTTCCAAACCTATAGAAAGTACAACATCAAGAGTGAACACTAACACTAATGTAAACTATGGACCTTGGGTGATAGCTACGATGTGTCAATGTAGGTTCATCAACTGTAACAAATGTGCCACTCATGTAGAGGATAATAGGATCACCACAATCAAGTAGAATATATTTCAAGAATGCAAGTTGAGACAATAAAAAATCCATTAATATACCATACACATAGATCCAAACAGAAAAAATACATAATTATCTCCATACATGTAGGAAATATAAAACCTTTAATCAAGTGTATATATTTGACAAAATATAATAATAATTCCTGATTTAAAACATTCGAGAAAATATTAATGGATATTTCTTTTTTTTTTTCAGGGTCTTGCTCTGTGGCCCAGGCTAGAGTGCAGTGGTGTAACCTTGGCTCACCAAAACTTCTGCCTCCTGGGCTCAAGTGTTCCTCCCACCTCAGCCTCCTGAGGAGCTGGGACTATAAGTGCACATGTCAGGCTAATTTTTGTGTCTTTTTTGTAGAGATGGTGTTTTGCCATGCTGCCCAGGCCAGTATTGAACTCCTGGGCTCAAGCAATCCCCGGCCTATTTCTTTAATGTAATAAAATATGAATATTTTAATCTTCATGCCAGCATTTACTTCATGAGGAATCACTATAATGTTTCCACTAACAACAGGAACAAAGCAAGGATGCTCACCACTTCTTTAACATTGTACTAGGGGTATTACAATGCAATTAGCCATGAGAATTAACTTAGAGGTTTTTTTTTATTATATTATTATTATACTTTAAGTTTTAGGGTACATGTGCACAATGTGCAGGTTAGTTACATATGTATACATGTGCCATGCTGGTGTGCTGTACCCATTAACTCATCATTTAGTAGTAGGTATATCTCCTAATGCTATCCCTCCCGCCTCTCCCTACCCCACAACAGTCCCCAGAGTGGGATGTTCCCCTTCCTGTGTCCATGTGTTCTCATTGTTCAATTCCCATCTATGAGTGAGAACATGCGGTGTTTGGTTTTTTGTCCTCGAGATAGTTTACTGAGAATGATGATTTCCAATTTCATCCATGTCCCTACAAAGGACATGAACTCATCATTTTTTATGGCTGCATAGTATTCCATGGTGTATATGTGCCACATTTTCTTAATCCAGTCTATCATTGTTGGACATTTGGGTTGGTTCCAAGTCTTTGCTATTGTGAATAGTGCCACATACGTGTGCATGTGTCTTTATAGCAGCATGATTTATAGTCCTTTGGGTATATACCCAGTAATGGGATGGCTGGGTCAAATGGTATTTCTAGTTCTAGAACCCTGAGGAATCGCCACACTGACTTCCACAATGGTTGAACTAGTTTACAGTCCCACCAACAGTGTAAAAGTGTTCCTATTTCTCCACATCCTCTCCAGCACCTGTTGTTTCCTGACTTTTTAATGATTGCCATTCTAGCTGGTGTGAGATGGTTTAAGAAGCAGGAAAGAAGAACTAAAATGATCTCTATTGGAAAATTACCTGATAGCATGTCTAGAAAACTCCGGAAAATCAATGGTAAAACTAACTAAAGAAAAGAAACCATTAAGGTAACAGGATATAAAATTAACATCGAAAAATCAATAGTCTTTGGACACATAAACAAAAATCTATTAGAGAATATAATGGCAGACAGACCCCTTTTACTACAACAACAACAAAAAATGCTTAAGAAAAAATTTAACAAAAAATGTGCAAAACCTAAGGAATGTTTTAAAACACTCCTGAAAAACACAAAAATAGATCTGAACAAATGAAAGACAACCGTTGTTCTTGAAAAGACTGAGTCAACATCATAAAGATCCCAGCGCTCTCTTAATTTATAAGTGTAAGTTGAAGCCAAGAAAAATACTAACAATGTTTTTTAATGAAGCTAGATAGATTGATGTTAAGGTTTATATGGAAAAACAAGAATGCAAGTGTAGCCAGGAAAACACTGAAAAAAGGTCAGAGGACTTAAAACCTTTCCAGACATCTCAACACACCATAAAGTTTCTATCATTAGAACAAGGTAGGACTTGTGCATGAACAGACAACCACTCAGATGGAATAGAAAATAAAGTACAGACATAGATCCAAGAAGTAGAAATTTAGTATAATCATGTATCACTGAATGATGGGTATTTGTTCTGAGAAATATTTTGTCAGGCAATTTTGTCATTGTGTGAACATCATAGAGTATACTTCCACAGACCTAGATAGTATAGTCTACTACAAACCTAAGCTGTATGGTATAGCCTATTGCTTCTAGGCTACAAACCTGTACACTATGTTACTGTACTAAATACTGTAGGCAACTGTAACACATTGATATTTGTGTATCTAAATCTATATAAACATAGAAATGGTACAGTAAAAATGTAGTATAAAAGATAAAAAATAGTACATCTGTATAGGGCACTTACCATGAATGGGGCCAACAGGATCAGAAGTTGCTCTGGGTGAGTTAGTAAGTCAGTAGTGAGTGAATGTGAAGGCCTAGGGCATTACTGTACACTTTTATATGGCTGACAACACAGTAGGTTTGTTTACAACAGCATCACCACAAAACATGTGAGTAATGATGTTATGAAGGCTTTATATGACATCACCAGGTGATACAAATTTTTCAGTTCTATTATAATCTTATGGGACTAGGGTTTTATATGAGGCCCATCATTGACCAAAACAATGCATGCAGTGTGTGACTGTGTATGATATAGGTAGCATAATTTAAAATAAACTATGATACTGAAGCAAAGATAGATTGTTTAACGAATGATTCTGAGAAAACTGATTAGCTATTTAGAAAACTGGGAAATGAAATACATAAATCACAACATTCACACACACAAAAAAACTTTTAATGTATCAGAGACCTAAACATAAAAAAGGAAACTAGTCAAGAATCAGAAGGAAACATAGGTGATTTCTTTAAAATCTGGATATAAGAAAAGGTTCTCTAATGATGACTCAAAATCCAAATTCCCTAAAAGACTGACAAATTTGGCTATGTAAAATTGTAAAGCTGTTTCCTGTCAAAAAACACTACAAACAAAGTCAAAAGACAAGTGACAAATTGGGAAAAAATACTTGCAATAGTTATCAAAGGTAAAGGGCTAATTTCCCTAATACCCAAATAATTCTTAAACATTTAGAGTAAAATGACCAAATACCTAGTAGAAAAAGGGACAAAAAACATAAACAGACTTTTGCTAGAAAGATTATAAAACAGTCCTCAAACACAGAAAGATGTTCAGTGTCACTCATAGTGAGAAAAATGTCATAATTAGAGAAATGTTGATAGGAATGCAATTCTTTCAGAGAAGAATTTGGCAATATCTAACAATATCTTCTTTTGATCTAGCAATCCAATTCTAGCAATTCACCATGACGACGCACCTCCAACCATACAGAAATACATAAGAAGCATAAGTTTATTCATTGCAGGAGTGTTTTTCTTTGTAAAATGCTGGAAACAAACTAAATTTCCATATGTAGGAGAATGACTGAATAAACTGATACATCCACACAATGAAGTACTATGAAGCTACAAAATTACATAAAGAAGAGCTCCATGAATTGATATGATTTCCAGGATATATTTTTAAGTAAAAAAAGCAGAGTGTCAAAAAGTATCTGTGGTATGTAACCTTTTGTGTAATAAAAAAAGTGTAAGAAAATACACATACATCTGCCCCTTAAACAAGCAAAACATACACACATACACAACTCACAAGAAAGATTCACCAGAAACTACTGAGATTGGATACCTCAGGGGGCAGGTGAGAACACTGAAAAAGAATAAGACGATGAGGACATGACAGAAAGGTAGGGAGGGTAGTTCACTTATCTAACTTTGTCCTATATAGCTTTGCCTTGTAGAATAATTTCTCTAACTTTTCTGGAAGAAAATACACAGTTAAAATTAAAGTTTAATATAATTATACTTTTAATATGAGTTTCCTTACATGGTTTTAAAGAAAAAAATATGAATTATTTTTCTGCACCTTGTAGTTATCCATGAATAAACTCAGCTTAACCACTGATTACACTAAAGTGGTAACAGTGGTGGCTGGCTACTGAGGAAGGCTTAACCTCTGATTTTAGCCTTATAGAATTTAACCTAATTACTCTGTGGAAATAATAATGATTAATAAATACAATTGCAAGATATTTTATGACTATAAAATGTCAACATGTATAATTAGTTCACTGGGCTAACTCAGATTATTTTTTCTGTCTGTGAGACTATCTTCTAAGTTACCTGCCCTTCTCCTACTGTTATCTCAGGCTCCTTCATATGCTCTCGGTACTATAAAACTTGTGCTTTTGAATCACATTCACCCTGTACTGCAAAGGCAATCCAGCTCTCCTTCTCTGTTCCAGTTCCTGTGCAAATTAAATGTTAATGGAAAAAAATCCATAGCAAAGCTTATTAGTGTCTTTCTTTTATCACTTTGTTTTTAAAAACATTTATAGAATGCTATCTCTGTGCCATGCTATGCTGTAGTAAATAGTAGTAATAATTTTCCCAGGCTGCTGAAACAGAATCAGATGATAATTTCCATGCAGAGAACAAGGAGAATGTTCTGACTTCTTTCGTGATCTTACACCTTACTGGGTTGAAAACACTCTCATTCTATTGGATAAAGGTTCTGCTGCCATAAAGAACAGAAAAAAAAGATGTGGTTCTTTATTATTGCTGTTAATCACCTGTGGAGCAACCCCCAATGATTCTGATTCAACATTTTTGAGATTGGCCCTGGCAATCTGTGTGTGTTTTCTCTTTTTAGTAGAGACGAAGCCTCACTATGTTGCCCCAGGCTGGTCTTGAACTCCTAGGCTCAAGTAATCTTCTCATTGTAGCCACCCAAAGTGCTGGGATTACAAGCATAAGCCACCATGCCCAGCCTTAAAAATAAAAAAAATAAATAAAAATAAATTTTAAAAAAGTTCTACAGGTGATAGTGATGCCCAGTAAAGGTTGATAAATCACCTTCTATAGCTGGCATGGTTTTATTAGCAAAAACTAAAATTACTATTCATTCAAATAAGTTCTCTGTCTAGATAAGTAAAATAATCTCCTTTAATCATTGCCCTACTGGCCAGGTGCAGTGGCTCACCCCTGTAATCCCAGCACTTTGGGAGGCCGAGGGGGGCAGATCACGACGTCAGGAGATCAAGACTATCCCGGCTAACACAGTGAAATCCCATCTCAACTAAAAATACAAAAAATAAGCCTGGTGTGGTGGCATGCGCCTGTAATCCCAGCTACTTGGGAGGCTGATGCAGGAGAATCGTTTGAACCCAGGAGGCGGAGGTTGCAGTGAGCCGAGGTTGCACCACTGCACTCCAGCCTGGGCAACAGAGCGAGACTCTGTCTCAAAAAATAAAATAAAAATAAAAAATCATGTCCCTACTTTCAGCACTGTTTCTCCCCACAGTCTTATGTTCACACAGCAGCCAGAGTAACCTTTGAAAAGCATAAATCAGATCAGATCATGCCTCTGCCCTATTTAAAGCCTCTCATGGCTTCCTGCTGCACTTAGAACCAAATCCAAACTTCTCACTATCCACTATGAGGGCATACATGATATATCCCCCGCCTACTTTTCCAACTTCATTGTATACCACTTTCCTCTTCATTCATTCTGCTCACTCCAGTTACATTGGCATTCTTTCTGATCTTGAACTGGCCAGGCTTTTCTGCCTTGGGTCTAGACAATGTGTCCTGTCTTCAATTATGGTGGTAGTGGTGGTGGTGGCAGCTAATACATACTGAATGTTTCCTATTAACTACATGCTGAAGTGTTTTACATGTATTAATGGGTATAATAAAACAACTTTATGAGGTTGGTACTATTAATATTTCTGTTTTACAGATGAGGAAAGGCCCAGG
Organism: Pongo pygmaeus; assembly: GCF_028885625.2. Lineage (NCBI taxonomy): Eukaryota > Metazoa > Chordata > Mammalia > Primates > Hominidae > Pongo > Pongo pygmaeus. Next base: position 144,088,195 of record NC_072373.2, on the reverse strand, counting down.
GTGTTGAAGTAATTTGCTCAAGGTACTCAGACTAACTCCTCGATTCTCACTCAGAAGATGTTAACCCCAAAATTCTGTAATTTTCAGATATTAACTTAAACCTTTTATCACCCAGTTATTAACAAAAGCTATCATAGAAGTATATATGTAGGTCTCATCATTTTGGACCCTAATAGAATTACTTTCACTGAATTATGCTTTCACATTATAACATCCATCTATACTGAATAGTGGAAATGACATAATACAATGAATTGCTACCCTCCTTTTGAATAATTAATATGTTCTAACCCAAAAGAGAGGAGGCGAATCATATAACTGATCATGTGTCATCCTTTTGGCAGTGGGAAGATTGTATTAAAATCTGAAATCCCCTTACAACAAAATGTACAGAACTTTGTGACTGTATTTCAGGCAAAAGCCTCTTACATTTCAAACTAACCAAAAACTGGGCCGGACATGGTGGCTCATGCCTGTAATCCCAGCATTTTGGGAGGCCAAGGCAGGTGGATCACCTGAGGTCAGGAGTTCAAGACCAGCTTAGTCAACATGGCAAAACCCCGTCTCTACTAAAAATACAAAAATGAGCCAGGTGTGGTGGCAGGCACCTGTAATCCCAGCTACTTGGGAGGCTGAGGCAGGAGAATCGCTTGAACCTGGTAGGCGGAGGTTGCAGTAAGCCGAGACGGCACCACTGCATTCCAGCCTGGGCGAGAGAGTGAAACTCTGTCTCAAAAAAACAAAAACAAAAACAAAAACAAACAAAAAAACTTATCCAAAAATTACCTTAACCAACAACTCAGAAATTATTTTATTAGTCCACAGTCACTCTCTCACTTACTTTTCAAAGAACTCCTGCAGCTCCTTTCTCGTGCACAGTCCCCTTACTCTTGAGATTTAGTTTCAAGACTAGGAAAACAGAGACTATCCTATCTGACCTCTTTCAACTTCTTTCTTCTTTTGAAACAAATCCCTACAGTTATGCTGTATATAACTCATTTATTTTTTACCTTCCTTGCTTTCAAGAGAAATGAATTTGTATATAAATTGTCCTCTAAATGTTGCTTCAGCTGCAACACTCAAGTTTTTATACTGATTAGTTCTCATTTACTTCTAAATATTTTCTAATTTCCATCGTGATATTTCTTCTCTCCAGACCATAAGTTACTAAGGAATGTATTTTTCAGTTACCAAAATTTATTTTACTGACTTTTTATTATCAACTTAAAACTTAACTGCACTGTAGACAAAGACTGTAGCCTTCTAGGGGTGAGTTTCCAGGCGTAGTATTTTTAAACTTTGTTTTAATTCATCTGTTACACTGCTTCATCTAATACCTTTATGCAGATGATTATATAAATATGTATCTCTAGTCTACTTCTCTGAGCTTTAGGCCTACAGTTTTAAGACTCTTATTAGACTAATTTTCTATTTCTCCTAAAGGCCTTTCAACCCTAACAGATTCAAAGCCAAAGCATTATTTCCTGCCACTCTGAATCTCTTCCTTCTCCTCCTCCTCCTCTTCCTCTTTTATTTTCTATTTTTGGAATGATGATCCACATTCTACCCAACTTTTCAAGCAAAAAGTGTTAAAATTGCCTTTTATTCCTCTCTCTTACAATTGGAATGAACTGTTTTATGTGTTGTGATTATATTTTCTAGTTCTCTCTTTAAGCTATCCTTTCCTTTCTATTGTCACAGGACCTCATCATCAATCCCCTGCTCTGCTGCACCATCCTTCTAAATAACCTTTAGTTCATCTCCTTGGCACTCCTCCTTCCCTTCTTCTCTTTTATCCTTCCCTCTGCTGCCTTGCATAAAGCACAAGTCTGATAATTCCATTCTCTTGCTTAAATATCTTTGGTCAATGCATACAGGATAAAGTCTGAATTTAGCACAATGCATAAGACCCTTTATCTGAGAAAAATTCATCCATTATACAAGCAGAAAGTTTTCAGGCTTGGTTTGCTACCAAATATACTATTTAAAATTCTTGGACCTGCAAGTTTATTAAAAGCCTAATGTTGAGAAGGATTTGGATAAAAGTGTTGTCTCATATATAGTTGCCTATGTACTATATTTTTATGATCAAGACAAAGTTATGCTCCTTGGATTAGGCCCCATTTCCCAAAACAATCTAGCATCAGTTCTTGAGAGAGTACAGGTTACATTTTTAGCCCCATGAAAAAACTTAATACAGCTGAAGAGGAAGGATTGGTACTCTGAAAATGCTGGGGCTCAGGACCTTATATTAGTGGTGCTAAAATCAGAGATAATGAGACAATGTTTTCAGTGTTGATGGATATTATGAAATTTTAAAGGGAAGAGAGAAATAAATAAACATCTTTAGAAGACCAAGTAGTAAGTGAAAACATGGCGCATGCATCCTTTAACCAAGCTTTATGAGAAAGAAGAAAAATGACTCAAAACCATACTTATAGCAAGGAGGCAACATAGCCATTTCTAGTGTACATATCACCTGTAACTGCAGTAATAATAGGGCAATATAGTCATAATAATAACTTTTAAAGATAATGAAAATTAAAATAGATTCTGTATCCTCAGTATGACAAGGCAGTAAATACTATTCATTCCAGGAAAGCTTTCATTAAAAATGATTAAAATAAAAATTATAGGCTCATATGGAGAAGCTTACACTAATCTGAAGTTTTAATTACTCAATTTCCTTCCTATCAGAATGCTGAGATCAATATACTACTGTATTTTACTTCGTATTACCTCTCTATTGGTAAAACTAGCTACAATGAAGTTTCAAAGACTCTATTTTTAATTTTCCTTTTTTTTTTTTTTTTGAGACGGGGTCTCACTTTGTCACCCAGGCTGAAGTGCAGTGGTGCCACCCCAGGCTCAAGTGATCATCCTACCTCAGCCTCCCGAGTAGCTGGGACTACAAGTGTGAGCCACCATGCCTGGCTAACTTTTAAAACATTTTTTTTTTTTTTTTTAGCAACAGGGTCTCACTATGTTGCTAGGGCTGGTCTCGAACTCCTGGACTCAAGGCGATCCTCTCACGTCAGCCTCCCAAAGTGCTGGGATTGCACCATGACCAGCCTGCTTTTTAGATTTTTGAACTATCAATACCCAATGTGTTTTTAAATCATACAGTAAGTAAGAATAGGCATTTTCTAAAGAAATCAGCCAACCCTGAAGGACAGCTGCGAAGTAAGAAGTAGATCTTATGGTTTACAAAGAGAGGGAGACAGCATCAGTACAGCAGTAGAAACTCTGCCTACTACTCTGACACTATGACATTATTGCTCTAACTTATTTATTCTGATGCCAATTATTTTCTCAGCCTTCTGCTGAATCTATGACCCTGAATTAAATATGTATGTACACTGATATGTGTGTGCTTGTGTGTATGTGTGTGTGTGTAGGCACACACAGGCACACACATATCAATATGGGCATATATTTTTGAAACTAGAGTGAGCTTCAGAAGTTTCATCTCCATGTAGTATATCTTTGACTCATAGTTCTGACTCATAGTATGATTTTTTTAAATCCAAATGTTTTATCTCAGAAGCTTATGTTCTATATAGACTTTTAGAAAAGAAGACCACTGTATAACAACCATTAAACCAAAGTCAAAAATTTTAAAGTGTATACAAACTAATTTGATATATCTACTACAGACTTAATTGTATTTATTTTAGAACACTGTATGAGATTTAAATGATATATGGATATAGCAATAATTGGAAACATTTTGCATTAATAATTCAGTGGAGTTTCTTTCCTGAAATTTGGTTCCAAACCTCAAGTACTTGTTATTAATAGCTGTGCAGAACAAATAAATCAGCTGTGATCCTAATCAGTGTGAAAATGTGGCTAATGCACTTTTCTGTTTCCAGAAGATCCCTGTTGCATACCTCATGACGTAACAGAAAAAATTTAGTCCAAACTATTTACGGAGATCTAAACTTTAAAGAAGATCTTTTTTAAGCTTGCTATGTTGAAACATGTTTTATCAAACAAGTTTAATTTCCACCATTTTGTTTCAAATTTATTATCTTTCCACCAATATTTTACCTCTGGTCCTGGAGGGCCAGATGGTCCTTGGAGTCCTGGGTCACCTGTTTGGCCCTAAAATGGGGGGGAGGGGAAGATCAAAGTATAAACATTAACTTAATAAACACAATTAAAAGAAAAAACAGGCATATGGTAAACAAATAGCAGTCAGTCATTATATTATGTCAAACAAGGTTGTAATGACTTTTTAGAAAAATTTGTAACCATCATTACTGTAAAAGTTTTTAAATAAGATGTTTATGAGTTTAATATACATTCACTCAAGTGTTAAGTGATACAAACAAATTAATGAGTCAAGTGCTCAAATCAAGAAAAAAATTGTGTGTTTATATGTGTTTCACAGAGATAAGACAATAAAGCTGGACTCAACAAGATAGGGAATTCTAGATGAGAAACTGCTTTTATAAATAACCACAGTCCCAGGGCTGTCTCTGAAGATTCCTCTCTCCTTTGACACTGTAAGTGGCCTGAATTAGTAATTAAGACTCACCTGGACTGAAATCCTTGTTGCTTAATCTCTCTAAGCCTCAGTTTTCTCATCAATAAAATAGAAATAATAATTATAGTACTAACATTCTCAGAGTCATTGGAGAGTTAAATTAGATAATATATGTAAAGTGCTAAGCACAACGTCTGACATATGAAGTACTCACTAAATGTCAACCAATTTTACAATCATTATTCCTTCTCTTCACACCCTTTCTGCTTTCCTGGCTCACACATAGAATTCCTAGATTGTTTTCATCCTTTAATTGAAGTTTTGAGGATTCAGTTTCCGTATCTCTGAAGCTAGTTTCTGACACTCATGATAAAGATGTGAAATGAGGGTTAAAGGAGAAAGTGACAGGAGTGAGAAGTAGGTATAAAGGCTGAAACTAGAGAAGGCTAGCAATGCTCTCAAGAGATGAAAGTTTGGAAAGGGAGGACAGTAGTCTGATATATCCATTTTCATAAGAAAAACTATTGCATTCATTATTTCTGTCATATTAAGTTTCTATATGAGGTTCAAATTTAATTTAAATAAGCCTCAGATCACCTAAACTTGCAAGTTACAATATGGGATTGCCCATTTTCCAAAACCTAAAGCACAGTTTCCAATATGCACTTAATTCATTCTCAGTGTTGAGGTATCTGGACATAAAACAGGACACCATAAACTACTGCAATCAAATCTAGAGAAAGGAAGTGAAATATTATGGAAAGGGTCATTTAAGTTTCCCTTTCCAAATAAACAAAAACAAAATCTGTGATCTGTCAGAATCAGTATACTGAAGTTCTTAAAATGACAAGCATCTCTCTTTAAAGAGATAGAGATAGGGGCAAGGGGCTCTCATTGGAGCCCTCTAGTGGCAAAATCCAACAACAAAGCTAAATTTCTAAGCAGTGAGGATAAAATAGCAATACCCTAGGGCTTTGTTTTCAGAAAAGCTGATTGACAATCAGATATTTAAAAACAGAAATTGTGTAATTATTTTATTTGATCTTCAGAATAATTCTTTGTTTTGTAAAACTTCGATTGCAAATTTCCTATGAATGTCAATTTTCCTTTATAAAAGCTGACATTTCAAGTAACTTACAGATAACTAATATTAAATAAACCTCTACAAATGACAAAAACCTCTAGCTAAAAAATGGATAGGGCATAACAATTGTGTTTGTTTTCTTGGTCTAAAGGAAAGTGTATTTACTAACAACCTCAGAGTGGTAGTTTTCTCTATTTTTTTAAAATACTTGTAGAGCAAAAGCTTCCCTATTCAAGAACTGTAACAACTTTCCAAATCGGGACATTCCTTCTTATATCTTGAAAATATTATTTCATGTTACAACTTAGATCTACTTGGAAACAATATGAGTTAGTAACACCAACCTCTTAGGTAACAGAAAATTAAAAGTAGGATCTATAAAATAGGGAAGACATCCTTATGATGTTGGCATTCTTTCCATGACAGTAAACAAATATTTTAGATAGGCATTAACTTATATAATTGAGTGTGGGAGTTTGTTTCTTAATATAATAACTGATTCTGCATAAGCAACTTTTCATCAAACAAGTGTCTCCTTCCATAAAAAGGAAAAGTTTCCTGGTCAAATATCTACAGTTTTTCTATTAATAATATATACAGCCAGGTGCAGTGGCTCACACCTATAATCCCACACCCTAGGAGGCTGAGGTGAGAGGATTGCTTGAGGCCAGGAGTTTAAGACTAACCTGGGCAACAAAGCAAGACCTGGTTTCTACAATTTTTTTTTTTTTTAATTAGCTGGGTATGGTGGTGGGCACCTGCAGTCCTTGCTACTTGAGAGGCTGAGGTGGAAGGACCACTTGAGCCCAAGAGTTGGAGACTGCAGTGAGCTGTGATGGCGCCATTACACTGTATCCTGAGCAACAGAGGGAGGCCCTGTCTCTAAAAACTTTTTTCTAAATTAAAACAAAAAGATACAAACAAGTAATAAATACAACAAGAGACTAAAGACAAGGCTATCTCACTAATTTTAATTCATGAATGCTTATCTTGTCTTCGGCCCAAAGTAGTTTTCAAAAGTTTGATAAAAGAAATAAAAAAAAATCAATTATCTCCCTACCAAAGTAATTCCTGCTGACATTAATTTTCTTTATTTGAACAGTACAGAAAGCTGTAAAATGAGTAAGTAAAAGCCTCACTCTCACTGTCTCTTGCTCCCTGCCCTAAAAGAACATCATTAGCATTTATTGTGACTTCTTTCAGGAAGAAAATACTAAGGGCTTTAAGATAGTGTGTTAACGGTGAAATAGGCTCTCTGCCTTTTCTTTAGCTTACACCAGCGGAATATTAATAAGTACTATGTCTAAAATAGAAAAACATCATAACCACAGGACTATAAGGAACCTTACATACGATATGGCCTAAACTTTCTTTTTTCTTTTTTTTTTTGAGATGGAATCTCACTCTGTCGCTCAAGCTGGAGTCCGGTGGCACAATCTTGACTCACTGCAACCTCTGCCTCCTGGATTCAAGCGATTGTCTTGCCTCAGCCTCCTGAGGAGCTGGGACTACAGGCGCCTGCCACTATGCCTGGCTAATTTTTGTATTTTTAGTAGAGATAGGGTTTCACCATGTTGGTCAGGGTGGTCTTGAACTCCTGACCTCGTGATCCACCCACCTCAGCTGCCCAAAGTGCTGGGATTACAGGTGTGAGCCACCGCACATGGCCCTAACTTTCATTTTAAACATGAGAAGCTGATACCACGGTGGTTAAATACCCAAAGTCATAGCCAGTAGGTTAAGTGCCAGAGCTGGGACCAGAATCCAGGTCTTTGTCTCTCTAACCAATGATTTTTTTACTCCCATAAACATGTTATAAATATAAATTTAATCAAAGAGTAAGGAACACTAAAATGGTTTGCCTTGTGTAAGCATGATACTTGACTCTAGTTTTCTCAAAACATTAATTGTAAAGCACAAAAGAATAATACTTATATTATTTATTAGTTAATAGTGCCCTTAGAGCATGTATTGTATCATTTCATCCTATTTGGCCAAGGGCTAGAAAACTGTCACATTATTTAAAAAAAAGAATATGTAAAAAGTATCTTATTTTGCCAATCACTGCAAATATCAGAGTGTCTTTATATGGTTTAGAACCATCCTTGAAAAACAGAAGTTGTTTGTTAGCTTCATGACCTATTCTCATGATCCAATTTATGCACTCTAGAGTTTCTGAGATTCAACTCAAGGGTACAAGGGAGGGTACATGGCTTATTAGGTTAAGCCCTTATGGCAATAAACCCAGGGCAAAGAACTAGTATAAGCAAAGGTCACCACTAACATTTCATCGAATAGATGCCAAAAATTGTTCTTTGGGTTAAATAATTCCTAAGAGATGTATATAAAATACTGTCACTGTTAGAAGTTACAAAGAATGGGGTAAAGTTCTGTAATTTAATACTGCTTCCTGAGATAAAAAAAAAACAATACTGAGACGGAAGGGCAGAGTTAGAGGGAACACAATGAACTGCTCAGGAACACAACACAATTATTTTTTAATGTATATTTTAATGTGACATTAATAAATTATAATCCTATATGTATTTTTTATATGTATAATCATCTCTGCCTTTTTCATAGAATTGAATCCTATATCTAATTTTTTCTATCTGTAATCACCTTTACCTTCACAGAGTTGTAATCAATATTAAAATCCTAAAACCATCTTAAAATATTAAACCCTAAAACAGTATGGCACAGTAGCTAAACGCATGAGCTCTGACGTACCTGATTGCCTAGGTTTTTCTGAATGGTCACCTACTAAGTAGGTGGCCACCCAGGTGACCTTAGATGTTTTCTAACACTGTGTCTCAATTTTCTTAATATAAAAAACAGGAATAATAATAGTACCAACTTTGTAGGATTGTTGTGAAGATTAATTTAGATGTATAGTCCTTAGAATACTGCCTGGTATTGTGTAGATACTCAGCAAACGTTAGCCACAATAATTATGATTTTTAATATTTAGAAACATATTTTGTCTCAAGTTTTAACCATTTTATTTAAATAGCTTTAATTATTAAGTAATTTTAGATTTATGATTTTTTGAGTTTTATCTTAACAGCAATATAAGGTATCTTTTTCTTTCATCTAATTGATGTCCAAGGGTTAGGAAAAAAAATAAGGATTTAGAATATTTTGGTCCACAAGAGAGTGCAAACATGCTACCTTTTCTTCAGACTGTTTCCTTAATAAAATTGATATTTTGGAAAGTTAAAATATTATTTAAGGTGCTTTATATTTTCTGGCTTCAAAGCCTATTGTTTTAATTTAAATATTGTCTATATTAGATTATTCAGTAGAATAATATGACCAAGATCTTTAGGACTCTCAGAAACTTGGTTTTGGCCTAGGGTTGGGAGTAGAGGGAAGTCCAAAAGTCTACGGAATGTGAACTGAATACCTGAGGGATTTGCTATATTCTAAAACTGAGGAGACAAATGCTCAGTAGGCTTATACCCTACTTAGATCAACAGTGTCGAGACTCATGCCATGGCATGCACTCTGTCAATTACAAAGAGCAAAGCAAAAGTTCAAACCTACTGAAGGCCCTGGCTTTCCTCTCATCCCTGGTGGTCCTGGCAAACCAACAGCACCCTAAAAGAAGAGAATAACAGACAGAAGAGAAAGTTATTATACCACAAAAGGCAGATATACCACTATTTACAAACTGCTAAAAAATTTCATAAAGTATGCTAAAATATTGAGACAAAAGTTTCAAACAAGAACTTAAAACCATATTGATACTACATTCTAACACAATACATGGATAAAATAATAAGCAGTTCTTTCTTTTGAATTTACACTTTTTCATATTTACATAAAATTAATGGTATAAACATTACCTTGTCTCCAGGATACCCTGGTTCTCCTAGCTCTCCTGCTGTGCCTTGTTCACCCTGGAAAGCACAATTTCATGCAGATACTTACGTATCACAAACATGGCAATATTATAAGAAAGCAAATATTCATTGTAGAAGAATAATTTCTCTATTTTTCTTCTGAGGAAAACTAATATAATTGATACTACAAATTAGACCCCATAAAAACAAAATATTTCATAAATTGTGTTGACTGAAAAGTAAAAGACAAATGTGATAAAATTATTTTCATAATATTAATATTTAAATCACCTTATCACCTTTGATTCCAGGTAGTCCTTTATTCCCTGAAAGGCCCTACAAAAAAAGGTGACATTTTGTGATATCATAGACAGATTAAAGGGAAATATCCATTATACAAATAGAACCATACCATTGGGCCAGGAATTCCAGCAGGTCCAGTTGGTCCCACAGGGCCAACACTGCCCTGGAAAACAGTAAGAAAGAAATGCATCATTAATTATTCATTAGGATTAGAAAGAAAATGTGGCAGAATTAATAAATTAATGAACCCAAAACAGTCATCTCACTAAGTTCCTATACATGCCTTGTTCTTCAACAACTTATTTTCCTCTCCACATTTATAAATCATACCAATATTTCAAACTTTAGTGAAGTCCATCATTTTTCTGAAACCTTTTCGTATTTGTCTAGTCCACAGAGATTCTTTCCTCCTTTGAGCTCCTATAATACTGTCCATGACATTCATCTTGCAATATTTCTCCAACTAGATGAGACCTTTAAAAAATATTTTAGTGCCATGTTCCCAGGAACTAGTCAACAGATACTTCATTTGATTGTCTTAGAGTTTTATTTCACCCACTTATTCAGCAAATATTTTTTGAGCAGTTACTATGTGCCAGACATCCTAATGATTTGATTTTATAATTTCAAATTTGCAGAATGAGAAAATTTATCATAATTTCAGGGATAAACTCAGAGGCAAACAAAAAGCTCTACTCTTCTGGGCTTATCTCGTTTATTCATCATTTAATATTTACTAAGCATAATATGTACGAGACACTGTTGAAGAAAAAAAGAAAAAAGACACAATCTCTAACATCAAGGTTCTCAATTTAATGCTCTAATTCTTCAGAAACATTACCACTATTATCTCCTGCAAGCAAGAGACTTAGAAAAAACTTCAGTATGTCATCTTGGAAGACAAAGGGCAATAGCAACATAAGGGTATGAAGGAAAAAATTTGAAAAACAAAATGGCACTTCTTGGTGGTTTGGGATCAGTTATAATTTCTGTGTCACTGAGGTCTCATTTTTCTTCTTTTTCTCACTACCTTTCTTTGCCTGGCTTCCTTACTACTCTTTATAATGGAAATCCAAGTTAGTTCAAACTTCTCTTTTTAGTTTCTAAATACTAAGGAACTCTTAAAGTTGCATTTGTGAAATGCTAAGAATGTTACCTCTTGTAGTTAGAATTCTAATTTCTTAGGATAGCATCCTAGGCCCTCTCTATTAGGCTTCCATCAAACTTTCCAGTCTCCTTTCCTTCCATTGTCCTCATTTCCCTTCCCCTTTACTTCTCCCTCCCCGAAATCCTCCATTCTAGCTGCAGTGGACTGTCTTTCATTTTCTGAACATGCTCTCCCTTACCAAATGTTCAGAACCTTTGACAAGACAGTTACCAGTACTAGAATGCCCTTCTACTACACTACTTAGTACATGGCACTGCACTTTTTTTTTTCTGCCTTCCTGGTCTGTGCATTTTGTGACAGCGGAAACACATGTTTCATTCATTTTTTTTATTTCCCAGACCCAACATAATAACTGGCAGATAATGGTTCTGAAATAAAGTGTAGAATGAATACTGAAGGGATTAATTTGAAATGGTGATTTCTAGAGCTCAATATCCTAACATAACAGCACTTCTAATTGTCTACATTTATATAATACAAATTTCAGAATGGAAAATAAGACATCATACGGATGAGTCTTAAAGTCTGTGAAATATAGCTAAGATAAATTATTTCTAACATGTTTAATCCTGAAATATAAAACAATGTTAGAGGCAAAGGGTAATACTTTCCAACTTAATAGATATGCAATATTAATATATGATGCTTGTAATTTCAAATTATGTCAATAGGAAAACTTATGCTTATGATTACAGTGGCTAGTTTATTCAAAGTTCATAGCTTTAAAACTTATGATAGGTTAGAAAAATACAAAAATATCTCTGTTTGGAAATTATGCAAAAGTAATCCAAGTAAGTATGGAAAGGACTATCTTAACAAACACACACAAAAATCTTTGTGTGCTTTTGTTTTCTTCATAGATAAAATAATATTCTAAACTTTTTTCAGTAAGTATATTACTGGCATCTTCAGATGAATGTACTTTGTATATATAATATCCTATTTTACTTTTCAGTGACTCTACACGAAAAATCACATAACAGTAAGTATTGGGAGATATGAAAAATATATTATAATGAACTTAGAAAAATAAAGAACTATAAAGTAAAATTGAATACTATGGAATCGAAATTTCCAAGAAACAGCATGTCACAAATTGAGTGGAAATCCTAATCCTGAGAAACTATAGCCTTCTGAAAGCAACTCAGTTCTCAGTTCTACAAAGGTAACCTGAAAGTCCTTCTGCATTCCCTACCTACCAACTCATCTTCCATAAGAACGTGGGACAGAAGAAATACTTTCATGTGTGGGAGCTTTGTTGAGGGTGTTTGGGATATGGCATCAGAGACAGGGGAGACTCCCACACAGCTCCTCTGAGAACTTCTGAGTTAAAGTCAAAGAAATAGAGAGACCCAAAGGATAAGTTATTTGTATTAAAAAGAGCAGTCACTGGCCAATTAATAGGGGTTCATATGAGTATACTGTAGAAAGGACTGTGAGTTCCACATGGTGCTTTTAAATCACACTCATCATACTCACACATGATACACATTGTCACTAGTCTAAGAAAGCATATAACAATGATAACCAACTGCATGGAAAAAATAATTTAGATAAAGCAATAGCATTTCTTACCAGAAACTATACCTGCTGGAAGGGAACACCTGAGAGATAAAGCAGAGGCTGCTGCTCTGGGCAAGCAGACAAGTTGTTTACCACGCAATATAAAGGTTCTTCATAATCCTTCCCAATTACTTTCAAAACCTCAAATCCTTCCATTCTGCTCCCAAGCCCTTATTTCCTATGCTACAATCCCACTACTCCTCTTTCCAGTCCCAAACATTCCTTTTCCCCCATCTTCTGTGTATTTGAACACAGCATGTTTGTATCTAAAGAAAGCTTTTCCCCCTTTCACCCCACCCCATTCATATACAATCTTCAAGATATAACTCCAAAAATATCTCCTTTGTGAAGCCTACTCTGACTTTCTGAGATAACACAAATTGCTCCTTTCTCAGTCGTTTTACATTTAATCAATTATAGCAGTAATCACAGTATATGACACTACTTATTTTTCCGTCTATGCCATTGGATTGTAATGTTGCCAAAAATAGGAATCTTAACTTGTTCATATTATTAGGCCTAGCAGTTAGTTCAGCTATTTAGTAGGTGCTCACATTGTTTTAATTTTAAAAAGTAATGAATGTAAAATGGAAGTAACAATACCTGCTTTATCTACTTTACAATCATTGAGGAGCAAATAAGATGTATATAAAACTACTTTGAAAAGTAGAAAGGACCATCTATATCAATTTAGAAGAGATGAGGACTACAAAGATGAGTCTTAGTATCTGATATGGTTTGGGTGTGTCCCCACCCAAAATTTCATCTGAATTGTAGTCTCCATAATCCCCACATGTCAAAGGCAGGACCAGGTGGACATAATCAGATCACTGGGGAGGATTCCCCCATGCTATTCTCATGAGAGTGAGTGAGGCTCATGAAATCTGATGGTTTTATAAGCATCTGGCATTTCCCTTGTTGCACTCACTCCGTCCTGCCATCCTGTGAAGAAGTGCCTGCTTCTCCTTTGCCTTCCACCATGACTGTAAGTTTCCTGAGGTCACCCCAGCAATGCAGAACTGTGAGTCAATTAAACCTGTTTCCTTTATAAATTACCCAGTCTTGGATATTTCTTCATGGTGGTATGAGAACTGGCTATTACAGTAAACTGGTACTGCAGAGAATGAGTGCTGCTATAAAGATACCCCGAAATGTGAAAGCGACTTTGGAACTGGGTAACAGGCAGAGGCTGGAACAGTGTGGAGGGCTCAGAAGAAGATAGGAAGATGTGGGAAAGTTTGGAACTTCCTAGAGGCTTATTGAATGGCTTTTATCAAAATCCTGATAGTGATTTGGACAATGAAGTCCAGGCTGAGGTGGTCTCAGGGTAAGATGAAAAAATTCCCGGGAACTACAATAAGGGTGACTCTTGCTATGCTTTAGCTAACAGACTGGTGGCATTTTGCCCTGCCCTAAAGTTCTGTGGAACTTTAAACTTGAGAGAGATGATTTAGGATATCTGGCAGAAGAAATTTAGCAGCAAAGCATTCAAGAGGTGTCTTGGATGCTCTCAAAAGCATTCAGTTTTATGCATTCACAAAGAGATAGTTTGGAATTGGAACTTATGTTTAAAAGGGAAGCAAAGTATAAAAAAGTTCAGAAAATTTGCAGCCTGAGAATGCAATAGAAAAGAAAAACTGATTTTCTGAGGAGAAATTAAAGTCAGCTGCAGAAATCTGCATAAGTAATGAGAGGCCAAATGTTAATCCCCAAGACAATGGGGAAAATGTCTCCGGGGAGTGTCAGAGATCTTCACAGCAGCCCCCTCCTATCACAGGCCCAGAGGCCTAGGAGAAAAAAATGGTTTTTGGACTGGGCCCAGGGCCTTGCTGCTTTGTGTAGTCTCAGGATTTGGTGCCCTGAATCCCAGCTGTGGCTAAAAGGGGTCAACACAGAGCTCAGGCCGGTGCTTCAGAGGGTGCAAGCCCCGAGCCTTGGCTACTTACACATAGTGTTGAGCCTGCAGGTGCATAGAAGTCAATAATGGAGGTTTGGGAACCTCTGCCTAGATTTCACAGGATGTCAGGAAATGCCTGGATGTCTAGGCAGAAGTTTGCTGCAGGGGTGACGCCCTCATGGAGAATCTCTGCTAGGACAGTGTAGAAGGGAAATGTAGGGTCAGAGCCCCCACACAGAGTCCCCACTGGGGCACTTTTTAGTGGAGCTGTGAGAAGAGGGCCACCATCTTCCAGACCCCAGAATGGTAGATCCACCAACAGCTTGCACCATTCACCTGGAAAAGCCACAGGCACTCAATGCCAGCCCACGAAGGCAGCTGAAAGGGGGTCTTTACCCTTTAAAGCTACAGGGTGGTGCTGCCCAAGGCTGTGGGAACCCACCTCTTACATCAGTGTGACCTGCATGTGAGACATGGAGTCAAATTGAGATCATTTTGGAATTTTAAGTTTTAATGACTGCCCTACTTGATTTTGGACTTTCATGGAGCCTGTAGCCCCTCTGTTTTGGCCAATATCTCCTATTTGGAATGGGAGTATTTACCCAATGCCTGTACCCCCATTGTATCTAGGAGGTAACTAATTGCTTTCAATTTTAAAGGTTCATAGATGGAAGGACTTGCCTTGTCTCAGATGAGACTTTGGACTTGGACTTTTGGGTTAATGCTGGAATGAGCTAGGACTTTGGGGGGCTGTTGGAAAGGCATGATTGTGTTTTGAAATGTGAGGACATGAGATTTGGGAGGAGACAGCGGCAGAATGATATGGTTTGGCTATGGCCCCACCCAAAATCTCATCTTGAATTGTAATTCCCATAACCCCCACATGCCAAGGGCAGGACCAGGTGGACATAATCAGATCATGGAGATGGTTGCCCCATGATGTTCTCATGATAGTAAGTGAGGCTCATGAGATCTCACGGTTTTATAGGCATCTGGCATTTCCCCTGTTTGCATTCACTCTGCTACCCTCTACAGAAGGCACCTGCTTTTCCTTTGTCTTCCACCATGATTGTAAGTTTCCTGAGGCCTCCCCAGCAATGTGGAACTGTGAGTCAATTAAACCTCTTTCCTTTATAAATTACCCAGTCTCAGGTATTTCTTCACAGCAGTGTGAGAATGGACTAATACAGTTATCATTAGCCATTTCCTTTTCTGTAGAATCTCTTCCCATGAACTGAAAGGTGAATGGAGAAAGAGAAAATACAGAAGATCCAGTTATTTTTACTGAGTACTTTTATGTGCCAGGCAGTGTGCTAAGTTTTGGAGCAGAAAAGTAGAGATAGAGTGTTTCAGGTAGACAAACACGTGCAAAACCTTGTAGCAAAGATGCTGCATAGCATCTGAGAATTAACAGCTTTGCTAGTATACAAATAGTATGTCATGAACATGTGGATAAGAACTAAACCAGACTAGATATCTTGGGCCATATTTAAAAAATTTGGTCTTAATCTTGACAGTAACAACAGAAGCTTTTTAGCTAATCAACTCCATGCTAATAGATTAAATAAAAACTGTATGAAGAGCATCTTTGGAATCTAAGCCCTTTTGCCTATTTCCTTTCTCTACCCATTGACTAATACCTACAGGTTTAACCCTATTCTAAGTTCTCAGGAAAAAAAACCATCACACAGAATTTCTCAGAAAGGACTAAACAAATCTCATAAGGTAGATAATATACACATAAGGGAGTATAAGTTTTAAGGAGGTGGTACAGCCCAACAAAATTCTGGACTGTGGATTTAGATCACCTGGCTTCAAATCTGGGCTCAAACACTTATCAGCTAAGTAGTCACGGGTTGGTCTGAGAATGGAATGACTTAACAATTGTGGCTAGTCCACTGAAAATAGTAAACAAATGTGAGGCGCCTTCAGTAATTTTATTATTACTACTAGTACAAATCTTACCACTATGTTAGAGAAAGGTTTAAATGTTTCAGACTCACACAGGTTCTTTGACTCTAAATCCCATACTCATGTTATCCCAAGATGGCAAGTTGAAGCTTATGCTGATTTAAATTTTACCACAGTTCCAATAACTAAGCTCCTGACTTATTTATTTTTATTTATTTGATTTTTTTTTTTTTTTAGAGAGATGGGGTCTTGCTTCATCACCTAGGCTGGAGTGCAGCAGCATGATCATAGCTCACTGCTGCCTCTAACTCCTGGGCTCAGGAGACACTTTCACCTCAGCCTCCTAAACAGCGGAGACTACAGGTGTGCTCTACCTCACTTGGATAATTAAAACATTGTTTTCAGCTCTATTTTTTTCAACTTTTTTTATTTAAATAAGGAGAATTCTTCCCTATGGAAAGAGCTAGCACAATCACATATTTGAAAGGAGAAACAATAGGTACTGAACTGGAGGGAAACGGCGAAGGCTGAGTGTACCAGCACCAGCCTGGAGAATCCACAATTCCACTTCCTATCCAAGATAAGTTTCCCAAAATAATATATAAACAAGTTGCACATTATACCTTTAGCCATCATCTGCCCTTTCAAATATCTGGTCTACATGAAAAGAGAAAGAGGAAAGGCCAAAACAAAAACAAAAGGAAACAAAAACAAAACGCAACCCTCTAAAAAACAAAAGGAAAAACCCCCAAAAATCTTTTTTACTACACAAAGCATAAGGTCAAAAACTTAGAGTACCAGTGTCCCCGTTAAGCCGTGGAAGAAAAGCATCCACATAGAGCCTTAGCAAGAATTTCCACTCTGAGGCTTTGTAACATGCTGAAGACAGGGCCCTGGGGGTGCTTCTGCCATCTTGGAGGCCACCAACTGGGGTGGAGAATCAGTGAACAGCATGTCTCATGCACTTGGAAGATCACCAGCCAAATATGCACTGGTGGCCTGGTGGAGCATGGCTGGGTGACTGTCTACCCCCAACACTGAACCACTCCTATCCCGGATGACCTACTTATTAGGTCTGTCTCACATTTCACAAAAGAGCTGGAAGTCTGCATTTCTCATTCATCACAAAACGGGACAAAGCACACACACTCTAATATCTTTGGTCATCAAAGGCCATTTCCAACAGACTCAAACCCAGGTTGGCTTTGCAAGAAGTGAAAAGGGACAAATGAAGATTTGAAGGGCAGCCTGCAGCCACTTGGCAGAAGGAAACCAAATGGCAGGGAGGGGGCTCCACCAGAGCTGCCATGCTGCCACAGTGTGCCAGGCTAATTTTCTTTTTTCTTTCATTTTTTGTTGTTGTTGTTGTTGTAGAGTTGGGAACTCATCATCTTGCCCAGGCTGGTCTCAAATTCCTAAGCTCAAGGAACCCTCCTGTCTTGGCCTCCTAAAGTGCTGGGATCATAGGCATGAGCTACCATGCCTAGCCGTGACTTCTTTGACCAAGCTGTCACCTTGTGCTTTGGGACAGCTAAAGGTAAGGGAAAGAAGACTGAAAGAAAGGCTATCAGTATATTGAACAGATATTTGCACTCCCATGTTTATTGCAGCACTATTCACAATAGCCAAAATACAGAATCAACTTAAGTATCCATCAGTAGATGAATGAAGAAAATGTGGTACATACACACAATAGAATATTACTCAGCTATAAAAAAGAATGAGATTCTGTCATTTGCAACAACAGGAATGGAACTGGAAGACATTATGTTAAGTGAAATAAGCCAGGCACAGAAAAGTAACTAACACATGTTCTCACAAATATGTGGGAGCTAAATATATGAGAAGGGTAGTGGTGGGGGATATAAAAGGGATGATAAATAGGTACAAAAATACAGTTAGAAAGAACAAGATCTAGTATTCCATAGCACAATAGAATGTCTATTTTTAACAACAGTTGATCACAGATTTCAAAACAAAAGAGTGAAATTAGAATGTTCCTAACAAAGAAATAATAAGTGCTTGAGGTGATACAAGCACCAATTATTCAAATTTGATCATTACACATTTTTGCTTGTAACAAACATCACATGTACCCCCTTAATATGTACAGCTATTATGTATTGAAAATAATTAACAATTTTTTAAAAAGGAAAGAAGTGGGTCTTCTATGTCTTATGCTTTCGAGGAAACTTTAAGTATCCTTTAGCGCAAAGGTACAAATACATACATATAGGTCTATAAAAATATATCATTATTTTTTCTTATTGTAAAATACAATTAATTTTTTGACTTATACTACTGGTCTAATTATTCATATCTGGTTGAAAAATACATTTAATCAAGGTTGGTAACCAACAATGACAGTAAAACCTCTCATTTTCCCAAGTTTCAAAAACACATCTAACACATATAAATTGCACAATAAAATATTTTCTTAAGAATGATGATATTTAGTGATACTCACTCTAAGCCCAGGAAACCCCGGAGGACCAGTGCCACCTACAAGTCCCTATTGTAAAAGAAATTTGCAATACTTATTAAATTTGATTCCCAACTACTAAGGGTATTTCTGAAAATAAACACAAAACTTTCTAGCTAAGAATACATCAAAATGTACCTTCTACTATAGCTAACTTCTGAAACTCCCCTAATCTTATGCATCATCCTGAGAAGGACAAACCTATGGTGGCCATTTATGTTCTTCACAAGTGCCCTTGGCTAAATGCTTTTGGATGCCAGGACTACCACCTAGCTTAAGTAGAGTCCTCTCTGCCTCCTATGTATTTAACCAAGGAAGTTAAACCCCATCAATAATCAACACTGTACACTTAATTAGGCTATGAAAAGACAGGTGGTCAGCACGTAGGGTTAGAAAAACATTTTCAGATGGTTTAAAACACTGGATTCTTTTGAAGTACATTATTTAAATTCTCTAATCTTCATTTTTCTCATTAAAATAGAAATACCAATATTTGTTCTCATTGTAAATATCACAATAAAATTTGTCATATGTAAAGGCACTATAAAAGTGTATAAAATTTTCAATACTGTTAAATTATTTATATAAGTATCAGATTTTTAATGATCATTATTAATTTTTCCAGCTGATTTGTGATTGGTCTTTTGAACTCATTGTCATTACACTTTATAGTCTTTAAGATAATTCCTAATTCACTTTATGTCACTGTCACATTATTTACAAGGCACAAAGTACATGAATGTCCTTCTTTTTTTGCATTTCAAATTCTGTTTTGAAACAAAGGCAGAGAATATACTATAGAGAATTATAAACCAGTAAACTAAATATATCCAGTTGACTATTGTATTTTAAAGATTTTAAGAACTCAAAATGCTCCTGAAGAAACATTATTATATTTTAAATGAAGGGCAGATTTCAAAAAAGAAAACTTTAAATATTCTAGGAGTCTTAACAGACTTCATGGATACTAACTGACAAAAAATTATGTAAAATGGCTCCACATTAGGTACACAAGTGCACAAATGGCATTAAAAATAAATAAGGTCTACTTTATTATGCTTGAAATGGGAAGCTCCTCAGAATCATATGCAAGAAAAAAATGGTAAACATTCCACTTAAAACAACATTCAAGTTTTTAACAATTTATTTGAAAATCAGTTCTACTCTTATCTGTTATGCCTTATAACAAATGCAATCTTGGCTGAATTCACTGAATGAGCTAATATAGTTTTAATTTGGAAAAGAGAAGTAAAAAAGAAGAAAAATAAACTATTTTAAGCTCTTTATGCTAGTGATTTACTTATGTGTAATTATTGGAACTATTCCCAATTTAGGCTACAGAGATTTTGTGTTTTTTTCTAACTCACTTTAAAATCTTATGAAAAGAATATGTGAATGGCTTAGATTGGGGAATAGCTATTGGATGGTTTTTAAGAGCAAAAACTAAAGCTTTTCTACCTAGTGCCAAAAAACAGAAATCCATCATCATTCTTTGATGATATAATTAAACTAATTTTAGAATAGTAACTCTTTCTCAATCTGAACATTGACAGCTAAATAATCCCAAAGTAGAATAATTTTCTATAAAACACTAAAAAGTAAGGTGGATCAATGACAGGTTTGAGTCCAAAGAGCAATCGCTGAGTGTACAATTTTTATATAAAGCTTGTTAGTACTTTCATGTATAAGAGCCAGTATTGTGATCATATATTTTTAATATTTTACTTAAGCAGTTATACCTAACATCATCAAAATAATTAATTTAAAGATTGAATGTCATGATGAAATTTGAAATATTTTTGGTTAATTTCCTAAGTTGAAAAATCACAAACTGGAATGTGCACAGTGGAGTGGAGATTGTTTTTCCAATAGTGTTTATTCACAAATATGATAATAAGGACTGTAAGTTCAGTGCTATGAAGTATGAATGATGTTAGAATGCAAGGCTGGACCAACATAATGTACTCACAGGACTGCCATCAAGACCAGCAGGGCCTCTGTCTCCAAAGTCACCTGGAAAACCCTATCACAGGGAAAGAGGAAGAATGCCAACATATATAAAGAATTCATTTTTGCTGTATTTTCTAACAAAGAATTTAGTAATAGAAAATATTTATTTCCAAACTCTTAAACTGTAATGCAACAAACATTCTTTTGCATAACACGCTTAATTGATTTTAAATACAATATTTCAAAAAATAGAAAACTAAATACAGTATTTCTATATGTTATAAAAATTATTTTATATGCCATATAACATATACAGAAAACAAAATTGGAGAAGTTTGTTCATCATACATAAAAAAATCACCAAATGAAAGGAAAAACAATGAAGATTTCTGGCTGAATCATCTTCAGTTATCTCTGCTATTCCAAACTGTTCCTATACTCACTCCACAGAGAATAAAATAGCTAGTATTATTAAGGACTTGCCATGTGCTAAAGGGTTTATGCACATAATTATATATACACACTTCATTTCATCTTCATAACAGGTCTATTCAATAGATACTAATACTCTCACATTGTTGTTGAGGAAGTTAAAGCACAGAGAGTGTAGGTCACTTGCTCAAGGTTAGACCATTAAAAATGGGTGGGACTGAGATGTGAATGGAGGCAGACTGATTCTAGAGTCCATGTTTTTCAACTATGCTATACTGAATACTTTAAATCATCATTCCAAGACATACATGTAAAACAAAAAGTCCTTTAAGTACAATTTTATTAAGGAAAGGAATAATACACATAAATACTACAAACTTAAAATGAGGTGAAAATTAAAAGCTTCCCAAATGCCTGTTGAGAATTCTACATGGTAAAACTACGAAGGACGGTAAAATAACAAACCTTCTCATTATAAATTCTATTGTAAAATAACTGAATGCTCAGCTACTCTTACTTTACAATACTAAATTTTTCTCTAAAGATTTACCATTCCTCAACTTTAAAGCTCACTTTTTAAGAGGCTATTTTATAAAAATGTTTATAAGACTTACTATTATAAACATTTTCATAATATTCATTTACAAAAACTAGGAATAACAAAAATAAAAATCTATCATTAGATTCTTATAATCTCTTTACGTAGGCAAGTCAGTATTAAATATTATGTTTAACAGACTGCCAAAAATTACTGATTCCCAGAGCAAATATGAATAAGTTAAACTTAAAAGATAGTTTAACAATGGAAAAAATGTACAATGTTTCTAAAATATAGTTAACTCCTACTAGAAGCACAGTTTCTCTTATTCTGTAATCAAAGGATAATGTAAAAACCATCTGTGTAGTCAAATATATTGTAGCCATACTCCCTTCAAAGTCAGCTGAAGTTCAAGCAAGCATTTTACTTTCATTGTCTTTGGAAGTCAAATTTTGTTGTCAACAACTTGCAAATGTGCAATATATTATCCTATTCAGTATGAGCTAACATGGATACTTGAAAGTATTTATGACACACAGGTAATGGAAAAAGTAGAGGAAATATACTACAGTAAGTCTGAAACATAAGAGATGATTGATTTTTTTTTAGATAGATCATTAGTAGGTTTTCCAGAAACCCCAGTGAAATAATAAAGCATAGGGGACACACTGCATGATTCCATTACTGTGTAATGTCCAGAATAGGCAAATCTACAGGGACATAAAGTAGATTTGTGGTTGCCTACGGCTAGTGATGTGGGGGAGGAATGGAAAGTGATTCCTAATGAGTACAGGATTTCTTTTGGGGGTGATGAAAATGTTATAAAATCAGATACTGTGATAGCTGCACAATTCTGAATATACTAAAAACTGCCAAATTATACACTTTAAAGGAGAATTTTTGGTATGTGAATTATATCTCAATAAAGTTGTTCTTAAAAAACAACCTGAACAAGGAGCGGGATTGCTGAAAACATCTTTGGGAATTCACTCAGGATTGCATAGAGAATGTGCTGTTCTCCCAATCCTTCCCAGTCCCTTGCATCCAGTGGGAGAAACTGTTCTCTGGCTCACCTTCCCTCAAAATTAGTAATTTCTCCCCACCTAGGAGAGGGAAGATGGGAGAGAGAAGAGGGGAAAAACTGTGATCAGTTCTTCCCTTATCACAAAATACTTACTTTCTACAACCAGCAGAAAAACAATGCAATATTCATTAATTTCAACTTCTTATTCTTCCGGTAGTTCACAAACATGTGTATTAGTTGTTCACCTTGACTTTGCCCCTGAAATAATTTAATTGAACTAATATCTACTTTAAATTTTTAATGTATTTTTTCTTTATTATTATTATTATTATTATCATTGTAGAGATGGGGTCTCACTTTGTTGCCCAGGCTCTTCTCAAACTCCCAGCTTCAAGCGATACCTCCTGCCTCAGCCTCCCATAGTGCTGGGATTACAGGCATAAGCCACTGTACCAAGCCCTTGTGTATGGATTCTCTTCTCACTTTATTACTCATTAAACATTTCATTTTAATTCTCTATTCTTGATAGAGATAATTTATTCTTTTAATCCCTCATATGTTGATCATGTATTATCAATTTTGAAATAATTTCTATGAAATCTAGACACTTCTTCTTTTATGAAATATTGCACAGTTAATACCACAAAGGCATTATTTGGCTCATTATTAGATACATAATATTTTCTTCTAAAGAATATCATACCAATGTTTCATATTGTTGAATATTTCCTTGCTTGTTTAATGTTTATTCAGTTGTTTTTCAATGCTAATAACTGCATTAATATTTTAATACAGGTGAGGTTCTATATTCTTTTAATCATGAACTTAATGTTTGCAGCCACATAGCTTCATTGCCAAAAAATGATCTTCAAGATTGGTTGTGAAATATGGAATAGTAGTGACAAAATACATATTTTTCCTTTAATTTTATAATACAAAAGACAGTCTCTATAATTTCTTTCTTCAGTTGAAAGAATGTTGAAGAATGAAATGTTTTGTTATATTTGCCTGGTAGAAAATTATAATCATTAATTTAAATCAAATTGTGTTTTCCTAAAAATACTCTCATGTTGCCAAAGGACATAATGGCCATTTAACAGGATTATCATGCAACAGAGATAGGAAAGCTCAAGAGTTTTTGCTTTTCTTGTTCAATTTGCCAGTTTTACGAATGTGAACTTTCATCTTCTAATGAGCATGCCAGAGTCGCATTGTTGCTTCCGTGTTGTATATAGTTCTCTTTTTCACATTTTGATCAGTTAAAATATTTTATGTGATAAAGAATATGATGTTTCAGGAATTTCAACGGATCTCTTCAAGTCGTAAATAATTTTCTATTTTCTCATTTATTTCCAGTGATCAGTGTGGTGGACACTTTAAAGGATCTCCAAAGATTCCCATTTCCCAGTGTTCACACTTTTCTATGACATCCTCCCTTTGAGTGTAGCTAGCACCTATGACTTGCTTCATCTAACAAATAGTGTATAGCAAAGGTGATGAGATATCACTGCCATGATTATGTTACACTATATAAGACTGTCTTAGCAGCCTGGAGCTAGAGACTTCTCTTATGAGTTTGATGAAGTAAGCAGCTGTGTTGGAGAAGTCCATGTGGCAAGAAACTGTGGGTGACTCTGCAAACTCTGGACAGTCTATAGGACCTGAGGGTGGCCCATAGCCAAGAGCCGGCAAAAAGCCAGAGCCCTCCATTCTATAACCTCAAGGTAATAAATTCTTCTTACAACCTGAATGAGTCTGGAAATGAACTTTTCCCCAGTCAAGCTTCCAGATGATAATGCAGCCTGTCTGACACTTTGATTGCAAACTTATGACCAGAGCAGAAGACTCAGTTAAGTAACACCTAGATTCTTGACCCATGAAAACTGCAAGATAATAAATGAATATTGTCTTAAGCTGCTAAGTTTGTGGTATTTGTTATGTATCAATAGAAACAAAATACCAATTAAATTGGTAATTAAATCTTCTTTAGAGAATATATAACGTCTTATTTCCAAATTTTGCCATAAGTAATGCTCAATATAAGTCTACTGTTGTTTCTAGTTTTAAAAAACATAGATCATCTCTGAAGATTTTCTACTGCTGTCTACTTTCTATTACAAATTATAATTAATAACAAAAAGTATTAAAATTTTTGTATTTACTTTTTTGAAAATTTGACTTAATCTTATTAAATATCTGTATTTTAAACTTTATCATTCTAGCATTTCATGTCCACCTGTCACCAATGTAAAAAAATCTTATCATGCTTCATGAATTTTGTCTATACTTATGTAAAGACAAATTTAATAATAATATGCATTGTTTAATAATAGAAAATGCTTGTCAGTCTCCAATTGCAACTGTTTGCAAATATCACACTAATTCTATTATGTCAGGAAGAATAAATCATAACAGAAAGAAAAGATAATAGAAGCTTAAAGTTACCAGAAAACAGTATTTTTATCATGTAAGATTCTATTGCATTCATGCTGAGAGAAAAATTAGATAATTAATTTCTCTTTCCTTTTATCAAAATGCTTCTACTGCCTGCTCGAACCCTTACCACAATCTTGAGCAATTTCTGTCTCCAATGTCAGCAATGGTACCACTTAAAAACCTTTATGGCATTCAGACATGAAGATACATGCAAGAGATGTGGAGAATCTCTCTGAAGCCTAAACATTATTAATGTGATACCCAGCCTCAATGATGGACCTCAGTGATCTTTGATTCCTGGTATTCATGCTCTTACGTAGTCCAGACACACCCTGAATTATGTGGGCCTATGTGACCAAAGAATATAGAAGTGACAATGTGTAATTTCTGAAGCTAGGTCATAAAGATACTACAGCTATCACCTTGCTGTAGTATCTTTACACCACTCACTCTGGGGGAAGCCAAAGCTATGTTCTGAATACACTCAGCAGCACTGTGGAGAGGTCTCCATGGGGAGGAAGTGAGGCCTCCCACCAACAACTAGCACCAACTTGGTCAGCAAGTGATCCTCCTTAAAAGCAAATCCTCCAACCCCCAGTCAAGCCTTCAGATGACAGTAGCCCTAACCAAAATCTTAACCATAACCTCATGAATTAGAACCACCCAACTATGCCACTACCAAATTCCTGACCCACAGAAACTATAAAAATAATATATATTTACTGTTGTTTTAAACCACCAACTTAATTTGTTTCATAGCAATAGATAGCTAATACATAGTAACAAGAGTGACTGTCTAGGATTATGGGGCATGTGATGCCAGTGCTAAGTGCTGGATCCTGAATGACAGAGGCACTCAAGTATTTTAAATGTATGATATGCAGGGCCCTCTAAAGCTCAGAGCCCAGAGCAAGTTTCTCTGTTGCCTGGGTCTAACAATGGTACTGTTATCAAACATGGTAGTTATTAAACACTAAGACCAAAAGAAGTTTATTAGACTTGATAGGGCTGAATACATGTATGTGATATTAATATTTTAGATCACTCATAGATATTACATTTGGTAGTTTATTTAAATATGTTTAAACAGTGGAAAGCTTCTTGCTTAGCATGTCCAGTAAAAGCATTATTTTCCTAGCTCCACAAATAATTTTTTTAAATGTATATAAAATAACTAGGAAAATAAGAGGACCAAGATAACCATAAAATGGTCACAATGACTATATTTACAGAATTTTTAAAAAACAAAAGCAATACAAAAACCCTTCTGGAGAACATATTTTGTTCTTTCTAGAGGAAGGTTTAGAAACAACATATTTAATCTGAAGTAGAAATGAATAAAAATTATCACAGAAGGTTATATACTAAACAGGCATTAATAATCATAACAGAAATCATTTGTTCCAAAACTAAGCATTGAAAATACAGGATCAGACTAACTTGTCTAGAATTAGAAACACTAAAATTTAACCTAGAAGTTATTTTTACACATTCTGCATATAAATACATATTACCAGGAAATTCTGTTATTTTAAAATCCCTCAAACATAAAACAAGATCACTACAGGAAGAGGCTGGAGTGTGAAGTATTCTGTGATGATCTAATCTTTTCACCCTTCTTTTCCTCACAGCCAGGACAATTTGATCCACACTCAGGGTCAACCGTATCCTCATAATTGAGACTAATTCTAAACTTCAGCAGAAACATGAGTAGGTTTGGCCCAATTAATGGAGATTTGGCATCAAGGCAGGCTTAATGCTAACCTGGGCCTCAGTTCCCAGATTCAAGTTCCGGCCTTATTCTTAAAGACTGAATACCACATTGTGTCCTTTTTCTTGCGTCCAAAAACCAGATGTGGTACACAACATCATGTTCTATCCCTCAATAATAAAGGTCCCACCTTATTCTTGCCATTCGCCCTCCTAGAGAATATAATCCCTGAGCCCAACCTAGGCCTAACTGCCACATATGCACTCACACTTCTGATTTTGATAACCTACAAAGCTCTTTGAGTTGTCCCTTATGTTATCCACCCTGAAGATAATTGCCATATTCCCACCCATTGGTGTCACATCTCTATGAAATCAATTATGTTCTGTCTGGACTTCCTCCAAATTGTAACATGTAGTTCATTGGGTGTCCTTCTTCTTAGTGTCTATGCCAACCCTGTGGTGGGGTTAATTCAAAGTCCTGAAATCTTCCATACATCCTGTCATACTATAGTTAGCCAAATATAGCTACTACAGACTACGCCCAGTAAAGTAGAATCCAGAAAATACATTTTTCCTGAAGGAGGCAGAATCCCTTAAGAATTAATAACAACTTTTTCATAATATTCTGGCTAGAGTTGTACTTTATGATAGAATTAACTGCATTCTTTTCCTAAAACAAAAACAAAACAAAATAAAAAACACTGTCTCTAAATTCTCCACAAAATGTATGTATCTGAGACGCTACTATGCAATATGTATTTAAGACTGTCTTGGGCTAAAGATAAAAACTAATAACAGATGTCCAACACCAGGATTTTATATTCTGAAATTCTAACTCTAGATTTAGAAGCCAAAATACAGTTTACTTCAAATACACTCTTCTAACAGAAAAACATATGAGAAAAGAGGAGTAGGCACTCCTTTCTATAGTTAGAAAAGTAAACATCTCTGAAGTCTGGGTGCCTTAAGGGTGTTATTTTGCCCACCATTCTAGGCTGTGATATTTTTATCTTCAGAGGAAGAAAACTAAGTACAGTTTTGCTCTTTGTCAAACTTTAAATGTAATGTGATTTGATTATTTATAATCCATTTCTAAGGGTCTGAAAAATTCCTTGAAGAACATCAGTATTCTGATAGCAGTTTTCTAGGTGTTGTTGAAAGTAACTCCCATCTCCAATTTCATGTTTATTTTCAATCCTGGCAAGTCTGTTCTAGCATAAATTTTTTAGGTCTGTGGAGCCATATAAATTTGCATGGCTAACTTGGTACAAGACAGAGACTACTGATTAAATCAAGCTGAGAGCTCTGTAAATGCTTTTTTAAAAAGCAACTATAGAATTTCCTGATTGTAGCACTACAAAATAAACTTTGGAAACTTTGCACTAAAAAAGAAGCTACTTGGAGTGAGGCATAAGAAATCTAAAGTTATCAAATACATAACAAATCCCCTCTCCCTGCCTCCCCTATTTCTTTTTAAACAGGATTCTTCTCTTCTGTTATGAATCAGTGTACTTAGGCTTTTAAAAAATCTGGCTTACATCAGATATGTTCCAAGAAGATTCTCAAATAAAGACATTAAAGCATGTAAAACAAAACAGTAGTAGTTCTATGGCGTTTAAAGGCTCCTGACCAATAAAGATAGTCTACTATCTTGTCGTTTCCTGAAATCTCCAGAGAATGAACTTGAGTTGAACTCAAATATCCACAGATAGAGAGCAAAAGGATGAATCAATAATAGCCTCTTGGGCTTCTCTATCTTCAACAGTTAGTTTTATCGAAGGCACAGAGAGCCCCAGGGTATCCTCTAATATTAATTAACAATAAGGGTTTTGATCCAATTGTGACATGTAGAGAGTGCAGGAGGGAAGGAGAGGAAGAAGTCAGAACTACACCTCGTGATCCAAAAGCATGAGTATACACATACATTGACTACTATTAACTGTGATTACAGGAGGTCTTTAAAAATAATTGTTGTGGTTAGTAAGTACTTATGCTAAAATCCTGAAATCAAAAATGGCTTAAAATACAAGGAAGAAAAAAGCATTTCGAATGCCAACAGTATAAGACCAAGGAACAAGTGAATTTGTTAATATAACTATTTTTAAATAATATTTGGTTCTAAAATATACCAAATTCCTAACAAAAACAGTTCTCCTACTTCAAACTAATGGCCCTTATTGAAGAAAGAAGTGTGTTACAAATATCAATTAAATCTAATAAACATAACATTTTATTTTGGGAAAAAAGAATTTTCTGGGAAATAAGATTTAAGTGGAAATAAATTTTAACACAAATGTTAAATTCAAACATACCATTATGAGGCTAAATAATAAGTAATTTTCTCTTTTTAAAAAATAATTACCTCTTGAATAACCAAAGTAATATGCTATTCTAAAATGTGTCCATTTCAATTGCATTCATAAAATATTTATACTGTTTAAGAGAAGATAGCTCTTATTTGTAAGTCTATAAGTTCATTAAAAGAAAAATACAGACACCACTAAGCTCATTCACGACAACTTAATTCCATGCTTTGTGTTTACTCAGGGAAATAAGTGATCATTTGGCTAGCAGTATGAGCACATGATTTATAGCAACATCTTCCCAAATGTAAAATTAGTAATGTTACTAACTCATTGGACAATTTTAGACAAGACTTTTAGTCCATTTCTGTGCTATATGTTTATATAAGTACTATTTTTGCAAACTATTCATATGAAATATGAAGCTTTACTACACAGCTGAGAATCCAATTCAGTAGTCCAAAGAAACTTACCCTGATCAATAGGTAGAAAGACCTGAACTCAGATTTTGAAGTTTTTCATGGGTATTGCTTTCACTGTATTGACTGTCAGACTGTTTCATATAATACATAAAACAGAAAGTGAAGTAATTTACTAATTTCTGGGCTTAAATTCAGAATCTTAAAAAATCTAAGTATAAAATGTTAATAAAACTTTATAGATTTCTCTAAAAATAGCTACTATTGTTCTATAAATTATATGTTGTAACTATTTAAAACTGAATCATACTCCATGCTCATAAGACTGACTATATCGCTCTACCTAAAATGTAAGGAAACAAGCTCATTTAAAATCCCGAAATTAAAACATATCGTGTACCTAATAATTACATACACCATCACCCACAAAAATTAAAAAATAAAAAAATTAGAAAACACAGAAATATTAATTTAAAAAATTAAGGGGAATAGTTGTGATAAAGTACATCTTCTAATACGATTCTACCAATGATAGTAAATGAAATAATATTGTATCTACACAGCAGTACTACAATGAAACATCAATCCAAACTTCTTATTTTTGTTTTCCATTTTTTTTTTGAGACGGAGTCTCGCTCTGTTGCCAGGCTGGAGTGCAGTGGCACGCTCTCAGCTCACTGCAACCTTCGCCTCTTGGATTCAAGCGATTCTCCTGCCTCAGCCTCCTGAGTAGCTGGGACTACAGGCACACACCACCACACCCAGCTAATTTTTGTGTTTTTAGTAGAGACAGGGTTTCACCATGTTGGCCAAGATGGTCTCGATCTCTTGATCTCATGATCCTCCCGCCTCGGCCCCCCAAAGCGCTGGGATTACAGGCATGAGCCACCACGCCCGGCCCAAACTTCTAAATAGCTCTCAAACTAGCAGAAAATTAAAACAGTTTTTGACTTATGCAAAGCCAAAAGTTTCTCAGATACTGGCACGTTCAGATTTCAGCATTTCCAGGTTTCTATCACATTCAAATGTATAGGTATCATCCATTTACTTCATAGTAGCCTGGAATCTTTTAGTTCTGTTCTGTATTTCACAATTGATAGTACACATAATTTAATGAATTACCAGGAGAACATGACCATATTCATCTTCTACACACCTACTTTTTTCTACATCAAAGAGAATGGAAAGATTATCAAAAGATCTTTTCCTTTTACTGTTATTAAAACAGTAATAAATGACCATGATTCTCATGGAATTTTAACCATCTAAATTGAAGTACAAGAATCCTATGGTGCATAATATCTTTTGA
Source organism: Pongo pygmaeus (assembly GCF_028885625.2). Taxonomy (NCBI): domain Eukaryota; kingdom Metazoa; phylum Chordata; class Mammalia; order Primates; family Hominidae; genus Pongo; species Pongo pygmaeus. The sequence continues at coordinate 144,057,326 of NC_072373.2, read as the reverse complement.
AGATGATTTTATTTATAATAAACAGAAAGAATAAGGGGGCCTTTTATACATAGGATAACATATTCTGGGACAGTCTCTGAGGTCAGCCTTGCCATAAGTTGACATGTGGCTGTAACTGTATTTTAAGTATTCACATTTTCCCTATAAATATAGACAAATCATTTTGCAGTAAAAATGAGAAAAAGTACATATAGCACACATAATATATTACGGTACTAGACAGACTTTAAAATAAACACTAGTCAGAAAAAATGAATATTATGTGTTTTTCAAATACAATTTTTCTAAAGATCTAAATCTATTACAAATGCATATATTTTAAAAGCAATAAAACTTTGCAAATTTTGTAATAAGAAGAACAGTGCAATCAAACAAGAGCCCCATAATCATTTCATTCACTATTTTTCAACTGTTTTCTTAAACTCCCTTTTTAAATTCAATAGACTCCTGTTGGATAATTTCATAATTCCCTATGGATTACAAATCCAGAAGTTGTCTATAAAGGTCTCTGGATAATTTTATAATTCATTATAGTAGGAATAGAAATTACCTCTACATTGCCAAAGCCAAAATCAAGTTGATGTCTACATGAGATCAGCAATATCATCAAATGAAATAATTGGTGGTTATCTAAGTGATATATAACAAGGGTTTTGAGAAAATACTCAATTTGCTCATCAATGTCTAAAATTCCACCAATGCAGATTAGTTATTTTGTCTTAAGACTCTATTTTATTTTTAATTTATTTTTATTTTTGTTTTTATTTTTTGAGATGGAGTCTTACTCTGTCACCCAGGCTGGAGTGCAGTGGCATAATCTCAGCTCACTGCAACCTTATTCTCCTGGGTTCAAGTGATTCTCCTGCCTCAACCTCCTGAGTAGCTGGGATTACAGGCACCCACCACCACAGCCAGCTATTTTTTGTATTTTTAGTAGAGATGGGGTTTTGCCGTGTTGACCAGGCTGGTCTCGAACACCTGATCTCAACTGATCTGCCTGCCTCAGCCTCCCAAAGTGCTGGGATTACAGGCGTGAGCCACCACGCCCCGCCTTCAGATTGTACATACTTACTAAAGGGTAAGGTAGCATTTTAAGCATTGGAAGTAATTCATGTATTGTGGCAAATGATTTTATTGGTCCTTTTATTAATAGCATACATTGATAGGAGAAGGGTGAAAATTTGAAGATACAGAAAGGAGTAAATAAGACTAAAGAAAACAAACCACCTATTGTCAATTTTTAGAATTTTAGATTAGAAATTGGATACCCAATAAATAGAAAGGTATTTTCTGTTGGGATATGTGTATGAGAGCTAAAACATAAAAAAAAAAATTAACACACCAATGTATTCAAGTGAAATAGAGTATAGTTAAATGAGATGGCATATAAAATACTTATCACAGTGCTTGAGAACTTAAGAATGGTGATAATAGCAATGGTGATGGCAGTTTCTACTGTTATAACCATTATAAGATTAGCTTCTACGTTCAATGTAAATGCGGGGAAACAAAATGTTTGGCTTATTTTGTATTTCTTGACAGTTTGGTAAGTTTATCTTAATATATTATAATCTTTAAACTTTAAAATAACTGTATCTCATTTTGGCCAGACATCATGAAAAAACAATTCATGCCTCTTCTAAGCAGTGTGAGTAGAAGACAGAGCAGAAATATCTAGGCAGTAAGGAAAAGGATTCTGGATTTAGATTCAATGGAGCTTTGCTCAGTTACTGATTTTACCACTTTTAACTATCTGATCCGAGCAAGTCTTTTAATATCTCTAAGCTTTATTTTACTCACCTATATTATGGTGACATTAACACTTACTCTATTTTCCCTTCAAAGAATATTACAAAGCTTGAAGGATAAATGTTTCAAAATGATTTGAGTATTCTGGTGAGAGCTGCAGTCCTTTAGTATTATCATTAAGATTTTATTCAGGTACACAAAATTTTAGAAAAGTTGTTATGAAAATCTCACTTTTTATCTTCACAGACTATACTAGCTTAACAAGGAGAACCTCAGGATGCCTCTCTGGACCACATTTTTCTCATTTGTTAAGCAATGGGGTACTGGATGATGTCAAAATTTCCTGCCATCTCTGAAATTATTATATTACCTAGTAAAATTCACTTTCCTGGATTTTTTTTAACCTGAAAATGTGAGAAGCTGTTGCAAACTAATCTCTGAATTAACAGCTGAAGCATGCATTTTAAAAACCTCTAGAACATGAGATTGAACCTCTACAACATCTGGTCATATAGAGTAGGTTAAGAGTACTACCATTTGTGTTTTAAGTTGTTCACGTATTTTCTGTGACATTTTAGCTCCTTACCATAGAGATAAGGGTTTTCCCACTGGTATAGTGACAGGGTTAGAAGTGTTCAAAGTTGAGTTATTTTTTAATCTAGATTTTCCTTTATATCCTCAGGTATTATTTGATACACTATTCAAGAGGCAAAAATTAAAATGGAATGATTATAAACAACAACGAAAAGCAAAAAGTATCTTCATATTTTAATAAGTAAGAACACATAACCAGGTTATATTGCTGTAAAATAAACCTCAAAAAACACAAATTAAGATACCTGTCTCCCCTTAAACCCCTTCTTTCCACGGATCCCAGGAATGCCCTAGAATATAGAAAAGAAAAAGGAAATATTTGTTGAATGAATGAATTAGATACTATAGATCTTTTTCTCCCAATATAAAGTAATAAAAGTATGAAAAAGACAAAAACAAATTGTTCTATGAACTGATGTGATATTCAGAAAAGCCTCAATATATTAATTTAACTGAGGCAGCCCCTTTCCTTCTTCAAAACAAAATTCTGCTTTTATTCAGGAATCCATCCCATCTATACTTCCAAATGGGATCTTGACATTTCCCTGGTGATAGTTATTTGTCCAGAGATAGGCATATTACCAAAGTTGGCACAACGAGATGAACACGAGGGTCTTATTTTCCATATCTAAGGGACAATGCTCTCTTCTCTGTCTTCCCCTCTCTATCTGGATATAAACAAAGACACATTTAACCTGTGCACTGGCAATCTTGCAATCATATGGGAAATAAGCCTTAGGGTAAAGACAACATTAGAAAAGGTAAAGCAGAGAGAATCTACAGCCCACCTAACCTATGGATTTCTGGTCATGTAAGAAGCAGTAGGGTACAGTACTTAAGTACCCAGGCTTTGGAGCCAGACAAAACCTTGTCCAAATCCTGGGTCTGCTCTTACTTTCTGTATATAGTCTAAGACAAGATACTTCCTCTATGTGTGCCTCATTTTCTTCATCTATGATGAGAAGAATAACAATACCTATCATTCAATAAATGGTTTTATATATAAAGAAGTTAATTCATGTATATATATACACATATATATGTTTATTAAAAACTTCATGTATATATACATATATAAAGAAGTTAATTCATGTATATAAAACCATTTATTAAATTTTTTTATATATATGTACATATATAAAACCATTCAGTAAATCATTTGCTATTTTCATCATCATCATTAAAAATATCCTTATGTTTAAGCCAGTTTGAATTGTGGTTTTCTGTTACTTGCAGATTAAAGCATCTTACTTGATATTATCACTTTGAGATTTGTAGACTAAGCAGTCTGTCACAACCATGTAGCTTGAGATTAATAGTACATACAGGTAAGTTAGAAGACATCACTGGCTGAAGCAATCCATTCACTTTCAAGTCAACAGTGTTTAAAAAATACTCATGTATCTGATCATCAAAAAAGAGTTCATAGGTGAGGAGGACTCATCTCATTGAGACTTTATGTATATTTACATAATACAATCAACCTTTTTTAAAAAAATAGAATAATTATTTCCTAAATTTTCAGTAGCCTCCCTAAATCTCATCAAGAAGCCAAATAATGCAGACAGAATTATATAAGCATTTTTCATATATATACATGTATATATGTGTACATGTTTCATATGTGTGTTTATGTGTATACACACAATATGCATGTAATGTACAATATTGACTCCCAGAAATGACTTCTTCTTTCCATTTGTTTTCAGGAATGGTTAGCATTACTGTATCTTATTTTCTTCTGCTTTTTTGTACTTAAATGTTTTATAACATAACACTCTTTTAGCTACATCATTCATAGTTTTAATGAAAATTTTGACATAGCCAAATAACATTAGGACACAGTACCCGTGATGGGCCCAATATCACAAACTGGTCTTGTGTATTTATATGTTAAGACAGGTCTTGATTTTTTTTTTTTTTTTGAGATGGAGTCTTGCTCTGTTGCCCAGGCTGGAGTGCAGTGGTGCAATCTCGGCTCACTACAAGCTCCACCTCCCAGGTTCATGCCATTCTCCTGCCTCAGCCTCCCGAGTAGTTGGGACTACAGGTGCCCACCACCAGGCCTGGCTAATTTTTTGTATTTTTAGTAGAGACGGGGTTTCACCGTGTTAGCCAGGATGGTCTTGATCTCCTGACCTCATGATCCACCTGCCTCGGCCTCCCAAAGTGCTGGGATTAGAGGCGTGAGCCACCGTGCCCGGCCAGGTCTTGATATTTTCATATAGACTGCTAAAAATTAGTGAGTGTGATTACAGCAATGTGCCTATTGATGGCCAGTGTCAACACCAGGCTTAAGATCATTAAATCCAAGATGACAACATTTTACAAGGACATATAATTTTGGTTTATTAAATAATTTACAAGAAATAAGCTCATGTCAAAGGATCAGAAAAGGATTGTTATTATGAACAGCAGAGTAACAACATAAACTGGAATCATTGGGTCAAGAAGTAGCAGATCAATTCTTTGCATGATCAATGAGATACATCCTCTGTTAGTTTGCCGTAGTACATGAAGGTTAAGTGGCTTAGTTGTAGAATTATGCTTAAGATGTTTTTTGCTATTGAACAAAACAACTTGCTATGTTCACCAGGGGAAAATCTTTACCTCATTTCACCAAAGATGGCTAGACACTTTGATTGTCATTGCAGCATATTTAAACTCTTTGATTATTTCTTCTCTGCAGGGGCATTCACAAGTAATTACAAGAAAATATAGTTTAACTCACTCACTAAAAACTATTTATTTGAAAAATTCATTTAGTAATGAATCTGGTTCACTTTCATTTGCAAAAATCACTTGCCAGAAATGAAAATTTTGGCCTGAACTACATTCTTATAATGATAGGGGTGAAGGCTGAATTCTGAATATGACTCTCTAATTTCAAATTTCTATGACAATATACTAATATTGTTCAATTCTACTGTTTTCAATTAATACTGGCAATGTAAATGAAGGAATACAAAGATAAATTACTGCATATAGATTGCATATAGCACTGAAAACTAGATACGATGAAGCTGCAATGCCATAACTCCTATAATTAACTTCATTAATCTCTTTAGTATAACAAACCATTTTGCAAAGGTTCTATCTTTACTTACAAGTACCCATATTTATTAACAGCTATCTCCCATTATTAAATTAAACAAAAATATATCTTCTGAGGCTAAATTCTTTACTGTATATTGCTCTCAAAATCAAGACCCGTCAAGAATTTATACTCAAAGATAATGAATTACAAAATAAAAAATTCATAATTAGATATTTTAATATTTTGGCGTATTTTCAAAAATTTGAACTTAAAATACAATTATATTTCTATCATGCTATATTACTTTCCTTTAACAAAATTCAGTAAGATTTTCAAAAGTCAAATTACATTTCTGGCAGGTGATTTTTCTTAAACCTGGCTTGCTAACTCAGTAAGATTACTTCCCTGACATCTGATTTTATGACCCCCATTGTACATTATCACAAGTATATCACTTTAGAAATACTATTTGAAGGGAATGGACTTACCCGTTCTCCTTCAGGTCCCAATTGTCCCACTTCTCCAGGAGAGCCAATAAAACCCTTAAAACAAGAAAATAATCTGTATATTAGTTCATTTGAATATTCTCCCCATAAGAGATTCTGAATAGAAGTACTTAAAATTTTATTTGTAGTAGTATGAAATTATAAGACTTACAAGTGTGAATAACTTCCCCTCACCTAATTGCTTTTATTCCAGAAGTTACAAATCAATCTTCTCATTAAAAAATATATAAAATATAATTTATTAGAAATGGTGGCTAATAAAAATAAGCCCAAATAATTTCCTTCACTAAATTTTACAGTGGGCAGAAAATATATGTATATAATTAGCTAAAATTTAAGACAGAATGGAGGTATCAAAAGAATATAAGAATATAAGAAGTACAGTGGAGGAAGAGATACATTTCAGTGTGGCAGGAGGCAAAGGCAATCAAAGAAGGCTTCAAAGGAGACTGCCACTTGAGATAGGTCTAGAGAATAGGTAAAATCTTGGTAAATAGAGACAAAACAGGAAGTCTTTGTTAATGGTAACAATTGGGGAGTGTTTGTAAATAGTAATTGATCACATTTTATACATAACATACTTTGTGTGTAAGATGGTTTTATATGTTAGCTTGTGTGTAAGATGGTTTTATATGTTAGCTTATGTGTAAGACCCACCCTGCCTTAATAAAGGGATACATATAAATAACAATGCAAGGCACTTTATTCTAATGTAACTTAGTTATATCTCACTTGTGGGAAATAACCCGTTTCATCAGTTTTACAGATAAAGTGTATGGTAGTTTAGGGGCCAGATTAAGGAGAGTCTGAAATTTCAGAATAAAAATTTTAGACTGTATATATTAGACAAATGGAAGCTACTGATTTTAGGGAGTATGGTAGTGCACTGATGGTATGCTGTATTTCTAAAAGATTAATCTGTTGATAGGATACAGCATACAGCCATGACAGGAAACACTGAATATAGGCCAACCTGTTAGAAGGCTCTTTAAGTGGTCTAAATTTGAAGGTTTATAGGTCCAGATCATTGGTTCAACAAACACTATTTTAGTAGACATTTTGTGTCTATAAAGATTTGGGGTTTATAAAGATGCATATGAAAATCAATGCCCTCAAAAAGTACATAGTTTATTAGGAAAGAGGGTCATACAAATAAATAACTGTAACATCATTTGATAATTGTTACATGATTATGTAATAGGTGATATGACAAATAGACAATGTGAACTTTGGAAGCAGAATGACCAACTTTGCCTAGAGAGAAGATTAATGGTGCTTTGCTTTACTGAGGAAGCAACATTTGAGCTAAGTCCTGAAGAAAAGAAAAGGCAGGGCTAACAATGTGCCATCAGTCAATCAATCAGAATGAAATGACACAGCATTTGCAAAGAATTGCAAATAGTTTGTGCAAATAGTCTGGTGGGCAAGAGGTGAGTTTGGAAAGGGTAGCAGGGGGTCATGTCATGAAGAGTCTTTTTTGTTATGATGGAAAGTCTGCAATTTACACTGTGAGTCATTAAGAAAACTTAGACACAGTTTTCATATAAGCATATTTTCACTTTATAAATTCACTTGGATTACAGTGGGTCACATAGGTCTTTATCTGTCCATAAGAATCAAGAGAAAGACGACTCTAAAGTTTACAGTTGGATTGATAGACAAATGTTAACCACTGATAGAAATATGGAAAACAAATAGAAAACCTGAGTCTGATATGAAGAGGATGAGTTTTGTTAGTTATTTTGAATTTGCGATTATAATGAGATATTCAAATGTAATTATCATGGCAGGGAGTTGGGAGATGTGGGGTTCATAGAAAAAGCTCATAGAGAAAAAAAGTCTGAAGGACAGATATGTCTGAAGTCTTAAAGACAGACTAAAGCTTTGAGGAGAAAATATTAGGAAAAATTATCACTGATCAGACAGAGGGTGAAATAGGGGTGTGAGAGAAGAGTAGTTTTATGGATGCAGAGAAAAGCCAAAGTTTAAAAGAAATTGAAGTAGAGATACAGTAGGTCAATTTTACTAAGTTCTAAATAAAGGTTTCTTATTTTGAATCACAGAATGGGTGATTTTTCAGAGTAAATACTTCCATAATAACAAATACTGAAGAATTCAAGCATTAAAAAAGTAATTGTTATTTCTATACCCATTCCAGCATTATTCACAATTATCAAAAGGTGGAAGCAACCCAAATGTTCATTAACAGATAAATGAATAAACAAAATGTTGTATATACATGAAATGGAATATTATTCAGCCTTAAAAATTAAGGATTCTGATAACTGCCACAACATGGATGGACCTTAAAGACAATTACACTAAGTGCAGTAAGCCAGTCACAAAAGGACAGATAGTGTATGATTCCACTTACATGATGTACTTATAGTAGTCAAATTCATAGAGACAGAAAGTAGAATGGTGGTTGCCAGGGACTGGGAGTGGAGAATAGGGAATTGTTTATTGGGTACAGAGTTTCAGTTTGGGAAGATGAAAAAAGTTTTTAAGATGGATGGTGGCAATGGTTGTACAACAATTGGATGTACTTAAGGCCACTGACTACATACTTTAAGAGGGTTTATAAATGGAAAATTTTATGTTATATATATTTTATCTTCTTTATTTTAAAAAGAAAGAGATAAATGTCTCAAGAATCATATCTAAGTTGCCTGGAATAAAACTTTTGGAAGGTTTTAGTTCCTTAGAGTTTAGTTAAGTATTGCCATTAAAAAAGTTGCCACCATCCATCTTGAAAACTTTTTTAGGTGTTTTTCCTTGTCAAAGGTGCCTAAAATTGCCTTATGTTCCACAGACTGTATGAACAAGCAAAAATTAAAAGAAAAGAGGGAGAGAGAGAATTTGTTCCTTTATACATAACTTTAATAAAGTGAAACATCTATGATTTTCTTACTTGAAAGCCAAGCAGCTGGAGAATGGGAAATGTTTCTTTTAAAGTGAACCATACAAAAGTATTTCTGATACTAGAGCATTTAGGATTATGATGACAAGCTGTGTACATTTTCAGAATCATCTGTTGATGACTTCAAGTGTAAAGTCAGCTAACTTTTGTTTTAATATATACAACAGGAGTTTTGGTTATAAATAAAAAGAAAAGACACTCTAACTGGTATATACTTATCAATGAACTAAATAATCAATTGATAACTCAAGAACTGAAGTCAGAACTCCAACACAGCCTGTACAGAGTGTAAAGGTAACATTTTACAATTAGATATTTTAAATAGAATAATGTTATAAGTAATTGCTTAGGTGTTTCATAAAGGTTTCTTGATCATCATTACACTGATTCTAACAGAAATAAGATGTCAGCAGTAGCAAAGAAACCACACAGAGTTGAGGCCATTCTCAAAATACCACCATTAAACTAGAGTTTACTGTGTAATGAAACAAAGAACATTAAAAATAATAACACATGTTTTTGCTTTTTGGTTTGAAGGTTGTAGATCCAGTTAGAAGCAATTTTGTGTCACCAGCAGGACCACCAGAGGGTTGGGAGAGGTTCTATATACTTTGACTTTTGGGAGCAGCTAGCACATTATTACATAAGGAAATGCCAAAGAAGGGTTTAAAAATTATGATGTGTTTTAAATGTTTACATTTGACAAAATATTTCTGCTAATTCCAAAAAATGCCAACAAATAACTGCCAATGAAAAGCTAATTTATCATGATTCATGAAAACATTCACGTACTATGCATAACATTTAGAATTTACCAGTAACAGGACACAAATTAAGTGAAAAACATCCTATGAGTGTGTTTCTATGATTTTTGCCTTTTTAACTAGATTTGAAGTTAATGCTAAAAATCTACACTTGATAAAGCTGCACCCTACAACCCACTGATCTTCGACAAAGTCGGAAAAAATAAATAATCGGGAAAGAATACCCTGTTCAATAAATGGTGCTGGAAAACTTGCTAACCACACGCAGAAGAACGAAATTGGACTCCTACCTCTGACTGAGTTAATATACAAAAATTAACTCAAGATGGATTAAAGACTTAGTATGTAAGACCTCAAACTATAATCCTAGAAGAAAACCTAGGAAATAACCTTCTGGACACTGGCCTAGGCAAATAATTTGTGACTAAATCCTCAAAAGCAACAAATGCAACAAAAAATTTGGCAACTGCAACCTAATTAAACTAAAGGTCTTCTGCAGAGTAAAAGAAACCATCAACAGAGTAAATAGACAACTTACAGAACAGGAGAAAATATCTTCAAACTATGCATCTGACAAACGACTAATATCCAGAATCTACAAGGAACTTAAACAAATCAACAAGAAAAAAACAAATAACTTTATTAAAAAGTGGACAAAGGACATGAATAGACACTTCTCAAAAGAAGACATACAAGTGGCCCCAAAACATGAAAAAATGCTCAACATAACTAATTGCAGAGATACAAATCAAAACCACAAGGGGATACCATCTCACATCAGTCAGAAGAGCTATTATTAAAAAGTCAGAAAATAACAGATGTTGATGAGGTTTCAGAAAAAAGGGAACACTTATACACTGCTGGTGGTAATGCAAGTTAGTTCAGCCCCTGTGGAAAGAAGTTTGGAAATTTCTCAAAGAACTAAAAATAGAATTACCATTTGACCCAGCAATGTCATTACTGGGTGTATACCCAAAGAAAAATAAATAATTCTACCAAAAACACATCTGCACTCATATGTTTATTGCAGTACTATTCACCATAGAAAAGACATGGAATCAACCCAAGTGCTCATCAACAGTGGACTGCATGAAGAAAATGTGGTACATATAGACCATGGAATACTACAATGCCATAAAAATGAACAAAATCCTATCCTTTGCAGCAACATGGATGCAGATGGAGGCCATTATCCTAAGCAAATTAACACAGAAACAGAAAACAAAATACTGCATGTTCTCACTTATAAATGGGAGCTGAACATTGGATATACATGGACACAAAGATGGGAAAAATAAACACTATAGATTCCCTAAGGAGGGAGGGCCAGAAAAAGGCAAGGGTTGAAAAACTACCTATTGGGTACTATGTTCACTGCTTTGACAACAGGATCACTAAAAGCCCAAACCTCAGCACTACACAATATACCCATGTAACAAACCTGCACATATACCCCTAAATTTCAAATAATTTTTAAATCTACATTTGAGACCCTTTATGAATGTGAAATTCCCTCCTTATTCCAATCACACTCCCAAGTGTAACCTAACTAAAGTGTGAAAACCTAACTAAAAGTACAACTTAAGAGGGTTACAGCCTAGAAAACAATTTTCAATACAAATGGGAAAAGGAAAAAACAAAAGGATGTATAATACAATGCAAAAATGGTACATGGAAGAGCATAGTTATATGGCTCACTGAAGCAAGATGACAAAATGCAGTAAGAGTAAGTTGTATAGTGCCAAATATATTTTGCATATGTTCCTTGGAGTTACTAGTTATTGAACAGAAGAAACTCTCAAATTCAAATAATAATTATAGAATCCATATAGTAAATACATGCATACACTATGCCCTATACCTTAAGAATGCTAATCTTGATTAATTTTTCACAACTACCTGAAAAGTAAGTTTCATCATGACCATTTAATAAATAATGAGATAAGAAAAATGAAGCACAGAGAGACTGAATAACATCAAAAGTCACAAAGCTAGTAAAAGAAGTATTAAGGGGCTGAGCACGGTGGCTCACACCTGTAATCCCAGCTCTTTGGGAGGCTGAGGCAGGCAGACCACAAGGTCAGGAGTTCGAGACCAGCCTGGCCAATATGAAACCCCATCTCTACTAAAAATACAAAAATTAGCTGGGTGTGGTGGCAGGTGCCTGTAGTCCCAGCTACTCAGGAGGTTGAGGCAGGAGAATCACTTGAACCTGGGAGGTGGAGGTTGCAGTGAGCCAAGATCACGCCACTGTACTCCAGCCTGGGTGATAGAGTGAGACTGTCTCAAAAAAAAAAAAAAAAAAAAAAAAAAAAAAATGCCTATCTAACTCCACAGCCCATGTTCTTGGCCACTAATCTCTTCTGGCTTCCCAAATCCAAGCCAACATGTGTTTTCAGTGCAATTTCTAATAAAAAGTACATGACTTTTCCTCATTATGTGGTTACTTAATGCAAGAACAAAGACAGCATGAGCTAATGAAAAGAGGTTAGAGCTAAAGGTGAAAAGACATTGGTTCTAGTTCTAGCCAGCTATAACTTTGCCAGATCAAGTAAGTTCCTTAGCTTACTATTTTTCTCATCAGTAAAATGGGGATGATAGGCCTGTTCTCCTACATCACAGGGCTGATGGCAAAATAAAAGAATAAAATACACATGGAAGTATTTGGAAATGTTTAATAATTTTTTAAAATGTAAGACATCATTATTGAACATATTGTTTAAATACCTTATGCTTTACTTCTTTTTAAAAGGCATGTTAGGCTGGGCCTGGTGGCTCACTCCTATAATCCCAGCACTTTGAGAGGCTGAGGTGGGCAGATTACAAGGTCAGGGGTTTGAGACCAGCTGGCTAACATGGTGAAACCCCGTCTCTACTAAAAATACAAAAATTAGCCTGGTGTGGTGGCACATGCCTGTAGTCCCAGCTACTTGGAAGGCTGAGGCAGGAGAATCGCTTGAACCCGGGAGGTGGAGGTTGAGTCTAGTGAGTCTAGTGAGCCTAGACTGCGCCCTTACACTCCAGCCTGGGTGACAGAGTAAGATTCTGTCTCACCCAAAAAAAAAAAAAAAAAAAAAAAGCATTTTAGATAATATAAGGCACAAATGCATTTTAGATAATATAAGGCACAAATGTAGACTTTGGAAAATATTTGGCTATTAAAAATAAAGAATTTTAAAACCATATTTTTTATTTTATACACTACATATATGATATGGTTTGGATGTTTGTCCCCTCCAAATCTCATGTTAAAATATGATTCCTAATGTTTGTTCCCTCCAAATCTCATGTTAAAATATGATTCCTAATGTTGGAGGTGTGGCCTGGTGGGAAGTGACTGGATTGTGGGGTGGATCCTTCATGGATGGTTTAGCATCATCCCCTTGGTGATAAGTGAGTTCTCAACTCACATGAGATCTGGTTGTTTGAAAGCATCAGGGACCTTCCGTTTTTCTCTCTCTTACTCCCCTCTCGCCTTGTGACATTGTCTGCTCTCCCTTCACCTTCCGCTGTGACTATAAGTTTCCTAAGGCCCTCACAAGATGCAAATGCTGGAGCCATATCTGCATGGCCTGCACAACTATGAGCCAATTAAACTTCTTTTCTTTATAAATTACCCAGCCTCAGGTATTTATAGTGATGCAAAAAGTGACTAATACAATATAATATAGAAATGTTTATTTTGCTTCCTTAGTGACTAAAAATGGCTAACATTTCCTTTAATGGTTTGGGAGTGAAATGGGATGTTCTGGATACAATAAGGTTATTTATTTCTTTGCAGATATTTCTTTACTCCTGACAGTTTTTGTATATTAAAATGATCTCAGCCTTGAACTACTATGAATTTCTTTACCTCTTCATATTTTTTACATGATAACTTCCTTAGGTCTGTATCCATTTATATATAAACAATACTACAAATGTTTATAGAGCACATTCTAACATGCCACACATTATGCTATGGAAATAAATATAAAATAATGACGCAAAACCTACCACAATGAGACTATTTTCTGTCATCATAGAAGTGAAAGCAACTACTGTAGTAAGCAAGTATATTCAGGCTACATTTGAATTAAATTCAAAGCTACTAAGAGAGTGTAAAAATGCTAAGTGTTTTATATATTTCATTCTACTTTTAGGCAAGCATGCTTAACAAAATGATGGAAATGCCTACTTACTCGTGCACCTTTAGGACCTGGATTACCTTCTGGTCCAGCTAAACCCTGGTGTAAACAAAAGACAGTGTCATCATACTACAGTACTTTTTAAAGAGTTAATAAATAGATTAATAAAAAGGCCATATAAAGAGGTATCATTTTCAAAACTATAGAATTCAGAACTCTGTATAACTAATGAAGATTACCAATGTTCAAGGAATTTTAGAATTTCTGAATCAAAAGAGGCATTGGAAATAATCTATACACAATATATTTTAGATATATAAATAAAATACATTAACACATTGTCAGATTTTTAAAATTTTTTCATTACATTATTTCTCATTGGAAGACTGTGTTGTTTTAAAACATTTCTAATTCACTTATTCTAAAAGATAGTCCCATTAATGTTTTTTAAAAAATATATTTTAAACTTTAGATCAATGTCCATATATTTACATATTCATGTTTTATATTTTTTATATAACATATATTATCACTTGAGAGTAAGAGTCTAATATAGAGTACCTCTAAGTGTTTTTAAAGTCCTAAAAAATGAATTTTGTTAACAATTTTTTTCTTATTTCCCTCATTCTTGAGAATAAAGATATAAATGTACCTTTATACATTTAATTAATTTTGGAAGTAATCAATTCATGAAAACTTAGGAAAGAAAGCTCGTTCTATTATTAATCTACATGAAGTAGAGAAAGTTAGAAATTATAAGGGAATACATATAAAATGATTAGAATGAATTTTTAAAACAGTATACAAATAACAGTTCAGATAAAAGTATTTGGTAGTGGTATACTGTTTCTCAAATTTTTATAACTGTGTTATTAAAAAATGATGTTTATTACAGAGAGTCTTAACTCTTACTATTACTTCATTTTGTTCAGTGACAGTGTTGTAAAATCACAATCAGGACTGTTTTAAGAACTTATTCACACTTGTGCATTTTAATTTTGAAGGTTCCATTGTACATCACATCAAACATATTTAAAAGCCCCCTTCCAATTTTAAATAAAACTTTCTGCAGAAAAATTGTAATGGATTTCTACAACTTTGATTTTGAAATTATTTCTCTATGAGTTATTCATTATTTAATAAAAAAACTATTTGAACATTAATTCTCAAAATCAGAAATACAATGTATTAATAAATAGCAACACAAAGAGAAAAGTCTAAATATAGTTACTGCACCTGCCTGCCAGGGTAACCAGGTGAACCAATATTACCAGCAAATCCTGGAATTCCCTGAAATAATAAATAAAATAAACAGTATAGCAAAGCCAAAGGAAACAAATTTGGTGTATTTACAATACGAAAGCTTGGAAATAATTTTTCCCCATAAAAATACGGAGTCCTACACATGGCTTATGTAACTGAAATCACCTATGTGAAGGAAAATGGACAAAAATTGCTCAATAAAATAAGTAAAGCTATTAGATTAGGGCCCTAAATGATATATGATCATTAATAATGATAAATCTAGGATGGGAAAATCCATAGCTAAAATAGACATTTATTCTAGAGGAAGAGCTGGTATATTTCTTAATTACCAGTAACTTTTTTACCAGTAGATTGAATTCTTTCTTGTTTCGATCATCCTACAACACTCCTTAATAGTCTGAGCATGAGCCCCAGAAGACTAAGAGGGGCAGTAAACCACAAAACCAACCTCTACTTCTTTCCTAAAGTAAACTTAACCTTACAGTGAGTCTGATTAACTAAATGAATATTAAGTGGCAAATACCGTTATCATGACATGGGTCTGATCTAGTAAATTTGAATGGTGCTGAGGACTGAATGTTTGTGTGCCTCAGAATTCATGTTAAAATCCTAACCCTGCTGATAATGCCTAACAGTATTAGGAGGTGGCTCTTTGGAAGGTAATTAGGTTGGAGCCCTCATGAATGGGATAAATGACCTTATAAAGAGGCCATGTGAGAATACAATAAAAAGTCAGCCATCTGTAATCCAAAAGATAGCCCCCCACCAGAACCTAACCAGGCTGGCATGCTGATCTCAGACTTTCGGCCTCCAAAATTGCGAGACATTTCTGTTGTTTATAAGCCACCCAGTCTATGGTCTTTTGTTACAGCAGCCCAAACTGACTTAGACAGATGGTAAACTCATTTGGAATTTGCAACTTTGTATTCTTGATTTAAAACAAGGTTTGCTCAGCGAAGGCTGATAGATGGAGACCCAAAGGCATAAGAAAGGAAAACTGCTACAGAACTGGGTGAAAAAGTGAGATAAAATATTATAACTTCTTTTTTTTTTTTAAAGACTCTTTTTCATTGATACAACATTCATTCCTTCATTTACTCATTAGTTTATTCAGAGTTTAGGTCTATTAAATAATTCTTGACACAAGGAAATGTCAGAAGAAGGTGTGTTGAGCTGATGACAACCATGTTAAGTTGGCTAGATTTCTTATTTATCACCTAAAATTCCTTTCCTGTTTGTTTATAAATGATATAATGAAAGATAATTGCACTTTGTTCTTCTGTTCTGAAGTGGATAGAAGAGCGTTACCTCCACTTTAAGTACAGATATGCTAAAACTTCTAAAAATTTGGAAAATCTAGAGAAAGAACAGACCAAGGAAATGAAACATAGAGGATAATAGTTGAGTTTCTTCTCTCTACTTTTTTCAGAATTAATCTCTCACTTTTTTCCCTTTCATTTCTCTCATATCCTCTTCCCTTCCCTTGACCAAAATTAACATTTACTGAGCACTTTTTATTTGCTAAGCATTTTACATCTATGAGATACACTTTTCTTCATTCTACATTTAAAGAACCTAAGATACACAGAAGTATGACAATGGACAACTGAAGAGAATGTGAATAAATAATGGCCTTCTGAGGATTACAGAAGAAATTCTTGTCTATATGTAGAGAGATTATATCCTATGAATTTCAGAAACCATATGTATGTATTAAATATTCCCCTATTGATATTAAATATTATATATTTACATAATATTTTATTCCTATAACATTTATTGAGCATTTATCATGGGCCAGGCACTATTTCAAGTATTTTATAGGTATTATCTTATTCAATCTACTCAAAAACCCTATAAGATAGATATCATTATTCCCATATGAGAGATGAGAAAAAATGAGACATAAGGTGTTTGTGTCACCAATGGAAGGTTACTTAGCTAATAAGTAGGAAGTCAGGAATTAAATCAGCAAGTCTAATTCCAGAGACCACCATTCAAAGGCCCATTTCCCTAGTGTGAGTTTGAAGTGCAAAAAACATCCAATAGCACTCCAAGGAAAGTCCTCTAATTATGAGATTTGCTCTAGTATATTTACAACCGCCTTCCTATATGCCCCATCCAATTCCAAAACACACAGGCCCACATTCTAGAGATTCACAAAACCTTATATTTGGGTGTGCCAACAGAAAGGAGTAAGACAAATGTAAAAGGCTGTTTTTATTCTGTAGGCCACTATCTATCTGGCTAATGAAAACCACCATCCCTTTTCCATTCCTTTCCTAGTCAAATTAAGTTAACTAACCTCAATAAAAAGGCAATCTGTTATAGAACATAAGTGAAATCCTATTTCGAATGGATTGTCACAGAGGGTGTTAAAGCAACATGTAGAGATCTAGCTAACACATTTTAGCTATGTAGAGAAAGACACAAAAGAATTCCACTCAATGTCTAAGTTCTGCTATACTAGAACAGCAGTAAACAAAATAAACGAGTAAGACTTCAGCATAATCTTTATATGGCATAAATGTATTCTGAGCCAACCACACCCTAGAATCACTGAGACAACCACAGAAACTCAAAAGAAACTCAAAACAAATAGCATGACTTAATTCACTCTGCATTTAAAGATAGATTTTTTTAAAAAGTTGGCTCACTCAAATCTGCAGATTGGATGGAGTAATAGAGATACAGTTATATCAACAGCCCCTTGAGAAAACAGGAACAGAAAATTAGGAAGCCTGCCCTAATCTCACTTAAAACACACACTCTGAGTCAGTTAGACTTCATTCAGAATTCCGTCACTGCTCCAGCACTGCTACTATAGTTTCTCTTTTTTCATTAGTAAAATAGAATAACAGCACTCATTTCGTGGATAAAATAGAACAATGTGTAGAAATATATTTAAAAGTGGAAGTAACTGTAATGACTCTTAGTGTTGGTGACATTAAGTTAATTAACATATGTAAACCTGAATAATTATACTACTAGAAGTTGTAGTTAATAGTAATATAGTTTGGCAAATAATAAGGGCTGTAAGTAAATGACAGCTCTTATTACTAGAGCTCACACAAATAATATCATTGCCTTTCCAAATGTTTGCTGACCAATTTGAAGATATTTACAAATTTTCAAGACAAATGTCTTCCAGCAAGTCAGCTATGCTCCTCTGAATGTCCACAGTATTTTCACAATTAAAATGCAAAATTATTTTAGCTGTTTCTCATAGTTAACACAAATTTTGCCTCTTTTTTTTTCTGGAAACAAATAGAATAGAAAGCAAGAACTGACTACAATATACATTTTCTAACCTTTAAAATTGGTTTTAGACTGTTCTAAAAAGTATATTACCCTCAGAGATAATATATACACCACCAGAAGTAGTTTATGGAGCAGTTTTGTGAGTGAACTCGTCAGTAATGAAACATGGCCAATTTTTCACTTGTGAATTATCAGGTTTCCTCCATTGGAATCCACGTTTCTGCCAAAGCAGTATCCTACAATTTTTTTCTCCCCAGGGACTAATCCCACTCACCCTTCTCATCTTTTTCTCCCATAAACGCTCAAATGCTTTTCAGTACATGTTTGATTTGCAGGAAACTGATATTACACGTGTTACAGATACATATATCACTTCACTTGCCATGTCTAGCAATTAGTAATCTTGAAAAGTTGTGCTTCAGGGACTGAACAGACTGTACTGTCTAACTTAACATGAATGAGAGGGAAAAATGAATTTGTTTCTTCATTTATAGCTTTCCCTCAGGTACCATCCATCACATTTCTTCCTGGATCTCCCTTTAGGGTTTCCTGAGTCTTTGTGCTGATTCTTTAATAACGGTATCCATCACCTTAGTCAGTTTCTAATATCTTACCTTTTTCACTGTTATATTCACACTATATTTTCAATATAGTACACACTATAAGAGATATGACTTTATTTTCTTCTATGACATAATGATATATTATTTTCTGATGAGAGAAAAGCAACAACATGATCAAAAACTAAATAGTTCCAAAACTATTTTGACTTTTAAATATTGTGTGTGTGTATTATGGACAATGATATATGTACCATTCTAATTTCGACTGTTATTGAAATTTATTTGCATTTCCTCAGGAAAAGGTCAGGGAACAAACAGCTATGGATTAGGCTTTAGTGAACTGGTAAGTTCCTGACATTGTACAAAAAAATCAAGTCTCTCTCTCTCTGTCTCTCTGTGTGTATGTGTGTGTGTGTGTATGGATATGTATATTTTCTGGGAAAGGATTCACAGTATTTATGAGACTCTCAAAGGGGTCTGTGAACTGCAGAAGTTTAAGAGCTACTAGTCTGAAACATATGGGGCAAAAGTAAAAAATGAATAACAGTGAAATATTATAATTTTTTAAATAAAAAGATCTGCAGCTAATCAATTAAAAGGTTGTCCTGCACTAAACAGAGTAAAAAATCACTGAGAAGAAAAATTGAAAAAGTGGGGGAAAATAATCTCTCAAAGGAGTTCTCTAACATGTATCTTTTTCACACATGATACAAGTCTTATAAAGGAAGTACCTACTTGTTCACCTCGAAGTCCTGGGAGTCCAGGATGTCCTTTGAGACCCTGCAAAAGAATAAGTGGAGACATGCTATGAAAAGTAAACTCATATAAGCCAAATAATGAAACATAGGTTGCAAGTTGCCTTATATCCCAACTTTTGGTTTCCTCATCAATATAAATTTAATTGTTACTAATTTATTTCTTATTAAATTTAATCTTTTTTATTTAATAAGAATTACTTTTTTATTAAATAACAAATAAATTCTTATTAATAATTTAATCTTGCATGTTATTTGAATGATTTGTTATTATCAACTAAAATGGTAGCATAGTACTAAATAGAGACTAAAGCACAGTATCTTTTATAAAAGGTTCATATCTAGCAATGGATATGTTAAGTTTGCTGAAGCTTTTAAAAAGTTAGTTTTAGCTGAATAATGCTAAGACAAATGGCCTCAGACATAATCTGTTTGTAATTATTGAAAAACTGGATCATATCCACGCAGTTCCTCTAACCCAAATCATTGTCATAACACCCCATGAATGAGGTAACTCAAAAAATCATGAGGCTCTCACAGGTTCATCAAAATGGGTTCTATAAAATTGTCTAGGGAATTCGTGACAAAGAATATTTTCCAAATAATAGAAGCAAAAGAAAATCTTAATCTCTATAAATTAACACCCAAAGCTATAAAATAGACAGTATCCTTCTTCCTCAAGAAAGATATAGGAGAAAAATGAAGGAAACTAAAAGAAAGGACAGGAAGAGTGAAATAAAGAAAAATTTTGGAGCTTATTTGTACAGTTCTACATAAAAATCAGTGATTTGATCTACTGTTTACCAAAAGATTTTGGTGCACATTAAGAACAAAAGAAATTCCTTTTCCTAAGGACTTAAAATATAACTCAAAAGCCTGAAATAAATCATAGTTTACAAATATCAAAAATTTCCAATTAATATACTGCAAACTAAAGACAAATTTCCTGGGTTTCAGAACATAGCCTAATGGAGTGAAAGAATTACTTAGTATTAATCACTGAGGGTTTATCAGAAGAGATGAATTTGGATTAATGGATTAGAGAAGCGAATGACACTTTGGTTAAAAAATGTCATTTAGAAGAGGTGCCTATTTGAAAACTAAAGGAATGATTTCAACAGCTTTTGCAATGTTAAACTTAAAACAGTTTAACAGTTTTTACATTTTTAAAGGGAGTTCAAGATTAGCCTAATTACATAATATAATACCTATTGTGCTCAGTTGCCCAAATGTTTACACAAAATTCCACAAGTAAAAATATCCACAAAGCTAAGTTTTTTCACTTTTTACAACAGGAGATAAGAAACATCCTCAGCGCTAAGACAGTGGTGGTGGCTCCCCGGGATAAGGCAGCAGCTCTAGGAGGGTGTGAGCTGGAAGTTTCCTGGAGGATGACAAATAAAGAGCCAGGGTAGGAGGCTCATATGTTACAGAGACTCTCTGCCATGAGCCTATTGCCTTTTCCCATTTTTTTTTAAAGTGTGTGTTTATTTATTTACTTATTTTAAATTCTGTGAACCCTTGAGTCTAGCTACATGCTTGATTTTCTTTGGCCAACACCTGTTTTTCAGATCAGAGTTAGTTTTCTCCCTAGTCTATAATGAAACAAAATGCAATGGTGGCGCAATTTTATTTTAGCTTATTTTCCCCAAATCACTCAATAATAGTGAACTATGTGTATATATGTTAATCATAGTATCTTTTGTATGTACACTTCTCTTTAAAGAGATTCTTCTTCATTCAGAGACGCTGACAAGGTGGCAGCACCATGCAGTCATGATTTGTTTTTTATGAACTCACTCCTTCCCCACCTCAGCCCCAGGACTTGACACTTAATCTAAGGGAGGAGAATATAAGTCAGGCCAGTAGCCTATAAAATGACTTGGAATAAAGAGTTTTATTTAAACAAAAACAAGCTGCGCCAGGCAAATGGCATTCCTGTAGTCCAGCTACTCAAGATGCTGAGGTGGGAGGGTTGCTTGAGCCCAGGAGCTAAAGTCCAGTCTGGGCAATATAGCATCCTCTAAAAAAAAAAAAAAGACAAGCTGGGCCAATAAAAATCTCTGTTTTAAAAAAATGAAGTTGATTAAAACAACAACAATAGAAAAATGCAAGTACTTAACAGTGGGGGTAGGAGGGAGCTGAAAGATTCACAAAGAAAGGCTAACAGGAAGAGTAGGGTCGCTGAGATGCTACAAGAAAGCCAAAGTATACACAAAAATTAGAAATAGAAATTATGTTAAGACAGTTGTCAGAGGACAAGATAACACAAAAAAGCAGATGCAGAGAAAGTAGATAAGTACTGGTAGAAAAGTACAATAAAAGATTCACAAACTAATGCTGCTAAGATACAGCTGCTTTGAATCAGTGTGTATGTCAGACCAAGTCATATTACAGTACCTAGTTTTAGATTCCATGGGATCCCTGTTTCCTCATTGCTGCAGACAGGATTGAAATAACTCACTCTTTTCCTTGAACTATCCTAAGTCTCCTTTCTTTTTTTTTTTGAGACAGAGTCTCGCTCTGTCCCTCAGGCTGGAGTGCAGTGGTGCAATCTCGGCTCACTGCAAGCCCCGCCTCACGGGTTCACACCATTCTCCTGCCTCAGCCTCTGGAGTAGCTGGGACTACAGGCGCCCGCCACCATGCCCGGCTATTTTTTTTGTATTTTTAGTAGAGACGGGGTTTCACTGTGTTAGCCAGGACGGTCTCGATCTCCTGACCTCATGATCCGCCCGCCTCGGCCTCCCAAAGTGCTGGGATTACAGGCGTGAGCCACCGCGCCCTGCCAAAATATCCTAAGTCCCCTTTCTAGGCGATCTGAAGAGCCTAAGTAAAGCAATTTTTGTTTGTTTGCTTTACTGATAATAACAATGAACAGATCAAGCCATCTTGATCTGTTCTAGATCCAATTTACCACAAACTAGCCGTATTGTGAACCTCAATGTCTTAATTTGTAAAATGACAGCATTCAATTAAATTATTGCTAATTTTTTTATTGCTTAAATACTGTGAATACTGGAATCTATAAGAAAGTAACTACTTTTTTCAATGTAGCTGTCATTGAATAAAAAACAAAGCAGATATAAGGGTTACTTCAGGAAGGCCGGGCGCAATGGTTCACGTCTGTAATCCCAGCACTTTGGGAGGCAGAGGAAGGCGGCTCATCTGAGGTCAGTAGTTCCAGCCTGGCCAACGTGGCGAAACCCGTCTCTATTAAAAATACAAAAAAATTAGCCGGGTGTGGTGGCGTTTTCCTGTAATCCCAGCTACTTGGGAGGCTGAGACACGAGAATTCTTGAACCCAGGAGGCAGAGGTTGCAGTGAGCCGAGATCGCGCCACTGCACTCCAGCCTGGGTGACAGAGCAAGACTCCATCTCAAAAAAAAAAAAAAAAAAAAAAAAAGAGTTACTGCAGGCTTGGAGACATAGGAAGAATTCACGTAAGGTCAGTGGACATATCAGGCTCCCACGGGGCACTTCTTTAATGCTCTAAAACAAAGATGGGACTCTGGAGTGGGCAAAATGGAAGAGAGTGGGTTGGGTAGGAGGCTATTATGACAATCTAGGTCAAAGATAATTATAAGTTAGCCTAGGGTAGTAGAGCAAAAATGATACCTAAGCCCTTGAAAAAGCTTAAGCTTAATTGAAGCTATTTTACTCACTGTGGTGTCTCCAGTGCCTGGTACATAGTTCTTGCTTATTAATTAACTGGTAGACAGACATGGATGAATGAATGAATGAATGAATGAATGAATGAATGAAAAGACTTGGATGAATTTAAGAATCATTTAGGTAGAAAATAGATTCTAAGTATTTAATATGGTAACTCTATTATCTGAATGTTGAAATGAAAGGTAATAAATAGAATAAAGGCTTCCTTTTTGTTATTTTAAAATATATATTTGTAATATACTGAAGTTATCTCCACTATTATATAAAGACTTTCATTTATTCCCATATGCCTCATTTATTTTCTACTTAAAAACTAGTCTGTAAAGTTTTTAAAAGCAAAGGGGATACATTCCTTGGAAAACTCCTACATTCAAGCTTTGGCATAGCTCCAATCTAGGGATTTTATTTTAAAAACTAATATTTGAGTCATTATTTTCTATACTCATACAGGAAGAATAACAAAAAGTTTCCATAACTGGCATATGATTTTTCTCTGATTAGCATTCTGAAAACTGAATACATTCCTTAAGGAATGACAATAGGGAAATTTACAAATTGTTTCAATTCAGATTTAAAACACATTACAATGAATTACAGAATTGTTCTTAATTTTTATTGTAACATAAAATCAGTTTACAAAGGAGGGCAGAGCAAGATGGCAAAATAGAAGCTTATGTTATTCGTCCCCTCTCCATCGCTGGAACATCAAATTTTAACAACTATCCACACACAGAAAACCATAGTCACAAGAAGCAAAAATCAGGTGAGCAAGAGCAATCACAGTACCTGGTTTTAACTTCATATTGTGGAAAGAGGCACTGAGGAGGACAAGAGATACAGTCTTGAATAGTGAATGCCACCCCTCCCCCATCTCCCCTGGCAGCAGCACTGCAGTGTGGACAGAGAATCTGTGCACTCTAGAAAGGGAAAGCTCAGTGACTGGGAAGCTTTACATTGAACTCAGTGCTTCCCTGGCACAGCGGGAGGATTTGGACCAGCCCTAGCCAGAAGGGAATCGCACATCCTCAAGGAACTTGAGTTTCTTGGCAAGCCTTACCACCATGGGCTGAAGTATTCTGGGGTCCTAGGTAAACTTCAAAGGCTGTCTAGGACACAACGACTGCAATTCCTAGGCTATTCCTAGTGCTAGGCTGGGCTTACAGCCAGTGAACTAGGGTGGAATGTGAACTAGGGAGACAACAGGTGGCATGGCTAATGGAGTATGAGCACCATTCCTTCCCCAAGCCCAGGCAGTGCAGCTCATAACAAGGAAAGTGACTCTTTCCTTCTGCATAAGGAGAGAAGAGTGAAGAGTAAAGAGGACTTTGTTTTGCATCTTGGATACAAGCTCAGCCACAGTGTAATAGAGCACCAGAGATGTGAGGCCCCCATTTGAGGCCCTAGCTCCTGGATAACATTTCTAGACACATTCTGGGTCAAAAGGGAACCTGCTGCTTTGAAGGGAAGGATCCAGTACTGGCAGGATTCATCACCTGTTGACCAAAGAGCCCTTGGGCCCTGAATAACCACCAATGATACCTAGTAAGTGTGCTGTGGGCCTTGGGCTCTAAAACATGCTGGCCTTCAGGGGTGGTCCAGTACATTCCAGCTGTGGTGGCCACAATGAAAGACTCTTTCTGTTTAAGAAAAGCAAAGGGAAAAAGAGACAGGATTTTGTCTTGCACCCTATGTACCAGCTTGGCCACAGTAGGGTAGGGCAATTAGCAGGCTCTTGGGGTCCTTGAGACCAGGACTAGGATCTTACACAGCATTTCTGGACTGTCCCTACTGTGCTGAAGGATGAGTCACAGGCCTGGCAGCATTCAACACAAGCTGACGGAAGAGAGCCCTTGGCCTTTAAGTAAACATTGGTGAAAGCCTATCAGAAACCCCCATAGACTAGTCATAGTGGCCACAGGGAAGGGCTCATCTGCCTGGGGAAATTTCTGGGAAGAGTGGGAAGGCCTCTGTATTATGGTTTGAATGCCAGTTTAGCCACAGTAGAGTAGAACAGCAGGTAAGTTGCTAATGTCTTTGACTTCAATCACTGGCTCCCACACAGCATCCTTGGACACACCCTGGGCCTGGGGAAAACTCATCACTATGACGGGAAGGGCCTTGGGTGAGGCCCAGTAGCTCATGTCTGACCCAGCACAGTTCCAGCGGTGACGGCCACAGGGTGCCTGTATCACCACACCCACAGTTCCAGCTGGCCCAGCAAAGAGAGAGAGAGAGAGAGAGGAGAGACTCCATTTGCTTGGAAGAAATTAAGAGAAAAGAACAAGAATCTCTGCTTGGTAATCCAGAGAATTCTTTCAGATTTTATGTAAGACCACCAAGGCAGTACCTCTACAAAAACCACAGTGTTATTGAGCTTGGGGCCCAAGTCCCTTCAAACACTTGGAAAGCCTTCCCAAGAAGGACAGGCACAAACAAGCCCAGACAGTGAAGACTACAATAAATACCTAACTCTTCAATGCCCAAAAACCAATGAACATCTACAAGTAACAACACCACCACGAAAACATGATCTCACCACGCGAACTAAATAAGGCACAGGGCCAATTCTTGAGAAACAGAGAAATATGACCTTTCAAACAGAGAATTCAAAATAGCTGTTTTGAGGAAACCCAAGGCAATTCAAGATAACACAAAGAAGGAATTCAGAATGCTGTCAGAAAAATTTAACAAAGAGAAATAATTAAAAAGACTGAAGCAAAAATTCTACAGCTGAAAAATACAACTGATATGCTGAAGAATGTATCAGAGCCCTTTAATAGCACAATTGATCAAGCAGATGAAAGAATTAGTGAGCTAGAAGACAGGCTATTTGACAAAACACAGTCAGAGGAGACAAAAGAAAAAAGAATAAAAAGCAATGAAGCACACCTACAAGATGGAAAACAGCCTCAAAAGGGAAAATCTGAGAGTTATTGGCCTTAAAGAGGACGTAGAGAAAGAGATAGGGGTAGAAAGTTTATTGAAGGGGATAATATCAGAGAACTCCCCAAACCTAGAGAAAGATATCAAGATTCAAGTACAAGAAGGTTATAGATCACCAAGCAGATTTAACCTAAAAAGACTACCTCAAGGTATTTAATAATCAAACTCTCAAATGTCAAAGATTAAAAAATGATCCTAAAAGCAGTGAAAGAAAAGAAACAAATAACATACCACGGAGCAGGAATACCTCTGGCAGAAGACTTCTCAGTGGAAACCATACAGGCCAGGAGAGAGTGGCATGACATATTTAAAGTGCTGAAGGAAAAAAACTTTTACCCTAGAATGGTATATACAGCACAAATAGGCTTTAAGCATGAAGGAGAAATAGACTTTCCTAGACAAACAAAAGCTAATGGATTCCATCAACACCAGACCTGTCCTACAAGAAATGCTAAAGGGAGTCATTCAATCAGAAAAAAAAGAATGTTACTGAGCAAGAAGAAACCATCTGAAGGTACAAAACTCACTGGAAATAGTATGTACACAGAAAAACACAGGCTAATATAGCACTGTAATGGTGGTGTGTAAACTTCTCTTGAATTAAGTGGAAAGATTAAATGAAAAACCAATCAAAAATAATAACTACAACTTTACAAGACATCGACAGTATAAAAAGACAAAGAAAAACAACAAAAAGTTTAAAAATGGGGAGATGAAGTTAAGGCATAGAGTTTTTATCAGTTTTCTTTTTACATGTTTCTTGGTTTATGCAATCAGTGTTAAGCTGTCATCAGTCTAAAATAATGGGATATAAGATAGTATTTGCAAGCCTCATGGTAACCTCAAACCAAAAAAACATACAACAGATACCTAATAAATAAAAAGCAAGAAATCAAAGCATACTACTAGATAAAAATCACCTTCACTAAATGAAAAACTAGAATGGAGGAAAGAAGGAAGAGAAGACCACAAAACAACCAGAAAACAAATAACAAAATGGCAGGAATAAGTCTCTATTTATCAATAATAACATTGAATGTAAATGGACTAATCTCTTCAATCAAAAGACATAGAGTGGCTGAATAAATGAAAAAACAAGTCCCAATGATCTTTGCCTGTAAGAAACACACTTCAACTATATATACATAGGCTGAAAATAAAGGGATAAAAAAAGATATTCCATGCCAATGGAAACCAAAAAAGAGCAAGAATAGCTATACTTGTATCAGACAAAACAGATTTCCAAACAAAAACTATAAGATGAGACAAAGGTCATTATATTATAACAAAGGGGTCAATTCAGTGAGAGGATACAATGATTGTAAATATATATGCACTAAGGCACCCAGATAAATAAAGAAAACATTACTGGAGCTAAAGAGAGAGATAGACCCTACTACAATAATTGCTGGAGACTTCAATACCTCCACTTTCAGCAGGACTGGGACTGGTTAGTCAGTGGGTGCAGCACCTGGAGGGCAAGCAGAAGCAGGGTGGGGTGTTGCCTCACCCAGGAAGAGCAAAGGGTCAGGGAACTCCCTCCCCTAGCCAAGGGAAGCCATAAGGGACTATGCCTTGTGGGACAGAGCTATCCAGCCAAGATACTATGCTTTTCCCACGGTCTTTGAAACCTGCAGACCAGGAGATTCCCTCGGATACCTACACCACCAAGGCCCTAGGTTTCAAGCACAAAACTGGGTGGCCATTTGAGGAGACAACGAGCTAGCTGCAGGAATTTCTTTCATGCCCCAGTGGCACCTGGAACACCAGTGAGACAGAACTGTTCACTCCCCTGGAAAGGAGGCTGAAGCCAGGGAGCCAAGTGGTCTAGTTCAGTGGATTCCACCCCCACAGAGCCCATCAAGCTAAAATCCACTGGCCTGAAATTCTTGCTGCCAGCACAGCAGTCTGATATCGACCTGGGATGCTCGAGCTTGGTGGGGAGAGGGGTGTCCACCATCACTGAGGCTTGAGTAGGTGGTTTTCCCCTCACAGTGTAAACAAAGCTGCCAGGAAGTTCAAACTGGGTGAAAGCCGCTATCACCAGACTGCCTCTCTAGATTCCTCCTCTCTGGGCAGGGCATCTCTGAAAGAAAGGCAGCAGCCCCAGTCAGGGGCTTATAGATAAAACTCCCTGGGTCAGAGCAACTGGGGGAAGGGGTGGCTGTGGGTGCAGCTTCAGCAGACTTAAACATTCCTGCCTGCTGGCTCAGAAGAGAGCAACGGATCTCCCAGCACAGCACTTGAGCTCTACTAAGGGACAGACTGTCTCCTCAAGTGGGTCCCTGACCCCCGTGCCTCGTGATTGGGAGACACCTCCCAGCAGGGGTCGACAGACACCTCATACAGGAGAGCTCCAGCTGGCATCTAGTGGGTGCCCCTCTGGGACAAAGCTTCCAGAAGAAGGAGCAGGCAGCAATCTTTGCTGTTCTGCAGCCTTCACTGGTGATACCCAGGCAAACAGGGTCTGGAGTGGACCTCCAGCAAACCTGCAGCAGAGGGACATGACTGTTAGAAGGAAAACTAACAAACAGAAACAAATAGCATCAAAACCAACAAAAAGGATGTCCACACAAAAACTCCATCTGAAGTTCACCAACATCAAAGATCAAAGGTAGATAAATCCATGAAGATGAGGAAAAACCAGCGCAAAAAGGCAGAAAATTCCAAAAACCAGAATGCCTCTTCTCCAAAGGATTGCAACTCCCCGCCAGCAAGTGAACAAAACTGAATGGAGAATGAGTTTGACAAATTGACAGAAGTAGGCTTCAGAAGGTGGGTAATAACAAACTCCTCCAAGCTAAAGGAGCATGTTCTAACCTAATGCAAGGAAGCTAAGAACCTTGAAAAAAGGTTAGCGGAATTGCTAACTGGATTACCCAGTTTAGAGAAGAACATAAATGACCTCATGGAGCTGAAAAACACAGCACGAGAACTTGGTGAAGCATACACAGTATCAAGAACCAAACCAATCAAGCAAAAGAGGATATCAGAGATTGAAGATCAGTTTAATGAAATAAAGCATGAAGACAAGATTAGAGAAAAAAGAATGAAAAGCAATGAAGAAAGCCTCCAAGAAATATGGGACTATGTGAAAAGACCAAACCTACATTTGACTGGTATACCTGAAAGTGACAGGGAAGATGCAACCAAGTTGGAAAATACTTTTCAGGACATTATGCAGAACTTCCCAACCTAGCAAGACAGGCCAACATTCAAATTCAGGAAATACAGAGAACACCACAATGATACTCCTTGAGAATAGCAACCCCAAGGCACATAATTGTCAGATTCACCAAGGTTGAAATAAAGGAAAAAATGCTAAGGACAGTCAGAGAGAAAGGTCAGGTTACTCACAAAGGGAACCCCATCAGACTAACAGCAGATCTGTCTGTGGAAACCCTACAAGACAGAAGAGAGTGGGGGCTAATATTCAACATGTTTAAGAAAAGAATTTTCAACCCAGAATTTCATATCCAGTCAAACTAAGCTTCACAAGTGAAGGATAAATGAAATCCTTTATAGACAAGCAAATGGTGAGAGACTTTGTCACCACCAGGCCTGCCTTACAAGGAGGAAGCACTAAATACAGAAAGGAAAAATCAGTACCAGCCACTGCAAAAACATACCAAATTGTAAAGACCATCGACACCATAGAGAAACTGCATCAATTAATGGGCAAAATAACCAGCTAGCATCATAATGACAGGATCAAATTCACACATAACAATATTAACCTTAAATTAAATGGGCTAAATGCCCCAGTTAAAAGACATAGACTAGCAAATTGGATAAAGAGTCAAGACCCATCGGTGTGCTGTATTCAGGAGACAAATCTCACATGCAAAGACACACATAGGCTCAAAATAAAGGGATAGAGGAATATTTACCTAGCAAATGGAAATCAAAAAAAGGAAGGGTTGCAATCCTAGTCTCTGACAAAGCAGACTTTAAATCAACAAAGATCAAAAAAGACAAAGAAAGGCATTGCATAATGGTAAAGGGATCAATGCAAAAAAAGAGCTAACACTTCTAAATATACATGCACCCAATACAGGAGCAACTGGATTCATAAAGCAAGTTCTTAGAGATCTACTAAGAGACTTAGACTCCCACACGATAATAGTGGGAGACTTTAACACCCCACTGTCAATATTAGAGAGATCAATGAGACAGAAAATTAATAAGGATATTCAGGACTTGAACTCAGCTCTGGACCAAGCAGACCTAATAGACATCTACAGAACTCTCCACCCCAAATCAACAGAATCTACATTCTTCTCAGCACCACATCACACTTATTCTAAAATTGACCACATAATTGGAAGTAAAACACTCCTCTGCAAATGCAAAAGAACAGAAATCATAACAAACAGTCTCTCAGACCACCATGAAATCAAATTAAAACTCAGGATTAAGAAACTCACTCAAAACCACACAATTACATGGAAACTGAACAACCTGTTCCTGAATTACTACTGGGTAAATAACAAAATTAAGGCAGAAATAAATAAGTTCTTTGAAACCAATGAGAACAAAGACACAATGTACCAGAATCTGTGGGACACAGCTAAAGCAGTGTTTAGAGGGAAATTTATAGCACTAAATGCTGTAGGGAAAGATCTAAAATCAACACCCTAACCTCACAATTAAAAGAACTAGAGATGCAAGAGCAAACAAATTCAAAAGCTAGCAGAAGACAAGAAATAACTAAGATCAGAGCAGAACTGAAGGAGATAGAGACATGAAAAACCCTTCAAAAAAATCAATGAATCTAGGAGCTGTTTTTTTTTAAAAAAAATCAACAAAATAGACCACTAGCCAGACTAATAAAGAAGAAAAGAGAGAAGAATCAAATAGACACAATAAAAAAAATAAAGAGGATATCACCACCGATCCCAAGGAAATACAAACTACCATCAGAGAATACTATAAACACCTCTGTGCAAATAAACTAGAAAATCTAGAAGAAATTGATAAATTCCTGGACACATACACCCTCCCAAGACTAAACCAGGAAGCAGTCAAATCCCTGAATAGATCAATAACGAGTTCTTAAATTGAGGCAGTTATTAATAGACTACCAACTAAAAAAAAGCCAAGGACCAGATGGATTCACAGCCGAATCGTAACAGAGGTGCAAAGAGGAGCTGGTACCATTCCTTCTGAAACTATTCCAAACAATAGAAAAAGAGGGACTCCTCCTTAACTCATTTTATGAGGCCAGCATCATCCTGATACCAAAACCTGGCAGAGACACAAGAATAAAAGAAAATTTCGGGCCAATATCCCTGATGAATATCGATGCAAAAATACTCAATAAAATACTTGCAAACCAAATCCAGCAGCACATCAAAAAGGTTATCCACCATGATCAAGTCAGCTTCATCCCTAGGATGCAAGACTGGTTCAACATACACAAATCAATCAACATAATCCATCACATAAACAGAACCAATGACAAAAACCACATGATTATCTCAATAGATGCAGAAAAGGCCTTCAATAAAATTCAACAGCCTTTCATGCTAAAAACTCTCAGTAAACTAGATATTGATGGAACATATCTCAAAATAACAACAGCTGTTCATGACAAACCCACAGCCAATATCATACTGAATGGGTAAAAGCTGAAAGCATTCCCTTTGAAAACTGGCAGAAAACAAGGATGCCCTCTCTCACCACTTCTATTCAACATAGTATTAGAAGTTCTGACCAGGGAAATCAGGCAAGAGAAAGAAATAAAGCATAACCAAATAGGAAGAGAGGAAGTCAAATTGTCTCTGTTTGCAGATGTCATGATCGTATATTTAGAAAACCCCATCATCTCAGCCCCAAATCTCCTTAAGCTCATAAGCTGCTTCAGCAAAGTCTCAGGATACAAAATCAATGTGCAAAAATCACAAGCATTCTTATACACCAATAACAGACAAACAGAGAGCCAAATCATGAGTGAACTCCCATTCATAACTGCTACAAAGAGAATAAAATACGTAGGAATACAACTTACAAGGGATGTGAAGGATCTCTTCAAGGAGAACTACAAACCACTGCTCAAGGAAATAAGAGATGACACAAACAAATGGAAAGACATTCCATGCTCATGGATAGGAAGAATCAATATCATGAAAATGGCCATACTGCCCAAAGTAATTTACAGATTCAGTGCTATCCCCATCAAGCTATCATTGATTTTCTTCACAGAATTAGAAAAAACTACTTTAAATTTCATATGGAACCAAAAAAGAGCCCTATGGCCTAGACAATCCTAAGCAAAAAGAACAAAGCTCAAGGCATCACGCTACCTGACTTCAAACTATACTACAAGGCTACAGTAACCAAAACAGCATGGTACTGGTACCAAACAGATATATATATATATATACCAATGGAACAGAACAGAGGCCTCAGAAATAACACCATACATCTACAACCAGCTGATCTTTGACAAACCTGACAAAAACAAGCAATGGGGAAAGGATTCCCTATTTAATAAATGGTGTTGGGAAAACTGGCTAGCAACATGCAGAAATCTGAAACTAGACCCCTTCCTTACACCTTATACAAAAATTAACTCAAGATGGATTACAGACTTAAATGTTAGACCTAAAACCATAAAAGTCCTAGAAGAAAACCTAGGCAATACCATTCAGGACATAGGCATGGGCAAAGACTTCATGACTAAAACACCAAAAGCAATACCAACAAAAGCCAAAATTGACAAATGGGATCTAATTAAACTAAAGAACTCTGCACAGCAAAAGAAACTATCATCAGAGTGAACAGGCAACCTACAAGACAGGAGAAAATTTTTGCAATCTATCCATCTGACAAAGGGCTAATATCCAGAATCTACAAGAAACTTAAACAAATTCACAAGAAAAAAACAGACAACCCCATCAAAATGTGGGCAAAGGCTATGAACAGAGACTTCTCAAAAGAAGACATTTATGCAGCCAACACACATATGAAAAAAAGCTCATATGGTCATTAGAGAAATGCAAATCAAAACCACAATGAGATACCATCCCATGCCAGTTAGAATGGTGATCATTAAAAAGCCAGGAAACAACAGATGCTGGAGAGGATGTGGAGAAACAGGAAAGCTTTTACACTGTTGGTTGGAGTGTAAATTAGTTCAACCATTGTGAAAGATAGTGTGGCAATTCCTCAAGGATCTAGAACCAGAAATACCATTTGACCCAGCAATCTCATTACTGGGTATATATCCAAAAGATTATAAATCATTCTACTAAAAAGACACATGCATGCATATATTTATTGCAGCAGTATTCACAATAGCAAAGACTTGGAACTAACCCAAATGCCCATCAATGATAGAATGGATAAAGAAAATGTGGCACATATACACCATGGAATACTATGCAGCCATAAAAAAAGATGAGTCCATGTTCTTTGCAGGGACATGGATGAAGGTGGAAACCATCATTCTTCGTAAACTAACACAGGAACAGAAAACAAAACACTGCATGTTCTCACTCATAAGTGGGAGCTGAACAATGAGAACATATGGACACAGGGAGGGGAACATCACACACCAGGGCCTGTGGGGGTTGGGGGGCTAGGGGAGGGCTAGCATTAGGAGAAATACCTAATG
The DNA here is from genome assembly GCF_028885625.2 of Pongo pygmaeus. NCBI lineage: Eukaryota > Metazoa > Chordata > Mammalia > Primates > Hominidae > Pongo > Pongo pygmaeus. Next base: position 144,023,549 of record NC_072373.2, on the reverse strand, counting down.
CAGATGACAGGTTGATGGGTGCAAACCACTATGGCACATGTATACCTATGTAACAAACCTGCACATTCTGCACATGTATCCCAGAACTTAAAGTATAATTTTAAAAAAAATTTAAAAAAGAAAACTGCAGGCCAATATCTCTGATAAATATTGATACAAAAATCCTCAACAAAATACTCATAAACAGAATTCAACAATACATTAAAAAGATGATTCATTATGACCAAGTGGGATTTATCTCAGGGATGCAAGGATGATTCAACACACACAAATCAATCACTGTGATATATCATATCAACAGAATGAAGGTCAAAAACCATATTATCATTTCAATTAATGCTGAAAAGGCATTTGATAAAGTTCAACACCCCTTATTGATAAAAAAAATACCCTCAAAAACTGGATATAAAAGGAATATACCTTTTCATAATAAAAGCCATATATGATAGACCCATAGCTAGCATCATTCTGAACGGGGAAATACTGAAAGCTTTTCCTATTAGATCTGGAACACGACAAGGATGCCCACTTTCTCCACTGTTATTCAGCATAGTTCTGAAAATCTTAACTAGAGCAATCAGACAACAGAAAATAAATAAAGGGCATCCAAATTGGAAAGGAAGAAGCTAAATTATCCTTGTTTGCAGATAACATGAAGTTATAGCTGGTAAAACCTAAAGATTCCACCGAAAAAACAAAACTTATTAGAACTGGTAAACAAATTCAGTTAAGTTGTAGTATACAAAATCAACATACAAAAATCAGTAGCATTTCAATATGCCAACAATGAACAATTGGAAAAAGAAATTTAAAAAGCAATCCCATTTACAACAGCCACACATAAAATAACTAGGAATTAACCAAATAAGTAAAAGATCTCTATAATAAAAACTATAAAACACTGATGAAAGAAATTGAAGAGGACTCCAAAAAATGGAAAGATATTCCATGTTCATGAATTGGAAGAATCAATATTTTTAATATGTCCATACAGCCCAAAGTAATCTACAGATTCAATACAATCTGTATCAAAATACCAGTAATATTCTTCACAGAAATAGAAAAAAGCATTCCTAAAATTTATGTGGAACCACAAAAGACCCAGAATAGCCAAAGCTATCCTGAGCAAACAGAACAAAACTGGAGGAATCACGTTACCTGATTTCAAATTATACTGCAGAGCTACAGTAACCAAAACAGCATGGTACCAGCATAAAAACAGACACACAGACAAAAGTAACAGAATAGAGAACCCAGAAATAAATCCACACACCTACAGTGAACTCATTTTCGACAAAGTTGCCAAGAACAGACACTGAGGAAAAGACACTCTTCAATAAATGGTGCTGGGGAAACTGGATATCCATATGTAGAATAATGAAACTTGATCCCTATCTCTTGCCTTGTACAAAAATCAATTCAAAATAGATTAAAGACTTAAATCTAAAACCTCAAACTATGAAACTACTACAAGAAAATATTGGGGAACCTCTCCAGGACATTGGTCTGGGCAAAGATTTCTTCAGTAATACCCCACAAGCACAGCCAGCCAAAGCAAAAATGAACAAACGGGATTGCATCAAGTTAAAAAGTTTCTACACAGCAAAGGAAACAATCAACAAAGTGAAGAAATAACCCAGAAAATAGGAGAAAATATTTGCAAACTACCTATCTCAAGAGAGACGAATAACTAGAACGTACAAGGTGCTCAAACAACTCTATAGGAAAAAAAAATCAAGTAATCCAATTAAAAATGGGCAAAAGATTTGAACAGATATTTTTCAAAACGAGACAAGGAAATGGTGAACAGGCATATAAAAAAGTGCTCAACATTATTGATCATCAAAGAAATGCAAATCCAAACTACAATCTTACCCCAGTTAAAATGGCTTATATCCAAAAGAATGCTGGCGAGGATGTGGAAAAAGGAGAACCCTCATACACTATTCATGGGAAGGTAAATTAGTACAACCATTATGGAAAACAGTTTGGAGGTTCCTCAAAAAAGTAAAAATAAAACTACTCCTGGATTTAGCAATCCCACTACTGGGTATATATCCAGAAGAAAAGAAACCAGTGTATCGAAGAGATATCTGCACTCCCATGTTTGTTGCAGCACTGTTCACAATAGCCAAGATTTGGAAGTGACCTAAGTGTCCATCAACAGATGAATGGATAAAGAAAATGTGGTACATATACACAATGGAGTACTATTCAGCCATACAAAAAAGAATGAGATTCTGTCATTTGCAACAGCATGGATGGAACTGGAGGCCATTAGGTTAAGTGAAATAAGCCAGGCACAGAAAGACAAACATCACATGTTCTCACTTATCTGTGGGATCTAAATATCACAAAATTGAATTCGTGGAGACAGGCAATGGAAGGATGGTTATTTGAAGCTGGGAGGGGAATAGGAGATCAGGCGGAGGTAGGGAAGAGAGCATAGTTAATGAGTACAAAAGAATAGTTACAAAGAATGAATAAGACCTAGTATTTGTTAGCACAACAGGGAAACTATAGTAAATAATAATTTAATTGTACAATTTAAAATAAATAAAGAGTATCATTGGATTGTTTGTAACACACAGGATAAATGTTTGCGAGGATGGATGTCCAATTTTCCATGATGTGATTATTATGCTTTGCAGCCTGTACCAAAATATGTCACACACTCCATGAATATATACACTTACTATGTACCCACAAAATTAAAATAATAAATAAATAAATTGCCTCAGCAAGAATTCCAATAATAAATGAAGCTTATAATCTAATTTTATATAGACTTCAATTTTAATAAATATGTTAACAAAAATTTGAGCCCTAAAAATATCCTATCAATAGGTGACCACACAGGACAAATAAAAAGACACAACTGAATCAAAATCAGAAATATTAGTAGTTACAAAAGAAATCAGTTTCAAACTACTCCCAGTAATTAAGATTTGAATATATAAATAAAATGTTTAATCATAAGGAAAACAGTAGTATCATTTATACACAGATCCTCCTCACTTTGCACTATAGTATAGGACCATAAAAATAACTGTGCAAGCTGAAATTGTACAAAGCAATCTTAATAACCAATGGGAAAATTTACAATTGTTCCATGACCTTTAAATATTTTTGTTAAAATGTTAAAAACTCTCTTACTGTTGGTTATAGTTGCACGGGGAAATAAAAAAAATTATACAAGTATTAATTTAGCACAGTATAATTGAAAACATTAGAAATTAAAGCATCATTTATTTGAAAAAAATTATCAAAATTAGTTTGAAAGTGTTTGCCTCCTTGTTGTTGTCTAAATGATCATATTAAGCAAGCATATTTCCTATGCCTTGGCAAATTGTCATACTCACTTCTAAGTATGGATCAATTCCCAACAGTTTATCCTTTGCACTTTCAATGTCATGAAATATTTCCAAGAGCTCTTCTAATGTGAATTTTTTTTTTTTGAAAGTGTCACTTCCTCTGGAACATCCTTGTCCTATTCATCACAACTACTTTACTCATTTATGTCTAAAAGTTCACCTGCAATAAATTTCCCTGGCTGCATATGTAGAATCTTAAATGTCAGCAGTGTCTCATGTCCAGCTATTTCTTTTAAAATTCCTATGTTATCACTACTCCTTTATTTGCTGTTCTTTCATCTTTGTTAGCTAATACTTCTTTTGATTATTCATCTGTGTAAAATATCACATAGTTTTATCACTGCAAAACAAGGAAGCAACACAACTTTACTGTCTGTCCATGATTGAGGAATCACCAACAGACTGAATGAAATGACTTGTTCGGTAATTGGTCATGATGCACTCCATTACTTATGTAGTGGTTTGTGGACTAAAGGGCCAGTAGCAAAGTCTGTACTTTATGTAGTTAATCATACTTAATATATTGTGGCAAATGAAATATGAATTGTGTTGTTTGGGAACTGATGCTATGTAATTAAATTGTGGTAACCAAAATATATGTATATTGGAACCACACAAAGTAAGGACTGCCTGCATATTTATATAATATTGAGAATTATTCTCAATGCCCTTACGTTATTAACTTTATATATCAACGGTTTGCTCCTTTTAACAGTTTCCTCTTCCCCCATTAAATGGGAAGAACTTATATTCATGGAGATAAAGACTTTTCCAACATATGAGAAACTATTCTACACAGCACAAGGCAGCTTCTGTATAATCACCCCCACTCTCTATCATAAGCCTCCTTTCACAAACTTTTAGGTTTCAGAAAGGTAGAAGCATATCTCTCTCGAACTCACAAAAATGCTAAAGAAATTCTGGAGACTAAAGGATTTGCCTCTGGCACTCCCCTTCTTACAATCCTGTAGTACCTCTCTACTACATAATAATGTACTCTACATGCTTTAACATGGCCTATAAATCCCTTTATAATTTAGTCCTTCAATACTCCTCAAGCTTTATCTCTTGACACCTCCTCCCTCACACTTCATGATTCATGAACAAAGAAGTGCTTCTTAACTCTCAGCCTTTGCTTATGCATTATCTATGTGTAGATAGCATACTTGTCCACTAGGTGCAGTATTATTAGGATAACTTCGGCTCATCCTCAAGAATCATCTTAGATGTCACCTCTTTCCCTAATTCCTGTATCCATCCACCCCTCACCTCCAGGAAGTTTATGTGAACCTCCACTATGTACTATAATAATCCTTTCATATCTTCATAATCACACTTGCCATAGCATAATTTATTTATGTAATATATAAATATAATAATTTGTATATATTTATATAAATATAATATATGATATAAACATATAACTTGTATATTTATATATAAACATATAACTTGTATATTTATATATAAACATATAAGTTATATGTTTATATATAATATATGTTTATATATAAATATACTGTAATAATTTATATATTTACATAATAAATATAATTTACATATTTATATAATATATAATAATTAATTTATTATAATACTTTAATGATTTACTTTTGTATAGGTTACATATCCCTTGCCTGAAATGCTACAGACCAGAGTGTTTTGGATTTTGAAATTTTTCAGATTTTGGAACATTGGCATTATACCGCTTGAGCCTCCCAAATCTGAAAATCTGAAATCTTAAATGCTCCCAATGAGCCTTTCCTTTGAGCATCATGTGGACGCTCAAAATAATTCGGATTTTGGAGCACTTCGGATGTCAAATTTTTAGATTTAGGATGCTCAGTCTGAAACTGTTTTCTTTTAAAGACAGTAAGCTGGCCGGGCACGGTGGCTCACGCCTGTAATCCCAGCACTTTGGGAGGCCAAGGCGGGCGAATCACGAGGTCAGGAAATCGAGACCATCCTGGCTAACACGGTGAAACCCCGTCTCTATTAAAAATACAAAAAAATTAGCCAGGGGTGGTGGTGTACACCTGTAGTCCCAGCTACTTGGGAGGCTGAGGCAGGAGAATGGCGTGAACTCGGGAGGCGGAGCGTGCAGTGAGCCGAGATTGCACCACTGCACTCCAGCCTGAGCGACAGAGCAAGACCCCATCTCAAAAAAAAAAAATAAATAAATAAGCTACTTGAAGGCAGGAACTATATACATCATATATATAGTTGATATATATATCAACTCTATATCATATATGTATATCATTTACATAATAGTGGTTTGCTGAACAAATTTCAGGACAAAAAGATATGACTAAAACAACTGCAGAATTTTAGAGTTAGTTACAGAATTTATCTGAGGAAGAAAACTGCTCTTTTGTTTGAGGCAACTTTCCTGGATTTTTGCCTCTGTCTCGTCTCGGGAAGCTGAGGCAAAGGTGGACTAACAATCGCGCATAATCTTTTAAAAGGCAACATCACTGAGTGATGAGTAACAGGTTAACTAGTTCTACTTAGCTAACCTGAAATAAAATGATGGGTGGTTGCAGCCAGAGGATCAGTGAAAACAAGACAGCAGAGAGGAGGTGGTGCTTTGAGAAGCAAGCAAGGTGAAGGGGCATAGTCAACTGAATTTAAGAGCAGCGTTATCATTCATTCACTCATAATATGTGCTTGTTACATGCTAGACACTGAACTGCAATACCACAGTGAATGAAATGTAGTCCTTACATTACACTTAAGCAACTTACATATTTCCTAAATCCATATATTTTCCCTTAGCCACTGTTACTGCATTGTTGTCTAAAAGCCAACATTAAATTTTCTTTCTCTGCAATGTAATATCCTTCTTCTACAAATTAGGTAATTACAACTCTCTAGTAAAGTTTGTCAAATATTACAGGACTCATGTCAGCAATGCATTGAGGAATACAGCAAAGGCCTATAACCATGGTTTGACCAAAATAACCAGAGAAAACTATGGCAAAATTGAGAAATAGTGATAAAATAGGATGGTATAGTTATCAAAAAAAGAATCCCTAAGCAAGAATTCAGAACAAGATGAAAATCAACAACCAAAATAATGTAAGCACTTCTTTGGGTAAGGTCATAAACTCCCTAATGTTCTAAGAATAGAGATTTTAATTATTTTTTTTAAAAAACATTAAATAAAAGAATAATCTCAGATAGCTGGAGAACTTTGGGAGACTTAAATTATAGGATGAATACAACACAAACCTCTCTATTCTGCCCACCTTCTCACTTAGAACATACTTCCCTCAGGCATACAACAGACTCATGCCAATGTTAGTCCCAAATTTCTCACAATATTGACTTGCTAATCTCTTTTAAGTAGTACTTGGCTTTTTCTTTGGTCCCATCGATCCCTGGTACCTCTCAACTAGCTCTCACATAGAAAAACAGTATGATAGATGAATTCTTGAAATGATGCTAAATCACAGATAACAGCTTATTCTGAGGACACAGAAATATTTTAAAAGACTTCCGGAAACTGAAATACTTTTAGCCAAATGAATTTGTCATTAATGTTGGAATTTCAATCATATGAGCCAGACTGAGGGAAATATCTTTGGACACAGGGAAGTTTTCAAAGTCCCCAAAACTACGCCACTTTGGCAACCACTGGCTTGCCTGTTGGGGAGTTCAGTACTGTGATACCCTGTTCTCTCAGCTTCCCCTACCATTAGTGGGAATGGCAGATTGCAGAGATGGTAACAGTGGTGGCAGCACAACCCCCAAGCAGCGGCATTTGTATTAGACTCAGTACTGCACTTGAATTGGGAAGCAACTCAAAGTAAAACACAGCTCTGCAGATTTTTATAGGAATAATAAGCCAGTGAGAGATGATCTATAGAGCTGGCTATAGAACAGTAGAATTCTCCATTATCTTTCTTCAGGCACTGATTTTTATGCCAACTCTGATTTTTTTGTCATTGTGCCTATCTATATTCAGTATTAATATAGCTCCTTAGTACTATCCTTACTTTAAAAAGGTTATGAAGAGCTGCATACTTTGGGGTGACTGATAAGTCACAGTGCATTCCACTTGATGCTTTTGGTTCTTTATTCCTGTCCAACTTTATACAGATATTTACTGTGTACCTCCTATGCAATGAAAAGATTCTTTTAAAAAGTAATTGAACAAATTCTGTCAAAATAAAATAAAAATTCACACTGATTTATAATTATCACTAAACTGAGAGGATTTTTCAATATTCAGGAAAATATTGTCATACATTATTTATAAAAATTTGTTTTAAAATGTGTGCACCATATTTCACAACTGCTCTGAGTTGTGGTAAGAGGTGCTTAACTACTTCAATGTGGCTTATCTTCTTGAACTTAGAAAAACTGTTTCAATTGGATTGCTAATATTCTTATAATTATAAATAAAAGGCTTCCCATTCTAATATAGCAACTGATTGGCTATATCAAAAAAATTTAAAAATCCATCTTGATTCCAAACGCAGAATTAGGACTCTTGTCTTCCATTCAACCAAGCATGCACTCTGGATCAAACTTACCTGTTTTTTGGCAAAAATTCAGACACTCAGTAAGAAGTAAAAATATACTTCAGTTCCTAGTAAAATAAGAGTTACATGAAGGTGGCTTAGTTAAGGCAATATAACCAGTCAATCTAGGGAAAATATATTGCTTGTTAAAAATGTTAATACTGGTTTCAAAAAATGGGAATGGATGGATAAAAGGGGAAAAAGAAAGAAGCAAACCAAAAAATCTATTAAAGACTGAAGAGAATACTGCCGCTAATTTGCTTGCCTTCTCTATCTCAATTTCACTTTCAGTTTTCAAGACTTTTTTTTTTACATTAATCTTCTCTTTATTTACCTCAACAGCTTTTATGAGTTGTTAGTGTATTTCACATAACTTTCTTGCAGACATTTTAGCTTTAACGATTACTTGAGTTGGTTTATATTAGAAAAATTTTAATATTTACAGGTACTTTCCAGAGAAAAAGAAAAATGAAGTCACTGTTATCTGTCATCCAAAACTATATTTGTTCCCTTGGCTTTCATGAAAACCAGTATTTTACTTCCTCTTGCAACATGCTAGAGGTACACAGATGTACTTAAATACCACTGTCTAACAAATATCGAATTAACATGCTTCTGGCCAGAGTAACAGACCCATAGCCCCAAACCCAGCTCCAAGTTGGCTGACCTACCATGTGCATGCACATGCCCCTGACCTGAGAAACAGCGTGGCAGGCCCACCCCTGACAAAGCCTCATCACCACCACCAGAAACTCTCTCAGCCTAGGCTACTGAGACATTCTAAATGTCACCAGCATGGATTACAACTGAAGAAACTACATGGAGACTACATTACTGTGTTCACCTAGAACCAAAGCCAATATATCCCACCAAAACAACACCCCAAGACTTATTCATATGAATAAGTCTTTCCCTAGGAAACCTACTCCACAAAATTAGAAGAGGTAATTTTTCCACCAGATGTGTAGAAATCATTGTAGGAACACATCAAACGTGAAAAAGCAAGGAAACATCAAACCTCCAAAGGAACAGAATAATTCTCCAGTAACAGGCATCAATCATAAGGAAATATTGTATATTCATATTAAAGTAAGACATACCATAAGGAGTATGATACAAACTTGTCCCAAGCCTGCGAGGTGGAGAATTAGTTTAGGCTTAAATTGAGCCATTATATCCTTTTCCTAGTTATACTTGTTTTTCAAAAATCTGTATATAGTTTCCATTAATAGAGACACTCTGAAAAGGGGGAAAATATTCCAAGAAATATTACAAAATAATCTCAAATATTTCAACGCTATTCTGAACTACTGTCAAATCACAGTGAACCAGGGATTCTTCCTTTATCAGAAAGTAAGTCACTTTCTAAATACTTTCAACTAAACCTTATCTCAAGAAGATCCAGCAATAGCTCTTAATTGATAATACACCAAGATCCCTGACTTCTATCGGGTCTATTTCTATCAACTAATACTAAAAGCCAGATTGAAAGGTTTTTAAAAAATCTTTTAAGAGAAACAAGAAATCTGTGAAAGATATTCAATTCATGGCCCAGTATATTTAAAATAATGCTGTTATATGACTTTACTAGAAAAAAAGAATTCAAAATAATGTTACATAGACCAAAAAGAATATATTCTTACTATTTTAAAATACTGCTGGGCCATATAACATGTACACAGGTCTCTGAAAGTTAGTAATTCTGCTTTAAACAAGTATAACTTCAAAGTTAAAATGATAATCTGCTCTAATGGTTAAAATCAAAGTATTTTTTGTCTATGAATAATATTTACTCCCAAAGACTGCATGTTATATACTCTTCTATACAAAAACTACTCAACATTTACTTAGTGTGTCCCTTTCTGGAGTGCTAATTGCATGAACCACAGACATCATTTAACTTCAGAAAGTAATGAGTAGTTTATTCTTCTGTCATATACAGTGCCACTGCATAGGATGCAATAACTGTATATTTAATATCAACTAAAGTAATTGAGATCATATCCATATTGTGAGGTCTTCTTTGTTTGATGATATATGTCAGTACAATCTCCTAAGAGATATGAGTAATCAGATGTATACTCAGTAGCATTAAATAAACAGGTTCATGACTGTATATCAAGATCAATTCTGTCAGAAATGATCACTCTGCAGTTTCATGTCTCCTTGGGGGGCAACCAACAATCTCAAGGGAATTACCAGATTCTAACTAAGGTCTAGGATGAAGACTAGTCTGAAGGACATTAAAATAATGGTGTGGTCATTCAAGATTAAATACTCTCATGAGTACTTTTTCATTATTTTACAATTCAGCCCTATAGCAGGGGTTATGAAGAAAAGCAAAAGAGGCCAGGATTATTTCCAAAACCAGATAAATAGCTGATGGTTTACATTTATTAAGGGCTGACAATTTATGTGACACGGTGTTGCAAGGATTATCTCATTCTGTCTTCCCCCAAACTCCCTATGAAGTGGATAGTATTATTTTCACAATTTACAAATGAGGTAACCGAAGCTTAGAAGTTAAGCAACCTGCCCAAAGTTGATGGAACCTACAAAATGGCAGTTGGGGTTTGAACGAAGCAACCAGGGCCTGAATACCACTTGCAACCTAAGTCTCCCAATAGGAAAGGAATATGGAACACTAAGACAACAACACAGCTCATTATTATGTGTATTTAGACATCCATATCAAGTCAAATACTGCTCTACAATATTTTGGTGCTCTTAACACCTTAAGAAGAAATTTTTTATTTTCCTCATTCCCTATAGAAAATCAATAACTTAGTGTTTGGGAAAAAGTAAGCTGACCAGATAGAAAAGAAGTTATACTTCTGTTAATCCAGGAAACTACAAGATATATTTTATAAAATAATTATTGCAACTGTGTCAGTACTCCTTTCTACCTCACAAAAAGCTTAGTCATATGAACATGACTACTGTTTTTCACTAGCTATCCCCAATCCTCACTTCACTTCCATCCTACCCTTCAAGCCTCACATCTGTATATACCGCAAGACAGAGATTATTATTTCCCAGTAAAATGAGAACCCCTTAACAAGTCCATATGTATTACCTATAAGCAAGTAAACCTCACTTTGGGCATATAAAAGTCATAAAGTGACCTCAAGGTCTCAGAAGTAGGTTTTAAAACCTAATATAGTTTTAAAAAGGAAAGCTTCAATATTCTATCACTGACTGACTTTCTCTTGCATGTGAATTCTGTGCCCATTATTAATTGAAGGGTCTTCTTTTATTATTCATAAGATTCTGCCTTTTGTGGGCACCACTTTCCAGGATGATGATGGCATCCTAATTTTCTTTTGCTGAGAAAAGGAATTTTAAAACATTAGTTTTAGGGCCAACTTCAAAGCGAGATCATAGTCGCTGAAGACCTCCAAGATCCATATATCATCCAATTATGTTTCAGAACAAGGATCCCTGAAGAAAAAGACAAAAAAAAAAAAAAAAAAAAAAAAAGAAGTAAAATTCCATCTTACCTTATCACCTTGCATACCAGGGGGGCCCATTAATCCAGAAAGGCCTTGATCACCCTATAAACAAAATACAGAAGTTTAATGTCATGAAAGAGAATTGAAAATTAGAATTCTCTTGAAAGTTAAAGCTCCTTTTAATTTTGGACATCAGCTCTTATTACAATCATTTCCAGTCTTCACAATCTTTGAGCCCGTTTCTGAGGCTTCCTGCCCTTCATTATCTCTTCCACGGCTTAATAACCTGACTATATTTTCCCACCTCCATATCCTTGCTCCGTTTTCTCTGATGTTCTTTTCTGTAATAATGCCCTTGCTGTCAAACTTCACCTCAGTCCAAGGTCTACCATGTTTTAAAAATTTAAAGTAGGGATGGGCGCGGTGGCCCACGCCTGTAATCCTAGCACTTTGGGAGACTGAGACAGGTGGATTGCTTGAGGCCAGGAGTTCAAAACCAGCCTGGCCAACATGGTGAAACCCGTCTCTACTAAAAATACAAAAAACTAGCCGGGCATGGTGGTGGGCACCTGTAATTCCAGCTACTCAGGAGGCTGAGGCAGGAGAATCACTTGAACCCGGGAGGCGGAGGTTGCAGTGAGCCAAGATCTCGCCACTGCACTCCAGCCTGGGCAACGAGAGTGAAACTCTGTCTCAGACCAAAAAAAAAAAAAAAAAAAAATTGAAAGTAGTTTCCCTAAAAAATCTACAAGTACATTGTGAAACAGCTGTTGAGGTGTCACCCCTACTCCATTTCTGTGAGGACCTGCAGCCTGGTAGGTCTCCTAGAGAGAATCTCACGGGCTGTGGTGGGAACAGCTAGGTTCATGTGACGCACAGGAGGCACTTCCGCTTTCGGAGCTGAGCTGGTGCCTTCCATCCTGCGTGCCAGCTCCACAGAACGTCCCTCACTCCGGAGTAATGAGCGAAAATTGATTGGGAAGTCCATCACGTGCTTGGCTCGAACAGACTAGGCGTTACCGATTAGCGCTACCTTTTTTACATTTATTACTCTGAAAGAAGGAAGATAAAACTGCACGAGGAAAGAGGAGATTAGAGGCTGGTCCTCTTCCATTAGCTTTAGTCATGAAGGAATCATTTAATTTCTCCTCAAATTCCTCCTCTGGAAAATGAGGTTGATAATGATGACGGTGATGATGATGATGTCAATGTCATCTCACCTGTCTTATGGGAAAGGAAAAACTGACACCATTTAAAAACGATCTATGTATGCTCTTTTTAGCCCCCAAAGGGCTTAAAACCTTCTGTATGATCTATTACAGATGTTACTTAGTGGATGTTACATGGTGAAGTACTAAATCCTGCATTTCTTTTTCTCTTTCACCATTGACCATACATTTATTGTTAAAAATGGCTAAATGGTTAAAATAAAATTGTTTGCCAATCCCCTTCTACTTCCACCAAGTTAATGTTTGTATTTTATTTGTATTCAGATTTATGTGGTATAACCAGTTTCCTTTTTCCTCAGTATATTTGAATCCAATTTAACGTAAGTACAATTTCTAAGAGATCATTTTTAAATTTTACCATTTTAGGAATACTTCTATTAATTTTAAAAGTTGGATTTTACTAAAGCTCTATGGCAATATACTATTAAATTTTATATCTTACTATGTTTCTGTTACAGTTTTAACCACAGTTAGTATATAAGTAACTCAAAAAGTAAAAAAAGACTAACATGCTTCCAACTCTGAACTCCCATATTGAATCACCCTATATTTTGCTCAGAGAAGCCACAGGGAAAGATAAAACCAAGCATTTGATATAAATATGAATGTTTAATCTAGGGGTTTTACTTAAAATACTCACTAAAACTGAGTGGGCCTCTAATTTCTAAATTTTAAGTTAAGAAATCAAATATATTATATTTAGACATTTTAAAATATGGCACTTGTGTTTCTCATATTGCAGAATTCTGTCCTTGCAATAATTAAGATAGTAATGAAAATACTATGTTTATAGTAATAATCTATTCCAAGTTATTTAGACTCAGTGAACTCAGTTCCACAACAATAATAAAATTACTAAAATTTTAGATTTAAAAAATGTTGAGTATGTACTCCCAAAATATGTGTAACTATTGTATACCAGTAAAAAATTTAAAAACAAAATAAAATAATTTTTTGAGGATTTACTCTTTCATATAGTATCTGTAGAGTAATCATGTTTTTAAGTTTACAATTGTTTCTGTAAGCCAATGAAAAGATCAGATTTCAAACTTTATGATAGTTTCTGTGAGCCAATAAGATCAGATCGATTTTGTAACCACCAAAATTGTTCAGGGATTTTTAAAGTTTGTGAATGTATACTACATAAACAAACACATCCCATAATTATATTACATTTATAAAGTGCCTATCTAAACAAAACTTCCCAGATGTCCTCCTAAGACTCCATTTGTATTTATCCTCACTAGAAAACAGTATCCTTCTCCCAATAAAGTTTTTGTAGTTATCTTTGCTTTAAAGCTAGTTTTTACTAAAATATGTATATGTTTGTATTGGCAGCATTATGATGAAATGAAAGCATACTGGACGAGAAGTCCACAAATTTGGATATATCATCAACTCTGCCATTTACTGTCCATGTGATAAGTCAGTTAAAATCTATGAATTCTGTTTTCTCAATGGGAAAACAAGATAATGGTGACTGCTTCTCTCACAGAGAGTACCATGGTACTTAAACATCATAAAGTATGTGAAACTATTCTAAAAATATGTAAATTGGCATTACAATTTATATATTATTGTGTGCATATGTATTAAGAGCAAAATGTTTGCAGCTAGGACCACATCCTGTTGTAATTTTTACCCCATCCACCCCCTCATTGGTAGATAGTACAGTGGCAGGCCACAGTAGACCTTTAATAAAAGTAATGTTAAGACTTAAATCAATAAGTGAAACTGGTGATAAAATTTACTTAATTCTTCAAATAGTTCTTCCTTCATTAAAATCCAATAATTAATTCCCATGTTTTTTTTCCTGTCTGATACAGTAAAATCTACATTTTAAAATGTTTAAAATTACTTTAAAATGCTTAAAATATATTACCATAATTTGATTTCATCATCAAATAATTACCTTTTCTCCAGGAACAGCTTGACCTGGGGAAAATCCTGGCTCTCCTTTGGGGCCCTAAATAAAATAGTTATAAAACAGTTGGTGAAGCATAAGTTGCATATAATGTGTCATATATCTTCAGGGATTTATTACCAGATGTTATATACATTATATGGTGTTAAATAAAATAATTTTACATTGAGATAGGCATTGGTTATTTCATTTTTAATGTATACTTTTCTTAGCCTTATTTTTAAATGATGAGAAGATTCCTAAAAATTTTCTAGACATAGTTGATTTTTTAATCTAATAAATTTAAAGTTATACTACTATTGAAACATTTTTCTTGAAGGACCTAGGTAAAGATTTATTATTTTTTCCATTTTTGTGACATATTGAGTTGTTATTCCTATTTTGGCATTGAAAGACTATTACTTTAGTAAAAGAAAACTGCTTATAATAATCCTTAAAATTCTAAGATATCATTCCAAGTTTAAATATTTTCCAAAATATTATAATGCACATGTATTACTTTTATTATTATGAAAAATGAACATAAAAAAGATACCTCTAATCCACAAAATTCTTTTTATTGTTATAAAATTATATACGTTTCACAGTGTGGGGATCCTTATCTTTTACATTTCAAGATAAATATGACATTAGGTTTCAGCTAAAGTTTTTGGGTACAATATTAAAATATTTTTATGATGCATAGTAGCAAAGTAACTCTTTTTCAAACTATTTGTCATATCTCAAAATATAGGGGCCACAATTGAGATTCCTTAAAATTCAAATTCTGATTTTATTACCATTCTCAACTAAGAATAAATAATTCTCCTTCCTAGATACTTCTAAATACTATTTTCACTGGGAAATAGTCATGTCTTCTTTACATATTCAGGGATGCCTTTAAATGACACTTAAGCTGACTGATGAAAGATGGAATACCAAAAGAAAAGTCCTGTGTGTCCCCCAGTAAGTATTTTCATTTTACAAATTAGAAATGAACCCTCACTGGCAAAGAGTCCTGTATTCTATAGTCAAAGAAAAATTCTATATGGTGTAAGGAAGGGGGGTCCAGTTTTAATCTTCTGCATATGGCTAGCCTGTTGTCCCAGCACCATTTATTGAATAGGGAATCCTTTCCCCATTGCTCGCTTTTGTCAGGTTTTTCGAAGATCAGATAGTTGTAGGTGTGCAGTCTTATTTCTGTGTTCTCTATTCTATTCCACTGGTCTATGTGTCTGTGGATTAAAGACTTAAATGTAAAACCCAAAGCTATAAAAACCATGGAAGACAAGCTAGGCAATATGATTTAGTACATAGGCATAGGCAAAGATTTCATGATGAAGACACCAAAGGCAATTGCAAAAAAACAAAAATCGACAAATGGGATCTAATTAAACCAAAGAGGTTCTGCACAGAAAAAGAAACTATCAACAGTGTCAACAAACAACCTACAGAACGGGAGAACATTTTTGCAAACTACGCATCCAACAAAGGTCAAATACCCAGCATGTATAGGAACTTAAACAAATTTACAAGAAAAATACAAACAACCCCATTAAAAAGTATGCGAGGGATATGAAAAGAAACTTTTCAAAAGAGGACATACATGCAGCCAACAAGCATATGAAAAAAATCTCAACATTACTGATCATTAGAGAAATGCAATTCAAAACCACAATGAGATACCATCTCACAGTAGACAGAATGGCTATTTTGAAAAAGTCAAAAAATAATAGATGCTGGTGATGTTGCGGAGAAAAAGAAATGCTTATACACTGTTGGTGGGAGTATAAATCAGTTCACCCATTGTGGAAGACAGTGTGGCAATTCCTCAGAGACCTAGAGACAGAAATACCATTCGACTCAGCAATCCCATTACTGGGTATATACCCAAAGGAATAGAAATCATTCTGTTATAAAGACAAATGCATGCATATGTTCATTGCAGCACTATTCACAATAGAAATGACATGAAATCAACCTAAATGCCCATCAATGACAGACTGGATAAAGAAAATGTGGTACTGTATATACACCATGGAATACTATGCAACCATAAAAAAGAATGAGATCATGTCCTTCATAGGGACATGGATGGAGCTAGAAATCATTATCCTTAGCATACCACACAGGAACAGAAAACCAAATACCACATATTCTCATTTATAAGTGAGAGCTAAATGATGAGAACACATGGACACAGAGAGGGGAACAACAGACATAGGGTGGGAGGTGGGAGAGGATCAGGAAAAATAACTAATGGGAACTAGGCTCAATACCTGGGTGATGAAATAATCTGTACAAGAAACCCCTAATGACACAACGTTACATATGTAACAAACTTGCACATGTACCCCTGAACTTATTTTTTTTTTTTTTCTATAAGGCAAGTTTGTCTTCTAGGTTGACCTCTTTTATCGTAGTCATGTTCGCTCCACTATTAAGGCTACAATTTTAGGGCATTGGTTACAAGGTTGTGAAACCTAACAAATGGCTTTGGTGATATCTTAATATTTAAAAGCTTAACTCATCATCAAAAAAGGTAATATATTTAGAATTTATAAGAGTAATTAGAGCTTATCTAGTAAAACATATTTTGTAGATAAAAGAAGCAATAAAGCCCAGAAGAGTTCATTGACTTGCTAAGGATTACTTAGGAAAATATTGGCAAACAAGGTCCATTTTCTTTCTTGTATCACAATGCCTATTACAAATCTTATCTATTGGTTTTAATATATTTTAATCTTTTATTATAAAAGCTAACTAGTTGATTCAAGCTATAATTTACAAAGATTTTTAAAATAAGAAATGATAGCCCTTGAAAAGTTAAAATATAATAAAACCTTTTGTGGCCAATGTTTTTATTATAAATATCATGTTAAACAAGTGTGGCGATTCCTCAGGGATCTAGAACTAGAAATTCCATTCGACCCAGCCATCCCATTACTGGGTATATACCCAAAGGACTATAAATCATGCTGCTATAAAGACACATGCACACGTATGTTTATTGCGGCATTATTCACAATAGCAAAGACTTGGAACCAACCCAAATGTCCAACAATGATAGACTGGATTAAGAAAATGTGGCACATATACACCATGGAATACTATGCAGCCATAAAAAATGATGAGTTCACGTCCTTTGTAGGGACATGGATGAAATTGGAAATCATCATTCTCAGTAAACTATCGCAAGAACAAAAAACCAAACACTGCATATTCTCACTCATAGGTGGGAATTGAACAATGAGAACACATGGACACAGGAAGGGGAACATCACACTCTGGGGACTGTTGTGGGGTGGGGGGAGGGGGGAGGGATAGCATTGGGAGATATACCTAATGCTAGATGACGAGTTGGTGGGTGCAGCGCACCAGCATGGCACATGTATACATATGTAACTTACCTGCACATTGCGCACATGTACCATAAAACCTAAAGTATAATAATAATAATAATAATAATAATAAAAGAAAAAAATTCTTATGTTTAGATCCTATTTGAATTTTCTATCATCTGTCAGCTTTCTTAATATCATCAAATAATTTAATGTTTAATGTCCACTTTAAAAATTGATAGAGTGGGCAAAAGTAATCAATTGAACAATAAAAATTAGATTTTAAAGGGTACTTTTTCTTATTCACATGTTTTATACATCTGGGCAACACATTTGACACATATATGTCAAATTTCTCTTTGTTCTACACAAATATGAATGAGTTAATTATCAACTCATGTTTTAGAATGGAAATTTCAAGTCAGTATGGAGGAAATGCTCTTAACTTGGCTAGTTGTGGGCTGATCCTTCCTAACATAAAATGCATACAGCGAAGACTATTGAATAATGCCAATTTTATCTAAAATGTCAGGGAAGTAGGGCATACTTCTCTGCATTGAAGGAGAAAACTCCAAAATTTCTTATTTTCTCCCTCATTTTGTATCAGCTGTTGGACTCTTGACACACTTTCCATCTTACTTGATTAGTTTCTCAAATCCCCTTTGGAATTATATAAAATACTTATAAATTCATTAATTAATCATAACTGACTCTGAACCTCAGTACTGACTTCCACTTACTTCTGCATGACTTTTGTTAAAGGAAGTATATATCCTTTTGACTATGAGTAAGAGGAAAAGGAAATTGCCTATTCTTTGTTACTCAAAGTTCCAACTATCCCACTGATCCGCTAGAGTTTAAAATCATTTTTATCAGAGTAAGTCTTTTAGACCATTATTGAATCTCCAGAGGGCCCTTGGTCTAGGGAGGGAAACTCCCCAAGATAGAGGACCCATTAACATGTTAGAACAGATTTATCTTAGATTAGCGTCTGCTCAATATAATTGAAAGATCATTGGGATTTGGAGTGAAAACACCAAACAATTCATTTAATCTCTCAATTTGAGATTTTTCCTCTGTAAACTCGGATTAATAATAATGAGCTTTAGGACCAAATTCTCTATGGATTATAAAGATATTAGTAGTCAGTACTAAAATTAACAGGACTAAAAACAATTATTATTAAAATCACTTTTACAATTGTTGCCATCTTGGAAAGCAGATAACACAACTTTTGAGTGAACTATTAATGAAGCAGCAAAACTTTAATAGAGAATAATTTGGAATCTAAAAATTCAGACTATGAATGAACTAAATTGTGAGAATATCACAAAGGAAACACTAAATGACATGACCTTGAGGTAGCATCATTTGGATATTCTTGACTTTGACATTACTAATAACCACATAAGCTTCATAATCTCAATTACACTCTCCAACCAACACTTCCTATCTTTAGCTCACTCTTCATAGGCCTCCACAACTTTAACATTTATTTGATTCACTGAAGCTGCTAATATGTGGATCCTACCACATTTTCATTGGTTCATCCCCCTTATGGACTCACTTTCCTCCTCAGCCTAAATACAAGGGTCTAACATAGTCACTCCATTGCATACATAAATAACCCTACTTCCCCTTTCTCTCTCTGTGTTATAAGCTTACCTGGCAATTCTTAAATCTAAATTCTACCTATTCTGCACCTGCCTAACAGCTGAATGTGACTAAGAGAAAAAATTCATGTTGACAAACTTCACTTTAAATTCATAACTTCTTTGATTGTTTGGTCTTTTATTTAATGTGTCCAATAATTGCCTTAGTAAATTCACATTCCCATTTTTATAGATGATTATTTCATAACTCCTTCTCTTTCTTTCCTCTTAGCTGGTGATCTTGTTTTTGATTTTTATAAGTTCTCACAACCAAATCCACTACCTCAACCTAACTTTGTTCTAAAATACTCTGCCTTCTCTCATTAAACAGCCAAATCCACCGTTCTTTCACCAGGCCATCATTGACGCACTGCTGTCCCTGAATTATTTTAACTTTTACTTCTCTTCAGGATAATTTCTGTATATCCAGGATAATTTCCATTACAATAAACATACTTTAAGTTTTGTCATCTTAAAAACAGCTTTCCTTGAGCCTACATGCCTCCTTTCTGCTCCTTATGCTATTCCCTTTTAGAGTGAAACTCTTAAGTTGTTTCTGTTAGCTAGGAGACCTCCTCTCCTTTTGTTCTCTCTTGGACCTACTCCACACAGACTTTTTTGTTCCTACCACTATCCTACTTCACTTATCATTCTTTCTCAATCTTGTTGTTATTGTATTGTTGTTGTTATTCTTCTTCTTCTCCTTCTTTCTTCTCTTTTCTTTCATCTTCTCCTTTTTCTCCTTCTCCTCCTCCTTCTTGTTCTCCTCATCCCCCCTCCTCCTCCCTCCTCCTCCCGCCTCCTCCTCCCTTGACCTTCTCCTTCTCCTCCTTCTTCTTCTTCTTTTTCTTATTCTTATTCCTCCTCCTCCTCCTCCTCCTCCTCCTCCTCCTCCTCCCCTTCTCCTCCTCCTCCTTCTCCTTCTTCTTCTCCCTCTTCCTCTTCCTATTTATTAAACTCTGGAGTACCCTCCATAAGGCTTAGTCTTTGGACATTATCTGCATTCATCCCTAGACGATCTCATGAACTCTGTATCTTTAAATTCCACATATACACCGATGACTGTAAACTGTATTTCTAGCTATGGCATGTCCCCTGAACTCCAGATCCATATCCTATTTTTAAATCTCCACTTGGATGTTAAATAGTCATCTCAGTTGAATATGTCCAAGAAAGAGCTCTTGGAAATTCTGGTGCAGATAGTGACAGAGTAGCATGTATGGGATGAATCCTCCTGGAGATAATGATTACAAAGTCCGGATAAGATACATAAAACAAAATTATGTGAGTATACAGGAGAGCAACCCAAAACAGGATACACTGGAGGGGATTCAACCCTTCAAAGGGAGACCCATACTTTGTGTAATACATATTTATACAGCTTGTCTCCTGAGGATACTCCCCAGTCTGCATGGAGTGACTAGAATTAAAGCAGAAATAGACCTTTTGCTAACGGTGTCAGAGGTCAGAGTAAGGGGCTACCAGAATGACTGTAAATTGGGGAAGAAAATTAAAACAAAGAAGGAAAAAGAAGAAAGGAAGGAAAGAGAAAGAAGGAAGAGAAAGAAAGGAAAGGAAAGGAAAGGGGAGGGGAGCAGAGAAGAGGAAAGGAAAGGAGAGGAAGAAAAGAAAGGAGCTTCCCCCAAATGCTGGATATAGATTTTTCAGTCCTTGGCTGACACTAACATGTGCTTATATGAGGTAGACTCCAAAGAGCTCAACAGAAGCAGGTGGAAGGCTGAAAGAATTGAACATAAATATCAGTTGCTGGTCACCACAGGGGAAACAGTTTGGGGGTTTAGCCACATCCTTTAAGAAGAACATGGTAAATACTTTGGTAAACACCTTTCCATTGACATTCAGGAAGGGCCATGCTTTAGAAGTAAATATGACATCCTTGGACTGAGACTCACACCAAGAGCAAAACTGAAACAAATCTGTCCTTTAAAAAGTTACCAAGCCCATAAGTTTAAGGTGACTCTTTTGGTAAAAAGTTACCAAACCTTTAAGTTTAAGGTGATGAACCAGTTATTTAACTATCTACAGAACAAAAATGAATAGTCTTCAAAGGGTTTCAAAGGACGTAACAGAATCTAACATCTCTTCAATGTATCATCCACAATATCCAGTATATACAAAATCTTCTAGACATACAAAAAAAGGGGGAGGGGAGAATCTGACCTGAGGTTAACACCACCAGTAGCCACCATAATCTAATTGACATTTATATAACACCACACCAAATAACTGCAAAATACACAATCTTTTGAAGTATATGTAGAATGTTGACAAAAATAGGTCACATGTTGGGCCATAAAATGCCTTGGTAATTTTAAAAGGTTAAATTCCACCAGTATGTGCTCTCTGATCAAAATGGAATTAAATTAGAAAAATAATAAAGAAAACAACATGCTTTTAAATAAGCAGGTCAAAAAAGAAATTCTATATTTCTGAGTGATAATGAAAATGTAACATATCAAATTTTGTGAGATGCAGTTAAATCAGTTTTTAAAGGAAACTTTATAACTTTAAATATTAGAAGAGAAGAAAGGTTTATAATCAGTAGTTTAGCTTTCCACCTTAAGCTAGAAAATGAAGAACAAATTACTTATAAAATAAGCAGAAGGAAGAAAATAATAAAGAGTTGAAATCAATGAAATATAATGTAGTCCATAGAGAAAATTAACAAAGCCAAATGTTGACTCTTTAAAACGATTAATGAAAAGTTGTTATTTCCTACCAGGTGAAACCAAAACAAAACATACAAAGAAAAACCTGCAAACATGTTCTTTCTCATTATAGCAGATAGGAGCTCCCATAATAGCAGCTGTTCAACTGCTCAAGCCTTAGAATTATCTTTGGCTCTTCTCTTTCACACTATATATGTAATCTATCAGCAAACATGTTGACTGTAATTCAAAATGTATCTAGATTTTGACCACTTCTCACCACCTCAACTGCTAATACCTTTATCCATGCCATCATCACAAATGGCATGGACTAGGGAAGACTGGCAGAGTAGACTCAACTGGTATCCCTGTTTCCATCTGTCTCCAACCCCAAACTATTCTCCACATGACAGCCAGAAGTATCCTAGAATATAACTGGATGAGGTTATTTGCCCGCTTAGAACTCAATGAATATTCAACACAATCAGAATAAAATCCAACCAAAATTTTTTTTTAATTTTATTATTATTATACTTTAAGTTTTAGGGTACATGTGCACTATACCCAAAGGATTATAAATCATGCTGCTATAAAGACACATGCACACATATGTTTATTGCGGCACTATTCACAATAGCAAAGACTTGGAACCAACCCAAATGTCCAACAATGATAGACTGGATTAAGAAAATGTGGCACATATACAATCAAAATCTTTACCAATAGAATTGGCTTCTACTACCTCTCTGATCATATTCCTGACACTTAACCTCACTCAGCTATTCTTCAAAGATTGAATCAAGGCCTTTGGATTTAGTAAACTGTTGTTTTTCAATGTTTTCATCAGGAATGCCAATAGTGATTTTTAATTCTAGCATTCTTTATTTAGTAGCTCTTTCTATAATAAGAAACTTCCATTTATCAACTATTTTGTTATCCTGAAGTTCAATTCTGTAAGGAAGGGAGGCAATTTTTAAAAGTTTGCTTCTTTCCTTTTATTTTTCTTCTATTTACCATTTTTTAAAATAATGATGTGGTATAATAAAATATATATATTTGGTTTTTGTCCCCAGTTCCTGGCATTGAGCTCCTAAACTCCTTGAAATTTCCTGAGTGATAGGGGTGTCTTTTGTTAGTCATAACAAGCCCCTTCTGACCACACCAGAGTTTATGCTAATAAGATGACACAGGCTAGGATCCCTAAATAGCTTTCAGCCTTGGGGTCTGGTCACCACAAAGACACACAAATGATTAGAGAATGGGAACTTTCAACCCTACTTTCCCCTACTCCCTCTGCCAGGGAGGGGAGAGAGGGGTTGGAAATTGGGTTATAAAAACTCTTGAACAAGATTTGAAGAGCTTCTGTTGGTGAACACGTTGATTTCCTGGGAAGGTGGTATGGCGGGATAGAGCATAAAAGCTCCACACTCCCCATCCCCAATTCTTTGCCTTATCTCTCTCTTTCATTAGGCTGTTCCTGAGCTGTATCCTTTACAATAAACGGGTAAAAGTAAGTAAAGTGTTTTCCTGAGTTCTGTAAACCATTCTAGTAAAATATTGAATCTGAGAGGATGGGTCGTGGGAACCCCTGAGCTTGTAGTTTGCCCAAGCAGAAGTGTGCGTCGTGGTCTGGGCATCTCATTTTTGGCTGGCATCCGAAGTGTGGGAAGTCTTGTAGGACTCAGTCTTAAAAACTGTGGAGGTAATGCTAACTCTGGTAAGCTGTTGTCAGAACTGAATTGAATTGTTGGATATCCAACTGGTGTCACAGGATCTGAGGATCTTACAGATATAATTACCTAGCATCATCAAAAGATGATCAATGACTTTGCTGAAGTTGTATATCAGCTTAAGGAGCTTTGGGTCCAAGACTATGGGGTTTTCTAGGTATAGAATCATATTGTCTGCAAACAAGGATAGTTTGACTCCCTCTCTTCCTATTTGGGTGGACTTTATTTCTTTCTGTTGCCTATTTTGCCCTGGCCAGGACTTCCAATACTATGTTGAATAGACGTGGTGAGAGAGGGCATCCTTCTTATGCTAGTTTTCAAGGGTAATGCTTCCAGCTTTTGCCCATCCAGTATAATGTTAGCTGTGCATTTGTCATATATGGTTCTTATTATTTTGAGGTATGTTTCTTCAATGCCAGGTTTATTGAGAGTTTTTAACATGAAAGGGTGTTCAATTTTATCAAAAGCCTTTTCTGCATCTATTGAGATAATCATGTGGTTTTTGTCTTTAGTTCTGTTTATGTGATGAATCAGATATTGATTTGCATATGTTGAAACAACCTTGCATGGCAGAGATAAAGTCTGCTTGATCATAGTGGATAAACTTTCCGATGTGCTGCTGGATTCAGTTTGCCAGTATTTTGTTGAGAATTTTTGCATCAATGTTCATCAAGGATGTTAGCATACAGTTTTCTTTTCTTGTACCTCTGCCAGGTTTTAGTATCAGGATGATGCTGGCCTCATTTAATGAGTTATAAAGGAGTCCTTCCTCCTCAAATTTTTGGAATAGTTTCAGTAGGAATGGTATCAGCTCTTTTTTGTACATCTAGTAGAATTTGACTATGAATCTATCTGGTCCTGGGCTTTTTTTTTTGGTTGGTAGGCTATTTATTAGTGATTCAATTTTTGTGCTTATTTTTGGTCTGTTCAGGAATGCAGTTTCTTCTGGGTTCATTCTTGGGAAGGTGTGTGTGTCCAGGAACTTACCATTTCTTCTAAATTTTCCAGTTTTTGGGCATAGAGGTGTTTATAATATTCTCTGATGGTTACTTGTATTTCTGTGAGGTCAGTGGTAATATCCCCTTTGTTGTTTCTAATTGTGTTTATATGAATCTTTTCTCTTTTCTTTTTTATTAGTCTAGCTAGCAGTCTATTTATTTTACTAATTTTTTCAAAAAAACCATTCCAGGATTTGTTGATCTTTGAATGATTTTCCATGTCTCAATCTCCTTCAGTTCAGCTCTGATTTTGGTTATTTCTTGTCTTCTGCTAAATTTGAGGTTAGTTTTCTCTTGGTTATCCAGTTCTTTTAGCTGTGATATTAGGTTGTTAAATTGAGATATTTCTTTTTGATATGGGTGTTTAGTGCAATAAATTTCCCCTTAATACTGCCTTAGCTGTGTCCTAGAGATTCCGATATTTGTATCTTTGTTCTCATTAGTTTCAAAGAACTTCTTGACTCCTGCCTTAATTTCATTATTTACCCAAAAGCTGCAGGAGCAGGTTATTTAATTTCAGTGTAATTGTATGGTTTTGGGCAATTTTCTTAGCCTTGATTTCTAATTTTATTTTGCTGTAGTCCAAGAGAGTGGTTGGTATGAATTCGATTCTTTTGTATTTGCTGAGGATTGTTTTATAACTGATTGTGTAGTCATTGTTAGAGTATGTGCCATGTGGTGATGAGAAGAATGTATATTCTGTTGTTTTGGGTGGTGAGTTCTATAGATGTCTATCAGGTCCATTTGATCCAGTGCTGAGTTCAGGTCCTGAATATCTTTGTTAATTTTCTGCCTCAATGATGTGTCTAATACTGTTAGTGGGGTATTAAAGTATCCCACTATTATTGCTTGGGAATCTAAATCTTTTTGAAGGTCTCTAAAAACTTGCTTTACGAATCTGGTTGCTCCTGTGTTGGGATGCATATATATTTAGAATAGTTAGGTCTTCTTGTTGAATTGAACCTTTTACCATTATATAATGCCCTTCTTTGTCTTTTTTGATATTTGCTGGCTTAAAGTCTGTTTTGTCCAAAATTAGGATCGCAACCCATGCTTTTTTTCTGTTTTCCATTTGCTTGACAGATTTTTCTTTATCTCTTTATTTTCAGCCTATGTGTGTTACTGCATGTAAGATGAATCTCTTAAAGAAAGCCTACCATTGAGTTCTGGTTCTTTAGCCTGCCACTCCATTCCTTTTCATTGAGGCATTTAGCCTGTTTACATTCAAGATTAGTATTGATATATGTGGATTTGATACCATCTTCATGATGTTAACTGGTTTTTATGCAGACTTGTTTGTGTGGTTGTTTTAAAGTGTCACTGGCCTGTGTACATAGTGTGTTTTTGTAGTGGCTGGTGACGGCCCTTCCTTTCCATATTTAGTGTTTCCTTCAGGAGCTCTTGTAAGGCAGGTCTGATGGTAATTAACTCCCCCAGCATTTGCTTGTCTGAAAAGGATCTTATTTCTCCTTTGCTTACAAAGCTTAGTTTGGCTGGATATGAAATTCTTGGTTGGAATTTCTTTTCTTTAAGAATGTTGAATAGTGGCCCCCAGTCTCTTCTGGCATGTATGATTTCTGCTGAAAGGTCTGCTGTTAGTCTGATAGGCTTCCCTTTCTGGGTGACCTGACCTTTCTCTCTAACTGCCTTTAACATTTTTCCTTTCATTTCAACCTTGGAGAATCTGACGATTCTGTGTCTTGGGGATGACCTTCTTGTGAAGTATCTTACCAGGGTTCTCTGTATTTCCTAAATTTGAATGTCGGCCTCTCTAGCTAGGTTAGGGAAGTTCTGATGGATTATATCCTGAAAGATGTTTTTCAAGTTGTTTCCATTCTCCCCATCTCTTTCAGTAACACCAATGAATCATAGATTTGGTCTCTTTACATAATCCCATATTTCTCAGGGGTTTTGTTCATTCCTTTTCATTCTTTTTTCTCATCCTTGTCTGACTGTCTTATTTCAGAAAGCCAGTCTTCAAGCTCTGAGATATTTCTTCGGCTTGGACTGTTTTAACACATGTGACTGTATTATGAAATTCTTACGTGTTTTTTTCAGCTCTATCAGATCAGTTACATTCTTTTCTATACTGGCTGTTTTGCCTGTCAGCTCCTGTGTCATTTCATTGTGATTCTTAGCTTCCTTGGATTGGGTTTCAGCTTACTGCTGCATCTCAATGATCTTTGTTCCTATTCATATTCTGAATTCTATTTCTGTCATTTCAGCCATTTCAATCAGTTCAGAACCCTTGCTGCAGGGCTAATGCAGTCATTTGGAGGAAAGAAGGCACTCTGGCTTTTTAAGTTGTCAGAGTTCTTGTACTGGTTCTTTCTCATCTTTGTGGGCTGATGTTACTTCAGTCTTTGAAATTTCTGTCCTTTGAATGGTTTTTCTTTTATCCTATTTGATGAACTTGAGGGTTTTATTGTGGTATAAGGCTGGCTCAGTCAACTGGCCTCATTTCTGGCAGATGTTAAGGGGCCAAGGCTCAACTCACAACTCCTGGACTACATGCTCTAACACTGAGGGACTGATATTGGGCCTTGACTTTGTTCTCTGGCCTTTCAAGGTTAGGAACCCACTGCAATGGGAGGAGCTAAGTTCCTGGACCATTGATCACAGCACTCCAATGGGTAGTGCCAGCCAAAGTGTTTCATAGGGTGGTAGCAGTGAGATCTGTCCTTGTTTGCACATGCCAGCAGCAGCGGCAGAGTGGCAGGATGCTGGCGGGTGCTGAGGTACCAGCCTCCATGCAGGTATTTACAGCAGTGGCAGAGGTAGCATGACTCAGGAAGGTGGGGGTCACACTGGTGGTGGTGTTAGCACAGGGGCAAGGCACTGGCAGGTGCAGGACTGTGTGTGCCCTCTGTACATGTTCACACAGGTGGAGGTGGCTGCTCAGGGTGGGAGAGGATCCACTGTCCTTCATGCCTAGTTTCACTCCAGTGGCAGTGTTGGCACAGGGGTGGGGTGCTGGCAGGGGCAGGGCTGGAAGGCTCTGTACCAACCAGGGCTTCAACTGCAATGACGGTATGGCGGAGGGAGGGGAGGTGGAGTGCACACACACCAGCAGCAGTGCCATGGCAGGGTTCACATGCAAAACCGGTGGAACAAGGAAGGCAAGATCTGCCTGCACACACATGCGTTGGCAAAGCAATACAGGGAGTGGCCTTGGAGCCTGGGGATGCTGCAGTGAGGGAAGGAACAGGTCAGCTGTTGTGTGTCAAGAGGGCCGCTCTGCTGGTCAGGCACAGTCCAACAGTGCAGGAGTTATGATGTGGGCCCCCAGGGCCCCAGCCTGGCTGCATCTGTTTGCAGTCCAGCATTGGGTGCCCTGGGAAAGGCCAGCAGATCAAGGAAAGCTCAGATCATACTGGCCCTATGTGATAGGGAAGACCACCCTGCAGAGTTTACATCTGGGCTAAAGTTCCCCTGGGGAACAGTCTCCTATGGGAGCAAGTACAGCCTAGGGGGATTGGCATTCCTGGCCATGCTCCACCACATACGCTCCTGCAACAAACCCTTTGTGCTCCACACTGGCTGGAGTGCTGCCCCTACCACTTATCTAAGTCGCTCTCCCTGCCAATCAAGTGGCTGTGGTTGTTGAGGGGTCTCCTCCTGCTGGGATTCCAGAGGCCTATGATGAAAGCGGGTTGCTCCTTGCCAGTTCAACTCACCTGTTCCCCAGGAGTCGTTGGCGTCCATGAATGAGTCTTGATGTGAAGTAGCCCCTGTGCAGAGTTTCCAGCTTCCTCCCTCTTCAGCCCAGCTTCTGTGTCTTCCCTCTGTCCACTCTCAGTGCCCTTTCTCTACAGATCTGTTAGGAGTGTGCCAGTCATCCCGATCTTCAGTGGCAGCTGTTCCACCTGGCTGTGTCTAGTCAGTCATCTTGCCCAGCTCCCATATCATTTTTTACATTTTCATAATGTTGGACTTACTATTTTTTATGGCAATCTGACCCACTACAAAATTCTTATTGTGGGTAAGCATCTATACTTAAGATATTTATTTAATTCATATGGAAGGAAAAATTGTACTTCTAGTTAAGATAAATACATGATGGAGACATAGGAGAAGACAGTCATAACCAGGGATAGAACATAGCACTAACATACTACTCTTTGGTGTTCAATACTTAATATATATACTAATACATTAAATATTGTTAATGAAACATTGTTACTGTGGGTTATTAAGTCTAGATGTTTTCATTTAACTGGATTAAATTTGAAGGAACTATTGGCCCTGACTAAATTAATATAAGACATGAATGTTTGTAGGAAGGTTTTAGGCTTTCTCCAAGAAGCCTTTTTTTGGAAAAGAACTATCTTGACCACAGATTGCCTAGACTGGAATTGTAAGCACATGATAGCCTGAAGATATAGACTCTACATGCATTCATTACTCATGTTCAAAGATCTACAGCATAATTTTACGTGTTTAATTAATAGCAATGAACATTTCCATCACGCTGCAAATAAATAGAAATACAGTTCATTTAATAGATAAATATGATAAATAATAGACCCAGGTGGCATTTGATAACAAGAAAAAAGCCATTCTCTCTGGCAAACAGGAAACGGAATTTACTTTCTTATTTTTGTAAGAAGAACATTATTTCTACCATCAGTCTCCTGATTTCAGCCAATGATTTCAGCTAATGATCCCCATAGTCTTTCTCTATTTTAAATCAAGTTAGTTTTACATGCTGAGAAAAATTGCTGCATATCCACTAAATTTGTGCGTGGCACTTTATATTTCTATTGTTTAACAATTTAACAACACAGTCCTCAGGGATTAGGAATCGGTTTCACTCTTCATAGAATTTCTATATTACTATCATTATCCACAGGATAACCTGGAACCTTGGAATGTAACTACTTTGTTACTATTACTAAATAAATTCATAAAGTCTTTAAGTTAGGTAACCCCACCACTATCCTGCCTTCTTAAGGTGGTATTTTAATAGAAGAATTCCTCATTGTGTTGGGAGAGACAACCAAGTGTAAGAAAAAGACTAAGACATTTCCAATTTTGCCTCCCCCTCTACCACTTACAAACAGTGTTACCTTGGTTAAGTGCTTACTGCTTTCAAGTGCTTTCTTCTGTGCAAACCAGAAGGTAATAAAGCCTGTTCTCATAGTACTTATGATTGGGATAAAACTAAAGAGATGTCATATATAAAATAAGCGGCAGATATTAGATAAAAGAGGATTATAAAGTATAAAGCTTGAATGTTCTATTAATTCTGATTATTCTAGAAATGCATGTTAAGTACCTAAGAAAATCGGTTTCACAAAATCAAACACTACAAAGCTTTATATGACACATTTGTGACACAATGGTAATTTATTTATTTATTTATGTATTTATTTATTTATTTTTAGACGGAGTCTGCTCTGTCACCCAGGCTGGAGTGCAGTGGCGTGATTTTGGCTCACTGCAAGCTCCGCCTCCCAGGTTCACGCCATTCTCCCGCCTCAGCCTCCCGAGTAGCTGGGACTACAGGCACCCGCCACCACACCCGGCTAATTTTTTTGTATTTTTAGTAGAGACGGGGTTTCACCGTGTTAGCCAGGATGGTCTCGATCTCCTGACCTCGTGATCTACCCGCCTCAGCCTCCCAAAGTGGTAATTTTTAATACTTGTCACAAATCTACTATCTCCACAAATATATGCAGTTAAATCATGGTCAGTTTTGGCTAGTTTGGACACAGTTATCAAATTCTCAAATTAAATATGAATTAAAGACTACTGTTCAGGTTTATATGACTAAATCCCCAATAGGCCTAAGTTTTTGCAAAATAAATGTAAGTTTTTAAATCCCTCATATGTGGGTTCATAAAATATCTTATTGGTGAATAATTATAGTCAAAATTAAGTCCATCCTACTAAATATAATATTAAAGAAGACTCTTGAGATTACATTTTCTTCTCTCCTAGGTCATTTTACCACAGACATATATTAATACTAAACAGTATTTAAAAACACTGTTTTTAATATTTTTAAAATTTATTTTTGATACATATTTTCTGGGTACATGTGATAAATAATTTGATACATTCTTATAATCAAATAAGGGTAATTGGGCTGGATCTCTATTACAATGTGTTTAATCTTGGAACAGAAATAATTTTAGTTTGATACAAAGTTCTTCATTTTCTCAAATATTTTCTTCTAAATATTTATACACATTTTAAGAAGTCAATGAAATAAAATACTTTCCACTATCTCTAGCTTTATCTCTCCTCACCCTATTTTTCACATTTTTTCTTTGTATTTGCTTCTATTCTGAAACAGCAACAGTGCTTATTAAGAAAGGACTCTCGGGCTGGTCGCGGTGGCTCACGCCTGTACTCCCAGCACTTTGGAAGGTCGAGGCAGGCGGATCACCTGAGGTCAGGAAGTTGAGACCAGCCTGACGAAAATGGAGAAACCCCATCTCTACTAAAAAAAAAAATTTTTTTTTTAAAATTAGCCAGGCATGGTGGCACATGCCTGTAACCCCAGCTACTCAGGAGGCTGCGGCAGGAGAATTGCTTGAACCCAGGAGGTGGAGGTTGCAGTGAGCCGAGATCGCACCATTGTACTCCAGCCTGGGCAACAAGAGCAAAATTCCATCTCAAAAAAAAAAAGAAAAAGGATTCTTTAAAGGGGGAGTAAACTGATACTTGCCACTGCAGATTGAGAGTTAAATTACAAGAGCCTAACTGTTCCCTACTGGCTGAAGTATTAGGCTGGTGCAAAAGTAATTGTGGTTTCTGCCTTTTTAATAGGCAAAAACCGGAACTACTTTTGCACCAACCTAGAAGGGGGAAAAGAATAAAAGCTATGTGGAAATTCTGTCTCCTTTGGTCTTGTGGAGAGGAGGCAATTAGCAGGAATATAAACCCACTATAAATTCAGCCCTGTGGAGAAATATAATCTGAGCCCTTACAGCTACTTTAACCTAATTATAAAGTCCTCAAATGAAGCTCGAAGGGCTATGAAACCACAAACTCAAAAACAAATTCCTAATTTCTTTAGAAGCCATCTATCTTCTTCCCTATTACTTATCCAGACTTGATTTTAAAGGGTTGTTTTTCCTCTCTGAGGCACTTCTATTGAACTCAAAAAAATTTTCAACACAGGTGAGAAATTTTAGGAAATTTAGATTTGAATTATCCTTGTTATATGCTATTATTACCTATTAATAATAATGATACCAATTATGGCATCATAGCACCATGTTAAGAGCTTTACTCACATTAATGTATTTAGCCATCACTATAGCACTATGAGCAGGTAGCATGATTCTCCCCATTTTACAGAAAAGGAAAGAAGCTTAATGAGCCTAAGCAAGCAATTTGCTTTTAGCCATTCAAATTGAAAGAGTTAAGACTTGAACCCACATCTATCAGACTCCAAAACTTCTATTCTTAACCCCAATCTATATGATTTCATGTTTACTTCTGAATGCGATCACTGATAAGCAGAGGGGTGAGACCCTCAAAGATTCATGAAGTTACTGGCAATCAAGATCCTAATACTTATCTAATCTGTTCCCCAACCTCTGTCATCACTCATATGCACACTTTTTTCTTTTCTTCTCTTCTTAATGCAATAGACTGAACGTTTTTCCCCTTCAAAATTTATATGTTGAAACCTAATCCTCAGTGTAATGATAGGTGGGGCTCGTATAAATGGGATTAGTGCCCTTATAAAAGAGACCCCAGAGACATAGCTAGTTCCTTCCATTGTGTGATCACACATTGAGAAGGCTCTGCCTATGAACCAGAAAGCAAGCCCTCAGTAGATACTAAATCTTCTGGTGCTCTAATCTTGGACTTCCCAGGCTCCAGAACTGTGTGAACTGTGAGAAATAAATTTCTGTTGCTTATCAACTACTCAGTTTATGGTATTTTGTTACAGCAGCCTGAAAAAACTAAGAAAATATATATTGGGAATGGGAATATTTTATTTTATATATTTTAAGGGAATGGGAATATTTTATCTTATATATATTTAATAAAAATATATACACAATGGAAATGGGAATATTTCATTTTAGTGGGAAAGTATGGGAATGGAGATATCATTAAATATTTTATATTTAGTGATATCTCCATTCCCATACTTTCAAGGTAATCAACCTGTGTACCTGTATTCTTCCATACATTTTCCTATGTTCTTACTATTTATCACACTATTATCTTATTGAGAGGTGACAACATGCTAGCAGCCCTCACTTGCTCTTGGCGCCTCCTTGGCCTTGGCGTCCACTCTGGCGGTGCTTGAGGAGCCCTTCAGCCTGCTGCTGCACTGTGGAAGGCCCTCTCTGGGCTCGCCCAGGACGGAGCCAGCTCCCTGTGCTTGAGGGGAGGTGTGGAGCGAGAGGCGCAGGCAGGAACTGGGGCTGCGTGCGGCGCTTGCCGGCGACCGCGAGTTCCGGGTGGGCACAGGCTTGGCAGGCCCCACACTCCAAGCGGCCCCAGGCAGTGAGGGGCTTAGCACCCTGGCCAGCAGCTACGGAGGGTGCGCTGGGTCCCGCAGCACTGTCAGCCTGCCCGCGCTGCGCTCGAATTCTCGCCAGGCCTCAGCCGCGTCCCGGCAGGGCAGGGCTGGGCTCCAGACCTACAGCCCACCATGCCCGGCCCCGGACCCCATGAGCTTCCGGGTGGCGGAAGCCTCCCCAATGGGGGCGCCACCTCCTGCTCTGCAGTGCCTCATCCCATGGTTTGCCCAAGGGCTGAGGAGTCCGGGCAAGTGGCGTGGGACTGGCGGGCAGCTCCGCCAGCTTGCCCCTGCATGACATCCACTAGGCGAAGCCAGCTGGGCTCCTGAGTCGGTGGGGACTTGGAGAACTTTATGTCTAGCTGGAGGCTTGTACATGCGCCAATCAGCGCTCTGTGTCTAGCTCAGGGTTTGTGGATGCACCAATCAGCACTCTGTATCTAGCTAATCTAGTGGGGACTTGGAAAACTTTTATGTCTAGCTAGAGGACTGTAAATGCACCAATCAGCACTCTGTATCTAGCTAATCTAGTGGGGACTTGGAAAACTTTTATGTCTAGCTAGAGGACTGTAAATGCACCTATCAGCACTCTGTGTCTAGCTCGGGGTTTGTGGATGCACCAATCAGCACTCTGTATCTAGCTAATCTGGTGGGGACTTGGAGAACTTTAATGTCTAGCTAGAGGATTGTAAATGCACCAATCAGCACTATGTGTCTAGCTAAAGGTTTGCGAATGCACCAATGAGTGCTCTGTGTCTAGCTAATCTAGTGGGGACTTGGAGAACTTTTATGTCTAGCTAGAGGATTGTGAATGCACCAATCAGCACTCTGTGTATAGCTCAGGGATTGTAAATGCACCAATCAGCACTCTGTGTCTAGCTCAAGGTTTGTAAACACACCAGTCAGCATGCTGTCAAAATGGAGCAATCAGCACTCTGTAAAACAGACCAATCAGCTCTCTGTAAAATGGACCAATCAGCAGGATGTAGGTGGGATCAGATAAGGCAATAAAAGCAGACTGCCAGAGCCCACAGCGGCAACAAGCTTGGGTCCCCTTCCACACTGTGGAAGCTTTGTTCTTTTGCTCTTTGCTATAAATCCTGCTGCTGCTCACTCTTTGGGTCTGCACTGCCTTTATGAGCTGTAATACCGTGAAAGTCTGCAGCTTCACTTCTGAGGCCAACAAGACCACGAACCCACCAGGAGGAACGAACAACTCCAGATGCACTGCCTTAAGAGCTGTAACACTAACCACGAACGTCTGCAGCTTCACTCCTGAAGCCAGCAAGACCAGGACCCCACCAGAAGGAAGAAACTGCGAACACGTCCAAACATCAGAAGGAACAAACTCTGGACACACCATCTTTAAGAACTGTAACACTCACCGTGAGAGTCCGCGGCTTCACTCTTGAAGTCAGTGAGACCAAGAACCCACTAATTCCGGACATAATATGACTATCATACAACTATATACACTCATATATACAGATTTTCAGGTTAGTTGTTTTCATAAACATTTGATCATTCTTTAAACATCCTCAGTTTTTTTTCAGGTAAAAATAATTAGGGAAGTGTGGAGCAGGTAAATAATATTTTATTTCCTTGGTGTTTATTTACAAATTAAAGTGACCTTAATTTAAGGTAAATTACTCAAATCATAATCTTATATTTCAGAGGTTTCCATACATTGCCATCATGTTTTTGATAATAATGATTTTGGAATACTAAGCAGGCCTATACCTGATTTTACTACTAAGAATATAAATCCAAGTATGGTGGGCTTTCAGAGGAACCTAGCTCTCTGCCAGGCTAAGACAATCATGTTGAAGAATCATATTCTGGAGGTGACAGACATCCTTGATGTATCAAGACTTGCCTTAAATGTTAGGGATCTTCTTTTTAATGTCAGGAAAATCATGTGATACTCATTAGCTTAAGTTGCCTGATTAGTAGTCACTTACCTTTGGACCAGGTAATCCAGGTAACCCAGGATTTCCATGTGGCCCTGGTATGCCCTGCAAGTAATGAAAAAAGTCATTCTTGGAGCATGTTGGAATGGAACAAAGTACAATTGCTTACTTTCCTCTCAACATGTGTGATCCCTTTCTGCACTTGAGTTTTTGCTTATGTTATTATGTATGCCTTAAAGACCTACTTCCTTTAGCTTATGCCCTATAGCTACCCAAATTTTTGTTTGGATCTCAACTCACTTTTAAATCCTAGTCACAAGAACATGAAGCAATATCTGTCTCCTACTAACTTCCATAGAAATTTCTTCATGTAAAATTCATTTACCAATTAATTGTATATTGCCTCGGGACATTTCTTATACTGTTCTAATCTGTTACTTAAATACTTTATTGCTGTTCTAACTGCCTTATGACGTGTTCTATTTAGCCCCAGGATTATAAAGTCTTTGAAAAGAGACTCTTAAAAATATTACTAGTGTAGCACTTAACACATTGAATGGTTACACTTGATTAATATTTAGCAACTTGATTTTGCATCACTGATAAATTATCTAATCTGAATTCAAAAATTGATTCTATTTTCTGAGTACCTACTATGTGCTAGGAACTGTGTTGATGTTTTGTGTTTCTCATTACTAATCCTTATAACAATCCTGAAAGGTTATTATTTTTACTCCCATTTAAAAATCAGGAAACTTAAGCTCATACAACCAGTAAGCAGAGGAACAGATCACCCTCTCCAAGAAAGCCTTCCATGTCTCCAGGTTCCCTATAATTACTTCAATTTTGTACCCTACTTCTGTGCTCTTCAGCCATACCTCCCTCTTAACACATAACATATAGTTAATAATTATTTGTCTTTTTAATTCTGAATTAATAGAGCAGAATACTTCAGGAAGACAGAGGTGTCAGCAATGTAAATATTGAAAATGCGTCTAGCAAGATGAAAACTAAAGAAAAAGGATTAAATTTTGGCTGGGTGTGGTGGCTTACACCTGTAATTCTAGCACTTTGAGAGGCCAAGGCAGGAGCATCACTTGAGCTCAGGAGTTTGAGACCAGTCAGGGCAACACAGCAAGACCTCATCACTACCAAAAATCAAAAAACGTTGCCAGGCATAGTGGCCCACACCTGTAGTCCCAGCTAATCATAAAGCTGAGGTGAGAAGATGGCTTGAGCCCTGGAGATCAAGGCTACAGTGAGCTATGATGCCCATTACTGCACTCCAGCCTGGGTGACAGAGTAAGACCCTGTCTCACAAAAAAGAAAGAAAGAAAAATGGTTAGATGTTATGACTTATGTCATTGGTAACCTTCAAAAAGTACATTTTAATAAAGTAGATGGAAAACATTTATGGGGATTAATGAATAAGTTGCTGATGTAAAAGTAAGGACAATGGAATATAAATTATTATTTCACAAAGCTCAGTATTGCAAACAACAGCGAGCCAAAACAATAGCTTTAGGAAAAATTAATATCAATGAAAGTTTGGGATTTATAAAAGAGGGATAACTTGTTGGTTGTTGCCAAATAATATAAAATTTAGGGAGAGAAAAAATGTGAAGTTGCAACTTTTAAGTTAGATAAGGTGAAATTAGGAACACAAGTAAAATAATTATCCTTGAGCAAAACACTCTTTCCTCCTTAAGGGAATGAGAATTGGACAAATAAATGGAAGATAAAAAGTAAATTAGGGGAGATAAAAGTAAAAAAGTAAACTGCCGTATTATGAGAACAGATGGAGATTCTGAACCTGAAGTTCATGCTGTTGAGAGTACAACCTTAGCAGTGGATAGGGAATAGAATTAGTATGAAAATTGGCCCAGTTTCTCAGAAAAATAGGATCCAAATTCTCACAGAGAGGTAGGAGGATGGGAATGGTTCATGGGCTAGAGGAGAACGAGCAAGGTTTAGAAGGGGCTATGGGAGAAATGTGATAGGTCATCAACTACAGATAATTTTTTTAATGCAAAACAGCTAGAGCCCAATGAGAATTCATCTTAGGCCTCAAATGGACAAGAGTTTGATGTGACTACGGACAACTTAAAGTAATATTTTAGAGTAATTTTTCTTTATAATCTTTGTATGTTAAATAAAAATCAGAATAAAAATAAAGTGGATTATATAAAAGGTATTTGCATTTGTCATACAATTCTTTTTCTAGCTCATTGAACAAAGATGTTTTGTAGTAAAATATCCACACTTTTTTTAGGTTTGAAAGAAACTAATTTTAACATAGCAATAAGTCTTTTGTTGGGCCTGTGTAATGTGAAAAACTACTGCTGATCTTTAATGCAGCTTTTTTCCTCAGGGCAGTTATTTTCTAGTCAATAGCTTCAGAATTTTCCACTATGTAATCCAGGAATGTACTATTTTAAGGCAGCCCACTCCTCTTCATTTCCCCAAACAAATGAATCTCACCTTAGATATTGCGATCACTTTATAAGTAAGAATAATGTTACAAGTAGCACCAGAACAGCCACTAATTTACAAATTTGATCATCTTTGTTGGACACGTTCACAGAGAATGCTTTGGCTGTGTGTTTACACTCAAAATAAACTAGGCTGCGTGTGTTCTTAAGCTTCTCTTGAATTGGCTAAGGTAGGACTAAGTTTGAAGATCCAGGCAGGTTTCCAAAGGAAGTACATACTGTACAATGCTAGAAAAAATATGTTAGAAAGTTACAAATTCTCACTGCCAGCAGGAAATATAGCCCATCTACTTACCCGTGGACCTCTCTTCCCTGACGGACCTGGGATACCTGCTGGACCAGGTGGACCCTTGGAAAACAAATGTCAAGACATTAGGCATCATAGTAGACACAATTTTTCCTTACGAGTCTGAATAAGATTTCCACCCAAAGACAACTCTTTTTCAGGCCCCAGTTCCCAGCTGGTGACGATTTTTAAGTAACACGAACCCCCTTACCCTAATCAGCAGGGGTGAGTTGAAACTCAAGTGTCCCCTTTAATCTGGCCAGAAATGGCAGCAGGAAGTCTATGACTTATGGTTACAGCCACCGTATCTGGTTTTTAAAGGGACCACAACTAGTAGTTTTGTGGGTAATTTTTTACCTAAATTTACTTTTACTACGGAAGGAGGAATTCAATTTAGGGTTTGGAGACCAACAACTACAAGTTTTTTTCAAACACAATTCAGAAGAAGATTTGCTTTGAAAAATGAAAACACTGGCCATTTTATGTACTTTTAAAAGAATTATACCAACGATCTGTGTAATGTGTTAAACTGTTATAATGAAATCCTTCTTGTATATCCATTAATAAATCTGACTTACACCAATTGCAGCACACCAGGAAGTCACTAATAGAGTTAAATGATTTATAAAATAAAGTATGAAAGCAAAAACTGATCAATTGTTACAGTGTTCTGAGTTATTTAAATGTTAATTTTTAAATATATCAAATAAGAAATAGGACACTACTTCTTTACTTCTCCATATAATGTTTTATGTTGTCTTCTTTACTTTAACAATCAACTGTGGAAGAATAAATGCTCATTTGTGATATGGTTGAACATATATTCATTCATTCATCTGTTCATTCATTCAATTGTTACTGAGCACTCTGTGATATGGCATTGTTCTTGGCGTCTATAGAGCATACACATATTCCACTTAACAAATATTCATTCATTATTGCAGTAAAAATAGTACACGCTTTCAAAGTAGACACATCAGGGTTAAAATACTAGCCTCACCAGTAACAAGCACTGTGACCTAATGTGCTTTATTTTTCCTCATTGTAAAATGTTTATATATCTATGATGATTGCACATAAAATAAAGAGATGAATCCAGGTTAAATCATATGTACTTGCCAATATGTGACAGTTTTTTAACCTACAATTTCATAATTTCATACAGTTTAATCTGTAGCATGGCCAGCTACACCTAAAATGTACATTGAGTTTCAAAGGAAGAGAGGGAAAATGGATTGATGGGAAAGGATCATTCCAATTCAAAAACACATGAGGGAAATGAGTAAATTATGTTGAAAAAAAATAACAGTTATTTTGCATATTTCTCATCTCACATTTTTTGATATTAACTACTCCTTGAAACTTTCTCTTTTATTAGAGTCATTTGCAGTTTTCTGATATTCATTATATATTTCAGACTGTCCATGTTTTTCCTTTAGTTGCATTTTTTCTTCTCTTACCCCCTAAATTTATAAAACTTTTCATGTATTTCCTAATATTGAGAGAGAAATGCTATTTCTATTCAGCCCCTAACTGAGGGCATTCTCCTTCCTCAGCTGTTCAAATATTTTAGCAGCTAAAATTACAAAATTTAGCTGCTAAAATCATATTACAAAATATGATAAAATTTAGCAGATTTTATCATATCACTAGCTTCCATCAAATCTTGATTTTTTACTCATTGTCAAGAAAAATTGACTTTCTTTTCAAGTTAATTCTGGTCCTGTTGTTATAATAAAAAAGTTAGCAGCTGTTGATTTGAATTTATGTCCCCAAAAATAAGAGCCAGTAGGAGAAATCGCAACTAAAATGAAAAAGAAAATGGAAAGTTTTCTTTAAAAATGTCTAGTTTGGTTTAGTGTCCTGTTTCACTACTTGTGACAAAAGAAAACACTATTCCATTCACATTGGAAAGGCAGTTTGCTATGGCTTGCGCTTGTATCCTCCCAAAATTCATATGTTGAAATCCTAAACAAAGTGATGGTAGTAGGAGATGGGGACTTTGGGAGTTGATGGGTCAGGGATTAGTGTCCTATAAAAGAGGCATAAGGGAGTTAGTTCATTTTCCTCTTCCACCATGTGAGGACACAGCATGAAGTTGCCATCTATAAACCAGAAACAGGCCCTGGCCAACTACCAAACATGCCGGCACCTTTATCTTCAACTTCCCAGCTTCCAGAACTGTGAGAAATACATTTCTATAGTGTATAAGCCTCCTCGTTTATGGCATTTTGTTACAGCAGCCTGAACTAACTAAGATGCAATTAACATTAGATACTGGGGGGAAAAGAAGTTATAGTTTATGTCATGATTTAAATATTTGAATTGTTTGATAAGCACTAAATTAAAATCAATTCTCACATGTCTTCATAATTTTGCGATTTTGAAATCTGTGACAACATATTATTAATAGGCATTTTCTAGATACCAGAGAAGAATCATAATTTTTATAGCATGACATTTTTGAGAATAAATTATTTTCTATAAATAAGGTTAAGTACTAAAAAAGGCACTTTAACTTTCAGATTATTTGTTATTAACAGAAAGTACAATTCCATTTAAAAAATAATGGTTTTGCAATCATACAATGTAGATTCAAATCATGCCTCAATCATTTACTAGCTGAATAACCTTAGACAAGTCAGTTACCCTTTCTAAGCCTTAGTTTCCTCACCTTTAAAATATTGATGATAGAAATTTACCTTTCAGGGTTATTGTGAGTATTAAAGCTATTGTATATAAAATACCTGTCACTGTGCCTGGCAGTGATAGTAGTTAACCAGTAAACAGTAGTCTAATTAACTTTTTTTTTTTTTGAGACGGAGTCTCACTCTGTCACCCAGGCTGGAGTACAGTGGCGTGATCTCAGCTCACTGCAACCTCCCCTTCTTGGGTTCAAGCAATTCTCCTGCCTCAGCCTCCTGAGTAGCTGAGATTACAGGTGCGTGCCACCACACCCAGCTAATTTTTTTGTATTTTTAGTAGAGATGGGGTTTCACCATGTTGGTCAGGCTGGTCTCAAACTCCTGACATCGTGATCCCCCCGCCTCGGCCTCCCAAAGTGTGGGATTACAGGCGTGAGCCACTGTGCCTGGCCTAATTAACTTTCTTAAGGTATGCATAAGGCACAGCAATCACTGAGTAAATGTTAGATATTATTATTACTAGGATAATATATACATTAAGGTAAATCTATTCAATAGACCAATACTTCTAAAAGATAATAATCCCTGGTCAGTTAATGTTGGAAATCCTGCATCTTACATTCCTTTTTTAATTTATTCATTCACTCAGTCAATAAATATTATAAAGCATCAAGCCCTCTTGAAGTTTGCAGTCTAGATAAAAAGACATACATTAACAGATAAATACATAATTACAAATTTTACTTAGTGATATGGAGGAAAAGAAAAGGCAACCAAGAAAGAGGTTAACATGGTGGACCTAATTTATATTGTGATGTCAGAGAACGCTTTTCTGAAGAAGTATTTAGTTAGGTCTAAAAGATTAATAGGAGCTAGAAACAAGAAGAAAATAAAATTCCAGAAGATAGGAATAAATGAATGAGGGCATGAGTAAAACAAAACAAAACTAATAAAAGACACAGTCATTTTGAGGAATTAAAAGAAAAACTAATAGAGCAAGGGGAAAAGTGGGGCAAGAGGCAGTTGCAGAGGTAAGCAGGGGCCATATCACATACCTGCACAGGTCAGGATACAGAGTTTGAGTTTAAGTGCTATAACCTTCTTCCACTGAAGAACTTAAGCTGATAAACAATGTTATCTGATTCATCTTTTTAAAAGATCACTAGAGAATTTTGATAAAAGATGTCAGAGTGAGAACATTTTTCAGACTACTCTCCCTCCCTCAAAACCAGCTGTAAACAACAAAATGCACCAAAAGAAGAAAACATCATCTCCAGTGAAAAAGGAAAGGATCATAACCACAAACCACAAAATATGAAGATTATCTGCCCAATACTGAGAAACTTTGGAGCGAAGGTGTTGAAAGATAACCAAATGCAAAAAACTCCTCAGACTTCAAACCTTGGATACATATTAGTCTTGAAAATCCACTTTTTTGATTATGATAAGGTTTAAGAGAATGGGCAAGCCACAGGAAATATGATTCATGACCCAGTAAAAACTCAACTTCAAAGAGACAAGAGTAGAAAAGGTGGAGCTGAAGAAGAACATACCTTTTTTTATGATCTACAACCAGAACCCTCTCTGGTGAGAGGGGATAAAAGACAAGAAGAGCACAAATCCCCCTATCACTTCTGAGAGAGCCTGTGATACAAAGGGCTTTGCAACAAATTGTGCATGAACATGAGACGACACATGCCTCTGGGTAGAAGACAAAACAAATACGGTAAGATGGTGTTTTAGGCAGCAATCAAAATTTGACTCTGTGTACCATTCCACCTTACTTCCCTATGCCTCTCCCTATATCATTCTGAAACAAATCACCCAGATAGAGTTGCCTTTATTTTAAAAATGAGTAATAACCAGAGAGCAATCAGTAGAGGATTTATAAATAGACATTTGGAGGAAGGGAAAAGTGAGAGGACAGGAAAATAACTTTAAAGAACAAAGCTGGAGGCATCATGCTACCTGACTTCAAACTATACTACAAGGCTACAGTAATCAAAAGGGCATGGTACTGGTACCAAAACAGAGATATAGACCAGTGGAACAGAACAGAGGCCTTAGAAATAACACCACACATCTACAGCCATCTGATCTTTGACAAACCTGACAAAAACAAGAAACGGAGAAAGGATTCCCTATTTAATAAATGGTCTTGGGAAAACTGTCTAGCCATATGTAGAAAGCTGAAACTGGATCCCTTCCTTACACCTTATAAAAGAATTAATTCAAGATGGATTAAAGACTTAAATGTTAGACCTAAAACCATAAAAACCCTAGAAGAAAACCTAGGCAATACCATTCAGGACACAGGCATGGGCAAGGACTTCATGACTTAAACACCAAAAACAATGGCAACAAAAGCCAAAATTGACAAATGGGATCTAATTAAACTAAAGAGCTCCTGCACAGCAAAAGAAACTACCATCAGAGTGAACAGGCAACCTACAGAATGGGGGAAAATTTTTGCAATCTACCCATCTGACAAAGGGCTAATATCCAGAATCTACAAATAACTTAAACACATTTACAATAAAAAATCAAACAACCCCATCAAAAAGTGGGCAAAGGATATGAACAGACACTTCTCAAAAGAAGACATTTATGCAGCCAACAGACACATGAAAAAATGCTCATCATCACTGGTCATCAGAGAAATGCAAATCAAAACCACAATGAGATACCATCTCACACCAGTTAGAATGGCGATCATTAAAAAGTCAGGAAACAACAGGTGCTGGAGAGGATGTGGAGAAATAGGAATGCTCTTTCACTGTTGATGGGAGTGTAAACTAGTTCAACCATTGTGGAAGACAGTGTGGCGATTCCTCAAGGATCTAGAACTAGAAATACCATTTGACCCAGCCATCCCATTACTGGGTATATATCCAAAGGATTATAAATCATGCTGCTATA
The DNA here is from genome assembly GCF_028885625.2 of Pongo pygmaeus. Taxonomy (NCBI): domain Eukaryota; kingdom Metazoa; phylum Chordata; class Mammalia; order Primates; family Hominidae; genus Pongo; species Pongo pygmaeus. The sequence goes on along the minus strand of NC_072373.2, from coordinate 143,979,926 downwards.
AAGACACATGCACATGTATGTTTATTGTGGCACTATTCACAATAGCAAAGACTTGAAACCAGCCCAAATGTCCATCAATGATAGACTGGATTAAGAAAATGTGGCACATATACACCATGGAATAGTATGCAGCCATAAAAAAGGATGAGTTCATGTCCTTTGTAGGGACATGGATGAAGCTGGAAACCATCATTCTGAGCAAACTTTCACAAGGACAGAAAACCAAACATCGCATGTTCTCACTCATAGGTGGAAATTGAAGAATGAGAACAGTTGGACACAGGGTGGGGAACATCACACACTGGGGACTGTCATGGGGTGAGGGGCAGGGGGAGGGATAGCATTAGGAGAAATACCTAATGTAAATGACGAGTTAATGGGTGCACCAAACCGACATGGCACATGTATACATATGTAACAAACCTGCACATTGTGCACATGTACCCTAGAACTTAAAGTATAATAAAAAAAATTTCTACTCAGTACCATTGTTTAAACATGAATTGTTTTTAACATTAATTCAGTAACAGTATCCTTTTTTATTAGCACATAATAAAGAGAATAATTGTTAATGTGAAAAAAAAACAAAATTATTTACCAGAACAGGAATTACTCCATACAACAGATAAAGAGTTCAGTTATATAGTTCACTACATATTCAAAGAATGTCAAGATGACATTAATCTACAAAAATAAAGTTCAAAGAAGAGTTGTGAAAGATTTAAAAAAATATGAAAGAGCAAAAAAGAAACTCTTTGATGAAAGCCATGTCAGAGCAATAAAAACTGATTAAATATAATTTAAAAATCAATGAAGGCATAGGAATATATAGAATAAGTGAGTTCACACAAAATGAAATGGAAAAGAGCAATTATGATGACATGGTTGTAGAAAAAATAATAAATACCATTAATCATCAAAAATGACATTTAACATATGCAAACTTGTATGCCTGAAGAATTTAGAAAAATTGAACCAACCAATATTTGGTTATTATAAGGGGAGGTCTTTCTATAATAAAAAATAATCTTCAGATCAAAAGAGTATCCCCCCAAAAACCTGATTCAGAACCTAATAGGTTTAAAGAACTTCAAAGATAAAGAACTGCATGGGTATATAGGCAGGAAAAAATTGTTACCTAAAAGCAGGAAAAACCAGGCTGGCTTCAGGCTTTTGAGTCACATCTACTTCAAGAAGCAGTAAAGCAATTCCTACAAGTTCATTATTTTGTCACCATTCAGTCTCTCATTATCTCTCTAAAATCTACTTTTAGTCTTCTACACTGTGCTGAAGTTAGGATTCTCAAAGTTCAACAATGACTTCTTCATCCAAATATCCAACAGATTATCACTTTTTCTCAGTTCTCATTCTCTTTGACTTCTCTGTCTCTTTTGGCCCTGCTGATCAATTCCTTTTCAAAAGTCTCTTCTTTGGCTTTTTGATATTGCTTCTTTTATATTTTGATACCACTGTTCTTTTCTCCTATCTCTCTGACTTCTCATCACATTTCTGCTTTTTCTTTCTATAACCAAAAAGCAAACATCCCCCTCATTTGACTGGTGACCCTATGCCACATTCCTCTCTTTGAAAATCTATCCAACTCTATAGTTTCAACTATAAAAGTCAATAGAAATACTCCCAAATCTATATCCCCAGCCTTGACATCTCTTCTTTACTTCAGCTTCTTCAACTCTTCTAACAGCTTAATTACCAACAGTTCTTTAAATGTTTCATTTTTCTCTCCTAAAATTGACTTTCCCTCTTAATTACAGTTTTTAATAATGATATCACCATTCTCTCAATCTGCAGGCTTAAAATTTGATAGTCATCTTTTATTCTTTTCCTTTTTGCTTGGTCCCTAGGTCCCATTAATTTCCTAGTTCTATCAAGTCTTCCTTCAAAATCTCTTGAATCCTACTTTTCCTTTGCATTTTCACTGCTGTCAACCTAGATAATGTTCTAGTCCTTTAACACCAAGATGGTAACAGAAACTTCCTATCCTGGACACTGTTACCAGACTGATTTTCCAATTAATACCTCTGCTTAGAAACCTACAAAATTCCCCTTTGAGAACAAGATAAAGTTAGAATGATCATTTGACAGTTAAGAATGTCCACAACCTGACACCATCAAGCTTGGATCTTTATCTGTCTGCTTTAGAGGAAGAAAACCTGGATTCAAATCCTGACTCTATCATTTACCAACAATGTCATTGTGGGCAAGTAAATTATCTCTTTGGGCTTCAGTTTCTTCACCTGAAAAATGAGAATAACACTACTAACTTTACAAAGTTCTTTTAAGATAATATATGTAAAGAGACTGGTAGAGCATCTTTCTCAAGGAACTCAATAAATGATAGCTATTATGCTGTTATAAAAAAAAAACTCACCTACTCCTCTCACCTATCAAAATCTTACCCATTCTTAGAGCTTAGGTCATAACTAACTTTGTCCACAAGATCTTATTCTGAATAGCTCAGCTTTAAGTGACCTTTCATAGAGACTCCATCAAAAAAATACCATTTTTTTAATCTTTGAACATCTCTAGCCCATACATTTACTTTGCATCTCTCTGCAGCATTTATCCTACTTTACTACAAGATATATTAAATAGTTATAAATGTACTTTCTTTATCTTCATTATGAAATATAAGCTTTTTCTGAGCAATTACTGGGTTATACATACTTTGTGTTCCTGCCTTGCATATAGCAGAGACTAAGTAAATATCTGCTGAATATTACTGCTTCACCTGCCAATACTGAATGACTATTTTTGAATTTATAGAAGAGATTAATGCTCATCTGATCAGACTGACTTTTTCTGAAGAAAGTAAATGGCTTCCATAACTATTTGCTTAATATTACATGTCCAGTGATTCAATTTTATGACCAATATGTTGATAATTAATTGTCATAGTTGAAGAGTTTATTTCTCTATAATAGTATATTCTTCATATTTTATTTTTAAATGTCTAAACATTTACTCTAGGAAGAGTGGCTCAATACCTATCAAATCACTTCTAGGAATAACCACAAAGGAAACACAAGCTAAAAGACTGGCTTCACCTTCTTCCATTCTATGATTTCTAGAGCTAAGCCAAAGACTCAAATTTTATTTTCATTAAATAAATACTTTAAGATATATTTTAATCTACTTTAAATTTTGAAAAAAAATAATTTCTAAAGAAATAAAGGTAAATTTAAGTATACAAATATGAAGCATAAAAACAATATTTCCAACACTGTGATTTTAAATGACTTTAAGTGGTTTTTAAATGATTTTAGAAATTTTTAAATGATGATCTCTAATTCCCACCTATACAACAAAAGAAATTCAGGGCTGACAAAAAACACATGAAAAAATGCTCACCATCACTGGCCATCAGAGAAATGCAAATCAAAACCACAATGAGATACCATCTCACACCAGTTAGAATGGCGATCATTAAAAAGTCAGGAAACAACAGGTGCTGGAGAGGATGTGGAGAAATAGGAACACTTTTACACTGTTGGTGGGACTGTAAACTAGTTCAACCCTTGTGGAAGTCAGTGTGGCGATTCCTCAGGGATCTAGAACTAGAAATTCCATTCGACCCAGCCATCCCATTACTGGGTATATACCCAAAGGACTATAAATCATGCTGCTATAAAGACACATGCACACGTATGTTTATTGCCGCATTATTCACAATAGCAAAGACTTGGAACCAACCCAAATGTCCAACAATGATAGACTGGATTAAGAAAATGTGGCACATATACACCATGGAATACTATGCAGCCATAAAAAATGATGAGTTCACGTCCTTTGTAGGGACATGGATGAAATTGGAAATCATCATTCTCAGTAAACTATCGCAAGAACAAAAAACCAAACACCGCATATTCTCACTCATAGGTGGGAATTGAACAATGAGAACACATGGACAGAGGAAGGGGAACATCACACTTCGGGGACTGTTGTGGGGTGGGGGGAGGGGGGAGGGATAGCATTGGGAGATATACCTAATGCTAGATGACAAGTTGGTGGGTGCAGCGCACCAGCATGGCACATGTATACATATGTAACTTACCTGCACATTGCGCACATGTACCATAAAACCTAAAGTATAATAATGATGATAATAATAATAATAATAATAAAAGAAAAAAAAAAAAAAAGAAATTCAGGGCTGAAAACTTCAGTTTATTATCTCACAGTTTTGTTTATATGATATTAAACAAGTGCCTTGGTTTTTCTCCCCCCCATTGAATTGACTGATAACTGGTTCTTTTTGTGTTAGGCAAGGGGAGCTTTAATTAACCCATAAACATAAATTGACCATATCACTAAGGACAGTCAGTGATTCATTATACAATAATCTCTATCTAAAGTAAGTTTTACACTCTATTTTAATCCATTTGATGTTATTTTGCTGTAAGAATATTTAATGGATGTATTTAATGTATTTTTCTTTAATCTACCATATCTTTTATATACTTAACATGACTATGCATTCTCCTATGGTTTTCAAAATATAAATATATTATCTATATTTAGCAGTTGAAGTCCTGATTGAATTTCAACTGAACAAGAAAAACAAATAGTTTGCCCACTACTTCACTAGAATTAAGTAACCTTTCAGCCTACCAGTTGAAGAACAAAAGCACAATATTTGAGCCAGGGTTACATTCCGGCAGATGTGTTACAGCAACCATAAATTCACTTACTGTGCCAGAATGCATTTCCATGACAGACTTTATCTGTTATGTATTGTTTGGTCCAGAGAACTCTCTTTAAAATACATTTTAAAGAGAGTTTAAAATGCAAGTTAGCATATTAAGAGATATTTAAAAATACATTTTAAAGAGAGTTTAAAATGTAAGTTAGCATATTAAGAGACATTAAAAAAAAAAAAAACTTACAGGAGGTCCAGTGTCTCCTTTTGGCCCTCTCAGATACTCCATTTCAAGCATTGTATTTAGATCCTCATAATAATAATAATCATAAAGCTCAGTTTCATAGCTATTTTCGATGGGATAAGTAGCATCAGGATAAAATTCACCTTCTTTCCTTAGATCAAGGTGATTATCCACAGATGGCTCATTTGTCACTCTATACAAGCTTGTGTTTAAAATCGGTTGCATTTCCATGAGTTCGTTAGTGTGTAGATTTGCTGTGATAGCCTTCTTGAGATTAGTAATTGTATCTTGTTTTATTTGTGGAAGAACAGATGGCATCTTCTTAAACAGTGACAGACCAGTTACTCTATCATCATGTTGTGTGATATTGTCAGACATGTTTAGGAGAGAACTAAATTTCTCTTTGGTATTCATTCTTGCCTCACTGATGCGATGAGGGGTCACTGACAGGCTTAAATTTGTCTGAGTATCTTCCTCAGTGATCATTTCTTTGGCCTGAATCCCATGGTTTGTGAGATCCACAGCAGAGACATTTCCTGACTGAAGAGAAGATAACTGAGATCTTGATATCTGGTGTTCTTGTCTTTTATACACGGTTTCAGAATCATTTTTTATGATATTTGGAATGCTTTTGCCTTCAGTAAATGTACCCTCTGACAGTACTTTTTCAGCAAATCGTTTGGGCAGGGGAGAGTGTTCCGGTATCTTAGTTGGTATGAGAGTTGTACAAGGAAGGCTTGTTTCAGGTTGGTATTTGTCTGCTTGGCGACACTGCTGTTTCACATATCTGCAGTAGTCTGCAGATGCTTCTGCAGAAGGAATGATATCTAACTGACATACTATTCCTTCAAAATGGACAGAATTATTATTCATACTTCCTAAAGTAAACACACTATTAGAATCAAAGGTCTGAACTTCTGGAATAGTCTCTGTGCTAAAATATTTCTTTCCACACTCAACAAACATTGAGACACTTTGGTTTCTGATAGTAATGGCAAATGAGTGCCATTGCTCATCATGAACACTGTAGTTGAAAACTACAGGCTGCTTTCCTCTAATGTGTACTACTAATTTTTTAGGTAGTAATTGTACTCCTAATTGCAGTCTATTTTTATTTCTAATGCTGAAGAGAAATGCATTGTTCACCCGATGTGACTGTAACCCAGTTAATATTGTAAACGGCTGCCCTAAGTTGACTGGTAAAATTTTCACGAAAGGTGTCTCAATATAAGCATCATTTTTAAAAACGACTCCTGGTTCTGTTAAATGGACCCCCTGAGGTAATGGTGTAAAGGATGATGGTACAGCAGTCGCTGATGATGAGTGTCTTACGTCTTTGCCTCCAAGGCCTAGTTGATGAAGAATATCTATGCCTGGAAATTTAAAAAAGAGAGAGAGAAAGAATCTTACTTTTATGCATTCGTGTGTTCATATAAATGTTTGAATACGATAAAAATCTTCCTTGTAGCAACAGTAATTTCTAAAATAAGCATGTTCTATCAACAACTAATTATGGGTAATAAGAAATAGGGAGGGGGAGAGTAAGACATTATACTCAATAATTTGAATAAAGTACATGCCCCTCCCCCTACACACACAGCAATCTCTAAACCCAAAACTTATTTATTATTAGTTTATTTATTATTTTAGAGACAGGGTTTCCATCTGTTACCCAGGCTGGAGTGCAGCAGCATGATTATATCTCCCGGGCTCAAGGGATCCTCCCACTTCAGCCTCCCAAGTAGCTGGCACTACAACGGCATGCCATCATACCTGGCTAATTTTTGTATTTTTCATAGAGACAGAGTCTTGCTCTATTGCCCAGGACAGTCTTGAACTCCTAGGCTAAAACAACCCTCCCACAGCACTGGGATTACAGGTGTGAACCACCACGCCTGGTCTCCAAAATTTAATTCGTTTCTCTCTCTTGTTTTCCATTTTACTAGGATTCTTATTTGTCACTTCAATGAATATACATTCAAAGATTCCCAGATCCCATTTGTTTCTTTGATTTATAACTTAAAATTTAATGAAATCTATGTTAAAGTGAAACTGGAGTCATACTTCCAAAGATAATTGTGATTTTTGAAAACATTTTATAAATTAGGTTCACACGATCCCTTAAAGTATCATTTTTCAGGCTGTTTTTCCTTCTAATCTTCTGGGAATTTACAAGTTGCATGGAAGCTTTCCCAATGCCTACTACCTTAAGTGTGTGCTACACTTAAAGTATTCTGGTTACCAAAGTCCTTTGATAATTCCTGGACAAAAGAATTTAAATTCATTTTATTGGTGATCACTCTGGTTTTTCTGTCCCTTCCAAGCTTCTCTTCCTTCCACTTTTCCAGTCCTCCAGAGTAACTTTTATCCAACTTTTAGACTCTTTCAATATCTATTATGTAATACGCATTTTATATAATATGGATTTGATATAATTGTGGATTTCTCTGATTTATTATTCATTGTAATATTACCAATAGTATATTGTTTGTCTCCTTTACCCAATTAAAAGCTTCTGGAAAACTGGATCTGTCTGATTCATTATTGGATCTCTTCAGCACCTTCCTTGCAAATAGTTCTATAATTTCTGAATGAATGAATTTGCACCACAGCAATCTGACCAGGTCTCATATTCACCTCTGGAGTCATATAAATTTAAATGTCACTTATAAGGAATGACAAATTCTGTCTCTAAAATACACAACAGCATAGTCAGCTGTATGATCTTTATTATTCTTTGGGTTATAAATTTCCCATCTGTATCTTTGTATAAATATAATCACCTCCAACCAGAAATGTTAGAGAACTGCGATAAGTGAAAAAAATAAAAGTCTTTGAAGATTAGCCAGGAACGTTTGGTATCACCTTACTTTTTCCTTTTGTAGGAAATTAGTAGATATTTGATAATGCATGCTTATTACAAATAGCAAAAGATAAGAGAGAATCTCATTTCCCAAGTCTCACAACTGTGTACAACAATGAAATAATTACTGAATGCCATTCCTGTGTAATCTAGCAATGCAATTAAAATGTTTTTTAACAGAGATCTTCACAAAACACGTAAGTGTTTTATTTTAAGGTTAGAACAACCATCATTTTATCAATAAAATATTTGTAATTTCATGACATTTTTAAAGGATAGCAATATTTGTATCTATGATATTGTATGACAAACTTTTCCACCAAAATATTCCTAACACCAATGTAGAATTATATGCACCTCCAGGAATTTAGGGACATATTTCAAAGAGGCCCCATATAATCACCAAAAAAATACCTTTGACTTCTTCTGTTTTATCATCATAATTCACACAAAATTTAAACTTTAATCCATGATATGGCTGGTTGTTTCAATATACAATATAAATTACTTATGAGCTAAATCAGCTAATTGTACTCATCCCCAATCTTCAGTGAAAATTTACACTGCCGAAACTAGCTATGTTAGTCTGTGACATTGGATATCCTCACCCAGGTTTACCTAACTCTAAAGGTATGCCTAGTTCAATCTGAGAAGTAAACTATGGAAGAAACACTGCTTCTATGGAAATCACAATGCTTAAATTTAAAGTATATATGATCATAAAGTATCTGACAGCTATAATTCTGAGATACCAAATAAGCTACATATATAAAAAATAATCATACATGTGGTATATCAAGGGCTGCACGCTGCCCCAAGAACATCTCCCCTTGCATTTATTAAGAACCCCTGCCATCTAGTGCTTCGAATTTCTGACCCTATTATACAGAAATATCATTGGGAATAGTATATTTGAAAACTTTAAACAGCATATATGTGTTTTCAATGTTTCTTTATATGTATGTTAATATGCTTCCTCCAATTCTATTTTTAGTGGAGCATTTATGACAAATAGCTGTTTTTTAAAAATCAAATGTGTTTGAACACTTATTACTGAATAAATTTCCTGTTATTGAACCATGATTGCATCCCTAAAATAAAATCTTATTAGTTTTATGTTATTCTTTTGGTATCCTACTGGATTATTGACTAATAATTTTATGTAGAATCACTGCATCAATATTTATGAGTTGACTGGTCAGTGTTTTTCTCTTATTGTCCTATCTTTATCAGACAATAAAATTGAAATTTCATTATTTTCTATAGCCTGAAACAATTTCAGTAACCTTTGAAATTACTTTTTTTTCCCAAAAAGTTACAAAAACTCACCTATAAACCAAATTGATCATGTTGGCTCTTTCATTGATAGCACTTCATTCACTTTCCTAATCTCTTCTATGTTAATTGATTTATTCTAATTTTCCACTGCATCTTGAGACAATTTTAGAAATTTATATTTTTCTATGAAATAATAAATTTCCTCTAGGCTTTCGTATGTATTACCCAGAAATCTTCACATAATAATCTCTTACAATTATTTTTGTTTTCCTATGTCTCTGGTCCTCTGTCTCATTTTTCTAATTTTGGATATTTTGCTCTATTTATTCTTAAGTCTGTGTCATTATTGGTCATTTCAAATGTATACAGCCTTCAGATTTATTTATCTACTATTTTTGTTCATTTTCTATATCATTAATTTTAGCATTTATCTTTATTAATATCTCTTCCCATTTTATTTTTACTCTTTTGCTGATTTCTGAAGATAAATAATTAGTTCTTTATTTTTCTTTTCTTCCTTGATAATGAAGGCATTTAAGCTATACATTTTCCTGAGTGCTGCTTCGGCTGCATCCCATAGATTTTGATATGTAGCATTTTCATTTTTGTTGTTTTCTGGAAAGTATTTTTATTTGCATTTTCTCTTTGACCCAAATGGTTTAAGAAAAAAGTTTTAAATTTTCAGTTAGGAAGGCCTTTTTGTTTTCTGATTTTGTTATTAAAATCTAACTTAATAGTATTATGATCAGAGAATGGTGTCTAATCAGCACTTTCTTTTTCATAACTCAATTAGCCTCATAAGTGGTCAATTTTCAATAACATTTCATAAGCACTTGGAAAGGTGTTTGAAGGTACAAAATTTAATACATACCAGTTAGTTGTACCTCATTGTTTATGTTATTTATATCCTCTATATTCTTGTTTATTTTTATACAGTTAATCTGCCATCAACTGAGAGATAAAGTCTCTTACCAGAAGTGTGTCTGTTTGGCCTTTTCTCTCTTGTAGTCTTTGCTTTATGAATATTGATGTCATGGTTTTTATACATAGATAATCATACAGTTCACACATTTATTGAGTACTGCACCTTTCAGAATTACAAAAAGACCTCCTATGTCTAGTTTATTGGGTTTTATTTTTTTGGCATTACCTTAACTGGTAGTAAGACTAAGCTTCCCTCATCTGACTTTCTTTTTGTTTACATTTGTCTGATATACCTTTGCCTTTGTTTTTGTTTTCATCTACTTTGAAACACTATGTTTTAGGTAAAGACAAAGGGATTGTATTTGTTTTTTGATCCAATCTGAATTTTTTTCTTTGAATATATAAACTAAATCTATCTACATTTGCTAATATTATGGTTTGTTTAATCTGTCATATTATTTTATGTTTTACCACTTTAATTTTTTGAAGTCTTTCACTATGTAGTTTGTTTCCTTTGCTTTGCTTTGTGTATGTCTTTTGAGATTTAGAAGGGTTTGTATTTTTATTCTAAGCGTTTCCTTTAAAATTTTAAATGTATATAATGCCCCAAGTCCTTTCATTACACATATCTATTAATTCTTTCCTTTGAACAGTGTTTTATTTTCCTCCCTTTAACCCTTTCCCATACCCTCTAATATTAGTCAATAGGAGTATCTTACTTAGTGTTTATCTTTTCATTCTTAAATATCCTTATGTTTCTTTCATCTAATTTATCAACTGTAAAATATTTAATTCCCAGCTTCTCCAGATAAGGCAATCAGAAAAGTTAATCTACTCTCCCTATTTTTCCTCTTTTCCTACTATTTTTCTGTAATTGTACCATTCCTACATTGTTAGTTTGTATGGCATTTATATTTTTCTTTTTCCCACATTTTCTTTTGACAAATAGAGCCGGACTTTTGTAGTCGCTTCCCCAATCACTTCTCTTTGGCTGAAGTTTATCCTCTATTAGTTTCCTCAAGAAGGGTTTATGGGAACAACATTTCCCGAGTGTTGGACTTTTCAGAATTGATTTTTTGTAGCCTTGTACCTTAAATTTCATGGGATATAAAATTCTTTCATGATACTTTATTTCCTTGAGTATCTTGCAGCTGCTGTTCCATTGTTCTCAGGTGGTCTTTCTAAACCTGAAGTCAGCTAAATATTTTTCTCCTTACAAGTGTCTCCGTATTTACAAACATTCTTCAAGAGTTGTTCTTTATCTTTGAAATGCAGGAATTTTATAAGAATATAGCACCATATTGACCATTCCTGATAAATGTTTCCAGGTACATAGTATGATCATTCATTGCATAGATTCAAATTTTTTTTATTTACTTCAGCAAACTTTTAATGAATTGTATCCTTGCATATTGGTTCTATTTCACAGTTTTTGTTTTCTTTTTTTTATATATATACTTTAAGTTTTAGGGTACATGTGCACAATGTGCAGTTTTGTTACATATGTACACATATGCCATGTTGGTGTGCTGCACCCATTAACTCATCATTTAGCATTAGGTATATTTCCTAATGCTATCCCTCCCCCCTCCCCCATCCCCCCACCCCACAACAGGCCCAGGTGTGAGTTCCCCTTCCTGTGTCCATGTGTTCTCATTGTTCAATTCCCACTTATGAGTGAGAACATGCGGTGTTTGGTTTTTTGTCCTTGCGATACTTTGCTGAGAATGATGGTTTCCAGCTTCATCCATGTCCCTAAAAGGACATGAACTCATCATTTTTTATGGCTGCATAGTAGTCCATGGTGTATATGTGCCACATTTTCTTAATCCAGTCTATCATTGTTGGACATTTGGGTTGGTTCCAAGTCTTTGCTATTGTGAATAGTGCCGCAATAAACATACGTGTGCATGTGTCTTTATAGCAGCATGATTTATAATCCTTTGGGTATACACCTGGTAATGGGATTGCTGGGTCAAATGGTATTTCTAGTTCAAGATCTCTGAGGAATCGCCACACTGACTTCCACAATGGTTGAACTAGTTTACAGTCCCACCAACAGTGTAAAAGTGTTCCTATTTCTCCACATCCTCTCCAGCACCTGTTGTTTCCTGACTTTTAATGATTGCCATTCTAACTGGTGTGAAATGGTATCTCATTGTGGTTTTGATTTGCATTTCTCTGATGGCCAGTGATGATGAGCATTTTTTCATGTGTCTGTTGGCTGCATAAATGTCTTCTTTTGAGAAATGTCTGTTCATATCCTTCGCCCACTTGTTGATGGGGTTGTTTGTTTTTTTCTCATAAATTTGTTTGAGTTCTTTGTAGATTCTGGATATTAGCCCTTTGTCAGATGAGTAGATTGCAAAAATGTTCTCCCATTCTGTAGGTTGCCTGTTCACTCTGATGGTAGTTTCTTTTGCTGTGCAGAAGCTCTTTAGTTTAGTTAGATACCAATTGTCTATTTTGGCTTTTGTTGCCATTGCTTTTGGTATTTTAGACATGAAGACCTTGCCCATGCCTATGTCCCGAATGGTATTGCCTAGGTTTTCTTCTAGGGTTTTTATGGTTTTAGGTCTAACATTTAAGTCTTTAATCCATCTTGAATTAATTTTTGTATAAGGTGTAAGGAAGGGATCCAGTTTCAGCTTTCTACATATGGCTAGCCAGTTTTCCCAGCACCATTTGTTAAATACGGAATCCTTTCCCTATTTCTTGTGTTTGTCGGGTTTGTCAAAGACCAGATAGTTGTAGATATGTGGCATTATGTCTGAGGGCTCTGTTCTGTTCCATTGGTCTGTATCTCTGTTTTGGTACCAGTACCATGCTGTTTTGGTTACTGTAGCTTTGTGGTACAGTTTGAAGTCAGGTAGTGTGATGCCTCCAGCTTTGTTCTTTTGGCTTAGGATTAACTTGGCAATGTGGGCTCTTCTTTGGTTCCATATGAACTTTAAAGTAGTTTTTTCCAGTTCTGTGAAGACAGTCATTGGTAGCTTGATGGGGATGGTATTGAATCTATAAATTACCTTGGGCAGTATGGCCATTTTCACGATATTGATTCTTCCTACCCATGAGCATGGAATGTTCTTCCATCTGTTTGTATCCTCTTTTATTTAATTGAGCAGTGGTTTGTAGTTCTCCTTGAAGAGGTCCTTCACATCCCTTGTAAGTTGGATTCCTAGGTATTTTATTCTCTTTGAAGCAGTTGTGAATGGGAGTTCACTCATGATTTGGCTCTCTGTCTGTTATTGGTGTATAAGAATGCTTGTGATTTTTGTACATTGATTTTGTATCCTGAGACTTTACTGAAGTTGCCTATCAGCTTAAGGAGATTTTGGGCTGAGATAATGGGGTTTTCTAGATATACAATCATGTCATCTGCAAACAGGGACAATTTGACTTCCTCTTTTTCTAATTGAATACCCTTTATTTCTTTCTCCTGCCTGATTGCCCTGGCCAGAACTTCCAACACTATGTTAAATAGGAGTGGTGAGAGAGGGCATCCCTGTCTTGTGCCAGTTTTCAAAGGGAATGCTTCATGTTTTTGCCCATTCAGTATGATATTGGCTGTGGGTTTATAATAAATAGCTCTTATTGAGATACGTCCCATCAATACCTAATTTACTGAGAGTTTTTAGCATGAAGAGTTGTTGAATTTTGTCAAAGGCCTTTTCTGCGTCTATTGAGATAATCATGTGGTTTTTGTCTTTGGTTCTGTGTACATGCTGGATTGTTTATTGAGTTGTGTATGTTGAATCAGCCTTGCATCCCAGGGATGAAGCCCAGCTGATCATGGTGTATAAGCTTTTTGATGTGCTGCTGGATTTGGTTTGCCAGTATTTTATTGAGGATTTTTGCATCGATGTTCATCAGGGATATTGGTCTAAAATTCTCTTTTTTTGTTGTGTCTCTGCCAGGCTTTGGTATCAGGATGATGCTGGCCTCATAAAATGAGTTAGGGAGGATTCCCTCTTTTTCTATTGATTGGAATAGTTTCAGAAGGAATGATACCAGCTTCTCCTTGTACCTCTGGTAGAATTCTGCTGTGAATCCATCTGGTCCTGGACTTTTTTTCGTTGCTAAGCTATTAATTATTGCCTCAATTTCAGAGCCTGTTATTGGTCTATGAAGAGATTCAACTCCTTCCTGGTTTAGTCTTGGGAGGGTGTATGTTTCGAGGAATTTATCAATTTCTTCTAGATTTTCTAGTTTATATGCGTAGAGGTGTTTATAGTATTATTTGATGGTAGTTTGTATTTCTGTGGGATTGGTGGTGATATCCCCTTTATCAGTTTTTATTGCGTCTATTTGATTCTTCTCTCTTTTCTTCTTTATTAGTCTTGCTAGTGGTCTATCAATTTTGTTGATCCTTTCAAAAAATCAGCTCCTGGTTCATTGATTTTTTGAAGAGTTTTTTGTGTCTCCATTTCCTTCAGTTCTGCTCTGATCTTAGTTATTTCTTGCTTTCTGCTAGCTTTTGAATGTGTTTGCTCTTGCTTCTCTAGTTCTTTTAATTGTGATCTTAGGGTGTCAATTTTAGATCTTTCCTGCTCTCTCTTGTGGGAATTTAGCACTCCAAATTTCCCTCTACACACTGATTTAAATGTGTCCCAGAGATTCTGGTATGTTGTGTCTTTGTTCTCGTTGGTTTCAAAGAACATCTTTATTTCTGCCTTCATTTCGTTATGTACCCGGTAGTCATTCAGGAACAGGTTGTTCAGTTTCCACGTAGTTGAGCAGTTTTGAGTGAGTTTCTTAATCCTGAGTTCTAATTTGATTGCACTGTGGTCTGAGAGATAGTTTGTTATAATTTCTGTTCTTTTACATTTGCTGAGGAGTGCTTTACTTCCAACTATGTGATCAGTTTTGGAATAAGTGCGATGTGGTGCTGAGAAGAATGTATATTCTGTTGATTTGGGGTGGAGAGTTCTGTAGATGTCTATTAGGTCCACTTGGTGCAGAGCTGAGTTCAATTCCTGGATATCCTTGTTAACTTTCTCTCTCATGGATCTGTCTAATGCTGACAGTGGGGTATTAAAGTCTCCCATTATGACTGTGAGGGAGTCTAAGTCTCTTAGTAGGTCTCTAAGGACTTGCTTTATGAATCTGGGTGCTCCTGTATTGGGTGCATAGATATTTAGGATAGTTAGCTCTTCTTGTTGAATTGATCCCCTTACTAGTATGTAATGGCCTTCTTTGCCTCTTTGGATCCTTGTTGGTTTAAAGTCTGTTTTATCAGAGACTAAGATTGCAACCCCTGCCTTTTTTTGTTTTCCATTTGCTTGGTAGATCTTCCTCCATCACTTTATTTTGAGCCTATGTGTGTCTCTGCACGTGAGATGGGTTTCCTGAATACAGCACACTGATTGGTCTTGACTCTTTATTCAATTGGCCAGTCTGTGTCTTTTAATTGGAGTATTTAGCCCATTTACATTTAAGATTAATATTGTTATGTGTGAATTTGATTCTGTCATTATGATGTTAGCTAGTTATTTTGATCTTTAGTTGATGGTTTTCTTCTTTAAAAATTATTATGAGTATATTGAATCATTGTTGTCTTCTATATGTCTCATATATCATTTCTCTATAATCTGTTTTATTATGTTCTTTAAATTCATTTTTGTTTGTTTGATTTTCTTATTTCTCTTTACTGTTTCCTACAAAGTATAACTTCCCTTTGTGCTCCTTCCCATTTCATCTTGATTTATGAGGTAATTTTTCTACGACTTCTTTACTGACTTCTAGAAGCTCACAATTCATATCCTTTTAATATATTGCCTTCGTTTACTTTTCCCTGAGTTCTTTCATTTCTATCTTAGTATCTTTCTTTGTATAGGTGATGAGGGGGACATATTTGGTGAGAATATTTGTCGGTTTAACAGCAACATTTTTTTGTGTGTACATTCTCATTTTTGCTGCTTTTCCTTACATATTTCCTTATTGTGTATTTCTACTTGTGCTGTGCCAACTCCTTTTGCTCATTAATTCCTAGCCTAGCAACTTACAGAAAGATGCTGCTGGAAGAAGAGGATGGGCTGTGACTTCCAAGTCTCAAAACCCAAAGGGTCTGCTCCGGTACTACCATTCTAAATGGCTTCTAGCCCCACCTTCTTCTCCAAACCAAATCTAGTCCAGGAGGACTTCTGTAGCTAGCTCTATATACAACCCTTCATTCTCCTTCCTCCATATCCACTCACACTGGTATATGCTTCAGAATGAATCCTTCATCTCAGTGAGCAGATTTTTGCATTTTCTGAGATCTGTCCCCACTGATCCATTTTAGCTATTATCTGTGCTTATTTATTATACTTAACCCTTGGCAGCTTCTGCCCCCCTCAGACCCTGTAGCACTTGTGTACAAGGGCTAAATGTGTATTTTGGGGTGTGTTTCTCACCTTCAGGAAGTCTGGTTTTGCTGGTGCTTTCTGAAGTCTCACTATTGACCTTATTCCACATGGCATCTGCTTTTCTGAGCACATTTTTGGGGTTTGCAGATTTTATTAGTCCCCTAGTTTTGCTGAAAGTGATTTTTAAGTTTATTATTTCATTCGTTTTTTTCTTTTGTATGATATCCAAGACCAAAAGTGGGAAGATAATATCTCTTAGTTTCAAGTTTATACTTAAAATCTACACCCATTTCACAAATGAAAAATCTCTGAAGCACAGAGAGATTAAATAACTTGGTAAAGGTCACAGAGCTGATAAATGGTTGAGCTGCATTTGAGCCCAATCAATATGGATTTAAGTTCTCTGACTGCTCCACCACACGACCTCTCAGCCATTATATTCCCCACACCACTCCACATATCCCTTGGCAAATCTCACTAATTAATCGTGGCAGTATTACTTTTACCCTACAAAAATCTCAGTGAAGAATACTCTCTAGATAGCCACTAAAATTGGTACCTGAAGTGAAATCATCAAATTGTCATCCTAATTTTAAGCTTTCATACCTGAGTATGAATACACTCAGCAAATGTGTTTGAGCAAGATCTTAAGAGAGGAGAGACTACTTAAGGGTAGAAGGCACATATGAGTGGAGCTGAGGAGAACTGGAGACAAAAAAAATGGGGGTGGGCAAGAGAAAAAGAAGAAAGGCTTTCACTCAGAGGTCAGACTCTTTAACATTTAATTTATACCTGGACTTGGATATCACAAAATTACAATTCGGGGTTGAATTTAGATATTTCGTACCAATGTTTACAATAAATAACTAAGTTGCCGGAAGTAAATTGCTTGTTTTGTCAGTGGTCCTATATAAAAAATCAATCCAGTTCATGTCACTTGGAAAATCAGTTACCATTTAAAGAATATTAATGATCAACCCAGCACTATATTAAGTGCTTTACGTTTTTAAAAAATAAGAATTATAGCAGCATGTATTAAATTTCCATGTACCAAGCACTAGTCTAAGAACTTTAATATTTTAAGTCACATAATTTGCATAACAACTGTATGAAGTAGGCACTGTTGTTATCTCCATGTGAGAGTTAGGAAAAGTAAGTCATAGAAAAGTTAAATTATTTGCCCAAGCTTACCCAACTAGGGAGTGCAGAGGCAGAATTTGCATGCAGGTCATCTAAGGCCAATTTCTTAACACGGTGAAATTTAGGAAAGGTATGTGTTACCTAACAGCAGAACTGACTGTATCTCCTTCCTTTATTTGCTTCTGAAGTGTAAAATAAATGGTGGTGTCACCAAGACAATGCCTTGTTCTTTTTACTATAAATACCAGGCCTAATGACTTCATCCAAACCATGGCTGCAACAACCACATATGCTGACTCACAAACCTCTCTTCTGGGCTTGCATATCCAATTCTCTATTGAATTTATCCAATAGAAATGAGATGTTCCAAAAGCATTTCCACTTCAATGTATTTTCCCCAAACCTCATTTTTCTTACTTGAGTGCTTCTCTCAGTGAAGAGTCTCACAACCACACAAGCAGGCAGAATAAACTTTTTATAGTGTAAAGTAGATTATGCCAGTCTTCTGACCAAAATCCTCCAATGGCTTTCCATGGTATAAGACACCTATGCCATTTATTCTCTTCTTATCTCTCTGATCACATCTCCTATCATTATATCTTACCTAATTTTGCTCCAGCCAAACTAGTATTTTCCTTCATTCTTAAACCCACCCAACTAATTTTAAACTCATGGTATTTGTACTTACTGTTCTTTCTTGTTGGGATGCTTTAAACCCGTGTATTGATTTTAATCTGTATCCTTAACTGTGAATATATTGATTTTAATCTGTATCCTTGTATTGATTTTAATCTGTATTCTTAACTGTGAATATAACACTTCAGTGAACTCTCTGAGTATAATGAATTTTGGTAAGTTCTATGAGTCCTTCTAAAGTATTACTGAGGCTGACAGTAGTCTTGGGGACCCCTTAACTTGAAGCTAGTGTAGAAGTAAGGGTGGTCTTTGGGACAGCTCTCTAACTTTATACTACCCTGATATGGTTTGGCTGTGTCCTCATCCAAATCTCATCTTGAATTCCCACATGTTGTGGGAGGGACCTGGTGGGAGGAGATTGAATCAGGTCTTTCCCATGTTTTTCTTGCAATAGTGAATGGGTTTCACTAGATCTGATGGTTTTATAAGGGGGAGTTTCCCTGCACAGGCTCTCTCTTGGCCTGCTGCCATCGAGGTAAGATGTGACTTGCTCCTCCTGGCCTTCCACCATGATTGTGAGGCCTCCCCAGCTATATGAAACTGTAAGTCCATTAAACCTCTTTCTTTTGTAAATTGCCCAGTCTTGAGTATGTCTTTATCAGCAGCATGAAAACAGATTAAGACATACCTCTTACTTATTTTTCTCTTCACTGATATATCTGCTCACTTCACAGCATTCTCCACTCTCTGTATTTACTCTTCCTTGAATTTCTTGCCATAACAAAGCTTATCTTTTTTTTTTTATCTCATCCCATCAGAGTCCTGCTAAGTATATCCCTTCATGCCAATCTTTTTTTTTCATTTTTTTTAATTTTATTTTTTTATTTTTATTTTTTTCTTTTATTATTATTATTATTATTATTATTATACTTTAGGTTTTATGGTACATGTGCGCAATGTGCAGGTAAGTTACATATGTATACATGTGCCAATCTTTATTCATCCTGCAAGGCTCAGTTCAAGTGGTTACCTCCCCTTTAAGGCATCAGCGCAATTTTCGTTTGTTGTTGTTTCGTTGAACACTAATGAGAAATAGATCCTCTCTTAGTATGCTAATAAAATCAGTATTCTAAGCTTACAAAGCTGACATACTATGTAGACACAAACAGCCCAAACTTACTTGCCTTTCATTTGAAACTTGAAGAGTAAGCAGCACTGATAATGTTATCACAAGTTAGAATAAAAGAAAGATGAGGGAGAAGGAGAAAGGGGGAGGGAGAGGGAGGAGAGAGAAGAAGTAGATCAAGAAAGAGGGATGGAGAAAGAGTGAGGGAGAAAGGTGAAATTAAGTCTTAGTAGAGGATAAAACTATGACTCGTAACCAAGTCTTTGACTCCAAACTCAGTGACTATATCAATTGACTCTGTGGGGGGAATATAGTATATGCCTAAAGAAATAGATATGGGAGATCCAATGGTTATACTTGTTTTACAAGTACAGAGAAACAAAGAATCATTATATGTGTCAATATTCAGTGATATTCTATCACAAATTGGAAGAAGAAGAATTGTATTAGTATGTTTACTCCCTCAAAATGGAGAGATTTAACATTTCTTAGTAATTGGTAGTTTAAAATACTTAAAAGAAAGTTACCAATTTTTAGATAAAAAGGAGTAATATATCACTTTATAAACTATAACAAGTTACAGAGTTAACTCTTAACTATTAAATAACTAAGTTAATATAGCATAGCACTTAAATTTAATGAATTCTCACTGTTTTAAATTTTCATATGTCTTGATCAGTTAAGTCCCCAAAGCTATAGTCTTTCCAGTTTGTAGGAAAGAACAAATATGACTGTTTAAAATAAAATCACCAAATTTGCAAATGAGAATGATTATACAGACTACAACATACTTTTCTTTTTCTTGCCAATTTACTCAAACTGACTAAATTAACTAGATAATTGCCCAATATCCACTTTGTATTATTTTTTATAGTCTCAGCTAAATAGTCAATGTCAGAATCAATACTCAAATACAGCTTCCTAGCTCCAGTTCACTGAATTAAGGAACTAAAGGAAACGATTTAAAATAAACCGTTTTATTTTATTTTTTCAATATTATGAGGCTATGGGAAAAGAAAAGGATCTGGAGTATTCCCCTTCTTCTAATCAAAGTTATTGTATCCTTATGTAACAGGCACTGTGCTAAGCACTTTACATGTGTTATTTTATCCACACGACAGCCTTGTGTAGTAAGTATTATTATTTTCTTCACTTTAGCATGTTAAAAATGAGGCTCAGAGAGTATTTAAGAAACTTGCTCAAGGTCTGTTAGCTAATAAATGGTGGAAGCTGGACTTAACTCTAAGATGCTGGCTCCGGAACACCTGTGCTTAAATACCATTGTCACACTGGGTATGTTAAAGGTGGCAATCGTTTCCTAGAAGTATTCTTAGTTTAAATAGCACATCTATTCTGCATAAAGAGATAAATACTAATTTATTTATAAGATGAGAAATGAAGCTCTAAGCTATGTATAGAAGTTTTGGCTAAGTGCCCATACAAGTGTTTGTGCAGAAAGGACTTGAAGTTACTGCAGCTACAATGAACTGCTTCTGTTAACAATAAACACATTTCAGATTAATTTCTGAAATTCTTCGAGATGAATATTCTACACAGAGATTTTTACACATGTGGTTTTCACACCTAGGGATCATGAACCTGAGAAAGATGTGCATGTTAAGAATTAGTTACACATTATGCATGGTGCAAGTCATTGTAGAGAAGTGTTGTAGCTATGCCAACATCTCACTGGCAGCCCCATCCCACCAACAAAGACAAAGTAATAACGAAAATAGACATATCAGGTAAGAAAAGGTATCTACATCTGTCAAATCCTCAGAAAACTCAGGCTTACATAATTAATTTTTCTTAAGATAGAATCATTTATTCATTAGATTACACCTAAAACTTGGACATAAAAAATATACAATTTACATCTATTAATAAGGTACTTAAAATGTTTTTTCTTAGCTGTGTTAAAATTTAAGGAAATTTACTGAAACCATGACAAATCACATAGATGCTTATTTCTTCTCATTCTTAAAATCTTACTCAAATGAGAATAAGGGAATGTGGTTTAGAACTACAGGGACAAAGTTAATGAGTAGAAGAGACAACAGCAGACAAAATATATCAACAAATTTTTGGAAAATGAAAAGCACATGAAGAAATTACCAGAGCTGAAAAAACTAAACCTAAGGGCTTCAGAGGCAAATGCTAATGACAGGCAGGCTGATTCATGTTGCAAAATCCTGAAAAGGCTCAAGAATTGAAGGCACCAAAATCAATGAATTCAGCATTGGGGCTTCAAATTGGGGGTTGGGGATATGTGAGGGTGGAGGATTGAAAGTTTGTATAAGAAGCTTCCAGACTAAAGGAGACCAAAGGTTAATGACACAGAAACATTGAATCAATCATAGAGGAAAATGGAAGGGAAGCACTGTATTGAGAAAGGATTTGGCTAAAATTGACATACAAAATTGTGAGACAATCCTCCCCCCATCAACCCAAGAACCTCTTTATATCACTTAACTCTAATAACAGTGGCAACCAGGATTATATTCTACAAGTAAGATATTGGAGGATCCTTCTCTAGAGAAGTCCTGCAGCCTCAGACATGTATAGCCTAACAAAATAGTCAGACAAGTTTCTACTTAATCATCCTCTATGTGAAACATCTCAGTTAACTAGCCTACCCATACAAACAGTTGTTAAGCATATTTTTAGTGTCTTACTTTTTTTTCTTTTTCTTCTTCTTCTTCTTTTTTTTTTTTTTTTTTTTGAGACAGAGTCTCACTCTGTCGGCCAGGCTGGAGTGCACTGGCACGATCTCAGCACACTGCAACCTGTGTCTCCTGGGCTCGAGTAATTCTTCTGCCTTAGCCTCCTGAGTAGCTGGGATTACAGGCATATGCCACCAAGCCTGGCTAATTTTTTTGTATTTTCCAGTAGAGATGGGGTTTCACCATTTTGGCCAGGCTGGTCTTGAACTCCTGACCTCAGATAATGTGCCGGCCTCAGTCTCCCAAAGTGCTGGGATTACAAGCATAAGCCTCGCATCTGGCCAGTGTCTTACTTTTAAATGATAATAGAAATGCTGCATACTTATAAACAACTTCTCCAACATAAAAGACAGACCCAATACAAAAATTTAGAACAAAGACAATGCAGACAGCAGAAGAAAAGTTGAAAAAATCATCATTCTTATCCTTATAGAGATAAAAGTAGACATTGCATCGAAGAAACAAGAACAGGATGCATAAAAAAAAAAAAAAAAAAGACGCATCTCAGTGAACAAACCCTTAAAAATTTAAACACAGAGGCCAGGCACGGTGGTTCACGCCTGTAATCCCAGCACTTTGGGAGGCGGGCGGATCACGAGATCAGGAGATCGAGACCATCCTGGCTAACACGTTGAAACCCCGTCTCTACTAAAAATACAAAAAATTAGCCAGGCGTGGTGGCAGGTGCCTGAGTCCAAGCTACTTGGGAGGCTGAGGCAGGAGAATGGCATGAACCTGGGAGGCGGAGCTTGCAGTGAGCCGAGATTGTGCCACTGCACTCCAGCCTGGGCGACAGGGTGAGAGACACCATCTCAAAGAAAAAAAAAAATTTAAACACAGAAGAAATAGGAAATTAAACAAAATGTTTGGAATAGTAAGTGATGAAAAATCTCATATAAAGTAGTACATAAAAGAAAAACGGAAAATGGGATCTAAAAATAAGAAAATAAAGAGCCCAATACTGAAGTTTTATTATTTAAAAGATATTGAAGAAAGAGGAAATAAGAGGAAGAAAAAATAACACAGGAAAATTCCCAGAAAATTAAGGATGCTTCCACACTGAAAAGGCCTACTAAGTGCCTAGCACAATGAATTGTAAAAAGACCTATACCAAGACAGATTATTGTAACATTCCAAAACATCAAAGATAAACAGACGATTTTAAGGGATTAAAAGGGAAATTAAAAGGTCACATATAAAGGATCAAGAATTAATATAACATCAGATTTAAAAAGTCTGCAAGCCAGATAAAAAAAGGCAAAAGATGAAAATATTTCAAATTCTGAGGGAATAATATTTACAGCCTAAAATTTTATACTCACCTGAACTACCTGTAAGACTGAGAATAAACACATTCTCAGAAACTGAATGTTCTAAAAAATGCACCACCCAAGTGCATATTCTCAGGATGCAACTGGAGGATATGCTGTACCCAAATAAGGAAATAGAGTATGAAAAATGAAATAAGAGTTCCAAGAAACTCCATCTAACACAGATATCAGCTCTACTGGAAGCTTAGAGAACTACTGGTCCATAGCAGAACAGAATTTTAGCATGCAGAAGGAACATCTCCAAGAAAAAAATCAAATTTCTGGAGTACTTGTTGTGTTTTGGGGGAAAATATATTTCAAAATATCTGAGATTTAGTGGTAGTGACATAGCACATAAAGCAAACAGAAAAGGAGGCAATCTTGTAATATTTACAAGAAAAAAATATAGACTTTCATGGCTCAGTGATAAAAAAATATGCACATGGTCATAATAAGACATTAATTGTGAATATTAATTTAACCAAAAGTTGGATAAAACTATATTGAGAGAATAGAAGGAGGGAAAGAGGACACAGAGAATAGTATAGAAATGTTAAGTCCTCATCATTAATAATAGGAAGTCAAAATAATATTTAAACATATTATAGTATTAAATATTGATGCTAAAACCAAAAGAAGGTGCTAAAAGAGTTTGGGCAGACAATACTAGGAGTGGGTAAGGGGAAGGGACACTGCTTTTTGCTATATGTTTTGTCATACAATTTGGCCTTTAAACTTTGTACGGTACTTGTAATTCTTTGATATACATTTTTAAGTTTTGAAAAATCTCATAAGCACACAAATATTTATTTCTGGTAAGTCTAACTTAGGATAATCTCTCACTCATACATATTCAGTGGTATTAATATAAATAATATTGGTGATCATATCAAAACACAATTTATCTGATAATGGTTTTCCAGTCTCCTGATTAGACATTACAAATTGCATCATGCCAATTTAATCAGAAAATTTATTTTAGGAAAAAAGTGTTTCTAAGTTTCTGATAATATACTATTTCCATTTCTTTTTTGTGCTCAAAAATATTCAATTTTCTAAAGTCTAAGAGGTTTTCTAAAGGACTTTTCTCTTTGTTAAGAACTGGCAATAAAATTTTAGGTGTATAAAACTGAAAATTATGATGCTTGCTCTGAAATAAAAGAACATATTTTACATTCCATAAATGAGATCTTAAGGGTGAAAGAAATATGTTGTTTCTTTCATTTATTCCTTTTGTTGGTTCTAGATTTTTAAAAAATCAGTTCATAAATATTTAATTTTCCCTATATCTTTCTTTGCATGGGTTTCTAATATTTCGATAATAATATATTTGGCAAATTATTAAACTCGTAATGCCAGTGGCTGGCAACTGTGAAGCGAGAGGATGTTTAAGGGAAAAAGTTTTGTCTTCAGAGATGGACAGATCTAGATTCAAATCTAAGCTGTAGGTGAGCCACTTCTTTGAGTCTCAGTTTCTTCATCTATAATACCTACTCTGCAGGTTCATTATGATAATTAGAATAATATATGTAAAGTACCAGCAAAGGACATGACACAAAATATACATTTAATTAATAATTGTATTCTTCTCTTCCTTATCTTCTCTGTGGCTCTAGGAGCCTCAATTTTAAGGAATTTGTAGACTTTGCGGTCAAAATATGAGCTCAAATCTTGGTTCTTCCATTCATTAAGCTGTTACTTGGAGGTGGTTACCTGTTCTCCTTAATCTTAGTTTCCGCAATTCTATCATGGCCATAATTACAAAACCCTGCAATGAGGCAGCAGTGAAGTAAATGTCTATGCTAATAGCACAGTGACTAGTAGTTTATATAAGTTCTCAGAAACAGTAACAGTGGTAATAACAATAAATTAAGAGAGAGTTTTTCTCCTCTTCATGGCCACTTCAAGCTAAATGAAGTAACGTAAATGCCTTGGTTAAGAATAGTTTTTCATGAAGTTACATGTGACATGTGGCTCAATTTAATCATTTCCCATAAAAGAGATTTAGAAAATGTCTTCTAAGAAATATTTTAATTCATCTATGTGATATTTGAAAGAATATTTATCTGTATCTACTTGTCAATTTGGTCAACCAGAGTACCACTCTTCCTTTTTGCCCTCTCTCTACCTTGCACATATTTCATTCATAATTTGTTTACTTGTCTTTTTCTTACTGTTATTTGATCAATTGATCCAACTGACAAGGGGTTCATCAAATGGATCACTCAACTGAAAAGTTGGATCTGTAAGAATTAATGCTTTGGCAGCTCTGTGCAGAAGAGCCCTTTGCTACCTTTAAGGCAGAGGAGAAAAACAAACAAACAAAAAAATCTGAGGCCTTGGTAATATTATCTGTAGGTCCAGCACAGTTCTAGGATTTGTCTCTTTGACTTTGGTATGTTTTTTACCTTTGACAAAGGCATTTTTTTCACTTTGATGCTATAGACATTACCTTACTTACATTTCCAATCATTGGCAATAGGATATTACACAGGAAATAGAAGATGCTTCGATCATGTTTAAATGAATGAATTAGGATATACATAGACTCCTGAAACTCTATCATCATACTACCAGAGTAATTAACTAGCAGGCACAAACAAAACGGGTTTAGGCTTATTTTCTAAACCTCTCCATTTGAATTAAATAGAATCCTAAGCCCACTAGTATGCAAATTCCATTTTGTTTCTTAATGATGCAAATCTAGACGGAACATTTATTATATGCTTTTGTTGTATCAAGAAGTGCAAAGGTAATTCAGTCACAGTTTGCCACCCCCAAGAACTCCCACTTAAAATGAAGTCACAAGCAAAGCCTTTTTATTGTACAAAACTTCTTTTTTATAGAGTTTGCTTAAAAATGTAAGCAATTTCACAGACGGAAGATATGAGTAATTTCTTAAAGGTCATATTTCCCCCCAAAATTGGTTTCTTTAATCTTGCATTCTCATGGTACTGGGTGGAATTTTTGTTATTGTTTAATGTTGAATTTACAGTTATAATGAGTTAAAAGTTATGTAATTTTTCTGTCTGGAAGTAGAATTTTTAAGTAAGCGAATAAATTAGAAGGTAATTTTCTTACCTTGTTCTTGTGCATGAACAATAACCCCAGCCACACATAGTACAATAAAATGAAGAAGTGGTTTCCTAGGAAAAGAAAAAAGCATTTGGGAAAAACTTACTATTTGGACATTTACAACCATATAGAATCCAAAACAGTCTATGCAAGATTAAGAATTAAGCAATTATTTTAAATAGCATGATATTTTAATATTCATAGTGGTTAAGACCAAAGGCTATGAAGTGAAATTCCAGTTTTTCCACTTACTATGTGACTTGGGCACATTTTTAATCATTCTATGCCTTAGTTGCTTTATCTGTTAAACCTACCTCATAAGATTTTCTGAAGATTAACTTAAAAAGTTCATGTAAAGCACAGAAAACAGTACCTGGCACATAGGAAACGTTCAATAAATATGAACTAGTATAGGTGGTATTATTATCATATATTATGTTAAATTACCATATATGCAATTTCATACAAAGTAGTAGAAATTTCCACAAAAATAACCCAAATTACAGTTGCTTAACTATAGTGATTATAAATTAATGGAACCAGCTATTTATTTGTTTAAATTAATGGTTATATGTGAAAGCCATTTGAATATCATACTTAAATCACTGGTACTAGATTCATGATTTTTTGGTTTTGAAAATAGCAATGGCCTGTAGATGTCAACATTGAGCATTTTGATTACTAGTAGCTATGAACACAATACCCAATCACTACAAATTAAAATGTCCATTAGTATTGATGAGCTATCTAAGCAAAAATGTTTTGTGACATTGCTAGTATAACGAAACTTTTAATAAATTTTGTTGAACATTCTTCATAATTGGCTGTATCTACCTCCAAAATGAAAATTATAGAAATAATTTTGAAGAGAGATGATAAGCATGCTGAAAACAATACTTCATTACCTAATTTTGCTAATATAGACCCTGATTCTCTTTTTGATTCTAACCCAGGGACTGTTCAAATGATGTATTTGTAAAATGCAGTACCGCAAGGAGTGATTACGGAGCTGTCTATAAACCATTAATTCCTTTTTATTAAATTCCTGATGTACTAGTAGTAATTGGTACATTTTCTATTTATTACTAATAAGATGTTTTTTACCTTTACCAACTAGTGTAAGGAGCATCTTAATGTAAGAAAGATGATCTTTTTACAAAGTTGAAGCCAGTAAATATAAAATTAGACTATTTATAATGGAACACAAATTTCATTTGTATTAAAATGGTATTTATTCTTTGTTAGTAATTTTAAAATTGAACATTCTATGGCCGTACTCAGTCCAGAGCACAGCTCTTATAAGACAAGGTTTTGATAGAATACTTAACAACTGTCACTAACTCTACAAACAAATCAACTGAATCATTGCAGAGATTTTAGCTGATATGGATAAATAACTAAACCATATATTGTAATGAGGCCTATGAAACATTCTTATATATGGCATTATTCATTTAGATGGATGGTTCCCAAATGTTAGACTCACCTGAGGAACTTGTAAAAAATGCAGATTTTGGGCCCCAACACAGAGATTATGATTCAAAAATTTGCGATGGATATCCAGGATGCATGCATTTTAACTAGGTGATTCTAATGCAGATTGTATGTGTACCAAACTCTGAGAAAAAACTATTTAGAACATTCACTGTGTTTATATTTACAATGTTATTAAAATACATCTAAATAGATTTTACTTTTGCTTAAATCACATATATCTAATTTTATAACATGACATGACCCTAAAATACTATTTGGCCCTTTTAAAATCCTTTCCTACTGCACTAGGTCAGTGGTTTTCAAACTTTAGTGTGATCAGAATCACATGAAGGACTAGTGAACAATAATTGGGCCTCACCCCCAGAATTTCTAACTAAGTATGTCTGGGGTGGGGCTCAAGAATACACATTTATAACAAGTTCCTGGGTGTGCTGATGCTACTGATCTGGGACTACATTCTGAGGACCACTACTCTAAAATAAATGACTCTCAAGAGATGATATAAAGTCCGCCTGTTTGGATCTTTTTACCCCTTGGCTGCACACTGGAATTACCTGGGGAGTTTTGTTTTGTTTTTGTTTTTGTTTTCTTGAGACAGAGTTTCACTCTTTGTTACCCAGGCTGGAGTGCAGTGGAGCGATCTCAGCTCACCGCAACCTCTGCTTCCCAGGTTCAAGCAATTCTCCTGCCTCAGCCTCCTGAGTAGCTGGAATTACATGCGCCTGCCACCACGCCCGGCTAATTTTTGTATTTTTAGTAGAGACGGAGTTTCACCATGTTGGCCAGGCTGGTCTCGAACTCCTGACCTCAGGTGATCTGCCCGCTTCAGCCTCCCAAAGTGCTGGGATTACAGGCATGAGCCACCATGCCTGGCCTACCTAGGGAGTTTTAAAAACTACTAATAATTGGATCTTTCTCTCCTTGCCCCACAGAGGTTCTGATTTTAATGTGTCCATAGCACAGGCATTTTAAAACATTTTCCAGTGATTCTAATATGCAAACAAGGTTGAGGACCATTGTGCAAGATTAAAATGATGTGTGGGCTCTCCAGGATGTATCCTAATGTGATTTAGAGCTTGAGTAAGGAGGCTATTTACCTTTCAAATTTATGTTTCAACATATAACTGGCAGGATACATATCAGTGAGACTAGAAAACTGCTTACTTAGGATTACAGTCAATGAAGGACAGTGCATCTCAATTATGCTGTCTTAAGTAGAAAGTTGAATGTGAATGGAAGCATGTCTCACCTGCCCAAGGTAATCAGGCTCACTCAGATGCATAGAAATAACCCAACAGGCACTTTTCCCTTAAAAATAATTAATGACGAGTACAACAGCCAGCACTACTCATTTAGCAATTCAACAAACTCATAAACTTCCCCAGTGACCTCAGTGGAGAAAAATGGAAATAAACATGTTAACAAGTCCATTCCTGGTGTGAGGCAGGAAAACCTGAGCACATCAAACATCATTCTTTAGACAGGTGATCCTAGGGGATTATGACAAACCAGTTGAGCCATACCTTACATAAATGTACCTATGTATGAAAGCTGATGACTAATGGACTGGTAGAGATCAATGACTAAAATAGATTCTCTTTCTTTTTGTCTAGTTACAACCAAAACTAATAGCCAACTGAAAAAGAACAGGAAAAGTTTATTACAATGCATTCAAGGCCCTTATTATTCAGCTTCAATTTCCTTTTTTAGCAATATGGATCCCACTACCCCGATATCTCCAAAGTTCCAGCCATACAAAGTTATTCTCCATCCACTGGAAAGACCTTGTATATGTCTGAAATGCCCTCCCAGTCTCCCCTTATCATTCTTAAGTACACCCAAAGCCTAATTAAATCAATACTTGCTCCATGAAGTTTCCCATCATCTCTAAAGGGGAATGAATCTTTCCCCCACCTCTGTACTTTTGATAGATTAATTGTGACTTTGTTATACTCCTATAAGTCCTACCTTTTATGAAAGTAAATATCTGAGCAAGCAGCAGGTCTTCATTTTTACCTCTAGTGTACCCATGTGTTACATGAAATTGACAGTAAATACTTTTTAAAAGGAAATGCTCAAAAGTATTATCTCCCAATGACTGAGGAATTCACTTTTTCCTTATGGACTTGATTCTTTTAACACTTGGAAAAAAATAAAAAAAAAATACAGGCAATTTTAGTTAGATGTCCAAAGAAAGAGAAGGGAAATAGAATTTTTTAAATCTGCTATGGTAGCATATATGGAAGCCTTCTTCTTTTTTTTCTTAATTTTCATTTTAGCTTTCTTGTCTCTGAAGTGGGTACACAGAGAAAGGATGAAGTTTCATTGACATAGTCAGTTTGATAAAGAGCCAAACTCCATCATTGTATATGGGTATTTAATGAATCCAAGATTCTTGGGAAATGTCTGATGGACTAGGTTTGTTTGTTTCTTTGGGTTTTCCCCCTTATGATACTACATTTATCATACATTTCCTCAACAAATAAAACTTATCAAGTTTCCACATTAGCAGTAGATGGTAGAGTTCTCTATGGAAGCAGCTGTTCTTTGTCCTCTTCTGGGTCTTAGCTGACTCATCTATTATGTGATGACATAATACAAATTTTATGTTTTTGTGTTTTACATTCCAAATGTAAAATCCTATAATTTGTGTGTATGATGAGATCACATTAGTATACTGGCATTAAAAGACAAAAAGCAAATTACTTAGCAAAATGTTATATATATGTGTGTGTGTGTGTGTATACACACACATATATATAAAGGGTTTGTGTATATATATGTGTGTGTGTATATACACACACATATATATAAACGGTTTGTTGTTTAACCACAAAACTGTAAAGGTCTTCCTATAGTTTTGGTCCAATACTATTTAAGTAACCTAAAATAGTCTACTAAGTTGTTCATTCATGTATTTAGTTTACTCCCACAAATAGTCTAGTTGGTTTATTAAACAAGAACAATTTTTGAATATTCAAAACATGTTTGTTTTCATTCACTGGTTTGTATATGTGGACCATGTGTCACTGATACAAAGTTATAGGGTTACAGTTACTCAGACATTTAACAAAATCAGACCATATCCAAAAGAAGTCAACAATATGGTAACAAACACTTAATAAAGGCTCAAAAAATATAACCCAAGATATTGATATCTAACAAAATAAGAAACACTCTGCATGAGTCTGGCTGCTAGTCACATTTTCAGTTTGACACCAGCAACAGTCCAAACATAACCAGACATGTGAAAGTAAAGGCCTAAAGAGGATAAGACAGAAAATAGATATCCAAAGACCATACTCAGAACATGTAAATGACTAATATCCATTCCAGGCATCGTACCTAGATGATTCTTAGAGCTATTCAACTTCCTCTTTATTCAAAAGATCCAAGTTGCTTTAGGGGAATCCGAGGTATCTTTTGCTTAGGGTACCCATGAGACTCTTAGGTATTATAACTTATGTCTTCAGGCTACTGATGCTCACTCCTACATAGATTCAATTTATAATAGTGGGAAGGACTTGTGAAATCTTGTGAATAGACAACTTTTTATGAGTTGGTGGCCTTTTAAACCAATTGAAAATGGTGAACAAATCTGAAAGACACACACACGATATACATCAATAATTTCAACAATTTCCACCACGCTACGTTTACATGCCAAGAACTTCTCTAAGTCATGACAGCTTTACAGATTTTGCTCTCTACTAGCTACTAAGATCGAGAAATAGTAAAATTTCTGTTCTTTCCTCTCAAAATAACTGAAAAAAGACTTTTCATCACAGCAGTGGACATAAAGTTGGATGATTCAGGGAGCAAAGTAGTACTGTCACTAACTTACTTGCAATGAATTTTTCAGACTATTAATTCAACTCAGGTGGTAGTTATATAGCTAAACCAGTGTGAAGTATACTACAGGTTGAGCACCACCAATCTGAAAATCCAAAGTCCTAAATGCTCCAAAATCTGAAAAGTTTTGAGGGCTGAAATGATGCCATACTGGAATCATTTTACACCTGACTTTCTGGGTCACAGTCAAAACTTCATTTCATGCACAAAATTACTAAAAATATTATATAAAATTAACTTCAGTCTATGTGTATAAGGTATATATGATACGTAAATGAATTTCATGTTTTGACTTGGGTCCCATCCCCAAGATATCTCATTATATATATGCAAATATTCCAAAATCCAAAACAATTCGAAATTCAAAGCACTTCTGGTCTCAAGCATTTTAGATGAGCAGTACTCAACCTGTAGAGCTTTTGGTTAAATTCCAAGCATTCAAGCAATTCATGCAGTGCAAGGGAGATAAATGCTTAAGAACTTCATATAATCAAAGTGTCTAGAGTCCGGTCAGTAGGAGGGAAGAAAAATACATCTAAACTAGTCTGTCCTAGTAACACCACAGAGAATGTTAAACTATTGCCTAGCTTAGTAAAGTTCCTGGCACATACTAGTGTTAGATAAAGATTTTCAAGTGAACTAATGAATCAGATAATCTTCAGTCAATGAAACAATCAGGTGGTCTTGAGTTTCAACAAATACATAACTTATCTGGCATCTTCTACCTATACACTCATTCCAAAATCAAGAAAAGTCAAGTCTCCCTAACCTCTGCTTGTTAAACATGGTTTAAAGGCCTTTCCAAATCTGGTCTCCGTTTATCTCTCCAGCTCCAGCTCCAGTCACTGCTTCCCTAGAACGTGTACTCCAACCAACTTCATTTCTTTCAGGCCCTCAAATGCACTGTGCTGTCTCACTTCTGAGCCTTTTATTGTTCCTTCTGTCTGGAAAATTTCATGTTCTTTTCAGTAAGGTCTCAGTCTAGATTTCATTTCCTTTGGTTACCTTTTCCTTCGAGTATTATCCTTTCCTCCCCTGTCCACCCACCCAAGACTGCTAGGTGCCCCTCATGTATATATCCTCCTTTCATTTCGTTATACTTGGTTGTTTCATTTACTATTTCCTCTATTAGACTGGAGAGCAGCAATTGTGGATCTGTCATACTCAATCATTGTATCTCTACTGCCTAGAACCACACTGGGCACATGGTTGGAGCTCAGTAAACATGTGTTGAATAAATAGGTTAATGAATGATGAATAAATGAATGACAGAATAATGTTAGCCTTTTATGAGAATGAAAATAAAATTGTCTTTACTTCTCATTAGAGTTACAAATTCTAAAATAAGTCATAGTTGGAAGGCATGGCAAGGAAACTAGCACAGCTATTCTAATTCCCATAATAAAATTTACTTTTATTCTGCTGTTCACAAATTAACAAGCAGAATGTCTAAATGACACTCAAAAGTACTTTCCTTAAATTACATTTACTCTCCCTGAGACATCAGCTTATTTTAAAAATTTATTTGAACACAAAGATAACTAAGTAACTTTAAAAAATAGAATTTCGTGCCATCTAGGAAATAGATCTTTATATTCCAAAATTCCTTTTTGGTTATAAAAGTCTTTAATTACCATAATAGCCTGCCTCGGAGACCTTCTGATAATATGTCAAATTAAGGTATCTAAAGCTGACTTTGAGATTTCATTAATTTTATTAATTCTACAAATTCACATTAGGCAACCTATATGAAAGACCCCATGAAAGAAAGTGTCTGTAAAGATCCAGTTTTAAACTGGAACTGTTTTTGGGTGACTAATCAGAACTGTGATTTTAAAAAGCGCTCCCTGTCTTACAAAACTTCACCACAAAAGGAAAATAAAACTCAGGGATTTCATCAGAGACTCTAAGGTTTAATTCAGTGGCCTGACATTATAAATTAGCTACTTCTTCCAAATCCAGCCCCCCCGCCCCGCCCTGCCTCAAACTCCGAAGGGTTGGTGGCATTATTTTCAAACTGAAAAATTCCAAATTATTTATGAAAATTGGATTTTCTAGAAACAATTTTTTCAGCCCAATCATTAACCATCTTTCCCAAGTTTGCATGTGTGGTTGGAGCTGTGAGTTCTGTAATCTGATGTAATTATGAATTACCCTTAATTCTCTGCAGCCCATCCCCAATGGCCCCTGTAATAGAACAAATTGGATATTATGAGATAACCAAGGGCTGCAAGGCCTCTGGTGGTCATGGGAGACAAACACCTTCATCCAGAACCTGCTACTCATCCCCACGTCTCTGCACAAGGGTTCTCTTCCCATTCCACGTTTTGTAATTTTTCTTCAGAGGTTTCTCCGGTGCAATCCATTCTATTTGGTTTCTCTGCCTCCCTCCCCCCAATCATCTGGACCCAATTTACAAACCCCAAACTGCCCAAGAATTTATGCAGGGCCTTTTCTGGGAGCGTCTGGAAGGGAAGTGTAAACCAGACAAGACAGAACCCAGGAGCAGATCTGCTTTAACCCGGGTGGTTAGTCACAACTACCAAGGGGAGTGTTAGTCACCAGCGTGGGCCTCGCGCGGTGGCAGAGGGAAAGCCCTCGGGGCAGGAGCTGCAGGAGGGCCTCACTCCGTCTCTCCTGGAGTCTCCAGGATGGCGGGGCTAGAGCCTCTCTGCATCCGCCCCTGATCAGCGGGAAGATCTGTCAGTTCCGCAGGATCGGCTGCAACCCCCGACTCTCCAGGCTGGTCCACACAGAGGGATGTTTATCGAGAATAGTGGCGGGAAATCTTCTGCCTGGGAACCCCATGCGACCTGCGTGAGCCGCTCTGAGAAGGCAACCCGCAGAGCTTGACCTCTACTCGCTCCAGGGACTCCCCAGCCTCCAGCACCGCGCAGCCCGCACGAGGTTGAGGAAGTTGGGAGGTTTCCTCTTCACTGTTGCATGGGGATGGGGGTGTGCGGGAAGGTTTATCTGGTCAGCTGGGAAGCCCAGCAGCGAGGCTTCCAGGGGTCGGAAGAGAGCGCGCGCGCGAGCCCCAGCCAGGCTGGGCTGCACGCGGCTGGGAAGCACATGTTCATACAAACACGACCACAAGGCGCTCTTTCTCCGCACCCCGCCTCCGCCTGCCCTCAGCTGACACGGTCAATTCTGTTCCCCGCCCTCCTCCCACCTACCCTCCTGAGGGACAGCCTCTTTGCAGAAGACTTCCACAGCCGCGTTCACCCTTCTCGCCCAGGGGCCAGAAGCAAACTTGTGTAACCCACTGACCTCTTCCAGGGGGACCAGGGCATCCAGCCAAAGCCGCGCAACCCCTGGTCCACGCCCTTTTCCCAGGGAAGGCATGGGAGCAGGTACAGCGCCCAAAGGGGAGGTGGGGTGCCCGTCAGGACACGCCCAAAACCTCCCCAGGAGGGGCAGGCCCGCCCCCATGTCCTGCTCCCCCCACAGTCCCCGCCGCGAGTGCCACTTCCCCAGTGACAGGGCAATGATCAGCGCGCAGCCTCGGCTCGGATGGGCAACGTTTGTTGGCCTTCTAACCAGAAGGGATTGCCTCTAAGCCCGTGGGTAAAGCAACCCCCCAACGCCCAAGGTTCTGCAGTCACCCCCTTCCCCCAGCTGGCGACCCTTCCTCACGCCTGAGTCCAGTGGTCCAGGCTGCGCACACCGACCCTGGGGGACCTCTAGCGTCACAGCAATCGCCAGGCTGGACGCCCTGAGAAGCACCTCGGGGAAGCAGGACCTCGACAGGGCCCTGCGGGAGGAGAAGGGGAGGAGGGCGCGAGGGTGGCGGGAGCTGGAGCCAGAGAGATCGTCGGAGCCCAGCTCTGGAGCTTCGGGAGCCGCTGCCTTGGACCTTGGGACTCGCGCCAGCGAGCTTTTCCTCTCGAGTCAAAAGACCGCTTTAGCATAAACTGTCTGAGATCTGCTGGCACGAGGCATCCTTTCAAACACGGTATTTTACAAGCTGAGAAGACAAGGGGAAGATACCGCGGGTACTCGGCCGCTCCTAAAGCCAAAAAGTGCCAAGGAGCCGGACCTCAGATCTACATCAGGCTCAGCAGAACCAGGGGGTGGAGAGAGGGGTTGGTCTAACCCCTACCCTACCCGGCGGGTGGGCTACTTACGTTTTTGCCGTGGGGGAGACTTTTCCACGCCTTGTTCTGTGGGCTCTTAAATGCATTTGTATGCATTTGTCCGTGCAGCAAAGCGCTAACGGAAAACAGAAGCCAACTCTGAACTGCTTAGGGTGCAGGTACTGTCCATGAAAAAAGGGAAAAAACAGTCACATGAAAACCATGCTTCAAACCCGCAACAAGAAAAAAAGGAGGGGAGGGGGTGAAGTCGGGAGGAGGTAGGAAATAGCACCCGAAGGGGAGGACAGGCTTCCTAGCTCTCTGGCTCGGTAACGAACGAGCCCAGGGTTGCGCTCCCCGGGGACGGCGGGCGAGGAGGTAAACCTCACTGGGAGGCCTCGGGGCGCCGGCGGCAGCGGGAGCCGGGCTGCTAGTGCAGCACTCAAGTTCACTTGCGGTTCAAAGGCGACTCTGTGACTCCAGTGGAGTCCTCTGCTTTGGGCCTGGGAGGAGAAAGGGGTGGGGGTAGGGAAGGAGATGAAGTGGGGGAGGAAGTCCTTGGAAACAGCCCGCGCCCGAACATTTGTCAAACAAGCACACACACCCACTTCGGAAATCAAGTCGGTGCGAGGGGGCCGGTGGCAACTGCAGGCGCTCGGCGTGGACTGCCGCCGGCTGCTTTGCCTGGAAGAAGAGGAGCCAAGCAAATCCGGCCGGTGTTAAATTTCACCGCTCACTGACTTGCAATGACATCACCAAACACTGCGCACACCTCCCCCTCTGCCCCCGCAACCTTCCCCGACCCAGCGCCCGGCCCAGGCGCCCCCCGTTCGCCAGCCCTTCGGGGTCGGGCTGGGCCAGCCGCACCCCGGGCGCGCTCGCCACCGCCTGGGTATGACCCGGATGGTCTCCTTTCCCACTTATAGGCGGCTAGTATCCTTCCTTCCATACCATGTTCATGTTCCATTCCCCATCTCAGCAGTCCCCAATTTGATGTTTTCCTCTTGCTTGTCTCCCATCCCCAATCTTTTTCTCTACCCTTTTCACCCACACCTTCTGAAATCACACTTAGAGGAGGCCTTCATTACCCTGCGACCTTCTTGCCTTCTTTGCAGTTAGGCCAGTGGCCTACGTGGTATTATTAAATGACTTTAACTGTTCTCATTTCTACCTTTCCTCCCTTCCCTCTTTCCTTTCAGTCTGTCCCCCTTAAGACCTTCTACCGACTTTTCTCCTGTAATTCACCTTTCTGCCTTTTCCTGCCTGCAAGTATTACTGGTTCACATCAAGAGCACACCACACACACTACACTCACACAATCTCTCTCTCACACACACACACCACTACCTTAACAATTTGAATACCTTCTCCAACTTTTGTAGCAAATTTCTTCTTTTGACACAAGTCTCTATGCCCCCATGGCCTTATACTAAGAAATCCACCTTCTGATTTTTGCAAAAACAAAAACAAACAAACAGAAAACAACCGTTCTGATTTTATCTTCCTTATTAATAAGACTGTAAACTCCAAGAGGCCAGGAATCTATTATGTTGTTCATAGTTGTATTCCTAGCACCTACCTGGCATATCTGTTGAATGAATGCTGTATATCACTGAGAATCATTTCTCCAAATTTTTCTTGTCTAGCCTGTGTGCCTTCCACAGCTAATGACCCTTCCACATGCTGAAAGGGATCCCACATTACACACACATTAAAAAGGTTAAAGTGATCATATTGGTGAATGACAATGATTGATGTGACTCTCAAGCTTGGTAATTTTTTAAATGCAAGAACATAGAAATTCATCATGCCCCCCCTCAATTTTTCAACTGTTTATTTTGAAATAATTTCAGATTATAGAAAGTTGCACAATAGTACAGAGTTCCTATATATACCTCCCTCAGCTTCCCCTAATGTTAACAACTTACATAACCAAATTACAGTTATCAAAACTGGACAATTGGGCTGGGTGTGGTGGCTCATGCCTGTAATCCCAGCACGGCAGGCCAAGGCAGGCAGATAACCTGAGATCAGGAGTTCGAGACCAGCCTGGCCGACATGGTGAAACCCTGTCTTTACTAAAAATACAAAAATTAGCAAGGCCTGATGGTGCATGCCTGTGATCCCAGCTACTCAGGAGGCTAAGGCAGGAGAATCGCTTGAACCAGGGAGGCAGAGGTTGCAGTGAGCTGAGATCATGCCACTGCACTCCAGCCTGGGTAACAGAGTGAGACTCCATTTCAAAAAAAAAAAATGAATAAATAAAAAATAAAATCCCTGGATAATCAACACCAATATAATACGAATAACCAATCTATACATCTTATTAAATATTGTCAGTTTTTCCATTAATGACCTTTGTCTGGTCCAGGATTTTACTCAGGATCCTACACTGTGTTTAATAAAGTAACACAGTGATTAACTGAATTGTTAGGTTTCCTTAGTCTCCTCCCATCTGTGGCAGTCCTGTCTTCCTTTGTCTTTCACAACCTCAACACTTTTGAAATGCACTGAGCAGTCATTTTGTGGAGGGTTCCTCAATCTGGATTTGTGTGACATAGTCTCATGGTTGGGTGCAGGTTGTGTATTTTGGTCATAAATAACACTGAAGTGATAGTGTGCCCTTCTCGGGGCATCAGTCTCAGGTGTACATGATGTTAATATGTCACCTACTAGTGATATTCACTTTGATCACTTAGTTAAGGTGCTCATCTCACAGGACTTGCCACTGTAAAATCTTCCCCCAGTTTTTGTAACAAATAACCACAGATTTCTGAAATATTCCTAGAAATCCAGGACTGAGGGAAGGCAGCCGTTCTTAAATGCCCTTAATTTCTGGTTTTTCTGCTTTTTCCTACTAGTCAGCTAAAGAAGGACAGCTAATTTGGCTTGATGGAAAGAACAATAGATGAAAATTGAGTAGAGCTTAAGTAACTCAATCTCTGTCTCCATTTTTCCATCAGATACACTTCAGGAATAAAGTCTTCTTTTCTGTTTGCAATATTGAGTCTGAAGAATAGAATGCTGTATGAAATGAAGTTATTAAAATGTATTTCAGGTTGAGTATCAGAAGACGACAGTTGCTAGTTAGAGTGAGTGGAACCCTTATCATGCAGAAGATGCCAAAGGGCACACATACCTTCAGACAGAGTACATTTATTCGGGGAGAGGAGGCATTTGTCCAGTAAAAGATAAACAACATAAGTTTTAACTGCTATAGACATTATAGGATGATGGAGATTAGCATAGATCAATTGATCAAGACAGATTAAGCAGACACCTTGGGACTTAGCTGGTCCCTGAAAAGCAAAAAGGATTTACAAAGATAGAGAGGAGAAAGGTAGTATGATTGGAAGAGGAGAGTAGATGACTAACAGCAAATGAACCAAGAAGAGTATATCTAAATTATATCCAGAGGAATGGAACAGACTCGTCAGTCTGGATTAGACGTTTGTGCATTGGAAGAGAGGTTGAAGGCAAACCGTGAAAGTCCCTGAATGTCAGGATAAGGGTTCATTTATCATATTACCTACTATGTGCCTAGAATTCTTCTGGGCACTGAGTTACAGCAGTGGACAAAATACATGAAAATCCTTCCCTTTATGGAGTTTAAATCCTACTGTTTAAGATTTATGCCTATAGCCAATAAAAAACTATTAGACTTTCGATTTCTCCACACTCCCATTTTAAGATGAGTCAGCATCAGATGCCAGGATTGAAAAGGGGATAAGGGAGGTGTAGATGTTGAGATAGGTTCTGACTATAGTCAGAATGGTAGGAAAGCCAAATAAGAAAATCATTATTAAAATAAATCAATATCTGATAATTGGTTAGATTGGGAAGGGAGAAGGCATAGATGAAATTGAAAGCCTGAATGATAAAGAAATTATGATATTGGCCAATGTCAAAGGGTCAGAAAACTAATTCACACTGAGACATATTATATTATGTTTAAAACTATGGTAAGACATTCTTTTGGAATGCTCTATTCAATAGAGCAGAAGACAGAGAGTTCAGGAGAGAGGCCAGAACTACAGTGTTAGATTTCTTCATCATCTGCACAAAATGGTATTTGAAGCCTTGACAGTAGAGTCTATTTTGAAAGAAGAGACTATGAAAACAGAGAATAGAGTGCCAAGGATATAAACTTAGACTCCAGAAAGTGAAAGGAAACAGTACAGAACTAAAGGAGATAGAACAAGAGGCATATAACATTATTTAAATAATAGTATAGGAGCTCAAAAAACAATATAGCAAATACTTCATAATGCTTACTATGCATCAGTATTTATTCTGTTTATTATAAACTTATTTTATCCCTTAAAATTCTATTAAATTAGATATTATTTATCTTCCTTATAAAGAGAAGGAAATAAAGGATTAAATAGCCTGAGATTATAAAACTGAATTTTCCTTTTTTTTTTTTTTTTTTGAGATGGAGTCTTACTCTGTTACCCAGGCTGGAAAGCAGTGACAGGATCTCGGTTCACTTCAACCTCCGCCTCTTGGGTTCAAGTGATTCTCCCACCTCAGCCTCCTGAGTAGCTGGGACTACAGGTGTGCACCACCATGCCTGGCTAATTTTTTTGTATTTTTTGATAGAGATGGGGTTTTGCCATGTTGGCCAGGCTGGTCTTGAACTCCTGATCTCAAGTGATCCACCCGCCTCAGCCTCCCAAAGTGCTGGGATTAAAAGCAAAGAGTGAGCCACCACACCTGGCCTGACCATCAATATTTAAACCAATTCAGACTGGCTCTGGATGAAGTCCATGCTCTCAATAATTTCTCTCTCTCTCTCTCTCTCACTCACTCTCTCTCTCCCTCTCCCTCTCTCTCTCCTTATAAGGATATAAGATTCAGTATATAATGAAGGTGGCATTTCAAAACTATATAGAAAGGAAGACCTGCTTTACAAATAGTGCTGAAACAATTCATCTTGAGGAGGGAAAAGTTATCACTACCTCATGCTGTATACCAAAGGAAACTCCATATACATTAATAGGCTACAAAAATATTAAATTCTGTAAAGATTTAGAAATAAATATATGTAAAAATGTTTTTCTTTAGAGGTGAGGAAGTCTCTTTTAAGACTAAAAGCACAGGACAAAACCAAAAAGATTATTTATATTTACTAATTTATCTAATATTTATTGGACAGCAATAGGTTCCAGACACTTTGCTAAAAACTGGTGCAGCGCACCAGCATGGCACATGTATACATATGTAACTTACCTGCACGTTGCGCACATGTACCATAGAGCCTAAAGTATAATAATAATAATAATAATAATAAAAAAAGAAAAAAAAAAAACTGGGGATGAAAATCATCAGGCAGATTCATGCCTGCTCTGGAAGATATGCAGTCTCTCAGAAAGACAAAGCTGAATGCAGGGCAATTTAAAATTTCCAAGTCATAAAATAAAGAAACAAAAATCTCACACAATATAAACAAATGAAGAGACAAATGACAAACTGAGGTAGCATAAAAATGCTACCAACTTTAACAGAGAATCTAATTTATTTGTAGTACATGGCAGACAATTAACATCTTTAATAAACTTTTATGTTGAAATAATTTCAAATTTATACCAAAACAGTGTGAAAAATTTCTATATGCCCTTTCCCCTATATT
This sequence comes from Pongo pygmaeus, assembly GCF_028885625.2. Taxonomy (NCBI): domain Eukaryota; kingdom Metazoa; phylum Chordata; class Mammalia; order Primates; family Hominidae; genus Pongo; species Pongo pygmaeus. The sequence goes on along the minus strand of NC_072373.2, from coordinate 143,938,546 downwards.
CAGCAATGTTAAGATTTTACCACGTTGATGTTATTATATTCTCCCTCTTTCTCTTTCTCCCCAAAATGTTTGAGAGTAAACTGAAGGCATTATGCCAATTAACCCCTTCAGTATACACCATCTGTGTGTATTTCCCAAAAATAAGGATATTCTTTTCCACAATCACAGCTCAGTGATCAAAATTAGGAAGCTAATATTTACACAGCACTATTATTTAATGTATGGAGCTATTCAAATTTCATAAATTATTTCTGTTTCTCATGGGAAACTCCCCCTTCTTTTTCCTGCTTCAGGATCACATCGTGTATTTAGGTGCATTTAGTCTCCTTTAATCTGGAAAAGTTTCTGAGGCGGAGTGACCAACGCATCGCTATTTGCCCAACTTTCCTGCTTTTGGCACTGAAAGTTCTGTGTCTTGGGAACCCCACTCAGTCCCAGGCAAACTTGAACGGTTGGTTATTTCATGACCTTGACCATTTTTAAACAGTTCGGATTTTATTAATTATTTTTGTAGAATGTCAAGATCTTTAATATGGGAAGATTTTATATATATATATATATATACATTTTATTACACTTTAAGTTCTAGGGTACATGTGCACAACGTGCAGGTTTGTTACATATGTATACATGTGCCATGTTGGTGTGCTGCACCCATTAACTCGTCATTAACATTAGGTATATCTCCTAATGCTATCCCTCCCCCCTCCCCCCACCCCACAACAGGCCCCAGTGTATGATGTTCCCCTTCCTGTGTCCCAGTGTTCTCATTTTTCAATTCCCACCTATGAGTGAGAACATGCAGTGCTTGGTTTTTTGTCCTTGCGATAGTTTGCTGAGATTGATAGTTTCCAGCTTCATCCATGTCCCTACAAAGGACATGAACTCATCATTTTTTATGGCTGCATAGTAGTCCATGGTGTATATGTGCCACATTTCCTTAATCCAGCCTATCCTTGATGGACATTTGGGTTGGTTCCAAGTCTTTGCTATTGTGAATAGTACCACAATAAACAAACATGTGCATGTGTCTTTATAGCAGCATGATTTATAGTCCTTTGGGTATATACCCAGTAATGGGATGGCTGGGTCAAATGGTATTTCTAGTTCTAGATCCTTGAGGAATCGCCACACTGTCTCCCACAATGGTTGAACTAGTTTACAGTCCCACCAACAGTGTAAAAGTGTTCCTATTTCTCCACATCCTCTCCAGCACTTGTTGTTTCCTGACTTTTTAATGATTGTCATTCTAACTGGTGTGAGATGGTATCTCATTGTGGTTTTGATTTGCATTTCTCTGATAGCCAGTGATGATGAACATTTTTTCATGTGTCTTTTGGCTGCATAAATGTCTTCTTTTGAGAAGTGTCTGTTCATATCCTTTGCCCACTTGTTGATGGGGTTGTTTGTTTTTTTCTCATAAATTTGTTTGAGTTCTTTGTAGATTCTGGATATTAGCCCTTTGTCAGATGAGTAGATTGTAAAAATGTTCTCCCATTCTGTAGGTTGCCTGTTCACTCTGATGGTAGTTTCTTTTGCTGTGCAGAAGCTCTTTAGTTTGATTAGATCCCATTTGTCAATTTTGGCTTTTGTTGCCATTGCTTTTGGTGTTTTAGACATGAAGTCCTTGTCCATGTCTATGTTGTGAATGGTATTGCCTAGGTTTTCTTCTAGGGTTTTTATGGTTTTAGGTCTAACATTTAAGTCTTCAATCCATCTTGAATTAATTTTTGTATAAGGTGTAAGGAAGGGATCCAGTTTCAGCTTTCTACATGTGGCTAGCCAGTTTTCCCAGCACCATTTGTTAAATATGGAATCCTTTCCCCACTGCTTGTTTTTTGTCAGGTTTGTCAAAGATCAGATATTTGTAGATGTGTGGTATTATTTCTGAGGGCTCTGTTCTGTTTCATTGGTCTGTATCTCTGTTTTGGTACCAGTACCATGCTGTTTTGGTTACTGTAGCCTTGTAGTATAGTTTGAAGTCAGGTAGCATGATGCCTCCAGCTTTGTTCTTTCTGCTTAGAATTGAATTGGCCATGCGGGCTCTTTTTGGTTCCATAAGAACTTTAAGGTAGTTTTTTCCCATTCTGTGAAGAAAGTCATAGGTAGCTTGATGAGATGGCATTGAATCTATAAACTACCTTGGGCAGTATGGCCATTTTCATAATATTGATTCTTCCTATCCATGAGCATGGAATGTTCTTCCATTTGTTTGTATCCTCTTTAATTTCATTGAGCAGTGGTTTGTTGTTCTCCTTGAAGAGGTCCTTCACATCCCTTGTAAGTTGGTTTCCTCGATATTTTATTCACTTTGAAGCAATTATGAATGGGAGTTCACTCATGATTTGGCTCTCTGTTTGTCTGTTATTGGTGTATAAGAATGCTTGTGATTTTTGTACATTGATTTTGTATCCTGAGACTTTGCTGAAGTTGCCTATCACCTTAAGGAGATTTGGGGCTGAGACGATGGGGTTTTCTAAGTATACAATCATGTCATCTGCAAACAGGGACAATTTGACTTCCTCTTTTCCTAATTGAGTACCCTTTATTTCCTTCTCCTGCCTGATTGCCCTGGCCGGAACTTCTAACACTATGTTGAATGGGAGTGGTGAGAGAGGGCATCCCTGTCTTGTGGCAGTTTTCAAAGGGAATGCTTCCAGTTTTTGCCCATTCAGTATGATATTGGCTGTGGGTTTGTCATAAATAGCTCTTATTATTTTGAGATACATCCCATCAATACCTAATTTATTGAGAGTTTTTAGCATGAAGGCTATTGAATTTTGTCAAAGGCCTTTTCTGCATCTATTGAGACAATCATGTGATTTTTGTCTTTGGTTCTGTTTATATGCTGGATTACATTTATTGATTTTCATATGTTGAACCAGCCTTGCATCCCAGGGATGAAGCCCACTTCATCAGTGGATATGCTTTTTGATGTGCTGCTGGATTTGGTTTGCCAGTATTTTACTGAGGATTTTTGCATCAATGTTCATCGGGGATATTGGTCTAAAATTCTCTTTTTTGGTTGTGTCTCTGCCCGGCTTTGGTATCAGGATGATGCTGGCCTCATAAAATGAGTTAGGGAGGATTCCCTCTTTTTCTATTGATTGGAATAGTTTCAGAAGGAATGGTACCAGCTTCTCCTTGTACCTCTGGTTAAATTCAGCTGTGAATCCATCTGGTCCTGTACTTTTTGGTTGGTAAGCTATTATTTATTGCCTCAATTTCAGAGCCTGTTATTTGTCTATGAAGAGATTCAACTTCTTCCTGGTTTAGTCTTGGGAGGGTGTATGTGTCGAGGAATTTATCCATTTCTTCTAGATTTTCTAGTTTATTTGCATAGAGGTGTTTATAGTATTCTCCGATGGTAGTTTGTATTTCTGTGGGATCGGTGGTGATAACCCCTTTATCATTTTTTATTGCGTCTATTTGATTCTTCTCTCTTTTCTCCTTTATTAGTCTTGCTAGTGGTCTATCAATTTTGTTGATCTTTTCAAAAAACCAGCTCCAAGATTCATTGATTTTTTTGAAGGGTTTTTTGTGTCTCCATTTCCTTCATTTCTGCTCTGATTTTAGTTATTTCTTGCCTTCTGCTAGCTTTTGAATGTGTTTGCTCTTGCTTCTCTAGTTCTTTTAATTGCGATGTTAGGGTGTCAATTTTAGATCTTTTCTGCTTTCTCTTGTGGGTATTTAGTGCTATAAATTTCCCTCTACACACTGCTTTAAATTTGTCCCAGAGATTCTGGTATGTTGTGTCTTTGTTCTCCTTGGTTTCAAAGAATGTCTTTATTTCTGCCTTCATTTCGGTATGTACCCAGTAGTCATTCAGGAGCAGGTTGTTCAGTTTCCATGTAGTTGAGGGATTTTGAGTGAGTTTTTTAATCCTGAGTTCTAGTTTGATTGCACTGTGGTCTGAGAGACAGTTTGTTATAATTTCTGTTCTTTTACATTTGCTGAGGAGAGCTTTACTTCCAACTATGTGGTCAATTTTGGAATAGGTGTGGTGTGGTGCTGAAAAAAATGTATATTCTGTTGATTTGGGGTGGAGAGTTCTGTAGATGTCTATTAGGTCTGCTTGGTGCAGAGCTGAGTTCAATTCCTGGGTATCCTTGTTAACTTTCTGTCTCGTTGATCTGTCTAATGTTGACAGCGGGGTGTTAAAGTCTCCCATTATTATTGTGTGGGAGCCTAAGTCTCTTTGTAGGTCTCTAAGGACTTGCTTTATGAATCTGGGTGCTCCTGTATCGGGTGCATATATATTTAGGATAGTTAGCTCTTCTTGTTGAATTGATCCCTTTACCATTATGTAATGGCCTTCTTTGTCTCTTTTGATCTTTGTTGGTTTAAAGTCTGTTTTATCAGAGACTAGGATTGCAACCCCCGCCTTTTTTTGTTTTCCATTTCCTTGGTAGATCTTCCTCCATCCCTTTATTTTGAGCCTATGTGTGTCTCTGCATATGAGATGGGTTTCCTGAATACAGCACACCGATGGGTCTTGACTCTTTATCCAATTTGCCAGTCTGTGTCTTTTAATTGGAGCATTTAGCCGATTTACATTTAAGGTTAATATTATTATGTGTGAATTTGATCCTGTCATTATGATGTTAGCTAGTTATTTTGCCTGTTAGTTGATGCTGTTTCTTCCTAGCCTCTGTGGTCTTTACAATTTGGCATGTTTTTGCAGTGACTGGTACTGGTTGTTCCTTTCCATGTTTAGTGCTTCCTTCAGGAGTTCTTGTAGGGCAGGCGTGGTGGTGACAAAATCTCTTAGCATTTGTTTGCCCGTAAAGGATTTTATTTCTCCTTCACTTATGAAGCTTAGTTTGGCTGGATATGAAATTCTGGGTTGAAAATTCTTTTCTTTAAGAATGTTGAATATTGGCCCCCACTCTCTTCTGGCTTGTAGAGTTTCTGCCAAGTGATCTGCTGTTAGTCTGATGGGCTTCCCTTTGTGGTTAACCTGACCTTTCTCTCTGGCTGCCCTTAACATTTTTTCCTTCATTTCAACTTTGGTGAATCTGACAATTATGTGTCTTGGAATTGCTCTTCCCAAGGAGTATCTTTATGGTGTTCTCTGTATTTCCTGAATTTGGATGTTGGCCTGCCTTGCTAGGTTGGGGAAGTTCTCCTGCATAATATCCTGCAGAGTGTTTTCCAACTTGGTTTCATTCTCCCCATCACTTTCAGGTACACCAATCAGATGTAGATTTGGTCTTTTCACATAGTCCCATATTTCTTGGAGGTTTGTTCATTCCTTTTTATTCTTTTTTCTCTAAACTTCTCTTCTCGTTTCATTTCATTCATTTGATCTCCAGTCACTGATACCCTTTCTTCCAGTTGATCAAATTGGCTACTGAAGCTTGTGCATTCATCATGTAGTTCTCGTGCCATGGTTTTCAGCTCCATCAGGTCATTTAAGGAATTCTCTGCATTGGTTATTCTAGTTAGCCATTCGTCTAATCTTTTTTCAAGGTTTTTAACTTCTTTGCACTCAGTTTGAACTTCCTCCTTTAGCTCAGAGAAGTATGATCATTTGAAGACTTCTTCTCTCAATTCGTCAAAGTCATTCTCTGTCCAGCTTTGTTCCATTGCTGGTGAGGAGCTGCATTCCTTTGGAGGAGGAGAGGCGCTCTGATTTTTAGAATTTTCAGTTTTTCTGCTCTGTTTTTTTCCCCATCTTTGTGGTTTCATCTACCTTTGGTCTTTGATGATTGTGATGTACAGATGAGGTTTTGGTTTGGATGTCCTTTCTGTTTGTTAGTTTTCCTTCTAACAGTCAGGACCCTCAGCTGCAGGTCTGTTGGAGTTTGTTGGAGGTCCATTCCAGACCCTGTTTGCCTGGGTATCCGCAGCAGTGGCTGCAGAACAGCGAATATTGGTGAACAGCAAATGCTGCTGTCTGATCGTTCCTCTGGAAGTTTTGTCTCAGAGGGGTACCCGGCTGTGTGAGGTGTCAGTCTGCCCCTACTGGGGGTGCCTCCCAGTTAGGCTACTCAGGGGTCAGGGACCCACTTGAGGAGGCAGTCTGTCTTTCTCAGATCTCAAATTCCATGCTGGGAGAACCACTGCTCTCTTCAAAGCTGTCAGACAGGGACATTTAAGTCTGCAGAGGTTTCTGCTGCCTTTTGTTTGGCTATGCTCTGCCCCCAGAGGTGGAGTCTACAGAGGTAGGCAGGCCTCCTTGAGCTGAGGTGGGCTCCACCCAGTTCGAGCTTCCTGGCTGCTTTGTTTACCTAATCAAGCCTCAGCAATGGTGGGCACCCCTCCCCAAGCCTCGCTGCCGCCTTGCAGTTCGATCTCAGGCTGTGTGCTACCAATGAGCTAGGCTCCGTGGCTGTGGGACCCTTTGAGCCAGGTACGGGATGTAATCTCCTGGTGTGCCGTTTGCTAAGACCATTGGAAAAGCGTAGTATTAGGGTGGGAGTGACCCTATTTTCCAGGTGCCATCTGTCACAGCTTTGCTTAGGAAAGGGAATTCCCTGACCCCTTGTGCTTCCTGGATGAGGCGATGCCTCACCCTGCTTCGGCTCTCGCTCGGTGCACTGCACCCACTGTCCTGCACCCACTGTCTGACAAGCCCCAGTGAGATGAACCCGGTACCTCAGTTGGAAATGCAGAAATCACCCATCTTCTGTGTCTCTCATGCTGGGAGCTATAGACTGGAGATGTTCCTATTCGGCCATTTTGGAACCGCCCCCCGACCTTTTTCTTTTTTTGAGACGGAGTCTTGTTGTGTCACCCCAGCTGGAGTGCAATGGTGCAATCTCAGCTCTCTGCAACTTCCACCTCCCGGGTTCAAGCAATTCTCCTGCCTCAGTCTCCTGAGTAGACTGCTGGGACTACAGGCACCTGCCACCACGCCCAGCTAATTTTTGTATTTTTAGTAGAGACAGGGTTTCACCATATTGGCCAGGCTGGTCTCGAACTCCTGACCTTGTGATCCACCTGCCTCGGCCTCTCAAAATGCTGGCATTACAGGAATGAGCCACCGTTCCCGGCCATAGATTTCTTATGTCAGTAAGAAAAGTGATGAATATAGATAGAAGTGTAGAAAATGCAATTTAGATAGGAAGAAATAAAATTGGCCCAAAACATACAAAAATATTTAACTAATTCAGTTCAAAAAATTCAAGTTAATACAATAAGCTCCCAGAGCAAATGACAAAGATTTTTTAAAATTATAACACCCAGTGTTGGTGAGGGCAGAATTAAGCAGGTACTCTTAAATACAACTAGAGTGAAAGTTGCCAGTACTCAGTAAGAGCCTTAAATATGTCACATTTTTTAAAACTAGAAATGCATCTTAAGTAAATACTAATCACATTTTGCCCATGAAAACATATGTATAAGGATGATAATTACAGTGTTATTATATTTCTAGGTAACAAATCATGTACATTCATACAATACTATGCAACTACAAAAAATAACATTAGGGAAACTATTTCTTAACATGAAAAAATTCTTAAAATATTTTAGGTGGAACAAACAAGATTAAAAACTTATACAATATATATGAGTGTCATAGTACATATTGTGTATCCTAGAAAAAAGACTGAAGTGAAATACACCAAAATATTAATAGTAGCTTAAAGAGAATTTCTGGGTGGTAAAATTGGGGATGCTGATTTAAATTTTATCCCTTATTCATTTTTATTTTGCCATTTTTATTTTTTACAATAAGCATGTATTATTTACATAAATCAGAAAAGGACATTAGAGTTTCAAGACTGAGGGAAAGAGATTGGGCTCCTGAGGACTATATGGATGGTTTGGAATAACTAACATGGAAAAGATTCTAGGGAAGGAGCAAAAAGACATCAATAATGGATTAAGATGTGTTTGTGTAGCTAGAGAAAGACAGAGCCATAAAATGAGTTCGACTCTAGAACAAATAGGTAGATATGTAAACACTTGTATAGTCATGCCAGGGGGAAAACTCTACATTTTTAATGCCACATTGAACGTTTGTCTTCAAAAATCTCCCTATAATTGTTTCTCCGTAACAAGTTAAAGCAAGCTGGAGCCCTCTACTGGAGCAGTCTTCTAGGAAGGGTAGAATTTACATTTGAAATTATAAAATGACAGGTTGATATGCTTCCATTCAGAGATGGAGGTTTTTCATATTCAGTGCTCCCAAGACCAATTTTCTACTAACCAGTTACTAATTTTTACAACGTCTTCTAGTATAAGGGGAAAGATTATTCTTTTACTAATGAAAAGAAGAGGGTGAATGGAACTGGACTGCAGAGAATTCTCAATCAGCTGAGATAGCTACACACAACTGACTGATGTTTACTTGAATATCTATGGAATCTCATTTAGAAGGTAACAGAAGAGAAGTAGGCTGAGATAAGAATATAATAGGACAAAAAACAAGATTTTCAGTTTCAAATGTAGGTAAGGATAAAACATAGTCTTTTTTTTTTAGAAAGTATTACAGTAGGCCGGGTGCGGTGGTTCATGCCTGTAATCCCAGCACTTTGGGAGGCCAAGGCGGGCGGATCACCTGAGGTCGGGAGTTCGAGACCAGCCTGACCAACATGGAGAAAACCCGTCTGTACTAAATAAAAAAAAAAAAAAAAAAAAAAAAAAAATTAGCTGGGCGTGGTGGTGCATGCTATTCGGGAGGATGAGGCAGGAGAATTGCTTGAACCCAGGAGGCAGAGGTTGCAGTGAGCCGAGATCTCGCCATTGCACTCCAGCCTGGGCAACAAGAATGAAACTCTGTCTCAAAAAAGAAAAAAATATTTCAATAATAGTTGCCATTTGGAATTATTAAAGGGCCAAATAAAATATTTTGCTTCTCTCATGTTTCATTATATCTTTGATTCTTTTATAATAAGGTTTATTTTCTCCATCTGTGATTAGCACCACAATTTCCCAAAGGTTTATTTAAAATGTTTTAGTATTTTTTACATGAATACTAATAAAAATGCTATCAACTTTAACAGAGAACCTAATTTATAGAAACCAGTGATAGACTAGCATCATCTAAAGTCATATGAGAACTAATTGTGGATAGTCATCTGCCTGAGATAACACATAAGAACACTAAGTCAATCTCATGAACCTCTATCACCACCTTTAGCAAAAATTCTTCTCACCTTACTAAGTACATCAGAAAATTCAATATGGGAAATTTATATTTTCTCTTTTCCAACAATTACAAAGTGAACTCAGGCCACACACTTTTTCAAAAAAGGAAAACAGACAAATGGTAAGAGTATTTTCTGAGGCGTAGAAGTGGAAGAAACTTTTCCATATTTTGGAATAAGATTCTTGCAACAATAATGGCAATATTATGAAAGATCATAAAAATATCAGTTTTTCCATGGAATAGGAGGAAAAGTTAATTTGCACCAGGCCAGTCTCTGAAATTAATAGGGAGGCAATGAATGCCTGCAGATGCCACCACATGATTTCAAGTCTTGGCATAAAATGAGAAAGGGGGTGTCCATTCCTGCCAAAGTAAAAGTTCTATATAACCCATCTCAAAATCCATTTAGTTCCTGCAAGGAGAATTTAATAAAAATATGAATATTTTAGCGTATGCAAAGTTCAAACAATCATATTCAAAATTATTATGGTGATGTCAAGATTGCTTAAACTCTAAACAGCAGAGCTCTAAGGGACATATGCGATTGTTTTCAGGTAGTCTGACTGCTGAAGAGAATTTGAGGGACAAAGTGAAGCTGGAGTAGGGAGACAAAGAGATAATTGATACTATCACACATTTCTGTGTCATGGGCACAGTTCTAGGTGGTTTACCTTATTTTACATAATCCTTACAATTACCCAATGGGGAGACATTATTATATTCATTTTATAAGTAAGAAAACTGAGGCTCTAAGAGGTTAGTTTACTTTTCCAAGGCCATACAGCAAATAAAGGGTAGATTTGGAGCCTTGGCTCAGATCCCTCACTTTCTAAAGTTCATGCTCTTTGGAATCCAATGATTCTCAAACTTTGGTGTGAATATAAGTCACGTGAGTGGCTTTTTACAGTTACAGATTCTTGAGTCTTATGCGTAGAGATTCCAATTAGGTCTGAGGTGAGTCTTAGGAATCTGCATTTTTAACAACAGCACTTGTTAAAATTATTACATGTAATCATGATGCAGATAGACTGGTGATCTTATACTAACATGTTAAGCCATTCCTGATTTAGTTACCAACACAGTACTTACAGACTGCCTGTGAAATCTCTTAATGGGTAAATACTCTCATTCATGTATACCTGGGAAGAATAAATGAATAAGAATAAGAATAAAAGAATAAGTGGTTTAATTGAAATTTCATTTTTAAATATTTATTGAACGAGTGAATGAATGAATAACTAAACAAGGAGTTGCACGTCTAATATGTACCAGGCAACGTTCTAAGACCAGGAGTTGTAAAGATATATGGTATAATTATCACCCCTAAGGAGCTTGTAACCTGCAGGGACAGAATTTAATAAGAAAAACCAACTGGTATAGATGATAGAAAAAAATAAGAATAGCCAATTTGGTAATACAGGGCAGTTGGGGCACAAAGGAATAGAACGCAATCCTATTGTGGGTGAGTGGGAACATATAAAGCTCAAATTTTTACAAATAAGTAGGTATTTGCCAAGTAGACAAGAAAAGTCAAGCCAATCTGGGCAGAGGTGGCAGTGTGGGCAATTGCATGGAGATATAAAAGGCCCTGGCCCTCTTACTAGGGACATATAGCTGTAATGGCCACAACATAGAGATGAGGCTGGAAGGGTCATGTAGGACCTTTCAGGAATCTGGACTTAGCCTAATTTTCTTCTCTATTAGACTAGAACATCTTGAAGGATTTTTTTTTTTTTTTTTTGAGACAATGGTTTTGCTCTCACTCTGTCGCCCAGGCTGGAGTGCAGTGGCGCAATCCTCAAACTCCCCGGGCTCTGGTGATCCTCCCACCTCAGCCTCTGGAGCAACTGGCACTACAAGAACATGCCACCACACCCACCTCACTTTTGTTTTTTTGTTATTTTTTTGTAGAGACAGGATTTTACCACGTTGCCCAGGTGCTGGTCTTGAACTTGGGCTCGATCTGCCCACCTTAGCCTCCCAAAGTGCTGGGATTACAGGCATGGAGCCACCATGCCCAGCCTAAGGGTTCTTTTATATTAGTGCAAATGGTAATGATGCCTTGGAAACTGATGAAACATTTGAGAGAAGCATGCTTATATGTCACTCAGTTTAAAATATGGGTCTTGGAAATTAAGACTTTTTTTTTTTCTATGTTTAGAACATAAGGCACCTTAAAGGCACAGACTTTATTAAAGTAACAAGGAATGCTGCAATAACTAGGTAGGGGCCCATGCCAATAGCTGAAAGGACTCTTTAGGGACTTTAAGAAAATGACAAAAAGAGTCATTAAAAATGGCAATATTCACTGTGGGAAGAGAACTACCTACATTTTGTCACATAGTTGACTCATACATGTTTATATAAAACAGATTACAAATGACAAAATATCACAATTCCTCCTCACAAGGGAAACTGATGAAAACCGTTAGCTTGGTTGGTGAAAAAATTTTTTCAATTTCTGACTCTGTTTAGATTTCCTCTCTTTTATTACTCAAACGTTGTTGATCCCCTTTGTTGTTACTGTTTTCTCCCTAAATCTGGTTATGCTAGAATATTTCTTCCTCTGTTGTGGGCCTTTATTCTGTCTCTTATAAATTTACTCAAATGTGTATCTAAAACAGTTTTCAGAATGATTTTCCTTTCTTGGTTTGCCTGGTCCTGAATCTAGTGAGCTCCACATAATGTGTTCTTCTTCCATGTGGATCCCCAGGGTCTTCTTGCTGCTTTGGGTCATGTGCTGCCAAAAAGATGTTTGATTCTGAGTTTTTGTGGGAAGTGTGACATGTTGACTGGGACTAGACAAGAAAAAGAGTATTTCCCTTAGATAGAAACAGACACTTTTGACATATTTTGCAGAGTACTAACAGTGAACCATTTCAATCCCATCAATCACTTACCTTTGAGCAGGATCTCAAGTTTATCCAGTTCAACCATTTCTTTTTCTTTTTTTTAACTTTTATTTTAGGTTCAGGGACACAGGTGGAGATTTCTTATATAGGTAAATTGTGTGGCACAGGGTTTGGTGTCTAGATTATTTCATAGTACCCAATATGTAGTTTTTCCATCCTCTGCTTCCTCTCACTCTCTACCCTCAAGTAGGCCCCAGTGTCTGTTGTTTCTTTCTTTGTGCCAATATGTACTTGATGTTGAGCTCCCACTTATAAGTGAGAACATATGGAATTTTGCTTTCTGTTTCTGCATTAGGATTTTGGCCTCAAACTCCATCTATGTTGCTACAAAGGACATGATCTCATTCTTTTTTATGGCTGCATAGTATTCTATGGTGTATATGTATCACATTTCTTTACTGGGTCTTCCATTTTTGGGCATTTAGGTTGATTCCATGACTTTGCTATTGTGAATAGTGATGTGATGAACGTACATGTGCATGTGTCTTTATGGTAAAAGAATTTATTATATTCCTATGGGTATATACCCAATAATGGGATTGGTGGGTCAAATACTACTTCTGTTTTAAATTCTTTAAGAAATCACCACACTGCTTTCCACAATGGCTGAACTAATTTAGTTTAGTCATTTCACACCTACTGTAGCCTAGCTTGCCTGTGCAAACAAAAGCTGGAATTGCCAGGAACTAAGATGAGCCCATTGTCTGTTAATTACTTACCTCTGCCATCCCAATTATTTGTTTCTTATTCTTCTTGTATGCTGTCTCACAATTCTAGCCATTTAGCCTAGATTCATACTGTTCATTTGTAAAGTGAACTAAATGGAGGGTAATAATGAATTTGAAGGCAACCAAACAAGAATAAACACCAAACAAGTTAAATTAAAAGGGAAACATATGTACAGCAGATTGTCCCACTAGCTACTCTGATATTTTATTTTGGTCTGCCCTTCAAACAAATGTGTATGTGTAAAGTTTAAGTTTAAAAATATTACAATATGGCCACAGGGATGTTTGTTACAATGGGCATCATGCCTACATAGTAAAGTGTTACAGCGGCACCATTCATACCACTGAACTTCACGATCTGCCAGCATTTCCATTTTAAAACCCTTTCTGAATGAATTCCAAAAGCTGCAGCATTACCAGAGAGCCCATTAATTTTCAAATGTATATATAAAGTTAAATTAAAACTGGTACTTTGGAATTTGCCTTTAAAACTTTGAGGATTTCTCCCCTGAGTCCCTCTTCCCATTAAAAAATAATTGCTACAAACAATGTGCCCCTAATAGCAGATGTAGTAGCATGTTGGAGACAGGGGAGAGACTGATTGGGGGACAACTCTCTAGAGAGAGATATTTTTTTCTAAACCTTTTAGTGTATCTCTATCCAAATTCTTTTAAAGAACTAATATTATAGAGCAATTTATGGAAATAATAGGTATTTCAGGAGTGAAAGGAAATTTTCTACCCAGATTTACTTTTCCTGAATCTCCTCTGGTAATTTCCCTCATTTTTCATATGACAAAATTTTGTTCTAAAAGTCGCTGAAAAAAAGTTTAAGGTTACATATTATAATTAGAATGCAATTTGTTCTAGATGTACAGAAATAAAATAATTTTCAAGTAATAGTTTGCAGATATGCTAACAGATAATTGAGGCACTTAGAATCATAGTAACACACTAAATGGTATTTCTTAATGTTAATGTTTTTTCAAGAAATGTATCATTGGAAGAGAGTTAATCGTGTGTACATAAAATTTAAAGAACAATAGTATCATATAATAAATACTATATTATTAGTATCTTTGAAGGCTCTATATGCCCTCCAGACCCCAAATCAGAGCTTTTAACATTTGAAAAATTTATAACAAGGTTTGGGCCAAAATAATTTTGTTTTTCAGTATATGAAGAATTAATATTTACTTAAAGGTTCTTGTAAAACAGCAGGAGTTATGATATTTCTTTCCCCACTGAAAATAAATCCTTTGGGTTTGAGCTTCATACACTTCTGCATTTGTCTGGTCAATCTGTTCATGTCTCCTCCAAGGCTAACCTACGTCTTTGCTTGGGAAGAGCTCTCCCATTTCTGATCTCTCTGTGCCAGCCCAGTCTGTCTGCCACAGTTGTTTCCTGGCAGTACTGAAAATAAGAAGAGCGTGTGATTAATAATAGGGCTCAATATAACTACACTTACCAGGAACTATTGGTTTTCATCCAATAGGGAAAATGAATCCAAACGATTATATTTGACCCTCTTGTGCTCTAAAATAAGATTTCCAACATAGGCACACTTTTATTTATTCAAAGATCTCAAAGGCTTCAGATTGGCAAGAATTCCAAGAGGAAATTTCTTAAATTTGCCCTCTGAATTGTGCCTTGTAAAATTATTTTTTCTGTCATACGATTTTTAGTTTACATTTACTATGATACAGTATTTCTCCCATAGTTTTTCTAACCCAAATTGAGGTTTATACTAACTGTATAAGCTAATTATGTAGAGATATTTCCCTTCCTCTTATTTAGTATTTGCACACGGATTATTAAATCAAGATTGTTTTCCTATGAACCTGGTGCACATGAGTGCACACACACACGTGTACAGAAACAGACACATAATTCAAGAACAAACTTACTTCTCTTTCATCACTGGTCTTTATTTCAAGTCTGTCTATTTAGTTCATATTTCCATATTTTAATTTAGGAAGCAAATTGACCGAAAGGCACTAGTTGGTTAACACACAAATTACTTCTCTCCTCAGAGGAAATCTTAGTCATGTTTAAAGGCTTTATAACAGTTTTTTAAATTAATGGAATTGTTAATGGAATAATTTGTGTTAATATTTACCAAAATAAAAAGAAATGTGACAGCACCTTGATGTTTAAACCGTTCCAAAACTAGGGAATTAGGACAGTAGCTGACCACTGTAATTACCAATCATTTTCTTCTCAAAGGATGTTTTGGTTTTTAAAAATTTTCCCATTCTCATAACCACTATATCTGATGTGTAAAACAAAATATCTGTAGCTTAGGACCAGAAAAATATATTTTTGGAATATATACTCAAGGAGAAAGTATTTAGAATTCCATTAGTGTCAGCACCAAGGTATGGAGTATTACTTTGGTTAAAGAAATACTAAATGTGGAGAGAAAATATTTAGGAAATACAAGAAATGGAAAGAATTAGAGTATGTCTTCAAGGGTAACCAGACTAATTCTAGGAGAGATGGATGTTCTTCCTAAAAATCTTTGGTTTAGACTTTGGTTTGAATAAAATGCAAGAGAAACATTTATAGACAACAGTAGCTAGGATGAATTTTGTTCCCTGAGTAGCATTTTATAAAAGAATGCATGTGAAAGGATTTTAAAGCTCATATACCAGATTGCATAAAGAACTGTTTCCATTACATGAAGTTAGGTAGCACTTGAATATCATGAATGAATACAAGCTTTGTGTGGAATGTTTCTTTTCAATGCAATGTGATATTAAGTACATTTATGTAAATAATGGGTGAAATTTTTAATATTATATAAATATTACCTTTGTTATGTGATACTTCTGGAAGAGTCTCTTAACTCCCTTACTTTTGACTTAAGATGTCAGTGAAATCATACAGGCTTTTTAGGAAATCCAAAGGAATGTATAAAATCCCCCTCCCACTCTGGATGAGAGAATCAATGCTCTTTTCATGTATCTACATTTCTACAGGTAGGTATATAGCTAAACAGAAGTCCATGCACATCTATATGTGATATAGTAGAGTTGACTTAGCCCAGTGCAGAATCAAATCTTAACTTTGCGACTTAAAAACTATGGGACCTTAGGTACATTATGTAATGCCTCTCAGCTTCAGTTTCCCTGTTTGTAAAACAAGGATGATATTACCATGTTCATAGGGGTGCTGTGAAGATTAAGTGAAATAATCTATGTAAGATGCCATACAGTCCCTGGCACACAGCACATGCTCAGTAAATGTTACTGTCTCCTAACTATACTTTCAGATCTGCAGTATAGATAATTTTAATCCCAATTTTACAAATGATGAAACAGACTTAAAGACAAAGCTACAGTTGCAGAGCAAGTATGAATAGCAGAGTCACATTAGAACGGCAGACCTTTCTGATGATAATGATAATAATAATAACATTATCTTTACTACTACTAGGTAGTGAATTTCATGCTGGTTGATTGATGACATTTTACTCTAAAACTTAAACAACATATTTCGGTAATAGTGGCAGAAATAGAAAGTTGAATCCAATTATTGTGACACGATAAACAAATTATTATAAATCTTGTACATTAAGTAATAAACCCTTTTCCCCCCTTTCCTTTTAAATTTGCTTCTTACTTGCAACTCTTACGAGGCTTACATTGCAGGCAGGGAACAAACTATCCTCAGAGAGGGAAAAGGCACTCTTCCCCAGTGCATGGTCCAAACCCAGGACAACCAGAAACAGCCTGCTTTCACTTGGAAACAAAACTTAAAACAAATGCTGCAATTACTTAAGATATCAGTTTAAACCAAGATGCATCTGCCTCCAAACCTCTCCAAATGGTAACAATTATTGGTTTAATGTTGCTGACTTGCCACTAATCAAGACCTGTATTTATATTCTTATGAATAAATGTGTATTCACATAGCTGGTTTACATGTGAAACAAACATTTCTATGAATCCTTAGAGTTTGTGTTTGCTTTGGGCTCAGCCATTTCACCAGGTATTACCAGGTAGGAGCTCTGTGTTGGGGGAGACTCTTTCAGTAACACAAATCCTGCCTAATACTGGGTCACTGAATCTAATGTGGTCAGAAGAGGAAAATCCTTTTTCTTTTTATTAACTTCAATAATTTTGAAAACCTAGGAAATCTGTTACAATGTGGGTACAGGGTAGAATATAATATTTCTTCATAAACAAATAAAAGTTGTTGAGGGGTTAATTGAAACAACTGTTCACACACACATAACACAAGCAGCTCCGAGCACGTGAAGCCAGTGTGGGTTCACAAAGAGCAAGCTCTGACAGACTAATATCTTTTTTGGACAGGTAGGCACAACTGGTGATCAAAGAAATGCATTTCAATACAGTGTATCTGGATCTTAGAAAGGCATTTGACTGGATTTTTATGACACTGTCATGGAGAAAACAGAGAAATATATTTTAGATAACATAAGCCAAAGAATATACTGCATTATTATTCAAGGAATATTAATTAATGAATAGATATGAACTTTCATAAACATCTTTTAGTGCATCACAGAGTTCTGATGTTGATCCTTTCCAAATTGAAATTTTCAAGTTTTTAGATAAGGACACTTGAGAATGCTGATCAAATTTGGAAATGATAAAATGTTGGGATTTGAGTGGAGTGACCAACTTGTCCCAGTTTGCCTGAAACTTTCCCAGTGTGGACACTGAAAATCCTGAATCCTGGGAAACCCCTCAGTTCCAGGCAGACTGGATGGTTGGGCACCATAGATTTGAGCAGCAGCTTGAGGGAGGAGTAAAACATTGCCAGGCAGCACAAAGCACTGACTCATGAGAGAGCCTAGTGTGTTTGAGAAACTACAAGTGGTTCAGGGTTGCCAGACCACGTATTGGTAGACAAGAGCAGTTAGCCAAGAATCAGGTTCCATAGGATCTTTGTTTCTTTAATTGTGATAAAATATATATAACCTAAAATTGGACATTTTAACAATTTTTAAGTGTATAGTTCAGCTTTAAGTACGTTTACATCATTGTGCAACCATCACCACCATCCAATCCTGAACTTTTTTCATCTTTCCAAACTAAAATTCTGTACCCATTAAACATTAATTCCCTGCAGCTCTAAGCAACCACCATTCCACTTCTGTCTCTATGAATTTGCCTACTCTAGGTACCTCATAGAAGTGAAACCATACAGTATTTGTCCTTTTCTAACTGGCTATTTTCACTTAGCACAATGTCTTCAAGGTTCATCCATATTGTAACATATGTTAGAATTTCCTTCCTTTTTAACGCTGAATAAGTGTATGTATATGCCACCTCTTGTCGATCCACTCATTCCTTTCATCTCACTCATTCATCAGTGCCCACTTGGGTTGCTTCTGTTTTTTTGTTATTGTGTGAATAATGCTGCTATACCCACAGGCGTACCAATATCTCTCTGAGTCCCTACTTCCAATTCTTTTTTTTTCTCTGTAATAAAGTCATACCTACTTTCAATTATTTTGGGTATATACTGAGATGTAGAATTGCTGGATCACATGGTAATTCCATTTTTGAGGAACTACCACACTGTTTTTCATAGTGCCTGCACCATTTACATTCCTACAAGCACAAAGGTTCCAGTTTTGCCATATTCTCACTTTTCTTTTTTTGATAAGTAGCCATCCTAATGGATGCAAAGTGTCTCATTGCAGTTTGATTAGGATATCCCTAATGATTAGTGATGTTAAGCCCCTTTTCTTTTTCCTTTTGTCTTTCCTTTTCTTTTCTTTTTTTTTAACTATACTTTAAGTTTTAGGGTACATGTGCACAATGTGCAGGTTAGCTACAAATGTATACATGTGCCATGTTGGTGTGCTGCACCCATCAACTCATCATTTAACATCAGGTATATCTCCTAATGCTATCCCTCCCCTCTCCCCCCACCCCACAACAGGCCCCGGTGTGTGATGTTCCCCTTCCTGTGTCCATGTGTTTTCATTGTTCAATTCCCACCTATGAGTGAGAACATGTGGTGTTTGGATTTTTGTCCTTGCGATAGTTTGCCGAGAATGATGGTTTCCAGCTTCATCCATGTCCCTAAAAAGGACATGAACTCATCATCTTTTATGGCTGCATAGTAGTCCATGGTGTATATGTGCCACATTTTCTTAATCCAGTCTATCATTGCTGGACATTTGGGTTGGTTCCAAGTCTTTGCTATTGTGAATAGTGCCGCAATAAACATACTTGTGCATGTGTCTTTATAGCAGCATGATTTATAATCCTTTGGGTATATACCCAGTAATGGGATGGTTGGGTCAAATGGTATTTCTAGTTCTAGATCCCTGAGGAATCGCCACACTGACTTCCACAATGGTTGAACTAGTTTACAGTCCCACCAACAGTGTAAAAGTGTTCCTATTTCTCCACATCCTCTCCAGCACCTGTTGTTTCCTGACTTTTTCATGATCGCCATTCTAACTGGTATGAGATGGTATCTCACTGTGGTTTTGATTTGCATTTCTCTGATGGCCAGTGATGATGAGCATTTTTTCATGTGTCTTTTGGCTGCATAAATGTCTTCTTTTGAGAAGTGTCTGTTCATATCCTTCACCCACTTTTTCATGGGGTTGTTTGTTTTTTTCTTGTAGATTTGTTTAGTTCATTGTAGATTCTGGATATTACCCCTTTGTCAGATGAGTAGATTGCAAAAATGTTCTCCCATTCTTTAGGTTGCCTGTTCACTCTGATGGTAGTTTCTTTTGCGGTGCAGCAGCTCTTTAGTTTAATTAGATCCCATTTGTCAATTTTGGCTTTTGTTGCCATTGCTTTTGGTGTTTTAGACATGAAGTCGTTGCCCATGGCTATGTCGTGAATGATATTGCCTAGGTTTTCTTCTAGGGTTTTTATGGTTTTAGGTCTAACGTTTAAGTCTTTAATCCATCTTGAATTAATTTTTGTATAAGGTGTAAGGAAGGGATCCATTTTCAGCTTTCTACATATGGCTAGCCAGTTTTCCCAGCACCATTGATTAAATAGGGAATCCTTTCCCCATTGCTTGTTTTTCTCAGGTTTGTCAAAGATCAGATAGTTGTAGATATGTGGCGTTATTACTGAGGGCTCTGTTCTGTTCCATTGGTCTATATCTCTGTTTTGGAACCAGTACCATGCTGTTTTGGTTACTGTAGCTTTGTAGTATAGTTTGAAGTCAGGTAGCATGATGCCTCCAGCTTTGTTCTTTTGGCTTAGGACTGACTTGGCAATGCAGGCTCTTTTTTGGTTCCATACGAATTTTAAAGTAGTTTTTTCCCATTCTGTGAAGAAAGTCATTGGTAGCTTGATGGGGATGGCATTGAATCTATAAATTACCTTGGGCAGTATGGCCATCTTCACAATATTGATTATTCCTACCCATGAGCATGGAATGTTCTTCCATTTGTTTGTATCCTCTTTTATTTCATTGAGCAGTGGTTTATAGTTCTCCTTGAAGAGTTCCTTCACATCCCTTGTAAGTTGGATTCCTAAGTATTTTATTCTCTTTGGAGCAATTGTGAATGGGAGTTCACTCATGATTTGGCTCTCTGTTTGTCTGTTATTGGTGTATAAGAATGCTTGTGATTTTTGTACATTGATTTTGTATGCTGAGATTTTGCTGAAGTTGCCTATCACCTTAAGGAGATTTGGGGCTGAGACAATGGGGTTTTCTAGATATAGAATCATGTCATCTGCAAACAGGGACAATTTGACTTCCTCTTTTCCTAATTGAATACCCTTTATTTCCTTCTCCTGCCTGATTGCCCTGGCCAGAACTTCCAACACTATGTTGAATAGGAGTGGTGACAGAGGGCATCCCTGTCTTGTGCCAGTTTTCAAAGGGAATGCTTCCAGATTTTGTCCATTCAGTATGATATTGGCTGTGGGTTTGTCATAGATAGCTCTTATTATTTTGAGATACGTCCCATCAATACCTAATTTCTTGAGAGTTTTTAGTATGAAGGGTTGTTGAATTTTGTCAAAGGCCTTTTCTGCATCTATTGAGATAATCGTATGATTTTTGTCATTGGTTCTGTTTATATGCTGGATTACGTTTATTGATTTTCATATGTTGAACCAGCCTTGCACCCCAGGGATGAAGCCCACTTGACAGAGTCTTCCTCTGTCACCCAGCCTGGAGTACAGTAGCGTGATCTCTGCTCACTGCAACCTCTGCCTCTTAGGTTCAACTGATCCTCCTGCTTCAGCCTCTTGAGTAGCCGGGACTACAAGCATGTGCCACCACGCCAGGCTCATTTTTGTATTTTTAGTAGAGATGTGGTTTCACCATGTTGGCCAAGCTGGTCTCGAACTTCCGGCTTCAAGTGATCCACCCACCTCAGCCTCCCAAAGTGCTGGGATTACAGGCTTGAGCTGCTGCGCGCCCAGCTATTAAGCCCCTTTTCAAGTGTTTATTAGCCATACATCTATCTTTGAAGAAATAGCTATTCAAATATTTTCCCCACTTTTAAGTTGTTTTTATTTTTATTTTTTTTTAGTTGTAGGAGTTATTTATATATTTTTGCCATCCTAATGGGTGTGTGTGTTGGATCTTATATGCCATCAAATACACTAAGCTTATCCTTTCACAAGATGAAATCATTCAGGAATTTTTAGCAGATGACGGCAAGAGATTTAAATTTTAGGTGGTTCAATCTAGAGAAGTTAAGGAGAAAGATTGAAGGAGGTGAGGCCAGAAGCAGGGATGCAATTTAGTCAAGAAACAACAAAGACCACTGGTAGTGGAGTCGGGCAGGAAAAAATATATGTGAGATTTTAACAGGGCACTATCAAAAGTGATGGATGACTGGTGGCAAAAATCCAAGAAATGTTCTGGTTTCTGACTTAGGAGACTGAGTGGATGGTGGCATCATTCACCAAATTCAGGAGTCTAATCAAAGGTAAAACCAACTTTGGATAAATTGAATATGAGGTACCTGTGAGGCAGACAGGTAGATACGTTGGTGATGAATATATTGACTTGGAGCTCAGCATGAAAGTGTGGGCTTGAGATACACTTTTCACTGTGAACATGAACTATGAAACCTAGATTGTCCAGAGACAGTGTGTGAAATAAGAATATTGGTTTCCTAGGAACACCTAAATGGGTCCAGCAGAGAAAGAGAAGGTCGCAAAGAAGAGCAAGAAAGAATATCCACACTGGTAAAATGTGCAGTAATACAATTTCAGATCAAAATAAGAACTTTGTAAAAATTAGAGTTGTCCAAAAATGGGGAAAAACCTTTTACTGAGAGTGAGTTCCCAGCCCCTGGAGTTGTCAGAAGCAGGACAACAACTGACTGACTCAATTGCATATCACAGGAAGGACCCATTCCCTGATAAGGATTTGGTTTCCATGCCAACAGTATACTTCTTAATGACTACAAAAACTTACTGTTTCATCAGAATATGAGAATTTAGAAATCTTTGGGAGCTCTTTGCTTGTTTAATATTTGAGGTTTCCAGGACTGTTTGAATTTATTAAGAAGAAATACATGAGCCTTTTTTTAGTTTTCCGAGTCAAGGGCCAGGCATATCCCACTCAGAAACTGTTGCAAATATTTTGGGAATCTAAGCCAAAATAATAACAGTGATTGTCTCATAAATAATGCTTGCTGAAAGATTTGGACTTAATGGCCAAAACATCTTGGTTCCTGTAAGATGAGTGAAAGAACTTGCCAGTATCTCGGCAGATAACTCCTCCTGTGTCAAAGAAAGGCTCTGTTATAGTTCTGTTTATTAAATATGAATATGAGAACATAATGAATAAAGAAAATATGAATAAGAACATAAACCAGAATTACCCTTGTTCTATGTCCCACATTACAAGGTTTAAAGAATCCCAGGAAAATGGAAAGCAACAGAGTAAAATCTCTCCAAAGAGCCACTTGATAAATGTTCCATCTTCTGGCTGGGAGGAGATAGAAACCTTCGCCTTTGAGTCCTTTACTTGGTTCTCTAACTCATAGTGAGGCCCACCTGCTTTAATATGCTGACTGACAGCACAGCTGCATTCTCTCAGACAAGGTCTGCTCCCAAGATACACCAGACCTGGATGAAGTTCAGATCACCAGTTAATGTAATCCCATTGTTGGTCTCCAAGGAATGGTAACTGGCTTTCCAAACAAATGGGAATAGTCTGGGAAACATCTCTGTAGTCTACACATAGGCAAAACTGTTTGGAGATGAAGGCAATGTATTCTTATTGTCTCAAAGTTTGAATTATTCATACTTAATGTCCCACCACCCCCCACCATTCCTGCAGGGGACGAGAAAGGGAGCTTCTATAAACTGTACCATTCTAATATCCTTCGTTTAGTGTCAGTAATGAATTGAATTCTGCCTCTATCATTTATTAGCTGTATAACCTTGGATATCTTTTCCTCAGTTTCCTTATCTGCCAAATGGTGGTATTGTGAGGATTTATACTACACAAGGAGCTTAGAACAATGTGTGTACATAGTGCTCAACAGTGTATGTAAGATATAGATTTAGAGAATTCCTCAAACCAATTGATGTTATTTCTGAGCAGGCATTGGAGAAGGATCAAGGATGCTTAGTAAATTAACCTTTAGTTCAAAATCTAAACAGGTTGCCTCACTCATTGAACTACTGCTATCTGGGGGGTCTCTAGTCTGTTCCTTATGAGGAGCTATTTATAATATAATGACACTTCCAAAATCTTCAGCAAGGACCCCTTTGTGGGGTCCTTAGAGTTGCAGGATGAAAGGTTTGGAGGCAGGAGAAAGCCAGTTGCTAAGAGCTGATATCATCTTACTCAATAACTCGTTTTAACTAAAGCAACTTTCTATTTTAAACTATCACCATCATCATCAAATCATAGAATTCTAGAACTGTAAGGGGTCTTTGAGTTTTACCAAGTCAAAGTACTTAATTTTACATATATATGAGGAAACTGACAGACAAATGCTAAGTTACTTGTTCAATTTTTCTGAACCAATTAGTCGTAGAGGACTAAAATCTACTCCTCCTGGTCCAGTTCTCTCTCATTCATACTTCTGTCCAACAAAGATTTCTTAGACTCTTATGTTATGCAAGACAATGAGAGTAAGGAAGTGAATAAAACAGTCTCAGACTTCAAGAATATTGTAATCTAGAGGAGAATTCTACTAAATAAACTGACAATTATACAGTGCAGTAAATATTAAATGATACAATGTTGGGTGAAAAGATGTCAGAGGGGCATGTTATACTTTAATAATAACATTTCCTCATCACTGAGGAGGACCTAGTATATGTCAACACTATCCAAGGCTTTAGGGATATAAACGTGAAAAGGCACAACCCCTGCCCTCCAACAGCTATAAAACTCATCAAAATACAGTACAAAGTATCACATCCATGTTATGAGTGTTTCAGACAGTTTAGTGCTAATTGAGTTTAGGCAATGGAGAGCTTACTAAGGGATGGAGCAACTGGAGGAGATCAAATGTGACTGTCACAACAGGGCATTTTGTGTCCAGAATTTATTCCGTGAAGAAGAAATGTAATTCTTCTTTAAGTCACTTCTAAATCTGATTCCTTCCTCCAATATGAGGGCTGTTCTCATGAGAGTCTTTTTCAGAAATTGCAAGAGAGAACTGAAATGTGACAGACCTAGGGCATCCATTCTTCTGCCAAATATCTTCTCATTACGCTTCCTAGCTTATCTTTTCTCAAGGATTCCTTTCATATTTACATGCATTTTCAAGATTATTCACCTATTCTTTTCTCTAGACAGCATCCCTTTCTAGCTGTCCCTCAATAAGTCCGTTGCCTAATCCAGCCTTTTAAAAATATTTCATAATGGGTTTTATTTTTTATATTAAACTGACATTTCCTAAACATAACTCAACTTCTAACTTTTAAGTAAAAAGTTTTCAAACAACAAAATTGTCACAATATTTAAATATTTTCCAGCCATATATGTGTGAATATGTATACGTGAATTTTAAAATAAGTATTAAGCCTACTAAGTGAATAATAAGAAAACAGATTAATATTAAATTAGACATTATCTAAACTTGGACAAACTGGGTTTTTTCCAAATTAAATATGAAACCGTCAACCCAAGATGATTAGGAGGAAAATGATGTAATAAAATCAACTTTTAAATAGCTATAACATGTTGCATTTCCTAGGAATCTTCAAATATTTGCTTAAAAATGGCTAAAACATTTGAAACAAAAGATAAAGTACCAAAACAACTTTTTGAAATCATATTTCTCAACATTTATAATTTCCCCATATTCTCTACATTTAAGGGAAAAGTTACTTTCCCTGGAAGGAAACTTCATTTTTTCAAAAAACCACTCCGGTATTTTCCTTGCTAGGAAATAAGCCAGATGGTTCCAACACTCAGAATTTTACTCAGGAAAAATTCAGAAATACAGGAAAACTTTGTTAATTCTTTTGGTACTAACTGCCATTGTAATTTCTGTAAGTTTTCTCTTTGATGGAAAAAGGCTAGTACTAAAACACAAAATAAAGAATCTGATAACCACCAGCAAATAGTACCTGAGATCAGTATGACATTCTAGAAAGAGACTAGACTGGGCTCAAGATGCATGGATTTGCTGCTAGCCAAGGAGAAGAGAATATATTCCACAGATAAGTTTTTCAAATGTTTTACTTTAGCTGTACCATTTGATGATTTTGACAAATGTACATACCTGTGAAACCATCACCCTAAACAAGGTATAGAACATTTCCATTAACTTAAAAGTCTTCTTATGCCTCTTTGCTGTTAACTCCCAGCTCCCTTACACACACACACACACACACACACACACACACCACATCCCTGACCCTGGCAGCTACTGATTTTATTTCTAGCACTGTAGATAGTGTTATCTTTCCTAGGATTTCATGTAAATGGACCCATATAATACCATCTCTGATCTGGCTTCTTTTTGCTCAGATGTTTTTGAGACTCATCCACGTTGTTGTGTGCATTGGTTTTCATTTTTCAGCAGAGTATATGCCACTGTGTAAATATACCATAATTTATTTATCCATTTAACTGTTGATGGACTTTTTTGGTTGTTTCCAGCTTGAGATTATTATAAATAAAGCTGCTGTGGATAATCTGTCATCTATTCTATTTATCTTTCTATTTGTTTTCCTTTTGTTCAAATTTTTCCAAATATTTTATTCCTCTCTTTCTCCTTTCCTGACTTCATTTGGGTTAATAAAATATGTTTTTAGTATTTCTTTTGTTTCCTCTATTGGGTACGAAACTTTACCTTTTTGTTATTATTTTTAAATGGTTTCTCTAGCACTAATAATAAATGTATTTATCAATGACTATTTACAGTCCAATAATTTACCACTTCACTCTTTATACCTGACACTCATACTTCCCATTTGCTGCTTTTCATGTCACAAGTGTAATAATCTTACAAAAGTGTAATAATCTTACAAAAGTGTAATAATCTTACAAAAGTATAACTCCACTCACCTACCCTCCCTTTGTTATTGTTGTATCTTTTACTTTCACATAGCTACCAACCTCACTTTATATTATTTTTCTTTTAAATGATGACTTTTATACTTACCCATTCATTTACTATTTCCAGTGCTCTCCATTTCTCACTATAGATTGAAGTTGTATATGGTATTATTTCCATTTAGCCTGAAGAACATTTTTTAGCATTTCTTATAGTGCAGGTCTCACTATAAGAATTTTTGAAGGATATTTCAAAAATCCTACAAAAACTGGATTGACAGTTCTAAAATTTTTATTTCAGCACTTTAAAAATACAATTCTATTGTCTTTTGCCCCTCGTTGATTCTGATGAGAAGTTAGTCATTTTTTTGTATCATTGTTGTCTTGTATTTAATGTGTCTTTTTTTTCCTCAGCTTTTCAGATTTTCTCTCTTTGGCTTTCTATATTTAATTATTATGTACCTACATAAATTGTTTTCTTTATGTTAATACTGCTTAAATCTTGGATCTAAGTCAATGTAATCAAATTTAGGGAACTTTCAGTTAGTATATTTTCAAATAAGTTTTCTCTACTCACTTTTTAGGACTCTATTACATATACCTTAGATCATTTGATATTGCCTGAAAGGCCCTGAGCCTCTGTTCATTTTTCTTCAATTCCTTTTCTGCTTTTCACATTGGGAAATTTTTTATCTTCAATTTTTTTCTCCATTCCTCAGTTTGGAAAGTTTACCTTCAATTCTTTTTCTCTGTTCTTCAGTTTGGAAGACGCTTGGATCTTTCTTCAAGATCACCAACTCTTTTTTCTGCTATCTACAGTTTATTATTAAGCACATACAGTGACTTTTAAATTTTAATTGTAATTTTCCACTATATATTTTCCATTTGCTTTTTTTAAAAAAATAGCTTTTAGTTCTCTGCTGAGATATTCTATCTCTTCCCTCATTAAGATTATGTTTTCCAGACTGGGTGCGGTGGTTCATGTCTGTAATCCCAGCACTCTGGGAGGCCAAGGCAGGCAGATCACTTGAGGTCAGAAGTTCAAGACCAGTCTGGCCAACATGGTAAAACTTTGTCTCTACTAAAAATACAAAAATTAGCCAGGCGTGGAGGCACACACCTGTAGTCTCAGCTACCTGGGAAGCTGAGGCATGAGAATCACTTGAACCCGGGAGGTTCAAGTTACAGTTAGCCGAGATCTTGCCACTGCTCTCTAGCCTAGGTGACAGAGCAAAGCTCTGTCTCAAAAAAAAAGAAAAGACTATTATTTTCCTCTACTTATTTGAACACATTTTCCTTTGATTATTTTAACATATTTACAATGGTTGCTGTAAAGTCTTTATCTGCTAAAACTAACAGGTGAGCACTCTTGGGGTTGGCTCATATTAACCACCCTTTAGTTTTTTGACTATGAGATTTGTTTGCCTGTCTAATAATTTTTGTTTATGTACAAACTTTGTGGAAAATTTATGGTGGAGACATTTGATAATTATCTCCTTTTGAAGAGTGTTGATTTTTGTTCTAGAAGTAGTTCAACTGCTGGCCCATCAACTTGAATTTAGGTAGGCTTAGTCTTATACTTTGTTAGCATGGATCTGTGGAAAGTCCAAGGTGTTTCCCAAGTCCCTACTATGTGGCTGTATTCATCTCTACATGGGAACAGTTTGGAGGCTGAGACTTCATCACAGTGGATCTTGAGTAGGTCTTATTCTGGAGGGTGGTCCTTGTTCATAAGTAGAGCCTTACCGGTGTTTCCATTGAATGACTGAGATATTAATGACATTAACTCAGTCTCTCCATTCTGGTTGGGCTGGAACTCTGAAGTCCTCCAGCATGTTTGGATGCCAGCCTTGTACTAGGGTCAAGAAATTGTCCCCAGATAGAGGGCAAGAGTGAGCTTTCCTTCTCTCAGAGATTACAGTTTTGTGATGCCTGTTGTCTAATGCTTAGAAATAGTTGCCTCATATATTTTATTCAGTTTTATAGTTGTTTGTGGCAGGACAGTAGTCCTGTGCCAGTTATCCAGTCTTAACCAGAAGCAGAAGTCCCCCATGGGTATACAATGGCTTTGGTTTCTGGCTTGGATGACTAGGTGGTAATGGCGCCATTAACTGCATAGGAAATCTAGGATCAAGAGCAAGTTTAGGAGGAACAATGATGAGTTAGTTTTTGTTCATGTTGCATAGAAGGTATGAGGGAGGCTGGTAGACATGACAGTTTTATGCATTAACAATTAACTTAAAATTGATCACCACTTGTGCATGTATAGAGTGTTTCTGTTATTTTACCTTTAAATATTCTCTTTAAATAGTAAAAAATACAAATAACACTGATTTTGACCTTTCCTTATTTTATAATTAAAACCAAAGTTATAGTATAGAAAATGTTTGCAAAAACTTGAGAATTTTTTTCTTTTCCTTTTTATGAGGAGGGAATGAGCATCTATTTAATCTTGTGGTGAAACCATTTCTCTCCTTTTCTTCCGCCCTCCATGAGTATCATCTCTTGGCTACTGTAGACAAGATTTACCCTCTCTACCACACAATGTTTTCATTGAAACAAGTCCTCCAATGAACCAACCACAAATGTGAAACTAAGGTACCAACTGAACTGGAAGAACATGAGCAATAATGATGAATATATTTGGGTGTTCCCATGAGCTAAGGAATTGAAGCAAAAAACACTGTCATTGTACAACTCTGAGCCATTCCTGTTCCACTAAAAGTTTAAGTTTTCCACTTGTAGAGTAAAGGGCAATTGGGGAATAAATTGTAAAACTCCTTTAGCAGTTCAGGAGTAGCCACTGGCAAATAAAAATTATACCATTCCTATTTCTGCATAACTCCAGAAGACGGCTTCTTGCTTATATCCAGGTCATGGCATTCCTTGTTAGTAGTTGGCAACTAAGAGGAGCCTTAAGCCAAAGGTCCACAGTGATTTGTATCCTCAGGCTTCCCTTCTAAATCTGTTAAATGCTGGTCCAAGACAGAAGGAACATTCTGGTGCTACAGGCTTACCAGTTTCTTCTCCCTTCTCCTCTTCATTCCCTTTTCCCACCTCTTTCCCCTACTCTGTTTCTGACTATGTCATGTTCTGCTCTTGATGCTACACAGATGCATATTAATTTAAACAAATCTTGATTGCATAAAGACAAACAGCAGAGTGCTATTGCTTGCTTTGAGGGTTAGAGAAGGTGAAATAATTCATGATGTTTTAACATTCTTTAGCTAGCTTGGCAACTATTAAACGTAGGCTGCTCTAAAGTCTGTATTTGTTTACTTATTTAACTATTTAAAATTCTAGTGCCTAACCCATGGAAAATGTCCTTGACAAATCTTTGCTATTGAATGAACATCAAGGAAATACACCTGTTCCAGTTACTTTGGCACAGGGAACACTAAAGAAAGGAAACATACTGGCACACAGCTGGGTAGGTTGGCTTCCTGCCTTAGTGAAATGAA
Source organism: Pongo pygmaeus (assembly GCF_028885625.2). NCBI lineage: Eukaryota > Metazoa > Chordata > Mammalia > Primates > Hominidae > Pongo > Pongo pygmaeus. The sequence continues at coordinate 143,908,900 of NC_072373.2, read as the reverse complement.
ACAGGAATTCTTTACCAAAGAAATAGATATTGAATCTTGGACATATCACTTACTACTCAGCTGCATGACAATGGACAACCTACTTAATGTCTCTTGGTGTCAGTCTTCTCATTTGTAAAATGAGGGTAAACTCATACTGACTTCATAAAATTATTGTTAAGATAAAAGATTAGCACTACATATATGTCGGACACAGTAAGTTATTTATATATAGTTATTACTGTAATTATTATTGTCATCAAATCATTTTAAGAGAATAAATTAATAAGAATAATAATATTCATCAATACCAACTAGAAGGAGTAAATACACCTACTTTGGTTATTAACCAAAAATCTGACTTAGATCAAATTTTTCTTCTAGAAAATAATAAATTAGTTTTTGTAAAAGAAAAGATTTTGAAAAACTTCTAAACCTATTCTCATGATGGAAGTAATATTCAGATATATTTACCTAATAACTGTAGTTGATTGAATTGTGTCCCCTGAAAAGTTATGTTCAAGCCCTAGCCCCTAGCACCTGTGAATGTGACCGTATTTGAAAATTGGGTCTTTGCAGATGTAATCAAGTTATGATGAAGTTATGGTAGATTAGGATGGGCCCTAAATCCAATGACTAGTGTCTATGTGAGAAAGGAGAGGAAGATTCAGGCTCATAGTCACAGATAAACAGAGAAGGTGGCCTTGTGAAATGGGGGCAGAGATTGGAATGACGCAGCTGCAAGCCAAGGAATGGCAAAGAACACCCGCAACCACCAGAAGCCAGGAGGAGACAAAGAAGGATTCTTCCCTCAAGGCTTTACAGAGAGCATAGCCTCCAACACCTTGATTTTGGACGTTAAGTGTCCAGAACTGCAAAAGAATAAATTTCTGTTGTTTTAAGCTGAGATATTTGTGGTGCTTAGTTTTGGCATTCCTAGGAAACTAATATAATCACTTCAGAAACAGGGAACCATTTTTTCTCCATTTTTAAGTTCATTGTGAAACAAAGCTTTAAAAATATTTTCAGTTGGATTTTGTTTAAAATATATGGTTTGAGGCAGGAACTTCACACTTCATTTTCCTTTCAAACTTTTTTGGAGGGGAATGATATTTATAAACTATGGAAAGACAACTACAGAAAGAGGTGTTTTAAACATGGGGATATGTTTAAGTAGTGTTAGTGATCTTGAAGGAGTGTGAGTCACATTCTAATACTGTGGAAGTCTTTATAATGTTTTCCAGGAGACCACGTTTTTGAACTCTATGTGCAGGAAACCATTACATGGGGGAAAATATTGCTTTATGGGTCTCTGGCTGGGACTTATGAGTGTTATGTATGAGAAAACATTGAAATTGGGGAAAGCGAGAGACATTATACCAAACTGATCTTGTGTACTATATTCCAAAATATCAAATTATGAGAGTGTTCATTCTAATTCATTCTTATGCAATTGCTTTTGTTCACATTTTTGAAGTTGATTTTACTTGCATTTTAAAAACAAACACAAAACCTTTCACCCAAAAGCACACAGTGCATTTTGAGATATCCTAGTTATACTTAGAGGGTAGAGGGCACAGGACCAGCTCCCTAACTTATGAACAGACACTGAGGTCATTAAGTAGCAGAGAGCATCCAAGGTTTGGTCACCAGATAGTATGGAAGAGAAGAAAGAGCTCTGAAGTTACACAGAGTCCAGATAGTTGTAGGATATTTTCCAATTCAGTTACATTTATTTTACCCTTTAGTTTTCTTACCTACATAATGGAATAATTCTTACCTTGTTGATTTTTAAATGGATTACTTGAACTAATATAAACAAAGTAGATAGAATAATACCTAACATAAATAGCTCAATAAATGTCTTTTCTTCTTCTTCCCTGTTAAATCTTTAACACACACCTGAGATCACCTCTCTGCCTTTATATCCTGGAACTGGGGAGGGGCTGGATGAAATGCCAGCATCACAGACCTAAGTGATGGTTCAATGACCAGGCAATTCCAGCATCTGCCTTAGCAGCATTGAACCTGTTAGATTTCCTTTGGATGGAGTGGAGGCTTTTCACCATTCCAAGCAGTGCCTGGGATTGTCTATTCTAGGTGTATTCACATTCTGTCCCAGCACTTGCAGAAGATTTCTGCTCACTTTGCAATTCTGGCATGGTGCAAAGGAAAGCTTACCAAATTGGGAGCAATAAGAAATAGGCCAGGTAAATTTCCCTAATCTATCTGGTCCCTAATTCTGTCATCTGTAAAATCAGCAGGGGGGATTAGATTGATCTCTGGGATAATTTTGGAGATGTTTTAGCTAAGATATATTTTGGAGTCAGCCAGCCTTTGGATTGAATCTTAGCTCCATTCCTTAATAATCATCAGTCTTTGATAGGTCATTTAACCTCTCTGAACCTTAGCTGCTCCAGTTGTAGAGAAAGTATCTAATTTGAAAGTGTCGTTGTAAGTTCAATGAGAAAAAAATATTGGAAGCACCTGGAACAAATCAGCCATTCAATAAACATTATCTTTCACTAGATCAGTGGTTCTTTAACATGAATCAGAATCACCTAGAGGGCTTGCTTAAACACAGAAGTGGGCCCTCCAGAATTTCTGATTCAGTAATCAGGGCTGGGGTGGGACCCCCAAAATTCACATTACTAACAAATGCCCAGGTGTTGTTGCTGATCCAGAAGTCATTCCTGGAAAACCACTCTCTGGACCAGGGTTTGGCAAAGTATAGCCACTGGGCCAAATTTGTCCCACTGCGTCTTTGTGTAAATAAAGTTTTATTGGAACACGGTTATGCTCATTAGTTCACATATTGTCTATGGCTGTTTTTTCACTGCAACAGCAGAATTGAGTAGCTGTGACAGAGACTTTATGTCCCACAAAGCCTAAAATATTTACTATCTGGTCCTTTACAGAAATGTTAACAGTCTGCTCTAGACTGTTACATGGTATTCTTCCTGAGGAGTTTTGGGGGCTCTGACAGAGAACCAGGTTTTTCAAGCTTTTTAATTAGTATATGAGATCACTAAACATATTCATTGTGTGTTTATGATAGCAATGCAGCCACTTACTCTAAAATATATGATCACAAGTCTTGCTATCTCAAATGATTATCAAAAGCAAAGAGACAGAATTGCAGTTTTATGGGGGTGATTCATTAGAATTAATGACAAAACTAATAGGACCTTACCCAAATCTTTTCTTTTCCAGCAGTCTTTTGTGGAGCCTGAAAGGCTTTTCTGAAGTGGGAAGGAGATCAAGGGTTCTTTAAATCAGAAAATCCAGCTTATCATACTAAGGAATCTCTGCGGTCAAGCTTAAATTTTTACCCTGAGTTGTTTGTCCTGAGTCTGAGGCTCTCCAGAAAAGCCTTGGGAAACGACAGGTTCTTTGGGGGATCTGTCATAGTGTTGTTTTGCTTGTGGAACTTTGCGTTCTAATAATATTTGAACTTGAGGCACTAAGCACACAATGATGAAATACAGACGCTCCCTTGGTGGCATGAACACGGTGCCAGTCAGCTCCACACTCTTTCCCGTCTTATTCCAATTGCACTCACTCTCATTCTACATTTTATCAACACTTTTTTCTTTTGCCTCTTAAAAATGCAGTAGTCTTGGAGTCAGGCAAGATTCAAATCTAGTCAGGCTAGATTCAAATCCTAGCTTTTTTTTTTTTTTTTTTTTTAGAAATTGTGGGCCTGGGCCTCCATTTCCTCTTTTCTAAAATGGGCTAATAGAATAAAGTAGATATGGTGGACATTAAGTATTAGTGTCTGAAAAGTTCCTTGCAGAATTCCCGGTGCTTGTAAAGCCTATATCAATGTAAGAGCTTTGTTTTCCACCCCCACCACACCTACCATTTTTTGCACTATGTAATGAGACTAGTAATCTGTCCTTATTTAGTCCTTTAAAAATGGTTTCCTAAATAATAGGAATCTGAATCCTTTAAGATGAATTGTAGCCCTCACTCGGGGAACCGCCATCAGTGAAAGAATCAAAAGCAGCTGGGAGCAGGCAAAGACTTTTCTTTAAAAGGCAGTTCAGGGAGCTGGAGAGTGCCAGAGGAATCACTTAGGCCAGGATAAATTAATTGCTGCTGGGGAGCAGTTAATTGCTGTGGGAGAAGCCCCGTGGTGCTAATGAGGCAATTTACACTTGGGTTAAAAATAGTAACTAAATTCAAGTTGAAACAGATGGGGTTGAAAGTAATGACAATAGCCTGGGGCAATTATAGGTAGCTATAGGTGAACACATGAGTATTTAAGAAAATGAATTGCTGAATTAGTGAGGATACAAATAAGATTTTAAAAAAGAAACGCCATCTAAACATATTTGCATAGGTAAGAGATATATAGATAGTATTAGAGTTTATTTTGATTAAACATGGGTGGATGGAGAGCTTATTCTTGTAATCTGTACATCTGTACAACTATGTCTCCTTTCTAGAAGTAAGTCAAGCTATCTTACCAATATTTCCCCAACACTATATTTACTGGTGACAGCCTTGTAATTGTTGGTGAAACCTCTATAAGCCTGTCCATCATTGCAATGGATCCAAAGTTGCCAAGCAAAACCATTTCTTTTAATCAAAACCAGACTCTGAATTTTAAATTTGGAGGTAAACCTCTACAGTGCAACTCTCATTTCCTTTTGCTTCTCTGCTCTCAACAAGATAAAACATTTTCCCATACCCTAAGCAGGCACCCTGTATTTCTTGATTCCTATTTACATAAATTTGCTTCATTTGTTCATCCCAAACACTGCAACCCCCTTCTCCAACACACTTATAGAGCAGCAGAGATCGCCTTGAGTTTCAGTATTCCTGTTCATCCTGGTAGATTATTGAGAGGTCCTGAAAAAGTCTTAAACTAGTACAAAGATGCTTACATGACAATCTGATCTTAGCAACATCTCACTGGTGCCTGCTGGAAACTTCATTAACAAGATTACAGTGATGATTAAGACATGAAGTAATCTATTTTTCTCCCAAACAGAAAAGCTTTACAATCCGAGAGCAGAAATACTTTGAATTTGATATTAATTTTATAGCAGATTTTTCATGTCGTTTTACAGATAATGTCTTTCAAAGTTTCCTGTAACCCTTAAGTAAACAACCTGGACTTCTTAAAAGCACTGGAGAGCTGAATTAAGGACAAAAGGTTAAGATATGCTTTGTCTGCTAGAATGTGGTAGTTATAGAAATTCATCTGGTTTAGAGTTTAAATTTCCACCCTAGTCTAATTAATCAAGAATTTAAACTTCAGAAGGCAACGAAAATTTGAGTAGGTTGATTTGACCCAGGTTGGCCTGACCAAGATTTTTTTTAATCCAATTATTCCAAATTTATTCCAGAATCTTTCTTCCTGAAAAGGGTTTATGTTCAATTACCCGTAAATAATAATCAATGGAGCTATAAGTTAACTTATTTATTGTTTAGATGTTGCAGAAACATTTTAAAAACATTTATAAAACATGAACAGTGACAAGAACAGTCACTTCAGAATTTATCTAGCATTCTCAGGAATTCAACTATGATGTTAGGGGACAGCTCGTATGGTATTGTGACATCACCAGATGAAAAAAGGCAGCACTGGAGAAAAAAACAGCCACCATAGAAAAAGGAAATCACATATCTCCAGGTAGAAATATTCAATAAAAATGGAAAACAGTTATTTAAAAAAGAAAAAAGGCACGGAAAAGCCACTGAACAGGACTAATGGGGAAGCATTCCTTCCACCACTGATGCCTTGCATGGCCATTAATTTGTAATAGTCATCTTTCAGTTTTTCATGATTAAAATCATGGAGGTCTAATTTCTCAAAATAACTGGATCAGTGGCAGAGAACTTATCAAGAGGGTCAGACAATTACACAATGATCTTAGGACAATGTGTAAAAAGCATCCTGATGATTACAATGATGTCTTTGTTTTATGCCAGATCATCTTAATTTTATTTGGCCTCCTTGATGCTGGCGTTGGAAATTACAAACAGCTGTTCTTCATCAGTGCTCATTTGGTACATTCCACACAGCCCATCAGTTGTGAAGTGCAATCAATCAATTCCCCAATTTTTCAACAACCACAGGGCCAGATAAGATATGCTTTCTTAAGACAAAACAGTTTCTGCTCTAGCTAGCAGTGTTTTACACTAGCCATGTACCTTGTTCTTATCTATTAATATCATTTTTACCATTGCCCTTAACACCCCCATGACTAATAATACCACGTGCCTAATTTCAGGCCATGCCCTTGTCCTCATCTCAACTTTATTAGTTAGCCCAAGTCTTGTTTTCTTGAGTGAGTGTCACAGATGGCAATCTTTTATAATTAGCACATTGGTCATACAGATTCAGTATTGTTTAGTGGATGGTAGGATAGACTTTTTTGTCTAGTGGCCCATGTTCACTCCATTTTCTCCCATCCACTCTGGGACCCCCATTAATAAAAATGTTATGTTCCTATTGTTGAAGAAGCTGCAAAATATTTTTTTAATCATGCATATATGTGAGTAGGTATCCTCGGGGGAAAAATTGACTACATCAATCCATGATATCAATATTTTCATAAGGCATTATAGGTAAAACATTGTGAGGAACTCTTACTGGCTTCCTAAAAAAGACTATTATAGTTAATAATGTATGTTTTAGGTAGTAAAATACCTAATAAATATTTGTTTATCAAATCCCATTTAAATTGCAGTGAGTACAATTCCCTTTACTATAAGCTAAACTCAAGAAAAAATAAAAATTAATAAAATATTTTTGATATTAATTCTTCCAAATGCTGGTTAATTTGACATGATTTGAGTGACTTATTTCTGTAACAAAATTAAAGAAATGCCAAAAAATTTACAGTCTATGAACTTGGCAATAGGGAGGGGAAAAAAAAGGTGAGACTGAGGAAAAATTAGCATAAATTAAGATACATGGGGAAACAATTGAGACGAAGCAATTTTCCAATATTGAAGAAATCGCATGCAGGCTATCTGTCAAATAAACTTAAATGTGCCTCCTTGTGCCAGACTTGTAAGGTGGAGAATGCTGACATTGCTATTGGAGAACTCAGCATGACTCAACTATGGCTACCAACCCCTGTTTTGTGGGAGAATAACATTCATTAGCTATTATTAGTGATATTGCGGACATGACATCTTTCTTCCATCACTTAGTTACTAAGAAAAATGAGATATTCTAAGCCAATTCATCTGTAATAATGTAATGCCTGGTGTTTTCCTAAATCCACACCACCTCAAGATTCACTTTCACCCTGTGGTGTTGGAGCAATGCTGTCTTTGATAAGGGTAATCCGAGAAGTTATCCTTTGAATTTAAAACTCCACTAATAGGGCTGAGATCTGGGCCCCTAAATGGCTCTATCTCCTAGTCAAGTTCATACCAGCTGTCTCCATTGGTAGCTGTTCCTCAGAGACCATATTTCTATCTTGATGCCAGCACTTACCTGCTCATAACTAAAAGAATTCTATTTCCTCACCTGTATTGCTATACTTAAATGAAAGGGATTTATTGTTTTTGATTGCTGAATCAAAAGATGGTTTAATTGCTCTTCTGATTGCTAGCAAGTAAAGAAAGGCTAGTGAATTTAGTTAAAATCTGAATTTGATGCAGCAAGCCAATTCAGAGATAGGTTTCTGCAATCAAAATTAACTGCAACATTGATCGTAATCAAGAAAAGGCATGGGAGTAAAGGTTAACATATCATGAAAAGAGTAAGAGTCTTAGAGGGAAAAAGTACATCCCCTCATCTATTTTCCCGAGACATCTTTCAAGGATCTTTTTGAACTAGGAATCAAGACCATTTTCCTTGTTACAAATGGTCTATATTCCTAAGGCAAAGGGTGCAGTGGATTTTACACTCTAGAAGTTTATATTGACAATGCCAAGCTTTGATATTGTGTATGTAGTGTGTATGCTAGGCAATTTGAAATAGGCCCTGGGATCTCAACAGTTGTCAATGATAAGACTTTTTTTTTCCCTGAACTTCAGCATGAACTTCTGAAAACTAATTTTTTTCTTACATCTACTGTCCTACTGCCTAGACTTTGTCAGATGATTGTCCCATCTGTTTGAATGAAAACCCTGACTTTGGCTGGGTTTGGATCTTTTATTTATTAATCTATTTTTGAGACTGAGTCTCACTCTTTTGCCCAGGCTGGAGTGCAGTGGCGCGTTCTCAGCTCATTGCAACCTCCGCCTCCCGGATTCAAGCAGTTCTTCTGCCTCAGCCCCCTGAGTAGCTGGGATTACAGGCGCACGCCACCACACCCAGCTAATTTTTGTATTTTTAGTAGAGACGGGGTTTTGCCATGCTGGCCAGGCTGGTCTCAAACTCCTGACCTCAGGTGATCTGTCCGCCTCAGCCTCCCAAATTGCTGGGATTACAGGCATGAGCCACTGTGCCTGGTGCGGATCTTATCTTTTCCCACCTCAACTCATCAGATGACACCCTAGCCCATCAAACCACAAGGACCTATCTGCTTCTTCCCAGACTAACTGACTTCCCCTTCTCTGACCCAGTTGGCTACCTGGGCTCCCAATCTGGGATCTCCTATTGCTGCCTGGCCCATCACCATAAGGTATGAAAATGTGCCAAGTACTGCAATACATTAGGCTTCAATTGCTAAGAATCCTGCTTCAGGACGGAGTGGGTCATGCTGATTAACTTACTAAGTGATAGATGCATTCATGGCTTCTGTCTCTGAGGAAAAAAAAATACACAACCTTCTTTTCAGAGCTAATAAGCATAAGTGAAATAAAAAGTTTGGGCCACATAATTTCAAAAATCTCTTTCCAATCTAAATGCTGGGTTTCACATTTTATACATAAGAAAACTGAGGCTCAGGCCGGGCGCGGTGGCTCATGCCTGTAATCCCAGCACTTTGGGAGGCCGAGGCGGGTAGATCACGAGGTCAGGAGATCGAGACCATCCTGACTAACACGGCGAAACCCCGTCTCTACTAAAAATACAAAAAAAAATTAGCTGGGTGTGGTGGCGGACGCCTGTAGTCCCAGCTACTTGGGAGGCTGAGGCAGGAGAATGGTGTGAACCCGGGAGGCGGAGCTTGCAGAGAGCCGAGATTGCACCACTGCACTCCAGCCTGGGTGACAGAGCGAGACTCCGTCTCAAAAAAAAAAAAAAGAAAACCGAGGCTCAGAGACACTGACTCTCCAACAAAAAGAGAAAAAGTGAAGTTGCCTATTACTAAAAGTGGAGGTACCCCAGATGTGTTCTGATAAATGTTTAGCCATCAGGTTTTAGGGGGAGAAAAGTCCTGATTAGTAGCATCTCTGTGGTGTAATTCTGTGGTGCTAATTTCTGTGTTGTAGATACTCCCATGACAGCTGATTTCAAATTACCAGTGTAAGCCAACAACTGCAAAGTTTCTTAAACTTTAACAGTCTCCTTGGGAACTGGTATCAGTCATTTCATTTCCAACATACCCCTGACATAGTTCTGGTTTCACAGGGATAATGGAAGGACTACTTACTTGGTTTCATTGCCCTGCATTCTCTAACCTTTACAGGTAAGGTCACTTAACCCTAACCTGTAGGCAGGGCACCATTCCAGATTTGGAGACTAATCTTATCCTCAGACCGGGGGAGCATGAGGCCCCTAAGCTGGTGATTCACTGATTCAGCAACGAGTTCCAGGCTTCCTCACACCCCCCATTCCCTGCCTTATTCTTTAGTTGTACCGTGAGAATATCCAGTCTCCCTGGGGACTGGCTTACTGCCAAAGAACGCTACTCACCTTAAAACGTGGGTTTTCATAGAAGGTAACTAAAATCCATCCCAAGACACATTTATGAGTTTATTTTACTCTACTTTAATATTTTATCCAGTTGTGCAGGTGAGAAGTGAAACACTGTGAGAGGCAGCTGCAGCTGAATTAGGGAAAGCAGGGTGAGGGTGGTTTGAGAAATACTCACAATGAATAAGCTTCCAGATTTCTAGCCACTGAAAAACGTGTTATTTCTAAAGACATTGAGCTCCTTTATCTTCTTTCACTTCTGACTTATAAAAGACTAAAAATGCATGAAAGCCTTTGATGCTGAGTCAAAGAAATATCAGAATTGTGGACCTCCCTCTTGAATAAAAGACATTCCACTATGATGTCATCAAAGATACGTTGAATTCAAAATGTAGCCTAGGAAACTCTTCATGAATAGCTATGGTTTGGGTACAAGAATTTTAGAAATACTGACTCTGGCATAAAAATGAATGAATAGTCATACATAGCCATGACCACAGATCATAGTTCACTGAACAACTTGTTAACAATTCTGAGAAAATCAGTCTAACAATAGAGAAATAAATAAATTATAATTCATCCAGTGAAAGGACTATTACACAAATCTTTATTATAATTATGAAGACCACACAGCACATTAAGAATGTCTATGATTCATTAGGTGAAAAGATATAAAATTGTGTATCACTATGAGTATAACAAGATTTTTAAATGTGCATAGGGAAAAAGCTCTAGGAGAAACTTCCAAATCATTACATTAGAGTCGATGAAATTGTTATTATTTTCTTTTTTCTCACTTTCCAAATTTTCTGCAATGTGGTCACATTGTTTTTATACTAAGAGAATACCTAAGTTAAAAGCAAATAATAAAACAAAAAGTTCACAGGCATCCTGGAATCCTAACTAGGACCCTGACTACTGTTGTGAGCACTGAGAAAGCCCTTGCCCAGAACAGGACCCTCACTTCCCTTTTACAAGCCTTATGGCAGCCCTCATCACATCTCTGAGACCAGAAATACCACTTCAAATACAAAAACAAACAAACAAACTTGTGGCCAAGTTAGGACATTTGAGACTAGTAGGTGTCATGCATGCTCTTTTCTCAACTCCCTAATGAAGGGCCAGGCTCCCTTCTTTGTCCTGCTCTTACTGCTCAGAAATGCCTCACCTCAGGTGCCATCTGCTATTGACTACCCCTTCTATTTTACTATGGTCTCTGGATCCTTTATTCCAATGCTGACTTCCTTACATCTTCAACCTCTTCAGACCTTTGAGCCAAGAGGAGGACTTGGCCCTCTCCTGGCTTCCCTCAGTGGCTTCCAAACCACTGATGATTCCCACTCTAGTAAAAGTTTATCCTTCCTGAGCCTCATGTTGTTCCACAGTCCCATTTCTAGCCCTCCTTGGTAACATCATTTACTGTCTCCTGGAGGCTTTCTCTCTTTCACTGAAGACTTTGGTATACAAATCATTATCTCCCTCTTCACCCTCACCAGTAAAACCCAAATCTGGATCAATGCTCCATCAGCATTCTCTATCCATATGCCTGGATGGCTAAAAACTGATGACAAAGCAAATAGCTCTGCAAATTGGAGCTGCTGCAAATTCATGATCTCCCAGCTTAATTGCTTCCTCAATCCTATCCCATTAATCTTTACCAGAGATGGAAGGAAAGGTCTCTAGTAAACAAAGCAGCAAGTTGTATGGAGTCTATGCCAATATCAATTGTTCCAAATCAAAGCTCCAAATCAGCCTCAATATATGCTCTGTGATAAAGCATTTCTCTATTAAAGTGAGCATGATATTAAGCTTTCTCACGAGAGAGAGTCCTGGAGGGATGTTGCAGGAAGAAGGGCTCTCCTGAGGCTTCAGCTTGTAGCTTGGTGGGTCAACAGTGTGGGTGTGGGGACATCTGAAGGTGCTTGGCCTCAGCCACTAGCCCAGAAGGCATTGTCCTTTGGCGGCTTTGCAGCCCCAGTATGGCCTAGTGATCATCTTACTGCTGCCTTCTCCATACAGATACCCTGTGCTCCAGCCTCCTGCTGGCATTGGCTGCCTGGTTGCTTGCACTCACCCCAGCCCTCAGGTCCATCTCCCACAATCCTCTTGACGCTGTGCCCCTCTCAATCTCATTTTCCTCCCCATGTGAACTCCAGGCCTCTTGCAGCACAAAGGTCCCACTCCTGCTGCATTGCCAGGCACTGGCCACCAGCTATGGCTCCCAGCCTTGCCTGCCCTCCAGCATATTCTTCCCTGCTCGTCCTGTGACTGCAGTTCTGACCAGCAAACCAGCAAACTTCCCTACCATCTGCTGAGTTCAACCACACATTCTATAATGAGATTTGAACCACAGTCTTGGGAAGGGTGCCACCTTCCAAGTTTGTGCCTCTCTCTCCTTCTGCTCTGAGCTACCATATATAGAGTATTCTTAGAGTCTACGGTTACTTTACTATCATATCTTAATCATTTTAATTCTTTCTATTAAACTTCCTCTGTTTAAATCATGGTGTGGTTTCAGTCTCCTGAAACAAGACTGCTAGATCTCTTTATTTACATAGTGAAGGTTGGTCAAGGGAAGATTTGTCTACAGTTACTGCTTCCATTTCTTGATTTCCTATCCATTCTTTATCCTACTGCACTCCAGCTTCCACCCCTGCCATTTCACTGGAAATGTTTGCTCCAAGATCACCAACAGCCTTGTTGCTAACTCTAGTGGAAAACATTTTGGACTTCATCTTCTTTGACTTATCTGCTCCATCTGACACTGATTGATTGCCTTTATTCTGTGACACTACATTGGCCTAGTTTTCCTTCTACTTCTTTGACAATCGTTTCTCAGTCTCCTTCAAAGACCTTTCTTCTCTTGGCCTATTTATTCTTCTGGTGTTTTTTAGGATTCTGTCCTTGATCTTCCCACTTTGTGTAGTTCCTAGGTGACTTCTTCCATTCCCATTATTTCAACTCTCATTTACATGTGGGCACATCTCAGATCTGTATGTTCAGAGCTCAATAGTTGAGATCTATGTCCTTAGCCCTATCTTCCCTCTGTTCATCTTCACCTGGATGATTCACAGGCAACTCACACTCAGTGTGTCCAAATGACCATTGTTTTTGCCAAATCTACTTTTCTCTTCCATTTTCTGCATCAGTGAATGATACCGCCAATCACTTTACCCAAGGCAGGCACCTGGGAGTTATCACATATTTTTGTTTCTTCTTCCACTTCCAAATACATCAGTCACCAAGTCCTATTGATTTTCCTAAATTGTTCTTGAATCTCCTCATTTCTTTCCATCCCCATGGCCCATATGTTAGTAAGGGGGCGAAATCTGAATGAGTAAGTAGAAAACTCATTCAGAAATAAGGAACAACATAAGGGAGGGCATTCCAAATGGTGGTTACAGCTTGTACAAAGGCACGGAGGCATGAAACAGCATAATCTGAACCCATGTTGTGCTTTACCATACCTGTCATGATGGTTTATGTGTCAGCCTGGCTAGGCTATAGTCCCAGTTATTTAATCAAATACGAATCCAGGTACTACTGTGAAGGTAGTTTTGTAGATGTGTTTAATATCTGTTATCAGTTGACTTTAAGTAAATGAATCTACCCTCAATAATATGAGTAACTCTCATCCAACAAGTTGAAGGCCTTAAGAATAAAAACTGAGGTTTTTCAGAAAAAAAGAAATTTTGCCTTAAGACTAAATCAGCGCCTGAGTTTCCAGACTGCCTAAAATTTTCAAACTTTCTCTACACACACACACACACACACACACACACACACACATACATATACTTACACACATACACACATATACATACACATACATGCCCACACATACATACCACACACACATGCCCACACATACACAACATATACACACACACAATGTACACACATATACATACACAGAGATGAACACACACTCATATGTTTCTCGGGAAGACTGATGGATACACCTGCAGAATTCCTGTACTTGGCCTCCTTGGCCAGTGATTCACTCATGGTTGGCTGGCTCCATAGGTGGGTCTAACTTAAGAGTCTGATATTCTGCATTTAAATCCTTTTACCATGCAGCTGTATCAAAAGATATGAAAACCAAACATCATGTTTCTTCATATCTCATATATAGAATCGTGGTATTTGTAGTAAGAACTGTATTTTTTAACAGTTGGTAATAGACTTTGTTGAAATGTTTGTTTGTGAGAAAAGAGAAGACAAAAACATCAGGAGAAAACCAGTATGTTTATCAGTCAATAAATTGGCCTGACAGCTTTAGCAAAGATTAGTAATTAATTTCTCCTTTGATTAGAAAAAGAAATAATTAATGAGTTTAGCACATAGACGGGAAGAAATCAAGAACTAAATTCCATTTTGGCTACTGTCTCACTCATTTTTTTTTTAAGAAAAAACAAAAACAAAGAGAAGCTATGAGAACAAGGAGGGAGAAGTATCTGCTTGCTGGTACATTTCATTTAATTTCTGGTGTTGAGAACTAGTAGAAAAAAAAACTCTTGTCAAGTTAGCATTTGTAGCAGTTAGGAGAGCCCATTTATACTGAGTATCGTAACTTGAAGGAGGTTAAACACTCTTGAATTAAATTTACCTTGAGAAATGATCATTATCAGTATTTCTGCAATCCAAAGAAGTTTTCCTCAACTACCATGCTGAGATGTTACATCATATTTATATTAAGGGAGCATCCCCAAGCATGGGCTCCTTACTCAGGAACAATTCAGCAGAACCAGTGACCCCCAGAAATGATGCTGTGACTCATGCTAACCCCACAGTTCCTGCATAGAACTAAGAGGATTCATTTCTTTGTTCATTAGTCAGACGAATATTTTTGAGACTTGGTTTTTTTCCCTCCCAACTTCAGGGAAGAGATGAAGAAAAAAAGCACCGGCATACTTTTAAAGGATTTTTTTTTTTTTTTTTTTTTTTTTTTAGCAGAAACGAGTCAATTTTGAATTAAACAACTGGACCGAAAAACTTTGAGTTAAGAATCTAATATCATATGGCAGATTTATAGCTTCCTGACAGTTCCTTGCACTTAGAATGTGCATTAAAATAATGATGGAAGGCATTACCCGAAATGTAACTCAATTATCAATTGAAAGCCATCAGGGAATCACAGAGTAAGCTCAAGGAAACCTTAATAATAGTATAACAATGGAGAGCTGACAATTTTGGGGTGGGATTTAAATGCATTAATAACCGTCTCAAAAAGGATCTTTAAAATTCAGTTTTCCTGTCTGAAGTTTTCAAGTAAAATTTGATTTGATCTTTCTCTTAAAGACCAAAATTTGCCAGACAACCAAGTTTGTAGATCCCCTGCTGGTCTTTATGACAAATTTTAGTCTTATATGATTCTAAGAGTCAGAATCTACACAAAAGCCAGGAACTTTTCTGGATTCTATTGTGGAAATTTCCATTTCTGAGTCTCATCTTAACATTACCACCACCACACCACCATTTTAATGTTATAAATATTCTGGAAAGGCATAAGGAGTTGGTAAAATAAGGTGTCAAGCACTTTCTTAGCACTCATACATTTTGTTCAGTTGAAAGAATAAGAATTAGTGAAATCTAGATGGTGAGGGGAATTCTAAAATGTTTTAGGTAGAGGCACTAGATCATTCTTCTAGCCTGAAATGCAGATACTATGAAGGCTATGATGCTATATACATTCAAATAATAGGCTTATCCCAAAGATTCTATTTATGGGATCTGATTCTACTCCAGATAAAGGCATACCTGCTTTCAACCTCAATTTGACATTTGTGGAAAGTGAGTAGTACTGTGAGAGATAAAACTAATTAATTAACTAAAAAAGATACAGTCTTAGTTACATTGTAAATGTTACAAATATTATCATTTATTATGAACACATACTAAGTCCTTAAGAATAGAATCTGACATATAATCTGCACTTGAATGTTTGCTAAAAATATTAATTAAATAAGCATATGATTGTTTTTATATAACGGGAAAACTTTCAGGGATTCTTTCCTTATTTCGTAGTAGTTGGTCACATTTAACACACACAAAAAAATGCTATTTCAGTTCAGTTCAAGTTGAAGTAACTATCCAGTATTGGATATCCAGCCATGCATTGGTTTTGCATTAGTTATGCATTAATAGGAGACTATTTGACAGTGGTGTCAATTCTGGACCCTCAAAGAATTTATACACTCTATCCATTGCTGAATTAAAAATGCTACAGATGGACTTGCAACAGAGAAACCCTCCCTCTCTTTTTATGACTCCCTCATCCCCAGAAGCTGCAGGGGCAGGATTTGCTTCTTGGTAGCAGCTGAACCCTTGCCAAGAGTTGGTCTCAGTAGTGGCTGCTGTGAGGACTAGTCATCACCACCATTTGGGAAGGGGTGGGTATGGTGGCTAAGCTCTTTCCGCTTGGCTTGCATCCCAGGAGGAGGGAGGATACTGGAAGTGGAAGGAGTGGGATGGATGAGAATGAGGCAGACTGGCATGTAACTGTGGCTGTCAGCTCCCAAAAGTTGGGCTTTTCTCAAATGTCACCAAAGGAGCACTAAAGGCAAGGTTTGTAAACAACCACAGAGATAATAAGAGGCTGGGAAACAAGACTCAGTAAAAGGTTTAAGGAACCAGGATGATTTCTTCTAAAGAAGGGAAGTCTGAGCAATCTGTATCGGGGGCTGCTTTTGATTCAGTAGAAAGAAATAATTCTACAGTTTACTGAGCACTTACATAATGAGCCAGGCATTTTCAGATATTGATCACCACTGTATCTTAATAGTAACCCTATAAAGGATCACTTTATGAATGAGGAAACTGAGGCTCTCACAAGTTCAGCAAGTTACTCAAATCACACAGATAATATGGATGAAGCTGGGACTCTTTCAGGTCAGCCTGACCACCATGGTCCCTGTATGGCAAGGCCTGCTCCATGAAGTGTCCTACACACAGATGGATTTGGCTACAATCCTGGAGTTGAGGGTCTAGAAGGGTAGGAACATGGTCCGTATAAACTTCTCAGGCCTCTAGTTACCTTGTGTCTGCTAACAGCAACATGAATTTCATCTTTCTTCATCCCACCCTACTCAACAGATGCCACACTTGTTGTCAGCCAATAGGACTCCACTCAAATCTCTAAGTGACTCCAAGACATAATGGCAGTTTCTACACACACACACACACACACACACACACACACAGACACACCTCCCTCAATGCTTTAGGATTGATGTCATTTATTTAACTAAAACAGCCAATGCCTTCCAGTAAAGAAGTGTAGGAATCTGACTTGGCCAGTATTTCCTGGAGAGTTAAACAGTGAAGTGAAATAAAATAAAATAAATAAAATAAAATAAAATGTCACTACTATAAAGATGCTTCTGGCAGAAACCAATAATGGTATTTCAATAACAGTCCTTCCCCTGCAACCACATCCTGGGGCCATGGGTGGCACCATTACAAAATGATGTTAGTTTATGTCTGACATTCCCAAAACTAGAGAAAGGCAGAAAAGGACCTGGATCACCTGGCCCAGTTCTACATCACTCATGAGGAATATGCCACCAGATAATCTTGGTTCAGACACAACCAGGATTAGAATTTATGTTTCCTGACTACTCCAGGATTATCCCACTAGGCTTCAACATAGAAATAGATCTTCCTAGGTCCCAGAAAATGTTAAGACTCATTCCCATTTAGTCTTATATGTTGATTTTTTTTCAGGCCAAGTACACAAACTCTAATCTCGGTTACCCAACCTTTCTACTTCTTCTCCCAGCTCTGGTCCCATGTATCCTATGCTCCAGCCTCACCCTACTCCGTGCTGTCTCCTGATTAGCCCATGCATGCTTACAACTCTCAAATTTTGCTCATGTACTTCCCTGGACATGGAATTTGCCTACTGCTTAAACTGGTAAACTCTTATTCATCATTCAAAGCCCAGCTCAAAATAGTCATTTCTGTGAAAACTTCCAAATCTTATGCTCAATTACAACTAATAGATACCAGTAGTGTGGTGTTTATCATAACATATTGTATTTCCTACTTCCAAAGAAAGACATGTCTTTATTACATTCACTGATATAAGTACCTCTGCTGCTTTCCCATCTTTGTGCTCTCCTCCTTTCTCTCTTGTTTGGCATCAGGGGCATTTTTCCTTAGGAAGTACCCATAATTCTGGAGATGTAAGAGGGGTCAGGTGAAGGCTGGAGAGTGGAAAGCAGGATGCTAATCTATTGGGATTTGCTCTGGGTTTAAGATAAAGAAAAGTAAAGGGGATCTTAGGTTTCTATGAAGATTATATTTCCCAGGTCATGGAACTTGGAAAAGAGGCAGTAGTTGAGTGCAGAAACCCTTTCCAGAAATTGAAACATTTGTTTGAGCTGTGCTTGGAGTTCAACTGCAGCTTGCACGAGAGCAAAAAAACTTCAAACCCCTGCCATATAGTCGCACTTAATAAATATTTGCTCTGTTGGCTTGAACTGAAGAAAACTCTCTGACAATACGTAAATTAATTCTTCATCCAGACCTGGTGTTAAATATAGATAGGTTATGCAAACCCCAAAAGTTCCTCTAACCCTGCCCCATTAGATTTTTGGGACTAAGTCCCTGAATGGTCCCTGTCATATTAGGGATTAGACTACTACCAACCATTACCCCCATGGCCCTGATTCGTTTCTCCAACTGACTAGTTAGTTAGCCAGCATCTGGGGAATAATGAAAGTGAAATTCATATTTGAAAATTCCCGAAATGGTGTGAAGGCAGACACCATGGGAAAATGTGCTGAGAAAACTTAATGGGAAAATTTTATAATGTACACAGGTGTAAGGAAGACATTAAGAGTCTGGAGGTGACTAGGAAGAATGTGAGTTAAGAATAGAGGGAAGTGGGGAGAGCATCAGGATAAACAGTTAATGCATGTGGCCCTTAATACCTAGGGGATAGGTTGGTAGGTATGGCAAACCACCATGCTCACATTTACCTACGTAATGAACCTGCACGTCCTGCACATGTATCCCGGAACTTAAAATAAATTTTTTTTTTAAAAAAAGAAAAGATAAAAGCCGATAATTGAGCAAGCATGTAGATTGCCTTTGTTTGGCTTCTCAAGTTTTCTCTGGGTGCAGCCCTGCTCACCCCAAGTCCATGCCCCTAAACTGTTGGTCACCAGCCAGAGAATGGGACACATGACTTATAAAAGCCTGAAGAAGTCCACTGTCATCTAAGAGTCCATTATGTTCTTCTTCTGGAAGCTGACTAGGGATCACAGTACCATAGCAATTTGGAGCTGCCCAGGACCTGTTATCAGCTAGTCCAGTTCTTTTACAGAAAGACAAAATGCCAAATCTCAAAGAACTTAAAGAATGTACTCAAGGTCACAATTAGGCCCTAATTCTCACTCTGGGATTTTTGTATACTGCACTGTCTCTCAACGTTTTTACCAAACTAACTAAGAGATTTATATTAAAAATTATCTTTCTATAAATCATCATATTTTCAAGGATAGTATTCATCCTCTCAACTCATAACCATCTCTTTATAGGTCATAATCACCCTTTTGCCCCCCAAAAACCACCTCATCCTGAAATGCCCTAAGGAAGGTATTTTACTGGTTGTATCTATAGGCTTATAATGGGCTTGGGAATATGATTTAGTGCAGAGGTCCCCAATCTTTTCAGCACCAGGAACCGGTTTCCTGGGACACAATTTTTCCAAGGACCAGGGAAGGGATGATTTTGGGATGATTCAAGCACATTAAATTTATTGTGCATTTTATTCCTATTATTATTACATTGTAAATTATAATGAAATAATTACACAGCTCATCATAATGTAGAATCAGTGGGAGCCTGAGTTTGTTTTCCTGCAGCTAGACAATTTCGTCTGAGGGTAATGGGAGACAGTGACTGATCATCAGGCATTAGATTCTCATAAGGAGCCTGCAACCTAGATCCCTCACAGGTACAGTTCACAATAGGATTCGCACTCCTTTGAGAATCTAATGCCAGGGAGCTCAGGTGATAATACAACTGATAGGGAGCAGCTGTAAATACTATTTAAGTTATCAGTAAGGCTTCCAGTCAACAGTAGGCTATTAGTAGTTACATTTTTGGGGAAGTTGAAAGTTACAGATGGATTTTTGACTGCACAGAGGGCCATCACCCCTCATCCCTGAATTGCTCAAGAGCCAACCGTACTCAGTCTCAGGTATTTTGTTATAGCAGCACAAATGAACTACAAGAAGCTCTTTCTTTTCTGAGTACTTTTTACATAGATCATTTCATTGAATACTTACAATAGCCCCATGTAAGGACTTATGTACCATTATACAACTTTATAGGTGAGGAAACTGATCCACAGAGCAGCTAGGTAATGTTACCTGAGTCATGCAGCTAAAAGGTGTCAGAGTCTGGGTTCATAACTACACTCTTGAGTACTATACAACATTGCCTCTTAAACAACACATAGCCTCTGCTCACCCTTTTTACACCATTTTTTGTCATTTCTAGCTTGCAAATTAAGTTCTAACTATACTGAGTCACTTACATTCCCCTATATCTATCCTGTTTCTCCTTGCTTCCTCTTCCTCAAATGCCCTTCTTCCGGCCTCTTCACCTGCATAATTCCCATTTCTCTTGCAGGCCTCAGCTCAGATAGTGTCTCCTCCTGGCAACGAGTCTTCCTTGCCATCACTCATCCCCAAAACAAAGCCCAGGATGACTCTGCCTTTAATGCATGCCCATGGCCCCTGTGCTTACTCCTCCTCACCCTTATCACACTGTGTAAATTTTCCCTTTATTTATTTGTATGTGGCCGGGGACAGCGAGATGCTTGAGTGCAAGACTTCCATCATGATGGGCTTGTGTTCCATGTGCCCAGCATCATGGCAGGCACATAGGAAAGTAAACAGAGATGAAGCAGGAGACCTGGCACTTATAGATGCTGTCCCCCACACTTAACTTCTAAAAGGATGTAAGTTGCTGAGTACAAGGACATTTGTCAATTTTATTCACTGATGTACCCCTAAGAACCTAGAATTGTGCCTGGCACATGGAGAGTACTCAGTAATATTTGTTGAATGACATAAAATAAAATTTATCTGTATTTTTTAACAATGTCATTTAGTTGGAAATGTTATATTGAAAAGCATTTTTCTTTTTTTTTATTTTATTATTATTATACTTTAAGTTTTAGGGTACATGTGCACAACGTGCAGGTTTGTTACATATGTATTTTTCTTTGGGAGGCCAAGGCGGGCGGATCACGAGGTCAGGAGATCGAGACCACCCTGGCTAACACGGTGAAACCCCATCTCTACTAAAAATTCAAAAAAATTAGTTGAGCATGGTGGTGGACACCTGTAGTCCCAGCTACTCGGGAGGCTGAGGCAGGAGAATGGCGTGAACCCAGGAGGCGGAGCTTGCAGTGAGCCAAGATCGCGCCACTCCACTCCAGCCTGGGCAACAGAGCAAGACTCCGTCTCAAAAAGAAAGAAAAAAAAAAAGAAAGAAAAAAGAAAAAAAGAAAAAAAAAGAAAAGCATTTTTGAGTTACTGTTTCTCTAAAGTTTTCTAATACCCAACCTCTTATTGGGTATATATTTAAATGTTAATTAGTTATTGACTTATTTTTTTCTATGGTTTACAAAGATGCATGCATGTTGACAGATTTTGCAAAATATATATTATTGTACATGTTTGAAGAATTTACAAAAGGATATTTTTATAATTTTTATTCAAAATAATACATGTCAAGAGGAAAAAGTATGACAATAAAAACTAGCTATAATCATCTTGCCAGGGTAATAACCACTTTTAACATTTGGGTATCCTTCAAGTTCTTAAATTATTTTTGTTTTATCTCCCAGTCTGTAAATAAACACGATATATGTGTAATATGTGTGGTATATCTACCAAATATATATGTACAGATTGAAAGAAAAAATATGCATGTGCATATATACGTATGATATACATATACTATATATGGTTTTATAAATGTATTATACATACTGTCTTCTAATTTCCTTTATTCACTTAACAATTTATTATGAATGTATTTCTCTGCCAGTCAATATTTCTCCACATTGTCATTTAACCTAGTTTATGGATTTATCCTCTGTCAGACAGTAAGCAGCATGACTTATCTGATTCAATGATTTATACCATGTAAGATCTAGTATAGTAGCCATCAACAAATACCTGTTGAATGGATGAGTATTGTATTTAAGTCCCTAAGTGCACCTTTGGTAATTTCCACTGGAAATATTTTATTTTCAGGGCTAATGTCTCAGTGAAGCATCATTTACCTCGGAGGGGTGGACAGCAACCTGAGCAACCTTGGCCCATAGGAGGAGGAGAATGACAAGCAAACTGGAGGCAGGAGCCATTTCTGAGCCTCATGAGGCGCTGGAATCTGGAAGCGCAACTCTGGAACTCCATTAGTATCCTATTCTTGCTGCTCTAAGTGCCCGGCTTTATTCTGACCTCTCACTGAGAAGAGTTTTCTCTGCTCTGTGGACAAACAGAGCTATCACAGAACAGATCTCTCACCTCATGCATTTTTCTTCAAGCAATGAACAGAGTATAGCTAGCACCTTTAAGTCTCATCTCCATCCTCATAGAGAGAAGAGAGAATCTGATCTGCCCACTTGAGTCAGGGGTCCACATTGGGTTCAGTCTGCTTGTAGCAGGGAGACAGAACAAATAGGGACAACTCTTCAGTGAGAAAGGCAAGTGTCAGAGAAGGGGAATCATGAGCCAGTTTTGTTAGAGGTAATTCAATAGATTAACCCCAGGTGTACGTCTTGGAGAGCAGTAGAAATGAATAGGAGTATAGATACTACTAGAATTGAGGCACACAACAATTTTTCCCCTAGCATTTCCAGCAATAATTTATCTGATGGTTCTGTATATCCAAGGGCCTACCCTCTGCAGAACCGTGAAACAAGTCAGGTTTGTCATCTGTGCTGTGCCAGCTCAGCTCTCCTTCACAATAAATGCTTCAATCCCATGAATTATTCAGATTCAGAATTTCATCTTCAGGTGCTTGGGAGATGGCTGGTCTCAGAGCTGGTGGTACAGCTACATCGTACCATAAAATTTATTCATATTAAAACTTATTCATATGTACCTCAAAAGATTAAACTGGGAGATAAGGTGTGGCTTTTTTCCCCCATTGTGACCCAAGGGACAAGTTTTTAAATTTTTATTTTTATTTCAACAGTGTTTGGGGTACAGGTGGTTTTTGGTAACATGGATAAGTTCTTTGGTGGTGATTTCTTGCTGCTGTGCAGAAGCCCAGACCCGTCCCCGTCCCCTGGAAGCCCCCCCACCAATGTTCACGAAACATTGCTCTGTTCCTTCAGCATACTGTTCACTTTCTGCAAACCTAATGAACAAAGTCTTTACTAAGTTAGCAACTGTGGACTTATTTTTATATACTCTTCTCATTTCAGAGAGGATTAAGGGCAGCTTATGGGGATACCTAAAATAAAGCAAGATAGCTTAAGTAAAAGTAGGAAAGAAAAACAATGAAAGGAACATAAAATGACGCCAGGGATAAGGTTAATTTTAAACATGTTTCTTTCTACCCATGTGTTTTCTAAGAGTAGGTTATTATTTGACTCAATGCTTTAATAACAAGAACTAAAAAAAAAAACGAATCAATTGTGCAATTCTAGTGTTTAGGGAAAAACTGACCAATTGCTTAGAAGTCATTCTTAGAATTAAGACTAAAACGGAATTGCTCTTATGTCCCTAATAAAGATGACACAATTCATACAGATTCTTCTTAAAGACAAATTTATTCAGGCCATGGTATGGCTGATAATATCACACTGAGAGCTAAAGCAAGGGGCCAGCCTGCAAGGCACCTTCCTGGAGTGCTAGTTTATAAGAAACATTAAAACATTGTCTTTGATGAATTAGAAATTCAGTACCAGTTGACTCAGAATTTTATATGTGACTTCATACATATCTAGCAAAACAGAAATTGATCTTACCAAATGAGAATCTGCTGAAGAAATTGTCCCCTTGGGGACTCAGGAGGGAAGATGGGGAGGTGGATGACGGATGAAAGACTACATATTGGGTACAATGTACACTGCTTGGGTGACGGGTGCACTAAAATCTCAGAAATCACCACCAAAGAACTTACCCATGTAACCGAAGACCACCTGTATCCCAAACACTATTGAAATAAAAATTTAAAAAAAATTGTTTCCTTGGGTCACAGTAGAGGGAAAAATGCTACACCTTATCTCCTAGTTAAATCTTTTGAAGTACATATAAATAAGTTTTATGGTACAATGTAGCTGTACTACCAGCTCTGAGACAAGCCATTTCCCAGGCACCTGAAGCTGAAATTCTGAGTCTGAGTAATTCATGGGATTGAAGCATTTACTGTGAAAAAGAGATTTATTTTATTCACATTTTACATAACTCTACATGCCTCCCAAGAAGTTGTCTAGTTCCAGTAACTGCATGTTGTAAAGTTCTTATTTAAAACATAAAGTCAGTAGTGTTTTATTTCCAATATTGGAAAACCATTTTTCACTGTCTCCACTAAATAATTATTGAAAAAGTACTTTAAACACATTAGTCTGATGGGTGCTTCATTATTATCTTATCTAGGGCTCTCACCTTTCTCACTCCAGATCTAATTATACCAAGTTGATTCAATAAAAGCAGCTCTACTGGAATATTGATTGATGACTTAATGTTGTTGCTTCTCTCAGAAGACTCTACACCAGCTGAAAGATGAGAGATTCCTATTGTGTGGTTAAATGCCCCCATATCTATTTAGCTACCAGTCCTGGAATCCAGGCAGAATGTAACCTGACCATGATCAAATATTACCAACCAAATGAGAACCTGCTATAGAAAATTATTAGCAGCTTGAATGGAGCCAAAACAGGAACAGAGACAAAACAGATAAAAGAGTAATGCAAAGAGAGCCTGGAGTACTGTTTCTAGTGACTCTGCATTTGGCTGTGTAGTTGGGGTCAGCATGGAATGCCTCAAGTCTACTGGCAGAAATCAATCCACATTCATCAGCCCTTTATTCCTTACAGACTTCACAAATGCCATATAAGGAAGAGTGCTTATTACCTTGGAAGGTGTTCTGACTTCTTTGAAGAAAGACCAGATTGTTACAATAAAACTATGGCCCACAGAGAACCTGGAAGTTCAGAAATCGAGTTTCATGTCCTCACTAATAACATTTTTGCTGACAGAAAAGTATTTCTGAAATAGAAGTAATTTCCCAAAATGTTCAAGAAAATGTAGGCAACTTGTTCTAGTTTGTACACAAAAAAGTGTAAATAAATATGTATATATTTTAAAGTAACAGATCAAAATACCTGATCTTCATCCCTGGAAGAATTTGAGGGCTCCTAAAATCTTTCAAAAAGTACTACCACTCTCTGGAGAATTGCTACCTGCAATAACATGCCCTATGTTTTCACGTACCAAATGCTGAGAAGAAAAACAAAAACATATGTGGCTGGGATTTCTTTTTTTAAGAAAAGAAAACCATATTTAAGGTTTCCTGTCCAGATGCATCAGTGAGACACATCTTGCTTGTCTGCCTCTATCACATCCGGTCATGGTGCACAATTTTATGTCAACTGACAGATTCCCACCACGGGAGGAGGAAAGAAAAGCTCCCGAATTGTGAGTTAATTTATGCCACAAAATATATAAAGGTAGATTTAGAATGGTGACATTTTCCCCCATTTGATTCTTGCAATTTAATTTAATTTAAAATCCATCACAGTTCTTGTTTGGATAACAGGAAGCAATAAATGTGGCACTTTGAGCCCAAACTTGAGTGCTATTTTTGTCCCTGTCTCAGAGCCACTTAAGCAAATAAAAAAAGTCTGTTCTATTCCCTCTCTAAATTCTCTGAATAGACTGGTAACTAAGACTGTCCCTACAGGGTGCTTATGTTTCTAGGCTGTGAAAGTTAATGGTGGGAAATGACACAGCTCAGTATTTTAATCCTGGGCTTTGCAGTCAGACAGACCTGAGTTGGCCTCTGCTTACTGCTGTGTGACCCTGCACAAGATAGTGAATCTCACTAAACGTTGGATCTTCAACTGTAAAATAGGTTAATAATAGTACCGATCTCTAAGGTGGTTGTAAAAGTTGCATGAGATAAAGCACATAAAATGTTTAAATGGCACTAAGAACACTAAGTATTCACTATATGTTAGTTTAAAAATAGGAAGCTACCAATAGAAGACTTTTCTCCCAGTAACGAAGGACTAGATAATTTGTACCACCCCCCTAGTGATACTAACTAGGATAATTGGACAAAGTATACTTTAAAAATTTGTTGAATACATCAGAAAGCTAATAACATGGTGAAAAACTATGGGAGTAATACCTGGAAGAAGAAGCAACTCCAGAGAGCTGAGACCTGCTTTGAGGGCCTTATTTCTCCTAGCAGTTTCTTCCAATTCTGGAAGAAGTAGCTGAGAAACTGAGTAGAGCTTTTGTCAGCCTTATGGGGCAAAGGGGGACAAAAGCTGGACTTCAAGGGCTTCCAAAGAGGGAGGTTTTGGATTAGAAACTAGGAGTAAGAGTCAACTTGAACTAGCCCTTGTAGTGATGAAAGCCCAGTTTCAAATCATCTCAATTATGAGTCTGTATTAGGTGAATTGGCATTGCTAAGGACCTTAGCTGCCTGCAACAAGGTACATACTCTTTGGGGGAATAAAGCATCACACTGGGCTTCACATTATGCCTATAGATTTTTGTGTACAATCTCTGGTGCTTAATTAAAAATAACTAGACCTTCCTTCTTTCTTGGATAATTTAGTTCATAATCCATTACATGGGGCCTAGCAAGGTAGCTAGCTGCCTTTGAGGATAGCAGGGCATCGGTAGAGACTGAACAGGATGAGGAAGCAATCTGTGAAGCAAGGGAGATAATGAAGATGATGGAAGATTGTTACATACAGAAAGAATTTATCAAGTAAGTAAACATATTGAGAATAATAGGAGTCAGGTTTCTCCTATCAGAGAAGAGAGCTACAAATATAGAAAGAAAGAAAACTGGAATAAACCCTGTGGTACTGGGTTAGAATGCACGGTTTCAGTAAGAACTTATGTTTTGCAGTGTATAGAGATTGATATAAATATAGATGTAAATTTGAGTACACACACACACACACGAACACACACACATATCCCCTAGCTCTATCCAATGGGAAGGCCTAAGAACAAAACACTCTAAGAGTATTGACACACCTAGCACTCAGGCCTTGTTTTCTAAATTCCATTCTCCTCCAAAAGGTAGCAGAGATCCTTGGAAAAATGATTAATTCCGTGTTTATTCGGAGAAAGTACAAGCTGAGCCAGGAATATCCTGTTGGTCATAAGGTAAGGAAGTGCTCAAATATTGATGGAACATGTTTAAAAAACAAGAAATGTATCAGTTTTCTATTGCTACATAACAAATTACCACAAATTTAGATGCTTAAAACAATTTATGTTTATTATCTTATGGTTTCTGTGGGACGGGAGACCAGGGTTAACTGATCTGGGTCTTCTGTTCAGGGTCTTACAAGGCTGCAATCAGGGTTATCATCTAGGCTGTGTTCTCATCTGGAAGGTTGACTAGGGAAAGAACCACTTCCAAGCTCCCACAGGTTGTTGGAAGAATTAATTTCTTTGCAGTTGCTGGACTGAGGCTTTAGTTTTTTGCTGGTGGCCACTTTTAGTCCCTAGAGGCTACCCATATTTCCTTTCTATGCAGAGAATTTACTTCTTGATAGGCTACTTCTTTAAGGCCAGGAGGAGCACAAGAAGAGTCTGCTTGAAGCCAGCACACAAACTTGTCACCAAAACCTGACAGTGACATTGCAAGAAAAAAAGTACAGTCCAATCTCACTCTTGACATTAAGACAAAAATCCTAAACAGAATACTGGCAAACAGAATCCAATAGTCTATAAAAAGGATCATACATTTTGATCGAATTAGATTTATAGAATTCAAGATTGATTTAACATTCAAAATCTAAGTAATTTACCACATTAATAGAACAAAAGACAAAAAAAGCATATGATTATCTTTATAATTCATATTTAAAATTTTGATAAAATTTAATATTCATTCATGATAAATACTGTTAGAAGCTAGAAATACAAACTTTCTTAATTTGATAAAAGGTTGTTTACCAATAAACTTATTGCAAACATTACACTTAATGGTGAAATGGTGGTGGTGTTTCCTCTAACATTGAGAATTTAAATATAGTCTATAGTCTCAACTACTGCTGTTACATATTATATATGAAATGTTTTATAAATGAAACCTTATAAATTTAGACATTCACTATCAAATGAAAAAATTTTGAAATAATTCTCTATCTCTTCCAGTTATCTTTCTCCCTTCTTCAAAGTGAATTCATGGGATGCCACCAACATCCTCATGCTATAATGTCCCATGAAATTTTTAGGTTTTTCCCTAAACCTGCTATCTCTGTTGTAATTAGTCAGAACTCCCAGGTGACACCAATGGTTCAGTTCACCAACCATATATATTGACTATCTACTGTATTCTAAGAATCTTGCTTCAGCCACTCTGAGAAGGGTTGTGTCCTATTCACAACCTAAAGTCACAGATATTAGACTTTCTTCCATAGGAATTTCCTGGTGAATAAGCCAAAGCTTATTTTGGGATTTTGCCTCACTTTATGGTGAACTCCAGAGTGACTGTTTTCACTTAAGAATTCAAACAAATTGGAACAGTGTTGTATTCTATATGTATGCATTTTGACTTTCATCTCTCAAAAGGGGTTGGAGGAGTAGGGTCAATGGGAAACATGAGAAACAAAAGGGAAATAGCGTGACTTTTGTACAGTTTATTCATGAAAGCGTAATTGAAACCAAAATAATGAATGCATCAGCTTATACAAATGAGGCATCTGTCATTATAGCATAGCATATGTATAATAAGGCATAAAGAAGTAGCTGCATAATTTAATGGGATTAGAGCTAATTGAACTGGATGCCTCTTCACATAAATAACCTCCTTGTATGGCATAAAAATACTTTTGGAAGTTTCTAGATGCTGTAAGTAATGAATGTGAAAAGGAAACAGGCAAACATATGTTTGATTTCTTCAGGAAAATATCTTAGCATAATTAAAAGTATAAACTTTGCAAGCATTGAATAATGTATGCCAGTGACTAGACCATTTGTATAACTTGATATAAGCTACGAATTTCTATAAGAAGTTATGAAACAAGTTTGTAAATATCCATATATAACAAGTACAAGTGGTCAGATTAAAGTTTTTGATGTAAAGCTACATGAGGCTAATGGTCCCCAACAACATACATTAAATAGTAAAATGCCACCACAGACTGCTACAAGCCTGATGGCAGAAATGGCTTTTCCATTTCATTTCCTGATCTAACAATCCTGAGTTATATAACATGTTTAAAATGAATGAATTTGTCTCCTTGATGAATTTCCCAGTCTTCGGTTTTAAAGAGGAAATGGAAAAGACTGTGGTTCCCGCATTAAAAAAAGTTTGTATGTGTAAGCTTCTCACATGCCTCATCTTTATTCAATCCAAAATAAACTTTGACCCTCTGATACTGTAGGTAGCTCCTTGGGGATGGACTTCTGCACCAAACTGGAACATAATTGCAACATGTAAATGAATGCTCTTAGGCCCTTTCAAAACCATAGTATCCCCACCCCTTCTGCATAGTGCAGGTCAAATATCCCTATCTGAAAATACAAAATTCTTCCAATTTGTTTGCATCTCTTAATTAGGAAAAACTATACAAAATAATTTCGTAAGTAATCAGTAGTTGCTTTTTTAAAGGCTTGCAGCTTTTTCATATTTGAATTCTATAATCCAAAAATAATTTCAGAGGAATATTAATTTGGATTTTTTCCCATTTAGCTTTGTCTCACTTTATCTTCCTTTAGCATATGTGTATGAGGCTCATTAAGCTATAAATTTCATGGATGTCTATGAGTTATGTTCAATGTCAATTACCAGTACCATTGTTTAGAGTTCTGTATTTCACTCCCAGAACATGTCCTGGGAGATCTTGAACCACACCAAGGTTAAACTCCTAAACTCTCTTTAAATCACAGTTGCCAGCTTCGTAGCCTCTATCTCAGCATCCACTTCTCTAGGAAGGTACCCATTTTCTTTTGCAAGAAAATATCTAAACATGTCACTTTGCTAAGACACCACGAGACGATAGGGCCTTGAAAAGGAAATTAGTCTGATTGAGTAAATCTATTGCTAATTTTCTTTTTCTTTCCTCATCTCCACCTTCCTCTTCTTTCCTGAATTCCTCAAAAGCAATGCCATCTAGGAAAATGCCCTTTCAAAGTGAAAGGACCCAAGACTTGACTTCTATTGGTTGGTGCAAAAGTAATTTTGGTTTCTGCCATTAAAAGTAATGGCAAAGTAACTTTTAATGGCAAAAACCTCAATTAGTTTTGCACCAATCTAACAGTTTTCTCAAGAAGGCTCAGGACATCCCAAACTAGCCAGAGTTGCTTAAGATTTGATTTTGTTTGTTTTAGTATAATTACAATTATAATTATGATAGCAATAATTATAGCTAACATTTGTTGGGCATTTACTATATATGAAGTAGATACTAATGTTATTCCCATTGACAGGTGAAGAAATGGAAGTTTAGTAAATTTAGCAACTTGCCCAAAGTAGCTTAACTATGAAGTTACATCACCTTACATTTTTTTCTTCTTTTTTTTTGCCTTGTTCTCATCTTGTTCTAAAACAAGGATTTCAGGTAGAGATATTATTTTCAGTATATCAGTAGCAAGTTGATTAAACTAGTATTTTCTCCTATCTGTCCATCATAAAGATATATGAGAATGTTATGAATGGTTTTAGATGACTACTATCAGATTACTGGGTTTGAGTAAATTGTGGCAAGAAAAACAGGAGAAATTGTCAAGACTTCAGCTCTGGTTCCAGCTCTACAACTGCTTTTTTTGTTGCCTGACCATGGCTGCCTGAGCCGTGTGATCTCAGTCTCAGTTTTCTTATCAGTAAAGTGGATGATAGCAGCTGTCCTGACCATATTACAGATGTTGCTAATTATAGGAATATTATAGGAATATTTTACAAACTCTTAAGTGCAACCCAGTGTCTGTCAGATAGGAATGATTTCATGTAGGGTCCTAGATACTGGAAAATCCCAGGAGGTCTTGCTTCTACCTTGAAAGGGCTAACAGTTCATTGCAGAGGGCGGAACATGAGGCATATTCTAAGTTACATATGCTCAGGATTCAGTTTATCAAACAGTGTGGGCACAGCCTGGGGACTGGGATTTCCTGTGGTTGAGCTGGCATACACTGAACCTGACATCTTGAGGGGCAGTGAGCCCCTGGGGACAGGGATGATGCCTTGTTCATCTTGTGCCCACAGCAACTGGCATGGTACATCAAACACACTAGAAAAATGAAAACTGATCATGGATCCAGAGGGGAAATTTTTACTTTCTTCCCAAACTCACAAATATGGAACCTACTCATTCACTCTCACAGAAATGTTAAACTTGGCGGATTCGCAGAATTTTGAAGATTTGAGATTCTATTCCTGACTACTGTGTTGCCTTTCTCTCTAATTTGGGCCAGCATCATGCCAGAACAAGTCTGATATTTTAGCCTAAGCAAATATCAAAAATAGAAAAAGCAACTGTGGCAACACAGTTCCTAATGAATGTAACAGCAAGGCCGAAAAGGGAGCAGAGTAGTGTTAAGCTGTGGAAGAAAAAGAAAAAGTGATTGTGAGAAATCCTGGGAAATTGTCAAACCCACAGCTTCAGTGAGGGCCAGAATTCTCCTTGTGAAAATAATGACAAGTGACACCCGAGCTGCCTTTTTACAGCTTTTTATACAAAAGGCATTTGTACCTCCTGAGCATAAGGGCTGAAAACATAGTCCAGGCAGTGCAAGAGAGGTAGGTTAGAAAGTCATGGAAGGCCAACGCGGAGGCAGCTCCAGAGGCAAGAGGGCTCTGTGGTACAGTTTAATATAGACTAATTCAGGGTGAGACTGGCTTGGTTTCCTAAAAGAGTTTGTCTCCACTTGACAAAGGCAAATTGGGGTTTGAAAACTTCACCCAACCCCATAAGTTCCCTCTGAATGGACCAGGAAGTGTTTCAGAAAAGGTGATCCTGGAACAGTCCGGAACCAAATCAGCCTTTATCCAGCTCATGTTTTCCTTCCAATGGAGCTTGGGTTACTCAGTGGGGTGGAGTGAGGTAAAAGTAGGGCAGGGAGGAGAGATGGAAAGACTGTCAAAAGTCTGATAAAGCATTTATCACATGTTTGATATTTGGGTAAACTCTAGAAAATTCTACCCAGGATGGAGAGTTTAGCAGACTTGAAATGTCATGATGCTCTCTCTGTCAAGCACATGTTCCATGCTCAATATCTGTGAGAAACAGGAAAATTAAAACTGAAAGCAGAGAAACAGAGAAAATAAACACTGATTCTCTCCTTGGAACACAATAATTCTGCAGCATTTTAAGCCTAGTGATAGCTCTCTATTTCATGCAACATTCATGCATACTACCTGTTTGAATGTGATCTATATTCATATTTAGAACCATCCCTTAAGCTTAAAATCATTTCAACAAGTTCATTCAGTCAATACACAAATATCAACAAGATGATGATTTATACTTTCTTACTCACCAAGGGCCTAAAATACTTTCTCTGACTTGCTCAATGCAGAGTTGCCACAAAACTTCAAATTAAAAAAAAAAAAAAAAAAAAAAAAAAAATCATTATTTGTGAAGAGCAACAAAGCAAAGTACAATAAAACGAAGTATGCCTGTAAGACAGTTTTAACTTCTAAAGCTGTCTTAGAACAGCTGATACAATTTGAGTGGACATATGCAAATTCAGCATTACTGTTATGTAAATATCCTCCTCTGGTGTTCCTAACAATTTCATACACAGCTGGTTGTTACTCTTGAGGAAATCCTGGTTAATAACAGTGCTATGAACTGGATGTTTGCTTCTAATCTCCTCAAACTTGAAACATTTACCAGTGCTGAGGGACTTCTGGGCATAGATGCTCTTTTCTAAGACCTTAGTGGTCTTTTTTTTTTTAGGTAAGTCTGGCAGTTTCTTTCTCTCCCATCTCTCTAATAACCTCAGAGCCATAGTCAACTGGCTGGTATGTGAAGTGTGAATGGCTTCTATCAAGAGGAGACATCCTTGGCAAACAGATTGGAAGGGCAGATTTAAAGAAGAAAAAAGGCAGATACCTTCTGATTTCCACTGTAAGGCTAGCTCAGAAAATAGTAGAGTTGCATCCTTCAGCTTGAGTCCTTGAAAGCAGTAGCAAACATCAAGCCCAAGTGAATGGTCAATAACTCTCCATAAATATCAGTAGAGGCTTTCTTTTAGTCAAAAGCTTTGCACTATCACCACTGAATGGTATATGGCTCTTTTCCACATGATTAAACAAAGAGAGACCAATTGTGGGGAAAAGAGAAGCAGAGAACCCTGCAGAGAGAATGAGATATGTTTCATGCAGCTGTTTGTGTCCACTCCAGTAGAATATCATTAATAGAGAATGAGGGTCTGTCACTGAGGAAATAGTTTTCTTCTTCTTAGCTCTAGTGTGGTTGATATGATCACTCACATGAGTGCTATTATGGGTTGAGCTGTGTTCCCCACAAGAAAGATAAGTTGAAGCCCTAACCACTAATACCTCTGAATGTGAGTGTACTGGGAAAATAGGGTCATGGCAGATGTCATTGGTCAAGATGAGGTCATACTGGAGTAGAGTATGCCCTTAGGTTAATGGGAGACTAGTCCTTCTAAGAAGATATACCCACAGGGAGAATGCCACTTGATAATGGCAGAGATCGGAATTGCATGGCTGCAAGCCAAGGAATGCAAAAGATGACAGCAAACTACTAGAAGCAAGGAAGAGGCAAAGAAGGATTCCCCTGTGGGTTTCAGAGGGAGCATGGACCTGCCAACAACTTGATTTTGGAATCTTAGCCTTCGGAACTGTGAGACTTTACATTTCTGTTGTTTTAAACGGCGCAGTTTGTGGTACTTTGTTACAGTACCTCTAGAAAACTAACACAACTGTTTTTAGGTTCAGAGGCAGTGCATTCAGCCTATCACTATTGTGGTTTCTCGAGGCGAGAGGTCTCATTTTAAAGGCATATGCCCAATATGTATTGTGCTAGGATAAAAGCCCAGAAGTGTCAGCTTCCTAATGGACAAGGGTTATACTGAGCTGGGTCATCCCTGGGATTCAGCTTCCAAGGTCCTCAGGAAAACACAGTTCCCTATGAGTTAGCCCCACTATTATTTTTACCAAATCCCTACATACCACAGTTGAAATAATAAAACTATCTAGCATACCTACCAGATGTTTTTATTTCAATTTGTAACATCTAACCTTTGAGCTATAAGTAACCAGCTCTACAGAAAGCTAGGCAGCCCCACCCCAGCTTTTTAGATTGTATTGCAAGTGTGTGTTTGTGATCATATGAGACTTTACTAAAAATTTCATGGAGGAGGAATTTATACTATAGAAATATTATCTTAACAGGAATAGTAGGGACACCAAGACATTTCACTGGCCTTCCCTGTATTAGTCACTCTGAGGTACTAAAGCAACCCGGAAAACCCTCTGTTTTCCAAGACCCCAAGAAGAGACACAAGGCATTTGGGGCCAATGCAGGCCTCAGATAAGTGGAGAAAAATATGCTATTCCTCTTTTTCTTAGGCCAATGTCAATTCAAGTTGCAGGAACTTATATTAACAGAGCATAATGCTGTCCTTGTTTTCCTTAATCTCCCTTTTTTTTTTTTTTTTTTTTTTTTTGAGACAGAGTCTCGCTCTGTCATCCAGGCTGGAGTGCAGTGGTGCAATGTCGGTTCACTGCAACCTCTGCCCCCGCGAACACCCCTACCCCAGATTCATGCAACTCTCCTATCTCAGCCTCCATAGTAGCTGGGATTACAGGTGTGCACCACCATGCCTGGCTAATTTTTGTATTTTTAAGTAGAGACAGGGTTTTACCCTGTTGTCCAGGCTGGTCTCAAATTCTTAATCTCAAATGATCCACCCACCTCAGCCTCCCAAAGTATTGGGATTACAGGTGTGAGCCACTGAACCCGGCCTCCTTAATGTCTTTAAACTCTGAGATCCTGACAGCAAGTTTTGTTTTGTTTTTACCATTTCATCCGGCTTTGATTTAAGTTCACACTTTAGCAAATTCAAATGCTGGGCCAGCTGGTTCCTCTAATCTGCGATGTTTCTAAGTCTAAAACTGCCAACCATATTCTTTGGAGTTTTCTGACTCCTTAGCTAAAATCATTTTCTTGCAAGGTCTCTCTGAGGTTGTTGACCCCAGGAGGGAAGTATTTAACACGACACACACATTTTATGACATCACCAAAAACCATTCTTCATACTCCATTGACCTCATTTTCTACTTAAAGCCAGTGCAATTAGATAAAAACCTTGAAGCTTAGACTCATATAGAGAGATGTGGCACTAATTTATTTTTTAATTTGGAAATCTTCTTATTGTTAATAATAGACCATACTCATCTTTTCATTTCTCTAAGCTGTTATTGCATTCTTTATGCTCCTCCTCATTTGTCCTTAAATTGGGATATTTCTTTGTGATGGCTTTTATATTACTTTTTATACTGCAGATTAATTTTTATACTATATCTAATTCAACTAACTATGTGCCAGATACTGTTCCAGATGATATAGATATAGCGGTGAATAAGGCAGCGAAGTCCCTGGGGTTTGCAGGACTTATAGGTCAAGGAAAATTGTTGCAAATTGTTAAATCTAAAGGCAGTGGTAAACCACTTGAAGCAGTTCTCAATCTTGGCTACACTTTAGGATCACCTGGGAGATTTTTAAAAATCTCAATGTAAAGACTTCTGGTACCAAACATGATGGAATAGCTTGAATTTGAGCAATCTGTCACTGAAAATAACTTCAACAGCTAAATGAAGCATACAAAACAACAGTTTCCAGGCATTAGAGAGTAACCAACTCTGATAGGACTTGAGGGGCTATGATTCCTGAGAGAAGTGAAACACAGCTTCATATTCACCTTGGCTTTTATTTTCTTATTTTTATTTATTTATTTATTTTTTTCTTGAAAGGCAAAATCCCAGGGAGGTGAGAATTGCAGGAAAGCAAACCCAAAAGTCTTGTGCAGTTTCCCCTCAAAGTACTGGATGATTGCTAAGCTGTGCTTGTACAGGGAAAGGCTCCAAGAAACTCAGAAAAAAAGCAGGAGATAAAGGGTAAATTGCTAACCAGAGGCTTCAGCTGCCACATTGTGCTGGGGAGATAAAGGCTGGAGTTTAATCCCCACTAAGGTGCCGCCTAAGTGGAGAATCTCAGCATAAGATGGTTGAAATAGGAGGATTCATATGCTTTGGATTTATTTATTTTTTTTAAAGATCGCTGGCCCCTGTATGAAGAATACATTGAAGAAGATAATGCAGAAGCAGTGAGATCAGGTAGGGTGATTTAGCAGTCTACCTATGTGGTCCAGACAATAAATGATGGAGACTTGGTTGTGGTGAAGGATATGTTGCAGGGCATATCCCATAGTGAAAAAATAATCAAAGGTAAGAAAAGGCCAGACACTACAGGACTGGCTGATAGATCAATGGAAAGTGGGGCTGAAAGAAGAAAGAAGAAGATTTCTTATTTAACCAAGGGATTCTCATCTAGGAGAAATTTTGCCTCCCAAGAGAAACATGGCAAAATCTGGAGACTTGTTGGTTAACATCCTAAAATCCACTGGACAGCCCTAATGACAAAGAATTATGTGGTCCAATGTGTCAATTGTGCTGTTGTTGTGAAATCCTGGTTTAACCTCTTAAAAAGGTATGTCTTATCTCCACAAACTAGTTCTTCTCCTATGAATATCTGTGTTTTTAATTAAACTGTAGAATTCTAGGAAGTAGAGATCATATCTTTCACTTCTTTATCTTCACCTGCACAAGGCAGTGCAGATGAAGATTTAAAAAATTTTTAAAAATTAATAGACTTTACTTTTTAGAGAAGTTTTAGGTTTATAGAAAATCGAGTGGAAAGTGCAGAGTTTCCATAAACTCCCCCTTCTCTCCCCATAGAGTTTTTTCCTATTATAAGTACCTTACATTAGTTATGCTTTTATTACAATTGATGACTAATATTAATACACTATTGTTAACTAAAGTCCATAGTTTACTTACGTTTTACATAAATAGTACCTGCTGATAAGTAATCAATTACTAATTTAATCATTCATCAAGGAACATGACAATAACAAGAAAGGAAGAAGGATTGCCAATGATTGAGCATCTATTATGTTCTGGCACTATACAATCAATTCATGTGTAAATATATTTACATGTATATGTAATATTATTTTATATGTAACAATACCAATACCTGTGAGTTGCGTATTAAAATCTCAATCTTAAAGATGAAAAAATTTAGGCTCAGAAACTTCAAGTTATTTGCACAAAGTCACAAAGCTTCGTAAATGGAGCAGTTTAAACACAACATCAGGGCCCACATTCACATTGTTACACCAAATACTCCTTTTTTCCCTTTTCTTCTCACATGAGAAATGGTATGGCTTAGTTCTTCCTGTTTTAAAATGTCTTCACCTGCTGCTGGTGCATAGTCCTAAGGAGTGAGCAGTCCCACAAGTCTTTTCCAGCCTTGTCTCTCAGCTCCACCATTGGAGGTCCATGTGGTTTTGGGCTGTGCCAAGTGGCTGCCCCACCCCTGATACTTTTAAGCCAGGCTAACACACCCACACAAACCCATAAAATCAAGCTGCAAATGTTAACAGATGTTCAAGCTTCTCAGAAACCACTCTCACCTCCCTTTTGATCCTTGCCTAACTGTGCTTGCTCTCACCATTCTAGTTCTAAACTCTTGGCTCTCTCTGTTACCTGCCCCACACCCCAGATTTGGACTCTTACTGACATTTCCTCAGAGACTTTTTCCTCTGAATTCCCCTGCCTGTTTCTTGACTTCTTTTGAATCTTCCACCTTGGTATTTCTCCTTGTCTCAGATGTGTTGGGGAAAGACACCTTTATTTTCTCTGAGTCCTAGGTGAGGTCTGGGATCCCAACTCAGGGTGAGATCTGAGTATCAAAATGTTATGTATGTTAAGACTGGATAGGGTTGACTTATCGGATGAAGTGCGGGAGGTGGGCTGGAAGGCCTGGTCTAGACCAGAAATTGTTCCTTAACATTCTCTCTGCCTTCAGCCTTAGGAGTCTCAGCAGGATGAACTGTCATAAACTATATGCTGGAATTTAGAAACAGCCTACACCAGAGCACCAGTGCTTGAACATACTGCCTTGGATAGTTCCATATTCCCACCTACTCTTTCACTTCCTTGCTTACATATGTATTTATTTTCTCCCTCAAAGTTGTAAATTCCTAGGGGACCAAATATCATTTTCATTTCTAACCATAGTTTCTTTTCCTTAAAATTCCAACATCAGTACAAATCTTTTGAATGTCTATAAAGCACACTGTTCTCTTCTGCTTCTTTTAAATAATATAGAAAACACTAATTTTTTGCCTCTCTCTATGACAGCATTTCACTGTAAATGAATTCACCACCACTGCCAAAAGTGCTACTGAAGACATTACAGGAACTTGAGCATGGAGTCCCAGAGATGGATCTTGTTTGTCTTCCTTTTCCTAAGCTTTTCCCTTGTCCTTTTAGAAACATTGACAGAAATGCAATTTGTCTAACAAAAAATTTCTTCTTATCAATTATAGGAATTGCTTTGATGTCATCTCAACTGAGCAGCAGTCCTTTGGGTTTTTCTTTCTTCTCTCCCTCTTCTTCTGTCCCTGTCCCTATCCTTTGCTTAACTTTCCTTCCCTTTCCTTAGTGCTAACTGGGGTACTCTTAAGGAGCAGGGGACTAGGTTCAGGGGAATGGTGGGTAGAGAAATCACAATGCTCCCGTGAGATCTCTCTTCTTGAATCTTAAGTTTCCATTTATTCTAGACATTTGATTCTTCCCACAAATCACTCTAGTCATTTTGTACTACTTCTGGCAGCTCACATACTTGGGGAAGAAAATACATATTTAAGACCAACGCACTGGCTATTCCCTTTGCCTGAAATGCTACTCCCCCAGATATCCATATAGCTCACTTCCTTCAAATCGTGGCTTAAATGTCACCTTCTCAGTGAAGCCTACCCTTATCATCCTATTTAATTCTGCAACCTATACACCCACTCTAATCTGCCTTAGCCTTCTTAACCTATTTTTTTCATAGAACTTATCACCTTCTAACATAGTAATAATTTAATAATTTATTACATTCTATTTATTTATTGGCCTTTCCTTGTAGAATACATGCTCCATGAAGGGAAGAG
Source organism: Pongo pygmaeus (assembly GCF_028885625.2). Lineage (NCBI taxonomy): Eukaryota > Metazoa > Chordata > Mammalia > Primates > Hominidae > Pongo > Pongo pygmaeus. The sequence goes on along the minus strand of NC_072373.2, from coordinate 143,869,720 downwards.
TCTTTGCTTTGTTTGAACTTGTATCCCAAGTACTTATATCAGTGCCTGGCATGTAGTGGGCATTTAGTAAATATTAGTTGAATGAAATGATACTAAAGAAATAGAACATTATCATTCATTTGAATTCCTCTATATGTCTCTCTGTGATCACACTCCTACCTACCCTCCTTTTAGGTAAATACACTGAATATCTTCTTAATAGTTTCTCTACTTTTCTTTATAGTTGAACCAAACTTTATATATCCTACAAAATATAAAATATATATTTAGTATATCCAGATTTTTAACTTTATATTAATTGAATAATGCTTATATATATCTTTCTAAAATTTTCTTATTTCTCCTCAACACTATAACATTCATTCATATTGATGCAGATAGTTTTAATGCAGTAATTTTCACTGATGGATGGGACTCCAGTGTATAAGTACATCATAACTCATCTATCTCTGTTTTTTTTTTTTTTAAGAGATGGAGGTCTCACTCTGTTGCCCACGTTGAAGTGCAGTGTTCAGCTATTTCTTAAAAATTTTGTTAGAGATGGTCTATTTGTTTGTTTTCAGACTGCTATAAAGAAATATCTAAAACTGGGTAATTTATAAGAAAAGAGATTTAATTGGCTCACAGTTCTGCAGCCTGGTCAGGAAGCATGGCTGAGGAGGCCTCAGGAAACTTTGAATCATGGCTGAAGGTGAAGGGGAAGCAGATGTGTCTTAGATGCCGGAGAAGGAGAAAGGGAGCAAAGGGGGAAGTGCTACACAATTGTAAACGTCAAATCTAACAAGCACTCACTATCATAAGAACAACAAGGGGGAAATCCACTCCCATGATCCAATCACTTCTCACCAGGCCCCTCCTCCAACATTGGGGATTATAATTCGACATGAGATTTGGGTGGAGACATAAATCCAAACCATATAAGATGAGGTCTCACCATGTTGCACGGGCTAGTCTCAAACTCCTGGCCTCATGCAATGTTCCTGCCTCAGCCTCCTGAGTAGCTGGGACTACAGGTGCATTCAACTCAATTTATCTCTCTTTTATAGCACACCTATATTTAGGTTGTTTCCATTTTTGTTATAAGCTATACTGTCAGGAGCATACTTATGTACACCTTCTTCTACATATGTATAAGATTTTCTCCAGGATTTACACCTAAGGGTGGAATTTCCAGGTTGTTAAGATATGCATATTCAACTTTATTGTGTAATGTCAAGTTGTCTTCCATAGAGTTATATAAATTTACTAGCAGTATAAAAGAGTTCTACAGCTCCATATCCTGGCTAACACTTGGTTTTGTCAGACATTTTATAATAAAGATGTGTAGTGGAAACTCATTGTGGTTTTAATTTGTGTTTCTTTGTTCACCAAGAGACTGAGAATCTTTTCATATGTTTATAAGCTGTTTCTTATTCCTTTTCTGTAAAATGTGTGTTCATTTTTAATAATTGGGTTGCTTTGCTTTCTCTTACTGAGTGGTAGGAGCTTCTCAAAAACCATAATTTTCTTGAAGCATTAAATTTAGGGCCAATTGTACTGCACAACTTCATGGCCCCTGAGGACATAGCTATCCTAAAGCTTAACATAATCATTAATGTAGAATGATGACCTTTACTTACCAAGAAAAATTTACATGACACAGAAAGTCCCCGACTTGTGACAGTTCAACTAACGATTTTTCAACTTCATTATGGTGACAGAGTGATACATATTCAGTAAAAATGGTACTTGAATACTCATATAACAACTATTTTTCACTTTCAGTAAAGTGTTCAATAAGTTACATGAGATATTCAACACTTTATTATGAAATAGGCTTTGAGTTACATGATTTTGCCCAATGCATGCTAATGAAAGTGTTCTGAGAATGTTTAAGGTGAGCTTGGCTAAGCTATGACATTCAGTAGGTTAGGTGTATTAAATGCATTTTTGACTTCAATATTTTCAACTTACAATGAGTTTATTAGGATGTAACTTCATCTTCAGTTGAGGAGCAATAATATTCAGCAGAATCTGTTAAAAGTGTGGTCCTGGTTTAAGTTAATCAAATAAATAATATCTTTGAGAAAGATTTTAATTAAAAATTAGTAAAATGAAAATAAGAGAATGTGCACAAATTTCCCTGTGGAACTTATAATTTCCTTAAAATGTCTAATAAAGGAGGTTGCAATTCTATAGAACAATTGCTCTCATAAGCATAATTAGGAAAATATATGCTAGATATACTAATTTTTAACCCTAGTCTTTTTCATTTAGTTAGAAATACTTTTTTCTTTCACAGCTCTGAATAAAAATGATTAAAAACTGGCATTAATAAATATTTTATAAAGTAAATATCAACATTTTCCTAAGGGTTATATTCATGCACATTCCTGCAAAATTGCATTTACTTCAATTCCAAGTGCAAATTTAAGAATTCCTCAATTTTAGAGTGAATGGTGCCTATTCATTGCTAATATATTAGCAATGCTAATATAGTATATATAATATATAATATATTATATAATATATTATATATATTATATAATATATTATATATTATATATACTATATTAGCAATACATTATATTATATTATATTATATAGGCTAATATTATATATTAGCAATATATTATAGTACCAAGAAACTGAGAAATAAATTTCATGACACTCTATTATTGGACATACTGTTCTCACTTGGGAGACATTTAAGCTACTCATGAATATCTTCCATTTTGTTTGGTTGAAAAGGGATTTCCCAGTGGTATATCTATGTTAGAAAACAAGATGGGCCTTATTCATCACCTACCGTAAATTAGGAAAGCACCTATTTTATAACAGGTTAAAGAAACTTATTCCAGAAAATTCAATGTCTCAATATTTGTTGAGAAGTGCCTATCCTATTCTCCTAACTCCAGCCACTCTATTCACTTATGATGTCAAGCAGTAATTCTAATGACAAAGAAAACAATATTGAAAGTGACTTTTCAATTTGTGACTTTAGAGCATGTTAGAATTATTACTTAAAGAAAATTATTTTAAGTAGTTAAGACTGGAAAGATGCATTTCCAATTTGAAAGACTCCACCAAGAAACCAGCATAATAAATGAAAGTACATCTGCATAAGAACATATAACTGTGAACTTTCCAAATACTAAAAATTTAAGTTTACAGATATTAAAACAAAACAAAAAACAGTTCACCTAGAAAGTACTGAAAATCAGAATAACATCTGACTTTTTAATAGCAACACTGGAAGCTGGAAGACAATGGGGTAATGCTTTAAAATCTGTAGAAAAAATATTTCTGGTCTTTAATTCTATACCACAGTGAACTATCAATTACACATAAGTGTAGAATAAAGACATTTTCAGATATGAAAGATCTCAAAAACAAAAACCATTATCTTCTTTTTAGAAAACACTCCTGGAGGATGTGCTTTTCTAAAATGAGTAAAAGTAAAATGGATATGTAAAATCCAGGAAAAAGAAGAGTATCCCAGGAAGATGGTGAAAAGAGATAAATTTCCATGAAATCGGTTACATGGTACGGCTACAGAGCAACTAGTCCAGTTTGGCATAAGAGAATGGAGAACTCAAAGTGCAATTTATTCTACAAACTGAGAGATTGCCAGATGTGTTTATATGTAGCAAAATAATATTTACACTTTTTGTAAAGCTTTTTGAATGAATTAGTGACACTATGAAGAAAACTAAACAAACAGGAAAGCAATAAATTTGTAACCTTCAGGGAAACAAAAAAGTTGTGCAAGGAAAGAAATACAATTATATATAATTATTATATTTATAACCTGAGTTAACTGTGAACAATAACATAAATTTTGAATATCTAATCAAAATTTATGACATACAATATGAGAAGGATGGAACAGAAGGAGGAGTGTGTATGTGTGTGTGTGTGTGTGTGTGTGTGTGTCTATGACAGCAGTGTTAAATTCTTCTTTCTTATACAGGTATGTCAATAAATAATAAGACTGACAAAACAATCAAGAATACCACCGTAAGAACATTATTTAGATATGTGGTGGTAATTGCCAAAGAAATCGTTAAAGTGTTTTGAAAGTGATCGGCTAAAATTAGTGGTGGAAGATGGAGAAGACGACTAACTTTTCCATTATAAGACTCAGCACTATTAGTATTTTAAACTTACGTGTTCAACTTAGATAAAAATAAAAATTATTCAGTAATATAATCAAATAAAATAAAAGAAATACTATATAATGACAAGGTAGTTCTTTTTAGCAAGGGAGTTGCTGGAGCCTGGAAAGACATAAGCCCAGCCTTGGAGATGAATAACTATCAGCAGGCTATTAAGAGGCTTTACCCAAGATTAAATTACTCACTGGATACAGAAACACTACTAGAGCCCCCATGTTCTGACTTTGGCTCAGTAAGCTTTTCTTATCTCACATTAAAAAGTTTTTAGGACATGATTAAATATTTATCCATAAGACTTTATTACTTCTGGATGATGCTATATAAACTTTAGTGAGAAATGAGAATACAGCCTCAGAATTAACATTTTAAAAATGCCTACTATATGATATCCACTTAATAAATCTTAACTAGTTTAATTTACACAACTATCTAATGAAGTAGTAGTCATCACTATTTTATAGATAAAGCTGAAATTTTGAAAGTCAAGAATCTGAAACTGGCTTCTCAATTGAACAAATTGAACAAAACTGTGTGACTGGACCAGAATTTCTAGTGGCTGCTTATTTAAAGAATTATATCCTTCTAGCAGAAGAGAAAAATTATTTTCAAATAGTTGAATGAATGGATGAATGAAGAGATAATGACTTTGGGTTATTTCAACAGAAGTATTTTTAGTTTGTTAGCCAACTGTGGCAGCACTGAACTCTTAATCTGCACGTTGACACTTTCTGATTGGAAAATATAACTCAGTATGCCTAGTGTTTTTGTTCTGAAACAAATTCTGCTTAACATGAGACAGCTTGTAGGACCAGAGGGAAGTGATGGACAGGAATACATTCTATGGATGAATACTTCTGTCAGACAGGATTAGAAACTAAAGGAAAAACCAAACAACAAACAAGTAGGTTTTTATTTCCAAAGTAGAGAAATAAATAACATTCTAGTTTGTAATTTCAGTCCTTTCAGAGAACTGGAATTCAGAATTTCAGCAGCTTTCTATGTGGATGCATTAAAAACGTTGATGTGCCATCAGCTCTGCTATTTGACTTGAGAACATGTTGTGAAAACTTACAAGACAATCAGAACTCTAAAACTGTTCTATTTGTTTATAAAGTCCACAGTGGTTTTCTCACTCTAGTGACCTCAACCTTGTGTCGTGGGTCATTTAAGAAGGAAAAGCCTGAGATCCTTTTGTTAAAAATTGGAAAGTCAGCATTCTCACATAGCAAGAAAGGAGTGGGCCAGCTACCTCCCTCCTCTTATTTGCACAGTTCATTCAACAACAACAACAAAAGAAAAAAAACCCACATTTTTTCCATATGTAACCTTAGACATGACTATAGATTCCCAAACTGTTTACAACAAATGTGGAACAGTCTGCAAACCAGTCCAAATGTACGTTGCCTGGATCATGTCAAGTCATATTCTTTCCCCACATGGAGCAGAGGCCCTAACTTAGCCTGAAGTTTGGCTTGACAGGCAGAATGGACTTGTTGCTCCAGCTGTGTCTGATAAGCAGAGACAAGATAAAATATTCACTTCATTTGAGTCCTTCACTAATGAGCAAAGTGTAGAAAATTAAAGGCCAACATGTAGAAAATGAACTGGGCCCTATATCTGCAATCTTGATTTAGGCAACAAAGAGAAATACTTTTCACTCTTAGGAAATCTGTGAAGTAAACTTCTAATTCTTCTTGTTTATAACCCATGATGAGTTATAAACACATTAAACAACAAAGTATCTCAAAGTCCTTGAAGATTTCTTCTAGAAATTGGGAATCTGGATGGTTTTGTTTTGTTTTGTTTTTGGCTTTAGAGTTATATACAGAACTAGTCAGAAATGAGATTAATTTTCTGATAATGAATTATTATTTACCAAATGTTACTATTTTTCACTAGGCTTTACATTCTGTAAAGCATTTTTATATCCATTATATATTAGTCTATGTTCTCCAGAGAAACAGAAACAATACAATATATATTTATACAGAAAGAGATTAGTTGAAGCTAAGAAGTCTCAGGACGCACCGCTTACAAGATAGAGGCCCAGGAAAGCCTGTGATATAATTTTAAGTCTAAGCCTGAAGGCCAGAGGATTGGGAGGCTGATGCTCGAGGGCAGAGAAGACCAATGTTCCAGCTTAAGCAGAAGGCAAAGTCACCCTTCCTCTACATTTCTGATCTGCCTGGCCCTCAGTGGACTGGATGATGCCCAGCCACATTGGGGAGAGAGACATTCTTTACTCAGTCTTCTGATTCAAACTTTATGCTCTTCTGGGAACATTCTAATGGACACACACAGAAATAATGTCTCACCAGCTATCTGAGCATCCCTTAGCCCAATCAAACAGACACATAAAATTAACTATTACATGTTACTTCTTTTAATTTTTACAAACCTGCAAAGTGTGTGACAGTATGACATAGGTAGGGGATTTGTTTGGACTCTTGAGTATAATACCAGCTGAATAGAGCAACCTGATGCAAAATACTTAACTTGGCCAAAGGACCTGTTTCTTATCATAAAATGTGGATTAATAAAATTTGTCATATAAAAATCCTGTGAGGACTACGTGGGGTAATCTTTGCTAAACTGTTTTGTGAGTATTAGATAATTATATAAAGCTCTTAGCACAGTGCTTGTCACATGGCACACGCTCACTATATGACTATTCTTACTATTTTTAGACTGAGCAGGATAGATTACTACATTTAAAGGGGTTAAATGATTGCTTAAAGCACATAATCAGTTATTCTATGCACAGGGGATTCAAACCTAGGCATTCTGCCTTGTATCCCTGTTTACTTTATATGTACACATGGAGCTTTGCTCCATGCAAATGGTACTATACTAGATGCAGAAAAGGATAAAACACAGAAAAAAGTTAGAAATACAGTCCAGACTTCCTCTTTGAGGCAAGATGAAGTCACAGGAACCAGATTTACTCTCCTGCCTGAAACTACCAAAAGATAAACAGAATGAATAAAACAATAGTTTGCAAGACACTAGACATCAGGCAACAAAGGAAAGTGGTTTCTAAGAGATGAGAAGCAAACAAAGTGAGCCCTACAAGTACCCCAGCTTTCTGCAAAAGAGTTTCCAGGGTGTGGGAAAACACAAGAGATACACAAAATACGTCTTGAGTTGAGATGAAACTAAGGAGAGTAAGGCAGTGAGGGTTCATAGGAAACAGTACCAGAGAAGAGACAGCTGCTCAGAGGGAGAACTCTGCAGCTCTACAGAGGCTTCAGCTGAATACTGATCAGCCCATGTGTGCAAGAAAACCAGGAATAGAAAGATATCAATGACCTCAGCTTCTACCTATATAAACTAGAAAAAGAAGGGCAAATTAAACCAAAGATAAGTAGAAAAAGTAAAATTAGTGTAAAAATCAATAACAGAAAACAGAAAATATAGAAAAAAATCAATTAAACCAAGCACTCAAATTTACAAACCTCTGGCTGGGCACGGTGGCTCATGCCTGTAATCCCAGCATTTTGGGAGGCCAAGGCAGGTGGATAATTTGAGGCCAGGAGTTCGAGACCAGGCAGGCCAACATGGCAAAACCCTGTCTCTACTAAAAATACAAAAATTAGCCAGGTTGAACCCAGGAGGTGGAGGTTGCAGTGAGCCAAGATCATGCCACTGCTCTCCAGCCTGGGTGACAGAGTGAGACTCTCTTTCTGTCTCTCTTTGTCTTGCTCTCTACCTCTAGCTAGACTGATCAAGAAGAAAGACCTAATTACCAACATTAAAGAGTACAAAGGTAACATCATTATAGATTTTATAGCTGTTAAAAGTATAATATGGGAATGTTATGACTTTATGCTAATAAATCGGCCAACATAGAGGAAATGAACAAACATATTTAAAGACACAAACAACAAAGCTTACTCAAGAAGAGATAGACAACCTGATGTGTACTTGTTAAATAAATTGACTTGGTAGTTAAAACCCTTACCCCAAAATAAACTCCAAGCCTTGATGGTTTCACTGGTGAATTCTACCAAATATATAAGGAAGAAATATTGTCAACTCTGCACAAACCCTTCCAAAAAATGAAAAGGAGAGAATATATACCAACATATGAGGTCAGCATTAATCTTATACAAAAATGAGAAAAATTACAAGAAAACTACAAACTAATAGCTCTCATGAACAACAAAACATTTTTAGCAAATTGAATCCAATAAAACATAAAAACGATAATATATATGTTCCAGTAATACAACGTTGGCTTAACACTTAAAAGATCAATCAATGGGCATGGTGGCTCACACCTGCAATCTCTGTGTTTTGGGGGATCTCTTGAGCCCAGTAGTTTGAGACTAGCCTGGGCAAGATAGTCTCCCCTGTCTTTATAAAAAATTAAAAAATTAGCCAGGCATGGAGGCATGTATCCGTAGTCCTAGCTACTTGGAAGGCTGAAGTTCGAGGTTACAGTGAGCTATGACAAGCCACTGCACTCCAGCATGGGCATAATGTAATTCACCATATTAAATTAAAAAGTAAAAACTATATGATAATCTCAATAGTTGGGGAAAAAGCATTTCATAAAATTCAACATTATTGGTCAAAACTCTCAGAGATCTAGAAATAGAACTTTTCAACTGGATAAAGGATATCTATAAAAATCAAAGCTTTAAGTAAAAATGTACTTAAACAGATAAAGGCAAAACTAGTTTGCTTAAGGAAAGCTCAGTCTCTCCTTCAAACCCTTCCTTCATGTAGAGACTAACACACTGCCACTACACTCTGAGGCTCCAGGGGCCATGACCTGAAAATCAAGGTGAACCATGGTCACTTGACAACGGGGATATATTCTGAGAAATGCATTATTAGGTGATTTATTCATTATGTGAACACCATAAAGTGTACTTACACAAACCTGGATAGTATAGCCTATGACACACCTTGGCTATATGGTATAGATGTTGCTTCTAGGCTACAAATTTGTGCTAGTATATTACTGTACTGAATATTGTAAGCAATTGTAACACAACGGTATTTGTATACCTAAGCATATCTGAACATAGAAAAGGTACAATAAAAATATGGTATAAAAGATAAAAATGGTACACCTATATAGGGCACTTACAGGGCATGATTGAAGCTTGCAGGACTGGAAAGTTGCTCTGGGTAAGTCAGTGAGTGAGTGCTGAGTGAATGTGAAAGCCTAGAACATTAATGTAAACTATCACTTTTATATAAACATTATACACTTAGGCTACACTAAATTTGTTTTTAAAATTTCTTTCTTCAATAATAAATTAACTTTAGTTTACTGTAACTTTTTTACTTTATAAACTTCAATTTTTTAACCTTTTGACTCTTTTGTAATAACATTTAGCTTAAAACACAAACATATTCTATAGCTGCAAAAAATATTTTCTTTCTCTATACCTTTATTCTATAAATGTTTTTCTATTTTGATTTTTTTTTTATTTTTACTCATTAAATATTTTTGTTAAAAACTAAGACACAAACATACACACTAGCCTAGGTCTACACAGGGTCAGTATCATCAATATCACTGTGTTCTACCTCCACATCTTGTCCCAATGGAAGGACTTCAGGGGCAATAACATGCATGGAGCTGTCATCTCCTATGATAACAATGCCTTCTTCTAGATACCTCTTGAAAGACCTTCCTAAGGCTTTTTTACGGTTAACTTTTTTTTTGTAGGAGTGCATTCTAAAATAACAATAAAACTATAGCAAATATATAAACTTATAACATATTAACATTACCAAGTATTATGTACTATTCATAATTGCATGTGCCAGACTTGTACACGACTATTAGAGCACTAGGTTTGTTTACACCAGTATCACCACAAACTAGCAAGTAATGTGTTGTGCTAGAACATTACAATGGCTAATGACATCACTAGACAGTAGGAATTTTTTGGCTCCATTATAATCTTATGGGACCACCAATGTATATGCAATCCATCATTGTCTAAAATGTTGTTATGCAGTTCATGACTGTAGTTACTGAGTCCTCACTACATGTGGCATTTGTGCCATGAACATTACTAAAACTCAGCCTCTGAATGGTGGGTACATATAACTCCCTAGTTCAAGACTACCATCTGGCTATGTGCCTCACATATAGTGTGTGTTCTACCAGTGTTGGCTGGATTACAATGAATACCTATATAAAGGATAAGGCCATAAAGAGATGACTCACGTATCTCAAACTGAAAAACATTACTCGGCACCAGAGGTGTATGAAGCTATTAAATAAACAAACACGACACAGCCTGAGTTTTAATTTGACTTGAAGATTGGGGCAAAAGTTGTTTTGCTATATGAGATAGGTAGCAGAATACGCTGTAAATTTACTTTTTTTTTTTGAGACAGAGTTTCACTCTTGTTGCCCAGGCTGGAGTGCAATGGCGTGATCTCGGCTCATCGCAACCTCTGCCTCCCAGGTTCAAGTGATTCTCCTGCCTTGGCCTCCCAAGTAGCTGAGATTACAGGCATGTGCCGCCATGCCCAGCTAATTTTGTATTTTTAGTAGAGACGGGATTTCTCCATGTTGGTCAGGCTGATCTTGAACTCCCGACCTCATGTGATCCACCTGCCTCGGCCTCCCAAAGTGCTTGGATTACAGGCGTGAACCACTGCGCCCAGCCAAATTTACCTTCATTTTTAAAAAACAGTGAAATTTAAAAGAAAGTCAGACTCATGGCCGGGTAGCCTCAAGCTCAGGAAACAGGAACTCATTTCCCTGTCATCAGGGGTTCCTAAATGAAGGTGTTTGAGAAGCACCAAATGATCCATGCATCTTCACATTGCAGATGAGGAAGCTCAAGCTCAGATTGTGTATAAGGTTTGTTTGAGATTAGAGCTAGCTAGTAGATAGCTCTTCATGAAGTATCCTAGAGCCCACCCCTTCAGAAGTAGCTGGGAAAAAATAGATATAAGGAGTAAAAAATTAGATTTAAAAACTTTTCATATACCAGCTGATGAAATTGGGGGTAGAGAGATTAATGTAGCCAGAGTTGGTGTACTTATATTTCCAGATTAATTAGGAGATCATGTATGCACATGTAAAGACTCACAATCAAGACCATACAAAATAAGTGCCAGTGGAAAAAAAGGGTGCACTTCCAGCTAAGATGGAAACTTGCAGTTTGGTAGCTTCTCAATTAAAAAAAAAAAAAAAAAAAAAAAAGGGACAGACTTACATTTTCCTTAAAACATGCATAGCTCATTTGAAACACATCAAATCCCAAGAAGCACATATTCGGTATATACTTAAGCTGGAGAGATTTCATCCAGGTAGAATGGGGTTGTCATGCTGAGGACTATATTACATGACCTACTAGGTCCCTTTCAATTCTTAACTGTGTATGGTTCCACAGTGACATGAAACTGTCCATCCCTCCGCTATATGACAGAAATTTATAGTGCATTTGCCTAATATTTGCCTTGTGAGAATTTGCTACTCGTTTAATTTAAAATGCAATCTTCAGTAAGTAGTTTAAAGAGATAAACTCTGAGAGGCAATATACCTCTCATACACCTGAAAGTGAATACAAAAAAAAACACAATGCATAACAGCTCACAGAGGAAGGAGCAAAGGAAGAGCTCCTGCAGCAGGTGTGACATGGCCTCATTTGCAATACTCCAACAGGAAGTGCAAGGCTTTTGGAATTCCCACACCAAGAAAGTTATTAGGTTATCTTCAGGGGAAGAGAGCTGTTGGCCATATAGCTGAGTCTCTTGCTACCATGAAAATAAACCCTTTGTTAATCCAGATTTATTTTTTAAAGGGGCAGAAACACTTTCAATGAACAGTATTCCCCTGAGGGCTTCCACTGGGCATCTTGTTCAGTGTTCTGTCAGGCAGATGTTCACTTGGTTAGCACTCAAGAAAGAAGCAGACAGATTCATTAAGAGACAGGCAGAGACACACATTCCTCTTCAGAAGATTCACCACAAATTTCCTTAAGTGCTTGCCTTTTATGATAGCTGTCATGGTCATTTCGCTTCAGATTGCAGCCACGCCTCTTTCATTTTGAAAGCTACTGAGGGACTCACATGCCAGGCTTCCACAAGGAAAGCAGTGGGCAGGGTAGGGTTGAAGAGCAGCGGGAGAGCAAGGCATTCTGGTGCCTGCTGCCCTGTTACACTATATTCCATTCTTCCTGGCATTACCCACTTTACTCATGAGTTGTCATTAATTCTTTCCAGCTTCCACCCCAAGCAAATCCTACCTCCCTGATTACATTCTGGAACTAGTTTGCTGGGCCAGTGTCTGGCTTGGTTTCACATGGGTAGCTACTACTGAAAACTAATATTGCACAGTAGAAAACTGGATGCTGAGTTGGCTTTCTCATCTGTGGACTGATGAGGCAGAGTAGAAGACTACTACCTTTCAACTAAAAGCTTTTGGTTTCTATTACAGTTTGAAGGGCTTCTCTGATTTACTCTTTAAGTCCGAAGGACAAAAACAAGGACTGGTAAGCCCACTGACTTTTCCAAACATCTGCACATTTTCCCCACAGATTCAGCAGACCTCTGCTTTACAGATCCTTTAAACTCTCTCTGGATGTAGTCATAGTTTGTGTGACCTTAGTACAGAGTCCATACTATTTCATGGGCTGCTAGGAAGACAGAAGTAACCATTCATTGATGGTTATAGGATAGAATAGGGACACTTAGAATCCAAATCACAACACAATACACAAAATCACAAGGAGGTCTACCAGTCTGATATTCCAGAATCCTCTAGGCAGGGTTGTGGTACCAAGCAGTGTATCCAGGTAAAGCAAGAAGCTTAAGCCAACTCCTGGGGAATGAGGTCTAGAGAAGTAAGGCAGGCAAGACACGGAATACATATCAGAAAGCTGAGCAGAAACCCAGGAACATGTGTACTACACAGGACCACCAAGCAGTCTCTCAGGCACCTATGGACTCATGCCACACTAGCTCTAGAATGCTTTTCTAAGTTCAGAAGTTGCTCCTTGTAATCTGCTAGATGTGGTTTACACCATGCAGATCTATCACTATCATGGAATAGGATTGGGGCAGACAGGTTCTGATAGCTATTTTTGCACTATTGGTCAAATTGTAAAATATATCAAGATAAATTTTAAAAAATTTTCTTGGGGCCATAGAAGAGAGGAAAAATTAGCCAGAGTAATCATAGAGCATTTAACTGGCTTGACTAAAATTGTTCAGTTTACAAGGAGCCATTTTTCCAAAGGGCAGTCTAGGTCTGGGATTTTGAAACCTTTCCCAAGTAGTCTTGGTTGGGTTCCTTTCTTTGATGTTTTCTTTAAAAGCATTGGCCATTTGAAGGGCTTTCTGAAAAAAGAAAAACAAATAAACAAAAATAAACTATACTCACAGCCTGCAGACATGTTATCACTCTATTTCTCTTGCCATATTTCTGGTACCAGTTTTCAAGTTATTACGCTTTAAAAAGATAGTTCCTTTCTGTCTTCATCAGCCTCAAGCAGAAGCCCTTGATAGAAATAGATTTCATTAGCAGCCCTCAACATACCCTTACAACAACAGAAAACAGTATTTTAAAAAACATAGGTTTTTCTCTACAAGTTTGTTTACTAAGGGACAAGATGACTTGCATTTATTATTTTTCTGTTTTAAATGGATTTATGAGGTGGCAAGAGAGCTGAAGATACATATGTTTTATTTTATGGATTATATATCATGTTTATCTTTGCTGGATTATTTTTTTTCACGTGCTCTCTTACTAAGGAAGGGACTTCTCCAAAACAGAATTTTAAGAAGAGATATGTATGGGCTATTTATGGAAAACAGGTTTGAAGAATGTTTTCTGAATAATTGGACTGAATGTAGAGACTATATGACTGCAAAGCTTTGCACATGGCAGGAAGGTAATTTGGTAATTTGGAGATTCATGGGTTAAAACAGCCCCTTGGAGAAGGCTTGAAGACACTCCTATATCCTCAAAGACCAATATTATATTTCAGGATTCCCTTTGGTTAAATTTCTGTAATTATTTATAAATGTTAAAGTCTTCTGAATGAGTCAGAATTGCAGATTATAAGGGTAAAGGAAAAGATGAGACTTCTGGAATACTTTGTTGGCTTCTGAGGGATCTGAACAGAAACGAGCGAAATAGAAACAGAAAACAACAGAGACAATCAATAAAACCAGAAGTTGGTTCTCTGAAAAGATTAACAAAATTTACAAATCATTAGCTGATTGACTAAGAAAAAAAAGAGAGAAGACAGAAATTAACAAAATCAAGGATGAAGAAAAGGCGCATTATTACTGATCCTACAGAAATGAAAAGGAATGACTTCATGCTAACAAATTTGACAACTTATTTAATAAAGTGGACAAATTCCTAGAAAGAAGCTACAAAAATCACTTTAAAAAATAGAAAATATTAATATATTGATAACAAGTAAATAAATTGAATTAGCAATTAAAAATCTTCCAGCAGGGTGTGGTGGCTCATGCCTGTAATCCCAGCACTTTGGGAGGCCAAGGTGGGCAGATCACTAGGTCAGGAGATCAAGACCACCCTGGCTAACATGGTGAAACCCCGTCTCTACTAAAAAAATACAAAAAAATTAGCCAGGTGTGGTGGCGGGCGCCTGTAGTCCCAGCTGCTCGGGAGGCCGAGGCAGGAGAATGGCGTGAACCCGGGAGGCGGAGCTTGCAGTGAGCAGAGACTGTGCCACCGCACTCCAGCCTGGGCGACAGAGCGAGATTCCATCTCAAAAATAAATAAATAAATTAATTAATTAAAATAAAATAAATCTACCAACAGAGAAAAGCCCTGGTCCCTATATGACTCTATTGGTGGATGCTATCAAGTAATTTAAAAAGGTAAAATACTAATCCTTCGTAAACTCTAAGAAAACAAAGAAAAGAACACTTAATTAATTCTATGAGATCGGTATTATTTTAACACCAAAGCCAGAAAAAGGCATTTCAATAAAAGAAAACTACAGAAATTCCCACATAAACATAGATACAAAATTTATCAAAGTGAATCCAGCAACATGTAAAAAAAATTCTACACCGTGATCAAATGAGATTCATCTGAGAAATGCAAGGTTGTTTTAACTTATGAAAATCAATTAATGTCATGCACCATATTGACAGACTATAGAACAAAATCACATAATAATCTCAATAGATGCAAAAAAGACATTTGAAAAAATCCAGCATCCTTTTATGATAAAAGCTCCACAAATTAAGAATATAAGAACATATCCTCAACTTGACAAAGGATATCTGCAAAAAACCCATAGCTACGTGATTCCTAATGTTGAAAAACAGAATACTTTCTCCCTAAGACTGAAAACAAGGCAAGTATGTCTTCCATCACCACTTCTACTCAATGTCATATTATAGATTGCAGTGAGTGAAGTAAGGGGAAAAATTAAGTATTCATATTGGAAAGAAAGAACTGTCATTATTTGCAGAAAGCATAATACTATATGTAAAAAATACCAAAGGGACCATTAAAAACCTATCAGAATTAACAAATAAGTTTGCAAGTTCACAGAAAGTGAGATCAATATACAAAAATCAATTACATTTCTATACTAGCAACAATCTAAAAATAAAACTAAGAATAATTGTATTTACAATAGCATTAAAAAGATAAAATAGGACTAAATTTAAGAACATAAATGTAATACTTTTACACTTAAAACCACAAAATATTGCTGAGGGAAATTTTAAAATATCTAAATAAACAAAGAGACATCCCATGTTCATCAACTTAAAACTCAATATTGTCAAGATGACAATCCTCTCCAAATTGGCCCATGGATGCAAAGTAATCCTTATCAAAATCCCATTTGACATTTTAATAGAAATTAACTAGTTCATCTTAAAATGTATATAAAAATGCAAAGCATCTACATTTACCAAAACAACTTTGAAAAAAAATGAACAAAGTTAGAGGACTTATGCTTCCTTATTACCTAATCTCAAAATTTAAGTTCACAGCAATCAAGACAGTGTGGTATTGATGTAAGTGGGGACTCCCTGCACACAGTCAAGACCCTTGCAAATATAATAGGCATATGAATCAATGGAACAGGATTGAAAGCCTAGAAATAAACCCTTACATGTATGGTTATTTGATTTTGGGCAAAGGTACCATTATAATTCAATGGAGGAAAGGGCAAACTTTTCAATAAATAATGTAGGGATAACTGGATATCTACATGCAAAAATATGAACTTAGATTCTTATTTCAAACCAGACACACAAATTAACTCAAAATGGATTATAAAACTAAATTTAAGAGCTAGACCTATAAAACTGGAAGAAATAGGAGAAAGTCTTTGTGGCCTCGGGTGAGGCAAAGGGTTTTTAATTATGGAGGGAAAAGCACAATTCATTAAATCCATTAAAATTTATAAAATTAGACAAATTTTAAATTTCTATTTCAAAATTTAGAACTTTTTCTTAATGGTGTCTTTTTAAGTGCAAAAGATCAGCTACAGACTGGGAGAAAATATTTGCAAATCACATCTCTGATAAAGAATGTGCATCTCTAGCATATATAAATAATTCTTACAACTTGATAATACAAAGATAAACCCAATTAATAAATGAGCAAGATATTTCACCAGGAAAGATATATGGACTGCTAATAAGTACATGAAAAGATGCTCTACTTCACTAGTCATTAGGGAAATGCAAATTGAAACCACAATGAGATATCACTACATACCCACTAGAATGACTATAATGAAAAAAAATACAGACAATACCAAGTGTTGATGAGCATGTAGAGAAACTGGAATGCTTGTGCATGGCTGGTGGAAATATAAAATGGTGCAGAAACTTGTAAAACAGTTTGGCAGTTTATTAAAGTGTTAAATGTAAACATACCATACAACGCAGCAATTCTCCCAAGAAAGACAAATAAAAATACATGTCTAAACATAACATGTATATGAATGTATGCATAAACATTATTAATAACATTGAAAAACTGGAAACAATCCAAACATCCATCAACTGGTGAATAAATGTAAAAATGTGATATATCCATATAATAGAATTCTATTCAGCAATAAAAAGGAATAAGAAACTGATATATGCTATAAGGATGAATCTAAAACATGTTATGCTAAGTGAAAGAATCCAGATGCAAATGATGACATATTGTATGATTGCACTTATGTAAAATATTCAGCAAAGGCAAATATAGAGAGACAAGAAGCAGATTAGTGGTTGCCTAGGCAGAGATCAATTTCAAACAGACATGAGGAAATTTTTGTGGTAATGAATATGTTTTGAATCTAAATCTGGATTGCAGTGATGGTTGTACATCTCTATAAATGTACAAAAAAATCATTGAATTATACACCTACAGTGGGTGAATTTTAGGATATATAAATTATATATCCCTAACATTATTTTTTAAATAGTAAAAGAAAAATCATTTAATAGTTCTTAGCTATGACAAAGGTGAAATTTTCTGGACTTATTCCAATTTATTGAATGCTAAATAAAGTGGCAGGTACTGTTTAGAGCTTTATGAAATTTGTTTTTATTTACTTATCACAATAACTCTGAGGTAGGAATTATTTTCCCATTTTACAGATGAAGGAACAGCCACAGAGAAAATAAGCAAAAATCCAGGGTCACTCAGCTAGTAATCTGAAGAGCAGGAATTTAAACCCCTATTTGTCTGGTGGCAAGACCCAGGCTCTAATGACTATACCTTAGTGTCTTGTTTGTCAACTTCTAAGCAAATTAATTCTGACTTTGTCTCATATATGAAATAGACTAACTCCCTCCAGTTCCTTCCTTTAAGATTTTTGTGGACATGTGAATTTATTTTCCTCCTTCCTGCCTGTGTCATTTTCTTTTCCATCTATTTCTGTGCTTCAGTTTTGTAAAATTTTCAGCTGTGTTTCAGATGTGTTCTAGTCTTCACTTGCATCAGGTAACTGCAGCAGACTTGACATCTTGCATCAACAAAGCACAAGACTCCAGGCTATGAGGGAAACTTCTTTCTTATTGTTTGGAAAAGTAAGTTTTCCATAGTTTAAATTTTGCATTAACAGTAGGCCTATTGAGTCCATTTAATATGGCAACTTTTTGGATAAATGCAAATTGATTGTACAGTACATATTACAGAAACACATCTGTCTCTGAATGGGTTCACGTGAGACATAGTTTATTCCACAGCTTAACTTTCTAAATTAAATCCTTCTCTAAAGTCAGAACACTAAGAAGAACCAGACTTCATAAATGAATAATGAATTTTTTCATTAATAACAAAAACAGCTTAAAGTTGAAAGGTCTACTGGGTAGGTCTGAACTGTGGGAACAATTCATAATTGAGGACCTAATGTTCCACTGAAAAAAATTCTCTTTGAGGTATCATCAGACAAACTTAAAAATTCTCCACCACTGGCCATTTCCAAGTAAAGATGCCAGTTTGACCACACATTTTAAACATGTGTCTGGAGAATTTTATGTAGCTTCTTTTACAAACTTAAAGAGAAATATATTCTCTGTTACCAAAGAAAATTGGTCTTTTGGGAGGATTTAGAAATGGAAAAAATGTAGAAAATAATCCACAAATAAATACTGGGGTAGTTTCTATTTGTACCTATGCCTGCACTAGTTACATGTTAGGCTCTTTTGAAGACTATACACACATGTTATGCATAAACACATTCTAGAAGAAAGGTAAGAAGAAAAAAATCATGACCAGAGGTTGATATAATAAGAAATCTAGGCCTTTTCACTGCGTATTTGTTGCTAAAGATTATCTTCAGGTAAGACCACCATGTAGCGAACCAGGCCCCATAAAAGACCATATTGATGGCCACTTAATGGGAAAATAAACCACAATGGTGTTGTTGTAGCACAACTGTAACCAGAGATGTATATCTCTATTCAGATAGAAGAGGTGCTTATTAATTTTTGCTTTAATTATTAGATAATTCCTTGGTTTCCATTCTGTTTTTACTTAAAACCCATTATAATCATCTTTTGAACATATTTGTCTAAGGGTTTACATTAATTTTCCTCTTTCAGAGAACAGGGAATCCAAAAACAACAATCTTAGCTGTTGTTGGAAAATAAAAGTGACCGCTGGGACTGTGAACCAGAGTTACAGGAGCTGGTCCATGACCCAGACCACAGGCTGGCAGTGGCAAAGGGCCTTCAAACTGCAGGTCCAGGCCTATGGCCCTAGCACCACTGCTTCTGGAGAAGGATGGGCAGAAATGAGGCAGTGATTGGTCCTTCTGGCACCGTCCTAGGTAGATACTGCTTTCAGTGTTGTCTGGACCATCTGGAGGCAGGGGTGGTGGGCACAGACCACAGGGGAAGAATTCTGTTAGAGCCTGCATTGTGAGATAATTCTCCCCTACTCTAGACTAGTGAAAGAGGGATGGAGGATGTGGGCTCCAGGACAGTTTGGTTCTTTCTTGATCAGCACCCCAGAGTCTGAGTATCTAGAGGGGCTAAGTGTGGGTCTGTCCTAGTATGAAAGCCTAAAGTAACGCTATATACATCTCAGTGTGTTTTTTCCCCACCATGACCTGCAAAGTGGTTACAACTGTTAATATCCACATTCACAGATGATGCTTCTGAGTCACAGAGGGGGCAAGGTGCCTGCCACGAGATGATGAAGCTAGGATAGAACCCTGTCTCTTGACCCCCACTCTAATGACCCCTATATTAAACCACACTGACTCTCTGAAATCAGTATTGCAAAAGGCGTTTACTAGTCTTTCAAATGTAGTCATGGGAAGGAGACGGGACTCAAGATAAGAAGAATCCTGTTGTAGCAGCAGCATACAAAACCCAACTCTGTACAGACGGTTTTAGCATTTCCCCTCGTATTCTTTCCCTCTTCTTTTTCTTGGTTGGTATCCCACTGTGTGTGTCCTTGGAGACCAAGGTAGAACTGCCAATTGCCACTCTGGCTGAGGGGCTCCATGGTTTCCATGCAGAGGTAGGGGTTATAAACTCCACATTTGAAATTTAGTTTGGATTGAATTTTGGGCCACAGTTCTTATATCCAAAAAGAAAAAAAAAACTCTTTGCAAGGATAATTTTTTAAAGTTTTCAAGTTTAGGGAAAAAGTCACAAGTCCAAATTATAAATTATTATTATTATTATTATTTACTTTAGCCATATGTTACTACATGGAGAAATTATGATTATTTTTGGTTATGTTCATAAACATCTTTTTTCAAAGATTATTATTCTAATAACACAGGTCATGACTGTGGGAACATTGTCAGGAACTGCTATTCTGGAAACTGCTGAAAAGGTGATATGGACATAGAGGAGCTCACATTTCAAGAGTATCTGTGTTGTACTATTTTCCCAAAATATCTTCAAGGGACTAACCTGTCCTCTATCCATCTCCTTAGTGGGATTTTGCATACAAGAGGCTCTTGGGAGTGCACATAGTGATAACTACCTAAACAGAGCTTTCAATATTAATCATTGTTTTATAACATTTTGAAGCTTGAAAAAATCTTATGTATATATGCTATATATTAAAATGCTATATACAGATATATAGCATTTCTCAATGCTGTTTATTAAAAGCTATATATACACATGCATTTAAATGGCTTTTATTATCCTTGTTATATGCGGGAGAACTGAGGCTCAGCAAAGCAACTTGTCAGACTCTCACATAGCTACTAAGGGACAGAAGCAACTCACAAGTACAAGCTATATTCATGACATCCAAATGTGTCTCACAAATAATTCTTTATAAAATACAGTCTCTCATTAGTTAGAGCTCTGTATTTGGATATGCAGTGCCATGTGGTACTAAAGCTGTTGAATTTGCCCTGTGCTGGATTTGGTACCACCTGTAAGATGGAATGCAGATATTTCCCATCATGTCACAATACCTGGGATGGGTTCCGTGACTGCCAAGTTATCATTCACCAAATTAAGATAGGTAAAAATATTAAATTGTACTTAAATATCTATTCTCTAGTCTTCAACATGCCCTAATTTGCTGCTGAGAATGAGAAATGAATCTGAAATGAAGAACCAAAATTGTCTACCACCTGCTTCTCTCAAGTCTGCTGTGAGACTAGCACAAAGACAAGCTACTTTCACTCTAGCCTATTTTCCGTGAGTTAGAGGCAATTTACAGGTTCCCCTTCCTGCATCACCTTAGAACTTTACTCAAAATTTTTCACATAGCATATTTCGTATTCTATTATGATTTTTGTTTATACTATATTTCCTGACTATATTATGGCCCCTTCTGTAACAGAGACTCTTTATCATCCGAACAGCACAGCCCTTGGTGCAGAGCGTAGACTTTACTGAGCATTCACTGAATAAGCATGACATAGGGAGACGCACCATATGAATAAATTCAGGGACTATGGAACATTTGCACTAAAGCATTCCCACATGGCAGGAATCTGTCAGATTAGAGAGGTGTGCTGGTTAGATCCACTGCCTAATCTGTTTTTGGCTAGGAGAAAATGTTCTAGATAGATAAATGATACTGCTCTCCATTTAAGTTTTCCTTTTCATGTCAAAGAGAGTCTTTGTTTATAGATACGATGCTACCTTTCCATTAACTGGAGGGCAGGCACACATCTGTTTTTCCAAGAGTGGGAATGAACTGAATCAAACTATTTACATTTTCTTACCTTTCTCCTACCTGATAGCATTATTTACAGGCTGATAATCCCAGAGTAAAAGTGTAATTCGAGGTTAGCAAGCAAAAAAAAAAAAAAAAAAAAAAATGCTTATGACAAAAAGACTCCATCCAAATCAGGCTCAAGGACAGTGAAATACCTGTTACAGATCAGCATTGAAAGAAAAGGCTCTCACCATGATGACCAAAGACGGGCTAGTCTTTGGTCTCCAACGTGGATCTCCAATATTGTGAGTAAGAGGCTGGGATACAAGTATCTTATTGATAAATCTAACATTCAGAGCCATTAAGAAGTGGGATGGGTCTGGTTTTCTGACTCCAGAGCCCATCACTAGCACTTCTACAGCATTTGCTGTTTTTAAAACACACACATTTTCTTAATTAATCCCCACCGAGGAAGCATAACATAGCTGTTAATGCTTCATGGTACAGGCTTTAAGTCAGATTGCCCTGGGTTAGAATCCCGGCTTCCACGTAACTGCTATGTTACCTTGGGCAAAATTTAACTTCTTTGAACACCAGTTTCCATCCATAATGAAGATATAATAATAGTGCCTACCTCAAGGGTTAAGATTAAATGAGATAATTACATAAAATATTTGGCCAAGGTGCCTAGCATCTAACAAGTGCCCAATAAAAGTCAGCTGTAAATGATGTAAATCATATTCTCATAATTTACAAAACATCTCTCTGCTTCCCCATTCCCAGAGAACTATTATGATAGGCAAATGCAGGAAGCAACTCCAAATTCAATGCTAACTCCATACCAGATCCTAAGCACGTTGGCTCAGAGCCTGACAGTCTCTCTTTAGTCATAGTTCCCACTGACTAGAGTCAGCCTCCTGCCTATGTCAGAACCAAGCCTGCAGTTTCTCCTCATCACATGACTTTTCTCAAACCTCTGTCTATCTCATATTCCTTCTCCTCAGCCCCGGGCAAGACATGACACAGGCCATTGGAGCAAGATGTTTCATGAAGTCAGCAAGGAAGACAGTTTTTCTTAGACTATTTTTTGGAAAATAAATTCCTCCTTTCAAGTAAAATAACATCGACTGAAATCACTAGCCTATGCCAGAGACATCAGGGCATTGTTAAAAGAAAAGCCTTGACTAAGCAATGTTTATAATTTCAGAGTTGTTTGGAGTTTACGGTATAATTTATGCCATGTGTTCTATCATTAACAGTTTTGAGACCAACCTGTTTTTTTACTCAACTGAGTACAAAACACCTACTTATGACACGGCATCTCCTATAGTATGGAAGACACACTCTTTCATTGGACTGGGAGGGTTCCTTAGAAAACCATTATTTGTTGGTTACCATTTCCTTTCAACCGTCTATCTGGCTGAAGACAATAAAAACAACTTAAAGAGAAAGGAGTTCAATTTCAGAGTCTACTTGCCCAGAATTCGTATTGTGAGTTGTCTGTTGTTGGATAGTCTGGCTTGCTGGTAGGAGCCTGCCTTGATTTGTGTTTAAGAACCTGGAACATCTCTGGTACCGAGTAAAGCCTCAGAAGTATCTTTTAAGAAAGCTTTCTGGGATAGTGAGGCAGTCTTTATGAGGAGCAGCAGGGAGGTCGCAGCTGTAAGGAGTTGAGCTCATCCTCCTATCCACAGAGTTGCCAGAAGTGCATTGTTGAGCCACCACAACACAGATCCCTGAAAGGGCTCAGTGCCGCCTCAGAAGTCTGTATGAAATATGGGCTGCATAGAATGAGGAAATTACTAAGAAATAATAAACTAGTTGAATATGTAAAGAACTTTTTAAAGAAATCTACCAACAAAATCCTTTGAAAATAACATAAGATACACACACACACACACACACACACACACACACACACAGACACTCCAAAAACCTAACCTCTGCCTTGGTTTCCCTGAAGAGGAATAATACTTGAAATGTTACTTGCACAATGTCACAGATAACATAATTAGGTCTACAAGGTGGGACTTTGATGAAAGGAAACTATTTGTCCCTAACTTATTTCCACATTAGTGCTTCATATTCATGATGCAGCATGATCTCCAAAATTACTGACAGCTCATCTGTGTGCTGACTCTCTGGCTTTCGCAGGTCATGGAGGAAGTATGGGCTTTGGGAATCTCATGACAAATATTGGGACTGGGAGTGTGAAGGATGCAAGATAACAGGCATCCAAACCACACATCCATCCCCTGAGTCATCCTCAGCACCTCCCCTCTTTTATACCCACATCTAGTTATTCACTGAGTTCTATCTGCCTCCTAGGAAATCCCTTAAATCCAGCCCCCCATGCCCTATTTGGTGCCACTGCCATGATCTCTTACTGGAGTGTTTTAATAGCCTCCTCACTGATCTCCCTGACTTTTGTCCTTTTCTACTCTATTGTCTGTACCACCCCTCAATGATCTCCCTAAAACACAAATCAGCACAAATATGATGAAAATATGCTTTTATTACTCCCTTGCCTGATAATCTCCACTGTCCTGTCATTGCCAACAGGATAGAGTTCAAATTCCTTCTAAGAGCCTTTCCAATAGTCTGGGAATCTCTCTCTCTCTCTCTCTGGGTTCTGTTATTGACCAGTGTTTGCCCTTAATCTCTCTGAGCTTCAGCCTGTACATCCATAAAGTGGGGTTAATAATAATACTGATCTCATAAAGTTGTCATTGGGCTGCAATGAGATGCCATAAGTACAAGCCTCAGCATAACCAGACACGGAAGTGCTAAGCAAATACTGTTATTATTGTCCCTAGCACATAGTCTTTACCTTAAACAAACTGCTGTTTCTGAAAAAGGCCACAATGTTTTATATCTCAGAGACTTTGTACCTATTGTTTTATTAATTGACTGATTGATTATTCACTCATCAGATATTTATTGACTACCTACACATGTTGGTGGCCTCAGCACCAACAATTTATTGAGTGCCAAAGATACAACAATGAACAAGTTAGGATATATACTAGCTCTTGTAATGTTTACATTCCAGAACTAAAGATCCAAGCAATAAAATAAATTATTTTTGTAAACAATGTAATATTATGCATTTAGTATTTAATACTAAGTAAATGAATATGAAAAATCAATATAGTTTTGTGCTTGAAGACAATTCGGGCTAATAGAATCTAGTGGCAATTTGAGCTACTCTTTTCTAGAGATGAGAGCAGCTTTCTCTGAAACGATGACAAGAAGGAGCCTGCTGCAAGATGTCTGGAAGCACTGAAGCTGCTGTCTTCCAAGAAATGATGTTTAGTCAAAGCCAAATACATGTATAAAATCTTAGGTTGTATTTTTGTTTTTACAAATAGTTTGCTAACTCATTTGATATTCCCTATGGTCTTTATATATAATGCTCATAATGATAGTCTTAGTTGGATTGTGAAAATCATTTTCAGCAACATATTTTTAGAAATCAGCAACATTTGCTGTTTTTATTTTAATTAGCATAGATTCTTTACATTGATTGTACAATATGCCAGTTAATATATTTTAATTACAGGTATGAGTACAGGCAAAATAATTATATT
Source organism: Pongo pygmaeus (assembly GCF_028885625.2). Classification (NCBI taxonomy): domain Eukaryota; kingdom Metazoa; phylum Chordata; class Mammalia; order Primates; family Hominidae; genus Pongo; species Pongo pygmaeus. The sequence goes on along the minus strand of NC_072373.2, from coordinate 143,844,401 downwards.
CATAATAACTGTTATCACTTATTGAGCTTCTATTATCAGGCACTGTGCTAAGAACTCTATGATTATTATTTTAAAATCACAAAGCAAGGCTAGGATATAGATATTATTGGCCCAATTTTGCAAGGCTAAGAATAACTTGCCTAGAGTTATAGCTGGTAAGTGGTAATCAATATCTAAATTCAACTTTGACTCCAAGGCTATGCTATTGCTACTGCATTACAAAGGATTATATTCTAGTTAATGTTTAGCTTGTCGGTAAAGTAAGGACTCATACAATATTAAGTTAATAGTGACCATCTGATACTAAACATCATAATAAAATGCTGTCCTCAACATCATTAACCAAAATGAAAATTCAAATTAAATCATGAGATATCACTATGAACCAGTAGAATGGCTAAAATTAAAAAAAGACTTATCATACCAAGTGCAGGAGAGGATATACCTTGTCTGACATTCTCATACATCGATAGTGAGAATGTAAAATGGTACAAACACTTTGGGAAAGGTTGGCAGTTACTTACAAAGTTAAACAGGTACTTACCATACGACCTTCAATTCTGCTATTATGTTACTACCCAAAACAAAGGAAAAGCACATGTCCACACAAGAACTTGTATATTGATGTTCATAGCAGCTATATTCACAATAGATCAAAACTGGAAACAACCCAAATATCTGTCAATAGGTGAATGGAAAAATTGTAGTATATCTCTATTATGGAATATTACTCAGTAATACAAAAAGTTGAATCATTGATGCATGCAATAATATTGACAAATCTTAAAAAAATGTTGAGCCAAAGAAGCCTGACATAAATGAATACATACTGTTTGATTTCATTCATGTGAAATTCTAGAACAGACAAAACTAATTTGTAGGGACAGAAAGCGGATTACTAGTTGCCCAGGACCAGGTGTGGAAAGAAGGGAGAAGAAAATATTTGGAATGATAGAAATGTTCTATATCTTGATTGGGGTGATGAGTGAGTATATTTGTACACTTTCAATTGGTATGTTTTATATTGATGTAAATTTTAATTAAATAAAGTTGATAAAAAAGATTGTCAAATGTTTGATACCTAACAAAGACTGAATGCAAAGAAATCCATCACTTGTGTGAATAGCTAAAATAGCCAATTCAGTCATTAAAGTTAAAGTTAAAGATGACTTCACACTTTAAAGTGGGTATTTTAGTGTTTTAATTAATTAATAAATTTATTTATTTATTGAGACAGAGTCTCACTTTGTCACCCAGGCTGGAGTACAGTAGTGCAATCTCAGCTTGTTGCAACCTCCACATCCTGGGTTCAAGCAATTCTCGTGCCTCAGCCTCTGGAGTAGCTGGGATTAAAGGCGTGCGCCACCACATCCAGCTAATTTTTTTATTTTTTTTTAGGAGAGATGGGTTTTGCCATGTTGACCAGCTGGTCTCCAGCTCCTGGCCTCAGGTGATCTGCCCGCCTTGGCCTCCCATAGTGCTGGGATTAAAGGTGTGAGACACCATGCCCGGCATGTTTTAATTTAAATTGAAATACAACCCAGCTAGTTTGAGACATTATCTAGCATTCCTATGTGCCAAGGTCATTTAATGATTTCTTCTGTTACCAACAATGTACTAGACCTTTGGACAATGACAGTCTTCATGAAGAAAACAAATTTTTATTATTATTATTTTTTGAGATGGAGCCTTGCTCTGTCACCCAGGCTGGTGTGCAGCGACGCGATCTCAGCTCACTGCAACCTCTGCCTCCCGGGTTCAGGTAATTCTCCTGCCTCTGCCTCCCGAGTAGTTGGGACTACAGGCTCATGCCACCCCATGGCCGGCTAATTTTTGTATTTTTAGTAGAGATGGGGTTTTGCCATGTTGGCCAGGCTAGTCTTGAACTCCTGACCTCAGGTGATCCACCCACCTCAGCCTCCAAAAGTGCTAGGATTACAGGCGTGAGCCACCGAGCCCGGCCAGAAGACAGATTTTTAAAAAGACAATTACAACATAGGGCAATAAGCATTTTAACAAAATTATTTACAAAGTGCTATGGGGCACAAAAGAAAAGTTACACAATGTTGGCTTAAGCAAATGGGTGGAAAAGGGGCAGACCTGAAGGAAATGATGAGTTTCATTTTGTACATGTGAGCTAAAGGTGTCTCTGATATAACAAGTGCGGATGTTGACTAAGAATTTGGATGTAAAAATTTGGAGTTCCCTTGCTGCTAAGGGAAGAGATTTGTGACTTACCAGCAAGCATGTGGTGGCTGAAGTCACGGAAATGGATGAGACTGCTAAGAGAAAGTGTAGGATGAGGAGAGAGCTGAGACAGAACATACGAGGGAGGAGGAGGAACCTTTGGAGAAGTCTGGGAAGGAGTAGCCAGAGCTGTCATGGAAACCAAGATAGAAAGAATTTTGAGTCAGAGAGAGTATTTCCTACGTTAACTGCTGCAAAGAGATCAAGGAAGATAAGGATTTAATAACTAGATGGACACAGATGAACGCTGTGGAAGTGGGAGCAGAGGCCAGACTGAATAGCGAGGACGTGGAAGCAGTGAGCTGTAAAAGGCAGACGTAGCAAGAGTCAGAGAGGACCATGGGGTGGGAGTTTAAATAAATACTGAAAAGTCTGAACCCAGAGGAGTGAATGGCTGACCTTTCTGATAGACTTGATTGTAAAATTCAGGCAAGCATGCAGATTTCATCTCTACTCATGAGAATTCAGTTAGCAAAACTAATTCAAATATAAAATGGAAAATCTTAGCTTGGACCCAGGTCTGGAGAACCACCCCTACAGCTGCCCTTTGTTTCCATAATATAACAGCTACCATTATTGAGCCCCTCTAAGTGCCTGGCACTGGGTTCGTGCCTTCCGTAGACTTGTCTTTGTGGCTTGTCTGCCTCTGGGTACCATGGTAAGTACAAACTCCAGATACTTTTTTGTTTGTTTTTTTAATTTATTTGAGGTGAAAGAAAAAGAGACTGAAATCGGAGGCCAAACACCCATTAGAAGAATGCTGTTCTTGGAAGGCACTTTGATAGAAATTATTTTCATGCAGAAACCCAGCTCCTTTTTGGTGCTGCCCATGCATTTAAGGCATCACACCAGCCCTGTAGCCCCAGGGCCAAGCCAATAGCTGTGCTGAATCGCCCCTTGCGAGCATGGAATTGCCACTGTGTGTTGCTTCCTGCTGAAGGTGGCCACTGTGGCCGCTGCTACTTTCCTTTTGGAGGCACAACATGCAAAAGTAAGCATTAGTCTGGAGAGTGAAACTGGCTCTATTTTATTGCATTTCAAATCCTAATTAGAAGATTAAATGTTCTACATGCTCTGCTATTAAGACCCTAATTCCAATATTTATCACTCCTGCCAGGGTCTCAATTTCCAACTACCAAATGAAAGGGCACTGCATATTAACCTACATTTGAGAGCATTTGTGAGTACATGCCATCAAAATTCTATTTATGCTTCATAATCACATACATTGCTCAGTGTAATTTATATGTAGAGATTGTTTGCTTAAAAAAAAAGATAGCTAACGATTTTTGTTTGACTAAAGCGTGCAGTTAAAAAGATTTCCAAGGCCGGGCATGGTGGCTCATGCCTGAAATCCCACCACTTTGGGAGGCCGAGTCAGGTGGATCACCCAAGGTCACACGTTCGAGACCAGCCTGGCCAACATGGTGAAACCCCGTCTCTACTAAAAATACAAAACTAGCCAGGCATGGTGTTGCATGTCTGTAATCCCAGCTACTTGGGAGGCTGAGGCAAGAGAATTACTTGAAACCGGGAGGCAGAGGTTGCAGTGAGCCGAGATAGCGCCACTGCAGTCCAGCCTGGGCAACAAGAGTGAAACTCCGTCTCAAAAAATAAAATGAAATAAAATAAAATAAAAAGATTTCCAGTAGAGTCAGTTATCCAGCATGCTTTTAATTTAACCCAATGCTACCTACCTTAATTTGCATTTGTTCTTTCAATGTGGCTCAGTTAAAAATAAAATAAAACTATTATCTAAGATAATATCTTTAATTTAAGGTTTTAATGATTTAATGAAAGCAAAACTAAACAACAACAAAACCCTCAATAACAATCCAGTAAACATTTAAACCAAAAAGTTATAGACCAAAAAAAAGTCCTATTCTACTTAAGGCCAGGTTAGAAGAGAATCTAATCTAATAATCTAATGTACTATAGTTAATGTATATAAATGCAGAGTTATTCCTAAGCAATGTTTCTGTTGTTTTAGGGTAGATATCTATTATTAAATAATGTTGCCTGACACAATAATTCCTAGTGAATGATTTTTATGAATCTAAGTTCTGAGAGAACAAAGGAATTTTATTTTACAATAAAATATTTTAAAACATTCTGAGTTTAACAAACTAGCTACAGATATATTCTTTATTTCTTTATTTCCAAAGAATCTATAGTAAGACATAGGCACAAATTGGATTGAGAAAAAGCAGCAGATAAATTAGAAACCAGTTTACTAAGAAACTCAAGAAAGAACAGTGACACTTTGCCTTTTCAAATGATTTGCATAAAATAATTCAAGCATGTCCAAGGTCTGAAGCAATTGTCAGATGTGCAGGACTCAGGAGTCAGTGAAAATGAATCCAGCTCAAAGGAAAGAGGAAAGCCATGTGGGAGTCCATTAATGGACTCTCAAATTTTTAGTAAATTTTAATCTTTATGACTTTAGGAAAGAAGAAACCTTATAAGTGAAATAGTCTGACCACCAATAGCGATATCCTCTTGGAAGAATGGGCATAGGTTTCCGAAATAGTCTGTGCAATATTGTCTTCCTTTTAAATCCATTAGATACTCTGGATAAACATTAGGATGACAGCATTTTAATGAACCTACACTGCAGTTCTATGACAGGCCCTCTGGCCTCAAAGACTTCTGAAGACCTTCTGTCCCTAGAATCAAAGTTTCTATCCTTGTTCAATCAAATTTTCCTGAGGAGTGAAGAGGAAACAATGACCCCTTACTACACTCTAGGCAGTTAGATGTGCAATCTCATCTAATCCCCACAGGGTGCCTTGTTGAATATCTCCATTTCACAGATGAGGAACCTCAGTTTCAGAGACATTAATTAACTTAACCAAGGTCACATAGCTGATTATGTTGAAGGACCTCAATATGAATACTTTGGTTCTGTAGAAAACACTGGGTGAACTCCCAGGACTTCTTTATTTGATTTGGTAGATTTTTTTTAAAAAATCATATACATGAGCTATTCTTTAAAAGAAGACAGGCCTGAAATGTTAATATTTTTGAAACATAAGAGAAGACTTTGGCCTCGGCACACATCCCCTGACCCTGTTTTGCTCCATTCAGCAATGCATCTAAAGAATTTCTAGAACATGCTGGCAATTCTTAGAGAGCAAGTCTGAGACTTTGTATTCCCCAGATATGTCCAGGGAGTGAGCGGGTTCAGACCATTTTCTGTGGCTTCAGGTGACAGCAAAAGAACCAGACACAGGGAAAACTTGCCCTTGCTTGAAGCTGGGGAGAGAGACCACAACTGCTATGGTTCTCTGCAGATACTAGGTCAGTGGACCCTTGTGAGTTTCCCTGGAGAGGTACATCTGCTTCCTAACTGCTCAGTGTTATTAATAAGAAACATACCTAAAAGGAAAGGACAAAGAAAGGGCAAAAATAAGTGACTATTAAATATATACTATGAATATACATGCAAAAAGAAAAAATGTCACAATATTAACATTAGAGTAAAGAAGAATTCAAGGAAAAAGAGGGATATTATGAAATGACAAGAGGTACAATTCAAAAAGAGATAACATACCACTTTTTGTGCCAGGCAATATTAGACCAAAGAAACTCATAGAAAATGAAGGACAATTTTAGAAACATAATAAACACAATAAAAATATTTATCCTACAAACAAAGAATACATATTATTTCTCTAATTATGATATTTGGTTATATATTTGGTTACAAAGAACCCTAATACAACCTAGAAAGCAGGAATGTTTTCAGGCCTTATTTTCTGACTATAATCTAATAACTAGAAATCAACAATTAAAAAGCAGTAAAAACATAAACACTGGAAATTAAGAAACACTCAGAATAATCTTAGGCCGAAGTAAAAAACAAACTTTTTTTCATTGAGATTCTTGCTCTGCCAGTCAGGCAGAATGGAGTGCAGTGGCATGATCATAGCTCACTGAAATCTTCAACTCCTGACTCAAACAATTCTCCAGCCTCAGCCTCCCAAGCAGCTGGGACTACAGATGTGCACAACCATGCTTGGCTAATTTTTATTTTTTTGTAGAGACAGGGTCTCACTCTGTTGCCTAGGCTGTTTTCAAACTCCTGGACTCAAGCAATAATCCCACCTTGGCTTCCCCAAATACTGGGATTACAGGTGTAAGCCACTGCACCCAAACAAAAACAAACTATTTAGAAAGTAACAAAAAGACCACTTTATATTATATAACCAAGGCTAAATTCAGAGAAAAACTTACTTATTCCATACTTTATGATTAAAAATAAAGACTAAAATTAAATAATTTAACTTTAAATATTAGAAAAAGAATACCAAAGTAAACTAAAAGAAAGAGACTTGAATTAATCAAGATAAAAGATTAAAATAATGAAGAAAATAGAAACTAGCAAAAAAGAAAAAAAGTGGAAAGACCCAGTAAATCTCTTTAAAAAGAAAACAAAAACACGTGAGATTAGCAATGAGAAAGATACCATGGATACCGAATAGGTTAAAAGAACTATAAGGGAATATTATGTGTTTCTGTATGATAAACAATTTGAAAATCTAGAATAAGTATATGATTTCCTATAAAATATAAAGTGCCAAAGTTGATCCAAGAAGAGATTTTAAAAACCTAGACTCATAACTATAGACTACGTTGGAAAGATAATTAAAGATCTCCCATTAAAAAAAGATATGCAGCCAGGCACAGTGGCTCACGCCTATAATCCTAACACTTTGGGAGGCCAAGACAGGAGGATCACTTGAGATCAGGAGTTCAAGACCAGCCTGGCCAACATGGTGAAACCCCATCTCTACTAAAAATACCAAAATTATTGCCACCAGGCATGGTGGTGGGCACCTGTAATCCCAGCTACTCGGGAGGCTGAGGCAGAATTGCTTAAACCTGGGGGGTGGAGGTCGCAGTGAGCCAAGATCACCCCATTGCACTCCAGCCTGGGCGACAGAGCAAGACTGTCTCAAAAACTAAAAATAACAAAAAAAAGAGAGAGGTGCCACATAAAAATGTATGAAGACAAAAACAGTTTTGTAATTGGGTTAGATTTTACTCTTAAAACAGGTAATGCCTATATTATTTATGTTACTCCAACCCATAGAAAAGATGACAAGCTCCCTGATTCATTTTAGGAAGCTAGCATAGCTATAATATTAAAACCTGATAAAAACAGTACAAACCATGAAAGTGAATATAAACCCACAAAAAGGATCAATGGGAACTATATTTGCAAGAAATATACGGGAATAATACAAAGATTCTCGCCGCATAATTGCTGCTGCAGTGCTGAGACACATGAGGTGGAAGCACTCCTGTGTCCAGGTAGGAAATCCTTGGTCAAGCCAAGAGACCATTACCTGGGTGAATATTAGCATTTCCAAGAGGAAGTGGAGAAGCTACCTCCTATTCAGAAGACGGCATTGTCACCAGGAAAGGGAAATACATCAAAAGGCCTTCTGACCAATTGTTTTTGTCTTAGCTAAAATGTACTGAAAACTTACTATGTGTCAGACATTGGGTGAGGAATTTTTGCACTATTTTCTAATTTAATCCCCACAATATTCCTCTGAAGTAAGCACTATTATTATCCCCATTTTGAAAACGAGGAAGCAGACTTTCCAATGTCACACAGCAAGAAAGTGGCAGAGCCAGGATTGGAATCCTAATATGAATCCAGTCCTGAACCATTCTGCGTAGACTCTCCCTAAGCCACCCTGCTAGCCTCTACCACTGTCCCCACTGTCTTTGTATGTACTACTCTTTTTGCTTGGAACACTTAACTAAAATAATAATAGCAGTTGTAACAACACTAAAGGTTGGCTGCCATTGAATGATGAGTGTGTTCCAGGCACGGTGCTAGACGTGTTATATGCACGTCTCATTAAATCCTCCTAACAGCCCCATAAGGTAGTTATTATACAACAAAGCATGATGTATATTCAACAAAGCATGATGAACTATGTATTCCAAAGGCACAGTGGAAGGATTTGGGAGGGAAGTGGCTGGTGAAAGACTGGTTCAAATCAGTGTTCTGAAAGAAAATATCTTGGTAGACAGCAACATGGTATATCAGCCTAATATATTTCATAAGGAGAGTAGAAAAAGAAAAACCTCAATTTCTAAGATTACATTTTTACATATAGTTTTGCTACCATTAAGTGGTCATTAAGCAAGCTAAAAGAAGCTGTTGAAAAGTCTTGGTGGACCAGCATTAAAAATATTTCACATGTAGCTAGGAAGATATATGAATCAGTTAATCATAAAATAAAACTCTGCTTAGAAAAAGAGATACATCCATCTTACGTGACGTCATCAGTTGTATCCTCACTAATTTCAGCATCTATAAATTTGGCATCTTCCATTAAAGTTAGAAGCTACTAATACAAAAGAAGTCAACACTACATCTTAACTACTCAATATTCCAAATATATAATTGCTTTCATTTCCCTATGTTTTTAGTTAATACTTACTCTTACTTGAGTATCATCCTTAACATTAATTAAGACCTCCCAGTGTACAATGAAGAAACTGTGATAAATAGATATGTAGTTTCAATGTGGAAAACACAGACAAATGCAATTTTTTGTAAGTTTTAGTTCAAAAATACTTAGGAAACACCACAGAACCTTGGTCTATTAGTGTGACTTGGAGGAATACTTGGAACATTTTGGAGTGGCTGCATGATTCTGATGACACATGGATTCCCGTCTTTCATCTTCTTTCCTTTTCATCAGCTTTCCAGGCAATATGTAAAATTGCCAAGCCAGGAAAGGAGCAGTCTGGCTCCACGCTTGTGGGGCACACTTTTGACCCCCTATTGATTGAAGCCAGGAAGCCTGAGGAGAGGCAAAAGCTCCCAGATTCTTGTGTGAAGTGGGGTGGAGTGGGGAATTTTCCACCTGTAAAGAGGGTTGGAGACATCAAGATTTTTGTTTCCCAGGTGATTCTTTGTGCAGCCAGTTTTGAGACCACTGCTCTAGAGACTTTATTTTCAAAGTGTGTTCTGTGGACCAACAGCATCAACATCACCTGAAAGCTTGTTAGAAATTGAGAATCTTAGGTTGCACCCCAGACCCATTGAATCATAATCTGCTTTTGAACAAGATCTCTGGGTAATTCAAAAGCACATTAAAGTTTGAGTATAACAATGAGTGCAATGATCCAACAGGTAAGAGCTGATCCAATACTTTGATGCCATTTTACCTCTTGACCCTGCAGCCAGTCTATAATAAAATATAGTTTTGTCTTCAAAGAACTCAGTCTTGAACTTACAGATGCCCTATTCTTCCAACTAGATAATAAGACTTTAGAGGACAAGGATCCTTCCTAGTTTCTTCTGGTAATTGCAGAATCTAGCATGGTGCCTCATAGGTAGTGAGTATATAATAAGTGTCTCTTGATCATGCCAGTAGAAGTAGTAGTACTTTGAAATTAGGAACCAGATTTTGTTAAGGAACCGTAGATCTCATGGCACTAAATATAATATACCAAGCCTTCCTTGAAAGTTTGGTGAATATTAATTAGGAAAGAGAATAGTTCTATTGGTTTCCTGACAAACTCTTGGCAGTCTGTGGACTTTTAGCAAACTTAATGGTCAGAAATACATTTCAAAATTCCTCCAAATCACCATTATCACCACAGCCACCAAGTGCCCAATTGTTTCTTTTATCCGAGTACACTGAGGAGGCCTGTGGATTATTACTGTTTCATTACTTCTCTCTGTTTACAGTTTTAGAGTGCAAATTGAAACTGAACTTTAAAGAAAAAACAACTTCCTAAAACTATTCTGTAGAGAAAAGGCAATGAAAGGTGAGGCAAATTGTGAGATAAATTTATTGATAACAAAAAAGATTTTTTTTCCAGTATAAATGACTCACTCATTCAAATATGTTGAAGATATGCCACATGAGTAAAGATTTTGTACATTTTGCTTCCTTGAGTTTGTTGTTGCCACGAATGCAGTAATACGGCATTCTGAAACCTCTTCCCCAGAGCAAATTTCACAGATGTCCAGCCAAATAAATTGCTATTTCTAGCTTGACTTTTTCTGGCAACAACAAGAATTTCACGTTCTGAGCCCATAGTATAAAAATATAAAGAATCTTTATCATTTAGTGAAGCTTGAAATATGTCAGGCACTGTGTTAAGTGTTTTCATTCTTTGTTTCACTTAATTCTAAACAGCCCTATGGTACATATGTATCATGAACCCCACTTTTCAGGAGAAGAAACTGAGGCTTAGAAAGCTTAATTTAGTCGTTCTCAACCAGCCAACAGACACCAAACTGTTCTCCAATACTGTTCACAGTTATTGAAGGTCAGAACGTTTTTTCCCAGTGACATCTCTTAGCCTGAGCTGGAATTCTGTGGAGCATACAGGGTGGCAGAAGCCTGGTCTATGGAGCTGCTGTAGCTTTAGCTTCTTCTTGCCCAAGCGAAATGCCATGTTGGCAGGATCATCTAAGCAGAAAATGTCTCTATCTGCTATCTGGCGGAGACTCCATACAATACCAAAGATTTCTAGGAAGGAACCAACTTCCTGCTTCCAGGTTCTACCTCCAAACTCTCCACAATTCTTAGTCCTCTGAGAAGGAGGTGGTGTGCAAGGAATGTTGCAGAAATCATTAATTTCTTAATCTGGATGGAATAAATCTCTTAATCCATCTCCTTTTAACAACAACAAAAAAAATCCAGACTTCATGTACTGTATTGCTTTTGTCATATACAGTCATTGCCTATTGCCAGAAATAGTGTATGTTTGCTTAAGACTTAATAACCCTATAATTTTTAAAATGTGTGAGTTCAGGTAGTTTTTTATATTGTGTTAAAATGACAGAATTCTTTATATTTCCAAAGTTAGTTATGAAGATAAGATGACCTGTCTATAAAACGGATAACCAAAAATATTATTTAACACAAACAGCATGGAAAGCACTGCTGAAATGTAAAAATATTTTACTCATTAGAGAATCCTGTGATCTCCATGCCTGGACTGGTCACATGAGCCTTACATTTAACATGCATATGTTAATGGAACACAGAAATGCCTCTCATTTCCACCTCAAGAAAAAAATCATCTGACTGAACGCATCGTCATTTATTGAGCCACTGTCTCACTTTCGAATATGCTCAGCTTTAGGCAAAAATATGTCTGCATAAACTCATGTGATTAGTGAGCCTTCACAGATGTCTTTTTTAACTAAAAATACATAGTAAATCTAATCAAATTAAATACCTATGGGAAATTTTAGTTCAGCCCAATAAGATTACATGTAGGAATAGATAAACTCTGTAAGATTAAAAATTAATAAAACATTTATTACTAATTTATATCCCTTTCAGAAATAAGATTAGTAAAACTGATACTAACGTTTAAACTCAAGTTACTCTTAATAGGGCAAGATCAGAAATGGGTAAGCTCATCCAGAGACTGAAATAACCACAATAAGTTCACATGAGTTGTGAACAAACTGAATTCTCAGCTCCTCCAAGAGGAGGCTGATGTTCAAATGCAGGCTTTTAAAATTCTCTTCACCTAAAGAATTAATTGCATTTTCAGGAGGAATGAGTTCAGTTTGATGGGATGACAATAAACTGCCTTGGTTTTCAGCACAAATTTGGGACGGTTCCTTTTCCACATTTTTCATGTTAGATATTATCCCTAGTGCAGCATATTTGTGTGTCAAATGGATGCTTGGAAAATGTCATCATCCACTGGACATCAGGAGAGTTTAACTTTGGCCCAATGCCACTTTCAGTGGATGAATATACATATATTTCAGAAGAATTCTTCGAGTAAAATATCAATAGGAAGCCTGGAAATCAACATTTGTTTTCCAAATGTCCACATTGTCCATATGTATTTACTCAAGTCTTTATTGTTCTTAAATTTTTGAAAGAGAAGTGATGAAGTTCTGCCATGCTACAGTATTACAAAACCAAAATTAAAAAAATTGATAGCGTGCTTAGATGAAAAAAAAGGGAGGGGGGTGTATCATGATTAAGAACACAAGCTTTGGGCCAGGCACAGTTGCTCATGCCTGTAATTGTAGCACTTTGGGAGGCTGAGTTGGGTGAATTGCCTGAGCTTAGGAGTTCAAGACCAGCCTGGGCAACACGATGCAACCCTGTCTCTACTGAAATACAAAAAAATTAGCTGTGCTTGGTGGCATGCACCTGTACTCCCAGGTACTTGGGAGGCTGAGGCAGGAGAATTGCTTGAACCCAGGAGGCAGAGTGCATTGCAGTGAGCCAAGATCGTGCCATTGCACTCCAGCCTGGGTGACAGAGCGAGACTCATCTAAAAAAAAAAGGAACACAAGCTTTGCTTTGTGGCTAGACCTCAGCAAGGTCCTTGAGCTTTCTGCACCTATTGATGACATGGAGTAATTATACTCACCTCATGAGATTGTTATGAGATTACATAAGATCATGTGTGCTGAGTACTTAGTACATTGACTGACTCATTCTAGTAAATTCAATATTATCAAAATATTCTCATCAATAATTTTCATTATAGAAAATGAATGTCAATACTCAGTTTAAATTGTCTTTGTCACCTTTATGTGTGGTTCAAGGAAATTTCTGTAGACTGGTAGTTCAAAGGCCTTGAAAGCCTTGGAAACTAGAAGACTTCTTGTCCTATGCTCTCTCTACACCATAAATAATCTGAAGAAAAATTGAAAAGGTTAGAATTCTGAAAGATTGTTTCTGTTCGCAATCTCCAATTCAATGCTTGTGATAGTCTGTGTACATTAAACCTATTTCTAAAACATGGGTTCAGAGTGTCTCTGAAGGGAAACAGAGGCTTATCCATTAGAGGGCATTTTGTCAGAATTTTAGTGGGTGTTCAAAATCCAGTCATTGTAGACTAAGTCCAATGCAACAGAAATTTTTTTCCCAACTGGTAGGCCTATTTGAATAATCATCTAGTTGATTTTGAAAATCATGGTCAATATTTCAAATACTATTTTATAACCCATTATTTTAAGGTGATAACATTCTTTGCATAAATAAATAAACAAAAGGAACACTAATAAAAACTCTATACTTTGACTCTCCCTGCTTTTTAACTTTTTGTTGTTTCTATTTATATCTTGCTGTACTATGGCTTGAAAAGTTGTCATTATTTCTGATTCATTCAACTTTCAGTCTTTCTGTTTAAGATAAGAGTAGATTACACACCACAGTTATGGTGTTATCATATTTTCTGTTTTTCTATGTACTTACTATCACCAGTGAGTCTTGTACCTTCAGATGGTGTCTTATTACTCATTAATGTCCTTTTCTTTCTTATTGAGGTACTCCCTTTAGCATTTCTTGCGGGATGGGTCTGGTATTGATAAAATCCCTGAGCTTTTGTTTGTTTGGGAAAGTATTTCTCCATGTTTGAAGAATATTTTCACTGGATATACTATTCTGGGGTAAAACTGTTTTTTTCTTTCAGCACTCTCTCCTGGCCTGTAAAATTTGCACTGAAAAGTCTGTTGCCAGACGTATTGGACCTCCATTGTAGGTTATTTGCTTCTTCTATCTTGCTGCTTTTAGGATTCTTTCTTTACCCTTGCCCTTTGAAAGTTTGACTATTAGATGTCTTGAAGATGGGTCTGGTATTGATGAAATCCCTCAGCTTTTGTTTGTCTGGGAAAGTATTTCTCCTTCACGTTTGAAGAATATTTTTACTGGATATACTATTCTGGGGTAAAAGTGTTTAACTTCTTTGAGTTAAATCTGCTTGGTGTTCTATAACCTTCTTATACTTAGATCTTGATATCTTTCTCTGGGTTTGGGAAGTTCTCTGTTACTATCTCTTTGAATAAACTTTCTACCCCTATCTCTTTCTCTACCTCCTCTTAAAGGCCAATAACTCTTAGATTTTCCCTTCTGAGGCTATTTTCTAAATCCCACAGGCAAGGTTCATTGTTTTTTATTCTTTTTTTTCTTTTGTCTCCTCTGACTGTATATTGTCAAATAGCCTGTCTTCAAGCTCACTAATTCTTTCTTCTGCTTGATCAATTCTGCTATTACAAGGCTCATACATTCTTCAGAAAGTCAGTTGCATTTTTCAACTCCAAAATTTCTACTTGATTCTTACTAATTATTTCAACCTGTGTTAGATTTATCTGACAGAATTCTGAATTCCTTCCTATGTTATCTTGAATTGATTTTAGTTTCCTCAACACCGCTATCTTGAATTCTCTGTCTGAAATGTCACATATCTCTGTTTCTCCAGGATTGGTCCCTGGTGCCTTATTTAGTTCATTTGGTTAGGTCATGTTTTTCTGGATGGTCTTCATGCTTGCGAATGTTCATCTGTGTCTGTGCATTGAAGAGTTAGGTATTTATTGTAGTCTTCACAGTTTGGTCTTGTTTGTTTGTACCTACCTTTCTTGAGAAGGCTTTCCAGGTATTTGAAAAGACTTGGGATTGTGATCCATGTCTGCATTGGCGGGCACTCCAAGTCCAGTAATGCTATGGTTCTTGCGGACTCACGGAGTACTGCCTTGATGATCTTGGATAAGATCTGGAATAAGTCTCTGAATTATCCAGCAGAGATCCTTATTCTCCTCCCTTACTTTCTCCCAAACAATTGAAGTTTCTCTCTCTGTTCTGAGCTACCTGGAGCTGGGGGTGGAGTAATACAAGCACCCCTGTGGCCACCACCACCGCTATGACTACATTGGGTCAGACCTGAAGCCAGCACAGCACCGGGTCTCATCCAAGGCCTGTTATAACCACTACCTGGCTACTGACTATGTTTACTCATGACCCTGGAGCTCTACAATCAGCAGGTAGGGAAGCCTGCCAGTCTTACGTACTTTCCTTCAGGGTGGCAAGTTCTCTCAGGCCCCAGAGGGTCTAGAGGTGCCATCTGGGGGCCAAGGACTAGAGTCAAAAACCTTAGAAGTCTACCCGGTATTCTATTGTACTGTGGCTGAGCTGGCACTCAACCACAATGTGCAGCCTTCCCACTCTTCCCTCCCCTTTCCACAGGCAGAGGAGCCTCACTCAGTGGCCACCACCACAGGCCCATGGGGAGTCCTGCCAGGCTGCTGTCAGTGTTCTCTTAAGGCCTAAGGGCTCTTCGGTCAGCTTGTCACGAATGCTGCCTGGACTGGGATTCACACTTCAGGGCAGTGGGCTCCACTCTGGCCCAGCAGAGGTCCAGAGATGCCATCCAAGAGTAGAGGCCTGGAATCAAGGACCCCAAGAACCTGCTTTGTGCTGTACCCTGCTGTGGCCAAGCTGTTACCAAGGGTGCAAGGCAAAACCCCCTAACTTTTCCCTCTGAGTTTCTCAAGCAGAAGGAGTCTTCTCCCCTTAGCCACCACAGCTGGGAATGTGTGAAGTTTCACCCAGAGCCAGAAAGTCTCAGAGTCTCATCCAAGGCCCATAATATACTACCTGGGTATTGCTACTGGTTATTCCGTGCCCACGGGCTCTTTAATCAGCAGGTGATAGGCCCTGTCAGGACTGAGTTCTTCCCTTCAAGGCAGCAGGTTCCCTTCTGGCTCAGGGTGTATCTAGTAACATTGTCCAGGAGCTAGAAAGGGGGCCTCAAACTCTGACTGGTACCCTATCCTACTGTGACTGAGCAAAAAAAAGTCCTCCCCACTCATCCCTCTCCTTAAGCAGAAAGAGAAAGGGCCTCTTTTGGAGCCACGAGCTGTGCAGCCTGGGGTTGGGGGAGGGGTGGCGTACGCACTCCCTTAGCTGCCCCAGCTACTGGCTCAGTAGGTCCCATGCTGCCCCCATTCATTAGCTCTGAGCCCAGTTCAGCCCTAAGCCTCTCCTACGAGTTGCAGTCCTTGTGGTCTAGGCTACCTTTCAAGTTTATTTAATACCCCAGGGCACTTTAGCTTACAGTGGCAAGGGTTGCCAAAACTCAAGTGCTAACCACTGGGATGGGTGAGTCCCCTCTGGTTAGGGCTGGTTGAAATACTACCTCTGTGGCAGGAGTCAGCTGATTTCAGCATTGTTTTGCTTTCTGCTGTGACAAGGCACCACTGAGTTCCGTGCAGTGTCTCACAATTGCTGCACTCTTCCTCTCCAAAGTACACAGATTCATTCTCCATGCCATGCAGCAGCTGCCGGGGAATACGGGGGAAGAGTGGCATCAGTGATTCAAGACTGTCTCCTACCCTCTTTAGTGCCTCTTTCAGCAATATGAATTTAAAACTAGGTACTGTGGGTGCTTGCTTGATTTTTTGTTCTTACGAAAGTGCTTTTTTCATGTAGATGGTTATTAAATTGGTATCCTTGTGGGGGTGGAGTGAGACAATCAGTGGAACGTTCTATTCGGCCAACCTGCTCTACTCCTTTTCTTCCATAGTCAAAGTTTCAGGGACACACTGATTAGAGTCAAACTATCAAAATTCACAAGATAAAAACATTTTATTCACAAGATTTCAACACCATTGTGTTTAAAAACGTGTTCAAAAGTTAGTCCTGCTCTCAAATGTCCCATTTGGCAACAATTTTGTTAGGTCCAATAAAATTCCTATTCATTAGATTTTAAAGTATTTAAAGATGGCTGCTTTGAATGTTTTCAAGCCACAGCTGGTACCAATGTGTTGATAAAAATTATCCAGGAAAGCAAGTCCAAGAATACGGATGACATTGATATGCTTTCCAGGCAAGGTGTGTACATCAAATGTCAAGCTATACTTGCCAGCTCTGATGAATAATTAGTGGAAACTTAGACATTTAGCACATGGCAGTATGTAGTTGAATAAAGAAAATTAAACACAATTTTAGAGTCTTACCATGTGCTCTCTTCCACTGGTTTCTATCACTGAGACTATGATATAAGTGGTTCTATGCTATTTTCTCCCCTTTACCTCCACCAAACAAAATTAAGTAATGTTACTCTCCTATTTGTTTAGTATTATACATCTTGTAAAGTACTTTTACATGCATTGCTAATTTAGCCTTCACATACAAATAAAACAGAGTTTGTGAAACCAGCAAGGAAGACATTATTATTCGTATTTTAAAAACTAAGAAAAGTGAAGTAACCTATGCAAAAATCAAGAAAAACAGTAAACCCATGAATTTTTTTGAAGTGCCCCAACTGTCAGTGCATCAACAAAAATTAAGTCAAACACTCTGGAACTCATCAAACATTTAGAAACCTTTGGCTCACATCCTTGGGGGCCAGACCAGCTCCAGAGGGACCAAGGAACAAGAATGGAGTTGGGGTGGGCTCCAGAAGCCCACTCTGGAAGCTCTATGAGTCTATTCAAGATGAATGAATTGCGGGATCACTCTTAGGATCTGAAAGAAAAAGAGGATATCAGTTCTAGGATGTTGTGTTAAGTTACAATGGTATATTCTAGTGGGTGGAATTGAGAGTATTTCTAATATCCAACAGAGTTAATAATACTGATACTGTCAACTAAAAAAAAAAAGTTAAGCATCTGCCTTTGCTTATACATGGCGAGGTCTCAAATATTTCCAAACCATATGTGGATTTCACATGGATTTGATGATACTGTATAGCTGCTTTTTTATTTCTTGGTTGATTTTTTTTAGGTAGGGTCTTGGAAAGAGAACAGAAAAGGCCAAATGGAAAGGATTATTGCCAGAAAAATGTTTTAGTCCATGTTTCATTTCAAATTGTTGGATTTAAGAGTTCAATTTTGTTTGAGTTTATAATTTCCTGATGTTTTTGCTTCATTTACTTAAAGCAGACATATAACTGAATGTCTATAAGTTACACTCATGATGTCATCTATAAATTACTTAATTCATGATACATATGCAGGTATATATGTAAAATGTAGAACTGAGACTAAAAATGTGGAGATTAGAGCAGCATAAGAGAATGTTAATATTGTATGCCCTAACATGGTAGAAATTGTAGCAAAAAATTGGAAGAGAAATGGGAAAGAAAGTGGGTAAAAAATATATTGATTTTCCTAGATATGTACTATCTGGAGTAAAAAGATATCACTTAAAAATGACACATAAGTAAATCTATATGAATATTTCACAATACAGTTGTAAATTCTAAAGCTAGTGATAGAGATGAGGTAGGGAAAGGAGGAAAAGTATGAAAGATCTCAATTTTATATTTACTTATATAAGGGAACTAAAGATATGAATAACTAAGGATATTAAATAAAGCTGTAATTACAAAGGTGACAGTGAAAACAAAATTGCAAATCTTTTAAAATATCAGTAGAATCACATACAGAAAGCAAAGCAAAGCAAACAGAGAATAGGCCTTATGCTGTACTACCTTCTTTCTCCCAGCCTGCACCTATGGTCTTGTGAGTTCTCTATGATCAGCTGACAGAGGAAGGGAAGGCCACAGGTTGGTTTGCAGATGGCTCTGCATGACAGGCAGAGCACTACAGCCCCTTTCTGGGCCATTACTGATCAACAATGGTAAAGGGAAATGCTCCCAGTGGACAGAACTTCGGGCATTGCACCTGGTCATGCACTGTGCTTGGAAAGAGAAATGGCCAGATGAACCATTATATACTGATTCCAGGCCTGTGACCAATGGTTTAGCTAGATGGCCAGGGACTTGGAAGGAGCACGATCGGAAAACTGATGACAAGGAAATTTGGAGAAGAGGTAAGTGGATAGACTTATTTCAATGGACAAAAAACCATGAAGGTATTTGCGTCTTACATAAATGCTCACCTAAGGGTGACCTCAGCAGAGCAGGATTTTAATCAAGTGGATAGGATGACCCATTCTGTGGACATCAGTCAGCCTCTTTCCCTAGCCACTCCTGTCATTGCCCAATTGGCTCATGAACACAGTGGCCATGTGGCAGGGATGGAGGTTGTGTTTGGGTTCAGCAATACAGACTTCCATGTACCAAGGCAGACCTGGATACAGCCACTGTCACATGCCAGTCTGCTAGCAGCAGAGACCAACACTGAGTCCAAAAATGACACCACTCCCCAGGGTGATCAGCCAGCTACCTGGTGGTAGGTTGATTACTACCTTGGAACTTCTTCCGTCACAGAAGGGGCAGTCTATTTCTTACTAAAATAGACTTAACTCTGGATATGAATATGCCTTACCTGCATGTAATGCTTCTGCCAAAACTACCATCCATGGACTTACAGAAGTCTTATACACTGTCCTGGTATGCCACACAGCTTTGCTTCCAATAAGGAAAACATTTCACAGCAAAGGAAGTGCAGCAATGGGCCTATGCTCATGGCATTCACTGGTCTTACCATGTCCCCCACCATCTGAACAGCTGGTTTGACAGAACAATGAAATGGTCTTTTGAAGACGCAGTTATAGCACCAGCTAGGTGGCAACATCTTGCAAGGTGGGGATAAGGTTCTCTAGAAGGCTGTATACACTCTGAATCAGTGTCCAATGTATGATGCTATTTCTCCCATAGCCAAGATTCATCATCCAGGAGTCACTGGGGTGGAAATGGAAGTGGCACCCTCACTATTAGCCCTAGTGACCCACTGGCAAAAATGTTGCTTCCAGTTTCTGCAACCTTATGCCCTCAGTCTCAGAAGGAGAAAGGCTTTCACCAAGAGACATAATGATTCCATTGAACTGGAAGTTAAGCCTGCTGTCTGGTTACTTTGGGCTCTTCAAGCCTCTTAATCAACAGGCAAAGAAGCGAGTTAATGCTCTGACCAGGGTGATTTGTGCCAACTACAAAGAGGAAGTTGAACTGCTATGCCACAGTGGAAGTAAGGAAGAGTGTGTCTGCAATACAGAAGAGCCCTTAGGGCATTTCAGGATTACCATGCAACGTGGTTAAGATCAACAGAAAACAACAACAGCCCAATCCAGGCAACATTACACTACTAACATCTCAAAATCCTATAGAGTGAAGATTTGGATCACTTAACCAGGTAAAGAACCATTACCAGCTGAGGTGCTTGCTGAAAACAAAGGGAATACAAAAAGGGTAGTGGATAAAGGTAAATACTAGCTATGACCACATGGCCAGCTACAGAAACAAGGACTGTAGTTGTCGTGAGTGTTTTCTCCCTATTTTGTTATGAATGTGTGTGACACACACAGACACACACCTCAAATACCTTTGTTTTCTTTCTTATCATGTAAAAAAATACTGATTTTATATCATAGTATTTTTAAGTATTGTTAATTTTACATCATAATATTTACGTTACAGGATATCAAGAAGAATAAACATCACCCAAGAATTTTTCTTTCTTTTCTGAGGAAAGGGTAGGTGCTTTTTTGGTTATGTAATGTATAGTTGTATCATGTTAGGGAGAATTATAGCCGTGTTATTGTCTTTCTTTGGAGATTAAATATGGTTTAATGAGATGCATTTGGGGGCTGACTTGACAAGGGGGAGACTTGTGATGGTTAATTTTATGTGTCAATTTGATTGGGTCAGGAGTGCCCAGATATTTGGTTAAACATTGTTCTGGGTGTATGATAGATATTTGGTTAAACATTGTTCTGGGTGTGTCTGTGAGGGTGTTTCTGGATGAGATGAACATCTGAATCAGTAGACTAAGCAAAGCAGACTGCCCTCCTAATGTGGGTGGGCCTCATCTAAGCCTGAATAGAACAAAAAGAAAGAGAAAAAAGCATTTACGCTCTCTGCCTGACTGTGTGTGGGCTGGAACACTGGTCTTTTCCTGCCTTCAGACTTGTACTCAGACTGAATCTTATACCATTAGGTCTCTTGGTTCTTAGGCCTTTGGACTCAGACTGGAACTAACACCATTGGCTTTCCTCAGTCTCCGGCCTTTGCACTTGGACTAGAATTGTATCATTGGCTCTCCTAGGTCTCCACCTTGCCAAATGAAGATCTTGGGACTTCTCAGACTTCATAATCATGTGAGTTAATTTCATATAACGAATCTATCTATCTAACCTATTGGTTCTATTTATCTAGAGAATTATTATTAATAAAGATTTATGAAGAACTAAGGATGTTAAATAAAGCTATAATTACAAAATAACAGTGAGAACGAAACCACAAACCTTTCTTAATATCAGTAGAATCACATACAGAAAGCAAAACAGAGAAAAACAGAAAAACAGAAAACAAAGCTTATAAAGATAAAAAATTTAAAAATTCAGAAAACATAATATTGAATATAAAACTAAGATTAAATATAGCTTTCATATTAATAAGAGTAAGCAGGCTTAAACCAATTACCAAGAGATTTCAGATTAGTTTATTAAACCTATTCTACACTGTCTTCAAGAGATACACTCTAGGATAAAGTATTTCAGAATGGCCAAAATGGGGGAATGACATTATCAGGCAAATGGAAAAAAAAGAGAGAGAGAAGGAGAGAATGTAAAGGTCACAGTCTAATATTACAGAATGTACAATTCATATTAAATGAGGCAAAGGAATGAACTTTATAATTACAAAGGTAATTCACAATACTGATGTAACAGTTACGAAAATTTATGCTTCAAGCAATTAGAGGAGCTATAAGGAAAAACAGAAACTTACTAATAGAAGGAAACTTTAATTCACCTTTCTCAGGCCATGACAGATAGAGAGGAAAAAAGTAAGTAAGTCAATCTAGATGACACAATGAATTAGGCAGATTTAATTATAAATATCATACTCTGTATCCTGAAAAAAAGAGTACACATTCTGTTTAAGAGCCCATGATCACAGAAATTGATGATATATTAAGACTCAAAGAAAACCTAAATACATTACAAAAAGTAGAAGTGATATGGACAACATTCTGTGATCACTATGTAATACTAGAAATTAATAATTGAATTTAAAAATGAAAAGCCAATACCTCTTGGCTTTAACAATCTCACTTAAACAATTGTTGAATCAAAGAGAAAAATACAAAACTATAATTGCAAAACATCTAACAAACAGTAATAAGAAAACTACAAATTGCTACAACAATAGTGAGAGGAGAGGAAATAATACTTCCATTATAAACACGAAAGACTGAAAAAATGAATTTGACATTTAACTTTAGAAGCTAAAAAAGAAACAAAATAAAATAAAGGAGAATCAAGGGAAAAAATCAATAAAGCTAAAAGCAGAATTTAAGAAGTTGGAGCACAAAAACGGAAAGCTGCTGCTTTGAAAAAAGCCAATAAACATATATTACTAACTTAGTCAAGAAAAAAATATAAAAATGTGCTAGTAAAATGAGAAGGAATAAGAGAGGAAATTACCATAAAAATGAAAAAAATCTTAATAAATTGGACAATTTTATACTCAAGCTTAGAAAAGACATAAAATCTAAGTAGCATAATTTTCATAAACAGAAACCCAGAAATTCATCAAAGAGCTACTGCCACCTCTTGCACATTTTCCCTGGCCAAACACCAGGTTGAAATTGTTTCTCTGAGCAATTTTACAAGATCTTCAAAAATAATTCTAGATTAATTTTATAAAGCAAGCAGGACACTTACGGTAAAATCTGATGAAAACTATCTCCAATGTCATATATGAATATTAAAGAAAACTCCTATATAAATCTAGCAGTACATTAAAAGAAAAATGTGCCATTTCCAATAAGATTTATTACAAGTCTGCAAAGGAGGTTCAATACTAGAAAATCTATTAATCTATTGATATCTACCAATTAGTAGGCATAAGGAAGAGAATCATATGATCATCCTTACCTTCATATATGCTAAAAAGATATTTGACAAAATTTAATAACCATTTTTGATGAAATTCTTAAGAAAGTATTTATCAATGGATACATCTTTGAATGTCAAAATATAGTTATTTCACCTCCCAAATCAGTAGTACATTTCAGGGGGAAACACTAGGGCATCCCCACTCAGGAACAAGGCAAGAATGGTCCTATCATAACTATTATTTAACATTGTACCAGAAGTGCTAGCCAATGTGATTATGCAAGATAAAGAAATTAGAGATGTGAGAATTAACAAAGCAATAAAACTATCACTATATGTAAATCATATAACATATCTAGAAAATTCAAGGAGGTCAAATAAAAACTACTACAAACAAACAAAACATTTAGTAAATTAGCAAGGTACAAAATTCATATGCAAATTTTTTCATGTATACAATCAATATTCATTGAAAATATAATAGAAGAAAAGACCCCATAGCGAGGGGATGAGCCTAAAAAGAAATGTTCAAGGCTGAGTATTCTACAGATGAAAACATTAAAACATTCTTTGAAAGATAAAAGGAAGTCATGAACAAACGGAAAGGCATTTTGGATAGGAAGAGTCAATATTATCAAGATGTGGAAATTCTCTAAGTTAATTTATAAATTTAATATGATTTCAATAAAAGTAAAATCTGGGTTTTTTTTAGAACCAGACTAGACCAGAAATGATTTTAAAGTTTAGATGAAAGTAAGCCAGGCATGGTGATATGCACGTGTAATCCCGGCTATTCCCAGGGAGAAGGATTGCTTGAGCCCAGGAGTTTGAGACCAGCCTGGGCAACACAATAACAACCTGTCTCAAAAAACAGAAAAAGCTCATATGGAAATAGAAACAAAAAAAAATAGGAAATCTCTGCAAAAGAAAAGCGCCAAAGGAAGATTTTTCTTTGTCAGATAAAGCCTCAGTGATTATTATTATAATGACACATGAATAGGCAAACAGACTAACACAACAGAATGTATAGTCAGAAATAGACCTAAATCCATACGGAGTTTTAGTATATAATAAATGTGGTATCTCAAATCAGTGAGAAAAAGAGGTGCTATCAACGAATCATCTGGGAACTACCAGGAAGCCAGATGGAGAAAAAAATGTGGTTTGATGTATCCCTCACACCCTAACCCACGGTAAATTTCCGATGGGCTAGGATTTTTCCTATAGATACAAACACATAAGAATGAAATGACATTTGGATATAATTCATTGAAGCACTGTTTATAATGCAACATATTGGAAACTATCTATAAGCTCACCAATAAGGGACTGGTTAAATACATTAATAGTATATCTATAAAATGGAATACTATAATTTTGTTTAAAAAAAGCTTTTTTATCGATATATTATATCAAAATATCTCCATGCTATAGTAAGTGAAAAAAGCTAGAGCAGGAGGTAAAATGTGTATAGTTTCCTATTATCTGTAATTTGAAAGGAGAAGAAAGATAATTATTTTTATTAGCTTTCAGATAAATACAAATTCTTATCAAGGATATGATAACCTAGACGTCACATTTGGCAGGTTTCCAAATTAATCCACCTGGGGGAGGTCTATGATTCATGGTTTACATCCTATCCTTGAGTAAAGAAACTTATCCTGAGTCCCTGAAATCTTATAGTGGTTTCCTCAAACTGTTGATGTTCCATAATTAATATGTAACTTAACTGATACTGAAAAGGACATTGATTGGTTTCTGAATGGTGAAGCTTTACTGGTTGTCTTGCACATTGAAGATTCTAGCCTGTATGTTGCAAAAGACAATTCCTGTTTGAGAAGCCACTCTCCCTAAACTTCCCCATAGAAGCCTTCTTCTTCCTCTTCCTCCTCTTCTTTTTATTCCTCTTCCTCCTCCTCTGCCACCACCGTCTCCTCCTTCTCTTTCTTCTTCTTCCTTTTTTTTTCTTTTTTCCAGACAGAGTCTCACCTTGTGGCCCAGACTGGAATACAGTGGTGCAAACATGGCTCACTGCAGCCTTGACCTCCTGGGCTCAAGCGATCCTTCCACCTCAGCCCCCTGAGTAGCTGGGACTACAGGTGTGCACCACTATGCCCAGCTAATTTTTGTATTTTGGTAGAGATGGGGTTTCTTCATGTTACCCAGGCTGGTCTTAAACTCCTGAGTTCAAGCCATCCTCCTGACTCGGCCTCCCAAAGTGCTGGGATTACAGGTGTGAGCCATGGTGCCCAGCTACATTTTCATACTTTGTGTTTAAGCCAGGTAAATGAATACCTACTCAAACAATTTTGATACATGTTTTTAAGTGAAAAAAAAAACAACTCCCAATCATAACTAAAGAGTGAAATAGAAAGGTTATGTAAACAATTTGCCAACTTGCAGAAATAAATTTCACTGGTAAATCTGTTCATAATTTTTGTATATACTTAAATATCACTTTAAGAGGAAAATGCATTTGTGATCTCTTCAGCCTAGGTCAAATTCTTGTGTCATATACTTACGACACTTATATCCATTTACTTATGACACATACCCATTTATACACATATCCATTTTGTACTTCCTTGGAGCACTCTTAATAATTAGTTAAATAACCAACTACCAAAAAATTAATCTTCCATCCTAGAATGAAAGCATCAACAGGGCAGTGGCCAGGCCAGCTTTGCTGACTTCTATATCTCATAGTATCTACACAGAGGATGCTCTACATTGGAGGAGGAGTTGGTGTTTCAAAATCTAAATGTTTTATTTCTAGTAAGAGGGTAAAAATAGCTATGGCCATCTCACTGCTACTTAGGTAGAGGGACTGAGGAGTATGCTTTCTGATCTTTCCACTGCTCTGCGGCTTCCTGCAGGTATTTTTGCTTTAAGAAAAGAGAGGGGAGTAAAAGCCCATTTGCAGGGGACAACTGAAGTCTCAAAAGCTGATGATGTCCTCTTGAATAAAGTTTTGGAATTTTTCCCATGTCCATTTCTCTTTTCTTCTTTTACTAAGAGAACACCCCACGCCCATCAAATTTTGGCTAGATTAATGGCTACTCCAGTTACAGGTTACGTTTTCCACATTCTCTTGAGAAGGCTTTGAGTTTTGGGTTTAGCTTCTAGATTTTATTTTATTTTTGTGAGACAGGGTCATGCTCTGTCACCCAGGCTGGAATGCAGTGGTGTGATCGTAGCTCGTTGCAGCCTTGATCAGTGCTCAAGAGATCCTCCTACCTCAACTTCCCAAGTAGCTGGGACTACAGGCATGCATCACCACACCTGGCTAATTTATTTTATTTTTTATTTAATTCTTGTAGAGAACGTATCTCCCTGTGTTGCCCAGGCTGGTCTTAAACTCTTGGGCTCAAGTGATCCTCTTGCCTTGACCTCCCAAAGTGCTGGAATTACAGATGTCAGCCACCTCGCTGGGCCTAAGCTTTAGCAATGACTTCTGCTTTATGTTTTTCAAAATAAAGTTGTTTGCCCTTCGTATTTTCTGTTGTTCTGTTCTGTGGCCTGGAATGTGGAACCAGTGAAGTTAACGATCACTGGAGAAAACACTTTTGACCTAGAGAGAAAAGCCAAATGTAGAAGATGGCAGAGTTGCCTCAGCAACCTGGGTATCTAGATGACTTTATGGAGCATGGCCCAGATATTCATCTTGAATTGTGATATGAGAAAGAAACTTCTAACACATTTAAGCCCTTGTACTTGGAGCTGCTTTTTCCCCCTTACAGTGGCTTAACTTATTCCCTAATCATGGCAACAAATACTAGTGGGGTTCTTAGTGGCAGGATATGTTTTGTAGAGAACAAAAATCCACTCTAGCTAGTTTAAGAAGAAAGGGATTTATTGCAGCCGTTAGGTAGCTTATAAAACTTTTGGAAGGCCAAGGAAACAATTTTGGATTATACACTGTCAGAAGTAATATAGTCAGAAGAAACATCTGGCTCACTACAGATTTATTCCAGAAGAAATCCCACTGTTGCCACTACCCTCTACAGAGTACAGCATCACTATTATCTATCTCCCTGGGTTATACGCTGGCTTGTTGATCTGCAAGGAGTATGGGAGCTGCCCATAGTGCTCTGCTGACTCGTCTCTCTGGGTCATGCCACGGTGGGCTTGGGCCATGCCAGCGGAGACCCTGACTGTAGTTCTCTTTGCTTTCTGGCATTCACGTCTCCTGTAAAGAAGCTTTGTTTCCGTCTGTTGGAGTGTTCATTTGCTCTCACTGAATGGATGATTTCTTCTTTAGGAGTTCCTAGAAATGTGATGTTTCAAAAATTTTCGTTACAGGTTTAGCATGATAAAATGCTTTAAATGATAGATGTAATTTTCAGTAACAGAAGAGTCATACTGTCAGAATTCTGAGCCTAATTCCAGAATTGTCCTTGAAAGGACAAGATTTATTGTCAAGGAATGAGTTTAAGTAATAAAGTTGGCAAGTAGTCAACATAGATCAACTTTCCATTATTAACATTCTGAGCCATATGTGAAATGACTGGAAAACAGATCTTGGAGCCATAAGGCATTAAGACTTGTTCTTCCCTTCCTGTCAATTTAAACACAAAAAGCACTTTAGGAAACCAAAGACACATGCACATTCATAAAGGGAAAAGGATTGGAGTGAACCTTTCTATTTTGCCTCTAATGCTGGAATATTCTTTCACATTCTTTCCAATATTTTACTTAGTTTGAATCCAACTACTTTCTGTAATATTCAAGACTTTCCTCAAAAGCACTTCATTGTGGGTCAACAAGGTATGCCATCTAAATCAGATTATCACATAACCAAGAACCATCTCTTTAGAATTGAAAACCTTTTTCATCTTATTTTTGACATAAGTCTTTCATAGTCTATACATTTTAACCTGACTTATTAAACAAAAGACGCTCTCCTTGGTTATCTCAATGAATACTCATTACTAGATAATGCTTTCAGAGTGAAATTCCAGCTACTTTCCAAAATTCTTTTCACTTCCTGCAGTACTGATAATCACTTTTCACTGGGACTCCCTCAAATATTTTTATGTCCCTTTCTCTCTTCAAATGTATTGTGTTTATAACTTATCAAGCTTAATTGAAGTGTGCTAAGTAGAATCAAACAGGCTCTGAATGAGAGTTTAAAAGGTCACCTAGGAAATAAGGAATTTAGCCAGAGTGCTGTACCTTTGTCAAAGCCATTTCATCATGCTTTAAAAAAAATTCTGGATGCACATCTCTACACCAGAGAATTGAGGAGTACAGAAATCTGGCCTTCAGAAGAGAGTAGTTTTACTATCCTTTTAGATACAAACTATTAAAAAATAAAACAGTTTTATTCAGGTATAATTGACATATAACAAATCACATATATTTAAAGTACACAATTTGATTAGTTTTGACATATGTACACATTCACCAAACCATCATCACAATCAAGATAATGAACATGTCCATCACCCAAAAAAGTTTCCTCATTCTCCTCCATAATTTTAAAGTTCAGATGCCCAGGTAACTGCTGATCTAATTTACGCCACTGTAGATTAGCTTGCATTTTCTAGAATCGTACAGTATGTATTCTTTTTAGACCTTTTAAATTTTACACAGCATAATTGTTTTGAGATTCATTCTGCTATAGCATATATCAACAATTCATTCTGCTTTATTGCTGAGTAGTATTCTGTCATATAAGTGTAACCCAGTTGTTTATCTATTCATCTGTTTATAGACATTTGGGTTATTTTCAGCTTTTAGCTATTACCAGTAAAGCTGTGAAGAACTTTTATATAAAAGTGTTTGTATAGTGTTAGGAACCAAAGAATCTTAGAAACTGTTTTCCAAAGTGGTGTATCATTTTACATTCTCAGCAGCAGTGCCTGAGAATTCTAGTTCCTTTATATTGGTATGGTCAGTCTTTTAAATTTTAGTGATTCTGACAATGAGTGGTGCTATCCATTGTGGTTTTAATTTGCATGTCTTTAATGACTAATAGTATTAAATACATTTTCATATGTTTGTTTTCTATTCATATTGTCTCCTGACGTGGTTTAGGTCTGTGTGTCCAACCAAAAATTGTGTCGGTGCCATCAGTGTGCTGTATTCAGGAAACCCATCTCACATGCAGAGACACACATAAGCTCAAAATAAAAGGATGGAGGAGGATCTACCAAGCAAATGGAAAACAAAAAAATGCAGGGGTTGCAATCCTAGTCTCTGATAAAACAGACTTTAAACCAACAAAGATCAAAAGAGACAAAGAAGGCCATTACATAATGGTAAAGGGATCAATTCAACAAGAAGAGCTAACTATCCTAAATATATATGCACCCAATACAGGAGCACCCAGATTCATAAAGCAAGTCCTGAGTGACCTACAAAGAGACTCAGACTCCCACACAATAATAATGGGAGACTTTAACACCCCACTGTCAACATTAGACAGATCAACGAGACAGAAAGTTAACAAGGATACCCAGGAATTGAACTCAGCTCTGCACCAAGTGGACCTAATAGACATCTACAGAACTCTCCACCCCAAATCAACAGAATATACATTTTTTTCAGCACCACATCACATCTATTCCAAAATTGACCACATAGTTGGAAGTAAAGCTCTCCTCAGCAAATGTAAAAGAACAGAAATTGTAACAAACTATCTCTCAGACCAAAGTGCAATCAAACTAGAACTCAGGATTAAAAAACTCACTCAAAATCCCTCAACTGCATGGAAACTGAACAACCTGCTCCTGAATGACTACTGGGTACATAACGAAATGAAGGCAGAAATAAAGTTGTTCTTTGAAACCAACAAGAACAAAGATACAACATACCAGAATCTCTGGGACACATTTAAAGCAGTGTGCAGAGGGAAATTTATAGCACTAAATGCCCACAAGAGAAAGCAGGAAAGATCCAAAATTGACACCCTAACATCACAATTAAAAGAACTAGAAAAGCAAAAGCAAACACATTCAAAAGCTAGCAGAAGGCAAGAAATAACTAAAATCAGAAGAACTGAAGGAAATAGAGACACAAAAAACCCTTCAAAAAATTAATGAATCCAGGAGCTGGTTTTTTGAAAGGATTAACATAATTGATAGACTGCTAGCAAGACTAATAAAGAAAAAAAGAAAGAAGAATCAAATAGATGCAATAAAAAATGATAAAGGGGATATCACCACCGATCCCACAGAAATACAAACTACCATCAGAGAATACTACAAACACCTCTACGCAAATAAACTAGAAAATCTAGAAGAAATGGATAAATTCCTCGACACATACACTCTCCCAAGACTAAACCAGGAAGAAGTTGAATCTCTGAATAGACCAATAACAGGAGCTGAAATTGTGGCAATAATCAATAGCTTACCAACCAAAAAGAGTCCAGGACCAGATGGATTCACAGCCGAATTCTACCAGAGGTACAAGGAGGAACTGGTACCATTCCTTCTGAAACTATTCCAATCAATAGAAAAAGAGGGAATCCTCCCTAACTCATTTTATGAGGCCAGCATCATCCTGATACCAAAGCCTGGCAGAGACACAACAAAAAAAGAGAATTTTAGACCAATATCCTTGATGAACATTGATGAAAAAATCCTCAATAAAATACTGGCAAACCGAATCCAGCAGCACATCAAAAAGCTTATCCACCATGATCAAGTGGGCTTCATCCCTGGGATGCACGGCTGGTTCAATATATGCAAATCAATAAATGTAATCCAGCATATAAATAAAACCAAAGACAAAAACCACATGATTATCTCAATAGATGCAGAAAAGGCCTTTGACAAAATTCAACAACCCTTCATGCTAAAAACTCTCAATAAATTAGGTATTGATGGGACATATCTCAAAATAATAAGAGCTATCTATGACAAACCCACAGCCAATATCATACTGAATGGGCAAAAACTGGAAGCATTCCCTTTGAAAACTGGCACAAGACAGGGATGCCCTATCTCACCACTCCTATTCAACATAGTGTTGGAATTTCTGGCCAGGGCAATTAGGCAGGAGAAGGAAATAAAGGGTATTCAATTAGGAAAAGAGGAAATCAAATTGTCCCTGTTTGCAGATGACATGATTGTATATCTAGAAAACCCCATTGTCTCAGCCCAAAATCTCCTTAAGCTGATAAGCAACTTCAGCAAATTCTCAGGATACAAAATCAATGTACAAAAATCACAAGCATTCTTATACACCAATAACAGACAAACAGAGAGCCAAATCATGAGTGAACTCCCATTCACAATTGCTTCAAAGAGAATAAAATACTTAGGAATCCAACTTACAAGGGATGTGAAGGACCTCTTCAAGGAGAACTATAAACCACTGCTCAATGAAATAAAAGAGGATACAAACAAATGGAAGAACATTCCATGATCATGGGTAGGAAGAATCAATATCGTGAAAATGGCTGTACTGCCCAAGGTAATTTATAGATTCAATGCCATCCCCATCAAGCTACCAATGACTTTCTTCACAGAATTGGAAAAAACTACTTTAAAGTTCATATGGAACCAAAAAAGAGCCCGCATTGCCAAGTCAATTCTAAGCCAAAAGAACAAAGCTGGAGGCATCACACTACCTGACTTCAAACTATACTACAAGGCTACAGTAACCAAAACAGCATGGTACTGGTACCAAAACAGAGATATAGATCAATGGAACAGAACAGAGCCCTCAGAAATAATGCTGCATATCTAAACTATCTGATCTTTGACAAACCTGAGAAAAACAAGCAATGGGGAAAGGATTCCCTATTTAATAAATGGTGCTGGGAAAACTGGCTAGCCATATGTAGAAAGCTGAAACTGGATCCCTTCCTTACACCTTTTACAAAAATTAATTCAAGATGGATTAAAGACTTAAATGTTAGACCTAAAACCATAAAAACCCTAGAAGAAAACCTAGGCATTACCATTCAGGACATAGGCATGGGCAAGGACTTCATGTCTAAAACACCAAAAGCAATGGCAACAAAAGCCAAAATTGACAAATGGGATCTAATTAAACTAAAGAGTTTCTGCACAGCAAAAGAAACTACCATCAGAGTGAACAGGCAACCTAAAAAATGGGAGAAAATTTTCGCAACCTACTCATCTGACAAAGGGCTAATATCCAGAATCTACAATGAACTCCAACAAATTTACAAGAAAAAAACAAACAACCCCATCAAAAAGTGGGTGAAGTATATGAACAGACACTTCTCAAAAGAAGACATTTATGCAGCCAAAAGACACATGAAAAAATGCTCATTGTCACTGGCCGTCAGAGAAATGCAAATCAAAACCACAATGAGATACCATCTCACACCAGTTAGAATGGCGATCATTAAAAAGTCAGGAAAAAGCAGGTGCTGGAGAGGATGTGGAGAAATAGGAACACTTTTACACTGTTGGTGGGACTGTAAACTAGTTCAACCATTGTGGAAGTCAGTGTGGCGATTCCTTAGGGATCTAGAACTAGAAATACCATTTGACCCAGCCATCCCATTACTGGGTATATACCCAAAGGACTATAAATCATGCTGCTATAAAGACACATGCACAAGTATGTTTATTGCAGCACTTTTCACAATAGCAAAGACTTGGAACCAACCCAAATGTCCAACAATGATAGACTGGATTTACACCACGGACTACTATGCAGCCATAAAAAATGATGAGTTCATGTCCTTTGTAGGGACATGGATGAAATTGGAAATCATCATTCTCAGTAAACTCTCGCAAGGACAAAAAACCAAACACCGCATGTTCTCACTCATAGATGGGAATTGAACAATGAGAACACATGGACACAGGAAGGGGAACATCACACTCTGGGGACTGTTGTGGGGTGGGGGGAGGGGAGAGGGATAGCATTAGGAGATATACCTAATGCTAAATGGCAAGTTAATAGGTGCAGCACACCAGCATGGCACATGTATACATATGTAACTAACCTGCACATTGTGCACATGTACCCTAAAACTTAAAGTATAATAATAAAAAAAAAATTTAAAATAAATAAATAAATAAATAAACAAAAAAAAAAAAGGAAAAAAAAATTGTGACGAAGTGTAATCCCCAATATTGGAGGTGGGGCCTGGTGGCAGGTGATTGGATCATTGGGGTGGATTTCTTGTGAATGGTTTAGCACCATCCCCTTGGTGCCGTTCTCGTGATAGTGAGTTCCTGTGAGATCTGGTTATTTAAAAGTGTGTGGCACTTCCCCTCACTTCTCTTGTTCCTGCTCCTACCATGTGAGATGCCTCCAGCTCAGCCTCCCCGGAAGCCCAGCAGATACTAGCATCATACTTCCTGTACAGCCTGCACAACTATGAGTCAATTAAACCTCTTTTCTTTATAAATTACCCAGTCTCATGTATTTCTTTATAGCAATGAGAAAACAGACTTATATATAATCTTTGGTGAGGAATCTGATCAAATCTTTTGCCCATTTTTTATTAGTTCATTTGCCTTCTTATATTAAATCTTGAGTTATTTATATATTTTGGATACAAGTTTATCCAAATATATCATATAGATGATATATCAGATATATGATTTGCAAGTATTTTCTCTGTAGCTTGCATTTTCTTTCTTTCTAGGAATAGAAGTGTTTAACTTTGATGAAGTTCAACGTATCATTTTTCCTCTATAGATCATGCTTTCAGTGTTGTGTCTAAGAAATCTTGGCCTAATCCAAAGCAGCAAAAATTTTCTTTCTATGTTTCCTTCTAGAAGTTCTATAGTTTTAGGTTTCATGTTTAGGGCTATGATCCATTTTTGGTGAATTTGTGTAAATGGTGTTAAGGAATGGATTAAGGTTCCTTTTTTCCAACTTTTGCTAAAAAGACTTGAAATTAGTTGTTCAAAAATTGGTGGGTGTACTTCTGGGTGCTCCATTTTTTTCTACTGATTCATTTCTTTATCTTTGCACTAGTACCACTAGTCTTGCTTACTCTAGCATTATAATAAACCTTAAAATCAGGTAGTGTTAGTCCTCTAACTTTGTTCTTTTTCAACATTGTTTTGGCTATTCTAGGTCTTTGCATTTCAATGTAAATTTTATAATTGTTTTTATCAATATCTACAAAAGAGACTTTCAGGATTATGATCGGAATTTCATTAAATATGTACATTAATGGAGGGGGCAGGATGAGTTTTCTGACCCATGAGCAAGACATATCTATTTATTTATTTATTAGTTAGTTTGTTTTTTGTTTTGTTTTTGAGACAGAGTCTCGCTCTGTCACCTAGGCTGGAGTATAGTGGTATGATCTTGGCTCACTGCAACCTCTGCCTCCCAGGTTCAAAGCATCCTTGTGCCTCAGCCTCCTGAGTAGCTGAGATTACAGGCATGTGCCACTACACCTGGTTAATTTTTGTATTTTTAGTAGAGATGGGATTTCACCATGTTGGCCAGCCTGGTCTCGAACTCCTGGCCTTAACTGAGCTGCCTGCCTTGGCCTCCCAAAGTGCTGAAATTACATGCATGAGCCACTGCACTCAGCTCATATCTATCTATTTAGGTTTTCTTTAATTTTTCTCACCACTATTTTGTAGTTTTCAATGTGCAAGTCTTTCACAACCTTTGTTAGTTCATGTTTTCTGCTGCTATTGTAAATAATATTTTTACTAGTATGTAGAGATACTTTTGTATATTGATCTTGTATCTTGTGACCTTGCTAAAGTCATTAGTTCTAGTAAGTTTCTTTGTAGATTTCCATGGATTTTCTACGTAGATTATCATGTCTGTGAATAACAACAGTGTTGTTCCTTCCTATTTAGTCTGTATGCCTGTTACTCTTTTTCTTGCCTCATTGCAATAGCTAGAACATCTAACCCAATGTTGAACAGAAGTGGAAGAAGTGGACATTGTGATCTTGTTTTTGATATTAGGAGCAAAGTACTCTCTGTAGAGGGAGAATATTTGGAGCTTACCTCCAGCCTCTCCAGATCCTTTTCTTTGAAGCTTTTGACTGTAACACATATCCTTTAATGCTGTCACTGTGATGTATCCTTTCTTATATAGCTAACAATTTTCCTTTCGTCTGAAGGACATCTTTTAGCATTTGTTGTAGTGCTGATGATCCACTGATGATGAATTCTTTCAGTTTTTTATGTCTAGAAAGTCTTTATTTCACCTTTGTTTTTTAAAGATTTTTTTCTGGGTATAGAATTCTAAATATAGAATTTTAGGTTGACATTTTTTTTCTTTCAGTAATTTAACGATGTTGCTTCACAGTGAATTCACTTGCAATTTCCAATAAAAATTATACTGTCATCCTTATCTTCGTTCCTCTGCATGTATCATGTCTTTCTTTTTTGGTTGCTTTTTATGATTTTCTCTTTATCATTGGTTTTGAGCACCTTGATTATGATGCAGATTGGTGCAGTTTTCTTCATGTTTCCTATGCTTGGGGTTTGTTGAGCTTCCTGAGTCTATGAGTTTTGAGTTTTCATCAAATTTGGAAAATGTATTTTTAAGAGTTTATTGATTTTTCTATTTCCTCTTTTCTCCTCTCCTTTGGAGACTCATTACACACACATTAGGATGTTTGAAGTTGTCCCACAGCTTACTGATGCCCTTTCTCCTCTTTTTAATTCTCTTCTCTCTGTGCCTCATTTAGGATCATTTCTATTGCTATGTCTTCAAATTCACTACTCTTTTATTCTTCAATGTCTAATCTTCTGTGAGTCCACTGCAGCTTTTATCTTTAGAGTTCAATGTGTTTTGTTTTATTTTTGTTTTTCAAAATATCTTTCATGCTTCACCTTAACTTTATAAACATATAAAATGTAATTCTGATAACTTTAGTGTCCTTGTCTAATAATTCTAACATTGTGTAAATTCTGAGTTGTTTCAATTGGGTGATAAGTTTTCCAAATATGGTTTATATTTTCTTGTTTCTTTGACTTGTAACTTTTAACCGACTACCAGACGTTGTAAATTTTGTTTCATTGGGTGCTGGATATTTCTGTACTCCTACAAGTATTCTTGAGCTTTGTTCTGAGATGCTTGGAAACAGTTTTATCCTTTCAGGTTTGTTAGGCTGGCCCAGAGCAATACTCAGTGGAGAACTACTTATTCTCCACTGAGGCAAGACCCTACTGTGCACTGTAGCAAATGTCCTGTGAATTATGGGGTTTTCCAGTCTGGATGGTGGGAACGGGCATTACTCTCAGCCTTGTGTGAGCATTGGGCACCGGTTCCTCTAATATGTTTAGGGATTTCTTTCCTGAGCTTCACCCAGTTACCTCACAGGCAAGTGGTAATCTGTACTCATCTGAATACTTGAGAGGAACCCTTTGCAGATCTCTGAAGTTCTCTCTCTTTGCAGGTCTCTGCTCTCCAGTACTCTGTCCTATGACTCTGGCCATCTTAGTCTCCCTGGACTCTCAGCTCTGTCTCCTCAACTCAGAGTCCACTGCACTCTCCTGCATTTTCCCTCTTAGCACTTCATCCTGGAAATTCCCTCAAGACAGTAAGCTGGGGCAACTGTAGGGCTCATCTTGCTTGTTTCCTGTCTCTTAGGGGTTACTGTCTTTTTTTCCCCAATGTCCAGCATCCTGAGAACTATTGTGTCCTGTATGTTGTATGTTGTCCTTTTTTTAATTAATTAATTTATTTTTTTGGTTGTCACAGGTAATAAAAAGAATCTGGTTCCTGTTACTCCATCTTGATTAGAAATAGAAGTTCCCACAATCTATTTTGACCCTTGTTTTATAGCTTCAAGGTAATATAAGTAATACAATTTTTAAATAAATGGTGTCATTGATCAAGATTTTTAGTCAAATTTTGCCATTCTCATTCTCTTTTTTTGTTTTTTTTTCGTTTTGTTTTTGAGACCGTGTCTCACACTGTCGCCTGGGCTGGAATGCAGTGGTGCCATCTCGGCTCGCTGCAACCTCCGCCTCCTAGGTTCAAGCAATTCTCCTGCTTCAGCCTCCCAAGTAGCTGGGATTACAGCTGCCAGCCACCATGCCTGGCTAATTTTTTGTATTTTTAGTAGAGACGGGGTTTTACTATGTTGACCAGGTGGGTCCCGAACTCCTGACCTTGTGATCCACCTGCCTTGGCCTCCCAAAGTGTTGGAATTACAGGAATAAGCCACCATGCCCGGCCTATTTTTCTTATATTATGTCATTCAGGGACTGTGTCTTTTGATTCTAACCAATGCAGGATTTTTTTTTTTTATCTATATGTGTCGAACAATGTCAATAATAGAAGAAATGATTGAATTTGCATTGGAAAATAAATATTTCCTTCTCCTCATACTTCTTGGAGAATGTTTTAACAGTCTCCAGCCAAAGTTTGAAACTTCTTAATTTAAAACTTTTTCTTTTCACTCATTCTCAGTTTTTGTGGAGAAGTAGCAAATAGGCTTCCACTTATGTACCAACCCTCACTAATTTGGTGCTTTGGGTTTTTTTTTTTTTTTTGAGACAGGGTCTCACTCTGTCACCTAGGCTAGAGTGCAGTAACTTGATCACAGCTCACTGCAACCTTTACCTCCCTGGTCCCTGACTTATTTTTTTATGGCCACCAGATTGCTGTATGTTCTATATTTTTTGGTACTATTTCTACCTTTTTATATTAAATTTTTTTAAATTTCTGAATTATATCTTTTTCTGGTATGAGAGATAATAGTTACTTTTCAGTGAATAGCCAATTGTCTAGCAACAATTATTAAATTGATGTAAATGTCAATTTTATCATATGGTGAAATCCCATAGATATGGCTATTTTGTTTTTAAACTCTGTTCTACTGTTCCTCTTTTATGTAGTCAAAATTATATTGATAGTAATGATAAAAATGGCTTTAGAGTTATAATGTCTAGATTAGAATTATATTTTCATTATTTACTGGCTATTTAATTTTTTGCAAACGTATCTTTTCTAGGCCTCAGTTTCTTCCTCTAAGTATTAGGTCTTAAAAATGCTATCTACTTCATAAGGTTTGGAAGATAATTAAATGACATCAGGTATGTAAAACATAGCACAGTGTCTAGCACACAGTAAGCCTTCAATAAATGTCATTAAAAACAATAATAGTAATAAAGCTTTATAGTGTGTTTTCATACCTAGTGAGTAAGTCCTCTCATGTTATACTTTTTCAAAAAAAAATTTATTTGCTTGTTTCACCTGTTACCAACCCCATTGCCTCTGTGTTAAGTAAGAGTGGCTCTCCAAGATCCACCACAAGATTGCAGGAGAAATGCAGAATGGTGGGAACAGATCTTCCAGAGTCACTTTGTTACTAACATTCAGTCAACTGTAGGGAGGAGAGTGGAAGGGACAAATATAGTCTTTCTGTGATCAGTATGCCTTCTCTCACTCAAACAACACAGCTCACAATGATTAGCAACAGTTCTAGAAAAAAGTGGACATTTTTTTGACACGTCTTTTCAGAGAATGCTTTCTTGCTACTTCTCCCCAGCTTTGCAGTTAAATAATTACATTCTTCAGAAATCCTCTTGCTTCTATAAACTAAAAATAAAATCCTAAGCCCCTCAAACTGACTGGATGGACCCTGCCCCCTTGGCCAAGGGGACTCCGGAGAAACCTTACAAATTTAGTTCCCAGCCATGACAGGATGGGAGGTCCGACACCCCTTGTTACACCTGCCTCCTTTTGTGGTTTAGACAAAACTGACCAGCAGTAATGTCAAAATAGATATCATATGACTGACAGAATGGACTCTTTGTAGAAATAAGATAGCAGATTATAAATAGCACCTAAGGCCATGCCAGAGAAGGATTAAATCATACACCCTACACTTAAAGAATAAACTATGTGCAAAGTGCTACAAGGTTTTTCTTTTTCTCTAGAAGCTAAACAAGCACTGGCCTTGAAATAAACAATATTAAAACAATTGCAACTCACCACCAGATGCTCACTAACTGACACTCTGTTCCACAAGCCTTGATTGGACAACAGACTGATTTCTGTAACTTTCTTCTGATGAGAGATCACTTATCATGACCTGGTTCTGGTGGGTTTTACAGAGACTGCACACTGGAATGCCCCCGTGTCCCTGCTTCACCTTTTGGCCTAGCTTTAATACATTTAAATGTTAATCTTCCACCCCTAAGTGAACATGGGTAGTGTGTAACATGCATGAGGACCATCTTCATGAATATTAATAGCTCCTCCTGTAACCTGTTGAATATGTATACTTGGCCAACCCATTCAAAAGGAATCCCTGTTCCATCCTCCTCTGCCTCAAAGTGCTTTTTTTAGATGGTGGTTGTGCTTCCTGCCTGGAGGTTGTAATCTCCTTCTTAAGAAATAAAGCTCATAAGCTCATCCAATTGAATGATGAGGAACCAAAAAAGAAAAAAAGGAAATAAATCTCTCTTTTCTAATGTTTTCCCATAGTAGTTTCATAGTTTGAAGTCTTATATTTATAAGCATTTAATCCATTTTGATTTGATTTTTGTATATGGCAAGATAGAGGTCTAGTTTCATTCTTTGGCATATGGATATCCAGTTTTCCTAAAATCATTTACTGAAGATACTATCTTTTTCCCAGTGTATGTTCTTGGCACCTTTGACAAAAATGAGTTCACTGTAGGTGTGTGGATTTATTTCTGGGTTCTCTATTCTGTTCCACTGGTCTATATGTCTTTTGTTATGCCAATACCATGCTATTTTGGTTACTATAGCTCTGTAGTATATTTTGAAGTCAGATAATGTGATTCCTCCTGTTTTGTTGTTTCTGTGTAGGATAGCTTTGGCTATTCTGGGTCTTTCGTGGTTCTATGTAAATTTTAGGATTTTTTTCTATTTCTGTGAATAATGTCATTGGTACTTTGATAAGGATGGCATTAAATCTGTAAATTGCTTTGGGTAGTATGGACATTTTAACAATATTGATTCTTCCAATTCAGGAACATGAAATATTTTTCAATTTTTTGTTGTCCTCTTCAATTTTTTCTTTAGTATTTTATAGTTTTCATTACAGAGATCTTTCACTTCTTTGGTTAACTCCTAGGTATTTAATTTTATGTGTGGCTGTTGTAATTGGGATTACTTTTTTATTTCTTTTTTTAGGTGGAGTCATTAGGTTATTCCAAATATAACATCATATCATCTGCGAACAAGGATAATTTGACTTCTTCTTTTCCAATTTGGACTCCCTTTATATCTATCTTTCTCTTGTCAGATTGCCCTAGATAGGGCTTCCAGAACTATGTCGAATAACAGCGGTGACAGTGGACATCTTGTCATGTTCAGGATTTTAGAGGAAAGCCTTTCAGTTTTTCCCCATTCAGTATGATACTAGCTGTGGGTCTGTCATGTATGGTGTTTATTATGTTGAAGGGTGTTCCTTCTATACCAAGTTTTTAGAGGACTTTCACCATGAAGGGATGTTTAATTTTATCAAATGCCTTTTCAGCATCAATTGAAATGATCGTATGGTTTTTATCCTTCATTCTGTTGATATCACATTTATTGATTTGCATATGTTGAACTGTCCTTGCATCCCAGGGGTAAATCCCACTTTGTCATGATGAATAATCTTTCTAAAGTATTGTTGAGTTTGGTTTTCTAGTATTTTATTGAGGATTTCTGCATCAATATTCATCAGCAATATTGCCCTGTAGTTTTCTTTTCTTTTTTTTTTTATTTTTTTTAATGTGTCTTTGTCTGGTTTTGGTATTAAGGTAATACTGGCCTTGCAGAATTAGCTTGGAAGGATTCCCTCACTCCTGCATTTTTCTGAATAACTTGAGTAGGATTAGTATTAGTTCTTCTTTAAATGTTTGGTAAAGTTCAACAGTGAAGCCATCAGGTCTCCAGTTTTTCTTTACTGGAAGATTTTTTATTAAGGCTTCAATCTCATTACTTGTTAATGGTCTGTTCAGGTTTTGGATTTCTTCCTGCTTCAATCTTGGTAGGTTGTATGTATCTAGTAATTTGTCTATTTCTTCTAGATTTTCCAATTTGTTGGCATATAGTGCTCATAGCAGCCGCTAATGATCCTTTGAATTTCTGTGGTATCATTTGTAATATCTCCTTTTTTATTTCTGATTATATTTATTTTGATCTTTTTTTTTTCTTAGTCTGGCTAAAGGTCTGTCAATTTTCCTTAAGTTTTCAAAAAACCAACTTTTTGTGTCATTGTTTTTTCATTTCAAACTCATTTATTTCCACTCTAATCTTTATTATTTCTTCTACTAATTTTGGGTTTGGTTTGCTCTTGCTTTTCTAATTCTTTAAGGTGCATCATTAGACTGTTCATTTGAAGTTTTTCCTCTTTTTTGGTGTAGGCAGTTATAGCTGTAAACTTCCCTGTTAATACTGCTTTTGCTGTATCCCATAGGTTTTTGTATGTTGTGTTTTTATTATCATTTGTTTCAAAAAAGTTTCCAATTTCCTCCTTAATTTCTTCATTGATTCACTGGTCATTCAGGAGCATATTGTTATATTTGCACGTATTTGTATAGTTTGCAAAATCCTCTTGTTACTAATTTCTAGTTTTATTCCATTGTGGTTAGAGAAGACGCTTGATATTATTTCAATTTTTTAATGTTTTAAGATTAGTTTTATGACCTTACCTATGGTCTGTTTTGGAGAATGATCTGTGAGCTGGAGAAAACAATGCATATTCTGCAGCTCTTGGATAAAATGTTGTGTAAATATCTATTAGGTCCATTTGGTCTCTAGTGCAGATTAAACTGATATTTGTTGACTTTCTGTCTGGAAGATCTGTCCACTGCTGGAAGTGGGGTGTTGAAATCTCCATCTGTTATTGTATTGGAGCTTATCTCTCTCTTTAGCTCTAATAACATTTCCTTTATATATCTGGGTGTTCCAGTGTTGGGTGCATATATATTTAAAATTCTTATATCCTCTTGCTGAATTGACCCCTTTATCATTACATAGCGACCTTCTTCATCTCTTCTTATAGTTTTTGTCTTGAAATCTATCTTGTCTGCTATAAGTATAGCGACTTCTCCTCTTTTTTGGTTTCCATTGGCATGGAGTATTTTTCCATCCCTTTATTTTCAGTCTATGCATGTCTGTGTGTGTGTGTGTGTGTGTTTGTGTGTTTAGTAGGCAACAGATCAATGGGTCTTGTTTTCTCATCCATTCAGCCAGTCTCTATATCTTTTAATTGGAGAGTTTAGTCCATTCACATTCGATGTTATTATTAAGTAAGGACTTACTCCTGCCTTGGAAACTCCTTCTGCACACATGCTTCTATAACCAGAACAGGGAGCAGTAATGGTCTCCAGCCAGAAACAATTACTCTGACCTTAAAGGAAACACCGCATTTCTGGCTGCAACCTATAGGCTAAAACAAGCCACCACAAATGTAAATGTCAAAGGGGTGGAATAGTGCAATCTATAAGATGCCTGGAAGAAGAAGAAGTGAAATATTCTGAATAGTTTTACTGTTTCTTTGCCTTATTTTTCACTTTAATGAGAATGCCTCTAGGTTTTAGTACCAGGCATAATATTTGTTTTCGTAGTTGTTGATTTGTGTAAAAAGTCTTTTTTATCATAGTAAGCAAGTTATCTTTTCTTGCCATGTATTTTTATCAGGAAGGAATGGCAAATTTTATATTTTAATATTTATAGAAATAAATATATTTTATTATATTTTTCCCTTTTAATCTGTTATATAGTTAATTATATTAATGGACTCCCTATTTCAAACTATTCTTGCATCACAAAGGGAAAACCCTACTAAATCACAGTTTATTATCACTTTCTGTTATTTGTTAATGCTCTGGATTTGATATATTTCAAGTTTTGGGGGGATTTTTTCATCATCATATCTGAGATTGGGCTACATGCTTTGATATTTTTGTGCCATCTTTGTTGATGATCTATTATAGGAGTCAGATAAATCTACTGGATCTGACCTCTAAAAAGTAAATTTTAAATCTTTTAAAATTCTTTTATGGTTATTGATTTATTCAGATTGTTGTCCTTTTCTTAATTTTGCCTAGCATAAACAATTTATTCCATCTAGATTTTTCTTGAATGCCAAAGTTGTACATGGTCATTTTACTTATATTTTTAATCTTTATCTATGTTTATATATATTTTTTCACTCACAATATTTGCTTTTCTGTTCTAGGTGAATGTGTATTAATTCTTCAAGACTGCTTTTGGGTAAATTTGCCAAAAATCAAACTGCAGAAAGCCGATTTTCCACAGGGACAGTTTGCCAAATTTTCTTCTTCCTTAGAACTCTTTATAAAGTTTACAGCAATTCACATTGAATGAGATCTTTTTAATAGCTTTTAAATATTTATGTAAACTTCTAGTTGATCAGTTTTTATTTTGTTTTCATAGCAGCATTTTAAGAAATGTTTAATTTATCTTTACCCAGCTTCCTGCTGCTGCAGCTGGAAAGAGCTGGGGACAGAGATAGGAGATCTCTGCTAGGGGCAAGATGGGAAGGCGGCTCAGCTCATTTGCTGATTCCAATGAGAGGGAGGATGTGGGTCATAAAGAGAAAGATACATTCAGGGAATACATACTCATACAGAATATATCCCCAAATATAACCACTTTGCATAAATACATTCTTCTTAGAAATAAGAAATAGCCCCAGCTTCCGCCTTGCTCTGTTTCCCAGGCATTCTGCCCCTAGTCTCTTGCTAGTCTCTTTTCTCCCTGCAAGGGCTGTGCTGTGTGCTGGTTCTGCTCCCCATCTCTCCCTCATGCACTCACTCCCTCCCTGCTCCTTCCAGCATAAGCAGCTAGGAGCTGGGGCAGAGACAAACTCCACATTCCATGAAACACTATTATGGAGACCCAGTGAGAATCAGGCCATCTAAACTAAATAGAGAAAAGAACAAGTACATTAAGACAAGTTGTGAATCAGTGATTTGGACTCTTTTTCTCTAGGACTTGAATCACATGACTGTCTCCTTGGCTGATTTGGTAGCCCCATTCTCTGGGGTCCCAGAGTGCCCTGTTCAGACCTCCAATACCTCACTTAGAAGTAATTTAAAGATATAAGCATTCTATCTCAGTTATTTGATTTCATTACCCACTCAATTTCTAGACTGTTTATTCATTCAATAACTACTTACTGAACAAAAATTTCATTAAACAAATGTCCATTTAATGAAGAAATGTGAGCTG
Source organism: Pongo pygmaeus (assembly GCF_028885625.2). Taxonomy (NCBI): domain Eukaryota; kingdom Metazoa; phylum Chordata; class Mammalia; order Primates; family Hominidae; genus Pongo; species Pongo pygmaeus. Next base: position 143,800,515 of record NC_072373.2, on the reverse strand, counting down.
ACTGCAAGCTGGCAGTGTGAACTGACTATGTGCTGCAAAGTGGGATAGATGCTGGAGATTAAAGTTAAATAAAACCCGGCCCCAGTCCAGAGCTCACAGACTAGAGGTAGCAGGGACCAAGTCTTAGATATCTTCATATCCATTCTGCCCCTCACATCATCGCTGTCATAGAGTCTATGCTCAATAGAAGTTCTAGGTGTATTGAAGGCATGTTTCCCCTAAAAGAACTAGAACTACAAGTCCCAAGTACAGTAATTGGTGGCTGTAACTAACATTTTAAACAGCAGAAAATAGTCAAGTCCAAGAGAGTTTATGAGCTCTAAAGATTACATTTTCTAATTTACCAAAATATTTTACAAAAATAGGACAAATTTAAAAATGTTTAGTGAGATACATGGTACTCAGAATCTTACAACAATGAACAAAGCTGGGATTGTCCTTATATTTAAAGTTTGGATCCCAAAACAAGCTACCTGCCTGTCCATTTAAACTTCAGCAATAATAATTCAATAGCTATGCTCAAGGTCAGGACATATTAAATGACCTGTTGGGTGTAAATTCACCAAAAAATGTTTATTAATTCAGCCTTAATCTAGCTCAAAGTGTAACCTATCAGTCCCAGGGTGATCCAAATTAAATAGTGTTGATTCACTCCAGATTCCAGGTCTTATAGCTTCCATGTGGCTGATCAAAAACACCCAGAAACACATGATGATTTAGAGAGTTCAATAACATATACAGCAGAACCATAATTAAATTTCATTCAAATCCTACCCTCAGCATTTTTGAAGATTTGTAAATTAGTCTGGATATTTAAAAACAGAAACTGTGTTCTCAGATGTTCCCCCAAACTACTCTTTTTAAAATAAACTTCTTTCAAAACATGGTATTGGGTTGAGCACAGTGTCTCACACCTGTAATCCCAACACTTTGAGAGGCTGAAGCAGGAGGATCACTTGAGGCCAGAGGTCAAGACTAGCCTGGGCAATATAGGGAGACCCCATCTCCACAAAAATAATTTTAAAAATTAGCTTGGCATGGTGGCACGTGCTAGTAGTTTTAGCTACTCCAGAGGCTGAAGTGGGAGAATCACTTGAGCCTGGGAATTCGAGGTTACAGTGAACTATGATCACGCCACTGCATTTGAGCCTGGGTGACAGAGCAAGACCATGTTTCTTAACATAAAACAACAACAAAAAAAAACACCTGGTACTGATTATATCACTATAGGTGTATGATAACAATTCAAAAAAAAAATAAGTAGTCTTCCTTCTGTCTGTCATTCTGTAACAAATAGATAAAAAATAAGAAAATAGGTAGTCATTAGGATCGTGTTTTAGTGACTCCTCAGGTAGTGTATTTGTTAGGCTGAATAATGGCTCCTCCCAAAAGATATCCATGCCTTAATCCCTGGAACCTATGAATGTTACCTTATATCACAAAAAGTGCTTTTAAGATATAGTTGAATTACGAATTTTGAGATGAGGAAAGTACCCTGGATTATCCAGGGGGATAACCTTTATTGTAATTATATAGTTGTATTATAGTTATACTTTCTAAATATAACTATTTGCTTTAGAGGCAAAATAGATTAGGGTAAATCCTGCAGTCAAGTTATGTGGAAGACAAGATTACCTGGATAATAAAAGTCAACATTATCTGCTCCACATTGCCTGAATGAAACCAGAATTCTCTGACTCCCTACTTTGGCTCAAGGGCCAGACTGTGCCTCCAGGCCATCACAACCGGTAACACAATTGGCTCATTGATTCCCGTAAAGCAACTCATATGCTCTGAGTTATGACTAGATCTATTTCAGGACTTGTCAGACTGTCAGGCCAGATTTCCACAATACAACCCCTGAGCAGAGCCTCTAAAGATGGAGATTCCAAAGACCTCTTTTATCCTATTGAATGTACAAAATTTTTGGAGCAAGCCCTCTACCCTCCACCACTTCTTGGATAGTCAGGGAAGTTCTGAAAGGTGCAGCTTGCTTCCTGAGTTGCTTTGGATGATCAGACCATGCATCAAATTCCCAGCTGTCCTCACCATCATCCACTCCAAAACTACATAGACTATTAATTAAATCTCAGGTAAAATCTTTAACTTTATATCTTTGTAATTAAGAGGCATTTTTATACACACATGCATATTCCAAAACACTTTTTAATTAAAACATTCTGGGGGAAATATCCTTACTTTCCATTTTGGAGATGATGAGAAGTACTAAGAAAAGTTTGACTTTGCTCAGGGCACTCCTGTTTTAAATCAAACTAATTTTTCCATTGAATATTCTAAGAGTGATTTGCCCACCCTTAATATACCTCAGCCAGAAAATTGTTCCCTTTGAAATTAATCCCAGCTTGTGAACATTGAAAGGTGAAGACTGGAAGGAATGTAATTTCATATTAGTGGTTTCTGTGACTAGATAAACATTAATAATGTTTTCATACTGGCCTAGAAAGTGACTTAATTTATTAAGTGCAGTGGACATATGGTACCCTGTTTGCATTAGCTATGCCCAGTACATGAAAAGAAATCACTAAGTAGAATTCAGTTACCTGCTTTTTTTCCCTAACTCACTGTATTTTATATATGAATTTGCCACTGGTAATGAAGAGCTCCAGATAATACGAACAATGGTAAGAGAAGTTATACCATTAAATATATAGGTTCATAAATATAGCATATGAAAATGGATGATTTGCAATTCAATTCTACAAGTATTGTGATCATACTATGTGACAGGACTTATAGCTGGAGCTGGGGATGGAGGAGTGAATGAGCCAGATGCAGCCCCTGCTCCATAGATCTTAGGGTACCACTCTTTGCCAGAGTCATGGTGGAGGTAATAGCGTATCTTACTCATATCCATTCCAGCCTCCTTCCAGTACTCCTGAGTTTGGAAAGCTAGAAACTACGTTTCCCAGACTCCCTTATAATCAGAGTTTAGGATGTGATTTGGATTCCACCAATCAGATGCACTCAAAAGACTTGGATTGTAACTAAATTAAGTGGAGACAATGGCTTGCCACATAATTGGGAAGACCCAGTAGAAAATTAAAGTGTGAAGACCCCTGTACACAAGGCAGGAAAAAAACTTTTTCTTCCTTTCTTCTTCTCCTGGTCTTTCTCACCATCTATCAGGGTGTTTGTAGTCCCAGGAATGTGAGGATGCTCAGGTATGAGGGCAGATCCTCACCAGTGCTTATAATCTGGCATATGTGCAGCCCACTGGCTATGAGGTTTCCCTCCTACCCGCTGCAAGACCAAAGGCTCCAGAAGTTCAATCAGGCATCTTTTTCCTTCCACTGGCCATAGCAACTCAAGGTTGTTGAGTGACCCCCGAGAGTATTATCACCTTCATGTATGGATAAATGAGACACCTGGATGGAGACAAGAGGTGTGCCCTTGCCAAGTCACCCACTGAATGTTCCATGATGCTACCAGCCTGGGGCAAGGACTGCCACTGCCTTGCCCTCTCCTAACCCTGTCCTGCATAGAGATGCTCTGGGAGCATGCACCTGACTCTAACCCCAATCTTCCTATCCATGCCTAGGGCTCCACCAGGGGTGGAGGGAGGCAGTGATTGGTGGATCATGCCCAGGAAGGGGAGGTGTGGGTTAGGGGAGCTGTTGGCTGAGAAGCTGTCACAGGAAGGTGGCAAGAAGAAGACCTAAGGTCCCCCAGGACATACTCTATTGTCCCAAAGGCCATCACTTTTAAAACACAAATTAAAAGATAAATTTTTAAGAATTTCATGACAGTGGCCAGGCGCAGTGGCTCACACCTGTAATCCCAGCACTTTGGGAGGCCGAGGCGGGCAGATCACAAGGTCAGGAGATCGAGACCATCCTGGCTAACACAGTGAAACCCCGTCTCTACTGAAAATACAAAAAATTAGCCGGGCAAGGTGGCAGGCGCCTGTAGTCCCAGCTACTCGGGAGGCTGAGGCAGGAGAATGGCGTGAACCCGGGAGGTGGAGCTTGCAGTGAGCCAAGATCATGCCACTGCACTCCAGCCTGGACGACAGAGTGAGACTCCGTCTCAAAAAAAGAAGAATTTCATGATGGTAACCACAGAGCACTAAACTCCATGCATGGGGGCCCTGAGAGAATGCACAGATCACCTGCTCACGAAGCTGGTGCTTAGTGGAAAGAAAGCATTCCATTTTATGCCTGCTGATTGTGGCATCAAGGGTCTCCTGTTATCAGTTTCCTGCCAAAATATCAGGAGGAGATTGTGAGATTCTTGGCCATGCAAAAGCTGGGTGATTTTGGAAATGGGGAGTTTTTCCTAGAAGCGCAGCCTAGAGCCTGCTCTTTTAGCCACTTTAATGATTTTTTAAACCACCTAATAGCTGGTAATAATTTCCTTAATACTTAGCGCAACCAGAAGGTCTTAATTGCAAATAACAGAAACCACAGCTGATAATCCTCTCTGGAGAGGCATGAAATAGATGTCAGAAGTAAACTGACTGTGGTGGTGGCCACCATTCCAAACACAAAAGAAAGCATTTGATATTGCCATAGATCATTCAGTGCTAGAAGAAAAATCATTTGTATTAAAGGAGAGGCATCATGGAAATGGAATAGCAGTGTCATTCCTAGCTGCCCTTTGTATTCCAAGAGTTGGAGAGAATTCTTGAAGCAGACCAGTGATTAGGTTTGCAAGTGGGCACAGAAACAAATTGTGTCCTTGCTCAGAAAAAAGTAGGAATCATCCTTGTGATACAATAGGAAAAACATGAGCTTTAGATTTATGTAAATCGAGGTTTGAATCCAGGCCATCTACTTTCTGTGTTACCTTTGGTAAGTAACTTCTCTAAGTGTCAATTTCCTCAAACTGTTCTTCTAGGGTAATTAGAGATAATATATAAAAAGAACCTAGAATAATGTCAGATACACAGTAGATATCAATAACTACTATTATCATAATAAAATCTGAAATTGGTACATAGGAAGATGTGGATGGCTTTCCCAGGTCACTATTGCATCTGGGTATATTGTCCAAGCAGAACTTTAGTAAAGCAATATCATCCAAAATCTCTATGGGATTTCTTGGCATCCATCTCCCAGTCTTCCACCTATCCATCTACCCCCAGTCAGCTCACCCATACCGCCATCCCAAATAACCATCTACCCTCTCTCCCTTCTAAAATTGGCATGTAGAATTCAATATTAAGAATTCTCAAGATTAAGTAGTAGCTCTATCTATCAAATCAAGCCACAAAAAAGCTTGAATTTTCTTTCCCTGGTTGGTGTGATACATTCAAGGCTCACTTCACATTTCTACTCCTCTTTCTATCCCAGGGCCCCAAGACAGCAGATTTCACTCTCTTCATTACCAGCACAGCACCTTGCACGCATCTCTACACAGCTCTTCCTATAGTGAATTTCAAGTATTTGTTTATATTTTATCTATCCACATCTATATTTTGATAGCCTTGTTGGCAGAGACCATATCTTGTTTATGTTTCTTATCTAATGCCAGCTCAGTCTGATGCATAGGGGGGCCTAATCCATATTGAGTTAATCTAGAGCCTTAAAAGTAAGCCCAAACCCTTTACTCCCAACTTCACCCTGTTGGCTCAGTCCAGTGTTCTCCTTTTCAATTATGATCAGCAGCCCCAGGCATCCTTCCTACTCCTACCAGCTCCACTGGATACCCAGCATCTCACCTGGTCTCAACCACCACTCATGCCTCTGCTCTGTCCTTTAACCTCAAAGAAACATATCCTGGCATTTAAAAATACGGGCAGAGGAAGATGAGGAAAGGAAAAGAAAAGAGAGAGTTTCAAGAAGGATGGCATGGTCAACAATGACAAATGTAGTATGAGATAAAGAGAATGGTTGAAATGTCTAATTTATTGAGACCTACTGTGCTCCAAGCTCAAAGGAGATGTAAAGGGGAGAGAAATCAACAAGGTAGAGGAGGCTCTTTCCCTCTACCTTGCATCCTACTATGCGGCCTTGCATTCTACCATGCTATACGTGCTGCAGACAATCAATGAGTAAATAACCAAAGTAATTAATTACAGCTCACAAAGAGTGCCACAAAGGAAAGGAGGCAGGGAGATAAGATGACGATGATGATGCCGATAGTAGTAAGAAGTTACCCATAGTTAGTCCGAAATAGCTACTATATGTCAAGCCTTGTTCTAAATGCTACCAGTATGTAATCTTGTTTAATCCTTACAAGCACCCTAGAAAACAGAGATAATTATTTTCTCCTTTGTAGATGAGAAACTGAAGCACACAGAAGTTAAGTAACATCTTTCAATGGCTAGCTTTGTTTAATGAGCAACTCAGCTATAATTGTTAAGAATGAGAAAATCAAATCTTATGTGTCACAGAATAAAAGTTTATAAATAAACTTGTAATAATTTGAAAAATCCTTTTTAACAATTTTGAATCTTCAAGTCATATTAAATTAAGTAATAGATACTTATTAAATGTCTGGGCCATTTCTAAGTCAGTTAAAACACTGAAACACTAATTATTAAGCATAAATTTCAGTTTATACATTTTAATATATTTTTATGTGGTATGGAGAAGCTAAATATATTTGGGTTGGTAAATAAACATAAACATTTTGTTACGAGGAAACATGGTTCTAAAAATTATGAAATGGTTACCATTGACAAAATGTTGATATAAAACAGTTCAAAGTTGCTTACGTCCTAGGTTTTCATGATAAATTAAGGTTACTAGAGTTTTAGAAATCTAATTAATTTATGGTAATTAAAACAACTCCTTATGCAAGGAAAGTAAGACATGATTTTGGTAAGTGAAGCTTACGTGAAAGATGTGTTTTAGTTAAGGGAAACAAAAGGAGTTTTTGTCTTAAAATAGGATGATTAGTTGTCCCAAAATGAAAAAGAGAAAAGGTTGTGGAAAGTTTATGAAAGATGAATCTTGTGAAAAGAATTTTATGTGCAATTAAGCTGGCTAAAATTGGAAGGGAATTATAAGTTTTTTCTGAAAACAGCATTACTATCAAAATTACACTAGTACAAAATGAGAATTTGGTTTTCTCCTTTAAACAAGATTTTTCTGGGGCATAGGTTCTCAGGACCTCCTGAGACTATATCATGGGGAAAATTTTTTTAAGATTTTTCTGTAATATAATAAGAGATGGTAAAAGATTTTTTGTTCACCTTTTGAATAACTGCAAAAGGTGAGAATGGGAGGGGAGAGAAAGAGAAACAGATTTTCATGCTTCATGATGTCTTTTGTAGGTCTTTTAATTATTTGGAAAATTAGGTCTTCCCTCTATCAAAGAGTAAACGTTTTTGCTTTTTAAAACTTTTAATTATCAATTTGGCTAAATGATTGATTATTATTTCAGAGTGATCTGTGATCCTATTTTGATCAAGTATTTTAAACCTTTGACATATTTGACAGGCTTCCCAACATCAAATTTCAAAAGAAAAATTAAGTCTTTTTGACTTCAAACTAACCTTTGGATGCTACAGAGAGCCCTTGAAGCATTCAAAAGAGATATAATAAATAGGCTTATTTGATATGTTTAATTATATGGGAAGCATTGTCAAATAAGAAATGATGTTTAGCCTTTTTCTGAGTTATATTGTTTTCCAAAAATAGTATGAGATTTCTAAAATTCTGACATGTCATGGTATATGTTATCAGTCATGATACTATGGTTATTATGTTAAATTATTGTAGGCCACAGAAAAAATTAACTTTCTTGTCAATTATGTCTTTAATTATAGCCATTTTAAGTCTTGTTGTCTCTAGTTAATTGATTAATTCTGCTGCCTTTTCTGAAAGCTCTTTACAAGCAATTATAATCCTAAAGTGTTATGTCTTCAAGGAGGTTCATCGAAAGGATGGAAAGGACCCTGACAAACACTTTTAAATACAGGTTTCTGATTACTTTAGGATCATATCAGAACTCTAATGAAGAAACTGGTTTATAAAATTGCTTACCCAAGCAGACTAGAATTAATTAAATACCAAGGAAATATGTTTGCAGATTTTCATACTAAGTTTATAAGTACTGAAATTGTTAAGATATGCAATTCCAATAAACTCCATGGTCCAGGTCAAATTACCTATGATAACATATTTAACAAAGAGTGCTACACACCTGAATTAGGAAAACAAAACTGGAATTTAAGAGGCTATAAACCCAATGTTAAGCATGGACTCATGGAGCCTGGACTGCTTCCTGAGTCCCTGAAGCTTCATTATAAGCTTTCCACTCCACGACTCATCATGGAAGAGATACAATGATCCAAATTATGGGAAAAAACATTGGTGTGGTGACTATTCTAAATTTCTGTAACGGTTGATGATTAATTTTTGATTTGTCAAAGCCATAATCCTGATAAGATAACAAAAACTTCGGGTACATTTCTTCAATATGATGGGTCATTTATAAAGGGATTTCATTCAATTGCCATTTTCACTGCATGTTTTCTGGTTGTACAGAAGCTTTCCCATATAGGAAGGCTACAAGAGTAGCTAAAAAGTTATTAGGAAATGTGTTTCCCTCATGACATATTCCTGGAGAAAATTCCAGCAATAGATCTACTTGTTTCACTGGACAAGTTGTAAAACAGTTAAATAAGGTATTATGGATACAGACACATTAAGCAAAGAAAACTGAATCAACTAGATTGCCTCAGTCAAAGATATTATAGATTGATTACAACCAAATCCACTTCCACTGGGAAACAAGTTGATCCCTTATGGAATAGTTACTGGAAGGCCTATTTCCCTAATAATAGAAACTCATGTATGTTCTGCTCCTAACCTCTGGTATGACTAAATGCTGCAAGGCTTTAATGCCTTATGCCAAAGTGTATTTTTACCAGGTAAAAGAAACTTTTCATGATCCATCAACTTAAGACAATCAAACCCTTCATGATCCACATACAACCTGGAGACCGGGTTTTCTGGGAACGATATTAGAGGAAGACTGCCCTTGCCACCAACACTGCAGCAAAACATTGGGAAACTGAACGTTGGGCCTATAATCACACAACTCAGAGTGGCCCCTTCAGACTCTTGGAACTGTATACCTGTTGGAGACCTTAAGGTACAGCTAATCAGAGAAGTCTCTCCCCAGGAGCAGACAGCATCCTAGACATGGACAACTTTCCCAAGATCATGGATCAAGAATTCTCTGCCATCAGAAAACTTTCACCTCTCTTAATTTTTTCCTTTTCCTTGCTTATGCCTCTATGAACAATATAATTGGGAAAGGGGCCTTGTGTGCACCGATGGGGTATGCTTTTATTTGTGGAGGATTTTGCAGCCAACTTTATACCTGAGTAACTTATGCCTTGATGGATAGAAGATGAAGGGCCAATATAGGCTAGAAATTTTAATAGTACCTTTGTTGCTCCATCATCAGTCAGAAACAGCATTTTTTCACTCCTCTTAACCTACATCTTAGGTTAAAAGAACATTGCCAGGAAGTCTTCACTCTTCTGGATGGGCATCATTTCTTAGGTCTCTTTTCCCATGGCCTGAAATAAATATAAATGAGGCAATGCTTACAAATGTATCACTCATTATAGGCTCTACAGCAGGTTCAACTGCAAAGGCTATGGTTGCACAACAGACTTCTTTAAATTCTCTTGCTAAAGTTTTATTAGATAATAAAATTGCTCTAGATTAACTAAGAAAAGAGAGGAATCTGTGCAGTTTTTGACACTTCTTATTACACATAGATGAATACATCAGGTATTATACAGACTCAGTCACAGGGGATTAACCAACAAGCTGCTTAGTTAAAATAGGTAGATTCCTCATCTGGTTCATTCTTTGATCTATTTGATTTTGATTGGTTTTGTTCATGGGAAACCTGGCTAAGAAGCATACTCCAAACTCTTGGTATTATCCTTTTGATAGCCATAATAGTAGTCTCCCTGATGTGCCGTATTCTCTCAAAAGTTTTAAATGTGTACATGCAGCCATCTGTAGAATGCCAAATGGTCCCTCTTCAGCTACAACAACAAAAACCCAAAGACATGTGATCATGAGGACACTACTGTAACCTATGATTGACTTGTTGAGACTAGAACCCCAAAATGATGGTAACTAAGAATAGCAATAAAGCTCTAAGTTTTGGTCATGCTCTCATCTAACATTTGTTAAACAGAATTATGAGAGGCCACTGTTTTGAACTGAACTCATGCGCTAGGCCCTAACAGACTACACTAACCCAACTTGGAGTCACTTATGCTATGTTCCACATAATCAAACCAAAGCCTTAAAGAAGCAAACAGATCTCAAAACAGATGGGAGCTGAGACCAAATAAGACTTGTTCATTTACAATAATGACAGAAGGTGACATTATGCTTAAAGTTTGTGGTATAATTGAGAGGTTGAAGGGGTCATTGTTAAATTCAGTTTGGCCTAAAGCTGTCTCCCTATGTATTTTAACTTTTGCCTAAAGGTTTCTCCATGCATAGTGAACTATAACCGAACTTGATATGTAAACAGACTGTAACCTACTCTTGTAACAAGTAGCCAATCACAGGCAGCAAACTGTTCAAACCAGGTTCAAATAAGGCAAACACCCAGCTGTAACCAATCCAACTGTTTCAGTACCTCACTTCCATTTTTTGAATGTCACATTCCTTTTTCCGTCCATAAAATGATCTGACCATGCTGCAGCACCAGAATTGCTCCGAACCTATTTTGGTTCTGAGGGCTGTGTGATGTGCAAATCATTCTTTGCTCAATTAAACTCCATTAAATTTAATTTGTCTAAAGTTTTTCTTATAACAACTGAATGAGATCATGAATTCTGACAGATATGAAATTCCACTGGTGTAAAACATTAGTAAACATGTTTAATGAAACTCATGAAGAAAAAACATGTTCATTCCAAAACACTGGCCCACATCCTAAATATTGTAAAATTCGATCTCCTTTGAGAAACTCTAAATGGTTGTGTTTCTCTTCATTAATAATAAAGATAAGAAGGACAATCTACATTGCACTGGATGGGTTACTTGCATCACTCAAAATGAGTTTAACAATTTACTCAGTTTTGAAAAGTAAATTCAGTCTTCTTATAAAAGGCTAAAATTTGTTGACCTATGGGTAATCATAAAAGAAAATTTTCTTAAAAGAAATGTAAGCTCTACTGGGCTGAAAAGACTATGTACTCTGAATTAAAGGAAGACTGTATTATGGTTAGAAAAAATGTAGAACTAAGTACGTTATACTAAAATACCTAAAGTTTATATATGGCAGGCCAGGCATGGTGGCTTATGCCTGTAAATCCCAGAACTTTGGGAAGCTAAGGTAGGAGGACTGGTTGAGGCCAGGAGTTCAAGACCAGCCTGGAAAACACAGAGAGATGTCTCTACAAAAATTAAAAAAAAAAATTACCTGGGCATGGTAGCATTTGCTCACAGACCTAGCTACTTGAGAGGCTGAGAGGGGAGAACAGCTTGAGCCCAGAAGTCCAAGGCTGCAGTGAGCTATGATCATGCTACTGCACCCCAGCCTAGGTGACAGTGAGAGACTCTGTCTCTAAAAAATTAAAATAAAAATTATGTAAGACAGCAATTACAGTATTCTTCTGATTATCTAAGAACTTGCTATTTTAATCTAGATGTTTTAGATTTAATCTATTTCATTGATCAAACCACTCTTGAATGATCACAAATCACTATGTTTTTACCACATTGCCAATCTGAAATATGAACAAACAAGACTGGCTGAGAATTGGGTAGAACAATTATGAAGAAACCGTATGAAAAGGTGAAAAAAGAAAGCAGCAAGAAGCTCCAGTAAAACAGGACACATTTTTCTAACAATGTTATTATATATTTAATACATGTTTCTCATGATGAGATGCTTAAAGGCCTAAAAGTTACTTGGGAGTTTTGCATTACAAAATACCACAATTGATCCTGTTGCTAGATTTCTGCATTACAATTAAATCTAAGAGAAGAAAGTTGGTTTCTATTAAGTGTTAGGTTTTGTAATGTATTGTTGTAAAAGAGGAAAAAATAGGAGTTAATTTAGAAAAATTCTGGGTATATATTACCAGAGTTTGTCACTCAATTTGAAATCAGAATGGAAACTAAGGTAGAAGACAACAACACATGACTGACTTAAAAAAGACATGACTTGTGTAGATTTCTTATTGGGCTTAATTAAATTGACTGAAGTTGGCTTTCAAAAGCTTTTGTTTAACAGTGGTTTTTCAAATAAAATAACAACAAAAAATACATTCTTATTTCCATGTTTTGACAAATGTATCAGTTAGGGTTTCCTTCAGCTGCAAGCAACAGAAAAACCAACCAAGAGTAGACTGTATGATTAAGGGACTAACTTTTTTATGTTTAAAAATTTCTGATATGAGGCTGTTGAGGACTGGTACATGACTCCACGATATCATCAAGAACCCAGAGTCCTTTTAGTTTTTTGTTCCACCATTCTTGGCTTGTGGCTTTTTCTACATGGTCACAAAATAGCTGCTCTACCACCTCAAGGCTCATCTATATATAAAGCAGGGGCTTCTTAGTTTATCTCTTTAAAAACGATGTTTCAAAGTTTCATAACAACTGTTTTCATCTTACTGGTCGAGAATTGGGTCACATGGTTACTTCTAATGGAAAGATGGTTGGAAATCTAAATGTTTTAGTTTTCAAGTCATGATGAAGGAAAAGACAAGAATGAAAGATTGTGAATGGCCTTTGAGTAGCTAGGCTACTGTGTCTGCTTCTGTGGGCAAGGGGATAAGGATGTTTATAGAAAATATTAATATGTGATTGAAATCCTTTCCAAATTACAAGAAGAGAATTTGTTTAGCAAATACTGACAATATGTGTTATTGTCTGGCCTTATTAAGGCATATCTAAATCATTTAGTGAGTCCATGTAAAAGTCATTTTCTTACCACTCAGATGGTTTCTCTAAATTGCTGTGCTCCTGCTATGATTTGACCTTCGGCTGAGATGCTTTTCCAAATGCTTTTAGCTAAGCCCTGCATACATCTAGACACTCAAGCTTCAGGACAGTACAGATTTCAGCCGCATTACTCCTTTTCCAAGCTACAGCAGAAAAACCAAAACAAATATTGCAGATTTGTCCAGTTCTCTTAAGTATCAGCTAGGGAAGCAGGAAAAGTCCTCTCTATTATGTGGTGATTCTCCATATTAGAATCACCTAGGAATCTTTTAAGATATGCTGATACCCTAATATTTTTAAGGAGCTCTCTCTAGATGATTCTAGCATGCAGCTAATGTGGAAAACTAGGCATTTGGAGAAAGAAGAGAAAAAGCTGGAAATAGCATGTAAAACCTTGAGCATGTTATTGAACCTCTTTAAACTCACTTCTCTCATTGTTACTTACATGAATTAATCCAAATAAGTTTAGTTCTCTGTTTGGCTTACAGTAAACTCTTGATAAATATTAGTCATTATTAATATTGTTTTATCAAAGTTCATATTTTTTCATCATCTTTTTGTGAGTAAATGGGGTTTCTCCAGGAAGCAAAAATATATAAGACCATAGATCTTGAAGGTAGAGCTTGAAGACAGCAAAATTTGGCATTCAAATCCCAGCTTGACCACTTAGTAGTTAATCTGACATTGAGCAGGCAAGCATTTGATCTGAGTCTCGGTTTTCTCATCTATTAAATGGGAGTGATACTTACCTCTCAGGTTGTGAAGACTGAAAGATACTATGTATGCTAAAGGATAATTTTCAAAAAAGTAAAATTATGACCCTTCTACAGTTATAAAAGAAACATATGTCAAAGATTTTATTTCAACTCTTTAATTACTGAGGGAACCACTAATATAGTAAGATCTGTTCAAATGAGAATTTGACTTACAGAGCTTTATAATCAACCAGTCAAAATTTGTTTGCTTTGGTATGAATAAGAATTTGCTGCATTGTCAGCAGTTTTCAACAATTTAACAGCTACCTCTGCAAAGGTGCAAAATAACCCAGTCAATAGAAAGTCAAGGTGTGAATTCTTGGAATCAGATAATCCAGGACTCCACTATAATGCCCAGCACTCCACTGAAAGACACCAGTGATCCTCTTTGCCCATTTCTGAGTCCTGACAAGTATATAAAGCACAAGGCAGAGTGTACTTGCCATGGAGTCAGTGATGATTACGTGGTGGTTGCATTCATTATCCTTGAATAACATGATTATTTACCTAGAAAATCCAAACAAATCAACTAAATAAATGTATTATGACAGATAGGACATACAATCATTAAAATTTATCATTACTGTGACTCTTGAGTTCATGCTTCACATTCTTCCCTTCACTGTAAACATACTAATAATAACATTTTTTAAAAAATATAAAGAAAAGTCATAGCCATATTCAAAAGCAGGATAATAGATCACCTGCAGCACGATGCCAGAACTGAAGCCTCAGGCAGTGTAGGCAGCCAAGAGTTGGACTCACGTGGGGTGACACAGCAAAGCGTTCTTCCTAAAGCTGGAAGCAAGGACAGTGTTCCCTTTGCCAGATCAGTGACTGGATCTCTAATATCCCCAAACACACCAAGCGACAGGAGTCCAAGCCACCAACTAAGGCCATGCCCTGGTCTAGAGATGGTGGGGGGAGAGTTGGTGAAGGCAACCAAAAAACTGATATCCAAGGAGTCTTGAAGAGGAGGGAGATGAAAACTCCCACACAAGCTGAACCTGCAAACTAAAGCTTCAAAGAAAAGGAGAAAAATTAACCCTAAGAAAGAGCAAATAAACTTATCCAGGGCATTAATAGTTAACAGAAGATGATGCAGAATTGTGGAAAAATAATGACATGGAAAACACGGTAAAAGAAGGGAAACATTTCAAGGGAAGGTAAATATCTTGAAGACTGATTTGCTCATTCATGATTAGCTCTCAGCTCCAGTTCCACCCTATGCTTTCCCCCTATTGCAGGGAAGCAGAATCTGCATGCACCAGAGTCTTTTCCAAACCTTCCTTTCAGCTGTCTCTCAAAGAGAATTTGGCATTCTGGGAAGCAATGGGAGGCATTGGAAAAAACTGGAAATGAGGAGGATTTCTTCTCTTCTTGAAGTAGCTCTGATAAACATGGTGGCAGCAGTAAAAGCAGCAGGCAAGCCTGAGCCCTGGACATCTGCTCAGGCAACATGGTTCAGACAGTAGATGCAGTAGCAGGTACCCCAACAGTCTCAGTGGGACAGTTTCCCTAGGCTGCAACAGGGACAGCAGCTGATATCTTTTGGATCCTGGATACCTGTAGCATCAGCAAGAGCTCTAATTCCCTGCTTCCTGTAAAGCAGCTGCAGTGGGGTTCCAGCGGCATCAGGGGCACAATGACTGTTGGCTCTGGGTAGCAGCATCTTCCTTTCTGCTTCTCCTGCACTAGTATAGTGGTGACTTCTGGAAGTTACTATCTCTAGGTAACAGATCTTCCCTCTTTTGCTCCTCCAGCCCTTCCAACATGTTTGCAGCCAGTTTTCTGTCCTACATTCTATCTGTTGATTCTGATTGCCTGAGGAGGCACTGACAGAGTTGGCTATGCCTGCAGAATAAGGATGACAGATGTGTTGAAAAATCAGAGAAGCTATGATAGTTAAAGAACTATAATGCCAGCAGGAATTGATCTGTCGTGCTAAAAACAAACAAACAAAAACATTACAAATGTATCTGCGTGTCTATAGACAGAAGGCTAGAAATGACTTGCTCTGGTTATGATTACAGATAATTTTTATTAGGTGAGAACTTCACAAATGCTAGAACTAGCCTATGTAAGCTCAAATCCCAGCTATCCCAACTTCTATCAGTATAGCATTGGGCAGATTTCTTAATCAGCCTCTGCCTCTTTTTCTCTAAATGCAAAGTGGTTGAAATAATATCTCAAAAAGTTATGGAAAAAAAGTGAGTCAATAAATTTTTTAAAATGGAGAAGAGAGACTGGTTCATGGTACTCTACAAGCGGTTTTCTAAAATGTTTTTCTTTATCCAGATCTTTACTGGTTAAAAAAAAAAAGAAGAATGAGGATAATAATTTTTTAACCAACAAATAAATAAAATGTTTGTATTTACTTTCCAATTTTAATAAAGGATATATATTACTACTGACCAGAAAATGTCATATATAAAAAAATAAACATGGCATTCCATAAAAAATGAACATAAATTATCTTAAAATTATTGCCAAATTTGTGATTTCTACAGTATTACAGGGTTGCAAAGCTTCTTGGAAGATAAACTAGACTCCTCTAACTTTTAGCAAGTCTATTCCTCTACTTTCTTCATATCAATAGCCAACATCCTGTCATGAAAATATTCATCTGGCTTCACCTAAGTCCTTCTGAATATACCTTTTCCTCCTCTCACACAGTTTTCAAATTGTATTTAGAACATTCGATCAACATCTTACATGTAACAATATTCTCTGTATTTAAACATTATGCTGTGCCTTTTCCTATTTATTGCCAGGTGAAATAGATTTTTCTATAGTTATTCACAAAAATCTCAAAGTAAAAATGAAATGAACTGATAAACTCATGTTATGTTAGGAAGAATACTTGTTTCAAATTGCTGCCATGGAGGGTGGAGTGGCTTTCCTGATTGATAAATGTACAGCTTGGCCCCTTCTTTGGGATCCTCCTTTCTGCAGAGAGTTCCAGTTTTCGTGTTCTCTCTCCTGAGGGACAGTGGAGGCCTAGGGGTAAGCTGGCTTCATTCAGGAAGGACACGTTAACAGGCTTGTTCAAGCGGATTTTTCAGCAGTAAACCCTTTATTTTGATTTCTGTGTTTTATTCCTGCATCTTTCACTCTCAATTTGTCCTAAAATCAGGTAGGGGAGAAAAGATAAATAGTGAAAAGATGAATAGTGATCCCCTCAAACTACAGCATGTTAACTCAGGCATATTATCTTAATTTCCATTTAAACCAAGGGCTCTTACCTGAGGTCCACAAATGCATGCATAAACATGGATGGGAAAAGTAAATCACATCTTTATTTTTTCTAAACTTCTTTTTTTTTTTTTTTTTTTTTTTGAGACGGAGTGTCACTCTGTTGCCAAGGCTGGAGTGCAGTTGTTCAATCTTGGCTCACTGCAACCTCTGCCTCCCAGGTTCAAGCGATTCTCCTGCCTCAGCCTGCCAAGTAGGTGGGATTACAGGCGCCCAGCACTATGCCTGGCTAATTTTTGTATTTTCAGTAGAGATGGGGTTTCAACATGTTGACAAGGCTGGTCTCAAACTCCTGACCTCAAGTGATCCGCCTGCCTCAGCCTCCCAAAGTGCTGAGATTACAGGCATGAGCCACCACGCCCAGCCTATTTTCATTAAACTTCTAACTGACATTTAGCCTTTCCTTTCATTATGAATGCAGACAGCAAATCACCATTGTAGGAGCAGAACAAGTCACCTTGTCACCAATAGTAACCACAGATATTTTAATCTCTTATTACTGTTATTGGAGATATCTCCAAATATCATTTACTTTCATCACTACTTTGAAATTATCATCCTTACTAGACTTGCCATTAAATTGCACATGACTGCAGCCTTCCTGTCTTAGATTCCTGTGTGAGGTAGCTGGCCAGCCATCTGAAACTGCCTCTTATTGGTGCTTAACATCCATGAAGTCACTTATTCTCAATTGGTGACCCAGACATCTACATTGCCTTCCAGTAAGTGAGCTACTTTCATCGCTAGAGTTTTGCAAGACTGGACTACTTTCAAATGAGAACTCTTAACTCTCAATAAGAACATGCAACCTCATGTAACTCAAATAAGTGCAGGAGCTGCATGCAGACATGGCAAGTTCAAAGGCATCTGACTGTTTTCAGATCACTGCAGAAGTGTGAAGTAGCTTCCTATTATTGCTAACAGATACATATCACACAGTGTTGTAAGATCTTGAGTAGCAGAATTCTTTTGTTTTTCTCTTGTGATCCCTTTTTGTACACTGGGTGTATTAAGAAGTAAAAGCATGCATAATCAATATACCATACCAGTGGTACATTACTGCATTATTTTTCTATGAAAATACCACACATTTTAAAAATAAATTCAAGAAAACCATCTACAATCCCAGAAATGAGAACTATTATTTCTAGGAAGACACAGAAAGCCACATGACTCTAATGCTGGAGAGAGTGCTAAGCCAAGATACAAAACTCTGTCAATTTCCTTCAAAAAAAGAGAGCTCTACAAAGACCTGGAAACTATTCAGAACGTTTTCTAAAGTGACGTCAATTTTGATGGTATCAAAGTTAAAGCATCGTTGTGATGCTGTAGCGCCCTTAAGCTCCACTGGCTCTGTCTTCTTCTAGAGCTATACCTTATCCAGTGGCATGATCTAAATAGCACCTCTATATTTTTATCTCAGTCTGATGGCTCCCTTTAGCATGACAAGATTTCACAGCCAATGAAGCTTGATTTTGAAAGCCTGTATAAATTAGCCTGCACTATGAATCTCTGAGAAATTGATGACAGCTCCTCAATGTATTTCTCTAGCCCTGACCCCTCTTATAAGCAATGTAGTCAAATACCCAGCTGAGTTCTCTGATTACAATCTTCACATGAAAATATCAGATATTTCAAAACCAACAAAAGCTTTTGTCTCCCAAATACACTCCCACGCAGTCTTTGCTCAACTTATAAACGCATGTTCATCTACCCAGTTGCTTAAATCAGAATGGTGGGAGTTATTTTTTCTTGAGTCTGCTTTTTCCCTCACTGCCTTTCCAGATGCAAATTTCCAAAGCATTATCAGGTTCTACTGTTTCTACTTCCAAAATATAGTGCAAATCTGTCCACATGATTGCACTTCCACTGCCATCACACTGACCCAAACTATAGTCATTCTTGACTGACTCTGACATATTCATTCATTCACTTAACACACACTCACTCATACAGTTTCTATATATGCTAAGCACAACTGCCCCCTAGTTGTTCTCCATCCTCTTGCCCTATTATCTATCCTGCACCCAGCAGCCTCACAGATTGTTGTCAATACACAAATCATGATGTTGCCCTGCTTAGAACTCTCCAGTGGCTTTCATTGAACCTCCTACTGTGTCCTACAAAGCCTGGCCCTGCCTACTTTGTTTCTAGCAACAAGAAGCCACCTTCAAGGAACCAGGCCCTCATCTTATTCGCCTTCATTCACTGTGGTTCAGCCATAATGGCCTTTCTTCAATTGCTTAAGCAAGCTAAGAATTCCCACCTCCTAGCCTCTGCACTCTCTGCATGCTCTGCTTAGAATGACCTTTACATTTCTGGCCTCTTCCAAGCATTCAGATTTCAGTAACAATGTTCCCTCCTAGCATAAGTCACTCTCTGCAAAATCCAGCCATCTTCATCCTGAGTCTACCATTTAATGGTTTTATTTCCTTCCCAATGATCAGCCCTATATAAAACTGTCTTATTTGTTTACTCGTTCAATTATTTGCCTCCCACGCCACAGTAGCAATTCCATGAAAGCTGGGATATTTTCTGACTCATATAAAGAACACTATCTAGATCACATATTCAATGAGTCAGTAAATAGCACCTAAACATTAAGAAGGCCAAAAAAGTTTTAATAGCAAACATATGAGGTCATATATTTCAATATGAAAAAAGTTACCAATAAATATATAGGATATATCCATTTCCTATACCAAAATGTGTTATTAAAGAACTATAAAATATTTTTAAATTGAGTATTTTTAAAGCACACCGTTTAAGATACTATAATCAATCCATTTGTTTCTTAGTTCTCTATTGCTAAGTAATAAATCACCCTAAAATTTAGTGGCTTAAAACAACAAACATTTACTATTGAGGGTTAGGAATCTGAAAGGGGCACCACTAGGTGGCTTTGTCTCAGGGTCTCTTGTGAGATGGCCAACATCTGAAGGGACCACAGAGTCAGCTTCCAAGCTCCTGTTGGCAGGAGGCTCCGGTTTTGTAAGATGTGGACCTTTCCATAGAGCTGCTCACATAACATGGTAGCTGACTTCCCCAGAGCAAAGAATCAGAGAGAGAGCACCCCAGCATATTTAACCTTTTATAACTTCAGAAGCAACAACCCTCACTTCTGCCACTTCCTATTGGTCACAAAAACTGACCCTGGTAGAGAGTGGAAGAGGAACTACACAAGGCGGAGAAGGAGGTGGGGATCATTGTGGGCCGTCTTAGACACTGTTCATCACTATTTGGAATATGAAGACCACTGTCATGCTTATTGCCAAATTTTTTTCCTGAGTCAGTAACTCATGCAGCCAAGAATAATAGAAACCCAGCAAATGGTCATTTAAACAAGGAAGAGGTGTGTATATTTTATGCCATAACAAGTCCCGAGTAGGAGGTCCACAGTTAGTATAGTAGGTCAAGAGCACCTTCAAAGACTCTTCTGGCTTCTCAGCTCCACCACCTGGGGTGAATGAAGCAGCACTTCCAGAGCATACTAGAAAGAGACAGTGTGGTATCAGTGACTTTCTCTTTACATCTCATTGGCCAGAACCTTGTCAAGCAACTTTTATCTGTAAGGCAAACTGGGGAACTTTTAGATATTCCAACCTCTATAATAGATGAAAGCAGGCAAAACAAGGAAAACAGGTGTTGACTGAGGGCAGAGTATGTGTCACGTTTCCTAAGTTCAGCTTTTGAACACCACATTTTTGGGAGGGTGGATCATAATACAATCATTTATTGGAGCTACACTGTAACACAAGAGAAGTACAGGGCCCTGTACATAGCAGGTCCTTATTATTTCTTGAATGAATGTATTATATACTAGTGTTTAATATATCTTATAAGCATTAGCCTTATACAAGCATTTCCTAAAATGACTTTGTATTGTGTTTGTATTAATTGGGAAAAGCAGATTTTCCATTACTATGAAATGAAAACAGTAAAAAGTACAATAATTCTACGTGCCTTACTTTTTCTTAATTTCTAGATTTGTGTTCCAGGTTTTGATCTGCGCAGGAAACACTGAGCCCATTTACACTTCAGCTCTGTGATTCCTCTGCTTCCCCCTGTGCCCCCAAACCCTCTCCTCCTATCCTACAGCCCTGCCTCACACACAAATTCTTTTTCCATCATTGTTCTTCTTGGTTCAGAATTTGCTTTTTTAAAATAAGATAAAAAATACAAAGTGATAGGGCAAGTTGATTACATATATTCCCTCTGGAAAAAAAAACTGATGTTATAAGAAACTAACTTTGTAAAAGGGACAACCCAAAAAACAAATTGCATTCTGAAAATACCAGGAAATGCCAACGTAGCATTTTTGTACTTCAAAAAAAAGTCTTCAACTTTTATGCCAAAATAGACTTCAAAATTGAAGCTGTTAAAAATACACACTTAATTTAGTAGCTTTTAATTCACAGGGCTTTTTCATGGGTGGAGTTGCTAAGTGGTGAGTTGATTTTTGCCACAGAGGAGAAGACTGCCTCCATAAAATCAGACTTTTACTAAGAATAGACTTGTGGGCCACAGGATAATTAAAAAGTGCTTGGCATAATTGAAGTTCTGGTGAGGAAATGATTAAAGTCATGGTTTGCATGTTGGGTGTATACAAACTACTTTAAAACTTGGATATTGGAATGTGTAGCCTTCAAAGGATTATATTAAGATGAATAACATTTAAAATACCATTGATAAACTATATTTTTCATTTTTAAATAGAACTAGGATCACTAAAATCACATATTGAAATTACATATTGATTTGACATGAATAGTGAAAGTTGCTATATCTATTAGAAATATAGAAAAGCATGTTTTTAAAAGTGTAGCTTATGTTCTTACTCAAAACAATGAAAAAAAGTTTACTTGGCCATTTTAGCAATGATAAGACAATCTTAGTGTTGCTAAAATTAAGAGATGCAAACATTTTCAATATTATTCAGTATCTCTAGGTTAATGAGTTATCAAAATTTAAAGGTATTGATACTTAGTTCTTGTTACTTGTAAGAGAACCAGATACTGTTTCTCCCCTGGGCTAAGTTATTTAAAGTTAAAGAATTAGGCCTTCTTTAAAGGTTAAGCAATATGATTAAGCAACAATCAATAGTGCTTAATTTGGAGAATGGGATCTGGGATGAGAAGCAGCTGAAGTAATATTTTCACATCATATTCTTTGGTATCGTTTGAATTTATTTTTAATTTAAAAATTACTACTTTTGTAATTAAATTGTTAATGATAAACTGAAGTTGAAAACTTTATAAGATCAAAATCCCTGAAGAAACAAAAATATAAAGCATGAAAAATAATTGCCTTTATTGAAACTTGAAAAGTAGCCTTATATGTGATATGAATAAATAAGTTTCAAAAGAGTAAGATCCAATCCTAAGATTTTATTAAGCCCAAATTGAAAAACTTTTAGATTACATATTATTTTTTGCTGTAGTTTTTTTAGAAAAAAATCTATCCTAATAAATCAGGAAACCCCAAATCCCTCTTCATTAAATACCAATGACTCTTGAGTATTTGGAAGGAAATACTGCCTTCTTTAGCTCTTTCGCAATAATTCTGAAGTAACATTAACATGCTTTTTTAACAGTCAAGTTCCCGGTATAAATGTGCATCCCTTCTTACGATTTACAGGGGATGTTTTAATTTGTCAATGAAAGAAATTTATAATAAATAACATAAATTTCAAATTTGGCTAATACTTTCTACAACCCCTTAAATGATTTAGGGTTTGTTTGGAATTTTTTTGTATGATTAACTTAGAGCCTCATCTAATTTCAAAGCTATTATGATTATGAGAAACTAGTGTATGCACTTGTTTAGAACTGTAAAGGCTGACAGTGTTTTGAGTCTGTCCTAAATATGATTTTAAAATATGATAAATATTTACATCATTATGTAAATAATATAGACACTGGAAATAAAATTAATTTAACACATGAGCAACAATGCAGTAACAAAGAACACAGAAAAATTCTGTGACTTGTTAAATCGAACATCACATTCCTTCCCCAATAAACACACACAAATACATTGGAAAATAATTAGACAACGCATAAGTTAAAATCAGACCAAAAATATAAGCAAAATAATAATTTTCTTTTTCCTAAGAAAAAAAAAAAAGGAATCTGAAACAAAATTGGTCTCCCTCGACCCCACTTTTTCCTCTTGTATTTTAGTTGAGATCAGGTACCACAAACTGGTACCTGATCAGCAATCTGTGCATCCCTCCCAACAAAAGCCAATGAGTCACCAAGTCATGTGGATTTCATGTTATCAGATTTCATGACTTTATCCCCTTTTCGCTATTCCTACCATTGCTACCCTCATTGTTGTTTACTAGACTATGACACAGTCTCCTATTGGGTCTCCCAGCCTCCAATGTTCCTTCTCCCTCTTCACTCATTCTTATCCCCCCCAACAACATAGTGATATTTCATGGTCACCAGAGTTATCTACATAGATGAAAATTTGACCACATATGTCCCTGTTTGGACAGAATTCTAGAAAAGATGGTGTCAGGCAAATTTTCTCTTTCAAAAATTCTACTTTGACAAGGAGAGAATAGACAGACAGTAAAATATCTGGATCTTAAGTCAGATGACTTAATGACATTGATCCAGTGATGATACTGTTTAAAGGGACCTCTGGGGTAAAAAAGGATCCAGGGAAACACGGCAAAAACACTTAGGCTACCCACAAAAGAAAAAGAATTTGAAGGCCTCAGACATTTCTTCTGTGGGTGTCAGAAGACGGGAAGTAACATCTACAGAGCTTTGAAGGAAACAGTTGTAACTCCAAGATTTTCTTCCCACTAAAGTTTCTGCTCAGGTTTCCACACGTAAATGAAGGCAAGAAGGAAATCCTGAATATGAGAACCCTAAGTATATTCCAAATACAGATAATTAGTGAATAAAATGTTTAAAGCATATCCTAGAAAAATTAAAGGTAAAACAAAAATAACAATTGAGTGTTGATACCAAAAAGAACATGCAATCAGCTAACAATATAATTATAAATTTAAATGATTATTTTATACATGGTTACAACCTTAATTTTTATTATCATTTTTAATAACAATTTAGCACATTCATAGGGTATATAGTGATATTTCCGTACATATAATATATAGTGATCAGATCAGGGTAATTAGCATATTGATCATCTCAAACATTGATCACTTGTTTGTGTTGGGAACATTCAATATCCTTTTAACTATTTGAAAGTATATATTAATATTTATTTTTATAAAAATAATAAATGAGAATTTATAATCTCAGACTGGGAAGAAAAGATGGGAAAATATCAAATTCTTTATCTCCAGGAGAAAGTACTGGAACAAAATAACAAAGAACAATAGAAACAATGAAATTGGCACAATTTATCATACAAATATGAAGAAAAAATATGTAGAGGTTGCAAAAATATATAGAATAAAAATACTAGATATATAAGGAAAAATGGGCAGAAACACACTCTCTGTAGGAGAATTTACAGTATTAATCTATAATAGGTAAAATAGACACAATAAAGAAGATATAGAAAATTAATAATGGAGTAGAGAAAGATACTTAATAAATTCCCAACAGCAGAAATTATGAAGACCATATTTTTACTACACAATAGTTTACCCTTATCCTTAAGGGATACATTTTAAGACCCCCAGCAGATGCCCGAAACTGAGGACAGTACCAAACCTTATATATACTGTATTAGTCTGTTCTCACATTGCTATAAAGAAATACCTGAGACTGGGTGAAGAAAAGAGGTTTAATTGGCTTATGGTTCCACAGGCTGTGCAAGAAGCATGGCAGCATCTGCCTCGTAGGAGGCCTAGGGGAGATTTTACTCCTGGCAGAAGACAAAGCAGGAGCAGGCGTCTTACATGTTACAGGAGCAGGACCAAGGTTGGGGGAGGTGCCACACACTTTTCAATGACGAGATCTCACGAGAACTCACCTGCTACCGTAGAACTAGCACCAAGAGGGACAGTGTTAAACTATTCATGAGAAACAGCCCCATGATCAAATCACCTCCCACCAAGCTCCATCTCCAGCACTGGGAATTACAATTTGACATAAGATTTGGGCGGGGACACAGATCCAAACCATATCATATATTATGCTTTTCCAATACATACATAACTATGATAAAGTTTAATTTACAAATTAGGGATAGTAAGTGACTAACAACAACAATAATAAAACAAAATAATTATATCAATATACTGTAATAAAAGTTACATGAATGTTGTCGCTCTAAAAATATCATATTGTATTGTACTCACCTCTTTTCTGACCATGGTTGAGCATGAGTAACTGGAACCACAGAAAATGAAACCATGGATGAGGGGAGGATTGCTGTAATTAAAAAAATAAAGAAAGAATAACTTTAAAAACATAAATGTGAAATAAGAAAAATAAGAACAAACCAAAACCTCAAAAAAATGCAAACCACACACATGAATCTGAAACATACACACTCACTCTTAAGTGAAGTAGCCAAAAGTCATGTCAAATTTATGAAGACTTTCATTATTAAAAGATAAATTACTACAGTGAATTAAAGTAGATGAAAAAACATAGATATATTTGTATATTCCATGTTCTGCAAGAATACACTAAAATTAAAACAAAACATTTTGTAGCTTCTGGAGGCTGCTACAAACTCAATCATTATTCTGCAAATTGAATCAAATATTCATCTTTTCCCTTATAACCTGTATGTGAGGATAAGTACAGTTGATAAAGGAAAGTTCTTTATAGAAAAATCACAGTGAATAAATGCAGAACAACGACAAAATTAGAAAAATCACCATTTTGATTCCTTAATAAAATAATGGATCTTGGCAATGATTATCAATGGCTGCTTAAAATCATTAAGTTAAAAATTTTCTCTATTTTCTGTAAACTTCTCTTCTTACTTCATTTCACTCATTTGATCTTCAATCACTGATATCTTTCTTCCAGTTGATCGAATTGCCTACTGAAGCTTGTGCATTCATCACGTAGTTCTCATGCCATGGTTTTCAGCTCCATCAGGTCATTTAAGGACTTCTCTACACTGGTTATTCTAGTTAGCCATTTGTCTAAGAAGTGAGAAGAGAAGTTTAGAGAAAAAAGAGTAAAAAGAAATTAACAAAGCCTCCAAGAAATATGGGACTATGTGAAAAGACCAAATCTACGTCTGACTGGTGTACCGGAAAGTGATGAGGAGAATGGAACCAAGTTGGAAAACACTCTGCAGGATGTTATCCAGGAGAACCTCCCCAACCTAGCGAGGCAGGCCAACATTCAAATTCAGGAAATACAGAGAACACCACAAAGATACTCCTTGAGAAGATCAACTCCAAGACACATAATTGTCAGATTTACCAAAGTTGAAATGAAGGAAAAAATGTTAAGGGCAGCCAGAGAGAAAGGTCGGGTTAACCACAAAGGGAAGCCCATCAGACTAACAGCGGATCTCTCAGCAGAAACTCTAAAAGCCAGAAGAGAGTGGGGGCCAATATTCAATATTCTTAAAGAAAAGAATTTTCAACCCAGAATTTCATATCCAGTCAAACTAAGCTCCATAAGTAAAGGAGAAATAAAATCCTTTATAGACAAGTAAATGCTGAGAGATTTTGTCACCATCAGGCCTGCCCTACAAGAGCTCCTGAAGGAAGCACTAAACACGGAAAGGAACAACTGGTAGCAGCCACTGCAAAAACATGCCAAATTGTAAAGACCATAGAGGCTAGGAAGAAACTGCATCAACTAACGAGCAAAATAACCATCTAACATCATAATGACAGGATAAAATTCACACATAACAATATTAATCTTAAATGTAAGTGGGCTAAATGCTCCCATTAAAAGACAAAGATGGGCAAATTGGATAAAGACTCAAGACCCATCAGTGTGCTGTATTCAGGAGACCCATCTCACGTGCAGAGACACACAGGCTCAAAATAAAGGGATGGAGGAAGATCTACCAAGCAAATGGAAAAAAAAAAAAAGGCAGGGATTGCAATCCTAGTCTCTGATAAAACAGACTTTAAACCAACAAAGATCAAAAGAGACAAAGAAGGCCATTACATAATGGTAAAGGGATCAATTCAACAAGAAGAGCTAACTATCCTAAATATCTATGAACCCAATGCAGGAGTATCCAAATTCATAAAGCAAATCCTTAGAGACCTACAAAGAGACTTAGACTCCCACACAATAATAATGGGAGACTTTAATACCCCACTGTCAACAAGACAGAAAGTTAAAAAGGATATCCAGGAACTGAACTCAGCTCTGCACCAAGTGGACCTAAGAGTCATCTACAGAACTCTCCACCCCAAATCAACAGAATACACATTATTCTCAGCACCACATCACACTTATTCAAAAACTGACCACATAGTTGGGAGTAAAGCACTCCTCAGCAAATGTAAAAGAACAGAAATTATAACAAACTGTCTCTCAGACAACAGTGCACTCAAAATAGAACTCAGGATTAAGAAACTCACTCAAAACCACTCAACTACATGGAAACTGAACAACCTGCTCCTGAATGACTACTGGGTACATAATGAAATGAAGGCAGAAATAAAGATGTTCTTTGAAAGCAATGAGAACAAAGACACAACATACCAGAATCTCTGGGACACATTTAAAGCAGTGGGTGGAGGGAAATTTATAGCACTAAATGCCCACAAGAGAAAGCAGGAAAGATCTAAAATCGACATCCTAACATCACAATTAAAAGAACTAGAGAAGCAAGAGCAAACACATTCAAAAGCTAGCAGAAGGCAAGAAATAACTAAAATCAGAAGAACTGAAGGAAATAGAGACAAAAAAAAAACCCTTCAAAAAATTAATGAATCCAGGAGCTGGTTTTTTGAAAGGATCAACAAAATTGATAGACTGCTAGCAAGACTAATAAAGAAGAAAAGAGAGAAGAATCAAATAGATGCAATAAAAAATGATAAAGGGGATATCACCACCAATCCCACAGAAATACAAACCACCATCAGAGAATACTATAAACACCTCTACAAAAATAAACTAGAAAATCTAGAAGAAATGGATAAATTCCGGGACACATACACCCTCCCAAGACTAAACCGTGAAGAAGTTGAATCCCTGAATAGACCAACAACAGGCTCTGAAATTGAGGCAATAATTAATAGCCTACCAACCAAAAACAGTCCAGGACCAGATGAATTCACAGCCAAATTCTACCAGAGGTACAAGGAAGAGCTGGTACCATTCCTTCTGAACCATTCCAATCAATAGAAAAAGAGTAATCCTCCCTAACTCATTTTATGAGGCCAGCATTATCCTGATACCAAAGCCTGGCAGAGACACAACAAAGAAAGAGAATTTTAGATCAATATCCCTGATGAACATCAATGCAACAATCCTCTATAAAATACTGGCAAACCGAATCCAGCAGCACATCAAAAAGCTTATCCACCATGACCAACTGGGCTTCATCTCTAGGATGCAAGGCTGGTTCAACATACGCAAATCAATAAATGTAATCCAGCATATAAACAGAACCAAAGACAAAAACCACGTGATTATCTCAATAGATGCAGAAAAGGCCTTTGACAAAATTCAACAACCCTTCATGCTAAAAACTCTCAATAAATTAGGTATTGATGGGACATATCTCAAAATAATAAGAGCTATCTATGACAAACCCACAGTCAATATCATACTGAATGGGCAAAAACTGGAAGCATTCCTTTTGAAAACTGGCACAAGACAGGGATGCCCTCTCTCACCACTCCTATTCAACATAGTGTTGGAAGTTCTGGCCAGGGCAATTAGGCAGGAGAAGGAAATAAAAGGTATTCAATTAGGAAAAGAGGAAGTCAAATTGTCCCTGTTTGCAGATGACATGATTGTATATCTAGAAAACCACATTGTCTCAGCCCAAAATCTCCTTAAGCTGATAAGCAATTTCAGCAAAGTCTCAGGATACAAAATCAATATACAAAAATCACAAGCATTCTTATACACCAATAACAGACAAACAGAGAGCCAAATTATGAGTGAACTCCCATTCACAATTGCTTCAAAGAGAATAAAATACCTAGGAATCCAACTTACAAGGGATGTGAAGGACCTCTTCAAGGAGAACTACAAACCACTGCTCAATGAAATAAAAGAGGATACAAACAAATGGAAGAACATTCCATGCTCACGGATAGGAAGAATCAATATCGTGAAAATGGCCATACTGCCCAAGGTAATTTATAGATTCAATGCCATCCCCACCAAGCTACCTATGACTTTCTTCACAGAATTGGAAAAAACTACTTTAAAGTTCATATGGAACCAAAAAAGAGCCCGCATCGCCAAGTCAATCCTAAGCCAAAAGAACAAAGCTGGAGGCATCATGCTACCTGAGTTCAAACTATACTACAAGGCTACAGTAACCAAAACAGCATGGTACTGGTACCAAAACAGAGATATAGATCAATGGAACAGAACAGAGCCCTCAGAAATAACGCCGCTTATCTACAAGTATCTGATCTTTGACAAACCTGAGAAAAACAAGCAATGGGGAAAGGATTCCCTATTTAATCAGTGGTGCTGGGAAAACTGGCTAGCCATATGTAGAAAGCTGAAAATGGATCCCTTCCTTACACCTTATACAAAAATTGATTCAATATGGATTAAAGACTTAAATGTTAGACCTAAAACCATAAAAACCCTAGAAGAAAACCTAGGCAATACCATTCAGGACATAGGCATGGGCAAGGACTTCATGTCTAAAACACCAAAAGCAATGTCAACAGAAGCCAAAATTGACAAATGGGATCTAATTAAACTAAAGAGCTTCTGCACAGCAAAAGAAACTACCATCAGAGTGAACAGGCAACCTAGAGAATGGGAGAAAAATTTTGCAATCTATTCATCTGACAAAGGGCTAATATCCAGAATCTATAAAGAACTGAAACAAATTTACAAGAAAAAAACAAACAACCCCATTAAAAAGTGGGCAAAGGATATGAACAGACACTTCTCAAAAGAAGACATTTATGCAGCCAAAAGACACATGAAAAAATGCTCATCATCACTGGTCATCAGAGAAATGCAAATCAAAACCACAATGAGATACCATTTCACACCAGTTAGAATAGTGATCATTAAAAAGTCAGGAAACAACAGGTGCTGGAGAGGATGTGGAGAAATAGGAACACTTATACACTGTTGGTAGGACTGTAAACTAGTTCAACCATTGTGGAAGACAGTGTGGCGATTCCTCAAGGATCTAGAACTAGAAATACTGTTTGACCCAGCAATCCCATTACTGGATATATACCCAAAGGATTATAAATCATGCTGTTATAAAGACACATGCACATATATGTTTATTGCAGCACTATTCACAATAGCAAAATCTTGGAACCAACCCAAATGTCCATCAATGATGGACTGGAATAAGAAAATGTGGCACATATACATCATGTAATACTATGCAGCCATAAAAAAGGATGAGTTCATGTCCTTTGTAGGTAGGGACATGGATGAAGCTGGAAACCATCATTTTGAGCCAACTATCACAAGGACAGAAAACCAAACAGTGCATGTTCTCACTGATAGGTGAGAACTGAACAATGAGAACACTTGGATACAGGGCAGGGAACATCACACACGGGGGCCTGTCATGGGGTGAGGGGCAGGGGGAGGGATAGCATTAGGAGATATACCTAATGTAAATGACGAGTTAATGGGTGCAGCACACCAACATGGCACATGTATACACACGTAACAAACCTGCACGTTGTGCACTTGTACCCTAGAACTTAAAGTATAATAAAAAAAAAAGGTTGATCTAATTTTTTCAATGAATGAATCAGTCTGACATCACGTGAAATCACTGACCCATTTTCACATTAATAAAAGCGTAACAATCAGACATTACCATACTCTTAGCATGATACAATTGAAAGCATATGGTATCACCTATGAAGAATACTTGCCAAAAAAATTTTAGACCTGAATTCATTCAAGATCTTGGACCTAACTACTGGCTTACAGGAAATAGAGGAGATGGAGAAACATCTTAAAATGTCATGAGCCAAATACAAATTGTGGGAACTTTTACAGGGCAAATGATCAAATTTATCCATAAATAAATGTCATGACAATACAGGAGAAGGCTGCTATAGATTACAAGAAACATATCCACCAAATGCAATATGTGGATTTCATTTGGATCCCAATATGAACAAGTCATTTGTAAAGACATTGTAAACATCATTGATACTTAACAGTGATACAATATTAACAATATTGCTAATTACAATCTTAGACTGCTTATTCAGAAAAGGCCAAAGAATCAATTGGAAAACTGACAAAATTGATTAGTAATGTGACTAAATACCAGATAAAACTTTTACATTCATATATACTATTAATTACTAGAGGTTAATAATTCTTAATATCTACACAAAAATCCAAAATACTTTGAAATAATTTTACCAAGAAATGTAAGTGGTTTGAAGAAAACTACAGAATTTATAGAATTTATACTGATAATTAGAATTTCTTACATAAATTGTCTTTATATTCTGTCTTCCAATTGTCTCAAAAATCATTACACATTAAGAATGCTTTTACCCATTTTGTATTACACTTTGTTCATTACCTTCTTACCAGTCTATTAATGAATAACATATTATAGGCAACTTAACTACTAGTTTATTTTTGTAAAAATGTCTTTCTTTACTTAGGAATCCCAAAATCATATACTGAAATATTTGGTTACAGAATTGTCTCATTATAAGAAGTTGGAGAATAACAATTGGATCATTTCGTCTTTAATGATTTGTGGTTGTTAATTCATTTCTGACTGTTCCTAATTAGGAAGTTGTAGCCTCATAAAGTTTTATTATGGGGGTCACAGCCTTTACCAATTCCTATGGCCTCACCTCATTAAACAACATTCTGCTTGGCTAACGCTTGCTACTAACATTCCTATGCAAAGCTCATCATCTCTAAGGTTCCCACCACCAGTAGCAATCAGATGACTGTAAACCAGCTTAGGGAATCTAGTTCTGGCTGTTCCTGTTACCTCAGTTTGAGCATTTATGTAATTACATTGTCCAACTATAATCTAATCCTAGTAAGAATTAATGCTGTGATCATAGACCATTGTTCTCTCTAAATATTTATGCTAGATAAAATGATATCATAATCAAACTTTCATGTGCAAATATATTATGATAATCTTCTAAATCATCCCTTGACTTGGTATCTAGCTAGGTATCACAGTAAACCCATCAATTAATTATATGTTCAACATTTTATAAATAACTTTAAATAAAACATGTTTGTAAATAGACATAGGTTCACATTTTGTATGTCAAGAGAGTTTTCTGAGACCTGTATAGAGAATTTGCATTCATCAACTGTAAAGAACTAAGAAAGTTATATACAGAATTAGGATAAAAATTATAATAATTTTAAAATAAGCACAAATTCTATGACTATATATCACTTGATGAAATGCTTACCTATCATTTTACTTCAGCCATATTCCCATTGCAAATGAAAATTTTTATCTCAGCTATTTCAAAGCCAAATTATACTGCACTTCATATAATGGAAATCATGTGTCCCTCTGGATGAGGAAAATGCATACTACATGGGGAAAGAACAGAAAACAGAAGTGGAGGCAGGAGGCAGAATAACAAGACACCAATTATTGCTTCCATGCAACAAGTTCTGAATAGTCTAGATGCACCAAGAGACCCAGATTGAGGAAGAACATAAGAAATCTAGCTCAGGTACCTATCTCAGATCCAAAGGCATCTAGAGGAAGCACCAGTTCTTCCACCGGGAACATGAGATGTTCACCGGATCTTTTGTAAAAGAAAAGCTAGAACAAAAGAAGAAAGGCTGGTGATGGATTTCTTAAGGCACAAATGGATTACAAATGTGGACAGATACTAATCTCATCTCATAAAGTGGAGTAGCCTGGACAATATCTATGTTGGCTAGAGCCTTGGACCAGAATTTCTAGCTATAAGCAACTACCTCTTTTTACCATAGTTGGACATAACACATATTATTTTCTACTGTGTCATGGTTTTCAAAAGGTAGGGAAGCACTATTGCCAGGAAAAGAGTTATTACTCAACTTTGCATGTTCAGTATCAAATACAGCATCTGGTACATCCTTACAAGTGGGAACGTGCTTTGAAAGCTTTGTGAAGAGTTCTGAAATCATAAATCTTTAATATTTTGTTTATATCAATATTTTGTACATAATTTAGAAGTGCTGTGGTTTTATCTCATTAATATTTAGTTGATGATATTTCAAGTAATACCTGAAGCTGATGTTTATTCCCATATACATGTACTTATTCAATTATCCATCTGTATTAAAATTATCTTAGGTTGTTAAAAATCAACAGTTAGGTCCCAGTTAGTGTAAAATGAATTCTGGATATGAGTCTTTGCTGGAGAAAAAAATATATATAAATTCATATAAATATATGTATCTCTGTCCAATATTTTTATATAATATTTTTCTGTTCCTCTTTGTGTTACCTTTTCACTTTCTCAATTGTGACTTTTGATAAACAGAAGTTCTCAATTTTAATTGCTAATCACAAAGGAAACAATTTATCCAATTATAAATTTGGATTTATAATTTATATAATTTATAAAATTTATAATCCAATTTGTCCAATCCTCTATGCTCTTTAAGAAGTCTTTACCTACTCCAAGCTATTGAAGATAGTCCTCTAAATTTTCCTCTACAAACTTTTGATTTACCTTCATGTTATGTTCAATCATTCATCTTGAATAGATTCTGTGTATGGCTTGAACTAGAAATTAAGATTGTTTTCCATGTGCATATTTAACTGGTCTGGCACCATTTTTTGAAATTACAATTCATTCCCAATATACTACAGTGTCATCTTTGTCATAAATCAGATAAATTAGATATCATAAACCAAATGGGTGGATTTTGCCTCAAACTCTTTATTCTGTTTCATTGTTCTATTTGCCTTTGCTCCATTACTACTCTATTGTAATAAGTGTAGCTTCATAAGTTTTGATGTCTTGTAGTGTAAGTCCTTAAGCTGTTTTCCAAGATTGCTTTAACCATTCTTGGCCCTTTTTATTTAAATGTAAATTTTAGAATCAGGTTGTCAATGTCCATCTAAGAAAATAAAATGAGTTTTTGACTGAGATTGTAATGAATTTATAGATCTACAGATCAATTTGGAAAGCTGACTAAGATCTTTATAATTCATGGATATATATCCTTCAATTTTTTAGATTAGAAAAATTTCAGTAATGTTTTGTAGTTTTCAGTGTAAATGCCTTGCAGATATTTTGCTTGTCCTCAGTGTTTGATGCAATATTACTTAAAGGTGGACTATTTTTTTTTCATGCTAGTATCAATGGTATTTTTAAAATTTCATTCCCATATGTTTATTTCTGCAATACAGAAATAGTGTGATTTTTGGTATACTGACCTATTCATATATATTAATAAATTCACATGATTATAGGAGTTTATAAATTCTTTTGGATTTTCTATGTACACAACAATGTCATTTGCAAATAATGCCATCTTATTTCTCCTTTTCAATTCTTATGCCTTTCATTTCTTTTTCTTCCTTATTGCACTGGATAGGACCTCCCATACAATTTTGAATATAAATATGTGAGAGCAGATATTGTTGTCTTATTTGTAATCTTACGCAGACCCTTCAATAATTCGCCATTAAGGATGATGTTTGCTGTAAGTTTTTTGCAGACATTCCAACGTTATTCCTAGTTTACTAAGAGTTTTCATTATGAATGGATGCTAAATTTTGGAGAATAAAGCAAATTAAATTAATTCAATTTTAAATATTAAACCACCCTTGCATTTCTGAAATAAATTCCCATTTGATAATCATATATTCTCCTTTTTGCATATTGCTGAATCCAATTTGCTAATATTCTGATTAGGATTTTGCATCTACGTTCATGTGTGATATTGGACTGTGTTTTTCTTTAAAATGTCCTTGCTGTGTTTTAGTTATTGAGATTATGCTGACTTCATTAAAAAAAAGTTGAGAAGCTTTTCCTCTTCTATTCTTTGGAAGCTTTGGTTTATGTTACTTCTTACTTAATAATTTGAGAAAAGTCAGCAGTGAATCCTAAGATTTTAGAATGTATGTGTCTGTGGTCATAGTGGGGGGGTCTTGTAAGATTCTCCATGGGGCCTGAAAGCTTAGGGAGATGAATAACTCCTCCCTTCTCAGGCCCACTCCCAAGGCACAAGGCCACTTCTGTCAGCAGCAGGCATCAGCAAGATAGCAGGAGCAGGAAGAGAGCCTGCCAGAAGACACCTACCCTGGCCGGAAGACACGTACCCCTGAAGATTGAGAAAGAGGACATCTGGGTAAAATGTAGCAGTTACATCAGACAAGGACACTTCCTGTTTACAGGAGACTATAAAACCTTTTTCCTGTCCTCACTTGGGGCTGACACCACTGTAGGCCTCAGCCCACCTTCACCCAGGTGTGCATTAAACAGCATGTTGTTCCACACTGCCTCCTGTCTATTGGTGTGCTCTCAGGGTTCGAACTGATAAAAGAACCTTACATCTGGTGCTGAAACCCGGGAGGGGCTCCAGTCCATGTCCCTCGTGGACCTACCCTTCCATCCCAGAGAGCAGGCCACAGAAACCAGACAAAGGAAGCTCCTCAGTCTCCAGTCGCCTCTCTGTGCATGCACCTCAGTCACTGATCTCACCTACTGGTAAGTTTTCCCGGGAGCCCAGTTAACAGGTAAAAATCTGCACAGCCTCTCTTGGTTTCTCCAGTCTGAAAACCCAACGTTGGTCCAAGAAGTCTCTGGCATGTGCCAGGCACTCGCTGATCATCTGGTCTTAGGGGGATGCCTCTAAGCCATTTGATTCTGTTCCAGGAGCAAAAAACGCAGTAGTAACAATCGCTCCTTTTATCGTATCCCTCCGGCCATCCAGGACAGTCTCCTTTTCCCTGTTCTCCCAAGCCTACTCTCCATTATGGGGAAACTCGTGGTCCTCCATTCCAAAAAACAGCCTTCTAGCCTGCCTCATAAAAAACCTGCAAACCTTAGGCCTCAGGCAAGATATCCACCCTAAGTGCCTTGTCATTTTTTTGCAATTCAGTCTGGCCACAATACAAATTGGATAACGGGTCCAAATGGCCCACAAATGAAACATTCAACTTTACAATTTTAACTGATTTAAGCAATTACTGCCGACGACTGGAGAAATGGGGAGAAATTCCTTATGTCCAGGCCTTTTTGCATTCAGATCACAACTTGACCTCTGCAATTCTTGCTCACCTGTTCAAATCCTTCTCCTCCATTCTTGCTACCCTG
The DNA here is from genome assembly GCF_028885625.2 of Pongo pygmaeus. Classification (NCBI taxonomy): domain Eukaryota; kingdom Metazoa; phylum Chordata; class Mammalia; order Primates; family Hominidae; genus Pongo; species Pongo pygmaeus. The sequence continues at coordinate 143,764,228 of NC_072373.2, read as the reverse complement.
ATCACCTTTCTCCTCCTGACCCTACCTCTTTTTCCTCATTCAATACAGCTGACTGCTGTCTACCCCTCCCAGCCCCTACCTCTTCCTCTCAACCGTCTTCTTTAACCCCACAAGCCTCCTCATTATCTTCTCAACCGCCATCTTCCCAGCCGCCCTCTTCCTAGCTGCCATCTTCTCAGTCAGCAGTATCCACTTCTTTTCCTACACCGTCCCCTCCTCAGGACAATTCTAGAATTACCTGTACCCATTCTCCTCCCCCACCACCCTCTCCTGAGGCTTTTAAACCCATCCCAACACCTTATGCCCCTATCTATCCTCCACTGCCTATTAACTCATCCCCCCTTTCCCTTTCAAACCCTCAGCAGGAACCACTTCCGGCTTCTTCCTTCTCTCCCGCCCATACTCGCTTGGGTGCCATCTTTGGCCCATGCCCCACCCTTACTTCAGTGCAGATGCTAGAGTGCCCACTTCGGGAAGTAGCAGGAACTGAAGGTGTTGTTAGAGTTCATGTTCCCTTCTCCCTCACTGATCTCTCTCAAATTAACAAAAGACTCAGTTCAGTCTTTTCAGTAATGAAGACCCTACCTCCTACATTAGAGAGTTTCACTACCTCACCCAGTCTTATGAACTAACCTGGCATGAACTCTACGTTATCCTCTCTTCCACCCTCACCCCAGAAGACCGAGACCATATCTGGACCCCAGCTCCATCACATGCTAATACAATTCATCACCAAGCTCCTGCCCAGCCTACTGGCACAGAGGCAGTCCCGAACCAGGACCCCACTGAGATTATCAAGACAGGACCTCTGGACACTGCCATTGAGACCACGTGATTGTGTGTCTCCTTGCAGGACTCAAAAAGGGTGCCCACAAAGTGGTAAACTATAAAAAACTTTCAGAAATCACCCAAGGTCCTAACAAAAACCCAGCCCTTTTTCTCTCTGGTTTAACTGAAGCCATGAGAAAATATACCAACCTAGACCCAGCAAGCCCAGAAAGAACTACTATCTTAAACCTTTGGTTCATCTCCCAGTCCACCCCTGATATTCGGTACAAGTTTCAGAAGCTTGATGATGGCCCTCACACCCCAGAATGAGACCTTCTTAATTTAGCCTTCAAAGTCTTTAACAATCATAATGAGGAAAGTAAAAGGCAAAAACAGGCAGAGTTTCAAATGCTTGCTTCTACCATCAGGAGCCCTGCAGGCCCACAGGGCCGCAGCTCCACAAGGAAGACTCCTAGCAATCCACCTCCACCTGCCTGTTTCAAGTGCGGCAATGAAGGTCACTAGTCTAGACAATGCCCAAACCCAGGTAAGCCCACCAGGCTGTGTCCCCTCTGTGAAGGACCCCACAGGAAGTTGGACTGTGAGTGGCCCCCGCAGGGACTGCCCCTTCCTAAGCCGGCCAAAACCTCCTACTCGAATCTCATTGGCCTTGCTACTGAAGACTGATGGTGTCCTGGAACGGACGCCCTGGCAACTACCATCGCTTCATCTGAGCCAAGTGTAACCCTGATGGTGGCAGGTAGGCCAGTATGTTTTTTTTTTAAAATTAATATCGGACAACCTACTCTGCTTTACCTAATTTTTCAGAACCCACCCAGTCCTCCCAAGTCTCTGTTGTGGGAATTGATGGGCAAGTCTCCAAACCCCAAGACACCCCTCCACTTTTCTGCTCCCTGCACACCTTTTCCTTCACTCACTCCTTCTGAGTCCTGCCCTCATGCCCAACTCCGCTCCCAGGCAGAGACATCCTTTCAAAACTCCACACTATCCATTTCCACATTCCCCACAGTACCCAACGCATCAACCCAGACCCCTCTGGGGCTTCTAACTTTCTTCTGCTCCTCCAACCTCCCACCTTAAAACATGCAACTTTTCCTTAACCCCCATCCGTAGTTAACCCCGCTGTTTAGGACACTTCCAGACCCTCAGTTGCAAAACACCACACCCCCCTCCGCATTAAAGAGACCACCCAGTTCCTATCACAGAAGCAGTGTCACATCCCTCAAGCAACTCTCATAGGCCTAAAGCCTATCATTTCTGGCCTCCTCGCCAGTCACCTACTCCACCCAACAAATTTCCCTTTCACACACCAATTCTACCTGTTAAAAAGCCAGATGGAACTTATCAATTAGTCCAGGATCTCAGGCTCATTAACCAAGCTGTACTCCCAGTATGTCCAGTAGTTCCTAACCCATATACTTTACTCTCCACAGTTCCCTCCAATACCACTCATTTTTCTGTTCTAAACCTAAAGGATGCTTTTTTTTTCACAATTCCTTTACACCCTGATTCCCAAAACCTCTTTGCCTTTATGTGGGAAAACCCTGACACCCACCTTTCACGTAAGCTCACCTGCTGCGTACTACCTCAAGGTTTTAGAGACAGCCGCCACCTTTTTGGACAGGCCCTTGCTCGAGACCTCTTTACCTTATCCCTAAAACCATCCACTCTCCTTCAATATGTTAATAATCTGCTCCTATGTAGCCCCTCTCAAAGAGACTGCAATGCCCATACCATCTCTCTTTTAAACTTCTTGGCAGAACAGGGGTATCAGGTCTCCCCTAAGAAAGCACACATATGCACCCCTTAGTCACCTATCTAGGCCTAGCTCTTACCCGGCAAACCCAAAGGCTCACGACGGACCGCATATCCCTCCTCCAGTCCTTCCCGCCTCTGCAAACTAAGCAAGAAATTTCCTCTTTTCTAGGACTAGCAGGATATTTTAGGCTCTGGGTTCCCTCCTTCACTCTACTTGCCAAACTGTTATACCAAGCTGCTAAAGGCCCTCTCCATGAGCCTTTAAAACCTGCGCAGCCTATTACCCAATCTTTCCGTCTACTCCAGAAGGCTCTCACCTCAGCCCCCGTCCTCACTCTCCCAGACCTTGCCAAACTTTTCTCCCTCTATGCCGACAAATGGCGTGGAGTTGCACTATGTGTTCTAACCCAGTCTAAGGGACCCACCCTCCAGGTTGTTGCCTACCTCTCTAAACAGCTTGAAGCCACAGTTCTCAGATGGCTTGCCTGCCTCCAAGCATTGGCAGCAGCTGCTATCCTCACCCTTGTGATTTGTCTGTTCTTATCCTTTGATATTTTATTGTTGGAAATCACATTTTTATTAATTTCTAAAAGTTCTTTCTATGTCAGGCAGGAAAAAGAAAGAAGTCTTTGGGTATAGAATATACCATACAGTATTGTGCTTGGTATTTTAACATGAGTCATTTCAAATTGAAATTCTTATTTCTTGAAATGCTTACACTACCATATGTATACTGTCAGAAAGTCTTAAATAAAAAATTTCAAATTAAACAAGCTCAAAATAGTGAAATCAAGTTATACTTCTAGCCTGGAAATGCAAATTTATGAAGTTTTAAGGTAATTTACTATGTTTGTCTATAGAAGTTAAAGCAAATTTTATAGACAAAAATGAGTTTTAGGATTACATTCAGGTGACATGCTAGAAGTTTTCCTTGGCATTATTACAATGAAATTATTTCTTTTTAAAAAAAAATTTCAATAGTTCTTGGGGAACAGGTGGTGTTTGGTTACATGGATAAGTTCGTTAGTGGTGATTTCTGAGATTTTGGTGTACTCATCACCCAAGCAGTTTACACTATACCCATTGTGTAGTCTTTTATCCCTACCCTCCCCACAACCCTTTCCCGGAGTCCCCAAAGTCCATTGTATCATTCTTATGCCTTTGTATCCTCATAGCTTAGCTCCCACTTATGAATGAGAACATATAATATTTGGTTTTCCATTTCTGAGTTACTTCACTTAGAATAATGGTCTCCCACTCCATCCAGGTTGCTGTGAATGCTGTGATTTTTTTTTCCTTTTTGTGGATGAGTAGTATTCCACAATGTATATGTACCACATTTTCTTTATCCACTCATTGGTTGACAGGCATTTAGGCTGGTTCCATATTTTTGCAATTGCAAATTGTGCTGCTATAAACATGCATATGCAAGTTATTTTTCACATAATGACTTCTTTTCCTTTGGGTAGATACCCAGTAGTGGGATTGCTGGATCAAATGGTAGTTTTACTTTTAGTTCTTTAAGGACTCTCCATCCTATTTTCCATAGTGGTTGTACTAGTTTACATTCCCACCAGCAGTGTAGAAGTGTTCCCTTTTCACTACATCCATGCCAACATCTATTCTTTTCTGATTTTTTGATTATGACCATTCTTGCATTAGTAAAGTGGTATCTCACTGTGGTTTTAATTTGCATTTCCCTGACCATTAGTGATATTGAGCATTTTTTCATGTTTGTCGGTCACTTGTATATCTTCTTTTGAGAATTTGTCTATTCATATCCTTTGTCCACTTTTTAATGGGATTATTTTTATCTTGCTGATTTGAGTTTGAGTCAGTTCCACAGGCTTAACAGGAAGCATGACTGGGAGGCCTCAGGAAACTTACAATTATGGTGGAAGGCAAAGGGGAAGCAAGCACATCTTACCACGGCAGAGCAGGAGGAGGACTGAGAGAGTGAGGGGGAAACTGCCACACACTTTTAAATCATTGAATCTCATGAGAACCCAGAGAACAGCAAGGGGGAAATGCACCCCCATGATCCAATCACCTCCCACCAGGCCCCTCCCCCAACACGTGGGGATTACAATTTGAGATGAGATTTGGTTGGGGACACAGAACAAAACCGTATCAGGTGTGTGGGTTTCTATTCCTTTCTCCATGTGCATACCAACATATGTGAACCTATATACAGAGAGGTGTTTAATTACAAAAATAAACATGATTTTGTGACTTTTTTTCCACCTAAATATAACCAATAAACTGCAAGCCAGCAGAGATAGATCAAATTCATTCTTTAAATTGCTGTATATTTTTCCAGCTACAGACCCTGCTGTGACTCACTTCCTAAGAGGACTTCATTTGCCGTTTGCCGCAACAGACCTGCTGACCTCAGAAAACCTTGAAGGGGCTCTCTAGTGAAGGGCTTTCCAATCTTTGTAGTTGGGAAAGAACTGCTGCTTGAGACTGAAAATGTCTGGGAGCAAAACAGCTCCTCATAGAAAGTTTATCAGATGGTAAGAGATCTCACAGGCCCATGAGAAATGAAGCCACCGCATCTCTTACCACTTAGTTTGCTACTGCCCAAGAGATGTGCACAACAGGGTGCTGGCAGATGCTGAGGAAACCATAGCTTGAGTAGGCCAGGAAAAGTTAAATTCATTTATGGGGCATGGGAAGAAAGATGACCAGCAGAACAGAAATAAGAGAGATGTCTACTGAAGCAGAACCAATGGAAGAGAGAGAAGATAATTTTAATGAAAAATATCATGGAATTATAGAACTAAAAAAAGGAAAGATTTTCAGAAACTAAAAACTACCACATGATTTCTTAATTAAAAGTGCAATATCCAACAGAAAAAGAGAATGACTGACTTTGAAAATAACATTAGTGGTCAGAAAAATCGCTGGAGGAAATACCTCATAAGAGACCCAGTGCAGATAACCTGAGGGAAAAGACCAAGCTGCATGGAGGTCAGATCCAGGAGCCAACTAAAGAGGAAAGGAACATGAGAAGTAATAATAACATAGATAATGGAAGAAAACATTTACAACTTAGAAAGTATTGAGGGCCTGAGTATCAAAGATAAAGGGAAAATCCTGCAGATCTTTTAGTACTGTGGGGAAATGGGCTTTCTGGCTCAAGGGCCTCGCTGACATTGAATTTAGGTCACATACCAGGTAAGCCCAATGTGTGTACCTAATGCTTCACATGGAAACAGTATTAAGCACAGATTGTTAAATTCTAGCATTCAGCAACTTTCCTTTGTCATGTTGTCACTAGGAGCTAAATACCAACCTTAGGAACTTTGTGGTAGTCTTTTCCTTCCACAGTCTATCTAAAGCTGCAGGCACCAATTTTTAAATGCCATAAGCACAAATTACTTTGGTAACAATAAAAAATTAAAAATATGAGAAAGGAGGTATTCATGGGTAAGATAAATGCATTGCTGTTATAAGAAACTACTATCTTTATTTATGAAATGGATACAGAAGTAGTATGGTGAGAGTTAAGAGCAGAGCAGAGACTCTGGATGTCTGCCACGTACTAGCTGTGCGACCTTGGGCAAGTTACCTAACCTTTCCATGTCTTAGTTTCCTGAAAATTAAATGAGTTAACATATCACAATTATTAACTCTGGCACATAGCAAGTGCTTAATCAATCATAGCAGCGCTGCTGCTGGGCTGCTGCTACAGTGGAAAAACAGCTCTGTACACAGAACTTTAATGTTGCAGACTAGAATTTAAATGCCAACTTTAAACAAGTTTCATACCACAGCCATGGTAATTAATCCTTTTTGCTTACATTTTTCATATCTAAAACAGGAGTATGAATACCTGCCTCTTTCAACATCTGTCCATCTATCCACAAACATCAACTGAGTGCCCAGATATTTATATGACTAAGATACATTTCGGCCCTTAAGGAGCTTACAGTTTAATGAGTAAAACTCAAGAGCTTTGCTTTCCTTTCATGTGGGCATTTAAGGCTCCCTTTGCATTAGGAGATAAAGAAAGGGCTGCAAGGGTCAAGTATGTTTTTAGTATGATGAGTACTAAGATTTTTTTTTAAAGTGACACTAATCTTGTTAGCAATTGTTGGGTAAAAAATGTGGCCAGTTCTGACACTCTGTGTTTTGCTATTTTAAGAAAAATACTATGAACCAATTGGGTCACTAGAAAGTAAGCATCTGTGGATGACATGACAGTCTTAAAAGTGAGGGGATCAGAGGGGACCAGGCCCCCATCTCTGATCAGAAAAAGAGCATAAAACATCTTAAAGAGATATTTCTGTTCATAGGCTGGAACTGTGTAGTTCACAACCTGCCTTTTTTAGTGATCTTTTAAGACCTGAGTGTTCCTCTGAATTAACAGCTCTCAAGTCATTGTCCAAGAGGAGTCACTATTACTTGATCCTTTGTAAACCACGTCATCCCCTTTTAGAGTATCCTGCCTTGACACACACAGTGGGAGATTATAGCAAACAAGTTCTTTTTCAACTTGGACAACTTCATCCCAATACTAAAGACCTTATTTTAAAGCTTCTTGATGTTAAGAGCGCTTATTTTGATCATCCCCATGAGTTGGCCATGGAAAGGGTGGGATAAGCTGTTCCCCTTTAATCTTTTATTTAACTAAGGGGCTCTAGAATGTCTAAAATAATAATATCAGATAATCATTAGTATAAAACGAATAAAAGAGAGTACAAATTGAAGACAGTCTGAATGTCTATTCTTTATAAAGAAAGAATGCATGACCACGTTTTCATCTGTCATTAGCAGTTGGTACTTAATAGCGATGACTTAAAATTGTATACTTAAAACCTAACAGAAATTATAATGGCAACTCAGCATATACTTGAAACAATATTAAGTGTAGTATATTGAGACATTTAGTAGCTTTAGGAAGTATGTAATTACACCATTATTAAAAATTAAAATTCAGAATATTTTACATTATATTTATATATCACAATATAAAACAATTATATACATTATTTAAAATCATATTGACCAAGACTTACTACAAATTCACTTGAATGGTGGCTACAAACATCACAAAGAATAAATCTGACTTCCATGTGTATGTGTGAGAAAAATATTCTAACAACCAATTTAATTTTAAAAGAAATTAAACCAAAGATAAATAAGAATTATCCAGCAAACAGGAATAGTAACAACTATCCTATTTTAAAGTTTCAGTTAGATAAATTATGTTTCAAAAATCTTTACATAAAAACCTCTAATACTACCACTCATAAATCATAAAATGTAACTGGTAGTATATTTATTTTTTTACCCAATCACATTTTAGACTCATAATAAAAATCTACTACTTAGAGAAAATAAATTTGATAATTTATTCAAACATTGTTACATAAGAAGTTTTAAGAAGCTGTAAATAATTCTTAATACTCTCATTTTGATTTTCCGATTTCTCAAGACTATTTTGCACTTCTTTCAAACACACTTCCTGATGTTGGGCTTTCTAAAGAAAAAAGGAAAAAAATACAGATAAGCAATAATAGCATTCATTCCAAAGGACCAGAGTCATAATATTAAAAACATATATACAATAACTAGATAATTCTTTTTGATTTTTTAAAAGAATACTCACATCTGATGTGTTCATTCTTAGAGCTCACTCTTCTTTAAAATTAATAATTAAAGCACACACATGGTCGATCTTCACTGATATAATTTATAATACACATTCATTTAGCCCCAAATTATTACATATTTAACATGATTAACTTAATAGGTTCTTTAACAACTGTCATAATTTCACATGTAACATGATATATTTTCATACTAGTTTTTGCCATTTTCTGTCTAAAAATCCACATTTTATTCCAAAATAATTGAATGTCTTAAAAGTTGATAGAATTCTAGTTTTGATAATGTGAACATTTTATTTTTAGAATCCCTTAAAAAATAAAAAGAATTATTCATATTACAGTGGTTCTTTGAGGAAAAAATTTAAAACTGCAATACATTTTTTTTAACTAAGGTGCATATGAATCCCTAAGTAGGTGAGTTCACTGACAATGCTTTAGATAAAAACAGGTTGCAAATATCATCTAGCTTTCAATTAAAATATAGACACCTAGATAGAAAAGAGAGAACTTTTACATCCTTCATATCAGGTTTTCAATGACACCTGATACCTTCTGAAACTGAGCAATGCCCAGCTCAGGAAATGGGGCAGGTAAAAAACAATGAGCTAGGCTGGGCAGTACAAAGTCACAGGAAGAATACAATGAGTTTTACTCAACAATTTGGAAAGAAAAATAGTAACACATACTTATTTTGTAGGGTAGAATGTAAAATGTTAATGGATTTTAGGATAATACATAAGACTTCAAAGACATTTCAGGCTTCAGGAGGGGTGCCTTGGATTAAGCTGCTGAGGTCATCCTCAGATCTGTACATCAATTCTGCACCACCCTATTAGGGTACTTGGACAGAAAATACAAAAAGGCCTGCAGGTGAGCAGGGCACTGTGGGAGACACCAGGGATATAGACGACTATGAAACATGCTTTCAGAGTGCTTACAATTCAAATGGGGCTGAAGCAGGTATATTAAATAAATACTGCCCACTTAACTGTCCCCTGGAAGGCATAAAACACACAAACTCATTTTTCAGCAATGTTTAAATCTATGCTTAGAATTCTAGAATTTTACTAGTACAAAACTTATCAGGTTTAACAAAACATCAGATCTTTTTTTTTAAATTTTTATTATACTTTAAGTTCTGGGATATATGGACAGAACGTACAGGTTGGTTACATAGGTATACACGTGCCATGGTGGTTTGCTGCACTCATCAACCCGTCATCTACATTAGGTATTTCTACTAATGCTATCCCTCCCCTAGCCCCCCATGCCCTGACAGGCCCTGGTGTGTGATGTTCCCTGCCATGTATCCATGTGTTCTCATTGTTCAACTCCCACTTATGAGTGAGAACATGCGGTGTTTGGTTTTCTGTTCTTGTGTTAGTTTGTTGAGAATTATGGTTTCCAGGTTCATCCATGTCCCTGCAAAGGACATGAACTCATCCTTTTTTATGGCTGCACAGTATTCCATGGTGTATGTCCCACATTTTCTTTATTCAGTCTATCATTGATGGGCATTTGGGTTGGCTCCAAGTCTTTGCTATTGTGAATAGTGCCACAATAAACATACGTGTGCATGTGTCTTTATAGCAGCATGATTTATAATCCTTTGAGTATATACCCAGTAATGGGATTGCTGGGTCAAATGGTATTTCTGGTTCTAGATCCTTGAGGAATTGCCACACTGTCTTCCGCAGTGGTTGAACTAATTTACACTCCCAACAGTGTAAAAGCATCCTATTTCTCCACATCCTCTCCAGCACCCGTTGTTTCCTGACTTTTTAATGATCGCCATTCTAATTGGTGTGACATGGTATCTCACTGTAGTTTTGATTTGCATTTCTCTAAATGACCAGTGATGATGAGCTTCTTTTCATGTTTTTTGGCTGCCTAACTGTCTTCTTTTGAGAAGTGTCTGTTCATATTCTTTGCCCACTTTTTGATGGGGTTGTTTTTTTCTTGTAAATTTGTTTAAGTTCTTTGTAGATTCTGGATATTGGCCCTTTTGTCAGATGGATAGATTGCAAAAATTTTCTCCCATTCTGTCGGTTCCTGTTCACTCTGATGATAGTTTCTTTTGCTGTGCAGAAGCTCTTTAGTTTAATTAGATCCCATTTGTCAATTTTGGCTTTTATTGCCATTACTTTTGGTGTTTTAGTCATGAAGTATTTGTCCATGCCTATGTCCTGAATGGTATTGCCTAGGTTTTCCTCTAGGGTTTTTATGGTTTTAGGTCTTACATTTAAGTCTTTAATCCATCTTGAGTTAATTTTTGTATAAGGTGTAAGGAAGGGATCCAGTTTCAGTTTTCTGCATATGGCTAGCCAGTTTTCCCAACACCATTTATTAAATAGGGAATCCTTTCCCCATTGCTTGTTTTTGTCAGGTTTGTCAAACATCAGATGGTTGTAGATGTGTGGTATTACTTCTGAGGCCTCTGTTGCGTTCCATTGGTCTATATATCTGTTTTGGCACCAGTACCATGCTATTTTGGTTACTGTAGCCTTGTAGTATAGTTTGAAGTCAGGAAGCATGATGCCTACAGCTTTGTTCTTTTTGCTTAGGATTGTCTTGGTTATGTGGGCTCTTTTTTGGTTCCATATGAAATTTGAAGTAGTTTTTTCTAATTCTGTAAAGAAAGTCAATGGTAGCTTGATGGGGATAGCATTGAATCTATAAATTACTTTGGGGAGTATGGCCATTTTCATGATCTTGATTCGTCTTATTCATAAGCATGGAATGTTTTTCCATTTGTTTGTGTCCTCTCTTATTTCCTTAAGCAGTAGTTTGTAGTTCTCCTTGAAGAGGTCCTTCACATTCCTTGTAAGTTGGATTCCTAGGTATTTTATTCTCTTTGTGGCAATTGTGAATGGGATCTATTTATTTTACTAGCTTTGGCCAAGTACTAGGGACATTACAGAAAAACCCACCTCATTTATTTTTTCAGAGGTTTCAATTACACAAAAAAACAGCACACATATTTTACAATATCAGAAAGTCAAATGGTGAGTTAAAAAAAAAAGTTTAGAAATAAATGGAAGGCCTGTGCTAAATTAAAGGTGATCGACGTTTTGTTCTAAGTTGTCATGAAACTTTTGATGGCAATAAGATCAAATTGTGCATGCCAAAAATCATTTAACTCTTGAATCTTTTAGGTTTTCAACTTTTTAGACATTTGGGAATTAAAAAAATAGATTTCATGGAGTCTCTGGATCCTGGAAAAAACACAGTATCATTATTCTCTATGTCATTATCTAGTAAACAGTTATTATGTAATTTAATCATGAGTAATGCTAGCTTTCAGAATATTCTATGCCAATTGACTGTTTCATGAGTATTCAGGAAAAAAAACAGAAGACGAATTAAACACAGTCAATTTGGTATTTTCATTTCATGGCTGAGTGGATAAAGCATCCATCTCACATGTATATCTAACAATACTGAATGTTTAATACAAAATTATAACTTTCTAAAACAAAATATTCATTATTCAAGACATATAAAACTCACTTGTAATAATAGTTTAAATTGTGTTTATCTTTAAAAGATGAAAAATTCATATCAGGATGAAATCAAGTATATTATATCTGTAATTTTCATTAAGGAGTTGTCATTGCAAAAGTAGTATGTAGGGAAAGGGCCTGATGAGATTTGATGAGATTTGAGGGCAATGCAATATGTGCCATCCAAGGAGGCAGAATAATAAATTATTTGGCATATCATAACATTTTTATTTTTTATGTCTTACATTGCTTGTTATTTTTAATATTATCAGTAAAACAATAGACTTGATTCACTCACTTTGTATTTTCTACATGGTAAGAATGTTAAATGTTATCTTTTATGTTAAGCCATGCTAATACTTACACTGTTCATTTTGCAAACAAGTTGATTTTGTTCTTCATTTTTCTTTCTAAGCTCAGTTTCCAGATCTAATATTTTAATTTGTAAAGCACTCTCTCTAGATGACATTTTCTCTATTTCTTCAGCAACCTGTAATTTTTATCAAAAGAGTAAAATAAAGTCCTTTCTTTAAAATATGATTTAAAGCCTTGACAGTTATATTGTACCTTTTTTCTAAACAGATATTACTTGTATGTTATATCCAAGTTTAAAGATGTTCTATCTTGAAGAAGCACATATAGCGTAAGTATGTACTATACTTATCTTCGCAGCATTAAATATCTGCAAAATTGGCTTGAGATGGAAGAGATGTACACATTTTCACTGCTCCATGACTTAGGTAGGTGTTTTCTCCGACAATATATTTTAAAAACAGACTGAGACCAATTACCATTTTTATAGCATTTCTATTCGCCAGGGTGTTAAGAGCAGTGATGGAACATAGAAATTTCTTGTTAAATACTCATTATACACTTGGATTAATAGAATTGGGAGTAGGAATTGGTATACACACTTCCTACAAACACACACAAACACAGAGACTGGTTCTTCATTCACTCACGTCCAAACTGGTCTGAATTTGAATTTTCATATTTCTCTGATTACTTATTTTAGCAGGAAGTCTAGCTTAGTTATGTTCATCTAAGGAATCAGATATGTTTCCTTCTAAGGAAGCCTATTTGTAAGAATGCTGGGTTGGAGCCACAAGAATGAGAGTAGAGGCAGGGACTGATCCAGGAACAAGGAGCTAGTGGAAAGGACTGTCCTCCAACCTAATTCCTATGAACTCGGTTCTAACTTATTATAAAGATTTCTTCTGTACATATTCCAAGCACAATTATGCATGAGAGATGCCAGTGTGAGCTGAAGCTATGGGAGAAAGGGCCCTTAGGACAAACATCGACGCCCTTGGCGCCGTCCCCTCAGTGTGGGCAATGATGGCACAACAGGGCAGTGATGGCACTCTCACGTGGGCAGAAACTACAGATAGCCCCATATTCCACTGTAGCAGGAGAGAAAGGAGAGGGCAGACATACCTCTGGGACTCTGAACTCTTCCTTTCAGGAAGGAATCTAAGAGCATACCTGGCACTTCCAAAATGCACTTAGGCTGAACCCTACCAGACTATGAGAGTGCTGAGAGCTAAGGCCAGGTCTTATTCATCTTTGTGTCTCAAGCACTAGCAGATTGCCTGATACTGAAGTATTCATTGAATGCTAACCTAATGGATGTAACTGAAATTTAATATTGTATGTATTTATCTATGCAACAATATTTGTCAAAAGGGACTTGAACTTTACAGCTCACTGAATCCTGATCAAAACAAAAATTTTCAATTATTTGCACATTCAATTTGGTTGTATATAAAAAAGGTACAGGAGGAGATTATGTCTTCAAAGTGTTTTCCATCTCTGCCCTTTCCCCAGCCACATTACCATTTATCTAGTGAAGTAGCTCTAGCCTAGCAATATATCTGTTTTGCTTGAAAAGGAAGATAGTTAAAGAAGAAAAATGTAATTGCTCCCTTCACCCTGTCAGCAGGACAAAAACAATAACTACAGGTTGGCAAGATGTTTAAAAAGATGACTCTTTGGTAAATGAATTAAAAAGTTTCTAAATAAAGGCCATGCATACCTTTTGTCTTCCTTCTTCTAAAGCAGCTTCCAGTTGTCTGGCCAATGCTGTATATTCTGCAGATTTCTCTTTTAACTTGAGATTGCTGTGCTTAAGACATTCTTCTTGGTTTGCCAGCTTCTTCTCAAGCTCTTTATTTTCTGCGTCCATCTGTTCTAATTTTCTTTTTACAGAAAACATATATTTTAAAATTTTAGTGTGCAGAGAAATATGCAGCAGCAATGTTAAGTAATTTAATACTTACTGTTGAAGGTTTTCACACTTCAACTGAATGAGATAGTTTTCCTCTTCCAGAGAAAGCTTTGTCAGAAGATTGTGATTTCCATCAACCTAAAAGAAAAAAAAAAAAAGTTTTCTTAGTCATTTTCTTCACAATCAACTTCCAAAGAAATCCATATAATTTATTGTTAGAACAACCACAAACAACAAGAAGGTATAAATGTTACTACTCTTACACAGAAAGACACCAAGAAAACGTTATATTGTTAAAATGGAAGTTTTAAATTCCTGGTTAAATTTAAAGAAGCTATGTTGCCTGTATTGGAAAATAACCAACTAAAAAAAATTCAGGATGATGGCAATTAAAACACTTTGAACAACAACTTATTGAAGAAAGATATTTATTTTGTTAAGTTGAAATAGGAAAATTTTAAGCAGTATTAATCTCTTATTTTTGGATACCTAGGGTTTCTCTTATGGTTTTCTGTTTCACCTAAAAATACTGATTAATAATTGAGTATCTGTCAAGTCGAAACTGTAAGTAAAATACATATTTTTTTGAGAAGCAAAGTGAAGTAAACAAATCAACCAAAGACACACTCACCCATGCCAAGACAGAATATTCTTCCCACTGCTTCAAAAACTGCTCTAAATAATGTAAGAAGCTTTGATTTAAGGAAAAAATTTTTTTCTCATAATTTCAATTAGTAATCTAGGCTAATCTATGTCATTTGACATTTTACTAGAAAAATCTCTTCTCAGGAATTTAAACTCTAAAATTTTGTCTGCTTATTTTTATCTAACTTTTAAGTTCAGGGGTACAAATGCAGGTTACACAGGTCAACTTGTGTCATGGGGGTTTGTTGTACAGATTTTTTCATCAACCAAGTATTAAGCTTAGTACCTGTTAGTTATTTTTCCTGATCCTCTCCCTCCTCCCACTCTCCACCCTCTGAAAGGCCCCACTGTGTGTTGTTCTTCTCCATGTGTCCACGTGTTCTCATCATTTAGCTCCGACTTTTTAAGTGAGAAAATGCAGTATTAATTTTTGCAAAATTAAAATCCAGATTATATTTGGAAGATAGACAGGGAATGCTTCCTAAAACTGTCTTGAAAGTAAAAAGAAAAAAGACTAGTCGCCATCCTTGGACTGCTCCTTTAAAAAAATTTCATTAATTAAAAAAATATTGAGTGCTTACTATGTGCTAGGTAGGCATTGAGCTAGGAGAAGGCTATGTGGCTACTAACAGGATACACATGATCCATATTCTGATGGTATAAAAAGTAAAACAGGAAAAAAAAACAGACTGAAAAATATCCCAAAAAACTTGACGTACAATTCTAATTAAAATAAATTCAATTTTTGTAATGTAAGTTTCAATAATTTACCTTATCCTTACATCAAGGAACATATATGTAAGCATAACTTTGCTCCTTCTCTCATTCTATTACCAAGTCTTCAAATGTCTATAGATTTGCATGAATAAACTAAAATAGGAATTTTAATTACCAATTTTTCACCATAAAATACTAAAAGAATAGCTTGCAAAATAGTATTATAGTATCTGCATGAAAATGATGTTTTACAAACTAAGTAGATGGGAATTTAAAAATCAAGCCCTGACATGAGTGCCCTCAACTGGTAAAATCATTCCAAAGCACTCTTTTAACGCATTTAGCAAAACTCAGAAGGACGGCTGGACACCTGGCCCTGAAGCTCCCTAATGGTGTGTTCCTGGTCTGCACACTTCCCCTTGCAGCACTGCAGACTCTCCTGACACTCGTGAAGCCTCCGTTTCGCCGCCGTCAAGGAATCACAGACACGCTCTAACTCCTTCAGATGAGACTCCATCTGGCCTCTCATCTGAGTTGTGGCAGTAGGGAAATAAGTGCAAGATAAGATCACACATTCAGCATTAATATTTTCATTATCTTAAATACTAGATATGCTTATAACATAAGTATTTTAGGTATAATGGCTTTAAATAAGAACACAACTGAATAAATATTAATTTAAACTCTGTTAAATAAGAATGTATAACTAAAAAGTGGGGTAGACTTTAGTTTTCAAAAAGTTTGTTGAGCACATAAATAGGGTAAATTAGCCGACAGGGTGGATGTTTAATTTTTAAAAGCAAATTTTTAAAATCCTGACATTATATTCAAGCATGGATTATCACTAATAATCATTACTAATAAAGCTGTAATTGTCTACTGTCCAGCTATAGGTTCTAAAGGAATTGTCACTTTTAGTCATTCAATCTTATAACTCAGATACTTACCTAAATTAGAGCAGCTTGCTTCACTCATCTTAGCCAAAACTGATAGGGTTTACTGTATATTATTTAAAAATTGCTAGTACCATCAGTTCTCACTTGCCTTTAATTTGGCCATTAATGTTACTATCAACAAATCTCTCTAATTTCATCTACATTAATCTGTTTTGGCTACTGCAGTTCCTCGCTGCAGCACTTTTGTGGAGATGTGAAAAGCAGCAACTTTAAGAATTGTTTGCACTGCTAATTACAAAAAATAGCCAGACTCTTTCCCTCAGACAGGAACACCTAATAGTTTCTGTATAGTATCTGGCATTCTTGATCAGAAAGATAAAACCAGAACAAAGGATCCCTCAGTGTCCTTAAAACATCTTAGAGGCCATGAGAAAACCAGGAGACTTAAAACAGTGAAGAAAAAGAAAAATTTCATTAAAAAAATAGTTGTCTTGTTAAATACTAGTTAGAAAATATTGTGACCTCACAGTATCTGAAAAAGACAGGCTCCAGCCCTTTCTGTCATTTGAACAGGACTGTAAAATATACTTTTATTTACAGTGCTGCCTAGCAGAAAAGGAGACATTTGCACTGGTATGTTTCATGAGAAAATGAGACCAAAAGACATGAAATGGTTTATTCGCTGGCCTGCTAAAAATAGGTGAAAAGTAATTCCATGAAAGCAGTAAGTTGTGCATTCAGTGAGCTATCTTTATTTCTGTATAACTGGAGGACGCTTGCTCTGGCTGACCTCGTCTTCACATTATTGCCTTGCTCTGACTTCTCAATCCTAAGATAGGGAGCAACCCAGAGAGAGTAACCTTATTAGATTCAGGTGGAAGCGACCACTAACATCGCATGACCTCTGCTGCCAGGAGTCAGCATCCTACAACTTTCACTGCTTCTTTACCAAAACAACACAAAAACCCAAACAGAGATGCGGTTTCATTTAAAAACTTTAAAATATTCACAAAAACATCATAACTTGCCAACACTGGCCTTCCCTTCATTCTGTTGCAATAGAACAAATAAAAGGAAATGATCGTTTTTTAAAAGATATTATTTTTCTTCAAAAATGCATTTAGCAGATATTGGCTTTGCTTTTGTAGATGTAAAACATTTATAACCAGAAAAAAAGGGTGAAATTAAAAATGAGAGATACTTAGGTTTGTATACTTATGATTGGTAACCATTTTTTGAGCTATTTAAAGTCTGCTCTTGCATCAGAAAAATTAAACATTTATGTTATTTTCCAAATATTAACAAAAAAGTGAAAAAACATTCACATAAACAAACAACATTTCCAGTCTGGAAGAAACATTATTTCCTTGGAAAACAAACTCTTACAGAGGTTAAGACTAGCCCTTTCCTAAGTATGAACTAGAGAAAATGATCAAAATGAATGAATTTGTGTACTATTCATAAAGTAAAAAATATATAAAATATTATTTTATTTGAAATTCCAAACGTACCTTCTCTACATTTTTATTTTTGGTTTTTGTTATTTGGTTATTTTTATGTAGCAAATTTTCACATCTGCCTTTAACTATTTCAGCTGCTGCTTGCAACTTTTGTATCTGAAAATAAAGTATTAGAGAAACGTATTATTTTTAGAATCATAACATGAGATAAAAATCTAAAATTTAAAATTTCATTTTAAACAAGTCATTATTTTCCTATCAATATCCTTGATTGGTTCATCTAATGTTATTCCTTCTTTAAATATGGAATCACTCAGTGCTCTACTCTAACCCACAATCTTTGTCTGATTTACCTGTCTTCTCTCATCAATACTTCTAAACTCTCCACTTGAGCTTTGAAGACTACAAAGAGTTTCATTTGCAGATCAATGTCACTTCAAAGAATCAGTCTCTGGTCCAAACTAGCTTCCATTTAAATTATTTTTCCCACCAAATCAAAATCTGCTAGAAAAAAAAAAAAACATTCTAGGCCCTGCACCCACAATATTGTCACTCAACCACAGTATTCCTGCTGAGGGATTAAACCCAAATAACCAGCTGGAAGACCCTGATGAATAACAGGTCCCACAGTCCACCACAACCTCCATTCCTACCTCAGATCTGGATGACTGAAATACTCTAACTGGATGTCTCAACTCTTAATTTTCCCATCTAATCCATCAAGATGCAGCCCCTTCCTACTTGTCCACACTTTGCCCCCCTTAAGCTTTCATCCTTAGTTCATTCTTTTTTTTTTTTTTTGAGATGGAGTTTTGCTCTGTTGCCCAGGCTGGGAGCACATTGGTGCAGTCTCAGCTCACTGCAACCTCCACCTCCTGGATTCAAGCAATTCCCCTGCCTCAGCCTCCTGAATAGCTGAGACTACAGGTGCATGTCACCACACCTGGCTAATTTTTGTATTTTTAGTAGAGACGGGTTTCACCATGGTGGCCAGGCTAGTCTCGAACTCCTGACTTCAAATGATCCGCCCACCTCAGCCTCCCAGTGGATTACAGGTGTAAGCCACTACACCCAGCCAGTTCATTATTCTTTAATTCAAACTCTCTCTGACCAGTGTGTTAACCATCATGCAAGGACCTGCATAAATCCCATCTTATGTAGCTTTTTCTTGAATACTACATTTCCAAAAAAATAAAGGTGTCTATAAATTACCATTGAACACGTGGTCTATTTCATATTTATTGTCATATGTTTTTTTCTTGGTCTTTCATGTGAATAATCTGAATTATACTTTATTTCTTGAGAAAGGAGGCATAATGAACTTTAATGACCCTAGAAGGGAGTCATTAATCTAAATCAATACCATTAAATATACATGATGACAAACAAATATAACCAAGATTAACAAGAATACATTAAGGGTCACATTATACCAATGTAATTAACTTTAAATCTACTTTTAGGAATATCCAGTATATCCATATGCAGTGTTTGAATCAGGAATCAGCAGAATCATCTATTTATAAAGATGTGTGGGACCTTAAGAAATATTTGAGACATACCATATTATAACCCACAATGATAGCCCCACCTCTCTTCAGTTCTGTTTATTTAGATTACAAAGAAATAGTGTTTTAAATTGTCTACCAATGTTAGTAAACACTAAAATAAATGAGTAGTCACCTGAGTTTTATACATTTCAATAAGGGTTTTCTGTTTTTTTTCTACTTCTTGCAATTCTAAGAGTTCATTTTCAACAGATACAACTTCATCCTTCAAAGCAGCAAGTGTAGTCTAGCAAAAAAGATATAGATTTTATAAGTCATTAGAATACATTTATACTCCAGTGCTACAGAATTATTATGAAAACATAACTCATGTATGAACAAAGTTGATAAAATAATTATTTTTTATTGCATGCAATACTATCTAAAATTTAGGAATTTCACAAAGCTAGTGACTAATACTTATGAACATCCTTATTAAGATTTACACAGGACATATGATTTTTAAAACTTTTTAAATTTACTGACAAAAAAACTTGGAAATGTTCCTAGATATGAAAAATCAATAGAATACAGAGGTTACTGGAAAAGAAAAATACACAAAAATTATACTTAGTATATGATAAAGGTTAGATTTTTAAATCAGTGGAGGAAACATGGACAACTAAATAAACGGCAATAAGACAACTGTTTCTAACTATCAGGAAAAAAACAGGTTAACTACCTGCCTCAGCCCAACACTAAAGAAGCATCAAATGACTTAAATAAAAACTTTAAAAATTTTCAGACAATTCAGATAAAACTATTTCAGGATAACAAAAGTCATAAAGAGCATAAAATTAAAAGAAGACATGTAGAAATGTAAAAGTCTGAGATTTTATCTTCCTTGCAAGCTTACTAGTTAGCCTACTGCAATTTCATGGATGCTAACAGAAGGTACAAGATTCCTAGGTCAGAGACAGGGGACTTATTACTCACAGCAATAAGAGTAGCAAGACTGTCAGCATTTGTATCAGTTTGCTGAGCCCCAATTCCCACAGAGCAACCCAAAGAGGCCAGGTGGCAACTGCATATGCAGTCAAATGCATTACAGAAGAACAAACCTGAGTTTAGGGAACTCAAATTTCTTATAGCAGGCAGTAAGCATGCCTACCCATACTCCTAAGGGAGACACAGTTATCATATTCCAAGGATATCTACTATACAAACATCCTTGAAAAGACAGTCTACATGGACAATATCTTTGATTACAAGATGTGCAGAGCTGTGAGAGCACTCTCAAGGGAAGCCATTTAAAAAAATGTGTGTGCGTGTATCTCTCTCCAAAATTTCATAGCTTTCCAATACAGTTTAAACGGCAAACAAAATATGAAAAAGTATTAGCAAATGACAAATTTGATGTCTTGTCAAATAACATTTGTCATTAGAAAAATAAAACAAATATAAGATTAATATCCTTAATACATAGTTATTATATATTAATTAGGACAAAAGACAAATATAAAAAATAATAAGTAATTCAAAAAGGCAGAAATGTGAATGATTGATGAATACATGAGCCAATATGTTCACTAGTTATTTTTTAAAATGCTGTAGACACTGAAGGTTCTATTAGTGAACAAAACAGACGACATTCCTTTCCTCCATGAAGCTTACACACTGGAGGGGCAGACAGACAAAAAGTAAGAATAAGCTGTAAGATACAACAAACACAAAAGCAGCTAGGAATGACATGTGGGCGAAGGCCTCCTGAGAAAGAGACTTTTGAGTAAAACTGACAGGAAGTGTGTCTGTTTAAGGGAAAAAGGCAACAGCGGGAGGAGGCCTAGCAAGTTAGGGGAAAACAACAAGAAAGCCAGTGAGGTAGAAATAGAGAAGAAAGGGGAAGAATGGAAGGAGATGAGAGTGGAAGAAGAAGAGAGGTAATAGAAAATGAGATGGTATAATGCCTTGCAGGTATTTATGAACCAAGATATCTCTGGGGAGTTCTGAGCAGGGCAGTGACACGATCTGACTACTTTTTTTTTTTTTTTTACTTTTTAATTTGTATTTATTAATTTATTTTTGAAACAGGGTGTCAGGCCCAAGCTGGAGGGCAATAGTGTAATCATGGCTCACTGCAGCCTCAGCCTCCCCAGCCCAAGCGATCCTCCCACCTCAGCCTCCCAAGTAGCTGAGAGGCGCACACCACCACACCTGGCTAATTTTCAAAAATTGTTTGTAGACACGAGGTCTCAGTATGTTGCCCAGAGTGAGCTCAAACTTCTGAGCTGAGGTGATCCTCCCACATTGGCTTCCTGAAGTTGTAGGATGAGAGGCAGGAGCCACTGTGCCCAGGCAGTCAATGACCTTCAGTGAAGGACACATCAGAACTCAGCACCTGGAATCACTATGAGAGCCCTTTGGAATTTTCTTTTCTTTTTTTTTTTTTTGAGGCAGTCTCACTCTGTTGCCCAGGCTGGAGAGCAGTGGCATGATCTTGGTTCACTGTAGCCTCTGCCTCCTGGGTTCAAGCGATTCTCCTGCCTCAGCCTCCCCAGTAACTGGGATCACAGGTGCCCGCCACCACACCCGGTTAATTTTTGTATTTTTAGTAGAGACAGGGTTTCACCATGTTGACCAGGCTGGTCTTCAAACTGAGCTCAAGTGATCCTCCCGCGTCAGCCTCCCAAAGTGCTGGGATTACAGCGTGAGACACCACACCCACCTGACTACATCTTTATAGAAACAACTCTACTGCTAATACTGAATGCTGCCTGCAGGGGCCAGGGCTGAAGCAAGGAGAATGATCAGGAGGTCACAGTAACGATGAGAGATGATGGAGGCTTGAATCCGGGTAATGACAGTGGTGCTGGTGAGAAGTGGTCAAATTTTGAATATACTTGAGGTAGATTTGATGACAGACTGGTAGCAGTGTATGAGAGAAATGATGATTTTCCATTAACTGGGATGAGGAAAACTGTAGGATTTACTATTTTGGGAAACATCAAGAGCTCCATTTTGGACATGACAACTTTGAGACACCTATTAAATATCGAGGTGGAGATGTCAATCAGGCAGCAGAATATATGTCTGGAATTCAGGGACTAGGTCTAGATTAGAGGTATAAATTTGAAAGCCTCGAGCACATAGATGGTATGTAAAGCCACAAGAATAAATGAGATTATTTATAAAATTTGGAGAGATTTGTTTTAAAATTAGCACTTTTAATTACCTAGTATTGGAAAATGTATAGGGACTATTTCACTTATAGTAGACACATTTAATTTGGAAATATAGAACAATATTAAAAATGAGTCTCTCTTTTGACCATACAGTTAAATATATCCTAAGAAAACAGATAAGCAAAAAAGACTCAAAGAAACTATGTTTTTATTTATAATAGTAAAAAACTGGAAGTAGCTATTGGAAGTAGGGTATATATTACATATAAAATAAAAAATTATATATATGCTAAAATATTAACTCCAGTTATCTTTCAGTTATGAGATTATAGGTGATTTAAATTTTTTTCCTTTTGTGCTTTTCTGTTTTTCTAACTTTCTATAAGAAACAAATACAACTTTTTAACCTTCCAAATAAACTTTCTGTTGTGTCTAATAGAGAATAGAGGAGGTTACTTGGCCTTGGAAGCAGTATTCACAGTTTATTTTTCATTTGCAACTTTAAAATCTAAAACTATTCTAAAGTAATTAAAAGTAATAAAACACAAACATCTAGGCTGCAAAAAAACTGCATTTACTCTGCAAATAACATATGCCAAACTTATTTAAATGTTTTCCTTAAAAATCCAGAAAATAATGCATTAAAAATACATTTCTTAACTATTAATAGAATATGCTAAGATACAAATTTAACTTAATGACTTTTATAGTCTATATAATTTAAAATTAATTCATCGTTTTATCAAAAACTAGTTTATAATATCTTTCTAATCCTTTCTCTCTGAAGGATTTCAAGAAAATAAGAAAATAAACGTAATAAAATTGCTTTCTCTTTCCAAATAGAGCAATTTAAGCATTCATTCAATAAATATTCATTGACAGTTAAGTATATGTCACACCTTCCCTGGGCAACCTGTATGTACACAAAGATAGGAGTTTACAAGGACAGATTCATTGAGAAGACTTTGGGAGGAAGTAGCATTTGAGCTAAACTTTAAAGGAAAGGTAGGATTTAGATACTGAGAAGAATGGCATTCCAATGTGCAAGAATAGGAGAAATATAGGAGTAGATGCAGAAAACATAAAACAATTGCAGAAAATGAGTATTCATATTTGGCTAGAGCTCAGAATAACTAGAAGACTACATTCCCTAGTCTCCCTTGCAGCTAGGTGGGGGTCATGTGCCTAAATAAGTAAAAGAATCAAGTCATACGGGAATTTTGGGAAGGCTCCTTAAAGGGGAGGAAATTTTTTAAAAAGGGAGGTAATGCATCTTTTTTTCCTCCATCTTGTTGCTTGAAACTTGACTATAATGGCTGAAGCTCCAGCCTCTATTCTAGATCATGAGAATGAGGGTCATGACCTAGGGATGGCAGAACAGAAAGCTAAAAAGCTAAAGAGCCACATCAGCTTTGAAGTGCCAACTGTACTTCTTCTACATAATAAATATACATCTCTATCTTACTTAAGCCATTTAATTTCGATTTTCTGTTATATATGGTGAAGTTGAATCTTAACTAATATAAGACTTGCTGAAATATAAAAGAAACTTCCCTAGTGTTGCTAGTGTATTTTGTTTTCTGGAATTTTCCAATACAATTTCTGGCAAACTTTACATAACTTAAAATGTGAGACAAATCAAATTTCTAATTATAAAATATGAACAAGATTGTGTCTAGTATTTTTTCCTGTCTTCTTCCAAATTCTATTCTGGCTCTGCCACTAATCTAGTTGTATGATCTTGGCCTAAGTTATTTAATCTCTCTGAGCTTCAATGTATTCATCCATAATTAAGAAAAGTATCTTTACGATAGTATTGACATGAGAATTAGAAGTAAAAAAAGTAAAGTACTTATCAAGTGCCTGCTACGTTAATGGTAATTGATAAATAGTAGCCATTACGGTCGCTACTTTCCAGAGTTATTTATTAAATGACTGATGTATTCCAGGCACAGTACTAGGCACTAGAAGTAATGGAAGGATAAAACAATCTCTGGCCCTGGTATGGATGGATGGAGGGAAGAAAAGCCCTCAGAGGGAGACAAATTATACAAACAAGTGTAATGAAACTCTACCTGCAAAATTAATATAGAGAGAATAAAACAGAGTGAAAAATGAGAAGATTAGTAATGTGCCCTATCAGAGAGAATTTCCTAGGTTTAAGGAGTCTTCTGCTGGAGAACTAAACACATTGTAAAATCTCCCTTCATTCCCAAGACCAAACTAATATAAAGGGAAAAGAATGTTTGTAAGTCAACTTAATAAAAATAACAGACCAGGGGCTATCAAAGGACAAAATATTGTTAATGCTTCTGGAAAACTGATGACTGACTAATGAATCAGGAGTGGATTTAGCTAAGGAGGAAGTTCATCTATCTGTAGAATCTAGAGAGGCACAGGGCTAAGGGCAAGAGTGAGACCTGGGTTTGAAAAGGATTAATTCAAAGTCTGTGACTAGAACAGCTAACTACCACTACCTCCACCCCCTGCTCACACACTCAAGGCAGAACACCTGGAACTAGGAGTTTACTTCCCAACAAACAAAGATAAGAAAATTCCTCTAAAGAAATTGAATGAACTGTTTGGGAATAACAGAGGGATGGTGCTGGTGACCCAGAGCAAAGACGCATGTATTTTGGCATTTTTAGGAGCCGTCAGTAAACTGCTAGTTTCCCAACAGTTGAGAAAAGTGAAGTGAAACCAATCTAGTGGCAAGAACCATCCACATATCCATTTAGTTTTTTACTGTTTCGTTAGTCTTTTTATTGTCTCATTTGTAAATTCTTAAATGTCACCAGACTTTCGGAAAAAGAGTATCACAAGAGAGATCTAAAATTTTTTTATATTAAAAAAAGGAAGAAAAAAATTGGGTTGGGCGCAGTGGCTCGCACCTGTAATCCCAGTACTTTGGGAGGACAAGGTGGGAGGATTGCTTGAGCCCAGGAGTTCAAAAGCCCAGGAGCCTAGGCAGCATAGTGAGACCCCACCTACACATACACACACACACACACACTCACACACACACTCACACACACAAATTAGCTATGGGCTGTGGTCCCAATTACTTGGGAGGCTGAGGCAGGAGATTGCTTGAGCCTGGGAGGTCGAGGCTGCAGTGAGTTCTGATTGTGCCACTGCACTCCAGCATCAGCAACAGAGCAAGACTCTGTCTCAAAAAAAAAAAAAAAAAAAAAGTGCCAGTTGAACTGAAAAAAAAATGAAAAAATTCTTATAGGTATTTTCAGATATTTGATGATATGAACACTTAGGGAATACTTTTTAAAATTCTTGAAAATTAAACTTTTAAACGAAGGATTAGAAGATAAAAAACAAAGAAATCTGCCCCCAAAACTGAACAAAACCCAGAAATTGAAGACAAAGTATCAATCTAGGAGGTCCAACAAATCAACAATACAATCAGCAGTACACCCAGACAGAGAGACTGGAGAAAATGGAAAGGGGCAGGAGAGAGAGCATTACCAAAGAAATAATATAACAGAATTTTCCAGAGGTAAAGGACATGAGTCTTTGGATTTACAAGGTCTACAAAGTACTTAGCACAAAGGACTGGAAGACACAACTAGATGGGTGTGAAGTTTCAAAACACCAAGGATAAGGGGAATTTCTTGAAAATTTCAAGAAAAATTAAAAATGTCACTACAGAGGAATAAGTATCAGACTGGTGGCAGATTTTCTCTCCTAGCAACTCTGACTTATGGAAGACCATGGAGCAAAGCCTTCAAAGTTCTCAGTAAAAATTACTTTCAATCTAGGTTGCTATACCCAGCTGAAACCATTAATCATAATGAGGACAGAATAAAGGCATTTTTAGACATGTAAGACCATTTTAATGTTTACTTCTAATTTTCTCTGTCTTAAGGGAATATTAGTTGCAGATATATTCCAGTAAAAAGAACAGGAAACACAATGTGGGATCAAGGAAACATTGGAACCAGGGTAGCAGTCAAGAAAATTCCAGCAAGGCATCTGGGCAGCAGGCCTAGAGACCAACTCATTCAGATTGAAATAAGAAGACAGAAGGCCCCAAGTAGAAGAAATCTGGGGAAAATAGGTTCCTCAGAGAACAGAGATAGGATGAAGAATTTCAAGAAGGGAAAAAAAAACAACAACAACAAAAATAAAAACAAGACAATGATAAGGGCAAAGAGTACAACAAGCAGGGTTTCTGGAAACTCCAGGAAAAATTTAAAAGTTGTACAAGAAAAAAACATTTATAAACATATTACTTGACTGTGTAGTGAAAGAACAATTATAAGTCATTGCTGTTAATGTTTAGAATCAATCTATAAAAAGAGCACTTCAGGTTACATAACAAATTGTCAATTTAACAACACTGGCAAAGTGAATGTGGGGAGAACAGACAAAGAACAGGTAGTTGGAAAATATCCTTATTTTCCAAATAAAAGGTGAAGATATATAATCTGTCCTATGTTTCACATTTCTGTCACGTGAACCTCATCTTATGGTATTGGTAAGCAGGGGAATGATGTATAACAAAGAAGTAACTTTTGTTCAGATGCAATTTTTTCTAGCTCATTAATTGTCTGAACCATGTAAAAAACATCAGCTGAACACAAACTGCACAAACTCAGCTGAACACAGCAAGCCATAGAGGTACACAGCACTCTACATAAAGCCCATATACTCCATGTTCCTCCTCCTCTTTCTTCTCTTTGGTCATGAGCCCTATCTTGGAAGTGCTTATTGTATATTGCACTTACGTTCATATCTTATGTCCATAAAAACCTTAACTCTTTTAGCTTCCTGTATCAAACTACCTTCACTTGTTTTTTTTGAAAGCATAAAGTTATATGTTTGTTGTAGTATTTACTAGGAATTTAACATGTCTTTTAGTTGTATTAGTATTTATATTATTATGTAAGTGCTCGACTAATTAGAAGGTTAATATAATTGACTAAATTTGATAAACCAAGTAATAGTATAATATATAATTTACAGATATGCAGATAACCATCAGAAGAATAAAAATAGAAATTGTTTAGAAGTTTAAAACTAGCTCCTCAAAGAGTTACAAATTAAAACCATAGATAACATTTTTACCTGCCAAATTAGCAAACACTACAAATAAAAAACACATTTTATTTCCTGTGCTGATGAGGTATAGAGAACTAATGGCAGTATGAGTAATAAAATACCTTTTCAGAAGAAATGTAGCAAAGCATATCAAGAACATTCAAAATGTTCATATTCTTTGACTCAGTAATTCTACATGGGAATCTAAGCTAAAGACAATACAACAAAAAGTTTATGTATGAAAATGTTCATCAGAGCATTATTATTATTAAATGTTAAAAACATTGGGAATAACCTGAATGTCCAACAAATAGGGAATCACCTAACACTTCTATGTTGAATATATATTACCAAGTAATTTAAAAGGATGCTTATAAAGAGTTTATATGTTATATACATATATCTGTTTCCATTTTAAAGTGAACAAAGCAAGACATTATTTTAATAACAACTACGAAAAAACAGAAATATTACAAAATATAGTTATCTCCAAGGAATGTAGGATCAATGATCACTCTGTTCTTTTCTTTCTATATTTCTATAGTTTCCAATTTTACTGTAATGAGTATATATTCTTCACTCAAAAGATAATACTGAATAAATTGTCAGAAGTTGGAGGAACTATGTTCACTGAATAATTGAACTTCTTTTATTAAGAAAACATGAGAAGTTCATATTGCTTGAAGAACCATAAAGGACTTACAAAATTTCTTGAAGGAAAAAATTCTAATTCAGAATATCACAATGTCACTGCTAAAAAAAATGGTATTAAGGTACATTGCAATTTTGATTTTTTAAAATCTTTCCTAACAAAAAGTAGCTGAAATAAGTGCATTACTAAATACATTAAAGGTGCGAAAAGAAGACCTTGCTACTTCCTATAACATATATCACTTAGATTCCTATTTCCTCCACTCACTCTGAATGACCACAGCCAACAGGACTGGCAATTTCAAGTCCTGCACTTGAAACTAATCGAGTCTTTCCACCTGGAACAAAACAGACTTGAGATTTGTGAGCCTAGCTTTGTCCCATTGGTCTAAAGGAGACTGAAACCCAACATCAAGATGAGAAAAGTTACAACTTTATAAACCTACAAAGGGAAAGAATCTTTTTGGCTTGGGCAATCTGTTGCCTTCTGTAATATATAATAAACAAGCTTTAATTACTATACACTGTACTGCATAACACTACGTATCTCCCACAAAGACAGATCGGTACGTAGCAAACAGATTGGCTCCTGGGAAAATATGCAAAGACCTACAATGGATAAAATTCCCTTTTCAGGCCACAACATTTTACACATACATAGAAAGAAGGGTTTACAAAGGGTAAAAGAGATTTGGATGTATCTCCAGTTTCCATCAGAAAAGTAATCTTTTAAAATAACAATTCAGAACCCTAAAGCCTGGAATGCTATCATTTTATTAAAATAATTTCCTTTGGTGATGATTTTTAAATTGTGTATATTTTTTCTCATAAACATACTCATTTTTAAAAACCCACTGCAAGTTTTATATAATGCATGATTCTAAACAGCCAGTAATTATGTTTCCAAGAAACAAGTACATTTCTAATGCAAAACAAACAAAGAAAAACAAACCTTAAATCAAGAAAAAAAAAAAAGCCTTAGACCTTCACTTCTCTTTTAACATTAAAGATCTTTTCTCTCAAGGACCACAGAATATATCTGCAATATCTCTTAGGAATTTAACATGTCTTAAGGACATCTTAATACATAGAATAAATGTATTATCATTTAGTTAACTCTAAATTCAGTGATAGAATTAAACTGTTATAAATACAACAAAACAATGTTAGATGCTTATTTTACAAGTTTCTCTAAAATGTACTCTATGCTACTAATATATTATTTATCCTGTGCACATAAACTTTATTTCATGGTTTAAAAAGGTTCTCTTCTGTCTTTTATTTTCTGTCCTCTAAAAGTATTATGGAAGTGAAAATGATGCCATCATCTTTCAAGTTCCATCTGGTTGTATGTATCTCTGGTTGACTGGGAACTCAAATATCTTTTTTTCTCAGAAAATTTAAAAGCTTCTCCCCTGTCTCTCCTCTGGTACCTATGGAAAGCAATTACCCCTTGGATATGAGTAAGTTGGAAAATTCTTTCTGGTTATGAAGCAGCCAAGAACATACTTTCTGGTTTCAAACAGACCAGGCCTGAGGTTATATCCTATTGTAACCATGACATCTAGAAATAATCTTATGTACTAAAGTTAATGTAATTTGGATGATTCATTTAACTGCAAAAATGCATAGTAGTTTATTTTAAAAGTTGAGGCAAAGAGACAGTCAACTTCATAAATATTATTTAGTACTGCTGAAAACATAATATCCTGACAAGCATAGAAGACAAAATTATACAAGAGCACTGCTCTAAACATACTCTTTCTTCAAGCTATTTCTACTAAGCAGACTATGGTCGTTACACAATACACGCCTGCACAAACACTCATACATAGTACCTTTAATTTTGTATTCTCAAGATTCAGAATTTCATTTTCATATTCAATTGAGTGAACTTTTCTAAGAATTTCTTCACATGAATTTTTTCCATGGTCTTCCATTTTCTTCAGATCGTCCAAAAGATTAATGATTTGCCTTTATAAAATCAATGACACATTTTATAAAAGTCATAAACATTTTTATTCAAGTAACACATTTTAAGTGTGTTTCTGAAATCACTCTGGCAGGGTGCATTGTTTCAAATAGGGAATATACAAAAACTAAATAGAACTCATAGAACAAGAAAAATAGGAAGAAGTAATCTAAAAGGGTACAACCAAAGTAACTCTGATTAGAAACAATTACCCACGGATGATACCAACAAAAAATTATACAACATGCTCTTTGCTATTCAATAAAACTTCTAAACTATTATCCACAAGTATGCACATCTCTCTCTTCCTGTCGTTCATACACATGCGCACATATATACTCAATTTTAGGGACAAGGTTAAAGAAAAGAATTAAGTGAGGCAATAAAACTAAACTTTAGAAATGAATTATATATGGTAGTTTTCAATGACAAAACTGAAGACACAGAAAACACTTAAAATCAAATATTCAGGGTTCATTATAGTGTTACCAGTAATACATTTCAAATAATAAAATATATGTATTTTGATTTTTCATTTTCTTTGTTATGCATTTAAGTCACTTTAATTAAGGAACAATCATTTTTAGGATTTTCAAAGCAGTTATTATAAACTTTTAAATATATTTTTACACGTTCTTGTTTAAAAGAGAAACATCACTTCCATTTAAGAAAAAGTAAATATTAACATTTACTACAAATAATAGATGGCATACCGAAATACTGAATGATAATCTACAAGTTTAAAATTTCAAAATGTGGGCCAGGCGTGGTGGCTCATGCCTGTAATCCCAGCACTTTGGGAGGCCGAGGCAGGTGGATCACAAGGTCAGGATATCGAGACCATCCTGACCAACATGGTGAAACCCTGTCTCTACTAAAAATACAAAAAAAAAACCAGCTGGGCGTGGTGGTGTGTGCCTGTACTCCCAGCTACTAGGGAGGCTGAAACAGGAGAATCGCTTGAACCCAGGAGGCAGAGGTTGCAGTGAGCTGAGATTGCACCATTGCACTCCAGCCTGGCAACAAAGTGAGACTCCATCTCAAAAAAAAAAAAAAAAAATTTAAAAATGTGAACACCAATTCACTTTAAATGAGCAATCATTTTAATTATTTTTAATAGTAGAGTAAGAAAACTTTATAGAATTATAAATAGCAAAAATATCAAATCATATAGGTAGCACCTTTACCATATGTAATCTAAAAAAATCAAAATACAAACAACTCAAATAATTTTTTAAAAAGTGAAAACTCTTACTAAATAATAAAAGATTCTAAATTTTTTCTTACTTTTTCATTGTTTCAATCTGTACTTCCAATTCAGTTTTTTCTATTACAATTTTCTCATAATGACTTTTCCAGGCATTGGAAGCTGAAATTGTTTCAGACAACTTGGCTTCCTAAAAAATACATAAAAGTATTCATACTATAATTTTAAAACATTTTTGTTTTGTTCAGATCTCTAAACACAAATACATTATAAACAGGGAAGCAATCTTCCAAAAAGCATGGAACTTCAAACATAGAAAACTGTACATGCATGTTTATAGCAGTGCAATTCATAATTGCAAAAATATGGAACCAGCCTAAATGCCCATCAACCAAAGAGTGGATAAAGAAAATATGGTATATATCCATCATGGAATACTACTCAGCCATTAAAAGGAACATTTGCAGCAGGCTGGATGAAGTTGGAGACCACTATTCTAAGTGAAGTAACTCAGGAATGGAAAACCAAATATCGTATGTTCTCACTCATAAGTGGGAGCTAAGCTATGAAAATGCAAAAGCATAAGATTGATATAAAGGACTTTAGGAATTGGGGGTACGGGAGGGAGGGAGGTGAGGGGTAAAAGACTATACATTGGGTACAGTGTACAGTGCTCGGGTGATAGGTGCACCAAAATGTCAGAAATAACCACTAAAGAAGTTGTCCAGGTAACCAGAAACAACCTGTCCCCTAAAAACTATTGAAATAAATAAATAAAGTCACTGTACAACTTTGAATAGAAAAATTTTAAAGTAAATATCTATATTGCTATTATTTTATATACCCACAGCAGAAGTTTCAACTTAAATTTTAAAAGATGTTGCACCTATTTTTAAACAATATTTCATAATTAAGATAATTTCTTTTTTTTTACTGAACTTTCCATTTTACTTTTCTTTTTTTTTTTTTTTTTGCCCTGGCTGAAGTGCAGTGGCACAGTCATGATGGTTCACTGCAGCCTCCAACTCCTGAGTGCAAGGGATCCTCCTGCCTCAGCCTCCCTAGTAGCTAGGGCTACAAACGTGTGCCACCACAGCCACCACATATATATACACACAAATATAAAATATATCTAGATACATATGTATATACTATATATATATGTTATACATATATATTGATATATATAACTACTCTCTATATATGGTGTGTGTATATATATATATACACACATATATATATATATAGTAGAGACAGCATCTTGCTATGTTGCCCAGGCTGGTCTTGAATTAATTTCATGCTCTATATACAGAAAATGGTAACAAACACATAAGCATCACAGGAGAAAGCCCCTGTGATACACACAGAAACTACCCCCAGTTCCACAGCTCCATAACATTTGGTGATGTACCTTACTTATCTTTGCTATAATGACGCCAAGATCTATTTTGTGGCGGTCACCCCATCAGCCTTCAAACATTGCTATGTCCACACAGAGATACAAGTGGTAGTAGTGGCTTATTCGTTTTGCATGTGAATTCCCATGAGGTAGCGATTTTTATCTGCTTTTGTTCATGGCTATATTTCTAGGGCCTTGATAGTGCCTGGAGCACAGCAAACAATAAATAGCTCAAATAATTCTCTGCAGATCCACCTAAAGAGCTGTAGCCACTGTGCCTCCGCTCTACATTCTACATAAAAACACACTGGAAGGCCACAATGCCAGTAATTACAAATCAAAAAGCCTAGAAACAGTAATGACAACAATTAACGTTTATTGGGTACTTCTTTCTTTCATCATTCATCCATTTACTGGGCAAGTATTTACTGAGCATGTATTACAAGACTTTTTTGTTTAAATTTTTTCACAGTAATATTTTTGATATATTGAAGACTAGCATTGTTTTCATATTTTGTATAAAATAAGCTTTAATATAAATTAAGAAGTATAAGCTTATAATATAAATTAAGATATTTAGAAGTTTTATCAGTAAGAAAAGAATTTATGTGTTAGAATATAATTATTACCTACTTCATCAGTATGGCATTCCCAGATGTTGAAACTAGTCAGTGATGGAATCACCTTACTAGAGATTTTTTGAGTTGGCCTACCTTTTCTCTTTGCTTTAGAGAAATGGCACATCTAAGCCACGAGAAGCAAAATTAGGATCTGTCTAACTTTCAAAGAAGGAAATGGGTTAATTCTTCAGTGTGCAGATTATAGAGCATTTAACATCCTGGCCCCTAGGTACTAAAAGTCAGAATCAGTGGTCTCTAGTACTTTCCAAATCTCCATTTCTTCTTTCATCTCTCCTTATAACATGCAGATAAAGCAAAATCCCCCCTTTCACCTTTCCTTCCACTGCACTGAAACTGCATCTGAATTAGTAACTAGTGACCTTCTAACTACCAAAGAACACAGACCTTTACAAATCCTCCCTGTCCTTGATCTCTCTCTGTAGTCCTTGGCAAAATTTACGCATTGTGTAGATATGTGATAACATTTTGTTAAACTATTATTTAGCTCTTATTGCTGAACTGTTCATATTTTAGACTTAAGGTACTGTTTTAAATAATGGTACCCTTACCTTAGGTGAATAGGATAGCAAGCTCCTGCCTTCTGAGACTTATATTCAAGTAGAAGGAAACAGTTAAAAATAAAACAAAACACAACAGCAGTGATAAGTGAAAAAATAAATGATATAGTTTCAGATTATAGTGAATGCTATGAAAAAAATTAAGACATTGATATGATTGTTTTAGAACTACTTCAAAAGGAATGGTCAAGAAAGGCCTCTCTGAAGAGATGTCAATTGAAAAGATACCTGAATGATTAAAAAAAGAAAGAGCTATTGTGAGCCAGGGAAGAACATTAAAGCCAGATGCAGCAACAAACAAGAAAAACAACAAAACAAAGAAAAAAACTTCATGCATTACAGGAACAGAAAGGAGGACAGTGCAAAAATATATTTTCTCATTTATCTCTCCCTACAAACACATGAGATAGGGAGTAGTATTATGACGCCCTATTTTATACATAAGGAAACTGAAAATGTTAAGTTCCTTATCCCAAGTCACAAGGTTAACAAAATACTATTTTGTTTGCAATAAACTTTTTATACAAGTCTGTTTTCATTTCTAAAAGCCTCTAATAATTCTATAAGCCTTAACATAAGTTCTTAAGAGGTAGGATATCAGTGAGACTTTTTAAAAAAAATTATTAATTAGTAATTGAATAAATATAATAATTTATCAAAAACAATAAAGCACTAAGGCCATTTTCAAATTTGTACTATACCAAAGATATATTTTACATGGTGTGTTTATGTCAGCACATGGTTTTAAATGTATTACAGAGATTAAATGAGGTTACTTACTGAATAAAGTCATAGGGTCTAATAACATAAATCAGCATTTCTCAAACTAGTGTTCCTCAGAACCAGTTCCAAGAGTTGCTTTGTGCATACAAGACTAGCTCTGTGGTTTAAAAAGTGTGGGAAACTTAGTTCAATACCCTTCATTCCACTGTTTCTGAAAGCCTTGTCAGAACCTTTAATTTGCTAACATAGACCACAATGTCCCAAGGGGAAATATGTATGAAGTATTACCCTTAGTTAGTTGGCCAATAGAACTTTTTGTGTGTGTGTGGGGTGGGGACACACTTAATATTTCCTTTAAGTAAAGTTCCCAAGGAAATGCTGATATATTTCAATATGAAAATTTGACATTTTATGTAATATTTCAAAGTAAAAGATTAAAGCAAAAAGTGTAAGTTTTTTCTGGTATTAACAGCATTAAGAAAAGAATAAAATTACTATATTAAGCATCATGATATTAATTATATAAACCAAGTACATAATAGATCTTTTAATTTTAAAAAGAATGCATTTACATACCTGATCTCTAATTTGGGAAGTAAGCTTTTCAATAGCTCCTGTAAAATGGTCAAGCCTTTGTTTGTAAACTTTAGATGCCTTTTTTAAAGCTACAGTTTTTTGCCTACTTGCTTCTTTCATCACTATAGCCTCATTCTTATTCATTCTCGATTGCAGGTTCCACTTGGCTATCTCGGTTTCTAAGCTCTAAAAAAAAAATAGCAACAATTAAATTATTTCAGAACTCCAATGTTTATGTAAACATTGTAAAAATATGTACATAACTGATATGGTTTGTGTATTACTCCATTCTCACACTGCCATAAAGAAATACCCTAGACTGAATAATTTATAAAGGAAAGAAGTTTAATTGACTCACAGTTCCACATGGCTGGGAAGATCTCAGGAAACTTACAATCATTGTAGAAGGCAGAGGAAGAAAGGACCTTCTTCACATGGTGGCAGGAGAGAGAAGAGTGAGGAGCAAAGGGGGAAGAGCCCCTTATAAAACCATCAGGTCTCACGAGAACTCACTCACTATCATGAGAACAGCATGGGGAAAACCACCCCGATGATCCAATCACCTCCCACCAGGTCTCTCCCTAGACATGTGGAGATTATAAGGATTACAATTCAAAATGAGATTTGGGTGGGGACACAGCCAAACCATAGCATTCTGCCCCTTGCCCCTCCTAAATCTCATGCCCTCACATTCCAAAACACAATCATGCCTTTCCAACAGTCCTCCAAAGTCTTACTTCATTCCAGCATTAACCCAAAAGCACAAGTCTAAAGTCTCATCTGAGACAAGGCAAGTCCCTTCTGCCTAGGAGCCTGTAAAATAAAAAGCAAGTTAATTACTTCCAAGAAACTATGGGGGCACAGGTATTAGGTAAATGTTCCCATTCCAAATGAGAGAAATTGGCCAAAAAAAGGGGGCTACAGGACCCATGCAAGTCCAAAATCCAGCATGGAAGTCATTAAATCTTAAATCTCCTAAACAGTCTCCCTTGACTCCATGTTTCACATCTAGGTCATGCTGATGCAAGGAGTGGGCTCCCACGGTCTTTGGCAGCTCCAGCCCTATGGCCTGCAGGGTACAGCCCCCTTCCTAGCTGCTTTCCCAGGCTGGCATTGAGTATCTGTGGCTCTTCCAGGCACATGGTGCAAGCTGTCGGTGGATCTACCATTCTGGGGTCTGGGGGACTTGTGGCCCTCTTCTCACAGCTCCACCAGGCAGTGCTCCAATGGGACTCTATGTGGGGTCTCCAATCCCATATTTCTCTTCCACACTGCCCCAGCAAAGGTTCCCCATAGGGGCTCCACCCCCACAGCAAACTTCTGCCTGGACATCCAGGCACTTCCACACATCCCCTGAAATCTAGGCAGAGGTTCCCAAGCCTCAATTCTTGACTTGTGTGCACCCACAGGCCCAACACCACATGGAAGTCGCCAAGGCTTGGGGCATCCACCCTCTGAAGAAATGGCCTGAGCTATGCATTGGCCCCTTTTAGCCACAACTAGAATGCAGGGCACCAAGTCCCAAGACTGTACAAAGCAGCAAGGCTCTAGGCCCAGCCCACAAAACCACTTTTTCCTCCTAGGCCTCTGGGCCAGTGATGGGAGGGACTGCCAGGAAGACCTCTGACATACCCCAGAAACATTTTCCCCATTAATATTTGGCTTCTCATTATTTATGCCAATTTCTGCAGACCGCTTGAATTTCTCCCCAGAAAATGGGTGTTTCTTTTCTATCACATGGTCAGGCTGCAAATTTCCCAAACTTTTATGCTCTGTTTCCCTTTTAAACGTATGTTCCAATTTCAAATCTTCTCTCTGTAAATGCATAAAACTGAAAGCTTTCAGAATCAACCAGGTCATATCTTGAATGTTTTTCTGCTTACAAATTTCTTCTACCAGATACCCTAAATCATCTCTCTCCAGTTCAAAGTTCACAGATCTCTAGGGCAGTGGCAAAATACCATCAGTCTCTTTGCTAAAGCATAGCAAGAGTCACCTTTACTCCAGTTCCCAAGAAGTTCCTCATCTCTATCTGAGACCACCTCAGCCAGGACTTCATTGTCCATATCACTATCAGCATTTTGCTCAACACCATTCAACAAGCCTCTGGGAAGTTCCAAGCTTTCCCACATCTTCCTGTCTTCTTCTGAGCTGTCCAAACTGTTCTAACCTCTGCCCATTACTTAGTTCCAAAGTCATTTCCACATTTTCGGGTATCTTTATAGCAATATCCCACTCTCTGCAGTACCAATTAACTGTATTAGTCCATTCTCACACTGCTATAAAAAAATACCTGAGACTGGGTGATTTACAAAGGGACAAGTTTTAATTGACTCACAGTTCCACATGGCTAGGGAGGCCTCAGGAAACTTCGATCATGGCAGAAGGTGACGGGGAAGCAGGGACCTTCTTCACGTGGCAGCAGGAGAGAAAAGAGTGAAGAGCCAAGGGGGGGGAAGCCCCTTATAAAACCATCAGATCTCACTCACTATCATGAGAACCGGATGTGGGAAACCACCCCCATGATCCAATCACCTCCCAGCAGGTCTCTCCCTAGACACATGGGGATTCTGAAGATTACAATTCAAGATGAGATTTGGGTGGGGACACAGCCAAACTATATCGGTTTGGATCTGTGTCCCTACCCAAATTTCATGTCAAACTGTAACCCCCAGTGTTGGAGCTGGGGCCTGGTGGGAGGTGGTTGGATCATGGGGGTTGTTTCTTATGAATGGTTTACAGCATCCTCTTGGTGCTGTTCTCCTGATAGTGAGTGAGTTCTTGCGAAAACAGGTTGTTTAAAAGTGTGCAGCACCTCCCTACTTCCTCTCTCTCTTGCTTCTGCTCCCACCATGTGAGATGCCTCACTCCCCACTTGTCTTCCACCACAATTGTAAGTTTCCTGAGGCCTCCCCAGAAGCTGAGCAGATGCCAGAATCATGCTTCCTATACAGCCTGTGGAACTGTGGGCCAATTAAACTTCTTTTCTTTATAAACTATGCAGTCTCAGGTATTTCTTTATAACACTGTTAAAATGGCCTAATACAATAATCCTCTACACATTGGGGACCAATGCTTCTCTATAACCTGTTAAAGGTTGCAAATTTAAAACATATCCTATATCAGACTAATGTTACCATTATTAAAGATACTATAATGATTATGGTACAAACACTAACTTCCTTAAAACTTCTATGATTAACTCAAATAATTTTTTTAGTTCACATCTAGAATATTATACATCATACTGGTTTTAAAAACTAGTTTTAAAAAACATAATTGAGCTAGAAACAATCCAAATACGTACCAATGTTCAAAGGAATTGGTAGCTCCCCAAATATATTAGGACTCTTCACTTTGAAAGATAAAATCTTAAAGATATGATTATAATCTTTAAGAAGGCTATAGATGAGATAAACAGATTTATTTACCAAATTTTAATTTACTAGAATTAGGGGGCATGCCCTGACACTAGAGTTACATTAAAGATAATAAAATACTGCTTTATCCAATAAAGTAAATTTATGGAAGTCATTATTCCAAGACCAAACACAGGTTTAGATAAATTAATGACTATAAGAGTCATAAGATTAGTATTATTGAGGACATGTTTCTATCATTCAATGTGATTGTAACTAACTGGCATGACTGTCTCTTTGGCATACCTCTTGGTGACATGATGAGAGATGGAATATTAGGCTGGGTAGATGAGGGATGTGATTTAATGTGATAACTCAAATGCTTTTATTTCAAATTATTTTAAGACTGTGCATTTTAAGTATTTGAGTATTAAGTATCTATTAATTTAAAGACTTATGATTTTAATGTTTTCACATTTTCGAAACCTGTGTAATATTGAAATGAATGTGAAATTATTACAGAATTTAAGTTTTAGTCTCCCATTCCTTAGACAGCCATTTTAATTTTTAAAAATTGCAAAGGAGTCACAGTGAAAGCTAAACCTAGGACTTTTCAACTCAACTCTACAATCATCAAAATCTAAGCTTCTTAACTGCCACTAAAATTGAGATTAAGAAGTATATATTAAGATTTAGATTTGATCTCTTTGAAGAGTGACTAAGTAAACTAAGAGAAGGAGCAATACATTCTTAAATTGTTTTTAAAAAACAAAATCCCATAAAACACAAGTAGCTGGGGAAAAACAGCAGTACAGTAAGTCGACATAAGACAAAGGAACATCCCACAGGAAACACTGCTGTCATTCCTCTAAAAGTCCACACGGTGTCATCATCACACCATGAATAGTTGCTGTCTTAAGTTAAAAAACTTCTAAAAATAGAAACTAAATTTTCTTTTTGAACACGGTTCCAGACACAATCTTCTCACCAGATTTATCAAATCCCACACTTATGCACTATCAAGGAGTATACTGAAATGACAAATTATTTTTATAATTTCAAAATAACCTCTCAAGTCATTTGCCAAATGAATGAACACATAAAGCTGATTATCTTCTTTTTCTATCTTCAAAGCAGTGTCTGTATACATGTCACATTTTATACAGACAATTATTCTCAGTCTCTTTTGAAAATATGAAAATGTTCTAACTCTAATTGCTACATCACAAAGATCTAGAAAGAAAAACTGGTGCAAGGCATCTGTGGGATAGTTCCCAGAGATTTATAATGTAAATTTTTAAAAGACCCAATACAACAAATTACTCAACACTAAAAAGTTGAGACTGATGTTGCCAAATTGAGTTCACTGGATTCATACTCAAAAAAAAAAACACAAAAACAAAACAAAAAAATAAAACACTGTCAAACCTAAGTCAAAAAGAACTAAATTCTGAACCCCTTAATTACTTAATGCCTTAAATCCAAAGTGTGTGAGAGAAAATGTAGAAAAAATCCATAGACTCAGACAGTTTCTTTTAATCATTTCTTAACAGTAGCATTTTGGTAAAAGAATTTGAATTCACTTATAGTTGAATTTCATAGCAAAATTTTAGGATTTTAGCCTTATATTCTTTCTCCAAATTATCATGGTTATAAAAAATAACCACTATGCTTCAAGATAAATTGGGAAAGATGATTATCTAATATGTTCAATCACACATCAGATGTATTCAATCACACATGTTCTCCTGTATTTACTATGACAGACCACTGCAATACCAAGTCCAGTTCATCTGCAGTGCCCTAGCATACAAAATTTATATCCCCGATAAACCCACTTAATGTCCCTTTAAAGGAAGAAACACACACACACACACAAACTCGAGTATGGTTTTGAAACATGCTACAGGTTGCAGACATCTGCTATAACTCAGGAGTGCAAAACCAAACAGAAATCTAACTCAGAAGTCCTCACACTCAATGGAGTTTGAGTCTCTGTAACCTCTCAAGGTGGGAATATTGCTTCTTTGCCTTTGGCGGAAAAAAAAAAAAGAGTTACCTTATATTGTATGATATGCCACCTCAAATTCTTATCTCAAAGTGACTTTGACTCCAAAAGAATAATTAAACCAAAAAATTCCCCTTAATTATACTCCTACAAAGTTGTTTAATAAGGGAATTACTTAATTTTGTGAACATCAAAGTTGGGCTGATTTTAAAATTATTACGATTAGTAACAAAAAATAAACATTGTATTGACTGTTAAACGTGTGAAAGTATGTATGTATAGATGGAGAAAAAAGATTGAAATAACGTACACCAAAATGTTAACAACGATTTTGGTATATTTAAATTTATTTTCTATAAATTTCCACAGTAAATATAAATTAACTATAAAGTGGAAATGATTTTTAAAGTAATTCAATTCCATAAATCCTTCCTAGATTGGTATTAAACAGAGACAGCATTTTTATTTGAAATTGGGACCCAAACCTTTAGTTAGGCCACAAATATTAAGATTTACCTTAAATATGTATTTCCCATGTCAACAACTGTGTATTTTAAAACCACCAAATTCTAGAACTAAGGAAGGCTTTATAGCCTTTCATTAATTTTATCACTTAAACTATAAAAATGGATATATATTTATATATAACCTTTACATATTCTTTCAACTTATCATTCTCGGCTTCCTTTTTATGAATTTGGATCTGTAGTCGTTCATGTACTACTTTTACTGATTGGGAAAAACGGTTTGCTTTCAAAGTATTTGCCTGTAACAAAGAGAAAGAGAAAACCAAAAAAATCCATATTATTTGCTGTATCCCCAGCCCAATATTTTTAATTTTACCCTGATTTAGGCACAATCTAGACAGCTGATAAAAAGCAAAGCACTGCTTTACATAAACTGTCACCCCTATTACAAATGTATTTCATGCCCAACCAGGGCTAAGTTTTATCCCCCAACCTTTTTTATTTAATGGCTCCTGATAATCATCTCTTTTTTAAAATTCCCATCTATCTTTCTAAATAAAGGTATGGGTATACCTAAAATGCTCCTACAAACACTAAAATTCCTTAATTTGTCCCCCAACTGAAACACAATACAAATTTAAAACAGTTCCTATATGAAGTAATTTATGCCAAGTATCCTGACAAACACCATAAAACTCTAAAAAAAATAATAAAATTAAGATGTTACATTTGATAGGTAAAACCTGTAAAATATCCAAATAATTTAGAATTTCAAAACACTTTTCTGTGTTTATTTCTGAGGAGTTGGGGCCAGGATGGGAAAAAAAAAGGGAGTCAATATTAATATAATGAATAAAGCTCAAAAGCTCAAATTTTGCTTACCTTTTCACTCTGAAACAAACAAGAAAGTTCTTGGATATGGGCCTCCTTTTCAAATACCTTCTTCTTAAGATTCTTGAGCAAATATAAAATAAGAATTAGAAATTTCACAACTTGGATAATATTGGCTAATTTTATAAAACCAAGCAGCATGCAAATAACAATGACAGGAAGAATGGACACAAAGTAAGTGTGGAAAGACTTACAGTATTTTCACTTTCATTATCAGTTAGATTTTCTAGCAACATGCTGGGTAAATTGTCTCCTGTCTGAGAAAAGAATGTTATAAATCAGTGATCACAAATTATATTTCTCTATATAAAAAAGTAGAAAGTGAAATAAGCATTACTCAATAAATTAATAACGACTTTTAATTCAGATTTTTAAAAGAGTTAACCATTGAAAATATTTTTGCCCAAGTATTCCAAATTATTTTTGGTCTGCAATTTACGAAATTAGTTAATTTACTAAATTGATCTCAAAAGAATGCTTCAGAAAGTATAGGCCAATAACACTAAAATCACAAAAATCCTCTATACAAAAGAAGTTTGTATAGAGTTTGTATAGAGTATAGAATGCAACACAGTGCTGTTTACAAATAGGCAAAAATTATCAACAATCTAAATTCTAGCAATAAGAAATCTCTTAAAGAATTACAGCAAATCAGTAACAGAATTCTATATAGCCATTTTAAATGAGACCCTAGAAGACTATTTATTCACTTTTGAGAATCATACTTCTCCTTTAGAATGTGAAAAAGCTATCAATTCTTTTCACCCCAAACCACATATATATGTACATATAATGCAAAATTGTACACGGAATTTCAGAGGGCTCATGGATTTCATAAAGGCCATCCTTGGATCCATAAGGATTCAAAGAGCTTGAGTTAAGATTCTTTTCTATTCAAAAAATATTCAATACATGAGAAAATATTGATGATACAGTATTAAGTATAAAAGTCCAGTTACAAAACAAAGATAGTAGTTTTACTCCATTTTTCTAAAACACCACGTATATATGCACACATAACATATATAAAGAAACAAAATACTGCAAAATGCACACAACATAAAATTAACAGTCCTTAATAGTGATGTTTCACTAAGTGCTGAGATCAAGAGAATATTTCTCTGCTTATCACAATTTTCTATCAATATGTAACTTTTTAATAACAAAAACTATTACCTAATATTAGATAGTTTTTACAATTCTGAAATAATTTTTATCGTAGGAAAAAGCCAAAAGGGAGTCAGAAGAATAATTTAAGTGATTTAAAGGGTATAAGCTTTCTTTTTGGAGTGATAAAAATGCTTTAAAATTGACTGTGGTGATGGCCGCACAACTCTGTGAATACAATGAAAACCACTGAATTTTATAATTTAAATGGAAGAAGTGTATGGTATGTGAATTCTATTTCAATAAAGCTTTTATCAGATGAAGAATATATAGATATGTAGAAATATAATGTACAAAGAGCTTAAACTCAAAAAGTGTATATTTTATTAGAATCAGCTAAACTAAGTATAACAAAGTTTTTGAGATGAAAAATAAGAATACATTTTCTATAAAAACATGGTTTTCATATACAACTACTTATGAAACATTAAAGGTAGGGATTAATGACTGACAAAATTCAAAGAATTATTTCCATTTCAAATATACCAATAATTTCTACAGTTTAAAAATAATGTATCCTTCAAATGAGAAATATCACTATTAAAATGAGTGCTTAGTGTTGATGCCTTACTTGTTTGTAGTCTCTCTTTCTAAGAAGATGTTCTAAAGCTAGTTTTACACTTTTGAAGGTGTCTAATTCTTTTGTTAATATTTCCTTCTGTTCAGAAATCTTCAAATTCGATGCAGAAAGATTCGCCTGACAAATTATAAGAACCACATACACATTTTAAGACACAGCATTAATTAAAACCCTCTAAAATATGATATTATCAAACAGTATTTTTTCCTACTAAACAAAGTGATTCTTTTGTGCATAGTAATAATAAACATTACAAAATTTGTTAATAGTAAATTGGATCTGTTATACAGTACATTAAAATGAAATCAAAATAAGAGCTTAAATTATAAAAGCATTTTAGGCTTTTATTTAAATAAAAGTTATAGAAGATAATCTATTGTTTGTCCCTAATTTAAACTTTAATATGCTGAAATTTAAAAATAGTTCTCTACTCCAAATAATACTATAGAAACAGATATATTTCATCTCTCAGAAGATTTTAGTTTAAAATTCACTCTTAAGAAAAGCTGATTTTCTAGTTCAACTC
The DNA here is from genome assembly GCF_028885625.2 of Pongo pygmaeus. NCBI lineage: Eukaryota > Metazoa > Chordata > Mammalia > Primates > Hominidae > Pongo > Pongo pygmaeus. The sequence goes on along the minus strand of NC_072373.2, from coordinate 143,720,167 downwards.
CAGGTAATTCAAACATCCAAAATATATTGTTTCTAGCTTAGCCTCTTATCAAGTGTATGCTGAGATTATCTTTCAGGAAAAGAATTGTAGTTAATGACACGGGAATAAAGAATTCTGATAAACCCTCATTTTTGGTATTAAATACTCATATGTGAGCATACCTATATAAGATATGAGACCTCAGTTAATGCATTCTGAGTATTATACTAGTTTTTCATTTTATTATATATTAATAAGTCACTCACATTTTCAAAATTAATCTTTTCAATGGTGTCCTTAAATAGTGGCAAAAGCAATTCTATAGAACAAGTTACCAACTCCGCTTCCTTAAGTGTTGCTTCCAATTCAGTCTTTTCATTTAGAATGTCCTGCTTCATGCTAATTACAAATGCACATACAAAATTTAAGTTAAATCCACTTCATTTAAAGATGCTCCTCAGAAATGCCGTATCCTATACAGTACTCTTAATAGCAAGGACAACTTTTAGTTCAAAAGTAGCTCGAAACTTGGACTTTGAGTGTAAGCAAATTTTAAGAATACTTTATTTTACTTATATTTTACCTATATGTAATCACAAAAGTTATTTGGATTAAAGATGTACACATAGTTAAGTTTGAAGGAGCATTTTCAATATTTATAAATAAAATTCCCAAGTGATATGGAAACTCTTTAATTGGCAGCTTTTCTCTTTCTTTGTAAAACGTAACGGCTCATTAACAAACCAACAGCATCTTAGAGGCTATGTCAAAAATATGTGTGTTCTTAGGCACAACTGGCTTAAAGTAATGAGCCTAAGAACATTCTATCTATAAACGACACCTGTCCCTTATTAAAAACCATGGGCAGAAAGTCAAGTGTGATTATAGATGATAAAATATTATTTTCATTCATAACAAGTTCAACCAGAAACTGGACTAAGCTATCCATACTGACAGTAATGGCATACTAAGATTGCCATTTGACAGGGGCAATATTTCATGTAAATAACAAGTGTATATGACAGTGATTTCACATTCATTAACTACATTTCTGATATCACATATTATATTTTCATTTATCTTAAATAGCTTTATTTTACAAATTCTTAACAGATGAGGTTTTCATTTTTTTTTGTCTTTTTCTTTTTTGAGATGGAGTCTCGCTCTGTCACCCAGGCTCTGTCACTCAAGAGTGCAGTGGCGTTATCTCGGCTCACTGCGACCTTCGCCTCCCGGGTTCAAGTGATTCTTCTACCACAGCCTTCCAAGTAGCTGGGACAAGAGGCACACGCTACCACATCTGGCTAATTTTTGCATTTTTTCAGTAGCGATGGGGTTTCACCATGTTGGCCAGGCTGATCTTGAACTCCTGACCTCAAGTGATCCACCTGCCTCATCCTCCCAAAGTGCTGGGATTACAGGCATGATCCACTGTGCCCGGCCAGGTTTTTATTTTTAATGGCTTTCATTAAGATTCAAAAAAACTAGCTGAATTCTGCTAGATGAGTATCTTTGTAATCAGATTAAATATATTTTAATAAACAAATACTAGATTTGGAAAAGATACTCTTAAAAGAGTGCTGTATTTGATTCAAATAATTTATATTATAGACAAAACAGGAAATCCTGGAATCGGAAATTTAGATTTCCTGATACTGATGAGAATACCAGCTGAGATGACTTTCACTGGTACACCGTGGTAAATCTTCTTTCTCTGATATAGTTTTAAGATGGGAAAAGAGTTCTTCTGAATGACTTCCATCATTTACAGCCTTCTCCATAAATTCAGTAAATGGATTTATAGGTGGCTTCACAGCGACTTCTCCACATAAGCTGAAAGCTAGGAAATATTTTAGTTATTAAATTTATTTCAATAGAGTTTTTTTGTCATTACTCTCTCATAAAAAATAAAGGTTATAAGGATATGTAAAAGAATAACATTTCAAAGACAAAATAAGAAGTATAACTGCTACTCATTGTTATATTAATTCAAAATTGTATCAAAATTGCACAGCACAACCACTCAACAATTGCCAATTTCTATACACTGTTTCCAAAAGGCCTGATAATTCCTAAATAATCACGAGTGTAAAAATCTTTATTAGTCTATTTCTTGAAGTATTACAATATTTGAACCCAGCAGGACTATAAAACAAATATAAAAACTATGGGTTACCTATAGTCTGTCTTATTAGGCCCATGCCATAAGAAATATATGTTATTTATGCCTAAATCTGTAGAAATTCAACTTTTCAAAGTAGTTGGCAACAATAGCTACAAAGGACAGGATACTCAATTGCAAGTAGACTTTTCAAAATTAAATTCACTTACTCCTATTCCCAACTCAATCTAGAATATTATTGGTGATAATGAAAAGACCAGACAGATGACATTACTTCCAAATTTTACTAATCTAATTGTTTTTACTCACACCTGTAGATGTCACTTTAAAAATGTGAATATTTATTAATTTCTTCAAAACTACTCCAATTTAAATAATGAGTTAGAGCTTTGGCAACCATTAAGGCTCTATTTTCCCAACTCTAACAACACGTGGTAATGTGTTCCCTGACTTCATTTTATGTTTACACAAAATCAAAGGTTATATTTAAGGTTTTCTACATTTTTTTGGATATTTACCTCCTTGTAATTTAGTTTTATATGTCTGTATTACAAAACATATTATATTCAAGAATTTTTAACACTTAGAGTAGAAGTGAAATTACAGGTTGAAGATTATTTAAATTAGCCATTCAGAAACCTTCCGAAGTGTCCATAAAATGTATATATTTTATCTGAATGTTCTATATACTATAGAGACAAATATTTAGGAAACAGGCCAATGAAGTATAGTCATATTTTTTAAATACCAGAAAGTGAAGTCCAAAAAGAACTGCTAAGTAACCAACAGATAGTCTAGGATGACTCCCTTGAATGCTGCAAATATGCAACATCTATTACAATGGTATAACAACATTTTGAGCTATCTATAGACTAGAAGAATTACAAGTATACAAAATAAAATTAAAAAACCAAACCTAAAAATTAAGAAGAATATGCTCGGGATAAGTCACTGCAATCAAGAGAACCATCATCTACTAATTCATTCAGTTGCAATAGCTATCCCCATACAGAAAGCAACTGGTACCAACCCTTTACTTGTTTAAATATTTGTCATATTTGTCTCTCTGTGGACTGGAATCTCAAGAAAGAATGTCTTTTTTATATTTGAATCCTCAGCACCTACAAGCCTCATAAAAGCTAAGCAATAATTGAAGGAAAACACATAAGGCTTAGAGCTTTTAAAGAATATAATGACTAAAGACTGTTTGCCTTTTTTTTTTAATTCACCTCTTGATTTGTCTTTTCAGGGATCATTAAAAGACAAATGGTTCCTATATTTGGAATAAAGGTTTAAAAAACAATGTAAAAAGATAGAAATTTTCAATTTGTAGAAAATATTTTACAAGATAAGACTAGTTTGGTATTGGCATTTTATACACAACTTTTCTAAAAGTTTTATCATAAGATAAAGTCATAAAATTTTCCTGCTTCATCACCTATAATTGGTAACTGCCACTTATCTTAAAGGGTAAACAAATAAATAAAATCAACACACTGTAAAAACAGGAATTCAGAATGACTTTCTACCTAACATTCTAAAATGGAATCTACATTACATTACTGGTTTCTCAACACACAAGGAAGACAACTATTTGTCTCAGGAATTTCCATGAAAGTTATCAACAGTCATCTTCTCCAGGATAAATATTGTTCAGAGATTCCAAGGTACTCCACTGCTTTTGTGTTGTGATAATTGTGTAATAAAAAATATGTGCTGAACAAAAATGTAATAATTTTAGCATAAAAAGTCCTACTTTATAAGAAACGCAATCATTTTATTGGACCAAATGTATTTTTGTATAGAAAAGCAGACATTTCACAATAAAATGTTTTCAGTAATGTGGAATATACTGTTAACTGACAAATGTACTTTTGTACAACTTGTCAGTGGTGGGTGAAACAAAGACACGTATTCTGTATACATGTTTAAATGTTTAATGATCAAATCATTTTAAAGATAACTTAAAAATTCTTCAAACTGAATGATAAGAGTGACACTATCTATCAAAACCTCTGGGATACAGCAAAGGTGGTGCTAAGAAAAAGGTTCATAGCCTTAAATGCCTACATTGAAAAGTCTGAAAGAACATGAACAGACAATGTAAGGTCACATCTCAAGAAACTAGAGAAACAAGAACAAAACAAACCCAAACCCAACAGAAGGCAGGAAATAACCAAGATCAGAGCAGAACAAAATGAAACTGAAAAAAAAATACAAAAGATAAATGAAACAAAAAGCTGGTCCTTTGAAAAGATAAATTGATAGACCATTAGCAAGATTAATCAAGAAGAGAAAAGATTCAAATAAGCTCAATTAGAAATGAAACGGGAGATACTACAACTGACACCACAGAAATACAAAAGATCACTCACGCTACTATGAACACCTTTACACACATAAACTAGAAATCCTAGAGGAGATGGATAAATTCCTGGATACAACCCTCTTAGCTTAAATCAGGAAGAATGAGAAACCCTGAACAGACCAATAACAAGCAGTGAGACTGCAATGGTATTTTAAAAATTACCAACAAAAAAAAAAGTCCAGGACCAGATAGATCCACAGCTGAATTCTACCAGACATTCAAAGAACAATTGGTACCAACCCTATTGACACTACTCCACAAGACACAGAAAGAGAGAATCCTCCATAATCATTCTATGAAACCAATATCACCCTAATGCCAAAACCAGGAAAGGATATAACCAAAAAAGAAAACTACAGACCAATATCCCTGATGAACATAGATGCAAGAATTCTTAAAAGGCCAGGTGTGGTGGCTCACGCCTGTAATCCCAGCACTTTGGGAGGCTGAGGTGGGTGGATCACCAGGTCAGGAGTTCAAGACCAGCCTAGCCAAGATGGTGAAACTCTGTCTCTACTAAAAATACAAAAATTAGCTGGGCATCGTGGTGGGCGCCTGTAATCTCAGCTACTGGGGAGGCTGAGGCAGAGAATTGCTTGAACTCGGGAGGTGGAGGATGCAGTGAGCCAAGACCATGCCAATACACTCCAGCCTGGCAACAGAGTGAGACTCTATCTCAAAAAAAAAAAAAAAAAAACCTTAACAAAATACTAGCTAAGTGAATTCAACAACATATCAAAAAGATAATCCACCATGATCAAGTGGGTTTCATACCAGGCAGGCAGGAATGGTTTAACATCCACAAGTCAATAAATGTGACACACCACATAAACAGAATTAAAAACAAAAATCACACGATCATCTCAATAGATGCAGAAAAAGCATCTGACAAAATCCAGCATCCCTTTATGATTAAAACCCCCAGCAAAATCGGCGTACAAGGGACATACCTCAATGTAATAAAAGCCATCTATGACAAACCCATAGCCAACAAAATACTGAATGGGGAAAAGTTGAAAGCATTCCCTCTGAGAACTGAAACAAGACAAAGATGCCCACTCTCATCATTTGTATTCAACATAGTACTGGAAGTCCTAGCCAGAGCAATCAGAGAAGAGAAAGAAATAAAGGGCATCCAAATCGGTAAAGAGGAAGTCAAACCGTTGCTGTTTGCTAATGGTATGATTCTATACCTAGAGAATCCTAAAGACTCCTCCAAAAAGCTCCTAGAACTGATAAATTCAGCAGTTTCAAGATACAAAATTAATGTACACAAATCAGTAGCACTGCTATATACCAACAGTGACCACGCTGATAATCAAATCAAGAACTCAACCACTTTTACAATAGCTGCAAAAACAAAACAAAATAAAATAAAATACTTAGGAATATACCTAACCAAGGAGGTGAAAGACCTCTACAAGGAAAACTATAAAACACTGCTGAAAGAAATCATAGATGACACAAACAAATGGAAACACATCCCATGCTCATGGATGGGTCAAATCAATATTGTGAAAAGGGCCATACTGCCAAAAGCAATCTACAATTTCAATGCAATTCGCATAAAAATATCATCATCACTCTTCACATAACTAGAAAAAACAATCCTGAAATTCACTTGGAACCAAAAAAGAGCCCACAGAGCCAAAGCAAGACTAGGTGAAAAGACATCACATTACCCAACTTCAAACTATACAATAAGGCCACAGTCACCAAAACAGCATGGTACTGGTATAAAAATAGGTACATAGACCAATGGAACAGAATAGAGAACCCAGATATAAACCCAAATACTTACAGCCAACTGATGTTTGACAAAGCAAGCAAAAAACATAAAGTGGGGAAAAGACACCCTATTCAACAAATGGTGCTGGGATAATTGGCAAGCCACATGTAGGAGAATGAAATTGGATCCTCATCTCTCACCTTACACAAAAATCAACACAAGATGGATCAAAGACTTAAATCTAAGACCTGAAACTATATAAATCTAAGACCTGAAACTATAAAAATTCTGGAAGATAACATCAGAAAAACCCTTCTAGATATTGGCTTAGGAAAAGATTTCATTACCAAGAACCCAAGAAAATAAATGCAATAAAAATAAAGAGAAATAGCTGGGACTTAATTAAACTAAAGAGCTTTGGCATGGCAAAAGGAATAGTCAGCAGAGTAAACAGACAACCCACAGAGTGGGAGAAAATCTTCACAATCTATACATCTGACAAAAGACTAATATCCAAAACCGACAATGAACTCAAATTAGCAAGAAAAAAAAATCCCATCAAAAAGTGGGCTAAGGACATGAATAGACAATTCTCAAAAGAATATATACAAATGGCCAACAAACATGAAAAAATGCTCAACATCGCTAATGATCAGGGAAATGCAAATCAAAACCACAATGTGATACCACCTTACTCCCGCAAGCACAGCCATAATCAAAAAGCAATAATAGATGTAGGCATGGATGCAGTGAAAAGAGAACACTTCTACACTGCTGGTGGGAATGTAAACTAGTACAGCCGCTATGGAAAACAGTGTGGAGATTCCTTAAAGAACTAATAGAGCTACCATTTGATCCAGCAATCCCACTACTAGTCATCTACCCAGAGGAAAAGAAGTCATTATATAGAAAAGATACTCACACATGCATGTTTATAGCCACACAATGTCCATCAAACAATGAGTAAAAAAACTGTGATATACGTATATATAATATATATGATAAAATACTACTCAGCCATAAAAAGGAATAAATTAATGGCATTTGCAGCAACATGGATGGAATTGGAGACTATTACTCTAAGTGAAGTAACTCAGCAATAGAAAACCAAACATCATATGTTCTCACTCATAAGTGGGAGCTAAGCTATGAGGATGCAAAGGCGTAAGAATGAATCAGGGGACTTTGGAGATTCAGGGTGAAAGGGTGGGAAGGGGGTGAGTGATAAAAGGCTACCAACTGGATTCAGTGTACACTGCTCAGGGATGGGTGCACCAAAATCTCACAAATCACCACTCAAGAACTCACTCATGTAACCAAATACCACCTGTTCCCCAAAAACCTATGGAAATAAAAAATTTTTAAAAACCATTTAAAAATCCTTAAAGATCAGCAATTTTAAAATATTTTAAAATGTTTAAAGATTTACATTTCCTATAGAGAGACAATTTTGCCAGTCTACTGCCAAGAGGACATGTACTTAAAGCTTTTTCCAGGAGTGCTCGTAGGCTATGCTGATACAGCTACATTCACTAAACTATGTTCCACTGTGGCCAACAGCAAGCACTTGGGGATAACTGTTCAGGGACTATGGTGCTAGCCATGGTCAGAGAAAAAGGAAAATCATGGTCCATGACCTTCCTTAACACCTACATCAGACTAAGTAAATTAACTAACTTCAGACGAATACATATTTTAAAACAATCTCTCTGAAGAGAATAGCACATGAAACCTGCACATTTTGTTTGCCAAACACAAATTCTTAGAAAACTAACTTCCACTGGCTTCAAACACAGCTTCTACTGAAAAAAGTCACCATGAAATATTCAGCAAGGAACACAAAGTAGATACAGGGATGCTCTTTTTTTTTCCCCCTACTATTCTGGACATTAGTCAAAATTTTACTAGAGAGGTAATTGTATGAAAAAAAAAAAGGATAGGAACCTTGGAAACAGGCAAAAAGCTGGAAAATAAATCTTATGGGTAAAAGCTACCAAAATGGAAAAAAACATTTTCTGATACAGAGAGATTAGATTAGATAACTAATTAGTAATCCCTCTCTCTAATGAATAAAGAAGGATGTATATTTAAAAGATGGGCTGCAGACTGGATAATATAGGCAGAAGAGTTGACAGCAAGAGTGACTGGTCTGTAAACACGGCATGTACTTCAAAGCCAACATCCCATTTCCTTCTCAAAGTGTTGCCCTGATTTCTCCAGCCCACCAAGAACTCTAAACAAAAGTATTTTCAGAATCATACAGTTTAGAATTTAACTGCTCCATAAATGCTCATATTTTAGTTCTCTTTTAAACTTGCTATTAACCGTGAGAACAAATATACGCATCACTCTCTGCCCTAAAAAATTACCTAACACAGTGGGGAGCATAGATTAGGTTCTCAAATATAAGTTAGGGCGACTGAATTATTTATTGTTTAAACTCGGACACTTTTGAGTGTCCATATAGAGCCCAATTACCTGGAAAAAGACTGGGCCAAAGATGTTCAGAATATTGTCTAATCCCAAATAAAGTCACCATCCTGTACCAGATAAACATAAAGCATATTCCTTTCCTTCAACATGACAGCTGTTGCCATTTACTGAGAAGAGCACTGCCTGACCTTATAAACATCATCTCACAAAAGCTTCACAAGGTTGCTATTAAAAAGCTATAAATAAGGAAATTAAATATTAGAAGGGTTAAATAGCTTGTCCAAGATTACAAGTAAAGAATTGGTGGAACTCAGTTTTGAATTAAAAGCCATGAGATGGTGAAACCTCATCTCTACTAAAAATACAAAAATAAGCTAGGCGTGGTGGTGGGCGCCTGTAGTCCCAGCTACTCGAGAGGCTGAGGCAGGAGAATCACTTGAACCCGGGAAGCGGAGGTTGCAGTGAGCCGAGATCTCGGCACTGCACTCCACTGCGACAGAGCGAGACCCCATCTCAAAAAAAAAAAAAAAAAAAAAAAAAGCCATGAGATACTAAAACATAAATATAAAAATCTACAAAGCAAAAAGTAACACACAAACTTGCCTTTATTCAGTCAGGTTTTAATACTCATAAGTTCAATTCAGATTCAAAAGATGAAAACTGTTCTGGACAAGGAAATGAGTAATGAGTGAGCTACCTAAAAGCACAGACTACAATTCTAAAGAGAGAGAGCAGATCGCGACCAGATCACTAAATTCCATTGTTCTAAAGTTTGTCACAAGTAACTTTTGGGATAGAAAAACTACACTATAAATACACATCCATTGTGAAATAAGAAGATGAAAAACAGAAGCAAAAAGCAGATCATAAACATGATCATGACATTCTTACTATAAGCAGAATATCAAACTAATTTCAAAAGCAGACAGGTTTTCTGCAGTTTGTTTATTTTTTATTTTATTTTATTTTTGAGACAAGTCTCGCTCTGTCGCCCAGGCTGGAGTGCAGTGGCGCGATCTCGGCTCACGGCAAGCTCCGCCTCCTGGGTTCACGCCATTCTCCTGCCTCAGCCTCCCGAGTAGCTAGGACTACAGGCGCCCGCCACCAAGCCCGGCTAATTTTTTGTATTTGTTTTAGTAGAGACGGGGATTTCACCTTGTTGGCCAGGATGGTCTCGATCTCCTGACCTCGTGATCCGCCCACCTCGGCCTCCCAAAGTGCTGGGATTACAGGCGTGAGCCACCGCTCCCGGCCCGGTTTGTTTCTTTAACCATAACTCAGTTGCACTTAAAACTCCAAGAACCTCATTCATTCAAAAACACTTGAAACCGTACTATGCGTTGCGTGATGAGGAAACTGTCTTCGAAATAGATTTTATACCCAACAGCAGCCCCAGTATGGTTATTCTCAGTAAACAACAAGCACCACCACTCACTAACCACCTACATTCGGTGCCACCTTAATGGCCCTGCGTTTACTTAATCTCGTATTACAACCACCCCAAAGTGATGATTATTGTCTCCATTTTACAGTTATCAGTAAGGAATCCAGGAAGGTTCAGTGACCTAGACAAGACCACACAGCGGGTTCAGTGGCAGAGCTGGGACTGAACACAAGTCGGCCTTTAGCACTCTCCACGACCCTAGGTCAATCCCGCACTACAGGGGTCGCCTAAAGGGGCTGGGACCTAGAGGAATCCTGGAGAAGGAATTATTTCCTGAGGATTCCTGCAATATACCTCACTTACGAAGCCCCCAGGGCTTCCTACAATCTTGATATATCACATGATGGGCGCTTAAAAGCCAGCCCAATGATTAACAGGTCACTATTTCTGAAAGAAACGCAACCATATCCGGGAACAGCCCGGTCAGGACTTCGTTCTGGACAAGCCCACCTCACGCTAACATCTGCCCTGACGTCCCAGGGACCACACGCTTCCTAAGAGTGAGTCTCGCCGCCCTTTTCCCAGGCCAGGTAGTCAGCCTGAGGGAGGTGGAGGGTTTGCGCGGAGGGGGCTGGGTGGGCGCGACGACCTTTTACTTCCGGGACCCACCACTGCCCTCACCTCCAGACCTCTAACGGCTCCCGCGGTAAACGCCCAGCTGCAGCTAGGCTCCCCACAAAGTCGTCCCCAACCCAAAACGCGTACTTACGCCCCCGCCGCTGCGTCCGCACGTCGTCGTGACGACAGCCCGCCGTCGCCGCGCTATAAAAAAAAGGGTCAGATGCGCCACGGCTGCTCCAATGGCAACCCTGGCAATCCTTGTACTGTGGGTCGGCTAGGAGGGAGCGGGATGCAGGGGGCACTACAGTGGGTAGACTAGGAAGGAAGGCAAGGGACGCGAGGTGGGAAGCAGGCGAATTCCTAGACCTGCTTGCCGCGGAAGAGTGCCCGCAGAAGTGGAACAAAAGCGCAGCTAGTAACCGGCTAGTGGCTTCTCTGGCAACGGCGGCCCCGCCCCTCCCGTCAGGCCCGCAGCAGGCTGCCGATTGGTCCGGGTTAGGGACGCGGGCAGCGCCTGTAGCTATTGGCGAGGGTGAGGAACCGGGCAGGGAAGGCAGCTTCGTGTCTATCCTTGTTTCTCGGGTAAACTTTTTTTTTAAGCGTTTGTTTATGGAAAAGGACAGCACTTGTGTACGTTACCGAAAATCATAACCGAGCCCAACTAGAAAAAAAGGAAATAAAGCCAATTCCGAGTTTTCTGGCGCTTGGCCTGGATGTGCCCTGCTTTTGCTTTTTAAAGAGAAGATTTGAAAACGTGAAGGCAACTGCGACCAGAAAAAACCTCCTTTTAAATGTATAGTAGTATTTTTAGCTGAGATGCCTCCCTGGGCCTCAGGTTTTTTCCTGTTAAATGAGAAAGCCTGAGGATGTTCTCCAAGGTGCCTTCAAGGTCTCAAAGTCTTTCGTATCTGTGCTACAGCCAGCTGGTCTGGTTTATAAAGTCCTGAAGAAGCAAAGCAAGATTTTAATCGGAAAAATATCTTCATTCAATGCCTCTACTTAATGTTCATGTTAAGAATCGTACACCAACCTATGAAGTTCACAAGTAGAGTAACTGTCAACTAAGCCGTAACCGTGGCACGCTGCTACCTAAGTAATTCGTTTCACTAAAGCACTCCAGCAATGTTTTTCCATCAGTACTGTAATTGTCCCTTTCATAATTTAAAGCGGGAGACAGAATTAATACATTTTCAGTAAAGGGCCAGTGATATGGTTAGGCTCTGAGTCCGCAACCACATCCCATCTTGAATTGTAATCCCCATAATCCCCACGTGTCGAGAGAGACCAGGTGAAGGTAATTGAATCATGGGGGCAGTTTACCCCCATGCTAGTGAGTTCTCAAGCGATCTGATGGTTTTGTAAGGGGCCCTTCCCCCTCCACTGGGCACTTCTCCTTAACGAAGAAGGTGTCCTGCTTCCCCTTCACCTTCCATCATGATTGTAAGTTTCCTGAGGCCTCCCCAGCGACGCTACACTGTGAGTCAATTAAACCCCTTTCCTTTATAAATTACCAGTCTCAGGCAATTCTTTATAGCAGTATGAAAATGGGCTCATACAGCCAGATAGTATTTTATTAATAGGTTTTGCAGGTCACATGGTCTCTGTGATACTATTTAACTCTGCCATTGTCATACCAAGAAAAGCCATAGATGATACATGAACATATGTGCTCACTAAAGTACATTTGTGTGTAGGATGCAACACTACAGTGTTGGGTAGAAATTGTGATTTCTACCTTCATGGCAACAAATAGAGACTAGAATGTAAAAATAGCAGACAATGAAATAGAATAAAGATACTTGAATACAAATAATACTTCAAAATTAAAAAGCAACATTTTAGATAACCTTCTGTTTGCAGAGGACAAACAGAAGGTTAAATGAAAGTGTGATGGAGAGTCACCACCTTTACATCTCTGCACTCTTTAATAGTGCCACTAATCACTGGAATTCCCCTAGGAGTATGGTACTGCCTTTGGTTTAATCTTTTAGTAGATAAGGGCAGTTCCAAAGGCGTCCACTTTGTCTTCCTATTATAATAACCATGAGTCAAAAAGCCAATGTCAAGATGCTGTAAATCTCCTTTAAGGTTATGACATTCAGGTCTCTTGATTAGTTCTGGTAAATTTTTTGCTGTACAAATTAAGTAGAATCTTAGCAGACTATCCATTTCAATTATAGGGGCAGTGATTAATTATCAACTCCTAAAGATCCCCCTTAGTCAAACAATATGATACGCCCTGCTGGTATCATGGTAACAACAGATGTCTCATCTCTGATGGCTCAGTGGTATCACTTGGCCTCTATCACTTTGGGATCTTACTATTTCCATTAGGGAATTAGGGATTTCATGCAATGGCAGCATCTTTATCCCCAGGCTTATAGAATAGCAGCTACAGAGCTTTTAAAGGATTCTGGCATTCCCTATATTTTCTCAATGCTTTAGTAAAAAGAAGGTCCTTTGGCCCTCTCAGAACACCTTTGAAAGGAGATGACTGGGTAACATATGATAAATCCATTCATACAGTACTGTTCCCTAAGTCTTCTTTAAAAATTGATACATACTAGATGTACATATTTTCAGGGTACATGTGATAATTGGATACATTTATATGAATGTGTAATGTGTAAAGATCAAATCAGGATAGTCAGGCTATCCATCACCTTAAATATTTATCTTTATGCTATGAACATTCAAATTGTTCTCTTCTAGTTATTTTGAAATATACAATAGATTATCGTTAACTATAGTCACCCTACTTATCTGTCAAACACTGGGTCTTATTTCTTCTATCTAACTGTATGTCTACACTCATTAATCAACCTCTCTTCATTACCCCTTCCCTAAGTCTTTTAATTCAATCCTCTAAAATCAAGAGATTTCTAACATCTCAACTTTATTTAGTTTCAATCAACCAACTGAGCAAACCTTGACAGCCACTCCCAGATGTTCAAAGCAAGCACAGTGAATTATGGTCTCTGGTAAATGTATTCATATTAATAATATCTTGGTCTCATCAAAAATATTCCTTCATCCCTGGTCTGCCACACTTGGAATTCGTTATCATTTTCTATAGTCTTCTGCCAATATGAATAAGCAAAATCTTGCACTTTTTTGGTATGAAAGCCTTCTCCCAGGTCAGATCTTTTATTATACCCTGGAAGATTGTGAGATCTAACTTTAGATCTAGACCAGTGGTTCTTGACATTTTTTTGCCACAGCCAAAGAGGAAGGGCAAGTGTCCTGCTGGCATCTAGTGAGTAGAGGCTAGAGATGCTGTTAAACATCCTGCAATGCACAGGACATCCTCCACAACAAAATGTCAACAGTGCTGACATTAAGAAACCCTGGTCCAATATGGAGAATACAACGGCCACCGGCCACCTATAGCTATTTCAAACATTTGAAATGTGATGATTCTGAATTGAGACATGTTGTAAATGCAAAATACACACATTTTGCATATGAAAAAGAACATAAAATATCTTGATTTTCATACTGATTATGTTGAAATGATATTTTGGAAGGCAGCTATACTCACCACTATACCACCAATGCCACCAGAAATGATATTTTGTATACATTGAGTTAAATAAAATATATTACCAAAATTTAACCATTACTATTTCTTTTTCACTATTTTAAAAGTAGCTAGTAGAAGATTTTAAATTACATATGTGGCTCACATTATATTTCTACTAGGTGATGTAGTCTAGAGGTATAAAGAAGTGATAACAGTTGAGTTTTTAGAACAATCAGTTCTTCTCAATTGATTCACAAGGTAAATTCCTCAGATTAAGTTACTTCAGAATTTTCAAGGAGTACAAGACCAGCCCTATAGACAGGAAGGGAGGAGTTCTTCAGAAAGCAAAAAGCTCTGTAGTGTCTGTGTATTAAGGTAATAGAGCTATCTGAATTCACCCAACCTCTCTATCACAACTCTAAAGATCCAACTCCTTCCCAATCAATGCCTTAATTTCTTATATAAGAGACTTGAGGAGTCTGTTTATTCAACTTACCTTGTAATTTAGCTCTTCACAGCATTAATACTTGATTTGGATGTGTCATCCCAGCAATTAATAAAGTTTTAAGGTAATCATAGAAGTTCTCTGGGCCTCTGAGCTTATCACATTTTTCTTTAAGCATCCTAGTACAGTCATAAATAGAAAAATCACCCCACAGTCTTTGTATTCTTCATTCCTGCCATTCCCAACAAAGGTGTGCCTTCAGTGACTACTTAATTCCTGAGGATTACAGGCCACTTTTAAATGGTTGTATAATTTATATTCAATGAAGTACATATGTATTAAATGTTCAGAGTATGACTTTTGCCAATTTTATAATTATATACACTCATGAAAATGATACCTAAAACAAAATTTAGAACATTTATGTCAGTCCAAAGTGTTTATTTGTATTATTTGTATCTGTAGCTTGTCAGTTCACCAAAACTACCCTCATGCCTCTCCCTCCTCCCCTAGCCCACACACAGAGACTACTACTTTCTAATTTATATGACTAGAGGTTAATGTTGCCTGTTCTTGGTGTTCATATAAATGGAATCACACAATATATATTCCTTTTTGTCTGACTTCTTTCATTCAAATATGCATGTGTGTGTGTATATATATGTATATATGTGTATATACATATATATACACACCCACATATTTGAATGAATATATATATATATATATATATATAGCGAGAGAGAGATTGAGATTCATCCATGTTGTTGCATATTTTAGTAGTTTGTTCTTTTTTTTTTTGGCTGAGTAGTTGATATAGTTTGCATGTTTGTCCTCTCCAAATCTCATGTTGAAATGTAATCCCCAGTGTTGGAGGTGGGGTCTGGTGTTGGAAGTGTCGGATCATGGGGGCATATCCCTCATGAATGGTTTAGCACCATCCCCTTGGTGATAAGTGAGTTTTGGTCTGAATTCATGTGAGAGCTGTTGTTTAAAAGCGTGTTGCACCTCTCCAATCCCAACTCTTGCTGCTACTCTCATCATGTGATGTGGTTGCTCCCCTAAACCTTCTTGTAAGCCATAATTATAAGCTTCTTGAAGCCCTCACAGAACCCCAGCAGATGTTGGTGCAATGCTTGTATAGCCTGTAGAACTATGAGCCAATTAAACCTCTTTTCTTTATAAATTACCCAGCTTCAGGTATTTCTTTATAGCAACGTAAGAACAGCCTATTATATAGTAGTATTTCATTGTGTAAATATACCGCAATTTGCTTATTAGTGCTCCTGTTGATAGATATTCAGGTTGTTGGCAGCTTTTAGTTATTATGAATAAGGCTGCTATAAGCATTCTTTAAAAGGCATTTTATTAACATATGCTTTCATTTTTCTTAGCTAGGAGTGGAATTGTTGGTTATAGGGTATAAGTATGTTTAACTTTACCAGCAGTGTATGATGCTTCCTGTTGCTTCACATCCTTGCCAACATTTAGTAAAGCAGTATTTTTTATTTTAACTGTTCTAGGGGGTGTGAGGTGGCAGCTCATTATGGATTTCAATTTGTGTTTTTTTTGGTAATGAATGATGTTCAGCACCTTTCAGTTATTGACCATCTGTACATCATTTATGAAGTGTTGTTCAAGTCTTTTACCCATTTTTTTGGATTGTTGTTTTATTGTTGATTTTCAGGAGTTGTTTACATATTCTGAAAAACGATTTGTCAGATATATGTAACTAATACTTTCCTCCTATTTCTCATCTATTTTCTTAATGGTATCTTTTGAAGAGCAGAAAATTTTTATTTGAGACATCTAACTTACCAGTATTTTTCTTTTATAGTTTAATGCACTGCAACTCCACATTTGTGAAGTCGCCATGTTTTCTTCTAGAAGTTTTATTATTTGAAGCTTTTATAAATAAGTATATGACCTATCTTGAATTAAGTTTTTTAGGAATGATGTAAGGGGTCAAGATTCACTTTGTTTTATACAGATACCCAATTTGGTACCACCATTTATTTAAAGGACTTTCTCTTCCCCATTGAATTAATTTAGTGCTTTTGTTGAAAATGATTAGACCGTGTGTGTGTGTTTATTTCTGGACAATCCATTCTATTCTAATAATTTATAATCAAAATATTTGCCTACATCACATTCTCTTGATTACTGTAGTTTTATATAAGTCTTAAAATTTGGTAGACTCCATTTACTACGAAGATGGTTGTCCACAGGGCAAGTCAGACAAGAATTGAGCAAAGTCTTGGGGGAACAGAACAACTTTGCTTTACAAGATAGAGTATCAGCACGTGTCTTAGTTTGGAGTGCTGTATCAAAAATATAGACTGGGTGGCTTAAACAACAGAAATTTGAGAAGACCAAGATCAAGGTGCCAGCCAATTTGGTTCCTGGTGAAGGCCCTCTTCTTGATTTGTAGAAGGATGCCTTCTTGTTATACTCCCACATGGTAGAGAGAGGAGGGAAGCAAGTTCTTTCATGTCTCTTCCTTTTATAAATAATAAGATCTTTGCTTTGTATAGAATTATAAATTACAAACTATTATTTTGCTTAATGTTTTTAACCAACATGTGAGGCGGACAGGCTGGAGGATATTATCTCCCATTTTACAGGCAGAGTGAAAACAAGCTGGGATATAAGACCTGGGATTCCATACTCACAACTGCTTTTTTCCATGACTTTGTGATACATCATTTAAAAGTAATCTGATTTCACAGTGTTTTACAGTGTGAGAGTAACATCTATAGTATCTATTCCTGGCAGGCTAACTCTGGAGCCAACCAACCTAATTGATGGCCTCATAAGCTGGCATATTTTAAGGCATTCTTATACCTCTAACTCAATTTCCAGCTATATTTGAGGGCCCCATAAACCAAAATGTAGAAAGCTGCTCTGAAAGGATCAGGAAATAGAATGGTCAAGCATGTTTTAAAGTTTAACCTAGGCCTGGCACATCCTCGTCAATTGCTCAGATGGCAAGCTGAGGTAATTAATTGAAGGGACTACTGCGAGGGTCCACTTGGGGGTGGTCACTGATGAAAAACACAAGCAGTATCAGATCCACTGTTTTCAGGAAATCCCTGGAAGCCTTGTTGCTAGTTTCCTACATTATTACCAACAGGACAAAGGGCAATACTTTTGGAGACTAGAATTTGCAAGGAAAAGGTTTATTAAGCTGCCTGCTTGGGTCCTAAAAAGCCAGACAGTGCTAACTTTATCCAGGCCAAATGAAGAAAATGGTTCATTCCTTCCTGATCTGGGTTTTAAGGAGAGTGCTGATCATCAGAGAAATCAGGAAATTCTATCCTGAAGCCCAGGAGAGAAATGGTGGGCATTTCCCAGAGTTCTAGTAGGCACAGGGGGCAACACAATCTGCCACGTAAAGAGAAAAAGCTCTCTTGGTAAGCTTTGGTCTTCCACAGGACATGGAACCAGAAATGATCAACATTGGGGCCTGGGTGACCAGTCCTGATAAGAGCAGGACTTCCTCACATAAAGTGCATAGGTCCCTGAGGAGAAGGGTCTAAATACCCTAAAACTGCAAGCAAAATTTTGAGTGTGTGCGTGTTTTTCTGCTGAAGAGGTCTTTCATTCTCAAATCCTGAGCTTTTAGAGAAAAAGGCTAAGCCAGTTGCAGGCTAGAATATAAAAGCCACCAGATATACTTGGAGTCAGCCAAGTCTGAGAGCTCTCAGAGCCACCACTGAAAAGCTGGAACATAGATGCACAGCAGAGACAACTGAGCAGTTCTTTTTTGTGCCCTTCTTCCTAATTGTATTTCAAGTCTTTTAAAAATAAGGCCTTAGGAACTCCTAGATTCAAGTATACCCATGGGCTTGGTGCACTGCTGCAGGAGTCTTAGGGCGTCTTGTACAAAATGCTTATTCATTCATGAATATTAAACCCCAGGATAGAAGATGCGACAAAGCAGGACTCCTTCCTCCATGGCATGTGCTGATTTCAGAGGATGTGGCAGCCAATATGGAGAACATGGAAATGTTTCCTTAGAACTGGACTGTGCCAAGAGGTGCCTGCCATGAACATAACCTGCTGTCTTTTCCCTGACCCTTCCCTTCCAGTTTTTGACAATAGAGCAGGAAATAATCTTCTCTGAAGTCACTTGGTATCAATTCTGAAAAGCAAAAACACATACTTCCAATACACTAATACACTGTGCTTTCAGGTATTCTGGGTCTAGTTCAGCTGTGGATGAGCTCATTCATGCCTTCACTCTGATAGCCAGGTGAGCCCATTCCCTTGAGGAAGCCCACCATGTTATTCTTGGTAGCATGACAGGCCACAAAGAGGTGGAAAGGGTGCAAGAACAGTGAGATCTGGAAATACTTCCCCAGGAAGACAATTTTGTGAATGACGTCTTTCAAGCAAATAACGCCAAACCTCCCCAGGTGTTCCCCAATAACTGTGTTGTCTGCCAGAGGGAATGATCTCACTTTTGACCTTGGCTTGCCCACGTTTCAAGATGAGTTCCTGGAGAGACTTCAGATTTGAAAATCCCCAAGTCACATAATGTTCCACTATATGCAGCATTTCTAGGCTGAGGGTGGAGGGGTGGGGAGGGGGTGACTTCTACAAAGACACCACTGAAAAATGTCTTCAGGCAAAGTCTTATGATGATTCCCTGCACCAGTAAACTCACATCATTAATCCTTTGGATGCATACAACAAAGGCCGAGGAGTGTTTATCTGGTTGTTCCAAGGCACAAGGTTTTACATCTAGTCGTCTGAGTTGCAGCTTGTCACATTTATGCTGCCAAGAATCATATAGGAATGATTCCAGTCACTTAAACCTGAGCCCTTTTCCTTTCCTCTGCTCCTTCTTTGCTAAAAGTGCCCACTTTGACTGAGTGGCTTTGAGAACTTGATTTCCTAGGACCAAAGGAAATTTTATTTAGTCTTGCTCTGCCAACTTTCTAGTGCTGCAGCTACTGACCAAGCCCTCCCCACTGTCATGTCTCTTCTTATAAGGCAATAATCCCATCATGAGGGCTCCACTTTCATGACCTAATCACCTCCCAAAGACCCCATCCTTAAATACCATCACATTCAGTATTATAGTTTGAACATATGAATTTTGGGGAGTGGGGGATACAAACATTCAATCCATAGCAATGGACAACACGCTGTCTTGAACTTTGAAAGGAGTTCTTACCAGAAACCATCCAGAAAGGCACTAACTACCCCAGCACTATACTAACTAAACCTGTAGAGGTAGGGCTAAGTGTGGGCCTGGGGTGAGGGTGAAATGGGTTGTTACAATTACACAGTAATTAGCAACAAGGGCTTTGGAATCAGACCAACATGTATTCATGTTTTCTACCAAGAAGTCTTGGGAAAATTACTTCCCTGAGGCTTCTCTATTAAAAACACTAAGGAATAATTCTACCCATCTGATAGGATTGTTGTGATAATTAAAGCCATATTTGTAGAATACATTGCCTTATCGCTGATAAATCGTATGTGCTCTGTAAGTGGTAGGTATTGGCAATGATTGTTTTAAGGTACAAAGTACATGATGCACAATC
Organism: Pongo pygmaeus; assembly: GCF_028885625.2. Taxonomy (NCBI): domain Eukaryota; kingdom Metazoa; phylum Chordata; class Mammalia; order Primates; family Hominidae; genus Pongo; species Pongo pygmaeus. The sequence goes on along the minus strand of NC_072373.2, from coordinate 143,700,008 downwards.
AAGAATGTTTATTTCTTTTCCTCCAGATATTTTCCACGTAAGTTGTAGTCTTCAGACACGAGCCTTTTTTTAAAGGAGAGTAATAGTATATGTGAATCTAGTTTTCCCTCTAACTATAAATGATTCCAGTAATTACCATAACCTGAAAAAAATCCAGGATGTTTGACCAGTTAAATAATTACTGTCAAACTTAGCCCACCTTGCAGCATATGTTCAATGTCTACAGTCAATGAAATTAGGTCAGGTATTAAACCATTTAATGCATTATATTAGATAACCAGCTTTTAAATCTGTTTATTTTAAATGCTATTCAGAAAATAACACGGTTTAACCTTGTATTTTAAGCTTAATACTCTGTCCTCTGGGACATCAGTGTTTCTCTGTCTGACCAAAGGAAAATGATGCTTGAGTACAAAATTTACCTTTTAAACTATATTATCACTTGGCTTTCATTAGCTATTAAGGGCTTTTTTAATGTAAGGTAATGTAAGCAACTTAAGTCTGATGGCATAAAGATGCTGTGTGGTCGTAGAGAAATTGGACACTTTTTATTCTTGTATTGTTTGAAAATCCACTCGTATAACCAGAAATTAATTTGAGAGCTAGTGAACTATTTAAAGAACCCTCAGAAAATGATGGACTCCTAGGTGCCAAGTACAAAGAAAAACATTTATGGGAAGACAGAAAGTGGTCCTTTGGAGACAGAAGCTTAATAATGCAGGGATACAAATATGAAATTGCCATAGTTAGCACATGTATGGTCTAGACACACTTTAAGAAAAGCTTAAAAAACCTAAACAATTACTTTGCTTTTTCCCTTTTTTCTTTTTAACATAGGCTTGTCCACTTTGGATGGATATTTTTCAATAGGTCTTTCCCCCGCTAGCTTATTAAGCTAAACATGATCCTTTTATTTGGAAAAGAAGGGCTGAAAATAATATTAATTTGTTCATCAAAATGTTACATAGTTTACAGATTAAACCACTTTATGTACATGTTTCCAAACATTGATTGACACTTTTTAGAAATGTCAATGCTATTTTCTGAAGTGCCTTTATCAATCGTTATCAGCTTCAGCTGGAAGTAACAGGATACCCAACTGTTAAAGTGGATTAAAGAATAGGGGCTTTCATGACTCCTCACAGTGAAGTCTGGAGTTAGGTGCTCTTCGGCTGACTCAGCAGTTACCTGTGTCATCAGGGACACTGGCTCTTTCTGCCTTTCTGCTCTGCTACCCTTTGCAAAAAGCAAAAAGACTGCCCTCACACCTTTTACCTGACGGTCACAGAGCCCCCCTCAGCTTCTGACACCATGATAAGAAAGAAGAATGGGGGTTTTCCAGACTTCTCTTTTCAGGGAGAAAAATCTTTTTTATAAATGATCTCAAAACCACCACCTCCTTCTCTTGCACCTCCCTCCTCCTAGCATATCCTATTGTCAGGTCACATACTCACGTTGCAGTTTAAGGGCGGCTTGGAAAAATGAGCATCGGACATTTGACCTCCGTCATGGAAGACAGGTTCTGCCAGCAAGAAAGAAGGAAGGAGAATGGTGATTGGGTAGGCATTAACAAAACCTAAGCGGAGGCCACACACATGAGAAACCGGCAATACATTAATTGAGATTAATATCTATTAAACTCTTACTCTGGCCTAGTCATAGTTTTAATCACTCTATGTCCCACTTAATTATTACACCAATTTTACAGATGTAGCAACTGAGGCATAGAGATGTTTAATAACTTAGCTAAGGACACACAACTAGTAAGAAGCAGAGCTGGGATTTCAATCCAGGCAGACTAACTTGAAAGCCCAATCATTTAAGCATTTAACCACTGCTTCCACATTATTGTGATAACACAGGATTAGTAGGTGACGGCCAATAAGAGTTCATATAATGGAAAACAGAAGTGGCAGGAAATTTTGATATATTCTTATACTCTGGAATTTTATTCTTTTGTCTTTATTCCCTTCTTTGTAAGTCATCTACAATGTGTGACTCATTGCTATAATGTAGATTATGATAAGTCATTCAAATGGAGATAAAGCATGTATGTGATGTAATAACATTTAGGATAAGTTATGACACTAAAAAATTTACTCTTTTATTCTTTAAAAAGATAATATGCTTCTTGAAAAGTTTCTTTTCAAAAATGTGTCACTCATAACCATTGTTTTCAAAAGACTCGATATTTTTGTAATATGAATATTTGATCTTGGATAAAATGTACTATATATTGTACACTTTTTGTTTTGGAAATTATTGCATTTTTAGCAACCAATTATAACATTACATCAAAGAACTGATTCATTTTCCTTTTTCCTAGTTATCAGACTCTAAAAAATCTCTACTCAAAAATATCCCATTACTTTCTAATAGAGAAAAAATTAAAACAGATATATTGTGAAAGAGACATACTAATTTTTTTTTAAGTTGTTCCCAGCTGGGCACAGTGGCTCACACCTGTAATCCCAGCACTTTGGTAGGCCGAGGCGGGCTGATCACCTGAGGTCAGGAGTTCGAGACCAGCCTGGCCAACATGGTGAAACCCTGTCTGTGCTAAAAATACAAAAATTAGCTGGGCATGGTGGCAGGCACCTGTAATCCCAGCTACTGGGCAGGCTGAGGCAGGAGAATCGCTTGAACCTGGGAGGCGGAGGTTGCAGTGAGCTGAGATCACACCATCGCACTCCAGCCTGGGAGATAAGAGCAAAACTTTGTCTCCAAAAAAAAAAAAAAAAAAAAAAGTTGTTCCCTAGCCTTCATGGGGGAGTATAAAAAAAGGCAGAGGAGAAAGTACTCATATGAGAGAGACTAAAAGAATTGGCGAGGAATGAGGAATAAGATCAAAGTGGTCTTAGTTTAAGCAGGACCTTCATTAGAATTTTCAAGCAAGCCATAGCCAAAACTCTTGGAATAATCAAAACAGGAGATTATTCAAGAAAACTGGGAACAAGGTAGAATGCTAGGCATGGTGGGATATGGGAAGAACCCTGAGACCTTACTCTGAGACCTTGGCTATGCCCAGCTAGTTAAAGGGAAAATGGCAGCTTTAGAAAATAGAGCTGACATGTCACAAGAAAAAGAATGTCAGAGGAGAAAATACTCTGACTTTGAATTCAGAGAAGAATAAATAAAGGTGAACTCTACTCCCTTTTCAAGGCCCCAGGAAGATGAGTGTCTTTGCCAGAATAGTCTTTGAAAGCTCTTATTGAAGAATCCCTTTTGGGGAGAGCACTTGGTAAATGTCTGGGGTGGAGGGGAGCTCTTCTACTTCTCCTATCTTGCCTGGATTTTGAGTGAGTGGTGCTTAGGATTCAGAGGAGTAAGGCACGGGCTCTGTATGAGGCCAGGAAAGGCTTGTTTTGTTGATGGTTGGTTGGATGGTTTTACTTTTCAGAGTGAGGAAGAGAGAAGAGAAGAGGGATGAAGATCCCTCAAGATAGAAAGAGGCTGAGGCAAATTAGGAGCCAAGGAAGATCCACATTTGTGGAAAATTATTTAAAGAATGTTGCCAGCCAGGTGTGTGGTGGCTCACGCCTGTAATCCCAGCACTTTGGGGGGCCGGGGCAAGTGGATTGCTTGAGCTCACGAGTTCGAGACCAGTCTGGGCAACATGGCAAAACCCTGTCTCTACAAAAAATACAAAAATTAGCTAGGCCTGATGGTGTGCACCTGTAGTTCCAGCTACTCAGGAGGCTGAGGTGAAAGGATGGTTTCAGCCTGGGAGGTGGAGGTTGCAGTGAGCTGAGATGTCACCACTGTACTCCAGCCTGGGCAACAGAACCAGACCTTATCTCAATAATAAATTAAAAAATAAATAAAGAATTGTCAGGTTCTAACTGAGGTCCAAGGGGAGTCAGTGGGTAAGTGGCAGGTAGCTAGAAAAACACTCAAGGAATCATAGACAGTTTCGACATGGCTTTACTCTCTCTCTGGGCATGAGTGAACCATATGTATAGCATTAGCAGGGTAATTATACCTTTTTCAGACAATACTGGCTCTGAGCCCTAATGCACCTCATGTGGCATGGTTACATAATGTGTGGAGTTGTGCGCCTGCACTCCAAACCCCCTGAATCATGCTGCACCAGAAGGCCACTTCAGCCTACTCCTGACTAAAGTGCAGCCATATCGCTTACACTCCACCCCCTAGTCTAAGGGCCTCCTCCAGGCAGGGATACGTGACCATAGAGTGGAGACCTGAATCCATATCCCACAACAACAATACAGACAGCAACAGCTCACTACTAGGATCCCAGCTATGCTACTTATGACTGTTAGGGCCCAGCATAGGCCAGAGCCTGGGGAATGCCACCATCTCTGCAGGGGATCATCAGTAAGGCTCTCAACTGCCTTAATCTCCCATGAGATCCCTTGCAGGGCTGCTGTTAAGTTCTGCTGATTGTCAGGGATAAAGGTACAACACTGTGTTCCTAAAAGGACACAGGTGCCTCCTTGGGCAGCAGTTATTATGCCTAAGGCCATTCTGTTTTGCCACACCACCTTTCTGATCTGATCAACCTCATCCATTAACAGGAGGAGGGCCGGTCAGTGTAATTCAGAGCCCAAGTGTTGTGCTCTACAAGAACAGTAACTTGTGCTTCTACAGTTATGACACCTGCTCCAGGGATAGTCATTGCGTAGAACCACCAGGGGGCTCATCGCATTTGCGAAAATGAAGAGCGTAGCACCTCCCAGTTACGCTGACATCTGGGCAACATGGAGAGAACAGTGGCAGGTACATAAGGCCACCCCCAGGTACAACATCCAATCCAGTCATCTGGCAGGTAAGGCCACCCTGTGTCCCCACAGACTCATAAAATCTCAGGGGCAAAAAGTCCATTGGGCGTGACCTTAGTGGGGCCACTTATTCCATCCTACCTTTAGTGCGGCAACACATGTTATGTTTGCACAGACTGTGACGGATACCCATCCCACAGTGGTGTTAGCCCAGTGTTGCTCTATGCACTGCAGTGCCTGGGCCAGGGATACTACATGTTCCCCCGCTAGCCAGCCCCGCCTGTCATAAAGGCTACAGGCCAGCCAGGGGGTGGGCACACCATGGGTCTTGCAGCATCCTTTGTCCAGAGCTTGCCACTTTGCGTTCCAGGTGTCAGCTATGGGACTCCAAGTCTCCAGCTATGTCCAGTTCTCTGCAGATGTGGGATGCATGTGCCAAGGCAAGCTATCCGCAGCTGCTGCTGGAAGGGTGGTGCAGACCCAACGGTTGAAAACATTAGTCACCTCAGCATAGGTCCACAGTGCAGTTGGAGCATGTTAACCTATGTCAAAGTGACAGAGCAAGCACAGGTACTAATGGGGGTAAGTCACGACCCTCAGGCAAAATACAAGCTAACATTTCATCCCTAGATAACAATGCAGCCGCCAAGGGCTTTTGCCCTGGGCGATGGTACCACACCTTCTCAGCTCCCCATGGTTTGAGTCCTGTATCAGTGCCACAGTCACAGGGGAGCTCATAGTAGGCCACACAGACAGTACATATGTCACCTGGAGGAGGGCTCCTTCCCCGGCTGCTCCACCATGAACAGCCAACCACAGGGGCATGCATCAAACACCCAAGGAGCAACATGCAAGTCACACTGCAGGCCCTCCCCCCAGGGAGCTATGATGGCCAGCCACCAGCAGTGGGGAGCTTGGAGGGTCCACAGACACAGCCAGGTTTTCTGTTCTCCTGCCTTCAAGGGTGTTGGGGCAGGCAACAATAGGTTACCATAAGTCCCCATATCTGGTCAGAGGAGGTCATCCCTGGTATGCATCTGCAACTGAATGGGACAGTGGCCCAGTGTAACAAAGCCTTCACTGGGGCTGGGCCACCTTTCGGTGGTCATTCATTCAAGGTTTGGAGCACCAGGTCCAGCCTGGAACTCCAGCCCCGCAAAGATGGGGGTGTGGCATGCAAGCATAACCCATTCTTCAGGAGCCTGTTATATTGCTCAATCATACCCACAGCTTGTGTGTTGTATGGCACATGGAGTCCCCACTTTATGCCCATTTGTTGTGCCCATTTTTGTACCTGTTGTCCAGTGAAATGTGTTCCCCTATCACTCTCAATGGCCAGAGGGTAACCACACAGGGCACATAAGTGTTGCAGGGCCTGAATGGTGTTCTGTTGGTTGACCACCCTGCAACGGTAGGGGAACAACAGGCCTGTGGCTACATCCACAGCTGTTAGCACATGCGTATACTCTAGCAGCTTCAGCAGTGGCCTGATGTAGTCTACTTGCCACCTGGTCAAGGGTACTTGCCCTATCATTACTGTTGTGTAACACTGGGCAGCTGCCTCTGATTAGGGTATGTCTGAGCACATGCTGGGCATTTCTGACAAGCCTCCCAAATATCTTGCATGGGCAGGGACAGATCCCAATGCATATTGACCTGTTGCATCAGTTTACCCCCGCATGTCCCAGTTTCTGGTGTAGCCACATGGCCACATCTCATGTAGGTGCCGACTCTAACCATCAGACCTTAGCCAAGACATCTGCCTCAGCATTGCTGGGGGTAGCCAAAGGCCACTTATGTATTTTCCTGGTAGTTAACCACAAGGTTAAACCTTGATAGACCACCCAAATATCCATACAGATTACCATAGGTTTTGCCTCCTTGGTGATCACCATCCATAGGGCTCTGTGTTCAGCCCATTGCCTACTTCGTCCATACCAAGTTTCAAACCATATGGTGTCAGTACTAGGTTGGACTGCAACAGCGGTCCAGGGAGCAGTAGCACCTCAGCTAGACCCATCTGTGTACCATGCCACATCAGGAGTGGGGGCAACGCCCTTCCTTAAATGAAGGCTCAGGGTCTAGGGGTGCCTCAGGCCTTATCTTCCTTTAAGACTACAGGTCCCAAGACCTCTTGCAACTCTACTACTAAGGGGCTTGTACTCAGCATACTCCACTGCTCCAAGTAGTCGCCCCACTTTGCCAAGGTGGATGTCTGCACCGTCCCAGTCTAGGGGGTCATTACCCATGATGCACCCATCCTACTATTGGGTAAGTCATTCACACAATGACTGCAGCCGATCCTGTCACACTCTCACAAGCCTGAAGGGCGGCATATACAGCTGCTAGCTGTTTCTCTATCAAGGAATACCAGAGCTCAGCTCCCTTCCATAGGGATCAAAAGCCTAATGGCATTCTCAAGTGCTCCTTGTGCTGCCACAGGTCCCATCTGAAACCATCTGTGGTCACATGCACATCCAGCTCAAATGGGTACCCCTGGTCAACTACCCGTAGGGCTTTTGCTGGCTGAATAGCCTGCTTGGCTGGCAGGAAGGCAGTCTCAGCCACATCATCCCAATCCCAGGTAGCTCCCTTCTTTGTTAACCAATGCAATGGTTTTATCACTTTGAGCTAAATTGGGCACAAATGCCCACCAATATCCCAGGAGGCCCACAAAAGTTTGCAGGTGCTTCACCGTGGTGGGGTGGAGATATGCCTGAATCTTATCAATGATAACCTCTGGGATGGCCTTTGTCTCACCCGACCAGATAACTCCCAATAATTTGGCAGATAATCTAGGCCTTTGGACCCTGGATTCACTGACAGCCCAACTGCATGCTGCCAAACGTTGCTGCAAGAGGGGCACTGCCACTTCTAAATCAGCAAGAGAATCAGAGGTTAACATAATATCATCAACATAATGGAATAGGTGGGCCCCTTCTGGACATTGCCAAGTAGCTAAATCTGTAGCAACTAGACCGTGACATTTGGTGGGGCTGTGCACATAGCCCTGTGGCAACACTGTAAAAGTTCATTGTTCCCCGTCCCACATGAAGACGAACTGTTCCTAGCTTTCTGGAGTGATGTCTATGGAGAAAAATGTATTGGCCGAGTTCACTACATAGTGGTACTGTCCCAGTTCTGTCATCAAATGGTCCATCAAATCCATTATTGATGGTACAGCTGCATGCAAAGGGGATGTTACTTAATTTAGTTCCTGATAGTCCACCATCATCCACCAAGTTTCATCAGGCTTTCCATCTGGTCACACTGGAGAACTGTAGGGGTTGTAGGTGCCACACACTATCTGCACCTCCTCCAGCTTTTTAATTGTCTCAGTCATCTCTGTATGCCCACCCGGCAAATGGTATTGATAAATCGAAGTAACCCGTTGGGGTTGTGGCAGGATCTGAGGCTGGTGATGCATATGTCCATGCAGCACTGGCTTCACCACATGCACTCGGAGTCTGAATTACCTTGTGTGGTTTGTAACACCAGGCCCTGTAAAATGTTCACCCCCAGAATGTATTCCGGTATGGGAGACACATACACAATATATAAGCGGAGAGCCAAACAGCCCATGCCAAGGTACGATACAGGCTTCACTTTCACTGATAAGCCACCATAACTGTCAATGTAAGCAGGTTTCTGGAAACTTATCCAGGTTCCCATAAACAAGGCTGCAATCTGTGCCAGTATCCGCCAGCGCCAGCACCTGCTGTACATTAGTGGGAGAGCAGTGGATTGCTAATTCCACATGTGGCCTTCAGTTATCTAGTGTCCCCGCAAGCTGGGGACCTCAGCCAGTTCCCTAATCAAACCGAAAAGGCTCTACATTTCCACCTGGCTGCAGCAAGTAGTCTTTGAGCTAAAGTACCCAGGTGGGACCGGGTGGCACCGGGTGGCGCAGCAACGTCCTTCTCCCCCTTGGGCATTTTCTGGAATTGCTACTCTGAAGACAACTATCTTCACAAAGTTAAGAGTACGTCATTGGGCTGCTTATCAATTTTCTCTCATCCAATCCCAGCCAAAATCAAATCTATCTACATCTGTGAGCATGTCACTCAATTGTGACTCCCTTTTCTCCCATGGTAGGGACCCTATGGGCAAGACGTCTTCCCCTTCTTTACTGTGTGGAGCCCTTGGTCCCACCAATGGCCTTCTGCTTCTGCAAGAGCCGCCACAGCAGTAGTCACTTCATGTATGCAGCATCCTACGTATGGGGTAAGGACAGCAGTTAGGAAGCCAAAGGCACTCGGGAGCACAGAACCCAACATGAGATCCCTCATGTGGGAGGTGAAATGTTCATCATCTGGCCCCCAGGTATTCAGGTCAAACATAGTGTGATGGCTAATACTGAGTGTCAATTCGCTTCAATTGAAGGATACAAAGTATTGATCCTGGGTGTGTCTGTGAGGGTGTTGCCAAAAGAGATTAACATTTGAGTCAGGGGGCTGGGGAAGGCAGATCCACCCTTAATCTGGTGGGCACAATCTAATCAGCTGCCAGCGGATATAAAGCAGGCAGAAAAACGTGAAAAGGAGAAAACAGGCCTAGCCTCCCAGCCTACATCTTTCTCCCATGCTGGATGCCTCCTGCCCTAGAATATTGGACTCCACATTCTTCAATTTTGAGATCTGAACTGGCTCTCCTTGCTCCTCAGCTTGCAGACAGAGTTTAATACTTAATAAACTCTCATATATATATACATATATATATGTATGTATGTATCTCCTATTAGTTTTGTCCAAGAGAACCCTAATACACATAGCCCGCTGCATACTTATCTCCCAGGTGACTTGCACCAAATTGGCATACAACTGCCATTTACTCATGGTTTCAAGTATTTCATTGGTGTCCTTCCACACCATCTGTATGGCTGCCTATAGCCACTCAATCAAGGTGTGGTCACCTTGCCCTTGTGTCAGCCACCAGCTAACCTGCAACCGCTGATGGAGGGAGGGGTGAGTCGTGATAGAGGCCATCTTTTCCATCTCAGAGGCAGAAGAGGTGATACTGTCTGCTCCCTCATCCCACAAACGAAGCATCCAGATGAGCGGAGGTTCCCCTGGATGCTGACGGCACTGCTTGCCTAACTCCCACAACTCAGTTGGGGTATAGGCAGTATTTGAAGTATGTTGCATTACAGTGGTGGGTCTCTGAGCCTATCCTTGGGGCCCCAATGGCTGCTTATGTTCTACCTTCTGGTGGGCCACTGGGTGAGCCCACAACAGGAGTTCTTCCTCCTCGGTATCTGACCAAGTAGGGGGTCTCTGGCTGAGACAACAGACCCAGACCTGCATTCACAGCAGCTTTTTAAATTTAATTTTATTTTTTTTGAGACGGGGTCTCACTCTGTCACTCAAGCTGGAGTGTAGTGGCGTGATCTCGGCTCACTGCACCCTGCACCTCCTGGGTTCAAGCAATTCTCCTGCTTCAATGGCCCAAGTAGCTGGGATTACAGGGGAGCACCACCATGCCCAGCTAATTTTTGCATTTTTAGTAGAGACGGGATTTCACCATGTTGGCCAGGCTGGTCTCAAACTCCTGACCTCAGTTATCCACCCGCCTTGCCCTCCCAAAGTGCTGGGATTACAGGCTTAAGCCACCCCGCCTGGCCCACAGCAGCTTCTAATTCCTTTTCCAAGCTCTGCAGCCAGGACTTCAGGCACCCTGCCTACACCTGGAGGTCCCCATTCATGGCAGCTTCTAACTCTTTTTCTGAGCTGTGTAGCCAGGCCTCCAGGTGCGCTGCCTGCACCTGGAGGGTCCTTATCTGCATTGCATCCCTCAGGGACTGGGTGTGTACTTCTCGTAGTGCAGTCAAAAATGCCCATCCAACTCTGCCAGCAAAGGCTCGCTCCTTGGTGGTCTGTGCTTCCAGCTGCTTCAGCACCTTCTCCACGCTCATGGGGGACCCAATTACTGCCGCCCAGGTTTCCACCAGAACAAATCCAAGCAGAACAGCCGCCACGGGGTACCACAACCCATGTTGCAGCCACATGGCCAACCTGGAATCAGTGGGGAACCAAAGGCTCACTCTCCTCAGTATCCTGTTCACGATGCCAATTGTCAGATTCTAACTGAGGTCTGAGGGGAGTTGGTGGGCAAGTGGTGGGTAGCTGGAAAAACATTGAGGAATCATAGACAGTTTTGACATGGCTTTACTCTCTGGATGCGAGCGAGCTGTATGTACAGAGTTAGCAGGGTAATTATACCTTTTACAGACAATAATGGTTCCAAGCCAAGCACGAGCTCACATGGGTGATCACCTAATGCACTTCGTGTCACGTGGTTACATAATGTGCAGGGTTGTGCACCTGCTCTCCAAACCCACTGAGTCATGCTGCACCAGAAGGCCACCTCTGCCTGCTCTTGACTAAAGTGCAGCTATTTCCCTTACAAGAATGTTGCAATTTTCACTGACTGCTTAAGTTTTATTTTCTTCTGTGATATAAATACTTCTCCAGTTTCCCTAAGAACTCTTTAGTAAAGTCTAAATTGCTGCAAACACAGTATATACATGGTTCTTTGAGAAATTTCAAATACTACACTTAAGACAATGTAGTGAAACACAGAAGCAGTAGGTGTGGATCTGGGAAGCAGGAGTTTTGAGAAATCAAGAATCCAGCATAGTTGCAGAAATTTAGGAGGGGCTTGATCTTCCATGGGCCATGAAATTGACAAATGTAAAAGCCAATTATACCTACTTCTCTGAGGAGCAAGAGAACTCCAGCTGACAGTACTGATAATTATACTAATTAATAATTACTGTAGAATCAGCTGCCATTTATGAGCATTTATGGATGAGGCATTAAGAACCACAGCCTTATAAGCTTAAACTTGAACTACATTTTTGTCATTTGACTACCAATGACTATAGGTCTCAGGTTATTTTTTGTTGTTGTTTCTCATTTTATCTCATCTCTTGTCAGTCAGCATTACGTTAAGGCCATTTGGGCAGCCAAAGAAGTATGATCCTTCCTCTTAATAAGCCTATAAGCTGAAGGGCTCTTATTTCACCCACACAGCAACAATATTTAATAGGGAGAGGAAAGGAAATCCCAGGAAAGTTGGAGGAAGAAGACGATTCAACCTGTTGTCTGAGCTTTGTCTCCATTCCTCACTGGCATTACAGTTACACCCTCCAACTGGCCCCCACTCCACCTGCGGCCTCCTTCCATCGACTTCCAACTCAGCAGCCAGAGTGGTCCTTACAAAAAGAACGTCTGAAGGTCATACTATATCACTCTGCCAAATTTACCACTGAGTCCCCATTTTACAGAGTAAACTCTCATCCTTTACATAAAGTTGCAAGCTTTGCATGATCTGTGCACCAGAGGCCACCTGGATGCTTTAGCCTCTCCAGAGCCAGAGATTTCACCTCCTCTCTCACTCTGCTGTCCTGTGCCCACTCCACTGCAGCACCAGCCAGTCTCAGCCTCTTGCACTTCTACCTGCTCTGTTTTACTCTAGGGTAGTTTCGTGATTCCTCCCCTCACTCCTGGTAATCTTATCTGTGAGGCCTTCCTCATACCACTTAACACAAAATAGAAAACCCCAACTTCAACCCTCTCATTGCCTCCCCACCTTATCTGATTTCTTATGTGGCAACTAGATATTACATTATACTTCTTTGTTGTGTCTCTCCCTTCTCTGGAATGTAAATTCCAACAGGACAGGGACTTGGTTGGTTTTGTTCATTCATACCCAGCACGTAGAAAAGTGCCTGGCATCTAGTAGGAACACAGTTTTGTTTTTAACAGCTTTATTGAGATATAATTGACAGAATTTTACTTTTGAATGAATGAATGAATGAGTGTGCAAAAAGAGAGAGTAAGAAAAGTTAAGGGAGCAGTCCCCTGCTGAGTAAGGCAATCATTGAAAATCACTTGTTTGAGGCTATGTGTTGGAGATCACTGAGGAAGCATAAGAAATTTAAAAAAAAGTGCCCATTAAAACAATCTTATCATGCCTCACATGTGATCAATAAGAAAATAGCTGGATTCAACTGGGGGCGGGGAGGGGCAGGGCAGGGCTTTAATAATAGAGAAGTGATTGTGAATTTTAGAATTCCAAAACCTACAGATCAGTGGTTTTTGTTTGTTTGTTTGTTTTAAAACAAACAAACAAAAAAACCACACAGTTCTTTGCAGTTGTTTCTTTACAAAGAATATTTAAACAATGGTGTCACCATAACTAATGCAATGTTTTTCTCCTGAGTTCTGAAGAATACACAGGCCTTTTCCATAGAAGGTAAAAATGTGTTTAAAGACTATAAAGACTACCTCTTTCTGGTGTAAAGGCTATAAACATGAAGTAAATCCCTAGACATTTCCCAGGAGCTTTCCTGACCCAGAGGTTACTTCAAGTATGGCCCAAGGACCAGTGGCCCCAGCCACATAAATAAATTTCCAATATATATTTCATATATTAGGTTGAGTTTAACGTAAGTTATTAATGTTTATCATAATGATTTATTCGTTCTTTATGGGCAATCCTCACTTATTAAAGATGTCATTGGTTGGCTGAAATTAATAATTCCCCGTTAATTCACAATTTATATTTTAGTGGTAACTATAAAATAAAACAAAGGCTGCATCAGTCACAAATTAATTTACATTTGTATTGGAAACGTAAGGGGGCATAATGGAAGCTTAATAGACGTGTAGAATATTGGTCTCATCTTGACCCACTGAATCAGAATCTGCATTTGAATAGGTGATTCTTGGGTATAATAAAACTTGAAAAGCACTGTTCTGGACAGCTTTTGGTACATTTTGGAAGGGAGGTCTGTGCAGGCCCGTTCTGTTGCTGAGAATTTATTTAGAGATTCATAGCCCCAGATACCTGCACCCCAAGAACAGAAGGGGGAGCCCTAATCTCCCAGTTCCCGGTTGAAAAACTGGTTATAGTTGCTTCCTGTTCTTCACAGGGCAGGTAATGTGAAATGGAGTATTAGAAGCAGCACAAGTAGAGGAAGGAGAACAAAAAATACCCCCTACCCCTTCCCAGTGGGGTTGCGAGCAAGAGGAGAATCTGGCAAATCCCTAGGGTCTCAGAAACATACGGAGGCCACTGTCAGAGCAGGACGCAATCAAGGAAAAACTAGGGAAGAACAGAGTCGAAATCTTGTTCTTCTACTTCTGTGTACTGTTCTGAGTCTCCCTGGTTATTTTTCATGTCTTTAATAAATTTCCTACACTTCTGCTTTCTCTTTTTTCTTTCCTCTCAAAAGTAACAGTAGTAATAACGATAATATCTTATATCCACATGATGCTATATACTCTCTGGTATATAGTAGATACAACAGTCTTTTACAAAAGGCAAGTTTGAGGCTGTTTTGCAAATGATAAATGTTCCATACACTTTCTCCCATTTTTAAATTGGGTTATCATTAAAAGTATTTCTTGTTTTTCATTCATTTTGGCAAATTTTGGAGGGTTTCGGTGTGTTTGTGGGCACACAAGATAATCTGTTGAGTTATTGCCAAAGTGAATTGAATGAGGAAAGTGAGGAAAAATAATACCATTAAGTAGATCAGCCCCCTTATTTTGAAGGTGACAAAACCAAGCCTCAAGAGTTTAGGTGATGTGACTTGGATCCTACAGCAAGTGAATAAAACCAGTATCTCCCATTCTTTACATTCCACAGTACAGTCTACTGATATGCATGGAATAAATTTTAGAGAACCTGTGAGCTAAATCTTAACCTTGTGTCCAAGACAGATCTCACCTAAATGGTCCTTTAAAAAGATAGCTACTCTTACTATTCTTTAATTTCCACAGAAGCAGAATTTATGAGTTCCTGTGACTCTTGAGATACAGTATGATTAAGAAGGGCTTTGAAAAGTGCAAAGCACCATACAAACATGAGAGATTGTTTCTAATAATGACTGGTGCCCATAAGCCTTTATTGCCGAGAGTGTCTTTACAATATCCAAACTTAGTGCCTCCTTCTGCAATGTGAGACAGTCTCTGTTTTGTTCAATTTTGGAATCTTTTCACCATCAGGTTCTCAAGCAGCTATCTCTGAAACAAACTGGTTTATCCTGACATGCTCAATTCTGAGTTTGTGTTTCATTGTGTTTCACCTTTGCTCTTGATCACCATGCTTTGACGCGGTGGTGATTTGACAATACAAATGGCTTCCCAGACCCTATCTGGACCATCCACTTTGTTCCTTTGCTTTGAAAATGAGTCTAAATTTGAAGGAAATTGGATAAAGGAGGTAGGGAATGTACCATCTGGGCCCTTGGCAAACTCTGTGTTTTGTTTAAATTCTTAATCTTGACAATTTGTCTCACTTCTTTTCTGATTTATTTCACAGGGGTTACATAAACTAACATGGCCCATGAGCTGTGTAGCCCAACCGTACAGTGTACTACACTTTCCTCTTCTAGATGGGATTGTTGAAACCAAAGCCTGAGAGGAAATAATCCAAAATTTTCTGTGATTTCCCCAAGATGTCAAATCTTCTGACTTCTCTGACACCAATTGGATGTTTTATTCACTTAGACTGTGGGTCTGTACCAGCTGACTCCATGAAAAAAAATAGACAGGCCCTTCTGGGGCCAGGTTGAACTGCAGAGTCAGACAAAGAACAAAGATGTGCTTTAGATTCTTCAGTTACTGAAATTGAATAACCCTTATTTTCTTGAAAGCAGAATAACAGCAAAGCAGATTCCTAGAGTTTATATAACATTGAAATAAAACACTTAAAAACTGTATTCCTCCTTTCTTTTCCTTTAGGTATATTTTCTTTCTCAGATATTATAAAATCTAAAATCTATGGCTATGACCAGTTAATTTTTGTTTAATGAAAGGATAAAAAGTTCACTTTATTGATAAAGTCACACTTCACAAAAAGATGCTGTGCTCAGTATAATTTCTAATTCCTTTACTCAATTTCATTTTCTCCACCTTTTCAGTTTTGTCTGCTGTAAGGTCAGCCTGATGAAAGAAGAAGGCAGTAAAAAGAGACCCTCAGCTGGCCTGGTCCCAGGCCTGGCTGCAAAAAGGGCTCTGAATTATAAGTTAAAAAAAGCAGATAGACAAGAGTAGATATCATGCCTAGACTCTCAACCCAGGCTAAGCAAAGCCTGAGTGAGCTTGTTCAGGTTTCAACCCAAGTGAAGCTGGACAAAATTGTTCATTTGTAGCTGTTCTTTATAAAGTTGCATGCACTCTCTAGCCAATATTTTCCAGCCTCACATCCCAAGGGAATCATCGTAATGATAAAAACAAGTGGAGAGAGTGCTGAATGTCAGTCCTCAATCACTCCCTCCCACAGCAAACAACCTATACAAGTGTCAAGAAAAACTTCCCTGGCTGTTAGCAAAAAGCCACTCTTGCAGTGTGCTTACGAGTTTAGTTTTTGAGCATATTGGTTTATCGATGGGAATATTTTTATTCTTAAAATCACAAGAGGTTGGCATAAGAAAATAAACTGCCAGGGATATTTGAAATGAAGTGCATTGTTCTGCTCAATGAGTCACATTTACAGACAGAGCCTTTGGAGCTGCCACACCTCTGGCCTTCTACTCTGAATACACAGTAAACAAACAGAAAAAAACTAGGGCTGGGAATTCAGTTCGGGAGAAAAGGCAGCTAAGCTGACCTTTGAACTTTAGGGTAAGACACTTGGGCAGTCACGTAATGACCAGCGCCATCTCATTCTCCAGGGAGAGCGCCATACTCAAGCACTGCCTGTCAAGAGGGAGCAAGAGGGAAACTGCTCTAGAACAGAAGAGATGCCTTCTAGAAAACAAGAGTGGGGGAAAGAATTTTTACACTATAACCCAGGACTCCTTCACTATCTTGTTTTATTTACTTCTCCTGACTCCATTCATTCAGCCATTCAACAGAGAGTTTACTGAGCTAGATGCTGGGGAAGTACTGAATAAAAACAGACTCCATCCCTTCCCTCATACAGCAGGAAGCTGACAATCAATTATACAATAAAAATGTGACATTGTTACCATGATCATACTGCAAAGGTGAAAGAAGGGAATTTGACTTAGTTACGGAGCTCAGGCCAGGCT
Source organism: Pongo pygmaeus (assembly GCF_028885625.2). Classification (NCBI taxonomy): domain Eukaryota; kingdom Metazoa; phylum Chordata; class Mammalia; order Primates; family Hominidae; genus Pongo; species Pongo pygmaeus. The sequence continues at coordinate 143,683,223 of NC_072373.2, read as the reverse complement.
TCCAGGACACAGCTGGAATTTGAAGGAAAAGCAGGTGAGAAGAAGCATGAGAATAGGATTCAAGCAAGACAGCAAGGGGAAAAAAATTCCCTCAACATCTGTCAACATTGCAGTGCAATATCAAAGCCCAGGTTCAGAAGACTCCAACCTTGGTGGGAAGAAGAGTGACATCACACTGCCCATGAAGATGGACAGTAGAGCAGAAAAGAGACGATGTTGGTGAAATCCCTGTTGAGAGCAGGGACAGACCGTTTCCTAACTGCTACACTCCCCTCCCCAGAAATGTTCTGAGAAGGGGCCACAGCAGGGAAGAGTCACAGGTTTTGCTTGCTGTGGACCTCTGACGCTGTGAATAAAACTTTTTCTTTAGTTTTACAATAGCTGTCACTGTGCGGCGTTCTTAAACACAAAGAAGAGGGAGAAATGAGGTTACTAAGATAATTTAGTAACTAAGAGAGAACATGATATATTGAAAAACAGTGGAATTTGGAGTCAGTTGGTTCATTCTAGTACGATGATAATACTCCCAACCTTGAACAAGTTACTTAGATTTTTTTGAACATTAGTTCTGTCACCCACAAAATAGGCATAATAAAATCCATCACTCAAAAAATGTTAGTTTCTTCTCTCATTGGCTAATTTTCATAATCAGAATTTCCAAGACTCATTGTTTTCATTTGAAAAGTACAAATTATACCTGCATCAGAGTACTGATATTTAAGTGAGTTCATTTGTAAACTTTAAAGCATGAGGTAACTATCAGGTATTATGAATCAGTCATAAAATATTTGCGATGGTTACTATATATTAGATCCTGTTTTTGGTCCTGGAGAAATGGAGGGTTGACTAAAGCAGGACCTCGCCCTTAGAGAGCTGAAGGAGAAATCTATTCTTCTTCCTGATGCAGAGAGAAAAGGTAGCAAGGCCAGAGGGAAAGGCCTGCACAGGCACCCAAGTTCCTGGCAGTTGGCCCTCCCTGGGGGATATCTGATATCTGACCCCCAGCCATCAGCTGAGAGCTTGCCCAGACTATCTGACCCAAGGGCTGTAGGGACTGGGCTGCAGAATGGATTTCTAAATCTTCAAAATAAACAGGCAAGGAAATCTTGCAACAAATGAAAAATGACTTGAGGGCAGTAGAAAGTACTTGTGCCAACTGATGGAGGAGGGTATGAAAAATGAGGAGAGGAAAATCACTTTAGACTTCTGTGTTTCTACTGCAAGTTGATTGAACAGTCCAGATATACTGATTTCCAGCCCAGATTTCCTGCTTTTAAGCTCCTTTGGTCTTATTTCCCTCTTCTTTCTGAGAAGTTATAAAATGAATGAGGGGCAGAATGTTTCTTGCCCAACCATGATTCAGGAGGCAGCTCAGCCACAGAACAGGCAAGCATAGCATTGCCTAGAGGAAAAGGACTTGTAGAGGCAGGTCCCAGATGGATCCACCCCAGACTTTTCAAAGAAGACACCTCCTTCATCTTGTGTTCTAAAACCTTGCAAGTTCAGGAAGAAACCATCTGCATCCATATTGAAAACCTGACACAATGTATGCAGCAGGCTCAGTGTGAGTGAACTGGAGGCTTCTCTACAGCATGACCCAAAGGAGCATTTCAGGTCCTATTTGCGACCTGAAGTTTGTGACTCTCCTGGTTGTCTTAAGTTCAGAACTCCCATTCCTGGGAGCTGGAGTACAGCTTCAAGACAATGGGTATAATGGATTGCTCATTGCAATTAATCCTCAGGTACTCGAGAATCAGAACCTCATCTCAAACATTAAGGTGAGTGGAAATTATGAAATTGATACTAGTATCCCATTTGATCAGACCTGTAGCCTTATTTAAAAAGCTAACTACCCTGCCTGGTTTGTATTTGAGTAACAGAGAGAACAGCATTTTTAAAAGATAGCGCCACAACGTTATGATTATGGCTAACTAAGCCAGTTTGTTCATCTAATTCTGTGTAGTCTCAGCTCACAGAGTATTGATCTAGCCCTCTCTTTTGTTATTGTTGGTTGCTACTAATTTCAGCTCTTTTGTTTTCCTACATGACTGTTTTTGGGGTAGCAACTTTGAAAAATAACAACCCATTGTGGCAACAAAGATTGAATATTTCACTGATGAATAAGCATGATAATGAGCATGCTTGTTAAAATCATATTGCTAGATTCCATCCTGAGGGTGAGAATTCTCAGGCAGAAAGGGTGAGAGTCTGTATGGTGGGCCAAAAAGCAAAATTATTTCTTTTCACTTGAATGTGCTGTAACATAATTGACTATTTTTACTTTAATATGGCAAGGGAGGATCATAGCTCTATGACCTAAGAGCCTCCTTTTGGTATTGCTTTAGTGAAATCAGTAGCATCATAAGGTGTGGTCTTCAATGTGCCCACAGGTGTGACATGAAAAGGATTTGTTCCGTAAAAGCTTAAAAGCCTTTCTCAAAATTGGGAAAACTATGAAGGCAAGCATAGACATGTAATTAGTGTCCTAAAATCTTCCATATAATCATTTAAAGATTTTTTAAAAATTTGCTCCTATGTTTTCCCAAAGTCTAGTGCTTTCTCTAAAAGAAATGGGTCTCTTCAAAATATTTCAATATTTTTTATTACTGTTTAAGCATACCAAAAAACCAAAACATACAGGATTTACAAGTGGTAAAGTAAGTTTTTCTTTTGTCTGGCTATAGGAAATGATAACTGAAGCTTCATTTTACCTATTTAATGCTACCAAGAGAAGAGTATTTTTCAGAAATATAAAGATTTTAATACCTGCCACATGGAAAGCTAATAATTACAGCAAAATAAGACAAGAATCATATGAAAAGGTAAGAATCCAGGATTTCATTCAATGATCTCAAGGGGAAAAAAACACAAAAATATACTGTGCTTAAACTATAAAAGTGAGAAGTTAAGTAAAAACAAATCATCAGTATTAACAATGCAAATAATATTAACGGGCAGAATGTTATCAACAAAATATATGAGAATAAACGAATGCAAATTGTGCAGTAAAAAGTGAGTCAAATGCCACAGCCTAAGTAGTTTCTCAGAAGATCTCTTTATTTTGTAACTTATGGAGTCCTTTCTGAAAAGTTTGGTTGAGGATCAAGAACTAGTTTTATCCTACTGAGGATGGGCTGCAAAGGGAACAGTTCCAATTATGACTATACCCATTTACCATCCTGTCAGGAGCAATGAACATGCATGTCCAGACAGAAATATAAACCACCATGCATATAAAAATATGACTACCGTCTTATGCCATGGTGTAGATTATCAGAATTTCACATTAGCTCAAGTCCAGGATATTGTTTTAGGGGAATAAGGAGATTAGAAGGAAGGGAGGAAGGATGTGGGGATGTGGGTGAGTAGGGGAATGGCTACCTTTTTTTTTCCACCTATAGAAGAACTTCACCTTGAAAGGCTCTCATAAGTTGCAGATCATGATTAAGCACCCCTGATGATGTCGGGTACATACTAGTGTGCACGCTATAAATAAATGATAAATAATATAAATGGTAAATCACTGTTTGAAGTCAACTGTGAACAAGAGTCCACTGCAGCTACCAGAAGGGCCAGAAGTAGAGGCATTGGCAACTTATCTCAGGGTTTCAGCAATGGAGTGGGTTTGAGACTGTAACTACATCTCTAACAGAATGACTCAAACATGTGGTACAGCTTTCCCCTTTCCTTATTTCTGACCCTTAGTATGAAATTTCCTAAGTCTGTTTCATTCTTAGCTCTCCTTCGAAGCTACTCTGTCAGAAATTGAATGGTATAGCAATCCACATAGGTACCCCAATGTCCTGAAGAAGTTAAAGAGCCTGTGAAAAGCATTTGACCTATGACCAGATGAAAGCATTTGAGAATGTTTGCACATGAAGATAAGATAGGTGGGGGAACTGGGGTAAACTGGGAAGAGTTAGTGTTTAAGCTCCAACTAAGTGCCAGGCATTTTACATATATTATTTAATTCTCACATAACTTAAAATTAGTTTCTGTGATCACAAAGTAAAACACTGGGGCTTGAATAAGGTATGGACTTTGTCCCAAATCTAACAGCTAGTAAATTATAGAGCCATAATTTGAATGTCTATTTGACTCCAAAACCCATGCTTTTTGCACTAAGCTTTGTTGTCTCTAGCTGTCAATAGAGATTTAATGCATCTGTTTGGCCTTCAATAGAACTAAGAAGTATTGGAGACAACAAACACCAAAACCAGATTGCCATAGGTAACACTCTTGATCCTAATGGAGGGGAGAGAAATAAGTAAAGCAAAAGCGAAAATATGAGTGAACAGAAAGACCAAAGGAAACAATAGTCCCTGAATGCTGTTCGTATATCTGTTGGATACCAATTCTTTAACCTCAGAATGTCAATTAAGCAAACACTTAGCGAATGATCATTATGTACGGGACCATGCTAGGCACTGCAGAGAACCCAAGGACCAGCAAGGTAGTTCCTGTCCTGTCAAGTCTACAATGTGATGTAGGTAGGAATCAGGGAAGGGGAAAAGGGTTGGGAAAAGTAGATAAGAGCTGAATTACTGTGGTCTATAAGGTATAAGGTAACCCCAAACAGCCTCTGAGTATTCCATTCCATGAAGGGCACTCTTTCCTTTTGGCCTCAGGACAAATTTTCAGACAGGAATGAGGTTTTACCCAAGTGAGGACTATCTAAGAGTGTGACCTCTTCAGCCTTTTTTGTAGGTACTTCCTTGTAATGATCTTGGCTTGAATTCTTATCTTTCTAAAAATAAATGTTAATTATTATAAAAGTAATTTATACTCATTGAAAAATATTAAATAATGTAGAAACATGGAAAATAAAAATGAAAAATATTATTGTCCTCTTCTCCTCAGTGGCACACACACAGACACAGATGGATACACATACATACACACATACACACACACACACAACACATATACATATTGTACATAGAGTGATAATTGTGTATATTGGATCATATTAGATCTATTTTTCCAAAATCAGCTTTTTAAAAAACTTAACAGCATATTTAACTTTTAAGGGCATATCCAGAACAATATGTTATCTTTCTTCCTAAAAATAAAAGAAACAATGTTATATATAACATTTTCTTGTCTTGATAGTTATATGAGTAGATATTTCAGCTTTGGACTCAAAATATGTTTTAGCAACAGTAATGGAAATGGTCAGGCCATAAGATGAAATATAACTTCATTGGAATGATCGTTTTGCTGATCTAATTGGTTACAGGAAAGAAAGGACAAATTTTCAAAGAAATAATGTTCTATTGTCTTACACCAATAAAATAACCCACAGAAAGTTGTTCACAAAAGGCTGTAACATTTTACAGCCTTCTGAATGGTTCTGAATGATGTATAAATGCTTTTAGAATTTCTTCAAATATTTTAATTGCATTTTATAGTGTTTTGTTATACCAGACTTTTACAGGATTGACTTTTGAGATTATTTTAATCTGGAATGTAGAAAGATCAAATGGAAGTAATTAGGTTCCATAAAAATTTGCTAAGCTTTCATAACATAGACCTTTTTGGAAATCCCAAGTGATTTTACTGATACGTAGCTGTGCGTGCATTTTAAACTCCATCCACAAGGTGTTTTTCTTCAATTCTGTTTTCAAATTGGGTTATAATTACATACAGCAAAATGCACACATCTTAAGTGTACAGTTCAAAGTGCTTTAATGAATGTATACGTTTATGTCACCAACAACAGAGCTGAGAAAGTATTACAAGGCATTTCTTTTAATTTAGGCAAATGTCATAGTGACTGACGGGTATGGGGCACATGGAGATGATCCATATACCCTACAATACAGAGGGTGTGGAAAAGAGGGAAAATACATTCATTTCACACCTAATTTCCTACTGAATGATAACTTAACAGCTGGCTACGGATCACGAGGTAAGTGGGACCAATAAAACAATAGCCATTGAACAGTACTACTTATAATATTCTGTGCTTGGTGCTGAAAGGGAATCACTCACAAAATCTGAAACTTGTCAAGGACTTACCACTCGAATGGGGAGATAGGCCATATGCCTATGCAAAGATGAGGGGCTAAAGTGAACTAGAAAGAGTTTAGCACCAGATTAGTGGCCCAGAGAGGAGTGCTATAAGAGTTCAGTCAAGGAAAGGTCATTTAGAGCCAAGGGTGGTCAGAAATGGCCTCACAAAGGAAAAGGTCTTCAAGATTGAACATCATTTTGATAAATGGAAAGAAGGGAGAAAATAGTGGGAAGACTATGAAGAAAACTGTGGCAGCAGAAAAATTAAAGGTATATAGGAGAGACAGTGACCCCGATGATGGTGCAGGGAGACTGCGGGCAGTGGGAGAAAACGTTGAAACATACATGAGGGCCAGGTGATGCACTAAAATGGCCACATTTTCAAGTCACCATTCAAGGTTTCTAAGCACAGGAGTGACTCCATCAAAGCAGTGTTTTAAGATTAATCTGGCTTCCTCTGATCAATGAGGGAGAAACTGGATACCAGGAGAATAACTGGGAGAAGTCGAGGTATGAGGCCACAAGACTTAAAAATGAGTGGAGACAGTGAGATGGGAAGGATAGTAATAAGGACACTGAGGATTTCCTATGCGCTAGCCACTCTGTGGTTTGCCTTTCAAATGTTATCGTACTTAATTCTAGCAACTCTAAGTGATGAGAAATACTCCAGAGATAAAAAGCAGAAAGAGGTCTGAACTGCTGCAGAAGGAAAGGCAAGAGGCATGTGGAGACAGCATTAAGGAACAAGGCACACACCAGGTTTTTGTCAGACATGGAAAAAACCAGCTTCAAGAAGGAATCCCACAAGTCTGGATCTAGGCAAGTTCATGGTGAAGAGCAGTAGACTATGCCAGGGAAAGTGGTTCAGCCTGTGGTTAGATATTGATGGCTGGAGTTTGGGAGAGAAGTCAGGGTCATAGGCCTAGAGACTGGTATTTAGTGAGTGAGATCTCAGGGAGAAAATAGTGAGCACAGTTTGCCAGTCAAGGACTATCTATCCCAATCTTTATTTTTTGTTTTTGATTTAATGTAACAGTAGTGCCTTTCAAGTGATGTCTTAATTTTCTTTTTTATCCCTAATTAAATCGAAACTAGGGTTTTGTTAATGAGAATTTTGTTATCCTCTGTATAGTTAGCAGGAAGTGGAGTGAAACACTCCACAAAATACACTTTACAAAACACTTTATAAATCTTTAATAAAAGGTAGTTTTTTTCTTTCCGGTAACCATGAGATGCTGATAATCTCTGCTCAAGCATGATTTCATCAGCACTTCTAACTTTCATGAGTAGGCACAATCTTTCCCTCAACACTCACAGCTTGGACTGTTACCCTCCCTTCCTTTGTCTCGAGGTCCAAAAATTACACAATACGCCACAGCCTGAGTCAACTCAGCATACACTTCCTGAGTTCCCAGAACTTAAAATAATTCAGAAAAAAGAAATGTGTGCTTTGGGAGGGGAGTTCATCTGGAAAGCTTATATGGGAAAGTTGTGATCTGAACTTTGAAGGGAATAAGATTTAGAGAGAGAGAAAGTTCTAAAGGATCTCATGCTGAGGATGGGGGTTTCCCTGACCTAGGAGCTGTAAAATACACATAAACATGGAGAATAAGGGATAAAATAAAAGAGAAGGGACCATCCAGGCTGGGGAGAACATTCTGTAGTCTCCTTTTTTGCTCCTTCCTCCTTCCCTAGCTCCTAGGTTTCAACTATTGCTCTAGATAGAAGAATTACCTGCAAGAAAAAAAGCAGGTCTGCTTGCATAGCTCAGACAGAAGATTAGGAAAGCTTTATTTGCCTATCTGGATATGCTTCTTTTCCTTTCTCCAAACCCTGAACTTAGAGGCCTCTACGAAGCTGAATAGAAACCTGTTGGGCAGCTTCACTGGGGAGATGAGAGGATGTGGGACTACTCACTAGCTTCAAATAGATGTGCAACAAGTAAATTACTGCATTTACAAGACCAAACATATTTTCATGCTGCCTTTTTTATGATGGTAGGTGGTGGAGTAGGAGGAGATGGGAATAGGATAGGGGAGAGGAAAAGGGGAGAGAGGGAAGTAACTTAAACTCTTTGGTGATTCCAAAGAGTATGTGTGGTCAAGAAATCTTACATCTTCACTAGTTAGCAAGGCACATTGCTGAGATTTTAGAAGCTCAAAAGCAAAAGCTCTTTCTTCCACAGGCCGAGTGTTTGTCCACGAATGGGCCCACCTCCGTTGGGGTGTGTTCGATGAGTATAACAATGACAAACCTTTCTACATAAATGGGCGAAATCAAATTAAAGTGACAAGGTTAGTACTTTTTTTCATGTTATAATTCATTATTTATTTGACTCTAAAATTGCTTATAACTTAAGCAATCAAATAATTGCCTAATTTAAGCAATTAATTTAATTGCAGCTAAAACTTAGCTGATAAGAAAGAGATCCTTTCACTTTTCAGTTCTTAAGTTATATGACATTTTTCTTTAAATTGGTATTTATGTGGTTCAAATACCAAAATAAAATAAAAAGTCATGCTTGTAGCTGTCTTGCTCGCAGCAGTATCTTCACTGTTTCCCCTCATGCCCTCTAAGTAACCACTTTGATTAGTTTCTTGTTTATTTTTTCAATATTTCTCCAGGCAAATTCAAATGAATAGAAATATATGTTTTTCCTCGCTCTGTGTTTTATAATTGCATAGTGTTCCATTATGTGACTATACCATAATTTATTCAACCAGTCTCCTCTTGGTGGACACACGGGTTGTTTCCCATCTTTTGTATTATCAGTAACACTGCAGTTCATAGCATTACACATGTGTCATTTCTCATATGTGCAGACAGATTCACATATCAAATTCTTCCAACAATTACTGAGTCAAAGGGTGATTTTGGTAGCTATTGATTGATTCTTCTCCTAAAAGTGCCACTGTTTTACATTCCCATCAACAACATTTGAGATAGCTTATTTAGGAAAGAATCCTGTTAAATATCATCATTATATGTTCATTATCTTTTTTTCCCCTGATAGCAAGTGGAAATGAACTCAAAGGAGCACTGACCCAGGATCTTGCCACTCATGTCCTTCCTTGGGCTTCCCAAAGTCCATCTGGATTTCCTAGTATCTTTTGCTTTGACCCTATTTCGTTGTTAAAGCCCTTGTTCATACAGAACCCCTCCATCAAGACAAAATGCTTTAAAATAAAATAGAGTGCATTTCTAAATTAGTGAACTTTCTTAATAAAGCAGTTTTTTGTTTGTTTTTGTTGTTGTTTGTTTGTTTGTTTGTTTTTTGAGACGGAGTTTCGCTGCTGTCGCCCAGGCTGGAGTACAATGGCACGATTTCGGCTCACTGAAACCTCCGCCACCTGGGTTCAAGCAATTCTCCTGCCTCAGCCTCCTGAGTAGCTGGGATTACAGGTGCCCGACACCATGCCTGGCTAATTTTTGTATTTTTAGTAGAGACAGGGTTTCACCATGTTGGCCAGGCTGGTCTTAAACTCCTGACCTCAGGTGATCCACCAGCCTCAGCCTCCCAAAGTAATGGGATTACAGGCATGAGCCACAGCGCCCCGCCAGTAGAGCAGTTTTTAAAGTTTTGTATATATCTAGCAGGCTACAATCCTTGAAACAATTATATGAGCTGGTCAAGAAGAAACATAAGTGTTTCTAAAATAGACCTAATTCCCAGTTTCTCTTTCCATTTTTAGGTGTTCATCTGACATCACAGGCATTTTTGTGTGTGAAAAAGGTCCTTGCCCCCAAGAAAACTGTATTATTAGTAAGCTTTTTAAAGAAGGATGCACCTTTATCTACAATAGCACCCAAAATGCAACTGCGTCAATAATGTTCATGCAAAGTTTATCTTCTGTAAGTATGCCCTTGGAATGAAACACTCTTGCAGGATTCCTTCTCTTCCCCCGTTTCAAGTATTTAAATTACCAGACAATTAAGATGCACTATACTTTAGAACTTGGGGGACCCTAGATTTCATCTAGTTTTTATTCTACAGATTTAAAAATTGAAGCCCCCAAGATAATTACCAAAATGATACCTTTAGGAAAGTGACTATTTGCTTTCCTGGGAGGTTTAACAAGGGGACTCTGGGGACCACAAAATAAATTGTTCTTGTGGTGGTGTTCTTGTATTCTTTCATAAGAAATTACATTGGGTTAATGAGAGTGATATAACAAACGGTTATAATTCTCTCGTTTGAGGTAGCAGACCACTCTGTATTTGAAATGCATTTCCTAAATCTCTTTCCTTTGTTTTAAATAGTCTAGAACTTAAAAGTAAGGTATCACCAGGGGAAGTCAACCAACTCTGCTTTGCAGAAACCCAACCTTGTCAATATTCCATGCTAACTAACTGACAAGAGACTAGCATATAAATCCAGAATATTATTTTTAAAATTAGTAATTAAAAAGAGTACTCTGTCATGGGCATCTCATACTTGCATCCTCTGGCCAACTTATTTTCTCTCTGGATGAAGCAGCCTGGAACAGCCAATTCTCACCAGATGCATAGTCTGAGAGCATAGAATCAGAAAGGAGGGAGTTAGGTGATTCAGAGGTTAGTAGCATCAGCCTTCATGACCTGATATATCTCTCTGAGTTCACAAAAACCTGTAAGTCACATCTGTGAGTCATCTCTTCACAGATCTGGGGGTACAGCCCACACATGCCTCTGTGGAGTTTTCTCTTTGTTTCCATGGCTGACCAATGGCCCTTGGATTGACATGCTATTTTATTTCATTCTGGTTTTAGTCAAGACTAGAAGTTATTTTGTAACTTTAAGGCAATTTTTCATATTTCTTGTCCCATCCATTATGTTTCTTATTTATAGCTTTAATATCTGATACTAACCTAATGCATTCGATCCACATTATTTATGACTAGGTACTATCTTCACAATGTTTTGACCGACCTACTCATAAATATCTTGTCAGAAAAGTTTTACAATCCCATAACCACAGTCATGAAATGGAAGAAAAAGAGTTAAACAACGCAAAGCAAAACCAGATTCTGTTCCAGTCCCTGCACCTTCCTAAGAAGCTCATGTCCTTAAGCAGTTATCAACCTTTCAAAGCTTCAGCTTTCTCTTCTATGAAGTTAGAGCTGAGAAAAGAGAGGCTATTCAGTTGCTTCTAACTCTAAGTTTCCATGGCTCTGTTAATAGGAAGTATCGACTCTTTGTAGGAATAGAGCCACTGGGAATAGATGGTGATGCATTACTTAGCAATGCAAACCATATTTTTAAGTGGGGTATTGACATAGGTTCAGTATCATTCAGTGAATTATATCTATAGTTCTGTAAATTATATCTATATTTCTAAATTGAGTGGGGGTGGGGGGATCAGGAAGTAAATTTAAGTTGTTTATCCCCTTATCTATTTTTACAGAGATCAATATTTGAGATAGAAAAATATATGTTGACTGTTCAACAAATAAAGGTGCAGTGGTCATTAAATATTATTCCAAGGAGTAGGTTGGTCATGATAACTTCTCCTGGCTATTTTCTTAATACAATATTGTGCTAAGGGAGGAGGGAGATTGTTTTGTTTTGTTTTTTAATACTAAGATTATGCATATATATACACATACATGGCTTGTTATCAAATACCAATAAAATTTAATAGCGATTGCTCTCAGAACCACAAAGATTCTAGTGCTTCCAGCAAGAATGCCAAGATTTATTTGTAAATCTGATGTCATTCTTGAAGGAAAGAGGTATATCACTGTACCACTTTTGATTTCTTTTCTTTCAGTTCACCTTTTCTTTTACCCATAGTTCCTTGAGAATGAGAACTATGCTTGCTTTGGGAGAAGTGCCTTTCTTTATTAAAGACTGTTTTTATTTCCAGGTGGTTGAATTTTGTAATGCAAGTACCCACAACCAAGAAGCACCAAACCTACAGAACCATATGTGCAGCCTCAGAAGTGCATGGGATGTAATCACAGACTCTGCTGACTTTCACCACAGCTTTCCCATGAATGGGACTGAGCTTCCACCTCCTCCCACATTCTCGCTTGTACAGGCTGTTGACAAAGTGGTCTGTTTAGTGCTGGATGTGTCCAGCAAGATGGCAGAGGTAACATTTTGAATGAAAACGAATGTAAACATTTATCATTTTTTCTATCAGTTCTTTATTATTTCAATTTATTTTCAGTTCTGGGATACATGTGCAGGACGTGCCAGTTTGTTACACAGGTGAACGTGTGCCATAGTGGTTGCTGCACCTATCAACCCATCACCTAGGTAGTAAGCCCCGCCTGCATTAACTATTTATCCTGATGCTCTCCCTCCCCGCTGTCACCCAGGCTGGAGTGCAGCGGCACAATTTCAGCTCACTGCAGCCTCGACCTCTAGGGCTCAAGTGATCTTCCTACCTCAGTCTTCCAAGTAGCTGGGACTACAGGTGCGAGACACCATGCCTTTTCTATCAGTTTTTAATTATTTTTGTTTTCAGGAGGTAAGGGTGAGAGTTGGAGGAGGCAAAAGTTTTGGAATAGTCAAGGACATCCTATTTTTGGGGGGTTGGGAGGAACAAATTCAGAATGTGGCCAAAAGTTGAGATAATGCAGATAAATGAAATCCACAGATAATTTCTAACCCTTATTTTTGCTACTAATTGAAACTCTTTCCAACCAAGATCCTTTTCCAAAATTCTTACCTATAATGATCCAAAATTCTTATGTATAATGAAAAGTTCCTGCTGGCTACATTCTACTCACTGATAAATATCCCTGGTTGAGGAAGTAAACTGTGAATTTGCAGTGAAAGTGAATGTCCATTATATGGCTATTTTCCATGTCATTGTGTACAGAAGACCAGTCATCTAGCAATCTAGCAGCCTCCAGCTGCTTTAACTGATTAAAGTCTTAGTCTCCACAATCAGGCAGCTGCGTTTTAATCCTGGCTCCTTCACTACTGTGTAATATGTCTTTGTTATAAAGAGCATGATGGCCTCTCTGAAGCAGCTTTCTCCCCTGTAAGATAGGGATAATAGTGCCTACTTTTATGAGAGTCAACTTTTAAAGTTTTAGGAAATCTGCAAACCAGTAATTAAACATAGCTATTAATAACAATTAAATGATAGAAGCTTACAATAAAATATATGAAAACAAATATATGAAATACTCAAAACTCAACATTTCTTAATTTTTCCTACTATTTTTTAATATTATCTATGACCAGGGTCAGCAAACTATGTCCCACTACATGTTTTGCATGGCTCACAAAATAAGGACGGGTTCACATTTTAAATGGTTAAAAAAAAACAAGAGGCTTTTTCATGATGAGTGAAAATTATATGAAATTCAAATTTCAGTGCCCACAAATAATAAGTTTATTGGAATATAGCAATGCTCATTTGTCAACATATTATCTATGGATACTTTATTGCTACAGTAGCAGAGTTAGGGAGTTGCAACAGAGAACTTATGGCCAGCAAAGCCTAAAATATTTACGATCTGGCCCTTCACAGAAAACTTCTGCTGATCCCTGAGCTAAATTCTTGAGGTTATTTCTGGTCTATTGCATCTGTATGGATGTGCTACTACAATTTCATCCCAACTGTGCACTCAGTGACGTTACATTGACAGCAGGAAATCAACCATGGTTTCACACATGGAAGAGTATTTACCCCGCAGAAACTGGCAGTTGCTACGAATCAGGCCTGCCTGCCTGCCTGCCTGCCTGCCTTCCTCCCTCCCTACCTCTCTTTTTCCCTTCCTTTCTTTTATTCTTCATCAGAAGACTGTTATTAAACATTTACAAGCATACCACTGTCTACTTCATAGGGTTATTGAGAGGGGAGTAAATGAGATAATATGAAATTTTTAGTTCAAGATAAATAATAAGTGGTAGCTGTTTATTTTAATAGTACTTGTCCAAGGAGAGAATTTATCCCCTTGTGCTCTGTGGATCAATAGTCCTGGAATACTTGCCTTTTTGGCTGATATCTGAAAAACTAAAAACTCCACTAATATAGCCAGCATTTGAATAATTTTGTTATGTTGCCTACCTGCAGTTGACTAGGGCATTTTTTGTTGTTGTTGTTGTTTTGGTTTTTTTTGAGATGAAGCTTTGCTCTCATTGCCCAGGCTGGAGTACAATGGCGCGATCTCAGCTCACCACAACCTCCACCTCCCAGGTTCAAGTGATTCTCCTGCCTCAGCTTCCCTAGTAGCTGGGATTACAGGCATGTGCCACCACGCCCGGCTAATTTTGTATTTTTAGTAGAGATGGGGTTTCTCCATGGTTGGTCAGGCTGGTCTCGAACTCCCGACCTCAGGTGATCCGCCCACCTTGGCCTCCCAAAGTGCTGGGATTACAGGCATGAGCCAACATGCCCAGTGGCATGCTTTTCTTAAACATGGTCTCGGAGTAATTTATATTGGCTATCTGCCTGTATTGAGCAAGAATGATAGAATGAAGAGGAAAGATGATGGTACTTGAGAGTACCATCTGAAATATGTAGAAGAGAAATAAGCCCAAAGTAACAAACTCATGGCAAACCAAACTTTCCACCCTTTTCCTGCCAACAATGTCATTGAAGCATCATTGCCATTCATTATCAGATGCCTATACTTCACTGGCCTGAGGGATATGGAGATGACAAGAACAGCGTCTCTGCTTTGAAATGCTTACAGCTAATGAGGGACACAGGACATACACATGTGAATAGATACAATACAATGTGACCAGGCTCCACAGAGATGTGAGTTACTACGTGAGCACTGAAGGGGCAGCACCTGGTGCTGTAGAAGAAAGTGGTTAAGGAAGATTTCACTGAGAGAATCAATTTGGAGTTGAATCTTGAAGGATTCAACTAGGTGCTTGCTAGGTTGGGTGATGTAAGGAAAGAGAAGAAAGGAGGACATTTGTGGGAAGGGAAAAGTGTGTGCAGTGGCCAAGACGCAAAAAAAGAAGGATTTGTTCAAGGGAAGGGCATTCATTTGTATGACTGTAACTAACACTGGGTAGATCTGAGAGGTGGTGAATGGGATAGAGACATAGGTATGGATTTGAGAGAAATTTAAGATATTGAGTCGATGGGACCTGTTCAAGAATGTGGAGGCTGGTAACAGAAATGGTAAGAGAGTCCTGGGTTGCTGGCTTAGCTAGCTGGGAGTGGAGATCAAGATTGGGAGTGATGATCTGATGACCAGGAAGATGGCAATAGCTATTCTATTGTGAGTGCTTACTCAGTATCCATTTTGCAGATGAGAAAATTGAAGCTAAAAAAAAAGTAATTTTACTATGATCATGTAATTAGCAAAAGTTGAAGGCAGAGTTCTAAGTCCTTGTTTTACCCCCTTTAAACTTACTTCCCAATATTGTAAGAGAAACAGTATTTGAATTCAAAGTGCAGAGTTGCCATCTTCATGGTCGTCAAATCATCACTCCCAACTAGTTAAGCCAGAAACCTGTGTCCTAAGAAGTGTGAAATGCAGGTCTAGATCCACCCAGGAAGATGCCTGAGTTGGAGGTAGAGATCAGGGTCATCCCTGAGTGGGTGGTCATTGAAGCTCAGCTTGCTGCTCCTCTCTTTTCCCAGAGCTTTCAAAACAAGTTACCCTAGTGAATTAATCAATAGCATCACCTGCCCAAAACTGGTCACTAATATTACTTTGCACTTGATTAGCCCTTCATGGTATAACTGTACTGCCATATATGTATCTCACTTGATCCTCACAGCAATTCTAATTTCATAAACAAGAAAGCTATCATCCTCACTCTACAGATGAAGTACCCAGCCTAAGGTGACCACAATAGCAGAGGGTAGTGCCGGGGCAGATCTTGGGTCCTCTGACTGCCACTCCTCTCTAGCAAAGTTCTCTTTGCAATGTTTCCTTTTACCTGGACTGCATTTTTAAAACAGCAGTTACAAATCTCGTCTCAGCTGGGTTCATGGATCTTTGAATTCTAGGTTGGAGTGAAATAGTGGGGATGATGAGAAACAGAGAGTGGTAAATTATGAACATCTTGTTGGGGGCAGAGCCCCAAGCCACTCCCTCTTCCCTGAAAGCATGCATTTTTGAGCCTGCAATTAATCAAACAATATTCTAATAATATGTTACTCTTTAAAGCTCAAAAAATTATGATCTAACATCTCTAAAGAATTAGCAGAGATGTTTACTAATTGAGTTACTTCATTATACTTTTGTCTACTAACCAAATGTTGCCATTTTCTTTTTTCCGTTTTGGGACATAGGCTGACAGACTCCTTCAACTACAACAAGCCGCAGAATTTTATTTGATGCAGATTGTTGAAATTCATACCTTCGTGGGCATTGCCAGTTTCGACAGCAAAGGAGAGATCAGAGCCCAGCTACACCAAATTAACAGCAATGATGATCGAAAGTTGCTGGTTTCATATCTGCCCACCACTGTATCAGCTAAAACAGACGTCAGCATTTGTTCAGGGCTTAAGAAAGGATTTGAGGTACAGTAGAGCATCCTAAGCCTTGGATCACCTTTGTTTTCCTTTCCTTCTTTTGGTATACGAGGTTTTCTCTGATGAGGGGCAATTTGTTACAGGGTGATCGTAACAGCCTCAACTATGAAAGTAATGATGGATTATCTTTAAAGTTAGGAACCATGCCTTATTCACCATTGTACTCCTTGTGCCTAGCAAAGTACATAGCATACGATAGTTGCTTAATAAATGCTTGTTGACAGAATGAGAAAATAAATGAATACAATGGACAAGACTAGAGGACCTAAACAACATCTGGGCATTTTCTAAACTGTTCCTAGCCATTCTGGGCCATTTTTACCTTTCAATTTTCTTGTCAAAATCAGCATGTCTAGCTTCTGTCTATAGTCATTCTAGACTTCACGCATATCAGAACCAATTAAGGCCAGAATTGTGTTTCAGGAATGACAGAGTTTATTTAAATCAACACAAGTTTGCATTCAGCATCTGGGATGCTTATCTGATAGCAAACAAGACACATCAGCTATGGTTGTTGCTGCCCATAGTCTAAACCTTGGCTATCTATTGAAATCACCTGGGGATTAAAAAAAAAATACTAATGGGTGAGTCTAACCCCCAGAGATTCTGATTTAATTGATCTGGGATGTGACCTGACCATTAAAATTGTTTAAGTCTCCCCATTTGATTCTAACGTGTGGCCAAGACTGAGAACCACTACTCTAGGCCCTCTTATTGGTCACTTGCTGGATCTCAGAGGCAAGCCTCTCACACAATAATGTATTCCACATCCTCTATGATGGATACAGTTCTAAACTATGGGGACACCTTGATGATTCAAGCAGGAAAATCCCTGCTCACAAGCAAACTGGCAGTGGAATGTAGGGTGACAAGTGCTGTGATGGGGCGAGGTAAAACTTGAGTGGAGATGGGCGTGGGGTGTAGGAGCTACAGTGGGAATTTGGATGAGAGTGAATTCTTTTGCTCAATAAAACAATTTGAACTACACTTCCTTCCAAGTGACTAATTCTCCATGTTCAGGTGGTTGAAAAACTGAATGGAAAAGCTTATGGCTCTGTGATGATATTACTGACCAGTGGAGATGATAAGCTTCTTGGCAATTGCTTACCCACTGTGCTCAGCAGTGGTTCAACAATTCACTCCATTGCCCTGGGTTCATCTGCAGCCCCAAATCTAGAGGAATTATCACGTCTTACAGGTAATAAACTTTTAAAAACATATCTTTTGGAGAGTTTCCCTTTAACTTGACTATCCAAGACACAACTATGAAACTTGTTATATGGCTTAATTGAAGATATAGAAACTGTTTTTAAAAAATGTGCACACGTATTGCTAGAATCTGTCAAAATTTTGCTGATTTTTTTTTACATTTTCCCTAAAGGTTCCAACTATATACATCCAAAAAATAATATTTTATAATTCTGTGTTAAGCCAGTCTGAGCATGCATAATCATGGAGCTAAAACATACGTTTAAGATTAAATGCTTTGTGGTTGGGCACAGTGGCTCACACCTGTAATCCCAGCACTTTGGGAGGCTGAGGTGGGCAGATCACTTGAGGTCAGGAGTTTGAGACCAGCCTGGCCAACATGGTAAAACCCCACTTCTACTAAAAATACAAAAATTAGCCGAGCATGGTGGCGGGTCCCTATACTCCCTACTTGGGAGGCTGAGGCAGGAGAATCACTAGAACTCAGGAGGCAGAGACCTGAGTTGCAGTGACCTGAGATCGCACTACTGCACTCCAGCTTGGGTGACAGAGCGAGACCCCATCTCAAAAAAGAAAAAAGATTAAATGCACTAACTTCTATAATAGGGACACACACAGTGTTTTAAGATACATATCTTTTTATACTAAATAAGGCACAGAGTAATTTTATCTTATATTCCTTATTTAATAAAAAATGGGCATGCTGATTTGACAAATGAAAGGTTTTATTGAATTATCTTTAAAAGCAATGTTTTCAGAATATAAATGTAAACATATAGGGATGTAAATAGTAATTAACCTAAATTATCTTAAAATTACCTTAATCTGAAGACTATTCAATAAATATTTATTGAGTTCTTATATACTGTACATAAGTTCTAGGCCCTGGCAATACAGTCATGAATAGAATAGCTGAAACCACTCGCCTAGGGCCACTTACCATGTGGTTGTATAGGATGTCAGGCAAAGCAAGTCAAGCTTTTCCCATTTCCCCAAAACAAACACTCTAATGCAAAGAAAGCTTGTTGGAAAAGGCTTAACATTTTATTTTTGTTTTATTTTACCCATTTTAATAGTGAACATTCCTATCATGTATTTCAGGAGGTTTAAAGTTCTTTGTTCCAGATATATCAGACTCCAATAGCATGATTGATGCTTTCAGTAGAATTTCCTCTGGAACTGGAGACATTTTCCAGCAACATATTCAGGTCAGAATTTTCTCAATGTTATATTTCCAGGTGGGGAGTGGGAAGGGAGAAGGAAACAAGGGAAATCAACGAATTGTGCTACCTGCTTCATTAACCTTACTTGAATATGTAACAGCTGTGTATGGAAGGCTTTTAAAAGGCTTCTTGGCATCACCAGAGCCAGGCTTTCAGCCCTAGGAGCCATTTACCACAATTGCCACCTCAGCTTTTCAAAGTCTGCGAGTGGAGCTTGCTCCTTTCTTGTGGCTCAAAGTGCAGATGGGGGCGTGGCAGAGGCAAGGTGCAGAAGAAAAATAAGGAACTGTGAATTTACTTTTAGTATCATAGTAACTTTCTGTCAATCAGAATTCATCTTATTTTTGCTTCTTCAACATATTTGAAGCTCTTCCTTGTATAAGTGGTATCAACTGTTTCATGAAATTCTACCACAAATATCTAAATATCTCTTTGACTACCACAACTTTTACATGATTTTGCTCACCAAAGCTTCCTCTAGTTAAGTCCTTTTCACAAGGCCATTTTTTTTTCTTTCCAAAGTACTTTAAAGATATTTTGGACATAACTGAATAATGTTTTGAACAAAATTTCATCTATAGTTTCCTCACAGATGGCAAGTGTACCTGCCAAGTTAATGGCTTGATGTGACCAATGCAGCCTGACAATTTATTTAACATGAATATTATATTTACACAGTGAAGGCAATAAACACAATTCCATAATAAGAAGTAAAAATGTGAATTATAAGTGACAATGTCTAGTACAGATTAGGCTACAATTGACTCCTCTGATAATGCTCAATCTTTATGCCCTGTGACTTCCTCTGCAACAATATGGAAAAAAACAAATGTTTAAAGAAGTAAAAAACAAATTTAACAAAATATTACTCATATGGGATCAAATAAGCCTTAACGTTCCCAAACTTGTCCCCCTCCCCACAAGCTGCTGGAGTCATTAGCTCCACTGGACTGAGGTGGGAACTACATGTAAATCTTCTTCAATAGCCCAGGGCCCAGCATAGCATGTGGCCCAGCCGTCAGCAATCCATAAATATTTCTTAAATTGATTTGAACAAACAATTAACAATGTCTTTGCTGTTATCCACCAATATAATTTTACATGCTTTGCAGGTTTGAGCAATTTAACGAAGCATTACTAATGTGCTTATTTAATAAATGTAAATTTTCAAAGTTATTTAGAGACTTGTAATCATTGGAAATATGCAGTGATTAAATGCAGGGGCTCTGGTGTCAGGCCCACTGGGTTTTATCATGGTTCCACTCCCTTGGTATGTGACATCGGCAAATTACTTCTCTAAGCCTACTCTTCTCATCTCTAAAATGTGGATAACAATAGCATTTATCACAGAGGATTTTTATAAGGATCAAGTAAGATTGTGAAGCCTTTAGCACAGTGCCAGGCATACGTTTGTACTCTGTACATGTTACACATGCGTGTGTGCACACATGGCTTATTGTGAATGGCTAAATTTTTTTTTTTTTTTTTTTTTTTTTTTGAGACGGAGTCTTGCTCTTCTCCCAGGCTGGAGTGCAGTGGTGCAATCTCGGCTCACTGCAACCTCTACCTCCTTGGTTCAAGCAATTTCCCTGCCTCAGCTTCCCAAGTAGCTGGGATTACAGGCACATGCCACCACACCCAGCTAATTTTTTTGTATTTTTAGTACAGAGAGGGCTTCACCATGTTGGCCAGACTAGTCTCAAACTCCTGACCTCAGGCAATCCACCTGCCTCGGCCTCCCAAAGTGCTGGAATTACAGGCATGAGCCACTGTGCCCAACCTAAATAATTTTTTAATGTAGCAAAACCATGCCAAAACCCAAGTTTTTATTTCTTATTGAAATATATAAAAGGATCTGGACAGATTATATACAAATTAATAAAATTTAAGCATATTCACAAATGAAAATTTTTAAAAGCTTGTTATTGTAATTGCTGATCTTAGGCCAATGTTGGTTTGGATAAGAGATAATATGAGGACAGCTAACATCTCTTAATAAAGAATAATGAAATGACACTTGCATTAACTACAACAAAATGTTTTACACCTACTGTACTTAAATAACTTGCAATATTTTGCTTTGCAAAGTATTTTTTATGAAAAATGATGTTTAACTACAGTACCTGTCAGAATTAAATTATTTTTATTTTTGCCAATTCATTGTTGTTTGTTAAAAAAGAAAAAGATGGAATGATTATGCATACACCAGAAACTCTCATATATATCTTCTCTTTAACAGCTTGAAAGTACAGGTGAAAATGTTAAACCTCACCATCAGTTGAAAAACACAGTGACTGTGGATAATACTGTGGGCAACGACACTATGTTTCTAGTTACGTGGCAGGCCAGTGGTCCTCCTGAGATTATATTATTTGATCCTGATGGACGAAAATACTACACAAATAATTTTATCACCAATCTAACTTTTCGGACAGCTAGTCTTTGGATTCCAGGAACAGCTAAGGTAGGTGTTGTGAGCTTGTTCCTAAGGATAACATTCAGCCAAGTTTATGATTTTCAGTTGAATCACATGATTAAATGCATTATGTAAAGAAAATCTTGTTTTAATATATCAAAAGTTTACTTTAAATTTATGAGGCCATTTTGTGAATACTAAAAATTTAAGAGGAATAACTAAGGTATATTCCCAGTTTTATATATTAGATACCAAATACTTCAACACTGAAAATCAGTATTTCCACTAGTATTACAATTAATGTTTTTTCTAGCCTACATATTTCTTTACATAATCCATACAAACACAATTTTCTATATGCTTAGAAAAAATCTCTACTTAGAATTTATAATATGAATACATGCAATGCATGTGGTTTTTAGCATCTACTGGGTGTGCTGGGTCTTGTTCCAGGTACTTTACAATAAAATGCCATGGTAAGAGTATGAACAGGGTACCATCAGAACATACAAGAGGGTGGGAGGAAGAATGCTTCCTGGAAGCAAAGACATCAAAATGGAAATATAAGGAATAACAGGCCAGAGGTGGGTATGATATTGTGGGCAGAGGAAACAGCACATAGAAAGACTCAGATAAAAAGAACATGGCTGTTCATAGAACTAGAGTAGTTCAATAGAGTAGGGTCATCTATAAGTTAGGGATGTAAGCAAAGGAAGGAGAGGGGAGTAGTGAGGCTAGACAGATAAACAGGAGCTGTATTAGCAAGGGCTTTGCACAACAGTAAAGTGAACAGGGGCTTGAATCCTGAAAGTGAAAGGGAACCACTAATGGTTCTAAGGAGAATTGTAAGTTGATCAGATTCACTCTTGCACTGCCTGAATTCAGTGCCTCCTCACATGCTGCCCCACCCCCCCGCTTTTGTTGTTGTTGTTGTTGTTGTTGTTGAGACGGAGTCTCGCTCTGTCACCCAGGCTGGAGTGCAGTGGCATGATCTCAGCTCACTGCAACCTTTACCTCCCAGGTTCAAGCGATTCTCCTGCCTCAGCCTCCCGAGTAGCTGGGACTACAGGCACTTGCCACCATGCCTGGTTAATTTTTGTATTTTTTGGTAGAGATGAGGTTTCACCATGTTGGCCAGGCTGGTCTCAAACTCCTGACCTCAAGTGATCTGCCTGCCTCTGCCTCCTAAAGTGCTGGGACTGCAGGCGTGAGCCACCGCTGCCACCACCCTCTTGACAGCCACTTAACTAGCCTCCTTGACTCTGAACTGCCATCCCTCCAGTCCATTCTTTACCTCTATAAAAGCGATCCTTCTGAAGCACAAATCAGTCTGTCTTTTGTTCAAAACCTCCTTGGTGGTTTCAGAATAAAATCCAAGTGGTAACTCTTTTTTTTTTTTTTTTTTTTTTTTTTTTTTAGCTTAGAAGATTTGTATTTATTCCAAATGGGAGGCTGAATCTCTCAGATGTAGATTTTGACACATTGGCACTATTTTTGTTTCTGATTTATTGCCTTGGCCATAAGGTCAAAGGCAACAATAAAGTGTACTTTCATTAATATCACCATGGACTTTCAAGTATTAATATGACAAGAAAAGACAACTATTCATTTTTTTTAAGGGGACTGGACATACAAACTTCAGGAGGGAAGAATCCTCTCTCCCATTAGAATCCTTCTATCTTGATAAAATGGTTGCTTTATTGGTCAGATTTTGGACTTGGATCGTCTTTGTTATAATATTAATAGTACACAGCGTGTAAGATTTTCTGCATTCGTTTGAAATTCCTAATACCAACCATCTTTTAATTTATAAAAAATGAGGGAAACTTACAATAAAACAAAAAATACTACCCTCACAGACGATTAATAGCATGCAATCTATGAAATATTACATACATTAAAAGTCTCCAATTACTGTGCGCCTGGCCCATCACACAGTATCCTTCCAAGACAATCTATAGAATTCAAAACTGTACAAAAATTTTAAAATATGCAGAAAACCCAAAAGGTATTGTTTGTAAAACAAAGATCACATACACAATAGTACCAAATAGGGAAAAAAAATCAGCAGACCCATGGACTCCCCCTGCTCCCAACCGCAGATCTTCAGTATAAAGGACTTCACCAGTGTCTTCTGCACTCCCCCAATCCAGTAGGGGTCCAACAGACCAGCTGCATTCCTGCTGACCGCCACCAACTCTGTTTTCTGCATAGTTGTCTTCTCTGCTTCTGTAGTGATGAGCTGTGGAAACTTTTTTTTTGATGGAGTCTCGCTCTGTCACCAGGCCCAAGTGGTAACTCTTACATACCAGACCCTTCGTGTTTTGGCTTCTACCCAAGCTTCTCTCTTAACTTCTTCGATGCTCTGCTCCTATTGAACTTTTCTCCAAATTCATCATGTTCTTTTCACACTTGTGTATAAGGGCCAGGGACACTTTACCTACTTCTTGCTCCCCTTGCCTGACCTCTTGGTCTGGATTAGATGCCCTGTATCAAAACATTTATTACACTCAGAGAACTTTTTGATGTGGAAGTTCCTGCCATGCATCTGTCACTAATGTTATGATTCAAAAAACAAAAACAAAAAAACATGGTGCTTGAATCGTAACTTAATGGAAAATGGTGAAGCTCATGAATCCCAATGAAGAAAGATGGCTAGGGTGTGGTGCATCTGAACTCTCCACCCTGAGTTACACTTCAACCCCTTGCTTTTCTGTTCTTCCTTCTGCTTTGTTGTGTTTCACTTGTTACTTCTGGGGGTTTGATAAGGAGCAGCAGCAGAAGTCAGGAAAAAGCAATGTATGTATAGCTTAATCAAAAGGACGAATTTCTGCTGTATTGTAATTTTAGTCTTTTTCTTTCAGATTTTCTTTTGTAGGTTTTTCCCAGGCAGATAGACAAGAGTAGTGTTTAGCAGTATTTCTATAAATTACTTAAATTAGATATTGTATAATCCTCTCCTATTAAAAATAGTAGGTCCTTTTCTTGGTCCCTAATAGTGTATGTGTTTTTTGTTGATTGAGATTTCTGAGTGTGGAGTTTTTTGGGAAGTGGAGTGAAAGAAGGATATTGTTGCCTTTTTAGTCCACGGTGTCCGCATAAATTATAATGGTCCACTTAATTTGATGTAATTTTCTCAGTTACGAAAAGAAATGAAAAACATTTAAACTCCTTTTTGGGGAAGGGGCTCAGATTAATGTCTGTAAAGTACTTTGAAGCTGGACACTATTATTGTTGTGTTCTAAAAATGGGAATCAAGATGTATCCTCCCTCACTCCAAATAAATTCGAGGTTTAATTCCCTAAAGAATTACCTAGAAATAAAGGTGACTTATGCTCTGAAAGCCATGTAAATACAAATTTATTCATCCCTTAACCAATGCTACTTTTCCTGGCATCTTTTTGTAGTATTTTAAAAAGTGCAACATCAACAAAACAAGAGCAAAATTCTCCAGAAGCTTTGATGTATGCTTTAAAATTAGAGTTGATTTTTTTTTCACACTTTCCAAAACGGTAAGACTTGTTTTACAGCCTGGGCACTGGACTTACACCCTGAACAATACCCATCATTCTCTGCAAGCCCTGAAAGTGACAGTGACCTCTCGCGCCTCCAACTCAGCTGTGCCCCCAGCCACTGTGGAAGCCTTTGTGGAAAGAGACAGCCTCCATTTTCCCCATCCTGTGATGATTTTTGCCAATGTGAAACAGGGATTTTATCCCATTCTTAATGCCACTGTCACTGCCACAATTGAGCCAGAGACTGGAGATCCTGTTACGCTGAGACTTCTTGATGATGGAGCAGGTAACAAGGAATGTCATGACATTTTATCATGTTCTCAACAGCTGTTGTGATATGATGCGGTAGTATCAATATTAAGCTTATCTGTAAGATTCCTTCAGTTCAATTTTTTTTAATCTTACAATATTCTCAAATTCTCATAGAGTCACTGATATACTGAATAGCTACAGGTTAACATGGAAAAAGAGAATCCTCGTGAGACTCCTCATAGTGTCTATGAGCAAAGGGTGGGAGGCAGCCACTGGACACCTTGGTCCTGGCTTCCACTTGCTGAGGTCATACAGGAGCAGGCTTCTATATCCTTATGACATACTGATATTCCTCTAAGAGTCACTAGCTTTATTATTCACTGAAGTAATCAGATTGGACTGTTAAAATAGCAAATGAAAATCAGAAGGGAGGTGCAGTGACAGAGAACCCACTTTTTCCCTTTGGACCCCAGTTATGAAGAAAAAATTGGAAACTAAACTTGTGACCTATAAGATGACCCTAGACCCAAGAGGCTGAGTTGAAGAGAGGGCACAGCTCAGTTCTAGCACAGCCAATGCCTTTTACATGTGTAATTTGGTCCCAAGAAGACCCAGCCTGCAAGCCTAGTGGAATCAGAATAGAGAAAAGTTCTCATTCTGCACATACAGCATTCAGAGTCTCGTCATCATACATTATAAATGGTACAGCATCCAGCCAGGTAAACAGCAGCACTTGGACTCCTTTGAAAAACAAATTCCTTTGTTGTTCCATCTTTCCTATTTGGTTATTTTCCTAAATTACATTCTTAGAATGGCAGTAGACCTGCCTCTGTTGGCAGCCCAAAGTGTTTGATCTACTAACAAAATTATATTCTTTTGCCCTGTTTTTTCAAAGTTAATCTTTTTTCAAGAGTCTTAAGTTTGGTAGCCCATCAGTATCTTGCCATGGCAATCATGTATGATGTGCAGGAAAACAAAAGTTCATTCAAAGGGTTTTGGTTCAAGTCCACCTCAGGGGGATACCAGAGAAGTCTTCTTGTTTTGCCTGTTGGATTGGATCCAAATGAACTTCTCATGCTCTGATGGCTTATCCATGGTTGTACCTTTCATTTTTTGTTTATGGTCCAAAAATGTACTTTTGCAGAATGTTTCTTTCTTGCCCCACCCTGTGGGCTGGACTGGAGAACAGAGCCTACTCCCCTAGGGAAAATCGTCTGATTCAGCTCAATAGGCTTTTATATTATTCCCTGGAACTATTTTATTTGTTTGATATCTAAATGTATGCCCTAAAAAAAGGAACAATAAAAAATACTGCTCAGGCATCAAAATGTAAATTGTTTCCCCTCCAAACAATACTTAACACACATGTACATAGTTGTTTAATACTTTTATAATGGAAGCAGTATTTATTTGCTCAGTAAATGAACTATAATAAAACTTATACCTCTGAAATGATTTACAATTTAAAATGTACTTTTTCAGGCATACTCTCAAATAATCATCACAACAACGCTGCAAGATAAGTTATCTCTATTTTATAGATGAGAAAACTGAGGCTCAGAGACATGAAGCCTCATAGCTACTAAGTGACAGATGCAGGCCTTCAAACCAATTCCTCTGTCTCCCAAGCCAATGTTCTTTCCCCATTTCTTTCTGCCTCAGTTATTAAAAGAGGTGGCAGTGGTGACTTTAATATGGAGAGATTTTTCCTTTGTAATTTCTCAACAAAGATAAACCTTATTAATCATTAAACCACTAAATACCAAGATTTGATTTCTTACAACAGACAAAAAAGAGTTCTAAATCTATCTTGATAATAAAATGTTTAGCACTTCTTATTTCATTTAAATATACTCCTGCTTTTCTTATGTTAAGGAGCCCTGCCTTTGCAGTGGGGAAGAGGGAGATTCTGGGGACACTTTAGCAATGATACACTGCTGGTATGCAAGGCTGTGTGTGTGGTATGAAAACTGAATTGACCTCTAGGATAGAGGACAAGCTGCTTGCCCAATATGGCCACCTGTACTTGAATGGCAAAAGTGATCTATACTTGGGCTAAGCTGGACTTCCCTCTGCTGCCCTGGGGTCTAGGCCCTTCTGCCATTGAGTCATGAATTTGGCTTGGAATTGAACTGCTCTCTGAAGATCAATGCAAAAGGAAAGAAGTACATCACTGGCCAACCTTTCAGAATGCCCCGTGAAGCAAGGCACAGTAGATGCTACCAAATTCTGTCAAACTCCAGGTCATCAAGTTCCCTAGAATCTAGAAAAACAGTTCCAGATACCCTCTAATGAAGAAATTAAGTAATTTCATACTATTTTATAAACTAACCAAAGTTTTTATTTATTAAAGGTCCTTAATCAAGTGACTTCAAGGCATTCATAAACCCTTGAAACTGTATGAAAATGTGTATATGTGCAAATATATTTATTTCCTAGGGACAAAATAGCTTTTATTCATATCTCAAAAGGGTCAATAACTATAAGCAACCTGAAGAATGTGCTTGATTTCTAGAAAAAACTAGTATTATTTTCAATGATAAGTACAAAAATGTTAAAGGTGATGATTAAATGTTTTATTAGCATGGTACAACTTATTCACCTTTAGGAAATCATTTTTCTGAGGTAAGAAATTACAGGGAGAAATTATGGACCCACTGGATTTTTTATCACCTGAGAATGTAAAAAGTAGATAAGAGCATGATAATATATCTTATATAGAAAGAATAAGGGGGGGAGGAGCCAAGATGGCCGAATAGGAACAGCTCCGGTCTACGGCTCCCAGCGCGAGCGACGCAGAAGACGGGTGATTTCTGCATTTCCATCTGAGGTACCGTGTTCATCTCACTAGGGAGTGCCAGACAGTGGGCGCAGGTCAGTGGGTGAGTGCACCGTGCGCCAGCCGAAGCAGGGGCGAGGCATTGCCTCACTCGGGAAGCGCAAGGGGTCAGGGAGTTCCCCTTCCAGGGGTGACAGACTGCACCTGGAAAATCGGGCCACTCCCACCCGAATACTGTGCTTTTCCGACGGGCTTAGGAAACGGTGCCCCAGGAGAGTATAGCCCGCACCTGGCTCAGAGGGTCCTACGCCCACGGAGTCTCGCTGATTGCTAGCACAGCAGTCTGAGATCAAACAGCAAGTCGGCAGCGAGGCTGGGGGAGGGGCGCCCGCCATTGCCCAGGCTCGCTTAGGTAAACAAAGCAGCCTGGAAGCTTGAACTGGGTGGAGCCCACCACAGCTCAAGGAGGCCTGCCTGCCTCTGTAGGCTCCACCTCTGGGGGCAGGACACAGACAAACAAAAAGACAGCAGTAACCTCTGCAGACTTAAATGTCCCTGTCTGACAGCTTTGAGGAGAGCAGTGGTTCTCCCAGCACGCAGCTGGAGATCTGAGAACGGGCTGACTGCCTCCTCAAGTGGGTCCCTGACCCCGACCCCCGAGCAGCCTAACTGGGAGGCACCCCCCAGCAGGGGCAGACTGACACCTCACACGGCCGGCCAGGTACTCCAACAGACCTGCAGCTGAGGGTTCTGTCTGTTAGAAGGAAAGCTAACAGAAAGGACATCCACACCAAAAACCCATCTGTACATCACCATCATCAAAGACCAAAAGTAGATAAAACCACAAAGATGGGGAAAAAACAGAGCAGAAAAACTGGAAACTCTAAAAACCAGAGTACCTCTCCTCCTCCAAAGGAACGCAGTTCCTCACCAGCAACGGAACAAAGCTGGACGGAGAATGACTTTGACGAGCTGAGAGAAGAAGGCTTCAGACGATCAAATTACTCCGAGCTACGGGAGGATATTCAAACCAAAGGCAAAGAAGTTGAAAACTTTGAAAAAAATTTAGAAGAATGTATAACTAGAATAACCAATACAGAGAAGTGCTTAAAGGAGCTGATGGAGCTGAAAACCAAGGCTCGAGAACTACGTGAAGAATGCAGAAGCCTCAGGAGCCGATGCGATCAAATGGAAGAAAGGGTATCAGCCCTGGAAGATGAAATGAATGAAATGAAGCGAGAAGGGAAGTTTAGAGAAAAAAGAATAAAAAGAAACGAGCAAAGCCTCCAAGAAATGTGGGACTATGTGAAAAGACCAAATCTACGTCTGATTGGTGTACCTGAAAGTGACGGGGAGAATGGAAACAAGTTGGAAAACACTCTGCAGGATATTATCCAGGAGAACTTCCCCAATCTAGCAAGGCAGGCCAACATTCAGATTCAGGAAATACAGAGAACGCCACAAAGATACTCATCGAGAAGAGCAACTCCAAGACACATAATTGTCAGATTCACCAAAGTTGAAATGAAGGAAAAAATGTTAAGGGCAGCCAGAGAGAAAGGTCGGGTTACCATCAAAGGGAAGCCCATCAGACTAACAGCGGATCTCTCGGCAGAAACCCTACAAGCCAGAAGAGAGTGGGGGCCAATATTCAACATTCTTAAAGAAAAGAATTTTCAACCCAGAATTTCATATCCTGCCAAACTAAGCTTCATAAGTGAAGGAGAAATAAAATACTTTACAGACAAGCAAATGCTGAGAGATTTTGTCACCACCAGGCCTGCCCTAAAAGAGCTCCTGAAGGAATCGCTAAACATGGAAAGGCACAACCGGTACCAGCCACTGCAAAATCATACCGAAATGTAAAGAACATCGAGACTAGGAAGAGACTGCATCAACTAACGAGCAAAATATCCAGCTAACATCATAATGACAGGATCAAATTCACACATAACAATATTAACTTTAAATGTAAATGGACTAAATGCTCCAATTAAAAGACACAGACTGGCAAACTGGATAAAGACTCAAGACCCATCAGTGTGCTGTATTCAGGAAACCCATCTCACGTGCAGAGACACACATAGGCTCAAAATAAAAGGATGGAGGAAGATCTACCAAGCAAATGGAAAACAAAAAAAGGCAGGGGTTGCAATCCTAGTCTCTGATAAAACAGACTTTAAACCAACAAAGATCAAAAGAGACAAAGAAGGCCATTACATAATGGTAAAGGGATTAATTCAACAAGAAGAGCTAACTATCCTAAATATATATGCACCCAATACAGGAGCACCCAGATTCATAAAGCAAGTCCTGAGTGACCTACAAAGAGACTTAGACTCCCACACATTAATAATGGGAGACTTTAACACCCCACTATCAACATTAGACAGATCAACGAGACAGAAAGTCAACAAGGATACCCAGGAATTGAACTCAGCTCTGCACCAAGCGGACCTAATAGACATCTACAGAACTCTCCACCCCAAATCTACAGAATATACATTTTTTTCAGCACCACACCTCACCTATTCCAAAATTGACCATATACTTGGAAGTAAAGCTCTCCTCAATAAATGTAAAAGAACAGAAATTGTAACAAACTGTCTCTCAGATCACAGTGCAATCAAGCTAGAACTCAGGATTAAGAATCTCACTCAAAACTGCTCAACTACGTGGAAACTGAACAACCTGCTCCTGAATGACTACTGGGTACATAACGAAATGAAGGCAGAAATAAAGATGTTCTTTGAAACCAACGAGAACCAAGACACAACATACCAGAATCTCTGGGATGCATTCAAAGCAGTGTGTAGAGGGAAATTTATAGCACTAAATGCCCACAAGAGAAAGCAGGAAAGATCCAAAATTGACACCCTAACATCACAATTAAAAGAACTAGAAAAGCAAGAGCAAACACATTCAAAAGCTAGCAGAAGGCAAGAAATAACTAAAATCAGAGCAGAACTGAAGGAAATAGAGACACAAAAAACCCTTCAAAAAATCAATGAATCCAGGAGCTGGTTTTTTGAAAGGATCAACAAAATTGATAGACCGCTAGCAAGATTAATAAAGAAAAAAAGAGAGAAGAATCAAATAGATGCAATAAAAAATGATAAAGGGGATATCACCACCGATCCCACAGAAATACAAACTACCATCAGAGAATATTACAAACACCTCTATGCAAATAAACTAGAAAATCTAGAAGAAATGGATAAATTCCTCAACACATACACCCTCCCAAGATTAAACCAGGAAGAAGTTGAATCTCTGAATAGACCAATAACAGGAGCTGAAATTGTGGCAATAATCAATAGCTTACCAACCAAAAAAAGTCCAGGTCCAGATGGATTCACAGCCGAATTCTACCAGAGGTACAAGGAGGAGCTGGTACCATTCCTTCTGAAACTATTCCAATCAATAGAAAAAGAGGGAAGCCTCCCTAACTCATTTTATGAGGCCAGCATCATCCTGATACCAAAGCCTGGCAGAGACACAACCAAAAAAGAGAATTTTAGACCAATATCCTTGATGAACATTGATGCAAAAATCCTCAATAAAATACTGGCAAACAGAATCCAGCAGCACATCAAAAAGCTTATCCACCATGATCAAGTGGGCTTCATCCCTGGGATGCAAGGCTGGTTCAATATACGCAAATCAATAAATGTAATCCAGCATATAAACAGAACCAAAGACAAAAACCACATGATTATCTCAATAGATGCAGAAAAGGCCTTTGACAAAATTCAACAACCCTTCATGCTAAAAACTCTCAATAAATTAGGAATTGATGGGACGTATCTCAAAATAATAAGAGCTATTTATGACAAACCCACAGCCAATATCATACTGAATGGGCAAAAACTGGAAGCATTCCCTTTGAAAACTGGCACAAGACAGGGATGCCCTCTCTCACCACTTCTATTCAACATAGTGTTGGAAGTTCTGGCCAGGGCAATTAGGCAGGAGAAGGAAATCAAGGGTATTCAATTAGGAAAAGAGGAAGTCAAATTGTCCCTGTTTGCAGATGACATGATTGTATATCTAGAAAACCCCATTGTCTCAGCCCAAAATCTCCTTAAGCTGATAAGCAACTTCAGCAAAGTCTCAGGATACAAAATCAATGTGCAAAAATCACAAGCATTCTTATACATCAATAACAGACAAACAGAGAGCCAAATCATGAGTGAACTCCCATTCACAATTGCTTCAAAGAGAATAAAATACCTAGGAATCCAACTTACAAGGGATGTGAAAGACCTCTTCAAGGAGAACTACAAACCACTGCTCAAGGAAATAAAAGAGGATACAAACAAATGGAAGAACATTCCATGCTCATGGATAGGAAGAATCAATATCATGAAAATGGCCATCCTTCCCAAGGTAATTTACAGATTCAATGCCATCCCCATCAAGCTACCAATGACTTTCTTCACAGAACTGGAAAAAACTACTTTAAAGTTCATATGGAACCAAAAAAGAGCCCGCATCGCCAAGTCAATCCTAAGCCAAAAGAACAAAGCTGGAGGCATCACACTACCTGACTTCAAACTATACTACAAGGCTACAGTAACCAAAACAGCATGGTACTGGTACCAAAACAGAGATATAGATCAATGGAACAGAACAGAGCCATCAGAAATAATGCCACATATCTACAAGTATCTGATCTTTGACAAACCTGACAAAAACAAGAAATGGGGAAAGGATTCCCTATTTAATAAATGGTGCTGGGAAAACTGGCTAGCCATATGTAGAAAGCTGAAACTGGATCCCTTCCTTACACCTTATACAAAAATCAATTCAAGATGGATTAAAGACTTAAACGTTAGACCTGAAACCATAAAAACCCTAGAAGAAAACCTAGGCATTACCATTCAGGACATAGGCATGGGCAAGGACTTCATGTCTAAAACACCAAAAGCAATGGCAACAAAAGCCAAAATTGACAAATGGGATCTAATTAAACTAAAGAGCTTCTGCACAGCAAAAGAAACTACCATCAGAGTGAACAGGCAACCTACAAAATGGGAGAAAATTTTTGCAACCTACTCATCTGACAAAGGGCTAATATCCAGAATCTACAATGAACTCCAACAAATTTACAAGAAAAAAACAAACAACCCCATCAAAAAGTGGGCGAAGGACATGAACAGACACTTCTCAAAAGAAGACATTTATGCAGCCAAAAAACACATGAAAAAATGCTCAACATCACTGGCCATCAGAGAAATGCAAATCAAAACCACAATGAGATACCATCTCACACCAGTTAGAATGGCAATCATTAAAAAGTCAGGAAACAACAGGTGCTGGAGAGGATGTGGAGAAATAGGAACACTTTTACACTGTTGGTGGGACTGTAAACTAGTTCAACCCTTGTGGAAGTCAGTGTGGCGATTCCTCAGGGATCTAGAACTAGAAATTCCATTCGACCCAGCCATCCCATTACTGGGTATATACCCAAAGGACTATAAATCATGCTGCTATAAAGACACATGCACACGTATGTTTATTGCGGCATTATTCACAATAGCAAAGACTTGGAACCAACCCAAATGTCCAACAATGATAGACTGGATTAAGAAAATGTGGCACATATACACCATGGAATACTATGCAGCCATAAAAAATGATGAGTTCACGTCCTTTGTAGGGACATGGATGAAATTGGAAATCATCATTCTCAGTAAACTATCGCAAGAACAAAAAACCAAACACCGCATATTCTCACTCATAGGTGGGAATTGAACAATGAGAACACATGGACACAGGAAGGGGAACATCACACTCTGGGGACTGTTGTGGGGTGGGGGGAGGGGGGAGGGATAGCATTGGGAGATATACCTAATGCTAGCTGACGAGTTGGTGGGTGCAGCGCACCAGTATGGCACATGTATACATATGTAACTTACCTGCACATTGCGCACATGTACCATAAAACCTAAAGTATAATAATAATAATAATAATAATAATAAAAGAAAAAAAAAAAAAACAAAACAAAAAAAAAAAAAAAAAAAAAAAAAAAAAAAGAAAGAATAAGGGGAGTAAATCTCATTTTTAATGACTTAAATATTAGTAATCTACTATGATAACAAGTGTTGACACTGTGTTTTTTATATATACAGGTGCTGATGTTATAAAAAATGATGGAATTTACTCGAGGTATTTTTTCTCCTTTGCTGTAAATGGTAGATACAGCTTGAAAGTGCATGTCAATCACTCTCCCAGCATAAGCACCCTAGCCCACTCTATTCCAGGGAGTCATGCTATGTATGTACCAGGTTACACAGCAAACGGTAAGAACCATTAGCACTGTTATTTGAGTAACATCATTTCATGTACATATCTCTGATGGGTATGTGTGTACAGGGGTGGCGGGGAGTGAGAGAAAGAGAGAATTTCAAAACTCTTTAAGCTTAAGTCCATACATAATTTGTTGACTGTTTCTTCAATCCTCAGTGATTCATGGTAGGGGGGTAACAGGAAGGCAATAGGTAATGCCCACAGATTATACCTAACTTCATTTTAGTCATTATGTTGACCTCTTTCTTGTTTCATCAGAATTACTAATAGATAAAGAGATTTACTGGGTTTTCTCAGTTCCTGCATCTGTGTTTTCTCTGTAGAGGTTTAGGCAAGAGAAAGGCAAAAAGTTATTAGCAGTTGAAAGAAGGAGGCCAACAGCCCAAACAGTCCACACAGGAAATGAGTTCCTAAGTAAATATGAGCTTGGATGTTACAGACAACTAAGTGATTCCTGAAGAAGTTTTGCTTTTCTTCAAGAAAAAAGTGCAAAATAAATGGAAGATAGTTATCTTTTTAACACCATTATAATAGTTCCTGATAGGAAGCGGTGGTTAAAGCATAATAGACCAACAGAAATATATCATGCTATATAGTCTTTGAAAACAATCTCAAAAAAGACTTCTAAGCATTTTTATTTCCAAAAATGCAGATTCTTTATAAATATTATTCATGTATTTTAGAAGTTATAACTAATCATTTGGACTATTCCATAACATGATTCTATACTTTTTGTTTACTTTTCAGTCCTCATTCTTCCTGACCTCACCAGTATCAAACACAGCCAATTGATCCCTCCTTTGCCATTTCCTGGTTTCTATGATACCTCACTCTCCTGATTACCTCTTATTTTCTGGAGTTTTTTATCAGGCTCTTTTCCCAGCTCCTCCTTTTCTACCAGGCCTCTAAATGTTGGCTGAGTCTGAACCTTCTTACCTTACCATCTGGAGCCACATTGCCTGGTTTTGAAACCCAGCTCCTCCATTTACTAGCCGTGTGACTTTGGGCAAGTGACTTAGCTTCTGTGTGTCTCAGTTTTATCATCTAAAAAAGTAAGGGTAATAATTGTATCCTCTTCATAGCCTTGTTGGGAAAATTAAATGTCTGATACATGTAAGGCCTTAGAAAAGTGCCTGGCACATACAAGGTGCTCAAAAAATACTACTTATCATTATAGTAATAATTATTATTAGTTAATCTCATTAATGCATATGCCTTTAATAACATCTATCTGTGTATAACCTCTAAATTCATAACTTTAAAATTATTAAATTTAGCTAAAATCTCTTTTTTAAGCTTAAAATCCAGATCTAAATGGCTCATTAACATCTTGAGTTAGTTGTTTTACAGGAATCACAAACTTTGTAATTTAATTTTTGTTCTTTTTCTCCTTAACCTGCTTCTCCTCCCAGCTTGCTCATTTTAGAAACCTGGAAGCTTTCTTTTTTTTCATTTTAAACCATGTTTCTTTTCTTCACCATTCTGTATTCATATCCATTACCAGCTTTTGCTTGACATCTGCAGAAGACATCTTGAACTGCCTCTTTCTTGCCCTCCTCTCTACACCATCTCCCATCCCAAGCTGCTATCTTCTCTCATCTGGACTATTGAATGGCTAAGTGGCCACCTTGTTGCTTTCTGTGCTTTAGTTCATTCTACACCAAGCAGCCACAGTGTCCTATTAGAAAGCAAATATAATTTTGTCACTTCCCTGCTTCCCTACAGCATGTAACATTAAAATCTAAAACTACTTTGGACCATGAGGTCCTGTGTAAACTTCTCTCCTGCCTCATCTCAAACGACTCTCCTTGCTTTTAATTTAGCTTTTCTAACTTGAAACCTCTTTTCACCTCAGGGTTTGCTGTTCCCTCTACCTAGAATGTTCTTCCCTCTCTTCTTTACCTGGACAGTTCCTACTCAACCTTTAGGAAGCCTTTCAATGTTACCCTTTTGATACCACGCTAAATTATAGACCCACATTATTTTCTTTCATAGCATCCTGTCTTCTTTCCTTCTTACACTTATCATACTTTGTAAATATATGTCTATTAATATGATTAACATGACTATAAATTCCATGAAGGATACTGTTTTGTCTGTAATTATTGGCATAGCATATGCCCTCCATAAGTATTTACTGAGGCCGGGTGCAGT
Organism: Pongo pygmaeus; assembly: GCF_028885625.2. Lineage (NCBI taxonomy): Eukaryota > Metazoa > Chordata > Mammalia > Primates > Hominidae > Pongo > Pongo pygmaeus. The sequence goes on along the minus strand of NC_072373.2, from coordinate 143,646,903 downwards.
GGCTCACTCCTGCAATCCTAGCACTTTGGGAGGCCAAGGTGGGCAGATCACGAGGTCAGGAGTTTGAGACCAGCCTAGCCAACATGGTGAAACCCCGTCTCTACTAAAAATACAAAAATTAGCTGGGCGTGGTGACAGGCACCTGTAATCCCAGCTACTCGGGAGGCTGAGGCAGGAGAATTGCTTGAACCTGGGAGGCGGAGGTTGCAGTGAGCCAAGATTACACCACTGCACTCCAGCCTGGACAGCAGAGTAAGACTCTGTCTCAAAATAAAATAAAATAAAGATTTACTAAGTGAATAAATGGATGAATTAGTGATCAAAGTATTGTACAAATACACTCAGTTATTCTAAAGATGTAGTAAAGAAAAAAAGGTTTAAGAAAGTCTCACTGTGTCAAGAACAAGCTATTCAGAAGCTTTGTAATTTGTCATTTTGCCTTTTTTTTTTTCTTTTTTGTCTCAGGTAATATTCAGATGAATGCTCCAAGGAAATCAGTAGGCAGAAATGAGGAGGAGCAGAAGTGGGGCTTTAGCCGAGTCAGCTCAGGAGGCTCCTTTTCAGTGCTGGGAGTTCCAGCTGGCCCCCACCCTGATGTGTTTCCACCATGCAAAATTATTGACCTGGAAGCTGTAAAAGTAGAAGAGGAATTGACCCTATCTTGGACAGCACCTGGAGAAGACTTTGATCAGGGCCAGGGTAGATTTGCTCATTTCATTACCTATTTTTCCATAAGACAGCATTTCTAACAACTAGGTCAGGGGCTAGTAGAACTGAAAAAGGTACAGAGGATTGTTGTGAAAAGCTCTGAGTTGCTGATCAGGCTTTAAATCCTGGAGTCCTGGAAGGACAGTGTGTTGCCTACCCCCGGACTGAGGAGGCCCTGGCTAACTCAGTGATACTAATCACTCAGAAACCTTGACTAGAAGCATAAACACCACATGTTGTGGGTGTCTGTTCAGTAGAAATGGGCTCTGCACTACAGAGCTTGTGCTTCCCAGTACTGGAAGTGATTTGTTTTCTGAAAGTTGGGTAGTAAATATTTATTCATATATTTATCAGTAGGCTTCGGGGAATTTTTTGCATAACTCATGCAAACCTTGGTGCATTTTTGTTTCCTACTTCTGGCCATTATGTTTGCTAGGAAGCCTGGGACCAGTCCCCTGATTCAGGGCTTTCTTATTCTCGCTTGGGTAAACATTGACGGAGTACCTTTTTCTACTTTCCCTTTTCTAACGCTTATGTTAACTTTGAGGCTTCTGCCTCCATTGTCTTTTTCCAAATTTTTTACCCAATTTTCACAACACCATTTATTCAGAAATTGTATTTTTCTCCCATTAATTTGAATTCCACCTTTATCGTATACTAAACTTCTGAATGTGTTTTGGCCTATTTTTTGATGTGTCTATTCATGCATCAGTAAGTACCACAGCATTTTAATTACTGAGGTATTATAGCATTTGTATATCTGGTAGGGTTAGTCCTTCCACATTGCTATTTTTTAGACTTTATATGCTCATTTTTGATTGTTTAATTTCCATATGAATTTACAATAAACTTGACTAGATAAAGCAGAAATGAGGCATTTTAAATAAAATCACATAACAGACCAGGCGTAGTGGCTCACGCCTGAAATCCCAGCACTTTGGGAGGCCGAGGTGGGTGGATCACCTGAGGTCAGGAGTTCGAGACCAGCCTGGCCAACATGGGGAAACCCCGTCTCTACTAAAAATACAAAAATAAGCTGGGCATGGTGGTGCATGCCTGTAATCCCAGCTACTTGGGAGGCTGAGGTAGGAGAATCGCTTGAACCCAGAAGTCAGAGGTTACAGTGAGACGAGATGGCGCCACTGCACTCCAGCCTGGACAACAGAGGAAGACTCCATCTCAAACAAAACAAAACAAAAACAAAAACAAAAAAAATCACATAACATTTACAAAATAACTTAGGAAAAAATAACATCTTTTATGTTGAATCTTGCTTTTCAAAAAAAAAAAAGTCCTCGGATTTTAATATGAGTCCTTGTGTAGTGTTTTAAAGTTTTGCTTGTATTCATATTTCTCGTTATGTTTATTTCTAAATATTTTGACTTCTTATTGCTGTTCTCATTTGTAATGAACTAGAAAATATACTCAAATGACTTAATTTTCCTATTTATATTTTTTAATTTCAGCTACAAGCTATGAAATAAGAATGAGTAAAAGTCTACAGAATATCCAAGATGACTTTAACAATGCTATTTTAGTAAATACATCAAAGCGAAATCCTCAGCAAGCTGGCATCAGGGAGATATTTACATTCTCACCCCAAATTTCCACAAATGGACCTGAACATCAGCCAAATGGAGAAACACATGAAAGCCACAGAATTTATGTTGCAATACGAGCAATGGATAGGAACTCCTTAAAGTCTGCTGTATCTAATATTGCCCAGGCATCTCTGTTTATTCCCCCCAATTCTGATCCTGTACCTGCCAGAGATTATCTTATATTGAAAGCAGTTTTAACAGCAATGGGTTTGATAGGAATCATTTGCCTTATTATAGTTGTGACAGATCATACTTTAAACAGGAAAAAGAGAGTAGACAAGAAAGAGAATGGAACAAAATTATTATAAATAAATATACAAAGTGTCTTCCTTCTTAGATATAAGACCCATGGCCTTCGACTACAAAAACATACTAACAAAGTCAAATTAACATCAAAACTGTATTAAAATGCATTGAGTTTTTGTACGATACAGATAAGATTTTTACATGGTAGATCAAAAACTGTATTAAAATGCATTGAGTTTTTGTACAATACAGATAAGATTTTTACATGGTAGATCAACAAATTCTTTTTGGGGGAAGATTAGAAAACCCTTAGACTTTGGCTATGAACAAATAATAAAAATTGTTCTTTAAAGTAATGTCTTTAAAGGCAAAGGGAAGGGTAAAGTCAGACCAGTGTCAAGAAAAGTTTGTTTTATTGAGGTGGAAAAATGCCCCAAGTAGAGAAAAGTAGGGTAGGTCTGCATTATAACTGTCTATGTGAAGCAATCATTTAGTTAGTCTGATGAATTTTTCTTTTCTCCTTATCTGTGCAGAACAGGTTGCTTGTTTACAACTGAAGATCACACTATATTTTATATATGAAGCCCCTATTGCAAAGCTCTTTACCTCTTGCTATTTTGTTATATATATTACAAATGAAATCTCACAGCTAATACTCAGATATCTTTTTTCACTGTAAGAGGTAACCTTTAAAAATATGGGTATTACCCTTGTCTCTTCATTCCGGTTTTATGACAAAGGTCTATTGAATTTATTTGTTTGTAAGTTTCTACTCCCATCAAAGCAGCTTTCTAAGTTACTGCCTTGGTTATTATTGGATGATAGTTATAGCCCTTATAATGCCTTAACTAAGGAAGAAAAGATGTTATTCTGAGTTTGTTTTAATACATATATGAACATATAGTTTTATTCAATTAAACCAAAGAGGTCAGCAGGGAAATACTAACTTTGGAAATGATTAGCTGGCTCTGTTTTTTGGTTAAATAAGAGTCTTTAATCCTTTCTCCATCAAGAGTTACTTACCAAGGGCAGGGGAAGGGGGATATAGAGGTCACAAGGAAATAAAAATCATCTTTCATCTTTAATTTTACTCCTTCCTCTTATTTTTAAAAAAGATTATCGAACAATAAAATCATTTGCCTTTTTAATTAAAGAGATTAAAAGTTTATTGAAGAATATATATAATAATGTAGACTAGATCTAAGTTTTATAACCAGGGCCAATTAAGAATAAAAATTAGATTATGTTTTGGGGTGGTGGAGAGGGAAATGTGGGGAATTGGGACAGGAAGAAAGAGACAGCATGAAGCCCTAAGTGAGAGACTCAGACCAGTGCTGGGGAGAAAAACAACCAGCAAATCTCTCTACCCAGGCCACTTCCTTGTAGTTTATACTGATTCAGTGTCTGGCCTGTTACTTTCTAAGTCTCACAGTGCCTACATTTTCACAGATGAAAGCTTCAAGACACTTGCAGCTCAATTCCTAGCTGGCAGTCAATCCTTCCTCCCTCTATCGCTATTATACTTGCTAGCATGGAATTTGCTTCTCTCTAGTTTCAAACTGGGCTAGTGAAACACAGAGACGGATTGTAGCGGGTTTCAAGTTCTCGAATATTTTCCTCATTTTACAGACAGGAAAATGGAGGGTTGGGTGAGTAATTCAAAGTTTTATACTGGTTAATGGCAAAGCTATGTTAGAGGTAGAGCCAGGTTCTCAGACTACTTCTTTACTCCTATTTAAGAAGGTGTGAGAGATGCCAGGGTTTCTACCTAGAGATATTTAACTGTTTCATGATAGGTTAGCAGGACAGCAGATCTAGCTTTAAAGAAACCTGGTGGGTTTTGTTGTTGATGTTGTTGTTGTTTGTCTTCCATTTTGTGGGTACAGGAATGGAACAAATAGACTTAAGTCCAGAAATTAGTGAGTATAAGAGGCAAAATTAAGTGGTTCTAATGATATTAAAGTAACAAACAAATATAACAGTATAGAAAGAGTGATCTCATGAACTGCGTAGGGTAAACAGTGTTCAGTGGTTGTAAGGAGTGAAAATATTAAACAGAAAAATGTAGTAAATGTAGGAAAACACAGATATAGCAATCAATAGAACAGAGTCACAGTAAAGACCCTGTTGATTCCGAATACCTGATTAAAAAAAATAGAAACAATAGGGCATTTGGCCAAAAAGAATGAAAAACTATGATGTGCTTGCTGGTCACTAGTGGAATACCATGATGTCAATACATGTGACATCATTAATAATTTGGCCCAAGATTAAAAGAGGAGGAAGATTGTGGGTTAGATAGACAGTTGTCTGAGAGAGGGAAGAGAAGTCTATGGAATTAAGCAATATGGGCAGGTATTATTTTCAAATTTCAGAATAGTCATTGTTATGTAGTGGATAGAAATTTGTTCTGGAAAGTGAAGAGAGCATCCCCCCATTTTTTGCCCTCTTCTTTTAGGGGTAGTAGAAGAAGATTAAATCTCAATGGAAGTGAGACAAAAGTAGGGGATGGGGGATTTTTAAGAGCTGCTGATATAGCCTATGCACTGAGCAGGTCACTGTTTATGTGGACACTATTGACTGTCCCAAAAGTACCTTTGTACTTGCATGTTAATAGCAAAAAGTCTACCAAAAAAATTTGTGTATGCTTTATCTTTTATTACAATGCAATTATTCTTAGAAGAGTTAACCCCTAGATATATCTTACATTTAAAACTTAATGTGACACTGATGGTGAAGCTGCTCATATCAAACTAATCCTCTTACAAATAACAGTTATAATTCTGGAAAAAAATGTAGAACACAATTCTTTAAGCAATGGATCCTGACAAAAGCAAGCAGAAGCTGAAGGAGATATGACCCTTAAAATGGGAGAATAAATAGAGGTGGGATGCACATTTAACCAAATTTTTCCCCAAAGGATCTCCCTAGTTTGCTCAGAACATCTGGATAGAGCTCAAGCAGAAAGCAGCCATTCATCCTGGGTTGACAAGTCAGAAGTAAGCAATCTGGGTGTCAGATTAGTTGGAAATTGAGGAAGGGAATCCCAAAAAGAAGCAACCACAAAGAGGAAAAGTCCCCAAACCTGCATCCTCTCAATCTGAAAAAAAAACCCAAATTTGATTTAAACTGTCAATCCACAGATCTTAGATGTTCAAGTGAGCCTAAAATAGGATCTATACAAAGAAAACACCTAGACATATCGTAGGAATGATGACTGACTACTCATCAGAAACAACTGAGGCCACAAGACAATAAAATAGCATTTTAAAGTGCTAAAAGAAAATCTGTCAACATAGAATGATTTCAAGCAAAAATGTCTTTCAAAATGTAGATAAGTAGAAGCTAATTTTTGCCAGCAAGAAATACCAAAGAAATTTCTTTAGGCTGAAGGAAAATGATGTCTGATGGAAATATAGATCTATAGCATTGAAGGGTTTTTAGAAATTATAGGCTGGGCATGGTGGTTCATGCCTGTAATCCTGGCACTTTGGGAGGCCTAGGTGGGTGGATCACCTGAGGTCAGGAGTTTGAGATCAGGCTGGCCAACATGGTGAAAACCTGTCTCTACTAAAAATACAAAAATAGCTGGGCATGGTGGCGGGTGCCTGTAATCCCAGCTACTCAGGAGGCTGAAGTAGAAGAATCACTTGAACCTGAGAGGCGGAGGTTGCAGTGAGCTGAGATAGCACCACTGCACTCTAGCCTGGGAGACAGAGTGAGATTCCATCTCAAAAAAAATAAATAAATAAATTATAAATAGGTAGGTAAGTATCTATGCTGTTGGTTTGCTTTACCCAATTCCTTTAAAAAACAGTTAACTATAGCAGAAATAAAAACAATATATTGTGGTATTAATAACAAGAAGTAAGATATAAGACAATAAGGGCAGAATGAACATAAAGGTGAAAAATTGAATTATAATATCGAAGGGTACTCTCATTATACATAAAGTGGTATAACATTAATTCAGAGTAGACTGGGATAAATTAAGAACACATATTGTAACTCTTTTAGCACCCATTAAAAATAGAGAATTGAGGCCAGGTATTGTGGCTCACACCTATAATCCTAGCACTTTGGGAGGCCTAGGTGGGAGGATTGCTAGAGCCCAGGAATTAGAGGCCTGCTGGGGCAACAAAATGCGATCCCATCTCTACAAAAAATCAAAAAAATTAGACAGGTGTTGTGGCACACGCCTGTAGTCCCAACTACATGGGATGCTGAGGCAGGAGAATCACTTGAGCCTAGCAGGTCAAAGCTGCAGTGAGCTATGCTCGTGTTACTGTACTCAGCCGGGATGATAGAGTGAGACCCTATCTCAAAAATAATACATAAAATAAAAATATCTAAAATAAAAATATGCTAAACATCCTACAATGCACAGGACAGCCCCTGTTAGCAGCAGTTAGTCCACATGGGTCTGCAGCAACTCAATTCTTGCCCCCTTGAAGGAAAGAATTTGACCAGGCGGCATAAGGCAGAGTGAGAGACTGAGGCAAGTTTTTGAGCAGGAGTAAGAGTTTATTAAAAAGCTTTAGAGTCGGAATAAAAAGTACACTTGAAAGAGGGCCAAGTGGGCAACTTGAGAGATCCAAGTGCCCTGTTTGACCTTTGACTTAGGGTTTTATACACTGGCATGGTTCCGGGGTTTGCATCTCTCCTCCCTTGATTTTTTTTCTTGGGACAGGCAGTCTGCATTCGCAGTGGCCTGCCAGCACTTGGCAGGGGAGCACGCACAGTATGTTTACTAAAGTTGTGTCCATGTTCATTTTAGGCATTTTTTTCCTTACCAGTCGAGTGTTCCTAGAGGAAGGTCATATACCAGTTAAACTCCACCATTTTGCCTCTTAGTGCACATGCTTGAGCCCACCTGCCCAGTTCCTGAGATCTTACTGGGAAGCTGCTAATCACCAGCTTCAGGCATTTTCTATCTGTTGGTAAACTACCTTCTCCTGGTGCTGGCTGCAACCAATTATTATTTTAGAGGGACAGTTTAACAACTGCCTGACCATCACCTGATGGCTGCCTGACATTCCTGGTGGAGGGTGGCGGATCTGTCTCCAGTCCTACTCATGTCTGCCTAGCTACCTACTCTAACACCCCTACAACAAAGAATTATTCAGCCAAAAATGTCAATAATGTTGAGGCTGAGAAAGCTTGCTGTCTAAGGAGGAAGAGAAAGAGGCAAGGATATTTGATACATAAAGAAAAGAAAAAGTGGCCTTATTGAAGGGAAAAACAGGACAAGAGTGTGAACCAGATCTAAATAAAGCTGATAAGACAAAAGAGAAGAAAGAATACATTTAAAACAAAATTAAGATGATCTATAATGGAGGATTGGATGTATAAGACTGGTAGAAAATCCAACTCATGAAAAATAAAGATGGAATGTATATAAAGTTGGGTGGATGCTGCATTAGGTGTTAAGATCTGCAAATACAAAATGCAGGGAAACAGGAAGTAGAGGCAGAGGGAAGTCAGATGAGTAGCAGGCTCTGAAAGAAAGAAAAATCCGATTTCTTGTGTATGTATATATTACAGGAAGTTTAATGCACAGATCTGGCACAAAAAAGAGAGGTGAAATAAGGTATGAAAGGGACACATCAAAGAGTACACAATGATAGAGAAAAACACAAAGACGTAGATACACAGGCATGGAGGTGATTAGAGCTTGCTCCCAAAGATCAAAAGCTCCCAAAGATCAAAAGCCATGCCTTGATCCAAACATCACTCCTGCCCTTAGAATGAGTAGCTCTTATCAGCAAGATGGTTCCTGAAATGGGTGGAGAGTGACCCAGATGGTGGCCACTTTATTTCCCAGTCCCTCTCAGCTACAAGCTGCTGAGTCTTATCAAAAAGCTGCTTTCTGACAACTGTTGCCTCCAGGACCCAGGAAGGAGGAAGCTATCCAGTACAGTGGGCAATTACTTTCTATTTCCCTAGCTCTGTGTAGCAAAAGCAATATAAAAGAACAAACATCTAAAAGGAGTATGTTTTAAATTGGCATGATCTTACTTCACACCAACATAGGAAAGAAGAAGCAAGAAAATGAAGAAGATAAAAGGTGGAGAGGGGACCGTGGAGAGGGACCCCAGAAGAAGATTGCCACTGTTGAAAGCACAGGCTTTTATAAGAAACCAGTGAGGGCTGGGTGTCTCATTTGCATAAGGCATGAATTTCTGGTAGCTCCACCCTGTCCTCCTAGTGTGCATGTGGGCCCTTAGCTTGAGTTACTCCATATTGCTTTGTTCCTCTTACTGCACATGTGTTAGTGGACAGAATTTGCCATTGCAGGCATGTCTGGGTAAGTCACTTGTGTAGCCTTTTTCATCTGTGCGGTTGTGGGCATGTCTTAGGCAAGCCCCTTTGTGCAAACTCCCTTATCCATGTCTGCCGGTTGTTCTTTTGTTTGAAAGAATTCAACCAGAGACCCACCCTAACTGCCTGCTTGACTGGTGTCTTCCTTCTCTCTCAAAACATCCACATTGCCCTCTGAAGCTTGGCTGAAAAATCAACTCACAAAAGGCAGATTAGTTGGAGAAATGGCATACAAATTTATAATGTGCACATGGAGAGAATCACAGAGTGATTGCCCACCCTCTAACAGAGTTCAGAAGTTTGTCTACCGTCCTGGCAAAACGGATTATGAGACAGGGGAAAGAGGAATATAATATATTAGTGTATATATATACGTATATATGTATGTATATATATAATATTTATATTAGTACATATTAATACTACAGGGAAATTAAATTAGAAATCATAAATAAATCAACTAGAGAATCCCCAAATGTCTGGAAATTAAGCAACATATTTCCACATAACTCATATGTGAAGAAAGAACTCACAATGAAAATTAGAAAACAGTTTGTAATCCCACCACTTTGGGAGGCTGAGGCAGGCAAATCACTTGAGGCAGGTAGTTCAAGACCAGCCTGGCCAACATGGCAAAACCCCATCTCTACAAAAAATACAAAAATTTACCAGGCATGGAGGCGTGGGGCTGTAATCTCAGCTACTCAGTAGGTTGAGGCACAAGAATTACTTGAAACCGGGAGGTGGAGGTTGAAGTGAGCAGAGATTGTGTCACCACACTCCCGCCTGGGTGACAAAGCAAGACACTGTCTCAAAAAAAAAAAAAAAAAAAAAAGCATATTTATATTCTGTCTGTATACAATCTGAAACAATTTTTATAAGACTATTTCTTAGTTTCTTAAATTTCCTCCTGACTATTGCTTTAGCCTTGTCATATAAATTTTGATATGCCATATTTTAATTATCATTTAGTTTCAAATATTTTCTAATTTTCGTGTGTGTGTGTGTGTGTGTGTGTGTGTGTGTATTTTGAGACAAGGTCTCACTCTGTCACCCATGCTGGAGTGCAGGTGGTGTGATCTCGGCTCACTGCAACATCCACCTCCCAGTTTCAAGCAATTCTCCTGCCTCAGCCTCCCGAGTAGCTGGGACTACAGGTCTGCACCACCACGTCCAGCTAATTTTAGTATTTTTTTGTAGAGATAGGGTTTCGCCATGTTGGCCAGGCAGGTCTTAAACTCTTGGCCCCAAGTCATCTGCCTGCCTCAGCCTCCCAAAGTACTGACATTACAGGCGTGGGTCACCATGCCTAGCCTCAGAATATCCTTGATACTGTTACTTGGCAAGGACACTACAGGAAAGGAAAAGTACACACCAATCTTATGAACAAATATGCAAAAATCCTAAGCAACATATTAGCAAATTGAAAAGGACACTACATCATGATCAACTAAGATTTACTCTAGGAACGTAAGAGTGATTTAACATTGAAGAATCAACCATTGTAACTCATTATGTTATCAGAACAAAGAAGAAAAATTATATACTCATCTTAATAGATATATAAAGAGCATTTGATAAGATTCAACAAGTATTCATGATTTAACAACAACAAAAAGACACCTCTCAAAAAACTAGGAATAGAAAAAGACTTTTTTTTTTTTTTTTTTTAAGACAGGGTATCAAGGTCTCACTGTGTTCAAAGTGAGAGGCAGGATTGCAGGAGTACAGTGGCTCTCCTGGGCTTAAGCAATCCTCCCATCTCAGCCTCCCAAGTAGCTGGGACTACAGGGACATGGCACCACACCTGGCTAATTTTTGTATTTTTTGCAAAGATGGGATTTCACAATGTTGCCCAGTCTGGTCTCAAACTCAAGCAGTCCTCCTGCCTTGGCCTCTCAAAGTTCTGGGATTACAGGTGTGAGCTACTGTACCTGGCCCAAAGAGACTTTCTTAATCTGATAAAGATAAAGATAAGATACAAAATATCTCTAGGTAACAGCATACTTAATGGTAAAATCTAGAATTCTTTAGAATGTTTTTCTCCCTGAGATTGGGAACAAGAAAAAAGATATCCATTCTTTTCACTATTCAATATTGTACTCAAGGTCCTAGCTAGTCCAGTAAGAGAAGGAAACAAAAATATTGGAAAGGAAGAATCAATATGTAATTACTCACAAATGACATAATTATATACACATAAAATCCAAAAGAATCTACAAATACTAGAAAGAAGTGAATTAAACAAGTTCACTAGATTTAAGATCCATACATAAAAATTTATTATATTTTTATATACCAGTGATAAGCAATTAGAAAATGGAATTTTATAAAAATACCATTTACGACAGCAAGAAAAACCCATAAGAATAAATCTAATGAAAGATGCACAAGATCTCTATCCTGAAAACTATATATAAAGTTGAGAAAAATTAAATAAAACTTAAAATGAAGAGACATACCATCTCCATGGTTTGAAATACACAATATAATAAAGATGTCAATTTTTCCAAAATTGATCTATAAACTTAATGCACTCCTATAAAACCCAGATTTTTTGTATGTGAAATTGACAAGCTGCTTTTAAATTTTATATTGAAATGCACCTAATGTAGCCAAAATAGTCTTGAATAAAAACAAATCTGGACTGTTTACACTACCAGATAATCAAGGTAAGGATAGTCACACAAACCAATGGAACAAGCAACAGAACAGAGAGTTCAGAAGCAGACCTGCACATCTGTATTTGTTGTCTCATGCACAACAAAAGCACAACTGTAATTCAGTAGGGGAAATTATGGTCTTTTCAATAAATGCTCTTGGCTTACTGGCTATCACAGAGGAAAACAAAACAAAACAAAAACCTTGAACCTTTCCTCACACCATACACAAAAATATTTTGAGATCGATCACTATACCTAAATGTTAAAGGTCAAGCAGCAAGGCTTCTGGAATCATATATCGTATAATCTCTTCATGAATTTGGGAAAGCTGTCTCAAATATGATGCAAAAACATTACACATAAAAGATTAAATTGGACTGTACTAAAATTAAAAACCTCTATTCATCTAATGATACTATTAAGGCAAGCCACAAACTAGGAGAAGATATTTTCAATATATCTTTCAATACAAAAGACTCAGTATCCAGAACATATAAAGAACTCCCATAAATCAGTAAGAAAAAGACAATTTAATTAAAAATTGTGCAAAAAAAAATTGAAGAGATACTTCACAAAAGACCAATATGTATATGAAAAGGTCTTTAACAACATTAGTCATTAGGGAAAATGCAAATCAAAATCACAGAACAATATGACTACACTCCCAAGAAAATGGATAGTTAGAAAGACTGACAGTACAATGTACTGGTGGAAATGTGAAATAACCTGTACAACCACTTGAAAATTATTTGGGAGATCAACATAATCTAGTATCAAAGAAAAACTTCATGCAAACACTTGTTAAAGATGGTAAGGGGTGGGAGACATGGTAATAGGTACAAGGACCATTGCAAGGAGGTCTTGCAGTTGGGGAGAGAGAGTCGATTAACCCCAACTCCAATATGGACAAATGGGAATTTATAACCAAGGAGAAGGGTGGGGTCAGTGGATGAAAAATGCATACAAGGAAACATCAAGGATAAGGAATGTCTGGCTAAATCGACTTGATAGGGTTATTGCTGAAGGCAGGCCATGGTGAAAAGATGCTGAGAATGGTCAGATACCAAACGTGGGGATTTTCCCTAAACTGACTTAGCAGGATTCTTGCTCAAACTGGATTCTGCAAGGACAGAGAGGGAAGCCCAAGGTCAGACCTAGTCAGAGAAGACTCAGGATCCTGACTTAAGTTTTGGTCAAAGGAGGGAGTCTTTGTCACTAGATAGATGTAAACCCTGTCATCCAGCAACGTCACTCTTTGTATATTTGCAACTGAAATCAATGCTTACATCTATGGCAGCTTCATTCATAATAGTCCCAAACTGGAAATAGTCCAAATGTTCATCAAGAGCGGGTGGTAAGTAAATTGCAGTATATTTTTACAGTGGAATGGAATGGAAAAAGAACATATTACTGCTACATTCAACAACTTGGCTGAATCTCATATAGAAAATGTTATGTCACAGTAGCGAAATGCAAGAGTGCATACAGCATATTTCTGTTTATATGAAGTTCAAAAACAGGCAAAATTAACCTATGTGGCAATAGAAGTCAGAATAGCAATTATCTTTTGGGGGGATTGACTGGAAGGGAATGCAAAGGAAACTTCTAGAATGCTGGAAATATTCTTTGGTGAAAGGTTTTCCCTCAGGGTGCTAACTCCCTGCATCTCTGGTTTGTGTTATTTGGCCCATTTGGGCTGCCTCTGACAAAGCCAGATCCCAATGCCATGGTGCAGTGCTTTATCTGAGCCAAAGCCTCCGCGCATCCATTCAATCCAGACCTGGGCACAGGAGAGAATGGAGGAGCTGCCCACACAGTCTGCATAGTGAAGGCCATGCTAAACTAGGCCCTCTTCCTGGGGAAAGCTAAGAAGAAACACCGGTACTAGGAGATGTGTGAATTTTAGCAGAAGCCAGGACTCTCCACTGAGCAAGCAGCCAAGACCCAGCTTGCAGGGAATGCCAAGCAAATTTGGAGAGCACTTAAACTGAGTCTATCACACCAGATGACCTCTGTCATAGGGAAATGCAGCAGCTGCAGCCAACAAGGGCAGAACAACTAAAGACCCCACTCAGGGATGAAGGGTGGAATTACCCCAACAAGAGAAGAAACAATACAGATCAGCCAAAATGCTGAGTAAAAGTGAGGGAAATAGGTGATAAAGGAGGGAGATTACAAAAGCCTTGAGACTAGCTGTAACAGCAGGCATTGCAATTTATTTCAATAACCCTCTTGCCTTATGCATTTAAGCAGATTGCAATTGACCACCACTTTGAAGGAGATTCTGTAAATGATTAAACTTGTACCTTCTCTCAGGGAAAAAGTGAGACAGCTCGTGCCCACACACACAGAAATACAAATCCTACATTATAATATTGGAGCTTGATATGATGAAAGTACTAGAGTGAGTCTGAGCAGCTCAGAGTGAACTGTATCAGACTCTTCTTATTGAACCTCCTCAGATTTGCTTGGTTCCATCTGTCTACTGGGCACTCAGTCATTTGCTCCACCTCAGTCACTATCCACTCCTTGCAGGTCCAAGGAGTTCCACTGCCTGAGGTCAAGCTACCACCTCTTGTAACCCATGGCTCCTCACATACCACAAGGCATGGGGGTCTCTCTTTCTAAGCGACTGCCAAAAGGGCTGGATGACACAGCCAGGAAGTCTGGGGGGAGATGATCACCTGTAGAAGATGAGAAGGAGCCAAACGCTTTTCCTTCCTCTCTCCAAAGGGCTGCTCCAAGGCGTGGTTTCTTTGCACAGCCCCTTAGGAGACATCCCACACAGGAAGGCAAGGGCGCCTGTGGGCTGGCCTGCTGGGTCTCTCCATTGCAGGGCTTAGTAATGCTCCTCCTTTAGTTGCTTCCCAGCCTTCCCTGAATCATTTCCCCATTCCCTCATTCTCACTGCTCTGGGATTAAACTCTCAAACTCTTAGCACATATGCCTGCCTTAGGCTCTGTTTTTTAGGGAACCCAGGCAAAGACACATACATTTGGGGTCTGAGATATCTTGGAATCTAAATTTTTAAATTTTGTATGAATAATAAATGTATATGTATTTTGATATAAAAGCATATTTTGGATCATCTGGACAACCATGTTATAACTGAGTATTTCCACTCTATTTCAGTGTTTCCCTTTTAACTGCTTAAGATTATGCTAGACAAGATGAAATTGATGCTTACCACCATCTGAAGACCAAATGAATTTATGAATGAAGAGATATTTCAAGTATTTCAATACAAGAAAATGGGGGGCTAATTTGAGGTTCCGCCTGAGGTTTGACAAATTGAAAGAATATATACAGCCACTGTCAGCCAATAATTCATGTTCCTAGGGACATTTAGTTTCAGCAAAATAATTTAATGATGTTAATTGGAATTTTATTGACTGGTAGGAGCTATGCAATAGAGAAAGCAGAAGGCTGATGAGGAAGTTGAAAGAGTATGCTTTGCAAAGTAAGATATACATTTTATCTTTACTCTCCATTATAAAATAGTCAATAATATCTACATCACTTGCTAATGCTTTTGGTACAAATGGATGTGGAATATAATTGAATATTTTCTTGTTTAAGGGGAGCATGAAGAGGTGTTGAGGTTATGTCAAGGTAAACAAAACCACCATTGTGGTAAAGACCCCATGAGGGATAACTGGATATATGGCTTACAAAATGTTTCCTGAATATGCAGAACAGTCTGGATTTTCCTGGGCAGGAGGGGGTTGGGGTGGCTTTGGGTGGGTTGGTGTCCGTGGCTTGGTAAACATTTCCAAGAAGTAAACAAATCTATCAACGGCCAAGCTGCTTGTCACCTGTGAGTGCTTCCAAGGAACCGGATGTGGGCTCCCCCACCCTTACCCCAGCATCCGGCACAGCTGAAGGCAAATAGAAATATTTACAAGTACACAATTTGAGACTAAGATATTGTTATCATTCTCCTATTGAAGACAAGAGCAATAGTAAACACATTCAGGTCAAGGGGTTAAAGACCTGTGATAAACCACTTCTGATAAGTTGGAAACATGTGTCTATATTTTCATATCTGTATATATATAATGGTAAAGAAAGACACCTTCATAACCCGCATTTTCCAAAGAGAGAAATCACAGGGAGGTGTACAGCAATGGGGCCATTTAAGAGTTCTGTGTTCATCTTGATTCTTCACCTTCTAGAAGGGGCCCTGAGTAATTCACTCATTCAGCTGAACAACAATGGCTATGAAGGCATTGTCGTTGCAATCGACCCCAATGTGCCAGAAGATGAAACACTCATTCAACAAATAAAGGTAAGTTCATAGTAATTATTCATGCTTTTTAAAAAATAGCATAATGTTGTGATAGAGAGAACATGAGTGCCCTATTCCAGCTGCACAACACTGGCATGTATTTTTATGTCTAAGTCTCAGTTTCTTCATCTGTAAAATGGAAATAATAACAAGTTAACCATTAGGATTCTTGTGTCAGATAAGATAATGAGTGCAATGCACATAAATCAGAGTGATACATTGTTGGCAATTGATAAATGATAAATTGATATGTACTGCTGTGGATTATGTCACTGAAAATTATTTAGTTCTATAGTAAGGCAGAGTCAGCTACATTTGACAGATATTGTGAGATGCACAGATCCTTTGCCTGATCTTACCCTTGGCACAAGTCAGACTCTCCTTTTATTCTCCTAATTGGAACCCCCTTCCCTGTGATCCTAAAAGGAGCTCCAGATGCAAATCTCTGATGTAAGAACAACCCTGACCCTCTGAAGGGAGAAAACCTTGCATTTTATCAGCCCCAATTCAAGGGATCCTTTCAGAGATTTCTTGCTACCTCTTATGTAGCAGAAGGGAAAGGAAGAAGACTTCCTGTCCTGGCAGGTGCATCTCTATACCATTGAAGAAGGTCTTGTACAACAACTAACAGCTAAAACTAAGAGGGAAATGCTTTATAAAAGACCGCCCTGGAATCTGGCTGTAACATGTCCAGAGGCAGTGCTGTACTAGTAAGAGTATTAGTCTGTAAAATGGGAAGAATAATAATAATAAAAAATATCTCCCTTATCGGATTTTGTGAGGATCAAAGTTTAAAATGCATGCATATAAAGGGAAGCTGGGTGGAGTATGTAAGAATACAGTGCAATATTTTGCATGTCTTCTGTTAATCTAAATTTATCTCAGGACTTTAAAAAATAACTTTAAAAATGCATGCATAGTGCCTGGTACATAGTAAGAGCTCAATAAATGGTGGATATAGTCATTGGCTCTCTCTAGATGGAAAATTAATAGAACAAGGGCCCAGATGGATTTCCCCAGAGATCCATTGCTCTAAGCAGAGGCAAATATAGAAAGATAATGTTTGGAAAGAAAACCATCTCTACCTGCTGGGAGTGTGTGGTTAGAGAATTGCAGAAGTAGGGGATGGGGAATGGAGTGGAGGGTGTCACTCACCGTAAAGCTTACCTACTTAACCCAAAAAGGATCAGGCCGTCTGTGATAAAAGAGAGATTCAGACCTCTTGAATCTCTCAATCATCTAAAATGTTGAGTGAGTTTTTGATTGTTTCTAAATTTGGAAGTGGCATCAGCAAACATGTGACCAGTGTGTTTTGGTCTCTGGCTAGACAGTAGGGTTCAGCAATATGCCAGAAGGAGAATGTAGATGCCGTATTCATCTTCAGTGACCGTGGTAATTTGTATCTACAGTATATAGTGACTAGAGCTTTCAAAGTGCTTCCACTTCATTGTCCTTGGAGGTTTTCCTCCTGAGATATGTACTTCTCGCTACAATTATTAAATTGTCATTCCAGCATGGATCCTAAAGTTGGGGGTGAGATAAGTTGGCTTCCATCATTTCCTTCTCTGTAACAAGAACACTTAAGTGAATAGAACGCTTAGAGTCACTAACTCCTTCCTATTCGATGTCCTAGATCTGCAGAATTGAGGGACCTCATCGAGGGCTTGGCCACCTTTCCCAGCCATTCCTCCCTCTGCTCCAACAACCTTCTGATGAGAGACTCTCCCCTGGTGCCCCTGTGGGGACAGAAGCCCCTAACTCAGCTTTTAAAATACTTGCTTCAGCAGGACAGTCCCCAGATTTCCCCACCTACAAGAGCAGTTGATGGCTCTGCACCACTTCCATCCACTGCATTCTTGCTAATATTAGCAGGGGGAGTACATGTCACAAGATGAGGAAGGGAGAGTCAGAGAGAAACTCTCTCTTCCCCCGTCAAATATACATACACACCACACGCACAAGCACGTGTGCACACACACATGCCCATGCACACACGCAGACATACATGCACACACGCATGCGAGAAGGTACACAATAGGGTTATTTTGGAGTCTCTGCAATGCTCAGCACCCCAGGCACTGTGCCTGTCTTGGCAGTTCTATACCGCTTTGCCATTTACTAAACCCACTTTATTTATCCATTCGTTTGTTTATTCATTCAACAAATATTTACAGAGCGTCTAAATTATGTCAGGTACTAGACGTCCAGTGGTCAATATACTGTCCCTGTCCTGAAGGAATTTCTAGCCCATCCTATAAACTGTCACCCCCTACCTTCTCTCAGCCTGAGAGTCTAAGTGTGTATTAGGATATGAGGTCATTTTCCGAAAATCTGGAACAGATGCCAAAACAAAGATCCCTTATTATTGTTCCTATTACAATGTGGAAGACAAGAGCATTTCGTGCTACTTATTCTTCCCGGGAGACATTGGAAATTCACATTTCACCAGTCAAATGGTAAAATAATACTCTAATATATGAAGTTTTATACCTACTTTTCAAGTTTTTGGTGATCTTGGCTCATTTTTTAATTTTATTTTTTAAAGTGACATAATATTAAACTCTCCTAGTGAGTGTTAAAAATCTGGGAGTTTTAGAAGAAGAAAATGTGAATCATTAAGAACACTTAAAAAAATAGAGGCAACCATTATTATCACTATTTGAAAGTGAGAAACTGAGGCTCAGAGAGGTAAAATAAGTTCCTCAAGTTTACCGCTTAGGAAGAGGCACAGCAGGACTTATCCGTGCACTAACACCCAAGTGCTGCTTCCCCATAAAATGATGAAGCGTTTCTGCTCCTAACACGACCCCCACTAGGCAATGGAGTCTAGTCACTCTGGTCTGTTCCCACAGGGACTTTGCTCCTGCAATGACCCCTTTTTCTTTTACATTTTTGTTTTTTTTTTTTCCATTAGCATAGAAATATTTTATAATAGTTCCCATTAAAACAAACAAAACTGTCTTGTCCTGAAGTCCACTTACAGCTGCTGCCTATTACTCCATTCCCCTTTAGTTCACAGAAAAACTTCTGAACCTGTTGTTGTCTGTATTCACTGTCTCCACTGCCTCACCTCCCACTTTCTTGAATCCACTCTTACAGAGCTGCTGTCTTTATTCCACCACTAGGGCTCACCATGCTGCCAAGTAAAGGGATCAGTTCTTAGTCCTCATATGAAGTGATGGCCCAGCAGTGCTTGACACCGATGATCACGCCCTCCTCCCTATAAGCACTCTCATCCCACAGCTCCTCATTTCCTCTGCAGGCACTGACTGCTCTTCTGAGGCCCCTGTACTGGCTCCTCCTCATCCTAACTCTGAATGCTGGGGTCCCCCACATTCCCTGGGCTCAGTCTTCAGCCTCTTCTTTCCTCTGTCTATGCTCACTTTCGAAGCAAATGGTTTTCAGTCCTAACAGATACACTGTCCCCTTTCTATAACAGTATCTTCTATCACTCTCCCTACTCTCTTGTCATAACGTATCTCAGGGAATCTGCAGACACATTTATAATTTAACACTGTAGCTATTTCATTTTAGAGAAGTAAAATTAGGTGTAATTTGAAAATATATAATTATGCTATTTTCTTATATGTAACTCTTAGTACCACACTGCACAAAAAATAAATACTTCTATCAGCACTTGGCAAAGTTTTAAAAAAAGAAAAATGAATAAATAAATAAATAATACCATAACATTTAGTATTACATTTAATTTGACTTAATATATAATCCCAAAATTATTACAAGAGTCAGCAGGTGTTAAAATCACTTTCGCTTTTTCTCTTCGTTATTACTTGCTGTGAGACCTTGAGAATTATACTAAGTCTCAGTTTCACCCTCAAATATTTATTGATCCTCAAAGGAGCAAGTGAAATGAAACCCATAGCTAACATTTTATACTTGCTTGTGTGAAGTAAACATTGTTCCTAGCACATCACATGTTTCACTTTGTTCCTCACCACAACCTTATCAGCCAGTCACTCTAATATAACATTCCATTTTGTACATGGGAAAACTGAGGCTCAGAATTAGAAATTGCCGAATGTCCCACAAAAACTGGTGCAGCCAGGATTAGAGTCTGTCTCCAGAGTCTGCATTGTTACTGATTATTCAGTGACACAGAATATTTGGTAAATGCTCTCAAAGCTTAGCTATTATTATTAAAAGGTATTTCTACATTTCTTCTTCCCATCTTAACAAATAACTAGTTTTTGAAAATGTGAAATCCAGATGTGAATTTGAATGACTGATAATTTAATTTATTTTCAGTCAATTGTTACATACGTTTTTTTTTTCTTCCCAGGACATGGTTACCCAGGCATCTCCGTATCTGTTTGAAGCTACAGGAAAACGATTTTATTTCAAAAATGTTGCCATTTTGATTCCTGAAACATGGAAGACAAAGGCTGACTATGTGAGACCAAAACTTGAGACCTACAAAAATGTGAGAATATCAAGTTCTTCTTTAAAATTCCACTTTCTCCTGTAACCAATATTTTTTAAAATCAAAATACTCTAGGATCAAGTGTGATTGTTTGAAACTTACTCCAGTACGAATATGGTTAATTCATTTGCTGAACCTTTGTGATGATAAAAACTTTTTCTTAAATTTCAGGCTGATGTTCTGGTTGCTGAGTCTACTCCTCCAGGTAATGATGAACCCTACACTGAGCAGATGGGCAACTGTGGAGAGAAGGGTGAAAGGATCCACCTCACTCCTGATTTCATAGCAGGAAAAAAGTTAGGTGAATATGGACCACAAGGTATGAAATATTCTACCATACTCCTCATACAATTTAACTATTTTATGTTCAAAGTGTATCAGCACTAGCATTATCTTTGTGAGTAAGCACGTATAAGCCAAGAAAACTATTAGAGATAAAACATCATAGCATTTTTCACTTAAAATAGAACATGCATTTCACTTAGAATTTCCAGCATTTCTAAGCTATGAATTTAATTTACTTTAGATACATGTATAAATATGGTATTTTGAATTCTCGTAAATTATTATTATAGCATCATACTATAACTGTAAAAGAATTTAATTTGTATTAAGTTTCCATGGATATGTAAGGAGACAACGGAATTGAATCTTCTGCCTGCAATTCATACAATAGCCACCAGATGGCGTATATGTGCAGTGCTCTCAGACGTGCATTCAAATTATATATGAATCTTGTTAAAATGTGGATTCTTTAGGAGGCCGAGGCGGGCGGATCACGAGTTCAGGAGATCAAGACCATCCTGGCTAACACAGTGAAACTCCGTCTCTACTAAAAATACAAAAAATTATCCGGGCATTGTGGCGGACGCCTGTAGTCCCAGCTATTTGGGAGGCTGAGGCAGGAGAATGGCGTGAACCCGGGAGGCGGAGGTTGTAGTGAGCCAAGATCGCGCCACTGCACTCCAGCCTAGGCGACAGAGCGAGACTCCGTCTCAAAAAAAAAAAAAAAAAAGTGGATTCTCATTCATTAGGTGTGGGGTGGGACTCAAGAATCTGCATTTTTAACAAGCTCACAGGAGATGTTGATTCTACCGGTCTGTGGATCACACTTTGAGTAGCAGACAGAATACCTTTGCAATTCAGCTCTCAAAAACATGTAACTAAACAAAAAACTCCAATGATAAATAAACTTTATCATTTATATATGAGGTACATATAACAATTATTGGAGGAAATATTAAACAAGTAATGACATATATATAAAATGTACTTGCCAAGAATCAAATGTGACTCTTTACTAAATAACTAGCATTAGGTTTCTTTACCTCAAAAAAGATTTGGATCCCCTAGAACCAGCTTGATTTTTTTTTAACACATAAGGCAGAGAAAACAAGCAAACAAAAGAACGCTATCCAAGCCCCACCCCCAAACACACTAGAGCGCTTAAAGACCTGGTCAAAAGGATGTGTCAAGCGTACCTCTTTGTCGTTCTACAACACATTTCACCTCCATAACAGGAACAGAACATTCTCAATGTATGGCTCAACAAATAAGTGTTGAATTGATTGACCTGACTGCCCCATCCCACTCCTGAGCCCACTCCAGCCATCATGATCATATATAAAATCATTCCTTTATAGTGTCTCCTTTCTGTATTGTGACTCCACTCCAACTCTCTCACAATCATCTTTAAAGAGACCACCAATACCTACAGAATAAAGTCCCAATCCTTAGTGTGGGATACTAGATTTTCCACAGAATGCCCCACCTCACATAACCCTCCAAATTCAGCCTTCCTTGGAATTTACATTCCAGAAAAACTGAGCTGTACATAAGTCATTCACTCAAGTTTAACAAATATCACTGAATGCCTGCTAAGTTCTAGACACTATGTGCCCAGATATGACAGTGAAGAAGTCATATTGTCTGTCCTCATGGAGACAATTTTCTATTGTGGGAGACTGGCAAGTAAGTAGCAATGACTGTTTATCATTGTAAGTGCCTAACGGGAGATAGTGAAATGCAAACGTGGAGTACTGGGCCTAGGATGAGGATTTCAGGGCAGGCTTCTAGGTACATAGAAGCTTGATTTTCAAAGAAGAATAAGAGTTATCCAGGCAAAGATGGGAAGGAAGTATTCCAAGCTAAGGAAACATAGGTAAAAAAAGACCAGAGTTGAACAAGAACATGATATGACCTAGGAAAAAAAGGAGTTCAGGAATTCATCCTAATTCTAGAGTTTGGGAAGTGAGTGGAGAACAGCAAGAAATAAGGCTGCAGAGAAGAGCAGGCCTGAGGCATCAGGGACCTTGTACACCATGTTGAGAAGTTGGACTTACCCTGAAGGATGGAGACATGGAGGCCAATCTGGTGACTATTGCAGCAATTCAGGAGTAAGTGGCAATGGGCCTGGAAAGGTGAGAATGAATAAAAAAGACAGAGATGGAGTAAGCAGACCTTGAGGTCTGATGGGATAGGAGCCATGAGGGAGGAGAACTGGTTGAGGATGCCGCCCTGGCTGTTGTAGGAATGCCTGGGCTCCCATAGCTGCCTTTGCTGACCTCTGTCATCATACCTGCACCACCAGGCATTTTAGCTTCTAACCACACACGCCCTCCACTACACCAGGAGCTATGTGAGGATAGGGCAGCTGTTTCTCTGTGTCTGAATAACGGCTTGGCACTTACTAGGTGCCTGATTAACATTTGATAAGCCAAAATAAGTATTTATATTTCAAGAAAATGTACACTTATATTAGATCTAAAGAAATCAAGTCTTTAATTTAAAAAATTAACACAGCAAAGCATAAATATTCCAAACATTGCTTTCTTCCAGTGTGAGAAGGTAATTTTGCCATTCTTATTGTAATCGGTTTTTTAAAATACTTTCTCACAGGTAGGGCATTTGTCCATGAGTGGGCTCACCTACGATGGGGAGTATTTGATGAGTACAATAATGATGAGAAATTCTACTTATCCAATGGAAGAATCCAAGCAGTAAGGTATGTATATTTTGATTTAACTTGTTCCAAACTATTTTAAATTGCAACCTTTTTTTCTTGAATTGATTACTTTAAAAAATGTGTGTCCTGGCTTATTTTCTAATTCAAATTCATTCTTAGTGCCTTCTTTTTCAGATTTCCACAAAACTACCATTTTGTTTACTTTACAAGTGCTTCAGTTAATTGAATTCTTCACTCTGCAACTAGAAATCATTTGCCTCCTTTTTTTTTTTTAACTGTACCAACTATAAAAAATCTACAGTTGCTGTGTTTAGTGTTTCCATCATCCCATATCAGCATCAGTGACATAAGCAGAGCTAATGAGGCTCTTCAGTGCCTTGAGGGCAGAATAATAATATCTTCTTTTTTTTTTTTTTTTTTTTTTTTTGAGAAAGGGTCTTACTCTGTCACCCAGGCTGGAGGGCAGTGATGCAATCACAGCTCACTCCAGCCTCAGCCTCCCGGGCTCAAGCAATCCTCCCACCTCAGCCTCCTGAGTAGCCAGGACTACAGGCACACATTACCACATCAGACTAATTTTTGTATTTTCTGTAGAGATGGAGTCTCACCATGTTGCCCAGGCTAATCTTAAGTTTTCATACAGGCAGGGTGTCCTTATGTTGCCCAGGCTGGTGTTGAACTCCTGGACTCAAGGGCTCTTCCCACTTCGGCCTGCCAAAGTGCTGGGATTACCTCTGACATCATGGTGGCGTGAGCCACCATGCCCGGCCCAGAATGGTATCTGTGTGGACTCTGTCAGTATGAATGGGCTTGGCAGGGACTGTGAAACTTATCTGAAAAACAATCCGAATATCAAAGCAAAACAGAAACTCCTCCCAGTTTGAATTAAACCTTGCGCGATGTCAGTAGAAATCAAGCACAACACTTGGAAAGAATGCTTGGCTGCCATGAATTTATGGGCTAATTCTTGCAACCAGCAGTCTCAGTGCACAAAAACTGCTTTAGTGCAAACAGAAGTCATAGGGAACTTCCTAATTTATTTTAAAGAGTTAGTATAACTCAGATACTAAAACCTGAAAAATGGAATGAAAAAAATTCTGTAGCTACAGGCTCTCTAAAAAGATAGAGGAAAAGATTTCAAATAAAAGGATAGTAAGTTACATCTGGCAAAATTAAGGGAAAAACAAACATGTTAAAGACAAGTAAGAATGTCTTCCAGAAATCCAAATATGTTGTAAGTAATGAATATAGTATATGAAGAAAAGAAGAAAATAAATGATTGTTCCAATAGATTCTCAAAAGAAACTTGATAAAAATGCACATTTATTCCTGCATTTAAAAACAACACCCTCTTTTTAGGTAGAAGTTGGTACAACACCCTCTCTGTGTCTTCTTCCGGTCTTGCTTGCCTGATGGCCCTTTAAGGAGATGCACTCAGCTTTGATTACTAACTGTCTTGACCTAGTACAATTTTTTCAAAAGGGGCTCAGAACACAGTTTTGGCTTCCATTTCTCCCACAGGATCATTACTGCTCTTTACTTTTCTCTTTCTTTATAACAGTCAGACTCTGTACACTTGGCCCATTTCCATTATATTATGCCTCATTGTTGGATCTCTTCAGGCATAAAGAGACATTAAGTGGGCCGGGCATGGTGGCTCACATCTGTAATCCCAGTACTTTGGGAGGCCGAGGCAGGATCACCTGAGGTCAAGAGTTCAAGACCAGCCTGAACAACATGGCAAAACTCCGTCTCTACTAAAAATACAAAAAAATTGGCCGCGTGTGGTGGCACACACCTATAATCCCAGCTACTCAGGAGGCTGAGGCAGGAGAATTGCTTGAACCCGGGAGGCAGAGGTTGCAGTGAGCTGAGATCACACCACTGCACTCCAGCCTAGGCAACAGACCGAGACTCCATCCCAAAAAAAAAGAGAGAGAGAGAGAGAGAGAGACATCAAGTGCACTGCTGCCTGCTAGAGCCATGCACAGCCTTCCTGATGCCTTCAGCCTGTACACTCTGCACTTCATGGACCACAGCCCAGAGGGGCTTCTCTGATGCAATCATACGTTGCTTTGACTTTTCAAACCCAATGGCACCATTCCAAACCTGATATCTCTTTCCCAGTTCTCTTTCCTAAGCTTCCAGCCAATTAGACACCATATATTGCCTTGGCAGAAAGGGTGATTAGCAGTATTTCCTTCTAGAGATATTCTAGAAATGAGTACATATACAACACGTTTTTCTTTCCACAGATAAGACATGATCGCCATGTCCTCTTTAAAACTTTTAATTTTAATATATTAATAATATGTATTGCTCATTATCTTCCAAAATTTTAAATTATTTTTAAGGCTTAGAAGCAATGACACAAATAACAGCACTGCCCAGGACAGGAGGTTACTTCATTCATATGATACAGAACATCTGTTCAAAGCCAACAATCTACCTCATATTTAATAGGGAAACACTAGAGACACTGCCAGGACTAAGAATAGTCACTATTATCACAATTATTCAACCTTGCTTAGGAAATTGTGGCCAATGTAATAAAACTGGGGAGGTAAAAAGATGGAAAGGAAGAGAGAAAATCATTGTTATGCAGATGATCTGTGATCCACTTAGAAAACACAAGGAAATAAATTGAAATTAAAATTGACAAGGGAAGCCAATAAGGTGACCAGATACAAAATAAATATTCAAATTACTTTTCCATACATTAGCAATAACCAGTTCAAAAATATAATAGAACAATACTCCAAGACAGCAATGAAAGGTATAATAAAAGTAGAAACAACACTAAGAAATGTGGAAGACGTATTTAAAGAAAACTATAAAATCCTTCTCAAGGGGTTAAAAGAAAACCAAGGTAAATTGAGAGACATTCAATTCATGGAAGCTATAAACTCAAACAAAATTCATATATAGGGTTTATGAAATTCTAGTCAAAAGTACATCAATTTTTACCTCATTAAAAAAATCCAAGAGTTCGTTGAGTAGATAGTAGCTAAGATCATTTTGGGGACAATAAAGGGAATTCTTACTTTTCAAATTTTAAATATGCTGTAAAACTACATTAATTAAAACAATGTGGGCCAGGGCATAGTGGCTCATGCCTGTAATCCCAGCACTTTAGGAGGCCGAGGCAGGCGGATCACGAGGTCAGGAGATCGAGACCATCCTGGCTAACACAGTGAAACCCTGTCTCTACTAAAAATACAAAAAATTAGCTGGGTGTGGTGGCAGGTGCCTGTAGTCCCAGCTACTTGGGAGGCTGAGGCAGGAGAATGGCATGAACCCGGGAGGCGGAGCTTGCAGTGAGCCGAGATCCCGCCACTGCACTCCAGCTGGGCAACAGAGTGAGACTCCATCTCAAAAAAAAAAAAAAAAAACAACAATGTGGGCAGACATTTACACATATGATAATTTAGTTATTATAGGTAGAATTACAAGTCTGTGAAGAAAGATAGGATTTCTTGAGATAGACAATTTTTTAACTGTGTGGGGAAAGAGTTAACAGACTCTTTTCCAATTGGATGGACTCTTTAAAGATGAAAAGCAAAATGATAATGAAAACTAGAAGAATGTTAATAAGTATCAAATCCCTAGATAGCAAAACTCTTTCAATGCATTCAATCATTGAAAAATATAACTAAGAGAATAATAAATGTGGCTACATATAAATTAAAAATTTTGTTGCACGCAAACCAAACATAAACTAAATAAAAAGGAAAAAACAGAAAAAGATATTTGCAAAAATGAAAAAGAAAGCCTTTAGAAGCTTAGTATTGTAACACATAAAGAGCTTTTGAAAAATCAGTAAAACAGTAACATCCAAATAGAAAAATAGACAAAGGAGAAGAATAGGTAATTTACAAAAGAAGAAATTAAAATGCCCAGGAGTTTGAGACCAGCCTGGGCAACATGGTGAAACCCCTTCTCTACAAAAAATACAAAAATTGGCCTGGCATGGTGGCACATGCCTGTGGTCCCAGCTACTTGAGAGGCTGAGGTGGAAGGATCACCTGAGCCTGGGAGTGAGGTTGACGCTGCGGTGAGCCATGATCACACCACTGCATTCTAGCCTGGGCAACAAGAGTGAGACCCTGTCTCAAGAAAAAGAAAATTAAAGAAATGAAATTAAAATGTCCAATAATAAAAATGTTCATACTTACTAGTAATGAGAGATGTAAATTTGACAAGGATGAGATTCATTTATTGTCTAGTAAGTTACTGTCAATGGGATGAAAGCTCTCACAGATGGTTGTTAGAGGCATAAATTCATGCAACTTTTCTGGAAAGCAATTTGGGTGACACATGTCAAATTAAAAAAAGTCTTGATCCTGTGATTTCATGTTTAAAAATACATTGTAAGGAAATGATAGAGCAGCTGTATCAACGGGCTTTAAAATGTTCAAACTTTTGGATCTAGTAATTACTCAGGGAATCAATCACAGGGCAAACTTGGAAATATAGTCAAAATTGGATATGAAATTTTATTTATTCATTGATGTTTTATTTTAGTACTGACAAATTGGGAGGGGAAACTAAGTTCAACAAGTTAGTCTGAATACATATGATAGTATTAAAAGATATAAAATTATTAAGATCACATTTTGAATTTTTTTTTTCTTTTTTTTTGGAGACAGTCCCAACTGTGTCTCCCAGGCTGGAGTGCAGTGGCGTGATCTCAGCTCACTGCAACCTCTGCCTCTCAGGTTCAAGCAATTCTCGTGCCTCAGCTTCCCGAGTAGCTGGGATTACAGGTGCGCAACACCATGCCCAGCTAATTTTCATCGTATTTCTGGTAGAGTTGGGTTTTGCCATGTGCCCAGGCTGGTCTCAAATTTCTGGCCTCAAGCAATCCATCCACCTCAGCCTCCCAAAGTGCTGGGATTACAGGTGTGAGTCACCACACCCAGCCACATTTTGAAAAATATTAAATAATAATATTAAAAAATTAAATTTGCTAAGTTTTTTTAAAGCAGAAAACAAAGCCATCTGTGCAGTGAGTGTTATGTTGATACATACAAAGTGAAAAACGCTTCAACATGGTAACAGTAGCTAATTTCTGATGGTGAGACATGTTTTTTTCTTTTCTTCATGCTTTTTGCTATTTTCCAAATTTTCTATACCGCTCATGCATTGTTATATACTTAAAAAATACAATTAAACAATAAGATGTAGGGGGAAAGCATTCAAACTATAATAGCAACAAAAGTCATAAATACCTAATACATGGAAACATTTAAAATACCTATGAACATACCAGAACTCTACAAAAACCATATGAAATAAACTAATTAGAAAACAAACAAACAAGAAATGTCAGCAAATCTTTTGTGGGAAATAAAAGAGGGCTCTTGACCTTCTAGGGATGAAGGGAATAGATTCAAAGGTGCCTGAGGACTTAGTCTGTATTAATGCTAACAACAGCCCTAAGCCAGACTTGGCTTTTCTGCTGCATAGAAATACATTCTGATACCATTTTTGTAATCCCCTCAGATACTTTCTGGCAAACAGAAATGACTCTGATGACAATTTAACAATTTTGCTATGATGGGATGTCCTTGTTTCTTGGATCATGAGAGGAAAATCACAGAAAGGCAATCTGTCAGAAACTGAGCATAGACTCTGACCCTTTGAAATGACGACATCACCTAAACATCTAACCTTCCTATATTTTCAGATGTTCAGCAGGTATTACTGGTACAAATGTAGTAAAGAAGTGTCAGGGAGGCAGCTGTTACACCAAAAGATGCACATTTAATAAAGTAACAGGACTCTATGAAAAAGGATGTGAGTTTGTACTCCAATCCCGCCAGACGGAGAAGGCTTCTATAATGTTTGCACAACATGTTGATTCTGTAAGTACCTTGTTCTCACCCCCTCCCCCAGATTCTTATGAATTTAGTGAGGCTTTTACTCCAAGTGCTCCAAGGGAGAATCAAAGTTTAGAGAAATCATCAGTGAGCAGTGGATTATCTCTGGAACAAGCTGGGCGTGCAAATCAAGGATAAAGTCCTGTCTTCCTTCCCCTCACCCTCCTCGTGTCCACGCTCTCTTCTCCATCATCTACCTCCCACTAGTTTTTAGTTCAAGTGCTTAGGATTACTTTAAATACTCACAAAGGCATACAAGCACACACATTCTTACTTAAATAAGGACTTTACCCAGGGGGATTAGGCAGTTCCTTTTACTAGTTAATAAAGACATGATCAGTAGGCTCTTGATTTAACTTTCAGAGAGCTCTGTTCAGACTGCATGTTTGCTTTTGGTTGTTAACTGAAATTTTCTATCTTTTTAAGAGTGTTGGTTACATTAGGGAGTTTACACATAGTTTAAATAGCTTTAAATAGTTTTAAAATTCTTAATTTTTTTAATGACTAACTGGTCATAAAATGAACTTGGCCAGTTATTGATATTACTGCTAAATATATAAATCAGAAATTTTGCGCAAAATGAGATTGAAGGCATCGGTTAACTGACTTCAGTGGGAAGTCTCTCTTATCTTCCAGTCTCATATAAAATTACATTTTCCTTTTGGAATAGAGGGTGCAATAAACTGCAAGAGTCTGTCAATAGGAATGGAGCATAAGTTTTTAAAATGTGATGCACCATGGCTCACCAGGCCCATCGTCCTTCAATTTGGCATTGCAGTCCATTCCTAGGCCTATTCAGAAACTTCCAGGAGGAGGCCCAGATTATATATTTTAAATTAGCCACAGAGTTAAATCTGATGCCTAGTCAGGTGTGGAAGCCTCTGCCTGGGGTTTACACAAACGTTTTTCAGGTCTTCTTCCTAAAAAATATCCATATTGATAACATAAAAACATTACCGAAACACATGACCTGAAAAATGTACATAAAGAGAAAAATGTTGTACAACTAATGATTACTTTCTAAATTAATAGAATCCCAGATATTAGGATTTGTAATTGAATGATAATATTGTAAAGTCACTGACAGGAGGAATCATGTTACTTTTCTTCTGTATACTATGCCTTAAAAAAAAAATCCCCCACATGCAAGGGATATAAATACTAGCAAGTGTTATATGACATAAGAAAGGGAAAGGAACCATCATTTATTGGCTGTATTAGTATTGACCTTAGTGCATATATTCTCATTTATTCCCTGCATAATAACTATCACTATTTTGTAGATTTAATAATTCAGGTGCAGAGAGGTTAAGGTTACTCAAAAAACAACATAGTTATATTCAGTTTTTGTTACATGTCAGGTACTAGGGCTAAATTTTGAGGAAGAAAAATTTAGTAAGCAGGTTTCTGTAATAGATGGTGTATTAATTCATTTTCACACCTCTATAAACTATATCTAAGACTGGATAATCTATAAATGAAAGCGGTTTCATTGACTCACAGTTCCACATGGTTAGGGAGGCCTCAGGAAACTTACAATCATGGTGGAAGGCGAAGGAGAAGCAAGGCACACCTTATGAGGTGGCAGGAGAGAGAGAATGCAGGGGAAATTGCCACTTACAAAATCATCAGATTACGTGGGAACTCACTCAATATCACAAGAACAGCATGGAGGAAACCATTTCGATGATCCAATCACCTCCCACGAGATCCCTCCCTCAACACGTGGGGATTACAAATGAAGATGAGATTTGGGTGGGGACACAGAGCCAAATCATATCAGATGGATTTACAGACCAGTAAGTGCACTGCAATGTTAAAGGGGCCTTATTGAAATTTCTACAAGATACTGTGAAGCTATAAAGGGTGGAATGGAAATTCTCAGGAGGAAGAGTAGAAAATGGAGAAACATTTCGGAAGTGACTTTTTGGCTGAACGTGAAGGTAGAGTTTACAACGTAGAAGACAGAGGAGGAGCAATAGAGATGACAAAGGCTGGCAAGTTTGGGAACTGACAGGCTATAATGGGATAAATTAGAGACATGGAATACACAGCCAGAATGAGAATGGAGAATGAAGCAAAGCTCCAAGTCATAGAGTTTGCCATTGGTATATGAAGAGCGGATTGTAGTGTATGAACAATCATGAGCCACCAAAGGGTGTTAAGCAGAGGAGTAAGAGGAAAGACTCTCAGGCAGCTGTGAGGTGGACAAAACAGAGAGGAAACAAGATGGAAAAGTCACAAAGGAAACTGCAATCATCTGAGGGAGGGACTGCGATGGCTTGGGTGATGGATATTTCATTGGAGATGGAGAAAAGATGATGAAATTGAGATATAGTGAAATGTATTGGTCTTGGGTACTTTTTAGGAGGGAAAAGGTAGGAAAACTTCCAGTTTCCTAATTTTGGTGGTGGGGTGCATAGTGGTGACATCAAGTTAAGAAATACATGAGAAGGAGGAGCAGATGGGAGAAAAGTGATAAGGTCAATAATGAACATGTGGAGTTTGAGGAGCATGTGAGACATCCAAGTGGATTTTGGAGAGAGCTGGAACACGGGGAGTTGAAGGTTGGAATATAGTGTGTTGGTAAATGAGCGGAAAGTAAGGAAGTGGAGTTTGGTGGTATAAGGGTGGAGAGACAAGATGGTTCCAAGAGAGGAATGCTAGAGAGGATGCCATGGAGAGAGTAGTGATGGCTTGAAATGGTAAATTTGAGGAGTAGGAAGGAAACCAAAAAGAGGAGGTAAATGGATTGCTGAGGAGCACTAAGGGTCCAATGAGATTGAAGGCCTGGTTTAAGGTAGGAAATCTGCATTATTACTGTGATTTTCTCCAGCACTGTTCTACAGTGATTGTGCAATTGAGCCAAGGTTATGCATTAGCAGAGCAGACAGGTCTAACAAACTATTAAATATTTTACCACATAGTTGACCATTATCTATATAATTTCATTGACAATTTCAGATAGTTGAATTCTGTACAGAACAAAACCATAACAAAGAAGCTCCAAACAAGCAAAATCAAAAATGCAATCTCCGAAGCACATGGGAAGTGATCCGTGATTCTGAGGACTTTAAGAAAACCACTCCTATGACAACACAGCCACCCAATCCCACCTTCTCATTGCTGCAGATTGGACAAAGAATTGTGTGTTTAGTCCTTGATAAATCTGGAAGCATGGCGGTATGTTCAATGAGTCTTGGTCTTCTGGATACTGGTCACAGATATGCATGTTCTGGACCCTGACTTGGAACTAGTTGGGAATAAACATAACCCGAGGGCCAGAATAGTTATAACTGTAACATTGTCTTCAGAAATGCCCACTTCAACTTTGTTCAACAAAGATTCAGCATCAACTATCTCATTTGCCAAATTGAATTAATTATCAATTTATGAGCCAAGATTTGATGAATTATATGAGCTTAACATTTTTAATGTTTCACTGACAATATATAAATCTATAGGTCCATAGTCTTATGTATTAGTCTGTTCTCATACTGCTATAAAGAAATAACCAAGACTGGGTAATTTATAAAGGAAAGAGGTTTAGTAGACTCACAGTTCCACATGGCTGGGGAGGCCTCAGGAAATTTACAATCATAGTGGAAGGGGAAGCAGGCATGTCTTACATGGCAGCAGAAGAGAGAGAGAAAGCACAAAGTGGGAAGAGCCCCTTAGCCCCTTATAAAACCATCAGATCTTGTGAGAACTCACTATAACGAGAACATCCTGGAAGAAACCACCCCCATGTTCCTCCCACCTCCCACCAGGTCCCTCCCTCAACATGTGGGGATTATGGGGATTACAATTTGAGATGAGATTTGGTTGAGGACACAGAGCCAAACCATATCACCTGATACAGAACTTATCTAGAATTATTACTAATGCATTGAACTTTAATGATTACGTAATCTGTTTTTATCTTTTACTATTTATACACTGGCCCTAAAATTCTACCCAAAGGTGCTGCTAAATATAAATAAGAAATTTTTCCCCATAGGATATGCCTCAAGTAAGCTTATGGTCATTTGCCCTACATTAAGGCAGCCACTTCCAAATTCCCTATGGCCTTTTCTGTTATTAGTCTTTCCATCTAAACGTAACCTGTTTTTCTTTTGCTTCTCCATTTAGACTGGTAACCGCCTCAATCGACTGAATCAAGCAGGCCAGCTTTTCCTGCTGCAGACAGTTGAGCTGGGCTCCTGGGTTGGGATGGTGACATTTGACAGTGCTGCCCATGTACAAAGTGAACTCATACAGATAAACAGTGGCAGTGATAGGGACACACTCGCCAAAAGATTACCTGCAGCAGCTTCAGGAGGGACGTCCATCTGCAGCGGGCTTCGATCGGCATTTACTGTGAGAAGTGTTTTTCTATTGTAGTTTGGAATGTTTGCAATTTATGTTGCTTAACAAACTTCCATTTCCAGTGTTTCCATACATGCCTAGGGTCCAACTGGATGAGATAACCAAGGAGCAATACTCTGTATTTGCTTGGAGAATATTTAGCCACATGAAAGAGAATAGGAGATTGAAAGGGGCTGGCAGGCATAAGGTCTCAGAACCTTGCAGTGTCTTAGGCAGGTTTGCCCTAAGCCTGCTCGTTGGGCACATCACACTCAATAGTGCTGTTCCAGTTTCCCATGTGGCAGCAGGAATATGTAGTTTCCAGCTCACATGGCTTGATGTGGACAATGGGCTTGACCATTTCCTCAAGTGCTTTCTGTCTCTCTGACCATTTTGGTCTACTTTGAAGATCAATTCCCTGAAAGTGGTTTCTATTGCATACACAGTCAGCTATGAAACACTTCTCCAGATGCCTGCATGCATCTGCATTTTATTACCCCTGTCACCCACCCAAGCTTTGACTAAGGGAGCAAATAAGGGAGGAAAACAGACAATAAAATCACTGATGTGCTGTACCAAACCTTTGCTGTGCAAGACCCTTGGGGAGATGACTAATGCCAGATGGCATGGTGGTGAAGAAAGAACTTCTGATTCTACATTTTCCATTCAGATGAGTGAGAGAGAGTGTGCAGTATACCAATGGAATTTAGGATGCCCCCTGGAGTGGAGTCTGGGTGTGGGGTGGGAGAAGCTCATGGGGCTTTAGGGTGATGAGGCAAAGGACCTTGGATCTTATGCTGTCTTTCAAGATCCCTGCTAGTCCCTGCTGCAGGCCCTGGTCAGGTCTGCCCTGGGCTCCTTGCAGTGGTGTCTGCTGTGGCCATACGAGTTTGGCTTGTTCTCTTGGCTTGCTCAGGGCCCAGTGGTCCTCCTCCACTGACTCAGCCCCACCCTGGCTCTCCCTGTTGGAGCACAGCCCTGAACACCACCCTATCCTCCATCCAGCCTCTAGCCATACTGTATACTCCTCAGCCTCTGTGGCAGGATTATCCTTCTCTCACCTGCCAAAACTCAACTCAGCTGTCTTCTGTCTCCTCTTTAGGATATGTGGCAACATTTGCCTTTTTTCCATGACACACAGCAGTTATGGGGAGTGCGACAAGAAAATCCAAATTGGGCCTCTCTGGCCTGCAGCTTAGTAAGGCCAAGGCTGTGATCACAGCTGACAGGCTTCTGGGCTCTGGGCTCTTTGACACAGCAACAGCAACAGTCACTGTTCTGTTCTCTTCTAGGGAGTCAAGGTAGCCTCCTCTAATAGCTGAAACAGTGAGTGAGGAGGAAGCCTCCTCTGCCCTCAGCTTTCCCTTCCACCTTCAGAGGACGCCTTCTTTTCTGAGATTCTAGGCCTTTGGAAGATGCCTTCTTATCTGAGATTCTAGGCCAGAGAGAGGCTTAGGCTTGATTTCTTATTTTCCCTAATTCTGGGTCTCTCCTTCCAGTCTGTTTAGGGGAAGAGTGGACTCTTGCTTTCTCTTCTTAAATAGATAGCATTATTCTTTTATCTAACTTTCCCCCCATCCTAATCTTATTCAACATTGGCAGAAGGAGTATCCTCTCTATACTATGTAAAAAAATAAATAAATAATCCAAATATACCGGGAATAGTTGAGACAAAGTTGTCACAGAACAACTAGGAACTGAGGATGAACGGAAATGAAATGTTTCACTTTAATCAGAAAGGCTGTTAAAAATATTGACAACTCATGTGACCTAGGTAATGACCAGTCAGAACCAGTGCCAGCCATAAATAGCTGGTATTGTCAGACTGGTGAATATCATATAAGTTAAAGTCTGCCCTGGGTCTAATATCCCCCCAATATAATCCCCATTAAATGAGATGGTTTCTGAAGGCATCTTGGAAGCTCTGAAAGCCTATCAAGGAGAGACCACGTGAAGGAAACTAGAAACACCTTCTTTGCTGTTTCCCCAGTGCTGTCCACCCCTAGAGTTGTCCTGCATCCCACACCATCCCTCTCTGCAGCAGACTAGCCAAGGTGAAAGACAGTGGTCAATTTCCATGAATGCTGCTGGGTTAAGATTGTATCATTTCAAGACAGACAGATATTTGGTCATTCCCAGACAATTTTTGTTATTCCCTCTGGAATTTCTTTTCTCCTTTCCTGTAAGCAGAATTTTCATAAACACTTTGGCCACCGTAAGTCTGATAACTCGTGCCCTAAATTCTGTCCTTAGGTGATTAGGAAGAAATATCCAACCGATGGATCTGAAATCGTGCTGCTGACGGATGGGGAAGACAACACTATAAGTGGGTGCTTTAACGAGGTCAAACAAAGTGGTGCCATCATCCACACAGTTGCCTTGGGGCCCTCTGCAGCTCAAGAACTAGAGGAGCTGTCCAAAATGACAGGTGAGGGATGATTTGCTGAGACCCCTGGTATTGTCTCTCCTACTGGACTGTGAGCTCCAGTGAACTGGTGAGTGGGGGAAAGATGGGATGGAGAGAGATAGGATAACCTAATTGGCTAATTAGCCACCCTTACCCCCGAATGACTGTTTGAATGGACTCTGCCCATTTATTTTAAAGCTTTGTGTCTAGGACTAAGGCAGCCTGGAGAAGACGGAACTAGCACAGCACTCTAGTGAGGACTCAGGACCTTCTTCCCAGGCCAGGAACCACTCTCTTCCAGTGGCAGCTGGCCAAGAGACCTAGGGGAGACAGATGACAAGCCACTAACTACATAACGCCATGGCACAAGTGCTATATTAGCAACAGAAAGTACAATAAAGCACAAATAAGGGAGCCTTTAACTTTACCTGGAGAAGAAGCATTCAAGAAACAGGAGAAGTAGCAGGGAAGGGCAAAGGGCATGTTAAACAAGGCAAAAGATCACTCCCAAAATGGAATACAATGCAGTTTCTCCATGAAACCTTAACGTATTGTGTGTCTAACTCCCATACACAGACAGATGGTTAAAACAGATTCCATATGTCACCAGCTTCTTTAGCAGAGTAGGTGAACACATTTTTTTCTTTTTTAACTTAGGGATAATATTGTGGATCTCAACTATTATACTGAGTTGCCTTCTGAGGCCACTAAAATGTCAGAGCTGTTTATTCCTAATACTACCTGTCCTAGGCTGGGTTTCTTAGAAGCAGAGCCTGAGACGGGGATTTGGGTGCATGCAATTTATAGGAGAGAGAGCTCTCAGGAGAAAAGGAAGGAGGAAAGGATAGGGCCAGGGAAGGAGCTAAGCACTGATGCAGACCTAGTCGGAGTCTAGCTGCGCCCACAGGGGACTCTGGAATGGAAAGTACATCACAGACTTGTCTCACCTTGAGGCAGGAGGGTGGCCTTTTGCACCATTGTGTCTATCAGTCTTTGGCTGTGGACTGTCAGAACAGGGCAGAGGAGAGGGGTATGTTATTTCTCTAAGTAGGGTGGCCCCTTTTGGTAAAATAATTCCCTGGAAGAGGAGGCAGCTATAAGCCAATGCCTAGAGCAGCTGGGAAGAGATGCACTTGGCTGGGTAAGGGGATGTGGGTGGGGCATCAACAGCCTTACTGAAATTATTTCCTTAAGTTCAGATGGAATTATAAGAGTTAAAAAGTGCTTTCACATCAACTAACTTAGTGACACCTATTCTAAATAGCCCAAGACTGCCTGGCCTGGTGTAAAATCCTGTTTTTACAATATACTATTCTGTAACTGTCCCTTTGTCCACTGTTATTTCTTGCTGCTGTCGCATATGTGCCTTTCCTCATTTAGAAGAAAACTCTAAAGCCACATTTGTTGGAATTATGTTTCAAATAAGAGTAAATCAATAGTCCTGGAGTACGGCTTAATGACTTCTCTTATGTAAAAGTGCAGGACCTTTAATATGTAGATTTTATGACATCAATTTATATCATAAATTAATATCAAAACATATCAGAGATTCATGGCTGCTTTGCAGATAGTTGAAGTAGCCAGGTGACTGAGATGTTGCTGAAGCTATTATTTACTAAGATTTAAAAATTAGTGGGTGGGTGTGGTGGCTCACTCCTGTAATCCCAGAATTTTACGAGGCCAAGGCAGGTAGATTGATTGAGCCCAGGAGTTCAAGATCAGCCTGAACAACATGGCAAAACCCATCTCTAAAAAAAAATAAAATAAAATAAAAAATACAAAAATTAGACATGTGGGCATATGCCCGTAATCCCAGCTACTTGGGAGCTGAGGTAGGAAGATCGCTTGAGCCTGGAAGGTGGAGGTTGTGGTGAGCCAAGATCGTGCCACTGTACTCCACCCTGGCCAACAGAGTGAGAGCTTGTCTTAGAAAAAAATAAATAAGTTTAAAAAAAGTATCAAATTCTGAGTTAATGTAGGCACCTATTTGATGTTGATCTATTTATACTTTAATAACACAAAGGGATATTTATATTGTATACTCTCTAAACAACAGCTAAAATGTTGCGAATATTTGCTTTCTGGAAAATAATTTCTGAAAATGTAATTGCATTTTAGGAGGTCTACGGACATATGCTTCAGATCAAGTTCAGAACAATGGCCTCATTGATGCTTTTGGGGCCCTTTCATCAGGAAATGGAGCTGTCTCTCAGCGCTCCATCCAGGTTGGAGTTCTTAATCTTTGGTTTTTCATATTTACACATAATCATAGCCAAGATGGAGAATTTAATGGCTAAAAGTTTTAAGTTTTCCACTCGTCTGGTACTGAATTAAAATGAAAATAGAAGGTCCAGCTTGATATTAAACATTATTCCTAAAATGCAACACCACTTATTTAAACAAGGCAATTATTGTCTACTTGTTTGGAAGCAATACCAAGTGACTTCCTCACAGAAATCAGCAGATAAAATGTCATATGTCCAAGAATTCTTTTTTAACATCTCTGAACAAGCAACTAGAGCAATATAATTGGCTCAGAATTTTCTTCAGAGTAGATCGTCTCAGTTACAAATTTTCTGGGACAAGTGTCCAGGGATTACTTGCTTTATTTTTCTATTACATCAAATTTCTGTTGTTTGCCAAGATTTACATATAATGGACAGAAAGTGCTTTGTACTGTAAAAAGCCAGCGGTGTGAGTCCAGACCCCTGGATCTTGGTCCTGGGTCTGCCATTAACTATGTGACCTAGGCAAAGAACTTCACCCCTGTGGACCTTCATTTCTCCACCAGGTATAGACAGAAAACTTCCAATGGCCCATCTGGTTCTAAAATTTCAAGAAAACCAAATTGCCTTTTAAAAGTCTTGAAACTATTAAGAAAAAAGAAAAAATGTATTTTTTCAATGCTCTTTTTAGTAATTGCAGAAATTATTCACATTAATTTTTAAACTAGAGGGAGTGAACAATCAGCATTCACACTGGTGTGAATTATAATTTTTATGATGAAAGTTCAGATAAAGGTAAAGGAAAACTGTAATGTCAAAGCCTAATAATGAGAGATTTTGAAACCATAGGCTTTCTGGCTTACCAATGGAGCATTTATTCAATCTAGGAAGACAGCAATTACACCCATCTGGGTTATTCTGGTTCAGATTTAGAAAATTAAATGCAAGGGCCTGCTTTGGAAAAGGTAGGAATGTGTCCTAGAAAAGTAATTAAAGTGATAAAAGGACAAGTTCACATTTAGGAAATTTCTGCCTATGATTTTTGTATTTAAGAAACCTAAGAGAGAGAGAGAGAGATGGAGAAATGAGCAAGACTCATTCACCAGCGTGCCACAAGAACCAGGTCTAATAGCCCTTCACTTTCTCCACATGCCAGCTTGTAATCTACTTGTGAAACTAGGAAATCTGGCTCCATGACTAGCCCACTCTGTCTTCTAATAGGTGCTAACTTTGAGACAATAACTACCTAGGAGATAATCCTCAAAATCACATTTTCTAAAAAAGCCTTGTTAATCCTTCCTTACCTCACTCTCACTCTGCAGCTCCCTCATTCTATTCCAAACAAGTTGGCCTTGGCTTATGTCATTTATCTCCACAGGGCCTGCAATACTGCCTGACTTAGCAATTAGGTAATTCAGACAATCCATGTGTGGGTAAAAAATAAGTCACAGTGAGTCCCCTTAAGGGTTCATAGTCTAGTAAATAAGATGAGCTGCA
Source organism: Pongo pygmaeus (assembly GCF_028885625.2). Taxonomy (NCBI): domain Eukaryota; kingdom Metazoa; phylum Chordata; class Mammalia; order Primates; family Hominidae; genus Pongo; species Pongo pygmaeus. Next base: position 143,607,312 of record NC_072373.2, on the reverse strand, counting down.
TATACCAATAAATATAGGGTGAAGCACAATGTGATGAATGTCAAAGGATTGATAGAAATAAAATCCTATAGGAGATCAGAGGAAGGGGAGATTTTTTACAACTGGTAAATGAGATGGACAGCAGAGAAACCTTCATGGAGAAAGTCATATTTGAATTTTGAAGGATGGGTAAGGCTTAGACAAATAGAGAAGACTAAGAAGGCTTAGATAAATGGAGAAGACAAATGTAAAGCCTTCTAGGAAAAGTAAAGAGTATGATAATAAAGTCAAAGAGTCAGGGATTCACAAGGACCTTTTGGGGAAGTGGTCTTGTTTGGGTGGAGGAAGGAAAATTGTGAAGCTAAGGCTAGAAAGGTAACTTAGAACTGCATCATAATTGCTCCTAACACCAAATCAAGGACTCAGGCATCACTGAAGTCCTTTTAATGGGGCACTGGGGAGACAGGGGCAGAAGGGAAAAGACCATGTGATGCGAGCTGTATTCTCCAGAAAGTAAGCGCTGTTTTTCTTAACAGCTTGAGAGTAAGGGATTAACCCTTCAGAACAGCCAGTGGATGAATGGCACAGTGATCGTGGACAGCACAGTGGGAAAGGACACTTTGTTTCTTATCACCTGGACAACGCAGCCTCCCCAAATCCTTCTCTGGGATCCCAGTGGACAGAAGCAAGATGGCTTTGTAGTGGACAAAAACACCAAAATGGCCTACCTCCAAATCCCAGGCACTGCTAAGGTATGGAGTCATCTTTTTTTCTTTCTCATAATTCAACAAGGTAAAATAAAGTTTTTACAGAATAATTGTAGCATTTTAAATGTTGATGGTTGCTAAAAGGAGAGTCAGTATTGAATCAAAGAGAGAACAAGGAAAAACAATCTCCATCCAATGAAAATCACTCAGTATGCCAGCAAGTAAAGAGAAAGCAAATAGGTGATATTTTGTCCAGGTACTAAATGGAGAACCTTCAAATTACATAGTAATCAAGACGCAAAATGATCCTTGACGTTTTGGGATCATAAAAACTGTTTCCTTTATCTCAGAGACTCGTCTCTTATAAAACCAAGGCAACAATAAGCATATAGCTTTCAGACCTCACCATCGCCCTCCCACTCCCCGTGGAATTTTCTTGACAATGGGAACGATATAGTTAGTTCAAACACACTGAAGCTCCCCCATGACTGACAAAGTATCAAACATACACACCTCTTCTTAGATATGCTTCCAACATGCTTGTATCAGAGGCTTTTCCTGTACGTGACATTGAAGTCAGGTCTGTGTCACCTGAAGTTACTCATTGGAAATGTTTACATGTGTTTTGGTCAGGTTGGCACTTGGAAATACAGTCTGCAAGCAAGCTCACAAACCTTGACTCTGACTGTCACGTCCCGTGCATCCAATGCTACCCTGCCTCCAATTACAGTGACTTCCAAAACGAACAAGGACACCAGCAAATTCCCCAGCCCTGTGATAGTTTATGCAAATATTCGCCAAGGAGCCTCCCCAATTCTGAGGGCCAGTGTCACAGCCCTGATTGAATCAGTGAATGGAAAAACAGTTACCTTGGAACTACTGGATAATGGAGCAGGTAATCACCCAAGAAACTGGAAAATATTTATTTCTGTTTCCAGGAAGCAACCAGGGAATGCCAAGAGGGCATGGTCTGGTGAGGGCAGTTAGACAGGCAAGGCAGCACAGCACTGAGGTCTGGTTGGGAGTGTTCTCCATTTCCCCACAATTCCTACATTTCAAAATGCTGGAAAACATGAAGGCTTCTGCAAGGCCCAAAACACATTAACGGCTCAAGCTCAATAGATTCAGAGTCTCTAGGGAGTTGCCATAGGGTATTCCACAACCCCCAAAAAAGAAAAAGAGGAAAATTAATAACCATATTGTGTTAGGTGCTTTGTATATACACATACATACATACACACATATGAGTGTGTGTGTGTGTATATACACAAATACATATATACAAAGACATATATAATCTTTGTTTTTATAATATCTTCAGAGGCTTTCACATTTAGAAAGCAGCAGAGATAGATTCAAGCACAGTGTTATATGATTCCTGTATCTATGCAGACTCTATATTAGCTTGCCCCAAAAGTGAAAATTCTGCCCATTATTCTTGTCTTTAAGAAGTCTATCAGGGAGAGAGAGAAAGAGAATTCTACACTTTAAAAAAAAAAAAAAAAAACATGCCTGCTTACTGTGAAGCAAGTAACCTTAATAGAATGAATCTTGTGAATGAATTTCCCACCTAAATCTACCCTGGGGAGAAGTCATGAATTTTATTAAATAATCATACAACATTTTTTTCTTCCACAGTTGCATATAGCAGTTTAATTTAGTTCAACAGATACTTATTGAGTAGTTACCTTGTGCTACATTGGGTGTAACACAGAAACGATACCATCTTAGATTTCAAAAAGAAAGTCAACAATTCAAGAAGACAGAATGCATACAGAAAACCACACACACTACACACACAGTGATAAAAGAAGTAAGCCTTACCCTCAACACACCAAAATCTTAAGGTCTCTTGGAGCTAATGTTGAATTTCTTGTTGCTTTGAAAATTCATAGCCTACATATGAGTTGGAAATATACAAATACCCTCCCCATTACCTTTAGGATATTTATTAATTCCTTCATTCTTTATCAAGGTGCTGATGCTACCAAGGATGACGGTGTCTACTCAAGGTATTTCACAACTTATGACACGAATGGTAGATACAGTGTAAAAGTGCGGGCTCTGGGAGGAGTTAACGCAGCCAGACGGAGAGTGATACCCCAGCAGAGTGGAGCACTGTACATACCTGGCTGGATTGAGAATGGTAAGTGATTTGTAATAACACATCTGGCTTGTGCAAAAGCATTGGTTTCAAGAGGAAACTATTAAGCCTGTGGGGCAGAATGGTGCATGATTAAATCAGGGTTTCTCAACCTTGGCACTATCAAGATTTTGAGCCAGACAATCCTCTGTTGTGGAGGGCTATCCTGCACACTGTGGCATGTTTAGCAGCATCCTTAACCTCTATCCATTATTTGTCAATAGCAATTCCCTAGTCATGACAATCAAAAATGTCTCCATATGTGGTCCACTATCCCTTAGGGGGGCAAACTAGCCTCCAGCTGAAAATCACTGGATAGAACATAGATTTTGACTGCCTTACTTCAAAGTCCAGCCCTCTATCAAATACAGTATTTTGTGTAATCTTTTTGTACTTCACTCTCCTCTGTTGTAAAATAAGGATAATAATGGCAGCTACCTCATAGGATGGTCACACAGAATAAATAACTAAACACATCTAACAAACTGTTACTGGTAAATAGTGTTTAATAAAGGTTTTATCATTATTTTAAAAACACTTCTAATGAAGTTCTTTCCATTGAAGCATTTCTAATTTATCCTAATGAATCTGTTCCACAGAATAAAAAAGTAATAATTTAGGGCTTGTTATCTACATCAATATCATTGTCCAAGTCCACTGTCTGTCTTTCCTCTTTTATCCTCCTGCTCAGGCCAGGGAGCATAGTAGATGAATTTCATGCGGGCCAGCACACTGAGCCCACGTGTAAGCAGGTGGGAAAATTATGTCCATGAAACAGACAGTCCCGTACCACTTTTGGTTACAAACACTTGCCCTGGACTAGAGAAGGAATTGAGACCAAGTTTGTGTCCCAATGGGTTCCAGGACTAGTTTTCCATCAATCTCCACCCTGTCCTGGGCAGGCCTTTTCCTGAGGTTGGTGTGCGGGAAGGAGAAGAGCTCCTTTGAGAACCTTCCCACTGTCATCTTTACTTGGGTGTGTGCTTAGTGAAGAGAGGATTCAGAGACACATTGTGTCCCTCATGCAAAGGTGATAATAGAGGGAAATGTTTTAAAAGATGCCACTGCATTTTTTTTTTTTTTTAGACAGTCTTGCTCTGTCACCAGTCTGGAGTTCAGTGGCGCAATCTCAGCTCACTGCAACCTCCACGCCTCCCGGGTTCAAGTGATTCTCCTGCCTCAGCCTCCCGAGTAGCTGGGGCTACAGGCACGTGCCACCATGCCCAGCTAAGTTTTGTATTTTTAGTAGAGACAGGGTTTCACCATGTTGGCCAGGATGGTCTCGATCTCTTGACCTTGTGATCCACCCGCCTCGGCCTCCCAAAGTGCTGGGATTACAGGCGTGAGCCACCGTGCCCGGCCCATGCCACTGCTTTTTGAGTTAGGGGAAGGAGGCAGAAGGGGACTGGTTTAGTGGCTAAGTCTAGCCTTATCACAGCATTTTACTTACAGTAATACATTTCATTCTTGTAAGTATCCCTTTTTAAAGATGGGGAAACAGAAGCTAGAGAGGTTATGGGTTCATATAACTAATAGTGTTAGTGCCTGGCATAACAGTAGAAGGCCATGTTCTTCCCTCTATCCCTCGATAAGCCTTAATGGCAGTCTCTACTGGTGCTTTCAACATGAACCCTGAACATGCTAGAGCATTCACTTCATCTTTGCCAAGACCAGATTAATGGGTATGAAGATTAAACGGTCTTTAACAGATAAAAATTCTATAAAGAGGTAGAGTTTATGAGAAAACAAATTCTAAGTAATGCCATGTTAGGATCTTATGAGATATTTTTATTGAAAAGAAAAGAGAACCTGAGAACTCTACAGATTGAACAGACCAGGGTATTTTTTAAATTCCAGGATTACTTTTATACATGTCTTCAACAAGAATGTGAATGAAACTGGGATCGCTACAAGAACTAGATTCCCATGCATTCACTGAGAAAATGAGAAGTCTTTCAAAAGCACAAAATTTTGGAACCTCTAACATAAAACATTTCATTAAAAACTGAAATTTAATAAGAAAAATGAAATACAAACATCAAGAAAGTGAAAGAAATATGCATAAACAATCAAGGCATTCTTGAAGGTCCAGTTGATCAGTTGCCAAATAAATAGGAAAGATAATGAAACTCACACTATTATTTAGGAGGAATACATTTCTTGAGGCAGTCTGAGGTTTAAAACAGAGTTAGTATTTAGGCCCGGCGCAGTGGCTCACTCCTGTAATCCCAGCACTTTGGGAGGCTGAGGCAGGTGGATCACCTGAGGTTAGGAGTTCGAGACCAGGCTGGCCAACATGGTGAAACCCCATCTCTACTAAAAATACAAAAATTAGCTCGGTGTGGTGGCACATGCCTGTAATCCCAGCTACTCAGGAGGCTGAGGCAGGAGAATCACCTGAACCCAGGAGGCAGAGGTTGTAGTGAGCCAAGATCGCACCACTCCAGCCTGGATGACAAGAGCGAAACTCCGTCTCAAAAACAAAAACAAAGGAAGGAAGGAAGGAAGGAAGGAAAAAACAGATGTAGTATTTAAACTGACCTTGTGGAAAGACAAGATCAGGATGGGCAAAAAGATGGGAAAATAAGCAATTTCAGGACAAATGTCATGAAAATAAATTCCAAAAGGTTATTCCACTAAATATCCAGGAAATATCTAAGAGATTAAAAAAACTGTGATTCTCTGTTTTCTCTTTTCCCTCTGATGAAACCGTATTTGTGGTCTTGTCTCCAAATATTTAAAATTAATTCTGTGTGTGGAAGGAAAGAAGCAGAAGTGGGGAACAGGAAGAGGGTGATCTGATAAGAAAACAGACAGAGGTATCACCATTTAGTGGTGTTGCTTACCATATTTTGAGTATTTTTTTTAATGCAGATGAAATACGATGGAATCCACCAAGACCTGAAATTAATAAGGATGATGTTCAACACAAGCAAGTGTGCTTCAGCAGAACATCCTCGGGAGGCTCATTTGTGGCTTCTAATGTCCCAAATGCTCCCATACCTGATCTCTTCCCACCTGGCCAAATCACCGACCTGAAGGCAGAAATTCACGGGGGCAGTCTCATTAATCTGACTTGGACAGCTCCTGGGGATGATTATGACCGTGGAACAGGTAAGCTGAACCTGGTGTGGACCCTGTAAAGGAGTTTACCAGCCAAGTAGAGGAGCAGAAGTGGGTGAGGCAGGCAGCCGTGTTCTGATACTTAGGGGGCAGAAGGCAGGAGGGATCTTGCCGGTCCTTTGAAATGAGGGACAAATGTATTTAAAGAAGAGAGATTTAAAACCTGAAAAACTGGTATACTTTGGGAGTAAGAGGTTTCAGCCAGGAAAGGTAAACCTCACTTTGTTTCTGAAATCTTGCCAAACTGTCCTTTGACAAACTCCATTTTCTGGGTAGCAGTGACTCCTGGGGAAGAACTGGAAATAGAGCATAGATGTCTACAGAGCAGAGCTCTTTTGGAAGGAACCTCAGGTCCTACCAGACTTTCTCTCTCAAAGTGTGGTCTGTGGACTGCAGCATGTAGATATCATGAACACTTGTTAGAAAGTGTTTTCAGATCTGCATTTTCAGATCCCTGGGTGATTTGTACACACATTACAGTTTGAGAAGCATTGGTGCAAACTCCCTCTATAAATAATAAAATAATAAACAGTTGTTAAACAGTCTCTTCTTTCTGCCAGGCACTATGCCTAGAAATGCTGACCAAGGCTTTATGTCATGCCCAATCCAGTTTTACGCTTATCACTGTGTCATTATATACAAACAAGAATGTAAAAGAGATAGTAACCCTTGTAAACAGGACCATCAGTTCATTTATTTGGGAACCTTATGGGGTGATGATATAATTTCTCATAGACTTGTAAAGCTTTTTAAATATTTTTTAAAGCTCTACTGCTTAAAAAGTTTCTTTAAGATTCCAGAATTAAAGTCACATTCTTCTTTTTTCCTTTTAGCTCACAAGTATATCATTCGAATAAGTACAAGTATTCTTGATCTCAGAGACAAGTTCAATGAATCTCTTCAAGTGAATACTACTGCTCTCATTCCAAAGGAAGCCAACTCTGAGGAAGTCTTTTTGTTTAAACCAGAAAACATTACTTTTGAAAATGGCACAGATCTTTTCATTGCTATTCAGGCTGTTGATAAGGTCGATCTGAAATCAGAAATATCCAACATTGCACGAGTATCTTTGTTTATTCCTCCACAGACTCCGCCAGAGACACCTAATCCTGATGAAACGTCTGCTCCTTGTCCTAATATTCATATCAACAGCACCATTCCTGGCATTCACATTTTAAAAATTATGTGGAAGTGGATAGGAGAACTGCAGCTGTCAATAGCCTAGGGCTGAATTTTTGTGAGATAAATAAAATAAATCATTCATCCTTTTTTTTGATTATAAAATTTTCTAAAATGTATTTTAGATTTCCTGTAGGGGGCGATATACTAAATGTATATAGTACATTTATACTAAATGTATTCCTGTAGGGGGCGATATACTAAATGTATTTTAGACTTCCTGTAGGGGGCGATAAAATAAAATGCTAAACAACTGGGTATACACGCATAAAAACTATCCATTCAAACCCAAAAATTTAATAATCATTGAGTTTGTTATTAATGAATTTGAATACTAGAAAGAAACAGGGCTTGCATCAATAAATGGAAGTATGTTTTTATTTGTTTTAAGGAGCTTTGCCAATTAAAAGCAACACGCAATTGCATAAATCTAACAGAGTTGCTAAAAGTTGTTTGGTTTCTTTTGGTGAAGAAAAGACCAATCTAAATTATTTAAATATAAAAGACATGACTTGTTTTATAGGAGTTTTGGACCAGCATCACCAGGAATATGTCTTATTTTCTCTAAATTTGAGCAATGATGGTGCATTTAAGGAAGAGATGGCATTGAAGAAAGAACAGCATAATGAAAGTTCCCTAGGCACAGAAATGAATGTTATGTGCATGAAATTACAAGAGTTAGTGATGCTTTAAGCCATGGCAGTTGGGATAAGGTGGGAAAGGTAGCTTCAGGCCAGGTGTGAAGGGAAAGTGATTGAGAAATAAACATTTATTGTGTACTTTGTCCAAGGGCCCAACTAATGCCTTATATGCATTAGTTTATTTAATGTAATTCAGTTCTTTCAACAAATGTTCACCAGCTGCTTATTATTTTCCAGGCCAATGCTAGGTTCTAAGGATAGAAAGATGAGTAAGCATTGGCCTTTTTCCTGTACACTAAAAAGAGCATTTGAGGATTTATTTCTGAAATCAGGAGGCAGATATGCTCAGAGATATGCTTGAGAAGGGGGTCTTTGAGAACCACACGAAGGCCTTAATAAGTGTGAGAAAGACCAGCAGCATGACAGATGAAAGGGGAAGGAGAAGAAGAGGAAAAAGGGCTGCAAGTGTAGGCCTAGCAGTATGGCGGTCCTCATGAAGGACTAGTCACAGATTCCAGTGCCTGCAGCGTAGATATTCCTGTGAAAATTGTTTCAAGTTCTCAGTTATTAGCACAATGAGTTCAAGATGTGGGTGGCTCTCTTTATGATTGAAAACAAAATATCTAGCATATCATTTCTGTGTAGACCCAAAATTTCTTTATTTGTAGACCTTTCTTATTTCAAAACCAGATTTGAGCCATCTTAGTGATACATGCAATAAACATAAAAATAAAGAAATAAAATATATAATAAAAACTAGAAGAAGTGCTCAGGTATAAACCTATAAAGAATACAAGGGAGAAAAAAAACTAGAGGAAAAACCACCACATCAAATGCATAATATAATGTTCTGTACAATTGCTACAGCCAAGTCACATATTTCACTTTGTGACAAGTAGGTAGGACAAATGAGGTGTATATAGTAACAAGATTAACAGAGTCTATAGTGAAAAGCAAGCCAGAAGCAGCTCAGGAGAAGCATGGCTTTTCCTAGTCATGAGACCCACAAGAAGTTTTATCTATGGATCCTCAGTTTATTAGGGCACTGTGATGTTAAGGGCTGCAGCCAAAGCAGCATCCGTATAGTAATCATAACAACAAGTTTAATATAGGGCTAATTACATCCTTCACTGTAAGCCAAAGGAGTAACACCACAGCATTGTTCAGGAAAGGCAATTATACAGGGACCCAAAAAATGCGGGCCTAGCAGTTAGCTCTTGAGCTTGCCCCAGAGGTAAAATTTGGAGTGAATGGATTGCATGTCCTTCAGGCTGTTTCCTAGGACCCGTATTTCTTACATATAAATTTGTTATAAAAACTGAACAGTAGAGAGTTCCAAGACTAGGAAGACCCTGATGTTCCCAAAGTCAGTACTGTTTATTGAGGACACAACCAGTTGCTTTAGCCAGCCAAATGGGCAGAGGGTTGTTGGGGGTGCATGGCAACATATTCAAGCTTGTGTACAAGGCATTTCAGGTCCGGGCATGGAAAAAGACGGAGGCACTGTGTGTATGTTATTTGTGCATGGAAATGTAACTCCTTGACCCTGAAAACAGGACAAGGAGTGGAGTGTGTCATGAGGAACGCTGAAAACAGCCTCCTGAGAATGTGGTTTGAGTGCTTTTACAAGGCCACAGGTGTCTCACGACCCGACCTCAAAAGGCCATCTAGTGGATGTTTGTAGTTTAACAAGCCCTTTCAATAAATACTTGGCGGATGGATTCTGGGGTGACACTCTCTCAGAAGAGTGGTCCGCCGCTCCGCTCAGCTGGAATTGTCTGAGAACTCATTCTTGGCGTTCACTGCAAGCTATAAGCTCTACAAGTGGTGCGCCCGAAGTGATCGCCTTGAAGTTACACGTGAAGGAGGAAAACTCATTAATTTTGGGGGAATCCCAGTAAGGGACAGTCCTGATTCCCATTGGGAGGACGGGCCCCACGCGTAAAATACCAGGGGTTGGGTTATCATGGGTCAGGAAATGACCAAAGAACAGAAAGTATTTTTTAAAACAGTGCAACAGCTACTTAAGGCTATCCAGTGCACTGTAGAGCCTGGAGCTCTACACAAGCTTATGCTTTTAATTCGGCAGGGATGCCCTTGGTTTCCTGATCAAGGAACCTTAGATTTAGAGTTATGGGAGCAGGTAGGTCGCTGCCTGAAAAGAGGATATGAGCAAATGTTACTGTTTTGACCACCTGGGCGCTGGTACGCTCTGTGTTGTATCCTCTTTATCTGCCAGATTGTAGTGAGTCAGACCGCCCATTATCTCCACCTGAAAGGAATTCAGAAGATTTAAAGGGAGAGATTCCTCTCCCCTCTTCATTCCCTTCTATGGGGAATAAGGAAGAGATTTTTTCTAGTGAGGAAAAACAGGAACCAGAGCAGCAGGGGGGTGCTCCTCTCTCTACTTCATTCCCTTCCGTAGGACATGAGCAGGATATTTTTTCTAGTGAGGATAAAGACGGACCAGAGCCTTTTCCTCCCCCTATAGAAAAGCCATTGCCCTTCTTTCCTCCACCCTTAAAGGGACCTGCATTTGTTGGGCCCGTTCAGCCAACAGTGCCTCCCATCCCCCTTAAGGAGATTGGAGACTGCCCAAGGGACGGTTCTTAGATAAGACCCCCGGTCAGCGAACATCTGTATGATCGTGTGGCCGCTTCTCCTCGACAAACTTCCCTGCTGGAGGGGTGCCTCCAAGAGGGAAGGAAAGTGGCTGATTATGATTGTCTTCCTAATATGCAAGTTCTCATTTCCTGCTTCCAACGTCAGCCTTTCTGGCCTTGTCGGTTTTCTGTTTCCCTGGAGTATAAGGGGAACTTACATGCTGCCTCCTGGGTTTTATCCTAGATAGCTCTGGCTTTCTTGCTGCCCACAGAGGCCTGGGGCAGGAGAGTTGCTAAGATGCCATGGAGTGCCCATTTAGTCACTGGCAGTCTGGGCAGGTTGCCCCTTTCTGGGTTTGTGGTGATGGAGGGGAGGCCAAGAGGCACAGACCGAGTCCCCGGGTGACTGCAGGCAGCTCCAGCCCGGTCCTGAGGATCCGCCTCACCATGGTCACGTGCCTTAGTAACTGTGCCCAGGAAGTGGCCTGCTGCTTGCTGTGCTGCTGCTTTTCCTACTTCTGCCCTTCCCTGCCACCCCTCGCATGTCTCAGTTGACAAGCAATTTCTTGTCTTCCCTGGCCCCTTAGGGAAAGGGCTAAGAAACAGTCCATGTGCACCCCGACCTTACTAGCCTAAGGTGGGCAAAGGAGTGCGTAGGAGCCTAGAGTACAGAGCCCTGGGGGAGGAGCCCGCTGATAAGGGACGCTCTCCCTTATCAGCATTTAGCCGTAAGTTAAATGCTAACTAGGCTGAGGTGGATGCGCTCTGCCAGCTGCTGTCAACGTCAGAAGATAGACGCAGCAGTAAGGAATGTTTGTTTCGCTTTTTTATAAAATGTTTAAAAACACTGGGGCTAAGAAACTTCAAAGCAGACCCTGTGCTGCCTGTCTGCTCCTCCCCTGAGCCTCTCTGCTTGAGGGTGGTAAAAATAATAAAAGCCCAGTCTATTTTCAGTACCTTACCTAACAGGGTTGGCTTCAGGCGTAGGCGGCCTAGAAGACAAGCGGAGTGGTTTTCTCCCAGCCTGTTACCTTCTTGCCTCCAGCCGCTGCGCTTACACACACACTTTACCACCCGGTCGTTCTTTGGCCTCTTACTGCCACTTGTAGTCTTCCTTCCTTTCTTTCAGAGTAAGGGCAGCAACAAGTGGCAAGCTATTAAAAACAGAAGCTGCCTAAGGAGCCCAGAACGAATAAAAAGAAACTGACCACAGCCCTACTTTCCCAAGCTCACTTCTAAGACATTCCATCTAAAGGCTGATGCAGGAAAATGGCCAACACCAAAGGACATTTTAAAAAGTTTTTTGGGGTTTTTTCCTTTTTCTTTTTTCTTTTTTTTTTACATACTTAAGCTAACTCAATGCAGGTTTATTATCCTGGCGACTTGCAGTCACATTCTAATGACTTTCAAGGGCCAAAATATAGTGAAAATCATTTAAAATATCCATCGCTTCCATGCCTTAGTTTAACAGGTAGGCTTTATCTTTTGCCATTTCTGTATTTTACATCTGTTATGTACCTGTCTCATAATCCCTCTAAACGTGTACAAAAGACTACAGATTTAATAGCTTCTCTTCTCATAACGGGACGCCAACTTTGTGTCCAGCTGTCAGGATATGACCCTGCTACTCTTTTCCTACCTTTAAGCAAGGAACAATTTCATACTCTCTTAGCTTGTGATCTTGATTGGCAAGTAGCAATGGCTGACTTTATTCGTAATATCAGCTTCCATTTACCAGCCTCTAAGCTCCTGAACTTTTTGCAAACTGTGCCTGTGAGATTTGTATCTATTGTTGTCTCTGAGCCTTTACTTCATGCCATCACTCTCTTTACAGATGATTCAGGAAAAACTGGAAAAGTAGCTATAGTGTGGCAAGATGCCATGCAAAACTGGCAGCACAGAATCCAGGAGCATTTTAAAAACTAAGCAACAGGCAGAGTTAGGTGCCCTGATATTGGCCTTACAAACTTTTCCTCACCAAGACATAAATATAGTTAGTGATTCCACTTATGCAGTGTATAGTATTACTCATTTAGATCTTGCACATGTGAAGGGCATTACTAATGAACCCCTACTAGCTTTGTTTCTTGCAGCGCAAGACTCCTCTGTGCCAGTCATCACCCTCTTTACATCACACATATTCGCTCTCATTCTGGGCTATCTGGTCCCTTGTCAGAAGGGAATGCTTGAGCTGATGCTCTGGTATGACCACAGATGTGGTTTGCAGATTCTCCTGTTTTTTTGCGAGCTCAAGCTGATCATGCTGTTTTTCATCAGAACGCCCACAGTCTTAAACAACAGTTTCATTTGACACTTGCTTAAGCTTGCACGATTATTAAAACTGTCCTGATTGCCAACAGCATTCTCATTCCCCTTTTTCCTTAGGGCTTGGTGCCAACCTACGAGGTCTGGTGCCTAATACTATCTGGCAAACTGATGTTACTCAGTATCCATCCTTTGGAAGTTTTAAATTTCTCCACGTTACTGTGGACACTTATGCAGGCCTGACACATGCTACCTCCCAGACTGGAGAAAAAAACTAAAGACGCATTTGCTTATTTGTTTAACTCTATTATGACTCTAAGTTTTCCACGCACTATAATAACTGATAATGGACCTTGCTATCTTAGTGCTCAATTTGCATATGCATTGCAACTTTGGCACATACAACACAAAACTGGTATTCCTTCTAACTCAACCAGTCAGGCCATTGTTAAATAAGCTCATCAAACTCTTAAAATATATCTTAATAAACAAAAAAGGGGGAATATGGGGCTCTGTTCTCGAGAATAGGACCTGTCGGAGAATCAACCAACAATGACGATGATGACTCAGAAGTCACCTAACATTACCTGGGGACAGCTAAAGAGATTGGATCAACAGGCATCTATCCTGCTTGCAGCTGTGGAAGCCCATCCAACTGCAGAGAACTGGTTTCTTATGTATCTGGTGGTAACTGGGGAAACTTCTGAGAAAGTAAGACAGACATGGATGTTGGGGTGGCTGGTAATTCTTATCCTTTGCCAAGTGGGATCAGCTCAAGAACATGTTTATTGGAGTCATGTTCTAAATCCCCGTGTTTTTAATGTTATTACATGGTGGGATGCTGACCCGCCTTTGTCATCTAATGATACTTCTTGGATAGGAGGTCGATGGATGCTCCTGTCTTACCCCGTAACTGAAAATTTGGGATGGATTAAACTTAATTACTCCTTGATTTTATTGTCTAGCAATCCCCCTATTTGTTTCTCCACAATAGCACATGATAAGTGTGTTCCTCTCATTCTTCAGGGGTATCTTTACCATCAGTCTAAAAGGGATACTAAGCTTGCAAATTTGACCTTTATTTCTGCTGTTACCACTAATCTTACTGAGGTCTCTAATGAAGCTACACAAGGGCCTGATCTTCCTATATGCCGTCTGAGTAGAGACTGGCAATATAAGTTTGAGGTCGTCCAGTGTTCGCCGCGCAGACAGCCTGCGCCGCATCAAGGGCCTCTGTTTGATAATGGGGTCCCCATGGTTATCTTATGTGTGCCAATCAGGCTATTGGATTTGGAGTCCTCCCAATAGTTTTGTCACCTGGTCAGAGTATAGGCTTTCAGGACCAATATTATAACTAAGAGGGAAACAAGCTTTAAGCCCTGCTCATACCGAAATTTGGAAACTAGGACTTCCTTTTATTGAATGGGTTCTTTCACATGGTGAGTATTACTAGCGGTGGCAACTATACCCTCTCTTTGCATAATAATGTTACTGACACAGTCCTGATTTGTACTATGCACTCCTATATACTTTTGTTTGGGCAAGGTGTTCCTAACATAGAGCGGAATCAATCCTTTTATGGTATTAAAGTCTCTCCCAGTAGTTGGTATGCTACATGCTTGTCTCATCAAAACATTACACAGTTGAATATAACCTATGTCATGATTGTAAAATGGCGTGCAGAATTGTGGATGCCATAAATTTAACCAGGAGCTGGGAAGGAGATTCCACTCTGCAGCTATTTAGAAAAGCACTGTCTCATACTCAGAAAAAAGATTTCTGGCCACTTTAATTGCCTTTTTAGTCTCAGCTATTATTATATTAGCAACTGCCGCCACTGTGGCTGTTTCTCTGACAAAATCTATTCACACAGCCTCAGTGGTGAACCACATTGTATATAATGTAACCCGTGAATTTCAAGAACAGGTAAATATTGATAAAACTATTCTGTCTCGCCTGGAAGCTTTTAAAGCCACTGTTAAATAGCTAGGGAATCAGCAGCAGGCATTCATTGCCCGTCAAAATTTACATTGTGATTGGCAATATAATTCTATCTGTCTCACACTTCTGCCGTATAATAGCTCCCAATATGCTTGGGAGACAGTGAACACAAAGGGCTTATCGCGACCATTTGTCTTAAGTTTCTACTCCTAACTGTGAGTTAAAGAAACAACTTGAAGAATGATCACAACAATCACAAACAAGTACCCTTCAGCAATTTCAAGAAGGCTTTCAATGGTTAAACCCAAACACTTGGTTGTCTGGGTTAAACATGCACATCTGGGTGATGGCCGCTATAGTTATTCTTTCTTGTATCTGTTTGCTAGACATCTGCAGATGGCTCTGTGCTGCTACCCAGCGCATCGACGACCAGGAAAGACAATAGAAGCTTACCTTGCATTGGATGACCAGCATGCTCTAAGAATTAAAGAAGGGGGAGACGTCGGGGGTTCATGGCAACACATTCAAGCTGTGTACAAGGCATTTGAGGTCGGGACATGGAAAAAGATGGAGGCACTGTGTGTATGTTATTTGTGCATGGAAGTGTAACTCCTTGACTCTGAAAACAGGACAAGGAGTGGAGTGTGTCATAAGGAACGCTGAAAACAGCCTCCTGAGAATGTGGTTTGAGTGCTTTTACAAGGCCATAGGTGCCTCACGACCCGACCCCAAAAGGCCATCTAGTGGATGTTTGTAGTTTAACAAGCCCTTTCAATAAATACTTGGCGGATGAATTCTGGGGTGACACTCTCTCTCAGAAGAGTGGTCCCCCGCTCCGCTCAGCTGGAATCATCTGAGAACTCATTCTTGGCATTCACTGCAAGCTATAAGCTCTGCAAGGGTCAGTTTGGAGTCCTCTTCTGAATGTTACAAAACCAAACCACGCACATACCTGATGAGAAGGCCACTTTGTGACAAATGAGCCTGAGGTCCCAACTTTGTAGAACATGGTTGCCATGGGTTTCGCCTGGAAATTTTCCAATAAGTCACTCACTGAGATTTTAATTTCCCATTTGGGTGAACTCAGTGAAATGTAGCATGGGATATGGTAGTAAACCAGAGATGCATAACATGTGACTTTGGAGAAGAAGAGATAAATGTTAACATGTAGATAAGATAGAAAGTAGAGAGCAACAAAGAAAAAACATTCTTATGTACTCTGGGTTATAGGAAAGTTTATTGCAAAATAGATCTCTATTGTCATAGGTGATAAAATAAGCCAAATTTTTGCCTTATGCCATCATTGACCCACAATGGCCTTAGTTTCTGATAAGTCAATTAAGTGAGTGAGTAAATCTGGTAAATCTGTCCCAGACGTTGGTATGTCTCTTAATATCCAAGTATCTAGCATCAAAAGAGGGTAGGGAGAAATATTCTCCAAACTCCCCTTTGCAACTTCCAAGCTAGGCTGTTACCCCTATGATCTAATGTGGTTTGTTTAAAGCTTCCATCCTATGTCATTGATCTACGCTGATTTTTATCCCTTCTCTTCACTGTTATCTACCATCCTCACCCAAGCTAGGCACAACACTCTTCCCCGCTCACCTCTTAAAATCACTCTGAGTGGTATCAGAATCTATATGAATGAGTCAATTCATATCTCAGCCTCAAAATTCCTTGATCGTCACCCCACCTCCACTAAAATTTAGCAAACTATTGGTTTGAATAATAAAAGTGTATTTTTATAAGTAAAAAATTCTAATATTGGCAATTCCATATGGTTTGAACAAGTCTTGCTAAGGCCACATTTTGACCTAGTAATGACCTGAAACAACTGCACCTGTGAAATCTTAAAATCCAGTATTCTATTCTGGACACAACCTCCTAACCCTCCGTGCTGTTCACTTCCTACCCCACTGAACTGACGTAATTTCATGATGACTCTCATGACTTGATCGTTTCTTTTTACCTGGTCCATTATCTTTTTGTTTATATGGCCCCTGTATGCCTTGGGATGTCACTTCAAGTCCTCCTTTGACGATTCCTTCAACTTCCACCTCTTAACACACCTGCCCTGAAATCCTTTAGCTTTGCATTAAGCATGTTATCTGTGTGCTTGGGACATTCATTTATCTATTCAGGAAATATTTTTAAATTACCCACATTGTATCCCAAGTTCCATGTTAGACACTAAGATTACAATGGGTAATAAGCTATATGGTTTCTGCCAACTAAAGTACAATCAAGCAAACAGGCACTTAACAATGCACAGATCTATAAGGAACTTACATTTACAAGAGAAAAACAACCCCACTAAAAAGTGGGCAAAGAACATAAACAGACACTTCTCAAAAGAAGACATACATGCAGCCAGCAAGCATATGAAAAAATGTCCAACATCACTAATTATTAGAGAAACGAAAATCAAAACCACAATGAGATACCACCTCACACCAGTCAGAATGGCTATTTTTAAAAAGTCAAAAAATAACAGATGCTGGCAAAGTTGCAGAGAAAAGGGGACACTTACACACTGTTGGTTGGAGTGTAAATTAGTTCAGCCATTGTGGAAAGCAGTATGGTGATTCCTCAAAGAGCTAAAAGCAGAACTACATTTGACTAGCAAACCCTTTACTGGGTATTTACTCAGAGAAATAGAAATCATTCTACCGTAAAGACACACGCATGTGAATGTTAACTGCACCACTATTCACAATAGCAAAGACACGGAATCCACCTAAATTCCCATCAATTATAGACTGGATAAAGAAAACGTGGTGCATATACCCCATGGAATACTATGCAGCCATAAAAAAGAACAAGATCCTGTCTTTTGTAGGAACATGGATGGAGTAGGAGGCTATTATCCTTAGCAAACTAATGCAGGAACAGAAAACCAAAGACCACATGTTCTCACCTATAAGTGGGAGCTAAATGATAAGTCATGAACATAAAGTAGAGAACAACAGACACTGTGGTCTACTTGAGGATGGAAGGTGGGAGGAGGGAGAGGAGAAGAAAAAATAACTATTGTCCTCTGGTCTTTATACCTGGGTGATGAAATAATCTGTACAACAAACCCTCATGACACAAGTTTACCTGTGTAACAAACCTTCACATGTACCCCCAAACCTAAAATAAAAGTTAAAAACAAACAAACAAAGCAATGCATAGTATGTAGGGTCTATTTCAGGGGAAGCACATATTATAGGAACTCATGCTTTGCATACCTAATCCACATGTGGTATCTGCCAGAGAAAGTGATCCTTTTACTTTCATGATGTCTGGGTATATGTATAAAATAAGAAGAGAAGAGAAAAGCAAGAGAAAGAAATGAAGCAAAATAACCCTAATCAAACCTCTGTTTCTCCAAATATTACTGCATCTTGGAATTAGTCACGCTGGGCAAAATCTACTTCCAGGTATACTCTGGAATTCCTCTAGGGATTGAATTATTTTTTAATTAATTTTTTGTCAGATATTGGCAAGTTATAATTGTATATATTTTATGAGATACAAAATGATTCTGATATATATATATATATGTACACACAATATGGAATGATTGAATCCAGTTAATTAAGAAATCCATCACCTCAAATTCTTATCATTTATTCCTCCTGTCTGGCTGAAACATTATATACTTTGACCAACATCTCCCCATTCCCCTAACTCTCCAGCCTCTGTTAATCCCCATTCTACTCTCTGCTTCTATGTATTCAATTTTTTTAGCTTCCACATATAAGTGAGAACATATGGCATTTGTCTTTTGTACCTGGCTTATTTCACTTAGAAAAATTTCCTTCTGGTTCATCCATGTCACAACATAATCTCTTTTTTTAAGGCTGAATAGTATTCTATTATGTGAATATATAGATATGCGGGGTGTGTGTGTGTGTATATATATATTATTATATATATACATATATATGTAATATATATATACATATATTATATATTATATATATACATTTATATTATATATTTATATATTATATATTATTTATTATTATAATTTATATATTATATATTATATATACATATATTATATATGTACATATATACATATATATTATATATGTACATATATACATATATATTATATATGTACATATGTTATATATACACATATATATTATATATGTACATATGTTATATATATACATATATATGTAATATATATATGTAATATATATATACACACCTGTATATGTATGCATATACAGATACACATACATTCATCCAAACAGATGGTTAAAGAAAATGTGCTATATATGGATGGACACTAAGATTGATTCCATAACTTGGCTATTGTGACTGATGCTGTAATGAACATGGAAGTACAAATATTTCTTCAACATAGTGATTTTAAAACTTTTGGATATACACCCAGAAAAGGAATTGTAGATTATATGATAATTTAGTCTTTTGAGAGACCTCTATACTGTTTTCCATAATGGCTGTCTTAGCTTACATTCCCACCAACAGTATACTAGGTTCCCTATTCTCTACATCCTCGCCAACAACTATTTTTTGTCTTTATTATAATTGCCATTCTGATAGGTGTTAAGTTATATCTCATTGTGGTTTTAATTTGCATTTCCCCAGTAATTAGTGATGTTGAACATTTTTTTCATGTATTATTGACTATTTGTATGTCTTCTGTGTTGCTCCGGCCCATTTATTGAGTGACCCAAAAGACTGCCAGTTTTGAGTGGGGCCCAGGACAGAAGGCTCTGCAACAGATCCAGGCTGCTGTGCAAGCTGCTCTGCCACTTGGGCCATATGGCCCAGCAAATCCAATGGTGCTTGAGGTGTTAGTGGCAGATAGGGATACTGTTTGGAGCCTTTGGCAGGTCCCCATAGGTGAATCACAGCTAGGATTTTGGAGCAAGGCCCTGCCATCTTCTGCAGATAACTACTCTCCTTTTGCGAGACAGCACTTGGCCTGTTACTGGGCTTTGGTGGAAACTGAATATTTGACTGTGGGTCATGAAGTCACCATGCTCCCTGAACTACCTATCATGACCTGGGTGCTTTCTGATCTATCTAGTTATAAAATGGGTTGTTCACAGCAGCATTTCATCATCAAATGGAAGTGGTATATAATGTGATCTGGCTCAAGCAGGTCCTGAAGGCACAAGTAAGTTACATGAGGAAGTGGCTCAAATGCCCATGGTCTCTGCTCCTGCCATCCTGCCTTCTCTTCTTCAGCCTGCACCGATGGCCTCATGGGGAGTTCCCTATGGCCAACTTACAGAGGAAGAGAAGACTAGGGCCTGGTTCACAGATGGTTCTGCACGATACACAGAAACCACCCAAAAGTGGACAGCTGCAGCAATACAGCCCCTTTCTAGGACATCCTTGAAAGACAGCAATGAAGGGAAATCTTCCCAGTAGGCAGAACTTCCAGCAGTGCACCTGGTTGTGCACTTTGCATGAAATTAGAAATGGCCAGATGTGCAATTATATATGAACTCATGGGCTGTAGCCAATGGTTTGGCTGGATGGTCAGGGACTTGGAAGAAGCATGATTGGAAAATTGGTGACAAAGAAATTTAGGGAAGAGGCATGTGGATGGACCTCTCTGAGTGGTCAAAAACTGTGAAGGTATTTGTATCCCATGTGAGTGCTCACCAATGGGTGACCTCAGCAGAGGAGGATTTTAATAATCGAGTGGACCAGGTGACCCATTCTGTGGACACTACTCAGCCTCTTTCCCCAGCCACCTCTGTCATCGCCCAATGGGCCCATGAACAAAGTGGCCATGGTGGCAGGGATGGAGGTTACTCATGGGCTCAGCAACATGGACTTCCATTCACCAAGGCTGACCTGGCTATGGCCACTGCTGAGTGCCCAATTTGCCAGCAGAAGAGACCCACACTGAGCCCTCCATATGGCACCATTCCTTGGGGTGATCAGCCAGCTACCTGGTGGCAGATTGATTATATTGGACCTCTTTTATCATGGAAAGGGCAGAGGTTTTTCCTCACTGGATAGAATAAGTGTCTATCCGGAATAGACACTTACTCTGGATATGGGTTTGCCTATCCTACACGAACTGCTTTTGCCAAGACTACATCCGTGGACTCACAGAATGCCTTATTCACCATCATGGTATTCCACACAGCATTGCCTCTGACCAAGGCACTCATTTTATGGCCAAAGAAGTGTGGCAGTGGGCTCATGCTTATGAAATTCACTGGTCTTACCATGTTCCCCAACATTCTGAAGCAGCTGGATTGATAGAACGGTGGAATGGCCTTTTGAAGTCACAATTACAAAGCCAACTAGGTGACAATACTTTGCAGGGCTGAGGCACAGTTCTCCAGAAGGCCATGGATGCTCTGAATCAGCATCCAGTATATGGTACTGTTTCTCCCATAGCCAGGATTCATGGGTCCAGGAATCAAGGGGTGGAAGTGGAAGTAGCACCACTCACCATCACCCCTAGTGATTCACTAGCAAAATTTTTGCTTCCTCGTCCCATGACATTATGTTCTGCTTGCCTGGAGGTCTTAGTTCCAGAGGGAGGAATGCTGCCACCAGGAGACACAACCATCCATTATACTGGAAGTTAAGATTGCCACCTGGACACTTTGGGCTTCTCCTCCCTTTAAGTCAACAGGCTAAGAATGGAATTACAATGTTGGCTGGGGTGATTGACCCGGATTATCAAGATGAAATTAGTCTACTACTCCACAATGGAGGTAAGGAAGAATATGAATGGAATACAGGAGATCCATTAGGGTGTCTCTTAGTATTACCATGCCCTGTGATTAAGGTAATGGGAAACTACAACAGCCCAATCCAGGCAGGACTACAAATGATCCAGGCCCTTCAGGAATGAAGGGTTGGGTCACTCCAACAGGGAAAAAACCATGGCCTGCTGAGGTGCTTGCTGAAGGCAAATGGGATACAAAATGGGTAGTAGAACAAGGTAGTCATTGGTATCAGCTACCACAACAGGACCAGCTGTAAAAACGAGGACTGTAATTGTCATGAGTATTTCCTCCTTCTTTTGTTAAAAACATGTTTGTACATGTACACACTTGTACCAAGAAAATATCTTCATTTTTTTCTTTCTCCTTTATCATGTGACATAAGATTTATTGAGTTCACATTAGCATTTAAGTATTGTTAACTTTATGTATTTGGGTTGCGGATTGGTGCATTTTGGTTGTATGAAGGATAGTTGTATTATGTTAAGCATAATTATGACCTTATTATTGTCTTTATTTGAAGATTATGTGTGATCTTAGGAGATGTATATGGGTTCAAGTTGACAAGGGATGGTTAATACTGAGTGTCAACTTGATTCAATTGAAGGATACAAAGTATTGATCCTGGGTGTGCCCTTGAGGGTGTTGCCAAAGGGGATTAACATTTGAGTCAGTGGGCTGGGAAAGGCAGACCCACCCTTAACCTGGGTGGACACAATCTAATCAGCTGCCAGTACAGCTAGAATATAAGCAGGAAGAAAAATGTAAAAAGAAAGACTGGCCTAGCCTCCCAGCCTACATCTTTCTCCCGTGCTGGATGCTTCCTGCCCTTGAACGTCAGACTCAAAGTTCTTCAGTTTTGGAAATCAGACTGGTTCTCCTTGCTACTCAGGCTGCAGATGGCCTATTGTGGGATCTTGTGATCATGTGAGTTAATACTAAAATCCCCTTTATGTATTCCATTAATTCTGTCCCTCTAGAGAACCCTGACTAATACATCCTCTTTTGAGAAATGTCTATTTAGGCCCTTTGCTTATTTTTTAATCAGGTCGTTTTCTTGTTATTGTGTTGTTTGAGTTCCTTACATATTTTAGATATTCTCTCTTTGTTAGATGTATGGCCTTGCAAATATTTCCTCCCATTTCACAGGTTGCCTATTCACTCTGTTATTTGTTTCCTTTGCTGTGCAGGACCATTTTGTTTGATGTAATGCCATTTGTCTATTTTTGGTTTTGTTGCCTGAGCTTTTGGAGTCAAATCCGAAAAAATCATTGCCCAGAACAATATCAAAAATAAAGAAAATATGAACACTATAATCTTTAAATTATACTTTAAAAATACACCTGACATACGGCCTCAACAGATTTTCATTGCCTCCAAGTAATTCTACATGGTTTCAGACTTTTAAAGAAATGCCAAAATCTTTCCCAAAAAAATTTGTTAGAGTGATTCATTAAACTAAGAAAGAGAAGACAAATCAACAAAGCAGTGTTCAAGAAGGCTTACAGTAAAATTTCACATAGACAGTCAAATCCAACAACCCAGGTAATAACTAAGAGGACAAGAAAGTCATCCAATTAAAAAGCCCAAGCAATGCACAGTTATTGTAATTGAGAAAAATCTATTTAACTCAGTTCCTGAACCCACATGCCAAAAGGAAAACATGTTAAATGGTTCTTCCTAACCTATTTTAGCTATTTCTAGAGATAAAGCTTTTCCTAAATTTCAAAGAAGTTCAGAATTCTTAAGGGGGAGGGGAGACTAAAAAATAGTGATGATCTGTACAATGGACAGCACAAATCAAACTCCAGAGGGCACACTGAGTTCATGTGTGATTCAGGCAGGCACAGGAATGCACTACTCCTACTGGTAGGGCATGGAAGTGGGACCCCAGGCAGCACTTTAAGGATCAAGGCAACCAGTCCATGTAGAGAAAAGTCTCCCTCCTCAGACACTAATCTGAGGGTTGGAAAGCAAAATACTACCACCATCATCACACCAACTCAGGGGGGAAAGTGCAGGGGGAGGGAGAGGTGAGCAAAACTCAGGGCCTTGACAGAGAAGAAAATGGTGTGATATTATTATCATTAATTATTTTATCTGATAATGATAACAGCTACCATTTCCTGGGTTTTTAGTTTAGTTTTGTCTTGTTTTACTGAGTGCCAGGTACTAAGTCCTTCACATATTCACGTCTAGGTCCTCCACTAATATTTGAGTGTCCTGAGGCAAGAGGACAAATGTAGGTCCAAATACCATGTGTCTAAATATGCAAACATTATAAATCAGGCCTACAAGCTGTTACAATGTGCTATCTCCTATCTTGACAAATATACCTTCATAAGGATTTGGAAGTCCAGGTTCAAATTTAAAATTCTTGGAAACCTCTTAGTGTGATGGTGGGACATGACACCTCAGGAACAGATGGGCCATGATTCACCATCTTCCTATCTTTCTCCACTCCACAGTCCAAACCCCAATGGGCCTCATGAATATGGGTGTGGCCTCATCAGCCCATACACCACATCAATAGCTACCCTTTGTCCATCTTTCCAACCTGGAAGTATACATACCTTTGTCACAATCTTCCCTAGGAAGAACTCCAAGTCGGTTGTGGCACACACAGACCATGGAAGGAGGATGAGTCATTTGTCAGGGAATTTCATGTTGGGTATGTTATGCGTGTTCTAGAAATGTGAGGCTGTGGGAGGACACACACTGGGTGTCACAACCCCTTGGTCCTGTGGACTCTACACTCCATCGGAAGAGGACAGGACACATTACATAATTTTGGGGACCCAGTACAAAATGAAAATGCAGGACCAAGGCCTTATTCAAACATCAGGAAAAAAGTGTAATTAAAGTTACTAAAATATAAAGCTTTTTTCTTTCTTCCATAGTGCATCTCAGCTTGTCATGGTGTTTTTGTTTTGTTTTGTTTTGTTTTTGCCATTTAATGTTCTAAGTAAAGAAAAATTATAATTCTAAAGTACTCATATGAATTTCACCACATTAATTTCACCACATAATGCATCTACATTATGTGGTGCCAGTTTTAAACACAAATATAAGAACTTTTAACTTCTATATTGAATACACAATTTGTATTCTGTAGCTTGTACATGCATACTTACTTTGTTTTGTCAAAACAATGAAAATACTGCATAAAACTGGCTCAAGTGTTATTTCACTTAATATGTTCACATTCTACCAACACCCTCTACCTTCGGCTGACTGATGAATAAGAAAAGACTGAAAGGGAAAGGAACTATGGGTTGCCTCATCTTTCTCCTTCCGTCTATGTCACCATTTTCAGCACAAGTAATTGGCAAATACAGGGAAGTAACACAAATAAAAAAGGATAGGTAGAATTGCGTGGTCTTTTATGTTTCTTAGAATGTCGTTGCTTTCCTTCTGTGTTTGAAGAAAGTTGTGGTTTGAACTAAAAGTGTGGTCTCAAGATGTCAGGGCACCTTCTTACTCAGTCCTAGAAATGGCATGCTTATCTGGCACTTTGAGTCTCACTGACTTTCCAAGCACTCTAGGTCTACCCAAATTCTTTGTGCATGAGCCATCTGGAACCTGTATACAAATGGCACAGTAAGGAATGGCAGATACACATATTACACCTATCTCCACTAGTTACACACGTTCTCTATTGTTCCATCAGGCTTCCCTTATAAAACACAAGTTCAAAGATAAAATTATTAAGAATTTTAAGACAACTGAAGCAGAGGATTAAACTAAGTGCAGGACCCCTTGAGTGCAGGGCCATAAGTGACTACACAGGTCTCTCATGCCCTTGAAACTCACCCTGGACCCACTAAGGGGAAGAAATGTCTTATCAAAAGGCTATGTAGATGGACAACTAAGACTGAGAACTAAATGATCTGCCTGCAACCTCACTTGGTAAGTGACTTAAGCAGTGTGTAAATCAGAGTTAGTCTGACTCTGGAAGCCAATCTCTTTCATCAGTTTATTATATTTCCTCTTGAAAGAAGCTTAGTTGCATGAACTAAGCCAACACTGTACAAGCCTCAGATGTTCAACAGCTTTAGTCCCTGTAGCCAAGAAGCATTTTCAGGTTAATCCATTGGCAGGCTCACTCCAGAAACACAATCACAATTATATTAATGCTATTCACAAAACATTATTTGCTGGACGAAGAAAGAAGTGGAAAACTACTTTCCTTATAGTGGTAACAGAATACTTACTAGAACCAAGAATAATAATAACAAAATTAGAATAACAAAATACTTCTAGCTTAATAATAACACTAAGAACTGCTACTATTTACTAAGCACTTTCCATGTGTCAAGCACTACTCTAAGAGCTTCTGCTATATTATCTCATTTTTCTTCATAGAAACCCTAGGTCAATAATATTATTATCCATATTTACAAATCAGGAAGCTGAGGCAAAGAGTGATTCAACAAGTTGAGTAAGGTCATACTGTGTTAGTGAGCTCTATTTGCAGGAAGGTAGAACTAAAGCAATTGACCCAGACAAGATAATCTGTAAATATTTCTAGAGTAATAGTACAAGTAACTTCAGGAACATTTTAGTCTATCTGATGAACATCTAACATTAGCCATTTTTTTTCTTGCATTTTACTTTTCAGAAAAGAATTTTAAATACTTTCATTATAGATCTAATTTTTTATTGTGTAGTCAAGGTCCCATATGCAGGAAATATTTTGTATTTAATTCAATGTTCTGTGTACCTTCCTTATCTATATTTCCAGTAATGAGGAAATAAGGGGAAATTCCCATGGATTCAGGGAAGAACTATTACAAGGGACTATTCTCAACATAGCTATTGACTTTGGAATTTTTATGACTGTGCGTGCATCAAATTTACTAACTTAAAGTATGTAGTTAAATGGCCTAGCTTGCTTGTCTGTTTTGTTTTTCTGTTTTAACACTGGATAATGTGTGTCAATCAAATTTGCTAATTTAACATAACATAGTTGTCTAGTTAGTTGGAGTTTTTTGTTTTGTTGTTCTGTTTTACTGCTGAATAGATTCTTAAATCAGGAGAACTGACGTCTTGCTAATCTTTGTCACTGTGGGCTAGATGGTTTGAGAACCTAGTGAGACTTTGAATCAGAATCCCAAAAGTGGTTTTAGATGCTTTAAATTCTTACCACTTTTTAATCTTTTTTTTTTTTTTTAAATAATAGAGGCAGGGATCTTGCTATGTTGCCCCAGGCTGGTCTCGAACTCCTGGCCTCAAGTGATCCTCCCACCTCAGCTTCCCAAAATGCTGTGACTACAAGTGTAAGCCACCTTACCCAGCCCGTTCTCTGTTTTAAAAGAAAAAAAAATCACCACCTGAAATGATTTAAACTATTAACCAAAAAAAAGCTACTATAGAAAAAATATCTATCATATTTTAATTTAATTCATCAACAATAAGTGACATAAACAATTCTGTGTAAAAAGTCAATATTCTTTGGAACTGTCATTTAATCCTCTGGGAATCTGTTGTAATCAACCTTCGTTTTGACTAATAGCAAAGACACAATCTGATTTTTTAAAGCTCTGATATGCAGAGAAGATAAAAAGAATGGTTGATTCTTGAAAATGTTTTTTGCTCCACTCAACCAAATAACAAATTCTTTACTGTCAAAAAGCATTTTCTAGACTTCACCTGGAATAAGCTAGAAAAAAGGATTGGTAAATTTAAGAAACCTGTTATAACTTTATTTCATTTTTTATTTATTATTTCTTTTTCTTTTTTTTTTTTTTTGAGATGGAGTCTCAATATCATGTGGAGAAAACATAATTAGTGTGAGGCCCAAAGAGGAAATAAGTCACTGGTATGGAAATAGGTATTTCCAGGTGCCAGTATTTAGTCTCTGGGGTGAATTTGTTTAAAAAAAATAGATAAATTTATTACAGAAATGATGGGAGAGTAAAGTAAGTTTGAATGTCTATTTCTTTGCATATATGACAAACTATTCCAGACAAAAATAGTGAATATTTCTCTGTAAAATTTCTACCAAAAGAAAATTCCAAAACTTTTCAAGGTACTGTTGTATTCTATGTTTTAAACACAAGATTATCTTGCAAACATTTCCTTGAAACACCTCTTGCCACAACTTAAAACCAGTACTAATTTTCCCAGTCTCAGAAAAAATAGAGAACTGTCGTTCCTGGTTAATGTGTTCTATGCCTCTTAAACTTGAGTGTGTACATGAATCACTTGGGAGCTAGTTAAAATGCAGATTTTGGTTCAGTAAGTTCAGGAGCCCAAGATTCTTTATGTCTAATAAGCTCCAGATGATGCTAGAGGACCTCATTTTGCATGTCAAGAATTGAGACTGCCCTACTTCTCATACCTTTGGCTATCTGCCCCTTCCCTCCTAGCTATCACCAATTCACCCTGGGTGGGCACCTGAGTCAGAAGACTTATCAGAGCTCTTCTCCAAGACTTATTCAACAGGAACCAGTGAAGAAGATCAATGTCTCTGACAGAAAAACTATGTGTTGTAAGGCTCGGGGCTCCTCTCTGTCCATTTTTC
The DNA here is from genome assembly GCF_028885625.2 of Pongo pygmaeus. Classification (NCBI taxonomy): domain Eukaryota; kingdom Metazoa; phylum Chordata; class Mammalia; order Primates; family Hominidae; genus Pongo; species Pongo pygmaeus. Next base: position 143,579,483 of record NC_072373.2, on the reverse strand, counting down.
CTGTTGAAAGAGGGAAGCTGATATAAGAGGTGAGGCCAGTAGACCAAGAGACGGTCAGAACGCTGGCTACATTCATGTCCCCAGTTTTCCCAGTTCCCTTTGAACCTGAGCTGTAGGGGCAGCCTCACCTTTACAGTGCTATTTGAGACAAGCCCAATATTTTTTACATATACCATACATTTAACTAACTTATTTGAGTTGGTTTTCTTTCACATGCCACCATCGGAGTGCTGCCTAAGTGTAATACTCATACAGTACAATTAAGTTTCAGACAATAACTTGTTTATGTTAATTTCCTTTTTGAGCTAACTAAATCATTTATTGTAACCTTTGTACGCAGAACCTATTTCCTAAATTTTTGTTTTTTACCTCTTGGTCTGAGTCTTAACACTGTCTAGCACCTGAGACATAGAATTTGTTGTCTCGGATTCATCTATTCATGGAGAACAATCTGTACCACATGACAGGCACTGTGCTGGAGGCTGGGACCACGTGGTCCCTGTTTTCCAGTAGTTTACAATTTAGTAGGGGATATGGATAAAGCAACAAAGTAATGTAATGTGATGTAATATAATGTCATATAAATATAGGAGTATAAAGGAGACAGTATCATGGAGAGGGTGGTACCTCCTCAAAGTCTTGATGGATAAACAAGGGAAATTCCAGCCAGAAAGATCCAAATAGGCAAAGGTACATAAACGAGAACTACAATGCTTTATTTAGAAAAGTGCATATGTTTCATCCCAAAGCATGAAAAGGAGATAACAGGAGGGTCAAGGGTACAGAGGCAATAGGGAAGTAGCCAATACAAATCAAGGCTTTGAAAAACATGACAGTGATCTTGGACTTCTATCCTATAGGCAATAGATAACGATTGTGAAAAGCAGCAACAGGTGTGAATCATGTTTTTACTTAGACTGACTTGCAGGACATACTGAGAGCAATCAAGATAGAGACAAAGAGTTCCGTAGAACAGAGTTGGCAATCTTTGAGCTAGTGAGCCACTGAGCAGAGTTATAATGAGGCAGAATAAAATATTCTAGGGTCAACTGGTTTTTTCTTTTTCATTACCTGTTACAAATATCCTAACTTTCATACATTTTCTTTTACACGTAGGTAATTTGGGAATTGTTACATTCATTTTAAGTATTTCTCTATGTACCTTATACTATTGCATCATTTAAAAGTCTATACCGAGAGTCTCTTACTAAAAGTGAGTTTAATTCACAAAGGTTTATTATTTATTTCTTGCATTTATCTCTTCCATTTTCTGCATTTCCTTTTTGTTTCTTCTGTTTCTCTCCTTTCCTAACATCTATTCGATAGACTGAGTTTTACTCTGCTGGTTTGAAAATTACACATTATGATTTTTAGTCTTCTGGTATTTTTCTCAATTTCTGTTCTTATCTTTAGTATTCACTGATTTATTTCCTACAGTAATAGAATTCTAAAGCTTGTCAGTAGCTATATTTTCCTTATCCCCTTCACTTTCAACAGAAATGCCTTAGTAAGCTCTTTGGTCTCTCTGGACTCCAACACCAACCTGACTCATGTTGGTGTTTTCTAAAGTTTAAACATTGATAGACTTTTGTTGTCATTCATTACTTGTTTAGACAAGAAATTTTACTAAATTATTTACTGATATTTATTTCCTATATCTTATTTGCTTCTAACTGGATAATTTCCTCCAACAGTGCTTTTAACTTGTGTGTTAGGTGGTCTGCATCTTAGTATCCACTTCATGCAAACATGTAAGTGATAATTAAAAACACCGTTTAATTTTCTTTAAACACTTTGAAAATATATTCTACCACTTCTTGCACCTAGCGCTGCTGTTCAGAAGTGAGCTGGATGTGCAGTTGGTCATCGTCAGCATACAGAGGATAACTGAAGCCATGCGTGGGAGGGAAGATCACCAACTGGAACACAGATGGGGGAAGAGAAGGGAGCCAAGAATGAACTCTGAGAAAAGCCAACATTTAAGGAGTGGATACGAGAAGAGGCATTGTGAGCTAGACTGAAAAGGAATGGCCAGAGTTTTGTAAATGTAATCAGAAGCGCATCATGAAAACCAACAAAAGGGGCAGTTTCAACAGAGAGAGATGATCAGCAACAACCTATTACAGAGAGATCTAGCAATACAAGTATTTCAAATTGTTCTTCGGATGTAACAATATATCCAAGTTACTGCATTTTCTTTAACATAACAAAGGTTTGTATCATTTTTCTATGTTGGTGGGTGGTGGGGGCCGGGGAGAGCACTAGGAAACCAGTAGAGAAGAGGACATAAAAAAGAGAGGAGACAAATAGAACATCAAGGTATTTAGAGAGAATGGAGGATAAAGAGCACAAGTGCACAGACATTACCCTTTGCAAAGGTAACGATCAGTGTTCTCTGATGATTAAGGAAAAAAATAGTCATGAAGGCAAGCATTTGAGAGAGTTCATGTCTAGGAGCTTCTATATTCTTCGTGAAATAGGAATCAAGGCCTTTTGCTGATAAGGAGTGAGGTGCGTGAGTAGTGCCAGTAGTATTGGAACTATTAATGATACCAGTAAATAGTACCAGTAGTACAGGTCTACTTGTTTTATATCTCTTTGGATCTGGAATTGGTGGGTTCTTGGTCTCACTGACTTCAAGAATGAAGCAGGGCACCCTACCAATAAGTGTTACAGTTCTTAAAGATGGCATGTCCACAGTTTCTTCTCACCATGATCTCGCTGACTTCAGGAGTTAGGCTGACCTTCGCAGTGAGCGTTACAGCTCTTACATGCAGCGCATCTGCAATTATTCGTCCCTTCTTGTAGGTTCCTCGCTGGCTTCAGGAGCAAAGCTGCAGACCTTCATGGTGAGTGTTAAAGCTCATAAAAGCTGTGCAAACCCAAAGAGCGAGCACCAGCAAGATTCACATCAAAAAGCAAAACAACACAGCTTCCACACCGCAGAAAGGAACCCCCAACGCGTGGCAGTTGCTGGCTCGGGCAGACTGCTTTTATTCCGTTATTTGACCCCACCCACATCCTACTGATTGGTCCATTTTACAGAGAGCTGATTGGTCCATTTTACAGAGCACTGATTGGTCTGTTTTGACAGGGTGCTGATTGGTGCATTTACAATCCTCCAGCTAGACATAAACGTTCTCCAAGACACTACCCAACTCAGGAACCCAGCTGGCTTCCCTAGGGGATCCCAGCGCTGGGGCCGTGGGTGGAGCTACTCGCCCATTCTGTGCTGTGCCTGCACAGGTTAGCCCTTGGGCGGTTGATGGGACCGGGGGCTGTGGAGCAGGGGGCGGTGCCTGTCAGGGAGGCTCGGCTGCATGGGAGCCCACGGGGTGGGGAGCTCAGGCATCATGGGCTGCAGGTCTCCAGCCCTGCCTCGTGGGGAGGCGGCTTAGGCCCTGCAAGAATTCAAGCACAGGGCAGGTGGGCAGGCAGCGCTGGGCAACCTGAAGCACCCTCAGCAGCTGCTGGCCCAGGTGCTAAGCCCTTCACTGCCCATGGCCGGTGGCGCTGGCCGGCCGCTCCAAGTGCTGGCCCCCCGGAGCCCATGCCACCCAGAACTGGCGCTGGCCTGCGAACGCCGGGGGTATGGCCGGTTCCCGCGCCTCTCCGTCCACACCTCCCCACAAGTCGAGGGAGCTCTGTCCTCGACCAGCCCAGAGAGGGGCTCCCACAGTGCAGCCGTGGGCTGAAGAGCTCCTCAAGTGTAGCCAGAGCCGATGCCTAGACCGAGGAGGCACTGAGAGCAAACGAGGGCTGCTAACACACTGTCACCTCTCATCTTCTGATTAGACCAAAGAACAAAAACATTTGCCTAGAGTAAATAGATTTCCCCCATTGATTCCCCATAATCAAAAACCAAAATAAACCTAAGACAAAGTGTAGCTTCTATGTCCTTGAAAAGCTGTGAAAAGGAACCATGGTGCTTTATTTATTTATTTATTTTATTATTATTATTATTATTTTTTCTTTTTTAATTATTATTATTATTATTATTATACTTTAGGCTCTATGGTACATGTGCGCAACATGCAGGTAAGTTACATATGTATACATGTGCCATGCTGGTGCGCTGCACCCACCAACTCGTCATCTAGCATTAGGTATATCTCCCAATGCTATCCCTCCCCCCTCCCCCCACCCCACAACAGTCCCCGAAGTGTGATGTTCCCCTTCCTGTGTCCATGTGTTCTCATTGTTCAATTCCCACCTATGAGTGAGAACATGCGGTGTTTGGTTTTTTGTCCTTGCGATAGTTTACTGAGAATGATGATTTCCAATTTCATCCATGTCCCTACAAAGGACGTGAACTCATCATTTTTTATGGCTGCATAGTATTCCATGGTGTATATGTGCCACATTTTCTTAATCCAGTCTATCATTGTTGGACATTTGGGTTGGTTCCAAGTCTTAGCTATTGTGAATAATGCTGCAATAAACATACATGTGCATGTGTCTTTATAGCAGCATGATTTATAGTCCTTTGGGTATATACCCAGTAATGGGATGGCTGGGTCAAATGGAATTTCTAGTTCTAGATCCCTGAGGAATCGCCACACTGACTTCCACAAGGGTTGAACTAGTTTACAGTCCTACCAACAGTGTAAAAGTGTTCCTATTTCTCTACATCCTCTCCAGCACCTGTTGTTTCCTGACTTTTTAATGATTGCCATTCTAACTGGTGTGAGATGGTATCTCATTGTGGTTTTGATTTGCATTTCTCTGATGGCCAGTGATGGTGAGCATTTTTTCATGTGTTTTTTGGCTGCATAAATGTCTTCTTTTGAGAAGTGTCTGTTCATGTCCTTCGCCCACTTTTTGATGGGGTTGTTTGTTTTTTTCTTGTAAATTTGTTGGAGTTCATTGTAGATTCTGGATATTAGCCCTTTGTCAGATGAGTAGGTTGCAAAAATTTTCTCCCATTTTGTAGGTTGCCTGTTCACTCTGATGGTAGTTTCCTTTGCTGTGCAGAAGCTCTTTAGTTTAATTAGATCCCATTTGTCAATTTTGGCTTTTGTTGCCATTGCTTTTGGTGTTTTAGACATGAAGTCCTTGCCCATGCCTATGTCCTGAATGGTTTTGCCTAGGTTTTCTTCTAGGGTTTTTATGGTTTTAGGTCTAACATTTAAGTCTTTAATCCATCTTGAATTGATTTTTGTATAAGGTGTAAGGAAGGGATCCAGTTTCAGCTTTCTACATATGGCTAGCCAGTTTTCCCAGCACTGTTTATTAAATAGGGAATCCTTTCCCTATTTCTTGTTTTTGTCAGGTTTGTCAAAGATCAGATAGTTGTAGATATGTGGCATTATTTCTGACGGCTCTGTTCTGTTCCATTGATCTATATCTCTGTTTTGGTACCAGTACCATGCTGTTTTGGTTACTGTAGCCTTGTAGTATAGTTTGAAGTCAGGTAGCGTGATGCCTCCAGCTTTGTTCTTTTGGCTTAGGATTGACTTGGCGACGCGGGCTGTTTTTTGGTTCCATATGAACTTTAAAGTAGTTTTTTCCAATTCTGTGAAGAAAGTCATTGGTAACTTGATGGGGATGGCATTGAATCTGTAAATTACTTTGGGAAGGATGGCCATTGTCATGATATTGATTCTTCCTACCCATGAGCATGGAATGTTCTTCCATTTGTTTGTATCCTCTTTTATTTCCTTGAGCAGTGGTTTGTAGTTCTCCTTGAAGAGGTCCTTCACATCCCTTGTAAGTTGGATTCCTAGGTATTTTATTCTCTTTGAAGCAATTGTGAATGGGAGTTCACTCATGATTTGGCTCTCTGTTTGTCTGTTATTGATGTATAAGAATGCTTGTGATTTTTGTACATTGATTTTGTATCCTGAAACTTTGCTGAAGTTGCTTATCAGCTTAAGGAGATTTTGGGCTGAGACAATGGGGTTTTCTAGATATACTATCATGTCATCTGCAAACAGGGACAATTTGACTTCCTCTTTTCCTAATTGAATACCCTTGATTTCCTTCTCCTGCCTAATTGCCCTGGCCAGAACTTCCAACACTATGTTGAATAGGAGTGGTGAGAGAGGGCATCCCTACCATAGTGCTTTAATTGCATGTTTAAGAATCTATTACATTTTCCTTTTAATCTTATGAGATGGAAGTTGTTTGATGAGTCTCTGATTCTTTGGGGAAAATTGTGGTTCCAACCTAGATTTTTGTAATTCTAAGCTCTATAATTAAGGCAAAGACTCAGTTAACAGAATTTTACAGTTAAAGTATGATCAGGGAGCAAAATTTTGGTCCCTATATAGTTTCCTAGGGTTGCTGTAACAAAATGCCACAAACATGGCAGAATTTTATTGTGTCATAGTTCTGGAAAATAGGAGTCCAAGATTAAGGTGTTGGCAGGTTGATTCCTTCCGAGTTTTTGAGGGCTGTGAGACAGAATTAGTTCCATTCCTTTTCCCCCCGAGCTTTTGGTAGTTTGCTCGCAATCTTTGGCATTCTTTGGTTTATAGACACATCACCTGATCCCTTGCTTCATGTCTATGTGGTGTTGTCTCTATTTGAGGGTCTATGTCTAAATTTCACCATTTTATAAGTACACTAGTTATATTGAAACAGGAGCTTCATCAGTATAATCTCTTAATTAATTAACATCTTTAATGGCTTTATTTTCAAATAAAGTTATATTCTGAAGTACTAGGGGTCCAGACTTCAACATATGAATTTTTGGGGTAACAAGATTCAACCCATAGTAGCCCTCTTCCAAACTTCCAAAAACCCTTTCCAAACAGTCCGTTTCAAAGCTTTTTGGGTCGTGAAAGTGACCTACGGTATTTCAAACTCTCAGTCTATGATTATTACCTTTTAGTTTTTATTTTTTCCCAGTTTTTCTGCTTATGAGAAGAAAAGCAAAGGTGAAAAGGAGGAAGCCATGTATGTGAACAACCTAGGAGAAAGGTGCTGGCAGCCTAAAGAAACAGATGTGAGTGGAATTCTGTTCTATATAAGAAGTCTGACTGCCATTTAAAAATTCAGGATTTTAAAAAATAATTTTGTTTAAACAAGAGGGTCAAAAATACCAGCCAATCAATAATTGAAAAGAGTTAAGATTTAGTGAATGACATAAACTATGCATCTGACAAAGGCCTAATATCCAGAATGTATAAGAAACTTAATTCAACAAGCCAAAAACAACCCCATTAAAAAGCGAGCAATCACGCCTGTAATCCCAGCACTTTGGGAGGGCGAGGCAGGTGGATCACGAAGTCAGGAGTTCGAGACCAGCCTGACCAACATGGTGAAACCTGTCTCTACTAAAAATACAAAAATTAGCAGGGCGTGGTGAGGCACATCTGTAATCCCAGCTACTCAGGAGGCTGAGGCAGGAGAATCGCTTGAACCTGGGAGGTGGAGTTTGCAGTGAGCCGATATCATGCCACTGCACTCCAGCCTGGAGTCAACAGAGTGAGGCTCCGTCTCAAAAAAAAAGTGGGCAAAAGACATGAACAGATGCTTCTCAAAAGAAGACATATAAGTGGCCAACAAACATATAAAAAAATGCTGAGCATCACCAGTAGTCAGAAAACTGCAAATCAAAACCATAATGAGATACCATCTCACACCAGTCTAAAGTCAAAAAGCAATAGATGTTGGCAAGGGTGCAGAGAAAAGGGAACACTTATATATTGTCAGTAAAACGTAAATTTGTTCAGCTACTGCAGAAAGCAATTTGGAGATTCCTCAAGGAACTAAAAATAGAATTATCATTCAATCCAGCAACCCCATTAGTGGGTATATAGCAAAAGGAAAGAAATGATTCTACCAAAAGGACACATGCACTCGTAAGTTCATCACCACACTATTCACAATAGCAAATACGTGGAATCAACCTAGGTGACCATCAATGGTAGACCAAATAAAGAAAATGTGGAATATATACACCATGGAATACAATGAAGCCATAAAAAGGTACAAAATCACGCCCTTTGCAGAAATATGGATGGGTCTGGAGGCCATAACCTTAAGCAAATTAATGCAGGAACAGAAAACCAAACACTATATGTTCTCACCTTTAAGTGTGAGCTAAACATCGAGCACACATGGATATAAACATGGGAACAATAGACGCTAGGGAGGAAGAGAGGGGTGCATGAGTTAAAAAATACCTATTGTGTACTATGCCCACTACCTGGGTGATGGGATCATTCCTACCCCAAAACTCAGCATGATGCAATATACCCATGTAGCAAACATGCACATGTACCCCTGAATCTAAAATAAGTCAAAATTATTTTTTAAAAATTAGTGAATATAATCCTGATAAAATTAATAGAATTTTAGAGTTGAAAAGAATCTTAGGAATTATCTATTCTAATATCTTAATTTGCCACATCATATTATAGAAGGTCAGAGAGGTGGCAAAGTTAGACCCAGAAACCATTTCCCCAGGTTTCTAATACAGTGGTTCTTCCTCTGTCTCTTATGAGACCCAGTGTGTTCTACATGACAATAAATCAATCAGTAAATACCTGCTAAAAATCCTTAATTATGAAAGAAGGCAAAATATAAGGCATGACTGATGCTTCAAAGAAGTTTACAATTTTGTTAGAGAAATAAGACAAGTATACTGTATAAAGATGATAATAGGTAATTTTAGGTTATTTTCTTTCTGGATGAGAACTGCCTCCTGCATCCAGATCTCCAGGACTTTAGAACTTTTTTCTCATATGACCCCCATATTCTGGCCACAGGTGATTGGTTTAGAGATTGGCATGTGACCCATGATGGGCCAATTATAGTATCTCATCCCCCTCCCACTCTGGTAATTGACCAAGGGGTGGGTACCTAATCCAAGCCAGGCCAATCAAAGTATTCGCCTAAGAAACTGAATGAATCCATTCCTTTCCGGTGAGAGAAGCTTTAAAACATAAAACTCAGTTTCTGTTCTTGGCTCTGTTTCTTGTCATATGGACAAGGTCAGCCTTCATAAGAGAGAAGGGAAGTGACTAAAGGAAGTAGAAACAAAGGAGAGAGAGAGAATGTGTAAGTTCCTGGTTTTGACCACTCCTGAAATTAGCTGTACCTTGACCTTCCCACACTTCTTTGTTCAGTCTTTGCTGGGATCTAATAAGTATTTACCGCATGTTAAGCACGAATCTAAGCATTTCACAATAAAAACCCATTTAATCCTCACAACAATCCTGTGAGGTAAGAATCATTACTACCCTGATTTTACAGAAACTAAAGCACAGATTTAGTAACTTGCTTAAGATCACACTACTGGTAACAGTAATCAAGCTTGGATTCAAATTCAGGCAGTGTGTACCAGAGCCTGCTCTTTCAACCAGAATGTCGTATATATTTCTGTTATACGTTGCATTACACTAAGTTGCAGTCATTTATCTCCATGTCTGTCTTCCATGCTAATCTGTGACCTCACTAAAGTCAAGGGCTATATTTAACTTCTTTTTGTATCTTTAAGGCCTACTACAGGGCCTGGTTAATAGTCAGTAGGGCACTCAGCAAATGCTTGTTGGACTATTGGTAACCCTGGAAAACTGAGGTTACCAGTACCTGACACCAACCTACCTAATAAAGCTACCTAATAAAGGCAATAGCACTGTGGTAAGTGTTTAACTCATTAACTTAAACATGTGAGATAATAAAAAATGTTAAACCTTCATCCTCTTAAGTTTCTAAATTTTTCCTTATGGCAAAATATATAAAAAATAAAATTTACCTTTTTAACCATTTTTAAGTACACAATTCGGTGGCACTAAATACATTCACACTTTTGTGCAACCACCACCCCCATCCATCTCTAGAACATTTTCATCTTCCCAAACTGGAACTCTACCCATTAAAAATAACTTCCCATTCTCACCTCTCCCCAGTTCCTGGCAACCACCATTCTACTTTCTGTCTCTAAGAATCTGACTCCTATGGGTACCTCATAAAAATTGACCCATACAATATTTGTGTCCTTTTGTGACTGGCTTGTTCCACATAGTATAATGTCTTCAAGGTTCATCCACGTTGTAGCATGTGTCAAAATTTCCTTCCTTTTTAAGGCTGAATAATATTCAGTTGCACATATATATCACTTTTTTAATTCATTCATCCATCAATGAACACTTTGGTTGTTAACTGTAAATAATGCTGCAATGAACATGGGTGTACAAATATATGTTCAAGTTCCTATTTTCAGTTCTTTTGGGTATATACCCAGAAGTGAAATCACTGAATTATATGGTAATTCTGTGTTTACATTTTTGAAGAATCACCATACTATTTTTCAAGATTGCTGCATCATTTTACTTTCCCACCAGCAATGCAGGAGTGTCCCAATTTCTCCACATCCTTGCCAACACTTGTTATTTTATGTTTTTTGTTCTGTTCGTTTGATGATAATAGCTTCCTAGCAAGTGTGAAGCAGTGTCTCATTCTGAAGTTTCTAACATTTTTGACCAGTGTTTATCTTTCTGGCAACTCTGCATATTCTAAATTTCATACTACTCTTGAATCCTACACTGAAAGAAAACTTCTTTGAAATCATAGAAATAAAGAACACTTCCCAAAGGATAGTATTCATTCTATTTTATGCATACTGGTATGGAGGTGCTGAAATACTCTACATTTTGTGCTTAATATTACAAAATTCACACTTTTTTCCTAGTTAATCCTATGTTAGTCTTTGTCCTGTCTTTAACTGAGCAGTTCATTTAGACCCAATTGGCCTTTATTCTGTTTATATCAGCTTTCCAATTTTTCAGTCATTCAAACTTTTTATCCAGTTCTTCAGGTAAGAGTTATCAACAAGTGAATGAAGAAGCACGTTATTTATTAACTGCATTTTCTAAAATCTAGGGGCAAATTTTAAAACATTGTATGCTCTTTATATTATATATTAATTATTTATTTAAACATTGTATATTGTTTATATTATTACCTTATGAAGTATATTATTACCTTATGAAGTTTTCTCCCTTAAAAACATATTGTCTTAAATAACCGTCAAAAGAATTTACTTACAAAAAAAACAGAGCAAACTTTTTATTGACTTGTGTGGCAGATACTTTATCTAAAAGAAAATTAAAATTGATTTGCTCTGTGACAATCTTCTGAATAAAATATCTGAAAGTACACAAAAACATTAAATTTCTATCTAAAGGGAAAACCCATTACATAAACACTGTATTTCACTAAATAAGGAGCTCAATAATAACTTTCAACTTGCTTACTTTGAAGCACATATATGTAGAAAGAAGAAAAACAAGCAGCCCAACCAATAATTAGTTGGGCAAGTATTTCATTGAAAGAGGGACCTTTCCTTCCAACCATCCCTCCCCCAGGTGTCAAGAGAATTGTCTGAGCAGGTTTTACAAGAATAATTCAAAAGCTGAAATAAGATATGAATGGCACAGCTGACTCTGTACCAAGAAGGAAGGCCATGCAGGGTAGAGAAATGCAAAGATGTGAATGCCTAGTAAAGAAAGTAGATCAAGCATGAAGGATTATGTGGGTGACAGGGCTGCCACCATAAGCCTATTTGACCATAGCAGAGAAATGATTTATAATAATGCATTTACATCCAAGTCAAACAAATAAAGGCATAGTCTGGCCATTATAGTCAATATGGTGAACATCAGTGCTTCTCAAAATTTAATGTGCATATGAATCATCTGAGAATCTGTTAAAATGCAGATTCTGATTCAGTAGGTCTGGGATAATGCCTGAAACTCTGCATCTCTGACAAGCTCCCACTGATGACAATGCAGCAATGCAGCTGGTCCATAGACCACACATTTTTTTTTTTTGAGACAAAGTCTTGGTCTGTCTCCCAGGGTGAAGTGCAGTGGTGCAATATCTTGGCTCACTGCAACCTCTTTCTCCCAGGCTCAAGCTATTCTCTTGCCTTAGCCTCCCAAGTAGCTAGGATTACAGGCATGCGCCCACCACACTAGGCTAATTTCTGTAATTTTAGTAGAAACGGGGTTTCACCATGTTGACCAGGCTGGTCTCGAACTCCTGACTTCAAGTGATCCACCCACCTCAGCCTCCCAAAGTGCTGGGATTACAGGTGTGAGCCACTGTGCCCAGACCATAGACCACACTTTTAATAGCATGATGTACAGAATCAGAAGATACAGTGAATCAGTGGAAATTGAAATTTTCTGAGGCTCTTGGTGGCGTGTGCCTGTACTCCCAGCTACTCAGGAGGCTGAGGCAGGAGAATCGCTTGAACCCGGGAGCCAGAGGTTGCAGTGAGCGGAGATCATGCCACTGCACTCCAGCCCCTCCAGCCTGGGCGACAGAGCGAGACTCCGTCTCAGAAAAAAAAAAAAAAATTTTTTTTGCTATTCTGATAAAAGAGCAGACATTGTTGGGGCCACCACAATCCTCTGTAGCTGCAGCAGCCATCTTATGATGAGTAAAAAGCCACCAATCCAAGGTTGGTGAAGAAATATAGAAAGAACCTGTGTCTTTAGTGCCATCATTAAGCTACTATACCAGCCCTAGGCTGCCTTATAAAGAAAATAAATCCATATTTGGTTCAGCCACTATTTATCAGGTGTTACAACTGGAAACACTCCTAATAAATAGATATAGGCTATAAGTACTAATGTGTCAAGTGTGGACAAACAAGCTAGCAGGACAGGGAGAGAGAGGAGGAGTAAAAGACCTGGGTAATCTGGCCGGGCACGGTGGCTCATGCCTGTAAACCCAGCACTTTGGGAGGCCAAGGCAGGCGGATCATGAGGTCAAGATATCAAGATCATCCTGGCCAACATGGTGAAACTCCGTCTCTACTAAAAATACAAAAATTATTCAGGTGTGGTGGCACATGCCTGTAGTCCCAGCTACTCATGAGGCTGAGGCAGGGGAATCGCTTGAACCCAGGAGGCAGAGGTTGCAGTGAGCTGAGATCGTGCCACTGCACTCCAGCCTGGATAACAGATCGAGACTCTGTCTCAAATAAAAAAAGACCTGGGTAATCCAAACTGAGATAAGCTTCTGTGAATAAGCAAGAATCCACTGTGGACTAGAAACCCCCAGCTTTTCATAGACTTCATTTTTTTAAAGCAATTTTAGGTTCACAGCAAAATTGAGAAAAAGGTACAGAGATTTCCCATATATTCCAGTTTCCTACACGTGCATAGCCTTCCCCGTTATCAACATCCCTACCAAATATAGTGATATATTTGTTATAATTGATAAACCTACATTGACACTACATATAGTTTACATTAGAGTTCACTTTTGGTGTTGTACATTCTATGTGTTTTGACAAATGTATAATGACGTGTCCACCATTATAGTATCATACAAAGTAAAAATCCGTGCTTTGACTTTTTATCCTCACCCTCCCCTACTCAGTCTCTAGCAATCACTCACCTTTTTACTGTCTCCAAAGTTTTGTCTTTTCCAGAATGCCAGAGTGTCAAATAGTTGGAATTCTACAGTTTGCAGCCTTTTCAAATTGGCTTCTTTCATTTAGTAATATTTATTTAAGATTCCTCCATGTCTTTTCATGGCTTGGTAACATTTCTTTCTAGTGGTAAATAATATTTCATTGTCTGGATGTACCACAGTTTAATTATCCACTCATCTACTGAAGGATATCTTGACTGCTTCCAAGTTTTGGCAATTATGAATAAAGCTGCTATAATCATCCATGTGCAGGTTTTTGTGTAGACGTGTTTTCAACTCTTTTGAATAGATACCAAGGAATATAATTGCTGAATCATATAGCAAGAGTATGTTTAGCTTTGTAAGAAACTGTCTTCCAAAGTGGCTATGCCATTTTGTATTCCTGCCAATGAGAGTTCTTCTGGCTCCATTACTGCTATCATTTGATCTTGTCAGTATTCTGGTTTTTGGCCAAATAGGTGTGCAGTGGTATTTCATTGTGGTTTTAATTTGTATTTCCCTGATGACCTATGGTGTGGAGCATCTTTTCATATGCTTATTTTCCATCTGCATATCTTCTTTGGTGAGTTGTCTGTTAAGGTCCTTGGCCCATTTTTTAATTAGGTTGGTTTCAGAATCCTTCATATATTTTGAATAACTGTCCTTTCTCAGATGTGTCTTTTGCAAATATTTTCTCCCAATCTCTGGCTTACCTTCTTATTCACTTGACATTGTCTTTTGCAGAGCAGAAGTTTTAAATGCTGATGAAATCCAGCCTATCAATGATTTATTTCATGAATTGTGCCTTTGTACTGCGTTTAATAAGTCATCACCATATACAGGTCACTTAAGTTTTCTCCTATGTTATCTTCAAGGAGTTTTATAGTTTTGCATTTCACATTTAGGTCTATGATCCATTTTGGGTTAACTTTTTTGTGAAGGGTGTCAGGTTTGTGACTAAATTCTTTTTTGTTTTGCATGTGGATGTCCAGTTGTTCTAGCACCAAACTATCTTTACTTAATTGTATTTTCTTTGCTCCCTCGTCATCAGTTATGATCAGTTAAGCATATTTGTTGATCTATTTCTGGGCTATCTATTCTGTGTCCTTGATCTATTTACCTATTCTTTTGCCAGTACCACACTGTCTGAATTACTATAGCTTTGTAGTAAGTCCTGAAGTCAGGTAGTGTCAATAATCCAATTTTGTTCTTCTCCTTCAATATTATATTGACTATTCTGGGTATTGGCTCTCCATATAAATATTAAAACCAGTTTGTTGATATCCACAGAATAACTTGCTTGGATTTAGATTGGGATTGCTTTGAATCTATAGATCAAGTTGGGAAGAACTGACATCTTGATAATATTGAATCTTCTTATCCATGAACATGAAATATCTTTCCATTATAGTTCTTCGATTTCGTTCATCAGAGTTTTGTAGCTTTCCATATATAGATCATATAAATATTTTGGTAGACTATATCTATTTCTTTTTTTCAGTTCTAATGTAAATGATATTGTGTTTTTAATTTCAAATTCCTTTTGGTCATTGCTGGTGTATAGGAAAGTGATTAACCTTTGTATATTAACTTTGGATCCTGCAACTTTACTATAATTATTTATTAGTTCCCGGAATTTTTTGTCAACTTTTTCAAATTTTCTACATAGACACTCAAGTCATCTGTGAACAATGGCAATTTTATTTCTTCCTTCCCAATCTGTATATCTTTTATTTCTCCCTCCCGCACCCTCCCCCCACCCACTTTTTTTTTCCTATTGCATTAACTAGAATTACCAGTATGTTGTTGAGGAGTGGTGAGAGCGACACTTTTGCCTTGTTTCTGATCTTGGAGGAAAAACTCTGATTTCTCACTATTAAGGAAAATATTAGCTGTGGGTTTTTTTGTAGATATTCTTTGTCAAGTTCAGGAAATGCTCCTCTATCCCTGGTTTACTGAGAATTTTTATCATGAATGGGTGTTTGGTTTGTCAAATGCTTTTTTTGCATCTATTGATATGATCATGTGATTTTCTAGTTTTATCCTATTGATGTGATGAATTAGATTAATTCATTTTCCAATGTTGAATCAACCTTGTATAAAGGGATAAAAACCTAGGGTAAATCCTATTTGGTCATGGTGTGTAATTCTTTTTATACATTTTTTGATCCACTTTACTAATATTTTGTTGAGGACTTTTGCATGAGAGATATTGGTCTGTAATTGTCTTTTTCTTATAATGTCTTGGTCTGGTATTGGTTTTAGAATAACATTTGCCTCATAGAATGAGTTGGAAAGTAACCCCTCTGCTTCTAACCTCTGAAAGAGATTGTCAAGAATTGGTTTAATTTCTTTCTTAAATGTTGGTATAAATCACCAGTGAACCCATCTGGACTTGTTGCTTTCTGTAGGAAGTTACTAATTATTGATTCAATTTCCTTAACAGATGCAGGCCTATTCCAATGGTCTATTTGTGCCTGTGTGAGTCTTGGCCGATTGTGACTTTCAAGGAATTGGTCCATTTCATCTAGTTATCAAATTGTGGGCATAAAGCTGTTCATAGTATTTCCTTATTATCCTTCTAATGTCCATGGGATCTGTAGTAATATCCTTTATCTCATTTCTGATGTCAGCAATTTATGTCCTCTCTCTTTTTTCTTAGCCTGGCTACAGACTTATCAGTTTTATTGTTCTTTTCAAAGAACCAGATTTTTGTTTCATTGATTTTCTCTATTAATGTCCTGTTTTAAATGTTATTGTTTTTTGTTCTACTTATTTCTTTTATTCTGCACAGTTTTATTAAATTTTCCCTTTGTTTCTAGTTTCCCAAGTTTTTTCTATCCTTTTACTTTTAAGCTTACATGTCTTTATATTTAAAGAGAGTTTCTTGTAAACAATATCTAGATGGATCTTGTTTTTTGATTCGCTCTGACAATCTCTGTCTTTTGATTGGTACATTTAGACTTGATGTTCAAAGTGATTATTGATGTAGTTGGATTACTGTCTACCATATTTGTTACTATTTTTCTATTTGTTTTCCTTGCTATTTTTCTATTTGTTTTCTTTTGTTGCTATTTTTGTCTTCCTATCTTTTCCTGCCTTTCGTGGTTTTAACTGAGGATTTTATATGATCTATTTTCTCTTCTTTCTTAGCATTATCCGTTATGATTCTTGTATCTTTTTAGTGGTTGCCCTAGAATTTGCAATATACACTTACAACTAATCCATCTCCATTTTCAAATAACACTACATCACTTCACAGGTAGTGCGAGTACCTTATAATACAAAATAATTATAATTCCTCTGCCCCATTTTTTGTATCATTGCTGTCATTCATTTCATTAAAATATAAGCACATATAAGCACATATATTATATATATGATATGTAAAAAGACATATGTTATATCTACATATGTAGATAGATATAGCATACATCTATCTATATAAATGATCTATAATATATACCCATAAGCATACATAATCTATTGTTACTATTACTTTTGAACAACTGAAAATAAGATAAATAAAAGTTTTTATCTTCACTTATTCCTCCTTTAGTGCTCTTCTTTTCTTTATAAAGATCTGAGTTTCTGACCTATATTATTTCCTCTTCTCTAAAGAACTTTTTTAAACATCTTTTGCAGGGCAGGACTACTGGCAATAAATTTCCTTAATTTTTGTTTGAGAAACTCTTTATTACTCCCTCATTTTTGAAGAATAATTTCACAGGGTACAGAATTCTGGGTTGATGGGGGTTCTTTTGTCTCAACACTTTAAATATTTTATTTCACTCTCTTCTTGATTACATGGCTTCTGAGGAAAGTCAAATGTAATTTTTTGTTTCTCTATAGGTAAAATCCTCATTGAGAATTTTTTTAATCTTTAATTTTTTGTAGTTCAAAAATGATAAGCCTAGGTGTAATTTTTTTTAACATTTATCCCACTTGGTGTTCTCTGAGCTTCCTGGATCCATACGTTAATTTGGGAAAATTCTCAGTCTTTATTGTGTCAAATATGACTTCTATTCCTTTCTCTCTTTCTTCTCCTGGTATTCCCATCATGCCTATGTTACACCTATTGTAGTTGTCTTGCAATCCTTGGACATTCTTTTCTATTTTTTGCATTGTTTGTTCTCTTTGCTTTTCAGTTTTGGAGGTTTGTATTGATATAGCCACAACCTTAGTGATTGTTTCATAAGTTGTGTCCAATCTACTAATAGGCACACCAAAGTATTCTTCATTTCTATTACAATTTTTTTTTATCTCTAGCATTTTTTTCATTCTTTCCTAGGATTTCCACCTCTCTGCTTATATTGCCCATCTGGTTTTGCATGCTGTTTCCTTTGTCCATTAGTATATTAATCATTTTTGTTTAAAATTTCTGGTCTGATTCCAATATCCTTGCCATGTCTGATGATTCCAATATCCCTGCCGTGTCTGGTTCTGATCCCTCCTCTCTCTCTTCAAATTGTAGTTGTTTTGCTTTTTAGTATGCCTTGTAATTTTTTCTTGGTAGCTAAACATGATGTACTGAGTAAAAGGAACTGCCACAAGTAGACCTGTAAAAATGTGGTGGTAAGGTCGGGGGTGGGGGAGAGCAAAAATGTCCTATCATCCTACGATTAGTCTTTCAGTGAGCCTATGCCTCTGGACTGGAAAATGTTACAAATGTGTCTCAGGTTTTTCTCCCTCCTTAGATGGAACAGGATGGCTACAGTTGGCTGGAGCTGGGTATTTCCCTTCCTTCAAGTCAGTTAGGCTCTGAAGAAACCCCAGCACGTTAGGCTCTGGTTAAATAGCTTTTCCTGAGAGAAGGCCTTGTTAAGAACAGAGTGCTCTGACATATTTTTAAATAGTTTTTCCCCCTCCTGCTACTGGAAGCATAAAGTTTTTGTTTGTTTGTTTTTTTCTAGTATTTACTATGAGAACCTGGTCAAGCTTCTGGAGGTAAAACTTACATAAATGTTGCACCTGCCCTGCCCCACGCCCATGGCTGGCTCACCCTGGAGTTTTTAACTCTCAGACTTGTCCACACTGAGCTTCCAGCAAGTAGTCAATTACAGTTCAGATTTCCTACCTTGGCACTGGTTCTCATGGAGGTTTCCACTCCTAAGTCTATACACCAGTAAGCTAAGACCCTGTATTCACCTGTCTGCTCCTATTTTGGGGGCAGCAGTTTGCCATGTGTCCTCACCTCTCTCAGATATCCAAGAAGAGTTGTTGATTTTTCAGTGTGTTCAACATTTTACTTGTTAGAATGGAGTAGAAACTTCAAAGCTCCTTACCTGTGAAATGGGAAATGAGAAGTTGATCTCCAGCTTTTTCATAAATAATGTAGTATTTTTTTAATGTCAAAAGAATGTCAGGAATCTACTTCCCGAATTCATATACATAATAATAATAGCCTCTATTTGTTGAGCACTTACTATGTGTCAGGCAGTGTTCTAAGTGTCATATATATATATATATATATGTGTATATATATGTATATATATGTGTATATATGTATATATGTATATATATGTATATATGTATATATGTATATATGTATAAAATATATATTTTTTAATTCTTCGTGTTGGAAGTTTAATTAGAAGTAGAAATGTTGGCCATTTTCTACCTCTGTGATTTTGACCTCTCTTTTAAACACAATTCTGGTATGTGTTCTTCCTTCATAAAATATAAAATAGAATAGTAAAATAAAATAAAAATAACAGAGTAAAATAAAATATTAAAATTCTACCAATTCTTTAAGACCTAGCTGAAATATCATCATTTTCTAACTCCATCACTAGCCCTGACTCACCTAAGGAATCCCTAGGGTCATGACTCCTTGTTCTTTCCTCCTCGCTATCATATAATTTTATTATGGCACTTATGAGATTATGTCATAGGTCTTCACTAGGACATTGCCTTCACAAGATTATAGATTCCTTAAGGGTAGCAACTTTTTATTTTCTCAGCTTATCACAAAGGAAATACACCATAAACATTTAAGGAATTAGTATAATCACTATATGACCTGCTAAATTTGTTTTTCCCAGACAAGATTTCTGTTGCTCCCCAGTAACAAAAGTTAAAAGCTTCTGCATTAGAAAAAAGAAAATTGTAAAATTTGTCAGAATCTGGTTTTTGCACTGGCATTTTAATCATTTCTTTCAATATTCTTCCTCAAATAGAGGGGTTGATTGACCATAAGTTGGTCTCCTTACCAGGGAAAATGGTGTATCTTCAAGGAATGCAGCATAAGGATTATAAGTGTGACTTGGAGATGGACCAGTGTTTCGGTTTAGTTCTAACACCCAATGGCTGTGTGACTTTCAGCAAGCTATTAAAGCTGAGCTTTCTCATTTGTAAAATTAGAAATAGTGTCTGCTCTTGAGGTTGTTGTGAGGATTAAATAAGTTAATACATATAAACAATGTAACATAGTGCTTAACATACATACAATAAGTGCTTAATAAATATTATTTGTTAAGACATGACACCCTATCTTAGGCGGGTTTTCCTGAAGCAGGTCCTGAGACAAGTATTTATGTACAAGTAATTTACCAAATAAGTTCTCAAGAAAGAAATAAAAGGGTATGGGAGGAAGTGGACAAGAGAATAATCCAAGCAGGGATACGAGTACAGGCAAAGTCCCATGGGGGCAGCATCAAGTTGGTCCACAGGGATCTCTAGTGTGTACGTTACACCTCAGAACTGGTCCCAACCCAAGTGAAGGCATTCAGATTTCATATCGCTGAACTGTCAGTCATTGGCTATGTACCACTTCAGAGGATGTAAAGTACCTTCTGGCTCTCTGTGTAAGTGGGTAAAATAGCTCTCGTAGTCTGAAGGCTGTCCTCCAAAGAAAAGTTGTAGGTATGGGCCTTTGCAAGCAAATGCATATTATGCAGAAAGAAGGAGCACACAGGAACACTCAAAGAGATATGAGGGGATTTGGGCAGTGCACCGTACTCCAAGGTATAACCAACCACGCAAAACATAACTACCCATTGCATGGCATGAAGAGAAGTACACATAGGTTCAAATCCCATCTCCTTCCTTTTCCTGGCTATACAAACTTCGACAATTTACTTAATATCTCTGGGTATCTATTTCACCATTTGTAGAAAGGAGGTGATAATACCTATCTCAAAGAGTGATTATGAAAATTAAATAAGTTCATGTAAAGTAACTATCAAAATATCTGAGAGTTATCAGGTAACTCTCAGAATATAGTTATCAGAATATCAGACATAGTTATATAGTTATCAGAATATCAGACATACTCAGATATGCTCTGTAAATATTAATTCTCCCCAATCTTTGTAGGATTTCTTATATATAAAAAAGAATAGATTGTAGAGTATGAATTGATAAATCTATAAGTACTTTCTCCTGGCATAACATTCTTTGGACAAACTCTCTTCAAAGCAATTTTGTCCAAAGGCTATTTCTCCTTGTGGCTTTTTCAGTTCTTCTGATTATACAAAGAGAAATATTTAAATGTAAGAGCCATATGTTAGAATATTTCTGCAGCATCTGCTAAGCTGACAGCTTCTAAGAAGAAAGGGATGCCTTAAGCTCAGGGTACAGCTGGTGTACAAATAGCAGCAGCAGAAGCAGCAGCTAGAGAGAGTAAGGAGAGGTTGGTGCAGCGCTGGTGAGCAGGAAGCCATGAGAAGAGATCACATGGGGCTAAAAGTCAAATGTCTCCAGTTTAAGTTTTGCCATTAAGTCAGTTACCTTCCTTGGACATCAGTGTTCTCATCTGTAACATCAGTGGTTGAATTAGATGGTCTCTAAGGTATTTTCCAGCAAGAAAATTCTCTCATATGGATATTCAAAATCTCAACTCCTAAATCCTAGATCTAGAAGATTTCCTGTTATGGTAAAAAAGGGTACAAAAGTTCAGAGAAGTGAAATGACAGGCTGGATTGCTCAGGGGGGTCTTCATAAAGAAGTAGAATTTAAGCCGGATAGAATTAGAAAAATGAGTATGGTCAAGGGGATAATAGTGGAAAGTAAAAATAATTTTCCACAAATTTTGACTAGAGAAAAAGATTTATCATAGATAATATTGGGAGATAAAACTGGAAATTATAATTTGGAACTACATTATGATGAATTCTGAATAGCAAGTAAAGGATTGTGCCAACCCAAAGGTAATGATGAACTCCTGAAGAACTTGAGAAAGAAAAGTTAGTATTATACATTAGATAATTTGATGTTGTGCAAGACTGGACTGGAAGATATTGCTAAGAAATCTTTAAGAAGGCTGCCAGATTGTCCAGTTATGAGATGAAATGAGGGTTTTATACCATTTTGTTAATCTGCAGAGAGGTTAAATAGAGCACAGTCCTCTAACTGTGGAATAGAATAATCTCCAACAGTTTATCTATACATAGAGAACCTGTAAATTTCCCTTTGTTCATGTAAGACTGTATTGCTCTTTATACATATCATCACCTCCCTTTGATGGGTTTGAATGTGCAAGTTTGGGAGTAGGAGCAGGAAAAAGCTGAAGCACTGCTTTGTAGAACAGAGAGAAAGTATTTGGAGTTCCAGAAATTTAACAATCCTAGAAGGAAGGGGTAAAAATCAGGGAATGAGGGAAGGTGAGGGGAAAACTGGACACTAAGTAGGAAGAAAGGCAGGCCAATGAGAAATCCTTAATGGTGGGATTCCCAAAAATGTACAAAAATAGGTGACTTCACATTGTTTCCTGTTTAGTGTATTTAGTATATTAAAATGGTAAAAACAGGGCCAGACCTGGTGGCTCATCCCTGTAATCCCAGCACTTTGGAAGGCCGAGGCAGGCGAATCACTTGAGGTCAGGAGTTCGAGACCAGCCTGGCCAACATGGTGAAACCATATCTCTACTAAAAATACAAAAATTAGCCAGGTGTGGTGGCACATGCTTGTAATCCCAGCTACTTGGGAGGCTAAGGTAGGAGGATCGCTTGAACCCAGGAGGCAGAGGTTGCTGTGAGCCAAGATCGTGCCATTGCACTCCAGCCTGGGCAACAGAACAAGACTCTATCTCAAAATAAATAAATAAATGAATAAATAAAATGGCAAAAACAAAAATGAAACACAGCAAACCCTGCCATTTTCCTTTTCAGAGTTTGGAACTTATTTGGAAATTGACATAGGAGTCAGACAGATTATAAAAATATTAGCTCCACATATGCTGAAGCTAAATTAATAAATATGGCTTGACCTCAAGTCACAATTGGGATTGCTAATGCTTCTCTCCAAGTGTAGAGCTCATAGAGACACTCCCTCTTTCACAGATACCTGCATCTGACTAGGTGCAAAGGGAATCCCAACCTCATGTAAGTTGGCACTGGGAACAGGAAAGAGAGACTGGTTTCTGGATCTGCCTCTAGAAGGCAAGATATGACCCTGAACCACATGTGCTTAGCACAAGGAATCCAGAGCACAAGGAATGCGCACACTACACATAGAGAGATCCAAAAGGAAAGAGGAAGAAACTAAGCCTCACATAATAAATTCCAACTTATTTATATCTCAGGTTCTGTGTTGATAGTGTATAGCTTATAATAATTAAAATCCAATGTTGCCTTCAGAAAATTGTATAAGGATAAGTAACTCAGTTTTTCAGTTCAAAAAGAGGCTGTTTTCATTTTTTTAAATAAAAAGTTTACAAATATTATTTCTTCCAGAAATAAAAAATGAAATCATAGACCACACATCTACCTCAGTAAGAATCCAAATTTTCTCATAAAGAAAATGACTATTACTCTCTTAGCATGTAATTGACTCATGATTTAAAAGTCCAGTGACAGGAGACCTCTCTGTTGCCATGGAAATCAGAAGTCCTGACTCGCTCTGGAGAATTCAATGTTAATGGAGCTAGGGAGTAGAATGATGATTACCAGAGGGTGGGAACATGGAAGGATGAAGAGAGGTTGGTTAATGGGTACAAACATACAGTTAGGTAGAAGGAATAAGTTCTAATGTTCAATAGCAGCATAGTAGGGTTATTAGAGTTAACAATAATTTATTGTGTATTTCAAAAGAGCTAGAGGCCTGGTGCAGTGGCTCACACTTGTAATCCCAGCACTTTGGGAAGCCAAGGCAGTTGGATCACCTGAGGTCAGGAGTTTGAGACCAGCATGGCCAACATGGTGAAACCCTGTCTTTACTAAATATACAAAATTAGCCGGCATGGTGCACACCTGTAATCCCACCTACTTGGGAGGCTGAGGCTAGAAAAAAAAAGCTTTAAAATGTTTCCAACACACACAAAAAAAGATAAATATTTGAGGTGATGGATATTCTAATTACCCTGATTTGATCATCGTTATGCATGTACCAGAATATCACATGAAGCTCATAAATATGTACAATTACTATTTCTCAGTAAAAAAGAGAGAAAAACAAATATGGTGTTATTCTGATAGTAGTATCTGCGAAAACAGAAGTTTGTTATGTTGGATACATTTTTCTATTACGCACTCAACAAATACATAACAACTGATTTTTTTATAACTCCTTTTTGATCCAGTGACAGACAAGGAAACTCATACTTTTTGAGTGACTCAAGTGAGCCTGTTTGCCTGAGTTGAATTGAATCTAGGTTTGACTCATTTAGCACAGTCTTTTCTGATTTATGACAAGCCAGCTTCTGGAATGTCTACCTGAGGTTGGGTTGATGGAGGCAGTGGCCCTTGTAGCTGGACCAGCTGACCTGGAAACTGTAATATGTAGACTAGTAATGGAAGGGGGTGTCTCTGAGGCCACCAGAGCAGCTTCCCACTTTCCTCTTTTAGAAGAGTATTAGAAATTCAACCAGGGGGATAGATGGAAAACAAGACAAGGATATACATTTGTCTCCAATTTCGAGGTTCCTGTGACACCAGGAAAAAGTAGGGAGAGACTGTTATAAATATTCACCTTTTTTCACCAGGCCGCATGTGCTCATTGCCTGAGGGGAGCTTTATCTAACTGCTTTGGCAAAGAGGAATTCTCTCCCAAATGTATAACTGAGAGTTTCCTGAGTTTTTTAAGTTATAATAGCACCTCCTCAAAATAAATACTCCTCTAAACAATAGAGGGGATCTAAGTCCATCAGGCTTCTTCAACATTTCAAAGGCCTTGGACAAGCTTCTGTTTAGGCATTGTGATAAGCTGTTATTTTGGTTAAAATGATAATCATTCATTTATTCATTTAGTCAACCAGTCAGAAAGGATTTCCTGAACACAAGCACTATGGGATGGGAGCATGCTTGGTTTTCTTGGAGCCACCAAAGCTGGAGTTCAGGGAGAAGCAGGGAGCAAGAGGAAGGGAGGGTAAGTGAGGGCAAGACTGCATAGGATGTATTTGTTAATACCCAGTCTATTCACTCCGGATAATCACAGTTTCCCAGAGCTGCTCGTTTTTATAAAAACTTACTACATTACTTGCCTAGCAAAACAGCATTGCCTTGTGATGGAGAGATTAAAACCATGGGCTCTGGCATAAGAATGCTGGGTTCAGATCCTGACTTTACCAGTTACTAGCCATGTGATATTGGCAAGCAACTTAAATCTGTGTGCCTCAGTTCCTCCATACATAAAATGAAGGTAATATGCATACTTGCCTTACAGAGTTGCAGTAAGGGTTAAGTGAGACAATCTGTGCTCTGGTAAGAACTGAATAAATGTAAACTATTAATGTGGTTCATTCTGCCTCAATAGCAACCAGCAAACTACCAGATAAAGTTTTTGATGTGCTTGTATGGAAACAAATTTTATTATTTCTTTACTGGACAGTATTTTTTAGGTAAATAATTTGATTTCTAAATTTATCAAAGTCTTTAAAATCTTTAATTTTGACCTCAAACCCATCTTAACTAATTTGCTGTTATTTACATTTAACTATCTTATCATCTCTTCCATTATTTATACCATTGTAATGCTGATAAATTGCTTTGTAAAAATAAAAGACATTAGTATTACTGTATCTGTTCATTTTATTATGGATTTTTATTAATTTTCACATTCTACTCTACAGAAAATATAAAGTATATGTCTATGTTTAGGAAATTCATCAAAATTAGAAAGTATAGAAAATGTGTCCCCAACATACTTAAGGTAATAAAAGCCATCTATGACAAACCCACAGCCAACATTATACTGAACAGGGAAAAGTTGAAAGCATTCCCCTTGAGAACTAGAGCAAGACAAGGATGCCCACTTTCACCATTTCTATTCAACATAATACTGGAAGTCCTAGCCAGAGCAACAAGACAAGAAAAATAAAGGGCATCCAAATTAGTAAAGAGGAAGTCAAACTGTCACTGTTTGCTGATGACGTGATCATATACCTAGAAAACCCTAAAGACTCATCTAAAAAGCTCCTGGAACTGGTCAATGAATTCATCAGAGTTTCGGGATACGAAATTAATTAACACAAATCAGTAGCTCTCCTATATACCAACAGTGACCAAGCCGAGAATCAAATCAAGAAGTCAACCCATTTTACAATAGTGCAAAAAAATTAAAATACTTAGGAATATACTTAACCAAGGAGGTGACAGACTTCTGCAAGGAAAACTACAAAACACTGCTGAATAAATCATACATGACACAAACAAATGAAAACACATCCCATGCTCATGGATGGATAGAATCAATATTATGAAAATGATCATACTGCCAAACACAATGTACAAATCCAATGCAATTCCTATCAAAAACCACCATCATTCTTCACAGAACTAGGAAAACAATCCTAAAATTCATATGGAACCCAAAAGAAGCCTGCATAGCCAAAGCAAGACTAGGCAAAAAGAAAAAACCTGGAGGCATTACATTACCTGACTTCAGACTCTACTATAAGGCCATAGTTACCACCACAGCATGGTACTAGTGTAAAAGCAGGCATATAGACCAATGGAACAGAATATAGAACCTAGAAATAAACCAAAATACTTAAAGTCAACTGATCATCAACAAAGCAAACAAAAAGTGGGGAAAGGACACCCTATTCAACAAATGGCGCTGGCATAATTGGCAAGCCACATGGTGAAGAATGAAACTGGGTTCTCATCTTTTACCTTATAGAAAAATCAATTCAAGATAGATCAAAGACTTAAATCTAAAACCTGAAACCATAAAAATTCTAGAAGATAACTTCAGAAGAACCCTCCTAGACACTGGCTTAGGCAAAGACTTCATGACCAAAAACCCAAAAGCAAATGCAACAAATACAAAGATAAATTGTTGGAACTTAGTTAAACTAAAAACCTTCTGTGCAGCAAAAGAAATAATCAGCAGAGTAAACAGACAACCCACAGAATGGGAGAAAATCTTTGCAATCTATACAGCTGACAAAGGACTAATACCCAGAATCTACAACAAACTCAAACAAATCAGCAAGAAAAAAACAAACAGTCCCATCAAAAAGTGGGCTAAGGAAATGAATAGACAATTCTCAAAAGAAGGTATACAAACAGCCAACAAACATATGAAAAAATGCTCAACATCACTAATGATCAGAAGAATGCAAATCAAAACTACAATGCAATACCTCCCTACTCTTGCAAGAATGGCCATAATAAAAAAATCAAAAAATCAAAAAATAATAGATGTTGGCATGAATGTGGTGAAAAGGGAACACTTTAACACTGCTGCTGGGAATGTAAACTAGTACAACCACTATGGAAAACAGTGTGGAGATTCCTTAAAGAACTAAAAGTGGGCTGGGTGTGGTGGCTCACACCTGTAATCCCAGCACTTTGGGAGGCCAAGGTTGGTGGATCACGAGGTTAGGAGTTCAAGACCAAACTGACCAACATGGTGAAACCCTATCTCTACTAAAAAACAAACAAACAAACAAACAAAAATACAAAAATTAGCCGGGCATGGCGGCACATGCCTGTAATCCCAGCTACTGAGGAGGCTGAGGCAGAAGAATCCCTTGAACCCTGGAGGCAGAGGTTGCAGTGAGCTGAGATCGCGCCACAGCAATCCAGCCTGGACAACAGAGTGAGAGTCCATCTCAAAAAAAAAAAGAAAACTAAAAGTGGAGCTACCATTTGATCCAGCAATCCCGGCAAGACCACTCCTGGGTATCTATCCAGAGGAAAAGAAGTAATATATGAAAAAGATACTTGCACACACATGTTTATAGCAGCACAATTTGCAATTGCAAAATATGAAACTAGACCAAATGCTCATCAGTCAACCAGTGGATAAAGAAAATGTGATATATATATATATATATATATATATATATATAGATATATATATAGACACACATATACCTACATACATACACACACACCATGGAATATTACTTAGCCATAAAAAGAAATGATATAATGGCATTTGCAGCAGCCAATTTCAGAAATGGAAAATCAAACATCATATGTTCTCACTCATGAGTGGGAGCTAAGCTATGAGGATGCAAAGGCATAAGAATGACACAATGGACTTTGGGGACTCGGGGGAAAGGATAGGAGAGCGGGTGAGGGATAGAAGACTACACATTGGGTACAGTGTACACTGCTCGGGTGGTTAGGTACACCAAAATCTCAGAAATTATAATTAAAGAACTTATTCATGTAACCAAACCCCACCTGTTACCCAAAAACCTATTGAAAAAAAATCCCTGTTGTCAAGGAGCCCTTAGAATATCAACAATGACAACAAAAAAGAAAATGTGTTCCAAGAGGAACATGTGCAATGCATTTTATAAAATGATCTGATTTATCTTGATTCTTAGTCACTTTTATGACAACATATAATTAAACAATTAGATGAATTAGTCATGTATTTCGCCACGTAATGTACCTTTATACAGTCAACATCCCATAATCAGCCAATACTGATAAGTTTTAGGAACATATATAAAGAGAAAGGAGAGAAAAGCCTCTTGAACAAACCAACATTTGGGCCAGGAATAACTAGAGAGGAACAATGGGATTATTCAGAGGTTTTGTTTTCCTCTTAGTTCTGTGCCTGCTGCACCAGTCAAATACTTCCTTCATTAGGCTGAATAATAACGGCTTTGAAGATATTATCATTGTTATAGATCCTAGTGTGCCAGAAGATGAAAAAATAATTGAACAAATAGAGGTAAGAACAAAATGGAATATCTTTCATTAATTTTTAGTTTTTTACTATTATTTTTAATTGACATATAATTGTACATGTTTATGGCATACAAAGTAATATTTCTATACATGTATACAATTTGTAAAGATCAAATCAGGGTAATTAGCATATTCAGCAACTCAAACATTTATCTTTGCATTGTGTTGGGAACATTATAATTATTCTCTTCTAGCTATTTTGAAATACACAACAGATTATCAGTAACTTTAATTTTCCTATTGTACTATCAAATACTAGAACTTATTCCGTCTATATAACTGTGCTATTGTACACATTAGCAAACTTCTCTTCATTTCCTTTCTCTCCCCTATCCTTTGCAGCCTCTGATAAGTATCATTCTACTCTCTATCTCCATGAGATACCCTGGTTTAGTTCCTACATATGCATAAGAACATGTGGTATTTATCTCTCTGTGCCTGACTTATTTCATTTAACATAATGTCCTCCACGCTCATCCATGCTGCCACAAATGAAGCAATTTCATTTTTTTTCAGTGACTAAATAGTATTCATTTGTGTTTATATACCACACTTTATCCATTCATCTGTTGATGGACACTTGGGTTGACTTCACATCTTGACCATCATGAATAGTGCTACAATAAACATGGAAGTGCAGACTGATGTCTTTTCCCTTGGATATATACCCGCTAGTGGAATTGCTGAATCATGTGGTCATTCTATTTTTAGATTTTTGAAGAACCTCCATACTGTTTTCCATAATGGCTGTATTAATTTACATTTTCACCAATGGTATATAATAGGTCTCTTTTTCCACATCCTTGTCAGCACTTTTTTTTGTCTTTTTGATAATAACCATTCCAACTGGGCTGAGGTGGTGTCTCATTCTGGTTTTGATTTGAATTTCCCTGATGATTAGGGATGTTGACCACTTTTTCATATACTTGTTGGACATTTGTTTGTCTTCTTTTGAGAAATGTCTATTCAGATCATCTGCCCATTTTAAAATATTATTATTATTATTACTTTGTCTTTGAGGTTTTTGAGTTTCTTGTATATTCTGGATAACAATCCATTGTTGGATGAATAGTTTGCAAATATTTTTCCCAAGAATTGGGATGTCGGCCAGGCACGGTGGCTCTCATGCCTGTAATCCCAACACTTTGGGAGGCCGAGGAGGGCAGATCATGAGGTCAGGATTTCGAGACCAGGCTGGCCAACATGTTGAAACTCCGTCTTTACTAAAAATACAAAAAATTAGCTGGGTGTGGTGGCACATGCCTGTAATCCCAGCTACTCAGGAGGCTGAGGCAGGAGAATTGCTTGAACCCAGGAGGCAGAGGTTGCAGTGAGCCGAGATCACGCCATTGCACTCCAGCCTGGGCAACAGAGCAAAACTCCCTCTCTGGAAAAAAAAAAAAAAAAAAAAAGAATTGGGATGTCTTCTGTTTGAATTATGGAGAGGAAAACAAAGTTAATAGTTAATAATTATTATGGAAACTTCTGAGTCCTTCAGGAAGCTAAAAGCAGTGTGGTGCAGTGAGGACAATACGGTAATGGGCAGAGGGTGATGAAGGTTTTAGACAGGGTTCTACACTGTCTCACCACAAGACAGAAGACAAGGCACAGGGCTCCCTGACACTGAGTTTCTTGATCTGTAAGTTAGCAGTTGGACTCATTTGTTCTTTAAAGAATTCTTTATTGAATGTTTATGACATGCTGAAGAGCAGTAAAATTTTTTTAAAGCCTCTGGCACCATGCAGTGTATCTTCTTTTCAGAGATGTAGTTAATAAGTAAATGGATCACAGATAAGATCGTGGTAGGTTGCTGTGGAGTAAAACAAATCATGAAGGGGGATATGGAGTGTTAGGTGGGGCTGGATTGGGGGAGAATGTGGGTTGCTATTTCATGTAGGGAAGTCAGGGAAGGCCTCACTGATGATGTGTCAGCAGAGACCTGAGATGAGCGAGAGAAGAGCCCATTGAAAACTAGGGGAGAAAAACAGCATGGAAGTGAGAATTCGTTTGATGTAACCAAGGAAACAGCTATGAATGAGGAGGAGGAAGCATAGGGTGAGCTGAAGTTAGAGAGGTGGCAGGGCCTAGACCACTGGAAAGACTTTGACATTGACTCTGTGATGAAAATCCATAGGAGGATTCTGAGCAGAGAAGGGTGTGTTCTCATGCATGTTCAAGAATCACTCTGACTGCAATATTGAGGACTGTAAAGAATTTCCACTTGTCACCCATCCTCTATAAACTCTGTGGCAGCTTACTGGTGTAGAAGGACCCCAGCTAGGAAACTCTTGCAGGTGGGCAGTGATGGTGACTAGGAACAGGGAGGTTGTGGTAAAGATTGTTAAAGTGATATGATGATTAAGATGTATAGGGGATAGGTGAGGGTAGGAAGGAAATAAAATAAGAGTCAAGGAAGAATTCAAGAGTTTTGCTTGAACACTTGGATGAAACTATCATCAATTGAGAAGGGGAAGACTGTAAGTGGAGAAAATTTGGCATTTGGAAAATCAAGAGTTTGTTGGTTGGGGCTTTTGGAATTTATGTTACTTCTGAAAACATCCATGTAGATGGAGGCAGGAATCAGAATTCATGATGAAGATGAAAATTTGGGTGTAGATAACTAGGCAAGTACAGATGGAGAAGAGAAAGGCTCCAGGACTAAACCAAGGACACTAACTTCTGTTTCTTTCAAATATAACATTCCGTGTAATATAGAGTTTGGTGGTGTAGCCACGTACATTATTTTTCCCTCTCCCTGATATCAACATATACTAATTCCTTATATTTAATTTCTCTACTACTGTGTTCTGCTGCTCATGGTTGGACCCTTCTGCATGTTTTAATTACCCAGCAGAAGGTGATAGGCATGAACTAAGCTGTAATCAAGTGATTTTGTGGCTGCCATTTGTCATTCACTCTATAAACTCTGTTACATCACAGAGATATTTGCTTATAGGTACCTTTTAAACTTCATGAGAAGATAAAAATTCATTTTACTAAAGATGTTTAAAGAGCAGTTAATGCAGCTAATTCTGAATGATAGGTTTTTAGTGTCCAGAGGACAGTAAATCAGTATCAAACTTTTCTTTACTCAGAAATCACTATTTGAAAGAATTACTTGGATGGGCAAAAATTTTGTAAACACTGTCCTTTATAAGTACAAGCAGAAATTCAATTGTTTACAAGCATGCCCAGATTTTACAATGTTTCCTGACATTTCTCCCAGCCCTTCACAAAATCTTCGTATTTAATATCTTCAAGAAACCCTGTGAAATACTATAATCCACATTTTACAGAAGAAAAACCTAGGGGTCCGAAAAAATTAATGATTTTTCTAAGATCATATTAAGTATCACAGTCAGAGGTAAGAATCGCTTCAACCGAGGAGGCAGAGGTTGCAGTGAGCCAAGATCATGCCACTGCATTCCAGCCTGGGTGACAGAGCACGACTCTGTCTCAAAAAAATAAAAATAAAAATAAAATTTAAAAAAAGTGCCTTTCATCCTTATATTTCCTCATGAGATAATAAGGTCTAGGGAGGGATTAATTCTTTTTTTTTTTTTTTTTTTTTTTTTTTTTTTTTGAGACAGAGTCTTGCTCTGTCCCCCAGGCTGGAGTGCAGTGGTGCGATCTTGGCTCACTGCAAGCTCCGCCTCCCAGGTTCACACCATTCTCCTGCCTCAGCCTCCCGAGTAGCTGGGACTACAGGCGCCCGCCACCACGCCCGGCTAATTTTTTGTATTTTTAGTAGAGACGGGGTTTCACCGTCTTAGCCAGGATGGTCTCAATCTCCTGACCTCGTGATCCACCCGCCTCGGCCTCCCAAAGTGCTGGGATTACGTCGTGAGCCACCGCACCCAGCCTCTTTTTTTAATGTTTAAGAAAATGCGGTTTTTATCCAAAATGAGTTTGTGTGCCAAATATTAATAGTTTAGCTAATCATTGTTATATTCGTTCATTATGTTATTTTTATTTCAATTCTTGCTTTTAAAAAACCTAAAACTTTAAAAATCCTTATGCGTTGTCTATTTTCTTTACCTTTGTTTTGTTTTGTTTTGTTTTGCTGGATAATTTTTTAATAAAGTGAGGTTTACATCACTGATATTTAAGAATGGCTGTATCCACAAAAGAAAACAAACCTTTTTGGCTAAGGGGTGAGGAAGTTAGAAAAAGCATGAGAAACAGGAAACACAAGTGGGGTGAGTCGGGGCAGGAGAGGAAGGTTGCAGGCACCTCCAGCTCACTCCCTGCGGCAGCACCTATGACCCTACAGATCAAGGGGCCATGAATGACAAGAGATTCAGATTTCTTTCATTCTAGACTTCAGCCTAAGCTTAACCTTTTGTTCCAGCACCAATCTAACAGAGCAGCACAGGCATTTCTAATCCAGTAGCAGTGCTATTTCCTCACCCAGGGCAGGTGCCTGGGCTGACGGGAGGCCTTCAGGAGCACTGCCTGTCAGAAGGCACCAAGGAGGGTCTCTGAGGTCCTGAAGACCAGCTGGTGCCCGTGATCTCCAAACAGACAAATATTTGACCTTTGCCTTCAACGACATTTACACATAAATAGACACAAATAAAATCCTCCATAATTTACGCTCAAGTCTAGGAAGATGTGGCTCCCACAGTAGATTTTCTAATGACAAAAAAAAAAAGTGTAGTAGCTATGTGCGGTTCTTGAGTTTCACCCAGGTCTCACGGTAGCACAGAACATAATGGAGAAATATTGCACGCATATTTAAAGTAAAACATGATACATTTACACTGTTGACAAGGACCGTAGTGATGCTCACTGCAAAAAAAAATCCCTTATTTAAACCTGAAAAAAATGAAACACACCAACTACAATTGTTTAGGCTATAAAAGTTCTAAAGTCGCAGCAAAGGATATTTATTGAAAAAATATGCTTTTAAGAAAATAGCTGAAAAAATCTAAAGACATAAGGTATAAAAAGTTTAAAAATATATATCTTAAGACAAAATATTGCCCAAAACACTTAAAACTGAATTGTAAAAAAATCACCTGTCTAAATGTAAAGGAGGTTGATGCAGCTGTGGCTCGCCGTCCTCTACAGTGGGGGACACAAAGAGAGACGAGGGGCCCAAGGCTGTAAGGACGTCAGGACCGGCCCAGAGGCGAGAAGTCTTCCAGGAGAACAGCCATCTCTGCCTGGCCCTCCACAGCGGGGAAAGTGAGTGGGACAGGCCTGGGGTTGCAGACCCCGCTGATGATGGTCTGTTCTGGGATTTCTCAGAATTAGCAGACAGGGCAGCAAGGCTGGGCCGCTGGCGGCAGGCGCACCCTCTACGGGAGCGAGTGCTCACGTGTCCACGCGTCAGACACTGCTGCGAGCCCTCATGCCTCCGGCTCAGGTCTCCACCAGGATCTCCACCATGTGGTCCAGCTCGCCCAGATCGGACTTGCAGCTGGAGCTGGGGCCCGGGGTGACCGGAGCCAAGCCCTCGAGCCTTTCACAGGGGCCCGGCCCGGCACCCCCATCATGCCTGTCAGTACTGTGTCCAGGTTGTAGTAGGGGCTGTCCACGCCTGAAAACAGCTCTTCCATGTAGCAGGGGATTTTAGTCTCCAGCATTTCGTATATCTGATCGAGTGATTTGCGAAAGCTTCCTCTGTTTTCTTGAGGGCCATCCATCTCCCGGACGCTCCTCCCTCTGTGGGTGCCTCGGCATCTGTGCTGAGGTGACTGGGCAAAGGTCAGAAACTGGGCCCTGTGCGTGGCCATCTCCCAAGCCAGAGGCAGGACGTGCCCCCTCTTGCTCCCACGTCGCGCGGCACAGAATCTCCGTGAAGACCAAGCGGTCCAGCGGCGCCCGCCCTGCAGCCTGGGGTGTGCGCCGTGTCCCATCCTGCGTCATCTCCTCTTTGATCTGCTGGACCATGTTGGCAATGAGGATTGAGCGGCACAGGTTGGGCTCCACAAGCATGTGGCAAAGCTGCAGCTTCACCAGGGACATGTCCAGGAGGGACTGCCGCTGCAGGCTGTACGAGGACGGGGTCTTCAAGCCGGCCAGGTCTCCCTCCACGTCTTCCTGGTGGCCAACACATTTCCCCTTCAGTCCTCGTGCAAACATTGTGTCTTTGAGAGAACGGTTATCTGGGTCCTGCTGTCTCGTGCATCCCACACGAAGGCCACAGAAGAGGAGACGCAGCAGAGATCCTCTATTCTAGCAAGCTGTCGAAGCCTTTGTCACGACGATCCTGTCTGACCCGCGAGGCCGCCCGCCAGGTCCTCTGCTCAGCCGACGCCACCGCCGCTGCCTCCTGCTTCCCGCCGCTGAGGGAGGAGCGCCCGCCAGCGCGGGGCCTTTACCCTTTTAAAACAATCAACTCTGCTTAGGAAACTAGCCATAGTTTTACTTCCCATAAAAAGTTTGTGTGTCGGCCGGGCGTGGTGACTCACGTCTGTAATCCCAGCACTTTGGAAGGCTGAGGCGGGTGGATCACCTGAGGTCAGGAGTTCGAGACCAGCCTGGCCAACATGGCGAAACCCTGTCTCTACTGAAAAATACAAAAATTAGCTGGGCCCAGTGGCAGGCGCCTGTAATTCCAGCTACTCGAGAGGTTGAGGCAGGAGAATCGCTTGAACCCGGGAGGAGGAGGTTGCAGTAAGCCGAGATTGAGCCATTGAACTCCAGCCTGGGAGAGAGAGCAAGACTCTGTCAAAAAAAAAAGTTTGTGTGTCTATGTATGACCCGTAGTGTCTTCTTTTCTTTTCTTTTTTAACTTTTATTTTGGGTTCAGGGGTACATGTGAAGGTTTGTTGCATAGGTAAACTCATGGCATGAGGGTTTGTTGTACAGATTACTTCATCACCCAGGTATTAAGCCTAGTACCCAATATTATCTTTCTGTTCCTCTCCTTCCTCCCAGCCTCCACCCCTACTCTCAAGTGGACCCCAGTGTCTGTTGTTCTCTTCTTTGTGTTCATGAGTTCTCATCATTTACCTCCCATTATAAGTGAGAACATGTAGTATTTGGGTTTCTATTCCTGTGTTAGTTTGCTAAGGATAATAGCCTGCAGCTCCACCCATGTTCCCGCAAAAGACATGATCTCATTCTTTTTTATGGCTGTGTAGTATTCCATGGTGTATATGTACCACAGTTTTTGTTTGTTTGTTTGTTTGTTTGTTTTGAGACAGAGTCTCCCTCTGTCACCATGCCCAGCTAATTTTTGTATTTTTAGTAGAGATGGAGTTTCAACATGTTGCACAGGCTGGTCTCGATCTCCTGACCCAAAGTGATCTGCCCACCTCGGCCTCCCAAGGTGCTGGGATTACAGGTGTGAGCCACCATGCCCAGCCCTGTACCACACTTTTTAATCCAATCTGTTATTGATGGGCATTTAGGTTGATTCCATGTCTTTGCTATTGTGAATAGTGCTGCAATGAACATTCAAGTGCATGTGTGTCTTTCTGGTAGAATGATTTATATTCCTCTGAGTGTATATCCAGTAATGGGATTGCTGGGTTGAATGGTAGTACTGCTTTTAGCTCTTTGAGGAATCACCATACTGCTTTCCACAGTGGTTGAACTAATTTACACTCCCATCAACAATGTATAAGTGTTCTCTTTTCTCCTCAACCTCGCAAGCATCTGGTTTTTTTTTTTTTTTTTTACTTTTTAATAATAGCCATTCTAACTGGTATGAGATGATATCTCATGGTGGGTTTTTTTTTGTTTCATTAATGATCAGTGATATTGAGCTTTTTTTCACATGCTTGTTGGCCACATGTCTATCTTCTTTTGAAATGCATCTGTTCATGTCCTTTGCCCACTTTTTAATGCAGCTGTTTGTTTTTCTCTTGTAAATTTGTTTACATTCCTTATAAATGCTGGATATTAGACCTGTGTCAGATGCATAATTTGCAAATATTTTCTTCTATTCTGTAGGTTGTCTGTTTACTCTGTTGATAGTTTATTTTGCTGTGCACAAGCTCTTAAGTTTAATTAGATTCCAATTGTTAATTTTTGTTTTTGTTGCAATTGTTTTAGGCATCTTTGTTATAAAATCTTTACCTATGTCCAGGATGTATTGCCTAGGCTGTCTTCTAGGGTTTTTATAGTTTTCAGTTTTACATTTAAGTCTTTAATCTTAATCTTGAGTTGATTTTTATATATGGTGTAAGGAAGGGATCCAGCTTCAATCTTCTGCATTTGGCTAG
The DNA here is from genome assembly GCF_028885625.2 of Pongo pygmaeus. Lineage (NCBI taxonomy): Eukaryota > Metazoa > Chordata > Mammalia > Primates > Hominidae > Pongo > Pongo pygmaeus. The sequence goes on along the minus strand of NC_072373.2, from coordinate 143,542,834 downwards.
CCAGTTATCCCAGCACAACTGATTTAATAGGGAATCTTTTCCCCGTTGCTTATTTTTGTCAGCTTTGTTGAAGATTAGATGGTGGTGGATGTACAGCCTTATTTCTGGGCTCTGTATTGTGTTCTGTTGGTCTAGGCCTGTTTTTATACCAGTACCATGCTCTTTGGGTTACTGCATCCCTGTAGTATAGTTTGAAGTCAGGTAACATGATGCCTCCAGTTTTGTTCTTTTTGCTTAAGATTGCCTTGGCTGTTCAGGCTCTTTTTTGTTCCATATGAATTTTAAAATAGTTTTTTTTCTAATGCTGTGAAAAATGTTGGTAGTTTGATAGGAATAGCAATGAATCTATAAATTGCTTTGGGCAATATGACCATTTTAGTGATATTGATTCTTCCTATTGATGAGCATGGGATGTTTTCCATTAGTTTGTGTCTTCTCTGACACAATTTCTTTGAACAGTGTTTTGTAATTCTCATTGTAGGAATGTTTCACCCCCCTGGTTAGCTGTATTCCTAGGTATTTTATTCTTTTTGTGGCAATTGTGAATGGTATTTCCTATTTGATTCAGCTTTGGGCTTGGCTGTCATTGGTGTATAGGAAGGCTAGTGATTTTTGTACATATATTTTGTACCCTGAAACTTTGCTGAAGCTACTTATCAGCTGAGGGAGCTTTTGGGCTGAGACTATGGGGTTTTCTAGATATAGAATTATGTCATAATCAAACACGGATAGTTTGACTCCCTCTCTTCCTATTTGGATGCCTTTATTTATTTCTCTTGCCTGATTGCTCTGGCCAGGACTTCCAATATTAAGTTGAATAGGAGTGGTGAGAGACAGCATCCTTGTCTTGTGCCAGTTTTCAGAGAGAATGCTTCCAGCTTTTGCCCATTCAGTATAATGTTGGCTGTGGGTTTGTCATGGATGGCTCTCATTATTTTGAGGTATTTTCCTTCAATAACTACTTTATTGTGGTGTTGAATTATATTGAAAATCTTTTCTCCATCTCCTGAGATAATCATATGGTTTTTGTCTTTAGTCCTGTTTATGTGATGAATCACTTTTATTGATTTGTGTATGTTGAACCAATCTTGCATCCTGGGGATGATGCTTACTTGATCACGGTGGATTTGCTTTTTGATGAGCTGTTGGATTCGGTTTGCCAGTATTTTGTTGAGAATTTTTGCATCAATGTTCATAAAGGATATTGGCCGGAAGTTTTCTTTTTCTGTTGGGTCTCTGTCAGGTTTTCATATCAGGTTGATACTGGCCTCATAGAATGAGTTGGAGAGGATCCCTCCTCCTCAAATTTTTGGAATAGTTTCAGTAGGAATGGTAGAAGCTCTTCTTTGTACATCTGGTAGAATTTGGCTGTGAATCCTTAAGATCCTGGGCTTTGTTTGTTTGTTTGTTGTTTGTAGGCTGTTTATTACTAATTCAATTTAGGAACTTGTTATTGGTCTGTTCAGGGAAACAATTTCTTCCTGGTTCAGTCTTGGGAGATGTATGGGTCCAGGAATTTATCCACCTCTTCTAGGTTTTCTAGTTTGTGTGCTTAGAGGTGTTCATAGTAGTTTCTGATGGTTATTTTTATTTCTGACGGCTCAGCATTAATGTTCCCTTCATTATTTCCAATTCTGTTTATTTGGACCTTCTCTCTTTTCTTATTTATTAATCTAGCTGGTAGCTGGTGGCATATATAGCTTATAAATTTTTTCAAAAAATTAGATCCTGGATTTGTTGATCTTTTGAATGGTTTTTTTGTGTCTCAATTTCCTTCAGTTCAGCTCTGATTTTTATTATTTCTTGTCTTCTGCTAGCTTTGGGGCTGATTTGTTCTTGCTCCTGTAATTCTTTCGGTTGTAATGTTAGGTTGTTAATTTCAGATCTTTCTAACTTTTTGATGTGGATATTTAATGCTATAAATTTCCCTCTTAAAACTGTCTTAACTGTGTCCCAGGGATTCTGGTATGTTGTATGTTTGTTCTCATTAGTTTCGAAGAACATCTTGATTGCTGCTTTAATTTTATTATTTACCAAAACAAAAGTCATTCGGGAACATGTTGTTTAATTTCCATGTAATTGCATGATTTTTAGTGTTGTTCTTACTCTTGAATTCTATTTTAATTGTGCTGTGGTTCGTGAATGTGTTTAGTATGATTTTGGTTCTTTTGCATTTGCTGAGAATTGTTTTATGTCCAATTATGTGGTTGAGTTTAGAGTATGTGCCATGTGGTGATGAGAAGAATGCATATTCTGTTGTTATGGGGTGGAGAGTTCTGTATAGGTCTATTGGATCCATTTGGTGCAATGTTGAGTTCAGGTCCTGAATATCTTTGTTAATTTTCTGCCTCAATGAAGTTTCCCACTATTATTGAGTGGGAGTCTATGTCTCTTTCTACGTCTCTAAGAACTTGCTTTATGAATTTGGGTGCTCCTTTGTTGGGCATATATATATTTAGAATAGTTAGAGCTTCTTGTTAAAATGAACCCTTTACTATTATGTAATGCCCTTCTTTGTCTTTTTTTAATCTTTGTTGGTTTGAAATCTGTTTTGTCTGAAATTAGGATTACAACCCCTGCTCTTTTCTGTTTTGCATTTGCTTGGTAGGTTTTCTCCATCTTTTTATTTTGAGCCTATGGGTGTCATTATGCCTTTATGAGATGATTCTCTTGAAGATAACATACCATGGGGTCTTGTTTTTTTATTCAGCTTGCCACTCTGTGCCTTTTAAGTGGGGCATTTAGCCCATTTACATTGAAAGTTAATATAGATATGTGTGGATTTGATCTTGTCATTGTTTTGTTGGCTAGATATTGTGTTGACTTGTTTGAGTGACACTGGTCTGTGTGTCTGGCTTTATAGTGACACTGGTCTGTGTGTCTAAGTCTGTTTTTGTATTAGCTGGTAGCAGTCTTTCCTTTCTATATTTAGTGCTTCTTTCAAGATCTCTTGTAAGGCAGCTCTGGTGGTAATGAATTTCCTTTGACAAGGAAACTTAGTTTGGCTGGATATGAAATTCTTGGTTGAAGATTATTTTATTTAAGAATGCTGAATAAAGTATTAGTCCATTCTTATGCTGCTAATAAAGACATGCCTGAGACTGGGTAATTTATAAAGGAAAAGATTTAAATAACTCACAGTTTGGCATGGCAGGGAGGCCTCAGGAAACTTACAATCATGGCAGAAGAGGAAGCAAACATGTCCTTCTTCACACGGCAGCAGGAAGGAGAAGTATGAGAGCCGAGCTAAGGGGGAAGCCCCTTATGAAATCATCAGATCGCGTAAGAACTTACATCATGAGAACAGGATGGGGAAAACCACCCCCATGATTCAATTATCTTCACCTGGTCCCTTCCACAACATGTGGGGATTATGGGAACTACAATTCAAGATGAGATTTGGATGGGGACACAGCCAAACCATATCAGCTCCCAATCTCTTCTGGCTTGTAGGGTTTCAGCTGAGAGGTCCACTGTTAGCCTGATGGGGTTCCCTTTGTATGTGATCTGCCCTTTCCTCTCTAGCTGCCTTTAACACTCTTCTTTTTTCATTTCAACCTTGGAAAATCTGATGATTGTATCTTGGGGATGATCTTCTTGTGTAAAGTCTTGCAGGAGTTCTCTGTATTTCCTAAATTTGACTGTTGGCCTCCTAGCAAAGTTGGGGAAGTTTTCATAGATGATATGCTGAAATATGTTTTCCAAGTAGTTTGCTTTCTCCTGGGAGGGACTATTTTTCTTATTTGTCCTTGTATGTGAGTTTATAGTTCTGAATATAAGGTGATATTATTTTCATATTGGTGGTAGAGCAACAGTTCTGTAATCAAAGTTTTGCCTCTACTATGGGTTTTTTTTCATCACACCTCCCACCCACACAGGCTCCCAACCCAGCTGCTTCTCCTAAGGTTGGGATGAGAAAACTCTTCAATGACCCATTTCTACAGTCTCCTCCTCAGTTTGCATCAACTAAGGCTGTTTTCTACTAAGATTTCTTATAAATAGTAATGATATCAAACAGTTTTAAGATTGCCTGTTTGTAGAGGACTTTATATCTGATTCCATCTCTAAGCCAACCATACTGATAGATAGTAATAGTCCATTGAAGGATGAGGAAACTAAGATTCGGAGCATTACATAAATCAGCCAAGATCTGTCACCCAGAAGATAATAACATTAGTATTAGAATCACGTAAATGACTCCAAAGTCCATGTACATATTCATATTAATCAATTCCTCTTAATGCCAAATACAAGCATTTGCCTTTTAAGGCAGGATTATAGAAGACTGAGGAGGCTTTCAACGTGCAGGATTAAGTGATGGTTTGGGGTTGACAGGTGGCAGGGTTAGAATAATGAGGCAGAGGCCCTGCTCATCAGTCTGTTGCTTTTTCTGTCCACTCTTACATTGGGAAATGCCTGTCACAAAACCCTGCTAATTTAGTTTACTCTGACTTCACCATTCTCACATATTTTTTCCTTTAATGACAGGATATGGTGACTACAGCTTCTACTTACCTGTTTGAAGCCACAGAAAAAAGATTTTTTTTCAAAAATGTATCTATATTAATTCCTGAGAATTGGAAGGAAAATCCTCAGTACAAAAGGCCAAAACATGAAAACTATAAACATGTAAGTGTCAAAATCTTCTCTTAAAAAATTATATTTTCTGATATTGCCCATTTTTGCCACAAATTAAGGGTCTTTCTAACTGAATATTATATTTTTTATTTTTGATGTTTAACAATCTTTTTCAACATTCTCAGGCTGATGTTATAGTTGCACCACCTACGCTCCCAGGTAGAGATGAACCATACACCAAGCAGTTCACAGAATGTGGAGAGAAAGGCGAATACATTCACTTCACCCCTGACCTTCTACTTGGAAAAAAACAAAATGAATATGGACCACCAGGTAGAAATTTTGGTTAAAAAATAATTTTGCAGTGATTGCAGCATACCACTTTCTATGCAGGTTAAGTGTGCAGGCCATAGGGCCAAAGTCCCTAGAATCAAATCCTGGCTCTCCTACTTACTAGCTGTATGTGACCTTAAACAAATGACCTACTGTCTCTGTGGTTATTCCCTACAAAATGGCAAAGAGAGGAGTTTCTACCTTGTAAAATATTTGTTCTACATTAAACTAGAGAATCCAGATAAATGTACTCAGTACAGTGTCTACAGAAATATAAAGAGAGCAAAGCAATAATAACTGTTTTTCTTAAGGCATGCTTTTTAGATTTTAATTTTTCCAGTTCTCCATAGCTGGATATTAACAAATTACAGGTAAGCTACATGAAAGCCAGATGTATAGTAAGCCAGAAAGCGTCATGTTGCCAGTTACTGGTCAAGAGAAAACACTCCTAGACTATCAGTTGCTGATAATATCAATCTATTTCATTGAAACAGATGACATTGTCTGTAATTGATCATTTTGACCTATAAAAATGGCAGTGTCATCTAGTTCAATCTAAATGTTAAAATAATTTGTCAAAACAACAAAAGTGCACTTTGCAGACAAAAATGCAAATCATTGTTAAAGGAGGGCTCTACACGTGTGTCACTATTAAATGGGAAACTTCCTGAATCCCCATACCCCAGAATCACCCTCTTCTATTCCTGTTCATTGAACACTCATTAAGTCCCTTGTCTCTGCCAAACATTCAGCTAGATCTGGTCCTATTCATTACCTGGACCAGTTCCCCTCTCCAGTCTTGAAAGTTCCATCATCTCCTCATGTCCCAATCTTACCTCTTCCCCGTAATTATCCTGACCACATTTGTTTTCTTTGACACCTGTAATCCTTTGTGCCCTTTTAGTTATACTTTCTTTCCACCTGGCATGTCCAGCAAAGTCAGTCATTTCAACTACAAGTATAAATAGCTCAATTCTCTCACTACTCTCATCTTTATGTTTCATTCAATTTACTAAATCTTCTGAATTTTCCATCTACTTTATTCTTGGATCCTGTTTTGTTTCCAAGAATGTTGAAGAAAATTATAAAACTAATTGACATGATTATAAAAACACACTTTCCAAGCTCAATGAAGCACTCAAAGCTACTCAACAATATTTTTACTCAGCTCTTCTCAACTCTCTTTCTCAATTCCTATAGCAGCTGTTCTAAAACTTCTACCATTTTTCTCAAGATCTCCAGGCACTCTTCTCAATCCCATCAATTAATGTCCTGATTGATAAAACAGAGGTCTCTACATTCTTCCTATTTCCAAACTTATTACCACCTACACCTTCTCTACCTGCACCTTTCTTAGAACAGAAAGGCTTCTCCAATTTGTAAGTTCAATGTCCCCATATCAGTTATTGATTTTTCCCATATCCCACACCTCAACCCTGTTCTGTTACTGATAGGTCACCCCTTCTTCTTACACAGATCTTTCTTCCTTTTCACAAACACGTAATCTGATATATGCATTTGTGGAAAAAACTCACATTCCTCAATATCCTAAAAAACAAATAAGGTTTTTGGATAAATAAGATTAGTAAGAGAGCTCTCAAAATCTATGCAATTTTGTAATAATCATGATAACAACACCAACAATCACAATAGATCATTTAGATCACTCAGGCAAGCAATGCAGTATGGCTAGAGGCTGCCATAGCACATATTAAAAGTACACACACACACACACACACACACGACACATACACACATGGTGCGAGGAGGGGGAGAGAGAAATGTTGCTAGAAATAGGAACAGAGACAGCTGGAAATGAGACAATGATGTAGACAGGCATGGAATTGTAAGTCAAAAGGGCTGCTTTTAAGGTAGGCATGGGAGGCAGGGAAACCTGAGAAGGAATCAAGTCTGAGTGGACTCTCTGAGAAGACAGCCAGGTACAGGGAGTTTTAAATTTTTCTTAACATGCACCAAATTCCTACTGCAGTAGCTGATATGAGGGCTTTTTCCTTTCCTACTGAAGGTTCTAATTCTGCTCCCACAAACCTGGTTCCATTTGCCTAGGAAACCTGAAACCAGTGTTTTTAAAGTGCATTATGTAGAAGAGTAACTTAGGGACCTTGTTAATATGCAGCTTCTGATTTTGTAAGCAAAGGGTGGCCTGAAGATTCTGCATTTGTAACTAGCTCCCAGGTGATGCTGATGGATGTGGTCCAGAACCACAGTTTGAATAGCAAAGACTTAAAAAAGAAACATGACAGCTGGGCACAGTGGCTCATGCCTGTAATCCCAGCACTTTGGGAGAGTGAGGCGGGCGGATCACGAGGTCAGGAGTTCGAGACCAGCCTGGCCAACGTGGTGAAACCCCATCTCTACTAAAAATAAAAAAAAATTAGTCTAGCGTGGTGGCGGGTGCCTGTAATCTCAGCTACTCGGGAGGCTGAGGCAAGAGAATCACTTGAACCCGGGAGGCAGAGGTTGCAGTGAGCCGAGATTGTGCCATTGCACTTCAGCCCAGGCGACAGTGCAAGACTCCATCTCAAAAAAAGAAAAAAGAAAGAAAGAAAAAGAAAAGAAACATGACTTCTTCATACTATGGTGTATTTTCCTCCTATTTTCAGATTCATATGAGGTTGTTTGAGCCGCAGAAACACACATTGTAGCAGAAGAGACTTAATTTCCAATCTTTCCTTCTCCATCTCCGTTTCCTCTGAAGTTTTTCTCAACATTGCTAAAATGAAAGTTCTACTTTCCTTCTTTCAGCATCTCAAGCTGTGGATTTACTTTTATTCCTCCATTTATTGCAAAATTCTTATTTAAAAAATTTTTTATTTGAACTCCCTCTCTCAAAACTTCCCCAAGTGAAGGACTAAATCTCACACATCTTTATATTTTTTAATACCTAGTATTGCACTGAATATATATATATAATTAATAATTGTTTCATATAATTAATGCTTATATGTCTTAAGTACCATAAATGAATTCCTTCATTTTAACATCCTCAGAATTGTATTTGGCCCACAATAGTGTTTACCATCTTTTTTAAAATCATAATAGGGAGCATTTTTAGACTTTTTTTTTAAATTGCATTCACATGGTATTTTAGTGAAACAGATGTACTGTATATCTGATTATGTTGGTTATAATTTGGAGAACCATAAACCATTGTACTAAGACATTTTACCCCCAAGAACCAAAACACAAATCCCAGTCCACTCAGCCCATAGCATATCCTCCCTTATTGCTTCATTGATTTAACATGTTGTGGAATAAGAAGATAATATATTACATAATATAGCATAATATAATGTAATTTCATGCAATAGACTTTTTTTATACACTGAAATATAAATGTTGATAATTGTTGAAAACCGAAATCTAAATATATTTTATAATTGAAAGAGAAGCTTCTTAAAATATTTTGATACCAAATGTGTCACTTGAATTATGATCATGTATTTGAAATGCTTTCCTGCAGGCAGACTGTTTGTCCATGAGTGGGCTCACCTCCGGTGGGGAGTGTTTGATGAGTACAATGAAGATCAGCCTTTCTACGGTGCTAAGTCAAAAAAAATCGAAGCAACAAGGCATGGCTATTTAAATTTTCTAAACTGACTTCAGGCTTTTATCCGTTCTTATTTTCCTACTTTGATTTCTTCCTAAATCATTCTTCATGCAGACAATATGTTACAAAACAATGCTTTTATTTTTTTTTAGAAAATGTATCTTTAAGTAGTTGATGGCTATTTAAAACATACACAATTTCAATGGCAAGCATTCAGTTGACAATTTAACATATTTTATACCTCTATACCATAGCTTCCAAAACTCACTTGCATTGAAGTTGGACATATAAATGGATTTACAATATGCTGGGATAAGATCAAAGTTATTCACATTACACAAGAATGCACAAACATGGTTAAGTAGTGCTAAATGTGGACTGAGTAAGAAATCAAGCAGCTTCAAGGAGCCAAGCAGGAACTTCTTGGAGATTTATAAAGGTTGTTTTATAATACCATCTAGCATCACAGTTAATAATAGACTGTCCTTTTGATTCTGTGATCAAAAGAGCAAAATAGTTGGGAAGAATTGGTTTAAAATTAAAATTGGTGCTATCACCTCATCAGTGTAGATGTCCTGCTGGGGCTTGGGACTTGACACTAATGTGAGAACTGAAAGGTATATGATTTCAATCAAGGTCCTTCCTTTGCCCCATTGCACCAATTTTCAGGCACAACTTTTAGAGAGTATTACGTTTATTGCATTTGTTTATGTCATATTCCCCTTAGATGTATAACTGCTGCTGCAGAATATTCATCATGATTTTCCACATAGATAGTTTCATCATGTCCACCAAGTTTGGGAGCAAAAGAAGCATCAACATATTTATGAGACTCCCTAAATAACTGAATAAAAACTATTCATCATTTCCTGAATTTGAACTGAAAGCCTATTGAAAAGACAAAATATGTTCACATCTCAGCATATTTGTTGTAATCACTGCCACCTGTGGTCAATTACATGCCATAAAACATATGTCTAAAATGTCTCCATCATTTTTTATTCTACCATGGGATTCTTGGCAGCACCTTATCTTCGCTTCCAATCACATTTCCCTTTGGATAAAAATGCTCTTTGAGTAATAAGAACACTTGTGTCTATCCCATGTACTATTCCTTTGGGAATATCTTCTTTGGGAAGAAATCTAAAAAGAACTTCAAGCTAAAGTGGTACTCAGAGTAAATTGTCTCAAAAGTTCTCTTATCCAGGTCCCTATAGCATATTTACCACCAAAAGTCCAGTGGGAGAGATGTCTAAGCAAGAGATTAGCAGCTTTAATACAAGGAGAGAACTCAACCATTGTGTTTATCTGGAGGCCCCACTTAAAATTTCCTTCTAGAATTTCTTAAAAAATAGATAATTACTTTGATTGGAACCCTTAAGCTCTACAGCCAGGATAGGAAGTTCATGGTACACAACATAGAAGAATAAACATCTTGATATAAAGGTCATCATGGATAGAACCACTTAAGATTTCTGTAAGTGTTAATGATTCAGTTGCCTCAAAGATTAACTGTCATATATTTTCAGGTGTTCCACAGGTATCTCTGGTAGAAATAGAGTTTATAAGTGTCAAGGAGGCAGCTGTCTTAATAGAGCATGCAGAATTGATTCTACAACAAAACTGTATGAAAAAGATTGTCAATTCTTTCCTGAGAAAGTGCAAACAGAAAAAGCATCCATAATGTTTATGCAAAGTATTGATTCTGTAAGTATGCTGATAATTGCTTCCAGAATTTATAATCAAATGACATATTGTCATGTTTTTAAAGTATCTGTTCAGGTGACCTGAGGATTACATATATTGGTATAGAGTTCTTTGAACACTGGCTAACACATAGTATATGCTGAACTAGTGCTATCTAGTGTTATCTATTATTACTGTTACCATTATTCTTATTATGGTAAATCTACCTTGTTGTAATATTGATGCTCAGTAAATGATATTTCATTCAACAAACAACATATCTGCAGAAGACATTTTAAATTTTTCAGGTTTGTAGTTTGATTTTTAAATGCATGGTATATTAAAATTACTTTTTATTTTATTAACCTTTTAGGTTGTTGAATTTTGTAATGAAAAAACCCATAATCAAGAAGCTCCAAGCCTACAAAACATAAAGTGCAATTTTAGAAGTACATGGGAGGTGATTAGCAATTCTGAGGATTTTAAAAACACCACACCCATGGTGACACCACCTCCTCCACCTGTCTTCTCATTGCTGAAGATCAGTCAAAGAATTGTGTGCTTAGTTCTTGATAAGTCTGGAAGCATGGCGGTAGGTTCACTTTTTCTGGATATAGGGATGTGGGATATTTGAAGATCTGAGAACACACTGAACTCTGTCTGCACCTAGATTGTTCTAAATTGCACGGTGGCATAAAGTACCATCACTGCCCATGATCATGACTTCAAGATACTGCAGCAAAACACCATAGTAAAAGAAAGACGCCAATATAATTAAAAATACCTAATCCAAGGGTCTCTTCCTCCTTGGATTCCTCCAGAAAATGGACTGGGCTTCTAGGCTGGTTAAACACCTTCTACTGTTTCCCAACAATGTCCTGCATAAACCTCTGTTACTGTACATTATATTTATGTTACACATTTCTCTTCCACTAGCCTAGGAGATCCTCTAGGACTTGGAACCATGTCTTATTCATCTTTACCCCATTTCCTAGAATAAAGTTAATCACATAGGGGTAATCAATAAATAATTGTTGAAATGAATGGACAGCAGACAAGTGGGTGCAATGTGATAAGAAACCAGAAGGATGGCACATTTAAGGCATAGCAAAGCATGCTGAAGAACAGGAATAAGGTCTTCTTTACCCCATTTCCTAGAATAAAGTTAATCACATAGGGGTAATCAATAAATAATTGTTGAAATGAATGGACAGCAGACAAGTGGGTGCAATGTGATAAGAAACCAGAAGGATGGCACATTTAAGGCATAGCAAAGCATGCTGAAGAACAGGAATAAGGTCTTCAGCAAATGAGGGAGGTATTAAAAAGGGCAGAGAATGATAGAGCTGAAGGAATTGAGCCACAACGATGCAGGTAGTGGAGAGAGCATGTAAAATGAAGATGTAGAAGTTTCTCATTGTGATTTGGTTCAGGGAGTTCAGAAAGAAATTTGGGCATAAATTGGTGGGAAGTAACACAGATCAGTATGGTGATAAGGACTGGAGAAGACAAATGCATGAAGAAGCTTACACCTTAGACAATCCCTTCCAAAAGAGGGCTGGGTCCTGAGGGTTACCAAAGAGCCAATTCAATTAACCCATTGGTGGAAAGGGGGCAGGGAGAGGTTAGGAACAGAAGGAGAAAGTGGGAAGATAGGGCCTTGGCCTCTCCAAACTTAAAATGAAGCTTGGGTAAGTATTACCTTTTGGGCAGTCTAGTTTCCAGTCAATGGAGTGATTCCAGTCTCTGGTTGGAGTCTGCAATAGTCTGGTTTGATTTATAGGCTTGGGGGTATAGTTTTATCTGAAGACAACAAGCACAGGAGCTCCCAAGAGTAATTAGACAGTCTCTAAGATGTGTATCCTGACCCCAGTTTCAACACAATCCCCACCCTACCTTCCACCTCTTACTTGGATACTTAGCAGTCAAGAATCAATTGTAAATAAAAGCCTGTGCTCCTTACTATACAATATATGTCCCATATTACACACAACCATTTTTTAAATTTTATCCATTAAAAATTTGATAATAGCTTCCTTTAACAACATCGATTACTGTTCATAGAAAATGTTACCAATAAATTCTGTCCGTTCATTTTATGTGATCTTCTGTTATTTTCCAGTCAAAATCACTTGTTTGTTTTTCTTGTCTTTTTGATCTAGAGTTATGACCGCCTAAATCGAATGAATCAAGCAGCAAAACATTTCCTGCTGCAAACTGTTGAAAATGGATCCTGGGTGGGGATGGTTCACTTTGATAGTACTGCCACTATTGTAAATAAGCTAATCCAAATAATAAGCAATGATGAAAGAAACACACTCTTGGCAAGATTACCTACATACGCTCAGGGAGGAACTTCCATCTGCTCTGGAATTAAATACGCATTTCAGGTGAAAATCGTTTTGCAAATATATTTTGGTTTTTGTTTCTTTTCAGGGCATTTTCATGTTAAGTGCTACTGCACATACTTGCTGCCTAATTTTAGCATAATTAATCCTAAGAAGCACAGGACTAAGCATATAGAAAAAAGTTCTCTTGATGTTTTAATGGATCAGTGAATCAATGAACAACCCATGGGTGAATAAATGACTATCAATTTGCCACTCACTTACAAGCCCAAGGAAGTCATGGATTTTGCTGTCTTGTTACCATGCAGTAGTCAGTGCTCGACAAATGTTAGTTAAATATGTGTGCTTGGATGCAAAAGCCATCAACTTTCGGGGCAATGACACAGGTGATATAGTATGGTTCCACTTTAAGCTAGTTCTCATTTGAGTTTTGTGTAATATTCAGCTAGGGCAACTATTTATCATACCTCTTCAAGCAGATGTAGCAAGACTGTGAGTCATATTTAGGGTAAGCCATACAAGTTAGAGCATGAAATTTGACATCAGAGTACTGTATGTGCTACTTACTAACCATGTAATCTTAGGCTAACCTTTCAGTCTCTTTGGACTCTCAGTGCCTTACCTATACAATACAGGAAATAGGAATGCCTACCTCATAGAGTAATTATGAGGATTACATGAAATGATATATTTACATACTTAGAACAATATTTACTATATTATATAGTAAATATCTACTTCATATACTATATATACTAAGTATATAATAATGTATTATAAGTATATATTTATAATAATTAGTAAATATATGTATAATTATTATGAACATTATTTTTAGCCAAATGGTCATCTTGAGCCCACAATTAATATAAACTATGTCATTTTACTGTTTAGAAATCTTCACTGTCTCTTCACAGTCTACAAAATTGTCTCAATCTCTCAGTCTGATATTACTAAAAAGTCTCCCCCACCCAGTAAAATTGCCCTCACTTATCTTTCCTGCCTTATTTACTCCATTCTCCCCTCTCGATGTTCTATCCTCCAACCAACTTACTACACACTTTGTTCTCCAAGTCCACTGTGTACTAACAGCCTCCAAACCTTTGCACATGCAATTCCTCTACTTAAAATGCTTCCTTTTCTCCCATCTCTGCATGTTAAAATTCTACCAGTCCTTCAAAATCCTTTCTCCTTCATGTAGCTTTCCTTTTACTCCCAACCCAATTGAATCTGTCTCTTCCATGGGTTGCATGACATTTTAGTTTAGGTTTGTAACATGAAGTCCTGCATTCAAATCACAATTGTCACTTATCAGCTTTGTGACCCTAAACATGATTCTTATCCTCTCTAGTCCTCAATTACCTCATCAGTAAAATAGGTCAATTAAAGCTAGCACATAAGGTTGCTCATGTTTTAATTTATTCAAAATATGAGCATGTTTTACTTTATTCACCAAACAAAGCTTTTTCACTCTTATGATACATGTATATAAGTGGGGAACAGATAATTGTTGTGGGAAGTCAGGGACCCCAAACGGAGGGACCGGCTGAAGCCATGGCAGAAGAACGTAGATTGTGAGGATTTCATGGACATTTATTAGTTCCCCAAGATATCGGGGAACCTGCCCCAATATTCACGTAGGTTCTTTTCTATTTTCCTTAAGCATCGGCCAGCTTGAGAAAGGGACAAAGTACAAAAGAGAGAAATTTTAAAGCTGGGCATCCGGGGGAGACATCACATGTCAGTAGGTTCCGTGATGCCCCACAAGCCACAAAAACCAGCAAGTTTTTATTAGGGATTTTCAAAAGGGGAGGGACTGTGCAAATAGGTGAGGGTTACAGACATCAAGTACTTTACAAGGTAATAGAATATCACAAGGCAAGTGGAGGCAGGGCGAGATCACAGGACTATAGGACCGGAGCAAAATTAAAATTGCTAATGAAGTTTTGGGCAACATTGTCATTGATAACATCTTATCAGGAGACAGGGTTTTGAGATCAGCCAGTCTGACCAAAATTTATTAGGCGGGAATTTCCTCTTCCTAATAAGCCTGGGAGCTCTATGGGAGACTGTGGTCTATTTCACCCCTGCAGCCTCGACCATAAGAGGTGGCCACGTCCAGGGGGGGCCAGTTCAGAGACCCACCCCCAGGTGCGCATTCTCTTTCTCAGGGATGTTCCATGCTGAGAAAAAGAATTCAGCAATATTTCTCCCATTTGCTTTTGAAAGAAGAGAAATATGGCTCTGTTCTGCCCAGCTCACCGGCGGTCGGAGTTTAAGGTTATCTCTCTTGTTTCCTAAACATTGCTGTTATCCTGTTCTTTTTTCAAGGTGCCCAAATTTCATATTGCTCAACCACACATGCTGTACAATTTGTGCAGTTAACGCAATTATTACAGGGTCCTGAGGCGATATACATCCTCCTCAGCTGACAGGATTAAGAGATTAAAGTAAAGACAGGCATAGGAAATCACAAGGGTATTGACTGGGGAAGTGAGAAGTGTCCATGAAATCTTTACAATTTATGTTTACAGATTGCAGTAAAGATAGGCATAAGAAATTATAAAAGTATTAATTTGGGGAACTAATAACTGTCCATGAAATCTTCACAATCCACGTTCTTCTGCCATGGCTTCAGCCAGTCCCTCCGTTTGGGGTCCCTGACTTCCCGCAACAGATAATAAACAGATAGATAAATACAAGAATTGCAGATTATGTAGATAGTGTTGTGAATAAATGAAACAGAGCAATGTGAGAGAGTAGCAGGGAAAGGAGAATTACTTTGGGTAGAGAGGCCAATGAGCCTTCTCTAAAAAGTAACATTTAAGCTCTGATTTGAAGGATGAGAAGAAGCCAGTGGTTCAGATAAAAAAGAAATGCAAAAGTTCCTTAGGAAAAAGGTGAGAAAAAACTAGATTATTCTAAGAAATTATAGAAGCTAGTGGCAGTGGAGTTTGGCAAATGAGGGGGTATGAAATGTGATTGGAGAGGAAGACAATGACTAGATCTTTAAAAACTTCAAAAAATATGAGACTTGTATTTTGTTTCAAGCACAACAAAAAGCTCTTGAAGGGTTTAAAGTATCGGAATTTGATAATCAATTTATGTTCCAGGAAGATGATTCCAATTGCCCTGAATAAAATAAATTGTAGGCAGTAAAAGTGGCAAAATTTCGGGAGCTTGGAGTTGGATTAAATTATGCAATGTATAAAACACAGTTAATACATAGCAAATGTTCAGTAAACTGTAACACTACACTGTTATTTCTCTTAAACTATAGAATATTCTGTGGTAAATACGTATTAGTTTTGTCTTTGTTGTTCATCTCTAGATCTCCTCAGTCTCTGACACAAAGCTCCATAAACATTGTTAAATTGAACCCAATTATTTATTAATATATGAATGTAGGAATGTAGTTCCTACCGAATCCCCAGCACGGTGACTGGCACATTGTAAATGCTTGGTAAATAAACTCATGCAAGAAAAGGAGAGGTGAAAGAGAGAACTCTCCTTCATCTTTGGATCTTCATTTTGTACTTAAATGCTTGGGAGAAGTGTGATGGAGATGCTACAAATGCCATAAATGTATAAAAGCATTTTCCTATCTTTCCGTTCGGTTTCAAGGCATGTCAGAGAATATTTCCCATATATTGCAATATATATATTAGTCACTCTTTGCTTCAAAACATGCAAAAATTGTAATAAGGGTGGTCAATTTGTTCCCTGATACCAGCTTTCTTACGGATTTCTACATTCCAAACCCTCTTCTGCAAATCTACACACACACCTTCACTCCATGACAAAGAAAGTCACTGACAATCTGTCATTTTTCACCTCTTGGCCTGGAATCAAAGTCTCAAAATGGTGCTCCAAGATGCCACCACCAATTAAAACTGTCAAAGAAAATGAAATATGTTGTCATCCTGGGCTAAGTTCTCTTTATCCTCTTTTACAGGCACCTAGATTCAAAACTTTGAGTTTCAAACTGTTTGGCATTTAGGAAAAGGATTCAAGCTACAAATTGAACTTAATAAATATAATTTTCATATATTCTTTAAGCATCACCAATATGCTTACTTCTGTGCCAGTTATTATTAGAAGCAAACGAAAGTTGCATAACAAGGTCCCTAACCACATGCTTAGAACTTTCCATATTTTTTCTTTATAAGCATACTGAGGGTTTACTAATTTGTAATCACTGACTTTTTAAAATGTTGAAGTGGATTCTTAATGCATCTAGCTTTAAATGCAAGATACTTTATAAACTGAAGCCTTGTCTGTCAGAAGGTAGTCCAGTCAAAGAAAACAGAACACTATTTAATGTCACATACTGTGATTATACCTTTGGTATCTGGTTGACCTGACTTTCCCAGGTTGAGATGTTATTGTCATTTAGTCTAGACAGGATTTTCCAAAGCCTGGTCCCACCGAATTCCTTTAAATAAATACTCCCTGCAGCTGGGAGTTAAAAAAAATTCGTGTTTAACTTCCCCCAAAGATTGTTGATTGAAAATTCTTTATTTTAAAATAGAGGCTATCTCTTCTATTCTGCGTAACTTGTGTTTATTTTCTCTGTAATTTTTTTCTCATTTCCCGTTTGTCTATTTGATCTAGGAACGCCTGTTGGTAACTGTGCTCTGAATTATGTTTGCAGGTGATTAGAGAGCTACATTCCCAACTCGATGGATCTGAAGTAGTGCTGCTGACTGATGGGGAGGATAACACTGCAAGTTCTTGTATTGATGAAGTGAAACAAAGTGGGGCCATTGTTCATTTTATTGCTTTGGGAACAGCTGCTGATGAAGCAGTAATAGAGATGAGCAAGATAACAGGTAAAACATGATCCATTTATTCCGGGCCTTCAATAGCAATGCATAAATGTAAAGGCTGACAGTTCAACAACGTCTCTTGAGTTTCTGCCCTAGAGGCACTGAAGCTGGGGACAAGACCCAATCTCTGTTCTCCTGGCACTTGGAGTCCAGTTGGCTGGAGAGACGAATAAAACTGTTAATGAAATAACAAAATCAGATAGCATTCCTTCATAACAGGAGGAATATAGAAAAATAAAATTCTATGTGAGCAGAGGAAGCCATTAGCTTTACTAGAGTTGTATAGAGCCAGGGAAAGGAAGCATGAGAAACTAGCTGAATTCTGAGCTGGGCTTTGAACAGGTGGTGAATTTCTCTGGGAAGAAAAAGGGGATAAGAAAAGATGATCAAGTTATGAGCAAAAAACATCATGTTGGGGTGACAATGCAAGGCACATGGAGGGAATGGCGAAAACTCCGTGAGACCAGAGCATAAGCTGTGGGGTGGGTGTATGTGATTAACAGAAGCTCAGACTGAAAAGATCTAAATAACAATGAAGTTTTTATATAAACATTAACTATGGTAGCGGTTATTTCAGACACACAGATGTGATGAAAATGGATTACGTGTTTCCAATACCTTCTTAAACATAGTAGAGAATATATAATTTATGACATGAGTATAAATTATGTTGAATTGGCTTCTAATGGTACTAAATATATGCTTGCTTTTTAATGCTTAGTTATACAAAATCACATCATTTCAAAGTCCTTTCATGGCCATTGTAAAATTTATTTCTATTCCAAGTAGCTCCTTGAAAGTAGTACTTTTTTGGATTTATCTCTCTTGCTTTCCAATTTTCTATCTGCTCATTGCCAGTTATTGTGAGGATACCTAAATATAGCAGCTCTTTCATCTTTCTAATTTTCTGATTTTGGTCTACGCTAGCTGAAATATCTGAAAGTCAGCTTTGTTAGAACTAAAATAAAAGATTAGCAATCTTTTAACAAAAGATTTCACAAATCTACACTGGCTGAAATATCTGAGAGTCAATTTTGTTAGAAATAAAAGATTCTCTAAAAGGGCTGTGTAAAGTTTGTGAGCTTTAATACATGGAATTGTAACATCTTTCATATTCTATAATTATCATGCATTTTAGCTAGCTAAGATTTTGATAATGAGGTATTATGGTAGCTTTCATTCACTAGTTATGACATTTTAAAATGAGCATTTCAGAATTAACCTGTACAACTATGTGCTTTTGGTCTATTTTAATAACACATACTGAAACTATGATTTTGTTTTAACTATTACCTTAATAATCACTAAAACATACATACCTATTTTCTAAAAAGCAGTCTAATTAATGCATTTACATTTTAGGAGGAAGTCATTTGTATGCTTCAGATAAAGCCCAGAACAATGGCCTCATTGATGCTTTTGGGGCCCTTACATCAGGAAATACTGATCTCTCCCAGAAGTCCCTTCAGGTCAGAGTTCTCATTCCTTGGGTTTTCATGTTCACTTTTGCCATAACAAAGAAAAAACAATTTGGTGGTTATAAGTTTTGAGTTCCATATTTTTCTCAAAGTAAATTTTTTATTAAAATCTAAACTTTAATCTTAAATAGAAATTACCCTTTAGCTATAGTCAAATTAATTGGTGAAATAAGAGTAAAATAAATGGTGAAACAGCAGACATACTGTTTCTTTTCCTATTGCCACGGGTTTGGTTAAGAAATGACATTACGATGTTATAATGTCAAATTTTTCACCAAAAATGGACCTTTTCCAAAATAAAGCACCCATTTTTCAATGAATGCATTTTAAAAGCTCATGCTTCCAAGCCTTCCCCATGCTTAACTTCTATGAAATAGGTTTAGACACATGAACTCAAGAACCTGGCTGGGAAATGGGAGTGTATCTTGGAAATAAATTAAGCAGGAGAAAGAAGGGGTGAATAATCATTGTCTATCTACAAACATAGGGCTTCTGTCACCTCTTCAACCACTTTTTTCGGTGGCTTTTTGTTTTATTCACCTGTCTTCTGAACTTAACACTTTTGCTCATCTGCGTCTTGATAGCACCACCATTTTCTGTTACTTAGATTCAAAAACTTTGAGTAAACTTTGATTCTTCTTTCTTCATGTCCCACATGAACATAGCCAGTTTCTCTCAAAACATATTTTACAAAAATGTTTCTCTTCTTTTCATTCCTACATGTCTATGTCATGTCACTTTATGTCAAGACTTCTGTCTTGTGTTTTCCAGCTCATCAGCTCACTGCCTATGTTAAAACTTGCCATGATCCCTAAACAAACCTATTTTCCTCTACTTCTCAACAATGAAAAGAACAGAAGTTGTAGGATGTGAGCTTAGAGTATGTACAGATTGGTTTGGACATCTGGTCTGCAGATATACCCTGCAAACAAGTTAAATATTAGTATGAGATATTGCCTGCTAGTGTTTGGAGAATAAGCTGAAGGATAATAAAAGTCATTTCTGAGGTTGCCATCGTCGTTGACTGAGAAAATGATGATTATAGTGACTGAAATTGAGAAGTAAGGAGAGAGAACTGATTCCGAAGATACTATTTTGCGTTCTGTTTATTTTAAATGGATGGTAGGAACACCAGGAAACCCGCTATACAATATAGCAACTGTAGTTAACAACAATGTATTGTATATTTGAAAATCACTAAGTGGATTTTATGCATTCTCATCACAAAAATAAGTATGTGAGGTAATGCCTATGTTAATCCATTTGATTTAGCCATTTCACAATATGTGCATATTTCTTTGTCACTTTAAAAAATGAGTAACTAAACAAAAATGGTTGGCTCTTCTGGACTAACAGCTATCAACAAAAAGTTGAAATACTTTCTTTAAAGCTCTTCTCAAAGAAAGGTTCTATCTTCAGTTTCCTCTCTTCTCAGGATTCCAACCTTTATATATCAGTTTGCCCTCTTGTTGAATATATTTACTGTCCAGTGCTACTCCCTCTATCTGTGTGAAAAAATTATTTCAAAATTCCACATCAGGAAAACATCCATGAATGCTTGCCAAGACAACCGGGAAAAAAACAGTAAGGTCATATTCATGACTGTAAAACCCATGCTTCTGCTCTACATGCTTCTGCTCTAAGTCTCTTACTTCCTCACTTTTTAATTGATAACTGTCATATCATCACCAGCTTGCAGAGAAATCACAAGTCTAAGGTGGTTTGCCATTTATAAGCTTGTTCTCAGGCCAGAAATTAAAAACCATCTTGAAAAAAGAATAAAATTACTGTCTTCTGCAGTCATTAATTTTGAAATCTATTTAAACAGCTTGAAAGTAAGGGATTAACACTGAATAGTAATCCCTGGATGAACGACACTGTCATAATTGATAGTACAGTGGGAAAGGACACATTCTTTCTCATCACATGGAACAGTCTGCCTCCCAGTATTTCTCTCTGGGATCCCAGTGGAACAATAATGGAAAATTTCACAGTGGATGCAACTTCCAAAATGGCCTATCTCAGTATTCCAGGAACTGCAAAGGTAAGCAATCAGCTTTTAGACTTCCTGTCAACATTTTTAAAAAACTGAACATAAATTGTTTAATGTCATAAATGTCAGTACCAAAGGCTGTATCAACTTTAAAATTAAGATAAAATATTATGTACTTTCTATGCCTGTGTCCTTAAAATTATGATGGTAGGAAAAAAGAACTTATATATCAAGAAGAAGGAAGAAAAGGTAGTCAAGACTGTCTGAGAAGAACTTTAAGAAGGAAATGTAGGAAGAGTCTATGCAAATTGGTGGGTAGAGAGCTACTGGGTCCTTCCTTATTCATCCTACCAGGAATGATGAATCTGTGGACTCTAAGGCCAAAACCAAGGCAAACCTTCTAAAACTTATTTTTTCCAATTGAGATGTAGCAAAGTGTACACATCATGAATGGTACCACTTGGCATGCCCTGTCTGAACTACCTCAGCCCTGACCCATTTATCCTCAACATCCTTAAAAACGTCTTTATTCTCTCCCCATTATATAATTTATTTTAGAATTACATAATGGAAATATAGAAAGTAGCTTGACTTTGGATACTTACTACATTTCTGTTGAAACTTTTAGGTGGGCACTTGGGCATACAATCTTCAAGCGAAAGCAACCCCAGAAACATTAACCATTACAGTAACTTCTCGAGCAGCAAATTCATCTGTGCCTCCAATCACAGTGAATGCTAAAATGAATAAGGATGTAAACAGTTTCCCCAGCCCAATGATTGTTTATGCAGAAATTCTACAAGGATATGTACCTGTTCTTGGAGCCAATGTGACTGCTTTCATTGAATCACAGAATGGACATACAGAAGTTTTGGAACTTTTGGATAATGGTGCAGGTAATTCATAGGTTTCTATGAATAAGCCAATATTTTCTTAATTCAGCATGTTGTGAGTCCCTGTGGCATTGTGGGGCAGTAAGACAGGCAACAGAATTGATGCAGATTAAGGAGGAACAGCAGGAACAGCAGGAAATTTTATCTAGGTAAAACCTACAGAGTGCTTAGCAAATGTCTTTCATGTGGTAAGCACCCAATCAATGTTTGTGGGTTGGGCGCTGTGGCTCACGTATGTAATCCTAGCAATTTGGGAGGCCAAGGTGGGCAGATCACTTGAGGTCAGGAGTTCAAGACCAGCCTGGCAAACATGGTGAAACCCCTTTTCTACTAAAAGTACAAAAAATTAGCCATGTGTGGTGGCACACACTTGTAATCCCAGCTACTTGGGAGGATGAGGCCAGAGGATCACTTGAACCTGGGAGGTGGAGGTTGCAGTGAGCCAAGATCATAACACCACATTCCAGCCTGGGCAACAGAGAAAGACTCCGTCTCAACGACAACAAAAATATCCAATAAATAAATAAAAATAAAAACGTTTTTGGTTGTTGAATTTTTTTGTTTGTTTTTTGTTTTTTTGAGATGAGGTCTCACTCTGTCGCACAGGCTGGATGGAGTTCAGTAGCACCATTTCAGCTCACTGAAGCCTCTGCCTCCCGGGCTCAAGCGGTCCTCCTATCTCAGCATCCCAAGTAGCTGGGATACAGGTGTGTGCCACCATGCTCAGCTAATCTTTAAATTTTTTTGTAGAGAAAAGGTCAACAAAAGAGAAAAGGTCTCACTATGTTGCCCCAGCCGGTCTCAAACTCCTAGGCTTAAGCCACCCTCCCACCCCAGCCTCCCAAAGTGCTGGGATTACAGGAGTGAGCCACCATGCCTGGCCATACATGTAATTTTTTGTCATCATTATTGTTTATCATCCAGGCAACCAATGTCTGTCACCAATTAG
This sequence comes from Pongo pygmaeus, assembly GCF_028885625.2. Taxonomy (NCBI): domain Eukaryota; kingdom Metazoa; phylum Chordata; class Mammalia; order Primates; family Hominidae; genus Pongo; species Pongo pygmaeus. The sequence goes on along the minus strand of NC_072373.2, from coordinate 143,520,176 downwards.
AAAGGTCTCATTCAGGAAGGTGAGGACAGCATCAAGAAAGTCTGTCTAGAGAAAGGGTGAAGCACAAGCAAACTAAATGTGATTAAGTGATAGAACTTGGGTCTCTGGCAGGAAAAGAAAGCAGGAGTATTCCTCAACAGCTGGAACAAAGTATAAATATAGTCCTGAGAACTGGGGCCCAGGGGCAGCTAGCACTGCCACAAGAGAGGAAGATTCATCACTGGGGCATCAGATACCAGGTCTGGCTGGTAGGAATCAAGATGCAATGTTGGCCATTCTCTGTCTCCCTGGTCTGCACAAATGGGTGATGCCTAAAGACGCTTTCCCTAGATTCTGGGTTGTTCTAGGAATGGAAGCTTCTGTTAAGAGATTAATGAGCAAGGAAATAAGTATATTGATAGGCATCCGAATTAACAAAATTTTCTATCAGTATATTTTGCAATGTAACTTATTCAATCATTTTATAATCATATCTTCAACTAGAGTTGCCCCTGAGAAAAACTGAGAAGGCGAAATTGTTCTTTTGTGTACCTCAGTGTCTTCTTCAGATATATCAATATTTCCACAACTATCCCTTGCTTCTTTTTCCCCTTTCTGCAAATCTATACTACATTAAAACTTATATGCACCATGTTTCCCTTCTCAACATTTTGCTAGATGACCATTTAGGTAATTGGGGAAATTTGCTAATTTGGAATGTCTTTACCTGAGATGGTATTGGTGATTAACAATGACATAGAGCAGACATTCTTTAGTCTGCAAATGTCTTTAGTCTGCAGACAAACTTTAGTGTGCAAAGGAATCATCTCGAGGGCTTGTAAGAACACAGAATGCTGGGACCTTTCCCTAGGAAGTCTGGGAAATGTATATCTCTAAAAATCTCCAAATTTAGTAATTTTAGTTGACTGTTGTGAGAATTAAATCCTACACAAAGAAAGGATTTTTCCTTAGTAGGGACCCTTTTGATTTAAACAGAGAGATGACATAATTAGTGTGTTTAGAGAAAGCAAGCTGAAAGCAACCAAATGGTGGAGAAATTGTAAGAGTACTATGTGTGATATTCTGTATATGAATTAATAAGGACAGAAAGGTGAAGTATTTAGGCATTTATTATGCATACATAAATATCAATGTGTGTGTATGTATGTTACATAGAAATAGTAGATATCAAAATAGCTCAAGGGTGTCAATTCTACAATATATTGTTTTGGCAGAATATAATGGAAATATTCTCCAAAGGGTCAATCTAAAAATATTAAGCCTAATCTAGAGGATATGCTTGTAGAGCCAATTGCTTGTCTTAGAAAATGCGAAATTTCTCTTTACAATACTTTATTCCTTCATTTCTATAACAAGGCGCTGATTCTTTCAAGAATGATGGAGTCTACTCCAGGTATTTTACAGCATATACAGAAAATGGCAGATACAGCTTAAAAGTACGGGCTCATGGAGGAACAAACACCGCCAGGCTAAGATTACGGCCTCCACTGAATAGAGCTGCGTACATACCAGGCTGGGTAGTGAACGGTGAGTAACTCATGATATTTGTAATCCAGTGTTAATTTGAATAATATTGATGATTTGATATAATTAAGGCTTCAAACAGGTTGATCAAAACTCAAAATATAGCTTTTCCCATTTACAGAATAAAGTTCTCAGCCATACTAGGATTTGCCTCTAAATTAATCTGAGCTTTGGTACAATGTCTGGCACCTAGTAAGCACTCAGCACTCAAAAAAAGGTCAATTATTATTATTTTTTTAAACTTTCAGTTTAGGTTTGAGGGTACATGTGCAGGTTTGTTATATAGGTAAACTCGTGTCATGGCAGTTTGTTGTACAGATTATTTCATTACACAGGTACTAAACCTAGTACCCAATAGTTATTTTTTCCGCTCCTCTCCCTCCTCCCAACCTCCACCCTCAAGTAGGCCCTAGTGCCTGTTGTTACCCTCTTTGTGTCCATGAATTCTCATCATTTAGCTCCCACTTATAAGTGAGAACATGCAGTATTTTGGTTTTCTGTTCCTGCATTAGTTTCCTGAGGATAATGGCCTCCAGCTCCATTCATGTTCCTGCAAAAGACATGATCTCACTCAAAAACATCAGTTATTATTATGTTAGTTTGAACATCTTATGTATATCAGCAATAGTATGCCCAACTTTCAGCTCAAGATGAAGGAAACAGGCCAATTTATGAACCTAAGCACAAGCCAGTGCAGAATTTATCTTTCAGATTACATATGCTGTAAGAGTAAACATTTATTTGGAATTTTAATAAGTCAAAAAGAAAAACAAACAGTGTGTGCAGTAAAGTGATGTAAGAATTAAGAATGCATTCTTTGCTAGCTTTCTTTCATCTGGTCCCTTGTGACTTTTAGGGGCTTTCTACTAGCAATTGGAATACAATCAGAAGAATTATTCCTTAGCACTTGCAGCATGGAGGGAGGGACCTAGCACAAGTGGGTGGAGGAGAACTGGTAATGATTTCCCCAGGTATATTCCCAGAGTGCAGATAATTTAAGAGGCAAAGCAATTCCTTTTTTAAAAAGGCACATATTGAATTATATAATATTTCTGTCACCTAGTGTAGGCTTAATTCTAAAGCAATTTGTTTTCTGATTCTGTCCTACAATATCCTACCAAAGAAAGAATTCTCTCACCAGTTGGACGCTAATGATTGTCACAAAACTTAGTAAAAATGTGACTGTATATATTTTTTTAAAAGCAAAAGACAAGTGAAGAAGGTGATTCACTGAATTATAAAAAATACCAGTAGTTTTGCCCATTATAAACCAGGAAATGTTTAATGCAGGGGAAATTGAAGCAAACCTGCCAAGACCTGAAACTGATGAGGATACTCAGACCACCTTGGAGGATTTCAGCCGAACAGCGTCCGGAGGTGCATTTGTGGTATCACAAGTCCCAAGCCTTCCCTTGCCTGACCAATACCCACCAAGTCAAATCACAGACCTTGATGCCACAGTTCATGAGGATGAGATTATTCTTACATGGACAGCACCAGGAGATGATTTTGATGTTGGAAAAGGTAAGGACGAAGTGTCATGTGATTTTGACTTAAGTGAAAGGTGCTAATTGCAAAAACAGGGGTGTAAGGGTGGGTGAGGGGAGAATGGTTTTATATTGACAGCCTAGCAAAGTGTTAATTTTATAATGTGATTTTTTAATCAATCAAATGACACATTTTAACGTGGTCCTACTTTTCATACAAAGAAGGTAGCAATTTGCAGAGCTTAAGATCAGAATTCAGCTTTTATTAAAAAATGAGTAAGGCTTTTGATCTGAGTATCTGCTTTGCATAACTAGACATTTTTGAGAATAAATAAAAAGGAATGAATATACTATGCTCCAGTCTCTAAACTACATGTAACTTTTTTTTCTCAGTTCAACATTATATCATAAGAATAAGTGGAAGTATTCTTGATCTAAGAGACAGTTTTAATGATGCTCTTCAAGTAAATACTACTGATCTGTCACCAAAGGAGGCCAACTCCAAGGAAATCTTTGCATTTAAACCAGAAAATATCTCAGAAGAAAATGCAACCCATGTATTTATTGCCATTAAAAGTATAGATAAAAGCAATTTGACATCAAAAGTATCCAACATTGCACAAGTAACTTTGTTTATCCCTCAAGCAAATCCTGATGACATTGATCCTACTCCTACTCCTGATAAAAGTCATAATTCTGGAGTTAATATTTCTACCCTGATATTGTCTGTGATTGGGTCTGTTGTAATTGTTAACTTTATTTTAAGTACCACCATTTGAACCTTAACGAAGAAAAAAATCTTCAAGTAGACCCAGAAGAGAGTTTTAGAAAACAAAACAATGTAAGTAAAGGATATTTCTGAATCTTAAAATTCATCCCATGTGTGATCATAAACTCATAAAAATAATTTTAAGATGTCTGAAAAGGATACTTTGATTAAATAAAAACACTCATGGATATGTAAAAAACTGTCAAGATTAAAATTTAATAGTTTCATTTATTTGTTATTTTATTTGTAAGAAATAGTGAGGAACAAAGATCTTTTTTCATACTGATACATGGTTGTATATTATTTGACGCCTGGTTGTATATTATTTGATGCAACAGTTTTCTGAAATGATATTTCAAATTTCATCAAGAAATTAAAATCATCTATTTGAACAGTCAAAATACAAGTAAAGGAGAGCAAATAAACAACATTTGGAAAAAAATGAATTTGATATTGGTATTATTAAGTATAAATTGATGATCTCATATTCATCCAAAGCCTCCAACTGTACCCTACAATTGCCAAGGTTATGTTTACTACAGTTCATGGATATGGAGAAAACTAGAAAAAAAATCAAAATCAATTACCACCTGTCAAACTATAATTTTTCCTGATTTTATTTTGATATAAACATATATCTGTCTCTTTTCATTTAAAAAGCCATACCTATCTGCATACTTTTTATTTTATCATAGGAAAGAATTACTGAAACTACTATCTATTGCCCTTGTTTTCAGATAAAGAAAGCTAAATATTTTTAAAACATAATATTTTCATTCATCTCTCAGGGTCACAACCATATTGACTAATGAGATCACTTAAGGAGAAAATGTGGGTTGAAAGGAGCAGTTTTACATGGCAGACCATAGCCAGGTCAGCCAGAGGCCTTAATGATGTAAACAAAATGGAACACAGAGCATGTAACAATGGTGTAAGATGGTGCAGAAAGAACTTCCCCTCATAGGAGTAAGTAGACTTTGAGTCCAAGTTTACAAGCATACGGTTTCCTTGTTGTTCCAACGGGTGGTTTTCTCATTTTGCACAGGAATTTTTATTACTATAACTCAGCATCCTGAGAAACTAGAGAGGACCTGAAGAACAGCATCCACTCATTTGCATTCTTATCTCAGGTAGCATTGTCAGGAATTCTTTGCTCTTTGGAAGTAAATGAAAATGAAAGCCATATAAGCTGAGTCCAGGTGTCACTTTTAACAATCTTCAAACATAGATCTTGACCTGGCATAAAGAATTTGGTGTGATTAGCAGGGCTGACAATAAAAAGGCCTTGTAGTTTAAGTTGGAAGTAGTAAAGGAGCAAAGGAAGAGGAAGTAAGTGGGAGACTCCTGACTCTAGGAAGGTTTGACTTCCTCTCAAAGCATGCAGAAGAAAATGTGCAGAGGAAAATGAGCTGTGCACTAGGGCATTTGGAGACTAAGCTGTTGAGGCAAAAAGTCTATTGGCACTGTTAGCTCCTCTAGCAGACTGGCACCTGTTTGGCCAGTTGCTAATGGCTAGGGATGTACAGGAGAAAATGCAGGAAAAGCATTAATTGTAGAGCACCTGGCCTTTACCAAGAGGGAAATGAAGGCCTGAAATTCTATGTTGGCACTAGAAATATCATATAACAGTCAGATTTTCTTTATGTCCTTTCCACCCATTCACCCCATTACTCTGGAGGCAAAGCCTCCCAGCCTGGTTACTTCCCTCTCTGAGGTTCTAGTGCAATAGCTAGGCTCAGGTGGGTCCCAGTAGTGGGCTCTCCTCTCCCAGGTCAAGCTCTGATTTCATTCTATTCCCAGGTCTGCATCAAGTAGTTATTTGTGAATTCTTAAGAATCAGGAAGATAACTAAATCATTACCATTGTTGTAGTCAATACAGGCTACATAATTTATGCTGCTCACTGCAAAATGAAAATAAGAGGCCTTTGCTTTAAAATTAGTAAGAATTTCAAGACACCAACAGCCAAACATTAAACCAAGTTCAGGGCCCTTCTAAGCAGAGCTCCAAGCAACTGCACAGATGGTATGTCCACAAAACCAGCCCTGGCTGTAGTCCAGGATAAACTAGCGATTGTACCTACAGTATGAAGTCTCTGTGTGGGCTGTCCATTACAACCACCTAGCAGCATTCATGGTCTAGTAGTTGATTTAATTAATCATGAAAAAACTACCACATTTGGGAAAGTAAGTTTAGGCTCATCGCCTCTGGCAGGGAATCTGGCAACAGAAAATACATCTAAGATATTCCATTAAGGAAGAGAGGCAGCCCTGTATGGGAGAGGACGAACCCTCTACGGACCTCAGAGACTTGAATGTCTACAGGGTTCCTGAATAGAAAAAAACTTGTATCACTAGCTATCCAAGTCAGTGTTACTCCTTGGGGTGGGAAGTCTACAGTGTCACAAGCTAGGTCTGCCCAAGCTCTAGCACAGAGAGATGGTATGCATTCATAGTCACAGCTGCTCAGCTAGGACTGAGAGAACTACCTTTCCATGCTTCTATTCATGCCACTGAGATGGCTGCTGTCACAGGCTAGAGTGCCCCAGTACAGCATGTGTAAGTGTGGGGACCCAAACCACAGTGCCTGATGAACATTCACACCAGCATAAAATAGAACTAAGAGGAGTTCAACTCAAAGCAACACTGAAGTGATCCAGGCCTATTGCAGCCAAACAGAAAAGTATGGTAGCTAATCCCCAAAAATGTTTTCAAAGATCCACAGTTCCAATTATTTGTAGCCTTATGTAGTTCTTTCTCACGTTGGATCTCAGCTGGGTGAATGATGTGCCTTAATTAACATAACACAGAAAAATGATAGATGTTTCCATTTTAGTGTTCTTGGGAACCCTGGCCTACCATGTTAAAATACAGCTATGCTAATGGAGAGACCACTGGAGAGGTTCCAAGAATACATGCAGAATAAAAAGAGGACTAATTAACTCTCCCTGTTTCCCAGCCTCTAGATGATTCCATTTGCAGTCACCAGACTCTAAGCCTAACCAGCAAAAGAACCTCCCATTTAAGCCCAGACAACCAATAGAATCATAGAAAAAAGAAAATGATTGATGTTTTGAGCCACTGTTTTGGGATGGTTTGGTCCACAGTGCTAGATTACCAAAATAACCAATAACTGTACTGGTCAGTGTTCCATCAGGGAAACAGACCACCATGAGTATTACAGAGTAGGGAATTTATTTATTATAAGAATTAGGATGAGGAAGTAAAGCACTGAAGAAAGGAAATGGGAGATCAGAAAAAAATCTAACAAGCCTATCTGAAGTGCTGAAGTTTGTGTTGGGTGTTTAATGTCGGTATCCAGGCATGTCCAGGAACTGGAATGGGATCATGAAGGGGGCCACTGTAGAAGCCTGTGGAAGACTGTTACCTGTGCGTAAAAAACCTCTGTGGGTTTGTTGCCAAGGGTCTTGTGGTGGACCTAGGATCACTGTCAGTCAGCAATGTCAGCATTCAGAAAGAAGAGTCAGAAATGGAGTAGAGAGGAGCAAGGATGCCGGCCCATCTGCACCTGTTTCCCACTGCCTCTTATCACTTCTCCTGCAAGCAGTTATGGCTGCTGTTTTACTTCTGCCTTCCACATTTCATGCAAATTATTTTTGACCAACTCTAACCCAGAATCATATGGTTTCTGAGAGATGTAGTTCCAATTTATCCAACTTGCCTCAGCAAAGCCACTATTATATTAAGTGAAATAAGCCAGACACAAAAAGACAAATACAGTATGTTCTCATTTATATGTGAAATCTAAAAACATTGTACACATAGAAGCAGAGAGTAGAATGGTGGTTACCAGAGGCTGGGGTGGGAGGAAAAAATAAGTTTGAGAGATCTACTGTACATCATGGTGATTATAGTTAATAACAATATGCTCTATAATTGAAACTCACAAAAAGAATAGATTTTAACTGATCTAACCAAAAAAAAATTTATGAGCTAATGCATTAATTAAATATCTTGATTTATCCATTCCACAATGTATACATATACAGACATACCATGTTTTATTGGATTTCACTTTATTGTGCTTCACAGATACTGTGATTTTTACAAATTGACAATGACAATGCTAATGGAATTGGGCTCTGATGTTAGTAATTGCTACCCAGTGACATAGAGGAACTCAGTAGAACACAGTTTGTTACAGCGACTCAAAAAATTGTTTTTCCATGTTTATATCCTAGTGAATGGAGACTGTTCAATAAACTGCTTTCACAGCAATTATACTCAATATCGTCACTGCAAAAACTTCATAAGTTTTTGAAAAACAACAAACAGTGACAAGCCCACTGCTATACAGGCCTACTCTCTAGGCACTGAATTCCTAATTTGTCTTTCCACTTCCTTCCCTCTTATAGAGAACACTTTTGTTCACCTTACCATCATTCATTCTCCCTCCTTCCAGCAAATGTCTAGTCATTTCCTATGCTGAACTTCTTGGCAAGTCCTTGTCTTCCTCTCCAATCCTGTTCCTCTTACCATCACCCTCTACTTTTCTGGTGCCCAGCATTGCTTGATCACTGGTGCCTTAGATAAGCCTGATTTCCCTATAGTTCTGTCTTTTCCCTTCACATGACCATGAATATTATCTAGGGCTACCATATTACAGAACTCTAAAGGGAGCCATGCAAATCATACCTTCTATGAATGGTGCTCCTGGAGTTTCACAAAGCACAGTCTCTGCATCCTCATATGGTAGTCCTGCTCTTAGAGCTGACACATGAAAAAATAAGTATTCTTCGTAAATGATTCTGTATTGTTCCATGAAACAGCAAGTTATTTTAAAGCCTTAGCATCTGTAATAGCATTTTAGTAAATATACCTGTTCAGATCATATTTGTTGCTAATTAATTATTTGATTTATCATCCCAATGCCCTGTTTTCTTTAATAATCTATGTGATGATCAGCAAATTAGTTCCTGATGCATTTGACCCCATGAGGAATGTAAGCAAAGTGCTACATATTTTATGTCCTGCTTTGTGTCATCATGTGGTGTTTAGGAAATAGGAAGTTGTTTTAGAGGCATATGGAAAAGATTGAACAGTAGGAGTTTGGTGACGTGAAAGGAGAACCATCATTTACTTTATCATTTGAAGTTCTATCTGGGCTTGGAACTAAAAACAATCAAAACATTTGCTTTTCTGCAAACATGCATCTATGTACAGCCTCTCAGATGTATTTAGAACCTTAATCAGGCTTCCTTCATAGAGCAAACCGGAACTCTACAGATCCCAGAGAGCTCAGTGTCAGGAGATAATGCTATCTGAGGAAAGGAAGGAAGCCCACTATTGAGTATCTGTTGTTCCTTCAACTTCTGCTCCACCACCATGAACCTTCTCTCTCTCTCTCTCTCTGTCTGTCTCTCTCTCTCCCCCCCCCCCCCCCCCCCACACACACACACAGTTTGAGCCAAGCAGGGAAAAGTAGGTGGTTCAGAGCACTGTTTGGGTATAGGTTTGTCAACTTGGGTCAGGAAACAGTATAATTCTATAAAACTAAATTCATTCTCTTCACCTATACTTTCTTCCAAAATGTCCTATCTCAGTGAAAGAAAAGTATCTCACCATCCAGTTATTCAAACCAGAGACCAGGAGGCCATCTCCTGCTCTCCAATTTCTTCACCGTTTATGTCAAATCAGTGAATGAGTCTTGTTTGTGAAATCTGCTTAACCCTTATCTCTTCCCCACTCCTGTTCAGTGACTGCCTCAGTCAGCCTCCATCATCTTCTTCTGAAAAAGATGGTCCCTAATAGATCTCTCTTTTCTGTCAATCCTTCCCAACCCATGTTCCCCACAGATTAATTTGAACAAAACCACAATAGTTCCCACACTGCCTTCCAGATAAGGTATAAATGCCACAAAGGCAGATACTTTGCCTGTTTTATTCATCACTTCTTGCCAGGCACCTTGCATGATGGCAAATATTTGTCAAATGAATGACTGCAAGGCTCATCATCATTTGGCCCTAGCTTCCACTTCCACATCTCTTATTACACCATCCCCACTGATCTCCCAGCTGTAATCAGCCAAAGACTTTCAGTTTCCCCAGAAGTGCACACAGTTTTATATTTCTGGGCCTTTGTCAGAAATGCCATACTTTACCATTCCTTCTTTACTTCTTTACACCTTCTTCAGCCTCCCTTTCTGCCCCCTAACCACATTCCCCTTTTTCAAAATCCCATTTCTACTGCCTCTCCTGGTTCCCTCCCTCACACTCAGACAGAATAGAACACTCCCCCATTTGTGTCCCATTCTTCATACAGAATTCTGACACCCAAATGCAGTTATTTGTTTACTATCTGACACGAGTCCTAACTCCTAATCCCCCTCGATTATACAGTGAACACTTTGGAAAATGGGACTACATTCTGGGGAGACAGAGTAAAAAAGAGAGAAGAGGAAGGATGGAGTGCTGAATATTCTAATACACACATACACATACAAATACAGAGATATCCCTATTCTTGCTTCTTTACTCTCTATATCCAGTCAGTCACCAAGTCTCGTCAATTCTTAATATCTCAAAAAACCTTCCACCTGTCTCTATCCCTAGTTCATGCCCACAGCATCTCTTACCTATATTCCCTACAAAACCCTTTTCCAAACAGCCATTGTGAACCATTGTGAAGGTTGAGCCCTGCCTGAAGACACTCAGCCATGGAGGGCAGGAGCGAGTGAGGCCTGAAATATAGTCCAAACTCAGCTCCCAGAATCAGGGCTGCAGGGGCACTACTGGATCATTAGTCTGCCCAGAGGTGGCACATTTTTCTAATTTACAAGTTGTTTTTCTAATTCACACAAGACATATATGCTAGTAATGCAAGCCTGTTTCCAACCACTATTCACTTTGCAGCTGAAGTCTTTCTAAAGTACAAGTATGATCCTGTTGCACTCCTATTTAAAACCTTCTAATGACTTTCCTTTGCACTCAAGGTGATGTAACCACAGACCCAATTCAGTGTGGTTTAACTTTGTTAGTAACAAAAGGACGATTTGCTTTGCAGTGCAATGGACCCCCAGGTTGCATATCATGTAATGTGAACAGGTCCAGACGAACCAAGTATGTCTCATTCGAGATCCCAGAGCCAGCAGAATAAAAAGCCAACCGCAGGTGGAACCCAAGTACCATTTTCCTACCCTCCCCATTGTTAGCCTGAGGCTATAAAACCTGCCCCCAGACCCCCACTTAGGGAGATGGATTTGAACTTGCCTCCTGTCTCCTTACCAGTTGATTTTCAATAAGTCTTTTTTCTTTACTTTTCTCAAAAGCCAGTGCCATAGTATTAGCTTCTATGAGCATCAGGCAACAAAACCATTGCTTGATTCCAGTGAGGTCCAAACCCTGTGGTATGATTAATGATGCTTTTCATCTTCCACATCCAGCTTATTTCTCCAGTTTCATTTCTCACAACTTCTCACATTACGTACTGGGTTCCATCCACCATGGACCACTTCTAGTTCTTTGAATACATTACAGGATCTCTCATTCCAAGGCTGTGAGGTGCTTTTCATTCTCTATAAATGCCCTCTTCTCCACTATCCCTCCACTTCCACATCCTGCAGTCACTGAATAAATCATGCTCATTCTCAGGTCTTTGGAGTCACTCCTTCTGGGAAGCATCCCCTAATTCCTCCAACCTCTTTCCCCAGAGGGTTAAGCTCCTCTTACCTTCCCTAATTCTCACCCCTGAGTTTCACATTAACTCTCTGTGTCACGTAACTGCCCATTTACTTGTCCTTTTTTCCCTCCAGAGGGTGAGATCCTTGAGGGCAGGAGACAATCTCTTACTCATCATCATCTCCCCAATGCCCATCACCAAGCTCAATAAATGCTTATTAAATTAAAAAATGGAATCTTGTTTTCCCAAGCATCAGTTTTAATGAATCAATCACAGAGCTGACAAAAGGACCACAAAAAGGAACCACTAACAACTTTACTGTATGAGCTTAAGCAGAAAACATTATACCTACAGACAGGAATGCTGGGTCATTCCACTTAAATTAAGGCAAAAGTATCTTGAACTTTATCCTCATTGTTACTGCAATAACTAACTGGTTTCACATTTCCTCTTAATCTCCCAATCAGCCTTTAGCCTCTATTTAGGTCAATTCAAAGTTTCCATGTATTTTCTTCTGCCTAATAGGTTCCTTCAGCACCAATTCCTCCAATGACCCCGATTATATCTGTCAAGGACATTAGTCTTTCAAATCAGTTTCAAAGATATCAAGGTCAGACTCATCCAAATGCACCTAAAAACTTACTTCACACTTGAGAAATGCAGCCTTTTCCTATCCGGCTATATCGGCCAGTCGCTCTTCCTATACTCCTACCTAAACATCAGCACTGATCTACCAGGTGCCTGCATTCAAACCCAGAAGTCATTTTTTCTTTGAAATTGATGTTCCCTCCACTAAATTATTAATTGCTGACTCTCTTTTTTCAGATATTCATTTATCTCTTCAGAGAGACCTTCTCTGTCAACCTAATCTTAAGCAACAACTCAGTCACCACCATATTTTTAAAAATCAAATTCTCTGTACAGCATTTAACACTAGCTGATATTTTAAGTTTTAATGGAAATTTAGAATGTTTATTGTTTATCTTTCCCACTGGAATATGGGTTCCATAAGAGCAGTGACCTGTTAGTTTTGCTCACTTCATGAACTAGAACTAGACCAGGCTATAATAAATGTGCAGTTAATAACTGTTGAATGAATGAAAAGATAATGGAAGAATGAACTAAATATTTTATCCATGCTGTCTTATATGGAGGCATAGAATCAGGCCAAGGAGAGTTATTTAAATTATTTGTTATATACTAGCTTGTTTATATCATTTTCTAACTTTTCTCTAGAGCTTCATACATGCAAACCTTGGCTTCTGTCATTTGCTAGATGAATTTTCACAAACCAAACACAACCATGTAACCAAAGTTGATCTCAAGAAAAGAATATTACCAGTATCCCAGATGCTCCCTTTCTGCTCTCTTCCAGTTATCACCTCCCATAAGAGATAATCGTAAATTAAAGTCAAGTTATCTTGGCTTCTAATGGCAGAGATTGTTTTTGCCTGTTTACACACTTTAGAGAGGTGGAATCATATAGTACATATTCATTGGTGATTGGCTTTGTTTACTCAAATATGTATGTGAGATTCATCCACATTGCTGTGTGTAGTGGCATTTTGTTGATTCTCATTACAGTAGTGTACAACTTTTAAAGTTCAACCCTCATTAACATATTAAAACATAAATTCATTTTTAATACTCATATATATAACAAAATTTATATAAGGAAATTTAGATTCACTTCAATTCTTTACTCTTTTAAAATAATGTTCTCTATGATGAACATTCTTATAGCAAAAAACTTTTTTCAAGTTTTTAAATTCATCTTGACAGCTTATTAACATGAAAGTATTAACAATTCATTTCATTATCAACTGTATGTGCCAGTATTTGCCTCCTAAATTTCTTCAGCAAATGTGGATATTACTGTCCTTTTAAAATTTGTGTCACTTGATATTTTAAAATATGATATTTTATTGCTGTTTTTATTTTAACTTCTTTACTTACTAATGAATGTGTGGTCTTCCATATGTTTATTGGCTGTCTTTGTTTATTTTACGAATGACCATTTACGTCTGATTCATCTTTTAAGTGGAGTATTCACCTTTTTTATTGACTGGTTGAGCAAAAGTTAATCCTTGATCTATTCAGGTTTCCAATGACTGGTTCCATTTTGATAATTTGTATTTGCCTAGACAATTGTCCATTTTACTGAAGTTTCTTAATGAATGTGTAGCGGCATCTTGTGATTCTAATTTGCATTCTGCTAATGACTAATTCATTCAGACTTTAAAATGGATTAGCAACATTTTAAAATTCTGTTCTGAATCTGACATTAATTCTTGAGATTAAATTAGATCTTGTACACATAATTATTAGAAAAGCTTCAAGTGTTTACATATATACAGAATACATTCTGTGATCAAAAACTTTATTATTCATTTTCTTTCACTTAGAAAATAAAGTACGGATTAGAGAGCAATCTGACTCAAATGTGTCAATTTGCCCTTTTGATTTAGCTCATCCAAAGGACCATGCAAGCATTTTTGTGCCCACACTTTCTAACACTGTGAAAAAGAAGACCTTCTAACAGAGAACTGCGAAAAAAAAAAAAAAGACCTCTAATAGAGGTAGGAAAAGGAACGAGATGTCAGGAAATGTCAGTGAAGGAGACAGACTGGTGGGACAAATAAAAAATGAGGAAGGCTTTGGAGCTTGAGACCAGAAAATGAGAATGTGGAATTATTAGAATGTTTTCCTACAACATGAAACAAACAAAAAAAATTTACAAATAGTATTGTTGCGATTAAAATAAGTTTTTTAAAGTCCAGATTTATTACAAAATGGCATTGAACATAGAGGCAAGATTCTATTCTGCAAAATAAAGAATAAGATTTTAAAAATATATTATCATTGCATTTATTCTCAAGAGAGAAAATGGGTTTTAATGAGGATATATGTATGAAAATGAAGCCTCTTAAATACTGGAATGTATTACTTAGAGATCATGTGAAAAATTTTCTGAGGTTGTGATTGAAAAATTAAATCTGCCGGATGCAGTGACTCATGCCTGTAATCCCAGCACTTTGGAGAGCCGAAGCGGGCGGATCATGAGGTCAGGAGATCGAGACCATCCTGGCTAACACGGTTAAACCCTGTTTCTACTAAAACTACAAAAAAAATTAGCCGGGTGTGGTGGCGGGTGCCTGTAGTCCCAGCTACTCGGGAGGTTGAGGCAGAAGAATGGCATGACCCCAGGAGATGGAGCTTGCAGTGAGTCAAGATCGTGCCACTGTACTCCAGCCTGGGCAACGGAGCAAGATTCTGTCTCAAAAAAAAAAAAAAGAAGAAAAATTAAATCTGAGATGATTTAAAAGTGATTCAAGTTATAAGTGGAGGCTAAAATGAGGGTGTTTTTAATTTTTCAAGTCTAAATTTTAATTTTTCAGGTGAAGATGTTAAAGTTGTTTGGATAAGTGCTACTGGCAAAGTTGTTTTTTGTAACAGTTTTATAGAAAAATAAATATGTATCAATAAATGAATTAATAATAATTGATCCATGAATTCATTCAGTGAAAATTTCATTATTTGCATTCAGCATGTAATCAGAAAGCATGTATTTAAATCTTAGAAGCAATGCTTATTAACTCTATGCCAGCTTTTTATTTAAATTTGTAAAGTAAGGAAAAAAACACTCATTTCATGGTATTTTGAGGATCAACATATAGATAACATATATAATTTCCTAGCATAGGACTGAGCAAATAGTAAATAAAAACATGTTATCCTTCCCAGTCTTCCTAACTATAAAATTATGATAATACCTTTTTTTCAGAGTTGCCATGCAGAATAATGTGAAGTAGCTACTGTAATGTACAAGCACCTATCAAAATGCCTGGCAGCTCAATAGTAAGAGTTCAATCCATTCCTTCATTCTTTCTTGACTTTCTATCATTTAATTTCCATATCAACAATATTTGCTGAGCATCTGCTATGTGCACTAGGTCCTGAGCCATGAGGGTACATGAGGCAAATGTGATTCCTACCCTCAAAGAATGTATAATCTTGGCTTGAGGGGAAGAAAGATTAATTAATTAATTAATTACAATTGATTGTAAGAGGAAGGAAGAAGCCTTCACTATGAATTCAGCTGACTTTTAACTCTGTCAATGCAGTGCTAGGTACTGGGAATGCAAAAGTTAGGTGTATTTGCTTTAATTTGCTTTGGGAAATTGGCCCATTTACACATCTCAGTGACATTCTAATCTTGCCTCAGCCCCACCCGTCATTTGTGTTCTATTGTTCATATGTAGTTTTTATCCTTCTTAGCTTTCAGAAACAGGTGAATGTCTGTGGATGACTATTTTGCTATAGCAATATTCACATTTCCAAAGTCTGAATGGTAAATGGTTAATTACTACAGTTCATGTATAAGGTTGCATTCATGGCAAATAGAATTAAACCCAATAAAAAGGAAATGATAATGTGTTAGGCCATTCTTGCATTGCTATAAAGAAATACCTGGGACTGGGTAATTTATAAGAAAAGAAGTTTAATTGGCTTACAGTTCTGCAGGCTGTTCAGGAAGCATAACACCGACATCTACTTCTAGGGAAACCTCAGGAAGCTTACAATCATGATAGAAGGCAATGGGGAGTAGGCATATCACATGGCAGGAGTAGGAGCAAGAAGGCAGGGAAGTGCCACACACTTTCACCAGATCTCATGAGAACTCACTCACTACCAGGAGGACAGCACCAAGCCATGCAGGATCTGCCCCCACGACCGAATCAGCTCCCACTAGGCTCCACCTCCAACTCTGGAGATTACATTTCAACATGAGATTTGGCAGGGACATATATCCAAACTACATCATTTCACTCCTGTCTCCCCAAACCTCATGTCCTTCTCACATTGCAAAATACAATCATGCTTTCCCAATAGTCCCCCAAAGTCCTAATTCATCCCAGAATTAACTCAAAAGTCACAAGTCCAAGTCCAAAGTCTCATCTGGAAATGAGTGCCTTCCACCTATGAGCCTGTAAAATCAAAACAAGTTATTTACTTACATGATACAATGGTGATACAAGAATTGGAGAAACATTCCTGTTCCTAAAGGGACTAGCTGGCCAAACAAAAGGGGCTACAGGCCTCACACAAGTGTGAAACCCATCAGGGCAGTCATTAAATCTTAAAGTTCCAAAATAATCTCCTTTGACTCCATGCCGCATATCGCAAGACACACTGCTGGTAGAGGTGGGCTACCAAGGCTTTGGGCAGCTCTGCTTTGTGGCTTTTCAAGGCTCAAGATGTAAGTTGCTGGTGGCTCTACCATTCTAGGGTCTACAGTGCAGTTGCCCCCTTTCCACAGCTCTACTAGGCAATGCTTTGATTGAAACTGCCTTTGCAAAATTATGACTGAGACAGTGAAAGAGATCTAAATTAATCAACTCCATCTTGCTTCTACCTCCAAGCTGTTCTTGTTCATTCTTGGGTGTAGGCTGAACTAACTTTGGGAGAAAATTAGTTTACAGTTTATAGGTTAAAACAAACACAATAACAGTCCTTTCACAAAGCAGACCTCCATCCTGCTGGGGACTAGATTGCCTTTGTAGGACCAACATTAGCCACAAGATTAGAAATTACAGTTTAGTAGTCATGCAGCTAGAGGATACAATATTCTGACCCTCACTAAACTGCTACTGAGATCACGTGCTTGAGGTATTTTGCAGACCCTGCATTTGATGGATCAGCTGGCACCACCCAGATTGATACTGGCTCATCTGATCTTGTGGACTCCACCCAGGAACTGATTCAGTGCAAGAAGATAGCTTAAACTCCATATGATTTCATGCGTAACCAATCAGCATTGCTGGCTCACCGGCTTTAACCCACCCACCAAGTTGTCCTAAAAAAACCTGCTTCCCAAATTCTTCAGGAGACTAATTTGAGTAATAATAAAACTCCGGACTCCTGCACAGCCAGTTCTGCGTGAACTACACTTTCTCTATTGCAATTCACTTGCCTTGATGAATTGGCTCTGTCTAGGCAGCAGGCAAGGTGAACCCACTGGGCAGAGTGGGGACACTATGTGGAGCCTTCAACCCCACATTTCCCCTCTGCACTGCCCTAGTGTAGCTCCACTGTGAGGACCTCTCAGAGAAAATTGTCACAGAAAATTTCCTATGACCTCTCATAGAAAATGACAGGTCATAGAAAATGTCTCTCAGGCTTATGCAGCAGATTTCTGGCTAAGCATCCAGGCTTTCTCATACATCCTTTGAAATCTAGGTGGAAGCCTCCAAGCTTCCTCCACTCTTGCATTCTGTGCACCTCCAGGCTTAAAACCACATGGAAGCTGTGAAGGATTATGGTTTGCACTCCTTGTAGTGGTAGCCCAAGCTGTACCTGGGTGCCTTTGAGCCATGGCTCCAGCTAGAGCAGCCATGATGTGAGGAACAGCCTCCTGGAGTAGCACAGGGCAGTGGCATCCCTGGTCTGTCCCCTGAAACCATTCAGTTCTTTTGGACCCCTGGGCCTGTGATGGGAAGGGCTGCCTCAGAGATCTTTGAAATGTCTTCCAGGCCTTTTTCCCATGGTCTTGGCTGTGAGCACTTGGCTCCTTTTTAGTTATGCAAATTTCTCTAGCAAGTGGATGCTTCACAGCCTGCTTGAATTCCTCCCCTGAAAATGGGCTTCTCTTTTCTACCAAATGGCTAGGCTGCAAATTTTCCAAACTTATATGCTCTGCATCCCTCTTAAACATAAGTTTTGGCCAGGCATGGTGGCTTATGCCTGTGATCCTAGCACTTTGGGAGGCTGGGGCAGGCAGATTGCCTGAGCTCAGGAGTTTGAGACCAGCATGGGCAACATGATGACACCCAGTCTCTACTAAAATACAAAAAAAAAATTAGCCAGGCGTGTTGGTTGGCACCTGTAGTCCCAGCTACTCAGGAAGCTAAGGCAGGAGAATTGCTTGAACCCGGGAGGTGGAAGTTGCAGTGAGCCGAGATCCAGCCACGGCACTACAGCCTTGAGCAACAAAGCAAGACTCTTTCTTAAAAAAAAAAAAAAAATTTAGGTTTCAACTTTGAGTCATTTCTTTGCACTTCCATCTAACAATAGGTTGTTGGAAGCAGCCAGGCCACTCCCTGAATGCTTTGCTGCTTAGAAATTTCTTCCACTAGGATACCCTAAGTCATCACAATTAAGCTTAAACTTCCACACATTCCCAGGGCATGAACACAATGCAGCCAAGTTCTGTGCTAAGGCATCACATGGGTGACCTTTGCTCCAGTTCCCAATAAGTTTCTCATTTTCATCTGAGACCTCATCAGCCTAGACTTCCCTGACTCTGTCACCATCAGCGTTTTGGTCACAACCATTTAACTAGTCTCTAAGAAGTTCCAAAGTTTCCCTCATCTTCCTGTCTTCATCTGAGCACTCCAAACTCTTCCACCCTCTGCCTGTTACCTCATTCCAAAATCCCTTTAACATTTTCAGGTATCTTTATAGCAAGGCCCACCTCCTTGGGACCAATTTGCGATATTAAGCCACTCTTATGTTGCTACAAAGAAATATCTGAGACTAGGTAATTTATGAGAAGAGAGGTTTAATTGGCTCTCAGTTCTGCAGGCCTTACAGGATGCATAGCACTGGCATCTGCTTCTAGGGAAGCCTCAGGTAGCTTACAATCATGGCAGAAAGTGAAGTGGGAGCAGGCATGTCACATGGCAGGAGTGGAAGCAAGGGGGCAAGGAGGTGCCACATATGTTTAACAAGCAGATCTCATATGAGAACTCAGTATTATGAGGACAGCATCAAGCCATGGGGGATCCACCCACATGACCCAATCACCTCCCACCAGGCACCCCCAACAACAACATTGGAGATTACAATTCATGGCCTATGAGATTTGGCAGGGCCGTATGTCCAAACTACACCCATTAATAAGTCCTTCATCTGGCTACTGTCATAGAAAATGTCTCTCAGGCTTATGCAGGTGTAAAGCAGCCATTTACTTGGAGGCATTTTTGGAACACTGTTTTCAGGCTTACCTGCTTGTATAAACTTCCTTCTGGCTTA
Organism: Pongo pygmaeus; assembly: GCF_028885625.2. Classification (NCBI taxonomy): domain Eukaryota; kingdom Metazoa; phylum Chordata; class Mammalia; order Primates; family Hominidae; genus Pongo; species Pongo pygmaeus. The sequence goes on along the minus strand of NC_072373.2, from coordinate 143,500,726 downwards.
CCTTAGACTTCCTCTTTCCTTCTAACATGTGTACTGCCCATCAGTAAAGTCATTTCTTCAGGTTTAATTCAATAAGGCAAATATTTATTGAGCGCCTATTGTATGCATGTCCTCAGAAATAATGTTTTAAATGTTCCTTGCATGGGAACAAAGTTCTTAGCCATCTCATATTTGTCTATGAGAACAGGCTTAATGTAATGTATTGGAGTGTTCTCTTTGGATGACCTATATCTGATTGGTAAAAACTCAGGACCCCAATTCACTCTGCCAAAAGGAAAAAAATTAAGCTGAAAGCTGAGTCATACAAGAAACTGCCTTTCCATTTGTTACTAAGCAGATGGCTACAGATAAAGTGTTAAATATCTCCACAGGGAGCTGCTCTTATCTGAGGTTAAGTTCTGTTGTCTTATGTTACATAAACTGCTGATTTACAGCATGTGAGATGAATACATAATTGACTATTCCTTTACCTGCCTGTTTTCCCTTGTATCCTGTAGATTACCAGACCCTCCTTCTTTCCCCTTCAGCCAGCTTTTTCCTTCTGAATATTGAAGCCCTCAAAATTACCTCTGGAGAAAGGCACAGACCAAAGATTGTTTCCTTGGTTCCGTGCTTTCTTCTTCCAGCCATGTCCTCAACCTTGGCCAAATAAACCTTTAAATTGATTGAGATCTGTCTTACATACCTTTTGGTTTCCGCAAGCTTTAATGACTAAGGAAAGAAAATGATCACCCCACATCTGTGGTGTGGTGGACTGGGAAGGGCAGGCGGAGGGCAGTCATGGGAGGGTTTTCCCTGAAGTAATGGAAACCTATAAAAGATGCTAAAAGCAGGAATCTCAGTAGAGGCCTTGCAGAATCACTGCACTAGGGCAATGAGTGTGGGTTAAGGAAATGAGAAAGGCCCTGTGAAGAGGTGGGCGTGGCTGAGCCCCAAGGAATATGGCAGTGCTCAGCAGAATAATGCTTCTTTTGATCTTGACTTCATATCTTTAAATCAAGAGCTAGAAAAATATTATGAAAGAGTCTCTGCATAAGAGAACAGCACCAATTGTTAGGCTAGGCTGGGAAGCTGCAAGTTCTTGTGTGGGTGTAAAACTGTAGAAGACACAACACAGGGAAACTCCTGAGCTTCCAGTAATTCACCCCTTTGCCACCTCCCACCTTTCTTGTGGGTCACAATTGCTCCCCTTGCTTCATTTCCAACTCTAACATGCAGCTTTTTGTTGTTATTGTTGTTTTGAGAGAGTGTAACTCTGTTTGTTGCCTAGGCTGGAGTGCAGTGGAATCATCTTAGCTCTCTGCAACCTCCGCTCCTGTGTTTAAGCAATTCTCATGCCTCGGCCTCCCGAATAGCTGGGACTAGAGGCACACACCACCATAGCTGCCTAATTTTTGTATTTTCAGTAGGGACAGGCTTTTGCCATGTTGACCAGGCTGATCTTGAACTCATAGCCTCAGGAAATCCACCCACCTTGGTCTCCCAAACTGCGGGATTACGGGTGGGAGCCACTAAGCCTGATTTAACACGCAGCATTAATTGGTGCTATAGCATCTTGACTCCCTTGCTAGAGTAAACAACTATCTCTGGACATGCCAGTCATAGAACTGTAACACCTTGGCCATAGATATTGGTTCAGAGGGCAAGCATGTGGCCTAAGCCAATGTAACCATAGACCCTCACCAGATGTTTTTAAACTGAAATGGGAGACATATGCTCTTTTTCTCAGGCTGGGAATATGTGAGTCTGGAAACATCAGTAGTCAAGGTTCCTGCCTTATGGAGAAAGTCAGTCTAAGAGATCAACACTGACATGAGGAGAAAAACAAAAGTAGAAACAGAGAGTGATTCCTGCTCATCTGTGGTTCCCCATGTCAAATATTATCCTTCTTTCTAAAATGGTAATAAGCGTGGTGTATTCAAGGAACTGAAGCCAAGTGTGTAAGAAGAGAGTGAAAGTAGATGAGGTTGGAGATCTCAGAAATAATCAAATTTTTTGTAAGTTAATAGATCTCAATAATGGCTGAGGATAAAAATCACCTGGAAGATTTCTAAAAACATCACTATAGACTTTCATTTATAGTAATGGTAGATTTTGTAATTGAAAACAAACTTTGCCCTTCTATTCAACATTCTACTAGTGATTCTAGTAGTGTAATAAAATAAGAAGAAAAAAAAAGCCATCCAGATTGGAAAGAAGTGTTACTTTGTCTTTGTTTGCAAATGACATGATCATCTATGTAAAAAAATAAAGTAAAATAAAGTCAACAGATTTCACAAAACAGCTACTAAAACTAATATGTGAGTTTACCAAGGTTGAATATATAACAGCATTCTGCAGAAGTTACTCAATTGTATTTCTATCCCCAAGCATAGAACTGGAAACTGAATTCTTTTTAAACATAACATTTATAATAACGTCAACAATATGAAATGTTTTGGGATAATATGACAAGTGTTTAAAAATTACACACTAAAAAGTACAAAACACTGCTAAGTTAAATATATAAATTAATGGAGAGATATATCATGTTTATGAACCAGAAGACTTAATAACTTTTTTGGACAATCCTGCCACAGAATCAATAATGTGAAGATAGTAATTGTGCCAAAATTGATCCGTAAATTTGACAAAATCCCAATCAAAACTCCAGCAGGTTTTTTGATAGAATGTGAGAGTACTGTTATGAACTTACAGGAAATTCAAAAGACCTAGAATGACAACAACAACAACAAATCTTTAAAAGAAGAACAGAGTTGAAGGACTTACACTAGCTGACTTCAAGGCTTCCTATAAAACCACGGTAGTCAAGATAATATGGTATTTGCAAGAGAATAGACACATAGATCAGTGAAACAGAATACAGCCCAGAAATAGACCCACAGAAATAGAGTTAACTGATATTTGATGAAAGTTCAAAGGGAATTCAAAGGAAAAAGTATCACTTCATTGAACAGTGCTGGAAAAATTGGACATCCTTATCCAAAAAAAGAAATAATAACATTCTTGACACATATATAACACCTCATACAAAAATTAACTCAAAATAAGGAAAGACCTAAATACAAAATATAGATCTAAATACAAAATATTAAACTATGTTTCTAGGAGAAAAAAGTATAAGAAAATCTCTACATGTTTTCCATTTAAATGAGTTTTGAGAAATGACACCAAAAGCATGATCCGTAAAAGAAAAATCTGAAACTTAACTTTATCAAAAATTTAAAACTTTGTTCTGTGAAAGATGTTGTTAAAAAAACATGAAAAGACAAGCTTCAAATAAAATATTTGCAAATCATATATCCAATTAAAAACTTCTAACTCTGGCCGGGTGAGGTGGCTGACGCCTGTAATCCCAGCACTTTGGGAGGCCGAGGCAGGCGCATCACAAGGTCCACATGGTGAAACCCCATCTCAACTAAAAAAATACAAAAATTAGCTGGGCGTGGTGGCGTGCTCCTGTAGTCCCAGCTGCTCGGGAGGCTGAGGCAGTAGAATTGCTTGAACTTGGGAGGTGGAGGTTGCAGTGAGCCGAGTTCGTGCCACTGTACTCCAACCTGGCGACAGAACGAAACTCCGTCTCAGAAAAAAAATAAAATAAAATAAAGACTTGTAACTCTAATAAAAATATAAACAACCCAGTAAAAAAAAAAATAAACAAAACGTCCGAACAGATCTTCAGCAAAGATACACAGTTAACAAAAATAAGCATATGAAAAGATGGGCTTCACCTGCAACAATTATTATGATGGGTTTTTTGTTTGTATATTGTTGTTGTTTGAGACAAGGTCTCACTCTGTCACCCAGACTGGAGTGCAATGGTGCCATCATGGCTCACTGTAACCTCAACCTCCCAGACTCAAGCGATCCTCCCACCTCAGCCTCCTGGGTAGCTAAGACTAAAGGTATGCACCACCACGGATGGCTAATTTTTTGCATTTTTAGTAGAGATGGGGTTTCATCATGTTGCCCAGGCTGGTCTTGAACTCCTGGGCTCAAGAAATTCACCTGCCTCAGCCTCCCAAAGTGCTGGGATTACAGGTGTAAGCCATCACGCACAGCATACTATTGTGTGTTAATGATGATTTCTATGTTCTCATTTCTTCTTCATTTATTAATTGCAATGCTTTTAGTAGGATTTCTCCTTTATAGACCCAGATATTTATTTTATTCTTTTAGTTATAATCCAATATTTTCATTATTTATTTTACTGAATAAGGTAAAATTCACCACATAACATAAAATTTACAATTTTAACCGTTTTAAAGTACAAGCCCTTAACTTTACATGGGAAAGGCAGCCATGTGGTAAGATTTGAGATTAGAAAAACCCTGTTGCCAGAGTTAATTCAAAATAATACAGTGTCTTAAAAAGCTACCATGAAAGATATATTATTTTCTGCTTTTAAAACTAATATTCTAGCTGGGCGCAGTGGCTCAAGCCTACAATCCCAGCACTTTGGAAGGCCAAGGCAGATGGATCATGTGAGGTCAGGAGCTCAAGACAGCCTGGCCAACATGGTAAAAACCCATGTCTATAAAAAATACAAAAATTAGCCTTGCATGGTGGTGTGTGTCTGTAATGCCAGCTACTTGGGAGGTTGGGGAATGAGAATTGCCTGAACCTGGGAGGTGAAGTTTGCAGTGAGCAAAGATCAGGCCTCTGCACTCCAGCTTGGGTGACAGAGCAAGACTCCATCTCAGAATAATAATATAGTAATAGTAATAATAATATTCTAGAATGTAAATAATGCTATTCACTGGCTTTTGGTACATTCACAATGTTGTACAATCATCACTGCTATCTAATTCTAGAACATTTTCATCACTCCAGAAAAAATTTTCATACCCTTTATGCAGTTGCTTCCCATTTCCTCTCCCCTCACCACAGCCCCTGATAAGTACTATCTGATTTCTGTCACCATGTATTTGCCTATCTTGATATTCCATATAAGTGTAATCATACAATATGTGGGACTTTTCATCTAGTATATTTCATTTGGCATAATGTTTTCAAAGTTCATCTTCATTGAGGAATGTATCAGTACTTCATTCCTTTTTATGGCTGAATAATGTTCCACTGTAAGGATATACCTCATTTGTTAAATCCATTCATCAGTTTACAGACACTGGCCTGTTTCTACTTCTTCCATTTCTTCAGGATTATAGAATTTTTAGTTGACAGTTTTTTCCTTCATAACTTGAATATGTCATTCCACTGCCTTTGGGTCACCATGGTTTCTGATAAGAAATTAGCCATTAATCTTATTGAGAATCCCTTTGCATGACAAATCACTTCTCTCTTGCTCCTTTTTTTTCTTTGTATTTAGCTTTCAACACCTTGACTATAAAGTGTCTCCACAAATATATCTTTGAAGTTACCCTACTTGTGTTATGTTGAAGTTGTTTTCTTCTATAATTTTTTATTTTTTATTTTTGTGACTACAGAGTGGGTGTATATATATTATAGGGTACATGCAATGTTTCCACACAGGAATGAATGTGAAATAATCACATCATGGAGAATAGGGTACCCATCCCCTGAAGCATTTGTCCTTTGTGTTACAAACAATCCAATTATACTAATTTAGTTATTTTAAAATGTACCACTAAATTATTATTGACTATAGATACACTGGTGTGCAACCAAATAGTACGTCTTATTTATTTTTGTAATTATTTTTTGTACCCATTAACCATCCTCACTGCCCCCTGCCCAACTACCCTTCCCAGCCTCTGGTAACCATTATTTTACTCTGTATCTCCGTGAGTTCAACAATTTTTATTTTGAGAGCTCACGAATCAGTGATACATGAGATGTTTGTCTTTCTGTGCCTGGCTTATTTCACATAACACAATAATCTACAGTTCATCCATGTTGTTGCAAATGACAGAATCTCATTTTTTTATGGCTGAGTAGTACTCTATTGTGTATATGTACCACATTTTCTTTATCCATTCATCTGTAGATGAATAATTAGGTTGCTTTCAAATCTTAGCTATTGTGGACACTGCTACAATAAACATGGGAGTGCAGATATCATTTTGAAATACTGATTTTCTCATGCCTGTAATCCCAGCACTTTGGGAGGCTGAGGTGGGCAGATCACAAGGTCAGAAGATCGAGACCATCCTGGCTAACATGGTGAAACTCTGTTTCTACTAAAAATAAAAAAAAAAATTAGCCAGGCATGGTGGCGGGTTCCTGTAGTCCCAGCTACTCGGGAGGCTGAGGCAGGAGAACGGCATGAACCCAGGAGGCAGAGCTTGTTGTGAGCCAAGATTTTGACACTGCACTCCAGCCTGGGCAACAGAGCAAGACTCTGTCTAAAAAAAAAAAAAATACTGATTTCCTTTCTTTGGGGTCTATACCCAGCAGTGGGACTGCTGGATCATATGATACCTCTATTTTTAAGTTTCTTGAGGAATCTCCAAATTGTTCTCTGTAATGACTGTACTAATTTACATTCCCACCAACAGTATATGAGGGTTCTCCTTTCTCCACCTCCTCACCAGCTTTGGTATTGCTTGTCTTTTGGATATAAGCCATTTTAACTGGGGTGAGAAGATAACTTATTGTAGTTTTGATTTGCATTTCTCTGATGATCAATGATGTTGAGCACCTATTCATGCGCCTGTTTGTCATTTATATGTCTTCTTTTGAGAAATGTCTATTCAAATCTTTTGCCCATTTTTTGATTGGGTTATTAGATTTTTTTTCTACAGACTTGTTTGAGCTCCTTATACATTCTGGTTAGTCATCCCTTGTCAAATGGGTAGTTAGCAAATATTTTCTTCCATTTTGTGGGTTGTCTCTTCACTTTGTTGATTGTTTCCTTTGTTAGGCAGTAGCTTTTTAATGTGAGTAAACCTATTTGTTTATTTTTACTTTGGTTGCCTGTGCTCATGTGGTATTATTCAATAAATTTTTGCCCAGACCAATGTCCTGGAGAATTTCACCAAGTTTTTTTGTAGCAGTTTCATAGTTTGAGGTCTTAGATGTAAGTCTTTAATTCATCTTGATTTGATTTTTGTATATGGCAATAGATAGGGGTCTGGTTTCATTATTCTGCATACGGATATCCAGTTTCCACAGTACCATTCATTGAAGAGACCGTCTTTTTCCAAGTGTATGTTCTTGGCACCTTTGTCAAAAATGAGTTAGTGAACTCATCTCACTAACTGTAAGTGTATGGATTTGTTTCTGGGTTCTCTATTTTATCCTATTGGTCTAGGTGTCTGTTTTTATGTCAGTACAATGCTGTTTTGGTTATTATAGCTCTTTAGTATAATCTGAAGTCATGTAATGTGATTCCTCCTGTTCTGTGCCTTTTGCTTAGCATAGCTTTGGCTATTCTGGGTCTTTTGTGGTTCCATATACATTTTAGGATTGCTTTTTTATTTCTGTGATGAATGTTGTATTAGTCCATTCTCATGCTGCTAATAATGACATACCTGAGACTGGGTAATTTATAAAATAAAGAGGTTTAACGGACTCACAGTTCAGTATGACCTCAAAAAACTTACAATGATGGTGGAAGGGGAAGCAAACACATCTTTCTTCATGAGGCCTCAGGAAACTTACTATCACAGTGGAAGGGGAAGCAAACATGTCCTTCTTCACATGGTGGCAGGAAGAAGTGCTGAGCAAAAGGGGGAAAAAGCCCTTTATAAAACCATCAGATCTTGTGAGAACACACTCACTATCACAAGAACAGCAGCATAAGGGCAAGTGCCCCCAAGATTCAATTACCTCCCACTGGATCCATCTCATGACATGTAGGGATTATGGAAACTACAATTCAAGATGTGATTTGGTTAGGGACACAGCCAAGCTGTACCAAATGTCATTTTGATAGGGATTGCATTGAATTTGTAGATTGCTTTGATTAGTATGGACATTTTAGCAATGTTGATTCTTCCAATTCATAAACATGGAATATGTTTCCATTTTTTGATGTCCTCTTCAATTTCTTTCATCAGTGTTTTATAGTTTTCACTATAGAGGTCTTTCACTTTGGTTAAGTTGATTCCTAGGTATTTAATTTTATTTGTGGCTATTGTAAATGGAATTACTTTCTCAATTTCTTTTTCAAACTGTTTGCTGTTGGCAGATATAAATATTACTAATTTTTGTATGTTGATTTTGTATTCTGCAACTTTACTGAATTTGTTTATCACTTCTAATAGTTTTCTGGTGGAGTCTTTAGGTTTTCCCAAATATAAGACCATATCATCTGCAAACAAGGATAATTTGAATTCATCCTTTCTAAATTGGAAGTTCTTAATTTCTTTGTCTTGTCTGACTGCTCTAGCTAGGACTTCTAGTACTATATTGAATAACAGTGGTGAAAGTAGGCACCTTATTGTGCTCCAGATCTTAGGGGAAAGGCTTTTAGTTTATCCCCATTCAGTATGATATTAGCTGTGGGTCTTTCATTTATGGTTTTTTTATGCCAAGGTATATTCCTTCTATACTCAGTTTTTTAAGAGTTTTTATCATGAAGGAATGTTGAATTTTATCAAGTATTTTTAGCATCAATTGAAATGATCATATAGTTTTTATCCTTCATTCGTTTATATCATGTATCACATGGATTGATTTGCATATGTTGAAACATGCTTGCCTCCAAGGGACAAATTTCATTTAGTCATGATAAACGATCTTTCTAACGTACCATTGAATCCAGTTTGCTAGTATTTTGTTGACAATTTTTGCATCAATATTTACCAGGAATATTGGCCTGTGCTTTTCTTTTTTGGATGCATCTTTGTCTGGCTTTGGTTCAGAGCCATAGAATAAGTTTGAAAGTATTCCCTCCTCCTCTATTTTTTGGGGATAGTTCGAGTAGGATTGGTATTAGTTCTTCTTTAAATGTTTGGTAGAATTCAGTCGTGAAGCCACTGGGCCCCAAGCTTTACTTTACTGGGAAACTTTTGATTGCAGCTTCAATCTCATTACATGGTACTGGTCTGTTCAAGTTTTGGATTTCTTTCTGGTTCAGTCTTGGCAGGTTGTATGTGTCTAGGAATTTGTCCATTTCTTCTAGATTTTCCAATTTATTAGCATATAGTTGTTCAGAGTATTCACTAATGATGCTTTGAATTTCTGCAGTATCAGTTATGATGTCTCCTTTTTCATTTATGATTTTATTTATTTGGATCTTCTTTCTTTTTTTCTTAGTCTGGCCTAAGGTTTGTCAATTTTGTTTAACTTTTCAAAAAACCAACTTTTGTTTCATTGATCTTTTGTATTGTTTTTTTCATTTCAAATTCATTTATTTCTGCTCTGATCTTCATAATTTTTTTATTCTACTAATTTTAGATTTTGTTTGTTCTTGCTTTTCTAATTCTTTAGGATGCATCATTAGATTGTCTATTTGAAGTTTTTTCTCTTTTTTTGATGTAGGCACTTATAGCTATATTCTTCCCTCTTAGTACTGTTTTTGCTATATCCAATAGGTTTTGGTATGTTGTGTTTTCATTACCGTTTATTCCAGGAAATTTTTAAATTTTCTTCTTAATTTCTTCCTTGACCCACTGGTCATTCAAGAGCATATTGTTTAATTTCCTTGTATTTGTATAGTTTTCAAAATTCCTCTTGATATTAATTTGTAGTTTTATTCCATTGTGGTCAAAGAAGATGCTTGATATTATTTCAATTTTTTAAAATGTTTTAAGACTTGTTTTGTGAAATAACACATGGTCTATTCTTGAGAATAATCCATGTGTTAATGAGAAGAATGTGTATTCTGCAGCCATTGGATGAAGTGTTCTGTAACTGTCTATTAGATATATTTGGCTTATAATGCAGATTATGTTTGATGTTTCTTTGCTGATTTGCTGTCTGGAAGATCTGTCCAATGTTGAAAGTGGGGTGTTGAAATTGCCAGCTATTATTGTATCAGGGTCTGTCTCTCTCCAACTCTAATAATATTTGCCTTGTGTATCTGGGTGCTTCAGTGTTGAGTGTTTATATATTTAAATTTTTTATATTCTTTTGCTGAATTGATTCCTTTATTATTATACAGTTACCTTTTTTATCTCTTGTTATAGTTTTTGTCTTGAAGTCTATTTTGTCTGATACAAGTATAGCTACTCCTGCTCTTTTTTGGTTTCCATTGGCATAGAATATTTTTTCCATCCCTTTATTTTTAGTCTATGTGTTTATTTATAGGTGAAGTGTGCTTCTTGTAAGCAACAGGTCAACAGTTCCACCATAGGTTGGTGCAAAAGTAATTGCGGATTTTGCCATTACTTTTAGTGGCGAAAACCACAATTACTTTTGCACCAATCTAAATATTTTCATTTAGTCAGCCACTCTGTCATTTGATTGAAGTGTTTAGTCCATTTACATTTAGTGCTATATTGATAAGTAAAGACTTACTCCTGCCATTTTGTTGTTTTTTGGTCTCTTCCTTCTCTCTTTCCTTCCTGTCTTTTTTTAGTAAAGGCAATTTTCTCTGGTGATATGATTTAGTTTCGTGCTTTCATTTTTTTGTGTATTCATTGTATTTTTTTTGTTTGAGGTTACCATGAGGCTTGCAAATACTATATTATAATCTATTATTTTAAGCTGATAACAACTTAATACTTTGCATAAACAAGCAAGCAAGCTAAAAAAAAACTACACACTAACTTCATTCCCCCAGTTTTTAATTTTTTGTTGTTTCTATGTATATGTTATTGTACTGTCTATGTCTTGAAAAGTTGTTTAGTTATCATTTTTGAGTGATTCGTTGTTTAGTCTTTCTACTTAGGACAAAGCAGTTCACACACCACAGTTACAGTGTTATAATATTCTGTGTTTTTCTGTGTACTTACTACTACCAGTGAGTTTTCAACCTTCAGGTGATTACTTATTACTCATTAATGTCCTTTTCTTTCTGATTGAAGTATTCCCTTAAGTTATTCTCATAGGACAGGTCTGGTGTTGATCAAACCCCTCAGCTTTTGTCTGGGAAAATCTTTATTTCTCCTTCATGTTTGAAGGATATTTTCACTGGATTTACTATTCTAGGATAAAAGTTTTTTCACTCAGCACTTCAAGTACATCATGCCACTCTCTCCTGGCCTGTAACATTTCCAATGAAAGGTCTGATGCCACATGTATTGGAGCTCCTTTGTACATTACTTGTTTCTTTTCTCTTCTTCTTTTTAGAATCTTTTCTCTTTGATCATTGGGAGTTTAATTATTAAATGTCTTGAGGTAGTCTTCTTTGGTTTAAATCTGCTTGGTGTTCTATAACCTTCTCGTTACATTTGTGTTTGTACATTGATATCTTTCTCTAGGTTTGGTAAGTTCTCTGTTATCTCTTTGAATAAACTTTCTACCCCTATCTCTTTCTCTACCTCCTCTTTAGGGTCAATAATTCTTAGGTTTGCCCTCTTGAGGCTGTTTCTTATATCCCATAGGCATGCTTCCTTGTTTTTTATTCTTTTTTTCTTTTGTCTCTTCTAACTGTATTTTCAAATAGTCTGTCTTCAAGCTCACTAATTCTTTCTTCTGCTTGATCAATTCTGCTATCAAGGCTCTTACACATTCTTTAGTATGCCAATTGCATTTTTCAACTCCAAAATTTTTCTTGATTCTTTTTAATTATTTCAATCTCTTTGTTAAATTTATCTAATAGAATTCTGAATTCTTTCTCTGTATTGTCTTGAACTTCTTTGAGCTTCCTCAGCTATTTTGAATTCCCTGTGTGAAAGGTCACATATTTCTGTTACTCCAGGATTGGTCCTTGGCGTTTTATTTAATTCATTTGATGAGGTCATGTTTTCCCAGATGGCCTTGATGTCTATAGATTTTCTTCAGTTTCTGGTAATTGAATAATTTGTTATTTATTGTACTGTCCTCTATCTGGACTTGTTTGTACCCATCCTTCTTGGAAAGGATTTCCATATATTCTAAAGAACTTGAGTGCTGTGATCTAAGCTGTATCACTTTAGAGGCACCCCAAGCCCAGTTATGCTGTGGTTCTTGCACTCATAGTGGTACTGCCTTGATGGTCTTGGACAAGATCTGGGAGAATTCTCTGGATTACAAGGTGGAGACTCTTGTTCTCTTGCCTTACTTTCTCCCAAACAAAGAAAGTCTCTCTCTCTGTTCTGAGCCACCTAAAACTTGGAGAGAGTGACAAGCACTCCTGTGGCCACCACCACTGTGACTGCACTGGGTCAGACCTGAAGCCAGTACAGCACTGAATTTCACCCAAGGCCTGCTATAACCACTCCCTGGCAATTGTCTGTGTTTGCTCAAGGCTCTGGGGCTCTACAATCAGAAGATGGCAAAGCCACCCAGGTCTGTGTCTTTCCTTTCAAGGTGGTGAGTTCCCTCAGGCCCTGGGTGGGTCCAGAGGTGCCATCCAGATGTCAGGGACTAGAGTCAAAAACCTTAGAAGTCTACCTGGTGTTCTATTGTACTGCAGCTGAGCTGGCACTCAAACCAAAAGATGCACTTACTTCCACTTTCCAAAAGCAGAGGAGCCTCACTCCCATAGCTACCACCACCACAGGCCACAGGGAGTTCTGCCAGACTACCCAAGGGCTCTTAAGTCAGCTTATGGTGAATTCTGCCTGGCCTTGGACTCATCCCAGGGAAGAGGCCTGGGACTCATCCCAGGGAAGAGGCCTGGGACTCATCCCAGGGAAGAGGCCTGGGACTCATCCCAGGGAAGAGGCCTGGGACTCATCCTTCAGGGAAATGGGCTCTCTTCTGGCCCAGGGCAGGTCCAGATATGCTGGCCAAGAGTCATGTACTAGAATTGGGGACTGCAAGAGCCCACTGATGCTCTACCCCACTGTGGCCATGCTGGTACCTAAGTGGCAGGATAAAGTCCCTTTTACTTTTCTCTCTGCTTTTCTCAAGCAGAAGGAGTTTTTCCCCATAGCCACCACAGCTGGAAATTGCTGAATTTCACCTGAAGCCACAAGTCTCAGAGTTTCACCAAAGGCCCACAGCATACTACCTCACTAGTGGTTATTCAGGGCCCAAGGACTCTTAGAAGGTGATGGGTCCTGCCAGAACCAGATCCTTCCCTTCAAGGCAGCAAGTTTCCTCTGTCCTAGGGTGTGCCTAGAAATGTCTGGGAACTAGGGTCTGGAACAGGGGTATGACCAGTGCCTTATCTGCTGTGGCTGAGCTAGTATCCAAGATGTAAGACAAAGTGCTCCCCACCCTTCCCTGTCCTCTCCTCAAGCAGAAGGAAGGGGTCTCATTTGGAGCTATGAGTGGTACAGCCTGGGGTTAGGGGAGGGGTGATGCCAGCACTCCCTTAGATGCCCAAGCTGGTTTCTCAGTATGTCACATGTCCCCCCAGTCCACTGTCTCTGGGCCCAGTTCAGCACTAGAACTCACCTAAGAGTTGCAGTTCTTATGGCCTAGACTGCCTTTCAAGTTTACTCAGAGACCCAGAGCACTCCAGCCCTCAGTGGTGAGGTTTGTGGGAACTTAAGTTCTGATCTCTGGGACCTACAATTCCTCTCTGGCAAGGGCTGATTTTAATGCTCCCTTCATGGGTGGGTGTCAGCTGAGTTTGGTCCAGTTTTCCTTTATGCTCTATCAGGACAGAACTGAGTTCAATTCCTCACAATTGCTGTGCTCTCCTTCCCCCAGTGCCCAGAGACACTCTCTGCACCCAGCCACCACTGCTAGGGTTGGGATGGGGGTGGCATCAGTGATTCAAGATTGCTTTTTGTATCTCTTCAGTGCCTCTTTCAGGGATATATAGTTAAAGCCAGGTACTGTGAGAGTTCACCTGATTTTTTGTTCTTATGAAGGTGTTTTTTCTGTGTACCTAATTGTTACATTTGGCTGGGCATTGTGGCTCATCCCTAGAATCCCAGCACTTTGGAAGGCCAAGGCAGGCAGATCACCTGAGGTCAGGAGTTCGAGACCAGCCTGGCCAACATGGCAAAACCTGTCTTTACTAAAAATACAAAAATTAGCACACTTGTACTCACAGCTATTCAAGAGGCTGAGGCAGGAGAAACACTCAAACCTGGAAGGCAGAGGCTTCAGTGAGCTGAGATCATGCCACTGCATTCCAGCCTGGGCAACAAAGTGAGACTCTATCTCAATTTTAAAAAATAAATTGTTAAATTGGTGTCCTTGTGGCAGGGATGATGGGTGGAATCTTTTATTCCACTAGCTTGCTCCTGTTGAGTTTGTTGAGTGTGTAAATTCATGTCTTTCATCAAATTTGGGAACCAAACTTTGGAAAATCATTCAGGATTATCTACTCTAGTTGAACATATGCATACTCAACAACCCAGCAATTTCACTCTTAACACTATATCCAAAAATAATGCTTGCACATGTGCACTGAAATACTTATTTTAAAATGTGCATAGCTGTGTTACTCATAAGAGCCAAAAACTAAATAGTTCTAATATCATAAACAACATAATGGATAAATAAATTCTGGTATAGCAATAACATTTACAGTAGCTTCAAAAACATGAAATACTTAGAAACAAATAAATCAAAAACATATGTGCAAGACCTGTACATTGAACATTACAAAGCACTGCCAAAAGTAATTAAAGAATAAATGAAAATATATACCATGTTCATAGATTAAAAACTCAATTCATTTTCCCAAATTGATCTATCTGTTCAGTGCAAAGCCAAAATTGCAGTAGCCTTTTTTATAGAAATAAAGTTGATTCTAAAATTTGTATGAAGAAACTTAGCTAGTTTCTGCATCTTAGGACTTTTCTGCATCTATTGAGATCATCATGTGGTTTTTGTCTTTGGTTCTGTTTATATGATGGATTATATTTATTGATTTGCATATGTTGAACCAGCCTTGCATCCCAGGGATGAAGCCAACTTGATCGTGGTGGATAAACTTTTTGATGTGCTGCTGGATTCAGTTTGCCAGTATTTTATTGAGGATTTTTGCACTGATGTTCATCAGGGATCTTGGTCTAAAATTCTCTTTCTTTTTTGTTGTGTCTCTGCCAGGCTTTGGTATCAGGATGATGCTTGCCTCATAAAATGAGTTAGGGAGGATTCCTTCTTTTTCTATTGATTGGAATATTTTCAGAAGGAATGTTACCAGCTCCTCTTTGTACATCTAGTAGAATTCGGCTGTGAATTCATCTGGTCCTGGACTTTTTTTGGGTGGTAGGCTATTAATTATTGCCTCAATTTCAGAACCTGTTATTGGTCTATTCAAGGATTCAACTTCTTCCTGGTTTAGTCTTGGGAGGGTCTATGTGTCCAGGAATTTATCCATTTCTTCTAGATTTTCTAGTTTATTTGCATAGAGGTGTTTATACTATTCTCTGATGGTAGTTTGTATTTCTGTGGAATCAGTGGTGATAACCCCTTTATCATTTTTTATTGCATCTATTTGATTCTTCTCTCTTTTCTTATTAGTCTTGCTAGCGGTCTACCAATTTTGTTGATCTTTTAAAAAAACCAGCTCCTGGATTCATTGACTTTTTGAAGGGTTTTTTATGTCTCTACCTCCTTCAGCTCTGCTCTGATCCTAGTTATATCTTGCCTTCTGCTAGTTTTGAATGTGTTTGCTCTTGATTCTCTAGTTCTTTTAATTGTGATGTTAGGGTGCCAATTTTAGATCTTTCCTGCTTTCTCTTGTGGGCATTTAGTGCTATAAATTTCCCTCTACACACTGCTTTGAATGTGTCCCAGAGATTCTGGTATGTTGTGTCTTTGTTCTTATTGGTTTCAAAGAACATCTTTATTTCTGCCTTCATTTCATTATGTACCCAGTAGTCATTCAGGAGCAGGTTGTTCAGTTTCCATGTAGTTGAGTGGTTTTGAGTGAGTTTCTTAATCCTGAGTTCTAGATTGATTGCACTGTGGTCTGAGAGATAGTTTGTTATAATATCTGTTCTTTTACATTTGCTGAGGAGTTCTTTACTTCGAACTATGTGGTCAATTTTGGAATAAGTGTGATGTGGTGCTGAGAAGAATGTATATTCTGTTGATTTGGGGTGGAGAGTTCTGTAGATGTCTATTAGGTCTGCTTGGTGCAGAGCTGAGTTCAATTCCTGGATTTCTTTGTTAATTTTCTGTCTCATTGATCTGTCTAATGTTGACAGTGGGGTGTTAAAGTCTCCCATTATTATTGTGTGGGAGTCTAAGTCTCTTTGTGGGTCTCTAAGGACTTGCTTTATGAATCTGAGTGCTACTGTATTGCATGCATATATATTTAGGATAGTTAGCTCTTCTCGTTGAATTGATCCCTTTACCATTATGTAATGGCCTTCATTGTCTCTTTTGATCTTTATTGGTTTAAAGTCTGTTTTATCAGAGACTAGGATTGCAACCCCTGCTTTTTCTTGTTTTCCATTTGCTTGGTAGATCTTCCTCCATCCCTTTGTTTTGAGCCTATGTGTGTCTCTGCACGTGAGATGGGTGTCCTGAATACAGCACACTGATGGGTCTTGACTACCCAATTTTCCAGTCTGTGTCTTTTAATGGGAGAATTTAGCCCATTTACATTTAAAGTTAATATGGTTATGTGTGAATTTGATCCTGTCATTATGATGTTAGCTGGTTATTTTGCTCGTTAGTTGATGCAGTTTCTTCATAGCCTAAATGGTCTTTACAATTTGGCATGTTTTTGCAGTGGCTGGTACTTGGTTGTTCCTTTCCATGTTTAGTGCTTCCTTCAGGAGCTCTTTTAGGGCAGGCCTGGTGGTGACAAAATCTCTCAGCATTTGCCTGTCTGTAAAGTATTTTATTTCTCCTTCACTTATGAAGCTTAGTTTGGCTGGATATGAAATTCTGGGTTGAAAATTCTTTTCTTTAAGAACGTTGAATATTGGCCCCCACTCTCTTCTGGCTTGTAGAGTTTCTGCTGAGAGATCCACTGTTAGTCTGATGGGTTTCCCTTTGTGGGTAACCTGACCTTTCTCTCTGGCTGCCCTTAACATTTTTTCCTTCGACTTTGCTGAATCTTACAATTATGTGTCTTGGAGTTGCTCTTCTCAAGGAGTATCTTTGTGGCATTCTCTGTATTTCCTGAATTTGAATGTTGGCCTGCCTTGCTAGATTGGAGAAGTTCTCCTGGATAATATCCTGCAGAGTGTTTTCCAACTTGGTTCCATTCTCCCTGTCACTTTCAGGTACACGAGTCAGACGTAGATTTGGTCTTTTCACATAGTGCCACATTTCTTGGAGGCTTTGTTCATTTCTTTTTATTCTTTTTTCTCTAAACTTCTCTTCTCGCTTCATTTCATTCATTTGATCTTCCATCACTGATACCCTTTCTTCCAGTTAATCGAATCAGCTACTGAAGCTTGTGCATTCATCACGTAGTTCTCATGCCATGGTTTTCAGCTCCATCAGGTCCTTTAAGGACTTCTCTGCATTGGTTATTCTAGCTAGCCATTCATCTAATCTTCTTTCAAGGTTTTTAATTTCTTTGCAATGAGCTCGAATATCCTCCTTTAGCTCGGAGAAGTTTGTTATTACCGATCGTCTGAAGCCTTCTCTCAACTCGTCAAAGTCATTCTCCATCCAGTTTTGCTCCTTTGCTGGTGAGGAGCTGCATTCCTTTGGAGGAGAAGAGGCGCTCTGATTTTTAGAATTTTCAGCTTTTCTGCTCTGGTTTCTCCCCATCTTTGTGGTTTTATCTACCTTTGGTCTTTGATTATGGTGACGTATCAATGGGGTTTTGGTATGGATGTCCTTTCTGTTTGTTAGTTTTCCTTCTAGCAGTCAGGACCCTCAGCTGCAGGTCTGTTGGAGTTTGCTGGAGGTCCACTCCAGACCCTGTTTGCCTGGTATCACCAGCAGAGTCTGCAGAATGGTAAATGTTGCTGGTTGATCCTTCCTCTGGAAGCCTCATCTCAGAGGGACACCCGGCCATATGAAGTGTCAGTCACCCCCTACTGGGAGGTGCCTCCCAGTTAGGCTACTTAGGGGTCAGGGACCCACTTGAGGAGGAGTCTGTCCGTTCTCAGATCTCAAGCTCCATGCTGGGAGAACCACTACTCTTCACAGCTGTCAAACAGGGACATTAAGTCTGCAGAAGTTTCTGCTGCCTTTTTTTCTGCTATGCTCTGCCCCCAGAGGTAGAGTCTACAGAGGCAGGCAGGCCTCCTTGAGCTGCAGTGGGCTCCACCCAGTTCGAGCTTCCTAGGCTTTGTTTACCTACTCAAGCCTCAGCAATGGCGGATGCCCCTCCCTCAGCCTTGCTGGCACCTCACTGTCGCCTCGCAGTTCAATCTCAGACTGCTGTGCTAGCAATGAGTGAGGCTCTGTGGGCATGGGACCCTCTGTGCCAGGTGCAGGATATAATCTCCTGATGTGCCATTTGCTAAGACCATTGGAAAAGTGCAGTATTAGTGTGGGAGTGTCCCAATTTTCCAGGTATTGTCTGTCACGCCTTCCCTTTGCTAGGAAAGGGAATTCCCCAACCCCTCATGCTTCCCAGGTGAGGCGATGCCCCACTGTGCTCCATGGACTGCACCCACTGTCTGACAAGCCCCCGTGAGATGAACCCGGTACCTCAATTGGAAGTGCAGAAATCACCCATCTTCTGTGTCACTCACCCTGGGAGCTGCAGACTGGAGCTGTTCCTAATCAGCCATCTTCACTAAAAAGCTGAGGTTGTTAAAGGAAGAGGCTTCCATTATGTATCTGAAAGCAAAATCTGACTTTTTGTGTGTGCTAAGTAAAGAAGAGCTGTGTTTCTAGGCAAAGACTCTGAAGAAAACAAACTACTAATATATTTGATTTGGGGAAGCATAAAATCTTGAAAATAATGAAAAACACTTAAGAGGGAGTAGTTAAAGATTGATTGATCATAGGATTGAGGGCCACAGAAGTGTTGTCACTGGAGTGAGGCTGTTGCTCCTTGGCCAACTTTTTTTTTTTTTTTTGAGATGGAGTCTCACCCTGTCACTCAGGCTGGAGTGCAGTGGTGTGATCTTGGCTTACTGCAACCTCTGCCTCCTGAGCTCAAGTGATTCACCTGCCTCAGCCTCCCAAATAGCTGGGATTACAGGCATGAGCCACCATGCCTGGCTAATTGTGTTTTTGTATCTTTAGTAGAGACAGGGTTTCACCATGTTGGCCAGGCTGGTCTCGAAATCCTGACCTTGTGATCCACCCGTCTTGGCCTCCCAAAGTGCTGGAATTACAGGTGTGAGCCATCGTGCCTGGCCTCCTTGGCCAACTTTTACAGGTGTGTGCTCTGGTAAGAAGCTGACATTGATCTATGAGATGAGTGAAATCTGTTCTGTTGTTACTTTTTTTACTATGACCAAATATCATTCCATCTCTTCCTAACGGAATAAGAATTTATTATTGTTAACAAGGAGAGAAACGTTAGAGCTGTATTTAATATATGTCATGTTTGAGATACCCATTAGCCATCCAAGTAAAGATGTTCAGTAGATAATAGGTTATGTCAATCTGGAATTTCAGGTACACATCAAATCTGAGAGTTATCAGCATATAAATGGTATTTACAACTACAGATTGGATGAAAACACCTTAGGGATAGAATGTATCTAGCTAGAGCCCTGGATGGGGAGAGGTCTCTAACCTTGGTAGGATACAACAAAGTTGTATGAGAATAATGATCAGGAGGTCCATAAATAATCCTAAATATTTCATGATGCATTACATTTAAATACAGAAAACATACAAGTACTTTAAAGGGTAAAATTGACCCAATTTTACTTGAAAATTCTGAGTATTAAACTGCAAATAAGTCATAAATAAAGGAAACATATTTATAAAAATGAAATTTAATGACAGCATTCAGTACACACCCCATGCCTCACATTATATAAGCACTTGGAGAATGAGATGAGTTGGAAGACTTCTCTCATGAAGTTTTGAACTCATCCTTCCATTCATTCTATCAAGAAATACTTAGCCAATTCCTTTGAGGTAACTGATACATGTTTAAGTAATGGGTATATATCTGTGAGCAAGACAGACACACTCATGAAATTCAATGGAAAAGATAGCATTAATTGATAGCATTGATAGATGGATAAAAAAAGGTAGAATATATCATTCAAGTGCAAAGTATAGGATGCTATGGGCACTTTTATATCAGGGAGAACTAACGTAATCAAGGAGTCACAGAAAGTTTCTCAGAGGAAGTAAATTTTTAGCTAAAAATTTAAAGAAGGAATGAGTAGAGAGAGTCACCAGGAGTATAGAAAATAATGCCCAAGGCAAAAGGAACAGCAAGTGTAAAAAGTTTGAGAAGAGAGCCTCAAGCAGTTGAGAAATAGAAAGAATAATCTGACCAGAGTAAGAGATGAGACTGAAGAATTAAGTATTCAGGCTGTGATAAGGTGGGGTCCTTGCAAGTCTCGCTAAGGATTTTAGACTTTATCATAAGGTAACTGGGAATAACACAGTAAGAACTTGTTTTCCAGAGCTCATTATTGTAAGTGATGTAATGTATACAACTAAAAATGTCTGTGGAATCACAGAGGAGGGAAAGACCAACTGGTCAGGTGGGCTTCCCAAGAAGCAGCATTTTAGTTGAACTTTGAAGAATGTGAGAGATTCTACCAGGCAGCAAAAGAGAAAGGGCATTACAGAAAGAGGGAATGACAAGGATATAGGCACAACTATCTTAAAAAAAAAAAAATAGCTGGGCATCCTGGGAACAGAAGAAATCATAAAGTATAGCAGCATAAAGTGACATGAGCACAGTGAAAAATAAGGCTAAGAGGCACATTCCTAACATTTGTGTACAAATGGTATAATGTGGCACAAGGAACATACGTTTAAATATTTAAAAGTTATAAATCATGTTAACAAACAAAATTTGTTCTCTCTACATATCTTCAAATTCAAAACATGGTGGATGACAAGATGTGGAGTACAGGTAAATATGATAAATTTACTTTCATACAGCCCTTTAATTTATACTTAACAGTCCAAGTATTATATCTTTATAGGAGTTTAACAAGTCACTCCAGTTCTAAATCAAAGTTCATGAACTGTATTAGTCAATTTTCAAACTGCTATAAAGTTACTACCTGAAACTGGGTAATTTATGAACAAAAGAGGGTTAATTGACTCACAGTTCTGCATGGGTGGGGAGGTCTTACAATCATTGTGAAAGGGGAAGCGTCACCTTTTTCACAAGGCAGCAGGAAAGAAAGAGTGAAAGAGGAAGTGCCACTTTTAAAACCATCAGATCTTATGAGAATTCACTCACTAGCACTAGCACAGCACAGGGGAAATTGCTCCCATGATCCAGTCACCTCCCATTAGGTCCCTCCCTCAACACATGGGGATTACAATTTGGATTACAATTCAAGATGAGACTTGGGTGGGGACACAGAGCCAAACCATATCATGAACCTTATGATTAAAGTTACATAAATCTTATCAAAAAACAATAATTAACAGTAAACTTCTGGGTTCTAGGATGAGTCTTTTTAATGATTCCAGTAATTACTGCATGTCTGATATGAATAATTAGATATGAACACAAGACTGTATAAGACTGGAAAGTTTTCAGACTCTTTATTAAATATGTGAAAATGGAAAACTGCCATTGAGTGAGGTTGGCTCCACTAGAATCTTACAGGGACTTACAATGGTATCTAAACAAATTCTTTACTATGCAAATTCATTTATTTAATGTTTCTACTCCCTTCTCATACTGTTTTCCATAGCACAAAATTAGGTATCCAGCTTTTAGGCCTTTTTGATGTTTTTAGAATGTTTTTGAATTTTTTATTGATAGATCATAGTTGTATATATTTTTGAGGTACATATTTTCATACATGTATACAATGTGTAATGATCAAATCAGAGTAATAGGGATCTCCACTACCTCAAACATTTATTTTTATTTATTTTATTTATTTATTTATTTATTTATTTTATTTATCCATTGCCTCATTTATCTTTTATAATTCTTCTCTCCTAGCTTTTTGAAGTATATAATAAATTAATGTTAAGTATAATTTCTCTATAGTACTATTAAACAAAATAATTCATTCCTTCTATCTAAACAGTATTTTTGTACCCATTAACCAATTTTGCCTTAATTCCAGTCATATCTTCTTAACCTTTCCCTGAGTCCAAGTTCATTTCTCTCCCTTCTCCGAACACCACCTCACTTATTTTAACATTTAAACTATTTATATATATAGTTTATATGTGAACTGTATATAAATAGTTATACATAGTTTATAAATAGTTTACATATAAACTATATATAATTTATTTAAATGTTAAAATGAGTGAGTTGGTGTTCAAAGAAGGGAGAGAATACACTATATGTATATATATATACACATTATATATATCTAAAGAAACTAAATTCCAAAAAGGGAAAAACTGTTCCTAGGGGAGGCATGGACATAAAGATAGGGTGTGTTTTAAGCAGAGGAACTCTGTTAAAGTAAGGCAAAGCCAGCAGAACTTTTAACAACCACGCACACTGGTGTGACAGATTGGAATCTATAGGAGCCCCAAATGCAGAGGTAATCCCGCCTGCCTATCAATTATCTCCATGAGACTTCTGTTTAGTAAGCAGCAGCACAACATGCTGGTGGCTGGGCTGGAAAGCAAAAAGTCTTAAAGCCCTTAGGTCTCAAAATCCTTTTAGAGGGGGAGCCCTGTAATACACACAGAACAGGTAACATTCTCTAGATATTTGAAACTAGAGGTGAACTGAAACTACCTAGAGCTGCAACTCAGCACTGACTCAGCTTGACTCCTCACAAAGAAAGGGCACACTTTTCCTGGGAGGAAATAATACTTATTTGAATCTCCATAATTATTTTAAAAACAATTAGGTTTAAGCATATAAATTTTAAAATGTCAATATCAGTGCATGTAATTTTTTAAATGAGAGACGTGAAAAACTGGGAAAATGTGAACCATAATTAAGAAAAAAATTATAAATATGTTAAAGAAATTGATGAAAAATGAAGAATTTCAACAGAGAAATTGAATCTCTAAAAAAAATATATCTCAAGGCACAGCCCACTTTTTATAAATAATGTGAGGGAATAGGAGAGTTCAAAGTGTGGCCTTAGGCTACATCCTCTCCAGGTACCTCATGATTTGACAGCTTCTGTAGACAACCCCTTGGCAAGGACATCAGCATGTAGAAGTGTATGCCAGTCACAGTGTTTATGATAAAGCTCACCTCCGGTGACTCTGAGGACAAAGTAGATCAAGGAGAGGAAGGATTTAGCTTATGTCATCTCAGACATGCGCCTGCAAGACATACCTAGAATCTTTCAGGGAAAACTACTTGAGACTTGAAGAAAAACTAGGGGTCAAGTTTGGAAAAAATGCAATTTAAATTTGAGTCATTATCATTAGTGTAATCACATTTATATTTATGGTATCCTGCTCTTTTTCTATTTAGAATTAATAGGCTTATGATTAGGAAACATCATCTTAAACATACCACACATAAAACCCAATAAAGAAATCAGTTTTGGGAAGCTTTTGAACTTACCTTCTGGCATACATCAGGCAGAAAATTGGAAAAGCAGATATCATAGGAAACAGATTGAAAAATAAGCAGAATAAGGTATCACATGACAGTAGAAAACTTCTTGATATCTGCCTCCTGATGACAAAATAAGTACTTTTCCCACCATGAATTTCTCAACCTTCTCAATATGTACCGACATGCTCTGCCTTCTCACCTATTTCAAATGTTCCAAATTCTTTCCCATAATGTCCTTTCTTTAGCCCTACATCATCAAATGTTGTTTCTCCAGTGGATCATTCCCATCATTATAGTTGCTACAATAGTTCCTATCTTAAACTACCTCTCTCAGCTACTGCCCATTTCTGTTTCTCTTCGCAGCAAAATCCCTTGAAAAGATTTGTCTATATTCACCATCCTCCTTTATCACTGTCCATTCTCTTCTAGACCTGTTCCTATAAGGTTTCTTCTTGTCAAGTTTGCTAATGATCTATATCTTGGCAATGCCAATAATACGTTTTTATTTAATTTCTCAAAAAGTTGACTACTCCATCCCTTCTCCTCCCAGCCTGTCTCATCTCAGTGAACAATAGTATCACACATTCAAGGATAAGGTAAAAAATCTAAGAGTTATCCTTGAGTCATCTCTTTTCCTCACACATCACACCAAATCAAGTCCTAATAGCACCACCTCCAAAATAAATTCAAAATCAATTCCTTACCTTTTCCATTGTATAACTGCAGACCAAGCCTCCATGACTTCTCATATGAACTATTAAAAGAGCTTCCTAACTGATTTTCCTGACTCAGCTCTTGGCCCTCTACCACCTTTTCTTCACAAGATTATTATCCTGAAGCACAATTAGGTTATAGCATTCTCCCTCTTAAGACCTTTTTAATGTCTTCCCATTATACTTAAAGTAAAATTCAGCTCCTTTCCATGACTTTCAAAGCTCTATGTGATCTAGCCTCTGCTTATCTTTCTGTCTTCACCTCCCTCCTGCATTGCATTGCAACCACATTGGCCATCACTATTTCACTCAAATATGAAAGCTCATTTTTCTCTCAGGGACCTTATACTTGCGGCTTTTCTGCCTAGAATATCCTTTCCCTAGATATTCACACTGGTAACTCCTTCTCATCATTCAAGCCTCAAGCTAAATGTCACCTCTTGATTGAGGCTTTCTATGTTTATTATTCCCACTAGAATATAAGCACCTTGAGGTCAGGAAACTATCCAACTTGCAAATTACTTTATTTTCAATGCCTAGAATAGTGACTCACAGGCACTAGATAAATACTTGTTCATAAACTTAACTCCTTTAGAATATTTTCAGCATTCATTATAATTATAAAGGCCATCAACATATGTATGTTAAATATTTATGTACCAAATCCTGTGCTTTGTGCTAAGGGTAAAAAGATAAATAAAATTCTATCTAGAGAGTGACATCAGCAAGATAGTGGGATGGGAGGTGCCAACCCTCAACTCCCCAGAGAAATGCCAATTTTAAAACCACCCATGGATAAGAATACCTTTCAGGAGCTCAGGAGTCTAGCTGAGATGTTCTAGAATCATGGTGGAGCAAAAAAAATTCAATAATGTGTGCATTAAAGTAGGTAAGAACAGTTACATTTTATGCACATCACCCGCTGCACAAGATGGCGCAGCTCAGTGCCAAGGAAGAACCCCTTGGTTGATGATTTCTCCCACAGGTGGAAGTGAGGGCAAAGTGAGCACCCAGCTCTCCCAGCATTGAAGGTTGAATCCAAGAAACCCCGTTCTATCTTGTCCCATCCAGAACACTGAGAGGATTAGCACAACTGAATTGTCTGGCAGCAAGAAGCAGTTAAAAGGAGCAGAAGCTCAAAGCAGCGGGTACACGGATCTCAATAATTGGCCACAGATGTTACTGGCTGGCCTGTAGATATCACCCACGAACCCTGTGGGGGTGTGTCACATGTGATCCCCCAAATTAACTGACATGTCACAGCACTCCAAGCACATACTCCCACCACCACCACCATCACCAGCACCTTGCACTCCTCCACAGATGGCACCCCAGGTTTCCCTGCAGACAGTACATGTGCTCCCCTGAAGATGGCAAACATGAGCCTGCAAAGACAGTGCACAGATATCAACACATGGCTCAACTCTGCTAAACTGGGAGAAGTTGCACAACTTTGATCACTCCAGATCACAGCCCTAGTGAGAGGAGGTGCCAGCTGGGCTTCCTGGGTCAAGTAGGGGATCAGAAAGCTGTGAAACTCACTCATTTCCTGCATCAGGACCTACTTCGGTCCTGGATGAATAATATTGAAGATGTATGCTTAAAATATTCCTAACACCCAGATTTGTGCATGTGTCTTCTTCCCCAAGAAAGCTATAAACAATGAAAATTTTGCCGTAAGCTTCCCTGTGTCTTCTCTCCCTCTCTTCCTTCCCCCTCCCCCAAAACTTAAAAGAATGTTGACTGCCCATTTTTCTGTGACCAGCAGACTTTATCTATGCTCCCAATTCCAATTCCTTGTAAACATACTTTGTAAAATCCTATAAAATCCTGTCTCCTTTGCCATGCTGCTGCAAGGTCATAAAGTAGATAAAACCTGAGCTGCAATTCTGGTTTTCCTCAAAATCTAAGACATGTCACAAAATAATTTACTGCTTTTGTTTCTTGCTCTGGTAACATCTTCCCTCCGCATGTATTTCCCCCCTTAAAGAGTTGAAAAGGCAACTGCATAATCTAACTCTGGCTACCCGTTTGGGACCCCTTCCATGCTGTGGAAGCTTTGTACTTTCACTCTGCCCAATAAAGCCTACAGCTTTTTCTCTCTTTCGGTCCATGTCTCTATCACTCGCTGCGGGCAGCTGCCACACCAATTCTTTGGCATGGTTAAGGCAACGACCTTTGGCATTACACTA
Organism: Pongo pygmaeus; assembly: GCF_028885625.2. Lineage (NCBI taxonomy): Eukaryota > Metazoa > Chordata > Mammalia > Primates > Hominidae > Pongo > Pongo pygmaeus. The sequence goes on along the minus strand of NC_072373.2, from coordinate 143,474,384 downwards.
GAAGAAATAAATGGAAAGTTCTCACTACCTGGCCTGGTTTTATGGGATCAAGGGAAGGCATACAATCCTGACACTATCCCCCAACAGGGAATAAGAACAGTAGGGGGATACATCAATTGAAATGATCTGAGCCACCTCCAGATCTCTAGCCAGGCTGAATGGTGAAGATTGTTGTCTCCCAATGCCAGTAATCAAAGACTTGAGAAGTTTACTGCTTCTTCAAATGAGAAGGCAACAAAGCAAGGCTTCAAAGAACATAAAAAATCAAGGAAATATACCACCAAAATAATAATAATAAAGCTCCAGTGGCTGACCCCAAAGAAATAGAGATATATGAATTGCCTAAAAAGAATTCAAAATAATTATCTTTAAAAAGCTTAGTAAGCTACAAGAGGAAAAACTAAGGGATCATGGTGGACAGGAGGCAGGACTAGATTGCAGCTCCCACACAGAGAGAGCAGTGTGTGGAGACTTGCATTGTGAACTTTTGCTCCAAAACTACTGCAGGAATAAACCAGAAAAGCTGAGGGAACCCACAGACCCTCTGAAGGAAGCAGATTGCTCCTGTAAGAGCAAGGAGACACCCCAAATACAGTGAGTGCCCAAGCTGTGGAAGTAGGAAAGGAGGATTGTCCATCTGCAAACACACACCCTCACTAGGGAACCTGCAGGTCTGGATCACAGGAGAAGATTCTGGCCTTACCTGGAGCTGAGTTAATTTAGAGAGTCAAGCTAAATACAGAGGTAGAGGAAGCAGCAGGAGAAGCCCTTTAGGCTCTCTAGGTCCCCTGGAGAGCCATTTCTGCCTTGTCCACAGAGGTCCTTGGAGAGGGCTGGCAGAGGTACTGGGAAAAGACCACAAAGAAAAGGAAATCTCCAGCTGAACTTTGTAACAATTCCAACCAAACACAAAGTCTCCTGGCCAGAACTCTGGGGAGGGCATGAATCCGGTATGCAGACTCCTCAGGTGGGAAGGCATGAAAGCCCTGCTTGCTTTCACACATGGGAGGCTAGTAACCTGGGGCAAGTTCTCAGCCCTGCTCTTCCACTGTCTGGAAACAGACTTGGTGTCTTTTCGGGGGCTGGGGACATGATGGAAGTGAGACCAGCCTTCTGGGTTGCTTGGGAGCTGGGTGAAGCCTGTGACTGCTGGCTTTCCCCTGCTTCTCTGACAACCTGAATGACACAGCAGAGACAGCCATAATCCTCCTGGGAACATCATTCCATTGACCTGGGAACCACAAATCCATCCCCCACAGCAGCCACAGCAATAGCCACCCAAGGAGAGTCTGAGCTCAGACACACCTAGCTCTGCCCCCACCTGATGGTCCTTCCTACTCGCCCTGGTAGTTGAAGACATCAGCATTCTATGAAGCCAGTATCTTCCTAATACCAAAACCAAGAAAGAACATAACCAAAAGAGGAAACTACAGATCAATATCCCTGATGAACATAAATGCAAAAATCCTTAACAAAATACTAGCTAACTGAATCCAACAACATATCAAAAAGATAATCCACCATGATCAAGTGGGTTTCATACCAGGGATGCAGGGATGGTTTAATATATGCAAGTCAATAAATGTGATACACCACATAAACAGAATTAAAAACAAAAATCACATGATTACTCAATAGACACAGAAAAAGCATTTGACAAAATCCAGCATCCCTTTATCATTAAAACTCTCAGCAAAATCAGCATACAAGGGGCATACCTCAATGTAATAAAAGCCATGTATGACAAACCCATAGCCAACATAGTACTGAATGGGGAAAAGTTGAACTCATCCCCTCTGAGAACTGGAACAAGACAAGGATGCCCACTCTCACCATTTCTATTCATGTCATAGCCAGAGCAATCAGACAAGAGAAAGAAATAAAGGGCATCCAAATCAGTAAAGAGGAAGTCAAACAGTTGCTGTTTGCTGATGATATGATTGTAGACCTAGAAAACCCTGAAGACTCCTCCAAAAAGCTCCTAGAATTGATAAAAGAATTCAGCAAACTTTCAGGAAACAAAGTTAATGTACACAAATCAGTAGCTCTCCTCTATACCAACAGTGACCAAACTGCGAATCAAATCAATAACTAAACTCCTTTTACAATAGCTTCAAAAATAAAATAAAATAAAATACTTAGAAATATACCTAACCAAGGAGGTGAAAGACCTCTACAAGAAAACTACAAAACACTGCTGAAAGAAATCATAAATGACACAAACAAATGGAAACACATCCCATGCTCATGGATGGGTAGAATCAATATTGTGAAAATAACTATACTGCCAAAAACAACCTACAAATTCAATGCAATTTCCATCAAAATACCACCATCATTTTTCACAGAACTAGAAAAAACAATTCTGAAATTCACATGGAACAAAAAAGAGCCCACATAGTCAAAGCAAGACTAAGCAAAAAGGACAAATCTGAAGGCATCACATTACCCGATTTCAAGCTATACTGTAAGACCGTAGTCGCCAAAACAGCATGGTACTGGTATAAAAATAAGCACATAGACCAATGGAACAGAATAAAGAACCGAGAAATAAACCCAAATACTTACAGCCAACTGATCTTCAACAAAGCAAACAAAAACATAAAGTGGGGAAAGGATACCCTTTTCAACAAATAGTGCTGGGATAACTGGCAAGCCAAATGTAGGAGAATGAAATTGTGTCCTCACCCCTCACCTTATATAAACATCAACTCAAGATGGATCAAGGACTTAAATCTAAGACCTGAAACTATAAAAATTCTAGAAGATAACAACGGAAAAACCCTTCTAGACATTGGCTTAGGCAAGGATTTCATGACAAACAACCCAAAACCGAATGCAATAAAAACAAAAATAAATAGCTGGGACTTAATTAAACTAAAGAAATTTGCACGGCAAAAGGAACAGTCAGCAGAGTAAACAGACAACCCACAGAGTGGGAGAAAATCTTCACAATCTATACATCTGACAAAGGAATACTATCCAGAATCTACAATGAACTCAAACAAATTAGCAAGAAAAAACAATCCCATCAAAAAGTGTGCTAAGGACATTAATAAACAATTCTCAGAAGAAGATATATAAATGGCCAACAAACATATGAAAAACTGCTCAACATCACTAATGATCAGGGAGATGCAAATCAAAACCAAAGTATGATACCATCTTACTGCCACAAGAACGGCCATAATCAAAAATCAAAAAATAATAGATGTGGGCATGGATGCAATGAAAAGGAAACACTTCTACACTGCTGGTGGGAATGTAAACTAGTACAACCACTAGTACTAGTTTTGTAAACTAGTACAAAGCAGTGTGGAGATTCCTTTAAAAACTAACAGTAGAACTACCATGTGATCCAGCAATCCCACTACTGGGTATCTACCCAGAGGAAAAGAAGTCATTATACAAAAAAGATACTTGCACACACGTTTATAGCAGCACAATTCGCAATTGCAAAAATGTGAAACCAACCCAAATACCCATCAATCAATGAGTGGATAAAGAAAATGTGGACAGATATATGATGTAATATGACTCAGCCATAAAAAAGGAATGAATTAATGGCATTTGCAGCAACCTGGATGGGACTGGAGACTATTATTCTAAGTGAAGTAACTCAGGAATAGAAAACCAAACATCATATGTTCTCACTCATAAGTGGGAGTGAAGCTATAGGGATGCAAAGGCATAAGAATGACACAATGGACTTTGGGAACACAGGGGGAAAGGGTGGGAAGAGGGTGAGGGATAAAAGACTACAAATTGGGTTCAGCGTATACTGCTTGGCTAATGGGTGCACCAAAATCTCACAAATCACCACTAAAGAACTTACTCATGTAACCAACTACCACTTGTTCCCCAAAAACCTATGGAAATAAAAAATTTTTTAAAAAAGAAAAACTGTTCCCCAACTTTTGGCTTCCTGGCACTGTGTTTGTAACTCTCTTATAGAATTTTTTCTAACCTCATCTTCTATTTTAATTTTTTGTATTCTAATCTAATCCATGCAACAAATCATCAAGTTCTTTGGAGGCAGTGACTGTGTTTTACTCATTTCAGTACTCTCTAAAGAGCAGAGCACTGGGCCTGGCACATAGAAGCACTCACATATTTTTCATATGAATTATAAGGAATAAGGAAGAGAAAAAAACAAATTTGTTGAGGTTTATGTACCAGCACTTATAATGGGTGCTTTCCCACAGGTTATTTCCTTTAACATTCACAACATTTCTTCTAGACAGCTATTACTGTCCTCATATAACAGTTAATGAAATTGAGATTGATAGGTTACAGTCAGAAAAAAATAATCTTTCTTCCAAAGAAGAGTTTACAACCTAGTAGGGAGATATACTACGTATATTAATAATAACAAATGCAATACAGTTAGTATACAAATATATTGGTTCAAACAAGTACAAAGGAAGTAAGATTACTTTTAGTGTGAATGATTTGGGAAGATTTTATAGGTGAGGCCACATTAAACTGAACCAACAAGGATAGGATACTGTTAATAGATGGAGATAATCAAGAGCATTTTTTTTAAGTTCAGTATGATTTTATTTAAAAATGTGTACAGCTGAAGGAGGGATCTGATCTTTTGTTAAATGAAACCAATTTTCACAGTATACATTTGGCCATTTCAGCTTTGTAGTGAATAATAACAGAAAAGGAAGTTTCTGTTCAAGATCCTCACTCCAGCACACTCAGCCAGGTGCCTGGCAAGATGACACATTTCCTGGTCTGAAGCTCACAGCTAATCCTCTCACTCAAGTGGAACACCAGTTCTCCAGGCATAAACACACACACACACACACACACACACACACACACACACTTCTTATTTTCACTGCTCTACACAGGGCCCTGAAAATCCTTAATTTTAAAGTTGGGAAAAACATGAAAGGATTCCTTACCTCATTGTCTGCGACAAATCCAACTACCTTTTAACTCTTAACAATTGCAAGTATAAAAATACTTGAAATTTACAAGATGCTCCATTTAATGGAACAACTCAAATGCTAAAAAAAATTAGGTCAAGTAACATGCTTTAATATTTTTAAATGTTACTTAAAACTTATTGAGACAAGATACGCAGCACATTCTTGGTATTATAAACTCCTACTGACGACTGCTACTTGATGGCCAAAAACATTTAAAGAAAGAGAAGAAACCACACTGGTATAAAACAATGTCTGCAGGGAATGTCATGTTTTACATTTTGGTAACTGAAATTAAACCTCACAAAAAAACCAAAGATCTACAAAACCGACACCCATGTCATTTTACATGACGAGGTAGATTGTTTCCTATGCAGTAAAGTGAAGGTAACAAAAAAATCTATACGACTTCCAAATCCTCTTAAAAAAAAAAGTTCGTGTTATAGTCACTTTCACAGACAAGACATTCATAAACTATAAGGTGGAGAGGTCATACTCAGGCAGGTTCTGTACTTGATGTGTTACTTGGAGATTCAATTATCAGTCTTGGGTCAATCAACTCTCTCCAAAATACAGTGATTTTGCTCTTCTGTGTCACAGTGTACTCCACTACCTCGGTTCCATTTTCATTGTGATAAACTAAATCAAATTTCCCAGGTTCTCTCAAGGCAGGTAAGAATGAAAGAATTTCTGTATCTACTTGCTGGATCTCTGGGTTGTGGCTTAATATTCTTCCTTCCTTGTAGTCAGAGACATCAGGAGAGTAACTGGATGTTAGTTCCAAAAGCTTAAATGCAATCTTTTCTCCAACTAGAGAGGCAGCTGCTAACAGTGGTAACAGACTATAGTCCTTCTTGTGTGTCTCTACTGGATTCTGGATAATAGTAGATGAATTTGTTACCACGTCATTTAATTGCTGTTGCCTCTGGTTGTCAATGCTTCTATTTATAACACAGGAAACAGGATGCCCTCATCCTCGACCTCTCTCCCGCATGCCCCATTCCCTAGCTTCCTTCCAAGAAAAAAGGTTCTCTCCTCTACCCCATCCTGTTCCTAAACTAGCGGGGAGAGACACACTGGGAGAAGGACCAGGAGCCTGTCCACCACCATTTGAGCCAGAATGCCTCCATCCAGCAGCACGTTCAGTCTGTGATGACAGCCCTAGGCCTGGACAACCTCTTCCTGCAAAAAGGCCCACTGTCTTTAAGAAACCCGCAGCACACTCCGGGGTGCTCAATGACATCAAGCATTGGTCATCTGACTCTGAACTAGAGTCTGAACTAGAAGACGTTCCAGAGGTCTTGCCCTTTCTGGGGGTAAGGCTAAAGCCAGGTTTTGTAGCCAGTTTGTCTGCAGTTGTATTTTTGGTAGAAGGTTCTTCCTTTGATAACTCAGTTGGTAATTTCTCTGAGGAATTTCTGGCCTCCAAAGTGACTTTGCTGGGACCATCACTGATAGATTCATCACAAGACTCAGACTCCGAGGAGGAACTGGGACTCTCTTTTGAGCAAACGCTTACACTACCTTTCCTTTTGGCTTTAACAAGGCTGTTTCTAGCAGAACCATTTGGAGAACTACATCTCTGATTGGCCCAGTCTTTTACTGCCTGTACTTTAGGAGACTTGGGATTCTTGGCCTTTTTTTTATATTCACATTTCTCCTTTCTTTGGTGATTTTCTTTTGGTCTCTTCATTATCATCACCCACTGTGCCACAGGTTGCTATATTTTTTCTCTTTTTTTTTTTTTTTTGGCTGACAGTCTGATCTGTGACAGCTTTTCATTCCAGATCCAAGACCTTCTCATTATTGTTATTGTTCTCTTGCCTCTTCCAATGCTTCTTTGAATATTTGTAATCTGGTTCAGTTTCTTCATCCTCCTCTAACTGAAATGCCCGCTTCTTTGCTTTTCTAAGAGATAAATTAGTGTCACCATTACTGATGACTACAGAATTCTCAGCAACTCTTTTCTCTTCTAATTTAACTCTGAGGCAGTCGTTGTCTCTCACCAGGCGCGCGCTCTCGGCGGGGGGCAGGACCCCCCCTCCAGGTAGAGGCCTAGGAGGGCCGCATAACTGAAGCTGAAGCGCTGGCGGATGAGGCTAATGAGATCTGTGACGACTCGGCATCTGATCAAGTCGACCAGAAGCCAGAAGACCCTAAGGTGCGGGGTAGCTGGCGGCAGGTAATCAAATTGAAGCCGTAGCCTAACCGTCTGGGAAGCTGCCATCTTGCTCGGTGCTCAATGGAAGCCAATCAAGAGCATTTTTAAAGGTTATAATTTCATTCTGACAGCTTTTCCTCTAACCATCTCTCAGGCAAGCTCAGGCAAGTTCGTTCCCCAGTTAAACACTGGAAGACTGTATTTAAAACTTTTATAAAATAAACAATGAAAACGTAGAATTTAATTGGCAAAAATCTACAGCAAGCTTTGCATTCATAATATAATATATAATATTTAATAATAATGGATACATGTCTTGAATGCTTATTAGGTGTCAGAAGTTTTTTATGGAGTACTTTTCATGGATTATCTCATTTAATTCTTCCAGCATCCCATAATTAGTCTGATATCACAGAAAAGAAATTAGCCTAAAAAAGAGCCACACAACTCTTACAAGGAATAACTTGATTGTTGAGTGACCAAGGCAAGAGTCTGGTTTACATGTATCTGACTGCAGAGCCAGCTCACAATGCTGAGTACAACTCTTCCACGCTAAGGAAGATTTGCATTCAATCCAAAAAAAAGAAAGCTTAATTAAAGCATATTAAGTATCAGTTATACACGTATGTAAAACATTCAATGCTATTTGAAAACTGAAATAAATATACAAGTAGTTATTGCAAAAGATAAAAATAAAATTCCCTTTAGCTATTCCCAACCGCTGTGCTTATATTACTCCCATAAAGAATGAATATAAACCCTTAATCCACTGCCACTCCTACTCAAATCCCTTTATTCTTTTTTTAAAACAGGCCTTTTAATCTACTGTTTCCGGGTTCTTTCAATTTCAGTTCCTCATCCCTCTAAATTGTGCTTCTTTATAAACAAATACGATCTCTCATACTATTTGATGGTGATTATGATGACAATTATGATCTCCCACCACTATGATGACAATTACACAATCTGAAAGAATTACTCAATCCAATGAATATTTTTTTCTTTTTTTTTTATTATACTTTAAGTTCCAGGGTACATGTGCACAAAGTGCAGGTTTGTTACACATGTATACATGTGCCATGTTGGTGTGCTACACCCATTAACTCATCATTTACATTAGGTATATCTCCTAATGCTATCCCTCCCCCCTACCCCCACCACACAACAGGCCCCAGTGTGTGATGTTCCCTTTCCTGTGTCCAAGTGTTCTCATTGTTCAATTCCCACCTATCAGTGAGAACATGTGGTGTTTGGTTTTTTGTCCTTGCGATAGTTTGCTGAGAATGATGGTTTCCAGCTTCATCCATGTCCCTACAAAGGACATGAACTCATCATTTTTTATGGCTGCATAGTACTCCTTGGTGTACATGTGCCACATTTTCTTAATCCAGTCTATCATCGTTGGGCATTTGAGGTGGTTCCAAGTCTTTGCTATTGTGAATAGTGCCGCAGTAAACATATGTGTGCATGTGTCTTTATAGCAGCATGATTTATAATCCTTTGGGTATATACCCAGTAATGGGATGGCTGGGTCAAATGGTATTCTAGTTCTAGATCCCTGAGGAATCGCCGCACTGACTTCCACAATGGTTGAACTAGTTTACAGTCCCACCAACAGTGTAAAAGTGTTGTTTCCAGCACTTTTTAATGATCACCACTCTAACTAGTGTGAGATGGTATCTCATTGTGGTTTTGATTTACATTTCTCTGATGGCCAGTGATGATGAGCATTTTTTCATGTGTCTTTTGGCTGCATAAATGTCTTCTTTTGAGAAGTGTCTATTCATTTCCTTTGCCCACTTTTTGATGGGGTTGTTTTTTCTTGTAAATTTGTTTGAGTTCTTTGTAGATTCTGGATATAAGCCTTTTGTCAGATGAGTAGATTGCAAAAATTTTCTCCCATTCTGTAGGTTGCCTGTTCACTCTGATGGTAGTTTCTTTTGCTGTGCAGAAGCTCTTGAGTTTAATTAGATCCCATTTGTCAATTTTGGCTTTTGTTGCCATTACCTTTGGTGTTTTAGACATGAAGTCCTTGCCCATGCCCATGTCCTGAATGGTATTGCCTAGGTTTTCTTCTAGGGTTTTTATGGTTTTAGGTCTAAGGTTTAAGTCTTTAATCCATCTTGAATTAATTTTTGTACAAGGTGTAAGGAAGGGATCCTGTTCCAGCTTCCTACATATGGCTAGCCAGTTTTCCTAGCACCATTCATTAAATAGGGAATCCTTTCCCCATTTCTTGTTTTTGTCAGGTTTGTCAAAGATCAGATAGTTGTAGATGTGTGGTATTATTTCTGAGGGCTCTGTACTGTTCCATTGATCTATATCTCTGTTTTGGTACCAGTACCATGCTGTTTTGGTTACTGTAGCCTTGTAGTATAGTTTGAAGTCAGGTAGTGTGATGCCTCTGGCTTTGTTCTTTTGGCTTAGGATTCGCTTGGCAATGTGGGCTATTTTTTGGTTCCATATGAACTTTAAAGTAGTTTTTTCCAATTCTGTGAAGAAAGTCATTGGTAGCTTGATGGGGATAGCATTGAATCTATAAATTATCTTAGGCAGTATGGCCATTTTCACAATATTGATTCTTCCTATCCATGAGCATGGAATGTTCTTCCATTTGCTTGTACCCTCTTTTATTTCGTTGAGCAGTGGTTTGTAGTTCTCCTTGAAGAGGTCCTTCACATCCATTGTAAGTTGGATTCCTAGGTATTTTATTCTCTTTGAAGCAATTGTGAATGGGAGTTCACTCATGATTTGGCTCTCTGTTTGTCTATTATTGGTGTATAGGAATTCTTGTGATTTTTGCACAATGATTTTGTATCCTGAGACTTTGCTGAAGTTGCTATCAGCTTAAGGAGATTTGGGGCTGAGATGATGGGGTTTTCTAGATATACAATCATGTCGTCTGCAAACAGGGACAATTTGACTTCCTCTTTTCCTAATTGAATACCCTTGATTTCCTTCTCCTGCCTAATTGCCCTGGCCAGAACTTCCAACACTATGTTGAATAGGAGTGGTGAGAGAGGGCATCCCTGTCTTGTGCCAGTTTTCAAAGGGAATGCTTCTAGTTTTTGCCTATTCTGTATGATATTGGCTGTGGGTTTGTCATAGATAGCTCTTATTATTTTGAGATACGTCCCATCAATACCTAATTTATTGAGGGTTTTTAGCATGAAGTGTTGTTGAATTTTGTCAAAGGCCTTTTCTGCATCTATTGAGATAATCATGTGGTTTTTGTCTTTGGTTCTGTTTATATGCTGGATTACATTTATTGATTTGCGTATATTGAACCAGCCTTGCATCCCTGGACTGAAACCCACTTGCTCATGGTGGATAAGCTTTTTGATGTGCTGCTGGATTCAGTTTGCGAGTATTTTATTGAAGATTTTTGCATCAATGTTCATCACGGATATTGCTCTAAAATTCTCTTTTTTGGTTGTGTCTCTGCCCGGCTTTTGTATCAGGATGATGCTGGCCTCATAAAGTGAGTTAGGGAGGATTCCCTCTTTTTCTATTGATTGGAATACTTTCAGAAGGAATGGTACCAGTTCCTTCTTGTACCTCTGGTAGAATTCGGCTGAGAATCCATCTAGTCCTGGACTCTTTTTGGTTGGTAAGCTATTGATTATTGCCACAATTTCAGACCCTGTTGTTAGTCTATTCAGAGATACAAATTCATCCTGGTTTAGTCTTGGGAGAGTGTATGTGTCGAGGAATTTATCCATTTCTTCTAGATTTTCTAGTTTATTTGTGTAGAGTTGTTTATAGTATTCTCTGATGGTAGTTTGTATTTTTGTGGGATAGATGGTGATATCCCCTTTATCATTTTTCATTGCATCTCTTTGATTCTTCTCTCTTTTTTTCTTTATTAGTCTTGCTAGTGGTCTATCAATTTTGTTGATCCTTTCAAAAAACCAGCTCCTGGATTCATTAATTTTTTGAAGGGTTTTTTGTGTCTCTATTTCCTTCAGTTCTGCTCTGATTTTAGTTATTTCTTGCCTTCTACTAGCTTTTGAATGTGTTTGCTCTTGCTTTTCTAGTTCTTTTAATTGTGATGTTCGGGTGTCAGTTTTGGATCTTTCCTGCTTTCTCTTGTGGGCATTTAGTGCTATAAATTTCCCCCTACACACTGCTTTGAATGTGTCCCAGAGATTCTGGTATGTTGTGTCTTTGTTCTCGTTGGTTTCAAAGAACATCTTTATTTCTGCCTTCATTTCGTTAGTACCCAGTAGTCATTCAGGAGCAGGTTGCTCAGTTTCCATGTAGTTGAGTGGTTTTGAGTGAGTTTCTTAATCCTGAGTTCTAGTTTGATTGCAATGTGGTCTGAGAGACAGTTTGTTATAATTTCTGTTCTTTGACATTTGCTGAGGAGAGCTTTACTTCCAAGTATGTGTTCAATTTTGGAATAGGTGTGGTGTGGTGCTGAAAAAAATGTATATTCTGTTGATTTGGGGTGGAGAGTTCTGTAGATGTCTATTAGGTCTGCTTGGTGCAGAGCTGAGTTCAGTTCCTGGGTATCCTTGTTAACTTTCTGTCTCGATCTGTCTAATGTTGACAGTGGGGTGTTAAAGTCTCCCATTATTATTGTGTGGGAGTTTAAGTCTCTTTGTAGGTCACTCAGGACTTGCTTTATGAATCTGGGTGCTCCTGTATTGCATGCATATATATTTAGGATAGTTAGCTCTTCTTGTTGAATTGATCCCTTTACCATTATGTAATGGCCTTCTTTGTCTCTTTTGATCTTTGTTGGTTTAAAGTCTGTTTTATCAGAGACTAGGATTGCAACCCCTGCCTTTTTTTGTTTTCCATTTGCTTGGTAGATCTTCCTCCATCCTTTTATTTTGAGCCTATGTGTGTCTCTGCATGTGAGATGGGTTTCCTGAATACAGCACAATGATGGGTCTTGACTCTTTATCCAATTTGCCAGTCTGTGTCTTTTAATTGGAGTATTTAGTCCATTTACATTTAAAGTTAATATTGTTATGTGTGAATTTGATCCTGTCATTATGATGTTAGCTGGTTATTTTGCTCATTAGTTGATGCAGTTTCTTCCTGGTCTTGCTGGTCTTTACATTTGGCATGATTTTGCAGGGGCTGGTACCGGTTGTTCCTTTCCACATTTAGTCCTTCCTTCAGGAGCTCTTTTAGGGCAGGCCTAGTGGTGACCCAATCTCTCAGCATTTGCTTGTCTGTAAAGTATTTTATTTCTCCTTCACTTATGAAGCTTAGTTTGGCTGGATATGATATTCTGGGTTGAAAATTCTTTCTTTATGAATGTTGAATATTGGCCCCCACTCTCTTCTGGCTTGTAGAGTTTCTGCTGAGAGATCTGCTGTTAGTCTGATGGGCTTCCCTTTGTGGGTAACCTGACCTTCCTCTCTGGCTGCCCTTAACATTTTTTCCTTCATTTTAACTTTGGTGAATCTGACAATTATGTGTCTTGGAGTTGCTCTTCTCGAGGGGTATCTTTGTGGTGTTCTCTGTATTTCCTGCATCTGAATGTTGGCCTGCCTTGCTAGATTGGGGAAGTTCTCCTGGATAATATCCTGCAGAGTGTTTTCCAACTTGGTTCCATTCTCCCCGTCACTTTCAGGTACACGAATCAGATGTAGATTTGGTCTTTTCACATAGTCCCATATTTCTTGGAGGCTGTGTTTATTTCTTTTTATTCTTTTTTCTCTAAACTTCCCTTCTCACTTCATTTCATGCACTTCATCTTCCATCACTGATACCCTTTCTTCCAGTTGATCGCATCGGCTCCTGAGGCTTCTGCATTCTTCACATAGTTCTCAAGCCTTGGCTTTCAGCTCCATCAGCTCCTTTAAGCATTTCTCTGTATTGGTTATTCTAGTTATACATTCATCTAAATTTTTTTCAAAGTTTTTAACTTCTTTGCCTTTGGTTTGAATTTCCTCCTGTAGCTCAGAGTAGTTTGATTGTCTGAAGCCTTCTTCTCTCAACTCATCAAAGTCATTCTCTGTCCAGCTTTGTTCCGTTGCTGGTGAGGAACTGCATTCCTTTGGAGGAGGAGAGGTGCTCTGCTTTTTAGAGTTTCCAGTTTTTCTGCTCTGTTTTTCCCCATCTTTGTGGTTTTATCTACTTTTGGTCTTTGATGATGGTGACGTACAGATGGGGTTTTGGTGTGGATGTCCTTTCTGTTTGTTAGTTTTCCTTCTAACAGTCAGGACCCTCAGCTGCAGGTCTGTTGGAGTTTGCTAGAGGTCCATTCCAGACTCTGTTTGCCTGGGTATCAGCAGCAGAGGTTGCAGAACAGCGAATATTGGTGAACAGCAAACGTTGCTGCCTGATCGTTCCTCTGGAAGTTTCGTCTCAGAGGGGTACCCAGCCATGTGAGGTGTCAGTCTACCCCTACTGGGGGGTGCCTCCCAGTTAGGCTACTCGGGTTCAGGGACCCACTTGAGGAGGCAGTCTCAGATCTCAAGCTCCGTGCTGGGAGTACCACTACTGTCTTCCAAGCTGTCAGAGGTTTCTGCTTCCTTTTGTTTGGCTATGCCCTGCCCCCAGAAGTGGAGTCTACAGAGGCAGGCAGGCCTCCTTGAGCTGCAGTGGGCTCCACCCAGTTCAAGCTTCCTGGCTGCTTTGTTTACCTACTCAAGCCTCAGCAATGGCAGGTGCCCCTCCCCAAGGCTCGCTGCCACCTTGCAGTTTGATCTTAGACTGCTGTGCTAGCAATGAGTGAGGTTCCATGTGCATAGGACCCTCTAAGCCAGGCATGGGATATAATCTCCTGGTGTGCCATTTGCTGAGGCTATTGGAAAAGCGCAGTGTTAGGGTGGGAGTGACCCGATTTTCCAGGTGCCGTCTGTCACCCCTTTCCTTGGCTAGGAAAGGGAATTCCCTGACCCCTTGTTCTTCCCAGGTGAGGCGGTGCCTCACCCTGCTTCAGCTCATGCTCAGTGCGCTACACCCACTATCCTGCTCCCACTGTCCGACAATCCCCAGTGAGATGAACCCAGTACCTCAGTTGGAAATGCAGAAATCATCCGTCTTCTGCGTCACTCACACTGGGAGCTGTAGACTGGAGCTGTTCCTATTCAGCCATCTTGGAACCACCCCCCCAATCCAATGAATATTAATGCCTCGGCTGTCTTAGAAAGTATGATAAATGTGTTCAGCATAATCCCCATTGCTACTTAGCAACTCCAAGATATTTTAGTAATTTACTATACAAACTTTATGCAAATATTTTGGTCCTGATGCAAATTCCTAAGTTAAGCAGATACATAAATACCCTTTGTACAATTTCCAAAAGGTTTGTTTAACCTGCAAAAATGGTGTTCAGTCTGCAGGTGATTCTCTTCCTATCCTTGCTTCTCTTGCCTGTATTGAAAAGCTCACTGGTAACTTTGAATAACAATGGATATGATGGCATTGTCATTGCAATTAATCCCAGTGTACCAGAAGATGAAAAACTCATTCAAAACATAAAGGTAAGAGAAAAATTTATTATCCACATATTTTTATTTCAATAAGTATTTTCAACTCATGGTGCCTAGGTATATACATTCATTGAGTGATAACTTTCCAAAATTGCTTCAACAGTATTTATAATTTATATAGCATTTATCTAAACTGTCAGATTAATACCTGCTCAGTTTAAATGTGTTTTATTATATGTTAATACTATTGGCCATTCCCCAATGAATTATTAAAAGGCTGAACTAATATTTTTTCAACTAGTTAAGCTAACAGAAAGACATTACAGCAAGTAGAAAATTATTCTCAAATTTTATCTTCATAAAGTTACTTTTATAAAGTTTAGCTAACTAGTCTACACTTAAGCTCTAGCGTTTTATCCTATACATTTTTTCAGTTGTTCATACTTGTTCAAACTCTGGAAAGGTAAAAAATCATATGTATCTTATCTTAAAGAAAAAATGACACATTTTAAATTGATGTACCTTCTTTACTTGCATTATTCAGTATAATAAAAAACACTTTATATATATCACTTTAATATATACTATCTTCTTTGATCCTCCCAATATCCCCATGAAGAATTCAAAAACAAGAATTATTACCCTTGTATAAATGAACTGATTTGTAAAATCTCACAATAAGTGCCAAAACTGGGATCTGAAGCCAATGAGACCTATGTATTTCTATTTTCATTTCTACTTGGTAAAACTTTGCCTTTTATGAACACACTCCATATGAGAAGATAACAAAATAAATCTAGCAAAATTTTTTTTTCAATTGACATCAATTATAATAATCTACCAGACTTTCAACTCCCAATTAATCTAAACAACCAGAAGCCATTCTGTTTGATCAAATAAACAACTTTACCAACAGCCTCCAAGTCTTAATCACCTTAATCTCACCCAGCACCCTCATTTCCATCTCCAACCCATCATGCTGAATGCAGGTAAAAAATTTTAAAAGGTGGTTTGAGCATATGAAAATAAGGAGTTTACAGACTGAAGAGTTGTAGAAAAATTCAATCTATTTTTCAGTTAGTTTTCCCAAAATGTTTGGAGAAAGGAGGCTTAGATTTGCTTCATCTAGTTATATATATACTGTTATGTTCATTTCACTGTGAAATTATTACCACAAGGTATTTTAAATTTTGTCAGGAAATGGTAACTGAAGTGTCTACTTACCTGTTTCATGCCACCAAACAAAGAGCTTATTTCAGGAATGTAAGCATTTTAATTCCAATGACCTAGATATCAAAATCTGAGTACTTAATCCCAAAATAAGAATCATATGACCAGGTAGGCTATTTCTTCTAACTCCTAAACTGCTTCTTTCCTTCTGTGCTTTTAAAAACTTAATATCTTTAATTGTCTAATAATTACTAATCACTAATTTAGTAATTAAATTAGTAATATAACTTTTCTTAATGTATATGAAAAAAAGTCCTTGTTTCTAAAATCTCGTTTCTATTGTTTTCAGAATTTGTTTTTGTTTGTTCTTTTTCTTTTTAGGCAGATGTCATAGTTGCTGATCCTTACCTGAAATACGGAGATGATCGCTATACACTTCAATATGGACAATGTGGAGATAAAGGATAATATATTCATTTTACTCCAAACTTCTTGTTGACTAATAATTTGGCTACCTATGGGCCTCGAGGTAGAGATATCTATGATATACTTCTGTTCTTATTTCCACTGGTGGAAAAAAATAACACTATGTTTAATGGCATTTTTTAAAAACATTTTAAAGAAGCCAGGCACAGTGGCTGACACTTGTCATCCCAGCAACTTAGGAGGCTGAGGTGGGAGGATCACTTGAGCCCAGGAGATAGAGACCAGCGTGGACAACAGAGTGAGCCCCCAGTCTCTAAAAAACTAAAAGTAAATTTTAAAAACTAGCCAGGCATGATAGTGAATACCTGTAGTCCCAGCTACTTAAGAGGCTGACGCAGGAGGATCGCTTGAGGCTAGGAGCTTGAGGCTGCAGTGAGCTATGATCATGCCGCTGCACTCTAATCTGGGCAACAGAACAAGAGCAAGATCCCATCACTTAAGAAAACAAAACTAAGAAGAGAAAAATAGGTAATAAATAATACCTTTACTTGAAAAAATATGCTAGTTATGTTCCTAATTATATTTCTCTGTGTGTGTGTGTGTGTGTGTGTGTGTGTGTGTGTGTGTGTGTTTAATAACAAAATGAGTCATTTATTGGCACCAACTCATTTTAACTTTTTTGGCCTAATAAAAGGCATCAATTTCTGGAGTACCTTGACTCAATTAAGTTGGGGAGAGGTTTAAGAGAAATGTAAGAAACTATCTTAAAATATTGTAACTATAAATTTATAAGTGGCAGTATTCTCTCACAGGTAGAGTATTTGTCCATGAGTGGGCCCATCTCCGGTGGGGAGTATTTGATGAGTATAATGTGGACCAGCCATTCTATATTTCCAGAAGAAACACTACTGAAGCAACAAGGTATCATTGTATTGAGCAAATCTGTTTTCAAAATTTTTTACTTATGACTCTTTAATTTTCTATGCTAGGCAAACAAAGGCTATCTCAGGTAACTACCTGAGAATGTTCAAACAGTTCATTGCAATATCCAACCTGCCCCATCATGTATGCCGCCAATTAATTCTAGAGATTCCACCTTGGCATCAAGATGAATCAAAAACAGGAAATAATTTCAGTATTCACAGGGACTGTGCTATAACATGTTATGGGCAGAGGAGAAAGGAAAAAGCTGTAGCCTAAATCCCAAGATATCTGAGAATAGGTGGTTCAGCCCTACCCACTCTTTCGTTTGACTTGATTCATCACTTTTTAAGGTAAATCTGTTTCAGTGAAATCAGTTAAGCTGCTAGAGCTCCTTTGTAAGTATCATATTATACTTTTCATTTAATCTTGATCTTAAAGTACTTTTCATAACGATAAGGTAGTAAGTTGATTTTTTAAAAATATAATTCTAGGTGCTGCAGGCACTATTATGAATAGATGAGATGTTTACACTTAGTTAAAAATAGCAAGCACGTGGAGTATTTAAAGAATATTGAAGAACAATGGAAGTTAATGTAATAGGAAATAAGTCTTTGCGATGAAAATGTATTTGAGGAAAGAGGGGTAATAGAAAAATGCCTCTCCTCATCTCCATTGTGTTATTCGTTTGATCTCCGCTGAGCTGCCTGCAGTTTTTCACACAGACTGGGCTCCTCTCAGTGCAGGACACTCATTTCTCTCAACTTCATCCTACACAACTCCTCCCTTACTCAAATAATGCCTGTTCATCCTTTAAGACTCAGTTTAAATATTTCTTACTTAAATGTCTTTCCTCTCCCTCCATTTGGGGTTAAATTCCCTTAACAGTACTCCCACAGCATGTGTGGGCTTCTCTCACATGTATGTCACTGGGCAATAATTGTCTTTACAATTTTATTTTCCCCATTAGACTTTAAAATTCTTAAGAACTGCGTATTTTGTTAATCCTCTGGTCTTGGGCCCAGCATAAAGTAAAAGCTAAACAAAGAATGTATCAAACAAGTAAATTTTTGATAAATTCATGAAAAATAAATGAGTTTCCTTATAATCCGTCATAAAAATAGATATATTAGTAAAAACAAGTATCTAAAACATTTATTGAGCTCCTACTGTGTGTCAGGCACTTTCAAGCAGTGAAGTCTCATCATATATAAGTTTAATTTTCAGGCTTACTCAAGAACCAACCCTCTGGAAAATATGACTCCCCATGTCCCTAAATCCTTGCAATACAAACTTATTAAAATGTATTAATGTTATGAAGTTTAATATTAACACAGAATGGGAGGATATCCTGCATATAAACAGAAACTTTAGAATCCTGTCCCTGTACCCTGACCTTCATTCCCTGCCAAGGACTTGACAATTATTTTTACCATAAGGACCAAATGGTTTGAATGCACGAGCCTTTTCATGCAGGGTTTAGTTTTATTTCTTCCACCAGTTTACTGAAGTGGTTCTCAAAATATAAATTACAAAATTCTATACACACAAAACCGTGAATACCACATACAGAAACTGAAGAGGATTTTAAGCATAATATTGTCTTTCCTTTTCCTATTAATAAGCAATTCTGCCATACCTTTTAACTCATCTAATCTTTACAACATCTCTCTGGTTAGGAATTATCATCTTTAGCTCAAAGTCACAAGGATAATAGATTTATTGATTACAATGACCAATTAATGTTTAATAAATATGAACTGACAACATTGTTTCTATTGAAATCTGTTACAAATTGGGGTAGAATATTGTGCCTATTTCTGTCAAAATGTAATGTTTGGTACATGATCCATGGCAGTTGTCACTGAGGGAAAATTTTTAAGATGTTGGTCTTCATTCATGATTTGCCATTTCTTCATATATATGTAATCTAATTCTTTCATCATAGATGTTCCACTCGTATTACTGGTTACACGGTTTTGAACGAATGCAAGGGGGCCAGCTGTATAGCACGACCATGCAGACATGACTCAAAGACAGGGCCGTATGAAGCAAAATGTACATTTATCCCAAACAGATCCCAGACTGCCAAGGAATCCATTATGTTTATGCAAAATCTTGATTCTGTAAGTACCTTTTTTCCACTCTCTCAAAGGAATCCTTGGGGAAAAATTAATTAGAGAAGCTGGATTTTCTACTGTGAAATTATGCGTACCAATAAAAAGGCAGAAAATTACTAAGTCAACTAATTAGAAGTCATTTTCTCCGGCATGTATCAGGGTGTCTTTGGAAATTACCCTGTCTTTTCTTATTAACCTATTTCTTTTATTCAAATGTAGCACTGTAGCCTTCTCATTGGAGTCACACAATAAATTCTTAGAACACATCTCTTCCCTCATTGATTTCTGTGGACTTCTGTATAGAGTTACAATCTTACTTTTAATTCCTTTTCTAAGTGTTAGCCATACTACTTTTCTAAGTGTTAGCCATACTACTTTTCTAAAGTAATTTATAATGTAGCTTTGAAAAGGATTGACATTTTAGATTTTCCATTACCTTCACACTAAAGCATACCAAGCTATTGCAAAGTGATATTGTGAAAATACGTAGGGCTCTTTCTCCACTGAACAGACTTAAGAAAAAAAAATTCACAATTACCAATATGTCTAACCAATTAAATAATAACACACCACAAAAAAGTTGAAAACTAATGTTTGACCTGAAATATCTGCTTTAAATATACAAAGCTTAGTGCATAAGAACAGGTACCTTGGAGTCAGATAGACCTGATATTGAAATCCAGTCTGTCATTTTTTTTATTATACTTTAAGTTTTAGGGTACATGTGCAGAATGCGCAGGTTTGTTACATATGTATACATGTGCCATGGTGGTGTGCTGCACCCATTAACTCGTCATTTAGCATTATGTACATCTCCTAATGCTATCCCTCTCCCCTCCCGCCACCCCACAACAGTCCCCAGAGTGTGATGTTCCCCTTCGTGTGTCCATGTGTTCTCATTGTTCAATTCCCACCTATGAGTGAGAACATGCGGTGTTTGGTTTTTTGTCCTTGCGATAGTTTACTGAGAATGATGATTTCCAGTTTCATCCATGTCCCTACAAAGGACATGAACTCATCATTTTTTATGGCTGCATAGTATTCCATGGTGTATATGTGCCACATTTTCTTAATCCAGTCTATCATTGTTGGACATTTGGGTTGGTTCCAAGTTTTTGCTATTGTGAATAGTGCCGCGATAAACATACGTGTGCATGTGTCTTTATAGCAGCATGATTTATAGTCCTTTGGGTATATACCCAGTAATGGGATGGCTGGGTCAAATGGTATTTCTAGTTCTAGATCCCCGAGGAATCGCCACACTGACTTCAACAATGGTTGAACTAGGTTACAGTCCCACCAACAGTGTAAAAGTGTTCCTATTTCTCCACATCCTCTCCAGCACCTGTTGTTTCCTGACTTTTTAATGATTGCCATTCTAACTGGTGTGAGATGGTATCTCATTGTGGTTTTGACTTGCATTTCTCTGATGGCCAGTGATGGTGAGCATTTTTTCATGTGTTTTTTGGCTGCATAAATGTCTTCTTTTGAAAAGTGTCTGTTCATGTCCTTCGCCCATTTTTTGATGGGGTTGTTTGTTTTTTTCCTGTAAATTTGTTTGAGTTCATTGTAGATTCTGGATATTAGCCCTTTGTCAGATGAGTAGGTTGCGAAAATTTTCTCCCATTTTGTAGGTTGCCTGTTCACTCTGATGGTACTTTCTTTTGCTGTGCAGAAGCTCTTTAGTTTAATTAGATCCCATTTGTCAATTTTGGCTTTTGTTGCCATTGCTTTTGGTGTTTTAAACATGAAGTCGTTGCCCATGCCTATGTCCTGAATGGTAATGCCTAGGTTTTCTTCTAGGGTTTTTATGGTTTTAGGTCTAACGTTTAAATCTTTAATCCATCTTGAATTAATTTTTGTATAAGGTGTAAGGAAGGGATCCAGTTTCAGCTTTCTACATATGGCTAGCCAGTTTTCCCAGCACATTTATTAAATAGGGAATCCTTTCCCCATTGCTTGTTTTTCTCAGGTTTGTCAAAGATCAGATAGTTGCAAATATGTGGCGTTATTTCTGAGGGCTCTGTTCTGTTCCATTGATCTATATCTCTGTTTTGGTACCAGTACCATGCTGTTTTGGTTACTGTAGCCTTGTAGTATAGTTTGAGGTCAGGTAGTATGATGCCTCCAGCTTTGTTCTTTTGGCTTAGGATTGACTTGGCGATGCGGGCTGTTTTTTGGTTCCATATGAAATTTAAAGTAGTTTTTTCCAATTCTGTGAAGAAAGTCATTGGTAGCTTGATGGGGATAGCATTGAATCTATAAATTATCTTAGGCAGTATGGCCATTTTCACGATATTGATTCTTCCTATCCATGAGCATGGAATGTTCTTCCATTTGCTTGTACCCTCTTTTATTTCGTTGAGCAGTGTTTTGTAGTTCTCCTTGAAGAGGTCCTTCACATCCCTTGTAAGTTGGATTCCTAGGTATTTTATTCTCTTTGAAGCAATTGTGAATGGGAGTTCACTCATGATTTGGCTCTCTGTCTGTTATTGGTGTATAAGAATGCTTGTGGGTTTTGTACATTGATTTTGTATCCTGAGACTTTGCTGAAGTTGCTTATCAGCTTAAGGAGATTTTGGGCTGAGACGATGGGGTTTTCTAGATATACAATCATGTCGTCTGCAAACAGGGACAATTTGACTTCCTCTTTTCCTAATTGAATACCCTTGATTTCCTTCTCCTGCCTAATTGCCCTGGCCAGAACTTCCAACACTATGTTGAATAGGAGTGGTGAGAGAGGGCATCCCTGTCTTGTGCCAGTTTTCAAAGGGAATGCTTCCAGTTTTTGCCCATTCTGTATGATATTGGCTGTGGGTTTGTCATAGATAGCTCTTATTATTTTGAGATACGTCCCATCAATACCTAATTTATTGAGAGTTTTTAGCATGAAGGGTTGTTGAATTTTGTCAAAGGCCTTTTCTGCATCTATTGAGATAATCATGTGGTTTTTGTCATTGGTTCTGTTTATATGCTGGATTGCATTTATTGATTTGCGTATATTGAACCAGCCTTGCATCCCAGGGATGAAGCCCACTTGATCATGGTGGATAAGCTTTTTGATGTGCTGCTGGAGTCTGTTTGCCAGTATTTTATTGAGGATTTTTGCATCAATGTTCATCAAGGATATTGGTCTAAAATTCCCTTTTTTGGTTGTGTCTCTGCCCGGCTTTGGTATCAGGATGATGCTGGCCTCATAAAATGAGTTAGGGAGGATTCCCTCTTTTTCTATTGATTGGAATAGTTTCAGAAGTAATGGTACCAGTTCCTCCTTGTACTTCTGGTAGAATTCGGCTGAGAATCCATCAGATCCTGGACCCTTTTTGCTTGGTAAGCTGTTGATTATTGCCACAATTTCAGATCCTGTTATTGGTCTATTCAGAGATTCAACTTCTTCCTGGCATAGTCTTGGGAGGGTGTATGTATCCAGGAATTTATCCATTTCTTCTAGATTTTCTAGTTTATTTGTGTAGAGGTGTTTGTAGTATTCTCTGATGGTAGTTTGTATTTCTGTGGGATAGATGGTGATATCCCCTTTATCATTTTTTTATTGCATCTATTTGATTCTTCTCTCTTTTCTTCTTTATTAGTCTTGCTAGCAGTCTATCAATTTTGTTGATCCTTTCAAGAAACCAGCTCCTGGATTCATTTATTTTTTGAAGGGTTTTTTGTGTCTCTATTTCCTTCAGTTCTGCTCTGATTTTAGTTATTTCTTGCCTTCTGCTAGCTTTTGAATGTGTTTGCTCTTGCTTTTCTAGTTCTTTTAATTGTGATGTTCGGGTGTCAGTTTTGGATCTTTCCTGCTTTCTCTTGTGGGCATTTAGTGCTATAAATTTCCCTCTACACACTGCTTTGAATGTGTCCCAGAGTTCTGGTATGTTGTGTCTTTGTTCCCATTGGTTTCAAGAACATCTTTATTTCTGCCTTCATTTCATTATGTACCCAGTAGTCATTCATGAGCAGGTTGCTCAGTTTCCATGTAGTTGAGTGGTTTTGAGTGAGTTTCTTAATCCTGAGTTCCAGTTTGATTGCAATGTGGTCTGAGAGACAGTTTGTTATAATTTCTGTTCTTTGACAGTTGCTGAGGAGAGCTTTACTTCCAAGTATGTGTTCAATTTTGGAATAGGTGTGGTGTGGTGCTGAAAAAAATGTATATTCTGTTGATTTGGGGTGGAGAGTTCTGTAGATGTCTATTAGGTCTGCTTGGTGCAGAGCTGAGTTCAATTCCTGGGTATCCTTGTTAACTTTCTGTCTCGTTGAGCTGTCTAATGTTGACAGTGGGGTGTTACAGTCTCCCATTATTATTGTGTGGGAGTCTAAGTCTCTTTCTAGGTCACTTAGGACTTGCTTTATGAATCCAGGTGCTCCTGTATTGGGTGCATATATATTTAGGATAGTTAGCTCTTCTTGTTAAATTGATCCCTTTACCATTATGTAATGGCCTTCTTTGTCTCTTTTGATCTTTGTTGGTTTAAAGTCTGTTTTATCAGAGACTATGATTGCAATCCCTGCCTTTTTTTGTTTTCCATTTCCTTGGTAGATCTTCCTCCATCCTTTTATTTTGAGCCTATTTGTGTCTCTGCACGTGAGATGGGTTTCCTGAATACAGCACACTGATGGGTCTTGAGTCTTTATCCAATTTGCCAGTCTGTGTCTTTTAATTGGAGTATTTAGTCCATTTACATTTAAAGTTAACCTTGTTATGTGTGAATTTGATCCTGTCATTATGATGTTAGCTGGTTATTTTGCTCGTTAGTTGATGCAGTTTCTTCCTAGCCTTGATGGTCCTTACAACTTGGCATGATTTTACAGGGGCTGGTACCGGTTGTTCCTTTCCATGTTTAGTCCTTCCTTCAGGAGCTCTTTTAGGGAAGGCCTGGTGGTGACAAAATTTCTCAGCATTTGCTTGTCTGTAAAGTATTTTATTTCTCCTTCACTTATGAAACTTAGTTTGGCTGGATATGAAATTCTGGGTTGAAAATTCTTTTCTTTATG
Source organism: Pongo pygmaeus (assembly GCF_028885625.2). NCBI lineage: Eukaryota > Metazoa > Chordata > Mammalia > Primates > Hominidae > Pongo > Pongo pygmaeus. Next base: position 143,450,254 of record NC_072373.2, on the reverse strand, counting down.
AATGTTGAATATTGGCCCCCACTTTCTTCTGTGTTGTAGCGTTTCTGCCAAGAGATCTGCTGTTAGTCTGATGGGCTTCCCTTTGTGGGTAACCCGACCTTCCTGTCTGGCTGCTCTTAACATTTTTTCCTTCATTTCAACTTTGGTGAATCTGAAAATTATGTGTCTTGGAGTTGCTCTTCTTGAGGAGTATCTATGTGGCATTCTCTGTATTTCCTGCATCTGAATGTTGGCCTGCCTTGCTAGATTGGGGAAGTTCTCCTGGATAATATCCTGCAGAGTGTTTTCCAACTTGGTTCCATTCTCCCCATCACTTTCAGGTACACCAATCAGATGTAGATTTGGTCTTTTCACATAGTCCCATATTTCTTGGAGGCTTTGTTCATTTCTTTTTATTCTTTTTTCTCTAAACTTCCCTTCTCACTTCATTTCATTCATTTCATCTTCCATCACTGATACCCTTTCTTCCAGTTGATCGCATCGGCTCCTGAGGCTTCTGCATTCTTCACATAGTTCTCAAGCCTTGGCTTTCAGCTCCATCAGCTCCTTTAAGCATTTCTCTGTATTGGTCATTCTAGTTATACATTCTTCTAAATTTTTTTCAAAGTTTTCAACTTCTTTGCCTTTGGTTTGAATTTCCTCCTGTAGCTTGGAGTAGTTTGATCGTCTGAAGCCTTCTTCTCTCAACTCATCAAAGTCATTCTCCATCCAGCTTTGTTCCGTTGCTGGTGAGGAACTGCGTTCCTTTGGAGGAGGAGAGGCGCTCTGCTTTTTAGAGTTTCCAGTTTTTCTGCTCTGTTTTTTCCCCATCTTTGTGGTTTCATCTACTTTTGGTCTTTGATGATGGTGATGTACAGATGGGTTTTTGGTGTGGATGTCCTTTCTGTTAGTTTTCCTTCTAACAGACAGGACCCTCAGCTGCAGGTCTGTTGGAGTTTGCTAGAGGTCCACTCCAGACTCTGTTTGCCTGGGTATCAGCAGCAGAGGTTGCAGAACAGTGAATATTGGTGAACAGCAAACGTTGCTGCCTGATCGTTCCTCTGGAAGTTTCATCTCAGAGGGGTACCCAGCCATGTGAGGTGTCAGTCTACCCCTACTGGGGGGTGCCTCCCAGTTAAGCTGCTCGGGGGTCAGGGGTCAGAGACCCACTTGAGGCGGCAGTCTGCCCGTTCTCAGATCTCCAGCTGCGTGCTGGGAGAACCACTGCTCTCTTCAAAGCTGTCAGACAGGGACATTTAAGTCTGCAGAGGTTACTGCTGTCTTTTTGTTTGTCTGTGCCCTGCCCCCAGAGGTGGAGCCTATAGAGGCAGGCTGGCCTCCTTGAGCTGTGGTGGGCTCCACCCAGTTCGAGCTTCCTCGCTGCTTTGTTTACCTAAGCAAGACTGGACAATGGCAGGTGCCCCTCCCCCAGCCTCGCTGCCGCCTTGCAGTTTGATCTCAGACTGCTGTGCTGGCAATCAGCGAGACTCCGTGGGCATAGGACCCTCTGAGCCAGGTGCGGGATATAATCTCCTGGTGTGCCATTTTTTAAGCCCGTCGGAAAAGCGCAGTATTAGGGTGGGAATTACCCAATTTTCCAGGTGCCGTCTGTCACCTTTTTCTTTGACTAGGAAAGGGAACTCCCTGACCCCTTGCGCTTCCCGAGCGAGGCAATGCCTCGCCCTGCTTTGGCTCATGCACAGTGCGTTGCACCCACTGTCCTGCGCCCACTGTCTGGCACTCCCTAGTGAGATGAACCCGGTACCTCAGATGGAAATGCAGAAATCACCCGTCTTCTGCATCGCTCACGCTGGGAACTGTAGACCGGCGCTGTTCCTATTCAGCCATCTTGGCTGCCTCCGTGTTCTCTTATCTTTTATATGGGAATTATAATACCTACTTCACATAGTCATTCGTGTTGGGTTTACAAGAGCTAATATAAAGCATTAGCATAGTGTTTAGCACAAGTTGAATGCAATATAAACTTAAAATTTTTAATTTTTAAAATTTATTAAATATTTGAAAAATAACCAGTTGTTTCTTCCCATGTATAAGTCTAATCTTAATTAATACAAACATATTGTATTTACCTAATTAACATTTCTAAACATATAAAAATATTTTAAAATATGAAATATATGAAAGTTACCAAAAACAACAAATCAAAACAAAGTACACTACCTCTAAATAGTGGGACTAACTTACTTCAAAGAAGCAAATTTTCACATACCAAATTTTCAAAGTATATGACATATACCTTTACAAACCTCTGCTATAGAAGTATTTGTTGGTAGTGATTGGTATTTTCATATACCAATATCAAAATACTTCTGTAGACCGAGGTTTGTAAAGGCCTAGTATCTATGATAAAATTTAAAATTCCTTTGGACCCTTGGGCGTTAATGATAAAAAGCTTGACTACATTTGACACATGAGTCAGGAATGTTCCCTTTAATCTGCTAAATCTGGAGCAACAAAGGGTAGCCAAAGAGTTATGCGTACAAATAGATATCAAATCACGTGACACAAGAGGATAACTAGAATACTGTATGTACTGCCTGATCCATACCATAAATTCCAAAAGCATTTGACCATCAGGAGATAACTCACGCTGCCTACCTGGGACACAAATAATAATGAAGAAGATTATGGAGCTGAAATATGGAGGGCAACTGATTATATAAGACATGGCCCAGAGATAAAATGGTTACATTTCCAGAATAACACTAACTTCTAATTATCATAACATAAATATATTGCATAGTACCTGTACTGAGGGCATGAATTCAGAGCTAGGAAAGATATGATCTAATATGCTGAATAGTCAACTCCATTATTTTGTTTCCTTATTATTTATTATTCTTCATGCCTAGTATTTACTGCATTAAGAGCTGGGAACACACATATAATTAAACATGACTGTTCTTGAGGAACTCAGCTTATGGAGAAAGAGGTATGATAAAATAAGTATATATTATTAAGTGGGAAGACATACAGAGATATGACCCAAGTGTTATGAAGCAGTAACCATTGCCAACTGGAAGTCAGAAAACAGTTTCTGAACAGTGAGTTTTGAGCTGGGATTTGAGAAAAGTGAATATGTATTTGCCAAAGTGAGAAGGGGAAGAGTATTCTATACAAAGAAACAGATTTACAAAAGCAAAGAGTAGAGTAAGGCAGGGATGCTGTGCATGATTCTGGAAGTTCAGCATTGCCTAAATTATTTGCGTCATGGTCCATTCAAGATTTTAACATTTATTAGAACAATTTTCTGGCAGATAACAGTAAAAGAACTTGAGAAAGTGGTGTTCTTTCTGATTTGCACAAAATTACCATTTGGGTTAGCAAAGACCCTAATGAAAGTTTCTGGCATATTCTAAGGATATAAAGAAATCCAGTACGGTAGAAGCAAATAATACATGGTGAGTAAGAGGCAGGAAATGAGGTTGAAACAAAAAATGGGGACATACAGAGCTAAGGTGTTTGAGTTTTATCCTCTCAGTTTTAGACTGGTGATGTGATAAGTTTAATTATTTCAGGAAAGTAATCCTACTAATTGTGAAGGATGAGATAGAGTGAGTTGATAGTGGAGGCAAGGGAGACCAGTTGGAAGGCCATAGCAACAGGTAGGTAAGAGGCCCAAATAAAGGCAGTGGCAGTGGTAGGGGAAAGAGGAACCAGGTTTGATAGGCATTTTATACCATCAAGACTTGGTTATGAATCACTGCTTTGATTGCAAACTACATTTTTCTCCCATCCAATATAACCCCATTTGGGAAATGTATCAGCCATATCAGAAACAAAGCAAACTCATAAAACTTAGATAAAAGGTACTCAAATGTAATAATTTAGTTATTCTAATTCTGAGCTTACGTCTGGATATTTTACATTGGGAGGGCATTAAAATAAATGACAGTACTAAAAATGTTTCTTGTAAGCTGAGGCTCATCTTGCAGTAGCAAGATGAATTGCTTCTTGGAGACCACCCTAGTTTATGAGAACATTTTTCCAAGTTACTACGTTTTCAATATTTAAAAAATTTTCACAGATTCTATAGTAACGAAATATTCATTGGCAGAATTACTGGATACAATTTACCACTTGCCTCTAACAGACAAATAATTACATTTCCTCATTTTCTCCCTATACTTTCATTCCTTTTTCAGGAGTATTACTTTATGTCAAAATTTGCCAGAGCCAATAGCAATCCAGGTTGTAGAATAGCTGTCCTCAAGTTTTTGATCAACTATGAAGATATGGAACATACCTAGACAATTAAAGAAGGCCATTTTCTCTATACCATTTTTAGGAGGTAGCTAGAAATTACCACAAGCCCTGCCCCTTTTTCCTCAAACTTAATTCAAGGCTTGAGCTCCCCCAAAGTTTAGAAGGGAAAGTAAAAAGTTAACATAAGCAGTCGTGCCAGCTGCCACAATCCCCCACTGATGTAAATATCTATAACCAAAAGAATCACCAAAAATCTTTACCAGTACATACTGATAGCTTTACCTTGCTTCCATTCCATTCTGATATGCAAATGGATGTCAGAATGTTAGATTATAAAGTAGTTTTTAACTATCAGGAGATAAAATCTGTGGATGCTGTGTATGACAGATAACTACATATTTGATGCCTCACAAGTTATTGTAATCTTGTCTTCTAATTGATTTTTTTCCAGGTGACTGAATTTTGTACTGAAAAAACACACAATAAAGAAGGTCCAAACCTACAGAACAAAATGTGCAATCATAGAAGCACATGGGATGTAATCATGAGCTCTGAAGATTTTCAGCATTTATCTCCCATGACAGAAATAAATTTACCTCGTCCTACATTTTCATTGCTCAAGTCCAAACAGTGTGTAGTCTGTTTGGTACTTGATAAATCTGGAAGCATGAATGCAGTAAGATAGTTTTTGGTTAACTGTCTTAAATTATTTAAGTATTTAAGCTACTAGAAATATAAGTATTAAGTATTTAAGCTGATGGAAATATAATCTTAGGTTTAGTTCTAGTAACAAACATACATATGTATTTATGTTCTAATAAATTTTAGCACATAATCTTATATAGATAAGTACTAGAAGACAATATGCCAACAGAAAAATGTTGTAGGCTGGGTGCGGTGGCTCATGCCTGTAATCTCAACACTTTGGAAGGCCAAGGCTGGTGGATCACCTGAGGTCAGGAGTTCAAGACCAGCCTGGCCAACATGGTGAAACCCTGTCACTACTAAAAATACAAAAATTAGCTGGGAGTGGTGATGCACATCTGTAATCTCAGCTACTTGGTAGGCTGAGGCAGGAGAATTGCTTGAACCCAGGAGGTGGAGGTTGCAGTGAGCCAGGATTGCACCACTGCACTCCAGCCTGGGCAACAGAGAGAGACTCCATCTCAAAAAAAAAAAAAGTTGTCATATTAAGGTTATTGGAATATGAATCATTTTTATTCCTTAACTTTTAGTTCTAACTAGAAAAATTATAGCCGAGCAAGAAAATGAAAATCATCCATAATTCTGTCATTGAAAATATGATACTTTAGTCTTTTCTTTGCTAATGTATTTGTTTTCCCTCCTCAAAAATATGATTATATTTATATAATGTTTTATAATCTGATGTTTTTACTTAATATATCTTTAATATTCCCCATGAAAAAATGATTCCATGACATAATTTTTAATGGTTGTATAACATGCCTATACTATAATTTAGTCAAGCAATCTCCTGTCGTTGGACAGTCGGGAGATTTTCACTTGTTATTTTTAAAATGAGCATCTTTGTATGCATTTATAAAATTATTTCTTTAGGAGAAATTCCTCAATATACAATTAAATAAAAAGGTATAGATTTTTAAGGCTTTTTCAAGTATAACTGAATTTTTAAGATTTTCTTTAAATTTTTTAAATAAAGTGAAGAAGCTAAATTTTAAAATACAACCAATCAATTATTATCATGATCTATGGTCCATAAATGGTTTGCCGCTCATTAATCCATCAAGATTTCGAGAGTCTTGTGAGTTATTCACAAATCTTTTTCTTACAGGAAGACCGTCTCTTTCGAATGAATCAAGCAGCAGAATTGTACTTGATTCAAATTATTGAAAAGGGATCCTTGGTTGGGATGGTCATATTTGACAGTTTTGCTAAAATCCAAAGTAATCTCGTAAAAATAATTGATGATAACACTTACCAAAAGATTGCTGCAAACCTGCCTCAAGAAGCTGATGGTGGGTGGGAGGAGCCAAGATGGCCGAATAGGAACAGCTCCAGTCTACAGCTCCCAGCGCGAGCGACGCAGAAGACAGGTGACTTCTGCATTTCCATCTGAGGTACCGTGTTCATCTCACTAGGGAGTGCCAGACAGTGGGCGCAGGTCAGTGGGTGAGTGCACCGTGCGCCAGCCGAAGCAGGGGCGAGGCATTGCCTCACTCGGGAAGCGCAAGGGGTCAGGGAGTTCCCTTTCCAGGGGTGACAGACGGCACCTGGAAAATCGGGCCACTCCCATCCGAATACTGTGCTTTTCCGAAGGGCTTAGGAAACAGTGCCCCAGGAGAGTATAGCCCGCACCTGGCTCAGAGGGTCCTACACCCACGGAGTCTCGCTGATTGCTAGCACAGCAGTCTGAGATCAAACAGCAAGTCGGCAGCGAGGCTGGGGGAGGGGCGCCCGCCATTGCCCGGGCTCGCTTAGGTAAACAAAGCAGCCGGAAGCTTGAACTGGGTGGAGCCCACCACAGCTCAAGGAGGCCTGCCTGCCCCTGTAGGCTCCACCTCTGGGGGCAGGGCACAGACAAACAAAAAGACAGCAGTAACCTCTGCAGACTTAAATGTCCCTGTCTGACAGCTTTGAGGAGAGCAGTGGTTCTCCCAGCACGCAACTGGAGATCTGAGAAAGGGCTGACTGCCTCCTCAAGTGGGTCCCTGACCCCTGACCCCCGAGCAGCCTAACTGGGAGGCACCCCCCCAGCAGGGGCAGACTGACACCTCACACGGCCGGCCAGGTACTCCAACAGACCTGCAGCTGAGGGTCCTGTCTGTTAGAAGGAAAACTAACAGAAAGGACATCCACACCAAAAACCCATCTGTACATCACCATCATCAAAGACCAAAAGTAGATAAAACCACAAAGATGGGGAAAAAACAGAGCAGAAAAACTGGAAACTCTAAAAAGCAGAGTACCTCTCCTCCTCCAAAGGAACGCAGTTCCTCACCAGCAACGGAACAAAGCTGGACGGAGAATGACTTTGACGAGCTGAGAGAAGAAGGCTTCAGACGATCAAATTACTCTGAGCTATGGGAGGATATTCAAACCAAAGGCAAAGAAGTTGAAAACTTTGAAAAAAATTTAGAAGAATGTATAACTAGAATAACCAATACAGAGAAGTGCTTAAAGGAGCTGATGGAGCTGAAAACCAAGGCTCGAGAACTACGTGAAGAATGCAGAAGCCTCAGGAGCCAATGCGATCAAATGGAAGAAAGGGTATCAGCCCTGGAAGATGAAATGAATGAAATGAAGCGAGAAGGGAAGTTTAGAGAAAAAAGAATAAAAAGAAACGAGCAAAGCCTCCAAGAAATGTGGGACTATGTGAAAAGACCAATTCTACGTCTGATTGGTGTACCTGAAAGTGACAGGGAGAATGGAAACAAGTTGGAAAACACTCTGCAGGATATTATCCAGGAGAACTTCCCCAATCTAGCAAGGCAGGCCAACATTCAGATTCAGGAAATACAGAGAACGCCACAAAGATACTCCTCGAGAAGAGCAACTCCAAGACACATAATTGTCAGATTCACCAAAGTTGAAATGAAGGAAAAAATGTTAAGGGCAGCCAGAGAGAAAGGTCGGGTTACCATCAAAGGGAAGCCCATCAGACTAACAGTGGATCTCTCGGCAGAAACCCTACAAGCCAGAAGAGAGTGGGGGCCAATATTCAACATTCTTAAAGAACAGAATTTTCAACCCAGAATTTCATATCCTGCCAAACTAAGCTTCATAAGTGAAGGAGAAATAAAATACTTTACAGACAAGCAAATGCTGAGAGATTTTGTCACCACCAGGCCTGCCCTAAAAGAGCTCCTGAAGGAAGCACTAAACATGGAAAGGCACAACGGGTACCAGCCACTGCAAAATCATACCGAAATGTGAAGACCATCGAGACTAGGAAGAGACTGCATCAACTAATGAGCAAAATAACCAGCTAACATCATAATGACAGGATCAGATTCACACATAACAATATTAACTTTAAATGTAAATGGACTAAATGCTCCAATTAAAAGACACAGACTGGCAAATTGGATAAAGACTCAAGACCCATCACTGTGCTGTATTCAGGAAACCCATCTCACGTGCAGAGACACACATAAGCTCAAAATAAAAGGATGGAGGAAGATCTACCAAGCAAATGGAAAACAAAAAAAGGCAGGGGTTGCAATCCTAGTCGCTGATAAAACAGACTTTAAACCAACAAAGATCAAAAGAGACAAAGAAGGCCATTACATAATGGTAAAGGGATTAATTCAACAAGAAGAGCTAACTATCCTAAATATATATGCACCCAATACAGGAGCACCCAGATTCATAAAGCAAGTCCTGAGTGACCTACAAAGAGACTTAGACTCCCACACATTAATAATGGGAGACTTTAACACCCCACTGTCAACATTAGACAGATGAACGAAACAGAAAATCAACAAGGATACCCAGGAATTGAACTCAGCTCTGCACCAAGCAGACCTAACAGACATCTACAGAACTCTTCACCACCACACCACACCTATTCCAAAATTGACCATATACTTGGAAGTAAAGCTCTCCTCAATAAGTGTAAAAGAACAGAAATTATAACAAACTATCTCTCAGATCACAGTGCAATCAAACTAGAACTCAGGATTAAGAATCTCACTCAAAACCGCTCAACTAGGTGGATACTGAACAACCTGCTCCTGAATGACTACTGGGTACATAACGAAATGAAAGCAGAAATAAAGATGTTCGTTGAAACCAACGAGAACCAAGACACAACATACCAGAATCTCTGGGACACATTCAAAGCAGTGTGTAGAGGGAAATTTATAGCACTAAGTGCCCACAAGACAAAGCAGCAAAGTTCCAAAATTGACACCCTAACATCACAATTAAAAGAACTAGAAAAGCAAGAGCAAACACATTCAAAAGCTAGCAGAAGGCAAGAAATAACTAAAATCAGAGCAGAACTGAAGGAAATAGAGACACAAAAAACCGTTCAAAAAATAAATGAATCCAGGAGCTGGTTTTTTGAAAGGATCAACAAAATTGATAGACCGCTAGCAAGATTAATTAAGAAAAAAAGAGAGAAGAATCAAATAGATGCAATAAAAAATGATAAAGGGGATATCACCACCGATCCCACAGAAATACAAATTACCATCAGAGAATATTACAAACACCTCTACGCAAATAAACTAGAAAATCTAGAAGAAATGGATAAATTCCTCAACACATACACCCTCCCAAGACTAAACCAGGAAGAAGTTGAATCTCTGAATAGACCAATAACAGGAGCTGAAATTGTGGCAATAATCAATAGCTTACCAGCCAAAAAAAGTCCAGGACCAGATGGGTTCACAGCCGAATTCTACCAGAGGTACAAGGAGGAGCTGGTACCATTCTTTCTGAAACTATTCCAATCAATAGAAAAAGAGGGAATCCTCCCTAACTCATTTTATGAGGCCAGCATCATCCTGATACCAAAGCCGGGCAGAGACACAACCAAAAAAGAGAATTTTAGACCAATATCCTTGATGAACATTGATGCAAAAATCCTCAATAAAATACTGGCAAACAGACTCCAGCAGCACATCAAAAAGCTTATCCACCATGATCAAGTGGGCTTCATCCCTGGGATGCAAGGCTGGTTCAATATACGCAAATCAATAAATGTAATCCAGCATATAAACAGAACCAAAGTCAAAAACCACATGATTATCTCAATAGATGCAGAAAAGGCCTTTGACAAAATTCAACAACCCTTCATGCTAAAAACTCTCAATAAATTAGGTATTGATGGGTCGTATCTCAAAATAATAAGAGCTATTTATGACAAACCCACAGCCAATATCATACTGAATGGGCAAAAACTGGAAGCATTCCCTTTGAAAACTGGCACAAGACAGGGATGCCCTCTCTCACCACTTCTATTCAACATAGTGTTGGAAGTTCTGGCCAGGGCAATTAGGCAGGAGAAGGAAATCAAGGGTATTCAATTAGGAAAAGAGGAAGTCAAATTGTCCCTGTTTGCAGATGACATGATAGTATATCTAGAAAACCCCATTGTCTCAGCCCAAAATCTCCTTAAGCTGATAAACAACTTCAGCAAAGTCTCAGGATACAAAATCAATGTACAAAAATCACAAGCATTCTTATACATCAATAACAGACAAACAGAGAGCCAAATCATGAGTGAACTCCCATTCACAATTGCTTCAAAGAGAATAAAATACCTAGGAATCCAACTTACAAGGGATGTGAAGGACCCCTTCAAGGAGAACTACAAACCACTGCTCAAGGAAATAAAAGAGGATACAAACAAATGGAAGAACATTCCATGCTCATGGGTAGGAAGAATCAATATCATGAAAATGGCCATCCTTCCCAAGGTAATTTACAGATGCAATGCCATCCCCATCAAGTTACCAATGACTTTCTTCACAGAATTGGAAAAAACTACTTTAAAGTTCATATGGAACCAAAAAAGAGCCCGCATCGCCAAGTAAATCCTAAGCCAAAAGAACAAAGCTGGAGGCATCACACTACCTGACTTCAAACTATACTACAAGGCTATAGTAACCAAAACAGCATGGTACTGGTACCAAAACAGAGATACAGATCAATGGAACAGAACAGAGCCCTCAGAAATAATGCCACATATCTACAACTATCTGATCTTTGACAAACCTGACAAAAACAAGAAATGGGGAAAGGATTCCCTATCTAATAAATGGTGCTGGGAAAACTGGCTAGCCATATGTAGAAAGCTGAAACTGGATCCCTTCCTTACACCTTATACAAAAATTAATCCAAGATGGATTAAAGACTTAAATGTTAGACCTAAAACCATAAAAACCCTAGAAGAAAACCTAGGCAATACCATTCAGGACATAGGCATGGGCAACGACTTCATGTCTAAAACACCAAAAGCAATGGCAACAAAAGCCAAAATTGACAAATGGGATCTAATTAAACTAAAGAGCTTCTGCACAGCAAAGGAAACTATCATCAGAGTGAACAGGCAACCTACAAAATGGGAGAAAATTTTCGCAACCTACTCATCTGACAAAGGGCTAATATCCAGAATCTACAATGAACTCCAACAAATTTACAAAAAAAAAACAAACAACCCCATCAAAAAGTGGGCGAAGGACATGAACAGACACTTCTCAAAAGAAGACATTTATGCAGCCAAAAAACACATGAAAAAATGCTCACCATCACTGGCCATCAGAGAAATGCAAGTCAAAAGCACAATGAGATACCATCTCACACCAGTTAGAATGGCAATCATTAAAAAGTCAGGGAACAACAGGTGCTGGAGAGGATGTGGAGAAATAGGAACAGTTTTACACTGTTGGTGGGACTGTAAACTAGTTCAACCCTTGTGGAAGTCAGTGTGGCAATTCCTCAGGGATCTAGAACTAGAAATTCCATTTGACCCAGCCATCCCATTACTGGGTATATACCCAAAGGACTATAAATCATGCTGCTATAAAGACACATGCACACGTATGTTTATTGCAGCATTATTCACAATAGCAAAGACTTGGAACCAACCCAAATGTCCAACAATGATAGACTGGATTAAGAAAATGTGGCACATATACACCATGGAATACTATGCAGCCATAAAAAATGATGAGTTCACGTCCTTTGTAGGGACATGGATGAAATTGGAAATCATCATTCTCAGTAAACTATCGCAAGAACAAATAACCAAACACCGCATATTCTCACTCATAGGTGGGAATTGAACAATGAGAACACATGGACACAGGAAGGGGAACATCATACTTCGGGGACTGTTGTGGGGTGGGGGGAGGGGGGAGGGATAGCATTGGGAGATATACCTAATGCTAGATGACGAGTTGGTGGGTGCAGCGCACCAGCATGGCACATGTATACACATGTAACTTACCTGCACGTTGCGCACATGTACCATAGAGCCTATAAGTATAATAATAATAATAATAATAATAATAATAATGATAAATAAAATAAAATAAAATAAAAATTATTACAGTTAGCTGTATATTTAAATTAAAAACATAATTGTGTATAAACAGAGGCACTGATTTTTTAAAAAGAGAAAAAAAGGAAGACCCAACCCTTAAAGCAATAGTACTGAAAGCTGGTTACATAATGCCCTGGACTCACAAGACAGCCTTGAGGCAGCCATTTATCCTTGTGGGGGTTTCAGTCCCAGATCTGTAAACCTGACAATAAACCAGAATGCCAAGACGTTTTCAGCATGAATATTCTGCTATTCTAAAGCTTCAATGGATGATAAAAGGCACAAGTTAAAAGAGAACAATGTATTTGTTAAATAAAAGCTAAACTCATAAAAAAAATAAAAATAAAAGTGTTAAGTGTAAAAAAAAAAAAAAAAGCTGATGGTGGCACTTCAATTTGCAGGTGACTCAAAGCAGCATTTCAGGTAAAATAAAAATATTTTTAAAATATCATTTGCCATTTACTATCGCTTTTAATTTTCTCCAATTACCTTTGAACAAAGGGCATGAGTTCATGGGCCCCTCAATTAATAATATTATGACCCAATCAAGGTAAATCATTTATGGGAAGAAAAAAATAGCCTTTCCTACTGTTTACAACTAGACCCTCTCTGAGTATGGCTATTCCAATGACATACTCCTGAGGTGCTAAGTTGCACTGGGGAGTGGTTAAGTAAGTGGGGAAAATTTCAGCGTGCACACAATCATGATTTTATTGGGGAGCTCTCCATTTTTCTAACACTCCCACAGTCTGAGTTTCAAGGATCAGAAAATAATGCCAATGAGGGGATTATGGAAAGGGAAATTAGTAACATTTCCATATGATGGATAAAGAAAGCCCCAGTTTATCAAGTTAAATTGACATTTAAAAATCACAAAGAGGCTGGATGCGGTGGTTCACGCCTGTAATCCCAGCACTTTAGGAGGCCGAGGCAGGTGGATCACCTAAGGTCAGGAGTTGGAGACCAGCCTGACCAACATGGTGAAGCCCCATCTCTACTAAAAAACAAAAATTATCTGGGCATGGTGGTGCAAGCCTGTAATCCCAGCTACTCTGGAGGCTGAGGCAGGAGAATTGCTTGAACCCAGGAGGCGGAGGTTGCAGTGAGCTGAGATCGCACCATTGCACTCCAGCCTGGGCAGCAAAGCAAAACTCTGTCTCAAAAAAATAAAAAATAAAAAATAAATTAAAAATTTTAAAAATTAAAAAAAATTAAAAGTCACAAAAATAAGCCAGGTATGGTGGGTCATGCTTGAATCCCAGCACTTTGGGAGTCTGAGGCAAGCAGATCGCTTGAGCTCAGGAGTAGGAGACCAACTTGGCCAACATGGAGAAATCTTGCCCCTACAAAAAATAAAATCAGCCAGGCATGGTGGTGCGTGCCTGTAGCCGCCGCTATTTAGGGGGCTGAGATGGGAGGATGGCTTGAGCTCTAGAGGCAGAGATTGCAATGAGCCATGATCATGTCACTATACTCCAGCCTGGGCAACAGAGAGAGACGCTGTCTAAAAAAAAAAGAAAGAAAAAATAATCATAAAGATAGGGGTAGCTCCCTACGCAATATAGCACCAAACCTAACAAACATAGATTGAAGTTTAATGTAATTAAAATTGTGAACTCAAAAAATTGGAAGCACCTTTGGAGCACTATACCCAATTGCCTCCAGTACTCTTTTGAATTTCTTCCAACCTAACTTTCATTTAAGCCTATTTATTGTCATGTTTTAAGCCACAAAAACAGAAAACTACTTCCTTCACTGACCTCTCTTTGCCTCAAAATGGAGATTGCTAGCCTTATCTAGGCCATTGATTAATACTACATCTCAACTTTCCTCATGGTGTCTATTTGTGATGAAATGTGTTAGTTTAAGAAGGTAGGAAATCCTGAGTAAGAAGAACAGGTTTATTCTTATTTTAAATATATTAAGATATGGGCCAGGCATGGTGGCTCACGCCTGTAATCCCAGCACTTTGGGAAGCAGAGGCAGACAGATCGATCACCTGAGGTCAAGAGTTCGAGACCAGCCTGGCCAACATGGTGAAACCCCATATCTACTAAAATATAAAAATTAGCCAGGCATGGTGGTGGGCGCCTGTAATCCCAGCTACTTGGGAGGCTGAGGCAGGAGAATCACTAGAAGCTGGGAGGTGGAGGTTGCAGTGAGCCAAGACTGTGTCACTGCACTCCAGTATGGGCAACAAGAGCAAAACTCCATCTCAAAAAAAAAAAAATATATATATATATATAAAAAAATATATGAATTCCATAATTAATAACCTGGCTTTTTCATTATCAGGCAATTTCCCAGAGTAATCAGAGTACTTTCGGTTCTGAAATCATATTACTAACAGATGTGGAAGATTATCAAATAAGCTTATGCTTTGAGGAGGTAAAACAAAGTGGTGCAGTCATCCACACCATTGCTCTGGGGCCGTCTGCTGACAAAGAACTGGAGACCCTGTCAAATATGACACGTAAACCTTTGGCATATAGTTTGAATAAAAAATAAATTTCTAGTCTCTCCCATTCCAGGGGTTCTTTCTCTATAAATCTGCTCAAAATTTTCGTATCCTAAAAATTAATCTTTGTCCCTTCTTCATCCTTCAGATTAAGTTCTTTTCCCTTTCTTCCACTTCATACACCAGTTTTTTTCTAACATTATTTAACATTTGCTGTCTTCATTCCTCACCCAGTTTCTGCCAATGCTACTAAACAGAAACTTATTTCTCTATGGTTACTCAACTGGAAGTCAAAAATTATTGCTTAATTCCAAAATACTATCCAATCACACAGTAGAGATTTTGACAATCCTCTTTTATAGATGAGGAAATGGAAACCTAGAGAGTGCAAATGATTTGCCAAAGGCCATAGAGTCCTGATTATCAATTCAGAGCTTTTCCATCGTACTACCCTATTCTTGCTTCACCAAATCTTGCTAAATCTTCGTTTGGAACATTTCTGTATTTCACCTTTCTATACAATCCTTCTACCACTGCCATTATAATCCAGCCCTTACAATTCCCTGACTGGGATACTTCAATAACCTTCCAGCTTATCTTTCTGCCATTTATCAGTTCAATAAATATGTATTGATTGTTGTATTTGTGGCAGTCACTTGTGTTAATTCTTGCCCTCTGCAATCTATTCTTTCCTAACTCCTTACACCTAAATAATCTCTCTCTTCATTAATTTCTACATTATTTATTTCCTGCACTTAATTTTTACTTTATTGTAGACTGTAATTCTCTAATTGTTTTGGTGTACCTTAGACCCAACTAGAAAATAAACAGCTGGTTCAGAACTATCTTAAATTTCATTTTTATAACATTATTTAGTGCTTAGATCAGCTTTACCAATGCGGCAGGCACTTACATTTGATGACTGATTGATGTAAAAACAATACAATTTGGCCTGTTCTTTAAAGTTTCTTTTATTCTTACTTATCTTTCTTATTTTGAGCAAGGTTTTAGTTATTATTGTAGGATTACATAAGGGACACTGATATACTGAAAGTTCATAAAGTGCTGGGAAGTTCATCTTTTCTAAGTTTAAAACAAAATTTTAAAATAGATTTTAAAGTGTATTGAAGAGAGCAAAATAACAAATATGACTTTCTACTTAAAATTCAATTTTAGGCGGACATCGTTTTTAAGCCCATAAAGACATAAATGGCCTTGTGGATGCTTTCAGCAGAATTTCATCTAGAAGTGGCAGCATCTCTCAGCAGGCTCTTCAGGTCAGTGTAAAAAAAATTCTTTTCTTTCTCACAGTTGTAATAAATTTATATTATCCTAATTATTAACTCCTATTTCTCTAATAATTCTTTTGCCTGAAAATATTTCAGATATGCAGAAGAAAAACATCCTTACTGAATTTGATTTTCCATAACACTTAAAGCCACATTTTCTCCTGAATTCTTCTATTCTTTAGAATTAGGTATCCTTTTTATTTGGAAAATTCTTTAAAATAACTCTTAGTTATTTTAATTGAAATCTTAAAAACAAACAAAATTACTCTAAACTGACTAAACTCAGAAATTTTATTAACTATGATAACAAATGGATTTCATGTGTTTGTTGTTTTTATTTACCAAACAGTTGGAAAGTAAAACTTTGAATATCCCAGCAAAGAAATGGATAAATGGTACAGTGCCTGTGGATAGTACAGTTGGAAATGATACTTTCTTTGTTGTCACATGGACGATACAAAAGCCAACAATAATTCTTCAAGATCCAAAAGGAAAAAAATATACTACCTCAGATTTCCAAGAAGGTAAACTAAATGTTCGGTCTGCCCGTCTTCGAATACCAGGTACTGCAGAGGTAGGTCTATTATTTTATGTTCTCTAAGCTTTCTTAATCAATTTCTATTTTTAAAAGATAAAAATAACATAAATAACGTCTTATACATTGCCAATATTAAAATGATGACAGATCATCTGTAATAAAGAAATCAAATGGAATAATTAGGGATTCATATTCATACTATTTACTAGTTTGTGAAATTCAATATTAAAAATCATGATTATTATTCTGCTTAAATTTGTAAATAATTTTGTATTCCAAACAAAAAGTAGGAAAATATTACCAAAGCTCTCAGACAGATTTTTTTTTAGTGTTTCAGACAGGCACTTGGACTTACAGCCTTCGAAATAATCATACCAAATCTCAATTGCTAACTGTGACAATGACCAAGAAGTCCTACCACACTCCCAGTAATTGCAACTGCTCACATGAGTCAAAATACAGCTCATTACCCTAGCCCAGTGATTGTTTATGCACGAGTCAGTCAAGGGTTTCTGCCTGTTCTGGGAATCAATGTAACAGCCATTATAGAAAATGAAGAGGGACATCAAGTAACATTGGAGCTCTGGGACAATGGCACAGGTAATAAGAATCTGCATCAACTTCCACTAAACTTAAAATTCTCCTACAGTTCTATGACCTAGAAGTCAATATTTCCTGTATTTGCTAATGAATCATATTTTTAAGTAAATGAAATTTAATCCTAATGTTTTAAAAACTTTTTCTCAGTTATCTTGACAACTCATAGACATCGCACTTATGCCATTTTTAAATTTTATGAACAATTTTGCTTTTTCCATGGAACTTAAGAGCACAATTTTTCTCTATTTTCATTAATGTCAGTGTTTCATATGTGCTTTCTTCAGTTGCTTTTTCTTATTTTGATAAGTATTTTTTATGAAATAATAGTAACATCTAATATTAATTGAATCCCTTCCATGAATTAGACTTTTCCAAAAACACAGAGTTAGCAAGTGGCCCAAGCTTTCAACCAAAATAGTCTGATTCTAGAATTCATGTACTTAAAACGCTGTGCTACATACTATCTCCCAAATTACTAACACTATCAATGTTCATAAACAGATATGACTGTCATTTTTACTTTATTGTATGACTGATTTTTACATTTCATTATCAAGGTGCTGATTCTGTCAAGAATGATGGCATCTACTCAAGGTATTTTACAGATTACCATGGAAATGGTAGATACAGTTTAAAAGTGCTTACCCAGGCAAGAAAAAACACAGCTAGGCTAAGTCAACAACAGAATAAAGCTCTGTACGTACCGGGTTATGCTGAAGATGGTAAGTAGCACTAAAATAGAAATGTGTCACTTGTTTAGATAAATTGCATACGGCAAACATTGAAAATATAATGTACTACAGAAAGCCCAAGTATATAACCTTGTAATCATCTGTATGTTTCAAAACCATATTGATTTTAGTAGACCTAGCACAGACCTATGTTTCCACATATTTTGTTCACATCCCTCTGAGTTCATTTCATTTACATTGAAAAAAAATTACTGAGCATCTACTATGTTGCAAGCACTGTGCTAGGTGCTAGAGCTACAAAGACGAAACATAATCCTGTTCCTCAAAGAATTTGCAGTCAAGTAGTAGAGACAGATAAGTTAAAAGATAGTTTTAACATAGCATATTTCCTCATCAATTTTAAAGTATGAATAAACAAGCGTTTTCTCAATAACTGTTACTTTTTCAATGTCTGCTATCAATCAATATTAAGCCTCTACCGCTGCAAGATCAGCTTGCAAGATGAATAGGCATGGCGGCCGGGCGCGGTGGCTCACACCTGTAATCCCAGCACTTTGGGAGGCCGATGAGGGTGGATCACCTGAGGTCAGGAGTTCCAGACCAGCCTGGTCTACATGGCGAAACCCCGTCTCTACTAAAAATTCAAAATTTAGCTGGGCGTGGTGGCGGGCGACTGTAGTCCCAGCGACTCGGGAGGCTGAGGCAGGAAAATCGCTTGAACCCAGGAGGCGGAGGTTGCAGTGAGCCGAGATCACGCCACTGCACTTCAGCCAGCCTGGGCGACACAGCGAGACTCCATCTCAAAAAACAAAACAAAAAAATAAAAATAAAAAATAAAAGAGTAGACGTGGCAATATGAAATATTACAAAATTTTTTCTTGGTAGGAAAAATTATACTGAACCCATCCAAACCTGAAGTCACAGATGATGTGGCAGGAGCTCAAACACACGACTTCAGCAGACTCACCTCTGGAGGATCGTTTACTGTATCAGGAGTGCCTCCTAATGGTAATCATTCTCAGACGTTCCCACCTGGTAAAATTGTAGACCTCGAGGCTAAGTTTCAAGGAGATCATATTCAACTTTCATGGACTGCCCCGGCAAGGTCCTCGATAAAGGAAGAGGTAAGTTGGACATTACGTTTTAAAATATACTAAAAGAAATCCCATTGGCTTTCATTTGCTAAGAATTTTCTAATGTCCCATTTATAAATAACATTTATGAAGTGTCTACTATAGGCCATTTTTAAATTATTTTCAGATGTGAAAACTAAAGCTGTTAAGAGTTGATTGGACCAAGTTATTTCTATATTTAGTAAC
This sequence comes from Pongo pygmaeus, assembly GCF_028885625.2. Taxonomy (NCBI): domain Eukaryota; kingdom Metazoa; phylum Chordata; class Mammalia; order Primates; family Hominidae; genus Pongo; species Pongo pygmaeus. The sequence continues at coordinate 143,431,117 of NC_072373.2, read as the reverse complement.
TTACAATTCTAACCCAGTCATGTCAGATTCTATTATGCCAAACTGTCAGAAATTGAAGCAGCTTAGAAATTACTTTGAGAAGACAGTTAACAGCTTTCTGTTGCATTTTCTCCCCAAATTTTAAGTATTTCTGTACTTGCACAGTTTCTTTCATTTATCAACCTTCTGTTGAGCTTTCACACTATTAGAGTCCTAAGAAATGATCCATACTCTCAACAGTCAATTAAGTATAGAAGACACACAAGTAAACAGATAATTACATAAAGTATAATAAGACATAAGCTTTTATAAGCAGAGAATCATGTGGCAACCCATAGATGGGCCACAAACCCCTAGTTAGAGGTTAAAATCAGAGTATATTGTAAAGCCTTCCCAGAGAAGACTATCACTGAGTATTGAAGAATGAGAGTAGTTACCCAAGATAAGTGAAGGTGTCCACAGAGAGAGATGTTCATGTGCACAGAAATTCACTAGTTTGAAAGATTTGTTCATGGAGTTTGAGTAATGTTCAAGGTCAAAAGATCTCATTTATTCAAAGTTCCTAATAATAAATGACCCTCATTCCAAAAAGTTTAAATTACTTCTATCATTGCTTGAAATTTAACTGAATTCAATCAGGATTTATTGAATGCCTACCATATTCCAGTATTACATAGGTTAGTAGGTTTTTATGGGATAACACCAGTCTTGCTATTTTCCCTTTAAGATTGGGAAAATGAAAGCAATATGCAATGTAGATATACATAATACCTCAGAGATTGCCAGGGCTAAAACACCAGTGTTCAGTACTCTTTGTCCTGGGTTACAATAAACCCCTCATTGTACATTCTCAAAAGAAAAGATGCTTCTTAATCTTTCACTCACTATATGGCATTTTAAAAGCTGCATTTCTTATTATCATTATTATACAAGGAGAATATCATTCTAAAGTCAGAGGAAACATAGAATATGCACAAACAGAGCTTTTGTATTTCAATGTTGAAAATTTTATCATGACAGCTTTTCACATACCTTATTTTCTCATGCTATGACCCTTAACCATATGGCAGAATCAAAAAAAGTGAAAAATACCATTGCCACTGAAAAAGACACAAATGAAGTTTCTTAACCAAATATTTAGTTCTATAGTGAATTCAGTAAAAACCAAGCTTTCAGTTCAAGATTGGGTTCATAATAAATATCCCTCATGCTGATTATAAGAACTAAAAGTAGGAGTAATGTATAACCACAAATGCCTAAAATAGGTGGCATCTAATCTTTCTCTTTCCTTAGGAAAAATAGGAAGAGGTAGTGGTACCTGTTAAATGTTACCTGTAGATATTCCAAAAGTAAGATAGTAGCAGTATCTTAAAGAATAAATGAACATCTATATAATCTCAAATGAAGCACTTAAATTACCTGGGACACAATTTCCACACCTGTCAAATATACAAATTAGATTAGATTATCTAAAATTATTACAACAAGTACACATAGTTCAAATTTTTTATGATTTTCTAATTTTATCATTTTGTGTGTCAACTTAACAACTGTACTGTTGGCAAAGTAATTAAGGAGATCAAATACATGTCAACACAGAGCCAGGTACGCTGAGTGATACAAAGAGTACAAAACGTAGTCTTTACCCTCAAAAATAATAAAATCTAATCAGAATGAAAAGTTGAACCTCTACTAAACTATCTGAAAAACTCCATTCCATGAAACAGAAGTTCATGAAAGAGAGTCATCAGGGTGAATGAAATACTTGGACGGAACTTCATGCAGTTGGGCTTGGTTGGACCTTAAAGAATGAGTACAACTTGCACACATAGGGAGAAGGAGGTACATTTTGGAGAGAGAAAGAACAAAATTATATGATCAAGGTCAAGAAAGCAAAATTTTACAATGGAATATTCTAATTAAAATAAGGAATAGATAGGTGGAGAGAAGAGAGACAGAGAGACCTACATAAGTGGAACACAAAGTTTTTGTGAAGAGTGATAGAACGGATTGATAAGGCCTATTTAAAAGGAAACTAAATGGTAAGCAGAGGATCTGAATTCTTTTTAAAAATACACTAAAAGTTATTCACCACACACTTGAAATACCTTCAATATTTCATGGAAAAGTTAAAAATAAAGTCCTTACTCCAAAAAAAATCTGGTGTTTTATTTTTCATCACATTTCAGAATGTGAGAATATATTTTTACATGAATGGTAGATATCGAAAAGCAGTGTAGAAAGAAATATTTATGTTGGCATCTTCTTTTCCTTTCTTGATAAAATAACAGCCAATATTTCAAACATTTATTAATTTACCATTTATTAAATTGTAGTAAACACGTTTCATGCATTATCATCTATAATTCTTACCACTAGAATAGTAGGCACTCAATAAATATTTGTTGAATGATTTGAATAACTGAATCTCTATTTTAACAGATAAAAAACTAGAGATAAGAAAGCTTAAGTCGGGGTGCGGTGGCTCACACCTGTAATCCCAGCACTTTGGGAGGCCGAGGTAGGTGGGTCACAAGGTCAGGAGATCGAGACCATCCTGGCCAACATGGTGAAACCCCTTCTCTACTGAAAAAAAAAAATACAAAAATTAACTGGGCATGGTGGCACATGCCTGTAATCCCAGCTACTCAAGAGGCTGAGGCAGGAGAATTGCTTGAACCAGGGAGTCAGAGGTTGCAGTGAGCCGAGATGGCACCACTGCACTCCAGCCTGGCGACAGAGCAAGACTCTGTCTCAAAAAAGAAAAGAAAAGAAAAAAAAAAAGAAAGCTTAAATAAATTTCTTTTTATCACACAGCTAGCAAGTAGTAAAATTAGGGTGCTACTCAAGGTTTGTCTAGGTCTTTAACATATTTACTTTTATTTTTTATTTTTATATTTTTAAATTTTTAATTTTTGTGGGTACATAGTAGGTGTATATATTTATAGGGTACATGAGATTTTGATCCAGGCATGCAATGTGAAATAATCACATCATGGAGAATAGGGTATCCATCCCCTCAAGCATTTATCCTTTATGTTACAAACAACCCAACTACACTCCTTTAGTTATTTTTAAATGTATAATTAAGTTATTTTTTACTATTGACTATAGTCACTCTGTTGTGCTGTCAAATAGTAGGTCTTATTCATTCTTTCTAACTATTTTTTTGTACCCATTAACCATCCCCACCTTCTCCTGCCCAGTCCCCCACTACCCTTCCCAGCCTCTAGGAACCATTCTTCTACTCTGTATGTCCGTGAGTTTAATTGTTTTGATTTTTAGATCCTACAAATAAGTGAGAACTTGCGATGTTTGTCTTTCTGCTTAGCACATGTTTAATTAGTACACATTCCAGTCTCTCTGCCTCCTTTTGCTGGTTATCCTTATCCCTGTTTCCCACTCCATTTATCATCTCTCTTTCTCCCCTGTCCTATTACTTCCTATTTTAACTTAATAAGAAATGACACAGACATAGGGTACTGAATATCTTCGCTATACTAGAATACTATTATGTTCCTTGTTCTAAATTAAAAAGTAGATCCAGCTCCATATATTTCTCTCCCTAAAAAGGAAAATAGAGTCTGACTTTTTAGTACCATATGATTTTGAATTAAAATTTCCCGGGATTAGAGAACTCTACGTTTTAAGAAAAACTGTTCACACATTTGTCCTTACAATAAAGATGGAATAACCAGACAAAAACTAATGGGATTTTCATAACTAAAACCTAGTGTGCATTTCTGATAGCTAAATGTAAGGCAGTGTGGTGGTAGCAAGGCATCCTAGTGATTTTAATATACCTGAAGTATCTATTTGTTTTCCAGCTGACAGCTACATTATAAGAATAAGTAAACATTTCCTGGACCTCCAAGAAGATTTTGATAAAGCTGCTTTAATAAATACTTCTGGTCTGATACCTAAGGAGCCCGGCTTAGTAGAAAATTTTGAATTTAAACCAGAACCTTCTAAAATAGAGAATGGTACGACATTCTATATTGCAATTCAAGCCATCCACGAAGCCAATGTCACCTCAGAGGTTTCAAACATTGCACAAGCAACTAACTTTATTCCTCCACAGGAACCCAGCATTCCCAATCTGGGTACCAATATTTCTGCAATCAGTTTGGCAATTTTTGGATTAGCTGTAATTTTATCTATATTTTAAACTAGAAATTATATTAGAACTCAAATTCAATGTTATACATACTTGGTAAACATTTATTTAGAATTTACTATATTTATTGTCTATTATAAAGCTCATTATAATATAAAAGTGAATGTACAAAAGTTGTAAGTTTCCTAATTACTTGATTAATTAATACTACTTGAGTTGTTAAATGTTAATCAAAATGGTATATCATTTCCTATCTTTGAATAATCCACTCATTAATTTTTAATATGAAAAGATATATATTGTACTTGTAAGCATTTTAAGAAACATTTTTAAAGTGTGCTACAAATTCATTTGGTGTACTAACATCAAAATGTATCCAAGCCATTTAAAAAATATTTATATATACATAGTAGCAAATACTTTTATAGATTTATTTGTATCACATTTTTTATTACAAATGAATATTTCGGGTTTATATAAGCTGTAATCAAAAAGGACTAACAGTAGTAGTAAGGAAGTCAAATTTGCTTTTTTATCATTGATTATAAGTGGTATATTTGTTTTTTGTCATTGATTAAAAGTGATTTTAGCGCTAAGCCTGAAATGACTAGCAAATATCATTTTCTGTATGAATTGTGGAACATCACAATAAAGTTATTTCTATGGTGATGCCATCATTAGGTCCTAAGACTATTACCAGGAAACTTGATTGAGACAGGGATTTTGCTTTTTCCTATTGCTGTATCTTCAGCATTTAGAATAATAATTGACACATAGAAGATATTCAATAAATATTTTTAAAATAATGAATACTTTCATAACCTCAAAAAAAATCCAAATTTGACCTCATTACATTAAGAAAAACCCACAAACTATCATGTGCACATGGTATTATGAGGACTTCATATAATGAAAACTAACTCCCTTAATAACATTGTTCAGAACCAACACATAAAGTTTCAGAAAGTTAACTATTAATAGAATTTATAAACTAATAAAAGGAAAATTGAGCTATTAATATAGCAATGGAGTGATTTTTCTTAGAAAGACAGAGGAGGACATGTTGGTAGAAAATCCTTTGTTTATAGACAAGAAGATTATTTAATCTCTTTAAATATCTGAAAGGAAGACGCTGTATATATCTGGAAGAGTCAAGAAAAAAATTATAAATCATTAGCAAACCAAATCCAGAAAAATATATGAAAAGTAATAATATATCATGACCAAGTTGAATCTATCTCAGGAACCCAAATGTGATTTAATATTAGAAAATTAAAGTAATTTACTACATTAACAGTTTTTGTTTAGTTATATGATTATCTCAATACATGCAGAAAAGTGTAATTCAACCATCATTCTTCAGTCAAAATGAAACCTATGAAAACTATTAACCTGATATTTTGATCTTAAAGTAAAACCCTCACCTTTTAAAAATAAATAAAAAGGGCACAAAATCTTCAAGTAGAGATGAAAAATTATACATCAGAGGGTGAGAATTCTAAAGTTCTAGGAAAATAAATCACTTAAGAGACAATAAATAATAAAAAAATTACTGATTATGAAAGCCTCAAAGAGACAAGAGATAGTTAACTTATTCTTAATACATGGTCACTATACCGAATAATTTATAGAGCTTTAGAAGTTAATGAGGGACGATTCCTGTGCAATAAAAAAAGAATAGAAGAGACAATAATTCGAAAGAAAGATACGAAATTGTAATTATTTACAGGTGAGATGGAAATCCAATAAAATCAAAAAATAATTAAGTGAGAGAATTATGAAAAATTCCCAGACGCAAGATCAATTTACTAAAAATCAATAGCACTAGTCTGATATATACAGAGCTTTGAAGTTGTCACTCCCATCCTCACAACAAGAAAAAAAACCTGAACTGAAAAATAAAGAATTCTTCGTAGTTTCATCAGAAAGTTGAAGTCACACTGCAACCTGCTACAAAAATATTGGAGAGACAGAAAAATGCAGAATCACAGCTTACCAGGAGCAGAAACCTATCAGTGAAGCTAATACCAGTAGGAACACAAACCGTAAACGAAGACATGCCAGAGGCTAAGTGTGAATGAGGCTGAGAGTTAAAAACTCTCAGAGGCCTTAGAGAGACCTCCACACTTCCCTGAACTTTTCTTCCAAGAACCCCATGAAGTTTTAAGAGTGAGGATTAAAGAAAAATCCCCTCAGACTCTTAACATCAGAGAGGTAAAAGTAACCATTTTGAAATATGCCCAAAGTGTCCTGTTCTTAGCAAAAGCCTGTCCTCAAGGGAAACTGTTTTACCAGAGCCTAACTTAGGTTTTACAAGAGCCTAACCAACTTAGGGGAAGAGAAATACCCAACTCCAATCTCCCCTAGCCTTCCTTGTGGCAGAGGAAGATACTCAACTCCAGAGCCCTCTAACATTCGTATCTGATCAAAGAGGGGGAAAAAACTGGACACTAGGAAGGGAACAACAGACACTGGGGCCTACTTAAGGTTTGAGGGATGGAGAATGGTGAGGATCAGAAAACTACCTAACAGGTACTATGGAACTCGGTTTGTTACCTGGACGATGAAATAATCTGTACACCAAGCCCCTGTGGCACACAATTTACCTATATAACAAACCTGCACATGTATCCCTGAATCTAAAATAAAAGTTAAAAAAAAAAAAAAAAAAAAAAGCAGAAAAGCATTTGTGAAGGCCACAGCCCAGGGAGACAAGCACAATAAAAGACTGAGACCTATTCTGTTCCAAGATGGCCGAATAGCAACAGCTCCAGTCTGCAGCTCCCAGCGTGATCAACACAGAAGGTGGTGATTTCTGCATTTCCAACTGAGGTACCTGGTTCATCTCATTGGGACTGGTTGGACAGTGGGTGCAGCCCACGGAGGGTGAGTTGAAGCAGGGTGGGGCATTGCCTCACCCAGGAAGGGCAAGGGGTCAGGGGATTTCCCTTTCCTAGCCACGGGAAGCCGTGACAGACTGTACCTGGAAAATCGGGACACCCCCGCCTAAATACTGCGCTTTTCCAATGGTCTTAGCAAACGGCACACCAGGAGATTATATCCCGCACCTGCCTTGGTGGGTCCCACGCCCATGGAGCCTCGTTCACTGCTAGCACAGCAGTCTGAGATTGACTTGCAAGACAGCAGTCTGGCAGGGGGAGGGGCGTCCACCATTGCTGAGTCTTCACTAGGTAAACAAAGGGGTTGGGGAAGCTCAAACTGGTCAAAGCCCACCGCAGCTCTGCAAGGCCTGCTGCCTGTGTAAACCACACATCTCAGGGGCAGGGCATAGATGGACAAAAGGCAGCAGAAACTTCTACAGATTTAAACATCCCTTTCTGATAGCTCTGAAGAGAGCAGTGGTTCTCCCAGCATGGTGTTTGAGCTCTGAGAACAGATAGACTGCCTCCTCAAGTGGGTCCCTGAGCCCCATTGTAGCCTAACTAGGAGACACCTCCCAGTAGGGGCCAAGTGACACCTCATACAGCTGGGTGCCCCTCTGAGACAAAGCTTCCAGAGGAAGGATCAGGCAGCACATTCTCAGCTGTGGTAGCTATGGGAAAAAAAACTCCTTCTGCTTGAGGAAAGGAGATGGAAGAGTAAAGGGGACTTTTTCTTGCAGCTTGCATACTAGGTTGGCCACAGTGGGGTAGAGCACCAAGTGGGCTCCTGGGGGTTTCTGATTACAGACTTTGGGTCCAGGATGACATTTCTAGACCTGCCCTGGGACAGAGGGGAGCCCACTGCCCTGAAGGGAGAGACTCGGGGTTTTGAGCCCAGTATGGCACCAGTACTTGCCCAGGAATTGCAGTCTTTGTTGCCTAGACTGCCTTGCAAATTTGTTTAGAAACCCAGAGCCCTTTAGAGAATGGTGGCGGGCCTTGTTGGTACTCAGGTCCCAACCACTGAGACGGAAGATTTACCCATGGCTAGGGCTGGTATAAATGCTTCCTCCATGGGCTCTGGCAGAGTTCTGCCCCATGTTGCTTTCCACTGTGACAGGGCAGCACTGAGTTCCAATGCAAAATCCTATAATCACTGTGCTCTGCCTCCCTTAAGCACACAGATTCTCTCTCTGTGCTATGAAGCTGCTGCCAGGGAATTGGGGACGGGAGGTGCAGGCGATTCAAGAATGTCTTTCCTACCTTCTTCAGTGCTCCTTTCCTTAATATGATGTTAAAACCAGGTACTATTATAGCTCATCTGAGTTTTTTGTTCTTGTGAAGGGGCTTTTTTGTGTGGGAAGTTGTTCAGTTTGGTCTTCCTGTGAGGGAGATGATTGCGGGAGGCTTCTATTTGGCTGTCTTGCTCTGCCTCCTCCCTAATCATAACTGTTTTAAATTCTTCGTCTGTGAATTCCAAAATTTCTGACATATCTGAATCTGGTCCTGATTTTTTTTTCCTTAAGATGCTCTTCAAGTAGAACAGACTGTTTTATGTCTTTAGCATGGCTTGCAATTTTTTGTTTAAAGCCTGATATAATATACTGGCTAAAAAAATTGTCGTAAATAGTCCATTAGTGTGAAATTTTATGTTACTTGGCTAGAAGTTAGACAATGTTCACTGTTTGCTGTAGCTGCGTCAGAGGCAAAAATTTTCTTTAATGTTTTGTTTTTAACTCCCTGGTTGTCTTTGGGTTTCCCTAGAGACTCTGTCTCAGACTGGCAGAATTCACTGCAAGCTGACTAAAGAGGCCTTGGGCCTTTAATAAATATCAGTGGTAGCCAGGCAGTACTCACCACAGGCCAGGGGCAATGGTGGCCATAGGAATAGGACCCTCTGCTTAAGGAAAAGGAAGGAAAGAGTGGGAGGGACTTGCCTTATGGCTTCAGTGCCAGCTCAGCTGCAGTAAAATAGGGCACCAGGTAGATTCCTAAGGTTCTCAACTCCAGACTCTGGCTCCTGGGTGGCATCTCCAGACCTGCCAGGGGCTGGGGGAACTCACCACTCTGAAGGGAAGGACACAAACCTGGCTAGATGTGCCACCTTCTGATTGTAGAGCCCTTGGGCCTTGAGTGAATGTAGGCAGTAGCCAGACAGTGGTCACTGTGGGCCTTGAGCCACACTCAGTGCTGTGCTGGCTTTGAGTCTAACCCAGCAGTCCCAGTGATGGTGGCCACAGGGCTGCTCGTATCACCCCTCCCCCAGCACAGAGAGAGAGAGATTCCATTTGTTTTGGGGAGAGTAAGGACAGAGGACAAGAGTCTCTGCCTGATAATCCAGAGAATTCTTCTAGATCTTATCCAAGACCACTAAGGCAGTACCTCTACAAGCCTGCAAGGACCACAGCATTACTGAGCTTGGGGTGCCCCTTAAAGCAGATACAGCTTCAGTGACCAAAGACTTACATCACAACACCCAGGTCCTTTGGAATACCTGGAAAGCCTTCCCAAGAAAGATAGGTACAAACAAGCTCCCAGACTGCAAAGACTATAATAAATACTGAACTCGTTAATGCCCAGACATCAAAGATCATCCACAGGCATCAAAACCATGCAGGAAAACATGACCTCACCAGACAAACTAAATGAAGCACCAGGACTAATCCCAGAGAGATAGAGATCTGTGACCTTTCAGACAGAGAATTCAAAATAGCTGTTTTGAGGAAGTTCAACAAAATTCAAGATAACACAGAAAAGGAATCAGAAACACACTTCTATAAAGACACACATAGACTAAAAGTAAAGGGATGAAAAAAGATATTCCATGCAAGTGAAAACCAAAACAGAGCAGGAGTAGCTATACTTATATTAGATAAAATAAATTTCAAGACAAAGAAGACTATCTCAACACATTTAATAATAAGACCCCCAAAGGTCAAGTATAAAGAAAAGATCCTAAAAGCAGTAAAAGAAACAAATAATATACAAAGGAGCTCCAATATGTCTGGCAACCGATTTTTCAGTTAAAATTTTACAAACCAGGAGACAGTGGCATGACATATTTAAAGTACTGAAAGAAAAAATCCTTTATCCTAGAATGGTAAATCCAGTGAAAATATACTTCAACAATGAAAGAGAAATACTTTCCCAGAGAAACAAAAGCTGAGGGATTTCAACAACACCAGGCCTGTTCTACAAGAAGTGTTAAGGGGAGTTCTTCAATCTGAAAGAAAATAACTGTAATGAGCAATAAGAAATCACTTGAAGGTACAAAACACACTGGTAATAGTAAGTACACAGAAAGACACAGAATGTTATAACACTGTAATTGTGGTGTGTAAACTATTCATGTGCTGAGTAGAATGACTAAAAGATGAACCTATCAAAAATAAAAACTACAACAACTTTTCAAGAATAGACAGTATAATACAGTATAAACAGAAAGAACACAAAGTTTAAAAGTGGGAGAATGAAGTTGAAGTGTAGAGTTTTTGAGTTTTCTCTTTGTTTGGTTTTTGTCTGTTTATGCAATCAGTGTTAAGTTGCCATCAGTTTAAAATAACGGGGTTTATAAGATATTATTTGCAAGTCTCATGGTAATCTCAAATCAAAACATATACAGCAGTTACACACAAAAAAAGGAAAAGCAAGAAATTAAAACATACCACCTGAGAAAATGATCTTCACTGAAAGGAAGACAAGAAGAAAGGAAAGAAGGAAGAGAGGACCAAAAGACACCCAGAAAATTAATAACAAAATGACAGAAGTAAGCCCTTACTTATAACTAATAACATTGAATGTAAATGGACTAAAATCTCCAATCAAAAGACTGAGTGACTGAATAAAAACAAAACAAAACAACAACCAAAAAAACCCAATGACTTGTTGCCTACAAGAAACACAGTTCCCCTGTAAAGACATGTATAGACTGAAAATAAAGGGAAGGGAAAATATTTTCAATGCAACTGAAAACCAAAACAGAGCAGGAGTAGCTATACTTATATAAGACAAAATAAATTTCAAGACAAAAACTATGAAATAAGACAAAGTCATTATAGAATGACAAAGGGGTCAATCTGAATTCGTTACCTATTGCTGCATAACTAATTACACCATGGTTTAGTGGTTTAAAACAACAATCATATATATATAACAATCATAAATATATATGCACCTGACACTGGAACACCCAGATATATAAAGCAAATATTATTAGAGCTAAAGACAGAAATGGACCTCAATACAATAATAGCTGGAGACTTCAACACCTCACTTTCAGCATTGGACAGTTCTTCCAGACAGAAAATCAACAAAAAAACACTGGTTTAAATCTGCGCTATAGACCAAATGTACCTAACAGATATTTACAAAACATTTCATCCAACAGCTGCAAAATACACACTCATCTCAGCACATGGATAATCCTTAAGAATAGACCATATGTTAGGCCACAAAACAAGTCTTTAAAAATTCAAAAGAAATGAAATCATATCAAATATCTTTTCAGATCACAATGGAAAAACACTAGAAATCAATAACAGAAGGGACTTTGGAAACTATACAAATACATGGAAATTAGATAACATGTTCCTGAATGTCCACTGGGTCAATAAAGACATTAAGAAGAAAATTTAAAAATTTGTTGAAATAAAGGAAAATGGAAATATAACATACAAAATCCTATGGGATATAGCAAAAGCACTACTAAGAAGAAAATTTATAGCAATAAGCACCTACATTGGAAAAGCAGAAAAACTGCAAATAAGCAACCTTATGATGTAGATTAAAGAATTAGAAAGAAAAGAGTAAATCAAACCCAAAATTAGTAGAAGAAAAGAAATATCAGAGAAGAAATAAATGAAATTGAAATAAAAAATACAAAAGATCAAAGCAAAGTTGATTTTACGAACAGATAAAGTGACAAATCTTTAGCCTGACTAAGAAAAAAAGAAAGAAGAGCTAAATAAATAAAATCACAGATAAAAAAGGAGACATTACACTTGATACCACATAAATTCAAAGAATAATTAGTGAGTACTATGAGCCAATATATATGACAATACATTGGAAAACCCAGAAGAAATGGATACAGTCTTAGACATATATAACCTGCTAAGATTGATCCTGAAGAAATCCCAAACCAGAATAGACCAATAACAAGTAATGAGATTGAAGCCATAATAAAGTCTCCCAGGATAGAAAAGCTCAGGGCTTGTTAGCTTCACTGCTGAATTCTACCTAACATTTAAAGAACTAATACCAATCCTACTCAAACTACTCCAAAAAGTAGAAGAGGAGGGAATACTTCTAAACTCATTCTATGAGGCCAGTATTATCCTGACACCAAAACCAGACAAAGACACACCAAAAAAAACTACAGGCCAATATCCCTGATGAACATTGATGCAAATATCCTCAATAAAACACTAGCAAACCAAATTCAACAACACATTCATAAGATCATTAATCATGACAAAGTGGGATATATCCCAGGCATGCAAAGATGATTCAACATATGCAAATCAATTGGTGGGATACATCATATCAACAGAATGAAGGATAAAAACCATATGATCATTTCAATTGATGCTGAAAAAAACACTTGGTAAAATTCAACATCCCTTCATGTTAAAAAAAAAAAAACTTCAAAAACTAGGTATAAATGACATACCTCAACACAATAAAAGCCATATATGACAGACTACAGCTAGTATCATATTGAACATTGAAAAAGTGAAAGCCTTTCCTCCAAGAGCTGAAACAAGATAAGGATGCCCATTTTCATCACTATTATTCAACATAGTACTAGAAGTCCTAGCTAGAGCAATCAGATGAGAGAAAGAAATAAAGAGCATGCAAATTGGAAAGGAAGAAGTCAAATTATCCTTGTTTGCAGATGATATGATCTTGTACTTGGAAAAACCTAAAGACTTCACCAAGAAAACTATTAGAACTGACAAACAAATTCAGTGAAGTTGCAGGATACAAAAATCAACATACAAAAATTAGTAGCATTTCTATCTGCCAAGAGCTAACAATCTGACAAATAAATCATGAAAGTAACTCCATTTACAATAGCTACAAATAAAATAAAATACCTAGGAATAAACTTAACCAAAGAAGTGAAATATTTCTACAATGAAAACTGTAATACATTGATGTAAGAAGTTGAAGGTAATACAAAAAAAATGGAAGAATATTCCATGTTCAAGAATTAGAAGAATCAATATTCTTAAACTGTCCATACTACCAAAAGCAATCTACAGTTTCAGTGCAATCACTATCAAAATACCAATGACATTCTTCACAGAAATAGAAAAAAAATCCTAAAATGTATATGAAACCACAAAAGACCCAGAATACGCACGGTAATCCTGAGCAAAAAGTACAAAATTGGAAGAATCACATTACCTGACTTCAAATGTACTACAGAGCTACAGTACCCAAAATAGCATGGTACTGGCATAAAAACAGACATGTAGACCAACAAAATGGAACAGTGAATCCACAAATAAATCCATACATCTACAGTGAACTATTTTTTGACAAAAATGCCAAGAACATACATTTAGGAAAGGACACTCTTCAATAAATGGTGCTGGGAAAACTGGATATCTATACAATGAAACTAGACCCCTATCTCTTACCATAGATGAAACCAAATCAAAATGTATTAAAGACTTATACCTAATACCTCAAACTATGAAAATACTGAAAGAAAACATTGTGCAAACTCTCCAGGACATTAGACTGAGCAAAGATTTCTTGAGTAATACCCCACAAGCTCAGGCAACCAAAGCAAACATGGACAAATGGTATCAAACCAAGTTAAAAAGCTTCTGCACAGCAAAGGAAACAATCAACAAAGTGAAGGACAACCCACTGAATAGGAAAAAATATTTGCAAATTATCCATCTAACAAGAAATTAATAACCAGAATGCACAAGGAGCCCAAACAACTCAACAGGAAAAAAATACAATAATCCAACCTAAAAACTGTACAAAAGATCTGAATAGACATTTCTCAAAAGAAGACATACAAATGGCAAGCAGGTATATGAAAAGGTGCTCAACATCATTGATCATCAGAAAAATGCAAGTCAAAACTACAATGAGATAGCATCTTACCCCAGCTAAAGTGGCTTTTACCCAAAACATAGGCAATAACAAATACTGACAATGATGTGAAGAAAACAGAACTTCCATACACTGTTGGTGGGAATGTAAACTAGTACAATCACTATGGGAAAAAGTTTGGAGATTCCTTGAAAAACTAAAAATAGAACTACCATATGATCCAGAATCCCACTGCTAGGTACAAACCCAAAAGAAAGGAAATCAGTACATTGAAGAGATATCTGCACTTCCAATTTTACTGCAGCACTATTCACAATAACCAATACTTGGAAGCAATCTAAGTGTCCATTAACAAATGAATGGATAGAGAAAATATGGTAACTACACACAATAGAGTACTGTTCAGCCAAAACAAGAAGGAGATCCTATCATTTGCGACAACATAGATGAAACTGGAGGTCATTGTGTTATGTGAAATAGCACAGAAAGACAAATTTTGCATGTTCTCACTTATTTGTGGGAGCTAAAAAAAATTTAAAGCAATTGAACTCATAGAGATATAGAGTAGAATGATGGTTACCAGTAACTGGGAAGGGTAGTTTGCAGGGTTGGGGAGTGGGGATGGTGAGTGTATATAAAAATATAGTTAAAATGAATAAGAACTAGTATTTGGTGTCACAACAGGGTGACTATGGTCAACAATACCTTATTGTACATTTAAAAATAACTAAAACAGTATAATTGGATTGTTTTTAACACAAAGGAAAACTGCTTGAGGTGATGAATACCCCATTTACCCTGATGTGATTATTACACATTGAAGCCTGTGTCACAATATCCCATGTGCCCCATAAATATATATACCTACTATATACCCACAAAAATTAAAAATGAAAAAATATAAAAATAAGTTTAAAAAGGTGATATTGGGGGTAATAAACATGATTTCTCTGAAAAATAAATAAATAAAATAGGTATAATTAGGCCAGGTGCAGTGGCTCATGCCTGTAATCCCAGTGTTTTAGGAGGTCAAGTCAGGAGGATTGCTTGAGACCAGTAATTTGAGACTACCTGGGCAACATAGCAAGACTTTATCTCTACAAAAAAAATAATAAAATAAAACTATTAATATGATAAATAAGAGCTTTAATGGAAAAGGGAACATGTGCAAGAACAGAGGCAGGGATAATACAAGCAGAAACGTGGAAATCCTAAGAAAGAATCAAAATGAAATGATAAAAATAAAAAATACTGTAACAGACATGAAGAGTGTCTTTGACAGGCTCATCAGTAGACAGGACACAGCTGAGAAGCCAAGAAAATAATCAGTATGCTTGAAGATATGTCAATAGAAACTTCCAAAATGGAGAGAGAAAAAAATTACCTTCCAAAACTGAGAAAGAGAAAAAAACAAGATGAAAAGATGAAATAGAATACTCAAAAACTGTGAGACAATTATAAAACACAGGTCCACAAAACTCAAAAACACCAACCACAATAAGTATCAACAAATCCACATATAGGAATATCATATGCAAACTTCAGAAAACAAAGATGAACTCAAAATCTTGGAGAAATAAAACAGAAATAAAAAGACCTTACCTATAAATAAACAATGATTAAGAATTACATCATACTTCTCCTCAGCAATCATGCATGCAAGAAGAAAGTGGAGTGCACATTTAAAGTTTTGTAAGAACCAAAAATAAATTCTTTTTTATTTTTTGGAGATGGAGTCTCACTCTCAGTCTTGGCTCACTGCAACCTCTGCCTCCCAGGTTCGAGCTATTCTCCTGCCTCAGCCTCCCAAGTAGCTGGGATTACAGGCATCCGCCACCACACCTGGCTAATTTTTGTATTTTTAGTAGAGGCGAGGTTTCACCATGTTGACCAGGCTGGTCTTGAACTCCTGACCTCAGGTGATCCTCCTGCCTTGGCCTCCCAAAGTGCTGGGATTACAGGCCTGAGCCACCACGCCCAGCACTCTCCAACATAGAATTCTGTACCTAGCAAAATTATTCTTCAAAAGTGAAAGAGAAATAAAGATTTTCTCAAACAAAATGAGGCATTTGTCTTGCAAGAAACGTTAAATGAAATTTTGTGGTGCCCATCCTTCAAGATGGCCTCCAGTGATTCTTGCCTCCTGGTACATATGCCATTGTGTAGTCTCTTTTCTTAAGTGCATAGGTCCTCAGATCAAAAGAAACTGTACTTAAGGAACTATACCGAAGGAGCTTCATCTGCCCCCAGGCCTAATTTAGATGAGATTTTGGACTTCAAGCTAATGCCATTATGGAATGAGACTTTAGGGAGCCTTGTCAGGAGAATGAGTACATTTTGCATGTGGGAGGGACATTAATTATTGGCAGCCAGAGGATGGACTGAGGCAGCCAAGTTCCAAGATGACCCTCAATGATACTTGCTCCCTTGTGTAATCCTCTCCACACTGAGAACTGACTCGTACAATCAATAAGATATTTCACGAATGTTGGAGGGTAACTTCCAATGCTAGATCATAAATGACAAATGACGTTGCAGCCTCCACTTTGCTGTCTCCTAGATCACTTGCTGTAGTGGACGTCAGCTTCCATGTTGTCAGGATATTCAGGAAGCTTTACCAAGAGGTTTATATGGCAAGAAGCTAGTGCTGCCAATTGCCATTATCAGCTTGCCATCCATGTGAATGAACCATCTTGGAGAAGAATATTCTACCCACCCCCCATCAAGCCATCGGAAGACTATAGACTCAGGTAACATCTTGACTGCAACCTCATGAGAGATCCCAACTCAGAACTACCCAGATACGGTGCTTCTGAATCCCTGATTCACAGAAGCTGAGAGACAATAAATATTTGTTGTTGTTTTAAACCACTAAACCATGGTGTAATTAGTTATGCAGCAATAGGTAATGAATTCAGATTTCAATAAAAATTCTAGGACATTTAGCAACCATATCTTCCAAATTATACAAAATAAATCTAATTTGATTCTGAAAAAGATTAGCAAAATGGAGGAATTTGCTTCCCAAGTACTAATACAATCTAGAAAGCTATAGTAATAAATATAACATTTAATTATATGGAAACAACAACATAATGGAATAGAATAAAAATTCAGAAAGAAAAAATAATGTCTAATAAAGGTAGCACTATAAATCAATAGAGAAAAGATAAACTAATTTCCAGAGAGCATTAGGAAAACTAGCTCAACATATAGAGAAGAGTAAAGTAAGTCATGTGATATACACCCATGAATTCCATTTGGAATAAAATGTTCAACTTAAAAGGCAAATTTTAAAAACTAATAATAGAAAATGAAGGAAAACATACAAGTGAGCTTAGGGGTAGAAAGACTTCTTAAGAAGGACCTAAAAGCACAAAATACTAAGCCCCCCAAAAACGATGGGTTTAATTACCCAAAATTAAGAATTTCTGCTTGCAAAAGACACCATAAGCAAAATTAATGACAGATTAGAGAAGATTTTGCTATATTTAAGGCCTACTAAGGAATTAATATTTAGCAGGTATAAGGAACACCTGCAAATTAACAAGGAAAAAAGCAGGAAACCTCAATGGAAAAATGGATAGAGGATGTAAACAGGCAAATCCTTTAAAGGGAAGCCTAATGGCAAGTAAGTATTAAAATCCAAGAAATGTGCTAGTAATCAGAGAAATGACAATTGCAACAACATTGAGATATAATTTAATATCCATCAAATGCACATAAACCTGAAAATCCAGAGGAAATGGATAAATTCCTGGAAAGACACAACCTCCCAAGTTTGAACCAGGAAGAAACAGGAATCCTAAACAGACCAATAAGGAGCAGTGAAGTTGAATCAGTAATTAAAAAAAAAAAAACCTTACCAAACAAAAAAAAAAGTCCTGGACCAGATGGATTCACAGCCAAATTCTACCAGATATACAAAGAAGGGCTGGTACCAATCCTACTGAAACCACTCAAAAAAATTGAGGAGGAGAGATTCCTCCTTAATTTATTCCATGAAACTGGTACCAAAATCTGGCACAGACACAACAGAAAAAGAAAACTACATGCCAATAGCCCTGATTAGCATAGATGCAAAAATCCTCAACAAAATTTTAGCAAACCAAATACAGCAGCACATCAAAAAGTTAATTCACTGTGATCAAGTGGGCTTTATTCCTGGAATGCAAGGATTGTTTAATTTATGCAAATCAATAAATGTGATTCAGCACATAAACAGAATTAAAAACAAAAATCATATGATCATCTTAATAGATGCAGAAAATGCATTTAATAAAATCCAACATCCCTTCATGATAAAAACCTTCAACATAATAAGAAACATATCTCAAAATAATAAGAGCTGTCTACAACAAAACCACAGCCAAAAACATATTGAATGGGCAAAAGTTGGAAGTCTTTCCCCTTAAGGAAAAAGACGGCCTGGTGCGGTGGCTCATGCCTGTAATCCCAACACTTTGGGAGTCCAAGGCAGACGGACACTTGAGGTCAGGAGTTCAACACCAGCCGGGCCAACATGGTGAAACCCCATCTCTACTAAAAATACAAAAATTAGCTGGACGTGGTGGCAGGTGCCTGTAATCCCAGCTACTCGGAAGGCTGAGACAGGAGATTACTTGAACCTGAGAAGCAGAGGTTGCAGTGAGCTGAGACTACACCACTGCACTCCAGCCTGGGCAGCAAACAGCAAAACTCCATCTCAAAAAAAAGAACTGGAAAAAGACAAAGATATCCATTCTGTCCATTCTCACCACTCCTATTCAACATAATGCTGAAAGTCCTAGCTAGAGCAATCAGGCAAGAGAAAGAAATAAAAGGCATCTAAATAGGAAAAGAGGAAGTTAAATTATCTCTCTTCACTAACAATATAATTGTATACCTAGAAAACTCTAGAGATTCTGCCAAAGGACTCCTAGACCTGATAAACAACTTCAGCAAGGTCTCAGGATGCAAAATCAACATACAAAAATCAGTAACATTTCTATACACCAGTAACATTTAAGCTGACAGCCAAGTCAATAATGCAATCCCATTTACAATAGCCACAAAAAAAAAACACCTAGGAATACATCTAAGCATAAAAGTGAAAGATCTCTACAAATAGAACTACAGCACACTGCTGAAAGAAATCATAAATGACATAAACAAATGGAAAAGAATTTCATGCTCATGGGTTGGAAGAATCAATATTGTTAAAATGGCCGTACTTCTCAAAGCTTTGGTTTACAGAATGCTTTGGTTACAGAATGCTTTGGTTATCAAATTACCAACATCATCTTTCACAGAAGTGAAAAAAACTATTCTAAAATTCATATGGAACCAAAAAAAGTAAAAAAAAAATTAACAACTCAACAAAAAAGGGCAGTCAATTTCAGAAAGAAGGGAAATTAAAAGGCCAATTACCTAAAGAAATGAGTCTCAATCTTGAAGATAATTAGAAATGTAGGTTTTCTTTAAAAAGTATAAGTAGATACTATTTCCACTCAATTATAGTATCAATCAAATTTTTGTGAAAACGGGAGGACTTTTTTGGAAATAATTTTGTTGTATTTGGTAAAATTAAAAATATGTGCACTACATACAGATATATCCCTATTTATTTGTGTTCCAGGATATGTGAAGAAAGACATTCACTATAGCATATTTTTAAGAGTGAAGACTGGAACAATCTAAGCATCCAGCAATAAGGAAATTGACAAATAAAATGTATATTCATGTGATGGACTTCTATAAAACAGCTAAAAGAAATGAATTCTGGCCGGGGGCAGTGGCTCACGCCTGTAATCCTAGCACTTTTGGGAGGATCATCTGAGGTCGGGAGTTTGAGACCAGCCTGACCAACATGGAGAAACCCTGTCTCTATTAAAAATATAAAATTAGCCAGGCGTGGTGGCACGTGCCTGTAATCCCAGCTACTCGGGAGGCTGAGGCAAGAGAATTGCTTGAACCCAGGAGGCAGAGGTTGCGGTGAGCCAAGATTGCACCATTGCACTCCAGCCTGGGCAACAAGAGCAAAACTCCATCTCAAAAAAAAAAAAAAAAAGAAATGAATTTCATCTAATCTATATTAAACAGATTTGAAATATATAATACTGTGTAAAAAAATTACAAAATGATAGGTACAATATGCTATCATGTACATAAATTACAGCATAAGATATACTATATTTGTCTGTAAATGTAAATAAGTAAAAGTATTTTAAAAACTGGGCAGGAAATACATTAAACTCTTCCTAGGGGAGGCTTTGAGTGAAGGGCAGAAAGGTGAATGAGACTGAGAGTGTTGGTTTAGTTACCTAGATCTTAAGCTTAAACAATAATGTTTTAGAACTTAAAAAAACTAAGTTATGATTTTAAAAATTGTTATTTCTATATGAGAAGAATGAAAGTTTTTGTTACACTGTTATTTATAATTTTCTGGATTTTTAAATGTCTTAAGTTTAAAAGAAAAATATATTTCACTCCAGCCCCATTAAATAAATTTACGAATATTTTCAAAATATAAATTGAATCAGGGACATTAGCTATTGTGTCCACATATCTCAATGCAGTTCTGAATACTTACAGGGGCATACTGTATAGTAAAAATTAGGAAAATAGCCTATGATATGGCTCTAACAAGAGTAGTACATATACTTTCCTTAGTAGGCAGATGTTTGAGCAAATTGTAATATGATTTGAGCTACGTTTTTAGAAGTATTCATCTTGAAAACTTGTGTAAAGGAAAGTGAAATGGAGAGATAATTTTGGAGGCTATTAAAGGAGTCTAGGCCAGAAGTAATATGTTAGTATTAATAAATGATAACAAGTAATAAACATGGAAGGAAAAGAATGAATCTGTTTTCTCTCTCAATCTCCTTTACTATCATATCAAAGCACGGACGCTACTTTCAAAATATTGATTAAGGGCAAGATATATTATCTTAATTCTTAACTCTTCCATGGAAATGTTCTCATTAATTTTGAGAATTAAACAATTAGTCTTTGTAAACTGTCCATAGATAAATTTTAAGCCATTCAAGTATGAATTTGACATTGCTATTTTGTATATTCATCTATCATGACCAAAATATGAGAGGTTTGTAACCCATAGTATTTACAAAATTAATATCTTCTGACCTTAGATTTAGACATTTATAAAAAAAAACTTTTTAAAACAAGATATATTGAACTATAACATCACATGCCAGTCACTGTAGTAGCATTTTCTGTATATTTTTCTATTTAATCTTTACTTCAGCATAGCAAGGTAGACATTGTATTATATCCCCAATTAACTGGGACCTGAGCCTCGGAGATGTGAAATACCTTGCCCAAGTTCAGACTGAAGCTAGCAAATGGTAATGCTCAGATACAAACCAAGATCTAATTCCAAATTGTATGCTCTTTCCACTACCATCCTAATCTCTTCTGCTAACCAACATCATTTATTTATCTCATAAATGAAATCCCAAGTTCCAAGTGGCGTGAATGTTGACAAGACTATTGTTATTAAAACATCTTTATGGTTTTTTTTTGTTGTTGTTGTTGTTGTTGTTTATTATACTTCAAGTTTTAGGGTACATGTGCACAATGTGCAGGTTAGTTACATATCTATACATGTGCCATGCTGGTGTGCTGCACCCATTAACTCGTCATTTAGCATTAGGTATATCTCCTAATGCTATCCCTCTCCCCTCCCCCCACCCCACAACAGTCCCCAGAGTGTGATGTTCCGCTTCCTGTGTCCATGTGTTCTCATTGTTCAATTCCCACCTATGAGTGAGAACATGCGGTGTTTGGTTTTTACTCCTTGCGATAGTTTACTGAGAATGATGATTTCCAGTTTCATCCATGTCCCTGCAAAGGACATGAACTCATCATTTTTTATGGCTGCATAGTATTCCATGGTGTATATGTGCCACATTTTCTTAATCCAGTCTATCATTGTTGGACGTTTGTGTTGGTTCCAAGTCTTTGTTATTGTGAATATTGCCGCAATAAACATACGTGTGCATGCGGCTTTATAGCAGCATGATTTATAGTCCTTTGGGTATATACCCAGTAATGGGATGGCTGGGTCAAATGGTATTTCTAGTACTAGATCCCTGAGGAATCGCCACACTGACTTCCACAAGGATTGAACTAGGTTACAGTCCCACCAACAGTGTAAAAATGTTCCTATTTCTCCACATCCTCTCCAGCACCTGTTGTTTCCTGACTTTTTAATGATTGCCATTCTAACTGGTGTGAGATGGTATCTCATTGTGGTTTTGATTTGCATTTCTCTGATGGCCAGTGATGGTGAGCATTTTTTCATGTGTTTTTTGGCTGCATAAATGTCTTCTTTTGAGAAGTGTCTGTTCATGTCCTTCACCCATTTTTTGATGGGGTTGTTTGTTTTTTTCTTGTAAATTTGTTGGAGTTCATTGTAGATTCTGGATATTAGCCCTTTGTCAGATGAGTAGGTTGCGAAAATTTTCTCCCATTTTGTAGGTTGCCTGTTCACTCTGATGGTAGTTTCCTTTGCTGTGCAGAAGCTCTTTAGTTTAATTAGATCCCATTTGTCAATTTTGGCTTTTGTTGCCATTGCTTTTGGTGTTTTAGACATGAAGTCCTTGCCCATGCCTGTGTCCTGAATGGTAATGCCTAGGTTTTCTTCTAGGGTTTTTATGGTTTTAGGTCTAACGTTTAAGTCTTTAATCCATCTTGAATTAATTTTTGTATAAGGTGTAAGGAAGGGATCCAGTTTCAGCTTTCTACATATGGCTAGCCAGTTTTCCCAGCACCATTTATTAAATAGGGAATCCTTTCCCCATTGCTTGTTTTTCTCAGGTTTGTCAAAGATCAGGTAGTTGTAGATATGCAGCATTATTTCTGAGGGCTCTGTTCTGTTCCATTGATCTGTATCTCTGTTTTGGTACCAGTACCATGCTGTTTTGGTTACTGTAGCCTTGTAGTATAGTTTGAAGTCAAGTAGCGTGAAGCCTCCAGCTTTGTTCTTTTGGCTTAGGATTGACTTGGTGATGTGGCCCCTTTTTGGTTCCATATGAACTTAAAAGTAGCTTTTTCCAATTTTGTGAAGAAAGTCATTGGTAGCTTGATGGGGATGGCATTGAATGTATAAATTACCTTGGGCAGTATGGCCATTTTCACGATATTGATTCTTCCTACCCATGAGAATGGAATTTTCTTCCATTCATTTGTATCTTCTTTTATTTCATTGAGCAGTGGTTTGTAGTTCTCCTTGAAGAGGTCCTTCATGTCCCTTGTAAGTTGGATTCCTAGGTATCTTATTCTCTTTGAAGCAATTGTGAATGGGAGTTCACTCATGATTTGGCTCTCTGTTTGTCTGTTATTGGTGTATAAGAATGCTTGTGATTTTTGTACATTGATTTTGTATCCTGAGACTTTGCTGAAGTTGTTTATCAGCTTAAGGAGATTTTGGGCTGAGACAATGGGGTTTTCTAGATATACAATCGTTTGATCTGCAAACAGAGACAATTTGACTTCCTCTTTTCCTAATTGAATACCCTTTATTTCCTTCTCCTGTCTAATTGCCCTGGCCAGAACTTCCAACACTATGTTGAATAGGAGTGGTGAGAGAGGGCATCCCTGTCTTGTGCCAGTTTTCAAAGGGAATGCTTCCAGTTTTTGCCCATTCTGTATGATATTGGCTGTGGGTTTGTCATAGATAGCTCTTATTATTTTGAGCTACATCCCATCAATACCTAATTTATTGAGAGTTTTTAGCATGAAGGGTTGTTGAATTTTGTCAAAGGCCTTTTCTGCATCTATTGAGGTCATCATGTGGTTTTTGTCATTGGTTCTGTTTATATGCTGGATTACATTTATTGATTTGCGTATATTGAACCAGCCTTGCATCCCAGGGATGAAGCCCACTTGCTCATGGTAGATAAGCTTTTTGATGTGCTGCTGGATTTGGTTTGCCAGTATTTTATTGAGGATTTTTGCATCAATGTTCATCAAGGATATTGGTCTAAAATTCTCTTTTTTGTTTGTGTCTCTGCCCGGCTTTGGTATCAGGGTGATGCTGGCCTCATAAAATGAGTTAGGGAGGATTCCCTCTTTTTCTATTGATTGGAATAGTTTCAGAAGTAATGGTACCAGTTCCTCCTTGTACCTCTGGTAGAATTCGGCTGAGAATCCATCAGATCCTGGACCCTTTTTGCTTGGTAAGCTGTTGATTATTGCCACAATTTCAGATCCTGTTATTGGTCTATTCAGAGATTCAACTTCTTCCTGGCATAGTCTTGGGAGGGTGTATGTATCCAGGAATTTATCCATTTCTTCTAGATTTTCTAGTTTATTTCTGTAGAGGTGTTTGTAGTATTCCCTGATGGTAGTTTGTATTTCTGTGGGATAGATGGTGATATCCCCTTTATCATTTTTCATTGCATCTATTGGATTCTTCTCTCTTTTTATCTTTATTAGCCTTGCTAGCAGTCTATCAATTTTGTTGATCCTTTCAAGAAACCAGCTCCTGGATTTATTAATTTTTTGAAGGGTTTTTTGTGTCTCTATTTCCTTCAGTTCTGCTCTGATTTTAGTTATTTCTTGCCTTCTGCTAGCTTTTGAATGTGTTTGCTCTTGCTTTTCTAGTTCTTTTAATTATGATGTTAGGGTGTCAGTTTTGGATCTTTCCTGCTTTCTCTTGTGGGAATTTAGTGCTATAAATTTCCCTCTACACACTGCTTTGAATGTGTCCCAGAGATTCTGGTATGTTGTGTCTTTGTTCTCGTTGGTTTCAAAGAACATCTTTATTTCTGCCTTCATTTCATTATGTATCCAGTAGTCATTCAGGAGCAGGTTGCTCAGTTTCCATGTAGTTGAGTGGTTTTGAGTGAGTTTCTTAATCCTGAGTTCTAGTTTGATTGCAATGTGGTCTGAGAGACAGTTTGTTATAATTTCTGTTCTTTGACATTTGCTGAGGAGAGCTTTACTTCCAATTATGTGGTCGATTTTGGAATAGGTGTGGTGTGGTGCTGAGAAAAACGTATATTCTGTTGATTTGGGGTGGAGAGTTTAGTAGATGTCTATTAGGTCTGCTTGGTGCAGAGCTGAGTTCAATTCCTGGGTATCCTTGTTAACTTTCTGTCTTGTTGAGCTGTCTAATGTTGACAGTGAGGTGTTAAAGTCTCCCATTATTATTGTGTGGGAGTCTAAGTCTCTTTGTAGGTCACTCAGGACTTGCTTTATGAATCTGGGTGCTCCTGTATTGGGTGCATATATATTTAGGATAGTTAGCTCTTCTTGTTTAATTGATCCTTTTACCATTGTGTAATGGCCTTCTTTGTCTCTTTTGATCTTTGTTGGTTTAAAGTCTGTTTTATCAGAGACTAGGATTGCAACCCCTGCCTTTTTTTGTTTTCCATTTGCTTGGTAGATCTTCCTCCATCCTTTTATTTTGAGCCTATTTGTGTCTCTGCACGTGAGATGGGTTTCCTGAATACAGCACAATGATGGGTCTTGACTCTTTATCCAATTTGCCAGTCTGTGTCTTTTAATTGGAGCATTTAGTCCATTTACATTTAAAGTTAATATTGTTATGTGTGAATCTGATCCTGTCATTATGATGTTAGCTGGTTATTTTGCTCATTAGTTGATGCAGTTTCATCCTAGCCTCGATGGTCCTTACAATTTGGCATGATTTTGCAGGGGCTGGGACCGGTTTTTCCTTTCCATGTTTAGTCCTTCCTTCAGGAGCTCTTTTAGGGCAGGCCTAGTGGTGACAAAATCTCTCAGCATTTGCTTGTCTGTAAAGTATTTTATTTCTCCTTCACTTATGAAGCTTAGTTTGGCAGGATATGAAATTCTGGGTTGAAAATTCTTTTCTTTAAGAATGTTGAATATTGGCCCCCACTCTCTTCCGGCTTGTAGGGTTTCTGCCGAGAGATCCGCTGTTAGTCTGATGGGCTTCCCTTTGATGGTAACCCGACCTTTCTCTCTGGCTGCCCTTAACATTTTTTCCTTCATTTCAACTTTGGTGAATCTGACAATTATGTGTCTTGGAGTTGCTCTTCTCGAGGAGTATCTTTGTGGCATTCTCTGTATTTCCTGCATCTGAATGTTGGCCTGCCTTGCTAGATTGGGGAAGTTCTCCTGGATAATATCCTGCAGAGTGTTTTCCAACTTGGTTCCATTCTCCCCTTCACTTTCAGGTACACCAATCAGACGTAAGATTTGGTCTTTTCACATAGTCCCATATTTCTTGGAGGCTTTGTTCATTTCTTTTTATTCTTTTTTCTCTAAACTTCCCTTCTCACTTCATTTCATTCATTTCATCTTCCATCATTGATACCCTTCCTTCCAGTTGATCGCATAGCCTCCTGAGGCTTCTGCATTCTTCATGTAGTTCTCGAGCCTTGGCTTTCAGCTCCATCAGCTCCTTTAAGCACTTCTCTGTATTGGTTATTCTGGTTATACATTCGTCTAAATTTTTTTCAAAGTTTTCAACTTCTTTGCCTTTGGTTTGAATTTCCTCCTGTAGCTCGGAGTAGTTTGATCGTCTGAAGCCTTCTTCTCTCAACTCATCAAAGTCATTCTCCGTCCAGCTTTGTTCCATTGCTGGTGAGGAGCTGTGTTCCTTTGGAGGAGGAGAGGCGCTCTGCTTTTTAGAGTTTCCAGTTTTTCTGCTCTGTTTTTTCCCCATCTTTGTGGTTTCATCTACTTTTGGTCTTTGATGATGGTGATGTACAGATGGGTTTTTGATGTGGATGTCCTTTCTATTTGTTAGTTTTCCTTCTAACAGACAGGACCCTCAGCTGCAGGTCTGTTGGAGTTTGCTAGAGGTCCACTCCAGACCCTGTTTGCCTGGGTATCAGCAGCAGTGACTGCAGAACAGTGGATTTTCGTGAACCGCAAATGCTGCTGTCTGATCATTCCTCTGGAAGTTTTGTCTCAGAGGAGTACCCAGCCGTGTGATGTGTCAGTCTGCCCCTACTGGGGGGTGCCTCCCAGTTAGGCTGCTCGGGGGTCGGGGGTCAGGGGTCAGGGGTCAGGGTCCCACTTGAGGCGGCAGTCTGCCCATTCTCAGATCTCCAGCTGCGTGCTGGGAGAACCACTGCTCTCTTCAAAGCTGTCAGACAGGGGCATTTAAGTCTGCAGAGGTTACTGCTGTCTGTTTGTTTGTCTGTGCCCTGCCCCCAGAGGTGGAGCCTACAGAGGCAAGCAGGCCTCCTTGAGCTGTGCTGGGCTGCACCCAGTTCGAGCTTCCTGGCTGCTTTGTTTACCTAAGCAAGCCTGGGCAATGGCTGGCGCCCCTCCCCCAGACTCGCTGCTGCCTTGCAGTTTGATCTCAGACTGCTGTGCTAGCAATCAGCGAGACTTCGTGGGGGTAGGAACCTCCAAGCCAGGTACGGGATATAATCTCCTGGTGCACCGTTTCCTAAGCCAGTCAGAAAAGCGCAGTATTCCAATGGAAATGACCCAATTTTCCAGGTGCCATCTGTCACCCCTTTCCTTGACCAGGAAAGGGAACTCCCTGACCCCTTGCGCTCCCCGAGTGAGGCAATGCCTCACTCTGCTTCGGCTCACGCATGGTGCACTGCACCCACCATCCTGCGCCCACTGTCTGGCACTCCCTAGTGAGATGACCCCAGTAACTCAGATGGAAATGCAGAAATCACCCATCTTCTGCGTCGCTCACACTGGGAGCTGTAGACTGGAGCTGTTCCTATTCAGCCATCTTGGCTCCACATCTTTATGTTTTAATACACAGGAAGGGGAACCTCACACCCTGGGCCCTGTTGTAGGGTTGGGGGAGGAGGGAGGGATAGCATTAGGAGATATACCTAATGTAAATGACGAGTTAATGGGTGCAGCACATCAACATGGCACATGTATACATATGTAACAAACCTGCACGTTGTGCACATGTACCCTAAAACTTAAAGTATAATAAAAATAAATAAATAAATAAATCTTTATGTTTTCAAAATAGGGAGTTATTTTTATTTAAAATGTTTTTATAAATAATTTTGATAGGTTATACTATCTCTTTTAGAGCCTTTAAGAACAGCTATTTAACTTTTTTAAACCCTAGTTTTCAAAAGGAGGTTAATAATACTATTTATCTCATGACAGTTTTATTAATGAAGACACTTTTAATCACTGTCACAACTTACTAATGGAGATTAAATGAGATAAAATATATAAAGTGTTTAGCAAAGTGTCTAATATATAGTTGGTGTTCAATAAATATTAGCAGTTATTATTTTTATTATATTTTATAAGTATTTTATTATTGGGACAGTGCAAGTCTTTGATAAGAAACCCAAAATATCTATAACCTTCTACAGCACAAGAGGATTATATCCTCGGTACTTAATATACAATCATGGAGCATCCATAATCTTAATTTCAAAGGTGTCTACAAAAACATTACCTCCCTTCGTCAAATTAACAACATGAGAATCATCAAATCAGTCAACTGAACACTGGAATCATACACAGTACTTTAATTTTATAACAAATTTTTAGGTTAGTCTGACATCTAGTGGAATTATCATAGTTATTCAAAAGATTTAAAATACATACTTTAAAAAAAATTAACAACATTCTATTAAGTAAAAGACCAATATCTAATGTAATCTTTAAAATAAAAAAGGAAAAGAAATTTAAGTAGTGCCTATGTGTCAGGTACTGTGCAAAAAGCTTCCACATACTTTATCTCACTCATTTCTTCAGAGTATTTAGTGCCTGCTATGTGCTAGGCTTGTATTATATAAAACATTTTTAAAAGCAGATATGATTTCTGCCCTTTTTGAGCTTATAGATTACTAGGGATTAAATTACACAAATTATTATATAAATGAATATAAATTGTGTTTACAGACATGAAGGACTTACAAGGGAATCCCTAATTTAGTATGGAGTTTAGGAAGGGCCTCTCTGAGAAAGTGATGAGCCAACTCCTAAATAATGAGCAGCAAGAGAGATTTAAGGCAGCAGGAAAAGCATGAGTGAAGGTCCTGAGGCAGGAAAAGGTTTGTTATCTAAAGGAATTTAAATGAGGGCAGTGTGGTTACAGTTGTGAGCAAGGGAGACAGCTGTACCAGATGAGCTGAGGAGGGTAGGTGGCAGGTTAAACAGGGCCTGGTGAAAGGGTTGGCCATATTGGGGATTCATGATTTTATCACTTTATGATAGGTATAATAGAAATCATTTGAAGTACAGTCATCCCTTAGTATCCACAGGGGCCTGGTTCTAGGATGCCACTCTTCCCCCTTGAATGTTCAAACCCCTTATATAAAATGGCATAGTATTTATATATGCCATACTATGCATATCCTCCTTTAAAGAGATGATACTTTAAATCATATCTAGATTACTTATAATACCTAATACAATGCAAGTGCTATATAGTTATTATACTGTGTTGGTTTTTATTTGTATTGTTTTTATTGTTATGTTGTTGTCTTTAATTATTCTTTTTTTCCACATATTTTCTATCCCCGGTTGGTTGGATCTGTGCTTTCAGAGCCCATGGATATGAAGGACAAATTGTGGTTAAACAAGGAGAGATAATGAGATATATGGTTTTTTAAAACACTCTGGCTCCTATGCAGAAATGAATGGAAGAGGATGAACATGAATGTAGGGGAAAGAATTAGGACCATTTAGGAGAGTATTTCAATAGTCCCAACAACAGATGGTTTTGGCTTCGACTATCATGGTTGCTATCAGTAGATTCAGATCTACTGAATATTGAATATTGGGAGGGAATTGAATTGAATTGAATATTGGGAGGGAGGTAAGGATGGGGAACCAGAGAGCATTGAAAATAGTCCCAGATTTTTATCTTGAACAACTGAGTCGATGGAAGTATTAAGATGAGTAAGAGTGGAGAAATATTATCTTTGAGGATAAGATTAAGCTTTTTTTTTTTTTCTTTTTTTTTTAAGACTGCGTCTTGCTCTGTTGCCCAGGCTTCAGTGCAGTGGTGCAATCTCAGCTCACTGCAACCTCCACATCCTGGGCCTGGCTAAGTTTGTATTTCTTGTACGTATGGGGTTTCATCATATTGCCCAGGCTGGTCTCAAACTCTTGCATTCAAGCAGCCTCCACCTGCCTCAGCCTCCCAAAGTACTGGCATGAGCCACCATGCCTGGCCCAAGATTTTATTATCAAAGAATAACTGAGACATTTGGTTATTTATATGAAAATTTTTTTCACATATAGGGAAACACTCATTATACTGTTGTCAAGCAACAAGGGCAAATGCTTCACTTCTGAGAGAAAAAAAAACTACAGTCTGGAAAGACTGAGTCTTGTTTGCACATTTTTCATGGTAAACTGATTAGCTGGCAGCAAAGAGGTCAGTCTAGGCAGTCTGTCCTTGTGAAGGTTGGTCCAGGCATAACAAAGAAGACAATTTCAATTGTATTTGATTATTCCCAAAACCTGCAAGTTTACTGAGGAGCATACTGGAATAGACTGTCTTAGGATTATGTCTATCAAGACCCTTCCATTTCCACCTTTGTTGAGCCAGGCCAGCATCATTTCACTCATCAGTATTTCTCAACTCCCTCCTTTTGGTCAAAACAAACTCCAAAAGATGCAAATTTTACAATGAAAGGTTCAGTACCTTTTGACTTAATATTATCCACCTGATATCAACTTAAAATAATCAATGTGAAATCTTTAGATTCCATTCATTGATCTAGGTGACTAGAGAAGCCAGGACAAACCATACAGGGCCTACAGGCCAGGTTACAGATTTTGTTCTTTGTCCTAAGACTAATGAGACATCATTAAAGGATTGAAATCAATAGAGTAATTTGATGAGAACCTTTATTTTAAATTTTCTAAAAAATTTCATGATATTTATTAGACAATTGGAAAATTGCTCTCTGGATATTTTCTAACATTAAGGAATTGTTGTTAATTTTATGTGTGATAATGATTTTGTGGTTATGTTTAACCAAACAAAAGAGTTCTTATCTTTCAAAGATTTACAGGGAGAAATGTTAATACATGAAATGAAAAGAAAACTGGAAGTCATCTGCGTATAAATAGATACATATAAATGGAGAAATTTTCTGTTTTAGAGTGAGAAGAGTTATGAAATGTATCTTGAGGAACTTTGTCAATTAAAGGCCAGAAAGATGGGGATGAGCAAAGAAACCAGACTATCTATTGAGAGGTAGAAGGAAAATCAGAGAAGTGTTGTCATGGAAACCAAAGAAAGAGAGATTTCAAGAAGGAAATAATGCATGCAAAGTTAACACATTAACACAGCACCTGGAATATGGCAAACATTCAACAAATACTGCGCTTATTATGAAGATGATTGAGAAGCAAGTGGTACGGAATATCAAGTGATGGTAAGAGATCAAGATAGTAATCACCGGTTATCGTAAAGAGAGTAATTTCTATGGAGTGGTAGGATAGGAGCAGAAACTACATTGGAGTGTTTCAAGGGTAATTGGGAGGTCCAGATATTGAGACAATAATTGGAGATAATTTTTTCAAGATGTTTCACTGGTATGGGAGGGAGATAAACAAGAAAGTGGCTGAAATAGGGTTGTGATAGTAAGTAGAAGCAATATTTGTGTTCGTGACAATTTGGGGGAGGAGAAGTTTAAAAATAAGAGAGACTGGCTGGGCGCAGTGGCTCACCCTTGTAATCCCAGCACTTTGGGAGGCTGAGGCAGAAGGATCACAAGGTCAGGAGATCGAGACCATCCTGGCTAACCCAGTGAAACCCTGTCTCTACTAAAAATACAAAAAAATTAGCTGGGCATGGTGGTGGGCACCTGTAGTCCCAGCTACTCGGGAGACTGAGGCAGGAGAATGGCGTGAACCCAGGAGGCAGAGCTTGCAGTGAGCCAAGATCACACCACTGCACTCCAGCCTGGGCGACAGAGCGAGACTCAGTCTCAAAAAGAAAAAAAAAAAAAAAGGGAGACACTGAAATGCTAGTAAAAATTCTGTAGAAAGGGAGAAAATGAAAATATAAAAGGGAAAAGGGATAAACATATGTGTTTTAAGAAGGTGGGAGACATAGGATCCAGAACATACAGGGAAAGGACTGTTCTTTGATGGACAGAAAGACATCCCTTTTATTGTTAACAGGAGAGAAGGAGAAATGATATGAGCAAATGTAGGAAGGTTGAAAAGGTTCTGTTTTCATTCTCCCTTACCTGGGAATATAGTTCTCTGGAGTGCCCTTTTAGTGTCCAAATCTGTGGAATTTCCTGTTCTTATTGTCTTGTGCAACACTTTATATTATAGATCATTACTTTTTAAAAACTCTCTCCTTTTTAAAATATATTTCAAGCAGACAAAACAGTCTAAAAATAATATAATAAATGCCCATGTATACTAGCTTAAAAGATACAAAGGAAGTGTCAATTCCTTTCTTTTCTCTCATAAATAATCATTATTTTGAATTAGATGTTTATAATTCCCGTGCTTGTTTTTATACTTTTATTAATTACATGTATCATATATGTATCAATAGTATATAATATACATGAATACAGATATAATAAATATAAATATATCTTTAAGCGATGTAGAATATTGGCTGAACTATTTTAGTTTTCAGTGTCAGTCTGTAAGAGGTAAATTTTTTCAGTCTGAAAAGTGCCATAATTTGGTACTCTTAATTGATAGTTTAGTGGGCATCAAATTCTAGGTTTATAAGTTTATTCGTTTTTCCTTATCTCTATGAGGATACTATTTCCTTAATGTCTGGCTCTTAGTATTATTCTTGAGAAATCTATTATTGCTTTATTGCTGACCTAATTATTTCTTTGTAGGTAATCTATCTTTTATATCTGATTTCTTTCTGGATTTTATCTTTGTCATTGCAGCACTACAATTCACTGCTTTCACAATTTCAATGTGCCCAGGATGTACTTCTTTTTATTTATTCTGCTTAAGATTCTTTGACTTGAGATAGTCTTTCATCAGTTTGGGGAAATTATCAGCCATTATCTCATCAAACTTGTCTCTCTCTCTTTCTCTCTTCTTTCTTATCTTACTTTCTGAAAATCTTGTTAGTGTATTGAAGTTTCTCATTCTATCCTCATTTTTCTT
This sequence comes from Pongo pygmaeus, assembly GCF_028885625.2. Classification (NCBI taxonomy): domain Eukaryota; kingdom Metazoa; phylum Chordata; class Mammalia; order Primates; family Hominidae; genus Pongo; species Pongo pygmaeus. Next base: position 143,398,009 of record NC_072373.2, on the reverse strand, counting down.
AATCTATATTTTTCATTCCCTATTTCTCCATACTGTTTTCTATATAATTTCCTCAGAACTATCTTGCATTTACTAATCTCCCTTCATCGGTATCTAATATGCTGTTAGTTAGTCCATTAAGTTTTCAGTTTAATGACTTTATTTTAAATGTATAGATGTTCAATGTTTTCTTTAAATTGAACTTTTTTTGTTTGTTTGTTTGTTTTAAGGAGTGGAGAGTTTAATAGGCCAGGAAGAAGAAAGAAGGCAGAAGGAAGAAGCTCCCCTGTACAGAGACAGAGGTGGGGGGGCTCCAAAGCCAAGAGAGGAAACCCCAAGTGCAATGGACACCAGCCAGGTATATATGCAGAGGCTGGAGGAGCTGGTGTCCGATTTGCACAGGGCTCAGGAGATTGATTTGACTAGGCATGTCATTCATGTAGCCCATGAAAAAGCTGGCCCTCCCTTCCTAGCCTTTTAATATGCAAATGTAAGGCACCATGATGTTCTACACACGTGGGGAAACGTGGAGGTAGCCATGTTGCCAGGAACATGTGGGGCAAGGGCAAGAAGACCACAGGAATTACCATGTTTGGGTGGACCCAGTTTCTAATAGCCTGCATTTGCATATCAAAGGTTGCTGGCCTGGCTCTAAGAGCGGGGGCTTTACAAGAAATATTTCCAGAGATGCTTTAAAAAATGAAAACTTCCCAAGGACCCCTTTTCCTCTCTTATCTGCCTAAAATAATTTCTTAATAACTCCTACAACATTCCCCCCCACTGGGGAGAGGCCACACTGACTGCTGTTAGGGGGTTTGGAGCGATGACTTCTTCTGGCTACTTCCGGCTAAAAAGGGGCATCAAATGGGGAACAGCAGCTAGGGCTCCACCTGGGGTGGATCTAAGGGTCCTCAGGAGAATGGTGTGTCCATGTGGGGTTCAGTTTGCAGCACCATTTTGGAGTTTGATCGCTTCTAGGTGAGAAGAAACAATTCGAGTTATAGTATTGGGTATACAGGGTCCAAATATCAACACAAGACATATAAGCAAGAGAGGGCTTAATAAAGGGGTTAACCAATTCCATAAAGAAGGCTGGAATTTATTAAAGAGGGATTGTAGCCATCTGGGGCTGAAGCCGGCATTTTCCCTGAGCCTGTCAGTAATTTTGATTTGATCTTTAAATACCTGTAGATTTTTCTCTACTTTACTAGAGGTGTTAATCATCACTAAATCCAATAAAAAGTCCTAGCAGATTCAGTGATAGTAAAACTTTTATGCTTCCTTTTTGTCAGTAACTATTATTCCTGCTATAAGGATAATAATTAAGCAAAATACAACAGCAATGGAAATTCTGTTCAATATTTCAGTTAGAAGGTGCTACCATGTATAACCCTATTGCAAATAGTAGAGTGAGTATAGCATAGCAGTTCCCACAAGTGTGGTGTAGTAGATAATTTCCATATAAAATTTTACTTGCCAAGATATAGAATTTCCCTTTGGCAGTCTGTGAAGCTTTGCTTTCATTTTCCCAAACAAACAAACCTCCAGGTTATGGATACCCTACTTACTTTCATTACCTGGCAGAATTTGCAGTATAATTGCCCAGAGCTAGTATATTGATTCAGATTTTTACATTACCTATCCCTTTTTATTTCTTCCAAGCTGCAGAAGATTACCACTTTATTCACAGGAATAAGAAGGATTAGTTTAAAATGTAGGCAAAAATCTTAAAAACAATTGAGACTAGGATTTAATGACAAATGTATGATAAGCTTTGGAGCAAAATTTTTCTCTCCAGTTCTCATTTTTGGTCAAAACTAATCATGAATGAACTTTAATTTTATACTTGGCTTGATTATTTGCATGAAGTGCAGTAAGAATATTTATTTCTACATAGGTCTTTTGGATTGGCTTTGATGAAACTCTGTTCCACAAGGAATCTTAGTTAAGACCTTTAAAGCTGAGCCCAGCCATGGGTTCGTATCCTCGAATACCTGTGAATTGGGTGATACTCTCTTCTTGAGGTCCCAAGAGAAACTCCGAGCTTCCAGATCTGTTAGAAAGTGACATTCTTTATTGACCACAGGTTAGGAGCCCTGTGCGGGGACTGTATAGACAAGGTATGAGGCCAGTTCTCCAAGGGGCTTTTATTGGCTCTGCATGTCAAGCTTGATTCCTTAAAGGGAAACACACCGTTTCAGCCAAAGCCTTGGTAAAACGACCAGTTTATCCAATTGTGTCCTGTTGACAAAGAAAAATGGATTCTTATTGCACTGATGCAAACAACTATACTGCCATAAGTTAAGAGTACTTACAGGTAGTCTCCAAATTTTAGAGGAACCAGGTGGAGAAAAATGAACATGCTCCAAATTTTGTTTACAGTAGTATACCTTACTCAATTATTAATGGCCATAAATAGTTTAAAATAAGTTTCCTTGACTCTGAAAAACAAAACAAGGTTCAGCAATATTCCAAGCAAAAGTTAAAAAGGTTACTTAAACTTTTTGAATGCAGTCCACTTAGTTAACTCTTGTTTTGCTTAATATTTGTGAACATGTTAGTTCTATAACTGTCTTTATTTTTAGTGTCTTGCTGTTTTCTTCAGGTTTTAATCTTCCTTCACTTTTCATTCTGTTTATCTTCTTTTTTTTTTTTTTTTTTTTTTATGAGAAATTTCAAATTCGTTTATTTAAATTTCACATTGCATTATCCTGGTTTTTTCTAATAATTTTATAACAAGAAAATATTAAAACTACTAGTTGCTTTTGACTTTACACATTGCTATATAAGTGTATGTGTGTATATATAGGTATACATATATATATTTAAATCAGAAATATAGTTGAATTGTTCTTTCATGATAGAGTGTATTTTGAATTTCTTCAAAGTAGTTCTAAATTATTCAAGTATATTTGTTACTTGTGATTATATACTTGAAGGCCACTAAATATAATATCTCCTATACATCTTTCAAGTAAGGTTAAGTAGAGCAAATTTTGAAGCAAATTTCCAGTGACAATTCTGATTTTGCACATCATCTGTAGCTCAAACTTAGCAAAGTAAATATAATTTGATTTTAAAGGAAGAACAAATTTCATGAATACTTATTTTATTTTACTTAAATTTCTTTAAAAATTACAAAAAAGGGAAGTGCAACATTGTTTTCCATTGGGTGTCACTTGATCATATGAGTGCAACCTTCAAAACAGCCTATGGTGACAGCAGGCATTCTATCAGTGATCTCAGAAGTCACATTCTCGAAGCTACATTTCTTTTCCTATTTTTTTTGTTTTTAAAATCTTATTTTCTTTTTTTTTTTTACATTTTTTTTTCTTTTATTATTATTATTATTATTATTATACTTTAGGTTTTATGGTACATGTGCACAATGTGCAGGTAAGTTACATATGTATACATGTGCCATGCTGGTGCGCTGCACCCACCAACTCGTCATCTAGCATTAGGTATATCTCCCAATGCTATCCCTCCCCCCTCCCCCCACCCCACAACAGTCCCCAGAGTGTGATGTTCCCCTTCCTGTGTCCATGTGTTCTCATTGTTCAATTCCCACCTATGAGTGAGAATATGCGGTGTTTGGTTTTTTGTTCTTGCGATAGTTTACTGAGAATGATGATTTCCAATTTCATCCATGTCCCTACAAAGGACGTGAACTCATCATTTTTTATGGCTGCATAGTATTCCATGGTGTATATGTGCCACATTTTCTTAATCCAGTCTATCATTGTTGGACATTTGGGTTGGTTCCAAGTCTTTGCTATTGTGAATAATGCCGCAATAAACATACGTGTGCATGTGTCTTTACAGCAGCATGATTTATAGTCCTTTGGGTATATACCCAGTAATGGGATGGCTGGGTCGAATGGAATTTCTAGTTCTAGATCCCTGAGGAATCGCCACACTGACTTCCACAATGGTTGAACTAGTTTACAGTCCCACCAACAGTGTAAAAGTGTTCCTATTTCTCCACATCCTCTCCAGCACCTGTTGTTTCCTGACTTTTTAATGATTGCCATTCTAACTGGTGTGAGATGGTATCTCATTGTGGTTTTGATTTGCATTTCTCTGATAGCCAGTGATGGTGAGCATTTTTTCATGTGTTTTTTGGCTGCATCAATGTCTTCTTTTGAGAAGTGTCTGTTCATGTCCTTTGCCCACTTTTTGATGGGGTTGTTTGTTTTTTTCTTGTAAATTTGTTGGAGTTCATTGTAGATTCTGGATATTAGCCCTTTGTCAGATGAGTAGGTTGCGAAAATTTTCTCCCATTTTGTAGGTTGCCTGTTCACTCTGATGGTAGTTTCTTTTGCTGTGCAGAAGCTCTTGAGTTTAATTAGATCCCATTTGTCAATTTTGGCTTTTGTTGCCATTGCTTTTGGTGTTTTAGACATGAAGTCCTTGCCCATGCCTATGTCCTGAATGGTAATGCCTAGGTTTTCTTCTAGGGTTTTTATGGTTTTAGGTCTAACATTTAAGTCTTTAATCCATCTTGAATTGATTTTTGTATAAGGTGTAAGGAAGGGATCCAGTTTCAGCTTTCTACATATGGCTAGCCAGTTTTCCCAGCACCATTTATTAAATAGGGAATCCTTTCCCCATTTCTTGTTTTTCTCAGGTTTGTCAAAGATCAGATACTTGTAGATATGTGGCATTATTTCTGACGGCTCTGTTCTGTTCCATTGATCTATATCTCTGTTTTGGTACCAGTACCATGCTGTTTTGGTTACTGTAGCCTTGTAGTATAGTTTGAAGTCAGGTAGTGTGATGCCTCCAGCTTTGTTCTTTTGGCTTAGGATTGACTTGGCGATGCGGGCTCTTTTTTGGTTCCATATGAACTTTAAAGTAGTTTTTTCCAATTCTGTGAAGAAAGTCATTGGTAGTTTGATGGGGATGGCATTGAATCTGTAAATTACCTTGGGAAGGATGGCCATTTTCATGATATTGATTCTTCCTACCCATGAGCATGGAATGTTCTTCCATTTGTTTGTATCCTCTTTTATTTCCTTGAGCAGTGGTTTGTAGTTCTCCTTGAAGAGGTCTTTCACATCCCTTGTAAGTTGGATTCCTAGGTATTTTATTCTCTTTGAAGCAATTGTGAATGGGAGTTCACTCACGATTTGGCTCTCTGTTTGTCTGTTATTGATGTATAAGAATGCTTGTGATTTTTGCACATTGATTTTGTATCCTGAGACTTTGCTGAAGTTGCTTATCAGCTTAAGGAGATTTTGGGCTGAGACAATGGGGTTTTCTAGATATACTATCATGTCATCTGCAAACAGGGACAATTTGACTTCCTCTTTTCCTAATTGAATACCCTTGATTTCCTTCTCCTGCCTAATTGCCCTGGCCAGAACTTCCAACACTATGTTGAATAGAAGTGGTGAGAGAGGGCATCCCTGTCTTGTGCCAGTTTTCAAAGGGAATGCTTCCAGTTTTTGCCCATTCAGTATGATATTGGCTGTGGGTTTGTCATAAATAGCTCTTATTATTTTGAGATACGTCCCATCAATTCCTAATTTATTGAGAGTTTTTAGCATGAAGGGTTGTTGAATTTTGTCAAAGGCCTTTTCTGCATCTATTGAGATAATCATGTGGTTTTTGTCTTTGGTTCTGTTTATATGCTGGATTACATTTATTGATTTGCGTATATTGAACCAGCCTTGCATCCCAGGGATGAAGCCCACTTGATCATGGTGGATAAGCTTTTTGATGTGCTGCTGGATTCTGTTTGCCAGTATTTTATTGAGGATTTTTGCATCAATGTTCATCAAGGATATTGGTCTAAAATTCTCTTTTTTTGTTGTGTCTCTGCCAGGCTTTGGTATCAGGATGATGCTGGCCTCATAAAATGAGTTAGGGAGGATTCCCTCTTTTTCTATTGATTGGAATAGTTTCAGAAGGAATGGTACCAGCTCCTCCTTGTACCTCTGGTAGAATTCGGCTGTGAATCCATCTGGACCTGGACTTTTTTTGGTTGGTAAGCTATTGATTATTGCCACAATTTCAGCTCCTGTTATTGGTCTATTCAGAGATTCAACTTCTTCCTGGTTTAGTCTTGGGAGGGTGTATGTGTTGAGGAATTTATCCATTTCTTCTAGATTTTCTAGTTTATTTGCATAGAGGTGTTTGTAATATTCTCTGATGGTAGTTTGTATTTCTGTGGGATCGGTGGTGATATCCCCTTTATCATTTTTTATTGCATCTATTTGATTCTTCTCTCTTTTTTTCTTTATTAATCTTGCTAGCGGTCTATCAATTTTGTTGATCCTTTCAAAAAACCAGCTCCTGGATTCATTTATTTTTTGAAGGGTTTTTTGTGTCTCTATTTCCTTCAGTTCTGCTCTGATTTTAGTTATTTCTTGCCTTCTGCTAGCTTTTGAATGTGTTTGCTCTTGCTTTTCTAGTTCTTTTAATTGTGATGTTAGGGTGTCAATTTTGGATCTTTCCTGCTTTCTCTTGTGGGCATTTAGTGCTATAAATTTCCCTCTACACACTGCTTTGAATGCATCCCAGAGATTCTGGTATGTTGTGTCTTGGTTCTCGTTGGTTTCAAAGAACATCTTTATTTCTGCCTTCATTTCGTTATGTACCCAGTAGTCATTCAGGAGCAGGTTGTTCAGTTTCCACGTAGTTGAGTGGTTTTGAGTGAGATTCTTAATCCTGAGTTCTAGCTTGATTGCACTGTGATCTGAGAGACAGTTTGTTACAATTTCTGTTCTTTTACATTTATTGAGGAGAGCTTTACTTCCAAGTATATGGTCAATTTTGGAATAGGTGTGGTGTGGTGCTGAAAAAAATGTATATTCTGTTGATTTGGGGTGGAGAGTTCTGTAGATGTCTATTAGGTCTGCTTGGTGCAGAGCTGAGTTCAATTCCTGGGTATCCTTGTTGACTTTCTGTCTCGTTGATCTGTCTAATGTTGATAGTGGGGTGTTAAAGTCTCCCATTATTAATGTGTGGGAGTCTAAGTCTCTTTGTAGGTCACTCAGGACTTGCTTTATGAATCTGGGTGCTCCTGTATTGGGTGCATATATATTTAGGATAGTTAGCTCTTCTTGTTGAATTAATCCCTTTACCATTATGTAATGGCCTTCTTTGTCTCTTTTGATCTTTGTTGGTTTAAAGTCTGTTTTATCAGAGACTAGGATTGCAACCCCTGCCTTTTTTTGTTTTCCATTTGCTTGGTAGATCTTCCTCCATCCTTTTATTTTGAGCCTATGTGTGTCTCTGCACGTGAGATGGGTTTCCTGAATACAGCACACTGAAGGGTCTTGAGTCTTTATCCAGTTTGCCAGTCTGTGTCTTTTAATTGGAGCATTTAGTCCATTTACATTTAAAGTTAATATTGTTATGTGTGAATTTGATCCTGTCATTATGATGTTAGCTGGATATTTTGCTCGTTAGTTGATGCAGTCTCTTCCTAGTCTCGATGTTCTTTACATTTCAGTATGATTTTGCAGTGGCTGGTACCGGTTGTGCCTTTCCATGTTTAGCGCTTCCTTCAGGAGCTCTTTTAGGGCAGGCCTGGTGGTGACAAAATCTCTCAGCATTTGCTTGTCTGTAAAGTATTTTATTTCTCCTTCACTTATGAAGCTTAGTTTGGCAGGATATGAAATTCTGGGTTGAAAATTCTTTTCTTTAAGAATGTTGAATATTGGCCCCCACTCTCTTCTGGCTTGTAGGGTTTCTGCCGAGAGATCCGCTGTTAGTCTGATGGGCTTCCCTTTGATGGTAACCCGACCTTTCTCTCTGGCTGCCCTTAACATTTTTTCCTTCATTTCAACTTTGGTGAATCTGACAATTATGTGTCTTGGAGTTGCTCTTCTCGAGGAGTATCTTTGTGGCGTTCTCTGTATTTCCTGAATCTGAATGTTGGCCTGCCTTGCTAGATTGGGGAAGTTCTCCTGGATAATATCCTGCAGAGTGTTTTCCAACTTGTTTCCATTCTCCCCGTCACTTTCAGGTACACCAATCAGACGTAGATTTGGTCTTTTCACATAGTCCCACATTTCTTGGAGGCTTTGCTCGTTTCTTTTTATTCTTTTTTCTCTAAACTTCCCTTCTCGCTTCATTTCATTCATTTCATCTTCCAGGGCTGATACCGTTTCTTCCATTTGATCGCATCGGCTCCTGAGGCTTCTGCATTCTTCACGTAGTTCTCGAGCCTTGGTTTTCAGCTCCATCAGCTCCTTTAAGCACTTCTCTGTATTGGTTATTCTAGTTATACACTCTTCTAAATTTTTTTCAAAGTTTTCAACTTCTTTGCCTTTGGTTTGAATATCCTCCCGTAGCTCGGAGTAATTTGATCGTCTGAAGCCTTCTTCTCTCAGCTCGTCAAAGTCATTCTCCGTCCAGCTTTGTTCCGTTGCTGGTGAGGAACTGCGTTCCTTTGGAGGAGGAGAGGTACTCTGGTTTTTAGAGTTTCCAGTTTTTCTGCTCTGTTTTTTCCCCATCTTTGTGGTTTTATCTACTTTTGGTCTTTGATGATGGTGATGTACAGATGGGTTTTTGGTGTGGATGTCCTTTCTGTTAGTTTTCCTTCTAACAGACAGAACCCTCAGCTGCAGGTCTGTTGGAGTACCTGTCCGGCCGTGTGAGGTGTCAGTCTGCCCCTGCTGGGGGGTGCCTCCCAGTTAGGCTGCTCGGGGGTCAGGGGTCAGGGACCCACTTGAGGAGGCAGTCAGCCCGTTCTCAGATCTCCAGCTGCGTGCTGGGAGAACCACTGCTCTCCTCAAAGCTGTCAGACAGGGACATTTAAGTCTGCAGAGGTTACTGCTGTCTTTTTGTTTGTCTGTGTCCTGCCCCCAGAGGTGGAGCCTACAGAGGCAGGCAGGCCTCCTTGAGCTGTGGTGGGCTCCACCCAGTTCAAGCTTCCAGGCTGCTTTGTTTACCTAAGCGAGCCTGGGCAATGGCGGGCGCCCCTCCCCCAGCCTCGCTGCCGACTTGCTGTTTGATCTCAGACTGCTGTGCTAGCAATCAGCGAGACTCCGTGGGCGTAGGACCCTCTGAGCCAGGTGCGGGCTATACTCTCCTGGGGCACCGTTTCCTAAGCCCGTCGGAAAAGCACAGTATTCGGGTGGGAGTGGCCCGATTTTCCAGGTGCCGTCTGTCACCCCTGGAAGGGGAACTCCCTGACCCCTTGCGCTTCCCGAGTGAGGCAATGCCTCGCCCCTGCTTCGGCTGGCGCACGGTGCGCTCACCCACTGACCTGCGCCCACTGTCTGGCACTCCCTAGTGAGATGAACACGGTACCTCAGATGGAAATGCAGAAATCACCCGTCTTCTGCGTCGCTCGCGCTGGGAGCTGTAGACCGGAGCTGTTCCTATTCGGCCATCTTGGCTCCTCCCCTCTGTTTATCTTCTATTTGAAATCTTATTTATCACAGCCATGCAAATGACTCCAAAGTGTCCATCTTTAACCCAGTGTTCTCTCCCAAGCTTTAATCACATATTTCCAATTGCTTTCTAGACACTATTAGATGTCTTATGCCTCATGCTGTGAGGTTTATCTGACTACTCAAATAATGTATCCATTCTGTGACTTATGATAGCACTCACCTCGCTTGATACTTGGCAACAGCCAGTGTAGGTCCTCTTTGCCTGTGAATGGGACTGCATGTCTCTGAGTACAGGAATCATGTTTTGTGCTTCTTAGAAGACTTCTGGGTATCTTTAACTCTACCACGACCACTTGAATACCTCCCAAGCCAGCCTTTCTTATATTCAACTTTCCATATTATCTGCCGTATGCACATCGTTTAACAAAAAAAGACTATATCTTATATTGCTGTCCTTCATGGAACTTAGCATAGGGGTTGCTCATAGTAGGTGTTTGTTAGATGATCATATTGGTAAGTAACTGGCAAGTGAATCCTTTTAAGTTTTTCCTTGGTAACTTAAGAGCTTAAACTTATACCACATAATTTGGTGATGTTGTCTCCTTACTCCCATACCTCAAAGCATCAGTAAATAAACTGATATTTACCTTTCAGGACAAGAAGCTAATTGCTAGTATGAGTCATATTAACCTAAATTCCAACAATGTGAGCCAACCTGTTATTTTACTTTTCCTTTTAGTCTTCATCTCAAGTCACAAGGTAATATCAGTAACTAAAGTATAAAATGAAATTATAGTCAAGCTTTATTTTAAAGTGGAATGAGCATTCAGTCCTCAAAGTAAAAACATGGGCATAATGGGCAAGAAGCTCTTTGAAAGAGAATAGCATTGCCACTAGCCTAGCACTTTTATTCAGGATTAAATAAGGTGGTGAACTAAATGATTCCAGGATCTTAAGCGTAATAGGAAATAAATTATGTCATTTTGAGGTGAGGAGAAGTTTTGGTTTGTTGGCTAACATCTATGGCAAGGCATGCAGATTGTGTCAAAAGCTAGGGTGTTTTGTTTTGCTTTGTTTTTCATCTGAAATAGAAAGTAGATTTACCCATTATATCAATCATTAAACATGAAATACTACATAAAATTAATTAGATTCCTTACACATATTAGGGAGAGAAGAGACTGTTTTGATTTTCTCCTTTTCTCTGCCTTTTATACAATGTATACATTCCTGTTGTAAAACACAAAGGCAGATTTTCAGTATATGGGATTAAATACGAATTTTCCTCTTTACCTTCCCAGTCCTTTTCCTCTCCCCAGTCTTTCTCTATATGTACAATTCTGTATCAGTGTGAATGTGTGGATATATATTTATATTATTTCATAATAAAATGGAATCACACTGTAGGTATATTTTATGACTTTCTTTTTTCTCTTAACAATACAATTTAGAATTTTTTCCATTTCAGTACATATTTGTCTCCATAATTCTTTTAACTTTTCTATAGCATTTCATATTGTGAATGCACCATACTTCATAAGACCATTTTCTTACTGATTAACATTTCCAACTCTTTGGTATTAAAAACAGTGTTGCACAAAAGCTTGTATACTTATTTTTGTACAAATATGCTTTGGATAGATTGCTATAAGTAGAATTGCTGGGTCAAATTTAAATTTTACCTAATATGCCAAATTACCCTTCAAAATATCTTTATCAATGTGCACTTCTTCATATTGTATTTGAGAATGCTTGTTTTCCTACATACTCCAATAACCCTGGATATTACTGGTGACTCACTGCTTAACTGAAAGTAAAAATAATAAAAGCAATGTAAGTTGGTAGAGAGACAAGGGCAAGACGAAGGAAAAAATAAGTTCTAATTACCTCATCTTTAACATGGTAAGTTAATAGATGATGTCTAAGATTAAAACAGGTGGTTTAGAAAAAGGAAGAAGAAAACCTCACATAAAAGAAAATCTCACATCATCATACATAAAACCTCACAAGAGGGGTCTTATAGGATCTAATACCTCTGTGGGAAAGAAATAACATGAGGTTTATTCATTTTTTACTTGTTTTTTTATTTCTGCTAAATTTAAATTAATTTCATTTAATACCTTTTATAACTTTCTCTTTTTCTTCTTCCTCTGTGTATGTCTCTCTCTCACTCAATTTTCATTGTATTTACACACATAAAGAGATATCACTGGCTATTTCCGGATAGTGGTACTTGGATTGCTGGCTGCTTTCTTCTTTGTCCCTTTCTATGCTGTTTGAATATTTTAATGAGTATCCATCATGTTTATTAAATCAATAAAGGTTTTACTATGAAATCTAAAAATAAAAACATGAAAGAAATGTTATACATGTGTGTATATCTACACATACATACACATGTTGTAAATCCAAGAAGTACAGAAAGATGCAAAATAAAATGTGAAAGCTTCCTACCCCTCCCGCTCCTTACCCCATACCTTCTCCCCAAAGGTAACTACTATATGTAGTTTCTCATAATTATTTTTATTTAACAAGTTATGCATATACAAAGTATTTACATATAAATATAACACATATTTCTTTTTATTTACACTCAATCACCCATACACTGTTCCATACACTTTTTTTATTAATATGGTATCTTGGAAATCTTTATACATCAGCACTTACAGACACACATGTCTGCTGCTGTTCCTTGAGGCCCCCCATTCATATATAGTGTTTTCAATACATCTATGAGTAGTGAATTCCAGAAGACCAATGAGAGTACAAAGTAAATGGTTTTTTAAAGCTGCCAACCACTTACGCAGAACAGATGACAGAAGGAAAAGGCAACCCATAGTTTCTCCTCCCTTCAGTCCTTCCTTACTCATCATCAGCAGGCCAAAGGTAGAGAGTATTGGTGGAATATGCACATATCAAGAAATAAAATTTTTAAAAATTGATTTAGTTCGTGCTGCATTTCCACTGTTTTTGTAAGAACAAAATACATATGCATGCGTGTACTATGAAATACAAGTTGTACAATTTCAATGATTCTACATACATCTTAAGTGCTGTTATATTTGTTTTTTATCTATAATTTTTTTATTTCAATAGGTTTTTGGGTAACAGGTGGGGTTTGGTTACATGAATAAGTTCTATAATGGTGATTTCTGAGATTTTGGTGAACCCGTTACCCGAGCAATGTACACTGTACCCAATGTGTAGTCTTTTATGCCCCACCCCCACACCAACCCTTTCGCCCGAGTCCCCAAAGTCCATTGAGACATTTTTTATGCCTTTATGTCCTCATAGATTAGCTCCCACTTATGAGTGAGAACATACGATGCTTGGTTTTCCATTCCTGAGTTACTTCACTCAGAATAATGGTCTCTAATTCCATCCAGGTTGCTATGAATGCCATTATTTCATTCCTTTTTATGGCTGAGTAGTATTCCAGAAAATATATACCACATTTTCTTTATCCACTTGTTGATTGATTGGCATTTGAGCTGGTTACATATTTTTGCAACTGTGAATTGTGCTGCTATAAACATGCGTGTGCAAGTATCTTTTTCGTATAATGACTTCTTTTCCTCTGGGTAGATACCCAATAGGGGGATTGCTGGATCAAATGGTAGACCTACTTTTAGTTGTTTAAGGAATCTCCACACTGTTTTCCATAGTGGTTGTACTAGTTTGCATTCCCACCAGCAGTGTAAAAGTGTTCCCTTTTCACCACATCCATGCCAACATCTATTTTTTTTTAAATTATGGCCATTCTTGCAGGAGTAAGGTGGTATTGCATTGCGGTTTTGATTTGCATTTCCCTGATAATTAGTGAGGTTGAGAAATGCTCTTATATTTGTTTTAAAACTGGCATTGTAGGGTCAGGCGCAGTGGCTCATGCCTGTAATCACAGCACTTTGGGAGGCCGAGGCAGGCAGATCACAGAGTTTGAGACCACTCTGGCCAACATGGCAAAAACCTGTCATCTCTAATAAAAATACAAAAATTAGCTGGGCCTGGTAGCGGGCACCTGTAATCCCAGCTACTCGGGAGGCTGAGGCAGGAGAATCACTTGAACTCAGGAGGCAGAGGTTGCAGTGAGCCGAGATTGTGCTACTGCACTCCAGCCTGGGCAACAGAGTGAGACTCCATCTCAAAAAATAAAATAAAATAAAATAAAACTGTCATTGTACAACATGAAGATGTATGGTAAAATTCATTCTAATAATTTCAATTATAATTGTTCTTTGCTTAGAATGACATTAAACAGCAAATAAAAAATAATATGACAAGTCAAAAGAGAGATCACAAAATAAAGGAAAAAGTTTTATTTTAATGCCTTTAAACAGCACTTTCCTTTTGCTCTTGAACAAAGGGCTCCATACTTTCATTTTGCATTGGTCCCTGCAAATTATGTAAGTGGCCCTGTTAATCAGTCTAAAAACTGAAAGGAAGTTTCAGTGAGCATGGGAGACTTTCAATTCTTGCCTTACAGCAGCATAGCAGACATTGATAGTTGCTTACCCTATAACTATTCTCTTTCTGCCTTGCTAACAGAAACTCCATTTTTGTTCAGGATGACAATAAGTGCTGTTTAAAAAATAAAGAAAGATTTAAAAATAAAATACTAATTTCTATTATGATTGTGTACTTTCAACTGAATTTATATGTATCTATATATAGATATATATACATATATAGATACATATATATGTATTTTGATATAGATTTTTTTAAAGATATAAAAAATTGAAATACTTTATTTTTCAACAGGGCACATTTCATTTATCAGTCTCTAATGCATTTATGGAGAACTAAATGACCCAGTTCTAGCTAATGAGATGTAAACAAGTCTACTACGTGGGGTTTATGAAAAAGCTGTTTTCTTGATTTAAGGAGTAAGAAGCAGACTCAGTTGGCATGTACTTTTGCCTTTACTTTTCATCCTTTTTCTGCCTTAAAAACATATTTAATGCCTAGAATTACAGGAGCCATCTTGAGACATTAGGATGAAAGCTACATGATAAGAATAGAAAAACAAAAACACAGAAGACTGCCTACCTTTGAACTTCTTAGAGGGTGAGAAAATAAATCAGTATTTGGGTAAGTCACTACAGCTAGGTTTCTGTTACTTGAGCTGAACATAAGCAGTCCTTAATCAATACAGACTAGATAACATGAAAACTCTTCTGCTACAAATACTTAGAAATGCTCGGTAAAATGCAGCAAAATAAATAAATAAATTAATAATAACGCATACTTGAGCTTACAAAAAAAAAGACAGGGAAATATTCAGGTGGCAAAAATAAAAAAAGAAACTGGACACCAGGATCTTGAACACAGAATATGACCCTGTCTGGAGTGGGGAAAGGATTGAATGAGGATGGTGCTTGAATGTTTAAATCCATGTGGTGATAAATGGATTTTAAAAATGTGATATATGTATACAATGGAAAACTATTCAGCCTCTAAAAAGAAGGAAATCCTGTCATTTGTGACAACATAGATGAATCTTAAAGACATTATGTTAAGGGAAATAAGCCAGGCCCAGAAAGATGAATATTGCATGATCTCACTTAAATATGGAATCTAAAAAAGTTGAACTCAGTAGAAGCAAAGAGTGGAATGGTGGTTAGCAAGGGCTGGGAGAGAGTGAGGGAGCTGGATGATGTTGGTCAAAGGATATACAATTTCAGTTACATAGGAGGAATAAGTTCAAGAGCTCTATTGTACAACATAGTGACTATAGTTAACAACATGTTGTATTCTTCAAAATCACTAAGAACAGACTTTAAGTGTTCTCACCATAAAAATAAGTATATGAAGTAATACATATGTTAAGTCACTCAATTTAGCCATTCCAAGATGTATACATATTACAAATCAGGTTGTAAACAATACAGTATATACAATTTTCATTTGTCAATTTTCATTAATTTTTTTTTTTTTAAAGATGGAGTTTCGCTCTTGTTGCCCAGGCTGGAATGCAATGGTGTGATCTCGGCTCACTGCAACCTCCGCCTCCTGGGTTTAAGTGATTCTCCTGCCTCAGCCTCTCGAGTACCCGGGATTACAGGCACCCACCACCACACCCGGCTAATTTTTATATTTTTAGTAGAGACAGGGTTTCACCATGTTGGCCAGGCTAGTCTTGAACTCCTGACCTCAAAGTTATCCACCCACCTCAGCCTCCCAAAGTGCTGGGATTATAGGTAGGAGCCACCACGCCTGGCCTTCATAATTTTTAAAAATACATGGTAACTTGTGATAAGACCTTGGGCCCTTGGTGCAAGCAGAAATCAGTTAACTGTGAGCACACTGTCCCCCAACTTCATGACCTCACACACACACATAAGTTAAAAACCCATGAAATTCTGTACCCTCAATGAAAGGGTAGACTAGATAAAACTCACTCCCTGGCATACTAAGAAGCTTTTCTGTCATGGCACAAGCTCTGAAAGAGAAAAAAACAAGGAAGATCTCTCTCCCTTGAGACTTTGAATCATAGTTTGTACTCTCACTGATCTGGGTTTAAATTTATAATATCTGAATGATCTTAGAACTTCCAAGCCAAGAAAGAAATTCATATAAAAATTGCTCACTAGCCAGTGATAACCTTAGGGGTCTCTGACAGAAGAAACATTTTTTTCTATATCACTAAAAATGAGCCATTAAAAAAAAAAAGCTAAAAGGAATCAATGTACAAAGCAAAAGGAATCAATCCACAAAAAATAAAAGTCACCAAATACACAAATATTTAAGTATTAGACCCCTAAATGCAAAAGGATTTATCTATATGATATCATTTACGCAGTTTAAAAATATAACATAGTAGTACCATTCATAGATACATATAAATTCAGTGAAAGTACAAAAACATACTAGATATTAATCATACCAATTTAAAAATAGTGGCTAACTCTGGGGAAGGAATAGTGTCAAGAAAAGCCTGAAGAATTGATCCAGACTGAAGGAGAATTGAGCAACAAGCCAACTGGATGCAGCACAGGATCTTTCTTGGCTGGGACGTTTTTGCTGTAAAGACATTGGAATAATTGGCAGTTTGAGTGGGGTTTCTAGGCAAAGGGTATACAGAAGTTTTTGTACTATTCTTGCAACAGTTTTCTTAGTTTGTAAATTGTTTCAAGTTAAAAAATTTGTTTTTAAAAAGAGGGTGAAAATGAGAAATAGGAAACAGTTTCAGAGAAGAAATTGCCAGGATAGACCAATTGGTGGTGGGAAATAAGAGGAAATAATCAAAGGGGACTCAGATTTCTGGCTTAGGTGATTTGGTGTGTATGATTCAATTTATCAATATAGGAAACCCAAGAAAAGAAGAATTTTCAGGAAAAGCAAACTACAACAGACTTGCCACTGGAAATATTGAATCTATGGATAAATAGTTGGAAATTTAGGTTGGGGGTGATGGTGTCACAAAAGAGCTTAGCACTGTAAACATCTTGATTTGATTACTTTCTTCACTTACTAAATCATTTGGGAATTCACTATGTTGCCAGTGTAAACCATAAAATATATAAAAATAAATGGGAAACGGACACTGCCCTTAAGGGACTCATATCTGGTAAGAGAAATAGAATCAATCTGTAGGCAAAGGGTAGAGACTGATGGAGCAAGTTCTAGAGGGTGACAAATTAGTTCTCAACCTTGGTCACACATTAAGAACACCTGGAGGAACTCCTAAAACATCCCAATGCCCAGTCCACACTCTGGGACTGGATCCAGGCATCAGTGGTTGCTTAAACTCTCCAGGTGATGCCAATGTGCAGCCAAGATTAAGGGAGCAGTGGCTCTATTCAGAACACCTGAGACACCTATTACTTTGAAACATTTGGCAATGATGCAGGAAAGAGTGTCGAGAGAACAGGAGGTGGAAATAACGAAATTTGGTTGAAGAGGCTTCTGCCAAACAGAGTGATGATTTATATTTTCTCTGTAAAGAAAGCGAATCAGCCGGGCGCAGTGGCTCACACCTGTAATCCCAGCACTTTGGGAGGCTAAGGCAGCTGGATCGCTTGATGCCAGGAGTTCGAGACCAGCCTGGCCCACATGGTGAAACTCTGTCTCTACTAAAGATATAAAAAAAATCAGCCGGGCGTGGTGATGCATGCTTGTAATCCCAGCTACTTGGGAGGCTGAGGCAGGAGAATCCTTGAACCCAGGAGGCAGAGGTTGCAGTGAGCTGAGAACATACCATTGCACCCCAGCCTAGGTGACAGAGCAAAACTCTGTCTCAAAAAAAAAAAGTATCAAAGGCTAAGAATAAGGATATATGAAAATAAGGTAAGTATTTTATGGAGAATGGGGAAACAGGATTACAGCTACAGAGGGTGCAAAAGAAAGAAGTAACATTGTTGTTTTCCCAAGACTGGGAAGATCGAAACACTTGAGGATGAGGATTCAGGGACACCACTGTGTCCACCATTAAAGAATTTCCCCTTTAATGGTGGGCACGGTGGTGTGATCCTTTTGTAGAGACGAGCATAGGTTATGGCAAATATACCTACTTTAAAAACAGCGCTCTGGGAAAAAAGTGCTTTTCCACATAAAGATCTAAAATAGACAATAAATGAGAAATAGGGTTTTTTATTATATATTCATTTTTCCATATTTCTGGAAAATGAAACAGACATGGAGTATTTCAAAGCTGGGAGATTCCATTATATTGGAGTTACCTTAGAAAGAGGGGGCTGTTTCTGCCACCACAACAAAGAATGAAACAACACAAATATTTACATGTTTTCTTCTTGTCCTCATAATGCTTTTACCGCACTCGTCTTTCAACCTTTAACATCTATTGCATCTGTGACTGTTGTTTCAGTAAAACACGGAAGCCTGAATGTGTAAGCTCGTTTCATTGCCTGCTGCACAACCACACAAAACAGAGAGAGCATTTTCTTATTCTTGAAATATGATAGCAACGTCTCCTTCCATGCTTGTACCTGTTTTAATTCCTTTCAAGCAGAGGCTGTATCGTGAAGGATGCTTAAGAAGTTACTTGGAACGACAGGATTTGGAATGGATGTCACATCATATTCTCATTTGTTATTAAAATTAGTCACGCTTAATTGTTAAGGGCTATCCTGTGTCGCTCGCCATCTTTGTGTCCTCCACCTGGCACTTTCCTTTCACACAGTAGGCACGTAGTGTTGAGGTCCCGGAAGGTTGTCAAGTAACCGGCCGGGAGCTTGAGGGCAGGACATTGTCTTTCAGCGTGATATCTCCGACACTTGATTCAGTGCCTGGCACACAGGAGGTATTCAATTATGCTGAATGAATGAGCAACCGGCTCGGTGGGGGACAGTAAATCCAACCCTATTCCGCAAACGTTCGCTGAGCGGCATCCAGGCCTCAGGGACCAAGTGTGTCGCGCGGTGCCATACTGTGACCGGGACCTGTCAGTTCTAATGTCCAGATATTGTAATTCTATGCTGTAACTCCTATATTTCCTCTTAAAACAAAAAGATAAATGTGGGTCGTGTTCGCTCTGGGCTCTCGTTGAGTGCAAGCATGCAGAGGCGCCGAGATCCCGCGGCTCGCCCTCCCCGCTTCCTCCGCAGGAGCCGGGCGGAGCTCCCGGCGCGCCCTGGGGCTGCGCCGCCGCAATCCTCAAGGGGTCGCTGTTCCCGTGATAACCTCGAGAAAGACTCCACCCCGCGGCCCGCGCTCGTGTTCCCCTTGGGACCCGGGTCCACACGGCGGGGTTGCCCGTCCATCTCCGGCTCGCCCGCGGGGCCCATCGTCGACGTTAGCGGCCGCTTTCCGGGCCGACTGACCCATCCTTGGCGCTGCCGCAGCGAGCGCTTGTTCTCCTCTCTCGCCCCGCCTTCATCCTCCCCCTTCACGGAAACGACAGCTGCGGCTGCGGGGCCGGGCGCCGCCTCCCTCCACCTACCACGTCTGCCCTCGCCGCTCTAGCCCTGCGCCCCAGCCCGGCCGCGGAGCCCCCGCCTCGCCGCCGCTAGGTCAGCCGGCTCCGCCCGGCTGCCGCCTAGGATGAACATCATGGACTTCAACGTGAAGAAGCTGGCGGCCGACGCAGGCACCTTCCTCAGTCGCGCCGTGCAGGTACCCTGGTGCTGGGGGGGAAAGGGGTGGCGGCGCCCGGGAAGGTTGAGGGAGGGGACCCCAGCCCGACGCGGCGCCCGCAGGCCTCGCCGACCACCCAGCGGGCCTGCTGCAGCCAGAGGCCTGGGAGATGGGCGCGGCCTGGTCCCCTCCCCGGGCCCGGCGGCGGTTTTCTGCCCCGCTCCTGCCCAACCGCCGCTCCCTGAGAAGCGAGGCGGGGTGGGGACGGGACCGGGAGCTTCCTCCCACCCCTGGAGAACACTTAAGGCTTCACTGTCCGCCTTTCTGATCCCACGACGCCAGTGCTCATGTGGCCTCCACCCCGGGGCTGGCGGAGGCTTGCGAGTCCTTTGGGGTAACCGGTAACCGAGACACAGGCCATTCTTGCACTAACCCCCCACCCTTTCCTTTCGTCTCTCACCCTCCCCTCGGAGTCCAAGAAGGGAGTTTCCTTTTCCTGTCCTTCAACCCAGAGAGCTGCCAACACAGTTCCCTCCGGCCCTCTTTCTCCCTGAAAGGACTGTCCTGGGCTTGGCAGCCGGCAGGGGAAATGGAGATCGCCAGTTGGTGTTGAGACTTTGCCAAGACCACAAGAAACCTAGGGTTGGGGGGTTCTCTTTTTCAAAATGGGAAGCACCAGCTGTAGATCAAGGAGAGATGCGGGGATATTGTTATGGCTATAGTCACAGTAGTATGTTTCAAATATACTTTAAGGGGAAAAGTTGACTACCTCTCGATATTCTGCAATCAAGGAAGTGTCAGTACTAAGGAACTTGGGCCGTTTCCCACAGTCATCACCCATGTTATGCCAACTCAGTAAATCTGTGAACAGATGTAAATTTCACAACATGAGTTATAAACAATCTGGTGTTTACGGTCACGGTAGCAACAACATTCTCTTTTGTAAAAAGAAAACAAAAATAATTTTCTAATATGCATACCAAATTGGTGCTGAAATGTAAATCTGTTCTACGGCTTTACTACTTTCCTTGCCTTTGCCCCAATTTTGTTGGCACAGTTGATCCTACATTGCACTATCCCTAGCAAAAGAGTAGTAGAGCTAGAGCAAGGTGATAGCTGCCTATATTAGGAAAACCTGTCAAGCACTTTGTAATGCATTTGACATATTATCTCCAGTCTTTTCCATAAGTTTGCCAGATAGATGTTATTAACCTTTTTATATATGTGAGGAAGCAGCCTTACTGAGGTTCAGAAACTTGCACAACTAGTAAATAACCAGGTGCTGTCTGACCTAGTACTCCAAGCTGCTTTTTCTTCCGGGATAAGCTTCCAGATTTAAGATAGCTAGAATAATAGAATGTTGTGGCCTAGAGAGACCTTAAAAATCATCTGGTTCAATCTGAGCATTTCCATATCAACAAGCAAGTAATACTTTAGAGATGGGAAATTCCTTCTAGCTTTTGATTTCTAAGTTCTAAAATCTGCACGGTGAGTAATAGGCTAGCTGCCTTAACCCTTTTCTTCCCTTCCTTCCCTAAAATATAATATATTGTAAAGACATTGAGCCTTTATAGTTAAAATGATGTTTTGATTTAAATTCACTAGCTTCTAATAGTTCAAAGACAAGGTGCAAGAAGAATGAGTGATTGAGGGTCTGAAATGAATTTTGATGTGTGAGACACTCGTACACTTTTAACATTGACTGCAGTAGAGGACTAGAGCCCTTGGTATTTTTGTTTGTCCTAGTGCTCGTTACCTATAATTCTAGATGCTTATGAGGATTTGACACTATATAATGCTACTCTTTTAAATACAGTTAAATATGTTTCAGACATATAACTCACACCCCTTAAAGACGACACATTTACTAGAATTTAGTCTGATTTAAATTGTGGATAGACTCAGTTTAAAAAATTAAATCTAGCAAAGCTCTCAAAATGTGTACTTCCCAAAGAATTTTAATTCCTTGTTTCAAATTCTTTAGGAAAAAGTTTTAAATTTTATGCTAATCTGTTGACCATCAAATAATTTTCTTTTCAGTTTTAAATATTTAAGTGTCTACTGCATGTCTGCTTGTGGCTACTATGGACACTGGTGATACAGCAGTGAATAAAATCAACAAAGTGTCTGCCCTCCTGAAGCTTACATTGTAGCGGAAGATAAGCTTGTAAATACATCAGGTGGTGATAAAAATCATGGCCAGAAGAATAGAATAACGCAGAGATGGTGGTTGTTAATATTTTTATTAGTATTTTCTAACATTAGTATCATGTTGTATAGGTAGGATGGTCAGGGCAAGTCTTTCTAATAGGGTGAAATGCAAGAGACCTCAAGGAAGTGACCTAGTTTTTTTGGGAATAAAAGTATTTCAGGCAGCAGGAAGAAGTACAAAGACTGAAGTTGCAGGGGCATTAAGGAGACCAATGAAGGAGCTGTGGCCATAATACAGGTAAAAGGCGATTGTAACTTAGATTACAGTGGTAGCAGTGAAGGTTCCAAATTATCCAGTATTGGCTGTCGGATTGGCTGTGAGGTATGAGAGAAAGATGAGTCAAGGATGACTCCAAGGTTTTGGCTTGAGCCATTTATTAAGGGAAAAATTTTAGGAGAAACAGGCTCCTTTAATGTGTCTGTAATTGTTAGAGATACATACTGAAATGTTTATGGATAAACTTATACCATATCTGAGATTTGGTTTCTGCAGGGTTTTTTTTTTTTTTTTGAGATGGAGTTTGGCTCTTGTTGCCCAGGCTGGAGTGCAATGGCGCGATCTCAGCTCATTGCAACCTTCGCCTCCCTGATTCAAGCCAATCTCCTGCCTCTGTCTTTCAAGTAACTGGAATTACAGGCATGCACCACCATGCCCAGCTAATTTTGCATTTTTACTAGAGATGGGGTTTCGCCATGTTGGTCAGGCTGGTCTTGAACTCCTGACCTCAGGTGATACACCTGCTTCAGCCTCCCGAAGTGCTGGGATTACAGGCGTGAGCCACCACACCAGTTGAGATTAGCTTTTGAATATTTCAGAAGAAACAAAACAGAAGTCGCTGAAACAACATTAACAGAATGTTGATAGTTGTGGAAGGTTGGTTATGGGTTCATGAGGTTTCATTATACTGTTATATTTTTGTATGTTTGACATTTTCCACAATACTTTTTTAAAGATAAAATTTGTAAGAAAAAAAAGGTTGCTTCTAAAATAGAATGTGTGAAATTTGGAATGCTGTGTGGTAGTTTTCAACAAAACACTGCTTTCTCATCTCAGTATTTATTTCATCACTGAGTTCCTACATTAAATTGCATTGACATTAGTATAATGCCAAAGTACCAAGTTTCATGCTAAGAATAGCTTGAGCTATGCCAATATCTCTTTATAAGCAGTAAGAACAGTAGAGAGAGAATTAAACGTTCACATTTATAAATAATAATTTTCATTCAAATCAAATTGTACTGTAAGGAATATGCCATTCTTTGGTTGGCCAACACCGTACATTGTTTTCCATTTTGCTTAAAAATTTCTAAGTTAAAAATTAAACATGTTTCTTGTTTTAAAAGAAGGTCAGATCAAACTGGTAAAGCACATAGATGAGTCCCGTCACCACTCCACTTCCCTCCTTTTAAAATTTGTTTATAAGCCTTGGTACTTTAAAAAGAATGTTAGACTAGAATGTATAAATGAGTAGGAATGTTTATTCTTAACTAGCCCATTTGGTTCCTTGTTTTTAAGTACCTCAAGATGGTAAAATACAAAACTATCAGGTAATTCACCCTTGCTTAATTGTTATTTTACTACAGTTTTAAATGCCATTTATTCTTAGAATCCATCTTTTTAGTCCAAACTTCTTAGTTGAGCGTTAAATACTCCCTTACAATCTGATCCTTTCTCTCACTTATATAAACACTGTATTCCAAATTATTTTTTAATTTCCAAAATATCTTCTACTTATTTTAGGCTTTTGTTCATATAGTTAGACTTCTCTTAAATGTCCTGTCTGCCTATTCTTTCCTTTCCTTAAGATACAACTTTATTCATCTCCAAAATGGAAAGAGTAACAAAAATTTAAAAATAAAAGTAAAATAAACTTTTTTTAAAGATATAGCTTCAAATCCATCTCAGCTGATAAGGCTTCTTAGACCACAAGAGCTCGCTGTGAAATCCTGAATCATTTTCAATTCCGAATGATTAGGTGGCACTTTTCTTCTAATGAACTGTTATGTTAGATCTCTTAGAACACTAAAGTTCTGTTACTCTGACTTTCACATCTTTAATAAGTTTGTATGTGCTAAGGCATCAACTCTGTTTCTTATTCCCCTCTCACAACATCTAACATGGTTCATCTTTTATATCATTTTAGCCAGGCAAATTACTATCCATATGTGAAGTTTAATCTTTGAAGGGCAACAATAAGCATGTTAAATAACGGTATCTTTATTAGTATTTTCTAACATTATGTTTGCGGACCTTGAAGTTAACTAATACCAGTATAAATTGAGTACCTCCTAGGTGCTTGGCATTGAGAGATACAAAGCTGAATGAGACCCTGTTCCTGCCCTCAAAGACTTCATAGTAATAGTCTCAAATTCGTCATAAATATTATTTGTAGTAAATAGCCATTTTGTGAATAACTTTATTTGGTAAATCAAGTGGATAAAGGAACAAGAGATGTGTTTTTAACTCAGAATTCTTATTGAAGCAAAACTTTGCTCACCATCATTAAAATAAGAGCATAGACTTTCTAAAAAGAATTTTTCAAATCAAATTACTTAGGGAGGGAGTTCATTTTAATTTTCTAACATTTCCTCTAAACTGATCATTAAAGTCATACTATGAAATTCATGAACACCAGCTATTTTCTAAGGAATATAGTTTTTAAAATATAGTTTTGAGCTTGGCCTTGATCTCCCATTTATTTCAGCAAGTGTCATGGTGTGTCTAAGCTAAGGATATAAAGATGAATATGATGTTGCCATTAAATAGCTCCTGTCAGACCCTCCCTGGAGTTCCATTTTGGCACACAACTCTCTCAAGCACTTCTGAAATCCTATTTCTTTTACAGAATTCACACCGTGACAACTTCACCATGTTTCTTAAATTCTAATAAATGAAATATGTCACATTCGAAATCCATACATTTTCTTGTTATATAAAAACTCTACATGTTTAGTGTTACTTAAAACTGTTTTCACATCCTTTGGTGCTATTTGCATTACTTTAGTAAAATAGATAAGAAGATAGTTTGTTAACCTGATGTTAAAATTTACACTTATGTACTACATGAGTAAGGTAATTAGAAAATCTATAAAACTCTTTTCAATTCATCATATTTCTTGAAAGAATTTTTTTTTTTTTTTTTTTTTTTTTTTTTGAGACAGAGTCTTGCCCTGTTGCCCAGGCTGGAGCGCAGTGGCATGCTCTTGGCTCACTCACTTATGTACTACATGAGTAAGGTAATTAGCAAATCTATAAAACTCTTCAATTCATCATATTTCTTGAAAGAATTTTTTTTTTTTTTTTTGAGACGGAGTCTTGCCCTGTTGCCCAGGCTGGAGTGCAGTGGCATGCTCTTGGCTCACTGCAACCTCCGTTTCCCAGGTTCAAGTGATCCTCCTGCCTCAGCCCCCCTAGTAGCTGGGATTACAGACACGCGCCACCATGCCCGGCTAAATTTTGTATTTTTAGTATAGACGGGGTTTCACCATGTTGGCCAGGCTGGTCCCGAACTCCTGATCTCAGGTGATCCACCCGCCTTGGCCTCCCAAAGTGCTGTGATTACAAGCATGAGCCACCGTGTGCCCGGCCTTTCTTGAAAGTATTTTTAAGGTAATGACAGAGCTACAAATTAATCCTAAACTCTTAACCACACCCAACTGATGTACTCCTAGTTGCTTTGCTACTGTATTTAAAATGATCAAACACCTAAGTCAATTACTTTAATATTCTTTGGAGAACAACTTACTGAAAGAACCTCAACACAGTTAATGTATTTGAAGCAAAACTCCAGCACAGTGAAGTAACGGTAATAACAGCTGAAATTCCTAAATGGGCCAAAGAGGAAAGTAAAGTAATGCAGCATGCACTAAACCAAGCAATACATATTTAAATAGTTATGAATGAGTTTAGAACAGTGGTTCTCAGTCTTGGCTGCACTTAAAATACTTGGGGAATCTTTATAAATGCCAATATATGAGCTACAACCCAGTCCAATTAAATTAGAATCTTAGGGGTTGGATCAGACCAGACATCAGTGTTTTCTAAAGCTCCCTCAAGTAATTCTGAAGAACAGCCAAAATTGGGAACCAATGGAGAAAGATGCACTTTACAGTTTACTAATACATTATTCAGAGTGTGTGTTACATATTTTCCAAGAAATTTAAATTACTTTTAGAGTATTACTCTTTAGTAATACTGGTGATTAGAGTTTGCATTAAATAGATGTCTTTGATCACACACCCATTTTATTTATAGTCTTTTTTTTTTTTTTTTCTAAAAGTAGAGTTTGGAATCCAGGCTCCTTATTTAATAATGTGGGTTATATGCCTATCCTGTAGTAAAAGAAGGATTACAGTGCCTGGTATAAGGTAGCCGACTCAAAGACAATTCTTTCTGCAAAGCAATATTTAGAGAAAATATATAAAAAGGGGATTAAACTTTCTATTCTTATGCCACTTTGCCGTATTACAAATGAAATATGAAAAAATTAGGTATCAAATTATATTTTAGAAAACATTGAGTTTAATGACTTATTAAGAAGATGCTTATTTACAGTTTGCCTTTTAGGTTGTTTACACAAAAGTTTTTAATTATTAAACTATACTGCCATCTATTCATTAAAAGATACGCTTATAATCAACTAGTTTCTCATTAATACCTATTATCAAGAGATTACAAAATCAGTAATGATTTTTGACTTGAAGATGTTGAAAACTAAAATTTTTATGGGTTAATTTAAAATTTTTTGGTAACTAGGAAAGGGATCTTTTTTTAAAAGAAAGAATTAATAGGTCTTTTGCCCTTCTGAAAAGGTGCCATTATTATAATTTTGTTTGAGTCAAGGCAGTATTCTCCTAGTAGACCATAAAATCCTTGAGGGCAAGAAGTACATCATATGCTGATCATCTTGCAGTAGAAGCCATAAATATTTTTGATTAGTAATTTAAATCTTAATTTAGTTGAGATAACTCCTAGTGTCTGTAGTAGATGCATTATTTACAATGCTTTAGAGAAAATGTATTAAATATTGTATTTGTTATCTTAATACAGTGTACTTCTGATTAATTATGGAAAAATCCTTTTGCTTCCACCAATGATAAAATTGTGGGAAATAATATGTCTTTTACAATTATATATTTAAGTAATAAGATTTAAATTTATAATTTCAATTTTAAAATATGATAGCATTAGCAATGTCCTTATTGTGTGTCTTCCTCCCTTTTATTCATTCATGATAGGATTTAGTTTACTAATTTTGGTGAATAATTATTGAATATCTTGTAGAAAGCAGAAGTGATCTGGAGGAGAAAGCTGTCCAGAGTGCTGTGAACAGACATAGGAGAAAGGAAGCACAGAATATGATTGGATAATAGTAATAGAAATAGAAAATACTAATTTTGGAAATCAGCAGGTATTTACTGGAAGGGTAGTATAGCATGATAAGACTCTGACTCAAACAGATGTGAGATTGAATCCCAACAATGACACCTTGGACAAAGTGTTTAATCACCCTGAGCCTCAATTTATTAATCTCTACAATTATTCTTACCTGTATTTTAAGATTCTTTCGAGTATTGGATGTAGAATGCACAGCTTAGTTAGTGGAATTTTTGAACATACACTAAGCCTTGACACAGAAGTATAAGAAAGATGTAAATGGTCTTGGTGAAAAAATAAAACATTAAAAAAAGAAATTAGAAAATAAAACAAAACTATATATAATGTGCTGAAACGTGAAACATAGAAACATTGTCATGTGACCCTTCCTGCAGTACTGCTATTTTCCAAACAGGTTTTGTGTAATTAGACTGTCTCACTCATGTGTAAGGGTTCCATGTATCTTCTGAACTAGAATAGTTAAAAAAAAAAAAAAACCTACTAATTGTCTGTGTTTGTAGAATCTTTATCAGTTAACATATTTTCTTTCTTCCTCAGACTCATACAAATAAATCACTTGGTGCAAATACCCATCTTTGCTCTGTTATACTTTCATACTCTTTTCAAAAAGAATATATATTTATTGAGATACCTGGGAGGCAGTATCATGAGAGTCACAAAGAAAATGTTAATTAAGCAAACAGGACTTTTTACCTGAAGATTGAAATGTTTTATTTTCCAAATAATTAACTTTCTAATTGCTGATTTTCCTGAAATACTGTCGGGAGAAAACTTGCCCTGAACCCCAGTTTGTATCAGATAAATTCAGTGACTATTTTATTTTATATTTATTTATTTTATTATTAACTTATTAATTAGAGATAGGGTCTTGCTCTGTCACCCAGAATGGAGTGCAGTGGAGTGCAGCTGGGACTACAGGTGTGCACCACTATGCCTGGCTAATTTTTTGGATTTTTTTTGTAGAGATGTGGTTTCGCCATGTTGCCTAGGCTGGTCTAGAACTCCTGAACTCAAGTGATCTGCCTGCCTCAGCCTCCCAAAGTGCTGGGATTACAGGCAGGAGCCCCTGCTCCTGGCCCTAAGTACTGATTTTGAATTATTGATCTGTTGATTTTTCTATTAATCTATTCTTGGTTATTAACTATAAGTTAAAGATTTCCACAGAGAAATTAATATTTAATATGTGTGAGGGTGATGCTAATGAGCTTAAAGAAATTGTGCAACTGGAAGATAAATCATCAGGACTATACACTCTTTCCTTAGATCTTAACATAGTTCATATCATTCAGTCACAGGTCGTTTGTTACCTACTCAGAGATGCTGTTTCTCTAACTACCCCCATCTCACACTCCTCAAACTCCTGCTCCCCTGTCTAGGCCCAAGTTGCCCATCCCTCCCCCACTGAAGCCTTCCCTGATTCTCCTGCTCTCCCTCTTCCTCTCCCTGAAGAATGAATTCTTTCTCTGTACTTGGATTTGTATGTCACTCAGAAACAAACCAACCATGTTGGTCCTCTTTACCATCTTCATATCTTTATATCCTTATTATCAGATTATTTATTTATCTATTGTCTGTCTTTGCCATTAAAGTGTAAGCTTCCTAAGAACAGAAACCTTATCTGTTTTGTTGGCTGCCGAAACCCATGTGTTTAGAAGAGTGCCTAGCACATATGTAGGTGCTTAGTAAGTATTTGTTGAAGGAATAAACAAAATGAACAAATGGATAAACTTGCTTATTAAAGGGAAATTTATGCATGCAGTTTCAATTTTTAACGGGCTAAGTGAAGATTTTTTTTTAGATCACTCTTTATAGGTGATGTTCACCTGAGTGAAAGGTATTCCCTTTCTTCCCTTCCTATGGGTCACTTTATCTGGGAGTTATTTTATCTAGCCATTGGTGGTAGACTTTGAACCTGTAAAAGTCTAGTAGGAGGTCTGTTGCTTAGAATCTTCAGGGATCTGTAAAGACTGTGGGGTTCTCTGTTAAGAATGAGGTTGCATAGTTTATCCAGCTTGCCTTGGGATCAGGGTTTGCTTTTGCTTAGTGCCCAATCCTCCAGCTACACTGCAAGTTTATGGGCTTAGGCAATAGCTTTGGAACTGCTATTTTTGGTTCTACCCACTGGGTCAGGGGCTGGCTATAGACCATTCTCAAAAAGACCCAAGGCTTTACAAAAGCTATTTAAGCTCTTATTTCTAGCCCCTAAACAGGAGCCTCAGTGGAGATTGTAACTAGAAGTCTAAGAATAGAATTCTAGAGGACCCTTCAGCTTAAGGTGCTGATAATAACCTGAAAGTATTAAACCAAGAAGAAGGGTGCTGAACGAAACAATAAAACTCAGAAAATAGAGTAGAAAATGAGATTTTTAAGAAATGAAAGGAGAAAAAGGCAAGGTGAACACTGTTTTGTCAGCCAGAAGTGAGTCATTACTGAGCACAGAATTAATGCTAGTGGTATACCTGTGTTAAGATGGGAGGAAGCCACATATTCTAGAGGAAAATGATGCATGATAAACAGCTTGAGTCATCACCTCTAATGTTTAATTAAAAGTATCCAGAAGGCTCTAGATCTACACAGAATCTTTTTACCTCTTTATTATTACATAGGCAATGCTACCTTTTCTCAAATACTAGTATATTCAATAATAAAAATTGATTCGTTGAGTACGTTTAACCACATTTTATGACCTTTTAAAGATGTCTTCATAGTATGAATAGGATATGTTCCAAAAGTTAGTCTATAAATAAATTGCTGGAACATATCCTCAACAGCTTAAATGACAGATTTTATGGTATGTTCTGGGAAACTATTTATCTAACTAGGTGTGATTAAAGTGCTAATAAGACATAAACCACAATAAACATTAACAGCTCTTTTAAAACTTAATAATTACAAGGCACCGAACAAAGTGATTTGCATACACAATCATACTTAATCCCCCAAACACTATAAAATATGTATTGTCTCTCTTTTATAACAGAGGGTACTAAAGAAAAAATATTCAATACGTTGCTGAGGTCACACAGCAAGCAACGAAGTTAAGATTTGAATTCAGATCCAACTGACTCAAAGCTCTTACTCCTTACCATTATCCTAGTCTACCTAGGATAGGTAGTTGAAATAGTTGCATACTTTATATATGAAGAAGTATACTTAGGTTTTCTGTAGAATTCACACCATACATTTTAGCAGAACTAAGGGTATGTGATGACTGTAAGGTAAGGTCATCCACAAAAGAAGTATGGATAAATTACCATAGAAGCAAAAAAAAAGTATTCATAAGCAATGGCTTACAAAGCTGGAGCATGGTTATTTGTATGTTTAGGATTGTGTAGCTTTGAATTTGCTTTTTACTTATTGATATGGTTCCCTAAAATTTATTTGCAGTATAATTTTTGTTTTACAATCAATAACAGTTCACAGAAGAAAAGCTTGGCCAGGCTGAGAAGACAGAATTGGATGCTCACTTAGAGAACCTCCTTAGCAAAGCTGAATGTACCAAAATATGGACAGAAAAAATAATGAAACAAACTGAAGTGTTATTGCAGCCAAATCCAAGTAAGAAACTCTACCTCTTGTGTACCTTAAGTACTATTAGTGGGTTTTTAAATGTTAAAAAAAAAAGTTTTAATGGCCATCTGAAAACATAGGATTTTTTTATTGTAGCTTCAGGGTCTGTGGGTTTTTTTGTGTGTGCTTTTGTGAAGAGGAAGTGATAAACAGCTACGTACCTAACCAATTTTAAAATATTTTTCAGTCTTTTATAGAATCCTTGTAAAAAATCTCAATTTTAGGCAGTGACTTTGAATTTTAAGATTTATGAGCAGCCGTGTATATAAATATGTTTTCCTTTTTCATCTAGGGAAGAATTGTCCCTAGATAATTAAGACAAAGTTATATAGATGCTTAAGTAGGTACCATTTTTTATGTTTAAGTTTTTGGTGTGTTTTTTTGTCTGTCTGTTTGTTTGTTTGTTTGTTTTTGAGACAGAGTGTCACCCTGTAGCCCATGCTGGAGTGCAATGGTGTGATCTTGGCTCACTGCAACCTCCACCTCCCAGGTTCAAGCAATTCTTCTGCCTCAGCCTCCCAAGTAGCTGGGATTACAGACATGTGTCACCACGCCCAGCTGATTTTTTTTCTTTTTTGTATCTTTAGTAGAGATGGGGTTTCACCATGTTGTCCAGCCTAGTCTCGAACT
This sequence comes from Pongo pygmaeus, assembly GCF_028885625.2. Lineage (NCBI taxonomy): Eukaryota > Metazoa > Chordata > Mammalia > Primates > Hominidae > Pongo > Pongo pygmaeus. Next base: position 143,366,830 of record NC_072373.2, on the reverse strand, counting down.
CCTGACCTCGTGATCCACCTGCCTCGGCCTCCCAAAGTGCTGGGATGACAGGCATAAGCCATTGTGCCCAGCCTGTGTTTAAGTTTTACATTTTCACATAAATTATTTCATTTGATCTTCAGACAACTACGAGATTTTCAGATAAGTCAACTCAATAACCTTGCAGTTAAGGTGCATAATTGTTTAGTGAATGAAACTCATGAGTTAGCATCTTGTCCAATGTAGCATAGCTAATTAGAAGTGGAAATTGGACTAGAACCAGGTGTATGAACATCCAGTCTTTTCACTGTGAGCTTTGCATATCAAAACTGAAGAACAAAGATACAATGTATGCTTTCCTTCTTTTTTTCCCCAATGTTGTTTGGGACCAAGTTGTGATATGACATATGCTTACTTTTAGATACTAACTTAAACTTCAAGCACTATACAAATATTAGCAGTTCTCTATCATTTTAGTTAAATAGTAGTGACTTTTTAAATACGCCTTTTGGTTGAAAAACTTAACTCTTGAGTTCTGTGCTCAGTACCTGGGTAACAGGTTCATGTGTACCCCAAACTTCAGCATCATTCAATATACCCATGTAGCAGATCTGCATGTGTACTCCTTGAATCTAAAATAAAAGTTGGAAATAAAATAAGCTTTTTGCACTTTGAGTGAGTCCTAATGTCTTTGGACACCATGTAATATTTTTTATTCATTTAAGGCCATTTAAATTCTACACTCTGGCACTTTTATTAAAAGTAATAGACATTTTTCCCCTTGTTCTAAACATATTTTTCTGAATGGGAAATAAGCTCATTCACAACTGATAAACAGGGAAATAAAATACAATTCCCTCCTGCCCCTGTTTTGTGCCAGGAAGTAGTAATAATTATTTTTGTTTTTTGTTTATGCTCTGGTTTTTTTGTTTTGTTTTGTTTTGTTTGAGACAGCGTCTTGCTGTGTCACCCAGGCTGGAGTGCAGTGGTGTGATCTTGGTTCACTGCAACCTCCGCCTCCTGGGTTCAAGCGATTTTCCTGCCTCTGCCTCCCAAGAGTAGCTGGGATTACAGGTGTCCACCACCATACCCGGCTAATTTTTGTATTTTTAGTAGAGACAGGGTTTCTCCATGTTGGCCAGGCTGGTCTCGAACTCCCGACCTCAGGTGATCTGCCCGCCTCAGCCTCCCAAAGCGCTGGGATTACAGGTGTGAGCCACCATGCCCGGCCAGTGCTCTGGTTAGTAAGTTACACAGATTTTGAGTAGCCAAACCTAACACTCCTTTTCTTGTAATTCCTATGTTGTTTTCAATGTATGATCTTCTGGAAATGGGTTTTTCAAAAATATGTTATGCCAAAATACATATTACATTGTAGCAGAATTGCCTGCATATTTAAGATTTTATTATAGCCTATTGAAATTAAACATTTATTAGTATACCAAATATTTTATTAACTGAACGAAGTCAGCATAAGATTCCATTTTAAACTTTTGACCAGATAGGTGGAAAAGCAGTCAAAATTAAGAATCAGAGTCAAAACACAAAGCGCTTTTCTTTTTTTTTTTTTTTTTTTTGAGACAGAGTCTCACTCTTTCACCCAGGCTGGAGTGCAGTGGCACAATCTCTGCTCACTGCAAGATCTGCCTCCTGGGTTCAAGTGATTGTCCTGCCTCAGCTTCCCGAGTAGTTGGGATTACAGGCATGCGCTACCACACCTGGCTAATTTTTGTATTTTTTAGTAGAGACAGGGTTTCACCATGTCAGCCAGGCTGGTCTCAAACTCCTGACGTCAGGTGGTCTATCTGCCTTGGCCTCCCAAAGTGCTGGGATTACAGGCATGTACCACCACACCGGACCAAAATGAAGTTCTGAAATTTAACTAGTATCTTTTAAATGGTTATGTTTTAAAAAGCTCTTTTTGGTTTTAACTATTTAAAGGTATTTAATTTCTGCTTTAAAACTTCTGATTTTGTACTAGAATCTACCATAAAAGCAAGTATTATTGCTATACTCTATTTTATGTATTATAACTAAGCCTTTTACCAACTCCTGAAGTGTTTCTGTTACTGGTTCAGCTCATTTTTGAAGTTTTCAGTGCACTGTGTGAAACTTCCGCATGCGTAGGAATCTATGTGAGGTACTTAAAGAGAACCTATTTGACTTAGCTTCGATTTATGCTTAATCATTGTTTCTGGAAACTTAAGCCATTTTTTCACTTGTTCCTGAAATACCTCTAGGTTTGGACAGCATTGTAAATGTTAATATCTTTGGTCTTAAGCATTTTGCTAACCAAGTGTTTATTCAGCTTTTATTTTTTTCCCCCTTTCCATTTATTCTAATGTTCTATCATTGCTTTAACCTTTCGTATTTTAAACTTATTTTTAATGATGAAATCTTTTGAGTGAATGCATGCTCAGAGATAATATCTATATACTTGTGTACTTTAAACATAAACTAAAGCCAAGGCATCATATTGCTGATCTATCTGTAGACTATTCCAAGCCTGTATTGTTCTATTCCTTAAGCACCTGTGTCTATATTTAGACTCTTGGCAAGAAAAAGAGAGAGCAAATGCTCATGCTAAAGCTGTCAGATGTAAGTCTTTGGTTCTTCTAGGTACTTTATATCTGTATTTTCCTAGCCAGAAATCCTGATTTTGAAATTATGAATGTACATTCAGAGTAAAAATTAGAGTTAAAATGCTACAAACAGGGCAAAGACACCTTCAATAAATATTAAGTGAATTAATCAGTCCTTTTCTGGAACTTAAAATCTTGTAGAATACTCAAATAATTATTTTATTTTATTTTAAAATGCTTTTGTGCGAAGATATTTTATCTAATTTCTAAAATATAATTTTTTAGTTATATAATAGTCTAACATAAAATTTAAAAAATTATTAAGATATGTGCTTGAATGAATGCTAACTTTATATTTAGAAGATGATAAATGGCTGCTGATGGGGAAAAATACAATCTTCTAATTAGTTTTGCTTTTTAGAAATCGTTGGTAATTTTAGCCTTTCTCCTAGATGCCAGGATAGAAGAATTTGTTTATGAGAAACTGGATAGAAAAGCTCCAAGTCGTATAAACAACCCAGAACTTTTGGGACAATATATGATTGATGCGGGGACTGAGTTTGGCCCAGGAACAGCTTATGGTAAGTGAAATGCAAAAAGTTCTAATAAGGGATATCTTTATATTTAGATTTATTAGAGATGTCATTAACATATTAGTAGGCCGGGTGCAGTGGCTCACACCTGTAATCCCAGCACTTTGGGTGGCCGAGGCAGGCGGATCACGAGGTCAGGAGATCGAGACTATCCTGGCTAACATGGTGAAACCCCGTCTCTGCTAAAAATAACAAAAAATTAGCTGGGTGTGGTGGCAGACACCTGTAGTCCCAGCTACTTAGGAGGCTGAGGCAGGAGAATGGTGTGAACCTTGGAGGCGGAGCTTTCAGTGAGCCAAGATCGCACCACTGAACTCTAGCCTGTGCCACAGAACGAGACTCCATCTCAAAAAAAAAAAAAAAAACATAGCAATAGAATTGGTTTTAACTTCAAATTTATGTTAAAAATTTTCGATGAAGTGAGAAATATAGGCAAATATGTACAGTTAAATTTAATATTTAATATATTTAAGCATATATTTAGTTATTCAGAGAATTCATATCTTTTTTAGTTCTAAAAAGTTTAATGAATTCTTCACTTGTTCTCCCAGTGATCTTATAATACCTATGTTGTAATACTTGTGATATTGCAATTATTGTTTGCATATGTCTCTTTTTAAAAAAGCTTTCTTAGAGCTTATGTTATGTTAAAGGTACTTGGCACATAGTGCTTGAACAAATCAGTGCTTTTGTTATAATTTTGCAATAATGTCAGTAACCAAAAAATATTAACAATTGTTATCTCTGGATATTTGGATTACATTTCATTTCTGTTTTTCTCTTATGTATTTCAAATTTTCTATAGCCCTGGTTTAGTTACACTAGCTTTATTTGTTGCTGTACAGACTTTAAATGTATAGCCCTGAAGCTCAAAGTTACACATCTTTATTGTCACTCTAATTTTCTCATAACATGAGACTATTACAGATTTCAGTAGCTTCTTTTCCTGTTGTTTATGTCTAATAATAATTCTCTTTATACATCTGCAAGATACAGTCTTTGGATATGAAATGGTAGGTAGATTAAATTAATTTCTACACATAGTTCTGATTTACAGAATGGTTTATAAATTCTAGGATTAAATGAATTTTAAGCTTTAGTAGTTATCTTTATGTCAGAAAGAAATAACCTAAATATTGTTGAATGCCACTAATCCATTGACAGGCTTTTTTAGATACACAACTTTGAAACTTCTACATCGTGTTCTTCAAAATCTAATTTTTAAGTCTGAAAATGCTTAGAACTTCAAAATAAAATTATTTCTGAATTTTAACTGTTAATTTTTAGAAAAATGTTATACATTAAACAGATGTTTTATTGCCTACTTGTGCCAAGCTCAGTTAGATGCTGGGATCATTAAGGTATGTGAAAGGAACCCAGCAGCCCCTTCCTTCACCAGGCTGAAGAAGGTTTTAGCAGAGCATGAACGTTAGTAAAGGCTTCTAGATTTTCTTCCCTTTTAAATCTCCTTAATCTGTTTGCACCTCTAGTAATTCTAGTGAATGTACCCTGGTTATTAGAATTGGGCTTTGTGAACCTATTACCTTATTAGTAATTAATACTAAAAATTGAGTATCACAGGCATGGGCTAAGCATTATATAGTATATATATTTACATATTAAGTAAATTCTCATTTATATCCTGCTTTTAAGATAAATTATATTACCTTCATTTTAAAGACAAGGAAACAGGTTTGGAGAAGTTAAATAATTAATCCACAGTCACAGCTAGTATAGTAATTCAAATGAAGATCTGTCTGTATCCAGTGACGGAGCTCTTAACTACTATCCGTATTACCTTCCTTATCAGTCAGATCAAAGCTTATCCTAACATGAAGGGATTAAGAGCCTCAGAGCTAAAGCTTATTAGAAGTAAAACTAGGAGTGGAACCCTGATCTTGGGGTTTCCTTTCTTTCTACTCTACTTTGTACTGTACTTGCCCTATTTAAGTATCAGAGTATTTGTATTGCAAAAGCATGGATTTTTTAACTTAAGATATCACTATGAACTATTACTTATAGATACTTCAGATGATAACTGCAGGGATGTAGAAACAGAGGACAAATTGTGACCTGATCTCTTGGAAGCATTATACTTTTATAAGTATAACCATAGTCACCCCTCGATATCCATGGGGGATTGGATCCAGGCCCCCCACCCTGAGGATACCAAAATCCATGGATACTCAGGTGTCTTATATAAAATGGCATAGTGTTTCCATATAACCTATGCACATCCTCCCTTGTACTTTAAATCATCTGAATGTAAATGCTATGTAAATAGTTGTTATGCTGTAGTTTTTAGGAAATAATGACAAGGGAGAAAAGTCTATACACGTTCAGTACAGAGGCAACCATCTTTTTTTTTTTTTTTTTTTTTTTTTCCATAGTGACAGGACCTGCTGTGTTGCCCAGGCTGGCCTTAAACTCCTGGGCTCAAACGATCCTCCTGCTTCAGCTTTGGAGTAGCTGGGACTGCAGGCATATGCCACCACTGTGCCTGGCTCCTCAGCCACCCTTTTTTTTCTTTCTTTTTTTTTTTTTCCTGAATATTTTTGATCTGTGGTTGGTTGAACCCATGGATGCAGAACCCGTAGATACAGAGGGCCGACTGTGACCGTAAATATTTTGGGGTATATTTGCCCTCTTTAGTCTCATTGGTAGAATTGGTACAATTATCTATGCTACAATAGGAAGTTCATCTTTGTCTCCTTCATTTAGACACATACTCTTAAATTTACTTTTAAAATAAAACTACCTTAATTAGTTAATTCTATTTGGTTTTACTTTAGCAAACAAGTGACAGCTAACTTTTAAACAGACCAAATTGCTGATTTATCTTTACATGATTTTATTTTCTGATATTACCAGACAATGATTTTTAAAAACATTTTTCCTTTGCAGGTAATGCGCTTATTAAATGTGGAGAAACCCAAAAAAGAATTGGAACAGCAGACAGAGAACTGATTCAAACGTCAGCCTTAAATTTTCTTACTCCTTTAAGAAACTTTATAGAAGGAGATTACAAAACAATTGCTGTGAGTTGAAAAATGTCCCCTTTATTTAGTAAAATCACTTAGATATATATTTATACTTTTTAATGAATAATTTGGCCTCATAATGACTGTGTAGATGTAGTGGATTACAAAATTAAATAATCTAGGTTGGTGCATGTTCACCAGAACACAAAATTAAACCAAAGTAAAAGACTACTGATACATTTACTCCATTTGTGTGTCCTACAGTGTTATTGAGATGCCTTTATCCCTTTTCATTCATTACCAACACTAAAATCTATAGAGAGGTTCCTGGAAGGATTATGAAAATATGGTCTAAAATATCACCATAGTATATATATCATGTAGCTCTTCATTTTTTAGGATTTTAACTTATTTTCTTAGTGATAGAGAATGAAAATTTTCTAAGAGTTTTGCAGAGCTGCTCTTATATTATAAATACTTCAAACTTTAATTTGCAGATTTCCTATTACAATATATTATAGAAACTTTCAATATGTTCACAATGGATTTGTCTCTGTATAAACAAGTATTTGGCCTGAGACAGAAGAACTACCAAGTTAAAGTATGATTTAAAAGATATTAGCGGCCAGGCGTGATGGCTAACGCCTGTAATCCTAGCACTTTGGGAGGTCAAGGTGGGCGGATCACTTGAGGTCAGGAGTTCGAAACCAGCCTGACCACCATGGTGAAACCCCGTCTCTACTAAAAATACAAAAAAATTAGCTGGGCGTGGTGACAGGTGCCTGTAATTCCAGCTACTCGGGAGGCTGAGGTAGGAGAATCGCTTGAACCCCGGAGGCAGAGGTTGCAGTGAGCCAAGATCGTGCCACTGCACTCCAGCCTGGGGGACAGAGTGAGACTCCATCTCAAAAAAAGTGAAATAAAATAAAGTAAAATAAAAATTAGCTTATCAGTGCAATGAAATTTGCTGTATGGAATCTAAGATTAAAGCAAACTGAATTATAATAAACTTACATACTGTACAGAAGCTTGAAATTCCCTGAAGAATTCCAAGATACTATACTAATGTTTATTCATTATTCTGTAAGTTTGAAATTCCATTTTGGAGTGATTGGGTTGTATTTGGTGCTATGACACATTAAATGCAGCCTGCCCAATCCTTGAGGTAGGACACCAGGCATCAAGGAACCCTTGCCCCAGGTGTATACTTCCTTCTTTCTAGGCACTTTCAGGATAATCTGTAACAATTTGAAAGTCTTTCAGTCTGGCCACTAATGATGTTTTGGGCTGCACAATTCCTTTTGGAGATAGACTGTCTTGTGGAATGTTTGGCAACATTTCTGGCTTCTGGCTAGCAGACGCCAATAACATCCCTCCCCCAATTGTGACAACTAAAAAGGTATTGCCAAATGTTCCCGAGGCAGGGACAGGATCACAAAATATTAAAACTGATATTCCTTTGTTTCCATCATTGCCTGCCATCTTTCCCAGATCCTTACAATGTTTCAATTATTTATTTTAAAATTTAAAACAGTAACAAGGGGGTGGGGGGGGGCCAGATACATGAATGGTAACTTTATAGCCAATTTTATAATCATAGATCTTTATCAAATGATACATATGTTTACTAGGGAATAATACTTTAAATGTGTATGCTCTTAACAGAATTTTAGCATCTTTAGCCTTTATTTTTTCTTTTCTATATTTATAGAAAGAAAGGAAACTATTGCAAAATAAGAGACTGGATTTGGATGCTGCAAAAACGAGACTGAAAAAGGCAAAAGCTGCAGAAACTAGAAATTCAGTAAGTAAATAGAAAAATATTTTTGATTAATAACTTTAAGATTTGTAAAAGATTTTGCTAATATACCATGAAAGATACAGACTATTAACTTTAGGGTCTTGTTTTTGTGCTTTCTAAACAAATTTATCAGAACTTAATACATCCAAATCACTGCAAAGTAGTCATATCAAAAAGGTGATATTCATGGCCAGGCACAGTGGCGCATGCCTGCTATCCCAGCACTTTAGGAGGCTGAGGCAGGCAGATGGCTTGAGCCCAGGAGTTTGAGACCAGCCTGGGCAACATGCACAGCCATGTCTCTCTACAGAAAGTACAAAAATGAATGGGCATGGTGGCACCCACCTGTAGTCCCAGCTACTCAGGAGGCTGAGATGGGAGAATCTCTTGAGCGTGGGAGGTGGAGGCTGCAGTGAGCCAAGTTTGCGCCACTGCACTCCAGCCTGGGCAACAGAGCCAGACCCTGTCTTAAAAAAAAAAATATATATATATATATATATAAAATATATATATAATATATGTGTGTATATATATATACACACATACGTGATATTTAGCTATACAGCTACTGCTAAAAAACAAAAATTATGGTAGCTCCTAATGTGTCATATTTTTTTAAATATCCTCAGTGGTGGCAAATATTTTTGGAGATAGATTTATTATAATTGGAAATAGCAAAAAAGATAGTAATTAAGATGAGACTCAAGTTTGAGAATACTTGCGTGTGACTTAAAAATTAGATTAGTTCCCTTTCCACACACTGCTCAAACTAACTAAAAGAATGTTCACCAAGAATAGTTCCAAAACCATTCAAACCAACAGTGGCAGTATGGATTTTCAGGCAACGATGTTGAATGAGAGGAAACTCATTTGGATAAATAAATTCTAGTATATATTCCAGAAAACCTCGGAATATTGAGTAGGTGTATATTAAATATAATTAAATTTTTCTTTAAAGATTTATAAGCTTTTTAGTTAATCCAAGTTGTACTGTCTATATTATTCCAGAATTTGAAAACATCAGATTTGAATTGGAATAACTTTAAAATAGTACAAAATAAACCAAGTATGAATTTGTTAGAAGAAGCTAACAAGTTAATACTTAATTTGAGCTATGGTATGATATTACCCCTGCCTTCTGTTTCCAAGTCACTACCACTGCCAACATCAAGAATCATTGCCTTAATGAGCATATTACCACAGTGCTGGTACTGTCTTATAGTTCTCTTGTTTGGGGGATAAAAAGGTTGAAAATTGGTTTAGAGTGAAATTTAAAACTGATTAACTTGGTATTGGATAGTAATGTCTTATGAGACTACCCCAATACCTTGTATGAGCAGAATAAGTTATTTTTGTCTATGGTTTTTTCTTTTTGGTGACACTGTATTAGTTACTGCTAGAGAAGAGCTATCTTTGATAAGACATTAATTCCAAATTTACTGGCATTTTCACTTCACAGTTTATCATTACATCATCATCACAAACAACAAAACTTCCCTAAACAGACTATCTGCAGCATCAGAACTTTGAAAATGAACACTATAGATAGCAGGAGACCTTGAATTCTTTTATTAGTTTCTAGTTGCTAATAATTAATTTGAAAAGTAAATTATAAACTAGTTTTTAAAGATAGTAATTTCATACTCAGGAAAAAACTTAAGGATCATTTGGAAATAAATATTTTAACTGGGACAGAATGTCTTTATTCAAGATGCCTATATGTGCCCAGTGATAATTGTGGAATAAAAATACTGTTACCAAGTTTCAGTACAAAACTTTGTTTAAAAAGCACTATTACAGGAATGACAGTCTGCTTTTCTACCTGGAAAAGTTCCAGAAAGCACACATATATAGATTTAACAGTGTACAGAGTCCTTTAATATTTCTAAATTATTTTACCACTGCTATTAAAATATATAGGCCCTAAATATAATAGTAGACCAATTTTGAGATGTTTCCTTTTTGAGATATCTAGAAAAGATCTTGGCAATTTTTCTCTGCTGTGTATTTTTGAGGATAAAGGTTTTTTTTCTATGGGAATTTATGTTTAAAGTAAAAGATGATACAAATGATTTTATTCAGTTCAGCAATTTTATTTATACACAGCTATTCTAGAACTTACGTATTACATAAAGCAAAATTTAACTATAGCCAAATATTATTTTTTTAGTCTAGACAGGAAGTTCGATTTCCTGATTTTAATTGTATTTTTCCCCTAGATAACCAACACATTTTTCTTCAAACTTTATAGCAGTAAGTCTGAAATACTTTGGGAAGAAAAAGTTCTCTTAGTTTATTATTACATAAAGCCTGGAGGTATTCCTGTATTTGGTGATCCTTTTTTCCCCCCCTGTATTTCTTTGCATTTACTTGAAGAATCACTAGGAGTTTGCTTTTTTTTCCCCTTCTTTGATACATTTCCTGGTTCCTAGTTGGCAACTGAAGTGGTTAATCTGACCTTAGACTTACTTTGACTTCACGTCTTTATAAATTTCCATGGATTAATTGTTTTGCAACTAGTTACTCTGCTAGTAAGGTTTGGGATCTATCCATATTGACACTTTTTAAGTAATTTACTTACTAGTTTCTTGTGACTCTTTTTAAGTTCTGTGTTTACTAAATGCTAATTTTGTGCAAGGTACTCTACTGAGGAGTTCATAGATAAATGATGTAAAATCTCTGCTGCCCTCAGTTCACAATCTGGTATAACAGATCATACTTTTTGATGATTTAGCCCTATCAGTAAAGAATTTCTGCTTGTATCTAATATTGCTGTTTTATCAGTTAGCATATTGAAGAATGGTGAAGCAACATCAAAGGCATTTCTCAAAAATATACCAATTAAGCAGAAAGAAAACCCACTTTAATGTTTCACAACAAAAATACAGTTTTGAAAAATAGATTGTGTATATGATAAAATATACCAGAGAAGCAAGAACAAAAATAATTACAGGTTGAGTATCCCAAATCCAAAAACCTGAAATCTGAAATGCTCTAAAATATGAAGTTCTTTGAGTGCCTTTATGGCGCTCAGAAGAAATGCTTATTGGAGCTTTTCACGTTAGGGTTCCTCAGCTAGTAAGTATAATGCAAATATTCCAAAACCAGAAATCTGAAACACTTCTGGTCCCAGGCATTTTGCCTAAGGGATACAAAACTGTAATGCATTTCAATTGTAAGGCACCTACATTTACTAATCCAATTTTAGTCTAATCTAAACTTAAAAATTATTTTACAGTTTTAGTAATGTTAAAAATCAGCTGGTTTCAAAGCTCTGTGGTATTTAGTGGTTTAGACCTCTGTTATTCTGGGACATCCAAATTTGATGGAAAATATTTCTTTAACATCATACAGCAAACTTAAGCATTTCCACAGCAGTGTAAATCTTTAATCTGTAAACTCAATAAATTTAGAGCACCATCATTATAGCCTTTAAGAACACGTTTGAATTTAAGGTTTATTAGAAATATAAGGATTGACATGCCTTTAAGACTTCAGAGTATGCCAAGACCTGGCTGAGGCTGATTGAAAGAGAATGTGGTTGAAGGCATCATAAATTCATAAAATAGAAATGATCTTTGAATAGGAAAATTTGGGGTTAGGTAGAAGGACTTTCTTAGTGAAAATTTAATAAAAATTGTAGGTAACTGGCAGTTTTAAAAATGATACATTTTCCCTAAATGATTCTCATTTAAAGTCAAGCATCAACATTTTGTTTTGAAAATTTGTATTTTGGGGAAAAAAATGAATAGGCACCACCATATGCAGTTTCACAGAACAATAAATGTAGTGGGGTTTTTTTAAGTAGAAAAAATATTTGATTGGCTCTTTTACTTGTTTAATGTGTTATTTATTGTGCAGAAGTAATTTGTTTCACTGTGTTCATTGGTATAATGTGTTCTTTGTCTCTTACTATGCACTTAAGCAACTAAACTCAGCTCGCCTTGAAGGAGATAACATTATGGTAAATTTCTCTTACATGCTCAACTTCCTGCATGTAAAATGGCTGAAGGTTTGTTGGCCTACTGTGTTTTCTACATCTTGAATAAAGTGCCTTCTCTTGCTATTAGCCGCATGTAAAATTTTGAAATAATTGGAACCATGTATTCATTTATCTTTAACAACAAAAATATAAGGAAAAAATACTAGCTGAAGTAATACTGGAACTTTAAACGAAATTGTATGTTCTGATTGCCAAATAAAGTGTTTATGCCAAATACAGATTTTGGAATATGAATTTATACATAAATATATAGTGCCTTTTTGCACTGAGTAAAAGATGCTAATTTAAGCTGGCATTTATATTTTCACTTTTGGCAAAGAAAATTAACAAAATATACTTAAAGAAAGGTGTAAGGTAAACACATTGACTTTGCTGCTCAGTAGCTTCAAGATTTACCTTATTTTCACCCAAACTCAACATAGAATTAATTTCTTCTGCCATTTCAGGCCAAGACAGACCCCATTAGGTTAGGTACTCCTGTAATGGCCAGGCTTATTCTCCATCCAGTGCTAACTCACTTAAGAAAGTTTTGGTGGAATGGTGATAGCCTCGGGAAAGAATAGAGAATGCAAATTGTTTTATGGTATCCAATGTATATGTTGAGCTTAGTTTGAGAAAATTTTTGAGCTATTAGAAGTTTTTTATTTTAGTAAAATAGAAAGTTGTAAAATCTGAACATAGCCAACAATTTGTGCACATTAGCCAATAAAAATGTATAGATATAGTGTGTTTTATTTCTAGATATATTACTTCATTAGAAGTGTCAAGGGATCTGCAGTACAGCTAATAAATTGAGAATTAATTGGCTATTTTCATTCACTAGCATTAAACCAAAAGCAGGAAAGTAATAGGAAAGATGTATTGTACAGAATATATAAAATGCATTTTTGTTTTTGTGTTTTAAAAAAAACACAAAACAGTAATTACTGAAGTCCTGGCTGAATTAGGGCTTACCTTAGATAGCAAGAGAATGCATTAATGTGTTTCCATTGTCCTATCTATAGGTAAATGAAAAGCGTGAGGATATTTCAGTCATTGCTAATTTAACATATAAAGCATAGCTTTTCTTTTTGTCTCAGGTAAAAACATAATTCTAAACAATTAACAGGACTTTGTTTCATTAGTCATTTGTGTTTACTATTAATGTAATCTTATAGTAATATATATTTACAGCTGGTAATTTTATATTTATTATATTTCCAGCTTATTGTTTCTCTCCAAAAAGGCTGTATCAGCAGCCATTAATCCTTGCTTTGCTTCATTTCCTAAAATGTTAGAATTTATACCTAAATGAGAAATTCGAAATGATTTAGTCCAAATCTCTAATTTTCCAGATGAGAATACTGGAGCTAAGAAAGGTTAGGTGTTCTCAATTTGGGAAAACTGTAGATTTAACATAAGATTTTAAAATTGATAGCAATGATACATATAAAAGTCATACTTTCACAGTATGTTAAGCTGTACTGATTTAGTTACTACTGTGTTTAATCTATAAATATGATTCTGAAAAAGTATGCCATTTAAACAAATATTTATATTTTTCTATACTAAGTTGTAGAAAATAAATTCCAACTTTCATGCTCTATATTTTTCTCTAATTTTTAATGCTGGCTAGATTTGGGCAGAGGAAGTGACAAAAGTAAGTAAATTATTAAACTACAGAACTATGAAACAAGAATTTAGTTGACATTGATTCAGTAAATATTTATTGGGCCAGTCACAGTCTGTGTTACTATACCTTATAAAATCTGAAAATGAGGGATATGTTCAGGTCTCTTTAGCTAATAGAAGCTCCACCGAGCAGTTGAACAATGCTGCAGAGATGTGGTTTGCACACACATTGATAAATCTTAGATACCTGTTATACTAAGTGGTAATCTTACAGTTCCTTACTATAGAAGGCAGGCGAAATGCTTGTTAATGATTTTTTAATGACAATTTTTAAAATATAAAATATAGTTAACACCATGTCCTGTATCTTCAGAGAATGGGATGTATAATATTTCACCCAAATGAATTTTTTTTTTTTTTTTGAGATGGAGTTTTGCTCTTGTCGCCCAGGCTGGAGTGCAGTGGCACAATCACAGCTCATTGCAACCTCCACCTCCTGGGTTCAACCAATTCTCCTGCCTCGGCCTCCCAAGTGGCTGGGCTTACAGGTGCCCGCCACCACGCCTGGCTAATTTTTTGTATTTTTAGTAGTGACAGTTTTTTCACCATGTTGGCCAGGCTGGTCTCGAACTCCTGAACTCAGGTGATCAACCCACCTTTGCCTCCCAAAGTGCTGGCATTACAGGCATGAGCCACTGTACCCGGCCACAGATGAATTTTTTAGGTAACTGAAGCTTGTTCTCTCCAGCATCAAAGCTAATTTTTCTTAGTCACATTAGTTGAAAATATCTGTAAAAATGTATTTTACTGCTGCATTAAATATAGGATAGCAAGTATTTGATTTTACTACAGTTAAGATCATTACTATGAATATGTATTATACTGTTAACAGTTGGATTTGTTGTTTTTCGACTATGTTGTCTCTTCCCTCAGTATCAGACTGTTGCTTCTAGAAGATGTCTGTATGACTGCTGCTAGCAGTTCTGTCTGTGTTACCATTTCTAATCTTCTGTGGGCTGGGAAAGCAAGTAATTAAACAAGAATTTAAGGGATAAAATTATAAACTATAGTACATGCAGACTTGTTTCAAATGCTTTTTTAAGTCTTCAGAAGCATTTTTCATTTACTTCTTATGTTCAGGCCTACCAAACTCTGACATCCACATGAGGATAACACTGGGGACTGAGGACAGGTGATGATTTTGGCCCCTGACAATAGCTTTATAAACTTTAACTTTTATTTTCTGGCTTTGTAGGATTGATTTTACAATCTGTTTTATACATAGGTTATAGAGCTATTGATTCTGTGACGTGGATCTCCAGTATGAAATTCTTACCTTATGCTCTTATCCCCTCTTTGTGGAGTCTGTTCATCAATTTAGTTACAGTTCCACACTGGCTTCTGATTTCTCTCTGAACTTCTAGCATGAAAAGGGGCAGAGCAACACAGAAGAGAATACAGGTTGAACAAAAAAACTAGAATGTCTTTCTCTTTGGCGTAAAGATACGCCAGAAAATTTCTGACTTGATTTTGCAGTCTCAGCAAGTTTAGGAAATAATTGATACAATACATGGGAAGAAACTCATGAAACATATTATATACATATATATAAAAATCTAAAGAAACCTATCAAAATGGATTTCAGGGGTTTTTTTTCTTCTACACATCTCACTTCTGACATTTTTATAATTAAAAAAGTATAAATGACCGGGAGCAGTGGCTCACACCTGTAATCCCAGCACTTTGGAAGGCCGAGGTGGGCAGGTCACCTCAGGTCAGGAGTTCAAAACCAGCCTGACCAGCATGGTGAAACCCTGTCTCTACTAAAAATACAAAATTAGCCAGGTGTGGTGTCCCAGCTACTTGGGAGGCTGAGGCAAGAGAATCCCTTGAACTTGGGAGGTGGAGTTTGCAGTGAGCCAAGATCGGCCGTTGCACTCCAACCTAGGCAACAAGAACAAAACTCCATCTCAAAAAATAAATAAATGAAAATGTATAAATGTTAAGACTTTATATTCCTGGAGTATTTTAAGATTTTAAGCCATATGAATAGTAGTCAACACTGATCAAGATAGTCACAGCAAATGCCTCAGAAGCATTACCAAAATTTATGGCTTACAGATACCCAATCCTGATATCGTGGGCCAACAGATTCTTGCCCATCTTCCAGTTACGTTAAAAAAAAAACCTCTTCTGGCTTACCTAACCCATGTTATGCTATCATGTAGTCTAGTAGCAGTTATTTTTAGCAGTAGAAGGTCTTTTCCCTAGAGATTTTTTAGACGACAGAATATCAGCCCTTTCTTATCTATCTTTCTAACGTGGATCATTTTCTTCTGAAGTAAATTGATTATGCTAAGCCTAATTTAAATTTCTTTAGCCTCTCAGATCAGTTATTATGATCAGTTATATATGCCAGAAGTATACATGATTTGGGACATTTGACTATTTGAAGCCACCCAGTGTGCACTAAAACTTGTTCAATAAATGAGATGCATTTTTCCCTATCATCTACCCTCTCTAAATAAAGTCTAGATTGTACAGAAGGACCTCCTAAGCTTTGTAACATGGTGCCTTTCTTCATGATTAAATTTTACTCAAACCTAGAAGCCTTATCCCTCATCTTTAATGAGATCATTTGATATTTTTTATTCAGTGTACTTAGCATTACAATATTATTTCTACTTCAGTCTCAATCTTCCCGGTCACCTTAATCTGCTACCTAGTTTACTTGCTTACACCTTACCTAGAAATAATGTCAGTTAGTAGGATTTTTCTGCCATTTCTACTAAAGGCCATTAAATCAAACCGTACTTTCACGATCAAGGACCTATATGGAACTAACCTAGTTTACTTCTGAAGTGCATTTATTTTTGGTTTGCTGTATTTACTTCTGTTACTCAAAGCCTTTTGTATTCAACCAAGCAGAACAGTTAATAGTGCATATGTAACATTGATGTGATTGGTTTTCCTTAATGCTTTCCTTAGGAAGAACATTGCTTCTTTTTTTCTTCTGGGACTTTTTTCTACTTCATACTAGCTTCCAGATGAAGCTTACTTTGTCCCTGCTATCAAAACACCATGGGTTCTGGTTTTAGTCAAGTAAATTTAATTTCAACTTCTGGCTTACTAATTCAAACTTATTTCCGTAAGTCCAAGCTAGAGGTCAATTATTAGTCCCCTCTGCTAGGTTTGTTGCCAGTGGGCTGTTACAGCAACTGATTATCTACTTTGCTGCTACTTCCTTGTAGACTGGTTTACTAGGGTAACTATTGTCACCAAAGGGTGAGGAGAGGGAGATGAGGCCTGAAAGAAAAAAGTTCATACCTTGTTGTTGTGTTTTTTTTTTTTCACTTTTATTTCATCTTGGAAATGTCATAAATCATTGCATAGGTGGAAAATGTTATTTGTGCTGGAGAGGTAGTCAAACGTATCATTATAATGATGATGTTACCAATGATAATTCCCATTGGGAGGTAAGCTAACTATTCTGAGTAAGCTGTGAGGTTTTATTTCTCTTTCCCACTTATTAACAGCCAACTCTGACTAAAGGTTTGAGAAGACGTTTTTTGCCACTATTTGCTATTTTTAGATCTTGTTGATTTTTCAGTGAACTGTTTTGTCGCAGCAGTAAGCCTCCTTTATCAGATGGTTGAAA
Source organism: Pongo pygmaeus (assembly GCF_028885625.2). Classification (NCBI taxonomy): domain Eukaryota; kingdom Metazoa; phylum Chordata; class Mammalia; order Primates; family Hominidae; genus Pongo; species Pongo pygmaeus. The sequence goes on along the minus strand of NC_072373.2, from coordinate 143,349,622 downwards.
CCAGTAGTGGCATACTGTTATTTACATCTCTTCCCAGCTCCGCAGTGCGTGACTTCACGTTATTAGCTGGAAATCAGCTGTGGTGGGAGTATTTATATCATGAAAATCTAGATATGAGAGCTTTTTTTTTTATTTCTTGAAGAAGAATTTAACAGCACACTACTGATTGAAGTTCGATCATAACTTAAAAAGCTTTTTAAAACCGTAGTGTATCTTAATAGATAGTATTCTGCTTAAGGCATTTTTTATGCATAGTTTGAAAAGAAAATTTTAAAGAAAGACATTTAAAATGTAGGACAAAGAATCCTTTGAATGAACCTAAAAGCTGTGGTGCTAGCAACAAGTGTTTGGCAACTAAACGCAAGGTGAAAATCCTGTGGCTTCACTCTAAAGTCTTTTGCATTTGAGACTGAAGACTCTTTAACTTCAAAGTAAAAACTGTAGTAATAATTGAGAATTTTTGCAGCAATATTATTTTATACTTGTAAAACTGGTCATCTTAAAATTTTGTAAAATAGTAAAATTTAGCAAAATTGATACTAGAAAATTTATGAAAATATCTTGGCTTTCTCTTAGTAGTTTTTGTAGGCTCTTAAGAGTGTATCATTAAGCTTTAGCGTAACAGATTCTTTTGAGTCAAGTACTGGAATCAGCTGTCCGGGTGGAGTAATACAGAAAAGCTAAGGTCAAGAAACCAGGGGACCATTTTAGATACAAAGCAGAATTGGGGAATTGCCAGATTATAACTTGAGGTTTGTTTGGGGGATTTTTTTTTAACCATATAAAATAAATGAATATAAGATGGACTGAGTCTTCTAAAGAGATTCTAAAACTATATTCTTACTTAAGTCTGAACAGGAATTAAGAATAACTCAAAGTGAATTTGATCGTCAAGCAGAGATTACCAGACTTCTGCTAGAGGGAATCAGCAGTACACATGTGAGTATTCATTCATTGGAAATTCATTTGGAACAAGACTTTGGTAGTCCTAAGGCAATTTTGGGAGGAAAAACTGAACTTTTCAGTGATTCATCAAGGAAATTTAAATTGTGTTACTTTCCAATATATCCGAAGAAATATTTTAAATTGTTGCTTACATCTTATCACCTAGTTCTCCTACCCTCATTAAATAAACATGTTGGTGTTTATTGGCTAAGCAGAGTTTGCTAGTGTACTATTCACGACGGCCAATCTTAATAAGCCTTGTAGTAAAATGTTAGATACTGGTGAGTCTACCTCAGTACAATATTGTGGTCTGTCTCCCCCTTGCATTTGCCATTTAAGTTGACTATAGAGCTAAGAACTGACTAATTTTCCTTCACAGGCCCATCACCTTCGCTGTCTGAATGACTTTGTAGAAGCCCAGATGACTTACTATGCACAGTGTTACCAGTATATGTTGGACCTCCAGAAACAACTGGGAAGGTGATAATTTACTTTTCATATGTAAAGAGGAGAAATTCAGATTTTTGCTTATGAACTAATACTAAGGATGAAGATTAGAGGAATTAAAGGCTCTTATTAGCTTTCTTAGAAATAGTTTTTTTTTTTAGGAAAGTAATTATCAGATTTCTGAGGTAACAAAATATTTTGAGCTTTTCTGGCACAGAGGCATGTTAACAGGGATGAGAAAAAAAAAAGTGAATACCTTTTCAGTGCTGTAAGGTTAAAAGTGTTTCAAGTTCACTTTTCTTCTGCTACTGAATACTTTTTGCTATTGGTTGAGGAAGATATAATTAAATTGACAGTTACCCTTAAAGATAAACTAATTTATACTTATTCATTACTCATTTGTTTACTATATTGAAAAAAAGAAAAGTTTTAGAATATTTCGTAAGACCTCATATCTACCGATGTGATTATTTTGAGTATGTTAATATACTTCAAAGCAAAATGATAGTATGTAAAACACATAGCTCAATCACTCATTCATCAAATATTTATTGACTATCTGCCATGTGCCAAGCACTGTTACATATTCTGAGGTAATATCAGCAAACAAAACAGGCAAAGATGCTTGCCTTTATGGAGCTCACATTATAAGGTGACACTGAAAATAAAATAATGTTTAGGGCAAATGTGGTCTCTGCTCTCACAACACTTAGCCTAGGTAGAAATACAAAGCAAGCCATTGGTAGACAGGCCATGTGGTAGGCAGAAAAGCAGAAGGTGCCTGGTATTGTGAAGGCATCTAACTGTGGCTGAGGTACATCTAGCAGAGTTTCCCAGGTGAAGTTATCTTGGTAGGAATAATCTAGATGAAGAATGGGACAGGGATGAATATTCTAAGCAAGGAAGAATATGTATATAAAAAAGCCAGAACAAAGAGAGTAGGGAAAGTTCAGGGAACTGATAGTAGTCCATTCAGGCTGGAGCAAAGTGTTCAAGAACGGAATGGTAGATGAATCTAGAGGAGTTAAGCAGGGCCATACCACGAATGGCCTTTAAAGTAAGTTGTTGTAAGGAGTTTGGAATTTATATATTGAGGAACCATTAAAGCAGGGGAGTGATATGTAGCATTTGAAGAAAGAATATCAAAAAATCGTTTCAAGGAATAAGGTAAATAAAGTCACTTTGGTGTTTGTTTCTGCACATTAACACTTCAAAACTTGGCCCAGAATAAAATTGAGCACATCCATGAAACCAATTTTGAACCTCAAAAATGAATTGTAGCCTAATCATTAGTTATTTTCATAGGATATACAGGAGCATTTACATAACTATATATTTGAGGTTTTATTAGTGGTGTTAATATCTCAAGGCAGAACACCACTTTATCTTCACATCATTATAACTATTTTAAGCCCAAGAAGCCTTAGTACTTTTTTCCACTTTATCCTGAAACTCTGGAAGTGCAGCATAGGGGTTGCTTATATTTGCATTCTACTTAAAGCCACACTATGCCTAGGACTCGGCCATTTAAACAAAATCCAGTTGTTGCATTATTACCGCACTTTGAGATAAGCTCCAGCAATACAAAGTAAAACCAGTGCTACTATTCTAGAAAAGAAAGTCTAGCTTGTCTCTCCACCCTCAATTATATTATTGCTAATGACCAATGACATCGGGGGAAGTTTTATCTCTTTAATTTGTTGCAGGTTATGCTTTTTCAGATAATACATAGAAATATTCAAATATAGAACTTCACAAATCATCCAGCTTCACACTAACACATTCAAAAACTATTTATGAAGAATAGAACCAGATTGTATTGTTAATAGTTGCAATAACAGTACCAACAGGTAGTAGAAGTAACTGAATAACAGCCATCACTTTGGTTGAGCTTAAGTTGTGCATAGGTGCTCTTCCAGACACCTCATGTGTATTATTAACTTTATAATCCTCACCACCAAATGAGGTAGGTACTATTATTATCCATATTTTAAAGATGAGAAAGCAGAAGTACTAGTCACAAGATTAGCAATTTTTTAAATAATTGGAAGGCTTTTACATATCAAGCTCCAGTGGCTTAATTGACATTTTTATAGAATGAGTAATTGCTATGATTTTTTAACGTATCAATAAAAGTTCTTAGAAGGTAAAAATGGCCTTTCAGTTCATTTTTTAAATCTTTAACTCTGCAAAATTGACATAGGTACACTTCAGTGGCTAATCAAAGGCTAAAATCATACTAGTAGATTTGAAAGTAAAATATGGTTAGAGAACTAAAAAAGCCATGTGTATATACATATTCATATAAATAGAGCTTTTTCTTATCTTCAGAAATGTATGTATTTAATCCCTGCTGAAGAACCGAGTTCACTGAGGAAAGGATACTAGGAGAGGTCGTCTTAATTTTAGAGAAGAAAAGCTATATTTAAAACTATTTCTTCTTATTAAAACCCTTATCATAAAAATCCATCAGAGAAACATTTGCTTTTCATTTTTAAAATGTACTCTTCCAGATGTGGAGGATATAGTATATAAATAAAATAATCAAAATTCCTGCCTTCCTGGAATCTACGGTCTATATGGGGGCGGAAGGGAGCAGAAAAGCAACATGTATATAAATTATATAGTATATTAGAAGGTGAAAATGGTGTACCAAAAAATATAGCAGGAAACTACTTTGATGGGAGTAGAGAAAGACGTGAGAAAGCACACATGCAGGCATCTGAGAGAAGATGCTCCGGGTAGAGGGTGCAACAAGTACAAAAACCCTGAGGGCATGACATAGCTGGTATGGTGAAGGAACAGCAAGGAGGGCTTGGCTAGAGACGAGTAGAGGAAACGGGGAGCCAAAACATAGGGCTTCGACTTTGGTCTTTACTCAGAGATGAGCCTTTGGAAATTTTGAGCTGAGGAGTGACATAATTTTAGGCTTTAACAGAATCATTCTGGCTGCCGCATTGAGGATAGGTGTTGGGTGGAAGCTGACAGATCTGTTTCAAACTTATTGCAATAATGTAGTCAGTAATTCAGTCAGAAGATGGCAGTGGCTTGGATCAGGGTAATTGTGGTAGATAGGATGGAGGTGGTCAGGTCCTGTGGGCCTGTGGGTGTTGTTTTTTTGGGTTTTTTTTTTTTTTTTTTTTTTTTTTGGAGACAGTCTTGCTCTGTTGCCCAGGCTGGAGTGCAGTGGCGCAATCTCGGCTCACTGCAAGCTCCTCCTTCTGGGTTCACACCATTCTCCTGCCTCAGCCGCCCAAGTATCTGGGACTACAGGCGCCCACCACCACACCCGGCTAATTTTTTGTGTTTTTAGTAGACACAGGGTTTCACCGTGTTAGCCAGGATGGTCTCAATCTCCTGACCTTGTGATCCGCCCGCCTCAGCCTCCCAAAGTGCTGGGATTACAGGCGTGACTGTGGGTGTATTTTAGCGTTAAAGCCAGAAGGATTTGCTTGACAGACTGTATGTATATTGGACACAAAGAGGTCAAGAATTATTGCAAGGTGTTTTGTTTTGTTTTGTTTTGGAGACGGAGTTTCACTCTTCCAGCCCAAGCTGGAGTACAATGGCACAATTTCAGCTCACTGCAACCTCTGCCTCCCGGGTTCAAGAGATTCTCCTGCCTCAGCCTCCCAAGTAGCTAGGATTACAGGTGTGCGCCACCATGCCCAGCTAATTTTTTGCATTTTTAGTAGAAAAGGGGTTTCACCATGTTAGCCAGGCTGATCTTGAACTCCTGGCCTCAGGCGATCTGCCCGCCTCAGCCTCTCAAAGTGCTGGGATTATAGGTGTGGGCCACCGCGGCCATCTGCAAGTTTTTGACCTAAGTAACTGAAAGAATAGGGAGTTGTGGTTAGTTAAAATGGGGAATGCCAGAGGAGGCAAAGATTTCAGGGATGGAGGTGTGGGAAGTATGTCAGTTATATTAGAAGCCCAGTTTTAAATATGTTAAGTTTGAGATGTCTATTAAACATTTACGTGGAGGTATCCAATTTTAGGATATGCAGGTCTGGACTTGGATTGGGGGCAGGGTGAATTAGAGAGATAATTAGAGAGTTGTCAGCATATCAAAGATATTTAAATCTGTGAGACTAGATAAACCCTCAAAGGAGTAAGTATAGAGAAAAGGAGAGGATTAAGGACTGATCCCTGAAGTACTCTAGCATAGAGATTTGAGGAGCGAGGCAAGGAAGATGATAACAAGTGAGGCAGTGAGGTAAAATGGAAACTAAGAGTATGGCCTGGAAGTCAAGTGAACATGTGTGAAAGTGGGAGAGAACGGTCACTGCATAGGTCAAGTGAGAGGAGGACTACGAATTGACCATTGGATTTAGGAGTGTTAAAGTCATTGCTAACCTTGATGAGTAGTTTTGGTGAAACAGCAGGCGCAAAGTAATGTTTGTAATATAAGAGACTCGGAGGAGAGGAATTGTGACTGTAAGTTTAGGTAAATCTTTCAAGGAGTTTTGGTGTAAAGAGGAACAGAGGAATGAGGCAGTAGTCAGAGGAGAAAGTGGGGTCTAGCAATTTTTTGCTTGTTTTTTAAGATAGGAGAAATAAGGGCATGTTTGTAAGCTGACGGGAATGATACACTAGGTGGAGAAAATATGATAATGTGGGAGGGAAAGGGAAGAATTGCTAGAGTGATATCCTAGAGAGGCAAAAATGGATGAGATTTTGTGCACATATGGAGGAATTAGCATCAGGAGCATAGACAGCTCATTAAAGAGTTTCCAGGCCAGGCACAGTGGCTCATGCCTGTAATCCCAGCACTTTGGGAGGTCAAGGTGGGCAGATCACTTGAGCTCAGGAGTTTGAGATTAGTCTGGTCAATATGGTGAAATGCTGTCTCTATAAAAAAAATACAAAAATTAACTGGGTGTGGGGGTGCATGCCTGTAGTCCCAGCTACTCAGGAAGCTGAGGCAGGATAATTGCTTGCTTAAGCCCGGGAAGCAGAGGTTGCAGTGAGCCAAGATTGCACCACTGCACTACAGCCTGGGCAAAAGGAGTGAACTCCTGTATCAAAAAAAAAAAAAAAAAAAAAAACAGTTCCTGATTGTTCTTTTTTCCTCTCAGTTAAAAGGAAGCAAGCTCATCAGCTGAGTGTAATAGTTATGGGGAGAACTGCTGAAATTCTGAGGATGGGCGAGAGGGTATGAATTCAATAGTCATCAGGGGAATGGAAAGTGAAAGAAGTGAATGGAGTAGAGAAATGTAGTATCATTGCCAGGTGGCATGTGGACCCACTTTGAGGTTCCTAGGCATAAATTGAATGTAAAACAAAGCTTTCCTGTGTTTCTCCTGTTAAAGTAGATGCATGGATACTGAGTAGGTAAATAGGGAGGTTTTTACCAAATTAGTACAATGAAGTGAGTGGCATAAGAAATGAGAGCATATGTAAGGGTTATTACAATAATTAACTATGGACATGGAGAAGGTGTTGGTAGGATCATAGACCCTGGTAGCTTGTTGATGTGAGAGCACTTGAAAGAAAAAGGCGATGGTCAAAGAATGGGATAGTAGAAACTATTATTATTGGAAGGGTTGTGGTTACTGGAATTGGTAAGATCTAGATGTGACTGTGGGAATAGGTGGCTGAACTAGGATCAGGTATAAAGTCACTAGAAGAGAAGAGTTCGAGGATCTAAGAGGGTAAAGGGTTGGAAGAATTGTCCATATGGATATTAAAGTTACCAAGAATTAAGTAAGATAGAATGTCAGTGAGCCAGGTGATAAAATCTAGAAATGAAAGTAAGGGAATGAGGCATCTGTAGGTGATTGCAGCAAGAGATACTGGGTATCTCTTTTTTTAAAGAGTTGGGAATGATACAATAGATAGAGAAAATGTAATATGGGAAGGAAAGATAATATGATAAAATGTAATATGATAAAATATGATAATGTGGGAGGGAAAGATGATGTGGTATAGTTGAATAACATGAAGTTGAAGGATTGGCTAGAATTGTTTAGGGAAAAGAGTCTAAAAACAGTGATGAAAAACATAAGACTCCTCCATTGACCTCTAGGTTCAGTGATAAAAGAGGAGTATGGGAGATACACACTAGCACAGGAGGATGAAGGGAAGGTTTAGAGAAGAGGTTAAGGATACAGGGAATTTTGCTGGTGACTGAAATGATTTCCAGATGGTATAGTGCTCATGAAGAGAAAAGAGGACTTTTCTAGTTTAATGAATTTATTAAAACTTTGAATTTTTGTAGGTAATTTTTTAGCTTAGAAATGGTTGAATTAGAATGATGTCAGACCAGCTATTTTGTATTGTTTTCTATTTGGTATTATTGGGGAAACTAGCCTTAAACTGAAAATTCTAATTATCTTCAAATTATTTATGAGCACATTAATCACAAAAATCACTAATTTCTAATAGAAAATTTTTCTAAAAAATAGAACAAATGAACTTGTAAAATTTGTCCTATTCTACCATTGAGTCTTCAATTTCATTGAGATAATTAGCAGTCATATTATTTGAATGTCTACCTTCTCACTGTGTGTATGTCCTTAAGGGAATAGTATCATTTCATCTTATGTCTTCTGCTTCTCATAGTCATGCTGAACATGTAGATACAAATAAATAATATTTACATATAAATGACAAGAAATATTTTATTTGAATAGGAAAATGTGATTGGACCAGTTTATGAAAAAAAGGTTTAGTTATTCAAATATTTCTCAAAGAATTAAATTGAGAAAGCCTCATACTTGTAGTATCTAATATTTAAGTAGTTTTTCATCAATATTTTTATTCAGTAATTTATAAAGAAAAGATTAAGAAAACATTCTAATGGAAGTTTTTGGGCAGTGCTTTCAAAATAAACCATAATAAACTATTTTTCCTGGGGAAAAAAATATAGCCATTAATTTTAAGTTAATATTATAAGGACAGTTTTGAAACAAACTTTCAAGGATTTATATTTGAATACCACCTGAATTGTCTCTAGTATAATTGGCCCGAGAGGGAAAGGGAAGATAGATATACTTTGTCATTAACGTATTATTAATATCTATAAATCTTTTCCAATGTGAAGTTTGGTAGAAAGTAAACAGTGCCACCGAGTGGTGGTATTAAGGAACTTTAGTTACTTGGAAATAGATAATTCGCTGTTTTCTTTTCAACAGTTTTCCATCCAATTATCTTAGTAACAACAATCAGACTTCTGTGACACCTGTACCGTCAGTTTTACCAAATGCGATTGGTTCTTCCGCCATGGCTTCAACAAGTGGCCTAGTAATCACCTCTCCTTCCAACCTCAGTGACCTTAAGGAGTGTAGTGGCAGCAGAAAGGCCAGGGTTCTCTATGATTATGATGCAGCAAACAGTACTGAATTATCACTTCTGGCAGATGAGGTGAGTATTGTGGGTATGAGAAGGAAAATATATCACGAATTGACATACCTTCTAATATTATAACAAAATGCAAATTCCTCATTAGTTATTTGGAAATGGTTTCATAGATTACAGATAGTTATGTTAACATAAAATTTTAATTAATTTTCTTTAATGTAATAGAATATCATAGAAATATTTAAAACTTTTAACTGCCAAATAACTTGAAGATGTATAAAACTCCCTCCAATAAAATCCTTTATCTAGGCCAGACATGGTGGCTTACACCTGTAATCTCAGCACTTTTGGGAGGCCAAGGCAGTGGGATCATTTGAGGCCAGGAGTTCAAGACCAGCCTGGGCAACACCTCATCTCTACAAAAAATATGAAAAATTAGCTGGGCGTGGTGGTGTGCGCCTGTAGTCCCAGCTACTCAGGAGGCTAAGGTGGGAGGATCGTTTGAACACGGGAGGTCAAGGCTGCAGTGAGCCATGACCATGCTACTGCACTACAGCCTGGGCAACAGAGTGAGACCCTGCCTCAAAAAAATAATAATAATAAAGAAATCCTTTGTTTTTCAGCACAATTGGTAATAATGTTTAAAGTCCTTTTGGTGAATAATTTAAACAAATTAAATACAAATCTGATTGGTTTTCTACATGTTTATTTTTTAATGTAGTTAATAACTGGAAGTATTTTATTTTGCAGGTGATCACTGTGTTCAGTGTTGTTGGAATGGATTCAGACTGGCTAATGGGGGAAAGGGGAAACCAGAAGGGCAAGGTGCCAATTACCTACTTAGAACTGCTCAATTAAATAGGTGGACTATGGAAAGGTTGCCCATCATGACGTTGTATTTATATACAATTAACTCTAAATAAAGCAGGTTAAGTATCTTCCATGTTAATGTGTTAAGAGACTGAAAATACCAGCCATCAGAAACTGGCCTTTCTGCCAATAAAGTTGCATGGTAAATATTTCATTACAGAATTTATGTTAGAGCTCACGCCAAGAATGTTTTCTTACAAAATTCTCTTTTTATTGAGGTTTCACTAATAAGCAGCTTCTACTTTTGAGCCTCAACTTAAAGCAGAACTGTTTTCTACTGGATTTTTCATTAACAGCAAGCTTTTTCTTTTATGTAAAATAAATCTATTGTGAATTGATATCAGTGACTCATTTATTAGGTATAAATAATAGCCAAAGAATAAAATTAAAATTTATTTTAAACTTTCGGTCTTAAAAAGAGCTGTAGGATATAAACCTCTTTTGTGAAAAGTAGAATTTTCTGAATGCTTTCATAGACAAAAACGCATTTAAACTATGTTTACCTGGTTTTCCAACAGAAATCAAATGATTTCAATACTGTGTTTTGATGGGTTATTTTCAGAGTTGTTTGGTTTTTAAAACACTACTGAATGGTTTCTTTTAAATTTAAGAACAACTAGTTCTTGAAAAGCAATACCATATTTCTCTGATAAATTTGTAGTTAAGGTTCTAGAAAATCTAGGACAAATTTACTTCATTAAACATAAAGTTTTTAAGATTATTCAGTTGGCACAATTTAATGCATAATTGGGATTGGATCCATTAATAACATACTGTGGTACAGTAAAGAGAATGTGTTCTTATTGAACAATAAATTTGTATAAAAATATGGAATAATGCAACTACATTATAAATTGTATATGAACAAAATAAATTTTGGGTCACTGAGCTTACTATTAAAACATTGAAAATTTATTAATGAACACAGGCTATCTTGATGAGGATCTCTGGTTATGAAACACATACTAATGAAATTATTAGTGACACATTGGAAGCTAGAAAATTGCTGTTGGGGCCATTGCTATAAATCATTGTTTCCATGTTAAGACTTCTGTTCTAATTCATTCATTCAACAAACATTTGTTGAGGGCGAGATACTGTGCTGGTCAACTGGGGATACTGTCCTAAACAATATGCACACAGTTCTTGCCCCTGCAGAGCTTAAAGACCATTAAAGGATACAGAAAATTAAAGAAGCAATTGTCCTATAGTAGGATTCGTGTTGTGATGGGGAAAATACAGGGTACTGTATTTGGGAGTCATGTAACTCCAATTTTGGGAGTGAGAGATGGTTTGGGGAAGAACTGTTCCAGATAAAAAGATGTGTAACCAAGACAGCATAGCACATTCTGACAACTAAAGCAATTTACTCTAACTTAAGCATGAAGTACAGAAGTATAGTTCATTTATTGAGGGAATGTTAAGCTATTAAAATGATACTTTTTGGTACTTTTAAAAAAATGAATACTTAAGCACCATTTTAAAATTTTGTGTTATGAGCTCCTAATAAGAACTTGGTAAACATGTTGACAATTTAACTCACAGGCTAAACTTTAAAAGTAGTTGTTACCCTTTTATTTCTGTGCCATGAGACAAATTCTTCTGCAGTTTTATAGTTGTACAAGATGTTTTGACTCACTCTCAATTGCCATATTCTTAAAGAAACCCTGAAAAGCTGCTCAAGCTGGTCAGTTTTCTGTAAAACCAAGTAAATGAAATTTTCTCTCCCCTCAGAAAGGAAGTTCTACAGCCTAGAGTACCATCTATTGTGTTTTATAAGTCCAGATTTAGGCTTTGAAAGATCATACCAAAACTTCAGGTCAACTTAAACAGCAACTATGAATTAGGTTTATGGGAAATGTAGTAATACAGGGGAAAGAATATCGGTAATGGAGTGAAATGGTCCTGGGTTCAAATCCGGTCTTCCTCACATATTGTGCTCTTTAAGCTTCAACTGAGATGTATAACTGCCTTTTCCTTATCAGTAAAATGAGGACAATAATTATGACACCCTAGGGTGGTTGTGAGGATTAGCAAATGTTATCTTGTATTTCAGGTGCCTTTTAGGGAAAGGCTTGGCACATAGTAAACACATCCTGTAAATATCAGTTTCCCCTTTTAGCCCCTGGAGCATCCTGACCTACCAAGTCTATAGGCCTTGCATGTCACTGTGCACCAGAGATACCTCTTTTACATCTGGGCTCTGTTTACTCTCTATCAATCCTATCCTCCACCCTCTTTAAATCAGACCCCAGGTTTAACCTTCCCACAGTCAGTATAAATCATTTTTCAGAACTTTCAGCTTTCTGTCAAGTGAAAGTTGATTTTAGTTACCCAGTAATGTACAGAAGCCTTCGATAATGTTAAGCTTCAAAGGCTTCTGGTACGTTTGTCTACCACAGAACCACCACAATATATATGCTTGTTCTTAGGTTTATTGCTTTTTATTTTAATGGGGTTTCATTGTTTGGATTTTATTTTGGTTTTGGCTTATTTTAAAGTCAAGTTTAGTTTTTACTCAGGTAAAGGCCTGTGAAGTTTCTTAAGCATGGAAGAAAAAGCTTGGGAAGCCTATTAATTCATGGTGCAGTTCAGAATTGTTTAAATAAGCTCTGTGCCACTGAGCTTAATCTGAAAGTATAGTGACATGTGAAGGATGCACATATGAATGAAAAACTAAAATAATTGTAGGCTCTTCTATAAATGAAAAAAAAAAGTGATTGGATTGTGTCTACATTTTTCCTCAAAGTAATCTAACCTAAAAGGTCATGGTGTTAAAACTTTTTATGGTGCTAATCAGAAAAATTCATGTTGCAAGAAATGAGATCTCAAAAATGGGAATGTGCCTCCTCACTCTGCGTCACATGGGAAATAAATCCTGAAGCCAGGATCACCAGTGGGGTAGAGCCATCTTCATAGTCTCCTGTTATCCTCCCCCTGAACAAAGAACAAAATGAGACTGGGAAGCTAGTGTTGGGAAAACATTTCTGGGATAAACTGTGAAGTGGAGAAGACAATGGAGGGCAAGGCAAAAACCCACAGACTTGTTTACCCATAGAGGCCTCACTCACCTCCATGCTGACACAATTCCAGAAAAATTCCTTCCCTATCTCCCAGACACCTGAAATTCTGAAATATTGCCCTACTATTTAGCACTTTAAGCTTCAGTGAGGTGCTGTAATGGAGAGATAGCTTCATAGTTTAGCCTATAGCCAACTTTGCCTCAAGACCTCCGGATAAGATGAAGTGGCTTTTACCTCATGTGAGTCTCAAACGCTGGAGAGGGCGTTCCACAACCACCCCTGCCCTTTCTCCCATATTATGCTCATTAGAAAGTCCTCTCAGGGCTGGGTGCAGTGGTTCATGCCTGTAATCCCAGCACTTTGGAGGCTGAGGCGGGTGGATCACCTGAGGTCAGGAGTTTGAGACCAGCCTGGCCAACGTGGGGAAACCCTGTCTCTACTGAAAATATAAAAATTAGCTGGGCATGGTGGCGTGCACCTGTAATTCCAGCTACTCGGGAGGCTGAGGCAGGAGAATCACTTGAACCCCCAGAGGCAGAGGCTACAGTGAGCCAAGATAGCACCACTGCACTCCAACCTGGGTGATAGAATAAGACTCTTGTCTCAAGGAAAAAAAAAAAATGTCTACTCAGTAGAGCAGTGATTCGCAAAGTGTGAGACCCCAGACTGGCAATATTGGCATCTCCTGGAGACTTGTTTAAAATGCTGATTACTATTTTCAAGAACTTTCTACCTTCATTTGTACTTATTTTTTGTTTTCAAGGGCTCATGGAATTAGTCTTCCATGTGACAGCTTTTTAAATATTTTAAAACAAAAAAGTCTTCTTAATTGTGTTCTAGCAGTAGTCATTGTAATTATAGTTATTTTTATAATTTATTTGTTTGGTGTATATCTGTCACTCTAGAATGTAGGCTCCCTGAGATAAAAACTATAATTCTTTTGATGGCAGTTACATTCCCAACTCTTAGCACAAGACCTAGGACATATTATGAACTCAATAAATTTTTGTTGAATGAAAGAAAAATGTAAATTTATAAGCCTTTTCGGAGACCTACTGAATCAAACTCTGAGAGTGGAGCCCAGCAATCTGTTGTAAAAACTGTTTGAGTAATACTGTTGCACTCTAAGCTTGAGAACCACTGCAATAGAACTAAGAGAACATGCATTTCACCTTCAGGCCTATTCTCTGACATCACTTGAAAAATCCACTCTGCCTTCTGTAACCCTTACCAACAACATTGCCCTGTCCACATAGGGGAAACTTCTGGGCTATATTACAAGTGGGTAGGAAGGTATAAGGATATCATAGTGGGAAGTATGGCTTAGAATGCCAGTACTTGTTTGCTGTGGAAGGTTTCTAGGAATGGATTGCTTAGTCTAAAGTAAGCACTACCACCATCCACATTTTCACTCAACACAGTGCCTTTTAATTGGTGACTAACATCAAAACACCTTGACAAACCGTTAAAACAGTATCAGAAACCATGTGTACATCCCTGTGCCTCTTAGATTGCTAAGTTCTGCTCTCGTTCTTACTTCAAAGGACACTTTTTAAAGAATTGTTAATGCTTTTTTATAATACAAGTCATAGCCCTGTTGGCAAAAGAAAAAAGATACAGTGAGAAAGAAAAATCATTGATAATTCCATCATCCAGGGAGAACCACTGTTATTTAAGTATATGGCCTTCCAGACTTTTCTGTGCATTTATAGATTTTTTTAATGGGATCAAAGTGTACATACTGTTTTGTAACTTTTTTTCACTCAACAATACCATGACTGTCTTGCTGTGTCAAGTATATTTCTACATCTCTTAATGGCTGCATGATATTCCATCATATGTGCCACATTTTATTAAACTACTGTTGAATTTTTAGGTTTCCAACTTTCATTAATAAAGTGCTTTAAAGAACATTGTGTTGCTAAATCTCGTATGTGTTCATATTTTCTCAAGATAAATGCTTTGAAGTGGAATTGCTAGTGAAGAGGGTATGCCAGTTTTTAAAAGCTTTTGTTACTGCCATGTTGCCCCCTAGAAAACTTTAAGTAATTTATACTTTTATCAGCAGTATATGAGAGAATACTGTTTCTTTTGGAGGGCTTCCAACTAGAATGTTCTTGGAGTCTTTGGTTTAAAAATAAAGGGTAAGAGGGAGATAAAAAGATCCTGCAAAATTAAAGTCCAGTCTTAAATTTTTCTTAAATTATGACATCATTTACTGTTCTTCCCTCTTTATCATATATTTTGTATTACTTTGGAAATGTTTGTAGTACTAGTTGCCTCTTGCTTTTATTCAGTCTCCTGGAAGCATTATTACCTTTCTGACGTTTGCAAAGACAGTAGAAGAACAATCTTAAGTAGACTTGAATCTTGAGGTATCTTTGATGCAGGTGTACTGTTGATGGATTTAGGGAATGCAGCCGTAGTGGGGAAAGTAGGATGTTGGAAGGTAGGCAGAACAGTGGCTCTCCCACTTGTTTTCCTGGCCTTTTGTCAGTCATTAAACCTCTCCCACTTTGAGCCTACTTACTCATCTCTAGAATTAGAATAATATAAACCTACCTTGTAGCATTGAAAGGATTAACCATATTACGAAGAGTGGCTGGCACCTAGTGGCTAACATTATGGCTTACTAGGATTTATAGATGAGTATGTTAGAGCAGTTGCTATTGTCAACCTCTGGAGTAAATAGCACTGCCAATGCCAAAGAAAATCTTCCTTGAAAGCTGTCACAGTGAATGAGCATTGTCTTGTATATCCTTATACCTACACAATCCTCTTTCTTATGGAATCTGGCTCATTTTTTCCAGTCAGGTATTCAAGTAATGTAACCAGATAAAACTCAGACAAGATGTACAGTGGAAGATTTCAACATTACCATGCTTAACAACAGTGTACGAAAGTGGTAATCACAGTCTTTTTAAGTGGTAAACCTTGCCACACTGCGCCTTCTGATACTCCCCCACCCTTGGCCCACAGCTGATCTCAGTGGTTCGGGGGGCTGTACCTCTACGTGAGGGCCTGACATAGGACAGGCGACTCGGTAACAGTATTGTTAATTAGCTAAGTCTCAGTAGCAGCTCCAGGACTGGAGATCACAGAATCGATTCATCCATAGTGAGAGAAATTTATTTAAAGAAGTATCTGAATTATAAAAGTTGCTCAGCAGTATTCAAAAAGATAGATGTCCCAGGGTTGAGCTGCAGTCATCATAGCAAAACCCCACAGACCAACCCATTTTAATATTTGGATGAACCATAATAAATTTAAATTAACATCTGTTTGTTGATTATAACTCAAACTACTCAACCAGTAAAGAATGAGTAGTAAGAGGACTTAAGGGCGTTGTAAGTAAGGAAGCCTATACAGGAGGCTTCAGGCTTACGAGAACAAGACGAATAGCTAATTGGAGGTGAGAAGAGATGGACTACCATTATAAGCAACTTTTCTGAGAGTCTGATGCACCAGGGTTTAGGGCACATGTTTCTGCTCAGTCTCATGTTCTAGTAAAGTTCTCTGAAGCTTGAGCTGTAGTAGGCAGTTCCTGACAACCAGGCATTTTGATACCTGCTTGCCTTTTCTATATATTTTCTTGTGTTCAGCTTCACCTGAAGATCCTCATTTGTCAAGAATAAGCTCAAACACTCATTCCTCTATGAAGAGATTCTGGATTCCGCAGGCAGAATTGCATACACACACACACAACTATCACATGCATTGCCTTGGATCACAATTACTTGCCAACTTAAAGGACAGGATTTTGTGTCCCCTGACTCCTAGCATACCTAAAGCTGAATTTTGGCAAGCCCATAGCTTGCTTGCAGCATTGTGTTTACAAAAAATCTATTAATGATTCAGATTTGGTGCTATTATGTGTATTTGCCCTAAGAAACATTGGCTCTTTAGGACATCAATATTACAGAAAGCACAGATCTACTTTTCTTGGAGAGTAATCCCCAGAATCTATCATCATGGTTATTACTTCATCGGCTCTGGTTAATTTTACAGTGCTCATCACTGACACGTACTTTACAAAACAGTCATTTGTTACAACATGGACTTTTGCTGGCCACATCTATACTTCAAATTTAGGGTCGGTCACATCAAGGTTGGATGGGGGTATTTCCATTGTTGAGCTTTTCTATATAGATGTCTTCTGTAAAATGGGCTAAATTTCCTTCCTTTCTCCTTTTCTCTGCCTCTTTTCCACCCTTCCTTTTTTCCATTTCTATACATTCTCCCTCTCCCTTCTTTCAAAAAATTTACATGAGAAAATGTATAATAGAAGATCTTGATCAATTGATATTTGTGAATAACAAATCTGACCCAGATTTCTGAGAACCAAAGAAAGATGTATGATCTGGCTTCGGACTGACTGTTCACATATAGAAACATGCTGGTTGCTCAGAAGACAGCTACTAATAAAGAAGCACTCATAAAGAGAGCACTGAGACATCAACACCAAAGCAGAGTTAAGAGGCCAGAGTGCTGGCACTGATTCGTGGATTAAATTGTATATGACTGCTGCATTGAAGTTTTCATCAAACTGAGAGTATAAGTGGGCACAAAATTATTCACATTAACACCCTGAAACACAATGTCGCTGAGCCATGGCCTGTCAGATCATCAGCAAGTGGAGGATTCCCCTCGCCTGTGTATGTTTTAGAATCTCCAGAGACACATCCACAAGTCAATCCTCTTCTTTCTACCTGCTAGTGAAGACGGTCCTTCTATCCCAGCTCACACTCCTAACCTAATTACCTCAGAAACTTTCTGCGGTCACTGCCAGTGAATCTGAGGTTTAGCATGCTGAAAGTTGGTAAAATTGGAAGGTCACCACTGGCATCTGATAACGCATTCTACAGAAGTGGGTATGGAATGCCTGCAATAAGTTTGCTCATCAAGATTCAAAATCTTACCTCAGTTACATGATAGAGTTTTCCTCACTGATATAACAGGGGCCCACTGCCTAGGCAACCACGTGGTGACAAGTATGTTACCCAGACGTCGTGCTTCTTGCTGACCTCTAACCCGCCCCCTTCTTCAATGCTACCTACAGCCCACAGTGCTTGGCTCACTGCTGCCTCAGACAGAGAGGAAAGTCAGAGTTCTATGGCATGATGAGAGCCATTTCTTCCCTATTAACGCTCAATCGCAGGCTTCCCAGAAAGCACAGCTCTCTTTTAAGTACAAGAGCTCTTTAAATTTACACACACAAAGCCAGTTCTCCCAGGAAAAAGCCCTCACCAGATTGTCTGGTGAAGATAAATTCCACTGTTGGACACTTTGCAGTCCTGGAACCAAGGCTCCCCTTTGTCCCATAGCTCCCCTTGGTGTCAGGGAGCTGCTCACCTGTCTATTTCTACCTTCATGATAAAGTCCCTTTTAAGGGCCGTATTACTTTATCCCACACTCTGGCATTGATTAGTACCATCTCATGACATCCATATGCTTCAGTATATTTGGACCCCAGTGTTAGGAGTAATAGAGTCCTACTGCATTCCTAAACTATAAAATGTTACTATTCAGCACAGACAGAATGTTTTATTGCAAAACCATCTAGCACAGAAATTGACTATAGACTTTGGAATCAAAGAAGCAAATTTTCAAATCTCAACTCTACCACCTTGTTAGCTGTGTGTTCAGTAAGTGATACAACCTTAACCTGTTTCTTCATCTACAAAATAACAGATTAAAATGTTTACCTCCTAGGTTTGTAGCAAACAGTACTTCTCAGACCAGCAGCATCAACATCACCTAGAAATTTATTAGACATGCAGTCTCAGGCCGCTACTGAATCAGAAACCCTAAGGATGGGTCAAAGCAATTTGTGTTTTAACAAGCCCTCGGGTGATTTGATGCATGCCAAAGTTGGTGAAACACCAGTTGCGAGGATTAAAAGAAATAATGCACATAAGGGCTGGACTCAGTAACTGGCATATAGTAAATACTTAACAATTTCTAACTCCTATTTTGTCACTATTACAATTTTTAAAGTAATGAATGAACTATACACTTCGGGCAAAGTTTCATATATATTTCTCATAACAAAGCTTTTCATAGACGTTTGGCAGCTGAAGACTGGAGGTTAAGATCTCAAGAGTATGGAGTACAAATCCTTATATTTTAACCAATCATGTAGAAAATGAGTTTAAATTCTTTCCACTAAAAATGGACTGAAATCTATATAGAAAGTCACTCCACTTCTGGGGAAAAAAAAAAAAAACAGTACTTGGAGAAAGGGTCGAGATTTTTCTCAGAAAACAGTCAGGGTCTGCTTCTACACCTGGAAAAATGGGACAACTGAAGCTTCAATAATGGAGCTGCCAGCCCCATTATTGCCACAGCAACTGCCACATCATAGAATATCACCATGATCATATTCACCTGAGGTTTTTCAAAGCATATGCTTCCAACTGCATGGTGTGATTATAAAACAATTTCTATCATATACTCATAAAATGACCAGCTTTATTTCATGTAAGTTCCTGATGAATGCCTCAAGATAAATTTGTTTTATAATAACCCTAGGAAACTAAATGAATTTGCCTTCTACCCAGGCTGTTTGAATGTAAATCAATTACATGTTACAGAAGACTGAAATGATAGTGGTTTTTATAATCGTCCACAGGCCATTCTTTCTAAGAGCATTTACCTAGCAAGTCCAGTAGAAATTAAATTCGTGGTTGTGTACCTTCAGGTAAATTATTCACTTAATTTCTCAGCCCCACAGATTTTTTTTATCTGTAAAATAAAAGGATTAAACCAGACGATCTCTAATGTCCGTCTAGCTCTTGCATCCTAACATGTTCTAAACAAGCCAAAGTTGTTCATGTTTTAATAATAACTAATGTTAAACCCACAATTATGAATTAATTTGAACAGCATACACAGTTCTACTGGCAGCTCATTGATGGGGTTGTTTTCTTTATATTTTAGAGTATAAAGCTCTTCAGTCTGAGCTTTCTAGAAAAGGCTGAATAACACCTTGTGAGAAATTCTTTAGAAATCCCTCTCTACCTGGACTGACTTAGACCTCAAAAGGACCAACTTTGTGCTCAGACTTTCTAGTGAATTCTAATGAGTATATATGAACAGTGGCACTCACAGTCTTAGGCATCATTGGGCTTTTACATCCCCTTGAAAAGGTTGCTAACACTTGTAGAGCACTTTATGTGCTTTACCTTCTTTAAACCTGGCAAGAAAGCATACTCTCCCCCATTCTACAGACAAGAAAACAGAATTTAGAGAGCCACACAACTAGAAAAATGGCAAAGAAGTCTCATTCCTTGCCTTCCCAACTCCAAAGCCCAAGCTCTTAATCAGTGTGGAACACAGACACCTATTTTTGGAATGTGCCCCCTACATATGCTCAATGGTCCATTATTTCCTGCACTCTTCCCAGGTTAGTAACTTTTCTTGGGACAGAAAAAATATTGCTCTTAACATAAAGTAGCTATAAACTGCTGCTTAACCAACTAAAGAAACCTACAAAGGTCGTCAAGCCAAGCAGGGAGCTGCCAGTGCCATCACTGCCACAGCTGAAAGTGCAGAGAAATCAGTGTTGGTGTAAGTCAGCGCTTCTCAAAGTGCATGCCCTGGAATCTGTCGGGGCTGGGACTCTGCCATCTTGTGATTCAATAAGCTCTCCAGATGATTCTGATGCACATGTCTGAGAGTTACTTGTTTACATATAGCAGAGAAACCACCTGTCTCTCACCTCAAAGCTGACTCACTTG
Source organism: Pongo pygmaeus (assembly GCF_028885625.2). Lineage (NCBI taxonomy): Eukaryota > Metazoa > Chordata > Mammalia > Primates > Hominidae > Pongo > Pongo pygmaeus. Next base: position 143,329,296 of record NC_072373.2, on the reverse strand, counting down.
CAGAAACAATGAAAGAGGATAATGACAGCCACCCCAAAATTCCTCCAAGCTATCAAATGAAACTAAAATGTAATATCATTTTACTGACTCTATCCAATAAATAGACCATTCATTAATGAGTAATTTGGTAAGCACGTGAACATGCTCAGGATATAATTTTTCCAGGAACAGGGAAAAGAGTCCATGGATTAGAAGTTTATTTTGAAATTCAGCTGTAAGGGAATATGTTCTATGTATCTGTCTTTTATCAAGGTAAGAAAGCGATATAATTTTATTGTTTCTTTCTAACCAGTGTCTCAGTTTCCACTGAGGGGTTTATATGCCCTATTCAGCAGGACAAGAACACATTATTTTAAAAATAGATGCCAATCATTGGCATTTACCACATGCCAGTCACTGTGTGGGGTGCTTTACACATTCTTTAATTTCATTCCTGCAACAATGCTGTAAGGTAGAGATTGTCCTTCCTCTGCAGATGAGAAAACCAAAGTTTAGATAGAGACATTAAGTGTAAATCTGCTAAGCTCATTTCAAGGCTCCTGAGTCTCTAGAGAAAATAGATTTCCTGAGTAACATCTCCCTTTTCTTCTTTCTCTTGATGCTAATGCATCATTCCTTTACCCCAAGACTGTCAGGCACAGGAAGCCAGTGCTCTAGTCCTTCCTTAATGGCCCATTCCCACTTTTCCTTTGACTCCCAGCATCACGCCCACTCTAGCTAATTTTAACACCATTTTCTGCAAACTTGAGCTCCCCCCAAAACCCAGATAGCTGAGCTAGGTGGGCTGCTGAGACTAAAGGATCTATGGGTCCTGGGGGAAAAGAATGCCCCTGGAAGGAAAAGGAAGAAGGGCAGTAGGTAGCAGAAGGCGTGGCTTGGATGGGGGAAATGTGTCAACAGTGATACTGACCATGAACCCACTGAACAACTAGCAAAGAGAATGGCTGAAAATATGACTGCACAATGGAGGAACTAAGGAAAATATAGTCATATTTGTAAATAATTTATCATTTCTGTTTCACTGCCATACAGCACTAGGATGCATATTATTTAATGGGTTGGATTAACTTTGTGGGTTTGGATTATCTTGCTGGAATATTGACTTCTTTACTACTGTGACAATGCTATACTACAGAGTTTGCTGAACACACAGCACAGCTCTCTGTTCACTACTTCAGAATTGGAGAGACCACTGGTCATATCTATATTTCCCTAGTTTAGAGAACATATATCCACCAATGGTGCATACATTCCAATGCAAAATGCAAAAACAATGACCTGAGTTTGGTAATAGATCCAGAAACTTGTTAAGCTCTTATCAGCCATGTGTCTATATTAAAAACACCTGGGCCGGGCGCGGTGGCTCATGCCTGTAATCTCAGCACTTTGGGAGGCCGAGGTGGGCAGATCACGAGGTCAGGAGATCAAAACCATCCTGGCTAACACGGTGAAACCCTATCTCTACTAAAAAGACAAAAAATTAGCCGGGCGTGGTGGCGGGCACCTGTAGTCCCAGCTACCCGGGAGGCTGAGGCAAGAGAATGGCATGAACCTGGGAGGCAGAGCTGGCAGTGAGCCAAGACCGTGCCACTGCACTCTAGCCTGGGTGACAGAGTGAGACTCCATCTCGGAAAAACAAAAACAAAAACAAAAACAAAACCACCTGGCTGCAGGTGAAAGATCACCTTCTATTTGCGGTCATTCACTATATCTGCGGTAACTTCACATCACTGGTCACAAGAACTACAGTAATGGGCAGGGTGGCTGAGCAGGGATTCCTTTGCCTGTCTTCCCCAGTCCGTTCCCCAGTTCCTCTCTCCCGAAAGTCCTATCAACAGAGACCTTGCAACTTGAGGCAAAAAGTGAAAGAATAATAGCTGCAGTAACTTAAGTACTTGCTGCATACAAGGCACTGTGCTTAAAGTGATTTACATTCGTTATCTCATTTTAACAACCTGAGAGGTAGGTATGACTCTTATCTGTGTTTTACAAAAGGGGAAGTGAAGGCTTTGACCCAGGGCTCCCTAATTCCAAAACACTTGCTCTCAATGTCTACAGAGGACTCCCCAATGCATTATTATACCATTTGACTTGGCCAATAGCCAGTGTTTAAAATGGATAGGAGCAGAGACTTATCCTGTCTATAACCAAGGTAGAGTGCAGCCTCTGAAATACAGCTGAGCAAACAACTCAAGCACAGTTTGATGTTCCTGCCCAGTGGGTGCTCTTCCAGGAACTGATATCCCTTCCCTCATGTTGCTTAAACATATGTGACACCCACTATTATGGTATTGACAATGGGCTGAGAACCCCCTTCTCAGTGTAAGCAGGGACTGTTTCTAACCTCTCCCTGGTACAGGAAATGAGCACCTCTTCTATTCTGTCTCCAGTCTACTTAGCTCTGTCAGTAACTTGTCCAAAGCTTCTTTGGAAAGTCAGTTGATTGGAACACAGAGTACATTTTATATAATATAAATGGTGATGAGGGTCTTAGGTCAGTGCACCAAAGCCTACTTAATCTGCAATGTGCCTGAAAATTGATGGTGCAGCCAAATCCAGAACAGTGCAGAGTTGTTGAAGACCCCTAAATTTCTCCAAGCCCAGGCTTTTTTATGCTCCTCTAGTTCCAGAGCAGTAACCAGCATGTAGTAGGAAATAATAATAGCTGGTGTTTTTTGAGCACTTACCGTGTGCTTGATGGCACTGTACACGCATGATCTCATTGGACCCCCATGGCAGCTCTAGGCAGTAAGCACAATTATTAGCCTCAAGTAACTGAGGCATAGAGAAGTTAAGTGACTTCCCAAGGTCACAGAGGTGACAAATGATGGAGGACTAGAACCCAGGCAATCTGGATCCAAAGTCAGTGTGACCAACCACCTGTGGGCCTTTAGTTGCCTGAAAGCGGGGAAGAGGACCCGAGGCTGGGCTGAGGCTCTGCTGTGTAGGCAGCTCCCACAATGCACACATGGAAATCACATACACAAGCAGGTGGGGAGTGGGCTGGACAGGAGCTCTGGTGAATCCCTCCACAAAGGTGAGGGAGAGTATGACAGAGACATCCACACAAGCTTCGGTGCCTCTAGAAGAGGAGGAGTTCCGTGAACAGGAAGGTGTCCGTGGGGTGGGCCAGGGAGATGACAGAGCTGCTCGGACTGGAGAACAAACAGCTTGCTCCGTTCTCCACAGTTTCTACTGCTGCTCTGAGGTATGACCTTGGGCAAGTTCATCCCCTTCTCCATAAAGGAAGGGCCGTAATAGTTCCCACCTCTAGAGTCTTTGTGAGGATTAAGTGAAATAACTCACTTTGCACAGTGCCCAGGTGCCCACTCACCGAGAACATTCTCTTGTGATTAGGACCATTGTCATTACACCAGAATGTCATTTGACAACACAGCCAAAGCCCACGAAAAAGCCCTTCGCAATTGGCCTTGCTAAGACAGGATTGAGGGTAAGGAGGTTTCACCCCCTACACTAGGACACAGCGCTGAACGGCAGCCGCAGGACCCCTCCTCCCTTGCCTCTGCTGACGAGGGCCGTAGTTCCAGTTTCCTTTCCCTCCCAAGCCCTTACCAGCACCACCAACAAGAGGCATAATGAACTGGCTTGAGTCCCACCTCTTCATTTCCGCTTCTCTACTCTCAGCAGCTAGGGCTAAGAAGATGTGAAATGAAGGAATGCCCGTTGGCAAGAAGAAAATAGTCGCCAAGCCAAGCAGGCCCTGAATAATCAGGCTGGATAACTGGCCATAATTTACTATAAAACAGTCTCTACTGGTGGTGAGGGGTGGGGCAAGAACAGAGGAGAGAAAACAGATTCCCCTTGAAGTTTTTCACCAAAAATCGAATGAGCCATGACTTATGAATGCGATGATGTTTTGCAATCCACACTGCAATTCTTCACAATGTCTAGGTCCACAGCCAACTCTCTGTGCTGAGAGGAAGGTTGCTATCTATACCACCACCGGCAAAACAAAAACAAACAAAACTAAAGGCAAGATGGCTGGGCCCTAAACACTTGGTTTCCCCCATTTCTGTTATATATTAGCTGAGGAGGCTTTTGGAAGACCCCACAAAGACATTATCTATGAATCAATAACAATTTTTCTTTTATGTTCAAACCATGAACACTGACTAGCTAATTTTCATGGCATCCCTATAAGTGACTTTTATGATTCTGCTCCAGTTCAATTCTGCTTCAACACTGTAATCAGCTTAGATGATTTTTTAATGTATTTCCATAAAATGATTTTTGCCAGCACCTTACATTTTCATCAGATTTTCTTGTCGTAGCTGGATACAGCTGGCACAGAGAATTAAGTGTTGTGAAATGGAGCAGACTGACAAGGATGGAGAATCAAACAAGGCATTGGCATGGGCCAACATGGAGGGCTGCAGGGAGCAGGCAAGGGGGCATGACCCGGCTAGAAGTGCCTGGGAGAACAGCCTAGTGTTTGTCAGCACAATCTACAAAAGCAATAGCATAGATTAAAAAGCAGGAGCCCAGGCAAAGGTCTTAATAGCTGAGGATATAGGACATTTGACCGCTGTAGAGGATTGTCTCCAAAAAGTGGGTAGACACACTCCTTACTCTTACTTCTATGAAGGGAGTGTCCTCCGCTGCCCCGTTGATGGTGGGCTCGGCCACATGCCTTGCTTGGTCCTACAGGATGTTAGTAGGCATGATAAGCAGAGGCATGTGATGTGTTTGCACAGTTGGGCTTGCCCTCTTGGGTTTCCGCCAGCACCATGAGAAATGTCCGCCCTGGTAGCATTAGTTCAAACAGGATGAGAGACCTGTGGAGCAGACCTGGATCACACCCACAGCTCAGAGCAAGCCCAGGTAAACACATTTATCAAGCATATTATTAATGCCTTCTTATCCTTCTAGTCACAACTTACATGTCACTGTCTCAGAGGTCCCTGCCCTGACTCTCCTCCAGGCTAAATTATGCCCCTGTGTTAATTGTGTTTCAATGAAAGAAAATAATTAATTAGGAAGAATTATTTGCTTATATGTTTGTTTCTTCCATTAAATTACATTCCTTGAAAGCAAGGAGCATGTCTTATATGCTTAATATATTCTAGAGATTGTGCTAGAGTTCAGTGAAGTCTATTAGGCACTTAGTAAATATTTTTAGAAGGAAATATAGAAAGCACTCCTGGAGGATGAGGCCACAACTACTACAGTGGTGACGCAGAGCTCTTCTCTCAAGGAGCTTTGCATCTACAGGGCCAGACCATCAGCCACTGCACGGTGATAGGCTAGAGCTACTTAAATCCTTTCTCCCTGTGGTCAGAATTGACCTGAGAGACTGAGACAAGGTGTCCAGTTAGCTATTGCCATGGAACAAATTTTGACGAAATTTAGTAGCATCAAAGAACAATTACTATCTCTCAAGGTTTCTGTGGATCAGGAATTTGGAAAGAACTTGGCTGGGGCCATTCTGGTTCAGGGTTTCTCATGAGGTTGTAGTCAGCTGGCAGCTGGAGAAGCTGGAGGCTGGCCATACATCTCTTTATTCTTGTAATCTGAGGGCTACTTCCTGTGGTCTCTCTGCACAGGTGAGTTGAGCTTCCTCCTAGTATGGCAGCCTCAGGGTAGTTGGACCATGTTCGTGGTGGCACAGGACTCAAGTACAGGTTTTACAGCAAGCAAAGCAGAAGTTGTATCACCTTTTTCTTTTTAATGTGGTTAAAAACACATAACGTTATCTGGGTGCGGTGGCTCACACCTGTAACCCCAGCCCTTTGGGAGGCCGAGGTGGGCAGACCACCTGAGGTCAGGAGTTCAAGGTCAGCCTGGCCAACATGGTGAAACCCCGTCTCTACTAAAAATGCAAAAACTAGCTGGGCATGGTGGTGGGCGCCTGTAATCCCAGCTACTCAGGAGGCTGAGGCAGGAGAATCGCTTGAACCCAGGAGGCAGAAGTTGCAGTGAGCTGAGATCATGCCACTGTACTCTAGGCTGGGTGACAGAGTGAGACTCCACCTAAAAAAAAAAAAAAAAACATAAAATCTTCCATCTTAACCATGTTTTAGTGTATGATTCACTAGTGTTATGTACATTGACATTGTTATGTATTCAATCTCCAGAAATTTTACATCTTGCAAAACTGAAACTCTATGCCCATTAAACAACAACTCCCCATTTTCCTCTCTCCCGAGCTCCTGGAAACCAGTGTTCTACTTTCTGTTTTTATGTATTTGACTACTTTAGATACTTCATACAAGCAGAATCATGCAGCATTTGTCGTTCTGTGACTGGTCCACTTCACCCAGCACAATGTCCCTGAGGTCTACCCATGCTGCAGCACATGACAGGATATCCTTCCTTTTGAAGGCTGAAGAGTATTCCATTGTGTGTATATGCCATATTTTCTTTATCTGTTCATCTGTTGATGGGCATTTGGGGTGCTTCCACCTGTTGACTATTGTGAATAATACTGCTATGAATATAGGTGTGCAAATATCTGTTCAATTCTTTGCTTGTTGCATCACTTTTTATGACTTAGCCTCAGAAGTCACAAAATAATACTTCTTCCAATGTCAGAAACCTACCCATATTTAAAGTGAGGGAGCATAGGTCCCACCTCTTGATGAGAGGAGCATCAAAGCCACATTATAAGAGGAGTATGTGGAGTAGGAGATATTGTTACAGCCATCTTTGGAAAATACAACCTTCCATGCAAGGATCCAGCTAGAAATGGAAGGGAGCAGAGGGAGAGATTAGGGACGTGTTGTCAACCTTCAGAGGTTGGCATTCAGACATCTGCCATACCAATGAAGGTCATGGGCAAAGACCTTGCTGGCCACCAGCCTGCATCCTGTACGAAATAGCACTCCACCACTTTCTATCTCCTTACCCTGCTTTATTCTTCATAGCACTTACCTTCCCCTCAGTACTTAATTGTTCAATTGCTTATTATATGTCCCTCTCCACTAGAATATAAATTCCAAAAGAACAGGGACTTTGTCTTTTTGTTTGCTGCCATACACCAGAGTCTAGCATGGCAGCTGACACAGGGTAGGCACTCAGTAAAATTTCATTAAATGAATGAATGGATTCAAGAAAGATGAAAATTTGATTTGAGTTCTGTGTTATAAAGTGGAATCAGGGTCATCTGGTGTAGTCAGACAAACCTGCACGTAACTCCTAGTCTCACCCCTTACTGCCTGTGTGGCCTTCAAGGAGCTATTTAAGAAGAGAAAAGGGTAGGTAGCAAGGTAGCTGATGCTGAAACTCATCATCAGTATAGTCACAGCCAACAGAAACTCGGGGTCAAGTGATAGAATATTGACCAAGGGACCCCTCAGAACCTATGAAGTCCACCTCCCTCATTCAGCGGAGGAGAAAGCTGAGGCCCAGGGAAGTGAAGATTCCTACCCAAGACCACACAGAGGCAAAACTAAAACTTGGGATCCCAAGTCCTCCGACTCATCAAATGATTGGGTCCATCAGAACTCAAGGTTGCAAGTGATAGAAATGTATCCCAATAACTAGCCTAGGCACAAGAAGAAGTCTCAGCCCCACCCGTGTTTTCTCATGAGTGTGGCAGATGCCCTTGTTGCCCTGCATCTCATCCCGTCACCCACACCTGCAGCTGTGATGGATAATGTCACTTTGAGTGTACCCTGCCTCTGTTCTTCCACCACAAGACTTTCTCGAAAAGCACAGGAGCCCACTCAGCCCACACTCATGTTCAGCCAGAAAGAGAGAGTAGTCAAAGCCCCCAGGGACAACTCTCAACCACAGAAAAACAGGAGCCATTAGGCAAATGCCCCAACCTTCTCTCCTATGAGTGGACAATTCTGGAGACTTCAATGGTCCCTGTAGAGTTGAGCCCCTTTAGCCTAAAGCAGTGACCTTGACAATGCACACTTGATTGACTGATTCCTTTTCCTTGTGCACTCTCCCTGTCCCCTCACATCTGCTTGCTGGGATCACCTCACAAATAACTACCTTCCTCTGTAAGTCCTTGACTTGGGCTCTGCTTTAGGAGAAACCTAAACTAAGAGGTCAGTCTATTGGTGATGTAGCAAAAAATTGAATATGTCTTAGTTATGCAGATATTGATCATTAGGGATAGGTACAGAAGGTAGAGGTTAACTGAGATGACATAAATAGTGCCTAGCCCCTAATGCCCTAACCATCATATATGCTTACTCAAATGTTACCATAGTTTATCTATTCTAAGACACATCCTGTCTTTAACATTTCAACATTTCTAAAAACAAGATATACCTTAAAATCAGTGATATCTTACAACTATAATTGGCAGGTTTTTTTCTTTATTGGGGATATATAAATATTGGATGCATCTTGCAATCATTGTCATTTTAGAGTCTTAGGTATTTTATAGTTCTCACTCAGTTTCTTCCTACACTGTGAGTCAGGGAAAGGAAATGAATTGTCAAAGTCGAAGGCAATACATGGAACAGAGCTAATCAAGAGACCCATATTTCCCTAAAGCATGATAAACCCGAAAATCCCCCAGCCAAGAGGGAAAGAGACTGGGGGAGTCTGAAGGTCATCCAGGTAGATGTTGAGATTCCACTCCAAGCAAATCAACAGAGACTGCGTTTCATTCATCCTTAGCACCTGAGCACCTGGCTCAAGGCAGAGTCTAGCAAATGTTTGTGTACAGAAACAAAGTGAGTGGGATGCCGAGGTGGGCCGTCCTGCCCATCCCAGAAGCTCACATAGGAGGTGGAGCAGGTAGGGCAAAGAATCCGAGGTATCTTTTGAACATCAGGAATATCAATGTGCTGGTCCAACTAAAGAGAGTGAACCAGCCCGTCGGTATGGCCTCTCACACCGGGAAGAGGCTCTTACTTGAATGGGTACATGCTGGGGGCTACAGACCTCACAGGGCATAGCTAAGTCGCATTGGCTTCACTGCCTACCCTTTTTTCTCACTTCATATGGCTCTGAGGGTTCCCCACACAGGGCTCCCAGTGCCTTTCTCTTTCTCCTCCTGTTTGCAGCCTTTTCCCTTCACTGGTTTATCTGACAACCACAAGCACTTTAGAGCCTGGCCTTTATAACTTTTTTCTTCTATCAACACTTAGTCACTCTGGGTCCCATCTGCTTAGGCTAAGACCACTCTATAAACCCGATGGATGCATCTGGCATTCAGGGTTAATAATGAGTTATCCCTGTGAAGAACTTTTATATCTTAGGGATTTTCTTTTTTTATTTTATTTTATTTTATTTATTTATTTATTTATTTTGAGACGGAGTCTCGCTCTGCTGCCCAGGCTGGAGTGCAGCGGTGCGATCTCGGCTCACTGCAAGCTCCGCCTCCCTGGTTCACGCCATTCTCCTGCCTCAGCCTCCCAAGTAGCTGGGACTGCAGGCGCCCGCCACCACGCCCGGCTAATTTTTTGTATTTTTAGTAGAGACAGGGTTTCACCGTGTTAGCCAGGATGGTCTCGATCTCCTGACCTTGTGATCCGCCCGCCTCAGCCTCCCAAAGTGCTGGGATTACAGGCGTGAGCCACCGCGCCCAGCCATATCTTAGGGACTTTCTATGCCTTAAGTTCATAATGACAAACATATGCTAAATGTTCCATAGCTAACTCACAGGGGCACTGTGCAACATTTTAAATTTGTTCAAGGGAAGCCCAGACACATCTGTCAGACCCTAAACAAATACTACTATTAAGTTATTTGGACTTACTTAATAAACAGAAATGTTAGATATTTCTTTTGGCTTTTTTCATGAAAAAAGTATTGAGACACTAAATGTGCTGTAAAATAAAAAAAGTTTGGGAACTTCTTTTCTTTCTTTCTTTTTTTTTTTAAATGAGATAGGATCTCGCTCTGCTGCCCAGGCTGGAGTGCAGTGGCGTGATCATAGCTCACTGCAGCCTCCACCTCCCAGGCTCAAGTGATCCTTCTACCTCAGCCTCCCAAGCAGCTTGGACTACAGGCATGCACCAACATGCCTGGCTAATTTTTTATTTTTATTTTTGGAGAGATGGGGTCTTGCCTATGTTCCCCAGGCCAATCTCAAACTCCTAGGCTCAAGCGATCCTCCCACCTCAGCATTCCAAACTGCTTGGATTACAGGTGTGAGGCACTGCGCCTGGACAAGTTTGGGAACTTCTACCTTAAACTAAAAGAGTAAGTAAGGGTAGCATTTGGAGCACCATAAAAAGCCTTGGGAAAATAATCTACGGGCCAAAGAACCCCTTCAGGAGCCCTAACTCACACCATGTAGGTAAGTGTCCACTCTTCTTGTGGGTCAAGATCCCCAGCCTTGTCACCAAATCCCTAGTCCCATCTGAGGTGACACCTAACTTCAGGACTATCTGTCCCTAAAAGTACAGCCTGACCATGACCCCATGAACAAAAATTCATGTGCTTAGGGATTATGCACTTCAGTGGTCAGAGCTGGTAAGAACCTGCCCTTTCAGCCCTTCTCATTGCAGGAAGGAGCAGAAGGCAGCCAGATCCAAGATCCATTTCCATATAGCCTGGCCTTCCCAGACCATGTTAAATGACCTCCCCTTCCCTTCTGCTATGCAAATCCCATCTTTTCTTCCAGATCCAGGTATACAACATATATATTATGTTTATTCTGAATCTGAATTCTTCACTAAAATGTAAGCTCCATGAAGGCAGGGATTTCACTTTTTTACAACTGTATAACCAGTACCAATAAGAATGCCTACCAGAAAGTAGGCACTCAGTAAATATATTGAATAAATGAACTAGAGTCCATGAAAGAATTAAGCCTTAATGTCCCAATTATTCACTATGTGAATTAACTTTTCTACTATGCTTCATGAATGGCACTAGCTATGTACCATTTTTGGAAGAATCGAGAAGATAGCCATCCAAATCAATTTCTGTGTGCTGTGGTTCAGGTGAGGAATCATTGTTAAGAAAGCCTGAGTTCATGAGCAAATTAATGGTAAAAAACCTACTTCCTCCAAGTAACCTCTTCTGATCATCCCATCCACATGGTGTTGTAACTCTCCCTGCATCTATTAAATATGTCTTGGATTGGAAATGGTTAAGAGTAAAAGGCTCCTGCTTAATGACCAGTGTGCACTTAGGGATGCTCAACCATCCCTGTACAGTGACTTTTAGGACCCCACAGTTAATGGCTCTGTAAGCAGATCCAGTCTTTTAAAGGTTTCACAAAAGAACACTCCCACAATTGAGGCTGCAGTCTGAGTACTGTCTGGTACTGATAAGGCTGCCTGGGAACGCCCTGTCCTATCCCTTCCCCAAATCTAAAGCTTTTTGAAAGGCAGCCAAGCATTTGAGACCAACCAAGCAGTACTAAGTGCATTATCTTGTCTAAGCAAAGCATGAGAAGTAAATTAAGATCCCTGCTGACCTCACTGACTAAAAAAAAAAAAAAAAAACTGCTTTTACCTAATGTATGGTCATGGCCTTAAAGAGAATCTCCTCCCTTCCATTAAAATTATATTTAGCCTAAGGAGATTCAGTACCCTCTGCAGTGTTACTTTATTTCTTTTTTAAATAGTTTCCACTTTTATTTTAGATATGGGGGCACATGTGCAAGTGTGTTACATGGGTATATCGTGTGATGCTGAGGTTTGTGATACAAATGATCCTGTCACCCAGATACTGAACATAATACCCAACAGTTAGTTTTTAAGCCTTTGCTCCCTCCCTCCCCCTATATTAGTCTCCAGTGTCTATTATTGCCATCTTTATGTACTCAATATTTAGCTCCCACTAATAAGTAAGAAAATGTGACATTTGATTTTCTGTTCTGGCATTAATTTGCTTAGGATAATGGCCTCCAGCTCCATCCATGTTCCTGCAAAGGACATGATCTCATCCTTTTCTATGGCTACATAGTATTCCATGTTATATACATATCACATTTTCTTTATTCAATCCACTGTTGATGGGCATCTAGGTTGGTTCCCTGTCTCTGCTGTTGTGAATAGCGCTGTGATGAATATATGAGTGCGTGTGTCTTTTGGTAGAATGATTTGTTTTCTTTTGGATATATACTCAGTAATGGGATTCCTGGGTTGGATGGTAGTTCTGTTTTAAGTTCTTCAAGAAATCTCCAAACTGATTTCCACAGTGGTTGAACTAATTTACATTCCCACCAACAGTGTATAAGCATTCCTTTTTCTCAATAGCCTTACTGGTATCTATTATTTTTTTGACTTTTTAGTAATAGCCATTCCAACAGGTGTGAGATGAAATCTCATTGTGGTTTTGATTTGCGTTTCTCTCATGACTAGTGATGTTGACCATTTTTTCATATTTGTATGTCTTCTTTACAGAAGTGTTTGCTCATGTCTTTTGTCCACTTTTTAATGGGGTTATTTGTTTTTTGCCTGTTGAATTGTTTAAATTCCTTATAGATTCTGGATATTGGACCTTTGTTGGCTGCACAGTTTATGAATATTTTCTCCCATTCTGTAAGTTATCTATTTACTCTGTGGATAATTTCTTTTGTTGTTCAAAAGCTCTTTCATTTAACTAGGTCCCACTTGTCAATTTTTTGTTTTGTTGCAATTATTTTTGAGACCTTAGTCAGAAATTCTTTCCCATGGCTGATGTCCAGAATGGTGTTTCTTAGGTTTCCTTCTAGAATTCTAGAATATAGAATCTATAAAATATAGATTGAGGTCTTATATTTAAGTCTTTAATCCATCTTGAGTTAATGTTTGTATATGGTGAAAGGAAAGGGTCCAGTTTCATTCTTCTGCATAACTAGCCAGCTATCCCCAGCACCATTTATTGAATAGGGAGTTCTTTCCCCATTGCTTATTTTTGTCAGCTTTGTTGAAGATCAGATAGTGGTAGATGTGCAGCTTTATTTCTGGGTTCTCTATTCTGTTCCATTGGTCTATGTGTCTGTTCTTGTACCAGTAGAATGCTGTTTTGTTTATTGCAGCTTTAGAGTATAGTTTGAAGTTGGGTAGTCTGATGCCTCCTGCAGTGTCATTTTATAAGGACAATTCTGTCTCAACTTTCTCTGGTCATTTCTAAACCAATTAATAGCAACAGGAATGGGATTACTATAATTAGCTTAGACTTATTGACTCTATCCTAGGAACTGGGGAAGAAGTCTCCTAAATCATATGAGGAAAAGGTAGATACCTGAAAAGAAAATGAGGGTTCTCTTAGCTGGGAAGCAAGGTATGGACTGACTATGCAATTAGTATGCATCGTGAAAGATTTAATAGACAGTACAGACTTTTAGGGTAAAGATAACAACTTTAATGTTGACCACATTCAATACTGAATGTAAAAAAAAAATCTCTATTATTATCTCTGGACTGCTTTTTCAGATGTTCTCTGCCACCGGCAGTGGCCCAGTGGTTAAAACAAGAAAAAAAAAAAAAAAAAAAAACCTAGTTGTTTCTTTGAAGTGTTGCTTTTTAATTACTGCATATCATTTATGTGTGATTTACATATCAGACTTCATGCACCTAACAGCACAGTGGAAATCAGTGACAAATAAGTAAGGGATTATACACCAGATCGAAAGTGCAAAGCTACAGGCAAAGCATGATAGCTGTACAGAAAAGAAAGTATTTACTTTCAGCTGGAGGGATTGGGGGAATGATTCCATTTAAGAGGTGGAGTTTAAGCTGATATCAGCAGGACTGGCAAGCATTTCATCCTGCGGGGATGATGGAAGCAAGAAGCACAAGGAAGAAAGCATAAGGAATGTTTCTGTATAGGAGTAGGGAAGTGTGTTAGTTTTCTATTACTGTGCTAACAAATTGCCACAAACTTGGTGGCTTAAAGAATACAAATGTTTTGTATTACAGTTCTGTAGGTCAGAAATCTGACTTGGGTCACACTGAGCTAAAATCAAGGTGCTGGCAGGGCCACATTCCTTCTGGAGGCTCTGAGGGAGAATCAATTTCTTTGACTTTTCCAGGTTTTAAAGACTGCTTGCATTCCTTGGTTTGTTGCCCCCTTCCTACTTCTTCAAAACCAGCAACAGTGAATTGAATGCTTTTCCTGTCGCTATCTCTGGTTCTCTGTTTCTAAGGACTTGTGTGATTAGATTGAGTCCTGCACAATCCAGTGTAATTGTCCCATCTCAAATCCTTAACCTTAATGACAGCTGCGAAATTGCTTTTACGACTGTAAGATAACATATTTACAAGGTGGATTAGACATGGACATCTTTGGGGGCCACTATTCTATCTACCACAAGAAGGAGGGCAGCTGGCTCAAGAACTGGCCCAGCAGAGGGATTAAAGAGTGTGGAAGGAGATGGAGGTAAAATTTTCACATTTGTGATACTTCTGGGTCTAGAGTTTTTGATAATGGAATTTCCTACATTTTTAATTCATATTCCCTTTATCCCGTAGATCTTATTGTTCAGCCTAGAGCTTCCTCAGAAACCATATGTGACTTGTGTGCTTCCCCTTTCCAGCTCAGTAATACAAAGAAGAAGCATTCCCTCCACCAGCACTACCCCTCTGTCAATTAGAATAGGCTAAATTTTTCTGGGATAATAAATAGTCTCCAATTCTCAGTTGCTTAAGATAGCAAAAGTTTATTTCTTACTGATGCAACATGTCCACCACAGGCTGACCAACAAGCTCTGCTCCAAATCTCCTCACTCCAGATCCAAGACTGATAGAGCAGCCACTATTTCAAACATCACCAGGTGCCACAGCAGAGGGAATGAAAGTTCTGGAGGGTCTCACACCAGCTATTATACGCCCCAGCCTGGAAGTGACACACATCAATTCTACCCACATCTTATTACCCTGAACTCTTCACATGACTCTACCCACATGAAAGGTCCAAGAAGTATAAGCTTATCATGTACACACAGGCAAAGAGCTAGAAGTGTTTGAGCAGCATTAATGTTGCTACAACCCCCTACTTTAATTTTTATATGAATGGTACCCATATTCTTCCAATGTCTGGGGTTCCAAACCTTGGTGACCTTTTTAACTGAGCTCTTACAGCCAATCAAATGTTAAGTCCTGTCCAGGCATGATGGCACACACCTGTAGTCCTGGCTACTGAGGAGGCTGAGACAAGAGGATCCTTTGAAGCCAGGAACTGCACTTCAACCTGGGTAACATAGCAAGACTCCAAGAAAGGAAGGAAAGAAAGAGGGAGGGAGGGAGGGAAAGAAGGAAGGAAGGAAGGAAGGAAGGGAGGGAGGGAGGATAAAAGAAAGGGAGAAAAAGAGAAAAAAGAAAGAAAGAAAGAGACAAAAATGTCATGTCATGTCCACTCTTGCTTCAAAGCGTCTCTCCTGTCAATCCTTTATTTTCCACTAGCACTATCACTACTTAGTTCAGGCATAAAAGTATACAGTACTTCGTTTTCCAAACTTTTTCACCATGATCATTTTACATTGAGACCAAGTACAAACACACACGTGCACACAAACACACACACACATAACTGAAAAGTTAGTAAAGTTACTCTTATTCTGTTCTGTTCTCTTTTTATAATGCTGGTTATGATTCAGGTATTAGTCAGAGTTCTCCAGAGAGACAGAACCAATAGGATGGATGGATGGGTAGAGAGATGGAGGGATAGATAGATAGATGATTGATAGATAGATAGATAGATGATTGATAGATAGATAGATAGACAAGAGGGATTGATTAGAGAAATTGGCTCATGTGATTATGGAGGCTGAGAAGTTCTGTAATAGGCCATCTGCAAACTGGAGAACGAGGGAAGCTGGTAACATGGCTCAGGCCAAGTCTGAAGGCCTCAGAACCATGGAAGCCAATGGTGTAACTGACAGTTTGAAGCCGAAGGCCTAAGAACCTAGGGGGCCATTCTGGTGCAAGTTCCAGAGTCCAAAGGCCAGAGAACCTGGAGTTCTGATGTCCAAAATCAGAAGGATGTTTCCATTCCAGAAAAGAGAAAGTGAGAGAGAGCAAATTCACCTTTCCACTACCTTTTCGTTCTATCTGGACCCTCAGCTGATTGGATGAGGGTGAATCTTCCTTACTCAGTCCACTGATTCAAATGCCAGTCTCTTCCAGAAACAGCCTTACAGACATACACAGAAACAATGCTTTGCCAGCTATCTGGACATGCCTTAATCATAAACCACTAACGAGTTGTGATCTACAGTTCAATAGACAACAAAGTAAAATTCCTATATACTTTAGAACTAAACTCGCTTCAGAAATGACTTCACAACTCACTACTTATACAAATTTAGGCATCATCTCCTCAGCTTTCAGACTACAACAGTGTTTCCTATCCCACAGGTGAGAATTAGCTTGATGACTAAAAGTCATCAAGTAGTTTTAGGTACTACATAGCAGTATTAGTCCTCTTTTCCTAGTTTGTCCCTCTTCACCTTTCTTTTGGATTTTTTTTGTTCATTTTTTCATTCAATAATAAAAAGTTTATTAAGATCCCATTGCTTGAGGGGAAATGTGCTAGGCCCTGGGGCTACAAAGACAAATAAGACATAATCCATGTTTTGGAAACGTTTACAGACTAATAGAGGAGATCAACGTGTAAACAAATGATTGCCATGACATGGCAATCCTATAGCAAAAGAATGGAAATGACTTTATGGAAATTCAGAGGAAGAACAACACACCCTGAGAGAAGATGAGAGAGATTAACATTGATTAAACTCCGCTTTGTTCCTGTGGCTTAAAATCTAGATTTCTTTATGGGGCTTTTAAAGCTTTTTCTAACCTGCCTTATTGCCCATTCACCTATTCAATCTGCCTTCTTTCTACTCCCCAGCAAGTGAGATATTAAATCTTTTCAGGCTAAGACAGGTGACCAATGTTATTGTTCCTACCATTCCAATGGTTGTTGTCCTGAAACTAAGCTGGTCACATTACCATCTCTCCACTCATGTTTGGTACAACCTCAAGTTGTACCAAACACATTATCCTGTTGACACTAAATAAATAACCAGACAGCCTTTCTCTGCCTTTTCACTTTGAACTATCTTACCATCCTCTAAAACCCAGCTCAGTTCTAGCACTTCAAGAAACCTCCTCAAATTGCTCCAGCCTAGACTAGCCCTCTAAGAATCCCTAATGCAGTTGTCAAATTTTCTTGTATATTTCCTTAAATTTTTTTGAAAAATAATCTATGTGCACTCTACACAATTTTAAACTAAAAAAAATGTTAATTATAAGCCTAATTCCCAACATGTTCTATGATGCATATGGGCTCTGAATATATTTTTTTGTCAAAATCTTGGAACTGTATATTAAGATCAATTTATAGGCAACATCCACCATAGAACTTGGCAAACCTAGTCATTGTCAAACCAGTCATCTAAATCAGACTTACTTTCTGTCAGAAAAAGTCTTACTTCATTTTTCAATTCAAATAAGCGTATTTATGCTCATCCCTGGGATAATCATCTCACTTTTAAATTCTAATTGAAAGATGGATGGGTGGATAGACGGAATGGATGGATGGATGAATGGATGTATGGATGGATGGATGGAAGAATGGATGAATGAGCCCTCAGAGCCTTGCCAAGAGTTTCCCTCTTGGATAATAATAAAAAGTTACCTTCAACATTTCCTTCTGGCACCCATGGGACTCCCCTCAGGAGCAAGGCATCCTGGAATTGTCCCTTTGCTTAGTGCCCTGGGCAATCCACATTAATAGGACTTAGAATGGATGAGAGGTTTATTTGTCATTAATAAAAAAGGGAATTTTAAAAGCAGGTGGGAAGAGCCAACCAATCACAGACTTGGCAGATCAATCTTAGGAAAAAGTACAGTTGGAAATTGAGAATATAAAAATTAATTTCCTGACAAGAAATTTAAGGGCCTCATGGAAAGTCATTTGCTCTCCTCCCAAGGGTGGGCATTCCCGTTGGGTTGAAGACCACTGACCAGAGGTCAAAAGTCTAAATTCACACATGGACTTGTGTGAGTCTAAGCATTAGAGCTTGCCAGCTTTCTGACCCACCTCTTAGTTTTAGGAGACTCCTTCAAGGTCATGTACTCAATTCCTCTCAGCTCTGTGTCACCTGTTCATTGTGGCCTATTTTCATTTTATTTCCTTTATAAAGTTCTAAATTTCTCTCTTTTTTTTCAAAGTAAATCACTTTCATCCTAGTTTTCTGTGGTTATGTAATTGTAGTTTAGTTTATGTAATCATTTTTAGTTAAAATTTCTTATTGATACGTAATTGTATATATTTATGAGGTGCATGTGATATTTTGGTACATGCATACAATGTATAATGATTAAATTAGGGTATTTAGGATATCCATCACCTCCAACATTTATCCTTTCTTTGTGTTGGGAACATTTAAGTCTCTTCTAGCTATTTTGAAATATACAATAAATTATTATTAACTATAATCACCCTACTGTGAACACTACTGTGAATGGCTATCAAATACTAGAAATTATGCCTTCTATTTAACCTCAGTTTCTTGAATGAAGAGGCTGTGAAAACTTATTTTAGCTTCTCTCCTCTTTCTCTCTTAAAAAAAATTCCTGGGCTGAGCATCTTTTTCCTGGTTGAAAGGTGACTAGATAACCACCTTGGTAGTTTCGGGTGGGTTGGTGAACACAGAAACTGGATTTGGAGTTGGATAGTCTTACATAAACCTGTGGAAACATCTTAGTAACTTTTCCTGCCCCCACAAAGACCACACACCCCTCTATAAAGATAGGAGTGTTTTTAGTAAATATGCTTCTAGTTGCAGGTTGATTTTCAGCCTGCTATTTTATGAAGTCCTACGAGACTTGCTGGAAACTTGGAAAATGCTGTATCTGCCCTAGTCTACAGCAGTAGGACACCAAGCAGTCCATTGAGTTCAGTTCAGCCACAGTTATTACACTTTGTGCACCTACTAAACAAAAGAAAAACACAGTATTTCTGCCTTCGAAGAGCTCACAGATTACAGGTAAATCCAGGGTATATACACATACAATCTCAGTTATGATGGCTGCCAGGCTAACCACCTTCCTAGTGATTTAGGCTGCTGAAAGTCTTAGAAAAGGACTGTAAAATCTCCTAACATAAAAAGTGGCTAAAAGAGGTATTAGGAGTTGATCACTTGGCTCCACTCTCTGGGTCTTGCCCAACTCTAGCCACCACGACAAGCATCCAAGTTAAATTCTCACTTCAAAATCTAATACCCACTTGAAGAACTTCCCAGTTGCCTCTTAGCTTTGCTTCGTGGCACATTCCTGGTAAATCAAAATTCTAAACAAATTTATTCTGTCAACAAGGGACTATTTACTACTCCATAAATCAGCCCAGATTTTTTATCCTGCTCTACTATATATGATGGGTAAAGTATTCTAAGTGACCTTTGAGCATTTTATCTCTTTCTTGAGAGAGGCAGATTTGGGGCACAATTCCGAATCTTCTGGGGCAGGCAGGTGCTCTCAGACTTCGGTTTTGATGTAGTGGTGATAGCTGTGGTCTTCACTGCACTACAGGCCAGCTGACAGGGATGTTGCTGTCCTTCCAACCTGGGGCTCTTGGTTATCCTCGAAGGAGAGGAAGTGAAATCTTCTTATTTTAATGACCTAATCAGAGGAGCTGAATCAAAACACCATTTGGCAATACCTTGGCACATGATCCTCTAAGGCTCACAAAAAAGTTTTGAAGGAAAGGGTAGTTTGTACTTTCTATCTAAATAAACATTTTCTGAAGTCACAGCACAAAGAGTAGACTACAAGTCCTAATGAACATGGATATCATATACAAAACAAGATTAATACCTGAGCTCAGGAGGGAGTATTTGTACTTACAACATCTAAAACATCAAATGAATGAGTCAGAACTTTGGCCTTCATTCTATCTGCCTTTGTAAAACATATCTCAGACTTCTCAGGGTAAACTTGATCTGATTCAAACTGGAAACAAGGTATCTCCTGGCCAAGATCTCCTTCTTTCAGATTAAACACTCTGAAAGGAAAAATGGGATTTTCCCCATTTTAAGAGAATAAACATGTGTCTCTGAGGGGAAAAGAAAATGAAAACATTCTATCAACCAGCACAGCACACTGAGGAACAGCCAGGTGCAAGCTCAGGGCAACAAGACACGTTTTCTCATTCTCCTTCACTGCCACCGTCCTTTCCCAACCCCTGCACTCCCTCTGTCCCCCTCCATCCCCATTAAAAAACAGCAACAAACCGCTATGATTAATGACTAAAGAATAAGAGCAGGTGTACAATCTTTATACATTTTAGATTTGGATCAAATTCACTCTTCTCAATTCCTCTTCCTAAAGCCCCACAGATAATCCTTTGCCATCTGCCCCTCCTCTCCTTTCCTTTCTGAGGCTGTTAATGAAAGTGGGGTGGCCAGGACTGAAGAAGGACTTGAGCTGGCTGTCTCTGATGGACTCCTAGCTATCTCGTACCCCCGCTTCCTGCTGGCAGAAAGCAATGCAAAGTGACTGCTGTAGGAGCAGCTGCTGAAGCTCATTTCCCTCCCCCGATGCCTGTCACATTCTTGGGCAATATTTCAGAAGCTTACTCATCCTGCCACTCACTTCCCCCGCCCCCATACCCCTGCCCCCAAACAAGACATTAGGAGGGAAACATGAGAGATTTTATTTTAGCCTAATTGAGCAATAGCCCTTACTTCATCTTGAGTAAGATAAATGGGCTGTCCAACTTCACTTCTCACTTTATCTGTAATGAGGTTTCTCTCTCAACTGTTTACCAAAGTATTAAAAAGCACTTTGTAGCGCCAGCTGGTATATTCCATCAAAGAGAGTCAATAGAGCAGATGAAGACATATGAGAAAGTCAGGAGATAAGGTGCCTTTTATGAAAGTTCAGATTCCAGACCTATTAAAAAGAACCGCTTCCCCCTCTGTGAATTCAGGGACAAAAAAACAACCTTTTCCTGTTTGGCAGTAAGGTGGTTTCTCATAGGGTAGGACAGCACCTGGCAGGTTTTCCCAGAGTCTGACTGAGGTGAATAATTAATTGTAGTCATTAATATCCAGGTGGTAAGAAATTGCCAGAACTGTAAGATCCCAATAGGCCATTAGCATCTCTATACTGGATGCACTTTAATGGACTCTTCCTCTCACCAGCAGCGATGAAACACTGTTCTGTTCTTGCTCAGGCTCTGTCTCCAGCTATTCTGTAAGAATCGGTCACATTCAGATGTTAAAAGGTACAAGATAGGGAGTCCAAGGAGCAGAACCTGCTCAGGATTTTGACACTAAATGCTGTGTGACCTTAAATGAGCCACTAAATCTCACCACTATAAAATTTCTTCCCTTACAAAGTAGGGAGGAACTATCTCATGCTGGTAAGTGTTCTGATAGGAAATCTGTTTGATATATTGAGATTTTTACCTAAGAATTAAGTATGGATATTTTGTTGCATTATAGCCTCAGTCCTGTTTGTAGCTGTCATTCAACAATATGAGGGCCTACTATGCCTGTACTTGTGGTAGGGAGGAAGACAAGACATATAAACCTGAAAAGTGAAATAAAAGGCACAGCCCTGTTGGAATGGGAAGCCAAATTTCTACTCCTCACTCAAAACCTCATGAAATATCTCTCCCTGACTGCCTCCCCAGATATCTTGGCAAACAGTGCATTCCATAGAAGATCAGGGCCTTTATCACCTTGTGCAGTCATCTGTCTTTTCAACCTCCTCTGCCAGCCTGTTATCTTCTAAAAGAAAGGACAGTGTCCTGCTCATTTCCTTATTCCCCCATCCCTAGCATAGTTCCTGAAATATGGTAGGCATGCAATATTTCTACATAAGTAAATGGATGGAGTGAATAATAAATGCCAAATACAGATCATAAGATCCAAAAGAGAGGCAGCCATGGTGGACAGAGCCCTGAAATAGGAGCCAGAAGATCAGGGTGCAAATCATCAACTTATTATTCCATGAAACTTTGACTTTGGGCTCTCTGTGACCCAGTGTCCACATCTGAAAAGTGCTAATGCCCAAACCAAACAGGGTTATTGTGGGAATTAGGTAAAATGCTCTAAACAAAATTTAGCTCCCTTATCTTGTATTCCTTTTCCCTAAATAGTTGGAATACAACACTGGAGTCCAAGTTGCAACCCAAGGTGCAACTACAGGTTTGTAGGTTATCCAAGAAGGAAGAAGTTGTAAAGCACAGGAGTAGATGAATTCTCAAGGAGAAAATGAAGAGAAAGAGGCTGATAACAATATTCAAAGGAATATACACAATTACAGGGCTGCAGAAATCATAAGCTAAAGAAAAGACTGAAGAAAGAGGATATTGTATCATGCATCTAATTCAAGAACAGCATGGTGAAATCTATGGAATGTCATAACAAGGTCCAGGAAATAAAAGACTAATTCATTATGCATGATTATTTTGGCTTCTAGACCTTAAATTTGGGTCATGATTTAAAGCTCTTCTAGTTGGATGACCATAAAAATTCTCAATGCATTTTCAACAGTCTTACAAAAATAGAAGACAAATTTTGTGAAGGGAAAGGGAACTTATGAATATATCCTTTTTCCTTTCTTCTTTCTTCTTTTTTTTTTTTTTAGACAGGGTCTCACTCTGTCATCTAAGCTGGAGTGTGGTGGCATGTTCATGGCTCACTGCAGTTTCAACCTCTGAGACTCAAGCATTCCTTTCACCTCAGCCCCCCACATAGCTGGGACTACAGGCACGCACCACCAGGCACCACTAGTTTTTGTAGAGACGGGGTTACACCATGTTGTCCAGGCTGGTCTCAAACTCCTAAGCTCAAGCAACCCACCCACATCAGCTTCCCAAAGTGTTGGGATTACAGGCGTGAGCCACCACGACTGGCCAAACATCCTTTTTAAAATGAGTCATATGAAGACTTTTTAGGCCCAGGCATGGTGGTGCGTGCCTGTAATTCCAGCTACTCAAGAGGCTGAGGCAAGAGAATCACTTGAACCCAGGAGGTAGAGGTTGCAGTAAGCCAAGATCGCACCACTACACTCCAGCCTGGGTGACAGAGTGAGACTCCGTCTCAAAAAAAAAATAAAAGACTCTAGACCAAGAATGGACCAAAACAGACAATAGTGGTGGTACACCACTTGTCCTGGACACACTACTTCTATTATTCTATTATTCCATCCTTGGGTTGCACTCATGTTTGTGGCAAACTCATTCTGGCTCATATTAAGTCTGTGGCTGACTAAAGCAACATTACTTTTTTTTTTTTTTTTTTTTGAGACAGAGTCTCGCTTTGTCACCCAGGCTGGAGTGCACTGGTATGATCTCGACTCACACCTCCACCTCCTAGGTTCAAGCGATTCTCGTGCCTCAACCTCTTGAGTAGCTGGGATTACAGGCACGTGCCACCACACCCAGCTAATTTTTACATTTTTAGTAGAAACAGAGTTTTTATCATGTTGGCCAGGCTGGTCTTGAACTCCTGACCTCAGGTGCTCTGCCCACCTCGGCCTCCCTAAGTGCTGGGATTATAGGTGTGAGCCACTACACCCGGCCGACATTACTTTTTTAAAGTGTAATTTAAGCCCAAATTTGCTTAACAGTCTACTCACCTAATTAATTATTTTGAACTTAAGTTAGGTCCAACTTGGACTTAATTGATTCTGTCAAAACATATTTAAAGTATTGATTCATATATTCAAATTTGAGTTAGTCCTCCAAGATTTTTGTCACCTAAAAATTTGACTGTCATGCCTTCCCTGTGTTTCCTTACCATTGATTGTTTTTTAAGATTGAATAGCATTTTACTAGAAATAGGACCCCAGTTAACTATTCCTTAATCCATACACTTCTGTTTTGTTTTGTTTTGTTTTGTTTTACTTCTTAGAATTAATCTAAATAAAAATCCACTAAATTAAGGGCTCCTTGAGGGCAAGAACTGTGCTTATGTAGCTTAATATTTCGATCAACCCAAGGCCTGGCAGATAGTTGTATCCAGCTACATTTCTCTCTCCATGTCCTTCAGGAAGTGCCATCTAACTCTCTGAAAGCCAGACCTCCTGTGTCTGCAACTTCCCATGGTCTCTAACTGGGCAACCAACATTTTTAGTAAAACCATTACTACTTCCTACCATGTTCTTTCTGGCTCAGAGAGGTGCCACTCTCTTTTCTTAATTTTCACAAAACATTTATTTTTTAATCTCGCCAAGCTTATAAGTAACTTAATACCTGTAGACATAGTCAAGAAATAGTTTTAAGAACTAGCCTTACTTCTAGGATTTACAAGATTGAAACCATGTTTTTCTGGGATTTATTTTCTTACTTTTCCTAACGTGACTCAGGGTGGACCTAATCCCGTCATTCCTTACTGTTACATGCTCATCCTGGGCTTGCCCTCATGTGTGAGCAGGAGGCATTGGCACACAGGCAGTTAAAATATGATGGGGGGAGAGAAGAGAACCCACAGCACCTTGTTCTGCAGAGACCTCTCCTGGGGTTAGGTGGCCATAGGGATGCGTGCAGACAGTGGTTTCACAATTCTCTCACTTGCATTCTCTGATTCTGCTGCAGAGCTATCCCAGTGCTTGGCTTCATCCCTGGATTCAGCCCATTAGCTCCCCATGGACACACTGAGTCTCACACCCTAAGCAGAGCTCCTAAAGGCAGGCACAGAGTCAGGCACTTAAGTCAGGCCTCTTTGGGCAGCCAAAGAGTCTCGTGACCTAACAGAATTTCAGGCCTATCCTGGAGGCCTAGTCAGCACAGGCAGGGAGTGACTTTTTTCTGATCGCAGCCTCTACCTTATTTTTCTTTTGGAAGTAGAAAGAATCATGTTCTGGTTACCTTCCAGAGATAAGAAACCATCATGACTGACATTTCTACCAAGTGCAGTTTATAACACACTTTTGCAATGAATTCCCACAATAACTTCCATTTTTCAGTTACAAAAATGGCTGCACTACAAAGTCAATTGACCTACCCAAAATCACCTAACTGGTAAGTGGCCATGTAACAAACTCTGGTATGTTTGACTCCTGATGCCTTGTTCTTCCCACTGCACTACCCACATTGCTATCTATTCAACAAGTATTTATTGGGCCCTGATGATGCCAGGCCCCAGGCCAAGTTCCAGGATATACTAGTGAACAAGCAATAGAACTTTCACTTACACAGGGAAAACAGAGAGTAAATAAACACATGCTGAGAAGAACAATTACCACATAGTGGTTAAAAGTTTAGGTTCTGAACAAGATGCCTGTGTTTGAATTTATACCGTTTTATTTTATCTTAAGGAAGTTAATTAGGTTTTCCATGTCTTAACTTCTTCATGGGGATATAATATCACTATCAATCTTACAGGTTTTGAGGACCAAATGAGTTAATACATGTTAGCGCTCATAAGTGGTGCCCAACAGTAGCCGTGATAACAGGAAGCTCTGAAAGAAATGGGGTCTCTTACCCTACGGGAATGTGGATAGGGTAGAGATTGCTGAGGTTTAAGAAAGTTTTCCTGAAATCAGTGCAGTCTAATCTGAGGCCTGAAGGATGAGGATGAGTAAGGTCTGCGGAGGCTGAGTGCATGTGAGAGAGAGAATATTGAGAGGTGTGGAGGCAAGTGCAGGGTGGAAGAAAGAGCCGGCAGAGAACAGCGCGTGCATAGGATCCATCAGACTGTAAATTGAGCCCATAGTTGCCACATCTCAGGGCTGGCTCCATTCCCAGATCTTACTAAAACACTTGTCAGGGTAAAGGGTGGGAAGTTTATCAGAAAGAGAAAACTTAAGGCTTTTAGCCTCTGTCTTATCTCAATGTCTCCTGCTCCTTCTCCCTCTCGCTTTCTCAGCAACATACGATGGGAAGAGCCCCAAACTCCAAAGGTAACACTGGACTGATGCTTTGGCTCCATTTCCTACACCCATGACCCTGGGCATTCCATGTCTTCTCTAGGTCTCAGATTCCTTCTCTGTAAAAAGTGGTAACAACAATTCTTCCTTCAAGTGCTCATAAAATATGAAAGTTGCACAAACCTACTCAGGTTGAATTCTCAACTTTGTTATTGTGTGACTTAGAGTAAGCTACTTAACCATTCTGAACCTCATTTTTCTCGTCTGTAAAATGGGAATGATAAGAATAATGTCTCCTAGGGCTTATCTCCCCAACTTTTTATTTTGAAAAATAATTTTATAAAAAGTTTAAAGAATACCTTTATAACCTTCATATAGATTCACCAACTGTTGACATTTTGTCATATATTTGTTCATCCCCTGTACATGTATGTGTGTATTGTGACATTGTGACCTTTCCACCCTAAATATTCCAAGATAAATCTCCTAAGTAAAAGGAAATTCTTCTACATATCTACCATACCATTATCACTCCTAAAACATTTACCATTATTTAAAAATACCATCTAATAAGCAGCATATATCCAAAGTTACTCAATTATCTTCAAAATGACTTTTATGGCATTTTTAAAAACTCAGAATCTAATCAAGCTTTATGGACCTATTACCTATTATATCTCTTTTGTCTCTCTTAACACTCTCCTGGTTTTTTTTTTCTTTTTTTTTTTTTGGTGAGAGGTGGAGGTTCATGACATTGATATTTTTTAAGGATTTATGCTAGTTGTCTTCAAATTGTCCCCAGATTTATATGATTATTTCCTCATTATTAGATTTAGGTAAAATGTTCCTGGCAAAAAGACTGCATAGGTGATGGAGTTACAGCAGCAAGATGGTAGAATAGGAAACCCCTAACTTTATTCCCCCATGGAGACATTGATTTCACAACAACATACTGTCCAAAGCCTTTATGAAAACTTCAGAAACAGTTCAGAAGTTGCAATATCCCAGGCAAGCTCAAAACTAAAAACACCACATCCAAATGGTTAAGAAGAACCATTTCATTTCAGTTGCATCAGCCTTTCCCCCAAGTTGGCACAGCGTATTGTAACTGGGAAAAAGTATCCAGCTTACACCTTCTCCCTTGGGAGAGAAAGAGAAGTTTGGAACATGCGTCCAACATTCTGGCTATCTAGATGGCTGGCCTACGGTCTGATTTCTATCTCCCTGACCCAGAGCACTAACCAAATAAGCATATGTTGATACCTGAGGCCCACAGAGAACAAAGGAGAGATCATCAGCTTGAGACTACGCCAGACAGTCTGCAATATTCCAGACAAACACCAGAGGGAACAACGTATTACAAACTCCTTTTTAAAAAGTGAGCAGGCAGGGAGCAGTGGCTCATGCCTGTAATCCCAGCACTTTGGGAGGCCGAGGCGTGCAGATCACGAGGTCAGGAGTTTGAGACCAGCCTGGCCAACATGGTGAAACCCCATCTCTACTGAAAATACAAAAAAAAAAAAAATTAGCCAGGCACAGTGGTGAGCACCTGTGATCCCAGCTACTCAGGAGGCTGAGGCAGGAGAATCGCTTGAACCCGGGAGGTAGAGGTTGCTGTGAGCAAGATCGTGCCATTGCACTCCAGCCTGGGCAACAAGAGCAAAACACCATCTAAAAAAAAAAAGTGAGCAAATGTCTCTAATTGTAAAATTATACACACAAACTGAGAGAAGATATAACCCCACAAAAGGTTTCAGAGCCCACAGAATTGCTAGCCAGGATGATTGCTAAGGTTCTTCCCTTGCATGAAACCAGTCTATAAGACCAGGACAGGTGGCTGTGTTTTCAATTGCCCGAGTCACAATTCCCTGCACCCCTGCCAGCCCCCACTCCAAAAAAAGGCACACAAAGAAACAGGGAACGTGGTGCAATATACACACACACACACATATATATATATGAAAATCTCCAGAAACTGAACCTAAAGAAATGAAGATTTACAAGTTACCTGACAAATATTTCAAACTAATCTTTAAGAAGCTCAATGCTCAAGAGAACACAGATAGACAACTAAATAAAATCAGGAAAACTACACGTGAACAAAATGAGAAAATCAACAAAGAGATACAAACTATAAACAAGAACCAAACAAAAATTCTGGTGCTGAAAAATACAATAATAGAGTTGAAAATTCAATCAATAGATGACTCGATCAAGCAGAAAAAAGAATCAATGAACTCACAGATCACTTGAAACTGTCAAGTCAGAGGAACAAAAAAGAAAAATGAATGGAAAAAAGTGAAGGAAGCCTAAATAGCTTATATAACACCATTAAGTGGACTAATATACATATTATGAGAGTCTCAAAAAAAGAGAAAAAAAGTGGAGAGCTTATTTGAAGAAATAATTGCCAAAAACTTCCCACATCTGAGGAAGGAAATAGACATGCAAATTCAAGCAGCTCAAAGAATTTCAAATAAGAAGAATATGAAGAGACCCACACTAAGTGACATTGTAATCAAACTGTCAAAAGTCAGAGTCAAAGAGAGACTCTTGAAAGCAGCAAGAGAAAAGCCACTGGTCAAATACAAGGTACCTCTCATAAAATTTTCAGCAACTTTATCAGCAAAAACATTACAAGCCAGAAGTGCATGAAATAATATATTCAAAGTGCTGAAACAGGCTGGGCATGGTGGCTCATGCCCATAATCCCAGCACTTTGGGAGGCCAAGGCAGAATTGCTTGAGCCCAGGAGTCTGAGACCAACCTAGACAACATGGTGAGATCCCATCTTTACAAAAAATGTTTAAAAAAATGCTGGGCATGTTGGTACGTGCTTGTGATCCCAGCTACTGAAGAAGCTGAGGTGGGAGGATCATTTGAGCCCAGAGGTCAAGGCTGCAGTGAGCCATGTTTACACCACTGCAATCCAGCAAGTGAGCAACAGAGCAAGCAAGACCTTGTCTCAAAAAAAAACTGCTGAAAGAAAAAAAAAAACACTACCAGCCAAGGATACTATATTCTCAAGAAACTGTCCTTCAAAAATTAAGGAGAAATAAGTATTTTCCCAGATAAACAAAAGCTGAAGGAGTTCATCACCATTAGATATGCCTTATAAAAATTGCTAAAGGGAATCCTTCAAGTTAAAATGAAAGAGCACTAGACAGCAACATAAGAATAGGAAAATATAAAGATGATAATCCTTTTGGTCAAATGTTGATGAAAAGAGAGCAGAAGTGGACATACTTTTATCAGGCAAAATATAATTTCATAAAGAAAAAATATTATGTAAGGATAAAAGGGTGATTTCACCAGAAAGATATAACAATTATAAATGCACCTAACCACAGAGCACACAAATATATAAAGCAAACATTGACAGAATCGAAGAGAGATATAGAAAGTAAAACAATATCAGTATATTTCAGTATCCCACTTTCAATAATGGATTAAATCAACCAGACAGAAGATCAGTAAGAAAACAGATGACCTTCACACCTGTAATCCCAGCACTTTAGGAGGCCGAGGCGGGCAGATCACGAGATTAGGAGATCGAGACCATCCTGGCTAACACGGTGAAATACCGTCTCTACTAAAAATACAAAAAATTAGCCGGGCATGGTGGCGGGCGCCTATAGTTCCAGCTACTCGGGAGGCTGAGACAGCAGAATGGTGCGAACCTGGGAGGCGGAGCTTGCAGTGAGCCGAGATTGTGCCACTGCACTCCAGCCTGGGCAACAGAGCGAGACTCCATCTCAAAAAAAGAAAAAAAAAGAAAAAAAGAAAACAGATGACTTGACCAATACTAAAGACCAATGGAATGTGACAGACATATACCAAGTGCTCTAACCAACAACAGCAGAATACACAGTCTTCTCAGAAACATATATACCATTTTTTAGGATAGATTGCATATTAGGCCACAAAACAAGTATAAGGAAATTTAATACCAAATGTTTTTTCCAACCAAATATTTTTTCTAACCACAATGAAATGAAACTAGAAATTAATAGCAGAAGGAAAACTGGAAATTATATAAATATGTGGAAATTAAGCAACACACACTTGAACAACCAATGAATCAAAGAATACCTCCCAAGGGAAATTAGAAAATACCTTGAGATAAATAAAAATGAAAACACAACATGCCACAACTTAAGGGATGCAGCAAAAATAGTACCAAGAGGGAAGTTTATAGTGGTAAATGTCTACATTTAAAAAAGAAAGATCTCAAATGAACAACCTAACTTTACAACTCAAGGGACTGAGAAAAGAGCAAACTAAACACAAAGTTACCCAAAGGAAGGAAATAAATAAAGATTAGAGCATAAATAACAAAACAGGAAATAGGAAACATCAGAAAAAAATCAATAAAACTAAGAGTTGGTTTTTTGGAAAAAATACAAAATTGACAAACCCTTAACTAGAATAACTACAAAAAAATACAGAAGACTGAAATAACAAAAATCAGAAATGAAAAATGAGATGTTACATCTAATGCCACAGAAATAAAACAGATCATAAGACACTACTATGAACAACTGTATGCCAACAAATGGAATAACCTAGAAAAAATAGATGAATTTCTAGGAACATATGATCTACCAAGATTGAATGATAAAGAAATAAAAAGCTGAACAGACCTGTCACTAGTAACAAGGTTGACTTAGCAGTCAAAAACCTCTAAACAAAGAAAAGCCCAGGATCAGATAGATGGCTTTACTGGAGAAGCAACAAACATTTAAGGGAAAATTAACACCAATTCTTTCCAAACTCTTCCAACAAATTAAAGAGGAGGGAACATTTTCTTTTTTATTTTGTCTTTTTATTTATTTATTTATTTTTTTTGAGACAGAATCTTGCTCTTCCACCCAGCCTGGAGTGTAGTGGCGTGATCTCAGAAGAGAAGGGAACATTTTCAAATTCATTTTATCAGGCTAATATTACCTGATACCAAAATCAGACAAAGATACTAAAAGAAAGGAAAACTACAAATATGCACAATGAATATTAATGCAAAAATCAT
The DNA here is from genome assembly GCF_028885625.2 of Pongo pygmaeus. Lineage (NCBI taxonomy): Eukaryota > Metazoa > Chordata > Mammalia > Primates > Hominidae > Pongo > Pongo pygmaeus. Next base: position 143,298,582 of record NC_072373.2, on the reverse strand, counting down.
CAACAAAATACTTGCAAACTAAATCCAGTAACACATTAAAAGTATTACACATCATGACCAAGTGTGATTTGTGGAATATAAAGATGGTTCAACATATGAAAATCATCAATATAATACACCATATTAACAGAATGAAGAGCAAAAACCACATGATCATCTCAATTGATGCAGGAAAAGCATTTGACAAAATTCAATACCTTTCATGATTAAAAACCACTCAAAAAACTAGGAATTGAAGGAAATTAGCTCAACATAATAAAGACCATATATGAAAAGCCCACAACTAACATTGTATTCAAAGGTGAATAAATGAAAGCTTTCTCACTAAGATCAGGATTAAGGCAAGGATGCCCACTCCTGTCACTTCTAGTCAACATAGTAGCGCAAGTCCTAGCCAGAGAAATCAGGCAAAAAAAAGAATTATGAAGCACATGAATTGGAAAAAAAAGAAGTGAAATTATTTCTGTTCACAGAAGACAGATTTTATCTGCAGAAAACCCTAATTTCACCAAAATTTCACCAAGAAAAAACTGCTAAAACTATTAAACTAATTCAGTAAAGTTATAGGATACAAAATCAACACACCAAAATAAATTGTGTTTCTATACACTACCAATGAACAATATGGAAAGTAAATTAAGAAATGAATATCATCTATGATAGCATCAACAGCAATAAAATTCTTAGGAATGAACTTAACCAGGGAGGCGAAAGACTTGTACACTGAAAACTACAAAACATTACTGAAAGAAATTAAAGACACATATAAATTGAAAGACATGCTGTCTACATGGGATAGAAGAATACACTGAATCTGTAGATTGTTCTGGGTAGCATGGACATTTTAATATTTCTAAAACAATAATGTTAACAATAATTAAAATGTCCATGCTACCTAGAGCATTCTACAGATTCAATGTAATCTCTATCAAAATCCCTATGGCATTTTTTTTGCAGAAATAAAAAAGAGTTCTCAAATTCATATGGAATCTCAAAGGACTCCACAGCCAAAACAATATTGAAAAAGAAAAACAAAGCTGGAGGCCTCACACTTTCTGATTTCAAAACATATTATTAAGCTGCAAAAATCAAAACAGTATGGTACTGACACAAAAACAGACATGATGAACAATGGAACCGAATAGAGAACCCAGAAATAAACCCTAACATATATGGTCAAATGATCTTTGACAAGGGTGCCAAGTGTACATAATTAGGAAAGGATAGTCTCTTCAGCAAATGATGCTGGGAAAACTGGATATCCAATTGCAAAAGGATGAATTTGTACTCTTACCTTATGATATGGTTTGGATGTCTGTCCCCTCCAAATCTCATGTTGAAATGTAATCCCCAGTGTTGGAAGTAGGGCCTGGTGGGAGGTGTTTGGATAATGAAGGCAGATCCTTCATGAATGGCTTAGCACCATCCCCTTGGCAATGAATGAGTTCTCTGACCTCACACGACATATGGTTGTTTAAAAGCATGTGGCCCTGTAGTCCCAGCTACTCGGGAGGCTGAGGCAGGAGAATGGTGTGAACCTGGGAGGCAGAGCTTGCAGTGAGCTGAGATCACACCACTGCACTCCAGCCTGGGTGACAGAATGAGACTCCATCTCAAAAAAAAAAAAAAAAAAAAAAAAGCATGTGGCACTTCCCCACTCTCTCACTCCTGCTTTTGCCATGTGACACCGCCTGCTCCTCCTTTGCCTTCCACCATGATTATAAGATTTCTGAGGCCCTAACCAGAAGCAGGTGCCAGCACCACACTTCTTCCTGTATGGTGAGCAGAACCATGAGCCAATAAATTTCTTTTCTTTATAAATTACCCAGCCTTAGGTATTCCTTTATAGTAACACAAAATGAACTAATACACTTTACACTATATATAAAAATTAACTCAAAATGTATTAAAGACCTACAGGTAAGATCTGAAACTATAAAACTCCAGGAAGAAAAAAAATAAGGAAAAAGATTTATGACATTGGATTTGATAAAAATTTCTTGGATGTGACACCAAAAGCATAAGCAACAAAAGTAAGAATAGACAAATGGAACTACATCAAACTTTAAAACTTCTGGCAGCAAAGAAAACAATCAACAAAGTGAAAAGGCAACCAACAAAATGGAAGAAAATATTTTCAAACCATATATTGGACAGGGGTTAATAGCCAGAATATATAAAGCACTCCTTCAACTTAGCAACAACAACCAAAACAAATAATTCAATCTTAATATGGACAAAGGACTTGAATAGATATTTTTCCAAAAAGATACACAAATGGCCAAGAAGCATATGAAGAGATGCTCAGTATTACTACTAATCATCAGGAAAATGCGAATCAAAATTACAATGAGATATCTCACACCCATTAGAATGGTCACTATTACAAAAACAGGAAATAATGTGTTGGCAAGGATGTGGAGAAATTGGAGCACTTGTGCACTGCTGGTGGGAATTGAAAATGTTGCAACTGTTATGGGAAACAGTATTGAGGTTCATCACAAAGTTGAAAATAGAATTACTATATGATCTGGTAATTCCACTTCTGAGTATATATCAAAAAGAATTAAAAATGGGATGTCAAAGAGTTATTTGCACATACATGTTTATGGCAGCATTATTCATAATAGCCAAGAGGTGGGAGCAACCTAAATGCCCATCACTGACAGATTAATGAATAAAAAAAATGTGGTATATACATATAATGGAAAATTATTCAACCTTAAAAAGGAAGGTGATTTTATCATATGCTGCAGCATGGATGAACCTTGGGACATTATGCTGGGTGAAGTAGGCCAATTGCAGGATAGATACTGATGGCTCCACTTAGGTGAGTTATCTAGAGCAGTCAAGCTCTTACAAACAAAAAGTAGAATAGTGATTGCTAAGGTTGAGGAGAGGGAAAAGAGGGAAGTTGTTTGTAAATATACAGGTTGGTTTTGCAAGATAAAAAAGTTCTACAGATCTGTTGCACAACAATGTACATATAGTTAATGCTATTGTACTGTACACTTGGGAGTGGTTGAGATGGTAAATTTGTGTCGTGTGTGGTTTACCATTCTGAAAAAGAAATACTGCATTGGTGATGTGTACTTCCCTTTGAACCACATCAGAAATCACATGATGGAAGTTTACCCTGTTATTGGTGATTCATTGTTTATTAGCTTATTTTTAGGATTCAGTGAGTTAATAAAGGGAAAGAACAGTACAGTGGCAGTCAACCATGCAATAAGAGACAACTGTTATAGTGATGATTATTTTTTTTGAATGGCCTTCCCTGTGCGAAACTCCTTATTTCTTTTCTTCTGTCACTGTGGTACAGGCTTCTTAGGAGAACTGCCCACAATCTTGTGGTTGGATCTGTAAAAGTCCCTAGTTTTTAGTCTGTGCATAGAGGCTCTGAATCATTCCGGTAACAAGATAACAGCATGTTCCCAGAATAAAGATCTCTGAACTATCTTTGGAGTTAGTCTGACCACTTCCCTATGGGAATAATTGATCTAGTAATGTCCTCATTTATCTGAATGCTGAGTAATTTTTTTTAACATGAAGCAATCAGTCTTTCTTAGCCATCTAAATTTAGAATCAAAGACTTCATCAGGGCTAGAATAGGAGATTTCTTCATTCCCTCAATCAGCCGACATATCAAGAACTGACCAGGCGCTGGCACTAAGACATGGTCTTTACTCCAGAAGCTTGCAGTCTCATGAGGGAGACAGGCTTCCAAGCTGGCCCTCATAGAGCAATGCAATGCTGAGGGCAGTTCCGTGTGCGTGGCATGGAGCTGCAGTACTGCGGCGGGGGACACAGGAAAGGTTTGTGCCCAAGTCAAGAAGCATCATTCACACCACTGTGCTCAGATTTGGTCCTTGTGTGACTTCTTTCTATCCCCTATTTAAGTAAATAGACTCAAGTAGGAAATAGACTAAAATAAATAATATCCAGTTAGCTAAAAGACCACTCACAGAAGTGAAAGAGTTGAGTTATGTGGGTGCCATGAAAATTGGCAATAGAGAATGGGAAGGAAGAGCACAGACCCTGAAGTCAACTGAACTGTCCGACTTTACTGCTCTCTCAAACTTTCTGTGCTTCAGTTTCCTCATCCGTAAAATGAGACAATAATGGTACCCACTCACAGGGTTGTTGGGGTTACATGAGGTTCTATGATAAAACATTTTCCCCTAGCAAGCATGAGCACTAGCAATGTTAGTTGATCTTTTCATTATTTGGGTATAAACATAGTCTTTTTTTTTTCTTGGCAACCAGGCTGGAGTACAGTGGTGCAACCCCGGCTGACTGCAGCCTCATCCTTCTGTGCCCAAGCAATGCTCCCACCTCAGCCTCTCAATTAGCTGGGACTACAGGAACACTTCACCATGACTGGCTAATTTTATTCTATTTTTGTAGAGTTGAGGTCTTACTATGTTGCCCAGGCTGGTCTCGAACTCCTGGGCTCAAGTGATCCTCCTGCCTTGGCCTCCCAAAATGCTGGGAGTATAGATGTGAGCCCAAACTAGACATAATCTTTAATTTATATGTAATTTAAAATATAGTAGTAAGGATCTGGCTTCCTATGGGGGCAGGTGGAGAATTTCTCCTGCTAAAATGCAGAGGCAGCCAACGCCTGTGTAGAGAGCCATGGCAGAGTTCCCCAATGGCAGAATTCGAGTCATTTTATCCTTGATTCATGGATGATTTGGGCCTAATTTGCTGGTCTTTCTTATCTCCTGTGGTTGAAGACAAAATTACTTTCCCCATACACCCCAGAAACCCAATTCAGTGGCTTTATTCTCCCTGGAGTTGCATTTACGAAAATCTCACCACCATAGTATTCTAATTTAGTCCAGATTTCCTTGTGGTACTGTAATTTTGTTTTATCAAATTTTGCTTGAAATAAGTAGACATGCACCAGAACCTGGATATCTTTTAGCTATTTGATTGTTCTGGTAATGAGGTTCGACCAGAAAAGAACTTGCTGGTCATATTTAAAAATCACAGATGTTACAGAATCATGATATGGAGAAAAGAAAGCAAATAAACTATTTTCTAAAAGAATTTTAGGCCGCGATCAGTGTCTCATGCCTGTAATCTCAGCACTTTGGGAGGCTGAGGTGGGCAGATCGCCTGAGGTCTAGAGTTGGTGACCAGCCTGGCCAACATGGTGAAACCCCGTCTCTACTAAAAATACAAAAATTAGCTGGGCGTGGTGGTGCACACCTGTAATCCCAGCTACTCGGGAGGCTGAGGCAGGAGAATCCCGAGAGGCGGAGGTTGCAGTGAGCTGAGATCGTGCCATTGCACTCCAGCCTAGGTGACAAGAGCTAGATTTCATCTCAAAAAAAAAAAAAAAAAAAAAAAAAAAAAGGATTTTAACAATCACAGATCCAAGAAGGCACTGAAAATTATGTCAGGTCCATCACATTGCCTAAATGGTGCTCTCACCTTTTAGAAACTTTATCAGAAAAACTAACAAGTTGGACTTCATCAAAATTAAGAATTTCTGCTTTTCAAAAGACTATGAAGAGAATAAAAAAATAAGACACAGACTGAAATATTTGCATAGCATACTGTATCTGATAGAGGACTTGTATTCAGAATATATAAAGAACTTGTAAAAATAAACAACCCAGTTTTTAAAATGGGCAAAAGATTTGAACAGGCACTTCATATACACAGACACACACACACACACACACACAATATACACAAACGTATACAAATATACACACACACACAAATGGCAAATAAGCATAGGAAAATATGGTCATCATCTGTAATCATTAGAAAAATTCAAGTTGAAACCCAATGTGCTACTACTACACATCTCTTAGAATGTCCAAAATTAAGAAGAGTGACCATATCCACTGTTGACGAGGCAGTAAATTGGAAGCCTCATACACTGCCAGTGAGAATATAAAATAGTACAACCCCTTTGGAAAGCAGTTTGGCCATTTCTTTACAAATTTAATATATTCTGGGCCAGGTGCAGTGGCTCATGCCCATAGTCCCAGCACTTTGGGAGGCAGAGACAGGTGGATCACTTGAGGCCAGGAGTTTGAGACCAGCCTGGCCAACACGGCAAAACCCCATCTCTACAAAAAATACAAAAATTAGCCGGGCGTGGTGGTGCACACCTGTAGTCCCAGCTACTTGGGAGGCCGAGGCACAAGAATGGCTTGAACCTGGGAGGCGGACGTTGCAGTCAGGCAAGATTGTGCCACTACACTTCAGCCTAGGTGACAGAGTGAGATCCTGTCTCCAGAAAAAAATAATAATTATTATATATTCCTACTACATGATCCAGCCATTCATTCCTGGGTATTTACTCAAGAGATCTGAAAGTGTATGTCCATACAAAGACTTGTACATGAATGTTTATAATAACTTTACTTATAATAATCAGAAACCCAAACAACACAATGCCTATTAACAGGTGAATAGACAAATTGTGGCATAGCCATGACCCTACATTGACACATCATTATGGTGTAGAAGTGTATACATATGTCAAAACTTTTCAAATTGTATACTTTAACCACGTGCAGTTCATTATATGGCATTTGTATTCCACAAATGGAATATTATTCAGCAATAAAAAGAATAAACTATTGATAAGTACAACAACATCTTCTAAAAGAAGTCAGACAAAAAAGAGTACAGAATGTATATTTCATTTATATAAAACTCTAGAAAACATCACTAATCTTTAGTGACAGAAAGCCAATCAGTAGTCCCCTGGGGATGGGGAAAAGTGAGTGTGGGAAGGACTGGCCCTGGAGAGAAATGATTACAAAGTGTCAGAAGGAAACTTTTGGGGTTGATAATTCTGATTGTGGTGATGCACTTTTTTTTTATAGATCTTTTTTTAAATAGACTTTCTTTTTAGAGCAGTTTTGTGTTCACAGCAAAATTGAGAGGAAGGTAGAGAGATTTCCCACACCACCAGCACACACACATGCATATCCTGCCGGACTACTAATCTCCCCCCACCAGAGTGGTGGGTTTCTTACAACTGATAACCCTACGTGGACATGTCAGTATGGTGATGGACTTTTTACAAGTGTATACATACAAAGCTTCTCCAATTGTATACTTTAACCATATGCAATTCATTATATGGCAATTACGCCTCAATAAAGCTGGTTTTAAGATGAAAAATTATCAGAGGGCTTACACTATTTCCATTGGAGAATGGGCTTCACTGTGTTTTCCTTAACATTCAGCCTCTTTTACCTAATATCTAATTTACTATGCACCACAAATAGAAATAAACTCATTGCATATTTTTCTCTTCTTTATATTTCTGGTATTGCCCTCAGCAGTTAGTAACTACAGTTCTAGAAATCTGTTTCCACCCTCATAATATATCTCAACAGTTGCCAGTGGATGGAGGCTACCCAAGCCCCACGGCAACTGCTCAAACAGCTGAGGGAAGCTTTAGGGTGGAGAGTGGGGCCAGGCCGGAGCCAGTGAGAGCCACAGGCAGGTAGAGTGGCACGCACCTGCCACAGGACACCTGGCTGACACACAGCCCTGGGTACAGGAAGGGAGGACTTAACACACACAAAAACTCATCTTTGATGGCATTTCAGCTCCTTCTCTCTCCTGTCCCATTGACCTCTTAGACTTTGTAACCTTTTGGGAGCCAGTTGTATTTATCTGTCTGCCATGCCTGAGACTTGCTCACAGACGAGGGCTGGTTAGCAAGCCTGTCCCTTTGTTCCTAAGAGGCAGAGAAAGAATCTTTGACCCTGATTTCTAAGCACAGTAAACAAAGGCCTTCTTGGCTGCCAGTAAGCTCAAAGTGTTCATTAAGCAAGAAGTGTTCTGGCCGGTGGTTGAAATGACATCATGCTTCCTCCTGGAATCCAACTAGAGATAAAAATCAGGTCATTCAATTTACAAAGAGAGAATGCTCCCTTCTGCTGCCAGCATTCAGGGGCTGTTGGCTTTCAAAGAGATCAAGGGAAAGAAGAGCCTATTTGAACTCAGGCTTTGAGATGGTCTCTGAAACTACCTCCACTTAATTCCTCATAATATGCAAAGAAATTCCACCCCAAATGTCCTCATGTCAGAGAGCAGCTTATCTTTGCTGATTTTTCAAACTGAATGTTTAACCAGATGTGGCAGTGAGCAGGTAGGTCTTATTAGCTGATAATGGAATAGTCCTTCAGGCCCTGTAAATACAAGAGGATGGAAGAAATGGATTATCTTCATCTTTTGACACCATTGATCAAAATTTGAAGTGGGGAAGAGAAAAGTATTGTGGTCTTAAAGATGTCCATTGAGATTCTTTTTAGAAAAAAAAAAATTAAGTACATTTTTCAGAGGACAGTGATCTATGTCCTGTGACTGTCTTTCTTTCTCCTTTCTTTCTTTCTTTCTTTCTTTCTTTCTTTCTTTCTTTCTTTCTTTCTTTCTTTCTTTCTTTCTTTCTTTCTTTCTTTCTTTCTTTCTTTCTTTCTCTTTCCTTTTTAAGACCACTGTAGGGCTAGTTAAAACAACCAATAAGCAGCAATTTTTTAAATATCCAAATGAGGGCCGGGCACAGTGGCTCACACCTATAATCCCAGCACTTTGGGAGGCCAGGGTGAGTGGATCACTTGAGGTCAGGAGTTTGAGACAAGTCTGGCCAACATGACGAAACCCGTCTCTAATGAAAATAAAAAAATTAGCCTGGCATGGTGATAGGCGCTTGTAAACCCGACTACTCCAGAGGCTGAGGCAGGACAATCGTTTGAACCCGGGAGGTGGAGTTTGCAGTGAGCCGGCAGAGATCACGCCACTGCACTCCAGCCTGGGCAACAAGAATGAAACTCTGTCTCAAAAAAAAAAAAATCAAATGAATCGGCCGGGCATGGTGGCTCATGCCTGTAATCCTAGCACTTTGGAAAGCTGAGGCAGGTGCATCACCTGAGGTCAGGAGTTCGAGACCAGCCTGGCCAACATAGTGAAACCCTGTCTCTATTAAAAATACAATAATTAGCTGGATGTGGTGGTGGGCGCTTGTAATCCCGGCTCTCCGGAGGCTGAGACAGGAGAATCACTCGTAACCGGGAGGCAGAGGTTGCAGTGAGCCAAGATCGCACCACTTAACTCCAGCCTGGGCAAAAGATTGAGGCTCTGTCCCATCTCCCCAACCCCCACCCCACCAAAAAAAAAAAAAGATTCTAGTATAACAGATGTTTTCCTGAAGATTCTTTCCCAGTAAGGAAAATCTGGACATCTGTAACCAGTTTCCAGATCCAGAATTTCCAAATAATTTCATCAAAATACTGGATACACTTAATAAAAACTAAAACAGAAAACAAAACTCCTACATGATAAAGTTTGTTTTGATAATTTATGTTACATGTTTTATTCAATATCAAAATGTGCTGCATTTATAATTTTTAAAATGTCTTTAAAACATATTTTGTTGTTCCAAACAAGTGAAATGAGTGTTTCAAAACATATACAAACACACACACATTTCACAACTTACTGATCTGCCACTAAGAATGTCACATTCATTAGCCCACAGATTACTTATAAGCCACCATAAAAGTCTCCTGTTGGCTGGGCGCGGTGGCTCACGCCTGTAAACCCAGCATTTTGGGAGGCCGAGGTGGGCGGATCACCAGAGGTCGAGTGTTTGAGATCAGCCTGGCTAACATGGTGAAACCCCATCTATACTAAATATACAAAATTAGTTAGATGTGGTGGTGCGCGCCTGTAATCCCAGCCTCAGAGACTGAGGCAAAAGAATCACTTGAACCCGGGAGGCAGAGATTACGGTGAGCTGGGATCGTGCCACTGCACTCCAGCCTGGGCGAAAGAGTGAGACTCAGTCTCCAAAAAAAAAGTCTCCTGTTGCTCCAAAAATGATTCCAAACTTGGAAATAAGTAAAAAAGATAACTGGGTGACCTTTGATCATGCTAAGCCCCATCTAGTATGAGTAGGGTCTAACATTGTTTGACTTACTAGTACTAATTAATCAGAGACCCAGATCCATTCTAGTCTATAAAATTGGAGTTCATCTCTGTAGAGTTCATCTCTGTAAGTTATAATGATATTTGTTCCTCTAAATAATAACTCAAAGGTTATGATGTAATTCCCCTGTAGGACATTAAGCAGTTTTACATCTAATATAGCAGTCTTATTTCAGCATTCCTTTTTTCACTGACTATACACATTGAATCAGCTTTGTTATTCTGCCAGTTCCCTCATAAATGAATTAAATAAAACTTTGACACATGCATCTATTTGTATGAGAATTATCTTTATAGCAGTTTGGAAATTATGCCTTGATACTCTATCAGCATGTAGCAGAATATGAAATAGCAGAATGATCCCATTTTAAACAAATGAGTCTGTCTTAGTTTGGTTTCCCAAGAAGTAAACCCTAGGACATAGATTTGAGTAGAATAGCTTATTTTAGAGGTGCAGGGACTACTAGAAGGGAAGTGAGGAGATGACAGAGAGAATAGAAGGCAGCCACCAAAGGGTGGTCATTAAGCCTGCTACCATCCTGGGCAATGATGCAGCTCAATCCACAGGGAAACTGCAAGACAGAGTAGAAAATATGTGTGTCAGAATTATCCCACTCAAAACCGGGGGAGCTGGGATATTTATACACCAATTCCTATAAGTATTAATTGAGGACTGCTCCTGGGTAGTATCAGTTCCCCAGAACTTCCTGCCACCTACATGGCAACTTTTCTCAGTGCTGGAGAAAGTTCCTGTGCATGAAGAGACAGACACAAGCCACGGGAAATCTTGGCGTTTACTGAAATGGTAGCATCCAAGGGATATAGACAGGATACTCAAGACCTTTTTAAAAAAACAAACAAAATAAAACATTCGCATTTAGCAGGAAATAATGTTATACTCAAGGTCACAGAACCCAAGTTCAATGCACCAACTTCCTCGTGAAACAAACTAACTCTTTCTTTCTTTTTTTTTTTTAAATGGAATTTCGCTCTTGTTGCCCAGGCTGGAGTGCAATGGCATAATCTCGGCTCACCACAAACTTCACCTCCCAGTTTCAAGCAATTCTCCTGCCTCAGCCTCCCGAGTAGCTGGGATTACAGGCATGCACTACCACACCCGGCTAATTTTTGTATTTTTAATATAGACGGGGTTTCTCCAAGTTGGTCAGGCTGGTCTCGAACTCCCGACCTCAGGTGATTCATCTGCCTCAGCCTCCCAAAGTGCTGGGATTACAGGCGTGAGTCACCACACTCAGCCTAGGAACTCTTTTTTCTATGATAAAATATCGAGATTTGATTCTTCATCAAAGGACCTTTCCTCATGATTAGTCAACTGCAAAGTACTCAGAGCACAAGGCAGCTGCTTTTCTAAAAGAAATCTCTATTTCCAGACACTTGAGGGGTCTTGAATAGTATATTTGCCATCAGAAGTAAATGTATTAACTATATAAGATGGTAAATGATCTTTTTGCAACATGAATGGAAATTATTGGTCAAATATTTCATTGTGTCTTCTTTAAGGTATATTTAGAAATTTTATAATTAAATAGAAGCCTTTACAAAATATTGGCCTAAATCCTAAATTATTTTCAAAAGTATTGATTTAACATGGTTTAAAAAAAAAAATGGCCGGGCACGGTGGCTCATGCCTCTGATCCCAGCACCTTGGGAGGCCGAGGCAGGTGGATCACCTGAGGTCAGGAATTCGAGACCAGCCTGGCCAACATGGTAAAACCCCGTCTCTACTAAAAATACAAAAAACTAGCCAGGCGTGGTGGCAGGCGCCTGTAATCCCAGCTACTCAGGGGGCAGAGGCAGGAGAGTCGCTTGAACCTGGGAGGCGGAGGTTGCAGTGAGCCTAGATGGCACCATCGCACTCTAGCCTGGGGGACAAGAGTGAGACTTCGTCTCAAAAATATATATATATATATATAAAATATATACTATATATAATAAAATATATACAATATATAATATATATAATTATATATATATATATACATTTTCACCTTACAAGAGGATTTCTTGGCCTGGTACCATGGCTTACGCCTGTAATCCCAGCACTTTGGAAGGCCGAGGAGGGCAAATCACGAGGTCAAGAGATTGAGACCATCCTGGCCAACATGGTGAAAACCCGTCTCTACTAAAAATACAAAAATTAGCTGGGCGTGATGGTGTGCGCCTGTAATCCCAGCTACTCGGGATGCTGAGGCAGGAGAATTGCTTGAACCCTGGAGGCGCAGGTTGCAATGAGCCGAGATCGCACCACTGCACTCTGACCTGGTGAGAGAGCAAGACTCTGTCCCAAAAAAACAAAAAACAAAAATTAGCTATGCCTGTAATCTCAGCTACTCGAGAGGCTGAGGCAGGAGAATTGCTTGAACCCAGGAGGCGGAGATCGTGCCACTGCACTCCAGCCTGGGCAACAGAGCGAGATTTCATCTAAAAACAAAAAAAAAAAAGGAGGACTTCTAGATAACAACAACAACAAAAAAAAGATGGAAGACTATGAGGCAGGAGAATTGCTTGAACTCAGTGACTCGAGATTGTGCCAACGCACTCCAGCCTGGGCAACAGAGCAAGATTCCATCTCAAAAAAAAAAAGAAAAGAAAAGAAAAAAGTAGGACTTCTAGATACCAAAAAAGAAAGAAGACTATGGACCACACCATCAGATTTATAAAAGAGAAACTTCCACGTTCCTGGGTTGCTAAAAAGCCCCATCGTGAGCCTGGGGGAACTTTATGAATGGTCCAGCTCAGCTGTGCTGCTCTGAGGCCTCTGGAAGATCCACACCGAGGCCACATCGACATATGGTAGTATGTCCTGTGCACTCAGAGAGTGAGCAAAAATACCTCCCCTCAGGTGACATGGGCACAAAATTAAAACTACTTCAACTCAAATTCTTGCTCAGGATGTTCTCTATTTGTTTCCTGAACACCAGATTATCTGGGTCAAAAACCAAGCCTCCAGCCTATAACTAGAAAATGAGGGTTCCTCAGAGTTCTACCCAAATCACAAGGGCACGATCTCCCACACCACCTTCTTTGCATTGTTACATGCACATACACAAACACATACACTGCAACCAGAACTCAGGACTTCTCCTTAAGTCCCCTTCCTCTCTCCCCAGGTATTTCTGAAATGGGAACTCCATGTAGGCCCATGCAACACTGTCAGCTGCAGGTGCCCACAGCAGCCACTCTGTTCTTCTGCCTGGCTCCCACACCATTTTCTGTGAGCAGCTGTCATCAGCCTCACCACCTCCCAAGTTTCACAGAGAATCACTAGAAAATAATTCCTTTAGTTTCTTCTAACCAAAGAGACCAAGATGGGAAGGAGATCTATACCATCTATACCATTCAGCACTCCTCCTCCCACTTCTTCTCCTTCTGCTCCTTTTTTTTCTCCCCCTCCTCCTCTCTTTCTTTCTCCTGCTCCTCTCAACCTGGCCCTCAACCATAGCTCTTCTCTCCTTCCTGAGTTACAGAGCTGAAGTTTCCTGGCACATCAAGGGATGCAAAGAGTTACAAATGGCAGTGGGAGAAAGAGCCTTTAATACATCTTTCAGCGGTGCTGACCTGCAGCCAGAATTTACCAGCCCTTCCTCTGTTCTAGTGCCATTGATCACCAAAGCAACAAGAAATATCTGAACTAGAGGGAGCCACTCCAGTTTGTCTGATCTCTATGTTGCTATCGCTCAACAAAAATCCTAATATAAATCAGGCACTGTGTAATGTGGGTGTCCTAAGATCAACACAACTTTTTTCTTCTTCTTACTATTACTACCTTCGTTCAGACCACCAACACCCCCTCTCACATAAATTACCTCAATGCCTCCATTTTCCCCAACCCCAACATATTCTCGTATGGTTCCTGGAATAATTTGTCCAACAAAACATTTGATGGTGTGAATGTTGTAAAGAAAAGCGAGTTATCTTTTAAAATCTTTAATATATTCCCTCAGAACTCACAGCAAAGTCCCAACATGGTAAAGCTTAAAAGACCCTTTGTGATCTACGTTCTGCTCATTTTTCCAGGCTCATCTCTTGTCCCTGGCCTCCCTGGAGATGTCCAGAGATGCCCCCTTCTCTCTACTCATGTTTCTCACAATTACAGGAATATGCTCTTCTCATCCCTTCATCTGTTAATTCTCATTAGTCTTCAAAGTCTTAGCCTAGGCATGAATTCCTGTAGGAAGTGTCCTCTGACTCAAGGCTGGGTTAGAGTCCCTCCTGGAGTTGACACCTTTGGAAGTATCTAATTAGCCCATGAGCCACACTTCTTTCTTTAAGAACTGAGCCTCACTTGCCCACTCCCCCAATTTACAGTCACTGGCCCCAGAGCCATGTTTTTACTACAACCTCGCCAATTAGACAAGGGTTAAACCCATCATTGAAGGGGGCCAAATTAGATTCCCCTCCCCAAGAATTTGGCATAGGGACAGGCTATCCAGCCTCCTGGTCAGGCTTCAACATGTAAACCCAGGAAGGAGCTGTAGGGTGGTCATATCCCTCTGTGGGGACAAAGAAGCATGAGGCCAGGCTGCAGAGAAAAGTGCAGCCCACCAGCAGAGAAAGACTACTTCTGGGGCTCCCAGTGGCTCTCTAGTTCCTGGTTCTATAATAGTCCTATTCTGACATACTGCTACATTTTTATTTTTTTAACTCCTCTCTTTTGTTTAAGAGAGCTCAGTTGTTTTTTGTTTCTCTAAGCAAAAGTCTTCACTAATACATCCTTCCTGTCCTCATTTACCACATGCTTCAATGGCCTGTTCACTAGTTTGTATCTTTCATTGAAAGTTGTAACCTCCCTAAGGACAAAGATTATGTTTTATTCACTATTGTTATATCTCAAACACAGTGTTTGGTACATCATAGGTATTCAAAAATTGTTTATTGAATCAAGGTCATAGTGAATACTTACAGCATGCTGATTATGTACCAGGCACTATTGTATTCACTCATTCAGTTCTTACAAGAAGAAAAGGTAATCACTGTTTTGTTTTGTTTTGTTGATGGACTCTCACTCTATCGCCCAGGCTGGAGTGCAGTGGTGCCATCTTGGCTCACTGAAACATCCACCTCCCGGGTTCAAGCAGTTCTCTGCCTCAGTCTCCTGAGTAGCTGGGATTACAGGCAAGTACCACCACTCCCAGCTAATTTTTGTATTTTTAGTAGAGACAAGGTTTCACCATCCTGGCCACGTTGCTCTTGAACTCCTAACCTCGTGATCCACCTGCCTCGGCCACCCAAAGTGCTGGGATTATAGGCATGAGCCACAGTGCCCAGCCCTAATTACTGTTTTTTTATACCTACTTTACAGATCAGAAAATTAAGGTGCAGAAAAGTTACTAGCCCAAGACCACAAAACTAGCAAATGGAATTTAAGTCTACACAATTTAAGTGGGATTTAGACAAGCTGGGAATTAAGTCTATGCAATCTGACTACAGAGACCATGCTCTTAAGGAGGCCTCGCCCTGCTTAACAGAAATAAGAGAGAAGCGATGCAGGACAAAGTGCCTTTCCCAGAGTAGCTTATAGCATTCTTTTCTATCTTTCCTATGGTTTTCATGGTTTTGTGACACCCATTTGGTACTGTATCTTATGCAGTCATATTGTATCTAGAACTGGTGGGTTCTTGGTCTCGCTGACTTCAAGAATGAAGCTGTAGATCCTCACAGTGAGTGTTACAGTTCTTAAAGATGGTGTGTCCAGAGTTTTTTCCTGCTGATGTTTGGAGGTGTCCGGAGTTTCTTCCTTCTGGTGGGTTCATGGTCTCACTGACTTCAGGAGTGAAGCTGCAGAGCTTCACAGTGAGTGTTACAGCCCTTAAAGGTGGCGCGTCTGGAGTTGTTCATTCCTCCCAGTGGGTTCATGGTCTTGCTGGCTTCAGGAGTGAAGCTGCAGACCTTCGTGGTGAGTGTTACAGCTCATAAAGGTAGTGTGGACCCAGAGAGTGAGCAGCAGCAATATTTATTGTGAAGAGCAAAAGAACAAAACTTCCACAGCGTGGAAGGGGACCCGAGTGGGTTGCCACTGCTGGCTAGGGTGGCCTGCTTTTATTCCCTTATTTGGCCCCACCTACATCCTGCTGATTGGTCCATTTTGACAGAGTGCTGATTGGTGCATTTACAAACTTTTAGCTTGACACAGAGTGCTGATTGGTGCATTTACAATCCTTTAGCTAGACACAAAAGTTCTCCAAGTCCCCACCCGATTAGCTAGACACAGAGCACTGATTGGTGTGTTTACAATCCTTTAGCTGGACAGAAAAGTTCTCCAAGTCCCCACTTGACCCAGAAGCCCAGCAAGCTTCACCTCTCAATCCCCCCCAAACAGGACACCCCAACTTCTGTTGGGAATTTGGCCGATGACCGCTCTAGCTACTTCCTGCTGGATAGGGGTGAAGAAGAGGCCCTGCAGTTGTAGTGTCCTCCAGAGGGGAACTCTTTAGGCCAGTGGAAGGGCCAGCGGGTTGGTCCAGGGGTCCTCGGTAGAAGTTGTTAGTTGAACTCATTTGGGGCTCCATTTGTAAGACCATCTGTAGCTTGATGGCCCTAATTCTAGGGGAAACAAATTTGACAAGGAGGTTAAAAACACAGGGCCTGAAGGCGAGTAATAGCAAGATGGCTACCACGGGACCTAGAAAGGGGAGAAGCCATGTTGCCCAACATCACAGGTTGGTATAAGAATTGTGAAAGGTGTTTTCTGATTTCAGAAGCCTTTTCCTATAAATGCTGGGCAGCATCTCGTACTATCCCTGACTGGTTAATATAAAAAGAACACTCTTCCCCTAAGAAGGTACAGAGTCCTCCTTTCTCAGCAGTGAGGAGGTCTAGGTCTCAGTGGTTTTGGAGAGTCACTGTTGCCAAAGAATCTATTTGGGATTGTAGAGTAAGGATAGATTTCATTATTTCTTGCAAACTGTCTGAGAAAGCCTTTGAGAGTGTGTGGTAGTAAGATAATGCATGTTACACTGTTAACTTTTAGCAAACTCTACTTTAGTAGAAAACCTTGTAAGTTTGGGATTTTAATTTTTCTTTGCTATTAATAAAACCTCATTCAGTCCATATTAACTTAGAATTGGTATAGATGTCTCCCTGATTCTGTAAGTACTTTAAGATTTGGTTTAGTGCAAACAACTCGCACATTTGACCAGACCAGTTATTAGGCAATTTTCCTAACTCTGCTTCTACAAGAGTTTCCTTATCATTTACTGAATACCCATTGTGTCTTTTTTCCTTAATCACCCAGGAGGAACCATCTATCCTCCTGTCCTAAAGAGAGTTCCTCCTATGTCTGGTCGGACCTTCAGATTTAGATCCCCTGTTAGGAAACCTGCCGGGTTAAGGATTTTTGATAGGAAGGCTACAGGTTGTCAGTGGCCTCAGTGCTTTTGGGCTACCCTCTTGTTTACACTAACAAGGTGGTATTGGAGTGTTATAGGGTCACAGAGAAGACCTTCAATTATCAATTGTAGGTTTTAAATTTACCCTGGCTTTTAAAGGGATATGGTACACTGTTTTTTCTTTACTACTTCCATCTCCCTTTCTTTCTCTTTGACTTCTTTGTCTCTCACTTTCTCACTCCCTCTTTGTCTGTCTCTTCCTCTCTTTCTTTGACTTTCTGTGTTTTTCTCTCAGTTTCTCTGTCTCTCTCTTTGACTCCTTCTCTTTGTCTCTCCATTTCTTCCTCTCTCTCTTTTTATTTCTGTCTCTTCCTCTCTTTCCTTTCTGCTGGTCTTTCCCTGACTTTGCTAGCCACTTATGCTGCTGTTCTCCCTTCTCCTTCCCCTTTTTGATGGCTCTGGCAGTGTAAGACTGCCACCTCCTTGGGTTTTTGCACTGTGTGCAATAACTCTATGATTTCCTTGTGGTATTTAATGGGGGTCCCCCAGAGGTTAGGAACTCCCTTTCTTTCCATATTGCAGCATGGTCATGTAGGATTAGATAAGCATACTTGCTATCTGTATACACATTTATTCTTCTTCCATTTCCCAGTTCTAAGGCTTGGGTAAGTGCCACTAGTTCTGCTAACTGGATGCTGGTCCGTGGGGGAAGAGGCTTACTTTCAAGTATGGTTACATCACTAACTATGGCATAACCTGCCCTTCATATCCCATTCTCCACAAACGAAGTTCCATTAGTATATAGGTTAAGGTCAGGATTAGCTAAGGGGAGTTCTAAGAGATCATCTCAGGTGGCATAAATCTGGACTATAATTTGTTGGCTGTCATGCTCGATTGGTTCCCCATCCTCTGGGAGAAAAGTGGCAGGGTTGAGGGCCATGCATGTATGTATTTGAAGCACTGGTCCCTCAAGGAGTAGTCCCTGGTATCTAAGTAGGCAGTTGTCTGATAGGCATAAACTTCCTTTGGCACCTAGTATGCCATCTACATTGTGAGTAGTCCAGACAGTGTGATCCTTTCCTTGTATTATTTTGATAGCCTCTGACACTAAGACAGCCACTGCCGCAACTACCCTTAAACAGTGAGGCTAGCCTTTTACTACTACATCAATTTCCTTACTTAGGTATGCCACTGGTTGTGGGTTGTCCCACAAGTCTGAGTAAGGACCCCAAGAGCTATTCCTGCTCTCTCTGTGACATATAAAGCGAAGTTTTGTCCTGTGGGAAGGCTTAAAGCTGGAGATTGTACTAGGACCTGCTTTAAGGTTTTGAAGGCTGTTTCTGCCCAAGGTTCCCATTCTACTAGATGAGTATTTGCTCTCTGGGTCTCCTTGATTAGAGTATAGAGGGGCCTGGCTATCTCGCTGTATCTGGGGATCCACAGTCGGCAAAAGCCAGTGATTCCAAAGAACCCCCGCAACTGTTTTAATGTCTTAGGGTGAGGATAAGCCAGTATAGGCTGTATTTGTTCCTTGCCGAGGGCCCTGGTTCCTCTGGCTAAGATTAGGCCTAGATATTTGACCTGCTGTGGGCAAAGCTGGGCCTTTGACCTAGATGCCTTGTACCCTTGATTAGCTAGAAAGTTCAAGAGTAGCCTGCTGGCATGAGGCTTCCAAACTGGTAGTCAAAAGTAAATCATCCATATACTGAAGGACCAGACTGCCTGGACTTGAGAAGTGGCCTAGATCTTGGGCCAGTACCTGACCAAACAGATGAGGGCTATCCCTAAACCCTTGGGGCAAGACCATCCACGTAAGTTGGGACATGTTGTCTGTGGGATCCTCAAAGGCAAAGAGAAACTGGGAGCCAGAGTGCAGGGGAATACAGAAGAAGGCATCCTTGAGGTCCAGAACCATAAACCATTCTGCTTCCTCTGGTATTTGAGAGAGCAGGGTATAGGGGTTGGGTACAACTAGATATACAGGAATTACTGCCTCATTGACGAGCCTAAGATCTTGCACTAATCTCCACTGACCATTTGGTTTTTGTACTCCTAGAACTGTGTTGCAGGGCTGCTGCATTTCCTTACTAAGCCTTGAGCTTTTAAATGTTTTACAATATTGTGTAATCCTTTATGAGCTTCAGGCCTTAAGGGATATTGCCTTTGATAAGGAAAAGTGGTGGGGTCTTTTAGCCTGATTTGGACTGGGTGGGCATTTTTTGCCCTTCCAAATTGTCTTTCCAATGCCAAGACTTCAGGGTTGATTCCCTCCTCAAGTAGGGTACAACAAATGGGTAACTTGTTCCCCATATTCATGTAGATAATAGCTCCAGCTTTGGCTAATATATCCCTCCCTAATAAGGGTGTGGGACTTTCAGGCATAACAAGAAAGGCATGTGAAAACAGCAAAATCTCCCAATTACAACTGAGGAGGTGGGAGAAATACTTGGTTACAGGCTGTCCCAGGATTCCTTGGATGGTAATGGACCTTGAAGACAGTCGTCCAGGACAGGAGATTAATACTGAGAAGGCTGTGCCAGTGTCCAGGAGGAAGTCAATTTCCTGGTCCTCAATGGTTAAATGTACCCAGGTCTCAGTGAGGGTGATGACATGGGCTGGTGCTTGCCCCGGGCACCCTCAGTCCTATTGTTGGATCATCTGGTTGGGGGCTTCTGACCCAGAGAACCTTTGCACTCTGGGGCAGTGTGCCTTCCAGTGATTGCATCAGCATAGTGGACATGGACGAGGGGGCAGCTCGTTTCTCATTGGACAATCTTTTTTAAAGTGTCCTTGTAAACCACACTGATAACAAGCCCTACTGGGTGATTGGCCTGCTCCATATTCTGTCCTCTCTGAACCACCAAGGTTTGTTTGTCTGAGGGCCCTGACTAAGGCTGCGGCCTTTCTCTGATCTTGCTTTTCCTTTTGGGCTGTTCCTCTTGATCCCTATTATAGAACACCAAGGTTGCCAGGTTTAATAATGCCTCCAGATTTTGTTCAGGGCCCAGGGCTTGCTTTTGGAGCTTTCTCCTGATATCTACAGCTGATTGGGTAATAAACTTATCTTTTAGAATCAATTGACCCTCGAGTGATTCAGGTGACAGGGGAGTATATTTTCTTAAGGCCTCCCATAGCTGCTCGAGGAAGGCAGAAGGATTTTCTTCCTTTCCCCGAGTTATAGCGGACATCATTGATTAATTCATGGGCTTTTTCCTAATTCTCTTTAGTCCTTCTAGAACCCAGGTCAACAGATGTTTATGACTCCAGTCCCCATGATCTGAGTCAAAGTCCCAGTGGGGATCCATACTGGGGATGGCTTGCTGACCAGTAGGGAATTTGTCCCTTTCTTCAGCTGTCACTCTGTCATTTACTTGACTAAGATACCAGGTATCTCCAAACTCTCAGGCTGCAGCTAAAGCTGCACTCTTTTCATTAAAGGCTAAGGTTTGATCTAACAATAGCATGATATCTCTCCAAGTGAGATTGAATGTTTGCCCTAGACCCTGTAGGACATCTAAGTACCTATCAGGATCATCTGAAAACTTCCCCAGGTCTGCCTTGATCTGCTTTAAATCAGAGAGTGAGAAGGGGACATGGAGAACTTTTGTGTCTAGCTAAAAGATTGTAAATGCACCAATCAGCACTCTGTGTCTAGCTAAAGGTTTGTAAATGCACCAATCAGCACTCTGTCAAAATGGACCAATCAGCTCTCTGTAAAAGGGACCAATCAGCTCTCTGTAAAATGGACCAATCAGCAGGATGTAGGTGGGGCCAAATAAGGGAATAAAAGCAGGCCACCTGAGCCAGCAGTGGCAACCCACTTGGATCCCCTTCCATGCTGTGGAAGTTTTGTTCTTTCGCTCTTCGCAATAAATCTTGCTGCTGCTCACTCTTTGGGTCCACACTACCTTTATGAGCTGTAACACTCACCACGAAGGTCTGCAGCTTCACTCCTGAAGCCAGCAAGACCATGAACCCACTGGCAGGAATGAACAACTCCAGACGTGCCACCTTTATGAGCTGTAACACTCACCGCGAAGGTCTGCAGCTTCACTCCTGAAGTCAGTGAGACCATGAACCCACCAGAAGGAAGAAGCTCTGGACATGTCCGAACATCAGAAGGAACAAACTCTGGACACACCATCTTTAAGAACTGTAACACTCACTGCAAGAATCCGTGGCTTCATTCTTGAAGTCAGTGAGACCAAGAACCCACCAATTCTGGACACATTTTGGCAACCACAAAGGGACCATTGCTTATCACCAAGTGGTGAGATTATCACCTATCACCAAGTGGTGAGTACCACTGAACCCCTTTCACTTGCTATTCTGTCCTATTTTTCCATAGAACTTGGGGGCTAAATACTGGGCACCTGTCAGCCAGTTAAAAGTGACTAACACGGCCGCTGGACTAAAGACACGGGTGTCAGGCTTTCTGGCAAAGGGCTCTCTAACAACCCCCAACTACTTCCCTCAGGTGGCCATTTTTCCCCATCAGAGAGAGAATATTGAGGCCAGGCCGTAGTGCAGAAAAAAATGAGCTGCCTCTTTTTCAGGGTTTGTGGGTCAAATTGGTCCCAATGTCTTACGATGCATTTCATGGGGGAGCCTGTTGATGCCTGAGTGTTTCCCATCTGAAAGACAAAACTACCCATGGTTTTGGTTTGTTTTGTTTCTCCCCCTGCCCAAGAACCCACAATGGGTCCCTGGACCCTGCTGATCAGAATAGTTGCACTCACTGATGCAGCAGCAGAAACAACCCCTGCCCAAGAACCTGCAATGGTTCCTGGACCCTGCTGATCGGAACAGTTGTGCTCACCGACGCAGCAACAGAAACATTAGTTTTCCTCCCAGACCACAAGGAAGACCGAGGAAGGTCAGATTTTGTGGCCCTTACCAATGCATTCTCAAAAACCTGCACCCTTGCCTGTCCTCCTAGACCACAAAGAGGACCAAGAAAAATTGGATTTAGTGACACTTACTGATGCATTCTCGAAAACCTGTTAGAGTCCTAAGCATTCTCCTGTTAGTATTGGGACCTCACCCATGTCCTATAAAGATGTTATGCCCAAAAAATGAAATGGAGGGCCATACCCTGAGGGAGGGAAGGGCTCTCCAGAGTTGGAAGAGTGATGCCTTTTGTCCCCACCCATATGAATAGGAAGGATACAATTTCTGAGGCTCCCCATATCCTAGCTTCAAGAATAGCTTTTGTTAGGCCTGCTAGTCTGAGGAGGGATCCTAAAATTCCAGATAGTCCCCCCTATGATGGGGCTTTGGGCAAAAATTATGTCTTTCTGATTGGTGAGCCCGGGTGCCTAAAGAAGGTAACAGAATCCTGGAGTTTATACTAGAAATCGTTCTTATAGGAGAAACTAGAAAAGCCCAAGAGACAGGGAGTGGTTTTTTAGAAGTGGGACTAGCCTTGGAGAAGAGAGGCAAGACGAAGTTTGTCTGGCAGGCGTTAGGACCCAGGGAGCAAGCGTCAGGATAGATAGGAGAGATGGGTGAGTCTCGCTTGAGCAACATGGCTTTGAGAGTTCCGCTCATGGCTGCAGGGTCAACCAACTTTTAGGGACCCCGGAGCTGAATGGCTTTCCTCTCTGTTGACCCTCAGCTCAGACCAGAAGTACTGGAAAAGCAGAAGCTGGTTCCAGGCAAACCAACACTCCCAACTGTGAAGAGTCCGGGATTATTAGAGAGCCCTTTGCCGGAAAGCCTGACACCCATGTCTTTAGTCCAGCGGCTGCACTAGTCGCTTTTAACTGGCCAACAGGTGCCCGATATTTAGCCCCCAAATTCTATGGAAAAATAGGACAGAATAGCAAGTGAAAGGGGTTCGATGGCACTCACTGCTTGGCGATAGGCGATAGTCTCACTGCTTGGCGATAAGCGATGTTCTCTTCATGGTTGCCAAAATGTGTCCAGAATTGGTGGGTTCTTGGTCTCACTGACTTCAAGAATGAAGCCACGGACCCTCACGGTGAGTGTTACAGTTCTTAAAGATGGTGTGTCCAGAGTTTGTTCCTTCTGATGTTCAGATGTGTCCAGAGTTTCTTCCTTCTGGTGGGTTCATGGTCTCACTGACTTCAGGAGTGAAGCTGCAGACCTTCGTGGTGAATGTTACAGCTCATAAAGGTGGCGTGTCCAGAGTTGTTCGTCCCTCCCAGTGGGTTCATGGTCTCATTGGCTTTAGGAGTGAAGCTGCAGACCTTCAAGGTGAATGTTACAGCTCATAAAGGTAGTGTGGACCCAAAGAGTGAGCAAGATTTATTGCAAATAAAGAGCAAGATTTATTGTGAAGAGCAAAAGAACAAAACTTCCACAGCGTGGAAGGGGACCCGAGTGGGTTGCCACTGCTGGCTTGGGTGGCCTGCTTTTATTCCCTTATTTGGCCTCACGTACATCCTGCTGATTGGTCCATTTTACAGAGAACTGATTGGTCCATTTTACAGAGAGCTGATTGGTCCATTTTGACAGAGTGCTGATTGGTGCATTTACAAACCTTTAGCTAGACACAGAGTGCTGATTGGTGCATTTACAATCTTTTAGCTAGACACAAAAGTTCTCCACGTCCTCACCCAATTAGCTAGACACAGAGCACTGACTGGTGTGTTTACAAACCTTTAGCTAGACACAGAGTGCTGATTGGTGCATTTACAATCCTTTAGCTAGACAGAAAAGTTCTTCAAGTCCCCACCTGATTAGCTAGACACAGAGTGCTGACTGGTGTGTTTACAGTCCTTTAGCTAGACACAGAGTGCTGACTGGTGTGTTTACAATCCTTTAGCTAGACAGAAAAGTTCTCCAAGTCCCCACCTGACCCAGAAGCCCAGCTGGCTCCACCTCTCAATGTCTAATACCTATATTCTTCTTCTGTGCTGCTCTACTTATCCTATAATAATGTCTCATTTCCTAGCTATATTGGAAGCTCTTTCTTTGAGGTCAGGGACCGAGATGTACATGTCTCACTATTGCCCTTACATTGGTTAAGGTGCTTTTATTTGCAAATAACAAAAACACCAACTCAGACTGATTCAAATAATCAAGAGATTTTATAGATGTTTGCACTGAAAGGTCCAAAGGTAGATCTAGCCTAAGGTAAGGATTGATTCATGACTTCACATCACCAAGGACCTTGTTTCCTTTCTTCCCCCATTTCTGCCTTCCTCCTAAAGATGGCTTTTGGAGTGGTCCTCCAAAAATATCTGCCAAGAGCAATCAAGACCCTTTTCTTCCTTATTCTTATTTAGCATAAAATAAAGAGAACTGGCCAGCGCGGTGGCTCACACCTGTAATCCCAGCACTTTGGGAGGCTGAGGCAGGTGGATCACCTGACATCGGGAGTTCAAGACCAGCCTGACCAACATGGAGAAACCCTATCTCAACTAAAAATACAAAATTAGCTGGGTGTGGTGGTGCATGCCTGTAATCCTAGCTACTCGGGAGGCTGAGGCAGGAGAATCACTTGAACCTGGGAGGCAGAGGTTGTGGTGAGCCGATATTGCACCATTGCACTCCAGCCTGGGCAACAAGAGCAAGACTCCGTCTCAAAAAAAAAAAAAAAAAAAAAATGAAAGAGGACACCTGTTTCAGTATTCCCAGTAAATTATTATGATTTACTTTAAAGGATATGCCCAGTAATTACTGAATCAATCACCATAACTCTGTGTGTACGTGTGTGTGTGTGAGAGAGAGAGAGAGAGAGAGGGAAAGAGAGCGAGAGAGAGATGAGTTCATCGGTTTAGCCCAAGACACCCAGTGGGCCACATAGAATGTGCTCCTAGAATAATGTGTGGTGTTCAAACCAAAATGGAAGTGGTTGAGAAGTGGGACATAGAACCTCAGGATTGGCAGAGGCTTTGAAAGTTGGTCAGTACAGCCTCTCATAGTGCTTCTACCTCCTAGGAAAATCCTTTTCTTTGAACAATTCAGTCTTTTAGAATACTGCTATCTGAATCTAGACCCTAGTGGTAGGTCCAAGTTCACTTAGAATAAGCCTAATCTCTTCTCCATGAGGATGCTTTTTGCACTGGAGCATGGCTATCCTGCTTTCCTTCAGCAGTTCCAAGTGGCAGGGTTCACACTCTTTTACCAACTGCTTATTGCACAGAAGCCCCCAGGAAGCCCTGATGTTGGGAAAACTGGGAGCTCCCAATAGAATGAGCTTCCTTGATGACCCTGCCCACTCCCACTGCTCTGGGCCCTGTTCTTGTAGGGAGCAGGGACAGTTGTTTCTCACTGCGGTGAACCATGAGGCCCTGTCTAAGGCTGCTGATCTTCCTACTGCAACACGTCAGGGCTGGCAAGTGTCGAGTTTCAGGAGCATATCTGTAAGTATTTTTCCCTCTAACTCAGTTTCTTGCTCTCTGGAGAAAAGGGAAGATGTGACCACAGGTCTTTATTTTGTTGACACCCTGGAACAGATAGAAATGTCTAGCTGCTACAGAGAGTAATCTAAGGAAAGAAAGCCTTTTGTGGCTTCAGAAGCCATTTGCAGAGGGCATGAGTGTTAACACACACTGCTTAGATTCAAAAGCCCAATTTGGCCCTCAGTTAGCTTCTCAGGATTGTTTCTCCTCCCATGAGCGTTTCCTTGGCTGCAGTTGGAGAGAAGAGAAAAAGTAAAAGCATAGCCTCAGAGTGCCATGCAGTGCAGGGAAAGCAAAGTTCACCAGGAGAGGGGGCAGCTGTGTGCGGTGCCTCAGGGCCACTACTGATTTGCCAATGAGATTCCGTTGCTGGAAGCTGAACTTATTTTGGGTTCCAAATCAGGCAAGAAGAGGAGAGAATGGGAGTTATCAGACTAAAGGAGACAGCAGAGGAGGTGTGTTTTGGTTGAAGCACCCTCAATCTTTTGCTTTTTAAAAACTGAAATACAACTGTTGAAGACAAGAACAAGGTGCTAGTTCTGTTTGTTTGTTTTTGAGATGGAATCTTGCTCGGTCGCCCAGGCTAGAGTGCAGTGGCGTGACTTCAGCTCACTGCAACCTCCGCCTCCCAGGTTCAAGTGATTCTCCTGCCTCAGCCTCCCGAGTAGCTGGGATTACTGGTGCCCAGCTAATTTTTGTATTTTTAGTAGAGACAGGGTTTCACCATCTTGGCCAGGCTGGTCTCGAACTCCTGACCTTGTGATCCACCTGCCTCGGCCTCCCAAAGTGCTGGGATTATAGGTGTGAGCCACCGCACCCAACCAACAGGTGCTAGTTCTAACACCGAGCAACAGAAGGCAGGGCTCATCCTGTTTCACAGTGTGGAAAGCAATGAGATGGGGCCTTCCTTCTTGGTCCTGAGCATATTCAGCTCATTGGCTTTTTGGAAGGGGAAACTGAGGCATTTTGCACCAGTCAGTCTGCTGCTTAGGATTCACAAGCCAAAGCATTCCATCTTAAAGCAAACAATGACAGGGTTCTGGATGGCATCATGTACTTTAGGAAGTTCTAGTGCCCAAACATAGGCCCCTCTTTCACTTAAGGTAGAAAATTGGATTTTGTGTGTGTGTGTCTGGGTGGGGGGTGGGATTGGTGATACTGTTCCCATCACCACCACTTTACTGTGTTTGACGCCCCCTCCCAGAGCCTTCATTCACTGTTCTGGAAGTGCCCATTTCTCCCTCTTCGCCCTCCATTGCATTTAGCATCCTAGCAGCTGAACTACATTTTCTAATTATTAGGTTGGTAAAAAAGGAATGCAGTTTTTGCAATTACTTTTAATATTTCTCTTCACAAAACCCGTATGCTCTTGGAAGGGAGGGGCTAACACTTTTGAGCACTCCATGGACCAGGCCTGGGGGCAGGTAATTTTACATCCACTTCTGTGAGGTACTTACACCTACCCGTATTTTACAGATGAGGAAAGTTCAAGTTGTTCACCCAAGACCCCACAGCAAATAGGTGTAGAGCCAGGATCCTTACCCAATCTCCAGGGCCCCCTGTCTGCTACACCAGCAGGCATTATCTCGTATTTGTTGCATTCCCATCAGCATGTGCTAGATTTGGAGTAATAGTCACTGATATTTTAACAGTACTTTTTAGTTTTTCATTTTTTTTAGAGACAGGGTCATACTCTGCGGTGCAGGCTGGGGTGCAGTGGTGCGATCATAGCTCACTACAACCTCAAACTCCCCGGGCTCAAGCAGTCCTTCCACCTCAGCCTCCCAAATAGCTAAGATTGCATGTGCACACCACCACACCCAGCTAATTTATTAATTTTTTTAATTTCTGGTATTCTTGCTCACTTGGTTACATTTGTATAAAGTTCTGATTGCTGGTTGCTCAGATAACAAGTGACAAGGCAGAATTCTTTAAAGCATTAAAGTTCCTTAACCTAAAGCTAAATCTTGAATACATTATTGAATTCTTTAATATCCTGATGGCAAACATTGATAGCTGCATATTTGGCATGCTTTGTTTTTTGGATTTTATTTTTCATCACAGATTTATTTGGCAATGTAACAGTAAATTTTGTAAATCTGCATCAGGCTTATGAATAAAGAACCATTTAAAAATTTAAAAACAAACAAACAAAAAAAGTCTCTCTGTTGCCCAGGCTGGTCTCCAACTCCCGGCTTCAAGCAGTCCTCCCGCCTCAGCCTTTCAAGTAGCTGGGATTACAGGCACAAACCACCTTACCAGCTCACTGCTTATTAGCTTCACGTTTACCATGTCTATCTGAAATCTGATTTGAAATTAACTAAGAGTAGAGGGGACTCTAGCCAAGATGGCCGAATAGGAACAGCTCCAGTCTACAGCTCCCAGCATGAATGATGCAGAAGAATGATTTCTGCATTTCCAACTGAGGTACCGGGTTCATCTCACTGGGGAGTGTCAGACAGTGGGTGCAGGAGAGTGGATGCAGCGCACCGAGCATGAGCCGAAGCAGGGCAAGGCATCTCCTCACCCAGGAAGTGCAAGGGGTCAGGGAATTCCCTTTCCTAGTCAAGGAAAGGGGTGACAGATGGCACCTGGAAAATCATGTCACTCCCACCCTAATACTGCGCTTTTCGATGGTCTTAGCAAATGGCACACCAGGAGATTACCCTCCAGCACCTGGCTCGGAGGGTCCTAAGCCCACAGAGCCTTGCTCATTGCTAGCACAGCAGTCTGAGATCAAACTGCAAGGTGGCAGTGAGGCTAGGGGAGGGGCGCCCACCATTGCTGAGGCTTGAGTAGGTAAACAGAGTGGCTAGGAAGCTCAAACTGGGTGGAGCCCACCACAGCTCAAGGAGGCCTGCCTGCCTGTGCAGACTCCACCTCTAGGGGCAGGGCATAGCCAAACAAAAGGCAGCAGAAACCTCTGCAGACTTAAATGTCCCTGACAGCTTTGAAGAGAGTAGTGGTTCTCCCAGCACGCAGCTTGAGATCTGAGAATGGACAGACTGTCTCCTCAAGTGGGTCCCTGACCCCCGAGTAGCCTAACTGGGAGGCACCCCCAAGTAGGGGCAGACTGACACCTCATACAACCGGGTACTCCCCAGAGGAATGATCAGGCAGCTACATTTGCTATTCACCAATATTCGCTGTTCTGCAGCCTCTGCTGCTGATACCCAGGCAAACAGGTCTGGAGTGGACCTCTGGCAAACTCCAACAGACCTGCAGCTGAGGGTCCTGACTGTTAGAAGGAAAACCAACAAACAGAAAGGACATCTACACCAAAACCCCATCTGTACGTCACCATCATCAAAGACCAAAGGTAGATAAAACCACAAAGATGAGGAAAAAACAAAGCAGAAAAACTGAAAATTCTAAAAATCAGAGCACCTCTCCTCCTCCAAAGGAATGCAGCTCCTCACCAGCAATGGAACAAAGCTGGACGGAGAATGACTTTGACGAGTTGAGAGAAGGAGGCTTCAGACGATCAAACTTCTCCGAGCTAAAGGAGGAATTTCAAACCCATGGCAAAGAAGTTAAAAACCTTGAAAAAAGATTAGACAAATGGCTAACTAGAATAACCAATGCTGAGAAGTCCTTAAAGGACCTGATGGAGCTGAAAACCACAGCACGAGAACTACGTGATGAATGCACAAGCCTGAGTAGCCAATTTGATCAACTGGAAGAAAGGGTATCAGTGATGGAAGATCAAATGAATGAAATGAAATGAGAAGACAAATTTAGAGAAAAAAGAATAAAAAGAAATGAACAAAGCCTCCAAGAAATATGGGACTATGTGAAAAGACCAAATCTACATCTGACTGGTGTACTTGAAAGTGACAGGGAGAATGGAACCAAGTTGGAAAACACTCTGCAGGATATTATCCGGGAGAACTTCCCCAATCTGGCAAGGCAGGCCAACATTCAAATTCAGGAAATACAGAGAGTGCCACAAAGATACTCCTGGAGAAGCGCAACTCCAAGACACATAATTGTCAGATTCACCAAAGTTGAAATGGAGGAAAAAATGTTAAGGGCAGCCAGAGAGAAAGGTCGGGTTACCCACAAAGGGAAGCCCATCAGACTAACAGCGGATCTCTCGGCAGAAACTCTACAAGCCAGAAGAGATTGGGGGCCAATATTCAACATTCTTAAAGAAAAGAATTTTCAACCCAGAATTTCATATCCAGTCAAACTAAGCTTCATAAGTGAAGGAGAAATAAAATACTTTACAGACAAGCAAATGCTGAGAGATTTTGTCACCACCAGGCCTGCCCTAAAAGAGTGCCTGAAGGAAGCACTAAACATGGAAAGGAACAACTGGTACCAGCCACTGCAAAATCATGCCAAATTGTAAAGACCATCAAGGCTAGGAAGAAACTGCATCAACTAATGAGCAAAATAACCAGCTAACATCATAATGACAGGATCAAATTCACACATAACAATATTAGCCTTAAATGTAAATGGGCTAAATTCTCCCATTAAAAGACACAGACTGGCAAATTGGATAAAGAGTCAAGACCCATCAGTGTGCTGTATTCAGGAAACCCATCTCACGTGCAGAGACACACATAGGCTCAAAACAAAGGGATGGAGGAAGATCTACCAAGCAAATGGAAAACAAGAAAAAGCAGGGGTTGCAATCCTAGTCTCTGATAAAACAGACTTTAAACCAACAAAGATCAAAAGAGACAAAGAAGGACATTACATAATGGTAAAGGGATCAATTCAGCAAAAAGAGCTAACTATCCTAAATATATATGCACCCAATACAAGATCACCCAGATTCATAAAGCAAGTCCTTAGAGACCTACAAACAGAGTTAGATTCCCACACAATAATAATGGGAGACTTTAACACCCCACTGTCAACATTAGACAGATCAACAAGACAGAAAGTTAACAAGGATATCCAGGAATTGAACTCAGCTCCGCACCAAGCAGACCTAATAGACATCTACAGAACTCTCCACCCCAAATCAACAGAATACACATTCTTCTCAGCACCACATCACACCTATTCCAAAATTGACCACATAGACCTCAGCAAATGTAAAAGAACAGAAATTATAACAAACTGTCTCTTACACCACAGTGCAATCAAACTAGAACTCAGGATTAAGAAACTCACTCAAAACTGCTCAGCTACATAGAAACTGAACAACCTGCTCCTGAATGACTACTGGGTACATAACGAAATGAAGGCAGAAATAAAGATGTTCTTTGAAACCAACGAGAACAAAGACACAACATACCAGAATCTCTGGGACACATTCAAAGCAGTGTGTAGAGGGAAATTTATAGCACTAAATGCCCACAAGACAAAGCAGGAAAAATCTAAAATTGACACCCTAACATTACAACTAAAAGAACTAGAGAAGCAAGAGCAAACATACTCAAAAGCTAGCAGAAGGCAAGAAATAACTAAGATCAGAGCAGAACTGAAGGAAATAGAGACACAAAAAACCCTTCAAAAAATCAATGGATCCAGGAGCTGGTTTTTTGAAAAGATCAACAAAATTGATAGACCGCTAGCAAGACTAATAAAGAATAAAAGAGAGAAGAATAAAATAGATGCAATAAAAAATGATAAAGGGGACATCAACACCGATCCCACAGAAATACAAACTACCATCAGAGAATACTACAAACACCTCTACGCAAATAAACTAGAAAATCTAGAAGAAATGGATAAATTCCTCAAAACATACACCCTCTGAAGACTAAACGAGGAAGAAGTTGAATCTCTGAATAGACCAATAACAGGCTCTGAAATTGAGGCAATAATTAATAGCTTACCAACGAAAAAAGTCCAGGACCAGATGGATTCACAGCCGAATTCTACCAGAGGTACAAGGAGGAGCTGGTACCATTCCTTCTGAAACTATTCCAATCAATAGAAAAAGAGGGAATCCTCCCTAACTCATTTTATGAGGCCAGCATCATCCTGATACCAAAGCCTGGCAGAGACACGATAAAAAAAGAGAATTTTAGACCAATATTCCTGATGAACATCGATGCAAAAATCCTCAGTAAAATACTGGCAAACCAAATCCAGCAGCACATCAAAAAGCTTATCCACCATGATCAAGTGAGCTTCATCCCTGGGATGCAAGGCTGGTCCAACATATGCAAATCAATAAACGTAATCCAGCATATAAACAGAAGCAAAGACAAAAACCACATGATTATCTCAATAGATGCAGAAAAGGCCTTTGACAAAATTCAACAGCCCTTCATGCTAAAAACTCTCAATAAATTAGGTATTGATGGGACGTATCTCAAAATAATAAGAGCTATCTATGACAAACCCACAGACAATATCATACTGAATGGGCAAAAACTTGAAGCATTCCCCTTGAAAACTGGCACAAGACAGGGATGCCCTCTCTCACCACTCCTATTCAACACAGTGTTCGAAGTTCTGGCCCGGGCAATCAGGCAGGAGAAGGAAATAAAGGATATTCAATTAGGAAAACAGGAAGTCAAATTGTCCCTGTTTGCAGATGACATGATTGTATATCTAGAAAACCCCATCGTTTCAGCCCAAAATCTCCTTAAGCTATAAGCAACTTCAGCAAAGTCTCAGGATACAAAATCAATGTGCAAAAATCACAAGCATTCCTATACACCAATGATAGACAAACAGAGAGCCAAATGACGAGTGAACTCCCATTCACAATTGCTTCAAAGAGAATAAAATACCTAGGAATCCAACTTAAAAGGGATGTGAAGGAACTCTTCAAGGAGAACTACAAACCACTGCTCAACAAAATAAAAGAGGATACAAACAAATGGAAGAACATTCCATGCTCATGGGTAGGAAGAATCAATATCGTGAAAATGGCCATACTGCCCAAGGTAATTTATACATTCAATGCCATCCCCATCAAGCTACCAATGACTTTCTTCACAGAATTGGAAAAAACTACTTTAAAGTTCATATGGAACCAAAAAAGAGCCCACATCGCCAAGTCAATCCTAAGCCAAAAGAACAAAGCTGGAGGCATCACGCTACCTGACTTCAAACTATACTACAAGGCTACAGTAACCAAAACAGCATGGTACTGGTACCAAAACAGAGATATAGACCAATGGAATGGAACAGAGTCCTCAGAAATAAAGCCACATACCTACAACTATCTGATCTTTGACAAACCTGAAAAAAACAAGAAATGGGGAAAGGATTCCCCATTTAATAAATGGTGTTGGGAAAACTGGCTAGCCATATGTAGAAAGCTGAAACTGGATCCTGTCCTTACACCTTATACAAAAATTAATTCAAGATGGATTAAAGACTTAAATGTTGGACCTAAAACCATAAAAACCCTAGAAGAAAACCTAGGTAATGCCATTCAGGACATAGGCATGATCTGGCTGGCTAGGCGGGTGTCCCCTTCCTCCCTCACCGCTCCATGTGCGTCCCTCCCGAAGCTGCGCACTCGGTCGAAGAGGACGACCATCCCCGATAGAGGAGGACCGGTCTTCGGTCAAGGGTATACGAGTAGCTGCGCTCCCCTGCTAGAACCTCCAAACAAGCTCTCAAGGACATAGGCATGGGTAAGGACTTCATGTCTAAAACACCAAAGGCAATGGCAACAAAAGCTAAAATTGACAAATGGGATCTAATTAAACTCAAGAGCTTCTGCACAGCAAAAGAAACTACCATCAGAGTGAACAAGCAACCTACAGAATGGGAGAAAATTTTTGCAATCTACGCATCTGACAAAGGGCTAATATCCAAAATCTACAAAGAACTCAAACAAATTTACAAGAAAAAAACAAACAACCCCACCAAAAAGTGGGCAAAGGATATGGACAGACACTTCTCAAAAGAAGGCATTCATGCAGCCAAAAGACACATGAAAAAATGCTCATCATCACTGGCCATCAGAGAAATGCAAATCAAAACCACAATGAGATACCATCTCACACCAGTTGGAATGGTGATCATTAAAAAGTCAGGAAACAACAGGTGCTGGAGAGGATGTGGAGAAATAGGAACACTTTTACACTGTTGGTGGGACTGTAAACTAGTTCAACCATTGTGGAAGTCAGTGTGGCGATTCCTCAGGGTTCTAGAACTAGAAATGCCATTTGACCCAGCCATCTCATTACTGGGTATATACCCAAAGGATTATAAATCATGCTGCTATAAAGACACATGCACACGTGTGTTTATTGCGGCACTATTCACAAGAGCAAAGACTAGGAACCAACCCAAATGTCCAACAATGATAGACTGGATTAAGAAAATGTGGCACATATACACCATGGAATACTATGCAGCCATAAAAAATGATGAGTTCATGTCCTTTGTAGGGACATGGATGAACCTGGAAACCATCATTCTCAGCAAACTATCACAAGGACAAAAAAACCAAACACCGCGTGTTCTCACTCATAGATGGGAATTGAACAATAAGAACACATGGACGCAAGAAGGGGAACATCACACACTGGGGCCTGTTATGGGGTGGGGGGAAGGGGGAGGGAATAGCATTAGGAGATATACCTAATGTTAAATGACCAGTTAATGGGTGTAGCACACCAATATGGCACATGTATACATATGTAACAAACCTGCACATTCTGCACATGTACCCTAAAACAAAGTATAATAAAAAAAAAAGAAATTAAGAGTATTTATAAGTGGAAGAGCATGATAAATAATTTTTACAATGTCTGTCTTAGACAGTTCAGGCTACCATAACAGAATACCATACACTGGGTGGCTTAAACAACAAACTTTTTTTCTTACAGTTCTGGAGGCTGCAAAGTCTAAGATCAAAGTCACTGGCATCAAGGGGCTCTCTTCCTGGTTTGCAGATGGCCACCTTCTCATCATATCCTCACATGGCAGAGGTAGGTGGGAGCCAAGCTCTTGCATCTCTGCTTAGAAAGGCACTGATCCCACTCATGAGGGTTTCACTCTCATGACCTAATTACCTCCCAAGAGCCCTACCTCCTAATATTATCACACTGGTGATTAGGTTTGTTTTTTTTGTTTTGTTTTGTTTTGTTTTTTTGTTTTGTGAGACAGAGTCTCGCTCTGTTGCCCAGGCTGGAATGCAATGGTGCAATCTCAGCTCACTGCAACTTCCACCTCCCGGGTTCAAGAGATTCTCCTGCCTCAGCCTCCTGAGTAGCTGGGACTACAGGCACGTGACACGACACCTGGCTAATTTTTGTATTTTTTAGTAGAGACAGGGTTTCCGCATGTTGGTCACGCTAGTCGTGAACTCCTGAACTCTTGATCCACCCGCCTTAGCCTCCCAAAGTGCTGGGATTACAGGCATGAGCCACCGCGCCCAGCCTTGTTTTGGTTTTTTAAGATGGAGTCTTGCTCTGTTGCCCAGGCTGGAGTGCAGTGGTGCGATCTTGGCTCACTGCAACCTCCACCTCCCGAGTTCAAGCGATTCTCCCTCCTCAGCCTCCCGAGTAGCTGGGACTACAGGCATGTGCCACCATGCCCAGCTGATTTTTTGTATTTTTAGTAGAGACGGGGTTTCACCATGTTAGCCAGGATGGTCTTGATCTCCTGACCTCATGATCCACCCACTTTGGCCTCCCAAAGTTCTGGGATTACAGGCGTGAGCCACTGCGCCCGGCCCATGATTAGGTTTTAAGATATAAATTTGGAGAGGATACAAACACTTGGTCCATAACAATGTCTAATGATATCTTGTAACTCATTTCATATTATTTACTTGTCTTGATAAATTTTTATTCAATACCCATAATTTCTACAAAGCTAGTGTATTTCCAGTTCCATAGATGAAGATAAACTTCCATCTCCAATCTCCATCTTCTTTTAAGCTTTTATTTCAGTTGTACCCGTGAGTAATAGAAATGGCTCTTAACTCATTCTTCCCTGAAAATAATGGACAAACAGTAGTTTTGCCACTATGTCAACAGACATGTATTCTCTGTGTGTGTGTGTGTTTGTGTGTGTGCGTATGTGTGTGTAGCTACAACTTAAAAAGCAGTTAGTATCAGCCATGCTGGGGCTTCACCTTGATGTTGCCTCAGAGGTAAGTACTGTTGCTCCATTTAGCAGTTGGGGAAACAGAAGCTCAGATGATTTTGACTTGCTCAAGGTCACATAACTAGGAAGAGGTCACATTGAGGCACAGACCAGGTCTGATTCCAAAGTCATGCTCTTAACCACTGCATATACTGCTGCCTCATTTCCCACAGCAGCGGTCAGCAGCCTCTTAAAAAGAAAGAGACTAAGAAGGGTCAAAGATAAAGGATAGCATAACAAATAGAAGAGGTTGACAGACAGCATTTTTAAGATTGGAGGAGTGTGGAAAAACATTTCCCACATGTAAAACTATAAAACGACTTTCTGCATATTAAGCCTTGTACAAATAGTTTTGTGACAGCAGTGACTGATGGAAAACACATTAACATGGAAAACAAGCAGCAAGTTAATAATCTGAATTTTAAAGAGGCTTTTTTTCTGACAGATCAGAATCATCTTATAAATTTTTAAGAAATGTGAATAGGCATCTGACATGAACAATTAAAGGGGAACTATTTAATATTGCAAAATGAATTAAACCTCTAAAATGTCTCCACGCAATTATGGGTAGAGGTAAAACTGTTAAAACTGGAGTAATA
Source organism: Pongo pygmaeus (assembly GCF_028885625.2). Taxonomy (NCBI): domain Eukaryota; kingdom Metazoa; phylum Chordata; class Mammalia; order Primates; family Hominidae; genus Pongo; species Pongo pygmaeus. The sequence goes on along the minus strand of NC_072373.2, from coordinate 143,262,264 downwards.
AATTAGGAAATTGCCACTTCCAAAAAGAAAAGGAAAAATCTGAAAGTTATCCTTCTGCAAACAAAATGCTTTTAATGAGGATAGGCCCGGAAGGCAGGGGTCTAAGCCTTAAGGGTAGGCATTGATAAGATGTGCAGCCTGAGCCTCCTAACAGGCACTGTGGTCTGGCAGAGGGAAGAGAACAGCATCGTGACTGGAACCATGGCTTCCTCTTTCTCTTTCTCCTCCCCTGACTCCAGCTGTGCTCTTCCTTCTAGACATGCAATTTCTGTTGAGCACATTCATTGCTTCTCACAAGTGTGATGGCTCCATCATCATATATTTAATAGTTTTCCAAAATCAATACCTCTTCAACGTAGTGCTTTTGAAGTCATAGTTCTCCACTGAAAAGTACTCATGATGGTAGGTACTTGATAATAACTTCACCCACCAGGGAACATATTATAAAGTGGGCTTGAGAGCATGGTTGTAACACAGGGTGTCCATTTTCTTCATCTGCAGCTAATTCTATGGTGTGGAAATACCGCTGACACCAAGAACTTCATTCTGTAATTTAGAATAGAAAAAAAATCCCGACTATCCGTATTTCTTAGGAAAGCATTTTAGGAAGGAACATAGGATTTATTCACAGTTCTGAACTCATTGTGAGGGGCAAAAATTACAGACATTTGTTAAATGTCATAATTTTTCTTTCCTCAAATGGTTATTCTTCATGGACGTGAATTTACTCAAATATTTGATGGAAAAGGAAACTGCGGTATTTCAGGCTGACAGTTTGAAGGAGTCTGGGAACTGGAGGGTTTGAATTCAACTCTAGTGAAATAAATGCCATGGTGGTTGATTGGGAGAGTGTTTAAAACCTTCTCACACTGATTACCTCTTGTTGTCCTCTCTCAGATACCTCTCTGAAGATAGAGCTTGTCCAATTTTGGATGAATGGTGTAACATTATCAACTAGCTACATAGTAGGAAGCCATTCAAAAGGAAGATGCAGATAAGCAGTTTTCACGCCTTTTTAAACCAGCTAAAAATCTTCTGCAGAACCAAAAATCACACAGGAAAGTAAAGAGAACGGCTTTGCTGTAATCCAAGAGGGGACCTGAAACGCTGTCCATGTGTTCTCTTGGGTGCTATGGGCCAGACACTTCCATATCCCAAGTTCTCTGGAGCACAGTTTAAAAACCATATTATATGTCAACATGCAATCAATGGTTTTCTTTAGATGATGAAATTAATCTTTCTTTCATTTTTTCTCTCTGTATTTTTTTAAATTTCCACAAAAATGCATTTTTATAAATAGCAGAAAATAACAATTTTTTTCAAGTGGCATATATAAGGAAGCCGAAAAAAGTATAGAACTCAGGTTTCTGACTCTTACTGGGGAACAAATAAGTGACAAAATAAAGCGATGCATTTTGGGCTATGTGAGAACAGGGGATTGTAGGAGAGAGATATTTGGTCTTTCCTAATTCAAAGGCTCATGTTTACTTTTCCTTCACCTGGAGATAGCAGGGATTAACAGATGTTTAACTCTGCCCTAGACACCCTGCAATAGCTCCCATCAGGTACAGCGGCCAAATCTGCTCTCCCACTGTTTAAGATTGAAGAACAAGTCTGACTTCATTTTGGGAACTCGGGGGGCTCTTGTTACTTAACCTAATGGGCACTGAGGGTGGTCACTTTTGAGAGAATGATGTAAATTACCTGCAGCATTTCTACCTGAAACCTGTTCCACCTTTTCTTTTTCTAACATGCCATCATCTCCTTTTAAACTCTGAATCTCTGCCAACTCCTTTGTTCAAGTGCTTCTTATTCCAGTGCTGTTTCCTAGGCTGGCTTTCCAGTGTTCCTGATTTCCCAGCAGGCTACAGCCAGACCACATCTATCATTTGATGGAGTTTACACTGACAGTGAGCTCAAAGTCAGTGTAAGGCTGGGCGCAGTGGGCCATGCCTGTAATCCCAGCACTTTGGGAGGCTGAGGTGAGCAGATCACGAGGTCAAGAGTTCAAGACCAGCCTAGCCAACACAGTGAAACCCTGTCTCTACTAAAAATACAAAAATTAGCCAGACATGGTGGTGCACACCTGTAGTCCCAGCTACTCGGGAGGCTGAGGCAGGAGAATCACTTGAACCTGGGAGGTGGAGGTTGCAGTGAGCCAACATCGCGCCACCACACTCCAGTCTGGGTGACAGAGTGAGACTCTGTCTCGGGGGAAAAGAAAAGAAAAGTCAGTGTGATGGGGTCATCCCAAGAGCAAATAACCTGCTAGTTATAAAAGTACCTGCTTTGGAGTCAAGCAGTCAGACAAAAATCCCTGCTCTGCCATTTCTATGCTGCATGACTTGTGCCAAATTACTTAATCTCTCTAAGACTCAAGTTTTTCATTTAAAAAAATAAGAATAATAAATAAAACCTGCCTCACAGCATTGTGTCACAGGCTTGCTGTGAGAATTAAATGAAATCATTTATGTAGAACAATTGTCACAACTTGTGGCATTTTTTTAAGAACTCAAATGATAGCTATTTATTATTATTATATGCTTAATATTTCTATTCTAGATTCTGGAACAAGGGAGGTGATGATAGTGGGGAGGAAAAGATCATGGACTTGTCCAGGAGACCTCAGTTCTACTTGCTCAACCTCTGTGCTGTGAAGTGAAGCTACTGTACTAGATGAGGATCTCACCAGACAGGGTCCCAGTAAGACACAGATGGTGAACTTAATGGGTGAATTAAAAGGAGTGTAATCAAGAGATTATTTACAAAGGTGTGGACAGGGTTAAGGGAGACCATGAAGAATCCAGGGATTCACATCAGCAAGGAGCCATTGCCACCCTTGATCCCCACCTGAAAAGAACAAGGGTAGGGAATGGTGTTACTAGAAGCTGGTGAGAGTTGGAGCCCTGGAAGAGAGCCAGCCCACAAGAGCTGTAGTTATGGAGGAATTCAGGTACTACAAAAACCCTAGCCCAACAGGAAAAAGCAAAGGAATATATTCCAGATTTGCCTCTCCTCTGACCACTAATCACTGCTGGTATCTCGCTAGTTAAATCCATCAGAAAACCATGGTATGTGGAAGTCAGTGTGCTGCACGGGGCAGGGCAGAGAAGGGAGGGAGAGTAGGCACAGAGAGTAACCAGCCTGGCAGATTTATGATTCTGAAAGTCTCAGAGAGTCTGCTACACTGGCCTGGTCATCCTGGCCTGGAGGAATGTGTTAAATAGGTGCAATGGCTCAGCAATAGATGCCCTAACTCCTCCCAGGAAAAGTGAGAACCCAAATTGCTGATCTTAGGTTGGGAAATGGAGATCCCCAATATCCCTTGGGATGTGAACTGTGGCTCTAAGAATGATCTGAGAGGCAGCTTCAAAAAAGCAAAACCTAAATTACAAAGCAGGCAGATGATCCAACACAGGTGTCAGGCTGAAGGAGCTGAGTAGGGATAGAATTCTGGGAAAAGGATAATACGGAACCCTCAAGTAACTAGTGATTGATGATGACGTTTGGAATACAAGTATGGGGCTGGGACTGGGGACTTAATGAGACACTAAAGTGCATTCGTCAGAGCTCTTCCAGGGCCTCTGTTGTTCAGGAATAGAATGGTGTGCAATTCATTTGCTCATTAATTAATTACTTAATTCAACAAGTATGTAATTTTTTAAATGGAGATGGGGGTTGGGGTCTCACTATGTTGCTCAGGCTGGACTTGAACTCCTAGGCTCAAGCAATCCTCCCACCTCAGCCTCCTGAGTAGCTGGGATTTTAGGTGTGTACCACCATGCCTGGCTCCAACAAGTATGTACTGAATTATCTTGTCTGTGCTAGGCAGGGGGCCAGGTGCTAAGGCTAGAACAATGAAAAAAACACAAACCCTCTCATGAAGGAGCTCAACTAGATGATTCCTCAAATAGGGTCAACAGCCAATCACAACACAGTATGTATGATGAGGTCCTGAGGGATCACAGAAGAGGGACACAACACTAGTCTGGGTGGGTAAGGAGAGCTTCTCAGGGAGGGGACCTCTATGCTGACCCTGAATGCTGAATTAGCCAGAGAGGGCAGGGTCAGAGAGGGAGGTGGGAACAGCTGGAGGAAGCTCCCAGGTATTTAGGGGACTGCTAACAGTTCAGTAAAGTAAGTGGGAAGTGATGAAAGTTGAGGCTGGAGGGGTAGGCAGAGGCAGATCCTAATAAGCATTATTTGTCAGGGTGAAGACACTGAAGTCAACGGACAGGGGAGTGACATGATCAGATATGAATTTTAGAAAAATCATTCTGGTTCCAGTGTGAAGGGCAGAGAAAGGGAGGCTGGGCAACAAAAGACAGGGAGACCAGTAAAAAGAATGTTTCAACTATCTGAGAGAGAAACCATGATGTTTAGGTGTGTCTGAACCAGGTAGCACCAGTGGACATGAGTGAACAGACTCAGACACATTTAGTGGAAGAACTGGCCAGGCTAGGTGACTGTCAGGATATCAGGATGAGAAAGAGGGAGAACCCTAGCTTGGTCACTGGGTTGCTGCTAATGCCAGTCACTGAGAGTCAAGCCACAGATGAATGAGGCACAGCTGGGTAGAGGGCAATGTGGGAACAGTTTGATAAAGATGTATCTCTCTTTTTAGTGAGTCAGCATCTTTTATATGACTGAGAATAAATCATTAAACAGATTACACTTCATGCTATATTCTGAAAGTTGGTATTACCCCAAAATTCATACGTTGAAATGTAATCCCCCATGCAAAAATGACTGACATTATTAAGAGGTGGGATCTTTAGGAGGTGTTTAGATCATGAGAGTTGAGTCTTCATGAATGGGATTAGTGCCCTTATAAAAGAGGCCCAAGGGAGCTTGTTGGCCCCTTCAACCATGTAAGAATACAATGAGAAGGTGCCATCGATAAAGAAGTGGGCCCTCATCAGACACCAAATCCACTAGAGCCTTGATTTTGGACTTCCCAGCCTCCAGAACTGTGAGAAATAAACTTCTGTTGTTTATAAGACGCCTAGTTTATGGTATTTTTGTCATAGTAGCCCAAACACACTAAGATACTTCATAAATGTGTTAATGGTATTGCTGGGCTGGGGTCGGGGGAATGTCCCCATCCTATAAGATTGGGAAACACTGAATTAAATGAAGCTAAACAGTTTTTGTTATCTCAGAACTTCTCAGAGTCATTAATAGCCTAGGGCCTTTGATGTCCTCAACAGGATATCACTTGCTGTATTTATCAAATCTATTTTATCCCCATCCCCCCACACCACCACACAACACCTATTTATATCCCTTGTAAATGTATTTCTCAGAATGGTGTTACTTAAAGTATAGCCCAAAGACCAGCTTCAGTTTGCAAAATATTATAGTCTATGACAAGGTAAGTACAGAAATTGAGACTGTTTAGAAAATTTTAATAGCAATTTTGTGTCTTTGAATCTAATAAAAATTATAGGTTTGTATGTCGTATGTCTGCTTTTTCATCTTATTTTTCTCGTGAGTTATTTCCTCGTATTTTACAAAAATGTCAGTTAGCAAAGGATTGAAAGTTAAAAACAATAACGACCACACACACACACACACACACACACACACACACGAACAAAAAACAAACAAAAAAACCAAAGCTGGTCCTTTACCACTGGTAGTTTGAGGGTCTCAGAAGACCCTATGGAAACATGCTAGCTCAGTGGCTCTCAAACTTGGCTACCTGTTTTCATATCCTGAGGAACTTATACAGATCCTGGGTTCCACCCCTGGAGAGTATGACGTAATTCATCTGGGAAGCAGCCTGGCCCTGGGATTTGGAAAGATCCCTAGATGATTCTAATGTGTATCCAGGTTGAGAATCAGTGTGGCTCAAGGGAAAGCTCAGGTTCCAGGGTGTTCTTGGTTGTACTCTCACACACCTGGACAAGGATCAACGGGGAGTTGGGAGGTAGGGGGTGGGCCCTGGCTGCACAGAGGAATCATCAGGACTCTTTAAAATGGACTTAGGCCTGGGCCCCTCCTAAACCAACGAGATTAGAATCTTTGCTCATAGTTTCTGGGCACCGGTATTTTAAAGAAATGATTCTAGATCATTCCTAAGGTAGTCAGGGTTGAGAAAGATTGGCTTAGGAAGTCTAGTTGCAGATGGGACAGTGTGAAAGTCATCACAATAAAAATGGAGTTACTAATGTTTTTTTAAAAAAAACCTTGACAGGCCGAGTGTGGTGGTTCACACCTGTAATCCCAGCACTTTGGGAGGCTGAGGCAGGTAGATCACGAAGTCAGGAGCTCGAGACCAGCCTGGCGAACATGGTGAAACCCCGTCTCTACTAAAAGTACAAAATTAGCCAGGTGTGGTGGCGCGTACCTGTAGTCCCAGCTACTCAGGTGGCTGAGGCAGAAGAATTGCTTGAACCCAGGAGGCGGAGGTTGCAGTGAGCCAAGACTGCACCACTGCACTCCAGCCTGGGCGACAGAGCAAGACTCCATCTCAAAAAAAAAAAAAAAACCCCTTGACAAGAAGCAAAAAGGCATGGCTCTTTATGCCTGAAGTTGTAGCCTTTGTGCTGAGCAACCACTTTCAGCCCTCATGACAGCTGTGTTTCAGCATGTTCCATTACTTCTTAATGTGTCCTCTGAAAGAGTCCAGCTGTTTATTTCCATCAGTCACTGAAACGGATGCCTTTTACTTGGGGAAAGCACAAATGCATTAGGACTTTGTATCTAAGAGAGAAAAAAAGAGAGGAAAGGGGAAACACGTGGTGTAAAGACTGGCTCTGACATTTGCTGGTAGAAGTTGGGGGAGGCTGAGGCAGGAGAATCGCTTGAACCTGGGAGGCGGAGGTTGCAGTGAGCCGAGATCGTGCCACTGCACTCCAGCCCAAGTGACAGAGCAAGACTCCGTCTCAAGAAAAAAAAAGAAAGTAAAAACTACAAAAGTACATGATCATCTCTTTCCTTTCCTTCCCTTAGAAAAAAACTATTGCCTCCCTTTTTCCTTCTCCCTCCCTCTCTTCCTTCCTTCCTTCATTCCTCAAAAAGCCATTAGGTAGGCACAAACAAGGCAGGGAGAGTGGAGGAGACAGGCCTGAGCCGGGATAGCCTATACAAGAAGGAGCGGCAGTCCAGCAGGGCCAAAGAGATCAGCTAGAGGCCAGGCGCAGTGGTTCATGCCTATAATTCCAACACTTTGGGAGGCCAAGGCGGGCAGATCACTTGAAGTCAGGAGTTTGAGACCAGCCTGGCCAACATGGTGAAAACCTGTCTCCACCAAAAAGTACAAAAATTAGCCAGGCATGGTGGTGTGCACCTGTAGTCCCCAGCTACTTGGGAGGCTGAGGCAGGAGAATAGCTAGAACCCAGGAGGCAGAGGTTGCAGTGAGTTGAGATCATGCTACTGCTTTGCAGCCTGAGTGACAGAGTGAGACTCTGTCTCAAAAAAAAAAAAAAAAAGAGAGAGAGAGACAGAGAAGATAGGCTACATACAGGAAGATTGGACAAATATGCAAATATATCAAAGGTTAATCTAAGCCAGATTTCTCACAAGGGAAGCATAAATATGGAAAGAAGAAAACTTGAACAAACCCTTGGGTGTTGAATTGAAATTGGAGGTATTGAAATTCTTGGTTTTCAATATATACAAATAGAGAAATAGAGAAGTAAATGTGTGTGCATATACATGCATGTATTTTCCAGCTCTGTCAACTGAAAGGAACTGGGAGCAATGAGTACACCTACTACCCAGATGCTGGTTTGCAAACCCCTCTCTCCACCAAAAGGAACCAGGCCTCCTTGGAGAAATGGCTGATTCCAGGATTGGGGCAGGGAAATTACAAGATGAGTCTAGACTCTCTATCTTTTTATGGCCAAAAATAAGGAGGTGTTCAAGCAAGATGAGGACATGTTAAAAGGACACAAAAGGCAGCTTGAAGGGGCTCCCACTGGTCAAATCTGCAACAATTCATATATCAAAAAATGGCAGTAGTAATAAAGCATAATCTATTGAACCAAATAAGAAACCCATGAGTCCACATTGGTATAAATAAATGAATTATTCAATAAAGGGGGAGAAGAGAAACTTCCTTTGTGTATTAGAAAGCCTACTAATAAATGTAAAAGGAGTTATATAGTTAGAAATCACCAATTGGCATCAGTAATAATTATAGCAACAATTAGGCAGGAAGCATCAAAGGATGCTAAAACTTACGTGTGAAAGTGGGGTAAGTAACAGGAATTTCCACAGTCTCAAAGTTGCTGAGGAGCAGAATCATAGCCCCTCAAAGATGTCTCCATCCAAATCCCCAGAACCTGTGAACAGGACAAAAAAGACTTTGCAGGTGTGAGTAAATTAATGATCTGGAGATGGGGAGGTTGTTCAGGTGGGTCTGATGTAATCACAAGGGTCCTTGTGAGTGAAAGACAGCAGCAACAGAATCAGAGAAGGAGATGAGATGATGAAAACAAGAGTCAGAGTCTGAGAAAGATTTGAAGATGCAACACTGCTGGCTTTGAGGATGGAGGAAGGGGCCAAGGAATAGAAGCTGGAGGAAACAAGGAAACATATTCTTTTCTAGAGCCTCCAGAAGGAACGCAGCCCTGCTGACACCTTGATTGTAGCCCGGTGGGACTCCTTTCAGACTTATGACCTTCAGAACTGTAAGATTATTAAAATTGTGTTGTTTTAAGTCACTAAGTTTGTGGTAATTTGTTGCAGAAGCAATAGGAAACTAACACCATTACAAAAGAAAAAAAAGTAACTTTACAGTGGAGAAATCTTGACAGATACTATCTTAGTGAAAGTAACCAAAACTAACACCATCAGAAACAGGCCAATAAGGGTGTACTACCAGATAAGATGCAATGAAAAGACACAGTATCTGTTCTATTTTAGCCAAAAAATGCGTAAACTGAGGCATAAGACAACATCAGACAAGCCCAAATTGAGAGACATTTTACAAAATGCCTGGCATGTAACTTTTTAAAATGTGAAAGTTACGAAGGTCCAGGATAGGGTGGCAATTTACAGATTGAAAGATACTAAAAACAGACAAAAAAATGACAACTGCAGCAATGTATGACCCTGGACTGATTCTTTGCTACAAAGGAACTACTGAGGCAACTGAAAAAATTTAAATTGATACTGGGAGACGGATCAAGTGGAATTCTTTGTACTATTCTTATAACTTTTCTATGTAAAACTGTTTCCAAAAAAAAATTTTAAGTGGATGATTGTCATGGTAATACGAGTCTTGCGCAAGCCTAATGGATAAAGGATGCCAGAGGATTGGTGGGAGATGGGCGGGGGGTATGAAACTTGAGGCTGGACAAGCTAGCACATTTGTAGGATGGAGATAATGGCCTGAGAGTGTTTCTGATATGACCCGTGAGGCCCTTGTTCCTGAATGGAAATTAGGCTGGAGCCGCCTTTGCCTGAGTCCCTGCGCAGTTAGAGCCTCATTTAGAAACTTGGAAAACTTCAACGTGATTGATTATTTTAACTTAATATGGCCAGCAGATGGCAGCAGGCAACTCAGGGAAAGAACAAGAGGGAGAGACCTGGAGATGGGAGGCCCGTGGTTGCTGCTTTAGCTCAGCCAGGAGAGAGCAAAGGCCGGCTGGCTCATTGAGTTGTTGGCCATCTTTGAATTAAAGGGTTCCTGCCAGGCAACAGAACCTCTGACGGCCCAACCTCACCCCCTGGACATCATGGCGGAAAGAGGAGGACTGAGAGAAATGTCTTCATTGTGTTTTAAAGAAAGAAACGCTTACTTTTTCCTAGTAATATAAAAAAGAAAAAGATAAGACATCATTTAATGGAACCTGAATTAGATGCCTCCAGAGACCCAAACATTAAGAACAGGAAGAGCTGGATTCACGAGTCATGGGGCCCAAAATGGCATCAAGTATTTCTGAGGCCGGGCGCGGTGGCTCACGCCTGTAATCCCAGCACTTTGGGAGGCCGAGGTGGGCGGATCACAAGGTCAGGAGATCGAAACCATCCTGGCTAACACGGTGAAACCTCGTTTCTACTAAAAATACAAAAAAAAATTAGCTGGGCGTGGTGGCGAGTGCCTGTAGTCCCAGCTACTCGGACGGCTGAGACAGGAGAATGGCCTGAACCCGGGAGGCGGAGCTTGCAGTGAGCAGAGGTCACGCCACTGCACTCCAGCCCGGGAGACAGAGCAAGACTCCATCTCAAAAAAAAAAAGTATTTCTGACAATAATAATAAAAATAGAGCCTCAGTTTATTTACCTGTAAAATGGGAACAGAATATTTTGCAAATCAGATAAGTCAATATATGCAGAGTTTTTTATTATTTATTTTTTTGAAACAGGGTCTCACTCTGTCATCCAGGCTGCAGAGAGTTTAGAATAGTGACTGGCATGTGGTCAGTACTTAATAAAAATTACCTGCAATTATTATTATTTACTGAACACTTACTATGGCCCAGGCATTCAGTTAAGTGTTGTATGTATGTTATATTATTTATTCCTTACAACAGTCTTGTACTATATATTTTATTAACTCAATTTAAAAATTTCAGACTCAGAAAATTTAATTTACACATGTACCAAATGCCTATTAGGGACACTGTGCATTCAGTAGGAATAAGGACAGACATGGTCCCTGTCCTCCTGTAACAACCATCTGTCTAGTTGAGGGTCATATAGCTAGCCAGAGTAGAGTCAGAATTTGAACCCAGGTCTCTCTAATTCAAAAGCCTTGCTCCTCTTTGGCTGCCTTCCATAATAAAAAGAGTGAATTGGCCGGGCTCAGGGGCTCACGCCTGTAATCCCAACACTTTGGAAGGCCGAGGTGGGCAGATAACTAGGTCAGAAGATCGAGACCATCCTGGCCAACATGATGAAACCCTGTCTCCACTAAAAATACAAAAATTAGCTGGGCATGGTGGCGTGTGCCTCTAATCCCAGCTACTCAGGAGGCTGAGGCAGGAGAATCACTTGAACCAAGGAGTTGGAAGTTGCGGTGAGCCAAGATTGCACCATTGCACTCCAGCCTGGTGACAGAGCGAGACTCTGTCTCAAAATAAAAGTGAACTTTTACTGAATACCCATTGTGTGCCAGGAACTTTACATACTTTGTAGTTTACATATTCCCCAACCCAATGAAATAAGAATATTGTCACCACCATTATACATACGAGGAGATATTAAGTGACTTGCCCAAAGACCATGCCACTAAGGAGCAAGCACATCCGTTATGTATTTGAAGTCCATGCTCTTTCCATGGCAACACACTCTAGATGCTTCCTAGGGTTAGAAGGGATCTGCACCAGCATCATCCTCATTCTGTCCACAAGTTACATCAAAGTCCAACCCAGGCAGGTCATGCAATCAAAAAGATATCTTGATAGTAAGGATCCTCTGAGATCTTCAGATTCAACTCTTTGAGCAACTTTTTTTTTTTTTTTTTTTTTTTTTTGAGACAGAGCTTTGCTCTTGTTGCCCAGGCTGGAGTGCAATGGTGCAATCTTGGCTCACCGCAACCTCCACCTCCTGGGTTCAAGTGATTCTCCTGCCTCAGCCTCCTGAGTAGCTAGAATTACAGGCATGCGCCACCTCACCCAGCTGATTTTGTATTTTTAATGGGAGACAGGGTTTCTCCATGTTGGTCAGGCTGGTCTCAAACTCCCGACCTCAGGTGATCTGCCTGCCTTGGCCTCCCAAACTACTGAGATTACCCGCGTGAGCCACCGCGCCTGGCCTGAGCAACGTATTTTAAAGTAGACACAGAAATCCCTATCAAAACTGGCACAGCAAACAAAGGGAATGTATTGGTTAAAGTAATAATTGGTTGATTGATGAAACACTCAAGGAATACTTCAGTTTCAGAAATGTCTTCATGAGGAACGAATTTCTCTCTCACTCTTATCATTGGATGCCTTTCTTCTGTGCTGGCTCCATTCGTAGTCCATTACAAAGAGAATTCTCACAGCTGAGTTCTAACTCGATCTTTGCCACATTCAAACACAATCTTGGGTCTGATTCTCATTGGTCTAAATTGGATCACATGCTCATCACTGACCCAATCACTTTGGCCAATTAGGGCCTACCCTTGAAGCTGAAGATTGTCAACCTCTCTCACACCTGATGAAATTTAACAGCAGGGAGGGGTTATTCTCCAAATACAATTTGGGGTATCTTTCTACTCAAAGGATGAATGATTGTGGTGGTTGGATGACAAAAACAACAGATGTCTCCCACACCTACATTCTAATCAAACTGAACTATTTTGTAGTGTCTGAGGCACATTCTGTACTTTCCTTCTGGCAGGCTGTTGGTCACATTCTTCTCTTGATTAGTACACATTGTTCTCTTGGAACACTTGATCTCCCCCTTCCAATATTTCCCAAACAATCCTCTCTGGCCTTCACAATTTAAATACTATCTCCTTATTTCCAATGGATATAATCCCTTCTTTCTCTAAGTGTGAACACCTCTCACAGTTCTCTTATCTTCCCATTATATTTTAGTTATTTATATAAATATAAATAATCCTAAATTTTGAGTTAGATTCCTTATGTTAATGAAGAACATGCTTATAATCTACAGAGGAAGGAATTATATTTAGAAATTTTAATCAATAGCAAAGATGAATACCTTAGTGAGTTCCTTAAAATCTACATCAGTAGACTCCAAATGAATGAGAATTTACTGTAAACTAGAGACAGATTACATTTTAACAGTAAAATTTATTTTCAGATTAACTAAAGTTAAGCACCACATTTCCATTGCAACCCTTAATGAAATATTTGACACTGGGCCATCTTTAATGCTGTAAGATATCTCAGTGTCTAAAAGTGAATCATTCTGGAAATGGGTATTCCTCCTTGAGTGAGTGTAACAGGTAAATTCCTCAGTTATTTGTCTTTCCCTCATGGGTCTGTAAAATCCTTCACACTTATGCTGGACTTATATCACTACAGCCAAACACAGTGCTTAGAATATTTCAGGCACTCCATAAATGTTTGTTAAATGAAGGAATGAAGGAATAAAAGCAACAATGATTGAGAAAAGTATGTGTTTATGTGTTTATCCTTTTAGATGTTTTGAAAAACAATCTCCAGATGTCAGTTTATTTTGCTGTCTTTTGCCCGCTTCTGCTGAAAAGGGAGCACTAAAATAATTTCCAATGAAGGGTTTTAGGTCATAGGTTGAAAGAATGCTTGTGCTAAAGGAAATATCCACTGCCCACTGTTCCTGGCAGTTAGCAGACACTAAAGTGGTGTGAGAATGGATATAAAAGAAGGATAGGTGACTTTTACTATGCATAAAACCATAAATCCTGAAGTCCTAACAGATTATACAGTCAAGGTTCTGATGGTCCAGTTAAAATGGGTGGATGAGGAGTATTTAAGGAAGAAACTATTTACAAGGGTATAGACAGAAATTGAGCACATTTTCTTTCTCTCTTTTTTTTTTTGAGACAAAGTCTCGCTTTTGTCCCCCAGGCTGGAGTGCAATGGCACGATCTCAGCTCCCTACAACTTCTGCCTCCCGAATTCAGGCGATTCTCCTGCCTCAGCCTCCTGAGTAGCTGGGATTACAGGCACCTGCCACCACACCTGGCTAATTTTTGTATTTTTAGTAGAGATAGGGTTTCACCATGTTAGCCAGGCTGGTCTCAAACTCCTGACCTCAGGTGATCCGCCTGCCTTGGCCTCCCAAAGTGCTAGGATTACAGGTGTGAGCCACCACGCCCGGCCAATGGGGCACATTTTCATTGCAACAACATAGCAAAGGATGGTGATGCACCCAAGGGCTACCAACAGTGGTGAGCCATTGTCATCCCTAAATCAGGTGGGACCAGAGAATGGAGCAGTTTCCCAAACTCAGAAAGAGCTGAAAAGGAGGGCCAGTGAACATGAGTTGGGCTCTTTGAAATCAGCCACAGAGCCAGGGAAATTAATACCTAACCTCTCTCTCCTTTTGCCCTTTGTTTTGCTGCTGCTCTAGCCTGCAATGGGAAGCCATAGTACAGGGAACCTGTTGATACGGAGTCCATACAGGTCAGCCGCCCAAGGCACAGAACAGGATGGAGAAAAGGGAGGATGGGTTTTGCAAGAGCAAGCAAAGAATATTGACAGAGATCTTGAAGATCTTCTAGTCTCATGGTTAAAAAAATTTTTTTTGCAGGCACCTTTATTTTTTATATATTAGACATAAGAAGAAGCCCAGTAGAAGCCAAGCATAGTGGCTCACACCTGTAATCCCAGTACTTTGGGAGGCCGAGGCAGGTGGATCGTGAGGTCAGGAGATCGAGACCATCCTGGCTAACATGGTGAAACCCTGTCTGTACTAAAAATACAAAAATTATTAGCTGGGCATGGTGGCGGGCACCTGTAGTCTCAGCTACTCGGGAGGCTAAGGCAGGAGAATGTCATGAACCTGGGAGGCGGAGCTTGCAGTGAGCCGAGATTGCGCCACTGCACAACTGAGCAAGACTCGTCTCAAAAAAAAAAAAACAAAACAGAGAAGAAGCCCAGTAGAAAGCAATAGCAATGATATGATAAAATAAATGTGAAAGCCGGGTGCGGTGGCTCACGCCTGTAATCCCAGCACTTTGGGAGGCTGATGCAGGCAATTCACGAGATCTAGAAATCGAGATCATCCTGGCCAACATGGTGAAACCCCGTCTCTACTAAAAATACAAAAATTAGCTGGGCGTGGTTGTGTGCACCTGTAGTCCCAGCTACTGGGGAAGCTGAGGCGGGAGAATTGCTTGAACCGGGAGGTGGAGTTTGCAGTGAGCCAAGATCATGCCACTCCACTCCAGCCTGGCAACATAACAAGACTGCATCTCAAAAATAAATAAATAAATAAAATAAATGTGAGGCAGCAATTTTGGGGTGTTCCCTTGCTCCCTATGGCAGACTCTAAGGCACTGCTACCGCAGTTGCTACGCTCTATAGAACATAGTTTGAAAATCACCCCTGATTAATCTGTTCATTTTACAGATGAGGGAACTGATATTGCATAAATTGAGTAAATAACTTGTTAAAAGTCATTCAATAAGTTAGTGACAGAGCTGTTCACTGGAACTCAGGCCTCCTCGTCCCCAGTTCCGTGCTCATGCATTATTCAGATGGTGATTGTGTGGCGGGACATTCTCAGAAATGTGAGGCTCTGCTAGGTTGGAGAGGCAAGACAGCATTGCTCAAGTTTGGAGTTAGACAGAACTAGCTTCCAATCCTGACTCTGGGACCTTTAGGGCAAGTTTTTATTAAACTCATTCTTAGTTACCTCATTAGTAAAATGAAAATAAAAATGCCCAGTTTTTAGAGTTGTTGGGAGGATAAACAAGATAATGTTTATGAAGTGCTTAGCATAGTGTCTGGCACTGAACATCATCAAAAACTGGTCATTGTTATTAATAGTAACTGATTTAAGGGTCTGAAATCACACAAAAATCTCATTGATATGCTTTAAGAAATGTCCAAGATCAGAATGTGACCAACCAAGAAGTGGAGGAAAAGTTTTTATAATGGGCATTTGTTGTTTTGGCTTGCTAACATCCTTCCCCTTGGAGAACCTCTCCCTGATTCTCAGTCCATGTGACTTGGCTTGGCTGACCCAACCCCAGCACCAGGGAAGGCGTTGTGACGTAGGCCAAGCCAATCAGTGTGACTCCATTCTCCTTGCCATAAGACATCAAATCAAAGATAGGTACCTCACTGAAGTTGTCAGTTTAGAGCAAATGCAAGGACTTTTGCAAGAGTTACCAGAAAAGAACTGGTCTTTTTCACCTGGGATTGTTAGCAGAAAGGAATATCAACATGGGGCTGCTGTGGACCATGTAAAGCCTGAAAGTGAAGCCATCTCAAAGAAAGATCACAGCCAAGAGATGGCCAGAGAATACTGATGACATCATCTGAGCCCCTTGACCAGCAGCTGGCAAACTTTTTCTGAAAACAGCCAGCCAGTAAATATTTTAGGTTTTGTCAGCTACGAGGGCTGTCTTGCAAGGACTCAGCCCTACCTTTGTAGCTTCAAAGCAGCCTTAGATAATATGTTTAAAAAAAAATGAGCATGGTTGTGTGCCAACCACACTTTATTTACAAAATCAGGCAATGGGCTATTTGCCAATTCCTGTCCCAGGCCATGCCCAAAGCCAGAAAACTCTGGGACTTTTCAGTTAGGTTTGCTATTAAATTTCATTTTTAGCTTGGGTTGGTTTGAATTAGATTTATATCATTACATTGGAAAGAGTACTGATGCAAGCCTCCATTTGATAAAATATGGCTTTAACTAGTCCAGTATGTCATAGATTGACTAATGGTTGAGAAGTTGGTAATTCCTGTCATCAAATAAAAATTCTGGGCTGGGTGCAGTGGCTCACGCCTGTAATCCCAGCACTTTGGGAGGCTGAGGTGGGAGGATAACTTGAGGTCAGGAGTTCAAGACCAGTCTGGCCAACATGGTGAAACCCCGTCTCTACTAAAATATAAAAATTACCCGGTGCGGTGGCGCATGCCTGTAGTCCCAGCTACTCGGGAGGCTGAGTCAGGAGAATCACTTGAACCCAGGAGCTGCAGTGAGCTGAGATCACACCATTGCACTCCAGCCCGGGCAACAAGAGCGAAACTCTGACTCAAAAAAAAAAAAAAAAAAAAAATCCTGGTGGAAGGGGACGTCCCCCCTTTTTCCCTAAGTCCATTCTGCAATTGCTAGTTATTTGGGGTCATATGTTGCTGCCACAAAAGTTGAAGTTTAACTGGCATTTATCTCCTTCTTGCAACAAAGGAAAAACAAGTACCTCCGTAAGTCTTTGCCTTAGAGCAAGCAGTTCAATAAGAGACCAAAATACTCGTTTGAATCTCTGCAGGACAAAATGATCCCAGAGGCTGTCATCCTCAAATATTTAAGAACCCCGTAGAAGAGTTCTTATTTAATTCATGTAAAAACAGGGCAAGGGTGTGTTGTGAGGAGGGGAAGGATGGGCTGTTTAGGAAAGACAGGCCCAAATGTTCCTGTCAAGGGAATTTATCACCCTTATTAGGAAATGACTTTGCTATATGGGAGATCTCATGTTCCTTGGATCACGGGCTGCTTGTTCTATTCTTTCTGACTAATTTCTTGCAGTTACTCAGACTTTCCTGGAATAAAGCTGATTTATTTGAAAGCTGAACACTGCAATCCTGATCTTTAAAACATGCGTGGAGCTTCTGCTGGAAAGGTGTTAGATATTATATCTAAGTGTCTAATTATAAGGAATTTTGGTATCCACTGAGCAACCACAGGTGCTAGGAGCAGCAAAGATCCTAACAGTCAACAGCATCTTTACTTGAATATTGAAGGAATATCACCAATGTGGGATATAATCATAGGCTAAATTCTATAACACAAACTTGAAATGCCATCCCCATTAAAGGAGTAGATTAGTGTGGGTTAGAGAATTTGAGGAAGGACTAAGAAGGACATTCCAGGTAGAGAGAATTATTAGGACAAAGACCCAGCACTGTGAATGAGGATTTCATTTAATTTAACAAATATTGGCTAGCCATGGTAGCTCATGCCTGTAATTCCAGCACTTTGGGAGGCCAAGGCAGGATTGCTTGAGCCCAGAAGTTCAAAAGCAGCCTGGGCAAATAGCGAGACCCTGTCTCTAATATTTAAAAGAAAAATAATTAGGAATTTAAAAAATAAAAATTGTATAAACAAGTTTTAAATTTTAAAAAAATTTAACAAGTATTGACCCGGCACGGTGGCTCACGCCTGTAATCTCAGCACTTTGGGGGGCTGAGGCGGGTGGATCACGAGGCTAGGAGATCGAGACCATCCTGGCTAACACGGTGAAACCCCATCTCTACTAAAAATACAAAAAAATTAGCCGGGCGTGATGGTGGGCGCCTGTAGTCCCAGCTACTCGGGAGGCTGAGGCAGGAGAATGGCGTGAACCCGGGAGGCGGAGCTTGCAGTGAGCCGAGATCATGCCACTGCACTCCAGCCTGGGCGATAGCGCAAGACTCCGTCTCAATAAATAAATAAATAAATAAATAAATAATTTAACAAGTATTTATGAAGCAGCTCCTTTGTGCCAGACACTGGACTTAGCCCCGTGAATACAATGGTAATAAGAGAAATATGGTCTCTGCCCCTGCAGCACTTACAGGTTAGTGGGGTATACACGGAACATCAGAGGAGGAGATGGAATATATTTGTGTTAAGTGTTAAAGGCTAGTTGGAGGGAAGGGGCAGGCCAGTGAATTGGGGGAAGATGGATATGACGTGACTGCTTCAAGGGAGCACTTGATGGGAATGCATGGTATTTTTATCTGCGGTATACAGGGGAACTTGAGGTAGGGGCAAGTGGAGGAATGGAGACCAACATGAGTGTGGGAGTGTGGTGGGAAAGCCTGAACTCAGGCCTTGTGCTTCCTTCTGTGTCTGTTTTTATCTGGTACTCCTACAACCTGAGTCATCTTTTATTAATTAATTAATTAATTTTTGAGATGGAGTCTCGCTCTTGTTGCCCAGGCTGGAGTGCAATGGCACGATCTCGGCTCACTGCAACCTCCGCCTCCCAAGTTCAAGCAATTCTCCTGCCTCAGCCTCCTGAGTAGCTGGGATTACAGGCATGCGCCACCACACCTGGCTAATTTTGTATTTTTAGTAGAGAGAGGGTTTCTCCATGTTGGCCAGGCTGTTCTTGAACTCCCTACCTCAGGTGATCGGCCCTCCTCGGCCTCCCAAAGTGCTGGGATTAAAGGCGTGAGCCACTTCGCCCGGCTGAGTCCTCTTTTATTTAGTCAGCTTAAAGCAAGACTGTTTCACATGTTTAGAACCCTGCAAAATGAGGGACATTGGTTCTTGAGCCAAACTGAACTGCCTCTGCTGAGCTGGCGATTACACATCATGAGGAAGAAGAAGAGTGATACCTTTTTAGTGTCAACGAAAAGAGTCAAACTCTGTAAAATATTTAAAGAGATTTATTCTGAGGCAAATATGAGTAACCATGGCCCATGACACAGCCCTCAGGAGGTTCTGAGAACATGTGCCCAAGGCAGTCAGAGTTCAGCTTGGTTTTACACATTTTAGGAAGGCATGAGACATCAATCAAATACATTTGAGAAGTACATTGGTTTGGTCCAGAAAGGCAGGACAATTCAAAGCGGGGTGGCAGGGGTGGGGGTGGGTTGTTGGTGGGGAGGTTTCCAGGCTATAGGTAGATTTAAACATTTTCTGGTTGACAATTGGTTGAGTTTGTCTGAAGACCTGGGATCAATAGAAAGGAAATGTTCAGGTTAAAACAAAAAATTGTGGAGACCAAGGTTTTTTTGAAGTCTCATTGTGGCTGCCCTTAGAGACAATAGATGACAAATGTTTCCTATTCAGAACTTTTAAAAGGTGATAGACTCTCAGTTAATCTCTTCAGGATTGGAGGGCCTGGAAGAAAAAGATCTAGCTATGTTAATAGAGATTCTTTACAAATGCAATTTTTCCCCACAAAGGATGGCTTTGCAGAGCCATTTCAAAATCTGGCAAATAAATATGTTTTCGGGTAAAGTATTTTGATTTTCTTCTTTGTCCCATAATGTTATACCAGAGTCAGATTGGAAAGTAAGTCATGACATATAGGGTTAAATAAAACCCATCTCATGAGAATTTATGGTTTGCAGGGCATGACTCCCCAGACCCCTTAGATAGGAATTTGGGCAAGATTTTAAAAATCAGAGCTTAGTCCTCATTAGCCTTTGCTCCAAGAGAAATTCCTCTGGTGTCTTCATAACAGCTTTCGCAAACATGAAAAGTACTGTGTGAGGTTGTGCATCATTTCGAGAACATTCTCAAGCAAATACTTTCTGATTGTTTTTTATATTGTGTACTCTGTGCAAGAAAAAGCACCTTCAGATGTTGGGTTTTCATTCAGATTCTTTATTAAATCAAATTTTCTCATAGGAAAGTTGAACTTTAGTGAGAAAGGATGTTAGATAAATACATATTTCTGGTTGCTAAACCTAAGAAAATAATCTTTCAGCATTGCACAGGCAGAGCATAAAGAAATAAGATTTCTGGATGAAGAAGGTGAGTTCTTCCCTTCTTATAAGCCATGATGATCACTTATGAACTCTGCATAAATGTCAGATGTAACAGTGTAAGTAAACTCTTGGAGGGTGTCACAGATGGGAAAGAACCTCAAAATGCAGGAAGGTGACACTTCTAAGTCAGAAAAACAGAAGGCCCTTTGGAAAACTTTTAAGATAAAAATGATATCACTAAGAGTAAAATGTTTGCATTGTATTTAGAAACAAATGTAAGTGAACTTCTGGGGTAGCCTGTTTTACATATTAAAATTAAGTCATGAGGCCGGGCACGGTGGCTCATGCCTGTAATCTCAGCACTTTGGAGGCTGAGGTGGGCAGATCACCTGAGGTCAGGAGTTTGAGACCAGCTTGGCCAACATGGTGAAACTCCCTCTCTACAAAAATACAAAAATTAGCTGGGCATGATGGTGGGTGCCTGTAGTCCCAGCTACTTGGGAGGCTGAAGCGGGAGAATCACTTGAACCCCGGAGGTGGAGGTTGCAGTGAGCCGAGATGGTGCCACTGCACTCCAGCTTGGGCAACAGAGCGAGACTCCTTCTCAAAAAAAAAAAGTATATCATGTTGGGTGACTTAGGACCCTGAACTCAAATTCAGGAATGATTACTGACGTATTCTGCAGAGGTTAAGTGGTACACAAAACACCCTATAAATGGGTCCTGTCCTCAGAGTCTTGGACAAGAAGACCTGGTTTCTGAGAACAGCTCTGTTATTACAAAGCCATACAGCTTAGTCTATGAAAGTTTTTTGGCCACGATGGTATTTAAAAAGCTTTCAGTTGTAGGTGCCTTCATATGGGGTATGCATCTTCTCTGCCAGAGTCCCCATGCTACCTATTAATTATATCTGACTTTCATGTTACCTGCCTGGCCTAGTCCCTGCTACCATTTGAATTTCTGACACTTGACAGGAGGAGGGACAATGACATTAACCCTGGGACAACTGCAGCATTCCGGGGGTTGGTACAGGAGTAAGAAGTAATCAGTGAAGAAAGATAGAAGGTCACCAGGAAAAAAATGCTGTTTTGGAAACAAAATGTCTTTC
Source organism: Pongo pygmaeus (assembly GCF_028885625.2). NCBI lineage: Eukaryota > Metazoa > Chordata > Mammalia > Primates > Hominidae > Pongo > Pongo pygmaeus. The sequence continues at coordinate 143,241,172 of NC_072373.2, read as the reverse complement.
AATACAGAGGTGAAATTGGTACAGAAAGTTCAAATAGAGGCCGGGCACGGTGGCTTATTCCTGTAATCCCAGCACTTCAGGAGGCTGAGGCGGGTGGATCACCTGAGGTCAGGAGGTTGAGGCCAGCCTGGCCAACATGGTGAAGCCCCATCTCTACTAAAAATACAAAAAATTAGCTGGCTGTGGTGGCACATGCCTGTAATCCCAGCTACTCAGGAGGCTGAGGCAGGAAAATCGCTTCAATCTGGGAGGTGGAGGTTGCGGTGAGCCGAGATCACGTCATTGCACTCCATCCTGGGCAACAAGAGCGAGACTCCGTCTTAAATAAAAACAAAACAAAACAAAACAAAAAACAACAACAACAACAAAAAGAAAGTTCAAATAGAATAAGAACAAAGCGTTGGCAATTAGGAGATTACTGGTAGTGAAGGAAAGTTTCAGTGGTACAGTTGGGACAAAAACCAGATTGAAATCATGTTAAGCAATGTGAGAGGTTCAAATAGGACTAATAACTAGTGTAACTTTGACTATAAAGTCACGATTCAGACTTGGAATCCAACCCTCCCACTGATATGTAGCAATCATCACCAAGCTAATGCATTTCCAGAAAAAATAAACTTTCAGTGATGAATCTTAGCTACATTATCATACTGACTCAGGTTGATAGAAGGATCTTAATGGGGTCACTGGGGAATATAAATGAGATGCCAAGTAGAAAACATGTTAATTTCTTGGCACAAGGAAGCCCAAGGTGTTCTGGAAGGCACTAATGCATTTTACATGATTGCTTAATTTTAGGAAATCCTGACTCACTGCCCCTATAGAGTAAGAAGCAAAGGCTGGTCTCAATTTACGATCCTACAAACCAGCTTTGAGTAGAGCTTAGATTATTCCTGACAGCAATATGTCTGTTCAGTGCCTATTTTAATTTGAAAATGTTTTGGTATATGTATATTTTATTTTCTTTGAGAAAAAGCAGGTTTTATTTGGAATGTTCTGAAAACCATTGTGACTAAATAGGTAAGGTAACACCTCCTCACTTAACTTTTGAATGGACATGGAGTGGCATCATCATATCTACAGTCAGACCACTGAGCTCTTGAAAAATGGTCCAGATGAAGCTTGAATAAAGAAAAATAAGACGAAAGTTAGAACTAGCTTGCTAGCATTGGGTAATGAAAGAAGCAGAATTATACTCATAATGTCACTGAAAATGCACCCATTTTATTATTTAATGTTCCCAATAATGCATTCATAGTAGTTATTATTAACCCTACTTCATATAGGCGAATAACATGAAAAGGAATAATTAGACAATTTAGCTAAAGTCACATGGTAAACCAGTGAAGATCCAGGGTTAGAATTCAAATAGGATCAGTGTCACTCTAGATTTGTCCTCCATCTACTCCCTCTCCTACCTTCCTCATCAACGATTCCAAACCTTCCTTACAAGCCCATCACGCAAACCTTAGCTGCTCTCTCAAATCCTGATGAATGGCCTTGTGTCCCACTTGGCTGAGAAAGCTGAGGTCCTTTCCTTTCTGTGTTATCTGATTGTGTGCATTCCTACCCATCCTCAACTCTTTTCCCCCAGGCTCTCTTCCTTCCATGTGAAGCAAAGCACCCATGTGTTTGACCCATTGCCTCTCCCACACACCTTTTTTTTTTTTTTTTTTGAGATGTAGTCTCTCCCTGTCACCCAGGCTGGAGTGCAGTGGCACAATCTCGGCTCCCGGGTTCAAGCAATTCTCCTGCCTCAGCCTCCCAAGTAGCTGGGACTACAGGTGCACACCACTGTGCCTGGCTAATTTTTGTATTTTTAGTTGAGACGGGGTTTCACCATGTTGGCCAGGCTGGTCTTGAACTCCTGACCTTGTGATCCGCTCACCTCGGCCTCCCAAAGTGCTGGGATTACAGGTGGGACCCACCGTGCCTGGCCTCCCACACACTTTTATTTCTCCTTCTTCACTGGTATCTTCCCCTCAGCTTATCAACACCTTGAGTTTTTCCCAGGTTAAAAAGCTCTTCCTTTGGTTGTCAAAGCCAATCTAGCTGTTCCCTGTCTTATTCAAATTTCTCCAGTTGTTTCTACTTCCAACCTCCCCATTTCTCTTCAATTCACTTATCTCCCCACTACCCTGAAATCTGGTTTCTTCTGAAGTGTGTCCCTCCACCCCCATCCCAAAATTATATGTTGAAGTCCTAATTTCCAACACCTCAGAATGTGACTGTATTTGGAGATAGGGTCTTTTTTATTTTATTTTATTTTATTTTGAGACAGAATCTCGCTCTGTCACCAGGGTGGAGTGCAGTGGCACAATCTCAGCTCACTGCAACCTCCGCCTCCAGGGTTCAAGCGATTCTTCTGCCTCAGCCTCACAAGTAGCTGGGACTACAGGCGTGTGCCACCACGCCCAGCTAATTTTTGTATTTTTAGTAGAGACAGGGTTTCACCATGTTGGCCAGGCTGGTCTTGATCTCTTGACCTTGTGATCTGCCCTCCTTGGGCTCCCAAAGTGTTGGGATTACAGGTATAAGCCACCACGCCCCGCTGAGATAGGGTCTTTAAAGAGGTAATGAAGTCAAAATGAGTTCACAAGGGTAGGCCCTAATCCAATATGACTGGTGTCCTTATAAGAAGTGATTAGGACACAGATACATGCACAGATGGACAACTGTGTAAGGCCATGTGAAGACACAGAGAAGACAGTTACCTGCATGTCAAGGAGAGAGGCCTCAGAAGAAACCAACCCTGCTGACACCTTAATCTCTGACGTCTAGCCTCCAGAACTGCGAGAACATAAATTCCTGTTGTTTAAGCCACCCAGTCTGTGATACTTTGTTACGGCAGCACTGGCAAACTTATCCAGGCAGTTTGAAAGAGTTCTTACTAAGGTTACCAATGACCTTCCAATTGTAAAAATCTAATGAACATATTTTCAGTCCTTATTCTACTGGAATTTTCTTCCGTATATGACATAAAAGACCAATGTATTGGTGTCCCTGACACTCTTTTGGGCTTCTTCATAGCCTTTTATTTGTTTCCTTTCTTTTCCACGGATTCTTCTTTCCTTCTCAGACATTGATGTTCTCCTGGACCCAGTGCTACACCACTGCTCTTTTCATTACATTCTTCTCTAGGATGATCTCATCCTTTCTCATGGTTTTAATATAGCGGACTCAGAAATTGGAAGGGAGGCTCTAAAATTAGTGTGTAAGGCAAAAATATTGCATGTAAATTTACCCTTGAAAATTCCTTAGCAAAGTACTTAGAATTAGACATAGTACAACAAAGTGGCTTACCTGTTAGTGATGTGAGGAACCGAGATGAAATGAGGGAAGAGACTCACATTTTCCATTGCAAACTCACTTTGGTGCACATGCTGAGTGGGGAAATTATTCTGTTTAGTTTGTTTTTCTCTCTCTCCATTTTGTCATCTGTGTTTGATTGAATTTGCACAGGTTAAATGTGCATGTGATGTTGTACATTGTACTGCATACTTGCTTATCCTAAACCTCTCTCTCTCAGACCTTTCTTCTGAGCTTCAGACACATACAGCAACTTCTACCTGAACATCTCCCCTTGGAAATCTCAGACTTCTTAAGCTCAAATTCAAAAAAGATGCCTTCATTTTTCCCTTAATGGCTCTTTGTCCTGAATTCTCAGTGTGAGCATCCATGAGTCAGTTGTCATCCATGATGTTTCCCTTTTCCTCCTCATCGAAAAAAAGAGGTTGCAAATGGATCTGTGGGCCATCGTGTTTGGCTTCCATTGAAAGAATTTAAATTTGTTGCCACTATTTAAAAATGAGGATGTTTTGCATTTTAAATGCCAAATTCTAGATTCTTTTGAAAAACTAGAGTATTTGGTAACATTGGAGCCACACTCCAGTATAGCCAAGATCAGCCAGAAGAGAGAAGCAGCTGTCTTTTTTTTTTTTGAGATAGAGTTTCACTTTGTCAACCAGGCTGGAGTGCAGTGGTGCGATCTCGGCTCACTGCAAACTCCACCTCCCGGGTTCAAGCTATTCTCCCACCTCAGTCTCCCAAGTTGCTGGGACTACAGGTGTGTGCCACTATACCCGGCTAATTTTTGTATGTTTTAGTAGAGACAGGGTTTCACCATGTTGGCCAATTGGTCTCAAACTCCTGACCTCAAGTGGTCCACCTGCCTTGGCCTTCCAAAGTGCTAGGATTAAAGGCGCGAGCCACCATACCCAGCTGCAGCTGTATTCTTTAGATGGGGCATGTCCTGTACATCTGTCACTACTTACAGTCTTTTCTTGAGTCTCTGCACTTGTTTATGTTACCTGACTAGCTCCTATAGGCATTTTAATTTAGAACTCCCAATATACTTTCATATTTATCTTCTCCTTTCAGTCCTTACTAATATCCTGCCCCATCTCCATCATTGCTTTCTTGGGTTACTGAAACAGCCTCCAAACTGGTCCTTCTTCCAGTTCATCTGCAGCAAAACCCATTTAAAATACATGTCTGATCATGCCACAATACCACACACTTGCTTGGGAGCCTTCAGTATCTCTCTTCCTACAATGGTGTTTTTCAAAGTACGGTCTAAGGACTTTTATTTATTTATTTTTTTTTGAGACGGAGCCTTGCTCTGTCGCCTAGCCTGGAGTGCAGTGGCGCGATCTCGGCTTACGGCAAACTCCGCCTCTCGGGTTCACGCCATTTTCCTGCCTCAGTCTCCAGAGTAGCTGGGACTACAGGCGCCCGCCATCACGCCCGGCCAATTTTTTTGTATTTTTAGTAGAGACGGGGTTTCACCGTGTTAGCCAGGAATGGTCTCGATCTCCTGACCTCGTGATCCGCCTGTCTTGGCCTCCCAAAGTGCTGGGATTACAGGCGTAAGCCGCCGCGCCCGGCCGGTCTAAGGACTTTCTATATCGCAATTACCTATGGTGCTTGGACAAATGCAGATTACTGTGTCCAACCCAGACTTACTGAACTAGAAGCTCTGGGATTAGGGCCTTAGATTCTGTACTTTTTAGTAATTTTCATAGGGAATACTAATATACTCTAAACTTTGAGACCCACTGATCTATAGAGTAAAGCCCAAGCTTCTTAATATGCATTGATGAGTTCCTGAGAATTCCTTGTTAAATTTAAGTCATCGTTTAAACATATTAAATTTTGTCTTGTAAAGAAAATATGTGATGTGTTACTCTATAAAGAATCCCTTAAAAATGTAGTTCTTTTAAAATTTTTTAGAAAGTGCGGGTGATATGATCTTAATGTGGGACAGACTCTAATACCAACAGCTGATAATTCATAGCAGTGGAAGAAGGGTACACTGAGAAGGTCAAAATCCGAATAAATCTTTAACTCACACTTGTAGAAATCTTAGAGGGCTTCCCCTGGACAAGAGCGCACAGCTCCAATGTGCTCCATGAGAAAAATCAACAAAATGCCAAATATTAAAAAGAAAGCACAGAGGGTCAACCTTTGCAGATGACTGGCACTATGAAGTGTAAGATGTAGAGGCAAATTTATATCCTATTCCAGGAGAAGGCACAGGGAGGGAAGAAATAAAAGTCAATCGCCAATGGAAAAAACGACATGGAATTAAAAGAATCCCCAATTGTTGGTACCCTTTTCTCCTACTCATGGCTACTTACCGCCAAGTACCATAGTTCTAGGCACAGTCATATCACAATGGAAACCTGAAGATGCCACTTGCTTTGCTCTAGGTGGTGATCTATTGAAAATGAACCCAGGAGACGGAGGTTGTGGTGAGCTGAGAATGCACCATTGCACTCCAGCCTGGGCAACAAGAGCAAAACTCTGTCTCAAAACAAAAAAACAAAAACAAAAACAAAGACAAAAAAAAAAACAACTGAGAACAAATCCTTTAGCATTCTCAAATACACCCACTTAAGAACTGAGGTGTTAGATTATGTTTTTTTTCCTAGTTTACAACTAAGTAATGTCAGACAGGATAAAATACCTGGCTACATCGAGGACAAATGATATCCATCACTTCCTCCTGTTCCAACAGACAAATAACTCTGTTGAAAAAAATTACATTAATTTGACAAGAGGTATTTCTTCCAGAGCTATGCTGGTTTATTACTTGATAACTTTTCCACTTCTGTTTGCAAATCAATTACAAAACATATTTTCCCCACTCTTGTTCTGCCTTTCAGAAACTTCTGAACCAGTCAACATCACTGTTTATACTCAAAAGATACAGGTTTTTTTTCATCTGTTAAGTCTTTTCTTGTAAACAGTGTTGAGTGACTCATTTAATCAGCTTTGAGGGTGTATACTATGTACAGCTAAATGTAAACATAATCCTATACATTACTGCAAATGAGGAAACCATCACCATGTTGGCAATGGCACTTTGGCTTGGTGGCTATGAGGAGGAGACTGTCAAAATTTTGTCCAGTATCACAGACTGATTGTGTTAGTCCATTCTCAGGTTGCTACAAAGAAATACCTGAGACTGGGTAATTTATAAAGAGCTTTAATTGGCTCATGGTTCTGCAGGCTGTACAGGAAGCATGATTCTGGCATCTGCTTGGCTTCTGGGCAGGCTTTCAGAAACTTATAATCATGGTGGAAGATGAAGCAGGAGGGGGCACTTCAAATGGCTAGGAGCAGGAGGAAAGGAGAGACGGGGGAGATGCTACATGCATTTTTTTTTTTTTCTTGAGCCAGGGTCTTTGCTCTGTTGTCCAGGCTGGAGTGGAAGTGGTGCAATCTCGGTTCACTGCAGCCTTGACATCTGGGCTCAAGTGATCCTTTCATCTCAGCCTCCAGAGTAGCTGGGACCACAGTCTTGCACCACAACGTCCGGCTATTTTTTTGTATTTTTGGTAGAGATGAGGTTTTGCCATGTTGCCCAGGCTGGTCTCAAACTCCTGGACTCAAGCAATCCACCTGCCGCTGCTTCCAAAAATGCTGGGATTGCAGGTGAGTGCCACCATGCCTGGCTGCTATGTACTTTTAAACAACCAGATCTCATGATAACTCACTCAGTATCATGAGAACAGCACCAAGGGGATGGTGCTAAACCATTCATGAGAATTCGTCCCCATGATCTAATCACCTCCCATCACACCCCATCTCCAACACTGGGGATTACAATGGAACATGAGATTTGGGTGGGGAGAAAGTCCCAAACCCTATCACTGATAGCCTCTGAACATAGGTTGTATACAGAGCCTCTAACAATCTAGATTTACGTTGATTTTTTCCTTGCAAATCTTTATAAGTTCAACTTAATCATTAACGCACAGAATATTACAAAAGGTGAGTTCATGCTCTCTAGAGAAACAGAGCCAATAGAATCTCTCATTTCTTTCTGTATCTAAATATATTTTAAGATTTTTTTTCTATTTTAAATAATTGGTTCATGCAATTGTGGGGATTGGGAAGTCTGAAATCTGTACTATAGTCCAGCAGGCCGGAAATGCAGTTAGGAGCTGATGTAGCAGCTTTGAGTCTGAAACCTGTAGGGAGGGCCAGCAAGGTGGAAGCTCAAGCAGGGTTTCTATGTTGTAGTCTTGAGGCAGCATTCTTTCTACTTTGGGAAAGCTCAGTCTTTATTCTTAAGGTCTTCAACTGATTGGATGAGGCCACCTACATTATAGTGGTAATGTGCTTTTATAAACATTAATCATGTCTAAAAATTACCTTCACAGCAACATCTACACTAGTGTTTGACCAACAGTTGGGTACCATAGCCTAGCCTTGGTAACACATCACAAGAGGGAATGTCAAACTATTTAAAACAAATCACTGGACTCATGAATATGACGCTCATGTACACCACCTACAGATAAGGAGACCAGATATACAGAATTATTGACTTGTGTAGGGGGGGAGTGGGCTGGTGTCCTATACTAGTTCTACTTTAAGGTTGAGAGGGTCTTGTGTGAAGATAACTTAGAGATGTTTATATAGCATTGGAATTTTTTTTTTTTTTTCGAGATGGAGTTTTGCTTGTTGCCCAGGATGGAGTGCAGTGGCACCATCTCGGCTCACTGCAACCTCTGCCTCCCGGGTTCAAGCGATTCTCCTGCCTCAGCCTCCCAAGTAGCTGGGATTTCAAGCACCTGTCACCATGCCCGGCTAATTTTTTTGTATTTTTAGTAGAGACAGGGTTTCACCATGTTGGGCAGGTTGGTCTCGAACTCCTGACTTCAGGTGATCCGCCCACCTTGGCCTCCCAAAGTGCTGGGATTACAGGAGTGAGCCACCGCGCCCGGCCTGGAAAGTACCTTACAAAGCTGATGAAGTTGCTTTGCTCTAATTAGAAATCTAGGAGGCGCTTCCTTTTCGATCCGCCATCTGCGCTGGAGCCGCCACCAAAATGCAGATTTTCATGAAAACCCTTACGGGGAAGACCATCACCCTCGAGGTCGAACCCTTGGATACGATAGAAAATGTAAAGGCCAAGATCCAGGATAAGGAAGGAATTCTTCCTGATCAGCAGAGACTGATCTTTGCTGGCAAGCAGCTGGAAGATGGACGTACTTTGTCTGACTACAATATTCAAAAGGAGTCTACTCTTCATCTTGAGACTTCGTGGTGGTGCTAAGAAAAGGAAAAAGAAGTCTTACACCACTCCCAAGAAGAATAAGCACAAGAGAAAGAAGGTTAAGTTGGCTATCCTGAAATATTAGAAGGCGGATGAGAATGGCAAAATTAGTCGCCTTCGTCGAGAGTGCCCTTCTGATGAATGTGGTGCTGGGGTGTTTATGGCAAGCCACTTTGACAGACATTGTTGTGGCAAATGTTGTCTGACTTACTGCTTCAACAAACCAGAAGACAACTAACTGTATGAGTTAATAAAAGAAATGAACTAACATTTATTGTTGGGTTTTATTGCAGTAAAAATAGTTTTTAAGCACCAAATTGATGGTCACACCATTTCCTTTAGTAGTGCTTCTGCTATCACTGTGTGAATGTTGCTTCTGGGGATTGTGTAACCCAATGGTTCTGTATACCTGCCAGGTGCCAACCACTTGTAAAGGTCTTGATATTTTCAATTCTTAGACTACCTATAGTTTGGCAGAAGTTATATTTAATGTAAGTTGTCTAAATATAAAAAAAAAAAAAGAAGAAATCTAGGAGGCAAAAAAAAAAAAAAGAAATCTAGGAGGCAAATTCTTGTTTCCAGTTAAATCATTGATGTGCCTGACCAATGGATGTCACTCAGAATTTCTCAAACAGTCCTAAAAACAAGTCTGAAGTGAGAAAAATGCCCCTTAAGGCAAAATAAACATTTATTAAATATATATAAAAATCACCCAAATGCATTGAGCCGTAGGTGAGTAGGTGTGGAAGTTTTCAAACATGGCTCTAAGATTTTTTTGACACCCCTACATTCAGTCTATGTCCCCTTCTCCTGAATCTCACCTTTGGGACTACTTGACCCATAGAAGATGGTAGAAATGACACTGTGCCATTTCTGGGCCTAGGCCTCAAGAAGTTGGCAGTTTTCACTTTCTGCCTCTTAGGATGCTTACTTTTGGAACCCAGTCACCATGCTGTGAGGAAGCCCAAGCTGCTTAATGAAAAGGAACTGACTGCCAGCGTCAGTGTCAGTGTCAGCTGTGTGAGTAATCCATCTTGGACAGGCATATGCTAGCCCCAGTTGAGCTACTCCAGCCAATACCTTGTAGATCACAGATAAGGGCTCCTCACTGAGCCCTGCCCAAATTAGATTTGTAACGCAAATAGATAATGCTTTTTAAATTTTTGAGACAGAGTCTTGTCGTGTTGCACAGTCTGGAGTGCAGTTGTGTGCTCATGGCTCACTGCAGCCTCAACCTTCTGGGCTCAAGTGATCCTCCCACCTGAGCCTCCTTAGTAGCTGGGACTACAGGCATGCAACAACAGAACCAGCTAATTTTTTATTTTTTGTAGAGGAGGGGGTCTCACTATGTTGCCCAGGCTAGTCTTGAATTCCTGGGCTCAAGCAATCCTCTCACCTTGGCCTCTCCCAAAGTGCTGGGATTACAGGTATGAGCCAATGCCCACCTGATGTTTTAAACCGGGGATATCCAACCTTTCGGCTTCTCTGGGCCACATATGAAGAACTGTCTCGGACCACACATAAAATATGTCTAATACATAAAATAGTCTAAAAACAGTTAATGAGCTAAAAAAAAAAATTGCAAAGGCTGGGCGTGGTGACTCATGCCTGTAATCCCAGCACTTTGGGAGGCCAAGGTGGGTGGATCACGAGGTCAGGAGATCGAGACCATGGCTAACACGGTGAAACCCCATCTCTACTAAAAAATACAAAAAATTAGCCGGGCGTGGTGGCAGGCACCTATAGTCCCAGCTACTTGGGAGGCTGAGGCAGGAGAATGGCATGAACCCAGGAGATGGAGTTTGCAGTGAGCCAAGATCACGCCACTGCAATCCAGTCTGGGTGACAGAGCAAGACTCTGTCTCAAAAAAAAAAAAAAAAAAAAAAAAATTCTTTAAAAAAAAAATTGCAAAAAACTCTTAATGTTTTAAGAAACTTTATGAATTTATGTTAGGTTGCATTCAAAGCCATCTTGGGCCACAGTTTGGACAAACTTGTTTTATTTATTTGTTTATTTATTTGAGATGGAGTTTCACTCTTGTCACCTAGGCTGGAGTGCAATGGTGTGATCTTGGCTCACTGCAACCTCCACCTCCCGGGTTCCAGTGATTCTCCTGCCTCAGCCTCCCAAGTAGCTGGGATTACAGGCAGGCACCACCACGCCTGTCTAATTTTTGTATTTTTAGTTGAGACAGGGTTTCACCATGTGAGCCAGGCTGGTCTTGAACTCCCGACCTCAGGTGATCCGCCCACCTCAGCCTCTCAAAGTGCTAGGATTATAGGTATGAGCCACTGTGCCCGGCCACAAGCTTGTTTTAAACCATTAGGTTTAAGGGTGTTTTTTAATGCAGCAATAGAAACTAGACCAGAAGAGGCTTAACTGAGCTCTGGGCTGTGCCTGTGCAGGGTAAAAGGTTGATAGAGTGGATAGGCAAGGGATAGAGCTGGACAAGAGTTCATTCCACATGGAGAAGAACTGAATCCTATATTGTTGGGCTAAAATGAAGAGATATGGACTTAAAGAAGACAAGTTAGGATGGGTGTGGTGGCTCACGCCTGTAACAATCCCAGCACTTTGGTTTGCTGAGGTGGGTGGATCACCTGAGGTTGGGAGTTTGAGACCGGCTTGGCCGGCATGGCAAAACCCCGTCTCTACTAAAAATACAAAAAATTAGCCAGGCATGGTGGCAGGCGCCTGTAATCCCAGCTACTTGGGAGGCTGAGGCAGAAGAATTGCTCGAACCCAGGAGGTGGAGGTTGCAGTAAGCCGAGATCGTGTCGTTGCACTCCAGCCTGGCAACGACAGAGTGAGACTCTGTCTTAAAAAAAAAAAAAAAAAAAAAAAAAAAGACGAGTTAGTCATTGTTCATAGGAGAAGGTTAGGCAGGAAAATGTAGAAATCACATCAGTTTGAGCTATAGGTCAGTATCCAGATGTTCAAGTTAAAAGTAGAAACACAATTCAGGCCAGGAGAATAGATTTTAAAAATCTGGTATGGCAAATAGGGTAGTCTACATGGACACATGAGGATTCATGATCTGGGAGATCAGGCAACAGGAATCAGGGACTTAGGTGGAAAGTCTGAATGCAGGAGGAGGTAAAACCAGCCCCAAGAACGCTTTGTATTAGTTACAGTAGGGATGGGGACAGAAAGTGAAGATCTTAGATAAGAATCAAATTATTCCAAGAATGGAGCTCCATGGTCTTTCATTGGGCCTAGAATTGAGATTAGTATTTAGCTCAAAGATAGGGGTGGGGGATAGTGGTAGAATCAATGACCAAGTATGGTGTGAACTAATAGGCACTTACCATTAGTTAACATAACTAGGGAATAAAGATCCTTTAAGCATATTTGAGAATATTAAAATGAACATTGGGTTCTCAAAAAATTTAACATTTTAACATACTTAGGTTTGTCTTTTTTTGTTCTCAAAGTAAACTGATGTGTAGTTTTAAAAAGAAAATTGTAGGCCAGGCACGGTGGCTCACGCCTGTAATCCCAGCACTTTGGTAGGCCGAGGCACAAGAGGCTGAGTTCCAGACCAGCCTGACCAACATGGTGAAACTACGTCTCTACTAAAAATACAAAAACTAGCCAGGCATGGTGGCACGCCCCTGTAGTCCCAGCTACTCAAGAGGCTGAGGCAGGAGAATTGCTTGAACCCGGGAGGTGGAGGTTACAGTGAGCCGAGATGTGCCATTGCACTCCAGCCTGGGCAACAGAGCAAGACTCTATCTCAAAAAAAATTAAAAAATAAATAAAAAAGGCAAGTTGTAGCTGGAAAGGGTAGCGGGAAAGTGGTGGTGGTTGGGGAATTGGGGAGAGTTAATGGGTATGAAAAAAATAGAATAAGACCTAGGATTTGCTAGCACAGCAGGGTGACTATAGTAAAAAATAATTTTTTTTTTTTTTGAGACAGAGTCTTGCTCTGTCACCCAGGCTGGAGTGCAGTGGCCAATCTCGGCTCACTGCAATCTCCACCTCCCGGGTTCACACCATTCTCCTGACTCAGCCTCCCGAGTAGCTGGGACTACAGGCACCCCCCACCACGCCTGGCTAATTTTTTGTATTTTAGTAGAGATGGGGTTTCACCGTGTTAGCCAGGATGATCTCGATCTCCTGACCTCGTGATCCGCCTGCCTCGGCCTCCCAAAGTGCTGGGATTACAGGCGTGAGCCACTGCACCTAGCCAAAAATAATTATTGTACATTTAGTAATAACTAAGAGCATAATTGGGTTGTTTGTATCACAAAGGATAAATGCTTAAGGTGATGGATACCCTATTCACCCTGATGTAATTGCATGCCTGTATCAAAATATCTCATGTAATCCATAAATATACACACCTACTATGTACCCACAAAAATGAAAAGCAAATTGTATACTAGAAGCTCCTAAAGAGGTTATTGGTCATTAATGAAAGCACTAGATAAAGCACTTTGTGTTTACATAGGCATAAGTGAATATCTGCTGATTGTTCAAGACCTTTAGAGTTGATCTTATTAGATTCTGTCATTCCATTGTTTAAGGTTTTTTCCATTCTGGTTTTACTCTAAAAGTAACTTAGAATACAGTTAAATTCTCAAGATGGGATGAACTGTATCCTCTTTGCTTACCTTTTCAATCTCATTTCCTACCACTCTTGCCCCTGGCTCACTAGGTTCCAGACATGTTGCCCTTCTTTCAGGTATGTGGAAGTGCTAGACTTTCTCCTAAGTCAGGGTCATTGCACAGGCTCTTCCCTGACTGGAAGGCATTTCAGTTTACTCTTTCCTGGATGGCTTCTGTTCATCTTTTAGGCCTGTTTAAATGTTACACCCTTAGACATCCCTAAACTCATTTATGCCCCCTTTGTTATTCTCTCCTAGTAACTTTTCTTCATTGCTTTTCATGTAACTGTAATTGTGTATTTGCGCTTTAGTTGTTCAGTGGTGGCCACTCCCATTACAATGTGACCTCTACCAGATGTGAGGACATTATGGATTTTTTCATGACTGAAGCTCAGGCACAGGAAAATGAGTTAAAATCCAATAAAGTGAGAGAAGGCAGAAGAGGCAAATTGAGAGAATTAAAAACACCTTTCAAAGAGTTGCAGTCTCACAACCTTTTGGGGGAGGGCAAAGTGCTTTATTACATCTAAGTGGTCCCAGATTGAGTCTTCACTTCATGAGCGATCAAGAAGCTCTAGGATGTGCAGAAGTTGGAGCCCTCATACCTTGCTGGTGGGAATGCAAAATGGTGTAGCCACTTTGGAAAAGTTTGGTAGTTCCTCAAAAAGCTAAACAGCATGACTCAATAATTCCACTCCTAGGTATCTAAGAGAAATGAAAACATTTGCACACAAAAGTTGTACATGAAAGAGTATAGCTGCATTCATAACAGCAAAAACAAAAACAAAAAATCCCCAAATGTCTACCAAATAATAAATAAAATGTGGTATATCCATACAAAGGAATATTGTTCAACTATAAAAAGGAATGAAGTATACGCTATACTAAGGATGAGCCCTGAAGACATGCTAAGTGAAAGATGCCAGACAAAAGGCCCAAGTGATAATTCATTTATACAAACTGTGCATAATAGGGACATCTAGAGACAGAAAGTAGATTAGTGGTTGTCTAGTGCCAGGGAAGTAGGTGTGAGGGTGACCATTAATAGATATAGGGTTTTTTTGGGGGGATAAAATGTTCTAAATTTAAATTGTGGTGATGGTTGCACAATTCTGAATATACAGGTTGAACATTCCTAATCTGAAAATTTGAAATCCAAAAAGCTCCTAAATCTGAAACTTTTTGAGCACCGACATGACACTCAAGGGAAATGCTCACTACAGCATTTCAGATTTTTGGATTAGGAATGTTCAACTGGTAATGCAAGTATCTCCAAATATGAAATTCAAAACACTTCTGTCCCAAGCATTTCGGATCAGGGATACTCAACCTGTCTTAAAAAGTCATTGACTTGTACACTCCAAATGGGTCAACTTTTTATGTGAATTATATCTCAATAAAAAGGTTTAAAAAGATGGCTGGGTGTGGTGGCTCACGCCTGTAATCCCAGCACTATGGGAGGCTGAGGCGGGCAGATCACCTGAGGTCAGGAGTTCGAGACCAGCCTGGCCAACATGGTGAAACCCCGTCTCTACTAAAAATACAAAAATTAGCCAGGCATGGTGGCAGGCATCTGTAATCCCAGCTATTCGGGAGGCTGAGGCAGGGGAATCGCTTGAACCCGGGAGGCAGAGGTTGCAGTGAGCTGAGATTGCACCATCGCACTCCAGCCTGGGGAACAAGAGCAAGACTTCGTCTCAAAAAAAAAAAAAAGTTAAAAAAGTGACAGATGACTCTTGTTACCTATGGTAAAGTCCTTGGAGCCACCGAATTAGTGAATGCTGAACCACTGCTTCCAGGAAAAATACAGAGGTTCCTGGGAGCCTCTCATCACTGACTTCTGTCAGTCAATCAACATGTAACATTGTTTTCACGTTGTTTCTGTTTACAGACATTTTATATTAATATATTCAAATTGAATGGCCAATAGCACTGTAACTCATGCCTGAATAAAGCTATCTGAAACACGTTTTTTCTGGGAGGTCTTCTTGTATTCAGAATGCCGGACAGCACTTTATTACTAAGCTTGGGGTCATTTTAAACAGTAAAACCACCAACAAAAAGCACAAAAATGTGAAATATGTGGCACTAAATACTGTTAAAAGGACACTCATTTGTAGTATGAGAGTTGAAACATTGGTGTCACCTTGTTCGACCTCAGCTGGGAACATGTAGGTTGGGCACTCAAATATTTGGATGCTCTGTGCATACTGTGAATGACTATGGAAGTGCTGTATTACGGGGTTACAAAGACATTTTCGCAAACATGTGAATTCAAAAAGGGAATCTGTGAAAAATGACGATAAAGTATATGATAAAAACCATTTCTATCAAAAAAAAATTTTTTTTTTTTTAAGTTCTGAATTTCAAGGTCTAAACTTCAACCTCTTCATACGGCTGGATAGATAAAATACAGTATTTGAGATACATGTTCAGGACTGGTTAAAAGGAAAAGTCTGTTTCACAGACTTTAATCCTTAGTTTTATTCTTTCAGTATTTCTTCATAACCATGTTTCAGGCTGATTGCTGAGTCAAGGGACAGTTCAAAGGTGAAAGTGTTGTTTGTATTTCATCAGCAAAAGTCTATTTTGAATTTTTGATCACAAATGCAGGACCTATCCTCCCCAGAAAGAGTCCTCTGCCTCAACAGGATTTAATTAAAAGGCACTTTAATTTTCAAATAAAAGAAATACTTATATCTGATATGTAAGTATACTTGTATCTGGACTATATATAAGTATATATCTGTAATAAGTTGCTCATATCTGGAATCTGTACTCTTACTTCCCATGTATTTGTACATGTTTTCATATACTAGCTACTGCCAATGTTAATGTCTAAAGTTTTGCAGTATTTGGTTTCAAAATTTTTATTAATTTTAATTTTAGAATGGCTTTCAAGCCTCAACTCCTCTTAAAACAGAAAACGTCAGTTCTTGCTCATAGCTCCTTGTAAGAGGTTTTTGCCAAGTTCAGAAATTTAGAGATAAATTAACTGCATTAGGTTATAAGTAACATAATTTTGGCAGGGGGAGCAGTCATAAATATCAAATGACTATTACACATTGTGTTTGTGAATATGAATAAGCTTAATCAAATGTCTGATTTTGGATACAAAACGGTACTTTTTGGATCAGTATTTATACCCCTTTTTTGGTAATCAGCAGTTTTGTTTCTTTAAAAAGATGTTCTTTGATTATAATTGGTGAAAAACAATTGGAATTGGCTGGTTAACTTGAACTTCCCAATTAAAACAGTGGGGCTTTGGTAGACACTCTTATTCATCAGCTTGAGAACTTGGAAGCACTAAGATACCGTGGGGCTCTTCAGCCTCTTTGATCTCTCATAATAACTTGAATACAATAGACTTTTTAGGCCTCTCTTCACTTAAAAAAAACAAAAAACAAAAAAAACAAACTCAATGCCAGATACTCATTCAACTAGCTCTTCCTGCCTAGAAACCAGTCCAATTAGTTCTCTAGGCTAATCGCAAAAGTTTTGAAGTTTCATTCTTCAGTCCCACTATTCTTTTGTATGTGGTGGCAACTCCTCTCTTGCTGTTTTTTCCACTGTCTGTAACTCTAGCTTATTCTTCCTCTTGTTCTGAACTAGTAATAACCAGTGGGGATTAGTAGCACATTTAACCAGGGCCTTGTACTATCAAAACGATGACCCTCTCCATTGCTATGGGTGATCAAAAGTAGACCACAGTCTGCCAGGATTTCTTATTTTATTTTATTTTGATTAGCCAAATTACTCAGGGCTTATATTCATTATCTTGCTGGCTTTAAAAATATATTTCTTAATTTTAAATATTACACAACACAAACTGCTAGTGAAGATTAGTAACTCATCTCTATTCAAAATAAATGCTTTATAGGCCAGGCGTGGTGGCTCACGCCTGTAATCCCAGCACTTTGGGAGGTTGAGGCAGGTGGATCACCTGAGGTCGAGAGTTCAAGACCAGCCTGACCAACCTGGAGAAACCCCGTCTACACTAAAAATACAAAATTAGCCGGGAGTGATGGCGCATGCCTGTAATCCCAGCTACTCTGGAGGCTAAGGCAGGAGAATCGCTTGAACCCGGGAGGCAGAGGTTGCTGCGAGCTGAGATCACGCCATTGTACTCCAGCCTGGGCAACAAGAACAAAACTCCATCTCAATAAATAAATAAATACATACATACATACTTTATAAACATTCTCTGATAGAGCTGCCTTTATAGATTTCCAACTATCCTTCATTAAAATAATTTAATTCAAAATCAACAGTTAGGGAAGTTTCTGGATTATTAAGAATTTATCCTGAGGTAAAGCCGACATAATAGAATATCAGACCAATTTGATACATCTTATGAAGAAGTCACTTTGAACCACACAGAAGGTTAAGCAAAGAAAAATCATTTTTAATATAAAAATTCTATATCAAGAGATATTCCTTAAATAATATACCAATGAAAATGTGTTCATAAATGAAAAAACTTTGAAAAATAAATCAGACAAATATAAAGCACTATTACCAACAATAAGATGTTTTAAGTTTTAAATATTACAGCCATTTTTATATTTTGGCTAAAAAAAGGGCTTATATGAAAAAAATGCATTGAAAAACATCATTTTTAAACATGAAAGAACTAGAAGAATTCCAAATTCAGATAGATTTTTGAAACTTTTTATTTATATTTTGGTTTTACAAATGATCACTTTTAAATGGACTTTTCTGTAAGAATGGAAAACTCAAAAATTTGCCAAGTATGTATCTGATCCACACAAATCCTTAGAAAGGTTTTCTGTGTAGTCTTCATTAACGCAAATCTTTGTGAATGTTTCACTCTTACTGTAGGATCTTGAATATGTTTTACAATAATGAAGCTACAAAGTTTTTATGCAGTGCATTCATTATAAACTATAAATAACATTTATATTAAAAAGAAAGCTGGGTAATACAAAAATAGGAGAGACTCTGAGGAGCAGGCAATCTGTTGAGGCTCAGTATATCTTATTTGCTTTGTAGTCTGCTGTCATTCCTTTCAAAGAGCACACAGCACATGAGGCAAAGTAATCATCTGTCTGGTTAACCTCTCTAATTTAAAAATCTGTTGTTCGTAAAACTGGACCAATTATCACAAACTATCATTTGCATAATTAACCGCAAGTCTGTTACAAAGCATTTTGTTAGTGGTATCAACAAATGCAGGAGGATGGAAATTTATAAAAAATGGGTTTTGTTAAGCTTGCCAACTCCTTAGATATCATGGACTATACTGCCATTTCACGATTTAATTAGATATTTAATGCCTCAAGTAAAAGACTGATCAATGGAAGCAAGCAAAACTAAATTATTTTCTAGGTGCTGTAATATTTCATTTGATAAGGTAACAAAAGGATAGGACAAAATTTAAGTAAGATTTATATGCGTTCCAACTTTTCACTCAGGAATTCTTCTACACTGTCTGTGTTCCATTTGAGAATGCTTAGTTCTTCAGCAATGTTCCCATTGTCGTCCAAAAGCTTTAATACAGGGTCTGAACCACGGACATACTACAAAAAAGAGGGACATCATCATTACTTTCTGTTCAGAAACAGCCTTCTCAGCCTCATCTAAGACAAAGCAATTCAATCCAGTTTAAATTTAGTAATTAAAAAAAGGCTTTTAGACATGACGATAAACAAGTCTTACAGGAAATCTTTAAGGAGAAGAGTTTTACAGTATTTCAGAAAAAAAGGATAATTTAAAAAATCATTCATTCATTCATTCATTCATGAGAAAGGGTCTTGCTGTCACCCAGGCTGCAGTGTAGTGGCACAATCTCAGCTCACTGCAACCTCCACCTCCCGATTTCAAGT
The DNA here is from genome assembly GCF_028885625.2 of Pongo pygmaeus. Classification (NCBI taxonomy): domain Eukaryota; kingdom Metazoa; phylum Chordata; class Mammalia; order Primates; family Hominidae; genus Pongo; species Pongo pygmaeus. Next base: position 143,222,146 of record NC_072373.2, on the reverse strand, counting down.
GATCCTCCCACCTCAGCCTCCCTGGGACTAGAGGCAAGTGAAATTACTTTACTTTTAAAGAGAAAAATATCTACTAGTAGCAAGACAGTTTATTTGGGATGTGAGCTTATTACTGAAATTAACAAATATTTAATGCCCACATGATACTCTCAAATGAACTTAAAACTGAATGGAGGCAGACAAGTTCAAAATAGTTGAGAAAATGATGGTATAAGAGCAATGTTTTAAAATATGCTGTGCATATAAATTTGCAGACACAGAATCAATCACACACTGGATCATACATTTTTCTTGGCTTAACAAATCTAATGATTTTAGTTGTAATCAGTTTAGAATTAGGCTGGGTTCCTGAAACTTCAAATCCGTTAGTTGGGTCCAATATTTCTCCAGAGAGCTCTGAGAAATTCTAATTCTGGGTAAATGTGACAACAGCCATTCATTAAGATATCAAATATTCAATTTTAAATTAAGTAGCATTGGATAACTAAAAATGTAGTTATGTAGTTCGGCAGTGATGACAGAGTTCTTAGAACTTCTTTCCAGAATTATGCTTCAGTTTATCTACGGTATTCTGGGGTTGTGAACTCCAAAGATGGAGACTAGCTCGGATGTGATTATTAACACATGGTATATTCCCAACCCATTTGTGCAGTTTAGAAAAACAGGCCATCCAGGCTAATGAATCAATAATAATAACATTACTACTTAAACATTTTTGGTCAGGTTTTTTTTTTTTTTTTTTGAGACAGAGTTTCGCTTGTTGTCCAGGCTAGAGTGCAATGGCGTGATATCGGCTCACTGCCACCTCTGCCTCCTGGGTTCAAGCAATTCTCCTGCCTCAGCCTCCCGAGTAGCTGGGATTACAGGCCCCTGCTACCACACCCGGCATTTTGTATTTTTAGTAGAGATGGGGTTTCACCATGTTGGCCAGGTTGGTCTCGAACTCTTGACCTCAGGTTATCTGCCCACCTCGGCCTCCCAAAGTACTGGGATTACATAGGTGTGAGCCACCGCACCCGGCCGGTCAGGTTACTTCTTAAGTTAAGGATTTTTTTTTTTCTTTTTTGCTTGGATTTGAGATCCTAATATTTAAAAATGTTTATTTATTAAAAAACTTATTATAATCCCAAAAGGAAATAAGAAATTAGATATAATATAGTTGTAAAAATCCTCAACAAAATATTAGCAGTCAAATCCAGCAATGTGTATATGGAATTATATGCCACAATCAGTTGCAAAACACGTATCTGATAAAGAACTTGTATTCGAAATATACAAAGAACTCTTAAAGCTCAGCTTACCAAACAAACAAAAAACCTCAATTAAAAAGTAGGCAAAAAAACAAAGACTAACAGGACCACTCAAACTTAAAAACTTCAGTGCATCAAATGAAACAATGAACAGAATGAAAAGACAACCCAGAGAAGGGGAGAAAATATTTGCAAATCATATATATCTGATAAAGGTTTAATATCCAGAACAGATGGAACCTCCACAACTTAACAACAACAACAAAAAACCCAATTATAAAATGGGCAAAGGACTTGAATAAACAATGTTCCAAAGAAGATAAACAAATGGTCAACAAAATGTTCAACACCATTTATTTTAAGAGAAATGCAAATCAAAGCCACAATGAGATAGTACCTCATACCTATTAGGATGGCTACTATCAAAAAACAGAAAATAACAAGTGTTTACGAGGATAGAGACATTGGAACACTTGTGCCCTGTTGGTGGGATTGTTAAATGGTGAAGTCATTATGGAAAACAGTATAGAGGTTCCTCAGAAAATTAAAAATAGAATTACCATATGATCCAGCAATTCCGCTTCTTGGAATATAGACTCAAAAGAACTAAGAAAAGGGCCTTGAAGAGGTATTTGCACACCCAAATGTCATAAAAGCATTGTTTACAATAGCCAAGGGATGGAAGCAACTCAAATGTCCACTGATGGATGCATGGATAAAGAAAATGTGAGCTGGGCACACTGGTTCATGCCTGTAAATCCCCGTTCTTTGGGAGGCTGAGGCAGGAGGATCGCCTGAGCCCAGGAATACAAGACCAGCTTAGGCAACATAGCAAGACCCCATCTCTATAAAAAAATAAAAAAAATTAGCTGGTCATGTTGGTGTGTACCTATGGTCCCAGAATCTTGGGAGGCTGAGGTGGTAGGATCGCTTGAGCCTCAGAGGGTGAGGATGCAGTGAGCTGTGATCACATCACTGCCCTCCAGCCTGGATGACAGAGTAAGACCTTGCCCAAAAAAAAAAAAAAAAAAAAAAAAAGTGTGTGTCTCTGTGTGTGTGTGTGTGTGTGTAGTGGAATACTATGCATTCTTAAAAAGGAAGGAAATCCTGTTACACAGAACAACATGGATGAACCTTGATCCAAGTAAATCAGTCACAAAAGGACAAATACTATATGATTCCACTCATAGTAAGTATCTGCAGTAGTCAAAACTATAGAAACAGAAAGCAGGTAGTTGTCAACGGCTGGCAGGAGGGCGGGGGTGGTGGTGGGCACAGAAAGATAAAATTAAGTGTTGAATGGGCATAGAGTTTCAGTTTCCCAAGATGAAAAAGTTATAGAGACCTGTTACAGAACAATGTGAAAATACTTAATACTGGACTGTAGTACACTTAAAAATGGTTAAGATTGTACATTTAATATTTTTTACCACAATTTAAAAAAAGAGGGCAAAAGATCTGAACAGACATCTCACCAAAGACACACAGATGGCAAATAAACACATGAAAAGATATTCAAATCATGTATCATTAGGGAATTGCAAATTAAAACAACAATGAAATATCATCACATACTTATTAGAACAACTAAAATCCAAAACAGTGACAATACCTAAAGCTGGTGAGGATGTGGAGCAATAGGACCTCTCAATCACTGCTAGGGCAAATGCAACATGATGTCATCACTTTGGAAGACAGTTTTGCAGTTTCTTACAAAGTTAAACAATCTTAACTGTATGATCCAGCAATTGCACTCAGTTATTTACCTCAATGAGTTGAAAACTTATGTGTACACAGAAATTACACAAAAATTTTTATATTAGTTTTACTCAAAACTGCCCCAAATTGGAAGCAATCAAGATGTCCTTCCACAGGTGAATGACAAAACTGGTAACAACGAGTAATATTCAGTAATAAGAAGCCAATCTGAAAAGGCTACATATTGTATGGTTCCAAATATATAACATTCTGGAAAAGGCAAAATTATAGAGATAATAAAAAAAATCAGTGGTGGCCAGGCACAGTGGCTCACACCTGTAATATTACCCAGCACTTTGGGAGGCTGAGGCAGGTGGATCACTTGAGGTCAGGAGTTTGAGACCAGCCTGGCCAATGTGGCGAAACTCCATCTCTCCTAAAAATACAAAAAAACTAGCTGGGCATGGTGGTGCGCTCCTGTAATAAAGCTGCTCAGGAAGCTGAGACATGATTATTGCTTGAACCCAGGAGGCGGAGTTGCAGTGAACCAAGATGGTGCCACTGCACTCCAGCCTGGGCAACAGAGCAAGACTCCGTCTCAACAAAAAAAAAAAAAAAAAAAAAAAAATCAGTGGTTGCCAGAGGGTGGGGAAGAGGGAGAGAAATGACCTGAACGTGTGAGGATTGGAGATTTCTTAGGGCAGTGAAACTATTCTGTATGATACTGTAATGGTAGATATGTAATATTACACATTTGGCAAAACTCCTATAATTATACAACACAAAGAATGAATGTTAATGCAAACTATCAAATTTAAATAATATATCAATATTGATTCATCAATTGTAACAAATGTACCACACCAATGCAAGATGTTACAACAGGAAAACTGAGGGTGGGGGCCAGGGAGTATATGGGAATACTCTTTCCTTTGCGTTCAGATTTTCATAAACCTAAAAGTGCTCTAAAAAATAAAGTCTATTAATTTAAAAAATTATTTTTCAGTGAAATTAAAAATTTAAATTGATACATAATATTTGTACATGTTTACGGGGGAAAATCATTTATTCAAATATTTCCTTTAATTATAAAATAAAGAAATTAAGGCTGGAAAAAAGAGATTTCCACTACAATCACCTTACCTTGATTTGTAGTCCTCTGAACAGTTTGGGTTTATCACTCCTAACGAAAGCTTATAAAAAAAGAAAAAAAGATTCAGTAGTTCACTTCCAAATCCAAGCTAGCTAAAAAGATTAATATAAAAGTGGAAATAAACTTAACAAATCAAACATTATATCCCATATGAAAAAAACTAAGAAAAGTTAAACATCTATGGATAAATGGAGAGACATATATTCTCCACTATTTTAAGACATTAGTTGTTTCAAATTAATAGAAATCCCAAATTCCAAGAGGATTTTAAGGTTTGACAAAAGTGATAGACAGTACAGCTCAATTTTAAGAGTAATGTGTAAGAAGTCAGGGCAGTTTTTAAAAAGATATGGAGAGAGAATTTGTTCCATTGTTTATTAAAATACTATGTGATACTGATACCAGAACAGATAAAAGAGTAGAATAGGAAATTAAGAGATAAAAATATCTGTAAGAATTTTTTAATGTGCTAAAGCTATCAAATCAGAGAGAGGGAGAGGGAAAGGGGAGAAGGAAAAAGAGATATATGTTTGTCTGGCGGTGTGTATCAGTTACTCAATAAATACTTCTGAGAAAACTGCCAAACTGTTCAGAAAAAAATAATCACAGAACTAATGAGTCATGATAACTGCTAAAAAGGAGAGGTTAAAAATACTACCAAAGCCTACAGCACAGAGAACTTACATAAATATGGAACATAAAATTCTACTCCTAAGCATGACCCAAAAGGAAATGTTTTATAGATATGCCTATGTAAAAATGGAAACATCAGGACAGCAAAACACCACTGTAAGCAAATTAAAAATAAAAATGACAAACTGAAGAAAATTATCTCTAACATCTAACATATAAAAGGGCTCTTACAAATAATTAAGAAAAAACACTATGTATAGCAATATGTACAAATATACAAGTGGTCAATAAACATTTGAAATAAATGTTCAACTTCACATATAATTGAAGAAATGCCATAACAATGAGGTACTCACATTCGGAATTACAAAGATTACAAAGAATGCTAAAGGTTAGAGAGGGAACAGGGAGAGGGATTTTGCTGGGAATGAGCTATGGGAGGAATATAAATGGGCACATCCTTCCTGAAGGGTATTTAGCAAAATCAACCAAGAGTCTTAAAATGTGCATACTTTGTAAACCTGCAAGTACACTTCTAGGACTTTCTTTATTCTGAGGAAATAACTTATAAAAAGTCTTGCTAACCAAGTCTGAAAATTTGGAAATAATCTAAATGTGTAAAACAATATTGGTTAAACAAATTAATACGTACCACATAATCATTAAAAAAGTATGATCTATACTTAGTGACAAAGAAAACTTTTATGTGTAAAAAGCAAGGATTTTTCCTTTTTCAATTTGTTTCCTACTGTTGTTTTAAAAAGGCGAATATTTTCATGTGCAAATGAAAAAGCCCTAAACAAATCTTAAAATATATAAAGTGGTTAAAAAAATGTTTACTGTTATTATTTTAATAGAGGCCTATACATGGGGCATTTATTTGGGAAAGTTTTAAATGAATGTTTTCCCCTGTTTTGGTTGTTATCAATCTATATTTTACCAATTTTCAATAATGATCATTCCTAATTAATTCAAATTAAAAGGTGTGTAATACATTTTTCTTTCTTTCTTTCTTTTTTTGAGACGGGGTCTCACTCAGCTGAGCGCGGGGTCAGCCTCGGTCTTGCCCAGGCTGGAGTGCAGTGGCATGATCTCGGCTCACTGCAACCTCTGCTTCCCGGGTTCAAGCGATTCTCCTGCCTCAGCCTCCCAAGCAGCTGGGACTACAGACGCGTGCCACCACGCCTGGCTAATTGTTTTGTTTTTAGTACAAACGGGGTTTCACCATGTTAGCCAGGATGGTCTTGATCTCCTGACCTTGTGATCTGCCTGCCTTGGCCTCCCAAAGTGCTGGGATTATAGGCGTGAGCCACTGTGCCCAGCCTGTAATACATTTTTCTAAAATCAAAACAATTGTTTCATTTAGATACTTGATCGTTAATATCAGTTATTGATCATTTGAATAATTCTCATCTTAGATTTTATAGTGACACACATGCTTTTGAGAACTTATTTTTACTTTAGAATTAGACAGCAATAGCACTACAGATTTGCTTCATTATGAACGTCTTCACACATTTGACTCAAATATCTCACCTAATCCTCCCCTACAAAATTTATTTCAAAATGAAACCAATTATGCTATTCTGGCTTATTAAAATATCATTTCTATTAACTTTATCCTTTAGGATTTTTCCAGATATTCTGCAAACTCCGGCATCCCCAAACAAAAATGATCTTATGATTTTTATTGCCTTTTATGCTGTTCCTCTGGCAAATGCTATTTGCATGTCTGTGCAAAATACTATGTAACACGCAGTAACTGTGTCTACATGCCTTCTCTACTACATACGAAACCTTCTGGTAAAAGGACAATTTTTATACATATATTTTTGAATCCATAACAGAGCTTAGCATACTTAATAAATAGTTCACTTATTAAAAAGATTTTTTTTTTTTTTTGAGACGGAGTCTCGCTCTGTCACCCAGGCTGGAGTGCAGTGGCAAGATCTCGGCTCACTGCAAGCTCCGCCTTCCCGGGTTCACGCCATTCTCCTGCCTCAGCCTCCTCGGCAGCTGGGACTACAGGTACCCGCCACCACGCCTGGCTAATTTTTTTGTATTTTTAGTAGAGACGGGGTTTCACCGTGTTAGCCAGGATGGTCTTGATCTCCTGACCTCGTGATCTGCCCGCCTCAGCCTCCCAAAGTGCTGGGATTACAGGCGTGAGCCACCGCGCCCGGCCAGCTAAAAAGATTTTTTTTTTTTTTTTTTTTAACAGACTGCAGTAAGTGAACAAATTTAAAAGAAATACTAAGATGAGTCACTAATTACTATTTTTCATCAGTTCTTTCCTCTTCTCTCTGCTAAACGTAGATCCATAGCTTCCTAATTTTGAATATCTGTTAAACACCTTGTAGCAGCAAATCACATTTTACAGGCAGTAAATAAATCTTTTAACCAATATTTGAGTACTCATTATATACACATGGCATTCGATAAGCTACATGAGAATATGAGGAAACTGAGTTCTTTAATGTCAATACATCTACAGTCTGCTTAAACAGATCTGCAACAAATAAAAAGATAAGGTGATAATAAAAACAATGTCATTAATTTAACTATTGACAATAAATAAGTTCAGAGCAAGGAGATCTTAGTATGTAAGAGTCATAAAGAAACAAGAGCTCTCCCTCTCCCTCTCCCTCTCCCTCTCCCTCTCCCTCTCCCTCTCCCTCTCCCTCTCCCCTTTCTTCGGTCTGCCTCTCCTTCTTTTTTCGGTCTCCCACTGTTATCAAAGCTGGACTGTACTGCCATGATCTCGGCTCGCTGCAGCCTCCCTGCCTCGGGCTCCTGTGACTCTCCTGCCTCGGCCTGCCGAGTGCCTGGGATTGCAGGCGCGCGCCGCCACGCCTGAATGGTTGTTGTATTTTTGGTGGAGACGGGGTTTCGCCGTGTTGACCGGGCTGGTCTCCAGCTCCTGGCCTCGAGTGATCTGCCTGCCTCGGCCTCCCGAGATGCTGGGATTGCAGACGGAGTCTCGCTAACTCAATGCTCAATGGTGCTCAGGCTGGAGTGCAGTGGTGTGATCTCGGCTCGCTGCAACCTCCACCTACCAGCCTCCTGCCTTGGCCTCTTAAAGTGCTAAGATTACAGCCTCTGCCCCGCCGCCACCCCGTCTAGGAAGTGAGGAGCATCTCTGCCTGGCTGCCCGTCGTCTGGGATGTGAGGAGCCCCTCTGCCCGGCCGCCCTATCTGGGAAGTGAGGAGCGCCTCTGCCCGGCCGCCCATCGTCTGGGATGTGAGGAGCGCCTCTGCCCGGCTGCCACCCCGTCTGGGAGGAAGTGAGGAGCGCCTCTGCCCGGCTGCCCCGTCTGGGAGATGAGGAGCACCTCTGCCCGGCCGCCCCGTCTGGGAGGTGAGGAGCGCCTCTGCCTGGCCGCCACCCCGTCTGGGAGGAAGTGAGGAGCGCCTCTGCCCGGTTGCCCCATCTGGGAAGTGAGGAGCGCCTCTGCCTGGCCGCCACCCCATCTGGGAAGTGAGGAGCGCCTCTGCCCGGCTGCCACCCCATATGGGAAGTGAGGAGCGCCTCTGCCCAGCCGCCCCTTCTGGGAGGTGAGGAGCGCCTCTGCCCAGCCGCCCCGTCTGGGAGGTGAGGAGTGCCTCTGCCCGGCCGCCCCGTCTGGGAGGTGAGGAGTGCCTCTGCCTGGCCGCCACCCCGTCTGGGAGGAAGTGAGGAGCACCTCTGCCCAGTTGCCCCATCTGGGAAGTGAGGAGCGCCTCTGCCCGGCTGCCACCCCCTATGGGAAGTGAGGAGCGCCTCTGCCCAGCCGCCCACTCTGGGAAGTGAGGAGAGCCTCTGCCCGGCCGCCCACTCTGGGAAGTGAGGAGCGCCTCTGCCCGGCCGCCCACTCTGGGAGGTGAGGAGTGCCTCTGCCCGGCCGCCCCGTCTGGGAGGTGAGGAGCGCCTCTGCCTGGCCGCCACCCCGTCTGGGAGGAAGTGAGGAGGACCTCTGCCCAGCTGCCCCATCTGGGAAGTGAGGAGCGCCTCTGCCCGGCTGCCACCCCCTATGGGAAGTGAGGAGCGCCTCTGCCCGGCTGCCCACTCTGGGAAGTGAGGAGCGCCTCTGCCCGGCCGCCCACTCTGGGAGGTGGGGAGCGCCTCTGCCCGGCCACTCCGTCTGGGAAGGGAGGAGCGCCTCTGCCCGGCCGCCCCGTCTGGGAGGTGAGGAGCGCCTCTGCCCGGCCGCCACCCCGTCTGGGAGGAAGTGAGGAGCACCTCTGCCCGGCCGCCCCGTCTGGGAAGTGAGGAGCGCCTCTGCCTGGCCGCCACCCCGTCTGGGAGGAAGTGAGGAGCGCCTCTGCCCGGCTGCCCCATCTGGGAAGTGAGGAGCACCTCTGCCCGGCCGCCACCCCATATGGGAAGTGAGGAGCGCCTCAGCCTGACCACTCCGTCTGGGAGGTGAGGAGCGCCTCTGCCCGGCCGCCCCGTCTGGGAGGTGAGGAGTGCCTCTGCCCGGCCATCACCCCGTCTGGGAGGAAGTGAGGAGCACCTCTGCCCGGCTGCCCCGTCTGGGAGATGAGGAGCACCTCTGCCCGGCCGCCCCGTCTGGGAGATGAGGAGCACCTCTGCCCGGCCGCCCCGTCTGGGAGATGAGGAGCACCTCTGCCCGGCCGCCCCGTCTGGGAGATGAGGAGCACCTCTGCCCGGCCGCCCCGTCTGGGAGATGAGGAGCACCTCTGCCCAGCCGCCCCGTCTGGGAGGTGAGGAGCGCCTCTGCCTGGCCGCCACCCCGTCTGGGAGGAAGTGAGGAGCGCCTCTGCCTGGCTGCCCCATCTGGGAAGTGAGGAGCGCCTCTGCCCGGCCGCCACCCCATATGGGAAGTGAGGAGCGCCTCTGCCTGGCCACTCCGTCTGGGAGGTGAGGAGCACCTCTGCCCGGCCGCCCCGTCTGGGAGGTGAGGAGTGCCTCTGCCCGGCTGCCACCCCGTCTGGGAGGAAGTGAGGAGCACCTCTGCCCGGCCGCCCCCTCTGGGAAGTGAGGAGCGCCTCTGCCTGGCCGCCACCCCGTCTGGGAGGAAGACGTGAGGAGCGCCTCTGCCCGGCCGCCCAGTCTGGGAAGTGAGGAGCGCCTCTGCCGGGCCGCCCCGTCTGGGAAGTGAGGAGCGCCTCTGCCCGGCCGCCCCGTCTGGGAGGTGAGGAGCGCCTCTGCCCGGCCGCCCCGTCTGGGAAGTGAGGAGTGCCTCTGCCCGGCCGCCCTGTCTGGGAGGTGAGGAGCGCCTCTGCCTGGCCGCCACCCCGTCTGGGAGGAAGTGAGGAGCGTCTCTGCCCGGCCGCCCCGTCTGGGAAGTGAGGAGCGCCTCTGCTGGGCCGCCCCGTCTGGGAAGTGAGGAGCGCCTCTGCCCGGCCGCCCCGTCTGGGAGGTGAGGAGCGCCTCTGCCCGGCTGCCACCCGGTCTGGGAGGAAGTGAGGAGCGCCTCTGCCCGGGCGGCCCCGTCTGGGAAGCGAGGAGCGCCTCTGCCCGGGCGGCCCCGTCTGGGAAGCGAGGAGCGCCCGGGCGGCCCCGTCGGGGAAGTGAGGAGCGCCTCTGCCCGGCCGCCCCGTCTGGGAGGTGAGGAGCGCCTCTGCCCGGCTGCCACCCGGTCTGGGAGGAAGTGAGGAGCGCCTCTGCCCGGGCGGCCCCGTCTGGGAAGCGAGGAGCGCCTCTGCCCGGGCGGCCCCGTCTGGGAAGCGAGGAGCGCCTCTGCCCGGGCGGCCCCGTCTGGGAAGCGAGGAGCGCCTCTGCCCAGGCGGCCCCGTTGGGGAAGTGAGGAGCGCCTCTGCCCGGCCGCCCCGTCTGGGAGGAGAGGAGCGCCTCTGCCCGGGCGGCCCCGTCTGGGAAGCGAGGAGCGCCTCTGCCCGGCCGCCCTGTCTGGGAGGTGAGGAGCGCCTCTGCCCGGCTGCCCTGTCTGGGAGGTGTACCCAACAGCTCCGAAGAGACAGCGACCATCGGGAGCGGGCCATGAGGACGATGGCGATTTTGTTGAAAAGAAGGGGGGGAAGTGTGGGGAAAGGAAGGAGAGATCAGATTGTTGCTGTGTCTGTATAGAAAGGGGTGGGCATAGGAGACTCCATTTTGTTCTGACTAGGAGAAATTCTTCTGCCTTGGGATGCTGTTGATCTATGGCCTTTCCCCCAGCCCCATGCTCTCTGAAACATATGCTGTGTCAACTCAGGGTTAAATGGATTAAGGGCGGTGCAAGATGTGCTTTGTTAAACAGATGCTTGAAGGCAGCATGCTCTTTAAGAGTCATCACCACTCCCTAATCTCAAGTACCCAGGGGCACAAACACTGCAGAAGGCCGCAAGGACCTCTGCCTAGGAAAACCAGAGACCTTTGTTCATGTGTTTATCTCCTGACCTTCTCTCCACTATTATCCTATGACCCTGCCACATCCCCCTCTCCGAGAAACACCCAAGAATGATCAATAAATACTTCATAAATTAAAAAAAAAAAAAAAAAAAAAAGATTTATCCCATTAAAACAATGAATTTCTATAAAAAAAAAAAAAAAAAAAGAAACAAGAAACAAAATAAGAACGGAGTATTTATGTTCACTTGAACATAAAATAGTCCCTCTTTTGACATAATTCTAAAGGATTCAAAAGAATTTTCTCTTACTACTTCAAAGTAATCCTAAAATTTGATATTTCTTAATAGTCAAAATAGTCCCAAAGTCAACTTCAAATGTTTTACTGAAGAAAGTAAACTGAAAAAGTATGATAAAAATGTATGCTAAGAAAGGCAACTGTGCTGGTGGATCTTCAGCCAGTCAGAAAAAACTACAGTTCCTCAAGTTCAATGATTTTGGCCTCTATTTTATTACTAAACCTACCACGGTATTTAATTTCTCAACGTAAACATACATCATGGCTCAGTTATGAATGAGAAAAAAAACTCAAGATGTTTTACAAATTATAAGCAAAATAATGATGGTGAATTTTAAAATTGTATAAAAAGATTGGTATTTGAATACATAATATTTGTTGTATTCTTCTGACTTGATCACATTGTAATCACATGTCATGTGCTCTATAGCTGCGTCAGTCATTCAATATGCAAATAGCAAATAAAATCCAAGAAAAGAAATAATGGAGCTTATGGCAACCTTAAAGAGACTTTTTCTTTTCTTTTAAAAGATTCTGGACGAGGGCAGCTGGAATATTTTATTAATAACTTTCCGTATACAAGAAAAAATAGTCATCACCACCATTTACCATCTGGGTTCAGTGAACTCTGTTTATTTTTGTATTTTTAAATGATTTTATGAATAATTTTACAAAAGAAAGGGATAGTGAAAAACAAATCTATTCGAAAGTTTAGTAAGTATTAACCACATAAACTCAAATATTTATTCCTTATTTTCCTGATTTTGAAGGTAAATATAACCAAAATGAGCAATGTGGTTTGAATGCAACTAACTGCTCATCGACTATCATGCATGAAATGGGAACACAGCCACGCTTTAAATATTGATTCCAGATTCCAAATACATTTCTAATAGGCTGTAACTTATTTTTACTCTGGCTTTTTGTTTTGTTTTGTTTTTTTGAGGCATAGTTTCGCTCTTGTTGACCAGGCTGGAATGCAATTGCACGATCTTGGCTCACCGCAACCTCCGCCTCTCGGGTTCAGGCGATTCTCTTGCCTCAGCCTCCCGAGTAGCTGGGATTACAGGCACGCGCCACAACGCCCAGCTAATTTTTTTTTTTTTTTTTGTATTTTTAGTAAAGACGAGGTTTCTCCATGTTGGTCAGGCTGCTCTCGAATTCCCAACCTCACGTGATCCACCCGCCTCGGCCTTCCAAAGTGCTGGGATTATATAGCCGTGAGCCACGGAGGCGGGCAGATTACCTGAGGTCGAGTTACAGACCAGCCTGGCCAATATGGTGAAACCCCGTCTCAATACAAAAATTAGCCAGGCATGGGCTCGGCGCGGTGGCTCACGCCTGTAATCCCAGCACTTTGGGAGGCCGAGACAGGTGGATCACGAAGTCAGGAGATCGAGACCATCCTGGCTAACACGGTGAAACCCCGTCTCTACTACAAATACAAAAAATTAGCTGGCGTGGTGGCAGGCGCCTGTAGTCCCGGCTACTCCGGAGGCTGAGGCAGGAGAATGGCGTGAACCTGGGAGGCGGAGCTTGAAGTGACCCGAAATCGCGCCGCTGCACTCCAGCCTGGGTGACAGTGTGACTCCGTCTAAAATAAATAAATAAATAAATAAATAAATAAATAAATAAAATAAAAAATAAACTAGCCAGGCATGGTGGTGCATGCCTGTAGTCCCAGCTACTTGGGAGACTGAGGTAGGAGGATTGTTTGAACCTGAGAGGCAGAGGTTGCAGTGAGCCGAGATCCCGCCACTGCACTCCACCAGCCTGGACAACACAGCGAGACCCCATCTCAAAGAAACAAAACAAAACAAACAAAACTATTATTTCCTTTCTGACCTTGGTAATACATCGTTTATTCACTCACTCTTGATTTCTGAGAAAATTCATTCAGGATATTGTCAAATGAGGTTTCAGAGTCTGAGCTTCTGCTCATATGATCAATTTTACTATCATTAGAGTCTAGAATAGGACTTTCTAACAGAACTTTCTGAGATAAAGGAAATATTCTTCATCTGTTCTTTTTGGTATGGTGGTTACTGACCCTCTGAAATGTAGCTAGTGTGTCTAAGGAACTGAACGTTTAATTTTATATAATTTTAAAAAATTTAGGCTGGGCACGGTGGCTCATGCCTATAATTCCAGCACTTTGGGAGGCTGAGGTGGGCAGATCACCTGAGGTCGAGAGTTCAAGACCAGCCTGACCAACATGGAGAAACCCCATCTCTACAAAAAATACAAAAAAATTAGCTGGGCGTGGTGGCGCATGCCTATAATCCCAGCTACTCAGGAGGCTGAGGTAGGAAAATCACTTGAACCCAGAAGGTAGAAGTTGTGGTGAGCCAAGATTGCGCCATTGCACTCCAGTCTGTATAACAGGAGTGAAACTCTGTCTCAAAAAAAAAAAAAAAAAAATTATTTAAAACAGCCATGTTTGGCTAGTTGGTCATTCCAGGTCTAAAGTGTTATTTTATCTCTTTGCATTCATTTTCTGATCCATTTAATCATTAGAAGCGTTTCTGTCAATTTTCTTCTCTACCATTATGGGCAGAAAGCAAAAAATTCCAAATTCTCAAATGTGTTCAATGAAAGCTTAAAAAAAAAAAAAGACTACAGAAATGGTGTCATACTATGTGGATCACACAATAAAAAAATCAGAGAATGATTCCCTGCTAATTTTTTTTTTCTTTTTGTATATTTAGTAGAGATGGGGTTTCACCATGCTAGTCAGGCTGGTTTTGAACGCCTGACCTCGTGATCCGCCTGCCTCGGCCTCCCAAAGTGGTGGGATTACAGGCGTGAGCCACCTTGCCCAGCCACCAATTTGGAGATTTCTAAAGAAAATCCAATCACTCTAATTTCCAGAAAATGTTCCTATGTCAATTTAATTGTCACTAATAAAGGCAATTTTGTAAATAACACTCAAAGTGATCAAATAAACAGAAGTGATTTAAAAACAGATTAAATGTTTCAGCTTTTCCCTTAGGACTGTTCGCAAGTCATTCATGCTGCCCCCTAGAAGAGCTAAGTTTTGCTATACACACTGCTCAGAATGTCAAGGGATTTAGAGCTAACTTTAAGGAGTATTAAAAAGGAGTATTTTTTAAAAAAAGTATTAAGGAGTATTAAAAAAAACCCCCAAAAACCCAAACCCACATCTGTCCTCCTCCTTGTTCTATAAAGAGGGTATATGTGGAAATGGGGTGATAATAAGGAAGTATATGTTCTGAGGTTAAAGAAAAATGTTTGAATTATGTTATTTTCAAAATCACAAACACGTGAAAATATAAATGAAAAAAGACATAAAATATACTCAGACAAAATATAATCCTGTTGATCAGAAATAAGTATATGTGAATTAGAACATGCTCTAAATAACAATGTCATACCATATCCAGAAATGTCAATATAGAGAATGGCAACAATAGACAACCTAATTCTCAACTGCGTTCAACAAAAGCTATTCAATAATCAAAAAAGTATTTCTAAAACAGAAAATTGGCTGGGCATGGTGGCTCACGCCTGTAATCTCAGCACTCTGGGAGGCCAAGGTGGGCAGATCACCCGAGGTCAGGAGTTCTAGACCAGCGTGGCCAACATGGTGAAACTCCATCTCTCCTATAATACACACACAAAAAAGTTAGCTGGGCGTGGTGGCGCATGCCTGTAATCCCAGCTACTCGGGAGGCTGAGGCAGGAGAATTGCTGGAACCTGGGAGGTGGAGGTTGCAGTGAGCCGAGATCACGCCACTGCACTCCAGCCTGGGAGACAAAGTGAGACTCCGTCTCAAAAAAAACAAAAAAGAAAAGAAAATTTACTATTATATACATCTGGACTGCAAAATTGTGTCATCTCATTAGGACAATTTAGAAGCACTTGAAAACAGAGAAGGGCAACTTAAGAGAATGTAGGAAGACTGGAGGTACAAAATGAAGACAAGACAAACTAAAAAAATTATGACTTTTAGGAAAAGATGAGAACTTTTTATAAACGTTTGAATCCTGTAAATTCTTCAAGGGCATGTAACAAATGGAAACAGGCTTTTCATCAGATTCTCATTTGCCAAAAGTGGGGGCATCCCTTGAATTAGATAAATTTAATAAATCAGTGCATTCATTCCATAAATATTTCAATTCCTCTTAATACCAGGTACAATGTTACATAGATTTTGGGTATATCAATGATTAAAAAACAAAAAAACAAAAACAGAACACAAACTTTGAGTTCTAAAGAATTCCTAGTTTGATAGACGCAAAAGACCAGTATGCCAAATATAATCTTATGTAGGAGGTGTTATGGAACATAAAGAGAAAAGTAAAACACTGTTTAAACACCACCCAAAAACAATGCTGGAGCTAAATTTTGAATGAACTGGAATTTGCCACAAGAATTGGGAAGGAGCACAAGTTAGCAAGAATATTCAGTGTGTGCAAACACACAGAAGTCAGAGCTCAGAGAATTGCAAATAGTTTTGCATAAACTAGAGATGTGAATCTAGAAAAGAGAAACCATGTCATGGTGGGTCTTCTATTTGGTTTTGTATGTGACAGAGAACTATAAAGGATTTTAAGCAAGAGAGAGATACAATCAGATTTGTTTTATGAAAAGGGTCTCTTTTGGTTGTTGTGTTAAAGAGGTAATGAAGTAAGAAAAGGGAAAAGAGGCAGACTAGATAACAAGTATCTAATCCTTTGGATAAAGATGTTAAGGTCCTGATTGAAAATACAGAAAAAAGAAAGGGACTATGAAGATTATTACTGAGGGAGAAGAGACACAACATGGTGACTAACTGGATATAAAGTGTGAAAGATCAATCATGATTCTTGTGTTTCATGCTTATGCCTTTGCCTGATCATAATGCCATTTATAGAAACAGGGAAGATGGTATACTTTTAACAGAGAAGAGGATTAATACAGTTTTTGGACATGCTGGGTTTAAAGCCTTTATTTTAAAAATGTGGACCACAGTCTGTAGGACTGTAAGAAATATAGAATCTCAGGACCCATCCCACATTTATAGAATTATACTCCGTATTTTAAGAAGATCTCCAGGTGATTCTTATATGTATATTGGTTTAAGGTACCTATGAAATCATCTAAATGGACATGTCCCATGGAAGTAAAAAAATATTAAGAAATACAATTTCTAACAAAATAAAACTTTATGTAAAGATATAGATTGAGAGTCATCAGATAAGTACTGTAATTGAAACTGAGGGAGTGGGACACCATTCGGTAGAGTCAGAAGAGAAGAAAATCTGAAGATAATAGACCCCGACTAACAATAACGTTTGAAGTGCAGGCAGTAGAAGAGATACCAGAACAGAAGAGAAAAATATGTTGAAAGTAGGAGAAAGCTAGGAGATAATGAAGTCACACAAGTGAAGAGAGTTTCAAATGCTAGGGCCAAGTAAGATTTAACAGTCAGGAGGTAAAATGGTAGAAAGAGAAGCCCTATTAGGGTACTTTGAAAAATGGCTAGAGGTCAATATACAGAATACTGCATATGAGAAAGGCTGCAGTTATAATACATATTGACTTGAATATTTTTTAAAGATGTCCAATACATGAGTATATAAATGTTTGATGGTTCATAATTGAAACCTATTATTAACCAAGGAGCAAATATAAGATACAATAACAATACTTACCATTTAACATCTTCATTACTGGAACAGTGATTGTCATACAGTAAGCATCAATACATATTTATAAAATTATGGAATGATTTACTCTGTATCTGGTGGTGCCAGACACATACTAAGTGATTTACATATTATCTCATTAATCCTCAGAACAGCCCTATAAGGTAGATATTAACCTATTATACCTCATCTGTAACCCATTTTATAAACAAGAAAATCAATGAAGATAATGCTAATGGATCAGTATTCTTTCCAGCAAAACTCCAATGTAGCACTGTAATCTTAAGCATGGCTACCAGTCAATCATATTTGGCATGAGAAGCAGGTTGAGTATCCTTAACTGAAATGCATGGGACCATAGTGCTTTATTTTTTGGATTTGGAAATACTTGCATATATAGAATGACATATCTATATTTGGGGATATATATTTGGACATATCTATATTTGGGGACATATCTATATTTGGGGATAGGACCCAAATATAAACCTGAAATTCATTTATGTTTCATATATATGTTTCATATATACCTTATACATATAGCCTGAAGGTAATTTTATGCAGTATTTTTAAAGTTTCAGATGTTGGAGCATTCTAGATTTCAGATTTTTGAATTATGAGGATGCTCAATTTGTACTACATTATTTCAAAACTTCTTTTTGCGTCTGAACGTTTATGATTCTAATACAGAGGTTGCCAAACTGAGGCCCATGGGCCAAATCTGTCCTGCTTGCTTTTGTTAATAAAGTTCTACAGGAACACAGTGACATGCATTCGTTTAAGAACTGTCTATGGCTGCTTCCATGCTATAACAGCAGAGTTCGATAGTTATGACAGAGCCCATGTTGCCTATAAAGCTGAAAATTTTTACTATCTAGTCCTTTACAGAAAGTTTGCCAAGCCCATACAAAATCAGGGATAAACCACATTACTTTCTCAGAGACAGCCACATTCCTAACACAGAAGACTAAAGCGAGAGGAAAAAAAACATGATTACTTAGGATGTCACAAGTGAAGTGACAGAATACTAGATACAATCTACTATGAGAAATTATTATAGACAGCCTTCTATACTTAAACAACTAGAATAAGGAAAAAAAGGTATTTTAGAAGGCATATTTGGAATTGACTAAGAAATATGATCTGAGATTTTTTTTTACACAACTGTGAGTGGTTTAATGTGGGTAAAACATACCAAAATTTAAATCCTTCCTCCTGAAATAATTTAACATTAATTTACTCTTGTTTCATGAAATGGTTAATTTAAATTAAGTGACCTTAAAAACTGACAATGTATTATAAGCAAGAGTATAATGAAGGTTATCATGATAATCCCAGAAGCTACTGGATGTTGAAGATAAAGAATATGAAGCAGTGGCCGGGTGCGCTGGCTCATGCCTGTAATCCCGGCATTGGGAGGTCAAGGCAGGCGGATCACCTGAGCTCAGGAGTTCAAGACCAGCCTGGCCAACATGGCAAAACCCCACCTCTACTAAAAATAAAAAAAAAATTAGCTGGGTGTGGTGGCGTGTGCCTGTAGTCCCAGCTACTCAGGAGGCTGAGGCAGGAGAATCACTTGAACCTGGGAGGCAGAGGTTGCGGTGAGCTGAAATTGTGCCACTGCACTCCAGCGTGGGCAACAGTGAGACTCTGTCTCAAAAAAAAAGAGAGAAAAGAATATGAAGCAGTGATGACACGAAAGTTAGTTTGGTATTTGTAATTACTGTATAAATCAACAACTCTCCATGCTCTATTTCAGAATATCTTTAAGACGGAAATTCTGAGGGTGGGGATTTAATAATGGTTTTATCACAATTATAACAACTTTTCATGGGCTCAGAAAATACTGGTATTATACATAACAATATTAAATACAGTTACACATTATGGAATTAATCATTTTTATTTTAAGCAAGTAGATAATTAAATATTTATACAAAGCATTAGAATTCAATTGTTTTCAAAAGCAAAAGACAGTATGATATATGTACCCTAAGGTTTGATAATTTACATAAGAAATATATATTACCATAGATAATAAAATCTCATAACAAGGAAGGCTAATCATAGTATCGAAGCTACTCTTGATTCTCATGAAAATCTAAGTTATAAAATGTTGTTTTTAATAAAACAAGTAAGTATAAATAATCAATGCAGCTAAAAATAATTGCTAAAACTTTCTAGAAATAAGAATGCTCACACTATCATTCAGAGAATGGATATAAAAAAGCCAAAACAACTGTGGTACAATTCTGAGTTTAAGTGTTTGAGGCAAAATAAATAAATAAATAAATCAGAGTAAGAAATTTTTTTCCCAAGCAAAAGTAAATATCTTCTTTGCTACATCAGAATGTGTTATTCTAACAAAGACTGTTTTTGATTAGATACGTATCTGCTTTGGGCCTCATTAAGTATCCCAAATCAAACTACTATATTACATTTCTGTGCCAAATAATCAATATTTTATTATAAACAATTCTAGGTCAGCAATAAAAAGCATGTGCTAATACAGGCAATTTTATAAAATATTAAACCCAAAAAATTCTCTTGCCATTAACTAAATAAGGCAAGAAATCATGGGAATGTCAGCAAAAATTGGGGTAGAATGAGGTATGTAAATTGAATACTTATGTATTTCAGTTAAAAAAAAAGAGAAAGCGTTATTACCTTCAGACAAGTTCAGTTTCATAAAACTGATTTTCAAACTGACATGCAAGGACAGAAGACAAAAGCCTTAGTTCAAGCCTTTCTTGGCAATGCAAAGCTCCTCATTACTGTTGGATGTCAACCCAAAGAATATACCTTCACAATTATCCTTTAACATGTTTACCCTTAAAATTCCCTGTGAAGATATACACATATGACTTTCTCTCTTTTGTATTTCAAATTCTTTGGCAATTACTTCTTTCCTTGGTGATTTGTTATTTTGTACAGGTCTACTCTTAATGCAATTGTTCCACATAAATGAATTCACATTTAAAATATACTACAATGGTGTGCTACTTAAAGAAATTACACTTACATCTTGGAAAGGCTCCTGCAAAATTGCCACCTGACAATTTTACCTACCTGCAAAATTCTTACCTGGCAAAGGAAAGGCTCTTCTTTTAAGAAAATAACCCCTTCATGTGTTGTATTTTAAATCTAAATTTCTTTTCTTTTCTTTTCTTTTTGAGACAGAGTCTCGTTCTGTCGCCCAGGCTGGAGTGCGGTGGCGTGATCTCGGCTCACTGCAACCTCCGCCTCCCAGGTTCAAGTGATTCTCCTGCCTCCGCCTCCCGAGTAGCTGGGATTATAGGCACCCGCCACCGCGCCCAGCTAATTTTTGTATTTTTAGTAGAGATGGGGTTTCACCATCCTGGCCAGGCTGGTCTCGAACTCCTGACCTCGTGATCCACCCGCCTTGGCCTCTCAAAGTGCTGGGATTACAGGCATGAGCTGAGCGAGAGCCACCATGCCTGGCCTCTAAATTTCATATATTGTGTTTGCTTAAAGTAACATAGCATTCACCAATTATTTTAACAAACCACCTCCATGAAAACAAATGTGAAAAAAATGCATATACTGTTGAGCAAGTATAATCCTAAAAATTCTTATTCCTGGGAATATATAATGAAAACGATTCACATAAAATGTTGATTTTAAATGACTGCACAGTTTACTGGAGTAAATTTTATATACCTTGGACTTGAGGGAACCTTCCCAATTTTCATCCACAAACTTCAAGAATAGCTCCTGCATACAGCTACAAAAGGAAAAACAGGAATTTAAAAAACTGGTATAAATAAAAAATGTACTTATAAAATAAATATAAATTTTCACAGTATAAACATTACGGTTAGCAGATATATAGATCAAAGAAATGTCAAAGCTGGTTAGCTAGACAGGACCATGTAGTTCCAGTCTAACGGAAGAGAAGATGGAGGCCCAAGTATAATAAATGGTACAGGAACTTCCAACCTACTTCAGTTACTCTTAAACCTAGCCAAAAAGACCGAAGGAGATAAGGAGATTTGACAATAAACTTTAAATAGGTAAGATGTCCTAGGAAGCTCTACAAAATATTAAAGATTTCCTACCTTTTTTTTAGGGTGATAAACTGAATATAGGTATATATCATCTATCTAAGATAGTTACTTAATAAAAATTCTTTCTGGTTGCTTTTAATATTAAGTGATCAAAGTTTTAAAATTAAAACAATCGTTATAGAAAGTACTATGTAGAGATATTATAAGAAAAGCAGTAAAATCTCATTATAAAGAACTCAAATGCAAATATTTTCCTTTAATGAAATTTAGCTGAAATGGATTCAATGGTAAATATCTCTTTTCTAGCTATAGAACCTGCACATTCTCTTTATAGTAAAAGCTCATTATAAAAAACACAAATGCAAATATTTTATTGCAATGAATTCAGCTG
The DNA here is from genome assembly GCF_028885625.2 of Pongo pygmaeus. Lineage (NCBI taxonomy): Eukaryota > Metazoa > Chordata > Mammalia > Primates > Hominidae > Pongo > Pongo pygmaeus. Next base: position 143,200,754 of record NC_072373.2, on the reverse strand, counting down.
AAATGGATTCAATGGTAAACCACTTTTTTTGTAGTTGCAGAGCCTGACTATTCTTTTTATAGGGCAGGAATATACTTGGAAATGCTGTGACCATAAGAGAAGGCTGGCAATTTTAAGAACGTATCATATCCATTTCATTTCTTCTTGGTTTTTAGATTTGTTTTTTATGGAGGTTCAAGAAAGATGGACTTTACTTTTTCAGGTTCTAAAACAGCATTTACTTAATTAAAAAAATAAAAAACAACAACACATGCCCTACGCATGTTTATTTAAAATAGTTTGGAAAATACAGAAAGGCACAAAGTAGTGATTTAAAAACCACCTTAATGTGACCTAAAAAGACAACGATTCTTAACAGTTTGATGACTTTGGGCTAGATCAATTCTTATGTTTTTGGGGAGTCACTGACCCTTCTGAGAATCTGACAGAATTTTGCTTTAATGCAGGCTGTTCATGGACTCTGAAACCAATGATGGATTTCAGATTAAGAATTCTGATGATCTCTAAAGTTCACTGCAGCAATAAAACTTTAAGAATAGGTTAATTTGGCCGGGCATGGTGGCTCATGCCTGTAATTGCAGCTCTTAGGGAGGCTGAGGTTGGTGGATCACGAGGTCAAGAGATAAAGACCATCCTGGCCAACACAGTGAAACCCCGTCACTACTAAAAATACAAAAATTAGCTGGGCGTGGTGGCGCTCATCTGTAGTCCCAGCTACTCGTGGGGCTGAGGCAGAAGAATCACTTGAACCAGGGAGGCGGAGGTTGCAGTGAGCCGAGATCACGCCACTGCACTCCAGCCTGGCAACAGAGCAAGACTCTGTCTCAAAAAAAAAAAAAAAAAAAGAAAAAGAAAAAAAAAAAGAATAGGTTAACTTAATTTTATGCAATAAGCTGCTTTTGAAAAAGATTTGGCTAATCTTGGTTAGACAACTCCATAAAAAAAATCTTGAAAAATATAAGGCCATATTACCAATAAGCTAATGAAGCGATGCTCAACATTACTAGAGATTAGGGAAATGCATATCAAAACCACAATGATATCCCACTTCACACCACTGGGATAGCTATTATTAAAAAAAAGAGATGAGGATGTGGAGAAATTGGAACCCTTGTACACTGCTGTTGGGAATGAGAAGTGGTCCAGTGGCTATAGAAAATGGAATTGCAGTTTTTCAAAAAGTTAAAAATAGAATTACCATATGATCTGCAATTCTACTTCTGGGTATATACTCAAAAGAAGTGAAAGCAAGGCCTCAAACAGATATTTATACACCCATGTTCACAGCAACATTATTCACAATAGCCAAAAGGTGGGAAAAAACTCATGTGTTCATTAACAGATGAATGGAAAAACAAAATATGGTATATACATACAACAGAGCATTATTCAGCTTTTAAAAGGAAGGAAATTCGGACCGGGTACAGTGGCTCACGCCTGTAATTCCAGCACTTTGGGAGGCCGAGGTGGGCGGATCATCTGAGGTCAGGAGTTCGAGACCAGCCTGGCCAACATGGTGAAACCCCCCCCCCGTCTCTACTAAAAAATACAAAAATTAGCTGGGTGTGGTGGCAGGCACCTTAATCCCAGCTACTTGGGAGGCAGAGGCAGGAAAATCGTTTGAACCTGGGAGGTGGAGGTTGCAGTGAACTGAGATAAAGCCACTGCACTGAAACCTGGGGGACAAGAGGGAGATTTCTCTCAAAAAAAAAAAAAAAAAAAAAAAATTTCAGACACATATTACAACATAAACGAATCTTATTACAACATTAATGACATCTTGCTAAGTGAAATAAGGCAGTCACAAAAGGACAAATGTTTAAATGAGGTAACTAGAGTCGTAAAAAATTCAGATACAGAAAGTAGAATGGTAGTTGTCAGTGGGGGCAAGGAATAGGGAGTTATTGTTTCATGGGTTTAAGTTTCAGTTTGGGAAGACTCCAGAGAAAGATGGTCAACACGGTTGTACAACAATGTGAATGTACTTAATGCCGCAGCACTGTACACTTAAAAATGGTTAAAACAGTGAATTTTATGTACATTTTACTACAACTAAAAGCATATAAGGCCATATTTTGATTTGGTTATTAGATTTATCTTTTGTTTATAATCCTTTAGAAACTCTTGGTGGAGATTCCACTACCTTACCTAATAATATTTCTCTACACCACTGTTTCTTTATATCATGATACATGTGGGAAATGATAATGATTGTACGGAGCACTGCAATAAAAGGATGAAGCAGCTTTTAAATGGGCAAGACTAGCCTGGGAGCCCTGCTTACCTCAGGCCCCACTTGGTTGTCTCAAGGGCTCAAGGACTCAGTATCTTAGCACACCCATAACCCACACATGGGAAGCTTGTCTCTGCACCACAAAGTATCAACTGATTAACCAAAAATATTAGAAACATATCCTTTAATGAGCAGGCAGCTCAGATTGACCTTTTTCAAAAAAACTTTTGTTGATTTCCTCGTCTCAGGTAAGGATTCTCCTAGTAAACTTTCATAGAACTTTGTTCTCATCGTAATGTGCATCAAACAGCCTGTAACTTGACAGTAGACAGGAAACGTCTTAATTTCCCCCAGAATCAGACACAAAGCTTCTCAATACAGGTGTGCTGAAGGGAGAGAACTATTCATGTAACAAAATTAAATGCCTCTTTTTTCATGACAAAACTTCAAAAATATTTCAAGTTCCTTTGACAAAGTTTGTAGAGTAGTTCCAGTCCAGAGTAAACAAAAGAAAATGGATGGAACTCAAAGTTGCAGAACATTATTAAAAGTCAAACTCTAAAAGCATTAATCTGTGTTGTTTAGCTGGTGCACATATATATATATACACACACACACACATATATATACACGCACACACATCTATATATGATTTGTGGTGTTCATTGGAAAATATTTGTTTTTCATGGCGAATAAATAATTTAACTACAGATTGTAGTAAATTTAAAATGCCACATAATCCTAAGTATCTTTGGCACTACATACAAATTCACACACAATGAAATATATGCTACTTATAAATAGTAGAAATTCTCTAGTGCATGAAGAAATGACAAATAAAGTTAATTCCTTGATTTAACCAAGTTCCAACCTCTGTATTTTTACTTTTTAAAGTGACTAGCATACAAAATTTTTAATCTTCAAACATTTAGGGAAAAATACCATTACAAGAGAAAAATCAAAGAAGAAAGTCATATAACTTCTAACAGCAAGTTGGTAGGCCTTTTTAAAAATATGAATTAGAGGAGTCTTACTTGTACAGACAATCTAACTCTAGGCCATTATTGTATTAGGACTAGGGAAATATAAGAAATCATTAGGAAAATATGAGAACGATACACAAACTGCATCTTTTCCCTTTGGAGTCTCTATTTCCATGTAACTTATGACCATCAGATTTTCCTAAACTTCTGATATGGTTCTCTGGGTGGGGGAAGTAGAAATATCTAACTACCTCAGCTCTATCACTAATGTGCCTTAGTTGTAACAGGATTTTAAAATACACTACTTTCCCATTTAAAAAGGTGATTTTTATTCATTAGTCTTTGGATAAATTCCAGCTTTGTGGTTAGTTGATGTTTTCCCAGTTTAAATATTTTAAGTACTACAGGTACTACAGGTTGAGCATCCCAAATCTGAAAAAAATCTGAAATCCAAAACACTTCTAGTCCCAATAATTCCAGATAAGAGCTACTCAACCTGTACTGAGATTAGTAAGGGCTTCAAGTGAGGTTTCACACGTAGAAAAAGGCCACACTATTTTTGTAGCTATCTTTGTTATAATTAAGGTCCAACTAGTTGCCACAAAAATGTTCAAAAAGCTGGTCTATGCTGTTTCTCACCAGATAGCTAGATTCCAAAATAAGTTCATTTATAACACTGAACAAAGGTGACACTTGTGAATTACATACATTTTCTGAATTTTTTTAAAAAGTGCAGTATTTAACTCTTGTGCCATCATCATACCACTACCACCGCCACCAGCACCACTACACATTTATAAACCTGTCCAAATCAGAAATACTCTACCACCTTCCAATACGAAGCACTTAAAAGTATTTTTGTTGGTAACAATAACCACGGCTCTAAAGAAACATGACCTTAAGAAAACCTTGATAAACTAATTATTTAAGTTGAGTCAAACTAAATATCAAATTTTCACATGGCATGGTATAGTGAAAAGAGTCCAAGTTGTAAAATCAAACATGTATGTGGTCCAGTTCTGGCTCTGCCACTTACAAGCAGTATGCCCCCTCGGGTTAAGTCATTCACTGAGCTTCAGTTTACTGTCTGAACAAAAGGGTTATTTACCTACTTCCAGAGTTGCTATAAGAAGTCACCAAAAAAAGCGAAAAGTCTGGGTTTTTTAGATGCTCAATATATAACATCTTTTATTATAACATTAATACTTTCACAGTATTGGTTAAGTTCAAGTTGTGTACATGAAGCCATTTTCATATCTACTTAATAGAATTTTCAGTTCAGGGACTATTCAGGGATATCATTCATTGTTCATCTGTAATGAAAATGGCCACTCCAAATTTTCTCAAGCTTTCAAATTCAAACTACCTTAGAGCAGAGTTCTCAACCCTGACAGTACACTAGAATCACCTGGAAATATTTTGAAAATTACTGATCCCTAAAACCTACCCCAGATAAACTAAATTAGGATACCTAGGGGTGAGATCCATGCATCAGTATTTTTAATTACTACTATTAGTACTTTAAAGCTCCCCAAATGATTGTAATGGGCAGGCAGGGATGAGGAATACTGCCTTATACTATATTAATAGGGCAAAAATTGCAAAATGGTAAAACAGTAGGCTTTTTGTTCAACAGATTAACCGCATTAATCTGAAAAGGTAAACCATAAACATTGACTGAAGCAAGACAAATGTTACGGTATTTTTTTTTTCCTTTCCTTATGAGGTACTGCTTGTAGCTACAGATTCTCATTTTGGAAACTCTCTATTTTATTTAAAATCAAAAGGTTAGTATTAAAGCAATTCCACAGTACCAACAGAAAAAAACTTTAAGATATTTTAAAAACTGTAATTAAACTTGGTTTTTATCCTCCTAAATTGCTAATTTTGTTTATATTAAAAGAAGTTTTTCAAATCAAGTTAATATAACCATTAGCATAATAATTATGAATGCTATGTAGCAATATGAAGAAAATGCTGTTAGGTGAACAAAAGCAAAAATTTTTACTGCTGAAGAGAATTCATATCTGAGGAGTAACTGTATTTTATAGGTCTATTGAAGGTTTGTCCTTAAATAAAATGAAGGGATTTTAAAATAAGGTATAGTATGATAAAAGCTGAGCACTGTATTATTTAGATATTCCAATGAAAAATCAATTATGATACACTCAAATATAAATGAGTCACTTTTCCAAACACTAATAGTATCCAGTGTAATTTAAAAAAATCAACTTTATTCCTTTCATACAGCAGAAAAATACATCATACAGAAACTATTTTTAGCAAAATTTGGTCAGCGAATTCTCAGGGAAAATATTATCACCTAAACCATGTTTAGTGATCTACTGGTGTTTTAAATTTGTTGTTCATCTTCAAGTCTTCCCCATACTTTCTGATTAACGACACTTTCATACTCACTTTGAGTGATGGCATTCTTGCTTAGAAACAATGGATGAATACTGAGGATTAGGGGGAAAAAAAATCAGTGTTATAATTTTAACAAAGCTGGCAAATATAATTCTCCAATACTATACCTGAGATTAAACTACTATTCATCTTGGAGTGCTTTTTACTAAATTCTGAAAAAATACAAAGCAATAAGTTTATGCCTAAGGAAACTCACTAAGTTTAAAACTTATTTTACTATACCATTAAAGAGTTATTCCTTTTTGTATCTTTAGTTTCTGCCTTGAAACTGAGAAGAAAAGTTATACAACAAGCAAGTAACAACTACCTTAATTTAAACTAGGCTCTACAGATGCTAAGAATACATTGGAGAAATCTTTCCATAAAGATACGATGTTGAACTAAAAAGCTCAATGAAAATATGCAAAAAAAAAAAACCTAAAAATGAAAATGACATCATGGCATTCTAGATCAGACCATTCTAACTATGACACCTGAGAGAAAAAGGATTAGGTTTCTTTCAATACTGTGATGACAAACAGGAGTTCTATATACACATATAGAATTTACATATACACCTAAAACAAGGGGTAAGACTGTAATGATGAGACCCTCATTAGGAAAAAAAATACATCCCCAGTCCCCACCCCTATGTATACTTTAGCTACAAGTATGAATGATCCAGGGTTATCACTTGGGAACAATGCATTCAGTTCTGCCAACACTTAGGAAATATCACATGATAAAAAAAAGTAACTTCAGAAAATGAGAATGTGGCCACTGTATTTTCTGAGATCCAAATATCCAAAGAATTGGTAAAAATGACTCAAAGCGGCCAGGCGCAGTGGCTCACACTTGTAATCCCAGCACTTCGGGAGGCCAAGGTGGGCGGATCACCTGATGTCAGGAGTTCCAGACCAGCCTGGCCAACACGGTGAAACCCCGTCTCCATAAAAATACAAAAATTAGCCAGGCATGATGGCGGGTGCCTGTAATCCCAGCTACTGGGCAGGCTGAGGTGGGAGAATCACTTGAACCTGGGAGGTGGAGGTTGCAGTGAGCTGAGATCACGCCACTACATTCCTCCAGCTTGGGCAACAGAGTGAGACTCCATTTCAAAAAAAAAAAACCAAAACCAAAACCAAAACCAAAACAGACTCAAAGCTTGAATACCATAGTAAGTGTTTTCAAATGAAACCAACTAGCCCCTTGGTAATACTAAAAGTATTTTAGAAAATGGAAAACTGAAAATGAAGGTCCTAATAATATATGGAAGCAAGGATGCCTTTCAGAAGAAATCATTTTTTAAAAAACTTTTTGTAGAGATGGGGTCTTGCTATGTAGCCCAGGTTGGTCTCAAACTCCTGGACAAAGCGATCTTCCTGCCTTGTTCTCCCAAAGTGTTAGGATTACAGGTGTGAGCCACTGTGCCCTGGCAGAAGAAATAATTTCTTTGCATCACTGCTGATATTATCCCTCCAATACTGAACAACCACTATTTGTCATAAAAAGAATAGTTATGATGAACTTCTTTTTTTTTTTTTTTTGAGACGCAGTCTCGCTCCCATTGTGTAAGCTAGAGTGCAGTGGTGCGATCTCGGTTCACTGCAACCTCCATCTCCCAGGTTCAAGCGATTCTCCTTCCTTAGCCTCCCAAGTAGCTGGGATTACAGGCGTGCGCCACCATGCCTAGCTAATTTTTGCATTTCTGCCATGTTGGCCAGGCTAGTCTTGAAATCCTGACCTCAGGTGATCCACCCGCCTTGGCCTCCCAAAGTGCTAGGATTACAGGCGTGCCCGGCCATTTATGATCATCTTTAAGAAAGATTATAAATATCTGAAAACAATAAGAAACAAAACTACTAAAACAAATTAAATTATGGTATCTCCCTACAGATAGTAATCACCTAATACATTTGAACTTTAAAAAGATACAAAAATAAAGCTATAATAATCCAAGAGTTTCAATATTATACAAAATTTAAGAGCAGCAATATAAAACTAGAAAAAAAAGAAATGAGGCCATTCCACACATTAAAAATTTTTGCTTTACTCTGTCAATATACTATTTTAGAATTCATTATGGCAGCCAAATAAAATTCATGGCCTTTTAAATTAAAACTTTTTTCTTCAAAAATGAAACTATTGGCTGGGCGCGGTGGCTCACGTCTGTAATCCCAGCATTTTGGGAGGCGGAGCTGGGTGGATCATGAGGTCAGGAGTTCAAGACAAGCCTGGCCAAGATGGTGAAATCCTGTTTCTGCTAAAAATACGAAAATCATGTGGGTGTGGTGGCACATGCCTGTAATCCCAGCCACTCGGGAGGCTGAGACAGGAGAATCACTTGAACCTAGGAGGTGGAGGTAGTAGTGAGTTGAGATCGCGTCACTGCACTCCAGTCTGGGCGACAGAGCAAGACTCCATCTCAAAAACAAACAAACAAACAAAACAACAACAAAAAAACTATTTACAGCTAAGGGGTATGCTTTATTAAAAGTTATTCTGTTGCTGCCCCTTATCCGATCCATTATTGCCTTAATGGACCATCTTGTAACTAGCTGGTCTCTCTCCTGTGTTAGGGTTACCAGTTTCTCAAATAAGAACACTGGGAAGCATCCCCACTTACCCCTTTTCTCTCCAATTCAGTCTAATAAATCCAAATAAATAAATTTATTGCCTAAACTGATTTCACATTTGTCCCTTTTTCATTTTCACAGCCAATGTGTTGGTTTAAGCCCTTGTATCTTGCCTTTGGAAAATGGCAAATTATTTTTCTGGCATAAGTATTCCCCTCTGCCTTATCAACTATTGTTCACACCAACAAAAGTTATTAAAATACAAATCTGATACCAGTTTACTCTTTATAATCCTTTAATTTTGTCCCCTGCATATAGAATAAAGTTCAACTTCTTATGAAGGTATATAAGGCCCTCTATTATTTGGCCCCTGCTTACCCAATCATCATCTTCTCTCATCATAACCCAGCTATCTGATTTATCTTAGAGGGCCATACTCTCATGCCTCTGTGCTTTTCCACTAACTTTTCCTTTTGCGAGAGAAAAGGCCTTCTCTCAACCATTTTCCTACTTACTATAAGCATTAACTCCTATATAAGCAAGTGGTGATATTCACCTGGCCTGCCAAATGGTTATGCCCTCCTTCTAAGAGCTTTCATTGCGTACATGTATGTTTTGTTTATAGCACATATCTCATTGAATTCTTTTAAAAAAATCAATGCATGTGGACATAATAAAAAACAGTATAAAAGGGTTATAAAATAAGACGTAAACATTTCCTCTGCCTTCTACCCGCCACTTAATAACGTTTTTTCTTTTTTAATTTGGAGACAGAACTTGCTCTGTTACCCAAGCTGGAGTGAAGTGGTGTGACCACGGATTACTACAGCCTCAACCTCCTAGGCTCAAGTGATCCTCCGGTAGCCTCACCCTCCCAGATAGCTAAGACCACAGGTGTGTGTCATCACACCCAGCTTTTTTTTTTTTTTTAATTTTTTGTAGACATGGAGGTCTTGGTCTTGCCATTTTGCCCAGGCTGGTCTCAAACTCCTGGCCTCAAGTGATCCTCTCGCCTTCGTCTTCCAAAGTGTTGGGATTACAGGCATAAGCCATCATGCCTGGCCTACGCATTAATATTTAAACTGTTTTTAGTTCTGTTGGTCACTTCCATAAAGATTAATATGGTTGTATCTATAGCTCATGAGATACCAACTTTAAGAGCTCTATTAGTTCCCCTTTCCTTCCAACTTTTATTTATTTTAATTCTTTTAGTGGTTACCTTCGTAACATCAGATATTACGTTTTCGTCCAACAAACAGAATATCACATCAACAGTATTCTGGTAGTCCAGTTTCCATGCCTATTTTCTCTTTTCTTTTTTTTTTTTAGACAGAGTTTCATTCTTGTTGCCCAGGCTGGAGTGCAATGGCAAGATCTCGGCTCACTGCAACCTCCACCTCCTGGGTTCAAGCGATTCTCCTGCTTCAGCCTCCCAAGTAGCTGAGATTACAGGCATGCGCCACCACGCCTGGCTAATTTTGTATTTTTAGTAGAGATGGGGTTTCTCCATGTTGGTCAGGCTGGTCTCGAACTCCCGACCTCCGGTGATCCGCCTACCTCAACCTCCCAAAGTGGTGGGATTACAGGTGTGAGTCACCGCGCCTGGCTTCCATGCCTATTTTTTCTACTCCTTGAAGACAAGGAGTCTTATTTTTCTTTTATCTTAACCCAGGAAGAAATATTTAGTGTATAAATGGAAAGTTTATTTTGATTCTGAGGTGGGTATGTCTAGGAAATGCAGTTGTAAGGCAGTCTGAATTACTTTAAGGGTTTATTTTCATTTTGAGCATTACAGTCTGCAAGTGTGGCAGAAAGTTGTAATATGTTTAGATAGAATCTGATCCTAATTTGTAATTATGTAAAAGAACTGACTGAATTTATATTTCATATTAAAAACAGATGTAAAAAAATTTTAAATAATATTTTGGGTTCAATTAAATAACTTCATAAAATAAACTTTTAAACTTCTGTTATGCAAATACATGAAACATATATTGATACTTAATTCACTCTATGATCTTAGGTAAGATCTCTATGCCTAAGACTCAACTACGAAATAAAGATAATAATGGAATTTACCAAGTTGTTGTTGAGGTTCTATAAATTAATTCATTTAAAGTGGCTGGAACAGTACCTTCAGATAACAACTTAATGAATGTTAGTGGTTATTATTAAGTAAACATTTATGTTATTATTTAGTTTTTTTTTTCTTGAGATGAAGTCTCGTTCTGTTGCCCAGGCTGGAGTGCAGTGGTGTGATCTCGGCTCAATGCAACCTCTGCCTCCCAGGTTCAAGCAAGCGATTCTCCTGCCTCAGCCTCTGGAGTAGCTGAGATTACAGGAGCCTGCCACCATGCCCAGCTAATTTTTTTTTTTGTATTTTTAGTAGAGATGGGGTTTCACCATGTTAGCCAGGATGGTCTCGATCTCCTGACCGCATGATCCACCCCCACACGCAGCCTCCCAACGTGCTGGGATTACAGGCGTGAGCCACCGCCCCCGACCTATGTTATTATTTAGTATTACTGCTACTCAGGAGTCTTAGTGATTCTTACATTGAATGTGAACTGTTGCCAAACATTATTCATATGTTTAAAAAAAGCTTCTTTGTGAATAATGCTTTTATATTATAATTAGAATATGTTAAAGACATTTAGATTTTTGCTTTGAAGATATCAGTCCATGTACCGATGCTTACAGACACACGACAAAAGTGAAGCTATTTTAAGCAACTGTGAAATTTCTTTAGTGACTACAATTTCACGCACAGTTAGCTTAGCCTCCATTTCATCCTTCTATGTTTTACACATCAATAGCATTCTCTTTCTGACAGCCTGAAGCTTAAAAGTTGCCATTGTCTTGAATAATGCTGCTTAAGCTGATTTATGAGTAACTGCAACTGGCTACACAATAGCCACGCAAATTAAAAACAACTAAATGTTTTGATGCTCTTTTATCGAATTAAGAAAAATTACATGATTTATATAAAATGTTATCTGGCTGGGCCTTAAATAAAGCCCAATTTGGGAACATATTCTTGAAAAACACCAAGTGACAGGAGCCATTAAAGTCTGTGGTAAACTGAGAAATAAGGATTTGGTAATTTTAAATAAAAACTAGTAACAAAATTCTATTATTAATATTGTTAAGTACAAACGGCAAAAGGGGCCTTCAGAAAGCCAGCCCAATGTTTTATATTGAACTCATTCAACTTCTTAAAGTAACTCCGTGACTATTAACATTTTCAAAATAAAAGGTGAAACAGCACAGAGGTTTAAAAACTTGGGGCTCTAGAATCAAATAGATCTGAGATAAAACCAGGTTTTGGCATCTAATCGCCAGCTAATGGTAGGCACATTATACCCTAGTTTCCTCTTCTATTAAATAGGGATAATAGTATTTACATTATAGGGTTGTTGTGAGGATTAAATAATGTAGGTAAAACACTTAGCATATAACCAGTGTAAAATAAACACTAATGTAAGGCAATGTAATTATGGCAAAATTGAAGATCCTGGAGTAATTTGCTAACTCAATCACAAAGTCAGTAAGAAGCTGAGATGAAAATTAAACTCTCGGCCAGGGTATGGCGGCTCACGCCTGTAATCCCAGCACTTTGGGAGGCTGAGGTAGGCAGATCATGAAGTCAGGAGATCGAGACCATCCTGGCCAACATGGTGAAACCCCGTCTCTACTAAAATACGAAAAAAAAAAAAAAAGTAGCTGCGCGTGGTGGCGCACACCGGTAGTCCCAGCTACTCAGGAGGCCGAGGCAGGGGAATTGCTTGAAACCGGGAGGTGGAGGTTGCAGTGAGCCAAAATTGCACCATTGTACTCCAGCCTGGTGACAGAGCAAGACTCTGTCTCATAAATAAATAAATAAACAAACAAATAAATAAATAGAAAATTAAACTCTCTCAACAATTCTTATAAAAAGAGAGAAAGAGATAAACTTCTAATGAGGTATACATGTTAATTAATATTACTTCTGTACTGTCTCTGGCCTGTTGGAGTGCATGCAAATATCAAGGCAGAGTGTAATACACATAAAAAAATGATAATGCTACTATATAAAGCAGGTGACTTAAATGAGTCCAGTTCCAACTAGGTAATGGAGTGGGAAGTGGAGGGCATCCAATTATATTCATAAATTTATGTTATACACTGCTTAGGTCCACTTATTCAATTCTAGTATAATAAGATTAATATTGAAGATAAGTATTTTTATTATTTTCCTATTATCTGAAAAGTAGATCTTTAAGTGAAAACAAAAGGCTTTTATCAAATCCCTGACCTGTTGAATTATTTGCCAGAAAAAGTAATGGCATGATTTGGTGATCTGCAGCCTATGCTTCTACTGGTATTTTGTGAAGGGGACCAAGATGTTCTAAAACTCAGATAAATCTCTTCTCAACCTGGAGGGTTTTTTTTTTCTTTTAAATATTACTTTTAAGCTTTTCTCTTCCCAATTTTTCTTAAGCTTTTGAAATCTGTTAGCAGGTGACAGGTTACACATTTAAATAAGAGAAGAATATTAGTAGAAAAATTTGAAATAATTGCGATTCCTTTGATAGCTTGCTTTTTTTACAAAGTAATTATTTTTATATTACAAACATATAGCTCAATTTATTTTCTGCTATGTTACTTCTAATTTTAAAAATATCATGGTTTCCTCCTGATCTGTCATCTGAATAGTAAAAACCAATAAATAATATATTTTATTCTAAACTAACTTTAAAATATGAGTCTCCTTCAATTTTCTGACTAGGTTTGTCATAGAAAATTGAGCTCTACCTCGACAACTGGGTGTGTTGGCTTATGCTTGTAATCCCAGTGACTTGGGAGGCCCAGGGAGAGGACAGCTTGAGGCCAGGAGTTCAAGACCAGTTTGGGCAACATGGTGAGACCTTGTCTCTACAAAAATAGAAAATTAGCTGGGGGTGATGACGCATGTCAATAATCCCAGCTACCTGGGAGGCTGAGGCAGGAGCATCACCTGAGCCCTGGAGTTGGAGGCTGCTGTGAGCTATGACTGCACCACCACATTCCAGCCTGGGTGACAGAGGGAGACCCTATCTCTAAAACAACAACAACAACAACAACAAAAACAAACAACAACAAAAAAGAACAAAGAAAATCAAGCTCCACTTTAACATTGGTCTTGAGACATCCAAATGCAATCTTCAACACATTTTCAAGTGATCAAAACGACACACATTTATAAAGTGGAAAATTTGTAGTATTTTCCTCTTTAAAATGTGTCAGTTGAAAGGACTTAAAAATTTGAAACTAGGATTATGTTTGACATAATTTATTTCTGTATTTTGTTTCATACAAGTAGTTATAAATAGTAAAAATTTTCATACTAATTCTGTAAGAAGATATTTCCTCTTGATTCAACTAATCCAGGAACTTGAAAGTGGAGTAACAGAAAATATTGCTCCAAATTTTATCACTGGCAAATCTGATAGTTTATATTTCATATCTATTTTCTTTTACCCTACTTTGTCAATAGCAATTATTATCATGCTATTCTGAGTTCTCCAAATTTTCTATTCTTTCTGGCTTTTATCATCAGCAAACCAGATTACTACTACTACTACTATTACTGCTGCTGCTGTCATCAGCACCTGCAGCAAGTATTTACCTACTACTTGTTATATGCTAGACACAATTTTAAGCAGTGTATGCATATTAACTTATTTAATCCTCATAATCATCCTATGAGACAGGAACTATAATTATCCCCAATTTATAGTTATAAAAACAGACACACAGTAATCAGGTAATTTGTCCAAGAACACTCGCTGAGTAGCAGAGAATATCTGAATCTAGGCAGTCTGGTTCTATAGTGTATCTTAACCACTAGTCTAAACTTCTTTGTATTTTAATCAAAACTGAACAATAAATTAGGCTGAAATAATTTGTTTATTATTTCACACAGATAAGTAATTCAGCTAAGTGAATTCTTATCTCCAGAGGTGCTCTGGTCTGGTACCAGCTTGACCTTCAGAATAGTGGTTCAGAAATAAGGCAAGTGTAAATGCAAAAGACTAAAAATGCTAAAACCGATTAAATCAAAATATTTTGAAGGAGGAAGAAAGAAACTACAAGGACCTTGGGAAACCAAGATCTAAAAAAGAAAACGTACCAACTAAAGAAATAGGGGGATATAGGCCAGGCGTGGTGGCTCACGCCTGTAACCCCAGCACTTTGGGAGGCCGAGGGGAGTGGAACACCTGAGGTAAGGAGTTTGAGACCAGCCTGTCCAACATGGTGAAACCCATCTCTACTAAAAATACAAAAACTAGCCAGGTGTGGTGGCAGGCGCCTGGAATCCCAGCTGCTCGGGAGGCTGAGGCAGGAGAATTGCTTCAACCTGCAGAACTGCTTGAACCTGGGAGGTTGCATGAGCTGAGATCCTGCCATTGCACTCTAGCCTGGGCAACAAGAGCAAAACTTTGTCTCAAAACAAAGGGGGGGTGGGGAGTGGCGGATACAGTTAGGGAAAAAAAAGTTCTAAAATAACATCTGAAAGCAGCTGAAATCATTATTAAGAACCTTGAGTAAGGAAATAATGAAAAAAAGCATCTAGCCGCCATAAGCAAGTTCAAGTTCACAGAATTTGCAAGATTACAAAAAGATGAGAAAAATAACCCACTCATTTAACCCACGAATATACTACACTTAATCTTATACATCTTAGAAAGTAGTGAATAGTTTAAAAATTCTAACAGAAAAAATATTTATATGTATCCCAAGAAAATCCCAGGAAACAATTTTAATCTGATGGTCATGCACACTTTGAAAAAACACCTATTAAGATGAGTGGTCAAATTGGAATCATTAAAAAGTTGTGCTAAATAATTAACATTATCTCTTTTTAGATAGATTTGGGATGCTTATGGCATCCTTGTAAGTAAAATGTAGAAATGGGAGATCTATATTTGTAGTTAGATAATTATAACCAAAGAGTGTTACCAATGGCTAACTGCCAACATGGAGACAAGTTTCCTTATTCTTTCAGTTTTTAAAAATATATTTCAGGATATAAGTGAAATATATGAAAAAGATATTTATCAAGTAGCTATAAAGTTAAGTATATTTTCAACATAGCTTTTAAAAAAATCACCTTTTCCAACTTGTTCTTAGTAAAAACAGCCTTATTCAAGGGCAAGAACTTATGAAATACTGTGGGCTAAAGGCTGGAGAGTCATAAACATTTAAAAAAATCAAAGAGCAGGCCGGGCGCGGTGGCTCATGCCTGTAATTCTAGCACTTTGGGAGGTCGAGTTGGGTGGATCACCTGAGGTCAGGAGTTTAAGACCAGCCTGGCCAACATGATGAAACCCCGTCTCTACTAAAAATACAAAAAATTAGCTGGGCGTGGTGGCGGGTGGGAGGCTGAGGCAGGAGAATCTCTTGAACCCAGAGGGTGGAGGTTGCAGTGAGCCGAGATGGCGCCATTGTGCTCCAGCCTGGGCAACAAGAGTGAAACTCTGTCTTGGGTGGGGCGGAAAAAAATCAAACAGCATTATTTTTTCGGAGAGAAAGAAAAGCAAAACAATAGATATAATATAGTGTAAATCAAAGTATCCCTAAGTACTTTGGGAATACAAAAGTGTAGCTAACATAACCTGGGAGTGATACTGGTGGTATGTAAGGTTGGGGAGAAGTCTAAGAAGATGGGAAGCTGAGCTAAATCTTCTAAATCATCTGAAGTAGAAGTGGTTTACTCTAGTAATTGAGGAATAAAGATATAAAATATCTAGGGGACTGCTTACCTAGTACCTAGCTCTGCTCTTTACCTGAGAACTGCTTCATCTGTCTGCTTTCCAATACACCATTCTACACAACTACTATGCAGCTAACAGGTTCTTGCGTTATTCCACAACCTTAGCTAATAAGTGGTTAGTGATCCCACTAGGACAAAGAACAATCCTTGTCAAAAAAATTTTTTGAAAGCCAGTCAGTAGTAAGACAAAGAATATGCAAAAGCAAAAAAGAGGCTGCAAGAGCCTGTCAGTCTCCGATTTTTAGCTGCTCCTTCCTCCCAGGTTGCTGCTCAACTGTGGAGTCCATGAGTCAAAATATTAACTACTTTCCTTAAACCAGCTAAAATGGTTGGACAAGGAAGTTCATATACAAGATCAATGGGAAGAGTTATACTCAACTGGACTGGGTATCTTTACCCTTCTATCTTAAGATTCAATATATAAAGCTGAAGTCACTTATATTCCTTAGTAAATACTAACTGTATAAAAACAGTACTAAAATTTAAGTACGTTTTGTTTCATTGGTTTACATTTTCTTCAAGCTACAAATTAGTTATGATTTTTACAATAGGTCAACATCCTTACCAATAATGTCTGTAAATTATACCTGGGTTGTGAGCAAAGCTATTTAAAACAGTAGTAAAATAACTGATGAAAAATCTCATTCTAGCTTGTATTTGAGATGCTGAGTAGGTCTTTTATGATCAAAACTGGAAGGGAGGGAGGCCAAATAAAAATAGTGGAATATCAATCAGCAGAATGACAAGGGGTTTCAAAGACATTTTCAGCTTTTTTGGGAATAATTTCTAACAAAAATTTTATGCTTCTGGCTACCAAAGGCTAAATTCAGTTTGTTCAACAAGTGACCATTACTAAAAATGAGTCTCATCCTTAGACAGACCTATATAAAGCATTCAACAAATTAAGAACCAAAAATGAATGTCCTAGTAACATTTTTTTATTATATACAAATAGCTAAAACATTCTATATAAACTCCGACTTTCTCCTCTTCTTTTTTTTTTTTTTTTTTTGAGACAGAATCTTGCTCTGTTGCCCAGGTTGGAGTGCAGTGGTGCGATCTTGGCTCACAGCAACCTCTGCTTCACGGGTTCAAGCGATTCTCCTGCCTCAGCCTCCCGAGTAGCTGGGACTACAGGTGTGTGCCACCACACCCAGCTAATTTTTTGTATTTTTAGCAGAGATGGGGTTTCACCGCATTAGCCAGGATGGTCTCGATCTCCTGACCTCGTGATCTGCCTGCCTCGACCTCCCAAAGTGCTGGGATTACAGGGGTGAGCCACCACACCCGAGTTGACTTTTTAAAGAATTTATACTCACGATGATTCCACACACAGAGAGCTATGTTTAAATATATGTATCTTTTTTGAGACAGGGTCTCTCTCTGCTGCTCAGGCTGGAGTGCAGTGGCATGACCTCAGCTCACTGCAACCTCTGCCTCCCAGGCTCAAGCTATCCTTCCACCTCAGCCTCCTGAGTAGCTGGTACTATAGGCGTAAACCACCACACTTGGCTAATTTTTGTATTTTTTGTAGAGACGGGGTTTCACCACATTGCCCAGACTTAAGTATTTTTAAGGTAAGGCACTAGTCTACATATTAGACTTTTATTTTTATTGACAACTAAATTAAACTGTGATTTTAAATTAAGCCTTACGCCAGAGTTGAGTGACACAGAAAAGTATATTATATATATTGTGTTATCCATGATCATGTACCAAAAATCCAGAGAACAATACTGCACAGATTAAATCTAGCACTATTTCTATACTTGCATGTGGTTTGCATCTAAATGGGAGGATCGCCCAACATGCCATACTTTTATATTTCCGGTAATATTTTTTAAGTGTTTTTTGCTATGTTTTGGTTTCACTAGTCTTACTAAAAAAAAAAAAAAAATTCACCAGTTTTGTGCAAAGAGTGCTAGTCAATGCTAATAAAAAGTACATCTTAGAGATTAGGGGCTAGCAGCAAAGTTAAAAACACTGGATTCAGTGTAAAAGATGCCTTAAGACAGGCTTACTTGTACTTAGATACGATAATCACTACAGCTTGTAATTAGCTGGGCATATATTAATTAGCAGATCTACTTTTATTGCTGAGCTGCAACTGCTGAAATGTGTCAAGATACAACATATAGCTCCATTAATAATGAAAACTGAATAGGAATATAATTAATTTTAGAAGTGTGTGGTGCAAGTTTGGTTCTACCAAAATTATACCAAAAAACTGGGGTATTATGAAGAACTACTAAGAAAAGGCAGTAAGTAAAAATAGCTTTTACATGCATTTGGTTTACAGTTTTGGCAGATTTGTTGTCAAATAGCAGACCTCTCAATTTATCCTAATCACAAGGGGGTGCGTGTGGCAAACACTTTATTATAAAACACCCCTTGTTCTTCAGTCCTTCTGAGTTTGGTGTTTCAGTGAAAAAGAATGTTGGTTGAGTAGTAGTACAGCCCATAGAACAGCTTAAAGACAAGGAGAGGATGGCTCATACAGATTTATTCAGCAATTTGTCCCATGTGAATACCTCAGCAAATAGAACAGAGGGGCAGCAAAAGGTCTACTAAACTAGTTAAGTTGTATGTCTTAAATCTATTTAAAATCAAGTTTTAAAAACTTGTTTAGATTGTATTTACATGCAAGAAAAAGACTAACTTACATGTAAAGAAATCTTCTAAACATTAAAATGTTTTACTGGTATATATGAACCAGTAAAGTGAAAAACATGTAAGGCTTTGCAAGCCATTTTTGAGATACTTGGAATTTCAGGTTCAGATACGGAGAAATCAAGGGTTAAATTTTGGCTGAATACTAACATTTCAAAGCTTGCCTGCTTGTTTTTCTTTTAGAACTCCGAAAATCTACTTACTGTTAAAAACAAACCTTTACTACCAATAATAATAACAACATATCATTATGTCTGAAAGCTTTACAAACCATAATACTTCAAATAGAATTCAGCATGTACAAGTCAAAGATGGTACTGGAAGGAAACAACAGAAATATGCTAACATTTTTTTCTCACCACAAACACAGGTATCTTACCAATTTAGTTCTAACTGGATAACACAAATGATCTTTCCAGTCTACTTTATAATTTAAATAGATCTAAGAGTTTTGATGAAAATATTTAAAAGATGAGCAAGTTCACTATTAATTTGTTTGAACAACAGGTTTTAAAACATAGTAGGTTTACCTGGAGAGACTGAACTACCTATCCTTGGCTCTGTTTTCAGATGTTAAAGGTGAGGTTAGGTGTCTCAAATTACTAGCAATAGGTGTGTAAACTAACAGTCCATATTCTTTTAAACCAGATTTAATGTTATAATTTATTGTAGACAATTAAGTGCCAGGTATTATGTGCTTTACTTTCATTTCAAGTTTCATCCAACACTGGGTTCTTACTATAAATGAACAAAGCACCTATTATTTTTTGGCTTCATTTGGCCAGAAGTTGGGAAGACTCGAGAACTATAGGATCAAAGCATGTTATAGGGATTCTACTTCCACTTTGCTTGACGATCATGGTGGAATGGGATCCTGGTATGCAACCACACTTTTCCTTCATATTTGCTTTGATTGAATTATAGGCCAGACAAGAAATCAGTTGAGTTTTACTAAAAAATGTAAAAGCTAGAGGTTTCTTTACACTTAAATTGATTAAGCAACTTACATTTTTACCTTATCTCAACTAAACCATCCAATGGAAGGAATATACTAGAAAATAGTACCTTTTTGGTTTCAAATTGTGCTTCCTCCTGACAGCATCCTCTGCAATCAGGATCCAGCTGAAGCAGGTTGAACTGTCCGAGAAGATCACAAGAGCTGCAGAGCAAGTTGCTAGAAAAGCCTAACTCTCTGCATGCCTCCGATGAAAACTCTGCCCCAAAAGCAGACACCTGAAAATAAAAAATGGGAAATAAAACACAATTCCATATTTATATTACAAAGCTTTCCAAAAAGAGGACATGAGGTTGTCAAAAACAAACACATTGAAGACAAGTAACTGAAATGTTTCATTTGGAGATAAATTCTTTTAAATTTTAATTTAATTTTACTTTTTTTTGAGACGGAGTCTTGCTATCGCCAGGCTGGAGGGCAGTGGTGCAATCTTGGCTCACTGCAACCTCCGCCTCTTGGGTTCAAGCGATTCTCCTGCCTCAGCCTCCCTAGTAGCTGGGATTATAGGCGCACGCCACCACGCCCAGCTAATTTTTGTATTTTTAATAGAGACGGGGTTTCACCATGTTGGCCAGGATGGTCTCGATCTCTTGACCTCGTGATCCGCCCACTTTGGCCTCCCAAAGTGTTGGGATTACAGGCATGAGCCACCTTGCTCAGCAATAAATTCTTTTTTAAACTCTGTAACCTTACATAATAGTCTGGTTTCTCCCACCTCCCCCACAAGCTTTTCTTCTTAAACATCTATCATCTTTCAAAGATATATCATTGTTCATAATGTTTATCACATAAATATTTTCTTAAAGATTTATTGTTTTAAAAAGGAATTTTCTTATAAGAAATAATAATTTTTGTTTCATTTTAAGAATTCAACATCTGTTCATATGGGTCTATGGAGTAAGATTAACTGTAGGGTTTATCTACAGTCACATCCAGCAGAAGAAGGACGGGAAAGGGGATGGTGCAGGCAAGAGCATGCCAGAATTCAAACTTTTGGTTTTAGGTAATAGTGCCACCACTTACAAGATTTGTGACCCTGGGCAAACTATCCTCCCCAAGCTTTAATTTCCTCACTCATAAAGTAAGGGGCAATACTTCCTACATAAAACAGATTGGTATGGCTACTTTACATAAATCATTACATTTAATCAGAGATGATTTAATCAATCAGAATGGCTGACAAAAGCAGGCTTTCAACAATATTCTCCTCCCTCATCCATTCTTTTTTTTTACCTATCAGTGAATGTGGTACACCTCCATTTGTCTAAGGCCAATCCCTCTACTTGCTCTTTGGATTCTATCTTAACAGATACTTCGTTTCATCAATACTTCAGCCTTTAGGTATATTTAAGCCCTATGGTCCTAACTGCTCTTCCCACGTTCTGTCATTTCTGAATTGTTACTATAGCTTGGTTTCTATTATCTATATTTTTTCCTAACACCCGAAACTCATTAATATAGCCTGGTTTCTGCTCCTACTACTCCACAAAATTTGCCCAAAATTACCAAATGCAAAGGCATTCAAAACTGTTCTGCTTCAGCTACTCCATCCAAAGGCCTGTCCTCCTTTTCTTTTCTATGCATCTCTTAAATGCTATTGTTTCCCACAGTTCTGTTTTTGGCTCTCTCTTAGCTTTACACGCCTTCTATTTATTACTGCATATTTATCCATGGCTTCAGATATGCATTTATTGAAAACTCTCAAGTATTTTTCTTGAATGTCAGGCTTCCAAAGCCAACAGTCCACTCAACATCACATTCAGGTGTTGAATATGCATTGCAAGTTCAAAATCTGCAACAGTGAAACTTATATTTTTCTTAAATCTATTCTTCCTAAGGTATTCAGTATCTTAGTAAAATGACACCATTTCTCTGACAAGCTAGTTGCCCAGATCAGTCAACCTACTGACCTACACTCCATATTCTTCACCATTCTCACAACCAATTAATATGTTTTCATAATTCTCTTAAAAAGCTCTCAAGTCTTTTCCTGCCTCAGTGGCTTAAATGCTCACTGCCAAGGCTACTTCTCATTACTTCCTCAATTCCTCCTGCTATAAGGAATTTCTATAGTACCTTGAAGTATAAAAGCCCTACTCAAACACACTTTTGCTCACAGTCTCCCCTATATTTAAGGTTCTGTTTCCACTTCTTCACCTTGTAACATCCTACTTATTTTCAAGAATCTAATCAGTATTAGTCTTTTAGGAAGCTTTCACTGACCAAAAAAATCAGATCTCAATCATTAGCCATAGTACTTTCCTTCTCTGAGAAAGTTGTGCACAGTTGTAAAACAGTACCGTTCGTGACACTGTACTATGTAAATCTGACTCCTCAACAATACTATGAACTATTCTGAGAGCAAGCATTAAGTTGTTTTTCTGTCTTTCCCTCACTTGTGACAGTTTTCATATATCTGTTGGATAAATAAATTGGACAAAGCCATAGCTTCAGGTAGGGGAAATTTCAGATTGACTGCAACTGACTAATCTTCTAGACTAAGGGTCTGCAAACTTTATGTGAAGGGCCAGATAATTATGTTAGGCTTTTGTGGCCATATGGTTTCTGTACAACTATTTAACTCAGCTATGGCAGTGCAAAAACTAGTCACAAATAACACATGAATGAATGAATGAGCGTGTCTGTGTTCCAACGAAACTTTGTTTTATTTTGTTATTTATGTTAATTTGTTCTACAAAAACCGGGTTGACTGAATTTGGCCCACCAGCTGCAGTGTGTCAATCCTTTTCTAAACTCACCAGGTAGATTAACATCCAGTGGCATTTCCCAATGAAAAGAAAATTTAAGTACTTGTTGGCATATTCACCCAAAATGCTGATTTGATATTTTATACATCTTTAATCCTATCTCTGTAATAATGTCATATATATAATTTTTCAAAACAGATGAAACATCCCAGCCTAGTGGGAGGGATCTGTGACTTTATTGGTTAATTTGTGTGGTTGATCTCTCTAGTTTAACTATAAGACACTTGCTACCATACTAGTACTTTGGGTAATTTCCCCATCAGTAAAGTGATCTGCCTCATCTATTTCACAGGTTAATTTGAAAATCAAATATAACAATGAGCAGATTGTGTTTTCCAAAGACAAGACAATCAATATGTATCAAATGCTGCATCAATGTGTACATATCATTTCACATGTTCTTACAATGTTAGTCCTCCACTGATAAGTGGGGTCTATGTTCCCTCCCCTTGAATCTGGGCAGGGGCCATGACTGTTCTGAACAACAGAGTTTAAAGGAAGTTATGTGATTCTGAGGGTAGGTCGTAAAAGAGCAAACAGCCTCTGCCTGGCTAGTATTTTTTCTTTCTAGGAACATCAACTTTGGAACTTAGCCAATCTGCTGTAAAGAAGTCTATACTAGAGAGACAACATGGAAAGGCCCATGTAGAGAGCAACTGAAAACTCCAGCTGACAACCAGTATCAGCTACTAGACATGTGAGTAAACCACCTTCAGATTTCAGGCCCTAGTGTTTCAACTGAGGTCTGAGACACCATAGAACAGACAAGCCATCCCTGCTGTGCCCTGTGAGAATTGCTAACTCACAGGATTTGAAAGCAAAATAACCAATTGTTTTATGCCACTAAATTTTAGGGTAATTCTGTTTTGCAGCCACAGTTACTGAAAGAGGCAACAAGAGTGAAATCACTTTGGAAATTGTGAACTCCTTAACAAACGTATAAAACTGTTACCAAAACCTTTTAAACAACAAAATAAGAACCTCAAATGAGTAATCATGCAATTATACTATTTGGTTTTATTCTGGCATTTATGGAGCACCTACTGACAGGTAGCATGACTATACAAAACATTATGTATTTCAAAGTCTTAACACACATCTAGATTCAAATGCCATCACAGAGCAACCTTATTTCTAAACAGGGAGTATTATCATTTATCTCGTGGAGTTTTGAGGATTAAAGAAGCAAGTGCACAGGAAGCATTAGCATCCTGCCTAGTACACAGTAGGTACTGAATACATGTTGGTATTAGGCTCACCTTCCACTGTGAAAGCACACTTAAAAATTACAAAACACTACATGTTTTTATCACTATACTAGACATGGGATAAAAGATAAGTATAGGGGAGATACAAGGTATTGAGTTTCTTAAGTAAACTACTTTTTTCTAGCTGTTCTATCACTGGTTTTGCAGACTTAAGGCTTTGAATTTAAGGACATCAGAAAGTATTTTTAAGTGCCTGACAGATAAATGCTAATACACGAGAGTTTGATATTATTCCTGCCATCCTTTTATTGCCAAAAGAAAGTGACTGGCATTTAAATTTGCACATTAAGATCAAATATTAAATTTTAGATTAATTAGCCACACTTGCAAGAAAGACAAAGATTCTAAGGACAGGGTTCCTGGCTAGGATAACCATTTAGCTTTCTCTATTTCAAAGCAAAATTGACAAATTAAGAGGCTCGGCTGGATGCGGTGGCTCACTCCTATCATCTCAGCGCTTTGGTGGGCCAAGGTGGGTGGATCACCTGAGGTCAGGAGTTCGAGACTAGCCTGGCCAACATGGTGAAACCCCGTCTCTACTAACAACACAAAAAAATTAGCCAGGGGTGGTGGCGCACACCTGTAATCTCAGTTACTCGGGAGGCTGAGGCAGGAGAATCACTTGAACCCAGGAGGCGGAGGTTGCAGTGAGCTGATATTGCACCATTGCACTCCAGCCTGGGCGATAAGTGTGAAACGCCATCTCAAAAAAAAAAAAAAAAAAAAAAGGCTCTATTCCCTCCTTCTCCACGCATTACTCACTGTTTTATTTTTCCAGTATTAACGAGCTCCTTCTAGATGAGAGTTGGCAGCAGAGAAACTGGGTTAACTATACTATACCATTACCTTAAAAATCTGATCTAGCTATACATTTTGTTACACTTACACCTACATAGTCGTTGTCTCTTCACTGGACTTTATAACTCTCAGGAAACTCAGAGGTTTCTGATGTAATTCTGAGCAAACTTCAAATCTGAGACAAAAGCAAATAGATGGGATTACAGAATGAACTCCATGAAAATGAATACCAGAAACATGGCCATTACAGCAAGCTCTTATAAAGCAGCAGATATTTTGTTAAGTACTTTACATTATTATTCCATCTAATCTTAACCATCTTGTGAAACAGGTATTGTTATCACCATTTTATAAAGAAAGAAACAGGTTTAAGATAGTTAAGGTAATTTGTCTAAGACCACACAGGAAACAAGAGATGACAGCAACAAGATTCTAATTCTGGCCTGCTCTCTATGCCCCTAACCACTGTTACTGACTACCATATTTCACAGAATCCATGATACACCATTATCGTATGTACCACTAATAACAAAAGCACCAACAATTTTAACTGTGTGATCCATAAAGCCCAGAGAGATATTAACCTGTGAAGAAATGGAGTGGGTGGCATCTCAGAAAGAACGATACACAATTATCATTCTATACCGCTTTTTAGTGTAGTGCCTTTTTGAAGGAGAATATATTACATATGATCTGAATGAAGGATTGAATATCATCACTTAGTTCTGGGGAGCGTTAATAAACAGCCCCCTTAGACTGTACTAATATCACTTTTCTATTGCTTATTTAAGCATACTCAATGTATTTTCAGATTAAATCACTTTATATCCAGTTGTTATCTCATTGAAATATTGACAAATATGCAGTTATTAACTTGAAATTAAAGCTATTCAGAGGAGTAGACAGTGATAAAAACTCAACTTGTCAAGTATAAGAAACTCAGAGATATCAATTAACAAAATACAAGCGCAGTCCCAATGACAGTTTTATCCATAGCAGTATCTCAATCTCAAAGTGTCAAGAAATTGTTCCCTCATCCCCCTTTAATTCCTATGGGAGGTTCCAAAGATTTCACTACTGCCAACTACTTATGCCACCTGATCTTTTTTTCCCCTTGGGCTAACTGTGACATGCAGTTTCCAACTTCTTACTGTTTTTTCAACAATTATCTATACTCTTTAATTTTCAAGGTTTTTCTTGCTTTCTTTTCTTAAAAGCACTAGTTACTACAGAAGAGACATGAATAAACCTTAGGGAAGTTATAACAGTTCAATAAGGGTGAATTGTCCAGTACTCTCTCTTTTCTGAGTCATTTTTGTATTTTTGAGAGTGGTTGGGCTTCCTCACTGCTCTACACAAATTGCAAATATCCTGATGACTTTGATGGCATGGAGCAACAACACAAATGAACTGGGGCCATTTACACTTCAGAGGGATTTAAATGAACAAATACATATGAGACACAACGAAGGGAATATAAAATAAAAATGGTCCCTGTATTCCCTTTGGCTACATTCTAATTGGCACAGGGACAGGAGGAGTGGAGGGATACTGACACACACATACAGAGCTATGATTTGGTTAAGACCATGTGGATTTGTGTAATACAGTATAAAGTATGATGATACAAGGCCAGGGGTGGTGGCTCAAGCCTGTAATCCGGGCGACAGTGCGAGACTCCGTCTCAAAAAAAAAAAAAAGTATGATGATACAATATGCAAGGGAAAAATTACATCTAACTTTGCAAGTCTGGAAGTGGAATGTGAGTTAAGCTTTGCATTCTACTGAAACATCTTAGTTCAGGGAGAAAGAGATAAAGAAACAAAGGCCAAGAGTAAATTAATTTGCCTTAGTCAGTTATTAGAAGTTAAAACTAAAAAATACATTTCGTTAAAGTAGTGTACTTTCCACTAAATTATACGTCATGAGTATGAATTCAATAGGCAGAGTTTTAGAGAGAAAGGCTGCATATGATGGCTGTCTTTGGGAATATCTGGTGGAATGGTGTGGCTGTGGCTGATAACCCAGTAGTTTTATTTGATGGCTCACTGTGTTGTAAGTTAGGATGTTCCATCCTGTGGGGGTCACATTCACAAAAAAATGGGTAAGTTGATTCCTGCCTCAAAAGGTTTCAGTCTGGCTGGGCGCGGTGGCTCACGCCTGTAATCCCAGTACTTTGGGAGGCCGAGGCAGGCAGATCATGAGGTCAAGAGATCAAGACCATCCTGGCCAACATGGTGAAACCCTGTCTCTACTAAAAATACAAAAATTAACTGGGCGTGGTGGTGTGCACCTGTAATCCCAGCTACTTGGGAGGCTGACGCAGGAGATTCACTTGATCCCAGGAGGCAGAGGTTGCAGTGAGCCGAGACCATGCCACCACACTCCAGCCTGGCAACGGAGCGAGACTCCATCTCAAAAAAAAAAAAAAAAAAAAGGTTTCAGTCTAACATGTACTTACTAGCTAGAGTTGCACAGCTACCACAAATTTTTGAATCATATCTAAGGCAGAGTCCAAGCATGTGTATTTTTTAACCTCTCCTCCTCCCAACAATTTTCATCTACACACCTCCAGATGGGATCACTGATAATAGAGCTCTATGAAGGTAACTGAAGCTGATTTTAATATTTTCCAAACAGATTTCATACTTCCAGGTTTTCAGACCTTTGCTTGTGGATTCTCTAATTCATTCATCAAACATTTCTCTTATACATCAAGTATAGTACTACTCTGTATATATGTCACTAGAGATAAAACAGTCAACAGGAAAGACAGGGTACTTCCCTTTGGGGGTGGGTGGGAGAATGCCAAAGAACAAGAAATTATTAATGAAAACTATGGAACGTATCTCAGAGAATAAATATTGATCACCATTGGAGCACATAGAAAGACTCTTAATCCAAACTTAAGGTATAGCGAAGCTTTGTTGGAGGAAGTGATTTCTCTGCTAAGAACAGAAAGAGAGTAAGTAGAAGACAGCCATTTTTGTTGTAGGGTAGGAGAAAGGGAGGAAAGGATAAGAAGCTGGGAAGCGGCTTCTAGGTAATGAAAACACCATGCTCAAAGGTCTGGTGAGGGAGAATACAGTATGTGAAATAAGCTAAACAAGTGATGCCAATTCTCCACTTGTACCTTTCTGCTCTCCTAATAGAAGTAAATGTTGGGGAATAAGCCTGGATAGACAAACAAGTGCCTCCTTAAGGAACAGTGAGGAAGACAGACTTCACCTTAAAAACAATAAGCAGCCACTGAAGAGTTTTAATCATGACAGATTTAAGTTTTAGGCAGATCGCTTGATGCACGGTAGAGATTGGAAATGAAATAATGAGATGGGAGACTAGTTAAGGAAGCTGTTGTAATTCTAGGCAAAGATAGCGGCCTGAATATAAGTACTAAGTGTGGAAACAATTATTAAGTGGACTGGCTTAGAGATTTTTAAGGCTTTAACGACTAATTGAATTCAGAGAGTGAAAGGAAAGAGGATTTAAAATGACTATTTTTTTTTTTTGAGATGGAGTCCCGCTCTGTTACCCAGACTGGAGTGCAATGGTGCGATCTCCGCTCAGTGCAACCTCCGCCTCCTGGGTTCAAGTGATTCTCCTGCCTCAGCCTCCCGACTAGGCATGCGCCACCATGCCCAGCTAATTTTTATATTTTTACTACAGACGGGGTTTCACTGTGTTGGCCAGGCTAGTCTTGAACTCCTGACCTCAGATGATTTGCCCACCTCAGCCTCCCAAAGTGCACAGAAATGAGCCACCGCACCTGGCCAAAAATGACTAATTTTTGGCTTGGGCAATAGGGAAGGTGACAAAGGCAAAGCCAACCATTTAGATTCTGAATACAGCCAGGGATAATTCAAAGGGTGAACCAAGAGTCTGTTATTTCTGAGGAGAGAAATGTTTATGGCCTGAATGATTAACAATAAGTGGATGGATTTGAGATATCTAGGAATTAAAATCGGTAAGTTTCAGTAATTCCCTGGATATGAGATATGTAAGGAAAGGAGTCAAATATGACATCCAAATTTCTGGTTTGGATTCTGTGAACAGTCACTGTGGTACACTGTTTAATTCCTATCATTATTACATAGGGAATTAGTTAATTCCATAAATTCCTCCTATCCTGGTATGCACACTTTGCAAAGTGACTCTGTCATTCCTCCCATGTAGAGATGGAATCTATTTCCCCATCCTTGAAATGTGAACTAGTCTTGTGACTTGCTTTGACAAATATGTGATGGAAGTAATATATGTGATTTCCAAGGCAAGGCTTTAGAAGGCATTGTAGCTTTTGCTCTTTTGGAGTGCTGCCCTGAGAGTGCCATGAAAAGAAGTTGGTGTGGCCGACTGGAGGATGAGAGGTCACATGGAACAGAACCAAGTCCTCGAGCTGACAGCACCAACTATGAACAGTGGTAACCCTGGAACCTTTCAGTTTAGCTGACCTACTAGGTCAACAAAAAGCATAAATGAGGCCAGGGGAAAACCAACATAGGTGGAGTAGTTCTACTCCACTGACCCAGAATTATGGGAAATCATTGCTATTTTAAGCTACTAGGTTTTAGGGCGGTTACACAGCTATAGACAACTGACAGTCAAAGACAGAGGGAGATCAAAAAAAGACAACCTGAAATGTTATCTCGAACGACCTAAAGATGTGCAAAAAGCCTTAAACAGTAGAAGTTTAGGGAGAGGTAATCCAGTAATTCCTAGCACCAAATGCCTGAATAACAAGAGAATTAGAATGTTAATTAGAGAAGTTAAGAATCTACCTTTTGGATAAAGTAGCCAAAGTAAACTGCCAGGATGCTTTCAAGCTCTTTGAGAAAGGTAAGTACAGGTGTTCATAGAGGACTCCGGTGTAGTCCCTAACACCCTCAACCTTGGATAAGTAAATTAAACCAGATCTCCTTATTAGAGACTACCCGAAGAATTAAGGTAGGATAAAAAAACGTAAAAGCTTTCAGCACTGTGCCTAAAATTTTATTATTCACACAGCAAAACATGGATCTGAGAAGAAATAAGTTAAAAGTACACTTTTCCCATTCAAAGGTAACCCATCTATTCTGCCAATAGAGAAAAATGAAATAAAAAACGCTGCCTTATTTTAAAGAAGACAACGAACATCATTTAAAAAACTAACTTCAAAAATAAATTATACTTTGGTATAGATAGCTCCTTTTACTCCAACAACATTGTTTAAAAGCACAAATCGCACTCAAGCAGCCAGCCCTATATGAATAGGAGAGGAGAACGGAGGTTAAGAGGCTAACAGAAGTAGTGAAAATGAGACAGCACGCGCGCGAGAGAGGTAAACACAAACTGTTCGCCTGGACCAACGACTTGAAGACTTGCCTCTAAGATTTGGAAGTCTCGTCATGAGTCTCTTGCATTTCTGACCGTTTAAAAACAACCTCCACTTCTTGCCAAGCTTTATTATTCCCCCCTCCCACCTGGTGTGGTTTACAGATCGTTTTTAGCAAGAGCCGTATAAGAGAAGCTAAGTACCCAAGACAATCTGAAGTCAGGAGAAGACTGCTGCTAGAAACCCAAGGCGGGGAAGGAGAAGGATCAACCGAGAAATTAAGCCACGTTGCATTCTGGCCGCAACAGTCATTAAGGAAGCGCAGTCCTCCCCACCCTTTTCAACCAGGACCGAATGTTGCGTCTTCTTCAGCTGCAATCTCTCCTACTCTCCCTGTGGCAGCTGCAAAGGTGATCTACACTCACCGCTTGAAGCACAGTCGCCAACAACAACCGTAGCCCAAATGCCGGCACCAGACACCCACTCGGCCCAGCCGCCATCGCTACCATTTTCCGCAGTTTTCTGGCTGCCTAGAAGGACCCCTAAGCTAGGGGCGTCCACTCCAGAGCCTGATCCAAAACAGAACGCTAACGGCCGTTGCCCTTACATCTCTTATTTGGAAGTGACAGGTATTAAATAACGGCATATGAAAGCTTAAAAGTCATCAAATACAGTCACTGGGTGCTTTCGATTACCCAGATCAGGCACTTTCCTAAACTCCCCACTTCTTTACTTCTGCGGTCTCCTTTCTTTCATTCACGACACTTCGTCAAGCAGACAAGAAGCCACGCCTTCGCCAGTTTTATCCCCGCCTTCTTCTCCAAGTTTACCCAATTGAATGTCGTCTTGATTGAGCTCTGTGGCAGAGGAAACCAACCGTAAACCGAACCAAGAGCGAAGCGCAGGGGCTCTTCGGTCCAATAAGCGGACCCGAACGGGAGGAGGGGCGGGGCTTCTGGTTGCCGAGCAGCGTACGCGGATGCGTGCGCGTGGTGGCGGAGGGGGATGGGCGGGGGCGGAGATGAGGGCGGCGCAGCCGCAGCGCCGGTGGAGGGGCGCGCGGCCGCGAGCAAAGGAGGGAGGGAAGGAAGCAAGAGAGGGAGGCGGGCAAGCAGGCGGGCGCGGGGGTCGGGGACTGAGGCAGTAGAGGGAGGCGAGAGCCCGGCAGCCGCTTTGCGCTGTTTGCTGCGCGGGCTTTCGGAGGGGGCGGCCCAACGAGTCGGCTGAGGAGAAGCGGACACCGGCGGCGTTGGTGATACCGCCTGGGGGAGGGGGACTGGAGAGGCGAGAAGGGGGGTCGCTGCGGTGGTTCTCTCGCTGTCGCGCTCTCTTTGCCTCGCTCCCGGCTCGGCGGGCTCCTCCCGGCGTCTCTCTCGCCTCCGGGGCCCCGCTCCCCGCCCCCCGCGGTATGTCTTGATCCCGAGCAGCGGGTTTCATGGGGCTCCTCAGGATTATGATGCCGCCCAAGTTGCAGCTGCTGGCGGTGGTGGCCTTCGCGGTGGCGATGCTCTTTTTGGAAAACCAGATCCAGAAACTGGAGGAGTCCCGCTCGAAGCTAGGTGAGGAACTGAACTGCCCCGGGCTGAGTGCCGTGGAAGGGGCCGAGGAGGCGCTGCCGCCGGAGCAAGTGGGCGTTCATCTAACCTGGCGTCTGGCTCGGGGGCAGAAAGAGGTTTCAAAGAGAACCGGGAACGAGGGGCAGCGAGAGCACGAGCTCCAAGAATGGGTTGAATTAAGCTTGAGTGGCGTTTTGGGCTCGCGAGGTCACGGGCAGAGGTTGCAAAGGTTGGGCTTCCCGAGCCAAAGGTTAGCCCCGAAGTAGGTATTCCGCGGAGAGAGAGCGAAAGAGAAGACCGAACTCAGTGGGGAGCGGGTGTTGCTGGTGGAGACAGAAGCGCTTAGCATCGCGTGTTCTCTTGGAAGTCGTACAGAAAGCCCTGGCAATGTCAGACGAGGGGTATTCTAATTTGAGCTATGGGCATCTGGATACGAATTCTTTTGGGGGCTCGTGAAGGGATAGGTGCGCAGAAATGGAAGGAGATGCTGGGATGATGGACAGTAACATATATACACTGTAGCGAGTTGCACTCTTGTGCTCCGGGCAGCAAGGGACCTTGTAATTGCCAGCTAAGGGAGGCTGGCCGGATAGTGCAGGAACGCGAGTGAAAAGCTTCATCGGAGTACGGAAATGAGGGTCCGGAGATTTAAATTCTTCTTTAGTGGCGCTAAACTGATGAATTGGGGCTTGAGAATAGGGATGCCTATGTATGTTGCTTCGCGGCAGTGTTGATGTGAATTTCAAAGAGGAGGGAACGCTGAAGGGGAATTATGTGGTGAAGTTTGTGTTTGTTAAAGGAAAAGTAGGATTATGCGGAAAGCTAACCATATGGTTAAATACCTTAAAGGGTTAACAGGTGCTTTCATGGGTGAAGGGGTCTAAAGTACAAAAAGTTGGTGCGAAGTTGTGAAAGACAGGCCAGAAAAAAGCACAGATAATAGGTACTTTCGGATTAATAGGGGCACTTTGGCATTTGGAAGAGCTCAGCATGGAGAGCGAGAGTTAAAAGAATGACAGTGATAAATTTTGATTTAAAAATGCACATGGCACTTAAAAATCAGCTCAAGAGGATGTAATTTGAATATGGAAAAGTAATGTGAAGTGTTTTTTGCATACTCTTACCTCAAAATCATTTTAAATACCTTTTGAGAAGACAGCAAAAAAAAAACACAAAACCCTCAGCAGTATAATTTAGACTAAGAAATAGATGTTACTGTGAGTGGATGATTAATTTTTAGGAAAAATGTACCAGAAAATAATTGTAATATTATGTATAGTAGCTATTTTGGTACAAGGCTTTGCAAAAGCCTTGACATTTTAAAGAGCCTTGAAAGACAAACCATCAAGTAAATCTGAGTGAAGTGCAACTAAAGTTGGAGAAAAACTAGAGATACTTCCAGTCCTCAACTCTAGAGTAAAATTTGAAGAGATCCTCAGTTTATTTACGAATTATTTTATTAATATGTATCTTGTGTGGTGGGAAAAAATGTCCACTTTAAATATTGAAGGTTATCCAGTATGGTTTTTCTTTTCTTTTGGATCCATTTAGCGACATTCAGGATCATATTCTGGCGTTATTAATGATCCAGCTCTACAGAAAAAAAGACTCTTCTTGAAGTGAAAAGTTATATTAAAATTAAAATTTGTATTTATTTTTTGTTACTATTTGGAATTCTCTGGAGTTGATTTCTTAGACACATTACAGTGGGTTAGAATGACTTAAGTTTTTGATTTTCCTCCTTGCCTAACATTTCTTTCCCCATATACTTGAAAATTGCTTCCATAGACACAATCTGAATGATTTTTAAAAGAAAGTTATCTGAAGATGTATAATGCCACAGTTAAAATATAAAGTGCTTTCTTGTGATACAAGAAAGAAAATTTCATAAAAAGTAGTAAATATGCATCAAAATCCTCCTGGGACTACAGGTGAGTGTACCTGGGACTACAGGTGGGTGTTACCATGCCTAGCAGAGTAAACCATATTTTGACAGCCAGATTCTGTACTAGGCACTTTTCATCTTAGATACCCGTGTTTAAAGTAAGAACACCATTTAAAGCCATTTTTGGCCAGACACGGTGGCTCACGCCTGTAATCCCAGCACTTTGGGAGGCCGAGGCTGGCGGATCATTTGAGGTCAGGAGTTTGAGACCGGCCTCGCCAACATGGTGAAACCCTATCTCTGCTAAAAATACAACAATTAGTCGGGCGGGGTGGCGGGCGCCTGTAATCCCAGCTACTCAGGAGGCTAAGGCATGAGAACCGCTTGAACCTGGGAGGCAGAGATTGCAGTGAGCCAAGATCACTGAACCACTGCGCTCCAGCCTGGGCAATAGAGTGAGACTCAGTCTCAAAAAAAAAAAACCAAAAAACAACAGAAAGCCATTTTTGCAGATGCAGGAACAGGCTTAGAGAGGTTATATAACTTGCCAAAGACCACATCGCATTTAAGTGGCAGAGCCAGGATTGCAACCCAGGTATGTATGATTCCAAATGAAGTGCTCCTTTAATTATGTCCGGCTGCTTAAGACTTTATATTGACATTACGCTGAGATTTAGGTATTTGAATAGAGTTTTAAAATTGTAATATCAATGTTTAATTGCATTTATTGCTAAGAATGAATATCATTCAGAGAAAATTGAATTTCTGATGCAAAGGAATTGGTTTAGTGTAACGTCTGCCCCATGTTTATATTCATGTAATGAACATAATTATGTTACCCAGTGAAACAACTGAATTAGATAGCTTGTTTTTACTATAGGAAAGAAAAATCTAGTTGTTTTCCATACGTGCAAAATCACAATGTTAAAAAAACATTTTTATTTTGGCATAAAAACCTATTAAACATTTTGTCTTAAAAGTAGTTATTATCATTTTCATTGTAGAAGATTCCAAAGGATAATACTGTCTGATAGTGGCTTTAATATACCTTGATTTGAGAGTACAGTATTTTGATGGTGAGACCTCTAATAGAGCAATAGATGTATTCAAAACTGAGATGTGCTCATTGACTACTTGGGAAATTCACTAATTAGGAATTCCTAAAAAAAAAAAAATTCAGTAATACAGCTTTTTATTTTTATTTTTTAAAAAACAAATATGGCATTGTAGTGCACATATTACAATGCAGCTTGCTTTTTTTGCCTTGAATATTATAGACATCTTTCCAGGTCAGTACATATAGCTGTGACTTAATCATTCTATTAATAATAGCTGTATAATATTCCAAAGTATGTATGTATCATAAATTATTAAGCCATTATTCTAGTAACGGACATTCAGTTTGTCCCCCATCTGTCGTGTGTGTGTGTGTGTGTATGTATATATACATATATATATAATTTTTTTGAGTGTTTGTTTTCTTTCTTGGTATTATAAACAATTACAGGAAACATCCTTATATGTCCGTTTAACTCATGTTGATGTCATTTTGTACTAGGATGAATTCTGTATGTGAGATTGCTGGGACAAAGGATATATATATTTTATAATTTAACAGATTTAAAAATCTACTTTTCAACATTTTTTTGTTTTTCAAAAGATGTAGTAATCTACACTGCCAGCATACATTCATAAGCACTAGAAGATAATCAGCTTTTAATTTTTGCCAGTGTGAG
This sequence comes from Pongo pygmaeus, assembly GCF_028885625.2. NCBI lineage: Eukaryota > Metazoa > Chordata > Mammalia > Primates > Hominidae > Pongo > Pongo pygmaeus. The sequence goes on along the minus strand of NC_072373.2, from coordinate 143,165,757 downwards.
GCTGTGAAATGATATATTCAATTAATTTACCTTCTGATTTCTAGTTAGGTTGAACATCTTCACATATGTTTATTGCCCTTTTATTTGTTAATTTTTTCTATTTTTCTATTGGGTGGTTTACTTATTTTTTTTTAAATGTTAGAATTAGTAATCCTTTATCTGTCATATGTCTTGCCTTTTTTTTTTTTTTTTTTTGAGATGAGCCTTGCTCTGTCACCCAGGCTGGAGTGCAGTGGTGCGATTTTGGCTCACTCCTGCCTCAGCCTCTCAAGTAGCGGGGATTACAGGTACGTGTCACCGCGCCCAGCTAATTTTTGTATTTTTAGTAGAGACAGGGTTTCACCATGTTGGCCAGGCTGGTCTTGAACTCCTGACCTCAAGTGATCTGCCCCCCTCTGCCTTCCAAAGTGCTGGGATTACAGGCATGAGCCACTGCACCCGGCCTCTTGCATTTGTTTCTGTCCAAGTTTGCCATTTGTTTCTTGACTTTGTGGTGTGTTTTGCTCATATAGAAGTTTTAAAATACACACAGTTAAATCTATCAATTTAGGTAAGTCGTTTTCATATGTTGCTTAGGGAGATTTACCCGGAGCCAGGATTGTGTACATTTTCTGTATTTTATTATAGTATTTTATAGTTTATTACATTTGGCTCTTTAAACCATTTATATGTTTACAGAGATTTATCATGATTTTCTCAGTAAATAATTCATTTTTTCCAACTGTATGTTAACATTCCTTCTTTTAATCACATACTAAGTTTTCATATGTTCTTGGATCAATTTTGGATGCTATTTTCCATTAATCAGAGATTCTTTAAACCTCGGGGACCCATAAATAGGCTTCAAGGTATCAGTGAATTCCCTGAAATTATATACATAACTTTCATCAGATTTGCAAAGGAGTATGTGATTCCTTTAATGACTAGGATCACAGATTTATAGTAGATGTTTCATGTTTAGTGGACTTTTTTTTGTTTTTAGTAACATAACATGAAGATTGTGAGTTAAATTTAGGAGATAAGCTCATTACTTGTGAAAAAGAGAAGTTTTTCAACTTCAAATGAAGTTAATACTTCATTGTATTAAAATGTAGACTTAATTTTCTAGTGAGAAATGGAAAAGGACAGGGAATCCAAATGAAAACTATTTAACTGTGACTCATTACTATAAAATGTCAGAATTTGTGGCTGGTAAAAAGTAGTTCTTCCCGAATTTCAAGAGCGCACTTGTTGCTAATATTGACTGGTCGAACAGTGCAGTGAAACGTTTTCTCACATAAGTGATAGAACTATGTGCCTGGTAACTTTATTTTCTATAGGGTTTTAACATTGTAAATAATATTTGTTGACTGTATTCTTATATCCCTATATGGATTTATGAGCACATTAGGAATAATCTTTTACATGGGGAAAATAATTGAGAATGGATTATGTAATCATCCGTTGGTGAGAATTAATGTTAGTCATTATGTTCTTAAACTCTACTAGACTAAACAACTAATTCCAGGGCCAAGGTTGAGACTGCTTTTTGGAATTTGGTAGTTTTTACAAGTAAGTTCCTGAAACCATGCAGCGATACCTAAAGATGTTCCAGTGAATGCTAGATTTCCTCACTTCTGAAATCATTTGGAAAACCTCATAGTAGCTACTGTTTTGAGGACTTTGGGTTAATAGGAATACAGTTATTCTAGAATTGGTAATTGGTGCCTCACTTACTAGTCTTGAATAGGATGTCTAGTGGCATGGAGTGGTCACCTGAAACAGTTGATCTCAAGATAATTCCAGGATGTCTGTCCACCACTCTGGTAGGCCTTTTGATAGCTTTTTGGCACTTAGAGAAATTGAAATAATAATGAATGTTCAAACACTGCTCTCCAGAAAGACCATTTTTGAAGGATGTACTTATAGATGAACTTCATAATCATGGTTCACTGTAGCCTAGTTATTTTTAAGATCTACCCACCTACCAGTACCTGTACTTATGTATTCTGCCTTTCTGCCTGTTAACATTAGATGGTAACTGTCAGTGCTCCTGTTGGGTCATTTGTGCACCTGATTCTGTTGCCTCACTTACCTAAAGACATGGTTCCCGAAGCTTTCCCTCATTCTCCTGTAACAATGTATTCTTGAAAATTGCTAAGAGAGTGGATTTTAAGTGTTTTCACCATACCAAAAAAAAGTATGTGAGGTAATGCATGTTGTGTTAATTATCTTGATTTAGCCATCCATGATATATACACGTTTTAAAACATGTTGTACATGATAAATATATACAGTTTTGTCAATTAAAAATGAAGAAAACTATCTTGGTAAATGTTCCAGGTGAACGTGAAAAATATGTATTCTGTTATTGGCTGAAGTATGCTGTAGATGTCAATTGGTTGGTAGTATTGTTATGGTGTTTTGTATTCTCGATTTTTTTCTGCCTCTTCATCAGTTATGGAGAGGGGTTTTGAAATCTTTGATAATTGTGGATTTGTCTGTTTTTCTTGTAGTTATGTCACTTTTTGCTTCATGTATTTTGAAGTGCTGTGATTAAGTATATGAACATTTAGGCTGTCATGTCTTCTTGATGGACCAACCCCTTTTTTTATACAAGATACCATCTTTATCCTTGGTAATATTCTTTGCTCTGAAACCTACTGCTGTGGTGTTAATGTCTCCCCTAAAATTCATGTGTTGGAAACTTAATCCCCGATGCAACAGTATTGGGGCGGGGGGTGGAGGGTGTTCAGGTGATGAGGGCTCTCCCCTCATAACTGTATTAATACTGTTATAAAAAAGCTCTTGGGAGTGCGTTCTCTTTTTTCTATGTAAGAAGACAGCATTTGTCCCCCTTTTGCCATTTCTACCCCCAACCATGTGAGGATGCCACAAGAAGTCCCTCACCAGATGCTGGTGTCTTGATTTTGGACTTCTCAGTTTCCAGAACTGTGAAGAAATACATTTCTGTTTTCTATAAATTACTCAGTCTCAGGTATTTTGTTATAGTACCACACAATGGACTATGACACTTACTTTGTCTGATACTAATACAGACACTTCAGTTTTCTTTTGATTAGTGTCAGGTGGTATATCTTTTCCCATCCTGTTAATATTAACCTACTTGTGTATTTATATTTAAAGTGGATTTTTGGTAGACAGCATCTAATCTTGCATCTAATTTCACAATCTCTTTTGTAAATGGAATGTTTAGAACACTAAATGTGATTATTGATGTGGTTGGGTTTAAATTCGTGAGTTGCTATTTGTTTTCTGTTTGTCTTAACTGTTCTGATTCCTTTTTTTCTGTTGTCTTTAGGATTAAAGGGTTATTTTTAAATTCCATTTTTTAATTTGATGACTTACTAGCAGTGCTCTTTGTTTTTTTTTTTTAGTGGTTGCTTAAGGGTTTATGGTATACATGATAGAATTTCATGTGTAGTGTAAGAACCTTAATATATTACCACTTTTTTCTAGGTTCTTGCTATCGTCGTTATACATTTTACTTCTATACATGAGTCCTACAATACATTATTATTTTTGCTTTAACTTAGTTATATTTTAAAAATATATAAAATATTTAAAAATTTTTAAAAAATTTGCTCACATATTTACCATTCCCAGTGTTCTTCATTGTGTATGTGTGTGTGTGTATGCAGATTTTCATGTGGTACCATTTTTTTCACTCTGAAGAATTTCTTTTAAAATTACTTACACTTAAAAATATACTGGTGATGAATTCTTTTCACTTTGTGTGTCTGAAAAGGTCTTTATTTGATAAGTGTTTGAAGGATATTTTTGTTGGGTACAGAATTCTAAGCTGACATTTTTGTTGTTTCAGTACTTTAAAGATGTTGCTTCATTGTCTTCTGGCTTGCATTGTTTCTGATGAGAAGGTTGCCATCATTCTTTGTTCTACTATATGTAGCGTGTCTTTTATTTTTCCTCCTTTGCCTACTTTTAAGATTTTCACTAGGTTTTTAATTATTTGATTATAATGGCCCTTGTATTATGTTTCTTGTGCCTGGGGTTTGTTGAGCTTCTTGGATCTGTGAGTTTACAGTTTTTATTACATTTAAACATTTTTGGCTATTATTTCTTCACATGTTAGTTTTTCTGTGCTGCTTCTCCTCTCTTTCAGGAACTCAAAATACACTTATATTAGACCACATGAAATTGTTCTACGGTTCAGTGATGTTCTATTCATCATTCTCAGTCTTTTTGTGTGTGTGTGTTGTTTTAGATAGTTTTTACTGCTAGGTCTTTAATTCACCAATCCTTCTGCAGTGTGTAATCCACTTTTAATATTACCCAGTTTATTTTTTATCTCAGGCATTGCCTCCCACCCCTCCCCCTGCCCTTCTAGAAGTTCAAGATAGGTCTTTAAAAAATTATCTTTCATTTCTTTCCTTAACATCCTGTATTAGCCCGTTTTGATGCCTGAGACTGAGTAACTTACAAAAGAAAGACGCTTACTTGGACTTACAGGTCACATGGCTGGGGAAGCCTCACAATTGTGGCAGAAGGCAAGGAGAAGCAAGTCACATCTTATGGTGGCAGGCAAAAAATGAGAAATCTTGTGCAGGGGAACGCCTTTTTTTTGGAGACAGAGTCTTACTCTGTCGCCCAGGTTGGGGTGCAGTGGCGCGATCTCGGCTCACTGCAAGCTCTGCCTCCCGGGTTCACGCCATTCTCCTGCCTCAGCCTCCCAAGTAGCTGGGACTACAGGTGCCTGCCACCACACCTGGCTAATATTTTGTATTTTTAGTAGAGACGGGGTTTCACTGTGTTAGCCAGGCTGGTCTTGATCTCCTGACCTCGTGATCCATCCACCTTGGCCTCCCAAAGTGCTGGGATTACAGGTGTGAGCCACTTCGCCTGGCGGGAACGCCTCTTTTTAAAACCATCAGATATTGTGAGACTTATTCACTATCATGGGAACAGCATGGGAAAGACTTGCTCCCATGATTCAGTTGCCTCCCACCAGGTCCCTCCCACAACACAGGGGAATTCAAGATGGGATTTGTATGGGGACACAGCCAAACCATATCATTCCACCCCTGGCCCCTCCCAAATCTCATGTCCTCACATTTCATAACAATCATGCCTTCCTACAGTCCCCCAAAGTCTTAACTCATTTCAACATTAACTCAGAAGTCCACAGTCCAAAGTCTCATCTGAGACAAGGCAAGTCCCTTTTGCCTATGAGCCTGTAAAATCAAAAGCAAGTTAGTTACTTCCTAGATATATTGGGTAAATACAGCCATTCCAAGTGGGAGAAATTGGCCAAAACAAAGGGATTACAGGCCCCATGCAAGTCTGAAATCCAGCGGGGCAGTCAAATCTTAAAGCTTCAAAATGATATCCTTTGACTCCATGTCTCACATCCAGGTCACGCTGATGCAAGAGTTGGGCTCCCACGCCTTGGGCAGCTCCACCCCTGTGGCTTTGCATGATATAGCCCCCCACTCCTGGCTACTTTCACAGGCTGGCATTGAGTGTCTGTGGCTTTTCCAGGTGCACGGTGCAAGCTGTCAGTGGATCTACCATTCTGAGGTCTAGAGGACAGTGGCCCTCTTCTCATAGCCCCACTAGGTGGTGCCCCAGTAGGGAATCTGTGTGGGGGCTGCAACCCCACATTTCCCTTCCACACTGCCCTAGCAGAGGTTCTCCATGAGGGCCACACCCCACAGCAAACTTCTGCTTGGGTATCCAGGTGTTTCCATACATCTTTTGAAATCTAGGCTGAGGTTCTCAAACCTCAGTTCTTGACTTCTGTGCACTCGCAGGCTCAACACCACATGGAAGCTGCCAAGGCTTGGGGATTGCGCCCTCTGAAGGCATGGCCCGAGGTCTACGTTGGCCCTTTTCAGCCATGGCAGGAGGGCTGGGACGAAGGGTGCCAAGTCCGTAGGTTGCACATAGCACGGGGACCCTGGGCCCGGCCCATGAAACCATTTTTTCCTTCTAAACCTCTGGGCCTGTGATGGGGGGTGCTGCCATGGAGATCTCTGACATGCCTTGGAGACATTTTCCCCATTGTCTAGGGGATTAACATTCAGCTCCTTGTTACTTATGCAATTTCTTCAGTGGGCTTGGATTTCTCCTGAGAAAATGAAATTTTCTTTTCTATCACTTTGTCAGTCTTCAAATTTTCCTAACTTTGATGCTCTGTTTCCCTTTTAAAATTGAATGCCTTTAACGGCACCCAAGTCATCTCTTGAATGCTTTGCTGCTTAGAAATTTCTTTCACCAGAAACCCTAAATCAAGTCTCTCAAGTTCAAAGTTCCACAAATCTCTAGGGCAGGGGCAAAATGCTGCCAGTCTCTTTTCTAAAACATAACAAGAGCTACCTTTGCTCCAGTTCCCAACAAATTCCTTGTCTCCATCCGAGACCACCTTAGACTGGACCTTATTGTTCATATCACTATCAGCAATTCAACAAGTCTCTAGGAAGTTCCCAAACTTTCCCACATTTTCCTATCTTCTTCTGAGCCCTCAAAACTGTTCTAACCTCTGCCTATTACCCAGTCCCAAAGTAGCTTCCACGTTTTTGGGTATCTTTTCAGCAATGCCCCACTCTGTGATACCAGTTTACTGTATTAGTCCGTTTTCATGCTACTGATAAAGACATGCCCAAGACAGCAATTAACTAAAAGATGTTTAATAGTTCTACATGGCTGGGGAAACCTCACAATCATGGTGGAAAGCAAGGAGGGGTAAGTCACATCTTATGTGGATGGTGGCAGGCAAAAAATGAGAACGCTTGTCCAGGGATACGCCTCTTTTTAAAACCATCAGATCTCATGAGACTTATTCACTATCATGAGAACAGAATGGGAAAGACTCGCCCCCATGATTCAGTTACCTCCTACCAGGTCCCTCCTACAACACATGTGAATTCAACATGAGATTTGGGTGGGGACACAGCCAAACCATATCACATGCTTTTCCTAATTTTTTTTGAACAAGTGGAATATTGTTATAATAACTCTTTCTGATGTTGTTGTCTATTAGTTCTATCATCTGGGTCATTTCTGGGTTGCTTTCTATTGATTTGCTTTTCTCTACATTATGGGCCATATTTTCTTCTTTACGTGTCTGGTAATTTTTAACTGGATGGCAGACATTATTTTACCTTGCTAGGTACTGGATATTTCCATATTCCTATAAATACTTTCAAACTTTGTTTTGGGACATACTTAAGTTATCTAGAGACAGTTTTGTCTTTTTGAGGCTTGCTTTTAAGTTTGTTTGATGGCACCACAAAGCCTTTAGCTTAGGACTAATTTTGCTACATTACCGGCAGTCCCTTGTAGTGCCCTTCAGAGTATTCCACCCAGTGCCCTGTGTATTACAAGGTTTTGCCACTTTGGCTGAAGGGAACGCTGGTTGAGTGAACCCCCAAAATTGTTCCACCTGCCCATTTTGAATGGTTCTTTTTTTGGCCTCAGTTTCTTAACACATATGCACTGAGAGGTACTCTGCTGAAAATTCTGTTTTTAGCTCTGTCCTCTTCAGTGCACTGCCTGGCAAACTTCAGCCGCCTTGTCTTTCTTGAAACCTTGATTCTTGCTCCTTAATTCAAGGAGAGTTTTGGATCCCTGAATTAGACTGAGTTCTCCCTCCCTGTGCTGTAGCCTGGAAACTCTCTCAGGCAGTCATAGGACTGACTTCATTTCCTTTTTCTCAGGAATCCTCATACTATGCTGATTTCCTGTTTAATGTCCAAAGTCTGAAAATTGTTGTTCTCTATTTTATCATTTTGTTTTGTTGTTTCAGGTAAGAGGGTAAATCCAGTCTCTTTTACTCCATCTTGGCTAGTGGTAGAAACTGGGTGGATCTTTGATTGTGTGTCCCCAAGTTGACTGAGGGGAAAGTAGTGAAGTTGGATCATTTGAATTATACTTGGTAATTAAAACTAATATTGTAAATTCAGGGAAAGAATCATGGTTTTATTATGCTTCTTGATTTCTTCATAATCTCTAGCATGGTATTGAGCACAGGCCTTAGCAAGTTGTTAACTGAAAGTTAGGCGAAACTTATCCATGATAGTCCCACCTTCCTCCTTCCTTACAGAAGTTTCAAGTGTATGTTAGTTAATTCTTTGAAGTGTTATCAATTTTATTCTGACTTTAAGAAACCAGGCCTTTTGTATCCCTTTAGATACAGCTGAGTCTAAGAGGAAGACTCTTTCAGACTGGCTGATGAACCATCTGGCTCCAGGAGAGATTTTTGCTTTTCCTGTTAGTATGGCTCTTGAGCTAACTGGTCACATTCTTGCTGGGCGTGGCTGGATAAATAGTTCTGTTCAGAGGCTTCTTTCCTGTATTCCTTCCAGAATACCTTTATACCAAGCTAAGTAATGGGGAAGAGAATCAGAGGGATGGTAGTGCTAATAGTAGTTATATTCAATATGTTGCATGTATAGAAAATGCATATAGTTTGCCCTAAAGTGAATATTATCATTATAGTCCTCAGATCTTCAACGTGGCATGGTACAATTCTTGCTAAAGGTAGTTAGGTTGTACTGAACCTGTGAGTACTCTAAAGTGTCAAGGAGAAGTCTTTTAAATTGTAACTCTTGGCTTCTCCTGTGGGAAGGTAGTGATTTGAAAATGGTGAATTGATTTGCTACTTATATAGCAACTTAAAACTGGATTTAGAGGGAAAGTAATGTCCACTTTCCTAAATTCCAGTACAGGTTAGGAATAATCCATTAGTATCGCCTTATGTTTTTCCATTATTTATTTTTAAATTTGTGACATAGCTAGAAATAAGTGATTTGTACAGGTAAGCACTCAGAAATGACTATAGAGGCTGATCAGATGATGTCAGTTGGGAAAGGAGAGTTGTGTTGAAAACCCTTAGATTTTTGCTTGGTATGGTTAAGGATTTGAGGTTAAGTGGCTATGCAAGTGCAGACTAACTCTCGGCATATTTATTTCTAATTATAAACTACGTTTGAGTTGGGCTTAATGAATGTAATTTAGAGATGTTATTGGTTCATTGATAAACTTCTGCTATGTAGTCCCTGTATGCTTTGAAGCAAAACAGTATAGGAAATGGGCTAATCAAACTAGTTTTATTTTTTTCTGCTACATAAGTTGGTAGTCTGAGTGTCCATAGCTTGTCTTCAGACAATGAATTTTATATCAAGTACTCTGTTACTATCATGCTTTCAAAATAGTGCTTTATTACAGTATGTCTTTGTTAATAGTACTTAAAATTGAAATCTTTAGAAGAAACTAACTGCACAGCATAAACATTTGAACTAAAATCTTGCTGCAAACCTGAATTTTTATAGTGTATTCAATAGAGTTGCAAATTCTACCCTATTTTTGTTCTAAGACTTTGATGATTAGGGCTATCTGCGTCTTTCAGTTTCTAAGGTGTGATGTAAAAGGACATTATCTTAAGTTTTCAGTGATAAAAAATATACTATTTTAAATATAGGCAGGAATATTAGAGCTTTGAGTAAAATTGAATTACTGGATTAAAATCAATAAAATCCTTCTTCAACCTTGCATTTGATTAACTTGTTCAAGTTTTGTCCATGACAAACTGAAACTGGCTCAGCAGTGAGGTTTGACACTAAGATTCTTGATCTGTATTTAGATTTGATCTGTATTTAAGATTCTTGATTTATATTCTGTATTTGGGTGTCAAGAAAGTGCCTCCAATTGCCAGTATTTTTATTTCAACACAGTCTTACTGCTTTTCAACAAAACACACCTACCTCTTATTAACTGTTGGATGTTCCCGGAATGTTACACACCTCTGGCAGAAAAACTCAGTTGTTTCCTCTATAGAAGGGCTGATTAGAAAGACTGGCTTAACATGATTTTAATGTATTTTAATAGTTTCTGCATTTTTTAAAATAAAATAGAAGAAAACATTCATCATTGTCTTCTAGGACATAAATTTCTTATCTTTCCTTCCTACTTTGAAGGTTAAAACAAAAAAGCAAACAGTATGTGATGGTATTTTAGTGTCTTGAAATGGATTTCTCAGCCATTAAAATAAGGGATATGTATGACTTTTGCACCTCACCTGGGATTTGTCAGTGATACTCTCTGACTTGATATGTACCTTTTCAGGTTTGTCTTATAGATAAGATGCCATTGTGTGCCCTTTTTCTTTTACCCTAGGTTGGAACTTTGTGTTTAATTAGTAAGCCATCATGACCTCTGAACCTTCATTTGTAACAGACAGTAACTAACAGTTATGGAGTACTTTCTGTATATTTCAAAGTGTTTTATGTATATAGTTTCATTTAATGTAAATGATACTTGTTTTGCTCTCTTCAGAGAATTGCTGTGAAGTTAAATGATCTTCAAATGAGATAATGAATGTTTGTACAAACACTGTAGTTATAAATTGTTATTAATAATGACAATAATATCTAACTACTTTCTCTTTGCCATTGTTGTCTTTAAGGTTTAATATAGTCGACAGCCTACATTTTTTGGTGCTGTAGTTTTTCCCAGTGCCTCATCTCATAGGATGACCCTTGTCTGATAAGTCTTCAGATAAATCACATGATGGTACATGAGTTACAGATTTGACATTCAGATTAGCTTTTTATTCTTTCCTTCCTTAGGAAGAAGTGATAATCACTGGCAATTCATACTGTTATTTGCCTCCTTAAAGTAGAAATCTATTTGTTTTCATATAAATTCTAGAAAAGCTATGGCTTTTTGATGTTACTGGACTCTCTTCACTCTTTCCTACTAATACCTGTGAAATTGACATTTAAAGATAGATTTATAAAATGCAAATTAAATTTAAATTGTGGTGGAGTTTTTGCATGTGTGTATGTATGTGTTTATGTGCATATACATGTATAAAATAACTCTTTGGCCTCTAAATTTTTAAAGGATTAATGATAGTCAAATTAATGAAAGAAGAAAGAACCTAAGCCTATTTCTCCATTTTAGAAAAAGTTTTGTGTGATAGTTGCTTTATGATATTGTCAGTTTTCCCATGGTGATTCATTGTCACATCTCAAATAGAGGAATATGTTCTGTATCCTTTATTTAAATTAGGAAAGTTCAGTTTTTCTTACCTTTTTCACTCAAATACAGAATAGCATAGGCTGTACATTAATATTTATTGCCAAGATTTTGAGGATGACTTTAGAAAAGACAAAATTCTTGAATCTTACACAGCTTCAAACACTATTAACTCAGGTAAAGAGTTATTTGCCATTCTACAATCAGAAATTTTGGTAGACTGAAATGGTGGACTATGAGAGGTAAACTGTGTTGTGATCACCTCTTTTGTCATATATATTGCTGCTACTTTTTTTCAGGAATTATAGTATTATTCTTAAGTACAGGTCAGCCTTACTGTTGAATTTAACATGTAGCTGTTGTGTACAATTTGAAGAGTAGAGCAGTGATTTCATTTGCATATTATAATGTTTTATGTTTATGGATATCTTTAAAAATTTTCCTAATTAGCAGTGAAAACATTTTGAAAGAAATGCTGGATTTGTTGGAAGCTCAGCTTGCATTTTAGCTATACCTTTAAAACTTTAAAAAATTCATTTCTTAATGACTTTACCAATCTAGAATTGAGAAAGACAGAATGGAGAAACAACATGAACCTTTTACATTTCACCTAACCTTCCCCTATCCCCACATGAAGCATAATACCCTATAGGTGGAAACTGTCTTAAATTTTATTTTGTTTCCAAAAACTTAAGCATATGTTAGTCTGGGCTTCTGGGAGTTATCTTGTAGAATAAGATTATTAAAGGATCTTACCATTTTCTAAGTCGATTTTATCCTAAATTTATAATTGCATTGGAAAAGTGAGCTTTTTTAAAAAATTTAACCAATGTCATATGACACCATCCTCCCCTATTCCTCCCACCCTGAGTTACCAGTTTAATTTGAAAATTTTGACTTTCCCGCCTATCCAAGTATGCACGATTTTGCATTGTCCTCACATAAATGAACAAATCTTCGAAGCACGAAAAGTTGGGTATTTGTTTTATGTGCTTTTCATCTAGGTGCTTGTAGTAATGTTGGCACTTACAGGAGAAATTAAGAGATGAGGCAGAGAGGTGAGGAAGGGAGTCTTTAAAGTAAGTGATTAAATTTTGGGCATTTATGGTATGCTGTGTGAGTACTTTTTGAAAATGACTGGTTAGTGGGGGAAAATAACATTTCTACCTTTAAAAAGAATGTTCTTTGAAATGAGAAGTAGTTTTAAAAGTTACTTAAATAAGAATAGTAGGTTATTTTAGTTACAATCTCACAAAAATGATGTTGTAGTATGTGACATGAGATATAGTAGGTTTTGAGAGTTTTGACTATGTACATGACGTTGAATGTAGTCAAAAGTTTGCAATGTAATTTTTAAATTGAATTGTATTATACATTATTTCACATTTATTATTCGGTTTAATTCTACCTTGTCCTGAAAAAGAGTTGAAGAGATACACAAATGTGTTTGTGTAATGCAGAATGGGTAAAAAGGCAAATGAGGTAGGGAAATAAGTCAAAGTAAAGTATTTGTATAGATATTAAATAACTTATTTTAATTTTGTAGCCCTTTTGTGTGTGTGTGTGTGTGTGTGTGTGTGTAGTGTGGTATTAAAGTACCAAAAAGATCTCTATATGTAACCCTTACTTCAGATTCTGAGGTAATTTGGAGTGATAGCATTTTTGCAGCCTTTTATTTAAGGAGCCAGGAAAGCAGATTTCATACTTGCATTTTGGTCACAGAATAAAAGTGAAAGTTTTATTAAATAATAACAAGGATAGTTTGGGAAGATGAGGCATCTAGTAATAAGAATTGAGTTAGGATTTTATGCCATACATGATTTATGATAAATCTTTTCTTACTATGATACTAAAGTCTTTGTAAGTTCAAGTAGTTTTCAATGCAGAATCCATCAGTGTGGAACCTTATATAATAATTGTTGAGCACATTTTGACATAATTTAACATCATGTTGTTGCTTATTTAGAAAAAAATGCTTAGTACCGGTAATCTTTTTATTTTTTCTATCAAGTATATTTTGTTTCTGAGAGGATTAAAAATAACACGATGCATTGAAGTGATATTTCTTGGTGGTTTTTAATTTAAGAAAATCTGATAAAGTAGTTTATAACTTTTCTTTCTTCTTTTTGTAGGGACAAGGTCTTGCTTTGTTGCCTAAGCTGGTCTTGAACTCCTGGCCTTTAATGATCCTCCCATCTCAGCCTCCCAAAGTGTTGGGATTACAAGCATGAGCCACTGTGCACAGCTAGATAGCTAAGAGAAATATGGATTAAGTTGACTATTATAAGTTACGGTTTTCAAATATGATTTAAAATAAATATTGTTATATTAACATTAAGGGCTAAAGTGAAATTACCAAAGCACGTATTAAAGACAAATTTGGGGCGATATCACATGTTCTCACATATGTGAGAGCTAAAAAAATTTGATCACGTGAGAGTAGAGAGTAAAAAGATTGATAACAGACTGGGAAAGGTGAGTGTTGGGAAGAATGAAGAGAAGTGGGTTAAAGGGCACAAACATGCAGTCAGACAGACGGAATAAGTTTAATGTTATAATTCCCCTGGTTGTTCATGATATACCATGTACCATTTCATATAATTCATGTAATATACCTTCTTATTTTATAGGCAAAGCAACAGCAGCCTAAGTCTTGCCGGGGGATAAAAATATTTCTGAATAAATAAAGTGATATATAAATCATATAACTTGCATTTTAGGCTAGGGTCATGATCAAATACATTGATTTGTTATTTGTAAAGTTAAAATTACTGATTTAATAAATAGTGGTACCTGTCTTTTCCTCTATGTGTATTGGAACAGCATTAGTAATGGGAAGCAAGCAGGATAGTCACTAAAAGCACATGCAGTGTCAGAAATAAGAAGTGGGATCTCTTCAAGCGGAGGAGACAGAAGAAGGCAGGAAAAGTACAACAATCCAGGTTAGGTTATTGTGGTAAACCTGTCTTTCTCAGAAGCTTCTGAGCACAGTTCTGAAGAAGGTATCATAATTATAATGTGCTCATAAAATAATGGGGCAAAAAAATATTTTTCAAAGTAGTCACCTTGAGGAAGTTATACATTAGAAAATAATAGTTGCTAAAAATATTTTGAAATTCTTTATGAAATTGGTTTCAGAACCTTTTAAAACTGTGCAAGATCATTTTTGTAGCCATAGATTAAAATTATAATTAAGATTTTTAAATTGTAAAAGTAATTATAGAATATTTAGAGAACATGAAAAGTAACCCTTTTTCACATACTAATAAAACCATTGTTCTTTGCAAAGTTTTTTCATATGGATTCTTTAGATAAAACTTATTTTAATCTGCTCAGGTGTAGATTTTTTGGTGTTTATCCCTCTTGAGTTCTTTGAGCTTCATGGATCTGTAGTTTGGTGTCTGTCAATTTTGGAGAATTAACCACCATTATTCACATATTTCTTCTGTTTCTTTTCTCCTGATATTCTCATTATCCATAGTTACACCTTTTGTAATTGTCCAACAGTTCTTAAATATTCTGTTACTTTTTTAAAAAATTCTTTTTGCCTTTCAGTTTGGGAAGTTTCTATCAACATATTTTCAAGTTCACTGATTGTTTTCTCTGCTGTGTCTAGTCTGCTGTTGAATCCGTCAAAGGCATTCCTCATTTCTGTTACTGATTTTTGTTATTTCCATTTCAGTTTGTCTTAGAGTTTCCGTGTCTCTGCCTACAGTGGGCATCAGTTTTTGAATGTCGTGTAGTTTTTTCCATTAAAGCCCTTAGCACATTAATTATAGTTACTAAATTCTCACAGTGATAATTCCAAAATCTCTGCCATATATGAGTCTGGTTTTGATGCCTGCGTTGTCTTTTCAGACTGTTTTTTGCCTTTAGCGTGCCTTGTAATTTTTTTTTTTTTTTTTTTTTTTGGATAAGCTGGATGTGACATAAGGGGTAAAAAGAACTGAGATAAGTAGGCCTTTAGTGTGGCCTAGAATCCTATCTGGCTAGGAGTTAGGCTGTGTTTACTGTTTGCTGTAGCTTTGGTGTCAGAGATTAAAATTTCCTCTCGTGTAACTGCTTTTGTCTCCTTTGTTGTCTTTGGGTTTCCCTAATAACTCCTTCATAAGTAGGTTCCGAGGCTTGTAGTTATTTAAGCTATAAGCCCCTGTTATTACACAGGAGCCCTATTGATGTGGGGGGTGTGTGTGTGTGTGTGTGTAAAAGTGTTCTATAATCTTATGATTAGCTCTTAGTGAGCCTGTGTCTTTGGACTGTGACCTTCATGAGTGCTTTTTAGCTCTTGCAACCTTTACCTCCCAATACTTAAGTGAGAAAGTAGGAATGCTGGGAGGGGGCTGGAGTTTCGTATTTCTCTTCCCACAAGTTGGTTAGTTGGTGGATAACAAACTGGAGTGTGAAACCTTGGATGAGGGGAGGCTACTGTAGTTTCTTTTGAGGACAGGTCTTTGTTATTGAGAACAGAGATCTCTGGGCAATTTCAGAATGGTTATTTTTTCTCTCCTATTGGAAGCTAGAGGGAATTTTTCTTTGATCTTCACTTGTGAATCTCTGATGGGGCACCTGGAGGTAAAACTCAGGAAAGTTTCCTCTCTCTTTCTCCCCCAGCCAGACTGCCAATCCCCTGAGTTTTTAATTCTCAAGCTAGTCCAGGTTGAACCTCCAGCAATTTACATTACAGTGTTCCTATGGATACTGGCTCCAGCTGTGTGTTTCTCTTGCTGGGGTTTGTGATACCCATAGCTGTGGTTTTCTATAGCCACATCTCTCTCCAGTTTTGGGAGCAGCAGTTTGCCCTGAACCTCAATTCTCTGTCGGGTCTAAGAAGAGTTAACTGATTTTCGGCTGGGCACGGTGGCTCACGCCAGTAATCCCAGCACTTTGGGAGGCCGAGGTGGGCAGATCACGAGGTCAGGAGATCGAGACCATCCTGGCTAACATGGTGAAACACTGTCTCTACTAAAAATACAAAAAAATTAGCTGGGCATGGTGGCGGGCACCTGTAGTCCCAGCTACTTGGGAGACAGAGCCAGGAGAATGGCGTGAACCTGGGAGGTGGAGCTTGCAGTGAGCCGAGATCCTGCCACTGCATTCCTGCCTGGGCGACAAAGCCAGACTCCATCTCAGAAAAAAAAAAAAGAAGAGTTACTGATTTTCAGTTTGTTCGGCTTTCTGGTTGTGAGGATGGGAGTGATGACTTCCAAGCTCCGTCCGTGTCAGATCAGAAATCCTTAATGATATTTCCTTTTCTGTACCTTTTTGACTGTTTCGTTCTTTAGTCTATCTGGAATTTAGCTGTGTAGGAATGCAGGGAATAGGATATGTGTCTAGCCCATCTGATTATGCTACTTTGTCTAATAGTTTTTGTGTTAGGATTATACTATTTTAAATTTTTATAGTATTAAATTCTTTAGTATCTGGTAGGGCTATTCTTGCTTTACTTGCCTATTTATTGTTGCATATGAACCTCAGAATTGTTTTGTCAAGTCATTAAAAAAAGGAAGTAGAATTATAAATAGAACTGCTTAAAATTAGTAATATAATTAGAATGATAGTGTTATTATGTTTGGACTTCTCTGGAAATTTATTTCTCTTTGTTGACTCAGATCTTCTTTTATGTTTTGGAGGTTTTGTAATTTTCTTTTTCTCCTTTTTTTTTTTTTTGGAGACAGAGGCTTGCTCTGTTGCCCAGGCTAGTGTGCAGTGGCACAATCTCGGCTCACTGCAACCACTGTCTCCAGGGTGTAAGCGATTCTCATGTCTCAGCCTCTTGAGTAGCTGAGATTTCAGGTGTGCACCACCACTCCCAGCTTATTTTTTATATGTTTAGTAGAGATGGGGTTTTGCCATGTTGACCAGGCTAGTCTCAAACTCCTGGCCCCAAGTGATCTGCCCACCTCGGCCTCCTGAAGTGCTGGAATTACAGGCGTGAGCCACCACACATGGCCTCATAATTTTGTCTCATTTACAGAAGTTTCTTGTGAGGTGTATTTTCTGCATTTTTAAAGCCCTTTTATTTTGAAATAATTTTTAATTCACATGAAAGTTGCACAGATAGTACAGAGTTCATGTGTATCCTTCGCCCAGTTTTCCCCATCATGACAGCTTATGAAACCATAATACAATTATCAAACACAGGAAATTGATGGTGGTATGATACTATTAATTAAACTATAGACCTTATTTAGATTTTACCAGTTTTTACCTGTACTTTTTGTCATATGTATAGTTTTGCTATTATTATTGCAGTGGCCTTCTACTACATTTCTCTCTCTCTCTCTCTCTCTCTGTCTCTCTCTTTGCCTCCTTCCCTGCCTTCTGAAGAGTAAAAATGGTGTTAATTTTCAGAAGCTGCTTTGCTAATAGATTTTAAATTCTGAGTTTTTATTTGCTTTCATTGAATGTTTTTTAAATTTTTAAATTTTTAAATTTTTAAAATTTTTCTCTTCTTTTCAAAGGTATTGATCATTGGATTTTTAGGGATGTAATTTTCTCATTTGCTAAAAATGTTATTTTTGTTTCTATAACATGTCATTGCATTGGCTAGGCTAGATTTCCAAATTATACTTTTTGTGCCTAATTTTTGCATAATAGTCTTCGAGTTTCCCTTTAAGAGATAAATTAGCTACTGTGTACATTATTAGTTGATTTCTCTAATATCTGACATTAAAATTAATTATTGAAATACAATGAATGCTTTACCAAGTTTCAGGAGTTCTAATCATTTCAAATAAATCATGTCATTTAACCCTTACAACCTCCTAAGATAGGTGTCAATATTATCCCTGTTTACAGGTGAGTAAATTCAGTTGGGTTAAATAATTTATTTGTTCAAGGTCACATAGTTTAGGTAAGAAGCTCAAACCTGAGTTTTAGGTTTCTTACTCATTTTGCATTTAACCGTTCTTTTATATTCTCTTCTATAGCAATAGAAAAGATCAATTGTAAACTATTCAGATGAATTTCATTCTACAGCATATGTTTATTCCATGGAACTGGCATTCCAGAATGGAATGAATTAGGGCATGGTGGCTCAGGCCTGTAATCCCAGCACTTTGGGAGGCCGAGGTGGGTGGATCACCTGAGGTCAGGAGCTTGAGACCAGCCTGGCCAACATGGTGAAACCCCGTCTCTACCAAAAAAAAAAAGAAAAATTAGCCGGGCATGGTGTTGCATGCCTGTAGTCCCAGCTACTCGGTAGGCTGAGGTGGGACAATCGCTTGAACCCGGGAGGTGGAGGTTGCAGTAAGCTGAGATCACGCCACTGCACTCCAGCCTGGGCAACAGAGCAAGACTCTGTCTCCAAAGAAAAAAAAAAAGAATGGAGTGAATTAATTTCATAAAGAAAATTCAGGTTAAACACTATTTGCAAACTGATATTCCCAAATTTAAACAGACTTATCAAAATTGTATGTTTGTATTTTAAAGGATCAAAATACTGAGCCTGCACCTTCCTCCCTCCTTCCTTCCAGAGGTGTTAATTAAGTATAGCCCCTACTGAGAACCTAAATATGTCAAAATTTACTTAGGTGGATATAGAATTAAGTGTGGGAATACAAGGAAATTAATATTTTATATTTAAATATGAAGGATAATGTATAGTTAGCTTTTTGAAGAACATCAAATATTAACTTTTCTATCATGCAAGTTGTATGCATTCTTTCTTATTCGTGATAACTTTAAGATGATGTCAAAGTTTCACTGTGACTTAAGAGTGAGTAAATTATAAAATAGTAGAATCATTTATTTGAAAGAGGCCTTGGTTTTACTTAGCTTCCTTCCCATTGTGGGAATGCCTTCCTCTCCTACATTTTTTCAGTATCTTATTTGGGAGAAAAGGTTTAATTTTTTATTCCTAGCTGCAGTCTTTAACAGTTTTCTTAAAATATTTATTCTTATCAGATTGCCTTTCCTTCTATCTTATATATATATAAAATCCCTTTCAAATCTGAGCTAATCAGTCTTTTTTTTTTTTTTTTTCTGGTAGCTATATTGATTTCTTTAGGTACCTTTATCTTCTGCATTGGCATTCATTGGTACCTTCTCTGCCACCTGTCCTACTCTTATTTCAGTAATTTAGATGAGGTAAAATTTGTAAAAATCACACTTGTGCTTATAGATCTTAACTATATAATAAAACTTTAAAAATGCATTATATTTTTGTCATTGACCTTTATTACATGTGTACTCAGACGATAATCATTGTCTGATATTTAACTAGAGCATGTGTTTAGCACGAATACCTAGCACTGATCTATTACTGTAACATTCATATTCTGAAATCCTTTGGAAGGAAACAGTAAGATTATATGTTGATTTCTTCTTATTTAAGGAAAGATTCATTGGTTGAACATGGTTTTCTCTTTTGTGTTTAGAGATGGACTGTGTTTAGAGACATCTCTTTTTCCCCCAGAAGTTCTGTTTTAAATTAATGAGAAATTGGGTGAACTTATTTTCTTGCTGAGGTACACAGCTTGAAGTTTTGGAAGTAAAGTATACATAGTCTTTTCTATATGGGAATGGTGGAATTTTCTAGACTTGATTAAAGTGCTGTTGTTTAATTTTTTAATGAGAACCTTCTTTCCCAATACTTACAATGTCAGCACTTTCAATTAAGTTGCTGTGAATAATTCCTCCTGCCCATTTTTTCTTCAGCTTTTTTATTTTTCCAAGTTGAGTTTTGAATTTTTGATCTCTTTTGACAGCCTTTTTTTTTTTTTTTTGGCTAGGACTCTCTACATAACTTTTGTGATAACTCAGTTATGGAAAGCAGTGGGATAGATGTTCAGATGTTATAACTTCTCTTTTTTGGCTGGGATGGGGTGGATGAGTAAAAAGAAAAAATGAATAAGTCAGTGAATGTTGGCAGGTGTTCAGAGATTTCTTCTGTTGTGTCATTCACCGTGGCACAGTTAAGTAATTGCTTATGATTAAGTTTTCCACACAGTCTCAGAAAATAAGGAATTTCAAATAATAATGTGGGTAACTGATTAGTATCCAACTAGCGGTGGTGTTGGATGGATTAATTGATTCTTAGAGAGTCTAGGAAATGTCAGAACAGTATACATTCAAACTGCTATTACGACAAAGTAAAAGTTACCTAGAAAAATAAGTAATTCAACTGGTGGAAGAAACTTTAAGGGATAGACTAGATTTGGTTTTCTATATGGTCTTTCATTCTGAATACTAATTAGTACTTGAACATAGGTAAAGCTCAAGTGTTGTTTTTTTAGAAATACAGTTGTGAAGTGGTTATGCAAATAAATGCAATTTAAATTTCTTGTCATGTAAAATGTGTAGAAGGACTTATTGAGCTTACTTTCAGTCTTGTTTTTTCCTCAGATAGCGATGAACCATTTTCATCATTATTGTTTGGACTTTTATTATATTTAAGGACAGGAGTTAAATGTAAGTCCTGAAGAAAAACAAATGTTTCATATCACACTTATTTCAGAGTAAAGCTTAGTTGTAGCTGTGTACAGTAATCAGTTGTAAAAAGGTATTTCCATTCCTCCATTGTCCTTTTGGCTTATTTCTCTTGTCTTATTCAATTTGCTGTGGATTTGTTTTTGTAGTGGGAAAATTAATTTGAGCTGAAGTGTGTCAGGATTACTTAGCAAAAAATTACTGTTTGTTGTCCCACAAAAAAAGTAGATACTACTTAACCTTTTTTACTGCATGTCATGGATGTACTTATGTTTTCACCTTGTGGAATACTGAATCAAGTTTACACTCTTAGGATCTTAGAATAGTGGTTTTCGCTCTTGGCTACATGATGGAATCATGTTGGAAGATTTAAAAAATGCTGGTGCATGGGTCCCACCCTTGAAAGATTGATTGATTGCCTTGGGGTGTGGCCTGCGCCTCAGTTCCTATGTGCACTAAGGTTAAGAGCCTCTATTCTAGAGACTCATGCACAATAACGTGTTAAAATTAGCTCCTAAAAATTGTCATATAGTCATAAGATTAATATATCATGAATGTGTAAAATTATATTCTTGAGTTTACCATGGTCTTCTAAAATGAGCAGTGTTAATAATAATACACATATTTTGAGAGGTGTTTACCACATTTGGCCAAAAGACCAAAAAGCTCAGCAATTAACTGCCTAAAGTAACAAAGCAGGTAGAGAAATAATGTTTTCTTAGTTAGCTTAATAATGTATATTTCAAGGGGATGGATAAGATTCCAGTTAAACTATTTACTGTTAGCAATATTTTTTTGTAAGCTGTTTTTGTAAATCCACAGTGTGCCTTCTAGTTTTTTTTCTCTTACTCTCAAAACTGAAATAGGCTTGGTACAGTGGCTCATGCCTATAATGCCAGCATTTTGGGAGGCCAAGATGGGAGGACTGTGTGAGGTCAGGAGTTCAAAAGTTCAAGACCAGCCTGGACAACAAAGTGAGATGCCCCGTCTCTACAAAAAATTAAAAAATTAGCCAGGCATAGTGGTGTGTGCCTATAGACCCAGTTACTCAGGAGGCTGAGGTGAGAAGATAATTTGAGTCCAGGAGGTAGAGTCTGCAGTGAGCTATGGTCTCGCCACTGCACTCCAGCCTGGGCAACAGAGCAAGTCCCTATTAAAAAAGAAAAACAAAAACCTGAAACAGATGATCGAAGTTGCATGTATAAACGTTATTGAAAAAGATTAATCATTTGGATATTTAGTTACTATTTACTAAAGCTGCATGTTTAGGAGTTTCTTTAGGTGACTTCACATATATTATTGTCATATTCATTAGGCTATGGTAGGAAGTCCAGTTAGATTTAAACTGATACTTGTTCTACTCAGAATAATTTATGTCACCTGAAGAGAGGCTGATGGCTGTATTCTTATTTCAGCATATTTGGATATGGGAAAATTAATTAAACTAAAATTCTCATATGACTTTGGAAATGACTATTGAAAACACACTGGCGACTGGGCATAGTGGCTTACACCTGTAATCCTAGCTAGCCCTTTGGGAGGCTGAGGCAGTAGGATTGCTTAGGCAAGGAGTTCAAGACCAGCCTGGGCAACATAGCAAGACCCCATCTCTACAAAATATACAAAAATTTACCATGTGTGGTGGCATGTGCTTGTGGTCCCAGCTACTTGAGGGGCTGAGGTGTCAGGATCGCTTGAGCCTGGGAGGTGCAGTCAGGTGAGATGGTGCCACTGCACTCCAGCGTGGGTGACAGAACAAGACCCTGTCTCAAAAAAAGAAAAAACACATTGGGAAGTAGAAAAGCTACTCATGAGCCATCTAAATGACATGTAGCCCAAACATCTGTAATATGCTGTAGAACTGGAACAAAATGATATTAAGGATAATTTTAGAAGCATCTTCATGAATAGTTACTGATCTAGGCCAGTTCTTGGCAGAATTATGTTATTGGTTTGTATTTGGTCCTTGCCTGTTTTCTGGAGACCCTCCTACTCTGTCCCTAGTACTGTGACACTTTCATTCTTCTCTAAAGTATCTGGATTTGTCTTCCTATAAATTATATAATATTCCTCCATTTTTTCTTCTCCTTTGACCAAAATATTTTCTTAGCCATGGAGTTTTTATTCTTGGGGAGGGGCTGGCAGGTTGAGAGACAAAGCAATTATACCATTTTCTCCCCAATTATTTACTTAACCATAAACTTGTGTACCTACTACTTGGCTTTATTAAATATTAATATACTTCTACATTTATAAAAAAAAATTAAAGCTGGGCGTGGTGGCTCACGCCTGTAATCCCAGCACTTTGGGAGGCTGAGGCGGGTGGATCAGTTGAGGTCAGGAGTTGAAGACCAGTCTGGCCAACATGGTGAAACTCCGTCTCTATTGAAAATACAAAAAAATTAGCCGGGCATTGTGGCAGGTGTCTGTAATCCCAGCTACTCAGGAGGCTAAGGCAGGAAAGTGGCTTGAACCCAGGAGGCGGAGGTTGCAGTGAGCTGAGATTGCACCACTGCACTCCAGCCTGGGCAGCAGAGCAAGACTCCATCTCAAAAAAAACAAAAACAAAAAAACTACAGCTATCTGAAAGCCCCTGGTACCTGCTACTGAACCTGTTTTCCTCTGTTCTGCTCACAGGTAACTGCCAGGTGGAGTTTATCTTTTTCAGAAACATTTTCAGAAACCAAGTCAATCTTTTAAGTAATAAATCGAAATGAGTGAAATTTAGGAGGGAAACGTTTATGAGCAGAAGCTTAATACTGTACTTAGAGGTTATAAATAGTTGATAAAACCAGTTCTGCATCTGGATTGTTTTCATCCTTCTGTGTTTGACTATTCAGTGCTAGTTGTTTAAAGACTTTCCTAATAAAAATTTGAAAATGCTTGCAAACCTAGGCTATAAGGAGACGCAAAGGATTAATTCTACTTTGTTAAAATCTACTAATGTGTGTTGAAATGTGATTATGGCTTGTTGACAAGGAACCATTGGATGAACAGAATTCAGTGTTTCTAGAACTAGATTGTTGGCAGGCACACTTAACTACTGCCAGCATCACTCAAACCAGCCAACTGTTTCATCTTTAGTAAATACTTTGTCAAATAAGTTATCAGTCTCTTTAAAATGTAGATAATGAATAGAATTCATTTAGACGTTAGTTAACAGTGCAGTTAAAATAGGCTATCTTAGATTATCTTTGTTCTTCTGTTCTATTTGGTTTAGATTAAAAGTGCTAAAGGAATGCTGAAGAGGGTGGAACAAGAGCATAAACATTTTTGAGAGGGTAGAACAGAGAACATAAACATTTTTGGAGTTCTAAATCTAAATAAAATTATTTCAGAAATAATGAAAATATTTTGTATTATTTCTGAGGAAAATCAGCTTTTTGGGGTGTACTTTTTCTGCAGCACTGTTTAGCTATTTTTGGCAAATGAAAAAGGTATTGGGGTAGAGACAGAGATTTCCTATTTGAAGTTGAGGCAATGAATAACTCCTTGCCCCTACTCCAATCTCCTTAAGAAGAAATAAGCTTTTCTTCATTGATAAGGTAAAGTTAGTTTTATACTGTTTATTTAAAACACCACCACCACCAGCATCTCAACTCTTCCCCCAAATTAGCTTTGTGTCTGAACTCTACTTTAGTCAATGATTCCTTTATATTTTTATATCTCTTAGGCTTGAAAACTAGGAGTCATCCTTGATTTTTTTTCCCCCTTATCTACAATCATCAAACTTTCTGTATCTGTCTCCTTGGGGCTTGCTTTAAGCTTTATGTTTCATAACAAACATGATATGTTAGTAGTTTCTTTCAGCTTTAAAATATTGTGACCCTTAAGATCTAAAATTAAATGTTGAAATGTAAAATTTAAAGGCTTATTGAAAGAATATTAATAACTTTTAAAAAAAGTATTGGCTTAAGATTAGATTCTCCTAACTAAAAGGATCCTAAAAATTAAGAGTAAGATATTTAGAACTTTGTACTAAGTGTAAAGTCTTAGTATTACAAATAAATCATTGGGTATTTATTATTATTTAAATGTCTGATACTGAGCTTTGCATCTTATTATGGAGAAAAACTTTAGATTGCAATTGAAACGAGAAGAAATTTATTGTTATATCTTAACCAGCATCTAGGCAACTTGGACCCTTCAGATACTGACACTGAGAGAACTTAATCCCAAAATAAATAAAAGTTTTGAATTAACATTCTTTTTAGTCTGGGTGCAGTGCCCCACGCCTTTAATCCCAGCACTTTGGAGGCTGAGGTTGAGGCTGGTGGATCACTTGAGTCTGGAAGTTTGAGACCAGCCTGGGCAACACGGCAACACCTTGTCTCTACAAAAAGTACAAAAATTAGCCAGGTATAGTGGCAGGCACCTGTGGTTCCAGCTATTCGTGAAGCTGAAGTGGGAGAATCTGAGCCCTGGGAGGTTGAGAGTATAGTGAGCAGTGATTACACCACTGCACTCCAGCCAGGGCAGAACTAGACCCTATCTCAGAAAAAAAAAGAAAAAAAAAATTCTGGCCAGGCAGGGTAGCTCACACCTGTAATCCCAGTACTTTGGGTGGCCGAGGCAGGTGGATTACCTGAGATCAGGAGTTTGAGACCAGCCTGGCCAACATGGTGAAACCCCGTCTCTACTAAAAATACAAAAATTAGTTGGGCCAGGTGGCGGGTGCCTGTAATCCCAGCTATTTGGCAGGCTGAGGCAGGAAAATCGCTTGAACCCAGGAGGTGGAGGTTTGCAGTGAGCCAAGACTGCGCCATTGCACTCCCTGGGTAACGAGTGAAACTCCGTCTCAAAAAAAAAAAAAAAAAAAATTCTTTTAAAAGTCACCTTGAAACATTTAATGTTATTTATTTCCTTTGTCGTGGGTAGGGGGTGATAAATTGCAAAAAGAGATAATAATGTATAGGTTGGTCTTATGCAAATACCCTAAAATTAAGAAAAAAATTATTCGATAGTGGAAGATGTCCAGGAGAATTAATAGGAAGCATAAACAGTTTTGAAGACAGGGAACTTCTGAGGGTATAACTTTTGAGGTAGAGTGGGTGATAAATTTGAGTAGATAACTTAGAAAATGTTAAATGCCAGAATGACATACACGTTTTTTGGCCTAGTGATTTTAAAAAATTGACATGTTTTTCTTTTTTATTTTTTTGAGACAGTCTCACACTGTTGCCCAGGCTGGAGTGCAGTGGCGTGATCTTGACTTACTGCAACCTCCCCCTCCTGGGTTCTAGGAGTTCTCATGCCTCAGCCTCCCGAGTAGCTGGAATTACAGGTGTGCACCACCATGCCCAGCTTATTTTTGTATTTTTAGTAGAGATGGGGTTTCACCATGTTGGCCAGGCTGGTCTCGAACTCCTGACCCCAAGTGATCCACCACCTTGGCCTCCCATGGTGCTGGGATTACAGGTGTGAGCCACTGCGCCCTGCCAAAATTGACATGCTTTTCTGAATGGTGTCTTGCTATTTAGGAAATTTTATTTTTAATGGTAAAAGCATATTTACTTGAAGAAAATGCTGTGGTGTGCCTTTTTCTCTACTAAACTATCCCTGTTCCTAAATCTGCATAGAACCATGAAAAATATTATTTTTAACTTCCTAGGCCTTTTTGCTTATGTTCATTAATGCAACTCAAATTGTCATGAAGCAACTCCTATGTATACTAGATACTCTGCTGTTTTTACCCCACTTCCATTGTACGTTTAGCTTCAAACATAAGATTCATTCCTTTGGCCTGTTTCTAATTTGCAAGCTGCTATATTCTACTTTCTGTGAAACTAGTGTGTATTATCTCTTATATCCCTCTAAATTTTCTTGAGGGTTAATAGTATATTTCCCTTTGATCACCACCAGCAAGCTTCGGGGGTCAGACTGACTCTGAAAGGAGCATTATTTGAAGTTCTCTTGAAGGAACATGGGATTTTATTAAGGATTTTAAGAATGGATAGGAATTTGATGAGGAAAATTCACGCGGAGAGGATGGCATGATCTAAGGTGTGAAAATGGAGTGCTCAACGTAAGAGATGTGATATGGTAGAAATATAGAATATTATTGGGATATAGTAGGGGATATCATTGGGAAGATGGAGAAAAGATCATCGAAATGAGTTTCTGGTCATTTAGTAATGTCTGTCATTTATTGAATGCTTACTGCATATCCAACTGTGTTAGGCTCTTTATGAAAAATCTAATTTAATTATGGCAACAGTTTTGTGTGGCAGATATTATTCTCTGAAGAAATTGGGATTTAGACAGACTAAATAGGTTATAAGACTCATGGAGCTAATAAATTAGATTTGATTCCACATCTCTTTTAAAATATGCTGCCATCATAAACCTCTTTAATTTCTTTGCAGTGATCTCTAGATTCTATACAAGAAGAAATTTGCGACAATCTTGAACTTGTGCTTACAGACTAGGTGATTACTTTAACAGGGAAGAACCATGATTAAGAATATGCCAGGCATCGGAAGAACTTCAAGTATAAATCTATTACAGGAATATGAACTGATGGCCTGAAAAAGACTGCATTTATTTTGGATAACAAAATAATTTCTTGGCCAGGTGCAGTGGCTCATGCCTGTAATCTCAGCACTTTGGAAGGGCGAGGCAGGTGGATGGATTGAGCCCAGGAGTTTGAGACCACCCTGGGCAGCATGGCAAAACCTGGTCTCTACACAAATAAAAATAAAATAACTGCTTGATATCCGAGGCTCTTTAAAACAAAATTAAAGTCTCCAAAACAAATACTGAAAGCTGTATGTTCAAAGAGGTCTTTGTCACTCTTTCTAAGTCTTAAGTATTTGACAGTTTAGGTCTGGGCGAAATAAACATTGGGTTTTACTAATAATATGGTTGCCTATTTTGGCACCTTAAATTTAGAGGTTGGTTTTTATGTGTTAAAATTTTTTTTAATCCAAACGTAGCATTGTTTATATCTTAAAAGAATGCCAGACTGACGTATTTTTGTTATTATTGTTTAGTTTGGTAGGATAATAATGTTTTCCATTGAACTGCAACAATTTTAGTAATTGGTAGCATGTAAATTAAAGAATTTTAGAGTTGAAAGGATCTTAGTGATTGTCCAGTGAAGTCTTGTTGCTGTACAGATAAGGCAAATGAAGCACTTCTGAATTAGATGAATATGGCTCCAGTTACTTATTCAATTAATGCTGTTCTAGGATTAGAACTCTTTTTACCAAACTATACTACTTCCAGTGTTTATAAGAGGGTATATGTAGATCACCACCATAACAGTACATGATTCTGTTACTGGTTATGAGGCTGGCTTGCCTAAAGTAATGGTCTTAGCTGGGTGAGATATAGGTGGTCACATAACAGAATCTCTTAGGATTCTTTTTACAAAATACATATACCGACCCCTCTTTGAAATTCACTTAGCTGAAGAGACTGTCAGATTAAGAGCATCTTTAATCAGTAAGCATAGGCCCCCTGGCAACAAAAATATGCAAAATATTCTTGTGTTTTGGAAATAGGTGTCTAGAAAATATGTAGCTTAGTAACCTAATTAATGCACATAGCATTGCAGATGTGTACTATAAAGCTATCCTTTCCACTGTTCACTAACAAAAGACATTTGATTCAGTTACCATATATGTTCTGAAAAACTATTAGTAAAAAACTTAGACTTGTGAGACCTCTTATTTTTTCATATTATTATTTTTATGGATGTACAAATTCTCCTTGTCAAGAATTGTGAAGGGTCTGAGATTTTATTGCAGGCAAATAAATTAGCCTACTACAGGATAATAACTACGGATAACTGAAGGTAAAAAGACATGAGTATCAGCATGTTTTGCACCAGTTTCCTGAGCTCCAGCTACCATAGAATGACATGAAGTGGGCTGGATGATATCTGCACGTGCATGGGATGCAGACAGGAACGTTAAGTTGAGGGAGCCCACATTTTTGCTCCAGAGGGAGACATACTTTCTTTATCTTCCAAGGTTTTTGTTAAATGACCACCCTTGAAAAGATAGTCTGAAGCAAAGAGCATGTTTGCAGTTTGCAGGACAGGCAGAAATGTGAGAGACCAATGGAGAATTGTCTCCTAATAGGCATTATATTATATTAGACCAATGAGACCATTGTTTATTCTCAATGTAAATGAAATATGTTCAGAAATTCTTAGTGTATTAGGAATGTGACCTCTGTGCACTTTGTTTTTAATTCCAGTCAAATATCTGTTGTTTGCATATTACTTGCCCTTGTTTAGTATAGTAACATGAAAGTTAACTTGCTTTAGTTTTGATGAAGGGTGTTCTGGTTAATTGGATTTTATTTTTAAATATTTAAATTCCTTTATGCCAAATGGACATACCCCATTCCTTTGTCCCTTCTCCTTTTTTTTTTTTTAAAGTCAAAACATTTATCCTCCATATTTTAATTTCAGTAAATACTTAACAGTGTGCCTATCATAGACCAAATTCTGAATGCTAGCCAGGTGTATAGATAAGAAAGATTGTGCATTCATTTATTCAGAGTTATTATATGCTGGGTGTGTTTATATTTATTTAATCCTCTCACCAAATGTGTGCCATTTGAGGGAAGGAGACACAAGGTAGGCTAAATATTAGAAGGATGTTCCTGGGAGAGCAAATAGTATGTGCAAAGGGTTTGGAGAAGATGGGATAGGCAGAAAAGCACATCCCAAGAAGAAGAGCAATATATATGAACATTCAGAAGAGAGAAAGAATGTAGGTTGTGAGTACTTCATGATACTGATATTAACCTATTTTTAAAATTGAACTTCCAAATTTAAACTGTTGAGGTTCTTGCAAAGTATGCTGTATCAGGGAGTGAAGTTTGGATTTCATGGATCTCTGGTTGTGCTTACCATATATGAAGCTTTCCATGAAGACTTCTCAAATCTCCAGAAACAAAAAAAACAAAAAAGACTTCTCAACTCTTCTTTGGGAGTGCAGGGAGAGAAACATCTCACTATATATCTTTTAGGTTTAGAATGCTACAGTATACGAAGTATATTTTTTGAGGAGACTGCATATAAGTTTGCTGGGGCTTTTTTCATTAGTTAACATTTATTTGTATAGAGACTAGGTCTTGCTATGTTCCTGAAGCAGGACTGCAGTGGCTGTTCATGGGCATAATCATAGTGTACAGCAGCCTGGAATTTCTGGGCTCTAGCGAACCTCCCACTTCGGCCCGAGTCTAGCTGGGCCTACACGCCTGTACCACTGTGCCTGCCAAGTTTGCTGTTTAAAGCATAGCATGCGTTCGTGTGTACTTGTCAGTAATGAAATTTTCAAAGTAGATTTATTTAACCAGGCCTCTATTTACTTAATGACCAGAATTGTGGTTTGTTTTTCACCTGAAAAATTGATCACTTCTTCTAGTCACAATATGGTCTATATTCTTAAGCTGTCCAGTGACATTAGAAATTAATGTGCCATGTATTTTTAATTAGAATAGTAAAGGTGTTGCTACATTCAAAAAATAGTCTAACAATGAGAAGTTTCCATTAACTATTGGTTCCCTCTAACTTACGGTTTTAGGATCTGTTATTAAAATTTTTAGCACACAAAAATGTAGATTACATTAACATTTTAAGTGGCCCTTGTTTTTCTAAAGGTACTTTGTTCAAGAGAGCTCTGCTATAATCAATTACATGGGTAATTTCATTATGAAAAATTTCTTAAAAAGGTTTATTTAGAGTCATAGCAAGGCTTAAATGAGAGTCTATGTAAAGTACCTGTTATAAAATTTGGCCTACAGAAAGTTCTCAAAGTAATAGTTACTACTTCTTTTACCGTATTATTATTTTAAAAAGCTGATTAAGTTTCTGTTACATGTATTTGCATTTAGGTAGGAAACTTTCCTTAAAAAATGATAAAAAATTTATTTTATTTTATTTATTTGTTTTGAGACGGAGTCTTGCTCTTTCACTCAGGCCGGAGTGCAATGCCATGATCTCAGCTCACTACAATCTCTGCCTTCTGGGTTCAAGTGATTCTCTCACCTCAGCCTCCCGAATAGATGGCATTACAGGCGCATACCACCATGTCCATCTAATTTTTGTATTTTTAGTGGAGACAGGGTTTCGCCATGTTGGCCAGGCTGGTCTCAAACTCCTGACCTCAAGTGATCTGCCGGCCTTGGCCTCCCAAAGTGCTGAGATTACAGGCGTGAGTCACCATGCCACCCCAAGAATCTTCACTTTAAATTTTTTATATTTTTTGGCCATACGTCTCTACAGAAATAGAGGCTGAAGCAGGAGAATCACTTGAGCCCAAGAGGCAGAGGTTGCAGTGAGCTGAGATAGAGCCACTGCACTCCACCCTGGGCGACAGAACAAGACTCCATCTCAGAAAAGAGAAAAAAAGATTCTCTAAGCTTACCCTGTCCAATACAGTAGCTACTAGCTGTATGTGGTTGTTTAAAGTAAATTTAAAATTCTGTTCTTTGGTTCTACTAACCACGTTTCAAGTGCTCAAATAGCCACGTGTGGCTAGTGGTTCCTGTCGACGGTGCAGAACATTTTCATCTTTCCAGAAACTTATATTGGACACTGTTGTTCTAAGCTAATATTTTCAGTTTTACTCCCAATAATTAGACTCCTATTATCATAACATTTTAAATAGAATACCATATAAAAAGGTAGTGAGATGCAGTTGTGCTTTTCAGGAGATGCAAAATCTACTTCATTTAACCTCCCCATGGCCTTCAGAACACAGGGCTTTTAGGACCCTAGTTGGCCATTTGTTCTTTGTTTTAAACAACTAATAAATGTAGAAGGAATTATAGAAAATCCATAAATAGAAAAAGCACTATAGAAACATTTGATTAAGATAAGATGCTGAAACCATTTGGTGAAAGATTGTTGGAATTGGATTTGAAGAAATCTGACCAGTTTAACTTAATGATCAAACTTAACATCAACATTATGGGACAAACTGATGTTACGTATTCCTTGATGTGGTGCGCTGAGAAGAGTACAACTTCACCTGTGTGGTACTTAATGCCATTTTTTTCTTTTTGCCAGAACTTATTGAAGAAATAATGAGGCAGTTCTAAATAGGAAATCTTCATGTCTTGGACCCTTCAAAAATGCTAGTAGTTGGTATCATGAAAGACTAGATAGATACATAGGTAGATAGAGAGATAGATAGATAGATACATAGATAGATAGATACATAGATAGATAGATAGATGGAGATAGATAGACAGACAGACAGAAAGTTAAAGGAGAGACATGGAAATTAACTGTGTTGTGTGGTGGATCCTGCATTGGGTCTTGGACTGGAGGACAAAACAGATCTAAAGGACATTATTAGGGTGACTGGAGAAATTGTAGAATGGATATGAATGGTGTATTACGAATATTAAATTTTCTGAGTGATAATTTATTGTGATTACATAGGAAAATACTCTTGTTCTTAATGGGGTACATGTTGACATATTTAGGAGTGAAATATCATGATGCTGCAAGTAACATTCAAATTGCTAACCAAAGAAAAATTGTGTCTGTGCAAGTATGTGTAAAGAGAGAAAACAAATGTGGCAAAATGTTAACAATTGGTCAGAGACTGAATAATTTAGATGAAGAAGGAAGAATGTACTTCATTGTATTTTTTTACAGCCTTTTAGTAGGTTTGAAGTTTTCAACATAAAAAGTGGGTAAAAGAAATGACCTCTTTATTCTGTCTGCTTAGCAGACAGTTCCAGGAAAAGCTCCTCCCTCTTTCCGGCTACATGATTGCAATGGAATGGATCTGTCAAGTTTCTACAGTCCTTTCCAGAGAAATTGGTGTGGAGCTGAACCTCTGATAGAGTGTTCAGTTGGATTAGTAGGAAAGCAGGCCTTTAAGGCAAGGAAACACATAAGTAAAACATCTTAGTAGTTTGTATGTTTCAATATTTGTTTCAGCCAGAATTTATTAGCACTACATGCTTCAGATTTATTCTTTCCTTTTATGGCAAATTGGGAATGCATATGAAAAACATTTAGATATCAGTTCTCTAGGAGCACTCTCCCTCATCCCCCCCATGCATAGTCTCAATGTCTTAAAGCTAGGCAACTACAGGTAGACTCAATTGGAGACTGCCTGTTTCTGCCTTCTTAACATTCTGGTGACCACCTGGATTCAGATATTTGTTATAAAAACAGGCATATCTCAGAAATATTATGGGTTCAATTCCAGAGCACCGAAATAAGGCAAATAGTGCAATAAAGCAAGTGACACAAATATTTTGACTTCTCAGTGCATGTAAAAGTTATGTTTACACTATGCTATAGTCTATTAAGTGTGCAGTAGCATTATGTCTAAAGAAACAATGCACGTATCTAAATTAAAATGTACTTTATTGCTAAAAAAAAATGCTAACAATCATCTGAGCCTTTAGTGAGTTGTAAATTTTTTCCTGATAGGAGGACCTTGCATTGATTTAAATGACTGCTGACTAATCAGAATGGTGGCTGGAGGTGGGGGTGACTGTGGCAATTTCTTAAAATAAGACAACAATGAGATTTAGATTTCTCTGTAGCACGGAGTGCTGTTTGATAGCATTTTACCCACAGTAGAAATTCCTTCAAAATTGGAGTCAATCTCAAACCCTGATGCTGCTTTATCAACTATGTTTATGGGATATTCTGTGTCCTTTGTCGTCATTTCAACAGTGTTCACAGCATCTTCACCAGGCATAGATTTCATCTCAAACCATTTTCTTTGCTCGTCCCTAAGAAGCAACTCCTCATTTGTTCAAGTTTTGTTATGAAATTGCAGGAATTCAGTGACATTTTCAGTCCCTGCTTCTAACTCTAGTTCTGTTGCTAATCCCACCACGTGTAGTGACTTCCTCCACCGGGGTCTTGAACCCCACAAAGTCATTCATGAGAGTTAGAATTCTTCCAAACTTAATATTGATATTTTGAAATCCTTCCACGAATCATTAATGTTCTGAATGGCATCTAGAATGGTGAATCCTTTCTAGAAGGTTTTCAGTTTACTTTGCCCAGATCCATCAGAAGAATCACTGTCCGTGGCAGCTATAGCCTTACAAAATGTTTTTCTTAAAAAATAAATACTTTTTTTGAGATAGAATCTTGCTGTGTTCCCTAGGCTGGAGTCCTGTGGTGTGATCTCGGCTCACTGCAACCTTTGCTTCCTGGGCTCAAGTGATTCTCCTGCCTCAGTCCTCTGAGTAGCTGGGATTACAGGCACGTACCACCACGCCTGGCAAATTTTTATGTTTTTGGTTGGGGTTTCACCATGTTGGCCAGGCTGGTCTTGAACTCCTGGTCTCAAGTGATCTGCCTGCCCTGGCCTCCCAAACTGCTGGGATAACAGGCATGAGCCAGCATGCCCAGCCAAATAATAAAACTTGAAAGTCAAAATTACTCCCTGATGCATGGGTTGCAGAATAAATGTTGTGTTAGCAGTTATGAAAACAACTTTAATCTCCTTGTATTCTCCATCAGAGAATTGGGTAACTAGGTGCGTTGTCAATGAGCAGTAACATTTTGAGAGGAATCTTTTTTCCTGAGCAATAGGTCTCAACAGTGGGCTTAAAATATTCAGTAAACCGGGTGGTAAACTGAGGTGCTGTCAGCTAGCTAGTCTTAGTTGTTCTGTTTATAGATCACAGGCAGAGTTGATGTAGCATAATTCTTAAGGGCCCTAGGAATTTTCATATGGTAAATGAGCATTGGCTTCAACTTAAAGTCACCAGCTTTCTTTAGTTCCTGGTAAGAGTCAGCTTGTTCTTTGAAGGCAGACATGGACTTCTCTATAGCTATGAAAGTCCTAGATGCCATCTTCTTCCAGTACAATGCTGTTTCATCTACATGGAAAATCTATAGTTTATTGTAGCCACCTTCATCAGGTATCCTAGCTAGACTGGGATAACTTCATACGGCTTCTGCATCTGCACTTGTTGTTTCACCTTGCACTTTTATATTATGAAGATGGCATCATTCTTTAAACCTGTCCTAGCTTTATACTTTACTTCTGCAGCTTCCTCACTTCTCTCAGCCTTCTTGGAATTGAAGAGAGTTAAGCATTTGCTCTGGATTAGGCTTTGACTTAAGGGAATGTTGTGGCCAGTTTGATCTTCTATCCAGGTCACTTAAACTTTCTCCATTTCAGCAATAAGGCAGTTGCGTTTTCTTATCATGGTGTGTTCACTGGAGTGGCACTTTTAATTTCCTTCAAGAACTCTTCCTTTGCATTCTCAACTTGACTCTTTGGCACAGGAGTCCTAGCTTTCAGCCTGTCTTGGCTTTCAGCATGCCTTTGATTTAAAGTGAGTGATGAGGGGGAGTGATGGCTCATGCCTATAATCCCAGCACTTTGGGAGGCCAAGGCAGGCAGTGGATCACTTGAGGTCAGGAATTTGTGACCAGCCTGGCCAACATGGTGAAACCCTGTCTCTACTAAAAATACAAAAATTAGCTGGGCGTGGTGGTGGGTGCCTGTAATCCAGCTACTCAGGTGGCTGAGGCAAGAGAATCGCTTGAACCTGGGAGACAGAGGTTGCAGTGAGCCGAGATTGCACCACTGCACTCCAGCCTGGGTGACAGAGTGAGACTCCCTTCTCAAAAAATAAAAAAATTTAAAAATAAAGTGAATGACGTGGGACTCTTCCTTTCACTTGAGCACTTAGAGGCCATTGTAAGGGTTATTATTAGGCCTAATTTCAATATTGTTGTATCCCCAGGAATAGGGAAGCCTGAGGAGAGGGGGAAAAATGGGGAACGGCTGGTCTGCGGAACAGTCAGAAAACACACAACTTGTATTAAGTTCACTGTTTTATGTAGGCATGGTTTGTGATGCCCCAAAACAATTGCAATAGTAATAACAAACATCACTGAGTCACCATAACAGATATAATAATACTGAAAAAGTTTGAAATATCTTGAGAATTACCAAAATGTAACATAGAAAACACAAAGTGAGCATATACTGTTGGAAAAATGGTGCTGATGAACTTGCCCAGTGCAGGGTTTCCACAAACCTTCAATTTTTTTCTTTTTTTAAAAGGCCGGGCTTGGTGGCTCCTGCCTCTAATCCCAGCACTTTGGGAGGCCGAGGCGAGCAGGTCACGAGGTCAGGAGTTTGAGACCAGCCTGGCCAACATGGTAAAACCCAGTTTCTCTAAAAATACAAAAATTAGCCTGGCGTGGTGACACACGCCTGTAGTCCTAGCTACTTGGGAGGCAGAGGCAGGAGAATCACTTGAACCCGGGAGGCGGAGGTTGCAGTGAGCCGAGATCGTGCCATTGCACTCCAGCCTGGGTGACAGAGCAAGACTCTGTCTCCAAAAAAAAAAAAAAAGGCAGTATCTGTGAAGTGCATTGACGTGAAGTGCAATAAAATCTATGCCTGTAATATTTGGTTGAGGTTCTTGAATTAAGATTTATGATAAAAAAAGACATTGATTTGAGAATAGCTTATCCAGCTCAATATGAACACATTGTAATAGGCTTACCAAATTGTTTAATTATACATTGTTCAACTAATTATAAATATCCTGTATAGGATTAGTAACCAGTGTGAATTTTATTTGAACCATTAATTCCTTTCCTCTGGGAAATTGTTGATAATGATTCATTGGTTAGAATTGGCTAAGTCAAAGCCCCAATCTGATTTGTTCCACTTTCTTCTCATGTATGTTAGAGGGCATTTTCAGGTTTCTTCTGAATCTCAGTGGGGAAAAATAGAATCAGTATAAAATATATATTCAATGAGAAAAGAGTCAAGTTTTTTAGCATCAGGACAAAATATGTATCAGAATAGAAAGGCCAGATGATAGGAACATTAGAGTACAAATGCTGTCTCAAGAGTCTGAAATCCACTTGAGCCCAGGAGTTTGAGACCAGCCTGTGCAACATAGTGAGACATCATCTCTACAAAAAATAAAAAAAATTAGCCAGGTGTGGTGGCTCATGCCTGTAGTCCCAGCTACTCAGGAGGCTGAGGTGGGCGAATCACTTCAACTGGGGAGGCCGAGGCTGCAGTGAGCCGTGATCATGAGGTGAAATTTTTTATTTGTCTAGAGTGAAATGTACAAATCTTAAGTGTACAGCTTGATAAATTTGAGCTATGAATTTGGTTCTGCATTTCTATGTCTAAAGACAAAAATAATTTCTTAGAGGAGATTAAACTTTTCTTAGTGCTTATTTCTGAAATAAAATTTTTGAATGAGACCTCAATATAGGGAATATTGAGTCATGTAGTGTAGGGGTCCCCAACGCTGGGGCCACTGACTGGGCCACACGTGAGGTGTGGGCCAGCATTAGCACCTGGCAGCGGCATTAGATTCTCATGGGAACATGAACTCTACTGTGAATTGCGCTTGCGAGGAGAGATCTAGGTGGCACTCCTTAGGAAAATCTAATCCCAGGTGGAACAGTTTTTATCCTGAAACCATTCCCACCCACCCCCTGTGGAAAAATTGTCTTCCACAAAACCCGTCCCTGGTGCCAAAAAGGTTTTTACAGTATACCAAGTGAAATCTCAGGTCATGACGCTGAGGTGCAATTTTTAATGGGAGTGAAGGGTGGGGAGCTCAATAAATAATCTTCATCCAAAAATAAAACCTAGAGTATATAAAGAAATTTGACACTTTTTGGCTTCTTTTGGTTTCCTTGTAATAGAAATAAAACAAAAACAAAAAAATGGCCAGTACAGTGGCTTACACCTGTAGTCCCAGCACTTTGGGAGGCCAAGGTGGGCAGATTGCCTGAGTCCAGGAGTTTGAGACCAGCCTAGGCAACATAGCAAAACCCCCTCTCTACCAAAAATACAAAAAATTATACGTGCATGGGTGGTGCACGCCTGTGGTCCCAGCAACTCAGGAAGCTGAGGTGGGAGGATCACTGGAGTCCTGGAGGGGTGGAGGTTGAACTGAGCTGTGATCCTGCCACTGTTCTCCATCCTGGGTTGCAGAGTGAGACCTCGTTTCAAAAAAAATAAAAAAAGGAGAAATGGTTGATCTGCATATTCTGTAAATAAAATAGCTAAATAGCTGTCTCTCCATACATATATGTGTGTATATATATTACATAAATGTGTGTATATATATACATAAATGAATATATACACACATGTGTAATTTCCTTGAACATATTTGTTAAGAATTAGGCATGGAAAGGACTTCAGCAACAATTGTTTTGGGTTATTTACTAGGGGTGGATCCATTGCTTTAAGGAATAAGTAAGCAAGTGATAATATTGACTCCTTTTCTGAAAATTCCAGATTAAAAAAAGTTTTCCTTTTGATTCCAAGATTGTCCCACATTCAGAGGAAAGAGTAATAGAGAACCTGCAGGCAAAGCCAGGATTTTTCTGAAGGAACAATTCTGTGTTTGATTCAGTGCCTGAAAAGGAATCAGTTAAGTCCTCAAAGTTCTTTAAAACAGAGCATGGCCTAGATCCTTTTAGCTGGAAAGATAGCTTAAAACAAATGTTTCCACTTGGCCACTATGGCTGTAGAAAAATAGCAGTACTGCTTCCATGAAAATCTGATTTTCAGCAGTGTGAACCTGCCCAGAAGGAACTGATGGTGAGAGGTACTTTTTTTCTTCTATAGATTCTTTGTGATGCCTACCCTAAATCACTTTCTGTGATCTGACTCTTTTGGCTGTGCTACCTTGATTTTATGTTATTAGAAAACCTGTAGCTTAGTTAGGGGAGGATTGACTTCTTTGTAGGTTGCCACCAAGAATACTTTTCACCAGGAAAAATATATTACCCTATGGTGCTCGATGCATCTCTATTGTAACTTACCCTGCATTTAGAGAGGTTTATACTTCTACATGGTTTTCTCTTTACACTTTGAGTAACATATTCTTGCTACACACATCCTTGCTAGTTGAATTTAAGGAGTTAGTAGCATATATTCAGTAATCGCAAAACAGACCTTTCCTCACCCCTGAATCTTTGGACAGTAAAAATACATTATATAACATTGAAATCATTCACAATTTAGTGGTTTGAAATTCCAGATGGTAATGCCATGAAAAGACCTGTCACATTTTGTACCTTATATTATGAAGAGGGTTATATTAATCACAATTAGCAAGTGAGTTGTGGGCTTCAAGTTGTCAAGTGAATTTTTAGGTAATGAACAAGTTTCTAGACATTTATAGTCTAAGTTTCAGGACATTTATAGTCTAAGTTTCTTGAATAAATTTTGTCATTTTAAAGAGCAAGGATAAATTATTGAAAAAAAATTTCTGAATTTAAATTTTTACATGAATTATTTAATTTGACAATTTAATTCTTACATGGGTAAGTAATGTTAATCATCCCATTTTACAGAGGAAAAAACATGACTCTCATAGGACAAATGGCCCATCACATGTTTAGCAAGTGATAGAAACCAGATTTAAACTCCAGCAGTCTTATGCTTAACCACTTTGCTGTGTTTCTCAAAATGTGTAGAATCAACACAATTGCAACATGTGATGTCTTAGCTCTCTCCTAAGACTGAATTGCTAAGGTCTCTGCTCTTTTATTTTACTTCTCTTTTTACTTCCTAATCCCCAGTTTTTGCTTGTTTTAATAATAAAATCTAGAGGAAATAGAACTGCTACAGTTAAATATACTTGGATTGAAAGACCAGATCTTCTATTTATTCATAGCTACATGACAAGTTACTTCATTTGAGCTCACTTAAAAAAAAAACTGTAATAATATACTAATAAGGGAGTTAAAAACATAATGTTTTGTTGTGAATAGTACACAGGTATAATTTTTAAAGTATTGAAATCATTACCTGGAAGATATTAAAGGTTTTTTTGGATTTTTTTTTTTTTTTTTTGAGACGGAGTTTCATTCTAGTCACCCAGGCTGGAGTGCAATGGCGTGATCTCAGCTCCCTGCAAACTCTGCCTCCCGGGTTCAGCGATTCTCCTGCCTAGCCTCCTGAGTAGCTGGTATTACAGGCATGTACCACCACATCCAGCTGATTCTTGTATTTTTAGTAAAGACGGGGTTTCACCATGTTGGCCAGGCTGTTCTCGAATTCCTGACCTCGGTGATCCACCCGCCTTGGGCTCCCAAAGTGCTGGGATTACAGGCATGAGCCATTGCACCCGGCTAGAGGGTTTATATATAGGTAGCTACAGCTGACCATTCAACAATGAGAGGATCAGGGGCATCAGCGCCCCTGCTGCACAGTGGGAAATCCACATATAACTTTTGACTTTCTAAAAAACTTAACTACTGATAGCCTACTGTTGACTGGAAGACTCACTGATAACATTAACAGCGAGTTAACACATATTTTGTATGTATGTTATGTGTATTCTATACTGTATTGTTACAGTAAAGTAGCTAGAGAAAAGGTTATTAAGAAAATCACAAGGAATAGAAAATGTATTCCTGTTTATTAAATGGGAGTGAATCATCATAAAGGTCTTCATCCTTGCTGTGTTCACATTGAATAGGTTGAGGAGGAAGAGGAGGAGTTGGTCTTGCTGTCTCAGGAGTGGCAAAGGTGGAAGAAAATTCTTGTGTAAGTGGACCTGTGCAGTTCAAACCCATGTTGTTCAAGGGTCAACTACAGTATTATTTTGTAATTAGCATTATGCATATTATTATCTACATTTCTACTTTAAAAGCTAAATGTTTTATTTTAAAAAATCTTCCTGATTCTACTACGCATTTAAGGAAGAAATTATACCAGTTCTCTACGGTCTCCTCCAGAAAATAGAAACAGAGGGAATACTTCTTAACTCAGCATTACTCTTAATACCAAAGAGTACCTAATACTGAAGACCATACAAGAAAGGAAAACTAAACTACAGACCAAAATCTTTTGTGAATATAAATGTAAAAATCCTCAACCGAATATTAGCAAATCAAATCCAAAAATGTATAAAAAGAATTACATACTATAGCTAAGTGGAATTTATTCCAGGTATGCAAGGCTGGTTCAACATGGGGAAATCAATTCATGTAATCGATCACATCCGCAGTCTAAATAAGAAAAATCATATGATCATATCAGTAGACGCAGAAAAAACATTTGATAAAATCCAACATCCATTCTTGATTAAAATCTCTCAGGAAACTAGGAATGAGGGAAAATTCCTCAATTTGATAAAGAAAATCTACAAAAAACTTACAGCTAACATCGTATTTAATAATGAGAACATAGATCCTTTTCTGTTATGATTAGGGAAAAGGCAAATACGTCCCCTCTCACTACTCTTCAGCATCATCCTGGAAGTCCTGGTTGATGCAATAAGACATGAAAAGAAAATAAAAGGTATACAGATTGAGAAGGAAGAAATAAAACTTAATTTACAAATGACATGTTGGTATATGTAGAAAGTCCCAACAAATCACAAGTGCTCTGGAATAATAAGTGATTATAGCAGGTTGGGCGCAGTGGCTCACGCCTGTAATCCCAGCACTTTGGGAGGCAGAGGTGGGCGGATTGCCTGAGGTCAGGAGTTTGAGACCAGCCTGGCTAACATGGTGAAACCCCATCTCTACTAAAAATACAAAAATCAGCTGGGCGTGGTGGCGCATGCCTGTAGTCCCAGCTACGTGGGAGGCTGAGGCAGGAGAATCGCTTGAATCTGGGAGGTGGATGTTGCAGAGAGCTGAGATCACGCCACTGCTCTCCAGCCTGGGCGACAGAGCAACACTTTGTCTCCAAAAAAAAAATAATTAAAAGACTATAGCAGTGTTGTAATGCCATTTATATTAGCACAAAAAAATTAAAATCCTTAGGTATAAATCTTGCAACATAAGTACAAGATCTATATGAGGAAAATGACAAAAATAAAAAATTGAAGACCTAAATAAACAGTTCATGCTTAGACTCAATATTGTTAAGATGTCAAGTTCTTTCCAACATGATCTGTAGACTCAGTGTAATTTAATTCAGAATCCCAGCAGG
Organism: Pongo pygmaeus; assembly: GCF_028885625.2. Taxonomy (NCBI): domain Eukaryota; kingdom Metazoa; phylum Chordata; class Mammalia; order Primates; family Hominidae; genus Pongo; species Pongo pygmaeus. The sequence goes on along the minus strand of NC_072373.2, from coordinate 143,124,430 downwards.
TTATTTTGTGGCTATCAGCAAAGTTATTCTAAAGTTTATATTGGTCAGAGACCTAGACTAGGCAACACAATATTGTAGGAGAACAAAGTCAGACTGACACTATTGTACTTAAAGACTTATGAAGCCACAGTAATCAAGACATTGTGGTATTGTTGAAAGAATAAATAGATCATTGAAGCAAAATAGCGCATAGGTAGACCTACACGAATATAGTAAATTGATCCTTGACAAAGGAGCAGAGACAAGGAAAAACGGTAATTTTTTCCACAAGTGGCACTGGAATAACAGGATATCTCATTCCCCTCCCCCCAACCAAAAAAAAAAAAAAGAATCTTGACACAGACTTTATATACCTTTCACAAAAACTACCTCAGAGTGAATTGTAGCCTTTAATGTTAAGCACAAAAATGTAAAACTCCTAGAAGATAATATAGGAAAAAATCTGGTTACCTTAGGTTTGGTGATAACTTTTTAGACAAAACACCAAAAGCATACTCCATGAAAGAAAGACGTTGATAAGTTGGACTTCATTAAAATAAAATATGTACGTTTTGTGAAAGATGCTGTTTAGAGACTAAAGAGATAAGCCACAGACTGGGAGAAAATCTTTGGAAAATACATACCTGAAAAAGAACTGGCATCCAAAAATATTCAAAGAACCCTTATAACTCAATAATAAATGAACAGCACAATTAAATGGACAAAAAAATCTGAACCTCCTTGGAGAAGATATACAGATGGCAAACAAGCATTTCAAAAGATGTTTACCACATATCATTAGAGAACATGCAAATTTAAACCACAGTGAGATACTATACACCTATTAGAATGATGAAAATTCCAAACACTGACAATACCACATGCTGGTGAGTATGTGGAGTAATGGAAATTCTCATTCATTGCTGGTGGGAATGCAAAATAATAACCTTCAAAAGACACTTGGGCAGTTTCTTTAAAAGCTAAACATATTCTTACCATATGATCCAGCAGTCATGTTCCTTGGTGTTTATCCAAATGAACTGAAAACTTTAAGTCCACATAAAAATCTGCCCATACATGTTTGTGGCAACTTTATTTGTAATTGCCCAAACTTGGAAGCAACCAAGATGTCCTTCAGTAGGTTAATGGATAAACGAACTGTGGTACATCCATACAATGCAATATTATCTAGCCATAAAAAGAAATGAGCTATCAGGCCATGAAAGGACATGCACAGAGTCTATTTAATAAAAAAAAAAATTGGAAATTGAGGTTACAGTGAGCTATGACCACGCCACTGCACCCCAGCCTGGGTGAACAGAGTGAGACTCTGTCCATTAAAAAAAAAAAAAAATTCCTTGAACTATATAAGCAATAAAATGAACTACAGATGTGATGAATATTACAAATACAGTGGTGAGTACAAGAAAGCAAGGGAAAACATACACTATGATGAAATTTTACTATATTGTTTAATATTGTTTGGATAAGAATATATTGTTGATAAAACAAGAAAAGCTAAGAAATGATTACCGGAAGAATAGTTTTTATCTCTGTGGAAGGGAGAATCAAGAAAGAACACTTGAGAGATTTCTGAGGGTGGTGGAAGAGTTTTATTTCCCATCATCATGGTGGTGTGTTATTTAAGTACTCATTTTCTAAGTCTTTAAATTGTACATATTTTTCTTCAAATACGTTCTTTTAATTGAGGTGAAAATCACTTCACAGTCAAATAATCATTGTCAAATGTACTTTTCGGTGTTATTTAGTGTATTCATAATGTGCAACCAAAACCAACAGCTCTCTTTCTACTTTCAAAATTTTTTCATCACACTCCAGAAACACCCTATACTCCATTAGGTAATCATTCCCTAACCTCCCCCTACCCAAGTCCCCTCAAAACTTTTAATCTGCTTTTTCTCTATATGGATGTGCCTGTCCTGAATGTATCATAAAAAGGAATCATACAGTATGTGACCTTTTTTGTGTGGCTTCTTTTCGTTTAACATAATGGTCTCAATATTCATCCAAGTTATAGTATATATGAGTTTTTATTTTTTTATGACTAATATTTCATTATGTGTATGTAACTGTTCATCCACTTATCACTGATGGACATCTGGGTTATTTTCATATTTTGAGTATTATAAGTAATGCTGCCATAAATGTTCTATACATCTAGTTTCATGTATTACAATATATGTAAGATACATATTGTGAAAAAAATAAGAAGGAAAAAGATCTTGTTGGGACCGTGTGCATTATCAATAGTGGCATTTTGCTAAATATTGACAGACACGAAGATGAATTAAGCATGATCCTTACCCTCAAGGGTATGTACGGAATTTTGTTGTGGAATTACAAAAACAGTAATCTAACATTGCACATTTTAGAGCATCATCGTAGAATTGAGGCTCCCCCTTGAAGTAGTTTTAAGGTAATACAAATTGAAATAACACAGATAATTATAAAATACAAAGTTTGTACATGGGTGATTAAGATACTTGGATCCTTAAGCATGATCATGATTAAACATAATCTTTACCCTCAAGGGTATATATGGAATTTTATTGTGGAATTACAAAAACAGTAATCTAACATTGCACATTTTAGAGCTTCATTGTAGAATTGAGCCTCCCCTTGAAGTAGTTTTAAGGTAATACAAATTGAGATAACGCAGATAATTATAAAATATGAAGTTTGGACACATGATTGGGTAAGATACTTGGCTTGCCTGGATGCTGTGTTCAGCTAGACAGCTGTGATTTACAGGTGAATTACAAAAAACAACAATAACAATAAAACAAAACTACAGCTCTGAGATTCCTAATGATCATTGAAAAGAGAGACTAGTCTGTACAATAAGATATTTTTTTTCAAAGTAAATATAGGTTATAGATAGTTGTAGATAAGTTTTTGGATTGGAACATACAGTTTTATTATTTTCCCAAGCATCCTCTAAAAGATAGGAATTCATATATCCATTGCCTAAAGTCAGTAAGTTCCATAAGTGAAAATAATTGATTTCTTCAATTGATAATTGATTTCTTCTCTTCCAAGGTAGTGATTCTCCTCTAGTCTTCAACCCCTAGAAAAAGGTGGTAGTATAGAAAGAGGTGGTATTGCTGTATTTTTTTCTGGATAAACTAAAAGCAGGGGGCTAATTCTCTATTAGTAGCTAAAAAAAAAAGTCCTGAGAAAGGTCGAATTTTTTTCATATTTTCCTGTCAGAAGGTACAGAAAAATTGTGTTTATTAAATCTTAAAGCTAAATATCTTTAAGAATATTCGTTAGTAATTGCTTTCTTTCTACACACAGATACACACGTATATTTATTTATCATGAATAAGTGACAGGTGATTCAGTAGCAGTCTAAGTTCCTAAAGGTTACACAGTTCAATTTATTTGTTTTTATTGTTTTGTGGTTAGCAGCAATAATGTTAGTAATAGTAGATATACTGTCTTCATATGTGAAGACTGATGATGTCCCGTGTGCTTAGAGCTATTTTTCTAGTAGTCATGGTAGATTTGCACTAGTTTACTCATTCTAGATCTCCTTTAAACATTATACATTTGTAGTATTACTGATAATGTGTGTAAATGACTGACTGATCTGTTAGCCAAGATTAGGTTTGTCTGGGTCATATTTTAAGTGATCCCCTTAATTTCAGCCTTGTTTCAAAAAGGATTTTATGCATCTTTCAGTAATAGGGTAAGACAAAGTAATTAGCTAAGGAAATCAGGATGACTGGAAAATTAGCACAGTTGAGAGGCATTTTGTGCCTGGTACTTTCCTGACCATCTACTGACTCTGTCTTGTTCCTTCACCTTACCCTGCCTGGCGGCTTATCTCTGCTTGGTTCCTTACCATTCATTCATTAGTTCCCACTTGAGGCATGGCATTTATCCCAGAATACTTGAACCTCAGTGGGCTTTTCCACCCTCTGCACAGCTCCGAAGGGACTAAGGTACTAGGGCCCCTTATTTTTTCTTTTGTGGCCTTCCAAAATAGTTCCTTGCTGCCCTCTTCTGGCTGAGACCTTAGGGTATTGAGCAAATTTTGGTTTTTAATCCTTTTAATTCCAGCAGTATTTTGGATAAACCAGTGGTTCTCAAGCCTGGCTGCATATTAGAATCACTCTGGGGAGTTTTAAGAAAACTACCACTGTGTGGGCCCCACTTTTGGAGGTTCTGATTTAATTGGTCTTGGGGTGGAGGTGGGCGGCTGGTTTTTTTTTAGGGGATTAAAATCTCTAGCCAGTGATTAAGATCTAACCAGTAGGATAAATGACCCTTGGAATCCTGAAGGGCTTGTGCTACTTAGATATAGTCCTCATATTTTTAGATATCATAATGGATTTTTAAAAAATAGCATTAAAGTTAGAAATACAGGAGTATTTCTACCCTCTCAGGAAAAGAATAGTTTATACAAGGAATGATAGGAATAAGCAATAGGATCTGAGGTCTTTGTAGTGTCTACTAATACCAGAAGATTTTGGGAAGATACTTTGTGTTATCATTTGCCTGTTTGGTTTTCTATTTTTCAATTTTCATTTCCTCTTTTTCTGTTTTAAGGGCTGAGCCACAGGCTTCTGCATGAGTTTGGCCATTGACAGATACTAGCGGAAGATTGGAGGACAGGTAGAAGGGAGAAGCCAGGGTATTTTTTGGTTGCCATGTCTGGTAAAGGCTATTTCTCTGGTAGTGGCTTCTTGTCCTTTGTGACTTTAGCTCTTATCAGAGAGCTCCTCCTTCCATGGTCCAAATGTGTGCTGGAAAATTTCCTGTATTAGTAGCTATATCTTCCATGAAATATATGGAGAGGTTTCTGTTTTCTTGATTGGACTCCTATTTGTTGTACCCTGTAAATACTATAATATGCTTCTCTTTCCTCTCTTCTGTGTTTCTACCTTTCCTCCTATCTGTTCTTTGGTACTTTTCCTACTCCAGTGATAGCCACCTGAATTCTGAACAATATTTATAACAGTTAGGGTTAGGGGGCGTTGCTCTTAAATTGGAGTCTCTAATTTTATGGAATGTTCTTTCTAAGTTTTACTTTTTTACTTTCCGAAACTTGTAAAGCATTCATATGATATTATTTCTTAGTTGGATTAGGAACCTGATGGGAAATAAACCTTTAATATGAACTTGTTGAATACGGTTTGTTAGTAGATACAATTTGTAATCATCATCCTGTTTTGTTTGCTTGTTTTTGTTTTTTTTTTTGTTTGTTTGTTTGAGGTAGAGGTCTTACAGCTCAGGCTGATCTTGAACTCTTGGGCTCAAATGATCCTAACCATTGAAACCTCTTGAGTAGCTGGTAGATTACAGGCACATGCTACCATGCCCAGTTTATCATCTTTTTAATAATGCTTTTTGTTTGTTAATTATTTTGTTAAGAATACTGTTGCAGCTACTTTGTTTTTAACATTTTGACCCATGATACAAATCTCTCTTACTAAACTTTAGTTTGGGTCATTTAAAAAAATAATAGAGTGCATTTCCTTTTTTTTTGAGGCGGAATTTCGCTCTTGTTGCCCAGGCTGGAGTGCAATGGTGCGATCTCAGCTCACTGCAACCTCTGCCTCCCAGGTTTAAGCGATTCTCCTGCATCAGCCTCCTGAGTAGCTGGGATTACAGGCGTGCGCCACCATGCCCGGCCAGTTTTGCATTTTTAGTAGATGGGGTTTCTCCATGTTGGTTAGGCTGGTCTCGAACTCCTGACCTCAGGTGATCCGCCCACCTTGGCCTCCCAAAGTGCTAGGATTACAGGTGGGATTACAGCCACCATGCCCGACTTATTTAGTCTTTGAAGGAGTATTAGGATCTTTAGTTTTTAAAAGTGGCGTGTTAACTAGCTCTTTATTATGTAACCATTTGTACTATATTTCTTATTTTTTAATTTTTAAAAATTTCAAGAGCTTTTGGGGTACAGGTGGTTTTTGGTTACATGGATGAATTATATCGTGGTGAATTCTGAGATTTTAGTTTACCTCTCACCAAAGTAGTGTACATTGTACTCAATATGTAGTCTTTTATTCCACACTCCCCTCTCCTTCTCCCCCTACTGAGTCTCCAAAGTCCATTACGTCACCCTGATTGGTTTTGCATACTCATAATGTAGCTCCTACTTATAAGTGAGAATATAGGGTATTTGGTTGTCCATTCCTGAGTTACTTCACTTAGAATAATGGCTTCCAGTTCCATCCAAGTTGCTGCAGAAGACATTATTCTGTTCCATTTTATGGCTGAGTAGCATTCCATGGTGTATATATACCACATTTTGTTTATCCACTCATTGGTCATTGGGCACTTAGGTTGGTTCCATACCTTTGCAGTTGTGAATTGTGCTGCAACAAACATTTATGTGCATGTGTCTTTTTCATATAATGACTTCTTTTCCTTTAGGTAGATATCCAGTAGTGGGATTGCTGGATTGAATGGTAGACCTACTTTTAGTTCTTTAAGGAATCTCCATACTGTTTTCCATAGAGGCTGCACTAATTAACATCCCCACCAGCAGGGTGTAAGTTTCCGTTTTCACCACATCCATGCCAACATGTATTGTTTTATGACTTTTTAATGGCCATTCCTTCAGGAATAAGGTGATATCTCATTGCGGTGTTAATTTGCATTTCCCTGATGATTAGTGATGTTGAGCACTCTTTCATATGTTTTTTGGCCATTTGTGTATCTTCTTTTGAAAAATGTCGTTTGCCCACTTATTGATGGGATTATTTGTTTTCTTCTTACTGATTTGTTTGAGTTCCTTGGAGATTGTGGATACTAGTACTTTGTCACATGCACAGTTTGCAATTATTTTCTCCCATTCTGTGGGTTGTCTGTACATTCTGATGATTATTTGTTTTGCTGATTTGCACTATATTTCTTTTGATGTGGTATTTATTTATTTAGATGTAGGCTTTGCATGATATCCAAAGCATATATAATATATGTATTTGGTAACAGAGTTTTTGCAGTCTTGGCAAAAACATGAGTTTTGTGTGGTTTTGGCTTAGGTAATCTTTGGATTACTTATTTCTCCAATCCTTTTTTTTTTGAGCGAGGTCTCACTCTGTCACCCAGGCTAGAGTGCAGTGGCACAGTTGAACCCTCCAAGCTCAAGTGATTCTCCCACGTCAGCCTCCCGAGTAGCTGGGACTACAGGTATATGCCACCAGGCCCAGCTGTTTTTTTGATTTTTTGTAGAGATGAGGTCTCACTATATTGCCCAGGCTGGTCTCGGGACTCCTGGCCTCAAGCATTCCTCCTACCTCCACCTTCCTAAATGGTGGATTACAGGCATGAGCCAGCACACCCAGCCTCCAGTCCTTATAAGTGGTTCCTCTAACTTTCTCTATTATCGTAGATGGTTTAAACGTCTTTACTTTAATCATTTGTTTTAAAAAAAAAAAAAAAACTTCATGCTGCTAGATTTAAGATGCCAAGAAATCATATTTTTGGGAATTTAACTCTGTTAAAAATGAATGTTGTAAGCTAATTTTGTTCTCTCTTATTTGTGTGGAGACATAAGATGAATCGTTAGTACCATTCAGCTGCATAGTGTAGAAAACGGAATTGTTTTTGTTTGCTGAAAGAATTGAATAAAAATATTTTCATCAAGTTATTCTTTATACCAATTCCATGTAAGTAAGATTGCTACAAATATGTGATTTCTTGACATATATGCATGTCGAAGTATGTACTAAGTATAAAGTGTTACTTTTCATACTTAATACTTTATCTACAGAGGTTTTCCCTTAAAAGCCTGTTCTTAAAGTTACATTAATCTTTCAGGCTTAAAATTGCCTTTCAGGTTTAAAATTTTACTTCTTAGTTCTAAACTCAGTTATTTAACTAAGTCCCTGGTTAGGGTTCTTCTGAAACCTCAATTTGGATTTAAGGATACATTTTCTTTCTATGCCCTTTTCTTTCTGAAGCACACATTTTTAACTTGTTTATTGAGCCTTTTTCTCCACTTCTGACTTATGGAAGTAACTTTATAAACGTGTGTGTGTGTGCACCCACCTGTGTGGAATTACAGCAGAAGTCATTCCTTCTCAGCTAATTTCATGTAATTCATTTCAGCGTGAAGATTGGAATGATCTAATGGTTTTCTAAGAGCTAGACTTTCATAATAATGTTACACATTAAAACACATAAACACATAGTTACTTGTATAGATGTTACTGAAATTTAGAATTATGATCATATGAAGTAGAAGAGTTAATTTTACAAATTTATAAAAACAATTTGGGGTTGGCTTTTTACTTTAAGCTGTAACTTGTTTACTGACAAGACTGAGTTATATAAAATATTTTAATTAATTATAAAATAATTTAATTAAATATTTTAATTAAGTTATATAAAATACCTTAATTAAGAGTTGGCTTTTTACTTTTAGCAGTAACTTGTTTACTGACAAGACTGAGTTATATAAAATATTTTAATTAAGAGTATTTAGTTGGGGCCGGTTGCGGCGGCTCACGCTTGTAATCCCAGCACTTCGGGAGGCCAAGGCAGGTGGATCACCTGAAGTCAGGAGTTTGAGACCAGCCTGACCAACGTGGAGAAACCTCGTCTCTACTAAATATACAAAATTAGCCAGGCGTGGTGGCACATGCCTGTAATCCCAGCTACTCGGGGGGCTGAGGCAGTAGAATCGCTTGAACCCGGGAGGCAGAGATAGCGGTGAGTCAAGATCACGCCATTGCACTCCAGCCTGGGCAACAAGAGCAAAACTCCATCTCAAAAAAAAAAAAAAAAAAAAATGAGTATTTAGTTAAAGAGACAACTTTAACATTTTATAACAGAATTGATTTTATTTTGTTTTGGTTATTCATCCTAACAATGCACATTTTACAAGTAATAATGTATTAATGCAAATAAACATGATTAAAATAGTTTCCTCTGTAAGCCATAACAGTGCTGGGAAGAATCCACAAGAAGTATAGGTCAGTTGTGAATAAAAAAACTGAATGAAAAATCTGCTTAATGAAATATAAATTAAAAGATTTTAAGCATAATTTTAATTTATAATTTTTTTTGGGGGACAGAGTCTTGCTCAGTTGCCCAGGCTGGAGTGCAGTGGCGTGATCTCAGATCACTGCAATCTCCACCTCCTGGGTTCAAGTGATTGTTGTGCCTCAGCCTCTCAAGTTGCTGAGACTACAGGCGTGCACCACCATGTCTGGCTAATTTTTGTTTTGAGATGGGGTTTCACTATGTTGGCCAGCTGGTCTCGAACACCAGACCTCAAGTGATCCACCCTCCTTGGCCTCCCAAAGTGCTGGGATTACAGGCATGAGCCACTGTGCCCGGCCTGTAATTTTTATTTAATTTTTCCAGTGATGACATGAGTGAATGTCCATACTTAAAGTTATTTTGGTTCACACATGGCCTTTGTTTATTATTTATGAGAAAAAATTATAGAAATAAATTAAGGGTGGTACAAGAAATGCAAATCTAGAGGACTTAAAATGTACATGAAAACTCCATTTGATATGACAGAATAATTTGCAGGTCAAATATTTTAATATTTATATATATAATAGATGCCAGTTAGCACCATTGACAAGTTTCTCTTTTACGGAAAAGGCCCCAAAATGTCTTCTACTGATGCCAGATCAGTTGATTATCTAGGGATAGATATCTGAAATAAGCCAGGCCAATTTGATTTTCTCACTCAGGAATTACTTTATTGACTAATTTTATTAGTTCATTCAGTCAGCAAGTATTTATTGAAGGCCTGTTACATGTTTGGTTGCTAGAGATACAATGATGGAAAATTCAGATAAAGTTTCTGCTCAAACAAAGAAATGAAATTGGCTAGACATGGAAATAGTGGCATCCAAGAGGGAAGGTCTATACATTTGTGCTGTTAAGGCCTATAGAACTCCTCTGATTCCTGTCATTATTTAAAAAAACAAAAACAAAAACAAGACAAAAAAGAAACACCTTGGCAGTTTAGTTATTTCTTCAGTTCTGTGAGCTACCCAAGCATCCTTCCAGTCTTTCCAATAAAACAGACCACCTCCTTCTTACTCTTAGTTTTAATTTCTTAAATTTGTTTTAAGCCAAAGAACCCTAACCAACATATAAATTGGACCTAGGGTGGGGTTTTATTATGGACTCAGCTTAAGTCAGATGGTTAGATGTCTAGTCTTATATCTAACAGATTGGCTATGAAGATGTGGAATTTGAATAAAAGTGATAGCTTCTTTACAATTCCAATCTTAGAGTAGGGAAATGAGCATTTAACAGCAGAAAGTTTTGTTCTGAACAAAAGAGAGTCCATTATAGTGTATATCTATCATATATACTGCATTATGTTTGGTTAGGACTTGAAAATTTTGTTTCATTGCATCATATTTTTGATCAAGAATTTGTAGGAATTTTGTGCAACAAGATTCTGACCGAGGTTGAAGTCTTCATTCAACGTATTAATATTCTGACCAAGGTTGAAGTCTTCATTCTTGAAAGAAAAAAATGCAAAAGTATTCTGATCTCAGAAGATATGAAAACTATCACTCTTCAGAATTACTGGCTTCGTGTTTTGAACTAGCTCTTTCAATAGTTTAACCTTCAACTTTTTATACTTCTCATAACTTGTTTATTAAATGAATCACTATGTCACCACATTCTATACTGATTTACATAGAGAAGATGTTCAGTAAAAGTTGGCATGATTTAAATTTTACAACAATTAACCATAGAGTTTCATCATAAGATGGTTTAAGTGCATTCATTATTGCAGTTGCAAGGTTATGAGTTGTTAGTGTTTCAGAAAAATTTTTAAGGAGCCCTTTTAAAAAACATTTTGTGTTTACATATATACCTCCTTCATCCTAGGTTTCACTTTCTCTAGTTTCAGTTAGCCAAGGTCAACCTTGGTCTGAAAATTGATGAGTACAGTATAATAAAATATTTTGAGAGGGAGAGAGAGAACATTCACATGACTTGTATTACAATGTTATTACAATCTATTTAATAATTATTTTTTTTTTAAGAGATGGAGGTCTCATTCTGTCACCCAGGCTGGAGTGCAGTGGTGTAATCATAGCTCACTGTAGCCTTGAACTCTAGGGCTCAAGCCATCCTCCTGGCTCAGCCCCCAAGTAGCTGGGATTACAGCCAAGAACCACCACACCTGGCTATTTTATTATTGTTGCTGTTAATCTCTTATTGTGCCTAATTTGTAAATTAAACTTAATCATAGGTATGTATAGGATAAAACTTAGTACATATGTAGTGTTCAATATTGTTTACAGTTTCAAGCATCCACTGGGGGTTTTGGGGTGCATCCCCTGGGGATAGGGTGCTAGGACTACTGTGTTCCTTACACAGTGTCATCTAATGTTAACATTTTGCATAACCATGGGACAGTTATTAAAACTAAGAGGTTGACATACATATTATTAACTGCAGGCCTTATTTGAATTCCACGTGTTCCTCTGATGCCTTTTTTCTGATCAGGATATAATCCAGGATTGCGCATTAGATTTAGTTGTCTTTATTCTGCAGTCTATAATAGTTCTGCAGACTTTTTGTCTTTTATGGCTACACTTTGAGTTTGTACGGTGTACTCTCACGATTGGGCCAGAGTTATGCATATTTGACAACAATATCACAGAAACAATATGTCTTTTGTCATGGGGTTCATGATGTATGTCTTCTTTACTGGTGATAGTGACCCTGATCACTTATTAAGGTGATTTCTGCTGGGTTTCTCCACTGTAAAGCTGTCTTTCCATTTGCAGTTAATAAATTTCTTGGGAGACACTTTGAGACTATGCAGATAAAATCTAAGGATCTTTCTTTATTCTTAAAATTTTTTTTAATTTGTATAAATTTATGGTCTTTTTTTTAAAAATCTAACTAATTACCAAGACCTATGGGATTTATCATTCAAAATCAATCTTTCCTTTTTTTTGGATCAAGTTTAGATCAGTTTCCTTAAATTCATTTTATCATTCAATGGTCAAGTATGCTAAAATGAAAAACGCTAGGTATGCGAAAATGAACAAGATCTAAATCTTGTAGTGTCACCTAATAGAAGGCTTTGGCATTAGACAGATCTGATTTCAAACCCTAAATTCTAATCTTGGAGTCCTGTGAAGTTGTGCAAGTTGCTTACCTTTTTTGGGCCTCAAATTAACTCACAGAATTATTAGTAAGGGATAAATATGAAATTCTAGAAGGGCAAAACTAGTCTACAATGCCAGTACATTGTTGATTGCCTTGGGCTAAGAGTGGGAAGTTGACCCAAAGGGAGCTGAGGAACTTTTTGGGATGAAGGAAATATCTTCTATGTAATTTTTTTCCCCAAAACCTTATAGTGTACATTTGAAATGAGTATATTTTATTGTAGGCAAATTATATTTTAGTGAAATTGATTTGAAAGCCAAGGTGGTTCTCCTTGAACCCAGTTTTCCATTTAATAGGATAAAATATGATATGTAGAATTCATAAGTCTTAAGGTTTTAGAAATCAGTCATCTAGCTCTCCCTTGTCCAGAGGAGTCTTGTGACAATTTAGCATTTGCAGAGCAATTTAAGAGTTGAAGTCTATAGTTGTGACAGAGTAAGAAATATATTTTTGGTCCTACCCCCAGTTCCTGACACAGAGAACATGAAAGCCCTCATAATTTCCTGAGTTGTAGGAGTACTGTCCTATATTCTGTTTTAATATTTGGTCATTGACCCTGGTTCCTGTCTCAGAACTCTTAAATCCCTTTAAATTTTTGGGGTGATAGTAGAGTCTTTTGTTCTAATGGGATGACACTTGGGCTCCTGCATAGCTTCAGAATGGGGGCTGGTCACCAGAAAGTCCACACCATAATTAGAACCTTGGAAATTTCAGCCCCACTCCCATCTTCTGGAAAGGGGAGAGGGACTGGAGATTGAATTAATAATTGATTATACCTACATGATGAATGCTAAAAATTATTAAACTATGGGATTTGGAGAGCTTCTAGGTTGCATTGAAATGAGTCCAGAGAGGCCATGGGAGTTCTGTGCACCTTCTCTACCTTGCCTTACACATCTCTTCCATTTGGCTGTTTCTGAGTTGCATTCATTATAATAAACTGGCAAATGTAACTAAAGTGCTCTCCTGAGTTTTGTGAGTTGTCATAGTAAATTATCAAACCAAATGGAGGATGTCATGGAAACCTCTGATTTATAACCAAGCCAAACAGAAGTTTGTGAATAACCTGAGGACCCCTACTTGGAATTGGCATCTGAAGTGGGAGCAGTCTTGTGGGACTGAACCTTTAAGCTGTGGGTTCTGCCCTAACTCTGAGCAGAATTGGGTTAAATTGTAGGACAGTCAGTTGGTGACTGCAGAGAATTGGAGAATTGCTTGGTGTGGAAAACCCACACATTAAGACCTACTGGTGTTTCTGTGTGAGTATAGGAGAAAAACAATGTTTTCCTTTAGTAGTCATTGCATTTTGGCATGTCTTTAGGTCTGAGACTCTCAAGTTATTCTTTTTCTTAAGTAGATTCCAAACTCAGGATCTTTCTGATCTCTTTTGGTCTCTTTAGAATCTTTTAAATTGATTATCTAGGGAGTTTGATTATCTAGAGATTCAAATTGACTGAAGTCAACTTCTTCTGTACTCCTTTGAGTACAGAATTTTATTCTTCCCTTTGCAACCATAGAACTGGCTGGATTCTGGTGAGCTCCTGAAAGTTATTATTTGGTAATCTGTAGTTTTTAAGATCTGTTCGGTTGGCATACCCTTGTGTATCTATATGAACCTTACATTTAATTTATTCTCTTCCAAAGTACTCAAGGACTTTGGTAGAGAAAAAAATTTTATATGTGTATTTTAAAATCATGTTACTTTCCATGTGATCTAAAAGTAATTTTCTGTGGAAAAGAGATCAGTGTTTTAAAATTATAGCTTTTTCTTTTTTTTTTTTTTTTTTTAAGCCTTTCCTATTTTGGTGGTAGGCAAAGGAAGAAGTACTGTTGTAATTTATAGTGCTCAAAATGCTAATTGGCTGCATAAAAAAGGCACCTTAATTTTTCTTTTCTCTGATTGAGATAAAATTATTCGGTAGCTCTTAGAAAGACCAAAGGCTGAGGGGAGGAAGCTGAAATGATGACATATAGCTATGTAGCTAGTAATATATGTAAATAGAAATTCTGAATCTGTAGATAATCTAAATGAGACTGCTTAAAGGGAATGGCAGAGCTTTTGACTCACATGTAGTTAGTGTAGTTAATAAAATTTTGTTGATATCAAGATGGCATTAAACTGTCGGATAAATTCTAAATATGTGTTCAATTTAAATCTGAGGTAATTTTTACAGTTTAAGGCATTGTTTATTTTATACCTTTTACCAAATGCTATGGTATTCTTTTAAATGTAACTGATGGCATTTAATAAATCTCTATATGTATTTAAAAGCATTATCAATTGGAAAAGTTTATAAATTTTGTTCTCTGGTTATACAACTGTGAGAACCTATTTTAAGGGTGAAGTACCGGGGCTAGTAACTAAAAATCACCACCTTTCTACTGGCTATTTCTACAGGCTGTGAATTTTGGCCAAATACTTTGGAGGATTTAAATAGTTCTCATGAGGTTCAGCTTTACAAATCCAAATTTAAAGTGCCATGGCAAATGTATCTTTGGTATTTTTTGTCCTAATTATCTAGAATAAAACCAAAGTGTACATTTATTAAATGCATTATGATGATTAGACTGAATTGCTGCAATTTACGTATCCATAGCAGAAACATAGTTTGGAATAATAGATTTAAAGTTTCTGTTTCTATTCAGTGGCAGATGTTACACATTCTAAGTTGGAAACCCTCATGGTAATAGATTTTGATTGAGAACTTGTCAGTCATTGTAGCAGCTGCTTTAGACCACATTTATATTTAAATAGGATAAAGTGATCTGTTTAGAATTTTTAAAGTTGTTGCCATGGCAAAGTAACTTGCTATTTCATCTTTTTATCTGCCATTGAAGTGATCTATCTGGCTGCTTATTCCCAGGAGTAGGGAGGATGAACTGTTCTGTTGGAAGGCTTATATTAGGACAATGCTGAATGCTTCCTAATGGGATATAAGTTAGAAAGACTAAAGCTTTCAGAAACCATGTCTTTGGTTAGGTATAATTAGAATTGATTTTTTTTCTCAATTAAAAACAGGCAAGATAAAGCTAAAACATTTTTTAAGAAGAAAAATATGAGCCTAATTTAACACTACTTTTGACAAGTTCAATGAATAACATATTCAAATTAAATGCTATGAAAAAGAATTTCTTTGAATGAGTCTATTATTTCTATAGCATGAAACACTTCGTAAATCCATCTTTTCTTTATAAAATTGTATATATATGTATTTTTTTAAAATGCCCAGTGTCTCCTGCTGCCCATTTTTTTTTTTTTTTTTACTTGTTCTCTTGAAAACCATGGCAGTGGCCTGGGTGTGACGGCTCATACTTGTAATACCAGCACTATGGGAGGCCAAGGCCAGAGGACTCCTTGAGGCCAGAAGTTCCAGTCCAACCTGGGCAGCATAGTGAGACTCTGTCTCTACCAGAAATAAAAAATGTGCCTTGTAGTCCTAGCTACTTGAGAGGCTGAGGTGGGAGGATCTTTGAGCCTGGTTTTTCAAGGATACATGAGCTGTGTTCACACCACTGTGTTCCAGCCTGGGCAACAGAGAGAAACCTTGTCTCAAAAAACAAACAAACAAACAAAAAAAGATGGCATCATAATCTGGTTTGGTATAAATGATTTTGTGTTTCATATTAACTTTAAGTAGATTACATTAAATTTCTTAAAAGGAAGAGTATTAGTGCAATTCTTGTCAGGCTAATAATTACCTACATGATGGATATTAACCCCATACTAAAGCTTAATTTTTTTCTTTGTTTATGTCATCAGACAATGTATACACTAGTAGTCAAAGCCACACAAATTGAGGGTGATTGGCAAGTGGCAAATTGTCATTTGCCAACAGAGACCTCCTGAATAAAAGAATTTGACTTTCAGAGGCACACACAAGGGAGTGAGAAGATTTGCACCAGTAGTTGTATATTATTGTAAGGCTGACATGTCTTTGATTAACTTGAGATATTTTGTATTATATTGGCTTGGCAGCTTTAAGGCATACTGCATATTTGTAATGTCATATGCTAAAATAATGTGACTATTGTGACATTTACTGAGACAGAATTATGATTCCTTGGTCATCTGAGCATATGGAAGACAATCTAATAAAATATCAAGTCTTGTACTTAAAAGGAAGATACTCACTTAATACCTAAGCAGCTTTTCAAATAGGAAAGGCCTTTTAACCTCAAGCCCAAGAGAAAGGAAGGCAGTGTCAAATTTCTCAGGTCTTCTTTCTATTCTACTGGCTATTTGGTAATGCTTTTATGGCTAATTACTTGAGAGAAATGAGTACATTAGCTGAAGGTAACACTTATTTTGTTTTTCAGAGATGCAGAAATATAAAGATATGGAGAACATGAGAAGTTAAAAAGTAACTAAAGGAAAGTTTGGGTCATTGATTTTGTGCTTTCAATACAGTCATGTACCACATAAGGATGTTTTAATCAACAAAAAACTGCATATACAATGGTGGTCCCATAAAATTATAGTAGAGCTAAAAAAATTCCTGTCTCCTAATGACATCATACATGTCATAACTTGTATTGCAACACATGATCTTTTCTGTGCCTAGATACACAAGTACCATTGTGTTACAATTGCCTAAATTTAGTACAGTAACGTGCTGTATAGGTTTGTAGCCTATAAGCAATAGGCTATAGCATCTATTAACAGGTTTGTGTAAATGCACTCTGATGTTCGCACAATGATGAAATCACTGAATAAAGGCGATTTTCAGAACATCTATCTGTCATTAGGAGATGCATAACTGTACACATATAAAAGCTAATAAAAATCTTAGAGAACCCTAAATATTTGTAAGTTTTAAGTGAATTTTAAGAATTTATTATGTATTATGCATGTTTTAATCACTTAAATATTGGGCAGTGTCTCAGAGACAAATTCAGATATATCTCTGCTAGGCAAGTTTTACTCAAAAAGACAATACTCATGAGAAATTTTTAAAGAGACAGTTTTCTATTTAGTAAGTCTGGAATACCAGTTTTGAAATCCTTAATAAATGTCCTTTTTCTTGAATCCTCATATCCATATATGGCCACAAATTAGACTCTCTGTATTTGAATAGACTAGCATCTAAATTTTCAGATGATACTGTGGTTAAACATGTAGTAAGTTTGTGGTTGTATAATTTGGCATGTTGCAGAAGATCTGAACGTTGAGAATATATAGTTCATAATTACATTCCAACTGAATAATTACATATATAATAATAGAAATGGAATTTTAAAAATTAAGAATATAATATATTGATAGTGGTAAAATAGATGCAGGACTGTATCTCAGTCCCTTTTGTCTAAAAGGAGAAATATTTTATTTGAAAAATACTGATTCCTGATTCCTAAGGGTTTTTACTTGTGAATCTTTTTTTTTTTTTTTTTTGAGTCAGGCCCTCACTTTGTCACCCAGGCTGGAGTGCAGTGGTGTGATCTTGGCTCACCGTAGCCTCTACCTGGACTCAAGCGATCCTCCCACCTCAGCACCCCAAGTAGCTGGGATTACAGGCACGCGCCACCACACCTGGTTAATTTTTTTGTAGAGATGGGGTTTTGCCATGTTGCCCAGGCTGGTCTTGAACTCCTGAGCTTAAGCAGTCCCCCTGCCTCGGCCCCCTAAAATGCTAGGATTATAGGCGTGAGCCACTGCCCCCAGCTGTGAATCTTTATTCTTATTTGCTTTTCCATTATTTTTCATTGTAATAAAATATACATAAAACTTGTCATTTAAAACAATGTTTAAGTGTATATAGTTCATTAACATTACGTTCATAGAGTTGTGCAACCATTATCACTGTCTATTTACAGAACTTTATCATCATGTCAAACTCAAACTCTATACCCATTAAGCAATAACTTTCCATTTTCTCCTTCCCCCAGCCCCTGGGTAACCACTGTTCTATCTCTGTATGTGAATTTGACTATTCCAGATATCTCATGTAAATAGTCATATAGCACTGGATTTTGTGTTCGTATTGTTGTGTCTTTTTTCACTTAATATAATGTCTTCAATGTTTATTCATGTTATATAGCGTGTATGGAATTTCATTTTTAAGGCTGAGTACTATTATGTTGAATGTATACACATTTTGTTAATCCATTCATCTATTCATGGACACTTGGATTGCTTCTACCTTTTGGCTTTTTGTGACTAGTGCTGCCATGAACCTGGGTGTACAAATATCTGTTTGAGTGCCTTCCTTTGCTTCTTTTGACTGTAGACCCAGAAGTGGAATTGCTCAGTCATATGGTAATTCTATCTTTCACTTTTTGAGGAATCATCATACCATTTTCCATGGCAGCTGCATAGTTTTACATTTCCACCAGTAATGCACAAGGATTCCAGTTAATTCACATCCTTGCTAACACTTGTTATTTTCTTTCTTTTTTTAGTAGCCGTCCTAAAGGTCGTGAAGTATATTCTTATTTGTTTTTACTTCTGCATAAGATTACCCTGTCTTCACTGGATATACTGTTTCTTCTTTGGAAAATTTTGCTGAATATAAAAGACAAATTACTTAGATAAGGTATGGCAAGAAAAAGCTTGATGTATTTGTTGCATTAAGGCAGAATTATCTCTAACAAGAGAATTGCTAAATAAGTTCATTCATTCATTCAAAAATGTGTATTGAATGCCTGCTCACTCTGTCGGGCAATGTGCTAAGCATTGAGTATACAGTGATAAATGAGAAAATCATGGCCCCTGCTTTGAGAGAACTTGCATTGTAGTGAGAGAGACATATGACAAATTAATGAATACAAAATTAAAATGTAACTGTCATGAAATTTATCTGACATTGTGCCTTCAAAGGCAATGTATACAATATTCAGTTAAAATAGTAATGTTAAATAAATAATATATATTGCAAGATTGTATATATACCAACTATAACCTCATTTTTAAAAATGCTGGTGAAAGAAAACAATGTCAAGAAAAGGCTAACAGTGGTTCTAGGATGATCCAATTCATTGATTTTTTTTTCTTAACTAAAATTTCGTCAGTGTGCATATATTGTTAATTTAGAAATTGCAAATAATTACATAATTAATAATTTAAGGATGATATTTAATTTGACTTTCCTGTTGCCAGTGGTGACCAAAAAGTGCTAAGTATTATTGAACATTTTATCTACCTTAATTATGCCAAGTAAATCCAGGGCTTATTGTGATTTATACCAAGTAAATCCAAGGTTTTTTATGATTGAATGTTAATTTTAGCTCTAGGAAGGTAGTTTTTATTTTTGGTCAGTTTGCAATACTATTAGGATATCGGGGACAAAATGGAAAGTATGATTTTAAAAACTGCTCAGTATTTATTAACAGAAAATTGTCATTTTTATAAAAAGAAATAGTGGAAAATTCACTATAGTTCTTTCTGGCTAAAAAGTGTGTAATGTACAAGTATATAAAATATGAATTAGTCTGTTTTCACACTGCTATAAAAAATACCTGAGACTGGATAATTTATAAAAGAAAGAGGTTTAATTGACACACAGTTCCGCATGGCTAGGGAGGCCTCAGGAAACTTACAATCATGGTGGAAGGCAAAGGGGAGGGAAGCAAGGCATGGTCTTACAAGGCACAGGAGAGGGGGGAAGAACTGCCACTTTTTAACCATCAGATCATGTGAGAACTCACTCTCACGAGAACAGCATGGGGGAACCCACCTCCATGATTCAGTCACCTCCCTTGCTCCCTCAACATGTGGGGATTACAGGTCCCTCCCTCAACACATGGGAATTACAATTTGAGATGAGATTTGGGTTGGGATGCAAAGCCAAACCATATTATTCCACCCCAGACCCCTCCCAAATCTCATGTCCTTCTCACATTTCAAAACACAATCATACCTTCCCAATAGTACCCCAGAGTCTTAACTCATTCTAACATTAACCCAAAAGTCCAAGTCCAAAGTCTCATCTGAGACAAAACAAGTTCCTTCCATCTGTGAGCCTGTAAAATGACAAACAAGTTAGTTACTTCCAAGATACAGTGGAGGTACAGGCATTGGGTAAATGTTCCTATTGCAACTTGGAGAAATTGGCCAAAACAAAGGGGCCATAGGCCCCATGCAAGTTAGAAACCTGGCCAGGCAGTCATTAAATCTTAAAGCTCCAAAATCTCATTTGACTCCATGTCTCACATCCAGGGCACACTGATGCAAGGGATAGGCTCCCACGGCCTTGGGCACTCTGCCCTTGTGGCTTTGCAGGGTATGGCCCTTGTGGCTACTTTCCTGGGCTGGCATTGAGTGCCTGCAGCGTTTCCAGGTACCCAGTGCAAGCTATTGGTGGACCTACCTTTCTGGGGTCTGGAGGACGGTGGTCCTCTTCTCACAGCTCAACTAGGCAGTGCCCCAGTGGGGACTCTCTGTTGGGGCTCCAACCCCACATTTCCTTTCCACACTGTCCTAGCAGAGGTTTTCCATGAGGGCTCTGCCCCTGCAGCGCACTTCTGCCTGGCCATCCAAGTGTTTCCATGCATGCTGTGAAATCTAGGCAGAGGTTCCCAAACATCAGTTCTTGTCTTCTGTGCACCCACAGGCCCAGCACCACGTGGAAGCTGCCAGTGCTTGGGGGCGTGCACCCTCTGAAGCAACAGCCTAAGCTGTACCTTGGCCCCTTTTAGCCACAGCTGGAGCTGGAGCAGCTGGAATGCAGGGTGCTCTCCTGGGGCTGCACAGAGCAGCAGAGGCCCAGCTGATGATACCATTGTTCCTTCTTAGGCATCTGGGCCTATGATGGGAGGGGCTGCCATGAAGATCTCTGACATGCTCTAGAGACATTTTCTCCATTTTCTTGGCTATTAAATTTGGCTCCTTATTACTGACACACATTTCTGCAGCTGGCTTGAATTACTCCCCAGAAAATGACTTTTTCTTTTCTATCACAAGTCAGGCTGCAGATTTTCCAAACTTTTAGACTCTGCTTCCCTTTTAAACAAAAGTTCCAATTTCAATTTCTTTGTGAACAATATGACTGAACACTTTCAGAAAAAGCCATGTCACTCCATTTTTGTTTTTGTTGAGACGGAGTCTTGCTGTGTCGCCCAGGCTGGAGTGCAGTGGCACAATCTCAGCTCACTGCAAGCTCCGCCTCCCAGGTTCACGCCATTCTCCTGCCTCAGCCTCCCGAGTTGCTGGGACTACAAGAGCCCGCCACCATGCCCGGCTAATTTTTTGTATTTTTATTAGAGATGGGATTTCACCGTGTTAGCCAGGATGGTCTCAATCTCCTGACCTCGTGATCCTCCCACCTCGGCCTCCCAAAGTGCTGGGATTACAGGCTTGAGCCACCGTGCCTGGCAGCCATGTCACCTCTTGAATGCTTTGCTGCTTAGAAATTTATTCTGTCAGATAACCTAAATCATCTCTCTCAAGTTCAAAGTTCTGCAGATCTCTAGGGCAGAGGAAAATGCCACCAGTCTCTTTGCTAAAGCATAGCAAGAGGGACCTTTGCTTCAATATCCAATAAATTACTAATCTCCATCTGAGACCACCTCAACCTGGACTCCATTGTCCATATCACTGTCAGCCTTTTGGTCACAGCCATTCAACAAGTCTCTAGGAGGTTCCAAACTTTCCCTCTTCCTGTCTTTTCCTGAGCCCTCCAAACTGTCCCGGCCTCTGTCTGTTACCTAGTTCCAACATCACTTCCACATTTTCAGGAAGCGAAAATGATTTCACTTTCACATGATCTCTATAGCATTGCCCTACTCCTGGTAATAATTTTCTGTATCAGTCTGTTTTTACACTGCTGTAAAGAATACCTGAGACTGGGTAATTTATAAAGGAAAGAGGGTTAATTGTCTCTCAGTTCCACATGGCGGGGGAGATCTCAGGAAAGTTAAAATCATGGCAGAAGGTGAAGGGGAAACAAGGTATGTCTTACATGGTGGTAGGAGAGAGAGTGCAGGGGAAACTGCCACTTTTTAACTATCAGATCTTGCGAGAACTCACTCGCTATCACGAGAACAGCATGGGGGAAACCACCCTTATGATCTAATCACCTCCCTCCCTCAACACATGGGGATTACAATTTGAGATGAGATTTGGGTAGGGACACAAAGCCAAACCGTATTAAAATAGTACTGAATTTTGAATAACTGTTATTGTGAGTTGATGTTAAAATCTGATTGGAAGAGTACATCTTAGCACAACAATATGGTATATTGCCTAGTAATAGAATAATGCTTCAAGAAGGAGCTCTGGAGAGGGGACAGGGTGCTTCTTTAAAAAAAAAAAAAAAAAAAAATTTGGCCAGGCAAGGCACAGTGGCTCACACCTGTAATCCCAGCCCTTTGGGAGGCTGAAGCGGGTGGATCACAAGGTCAGGAGTTCGAGACCAGCCTGGCCATGGTGGTGAAACTCTGACTCTACTAAAAATACAAAAATTAGCTGGGCGCGGTGGCGGGTGCCTCTAATCCCAGCTACTTGGGATGCTGAGGCAGGAGAATCGCTTGAACCCAGGAGGCAAAGGTTGTGGTGAGCTGAGATCACGCCATCGAACTCTAGCCTGGGTGACAGAGCAAGGCTCCATCTCAAAAAAAAAAAAAAAAAAATTTCAACTGAGTAATAACCGTTTATTAGATGCCTGATATTTATCACACATTGCATGAGGCATTAGCATGCAGTATTTCTAACCTTGTAAAAATAGGTAGTATAGATGAGAAAATTGAAGCCCAGGAGAGTCAGTTAATTTTTCCAAAGTCACAAATTAATATGTATATTTGGAGTAAAAAACAGTTATTAAGAGAGAGCCTGAAGGTAATTTCCAATAAGCCCTAGAAATGGATGTTTTCATAGGATTCTGATGTCTGATTCAGAATTACTAGCTACGTAGTAATCTAACCTGCCCAGTTTACAAGACAACTAGCTTAGAATTCATTTGGTTTCCTCGACACTTTATAGGAGAAGCTTTTCTCAAGAAGCAGTCCCTGCATTGAAGTGAGAGAAAATGGAGGTCAGGTGACTAATTAGAGTTTGGATGTATAAGAATTCAATGAAAGGAAGGAAAAGTAGATATTATTTAAGATATGCTGAGCTTAGTCGTGTTTTCTTATGGGATTTAAGTAGCTTCTTGTGATTTAAATGTTTAAAAGAAATGTAAGGCTGGATGCAGTGGTTTGCACCTGTAATCCCAGCACTTTGGGAGGCCATAGGTGGGTGGATCACCTGAGGTCGGGAGTTGGAGACCAGCTTGGCCAACACGGTGAAACCCCGTCTCTACTAATAAAATACTAAATAAAAAACTAAAATACTAAAATAAAAAATTAGCTGGGTGTGGTGGCGTGCACCTGTAATCCCATCTACTAGGGAGGCTGAGGTGGGAGAACCCAGGAGGCAGAGGTTGCAGTGAGTTCAGATCATGCCACTGCACTCCAGCCTGGGTGACAAGAAGAAATCTCTGTCTCAAAAAAAAAAAAAAAAAAGTAATGCCGTTTCTTACAGATAGGAGTTGAGTTTAATTGAATAGAAGAATTATTCACTAAAAAGTATCCTGTTAGCATTTATAGGAAATTAAAAAGATATATCAGACTCCCGTAGTACCCTAAATGTTTATATCCATTTATTCTGATTTGGCCAGGCGTGGTGGCTCACGCCTGTAATCCCAGCATTTTGGGAGGCCGAGGTGGGCGGATCACGAGGTTAGGAGATCGACACCATCCTGGCTAACACGGTGAAACCCTGTCTCTACTAAAAATACAAAAAATTAGCTGGGCCTGTAGTCCCAGCTACTCAGGAGGCTGAGGCAGGAGAATGGCGTGAACCCGGGAGGCGGAGCTTGCAGTGAGCAGAGATCGCGCCACTGCACTCCAGCCTGGGAGACAGCGAAACTCGTCTCAAAAAAAAAAAAAAAAAAAAAAAAAAATATATATATATATATATACATAAAAATATATATATATATATAAATATATATATATACATACACACACACACATACATACACACACACACACACACATTTCTAATAGAATAATCCCAATTTCAATCTTGGTATGCATTTAAAATTGATTTTTGGAATGCATGTTAAATTTCCTCAAAAAATAACAACAACCTATGTTGTTTGCTTGAAAAATACCTGGCAGGAGCATAAATGGCAATCTTACTCTCCTTAGTTTAGAGAGATTTCATCTGTAAGAAAAAATTTTCAAAGGCCAAAGCTTCTAAAACTTTTATGATATTTTTACTACATGCTTGTTCCCCCTTACTGTACCTTAATTCATGGTACTTAAAATTTTAATCTATAGCAACCAGCCAAAGAAACCAACAATTTTTGTTCAACTAGAAGGTAGGAATTGACCTGTGTTTTTGTTTTTTGAAAAAACACAAATTCTTCTTTTATAAAATCATCTAAATTGTGTGAGCTTTGCTTGATATGTTAATGTGATCATTACCTGTTAGTAATGCACTAATGAGCTTGGCCTCTTTTTTTTTTTTTTTTTTTTAAATAGTTCTCCCACATTTTCCAGAACAGCCCCAATTTGTTACAATCAGGATTATTTTATCTGCTGTATTTGCTAAGTATTGTTTTACTTTCCTTCTTAATTTATTTTATTAAAAGTGATTTTCTTAAGTATGTGATTTAAGGTTTATTAGTGGGTTTTATTTTCAAGTGACTTCTTATATAAATATTTATCTATGTAAATTTATAACAGAAAAGGCCTTTTCTGGACTGTGTTTGTTACAGTTACCTTAGTTATACTTTGTCAGCTTCAGGGCTGTATTAAGTTCCACTAGGTTGGTATCTTATTGCTTGAAAATTGTTCTATCGAAACACGCTATTACCCAGCCAGTCTTCCGATTCTCTCACGTGTAGTAGGCAGAATAATCCGCCTCCCTGCAAGATGTCTGTGTCCTAATCCCTGGAATTTGTGGATATATTAATTTACGTGCCAAAGGAGAATTAAAATGACAAATGACATTAAGGTTGTTAATTAGGTATCTTTAAAATAAGATTATTTTGGATTATGTACATTGCCCAGTGGTAATCACTAGGATCCTTAAATTGTGGAAGAGGGAACCAAAAGTGCTATTTGAGAAAGACTTTATTGGCCATTGTTGGCATTGAAGATGGAGGAGTGGGAAGCATGAACAAAGGAATGAGGGCAACATTTAAAAGCTGGTTAAGGCAAGAAAATGGATTCTCCCTCTAGAGACTCCAGAATGAAACAGCCCTGCTGACATCTTGATTTTTGCCTAGTGGGACTCATTTTAGTTTTCTCATCCCCAGAACAGTAACATAATAAATTCGTTTTCCTTTAAGCCACCAAATTACGGTAATTTGTTATGACAGTCATAGAAAAATAATACGCCACCTAACTGTCATGACCTTTGCATTTTGTCACTCACCATAGGCCTGGGTAGATACTCCCTCTTCTGCCTGGGACTGCTTTCTTCCCTGCCTGATTTCAGAGCTACTGTTACACGCTTTCCGCCACTATTAAGGTTGCATTAGCCATGTGGTTTTTTTTTTTTGTTTTTTGTTTTTGAGATAGAGTCTCACTCTATTGCCCAGGCTGGAGTGCAGTGGCATGATCTTGACTCACTGCAACCTCCACTTCCCAGGCTAAAGTGATTCTCCTGCCTCAGCCCTCTAAGTAGCTGGAATTACAGGTGCCCACTGCCTGCTGCCACGCCCGGCTAATTTTTGTATTTTAGTAGAGACGGTTTTACCATGTCGGCCAGGCTAGTCTCGAACTCCCGACTTCGTGATCCGTGTGCCTCAGCCCCGCAAAGTGCTGGGATTACAAGCATGAGCCACCATGCCTGGCCCAACTACGGTTCTTATTTGCAGGCAAAAGAATCTACTGTAGCTAGTTTCAGCAAGATTTTAAAGCATAGAGAATTGTTAGGAGGGCTAAAGGAGCAGGTTGAGCTTCCAGGAAAGGTTCTCAAAACCGTACTGCAGGATCAGCCTAAGGAGGTGATAATAATGCTTTGTTCTGAAGGCCACAGAGTCAGGTAGCTCCTACCCCAGGTTCCAGATCATTTTGGAGATCTGGCTGCAGATTATCTTGCCTCTTCCTTGACCTAAATCTTCTGTGGTCCACACTGCAATAGACTGTCTGACCCTGCCATTACCTTTCTGATCTTATCTCCTGTTAGTCTGTCTCTATTCACTTTGTTCTAGGAACATCATTGTCTTGCTGTTTACAAGTCAAATGGCCCTGTAGCAGGAACATGCCTGTAATTCATGGCACTTAAAATTTTAATCTACAGCAACCATCCAAAGAAACTAACCATTTCTATTCAACTAGAAGGTAAGAATTGACACCAGATAAAATAATCCTGATTGTAAGAAATTGGGGCTGTTTTGGAAAATCTTCCCTTTTTACCTTTTTTGTCTGTGGCCACTGGATCACCATTCATTTTTTCAATTACAGTTCATATGTCCAGGATGAGAGAGACTCATCGTCCATGCTGATCCAAATAAAGGTTGCTAGTCTCTCTCACTTCAGCTCCACTTGCAGTGGGGATGAAGATCTGTGGGAAAATGAAAGGGTTTTCTTTTTCAGTTACATCAAGAAGATGGAAAGTAAGTTTTTTTAAAAATAGCCTTTTCTAAACTTTCTGATGACTGATGGAGCCATCATTTGCTCAAACAAGGAAAGATGTAGCAAAGGGAAGATTTCTTATGTAAATTTAAGCCACCACTGAGCCCAGAACACCCAGAACTTTGGGAATTGGCTATTGCCATGTCTGGACTGCGAGTGTGGGAAGGGGGCACTATTCTGTCTGTTGTCCCCACTACCGTCCCTCTCTCTCAGTATCAACGTAGATCCAGACATTCTGCTTTGCTTACCTCCAACCTGACTGTTCCCATACAGAGTTGTGTTAAGCCTCCTTACATGCTGTTAGTGGGAAATACTAAAATTTGGACAAACAATCAAACTGTCCAATGCATTAATTGTCATTTATACACTTGTATTAACTCCCATTTTGACTCCAGAAAAAGTATAATGTTGGTTTGAGCTCGAGAAGGAATCTGGATTCCGGTAACTTTGCCCAGACCTTGGGAATCCTCCCCCTCAATACATTTAATTAATGAAATGTTACAGCGAATTCTAAAAAGAGCTAAGAGATTTGTTTTCACTTTAATCGCTGTGATCATGGGCCTAATTACAGTCACTGCACTGGCCACCACTGCCGGAATGGCGTTACATCAATCTATTCAAACGGGTCATTTTGTTAATGATTGGCAAGCCAATTCCACCCAAATGTGGAATTCTCAACAAGGCATTGATCAAAAATTGGCTAATCAAATCAATGATTTAAGACAGTCTGTTATTTGGCTTGGAGATCGGGTAGTGAGTCTCGAACATCACATGCAAATGCAGTGCGATTGGAATACTTATGATTTCTGTATCACCCCGTATTCCTATAACAAGACTGATCATTCATGGGAAATGGTCAAAGGACACCTTCTGGGCATGCGATCTTAATGGTAAGAGTTTCACTACTCAGTTCTCCCTTTCTTTCCGGTGCAGAGGCAGACACCCTTAAAAATGGAGATTTCCTTTATAGATATAGATTTCTTTTATAAACATGTTTCAAAATAGCCAGCTAAAAGACAGAAAGGTGTATTTTAGAGACCAATTTAGTTCAGTAGACAGTCTTTATAACTTAGCTATTGTTTTTTAACTAAAATGACTGAGCTTAGGGCTAAGCCCATTAACTAATAGGGCAAAGAAAGTATTCTCTCTACCTGGACTCCACATGGATAGCTCTTATAAAGAAGCAAGCCTGTTTTACCTGAGGGCTTACCTTTTATTAATAAACACTTTATTCACCTTTATTTTCACATTCAGGACAGTACAGTAATTTAGCCAAAAGGTTTGCAGATTCAATTTTTTTAAATCAACTAGTTCCTTAAGCTTTTTATTTGCCTTTTATAAAGAGGCTTTCAAAAGAAGCGATAAAAATATTGCAATATCTTTAGAAGCTTCTGCACATCAATAGGCATCCTTGGGTCAGCCAAATTCAGGAGAACTTATTTATTTATCATTATACTTTAAGTTCTGGGATACATGTGCAGAACATGCAGGTTTGTTACATAGGTATACATGTGCCATGTTGGTTTGCAGCACCCATCAACCCATCATCTACATTAGGTATTTCTCCTAATGCTGTCCCTTGCCCCCTAGCCCCCAGCAGGCCCCAGTGTGTGATGTTCCCCTCCCTGTGTCCATGTGTTCTCATTGTTCAACTCCCATTTATGAGTGAGAACACGTGATGTTTGGTTTTCTGTTTTTGTGTTAGTTTGCTGAGAATGATGGTTTCCGGCTTCATCCATGTCCCTGCAAAGGACATGAACTCATCCTTTTTATGGCTGCATAGTATTCCATGGTGTATGTGCCACATTTTCTTTATCTAGTCTGTCATTGATGGGCATTCGGGTTGGTTCCAAGTCTTTGCTATTGTGAACAGTGCCGCAGTAAACATACGTGTGCATGCGTCTTTATAGTAGAATGATTTATAATCCTTTGGGTATATACCCAGTAATGGGATTGCTGGGTCAAATGATGTTTCTGGTTCTAGATCCTTCAGGAATTGCCACACTGTCTTCCACAATGGTTGAACTAATTTACACTCCTGCCAACAGTGTAAAAGCGTTCTTATTTAGGAGAACTTATTTTTAAATGCAGTTCTTAAAATGCAGTGTTGTTTATTTGGAACATTCCACAGTAATTTAAGATTGTTGTTTGTATGATTTTGCTATTTTTTGTGAACATTTGCTGCTTCTGGGGCATAAACCTTCTATGCGTAAATATAGAGGTAGCTAGAAGGTAGAGTACTCAGTTCTTCAGAAATTAAGCGTCACATTTTTACGTTGAATCTTGGTTTTGCCTCTCAGATTTCTTTGATCAGCTTAGCCAATGATTTTTCCTACCTAAGCATGCAAGAAAAAGAATCAAAGGGGATAGAATAAATAAATCCCTGTGAATTTTCAAAAGCTAGAGTTTGCACCCCCTGTAGTATTGCCATTTATCGCCAGTTTTTGTTTGACCCAGTCAGATATTTAAGGCCTCTAGCCAGATTCAATCCAGATAATTATTGGATCCTGTCCAGTTTCTTTTTTTTTTTGAAATGGAGTTTTGCTCTTGTTGCCAAGGCTAGAGTGCAATAGCGTGATCTTGGTTCATCACAACCTCCAGCTCCCGGGTTCAAGCGATTCTCCTGCCTCACCTCCCGAGTAGCTGGGATTACAGGCATATGCCACCATGCCTGGCTAATTTTGTATTACTTTTTTTTTTTTAGTAGAGATGGGGTTTCTCCATGTTGGTCAGGCTGGTCTCAAACTCCTGACCTCAGGGGATCCGCCTGCCTGGGCCTCCCAAAGTGCTGGGATTACAGGCCTGAGTACCCAGCCGGACCCTGTCCAGTTTCTGTTGTGAATTCTGAACCAAGTTAAGATAAAAAATTTACTCAAACCTGTATAGCTCAAAACCGCAAAATCTTGGATTCTGAAGCTCCACTGAGAGAACTTACCCACAGTCTCTGGTTGTTGTGAGAGAGGAATGGACAGAATGGGCCCAGTGGGTACTTCTCTTGGTCACTGGCTGCTCTTGGGGCTTGCTAGATGCTGCACTTCATGTCCCACTCTGATGCTATCTATTACAAAAAAAGACTTTAGACGAATTTAACAGAGTTTAATTGAGCAAGGAATGATTTGCAAATCTGGTAGCCCCCCTGAACATGAAACATGATAGGTTCAGGGTAACTCTAGGATTCCCACATGTTCAGATAATATTTAAGGACAGAAAAAGGAAAATGCGTACAGAAAACAGAAGTGAGATACAGAAAGTGCTGTATTGGTTATAGGTTGGTGTTTGCCTTATATGAACAGGGATTGAATAGGTAGCCTCCTGTGATTGGCTGAAGCCTTGTAATTGGTACAATAGTAGGTTATAATGTATTTACACATCTGCTTAGGTTATAGTTCACTATATCCAGAAACCTTTAGGCTGAACCTAAAATATGCGAGGAGGCAGCTTCAGGCTGTGCTTAATTTAACAACATAAAGAGCTTATATTTGAGTTAAACAGTATACTAAGCTTATATCTCAAGTGTGCCACTTCCTTTGGTAAGAAGCTTAAACTTTCCAAGGCTCTGTTTTCTCATCTGCAAAATGGAGATAAGACTTGTACCTCACAGAGTTGCTGTGTGGATTAAATGAGAAAATGTGTGCTTAGTGTAGTTTGGCTCTTTACTACTCACATTAATGTATTAATAGAAGAGGATAAAGTATGTACAAAATGCTCTTTCAAAGAAAGAAGACACATTTTACTAATCAGAATGATTAAATATACTTTAAGCCAGGGGTCCCCAACCCCAGGTCCACAGACTGGTGCTGGTTTGTGGTCTGTTAGGAACCAGGCTGCACAGCAGGAGGCGAGTGGCATTATCGCCTGAGCTCTGCCTCCCGTCAGATCAGTGGCAGCATTAGATTCTCACAGGAGCGTTAACCCTATTGTGAACTGCGCATCTAAGGGATCTAGGTTCCACTCCTTAAGAAAATCTGATCTGAGGTAGAACAGTTTCATCCCGAAACCACTCCCACCACTCCCCATTCCACCACTCCCCCCACCCCCCCATTCCCCCACTCCTTCACCCCTGTTCTGTGAAAAAATTGTCTTCCTCAAAATTGGTCCTGCCAATTTAAGCCTTAAAAATAATAGGTTTTAACATTCTCATCTTGACTAACTCATGTGCTGAAAATTTGGGTTACTTGGAGTTTGTAACACTTTAATTTTCTGTTTCTTTTTTTTTGTGAGATGGAGTTTCGCTCTTGCTGCCCAGGCCTGGAGTGCAATGGCACGATCTCGGCTCACCGCAGCCTCCATCTCCTGGGTCCAAGAGATTCTCCTGCCTCAGCCTCCCGAGTAGCTGGGATTACAGGCATGTGCCACCACACCTGGCTAATTTTGTATTTTAGAGACGGGGTTTCTCCATGTTGGTCAGGCTGGTCTCAAACTCCCGACCTGTGGTGATCTGCATGCCTCGGCCTCCCAAATTGCTGGGATTACAGGCGTGAGCCACCGTGCCTGGCAAGTTTTTTGTTTCTTTTATGTACTGTATAGGGGAAGAAAAATATCTTTTTCCTTTACCAGTCTTGGATTCATTGGCTGGGGCCCTTTACAAGACAGATGCACAAGACAAAACCGTACAAATTTATTTAACGTAAGTTTTATTTGACACAGGAGCCTTCATAAGGAAATGAAGACCTGAGGTAGCTGAACCTGATGTTTTTATTCTAGTTTTGATGAAGGGGAAGATTGTAGAAGAATTTAATAAGATAAAAAGTATGAGCTAACTGTAATAAGCTGGGGGAAACTTAGCAAGGCCTGTTTGTTCACATTCTTCTTGGGGTCTGTGTCTATGTTCCTTTCCTCCCAGTGTAGGGAGGGTACCTCTCACAGAAGAGTCTTATGACTGGCATCAGGGGAGGGTCACCAAGTCTTTCCTGTACATGCTGTTTCTCAAATTCATTCATCTTGAAGTATTCAGGATGCCAGGTACTGTATTTTGGGGTAGCATGTCCTAAACCCTCATCAACTGACTTTCATTTCAAAAGTTTTTAAATCCCCTGTGATAAAAGGTACAGTTTGTAATGTATGCAACCATACTTAGAAATGTAAAAACTGATCATAGGATTTGGCAGGGGGGTACTCCATATTGATTACGTATGTTTATCTAGTGCTTTGATCAAAATTGTTTCCCTTTGAAAAATACAGCAGTGTTGACTTTGGTGGGTGGGGGGGTGGGGATGTTCCTGCTTACATGTCTGCTGAAGCACAGTATTTTAAGATTTTGTTTTCTTTATTTATAGATAATTTAAAAGCTGACTAGTAACCCTCTCCTTAGAGGCTTTATAAGTGCATTCTTATAAGTAAGATACATCTTTACTATATGACTCAGCTAGATTCTATATAGATCGTGTCCTTGTATCGTTACCAGTACCATATAAAAATACTATACGGATATATAGGGGTGAAAACATAATTTATTTTCTTTCCTTTTTTAGATTTTTAGTTCAGACATTCTCTTGAAAACAAAAGTCAGATTAACAAAAGAAAAAGAAGTTTATTAAAGTGTGCTGTACCTATCACTTGGGAGAGGCCTCAGTTCAAAAGTGTATCTCTTTCAAGGCAGTGGCATGGGGGACTTGCTTAAATAGTATCTTAACAAAAAGCCAGAAATTCTATATAGTGACAAGAAAAAAGATTTATCTTCAGGCTTCCAAAAGGTGGGGTAATATGGGAACACATATTTACTACTGCTGTCTCTGAGCTGATAAGCAGTGTTGCAAAGGGGGCCTAGCTTTAGGTGAGAAAGGCAGCGAGGAGGGGCGGGCAAAGTGTGCCTATTTTGTTAAGCTTTTAACTTAAACTAAAATCCCCAGTATTTTAGAGAGGAAAATTTTGTTTTCCTCCAGATACTTAACAGTTTGTAAATGTAGTGTTCTAAGAAGTGTGTTAAAAAAAACCACCTTATTCCTGCTTCCATGTGAATTATATTACCTGTGAAGCATCATTGTACATTTATGTAAATTCACATTTGCTAAATCAGAATGAGGGAAAGCTTAATATAATCATTTCATCATTATATAATCCATTCATTATGATTATATTTCCTCCTGATGCAGTTTGATAAACTTGTGTTTGTATAGCTACAAGATAATGTTCCACAGATAATGCAGTTTCATACATTTTATTTTCAATGCTCTTTAGCGGGTGTATGTGTATGCTATGTAGAGAAATTAGATGAAGTTTCTCTTAACTTCATTATGGGCAACAAAATTCCTTGGCTTTGTTATAGTTTACTAGGCCCCATAGTTAAAACACCTCTGAGTGTAGGCCAATTCTAGAATACAAAAGTACTTGTTAGCTGTAATATGAGATTGAAATTTGTTACACAAAGAGGTTACTATCCTTTTTTTGAGGATAATTAAACAATTTGTTTCTTTAAAACAAATTAATAGTGATTGTTTCAGGATAGTATAAAGTACAATTTAATCTTTAACAGTGAGAGAGGCTTTGTAGTGGGGTCTTAGTGGTTAAGTCCAATTCTGGGACAAGTAAAAATGTTTTAGGGTCTTTTTATTACAGAATGAAAGCTATATTGTTTCTTAAGGAATTTAATGAACTAAAAAACGTTTTTGCTTAACACTCTTGATTTGTAATACATCGACCAAGTATCTTCATTTAACAGAAAGTACATACTTTTGTTAAATAATGAAGTTTTCTGGAAATCTGTTAACTAAGGGTACTTAGAATAGGAATGTGAATATTTCAAATTTCAAATCATCCTTTTCTTATGACAAAAATCTTTTTGTAGCATTACACTGCTTTAGAATAAAGTTCATTAATGCTTGCTTAAAAAAACATAAGGGGTACTGTATGTGTCAAGAATAAAAAGTTGGAACTTCATAAAGTTATAGGATTTTTTTCTTCCTTTCTCAACTCTACTGTTTTGTCATTGCTCTTAGAGATGAAAGAGTCTAAACCTGTATGTTTATTTAACTGTTTGATTTCTTGTTTCTCAATTGGGAAATGAAAGCAAAAATCTACACTTGATTTTATAATTGACCTATTTGTTTTCAAAAGTATGCACATAAATGTCAAAATTTAAGTCTAATGTAAGCTATTTACCTTAAGCATTAACATATCTATGTAAAAATAGTTACCCATATTGCATGTTTAATTACCTTGGTGTTTAAGAGCTCTGATGAATATTAATAATTTACCAGGATTTGATCTGGAATTATTTTCACTCTGTGATATTAGAAAACTCTTAAAAACACCAACATTATGTTTTATTCCTGTCACTACATAGCAATTCCTGGGCAACATAGAGGTAACATGAAGAGTAACAGAGAAAGGGGATTAGATGTCCCCACTTGGGATTGAACTGTTAGAAATAGTATGTTTGTCTAAAGAGAGGAAATGAAATTTTTTTTCTTTTTTCTATGCATAAGAAATGAAATTTTGTGGGGTGGGTGAGGAGATCTCTGGTTTGTGATCTTCTTTATTGACTTAATGCATTCTTTCAATATCTATAGGAAGTTATGTTAGTAACTGGTAGATAAATTCTGGCGTTACATACCAAACAGGAGAGACAAGCTTCTGCCTTCATTGGAGCTTATATTCTCTTTAGGGATAGCAAAAAAAAAAAAAAATAAGTAAACAAGACAATTTCATTGACTAGTAAGTGCTATGCCGGAAACAATAGAGGGTAGAGTGATAAAGAATGATTGGTGGAGTGATTTTAGATTCAGTGCTCTGGTAAAGTCTCTCTGAAAAAGTGATAATTAAGATGATGAGAAAGCACGAAGTGGTGGCTGGTTTCTTAAAATGAGGTATTACCTAGACCAACATATTGGATAAAATATATAATATTTAAATGCTTTAAACTCTTAAGCTCTAAAAAGATAGCCATTTTTTTAATGATAGCCTGTAACTAGTTAGGGACAGTAGATAAGGATGGTCTAATGCTGTGCAGAAAAGGAAAACAAAATGGAAAGAGATTTTTAAAAGAAGTACCAAAAACTGGCACAAGACAGGGATGCCCTCTCTCACCACTCCTATTCAACATAGTGTTGGAAGTTCTGGCCAGGGCAATTAGGCGGGAGAAGGAAATAACGGGTATTCAATTAGGAAAAGAGGAAGTCAAATTGTCCCTGTTTGCAGGTGACATGATTGTATATCTAGAAAACCCCATTGTCTCAGCCCAAAATCTCCTTAAGCTGATAAGCAACTTCAGCAAAGTCTCAGGATACAAAATCAATGTACAAAAATCACAAGCATTCTTATACACCAATAACAGACAAACAGCCAAATCATGAGTGAACTCCCATTCACAATTGCTTCAAAGAGAATAAAATACCTAGGAATCCAACTTACAAGGGACGTGAAGGACCTCTTCAAGGAGAACTACAAACCACTGCTCAATGAAATAAAAGAGGATACAAACAAATGGAAGAGCATTCCATGCTCATGGGTAGGAAGAATCAATATCGTGAAAATGGCCATACTGCCCAAGGTAATTTATACATTCAATGCCATCCCCATCAAGCTACCAATGACTTTCTTCACGGAATTGGAAAAAACTACTTTAAAGTTCATATGGAACCAAAAAAGAGCCCGCATCGCCAAGTCAATCCTAAGCCAAAAGAACAAAGCTGGAGACATCACGCTACCTGACTTCAAACTATATTACAAGGCTACAGTAACCAAAACAGCATGGTACTGGTACCAAAACAGAGATATAGATCAATGGAACAGAACAGAGCCCTCAGAAATAACGCCGCATATCTACAACTATCTGACCTTTGACAAACCTGAGAAAAACAAGCAATGGGGAAAGGATTCCCTATTTAATAAATGGTGCTGGGAAAACTGGCTAGCCATATGTAGAAAGCTGAAACGGGATCCCTTCCTTACACCTTATACAAAAATTAATTCAAGATGGATTAAAGACTTAAACGTTAGACCTAAAACCATAAAAACCCTAGAAGAAAACCTAGGCATTACCATTCAGGACATAGGCATGGGCAAGGACTTCATGTCTGGAACACCAAAAGCAATGGCAACAAAAGCCAAAATTGACAAATGGGATCTAATTAAACTAAAGAGCTTCTGCACAGCAAAAGAAAGTACCATCAGAGTGAACAGGCAACCTACAAAATGGGAGAAAATTTTCGCAACCTACTCATCTGACAAAGGGCTAATATCCAGAATCTACAATGAATTCAGACAAATTGACAAGAAAAAAAAACCCCATCAAAAAGTAGGTGAAGGATATGAACAGACACTTCTGAAAAGAAGACATTTATGCAGCCAAAAGACACATGAAAAAATGCTCATCATCACTGGCCATCAGAGAAATGCAAATCAAAACCACAATGAGATACCATCTCACACCAGTTAGAATGGCAATCATTAAAAAGTCAGGAAACAACAGGTGCTGGAGAGGATGTGGAGAAATAGGAACAGTTTTACACTGTTGGTGGAAATGTAAACTAGTTCAACCATTGTGGAAGTCAGTGTGGCGATTCCTCAAGGATCTAGAACTAGAATACCATTTGACCCAGCCATCCCATTACTGGGTATATACCCAAAGGACTATAAATCATGCTGCTATAAAGCCGCATGCACACGTATGTTTATTGCGGCACTATTCACAATAGCAAAGACTTGGAACCAACCCAAATGTCCAACAATGATAGACTGGATTAAGAAAATGTGGCACATATACACCATGGAATACTATGCAGCCATAAAAAATGATGAGTTCATGTCCTTTGTAGGGACATGGATGAAATTGGAAATCATCATTCTCAGTAAACTCTCACAAGAACAAAAAACCAAAGCCCGCATGTTCTCACTCATAGGTGGGAATCGAACAATGAGAACACATGGACACAGGAAGGGGAACATCACACTCTGGGGACTGTTGTGGAGTAGGGGGGAGGGGGGAGGGATAGCATTAGGAGATATACCTCATGCTAAATGAGTTAATGGGTGCAGCACACCAGCATGGCACATGTATACATATGTAACTAACCTGCACATTGTGCACATGTACCCTAAAACTTAAAGTGTAATAATAATGAAATTAAAAAAAAAAAAAAAGAAGTACCAAAGGCGGGTACAGTGGCTCATGCCTGTAATTCCAGCACTTTGGGAGACCGAGGCGGGCAGATCACTTGAGATTGGGAGTTCGAGACCAGCCTGATCAACATGGAAAAACCCTGTCTCTACTAAAAATACAAAATTAGCTGGGCATGGTGGTGCATCCCGGTAATCCCAGCTACTCGGGAGGCTTAGGCAGGAGAATCGCTTGAACCCGGGAGGCAGAGGTTGTGGTGAGTTGAGATGGTGCCATTGCACTCCAGCCTGGGCAACAAGAGTGAAACTCTGTCTCAAAAAAAAAAAAAAGTAACAGAAGTATGGCCATAGACTGCCTTTCATAAGTATTTGTGTTGCAGGTACATGTAGCCCATCTTGGCTGGAGATGGTCCAATCTCATACTGTCCCCCAAAGCAAATGTAAGCCTCTACAGATGAGACATTATCCTAGACCTCAGTGAACCCCTACAATTACATTTTCCAGCAAGTAGTCAAAGATAACAAAGCATATGGAGAAACAGACAACTGAAGGAGAACCAGCAAGAAGAGACAGCAGAATTAGAATTCCATAGACTTGGGATATTAAAAATATTAGACACATATTTAAAATAACTATACTTATGAATTATAATACATGTGAAGATATCTCCAAGGAAATCACAAAAAGCAGCATAGCAGATTGGAAAAGGAACCAGACAAAACTTTTGGAAATGAAAATCCCAGTAATTGAAATTTAATAAGCCTGGTTTTGTGTTGAGTACTTTGTATCAAATGAATTTTCCTACTGAAACCTTATAAACGTTAGGCCGTATGTATATATACAACAGCTATTTGAAAGCCTTGGAGAGCAACCGGTGTAGGTTCGACTTGAGGGTCTGTGATTCTTGAGAAAAGAGAAGGTCATGAAGTGATCTCCATATTTATTCTGGTCTTTTCCTTGAGGGAATTTTCTAATTCTGAGTGGCAGATGGAGATCAAGCAAAAAGAAGTAGTTTTACATGGCTAAGGAGCCCAGAGAGGCTGGTAATGGAGGCCTAATCATGGGGGTTAGGGGTGGGAGGAGAACTGCAGAGAACTGAATATTCTGCACATAATATCTGCATATAAGTTCTCCTTCAAGTATGGTAGTTTAATCACTACCAGGCCCAGAGCAGGATTTCTGGAAACCCATCTGATAACAGTGACTTTGAGGCTTAAGAGCTGAGCAGAAATTTCAGCAACTTTGAAATACAGATCAAGTTCGAATGCATAAAAAAACTAGTAACTGGTACACTGAACCATTATCTAAAAAGTATATCCTTTATGATATATTCACCTGTGTAAATTGTGTTCTTAAAAGCTAAAGATGAAAGAGAATTTGTTTAAAGAAATACAGTAATAGGCCAACTTCTGTGATCTTTATCTTATACGGAGTAGTAAGGCTGTGTCCCAAATGCAAATACGGCTTCAGGTATTTGAGATTAAATTAAGAAAGTACAGTAGTCCCCTCCTTATCCAAGGGGAGTATGTTCTAAGACCCCCTAGTAGATGCCTGAAACCACAGGTAGTACTGAACTCTATGTGCAGTGTCAGTTAATCTGATAAAAGTGACTGTGTGGGTGGGGAGGGAAGGGTAGCACATACGGCATGAATGCACTGGCAAAGGAACAATAATGTCCTGAGTGGGACAGGCTGGTTTAAGATTTCATCACACCACTCACAATAGTGTGCAATTTAAAACTTTTGAATTGTTTATTTCTGGAATTTTTCACTTAATATTTTCAGACTGTGGTTGACTGTGAATAATTAAAACCATGGGTTGTGAAACTGCAGATGAAGGAGGCCTACTGTATTATACCTTTGATCATAATTGTCGGCCATCTGAATGAAGCAATATATGATTCTTACTAACTTTTCACTTGTTGTGCCAGATTGCTACAGAAGGTGAGACCTACTTAGAGGTCAAGGATATCCTTGTGTTGGTCCATACATAATTCTTTAAGTCATCTTTGTTTTTATCTTGCTAAGGGTTTCCAATACATCTTTGTTCTTATATATAATCAGCTTTTAAATGCTTAGGAAAATTTGATGTAAGTACTAAAATGTGCTCAGGATTGACCAGCACAATTAATGCATGACCAAATACATTCAACATCCACAGGAACATATAGCATTCAGGAGCATGTTTTTCAATGTTTTTTATAGGTCATTGAATTTTCTACAGAGCTACTGCTGAGAAATATTTTTTGAAGTAATATGCTTGTCTCAAATATGCTTGTCTAAGTCAATAAGTCCATTTCACTAGAAAGTTTCCAGGCAGTAGATAAAGCAATACACTGAGGGAATTTTTATTGTCTCGAGTGATACAATGTCTCTAGTTTTCTTACAGTTCACAGTGGTTTTACTACAGAAGCACAATAGTCATTCCTGTTCTCTTAGTGGAATTATTCGTGGCTTTTAATAAGGTAGATTTTATTATGTTTCAAGATCTTGAATTTTTTTAGGCTTCTATTTCCATACACACATGTACACATTTAATATGGCTTTCTGACGTACCTTTAAATCAGAATTTATCTTTACTTTGCTGTGTTTAAAGCATTTTCTATTGAACTTTTCAATGAAATTCACTAAATGTAATATTTTTCAACTTTCCCAAAAATTTAATATTAAGGCTAATTTACAGAAATTCATCTAAAACTTTGCTACTCAAACTGTGGTTCATGGACTAGCACTCTTTGGCCATCACATAGGAGCTTATTAGAAATGCAGAATCCTCCTCCTCCCCCATGCTGTCACTTACTGACTCATAATCTGCATTTTAATAAGCTCAGGTGATTCACATACACATTTAAGTTTGAGAAGCTTAGATCTACAGATCTAAAAGCTGATTTACTAGTGCTTATACTTCATCTAGTTAACCCTCAAAGGGAAAGAGCCCTGTGTTTTAGAAAATGTATACCACAGCATGAAAGATCAAGGTATTTTAAAAGGTTTCTAGGAATATCTTAGAGGCTGATGTAATCTGTTGTTTTTGGAAACAATAATTTTTATTTTCTTTTTCTTTTCTTTTTGAGATGGAGTTTTCGCTGTTGTTGCCCAGACTGGAGTACAATGGTGCGATCTCGGCTCACCGCGGTCTCCGCCTTCCGGGTTCAAGTGATTCTCCTGCCTCAGCCTCCCGAGTAGCTGGGATTACAGGCATGCACCACCGTGCCCGGCTAATTTTGTATTTTCAGTAGAGGCAGGGTTTCTCCTTGTTGGTCAGGCTGGTCTCGAACTCCCGACTTCAGATGATCAGCCTCCCAAAGTGCTGGGATTACAGGCGTGAGCCACCGCACCTGGCCTTTTATTTTCTTCTTAGTGGTTTTATATCTCTTTCTTTTTGTTTATCTATTAATAATCTAGCTACACACCTTCAGTTTCAGCTCTTTTCTGTAGACTTTTAAAACCAATGTCTGTTCTCTCTCCCATTTGACTCAATTTATATTTCTGACATTTTCCATATCCAAAAAATATATCATCATTCTTTCCAAACTATGCTTTTCCCCCCTAACTTACTTTTGTTAATCATACATCTGTTTTAGGCCTAGTAAAATCAAATATTCTGCAAGAGTCTTTTCACAGCTTTTCTAATACACAGTGATTTTTCCTTTCTTTGTTCCTGTAACCCTAGAGTAGGCATGCAATTCACGTCTTTAACCCAACTTTCTATTTCCACATTATTTGTACTTCTGATAATAAGGTTTCTGACAATAAAATATGTTCTTGGAATGCCTCTTTGTAAATGGCAGTAATACTCCAAATGATTAGTTATGCCAAAAAAAGGGAGAAAATAGTTACGCCAGCAAGTACACCTTGCCTATTAGTTGAATGTAAACATTAATTTTTTTGTTTCTGTGTTTTCAGTTAACAGGGTTGGTTATGTAGTAACCAACTCCTAACAAATCTTGACTCATTAAAAAAAAAACTAACTGAAAATCCCAAAAGTAGTACAGTTCTTATAAAGCAAATAATGAGTAGTCTTACCTTTAAGTACATAAGAAGTGGACTTAAAATTTATGCTTGATACCTTATCAAATGTACAGGTAATCATTTCTTAAAGCTGTATTGGATTATACAAATGTAAACTAATGGAATACTAACTTAAAAAACAATTTTAAGACTAAGGAACATTGAAGATTATCATCCCCTTATTTTAATGTAATGGAAACTGACACAGCAATTAAATGCCTGTTTCTAGTATTTCTTACCAAAAAGTATGTAGAACATACCTCTCAGCTTTTGATTTTTAGTCTAAAGTCCAGAAGCTCCAAGATGATAAATTTCCAAATTATGCCCACTTCAGATAGGGAATAAAACTTGGACTAAGTGGCGTCTGGCATCAGACTGCATGTGAATAGTTTTAACACAAAAGACTTCCTGTTCCAAAAAAATGATCCAAAGAGTAGAATGTAGTTGGTAGTTTGCCCTAATCGATTGTTGGGGACATCTAGAGTTGTGCGTTTGAAAGCTTGTAAGACTTTGCTCAGTTTCACTCTATGCATGTTTTCTACTATTGTTTTCTTTATAGGGCATGACAATCATTTACCTTTTATAGCTTTTGTATGCTTCAGCTATGTAGCACAGTGGAAACATACACAATTTTGCACTTGGGAAAGTACTGCCCTGTTTTCTAGGTTATAACTACTGAAACAATTTTACCAGTTCTACCCTCAGTTTCTGTTGAGGAGTAGCCAAACATGCCTACTGTTCTAGAGATATTTAAGATACCAATCCCTCAGAATCAAAATTAATGCCTGCAGTATATTGGTTTCCAGGGTTTGTTGCTTTGTGGTCAGGTATCCAGAAGCTTCATCTTAAGTATAATGGAAGAAAGCTTTTGTTTTTATACAAGTGGATATAACCCTGATAATCTTGTATATCACTTTGAGAAATAGGAAAAATAGCTAAAAAATGAGAGCAAAAATATTTTAAAATCTTTATTTTTCCAAAATGCCAAAATGTTGTGTGGAGATAATCAGGAGAAGAGAGGTGCTGTATGTGAATACCTTTGGATTTACTGTACACAGGCTAGTCCTCATAATCCATTGCTTATCTTTTTGAACCAAGTTCCTATCTCCCCAAAATACCATGTAATCTTCGGGTTAAATTTTGTTAATATTATAAGTTTCAAATCTTTATTTCCTTTTGGGGGAAAAAAAAAGTCTGTTGTAGTGGTTGTTTTCCAAATTTTCCTTGCCCTTTCATTTTTTATGTGGGCTATCTGCGAAGGAGAAAATTTGTAATCTAAATTTAATAAAACTTCAAATATTTAAATGGTTTTTAAAAGTCCAAGACAATTTTCCTCTGAAAATTAAAAGAAAGAGCCTCCTAGAACTTTAGAGCTCAGAATTAAAGAACTTTAAAAATAAAGTATTACTTTTAAAAAGACTATTTATGAAAAGTTGTTATTGTGGTGTTACTATTGTAGTTTTTTTTGAGACAGAGTTTCATTCTTTTTGCCGAGTCTGGAGTGCAATGGCACGATCTTGGCTCACCGCAATTTCTGCCTCTCAGGTTCAAGTGATTCTCCTGCCTCAGCCTCCTGAGTAGCTGAGATTACAGGCATGTGCCACCACACCTGGCTAATTTTGTATATTTAGTAGAGACGAGGTTTCTCCATGTTGATCAGGCTGGTCTCAAACTCCTGACCTCATGTGATCCATCCACGTCGGCCTCCCAAAGTGCTGGGATTACAGGTGTGAGCCACCCGCTCGCCAGGAGTTTTTTTTTTTTTTTTTTTTTTGAGACTTGCTGTGTTGCCCAGGCTGTAGTGCAGTGGCGCGATCTCAGCTCGCTGCAAGATCTGCCTCCAGGGTTCATACCATTCTCCTACCTCAGCCACCCGAGTAGCTGGGACTGCAGGTGCCCACCACCACGCCTGGCTAATTTTTTATGTTTAGTAGAGATGGGGTTTCACCATGTTAGCCAGGATGGTCTCGATCTCCTGACCTCGTGATCCACCCGCTTCGGCCTCCCAAAGTGCTGGGATAACAGGTGTGAGCCACCGTGCCTGGCCAGACTTGTATTTTTAAAATAACAACTGCTTCTAAATTTTTTGGTAGGTGAGATAACTTTGTATGTAGCTACTATTTAGACTCTTAAATGTTAAACCTAGCCAGGCGCCATGGCTTACGCTTGTAATCCCGTCACTTTGGGAGGCCAAGGCTTGCAGATTGCTTGAGTCCAGGAGTTCCAGACCAGCCTGGGCAATATGGTGACACCCTGTCTTTACAAAAATTACAAAAAAATTAGCAGGGCCTGGTGATGTATGCCTATAGTCCCTGTTACTTGGAAGGCTGAGGTGGGAGGATCACCCAAGCCTGGGAGTTTGAGGCTGCAGTGAGCTGTGCTATGATTGCACCACTGTACTCCAGCCTAGGTGACAAGAGTGAGACCCTGGAGACTTTGTCTCAAAAAAAAAAAAAGAGTTAAACGTCTGTATCTCATTCACTGTGTAGTTTGGTTTTTTTACACAAAAGTCTATTTTTTTTCCTTGCCCTTTTGACCAAAAAAATAAAATTTTTCCCCCCCACCGACTACCTTGTATAGGTCCCCTTTTTGGTCACCTACAACCCTGAAAATCCTTGACTCCTGACTGGACATTTTGGGAGTCATCTAAAGCCATTTGGGAATCATTGATTAGTCTAGAATGTAGATACAGAACAATGGCTCTTGCAACTT
Source organism: Pongo pygmaeus (assembly GCF_028885625.2). NCBI lineage: Eukaryota > Metazoa > Chordata > Mammalia > Primates > Hominidae > Pongo > Pongo pygmaeus. The sequence goes on along the minus strand of NC_072373.2, from coordinate 143,080,964 downwards.
TTTAGCAGTGGAACTATTTAATTAAAATCTGTCATAGAAACTTAGTTTGTATAAATGTACAACACATAAATGAACTACTCTTCTCTTGAAGCAGTAGGTGCAGAGGTTGGATTTGGGCCCTATCTACTTGTATAAGCAAGGGGTGCGTGTGGCCCACGCCCTGATGGCTCCACAGATCCCAGTCCAGACTAGAAGATGGCGTCTGTAATAAGTGATGAATCAGGTGAAGAAGGATCTTTGAATAGGGAAAGCAAAGTATTGGTGCCTCATAAGTTTTGAAGAAACCCTTGACTGGCTGTGATTGAAGTAGAACATAAGATTAAATCAAAAGCTCTTTAAGATGCATTTTACCTGTTTTGTGTTAGGTATGAAATTAGTTTAGTCTAAGATTCAGGAGAAAAAAATAGAATAATGTTTACACATTGTTAAACATTAGTATTCATACTAAATGGGATTTTATGTGCAGTTAACTAAAGCTAAAAAATAATTTTTGAATTATTTTGAATTTTTGAATAATTTGTTCATGAACAAAAACCAGTTAGTTTTTGTTTTATGAATAGCATTGTAAAGTTCAGTGCTTACGTTACCATTAACCTATTTAATCAGATGCACTTAGAGTCGCGTATTCTGGGTTTGTGTTAGAACAAAAAGAGTCAATTTTTGTAATTTCTTTTATGCTTGTCTCTTGAATTTTGTTTGATGCTCTTACCTTTATAGACCGTGTCAAATACAGTCAGCTCTCTGTACCCATTGGTTCCATACCTGGATTCAACTAATCACAATAAAAAATATTCAGAGAAAGGAAGGATGGTTGCTTCTGTATTGAAGATATACAGACTTTTTTTTTTCTTGTCATTATTCCCTGAACAATACAGTATAACAACCATTTACATAAAATTTTCATTGTATTAGGTGTAATAAGCAACCTAGGGATGATATAAGTATACAGGAGGATATGTGTAGGTTATATGCAGATATTATACAATTTAATATAAGGGACTTGAGCATCTCCTCTGAAGTTTGGTATTTGCCAGAGTTCCTAAAACCAATCTTCTATGGATACTGAGGGATGGACAACTCTATGTAATTGTTTGTTTTTTAGTCCCCAGCTAACTTGTTACATTTTTTAACAATAGGATTCTCAATATGTGGCTAAGGAAAATGTTTATGCCACCAAACATAGCTTCTGAATCTTTTTTGTTGTTCATTTATTGATTCAGAAAATATTTACCGAATACTGGCCGGGCGTGGTGGCTGACACCTGTAATCCCACCACTTTGGGAGGCTGAGATGGGCGGATCACCTGAGGTCAGAAGTTCGAGACCAGCCTGGCCAACGTGGTGAAACCCCATCTCTACTACAAATAGAAAAATTAGGTGGGCATGGTGGCAGGCACCTGTAATCCCAGCTACTTGGGAGGCTGAGGCAGGAGAATTGCTTGAACCCGGGAGGTGGAGGTTGCAGCAAGCCGAGATCACGCCACTGTGCTCCAGCCTGGGCGTTGGGAGGGAGACTCTGTCTCAAAACAAACGAACAAATATATAAGCCTGTGTATCTCAATCACTATGTAGTTTGGTTTTTTACACAAAAGTCTGTTTTTTTCCTCACCCTTTTGACATGTATATTTATATATAACATTGTTAAGGGGCTGTTAGAGGAATGCATCATACAGCAAGTATTGTTTATACACAGAGAAATACTTACTCTGTATTAGAGTCACTGTCATCTGAAGAATGACAAAGTAAAATTTTTTGTGCCAGTTTGAGTGTATTCCCTGAACTAATTCCATCCATAGTTTGATATGAAAATATAAAAGACAAAATATCCTTTCTAGAAATATTTACAGTGCACTCATGGTGAACACTAACACTAAAGGTGCTATAGAGCTTCAAGTTTTTCGAAGAATATTAAGAGTTACAAGGAGACTTAGGAGCCATATAGTGCATATTCTCAACCAATATAGAAATCCAGGCCATATCGTTTTTGATATGCCAGCATCAGTCCCCTACTTAAAATTTCTACAAATGGTCACATTAGTAAAGGACAATCTATTTCATTTTTAATTAGGTCATTCTTGGAAATAATAGTTTGAATAATTAGTTGAACAAAAAGTGCCTGTTATTTTCGTTCCATGGTCCCAGTTTTGACCTCTGCAGTTAAAAAGTTTAAGCCTAATCTAATCAGCTTTCCACAGGATGGCAGTTGCATGTTTAAAGATAGTTATCATGTCCCTCTGGTAAGATTTTTTTTTTCTTTGTATCAATATCTTTTAAAGTTGATATCTTTTGCTGTGAATCTCAAATTGAGAAGGGTTGCCTATCATAGTATGAATACCCTTTTGCCCGCACAGAGGCAGAATGCTCTTCTGTATATGTTGGTTTTGTTATTTTTCTTGAGCTTTCAATATTTTGTCTTGTTAGCTCAAGGTTGGTGTACCTTATCCTCCAATTTTCCTAAATTTTCAAATAAATCAATCCTGATACCTTTTTAAGCAAATAAAATATTTAATCTATTTTTGTTATTTTAACTGACTCTTAAATCATTATATTAAATTATAAAGTAAATATTAAGGTATAGCCAGTGAAAAACTTAACTACAATAAAAGACAAAATTGAGTGACATTAAACATTTAGTGTATAAATAAACAGTGATTTACACTGTTGGCAAAATAATAACACTGTAAACATGATCTCTGTAGCAATTGTGGATTCAATAATTAATTATCAAATGAATGTATACATTTTGAATGCTCTTCCTTTATATATCATCACTTGTTGGATACCTAAGTATTCAGTTGGCCTTTGTGACATGTTTAAGGGATTCTCTTTTACTAGGTGAACTGAGATGCTCCTAAATTATAATTACATAGTGAAAGACCTCACATGCCAATCCTTGTTCTCCTCAGTCATATTACCAAAATTTGGTGTATTTTGAAGGATTCACCTATGATAAAATAACTTTTTAGATTTTTTTAAGAATCAGTGTGATAGAAGAAAACAGTGGATTTCTGTTAGTATTTTGTGAGAAATGGAAGATTGCTGTTGTCTCTACTTCCATATAAAGAAAATACCCTCATTACATTTTTGAGTGAAAAGAAAGATTTATTTCTAGAGCCATATTTTTATATAAAGTTAGGGTTTTCATAACTTTGTAAATATGAGGTAGAATAAGAGAAATTCTTGTCTAATCTGTTATGAAAACAAAACTTTAATTAAAATTTTTTTTGTGAAAATCTTGAAATACACAGGTAAGTTTTGTATAGGCTGTTTAGCATTCCAGTGCAATTTGGGGAAATGCTTACTGTTTTCCTTGTAATGTTTTCCATTACCTTAAAATGCACTAGTATTGCCAAAGGATAGTAGTGAATTAATGAAACAATTTAGCATTGACATGACCCACTCAGCTTATTTTTTGTTGCCAAAAGGTTCAAAAGAAGACATTTAGTAATGCTGTGAGCCATGGGAGTTGCTGAGCTAGTTTATTATTACAGCATAACCCAGACATGCAAGATATCCTTAAATAAAGGGCATTGAGGTAGCTAATGCACACAGAGCACTTACTAGTCAACAGAACTTGGTTTGCATATATGGGCAATGCCTGTCTACTGATTGATGAAGCCTATTATCATGAGATTGTATTTTTATTAAAGGCAACACTTAGTAATTCTGTGCACAGATGATTAATAGCCAAATGGTTATGGATTTTAGTTAATTAGAATGGTTAAGATGAAAATTCTGAATGAAATAAATTGAATCATTTCTTTATATTGATCCATTATACATGCAATTATTAAAGCTTAAAATTGCCATGTAAAGGTAAGTCATGCTATGAGTATTCTTACTAAAGTTTGAATCATTTTAGTCAACTCTTCTCATTATATTAACATGTTATGATTAATCTAAAATTGATTTCTAAATATTTGCTAACATAAGATAATAGCTTAATCCCTTTATTAGCAGTAATTTTTGTTCACTAGCAGCTGCTGAGTTAGAGCGATAAGGACAAGTCATTGTTAACGTTCTGTTGTAGAATTCTTCTAGTCCTTTCATTATACGGCTGCTAGTACATTTTTTCTCTACGGTATGGAGTGAGTGAAATAGCAGTCTTATGAAAGAGAAGATATTTTAGACTAAGTGAGTAATGCTGTCCATTGCAGTAGGAAGAAGGGTCAATTTTTTTTCTGACAATAGCATAAAGATTTTTTGGTCAACAAGTTCTGTATAGATTATACCTAAATAACCTCTTAATTTCTTTTCTTAAGCCCTGCAGTCATACCAGAAGCAAATGAAAATCATTTAGAAACTCAGTTTGTGATGCTACTTGTTCTAGTTTTTTTAAAAAGGTTATATTCTAGAATATAGTTTCATACACGTACTTTCACACACACATATTCATATAACATCCTAAGAGATCCATGTATATCTGTACATGCATTTTCTATTTATCTTTATAGTTTGTGATGCTTGGCTTCCTAACTTATGAGTAAAAATATCTACCAAATATTTAATTTGTAGCTCCTGCCACCATTTCTACAATGGTGGGAATACCTAGAGGCTTGGCCCCTAAGTTATTATAGAGGATGCATAGAAGGACATACACTCAAGCACTGTGAGAGTGTTATATTGGTAATTATACACTCCCAGCATAGCAAGGCTGGTTAAAATGTGATAGGAGAAACCACCTCCTGTTTCACTTCATACCTGTTACTTTATACTCATTTTTTTTTCATCTCAGAATACTTTGCACTCCTCTGACATTTCTCCAGTAATTCATATCTTTACGGTATTTTTTTCATTCTAAGGCTACTTCATGACACTTTACAGTATTTGCAGTGTGACATAGTTTATCATTTATGCACAATGCTAATGCAGAATACCATTTCAATGCCTGTGTCCTTGTCTGTCTTTCACTTAAAAATAATAGCATCAAATTCTCCTTGAAGTGCTGTGTTTATGATTTTCTGTATATTCCTGTGCATCTATTTTAAATCTGTCAACACTCAACTATGTAATCTTAGTTTTCAGTAAAATAAAATGGTAAAAATCTATCTTCTTATTTGCAAATTAATCTGAAAGTAAAAATTATTTTTTTAAAAAATTTTATTTGTAATTTTTGTGGGTACATAGTAGGTATAAAATAATTTTAAATTGTAGCATATAACTAAAAAAGGTACTCAGATTTCGGAATTGCGAGGAAGAAATAATATTTTAATAGAAAATTACTTAAATTGGGCATTCTTGGACACTGCTTTTGGTCTAGTCTTCCTGACAAATAATTTAAGTAGAATGTTTCCTGTATTAAATCTCAGAGAAGCAAAGTCAATTTACCTGAAATTATATTGAGATATAATCAATATGTAGAGTGACTTAAAAATAAGAAAAGTGCAGTAGGTTATACAGAAATTAGTCTCATTACTTTTCTTTTCACAACTCATTCTTAGGGCAAAATAATATATAACATATACCATTAGTTAATGACTCATATTTAGAGTTTGATAATTAAATTATATCTAACACTTAAGCAGAAATGAAGACTGATTGCTTGTGTCATGTATTGACAAAACATTTATACACTGTAATATTTTGAAACATAATTACTGAGCAAAAATGACATGAATGTTTTACTTAATTGCATTTGCTTCAGTATCAGTTATCCAGAAACTGCAAGGCAGTTCTTAAGCGAACTTTCTAAATTCAGTAGCAAGTAACCCTTTTAGTCCAGCTCATAAATTAATGTTTTGACAAGCCATTTAAAATGGCAGGTAGGTAAATTTATTAGGAAACAAATGCAGGATAAAATTGAAAAGACTTGGAGTGGGTACAACTATTTATGTTTGACTGGCTCAAGAAGGTTTTGCAAGCCCCATTACAGTAAAAATTCCTCATAAACAGTATTTTAAAATATTAAAATCTACTTGCTAATTCTCTAGCTAACAAGCTACAAAATTCAGAAGGAGTTGTGTTGTGTTATTTTGTTTTATTTATTTGAGACAGGGTCTCACTCTGTCACCCAGGCTAGAGTGCAGTGGTACAATCATGGCTCACTGCAGCCTCGACCTCCTGGACTCAAGTGATCCCCCTGCCTCAGCCTCCCAAGTAACTGGGACCACAGGTGCATGCCACCGCACCCTGCTGATTTTTGTAGTTTTTCTAGAGATAAGGTTTTACCATGTTGTCCAAGATGGTCTCAAACTCCTGAGCTCAAGCGATCACCCACCTCGGCCTCCCAGATTGTAGGCATGAGCCACCCCATACTGGCCCAGAAGGAGTTTGAAATTAGAAAATTACTGTGGACAATATTGCGAATTCCTAGCTTGTCACTATTACCTGTTATGTACAATGTGTATTATGTGTTTACCTTTCCCCATCCCTTTAAACTGTGTATAAAACAGTAAGTGTGATAATTAACCTTCTTTCCAGTAATCTTTGGAAAAAAGTAGGAAAGGTGAACAGGCTCAAATTAAATGCAACCTCAGACATTGAAGAGATTTCCAAGAAAATGGGAGCAACTGGTCTTGTTATTTATGGTAGTTCCCTGACATACAATTAGCCAGTTAGCCAGTACTAACAAACACAGAAATGGACTTCATGTTGAGTAGTTGCCATAGGTATATACCATTTGACTGTTTTTAATGTCTGTATTGCTTACAATATTGGACATCTCTCTCACTCCCCACATATCGTGGTTTATTAGTCAGCTTTTGGTAAACCATGATAGCAAACAACTCCAAAATTTTAGTGGCTTATTTGTTCTCGTGTACTTTATGAATCTGCTGTGTTCTGCTCTGTGCCCGCTTATTCTGATACCTAGGCTAAAGGAGAGAGGGAAGGTGTGATAGCCGGACCTGTGTCATGGCTCTTAAAACTTCTGCTTGAGGCCAGGCACAGTGGCTTACGCCTGTAATCTCAGCACTTTGGGAGGCTGAGGCGGGTGGATCACGAGGTCAGGAGATTGAGACCATCCTGGCTAACACAGTGAAACCCCGTCTCTACTAAAAATACAAAAAAATTAGCCAGGCCTGGTGGCGGGCGCCTGTAGTCCCAGCTACTCGGGAGGCTGAGGCAGGAGAATGGTGTGAACCAGGGAGGCAGAGCTTGCAGTGAGCCAAGATCGCACCACTGCACTTCAGCCTGGGCAACAAAGGGAGACTCCGTCTCCAAAAAAAAAAAACAAAACCAAAAACAAACTTCTGCTTGAAACTGGCACATAGCACTTTCACATTTCATTAGTAAAGCAGGTCAAATGAAAGCAAGAAATGTAAGCCTTCTACAGGAACAGGCTCAGTAAGGGAAAGGCATCTCATATTAGGACTGTAATACTATTTGTCACGTAGGAGTTAATATTTCTATCTCCCAACTGCACCAACCACTGCCCCATCCCTACTGTTTATGGTAGAGAAGCACAATTTTTTTTTTTTTTTAGCTTTTACATGATTCTTGATTTTCTTTTTAATTACTATTTACATATTATAGAATGAAATTAGGAAGTAACAGTAAAATCAGTGACACTGGTGAATGTAGAGAGATTAGTTTACAAAACATATTATGTCATTTATATCCATACTGGTAACTTCTTACTGCAAAAATAAATTGACAATAATGTAGGAAAAAAATATTATTCCCTCCTTTTTTTTTTTTGTATAGAGTACCATTCTGGTGAAGGAGCCAGTAGAGAAATTTGGAGTAACAAATTAAACATTTTTATTTTTCATGTTAGATATTTTCATATGTAGACTAATACTAGATGTTCTGCTCTTATATTCATTTGGCTATAAATTTGAAATATTTTGAAGTACCAAAGCTTTTAAAGTAATATTTCTTATTTATTTAAAACACAATAAAAGCGTATAAAGACACAAATAGATTTTACTGTTTTTTTTTTTTTTTTTGAAACAGAGTCTCCCTCTGTTGCTCAGGCTGGAGTGCAGTGGCATGATCTCAGCTCACTGCAGCTTCCACCTCCCGGGTTCAAGCGATTCTCCTACCTCAGCCTCCTGAGTAGCTGGGACTACAGGTGTGTGCTGCCATGCCCAGCTAACTTTTGTATTTTTAGTAGAGATGGGGTTTCACCATGTTGGCCAGGCTGGTCTTGAACTCCTGGCCTCAGGTGATTGGTCCACCTCAGCCTCCCAAAGTGCTGGGATTATAGGCATGAGCCACTGTGCCTGGCCTCTTCACATTTCTTACAGAAAAATATTCCTATGAATGAGTAGTAAATAATTCTGAACATAAAAATTGAGATTCTGAATTTCCTTCCTGTCAGATCAAAAAGCCATCAGTTCCATTATGTTTTTGTTCAGTTATAATTCCTTTTACTTTTTACCAAAATTTTTTCCTCCAGCATTCTTTTTATTATTATTTTTTAAATTTTGCCCAGGGTGGAGTACAGTGGCATGATCATAGCTCACTGCAGCCTTGAAACTCTTGGGCTCAAGCAATTCTGCCTCTGCCTCCCAACAGCTGGGACCACAGGTGCACACCACCACACCCAGCTAATTTTTAAATTTTTTTGTAGTGACAGGGTTTCACTATGTTTTCCAAGGTGGTCTGGAACTCCTGGGCTCAAGTGATCCTTGAGCCTCAGCCTCCCAAAGTGCTGAGATTACAGGCATGAGCCACTGTGCCCAGCTGTTCCCCAGTATTCTTAATGCCACTTGAATGATTGATTTTATAAATGGGTTCACTTTTCTTTTCATTCTTTAATTAACTCATCAATAATAGAATTAGGGCATTGTATATTGTTATTTTATAGGACAGCCATCTGTCTTACCTAACAAAATCAGCATAATTTAAATCTTAATTTCATATTGAGCACCTCTATTAGGGTAGACAATAATTTTTCTTATTTGGTAGCACTACAGTCCAAAGCCAAAAGTACTTTGTCAAAGTGACAGATTTAGGTCTAAGATATGTACCTTGAGGAATTGATATTGTAACTTTCTTCTTTATGCATGATTTTGAGATGCAAGTAGCATAGCTAGGACATATGGTTTTATTTATATTGTTTAGTGGCTAAGGAAGGTTAACATGAAATCTTGTTCAATTTATTTTTTGTATTTGCATAGTAATGTAATTATCAATTCTCCTTCAGTGTGCATGCAATGCATTGATTCATAATTAATTGATTCCCCTTTCCACAACATTGTCTTCCAGTGCTTTCAGAGGATAGAAATTTCCAGTAATGTTTAAAGTGTTCTACTTTTTTTTTCTTCATTTTAGGGTTACTTCCCCATCAGCATTTCACCTTTTTACTAGCACTTTTATCCAAATCATAGATTTTCTATCACTGTCAATATTTGTATTAGTCTGTTCTCACACTGCTAATAAAGACATACCCAAGACTGGTAATTTATAAAGGAAAGAGGTTTAATGAACCCACAGTTACACATGGCTGGGGAGGCCTGACAATTATGGGGGAAGGTGAAGGGGAAGCAAGACACGTCTTACATGGTAGCAAGCAAGAGAGCTTGTGCAGGGGACAAGCTCTCATGAAACTTATTCAGTATCATGAATAAAACAGTCAGATCTCGTGAGACTTATACACTATCATGAGAACAGCAGAGGAAACATCCACCCCCATGATTCAGTTGCCTCCCACTGTGTCCCTTTCACAATACGTGGGAATTATGGGAGCTACAACTCAAGATGAGATTTGGGCGAGGATACAGTCAAACCATATCATTCTGCCCCTGGCCTCTCCCAAATCTCATGTCCTCACATTCCAAAATGAATCATGCCTTCCCAACAGTCCCCTAAAGTCTTAACTCATTCAGCATTAACTCAGAAGTCTACAGTTCAATGTCTCATCTGGGACAAGGCAAGTCCCCTCTGCCTATGAGCCTGAAAAATCAAAAGCAAGTTAGTTACTTCCTAGATACAGTGGCAGTATAGGCATTGGGCAAATACAGCCATTCCAAATGGGAGAAATAGGCCAAAACAAAGGGGCTACAGGCCCCATGCAAGTCTGAAATCCAGTGGGGCAGTCAAATCTTAAAGCTCCAAAATGATCTTTTTTGACTCCATGTCTCACATCCAGGTCATGCTGATGCAGGAGGTGGGCTTCCCCATGGTCTTGGACAGCTCTGCCTGTGTGGCTTTGCAGGGTACAGCCTCCCTCATGACTGTGTTCACGGGCTAACTTTGAGTGTCTAGAGCTTTTCCAGGTGCACAATTCAAGCTGTCTACCATTCTAGGGTCTGGAGTACAGTGCCCCTCTTCTCACAGCTCCAGTAGGCAGTTCCCCAGTGGGGACTCTGTATGGGAGCTCCCACAGAGCATTTCCCTTCCACGCTGCCCTAGCAGAGGTTCTGTATGAGGGCCCCACGACTGCAGCACACCTCTGTCTGGAGACATCCAGGCATTTCCATACAACCTCTGAAATCTGGGTGGAGGTTCCCAAACCTCAATTTCTGACTTCTGTGCACCCACAGGCCCAACATCACTTGTAAGCCACCAAGGCTTGGGGCTTGCACTCTTTGAAGCCACTGCATGAGCTGTACCTTGGCCCCTTTTAGCCATGGCTAGGAAGCAGGGCACCAAGTCCTGAGACTACACAAAACAGCAAGACTCTGGGCCTGGCCCAGGAAACCATTTGTTCCTCCTAGGCCTCTGGGCCTGTGATGGGAGGGGCTGCCATGAAGACATGTCATGCCCTGGAGACATTTTCCTCATTGTCTTGGTGATTAACATTTGGCTCGTTGTTACTTATGCAAATTTCTACAGCTGGCTTGAATTTCTCCTCAGGAAATGGGTTTTTCTTTTCTATTGCATTGTCAGGCTGCTGATTTTCTGAACTTTTATGCTCTGCTTCTTTTTTAAACATAAGTTCTGAATCCAAACCATATCTTTGTAAGTACATAAAGCTGAATGCATTGAACAGCACCCAAGTCACCTCTTGAACACTTTGCTGCTTAGAAATTACTTCCACCAGATACCCTAAGTTATTTCTCTCAAGTTCAAAGTTCCACAGGTCTCCAGGGCAGGGGCACAATGCCACGAGTTTCTTTGCTAAAACATAGTAAGAGTCACCTTTATTTTAGTTCCCAGAAGTTCCTCATCTCTATCTGAGATGAGCAGCATTTGATCAAAGCCATTCAACAAGTCTCCAGGAAATTCCAAACTTTCCCACATCTTTCTGTCTTCTGAGCCCTCCAAACTGTTCCAACCTCTGCCTATTACCCACTTTCAAAGTAGCTTCCACATTTGTGGGTATCTTTACAACAGCACCCCACTACCTCAGTAACAATTTACTGTATTAGTCTGTTCTCATGCTGCTAATAAAGACATACCCGAGACTGGTAATTTATAAAGGAAAGAGGTTTAATGGACCCACAGTTCCACATGGCTGGGGAGGCCTCACAATCATGGTGGAAGGCAAAGGTGAAGCAAGACATGTATTACTTGGTGGCAAACAAGACAGCTAGTGCAGGGGAACTCCCCTTTATAAAACCATTAGATCTTGTGGGACTTATTTAATAGTGTAAGAACAGCATGGGAAAGACCTGCCCCCATGATTCAGTTACCTCCCACTGGGTCCCTCCCATGACACATGGGAATTATGGGAGCTGCAATTTGAGATGTGATTGGCACACAGCCAAACCGTATCAGTATTCATTTTGCAAAATGAAATTTTAGAACAGCTATATAGTGTAAAAGTTGTCAAAATCAAAATGGAATCACTAATGTTAAAAACAAACAAATAAACAAAAAACCCTGACAAAGCTGGAGGAGGCTGTGAAGAGAGGGTTCTCATGCTTGCACGCTTGATAAAAACTATCATAAAAGACTCCACAAAAACCACAACCATGTACAAAGGCCATCACAACTTTACTCAATAAATACTTCTACCCAACACATCTGCCCAGCAACTGGCTGTCCAACCTCTGACTTGTGTCACTCTTGTTATTGATCTACCATCAGAGTGAACAGGCAACCTACAAAATGGGAGAAAATTTTCGCAACCTACTCATCTGACAAAGGGCTAATATCCAGAATCTACAATGAACTCCAATAAATTTACAAGAAAAAAACAAACAACCCCATCAAAAAGTGGGCGAAGGACATGAACAGACACTTCTCAAAAGAAGACATTTATGCAGCCAAAAAACACATGAAAAAATGCTCACCGTCACTGGCCATCAGAGAAATGCAAATCAAAACCACAATGAGATACCATCTCACACCAGTTAGAATGGCAATCATTAAAAAGTCAGGAAACAACAGGTGCTGGAGAGGATGTGGAGAAATAGGAACACTTTTACACTGTTGGTGGGACTGTAAACTAGTTCAACCCTTGTGGAAGTCAGTGTGGCGATTCCTCAGGGATCTAGAACTAGAAATTCCATTTGACCCAGCCATCTCATTACTGGGTATATACCCAAAGGACTATAAATCATGCTGCTATAAAGACACATGCACACGTATGTTTATTGCGGCATTATTCACAATAGCAAAGACTTGGAACCAACCCAAATGTCCAACAATGATAGACTGGATTAAGAAAATGTGGCACATATACACCATGGAATACTATGCAGCCATAAAAAATGATGAGTTCACGTCCTTTGTAGGGACATGGATGAAATTGGAAATCATCATTCTCAGTAAACTATCGCAAGAACAAAAAACCAAACCCCGCATATTCTCACTCATAGGTGGGAATTGAACAATGAGAACACATGGACACAGGAAGGGGAACATCACACTTTGGGGACTGTTGTGGGGTGGGGGGAGGGGGGAGGGATAGCATTGGGAGATATACCTAATGCTAGATGACGAGTTGGTGGGTGCAGCGCACCAGCATGGCACATGTATACATATGTAACTTACCTGCACGTTGCGCACATGTACCATAGAGCCTAAAGTATAATAATAATAATAAAAAAAAAAAAAAAATACTTCTACCCAACACATCTGCCCAGCAACTGGCTGTCCAACTTCTGACTTGTGTCACTCTTGTTATTGATCTTTGTAGCCAAGGATAATCATTTTAAAACATTTATCCTCCTCACTTTTCCTTTAAAAACTATTGTCTTCCTAAGTTCCATATATACACACATTGTTTACTATGACACAGGTATTCTCATGAAAATGCTCTTTCCAAATGAGTATCTTTCTTTTAGAGAACCTTTCTCAGTTTGTTATTAAGGTTGACAGTAACATGCCTTTACTTAGCAGTAACTTTGTGGGGTTTTTTAGTTTTTTGTTTGTTTGAGACAGAGTCTCGCTCTGTTACCAAGCTGGAGTGCAGTGGCGTGATCTCAGCTCGCTGCAGCCTCTGACTTCTGGGTTCAAGTGATTATCCTGCTTCATTCTCCCGAGTAGCTGGGACTACAGACATGCCCCACTAAGCCCAGCTATTGTTTATATTTTTAATAGAGACGGGTTTCACCATGTCAGCCAGGATGGTCTCGATCTCTTGACCTCATGATCTGTCCACCTCGGCCTCTCAAAGTGCTGGGATTACAGGCGTGAGCCAAGGCGCCCGGCCCTGTTTTTTTTTTTTGAGACAGAGTCTCGTTCTGTGGCCCAGGCTGGAATGCAGTGGCACAATCTTGGCTCACTGCAAGCTCTGCTTCCCAGGTTCACGCCATTCTCCTGTCTCAGCCTCCTAGTAGCTGGGACTACAGGTGCCCCACCACGCCCGGCTAATTTTTCGTATTTTTAATGGAGACAGGGTTTCGCTGTGTTAGCCAAGATGGTCTCGATTTCCTGACCTCGTGATCTGCCTGCCTCGGTCTCCCAAAATGCTGGGATTACAGGTGTGAGCCACTGCGCCCGGCAAGCCCTGTTATTTTTTATGTTGAGTGTTTCCTTGAAGGGCATGTGGAAGAAAATGCCATAAGGTGGCCCATCTTACCTTAAATTTCTGGTTTAGGGTGATATTATTTTGAATTTCTACCATAGAATTGAAAATTAAAGCCAATGAAAAGCAATGTAGCTCTTTTTCTTTTTTTTATTTTTATTTTTATTTTTATTTTTTGAGATGGAGTCTATCTCTGTCACCAGGCTGGAGTACAGTGGTGCCATCTAGGCTCACTGCAACCTCCAACTCCTGGGTTTGAACGATTGTCGTGCCTCAGCCTCCTGGGTAGCTGGGATTACAGGCACGCACCACCATGCCCTGATAATTTTTATATTTTTAGTAGAGATGGGGTTTCACCATGTTGGCCAGGATGATCCTGATCTCCTGACCTCATGATCCGCCAACCTCGGCCTCCCAAAGTGCTGGGATTACAGGTGTGAGCCACTGTACCTGGCCTTAGCTCTTTTTCTTAATGAGAATGAAGGGGTTTTTGTGTTGTTGTGTGTTTGCTTGTTTGGTTTTGGTTATTATATCTTTATTGAACTCAGAATTTAAAGCCAAAGGTGCTGATCCACCCTGGATAGACCCAGTTAAAAGTAGAGTGACATAGCTTCCATGAATCTTGGTTTATCATCAGGATATTTAACCTTGAGCTCATTACCCGTTCACCTCCCATTAGAAACCTGGATGGGAGACATCAGTTTTGGAGAAGATAGTCTAATACAGTTTTTTTCCAGGTTAATCAATCACTCAGTGAATTAATTAATTCTTTACCCTTTCTTGCTCTCTTTCTTTCCTCTCTCCCTCCATTCCTTTCTCTCTCTCTCCTGGCTTCCCTTTCAGTAGAATTCTTTCTCAAATAAAATTACACAGAAAGAACACAGTATTTTATTACATTGTTTATTTCAGAAAATAATTTGGGTTATATGTAATTGGTAAATAAGGAAATAACATCAATATAATATAGAAGTAAAGTTGGTTTATAATAATAATTCCCAGGACTTCCAAGTTGCAGCAGCTATACATAAAACACACTAAATTGAATGTAGCAACCAAGTGCCTGCGTCCCATTCACCCCTGCCCCCATTCTACCTTTTGTCTCTGTTCGGCCGTATCCTCTGGACCTGATACCTGTTGGAACAGAGTTGAGTTGCTATAGGATGGTGGAGATTTTTGACTGTCAGTTTCTTTAATGGTTATTAGGTTTTTTTTCAGGTTTTCACTTTCTTTTTGGGGTCAATTTTTATGACATTTTAAAAGGAACTTGGTTGTTACATATGATATGTTATCTTTAAGGTGCTTTAGGCACCTTAAAGCTTGGAAATTCCAAGCTAATTTCCAAGATTAGCTTGGAAATGAAGATTTGGGTATTAACATGGGAGTGAATGAGGTTTCTAGGCTGAGGCTGTAAAATTAAGAGTGCAGGGAATGAAGAACAAAATTTGTGTCTAGTGTAGCAGCCTTTCTGTCTCTCTCTCCTTTCTTTTTTGAGACAGAATCTCACTCTGTCACCCAGGCTGTAGTGCAGTGGTGCCATCTCGGCTCACTGCAACCTCCGCCTCCCAGGTTCAAGCGATTCTCCTGTCTCAACCTCCCAAGTAGCTGGGACTACAGGGATTCACCACCATGTCCAGCTAATTTTTGTATTTTTAGTAGAGAGGGGGTTTCACCATGTTGACCAGGCTGGTCTTGAATTCCTGACGTCAGGTGATCTGCCTGCCTTCCCCTCCCAAAGTGCTGGGATTACAGGCATGAGCCACCGCGCCCTGCCTCTCTCTTTTTAAAATTACCGTTTTCTTCATATTTATCATATGCCATAGTCTAGCTTTTATAACCATATGTTATATCTACATAGCAAGGAGAAATGTTCTAAGTATTAGCTAATCATGCTTGATAGGCAAGTAACAGAAGACAGTGGGCACAGTCATTCGTTTTTTGTTTCAACAAGAGTAAACTTGTTAAAAACAATTGGCCGAAAAAAAAACCCAGTTATTTACATATTTAATGGTTTTTTATTTTTGATTTTTGATATATGTGTCCTTTCTTCTGGCTTAGCCTGTGTTTCCGAGGGAAAACAGGCCCCAAATCAGAATATTCAAATTTTGTATTTTATCCATCTGTCCTCTACGAAAGTGTCTTGAATATGAATAGTTGTTCCCCTTTTTTAAAATTAGGAAAACTGAGGTTTAAGGAGTTGATTTTACCTCAGATTTTCTCATCCTTGACTCATTGGCTTACATCTTTATTTTCCATTTCCCAAGGTAAAACATAGCAGTTTGGAATTCTAGCTGAGTGTCCTACTCATCACTGTAACTCTCACCTCTTTATTTACCCTTCAAAGATAAATAAAAGCCACACACAGACACACACACACACACAGACACACATACACAAAGAAAAAACATATTTACCCTTCATTTACTGCCCTGGGAAAATGGAGATGAATCCTTTAAATATTTTTCCTTTGCCAGCTGGCACAGTATTAACTTTTGTCAGTCAAGGGTACTGACACAATGCCGTTAAAGGAGGAAGGGAACTTCTTTACTAGTTTTTGAGTGCTTGCAGCTTCCCTGGCTCCTAAAGTGCAAAATGGTCATTTGCACTCAATGGCCTGTAGCTTCTTGCAGAACCCTATACCCTATCCACCCACCAGGCAGTTTTGTAGCAGACTAACTCTGCTGCTTTTGCTGCTTGTAGTAATAGCGTTTGGCTCCTGCAGTACATGGAAACCAGCAGCACCTAGCAGCCAGCATCTTCTGGGTGGTTTTATAGTGGAGTGCTTCCAGTGAGACACCACCCATGAATAGCTTTTCATGATGCTCTAAAGGACAGATTTCCAGCAAGTTCTGCTGACGCAGCACTACAGCATCTTCTGTGCCATCCAGTGAGCCATAGCTGTGACCTTTCCAACAAAATCTGGATCTTAGTCTGGGGATATAGTAGATATTCTTTCTTGGCCATTCCATTTTAGTTCTAAGGGTGGTGATTGCACCTTATTATGTTCTAGAGTTCTCCTTATTTCTTAGTAGCCAATCTCTGGTTATTCCATTACTCTGTTTAGTTATAATAATAATTCTTTATGTTGAATTTTCCCTGTTCAAACTCCTGTGTGATTTCTAATTTCTCATTGGACCTTGACTGATATATTGTATGTTTGTAAAATGCATGGAATCTTAAGCATATAAATGACTAATTATGATGTTTCTTTAGATTGGCATTCTTGAGCACATATGTCTGGAATATATTTCACTATAATGTTAGTTTTGATGACTGTATTGATTTTCAAAACTGTCAGTTTAGAACCTAGAATTTTAGATTTATCAATCAGCAATGTGGTGTTATGTGGCTAATAGATTAGACATTCATCTATTGATGAGTTAAAAAGCTCTCCCTGGAATTAAAATTGCTTATCACTGTATAGTACTTTGCATACATTTATTAATTTCCTTAGTGATTTTATGAAGCAGGTTGCAGGTATCACATTTGTGTAAGAAGGAATTAAGTCTTTAAAGTTCAAATGGTATTCCTTAATAACCTTGGATATTTCTTAACCATCATATACTGAGTTTACTAGGACATATAGCACTTGATCCGTTAAAACTATTACATGCAATGTCAGAGTTTGTATGTTGTAGATGTCTTTCATGTCACTCCTTCTCTGGGCCCTGCCCCCATCATAAACTTGAATAAATTTGTGAAATATCTTTTTAATATTTACTTTTTTCCCCAAAAGCTACAGTACATTAAATTGAATGCATTTATATTCTTATGTCACATTAGCATCACTTTAGCTTACTAGATAGTATTTTGTTTTTAGTTGGTTGCAAATGTTGATTTTTCCTCTTTCAGTTTGCAAAACTATATGACAGGAAATCTGTAGCTAAATATCACTTTATATTTCCATCTGTTCAAGTACAATAGTGTTTATGGCACAGTCCAGATTGCAATGTGATAGAAATATCCTATTATAGCAGATAGAATTTTAAATGATCATTGTACATTCTAATGAGAAAACATTTTTAAACAAGTACTTCACTTAATTTCAAAGCAGAGTAACTGAATAATACTACCATTTGATGACAGCATCTGCTCTACAGAGTGTGTTTGTGCTGTCAACAATAAAAACTTTTTCTGACTCTCATAGAAATCTATCAGTTTGCTCAAATCTGTACTAATAGTGGAAGCCAAGTGGGCAGGGAGATTATTGTATAAGTCAATTTGAATAACCTTAAAATTTTTTGTTTCTATTAGCATGGAGAGTATCTCTCATTATTTTGTGTGATGTGACTTTGGGAGTAGAGCTGGAGATGTTATTTTGGCCTTTTTGTTACATGACAGTAAAATTTTTGCTAAATTATATTTTGAGAGTATTAACATTTACTAAATAAAAACAAACCCCTTTATCACAAGGAACTCTGGCCATTTCAAATCTTGTTGTCTCTAAAGTTGAGGGATAGAAGAAAGGAGATTAAAATGATGGTTCCTGGAGTGTCAAGTGTTAGTAATTCCAAGGTTTTTAGTTCTCACAGTGTATATTTGCCTCTATTACACTGATGTAAATGCATCTTTCATGTCTGATCAGCTACTATTTGGTCATTCACTTTTATGCTTCCTATTCTAGTACATGCAGTGCTGAAGTGAATGGGAAAAACCACTTTCCCACATGAATGCTCTACTGCACTTTTATCTCAAAAGGAGCACTGTATTTCTTGAGTTTCCAAAGGATTTTAGATACCACTCTTAATTTAATCAATTATTTTATGGCCCTTTCTCTTTAGGTCTGTATTGGTTTGTGAGGGCTGCCATAACAAAGTATGACAGACTGGATGGCTTAAACATCTGACAGTTTTGGAGGCTAGGAATTTGAGATCAAGGAGATCGAGGTGTTGGCAGGGTTGATTTATTTGAGGCCCCTTCCCTTGGCTTGTAGATCATCTTCTCACTGTGTCTTCACATAGTCTCTGTGCATGTCTGTGTTTTAATCTCCTCTCCTGTGAGGACATAATTACCTCTTTTAAGACCTTGTCTTTAAATACAGTTACATTCGGAGGTACTGGGGGTTAAGACTTCAGCATATGAATTGGGGGTCAGGGAAACAATTCAGGACATAACAAGATCTTTAGCCCTCATCGAAATGAACCATGACCATAAACAATTCTGAGCCTCATTCTATAGGTACATCAGTTTTCTTCTCTACCTTTAGTTATCAAGTTCCTTAGTACCCCAGCTACTCCTCTTTTCCCATTTAAGATGACCTTTATCTTGTCCCAGACATTGGCTGGGAAGTTAGTCAAGAGGTAACTTAAGGAATTTAGTGCAGGGTGTCAACCTTAAGATTTTCACTGATTTACCTTAAATCATGTTCTTCCATTACATATAAAGAAAATTGCCAGCAGGCCTACTCCACTTGTCCTTCAGGTGTGTTTCTCACTCCCAGAATACATTTTGAATTTGTAAGAAGTATGCAGTTTAGACCTTGTTCAGAATCCATACAGTATTGATTAGTTTCCCCCTCTAGTCAGTATTTGTAGGCCCTACAAACATTCCATGTTCTTCCATAAATCCCTTCTTGAGATAATAAAGAAGTATAGTCTTTTTAAACTAGCTACTCAGCTTGCTTGTCAAATTCATATTTTCCAAACAAAAATTAAATAAGGCTCATCTGATAGTTGGTAGTTGATAATATTATTGGTGGTGGTGGTGTTATTTATTTATTTTGAGACAAGATTTCACTCTGTCATCCAGGGTGGAGTACAATGGCACAATCACTACTCACTACAACCTCGAGTTTCCGGGCTCAAGGGATCCTCCCACCTCAGTTTCCTGAGTAGCTGGAACTACAAGGTGCACACCACCGCACCCAGCTAATTGTTTAATTTTTTATGGAGACACAGTCTCACTTTGTTGCATAGACTGGTCTCAAACTCCTGGCCTCAAGTGATCCTTCTGCCTTGGCCTCCCAAAGTGCTGAGATTATAGGCATGAGCCACCATGCCCAGCTGACAGTGTTATTTCATACCACCGATGATACTTCAGAGATCCATCAACTCTGACTATACATTTCAACCAAAAGTTTTGTTCTCATTTATTTTATGCCAAATTAGAAAATTATTTCCTACTTCTTATGTAGTTTGCAAGATCACAGAAGAATCTGAAAGTAACACAGTATTGTACTTTGAGATAATTTATATGTATGGAGGTATCAGGTATACTGTTTTGACCCAGAATTCCCAAAATTCTTTTGAGAGATTAGAAAGGAAAATTAGAATGGGTGAAGTCAGCAGGTCTATGTTGACAGAGATTATTTTAATTAGAAAAAAACAGTTGGCTGGTATTATTAAGTGGAAAAAATGTGGATCCTTTCATTTTTTAAAGATAATTTTTCATTACTTTAAAAAATTCAAGTAAAATGCAAGGTGACCCTTAATAAGGTAGCTTTCTTACCTGTCATATTAATAAGATTTAAAAAGCTGCCAACTCACCATTTTCACGTTATGGGAAACAGACATATTCATATATTGTTACGAGCAAATACAGTCAGTTTCTGCCATAATTCAACATATATGTTCCTTGGCTGTGTTAGGCAAAATTGCACCATAAAAAACACAGAGCTTGTGAGAAAAATGAGATTAGGAGCACAACACTCAAAAACTTCATCAGTGACACAAAATTTAAGACCCTAATAAAAATTGTGGCACAGTTTTAAAAATACATGTTAAATGGCTAAGTACATGAATGGCTAAATAAAATAAACATGGAACTTTACCTTGAAAAAGACCTGAACTTTGCTTGTGGAAGTGGGCCCTAGAAGGGCTGCACCTTGTGAGTTAATAAGGTACCTTTCTTACCTATCATATTAATAAGACTTTAAAAGCTGCCAACACAGTATTTTCATAGTTATGGGAAAACAGACATATTCATATACTGTTATAAAGGAATAGTCAGTTGTGCTATAATAAAGAAGAGATAGTTCTTGTCCTCAAGGAACTCAAAGTCAGGCATATGCAACTCAAAGTCTTCCATATTGGAAAGTGGTGGAGAAAGGTTATCCAAAATGGGTTGGAAACTTGTAACAGTGAATGTGAATGGTTGTGGCTTGTGACACATGTGAGCTCATACTTCTGTAAGCTGAGGTGGATGTAGGACGTACATATGATTTGTATATGCCTACCCTGCTCTGTTTAGCTAAGTACAGTTTTCTACATTTATCTGGTTTCTTGAGGATAAAATCAAGCA
This sequence comes from Pongo pygmaeus, assembly GCF_028885625.2. Lineage (NCBI taxonomy): Eukaryota > Metazoa > Chordata > Mammalia > Primates > Hominidae > Pongo > Pongo pygmaeus. Next base: position 143,059,925 of record NC_072373.2, on the reverse strand, counting down.
TAAACAAATAGAAAATTTGTGTTATGTCCAAATTGTTCCCAATATGTCAACTGTGTTGTAACAAATTCAAATTTCAAAGTTACTGTAATAGCAGAACTAATGAGTTGGTATAACTTTTATGGAGAATAATTTGGAAAAAATATACAAAATTTTAAATGTACATGCCCTTTTAAAAATCTGCAAACTCCAGTTATCCTAAAGATAAATAACTACTTATGCAAAATGATGTGTTTACAAGGATATTCATTGCAGCAGTTTTTTTCGGTCATAAAAAAGATCATAAGCATCCTAAATGTCTGTTCATAGATGAGTGGTAAAATAAGTTCTGGTTCATGCATTCTGAGAATTACCGTGCTGCTGTTAAAGAAAACCACTTATACAAACTGATGTGTAATGTTCTTCAAGATATGTTTAAAAAAAAAGTAGAGTTTAGAATAGTATGTATAACATGCTATCACTGGCACAAAAATATAATATATCTTTGTGTATCTCTATGAACAGATTAACACTGAGGCATATGCTAGTATCTTGATATGCCAGACTTTGAGTTCCTTAAGGACAAGAACTATATCTTATTTATCACTCTCTCTTCAACAGGTAGCATAGTGCCTAGCTCATATTAGGTGCATAAGGATGTATTGAATGAGATAGATGAATGTGTCTTAACATTCATGTCTCAGAAAATTTGATAAACACAATTCTAAATGTAAAATTGAGGATTATTCTAAGGTATCGTTTGTGTTACTATTTTTTTCAAGCAATGACTTATTCTTATGCTTAGAACATTACTGCATTTCCAGATTTTGATTTAAATATATCTTTCGAGGTCATGCCACCGCTGGGACATATCCATAGTAGAAAACAACTGATGAAGAGCCATTGGAGAAAGGGCTAACAGGACAAAGAGGAGAGTTGGCATTAGGAGGCATTATTTAAGTTCTGTGTTTCTCCAAAGGACAAAAATAGGACTAATGGATGTAGAAGATATAGGGAGACAGATTTCAGCTTAATATAAGAGCATACCAATAGTTATTAACAATTTAAAGAGCAGTGTCTTAAAGACTTTTGGTGGCGGTTATGCAGAGATTGCTATCAGGATTAATGGAAGGAGGAAGCATGGTGAAATGGAGAGATCAGTAGTCATTTTTAAGAATCAGGCAGATCTGGCCGGGCGCGGTGGCTCACGCCTATAATCCCAGGCACTTTGGGAGGCCGAGGCGGGCGGATCATGAGGTCAGGAGTTCAAGACCAGCCTGATAAATATGGTGAAACCCCGTCTCTACTAAAAATACAAAAATTAGCTGGCGTGGTGGCGCACGACTGTAATCCCAGCTAATCAGGAGGCTGAGGCAGGAGAATCTCTTGAAGCCGGGAGGTGGAGGCTTCAGTGAGCCAAGATTGTGCCATTGCACTTCAGCCTGGGCGACAGAGTGAGACTCCGTCTCAAAAAAAAAAGGAAAAGAAAGAATCAGGCAGATTAGGTTTGAGTGCTCTGCCACTTAGGGACTATTGTGACCTTGAGCAAGAAACATAACCTTTTAAATTTCCTTAACTATGAAATAGGGATAATTAAATGTATCTCATTGGATTGCTATGAGGATCAAGAAAAGGTAAAGTACCCTATTTCATGTTATGTTAAGCCCTCAATAAATGGTGACAATTGCCATTGAAATAGGAATACTTTTTTAGGTAGAAGGTATATGGTATTTGGTTTCTAAGGTCCTTTTTCAACCTGATATTTCCTAAGTTTTATTTTACCTATTTTAAGTAAGAAACATTTATACATCTGTGTTTCAATTGTATTATACCAAAAATATAATTTCTGAATTGTGAGAAATTGTTTATTAAATGCCTATGTAATATAACAATCGTGCTCAATGTATGTTTTAATTATTAAGAGATGATTTGCATGTAATTGTCTAAGGTCAGCTACCACAGTAGAGACTGTAACAGCCATGGTTCCTTCAGTAAAACAGAAATTCACTATGCATTTCAATGAGGGACTATAACATAGAGAATTGGTTACATAGGTGTCAGAGGATTGAATGAGCAAAAATGAGAGCTCTGAGGTAACTGAGTGATGATAACTGCTGAAAGCAGCTAACACTTCTGGAACTGGAAAAGTAAAGAAGAGCAGGGGACCTGCAGACTGGGACTCAAAGACCTGAGGAGATGGTGCTGCCTGGTGGCTGTTGCTACCTGTAAAGAATTAGGATGAAACTTGAACCTGGAACCCAACAGTTGTTGCCAAGGGCAAAGCATTGTTGCTTATAGGACACCGACAGGAATATCAAGTAAACAGGGAACACGTTTGTCATGCTTTCTAGTCTCCCTCTAGTGTTCCTTATTGGCAGAACCTAGCAGGAAGCCAGATGGCAAATGGGAAATATAGTTTTCAGATTCTCAGCCCTAGGATCACAAAGCAGAGTATAAAAGGGTAAATTTGGAATTAAGACACAATAGCTTGACAAATGCACAGAGACATCTGTGTAGCATATCTCATATTTTAACACCAAATTTATATATTTTTCATGTAGAAAATTTGCATTTTAAAATCTGTTTTTGTCTGGAAGGAATTTGCCTGTACATATACTTTCCATCAATAATTTAAGATGTGTTCCTTTCAGAAAGGATGACTGAGTTCACTAAGAATTCCACATAATTTGCTTTTCTCCCCACAACCCCCAACTCTTGCTGAAAATTTGATATAAACCTTCATGAATCTCTAGGAAACCTTTTCCTTCTTTATTGTATGTGATTCTTCAGGAATTAAGATTTGCAGAATGTAACATGAATTAAAAATTAAATTTGAAATATTTGCAGTCATATGTTTATTGTTACTGAGTAAAATTGCTAGTGTGGCTTCAGTTTCTTGCAGTTAAAGCAGGGTGGACTTGTAGAGATAAGGCTGTTTCTATGATTTAAAAGATACTGTGTTAAAAAAAAGATATGTTCTTATTCTTCTTTGCTAAAGTGAGCCAATAGATTTTGACTGTATTTTTGATTAAAAATAGTTTGGTATTTTTGCAAATTATTTTTTTAAAAGGTACTAGTATTCACAGCAAATGTGCAGACATAACTAAGACATCCCCACAGCTCTGTTACAACTAGATATGTTCATTCAATTTTTGGTAGTTATACAGTTCCCAGTGAAGTCACCAATGTTTATTGGCCCCTTCCTTCACTGAGATACGTTCATGGGTTCTGATGAGAAATACTTGTAATTATTCTAAGAGCATGCTTTAGCATGCAACCTTGGTAAAAATATGGTAGGATCATACTTTTAAAACACCTTTTCTTTTGCCTGAGTGCAGGCATTAGGTGAATTATGTCACACACAGCACTGTAGTGATTTATAGAAGTTAAATAAATGTTCGTAAGTAAACTTAATACCTTTAAAATATTTTGGGAGGTAAGGTTTTACATTATGAAAATATTCTGAGCATTTTATAAAATTATTCAACATTTATACTTTGGTTATAGTTTTTGTTAAGTAGGAAATGTCTAATTATATAAAAAACAGGGGATATATTGGCAGAGTTTCTTAATAGGAGTTCTTTTTGATGTTTCCTTTCATCTCATTAGTTACAAGGTTTAAATTCTATGCCCTAACTTCATTGGCATTTCACAGGTAGACTTTTTGCTGCTATTTTCCAACTTTAGATATGTGAAGCCTGTACTACAGCCTCTGGATGAATGGCAACAGAAAACTCTAGGGTCTTCAATTACCAGCTTAAAAAAAGAAGATATTAAATATAAATATCAGAAAACTTGATTATAAGCACTATTGATGGGAAGAAAAAAAAACTTGATTAAAATATCCTGAATTGTAAGGGGACCCATTCATTAAGATATTGATTATAATAGTGAAATTTAAAGTCAACTTGTTTTTCTAATTTATGTTAATCATAATTAACCCTCCATAACATTGTAATACATGTTGGTAATAGTCTGAAGCAGACTGATGTATGTATAGAAACAATTTCTTCATATTTTTAACTATCTGAAAATATGAGTAAGTTAACAATGGTTGAGAGTAGTACAGATTTTTGGTTTTGAAATACCATTAGAATAGCAGTGTCACTTTTTAAGCACTGTGCAGCTTCCTGTGTTATTCCCTTCTTTGTCCAACTGTTAGTTTTTCTTGTGAGAGGCTTCCACACCCTATTTGGTATCCACTTTCTTTTAATCAAATAAGGATAATTGCATAATGAAACTACTGTGATTTCATGCCCTAACTTATTCACTGTCTTTTAGTTTCACAAGATAAGCACTATAATTAAAGTCATTTTACCAACAATTAGTGGGAAGGAAGCATATAGTGGACAACATGTTTTAAAATCATAGAAAGGAGGAATGCATGATTTTAGAAATCTGAATGAGAACTCATAGCATGTAGAGCTAAAATTATTCTTCCTCAACTAGCAGCAGATCAAAATAGGTGGTGATATAGTTTGAAAAAGCATATTTAACATTATCACACAATTTTATACTGGGAAAATGAAAATAAAAAAGATGATGTTTTGTAATACAGTCCACATGAGTAAGGTTTGATAACTGGTGGGAGTGAGTAGTTACAGATTCTCAACTGAGAAGGCTGGCAAAAAAAAGACTTTTATATTTATCAGAATGGGACATAGATGTTTTTTCTTTTTTTGAGACAGGGTCTCACTCTATCACCCAGACTGGAATGCAGTGGCATGATCTTGGCTTACTGCCAACCTCTGCCTCCTAAGTTCCAGAGATTCTTGTGCCTCAGCCTCCCTAGTAGCTGGGACAACAGGAATGGGCCACTACACCTAGCTGATTTTTGTATTTTTTAATAGAGATGGGGTTTCACCATGTTGGCCAGGCTGGTCTTGAACTCCTGACCTCAAGTGATCTGCCTGCCTCGGCCTCCCGAAGTGCTGGGATTACAGGCATGAGCCACCACACCCGGCTGGGACATAGGGTTTTAAAATGTTAAGAAATGCTGCCTTAGATTGTATCTGGATATCTTCTGGTACTAATTGTTGCCTCCCTTCCCTGTCTCAAAGGTCTGTGATAAGATTTATTTTAAAAGTTAAACCAAGTTCTAGCCTAACAATAGAGGGTAACTACTTTAAGTAGACAATTTCACATACACTACTAGACAAGTGATTTTCATGTCAGGAGAACTCCAAATTGAGATTCCCATCTAAGGTACGTCTCGGCCACAATTTCTAAACTGTGTGCCAAGAAACTCAAATCCTCACAAAGGTGACTCAAGGCCAACTCAGAGCCAGGGGAGAAGCCTGCTGGTCTTCCAATCACCTTCAAATAATTTATGTTTTTTACTTAGTTTTCAAAAGACTTGACTGGGAGAAGAAAATAGTTTTACTGTCTTAAAAAAATAATTTGGGTACCCTTTGAAGAGTATCCCAACAAATAGCACCATTTTCTTTCTTGTGGCTGGCATAGCCAATTGAGGACATTCTGTTTTTTTTAAAAGAGCTTTTCTCACTTTTTCCACATGAGACTGACAACATTGTTTTATTTACCAGGCTGTGAATAAACTGTAGAAAATTAGAAAGTGGATTAAAACCTTATTTTGGATATTTTAACAGTGGGTATATACCATATGTTGGATACATGTATACACACACGTTTTTGCAAACTCTAAATTTTGGGAGAATAGCAACATATTCCTAAAGGAATTTCTAAAGAGCAGGTACTGGATAGTTGAAAAGAATTACAGGAAATGACTAGTGTAAAAACAGAAAAGCTGATATTTTTGAAATTTACTGCCACTGTTCTGTTATTATATTTGTACTAAAAATAAGTTTCTTCTAAAAAGTATAGTTTCTGATTTTTGTTTTGTTTTTAATCTCTACCGAAATCAGAGCCTACTTTATACAAAGGTAGCAAAACAAAATTTGCCCTAGTGTTCTATTCCTGGTTGAAATAACCAGATGTACTTAGTTTTAGACATGAGGAACAAACTTTCCCAAGTGTTGTCTTTTTATCTTAATATTTTAATAAATAGTTATATAAATATTAGCAAATCAAATCCAGCAGTGTTTTAAAATAAATCTGGACCAAGTAGCATTTATCCCTGGAATGCAGGGATGGTTTAGTATTAGGAATTATATGTAATATAATTTAGTAGAGTAGCATACTATAGAAAATATTATGTAAGTCATAAACCATGTATGGGCACTTTTGCCACATAGGTGCAATGTTTTAATAGTCAAATAAAGATAACCACCTTCTTTTAATAGTGTCATGTGAATTATTCTTTTTTTGCATTAGAATTTCTACACATGGTTTCTATTACTATTGTACTGTTATTCTAAACATTTGTTTGATTTTAAGTCTTTATATCTTTTCTTAATGTCATTCAGCAGGGCGTCAATAGTAATTCTGAAAAACATGGTCCCAGAAATCAGTAACTTTGGGGAAAAAGTTAATTATGGTAAACTGTAGTGAAGAAAACCAAGCAAATTGATGTTAAATGAGAGACAAAATTGTACAAAATATTAGTGATAAAGCTGAGAAAAGGCAAGAGTAAAACAAAAATGTTGCAGCGATTATAGATTTATGTGCTGTCACACCATGTCATGTACAGTTTCTTTTTCCTATGGGAAAATTAATACTCAATACTGAGTTTTGACTTACGTGAAATCTACAGGAATAAATACTTTTCATACAAGAACAAAAAGAAGAGGTACCTAGTTCAGCTAGAGCAGGACAGGAGGATGATGATAGGGAAAATGACTAGAAAAATTTATCCAGATGAGGAAGCCAAAGCTTCAGAAGGTGAATAAACATATTCAAGGACACTTACAAATGGATAAAGTTGAAGTTTAAGTGTGTTGGTTCTTAGGAGTAGAATTGAGTATGACTCTATAGTATGCTCACTACTTATTTTGGTTTCTTGCCCAGAAGAAAGGTATTTCGGTAAAAAGGAAAGCAAATTTGTATACAGTTTTCCTTTCAAATGCAGAAGAAGCAAAACATGCTAGCACTTACAAATATTAATTTCAGCTTGCTTTCATCTATGTTTTTGCCAGTTTGTAGGACTTGCTAAAAAAAATTACACAGCCCTGGGGTCCTTAGTTAACCAACACATTCTTGTTACTGTCCAGGATGTGCTGGTTGACTGTTTTACCATGTGCGTTAAATGAGGAGAAAAAGATATAAAAGTTCATTTGGCTTTTATGTGCACAGAATCTTTTCAAACTGTAAAAATAAAATTACCTATCCACTGGAGGATATCTTGGGCCAGGAGTTCAAGACCAGCCTGGGCAACATAGGAGACCCTATCTCTACAAAAAGTGTAAAAATTAGTCGGGTGTGGTGGTGTGTGCTTGTAGTCCTAGATACTTGGGAGGCTGAAGCAGGAGGATCGCTTGAGCCCAAGAGTTCATGGTTACAGTGAGATATGATCATGCCTCTGCACTCCAACCTGGGTGACAGAGTGAGACCCTGTCTCATTCATTCATATACACACACATGCATGCACATACACACACACACACACACACACACACACGTGCCTCTGCACTTGACATAAAAATAAGTTAATTCAGTATTTTGAAGAAATTAGAGTATTTGACTTAGTAATATTTCTTTCCGGATTTTTTCTAAGTAACAAAGAAATTTATTTGTACATTGTGATATGATTAATCCTTCAGTTAATCTAAGTTTAGCCATGTAATGCTTTCTTTCTACTTTGTCTCTTACTCCAGTAATAACAAAGAAAAAATTTCAGAGACAAATATTTCTGTTCTTCCAGTGTCCTGAATACAGAGTGGGACTGTAAGAATTTTAACTAATCTTATGTATGGGGTATTATGTAAAGCAAAACCATACTGAGGGTCAGTTGTTTTATTCTCAGGTTCTGTAAAATGAGACTAAGTTGTTTGGTTCTTTAAGTCTCAGTATTGTTTTGTGTTTCGTTTGGAGATGGAGTCTTGCTCTGTCGCCCAGGGTGGAGTACAGTGGCCTGATCTCAGCTCACTGAAGCCTTGATCTCCTGAGGTTAAGCGATCCTCTCACCTCAGCCTCCTGAGTAGCTGGGACCATAGACTCATGCCCCCACACCCAGCTAATTTTTGTATTTTTTGTGGTGACAGTGTTTTGCCATGTTTCCCAGGCTAGTCTTGAGCTCCTGGCCTCAAGCAATCGCCCGCCTCAGCCTCCCAGAGTGCTGGGATTTCAGGCATGTGCCACGTCACCTGGCTAAGTCTCAAGTGTTCTTATCTCCAAAATGGGATAGGCCTATATCCGTGGAAGTACTGCTGCTGCAGCCCTGTTCCAGACCAACTAAATCAGAGTCTCTAGAGGCAAACCTCAGATATACATGTTTTCTAAAGTTTTCTGGATGATTCTCATGTTGGGAGTCATCGTTGAGAACCACTGAACTAGATTATTTATAAGATTCATTCTACTCAGAGTGTGGTCCACAGACTGGCTGCCAATATACCAGCTGTTTATTGCCAGTCCTCAAGTACACGTGCAGCTAGCTTGTGCCAAAATGTAAATCAGCTAAAGCACTAGTGTGCTATTTAGTTTGGTTGGCATTCTTTTTTTTGGTAGCAAGACTATTGATTAAGGAAATAGTAAATTTAATTTACACTTTGGTACAAGCTCCTCATTTGGTCTCAGACCAGCAGTTGGAGTAGCACTTCTTTGAGTTCTTTCCTAGTTCTTAAATTCTGTGACTGAATATATAATATATGGTTGTTTAAAATTTGCTGATCTAAAGTGTTATTGCAATACTACTGAACATTATAATAAACAGAAGGTTGTTATTTAGATAATGGAAATGGAAGAATATGGAAGGTTAAAAATGTTGGTGACAATTTTTTAAAGAAAAAATGAAATGTTTAGGTGCCAGTCTTCTAAAATGGAAAAATGTTTCATTCAACCACCATATTATGACTGTAATATTTTATGGCATAATTTACTGCTTCAGTGCACCATTCTTTCTTTATTGTTGCAAGAGATAATTGAATTACACATGGCTAATTATTAAAAATGATTGCAAAGCAATTTTAAAATGTAAAAAATTCCATGTGATATTTAATAGGACTTCAATAGTGGTAGCTGAAGAAAATTAAGAAAATAATTGCTCTTAAATATATCAGTTAATCAGTAAACACTATTCTGCAAATAATTCATGTAGAAAGGATTGTTTATGAGTAGACTGATAATACCAGGCTCACAAGAAAGTTTTGACTATTATAGAAAAATGTTTAAAATTCATGGTATGATGTGAAACTTTTAACTTGTAGCCTTCTTTATATTTGAAGATAGTAGTATTAAAAACAGTGTTGGGTGAGAATTAATCTATTTTGGATATGTGTTGTGTCAGGTCTCTTTCCTAGCCTTGTATAACTTTATTTGTTAAAGGATGAAAAAGAGACCTGAATATTATAGTGCTGATTTAATACAAAGTTCATTCTGAACCCCCACTATCAAAATAAATTAAGGTCAATTTTGATTTCTCTCAATACATTTGAAACTCCCTTTTTTATTATTATGATTTCCTTTATAGAATATTATAGGAAATTATTTGCTTTAAAAAGTACCTCAGGACAAGTATTCACAGATTGTTCCAGATCAGCAGTGACAGCTCTTTACTATCAGAGATTAATTTACAGTGTAATCAGGATTCTCCTTATTCATAGTCCTGCTTATTATCTACCTTGAGTTCTGGTTTTTAGTAAAAATGCATTTTTCTTTTTTCAATTATTTGGACAGTGAAGGTAAGCCTAATAACAGATATTGTTGGCCTAAAAAAAACTATGAAATGTGTATATGGAACCCCAGTATAATTAAAAGTTTTGAATAGGCTCTATGATGGGTTGACTCCAAAGATTTTCTGGGTAAACAGCTGACTCAGTTAGACCATGCGCGATTACTGTCCTTTGCAAAAAATAGTTTTCTTCCCTTTCATCTGACTCATTCTTAGTCTTTGGTTTTTCCTAATTCATTTAGTGTGTTGTAAACCCCATCTTCCAATCATGATGAACCTCCAGATTAAAAAATAATAATGATAAATGCCATTGTTTAAATGTTTTAATAAATTGTAGAACCTGAGATTATATATATTTATGAATTGTTATGGATATTTTCAAAATATACGTAAGTAGAATAGTAAAATAGATGCCTACATATTTATCACCAGGCTACAGAAATTACTGACTCATGTCTAATGTTTTTTCATCTGTACCTTTCCCCACTGCAGTATATTTTAGACATGATTCCATTAATTCAAAAATATTCCTCAAGGGAATTATCGAAACATAGTTGGTGAACTAGAATGGATGAGCTCCAAGAACCCCATTAGGTAATGAGGAATCTTTGCTAGAAAGAAATACGGAATTTCTGTTAAGAGTTCAAAGATCATGTCACGTAATAACTACATTACTTAGATTCTATGCAGTGTATGAAATGCCTTCACAGCAGCTCCACAGTAAGAACCTGAAATTATCTTCTTTCTGTAATTCTTCTATATAAATTTTTATTTAAAGTGGTGTTTTTTTGTTTGTTTGTTTGTTTTTTAAACTGAGTTTCACTCTTGTCACCCAGGCTGGAGTGCAATGGCAAGATCTTAGCTCACTGCAACCTCTGCCTCCTGGGTTCAAGCAATTCTCCTGCTTCAGCCTCCCGAGTAGCTGGATTACAGGCGCCTGCCACCACGTCCAGCTAATTTTTGTATTTTTAGTAGAGACAGGGTTTCACCATGTTGGCCAGACTGGTCTCGAACTTCTGATTTCAGGTGATCCACCCACCTCGGTCTCCCAAAGTGCTGGGATTACAGGCGTGAGCCACCGCACCTGGCCTTAAAGTGGTAAATTTTTTAGTTTGCATAATACTTTGACTTTTGTTGACTTATAATTCCTTATAGTGAATAACAGTATACCACCACAGTGAGCAATGACGAGTTTAATGAAGGACAGGAATGGAAAAATTACAGTTTTACTGGTTTAGAAGTTCAGACACAGTAGCTAACATATTGTCTAATGAGTAATATTTTGCAAATATCAAGGATTATTAATTTTTAAATATAAAGATGTAGTAATAGTTCTTTGGTAAGTCTAAAAAATAAGTAGCCCATCTACCCTTTAATTTGTTTCAAAGTGTCAAAACAAAAATAGAATCAATGGTGAGAATGGCTTTGCTGAAATACCAGTGAGGAAGGTCACAGTAAATTATTATTTCATGACAAACAAAAATGTAAATTCTTTTACATTGCAAATATAATATTACAAGAGAATAGCAAATTTACAGTATACACCTGGAGAATCATTCTAGAGCAGTTGAAGTCTCCCCAACACCACACTTCAATTTTTTGTGATCTGTGGTCTCCAGAGTAACTATTATGAGTGGTTTTCCCAGATTCTGGAGGGGAGAAAATAAATTAACAACGGATTGATAACTTTATTGTTCAAACTATAGGAATTCTTTTCACTGTGAGATTTTACATTATTCACTGAAATTACCCTTGTTTTGTAAATATGCAACCATTCAACGAACTGCTTTTGAAAATGCAAATATTGTACTCTAGCTAGTAGAATGAGGCTCTAGGAAATCAGAACCACATTTTGAAAGAATCTTGAGGTTTCAAAGCCTTTCAAACTCTCTCAGTTGAGAAACTGTTACAGTGTTAAATATATGTACGAAGCTTTCCCTTTTAAAAGACAATAAAAAATAGTTTTGAATCGAAGAGTAATAGGATTAGTAATCTTTATAAAATTAAAGAGCCAGATATGCCCATTGTTTTCAGCTAAATAATGGTTCCTTAAATATGTCCACATCTTAATCCCCAGAACCTGTGAATATGTCACTTTATATGGCAAAAAGGACTTTGTAGGAGTGATTAAATTAAGGGTCTTGAGATGGGGCGATTATCCTGGATTATGTAGGTAGTCTCAATGTAATTTCAAGTATCCTTATAAGAGGGAGGCAAGAGAATCAGAGTCCTAAAAAAGAAATGTAATGACAGAAGCAGGAGTCTTAGTCAGTGAGAGAGAGATTTTAAGATGCTGTGCAGCTGGAGGATGGAGGCTCAGGCCGTGAGCCAAGGAATGCAGGTGGCTCCCAGGAGCTAGAAAAGGATTCTAGGGAATGGATTTTCTTCTAGATCCTCCAGAAGGAACATAACCTAGCTGACACCTTGATTTTAGGACTTCTGACCTTTAGAACTCTTAAGATAATAAATTTGTTTTCCTATGAGCTAGTCATTTTGTAGTCATTTGTTACAGCAGCAATAGGAACTAATTAACCTATGAACAATTTTTAACCTATCGGTATTATTAGCAGTACTTCTAATTATTCTTTTAAATATATCTTTCTTTGAAAAACTTATTCTTCTTTAGGATTCAGACTTTTCATGTACTCAGGGAGAATAAATAAGTCCTGTTCTAAGTTACTTTTTTCTCTTGGAGATATCATATAGTTGAGTTCATGGCCTAGAAGATTTTCTGATGTTTGTACATGCCCATGAGAGAATGTGTTATCATAATAATTTTTAGTATGCAGCCTCTTGACTTGATTTTTCACTTATAGTGTAGCCCATAATATTTATCAGTTTCTTATGCATCTACTATGTATCCAGCATTGATATAGACATCTTCTGTACATAATACATTCCACAATAACCTTGCAAGTTTGGTATTATTTTTATTTTATAAGAAAGGATCCTAAGTGTGACCCATTAGTTTGAAATAAATTAGTATTTGTTGTGTAAATCTTTACCTCCCAGTACCATTGTTTAAGAATTAAAACAGGTTGTTCAGGGAAGACGAAAGACTTTTTTTTTTTTAATTATTACTATACTCTAAGTTCTAGGATACATGTGCAGAACGTGCAGGTTTGTTACGTAAGTATACACGTGCCATGGTGGTTTGCTGCATCCATCAACCCATCATCTACAATAGGTATTTCTCCTAATGCTATCCTTTCTCTAGTCTTCCATCCCCGACAGGCCCGGATGTGTGATGTTCCCCTCCCTGTGTCCATGTGTTCTCATTGTTCAACTCCCACTTATGAGTGAGAACACTGGTTTTCTGTTCCTGTTAGTTTGCTGAGAATGATGGTTTCCAGCTTCATCCATGTCCCTGAAAAGGACATGAATTCATCCTGTTTTATGGCCACATCGTGGTGTATATGTGCCACAGTTTCTTTATCCAGTCTATCATTGATGGGCATTTGGGTTGGTTCCAAGTCTTTGCTATTGTGAGCAGTGCTGTAATAAACATTTGTGTGCATGTGTCTTTATAGCACATGATTCATAATCCGTTGGGTATATACCCAGTAATGGGATTGCTGAGTCAAATGGTATTTCTGTGTCTAGATCCTTGAGGAATTGCCACAATGGGAGACCAAAAGACTTTTAAGCACTGTTAATTTAATTGGGAAGATAAGAAATACTATTCACATTATACTTGAGATTTGAGATGGGCTTTGAAGGATGAATAGGATTTTTGACAGCAGTTGGAGGGAGGATATTCCAAGTGAAATGAATACTGAGCAAAGACTCAATGATGAGAAAACATGGACTAGGTTATATGGATGTAACAGTTTGGCTAGAATATTTGTGTAGGGAAAAAATAAAAGATATGCTGGAATGAAGTGAAAAGGTGTTTAGATATTTCCAATTTTGTAGAATTTTATTTTTAATTCAGTTGGTGTACTAATTGTAAAATTACCTTGACCAAACTGATATCAAGATGACAATGTCAACATTGCATACTCTTTGAAGACAGTTCTCATTTGCTGAATGAATGAATGAATGCTGACCCACACATTTTCAAGGAAAACCTTGGTTATGTTCAATACATGTATTTTAAAACTGAGGGAAGTATGTCCTTTCTGAGAGATTGTCATCAACATGGATAACTGAAAGGTTTTGATGCTTGAAAGGATAAGCTCCAAATATCTGGAACATTCACTTGTATATATCACTTCATTGCCCAATAGTATTTGTTAAATTAAACCTTAGGTAATAAAGTGCTAGGGTTCTTTTTCCTGTTCTAATGAAGTGAATATTGTAAATCAATTCATCTGTTTTGCTAATTTATCACATTCATGGGTGCTGACATTTTTTTTAATCTGCTCCCAACTTTTGCTTTATTGTCATTGAAATACGCTTTTCTTCTGGTGGTGAAAGTAGTATGTGAATGTTTAATATGTAATTCTATAATACTGTGAAATCTGCATATCTTGTTGTTCTGTTTTGCTAAAAAAGTGAGAAAATATTTCCCTGTGATGTGAAACAGCCATTGAAGTTTGGTGAGTTTACGAGTTGGATAACTATTATAATTACTCAGTGTATCTTGCTGTTGAAAAGCACAAGTTAAAATGTTTTCATTTCATTTATTCTACATGGTTGTGGTTATAAAATTATATGGCCCAATAAATCTGTACAATAAATGGCCTTTTAATATATATTTTTTAATTTTTAGAAATTAAAAGATTACAGAAAAGTCCAAAGGTTATGTCAGAATTATCAAACATTAATATTTTTGCATATTTAGCTATCCTTCTAAAATTACATCAATATCTTTAAAAATAGAATATTTCAAATAAAGTTGAAAATTTTTTTTTTTTACCACCATCTCCAATTCTGATCCTCTGTTTTGTATAAAGTAACCTATTATAAATTGGGTATGTATGTTCCTAGTACTTTTTTGGTATTTTTACTCACATTTGTGTAACCATACATTTTTTAATTTTTTATTTGCAGAGATGGTTATCATAGTGAATGTATTCTACAACTTGCATTTATTCACTCAGTAATTCTGATATCTAGCCATCTTGATACTTCCAGATGTAGTTCATTCTTTTAACTGCTAAGTAGCATATATCTATAATATATCTCTAACAGATTTTATAGATTGTCTGCAGTTATGAGCAGTTCATCTGTCAACATTTTTCTTCATATTTTCTTATACATTCAAGCAAATGTTTTTCTAGTAGGTGCCTAGAAATAAAATTGCATGGCATATGACAGTGAAAATCTTTATATTGTTAATGATTAATATACTTTAACCAATAGTTTTTTAGTCATAAATGACTGTAGACTCTTTCTTAATATTATAGTTTTTAAAACTTGTCAAATTTTATTTAGTCAGGTCACAACCATCTGTTTGATCAAGGTGGATTTGGTCTGTCCTATGACAATATGTTGTATTCTTAACAATCAGCAGTTATCTCATAATCTTGTAACTACTGAGGAAAGTAGTGAAATAAATGGATGGATGCACATGCACAGATGGGCAAAGTCTATCACTAGCACTGAAATAATTATTTTAAGTACATGCCATATTTAACTGTGTCGATACATTTTGAGTTTGGGGATGCCATCCTAGAAACTGAATATACATGTAAATAATTAAACTGTTGTATATTATTCCAACAAGTACATTTAGGGTACTGTCGTAAAACATTTTCAAAATTAAATGTCAAATGGAAATTCAAATTCAATAAAATTAAGGATTATAAAACTAAAGCTAAGCATGTTGTATGTAACAGAAGTTATTCTGGAAAGTCTTGCAAAAATTAGAATTTGCATCCATATTGTGAATTACTGTACTGCTTTAAAAAGGAACAAGGAAGGTATTTATGTTTTGATGTAGAAAGATCTTGAAGATCTATTTAAGTTACATAAAGGCAAGACAAAGGAAAGTACATATTGTCCTAATATTTGTGTAAAAATGAGGTAAGTATTTGTTTTAACTTACATATACGTGAAGTGATCTCTGAACCAAAAACTAATAATAGTGATTATGTGTTGTGAAGGTTGGGAATTGGGCAGATAGATACAGAACAAGAGAGAAACTAAAAAAAAAAAAAATGGATTCTGACAGAGAAACTTTTTACATACCTTTAAAAAAATACCTTTTCACATTTGAAGCCTTGAGTATATTGCCGTTTTTTTAAAAAAAGTAATCTATAATTTTAATATAATTTCTATTGTATACAATTGAAAAGTATCTTTAAATTTCCCATGTATATGGAAAAAATAAATTAGTAAAAACACTCATGAGCCAAATGATAACTTTGGCTGAACCCTGTACTGATATGGAAGGTAATAATGATATGTGGGTTAGTAATAAAGCACCTCTTGTTTGGTAATTGTAAGGGTTCTAGTTTTCAAAATGGCAGTTTGTGACTTTCCACATCCTCTTCCGGTGGTGGATTTCTGGCCAGTTGGATGACAGAAATACAGGGCTTGCTAAAAGTTAAAGTATCTTGGCAGTTCTGGAAAGAGATCATCTAAACCACCAGCCAATGCTACCTCAGCAATATTACCAATAACCAGTTGTTCACTAAGAACCGGTCAGGGTGGGGTGTGGACCGTAGGTATCTTTGCTATTCTGGACTGTTAGTTTGCTTCCTGGTGTGCCTCTGCTTATCCTTTCTTCCTCTCAGTTTCATTGGGATCCTCAGCTATTGAGTTCTGTCCTGGTGCATTCCAGCCCCAGTGCAAAAGAATAGGAATGAGCATCTAACACATCCATCTCTGAATGCAGAAGAGGTTGAAGTATAACAACCTTATTCATTATTATTACTTGCTTAATGAATTTCTGGATTTTTATTATCTGTCATTAAATATCCAGGACAGGTGTCATCCATTTATCCTTGTATCAGTTCAATAATCTATTCAGTGAATATCAGAACTGGGTGACATCCTGATTTTACCACTTACTGGCTCTGTGGCACTGGCTGTGGTTTTATCCTCACAGAGCTTCAGTTGCTTCATCTTTAGAGTTTGACCAATAGTAACTAATTAAACAGGTAGGTGGAAGATACCATACATAAAGTTTCTAGACTAGGTGCCAAAGCATAGGAGTCGCTCAAGAGATGGTAGCTGAAAAAGGAAGTTTCTCACAGTTTTTGACGGTGTATAGAGTGACAGTATTCAATGCAAGTAGTGTCTATATTTGTG
The DNA here is from genome assembly GCF_028885625.2 of Pongo pygmaeus. Classification (NCBI taxonomy): domain Eukaryota; kingdom Metazoa; phylum Chordata; class Mammalia; order Primates; family Hominidae; genus Pongo; species Pongo pygmaeus. Next base: position 143,043,004 of record NC_072373.2, on the reverse strand, counting down.
TAGTCTAGTTAGTGGCATTTTAAAATCCCATTGTAGGCTTTAAAAAAATCTGAGGGATTGAATTTTGTTCTTCTTACTATATTAGAAAAGAAGATTAAGAAGGAACAAAAGTAGTTTCCTTTTAATAGATCCATTAATGGAAAACAAGCAGATTTCTTTGGAATGAAAAATAATGGAAAGTTCATAGGCAAATGCTTGAAAAGCATTTTTCCCCATAGAGGACAGTTTAGAGATTTTAAGAAATAAGAGTCTCATGTTTGTGGAAAATTAGAAATAATACCTCCTTATTCTGATATAATTGAGCAAGAATTGAGGACTGAATTTCCTTTCTCTCTTTCCTCCTCCCTGCTCCCTGAACAGAGAGATTTTTGCCTTTCAAGGTCTCAGTCTGAGGATTTTTGCTTGATATAAGACCTGTATTCTTTTCTCATTCCGTTCCTGTGATATTTTAGAAGTATCCATTTCCTTCTAATATGTCCATTCTGCCCATCTTTGAAGTACCTATATCTCTAAATGACGCCTGTATTCACCAGTCTGAAGACTCTTCTGACTGGGTTTTGCAGGGGGCTTGTGGTGCATGGGGCATGGGGCATTGACTCAGCCAAGGTGCTTTGCAGGCTAGGCATAACTTATCCAGGTGAGGACAGGTACTACAAGGAAGTGAGAAGAATAATGTTCTGTGGCCCTTTCAGAACCTCAAGAATACCTTGGCAGATCCAAGCCCTCTGCTTATAGAATGTTAGCAGTAGTAGAGCGTGATTCCTGTAATTAGGCACATAGGCAAGAGTTAAGTAAAAAGTCCGGAATATTAACCTTAAAAAGGAAGACTTGGTAGCACAGAATATCTGTGTCTCAGGGAAAAAAGCCAGTAGGCATGTTCTGTGACACCTCAAAAAACTGTAAAAGGTGGAAAGTAGTACAATTTCCAAGAATTAGTTAGCTCTTCAGAGGAGAGTGAGTTCCCCACCATTGGCGTTACTGAAGGAAAAAGAAGGGCAACCACTTTTCAGGGTTATTGAAGGAATTTACCCATCAGATTCATTTTGATCTCAATAACTACTAAGCTCTCCTTTGTCTTAAAGATTAAATAATTTTTCAAATTAGATTCATTTTTTACCTTTTATCTATTGGACAGTTTTTACATCAGTGTTTTATTTAGCATCATTCTGATTGTTGTTTACTTTTTAAAGGGGAGAAGGAGAAAAGGGGAGAGGAAAGGAAGACCACATTAAATTCCCAAATAAAAGAAGCAGTACAATCTGGGAAAAATAGTGAGACCTTGTCTCTACTAAAAAAAAAGAAAAAAAAGCAGGCACCTGTACTCCTAGCTACTCCAGAGGATGAGGTGGGAGGATTGCTTGAGCCAGGTTTTTGAGGCTACAGTGAGCTCTGATCATGCCACTGCACTCCAGTCTGGGTTACAGAATGAGATCCTGTCCCAAAAAGTATATATAAATTTCAAAAAAGAAGCAATAAATTGAATTTTAAAAATTAAATGTAAAATATTATGAACCTTCCCCTGTCCTTAACAAAATTTTAAGTGTATAGGACATTATTGTTAACACAACATTAAGCACAGTATTGTACAGCAGACCTCTAGAACTTTATCTTGCATAACTGACACTTTATACATATTAACAGCAACTGCTTCCCCACCTCAGTTCCTGGCAACCATCATTCTACTTTCTGCATCTATGAGTTTGACTATTTTAGACACTTCATCAGTGGAGGCATGCAGTATTTGTCCTTCTGTGACTGGCTTATTTCACTTGGCATAATGTTCTCAAGGTTCATCTGTGTTGTTGCATACGATGGAATTTCATTCTTTTAAAAGGCTGAATAATATTTTACTGTGTGTATATCACACAGTAAATCCATTTTATCCATTCATCTGTTGATGGACATTAAAGTTGTTTCTACATATTGGCTGTTGTGTACAATGCTTCATTGTACATATGGGAGTGCCACTATCTCTTAAAGATTCTGACTTCAGTTCTGTTAAAAAATTAAATACAGAACTACCATATCTCAGAAGTGGGATTGGTAGATCATATGTTAGTTCTGTGTTTAATTTTTTTAAAAGCATTTACCTTATTATTGTTTGGATATGCATTTCCCTGATGATTAGTGATGTCCAGCGTCTTCCTATACCTGTTAGTCGTTTGTGTGTCTTTGGAGAAGTGTCAATTCAAGTCCTTTGCCCATTTTTTAATTGAGATATTTGGAGTTTTTTTTGCTATTGAGTTATAGCAGTTTCTTATATGTTACAGTTATTAACCCCTTATCAGATACGTGATTAGCAAATATATTCTCCCATCTTGTAGGTTGCCATTTCATTGTTTCCTTTGCTATGCAGAAACTTTTTAGTTTGATACAGTCATGCTCCTTGTCTGTTTTTTCTTCTTTTGCCTGTGCTTTTGATGTCATAGCCAACAAATCGTTGCCAAGACCCATGTAATAAAAATTTCCCCCTATGTTCTAGGAATTTTACAGTTCTAGGTCCTTTGTTTCAGTCCTTAATCCATTTTTAGTTGGTATTGCTTTTTAAGGAAGCCGCTATTTTTAAAATAAAAATGAAAAACCCATCTCCTTTTTATATATACCTCCTCTTGATATTTTTTGGATAGATACACCTTCACTGTGCTAACTAGAGAGAGGAAGTACTCTTTTGCAATGCCTGCGAGGCATAACTAAACATAAAGGCCCTTTTCTTTCAGAAAAAATTGACTTCCTGATGAAAAGATCCTGTATTATTTAGTGTTTCCAGAATATCAAGATGATAAAGTATCACTGGAAATTATACATTTCCACAGTCATCATTGAATAGATTATAATTGGCGATATTTTGTAATTCTGTATATCTGGGAATATGTTAACTGAAATACTTTGTAAAAAGTATATGATTCATAGGAATTTACTCTTCTGACTTTTTGTTTACGAGCTTTACACCACATGAAAAAGTTAAATGACTACATGCTTCCTATAAAGCATGTCTGAAACCCAGCCCTCTCTAATCATGGTAGCCATTCAAAGTGAAGCTGAAGAGGAGCCATGCTATTATTCTTCCTTTCCCCCAGCGCTTTCAAGATTAGATTTTGCCAGAGAAATAACAGACACATCTGGTATAGGGGACACTTATAAGAAATCTTTCTATGTAGAGAACCATTTTATTAATTGTGCCTTCTAATTCAAAATATACTACAAAGTTAAATAAATGTGATTAGAAAGGCTCTTTGTGATAATTGTAAGTACTGTTTGATTGGGAGATGGGCTGATGGAGAGGGGAAATAATCTAGATTTATTTAATCAGAATTAGTCCTACATTGATGATTCTGGGTAAAAAATAATAAATTATGTAAGTTTAAGAACTATTAAACTTTTAAGATTAACAATGTAGAATACAGGGTCATTTTGTAGGTGGCTCTAAATTAAGCCTTTAGATTGAATCATTTTATGAGACCAAATAATCAGTTTAAAGTACCTTATGCTTTACCTGATTTAATAGTCAACAAAACATTTTATTCTAAATTTATTGTAAAGCAAGACAGTAATTGGATTTTTTATCCCCAAGAATCAACTGCTGGAGGTAACTTGTTTACTATATTCATGTAGTCGGAAGTGAAAAGTAACTGAAGACTTTATTGTTACAGTCTTGTCTTATATTCTATGTATGTCTGCGCCCTGCCTTAAGTGTGGTCGTTTGGAACTGAAATAACATCTTTCTTGTTGAAAAATGTGGATGTATCTGTCTTATGTGTATTAACAATGCTTCTGAAACATGACCTTACTGAATATATCAAGTCTTTCCATATATCAGCTTTAGTATTTATCAATAAATATATACAGGAAGCTATGAAATATATGTATAGAAATAAATATTTAATATTTTAGTTGGGTGACTATATTTGTACCATATTTTGTGAGAATAAATTTTCTTTGGATTATAATAGTAATTATTTTAGAAAATTTAGAAAAATGCTTTTGTATTTGAAGTCTCAGAGCAAGTAAGGTAAAATGCTGTAAAATTTATATAACCATTGAAATGTTAGGCTCACAACAAATCTTTGATAATCTGTATTCAGTTCAGCAGGCCAAGACACTGGGGAGGAGAAAGGTTCTGTGGTAGTAAATACTAGCACTATTTAGTCATATAATTTTGAAATGTGGCATTATTTTTGTTATGTAGAACTAGAAAATAAGAAAATAAAAATCATTAAATAAATAGCAGTAACAGACAGTACCGACATTTTTGGACATTACAGCTCTACTAGTTCTTAGCTTTCTAGTTGACACCATTACTATTTATTTATTCATTTAATTTTGTAACAAGGATGCTTATGCCATTTATTTGGTCCATAAGTATAGTCATTGAGTTTTACAAAACATCAACTATAAATAACCTGAAACTATAACAATACACAAAAATTGGCTTCATACACAGGCATACCAGGCAGTACAAACTGAAAACGTGAGTAAATTAACATTGTTTTACATTAATATACATAGTGCCATTTAACATTTAAAAACAAGTTTCAATACATAGCATTTGATACTTCTTTGAATCTGTTTCAGTCAGAGTATGAAAATGGTTAGATCTAGGCTAAAATTAATTCTTCTAGCCAAAAATAAAGGCATGATATTTATAACCAGGTATCAACTTAACCACAATATTTTGAAACTATTAATGATACCTAAGGGTATTTACATTAAAAAGGCAACATGCATTATGTTGTTTTATCTCATGACTGGTTATGCACATACTTTGTTCAAAGGGTTTTTAAAGCTATATTCCTACTTTCAGTATAGCATACTGCAGTGTGTCTAACAGTTATAGCAAAATGAATGCTTTCAAAGGGAGCAGAATCATTTTCAAGTCACTGGTGTCAATTTTTTCCCTTTGGAACAAAGGACATAACAAATAATCTGGTTCTGCCTAGATAAACTAAGTAGTAAGAGGGCTCTCTTTAGAGGCATTTCTGTTCAATCTAATGCTATGACATCATCAAGCTCTTCCTTCTGTTCTATACGTGACCTCTTTGCACTGAGATTCTCTTTCTCGTCTGATTTCCTCTTGTGGCTTCTCTCTTCTTCACTGACGTCAGCATTCTTTGAAGAATCTTCTTCATCCGAATCAACTGTGAGAACATAATCTTGCTCTTGAGCTGTGGAGGTGGAAGGCTGAGCTCCATCATTACTGCCATTGGTTATGCTTTTGGCAGCATCTTCAGCTTGTTTTGGCCCCACTGTTTCTGGGGCATCACCAACACTTCAAATTCAACATCCTTTCCTAGGTCTTCACTATGAAGGATGTTGATCAATAAAGTATAGTCCTGGAGGAAGTAATCTGCTTGAAGCCAGCTGCAATTTCTCATTCCAAATTCTGACAACTTCTTGCGATTATTAGCTTCTGTCTCTCTCTCTTCGGAAGATATTAGGATTGTTCCTTTCCCATCTTCAATTTGGACATCTGGTGCTACCACAGCAAATTTTTCTTTCACTACCTTGTCTTGTAAGGTGAGAACAGTCACTTTATGGACATTCAGCCATACAATCACCTCTGGTTTGCTGGCACATACATAACAATTGGGGTTGGGAGGATCCAGTGCACAAGGCACAAGAAACTGCTTTCTTGGATTTGGTTGTTTATTCAAAACAATTGTTCTGCACTGGTCTATTTTTCCTAATAAGATCTTCAATCTTTCCAATACCGTCAACCCAGCAATCACTGCATTAGTAGTAGCAATAGCAGGAATAATATCCCCTGCCATTGATTTGATATCAAATCTACTCTTCATATTCATACTGAAAATATGCATCCTGAGGTTTGTAGCAGAGGTGACAAAATCCATTGCATGTGGGTCATCCTTATCCCATATGAGCTCAGCTCCATCCCCCTTTTCTGCTAAATGAACTCTCAGAGTCTCAGTGCTGTGAGCTCCTCAAGAACCTTGTGCTCACCAGCTTCTCCCACATCGACCTGATTGATCTGGTTACTATTGATGTCAGCAACCTCAATAGTTTTTGTTTCAAAGGAAACATGTTGGAAGATCAAAGGCACAGGTTGCCAGGGAAAGTGCACTGCAGTTTTACCTGAAGGCTAATATGGTTGCCTACCATGACAGCATCATGAACCCTGACTATAATGTGGAATATTTTTGACAGTTTATATTGGTTATGAATGCTTTAGATAACAGAGCTGCCCAAAACCATGTTAATAGAGTGTGCCTGGCAGCTGGTGTTCCTCTTATTGAAAGTGGAACTGCTGAGTATCTTGGACAAGTAACTACTATCAAAAAGGGTGTGACCAAGTGTTATGAATGTCATCCTAAGCCAACCCAGAGAACCTCTCCTGACTGTACAATTTGTAACACACCTTCAGAACCTATACATTGCATCTTTTGGGCAAAGTACTTAAGAAGTATCTCCTGACAGAGCTGACCCTGAAGCTGCCTGGGAACCAACAGAAGCCAAAGCCAGAGCTAGAACATTCTAATAAAGAAGGTGACATTAAACGTATTTCCACTAAGGAATGGGCTAAATCAACTGGATATAATCCAGTTAAACTTTTTACCAAGCTTTTTAAAGATGACATCAGGTATCTGTTGATAATGGACAAACTATGGCAGAAAAGGAAACCTCCAGTTCTGTTGGACTGGGCTGAAGTACAAAGTCAAGGAGAAGAAACGAATGCATCAGATCAACAGAATGAACCCCAGTTAGGCCTGAAAGACCAGCAGGTTCTAGATGTAAAAAGCTGTGCACATTGTTTTTATTTATTTTTGAGATGGAGTGTAGCTCTGTTGCCCAGGCTGGAGTGCAATGGTGAGATCTCGGCTCACCTCTGCCTCGCAGGTTCAAGTGATTCTCCTGCCTCAGCCTCCCAAGTAGCTGGGATTACAGGTGCCCACCACCACGCCCAGCTAATTTTTGTATTTTTAGTAGAGACGGGGTTTCGCCATGTTGACCAGGCTGGTCTCGAACTCCTGACCTCAGGCAATCCATCTGCCTTGGCCTCCCAAATTGCTCAGATTACAGGCGTGAGCCATCGCACCCGGCCTACCATTACCATTTCTATCCTCATTATTTTTATTTTATTGATTCCCTAGAAAGCAAACATAGGAAATCCCAAAGTGCTGGGATTACAGGCGCAAGCCACCGCGCCCAGCCTATATGTTTAACTTTTTAAGAAATTGTCCATCTGTTTTCCATAATGGTTGTCTCATTTTATATTCCCACCAGCAGTTCATGAGAATTCCAGTTACCCCACATTCTTGACAAGTCTCGGTATGACCAGTCTTCAATTTTAGACATTCTTACAAATTTTTGTGTTATCTCATTGTAGTTTTCCTTTTATTTTCTCTAATGACAAATGTCTTTCATCTTATCTGCATATCTCTTTTTTGGGGAAGTGTCCAAATCTTTAGTTCATTTAAAAAAATGGACTGGCTATTTTCTCATTAGGTTGTAAGATACACATTTTTTCTTGATATGATACAAATTTTTTGTTGGCTATACAGTTCACAAATATTTTTTCCTTTATGTGGCTTTCCTTTTCATTTCTGTATGTTTTAATTTCAGTGAAGTCCACTGTATTGATGTTTGTTTTTGTAGTTCTTGTTTACTGTGTCGTATTTAAGAAATCTTTGCCAAACCGAAAATTACTAGGATTGTTTCTTCTATAAGTTGTATAATTTTAGCTCTTATATTTAGGTCTGTGATTCATTTTAAATTCATTTTTGTATATGATGTGAAGAATGAAGAATGAAGATTCCCTTAAAAAAATGGCTATCCATTTGTTCCCATACTATTTGTTGAAGAGGTGATCATTTTCTTCATTGAACTATCTTACCAAGTTTTTCTAAAATCAATTGATCATATTTGTATCCAAGTTTTTCTAAAATCAATTGATCATATTTGTATAATTATATTTCTGGATTCACTATTCTGTTCCATTGATCTGGATGTCTGTCTTTATGCCAGTACAATACTGTCTGGATTACTGTAACTTGATAACCAGTCTTGAGATAAGGTAGTGTAAATCCTTCAATTTTTTTATTTTTCAATTTGTTTTGCCTATTCCAAATTATTTACATTTCCATATTAGTTGGTCAATTCATACCAAAAAGTGTCCTGGGATTTTGATTGGGATTGCATGGCATCTGTATATAAATTTTGGGAGAATTGACATCTTAACAGTAGTCTTTCAATCATGAATGTGGCATATCTATTTAGATCTTATTTAATTTTTCTCAGCAGAGTTTTATAATTTTTACTGTATGGTCTTGTACATCTTATTGCAAATTTATTTATAGTTTTGTGGTACTGTACATGGTATTTTTAATGTGAATTTCTGATTATCTGTTATTAGTAATATACAATTGATTTAGGTATATTGATTTTTATATCCTGCAACCTTGCTAAACTCATTAATTCTCGCAGCTTTTTTGTTAGATTCTTTTGGAATTTGTACACATTCAGTCATGCTGTCTGTTACAAAAGACAGTTTTACTTCTTGCTCTCTAATCTGTGTGCCTTTCTTCTTCTTGCCTTATTGCACAGGCTAGAGCCTCCAAGACAGTGTTGTGTAAAACTGATGAGGGTGGACATCCTTGCCTCATTCACGGTTTTAGGGTGAAAGTATCCAGTCTGTCTTTCAGTAAAGTATGATACCAGCTGAACATTTTTACAGATATCCTTTTATTAGTTTGAGGAAGTTCCCTTCTATTCCCAGTTTGCTGAGATTTTTATCATGCTTCTAGTCCCAGTTTGCTGAGATTTTTATCATGCTTCTAGTCCCAGTTTGCTGAGATTTTTATCATGAATTGATGTTGGATTTTGTTTATGTGCATGTATTAAGATGAATACATGGTCTTTAGCTTGTTTAATAAGGTAAGTTACTTTGACTTTTGCATGTTAAACCAATCTGTATCCTTGGGATAAACTACATAGGTATGATAATTGTCCTTTCATTTCACTAAATTTTGTTAATTTTTGCCTCTATAAGGGATTTCATGTCTGATTTTGGTATCAAAGGCTGGCTTCAGAGACTCAATTGGAAAGCGTTTTCTCCTTTTCAGTTTTCTTCAAGAGTTTGTGTTGATGTTTTCTTATGTTGGTATTTTTGGTATTGGTATTTTTTTTGTTTGGTAGAATTTTCTAAAGCCGTTTGGGCCTTTTGTTTATCTGTGAGAAAGATTTGTTTTCATTTTTTGTGCGAAGGTTTTTTATCTATACATTTAATAGATTTAAAAGGTTATTCTGTTTAGCTATCTGTGAGCTTCGTTAATTTTTGTGTTTCAAGGAATTTAGCAATTTATTAAGTTTATTGGCTACAGTTGCTTATAATATTCCTTTATTGTCTGTAGTATTCTCTCCTTTGTCATTTCTGATATTAATAATTTGTATCTTCTCTTTTTTTTCTTACTAGTCTGGCTAGAAGTTTATCAGCTTTATTGATTTTTTTTTTTTTTTGGCACAAAGAACTAGCTGTGGTTTAGGTCATTGATGTTAGAACTGCCTTGTTTTCTAATATGATCATGTAGTGCTGTATGTTTCCCTTAAAGCACTGCTTCAGTTACATCTCACAATTTTGCTGTTTTTGTTTTATTAGGTTCAAAATACTTTTCTACTTTCCTTTTTGTTTTTTTCTTTGTCCTGTGGGTTACTTGAAGTGTGTTATTTAGTCCAAGTATTTGTGGACATTTCAAATGTCTTTTCTGTTATTTTAAATTTAATTCTGTTTTAGTCAGAGAACATATTTTGTATGATTTGAGTACTTTCAAATATTTTGAACCTTGTTTTATAACTGAGAATATGGTCTATCTTATCAAATGTTCCATGTACACTTGAAAAGAATGTGTATCTGCATTCTGGATGGAGTGTTCTCTAAATGCCAATTGGCTAATTAGTTGATGATATTGTTCAAATTTGCTGTATCTTAGTGATTTTCTGTTTACTATCAATTGTTGTGAGCATGATGGTGAAATCTTTGATTATACTTGCAGATTTGTCTATTTTTCCTGTGAGCTTTTAATTCATATGTTTTTAAAACTCTTTTATAAAGGTACAAAATTGTTTAGGATTGTTATGTCTTTTTGATAAATTGACCCCTTTATCATTATGAAATGATCCTTTTTATCCTTGCCAGTATTCTTTACTCAGAAATCCATTTGTCATTAATATGGCTACACCAGCTTTTTTTGATTTGTGATAACATGATATATCTTTTCTCATCCTTTTCCTTTTAGGTTATTTAATGTTTCTCTCATTTAAAGTGGTTTTCTTGTGGTCAGGATATAGTTGAATCTTGCTTTTTTATCTAGTCTGACAATCTCAGCCTTTTCTATGGTGTGTATGGGTCCTGATAATTAGTACATTATCTTTTAATGTGCAAATATAAATGTTAGTAATTATAAATTAAGATTTAAGAATTTGAATAATTTGATAGATCCCATCAAGTAATCTTATTCCTAAAATTTCTATTTTCTTTGTTTTTCAAACTTTGTTTTATTTAGACTTATTATTTCTAGGTTATCTTAGGCCACCAAAAAAAAGCCAAAATTGGGAAATAAACTGGGACTACATTAGAAATAAAATGGCCTCCAAATATGAGAGATTATGCTACAGAGACTCCTGTAAAATTTTAGCTATAAAAGGGTAAAATGGAGAATGGTACCCACAGGGTCACACACCAGAGTCAACAAATGTTGACTCCAGTGTTGCTTTCTAATATCTTCTGTTTGTTATTGATTTTAGACTACCTGCTCTTATATCACCTTGGGAGCTTTTAAGAAATACAGATTCCCCAGTCCCATGGAATTTGTTATACCCTGTAATCTATTTTAAGGTAATGTAACTTTCCATGTGATTCTTAAATTACTCTAGGGTCAGAAATCATGGTCCTGCCCTAGTTATCTGACCATTTTAATCTCTGACTTTTCTGCCACTTTCACTCCCTCCTACAGAGTCTTGGCACCATTAGAGGAAAAAACCTCTGAAGATTAGTCAGGTGTGATATACCTAGAATATTGTACTAAACAGTCTTGACATGTATGGAGCTTTAGCTTTGACTGTGCTATATGTATCATTAGGTTGGTAGAGATCAAATCACCTCAGACCTTCACTTTTAACATTATCCTTCACTTCCTTTTAACATTTCTTAGATTGTGAAGAACTCTGTCTCCCATATGGTTTAATTTAGTATGCTATATTATTTTTATTAAGCAAATTTGTGTGTCTGCTGTATACTGGGTAATAATGGTCATCACCTTTCTTTCAGAGAAAGAAGTAGCTTTTAAACAAGTTATGCTGTCCTCCCCCAAAAAGTTACATTAATTCTACCTGATTTTTTTTTTCAGTTTTCGTGGTTTGATTGGTTCCAGTGTTCAATTAGAATGTACTTAAATTTATGTTGCCTAATTCAAATAGATTAATGGGGATGAGGCAGAGTAACTCAGAACAAACAGTTTTGAGTTACTTTGCCTTATCCCCATTAATTTTATCAACCCATACCTTTTCATAATGATCATAATTTTATTTCTGGCATAGGAAAATAAGCCAAAAATATTAATGGATTTAAAAAGCTAATATATAGGGTATGTAAAGATCAACAAATTATTTTAAAGTAGATATTAAAATGTCTATTGTATAGTAAGTGTTCAGTAGTCTGCAAGATAAAGAATATTCTACTTGAGAATTTTTTTCTTACACTTGTTTCATATAATTAAAATTCAGTAAAACACAATTAAAACTCAAATTATGGTCAAGCATTAGTTTTTGTCGATTGATACAACTGTCCAGCATTTTACTCATCATTATTGAGAATATCAATTATCATTGCATTGTGGGCATGTTGAAGTGTCACTAGTAAAGAATTGTAGTTTACAGGATCCTGAATAATGGTTATTTTTTGTTACACAAGACAAATGCAAAGGAAGACAGTTTTTGGAAATCGATGTTTAAAAAAGAACATCTTTAGAATATTAATAATACCTGTGACTAAGATTCATTAAAAATACAAATTCAACTGAAAAGCTATAACAGTTTCTCAGAAGATACAAAGCTGTAAAATATAAAAAGTTTTAGGCCAGGTGCAATGGTTTACACCTGTAATCCCAGCATCTTGGGAGGCTGAGGTGGGCTAATCGCTTGAGCCTAGGAGTTTGAGACCAGCCTGGGCAACATGCTGAAACCCTGTATCTACAAAAAATACAAAAATTAGCCAGGCATGGTAGCGCACACCTGTAGTCCCAGCTACGCCGGAAGCTGAGGTGAGAGGATCACTTGAGCCTGGGAGGTCGAGGCTGCAGTGAGCCCTAATCATGCCACTGCAGTGCAGGCTAGGTGACAGAGTGAGACCCTGTCTCAAAAAGAAATTTTTTTTAACTCACTTTTTTAGTCTTAACAATGGGTAGTGTACAATCTACTTGAACTTCAGTTTTTAACTAGTAAGCCAGGACTGGAAATTGTAGTTAATCAGAATTTCTTCATATATACGTGAATGTTCCTAAATGAATATCTTTAACATGGTTCTTGAATTCTTGGTTGTACCCCAAAAATATTTCAGTTTAAAAGGGTGTGGGGCAATGACCATGATTCAGAATTAATTAATGTTGCATTTTCAAAGGGTTTTGTAACAGTTTATGCTCAAGAACAATGTAAACATTTCACTTGTGCTTTCCGTAATGATGGTTACAGCATGCTTTAAGGAGGAACTGACTAGCCTTAGGAGACGTAGTGGTTGGTGGCGAGCTGTGAGGAAGATGGGAAATCCAGTTAGTCCAGTAGAATCAGTGCCATGAGTTAAAGGGTAATGGATGTGATGACCAGAATACCCTCACAACTAGTTTATACCATTAAGTTGTTTTTCACAGATCTAAGGTATATCTAAAGTTCCAATTAATGGGTACAAATTAATTAGTTACATGGAAAAGATAATATTCTGTATCTGTCTTCTTAATAAGCCAACAGAAGTGCCCTCTAGAACACTGATTCTCAAAGTGTTCCTGGACCATCATATCAGCATTGGGAACTGGATTGGCAAATTCTTAGTCCCTGGAGTTAGTAGCTAGGGAATGTGGGAAGGCAGGAATTTGTATTTTAACAAATGCTCCAAGTAATTCTGATGCATGCTCAATTTGAGAACCACTGCTCTAGAATATGATGCATATCAAACTCCAGTAAAATAGTAGCAAGTTTTCAGCATTGCTAATTCTAATTTTCAACAGCTGCTGCATTAGGTTTTCGTTAATGATACCCAAACCCAGCTGGAGTTGAATCCTAGTTACTTCTTATTCTTTTTACTTGCTAGTGAGTGGAGCACCAGGTGCAGTTGTTGAAGTGTGAAAATAATTTAGCTTTGTAGACAGTTCTGGCATTTCTTTCTTGATTTTGAAAATGCTTTAATCTTCTTGGTATGATATTTATTTCAACAATCAAAGCACATCTATTTTAATGGCAGTATGGACTTCTGCTAAGAATTTAAGGAAATCTCTGAATATTCCTACTAGTTTAATATCAAAATTAATATTTTAGCTGAATTACAAAGCTTACATATAATTTACTCCTATTTTATTTTTCCACCAGTATGTGCATTAAAAAATTTTTAATGTCTTCCTGAATAATTTACTTTCAACCTTCTTCACATCTTCTACAATATTATGTTTAGTTTTACTTTGAAAAAAATGCTAGCAGAGATTTTAGTTAAATGCATTCTTAGTAAGGTCCAGCTGTGTGCTTTGTGAGTTGCAAAACTCATGAGTCCTTCAAAAAACATTTTAAAGGCATGTCAGTGAGACATGAAGCTAGCATTTATCTGCTGCAGTATACTTTGAGTATTTACAAGTGGACAACGTGGTCAGAGCACTTAAAATGTTTGTTAATAGATTAGTACATGATCTTGCAGTGATAGTGCAGATTTGTTTTTGGTTGTATTGCACATATGTTATAGGTAGTGTTGGTAATACAGATATTTAGAACCAAAAGCTGATGAATTCAAAATTCTCTTTTGATGTTTAAAAATAAAAATTAAAAATTAAGTGAAAAATAAAGTTCTCTTTTTTTAACTCTGTATCTTCATGATCTCATTTACTCCTTTTACATCAGCTGATGCCTTTGTGTTGCGACTCTTAATTTCTATCTTTAGTTCAGAACTTTCTCCTGAGATGTATATCTTCTGTAACCTACATATTACTACCTGGATGTTCCATGGGCAGATGAAATTCACTGTGTCTGAAACTGATAATCCAAGTCTCTTCCTCATACTAAGCCTGTAAATACGTATGGAATCAGAGTTACATTAATAGCCTGTTTTTCATTATTATAATAGGTCAAATAGCCTATTTTGGCCATTACCCTAGATGTTTGCACAGGGCTTCATTTTCCATTGAAATTCCTTTCTAATATTTCTGAAACTCTTCTAGAGATATCTCATGTGGGTTTTTTTGTTTGTTTTTTAAAAAGCAGACTCCCCTCCACCCATAAGAATCGGCTTTGTTACCTGCGTGTCCATAGAACAACTATCTCTAATCAAGCATCATCATCTCTGCTGCTTCCCCAAGAGGAAATGCCAGAAAGTATGGGAGCCTTCATGGTGCTAAGATTGATGTCACGTTTCATGTAGAAATGGAGAACGTTCTCCTATGTCCTCACTAATGTCATACTTTATCACTTGTGAACCTGCTTTATGTGCCTGTGTGAAGAAATGGCAAACTATATACCAGCTATTCATGCATTTCTTCCCCTAGTATGTTTTTATTGCTAGGAAGCAACTGCCCACCAAGGATTAAATTTCTCACCACAACCCCTGCATCTAGGTAGGGCCATATGACTAGTGTTTGCCAAGATAATTAAGAAATGTTTGTGCTTTCTGCACTCTATCGGCCAGCTGGATCAAAAGACTTCAAGGTACTGGGGAGAATGGCAAAGTCAGGAGAGGAAAGGAGCATAATTCCTTGAATTACTGCCTAAAAGGCCGTCTGCCAACCAGGAACACTCACATTAGTACTTGAGCAAGAACTAAACTTCTTGTGTAGTAAACAATCGAGATTTCATTACAACAGCTGATGTTTCCCTAATTAATACAGTGCCCCCTTTATATTACAAAGCCTTTCTTTGAAACAGCTCCTTAATCATTTCCCTGCATTCCCTTTCTCTAAAAACTCAAACACATAAATATCTGGAAATTCATGGGTCTGGGAGGGAACAGATGCCATATTACATTGTAATGCAGAACTTTTCTGCCATTGTGCCCTCCCCATCCTATTCTCTAGACCTGTTAGGCTTGGATATTGTTCTTACACAAGCTTGAAATAAAGCCTTATGAAAATGGGCTCTTCCACAGACCAGCTACATACTTGATTTCTCAGTTTGAACTTCAGTGTAGACTACAAACTATCCTGAATTCCTTTCTTCATCCCCATTTGTTCTTACTTCCCCAATTCTCAAATTCACTGAATGGTACCATCTTCCTCCTCAGTAAAGAAGCCTAGAGACAGCACCTTAGCCACTTCCAATTCCCTCATCTACTCTTGTCACCTAAGCCTCTAACCCATTAACCTATCTCCTTCCAGTCCCCATGCTTCTTCCTTATTGCAGTTGCTTTCCTTCAAGTCTTAATTCTCACTATGTCTTCAGGCCATTGATACTCAACTGTAAGTGTTATCACTCTATAGAATCTTGCATTGTAGAAGTCCCACATGGGTTACTTAAAACTTAAAAAAAAAATGGCTCTTTATTGCCTATAGAAGTTGTTCTGAAAGTGCAGTCCATGTACCATAGGGATGCTTAAGACTCCTTTAGGGCTTTCACAAAATAGTTCACAATCATTTTCATAATAATTCTAAGATGTTAGTTGCCTTTTTCACTAGTTGACATTTGTCCTTATGGTAAAAAGCAGTGGTGGTACCAAACTGTATTAGTAGGCATTGTGTTTTTTGCTACCTTTCTCTAACAGCCCAAACCCTCAAAAGCCATTTTCACATAAGAATGTCCGTCAGAAAGCAATAACTTTGTTAAATATTGACTATTTTGTGTATGTCCTTAATATTCTGTCACAATATATAAAGTACATCAAGCATTTCTGCATACCAGAGTACAGAGGTTGTCTTGAGGTAAAGCACTTGTGTGATTGAGTTGTGCTGTGGTTTGAATATGGTTTGTCTCTACCAAAACTCATGTTGAGGCTTGGTCCCCATCGTAATGGTGTTGAGAGGTGGTGGGACCTTTAAGAGGTGTTTGGATCATGAGGAATCTGCTCTCATGAAAGAATCAGTGCAGTCTTGAGGGAGTTAGTGAGTTCTCACTCTCTGAGGACTACGTTAGTTACAATGAGATCAGGTTGTTAGGAAGCAAGGTTGCCTCTGGTGTTTGTGCTATTTTCTGCATATGTCAGTTTCTCTTCTATTCCTCCATCATTTTTTGATACAGCATGAAGCCCTTACCAGAAGACAACAGATGTGGCTGCCCAGTCTTGAACTTGCCAGCCTAAAGAACCAGGAGCTAAAGAAACTTCTTTATAAACTACCTGGTCTCTGTCATAGCAACAGAAAATAGATTAAGACAAGTTGCAAGCTCAACAAGGCAATTTATTTCATAGAACACTGTTTTTACTTGAAAGAATGATCAACACACAAACTATGTTTATTCAGACTTGTGTAGTTGGGAGATACTTTCTCAAAAATGAACGAAGTGAACTTGTCGCTGTAAGGAAAATAGTTGACAGTATTAGTTGCCAATTATAAAATTCAAAAAAACTTGTATCTGCCACTGTGAACATAACAGTTTCCCAATACTTAGACTTCTCTGAGATTGGTGGTGTTATAATGAATGTGATTTTTTAAATTGTATAATTTTTATTATACATTCCTAATGTATTAATATTTGGAGGATCTGCGTAACTCCATATACCAATATTTTTCAAATGACAGTGCAAAGTATATCAATATAACAGTATATATTCACTGATATGAACATGAATAGTGTATATTCATTAATATGGTTTTCTATCACATTGCAGTTTACTTTTAAGAAATTAACACTAGGTTTTAGTGTAGAATTGAGAAAGAATATTTCCAATTATTTGAAAAGGCTACTAAAGTACTCCTTTTCCAACTGTATCTATGTGAGTTTGATTTTCTTCATTGACTCCAACCCAAATAATATATGGTAATATTTTGAATGGAGAAGCAGATATGAAAATCCAGTTGTCTTCTATTAAGCCAGACACTTTATAAGATTTGCAAAAATATGTTACACTAAATTTTTTTGGTTTTGGAAATTTTTTTCACAAAATCATGTCATTTATGCTAACGTCATATTGTTATATTAAAGTGAGTTAATAAATGTTTCTCAATTTTAATTACTGATGTGCTGTTGCTAGATGTAACCCACATAAACCAAAGCTCTTTGGTGTCCTTAACAATCTTTAAGTGTATAAAAGGTTCTGAGACCAATAAGTTTCAGAATGTTGGCTTATAGGATATGGTTCATATTCCTAGTATGGTGATTAAGACACTGTGATCTGGCTTCTGCCCACTTTTCTGCCTTATGTTTTTCCTTGCCCTTAATCTTTCTCCTATCTTCTAAGC
Source organism: Pongo pygmaeus (assembly GCF_028885625.2). Lineage (NCBI taxonomy): Eukaryota > Metazoa > Chordata > Mammalia > Primates > Hominidae > Pongo > Pongo pygmaeus. Next base: position 143,025,419 of record NC_072373.2, on the reverse strand, counting down.
TTATTAAGAACCACTTTTAGGGCCTATATGCACTCTACAGTGTTGTGCCTCCAAGGACTTTGCTCATGCTTCTTTCCTTTGCCTAGAAGGTTTCTTTGTCACCCAGAAGGCACTTTTTTTTTTTTTTTTAAAGGCAAATTCTCACTCCCAGCACTTTGGGAGGCCGAGGCAGGTGGATCAACGAGGTCAGGAGATCGAGACCATCCTGGCTAACACAGTGAAACCCCATCTCTACTAAAAATACAAAAAATTAGCCAGGCATGGTGGCAGGTGCCTATAGTCCCAGCTACTCAGGAGGCTGAGGCAGGAGAATGGCGTGAACCCAGGAGGCGGAGCTTGCAGTGAGCTGAGATCGCGCCACTGCACTCCAGCCTGGGCAACAGAGTGAGACTCTGTCTCAAAAAAAGAAAAAGAGGGGGTGGAGCCAAGATGACCAAATAGGAACAGCTCCAGTCTACAGCTCCCAGCATGAGTGACGCAGAAGACAGGTGATTTCTGCATTTCCATCTGAGGTACTGGGTTCATCTCACTAGGGAGTGCCAGACAGTGGGCGCAGGACAGTGGGTGCAGCGCACTGTGCGTGAGCTGAAGCAAGGCGAGGCATTGCCTCACTCGGGAAGCGCAAGGGGTCAGGGAGTTGCCATTCCTAGTCAAAGAAAGGGGTGACAGACGGCGCCTGGAAAATCAGGTCACTCCCACCCCAATACTGCGCTTTTCCGATGGGCTTAAAAAACCAGGAGATTATATCTGGCACCTGGCTCGGAGGGTCCTACACCCACGGAGTCTTGCTGATTGCTAGCACAGCAGTCTAAGATCAAACTGCAAGGCGGCAGCGAGGCTAGGCGAGGGGCGCCCGCCATTGCCCAGGCTTGCTTAGGTAAACAAAGCAGCCAGGAAGCTCAAACTGGGTGGAGCCCAGCACAGCTCAAGGAGGCCTGCCTGCCTCTGTAGGCTCCACCTCTGGGGGCAGGGCACAGACAAACAAAAAGATAGCAGTAACCTCTGCAGACTTAAATGTCCCTGTCTGACAGCTTTGAAGAGAGTAGTGGTTCTCCCAGCATGGAGTTTGAGATCTGAGAAAGACAGACTGCCTCCTCAAGTGGGTCCCTGACCCCTGAGTAGCCTAACTGGGAGGCACCCCCAGTAGGGGCAGACTGACACCTCACACGGCCGGGTACCCCTCTGAGACAAAACTTCCAGAGGAACGATCAGACAGCAGCATTTGCTGTTCACCAATATTCGCTGTTCTGCAGCCACCGCTGCTGGTACCCAGGCGAACAGGGTCTGGAGTGGACCTCTAGCAAACTCCAACAGACCTGCAGCTGAGGGTCCTGTCTGTTAGAAGGAAAACTAACAAACAGAAAGGACACCCACACCAAAAACCCATCTGTACATCACCATCATCAAAGACCAAAAGTAGATAAAACCACAAAGATGGGGAAAAAACAGAGCAGAAAAACTGGAAACTCTAAAAAGCAGAGCGCCTTTCCTCCTCCAAAGGAACGCAGCTGCTCACCAGCAACAGGACAAAGCTGGACGGAGAATGACTTTGACGAGTTGAGAGAAGAAGGCTTCAGACGATCAAACTACTCCGAGCTACAGGAGGAAATTCAAACGAAAGGCAAACAAGTTGAGAACTTTGAAAAAAATTTAGACAAATGTATAACTAGAATAAACAATACAGAGAAGTGCTTAAAGGAGCTGATGGAGCTGAAAGCCAAGGCTCGAGAACTACGTGAAGAATGCAGAAGCCTCAGGAGCCAATGCGATCAACTGGAAGAAAGGATATCAGTGATGGAAGATGAAATGAATGAAATGAAGTGAGAAAGGAAGTTCAGAAAAAAAACAATAAAAAGAAATGAACAAAGCCTCCAAGAAATATGGGACTATGTGAAAAGACCAAATCTACGTCTGATTGGTGTACCTGAAAGTGATGGGGAGAATGGAACCAAGTTGGAAACACTCTGCAGGATATTATCCAGGAGAACTTCCCCAATCTAGCAAGGCAGGCCAACGTTCAGATTCAGGAAATACAGAGAACGCCACAAAGATACTCCTCGAGAAGCGCAACTCCAAGACACATAATTGTCAGATTCACCAAAGTTGAAATGAAGGAAAAAATGTTAAGGACAGCAAGAGAGAAAGGTCGGGTTACCCACAAAGGGAAGCCCATCAGACTAACAGCAGATCTCTCGGCAGAAACTCTACAAGCCAGAAGAGAGTGGGGGCCAATATTCAACATTCTTAAAGAAAAGAATTTTCAACCCAGAATTTCATATCCAGCCAAACTAAGCTTCATAAGTGAAGGAGAAATAAAATACAGATAAGCAAATGGTGAGAGATTTTGTCACCACCAGGCTTGCCCTAAAAGAGCTCCTGAAGGAAGCACTAAACATGGAAAGGAACAGCCAGTACCAGCCACTGCAAAATCATGCCAAATTGTAAATACCATCGAGGCTAGGAAGAAACTGCATCAACTAATGAGCAAAATAACCAGCTAACATCATAATGACAGGATCAAATTCACACATAACAATATTAACTTTAAATGTAAATGGACTAAATGCTCCAATTAAAAGACACAGACTGGCAAATTGGATAAAGAGTCAAGACCCATCAGTGTGCTGTATTCAGGAAACCCATCTCACGTGCAGAGACACACATAGGCTCAAAATAAAAGGATGGAGGAAGATCTACCAAGCAAATGGAAAACAAAAAAAGGCACGGGTTGCAATCCTAGTCTCTGATAAAACAGACTTTAAACCAACAAAGATCAAAAGAGACAAGGCCATTACATAATGGTAAAGGGATGAATTCAACAAGAAGAGCTAACTATCCTAAATATATATGCACCCAATACAGGAGCACCCAGATTCATAAAGCAAGTCCTGAGTGACCTACAAAGAGACTTAGACTCCCACACAATAATAATGGGAGACTGTAACACCCCACTGTCAACATTAGACGGATCAACAAGACAGAAAGTTAACAAGGATATCCAGGAATTGAACTCAGCTCTGCACCAAGCGAACCTACAGAACTGTCCACCCCAAAATAACAGAATATACATTTTTTTCAGCACCACACCACACCTATTCCAAAATTGACCACATAGTTGGAAGTAAAGCTCTCCTCAACAAATGTAAAAGATCAGAAATTATAACAAACTGTCTCTCAGACCATAGTGCAATCAAACTAGAACTCAGGATTAAGAAAATCACTCAAAACCACTCAACTACATGGAAACTGAACAACCTGCCCCTGAATGACTTCTGGGTACATAATGAAATGAAGGCAGAAATAAAGATGTTCTTTGAAACCAACGAGAACCAAGACACAACATACCAGAATCTCTGGGACACATTCAAAGCAGTGTGTAGAGGGAAATTTATAGCACTAAATGTCCACAAGAGAAAGCCAAAATTGACACCCTAACATCACAATTAAAAGAGCTAGAAAAGCAAGAGCAAACACATTCAAAAGCTAGTAGAAGGCAAGAAATAACTAAAATCACAGCAGAACTGAAGGAAATAGAGACACAAAAAACCCTTCAAGAAAATTAATGAATCCAGGAGCTGGTTTTTTGAAAGGATCAACAAAATTGATAGACTGCTAGCAAGACTAATAAAGAAGAAAAGAGAGAAGAATCAAATAGATGCAATAAAAAATGATAAAGGGGATATCACCACCGATCCCACAGAAATACAAACTACCATCAGAGAATACTACAAACATCTCTATGCAAATAAATTAGAAAATCTAGAAGAAATGGATAAATTCCTCGACACACCCTCCCAAGACTAAACCAGGAAGAAGTTGAATCTCTGAATAGACCAATAACAGGCTCTGAAATTGTGGCAATAATCAATAGCTTACCAACCAAAAAGAGTCCAAGACCAGATGGATTCACAGCCGAATTCTGCCAGAGGTACAAGGAGGAACTGGTACCATTCCTTCTGAAACTATTCCAATCAATAGAAAAAGAGGGAATCCTCCCTAACTCATAAATTATGAGGCCAGCATCATCCTGATACCAAAGCTGGGCAGAGACACAACCAAAAAAGAGAATTTTAGACCAATATCCTTGATGAACATTGATGCAAAAATCCTGAATAAAATACTGGCAAACCAAATCCAGCAGCACATCAAAAAGCTTATCCACCATGATCAAGTGGGCTTCATCCCTGGGATGCAAGGCTGGTTCAATATACGCAAATCAATAAATGTAATCCAGCATATAAACAGAATCAATGACAAAAACCACATGATTATCTCAATAGATGCAGAAAAGGCCTTTGACAAAATTCAACAACCCTTAATGCTAAAAACTCTCAATAAATTAGGTATTGATGGGACGTATCTCAAAATAATAAGAGCTATCTATGACAAACCCACAGCCAATATCATACTGAATGGGCAAAAACTGGAAGCATTCCCTTTGAAAACTGGCACAAGACAGGGATGCCCTCTCTCACCACTCCTATTCAACATAGTGTTGGAAGTTCTGGCCAGGGCAATTAGGCAGGAGAAGGAAATAAAGGATATTCAGTTAGGAAAAGAGGAAGTCAAATTGTCCCTGTTTGCAGATGACATGATTGTGTATCTAGAAAACCCCATTGTCTCAGCCCAAAATCTCCTTAAACTGATAGGCAACTCAGCAAAGTCTCAGGATACAAAATCAATGTACAAAAACCACAAGCATTCTTATACACCAGTAACAGACAAACAAAGAGCCAAATCATGAGTGAACTCCCATTCACAATTGCTTCAAAGAGAATAAAATACCTAGGAATCCAACTTACAAGGGATGTGAAGGACCTCTTCAAGGAGAACTACAAACCACTGCTCAATGAAATAAAAGAGGATACAAACAAATGGAAGAGCATTCCATGCTCATGGGTAGGAAGAATCAATATGGTGAAAATGGCCATACTGCCCAAGGTAATTTATACATTCAGTGCCATCCCCACCAAGCTACCAATGACTTTCTTCACAGAATTGGAAAAAACTACTTTAAAGTTCATATGGAACCAACAAAGAGCCCACATCGCCAAGTCAATCCTAAGCCAAAAGAACAAAGCTGGAGGCATCATACTACCTGACTTCAAACTATACTACAAGGCTACAGTAACCAAAACAGCATGGTACTGGTACCAAAACAGAGATATAGAGCAATGGAACAGAACAGAGCCCTCAGAAATAACGCCACATATCTACAACTATCTGATCTTTGACAAACCTGAGAAAAACAAGCAATGGGGAAAGGATTCCCTATTTAATAAATGGTGCTGGGAAAACTGGCTAGCCATATGTAGGAAGCTGAAACGGGATCCCTTCCTTACACCTTATACAAAAATTAATTCAAGATGGATTAAAGACTTAAACGTTAGACCTAAAACCATAAAAACCCTAGAAGAAAACCTAGGCATTACCATTCAGGACATAGGCATGGGCAAGGACTTCATGTCTAAAACACCAAAAGCAATGGCAAAAAAAGCCAAAATTGACAAATGGGATCTAATTAAACTAAAGAGCTTCTGCACAGCAAAAGAAAGTACCATCAGAGTAAACAGGCAACCTACAAAATGGGAGAAAATTTTCGCAACCTACTCATCTGACAAAGGGCTAATATCCAGAATCTACAATGAACTCAAACAAATTTACAAGAAAAAAACAAACAACCCCATCAAAAAGTGGGCGAAGGACATGAACAGACACTTCTCAAAAGAAGACATTTATGCAGCCAAAAAACACATGAAAAAATGCTCACCATCACTGGCCATCAGAGAAATGCAAATCAAAACCACAATGAGGTACCATCTCACACCAGTTAGAATGGCAATCATTAAAAAGTCAGGAAACAACAGGTGCTGGAGAGGATGTGGAGAAATAGGAACAGTTTTACACTGTTGGTGGGACTGTAACCTAGTTCAACCATTGTGGAAGTCAGTGTGGCGATTCCTCGGGGATCTAGAACTAGAAATACCATTTGACCCAGCCATCCCATTACTGGGTATATATCCAAAGGACTATAAATCATGCTGCTATAAAGTCACATGCACACGTATGTTTATTGCGGCACTATTCACAATAGCAAAGACTTGGAACCAACCCAAATGTCCAACAACGATAGACTGGGTTAAGAAAATGTGGCATATATACACCATGGAATACTGTGCAGCCATAAAAAATGATGAGTTTATGTCCTTTGTAGGGACATGGATGAAATTGGAAATCATTCTCAGTAAACTATCGCAAGAACAAAAAACCAAACCCCGCATATTCTCACTCATAGGTGGGAATTGAACAATGAGAACACATGGACACAGGAAGGGGAACATCACACTCTGGGGACTGTTGTGGGGTGGGGGGAGGGGGGAGGGATAGCTTTAGGAGATATACCTAATGCTAAATGACGAGTTAATGGGTGCAGCACACCAGCATGGCACATGTATACATATGTAACTAACCTGCACATTGTGCACATGTACCCTAAAACTTAAAGTATAATAATAAAAATTAAAAAAAAAGAGAAAAACTATTTTTTGTCTTAAGGTAAACAAATACATCTGGGTGAAACTGAATAAAATAGGATTGTGGAAGAATAAGTAAGCATCCTACTCCCTTCCTCCCACCCAGTTGTTACTGGCCTGCTTCTCTCTCTATTTCTGCTTCTTTTGATTTTGTTTTAGCCTCGGGGTGAGTGGGTGGAGGGAGTCCAAAAACACATTTGTACTGTAGAGGAGAAATTGATAGCATAGCTTTATGGAACTTATCTCAGGGTTATGCAATCCAAAGGTCCCCTTATTTCAGCTCTCATCAGTGCAGGAATCCTTTTTCCATCATTCTTTGATAGGTCCTTATGCAACCTCTATATGAGTATCTCCAGAGACTAATAACTTAACACCCCCTAAACTGCATGTGTCTTTACTTTGCACTGCTAATTATTTGAAAGCCCGTTCTCTCTTGAGCCACAGTCATATCTTTTTTTCTGGAGTAATACTACAGAAAGGATTTTGCCTCTTTTTCACAATAACTTTTCAAGTATTTCAAGAGACTGTTAGTCATTTTTATGGATTTTCTCTTAGCTAAGTGCACTGTTTTTTGTCGTGTGTGGTTTTTTTTTTTTTTTAAGTTTTTTATGTGGCATGATCCATCCAGCTCATTCCCATTCTGGAGTACTCTAGCTTTTAATGTGTGCCTTAAATGGCACATAATAGCCCTGTGTGACTAAATGAAAATTTCTTAGGAACTGTTCCTTCCTGTGACTTGAAACAGTAATTACTGTGTTTTGGTTAGGTACGTAAGCTTTGGTGTCCGACAGATGAGGGTGTGAATTCTGACTTTGTTCCCCTGTAATTAATATCTCTGAGTCTAAATTCCGTAATATTACCGTATAGGATTATTGCAAGAATTAGGTGAAGTAATGTACATTTAAACATGAACCATTGGCTGGGTGCGGTGGCTCATGCCCGTAATCCCAGCACTTTGGGAGGCCGAGGCGGGGAATCACGAGGTCGGGAGATCAAACCATCCTGGCTAACACGGTGAAACTCCATCTCTACTAAAAATACAAAAAATTAGCCGGGCGTGGTGGCAGGTGCCTGTAGTCCCAGCTACTCGGGAGGTTGAGGCAGGAGAATGGCGTGAACTTGGGAGGCAGAGCTTGCAGTGAGCCGAGATCGCACCACTGCATTCCAGCCTAGGCAACAGATCGAGACTCCGTCTCAAAAAAATAACAAATAAATAAAATATGAAGCATTGTTCCTGGCTCACAGCAAAGGCTCGAAGTAGAAGCACTTGTTACACTGATAATTATGTACCTATTGGCACAGCCTAAAATTGCCATACATTTTTTTTTGCAGCTGCTTCAGATTACTGTTAATATTATAATCATTATGCTAGTACATTTGTTGTTTATCAGCTTGTGCTACTACTCAGGCTTTTATGCCTTCTCCAATTAGCCATCCCCACATCTTGAAAGCCAGCTCTGTCCTTTTAAGGCTGAACTTACTCGCTGTATTTTCCAGAAGGTTTTTCTCCAATTCTTGGATCCAGAAGTATTTTGTTCTTACTTATGGCATTTTTTACAGTGGCATTTGTTCAATTTTGTGCAAGATAGACTATGAAAATAGGAACAGTTCACTTGAGAAATTTATAAAGAGATGAGGGATGATGTGAGATTAATGTCTTAATAAAGCTCAAGAAAAAGGAAAAGCATATATAGTTGGACTCCCCATTTTGTATCAGCATACTTATTTCAAGTGACTGAGATGAGTAAAGAAAGAAGCCTTGAAGTCAGCTCACGTATGATTTTTAACTATGATATTTTGTATCTTAAAAATAGATACTTGGTGCAGGCATTATTGGCAGACAGAAGTAAGAGGCTAGGGTGAACAGGCTGTGGACGTCTGGTAAAAGAATTTTTTTCCCAAAAATGCTATGGCAGTTTCATTCCCAAAAGATGGATGCAGGTAAATCTGACTCTGGTCAGTACAATCAAGGCAAACTGGTGTTTTTCTAAACTGTGAATTGGGAGAGGATTCTACTTATAATTTGAATAATAGGTCTCATCTCTATATTTATGCAGGTATATTTAAAGAAAAATTTAGGCCCTATATTGGACCTACTTCAGACTTACAATCCATATAGTAACCCATAAATAAAGAAAACCTTTGTATGTTGTGATTTTTTTCCCTATTCAAGAATGATACCTAGAATATTGTACAATTACTAATTTGGGGAATGATATCAAGAATTATGTTGTTGTTGGCTTTGGTTGTGTTTTTTTATAACTTTTTAAATTTTGAGGTAATTATATATTCACAGGAAGTTGCAAAGATAGTACAGCATGTTTTGCTTTTTAGCACCTAGAAGACAACCATCTTCTGTCCCTCTGTTTCACTTATTTACCATGCCTATTTCAAAGGAATGTTGCAGGAAACAATTGCAAAATGCTTTTGCAATCCCAAAATAAAATATATCAAAAAATTTTAAAAGGCATTTGCCAAAAAAAAGGTAGTTCTATAATATTGTAATGCTGTATTTAACTATAAGGCTCTACCTCTTTCTATAATAGAAATAGACAAAATCTCAGACAATCAATATAATGTGGAACACGAGCTCTACAGTCACATTGACCTGTAATGGTATCCTGACATCAGTAAACAGCTGGTGATCACTTAAAGAGACTCAGTTTTCTTATTTAAATGGGGATAATAATTCTGCCTCTTAGGTTTGCTTTAAGAATCATGACATGATGTATATAAAACACAACACAGAGCATGGGTATAACAGATGATATACATAAAACACTTAAAGCATAGTGAGAATTCAATGTTAGCTATTACCAATACTGTTTTTTCATGTAGGTGATTAGTGTATTTCTCAGATTGATAATAAAAGAAGGTTATAACTTATAAGGATTTCACATTTTTAAATTAATGTAATAACTATAGAAAAGTATAGCCAAGCTTGGCAAGTACATTTAGTAAAATATAACTCATATTCCTTTAATGTAGTAACCTTAGCAATAACACAAAAAGAAAAGAATTGGTGTTTTTTGGATTGATGGGATATTTAACAATTACTTTAACGTTTTTATCTAATAGATCATCTCAGGAGCATTAACTCCAATATATTTTTAGTGAGAACCTTATCACAGATGAAGTTGTGAAAGAAAATTTGATATTTATTTTGTAATGTATTTACAGAATGTTAAGGATTAACATATATTTAATGTGGAAGCATTATGTTTGTATAAAAGATGTGTCTAATAAGGGCCTACAAAAATTTATTGTACATGAAGATACTCAATAAATATTGTTAAATTGAGAATAAATGACTAATTTATAAACTGTTAAATGTTTTATAATTTGTTTTTAATGTTATTATTAAAATGAACCTGTATTATAAGATCTCAATATTTTGTGAGTACTTATTTTTGGTAATTTTTTTTAAAGCGAAACAAACATAAGTTAGCCATTTTACAGGGAACAATTCACTGGCATTTGGAGCATTCACAATATTGTACAAGCACCATCTCTATCTAGTTCCAAAACATTACTCCAAAGGAAACCCCATAACCGTTAATCAGGTGCTTTCTATTTCTCCCTCCCCCATTCCCTGGCAACCACCAATATATTAATATATACTGTTTCATTTTTACCTATTCTGGATATTTCATATTAATCTAATTATATATGACCTTTGGTATCTGGCTTCTTAGCGTATTTTTGATGTTCATCTATATTGTATTACTAACATATATGAGTACTTCATTCCTTTTTATAGTTGCATAATATTCTATTGCTGTGTATATAGTACCACAATTTATTTGTTCATTCATCTGTTGATGGACATTTGGATTGTTTCTACCTTTTGGCTACAGTGAGTTAGTGCTTTAAACATTTATAAGTATTTGAGTACCTGTTTTCAGTTCTCTGGGGTGGTATATACCTTGGAGTAGAATTACTGAGGCATTTGGTAATTCTGTTTAACTTTTTTGAGAAACTGCCAAACTGTTTTTCATCATGACTTGACCATGTTACATCCCTTCCAGCAATGTATGAGGGTTACAATTTGTCGCTTCCTCACTAACATTTGTTATTTTCCTATTCTTTTCTCTTTTTTTTTTTTTAAGTTTTTGGTTTATCTGTTTTTAATTATAGCCATCCTAGTGTGTATGAAGTGGTACTTTGTTGTGGTTTTGATTTGCATGTCCCAGTGACTAACGATCTTGAACATCTGTTCATGTTTGTTAGTCATTTGTGTATCTTCTTTGATTATTGATTAGAGACTGTTCTTTTCTAAAGTCTGCATACAGTGCTGTAAATTTCCCTCTCAGTCCTGCCTTAACTATGTCCCACAAATTTTGATTTGCTTATTTTCATTTTCATTCATGTCAATGTATTTTTAAAATTTCCCTTGACATTTCTATTTATTTGTCTTCTGTTTTTTTCACTTCTGTTTTCTCTTTCTGCATTCCTGTGGGTTACTTATTTTTTTTTAGAATTGCATTTTGATTTGAGTTTAATGTCTTTATATAGTCTTTTTCATACTTGTTTTACGTATTTCATTATATAAATGTCACTTGTCAGTTCACTGGTATCGTTTTACCAATTCAAGTGAAGTATAGAAACCTTACCTCCACTTATGTCTTTTTATTCTCCCTCACTTACAATGTAATTGTCTTAAATATTTGCTCTGCCTTCATTTAGAGCCACATCACAGAGTGCCATAATAATTTTGCTTTCTCTGTCAAACTTGCTTTTGAAAACTCAAGAGGAAAAGGAAAGTTTATTGTATTTACACATATTTTTACTCTCCATTTTTTGTTTGTTCTTTTTGATGTTTTAAGATTTCTTCTTTTATCTTTTCCTTTTTGTTTATAGAGTTTTTTTAGCCAGTCTTTTAGGGTAGGTCTACTGGCAATAAATGCTAATTTTCTTTCATGTGAGTTACTTTCCCTTTCATTCCTGAAAATTATTTTCTCTAGGTATACGATTATTTTATTTCAGCACTTGAAAAACATTGTGCCACTTCCTATTGGCTCCATGGTTTGTGATAAGAAATCTGCTGTTAATCCAGTTTTCTCTTGTAGGCTTCATATAGGTGCATTCAAGATTTTTTTTGTCTTTTGTTTTCAGAAGTTTGATTATGATATGTCTTGACATGGATATCTTTGGGTTTACCTTATTTGGAGTTTGTTCAGCTTCTCTAAGTGTTTATGTCTCTTGCTAAGTGTGTAAAGTTGTCAGCCATAATTTCTTTGAGCACTTTTCAACCCTGCTTTCTTTCTCCTATCCTTTTAAGACTCTGTGACACCAATGTTAGATCTTTTGTTCTAGACCACAGTTTCTTGAGCTCTGTTTGTTTTTGTTTCTCCTTTTCTTGGTCTGTTTTCCTACTGCTATTAGGTTCAGTAACTTCTTTTGTTTTTTCTTTCAGTTCATTAAACTTTTCTTCATCTCTTCCATTCTGCTATTGAACCCATTCACTGAGCTTTTTATTTTGGTTCCCGTATTTCCATTTGGTTCTTTTTTGAGACAAAGTCTCGCTCTGTCGCCCAGGCTGGAGTGCAATGGCGTGACTTCCGCTCACCACAGTGTCTGCTTCCCAGGTTCAAGTGATTCTCCTGCCTCAGCCTCCTGAGTAGCTGAGACTACAGGCATGCACCACCACGCCTGGCTAATTTTTGTATTTTTGGTAGAGACAAGGTTTCACTATGTTGGCCAGGCTGGTCTTGAACTCCTGACCTCATGATCCACCCGCCTCGGCTTCCCAAAATGCTGGGATTACAAGCATGAGCCACCATGCCTGGCCTGGTTCTTTTTTGTATCTTCATTTTCTCTACTGAGATTGTATTTGCTGGGGCTTTGCATTTTTTTCGTTTGGTTCAAGCATGTTCATAACTGCTCATTAAAGAATTTTTATCATGGCTGCTTTAAGTCTTTGATAAATTTTAACATTCCTGTCATTTTGGTGTTGGTCATTTCTTGATTATCTTTATTCATTGAGTTTGAGATCCCGCTGGTTCTTGGTATGATGAATAGTATTTTATTGAAACCTGAGCATTTTTGTATTATAAGACTCTGGGTCTAATTAAAATCTTCTGTTTCCTTGCTTGGACTCCACTGATACTGCAGAGGTGCCTTGTTACCTGCTGTCTGAGATGAAAGTCCTGACCCTGTACTTGGCCTTCTCTGACATCACCCCATCAGGGATGTTGGGCATTGTGAGGGTGGAAGTCTAGGCTCTCTACTTGTCCTGTAGAGTTGGTGGGGGTCCGGTTTTTCCTATGAAATTGGCTACTGTTGAGTGGTTATTATCTAAGCTTTCTATCTTGCTATGCTGTTCCTTTCCTGGTCCTTTGGCTACAGAGAATAGGTTTTTGTAGGGATTCTTTTGTCTGTACCTGTTTCTAGATTGCCAGCTTCTATAGCTCCAAGTCTGGAATATATGAGGCATAAATAAAACTTAGGGCAACTCAGCACTCTATTGTCCTCAGGTCCCAGGGGTTCCAGTAGTCTACCGTCTTCTCTTTTAGAGTCTTATATTTGTTTTATGTATTGTGTGCCAGGTTTTTAGGTGTACTCAGAAGGGGCAATAGTGAAACATAAGTCTACTCCATCTTCCCTTAAAGTGGAAGTCACTGTTAGTTCTTTCTTATAGGATGATTCGTATAACCATAACTTGTAAGTTTTAATGGTACCACATGCATCCCTGTTGACTCTCTGGAAACCACATAAGAAAGCATTTGTCAGTGTTCAGAATCTCTCTCTCTCTACCTTGCATATAGAAATTTATTTTGTTAGTCCTCCATAGTGATCGTGCTCAGGGAGACTGATTCAAGCTAATAATACTCTTTTTGAGACAGGGGCTTGCTCTGTCATCCAGGCTGGAGCACAGTGGCGTGAACATGGCTCACTGCAGCCTCAAACTCCTGGGCTCAGGCAATCTGCCCACCTCAGCTTCCCAAGTAGCTGGGACTACAGGCATGCACCACCACACTCAGCTAATTTTAAAAAATATTTAGTAGAGACAAGGTGTTGCTGTGTTGCTCAAGCTGGTCTTGAACTCCTCAGCTCAAGTGATCTTCCTGCCTTGGCTTCCCAAAGTGCTGGGATGACAGACATGAGCTACTGCACCTGGCCAGGCTAACAATACTCTTAAGAAAATAATGTATACAGTCAGACAGTCAATTTACTTAATTCTCAGTGATTACAAAATATTACTTCCATGAGGATCAAATGGTGTTTGGCTGGGTAGTCAGCTCACAGTAAGTGATGCTGAAGCAAGAATCAGTTACATAGCCTCACAACAGCTTTCTTTTGGTGCATCTGTATTGCTCCCTATTCCTCATTGTGTATTCATTTTATGGGGAATGAGTTACATGTCAGAGCAGTTACTGGAGATGCACACAGCTCAAGATTCATTCCTAGAAAATGCAAAGGATCCACTTCAATTCAGACATTTAATGGCACTGAGCTTTTAGAGCCTAGCTTATCTAGCTCTATAATAGGCATACTTGCCAGGAGGATCTGACTAGACAAGCTGATATGCCAAGGCACCTCCACCCATAGACAATTCTTGAGTAGACACTGCTGGTTTCCCCTTTGATTTCTACTTGCCTTTGATCTTTACTTATGAGTAACCTATTTTTTCTGCATACTTACCAGTGTCTTTTGGTAGGTTATCATCAGGCCTCATTGTCCTAGGAACTGTTTTGTTTTTAAGGGTAGTTAATCTAGGGTCATAGACCCCCTTGCCTGTGGTTGGGCTCTAAGAGGAAGCTCTGAAATACACAAGCCAACCTTGTGAGAGAGCATAGTTTTCTCATCATATTCTCAAAGGAGTCCATGATCCCAAAATCATTATGAGCCACTAATGTGTAGCATTGCTCTGCTCTGTTATGCATATATAGTTCAGTCTCTTATAAATCACCTTAGCTTGTCATTACTGAAGTGTTATTATTGCTAATTATTAAAGTAAGTGTTTTCTTACTATAAAGATATTAAAATTTGGTCTTTTTTGTTAATTTTTTTGCTTTGTAGTTATTACTTATCTACTTGTTATCAATGTATTTCTTTTTTATTTTAACACTAGAAGTTTCAGTATTTGAGGGCAAGACAATTTATTGCTCTTTCTCTTTGCTGTTTCTTATATCCCTCTCGTCCTAAAATGTTACCCATAATATAGAACTATTGCACATTTTCAGTTCTCTTTTCTTCAGTTATTCTGCAGTCTGATACAGAATACATCCTTGTCATTTTAATGCTGTGTAGATTTTAGTTTAACGTAATGTTGTGTAGATTTTAGTTTAACGTAATGTTTTATACTTAACTAATCATTTTATTCTGTTAATAAATAAAGTCTTTAAGGGCCTGTCAGTATGGAAGTAGGTAAATATTACTATTATCTTTTAAAAGAATTGAGTTTGTTGCTAATCTGACACGTGGAAAAGCATCAAGCTCAGATATGTGCTGCCTGCATCAGGAGCCTGGAAAAACTAGAATTGCCATGGAGTTGAGTGTCCATCTTCAGTTGGAAATAATAGTGCCATTGGTGCCTGGCCTGCCTGCAATTTCGTGACTCTTAGATTGCACCCTGTGTGATCTGTAGGCTATACATTTTGTGGTGAACCTGAGATAGCTTGCATAGCAGATTTTCTATACATTTGGATCTTGAACAATGTGGGAGCTAGGGTACCACTCCCCACCCCTGTGCCATCAAATCTGCATATAACTTTTGACTTCCCAACAACTTTTTTTTTTAATTTTTATCTTAAATTTTTTTTTTAATTATTACACTTTAAGTTCTGGGGTACATGTGCAGAACATGCAGGTTTGTTACATAGGTATACATATGCCATGGTGGTTTGCTGCATCCATCAACCCATCATCTACATTAGGTATTTCTCTTAATGCTATCCCTCCCCCAGCCCCCAGCCCCCAACAGGCCCTGGTGTGTGATGTTCCCCTCCCTGTGTCCATGTGTTCTCATTGTTCAACTCCCACTTATGAGTGAGAACATGTGGTGTTTGGTTTTCTGTTCTTATGTTAGTTTGCAGAGAATGATGGTTTCCAGCTTTATCCATGTCCCTGCAAAGGACATGGACTCATCTTTTTTTTTTATGGCTGCATAGTATTCCATGGTGTATATGTGCCACATTTTCTTTATCCAGTCTATCATTGATGGGGATTTGGGTTGGTTCCACATCTTTACTATTGTAAACAGTACCACAATAAACATACGTGTGCATGTGTCTTTATAGTAGAATGATTTATAATCCTTTGGGTATATACCCAGTAATGGGATTGCTGGGTCAAATAAATGGTATTTCTGGTTCTAGATCCTTGAGGAATCACCACATTGTTTTCCACAATGGTTGAACTAATTTACACTCCCACCAACAGTGTAAAAGCATTCCTATTTCTCCACATCCTCTCCAGCATCTGTTGTTTCCTGACTTTTTAATTATTGCCATTCTAACTGGCATAAGATGATATCTTGTTGTGGTTTTGATTTGCATTTCTCTAATGACCAGTGATGATGAGCTTTTTTTCATATGTTCGTTGGCTGCATAAATGTCTTCTTTTGAGAAGTGTCTCTTCATATCCTTCACCCACTTTTTGATGGGCTTGTTTTTTTCTTGTAAATTTGTTTCTTTGTAGATTCTGGATATTAGCCCTTTGTCAGATGGGTAGATTGCAAAAATTTTCTCCCATTCTGTAGGTTGCCTGTTCACTCTGATGATAGTTTCTTTTGCTGTGCAGAAGCTCTTTAGTTTAATTAGATCCCATTTGTCAATTTTGGCTTTTGTTGCCATTGCTTTTGGTGTTTTAGTCATGAAGTCTTTGCCCATGCCTATGTCCTGAATGGTGTTGCCTAGGTTTTCTTCTAGGGTTTTTATGGTTTTAAGTCTTAAGTTTAAGTCTTTAATCTATCTTGAGTTAATTTTTGTGTAAGGTGTAAGGAAGGGGTCCAGTTTCAGTTTTCTATATATGGCTAGCCAGTTTTCCCAACACCGCTTATTAAATAGGGAATCCTTTCCCCATTTCTTGTTTTTGTCAGGTTTGTCAAAGATCAGATGGTTCCAGATGTGTGGCATTATTTCTGAGGCCTCTGTTCTGTTCCGTTGGTCTGTATGTATGTTTTGATACCAGTATCATGCTGTTTTGGTAGTGTAGCCTTGTAGTATAGTTTGAAGTCAGGTAGCGTGATGCCTCCAGCTTTGTTCTTTTGGCTTAGGATTGTCTTGGCTATGCGGGATCTTTTTTGGTTCCATATGAAATTTAAGGTAGTTTTTTCCAATTCTGTGAAGAAAGTCATTGGTAGCTTGATGGGGATAGCATTGAATCTATAAATTACCTTGGGCAGTATGGCCATTTTCATGATACTGATTCTTCCTATCCATGAGCATGGAGTGTTTTTCCGTTTATTTGTGTCCTCTCTTATTTCCTTGAGCAAAGTTTATAGTTCTCCTTGAAGAGGTCCTCCACATCCCTTGTAAGTTGTATTCCTAGGTATTTTATTCTCTTTGTAGCAATTGTGAATGGGAGTTCACTCATGATTTGGCTCTCTATTATTGGTGTATAGGAATGCTTGTGATTTTTGCACATCGATTTTGTATCCTGAGACTTTGCTGAAGTTGCTTATCAGCTTAAGGAGATTTTGGGCTGAGACGATGGGGTTTTCTAAATATACAATCATGTCATCTGCAAACAGGGACAATTTGACTTCCTCTTTTCCTAATTGAATACCCTTTATTTCTTTCTCCTGCCTGATTGCCCTGGCCAGAACTTCCAATACTATGTTGAATAGGAGTGGTGAGAGAGGGCATCTTTGCACCGGTTGTCAAAGAACTTCCTAACACCTTTAAACTTAACTATTAATAGCTTACTGTTGGCCAGAAGCCTGGCCAATCAATAAACAGTTGATTAACACATATTGGTATATTACATGCTGTATTCTTGTAACGCTATATACTATATTCTTACAATAAAGTAAACTAGAGAAAATGTTATTTAACATACAAGAAATAGAAAATATGTATTTTTTTATTTTTTTATTAAAAAATTTTTTTTAAGAGATGGGGGTCTAGCTGCATTGCCCAGGCTTGTCTCAAACTCCTGGGCTTAAGCAATCCTCCTACCTCAACTCCTGAGTAGCAGTAGCTGGGACTACAGGTGCATGCCACCAGGCCAGGCTCTAAGAAAATATGTTTTCTATTTGTTAAGTGGAAATAGATTATCACAAACATTTTCGTCCTTGTCATCTTCACACTGAGCAGGCTGAGGAGGAAGAGGTGGGCCTAGTCTTGCTGTCTCATGGGTGCCAGAAGCAGAAGAGATAAAGGAGGTAGGAGGCAGGAGAAGCAGACACACTCAGTGTAAATTTTATTGAAAAAGAATCCACGTATTGGACTCGTGCAGTTCAAATCCATGTTGTTCAACGGTGAACTGCAATTTATTACTCAAAGATGAAGAAAACATTATGACAAAATGTATCCTAAGTATTTTGAATATACTGCCTACATTCTAAGTGCACTACAAATGTGGCGTAACTAGTAAACTTTCTTCAGTGATTTAAGAAAGCCTCAGAAGAGGCTGTACTAACTAGATGTAGAGCATCTTTGCTAAAAAAAAGAATTATAACTATCTAATACTTACTTAGTAAATAAAGAAAATGACCATATTGAAAACACTCTTATTGATTTTAAGTATTGCCACAGAAGAAAGATAGTAATTTTTCATCAATAATAGTTACTACTGTTCAACTGAGATATGGTTTAATATTACAAAATTGTTCTTAATTTTCCATACAATTTTTATCTTTTTATGTAGTTTCAGGCCTAACATTATATTAATAATTGTCCTATATATTTAAGCAAAGTAAAAACACTTGAAAAATAGAAAATGCATGTAAATACTATTTGAATGAGGCAAGTAGTGATTCCAATATTTCTACCTTTTTACAATTTAAGACGTTTCTAAAATTGTGTGAAATACACAGTTTATATTATTTAATACACATAATGAACCAAGAATAATAATTACTTTTTAAAAACATGTTTGTTTCATGGCCCTGCTGGAGGTGTAGCAAAGTTGATGAGGTAATTTTAAAACAATTTTGCAGTTTGTCTCATGTTTTTTATAGATAAAATAGATACCTGCTTATGAAATAACACAAAAAATCTTTTTTTCCAAGTATTTGATTTGAAGAAAAAACTAGTGTGAGTAAATTCAGCATTGTTGATTGTAAGTGAATCTTTTTTTTTCTTTAGCACGAACTCCTACTTGTGTGAGTAGGTGAATCTTTTAAAGGCAATTTCACATATGTCTGTGTTGCTAGAGGAAACCTCTCACACTTCTGTCAGCGCTTAAATGCCAACAGCACTGTTGTATTTCCCTTAGTAGAAAAGGGGAGGGTGTTTGGATGTAACATTACCATAATAGTTTTGAACTGTTCAGAAGATAATGTTCCTTTAAAATTGTTGAATATAATAATGTTCAGGCCAGGTACAGTGGCTCACACCTACAATCCCAACACTTTGGGAGGCTGAGGAGGGAGGATCACATGAGCCTGGGAGTTCAAGACCAGCCTGGGCAACATGGTGAAACGCTGTCTCTACAAAAAATACAAAAATTAGCCAGATGTGATCATGTGCACCTGTAGTCCCAGCTACTTGGGAGGCTGATGTGGGAGGATAACCTAAGCCTGGGGAGGTCAAGGCTGCAGTGAGCCATGGTCACACCACTGCACTCCAGCCTGGGTGACAGAGTGAGACCCTGTCTCAAAAAAATAATAATAATGTTCATAGGTTCTCAATAAAAATTAGTTGAATTTAATCTAAGACAACTTCCAAATCTTGTATGGATGCTTATAGTATGTTACCTTGATTTGTAGGTTTATTTATAAAGCACTGTTGATTTGAAAAATAGTATGGTATGTGCTTCTTTAAAGTCTCTCCTGGCTCTTTTTTCTTTCTTATTCTTAGTTTCTTTTATGGATTATCTTTTTCTACTTGCCTTTTAAATATTGGTATTATCTAAGATTCTATCCTAGGATCTCTGTCTGTGCTACATACTGTATATTGTCTAGGCAGCTGTCTATCTGCTACTTGAACCTTTATTCTCAACTGTACACCTATAAGCCTAATTATCTTATATCTCCTGGATGACCCAGGCTATCCAACAGTGTATTCAATATTAAGCTCATTATGTCTTTCTCTCTCCATTTTCAGTTCACACCTTCCCCCAGAATAAAAGAGTATGTATATTTGCATATAAATATATAACACATACGTATATCTCTCATATATGTACTTCTGTTTTGGAAAGCCCACTGCTAGTAAGCAGCAGGCGTGGAATTTTTAATTCTGGTTTTTTGAATGCAAATCCTCAGTTCAGAGTGTATTCTATATAACATGGTGTCCATATCTTTTCAACCAAAATCAAAGATGCATGCTCTGACAATATTTGAAGTCTCCACTTGTTGCTGTAATTATACCACATTGCTTTTCATCTTACTTTGTTAAGTTGTCAGCATCATAGGGGACACTAATAACCACACATACAATGTAAAACTACAATTATGATAAATATAATGAGACATGTAATATAAGATAGGTGAATGTATATTTTTTAAAAGATAGCCGGGCGTGGTGGCTCATGCCTGTAATCCCAGCACTTTGGGAGGCCGAGGCGGGTGGATCATGAGGTCAGGAGCTCAAGACCAGCCTGGCCAAGACGGTGAAACCGTGTCTCTACTAAAAATACAAAAATTAGCTGGGTGTGGTGGCGGGCGCCTGTAATCCCAACTACTCAGTAGGCTGAGGCAGAGAACTGCCTGAACCCAGGAGGCAGAGTTTGCAGTGAGCCAAGGTCGCACCACTGTACTCCAGCCTGGGTGACAAAGCGAGACTCCGTCTCCGAAAAAAAAAAAAAAAAGATGATTTGACCTAGTCAGAGCTATCAGATGCTTCCCTGGGAAACAGTTGAGTTGAAATGTAAAGGTTGGGTGGGGAAATGGAAGATTGTTCAAGATAGGTGAGATAGCGTGCACAAAGACTTGGGGGTTAAGAGAGACATGCTATATGTGTAACTATCCCTGTGCAAAGTATTCGCAATCTTGCTAGAGATTTCACGCTCCTCATTTCCTTCTTTCCTCTCCTTTTCTTGCATTCTTATTCATATATATTTATAAGAGAAAAAATATGTATTTGAATATATTTAGAAAGTATAGATATTTGAATATATATATTTGAAGCTGAAGTTTGCATTAAATAGAGAATACTAGAAAGCAAAACGTAACTGCTTTTGAAACCACATAGCAGATAGGTGATTTTAGAGGAACCATGAAATTTAAGGGAAAAGCATAGCCATGTGCTAAACATAGTTTCTAATGCAACACCAAAAAGAAAAAGGATTTATGGTAGTATTGTTTCTACTCTTGTAAGTCATATTGTTTCTACTCTTAAGTCATATTAACATTTATAATCACTTTATAATCACTGTCCTGCTACATTTTTATAATTTATAATTTATAATCACTGTCCTGCTACATTTTTATAAACCAGAGAATAACTAAATTGGGTAATAAATTTCAAAACCTTTTCTTAAATTATAAGTAATTTCTCTTCTAAGTTCATTTTTGTACTATGAAGTTTAGTATTCCATGCAATTTTTGTGTGTTTGACAATTAATTCAGGCTGTAGGAATTCTATTAGAATGTAAAGTGACTTTTGAACTGCACTGAAGTACTCTGTGGTCTGTGCTATTCTGCATTTGTTGACTCTTTATTCCTTTGTTCTTGATATACATATGTATTATCCTTCATAAGGAATTCCGAAGCTTTGGTCCTCAAAACATTTCTTCAGCAGCTCTTACCTAGTTCTTGAATAGGAAGATTATGTTCCAGGCTGTACAGCTGTTTTAGAATCAACTAGATCCTCTTAGAAATCCAAGCAATTTACACATGTTTTCCACATCCCTTGGTTCTTTGCTTTTGTTTTTTGTTTTCTTTTTTGTATCTTTTCTAATCATGGTCCAAAGTTCAGTGTTCATAACTTCCTTATAGTGTCCTTAAAAACTTAGTTTGTATCTGTTTTTCTTTGCAGAAAGGGCTATTGCAAGACATGAAGTCCGAGAAATTGAGCAGCGACATACAATGGATGGCCCTCGGCAAGATGCCACTTTAGATGAGGAAGAGGACATGGTGATCATTTATAACAGAGTTCCCAAAACGGCAAGCACTTCATTTACCAATATCGCCTATGACCTGTGTGCAAAGAATAAATACCATGTTCTTCATATCAACACTACCAAAAATAATCCAGTGATGTCGTTGCAAGATCAGGTAATTACCACTTAAGGAATGCCCAAATGTTTTCTAATACTTCCTCACTCAAATTTTCTAGCTCAAGGGGATAAAGTATTTTAAAGGGATGTGAGTGCTGATCTCAATGGATCGTAAGCCTTTTAGGGGAGAGGGCCAGCTAACTTTTGTATAATTTTACTTGACAGTATTTGACACATTTCCTTGCATATAGTATGTACTCAAATATTTGTGAAGTAAATGAATTAATGAATAGCTTGAATTTTTGAAAAAATTGATGTTCCTCAGTGTAGTATCCTTTTAAAAATATAATTTTGGCATGATACCCTGCAAAAAAATTATTGTCTCAACTTATGATGGAGAAATATTTGATGGATACTTGTATTCAATTTTGTGACCAGCCCCTCTTTACTAGATATAGATAGAGAGAGATACAGAGAGAGTTTATATATATATTGCTTATAAATGTATATATAGTTTAGTTGTGGCTTCTTCAACATAATCTTACCTTTCAAATTCTCACGAAGTTTTAGATAAACAGATGAATAAATAATTTTGTGAAATGGTTTTAAGAAAAGTAGAGGAAATTATCTTATGAAATAAAATTTGCTCATCTCTTTAATAGTAGTAGCATACATTTCTCCCACACCTGGAATTTTGACTGCAATTATAAGTAAAGTTCTCTCTATAAATATGGAAGGGCATGGGAATTCCACCCCATGAGAAGTATAGATAATGTTTGCAAATACTACTTGGGATCAAATGCCAAATTGAAGTAGGCTTATTAGAAAGTTATTTGTGATGGTCCTGTAGTTATAATGATATTTGTCTGTTTGAAAGCAGTGAACTTGTTACAGAATTGACTGTTATCTCACTATTTAGCATAACTATAATCCTTACACTTAAACAAGAGAATTACATTGATACACAAGACTAAGGTTGGCTTTCTTGCTAGAGAGCTGTTTGTAAAGGCTAGTGGTATATGGTATGTCATCTGCCCATGTAATTTTTGGCTCTTTGCAGAATCCTGGAGTACTTTTTTTCATAGAACCAAAATTCCACATCTGTCGGCCAAACCAAATAACTCTTCTATGAAAGAGAAGAAACATGAGCTGTTTTTAGCTATGTGTGTCATAAAAACTATTCATTATGTAATATTGTGTATCTCAAGGGCAAGTATCCTAAATATTCTGTTTTTATACAGTGTGTAGTAGGTTTTAAATCTTTTTGAATTACTGCTTTTCAAAATATGCTTTGGTTTAAAAGGAATATGTATTCATGCTTAGATAATAATTTCAGATTTATTCAGTAGTACTTTTTAGAAAAATAATGTTAATTTGTTTGTTCAGCATTACAAAGTTTCCTGGTAACTGCAAGATGTCTAGCAATGACATCAACCATTATTTTCATGAAATATAAATCTGGAGGAGCTCACCACATATGACATTTATAGGCATCATGTAGTAGTATATTTTCCCAGTTGCATTTGGATGAGATAAAGCTTCTGTTTTTCTTTTAATAACTTGTTGGTTATGTACAGGAAAAAAAAAAAAACAGCAGGAGAGAAGCATAAACGCTATCTTAAAAGCAATTTGATTACATAATGACCAACACTTAAAAAATGTGTGGGGCAGCGTAAAAGAATAGTCTTAATCATTAGCTGACATACTTCAAAATTATCAGCTGGTAGTTCAAAACCTGATCTTAATTAAGAGTGACTTACTTAACAAATGTTCTTTATATACCCTATCTCCAGTTTTGTGCTCTCTTGTTCTATGTCATATTTACGCTTCCCTTTCTTTTGTGTGACATGTTTTCATATTTACTTCACTTTTAATCTAGTAAGCTTCATCTAAATGTAAACTAAAAATTGTATTTCTTGAAAATAATTTTTAAATATTCCCTGAACCCCATCTGATATAACACACTTTTATTTTAATATCATATTTTGTTGTCTCTGTGTACTGTTCTCAGCTTCCTATTTTTTTTTTTTTTTTTGGAGACAGAGTTTTGCTCTTGTTGCCCAGGCTGGAGTGCAATGGTGTGATCTCGGCTCACTGCAACTTCTGCCTCCCACGTTCAAGCAATTCTTCTGCTTCAGCCTCCCAAGTAGCGAGGATTACAGGCATGCGCCACCAGGCCCAGCTAATTTTTGTATTTTTAGTAGAGACAGAGTCTCACCATGTCAGTCAGGCTGGTCACAAACTCCTGACCTCAGGTGATCCACCCACCTTGGCCTCCCAAAGTGCTGGGATTACAAGTGCCTGGCCTCTCAGCTGGTTAAACAAGAATTAAATGAACTATTATGCTCTTTTTTCTTCTCTAAGAAATAGTTTCTAATCAAGTACAACTTAAAAGATGAGATCTTTCTTAAATCTGTTGTCTCCAGCTTCCGTGTAAAGCTCAGTTTACTCATAAAAATATTTTGAGATATGTTACCTGACCATCCTCTTTATTCCCTCACCTTCCAATTAGTTCAGTCTGCTTGATATCTGCCTTTAGCCCCAGCTTTCCTAGACATTTTTTGTACATACTATATTAGGTATTGTTCTAAACTGTTTACCTGCTTAATTATTTCTCTCAAAAATTTTAGAGGCAAAGCCCAAATATTTTTAGTCTGGTATAAAACCACTCAATGTATAATAGTTATATGTATTCTGCTATCCTTAGAAATAGTTGTCAACTCTGCTTTTGAGTTTTTCATTTATTTATTGTGTATGTAATATACACAAAGGTTGTACTACATTCTTTGGGGAAATAACAAAGAAATAGAAAGTATGGCCACATCCTTGAAGGAGCTTATTTCAAATTTACTTGGGAACAAAACATAAACACAGGGGCTATGAAAAGAGTTAAAATAAAACATCAATTTGTGGTGATCTCACTGAAATATTTAACCTAAAATATTACCAACCAAAATGTTTGATTTGGACCTAATCCTGAGAAAACAAATTAATGTAGAATATTCTACAGAACAACTGACTTCTAAAGTGTCAGTATCATAACAACCAAAAAAGTTGGAGGGAGGCTTCTCTAGACTAGAGAGACATGGAAACCAAATGTAATGTATGGTCTGTGATCAGATCCTTGATCAAAAATGATAACATCTTTGTTCATAGACATAGTACATGGTGAGGTAATTAGGGGTTAAATATGAATAGCAACTATTTGCTTTCAGATAGGTCAGAAAAAATTGAGTATGTATGTGCATACATAGAGAAAAAAGATAAAAGTGACAAAATGTTAATAATTAGTGAATCTAGGTAAAGAGTATAGAGATGTTCACTGTCCTATTTTTTCATCTTTTCTGTAGTTTAGAAATTTTTTTAAATAAAAAAGTTGAAAAGTTAAAAGAAGGATATTAAAAGATAAACATTTCAGAATATAAGGTATGAGAAACTAAGCAATTAGAATAAGGTGTGGACTCAGTCATTAAAGATACATTTTTGAGATGGGCTTTACTTAGTTAATAGATAGGAATTGGCAAGAGATAGGTAATCAATCAACTCTTCTAGTTGAAAAATGGAGTTTGCTTTGCTGTCATGTGAATATCTTTACATTAGAGAACATCATGTCTTTAAAGTAGCCATACCATATATGTGATTAGCCACATCTTTTATGATTTTTCAAAAAAAGAATTCTTTTTTGCTCTCATATGTTTAGGTCTATGATTATATTTAACCCCTTTTGTTAAAACATTGGAAATACCTAGAATTTGTATTCTCTGAAGAACAACATGAATTTTTTTCTTTTAATTCACTCTCAAGCCAACTTTAGGTTATCTGCGTTAGAGCCCACAGTTCACCAGGAGTTGCAGATACTTTTCAGAGCAGCACTTTAGATGAATTTTCTCCACCTATAATGTGTATGCTAATCACTGGTTAAAATGCAGATTCAGATTCAGAAGGACCAAGATGGAGCCATTTTCAATTTCTAAACAACTCCCACTTGATGCCAAAATTAATGCCACTAGTCTTTAAACTGCAGTTTGAGTAACAAAGATCCAGATGATGATTCTCGGTAGGGATATGGGAAGATGAATACTTTAGTCTTCCCAGGATGGTAGGCTACTTATCTTTAAATTCTTATTCCTACCTCCCCTACAAAATCCACATTTCTTACATAGACCAAGAGGCCCTTTTTAATCTCACCCTTGTGTGCACCAACTTCTTACCCACTAGCCACACTGGCCTTGTGTTTCATTGAATACACCAAGCCTTTCCCATTTTAATGCCTCCGTACTTATCCTTTCCTCTTAGAATGCACTTCTCCTGGCTTCTTCCAGAGTTGGCTTCATGTTATCCATTTAAGGTTTAATGACGTCCTCTTAGAAAAACCATGCTTGGCCATCCTACATATTAATTATCTCTTCTAAGTTACCGTGTACTGTATCACTCTTGTTGTGTCTTCTCTGGTACTAATCAGCTTACTAACTTATCTTATATATTGGTTTGTTTACTGCCTGTCTTTTCCTCTATTATAAGATCTTTAAGGACAGGAACCTTGTCTGTCTTGTTCACTGCTATATACCTTATGTTTAGAATAGTGCCTGAGACATAGTAGAAACTATACATTTTTTGTTAAATAAATGATGAGTGAATGAACAAATGGACCAACATAGATTTTGATAGCGGTAGATGATAATAATTACTGGCAGAGTGAGCACCTCTGCTTGACAGCAGTATGATCTATTCTTATCTCTCAGATGGATTGGGAACCAGCCCCCTGCCCTACACCCCTAAAACAGGTTGAGCAGCACAGCTCTGAACTTCAGTGAAGATATGTTCAATTACTGCAAACTTTTCTTATATTTTTATCCAGCTACTACTTTGTTTTCCCGTGAGTGTAGAAAACTTTCTCCCTGGCTTAGTCTCATAAAAGTACCCACAGCCATACAAAAAATGTTTAAGTAAATGCATGAGTGGGAGTTCGGTATATAGTAATTACTCAAGTTAATAGTAGCATTCATTCAACAGATAGTAATTACAGAGTTGGAATTTGGCCAGAATGTTCAGGATGACATTCCTGCTCTTTTAGATAGTGAAAACAAATGCTTTTGTGATCACAGATAATCATAATATTGAGGTTGATCTATTAAGAATATAGGTCAAGACACTACTGTTAATGAGAAGGGTGCTTCTTAGCTTTTTCCTGTAACATCAGTTTAGGTCTGATTCAACTAACAAAAACCCCAACACCATTACCTATATTGTTTGTGTTTTTCCTTAAGGTCTCTTCTTATTACTTGCTAGCCTGACTTGAGTCATCAAATCCAACAAAAATCACGGTTTACAATCTGTTTCAGGCTAGCTGCGTTTCATGTACTATATCTGACTACTACATCTGAAACATTCTTCTTGGTAGCATATTTCAATCAGAGTATCAAAATTTTCTATGACTAAAGTCACTATAGTGGCCTTATTTCTTCTCCCCAAGCCAGAGTTTTCAGTGTCTTCAGTCTCCTTAACTTCAATTGATACTATTAAGTTTTGCTCCTTTTTTGGCCTATCACTTTACCTTTCATTTGTGCCAGGTATAGTCAGTAAGAATCCATAAAGTGAACTGAGTAGAAGTTTGCTTACCTAATCTCAGTGTCCTCTTCTTACTCCTCTGTATTTTCAAACCTTGTCTCAAGGTCTTAGGCAGCATGCCCAAGAGAAATACCAGAAGAAAACAAACTGAAAGACAAAGCAAGTGGTGCAGGGAGGTGAGAAGGCAGATCATGATAGAGCAGAACTGGGACGAGACTGATGAGAGAGAAAAGATGAAGGTGAAAGAGTAGAGACCAGGAAAGTTCTGGAGAACTAAGGATAAATATTAAACGTGTAAAAGGAGAAGTGGCTGAATTAATACTTTAAAAATAAAACTTTTAAAAGTACTGTTTTTCAAAGGGAGTTACTCATATTATTTCCTTGGGAACAGCTTTGAAGAGGAAATAAAGATAATATGGAATTTCAGCAGTATGTAAATGATACTTTTTTTTTTTTTTTTTTTGAGACACAGCCTTGCTCTGTCGCACAGGCTGGACCAGGCTGGAGTACAGTGGCGCGATCTTGGCTCACTGCAACCTCCACCTCCCGGGTCCAAGCGATTCTCCTGTCTCAGCCTCATGTGTAGCTAGGATTACAGGCATGAGCCACCACGCCTGGCTAATTTTTTGTATGTTAGTAGGGACGGGGTTTTACCATGTTGCCTTGGCTGGTCTCAAACCCCTGAGCTCAGGAAGTCCACCCGCCTCAGCTTTCCAAAGTGCTAGGATTATAGGCGTGAGCCACTGCACCTGGCCAACACTTTCAAACGCTCAGACTGTTTTCTAGATTAGTGTGAACCATGTTAGCCATACTGACATCATTTATTTGCTTCACACTTTTTTCTTTGTCATAAAGAGAAGGTAAACCTCAGTTCAGCATCTTTTGATTCATTGTAAATTTTAAGTCGGCCACAGCTATGTTAATGAAACTTTAACATATTGCCTTAGTTAAATGCTGATGAGATGAAAGAAAAATACATATGCCAGATATATTACATATGTAGCCTTTAGTATGCTTTTAGTTTGAGCTTAGAAAGAGATTCTGTGTGTTTCGAGGACTTTAACAATAGTAGAGGCCAGGCATGGTGGCTCAGGCCTGTGAGCACTTTGGGATTCTGGGAGGCTGAGGTGGGAGAATCATTTGAGCCCAGGAGTTTAAGAACAGCCCTGGTAACAACTCTACAAAAAAAAAAAAATTTTTTTTTTTTAATACCTTGGCTTGGCATGGTGGTGTACTCCTGCAGTGCTGGCTACTTGGGAGGCTGAGGTGAGAGGACCACTTGAGCCCAGGAGTTAGAGGTTACAGTGAGTTGTGATCATGCCACTGTGCTCTCTGGCATGAGTGACAGAATGAGATTCTGTCTCAAGAAAGAAAAAAAAAAAGATTCTAGAAAATTTTAAAGCAATAATAATCACCTGAATTTACCTCAGATAGCATCTAGGATTTAGGAAGTAAAATTCAAAATCCTACATAGATACTTAGATGTAGTCTCTTGGTTTCAACCAGGAGTACTCAGCAATCCCAGTGGTTACCCAAGATAATAAAAAGACAAGGGAACAAACGTCAAGGGTTATCGTTAAAATGGTTGTCCAGTAAAGAGAGTAGTGATCAGGGTGAATTGGAAGTTGATATGACAATAAAATTGATGAATGAATTCATAAGGAAATAAACAATTGAGAGAGTTATATCAACAGAGCTTTGAGATGTTGGAGAGCTGGAGTAGTTTTGAACGACTGGATCTGAGGGATTGCCTTAGTAGTGGATAAAAGTTGAGATTTTCAGTGTCCAAGTTTGTTAAAGCAGAATCATGATATGGGGGAGGAAGACACAGCAATATGGCCAAATAGAAGCCTTCAGCAATTGTCCCCCAGCAGGAACATCAAATTGAAAAACTATCTACACAAAAAAGCACCCCCATAAGAACCAAAAACCAGGTGAGCAATCATAGTACCTAGTTTTAACATATTAAGGAAAGAGGCACTGAAGAGGATAGGAAACACAGTCTTGTATCTCCTATACCACCCCTCCTCCATTCCCCCTGGTAGCTGCCACATGGCGCAGAAAGAGAATCTACACCCTGGGTAGGGGGAGGGCACACTGATTGCAGGACTTTGCATTTGAATATGATGCTGCCGTGTCACAACAGAAAGTAACATGGGGCAGAGCTCAGCTGGTGCCCACGGAAGGAACATTTAGACAGCTCTAACCAGAGGTTAATCTTCCATCTCAGCAGTTGGTATCTCAGTTCCAGCAACCCCTGCCACCATGGGCTAAAGTGCTCGGGGGTCCTAAATAATGATAAAGGAGTCAATTCAGCAAGAGAATATAAAATTTTTAAACATATGTCTATCCAACACTGGAGCATCTAGATATATAAAGCAAATATTACTAGAGCTAAAGAGATAGATAGACCCCAATACAATAATAGCTAGAGACTTGAAGACCCTTCTTTCAGCACTGAACAGAACACCCAGACAGAAAAACCACAAAGAAATATCATACTTAATCTGCAAGTTACACCAAATGGACCTAATAGATATTTACAGAACATTTCATGCAATGACTGCAGAATACACATTCTTCTCCTCAGCACATGGATCATTCTCAAGGATAGACTATATGTTAAGTCACAAAACAAGTCTTTAAAAGTTCAAAAAAAACTGAAATCATATCAAATATCTTCTGTGATCACAGTGGAATAAAACTAGAAACCAATAGCAAGACACATGGAAATTAAACAATGTGCTCCTGAGTGACCAGTGGGTCAATAAATTAAGAAGGAAATTTAACAATTTCTTGAAAGAAATTAAAATGGAAATACAGCCTCCAAAAATTTATGGGATACAGCAAAATCTGTGCTAACAGGAAAATTTATAGCAATCAGTGCCTATATCAAAAAAGTAGAAAAACTTCAAATAAACAACCTAGTGTTGCATCTTAAAGAGCTAGAAAAGCAAGAGCAAACCAAATCCAAAATGAATAGAAGAAATAATGATGATCAGAACAGAAATAAATGAAATTGAAACAAAAAAATACAAAAAGATCAGTAATCCCAGCACTTCGGGAGGCTGAGGCGGGCAGATCACAAGGTCAAGAGATCAAGACCATCCTGGCCAACATGGTGAAACCCCGTCTCTACTAAAAACACAAAAATTATCTGGGTGCTGTAGTCCCAGCTACTCAGAAGGCTGAGGCAGGAGAATCACTTGAACCCAGAAGGCGGAGGTTGCAATGAGCTGAGATTGTGTCACTACGTTCCAGCCTGGCGACAGAGCAAGACTCCATCTCAAAAAAAAAAAAAAAAAAAAAAAGGTTTTTTTGAAGAGATAAACAAAATCAAAAAACTTTTAGCCCAAGATAAAAAGGGAGACCTTACAACTAATACCACAGAAATTCAAAGGATCATTAGAGGCTACTATGAGCAACTATATGCCAGTAAATTGGTAAACCTAGAAGAAATGAGAAGCCTTGCAGTAGTGTAGACATTATCCAGCTTCCTGGGCTTTTTTCACTTTGTGTTGAAGGATACACATTGGATGAGATATCATTCATCCTCAGGAGAGGGTTTAGTTTAATATTGACTATCCTTAGGAAGCTTTGTTGGAGGAAAAACAATACTTGAATTTGTACCTGATTCTTATTTCTGCCCAAGTCTTTCACCACAGTATACTCCAAGCTTGTACTATGATCTTCCCTGCTATTTAGTTTATATAACACTATTTTTTCAGACCTCAATGTAGCATCTTTCATTTCCCTCCTACATCACCATGTCCACATTAAATCTCAGCTTCTGGAAAACAGAGGTGAGTTGCTAAATATATCTTAAGCTCACTTTAGCCACCATCTTCAATGCCTTATTCTCTTTGCCTTCTTTTTTCCTCTCATTTTTGGCTGAAATACTGGAACTGATTTTCATAGAACCAAAGGTTTATAGGAAATAATCTACCATTAAGTGGCAGTTATAAAGACTTTTCATATTCAGCATGTAAAGTATGTTAAAGATGCAGGCTGTGGATTATTTAATTTTATATTTTGTTTCTGTTTCATTTGCAATTTGGTATTTTCATTCTGTTTGGTGCCTTAGTTGAAGAACTGGAAAGAACATGAAAACCTCAAATCACATTTATTTGGCTCTTTCAGTTTCAGTGGGGAAAAAAATTGAAAATATCTGCTAAAATGACATTGTATACTTTCTAAGGCAAACTAATTTTTATCTGCAATTCATTTTTCAGATTTTAATTTAAGGATGTTTATGTGTATGGAGAGGCCAAGTAAGGCATATAACCATTTCCATTCTAAAAGCTTCATAATTTCTCTTAGTATGTGAGTTATTAATGCTTCCCCTAAAAGATAAATTATCCCAGAACTCTTCCGTTTTTCTCTAGTTCACATTCTCTGACATATAGCTATATCTGCACTGTTTCCCCTCCCTCACCTACCAATAGGCCTTTAACAGGAGGCAGCTATCATCATTCATTGATATTATTGAGTGTAACGTAGTGTGAAGTGTTCCGGAATATCTCCGTGTGACTATCCCTATTCTATGATGTAAGTGAAAGATTGATAAATTGTCAGAATTATGCAATTGACAGTTCTGTGTTTGAGAGGCCGAAGTCATAGCTTGCAGATGCTTTCGGTGCGGTATAGGTTGGTGGACCTCACTGCCCCCACTTTCTGCACTCTATCTAGGTTCTAAAAGAGATTCTTAACCACTTGCTATTTATCATGCAGAGATTTGCTTATCAAAAATGTATACCATTTTCCATTGAGAAATTGTATATCACTGCTTTTGCAGCTAGTGATACTTAGGTTTATCAAATTCTATATTAACCAATTGTTAGATATTTTAAAATATACTTATATAATTTTTCATATTTTTGTGTACGTTAATTCCAATAAGTTAAATATTTAGAAATTTTAAATATTTTGACCTGTATTACATCTCTAATTTTATTAATCTTTTTATCAACAAGCTTGTGATACCTGCTCTTAACTCTTAAATATCTTCTGATAACCATCACCTTTTTAAAAATCATTTTGGTTTTAAATATTACTTTTTATTTGTTGAGTCATTAATAAAAATAAACTTTTATGAACAGCAAGCCTCTGAGAAGAAAACATTTGATATGCTGGAATGTTCCTGTATTGCCTGCTTTAGCATGTGTGTTGGCAGGGTGTAGATACATATACCCCCACAATGACCCTCCTCCCACCGTATGTAAATGTACTCACTCTACAGCATTGTAAAGGATTTCATTGTGCGATTTTGTTTTCAGAATCATCTTTCACTCTTTTGTGAGTATAATGATAGTAGCTGTCTCTATGATGAATTTTGGTAGTTACAGATTACACTATACTTTCCTTAGTCCAAACCTGTGTTTCAAGCTCTGTAAAAGTGGTTTTAGGTTTTTAAATTCCTAACTTGGAAATATTTTGCTATCATCAAATTTCATTTTCTTTAAATTGTATATAATGAGTGTGTTCTCCCTTTTTAGATGCGCTTTGTAAAGAATATAACTTCCTGGAAAGAGATGAAACCAGGATTTTATCATGGACACGTTTCTTACTTGGATTTTACAAAGTAAGTTACACTAAAATGACACACTAAAGAACGCTTTGTACTTTAGTAACCTAAAAAGGAATAAATTCATTAAATTGTTATGATTTTCTAATAAAAGAATATACTGTCTTGCCTTTGTCAGTTTTAGATCTGTAATGTAAATATACCTTCTTAGTGTTTTACTGCCCTCTAGTGTTCATAAATTGGCAATTCTTATATTAATTACATATTAGGTATTACTCTTTAAAGTTTATTATTATTGTGTGTATATGCCTTGTACAACCAGAATGACACTACTTCAGGAGAGCTCAAGTTATAACTTAGAGGCCAGATTATGACTTATCACATCATTGACTGAGAAAGCAAAAAAGCTCTCACTAAGTTATTGGTGCTCCGATGTGTCTGCTTCTCACCCAAGACATAGTGAAGTGTACACTTTCCCTTGGGCTACCTTATTTTAGCTTTAAAATTATGATGTATTACGAGGCTTTTTTAAAAAAAAATTAATGATTTCCTCTCTCTCCCCCTCCCCCCCCCCCCCCCCCCCTTGCTCTCTCTCCCTCCCTGTCACTCACTCACTCACTCCTGGACTCAGGTAATCCTCCCGCCTCAGCCTACCAAAGTGCTGAGATTATAGGCATGAGCCACTGTGCCCGGCCTCTGTCATATTAATAGTTCTCTCAAGAAAGGTTCAGAAAACTATATGCCTACTCACAGTATTCAAGCACTATGTGGCTTTCTGTAGAGTCTGTGCCACATTATTAATCAGAAAATTAATTAAACATAATATTCCAAACATAACAGTCTTATGGATACATTTGAACTTTTTTGGTAGTACATATAGTACCATTGTAGTAAACCTCAAATCCAAATGTTTTCCCTAAGATTCTGCATTAACTTCAAAAACACTAAAAAAAATTTTTTTATTATTTAAGCTTAGACATGTTTATTCAGTTTTTAAATTAGCTATTATGATTTCAGAGTAACACACCTTGATATATTGGTCAACTTTAAAAGGCATTTTTTATAAAATTTAAAATAAAAGTGATATCCCACTCTCAGTTTTACTTCTTAATTTTGAAAAGAAAAAGTAGAATGAAATATTACTGATTCAAACTGATAATCTTAACTTTTTGGGAAATCATGTAATTAAAAAAGAATCACCCAAATATTACATACATAAAGTGATATATTCCTATTTCTAGTTCCTCTCATAGTACTCAAGATCTTTCAATAAAATTGTAGCTTTAAAGTTAGATGTATGTTTTTCTATAAATAATTCATACTGCAATATTGAAAATATTTCATAGGCAGCTTTAAAATAAACTAATTATTTTTTTCTTTGCATAGGCATTGAAACAGTTTCATAAGCTTTGTTCATGTGCATATTTTCCCTCAGGGCTGCATTATCCTTGAATTGAATGTTTGTTACCCTTTCACCTAAATGATTTATTCTTTCCACACACAGCTTGGTTTCTAATAGTCTAGGTTTTCATTATTAAAATTATATACTGAGTGCTTTTGCTTTTGGCAAAGTCTTATACTTAGAACAAAGCTCTGATATATGCTGAGGTTCTTGTAGTTGAAAAAATAAGGCTTTTTGAAGAGATTAATCTCATTTATTAAATGCCGACATGAATTTTTAAGGGTTTGAATATTTTCATAGTGAGTCTTATGTTATTTGAAGGGAAAAGTATTGTGAAAATTTTTCATAGATTTTTCCAAGATTTTAAACAAATACCTAAACAAAATCAGCCTAGGTGAAATTTATTTTGATGTATCTATGTAGTCAAGAACTGTTGTAGATGTAACTAGTATCCTCAAATATCTTTTAGCTTAATAGCCATATGCTCCATAAATGGGGAAGGAAAAGGAAAGAAATATCGCCTTACCAATTTTTTAAATTACAGTCGTCCCTGGGGTATGTCCAGGGTATTGGTTCTCGGACTGCCTGAGTATATAAAAATCGCATACTCAAGTCCCTCCGTTGGCCCTGTGAAACCTACGAATTTGAAAGTCAGCCCTTGTACATGGGTTTCACATCTCTCAAATACTGTATCTGTGTGTGGTTGAAAAAAATCTATGTATGCATGGGCCTGCACAGTTCAGACTCGTGTTGTTCAAGGGTCAATTGTGCTTTACTCTTCCAAACACTATTCTTGACTGGCATAGTACTTTGTGGAGTCCAGTAAAATACTTGCTTTCAGGAGAAAGTGGTGAATTTGGCAAAATACTTATTTAACACATAGTTTTTTTAAACTTACTTTATCAGAGACATTAAAATGAATGTAAGCCCCAAGAAACCTAGGAAATAAGATAGAGAAATAAAAAATGAAAGTTCCTTTCTAGTTTAGCCCGACCACGAAGAAATACACATTATATTTGCAAGCTTGTCTACTCAAGCCATGTTTGGATTACATAGATTTGATTTTTACTGAATTTTAGAATAATAACAAAAATATCTTTTTTACATTTTTGCATTCCTATCCCATCTTGCTCCTTTTTGTCTGAATCTTATTCTTTGATTTTTTTAAAGTATATTTCCTAGTTCTTCTTCCTTTCCATTTTTCCCTTTAATGTTAGGTTATGTTTTGTTTTCTTTTTAATTGGTGGATGATACAATTTTAAGATAATGTAGATATAAATTATTATTATAAACTTGAAAATTTTCCAGTTTAAAATTGTATATAGGTTGAACATTTTCAAAATGTCATAGTATGCAGGAAATAAAAAGTTGAGTAAGTTGCAGTTCTTGACCTTAATGAGTTCACTGAAATCTTTTTTTCTATAATTATCAGTTTATTAAGTTTTATTATAAACAGTAAAAATATTAAATATTCCTCCCCTTTTAAATGTGTACTATTTATTTTTTAATAGCATCTATTATCCCATTTTGATTTTCTTCAAACTTTAGAAAATTAAAACGTTAGAAGTCTCTTTTAAAAACACTTCTTCAGCAATAAACATTTTCATTTATAATGAATAATAGCTAAAAGAACACTTTTAATGCTGTACTTTCTGTCAGACTCTGCTAAGTTTTTTATGATCTAGCTACCTCAGTGTCACATGTCAGTATCTGTCTTGAGAGGTATTTGAAAATTATTTTTGATATAACAGTTTTATTCAGGCACGTATCAGGTATGTACCTTTGTGGTTGTCCCTAGAAACGAGAATGAGTTTTCATTGCTGTCATTTTGGTTCCTCCATATTGCTGCTAGTATCATTTTCAGAACAAGTGAGGTGAATCAGTAAAGAAGCAGCTGTGTCACGACAAGAAACAACTAAATGCTTCATTAGGTCTGAAATTCTAAACAGTAATCAAGTGACAACATTTTAGGCCTAAATAGAATTAGTTAATATATACAGTCATGTGAGATTGTCCTTTCTACCTAATACTTCTCTGCTAAACCAGATGACATTTGCCCCATTTTCTACAGCTTTTAACAAATATGTCACAACATTGTAGATACTTTAGAAAATTATTTTAATCATTCCAGACAATATGTGGGAGTTGCGTTTTTCTTAACCTTGTACTGCTAGCTCTTTCTACAGCCTTGATCCTGTAGACTGCTAAGAAGCAATCCCTGAAGTCTGTCTCTAAAGTCAGACAGATCTGCCGTTAAATCCACTTAGACTCCTTGCTAGCTGTGTGATCTCACCCACATTGTTTCAGATCTTTGAGCTTCAGTGTCCTGTTTTTAATTTGAGAATAATTAAAGTAATTACTTCATGGGGTGGTGGTGAGGATTAAATGTGATAATGTAGATGGAGCACTTAGTTCTGTGCCTCACACAGAGCAGTATTATGATTCTTTTTAAAATTCTGTCTTCTTTCAGTTACCATATTGTCTTAACTGGTGTTTTCTTCTTCTCCTTGTCTGAATCTCTGCTGGTCCTTATTTCCAACTCTTAATTGGGCATTGTATAAGACTCTTAGCCTCCATTATTCTCTTTTGGAAGGTTTACACATTTTTATCTGTCATGACACCCAAACAAGAAACTTTCAAGTAATCTTGGACAACTTTTTTTTTATCACCACCTATATCTTATCAGTCATCAAGTCTTTTGAGTGTCTTCTTTCATTTAACATGATGCTTTTGACATTCATCTAATTTGATACACATATCAGTAGTTAGTTCCTTGCTAAGTAGTACTTCATGTATGGGTGTACTTCGATTGATCCATTCACCAGTTTCTGGATATTGAGGTTGTTTATGGCTTTTAGTGATTATGAATAAAGCTGTCAAAACATTTGCATACAGGTTTTGTGTGGACTTATGTCTTAACTTCTCTTGGATAAAAACCTCAAAGTGGGATGGCTGGATTGTATGGTAACTCAATAAGAAACTGCCAAACTGTTTTCCCAAGTGATTGTATCATTTTGCCACCAAACCAACAGTGTTTTAAGAGTTCCAGCTGTTGTGTATCCTCACTAGCATTTGAAATTGTTAGATTTGCTCTTTATTACAAAATGTGAGCCATTCTAATAGGTGCACAGTTGATGAATGCCCCTTTTAAGACATAAATTACTTTAAAAATCATTTATTTACAGTATCATCGGTGAGACCAACAAATACCCACAGGTCATTCACTTTTTTGGATACAGGACAGTGGGACCTTGCCACTAGGATTAGAAAGTTTCTATGAAGCTTTAGGGCTGAGAGAGTCCAGAATAACTATGTACAATGTTGCCAGCAAGATTGATGCCTAAGTAGAGAAGTTAAATTTAGTGTGAAGCAGAAAAATTTCAAAACATAATGATTCCCAAAGGCCATTAAGCCCTCTTTCAGGTTCATCACCTCCTTTTTTGACTTTTTCCAGCCAGTTGATAAGGTTCCTTACAAATGTTCTGAGTGTGCAGTTGATCTTTAAACCATTATTGTTGTTCATTTGCATGTTGATACTGTTCACTTGATAGGCTATTGATAGAATGTAATTGTAAAAAAATGAGCCTAGTTTATGTTCCTTGCTTTGTCACACTTCGTATGCTGACATGGCAAGAATGAAGTTCCTAAAATATCTTTTTACCAACCTGCTGCTCAGATTATATCTTTTCGTTTCTGATTTTCATCTGCAGATTCCTACCAAATATGCTCTTCTTTTCCCAGGAAGATCGTGTTCTAACAGGTCAACAGTAGTTTATTTTCTGCTAGTAGAAATGGGTTTTTATTCTTCTACCTGAGCTTTTTTGAGAAATAGCTGAAATGACTGACCAGAGTTAAAGGTGAAGTCTGACCACAGACTTCCTATATAAACTAGCTGGTTGGCAAGAGTAAAACCAACAAACCTCGTTAGCTCTTGTTTTCTAACTGGCTGAGCTGTGTGGTCCAGTTGCTATTTTTAATCATGCCCATTATCTGTTATAATCCCTTGCCTCCAGCCCTTCGTGTCTATATAACTGTTCCCTAAGTTACATATAATAGTTCATATCCATTTTCAAAATGAGTTCACAGATTGTATCTCATTAAAATCATACTTCCTAATAAATGCCACCCAAAGCCATTCCACACATAGATAGTCATTTTCCTGGACAGCAAAAAGAGTTTTGTAAAATGCCATATTCCCTTTTACTGCTGCCTGGTAATTGCTGTCTGCTCCACATGTCAGGGACTAGGGGAAAGGAGGAAACATTGGTAGGAGATGTTCTTCTGCAAGGAGATTATTCTCAAAGGAATGGGTCAGGATGGAGCAATGGCTAATAATGGAGAGGATAGAGAGGATTCCCAGGAATCTCAGTCTTAAGAATGGAATCACTAACTCACTGTCCTGTAATCTCTCCTTGTAGTTTCCTATTAAAAACCTCTCAGCTCTGTGAGCTAAGGGAGCAGCAATGTATTGCTGTTGCCTCCTTACTTTCTTACTACTCAGTGTACTCTGGCAGAAAGGCTTTTGTTAGTGGCTAATTCACAACGGTCTCCTCAACCTAATTCTATTAATATTCAGCACCTGTGTGTTGGGCACAGTGCTGAGCACTAGTGATAATGCCATGAACAAGAGAGAAATGGTCCCTGCCCTGGTGGAAGTTCTACTCTAATACTGAATGTGACAATGCTATGTATTTGCAACAGTACTGTTTCCTTCTTTTAAAAAAAATTGTGAAAGAAAATTTTACTGCACTATTGGTACTATGCCTACCCTCAGGTGACTTATAATGCTGTTGGGGAGAAAGACTTACAGGAGAAACACTA
Organism: Pongo pygmaeus; assembly: GCF_028885625.2. Classification (NCBI taxonomy): domain Eukaryota; kingdom Metazoa; phylum Chordata; class Mammalia; order Primates; family Hominidae; genus Pongo; species Pongo pygmaeus. Next base: position 142,986,301 of record NC_072373.2, on the reverse strand, counting down.
GTAGGATAAGCTAAGAGTTAAGTTGCTTGATAGCTCTTAGGTGCAGGATGTGTCAAATGAAAGCAAATAGAACTGTACACTAGAGTCATCAGGAAGAGAGGTCACAAGATTTGTTGTAGCCCCTCTGTTTATTCCAAAACAGCAGCCAATGACCTTTTAATATGAGTTGTGTCATGGTAATTCTCTGTTTGAATCTTTCAGTGGCCTCCCTCCTGACTCTGTATAAAGTAATACTTGTAACAGTATAGAAGACCCACACAATCTGCACTCACTCCACCTCACCCCCACCTCATCCCCACCTCTCTTATCTTCCATGGTATTCCCTTTTTGATTGTACAGGCAGCCTGATCTCCTTGCTGTTCCTCAAAACACCTGGCACTTAGCTGCCTCAAGGACCTCTTACTTGGAAATCCCATCTTTCCAGAACACTTTCTCACAGATGTTTGCATGGTACCTTCCTCACTACATAAGACTAGTGATGTCTTCCCGAAAAACACTATTTCGAATTGTATTCTCCCTCACCTCTCTAGTACTCCTTATTCCCTTTCACTGAATTATTTTTCTCCTTTGCACTTTTTACCATCTGTTATATATGCTTATTTATTTGTTTATTGCCTATCTGTTCCAAGTAGAATGTTAGCTCTAGAAGGACAAGGAATTTAGTCTTTTTGTTCATTGCTGTATTCCTAGTACCTAGAACAGTATTATATCTGGCAATATTAGGTGCATACAAAAAGTATTTTTGAAGGAATTAATGTAGAAAAAGAAAAGAAAAATGAGAGTGGCACTCAAGGAGGACAGAATAAGCAAAGATATTTAAAGAGAAATAGAATAAGTGTTGATATGGGAGGAGATAAAAGAGGCCAACCTAACTATAACAGATAATGGTTTCTTGTTTGAGGAGAGTTAAAGAAAAAGTTAGATCGATAAGGTGGTACCTAAGACATAAGGTAAAAGAATCCTAAGACAACCAGCAAAGGAGTTTGGGTTTCATATCGATAAATCAGTAGAGTTATTTCAGATTCCTAAGAAGAGCGATTTAACAAATGATGTTTAGGAACATCCTTTGAGAATTAGTATGGAAGATAGATTGAAAGGGAGAGAAACTGAATGTTAGAAAACTATATTATTGCAGTAATCTAAGCAAGACACTGAGAAAAAGGGAAGTGGTAAAGAGAAAGAATGATGAAGACAGGTCACATCTGCGAGAAAGCTTACAAAACAATCAAAACAACTTTGAAATTTTATTAAATGAAGAATAATGGAAAAGTAAGAATCAAGATAGCTGTAACATTTTAAGACTGGGACAAGGGCGTATAATAAAACAGGGAGCCAGTTGTACAGTTCTAGGGTCTGCAAGGGTTGCTAAAGTAAAAGTCTTCAGTGTTCCATCAACTCTTTATCATTCCCTAAGGAAATAATGCTGAAAACCTAGTGTCTTTCACTTCTATCTTATCTTTAAAATCAGCAACAGAAGGTAGATTGACATGGTCACACTTGTGTTCACTAATGCTGTATCCATTGATGGTGTTCAAAAAACACTATCAAATCTGGCTAGTGTGATGAGCCAGAAGTGAGAAATCATTGCTACATGGTTAATGCAGATTTGAAACTTTCTGTAGCACCAGATGATTTATTCAGGAGTGTAATAAAGCAATTTTTAAAATAAATTCATTTAAAAATTATAAATATTAAATTCTTTCCTAGTAATATGTGGGTACTAATTTGAGAAGGGATTTTCTACTTGGACTTAAAGTATAATGAAGGCATAGAAATAAAATGTTTTATATAATTCTTGCTGGTAAAGTTTAAAATTATTTTTCATTCATTTTTATCTCCTTTATCTTCAGACATAATTTTTAAATTCATATTTCTTGTTTACTTTATTCTGACATGAATAATCATGAAATAGTTCCCAATCGCCACATATACAAATTATTTAAATTAATTCATGTTCTTTTTTCCTTATAGGACCAGTACTTCAGACTTAAACGTATAATTTCAGGGCACTCCTAAACAGATTGAAAATGTTGATTTCACCTTTGAAATTTTGTTTTATTTCAGATTTGGTGTGAAGAAGAAACCAATTTACATTAATGTCATAAGGGATCCTATTGAGAGGCTAGTTTCTTATTATTACTTTCTGAGATTTGGAGATGATTATAGACCAGGGTTACGGAGACGAAAACAAGGAGACAAAAAGGTAATATTTTAGTTTTAAGATTTTTATAAAGATAATTGTTTATGAAATGCAGTGAGCAATGTGCTTTTAAAATTTGTTGTTAATTATAAATTTATTACTTGCTTATTGTGGAAATTTTGAAGAGAACCCAAAATATAAAGAAGCAAAATGAAGACAGTTATATAGCTGATATATTGTAATATACATTTTTTTGTGATTTTTAAAAATATTTATTTTCCAGGGCGGAATCATGTTTTCTTTATGGTTCTGTTAACAATTTTCTGTGGATTATTGTAATTATTCACTAATATGATATATTTTTATGTATTTTTTGTTCTCTAAGTATTGATGGCAGTTTATATTTGTGATCATCAGTTTAAGGACACTGTTTTGCTGAAGCAGCTATTTTTTTCTGGCAAGAAGAGAATAATGGCTCAACAAAGTTCTTAACAGGCTCAGATTTGGGTTGTCTTCCATTTCATTGCATTTTCTAGAGTATCACCAGAGTTACATTTCTAAGAAATCAAACTGATTTGTCACTTCTCTGGTGGAAAACCTTTATTGGGACCTCATGCTCACGGATTAAGACATAGGAGACACAACTGGACACGATCTCAGACCTAGCTCTCCTGTCTGATTTTCCTTTAGGTGCCCAGTGCTTTGGCCACATGAAATGTCACCATCCTCTGAACTTATTGCTTAAGTTATTAATGCTTCATACTTTTTTACACATGTATTATTCCCTATATTGAGAATGCCTTTCCTTTGCTCTGGAAAACTCTTTATCCACCTTTAAGATCTAGCTCAAACATGCCCACTTCCGTAAAGTCTTTTCTGATGCCTCCAGACAGTGAGTCATATCTCTTTCAGGGCTCCTAGAGCACTTCATTCAAATCTCTCTTTTAAGCATTTATTTTGTGATATTTGGATTACCAGTTTACCTACTGTCTTCTCCAAAATGTGGTGAATTTCCTGAAGCATATATTTAATTCATCTTCGTTTCCTCAGAATTTAGCATCATACCTAGGTTACCCGTAAGTGCTTAACAAATGGTTGAATGTGTGAATTCTGCACATTTTAAACCTAAACTATTACACAGTAGTGATGCCAGATACTTGGTATGTTAAGGATAATTAACATCCAACAATATTTTCTTCTAAGTTAGTTATACCCTCTGTGTCACATGACGGGGCAGTGGTTTTTTTGTTTTGTTTTCCTTTTTAATGGTTTCTAGAAACTGCTGTTTCTTTAATCTCAAAGCTTTAGGCAGAAGGTACTGATCCAAACACAGATAACTAACCAAATCTGTTTTCTTAAATAATGCTATCTCTTAGCATTATTTAATCTTCTAGAAATATTTATTATGGAGATTCTGCAAAGTTTTATAAAATCTATTAGTATAACTCTTATGACTTACTACTTTAGAATTTATTGATATTTATTTCTAAATTCACTTATGTGCTTTCTATTTTTTATTTTAGCCCTACTTAACACTAACTCTTGACTCAGTAAATGTTAGTATCTGTCTCCCTCCTTTGACCAAAGTAATATTAGCGTTAATGTTGGAAAGGAAAAGATTGCAGTCATGTAGGCCCCTATATCCATCATTTATCATTGTCAGCCCTGGATAGCATGGTTTTGTGGTTCCTAGCCTGTGTAGTTTGGGGGATTGGGTAATAATAACTAATAGTAATTATTAACAGTAATAATAGCTCACATTTACTGTACACCATACCAAGCAGTGTTTTAAGTTATTTTATATGTATTTTTTCAGGTAGCTTGCACAACAATTCTATGGGGTGGTTGCTGTTATTGTCCTCATTTTACAGAAAAGGAAACTGTGGGGCACAGAAAGGCTAAGTATTTTGCACGGTGTCATTCAGCTAGTAAACGGTAACGCTGGAATTTAAAACCAAGCACTCTAATTCCAGAGCCCATAGTCTTAACCTCTCTTACATCCTTTGAAAAGAAGAGAAGAAATGCAACATGTCACTTGACATTTTTCTGTGAAACGTGATCCAAAGTTGCATATTCAATATTCACAAAAAAATCCAGGCAGCATTTTAACATCATCTTCCCTTCATGTTTGAAAGTTTTAGGTAGATAAGCCATCCTGGAGCTTTATCTGTTCTTCACCCTGACTTTAATAAGGCCTGGGGTTTTGTTTTGTTTTTTATTTTTTAACATCATTATGAAATACACATTAATATGCCTGTTTATTTAGATGTAGTGTTGATAACATCAGCAAAATACTATTGCATTGTCTTACTTCTTATGAGGACAGGGCTATCTGTAAATAATTGATTTATAAAAATAAGAAATTACTTTGTTTTATGATAGAATGTACCTTTTCAGTCTTGAAACATATTGATGATTAGACATTTTTAGTAATTTGGCTTGTTTCTCGTGATACACATGTTGGTAACCTAATGCTGATACCCTAATGAGTTAAGTGGTGTTTATTGCAAATAACTCCTTAATATCTTTAACTAGCAGGAGTTTTCATTAAACTCATCTGTAAAGTTGATAAGACTGCATACTGATAACATTTCTAAAGCTGGACAGGTTTTAGAAAGATACTGGGTGTTAAAGGGTGGCCATGATTATGTTGGAAATACCTTGCAATGGCGCTTATTCTCAAAAAAGTGTAGATAGCTTTATTTCTATAAAATTCTAGATTATTTGCACCTCAAGTGATATTTTGAGGTGTATTAAACAGTATTCAGTTCAGCACTTATGGCAACTATTATGTTTTAAACTGACGTACTCTAGTAATCTGAACTGCTCTGTGGTTACACTTCAAACACATTTTAGATATATGTGCACCCGCACCTAGGATAGCTTTCACTTGATCTTGTAAAGAATGGAAAGCTTTTGATTTGGGAGATTTCAAATTTGCACATTTTAGAACTAGAGTTTTACTTAATTTAACCTTTGCCCAGTACCTGGGAAAATAGGGATATTAAGTAATCCAAAGATGAGCATTGAATAACTATATCAATCAAATCAGTGGTTCTCAAACTTTTTGATATAAAAACTCCTTTTATACTCTTAAAAATTATTAAGGATTGCCCAAAGAGCTTTTGTTTATAGCTTTTGTTTTGTTTTGGGTTATATCTATTGATATTTACCAATGTCAGTAAATTTGCCATTTACTGAAAAAATTTTAAAATATTAAAACAATAGTAAAGCCATCATGTTAACATAAATTATATTTTAATGCACATAACTATTTCTCCTCCGACAAAAAAATGAAAAGAGTGGCATCGGTTTACATTTTTGCAAATCTTTTTATCATCTGGCTTAGTATAGACAGCCGATTTTCTTTTTTTTTTTTTTTTTATTTTCTGTTTTTTTGTTTTGTTTTGTTTTGAACCCTGAGAAGCTAGACAGCTGATTTTCATATTTGCTCCTGAATTCAGTTTGTTCGAAATGTTCTTTTGGTTGAATTGAGGAAATCCAGCTTCACACAGATATATAATTGGAAAAGGGAGGATTTTAATAGCCTTTTCAAAAAATTGCGGCTATTCTTTAATAAACACTAAAACTTGACAAGTGGTAGTTTCAAAAGTTAGTTGCAATGTAGAATCTGAAACCATAGCAGTGAATTTTTTATACTTTGCTACATTAAAATCTATTCATATGTTTTACACTTTGAATGAATCTTTTAACCAAGCATAATTTTGAAACATCATACATTGGTCATTTGGAACATACTGGTTCACTGAGTTATGTGGACTTTTCAAATGTTAACATATTTTGTTATACAGCGTTAAAAACTCATATTCATTAATATCACCACTAATCTCATCAGAAAAGTCTTTAAGTATTGGGAGACTGTCAAGCTTATGGTGGCAGATACAAGTTTTCCAAAATTTTATTTTTTGCTTGAAAGCTTAATTTTTATCATTGGCCTATCACAGGATTTCTCAACCTCAACATTATTGTTGTTTTGGGCCAGATAATTCTTTGTTGTGGGGGGCTTCTTATACATTGTAGGATGTTTACCAGCATCTCTTACTTCTACCTGGTAGCATCCCCCATACCTCAGCTGTGAGAACCAGAATTGTCTTCAAACATTGCCAAATATCACCTGAGGGTCAGAATAACTTCCAGCTGAGAACCCGTAGGGTATCAACACTGTCAGTTGTTCCTTCAAGTGATGGGCATAATTTATTCATTTTGAGAAAATATCACCAAATACTCAAATTCGAATAGCTATAGTTTGGGATATGGTAGATACATAGATATATAAGGTTTTATTTCTTATTTCTTCTTATGAGCTACAAAATCTGGCACAAATGATAATAAAACCACTTTTTAGAAAATGGCCTAGGCTGGCAAATCTAAGACCATCTAGAAAAATTCGGAAATAATATCAAATGCCTCATGAAAATATTTTATTTCCTCTGTCTTCACCTCCACTAGAGCTATGCCTTTAATACCCATGTAAATCCCCAAGGTGCAGTCTTTTCAGTAGTCATTTACAAATATTAATAGTGCAAGTGGTTTATATAGCACTATTCTATATGCTCTGGAGGACACAAATGCTACTGCTTGATCCACAAATGCTACTTCAGGAAGTTTTCAGTGTAGTTGGAAAGACAGAACATAACACATTTAAAAAGCATATGAAACAAGTTATATAGATAAAGATATAGACAGACAGATCAACCTATCCTAAGATTCTAAACCAGATCCTAAGAGCTGCCTGTTACAAGGCAGTATGTGATTTTTTTTGTTTTGTTTTGTTTTGTTTTTGTTTTTTTGAGACGGAGTCTTGCTCTGTCGCCAGGCTGGAGTGCAGTGGCTCTATCTCGGCTCACTGCAGCTTCCACCTCCTGGGTTCAAGCGATTCTCCCGCCTCAGCCTCCCGAGTAGCTGGGACTACAGGTGCACACTACCACGCCCAGCTAATTTTTGTATTTTTAGTAGAGACAGGGTTTCACCATGTTAATTAGGATGGTCTCAATCTCTTGACCTTGTGATCCGCCCACCACGGCCTTCCAAAGTGCTGGGATTACAGGCGTGAGCCACCGTGCCCAACCGTGATTAATTTACATGACTCCAAAAAAATAAGAGTGTCTCATCCCACCTATTCTTGCCCATTTATTTAATAATTTACCACATTAGATATTTGATAGGTGAGACTTGGATTTATGGCTTACCCGTGCTGCTTTGTCTTTGTTCTAGACCTTTGATGAATGTGTAGCAGAAGGTGGCTCAGACTGTGCTCCAGAGAAGCTCTGGCTTCAAATCCCATTCTTCTGTGGCCATAGCTCCGAATGCTGGTAGGGAGATAAAGTTGGCTCAAATTGATTATCATCCTTATTATCTCTGTAATCTGTGTTTCATTTCACAAGGGCTAGATATAGGGAAATCGGTGAAAGACTAGACTAAAAATAACATGTAATTGAGTAATATCTAGTTTTGCAGTTACTTTTAAATGCATTTAAAAGATTCCTCATGTAGAGTAATATCCTAATATCCTTGCATTGTTTTCTCAGATGCTGGTTTTTAATATTTCTTATTTTTGGTGTTATGTTTTGCTGTATTCCAGTAGAGCTCTTAGAGACCAGGGGTAGGGGTGGGGGTGGGGGGTCATAAATCTTATTTTGTCCAAAGCTTACTGTTTTAGCTATTCATGTTAAATTAATAAAAGGCTTAGTGGGTTAAAATTCACCTGGTTTTACTGTTAAACTGATTTTGACTTTAAGAGAAGCCAAGGTTATGGCTGTGGTTTAGTTTGCTAGTAAATATCAAGTGGAAAATAAAGATACTTTAATAAAAAATGTATTTCCTCAGAATGTGTTGAGTTTTCAGTTTTTAAAGTAATTTTACATATTTATTTGTTCTATTCAATCATTTTGATAGGAGAAGTAGGAGAAAAAAGGAACATATTCAAAGTTTCTTCCATAAACCATAATGAGAAATACAAGGAATTTCTTCATTATTTGAGATATATTATTAGATTGCTGTGGAGTTTAAAGTCCTACTCATTAGATTACATCAAAGCCTCATAATAGTATAAGAATTGGAAGCCTATAAAGAATGCCTTCTCAATTTTTAACCATTTCTTTAGAACAGGGATTGGCAAACTACAGGTTGTATCCTGCAGACCCAATTTGGCCTTTCACCTGTTTTATTTTTTATTTTTTTGAGACAGAATCTCGCTCTGTCACCCAAGCTGGAGTGCAGGGGCACAATCTTGGCTCACTGCAACCTCCGCCTCCTGGGTTCACAATTCTCCTGCCTCAGCCTCCCGAATAGCTGGGACTACAGGTGCCTGCACTACACCTGGCTAATTTTTGTATTTTTAGTAGAGATGGGGTTTCACCATGTTGGCCAGGCTGGTCTCAAACTCCTGACCTCAAGGGATCCACCTGCCTCGGCCTCCCAAAGTGCTGGGATTACAGGCATGAGCCACTGTGCCCAGCTTTGTCACCTGTTTTATAAATAAAGTTTTATAGAAACACAGTCACATACATTTTTTACTTATTGCTTGTGGCTGTTTTCACACTGCAGCAGCAGAGTTGAGTAATTGTAAACTAAACCAGGTGTATTAGCTGTTCTTGCATTACTATAAAGGACTACCTGAGACTGGTAATTTATAAAGAAAAGAGGTTTAATTGGCTCACTGTTCTGCAGGATGTACAAGCATGGCACCAACAAGGGCCTCAGGAAGCTTACAATCATGGCAGAAGGTGATGCAGGAACAGGCATATCACATGGTGGGAGCAAGAAAGTGGGCAGTAGGGGTGGAGGTATGGTTCCCAGACTTTCAAACAACCAGATCTTGCGTGAACTGAGCGAGAACTCAGTTATCACCAAGGGGATGGCACTAAACCATTCATGACAGATCTGCTCCCATGAGCCAATCACCTCCCACCAGGCCCTACCTCCAGCATTGGGAATCACATTTCAACATGAGATTTGGAGGGAACAAACATCCAAACCATATTATTCTGCCCCTGGCTCACCAAATCTCATGTCTTTCTCATATTTCAAAATATATTGATCCCTTCACAGTAGTCCCAAAGTCTTATTCCAGCATTAACTCAAAAGTCCCAAGTCCAAAATCTCATCTGGAGATGAGTTCCTTCTACCTATGAGCCTGTGAGATAAAAAACAAGTTATTTATTCCCTATACAATGGTGGTATAGGCATTGGATAAACATTTCCATTCCAAAAGGGAGAAATTGGCCAAAAGAAAGGCATGGTAGGCCCCACACAAGTCTGAAACCCAGCAGGGCAGTCATTAAATCTTAAAGCTCCAATATAATCCTTGACTTCATCTCCTGCATCCTGGTGCAAGGGGTGGGCTCCCAAGGCCTTGAGCAGCCCTGCCCCCATGGCTTTGCAGGGTACAGCCCACATGGCTGCTCTCATGAGTTGGAATTGAGTGTACCTGCAGTTTTTGCAGGCAAAGCGTGCAAGCTGATGGTGAGCCAACCATTCTGGGGTCTGGAGGGCATAATCACCGTCCCACAGCTCCACTAGGCAGTTCCCTGTTTGGGTCTTTGTGTGGGGTGAGGGCTCCAATGCAACCCACTTCTGAAATCTAGGTGGAACCTGCAATCTAGGTGCAATCTAGGTGGAATGCAGGCTCCTTCATGCTTGCATTCTGAGCATCTGCAGACTTAACACTACCTGGAAACCACCAATGTTTACAGTTTATGCTCCCCCAGAGTGGTGGCCCAAGCTATACCTGGACTCCTTTGAGCCAAGGCTGGAACTGGAGTGGCCGGGATGTGGGGAGCAATGTCCCGAGGCTTCTCAGGGCAGCAGGACCCTGTGCCTGTCCCCTTAAATCATTCTTCCCCCCAAGGCTTCTGGGCCTGTGATGGGAGGGGCAGCCTGGAAGATCTCTGAAATGCCTTTGAGGCCTTTTTCCCATTGTCTTGGATATTAGCACTTGGCACCCTTTTAGTCATGCTAACCTCCTTAATAAGTGATTGCTCCACAGTGTTATTAAATTCCTTCCCTATTCCCTGCCCTATTCCCTGGAAAATAGGCTTTCCAGTGGGAGTGGTTGCTCATGCCTGTAATTCCAGCACTTTGAAAGACCGAAGTGGGAGGATCATTTGAGACTAGCCTGGGCAGCCTCATCTCTACAAAACATAAAGTTAGCCAGGTGTGGTGGCATATGCCTGTAGTCCCAGCTACTTGGGAGGCTAAGGTAGGAAGAACACTTGAGTCCGGGAGGTTAAGGCTGCAGTGATCCAAGATCCAGCCTGGGCAACAGAGCAAGACCCTGTCTTTAAAACAAAAAAAACAACAAAAAAAAGGGGCTTTCCTTCTCTACCACATGGCCAGGCTGTGAATTTTCCAAATGTTTATGCTCTGCCTCCCTTTAAAATGTAAGTTCCAACTTTAAGTCATTCCTTTGCTCTTGCATTTGATTGTAGCCTCTTAGACACAGCCAGGCCACATCTTAAATGCTTTGCTGCTTAGAAGTTTATTCTGCCAGATGTCCTAAGTCATCACTTTTTTTTGAGACAGTCTCACTCTGTCAGCCAGGCTGGAGTGCAGTGGCACGATCTCAGTTCACTGCAACCTCCACCTCCTGGGCTCAAGCAATTCTCCTGCCTCAGCCTCCCGAGTAGCTGGGACTACAGGCGTGTGCCACCATGCCCAGCTAATTTTTGTATGTTTAGTAAAGATGGGATTTCACCATGTTGGCCAGGCTGGTCTTGAACTCCAGACCTCAGGTAATCTGCCTGTCTCAGCCTCCCAAAGTGCTGGGATTACAGGTGTGAGCCACCACACCTGACCAGTCATCACTCTTTAAGTTCAAACTTCCATAGATCTCTAGAACTTGGACACCGCACAGCCAAGTTCTTTGCTAAGGCATAACACAGGTGACCTTTACTCCAGTTCTCAGTAACTTCTTCATTTCCCTCTGAGACCTCATCAGCCTGGACTTCTGTCCATATTTCTGTCAGCATTTTTGTCACAATCATTAAACCAGTCTCGACTTAAGAAATTTCAAAGTTTCCCTCTTCTTCTTGTCTTCTTCTGAGCCCTTCAAATTCTTCCAACCTCTGCCCATTACCCAGTTCCAAAGCCACTTTCCCATTTTCGGGTATTTTTATAGCAATACCCCACTCCTTAGTACCAATTTTCTCCATTAGGCCATTCTTACATTACTGTGAAGGAATACCTGAGATGGTAATTTATAATGAAAAAAGCTTTACTTGGCTCATGGTTCTGCAGGCTGTGCAAGCATGGCACCAACATCTGTTTGGCTTCTGATGCAGGCCTCAGGAAGCTTACAATGATGGCAGAAAGTGAAGTGGGAGCAGGCACATCATAGGCAGGAGTGGGAGAAAGAGAGTGAAGGGGGAGGTCCCAGTCATTTTATTATTATTATTATTATTATTATTATTACTATTATTTTTGAGACGAAGTTTTGCTCTTGTCACCCAGGCTGGAGTGCAATGGTGTGATCTCGGCTCACCGCAACCTCTGCCTCCCGGGTTCAAGCAATTCTTCTGCCTCAGCCTCCTGAGTAGCTGGGATTATAGGCATGCACCACCATGCCCAGCTAATTTTGTATTTTTAGTAGAGATGAGGTTTCTCCATGTTGGTCGGGCTGGTCTCCAACTCCCAACCTGAGGTGACCCGCCCACCTTGGCCTCCCAAAGTGCTGGGATTACAGGTGTGAGCCACCGCACCCAGCCCCCAGTCTTTTAAATAACTAGATCTCTAATGAACTAACTGAGCCAAGAACTCAGTTATCACCAAGGGGATGGTGCTAAACCATTCACAAGGGACCTGCTCCCATGATCCAGTTACCTCCCACCAAACCCAGCCTCCAACACTGGGAATCACAATTTCAGATTGAGAGAGGGAACAAATATCCAAACCATATCACTATGTAGTCTGCAAAACCTAAAATATTTATCCTCTGGCCTTTTATATAAAACGTTTGCCAATCCCTGCCTTAGAATAATAAAGACTATTGCTCTATTGGGCATTTTTGAGGAGATGTTAGTTGTATTTCTTTAGTATGTTTCATAGATTCACAGAACTTGGAGGGTTCTCAGAAACCAATTAATAACTGTTCCTCTCCCCCTCTGTTTTTTTTAATAGTTTGAGAAAACAAAATTGAGAAAGGTGAAGCCACCAGCTCAAGATCATACTGCTACTTAAATGCAGAGCTAGAATTTGGATTAAGGAATATTCGTGCTAAAAAGAACCCAAAAGTATAGTTTATTTTGGATCAAATCTCTGTTAATAGCATTAGCTGACAATGTAAATGAAAATAAAAGATTCTTAGCAGAGCCATTATCTATTTTCTGTTCCTCAGAAATTTCAGAAAACACTTAGCTCACAAAAACTCAAAACTCACACAATAAGCAGTAAACACAAATTGTTTACACTTTACTAGAGAGCTCTTAACAGAATTTAGAGTAGTTTAAAAAAGTTAAAACACACATTAAATCATATGGGAGGGTTATATGTTTCTTATATCCATATACATTTTTAAAGTGCCCTTAAACTAAATTGCTCATGTTAAGAGTCCTCTGGTAAACTCTGAATTAGCACTCATAGTTGAGCAGAAACTGGAGATGGAAGCAAATGAAATTAGAAACAGGTGTGCCTCCCACAGGATGGCAATAAAAAGGCAGTGAGGCTTTGGATATACATGTGTTTATCTATTTTCTCTGTAATATATGGTGTCAGAGGCACCAGAAACACTCAGCAGATTTCACAACCAGGTTTTAATTCCTTTTCTTTGGTTTCAGGAATGTGGGAAGCAGGTGGGCTATGGATCAAGCCAAGTATAACCTAATTAATGAATATTTTCTTGTGGGAGTTACTGAAGAACTTGAAGATTTTATCATGTTATTGGAGGCAGCATTGCCCCGGTTTTTCAGGGGTGCTACTGAACTCTATCGCACAGGTATATAAAGGAAGGGTTTCTTTTTAAAGCTTTCTTTGGTTTGGTTTTTTGGTTTGCAACTTGTAAATATGTGATTTGAAGTTTCTTCAGTGAAACACAACAGATAGCTCCAGAAAGGCAGGTATCTTGTCTGTTTCTGCTCACTATTTTCAATTGAGTAACTGTGAATTAGGTGAAAATTAGAAGGTACTGTAGAAATAGTGGAATGTTACAAAGTACAGAACAAGCCATAGAAATGTATAGTATTCAGTAATGCCAGATATCAAACATTAGGCCTGTGTATTAGTCCTGCCTACTACCATTTTAAAGTAGAGGTGTGATAGTGGAACTGAAGTATGCCTAAGCCATGTTTTAGCAGCCTCAGCCATATCATGTATCTGAAAGTGATAAGCTAATTGTGTTTTTGTTTTGTTTCATTTTTTGCTGTTGCTTGATAAGATGCAGTCATAGGAACTCTTTTCCTTGAGGATGCATATGCCCTAGCTTCTAACACATAATTTTAGAGAATACAGATTATGGGAAAATAGAATACAGTTTGGCAATAGATATTTTATCAAAAATAAACTAGTCTCAGAGCATCAAGCACTTGAAAATATAGTGTGTGAGGTGACAGCCTACACTTTACTGTGTGCCAATCCTTACATTTACTATTTGACACTTCATTAAGTCTTTACTAGGTTAAGGATTAACATTCTAAAGGACTGAATCATGGCTCTAGTTTGATCAAGGCTCCGTTTTTACCTGAATTATATAAGACAATTATGTTACCTGTTCTTTAATGTGTCATATTAACCACCTCTTCAAATAAAGAGGCATTGATCTTTTGTGTGTTCTCCAAGAATTATTTACCTTTCCTTTTTTTTCCCCTTTGTAAGTAGGAAAGAAATCTCATCTTAGGAAAACCACAGAGAAGAAACTCCCCACTAAACAAACCATTGCAAAACTACAGCAATCTGATATTTGGAAAATGGAGAATGAGTTCTATGAATTTGCACTAGAGCAGTTCCAATTCATCAGAGCCCATGCCGTTCGAGAAAAAGATGGAGACCTCTACATCCTCGCACAAAACTTTTTCTATGAAAAGATTTACCCTAAGTCGAACTGAGTATAAGTTGTGACTATTGGATTCTTGAACTAAAATTTTGACCCTGTCTTCACCTTTGTTCTCAGCTCCACAGTCTGGATTGCTGACAGTAGGTGTATATTACAATTTGTATCAAGCCAAATTAGGAAACAGACAGTAACATCAAGGAAGTAGATACTGGCTGGCATGTCAGTGTTCTAAGTTTCAGATATTTTTATTTTTCCTGGCTAAACGTTGGTGAAAGTTATAACCTCCTGCCTGGGAGAAAATATACATCACCTAAAATGAACTTATGGCAGGTCTAATCAAAAGGCTAAATACAATTTCAGAAAAGGTTCTGATACTCTTGTTTTTGATAAAGCATTTTTTCAACTAACCATGAATGAAGATGAGTCCATTTGCCTCTTCTGCCTTCACTGAGGGTTTGGGTTATACACCTCTACTGAATTGTGTTAATAACTGTTTGGCAGTGTGTACTTTGTTTTTGTGAGTCATGTCTCATGAAATTTATTGGAATGTTTAATCATATTTGCTAAGAAATGTTTCTGCTGTAGTTGGATTTGCCCATATTTATGTAGGTGGTTTTAATTTTTTAAATGGTGATTAGTGTTAAAAATCAATTTAAATCATGACTAATATGGTAAAAAGATAAAGCATCAAAGCAGTATTTCTCATTCCTGCCTCCTCAATATCTAATATTGGGAAGATACTTCAAAGAATATTGAGATTGTCTGAAGTTTTAGTTAAGATTTTCACACATTAATATCAAAAAAGTAAGTTTAATATTTGTTTCTCCATGGGTTATTTGTAAAGCTGTAAACTGAGATATCAGTGACACCGTATTATGACTCCATTAGTGAGCTGTGGTATGGGTAGGATTTTCCTACTTCTTCTGTACTTTTACCTGTAGACTATTTTTACTAAGGTGCTTTATAATGTGTTTTAAAGCATTGCATTTACAAAAAAAGGAAAATGCTGTAAATATTGCATATTTTATGTATTTGGACCAAAAGGTTACAAGTAATTAGACAAAAGTGGTTTTGCACCAATTTTATGTCAAGTAAAACCATCAGACCTACTGTTCTTGTATTTCTCATTTACCTTTACTGTTAAGACATCACTGAAATGAACTTCAATAAGCTTTCAATTTTGATACACAGTTCATTATTCATAACTTGAGGCGGTAATTACAGTGGAATGAGTACTGGACAAGGAGTCAAAAAACTTGATTTCAGGTCCTAGCTCTACCATTTACCAGCTGTGTGATCTTGGGCAAGTCACTTAACCTCTCTTTGCCTCAATTTCCTCATCTTGAAATGAGGATAATAATACCTGCTGTACCTACCTCACAGGGCTGTTGTGAGGATTAAATGAGATGGCATGTGAAAGCACTTTGAAAATTGTAAAGCGCTATATAAATGTAAGGTATTATAGAAACATCTTTAACATATAGTTTCATACCATTCATTTTTTAACAAAGAAAGGGAAAAGTCTGCTTGTAAGCTCGTTGAAAAAGTTAATCTTGATATAAATTTGTGTTTGATAAATATCCTCTCAGTGTTTTATCTTCCATGTTTCAACAACTATTGAAATATGAAACGCCTGTGAACTCTTAAAGCTTCATGAGCAGCTGCTTGAGTTCAGGAAGTTTCCTGTTAGAAATAGACTTTGTTAGTTGACTAGGGTCAGGGAAACTTTGCTCTTCAAATTTGAAAACTGTTTCTGTTTTTATTTTACATTACTATTCAGAAATGGTAGCTATTTTATACCTATGGTTTAAGTAAATATTTCTGAATAAGGCTTCACCAGACTGTAAGCATTTTAGGTAGATTGCCTTAAAGGTTATGGGAGGGCATGAGAGAACACTTCTTATGAGAAAACATTTATAAACAAACTAAAGAAAAACTAAAAGAATGACAGAACAATCATCTTAGCACCCTTTCCTCACAATAATATAAAAATATTAAAAGAACATAGGCAGGCTTGTTTTAAATTTGGCTTTTTTCTTTCCTTTTTTCAAATTGACTTTTATAGGTATTTCCTGAAGGTGTATACAAATTATTTCCTCGCCCAAAAGTAAAGCACCACTTCAAGGTGGGGTTTGACATTACCTGCTAATGAACAAACCCCAGTATGCAAGTTATTCTTGCACCACATGCTCAAATCTTCTTGAGGTGCATTAACTCTTTTAGGTAACTAGAGCAGTACTTGGTGAACTAGATCAGGAGGTCAGTAAACTTTCTGTGGAAGGGCCAGAGAGTAAATATTTTAGGCTTTGCAGCCCATACGGTCTCTGTCACAGCTAGTCAACCCTGCCATTGTACCACAAAAGCAGCAATAGACATTATGTAAACAAATGAGCACAGTTATGTTCCAATAAAACTTTATTTACAAAAACAGATGACATCCCAGATGCAGACCATGGGCTACCAACTATTGCACTGGCTAAATCATTATTTATGGAGAAATCATCTTTGTGTCTGTACTCTAGATGCCTAAAAGAGTTTATTTACTTCTAAAAGCTCCTAACTTATATCCAAAGAATTGCTTTCTGATTCGTGTAGTCTCTCCCACAGATTCATAAACTTTTATGACTTATATTGTTTCCAGGTGGGCATGTTTTCTTTCCCAGTTTAACAGTTCAGAATAGGGGCATTTGTTTTTATCATATTTTAGGGTGGGTTAGGAGTATCCTTTCTGGAGACTGAGAAAGGGGTGTATTTAATTCCATCAGGTCCAGTACAGTACTAGGAGTCATAATACTTTATAATCAATGAAATAAATAGAACCACTGAGACAATAATGTATTTTTTTAAAGTGGCAAATGTGGTTTTCTTTTTTCAGCCTTTGTGCTTTTTCAGTATTTTGACCATAGGGAGATAATTTTTTTATAATACAAAAGTAAATTAACGACTTGGAATTTTAAAGATAATGTTATGTGTGTATGTGAAATATATATACATATATATATGTTTATTTCCTAAAAGAAGAAAAGATACCTTTCTGTTCAACTTGTATCAACTCCTGTTTTCTAATTGCTGTGAAATGGCAACTGTTGATAAATTATTGTGATTGTTTTAAAATCTAATGGGAAGTAAAATATATTTTGATTTTACCCAGCTTTAATCTGTAAAGTAGCACTTAAATATATCTGATAGCAACACTTAAGATATTGCATGGGGATTACTTTCCTATCATCCATGTGCATTTGTGCAACTTCAAACATATTGGGTGCTTCTGAATTCCTGATGATTGGATTTAAGCTATTGAAAATTGGATAATTTAAACTTACTGATTTTTATAATTTTCTGATCTTAAAATTTGGTTAATGCCTATAATCTGTTGCTTTTTCTCACTATGTGTCCTATTGGAAATTCCTCAAATCGTTGGTGCCATCAGTGATTTACAAACAATATTTTGATATTGCAGATGACTTGCTTACTGTATTTGCATTGTTAGAAAGAAAACAGTTTGTAGACTGATTTTTTTTTAATAAAATCAAATAATTCTAAAAGCGCTAGAGAATTTAACTAAAAGCTGGTTCCCAAATGCATAGGTGGCATTTTAATTTAAATTCAAATCTACATAGAGAACATCTGTGTAAATCATCTAACTGGATTTTCCCATTGGTCATTCCCAAACACACCTATGGTCCTAGA
Organism: Pongo pygmaeus; assembly: GCF_028885625.2. NCBI lineage: Eukaryota > Metazoa > Chordata > Mammalia > Primates > Hominidae > Pongo > Pongo pygmaeus. The sequence continues at coordinate 142,968,467 of NC_072373.2, read as the reverse complement.
ATCCTTATGAGAAGCACCCTGTAACCTTTTATGTGGTTTGCCTTTAAGAGGCCCAGGTGCTTCTCCTTTATGATTTGAGTTGGCCTCTTCATAAATTAGTGCTGTTTACTTTCAGAGGAAGCAGAGAAGTTGCTCTTATGTTTTTGCATCCGTTTACCCTATGCAAAGTTGCTGTATGATGCCAACTAAACTGCTCTTTAGGCAGCCTTCTGAGGAGAAAAGCAACCCTGTTTCAAATCCACTGCCAATTCAGCTCCTCTGGAGTGGAGCTTTCTGATTTCTTGCAGCAGGAATTTTAGAGATTGAAATGAATGATCATTTAGTCAGATTTATCCTGTAATTTCATGCAGCTTTGTGGCCTTTGCAGTACTATTTATAAAATGGACCCTGATGGTGATGAACTCTTTAGAACGCATTACTGTTAAGCCTGTGTTGAGACATTGATGCTGTCTATCTCATTTTTTAGACAGTTTTTGTAGCTTTCTATTGAGAGTCAGGTATGTGAGCATCTCTGAAGCAGTGTTGAATGTAATTTTCGGAAACATGGATTGTGTATTTTGACTTTTATTTTATAAATATACAGCTCAACAGTGCCTTTTCTTTCCTCATAGTCCTGTTGGAAGATGCTCACTACTTTCTCTCTTCTCTCTCCCTGCCCTCCCCCACTCCATTCAGTTGATTCATTTATGCAAATTCTGTTTCCAACTTGAAACCATTTTGTCACATCTGTTGGAGAGATAATCGCTCCTTTTCCTTAACATTCTGCCAGCTTTCTGATGTTGAAGTGTTTCAGTTGACTACCTGATGGAAAAGCTATAAAATAAACAGTGGGAAGGGGAAAAATTGGTGTCCTGTTTTAATATTTTCTTTTGTAGCCTTGACACTGATGGACATTTTCCAAGCTGACTCAGTGTTCAGTGTCAACTTAACTCTCAGATAGTGTTGCCATCAAGAAAGCATGCAACATCATTGGTTTCTAATGATTTTATGGCTTGTGACAATATTTTTTCTGGACTGACATGCCTCTGCTGCTTTTGCTTTGTACTTCATCGCTGGTAATAAAATTTCAGATGGAAAACTTACAAAATATATACTTAATTAGAAGAAAAAATAAAAATAGAGAAAGGGCTATTAGGATAAAAAAGTTTGAAAGTAACTTAATCTAACATTTATGGCACAGTTTGGACATATCCATAATATTTTTTTGGGAACACACATTTCTGATTTTTTTTTTTTCCCTTAAAGAAGAAAGTCTCAATTGCATTGATTTTCAATTCTTAGCCACTGGCTCATTGCTTTGAGCAATGCTTGATTGATTCTATTTATATTATATGATATTGGGTTGATAAAATACCAGTTCAATGATGAGTTTTCTTAACAGAATTTGGCTTGTACTTGCAGTGGCTGAACAAAGAGCATGGTTTGAGAGTCAAGGGGATCTGCATTTAGCAATGTGATGTCAGTAAGTGGACATAACAGGATTGTTGTAAAGGTTGGGCATGATGTGTGCAAAGTACTGGCCAGGGTAGACTATAACTAATGGCATTTATATGCTGTGCTGGAATATTGTTACCAAGCTGATGTGCCGTTCTCACCCTACAGAATACTAGTTTTGTCATTTCATAAATGATATTTTTATAAATATTTTTGAATGACTGTACTTTTTACTGATTATCTTAATACCGCCTCACTATCTTAATACCGCCTCACTTATGTACCTGTAGCATAAATATTCCTGGTCCTGATTCTTGCTGTTCTTTCCACATACAAATCATTCATTTGTACAGATTCAAGGGGGGAAATGCTGACTGTTCTAGAGAAGATAGGATTTGCTTATTCCAGAAGTGACTGAGTTCATGCCTTAGTATATTTGAACAGTAAGGACTGCTAAATAGTACACACATAAAATTCAGGATCACAGGAGTAAAATGATTTGCACTCTTTGAACAGAAAGGACAGCAGCAGTGTAAGGAATAGGCTCTCAAGCTAAAAACTGAGAACATGAAAACCTCTGAGGACCTGACTGCAGTTGTCAAGAAAAGTAGAGATAAGGTTGGGGAGAAGCAGACAGATCTCAGGGCCAGAAACGCCAACATTTGGTGACAGGTGGGATATAATCAATAAATGGGGAATGAAGGTATTAACTTGGGTTTGTAACACAATGCATCTGTGCAAATTTTCAGCACCCCTTGCTTTTGCCTCAATTAGGCAATGATGATTACTTCCTGTGTCAAAGCTTATAAAACAGACTAGTGTTTTCCCAAAGAACCTAGGATCACAAAGAAGGAATTCATTATCTCCCTATCAGATGTTTGGCTTCCTTGCCTCTTTTGCTCTTCCAGATTTTGTGACCTGGGTTAGAGTTTAGAAAGAACTCCCTAGAAACTTTTCTGATGTTCTCTGGTTTGATGACGAAGGCTTCTAATGAAACACACCAACTCTAAGCCTCTACCTCTACTTCTCTAAACCTGAAGTTTAAAAATGAAAGTCATGCCTGGAAATGTTTCACATCATTAGCACTGACAGCGTTTACAGGGAAATAGAGAAAACGTATATGGATTAATTTTCTTTTAGATCAAGGGTGTGGGCAACGAGATTTCTAGAGCCTTCAGCCTGTCTATCGGTGATGCTGGAAAAGGAAGAGGATGAGCTTAAGTGCAGCAACTGACCCCTGTCTAGGTTTTCTTGCTAAATACGCCCTCCATGAAACAGACAACGTAAGTATTTTGAACTGTAAGAATGTTAAAGAGGGTGATTATTCTGGGACTCTAGAATCAGTTCATCCTTTTCTTTCTCCCTCTCCCTCTGCTCTCCTTTCTTTCCAGTTTAAAATCACTCAGTCTCTTAGAAATTTAACATCAAAGAACTGTCAAACTTGCTAATTTGTGATTTTTTAAGCATGTGCCGCCTTAAACTATCAAAGCTTTAACCTGTATCTAATTAAATATTAAAATCTGGCAAAGAGTAGACCTACAGTCCCCAAGTGATCTGGCTTCTGAACTTTGTTTTGCTTTCACAAATGTGAACAAATTTGACCTAAATCTGGGTATTTCATGTAGCATCTTGAGAGATGTATTTAAAGTGCCTGTGGCAATAACATTTCATTTGTACCCATTTTGATGATTCTGGGTGCCCTCTTGATAAGGCAGCCAGGTTGTGCTGTAAAAAAAAAAACAATGTAGAGGTTTCAGTCTTAGGTATTTGAAACTGTTGGATCTCTCAAAATTGATTAGCTGAAATATACCTTTTCTGCGTAACTGAACTCACCAGCAATTCCATTTGAAGTGGGCAGAGCCTTTCTGAAAATGGCTGATCAGAAATGAGTGACATTTTATTCAACCAAGAGTTACCAGAGACATTTTTTTTTTCCTTTAAAAGTAATTTAAAATTCGCCAGAGGATTACTAATTAGGTCTCTTGGCATAGTATGGTTATCTGATCAGACTGTCATGCCCATAAACAGTGAAAATGCAGCATGTTGATCCATTCATGTCTGTTTTTAAAGGAGGCTGTGGACTTTAAACTCCTCTCTCGCAGGCTTGCCTTTGTTTCGTGTGGGGGCTCTTTGAATAACACCTTAGATGAGAACAATGTTTAAGAAGTAGGCCAGTTATATTTTGCTTTTCTATTTCTACCATGCTAATGGCTCTATTTGATCGTTTAATCACTGATCCAAATCCAGATGGAATTAGATGCCCCTTCCTGCTGTAGTCCTGCAGTCAGACAGTCTGTAATATTTGATACGGATCTTCTGAGTGGACAAGATGAGATTAGATTAGTCTCTCTGGGAGCCAGCCCTATTCATTTTCTAAGAAAGTTATACTGGAGGCCTGAGGACTGCCAAGAGCAAAGTGGAAACAGAGCCCAGCCTTTTCCTCTTATCAAGATCCACAGTGGTTCCACATTAAGTAGTGGAGATTTGAATAATGAATTGGATCAGAATCCAGGAAGGAGGTCTGTGCCACCCACAATTGGAATATGAACTTCATGTGTTACAACTTTATTACCTTTTCTTATTTTAATACATGACAAAGACTGAAATCTCTGGCATGGAGTCAGTGGCAAATTTTACTTTTGTGGGTTTTTTTTTTCTACATTTAGTATTTATTGAGCCCCCACTGTTTGCCAGGCACTGCACTACAGGCTGTCTCTGCACCATGAGCTTTAACCTTTCAGTAATCCTCATATTCAATCCTTTACAACTGTTTAGAACTTTATAATTTATAAGGCGCTTTCATTTCACATTTATCCTCTCATTAGATTCTCACGTGGAAGGGTAGATACCATTAGCCTCATTTTACAGTTGAAACTGACACAGCTAGGAGGTGGAAGATGGGCTCCCCAGCCCTCAAGATTCCTAGTCCATCAAACCCTGATGCCCTTCCTGCTATGTGCCTGTCTCTCAAAGTGAGCAAGGGCTGTAATACAGATTAAACAATTGCAGTGGTTCTTAGGCTGTAATCCCATCTCTGGACCAAGTGTCAGTATCCTCTAGGAACTTGTTGAAAGGCAGATTCTTAGGCCCTAGCCTTCTGAGTAGGACCTAGCACTATGTTTATTAATAAGCTTTCAGGTGGTTCTGACCAAGACTAAACCACTGGATTAGAGCACCAGTTTACATATGAGACGACTGAAGCTCTAGCTGAGCTTAACCCAGCTGGTTAAATAACCTAAGGCCTCTCATAACAAAAGTTATGAACTAGGATGTGAACCCAGGTCAGTCTGGCTCCAACACCATCTGTTTTCTACATTGGACTGCATTATAAACTATAGTGTATCTTATATATTTCATTATTGGTAAATTCCTCTCTGAAATATCGTTTTGGGGGACAACAGAGCAGGTCAATAAGAAAAAAGTCCCAGTGTGCTCTTCTGGAGTAAGGCAAACAATGCCACCCCTTCTAATGAGTTTCTGTTTTCTGTGTGAGGTGAACGTGGGGGCTAAACCTCAGCGTGGCTACTAGTGTTTTTAGGAAATTCAGGGACAGAGCCAAGAATCCAAAATGGATACCCAAACTAAGTGCATTTCATCTGGACTTTCTGGTCCCAGTGTTCCTTGGTCATACTTAATAGTTTACTGTGATGGATTTAATGGCAAGAGGGCTCCTTGCCCTGGCTTGGCAATATCTGTGGAGCCATGGGTTGACATAGTGTGGGAATACTTGTGGCTACTTGGAAATCCCTGTTGCTGTCATCATTGACAGTGCTTCCCAGCCAAGATTCTTAGTCTGTGGTCACATGTGAACTCTTCCAGTCATGCGGCTTAAACAGAAGTGCCCACCTGTTTCTCACAAATTCTACCTGCATTTTTTTTTTCTCCTTGAAGCAAGAGCCCAGACCAAGGGTTAGTCGATAGCTCAAGGGACTTCCAGGGAAATCAGAACTGATCTTCGTGCATAGCAATGCCTATAGGCTTCCTTCCACACACACTGAGAGATCAGCAGGGCAGTGGACTGAGCCTTTGGGTGCAATGCATTTCCTCAACACATTCTTTTTGGAAGAGGAAGATTGTTGCCCATGTATAGTGTACTTCTTATGTGCCGGCACTGTACCAAGTGCTATGCATTTGTTAACACTCATTTCATCCCCCCTTTTTTTTTAAGAGAAAGAGGATCTCACTCTGTCACCCATGCTGGAGTGCAGTGGCACAGCCATGGCTCACTGCAGCCTCGAACTCATGGGCTCAAGTCTCAGCCTTCCAAAGTGCTAAGATTACACTCGTGAGCCCCAATGCCTGGCCTCATTTCATCCTCTTAATCCTCTGAGGAAGGTACTACTAGTAGCCCCATTTTACAGATGAGAATGAATTAGAAGTTCAGATGCTTTCTTACAGTCACGCAGCTAGAAAGCGGTGGAGCAGGATTCAAATCCAAGTCTAGCTGCAAATTTTCTGCTCTTAACCATCGTGTCGCATAGGCTCTGACAGCTGTGACAGGCAGTGGTGGGGGGTTGTTTTGAAAGTCTTGCCATAGGCTGGGTGCAGTGGCTCACACTTGTAATCCCAGCACTTTGGGAGGCCCAGGTGGTGGGGATGACCTGAGATCAGGAGTTTGAGACCCGCCTGGCCAACATGGTGAAACCTGAGGTCAGGAGTTCGAGACCAACCTGGCCAACATGGTGAAACCCTGTCTCTACTAAAAATACAAAAATTAGCCAGGTGTGGTTGTGTGCGCCTGTAATCCCAGCTACTCAGGAGGCTGAGGCAGGATAATTGCTTGAACCCAGGAGGTGGAGGCTGTAGTGAGCCGAGATCACGCCACTGCACTCCAACGTGGGTGACAGAGTGAGACTCCCGTCTAAAAAAAAAGTCTTGCCATGTCTTTTCTGCCTCTTTTACACAGCCCCACAGGGCTTGGCAACAGGAAAAGCATGACCTAGGGCTATGGCAGTCACCCATGTGGGCTATAGCTATGGCTGCAACTCAGTGCAGCCTCCAACGACTAGGACTGGGAGTTTGGAGGGGCAAATTTAGGCCATTTTGTTTTTTGAAATGCTTCCTCCTAGTCCCTAAATTCATTCCCAGGTCAATAAATGGCAGTTAGTTATTCGTGGTGGTGGTGATGTCTAAAGACTAACAGGATCATCAGTTCCCAGCGGTTCAGCCAGAGTGTTTTGTGAATTCTCCCAGGGCTCTCTGGTTTTAGCAGGGTCTCCATGTGCAAACCTTGCCTTTGCACAACAGCCACCATGGCAGGAGGTTGACCAAGCTGTTCTGGGGAGGTGAAAGGTGCCGAGAAGTTGATGCTTCCTCCTAAGTGCTGTATGGAGCAGGCTTGGCCCAGATCCAACATGGGCACCCAGCAAAGGCTGGTTGTCTCCCGGTGTCCCTGCAGCCCTCCCAGCCATCCCCTCATTTCCCTCTGTGGCATGCTGCTTACAGCTCTCTCCCTCCACATGCCTGAGGGCCTTTCTGCAAAGAGGGGTTCAGAGATATCCATGACCAGCCAGTCTAACCTTTTCAGGGTGGGAGGGCAGAGCAGAAGTTTTACAGTGGATACAAGGCCTGAAGCCAAAGGAGTAAAACCTCTGCCTCATGGGAGTCCAGGCATGCTTAGGCAGGAGGGGTGGCAGGTGGGTAGGAGAGCCTCCTGACTCCAGAAATCTCACTTCATAAGTGGCACCTGCTCTGAGCTCTCCAGATATCCCTGAATTTGGTTTTACCCTGTGTTCTTGCCTCTTCCTGTCTCCCTTTTCCTCCTCAGTCCCTCACCATAACATTCCTTTTGTGTTTAGGGAGATTTCCTAGCACCTCCCTGGCTAACAGATCAGATCCATCTGAGTCACACTGAGCCTCCCATTTAGTAACTTAGGCCTCTGGAGTCCGGGTGGCCCAGGCTTCATGCCAAACCCACTACTGCTGATAGTAATGCTATTATAATGGCTTTTATACTTAAATCCCCTTTCTTCCAGGAGCCCCAAGGTCTTTAACAAATGCAAGAATTACACTATTGTCCAAAAAATAGAAACTGAAGGAAAATACATTCCTTATTCCAAGTCTACTCCTTCATGGCATTACATAGTTGCTTTGAAGGATGGATCTTTAAAGATTCATAAGCTTTAAAGAGTGGGGTGGATAAAAGAGAGAGGCTTTCTTACTGCCCGAGGCCCCACCAGTTTCACCATCTTATCTTTCGTTGGTTTTGCAGCTCAAAGACCTTGAAACTATATCTGGATGAGTCTAATAAACTGGTATCTTAGAAGAAGACATAAGGTTCAATATGAAGATGTTTGGCTCTCATACCCCCAGAGGTTATGGGCCTAACAGATGCTCACTGAGCTCAGCTTGTCATTGCGTGGTTTAGGACAGACAACAAGGATGACCTACGACAGATACCCTGAAGGATGGAGTCAGCTTAAAAGGCAAGCATTAGGTTTGGCTACACACCCCTATCCTTAGCACCTGTGAAGATCTCAGAGTGCAAAGAGAAATACAGATCATGGCCCACTCCTCTATGCCTGGCACTGCTGGGTGCAGAGGAAGGGAAGAAGCACCAGGGGTGGGCTTGGCCAGGACGTGCCTTCCTTTCAAGGGTCCAGCCACCTTGTTTAATGTAAGGGAAAGAGAATTCATCTTGATGCCAAGCAACATAGCTTCCCGTTCTGACTGCACCTTTTCTCACCTGGCATTCCCTCAATGTCCACCAGGTTGCTTTCTTTCTGTTGGAGGAGAAAATGCTATCTAACTTTAAGTATTAAGATCTGATCTCCTGACTGAAACTCATTCTTCACACTGATGCCAGAAAGAAAGTTTCTGTCTTCCAGAGAGAAAGTTCATGTTGCTTCTTCCCTCAGAAAGTCTCAGTGGCTTCCCACCCACTGTGGGAAGAGGTGCGGCTCCTTTAAGGTAGCATTCAAGACCTTCTATGCCAGGTCCCTAACTTCCCTTTCAGCCTTGTTTACCACCACAGCTCTCTGGTAGCCTGGACCAACCAGGTCACTTATGCCTGCTTTCATACCTTTCTCTCTGTTCTTCTCCCAGTTCTCTATGGAAATCTTTCTCACCATTCAAGACCTAGCTCAAACAGCATCTCTCTGGGACAGGTTCTTTGATCCTGAAAGTCAGAATTTACTGTTTCTGTCACTACACTCACAAAGCCCATTGCTTGTTCCTATGTTCAATAATAGTGATGTGGGAAGCACATGCTTTTTGAATAAGACAGACTTGAATTTAAGTCCTGGCTCTCTCACCTGTCATGTGCCTTTTGGAAAATCACTAATCTCTAAGTTTCCTTGTTCTACCAAAAGTAAAACCAAAGCCAACTTCACTGTATGTGTTGTAAGAATTGAATGAGGTCATAGCTCTAAAATCCTTGGGAGAAGAACATTGTGTGTGAGCTGAAGGCGTCAGCATTCCCTAACATTGTGTTCTTGGTATTGTCCACCTGCACTTCTTCCCCTTAGGTGGCAAACTCCAGGTGAAGGCCTTTTCTGGCTCTTGATGTTGACCCCATCCAACTCCAACACCACGTCTTGTATAGGGACACTCACTAAACATTTACAACATTGAAAGCACTTAATTTCTCAGTTCCTCAGTTTCTCTATCTGGACAGTAGTGAAAAAGAATAGCAAAAAAGAACATTCTGGGCTCTAAAGAAAAACTCACCATATGCCCCTCCCAGGACGGAGCCTATTGTTAATTGGAAAATAAATAGTTCTCAACTGAGCATGTCTTTTCCTTTCATGGGGCCCCCTGCGATGCTGTTTGGGAGACAGTTACAGCTACTTTGAGGATAATAATGACTGCCCCAAACTCCTTTGGAAGAATGTTGGGAAGATAAATGAGATAATCCACTTGAAAGCTCTTTGAGCTCTTATGAAAAAGATACCCTTGAAATATAGGATACAGGTGTGCCTTGCTTTGGTATGTGAATTTTTGAGATTTTATAAAAATCTGAACCTACAAAACAGACAAATTAAGGGGTGAAAATTAGCATTGCAAACAGCCTCTTGGTTTGACAGAAAGATTCACAGCAGGATCCCTTTAAATAGCCAGCTCCCCTGGTGCATCTAAAATATGACTCAATCTATAAAGAATTTGATTTACATATACCCAGTCAGGAACAGTTCTACTACAGAGGAGGAAGCACATATGTTTTGTATAATAAAAATCGATAACTTTGGGGGTTTAAAAATATAAAATATTTCTTTCTTCTCATCATCTTTAACCCTGCAGTTAACACTTCCACTGCTAGGAAGTCACTCTGAAAAACAACTGCATGTTCTGTAGAGGCCGGGCCCTCACGAGCACAGCTCCAGGAGTGTGCAGGTAGAAAATGGCTGTTCAGCTGATGCCCATCACATCTAAATGCAACTTGTCGTTCCTCATTGGGCTAAAGCTTTTTTTTTTTTTTTTTGAGACAGAGTCATGCTCTGTCGCCAGGCTGGAGTGCAGTGGAATGATCTCAGCTTACCGCAACTTCTGCCTCCCGAGTTCAAGCAATTCTTCTGCTTCAGCCTCTCGAGTAGCTGGGACTACAGGCGTGTGCCTCCACGCCCAGCTAATTTTTGTATTTTTAATAGAGACGGGGTTTCACCATATTGGCCAGGATGGTCTCGATTTCTTGACCTTATGATCTGCCCACCTCAGCCTCCCAAAGTGCTGGGATTACAGGTGTAAGCCACCGTGCCTGGCCCATTTATTTTTTTTTAATTTTTTTTGAGGTGGAGTCTCGCTCTGTCACCCAGGCTAGAGTGCAGTGGCGCAAGCTCAGCTCATTGCAACCTCCATCTCCTGGGTTCAAGTGATTCTCCTGCCTCAGCCTCCCAAGTAACTGGGATTACAGGTACATGCCACCAAGCCCAGCTAATTTTTTTGTATTTTTTAGTAGAGACGGGGTTTTGCCATGTTGGCCAGTCTGGTCTTGAACTCCTGACCTCAGGTGATCCACCTGCCTTGGCCTCCCAAAGTGCTGGTATTACAGGCATGGGCCACTGCGCCCTGCCGGCTAAAGCATTTTTAACTTAATATAAGATTGAAAGCAAGTGGTAGACCTCTGACGTCTGAAAAAGTAAAGGCCAGCCTTATTTAGAAGCGGAACGATATTTAGCAGATGCAGGAGCTTCTAGAAATGAGTGAGCTCATTGTTCAACTTTCCTCTTTGGGAGTCTCTCAGGGGTGTGTGTGTGTGTGTGTACATGCACGCATGCATAACAGCCAGTGCTTGGAACAATCTCCCAAAGATGTCCACATCCTAATTCCCAGAACCTTCACATATGCTATGTTACATGGCAAGGGGAAATTAAGGTTGCAGATGGAATTAAGTTTGCTAATCAGCTGACTTTAAAATAGGAAGATTTTCCTAGATTATCCAGGTGGGCCCGGATTATCTAGTGTAATCACAAAGGTCCTTAAAAGATGGAAGAGGAAGAAAAATCAGTGTCAAGTGATGCCATGTGAAAAAGACTGGCCTGTTCAGTGCTGGCTTTGAAGATGGAAGTGACACCAGCCTAGTGAGACGAGACCCATTTGGACTTCTGATCTCAAGAACTGTAAGGTTATACATTCGTTTTGCTGTGAGGCACTAAATTTCTGGTAATTTGTTATAGCAGCCATAGAAAACAAATCTGGTAGTAGGGAGGTGGGTGGTAGCAGGGGTTATTGCAGCTTCACTGCATATTTCATGCTGAGGAGGCCCGTGTAAAATCTCTGATTGTTTTTGTAATCATGGATGCAAATTCATATTCAATTGCTACAGGCCCCATGTGTCTAGAACCACATTCTAACCAACAGGCGAGATGCAGGGGAAAACAAATATTGTGGGCTGGCCCTTGAACCATCCTGTGTGCCACACAGGAGAAGACCTAGAATTTCCTCTAATGACAATGACTGCTTTCTTCTGGTTAACTTCCCACTTGTAGGTTACCCCACAAAGCCAATGGCACAAGTATGAACAATTCCAAGTTCCTCCCTTCCTCAAAATTACTGTGTCTCTAGGCCCCTCCTCTGGCTTCAGCAGCTCCCTCTCCATGCAGAGCCCTGGTTCTAGCCGACCAACCGTCTTGGAGCTCCTCTATGCCTCCCAGCCCTTCCCTTAGTCCCTCCAGAGCAACAGGATGTGGTAAGCTGGCTGGCCTGCCTGAGCATATCCTAGAAAACAGTTTGTGTTGGAGGAGCAATGGAACACTGCTCTGCCTTTGACAGCCTCCTGACCCCTGAGGGTTCAACAGCTTGTCTCCCTCACCTGCCCCTGGTGGGTTGCCCTCTTGCCACTTCCATTGATGACCCCTTTGCTCCTTCAACTGAAGTCTGCACCCACTCCCACCTCCTCTCACAGCCTCAGCTCATCCCTGATGACTCAGATCAAGTTTCCTTAGGATGAAATGAAGTGGGGTGAAGATTTGTCTGCTTCTTAGAGTTCAGGGAATATCCATAACAATCTAACAGTCACACCACCCTGACCAACTGTGTGACCTCATCCACATGAGGAGAAGGCAAGAATCTCAACAGCTGAAGTGTGCCAGAAACATTATGTTTTATTTTAGTGAATCCTTGTAATTTCCATTTCAAGTCCCCATTTGGCTTGCTGATTGACAATTTCAGTTACTGCTAGATAGTCTTTCTCTCGCTGGGGGTTGTGTCTTCATTGTAGGTGGCTTATTACTATCACAACAGCCTCTGTGTGTGTGTGTGTGTGTGTGTGTGTGTGTGTGTGTCCATGCATGCACAGAGGGGCCCTCTGACCCAGGTTGTCCGTCCACACCAGCCTCCCAGGTCTGTATCACCCCATCCCACCCTTGATCACTGATACCCACAGGTTTGTGGCTGCCCTCTCTCACCCCCTACTGCAAGGTCTGTACAGATTTGACTCTTTCTTAACTACTTCTGTGCCCCCTTTTGAGGGCCTGTAGGGAATTCTGCTATGCCTCCACCCCATACCCCATGCAACTACTCTAGGGCTGTGGGAATTCTATGGGGCTGTCACAGGCCTCTCGATCCAGGCACACCAGGAATCATTTTCTACTCTGCTGCTCCTGTCCATGCTGAGCACCCAGGAAACAGACAGTGGTGTCTTTGCTCTTCCATCCCAGAACCTCTTTTGTTGTTCTCTTATTCCCCTCCATCCTCCAGCGGGCAGCAGTAATGCAGCTCTTTCTCAGGGACCCCACTGAGGAGTCCTCTCTTTCCTTCTGCTCTCCTTTGGAGACTCCATCTCATCTTGGGTGGCTAGTGGTGTGGATACACCAAATCTTTTATATCGTAGACAGACTTCACTTTTGAATCTCAAAACCCAAACAGTTGGATCTTGAGTGCTTTAGTTCCACTGGGACAACTTTTCTTTGACATAGAAATGCCACATGTGGGAGGGTCACAACACAACAGTGACACTAGTGAATATATCTCCGTGTTCTCCCCATACGCGGCAAATGGGTGCAAGATGCTGCCTGCCACTCGCTGTGCAAAGACTACCCACACCAGGAAAAAGCAGAGCCTGTGCTCCATGAATCTGCAATCACGGGCATCTAAGCTTAGAATATCCCACTCTGTTGCAAGTGAAAACATGTAGGTGTATCTTTTTGGCCCAACTCAAAAGGTAGATGTTTTCTCCCTTTTGTTAATACAGTCACTTGGCAGTTTCAGCTTTCTATGAACATTCTTCTGGAAAAGAATGTCAGCTCGTTGTGTAGTTAAGTTTATTCAGCATATAAATCTCTTAAAATCCATGCCCTTAAATATTTATGGTCATGTGGGATATTATCAGTGTCAGAGATGGGCAGCGTTGAAGGCATTTGGGGTCAGACTACTTTCTTTTAATCTTCTCCAAACATTTTAGGTTGGCAAAACTTGAATTGCATTTTGCCAAGCCCCTGTGCCTGTAATTTGTAAACCCCTGTGTATTTTCAGGGAAATGCAGTCCATATGTTTCTGATTGATTTACACTTAACTCATCTAAACGTTGTTTTGTTAGTGTTATTTGACGTCCAAAGGCCCTCAGAGCCTGTTTACATCTGTCTAAGCTGCTCGTTTTCCTCCCTGAGACTCAGGAAGATCTGTTTTGCCAAGAGTAAACTAAGTCGAATACCGCACCGCCCCTCCCCGCCTCCACCCCCTAGGATTGGATCAGACTTGGGTGGAATCTGACAAAGAGCTGAGGAAGTTGCACTGGGCTTTGAAGTTGACCAAACACTCTACCCTACATTTCACCAAGAGGAATCAGAGCACAAAGCCTCCCCCTTGGGGACTGTGACCAATAACACGAATACAGAGACCAGATCCTAGGCCAGGCCAACTTCCCAGCCTGGCCCTTTTCCTTATGGCACTGACATTCAGCTGCAACTAGCCACCACCGACCTCAATAGGCCCTTCCCTTACGACTCCTTCATCCAAACTTCAGTGGGAAGGGTGGAATAGATTTTATACAGTGAATGAAAGCAATCAGGCCTCTTGCTAGATCTGTGACAACAATCTCATAGAGCAAGAGTGTGGTTTTAAAATGAAGCAAAAGAAATCCTTAGCTAGTGCCCCATTTCACTGAACCTTAATTTTAGATAGCTTGCATTTGCCTTGCAAATGAGTCCACAAATTACCAAGCCACAAGCATTTAAAACCATCCTGCCCACTGTCAGAAGGAGTATGCCTGGCAGAACCAATGAGGCTGGCCCCCTACTGCTCCACCACAGTAAAAGTGAGTTATAGGAGTAATGCTTGAACTGAGATGGCATCCCACAATTTTGGAAACGTGGTAACTAGGGATGGGGACAAACTCACTGCAACTTTATGATTCGACATTGAGGGAAATGGCGCTTTGTTTTGAAAGAAGCACGGTGGCTCACGCCTGTAATCTCACCACTTTGGGAGGCCCAGGAGGGCAGATCATGAGGTCAGGAGATCGAGACCATCCTGGCCAACATGGTGAAACGCCATCTCTACTAAAAATACAAAAATTAGCTGGGTATGGTGGTGCATGCCTGTAATCCTAGCTACTGGGAGTGCTGAGGCAGGAGAATCGCTTGAACCAGGGAGTAGGAGGTTGCGGTGTGCTGAGATCATTCCACTGCACTCCAGCCTGGTGACAGAGCCAGACTCCATCTCAAAAAAAAAAAAAAAAAAAAAAAAAAAAAAGCAGCACTTTAATGTGTATTTGGTTGTGTTCAAGCAAACTCTATTTGGAATGGACGTATTTGAGACAAAGAGCAGCCAAGTAATTCTGTAAAATAATATGACGGGTTGTCTTCTCTATATGCAGAGTTGCAGCTCAGAAATAATTATTTCATTGGACTTGGAGGACCCTCTGGGAGATTTCTCTCTTTTTTGGACCCCAAAATGTATCAGGGAAGCCAGATTCTAGGTAGAAGGAACATGGTCAAAGCATTTGGGGAAAAGCAGGCTGGCCCCTGAAATGTGGGACAAATTAGGAGTTAAGGACAAAGATAGTTAGGACTTCCTATCTCTAAGGTTTAAGCTTTCTGTTTCTATTTTGTAATTCCCTTCTGCTATCTTTGAGCTTTCAGAAAATTTCAATCAATATTACAGTTTGGTCTTATGTTCTGGGAGACTAAAGGAGGGGTCTGGGTGTATGCAGTGGGGGAGCCAGCGACCTGGAGAAGCCAGGGGTGACTTAGAGGAAGTAGAAAACTTGTCCATCCAGGGCAACCTGATGTGGCAAACAGGCCTGATCTTTGGAATGTGGATGCATTCCTGGGTGATTCTTAGAAACAACTGGGGTAGGAGAAGCTCACTAAAGACTGGCTTTCCTGCAGCCTCCTGGGATAGGAGCTAAGGTTGTAGCTATTTGCATGTTAAGGGAAGAGTCAAGCCTTGAAGGCTGGAGAACTTGGGGACATGAGTATCACATCAGTGTTAACTCTGGTGTGTAGCCAAGTGGCCATATTTGCATGTCTCACTTTCAAACTGGGCAGCAATGGTGCTATCACAAGTTCCCTCCTGCTGGAGCCTCTGCAGAAGGCCAGGCAGGCTGCTCTCCCACAGTCATGTGAACAGATGTCCTCTCCTGCCTCCATGAACCATCCAGTGTGGTTACCTGGACGCCATTATATCCCCCTGCCCCACAATAGTGCTTTCTCTGGACTGCATTTTAGCGTGAAGCCATCATCCTCCACTGAAGGCTGAGAAATGCGTCTCCTGTAAGCATGTTGTTGAAGCTGCCATTTGCAACCTTAAACGTCTCCTTTTGGTGGAACTCTAGAGAAACTTCTTCCTCATCTTCGTATCAGAAGGAGAAGTAGTTCAGCTCCTCAGAGCCTGGCTTTTTTTTTTTTTCTTTTCTTTTCTTTTTTAAGTCGTAACTTTTTAGAATTGTGGTAAAATGCACACGACATAAAATTTACCATCTTAACCGTTTTTCTGTGTGTAGTTCAGTAGCTGTCAGTGCCTATACTGCTGTGCCACCATCACCATCATCGATCTCTTGAACTCTTTTTGTCTTCCCAAATGGAAACCTTGTACCCGTTATACAATAACTCCCCATTCCCCTTCTCTACACTTCCTGGCAGCCAGCATTCTGCTTCATCTCTCTCTGTGAATTTGACTCCTCTGGGTACCTCCTCTAAGAGGAATCAGACAGTATTTGTCTTTTTGTGACTGGCTTATTTCATGGTTCTGGTTTGTTATGATCGCTGAATTCTCTAACAAATCAGATGTCTCTCCTCCTCCAGCTTTTTGCTTTGCCATGGCAGCTAGAAAACAAAGCCAAATCTCTGCCTGATCCAAAATAAGCATATGTGCTAGAAATTTTTGATGTAGCTTCATCCTTTATTCCATTTTTTATTTATAGTCTTGTGTTTTTTTAAAAATTGCTGACCTACCTGTGATTTATTAAATAGTTCTTTATAGAAGGCATCTTTAATCCTCTTTGTAATAAAGAAGAATGTACATTTAAAAATACAGGTTGAGTAGCCCTTATCCAAAATGCTTGGGACTAAAAGTTGCTGACCCACCTGTGATTTATCAAACAGTTGTTATAGAAGGCATCTTTAATACTCTTTATAACGAGGAAGAATATACATTTAAAAGTACAGGTTGAGTAGCCCTTATCCAAAATGCTTGGGACCAGGAATATTTCAGATTTAGAAAATTGTTGGGGATTTTGGAATGTTTGCATTATAAAATCTGACTCTGAAATGCTCCAATGAGCATTTCCTTTGAGCATTTTGATGGTACTCAAAAAGTTTTGGACTTTGGAGCAGTTTGGATTTGGGATACTCGAATTTGGGATACTCAGTCTGTATTAACAAGTAGTTGATGGAGGGATTTAGGGGATTGGGTCAAGCACATAGTGAAGTGGGTTCTCACAGCCGACGTGAGGCTCATCCAACCAATTGCACCCATTCTTGCCCCTAGACGGCACCTCCTGTTGCAGGTGCAGGCAGTGGGGCTGCTCTCACTAATCTCTTCTTCCATGCTGACCCCCTCCGCTCCAAAGTCAATGAATTCAGATTACAGATTAGAAGCCCAGGAACTTTTCTTATAACTAAATGTACTGGTCTAAGCTAGTGGGTTTCTAAAAGTGTTCTGTGTCTTGCTGCCAACACCTTGGTCTTTTAGGGACCCCACTAAACACTTTCTCTTGGAAGTTCCTGGCATCCAGGAATAGGCTAGCCACTCTGACCAGTGGGCTTTCACGGGTGAGACTGGGGCTGAGGCTGGGCTTGGAGGTGAGGGGTCTGGCTTGAAAGATGAGGACTTCTTGTTTAAAGCCAATACTACCAAGCCAAGGTCTGAGTGCTTTTCCTTGGAGTTATTTTTCCACACTGGAAAATTGTTTGTGACCATTAGGCCCTGAGGAGTCAGTTTCTTTTTGCTCATCCTTGAGTGACCACTTAAGCCTGAACTAGTGCTGGGTGGGGTCTGCCACTGGGCCTTCCAGGGGCTTCTCCTTCATAACCTTTACCACCTGGCAAACTCTGTTGTTACACTTAGCTAAATTTATTTTATTATTATTATATTTTTGAGATGGAGTTTCGCTCTTGTTGCCCAGGCTGGAGTGCAGTGGCATAATCTCAGCTCAATGCAACCTGTGCCCCCCAGGTTCAAGCGATTCTCCTGCCTCAGCCTCCCGAGTAGCTGGGATTACAGGTGCCCGCCACCACGCCCTGCTAATTTTTGTATTTTCAGTAGAGACAGGGTTTCACCATGTTGGTCAGGCTGGTCTCGAACTCCTGACCTCATGATCTGCCCACCTCGGCCTCCCAAAGTGCTGGGATTACAGGCGTGAGCCACCACGCCCGGCCCACTTAGCTAACTTTAAAGAGGACTGGTCCGTGCAGGCCATGAGGGTTGAGTACCATGTTTGCAGTCAGGAGACTCAAAACCTGTCCCTGCCATTCACTAGCAGCATGGCTTTGGGCTAACTGATTCACCTCTCTGGAACTCCATTTCCTGCTCTAAAAGAGGGATGATAATACCCTTCTTTCAGAGTTGTTGTCAGAGTAAGGGAGTAACCACAAAGTTAATAACATGTTGTTTTTACAATAATTATTATGGAGAAAACTGATTATTAGACATTATCCCCTGAATCCAGCTCTTTGCAGCAACTTTGTGCTTCCTCTCTTGACTTAATTTTTACAAATCTCAGAGAATTAATGCTGAAGGACTTTAAAAGGTCATCTGGACCACGGTTCCCAAAGCTGGCTGACATCAAAGTCACCTGCAGAGCTTTAAAAGGCATTTAAAGTGGAGGCCGAGGACTCTGTATTTTTAGGTGGCTTTCCTGGTGGTTTGGCTTTGTCTATAGATGGACGTTTGAGCTACCCCTGGTCTAGACCCTCTCTATTTGCCAAGAACTCTTTTCTGCTATTTCAGGCAGGTAAAAACACATCCCGTGTTTACAGTTTTCACTAAGCAGGACTCCACACCCTGCTGCAGAGTTCACATAGTGTCTAATATCCTCTCATGGCTCCACGCTTCCCTTTGCATTCTCTGCTTATGTCTCCAAAGATCTTGAATGGCTTGTGATGACTGGCCAGTTTCTTTGTCTCTCTATCTGGTTACTATCATGATCATCTCCTTTGGGAGATGGGTTCTACCATTTATCTCTTCTCATTATTCTCTGAGGCTAGAGGTTTGCTAGAGTCTAACTTCAACTCTTCATTCCTTCCCCACACTTTCTCCCATCTGGAGTTTGGGTTTATTTTTCTTCCTGCCTAACTACTCCTAATATACTAAGTCAATAAACAGATTCTCTGCGGTTACATATGGCAAACAGCTGAAATTTACAGTTGAGAGTAAAATTTCCTCATTTGGGAAAAAACCCATCATTTCACAGATTTAGAAAGTGGTCATTCTGATCTCCAGGGCAAACAAAAGTGTTTTATAACCTTCCACAAAAGCTTATGCCTTGATTAAATTTTTATTATGAATTATTAATTAAACCAAGGAAATGCAGAGGCCTAAACCATTGCTTAAATTTGCTCCAGATTGAGACACAAACCAAAGGCGGCAAGAAACCCTGAAGGGGAGGTTTAATGATGAGCAACACATATAAAACCATCCACACACTTTCATCTGCCAAAGGCTCCAAACCAGCCATGTAAATGAGCCCATGTGCCCAGACCCGGACAGAGGCTGGCAATGGGCCTGGAAGAAACAGGACCTCCTCGGCTTCTCTCTCCTGGGGTCTATGTTTGGGTTGCATGGGGGCACTGTGCCGTTAGAGACACAGGGGCTTATCTACCTCAAGAGCAGCTGTGGTTAGAGGGAGTAGCCGATAGTAGAGCAGAAAAGCAGCCTGGTGTCTTGGAAGCTGAGCCAGAGGTCAGGAGAAGTGGGTCACTGCTCTCTGGATGGAGTGATTGATCCAAACCAGAGCCAACCAATACAGTTGTGCAGGTTACCTGGAGCCTGGGCCCAGTGGGTGCTGACATCCAGCTCATCTCCTACTCACCAAGCCTTGCTCCTTGCTGTAGAGCTGCACCCACTACGAGGAGGGAGAACCTTTTTCCGACTTGAACAAGGGAGTCACATGGCCTTGCTTGGAGGCTGACAGTGTGCGTATGGGGTGAGTGGGAGGGATGGGGCTGCATTCTTCTTTTTCTTAGAACACAGAGGTGTTGTTTGGGCAAGTGGTAGCCTAGAACTGAACCAGTAGATACTGGGGATGCAAACCTGAACAAGACTCTCATTCAAAGAGCTCACAGTATCTTGAGGAAGCAGACAGATATGCAGAGTATTCTAACACGTGGGGACAAGCTGTACAGGACATCTCTATGGGTACCCATCCAGATGGGACTGGACAGTGGGGAATCAGAAGCTTTCTTGGGGATGATGTCTAAATGAGTCTTGAAAAGTGGAAGGGGTTGGGATGAGGGTGTAAAGAGTGAGAAGGCACTGAAGGTAAAGAGAACTGCAAGATCAAAATCATGGAGGATGAAGGAGCATGGTCCAAGAGCTCTCAGGAAGATGTGGAGATCCTGTGGGGGCTCCCCACTTCATGTGGTTGCAGCTGAAGACATTTTCAAGTATGAGCAGTTATTCAAATACGAACTAAGCAGGCGATACCCATTCCCTTCCCCAGTGACCAAGACTGGAGGGCTTGAGAACTCCAAGCTCCCAGCATGATGCTTGGTGTTTGAATGCTACTTTCTTCCCCTTCCTCACTTCCTCCTGCCCTTTCATTTTTAATAAGAAAACATTTTAATATGAAAACATAAAATATATACATCTGTGTATCTTTCATAACATTCAAAAAAGAGCTAAAAAATGTGAAGTGAAGGGTAATAGCATGATGCTTTGGCCATGGTCAGCTCCCCATGATTTTGTGTCCCTGCTTCTGGGCTGGCTTCTTAGAGTGGATTGCAGTTGTGCCCCAGCAAGAAGCTGGCCTCTCTGGATCAATCACTGCAGAAGTGCAGAGGAAAGGGGAGCTTGCCTCAGTAAGCAAAAGTCACCATTATCTGATTATCTTTAGGGATTCCCTACTATCTGGATAGCTAGTCATGACTAGAGAAGATTCTGCATGGAGACAATATATCATTTATTTGGCTTTTATTTTTACCGAATTCAGTGCTCATGGAAAGTGGCACATTGACAACACTGCTTCCTAGCATGACATCACATAAATAAGTTTGAAGCTAGTGCTTAATAAGACCCCTTTAAAGATAAGAGAAATGGTAGAAAGAATTGAAGGATGCTGTTTCCTTTTTAATATCTGCCATGAATCATAGTCCAGAGAGAAGACAGCCGAGGCATGCAGGGACAAGACACTAGCACAGGCGTCAGGAGATGGGCGTTCACAGGGGGTACAGCTCAGATCCCTGCCTTTGCTTTGGCCTGAGGCTGGGCAGACAGGGACATGGAAAGCTATGGAGCTGATCTGAAGGGTAGGGTGGGGTGGTTAAGCCTTTGCTGGCATATGGCTTTGCAATCTTGTACACTGAATAAATCCATCAGAGCACTGCATCCACTCACCCAATTAGTCTGCACCACATGAACACCTATTGTGAGGCCAGCACCATGGGGAAACGGAAAGAACCAGATATTCTACCACCATGGAGGAATGACCTCACCCTGGGTAGTAACTCTTCCCTTCTGCTCATCTACGCAAAGGGAAAAGAAAGTGCAAGTTTCCTAGTTTACATTGAGTTTCTTGAGGGAGAAAAGGCTCTTGGTAAAACAATGCCTTATTCCTTTTCTTTGGAAGTTCTTTCTGCAGAATACAGCTCAATTGTGGGTCCCCAAAAGGCCCCTGAAGAATTAAAAAAAAAAGAGGTGGTGTCAGGCGGGGGCTTTAGGACGTAGAAGGTCACTTTTGGTTGTTGTCCTGTTGAGCCAACTGCTTTACTAACTGGAGCTATCGCTCAAGCTGGAGGGTGAGGGAATGGGTGGGGCTGAGGCTGGGGGTTGCTCAGTAGTTGACCCCAAGTGATCTTGTTTGAGGAAAACTCCTGCGATCCCCCATCAGAATATTTTGAAAGTGGAAGAGTCTGCTGGTGGGAAGGGAGAAGAGTGGGAGGACGAAATAAACAACAGGCAGCTTCCTTTCTTGACAGATGGAAAATAAAGGGCCTGTCCATAGCTCGGCGAACTGCTCCGTGGACCTCCCAGCGGGGCTGCTTTCTGAGGTGATGGTCTCCTCGCTCCTTAGCCAGCCTGGTGGAGCTAGCTACTGACGTTGGAAAGGAGTTGGAGGATGGAGGTTTGTGGCCGGCGAATGAGAGAGGTGTGGGGGAGGGGGAAGAGAAAAGCAAGCGGGCTGAGGAAAAATGTAAGGGAGGGAGATGGCTCTTCAATGAAACCTCTGGCCTCTTTTAAACCATAAAGAGGTCTGGCTGGTTTGATTCCAGTCCATAAAATAGCTCAGTAGGATCTTAGGGATTATTTAGCTCAAACCCCTGAGAGGTGAGGAAGCTGAGGCCCAGAGGTCCCACTTGCCTTTGGTCATGGGGTGAGTATGTAGCCCAGCAGGGTCCCAGCTCCTGTGAGCTGCGATTCATGGTGTTATCTTTGCTGGGGAGGCCTGAAGTTCCTTTAGCTTGTCCCTGTGAAACAGAGGAAGAGCCCACGAAGAACATATTCATCTCAGAGTTAGGTGACCTTGGCTTTGGGATCTAGTTGCCCATTTCTTCCATTTTCCTTGCCAACATCTTTCCTAAGCCTTCCAGACCAGGGCACAGTACCACCCCCTTGCTGCCAGACAGGTGGCCTGTCGTGTGAGCAGGAAGGGGAGTTGAAGGCAAGCAAGGCCCACTGTGAACCCCCTGCTAGAAGTGCTCTCCCCTTCCTTCTTTTGGAGGTGGCAGTTACTGGGCAGCATGACCCTGAGGAGGAGATAGGCTGCCTCTGATAGGAAGGTTTTATCTTTGAGGTTATTGCAAATATGCCTGACTTCTTCATCTGGTTCTGTCCGGATCTGAACTGGTAGCCAGATAAACTGTTGGCGGCCCCATTTCATGTATTTATCAAGTCTAAACAATTGTCAGGAGACAATTATCCCCCAGGAAGCCAATGGCAGATAAACAGTGTCCCGCAGTCTGGTTCCAGCCATGGAATCCGTAAGTTGTCCCTCCTTGTCCTGCGCAGATTTTCTCCTCTGTCCCTGCTGCCCTAAATTTTAAAGGAGGTTTGATGTTCCAACACGTTTGTTTTGGTGTTCTTTGCCCATAGCCCCAAATAAAATCTAATGGTTTTTATATGTGGATAAATCCTTTTTAAAGGCTCTTTTGTTATCACCACGGGGTTTGTGAGCACTAAAACTGGGTTTTAAGGGATCAGTGAAACCTTAGAATCACAGTTTGCTGTATCTGGAAGGAACCGTGACCACTTGGTACAGCCCCTTCGAGCGGTAGATGAAGAGGCCAAAGCACGAAGGGATTTGATGGCTTGTGAAGGGAACGTGCTCTTCAGAGTCGGGCAGACGTGCAGCTGAAGCTTGGTCTGGCCACTGATCTGCTGCCCTGCCTTGGGTAAACTCCTGGAGCCCCTATTTCCTTATTGATTACATGGAGGTACCAATCCAGACTGCACAGTATTGTGAGAGGTAGTAAAACTGTTTCCCTCTGGTCAAGGTCAAAGAGACAACTGGGGGGCAGAGCTAATGCCAGAACCTTAGTATCCTGGCTCCCAGGTCTTTATCCTTCCCATTATTCTGCAGGAGGTCTTCAGGCTACTGTTAAATAAAAAGTAAAGCTTCTACTTCGTTCCACCCAAAATTCTAGTTCAGTGTTTCCCAGACAGAGCACCCTCCAGCGGGTCTGAGGCTCAGTTCTATGTGGAGACTCATGTTTATACGATGACAGCATCTATATTTTTTCTGGATGAACTAATAATCGACTGGCCATTGTATTTAGGAAAAACCAGACATCACCTCATGGACGTCTCATTGAAAGGGACCGTCAGTTATTCCATTCATTTTGGCAAATTTTCTTTTTAGCTTTGGTTGCAGCAGGAAGAGAGAGACGTCTGGGGGGCTTTTTGCCTGGTGGAAGGGCATCACTGGTCCATAGCCGGGGCCCCTGGGATGACCCATCCCAAGGTCCCAGCCTGAGTCTGAGGTCTCAGGGCTGGTCGCAGGCCGTCCTTGCAGCCCTCGCCAGAGCGTTGTCTGCACCTCCGACACTAGGTGGCGCCACAGGAACATCCTCGCGGCCCGAGGCGCGGTCGCAGCCGGGGAGCACTCGCCGCGGTGCTGTGGAAATCTCTGGTTTTTCACGCAAGGTCAGGCGTCCTGCTGGCGCCCTCTCGCCACCCTGCCCTCCCGTCAGAAGCCCGGCTCCTCGCCGGGGAAGGCCGGGTGCTGGCCCGCCGGGACCTGGGACTTGTGCCCCATGGAGTGTCGGGAGTCTCTAGTGCCGCGCGTTCTACACCACAGGGCCAGGCTGTTTGCTCCCCATCGGTCGCTGCCCCCAGCACCCTGTTGTTATTAAGGACTCATTTGCTTGGAGCGGCATCATTACAAGGGTGTGGGGTACTACATATACTCCCTATTTTTCTATTTTCGAGAGGCTGCAGGCGCAATGCACGGTGGGGCCTAGTGCTAGCACAAGGAGCGGACGGGGGCCGGGCAGGGGCGGTGGGGGCCGGGCAGGGGCGGTGGGGGCCGGCCTCTTCTCGGTGCTGCTCGGTCAGGCTGTCCCGGCGCGGCGGCCTCGGGAGGCCCTGCAGTCCTTCACCCCTGGAGGCGGGCTGGGGGGCGGGTGCGGGGCGCTTCCCCTCCTCAGGGCCCTCAAACCGCAAGGGGGTTTCCGCTTCCCAGTCGAGAGTCGTCCTCTCCCATCCCCGGCTGCATCTCCATTTACCCGTCGCCCATTTCCTTTGCCCATCCGGGCTCCTTGGCTCCACTGGGGTCTCCGTTCCCTTCTCCCGGCCCCCTCTCCAGGTCGCGGCTCCTTTGTCCAGGACTCCGCAGGGGCTTGACCCCAGGGCGTTGGTTTAGGCCGGATCTGGGGTCCCTCGTCACGCCCAGGCTTCTTCCACTTCCGGTTTCTGGAGAACCGGGAATCAAGCCCTGCGCGTTCCTCTTCTTCCTCCTTGGTGCTGAAAGCACGCTTCCTGTCTGCCAGGGCATCAGTTCTGAAAGTGAGCTGAGAACAAGGAGTTTCTTTTTCTTCCCCAGAAGTTGCCTTTTGTAAGGACTAAGTCTGCGCCGGGGCTTGATACATGTTGCTACTCCTGGGAGTGTGAGACTGGGAAGTTGATGGAAATGTCAGCGTTAGCTTTAATGGTGAGGCCAAAGGGAGGATGGACCCAGCATCAAGCCTGGGTAGAGGAGAATGGGAGAGGGAGGACCAGAACCAGGGGCCCCCTGTTCACTGCCTTGGGGTGTCTGAATCCTGCCTTTGCTGTTTGTGAGCTCTAGGACTATGGGTAAGTTGGTTAACTTTTTGAGCCTCAGTTTCCTGTTCTGTCAAGTGGGAATACAACTCCCTAGCTCACAGAGTTGTGGTGAGGATTATGAACTATTATGCATCTAGTGTCCTCCTGGCAAGTGAAAAGGCTCAGTAAAGGGTAACTGTTACCATGGTCCAGTCTAAACTTCTGTGCTAGCCTTTCACCAAATTGATCTTACCAATCAAAAGGTTCCTGCTTTTCCCACCTTGTTTGGAATTAGAAAAAACTTCCCCTGCACTATTATTGTTTTATAGGCCTCCTTTCTCCAAGACAGAAAGGAAGAGAGGGTAACGGGGTTTATTTTCTTCTCCCAGGACTCTTGAAGAAGGATTCAGGATGTGGCTGTGCCACTGGGGATAAACGGTGTAACACTGGGGCAGGTCAGTTTCCTTGTTGGTGCAATGGGACTCTTATACAGGCCCCTTTCTTTCCAGCACCAGATACTGCTACACCATCTCATTGGCATGGACCTATATGTGGCAGCAAGTCCATCTCATCGCTTTTGGTGAAAGTCAGTCCAGTTTGTAAAGATTCTCATTGTGAGTATGGTTAAACCATCCCTTTGACTAAAAACCAAACCAGATATTCCTTTACCTATCAATACCTCCTGCTGCTAAAAACCAGCAGCTAAAAAGCAGCAGGAGGTATTGATAAGGGAAGTCCTATCTAAATTCCTGGTTTAGAGAATGACTATCCTCATTTTATGAGTTAAACATTACCCCCATCAACACCTCTGAAAAACCCTCCCAACATGTTTATCTCATTCATATCACGGGGTTGGCAGGTCACTGTAGACGAGGAACTGGGACACCAAAAGGAGAAACTGGCCACCCTTGTACCCTGTTCCCAATCCTGGTCCAGCATCACCCACAGATGGCAAGGAGCTCTAGAGACCTCACCAGCCCCTGGGATTGGTCACCCCACTCTTCTGTGGACAGAGATTCCTGCTGGGATCCTTTGAGGGCAAGCAGACCCTTCTTCCAGCTTGGACTGTGAACTCCACTGCAGCCGTAAGGACTGTCTGTGACAGTGAGCCCGAGATGACTGGGCTCTGTGCTCCCTCCCAGCCCTCCAGTCCTTGGCCTGCCACAGAGAACTGAGCTCTTTTATTAGCACCATGAATGTGACTGATACAGCTAGCCATTCCCTCGTGCGAATGACTCAGTTTATTAATGCTCTGCTAAAGATGGCTTCTTTGCTTGCCAGCAGCCTTAAACAGTATTTCATTAAAACTGGCTTAATTATTTTGAGAAGACGGCCCAATTAAAAGCTATACACTCCCTCTATGTGAGTGTTTATACATAGAGCTGTATATATAATACATATTTGTAAGTGTGTATATATATATGTGTATGTATGTGTCTATAAATATATAGGCTTAGCAATTTAATTACATGGGATAAATTGTTGGAAAAAATACCCAGGAGCTGGTCCCCTTTCTGTTGCTAGATTCAGAGTAGAGGCCACCCCTCCACTCTGGGAGAGGCTGGTGTTGGTGATCTCTTAATGACTCTGCAATGGAAATCCCAACTGCACAGAGCCCTGCCCCAGTTTCAGGAGCCAGCAGCCTCGGGAGAGGCGGATCCTGACCTCTGCTCTGCTCTTGGGATAGCCTTTCCCTTCCCAGCAGGGTTGAGATACTTGGGCAGGGAAATGTTGTGGCAAAGTATTTGCCAAAGCTCAGGAGAGACACAGACTTGGGGCTTTTGTTTCTTGAGCTGGCTGTCTAGCTTTCCTAATGAGCAAATATGTTCTCTTTAAGGAAACAAACAAAGCAAAAACACCAATTCATCTGGATTTTATTCATTTGTTTTAAATACAAACAAACAAAAGGAGAGTGGTTATTTCTGCACCAACTATTTCAAATGCAAGTTACTCCATCGCTCGGGGTGGTTGGATGGTGCTTGTCACCATAGGACCCACAGGGCTAGTTCCAACTGTTATTCGGTAAGGCTTTTTTCTTTCCAAAATTCCCAGTGTTCCTTTAAGGCCCATTTAGCTGCGGGTTTTGTTTATTCTCCTGGCAATCGGCATTTAAAACAAGACAAACAAGCATTTTTCCTGGGCTGTGAATCCCCCCGGCCAGCCTCCACCTGCACACCTGAAGCCAGCATGTCCAATCGAATTTCTCTGTAACCCGTATCCCCTTTAGAGACTTGCCCCCTTCGTATACCAGGCTGGAAATAGAGAACTTAAGCAGGGCAAATGTAATTTTAAGAATTGCTAATGATGCTAGAAATCTGCAATGCAATTAGCATCATTGGATTTGGCGCTCCTCCGAAGGCACAAAACTCCTTGTCATAGCGCAGTGGCAGCAGCGGCAAGTGCCTCCGCATGTGCTGGGCTGTCCGGGTATGCTGGCAGCCGCTTTGCACTGAGATGTGAGCAGTTGGTTAGGCTTCCTCTCTTTCTTTCTCACAGATACTGACTTCTTTGTCTCTTTTCTGGGTTGCAGAGGGATGGATATTTTCCATTGATTATTACTTTAGCATTTGACCCTCCAGTGGAGTCACCCTGTTTTTTTTTAGAAAACTGAGACTCTCACTTTGTGAACTCACTGTGCTCTCTGGGATTTCAGTGCTATAGTTCAACCACCAATCCCCCTGTCCTGAACTCCAGTACTTCTGATGCTATTAATTGGTTCCTCAACAATTGTGGTGGCCTTTCCATCATTGCCCACCATAGTATATACTTTTCTTTCTCTCTCTCTCTTTTTTCTAATTTCCTTGTCTTCTTCACTCTCCATGGAGCCAGAGGTAGTATGAAGAGTTAAAAATAGGAATATAAAGAAAGCCAGAGGGAGAGAGGGAGTGAGAAAGAAAAATTTTAAAAAGGGAGGAAATGAATTATTGGATTAAAAATAAACCTTTACTGTTTTGCAGAAAAATTATTTTTGTTCTCTGGAAAAATAACGTGGGCCAGGCATAAAAAGCATGTCAGCTGGCTAAAAGATTGCAAAATCCAGAAGATGATCTCGATGTGTCTGTTCAATTTAGCAAGGGTATCTACTAGGGGATCCTCTTTTAAATATGGAGGCCCAAATCAGAAGCTTGTAGAGGGGAGCTATTCTTCCAAGATTCCAGATGTGTCTGTGAGACAACACGTTATGGGGCAAATTGATTTCACCCTTGGGAAACCAGGGAGATTTTCAAAGTTATGTCTGCAAAGCCAGCTAATGCAATTCCCCATTAGTGCATTAAAGTGTGCCCTTATTAATTCAAACATAAAGGCAACAAAATAAGCTGTTAAATTTAAAATATAATACATATATAATGAGCATGTGTGAAAGCCTTATTCAAATGAAAATACAGGAGTGTTTGAACTACTGAGGTATCTTTTGTATTGAATTATGAGCATATGTAATAGATTTAATTATTAATTTCCCCATTGTTCTATGCACACAGACAGGGTTCAAGGCACAGTCATTCTCTGGCTTTCATAGATCTAATTTGTATAATTATTGCCTGAATAAAAAATTGCTCCAATTCCTAGCTCTCTTTCTTTCTTTCCCCCTTCTAAATACTATTTCAATGCTGCATTCCAAAAGGGGAACACCTGCCACTTCTTCAAAGTCAGCTGATCATTTGGAATGATGGACGGCGCTGCTGCCGATGACGTCCCCTTTCAAGTCTCTTTGTCTAAGTGAATTATCGTGCATCCTTTTAATTTTATTGAACAAATTACATTTGTCAAGGTCTATCTTTGTAAATAAATGATAACTAGAGACACATGGATGCGTATTTCTGCTGTTCAAGGGCTCTTGTTCCATTTCTGGAAGCCAGATGAACATGGAACAAAGGAGAAACTTTCCTCTAAAAGCAATTATCTTTCTGCATTCCCATCAGTATAATTATATTGCAGGGAATTTTAAGAAGCTGTAGAAGTAGAATTGAATGCTTAAAACTGTGTTTGCTGAATTGCTATGCAAAAGTTGAACAGGCTGTATTGCATCACACAAAATAGTCTAACTCTCTCCTGGCCACATTTCTGTAAGTTTAGAATGCGCCTGAAGGGTGGAGATGATGTGGGGGAGGCAGTGGGGATGGGGATGAGGTAGATCGCATTTAGGGTTTCCTGTGTTTCTTGAATGGAATAGTTAATGACATTTCTGAAACCCGAGGGCTGTTAGCAAGGTGACTGGGAACGTGTCTAATAAAGCCACCCATTCCAGTCTAGTTGGAAAGCTTCTGATTTGCAGATTGCTCTCTGTCTGAAACAGTCCTGCTAGTTTACTAACTAATCCCTGAATGGTGGTGGGATGAAGAGGGGACCGTTCATGAAATGATGGCAGCAGCAATTATACTGCCCCCAAAACAAGCCAGCAGCTGGCTTACAGAGATATTGAATGTGGTTTGTGTGGCTACTGTGTCAATACTGCGCATCAGCCAGGATCATTCCTTTCTCATTGGCTCCCCCACAATTTAGTGAAGTAAACTCTTGCTGTGAGGTAAGTTGTATTGTCTGATCACTGACAGCTCAATAGTCTCATTCCTGCCCCTTCCCAATTTTTAACAAACTCCCTGATGAACATTCAGGAGGAAAATAAAGCACCAGTGAAAAGTGGCAACAGAGAATGCCAGAATCATGGGTTAGTTTAGTATGGCTGGTAGGTTTTGAGTTACTGGACAGTTGATGGGATAATATTATAGTCTAGAGATCTTGAAGAAAGGAAACCTACAAGCAAGAATGACCTTGTATCCTCTCAGAAAAGTGATTGGAAGGGTGAATCAGGAGCCTGGAGATAATTCCCAGTTCACAGAGACTGCATGGAACAGTGGGGTGAGCATGGGCTTGGGTTGGGATGGAGACAACCCCTGGCCCCTGCATTCAGTGTCCGCAGTGGTAAGATGAGGGATCTGGACCAGATGATTGAATAGCCTATCTTTAGATTCCGGGTCTAAGGTCATGAAACCCATTGTATGGGGCATTGATCGCCATAGGAAAGTGGGGGAGGGAAGGTCCATGTACTAGGATTGCATTGTTAAAGCTTTATGAATGTGTTGAAGGGGAAAAATGATTTTTTCTCTTAAGAAAAATGAGTCCAGTGCTTTTGACCTCTAATTTCTGTGGCTGAGGTTTGGTGATAAGCAAGAACGGAAACCCATGGGATCATTGCAGGTGACGTGATCAGAAAGTGGTAGGCCTATAAAATAGGTTTAAAACGGTGCCTTGGCCATCTTGGTGATTGAAAAGGCTCCTCTCTCAGGAGAAAGTGGCCAGTGGGACTGATTTGTTTGATTCAGATCATCTCACTAAGTAGGCAATGAAGGGAATGTGCAGAGAGAACTAGCATGTCCAGCTTAGTGTTGAATTCAGTGCTCCCTGAAAGTGTCAGACCCTCTGCTGGAGCTAGGAATAGAAGGTCATATGGTCCCTGTCATCAGGATCATGTTGCATACATATGACAGTGAAGCCAGGTAGGAACATCTGTGATTCTAGGACACAGTGATCGGGGCCATGACACAGTTCTCCTGGGAGGTAGCCTGATGGGGGCTGAGGTAGTCAGGGAAGGCCATGGAAGGAAGTGAGGCTTGAGTAGACACAGTCAGATAAAGGTAGGGGTAGACAATGGTAACAGAGGGAAGAATATGTGACGAGCAGTGACATAAAGCAGCAAGACATGTTCAAAAAGCTGCTAATGCTTCAAGATGGCCAAGGTGGAGGGTGAGTGTGGGTGAGCAGAAGGGGATGGGGCTGAGGAAATCAGCACGTGCCAGACAAGGGGGCCTAGCCAGGAGGCTCGAACTTTCTGCTCTGAGTTACAGGAAAGGGGAAAGCACTGAAGGAGTGTCACAGGTAAGCAGTGTGTCAGGGTCAGAATTTAGAAGGGTCATGTTGACAGCCAGGACTGGATCCTGGGGTCCCTGTGCAAAATGAAAATGTGGGGCCATGTATTCAAAAACCAGAAAAAAAGGTGCTGTTAAAGGCATTAAAATACAGAGCATTTCCCTTCATTCTGCAGTCTCTCAATCTATCGTGGCATTTTTTTTATCCTCTTTAATGTCACATCCCTCTGGTCCTCATGGCAGGACACTTGTGGGACAAGTACAGACTTTCACGGGAGCTGGAGTCCTCCCTAAGACTTGGGACACATGTGGTCCACCGGCAGCTGGCTCCTCCTCTCCATAGCCATGGGACTGATGTGTCATGCTTCAGCTAGGGGTAGGAAGATGCAGCCAGGTGTCTCTCCTTCTCGGAGGCCTGGTGCTCTCACCCTTGGTAAGCAGGTAACCCCCAAGGGTATTGCAACTTCCCTGTCAAGATGTACTGGGCATCTTGGTTAAGGTTGAGCCTGAGGCTTCCTGTACCAAGTTGCCTGCTAAGTGCATGGTAGCACTGACAGCCTAGGGTGAGGATGGCCACTGCCACACCCCCTTGCAAGATACTGTGAAGCACGCTCACCAACCCTGCCCCTCTCCAGCCTGCGCCCAACCCTCCACTGAAGTGGAGTGGACAGTGTCACTGGGACAGGTTGTGGGGGAGGCTGGGCAGGGCCCAGAGTGCCAGGGGCAGGGAAATGGGTAGCCGAGAACCTGTCCTGGGAGGCAGGGAGGTGGTAAGAGATGCTGCACATGAGAGCCAAGACCCTAAGCCCCTGGCCCATGTTCATGTGTCGTGGACTTCACTTCCAAAACAGTAAATCATTAAGAATTTCAAGATGGCAACCATAGAGCATTTGCCCTCAAGCATGGCCCCTTCTGAGCATGGATCCCTGTGCTTTGTGACTACAGGGATCACTCACCCTTCATGAAGCCCATCGGCAGCAAGGCAACTGTAGCAGAGCTAGGCTTAAGGCAGGGAACCCACCAGGAAGGGGCTGGAGCTATCTGGTGATGAGTGCTGAGAACCACAGTGAAGATACTGATGATGAGAATGGAGAGGAAGCAATGAAGGGAGATATTAGGAGGTAGAAGCTGTAGGATTAAGAGGCAAACAGGATGTAGCGGGGGTGAGTGAGGCCGTGGGATATACGGTCACTTACAGGGTTCTCATATGGGTAACTGGTACTTTATGAAATACTTTTACATAAATTTTATCACTTAATCTGCAAAACATATTATTGGTACTTCCATCTTATGGGGGGAAATAGCTGAAAGAAGTGAGGTAATTCACTCAAACTCCTCTGGTCAGAAGACTTGGGATCAGCCCAAGGCATTTGATTTTGATGGCACATTCAATCTACCATGACACCTCTGCTGCTCTGGATGAGTCTGCCTTGTTTGTTTGTTCCTTCATTTATTTATTCATTGCTTCACTCAACAAGTACTTATGAGGGGAGCACAAGGTGCTGGGCATTCGTCTAGGTGCTGGAGGTCCGTTGCTCAACAAGCCAGGCAAGGCTTCCGCTCTCATGGAGTGCACATTCTAGCAGGGCCAAGGTGCCAGATTTAATCAGAAGTTTCGCTCAGGCTTTAAAGGCCAGTGGAAGCCATTATTTATTTTATTTTCTGTTTCTTGTCCCAGTTTCTAATGAATTAGAGTTTGATTAGCTTCAACAGAGCGCTATGACTAGAGGGAGAATAATAAAGTGTCCTTTCATCCACCCCTATCCAAAAGCTGTGTGTAATTAGAGGAATCAAACCCTGTACTCTTCATCTCCACTTGGGTTGGCAGAGGTCAGTTTATTCTGTAGATACGTAATTATGTTGTTTTGCTCTTACATTTAAAAAATATATTATCTTGAACTTTCAATGAATCTTATAAATCTCAGGCTAGGAGACTGGATATCCCTGATAAAGAATAAATTTCTAGGTGTTACATTGTTGTCGTCCCAACAGCAATGGTTCTGAATGCTGATCAGATGACTCAACTGTACAGGTCAGAAAGGCATTTACTGGCAACTCAGCCCCTCCCAATGGCTTACACCATAGAAGACCATCAGTAATGCATGTGTTGAATGGTGTTAGGATGAACCAGTTTTCTTCCTTGGTGCACAGCCCCAGGGAACTAGAATGGCTGCCAGATGGCTCCGGGTGCTAGGGCATGAGCATTCATTGTGTGAAGGAAGTTTGGAGACTGAAATCCTTTTAAAGGCAATGTTTCACTTGATAGGAAACAACATTATAATAAGACTAATCAAGACCACTGAGTTAGTAGTCATGGAGAACTAAAATCATTATTCTTGGAGCACAAATTCCTGGACCTGATGATACCTCTGTGGCCTGTCATGTGTCAGAGAGTCTGCAGGAATGTAACATGAAAACCTGTAATACCAGAGGTGTAGAGCACACTCCATACTATTCACTGTGGAATGTCTGGGGATGGCCCTTGGCTTCTGAGCTGATGGCCAAGAGAGGGTGGAAGAATAAGTGGAGGAGTTGGTCTTAGAAGGTCTGCTCTACAGTAGGCCTGGGGAGAGTGGTGTATCAAGAGGAAGATTCAAACCAAGTGCATTGAGGGATCTGAAGACCATACCCATACCAATCAGTACTCCCCTGGCCCAGCGTCATCATCCTGGGCCCCATGTGGCTGCCCATCGCATACAGGAGGCCTTATTGTATGTCTGCTGTGTGTGGCATGACTCCTTTGAATGGCGTTCCTTTTCCCACCCCGTGGCATTTCTCTGCTCTCGCAGTCTCTCTCCATAGTAACAGAAGCTTCCACTGAGTTAACACCTCAACCTATTAAGCTTAAGTGCTTTTCAAAACATTTTATTATTGGCTGAGTGTTTGTGAAGCAGTTTACCTTGGACTCCGACTGGCTTCAAGAGGTTTGAGCCTGTCTTGTATTCCAGGGAAGCGGCATTGCAAACCCAGCACATCCCAGCACCCAGCTTTCTACCCTTTCTTTATCTCTCTCACCAAATGGTGTGAGGCCATTCATGGGAAGGCCACGACGAATTTTGATTTCAGTCTTTGTGTCATTACTTAGCTAATTTAAAGATGGATATCAGCCCTTAAAATTAAAAATTGTATGTTACATGGAAGGACTCCACCCACCCAGGGTCAGGCAATGAGAATATGATTAGACAAATGAGGGAGTGGCGTTTTCCATGTTCCTCTGTTGAGTGAGGATCCCAGTGGACCATGTCCTGGGTCCTTTCTGGGACACTTCCTCGTGTCAAGTTCCCTAACTTCTGTGGGCTGCCAGGCACAAGTGTCAGCATTCATGTTGCAGTCCTGATGCCATAGTGTGGCTACTTCAAGGAAATAGTATTCATGATATTGACCTCTTCTTAAAATTATTTAAATAGGCACCCCAGTGCTTCAGGTAAGAGCCATGAATCTTGAGCAAATTTGACTCATGAGGTACCTTCAGAGAACAATTTTAGCTGGTATGTGTGTGTAAGGTGGGGCAAGGGTAGGGTTGGGTATTAAACATCAAAAGGTCATGCTATGTAATACATGCAATATATAAAGTACTGATTCAATAGAACTATGGCAGGTGCTGTTGTAATTCTTTTTTCTGCATATATGCAGAATTTGCAATATAAAAATTAATGCATGTTATAAACTTAAGGTAGCTTCAGCAAATAGGATAAAGAACTCCATGATAACAAATCACAGTGCATATTCACAGCTGGTGAGATAAATTCCATTCATGAGGAGATTTTGATTTCAACCCCTTATAAGAGAATTGTAAGATAGTGGCAGCGTCTAATCTTGAGGTAGGTAGATAGTGGTGAGATGGCTACTCATGAATAATTTTAAAATCAATCATCTGTGGCTAAATGTAGTGACTTCAAATCGCTTCACAGCTTTGGGCTGTGGTGGGGAAAAGCCATTGTGGTGAAATAGAGTAAGAAACAAGAGATGCAAAGCTTTCCTCATTTCTTGCTTCAATTCGATTCCTGTTCTTTAATTGCTCTGGGACTTAAGATTCCTTTTCCTGAAGCTACAGTGTGTTCTACATCTTCTCAGAGCTGGGTCCTGCCGCCCTCCTCACACAGCGGGTAAAGCTGCTCCCCTGCTTCTGGCTGCTGGTGGCTCAGCATCTTGGGGGAAGCCCAGTTTGCTACCTTTCTGGACATCCTAGGGGACCTGCAGTTCAGCCACAGTGAGGCCCAGGGAGGGGACAGCTGGTGTCCTGGCAGCTGGGCTTCTGCACTGCCCATGACTTTGAAGACACAGCATCAAAGAACAGAATGGTGCCTTTGGTTTCTGGAGGGTCCTTGAACTAAAATGTGATGAGAAAATATGTGTCAGGAGAAGATGGCAAGGAGGGAAGAGTGGTCTTCTGGCCACAGCAGGACTCGGGGTGGTGCTGGGCCAGAGATGTGTGCCCACCTCATTGGAGTGCAGGGCTTGTGGTGGGAGCTGGTGGGCACAGCAGCATTTACACTGTACAAAGTAGACACTCTTCTGCAAACCTTCCTCCCATAACTCCCTGCCCTCAAGTGTGGCCTAAACTGCATGAACCTAAAACATTCCAACAGTATATTGATGACAGCTAAATTGTCATAACACAACAACATGGTTATATTGAATGCTGCCTTTTAGCCATCCATGATGTCTCTGTATTGGTGACAAAATATTTTCCTACAACCACACATCTGTTTTCACTCTCAGGTCTTTGTATCATATCCTTATTCACAATTCAGGATGATGATGACGATGATGGTGATGGTGATGATAATGATAGTAGCTAACACTATGTAATATTAGGCACTACGCACATTTCATCTGTTAACTCATTTAATCTCCATAAGACCCACATGAGGTAGGTACTATTATTATTTCTATTGAAGTCACATAAGGTCACATTTTGGTAAGTGGTAGAACCAGGTTCCAAATCCATGCACTCTGGCTTTGCTGTCTGTGCTCTTAACCACTTTGCAATGGTGCCTCTCATTTCCTCTATTCTTAAATAAAGAGGAGAGCAACTCAGAACAATTACCTACAGTATTCAAAGGTTAGAAAATTTTCTGTTAGTTACAAAGTATCAGCAACCAATTCACATAGCCCAGGGAATTAGCTTTGCATTTTTGCATTCTTGCATGGGTGCATTCAGAAATTTATTGATTACCTACCACCTGCCAGACCACCATGCTGGGAGTAAGACCAAGGCAGACATGGTCCCTGACCTCATAGAGCTTCCACTCATTCTGGAAAGTTAACAAATTAAATAGGCATCACAGTGATGTGTGAGGAGGATTATGCTAGATGAAAGTATAGAATAACAACAGCTAATATTTACTGAGCATTTTGCTATGTATTGTGTGATGGTTAATATTAGGTGTCAACTTTACTGAATTGAGGGATGCCTAGATAGCTGGTAAAGTCTTGGTTCTGGGTGTGTCTGTGAGGGTGTTGCCAGAGGAGATTGACAGTTGAGTCAGTGGACTGGGAGAGGAAGACCCACCCTCGTGGGTGGGCACTATGCAATCGGCTGCCAGCCCGGCTGGAACAAAGCAGGAGGAAGAAGGATAAGCTGGCTTGCTGAGGCTTGTGGCATTCCTCTTTCTCTTGTGCTGGATGCATCTGTCTGTTCCTCCTGCCCTTGGACATCAGACTCCAGGTTCTTCAGCCTTTGGACTCTTGGACATACACTAGTGGTTTGCCGAGGGTTCTCGGGCCTTCGACCACAGACTGAAGGCTTCCCTACTTTTGAGGCTTTTGGTCTCAGACTGAGCCATTACTGGCTTCTTTCTTCCTCTGCTTGCAGACAGCCTATCATGGGACTTTGCCTTGTGATCGTGTGAGCTAATTCTCCTCAATAAGCTCCCTTTCATGTATACATGTATCCTATTAGTTCTGTCCCTCTGGAGAACCCTAACACATATTGCTAGGCACTATTCTCAGTGCTTTTAATGGACTCATTCATTTAATCCTGATGGCTACCCCATGAGGTAGGTACTATTTTATTCCCATTTTACAGATGAAGAAATGGAGGCACATCAGGGTTATAGAAATGCTGAGTGACACAGCTATGTTAACAGGGGAGCCAGCAGAACACTGTTCTGCTAACCCTGGGAGGGTTAGCTTTGCCTGGGAGTTTGGGAGTCCAGTTTCAATCAATTGGTGAGCAGTACTCATGGAGATAATGAAAAATGGGAGGTCCTTCATTCAGTTAGTGCCGTTGTTCATTCAAAAGCATTTATTAGTAGGCATCTTTGATGTGCAAAGATCAAGGGAGTGGCTGGTGGTTGGTGGTAGATGGCTATAGAGTTGGATAACATAGGGTGTTTACATTTGAGACATAATTCAGTAGGCAATACTGTATTAAGTATTTAAGGGTATAAAAATAAAGAATTGCTCCTTAGTCTCAAATTGATATATTTTAAATATATATATATAAAATTATAAAATGATAAAATTATGCAAATATATTCATCACCTCACATACTTATCATTTCTTTGTGGTAAGAACATTTAAAATTCAAACTTTTAGAAATTTAGAAATATACAGTACATTCTTATTAACTATAGCCACCTTGCTGTGCAGTGGAACACCAGAACTTGTTTCTCTTGTCGGACTAAAACTTTGTACTCTTTGGCCAACATCTCTCCATTACCCACTCCCTCCTCCCCAGCCTCTGGTAACCACCAGTCTACTTTCTACTTTTAGGAGTTCAGATTCCACATACAAATGAAATCATGCAGTATTTGCCTCTCTGTGCCTGGTTTATTTTACTTATTAATTTAATATTCTCTAGATTTATCCAGTTTGTCAGAAATGACAGAATTTCATTCTTTTTTAAGGCTGAATAGTATTCCATTGTGTATATATACCACATTTAAAAAAATCTGTTCATTCATTGATAGACACTTAGGTTAATTCCGTCTTTTGACTATTGTGAATAGTACTGCAATTAACATGGCGTGCAGACATCTCTCCAACATACTGATTTTAATTCCTTTGGATATACCCAGAAGTGAGATTGCTGGATCACATGGTAGTTCCATTGTTAGTTTTGGTACGTATTTAACAGAGGAGTTCAGGCAAATGAATTGGCTTGTGCTTGTATGTGCACACAGAGCTTGATGGAGTGGAGAGTGTGGCCTTCAGATGGGAGCAGGCTCCACTTCTAGCCTGCATTGTCATACCTCTAGCTGTGTAACCTTGACCAAGCTTTGGACTTCTAGAACCGTAGAATGAAGACCCTGTACCCTCATTTTACAGATGAAAAACTGAAGCTTAGAAAGTTGTCATAAGCTAGAGGAATATTTGAAAATGGACCAATTCTGATTCAAAAGTCCCTTTCAGCCCCGAGACATAGGAATCTTAACTTGTAAGTGATTGTTAAATTTTCCAATACTCAATGTACATGTTAGAGGCTTTAAACAAGCTGCATATTTGGGAATTCAGTACTAGAGGAAGACTTCCTAGAGTCAATGAGAGGAACTTCCAAGGAAGAGAGGAAAGCAGCACAGGAAACAAGAAGGAGATGCTCCTAGCATTTGGGAGTATCTTGGGTGGGAGCTTGGAAGTAACATGAAGAATTGTGGGGCCGCACAAAGCTAGACTTGGCTGGAATGAAGGAAGGCTACAAGAAATGCTGTAGGGCCAGTGGTAGTATTGGGGAGGTTTGGGAAAGCAGAGGAGATAAGGACAGAAAGAATGTTTCCCTAGGTTTAAACCTTTGTCTTGTTCATCAACATACCCAAGGGACACTTGCGCAAGTAATTGACAAGAGGTTTCTGTGCTGGTTTTGGTTGCTTTGGGTAAATGGAAGGGAAGTGTTTAATTACAAGTTCAGGTGGTAGAGGATGAGGCCTTCAAAGCCTCCCACATGGGAGCAGGATAATTCTTCCTCTTCCTCCTCCTCCTCCTTCTCCTTCTTCTTCTCTTTCTTCTCCTTCTTCTCCTTCTTCCTCTTCCTTTTCTTCTTCCTCTTCTTCTTAGAGACAAGATCGTGCTTTGTCACCCAGGCTAGAGTGTGGTGACCCAATAATAGCTCACTGTAACACTGAACTCCTGGGCTCAAGCAATCCTTCTACCTCAGCCTCCCTAATAGCTGAGACTACGGGCACATGCCACCACACCTGGCTAATTTTAAAAAATTTTTTTTTTTTTGGTAGAGATAGGGTCTTGCTCTGTTGCCCAGGCTGGTCTCAAACTCCTGGCCTCAAGCGATCTTCCTGCCACTGCCTCCCAAAGTGCTAGAATTACAAGCATGAGACACTGGGTCCAGCCCAGAATTTGTATAACCTACTTGCACAACCAGCCTTTCACATTCACCTGAAGCCTTTATATCTTCAACAAGACCACTCTTTAGTTTGGCCCCATTCACCTGCTAGAGTTGGCGGGGGTGGGGTGGGGGGGTGAGGGGGTGGGGGAGGAAGAATGCAGAAATAAAAGAGTTTCCTATTTCCTCTTAGACAGTGACTATATCATGGGCATCATCTAGTAATGGAGAGAGGAAAAAGAGGAAGAAATAGGAGAGAGAGAGAGAGAGAAGGTTTGAGGGGAAGGGGAAGGTACATAGCACTTGGTAGCTCCAGTTCCTTTGAGCTAGATGCTCCCCTGGCTGATGCTGCTTCAAAAGCCATGTTGATGTCGCTCAAGTCTGTATGTGATTTCTTTCCTCATTTTCTTCCTTTGCCAAAAAAACAACTATGGCTCTTATTCCAAGTATAGTCACTGAGCAGCTACCAAGAGGGTCCTAGAAAGCATGTTTCTGAAGAATGTCATCTTGGCAACGTTGTTCCATCTGCACCAGTCAGCGAGGAATGGAGGCAGAATGCCTCCAACACACACTTTAGATCTGAAGATATTCTAAGGTATAAGGGAAGGATGGTCTCTTCTGGAGAACTTTGGTTTAATCCCTGAATACATTCCTCCAGGAGTACAACATGGATATTTCCTCAGACTGCCAGAGCATTTTAGAGTGTTACTTGACCGGTATATAAGAGATATTTGCTGTAATAAAAGTTACACTGGGCTTGGAATCTGAAGACTTCGGTCTGCGATCTGGCCATTTTTGCTTCCTAGCTACGGGTAAGTTGCTTTCTTCACAGCCTGGTAATGAAGAGCAAATGAGAAAAATGATGACAACACTTTGTAAACTGTAAAGTGGTGCAAATATTACTTGTTATTGTTACCTAGCAATACTCGGGGATTTTCCTTGTTTGGTTCCAGTTTAAGTAACCAGGGCCTGTGTTAGGCTTGGAAGCTTCAATTACAACTGAAGGGTGAAATTAGGTGATAAAGGCTTTAATATCGGTTTTGTTTTGAGGACCTAAGACAACACTAAGAGTGAACCCTGTACGAGTTCACAATCCTGAACAGTTGCTTTGGGTGGTAGCTAGCAATTCCTTCTCACCAGGGATTGGTCATGTATTTAATGGCAGACCCTCCCTTCCCCTACCTTCCCCGTTTCCCCACATTTTCCCCTGGGTGTCCTAAAGGCTTGGCACCCTTAACAGTGCCTTCTCCTCCCATGGGCTCAGCCACAGGTATTTCTTAACAGTCTCACCTCCTCAGGTGACTTTTCCAGCCTGTCTTCCTGGCTCATCCCACTGCCTTGCCTGGGCTCAACGGCTGATGCTTTGCTCCATTTCCGTTCCCACTTTCCTTCTCCTCCCTTGACTTGATACTTCCTACTCCCCCTTGCTTCCCAGGGTCCTTTCCCTTCCCATGTTGATCACTTGAGAGAAGAGGTAGGTGACTGGGTTCCACAGCCCCACCTTGGGGCAGGTTGGAGGTCCTTCTGTTGGAGGATGTATTTGGAAGTGTTCTGACCAAGGGGTCTTCTCACGGTCCTCAGCATTTCCTAAAGTGCACTTTCTGATGGCGTGGGCACTCCGCTTTCACTGTGGCTGCTGTTCTACTGTTGAGACACTTCCCTGTTTCATCGGACGGTCTCTTTGAAGCTTCCACAGTTGCCCATAACACTTTGCTAGGAACAGGGAGTCGGAGTCACTTCTCTCTGGCTGGGAGGAGACCTCTGAGTCTAGTCAGGCTCCAGGGTCCCTGGATGACTGGCTTTTGCCTCGGCGGCCTTACTCTTCCTATGGCACACTCACTGTCCGCCTCTGCTAACCTACAGCACCTTCTTAGACTGCTGTTTGCATCTTCCCAAGACAGAGTTTTCCCTGTGACCACTTGTGCCTAAGGACGAGTCTTAAGCCTCCAAGTCTTCCCAAGAAACTGACCTTAACTCAAGGATCACTTTGTTACACACCAGGCTACTTCAGTCCTCTGGCCTTGTTTCCATTCTTGATCCCTTTGATCTCTGCTGAGCCTTGAGGCTTATGATCCTGTTTCAGGGCTTCAGTGATTCCCCTTGCTCCCAGCTCTGGGGACTGGTCTGCTCATCCTGTCTCTAGTCCCCATGGTTGGAGCTGCAAAGCAAGAGCTTCTGGGCAAGATGCCACTAGAAAGCCTGTCTCCCTAAGAACAACAGACCACTTTTCTCTCTAGTTGTTCTGAAACTTACCCCTTCTCTCTCGCAGCTGTGTGAAAAGAAGCCAAATGCCCATTCTTAATGTGTGACAACTGAGGCTCACATGCAAACTGCTGTTATCTCAGCAGGAGAGCAATTTGCAATCATTTAAAATCCTTTCACTCTTCCCTTCTCCTCAGTGTATGGTTATACACACACCAGTCCATATTTATTAGTGCAGATGGTGAGAAACTCGTCATTGAAAGGGCTTAGAGCACAGAGGAAAATGGATTTTTGGCCTCACTCTGGCCTTATAAACAAGAAGGCTTAAATGATTTTAGGTTCCTGATTCTTGCCTCAAAAGAGCACAGTTTGCTTCTCTCCAAACACAAGAGGTTGTAAATTGGTAATTCATCTCAACCAAAGGCCACATGATGAGCAATTGTAGAAGTATTTTTTTTCTTGTTGTGCAAAGGAGGAACCAGACATCTGAGTATAGGTTCCAGCTGGAACTTGCCTTTCACCATTTGTAGCCTGAAGGCACTGTCTTGGCCAGCCCTGGGCTTCGTGCAGCTTCTGCCTCTTCACCTGCATCACTAACAGGGCGATTGCTATCACAAAGGTAGAAATCAGCTCAGCATTTCCATGTGACTTTTTTTCCCCAGCTAAAAAATAAATCTGTTCTAATAAAAACATTTATACTATATTCTTTATTGTCAGCTAATCCTGCCCACACTCATTAAATGGCAGTGTGTGGGTTATTTGCTGTCAGTGAAATTATCAAAGGCATTTTTCAGCTGGGGCACCAGGAAAACATATGCTTCAATGCCAACTAAAACAATAATGAGGAAATGTTATGATCAGTCTTGACCAGATGACCCTGCCCATTTTAGATTAGTTCTTAATTTCAGCAGAAGGGTCATCCTGTGAATTCTTACAATAAGTCACTGCTCACCACTCACATGAAAAAGATGTGACTTATTAGAAAACTCACTGTACTCATTGCAGTTAATGAGATGTGGAAAGCTTTGTAATTTGATTTGCTGGGCCATATGCTGTAAAGGGATACTGCTGATTTCATTCCTCCGTATTTAATTTAAGCTGTATGCAATACCTTCTTCATATGGCTACTTATATAATAAAAATTAACTTGGGGTATAAAAAATACACCATTGTGGGGTTTATGACTTGGTGTGGTTCAGTTTCAAGTATTTTGCATGGAAACATCTGTAAGTAATGTGTGCGGGTCTAATTTTAAATCCCGCCAAATATTTTCCATTTAACATTTGGTTTAACTGACAAGCTTGCAGAGGTGGTTTTCAGAATTGTCAGTAACAGATATGTGCAGTATTCCCAAGGCTGTGGCCTTTTTTTTTTTTTAAAGAAAGATAGTAATTCAAACTTGTTTTTTAAAATTTTTTTTAATGTTTACATTTCAGTAGATACAAATAGCAGTTCAGAATATGGCTACTCCTATCCCTTGAAGACCCAGCTGCAGTTTAATCTATTACCCCCTAAAAAGAGTTACCTTTGACTTTTGCTTCAACATCTGTGAGCTAGGACACCTGAGGCAGATTGGGAAGGTTGACTGTGGGAACGGAACCCTTCAGGACAGGGTCCTGCCTCCACAGTGGAGAGACAGGGAGGGAGAGAAGAGGGTAGGACTGAGAAGGGAGGCAATGTCCAGGGAGGTCTGAGCCTCCAGAGAGGCTCCGAGAATCCACATTCGGACTATTTTCCTACCGTTTAAAAATAATTCTCACCTAACTCTTAAGGAGAGGCCCAGGCCTCCTGAACTATCCAGATCTGCTCAGAAGCTGAGCTGTAAAACATAAAACAGAACCTCTCCTTTCTCTACTGGGTAGGATTGCCAGATAAAATAGAAGGCCCCGAGTTAAATGTGAATTTCAGATAGACCACAAATATGTTTTAGTACAAACATATCCCTTGCAATATTTGGGACATACTTATACTAAAAACGTATTTGTGGTTTATCTGAATTCAATCTTAACTGGGCATCTTATATTTTTACTTGCTAAATCCGGCGACTCTACCGCCGGGGTCGGACGTTGCTGACTGCATTCTATTCGTGGCCGCGGAGGCCTTATTTCAGGTTGTTTGTTTGATTCCGGTGGCTGACAATA
Organism: Pongo pygmaeus; assembly: GCF_028885625.2. Classification (NCBI taxonomy): domain Eukaryota; kingdom Metazoa; phylum Chordata; class Mammalia; order Primates; family Hominidae; genus Pongo; species Pongo pygmaeus. The sequence continues at coordinate 142,925,276 of NC_072373.2, read as the reverse complement.
TGAAACAGCTTGAACAGGCAGGCTGGTGGGCAGAAGCCATAAATAGCCACCTCGGGGGCCCCCCTGGTCGCTGGGAGCGCCACGCTGCTCTGTTAGTAAACATGCGCTCTCTGGAGTCCTCATCCTGGGGCTCGCGGAAGCGCTGACTCAGCACCGGGGCAGGGAGGATGCAGGGACCCCCAGAAACATAATTAAACTGTTTCCATGACTGACTTGAAAATAAAATTGTGTGTGGGAAGAGAAACTTGAGGGGGAAGTTAAACAACAAATGGAGAGGTGTGGAGTGAAACCTCAGGGAAACTGTTGGTTTTGCTTCAAGGGAATTGAATTGTGAAACTTGCAGTTGTGAAATTTCACTCGGTTGATTCTTGTGAGAACCGAAGTTTGTTTTAATTGTCAATTAAAGCGAATGGTGCCTGGGTCCCTGGGATCCAGGGAACCTCAGGGCGGTGCTCGCCTCTGCCCGGCAGCGAAAGAGGGACCCGGTGCAGGCCCGATGACAGGGGTCGACCACTGGGGGTCAGGATAAGCTTGCAGAGTGGCCCTGCCGCCGTCCTGAACTTTCTCGGGAGGGGAAGGCGGCTGTGTACAGAACGGCACGCCCTGGGAAGCAAAGGCCTGTCGGAGAAGTTGATGAAAGATGCACCTTAGGTGTCCCCGAGCAGGGCCGCCGGCCTCCCCGGAGGTTTCCTTGGCAGCCCTTATTTGTAAGGCAAATCCAGGCCCGCGCACACGTTGCTCGAATGTCAGGTACTAAATTGCCTTTATGAGAGTCGAGCAGGCTTGCCGATGACAACACTCCGATAACAAAAGAAGTGTGGCCTCGTTGAAGATTTTATGTAAAAGGAAATGATTCATTTGAATTCAGAAGGAGCCTTAAAACAGGGCAGAGACAGCCAAACCCTAGATTTTCTGCCTTATGACTTGTTTCTTAAACTTGTTTAAGAAAAAAGGGGAGAAAATTTAAACAAGAAAAGCTACCCGAAATCGCCAACCAAGGTTTAGATTTTCGTGGGTTGCTATTTTCTTCAGATCAAGGTTGCCTTCTTGTTAACCCGAGATTGCAGCCGCAGAAAATTAGATTCCCCCCACTCAGGGATTAACCACATAGAAGAGTTAGGGAATGTGGAGGTCTGGAGAGACTTGAGATCAACGAGTTTGAAACGTTTGAAAGAAAAAAATCTTCAGTGGTTTGAGAGCTTCACTAAGATACTTTAAAAAAAAAGAATCAAAATTGCTCTTATTTAAGAGCTTTGGAGATCCAAATATAAGTCCCTTTTCTTTTGCCAAGAAGGCCCTTATTCATTTTGTGTGTCTTTAATGCTCAAAGGAGATGCTGGGATTCCTAGTCAATTCCTAAACAGGAGTCTGACAACCAACTATGTGATTTTTTTTGCAAAGACCTTTTTTTTTTCTTAAAGCTTCAAATTTCTGTTCCTTTTGATGATGATATGTTGAAGAAGGAATCAGTGCCTTTCTCAGTAAGTGAATGAGAGAAAGGCCTTACGTCTTTTGAGTGGGCCAGCGTTTGGGTGGCACGGCTGCTTGGATGGGGAGGGATGTGACAGGGCTCTTGGACAAACTGCTCCTTGGCTTAGGGATGGTTTATTTTGAACATTCATTCATTCACTTATTCAACCAGTGTTTATTAAGCATTCACGGCCTCTGTGCAGGGCTAGGTGTGAGGGCTACAGTGTCTAATAACACAGAGTCGTGGTCTCATCCTCCAGGAGTTTTGCAGTCTGCTGGGGAAGCCAACAACATGAGAAGGTTATTCTGCTCTACTGGAAAAGGCACTGATCTTGTCCTCTCTTTTCCTTCCAGAAGCTGAGAAAAAAACCCAGATTGGTCAACATGGTTTTATAAACAAGTGGTACTTTAGCAACAGCAACCAAAGTCCTATTTAATTAGCCAGTGGAAGGTATCCATCTGTGATGGCCAACTGTTTCCTTTTTCCAAGGGGCTCATCTTCTCCTTTGGTGACCCAAAATGCCTTTTACTTTGAGCCACACCCTCTGCCTGAAATCCTGCAGGATAAAATGGGGATGGAGGTAGAAAGCAAGTGGATCACTTGGTACTGTCTGACTTGATAACCAGCTGTTGAATGGCCTGCCATGGCTTCACTATGAGAATGGGGAAACTGTTCTTTTACTTCTGGAAGAAGGAGAAGCCAGAAGTTTATTTAATCTTTTCTAGGCAACTTATTTTATTGCATTTTTAATTTCCTCTCTTGCATTAACACGACCCTTTTCACTGGCTTCCCACGCCTGGTACTTAATTACTTATCATTAGCAATGTACACGGGGGCCTTGCTGCATATTTATAAATGTGATCATTAGTACATGGAAAGACAAAGGCTTCTTTAAGACTGTCATTAGTTATTCTGTTTTCATGGAAATGTTCATTAGGAGAAACTACCCACCTGGTTAAATAATTATAATTAAGAATTGGTAATCTCCTTTGCATTTTTAACTTGTTCTTCCGTCTGTTTGTGTGAAGCTCAACAAGCCTTATTTGGCAAGTATTCTATCTTTCATTTTCACAAGAATTGTCAACAAATACGTACTCTTTGTTTTTAACCTATAGGTGCTGACTGATTTGCAGCATGATAAATATAATTTTTGTAATTCAGCAGTTAATCTCCAAACACATTAACCAGCCGTGGAATGGTGAGTCAGTGAATGGAGTTAAAGGATCCCTGGTAGATTTTATTTTCTGAACTTTAGTCAGTGGTGCAAATTGAACTCCAGGCTCCCAATCAAACTTTGCAAAGGGTCCCCTTTAACTCTTCAACCACAGAGACACCAGGCTGGGTGGCCACTGGCCACTGCTCCTTTGGGTGTGCCAGGCAAGACAAGTGGTAGTTGGATGGCCTGAGTCTTTGTGTGTCAGCATCTGAGTCTTTATATGTTTGTGACTAGGGGTAACCACAGCAGTGTCGTAGCTGTGGCCCTGCCAATGGCTAGGCAAATAGAGTCCACAAGCACTCTTTGAATTGCTAGCAAATGGTCATGCGGCTCATACGTGGTTATGTGTCAGCTGAGCTGAAACAAACGAGGTGACAGAAACACAATAAAGGAAGCTCGGTTATGCTGCCGCCCACTCCCCTCTGCCCAGACTGGTTCAAGCCGCCACCCTGGACTGATGAGAATATGCCAGGGATAAACCACAACTGTGGGAAACGCTGGGTGGGGGCATAAATATCATCTGTAAACAATTAGGCAGCCACTGCTCATTCAGTGCCGTTTTGAGAAGCTAAGGAAGTCTGCAATCAGTTATATCTCCAATTACCATAAAAATATATTAGCCATTCATTCATTTATTAATGATTCATCAGTTAACCACACATAATGAGCAAATAATTAGCAGTGCTGTACGGTTGCCAAAATTGAAGAAGTGTTGGCATTTTAAAGATGAAAGGTTGAATTTATGCAAAAGTCTGGTGATGATAAAGTTAATATGGAAGATAATTATAAAAGTGGCTGTCCTCTATTACAGGCTGAGGTACCACAAAACTTGCCTAATTGAACTGAAATTAATATTCTTCCAAAGTCTGTGTGTTGCCACACACAAACTGCTGAATTTCTCTTGAAGATCTCCCTTCAGTAAGGTGCACCGCACAATACAAGTTAATAAAATGCCAGACAGCTAGACTGTGTTCTTTGTTTGCTTGGTTCAGGGCCTCGTGGAAAACAATAAATTGCATTCATGTCAGCTGAGGCCCATCCCTTTGCTAATTACCGTTTGGTGCTGAAATGACTTCTGTGAAATTGGGAGCATGAGGAAACATACAGCCATACAAGGGAGGCTTTTCAGAGTTTTGCAGTAAATGTGAGATAGGCCTCAGGCACACAGATGTTAAAACAGCGAATTCCCCCACAGATTACACTAATGGAAACCCTGTCAGGGTAAGTCAAATCCGGGTCTGTGGTCAAAATCTAATTAAGGTTTCTGTACTTAAAAAGAATATGAATGCCTGGGGGTGGCGATGAATGTATAAGAAACTCACTTGTTTGTAAAATTGTTAGCATGAATAGTAAGTACCGTGGGGCTGTTACCTGCAACGTAACACCTGTTTTCTGAGGCTTTGCTGAATGTATCAGGATGGGTTATTTCTGAGGTCAGCAAACTAGGCTCAGGCCATGGCAGCCTCCCATCTTTGGGGCCTGGTGCAAGGCACGGTTTGAGGTCACAGATGCAAATGGATCCCTTAGAAGTTGCCCTGGAATCCCAAAGGATGCTTTACTTTGCCACATGAAAACCACCCCAGATGATCCTGCCCAACTGCCTGGCGCCACTGAGGAAATAGTTCTTGCCGAGGGTGTTGGACTGGCCAAATCTCCCCTATTGGGGAAACAAAGGGTCGTCTGCTCCCGGCTCGCCCTTCAGCCTGTCGGGACTGCCTCCTGGAACAGCTGCAGCGTGCAGGCGCAGCCCTGCTTCTAATAGAGGAAATGAATTTATAATGCTGCAGTCTCTTCATTTTCACCGAGCACAAATTTCCCCTTAAATACTTAAAAACAACACCCAGAGCTGGATATACCTTAAATTTCCAATAAATGAAACCTTAATCCAGTCTGTTGCTGAGTCTGAGCTGTTATTAAAGAAATAAATTTGAAACAGCAAGTGGTTTGAGAATTTTTGAATTTAATTATTTAAATCTACTTAGGGTAACTCTCACACGCTATTTCAGTTTCCCATGGAGAACATGAATTCTGGGAAAGGTATCCCATGCAGGGCCCTGGAAATATTAACTTTCATGTACAACTGTGGGCTCAGCCATAGACAGACTGTGCCACCCTCCTCCCCGGAAGAGCAGAAGAAAGAAACTCAGATTTCTTTTTCTGTATTATACAGCCAAGGGATACAGGATATATTTTTCAAAGAATGAGGGAAGCCAAGTCCTCTTCTTTCAAGTTCTGCGGGCCTCTTCAGATGCACTGTTTACATGGAGTTCGTTTGAAGCTCTTTGGAGAGCAGCAGTTCATACAGTCATTCACTGAGCAACGTTAGGGAGCAAAAGGTAAAGAGAAAGTGTAACCTGTATGATTTAAGTGGCCAGCAGCTAATTTAGGGTGTATTCTGGCCTCATGAGTGTCTGGAGCCTGATTTTTGACATTTGTGAAAATGGACCATCTGCTGTGACTGTCCCAGGGGTGATAGCACCAGGCTTGGGCTGGAGCACCTGAGACTTTTGGTGCCACTTCAGTCTTCAGGCTTGGAGAGAGTCTGCTTTCATGATTAGAGACAGATGACACCCTGGCCTTAGTTCTGAGAGCACAGGATACCTTCCAGATATTAGCAATTGAGATTTTTAATGGCATCCACATTGGGACGTGGGTGGGGTAGAAGGTGAACAATTTGGGCACACACTCGTAACTGTCTCCTTCCCCAGTTCACCGGGACTTTGCTATGGCACAAGATGGCTTTGTTTTGGACCCTGTACAAGTTGGTTAAATTACCAGATACCTGTGAAGTATCGCACTAGAGCATGATCTCACCAACACAGTGAGACCCCAAGACCTGAGTCGGAGAGATGCTCAATGTCCAATTTGTTTCTCTTTTGTGCTAGCCATTTGATAGCAGTTGGGACCTCAGAGCTGCCAAGTGGAACTTTCCCACACCCAACCCAGACTACCAAGAGGATATTGACTTGGAGTGATTTCTAGATCCAGAGTTCTATTTTTCCTTCCAATATAAAAATCTTCATAGAAGCCAAAAGTCTTTAAGAAAAGAGCAGCTCTTAGTGTGGGGCCCATCTCAGCCTCTACCTTGTCCCCAGTAAATGCAAAGGGCTATGGAAATTGCGCATAATTCACAGTGTTCAGAGGATGAGTGAATGTTTTACCATCTCAAAGAGGAGATTATGGGGTTCCACAGGAAATAAGGTCCAGTGGCCAGCAATGCCTCAGAAGTCAAGAGTTTTGGGGTTTATGTTTTTTAATAATGGTAGCAGAGACTTATAGGTAATGCTGGGTATTTAATTTAAAAAATCTATAAATATTTGTGGAATAAAGCTTCTTTCCAGGTGCAGTTTTGGGCTCTAAGACTTCAGAGAGAAAAAGTCATGGTTCCTGCTCTTGGGAGGCTCTCATTGTGTCTGGGGGAGCAGGCAGGCACCCAACAGCCTGAATCAAACTCCATGTAGCCAAATTTCTACATCATTACAATGCTTAGCATGTAGGAACCCAATAAATGTTTGTTGAATGAATGGATCTGTTAAAAAGGGAGTGTCAGGCTTTCTCTCTTTCTAAGGAGTTACTGTGTGAATTAGAGGGTTAACATTTATAACACCTTTTATGCCCCTACATGCTATATAAGTACAAGTTATTAAATATCATAATAAACTAGGGTCCTAGGCAGTCAATTACATTTTCTCCTGAAGTTAGTGACATTTAGATTCTTTTGTTGGGCAGATGGTGTAATATTGCACCTGTTGGAAAAGTAGGCATTTTGGGAAGGGACATTAATTCAGAACTATTTATAATATAGCAAAGCGCTGGCTTCTTAATAAGTGTATTTGTATTGTTTCTCAAGGAGGTAACATAGCTGAACAGTCCGACTCTTTGAATTGGAACTTCTGAAATTGGAAGACCACTATTTCTTAAAATATTATTTACTCTACATTTTCTTTTCACTTTCTTCACTTCTGATTTTCTTTCACACTCTCTGGATTGGCTTTTAATACCCGATTTGTTTCCAGCCTTCTCTCTCCTCCACATGTCTCTCTGCTCCTCATTCCTCTCTCTTCACTGTCTCCCTCCATCTTCCTTCCTTTCCCTCTCTTGCCAAGACATTCCATTTCTCCGGAATGCCCCTCAAGCCACTTTCGAGTCCAGCTAAACTATGGTCTGTTGGGAAGTCCAGAGCTGCTGTTTCTGCTTGGATGTCTAAGCTTTCCATAATCCACCCACCTCCTAGTCTACTTCTGGGCAAGAAACACTGTAGCGACCAGGCCAACTTCATCATTGCTCTGCAAATGCCGTGTTTGTTGGGCCTTTGCTCTTGTTAATATCTCATCTGGAAGCTGCCTTCTTCTGGTACACCTTTCTAAAGTCCATGTATCAATTGACTATCTCCTCTTTGAAACTGCTCTTATTTACTTCCTTGATCTTTACCTCTTCTAAGCTCCCAATGCCCACAGTTTAGCAACCCCTTTTGTTGCATCTCATAATTTAGTAGCTTCTCATATAGGCCCCAGGCTTCTTCTATCTAGAAGCTACAGTGTTCCTTATTATGTGCCAGGGTCTGTATTAAGGTGCATTGCATTATTATTTCATTTAATCTCCATGACAACCCTATGAGGTAGACATTTTTGTCATTTCCATTTTACAGATCAGGAAACTGGGGCCCAGAGAATATGACTGACTTGCCCAAGGTCATAAAGTTAGTAAGAGCTAGAGCTGGGTTCTATGGAAGTCACTATTTGCTACCATCCAGATCCCCCTTCAGGATTGAAGCCTTACTCCTCCAGCTGCTGAGAGTGCCATTGGCTGACAGCCCTCAGTTGTCACCCTCTCTGCTCATTGCCCTCTATGTAAGTGAGCCTCTTCACTCAAGGTAACAACCCCTTTCCTGGGTTAGCCTGTGTCCAAAACCTTATATTGCAGGGCTATAAAGGTCTCTCCACCTCACCACAACTTCAGAAAACTCCTAAGTGCAAATCAGCTTCTGAGCTTTCTGTGAGGTTAGCTGATGCCTTCTTTGTGATTGTATCACAGCCCAACTTCTCCCTTGACCCAGTCCTGTTTCTTTCCCTTGCTTTCACTTCTATGAATGGCGATTTCCAAGAGCAGGCACTGATAAACTTCCTATGCAAATCCCTGATTCAAAGTCTGCTTCTCAAGGAACCCAGCCTAAACAGTTGGTACCAGGACTGGTCCAAGAAAGGCAATGCTAATGTGGGATTCTGGAGCTACATCACCTACCGGCTACTGATAGTGAGGACCTCATCTCTGGGAGTGGGAGTGGGTGGAGCAGAGTAGATCCTGGCACAGGGTCGCAGTGATGACGTGGAATGGTACGCTGGTGAAAAGGGATGCACTGGTAGGTGAATGTACCAGGCACTGGAGAAATACGGGGAAATAGTAATGATAAGAGCAATGACAATGGTTGGATATTACTGGAGGCAATTAATGCTTTGGATAAGAAGGCAGTTCATAAACAATTGGTATGTAAACCACAGGGCCTCACTACTGGATATCAAGTAAGCCTCATATCCTGTAGTTAGAAGGCAGAAAAAGTTGATATCAGGGCTAGGACTTAATCATAAGATTGAGAGAATTCCTGGGAAGGTTGAATGCTCAACCTAGGCATGTGCACTATGCCAGGCCAGGTTCTGATTGGGAAAGAACAAGCCCTTGAGATATTAGATGGTGACATCTGACTTGATGCACTTAAATATCTTGAGTCTCCAGATTCCCTTAAACTCTCTGGGCCCACAGAAGTGGCCCACTCCTGTCTGCTAAAGGCTAGCATTACTCCTCTCTTGCTTGAAGAAGATGCAGAGGCCTCTGCCTTAGAAGACAAGTGTGTCCTTCCCACTTTGAGATCTGCCCCCACGGTCCCTTTCTTGGCAGCCAGACTAATAAATAGGGTTAAATCACAGCATTGCCTGGCTGGGGAAGTGCTGGGTCCACTAGCAAAGGAAAGGTACTGCAGGAACTGCAGGATGTAGCTAACAGGCACTGGCAGAATATCAAACATTATTTAAGGACTGGGTTCTGACAGTACTGGATCAAGGTAGGTGGAATGTAAAGTTATATAAGGGAAAATTTATCAATATGGGATCACTCTCTTGGGCTACAGGATTTAGCATCTGGCAAAGATCCTGGGATCCTGCTAATGTACTGCTAGGATGGCTCTCAGAAGCTTGGAGAAAGTCAGAGCTCACATAAAAGGAAGTAGAAATGAATTACTGTGACAGTTGGTGGGAGAAAGGAAAAAAAAGCTCAGAGAAATGGGCATGGCAGGATGGAAATAGTATATAATGCCAGAAAACCCACCAAATGACTATGTTCAGGGAGAGGGTTCAAAGCAGAGGTTACACACATTTTGAAAAGCAGCTCCTGGTATGCTTTGGGACTGTACCTGTTAGTCGTCCAATGGTAATGAAGCCAGAACTGCCCACCATGAACTTCTTACTGTCAGACCCAATACATTATAAGGTTGGTGGGTGACCATAAGTAATTCTTATAAGATGAAAAGGGTACATTTGGGACTGGACACGAGCAGGGCCAGAGGTCAGCAGTAAGTTGCATGATCCAGTGGCTCAGACTGCCAAGTTTTCATCCACTACCATCACATTACCTCTGCCTCAGTGCACACCTGTGGACACATGGGGGTGCCTTATGGCCAGTTGATGGAACATGTGAAAGGTTGAGCTTGGTTCATGAGAAGATTGGCTTGGTATGTGGGTACAAGCTGAAAATGAACTGCTGCTGCACTTTAGCCCTACTCAGGGTGACCTTGAAGTCACTAATTAGTAGAAATCATCCCAATGGGCATAGCTTTAAGTGGTGTACCTGCTCATCCACTTTGTGTGGAAAGAGAATATGTCTAAGCTCATGGGCAGTGGAAAATGGCTTAGTCAAATGGTCAGAGGCCTGGAAGGAAAAAGACAAGGGGATTTGGGGAAGGGGTACACATACAGGAGTGGGCAAGAAGTGTGAAGAGCTTTGTATCACATGTTAACTAACACCCACCAGAAAGCATTCAACACAAAGATAGAATGACCAGGCCAGTTGACGTAAGCCAGCCTCTGCCATGGGTCACAGCAGTGCTGGCACAATGGGTACATAAGTGGAGTAGCCAGAGTGGTAGGGTTGGAGGTGATATATGGGTCCACAGCCTGGCTCCTACTCACCAAATTAATATAGCTCTTGCTGCTGCTCAATGTCTGATTGTCAGCAGCAGAGAACAATTACCAACATGATACTATCTTTTGAGGTCAAAAAGAATCCACTTGGTGGCAAGTTAGCTACATAGCTAGAAGGAGCACCGATTCATTTTAACTTGAAAAAATGATATTTCACAATGGGATTGCCTTTCCCTGCTGCAGAGCCTCAGCCTGCGCCACCATCTGAGAGCTTAGAGTATTTGATTTATCAATAGGGATCCCACATCACATTGTATCATACCACAGGACTCACTTTATGGCAAAGGGGGTACACCAGAAGAAATACAGCCAATGGCCCTATCTCATATAGCACCACATAGAAGAATCTGGTCTGCTGGAGTGAATGGCCTGTTGAAGGCACAGTTGGAGGGACCAACTTGAAGATGGTATCTGTGAGGATCAGGCACTATTCTCCAGGATGCAGTATACACTTTAAATCAATGACCATTACCTGGAGCTGTTCGCCAATAGGCAGAACACATGAGTTCAGGAACCAAGGAGTGAAGGTCACTGTGGCTCTGCTTACCATCACTACTGGTAACCCACTTGGGGAATTTGTACTTTCCTTGCCTACAATTCTGGGTTTTGCAGGCTTAGAGGTCTTGGCTTCCAAAGGGAGAAAGCTTCCACCAGGGGACACAGCAGGGTCCCATTGAACTCTAAGCTATGGTTACTGGTGGGGCACTTCGGATTCCATGTGCTGAGGAACCACCCTCTTAGCAGCACTATTTGATCCTGATCAAGAAGAGGAGGGCTGCTCTTACACCGTGGAAGCAGGAAGACCTATTTTTACCACCCAGGTGAGCCATGTGGATGTTCTCTTTAGATGGTCTCTTGCCCAGTTTTGATGGTAAATGGACAAATCCTGCAACCATGGCTTGAGAAGAGGCTGAGGGGCTCAGATCCCTCAAGGATGAGGGTCTGGGTCACTCCACCAGTTAAGGCACACAGACAAAAGAGATGCCAGCTGAGGGTGAAGAGAATCTAAAATTTTTATTAGAAGAGAGAGACAATGATATCTATTGCAATATTGAGACCAGCAGATGTAGTTTGCCCCAGCCACAGTAGTAGGGGCTGTGTCTGCACAGCTGGAGCTGGTGGGGATAGATATTGCTACACTTAGTGACTCAAGTTCCTTACCTTCCAGTCTACACAATGATTTGGTTCAAAAGTAGTCCTCCCATTTCTGATATACCACATTAGATGTGTTGGATGGTATTTACCATTTTTCCACAGCCTTTTCATATTGTTTGAAGACTGTTTTTCATCCAGTGAACATTTATTAGGCATCTACTGTGTGACAGGCTTTGTGCTTGGTCCAGGAAATATGAAAATGACAAAGAGAAATAAGAAATAGCCCTTGCCCTTAAGGGCCTTGTGGTCAAGTGGAGCAAAAGATAATTAACTATTGTAAACATTATGGTGAATGCAGTGGTAGAGCTGAGCATAGAGGAGTGATGCCTTATGTAGTTGGAGAAGGATGGTAAAGGCAAGTTTCTAGGAGGAGTTGATGCCTGAGCTTAGCCTTGCAGAATAGAAAAAGAGCTCAAGATATGGCAGGAGAATATTCTAGGCAGAGCAAAGGTACAGGATGAAAAATGGCATGGATGAATGTTTCTGTAGCATAGAGGACAAGGTCAGAGATACTGAAGGGTCAGATAATGAAGGCTCTTATAGCCCATGCTAATGAGCATAAACTTCACTGTGTGGATGATGTGGAGCCATTGACAGATGTTCAGTGGGGAGTGTGGTTCTTGAGTGTCCTTCAGTCTATTTTCTTCAGCCTCCTGCTTGCAGTCGCCTCTGTTTGCGTGTCTTTTAGTCATTGTCTGTGGCATCTTACAAAAGCCCTACCTGAAGCATGTGGGGATGACGTGTTTACACTAACAGCAAATCTCAGTTCTGGCAGATACCAAGCAAATCTGGCTGCTGAAAAGACATCCTTAAGGTCACTACCTATTGGTAGGGTCTTCAGCATCAGAGTTGCTGATGCCTTTTCAGCTTTTTTATATCGCTGAAAATTGCCCCTTTTCCCCCAAGTTATTTAAAATGGCAGTGCTCAAAGGCACAGCAGGGGAAGTCGGTGATTGATTATGGGCCCAGAGCTCCCAAAGAACACTGGTTTTTTGACATCGCCATGCAGAAGCTCCTCCACTTTGATAGTGCTCTGAAAGGCCTCATGTTGGCATGAGCTACTTTGCTAAGTCATTAACATTCACCGATGATAGTTCTGAAGACAGAGACTCCACACAAGATCGTCACATCATCCTAGCCACAAAACCTGAGATTTCAGCATCCCCAAGGGAGCTTAAAGCAGGCAGTGAACTCTGATGATCAGACAATATGTTATCTAGTGATGACCTGAGGGGCATGGAAGGAAAAACAGTCAGGAAAGACCATTATGTATTAGGAGACAAGGAGACTTGGTAGCTATTTCCGCAACAAGCTTCTGACCAAGTTAAAGGTCAACATTGTTTCACAGAGTGAATCCAGTATTCCCTGTAGATGAACTTAAATATGAGGTAGAGGCCACATTTGGTTTCTTGGTTGTTTTCTTTGCTAATAACCATACAGAACACGTATTGGTGGGTTAGAATAATCGACAATGAATTTGAGAACTACAGCCAGTCTACTGGGATAGAAACCATGTTTGTTTGCAGAAATGTGATATTTTTGAAAAATTATAATGTCAGCAGGATGTCCTACTTGGGCAACTGTTCTAAATTAGAGATCCATAAAAATCTCTAAAAATGGAACCATTTGTATCCTGGGTTAGTACTTGGTCTTCCCTCATTTCCCATCTAGTCCACATAGACATAACGCCGGATGTTGTTCCAGCATAGCCCAAGGTGTCAACCTACATACTGCACACAGAGGCTCAGAGTAAGGCTCTGCTACTGAAAATCAAGTTTGAAACCAGACATCATAATTGATGATACAGAGTGCCCTTTAGAAATTCGATAAAAGCTTAATGTAGCAAAGACTGTATAAGACAACTACAAAAGGTGAATGCTGCAACCAAAATTGTGGGGCCAGCCTTTTGTGAGTAGCTTTTTGTGAGCAAAACACCTGGTATAGATTGAATGTGGGAAAAGCTTTTAAAAGTTTTTTTTTAAGCCTATTAAAGCAACTGTTAAATTTAATTTAAATGTTTTAGATCTGCATAAAATGGTCATATTTCCAAATGGATGGAAGAACTGAGGATTGATATTCCTCTAGGAGTTTCTAGTTTTCTAACCACGTCTCTGTCCCCTCCTTCAATCAATTGCTCCTCCCCTTCCTTCTCCTGTCTCTAAAGCTCCTTTCCATCCCTGGTAAGTTGAATTCTTTAAGCCCAGTATAGTTTTCATCCTGTTTCCATTAGAAGCCCAGAGGTTCCCACAGTGTTTCACTTGGTTGCTCTGCCTAGAAGAGACTGAAGTATAGACATCAACTGCCATTGATTCTTGTTGAGCTGGGCTGAAAGATTGACTGAAAGGGAAGTGAGTGATGCTTGGTTCCCAAAAGACAATAGAGAGAGTAAAAGAAGCAAGCTTTCTTGGTGGAGAGAAGGACTGTTTCAAGGAAGTGATAACATTGGATCCAAATAGACTTTCTAGCCCCAAATTTGATGTGTCAGTTTCATCCATTTTTGAGTCATTGAAACCGAGATAAAGATGTGAAGTTTCTAGACCCAGTTGTTATTAACTTTAGGACCTGGGTTTCCTTACCTGAAGCATGGGGGAATGATGCAATGATCTCCCAGTTTCCTTTCAACTTGAAAATTTTATGAAAAAGAATCACATATGGCCCCCCGGCTGGTTATATTGCTACTGTTATGTTTTCTTTAAACCAAGTCTCAAATCCATTCAATATGAGGTAGATTAGTAATGGGAACCAGAAACTCGGGAGAGGCCACCCTCATATAGAGGGAATTTACTGTCTTGCCCTGTGTGTTTGTGTTTATTTTTACTGACTCCTTGGTGACAGTCGATTCTAGGGAAGTAACATTGATATAAATCCAAGTGGAGGGAGAAGTTTTCTCCTTCATGTCCGCTTCCCAAACAACCTAGCTTAGTTCATCAGCTTCTGTTGACATTATTTATAAATGCTAATGAACTCATAAGTGCTAATTAATAACTCCATGTGCTATTTACTAGCAAATATAGGAATCCAGGTGCAGTATAGACCTGTCCCCAAATACAGCACATTTCTTCATCTCTGAGCCAAGTAGCATGTCTGGGATGACTCTGTTCCAATACTGCCAAAGTCAGTGCCATATACACTTAAAAAATATACCCAGGAGCTACACTTAAACTCTCACAACAGCATCATCTTCTTATTACCCACTTAGATAAGAAACCAGGGTCAAGTCCAGCTGTATTAGTCAGGGTTCTCCAGAGAAACAGAACCAATAGGATATATATATGTAGCTCTATAGAATGAGATTTGTTATGAGGCTGAGAAGTCCCGCAATCTGCTGTCTGCAAGCTGGAAGCACAAGAAAGCTGGTGGTGCAGTTCCATTCCAAACCCAAAAGCCTGAAGACCGGGGGAGCCAATGATGTAAGTCCTGGTCCAAATCTGAAGGCCTAAACACCAGGAGTTCCAATGTCCAAGCTCAGGAGCATGTGGATGTCACAGCTCAAGCAGAACAAGGGAATTCACCATTCTGCCTTTTTGTTCGATCTGATCCCCCAACAGATTGAATGATGTGCCCACCTGTGTTGGTAAGGTGGTGAGGGAGTGAGGGAGTTTTTTTGTTTTGTTTTGTTTTGTTGTTTGAGACAGGGTCTGACTCTGCTGCCCAGGCTGGAGTGCAGTGGTGCAATCACAGCTCACTGCAGCCCTGAATCCCTGGGCTCAAACAATCCTCCCACCACAGCTTCCCAAGTAGTTGGGACTACTGATGTCTGCCACTACGCCCAAGCAAATTTATTTTATTTTTTGTAGAAATGGGGTCTTGGTATATTGCTCAGGCTCATCTTAAACTTCTGGCGTCAAGTGATCTTCCCCCCTTGGCCTCCTAAAATGCTGGGATTATAGGCATGAGCCACCACCCTCAACCTGGGAGCACTTCTTTACTCAGCCTACCAATTTAAATGCTATGCTCTTCCAGAAACACACAGATAAGCCCAGAAATAATGTTTTACCAGCCATCTGGGCATCCCTTAGGCCAATCAAGTTGACACATTCGGTTAACCATCACACGAGCAAATAGGAAGATTAGGTTGGACTCCCAATCTCGAGAATGGAATGCTCCAAGTCAGTGAACCCACCCCAGCCTGATCTGGAGCATATCAAGGCATTGTCTCCTTGCCACAAAGCGGGACAGGAATCCCATAGGGGCAGTATGGAATGCTCTGCAAGGTTAGACTAAAGAAGGTCTGTGGGGCTTTAAGGGGCACTGGATGCCAGTGCCTTTGCTCTCTTATGGGTATAGCTGCCTCTGTCTCCTCCAATGGCTGGTAATCTCCAGAAAGCCAGGAGCTCAGTCTGTCAGGAGCCAAGCCTCCCTACACATGTGCCATATTGATATTGCTGATGGACGTGTGGACTTGTGGTCTTCTTTGGGAGGCCTTGAACTTTCTTCAGCAAACAAAGAGATGAGGCCAGACCTTGGTTCTAATGATCATATTACCTGGAGTTCATCAAACACTTATGATGTGCCACTTACTATGTACCAATTTAGCATCAAATTCCCAAAACAGTGCTATTTTGTAGTTACTGTTTATCACTGTTCCATTTGAGCATTTTGTAAACTGAGGCAGAAGGATAATGTAACTTGGCCAAGGTCATACAGCTGGTGAGTAGCAAAGCTGGGGTTTGAACTGCCTGGTCACCCTGAATGAAGCCCCTGTCTAGCCCACCGCCTTGGGTGCAGCTCCCAGTGTGACTGCAGACTCCAGCAATGGAGGCCTGTCCCTGCACAGGTGGCTCTGTGCTGTCAGCAGCCCTGCTCCCTGGGCGTCTTCCTTCCTCTCTCTTTCTAGGACCTGTTTTCTCTCCAGATTGAGGAATTGGATCCAATTCCCTTTCCCAGCTGCAATTTGCCTCCGAGCCCCCAGAACCCCTCCTGAATTGGAGTCGCCCTTTCCCCCAGCAGAGCTCTCCAGCCCTCTCCTTTCCTTTCAGGGCCCAGCTCCATCCCTTAAAAGCACTGTCTGGGCTACATTTTAAAAGTCACTGTTAAATAAACTTAGGACCGACCCCCTCAGAGAGACAGCCATGGTTACAGGGGAGCAGAGCTGAAGGCAAACACTTGTATCCTTGTATTAGACCCAGGCTGGGGAGCAGCACAAGCTATTTCTTTTGGATGCGCCTCCTAGGAGTGGAGGAACTTTTCTTTGTAAAGAAAGAGAGGATCTTTATAAACCTTGGACATTTTTCAAGGAGGCTTTATGGGTGGCAAGGATAAAGCTATAGAGGCAGGAAAAAGAGTTGCTAACTATATGCCAGGAGAGCATACTTTTTAAGGGTTGGGTGTGGGAGGAGGTGGGGAGCTTCCCCTCAGCAGCTCTTTCCCTGGATGCAATGAACTCATGGTCCTTTGACACCTCTGCCACCGCTCCATGGGACAGCCTGACCCCCTCCATCTCTGCTCCTCACACTGGGTGGTGCTGGAAGGAGAGGGGCCTGTGGCTGTTTCTGCCAGTCCCAAATGCCAGCAGCTGCACAATCCTGCTATAATTGCTAATATCTGTTTCTTCTCCTTTCCAGGCCTTGGAAAGTGTTCCAGGAATGGACTTTCTGCAGTATGATGACCTGCAAAAGCAGCCCTTCCATTTACATTTCAAACTCCAAGTCAGCCGTGTCAAAGTTTGAACCAGGACTGTGGAGGATAATGGGTCAGATGCAATTAGCAGCCCAGAGAACCGCATGTTGCAGTCTGATTTATTTTTTTGCCCATCAGATTCCAAGAATCCTAGTGCTTAAAAGCAACTAAACAATCGCTCTATTGTACTGAAATAAAGCCCAGTTAATTCAGAAATCAATTGCACCACCAGGTGGGGCACACTCTGGCCCCAAACAGATGGGGTTGAAAACTCCCCCCAAAATGCAGTCTTGTTAAATTAAAAACTTGATCCAGGAGTGGAACAAATAGGGAGCCATGAATGGAATGGAGTCAGGTCCACTCAGGCGGATTCTTTCTTCTCCCACTCCTTTTCCTTTAAAAAAGAAAAATTCCCCATTTCACTTTCATCAGTGTTAGCATCTATGCAGAAACACAGCCATCCACCCTTTGCAGTTGAATGTGTTACTTTAATTAGTCTGAAAATTAAAGGGCAACTCCGGGCCAATGTGAATGATTATGAAAATACATGTGCATCCCATGCAATCTTCTCATTTAATTAATAGTCTTGTAAACTATATGGTTCACTTTAAGTCAGTCAAGAGGTATAACAACTCCATTTTAAATATCCACTTAATACTTAACAGGATGTGAGGAACACACTATAGCATACGGTCCCGTCTCAAGTTTCACTGTCTGAAATTTTTCAAAGCTGACCCAAGTCAACCCGAAAAATGTTTAACACCCTGGGCTTGAACACAAGAAACTCTGTGATGAACAGACATTCAATTACATTTTTTGAAAGTGAGAAGCATTTTTGTAAAATAGCGACTCTGGAAACTAATTGGCAGCCGCAAAACTTGTGAGCAAAGGCCAAATCTTGTGGGGAACTTTTACTACAGTAACACGACTCAAAGAAAATGTGAATAAAAGGCATCTTTGTTTCCCAGTCAAATTAGCTGATTAAGAAATAAAACATCTTAACATGTTTTTAAATGTAGAATTAATTATTTATATGAGAAAAATTAATGCCTGGTTACGTGAATTCTACTGTGTGTGTGAATTGAATGGGGCAGAAAGAGTAATCCGTGTGGATCCATGTCTTAGGTCATTAAGCAAAACTAAATATTAAGAGCTCCGGTTATGGAAAAAAAATCACATTCAGGTCACATGTTGTGCTCCCCATTTTGATTTTCAAAGTCCAGATTAGTTATGGTCTACACTGAAAATGTGATTCAGAACAAGGAAACTGCTTTGTATTGGCTGAGTACTGACAGTTGAGTGGAAGAAGAAAACACACAGCTATACAAAGAGCACAGCCAACTCCTGGGAGGGAACACAGGCCTTTTGCTCCAAAGGAACCTGGGAAAGGTTCACAGAAAGAATTTGAACAGGCCATTCTTTATTTCCTAATGGGTGAGTTTGGAACTCATGAAAACAAGACAACCTAAGTTATGCGTTAGACTCAGAAAAGAAGTGGGCAGGTGACCTTTGACATCTCAGGCCCCCATGTCTCAACCCAAGCCCTTCGTTCCTGACCTCTTAACATTCCAATATCCTGAAGCCAGGCTCTCCCCAAACCAGGGTTGCAAATTATCTCTGCCATGTGGATAAACATTCACTGGGTCAGTGTTTTTCAAGGTGTGGTCCTGGGACCACCTGCATCAGAATTGCTTGCTGAGCTTTCAAAAATATAGGTTTCTGGGCTCCAGGAATTACTGGGTCAGACAGCAGTGGGGCCCAGGAGTGTGCATTTTCAACAAATCTCCTAGGATTCTGTGAGGATGTGAAAGTTTGAGAATCACTGCCCCCGTGTCTACTTAGAGATCATGAAAGTAACTTTCACTAAGTTTCTTTAATGGGTTTCCTTTATTGAAAGGCATTTACAAAAATGTCTATTAATCCCTCATTAAATAAAAAAAGGTCCTCCAGCCATTTTCTTCATTTCTCATGGTATCTCTTAACAGAGGGAGTATAGAAATGCTTTGTCCTTTGAAATAAGTTCAGTGAGTACTTGAAAAGTCATTTGGCAAGAGATGAGGGATGAGACAAAGGGGGAAGATTAATGACGAACAGAATCAGAGTCCTTGCTAAAATAAAAATGGATTCACACCCAACTTCTTCTGAAGGGTAAGACATATGGCAGCTCGTGTGGGAAGCGAGCGTGTTTAGTAGAGAGAGGTCCTGCTGCAGAGCTGTGTGACGCAGGGTACAGCTTCCTCAGCCAAAAACAGAACATCACATGCTATGGGAAGACGAATCATCCCTCCTATGTGATGAGAGGCTGACTTTCTAAAGAAATTTGAGCAAATTTCTTGTTTAAGCCTGAATGGCTTTAACAAGTTTCTCAGAGTCAAGATGATCAGGTTTGGGCATTTAGACCTTAGTTTTGCTCTGATTTTTGGGTTTGGCCTGACAGCACAACATTTTCTGTGACTGTTTGTGGAAGCTGCTGATGGTCTAAATTTCCCCATTTATAAAATGGAAGAACTGAAAGGAGGAAAGTGCTGGCCACTAGAAATTGTGGGTCAGAGCTTCAGCTACAAACTATGGGTGTACTGTTCTATATTCTCTTTTGAGATTTTTTTTTTTAATTTTACCAGGAAAAAGCCAAGACACACCTGCTAAGTTTTTTTATTCTTTGAATAGAAAAGAAGGGCAATCCATTTGCACTTTGTCATCTGTTATATACCAGCGTTAAAGTAGCAAGTACCCAATGATAGACCTCAGGATTCTGTTTCTAGGTTTCATTAAAAGCTATAAACGGGTATACAAAGGCCATTTACAAATGTGCCTGTGATTATGCTTATAGTAGCAGTGATGAGAGTTCAGTTTTTATCCATGGAAAATTGCTGCTTAATAAGAACTTTCCCCAATCCATGTCTCCTTTGAGATAAAAATTTCCACACTAAATTTCATCGCGCTACTAGAATTTCCTTCGGAATGTTTGTGTTAAATTCCTTTCTCCCTGATTGAAGTATACAACACAAAATCTAGCTTAAAGACTTAAAAACGAATGCACTGAAAGGCACAGATTTATAGAGTAACTTGGGAGGAGACTGGGGAGGGGGAAAGCAGAGGAGATTTGGGGAAATGAATTAAAACCTCCCAATAATTAAGAAATGATTTACTTGGCACATTAAGTATTTGGAATGCTTGTACAGGAGGGTAGGGTATGACTTCCTCATATGCCATGGGCAACTTCAGAGACTCAGTTTTGCTGCAAGAAGTTTTGACTTTGTTGTTGTTGTTGTTATTTCCTGACTTGCTGTGTGCTGTTGTGAACTTAATTAACACACTAGTGATTCTGCACCCTCAGGGAAAAATGGTAAATTTTGTAAAGTGTAACTACAGAAACAAAAGGGAAGTTCTTTCCGTCCTGATCATAGCTGTTTTTATTTTATTCCCTCTCTTGTATTATGCATTAGAAAAACGTGAAAGCCACATGAAGCTTTAGAGAGTCCAACCCTCAGACTCATAAGGCACTATACCCCAGGATTCCTCTAGATCACTGTTCTATCTTGTAGACTATCCCAACTGCTTTTGTGTGAGAGAAAGCAGGGTTCATAGGTAGAAACAGCCCTTTAGATGACAACAGTGCAATTTATGTGTTTTTTAAAAATTATATTGCTGTCATTTGGAAGTAGCTTGAACAATTCCCTTTTGAATCAAGCCCTATAAATTTGGTCAATATCATTATTTTCATGAGGCA
The DNA here is from genome assembly GCF_028885625.2 of Pongo pygmaeus. Lineage (NCBI taxonomy): Eukaryota > Metazoa > Chordata > Mammalia > Primates > Hominidae > Pongo > Pongo pygmaeus. The sequence goes on along the minus strand of NC_072373.2, from coordinate 142,904,895 downwards.
AGTTTAAACCAATAAAGTTGTCTTGCTTTGTCCCTCTTCCCTCCCACCCACCCTCTTAAAAAAAAAAACAAAAAACAAACAAACAAACAAAACTAAGGAGAGTCACAACTTTGACGTGAAACTTGAGTGTGAAGTGCAGGTAGGGAAAAGTTTATGAAAGATGACATTTATAGATGGGTACATATATATTTAATTTCTCGTATGTGAGTGTGTATGTATATATATTTCTACTTCTGTTCATGGAGAATACAACATCATAATTAAGGACGTTTTACTTTATCCAATGAGTTTTTTCAGTTCTCTTTAATTGGTAATTTAATTACAGAGCTAATTAGGAACATAGTGGGTGTTGGGACTACAATAATTGTCTTTAACTGGAAAGTCTTACCACTTACAAAGCAAGAAAGTTTTTAAATTATGGAACACTTAAATAATGGATTAATAAGTTAGTAAGTACAACTCCATGAAGGTAGATCATTCACATGCTTGTCAATTGACAAAATTTTTAATGCGAGTCTGATCTACTCCACTAAGTAATTATCACTCTGCTTTTCCAGCATACTGTGGGGGGGTCTATGCTGAGGCCCCAGGGAATTTATGTGCTAAACTCCGGGGCTAGAATTCCTGGACCAGAGCTGGGGCAGAAGGTGGAGCAGCTGAAAGTTGTTTGGGAGGAAATACAGTCCAATACTTAGAGCAAAGAGGAATTCTGTTACTAGACTCTGCCACTCACTTATTGGGTCCTGGTGTAAGCTAAATGAGCTAGATGCATATAAAGTACTTATATGCATCAGCTAGCCCAGCCTGCTCTCTGCCTCAGTTTCTCTCCATCTGTGCCCATTTCAGCAGACACCTATACCCCAGGACAACTGAGAAGCATTTGGAGGTGGTTGAAGATGGATTTGGGCAGGGGTGGCTTTGGCACATGCTGGGTGGCCCCTTGGGCCTTGAGTCCTCTGGATGAGAGGGCTGGAGCTATGTGAGAAAATCCGTCCCCTGCGAATGGGGGACCTGTGAGATGAGGGCCCTCTGGGGGTTGAGCTTAACCTGGGAGCAGTGGGGAAACTAATAATCCAACCAGAACATAGCCTCTGTGATTTGGGAAGAGTTGTGATTTTAGGAGGACATTCATTTGTTCTTTCATCAAACATTTCCCAGTATTCATGTAGAGGGCTACTGTATACAAGATGCACATTAAAAACACAAAAACATTGAATGTAAAATTGTCTCTGAGCAGAAAATACAGGGAATTACCTAGAGGGCCGATTTCCACAAGTGCCTGGGAAAAAGCTAGATCAGAACCCAATCTTCTGGGCCTCTTTCTGGGAAGATCTCATCTGAAAAAATGGGATCCCAGAAAGGCCAGCAGTTTGTAATGGAAAATGCTCAAGGTAATCAGGTTCAAAGGATACATTTGGTAAACTAAAATTTCTCACGTCACAGTGACTGCAGGGGGTTGGTGTGAGGGAGACAGAAAGAGAAGAGAGATAACTGGACTAAGTGAAATCCACAGAAAATCCCTAAACTTGATTTTAGCCAATAGCTTCACTCAAATCCGTTCTCCCCCAAAACTTGGACCATAATTACCATCTGTGAGCTGAATGGACTTGAGATTTGCTGGTTTCTTTCTGCTGCATAGCATGGCCAAGAAAGCCTTCAGTGGGCCTGGCTGGGAAGATGCACATACACAAAGCTAAGGCTGGCTCACAGACCAGCTGTTAGCAACCCGGCTCCCCCCGCCAAAATAGCTACTTGAAAACAGACTGAAGCTTGAAAGAAATGAATTTTTAAAAGTTCCACCCTTAAAGATTACTTTTTCATTAAATTATTGAATTTACAATTCATCAGAACTTTTATTTATTAATAAATTTACGAATATCTATCCAGGGTTTATGATGAGTAAGGGTCATGTAATTTTAATCCCGACTGTCCTCTATGAGTTTCTAGTTAAACTGGAAAGCTGCTATGTGCACAAATTATTCTATTACATGAAAGAGGATAATAAATTCCACGTATGAGCAACCTGTGATAGAAGGCTTTTGAGAAGTCAGGAGACAGAAAGCTCTCTTTCAGCTGGAGTGATCTGGGAAAGCTTCATGGAAGGGGAAGGTGGGATTCAAGTTGGGACTTGGAGCAATCTGATAGAGAGCATTGAGGGTAGGGCATTTCAGACAGGGGAAACAGCTTACATTTGTCAGATGCCTACTTTTTGCCAAGAACTATGGTAAGTACTTTATATGTATCTAGCTCATTTAGCTTTCACCAGGACTCAATAAGGGAGGAATGATTATTTTTCCCTAAAAGCAAATCCTAACTTTATTAACAATTTACTGTGTGTCAGGCACTGTTCTAAGTGCTTTAATGGATTAAGTATTTTAATAGTCACAACTTGATGAAGAGGGTACTACTCCTACTATTGTTATTATTCCCATTTTCCAGATGAAGAAACCAAGTCACAGGGAGGTATGTAGCTTGCCCAAGTTTACCCTGCCAGTGTGTGGCAGAGCTGGGACTAGAACCCGGACTCTTGCTCCTGAGTCCCCCTTCACTTTTAATTTTAGTCTACTGCTTCTCATGGGAAATGACACAGAAGCAGGAAAAGCCAGGAAAATGTCTAAGAACGCAGTGCCTAAATTTCTTTGGAATGGGTTTGCAAAACTCACATAAATCAAAACATGTTTAATAGTGACCAACCTCAGAAAATATTTAAATTGCTACAGGTATTGCTCTGGAAGTGAAAAGATCATTTTCAACTCATGACTTCTTGCTTCTGCTGACTTAACAGAGCTGTGGAGGGTGGGTGGGGAGGTCTGGAGAAGCAGGTGGAGGGACAAGGAGAGGAGCAGGAAGAAATCTCTGTGGAGGAGGTGCTAGTGGGGCACCTTTCTAGCAATGGTGAACTAATTTTCTTTGCCCACAGTGGAAACCTCTTTCAGGCATGGAGGGTGGGAGTGAATTATTTAGGCAAGGCATTTTGTGGAATTTGTTGATGCAGAAGGGGTGGACCTGGATGTACAGCTGAGCATGTCTGAGCATGTCTTCTCCAGGATGCAGCTTGTGATGTCTATGGTGATTTGGATGGATGGTACTAGCCAATGGGGCTCATAAGAGTGCCAGGTTCTGGTAATGAGCGACTGGCACTCTGCTGCTCAGTGTTCAGTCATAGAAGCATGATCTTGATAAATCATTTGCTCTAAGAGTCATTTGAGCAGTGAAGGATTCAAATAGCATTCTTAAAGGGCAAGTGTAATTTTGTCTTCAAACCTTTGTGGAGTATTTTATAGTTTTCAATGCAGTTTCCCATGTACTCTATCACTAGATCTGCAGATTCAGCAGGGAGATCCGGGCATTTTACAGATAAGGAAACTGAAGATGGTGAGTTTAAGTCAACGGGCTAAGGTCTCACTGTTGGGTTCAGGTCTGGCACTCTGCCTCCTGGTGCCTGCCCTTGCAGAGACATTGCACCTTGCTTACAGAGGTCCTTTTCTCACTGCTGACAAGAAGGGCCTGGAGGTGCATAAATGGGGAGTTCAAACTTGATGAGGGCTGAAACTCCAGAGGATAAATATGACCAGCCTTTTCCGAGTGGACCTGGGGAGGGAGAATAGGACAAATGAAGAAAGAATTCAAAACAGAGAGGTAGTAACTTCGTTTTTTATTGGGAAACACTATGTAGAAAGCCCTGCATATAAAATCCTCAAGATAGATTCCCTAAAGCTGAGATCTTAACCACCAGCAAAGCAAGGAACATAAGTGGGAAAGGAAACGAACACTCATACATTCATTCGACAAACCTTTAATAAGCAACCACTGTGCCCCTGGCAACAGGGACACGGAGATGAATTAGATAAATCTTGTCCTTAAGGAACTCCTGGTAAGAGTGGATGGGTAGACAGACATGTAAATAAGTTCTGACAAAGACTAATGAGGGCTCACCTAGAGAAACACTCTGAGAGTGCAGTGGGGGCACAGGGGAGGGGCAGCAAATTCCTATGTGGCCAACGCTTAGCCAGAACTTTCTAGATGCCATTGTCTATGGTACCTCAGAGGACTCTCACATCATCATGCAATCTTTCAGAAGTGAAACTGAGGCTCAACAAGGTTGAGAAACTTGCTCAAGGTGACATGGTTTAAGGGGTAGAGGAAAGATTCAAACACACATTTGACTGATGTTGAAGCTCACATTGTTTAAGATGTCCACATTTTGAGTGATCAAAGGGCCATGTCATTTTCATCTGTTCTACCTATGAGTACTTATAGTTTGGAAGTGGCTTGTTTCTACCAAAACTCAGATGGAAAGTTAATTGCCCATATAATGGTGTTGGGAAGTAGGACCTTAAAGAGGTGATTAGGTTAAGATAGATTAATGTCTTTCTCACGATACTAGGTTAGTTTTCCGGGGAATGGATTAGTTCCTGAGAGAATGTGTTATTACAAAGTAAGGCTCCATCTCCTACTTCCCCGTTTCACGTGCAAATGCTTCCTCTTCTGCTTCTCCGCCATGTAGGATGCAGCACAAGGCTCTTATCAGAAACTGAGCAGGTGCCAATGTCATGCTTCTTGGACTTCCCAGCCTCCAGAATTGTGAGCCAAATAAACCTTTCTTTATTAATTACCCAGTCTCTGGTATTCTGTTATAGCTACATAAAATGGGCTAAGACCAAGACTATGCCCTGTTTTCTCCCTTGTCCATGCAAAGGTGGTGGTGGGTGTAGGGAGTAAAAAGGGGAGAATAGGAGTGAGCTTCAGGCAAATGCTGAGCAGATAAATTGCAGAATGGAATTCACCTTGAACTCTGACAACGAACTAGTAAACTCTGCAGATCCTTGAGCCCAAATCTCTGAGGGGCAGGCAGAGTCCTAGAAAAGAGAGCTAACTGCATGCTGGGTTGTGTTAAACAATCTGATGGTGGTTTCTATGCATTTCCTGTGACATTAGGTTTAAGAAGAAGCAGAGAATAAGGCATGGATTCCCAAGGTCATTTAATCTGTCCTCCTGCCCTTGTTCAACTTTTTAAATACTCCTTTAAGAGATCTGTTGGCCTGAGTGTATTAAGAACAAAAAAGGCTCATTGGTTCAATGACCTTCATGGATAAGACATGACCAATTGTAGCCCACTTGTCTTCTGGAAAGGAGGCCTGTGTTGTTTAGGCTTCCCATTCCATTGATTTACCACTGCCACACACATTGTGGGGCCCATGGCTAGGAGGGTGTGTGTGTGCAGAGAAACTGCTAACAGACATCTTGCCATCTGAGCAGGAGCACTCTGGGGGTTAACTCCAAAACAGTTTCCCACCTTTGGATAATTATTTTGTTGGAAATGAAACCTCTGGTGTTCCCTGGGCTCATTTCGATACCTGCCATCCCTTCTTTCCCTCTTTGGAGTCCTATAGTAATGTCATTAAAGCCTCTGGAAAATGTCAGCTGAAACCAAGGTTTCTGTCGGTTATAAGCTATGAAAAATGTATTGGATTTAATATGTTTGGTTTGGGAAATCAGTTTTTGTCCACTATAACCAATTGTCCATAATAACCATGTCTGTTGTAAGTGGTGTGCACTGTAATAACCCTCATATAAAGGGTAAAATGAAAGACAAACCATTTCAGATGGTAGCTGGAGCCATATCAATATAGATCACTGCCTACGTATATCAAATGATTGATGGCCATTTTTAAGGCTTTTTCAATTCAATGCCAGTGCCGTCTAATGGCAGTAAAGCACACAGTATTTGCTGATACCCTTCCTGATAAACCATCTGGTTGCAAGTGAGAACAGCTTAAGGAATGAAAAGGCACCGGGAGCCATTTCTTTCAAATGATCCATTTCCAGTGTCCTGGTGGGAGGACAGTCATCACTGCAGAAGATGAGCACATGCTGGAAAGCAGGAAGCAGATCTGTGGCAGGACATGCCTCTGGCCAGGGAAAGGCTCTAGTCTAAACTCTACTCAGGTGCAGGCCGGACAAGGCTGAGCACTGCTGGTAAGGAGAGGCGTGAGAAGCAGCGTGAAGGGCGAGAACAATCCTGGCTCCCAACAGGAACAGAGTGTATTTGACCTTCACGATGATAGCAAACACTCACATGCACAGCTGCAAGCACCTTATGCTTGTTAATTCATTTAATCCACAGATAAACCTCATGAGGTCAGTATTCCTATTAGTCCTACTTTACAGTTGAGGAAATGGAGACACACAGAGGCTAAGTAACTCACCCGAAGTTGCACAGTTAGTGAGTGATTAAACTAAGAGTGGGTCCAAAGTCTGAGCTTACAGTTGGTAAGCTAGTCTACCTTGTGGGCAACAGAAACATATGGGTACTTAACTGTTGGAGTAAATGTTGGCAGCTCATAAGGCTGTTTGTTGCTGACACCCTTTTCTTGAGGATGCCTTTAGTTGCTTCCAAGCCCTGCCTTACCCCCATGGTGCCAGCTGACAACTCCGCCCTTCCCCCAGGAGCAGGCACCAACACAAGACTGTGCCAACCCGGCTGGTTTTCCCAGCACACATTCACATAGGAAGCTGCATAGTGCATTCAAGTTTTACCCTAAACAATCATTTGCATAATTTTTAAAAAATAGAAGTCCTTCAAAATAGACTATAAACTGCTGGGGGCAGAGATCATTTGTCTTATTCATTGCTATCCCTCCAGTGACAGCCCAATAATGAGCCTGGCACACAGTAGGATTCAAGAATTGTTAAAGAAAAGTAAAATGAATGAAATTCTTCCATACTGAAAGGAAAAGAAGGTATTTTATCTGTCTTTCCTGCCCTTTATCCAGGATGAGAAAAGAGATAAATCTTCTTCAAAAGGATTACTTTCCTTAAAATATCCATGTCTCGGTTAAGAAAATGAAATTCCACAAGAGCCAGGACCTTCCAATATGAAACCAGTGCAACTTTCAGAAGTCTTGCCTCCAGATGCACACGCATGCACACCCCCGTGTGCGTCCCATTAAACCCACCAAGCCTACACTGCTGCTCTTGCGTCCTCCCGCGAGGCTTCCTTCCTCCCGGGGAGCACGCATCAAAGGGGTTATCGCACTATCTCAGCAGAATCCTCCTGATGTTCAGTTGCTTTGGGAACACATGCAGATACTCACAGTTTAGCACATGGGCCCTGTCTTTTCAGCTGTCTTTTAATCTTTGGTAAATTGAACAAGCGTGGAGAACTTGCAGGTGACAACCAGCTCAGCTGAGACTGCAGGGATGAAAACCTTGTCAGTACAGTCCCTAAAAGTCCTCCAATGTGCTTGAAGCGTATAAAGAGAACCCTTGATCCTGGCTATCAAAGGGTGCAGAAAGATCAAGAAGAATTAAAACTGATGGTGTGCCAGAAACCACCTGCAACAGAAGGTCATTACTTCCCCTCGTTAAAACAGCCTCAGTTCTGGGGCCTGATCTGAAGCTTAATTGAAATGTTTCTAACAGTGGATTATAAGGAAGATGAGACGTCCCCTGCCCATTTCATGACCTTTGCTAAGAAAGGCAGATTGGTAATAAGGTAAAAAAAAAAAAATTCTGAGCAATTGCCTAAAGACAGCCAAGGCCTCTTAATGATATGAGCCAGGACACCTTTCTTGGTAAAGGAGAGCTCTCCAGGATGCTGAAGGGATAGGGGCAATCAATGTGAAGGCAAGAAGATCCAGTCCTCACGATCCCAGCCTCTCCCCTGGAATCTGTTGATAAGTCATCATTACTGTGACTTTTGATAAGTCATCATTACTGTGACTTTTCCCTCCATAAACAGGAATGGAGGAACCCCAGATGCAGCACTACCTCTGGGATAACTGTCTGTTGTTCCAAACATTCTATTTGTGGTGCAAAGAGTGCATTCCTTGTCATGCTTCTTTTGCAATCTTTCTGCCTAACTTGGGTAACCACACATGACCCCCTTGACAGACGAAGATGAGGAAGGCCCTTCAGGGCTTCAGAGAATGGGACTGCATCGGGAGGGGGGACTGGCAGGAGATAGCTCAGCTCCGATGCTATCAAATATCCTGAAAAAAATCACAATGCTTCTGCCACTTAGGCTTTTCACATGATAATAAATTGCAAGTCATATTTGCCCGGAGATTTGAATGCCTTCTGGCTCTCTTCCCCTTTTTGGTATGATTATCTGCCCTGGCAATAAAGTCCATGTCTGAAGTCCTGTGATTATCTCAACCTCCAGCTGGCACGTTGTGAAAGTCACTGTTTTGGGGATACTGTTGCAGCAGCTGATATGAAAGCTTTACAGAAGTTCCTGCATCTTATGGCTATGTCTGCTTTCATCTTCTGGCTATGTCTGCTTTGGACTCACCTGTCCTAACCAGATGCATGTTTGAAATCTGTTAAATGAGTGCTCAGATGCTCGTCCTTGGGAATCCCCTAAGACTTCACTATGCAAAGCCTTGTCCACAGCACCAAGATCACAGTAGCTCTTGTTAGAAATGCAGAATCTCAGGCCCCCTCCAGGCACCATCTCCAGGTTATTAACATGCACAGTAAAGTTCGAGAACAACTTTGGAAGGAGGAAACTGCATTGGCCGATGGGTTTCAGGAATCAGATTGAGTGTTCCTGGGTGCAGAACACCTACTATTGGATTTAGTTGATCCAGTCACTGAGCAGGCCCAGGGGAACCCTTTGCTTCTCTTGCATGGTTCTAACGGAACACAGTTAATAAGTTCTTCAACAGCTGGAGCTATTTTGCAATCAAGGACCAACATAAAAAGACAGCAGGCCAGGCACCAAGGCCAGCCTGCCAGAGCTGTTGGATTAGAGCTCCTAACACAGCCTAAGAGAAAGTACTAGTTGTTCCTTCTGACTTTATTAAACTTTTGTGTGGTGGCAAAGTTTGTTTGAACTTCACTAAATCCTCCAAATAAAAGACTAGCTTAGACCATCTGGTTCACTAAGATGAAATAATTTAATTCAGAGGAAGCAATTGTCAATCACTGTTTTAGAATAGTTAAGAATGGAAACCCTTAGTCCCACCTGCTCTGTTTCCCTCCTGAAAGTATTTTTTTCCCAACAACTTTGAGTGGAGAATTCAACTAGGGAAAATTAGTTTTATTTCTACATCTTGCTTTGGGTATCTGATTCTACCTCATTTCATCTTAATGTAGTACTTCCTTCAAAATTTACTGCTTTCTTCCCCTGAACTTTGTTTTCACTACTTTGTCTACATTTCTCCGGTCTCTGGATTTCTCCTTTATTTCTTTCTTCCTGTTTCAGCCTGTGATACTTTGGGGTTCTCTTCATCATATTTAATACTCCTCCCAAAATCTTTCCCTGTTTTTCTTTCCCATTAGTCTCAGACCCACAGATATATCTGAAAAGCCTTTATTAAAATGTCCAAAAAGGCACTTCTATTGAGATCTATATCCTGATGTAATTTTTTATAATTTTTTGCCTATATCCAAGAAACCCAATTTGTAATTTCTATCCTGTTACTTCCCCAGACCCCAGAGCTTTGGGGCTACTTTCGCAGGTTATATCCTCATTTGAATCTTTCTGTGACTGAGTAAGAATCAACATGGTTCACTGTGCTTTGGAGCTCTTGGTCCAGAGTTCTCAGATGATCGCAGGAACAAGTCCCACAAGTCTGTCAAGTGGCTCATTTTTCTTGTCTGAAAAGGGAGGTATGTGCCACCTCTACATCCTCATGGAAATGAGAGGGGTAACGAGGGGGCAACAAAGGCTTTGAGCTTTTTCTCCATGGGTATGAGTGCCCTGAGCCTAACATCACGTTGAATGCCACACTGCCCTTCTGCTCCTCCCTACTCCTGTCTCATCTCCTTGTGCCCTTGCTGAACCAGGTGCTTCAGCACATGGAATCTTTATAGCTCCCTAAGCACACCAGATTGTTCCATCCTGCTCATGTCTGTGTGTGCTTGTCCTTCCGTGGGATAAGCTTCCCCCTCGGCTGCGCTAGCCATCTTCTGAGATCTCCTTTCAGCAGCCTTCCTTGATTTCCCCAGGTGAGGCTCACCACCCTGGCTTTGTAACTCCTCTGTTCACTATACATTCCTTTATCATTGCATCTGCTGCCTACTTGGGGTATTTATCTACGTTGTGTGTGTTTTTCAAATGTATTTCTGTCTGCCCCATTAAACATAAGGTTTTTGGAGTTAAAGATTTTGACTAAGTCACGTCTGTGTTTTTAGTGCCTGGTTTGGCAAATGGTTGTGAAATAAATGAATGCATGGCCTTTGAGACCAAGCTACATTTCTAAAAAGTATTTTGGATAAGGCTCTTGGGTTGCAAGCAACAGAAACAAACTTGATTATGCAAAAAGGAGGAAGTTTATTATAAGAATTCCAGGACATCTCATGGAGCCCAAGGTTAGGAATTTAGCCAGGATGTAGGACGAGAATGGACCTGAAAACTCCCTAAAAAGCAGGGATCTAATTTCTCATTTCTGCTCTGATTTATTCATCTGCCTTTTCCTCCTCCTCCTTTTTATTTTTTCTCTCCTTTCTTTCCTCTCCTCTCTCTCCTTATGGGTTTCTCTGCTTCTCAGATAACAGGAAGAGACTATATGTTATATGTCTTGGCATCTACAGAGTCTGATAAATGCTCCCTAGATTCCCACTCTAAACACCCAGTAGAGAATTTGGTTGGCCCAGCTGGGGTCAAGTGTCCACTTCTGGATTAATCATCTGTAGCCTGGGGGAGTAACAGAAATTCCCAGAGAACAGGGCAAGAACAGGCACCTCCCAAATGTGACCAGGATGATTACCTAATCGGAGAGTAATTTAAATGCCAAATTGGAGATGAGTTCAAATGGCTAAGCTATATATATTAAACAATGATTTTTGTAACCACATATAACAATAAATTTTATTAAAACATGTGCTTCTAAAGTTAATTTTCACAGGCATTTGGGGGTCCTTATAATTTTTAATGTGGTTCTTTGTGTTGATCTTTAAGTCCTTGATAATCACTTCTTAACATTTTTCTAGAAAAATATGAAGTAATATGCCACCTAAGGCCTATATTACTTAGTTATTTTATATGAAGTGTGGTAACTGTGGGTGTCTGGTATTCTTAGAACTGTTTGTTAAAGCTCTCACTTAAAAATTCATGGAAAACCTTCAAGCCAGGTCACTGCGTGATATTGGTTGTGATAGAAGACAACACAAGGACTTTATTGACGTACTGACTTTCAGCTAATTTTTAAAGGAAAACAGTATGTCTTTGTCCACAAATTGTGTTTTCATTTTCTTTCCAAATCTGTTATTCTGTGGATTCCCAACAAAGTGTAATCCCTGTCTAAAAGATGGCAGTTTTAATCCTTGTTCTCTGGAGGTTGGGGGACTGAGTGTATATTAACAATTGCAGATAGGATATCACAAAGGCTTCTGGGTCTGTGGCCTTGAATCGCAGTGTGCTTGGAGATGTTTGGACAATCTCCCAACTAGTGAAAATGACACTTTCACAAATAGAAGGGCTGTAATAAAAGGTGAGATGGGATCATCTATTGAGAGGTTTTCTTTTGGAACTTAGCCTTGCTGTATGTAGCTGAATGGAGCTGTAAATAAACAATTATATACCTTCAACCTCTGTTATTTTTGAATACTATCAGTGGATGTCCATTGTTCTTCAATGATGGATACTGGATTTTCAAAGTAATATTGTCTTACATGTAATTCTCCATTATAAGAATAATTATTATTTACAACTCACCAGAGACAGGACCGGGAATATACCTAGTGCAAAAGTGTTGTTGATGTTTCTGTTATTGGTTCACAATACAAAGAATGGTAACAACAACAACAACAACAACAATATTAACAATGACAACAATGCATTTCCACTAGTGCTTTATACTTTGGAGATCGTCCTAATGATATAATGAATGTGAAAGCACTTTGTAATTCTATAAATCCTAGTCTTCTATATTACTGTCAATGATCTTTTGCTTCATTTAGGTCATTTGTATGTTACAGATGATGGTGTAGGAAATTTGGAAGGCAATGAAAACATTGGTCTTTGCTTTCAAGGAAGTTCAGTTTTACCTAAGGATGTAGGAAAAATAGAAAAAATATAAAAACATCATGAACTTGTGAGATATAATCTATATGTTTGGCGTGTGTTCAGAAGAGATGAGGGATCAGGAGAGATCTAGAATGTAAGTTCCATGAGGTCAGGGAATTTTTTTACTCACTCCCATATCCTTATCACCTAAAACAATTTGTGGAGTATAATAGGTGCTCAATAAACATTTGATGATTGTTTAATGAATGAGGAAAGACTTAAGCATTGAAAGATGGATATACTTCGTATATGTGGAGAAAAGAGGGGAGGGAACCTAAGTAGTAAGAGAAAACCATATATAGAAAAATAGTAATCCCAGCACTTTGGGAGGCTGGGGTGGGTGGATCACTAGAGCTCAGGAGTTCAAGACCAGCCTGGGCAACATGGTGAAAACCCATACCTAAAAAAAAAAAGAAAAATTAGCCAGGTGTTGTGGCACACGCCTATGGTTCCAGCTGCTTGGGAAGCTGAGATGGGAGGATCACTTGAGCCTTGGAGGCAGAGGTTGCAGTGAGTCGAGATGGTGCCACTGCACTCCAGCCTAGGTAATAGAGTGAGACTGTTAAAAAAAAGGAAAAATGGGCAATGAATACTATCTGGAGGAAAATCAGTATTGAAGGAGCAATTGTTTTGCAGTGACACATGGAATGGCTCATAGACTGGAAACAGTAGACAGTGGAAGAACAGTTGGGAGCCTGTCAAAATAATCCCACATCTAATCCACTACTATATCCTTTTAGTTTATCCTCTCATATACCTCCAGGTTGCACCAACCAATCACTACTCCCAACCTAGCTTTGTTAGTCTTCTCTCACCCACAAACTGCAATCGTTTCCTAACCAGACCATTGGCATCCACCCTTGCCCTTCCCCCATCCATCTTTCAGACACTGCAGTTGGAATGTCCTTTGCAAAATTAACATCTGATCATGTCACCCTTCTGCTTCTCATTGTTCTTATGATAAAAACAAAGCATCTTGATGTTGAATCACGTTACCCCTTGCTTTTGTAGTTTCAATTGTAATGACCTTCTCTGAGTCTTCTAAATGTGCCACGCTTCCGCCCACCTCTGGGCCTTTGCACACACCGTTCATTCTGTGTGGCAGACTCTCCCTCCACCTCATCTTTGAAACTTTCCTAATAGTCATTTCCTCAGGGAAACATTCACTGACCTCCAGTTTAGCCTGATTTCTGTTATGTGTGTTCAGAGTCCTACATGTATCTTATTACCATTCTAATATTTATTTCCATGATTATCTAATTAACATCTGCCTCCTCTACTGGACTATAAACTCTACGAGGGAAGAAATAAATCTTTTTAGCTTACCATTGTATTCTCAGTATATATATCTGCCTGGCACACAACACATACCCCCTTTTTTTTTTAGACGAAGTCTTGCTGTGCCACCAAGGCTGGAGTGCAGTGGTGTGATCTCAGCTTACTGCAACCTCTGCCTCCCAGGTTCAAGTGATTCTCCTGCCTCAGACTCTGGAGTAGCTGGGACTACAGGCGTGTGCCACCATGCCTGGCTAATTTTTGTATTTTTAGTAGAGATGGGGTTTCACCATGTTGGTCAGGCTGGTCTCAAACTCCTGACTTCAAGTGATCCACCTGCTTCAGCCTCCCAATCAATACATATCTGTTGAATGAGCAAATGAATGGATGGCTGAATGAGGGTCAGATCGGTGACGACGACACTAGGAATGTGAAGGATGAGATGGTTGCATGCAGCTTTGCGAAGCTGATCAGTGCTGTGCACAGGAAGGAACATGGTTTTGGTGTCAGAAAACCAGGATTTGAGTCCTCACTTTTCTACCAGTTGACATAAATTATTTTGAATCATTTCCTTAGCTATTTTTAGTCTCCATATCCTAACTTTTAAATGGAAACAATACCTACCCCCAAAAGTAGTGAAAATGAATGAATGTACACAAAAGTGCTTTATAAAAATATAAAGCTCTTTAAAAATGTATCATTTTATAGCCAGAAATGATATTAGAGAGAATTTTGTCAGAACTCTGGCTTTATGGATCAAGAAGACGAGACTAAGTGAAATTAAATGACTTGTCCAAACTCACCTCCCTGCTTAATAAAAATACGAATAATGATAATGATATTAACATTTGTGAACACTTAATATATGCCAGTTGCTTCACCAATATGTTCCTACCTTACCTAATTTTTGCAACAACTGATGAAGCAGAAATTATTTCCATTTTATAATTAAGGAAACTTGTTAAGGAGCTCAGGGAAGAATAGAGTTGGGACCAGAGCTTAGCTGTTCTGGATTCCTGTTTTGTGACAGGCTGTTCAATTCCCTCATTGCAGAGAGAGGGAAGAACCAGGCACGACTTCAAGTTTCCAAGCTTGGATTGGCCACTGTCGGAGTTAGCTGAGGAACTCAAGGTGGGAAGAATCAGTTTTATCTTTGTGAAGATAAAACTGTGATATTTTAATAGAACTAATTTTTGATGAAATTATTGAAGTTTTCAGAGAAGGAAAGACAACCCTTGGGAGTTATTTAACTGGCATTTCTAGTTCTTGTGTGGGTTTTACTTCCACTTATGGATGAGAAGAATAGAAGTGTTTATTATTGTGAGGTTCCTATAACAAGACATTTTACAATATGAAATTTATAATTGTATTGCCATATTCAGTATAAAATGCAAATAAATCTTGATTGTGAGTGAAGGAAAGGATAGTATGTTATTTTAAAGTACCACCTTTTTATCACAATACTGCAAATATAGTTTCTGGCTTCCTCAATGATAGGACCCTATGTTCCTGCTCTCTCCCTTTTTCTCGTTCCTTCCTCCCTCTCTCCCTTTTTCTTCTATTTCTTCTTTATGTATCTTATCTAGTATGATTTTGTTCACCCAAAATGTGCCAGGCTGGTGCTAGGAGTAGCTATGAGCATTTCACTCATGTTGCCTTTCGTGGATATGGTGGGTGTTTCACAGCAGGAAGTGTTGCTGGGGGTTAGTAGCCTGGGAGTTCACTCACCCAACAGATATTTACTGGACTCAAATATTTTGTACAGTGATTAAAGAGGAAGGCAAAGCACAAGATAAATAAAGGAGATGAGGGCAGTTGAAGGGGTGGAATGGGAAATGGATGATAACCTTTCCCGCCCTGCAAACTACCACTGTACAGCGCAGTGCAAGAAGCCCTGCTCTCTGGTTTTCTAGTAGTAACCTCTGTAACAATAGCTAAATCTTACTCCCATGGGCCAGGCATTCTACCATGTGCATTTTAATTATCATAATGACTTTATAGCATGGGTCTGATTTACTACTATAATGTGTCAAATGAACACATGAGGAAATGGAGGCACAGAGAGATTAAGCAATTTACCCGAGTCGGCCCAGCTAACAAGTGTTGCAGGGAGAGATTTGAACCTAGGTAAACTGACACCTGAGCCCATTCTTGTAACCCTGTTCTATGTTGCCCTGGGTACAAACCACATCCCTGAGCATCAAGAATATACTGGTCCTAGCCAGGCACCATGGCTCACGCCTGTAATCCCAGAACTTTGGGAGGCCCAGGTGGGCAGATCAGTTGAGGCCAGGAGTTTGAGACCAGCCTGGCCAACATGGCAAAACCCTGTCTCTACTAAAAATACAAAAAAAAGCTGGCTGTGGTGGCACGTGCCTGTAATCGCAGCTACTTGGGAGGCTGAGGCAAGAGAATCGCTTGAATCTGGGAGATGGAGGTTGCAGTGGGCCAATATCGCGCCACTGCACTCCAGCCTGGGGGACAGAGTGAGACTCTGTTTCAAAAAAAAAAAAAGAAAAAGAAAAAAAGAAGAATATAGTCACCCATTTTCAAAGAGAGTCCAGGGAAAGCAGGAGAGGTTAGGAGGCCAAACCCTGTCTGAATAAAACTGCTAACCCAGGCCTATTTTCTGAAATGGCTGTCATTCTTAGCAGCCCTCCCTTCCCAGGATTTGAGATGATCTGTCATGATCCACCTGTACTTTCGACCTGGAAATGGGTATGTTCATTATTCACCCAGCCTTTGATTTGAGAGAGTGATGTGTAGCGGGGGCTGTTGGGTGGCTTCCTTCTGCCAGATTCTCTGGCTATATTTAAAGCCATGTGTGTGCATTAATATTTTATACTTAGCTAAATTGCGCGCATTGCATTTAAGGCCAGGTTTGCCTTGTTTAAAAACATCCAAATTGGGATTAAGTATTCAAGCTGTAATCTCTTTAGTGGGCGTCTGTCTACTGGATTTGTATGACATAAAGAGGGTTATTGAAATACTGTAACTTTAATATTATTTATCCTGTAGATAGAAATGAGTTCTAAATGAATTTAGAAACTAGGAAAGACATTGGATGGATACCAAAGAACAGAGCAGCCTACATTATTTTTCAGACTAGTTATAGTAGAGACCACATCTGTGTAAGCTTCTCCATCCAGATTCTTCCTTTCAAGCAGTCTTATGCTATGCTCCTTGGTGCAGGACAGTAACTGCCCTTGCGGTCTCTGATAGCTCCCTTCTCCCTGTCGTAATGATGTTCTAAGCTGACAAAATTTCCCTTCCTCTTTACCCCTGGGCTGCCAGAGAATTTGATTCATCCAAATTTAGACTATTTCCAGGAATGAGGCAGGGGTAGGGTGGAGTGGGGGTTAGGATGACTGTCATGAAATTTACATATTTGTATCTAATTGAAGAGTGTGCAGCTCTAGTTAGTACTCTGCAAATATTGAATATGAATAATCAGATAAGACACGTACTAGTATAAAGAAACCAATAAATTTTATTTTTGTGGTACATTAAAATAAAATTCAGATAAAAATTTTAAATCATAGCATATCCAGAATAACCATTTGATAGCTATATATAAATCTATTTTAGAGATGTGCAAGCACAAATTATGGAATGCCAGGGCAAGTTGATTTAGGCTGCTTTTTCTCTAATATAAATAATGCAGAGTGCCACAAATATTCAAGTACACTTAACTGAACATAATTAAAATATTGGAATGTATTTTAAAAATAAATAATTAAGTAGTTAGAAGTATCTGCAATACTAATTCAAAGTGATAGTCATATGGTGATTATATTATGCAGTTTACCCAGCACTTTTGCTTTAAAGTGCAATAATAAAATTTGCATTTAATAAAAATTATGATTCTGTAATATTTGAGGATATGGGCAGATTATATTTCAAGTACAAAACACCACCCTTGTCTCTCTGATCCATCAACAGATGGACTGAGAACAATTTTCAGCTAAGCTGAGCAGCTTGCCTGCTGAGACATTGCTTTCACCCATTATCACGTTTTTTAATGCCATGGGGGAATTTTTGTTTGCCTGCCTCCCTTTCTAAATAGTCAGCTCCTTGAGGGTAGAGACCTCTGTGTATCTTTTTATACTCATTGCTGAGTACAATGCTGGTGAGTAGTAGGTGCTTAATAAATATTGCTAAATTAATGAATCCAAGGGTGAATGTTTGTGCCCTTCAGCTCCAGGTATTTGCCCCTTGCTCTTCCCTCTGTCTGGAAAGCTCTTTTCCCTTACCTCCTGCAGTCTTTGTTCAAATGCCACCTTCTCCATGAGGCTTTCTCTGACTATTCTATTGTAAATAAAATTGATGCCCCGCCCATTCTCCCCCACCACATACTCTCAAACTCCAGTGGAATCACTACAGAAGATACTTGTTATTTGCTTGCTGGTTTTGTATATTACCTATCACTCTCACTTAAAAAATGTAAGTTCCATGGAGGTAAAGGAGAGGAGGGCCGGTATGTGAGAGGAGAGGTTCTGGGGAAAGAATGAATGTGCCTTCTTGTAGCCCCCTCATTAGATTTAGGAAGACATAGCCCAATTGAAGACTCCATTCTCAAGCTAAGGCAAAGCTTATCTTTCCTTCTGCCCAGGAACCACATCAGTTTACTATCAGTCATCTCAACTGCTCTTGCTCTTTCTTCAGCTTTAAACCCTCCGCAGTCTGTTTGCTGCTGTATCCCCAGCCCTCAGCACAGTGTTTGATTTAGTAGATGTTCAATAGTACTTTGTTGTGGGAACAAATAAATAAATGAACAAGTTGAAGGTGGGGAAAAGGGCATTGCCTTGAAGGTATAAGTTGAATAAACGTGACTGTAGCCTATGTTTAGTGATTTGGGGTTCACAGAATAGATGAGGCACACTTGCATAGCTTTCTGCCTCACCTGCCAAATGGCTCCTCAAGTGGAGATGGGCATTTTTATTTACTCAAAATGTTTGCGCAATGTTCCATCGACTCTATTATCTCCTCTGGAGATCTGAGTCTGCACTGAAGCCTTGGCCCAGATGGATAACACTTAATTCACCTATTCAGGACAGTGTGGAGCCTTCCTGGGGACTTCATTCACTAGCCTCCTCCTCTAGCTGTTTATTGTCCTTGCCCTTGTCTTGTGACCCTCCCCACACCCGCAGCTCCCTTATAGCCTTGAGTCCTCATTGCAGCATTATCCTTGTCCCACACCCACAGATCTGGAAGCATTAAGTCCTGTCAAGAATTCTGAGTCTGTTGCCCTTGTGTGACCTTAAGCAATAGGGTAGATTAGAGATGGTTGCAAGTTTCTAGTTACTCTCTTTTTTTTCAGAGGTGCTGTTGCATTTAGGCTGGTTTTGTGACTGGCTTTGACCAATAGAATATGGTGGATGTGCTGTCATGCCAGTTCAAGGACTAGGCTTTAAGATGACTGGCAGCTTCTGCTTCCTTCTCTTCAGAGCCCTGAGCTACCATGTAAGAAGTCTGGCTTTTCTGCTGGAGAGGGAGGGGCCTTACAACTGCATAAAAAGAGAGTTAAGTCCTGGACTTCAGTATCCCAGCTGCACCCAGCCTAGTGGCTGTTCCTTGCACCAGTCATGTGAGTGACATCTAAGAGACTCAAGTGAAACCATTGGGAAGAACTGTCTAGCTGAGCCCTAGTCAATCCACAACATTGTAAGAAACAATCGATTATTGTTTTAAGCCACTGAGTTCTGGGGTAGTTTGTTATACAGTAACAGACAACTGAAATAGGCAAGTTATACAACCTCTTTGAGCCTTTATTTTCTTCTCTAGAAAATGAAAACAGTTATCTCTACTTCGAGGGGCTGCTATGAGGCTGTAGGTAAGGCACCTAAGACAGCGCCTGGAAAACATAATCATTAGTAAATATCAGTTTCCTTCCTTTTCCCTTCCCTGCGCGGGGCTGTAATCTCTTGGCATATCCTTCCGATTTTACTACTCATCAAAAACTTCCCTCTCCCTGCCCAGCCCATTTCCTTTTACAATTTATTGTGGGGAAGACAACTTGAAAAACTCATCCCAGAGGATACAGACAACAGCTTCATTTGTTAGTGCTTCAGGGCAATCTGTACTTAGGAGGAAGCCTGGTAAAGCACAGATCTTTTTCCCAAGGATTGAAACTTTCAGCAGATTCAAGGCACAGTGACAGGGAGGAGGGCTGGGACGTGAGAGGAGAGGTTTTGGGGAAAGAATGTACCTTCTTGTAGCCCCTCATTAGCCTTAGGAAGAGATAGCCCAGTTTAAGACTCAAGCTAAGGAAAGCTTATCCTTCCTTCTTCCCAGTAACCACATCAATTTACTATCAGTCATCTCAACTGCTCTTGCTCTTTCCTTAGCTTTAAACCCTTCATAATCTGTGCATTTTTGCAAAGTGTTGCAGAACTGGAAAGGAAGACAAACTTCATTTTACAGCTAGCCCTCAAGTCTCCAGTTGTGAAGCCGAGAATTTTTTTTTTCCCAGAGTGAAATGGAGGAAGAAATGGAAGAGACTTGGGGTTGAAAATGACCCACTAAGCCACAATTGATTTGTATATTTTTTTCCCCAGGCAGATTTTCTCTGATGTATGGCTGAGGAAGACTTTGGGAGAGCATGCACAGGGACATATCTTGTCTACTTGGTAACCACTGACTTTTTTTTTTTTAATTGTTCAGGGGTACTGTTTCTGCTTCGGAAAATATACATAAGTTGGTGGGTGCAGCGCACCAGCATGGCACATGTATACATATGTAACTTACCTGCACATTGGGCACATGTACCATAAAACCTAAAGTATAATAATAATAATAATAATAATAATAAAAGAAAAAAAATATTTTTTCAATTCCCACCCCTGTTTTTATAAAACTGATAGAAAAATATTAAAGAAAACTTTCCCATACCTCCAAAAGAAAAATAATTCCCTTGATAAGGATCAAGATTTATTTTCAAGTTGTCAATGCTATTCAAATCTGATATGAAACAGGCTGTTTCCAACATTGATTCTTTCTTCTGCTGGTGGGAGGGATGCATAACATGGAGAGATGAAATTCCCAGCAAATACCACAAACTTAGTGAACTTATTTTTCTTCAGTCGAAACTCTTAACAGGACATACAGTAATGATGATTGAGGAAACTGGGTATAGTAAAAGAGTGGAAAACAAAAGGAAACATTACAATCATTATGTAAAAGAACAGATTATAAAAGGTCCGGATAATGCACCAACTACATAATTGGTCACTAAATAATTGTAAACTGATTGTTTCTAAAAGCATGTTTTTATAACTGTTCATAGTAGAGAAAGTACAAAAGATAATTGTTTAAGATCTCTTCAGATTACAGAAGAGTGTCTTTATTTTTGAACTCATAGTTCAGATCAAGCTATCAGGCTAAGAAAAAGGGATATTTTATTGGTTTCTTCCAAATTTTGATTAATCAAATTTATAATGGTTTGGGGATATGTGCATGGTAAAAGTTGATGGTTTTCTCATTAACCTTATGGTCATTGAGTAAATAGAAGCTGCAGCCTTTTCATTTCCTTGCCTTCAGCAATGTAAAAATCCTGTCCTCTTATCTGAGTGTGATAAGGGAGTTAGGGTAACTGGATTTAAGTCCTGGGACTTTTCCACTTAATTTCTTGGCATGCCCATTTGATCATCTACAATGTGGAAATAATAATAATAATTCTGTCCACACCTACCCCAGGGAGATAATGCCTGCATAAAAATGCAACACACTTGGAAGGGGTGAGTCTTGCCATAAGAACCATCCTGTGGCTGGTGGCTGTCCCTGTCACAAATTAATATGGAAAGATGCTAGGTGGAAGCTGGCCACATAAAGTAGCCTTTCTACTTTCAACTGCGCCTTCTAAGAGCTTTCATTCTGCTACATGGCCTAGTTAGAACAGCCTGCCCAGTCAACGATGAGCTTTCCTTGGAACCACAGTGATTAATTCTAATTGGGTGGATGGCCCAATTTTTGTCAAAAACAGATATTTCAAAATAAATCATTTCTTTTGGTCTTTGGAGATTGTGAAGGCACATAATCCAAAGCTTGAAAGATATTAATTTTAAATTAGAAAAATAATACAAATGCATGTAAAGAATGGTAAAATGGGGAGTGCTATAAGATAACAAGCCACTCACAGGTAATAACTGTTAAAAGTGTTTAACTCTTTAACTCTTGTCATAGTTACTGTTATAACTTCAAATAGTGTACTTCTACCCACTAATTTATCAACTTTGGATCTATTGACTCCTTGCTATAAAACATGAAGTTAGATTAATTTACTTACACTTTCTTGTAATTCTTCTCTTTTTCTCCCAATTTTGATTAATTATGTCATTTTCACATTGTTAAAGTTTACATTTACATTTTTGGTGATTATATGTTTTCTGTACTGAGTTCATAATTTGACTTAAAAAATTAAAAAACAGTCCCATGGTTATGCAAATATTATTCACTACACAACCCATGAGTCTGTGTTTGGGTCTAAAGAATAAGAAATGAATCCTGGGTCACCATCGTATTTCCCTCAAGTGAGAATTCTGAGTGTTAAGGTCAAAGGGATTCTTTTAAAATGCCTTTTTAGCTGTATTCATTTCTTCTGGCTAAACTGGACTCTTTTAAAAAAATCTCTCATGTTGTCTATCTTTGACTTCTTTGTTTGTTTGCTCTTCTGAGTAATTTTTCACATACAATTGATAGTGGCAAACTTTTTAGCCTTTGCAGTTTTGCAGATATCTTTATTTTATCCCATTTCTCACACACACACACACACACACATGCACACACACACACACCATTTAGTTGTTTCAGGGCTCAGAACACAATATCCCAAAATGTGGTGCCATGGCATGCTGAGTACTTTGAACTGAAGGAGAAAGGAGAACTTCAGAAGCAAGGCCTTCCTGATCTCTCCACTCCCTTTTCTCCCTCTCTCATTCTCCCCAGAGACAGGTCATAGAAACTAGAATTCCTCTTTCCCAAAGCAAGCCATAAAACCTAGAAAAATCACTCTCCAAAGTACCTCTTCTGAAAGTAGGTCATAAGGCCTTCATGTGACACATGTCCTACTCCATACCTGGAGGTAAGAAATGCTACACAGGCAGGCCAAGAAGAATCTGAACAAACAGGCCTTGTGGGGTTCCTCCCTCAGTTTGCTACCATTTGATCATACCCTTTTTGTCCAGTCATATTTCTCCACAACTAGCCACTTCTTTCATCAGACTCAGCATAAAAAAAATACAGTTTTCCCTGAATTTTCGGGGAAGATTCAGGGAAAATCTGGAGGCTTCTATACCACATAAAACTTTGTTGAATAAATTTGTTATGTTTTCCTCCTGCTAACCTGTCTTTTGTTATAGGAGTGTCTGCCATGATCCTTGTGATGGGTGAAGAAAAATATTACCTTTCCCTCCTACGGTTGAATACAGAATTCTAATTTTGAAATACTTTTTCTTAGGACTTTGAATGCACTACTCTACTTACTTTTTAGCATCAAGTATTGCTAAGAAGTCTGTCAATCTACCCTTTATTGTGAATAGTCTATTTTTTCTCTATGGTAGTGTAAGATTTTCTCTTTATCCTTGGCTTCCTGAAATTTCATCAGGATATATCTTGAAATGGATCTTTCTTTTTCTTTCTTTCTTTCTTTTTTTTTTTTTTAATTCACACTGCTCATCATCTGGTCTGGCTTTTAAATCTGAAGACTTGTGTCTTCCACCAGAGCAAAAACTTCTCTTATATTATGTCTTTGGTTATTTCTTTCCTTCTGTACCTTTTGTCCTATGTTTCTAGAATTCTGATTAGCCAATTAATGACCCCATAATCTCTATTTTTTTATCACATTTACTATCTTGTCAGTTTGTGCCATATTTTGACAGATTTCTTGGAGTTTTCCAGATCTCCATTTGTCATCCATAGTGTATTCAGTTATTCAGATTGTCCATTAAATTTCTTATTTAGATATTATGTTTTTCTATTTCCAATAATTCCTTTTTGTTCTCTGAACAATTTAAGAAAAACAGCACCTTGTTTTTGGTTATTGAATATGTTGTCCTCTTGAATCTCTTCTAAAATTAATTGAATTTTTAAACAATGTTATTTTATTTTTTGAATCATCTCTGTTCCCTATAAGGTAAATTGTTCCCCCTTCTTTGCTTTCATCATTTCCTTAAATATTTAGTAATTCTTGGAATGTGTCTCTACTATGTATTCTTAGGAGTTGATGAGTCCTAAAATTTAAGAGAATTTAAAATTTGGTTTTCATTTTAGTGACAATCTTTTAAAATATCAATTGCAGATTCTGAAGTATCTAATATGACAAACATGTAAGAACCCACATTTGCATTTGTGTTTACTATGGCATCCAAGTCTTGTGTTGGACAAATGACATGAGAGCCCAATGTATGGATGATGATTTGAACAGACAGACAAGTCTGGGAAGGATTGAATCCTTATACAGTGCCTGGGCTTGGGTTTGAAAAATGTGGCTTCATTGTTTTTCCCTCATGGATAAAGTGACTACATAACTTATAACTCAAGCTAGGATATATTTGAGAGTGAAGGGAAAAATGTTAACTGTGTGGAGATTATAACATAAACTAGAGCAGTCTGAGCCACCCAGGATAACTGGTTATCTAATATTTAAGGCTGAGCTGCCTTACATTTTACAGTTTTCTCCTTGGCAGCTGTTGCAAAAGTCCAGAATTCTCTCCAGCTCTACTCTGCTTCTACCTCAGTGCCCAGCCCCAATACAGGACCCCCATCTAGGCAGAATACTCCCCTTCTCTAGGGAGAAATTCTTCTGGCTTTAACTGGAAGGCAAAAGCCACTAAATTGTTAACTGATCTGCAGGCACGGGCGAGGGGTGTGGGGAACATTTGCCTCATTGATTCAGCTGTTCCAAATGCAGTTCTTTTAATTAATTGCTCCATGGTTTCTCACTCCCCACCCTGCTACCTCTCCCTACCCCTCCAGCTTTGCATTTGTTGAGCTTGGAACTTGTCCAGGACTTCCTTGCAGCTTCCTCAGTTCTCATTTCACTGTCATTCTAGTGTCATGTGCTTTGTGTTGTCCAGGAATTCCTCCATTTCTAGGCTACATTGCATTCTACTTTTCTTGAACAGTTTTGGTTTCATTATTTTCAAAGACATCTTTTCTATAATTTCTATAGGATCTTTGGAGGAAGGGAAGGCAGATATCTGTGCTCAGAACATCATCATGAACCAGAGCTCCTTGTTCTATAATTTTGAAATTGTCTCTGAATATAGATGTGTCTGCTCTCCTGGGTGTATGCACTACCTCGAAGTAAACAGTGGGAAAGACCCATGCAGGAGACTCCCGCCTCATAGTCTGTCCTCCCCTTTCCTAAATAAACTCCTAACCCTATACTCTATGAGGAAGTCAATTCTCAGGAGAGAACTTTCTTAATTAGAACTCCACTCACTCTTTAGTTAACTGTCTTTTTAGCTCATACTTATCCTGTATTAAAGAAGGAATAGTTAAGTGGTTTAAAATAGCAGACTTTTTTCTTCTAATGTTCTTTGGATATATCAGAAAACAGCCGGAATTTTTTTTTTTTTTAATTAAACATTTGTTGAGAAACTATTACAATGTTGGGCTGAGTAACAAAGGGAAGTATAACAAACCAATTTCTGTGCTCATTATGTTAATTACCCAATGGAGTTGCAAATATATGCAGGGAAAATTAGGGGAAAACAGAGATAAGGTAGATGTCAGTACCTAAGTGCCAGGTCAGAGGCCAGACCTTCAGAGTCATGAATTCACAGATTGGGAACTCTGTAGGATTAGGGGCTCAGGGAAGCCTTCTTATGTCTGTAGGACATACTTTGTCCTTTGAAGAAAAAGTAGAATTTTGACTGGTGAATAAGAGAGGCCAAATAATTGAGGCAAAGAGTATATTATGGCCAAGAGGCAGAGCCTGCTGTATTCAGTGTTTGGTGGGTGAGTCGGAAAGCCGAATGTGGAGTGTCCATGTGGCAACAGTGCAGGAAGTGGTCAGTTAGCAAGAGAGCTGGGAGCTTAGGGAAGTTCTGGAATACCAGCCAAGATAGTTGAATTATAGACTTGCCAGGAGATTTGGAGAATAAATACATAATTAGAGTTCTCCTTAAGAAGGCTACAATGTGTTTAGGGAGCGTTTGTGAATCCAAGTTGTGAAGGAGGAAGAAAGGATGATGGTGCAAAGACCAGATAGAAGATTATTAGTTAATTATATCTTTGGTATTTATTAGAAAGTTACCATTTTTTGTTATAAAGTTAACAGAAGTCTTTGGAAAATAAATTAGATGACAATATCGCCAATTGTTTTACACCAAGATGTACTTATTAATTGATAGGGTCTGGCTGTGTGTCTCCACCCAAATCTTATCTTGTAGCTTCTATAATTCCCACATGTGGTGGGAGGGACCTGGTGGGCGATAATTGAATCATGAGGATGGGCCTTTCCCATGCTGTTCTCCTGATAGTGAATAAGTCTCACAAGATCTGATGGTTTTAAAAACAGGAGTTTCCATGCACAAGTTCTCTCTCTTTTTGCCTGCCACCATCCCCATAAAATGTGACTTGCTCCTCCTTGCTTTCTGCCATGATTATGAGGCCTCTCCAGCCATGTGGAACTGTAAGCCCATTAAACCTCTTTCTTTTGTAAATTGCTCAGTCTTGGGTATGTCTTTATCAGCAGTGTAAAAACACACTAATATGGTAATAAACCAAAAATTTTAATGAATTTAAGGTTTAAAATAAGCCTTCTTAAAGTTTGTTCCAAAATTTTTTGTAATGCCTGGGCATCCTGAGACTAAGGAATATAGCTTTCTCATATCATACCCCATAGGGATTCCAAAGGAACTTATTATTTAAAGATGTGTGTGTGTGTGTGTGTGCGTGCGCGTGCACGCATTTGGCCAAAATTATGTAAAGATGGACCAGTGGGTATGAACACCACATTTATTGTATGTTGTGGTGCCTAATTCATTAGAAAAACTACAGGCATTTGGCAGATGACAAGAAAATGGGTAAGACCCACATTTTAAAATAGATTTTAAAAGCATTTTTGTTTATGTTAATGATAGGGCCTAAGAAGAAATACAAGAACTCCATCGTTATAAATAAAGTTCTTCTGGAAGCAACGAGACAATCAAGGTGATGGCACTGTTTCTGAAAGTCAGTAGCGTATCAGATTTGGGTTTGCAGAATTAGATTTATAAAAACTCCAGATAGATTGAGGTACTTTAGTTCCAGCCTCTCTGTGCATCTTTGTTGTGCCAATCACTGTGGGAATTACAAAGTAGTTAAAGATAGGGCCCTTGTGCTCTAAGAGCTTGCCATTGAGTAGGGGCATAGAAGCCAAATTTTATTATAATCTCAGAGTGGAATATTCTTATGTTGTTAGCATATACTAACAGAATGGTCAAATAAAGCAACTCACTTACCACATTTCTTTACTTCCATCTGGTGAGAAACACAGGCATCTTGTTGATTTTCTGAAGCGTCTCTCCTGTTGTCCTCTGCCTTGATAGAGTGCTGCTTTGTATATTTTTGCAATCACAGCATTGGATGGATCCAGGCCTAAGGAGGTAGGTGAGTGACCTTAGGCTCACATCTTGCCAGATTTAAGGTAAATTTAGGGTCCTTCTTTGGACACTTTATGGCTCTGTTGAGCAGTCAACGTGGGTTCTCCAAAAACCCACTGGTAGCCACTACTGCATTGGCTGGGAAAGCAAAACAGCAGTGGCCAGTGGACACTGTATGAACTCTTAGGCTTTTTAAAACAGGACATTGTGTTCCCTTGTCTAGAACTTAGGGTATTTGATTGGCACTCAGATAATCCATTCATTCATATATTTAACAAATATTCATTGGGCATTCCCATGTGCCAGGTACCAAGGACAGATAATGACCAAAGCTCAGTTATATCCACAAGTAGCTTTCAGCAGATGCAAGAGGCAGACAGATGTTGTGTAGTGAATATATATTGTTTTTGTTTATCTAGTATCTTTTTTTTTTTTGGTAATAAGATTCTCTTTCCTATGGAGAAGTTCTCTTTTTCAATTCCAAGTGGTTTTGGGAAGGGTGGCAATCATAGTAGTTCACCTCTACTCCCCATGACACTGTGGTGGGGGATAGGTTACAGACTTTATCTCCATGCCTGCGGCCACAGTGATTAGCCCAGGAATAAACCTGCAAACTGAAGCAAGCTCAATGAGAGTAGTTCCCTCGGGTTTACTGTGTGGCTGCTGGGAGAAAGCAGCTCCGTTTCCTTGGAGGCTGTTGTGATGATTAAACCCAGTATCCTCAAAGTCAGACTGTCCTCTAGCACTCTCTTCCCCCTTCTAGTTTCTGCTGCATAGAGGATAAGAAGCAGAGCCACTAGGTAGAGAAAAAGTGAAAGAGAATGAGGAGAAACCAAGAGAGAATGTAAACTGGCCACATACTTTGAGTCCAGCTTTACCCTGGCCATTACAGATACCTGAGCCAATAGATTACCTACTTTTCTTAGCTTGAGTTGCTTCTCCATCACACATAATCAAAAGGGTCTTAACGACCACATAGTATAACTATCACTGATTGGAGTTAACATAGCTGCTGGGGGGTCCAACCCTCATCTGGTCTCATGGAGGTAAGGGAGGACTCACTGAAAGCAGTGATATCTAAGCTGAGGCCAAGTAGCTTTCCAGGAAAACCAGAGCTGGTGGAGTGGGGAGTGTGAAAGTTGAAGAGTTCCAGGTAAAAGGAACATCTCATGCAAATACCTGGAAATAAGAGATAAAATGGTACATTTGTGGAATTACAGGGACTCTGGGATGCCTGGAATGGATTGTGCACAGTCTAGCTAAATGGCATTGAACAATCACTAAAACACTGCCTGTTCTAGGTCCTCATGGGGCAGAGATAGGTGAGAAAGATGGTCTCCACCCACAAGGAACCTATGATTTCCCTAGGAATATAGTATACAAATATCTACAAAGTTAAACAACAACATACGTTTACCTAAGATGATATACCAGATCACTGACTGTAAAGTGGACAGGAGCTATGAGAATTCAAAGAAGACAACCATCATTGATGATTCCAGAGAGGAGCAAGCATTGGGCTGGCCTGAGCAAAGGGCAGGGTGTGTATGGATGTGGGGTCCAGTGCAGAGCAGAGCTGGTTTGGGGACCAGTGAGGACAACGGCTAAAAGCTCAGCAGGGTTAAGTTGGGGAATAGTAGAAAATAAGCTTGGAATGGTAGCTGGTGGAGGGCTTGGGCATCAAGAGACTATAGACTTTATGCTGAAGGCGATCAAAACTAGCTTTTGAAGATCAGGCAGGATGAGGTAGTCAGTGGGTCAGGGTAGGGATGACATGACGGCAGCATGCAGAGTGACCTGGGCCAACTGGAGTCAGGAGGCCAGTGGCAACTTGCTTATGGCCTGCGCCAGGG
Source organism: Pongo pygmaeus (assembly GCF_028885625.2). NCBI lineage: Eukaryota > Metazoa > Chordata > Mammalia > Primates > Hominidae > Pongo > Pongo pygmaeus. Next base: position 142,876,165 of record NC_072373.2, on the reverse strand, counting down.
CAGTAGCAGGGACAATGAGAAAGGATGGAAGGGAGACCCTTATGAAGACAAAAGAAGGGATGGACTTGAGTTCCTGGACGTGGAAAAGAAAGGAGAAGGATGAGCAGGGCTGCCCACCTGTCAGACAGCATAGCCTCTTGCTATGCCACAGAGATGTGCTCTGCCACCATGATCCCTGCACGCCACGCAGGGTGCTCCATCACACTCACTCTCTGGGGAAATATGCAGCTGCTCCCACAGTGGCGGCAGCAGCCTTGCCGAGAAGGACAGGGATGGATGACAGAAGTGATTATGCAGCGATGCATAACAATTGAATTGCTATAGGTTACACCTCCTGTGTCAATATGCAGAACCGGTTTGACTGAATTCAGTGAAAAGAACACCTGAATTCAGGAAGACAACACATTTTCTGAAGTGTCAGCATGACACCAAGGACCCTGCCTAAACGTTTCAACTTTCTTTCTTTCTTTTTTTTAAAAAAACAAAGCAAAACAAAAACAAACAAACGAAAAACAGCTCTGTTGTTACCCAGACAAACCAGAATAGTTTGGTAGCATGCCAGGCTACCGAGGCCAGCTCACTCGCTATCCTAACATAGGTCAGTTAGCTCCCCATAGACTTCCCCCTGTGGTGTCAGTGCAGTAAGTATACCCTGAGGGCCTTTAAGTGCCTGGCATGTGCTAGTGTTGGGGCTACTGAAATGGATACAATAGAATTCCAGCCTCAGGGTGCTGAAATCACTGGGGGCAAGTGTGGGTTGTGGGGGCAGAAAGTCCTAATTTCAAATCCCAATTCTGCCATTTACTAGTTGCAGGACTTCAATCTTGTTGACCTTCAACTTCCTCACCTGTAAAATGGGTATAATAGCACCTCGGGTGAAAAGAGATATTTATGTGTAAAGTGCTTAGCACGGTGAGTGGCACATGTGTCTTCAATAAAATGATGCCTATTTATCATACAGTGTGGGCGATGGCGTTCCTGAGGTATGTGCATGATGCTATGGAAACACAGAGGGGGCACAGTTAGCCCAACTTTAAGGAGTTCTAGAAAGGCTACCTGGAGAAGATGACACCTTAGTGGAGTATTGGTGGTGGATAAGGATGGAAATAGGAGAGAGGAATTCCAGGCAGAGGACAAGCGGCACCTCCTGACAGAGGCAGGTTGCCACCTGAGGATTAGCTAAGGCTGTGTGGCTAGCCCAGGGCCCACCCGCCACCTGGCTGGAACGGCAACTTCTATGTTGTGCCTTGCTGAGTGTGAGTCTGACTTTCACCCTGGGTTCCAGGACCTGCAGAACAATAGCCGGTGATGCTGGTTATGTTTCATACAATCGTTTACACTCAGCCAGGGAAGCAGCTCTGCGCTGCCCACAAACAGTAAACTAGCCTGTGTCTGTTATTGCATTCACCCCACTGGACTCCTGAGGTCAAGAGGAAGCCTGCGGAAATTGTTTAGGGAATGTCCCTCAGTTGCCTGACCTAGGTTTAAAAACCGGAAATAAGGCAATTAGTAAAATGTCCTGGTGCTCACAGATCATGGCTTTCTCTAGGCCCAGAAAGCAACTCCCTTCTTTTATGTATGTCTTGATATTAATGCTCTGTAGATGGTTTCTTCGGGACCACATCGTTATGCCCAAGTTCTAGATGGGGCAATTAAATACGGACAGTCGGGCTGTTATTTTAGTTGCCTTTGGAAACAGAATTTACAGTGCTTGCTTGTCATTTTCAATTTTCCCCTAATAGAGCCGTTTCCTCCTTTCACCTTGGAGGAAGCAGCGCCTTGGTGGTGGAAGGAGCCTCTCACTGGGCTGGCTTTTGCAGGGGCCATGGCGTCCCTCTGGATGAAAGGCTCAGCGGAACTCTAAGTCACTATCGTGATCAAGGACGAAGGAATCGTTTCCGCGTGTAAATGCAGATGCTCTCTTGGTTTCTGTGATAGATGTGTTCCCAGTGCCAGTGCAGCAGTGTGTTGAATTCTTTTTAAAATCTGAAAGACCTGCAGGCTCTTCTCTCCTTTTCGTAAATCCATTTCCCCGTTGAGATGAAAAATGTAATACTTTTCAGCTTACTTTAGACTTTCTTCAAAAGTATTTCTGGAAAAGGATCCTTCATGTGGAGCATATGAAAACTGTCAGAGGATAGGGGAAAGCGAGGTTTTAAAAACACACTAATGGATAGCCATTATGCCGTGGGGAGTTCCCCCGGAGAGCAGAAAAATACGAGCTGGGGAAGTCGGGGGTGGGAATGAGTGGGGAGCGAAGCACAGAGCCTATGGGTTAACAGACGAACACAATTCAGAGACAGAAAAAACTGGGTATGTACGTTAGTCCCCTTATCTGTGGTTTCGCTTTTCACAGTTTCGGTTACCCGTGGTCAACTTAGTCTGAAAATAGGTAAGTACAGTACAGTAAGATATTTTGAGAGAGAGAAGGAGGGGAGAGAGAGAGAAAGAGAGAGAAAGAGGCAGAGAGAGAGAAAGAGAATGAACATTCACATAACTTATTACAGCACATTGTTATAATTGTTCTATTTTATTAGGTATTGTTAATTTTTCACTGTGCCTAATTTAGAAATCAAACTTTATCATAGGTGTGTATGTATAGGCGGGAACATAGTGTGCATGGGGTTCAGTACTATCCTCAGTTTCAGGTGTCCACTGGGGGTCTTGGAGTGCACCCTCTGCAGATAAGAGGTGACTACTGTAATAAGATGGGAAAACATTGATGGCCAAGATAAAGAACGCTGTCAAGGTTTCCCTTTCAGAGTGCTAGAAAACATCAGTTTTGTAGTCTGACAGACGGCGTTCAGAGGCTGACTTTTGCATTCGCTAGCCATGACATTGGACAAGTTAGGTTTTGTGTGACTCAGTTCCCTTGCCCAAAAAATGGCCATAAAAATGACTTCTTCATAGGGTTTTGAGCTAATTAAATGAAGTAATGTATGTAGAGTGTCCGTCTTATTCTCTGGTATACAGTAAATGTTCAGTAAGTGCTAGCTTTTATTATTATTATTGTGGTTATTCTCGCTGACATGAGGAAATAGGTAGCATCATAGATAGCTTTCAAGGAGGTGGCCAGTCTCAAATCCCATCCAAGTTAAGTATGTGCATGCCTTTCATCTAGCTGACTGGCACCCTTCTCTCTGGCTGGCAGTGGATTAGCACACTGAATCCCATCACTGAGATGTCCTGGCACACATCCTGGGCCCCTCTGTGAAGTGTTTGCCATGGCCTCGAGCCCCTCAGGTTGAGTGCACTTGTCTGCAAAGGGCTGTGTTCTATAGCAACGTGGGACCCACGAAGGAAGCCTTATGATTCATTTTTCATCTCATCATTACTCCCCTTGCCTGTATGCCAAGGCTGGGAAGCAATGGGCCAGAGGTTTGCGCTCTGAGCAATTCTGAATCATGTGGAGAATATGAAGGAAAATGAGAAGTTTAAAAATACTCTATAGGAAAGAAATGGTAAGTAACATGGTTTCTTTTAAACTTTCCCAATTCAACTTCTCGAAAAGGTGTCATAAACCTCTGCAGGGGTGACTAAGAGCTGGGACAAAGGCAAGTCTGTTGCAGACGTCCCCGTAACTCCAGGAGCAAATCTCTTTCTTCCCCTCCTAAATAACTCCAGAACATTACATGGCATTAACAAGTTTCTCAGGACAGGAACTTCTAGTTTATTACTTGCTCACATTGTCATCAGAAATTAATTTTGTCCCTGAAAGACAAATTGGCTGGTAGCTTACGAAGTTAAATGGAAAGAACAAGTGCGCATCTGTTTCTTCTGCATTTTGTCTCCTTGGTGTCTTACATATAAATGAATCAGAGTGTTCAAACTTAAATTAAGATCTTTGGCTAGATAAACAGTTAAAACTGGTTCCCATAGCTACCTCTCACACATAGCTGTGATTGCATTATAATCCCCTAGTAATCAACTCTAAATGAAAGAAAGATGATAAGGGTGCTCTTTTCAGTTTTCAGTACTGATTTTTATTAGCTCTCAATCAGTCCGGGACTACTCTGTCTTTCATCACGTTGTGGTAGTGTTTGTAGAATCATTAGAGTAATAAAGTGTAAATCTTACTGAGGTGCATTTTTCTTGAGGTGTTTTATATAACGAAAACTCTGAAGATTACACTGGCTGGTACAAGGAAGATTTGTTTCTGCGACGAAAGTAAGAATGTAATGTATGCTATATTCATTTAATCTTTACCAGAGTCAAAACCTAATGAATTATCTGGCCTAGGTAAAGCAACTGCCGCAAAAAGCTCTTGGACTTAACGCGGCCAAGTATTGCCCTAATATAGATTTGCATGTATTTGGCTATTTCCTAATTTGGCTTGTTATCCTTCTTCAACACGCTTCCAGTGTAAAGCCCTCACATCTACAAATGCATTACCCACAAAACCGCAAGCTTTGCTATTCCCAGTGTGATTTCTCTAGCAAACAAGTGTAATCCAATAACACATCATGTCCCACCAACATTGAAGTATTTATTGTGGAATAAATTTCAGTTTAAAAAAGCGTGCTTGCCCCCCTTCATTCTCATATATCATAGAGTGACCAGTCCTCTCAGCTTCCTTTGGGCTGGGGATCACTAAGCTGGGAAAAGTGGCAGCTGGAGATAACAGCCCTCTGATGCTTTGCTGCATTTGTTCTGGATTTTTCTAGGCCTGTCCGAGAGATGGTAGCACGGAAAGGAACTTGCAGTGACTTTTCCAAAATGTGGGATTTTTCACAGATTTTACAGGTGTGCTACACATTTGCAATTAACAGAACACTTAATCCTGACGTGCCTTTCCCTTCCCGTAGGCTTTATTATAGCTGGAATATGTGACAATGCATCATACCTATAAAAATGCCTGCTTGTTTTAAGTGTTGGATTTTATGTATTTTATATTTATATTAGGATGAGAGTGTCCCTATATTTTAGTGACAGACATTTACGCTCGTCCACAGGGTAAGAAACAATATAATGTAGCAGTATGTAGTCTCTGCAAGAGTTTATAGAAATGTGGTAGTTTTATATTTAATTTCAAGTTACTATTTTTTAAAAAAAGATTTTGCCTGAGATAATTATTACAGTTCCCATGCTCACATGGTGATAATGCGCATCTTTGCAACAAGCAGAGTATCTGAAAGATTCAGGTAGTCAGAGAGTCAGCTGGTGGCACTGTGAAGATTTTCGCCCGGTATCTTTTTGGTTTATACCATTATATGTAAAAATATGTGTAGGATTTGACCTGCAGATAGAATTTTTAGAGAGCAAGAGGAAGAAATCACTTGATTAGGGTGGATCAAAATGATAAAGGAAATTTTGTTTTCAGTGTTCTTTTTTAACCCTTATATAGCCTTGAAAGAGACTTCACATGTTATTTACTATTATATCCAAAAATATAAAAGCCTGAATACATGCATTGGCTCTCTCTCTCTTTCTTAAAGAAAGCAAATAAAATATTTTGCTGATGATGGCGCTTTTTGTATGTGTTTGCATGTTGGTACTTAAATGCAATATGTCTGGAAGATGTTGCTATTTCACACTACACGCACAAGAAAGAGTAAATTGTAGGTCCTGATTATCAACAGATAACAAGACATACTGTATATAAATAAATGCTCAGCATCAAAACCCATTATTGGATTAGCTATATAATCATGTCTCAGGCTGTAAGTCTGTGCTGACAAATGAACACTTTTCATTTGGCTCAAGGTCCTCATCAGCAACGGAACTAATTTTACATTCTCACCCATTAAGTGAATAAGATGTGGAAAAAGCTGTCTGCTTTTTGAAGTGTAAATTTGCTGCTACAGGCTGTGCAGACCAAAGCGCTTTTGAAGCAGGCAAATGAGATCATCTCTAGGGACATGTGAACCTCACAAAGTTTAGGTCATTTCTGTTGAAGGGACGGGGCGTGCGTCTGTGTGTTCGCCAATGTTCATACGATGTAGGTAGCTGTGTACCTTGGGCTGTGTGGGTGTTCTTGGACGTAGATGATGAACAGTTTGTATAAACCTGGGAGAGAATTTGGAGCACTTTCTTCATGTTCTCTAGAAACCAAGGACCCAGAGAATCTGTGTGAAGCCTGAGACGGAACAGTCAGGGGTTGGCTTGTTTGACAGTCAGGATCTCAGCCCTCTGAGAAGAATGACCAACCCTGAGAAGGAGCAACAATGGCTCTGCACCTCAGTTGTTCTTGGTGACTTTAATTCCTCTCTACACTCATGACTCCACATTTAAATCTCTAGAGCACACCTCTCCGTGGAGCTCCAGATCCTTATATGCAACTGTCTACTTGGTATATCTACTTGGATGGTTCCTACATATCTCAAACTTAACACTACCCAAATAAAACCGTGGGAGTCTACCCCAAAACATGTCTCTATCCCCCAATTCCTTTTCATCTCCTCAATTGCATCAACATCTTCCTCCTTGCTCAAGCCAGAAACTGAAGTGTCATTTTTGCTTCACCCCTTTCCCTCACCAGTGAAATACAGTCTATCAGCAGTCATGCTGGTTTTAGCAACAAAATATCTCCTGGGACACCTAGCCCACCCCACATCAACTCTCACCTTGGCAGCAGTGACCCTAGTCTCCCAGATCTTGCCTCTGCACCTCCACTCCAATCACCCCTTCTTCCCATTCATACTTAGCAGAGACTAATCTTAAAATGTGGATTTTATGGGTTGACTTGTGTCCCCACCCCAAAATTATATGAAGTTGTAACCCCAGTACCTTAGAATGTGACCATATTTGGAAATAGGGTCATTGCAGATATAGTTAGTTAAGATGAAGTCATGTGGAATTAGAGTGGGCTCCTACCCGATATGACTGTTGTCCTTATGAAAAGAATGCCGCTTGGAGAGAAAGAGCCTTGTACAGAGAAAAGATGTTGTGAAGGCACAGTTTAGCACCGTCTACAAGTAGTGCCAAAGATTGCCAGCCAACCACTGAAAGCTAGGAGAGGGACCTGCAACTGATCTTCCCTCAGAGCCTACAGGAGGAAATGACACTGCCAACACCTGGCTCTTGGACTTCTAGCCTCCAGAATGATGAGACAGTAAATTTCTGCTGTTTAAGTCACTCAGCCTGTGGTACTTTGTTATGGCCGCCCTAGCTAACTAATACAGTTGGAATCATGTCCCTTCACATCTTAAAGTCCCTGATGACTTCTTGTTTCATTCAGATTCAAATTCAAATGCCTCCTATCATGACCTATAAAACTCTTCATGATCTGGTTCTGGCTGACTTCTCCAGTTTCATCTCCCACTCATGCTTCCTTCCTCATCTTCAGCCACACTGGCAACCCTCTGTTCCTCGGTCATGCCGCACTCTCCCTTTCCCAGCCCCTGCACACGCTGTGTCCTCTACTTGCAGTGCCCACATCCTCCCTCACGCCCTTTGCGTAGCTAATACCTTATCCTTAGGGTCTTCATTTACACATCACCCTTCCCCATTCCTGCTGTTATGCTCTGCCTTGGCCTGATTTTTCTCTTATAATTATCATGATATGTGTTTCCTTTATATTCTCACATACTTTCTTCCTTCGATCTAGTCTCTGAGGTCCACAAGATATGTCATTCTGGTTCATCAGTGTATCTCTTGTGCCTAATACAGTGCCTGGCACACACTGGATGTTCAGTAAACATGTGTTCAGGGGGTGAATGAATGGAAGGTGTCTAGGAAGCCCCCTTCCTCAAGTCTCATGGTTGCTGAATTTATTGTCACATAAGCCTTTATCTTTTTGGTTACTCTTCGGAAAAAGATGAATTTTACATGGGAAGTGTCCTTTGATTTCTCCTTAGGTTGGAAATGTCTGGATCACTTCACATCCTTAAGGTTTTATGTCTAGTATTGGAGGACTTAACCAAGAATCTAGGTGTAGTGATACCACAGGAAAAATGGGTGGTGAGTCAGGTCCTTGCCCATTAATTGCACCAAGATATTTGTGAAATTTCTCACATAAAAAACGTGGCCTCTTGGCAGGCCAAAGATTACATTGCTGTATAGAAATACTCCCTGGTCTCAGCGTTTGCCAAGTTGAAAAATAGGAAGTTGTGTGGGTGAGTGTGGTGGAGACTGCTAGCTGTCCACCAAAATCTGTTCTTTCTTCCTGGGCACACGATGAAATGATATATCCCAGCCCCACTAGCAGTTAGGTGTGGTCACATGACTGAGTTCTCTCCAGTGGTTTGTGGGCAGAAGTGCTGGGTACTATTTTCAGGCCCAGCCCACTGAAAACCTCCCACACGCACTGCCCGTGATCTTTTCTCTCTGGTTGGTGGGGCTCTCAATGCCTAGGGCAACCTTAGAAACCATGGTTGAAAATGGAAAACCACCATCAGCCTGGGTGTCTGAAGATGATATGGAGAAAACCCTCCCTTCAGCCCTGAACTGACCAGGTGATCCTGGTGAGCACTTTATATTAAGCCACTGCAATTTCAGGGTCTATCTGTAAGTGCAGGTTAGTCAGTCCTAACAGCACCATGACCTCTTCTTTAGGAAGCTCACACTCGTGAGAGGGGTGAAGCCATCAAACACCGAGTTGCTGATAATGCTGGCCAAAGGAGACAGGCTTGGGGAGGGAGGGGAGTGGACTGTTAGAACTGACACAGGCAGGAATCTCTTCTCTCTCATGCACCACACAAAAAGGGTTTTGGAAAGAAACCATGTAAAAACTCATTTGTTTTAACACTCTGTGAGACAAGAGAGATTAAGGAAAAGATGACATCTGTAAGTATCTCACCATCTTCTACTACAGTCCCTGGATGCTGTGCCACTCTCGATTAATCCTCTGTCTTTTCTGTCAATGACCCTTCTTGAAACCATTGCAAAAGCTTTTAAGCCAACAATAGGGAGATAAAATTTGTGAGGTGAGCACTCAGGGCCTGGAAGGGGAAGAAAAGGGCGAACAAACTTTGAATGATATTCTGATAAGTTTGGTGTCTTCTGAGTGGTTATATCTGCCAGGAGGGTGGCAACTGTGGCTTATTGATCCTTGTATCTATATCCTTGTATCCAGTCCAGAGCTTGGTAGATCTTATGTGCTTAATGATTGTTTGAAAAATGAATTAATACATTATCTTATTTGAATGTCACAAAAACCTTCTGAGGAGATAAGACTTTATTGCAGACATTGTTGTTTGCCTAATAGGGTCAGAACAATTCCTGCTTCATTTTCCTCTTTCCAGTACATGGGAGACTACACTTTCAGTTGGGTAGGGCCACTCACTGGTTCTGTCCAAAGAAATATAAGGGAAAGTGACCTCTCCAGCTTCTCCCTCTGCTGCTGGAGTAAACCTGAGGCCTTGTGCTGATAGGATGGAGCCTCTGTGAGTCTGATCCTGAGTCACTCTGTGCAAAAAGAAAGAGCCCTTCACTGACTTGTGCTAGGCATGTAGTGTGGGCAAGAGATGAGTTTCTATTGGGTTAAATCATCATGTATGTTATACTCCAGCATGGCCTAGCCTGTGCAAACTAACACACTTACTCAACGGCAACTTGCCCCTCTTCATTTCACAGGCACAGAACTTCAAATTTTGCCAGCTCTTCTCTGGATGGCCATCGGCTCCAGGGGAGGCCAGGCCTCTCCCAGCCTCAGGGGTGAAATGTGGGTGGTCTCAGAAAATCAGGGTAATCTTGATCCACTCAGCCAGTGATGATTTTAGGGGTAGGCGTGTAAGCTGGTTCTGGCCAAGATGACACCTGGGGAATTCTGCTGGGGGACCTTTTGGGGAAATTTTTTCATACCCATAGACCAGGAGACAAGAATGCTTCCTTTTTGTGCCCAGGGGCATTATTTTGGGAAGGCATGAGGCTTGGAGCTGCTACAACCATCCTGTGACCATAAGGGGAGATGCCAACACATAGAAGGTGGCAGACTAGGAAAAGACAAAATTCTCTTTAGATTTTTTAATCTTGAGTATTCTGTTCCTTATACCTCAGAGCATCCAAATAGATTATCTCTACTTTATCAATGAGGAAAATGAAGTTCAGAGAGTGTAAATGACCTACCCAAAGCCTGTTGGCTTGTAAGTAGAAATCAGGTCTTCTAACTTGGAGTTTTCTTCTCTTTGCATTGTTCTAGGGACAGCAAGAGTTTTCTCCCATCTCCGAACAACTGATTGGGGGTGCCTGCTTGGAGAGTTGTGTTGGGAAGGGTTGTAAGACCACATCCAAAAAGAAAGAGGGTTTTGGTTGATGAACGAGTTCGTGGGCGTGAGGCAGGGCAGCGGTGTACTTTTCCTCATGACTGTAGTATGCCATGAGGCAGATCTTTCTGGATTATCTTGACTGTGGGAGGGATGGTGTAATAGTTATCTACTACTGAGTAACAAATTTAGCAGCTTAAGAAAAACAGGCATTTACTATCTCACAGTCTCTGTGGGATGTGGAAATAGAGATGTGGATTAGCTGAGTGCTTCTGTCTCAAAATTGGTTATGTGGTGGCAATCAATTTGGGGCTGAGGCTGCGTCCTTTTCTGTATCCTCAGCTGGGGGAAGGATCTGCTTCCATGCCCACTTGTGCGGTTATTGGTGGGATTCTGTTCCTCATGGGCTCTAGGACAAAGGGCCTCGGTGTTTCATTGGCTGTTCCTTAGGTTCTTGCCACCTGGGCCTCATCATGGGACAACTTACCCCGTGGCAGCTGCTTTCCTTGGTGTGAACCAGCAGGTGAGAGAAGGCATCCAGAAGAGAAGCCACAGCCTTTCTGCAGCCCAACCTCAGAAGGGCCATCCCATCACGTGTACAGTATTCTACCCCCAACGAGCAACAGATGAAAAAAACATGCAGTTACTTCTGCTACCATTTCCGTCATTGTCATGGTTGGCTATTTTGCTTCAAAAATTGTGATTTATCTTCTTGAAGCTCAGTCTCTTTCTGTGCATTGAGCAATAGTACGAGGGCCTGCCTTGTGTCCCCTTTCCATGTCAAGGGCTGAAGCATGGAATAATGGTATTATTGCTTATTATAATTAGTAATTTTAGTTAATAATAACAAATAATTTAGAAAAGAGTGCCACAGGGCAATGAGTGCCGGTGGCGTTGGCACATTCCCTCTCACTCCTGTCCAATCCCGTTCACATCACATGTGTGTCTGTTTTGAAATCGAACATGACCAGTGCTCCCTTTGCTGACTCTCTGGCCTCCTTCCCTTGCAGGACATGACTGGAGGCTGAGTTTCAATCTTTTCTGCCTCTGGGAATTTGCCTGTTGAGAGAGGGCACAGGAAAGGAAAGGAGAAAGGAAGCCATCTGTGAGGGCAAGGTCCATTCTTTAACGTCCAGTGCTTCCTTAGGCACCAGGCACACAGTTTGGGGAGAAAAAGAAACTCTTTCAGGGACTCTGGATAAGAAAAAGAAGGAAGTAGAATGGGTTAATGTTAATCAAAGGGGCTGAAGAGTTGTGGGGCTTTTACTGGCCTATCAGGGTGGATAAGACGAGGGGAAGAAAACTGGACTTTCAATAAAGGGAGGCAGATTAAATTAATCATGACAGGAAAATGAGCAAGAAATGCTTTCACATTGTTATTTAATAAGAAAAATGTGTAATTAACTGATAAAAATAGTTTTTGCAAGAAGCAGGCAGTTAAATAGTTTATAAAGCCAGCCAGGCCCAATCCTCAGCATCCCTGACTGTTAGCAATCAGAATGCTTTTTATATGGTGTCTTTCTTTGGAAACGCACAAACCATCTCACCACAGACATTACCTCATTTGCTTCACAGCCTAATGAATGCTTTATGGCTGAGAAATGATGGAGGAAGCGAGTGAGACTGAAGAGATGAAGAAACTGAGGCACACAGAGAGAGACCCAGACGTGGCATTCCCAGCAGTATTCAGGTTTTCCCCTTCCTAACCTCCTGCCCTTTAATTGTGTTTTAGGCATTGGCTAATGAATTTAAATGAAACAATTGCTCGTGTCTTCCAAAAGCTGCATAGAGGAACCTGGGCTGTGTATTATGGCCGATATGATACTAGTCTTCTGAACGGGAGGTGGGGGTGGGAAGAGATCCTGGCATTTGCCATCTGGTAAGCCTGTCTTTAATCCTCAGTAAAGTAATGGAATGGAGATGAGGAAAAAAATGTGTAAGAATCAAGAGCATAATGCCACCATGAGCAAGCAGCTGTCTGGATTTTTAAAGAGCAAATTCCATGAGACAAATTTAATTGCATTTTTTAATAGAATTAAAAAAAATCCACAACATTAGTGGGTGAAGGAAATGAAATGGATGCATCCAGAAATCTCACTTGAAAGATGAATTCAACGGGGCTGGTTCTGAGCTGTCTCCTGTATTGAAATTCGGCTGGAAGGCCACGTGAGCAGCCGGTGGGCGGCTGTGGAGTGACTGGGAGCTGGTGGCCAGCGGCGTGCTTCTGGCAGGCTCTGAGACGGGCCGGCGTCTACAGAGCATCATTATTAATGACTTGCAGGAGGTGATGAGCAGAACATTAATTAAACGTGCACATGTGGCCAAGTGGGAAATTGGCGGCGAAAACACCAGAGAGGCAGGCACATAATACCCAGGTACTTGTTTTTCAGCTTTTGTGATCTGGCCTGTGAGACTTGACTTTGCCTCCCCTGCTCTCTCCCTGCTGTCTTGGGCTTGAACCAGATTTTTGCACGGTGCCACAGGGGAAGTGGCAGAGGAGGTGCCCTTTAGAGCAGGCTCACAAATCCCCTTGCCAAACACCAGGATGTGTACAAGTTGCACCTCTAGCCTGATGTGCTGAGAAAGGAAGCCTGCAAAAATTAATATTGATATTAGTAGAGTAATGAAGCAGCTGCAAAACTGGTTTGCAAATGTCTTGCCCTGTTTTGTGGCATGTTTACATCTGCAAAAGGGAGAAGAAGCAAGAGAGGTAGGGAAGTGGAGGCATCTCCTCTGAATCATCGTTAGGGGAGTCTGTCGGTCTAGCTCATCTTTCTCAGAGAAATCAGGATGGTTTGATTTCTGAATACATCCAGACATTTGGAAATTAGGTGGCTGGCCCCAAATCCTAAAAAGTACCATGCTGTTGAAGTGAAGGTCGAGCATTATATAGTTTTCACATTCAATCAACATTTAGTTCTCTTCTTAGGAGATCATCCCTAATAACTCCATTCATTTGGCTGGTTGCTTTGTCACAACTGGGTCTTGGCACTGTCCCTGTTGGAACTTATATTTATTTGAAAATTACTCTGCTGCCAAGGTAAAAAGAATAGCTCCAGGAGAATGCAGGCTCCTTGCTCTGCAATATCAGGTACTGTGTGTTCCAAGATGGTAGATTATCTTTTGTATTTTATTTAATTTGAGAGCCATTCACCAAACTCTGCATAAACAAGGAGAAGTCTGTAATGGGGAAGGTGACACCGGCCAAACTTATGTCATTTTGAAATTGTACTGTGGCCAAGCAAGTGTTTAGGAAGAAGGATAAAGACACTACCCCCACCATGGCACCAAAACCAATAACACAACAATAATATGATTTCCAGCATTCACTGGTTGCTATCAGGCATTATGTAAACTCTTCATACAACAATGCTGTGGAGGTAAGTATTATCATTGTTCCTGTTTTACAAATCAAAAAATTAAACATAATTGAGACAAAAGCTTCCAGAGTGCAGTGTAAATGTCAGAGATCGAAGCCTGAGTCTCAAGCCCATTGCTTCAGCATTGTGTCCATCACTCAACCTTGAACCAAGGTTACTTGGGTGGGAGATTTGATGCCTAGAATAATGGGTCTAGAGTCCAGGGCCAGACAGTGAAATGCCACTCTTTAATTATTTGTTTAACATTTCTTTAGAGAAGTTGAGGTTGACTTGAGGGATGTGCAGAGATGATGGGATGGTGGTAGGGCTCTGCCTGCTTTCTACTCTTACGAACAATTCATCTCTGGTCCCAGACTTGCATAATCTATCCAGGAAGGCAAAAGTTCTGAGTTGCCTGGATCCACTCTCCTGAGAATGTACTTCAGTGACCCTCTGCTGTTACTTAAACATGCCTCCTTTTGAGTCTCACTTCCTACCTCTGAGAGTCTATCAAGCCATTTGTTCCAATGATACACTGCATGCTGCCTTAGAGGACTTCTGATGTGTTCAATTTGCTCCATATTATTTTACTTCCGGTAATTTTATTTTAGGTCTAAGTGTTAATTTAGCACCCTTTATAGATTGATGCCCCAAGTCACTACCTTGCTGGCCCTGCCAGAGCCACATCCACTAAATCTTTGAGTGGGATGGCAGGAAGTAGGTATTATAGGATTGCACTGTGTGAACAAACAACTTCAGATCAGGGCAAAGAATCTGTCAATGATGACAAAGCCACTTTTGGCCTTAAAGCTGATATTGGATATTTTAGATACCATGCCATGGGAAGGCAATCAGAGATTTTTGTCCCAAGTCCCCAGTTACAGATTTTATTTTGCAGTAATATCCCCATCCTACACATCTTCTAAAGTGTGACTTTGCACTTTGCTATTTGAGAGGAACCTAATATCCCTCCTTTGAATCTGGGTTGACCTTATGACTTGCTTAGACTCAATAGGATGAAGTGGAAGTGACACCACATGACCTCCAAGATTAGATCAGAGAAGGCCATAAAGCTCCTCATAGATTCTCTCGAGACACTTTTTCTAGGAGAAGTCAATGTCATGTAACTAGTCCAGCTGCCCTGAGACCACCATGCAGGAGAGGCCAGGTGTAGGTGTTCTGGTCAGCAACCACAACGGAGCCCAGCCTTCTAGCTATCCTTAAGGTACCAGACATGTGAGTAAAGTCATCTTGAAACTACCTACCCTTAAGCCAACTAAGTACCACTCAGTAACCTCAGCTGACTTCATGAGGAGCAGATGAATCACCCAGCTGAGCCCTGTTTGATTCCTGACCTGACAATTCATGAAACACAATAAAATGGTCATTGTTTTAAGTCAGTAAGTTCTAAGGTAGTTTGTTACACAGGACGGAGACTGGAACATTTCTTACCACTCATATTTAATTCCATTCAAATCCTCTACATCATTTAAAACACAAAAATAAAACCAAAAATAGACATTTTATCCTGTATTAGGAAATAAACTGACTTTGGCCTGCATCACCATTGCCCCCTTATTAACATGCCCCTTAGTAAGGAATTGGGTTCATTTCATGTATGATTTCCTATCTTGCTTTCTAGTCAGTAGAACTGGCTTGGTGTGGAACCAATATTTTTACATGATCCATGACAACACTCATGAAAGTTCTTTATGCCCCATAGTATGGTCTATATGAATTAATCAGGTTTTTAAAATGGCATAGGTAAAAATACCAGGCTCAGAGCCTAAAGATTCAATTGCTAGAAAACAGTTGGATTAGAGAATTATTTTCTGAGTTCAGAACTGGAGTTTCACCAAATTTGGATGACCACTGAAGGACAGCAGGCTTTGCAAATAAGGTTGCCAACTATGAGGAAGCCCATATGGAAATGACTCCCTCAGAATGCGGAGCATTTTAGTAGAAATATTTCTGTGAGTGGATTAGCATTTGTTTTTCCAGTGCGGAAAACTGTGGGGGATGATAGTTCTTTTCTGACTGAGAAGAAGGCCTTTTTACCTTCTCATTCTGCGCCAAGGCTGCCTTCTCCGAAACTGGGATTAACATTGCATAAGAAGGGCTCTTAGGCAGAGTCCCACTTGCTCTTCAGCAGCAGCCTCTTCCTTTCCTGTTCTTTGGGCCCCATGTCTAAGCCATTCTTTTTCCATTCTCTCTCCCTTTCTCCCCCAGCACACCTTTCCTTTTGCATCCATCCCCTTCTCCTGTGCATCTGCCTAATTTTTCTTTTTCCTGTCAACTCCCCTTCCATCTCCTGAGTAGGGGAGACACAGGAAAGGGAGCTCATGTGTGCAAGGCGATCGTCCTGCGGGGTGCTGTGCTAGAAGCTTTATAGATGTGATCAGGTTTTAGCGCCTGACAAACCTTTGAGCTAAGTAGTATTATTCCTATTTTTTCAGATGACGAAACTGAGTCCCAGAGGAATGGAGTAACTTGCTGAAGTTCACCCAGCAACTGCTGGAGCTGGGTATGTTTCTAGAACTGTCTATTTAAAAAACCACCCTCTTTCCATTGGTGGCATGACTTGGGATTTGGAGAAGAACCTCACTTACGGCACATAGTTATGTTTAAATGGACGGTTTAGTAAACCATAGAGTGTTCTTCCACACTAAGGGTTTGATCACTTCAATAAATCCTTTGTTGTCTGTATAAAGTCTAGAGTTAAACAAACAAACAACACAGAGCACAATATCGAGGTTTTGTCAAGTTTCTGGTGAACATAACAGGCAAATATCTAAATGCTTTCTTTAACAAGGTTTATTTCCATGTGACAGAGCTGTGTGTTACACTAATGATGCAAGAGCTTAAGGAAGTGAGTATCTATCATAAGTTTAAAAAGTGTAGCAGCAAAATGGCAGTAACCAGGATATAATAAGTGTCCAATACATACATACATACATACATATATATATATATATACATATATATTTTTTTGAGACAGAGTCTCACTCTGTCACCCAGGATGGAGTGCCGTGGTGCAATCTCAGTTCATTGCAGCCTCGACCTCCCAGGTTCAAGCAATTCTCCCACCTCAGCCTCCCAAGTAGCTGGGACTACAGGCACACACCACCATGCCCGGCTAATTTTTGTATTTCTACTAGAGACAAGGTTTTGCCATGTTGGCCAGGCTGATCCCTAACTCTTGACCTCAAGCATTCCACCTGCCTC
The DNA here is from genome assembly GCF_028885625.2 of Pongo pygmaeus. NCBI lineage: Eukaryota > Metazoa > Chordata > Mammalia > Primates > Hominidae > Pongo > Pongo pygmaeus. The sequence goes on along the minus strand of NC_072373.2, from coordinate 142,859,439 downwards.
AGCCTCCCAAAGTGCTGGGATTACAGGCGTGAGCCACCACGCCCATCCCAGTAAGTATTTATTGAATAAATACATGATTTTTTTTTGTTTTTGGCTGGGGCATAGCTGATGTTTTAGTTTCTGCTGAATTTCATGACTGTACATCCCACTGTGAGTGTGTGGTGGGGTGAGGTGGAAGCATGGAGGGCAAGGGTGGCTGTGGCCGCCTGGAGAATTGTAAAAGGCCAGGCCCTCACATGGGCAAACCATGGTATCATTCTGGACCTTGATTTTCTTATTTGCAAAGTAAAAGTTGGAGTGATGATCTTCTGGGTCCCTCCAGTTCTGTATGTGACCATCTAAAGTGTTACATGGAGACCGAGATATATTATTCAATGTGGAATCTGGGAAACTGGTAGCAAGAATGCTGAGTACAATCATACAGTAGGATTTTTTAATCCAAACATTATTTATCCAACACTAATCAAAAATGCAATGAAAGGATTTAAAAAAATAAAGAGCAAACTGAGAAACTGCCAGACTATAAAACAAGCGCTTTTCCTCTCTAGCTCTTACAGACTCATTCTACCATCTGGGGGATTTACAGGTGTTAAAATTGCCCCTGAAAGGAGCCTTTTTATTTCCTGGGGTGATGGAAATATATTGACAATTACAGGGGGAAATGAGGTTTTTTAATAAAACAATTAAAAGGGCTTAGTGTTTAAATGAAGGAGAATGTAATTTTCCTTTATTTTATCTATCATTAAATTGATATTACAAGCTATTATAAGAGTTTAGTCAAGGCTGATTTTCAAATATAATCCGTACTTATGTGGATAGTCAGAGAAGAAGTGGGAGAAGCTCAGTTCCCGTGTGCACACGCGTACACACACACACACACACACACACCCCTCAGGGGTTTGTTAATTTAAAAATTATGAACACTCAAATGGTGACCAAGGAGTGGCAGAATGTGGAATTAGGGGCATGGGGAACTAAAGGAGCAATCTCTGTTTCCTGTGAGGAGGCTATTCTTGATTTAGTGAGAATGCTGTACAATATTTCCTTTATTTTTTTTTAGTTGTAAGTGCATGACTTAATTCGTAAGCACCAATATGTGACATCTGAATACATCTGAGCAGATTTGAGACTACCGTCAGAGGCGTCCTGGGCCTGTCACATGACTCTTGATCGCACCATTCTCTTCCCAACTCTGTGCCCAGGGCCATCACGCTGGTAGTTAGAAAGCGGCCAGGGCGGTAGTATTGACATCACAGGAATCAGCAAATCATACAAATCAGGGATCTAGTTGTGATTTCACTATAACTGTTAGTATATATTTATCAACACATCACTGATCACAGTGAAATAAAGCTTACAGGAAAATTAATGGAGAAAATTTTTGCAACCTACTCATCTGACAAAGGGCTAATATCCAGAATATACAATGAACTCAAACAAATTTACAAGAAAAAAACAAACAACCCCATCGAAAAGTGGGCGAAGGACATGAACAGACATTTCTCAAAAGAAGACATTTATGCAGCCAAAAAACACATGAAAAAATGCTCACCATCACTGGCCATCAGAGAAATGCAAATCAAAACCACAATGAGATACCATCTCACACCAGTTAGAATGGCAATCATTAAAAAGTCAGGAAACAACAGGTGCTGGAGAGGATGTGGAGAAATAGGAACACTTTTACACTGTTGGTGGGACTGTAAACTAGTTCAACCCTTGTGGAAGTCAGTGTGGCGATTCCTCAGGGATCTAGAACTAGAAATGCCATTTGATCCAGCCATTCCATTACTGGGTATATACCCAACGGATTATAAATCATGCTGCTATAAAGACACATGCACACGTATGTTTATTGCGGCACTATTCACAATAGCAAAGACTTGGAACCAACCCAAATGTCCAACAATGATAGACTGGATTAAGAAAATGTGGCACATATACACCATGGAATACTATGCAGCCATAAAAAATGATGAGTTCATGTCCTTTGTAGGGACATGGATGAAATCGGAAATCATCATTCTCAGCAAACTATCGCAAGAACAAAAAACCAAACCCCGCATATTCTCACTCATAGGTGGGAATTGAACAACGAGAACACATGGACACAGGAAGGGGAACATCACACTCTGGGGACTGTTGTGGGGTGGGGGGAGGGGAGAGGGATAGCATTAGGAGATATACCTAACGCTAAATGACAAGTTAATGGGTGCAGCACACCAGCATGGCACATGTATACATATGTAACTAACCTGCACATTGTGCACATGTACCCTAAAACTTAAAGTATAATAATAACAAAAAAAATTAATGGGACATATTACATTTGTTATTGTTTGCAATAATAATTAAACATGAATGATTCATATCCATTTGTATGCAGAACCAGCTGCCCTTTACTGAGCCCCTGCTATGTGTCAGACCCTGTACCTGTTATAGATTGTCTGTAGTCCTCATAACAGCCCTAAGAGGCCAGTGTTATTGTCTACATTTGATAGGTAAAGAAACAGAGTCTCAAACTGAAAGTCAAAAAATTGCCTGTGGCCACACAGCTAGCTAGTTCAATCAGAACTAGAACCCAACACTCCCTACCTGCACTGAGTGAACACAATGTTGCTGAGATCAGCTCATGAGGTTGCAGGGAGGGGATGATGTTGAGAGAAACTAAAAACCATCAATGCTTCTTGCAAGACTCAAGGATCTCAAAGTTTGGAGGCTGAGCTTCACCTCATTTCTGCAGCAGGGCCTGCCTGTGAAGAGTGTCAGATTAGATGCCAGCATCCTAGGAGGCCTAGATTCCCAGCTACACTGGTAGTGAGTGCTTGTGAGTTTCCACAGTGCTGAGAAATAGTTCTGCTGGCTTAGCTCTGGTGAAAGATTTTCTTGCTGCCCTTGCCTTCATGTATTTTTCAGAGGGGTTTTCCAGAACCCCAAAGGCTGATTTTTCGTCTCCTTGAACTCTCTCTCTTCCTTTTCCCTTCCTTATTTGGCCATCTGTGCAGCCCATGTCTTAATCTACCTGTTCAGTCCCTGCTTGCCCTCCCTCCCTCTTACGTAACTTCATTTGCTCCCAGTGACGTCTCAGCAGAACACTCCTTCTTCCCATGTTCTGAACAGTCCCAATGTTTTCCAGGGTAACAAGGTAGAGAAAATTTTATAATAATTGACAACAGAGTTTTTTTAAGGGAAAAGAGTCTTTGGTTCCAAGAGATGACTGATCGGTGCTTGGGGAGAGGAGCCTGGACTGGCTCCCAGGCCCATGGGGCAAAGGCAGCTGCTGGGCATGATAAGTGGATGAATGGAATCTAGAAGTGAAGAGAGGAAGTGGAGGGAGAGAGCAGAAACCTGCCTGGGGTGGTTCAGTAAAGTTTTTAAACTGAGCAAGAGTTGGGTGAGGGATTTTTTCATTTGATTGCAGAAAAGGAAGAAAGTACCAGATTCCACACTGGGATTGATATGTGTGGGACAAAGGTAGCTGGTTCAGAAACTGGAGCTAAAAACCTTGAGAAGAGGCCCCTTGGAAGTGGCAGCAATCTGGAGGAGAGCTTTGGGTTTCCAAAGGCCACAGAATGGGTGGGAGGTAGGTTCTGGTCAATTTTCTTCATACCCACAAAGAGCTGGGGAGCCTCTGGCTGGCATCTGTGTTACCCTCAACAGCTACAGCTTCTCCAAACTAACTACCAGCCTGCCCTGATCTTGACTGGCTCAAATATTCTCTTGCTCTTCTCCCCACGTGTCTACCTGGGCAGTGTGTGTAGGCGTAACAGAACCAGCTGGTAGTATGAGGATGCTGGTTAGGAAAGATGGAGCACCAGGCAGTGGAAGAGAGACAGGGTCCAAGAAAAGGGAGAATCAGTAAAGAAAGCAGAAGCTCCATTTCATAGCCCTCCCTCTACCATATGAAAGAAAGCAAAACAAATACATGTCCCAAGCCAAAACTGACACAAAAACTGATCCCCCCTGCCAAAAAAACCATCACCACAACAAGAAAACCCCACTTTCCAGTGGTAAGGTAAAGGGAGAATAGGCAACAACAGCAAAGTGTGGGTGACCTCGTTGCACGTGGCACAAACGATGAGCTAAGATGGAGTGTTAGGCCAAGACAGCAGAAGGTGGCCACAGGGATATTTCATGCCTTATTCCGTGTTCACAGGTACACACTAGTGAGAACCCATGTCTTAAATTCTGTCCCTGAGTGTGAAGTTGAAGCAGAAGGCCCATTAAAAAGGGCCTTTAAGAGTGCTGTGCAGAGTTGATAAAGGTGTGAGAGTCCTGCAATGGCTGACATCACAAAGAGAGAACTTGAGATCCCCTTTCAAGTCCTGGCTGAGGGTTTTGAACTGGAATAGCTGGTTTTAAACACTGACATTATGAATGCTTGGGATGTGAGTAAAACACCTCAAATTCTTCAACCAGCCAACTGTGAATAGAGGAATAGTCCCATTTTTTAATGGCTTGCCTTAGTCACTGAAGGTGATTTCCTAAACCCCAGAAAATTGTTACAAACCATCAGACTGTGGGTGCCACAGCCCTTAGTCAGTAAAATAGCCCCACATGGTGGGAAAACATTCCAATCTCTCTAAAATGGGAATAAAGGCATTCAACAAAATTACTTGGACTTTAAAAACACAATACCATTTCTCACTTTGCGTTAGTGTAGTAACAAGTTCTAATGGAGGTAATTCTCAAGTATGCAATTGTATAAACTTGCCTTCTGAATGGAAAGATTGGAATTTAGGCAGCTGACCCCTGGTGTGGTGTTTATGATCAGATCCAAGAGAGGGCTGTTTGCCTGTCATGTCCCAGTCGGTACCACCCTGCCCAGCATCTATGTTTGCTAAGGGTGTACATATACAGCAAGATCTGAATCAATGAAAACATATCCCATGTCTTTATGGAGTGACCCAGAAAGAACAGCGTTTATACTGACCAAGAATACAGTTCAGAGAAATTTAAGGAGATTTATTGGGCTGCCATTTACTAGCTGTAAAATCGGGGTTGTGATAGTCTCTACCTCATAGAGTTGTTGGGAGAATCAAATATGATCACTGTCATAACACTTTAGGCTAGAGCCTGACACTCAGCAAGTATACAGTATGCACATAGGAAATGGTACTAGAACTTTTGTTAATACGTGATGGGAAGTTTCTATGGTGTGGAAAATTTTTAAATGAATGAAACACAGTCCTTTCATTAAGAATCTCACTGAAGAGGGAGTAGAAGAAGACAGGTCAGTGGATAATTATGATATACAGGCCATAGTAAATACAATGTATAACAATAGGAGTAAATATTGAGTATTGCTTTAGGAGACGTGTCAGTGCTCGGACATAGGGAATCATTAAGGGTGAAAGGGCCATCTGCTTGAATGAAGCCTGTGAATGTGAAAGACCAGGTCCTAGCAAGGCCAGCATTGCCATTCTGCTGTCCTAATGATGGATGGGGATTTGTGAGCAATTGAATTGAGCCACTGCCATTACTATTGATTGTTGGGATAGACTTCTCCATCAGAGCTAGTAGGCCACAGTCTGGGTCAGTGGCCAGACTGACATAGGTTTATGACCTTTCATAGGCTTCCCATGTGTCTCACCACACACCCATCAGCCCGGGGCCTAGGATCAAGCTGGTGGTAAAGGACTTGAGAAAATGAGGCTTGAATTAAGTGACCTCAGATCTAAACCAAATGTGGCTGGAACCTCCTTCTCGTTTTGAGAAGGATTTTTTGTTGTTGTTGTTATCAGAGCTTTGGAAGCAGTTTAATGAAGGGCGTAGATGTGGAAATGAGATGCATGTAGGTTTCAATAGTAGCTCCTATTGCCTTGCTCTTTGACCCTAAGAAAGTTCCTTATCCACTTTGAATCTCAGTTCGTTGTCTATCAAACAGGGAAAATGAGACCTACCTTATTAGGATTTTGGGATTTTGTTGTTCATAACAGCTTCTTCGAGATATAATTTACATACCATAACATTTCACCCTTTTAAAGTGATTTCAGTCAGTGATTTTTTAGTATATTTACAGAGTCATGCAACAATTGCCACTCTCTAATTCCAGAATATTTTCATCACCCCCATAAGAAACCCATATCCATTAACAGTCACTATCCATTCCTCCTTTCCCCTATCCCTCCCAGCAACCACTTATTTCAGTTTCTCTGGATTTGTCTATGCTAGACATTTCATGTAAAAGAAACCATACAGTGTGTGGTTTTTTGTGACTGGCTTGTTTTACTTAAATGTAATGTTTTTAAGATTCATCCAATCTTTTGCATGTATCAGTACTTCATTCCTTTTTATTGCTGAGTAATATTTCATTGTATGAATATACCATATTTTGTTTATTCATCAGTGTATGGACATTTGGGTTTTCTTTGGCAATTATGGATAAGGCTGCCATTAACATTTGCATACAAGCTTTTGTATTGAATTATCTATCTTCATATCTCTTGGGTATATGCCTAAAAGTGGAATTGCTGGAACTTAAGGTAATTCTATGTTTAACTTTTTGAGGACCTATCTAATTATTTTCCAAAGCAGTTGTGCCATTTATAGTCCTACCAACGATAAATAAGAGTTTCCATTTCTTCACATCCTTGACAAAATTTGTTATATTCTGTCGTTTTGATTTTAGCCATCTTGGTGTGAAGTGGTATCACATTATGATTTTTATTTGCATTTCTCTAACAACTAATGATATTGAAGATCTTTTGCATGCTTATTGGCCATTTGTATATTTTCTTTGGAGAAATGTCTATTAAAATTCTTTGCTAATTTTTAATTGGGTTGTCTTTTTATTGTTGAGTTATAAGAATTATTTATATTCTGGATACAATTTCCTTATCAAATATATGATTTGCAAATATTTCCTGTTTTGTGGGTTCTCTTCACTTTCTTAATGGTGTCCTCTGTTGCCCCAAATTTTAAAATTTTGGTGAAGTTCAATTTTTCTATTTTTTTCTTTTGTAGCTTGTACTTTTTGTGCCCTGTATAAGAAACCATTGCCTAGCCCAAGATTATAAAGATTCAGTCCTATGTTTTTCTCTAAGAGTTTTATAGTTTGGCTCTTACATTTAGGTCTATAATCCATTTTGAATTTTTGTATATGGTGTGAGGAAGGGGCCTACCTTTATTATTTTGTACATATATGGATATGTCATTGTCCTGGCATCATTTGTTAAAAAGACTATTCTTTCCCTATTTAGTTATCTTGGTGTCCTTCATTAGGTTTGTAGTAATATATGATATGATCTATGTAAATTTCCTGGTATATGATAAGTTTCAATACATGGTAACTATTATTTTATTACAGTCAGCTTAAGATCTATTTAAGGTTTGCAAACAATAATAGCAATAGCAGAAGCTAACATTTTATTGAGTACTGCCTATGCACCTGGCACTTCCCTTCAACAAACTCAATCATGAGATCAGTACTATTTTAATCTCTTTTATTCAGATGAGGAAATTTGAACTTAGAGTGGCCAAAGAACTGATTCAAAGTCACACAAGTAGCAAGCCACAAAGTGGATAATTTAATTCAGACAGTCCTTTGTTGTGATGGAAATGAATCTCATGAGATATGAGTAAGAGGCTTGTTAGAATGAGAGAAACAGAATGACGTGTCGAGTGACTAACATAGTTAACATGACTACAGCTAACAAGCAGTAGAAGGTGGCTAACAGCTAGATCATGTGGGTTTGAATCTTGGCTCAGCCACTTACAAGCTGTATGACCTTGGGCAGCTCAATTTGTTCAATATGTAATGGGGCTACTTGGACTTCTTTTTGCATGGGCTTGCTGTGAGGCATCAGTGAGTTAATATGGGTAAAGCACTTAGAACAGTTCCTGGTACATAGGAAGTGCTTAAAAATTGTCAGCTGTGACACTGATGGAGAGCTCTAAATCTGAGCCCAAGCTTGTGTTTCAGAATTTTTCCTACTCAGGGCTGGCTCCACAGGTGTACAACCTGTGCAACTGTATAGGACTCTGTGCTCAGAAGAGCCTTGGACTTGGTTTAATGTTCTGTTGTTAACATCTTGAACTTCTTAATTATTTTTGAACAAGGAGTTATTTTCATTTTGCACTGGGGCCCACAAATTATGCAGCCAGTCCTGGGCAAGGCATAGGCCTGGCCGGATGAGTTCCCTCCTCCTAGTGATGCCTAGCACAACCCACGCAAGGTGTCTCTTCACACACACTGTAGAACCTCCTTGGCTGCCCTGAGCTCCAGTGGATCTCAACATGGAGGATAGTGCTGTTAGGTTTAAGTTTCACGTCATCGAAGCCCACGCACATCCACTTGACATTCCTGATTTATTACCTGAAAGTAAATGCAATGTGTCGTGGGCCCCAAATCTTGCCTCCATTATTGGACTGAAAACCTCCATTGACTTCAGCTGGCAGCCGGCACCACTAATTGAGGACAGAGTTCGGCCCCGCGGGTTTTATATAGAACATTTTTCTTTATTTCTTGTTTTCATGATTGTGTGTTGTGGGCTGGGGATTATTTTTATGTTTTTCCACTTCCTGATTAGTTTTAGGACTTGTTTATTTGGAGACTGCTTTAATAAATTTGCACAGCAGGGTGAGTTAGTAACAGGGTTGGTGTATTTAACCAGGAACTGCCTTCATTTCAGTTTGGTGTTTGGTGTTTAACTTCAGGGCATAATCACTTTGTTTCAGTACCAAACTTCTGCCAAAGATCACCTATCCTTGATCTACACATACCTTGGTGGTTTAACATAAGGGCAGAGCTCTGCTCCCTCAAGGCCCTGTACAGCTCACCACCACAGCGCATCCCTGTTGAACTTCTAAAGTGTACTTGAGTTCAGATAATATTTTCTTATCTGCTTACCCCTCCAGGCTGTGGAGCCCACAGGGTGGGGTCTTGGTCATTGGTGGAGTTTCTGGGCTTCGTACAGCTCCTGTTACAAAACCCTTCATTCGAGAAATATTTCCTGAGCATCTATTGTGTGCCAAATGCAGATGTAGATGTGACACAAGCAAGATAAATGGTCTCTGCTCTCAAGGGGCTTACATTCTATGGGTGAAACACAGGTACAGACAGGCAAAGGATTGTAGCAATAATTGTAGAGTCAGATTGTTATTAAAAATAAAAGTAAATAATAGAATACAGGGATACAATGGTTTGTGGTGTGTGTGTGTCTGTGTGTGTGTGTGTGTATGTGGTGGTGGTGGTGTTGAAGGAAGGGCTCCCAGAGGAGATGACTGCTGAGTGGAGACCTGAGGCAAGAGGGAACCAGACATATGCAAATTGGCACTGCAGGCCCAGGGCGCAGCTAATGCAAAGGCCCCAGAGCGATGCCAGCTTGGCTTTGAGAAGCAGAAGGGAGGTAGGAACACAGTGAGCATGAGGAGAGTGTTCAGAGATGACCCTGGCCCTGGTAAGGAATTAGGTTTATTCCAAGGGCAATGAAAACCTTAGGGAAAAATGCTGCATTTTCAAAGAGCACTAGGGCTGCTTTGTGGAAAAGGAGCTGTGGGTGGGGTGGCAAGTTTGGGAGCAGGAAGATCAGGAAGGGGCTTTTGTGGTAATCTGTTGAACTGACTGGATTATTTCCAGAAAGAAACTGGGGCTTTCCTTGCTGAGGCTGGTAGTAGAAAGCAGAAGTGGAGTAGCAGATCAGGGTTCACAGCGTGTGGCTGAGAGCCAGGGTGACATTCCTCTGGACGTTCTTCTGGACTGAATCCTTGCATCATCTACATTTAAAATGAACCTCAGAAGCCCTGGCCCTGTGACGCTGATGCTATTGAGGTTGAATTCTCAGGGAGCGAAGAAAGGGCCTGGCTGAGAACAGAGAGGGAGGAGTCCCACATCAAGGGATGACTTCACTAAGGAGGGAAACTGGAGAGAGGTGGGCATTTCCAGGCAGAACAACAGCGTGGCGGAGAGTGAGGGAGCCGATGGCTGGAGTGATAGCTGGTTTAATAGAGGGTGCGTTGCGGTGCTATCAGCAGTGTGGAGTGGGATGGCGAGGCTGCATGCTGGAACTTATTTAAAGAGGCTATTGTAAAAGTCTCTGAGCCAGTTAATTACTAGTTTTTGTTATGTCAGGAACTCCTTGAGTTAAAGCAGAAAGAAACCATTCACAAGTATGTTCCAGTTCTGTAGTTTAATGGGACATGTAAAAAAAAAATTAAAAAACTGATATAATGATTTAGTTCATGGAAGGATTGAAAACCATCACAAGAAAAGCTGAAATTACATATTGTGTTCCATCTCCTCCTACAGAAGCCATTGAAATGGCTGCAGACTTAATTGGACTAATGACCCATTGCTGTTATGCATAAAACTCTGGTGTTCACAGAGAATTGACAAAGCTGTGGAAATGGTCCACAAATATGAACCCAGGTGAGCACAAAGACCCAGATGTGCTTTCTGAAGCACATGTCTAAAGGTGAAAAGGAAAAAAAAGATGGAAGCAATGTGTCCACACAGCTGGGAAGCTTTCTATGACCGGGTTCCAATCTAACTTGTTGTGGCCCAAGACCTGAGTGTAAAACAAATGAAAAAAAAAAAAAAAGAAATCCATATTTTCAATCTAAGACAAATTTTTGAAGGGTTGGGAGGTGCAGGTTCAGGATGAAGGGGAAGAGGAGGATTTTTAAAATGTGTATAACCTAAATTTATCAGGTAACAAGTGTAATTGTATAAAATGAACACTTGAGATAAGAGGAGGCAGACTGTGAATATCTTCTTCATGTCTAGTTTTATTTCTTGCTCACCTATTCTGGTTAACTCATGTCTCTGTTTGGGAATGCAACAAATCCCAAAAGTAGATCTCTGCAATGGTGCTTGGAGAAGACACATATTCATGGAATTTGCCTCCAGATTTTACTCACTGTCGTCACTGGAGTTAAATGGATTTAGCTCCTGGCCCTGGTTCTGGCACTTACAGGGGTGTGATATTGGACCGTTTCTACTATCTTCTTATCTATCCAATAGAGACAATGTCCCCTCCCCATGGATGGGCCCAGTACTAGGTGATGGGTGGCCCTGGAAGGATATGGAGGGTGCTGAGTAGGTTGCCTGCTGGAGGACCCTTGTGGGAACAGCTCAGCAGTCTGAGGCCACCTCTGCCAGCTGTCTCACAGAGCTCCTGGAGAAGCCCCTTTCAGCCAGCGGGCATGGTCCTGCCCCCATCTGAGACAGTTGGATTCTCAGCAAAATATACTTTATATTTTAATCTCAGTGGTTATATGAAAGAAAAACTGATAGGGGCTAAAGAGGAACAAGGGGATTTTAAATTAGCTTCCCAAAGAAGTGTTGGGTCTTGCTTTATTTTGTTGTTGTGAAGCAGAGTGTCTTCTCTGAGGGGCCATCTTGGGGCCTGGGGAAGGTCTTTGCAATCTGCAATGAAAGGGTGAAAATGCCATTAATAACTAGGCCTTCCAGGGAGTAAACAGAATGTCAGTGACGACTGCAGAGGATACTAAATGTGTCCGCCCTGGTGAAATGGAGAAGCAGCCCATAGGGTCCAGTTGAGGAGGATTGGGGGTAGAAAAGGGCACGAGACTCAATGGGAGAAAAGACAAAAGAGAAAGATGTGCCTGGGCAGAGGGGACTGAAGGCTAAGACGTAGAACCGTGAAAGCACTGTGCAGCCTATGGGGCCACTTCAGGGTGATGCCAGTCACCGTGAGGCTCACTTTGTCCACATGATTTGGTGATCTGACTGCAGAAGCATGCTCGGAGGGGCCACTTGCTCAGCCCTTGACCAGGAACTTAACTGAAAAAGTAGCAACTTTGTGATGACTGCAAATTCCAAAGAGAAAGAAAATGAGTGGAAATGCTTCAACAGGGAATGTAGAACTCTTGCTACAAATTTGACGCGTGTGGTAACCTGAATAATGGTCCCCAGACACATTAACTTCTAATCTCTGGAAGCTTATATGGTAAAAGAGGCTTTGCAGATGTGTTTAAGTCAGGGATCTTGAGATGGGGGAGATTATCTTGAGTGATCAGGTAGGTTCTAAATGAAATCACGAGTGCGGCAGAGATTTGACTACAGAAGAGGTTGAAGGTCATGTGATGATGACACAGGGAAAAGGTCACCCGTCACTATACAAGAATAAGTTTGTGTTGTTTTAAGCCACCAAGTTGGTGGTACTTTGTTACAACAGCCAGGGGAAACTAATATAAAATAATGTGTGACTTTGGCCTCACTAAGCCTCAGTCCCCCCAACTGTAGCATGGAGGTATTACCACTAATCCTGTCCCTCTCATGGGTTTGCTCTGAGGTTCAAATGAAACAATTTATGGGAGTGCTTTTTATTAATTATGATGCACTATATACATGTGAGTTAACAGTGTTCTTGAAGGACACTCATCATGATGGTCACTCTTTTTAACAATATGAATCCTGAGCAATGAGGGGACCAGTGAAAGTTAGAGGTGCTCCAGGATAGGGCAGATGACAGTGATGGTAAAGGGAGAGGAGAAAGAGATGGGAAGAGGGTAGACTTTGGGGCTGAGGTACAGCCTTGCCACAGGATGCCCAGGGCCCAAGCCTGGCTGAGGGGAAGGTTTCCCAAGGTTTAACCTGGCACAGCAGCCAGGCTATGGCTTCAGATGTCTCCAGAGGAGTTCACCAGTCCCCAGGAACCCAAGATTCTGTGTTGCTTGGAAAAAAAAAAGGGTAAAAAGGAATCAGTGGTCAGGGAGATATTTTCTTAATTGGGGGCAGGGACAGGCAAAGCTTTCTTGATTAAAAGAGGCATCTTGAACTTCTGGCCCCCAGAATTGTCAGATAATGCCTTTGTTCCCCCCCACCACCAAAAAAAGGAATTGCTGCTAGAACACATTTGAAGACATTGCAGAGCTGACCTGGGATACTGAGGTAGTTTCTTTCTTTCTTTTTTTTTTTTTAATTTAATTTAAAGTTTCAGGATATATGTGCAGGACATGCAGGTTTGTTACACAGGTAAACGTGCGCCATGGTGGTTTGCTGCATCTATCAAACCATCACCTAGGTGTTAAGCCCAGCATGCATTAGCTATTTACCCTGATGCTCTCCCTCCCCCGACCCCGATAGGCCCTGGTGTGTGTTGTTCCCCTCCCTGTGTCCATGTGTTCTCATTATTCAGCTCCCACTTATGCGTGAGAGCATGCAGTGTTTGGCTTTCTATTCCTGTGTTAGTTTTTAACTACCTCAGTTTTTAGGGGGTCCTTGTCTATCCAAGACTTAGGCCTAACATTAATGATTGTGTTTATTATAACATAAACTCAGAGGGTAATTCCACTGGATATCTTGAAGTCCCCCTATTACTGTATGCCTTGTCAGTAACTTAAGTGAAATATGATGTTTTCTTTATTTATAGTTGAAACCCTGCCAATACCCAGGAAGGTTTCATAACAGCTAGAATAACTAAAATATCATGTATAAGGCCTTGATTTCCCTTAGGATACTTTGTAGCTCTTCACAATATATTCTCCAACAATCCTGTGAAGTAGCTGGTTCATACTTTCACTCCCATTTTCTCTAATAAGCGACTCGTAGGGCTTTATAGGATGTTTGCTTTAATGAATGGCTGAGATCTTCAGGTCCTCTGTGTCCCAGTTAGCACTGCGACTTGACTATCTGATAGGTAGAGTCATTGTCATCCCTGCATTTCATGCACGATCACAGGTCCTCTTCAGTAACCACTTTCTCAAATGGGCAATAATCCAACCCAAAAATGATCATGGTTTCACTGTGTCTTAAATGAGCAGGTTCTCATCTAAATTAAGGTTATCTATGGCAACAGAGAAAAAGGCAGGCACCACAGGCACAGCACAAGGTGATGGATGAATGAAGTGAGGGATTGGTTTTCCAGGGTTTGTCAGTTGTCTTGACAACAGTGTTTTACAGATGTGTGCATACAGATCTGCATGATTTAAAGCAATGAAGTCATTTTTGTATTTTCTCTTTTCATTTTTTTATTTCCAGGAAAGGTTCTGTCAGTAGGCTCAGCTTATAGCCACAGGGGACTAACTATCAGATGTAGTTTCACTACTGTCTGGACTTGCTTCTGAGCTGCTTCAGAGAGAATGAGGTCCACACTTGCTGGCTCCATTTCTTCACCTCTCCTTCACGCCTCACTTCACCAGTTGCTCCTGAATCCACTAATGAAGTGTTAATTGCCAAATCTGATAGACAATGTTTGGTCCTTACCTGATTTGACCTTTCTGAGGACTCTGACTCTGCCCACCACGCATTTCCTTTTTCAGACTGTTTCTCTGTTGACTACCAGACAGTGGTGTGCATTTTTGCCTATTCACCTCCTCCCTGCTGGGCCTCCCCTCGTCCAACATTGTCCTCCCAGGACTCTGAGCTCCACCCTTCTCTCTCCTCCCTCTGTACTCTCTCTCTGCAACTCACAAGCACAACAACGTTTCAAACACCCGGGACCTGTGAATCTTTACCTCTAGCATGGCTTGCCCAGATGGGTTTCTCACCTGTCTGACCCCACCCCAGCCACTTACTCCTGTGCCCTTCCATTGCCAACCCTGGCAGCTCTTCTATACTCTCAAATTACTGCCCCACTCTTGGCCCCCAGCTCCTATCTTTCCAGCTCATTCTTTTTTTTTTTTTGAGATGGAATCTTGCTCTGTTGCCAGGCTGGAGTGCAATGGCCTGATCTTGGCTCACTGCAACCTCCGCCTCCCAGGTTCGAGTGCTTCCCCTGCTTCAGCCTCCTGAGTAGCTGGGACTACGGGCATGTGCCACCATGCCCGGCTAATTTTTTTGTAGTTTAGTAGAGACAAGGTATCACCATGTTGGCCAGGATGGTCTCGATCTCCTGACCTCATGATCCACCTGCCTCGGCCTCCCAAAGTGCGGGGATTACAAGCGAGAGCCACTGCGTCTGGCCTCCAGCTCATTCTCTTTAGTACCCGCACTGAATGATGCCCTTGGCCACGAGGACCACACTCGATTGGTATTTCCACTTTTTCCCTGTCCCTCACCACTTTGGTGTCCCCATTCTTCTTACTGAGCTTAAATCTCAGGCTCAATCCTCATAATCACATCCTGCTATATCTTATTGACCCCCGTTGCCCCTCTCTCATTTCCTCAAACGTATTTAGTGAAACCACCATCTTGGTTAGATCCAACTCACTTCCTCCCTCATCCGTGCAGCTGAATATGACTAGAGAAAAACACAGCCACACGGACTGGTCTCACTTTAAATTCATGACCACGAACCCTAAGTGGGTCCTTAATGCTGCCAGGCAATCATTCTGTTAGTTCCTGGTCCTTTCATTCTCCCAGTTAACTAATTTCCTCTCCCCATACCCACTCTCAGCTAATGACCCTGCTTCGTACTTCACTAAGAAAACTGAAGCAAGCAGAAGAGAAAGTCCACAGACTCCTGCCCTACTTCCCCCTACCTACTCCCATCTGTACCCACAGACTCCACCTTGCAGCCTGTTTTTACAGATGATCTGTCTGTGCTCCCTTCTAAAGCCAGTCTGTCTGCCTGTGCAGTATGCCATGCCTCCCTCTTCTACTCAAGGATATTGCTACAGCACTGTATTAGTCAGGGTTCTCTAGAGGGACAGAACTAATAGCATATATGTGTGTATATATATATACACACACACACACATATATACACACACATATATATACATATATATATGTATATGGGAATTTATTAAGTATTAACTTACACGATCACAATGTCCCACAATAGGTTTTCTGCAAGCTGAGGAGCAAGGGGAGCCAATTCGAGTCCCAAAACTGAAGAACTTGGAGTCCGATGTTCTAGGGCAGGAAGCATCCAGCACAGGAGAAAGACGTAGGCTGGGAGGCTAGGCCCGTCTCTCCTTTTCACATGTTTCTGCCTGCTTTATATTTGCTGGCAGCTTATTAGATTGTGCCCACCAGATTAAGGGTGGGTCTGCCTTCCCCAGCCCACTGACTCAAATGTTAAATCTCTTTTGGCAACACCCTCACAGACACACCCAGGATCCATACTTTGTATCACTCAATGCAATCACATTGACACTCAGTATTAACCATCACAAGCACCTCTCCCTTCTGACATTTGCAATGTCTTACTCTCTACTGCAGCGTTCCTGTCACCTCAGCTCCCTTGCCCTCAGAGTAAAAGCCAAAGTCCTCACAGTGGCCTATACGGCCCTTCGCAATCCAGCTGCCCCATCAACTCTCTCTGACCTCACCTCCTGATTCTCTCTCCTTGCTCCCTTCCCTTCAGGCTCTCTGGCCTCCTTGTTGGTCCTCCAACCCTAGGACTTTTTTTTTTTTCTGTCTAAGATGCTCTTCTCCAAGGTATCTGCTTGGCTGACTCCCTTACCTCCTTTGAGTCTTTGTTCAAATCTCACTTCTCATTGCGGCCTGTCTTGGCCACCCTAGTTAGAACTGCAACACCCCCTCCCCCAACTCCTGACCCCCTTACCTCCTCTACTGTTTTTTAGTTTATCATCTGCCTTATTATATAGTTTGCTTTTTTATTATGTTTATTGCTGCTTGCCTCTCTGCATTAACATGTAGGCTCCTTAAGGGCAGCTATCTTTGATTTGCTCACTGATGTATTCCAGACATCGAAAACAGTCCTTGGCATAGAGCAGGAGCTTGAGAAACCTTTGTTGAATGAGTGAATATCTGCTGGTCCTATCCATGTGGACGCTTTTTTAGTTCTCTCCTCTTCTAATCCTTCTGGCCTGATTTCCTACAATATCTGCTCATATAATGGATAGCATGTCATTTCTCACATATCATACAGCCCTTCCTCCCCATAACCCTATGGAGTTAACTTAGGTCCCAGTCACACAGACATTCTGGCCATTTCCTGCATGTGCCATGCTCTTCTGCACTCCAGACTTCTGCCCTTGTTCCCTTTCCCTGGAGTGCTCTCCACTCCTTTGTCTGATGTGGACTTCTACTGAGGAGTCAGCCCAAACAACTTTTCTTTTGTGAACACTTTCTGGAAGTTTCAGGCCCTACCCTGGGATATTAGAGGAGCTTGTGTGTAACTTTATTATAGGGGAAGAGACTGTTTTCCTCCTCTCTGTGGTGCCAGCAGCTCCTCAGTGCTTGGTACTATGTGAATGAGTGCATGCTTGGTTCGTCAGTAGAACTGACTAATGATACAGGCGGTGGCTACTAACCAGCAAAGATTGTAGGCATAGCTCCTGCTCACGTTTGTCAGACCATGTCTGGCTCCTGACATTTGCAACCCTTTTCTCCCTCTCCTGAGGCCCCTCCAGCAGCATCTGCTGACTTGTACTTGTACTTCCACCATCAGGGTTGAGGAACATTGTTGACCATGGCAGAAGTGACAGAAGAAACTTCTTTCCATCAGCTTTGAGTCAAAATAATGCCAGCTCTATCCCTTGTATCCTAAAAATTGGTCCTTTACCTTTTTTTTTAAATAAAAAAAAAAAAAAAAGAAAGACCTGGTTTTCACCTTAGGCTCTATTTTACCTGCTCAGAGACAACTGTAGAGTAAATCAATACAGTGCATTTCTGTTCACATTGTATTGGCTGGATCTAGTTATAACACTCCATCTGATTGCAGGAGAGATTCTAAAATGTAGTTTAGCTATATGTCCAGGAATAAGAGGAGAAAGGGGATAGTGGGGGTACTAGGGTCCCCTCCACACCCTTTTTTTGTAACTATGAATATTTTCCCAAGGAATAGATATTTCATTAATAGCTAGGGTATGGCTTTAATTACTATCTGGTTTACTCACTTGGTGAACTGGGATGGAGCTCGTGGAAGAACAAAGACTAGTTTTGACCTATAAGCTTAAACCCAAGCCCTTTTCCTCTACTCCTATGCATGCCTATTTAGTCTTCCAGGTAATACTGTTAATGGCTAAAGGAGAAATGAATCATAAAACTTCTTTCCTATACCTGCTAGTTCTTTCAGGGATAGGGGCTACTTTCGAGTGGGAAGGGACCAAATCCTGTCTAATTGCAGCTGTCATAATACTGAAAAGACAGAGGAGAGGAGAAAAAAGCTGTATTAATTAGGAATATTGCAGTTACAGGTGATAGAGGGTTAGGTCATAACTTTATTTTAAAAAAGGATATTAATTTGCTCAAGTACCTGGGAAGTTCATGAGAGACAGCCAACTTTAGGAACAGTTGGATCTAGTGCTTCAAATAAGGTTTCTCCCTCTTTCCATCTCTACCTCTATCTCTAATCTCTATCTCTCATCTCTATGCCTCTGCTTGGCTTAATCTTCAACTAGTTTCTCTTCATGAATAGGTAAGATGACTGCTGGCGGCCCCAAATAATTATATGTCTCAAGAACTCTCGTAAAATACCAGGAAAGGCTGATTAGTCTGATTGAGTTGTAAACCCACTTCTGCACCTGTCACCATGGCTAGAAGGGTGGAGGAGTCTATCAACTAGGCATAAGGCAACGCAAAGCTCCTTCTGTGTATTTCGCGGGGCACAACTTGTGGGTATGTCAGCCCTACCTGAACTGTACAGATTGAGCCATGCTGTTATAGATTGGGTAACAGATGAAAAGAAGGGAAAATACAAAATCAATGTCCACAATAGAAGCAATCTGAAACGACCAGACTGTGTGGAATAGAGAGCTTTTGCCCTTTTTGTTACACAAATATGCTCAATAGATGGTCATTTTTAAATCTTGTACTTGAAGCTTCCCAACTGCCTTGTCTTTTCATCTTCACTAGCTCTAGGGTTCCTTGTGGAACTCAGGTGCCTGTGTTCAATGCCATGATAACACTGATTGTTGGTTCGGTGGCTGAGTTAAATTCCACATCCTGAGCTTTCTCCATCTGCCACATCCCATTGCTGATTGTAGGTCAGGTTTAATTGTGTCCTGAATGTGCACAAAACCAGGGTTGGTACCTCTGTTTTTGGTGTAAGGGTGAGCTTGAGTTTTGAGTATGTTAGCACATCAGTGTTTCATCTAAGATGACGTATGAGGATTATGAGTACTTTTTTGTTGTTTAAGAATATGATTTCTTTTGCTTGAATTAAGCCTTCAATGTAAAAATATTAATATTTTGCACATTTTTTTGATGATAAATACATGTTTATTAAAGAAAATCCAGAAAATACAAAAGAATATAAAAAAGAAAAAACTACAATTTCTCATCCCAGTGAGAATAGTATTAAAATTGTGTTTGATTTTTAAATGTGTGGTGTGTGTATATGTATGTGTAACTAATTATAAAATTAAAACCATAATATATATATATATACCTCATTTAAACCTGTTCTTGATTTAGCATGAAATATTTTCATTCATTAAATAATCTTCTAAAGCATAATTTTTAATGGGTGCAGAGTTCATAATATATAAGTGTTGCTAAATGTATTTAATTCTCTTTTGGACATTTAGGTTTTTTACGATTTTTGTATTATAAATAATACTGTAATATGCAACTTTCATTTTTCAAATCTTTGATTGTGATTTTAGATAAGTTCCTGGACATTGACTCCTGAATTGTTCTAGGATTTTTATACATATTTAAGTTCATGTCAGAGAAATTATAATGCTTTACACTTCTCGCAAGTGTGAATGAGCATATACATTTCCCTTACCTTTTCCCACAGTAGTAACATTTAAAAATTGATAGTTTGATAATGGAAAAAAAGTACCTGGCTTTTGTTTTAATTTATATACATTGATTTCTGGTGAGTTTGCCCATTTTTTTGCATTTATTAGCCATTTGTGTTTCTTCTGCTAGATGTCTACTCATAGAGGACTGTGCTTATGTTTTTTTGGTATGTTCATCTTTTTCATTTTGAACAACCTTTTGGTGATAGACATACTGGCCTGACAGTCAGAATTACTGGGTTCCACAGTTTCCTTATCTATAAAATGGGGTTAATGTCAGGTGGATCCAGTCTATTCTAATAGGTCTAAGTAGTCAAACATTAGCCTTTTCAGAAAGTTCAACCTGTACTTATCTTACTTCTCTCACAGGGAGTTTAAGAGACTCAAATGAGCTGAGTGTGCAAATGCTTTATAAGCAACAAGAACGAATCAAAGTGAGGAATTCACTATTTCCTCCATATTGATCTAGGCACAGACATTTTACTTTCAATATCTCACTTATTTCTCACCACATATTCTTTTCCCCATTTAGCAGAGGAGGAGAATAAGGCCCTGCCAGTTTAAGCCACACAGCTTATGAGAAACAGAACCGGATGCTAGCCTGGGATGGCTGACCTCCTGTCCCACCATCTTTCCACTGTGGGATCCTGCTTCCCTCCAAGTCCTTTAAAAGGCGGATGAATTTACTTCCTCCCAGGCATAATCTACTTCAGTCGTGCACCCAGTAATAGACATTTGCCAAAGCTGTGCAGACATAGCCTGGATCAGTATGGTGACCAACCAAGTCTCATTAGCAACATAAAGAGCATTATTGAGTAGTAATTATTTTCTTTGGAAATGATTATTTTTCAGAAACTTGCAATTCTGGGCTCCTGGAAAGTGGAATCATGGCCATCTTGGGTAATTGCTTGAGTCATCCTCATTTACCGTTGCTTACATTATGACGAGGCAGATTCACGACTCTTAAAGTGCAAGTTGGGAGAATGAAACTTAGCATTCTGAAATTTCCAGAGGTATCATGTTCTTCATCGTCCCTTTGCTCTCCATTCTGGGCATGTGAGAATAAACATAATCCCTGGCAGAATAATATTTCTAGAAATATGAGGAAAAACTTAATTTCTTTCATTTTACGTCCAGATGTTTTCCAGCAGGAAAGAAAATCTCCATAGAATGTGAGGTTCCCAAACAAATAAAACTTCCAAAAGAATCCTCCTTTTAGCAGATCACATTGTATTACTTGCGAACTTGCTGGTGAATAAGAGAAGCTTTGAAGTTTGCATAGTCAATCAAAAATGTTTCTTAGAGATAAAAAGACACATAATCTATCAACAAGTATTTTTTTCTTGGTATCTTCTATGTTAGTTAATCTTTATATATAGTATTTTTTTTTAATTTTTTGAGACGGAGTTTCTCTCTTGTTGCCCAGGCTGGAGTGCAATGGCACGATCTCGGCTCACCGCAACCTCCACCTCCTGGGTTCAAGCGATTCTCCTGCCTCAGCCTCTCGAGTAGCTCGGATTACAGGCATGCGCCACCACGTCCGGCTAATTTTGTATTTTTAGTAGAGACAGGGTTTCTCCACGTTGGTCAGGCTGGTCTCGAACTCTATATACAGTATTTTAATACTCAAAGCAACATTTGGAATTTATGAACAATACCCTGGACCAGGCAGTGTAGAGATGCCAGAATGAACAAGTCTTGGTCATTGACGTAGGTGGCCTTCCAATTTAGGAAAGGGGTTAAATCTAAGGCAAGAAACTTGTAATAAATGTTAGTACATGACACATTTTATAAAAGAGAAACAAACAAAGTTCCATGGGAGATAGGGTGGGAAGAGATCATTTCTGCCTGGAGAGATCACGGCAGACTCCACGGAGGAGGTGGCATATGGGATGGAAGGCTTTGGGCAGGCTGGGAGTGGGTAGAGGATTCCAGACAAAGGACACAGCAGAGGCAAAGTCATGGGGTTGCCACAGCATGGGGGCAGGGAAGTTGGATAGGAGTGGCATCTGGCTGGCTGGTAGGTGGACGGGAGAATGGGAGCACCAGGAAAGTGAGCACTGCGGTGCTGCCATCAACTTTGCTCGTTGCCACACTGCTAGTCCTTGGCACAATGCCTTTCTCAGGAGGCTCAAGGATATTGATGAACTCAATAAATGAACAAATGAAAGGACAAGATCCAGTGAGCAATCAAGGAGCAAAAGACTTCATGTTGGTGGCAGCACATTCTTTTGTCTAATTCATTGTCTGGGTGCATTGGTATATTTACCTCTTAGTACAGTAGACGCCCCCTCTTCAGTCTAGGGTTGGTTATGTGGAAAAAATTTAGTTGAAGAGGTAAGCCATGGAAAAGTATGGATTTATACCTTAAATGTTTTTAATTTATCTTAAATAAATGTACTTTAATTCACCATCTCTATTATTTTTATTTTTACCTAGGGCTAAGACTTTTCCTTTCAGTAAGCACCCACTGAAGGAAGCTCCCCTACCTCGTTTTGAATAAACCACACCTGTAACTCAATAGCTATGATTTTATGATTTCCAGCTTAGGTTCTTTTAATGCAGAAGGCAAACATAAATAAACCTGTGAAGCAATCTGAACGCAGAACCATTTCAGGCTTTTATTGTTTTGCCCCAATCCTTTACAGTTGTCTTTCTCACACACCATTAGGCAATATTTTTTTTTTTAGCCTTTACCAATTCTTTTCAAATCATTCTACTTAGTTTTCATGCGAACAGTCCTTTTTTTCCCTGAACTCATATTTCATCAGGTTACATAATATTGACCAAAATTATGTAATTATGATAACAAGGACATTTGGAATGAGGAATCTGAGAACCATCACAACTACCTCTTGATCAGAACATAATTGAGGCTGTGGGAGCACAAACACACAGGCTAAGTAGAGAGACCTCTTCGTTTAGATGGTTGCATGTGCCAAGGGCCTCAGTTGTGTGTCCTCCAGAGAGCTGGTTAATCCTGAGTTCAGAGAGCTTCTAGCGTTCCACTAGCACCTTTTATCACAATGCACTGAAACCTTGGCCAACGCAGAGGCATGTCATGCAAACTGGACATAGAGCTGGTCTGCCCTAGAGTACATCTGGGGTGCCTTGCGTTAGAAATGCCAAGGGGATGCTGCTGTAACACTTTTACTATCATGGGGTCCCATGGGGGTCCCCTCCAGCTGACTTCAGGAATGAAGCTCCAGGATGTGTAATTGTTTTAGCATAAATCAATTCAAAGTGGGGAGGAAGGCTCTCGGGGATCATGGAACAGTGCTTGGCATGTGGCTAATACGTATTAAATAGCTCCAAATAAAAATGGACATGGTTTTCTGCTACAGTAGGCAGACTGCTTGACTCTCTGGGAGTTGAGTACTTGGAGGAGAAAAATGAAGGTTTCCAAGACTCTGGCTGATGTCCTAGCAAGACTCATCTTCCCTTGTCGAGGTGGCTGGTTCCCTGTGGGAAGGGAGGGAAGCCAGGCCCATCTGAGCATCTCAGGCCAATGCCCAGAGCCATGACCCTGCACCAAGCATGCAGAGTGACCTCGTGGGGAGAAGACTCGGGTAGGGGTCAGGAGTCAGCGGTGTTGTCCTTTCTTATGCTTAACTGGCCACATAACCTAAAGAAAATTCCTTGATCCCTGAAAGGCTACTTTTTCTTCTTTTTCTGTAAAATGAGGGTAAACTGAAAGCATTTGTGAAAGTCAAAAGCTAAGAGTCATGCACTATTCAAGACACTACAAGGCCATGGGGTTTCTTAAGACATAAATCACTCAGTTCATTCAGGGGCAAGAGACATGCCCCATCTGTCTCCTCAGCCTCCCTTCACTTGAAGGAACTGAGGACGATCTGCCTGATGCCTGTCACACCATCCATCCACCCACCATGGCTAATTAGTGTCTCTGCCCTTGAAGATGATCCCACCCCTCAAGATTAGCCTTGGGACATGAAGATCATTGCCTGGAAGAATATGGTGAGTCAGGGAGTTGAAATAACTGAGATTTTTCGTCCCCCTATCTTGTGACTACGCTGAGGATTTTAGATTCTTTTCACCAAACACCCTCAGTCTTCTATGAATACCCACTACCCCAGTCTTCCTAAAACCTCCTACCGCAGAGCAGATGTTTAGAGCCTCCCGCCAGGGAATAAGCCTGGCCTTTCTGCACATCATGTTAACCTGTCATGAAGTCAGACAGCAGAACAGGCAAAATGGGGACCCAGGTCAGCCAGTGCAAAGCTCCCTCCAGGAACCCGAGGTTTTGCCATCTCCTGGAACCTTCCTGTGCTGCTCTGTTATGGGACAAGGAGTCCAACAAGCTTATCATTGAGTCAGCTGGTGAAATGGCCCTTTA
Source organism: Pongo pygmaeus (assembly GCF_028885625.2). Taxonomy (NCBI): domain Eukaryota; kingdom Metazoa; phylum Chordata; class Mammalia; order Primates; family Hominidae; genus Pongo; species Pongo pygmaeus. The sequence goes on along the minus strand of NC_072373.2, from coordinate 142,835,516 downwards.
TGGTGTGCAAAATGTCACCACCATCAGTAAAACAAGCAAAGGAAAAGCAAAACCTCCGTAACTAAAGAAATGATTTCTTTCCAATAAGTGGATGGTGTTTAAATCTGATAAGGAACAAGTGAACCTGTGGTTCTTCCTGGTTCATTGTGACTCAGGCCCAGAAAAAGGCTTAGAATGTGTTTCTGGAAGTAGTATAAAGGAAGCCTTTCTTTAGGGCCACCTTTGAGACCTGGGCAAGTAGAGGAGGGGTAAGAACTGCAGACCCAGGCCAGTGGATGGAGCTCTGAGGGCTGGCAGGGATGGAGGCCTGGGGCAGCAGGGACCGAGTGGCACTGCCATCTGGCTTTGGTTGCGTGGGCTTTGGAAAGTAAGTTGGTGTTCTGAAGGCAAGGCAGGAGGGATCCCAGTGCCAGGGAACAGAGTAAATGAGAACTTGTCTCTAAGCCACGGATTCTGGAATTTCCCATAATTAACATTCCAGCTGAATATTCAAAAGGCCTGGGCTTTTGGTAGGCCTGTAAATTAAAAGAGAATAAAGTATTTAGGGTCTACTTATGAGGGTAATGGTATGGGAAACCATGGCTTTTGTTATTTGTGAAATGTGACTCAGTTTTTGCATCTGTAAAGTGGCAATAGATTCAGAAATTTTTTAAATGTTAGTCCTGAGAGGGATCTTAGAGATAATTTAACTCTTTTTATTTTAGAGAAAAGGATCCTGAAGCCAGAGAGATTTGTTTCTCTAATAGTATTAATATTAATAATGGTGTTGACTATGCTGAGTGTCTGTAGTACATAAATTCATTTAATCCTCACAAGTTCTTTCTGAATAGTTATTACTATTATCCCTACTTTACAGATGAGAAAACTGAGACTTAATAAGGTTATGCATCTTGCCCAAGGCCACACAGCTCATAATGGGCATAACTGGAACTTGAGACCAAGTCTGCTGGATTCTAGATTCTGAGTCTTAGAGAAGTAACTCACAGCAGCTCATATAAAAACTTTTCTTCACTTTAGGAGGCCGAGGCAGGCAGATCACTTGAAGTCAGGAGTTTGAGACCAGCCTGGCCAACACGGTGAAACCCTGTCTCTACTAAAAATACAAAAAAAATTAGCCAAGCGTGGTGGCACACACGCCACAGCTATAATCCCAGCTACTCGGAAGGCTGAGGCAGAAGAATCGCTTGAGCTGGGAGACAGAAGTTGCAGTGAGCTGAGATTGTACCACTGCACTCCAGCCTGGGTGACAGAACAAGACTCTGTCTGGAAAACAAAAACAAGGACAAGGGGTTTATAACCACGGAGTAGGGTGGGGGTCAGTGGATAGAAAATTACTAAGAGTGAACATTGAGAATAAGGGGGTTTCTGGCTAAACCAACTTGATGGGATTATTGTTGAAGGCAGGCCAGGGTGATCAGATACCAAGGGCAGAGGATTTTTTTTTTTTTTTTTTTTGACAGGGTTTTGCTCTTGTTGCCCAGGCTGGAGTGCAACAGCGCGATCTGGGCTCACTGCAACCTCCGCCTCCCGGGTTCAAGTGATTCTCCTGCCTCAGCTTCCTGAGTAGCTGGGATTACAGGCGCCCACCACCATACCCGGCTAATTTTCGTAATTTTAGTAGAGACAGTTCACCATGTTGGCCAGGCTGGTCTCAAACTCCTGACCTCAGGTGATCTGCCCGCCTCAGCCTCCCAAAGTGCTGGGATTACAGGAATGAGCTACAGCGCCTGGCCGAGGATTTTTGTTAGTAGGATTCTTGTTCAAAATGGATTCTGCAAAGACAGAGAGGGAAGCCCAAGTTCAGGCCCAGTCAAGCTGAGGACTCAGAGGAGCCTGACTAAAGTTTCAGTCAAAGGAGAGAGTCTTTGTAAAACTCTATGAGATAAGCAATATTATTCCCATTTTATAGATTAGTAAACTGAGGCACAAAGATGAGTCAAGGTCACACAGTTGGTAAATGGTGGAACCAGGATTTAAATCTATGGAGTAGGATTTGAACCTCTGTGCTATATGTATATCTAACGTGCCTATTATTGACATGTACTTCCACAAAACTACCATATAATGACAATTTATGTGTAATATGATGCCATTGATCATTAAAGACAGATTAAACATAACACTGTGTCTTTGTTGGGAGATTTATTCTATTGTATTCAAGTATTTTGGGGATCGGTCATCCATCTAGTCTCCAGATAACATTTGCAGATTAATATTTCAATTCCTGGCCATTCACCCAGAAGGAGCTATTTGCTTAAGTTGACGGGATTGACCTGGCTACAGTTTAACCTTGTCCTGCCCTTTCCTCTTCAGAGTTGGAGGGGAATCCTGCCCTGCCGTTAGGCGCTGCTTTCGCCCTTTGACTGGTTATATTGGAAGTCATTTTGCAGTTGAGACCAGCATTAAGTTTTGTGAAATAGTGGCGTCCATTGGTGTTGAAAGGTGTAGAATGAAATCACTTAAAGTAGAAGCTCTTTTCCAAATGATTTCATGTCTCAGATCTGAAATATTCATTTGAGAAATTAATCAGTTCGGATTTTAAGAGTTACTGTTGGGTGATGTTTTTCTTCTTCTGCCTTTAATGGATAATTTGAGGGAATCAGCTTTTATATTAAGAAGATAAAACATGAGTTTGCAAAGTTGCCATCTGATCTTATTGCCTGGTGGGCTGCCTAGGAAAAGGAGTCTCTGATGGATATTTGATCCTGAGATGCATGAGGGCAGGAGCTACATATAGACAATTCCCTTTGTCTATTATTTAATGCAAAGCCTTGCACGACTGGGCACCACACACTTGCCTGCTAATGATATGTGGAAGCTGGAGAGTTACCCACATTCTTCATTCTAAACATCTCTCTTGGCTTTCTTTGTCCCACTGCCTGCCTGAATCTGGCCCTGAGCAGGATAGCGACCCCACAGGACATAAGGTATGGGTTTGGAAAGTTGAGAAAATGATCTGTGTTAGCTGGCTTCTGTGTTCCATGTGCATTTTATTGGAGCTTGTCTGAAGATAGTGCCTTGCTTTTGGAATGAGGCCTACTGAGTCATGCCAGGCTGTTTAGCTTTTCTTCTTTCACGGTAATGCCTTATCTCTGAGCATGAAATTGGCCCCATGTTTGTCTATCTGGTCATTACCATGGTTCCCAAGCCCGTAAACATCCCCTAATCTTTTTCTTTGCTACTCATGCAGTTTTTCTACTCATATTCAATACTTGAAGAAACTCACTCTTTCATTCTGTATTACTAACCCATGGCCCTTTCCTGTTCCTTCTTCACTTGAGTATTTTCTTTTTCTGAGAGGAGATCTTGGGTGAAAGTTGTTATAGCTATAATTTATTAAATGTCTTCTGTGTGTCTGGGTCTGTGCTTAGAACTAATAATTATTTGTAACAATTGTCATCACTGTACACTTACTATGTGTCCAGCAGTGCTAAGTGCTTTGCAGACATAGATTCATTTAAGTCTTATAACAAGCTTATGACACAAATACTATTAATAAATCCATTTTACAGATGTGGAGACTGAAGATTAGTGAAATTAATTAACTTGCCCAAGGTTACTAAGCTAGTAAATGGCAGTCTTGAATCAGGCAGTCCAACTCCCAAGCCCATACTCTTAATCACTACAATATATTGTCCTTTTAAGCCTGTGGTCTTTCCTATTGTTCACAGGTATCCTGCAAGGGCAGTGTATTGCTGTACAGACCTAATAAGATCCATGCTTTGACCTCAGGCTTGTCTGCCTCCAAAGCCCATGCTTTTTTCACTCTCCAAATTGCCTTTGAGGAAGATAGACTTTGAGTTGCCCACTATCACCTCACCAGTTGTTCCTTTCTTAGGCACAGAGAGAATGATGTAGGATTAACTACATCACATATGATACCCAAACAAATCCATTGGTTTACTCCAGTGGCTTCCCAATGTCTTTATCATCCTTTCTTCACATTTTACATGGTACAAGAGATCGAGACAGAGCTACTCTGGTTGAACTCACAATAGGGGACCTGTGCCCTCCTGTGCCCCTGCTCTATCTCCCATGAGCCATGGTTTCTGCAGTTCCTCCATCAAACCCTGAAGGACACCTGAAAGCACAGCTGTAATATCAGTTAACCTCATCCTAAGTCAGGAACACATACCAACCTTCATTAAGTGGGTAGCTGTTTATTCCATTTTTGCATTTATCAAGTATAACATTATTCCAAGACATCTATGGTTAAAACAACAACAACAACAACAACAACGTTTTGTCCTTATTCCAGCCAAAAATATATTTTCTAAGCCCATCTTCCTATAATTACCATTAAAAGAAACATATTGGTCAGATCAAATCCATAAACACTTGTCTAGTGCCTGCCAGCCCTGGGGAAACAAATCTCAGTATGACACGGTAACTTCTAAGTTATGAGATGATGATGATGATTATTATTATTCTCAGTTTTCTGAATGGCTTAAGCCCAAGCAATTAGGTCCTCTCTAAGATTATAGCAAAAAAATCATGTGTTGGATTTCTCTTCCCACAGGAACTCCAACATCCAAGCCATAGACACAACACTAAGGCAGGTCACACTATGATTTCACCTAAGCAACTAGAGTAAGCCATGGCTTACTTTCTTCCTATAGACAGCCCAGGGCACATGCTAGCCATGGACTGTAGCTGCTGACACCCAGGTATGAAACTAAAATGAATGATAGACAACTCATAGCAAGATGTAGAGTACTGTGAAGCCAAATCTAAAAAGTTTTCTGGATGTATCTGTTATCTTTACCACTGTATTATCAGACCAATGTTTTGAATTTTGATCTTCATATTTAATGGAAGGAAAATCTGATTCCTCTGGAGTAAGAAAGGTGAAAAAGATGACATACATGTACGTCTTTTAGGTTATGAGTATGGAATGGTGGCAAAGAGTACTATTTGTCCGCCAAGTCCTATCGCTTTGTCTTTTAGGCACATACCCAGACTACACCTCCAAGCATTTTTTGTGGCTAGGTGGCATCATGTCATTGAGTTCTGGCCAATAGATGTTGCCAGAAGCAATGTGTACCATTTCCAGGCCTGGCCAATAAAATCACCCTATGCAACCCTCCATGGTCACTCCTCCTGTATTCACTGGTTGAAAGGAGAGGACTCTGTAGATTTGGAGTATAGTGGACCCAGAGGAGAGAAAGAGTGTAGATCTCTAAATGAGCAAAGAGTTTGTAGAGTAAGACCTGCACTTGGCTGTGAAATAAGCAATAACCAATTTTTTTGTGTTAAGCTGTTGAGATTTGAGGAATGCTAATTACAGAATTTAGCCTACCTAACTAATACAGAGGCACAGTGAATAAGAGCCTAAGTATTAGAATCAGACAATTCTGGGTTCTATACAAACTTTTCCGCTTACCAGCTGGGTGACCTTGCACAAATTACTTACCCTCTCAGAGTTTCAACTTCATTTGTAAAATGGGACTATAATAACACTTACCTCATAGGATGGTGGGAGAACTCCATGAAAACATATGTATATAATGTCTGTTACATAGCAGGTGTAGCAAGATTACAAATTCACTCACACAATCCAATTGTACAAAGAAAATGTACTTCCTTTATTTCTCTATAACTGATTGAATTTTCTTCAAGATCCTCCAGCCCTGGGGTAGCAGGGAAACAAACGTGAACTTTAAATGAGCCAATTAACAATATGTCAGTCTCCTTTTGGTTTAAAATAGTTCCTTTCAGGTAACTGCTCAGGCTTTCAGAATCCTCACCCTCAAGAGGGTCGATGGGTGAGTTTACTCTGTAGCCCCAGAGGAGGCCCCAGAGGTCTTTGTGCAGGCCTCTGGCTGCTCTCGGGGTCCTCACTGGTCTTGCTGGGTTGTGTCCTTTCCCTGTACTGTTAGTGCTTGCCCATGTGGCAGCTGCTGCTGGAAACTTGAGAGCTTTTCTTTTCTCAGCTTGGAAAGGGCTTGGTGGGCTTCTCTTTTGAGCCAGCTGGTGCTGTGTATCCTTCTGAGGCCTGGCTGTGACTACCACTTGCTCTCTGGCCTTGGCTGCCCTTTGCCACAGGGTCATTTTGCTCCCCCATGGTGACCACTCTGGGGAGCTGACCATTCAGCAAGTCAGTTACTTTCTTGTTCCTTCTAAAGAGCATCCAGGAATTTCTGAGTATTTTCCATACAAGGAGGGAGACTCCAGCAAACCAACTCAGGCCTGCTTTCAGCCTAATCATAACTTTACTCTGATATGGCCACCATGTGTTGGGTGTGGGGGTGGGGACAGTAACCTGCAAGGTTTCTTCTCAGAGACTCAGAGAAGGACAAGGGCCTCTTTGCTTTTGGTTTTGTGGCAGACAGGCTCTAAGGTGATTCCTTATGATCCTCACATCCTGGTGCACATACCTTTGTATAATCCCCTCCTCTTGAGTTGTGGGGGTGGGACCTGTGATTGCTTCTAACCAATAAAATATAAAAAATGGATACAGCATCACTCTGGTGATTATGTTACATTATATAAAAAATTTCATCTTGCTAGCTGACTTGCAAGAGACTTTGCTTGCTGACTTGATGGAGTGGCCGTGTAGTGAAAGCCAAAGTGGTAGGGAACTGTAGGTTTCAGTTACCCCTAGGAACTATGGGTGGCCTCTAGGACCTGAAGACAGCCACCATCCAGTAGGAAGCCAGGATCCCCAGTTTTACAACCACAAGGAAATGAAAACTACTAATAACCTGAGTGAGCTTGGAGATGGATTCTTCTCCAGTTATGCCTCCAGATGAGAATGCAGCCCAGCTGCCATCTTGGTTGTAGTCTTGTGTGACCCTAAGCAGAGGATCCAGCTAATCCTGATCCACAAAAACTGTAAGATAATAAATGTCCATTGTTTTAAGGTGCTAAATTTGTGGTTTAAATAACAAGCTGCTAACTTGTTATGCAGCAATGAACTTTGGCTGAGAGAGTCGGAGGCATGCATGTCCCTTATTCTCCTCCTCCAGCCCTTTTACACTTCTCACAACCTGCTGGGGAGTAGAAGAGCACACTTGCATTTTCCTCCTTCAGTCTGATGGGAGGACCCCTCCTGCTGTCCCCAGTCACACACACATCATCACTTACTCCTGATGCCCAAAGTGGCATTTACCCGCTCTACTTTCTTTGGGCTCAAGATGTGGAGTGGCTGCTGTGAGACACAATTTAGAAGATGAGGTAATAAATACACAAAGAATTAATATTTTAAGAATATTATCCCCATTACAAAGATCATTATATTTAGTTTCTGTATTAGTCTGTTTTCACAGTGCTATACAGAACTACCTGAGACTGGGTAATTTATAAGCAAAAGAGACTTACAGTTCCACATGGCTAGGGAGGCCTCAGGAAACTTATAATCATGGCAGAAGGTGAAGGGAAAGCAAGGCATATCTTACATAGCAGCAGGAGAGAGAGAGAGAATGAGGCGGGGAACTGTCAAACACTTTTAAACCATCAGATCTCATGAGAACTCACTCATTATCAGGACAACAGCATGGGGAAAACCACCTCCATGACCCAATCACCTCACACCAGGTTGCTCCCTTGGCTTGTGGGGATTACAGTTTGAGATGAGATTTGGGTGAGGACACAGAGCCAAATCATATCAGTTTCCTTCCCTTTAGATTCAGTTGGTTGAGCCTCATTGTTTTCCCAGATCAGGAAGTTACACAAACCATTTTTAACTCTAATTTTCTCTTTAGTTTTTCCCTATTTCAAACTTCTCCTGGCATAGGAAAGGCCATTAGGGCTGGATGGCCCACCTCCTTAGAGACAGAAATAGGGCTTGCTATAAATGCTTGGGGAGTCTGGTTTCCCATGGGGATGCTGATCCTGACAGGTAACTATCCAGTTAGGGTCCATGGAATACAGTCACAGATTATTAGAACTGGAAAGACAGCTATAAAGTCCAAATGCTATCATTTTATAGAAAAGGAAATCAAGGCCCAGGGAGGTAGAATGACTTGCAAAAAGTCACCATGTTGGTTATTCCAAAGCTGGAACAAAAATCTGAACATTCTAATTCACAGACCATGCACTAGTTATCTTAATATATCATGTACAAACTGCAAATCGATATGTAGCAGAAAATTCTTTAATGAGGCACGTTTTGCCAGAGTGGATTATTTTTTAGATTCACTTTATTGAAACCTCTTCCTTTGCAAGAATTAAGTTTTTATCCTTTTCTGCTGATAAAAGAAAATCTTTCCAGGTAAAACCAAAGAATAGCATCTTTCCTCTGACCTGCTAAATGGTAGTAACAGCTGTTAAGAATATGTCCCATCAGGCCCCAGGGAGTGAGGAATGGGGCATTTACAAACTTTGGGTCACATTTGGAATTGTCTGAATCTGGGCAGCCTGCTGACCTTGGTTGGAGACAGACCTTTTAACTGTGCTTTTATGTATCGTCGCTTCTTCTCTGTATTTTTTTTTTTCTGTCTTAAGAAGGGGAGCTAGTATTTACTTTTACACCTCTCTAGCCTTTCAAGACAAAGCACTTGAAATATGAATATGATCTTTGTGGAAATTGGTGAGATTAAAAAAAATTCTTCTATCATTTTGCAGAGATTTTTCTACCCCTGGAATTAGAAAATGGTTTGGATCATAGAAAATGACCTTTTAAAAGCATGTTGTTATTTTATTCCTAATTCTCATAAGCGAGCTTCCTGCAGATGAGTAGCTTGAGACACTGCCACCGCTGCTTCATGTTACTGTTTCTCAATCCTGACAGTCAGTTTACGATGTCAAGCATGGCACCACATTTCAGCTTTGTGAGAAATGCTGTAGTGTGGTGGGGAAGGACTCTAGTGATGGAGTCGAACAGACCTGAGTTCAGAATCTGTGATTTGGGGCAAGTTACTTAACATCTTTGAGTCTGAGTTTCCTCACAGGTAAAGTGGAGAGATTAATAGTGCTTACCTGATATGGATGTTGCATACGTTAAATGAAATAAGAATATGGCACAGCTAGCACATGCCTGGCACATAGTGGGTCGTTGTCATAACATGCAGGACACTGTATTAGAATTACTGTACATGTTCATAATCCCAGCCAGACTGAAAACTCAATCAGAGCAGAAACTATGTCTGTCTCGGTGTAATCCCAACTCTCAGTTTAATGCTTACTGTATCATAGGTGTTTATATTTTTGTGAATTAACAAATAAATGATCAAAAATTGATAATTATTACTAGTGTTCCCCTTAACTTGAGTGGCACACCAGCAGATGACTCAGACTAGCTGAGTCATTTCGGCAATACCTTGTTGCCTAAATGCATTCAAGCTTGCTCATACAGAGATGCAGGTACCAGTTGCTTCCAGGCTTCCTACCTTTGACATATTTAGTTCAGGTTTAGGAATTTGGAAAGGCATTTCTTCATAATCTGGCATTGACTGGAGCTTACAGAAAATTCTCAGTCTGAAGTTTATAAACCAATATCTGAAGAAGAACTAGAAAGGGCAAGTGTTACAATAATCTAGTTAGAAAAAAAAGTTTCTTCTAACTTAGTTCTTAAAATTAAAAACCCAATGTGAACCCCTCATGAGTTCAATAATTACCAAGGAAACTGAGGCTTTTAATGTTCCTGTTCCATTATAGATAATTTCCTTCTCATAGGAGACCTCTAACAGCAGTCAAGATGGAAATAAAAATAGTCTGAGGAGAGAGAGTGGAAGAAATAAAAAAGGAACATAATATGGAGGAAAGATAGATCCCTAGGACATGGAGAGTTTTGTAAACAAGCTTTCTCTACACAGAGGTTGGATATGCCTTTGTGTCTCCAGGGCCCAGCACAGAGCTTGGACGTGTGAGCTGCTCCACCCATATTCGTTGGGTGAAAGGTGCCTATGAGATGGCGTGGCAGAGAGGGAAAATGAGCTAGAGTGGAAGAAACCAGAGCGATAGAAGCTAACTTGCCAGAGTCCATTGCCTGGCCAAAGAGCAGGAAAAGGAAGACAAATGCTGGGAAGGAAAGAGGGAAGGACAAAAAGCTGGACTGAGAAGTTCTACTTTCACTTTTTATTGTTTTTGTTTCTTTATTTAAGAAAAGCAACAAGGGGGCCAGGCACAGTGGCTCACGCCTGTAGTCCCAGCACTTTGGGAGGCTGAGGTGGGCGGATTACCTGAGGCTAGGAGTTCGAGACTAGCCTGGCCAACATGGTGAAACCCCATCAGTATGAAAAATACTAAGATTAGCCAGGCATGGTGGTGCACACCTGTAGTCCCAGCTGCTCAGGAGGCTGAGGCAGGAGAATCGCTTGAACCCAGGAGGTGGAGGTTGCAGTGCACCAAGATCGCACCACTGTACTCCAGCCAGGGCAACAGAGCAAGACTCCAAAAAAAAAAAAACAAAAAAAAAAAAGAAGAAGAAGAAAGAAAGAAAAGCAAGAAGGGAGAAATGTCAAGAGAGTGCTAGAAGGAAGTGAAGGCAAATGTAGGAGATAAGAATTAATTCTTTGTTTCTCTTTTCTCTCTGAGAATGTTAGACCTCTGATCTAATTCTCCACTGCTTCCTTCTCTTTGTATCTGTTTTTTTTATTATCTCCCATTAAACCATAAGCAACTTGAGGGCAGACAATCAGTTTTACTCCTTTTATATCCACCACTGGACCTAAGTGGGTGCCTGGTTCATTTGATGCTTAATGAATTAAATTGGCAAGAACAGATGATACTTGTCAATGGATGTATCTATATAAAGAAACTCCACTTTTCCATGACAGTGGGACAATCAATTCTTTCTCTTCTCTCTGTCTCATGAGATATACACAAGAAACAGAAAATGGAAAATTATAGGGAATTTTTTTACAGTTCTACACATGATGTTGCTGGAATTCACTGGAATTTAGTCAAAATAATATACTACAACATATGTCAACTCAACTTCTGTGGTGGTTAAAGGAAAAGTATATCTCCAAGTGAGACAAAGTGCATTTGGAAATATGCACCGGTGTTTTATTATAATCTACTAGTTCTCATCTCAGATTAAGTCACTCTATGGTGTTGGGTAATCTACTTTCTTCCAGCTATAAAGTCTAATCTATTACAAGTCATTCAATGTTAGAAATAGGTAAAGTCATGTCCAGGGATATGGCTGGAACATTAGAAAAGTAGAATACACAGGAGGTGAGCTGGAATGGGAGGATATGGAAAGAGAAATAAAATAAGGGCACATGGAGGATAGAAAAAAATAGGAGCCAAAAAGGATCCTTCAGTGGAGAATAATAGAGCTTCATTTCTATTTCCTTTGATATTTATGATCGATCAAGCCTACACTTCTTCATACTGAGGAAGGAAGATGTGACTTAAGACAATAAGAGTTGCAAGTTGGCCTTTGAGTAATGGGAAAAGTATATCACATAATTCTATGTGAGACCAGGTTCTTAGTTTTTTTCTGAGTCCATAGAATCACTTTAATAATCTGATGAAAGCTAATGAATCTTTCCCCCGCAAAGTGCACAAACATCTAAAATTTGGCTTGTGATTTTATTTTGAAGGCTCACAGACTCCTGCAGCCCCTCAATTAATTATGTGTAGGACTACTTCTGGTAAATAAGTTTTCTATATCCCTTACATCTTATATTGGAATTGAGCTTTCAGTTGCCATTTACCCCAGAGAAGATGAGATCCAAGTGCTCCCGTCTGTGGGTAGGGGTTATCTGGTGTCTATGTTCTACATCTTTGGTGCAAGCAATTGGTCTTCTAGAAATGGGAATAGCTATAAATAGCAAATGTTTGGCTGAGACAATCTGAAGCAGTTTTCTCCAAATGCTCTATGGGCAACATGAATGAGGGAACTAAACCAAACACAAATGGTTTACATAAGTCTGTCAAGGGCAATGTGGGGGTTAGTGGTAAAGGACGGGGATGAAGAGGACATGCATGAGTGCATGATGCCTCAGAGCCAACATGTGGCAATGTTACTGTATGATGTGGCACATCTGTTTGCAAGCTGTGTATGCTTCAGAATTGAGCAAATAGGTGTAGCAAAAGGTCAAGAATAGCAAATAGAATCCATCTTCCTTACCAATTCCAGTAGGCTTTATTGCAGTCTGCTATATCAATTTCCCCCAGTGGATCAACTCTCCTGGTATTGACACCATTGTGTAACCACCTCCCCTTGAAGCTGGGCTGTTCCTCTGATTTGCTTTAACCAGTAGAAGGTGGAAGAAGTGGAGTTGTGCCAGTTCTGGCCTAAACCTTAAGAAGCCCTGGAAGTCTGCTTTCTGCTCTTGGGAGCCCTGAGCTGCCACAGAAGAAATCTGTTTGCTGTGCTACAGCGACCATGTGGAGAGGCCATGTGGAGAGGGAGGGAACCTGCGACTCCATGAAGGAGAACTGAAGATCCAGCCACCAATGAGAACTGAGGATCCAGATACAGGACCACAAGCAAGTCATTCCAGCCACCGCCTAGCCCTTTGAGCCATCTCACCTGAAGCACCATCAGACATGTAAGTGAAGAAGCCATTTTGGATGATCTAGTCCCAGCAGAAGACATGAGAAGAAGAGATGAGCCATCTCTGCTGCGCTCTAACCAATTCCTGACCCACAGAGTTGTGAGAAACAATAAACGTGGTTGGTTGTTGTTTTAAGCTACTAAGTTTAATTTTTATATTTAAGTTCCAGAGTTCATGTGCAGGATGTGCAAGTTTGTTACATACGTAAACATGTGCCATGGTGGTTTGTTGCACCTATCAACGCATCACCTAGGAATTAAGCCCAGCATGCATTACCTACTTATCCTGATGCTCTCCCTCCCTCTCCCTCCCGACAGGCCCCAGTGTATATTATTGTCCTCCCTATGTCCATGCGTTCTCATAGTTTAGCTCCCACTTATAAGTGAGAACATGCTGTGTTTGGTTTTCTATTCTTGTGTTAGTTTGCTGAGGATAATGGCTTCCAGCTCCATCCATGTCCCTGCAAAGGACATTATCTCATTCCTTTTTATAGCTGCATAGTATTCCATGGTATGTATATACTACATTTTCTTTATCTAATCTATCATTGATGGACATTTGGGTTGATTCCATGTCTTTGCTATCATGAATAGTGCTACAATAAACATACGCATGCATGCATCTTTGTAGTAGAATGATTTATATTCCTTTGGGTATATACTCAGTAATGGGATTGCTGGGTTAAGTAGTATTTCCGGTTCTAGATCTTTGAGGAATCGCCATACTGTCTTCCATAATGGTTGAATTAATTTACATTCCCACCAACAGTGTAACCTCGCCAGCATCTGTTGTTTCTTGACTTTGTAATAATCGACATTCTGACTGACATGAGATGATATCTCATTGTGGGTTTGATTAGCATTTCTCTAATGATCAGTGATGTTAAGCTTTTTTCACATTTGTTAGCTGCATGAATGTCTTCTTTTGAGAAGTGTCATTCATGTCCTTTACCCACTTTTTAATGGGTTTTTTTTTTGTAAATTTGTTTAAGTTCTTTGTAGATTCTGGATATTAGACCTTTGTCAGATAGATAGCTTGCAAGAATTTTCTCCCACTCTGTAGGTCGCCTGTTTGCTCTGGTGATAGTTTCTTTTGCTGTGCAGAAGCTCTTTAGTTTAATTCAATCTCATTTGTCAATTTTACCTTTGTTGCAGTTGCTTTTGGCAATTTTGTCATAAAATCTCTTCCCGTGTCTATGTCCTGAATGGTATTGCCTAGATTTTCTTCTAGGGTTTTTATAGTTTTGGGTTTTACATTTAAGTCTTTAATCTATCTTGAGTTAATTTTTGTATAAGGTGTAAGGAAGGAGTCCAGTTTCAATTTTCTGCATATAGCTAGCCAGTTCTTCCAGCATCATTTATTAAATAAGGAATCCTTTCTCCATTGCTTGTTTTTTGTCAGGTTTGTCGAGGATCAGATGGTTGTAGACGTGTGGTCTTGTTTCTGAGTTCTCTATTCTGTTCCATTGGTCTATGTGTCTGTTTTTGTACCAGTACCATGATGTTTTGGTTATCATAGCCTTGTAGTATAGTTTGGAGTCCAGTAGCATGATGCCTCCTTAAGCTACTAAGTTTTTAATAGTAATGGACTACTAAAACAGTAACTTTTACCTAGAAGTGGGGCACTGCTGTAATAAAAACCTAAATCTGTGGCACTGGTTTTGGGACCAGGCAATGAGTGAAATTCAGAAGGTTTTTGAGGAGATTGTTCACAGAAACTAAAATGACTGTAGGAAATTTGTGTTGGAGGCTGGAGAAAAAGGTGATTCTAATTATGAAATGGTGGTTAGTGGCAATGCAATAATATAAAATATATGTCTAATGAACTTGTGGATTTTCCTGAGATTATCAGGCAGAATGTTGAAAGGGCATGTGATAGCTTTTAATTGTGCCTGATAAAGTACAGAGATTAAAAAAAGCGATGAATGAAAGAAGGGACTGTTCAGTTTTCAAGAAAAATCAAGAAGCAACATTCCTAATCCAGGATTTGCTGAGTTACAAAATAAAACAGTTCTCATTCTTGGCCTCCCCAGCCTACAAAATATTCTCAAAGTAAATAAAAACCTGGGGGCAGAGATTAATTCCATATCACTGCTAGGAAAACATGGCCTTGGAGGTCTAGATCAGATCGAGGTTTTGGCTGTAAGACCTGTTGTGGAAACCTCAAGAAGATTTAAGTTTGAGTCTTATCAATCCTCCGAGACAGACAGTAGGATTTTAAGACTCTTGGAGGACTGTTTCCTGTACTCCCTCTGCTAGAAAAACATAGTTTCTAAGAGTATAATAGCATTTCTTTTCACGGCACCCTTATTTTCAGCCAAAGGTAGAAAGGGTCTTATTTTTGAAAGATTTATGAGTGTGAAATGTTTTTAATGGATTGAAGTATACTTTTATATATAGTAAGCCTAAAAAATTAAATGAACTATTTCAGCTTGGATTAAAAGGGACAGACAAAATGAAAAGAAGTCTCTGAGGACCTGACTTCCTATGGTCAAGAAGGTTGAAAAAGCTACTTAGTTGTAATCATAAAGCATTTCTGATGAAAAAGAATGACTCAGAGAGGATGAAGCCAAGAGCTCAGAAGGCAGACACAAGAGCCATTGTTGTAACAAAAGCCATTCTGCTCTCAGGGGGCAAAACTGAGCCTTACTCCAGGAACACTCCCTGACTTTGGAATTGGAGGATTTCAAAATTGCAATGGGCCAGTGCTTTTATATGTCTTTTATACCCCTCCTCCATTTATGAATGGAAATGTCTATTGCAGTTATTCTATCTCTTTCTCACTGTTGTGCATTGCATGTGTGGGGAGTACAGAACTTATCTTTTTAGTTCACAGTCCTTGCACTTGAGAAACCATACCTGAGTAGCTGCACAAATGGGGCCACACATTAAGAGTACCATCTATAATTATGCCTGAGATTTAGCTAATAAGATTTTAGACTTTGAGCTAGTGCTACAAGGATGGGGGTTTTAGGGGATCTCAGGTAGGAGAGAGAGAATATTTTGCACTTGAGAAGAATGTAAATTTCTCTGGTCAGAGAGCAGATTGTGGTAGCTCTCAAAAGTTGTCTCTTAACAATTCCTCTTCTCAGTATGCACAAGCTGCTCTTCACATTGAAAGGTGGAGATTATTTCTCTTCCTCTTGAATCTGGACTGCATTTGTGACTCACTTTCATCAGAAGAATGTGGTGGAAGTGAAGTCTGGGACTGGCAGCTTCCACTTTGTCTCCCTTGAAGTCTAACCATCATGCTGTGATAAGCCCAAGTGATACAGGGAGACCAGGTGGAGAAGAACTGAGGCTCTCCAGTGGACAGCTCAGACTAAGCTCCCAGGCAAAAGCCAGCATCAGCTATCAGCCATGTGAGTGAACCATCTTGGACACTCTAGCCTAGCTGACCCCCAGATATCTGCAGCCAAGGTGTCATTACATGGTGTAGAAAAACCATCTAGCTGATTCCAGTCAACCCCTTGGATTGTGAGAGATAATAAAATGGTTGCTATGGCACATGTATACATATGTAAAAAACCTGCACGATGTGCACATATACCCTAGAACTTAAAGTATAATAAAAAATAAAAAATAAAATGGTTGGTTTAAGTTACTAGATTTTTGGGATGGTTTGTTATGCCACATGGATAAGTGAAACAGGTTGGTGGTGGCTTCTTGGAACACTGTATTGAGAAAGACTTTTAGGCAATACCCAAGATTAGTGGGAAATGTGCTGTGACTGATTACCAATCTCTTTATAGAGGCAAGAAAGGAGAGTATAGTCCTATATAAAATGGTAGCAGAATAACAAAATTACAATTTATGCTATCTCAGTAGAGCTCAGGAGTAGCAGTTGGCAGTTTTTTGTAAGAAAGTTGTGATTTAGAATCAAAATAATTAAAGATCCTGGCTTTTGATTAGCACTAAACTATTCTATGTTCCAAGGTTTGAATTTGTTAATTTATGAAGAACTTTAACCCAGGAGAACAGACAGAAACTCCGTGAAAGTTAGACCAAGTGAGACCTCAAGGATAACCACTAGGATTCATCCATTCCTGTTTTCTCCCTTCTCTCTTTCCTTCCAAACTCAGGGCTGCAAACAGTTATGGAGGGTCCCTGGAACAGTCAGCATCCCTGTAGACTAGTCTACATTTTCCTGCAGATGTCTAAACCCAAGCCCTGCAAATTGTAATATAGAGGTGCTAAGTATGTCTGTGAAAACCCCACTTGCCTACTCACTCACTCATTCATTTTAATTTATGTACAGTTATGTTATGTACAGTATTCTCTGTGCCAAATATCTCTCTAAGGACTGGGGAAAGAGAAATAAACATGGCATAGGTTCTAAGCAAAGCATGGTCCCTATCTTCAGGAAGCTCATGTTCTAGTGTGGGAAACAGAAAACTAAACCAATCTGGAATTATGAGAGGATAAGATCAATACAGCAACAACAGAGGTACACGTTACAAGAGTAACTGGCATTTATTGTGTACTTATCTCAATCTTTTAACATTTTAAATTAGTTTTAATTATTTTTATGGCAGCTTTATTGAAATATAATTCACATACCATAAAATTCACCACTTTAATATGTATAATTCAGTGTTCTTAGTGTACTCACAGAGTTGGGCAAACATCACCACTATTTAATTCCAGAACATTTTCATCACCTATCTATCAGCAGTCACTCCCTATTTCTCCTGTCTTCCTGTACTTGACAATCACCAGTCTACTTTCTGTCTTTATGGATTTGCCTATTTGAAACATTTCATGTAAATGGAATCATTTATGTCTGTGTCTGATTTATTTAATTAGCATGTTTTCAAGATTCATCCATGTTGTAGCATGTGTTGGTACTTATAATATTCCATTGTACGGATATGCAATGTTTTGTTTCTTTGTCCATTGATGGGCATTTTAGTGGTTTTTTGTTACATGAATAAGTTCTTTAGTGGTGCTTTCTGAGATTTTAGTGCACCCATCACTGGAGCAGGTGTATGCTATACCCAATAAGTAGTCTTTTATCCCTCACCCACCACCCAACCTTCCCTCCTGAGACCCCAAACTCCATTATATCATTCTTATGCCTTTTCATCCTCATACCTTAGCTTCAACTTAAAAGTGAGAACATATGATATTTGGTTTTCCATTCCTGAGCTACTTCACTTAGAATAATAGCCTCCAGCTCCACCCAAGTTGCTGCAAAAGGCATTATTTCCTTCCTTTTTATGGCTGAGTAGTATTCCATGGTAGAAACATACCACATTTTCTTTATCCACTCGTTGGTTAATGGGCACTTAGGTTGGTTCCATATCTTTGCAATTGCGAATTGTGCTGCTATAAACATGCCTGTGCATGTGCCTTTTTCATATAATGACTTGTGTTCCTGTGGGTAGATATCCAGTAGTGGGATTGCTGGATTGAATGGTAGTTCTACTTTTAGTTCCTTAAAGACTCTCCATACGGTTTTCCATAGTGGTTCTACTAGTTTACATTCCCACCAGCAGTGTAAAAGTGTTCCTTTTTCAGCATATTTATGCCAACACATGTTGTTTTTTGATTTTTTTTTTTTGAGATGGAATTTCGCTCTTGTTGCCCAGGCTGGAGTGCACTGGCACATTCTTGACTCACTGCAACTTCTGCCTCCCAGGTTCAAGCAATTCTCTTACCTCAGCCTCCCTGGTAGCTGGGACTACAGGCACCTGCCACCACGCCCGGCTAATTTTTGACTTTTTAATTATGGCCATTCTTGCAAGAAAAAGTGGTACTCATTGTGATTATTATTTGCATTGCCCTGATAATTAGTGATGTTGAACATTTTTGCATATGTTTGTTGGCCATTTGTGTATCTTCTTTTGAGAATTATTTATTCATGTCCTTTGCCCACTTTTTGATAGAATTATTTGTTTTTTTCTTGCTGATTTGTTTGAATTCCTTGTAGATTTTGGATATTAGTCCTTTGTCAGATGCATAGTTTATGAATATTTTCTCCCACTCTGTGGGTTTTCTGTTTACTTTGCTGATTATTTCTTTTGCTGCCAGGACCATTTATTGAATAGGGTATCCTTTCCCTTAGTGGGTGTGAAGTGGTATTTCATTGTTGTTTTGACCTGCATTTTCCTAATACCAATAATGTTGAACATCCTTTCATGTGCTATTGGCCATCTGTGGGTTTTCTTTTGGGACAATTGTCTATTCTAAGCCTTTGCGTATTTCTTAATTGGTTTTTTAAATTTTTGAATTGTAAGTGTTCTTTTTATATGCTGGATACAAATCCCTTATTAGATAAATACTTTGTAAATATTTTCTTACATTTTGTTTCTCACCTTGGTGGTGTCCTTTGAAGCACAAAATTATTTAATTTTGATGAAATCCAATTTAACTATTTCTTATTTTGTCACTAGTGCTTTTTATATCATGTCTAAGAAATCATTGTCCAATCGAAGGTTGTCACTGTTTACTCCTATGTCTTCTTTTAAAAGTTTTATAGTTTAGCTCTTATATTTAGGTCTATGACTCATTTTGAGTTAATTTTTGTATATAATGTGAAGTAGGGGTCTAAGTTCTTTCTTTTCAAAGCAGGTTGATATTTAGTTGTCCCAGCATGCTTTGTTGAATTGTCTTAGCATCCTTATAGAAAATCAATTGACCGTAAAAAAGGTAAGGTTTTATTTCTGGATTTCAATTCTAGTCCATTGACCTGTATGTCTATCCTAATGCCAGTGCCTTAGTCTTTATAGGAACTATGTGAGGAAGGTTAGTACTTAGTAATTTAAAGGCTCAGGAAGTTTGAGCATGTTCTTCAAGATCGTATAATTAGTATACAGTAAAGCTGAGACTAGAAATTTGGATTTTCTATTGCCAGAGCCCAGACTAGAAAGTTAATACTCTGCAGTCACAGGAGGGAATTACTGTGGCATGGGCTTATTATTAGACAGAGAATGCCAGGATGGAAGAAATTTTGATTCAGGGAAGATGTCACCTGTGGGGATATAAGAATATACAAGGCAAAGCCAAGACCCAGGGGACAATGGGAGTGGAAAGAGGCCAAGACACCATAATTAATTAGTGCCCTTGAAAGCTCAGAGGAAGCCAGGGAAGGTTTTCAAGAGGATCTCACACTTTGACAATGTCAGGGAAGTTCTGCAGAGGTTTGCCAGGTGTGTGAGTGTAGGGTGAGATAGAAGAGATTCTGGGTAGAGGAAATAGCATGCATGACAAACTAATGGTAATGAAGAATATAGCACAGCCAGGCAATGGCAAGAACCCAGCTGAAAACCAGGGGGAGCTTCAGGAACTAGTTGGAGATGAGACTGGAAAAGTAATTCAATGGTAGACTATGAAGGTCCTTGAATATATTGCCAAAGAGTTTGGTTTTTCTCTCGTAATCAACTGGGAACAATTGTAGAGTTTATACAAGGGAGTTATGTCTTCAGACAACTGGTAGCAGAGAACAGGATAGACTAGAGGAGGAAACAGAGGCAGTAAAACTGGGTTGGGAGCTATTGCAGGAGAGATGATGAGGAGAGTAGGAATGGAGAGGAAAAGGCAGTTCTTTAGGAAGCATGATTGATAGGACTTGATGACTGATTTGTTTTGGGAAGGGGAGGGAGAGCGACAGGGAAAGGGATAGAGAAAGAGAGAGAGAGCGGAGGAAGGGGAGCAGAAGGAAGAGGAGGGTGAGGAGGATGCAGCAGTGGTGGCTGCTGCTGGTGACACGGAGGGAAGTGGGGAGGGAGAGAAGAGAAGAGAGAAGGAAAGAAAGGAAATGAACATTTCCTGAAGGCCTAATATGTGATAGCTCTGTTAGCATATTTATATTTTCAGGTGAGAAAACATACTCAGAGAAGCTAAGAAAATTATTCAAAATCACAGAACTGCTAGTCGATGGTTGAAACAAATTTCAAATCCAGTCTTGTCAGACTCCAAATCCCCTGCTCTTTGCTCCACAGCATGTTGTCAAAGACAAAGCTCAGCTTTGGTACAGGCAAGAAAGTGAGTACTGATACCACTTAGAAAGAAAAGGAAGAGAAGTGAACCTCTGTGCCCTTTTTCTTTAACAGGCACAAAGGCTACTGCTCTAGAACTCCCTTCTTCTTACTCCTGAAATGTTGGATGATGCTATGGGAAACAGATGAGTTTGTCCAGGGAACCATGTGGAGTATGAACAGAAGGAAGGCAAGAAAGGAACTCATCAAACGGATTGAAGATAAGAGATGGGAGGGCCCGGGACATCTTCCATGGTGGCTCCTGTCCATGGGACACCTGGCTGGTACCCACAGAAAGTTGGCTTCCAGCCGTGCTTGAGTGAGAACAGTGAGGGCCCTTGCCTTCCTACAGTGATTACTTGATAAATGATCACTGTCATTGTCACATAATAACATGGCTATTATGATCATGGACAGAGCAAAAATAAGTGACTGTTTTTCAAGAGTCTATTTGGTGTAGACTTCTCCAGAGGCAGAACTGTGGAATAAAATTATTTCCAGTGGTCCCTCCCAGCCCCTTGGCTCCGTAATTCTCCCACTTTAATATGTGACTAGTGATTAAGAACTATCTTGAAATTTTGATTTCTGGCCCAGAGTCTATCATTATACTTCCAAATTTTATTGAGAAAATATTTGAAGCCAAAGAGAGACTTTCATTTTGTTGACTTTAAAAGAAGCACTATTCGTATTCATCCAACAAATATTCATTTATCACTTGCTCACGTAAACAGCCCTCTGCTAGGTACAATGGTGAAGCCAGGTAAGTACAAAATCTCTGTCCCTAGGTTGTCTGTAATCTAGATAAGGGGGAGGTGAGCATACCTGTAGAGGTAAATATCAATGGAGGAGGTACTTGATCAAAATCAACTTTTTTGAGGGTTATTTCAAAGGGATTTATGGCTAAGTCTTGGACAATATAGATTACAGAAAGATAGAGGTGAGAGAGAGAGACAGACAGACATTGAGAGTGAGAGCAAGAAAGAGAAGAATGAGAAGGAATGAGAGAAGGGAATGAGCTTGAAGCTGACCTTGAGATTGGGTAGGATTTGAACAGTCAGAGATGAGGCCAATTCCAGGAGGGAGAGAAGGTCTGAGTGGAAAAGAGAAGGCAAAGATAGTCCAGGCATGTTGTAAGAAGGGGAGGCAATTAGCCTGAGGTTAGCAGGGAACTGTCCAGGTACATCCTTGGGGTCTAAGGTAGAAAGAGGAAGGGAGGGTTACAGGTCACAGACTATAAATGTGTCTTCACACATCCACTTGGACCAGGCTCATCCTAGACTTCTCATGGTCATCCTGGGGAGGCCATCATCTGTCCCTTACAAAGTGGATTTTACAGGCAACTCAGTCCCATGCCATCCTCTTGAGATGTGTATTTTGAAAGAAACGTGGTTACCAACTTCTCTCAGGCACTGGAAAAAACCATTCACTGCATGCATATTGGTGACTAGCGCAGTTCTGTCCATTTCCCAGAACTTTTACTGTTACTGGAATGCCTGCCTCCTCTTCACTCCCTTTTCCAAGGTCATGAAGCCTGCCAGGATGCTGCCATGGTAAGAAACTGAGGCAAGGTTCTGAGGACAACCAGTGATTGAGAGGCTGTTTGATTTCTCCTTCCTATAGCTTCTAATCTTGTTCCTCAGTGATTTGTGTCCTCTACTTATTTGGGATGCAAACCCTCATGGTAGGGCCTGGGATGCACTCCCAGCTTTGTGTAGCGCCTGGATAGCCAAAGATATAGCCTAGGGAAAGGTTTCTTAGACACCAAATAACATGTAGATGATTTATACATAAATGAGTCAGAAATATGGAGATTAAGTTTTCGCTGAGATGCACATGAATTAAGGAGAAAAGTGTTTGAGGCAATTTAAAAAGAAATGCCATGAAACTTAAAGCATATGGAAAATAATACAAGATGTTGGAGAAATCTCTAAATGGATTGGGTTTGGTCTAACAAGTCCTTGGAGCCCCTCCCCATTTTACAAAAATCTCATGATTTAAAGGAACTAACTTGACTTTAGAGACTGGCTGAAAAGGGTCTATGGCTCCAGCTTTGACTGGCTCATCCCCAGTCTAATTGTTCAGATATTTTTTTTTTACCTTGTTCTGTGGTTCATGTCTAAATACTCGAAGATGTTTATATTGCATACATTCGGCTCTAATTGGCCCTTAAAAGAAGGTGTTGATTAGAATCTGCTCAACATCAACAGCTAGCTCACACAACATTCTGTAATTACTGTTTATTAATTTAGTTCAAGTGGCATAGTTGAAAGCCCTGTTCAGATGGGAGAAGTAAATTGTCACTGGTATTGAATATGTAAATTATGTGCATTGTAAATTTCCATGAAGAAATGTTTAAAGTTAAATGCTGTGCACATAAACCCTTCCGGTTTTATCTAACCCAGCCCTTGGAGTCGAATCAGGTCTTCACTCAGAAAGCACACGGCAGAGCAACCTGTGGGGGCTATGCCATTGCCCCAGGGTGGTGCATCTTACCTAGAGTTCGTAAAATGAGATCTTGTAATCAAGTTTTGTTGTGTGTGTTCCCTTTTTTTATGAAACAAGTCAACGCTAATGTGCCCTCTTTATCCTTGTTCACAAAGCCCTTCTGTGGAGTTCCCCAGCAGATTTTCTAAGAATGTTTGGCAATCTAGCAAATTCCTCTCTTTCCCTGAGGAAGCTTCTAGATGCTGTTGGGTGGCATGCTGAAAACAACAGGAATTGAAGACAGCTTTTCTTCAGCAAATAGCTGAAATAAGTTACTGTGAATGTGTGGGGTTTTTTCTTCCCCTGGAGCATTAAAGAAGATGGCAGGAACTGGGACATACTCACTAGTTGGGCTTGTTTCCTGAAGCCCAAACACTGTGATCTCAGGAAGCTGTATTAAAGGCTCTGCAGCTCTTCCCAGGAGAGGGTGTGGCTTAATCTGGTTGGGATAACCTTATTATACCAAAGATTGTCTTGGATTCTTGCTGTATTAAGGTTGAATTAAGTGAAATTTTTCTTTAAACATCAACCAAAACATTTTTCTTTTTTCTGTCTTAATGGTGCTTTGGGCAAGTTACTTAATTGATCTATTCCTTGGATTCCTTACCTATAAAATAGAAAAAATAGTGGTACCAATTTCATGAATGGAATGCAAAGATTAAGTGAAATAATACCTGTAAGATGCTTAAAAGACAGCTTGCCAATAGTTTAGGGACAATACATGTTAACTATTATTTGTTCCTGTAAAATTTTACGTGGTTACAACTGAACCCCAGAATGCTTTTGTATGTTATTATAAGATTTCCTTTTGTAGAAATTTCTGATTATTTGAGAGAATCTTAAATTTACAACTAGTCCAAAAAGATACTTTTAAAAAATTAGGGATGAAAACCAAAGGTTTTTGTAAGCATGAAAATTTAATTATTATTTTAGTCTTTCTTAAGGTTGAAAAGAGTAGTTGAGGCAAAAAGTACATCTGGCTCCTCTGCCACTGAAGCCCACACGTGCCCATTTGGGGGGCTTTCTGTCTTTGTATAAGTTTTTCAGCCCAGATGTTGGATGTTTTCAATTTTGCAGAATCTGACTATAAATGAACTGAAAAAAAAAATGGCCCAACTGTTACTGGGACTAATTATGATGGTTCCAAGGAGAATGTGCATGCTTTCACTTTTTCTTTATGAAGTCTTCCTGAAGAAAGCCTTTTGATTGAAATAACCCATTTGGATGATAGCTAACATTTTCAGAAGTAATAATAATACAACTTCAGTTCCGTAGAGAGGAAGGAATGGGAACACGAAGCACTTTACAGATGCTGGCTCATTCATCAGCATTACCCTCCTGTGTGGCAGGTGGCAAACATTATTCTTCCTGTTTTACAGATGCAGAAACTGAGGCACTGAGAAATAAAAGCATGAGGCATAAAAGTTCCAGAGCAAGTCAGTGATAGAAACAGGAAGCCTAGAGCCTTGTAGTCTGGTTAGGTGCTATCCACTAAGGAAAATCTTGTTAGGAGCCATCCACTGAAAACACTGCTGCTAGTGAGTTCCCCTCACCCAGGAGAGCCTGTCTTTATCCACCAGATGTTTCAGCTCAGTTGTCTGTTTATTCCTGTAAAGTAAATCCCATTTTCCTATTAATTTCTATTGAAAAATCAGCGATATGGACCCCCAGATTCTTCCCATACGTAGAGCTGAATGTTTTTGACATGGGAGAACCGAATGTGGTTGTCCAGGCTCCGGCTGTTTTTTGACCTCTCCACTTCCCACCTTACTCCCACCCCAGTAGTGTTTTGAGAAGATGGGAAAAAAACATGATGCAGAGTGGAGAGGGCATGGGCAGTGCTTTCTCACCTTTGATGCTCACTTTGGACAATATTTCTTAAGGTCAGGAGGGGTTCTGTCCAGTCAGAGGCCCCCAGAGCAAATTCTTAATACCCCCGGGATTTGGCTTTGCATCTTCATTGGGTGATTCTAAGCTCTATTCTCATAGATTGCAAATAAGTGACACCATTTTACACATGGTTTAATTTCTTGAAATATTTTGTTTATTAATCTAACTGCCCACTAATGTCTTCGTCGCATGTTATGTAGAGACATGGGGACTGAGAAGGTGGAAGGAGGTAAGTAGGGAGATAAACAGGGAGTCCCTGTCCTCAAGGAGGTAGGAGCTTTCTGGGGGAGACAGAAGGAAACCAACATCTATCATGCAGGGTCACTTGTAACTAGGTAATGATTGGTAACAGGGGCACCTAGCTAACCCTGTCGTCTGGGAGTTCTCAGTGGAAGTTTTGAAGAATGACTAAGAATTAGCCAGGTGACCAGGGGGTGGTGTGTCACTCTAGACAGAGGCTACAGTGTGTGCAAAGGTAAGGAAACTTGCAAGATCTTGCCCTCCGGGAAGCAGTGAGCAGTGAGAAGTACTGCACGGCTCTTGTGCCCACCGTACACTGATGCTGACTGGAGGTAGAGGTCAAGGTGGTCAAGACTTCTAAGCCAGGCTTAGAAGTCACTTTAGTGCTAAGAAACATTTGAATGTTTCCCCGAAGACCACAGGGCATCTTTGAAAGCTGCTGTGATGGGGATTTGCACATGCCCAAAAGTAAGGCTTCCAATTCTACAGAGCCAACTGGTTTCCTACTTTGCTAATGGAATAAATCTGTGGTGTATTTATGTGTTTATTAGTCAAGGCTCTCCAGAGAAACAGAACCAACAGGAGATTTATTTATTTGTCTATTTATTGACTGATTGATTTTAGGCAATTGACTAACAAGATTATGGAGGCTAGCAAATCCAAAATCTGCAGGGTGGGCTGGCAGACTGAAGTCAGGAGAGGAGCCAGTGCTGCAGTTCACATCCAGAGGCCATCTACTGGCAGCATTCTGCTTGCTGAAGGATGAGTTGGGGGCAGTGTGTGTGCCAATCTTCTGTTCTATTCCGGCCCTCAAGTGATTGAATAAGGGGCACCTACAGCATGGAGGACAATCTGCTTTACTCAAAGTCTACCAGTCTAAATGATAATCTCCACCAAAAACATCCAGAAGAATGTTTTACACATATCTGGGCATCATGGCCAGTCAAGTTGACACATAAGCTTAGCCATCACAAAGGGAATAGATATATTCACATGGGTGTAGTATTCCTACACCTGTCCGCTTCCCATAGGACTTCATTTATTCTTTAAAAATTCCTAATTGAGTGCCTACTTGGTGTCAACCTTTAGAGACCCAAGAGTGAGCAAGACAGTATTGCTGACCTCATGGAGCTTTCTACAGGAGCAGGGGTTGGCAAATTATGGCCCATGCTGTATCTGGCCCACAGCTTATTTTTGTCAACAAAGATTTATTGTGGCACAACTGTGTCCATTTATTTATGCATTGTTTATAGCTGCTTAGGTGCCACAATGGCAGAGTTTAGTAGTTACAGCAGACCTTATGGTCTGCAAATCCTAAAACGTTTACTGTCTGGGTCTTTATGGTGTTCATAGAAAAAGCTTGATGATCCTCATATTGGAGGGTATGAATATTAAGAAAGTAAATATATAGATATATAATATGATGTCAATTAGTCATAAGTGCTTTGAAGAAAAGTAAGAAAGGACAAAAGGATAAAATAATGGGGGTGCTTTTTTTCGACACAGTGGTTAGGAAAGGCCTCTCTGTAAAAACGATATTTGAGCAGGGACCTCTGTAAAAATGATGAAGGAGAGGCAGCCATGAGAATACCTGGGGGTCATGAGTCACAGGCAGAGGAATCTGCAAGTTGCTGGCATGCTTGAGAATCTAAAGGCTAAGAAATATCAGGGCCGATCACCTGTAATTTGTTCTCTCATTTGATGTGTGCAGGAAGACCTGTGTTTCCCTAAAGTTGGCTGAGAGGTTGAATTCTTGAAAAGTACAGTCTGAGTTTTTTGGTTCTGAGCATTAGAACCCCAATCTTCATAATTTCCCCATTGGGTTACCAACACCCATATGGGATCAAATGCCTCCGTTGTTACTCTTTCCCCTCCACAAATCTCCACCGTTGCAGAGTCCAAAAATGCAAATTCCTCAGCCTGGCAATGCAAATCTTGGATGGTCAGTCCTACCTCAACTGACCCTTCTAACATGACATCCTGGTTTGTTACCCTGCAATTCTGCCATGCTATCCCCTGCTCCTCCCATATCAAGCGTCTGTGTTTCTCCTTTCTTCATGTTCCATTTACCTTCCCCTCCCCAACCAGAGCCACCGCTCATACCGCCTCCTCCTCCTGAGATGCTCTCACTTCCAGCTCTTTTGCTCTGTCTCTCTCTCCTTTTCTTCCTCTCTTCCTCCTTCTGTTCTCCGTACCTCTAAGTCCCCTCCCACTCATTGCTTGTTTGAATTTCCGTTGTAACATTGACTTCAGTTTCTCTGATCCTGGCTCATGCACCTGTGTCTCTCTTCTAGTCACCTATGAGGCCTGACAGTAGAAATGCAAGGAGAGCAAAGTAGCTTTTCTGTGCAGAAGGAATGAGGTCAAGTAAATTACCATTACTCGACATCTTACTAGGGACTTGTTTTTGCCAAGTACTGTGCAAGGGCCCTGAGGAGTTAGCCGTGAATCAGACATAATCTTGACCTTTAGAGAGCTCACAGTATAATTGGGGAGAAAACACATGAAGAAATGCTGATGGTACAATACAGATGCTTATATGTGCCTCAGACACAGAGGTAGTGTGTGGCTAGCTCTGCCCACACGAATCAGCGGGTGCTTTGTTGAAGAGGTGATGTTTTAGTAAGGTCTAGGCAGAAGAAAAGAGGGGGTATCCTAATGAGAAAAAACAGCACGTGTAACAGCAGGAAGCTGAAAAGGAGTCGTGCTTACCTGAGACTTGGGGAGAAAGTTGTAAGTAGTGAAGCCTAGAGAGGGAGTCAGTGGGAATGGTAGGAAATGGGGCAGTAAAAATAGAGTCCTGATGTGGGTGAGCAAGCAAGAAAGCAAACTTTATTTTTATATTTGCATCTTCCTCACTTAACCTAGTCCCTTTAACAGGGTTATAAATACTCGCCAGTTTCTTGACTTGAACTGAGCAAATTAAACATATTTTTCTATATATCTTGACAACCTTTCAAACATGGTACAGCAATAATTTTTGTAATGTGGTACACATCACATATAATGATTGTGTCAGATACATACTGCTATAATCTGAATGTTTGGGTCCCCCTATAATTCATATATTGGCACTTAAACCCCAATATGATAATATTAAGAGGTGGGGTACTCAGGATGTGATTAGATTATCAGGGCTCTGCCCCCATCAATCGGATTGGCGCATTTATGAAAGAGGCTTGGGAAAGCCCTTTTCACCTTCTGCCTTGTAAGGACACAAAGAAGGGGCCATCTATGAGTAATGGGCTGTCACCAGACACCAGATCTGTTGGCACCTTGATCTTGGACTTCCCAGCCTCTGGAACTGTGAGCAATAAATTTCTGTTGTTTATAAATTACCCAATCTAAGGTATTTTGTTATAGCAGCCCAAACAGACTAAAATGTATACATTTCATTGCATCATATATTACATGATTTTCTTGAGCTCAAGGCAGAGCCAGGCATCTCTCAATCTCCTGATCCTAGCTGTGGTTTCCTCTGTGAGACCAATGTATTTACTATGCATAAAAACTTTTTCTCATTAAAGTAAGAATTGTGCCCCATGCTTCAGCAATGAGATATGTTGAAGCCAGCAGACCTACCTGGCATTTTACTTTTATAGAACCCTTGCTAGATAGTAATAGAGTCAGGACAAATGGCTGTGACAAGATTTCCTTCAGAGGAGACTGAAGAAATAGTAACCAATGATCATTTAGTGTCAATATTTAATTACTAAATGAGGTGAGCATGATCTAATAGCAATTTGATTTCCTTCTCAAATAGCCCAAGCCAGACAAGGCTGACGATGTGTTCTTGCCAGGAAGCTAACACCATCTTAAAGATGAATTTTTTCTCTATTAGGTCAATGAGGAGTGAACCAAATATTTTCTACTTGGGTCTTCATATGATAAAAGCTTAACAGCTTTGAAGGAGCTATTACAGGAAAATGCCTGAAAGAAATAACCGTTTTGAAAGGTCTATAATTACATACTTCTGTAATAGTGTGTAAGGGGATCACAGTTCCCATCAAGAGTTATTGAGTAAATAGTGAGTTCTTAAGTCAGTAACTACTTATTTGCATCATAGTCAGTAATGGCAGTCAAAGAACCATTGCAAGCTACTGAGTAGATCTTATTCATCCATGTAGTAAGGTACATAAGGCACTGAGGTCTGTTCTCTACTCAGATATGGAAAAGCATTGTAACAACTTGGAGCAAAGGTGAGGTACCATCTTGCCATTGAGCCAGGGGATGCTAATGAGTACCAAAGGTCCCTGCAAATGATTTAGGTTCAAAGTGACTGGAATGGCACTGCCTGGAGGACATCTGCCTTTGACCTTCCAGCCTCCATTATCCTTCCTTCTGATGAAAGGTTCTTTTCCTTCCTTTTGGATTCACCCTTCCTAAATTCTCTGTGACTCAGGTAGGGCTGTCAATCAAATGGTCAGGCTGCCCAGTCAGCAAGAGTTCCAAGCAGCACTCTTAAGAGTCCTTTTGGGGATTTGATATACTTTCTGGGAAATAGACATGATTTTTTTGTAGGATCCCTGGTAAAATGTCCTTGGTAAAAGTGTAAGCTTGGAGCTGCTGTGTCTTTCTTTACCACCCAATAGAAAAATCTTGCCTAAAGCTAAAACCAACACAGAGTAAAATAGAGAAAAGAGATGGTGGGAAAGAAATAGATTTCTGACCACATTGTTTGAGCACCTGAGTGAGCCATGCCTGAAGCTAGACCATGCCTTGAACTTCTCAGTTACAGGGCCAGTAGATTTCTGTTTTGTATTTTTGTGCTTCGAATTGGGTTTTACTTTGCCATCACTGTTGGACTCTCCAGTGTGGAGTACCTTATTTGGGATTTTTATTTTCTTCTCTCTACTGCCTACCTAATTTGTGAGAATTCCATGAGTATGTCTGTATGTATTCTGTGAGTATGTCTATCAGGAGACATTGATCTCTATATTGGGACATGACCCCAGCTGCTTGACATCTCTCAATATTCCCAGTAATGTTAGAATTATAGAGAAGTTGAAACTAAAGGGTTGGCTTTATCAGTCTAATGCCTCCTCCATCGGCAGAATCAGCAGGAATTGTCTAACCATATCTGAATAACAATCCCAGGAAAGAAATATCCCTGTTCACACTTTCCCCCTTTCATTCTTTTGTTTTATCTTTGTCAAATATATGAAGTTTCTATCTTCTTAACTTTAAACCTGATGACTAGCGTGAGACGATGCTGCATTATAGAACGTTTTCCTTACATATTTAATATTTTAACACTTATAAAAAAGAAAAGGCAGTGTTGGGAATGATGCACTGTTGAGCCTGTGATTATGGCTGAGAGAGACCACTCACCACTCAGGGTGAAGTCATTGTCAATCCTCTCTGTAAAGGCTAAGCCTCTAATAGGACGACAAAATACAATGTTAATTGGCATAAGTCTTCTTTATAGCTAAAAAGAAGCTTTTATGATGGAATGAATGAAAATGCAGGATGTTGACAAAGCCCGAAAGAAGTGTTCAAAAGAATGAGTGACTGCAAAGTCTCTAGGAAATGAAATTGCACCAAATTTGGCCTAGTTTTTCAGTAGCTAAAGGCATAGAGTTAAAAATTCAAGAACTAGACTGGAGTCTTTTCAGAAATATGGTTGCCCTGGGTGCCCCTGAGGTCTCAGAGATAGGGTTCAAGTATCTAATTGTTGGTTCTGAGCTTTGCTCAGAATGTTATCCTTTCATTTTGTTTAGTATTTCTTTTATGGTTTCTCAGCAACTACCATCATTTCTGCATCTGGAACAGGTCAACAATGGATATACATCTCTTAATCTTGCTCCAAATGTTGAAAATCTTAATTGGTGGAGTGACAAGGTAGCTGAGAGTGGCTGTTTCTATAAGGGGAATCAACATCTTTCTTTAGTTGGAGGACTTCTTTAATGTTGTGTCTAAGTAATGGATGCTCAAAATCTAGAGGAGAGGATAGCAGATGACATGAGTAAAGAAACAATTTTTTTAATAAAAGATGCCCAAAGGGAAGGTAGATGGGGAGGAGAACCAGCCAAAGATGTGCAAGGACAAGTTGGAGATGAAAAGTTCACTAATGTTGTTTATGTCTATACAAGACTCAGCAGATTCCCATAGGATGCACTTGTCCATCACTTCAAGCACTTTCAAGGACTATTTCATGAGCCTTTCATGGGTATGCCTCCATTTTTCTTTTTCGTACAAGAGTACTGTACAATTATTCTCCATATCTTTTTAAAATATTCTTTTAGTAGGAAACTTAGGCCTACATTTAGGTGGTTTTACAAGTATATCTCCAACTTTAAAATTTTCACTTGCGTTTGGGAGTCTTAAATCATTTGGGCATGAAATCAGGTAGGTAGTGTATTGGGGAATAGGGTATAAAGAAGGAGTGCATGTATGTAGAGTTGATTCTGTTCTTCTTGACTTACAAAGCTTAATTTCTATCAAAATAGCAGAATGAGAAAACCTGAGACATTTTCAATGGCTTCAGAGAGACTCGAGATTTGACTTAGCTGGCAGAACAACTAAAATGGTCTAAGATTCTTTATCTTTGGCTACAATGTGAGGAACGGATTCTGTCTTGGTGGCTGGCTTTCTTTGCCTCCTTACCATGCTTGCTAATGGTTTCATAAACCCCTCTCCACTAAGTAATGGCTTCTCTCCTGCTTCAGCCTCTACCCTCAGTCTCCCTCAATGCTTACCGGATTGCTACTCCTATTCTTTCTGTCTTCTCTTTTTCTGCTTGTGGCTCATCTCCATTTGGGTCCCAGTAGCAGTAGAAATGGGGTAAACTTCTCCCAGGGGATATTGTATAGCAGTTCCAACTTCCATGAATATAATTACTGTGCTGCATAGAATACTTTCTATTCTCTTATAATGTATTCATAATGCTAAGATTCAGACCATTCAGAACTTTAAAGTTCCTACCATGTATATGAGGACTTGATTTATATATCTTCTAGAAAAGCAAGGAAGACAATAGTTAACCTAAACCAATTCCTTGGTCATTTAGCCCTGGACATCCTAAATACCTTCTACATTTTAGTGAAGAATGTATTTTCCATTTGATAGCTTAATGAATGGTATTGTTGTGTCTTGCATAATGATCATTACAATTCAATGGCCAAGGGAATGAAAGCATCCAGCCAATATACCTATTTTGGCTCTCAGTTTTATTGAGAGTAAAGTATAGAAATGTTATCTGAGTTTCTAATGGACCTGCTCCTGTTCCTCAAGGGGTTATCACCAACTATCAGAGAGATCCCAATCTTTAAGACTGTGGGATGTAGAGTAATTAGGCTTCAGGAGTGTGTGTGGGTTTTTGTTTTGTTTTGTTTTTTACCAGAAAAAAAAAATCCTCTTTCCAGATGTAGAACTGAAGTATCTGTTACTTCTGATGTTGCTGTCAGTGGCCAATTGGGAAGCAAAGTATCAAACACAATGGCTCCTTTGAATTCCTTTACAAGAGACAGAACATTCCCAGCCTCAAGATTCCTGTCCTTCTTGCCTTGGTGTGGGGAAAAAAGCAAATCCCCTCCAACTCGAAGAAAGAGTCTTCCTCTCCCCACCTTGTGCCCCTGACCTCTGAACCCAGCCTAGTTCTGCTATTTCTTAGGAAATGGTTCACCTCAGAAGTGTGGCATTTGAAGGTGAAAGAGGGGGAGATTAGAGGAATTCGAGACTGTTTTCACAATTCTAGTTTGGAAGTTGGAGAAAATTTTGGTGACATTTAAACTGCCAGTTACTTTATTGGATTTTAATTTCTAAAGCAAAACTAAATAAGTGCAGTCAGTCAATGACTGGCCAAAATCTGTGCATGCATAGGCTCATTAGGAGTGTTTCTTCCCTTAACTGAAAAGCTCTAAGTGTTGACCTTGAATGGAAGCACCGTGGAGAATCAAGCATAACAGTTTCTCATTTCGGTCTCAAATGTACTTGAGCATTTTTTTTTTTTATTTTTAATAAGGAATCACACATTTGGGACCAAAAAAAGGAAAAAAAGAAAATAAAGTACTGAGTCACTGTTGTCCCTTTCTTGAATATCGGTTTTCCTTTTAAAAAAAATTAGAAATGAGGTGGATTGATTGCTGAAGTTTTAGGCCAGCACAGTTTTGAAAGCAACCCTGTTGCTATCAGCACAGGCTAGGCAGATCACAAATAAGAAATGTTTATGATGCTTTCTTCTCCTCTTCCGTGCTCTGATCCTCCTTAGAATAAAATTTAACTTAGAACACATATAGATCACGAAAAGGGAGAATGTGGATGAGGACAGTAGGTTGGAATTTTTCTTGTGGGTTTTTTGTTGTTGTTGATGATTTGTTTTTCCACTAGCTGTTTGGGGGCTAGGGGAAGGGGTTGTGCATTTTCAAGATGGAATTGCTCACCAGGCCCCTTTTTTGCATTATCTTTGAAATTAGATTCTTTTCAATTATTCCGGAGCAGATTATCCAGTTTGCAGATTATCTGGGTATTTTGTTTCTTCCCTTTCCTCTCTTTTGTTTGCCAGCTTTTTTGACAATTTGCTTACTCTGCTGACATCCACAAAATTGACCATAAAAGGAAGGAAACATCCAATCAGTTTTGCTTGTTAATTGCACTAGTACAATTTATTCAGAAAAACTAAAATATAGACCAGACTGGAGCTTGAAGATTATCTGTGAATCAAATCTACCCATACTTTCTTTAAGCCTCATTTGTACAGATAATCGAGGGTTGGCAGAACTTCAGAGAAGTATCTCTTAAGGGAGATCAAACACTTCTCAAAACCCAACTCCCTCTGAAATGACAAATTTTTTCATTCCCATGGGAAAGTCATTGCTTAGAGAAGCAAGTAGACAGAGGTGCTGAGAGAAAGGGAATTCCTCTGGTCTGAGCTACCTTTGATGGGACAGGTTCAATAAAGTTTGGCTAAGTTGGTGATTTGTTCTAGGCCCAGACATGTACATAAACGTGTGAGTGCGCATGTGCACGTGCCCGTGTGTAATATTCAAATCCATCTCAAGGCAAGATGCCAGGAGCGGGTATAGAGGTCAGTGCCTGTGAGCTGCACGTTTCTTAATAATGAGAGCTCTCCCCAGCCTGGGGCCCCTGCTCTCCGCCCCTTTGGGTTCAGGGGCTGCTCTTCCAACTCTAACCACCCAGTGGTGTGAAACTAATGATTAACCCTTTGGCACCAGCACTGGAGGCTTTTCTCCACTAATTGGTAATGCAAAACCCATTAGTGATTATTGTGGGGATATTCCAAGTCCAGATGTCAGAAGGCTAATGAAAAATTAAGTATTGTATTTTGCTGGAGGGGATTAAAAATTTTAGGAAGGGTGATGATGTCTTTTTCTTCTTTCTGCCAGCAACTGAGATTGAATATCAAGCTATTGTCCTCCATGAGCTGGTTGGGCTTTATCTGGAAGGTCAGAAAAGTTTTGCCACCAGATCCAAACAAATACCATCTAGAACTATCCTTCACAGTTCAGAAATGGAGATGGTTCCCAGGGGCCATGTAAGAAGTGAATTTAATTGCCCAATAATTGCAGGCATTTTGCCTGTAAATATATTTGTTAATTGAAAAAATATATATATTTTTGCTATATTTAGGCTCCTGGAAATGGATAAGAGGGAAATTTATTGGAGAACTTTATTTGGACTCGAGGACCTATTTGTGCAAGTCCATTCCTTATTAATAGATCTTTGTTTTTGCTGTAAGCCACAGACAGGGATTTTGAGAAACATACTCATTTTCTTCTAAGTTATATCAGCATAGTAATCTCTCTTGCCTAAAAACCAGCTTCCATTTGCATGTTTAATAAAAATATAACACTAATATCATATTCAAAACTATTTTTTCCTTTTAGGCGAAGACTTCAAAATAACCTGGTTCCTTATATCTACCATAAATGCTGTTTATCCCGGGTTGAAGTCTTTAAAATAGGAAGAGAATGCTA
Organism: Pongo pygmaeus; assembly: GCF_028885625.2. Classification (NCBI taxonomy): domain Eukaryota; kingdom Metazoa; phylum Chordata; class Mammalia; order Primates; family Hominidae; genus Pongo; species Pongo pygmaeus. The sequence continues at coordinate 142,800,537 of NC_072373.2, read as the reverse complement.
AAACAGCTTGATTACTCTTTCCTTCCTCTATCAGTCACAAACCATCTCTCTTAATTATGGTTTAAGGACATTTACATAACCAGGGAGAGGGTCCTTTAACTACATTTCTATTATGCTTGGCACTTGTGTGAAAGGATATTATATTCATGTGCATTAGAGATTGCTTATAAAAGATCAAGACAATAATAGCCGATCAGACGATAAAGGTCTCTTTTCTCCTCCCAGACAGGCTGTCTCTGACAGAAGAATACAGTTCATCAAAAGTGTCTGCAGGTTGTCAAACTCAGGGAGGTTTGGGGACCCTCTGAGGCTGTCATGGTCAACAAGAAGATTTTCTGTCGGGCTTTTCCATCACTCACCCTGAGGAAATAATCACTCACTACATTCTGCATGTTCTCATGATAGAGTTCTCCATTTGAGAGAAAAGAGCCATTTTATCAAAGGACAATATAGCCCTTCTCTGGGTGCACGTAGCTTCCATTATCAGACCATAATAAATCATATTTATGTTCCCAGTTAATAAGACTGATTACAACACAGGTTCCAGACGTGGGAAAAGCAAAGCAGGTGAAAAGATGTTTTAATGAAAATATGATAAGAAAACAGCTTCTTGTGAACATTCTGTGCTATTATTTGTAATGATTACAGACAATTTTTGATGCATCTTCTTTAGCAATGGTTTAAGCTGCATAAATTGGCTCACTGGTAGATAAGTAAAAATGATAAGAAAAAATCATGAAATCTTCTTATGTTGTCTAGAATCATTATGTACATAACAAGGGCAAAATGGGTTTAATGTATATGCTGGGGATGGAGGGGAAACAGGCTTCTCAGAAAAGCATGGCTTGGGTATTATTTGAAATGATTTAGAAATTTTCTCCTTATCTTGCTTATTAAAGATGTGTTCTCCCTGAAATTTGGGGGTGCTAGGCATTAATTTCATCTTTGTAAATGAGTCTGCAGCTCTACTTCTTTTATCCAATCTCAAAGTTGGTTTTTTTTTTTTTCTTGCTTTCTTTTTTTCCCTTCTTGGACCTCAGTACAAAGAGACAAAGAGATATATATTTCCTACTCAATGTTTGTGCACACTTGCCATTAGTGCTAATGGGAATTAAGTGCCTGCTTGGGAGGAAAACAGATCCCAAAGTTTAATATTGGAAGGTACCTTATTAAGAAGGTCTGGACATTTTTAGCTTCAGTGAGTTCAATTACATTAAAGTACCAACTTTCTAAATTAGTACAAAAAAAAGAAAAAAATCAGATAAAATATTGAAATAGCTTCAGCCTTTAACTGTATAAAATAGAAGAGCATCTGAAGGCTGAGGACTCAGGGTGTGCGGTATGGCTTGTTTGTTCATATTAATTTACCAGTTTGATAGTGTAACACACAACAATTTCAGATTAGCACCCAGCACTTGGAGTAATTCTTTCCACTGTTCGTTTGTGGCTTTGATGAGAATTTTGTTGTCCTTGGCTTTGGGGTTTCTAAAAAGGCAAATCAAGCTTCTTGGAGTCCATGTTTTTCTGAGAGTGGCATTCTGAAATTTTAGATTAGCATAATTCAGATTCAGCAAGTGTTTGGGATATTTTATTTATTTTGGATGGGGAGTGCAGGAGTGGTTGGTATCTTTCTCATGTATACATGTAGGCCTCACAGTGTGCACCTATGAGGGATTCCTTAATAATCTGCCCGTGAAATAACCATTGTTATGAACTGAAGAAGAGAGTATTCTCCATAATACAATTGTCATGGCTGTACTGCCAGAAAGGCACAGAGATGGCATTACAAACCCTTCTTGCCAAACGAAAACACCATTCAATATCTCCCAGACAATTTTGCTCAGAGATTCTTGGATTCTACTTTTTCTAAGGCAGTTTGCACTAAAGTTAAATATTGGGAGAGTGGGTGAGATTCAGTCCCCCCCTCTTAGATCATTGCTTTCTTTGTTGGCAATTTCTCTTTGTTCTATTTTAACATGAATAGAAGAGGGGAAGGGCAATTGGCCCCATGTCATTCACATTGTCTGTTTTCCATGGAAATAACTGTCAGGACTTCTACTGCATCTTCCTTTGCTTTCTAGCTTGCGCTCCATTTTTCTTTTCATAGGTTGACCAAAAAATATTGCCTGCAAGAGAATTCCGTAATGCCACCATGTATCTAATATCTATGAGGCGTTTTGTTTTAGCGTTACTGGACTTAACCACAAAAGACATTTGACATTGATAAAGAATCTGTCAAGTCTACCCTGATCAGTGCACTGAAATCACTCATGACAGGGAAGACACCAACTCCCCAAAGCAGTGGTAGATTAGGGGAAAAATGATTAGAAGCTTTGTCGTTGTGAAGCCATCTCATGTTGGACCCTACACTGAGCCAAATGTGTTTTATTTGTCACACTCCATTAGCATGTGTGAAACAGTTGGGAAAATGGCCATATGATTAGACAGAAGGAAACCCGAATTCTTCATATTGGGACTTGTTACCACTGAATAATGTCTTTGCAAGAGGGATTGGTTTAGATTTTGTTAATTTCTTGTGTGATGAAAAATAAATGGCATTTATGGATAGACTCTACAAAGGTTGACCACAAACAGTCCCTCTAAATCTCCCCTGTGTTAAACATTTATAAAAGAAGATGTGTTGAAATCTACGATTTTACTGGCAAAACTATCACTGATATGAGACTCCTAAAATTTGCTCCCTCAACACCTCCTCACCATGGGCACAAGGAGATTACATTTGCCCAGAGCTGAGCATCTTTCTATGGCTAAGAAAAAGCAGAGGACTGGTGTCAGATGAGGACTTCCCTCTGGAGTACTTCTTACCTGAACAAAATCCAAATTTATGTAGATATTTTATGCTAAAAAATTGTTGTTGTTGCTTTGTTTGTTTTGAGAGAGAATGTCAGTGAAAAGATGACTTTAAGGATGAGAAGATAAGAAAGACTTGGATACAAAGGAAATTCCAGTAATGCTTAAAACACCATGACCTCAGCACTGTAAGGAAAGGACAGAGTAGGCGGTATTTTCCTCTTGGGGCCAATCTGTTGAAAACTCACATAGAATGAAAGAAAATCTATTATGGGAAAGAAAGATAGCTTTCTTGAATACTGCCTCTATAATTACATATGTATGAGTGTTACAATTCCTGAGAATGAAATCTCATTCCACATATGATTGGGGAATTATTAAATGTTGACTATTAAATATTTTAGTTAGTTTCACACTGTGTTTATTTCTCCAGAATGATGAATATGCAGATTTAAAATTGAATTTCTTCGTCCCAAGAAAATGATGAAGCCAAGTCCTTGACGATGTCTAGCTTTTACAGATGGGCCCTCAGACAGGGTGACTCACCACAGCAGGCAGCCCATGTGTCAAGAAAAACCACGCCACCTCCCACCTCCGTGAAGGAGGACCATTTAGATTGGGAAACTGCCCTAATTCTGATGATGGTCCCTGGGTACTTGTGCAAAACTATGGCCTGATTTAGTTATTGTGGGTAACAGTTACCCAGCCCAAAACCCAAGCACAAGCAGAAAACAGATATTATTTCTAATAGCAGGAAAGGGCAAGGACAAACAAAAGGGCACAGGAAAGAGGCTTCCGCCCCTGGACAGACCAGCGTGGTGGGCAGTAATTAGCACAAAACACCCACTCTGTGTTTTTCTTGAGCCTGTTCAGCTTGTCTGGCCCCCAAAGCTTCATAGTTGGTCCAAGAATTCAATGCAGTAGTCCCTTGTGACTACACAGAATGTGTTTGCAGTGTTGAAGGCCAGCCCAGGACTAATTTTGAAAAGTAAATCTGGGAAACAGCTTAATTTCATTTCCCTAGAGATTTTTCTGGGACAAAGTTAGAAGGGAAGACAAGTTGAATAAAATAGCAGTTAGAGGCAGAGGCTACTTTGAGCAAAAGTCTCCTACACTCTCCTTGCTCTTCAGTTCCTGTACTATGTAGGAAGTTTAATAAGTTTTCAGTAAATGGTGGTAGTTTTTGATGCTACACTGCAGTGTTTTACAACCCTTGCAAAGAAGGTATAAACTGCAGGATCTTTAATTAAAGTGGTCTCTTAAATACTCAGAAGAAAATCATAATCAAATGTACACAAGTGACTTGTGCTTCATAATTCTACACAAAGCACCTACTATGTGTTAGGCCTTGTGACCCACAGACTAGGCCTCCTAGTCCTGGGCTCTTGCTACTACTATGCCACGTACTGCTGTCTTGGTAGAACTGACAGAGCTAGTGACCCAAAGTCAATGCTGTTGACTTTGTAGGTCTCAAGTTAAAAACAGCAATTTTGGCAGAAACTCTAAAATAGGAATATAAGTGAACGATGTACTTAACTTACCAAGAGGTGTCAGTATAGAGTGGTGTATACTGTAAGAGCATGAGCTTTGAAATGACATATTCTGGTTCAAACCCTGACTCTACTGTTTTCCAGTTAGTTTGTTACTTAATCACTCTCAGCTTCAATTTATTAATCTGTAAAATGGGTATAATAATAATTTTCTTACCATTGTTGTCAGGATTAAATGCATGTGAACAGTTGGCACAGTCAAAGCCAGAATAAGAGCTGGCCATCAGGGCAGCTGCCTCAGGGTCTATGGGACTATGCTGAAGGGAGACCAAATACCCCAGGAATAAATGATAAACATGGTGCCAGTAACTCAGGTGTCTACACGTCATCCTGGCGAAATGGAATTGGCTCTGTCCTGCCAGAATAGACAGCCCCTTGGAATAGAGAAAAAAACTATCCTGATTGGCCAGTGTGGCTGAGTTGCATGGGACACATGCAGGTTCTGCCACCACCCAGCCTGAAGCTGGAAGTCATAGCCAGCTGAAAATCTAAAACCAAATGATGCTGGGCTTATGGCTGTGTTCTGGAGAATTATGCTATTATCTAAATTAGAATCCTGATACCAGGCTTCCCAAATGGGGTTGTCTGCTTTTAAAGAATCATAACAGAAAACAAGAACAAAAACACGGGAAACATTCTGTCAACATGAAAGTCAGAGAAATTAGATTTTTAAGCAAAATTCGAACAAGATTTTACAACTCTATCAGTATGTTATCTTAATGCTTTGAAAAGAACACTATTCAGTTGTGAGAGTGAAGTAAGTGAAATGGAAGGCAATTTTAATTAAGTCAAAATGTTTCAGTACATGAAATAAGTCTCTTATTTTGAACATCAAGATCGATGAATATGAATTATATTAACAGAAAATCAGTTTCTCTCACCCTCAGCAAACGACTGTTGGTCAATAGGATATTGGTTTGTAGTGACACCAAACAGTGAGTCAACCCAAGCTGCCCATATTTTGTCTGGCCCTGAGCACAGTGCCTGCCACATAATGACTGTCAATAAGCATTTGCTATTAGAATATAAGCATTTGCAGTTAGAGCAAATTTTAAAGGGTCTGATTATGAATTCCTGAGAAAATGTTGAGTAAGTGACTTGAGGATTTCAAACCTGTGACACAAAGACAAAGGAAGAAACAGCTGTTTTAAGTGTGATTCTTGGAACTCCTTGGCTGGTGTGGCCCCTGCCTCTCCCATCCTTCTTTGCTGTACTCCTTTCTCCTTTGTACTCTTCCTTGTCAGCTCCTGTCTCACTTCATGCTCTTCTACACAGGCCAAGCATCTGACACCTTGCGTGATGCAGGCCTCAGGTGTGCCAGCTTTCTTCTCCCTTCTATTCTCCTCTTCTCCCCCTAGCCCACCTTCCACAAAGTATAACTGTGATGGTTAATATTAAGCGTCAACTTGATTGGGTTGAAGGATGCAAAGTACTGTTTCCAGGTGTGTCTGTGAGGGTGTTGCCAAAGGAGATGAACATTTGAGTCAGTGGACTGGGAGAGGCAGACCCACTCTCAATGTGGGTGCGAACCATCCAATCAACAGCCAGCGCGGCTAGGATAAAGCAGGCAGAAGGTGGGAGATGCCGACTTGCTGAGTCTTCTGGCCTTCATCTTTCTCCCGTGCTGGATGCTTCCTGCCCTCGAACATCAGACTCCAAAATTGTGGCTTTTGGACTTTTGAACTTACAACAGTGGCTCTTGGGCCTTCGGCCACAGACTGAAGGCTGTACTGTCGGCTTCCCTACTTTTAAGGTTTTGGAATTGGACTGAGCCACGACTGGCTTTCTTGCTCCTCAGCTTGCAGAAGGCCTATCGTGGGACTTCACCTTGTGATTTTGTGAGTCAATTCTCCTTAATAAACTCCCCTTCATATACACACCTATCCTATTAGTTCTGTCCCTCTAGAGAACCCTAATACAATACTACTCACTACCCTGTAGAATAGTGAATGACTCAAGAGAAGGATCTTTCTTCTCTGAATTTCTGCATGAGACCTCTTGACAATGGTTTTATCTGGCTGTTCATGTAAGTGAAGTGAGGCTTGGTGGTAGAACGGTGGTGGCCTGGTGTCAGGAGGAGAGGGCTCTAGACCCACGCCTGCCTTAGCCAGCCAGGTCTTATTTAAATGTGGCGATTAAATGCATGTAAGAGGCAGATCTGGGCATTGAAATCTGCAGGAGCAACATAAGGAAGCTGGACTATATCTGTAGTGTTCAAACACTTTTAGAGGAGTAAAAACCTTTTTCACAAACACTATTTTTTGTGATATGCTACTATACAGAGCAGATGTAGTAGGAGACATTCTGGAAGAAGAACCAGGAGCTCAGAACTCATCAGCTCAACCTATTATGATCCGTCCTCCCCACCACTCCAACTCCCCTCCCCCAACTCTTTGGTGGCTTCCCAGGAACTTTCAGGGAAATATTTGTGGACTAGATGATCTCCATGATCTACTTCTGGTCCCAAGTAACTTCAGTAGTGGGTAAGCTCCTTGAGGCAGGCATTGAAACTTACTTTTTCCAACTCCTGTTCCCACACTATCCTCTTAATGCTCAGTGAAATATTGGACACACATAAGCAGTTCATATTTACTTACTCTAGTCAACTTCCTGGTGATTAGCAAATAATTAGGGAAGTATTACTATATGCTTGTAGTTACACAGATTTAGCCTATTTATGCCAGTATTTTAGGGCTAGTTTAAGGTTTTAATTCTGAAATGATTAAAAAAAAAAAACTGAATACAATTTCCTAGTAATGATACATTTCACTCCCGAGTGTTCTGAGCATTGAATTAGTAGATATCTGTTGGGGTGGCTCTTGGTTCAGAGTTCCCCCATCTCTGGGACTGACACCAACAAGGGTTGCCATGGCTTTTTCCAAGCGGCACAACCCTATCTTCTCCCCAAACCCTGCCTATGGTTTATTTGTCTAGGGATGGACATCCATTGAAAACAGGCCAATCAGAATCTTTCCCTGGGGTTTTCTGAATTGGAACCAAGAGAAGATTGCCTCTCTCCCTCTGATGGCAGTAGCCCCTGCATGCTGGATTCAGGGGCTTTCTGAGCTGTGATCCCCACCACATGAAGGCAGTCAGCCTGTGGAAGACAGCGAAGCCTCCCTCTGAGAGGAATGACAGAGAGTCATGGTGGTGTTTAAGCTTCACTTTCAAGTTGCTTCTGGGTCCCTGCTCTTATTCCTGATGGTGGTCCAGTATCTTTCGAAATCCCAGTGTGGCCTAAACTAGTTTGAATCAAGTTTCTGTCACTTACAACCAAGAGAATCCAGACTAATATAAGAGTCTTGCCTTCTTTGTGTTTCTTATCTGATTTCATATTAAGTTTATTCTCCATGATGTTAGTATTGAGATGTCCACACCTTCTGTGCCTCTACCTGATACTCAGATGGTTAGCCATGCCAAGGCATGCCACGAGGAGGTCCTTGAAGACCTAGACTAGTTGTGGGTGACTGTTTTCTGCAAGACAGGTTGGAGCTTCTCCTTTGTGTTGGCATCATGTCCTCTAGTTGTCTCTTATAATATTTGTGAACAGCATGGTGCTCATCTGTCTGCTTTCTCTCCTAAGCTGTTTCTGAACTTCTCTGAGGACAGGGACAGTGTCTTATCAATCTCTATGAACAATTTCTAGAAATTTCATCAATTTCTGATTGATTACCTATGCCAAACACAACACCTGGGACATTGTAGGTACTCAATTTTATTTTTTATTTGTTTATAGCAAAATGTCTTTCCAGATAGTACAATCAGCTTCTCCTCACTTTTCTTCATTAAGGGGTCACACCCTCAATCACTGGAAATCACTGAGAGTAGCACTACCTCCCTCAAAGGGTAGGGGAGTCTCTCTTAGATGGCTAAAATGTCTTTGAGTCACTGAAGGTGGTTTCTCTCCAAAGAGTGAGTATAAGGTACCCTAGAGGTATGGAACTCAGCCTATCATAGGGAAAGTGAGTAGCTTCAACATCTAGAAAAGGGGGCAGAGTACTTTGGATGTTTAAGCTTTAAGAGAAAAAAAAAAACAAAGCAACTGAACTGCAAAGGTAGAGCCCTGGGAAGGAAGGGAGAAGGTGGCTCTGGATCCCAGAGGTAGTAGACAGTGGAACCAACACCAGCTCAGTGTCTCTGCAGCTAATGAGTACCCAAGGATGCCAGTGGGAAGAGCTGGGCGTTGGGAGCTGCATGGTGGGAGCAGAGAAGTGGGATATTCTTGGCTGCAGCCAGCACTGAGGAAATGTCACCATCCTTTCTTGGAGAAGCCTGCCAGGCCTGTGCAGAGATCTGGACCTGTGAGGCAGTTTTCCCCAGGGAATCACTTTCACGTTACAGATGACACAGCACTGCCACTCAATCGAAACACTGTATGGCACAAGAAGCCAGGCAACAATGGTGGACTGAACAGGCTTCTGTATTTTTCCTAATCTGATACATGAGGCTGCAAGGACCTCCTCAACATTTGGTCAGGGAGGAGGACAGTGTCTGAGAGATGCTGGAGCATCCTACTAATAAAGAGCCTCCAGCAATGAATTAGAAACAGTAAAAGTGCCATGACCAGATTCTGTATTCCATTTTTGAAAGACAGATAATACTGCCTATACATGGCATTTGGGTCCATTCTGATGGACTGTGTCACAAAACTTCAGTATGTCAAAAGGCTCCTGCTGGTCTGTTACAACATAGGAATGCCAGACGTTTACATAGGGTTCATGTCTCACAGCAGTCCTGTGAAGATAAGCAGGGCAGTTAGCACTATTTCCATTTTCAAGGTGAAGAAATTATTGCTCAGAGAGATGGGGTGACTCATTATTGTTAAAAGGACAGTTAATGGTAGAGCACTTTCCACTATGCGGAGGTTTCTCCTTCACCAGGCAGTTAACAGACATCCCCCAAGTCCACTTCTTTCTTCTATGGAATTTGGAAAACTGGGAGGCAGTGTGGAGGGGTGGAGAGAACACTTGGCCCCTTGTCAAGCCATCTAGCTTCTGGTGCTACCCATCAGCTGGCTGGGCGGCAGGACGCAAGTTCTTTCTATGGGACCTTTAGGCTTTCTTTTCTTCATCTTGAGAGATAAGTCAAATGGCCTTGAAAGTCCTCTCTAGCGTGAACATCTCTTGGATTTGGAGGTGCAAAGAGAAAGATATGGCTTCTAGGTGGGGTGGGACAACTAATTGCTAGTTGTCCTCCAATTTTGAGTCTGCCTTTATTTTTAAAAATAAACTTAGTCTTGGGATGGTTTTAGATTTACAGAATTATTGAAAGGATAGTACAAAAGTTTCCCATATATCACATGCCAAGCTTCCCATACGAATACCTTATATTGGTACAGCACATTTGTCACTATTAATAAACCAGTATCCAGGGCCGGGTGCAGTGGCTCACGCCTGTAATCCCAGCACTTTGGGAGGCCGAGGCAGGTGGATCACCTGAGGTCAGGAGTTCAAGACCAGCCTGACCAACTTGGCAAAACCATGTCTCTACTAAAAATACAAAATTAGCTGGGCTTGGTGGCGCATGCCTGTAATCCCAGCTACTTGGGAGGCTGAGGCAGGAGAATCGCTTAAACTCGGGAGGCGGAAGCTGCAGTGATCCGAGATGGCGCCATTGCCCTCCAGTCTGGGCAACAAGAGCGAAACTCTGTCTCAATAATAATAATAATAATGTTAATAAACCAGTATCCAGTATTGATACATTCTTATTAACTAAAGTCCATGCTTTGTTCTGTTTTCCTCAGTTTTTCCCTAATGTCCTTTGTTGTTGTTGTTGCTGTTGTTCCAGGATCGCATCCAACATGCCACATGACATTTATTAGTCGGGTCTCCTTAGACTACTCTTGGCTGTGACAGTTTCTCAGACTTTCCTTGTTTTCGATGACCTTGACAGTTGTGAGAAGTACCGACTGGTCAGGTATTTTGTAAAATGACCCTCAACTGGGATTTGTTTGATGTTTTTTTATAATTAGACTGAAGTAATGTGTTTTGGGGAAGAGGACCACAGAGGTAAAATGCCATTCTAACCATATTATATCAAGGGTACATACTATCAACATGATTTATCACTGTTGATGTTAACCTTGATTACCTGGCTTCAGGTAGTATTTGTCAGGTTTCTCCACCGTAAAGTTTCTTTTTTTTTTTCCTCCTTTTCCAAACTGTACTTTTGGAAGAAAGTCACTACGTGTAGCCCACACTTAAAAGTGGAGAATTGGCCGGTTGCAGTGGCTCACACCTGTAATCCCAACACTTTGGGAGGTCGAGGCGGGCAGATCACGAGGTCAGGAGATCGAGATCATCCTGGCTAACACTGTGAAACCCCGTTTCTACTAAAAATACAAAAAATTAGCGGGGCGTGGTAGCTGGTGCCTGTAGTCCCAGCTACTCGGGAGGCTGAGGCAGGAGAATAGTGTAAGTAAACCCAGGAGGCGGAGCTTGCGGTGAGCCTAGATGGCACCACTGCACTCCAGGCTGGGTGACAGAGTGAGACTTCATCTCAAAAAAAAAAAGTGGAGAATTATGCTTCCTCTCTTTAAGGGTAGAATATATAAATAAGTTACAGTGTTTGGAATTTTTCTGTGTAGGAGATTTGTCTATTCCTCTCTATTTACTTATGAAATCATTGATTTATATCAGCTGGTCTCATAGATATTTGTTTTATACTTTGGGTTATAATCCAATACTACTTCAATTTATTTTGATGCTCCTTTCTTTTATGACCACTCTCCAGTTTTTAGCAGAATATATAGCTATCATAAATAAGACTACATTTCCCAAAGTCCCTTGCAGCTAGGTGTGACCATGTGATTAAGTTCTAGCCAATGGGATGTGAGCAAAGGTCACAGGTACAACTTCTTTCTTTTCTTCTTACGTGTTTGCTGAAATGTAGGATTGAAGCTAGAACTGGAGTAGTCATGGTGGAAAAGAAGATGACCTTAGGAATGGAAGCCACATAGTGGTGCACTAAGATAAGGATTTGGTCGCTGACCCTGTGGAGCTCCATTGAAACCCTGGATATTGTGACTGTATTTTACCTGAGATAGAAAAGAATTTCTACCTTGTGTAAGCTTCATAGTCTTGAGTTTTCTGCTACTCCCTGAAGAACTTTGTCCTAACACAGTGTGCATAGGACATGTGTATTCTTGCAAGTGTGTACATATGAGTAAGGGATGACTCCAAGGAATGACATTGATTTTTAAAAAGAAAATAAGCCGGGCGCGGTGGCTCACGCCTGTAATCCCAGCACTTTGGGAGGCCGAGGTGGGTGGATCACCTGAGGTCAGGAGTTTGAGACCAGCCTGGCCAACATGGTGAAACCCCGTCTCTACTAAAAATACACAAAAAATTAGCTGGGCGTGGTGGCAGGCACCTGTAATCCCAGCTACTTGGGAGGCTGTGGCAGGAGAATCACTTGAACCCGGGAGGCGGAGTTTGAAGTGAGCCAATATCGCGCCACCACACTCCAGCCTGGGTGACAAGAGCAAGACTCCATCTCAGAAAAAAAAAAAAAGAAAGAAAGAAAATACACCAGAATCTTCTGGCTAGTTTTAGAGAAGGGTTTGTGTGTGTGTGTGTTATATTATTATCATTAGAATGTTTGTAAAGATGCAGCCATGGGTAGTTGGATGTTGTTTGCTAGCTGTTTGATTCTCTGACTTCCTCTAAGACTGGTTCTTTTGTACAAATATAAGGCAAGTTCCACCCATTATCCTTTCAGTAAGCCCTGAGGACATTTGAAATCTCTTGGCAGATAATGCGATGTTCTACTTAGTTATTTAAATTGAATGAGTCTTTTACTGTGCTTTTGAAGGAAGAGCAGAAGAGATTTTTTGAGAAAGATTTAGTTAGAATAGTGTGCTGGTATTCCCTGACGTGAGGTTAAATTTGTGCATGTAAGGTTGCTATGGACTTTGGGCAAGGAAGACTTGTATTAGTCCTTAAAGCAGAGTGCTGCTATGGGCTAAATTGTGTTTCCCTCAAAATTCATATGTTGGCCAGGCACGGTGGCTCACGCCTATAATCCCAACACTTTGGGAGGCCGAGGTGGGTGGATCATCTGAGGTCAGGAGGTCCAGACCAGCCTGACCAACATGGTGAAACTATGTCTTTACTAAAATACAAAACAGCCAGCTGTGGTGGTATGCACCTGTAATCCCAGCTACTAGAGACGCTGAGGCAGGAGAATTGCTTGAACCCAGGAGGCAGAGGTTGCAGTGAGCAGAGAGATCATGCCATTGCACTCTAGTCTGGGAGATAGAGATACCGTCTCAAAAAAAAAAAAAAAAATTCCGATGTTGAAGTCCTAACTTCTAATACTTCAGAATGTAATTGTATTTAGAAATAGGGTATTTAAAGAGGTAATTAAGATAAATTGAGGTCATTAGGCTGGGCCCTAAACCAATATTACTAGTGTCCTTATAAGAAGAGGAAGTTAGGACCTGGCTAATGGGTAGCATAGGAGTGATTAGGATTACTGGAAGAGGAATTGGCTGTGAGCTCTATAGTAACAACTGGATTTATCTTTCCATCTCCAGTGCCTAGCAAGAAGCTGTAGGAATGAATAAATGAACGCTTGAAAGAAAACCAGGATGAGAGAGGTTATCACGACACCAAGTGTTCGGGAGTCCTTCCCAGCCTCATCTTCCTGAGGTTTTCTTGAATAGTTGAGAGTTTGGGAATAAAAAGGGGAGGGGAGGACACCAAAGACAAAAGAAGAGAATTAGCAAAGGCACATGATTATAAAGTAACCTGATATAACGCTATGTTTTAGAACTCTGCTGTCTAATAGAGTAACTACTAATCACACGTGGCTATTGACATTTAAATTAACTAAGATTTAAAATTCATCTCCTTAGTCATACTGGCCACATTTCAAGTGACCAGGGGCCACATAGAGCTAGTGGCTGCCAAATAGGACAGAACGGATGCAGCACATTTCCATCATTACAGAAAGATCTGCTGGACAGTGCGCTTTCAGGGTGAGGTACGAAGGGCAGCACAAGCTGGAAAAGTGAGTGGTGTTGAATCAAAAAGGACTTTGTGCAGCATGCTTGGGAGCTCAGACTTGATCCAGAAATTGATGGGGAGCTATTGAAAGGTTTTTAAAATTATAATAAAATGCATTCCTAAAATTTACCATTTTAACCTTTTTTAAGTGTAAATTCAGTCACGTTAAATACATCCACATTGTTGTGTGACATTGCCACTATCCATCTCCAGAACACTTCGATCATCACAAACTGAAACTCTGTAGACCTCAAACGATAACTTTCCATTCACCTCTCCACCAGCGCCTGGTAACCACTCTTCTACTTTCTTTCTCAATGAATTTGACTATTCTATGGACCATATAAAAGGGGAATCATACGATACTTGTCCTGGCTTATTTCACTTAGCATAATGTTTCAAGGGTCATTCATGTTGTAGCATGGATCAGAATTTTCTTCCTTTTTAAGGCTGAATAATGTATACACCACATTTTGTTTCTCCATTCATCCATTGATGAACATTTGCGTTGCTCCCACCTTTTGGATATTGTGATATTGTGGATCAGTGAAGTACAGGGGTGGTGGACATGTACTATGCACCTGAACCATCAATATTTCATCCTCTGGGCCACAGTGATTGGCTCAGAAGCTAACATGTGAGCCAAGATGGACCATATTAGAATCACTTTGGTAAGATATTGGAACGCTTGAGAACAGCATTCTCGCCTCTGAGGTTGCTAAGCAGCTAGAATTTACACCTGGAGCTGCTAATCACCATCTTGTCACTACAAGGAGAGCCTTCCTGAGAATAAACCAACATTAAACCCAGAGGACAGCAGAGTGAGAGTTGAAGATAGATGGCGTGTTGTCTTCATCTGAACACCTGGGTCTACTTTCCAAGTTACAAGAACCAATAAATTTTCTCTTTTGCATATGTCAGTTTGAAATTAGTTTCTGACACTAGCAGTCAAGAGTCCTGAAAAACACAGATTGATATATAAAGATTTGCATTTTTAAAAGATATATTGATGATTCCGGGAAGAGAAGATTTGAGAAGGCAAATCTGGAGGCAGAGATCCAGTTAGGAAGCTATTACAATAGACAGAGGCAGAGATGGCTGTGATATCAAGTGGGACAGTGCCAGCAGGGACAGGGAGAAGGGGATGGGGTCTAATGCATATTTAGGAAATGGGAGGCCCAGAACTGTGTGGCTGATTGGGCTGGGCACTCAAGAAATAGCAAAATGATCCCATCTTTCTGGCCTGGAGGCCTGGGGTTGGTGATGACATTGACTAAGATAAGCAATATGTAGGGAGGTATAGTTTGATGGAAGATGAACTATTCTGAACACGTTAAGTTTGAGGTGCCTGGGGGATGCCCAAATCGAAATGCTTAGCAGAAATTTGCATAAATGAGTTAGAAGATCAGATGAAAGATCAGAGCTAGAGATGAAGGTCTGAGAGGTGTTGTCTGGCCTTTAGAGCCATGGGGGTGAATTAGACAACTCTGAGCGAGTCTGTAGAGAAGAGCAGGGACAGATGGGAACTCTACGACATTGGTGTTCAATGAAACTGTTTTTTGATGAAAGAGGAGTCCACCCAACAGATAAAGAAGGAAGAGGCAGAGAATTAGGAAGGAGGCACAGAATGTTACAAGGAGGCAGTGTTCAACCCTGTCAAAAGCAATGGTGAGGCCATTCAAGTGAGGCTGGACAGGGCACCTCAGAGGTCTCTAAGCAGGTGCCAGGTGAGAAGCAGTTTTTGCTCATCCTTGCCTTGGGGAGGTAGTGCAGTGCCTTGAAGTCAGACTCCACCTCTGCCCTGTAGTGCTGGGGAGATGTTTGGCAAGTCTCTCCACCTCTCTGAGTTTCAGTCTCCAAATCTATAAATTGCAGATGGTATCCCATTTATGTAAGATTGTTGTGAGGCTTCACTGAAACATTAATAAAGCTCTAATCCAGAGCCTGACACACCACAGGCATTCAATGCACCCCAGCCTCTTTCTTTTCCATTCCTTTCATATCAGGGATGTCCAATGACCACACTTCTGTTCATTCTTTTGAGTTTGAGAAGAGGGAGGGCCACCTTGAAGTGTCTGGGCAGGGGCTAGATCTTAAGTCAGCCTTGCTCCTATAAAAGTTAAAATTAAGGGCGGCATGAGGGGTCAGTAAGCAGCAAGGAGGCATAGGGGAGACAGAAAAGGGGTGTAGGAATCTTGCTGATTGAGGATTAGAGTCCCGGGGTTGGGGAATGATCTGTGACTCTGAAAGGGTGGGCTGAGAAAAGCAGAGACCTGAGGGCTGGGGATGGAGCCAGTGCTGCCAAACAGTGGGCCACCAGTGGCCTATAGGTATGGACCCCTATTCAAGGCAGAGGGCCTTTCAGGAAGGCAGCACCCTGGCAGGGAAATTGTGGAGCTGAAAGGGACTATTTGCCCACAATAAGGAGGATTTCAAGGGTAGGAGATTCTCCCTAGCAGGAAGTTTTTCCTACGCTGTTTTCTATTTTCATAGGAGATATAAGCCTGAACAGGTGGACTTGGGACTTGGAGTAATTCATACACACACACACACACACACACACACACACACACACACAATGCGAGTAACCCACATTATCATCCACATATCATGCAGCCTATAGCTGGAGTTACTCCTCCTTGTGTGCTCATGGAGATCCCATTGGAAAAGCCTAGCTCAGTCCTACCTCACAGAAAGGGCAGAAGCAATACAAGTTTACTCAGATTTTGTTAATATTTTTATTCCAATAACCTCTAAATAATATCCTATAAAAATGTAAATTATTTTTTCTGTCATCTGTTACTTATGAAAAATATTATAACAACAATAAAGGAATCTTAAAAATGATCTAATTTCACATTTTATGCCAAAATGTGGCCAGGAAGAAAGGTCCCAGTGACTGTCGTGTCTGAAAATGTAGATTTTCAATTTGTGAGCACTGGTGGCCTCAGAAAGACTGACTTCGTTGCTCAGGCTTAAAGAGACTCTTTGAAAAAGGTGGGATAATGGATAAAGTTTTTTTTTTTCTTTTTGAGGATTTGAATTTTAAAAGATGTTATTCAAAGTTATTGCACATATATTTTTGTTCAATGAGTTGTGTAAATGGGTTCTGTCAATCAATATGATCATTTATATTAAAATAATGTTATTTCATTGGTTTCACACCAGCCCCTGAGAGGTCTAAAGAGTGAGGAATCTCTTATTCATGCACCAGAGACACAAACAACTAAGAGAAAGGTAGGAGGGGAAGTGAAGAACAGCCATTCCAGAGAAGGACTAGGGAATGATGGTTATGGTGTCACAGAATCTGCGAGAGACAGCACAAGGTAGCTTCCTAGAGTCCTGTGTGCTCTGTGGTACGGCAACCCAGGAATTCAGGGTTCAAGGGTAGCCCCTCAAATGAGTGTGTGCTTTGCAGGGTTTTTAAAATTTTTTATTATTTTCATTTTTTTTTGCATGCATATTGTCTTTTAAGGACCTGGCTGTGATCCTTCTGCATATACCTCAAGCAGAGCTCAAAGAGAGCTCAAGAGACCAGGAAGGCTAGAGATCTCCCTGCAGTGTCTTGCCTGAAGCCTCTGGATGTTAAGGTCTAACTCTGTCTTTCTTACAGAGTTATACCTTGTCTAACCATATGAAAATATCAGGAGGCACAGAGTTTTATCACTTTTTTGTTTTGACAACCTAAGAACTGATTGCTCTGACAACTGTGCTCTGAATTAAGTGTTTAATCTGAGTACCAGCAGATGGCGCCATTTGTCATTTATTGACGCTACTACCCACGGATAAAGGGGGCTTCTTGCCTCTTTAATTTGGATAGTATTATAAGTAAAGTGTTTTCTACTGTTTATTATGCATGAGCCAAAATTCTATGAATGTGTAACACTTTCTCTTGTATTTCCTTTTTTATAACATCATTTAAATTCCTTATTAATAATTTAAAAATGTTCTGGATTTTAATCACTTTTCTCATCACTAAAATATCTGATGAAGATATGTTTGTTCCCCTGCTGAAGGTGAGACAGAGGAAACCATCAGCGAGCAAGAAAAAAGAGAATCTCACTTTTAAACCGAGCTCTTCGCCCCTCTCACGTCACCCCATCTTTTCAGTTTAATTGAATAGTATTTATTTAATTAATAAAAATATCTGTCTAGTGCAGGTTTCAGAAATCCAAGGCCAGAATAGGCTGCCATTAATAAAACAAGTTTTTTATATCCAAGTTTAATTATGGTGGTGTGTGTCTGATAGCTTGTTACTGTAAATAAAAGAGATAAAGGCAGCCCTTCACTGGAGTAGCTCGAGAGCTGTGAAATATGTACCTAATTAAAACTATTGGTGTAAGAGGCTAATAAAGTACATGTGCCTACTAGATGTCTTATTCTAATGAATCTCGGCTAATTTGCTTTGACTGATGAATTTCGGTGTTAGTGGTAGGGGCTGAATAATTATGAAATTTATCACAAGATACAAGGACTCATTAAGGATTACTCAGGTTGAGTTAGAGGAATGTTTTCTTTGTCAAGAACACAGACCTTGACCAACATAATTATGGCAATGCCAAAGAGTAGCTGGATTCCTATCCAAACCCCAGTGAATGTTCAAGGCCAGAAGGGGCGCACATTTATGAATGGGGTGTGGGCGTGTGAGGTGGGGAGGGTGGACAGGACACTGTGTGTCAACTCTGCAAGAGACACCTGTGTGGTACTTATGCCTGAATTTTAAATCAAAGCATTCAGCACGCACAGACCTCACGGATGGCTCTAATGACAATGACTCGCTTCCCACCCTCTTATTGAAAACACTTCCCTACTCTTCATGAAGAAAAATGGATGAGGGTAGCATTTATTTAGCAAGGACACTACTGCGGAAAACCACAGTCAGCTCCCAATTCTTTTTTTCTGCTCATAAGTTTTAGCTCTCTGAGACTCCAGACTTACAAATTAATCTGATTTCATTAACTCCCGGTGGCAGACTCCAAAACTGGGGCCATGATTGGAGTCCATTCACGTAATCAGTGTCACGTAATCGCTTGCAGAATGCCCTAAAGGTAAAAAAAATCTGTTTATCTTAAAACAGAAATTTTAATTGTTAGAATGCGTGCTGCTTGCAACGCAGAGGAACAATATCTTCCCAAGACGAACCGGACATTCTGCTCCTCACCGTCTAGGACCCAGAGCTGAAGGGGAGAACACACCTAGACACCTTTCTGAGGACAATTGGACATGGAAGCAGGAGCTGGCAGGCAGGGCCCCCTCTCTGAGGACAGGAATGAATGAATGAGTGAATGAAGGGCCACTGTGAGCCTGGCTGGTTTCAGTCCCTTCCTCTGGGGACAAGGCAGGGACTGTGGTGGGGGTGGGGGTACAGAGAGACAGCAATGCCCCAGCAAGTGACACTTGATGACACCCCAGCTGGAAGTCTTGTCAAACAAATGGAGAGTTATTTACCCCCCTACCCCCAGAGACGGCTGTTCCCAGGGCTGAAATCAGGGGGGATGCCACAAGGTCTCACGGGGGTTTCGTGACCCTGACCTCTGGGCAATTACAGTGAGAGATTTCCCTTCTTGTTCACATATTGGCATTAGTATGAACAAAGAACTTCAAACTCTGTGACATCAAACCAGATACAGAGATATATAAAAATGTGTGTGTGTGTATATACATAATGTACACACACACATAAATATGTTTCCAAATGTGATTTACAACTAAAACAATTAGAAGTTCAATTCGTAGATGTCTCACCACTAAAGCTTTCAAATCAGTTAACCCTCTGCTTTGTTTTTCTTTCTGAAAATAACTTTGAAACAAACTTTTCCAATTTACTTTCCTTTGAAAAGAAATGTCAGGCACGACATTAAGTGAAAGCTCAACTTTTATGCCAAAGACCAAAACTACTGGATAACTTGTTGAATTTTACAATTCTTATTGTCTTTGTCTTCTAACTCAAAAAGGCATCCCTTATTCAGCGAAGAAAATGCCTCTGTGATTCAGGACAAGGCAAATGGTAGCTGAGGGTTTTGGGGTCTCCCCTTCTCTATCCCCCCTTCCTCCTGACCCTTTTCCCTAAAATAAGTAATAATAATAATAATAAATACTAAATGCTTACCATGTACCAGGCAGACGCTTTTACAGTTATATAATTCTCACAACAACCCTAAGAGGTAGGAGCTATGACTATTTCTTTCATTTTGCAGAATAAATTAATTTTGCACTCTAGTTCAGAGAGCAGGGGAGTTTGTCCCACCCAGCCAGTAAGCAGTAGAGTCAGCCTCCACTCTGGGTCCGTCCATCTGTCTGTCTAACCTCTATGCAACACAGTCTTCTGATCAAAATATACTCTGTGTTACCTTGAGAATCTTCTAGAAGTTCACCACTGTTTTGATGATTTTACCACTTAAACAAAAAGGACTCATAGCTCCAATACAAATTAATGCCAGATCTGTGGATTCAAATGAAGGCACATAATTAGCATCTGTGTGGAAGGCTTTGCTCAAGGGGCTGTGGGCGGGCGGGAGGCTGGCACCAAACTGAAAACTGAGCCTGGGCGTCAACATGGGCGGGCCACTATTTGCACATTTGTTTTCCTTCTGCCTCGGATCTGTTGTCTGTGTATTAGGGTTGGCTGAATAGTACAGATGTCAAAGGGTTGAGATGCTACATTGAGGGTCCTGCTATAAATCCCCAAACAGATCTGCCTGCCTCCTAAAACTCGCCTCTTCCCAAGGCATGATTTATATACACTGCCCTGTCTTTTACGGTTTCCTGAGTTAGTTGTTTCAGACTAAACTTTGTGTGTTATAAGCCTCAGCACGCATGATTTCTTAGGTTTTTAATCAGAAAATGTAGTTTTGACGTAATAAATTATGTGTGAGGTAAATTTACCATAATACGGTCTTATTAATCCCCTACAATTAAGAATTTACAGTTCTTTTGCTGAACTTTTTATTGAATCTCCCATGAGGACACTTGCATAACTGATTGTGAAGAAAGTTTTTAGCCCGTAACTAGCAAGCTGACATGGTAGAACTGAGAATATGATTTAGAAAATCACTTCCCATGTGGAGCCAGACTTCCCATTTTTGCAAACAGTGTCTCGTTGAGGCCTTACAACAACTCTGTGAGACGGGCATGTTACTTCTGTTTTATAGATGAGGAAACTGAGGTGCAGACGTTGATGTAAGCCGACCAGGGTCATGTAGCCACTAAGGGATAGAGCCAAGGTTTGAACCAGGCCATCCAGCTCTTTCGATAATAAACACATATAGCACTTACCATGCTCCTAGCACTGCCCTATGAAAATATATATTTATTACTCTCTATTTAGCTCATTTATTCTCACAGCAACGCTAGGAGGGGCTGAGGGGGTTGCTATTTATTATTCCCCTTTTATAGATGAGCAAACTGAGGCATAGGAAGATGACACAGCTTACTCACTGTTCCACAGTTGGTAAGGGGTACAAGCGAGTCGTGTGCCCAGCAGGATCCAGAGTCCCTGCTTATAGCCCCACCTGACACTGTCTCATCCTCTCCATGTTTCCATCTCCCCGCCCCATCCCATGCCCCACCCTGAGAACTTCAGCCACAGAAGATTTGCACCCCTTCTCTTCTTTAAACCCACCCTGTACTTTCTCACCATGGGCCCTTGGCTACCTCTGTTCTCTTGGGCTGTGTAGGTCTCTTGGGTTCTGAAGGCAGGTAGGTTTGGGTTTGGCTCTTGCCCGGGCTGGTCCTCAGCTATCCCCATTTGCAAAGTGGGGCAAATTCCCTCTTCACAGTGCTATGTTGGTTTTCTGGTGTGATACACATCAAAAGCTGGTTACGTATTAAGTACTCAGAGAGTGGCGAGGTGTATTAGTCTGTTCTCATGCTGCTAAAAAAAATACCCAAGAATGGGTAATTTATAAAGGAAAGAGTTTTAATGGACTTATAGTTCCACATGATTGGGGAGGCCTCACAGTCTTGGTGGAAGATGAAGGAAGAGCAAAGGGATGTCTTACATGGCAGCAGGCAAGACAGAGCATGTGCAGGGGAACTCCTTTTTATAAAACCATCAGATCTTGGCTGAGCGCGGTGGCTGTAATCCCAGCACTTTCGGAGGCTAAGGCGGGTGGATTGCTTGGGGTCAGGAGTTTGAGACCAGCCTGGCCAACATGGCAAAACCCCATCTCTACTAAAAACACAAAAATTATCTGGGCATGGTGGTGGATGCCTGTAGTCCCAGGTACTCGGGAGGCTGAGGCACAAGAATCACTGGAACTCAGGAAGTGGAGGTTGCAGTGAGCCAAGATCATGCCACTGCACTCCACTCTGGGTGACAGAGTAAGACTCTATCTCAAAAAATTAAAACAAAGTAAAATAATCAGATCTTGTAAGACTTATTCACTATCATGAGAACAGCATGGGAAAGGCCTGCCCCCATGATTCAATTACCTCCCACTGGGTCCATCCCATGACATGTGGGAATTATGGGAGCTATAATTCAAGATGAGATTTGGGTGGGGACACAGCCAAACCATATCACAAGGCTTCTGCATTTTTTATTTTCAAAGCCCAGTTCAGGTCCCTTCCTTTGCAAATTCCTTCTGTGGACAGTATAATCAGCCAACCTCTGAGCCCCCACAGTCCTCTGTGTATATCTCTATTTAGCACTAATCACCACTTGCTTTGTATCATGGTTACTTCTGTGTGTGTCTGTCTCTCCCACTAGACTCTAAGGTTTTTAGGGTCAGAGACCATGTCTTATTCATGTCCATGTCTCCAGATGCAAGACCAGGACCTTATGCATTCAAGCTCTTAAATTTTTTTGGTGAATTGAATTGAAAAACAGTGTGTTGGAATCGTGGGCTCCATTAATTATGTGCTACACACTCCAAGTAGATCTCTCAGGAAGTCTGGGGGTCACTCCCACTCTGGCATTTAGAAACTGAGCCAGGCCACCTCCTATGTCATCTGTTCCTATTCTCTATTTCCCACTGCTCAAGCCACCAACAGCCTTCCTGACTGAAGCTTTCTTTTCTCAGTGTGTTTCGATTGCTGCAACATGTCCTGAGAAGTCCCTGGGGTGGGTCATGTGAGTTTCGTGAGTGATTGGAGTAGCCTTCTGCTATGATCTGAGTGTTTGGGTCTCCCCAAAATTCATACATCGAAACATAATTCTCAAAGTGATGTTATTAGGAGTTGGGGCCTTTGGGGGATGACTGGGTCATGAGGACAGAGCCTTGTGAATGCGATCAGTGCCCTTATAAAAGAGGTTCTAGAGAGCTCCCCTGCTGCTTCTACCACACGAGGACACATCTAGAGCCGGGCCCTCACCAGACACTGAATCTGTAGGTGCACTGATCTGGGACTTCCCAGTCTCCAGAACGGTGAGAAATAAATTCCTGTTGTTTATAAGACACTAGTGTATGGTATTTTGTTACAGCAACTCAAAGAGACTAAGATGCCCTCTGTCATTGATTGGATTGGTGGCAGATGTAGCAGACTTGCCCCTCTCTCAAGTCTCCTTCAAATGACCTTTCCTGAGGCCAAAAATTCTGACCTGCAATTTTGAATTAAAAGCATTGTTTTCCAAAGTGTTCTAAACAAATGGGGGCACGGGATATGCTATCAAAGGCTCTATACCTGATGCTCACATCCGTGGCATAACTTGTTGGCAGCTTCATAGCAGAGAACAAGGCCCAGAAGGATGGGGACCTGGAGCTAGCATCCTCTGACCTGGGGTCTAGGTGTTGGGGGTGAGTGGGGAGAGGATTGTGTCAGCAAAGATGGCTGGGACATGGATAAGGTGGATGAAGCTGAGACTCCTAGGCAGGGCATAGGGAATGGAAGACAGAGAAGATGGGTGGTGAGGAAGAACATCCCTGGGAGCCCTCTGCTTCCTTACTGTGCCGAGAGTAAACTTGGCTGAGGCCTCTCCTGGATTTCCAGCTGGTGGCTGAAGGTCACGCTGCAAAAGAAGGCACTTGATTCCCAAGTTGCTCTATTAAGGAGCAAAGAGGGAGAGAGGCAGTATACTCTGGCCATTAAAAGCTCTGACTCTGGGGCCTCATAGACTCATGTTTTGATTCTGGATCTGCCAGGAACTAGCTCGGTGACTTAGGACAGTTACTTAACTCTTCTGTTCCTCATTTTCCTCATCTATAAAATGGGGACATAAATAATAATGCCTCAGGAGCTTCCAAGGAGGATTAAACTTGGCTGAGATCTTCCATGGTAAGCACTCAATAAAAGGCAGCTAGTCTTACTAAAGGAGGCAGTTCCCGCTATTCTCACCATCTGTGCCTGGGTTCCACTGCAGACAGGACCAGACCAGGCAGAGAGGCAGTGATGGGAGCAGGCAAGCTAAAACTCGGACCTGCAGAATTCTCCAATGTTAGTCCCAGGAGGATTGGATTCGAAGTGTTATCTGATTCAGGCTTCCCTTTTAAGAGCAGAAAATAGGCCTAAAAAGGTCATACAGCTAACAGGAGGAAATAGGCCTAGGCAGATCATGTGGCTTGACATAGCCATATAGAGATGGCTGCATAGCTGAGGAAGTCACAGGCGAGGCGCTGGGAGCAGCAGGCTTTGTGGGCCATTTCCAAACCCACAGTAATCATCATCCTCAGAACAAAGTCCTCAAAATTCTGTGCCCCATAGAAGGAGGTGGCTCTCAGATGGCAGATTGCTTGCAGGGTGGCTCTTTTAGGTGAGGATAATTCCTAGGCACTTACTCAGTGAACCTGGTCCATTTTTCTTCTTTCCAAGCCTCTTCTGCTTATGGGGATGTTTTCATTGTTTTCTCTTCAGGCTGGGCTTAGCCCTGGCCTCTCTGCTCCAAGCTTGTGGGTTTTCCCTTCCCCCATCCTCCTCTGCCCTCCCTGGTTTCTATCAGGAATAGGCAGTGATTGAAATTATTGATTCAATCAGTTTATCCTCCTGCCGAGATGCATCTTGGCTGGATCACTAATTCCGGGGCCAAGCCTTAGCACAATCCACTGGCTTCCCCTGCTCAGCGCCAGGGGCAGTTGGAGCTGCAGAACCTCCTGGGGTATCATCAATGAAGACTGGAGGATTTGACTGGTAATGGGCTCCTGGTTCTCAATCTGGCTGCTGCAACTGAATCCAGGGAAATAGAGACATGTCCAGCTTCTCTGAAAGCCCACCAGCTTGGTCCATTGCAAACGAGGCTGACTTTCAAGTTCCTAGTTACAGTTCCCACTCACTGTTACAAGAAATCTCTCTGAAGATATTCCTTCCTATAGCATGGAATAATTTGGAATCACAAGAATGAAGCCATCGCTGTTTCTCAAGTGATAATAAAAGCATCATCGTAGGGGCAATTTTGGCGGCCAAGTGACTGGACTTATTATAAATGCCTTCCTATTTTACTAGGTCTCTTCAGTTTCCTTGCCCGCCCTCATTTATTTTACAGAGATTCTGTGTAGCTGAAGTAATGTGCATGAATATTGCGTAACATTTTGTGGACGGATACAATATTGTAGAAATAATTTAATTGACGACCTGTAATGAAAAGAGCACTGGGTAAGTAGCCTGGGTTGCAGTTTCTCTCTATATTTTTACATCGCCAAGGATAGTGCTGTTGACATGAATAGGCCAGTATTGATTTCATTTAAAATTTTCAACATCTGAATGATGTGAGCAGTGATCTGTGGGAAGATACTGTGGAGTTGTCGGCATAGCCCCTGCTAACAAAATGCCATTTAAAAAGGATTTTTCTATTAGCCTTCACAAAGAGAAGAGAGAATAAAAGGGTTATGAGAATGTTAAAATTTTCACTGACCAAAGAAATATGAAGTCACCATCTTCATTTTACTCTTAATTAATTGAGTTATTGGACCTTATATAAGCCTCTGTTAAATTCCTAAAAGAAAGCAGCCCGGGGCCTTGAGGTGGTTGTATAGAATACTTTGTTTTCTAAAGGGAGTGACTTCAATCACCCCATGAGAAAGTCCCTGATGGCAGTCAGACTCCCCCAAGAAATGGATTTCAAATGCGGCAGCAACTCCTTAATGCTGCCCTGCTAATGAGTTCCAATTCAGTGGTTATGAGTTACCATCATTTAACAACAGTAGCACAAATTAGATTTTCAAACTTTCAGAGATGCAGTTTCTCAGGAACCCTGAGTCTACCAGTCAGATCATAGAAGGTTGAGGGGAGATAGATGCTGGGCAGGTGGCCCAAGGAGTGATTTTTAAAAGGCAACCCTGTGGTAAACTGGGGACACTGATTGGGTTCCATTTCTGGGTAGTGGGGGTTTGAGGTTCTCAGTTTGCCCAAGAGATAGGTTTGTTGTGAAAATATGGGCCAAGGCGGAGGTTGCAGTGACCCGAGATTGCACCACTGCACTCCAGCCTGGTGACAGAGCAAGACTCCATCTCAAAAAAAAAAAAAAGTATGGACCAAGTGGAAGTCAGCAGCTCCTGTCTTCATCCTTTTGTTGGCCGGGAGGTCAAGGAGAGGTAGAGGGACAAGGCTGGCTGTGAAGTGCCTGGAGTGGCAAAAAGCCACCTCTTGAGCATATTCAGCCTTCCTGCCTTTCTAATGATGAGCTTCAGCTCAGGTATGGCAAAGACATTTGAAGAGAAAACTCAGGGAAGGAGCTTTCCAGAATCACTGGTAATGAGTCTGATAGAAGAGCTATCTGAATGCAGTGCTGCCCCGGCTGTGGATTCTTCCAGAAAGCTGGCCTCAGTTGGGCTGCTTTGGACTATAGGACTCCCCTGCCTGCCTTGCCAAGCAGGGTGGGGATCTTCAACCTTGGATGAGGAGGCCCATGAAGGAGACCTGGACCAGTGTACACCGGGAGATGAAAGAGGCCTTGCTGGATGGTGTCCTGAGGGGAATGCACTAACCCTGGCTTCAGTTCTGGCAGCAACACAGGGGAAGGGGCACGGGAGGAATGAAGATGAAAAGGAAGGTACAGCATGGATACTAGTCTTCACCCCAAGAACAACTGGAAGTCATGAAAACGTCTTAAACCAACAGAGACACATCATTCTAAAATACACCCCATATGTGTCTGATAAAAGCAATGCCAATATTTTTATTGACATTCTAAGAACATAACCTAGATTGATATATATAAATAATATATAGAAAAACTATGTATCACTTTTGTGGAACTCAATAAAGCTATTTTCATTCTGAATAGAAAAAAACAATTTGAAAACTTAAAAAAACCAAACAAACACCGCATTGGCTCACGCGTGTAATTCCAGCACTTTGGGATGCTGAGGTGGGTGGATCACCTGACGTCAGGAGTTCGAGACCACTTTGACCAACATGGTGAAACCCCATCTCTACTAAAATACGAAAATTAGCCAGACGTGGTGGCAGGCACCTGTAATCTCAGCTACTTGGGAGGCTGAGGCAGGAGAATCGCTGGAACCCAGGAGGCGGAGGTTGTAGTGAGCTGAGATTGCGCCATTGCACTCCAGCCTGGGCAACAACAGCAAAACTCCGTCTCAATCAAAAAAAAAAAAAAAAAAAAAAAAAACCAAGCAAAAACAAATGGCATTGGCTTCACATCACAGAAAAAGACTTCCAGAGAGGCTGCTCTAATCCTGACAGGTGCTGGCCAGACATGTGCCTGGGGTACTTCTGTCAGACTGTTGTCTGTCCTAGTTTTGATTGTCCTCCCATCTGAGGCACAGAATGGGCAACAAAGCAAAAACTCCACCATAAATGCCTCCTTGGGAAGTTTTCCTCCAAAATTGCAGGGCAAGCTCACACTCTGGAATGAAGCCACCCCATCGAATCATCGCAAACCACCTGTGCTCAAGAGTCTCCTCCCACAACCTGCCACTGAGCCTGATGGTCCCACAGTCAGAGGCACATTGGCTCTGGAAAGTCCCCTGAGAGAGCCAGTAGGTCATGATTTAATGCTGGGGTAACCGTGGGATGATATTGTATGATGTTATGTTCAGGGACCCAGGAATCCTGAAATCCTTTCTGATGAGGCACTGTCATTCTGAGGGAGGGAAAATGAGGGGGAACAAGAAATGAATGGACATTATACTTTATTATTAGCCAGAGTTTTGGCCTTCAATCCCAATGCAGAGAAATCTGGAATGCTGGGCTGGACCGCATGGAAGGTGGACCCCCTCTGATGTGTCTCTCTCTGGGTAGCCTTAGATGGCAGCAGGCTTGAACGTTTGCTCTCTTTTCTTTCTCCGCACCCACGCACCTGTTTTGGAGTTTACTGTTAGGATGCTAGAAAAGCCTGATCCACTGTACAGCAGACAAGAACAAGGAACCAGAGAGACAGAGTAACTTTGCTCGCAGTGCCTGGCAGGGATCTGGCTCACCTTTTCCTGCGATATAGGATATAGGATCTCATACTTCCCAGTGGGAAGTAGGGAGGGCATTTAAGGAGAGGAAGAAGTTGAGGAAAAGGGAAAGGGTAGCTGCCTCACATGGACACCACACCTTGCCACAGCACTGAAGAGAGCTAGATTTTACCAAAGTGACTGAATTTTTAGCCCCTTGAAACCAGAAGAATGAGATCCTATATCCTATATCTGACTAACCAGCCTGATACCCCTGTCCTTGAATCCACATGTTGTCCCATAGTCCAGTTTCCACATTAGGCACAAACAGTTTATCAATGTGTCCTAAGGGTGGGACACTATATTTAAGGTGATTTGGGGTGTTCCATGGACACGGTTATTAAAATATATTGCTTTGTTTAATAAGAAAGTTATTCCGTTTAAAGCACTTTCAATCCTTCATATTAATTCTAAGAGACTATCTCGGTTGGTGCTATGTGTCTAACACTTTTAAAATAATTTAGTTCCTTTTCTTAACAGAGGATAGGCCTCATCCTCAGAGCTCTCAAGCAGCTGCAGTATGTAGCAATAATTTAAAAACATGTTTTTATTTTTATTTTAAAATACATTTCATTAATTTAAGTGAAACAGATAATTGTCCTCTTAGTTAATAATAGTAGCCAAAAAACTTACCAAGGGCTGGGAACTATGTGTTTAATGTATATTAACCCCTTTAGTCCTCAACACAACCCTATAAGATAGGTCTATTATTATTCCTATTTTACAGATGCAGAAGCTGTCAGTAATTTTTAAAATCTCTATTTTTGAAAAATATTTTTTAAAAGTTTCCATATTATAAATATAATGCATATTTTATTAGAGAAAAGCACTAAATATAGTTAATGAAAAAGAAGGATCATCATTAACACCTTGGTCTATAAGCTTTCTAAGCTTTTTTATATATACAGGTTGAATATCCCTTATCTGAAACGCTTGGAACCAAAAGTATTTCAGATTTCCAATTTTTTTGGATTTTGGAATATTTTCATTATATATACCTATTGGTTCAGCATCCCAAATTTGAAAGTCCAAAGTCCAAAATACTCTCATGGGCATTTCCTTTGAGCATCATGCTGGCACTCAAAAAGTTTTGGATTTTAGAGCATTTCAGATTTTGGATTTTCAAATTTAAAATGCTCAACATACACATATATACATATATGTGCAAATATTTTATTTTTGAAAATGAAAATGAGATCATTTCAAATATATGGGGTTATTTTTGGTTTTGTTTGTTTTAAGGAGACAGCGTCTCATTCTGTTGCTCAGGCTGGAGTGCAGTGGCTCAATCTCAGCTCAGTGCAGCCTCAACCTCCTGAGCTCAAGCGATCCTCTTGCCTCAGGCTCTCGAGTAGCTGAGACTACAGGTGCTCACCACCACACCTGGCTAATTTTTTAAATTTTCTGTAAAGACAAGGTCTCACTCTGTTGGTCAGGCTGGTCTTAAACTCCTGGATTCAAGCGATTCTCCCACCTCGGCCTCCCAAAGTGCTGGGATGACATGCGTGTGCCACCACGCTCAGCCAAACAGGATTTTGAAACTTCCTATTTCACTTAAATCTACTGTACTTTCCCTTACCTTTGTCCATGTCTCTTTCTAAGAGGCAAGCTTGCTTGTTTCTGATTGGGAAACATTGAGGTTTCAATGGCAGACTCTAGCTTCCCTCTTTCTGAAGATTGTAAACGAAGGGTCTTATGACAGCTGTCAAGAACCATTAGTGTAACAAGATATCACTCCAAAGTCAGGGGGAAAATCCTTTTGTCTATATGGAGTTTGATCCCTTTGTATATTTGGGGCCTCATCAAAGGGTAGTTTTGAGAGAGTCTTGCTTTCCGCATAAAACTCAGAAAATTGCTTAATTTAAAATGCAACTTCTGTCTCCTTTTTTCATTTGTCATTTCTAAAACATTTTTAAAAAGTGTTAAAACTAATGGAGTAACAAACTGCCATGCAGTAATAATATTTTAGGTAGATGAAAATGCATCCTGATAGAGAAACAAAGACATAGTTACCTTACCGTCAATGGAAATGGAAGAAAGGGGTAGATGTTGCTTCTGGTCTCAATCAATCTGATCTTATCTAATTTAACCAATTAAGCAATTTTGAATTTTGTAATTGTTCTAATGGAGAACCAGTGGAGACATTATGTTATTCTAAGCATGTTTTGTTATGATAACACGGGCCTTTAAGGATTTTTTATGTCTTTTATTTTGAACGTTTTTCACATATTTGAAGTCTTACCTGGTGGCCAAACCCTAGTGTTCTGTGGCTCTGTGGAAATGGGCTCACCTCCTGCTCCTGGTATCCCACTCCCTCTGGTTTTAATTAATACCATACAATAAAATTCCTACTCTCCAGCCAAACCACCACTGGCTGTAATCTTGTCAGTTCTTATAAGCCAAAGAGAAACACACGCTTTTTCTTGTTATTGTTTAATCGTCTGCATCAGCTATTTAATTTCCAGAGGAACCTCATCTTGCTGTTTTGTGTTCCCTTTTCCTCCTTTCTGTTTATTTATTTGCTTTTTAAGTTTTTTTCCAAAGAAAACCATAGGTAACAAGTTTTGTGAATCTAATCCTGAAGGTTTTAATGGCAGATGCCTCAGTTCCTGGCTATCTGCTCTTTCTAAATTATAGTACAAGAAAGATGAAGAATTTAAAAAGCTAACCTAGCATAACAGAGAAGGGCTTTAATTTTAACTAGAGCAACAGTTGAGAACCAGCACGTTCTCAACCATTCTCAGCCATATGTAGCAGGTTGCATTGCTTCAAAGTATTAGGGTTGGGCTGGGCCCAGTGGCTCACACCTGTAATTCCAGCACTTTGGTAGGCTAAGATGGGAGGATCACTTGAAGCCAGGAGTTGGAGACCAACCTGGGCAATGTAGCAAGACCTTGTCACTGATAAAATGTTTTAAAAATTAGCCAGGCACGGTAGTGTGCACCTGTTGCTTCAACTACTTGGGAGGCTGAGGCAGAAGGATTGCTTGAGCCCGGGAATTCGTATCAAGATTGTATTATAATGCTGTTGTTGTTCTTGAAGTGTGCAAAAAATTGCAAGTCACAGACTACTAAGTTTGGCAATAGCCTCTGTTTAAGGGCTGAAGCAAGCATACTTACATACAAGTACCTCTACTCATGGACCACATCTGTACCTACCTGCCCCACTCCCTTTTTTTTTAATGGCTCAGAACACCCTTGTCCTTGTAGAAGTGATACTCAGACATGTGTACAAAACATCCCCATCACCATAACCATAACCCTCACCTAAGTCTTGTTCATTTCACTGACACCACCAGCAGCACCCTCCAAATACAAAGCTTATGTGCTGTCTAAGTTATTGATATTGCAATTGTGTGTCATTTCTTAGTGCCCTGCAAACATTTTTGGTACTTTAGTGCTTGGATTTGATTCTTTTTGTCTATCTTTCTTTTTATCTTACTAAATACAAATTCTATGTACTGTGATAAAGGAATGGAAAGAAACCATGTACTTTTCTCCAGTGTACTTCTCTGGAGCTATTAGAAACAAACTTGCTGTTGAAAATCTTTAACTCTAAATTCCCTGGCTTTCCTGTGAAAGGAATTTCACCTCTAATGCAGCATTAATGGGGTTTTGCATTGAACTGCCTTTTGGGGTTTGATTTGCCTTTTAGAGACGCTGGTGTTTGACTGCATGTTCAAACACAGCATGTATTCTTATGAGCGATGTGAGATTCAAATAAACACAACGAGTGTGTTCATTTTGATGACCTCCCCATCACACATTCAAATAAACACAAATGTTCTCAAATGTATAAAAGCAGCTGTGTTTATGTCAGCGTGCAAAGCACCAGATATATACATTCAGATTCACTCATCTATCTGGAACCATGTACCTCCGCTCATCGTTAAAATTTAGTGGAAAATCATGCATGGGGCATGTGTAATGTGCAATTTTCAACCATACACACATCTCTAAACAAATTTTCTTCAAGCACGTTACTGACATTTGTTCTAATTGGGGATGAAGCCTGGAGAAACTTTGAAGTTTTTGAAAACAAAACAAAGCATAATGCAAGTTGCTACCAGAGGGCATAGCGTGTCTAAAGTATTCTAGCAGCACCAGTAAGAGTCACCTTCCCTGATATTCAGAACAACCTTCTTTGCCTTTCTTTTCTTTTTTTCTTCTTCCCTTCCCTTACTTTTCTTTCCTTTCCTCTCTTCCTCCCTTCTTTCTTTTGTTTAAGCAAAACTAAGAAAAGTTCTTCCTTCCCCCTCTAGTTTTCCTCCTTGTCTTTCTTCTTTTTTTCCTTCCTAGCAAAGTCATGCAAAATGCCAGCTCAAGAGTTAGGCTTTTTTTTTTTTTTTCTTGTTTGCTTTAAATATCATAAATGTGAGACATGACAAATCTTTTTTTCAGAACCTCAGCTGGAACAGCTCAAGCACTAATGCTGGGTTAAGCTGCACTTTCCGCGTAAGAACCAACATTGGCTTTGTATGTCAGACTGAAACAACACTTCCATCTTGCATTTCTTCAAATTTAAGTACAGTTTGAAGGTCTCCAGGAAAATTCCCAGGCTCCACTTTGCTGGCAAATAGTCGTAAAAAGAATAAAAATAACATCTAAAGTTGATTGAGATCTACCTATGAGCCAGGGACTATTCTAAACATTTTGAATGTCTTATCTCATTTAATTCTCAACCACCCTCTGAGAGGGCGACTCTTACTATCCTCATGTTACACATAAGGAAGTACAAAAAGGTAGTTTCCTCAAGGTCACAGCACCAGTAGGTGATGGGGCCTAATGGACATGCAAGTTTCAGACCTCTTGGGTTTTTAAAGAGTCTGTAAATCTAAATATTCACAAATGTTATCCCGATTTTTAAATGTCAGCAAAAAATTTAAACTTCTAAGAAACTCTGTTTGCTGAACAAAGCACATTTAGTGCCTGGATTAAATTCCTGGGTTGCCAGTTTGCCTCCTCTGATTTAGGGGATACTGTCTCCAATTTTTCAGTTTTACAAAAACCTACTATTAAGAACTGGTTCGATGAGTAGAAAGAAAGTAGGATTTGGAGGCAGATAACTCATATTCGCATATGAACTCTACCAATTCCTAATTAAATGACCTTGAACAAGTAACTTCTATTCTCTGAATTTTAGTTTCCTCATCTGTAAAACAAAGATAATTCCTGCCTTAGGAGATGTATTATAGGATTCATGCAGTTCTCATAGTTCTTACGTAATATTTCCATTAAAGCATTTTGTAAACACTGAGCTTGATACAATTAGAAACTATGGTTGTTATTACCATTTCCTTACATCCGAGTATGAATGGAAAGACATGCACATTTACTGAATGTGAGGCATTGGGCCAGCACATTGACCTGCAAAGTTCACCAGCAGTGACTTTAACCCTTTTATAGATGAGGATTCTATGGCTCAGAGAGATTAAGGACATTTCTAAAGGGTGCAAAACTAGTAAGAAGTGAAGCTGAAATTCACAGAGGTTTGTTTAATTCCAAAACCCATGGGTCTCTCTACCCCAACTCCTTGACAGCACCTAATATATTAAGCTTCTATCAGTCATTACAATTTTAGTGAGAACCAGTTTATAAGACTTGTCAAAGGGTCAGCTTAGGATCCTGCTAGAATAAAGCTTGAGATCAGTAACTAGGGCTGAGGAAAGGAAGACGCACACAATCCAAGGAACAGAGGCAAGCACAGAGCTGGACTGGCGTGGACACTCCTTCATGCTGGGCCTGGGGATGTTAGATGCTTAAAAAGAGAAAGGAGAGAGTCCCGGCATTCCTCTCCCTTTACTCTCAAGAGCAAGTCACCTGGGGGGGCCAAACTGTGTCCTGCCTGCTGCTGTGCATTCAGCTGCTCTGGAGAGGCCTGTGCTGCTGAGACCATGTTGGGAAGTCAGTCCAATTGTGCCATTTGCTACTATAAAGCTTACTTGGGGCTGGGCATGGTGGCTCACGCCTATTATCCCAGCACTTTGGAAGGCAGAGATGGGCGGATTGCCTGAGCTCAGGAGTTTTAGACCAGCCTGGGGAACATGGCAAAATCCCATCTCCACCAAAAATACAATTAGCCAGTTGTGGTGGCACGGGCCTGTAATCCCAGCCACTCGGGAGACTGAGGCAGGAGAATCGCTTGAACCTGGGAGAAGGAGGTTTCAGTGAACCAAGATTGCACCAATGCACTCCAGCCTGGGTGACAGAGCAAGACCCTGTCTCCCCCAACCAAAAAAAAAGCTTACTGGGCTCCAGATAAAAGTCATTTTTGCAGATACTTGCTCCTTCAGTCTGGGGGTGATACTTGGGCCCCTCCTGCCTTGTCCCTTCGGGTTATATCTTAGTTGGTACAGCAGTCAGGCAAGAAGAGCGGTGCTTTCTCATGGTTTCCTTAGATCCCAGCACGAGCTTGAGGGGATGAACTTCAGAGTCTCCTGCGTAGTCCACTTTCCAGGCCACCTTTAAATGAGTGTAAAACTTCCCCTTTATTTGAGGAATTTTAGGACTAAAAATATTTCCATTTCTTGAGTGCAAGCCCAGGGGTCTATGGCAACCTGGGAAAAATGATCTGGCTCTTTGTAAATGTCTTTTGGCTATAGTGAGTCTCTTTTAGGGTAAGACCTTTACAATGTAGGGGATCTTTTCATGGAGTTCAGTGACCTGTGGGGGAGGGGCGGCTTCTTTACAGCGAATTTATGTTAAAGCTCTAGTTTTAATTCTCTTTCAGTCATTAAAGAGGAAAGAAATTTAACATGGCGGGTGTAACAAATATCCAGCCCCATGGAATTGTAAAATGGATGGTTTCCCCAGCAGATTCAACAGTGGTAACGATAACAATAATCAATACAAATTAGGGACATGCTTCTGTTTTAATGCACTTAGTAACAAGATCTCTTGTCCTCAAATAAGTCTAAAGGAGAACTGTGTTCTCCTAACCAACCAGAGTGCTGTTGTGAAGGAGGTGTATATGTGTGTGCATATGCGTGTGTGTGTGTGTGTTCTTTTTTCTCCTAGGGATTCTATAGCTTCCTTCATTCTTCGCCTCTCTCATATTACAGAAAGAAGGTAATTTTTCCTGGCCATTTACTAAAGCTCATTAAAGACTGGAGAGAACAAACAATGCTACTCCTCAGAGACTACCATTCAAAGTCACTCTACAATTCTCTGTTCTAATACTTGAGACAAATTAATTATTCCTTAGTGAAAAGTGTATAATTCCTATTCTTCATTTTTGGGGGGTGGGGAATAATAATGGGAAGTTTATATCTGAGTGAAAAGCTGTCTGTGCTGAAGGGAAATGAGAAAAAATGTGTGTTCTGAGCAGAGTAAAAGCAATTATTCTAATAATAATTCTAAGAATATTAATGTCTTTTTAAAGTAGATTGCCTTCAAATAAACACAGAGGTTGAAGCAATGGGAGGCTGGTTTATTTATTAATCATTCCAAATGTGCATTCTTCTAAATGAACAACTGCACGATCAACTTTGCTGGCACATATTAAATTTAGTTAAACAGCAACTTGCAAATGTCTCAAAACTTTTGTAACCAGAGACTAATTTGTTTAACACATTTAAAATGTTATATTGATGTAAAGTCCCACATATTAAACTTCAAAGGGAAAAGCTCTTGAGAGTTCCTCATTTTTAAGACTACATGCTGGAAATGAGATGGAGACAAGGCTCATTCTCCATTCTCTTGTTTTGTTTTGTTTTTAAATACAAGGCAGTCTCTGGGCCCTGGCCCTCATCCTCGGCACTGTGTTTGGTCATCTGCAGAACAGCAAGCATCTAACTGTGGGGACTGTAAGGCGATGGTTTAGAAAGGTCTAGTGTTTCCCTTTCATCTCTATTAATTAATCCTGGCTCCGTTTGCCCAGAGTACGTTGCTGTTGACATCACCTTTTCCTTACACTTTAAAGAGTCCCGAGAGAGACCGGCTGCAGAACAAAACTGGACAAAGAGTACATTTGGTAACCATTTTATTTCTCAATTACCAACCTAAACGTATGGAAAAGATTTGCTCGCTATCCGATTTACACAACAATTATGCTTCAAAAGTTTAGAAATAAATAACTTTTTTCTTGGACTCATTAGTTCGTCTACCAATTGTAATTGGTGTCAACTAACGAGTTTGCTCCATGGCTTGCCCTTAATTACTGATAAAAGCTAAATTGCAACTCTAGCCAATCAGAAACTAGTTTATTCATGAGAGTATAGTATTCTTTTAAAAGCCCTGTTTGTCCTAATAAGTGGTTTTGTGTTTGGCTGAAACCTTCCATAAGCCCCCTTAACATAAGCAAAGGACTCTTAATAACTATATACAGTGAAGGAATATCATTACTGACCCCATTCAAACAGATGAAACAAAGGGAACGTTTTATACATTTCAAATGTACACATCATGAATTTAGCAGACCTGAAATCTCATCCATCTGGTGGGAAATAGATATTAGTACCCATAAGACTGATACAGAGAATTTGTTTCCTCTCCCAATGTCTATGTTTTTTTCAGGGTCTCCCTAGCCTTCTGAAACAGGCGGTAAGGAACAAGAGAAACCCAATAGAGGCATGAGGCACGTTAAATCCTAATGGTATAAACAAGACTTGGCCGAGGCCAAAATCCCACATTAAAAATAATAGGCATTCTGGAAACAAGAGTGTTAGGAGATAGCATGTGGTGGAATCAGGCCGCCAGGGAGGCCTTGCTACTGGGAAAGCCTAATTGCAGAAACATCATCCTGAAGACAGCCCTCTTTGTTGTCATTGTTGTTGTTTTCAGAAAACAAAATAAACCTCTTCAGGATTATCAGAAATTCTGAAGATTGGTTTTTACTTTGTAATAATTAGGATGCTTTTGGCTGCAATGATCAGAAAACTCAGTTAAAAGTGTCTAGACTGTAATCCCAGCACTTTGGGAGGCCGAGGTGGGCGGAGCACCAGATTAGGAGTTCGAGACCAGCCTGGCCAACATGGTGAAACCCCATCTCTACTAAAAATACAAAAATTAGGCAGCCGTGGTGACACATGCCTGTAATCCTAGCTACTCGCGACGCTGAGGCAGGAGAATCACTTGAACTTGGGAGGCGGAAGTTGCAGCGAGCTGAGATTGCACCACTGCACTCCAGCCTGGGTGACAGAGTGAGACTTAGTCTTCAAAAATAAATTAAAATAAAAAATAAAAGTGGCTAGAACAATAGGGGTATTTATTTACTCAGTAACGAGAAGTTAGAAATCCCAAGTTTCCAGTTGGATTAATTCAGGCCCCCACCAACATTATTAAAGACACAGTCCTTACTATCTTTTTACTCCCTTTGCCTCATGGTGTTGGTGACTCCCTTCATGGTCACCAGATAACAGGAGGTCCAGGCATGTAGTCCTCACATAACACCATCTAAAGGCATAAGAGATGGGACCTTTTCTTTTCCCACTTTTCTGGTTTGTTTTGATAAAGAGCAAGGACGCCTTTCCTGGAAATACCTTTTCACATCTTACTGGTCAAAAGGAAGGCACATGCGTCCTCCTAAACCAATCACTGGCAAGGAGTGCTCCAGGTTTCGACCAACCATGATTCACCTCTATAGTCTGTGAAGTTTTAGGTTCTGGTAAACCACTTGGCACCTTGGTAACTGAACAAAACCAAGCTTCCACTAGAGAGGAGAAAGGGGATGGTTGTGAATGATTTGCTGGAAAGATAAACAATGCCTGTCACACACTTGAGATTACTATTCCAAGTAACCTATCTCAGTGACCTCCAGTCAAAAGTGAAGGGTCAATGTGAAGTATGAAGTCAGAAGACAAAGTTGAGCACGGGGTTCAAACTTTTGTGGCTCTCATACCTGTTCTCTTGACAAATCACCCGTCAATAAAGGGAATCGTGTCCTGGAGTTGGAAGGGGGTGTAGCCAGCAATTGATGAGGTGGGAAGAGTGCAACCTGGGGCCCAGGGTAGGCTCTGCCACTAGCTTGCTCGGTGATTGCTACTGAATCCTGGACCTCTGCACTTCCCTGACTTCATTGTGAAATGAAGGGGTTGGGTCAGAGAAATCTTAATGTCTCTTCTCACCTTGGAATCTGATAGATTTTCCACTTTACTCACTGCCATCTGGTAGTCTCCTTTGTCTCTTTACTCTGCAGGTGATACAAACAGCATGCCAAAATTCTCTTCTTGCCTTTAGTTGTTTCTTTATCCTTTAACTCTTTCTTCTTGGACTAGATTTTAAAAGCCCAGAGGACATGACCCCTCTGTGTGTTTTGCAGTATCTTGTGTTCATTGAGCTGTCATTGATTGAGGGCCTACTTGGTGCTGTACACTGTGTGAAGGGCTTTGCTCAGACATAGTGGGCCCTCTGTCATTATTTCCTTATTCATTTTGCTCCAGCAGCTTTTGGTGTCTTCAGATTTTCTTACGAGAGGCAACGTAGCATTCCTAAAGTGCAGGTAATACGTGTGTAGCTTATTATTATTATGAGGATGAGGCCCGGCCCAGTCTCACAGGATCACATTTGCTGTGAATAAGGCAGCACTCCCTGCTTCCCAGTGCCACCCCCTCATTTCATAAGCACAATTTCCATATCTGGTAGCAGAGTTAGAGGAAGTAAGAGAGACTAGTTCTCATAACCTGTCTTAGTCTTTGAGACAACTGACAATGTAATGCTAACTTTAAGGAACTTTATCAAGGCAAGTAAGGGTGATTTTACCAGAGAACAGAGAAGTAGACAGTAAGAGATCCAAATGTTAAGGTAAACATGGAGAATTCTCTTGGATGCTTTGTAAAAAATAATCTCTAGCATCATTTTTTAAACACTTGGTCAGTAGTAACTTTGTAGCTTTCATGCATGTGACCAAAAAGTAAACATGTTTTTACTCTTCCAAGCTGACAAGCAGGTGGCTCTAGAATTTTAGAGGGAAAAAAATCCATGCCGTTGATTCCTTTCTTTTTTTTCACTTGACAGCATCTTTATTTAGTTTTAGAAGTCTTTGGTGTGTTGAATTTCTTGAAGATGGGAGTGATTATTTTGCAATTAATAGTATACAAATGCCTGACAAGCAGTTCATCACAAGATCAATGGCAACAGCAAAAAGAGCACCAGATCACTTTACTACATGTGCCCAATGTAGTACCACCCTAATTGTGATGAGGCTTGGAATTTTTATGTCACAATAAAAAGCATTGTGGCAGATACTGTTTATTGCCTAACCATCAGCCGTTTCCCTGCCCCCACTTCTCTGCTAATCAATTCCTGATTTTTTTCAAGGCAGAGATCAGTTGATTCAAGAGAAGGTGTTTTTCTCCTTGGCTGGCCCAGGGATTTAATCAGGATTGGCGTAGGGCTGAGCATATGATCTTGTTCTAGCCAGTGAGACATAAAGGCGGAAAAGAAGTCCAATGGGTACTTCCCTTCCAAATAAAGCCATCCTCCCAAATCAATGACCTATTTTCAATCATCACCTTAGCCTCTTAGCAGCATTTGCAGATTTGACTAGTGTTCTTACAACATTTTCTTCATGTGTCCTCTGGTTTTCCTCCAACTTTGTTACCTCCTCTTTTTCAAGTACTGGACTTCTCTTCCTCCTCTTCATGACCTTTAAAGTTGGATCAGCCCAGGGTTCAATCATTGGCCCTTTACAGTCTTATTCATGGCTGTGAAACCTTTTATATATTAACAATTTCCAGATCTATTTCTATAGCATAGACCTATCCCATGAGCTCCAGACTTACATATCTAATTGACTTCTGAACTTCACTACATGGATGTTAAATGGGGATCTCAATCTTATTATGCTTAGGTCCAAAACAGAATCTCGATTTACCCCATAATCCTTTCCCGGGCCTCCCATTCAGAAAAGGACAGCTCTCATTCATCTGCTTATCTCAGAAAATGAAGTCATCCTTGATTTTGTTCTTTCCCTTTAGTTCCCCACAAAGGGCAGTGGCATGTGCTCTTAACATTACCTTCAAAGTATATTTGGTATCTTACACCTCCCACCACTTCCACCATTTGCCCTGGTCCACATCAACTTCATCTCTCACATGGAATACTGCAGTCATCTCTTTATTAGTTTCTCACTTCCACTTTTGCTTCCTGTGTCAGAATTAATTTCAACTCTCTGCAAAAAATTTAAAAAGTTTTAAGCAAGATATGTTTATTTCTCTCTCATATGTTTGGAAGTAACTATTGCAGTGTTGGTTTGACAACTTCATAGTATTGCCAGGGACCTGCCTTTCACCAGGGCCTCCATCTTTCATCTGTCTGCTCCATCATCTTAATACAAGGTTTCATCCTAGTACACAACTGCCATCCTCAAGGCCATCTCATGGTGAAGCTTTAGTGATTAGGTCCACATTTCAGGCCCAAAGAAGGAACAAACAGAAGAGAAGAAGAGAGCTGAATGAGCTCTCTTTAAACACATTCCTAGAAGTCCTACCCACACTTCCTCTTACATAGAATTTATTGGCCAAAATGTAGTCACAAGGTCTATTGAGCTGCAAGGGAAGTTTAGGAAATGCAGCCCTTTATTCCAGGTGCCAATATACACAGTTTAAATAGGGGTTCTATTTCTAAGGGAAAACAAATCCTGTGGTAAGCTTGTAGTAATTTCTGCCACATATCCTTCTAATCAATTCTTCCCCAAAGGCCAGTTAACTTCTTAAAAATTAA
The DNA here is from genome assembly GCF_028885625.2 of Pongo pygmaeus. Taxonomy (NCBI): domain Eukaryota; kingdom Metazoa; phylum Chordata; class Mammalia; order Primates; family Hominidae; genus Pongo; species Pongo pygmaeus. Next base: position 142,760,176 of record NC_072373.2, on the reverse strand, counting down.
ATCAGATTATGGCACAACTCCACTTAACACCCTCCAATGGCTTCCCAATATGCTCAGATTAAAATCTAAAGGCTCTGTTTCTCTCTCTAGTATCTTCTGTTACACTCTGTCCCTCTCACTCCATTCTAGCAGCATGAGCTAACACTAAGCATGCCATACTTATTTCCACCCCATAGTCTTTGCATTTGCTATTTTTGTTGCCTGAATGCATTTCTTTCCAATCTTGGCACAATTTAGCATCTCACTTCATTCAGGTACAGCCTTGCCCTGTTCCTGATTTCACTCTTTAAAACAATGACTGTAGAGCTATTATCAGAATGCTGTGGCGCCTAGAAAAATCTTACTTTTGGAGTATCTGCCCAAATCATATCAAACACATCCCACAATAATATAATTTGAGCGTGCCTATATAAGAAGCGAAATATATTGCAATTGTCAAGTTAATTCACTACCATTTGTAGACATTTAGTTGGATATTTATTAACTTCCATTTTAGAGTTTTGCTTTTGTATTCTTGAGCTTATATAAGCACACAGCATTGTGCCATGGGGCATACTGGGTACAACTTCCCTTGATGACTGTAAATTTAACCCCAACCAACACACTAAAATTGTTCTGACTATAGAAAGTTCCTTAGTTTTAGATCTTAATGAAAGATTATTAGTAAGTGTGTCATAGCTTATGTTACTTCTACTACGACAGTCCAGTGATGGAACAATGGTTTAGAGCAGTGGTCTCAATCTTGGCACTTTTAACATTTGGACAGAGAAGGTTGGGTGCAGTGGCTCACACCTGTAATCCCAACACTTTGGGAGGCTGAGACGGGTGGATCATCTGAGGTCAGGTGTTCGAGACCAGCCTGGCCAACATGGTGAAACCCCATCTCTACTAAAAATACAAAGTAATTAGCCAGACGTGGTGGCAGGTGCCTGTAATCCCAGCTACTCAGGAGGCTGAGGCAGGAGAATTGCTTGAACCTGGGAGGTGAAGGCTGCAGTGAGGCAAGATCATGCCACTGCACTCTAGCCTGGGCAACAGAGTGAGACTTCATCTCAAAAAAAAAAAAAAATTGGGGAAGAATAATTCTTCGTTGTGGGGGGCTTTCTTGTGCCTTGCAGGATGTTTTGGAGCATCCCTGGCCTCTACCCACTGATGCTAGTAGCAACTCCCTGTTTCCCCAGTGTGACAACCAGAAGTGTCTCTAGACATTGCCAAATGTCCACTGGGGGGCAAAAAACCATCCCCAATTGAGAACCACGGGTTTAGAAGCTAAAGTTGCACAGACTAATTTATTAGCATGTAGGAGTGGACTGTGGAAGGTTTCTTCAATCTATTAAGCTTTGCTGAATTTCAAGTTTTGTACCTCAGCTTTGATGCTATTCTTGGGCAATCATTCAACATTTATGATTTGAGTTTCTTCAGTGTTAAAATGGAGGCAATGGCAATGATGCCTATTGTATTAGGTAGTTATTATGATTAAATGAATTGCACTATGGAAATAACCTAGCTTAGTGTCTATATTCCTTGGGAGGTTCAATATTTGTTATTTCTCCCTTCTGAGTTAAAATAGAAATATCTGAGTGAAAAAACAATATTGTGGCTATTTCTGACATAAACTCAGAATGTGAGAAGAGGAATTTTGTGAGGTGAGAGAGGAGGGGAGGTGCCTGCCCAGCTTCTCAGAAACAGAAGGGAAGGTATAGCTGCCATGAAACATGGAAACACCAAAGATTGTCAAAGGCACATGAACTCAAATGTAAATTGTGAAATAGAAACCATGGTTCTATCTGCCCCAGATATTCAAAATACACCCAAAATCTGATCACTTCTTACTTTCGCTTCTGCTATCACTGTGGTTCCAGTCACCATCACCTCTTGCTTGATTTCTGCAAGAACCTCGTCATGGTGATCTTTCTGCTTCTTCCTGACTGCTTTGTTGTTTGTTCTCACCCAGCAGCCAGGATGAAGTGTTTAACGTGTAAATCAGATCATATCTCTTTTCTGCTCAGAATCCTCCAGTAACATCCAGGTAAAAGCCCAAGTCCCACATCTGTCCCAATCTAAACTCTGATCTCATCTACTACACCCTGGGCAACCTGGTCTCCTACCTGCTTCTAAAACATACCAAACACATCTTCCTTAGGGCATTTGCAACGTTGCTGCTTCTACCTGGAATTCTCTTTCCCTTAGGAGCATGGCTCCTTTACTTCCTTATGTCTCTGGACAAATGTTATCTTGTCATTGAAGCCTTCCCTGACTCACCTACACAAAATTGTGCTCGACCACCAAGAGCCTTTCCACTTGGCCCCACCACTCCCTATCATTCTTACCCCGCTTCCTTTTCTTCCTAGCATGTTCCACCTTCTAACATACAATAATTTATAAATGCCATAAGGGCAGAGGCTTTGCTTTCTTTGCTGCTGTATCTCTACCACCTTGAACATTGGTTGGCACATAATGGGTGCTCAATAAATGTTTTTTGAATGTATGAATGAACTGAGGATAGTACAATTTTAATTGAGGTAAAAATAACAAAGAAAACCGGGAGTCCATTTGTGTATGTCAACTGACACAAATCCTACAATGCCCTGAACCTACCAGACTGGTTTTCCCACTGCCCTCCTCAACATGCATATAACAACTCTGAAATTTGTAACATCTTCCCCACCTCCTTTCCCCCTGCAAATAGTCATGGACACTTATAATCCTAAGAGATAGGAAATATGCTGCTTATGATACAGTGACAAGTAAGAAATTAATGAGTGTTAAACACAGAAGAGGTAGATCACAGTCTTATACTGGCTGGTCTACATAGGTCTAAACCACCCAAGTGTGGGGCATGTAGGAAGCCAGCTGGATTCTTGGGTCTAGAATTTGCTCAGATGGCCCTATGTGCTGCAGATATCTGTTTCTCATACTTATTATGAGGTCTCTTGTGGCCTAAAACTCCTGTTTCTTTGATGACCTGCTTTGGATGTGATTGCCTGATGGGCTCTCTGCTCCTCCTCATACCTGATTCTAGCATTCACCCTCTGACCACATACAATTTGGCTGACATTCATCACTTTAAAAAAAAAAAAAAAAAAAGTCCACTATCTATTTTCCTGTAGGGAATTACCTCTTTCACTCTACAGATTCTGGGAGGGAGGGGACTTCCAGGGTTTGCTCCAACTGCAGATGCCCTAAGAGGGCTGCTCCTCTTCTTAAGAGTCAGGTACATGACAGAGTGCCCAATAGGAGGCTCTTTTTAGGGATTTTGCAACTTGACTAGGTGGCCCAGGGAAGAATAGGAACAGTTAAAGGTCATTTGTCTAGGCAACACCATACTAACCACCCTATTTCTGCTGGGAGACCACTGTTGAAATTCCTACTTCGTAACTTTTTAGAGCACTTCTGGTTCTTGCTTTTTCTCGGACTGGTCCTCAGGCCTCGTGTTAATTCTAAGAACCCCTGATATCTTTTAATATAGTCCCTCATGTATGAGTTAGTTATTGGTATTTCTTGCTTATAACCCAGATCCTAACTGGTACACACCCTGATTATAGTGAGGACACTCCAGCTTTTTGTCCTAGGTTCTGCTAGAGAGGGAGATTGGACAATAGGGAGCAAATGGAAGAATTCATAGTAGAGAGAAATAGGTGGCAACAAAATATCTCATTTGGCTTTTTCTCACAGCATTTGTTAGCTTTCTACTGCTGCATAATAAATGATCATAAATGCAGTGGCTTGAAACAACACCCATTTATTATCTCAGAGCCTCTGTAGGCTGCCGTTCATGTATGGTGCAGATGGGTTCTCTGTTCAGGGTCTCACCAGGCTGAAATCAAGGTGTCACCTGGGACTGCCATCTCATCTGAGGCTTATGTTCTCATTCCAAGATCCCTGGTTGTTGGCAGGATGCATGTCCTTATGGCAGTAGGACTGAGGTCTCCAATTCCTTGCCAGCTTTTGGCCAGGGACTGCTCTCAGCTCCTAGAGGCTGCATGCAGGTCCTTGTTTCCTGTGTGGCCTCCCCATAGAGCCTCTCACATATGGCAGTCTGCCCCTTGCAGAACAACAGGAGAGCATCTTCTGCAGCTCTGAATCTCTTTCATGTCTTCTATCTTTAGATCTCTCTCACAAGGGCTTGCCTAATTAAGGCAGGCCCACCTACACTCAAGGACAAGGTGTTATGAAGGGCACACACACCCAAGGAGGGGAATCTTGGGGGTATATCTTAGAATTTTGACTACCACGGCATTCCTGAGAGAATGCCATTTGGAGAAGTCTATTACTTAGCCCCAGATTATCATTATGCATTCAAAGAAGGTAAATCCAGGATAGTTGGCTACAGTGGCTAACATCCATGGACAGAGCTTTTGTCGTATAGGCGATTCCTGGGGCTTGCTGGACAGCAATGTATTTGGGTGCCAATGTGGGGGTTTATTAGTGTTTCTAGAACAATTGATGACACTGTTAAGTAGGCTCTTGCCTTTTGTTTGTTTGGTCAAGGACAAATTTATTTGTGGGTTTTTGGTATTTGTTTCTTTAAATTACATAACCTTTAGAAGCTGTCTTCTGATAGGAAGAATCACACAACAGTCTCCTCTAGACACAAAATATTGCTCTCCAGTAATGGGGATACAGCCAGGGTCATTGCCATCCCACACCCATTAGGGAAAGGGGTCATTCTCCAACAGCCATTTGGTAAAATTAAAACATAGTAATTATAACACAACGGTGTCATAGGATCCATGACACCTGCTTTAAAAATAAATCTCCTGGCTTTGTCTTTCCCTTTATTTTCAATAAATGCTCCAGTATTATTGCCACTGCATTAATCTAGCAGCAGGAAACCATTATCCTATGACAACAGTCTCTCCCATTAACATTATCTTTTAATTTTAAGATTGTTTAGATGACTGCTAGAAGCTACTAAATTAAGATAAAATGAAAAAAGAATTATTTTCCTTAAGCCAAGTGTTCAGTCAAGTTACCCGCCTCCAATCTTGACTGCTCTGGCAAAAGAGACACCATTATTTTTGCATCAGATTATTAAATACTATTGGGTATAAGATAAAATTTCTAGAAATCTAGGCATGTTTTACATATCATCTAGGAAATAACCATTAAATTTTAAATTATTATTTATATTGTTTGCTATATTACATAGTACATATTAAGAGTTGAAAATACTGGTTGTTTTTCTAGAAAGCAATTGTTGTAGTAAATAAAACAATAATGAAATCACAATGATGAAAACTCAGCAAGGAAATAAAAGGAACATTTGTCTAGTAGAGTTTACCCTGAGAAATAATTGAATTTGGAGAAACCCAGCAAAAATGAGACAGGAGGAAAATAAACCTAAAACTGAAAGAGAGTTGTGATTGGTGGTGATTGTTATTTAACGTTCTGGCAAATGAACTTTAAAGTGACAGTCATAACACATTAAATGGTATCTGTACATTTTATATCAAATATATTATAAACTTTTTCCCAAATAAGAACGAACTTGCCTACTATCCATTAATTCAAAAAAATTCTCTTTTATTCTATCAGCTTTATTACAACACTTGAAGAGACCTTTTAAAATCTTTCAGTATTTGTTCTGCTCCACCTCCATCTGTTCCAATGATCTTAGGGTTTTCTTTCCAAAAGGCAGACACTGGTATAACTACAAATGAAGACTATATCTAAATCACTATTAGAATAGTGATGTTATGCATTCAATAGTTGAGATCTGTGATTCTTCCCTCTCAGGAGTAAACCATACAGGTGAAAATTAATAGAAACTGAGTGACTGTCTTAATAGAAATCACACTAGAAAAAAGAGAAATGCTTAAGTTGTGAATTCCCCCATATTGTTAATGGCGTTCAAGTAGGCCATCAATATGTGTCCTATTTACTGATAGGTGCAAAATAGGTGGTGGGAGATCAATCAAAACCCCCTTCCATAAATTACCATGACTTCTAGAAATTATCAAAACTTCACTGGAGTGTCATGCGTAGTCTTCCCAGCAATGAGTTATAGTCAATAATTCATTCCCTGACTGAGCTGATAACAGGCAGATATTCTAATAATGTGCTAGGATTTACTACTGGACACAAGCAGTAAGTAGGAATTTCAATGCAGTGTTAAATGTTATCTCAGTGGAGAAAAGCAATAAAAAGAGGACAGAGAGAGGCATCTGGGAACAATGCTTGGGTGTTTTAATGCTGTAATTAGAGCAAACGTATGAAGGTAGTGTTAAGTTTTCATTCTTTTTTGAGGCAAATTGTTTCCAGAGTATTGTTCTGTAATGACTTCTCCTGGCCTTATTGTCAGAGAGTATAGCAGATGGCATTGAAAAAAAATGCTGAAAAGAAAGTCTATTTTATTCTTCAGTTATTTCTCCAAATTTGAAAATGGCTTCCCTTGAATGTTTTCCTTTTAAACGAAACTTTCAAAAAAATTATTATCTTAGACTAAAGGTCTTAAATATATTTTCAGTGATTTCTTATCACACAGAGAAATTGACAAATTTGCTTTCTCTGTCAGAATGTTTTGAAGCTAGAAAAGAAGTGGTGATTCATCAAAAACAATTTTATTATGAAATTTGATTTATGTTGAGAAATATAAATGATGACGTTATAATGTGTACCTGTGTGTGGAGGGAACACATTTTAGTCAATTGAGTTATTCAATTTTATTATTTTAAAAAAAATCCATATCTGGTTGTTCTTTTTATTCCAAAAAAATTTATGGTGCTATATAGAGTAGAAATGCGTGCTTTCCAAGTCCAAGGACAGCTATGGATTGTACTTCCCTAATTCCAACAGAGTCATTCATTACAATTGGATGAATAAATATTATCATATTTTCATCAACTTTTTTTGGTGAACAAATAGAAACCAATGTTATACTTTAAAATACATCTTATTACAAATCCACACAGAGAAAAAGCTTAATTATATCAATACTAGAATTAAAACTGACCCTAACAAAAGAAGTTATGGTTTTGGGCCCTTAAAATTTCTGAATTAGTAGCCTTTCTTTTACCAAGAAGAGTTAGTGGGAACATAAGGGAGAATGAATTACATCTTAATGCCTTAGTTTCTCTATCAATAAGTGTTCATTTCCATCATCTTGGAGAGAAACAGTAATTAATTTTAAACAGAATTGCTATTTTCTACTGGATTTATAACTTTAACATATATTCTTAGTAATAACCACATCACATATATACAAGTGGCCCAGTCATCTATATACCCTCTTTTGTAACTATTACGAAATTAAATCTATCCATGCAAAGACTTAACTTGACTTTAATAAGCAGTACCTATTGACCCACTAGACCGTTTAAAAGACCTTAATGAACATATAATACACTCACACATATAGTCTGATAATTTATTTGCAATGATAGATGCAGAATATCACTGTGGTTGAATACTGCTGATAGAATTCAGGCTTAGAAATAGGTAGTATGAGTAAGCCAAACAATTTTTTCTATGGTATCATTGCCATGAAACAGATTAACATATCAAGATTTGCTGGGCTGAGCATGATGGCTCACACCTGTCATCCCAGCGCTTTGAGAGGCTGAGGTGGGAGGATCCCTAGAGGCCAGGAGTTCAAGACTAGCCTGGGCAACCAGTGAGACCCCTGTCTCTACAAAAAAAATTAGCTGGCCGTGGTGGTATGCACCTGTAGTCCCAGCTACTGGGGTAGGGGTGAGGGGGCTGAGGAGATGGGAGGATGGCTTGAGCTCAAAGTTTGAGGCTGCAGTGAGCCTTTAGTCTGTGACCCATCCAAGACCTTGTCTCAAAAAAAAAAAAAAAAAAAAAAAGATTTGCTGATAGTTCTGAGGCAAATTTGGGGGATTTGTAATGTTCTGTTGCTACGCTAATAAACTTTTATGAAGACAATGAATAATTTCACGACACTATTTTAAAGTAGCCTTGCTACATCAGGCAAAATGCTGGGTCACAGAGGTGTTTTCTTCTTTCCTATTATCTTTTTCACCTTTCTATCAACTCTAGGAGTTTCAAATACCTTAATCAAATAGAATAATTAAAATCAAAATCTACATCTTAAACTATATTTCCAATCACAACAATGTCAATGCTGTTTCCTTTTCCTCAGTGATCTGTTATTTTCTTGCCATAAAATCAACTTCTTCACTATGCTTGTTTATTACCTTAAAAAGAGTAGTTAGGGTAGAACTTCCTAAATACTGATTAACATAATTTGGTGGGATACTTACCAAACTTAGTCATCTGGATTGCTTTAACAAAAAACAAACAATAATATTCTAATAAGGCAACTATTAGAAACATTTATCACATGAAACATTTAGTGAGATATTTATAAAGAATTTTGAGAAAGACTAAAAAGGCAGTCAGTGAATTCAAAGTATTATTAAATATTATCAATATTTTAAAGCCAAGATATGGTTCTGTGAAATATAGGCTTTTCGAGATGTTGAGTTCTATGTAAACTCTTATTATTGTTATTATTTTGCAACAGGGCCTCACTCCCATTGCCCAGGTTGGAGTGCTGTGGCACAATCATGGCTCACTGCAGCCTCAACTTCCAGGGCTCAGGTGATCCTTCCACCTCAGTGTCCCCAGCAGCTGGGACTACAGGCACATGTCACCACGCCCAGCTAAATTTTTGTATTTTTAGTAGAGATGGAGTTTTGCCATGGTGCCCAGGATGGTCTTGAACTCAAGGGATTCACCTGCCTCGGCCTCCCAAAGTGCAGGGATTATAGGCGTGGGCCACTGTGCCTGTAAACTCCTATTCTTAAATGAAGCAGCAAGTCCCTGACTACTTACTGTGCCATACGCCCCACTGCTCAGCCAACACCACCACCACAGAAAACTGGCCCAGGACCTAACCTGCCCTTCCTCTTCCTTGGGTTTTGTCTGTTGGTAACTGCTGTTCCCTTTTCTCTCCACACCTTTTACACTCTGGAATTGTTGTCCTAGACTCAAGCTTTTTATATTCACGTTGGAGGAAACTTTCAATATCAAGGAATCTCTGTGATGGCAGCAATAAAGTTGAGCAGATTTTTAAAAATTTTCCTTCCTAAAAAGACTTTCTTCAAAAATGGTTTTGCATTGACTTTAAAACGACAGAATATTTTTTCCTGAGAAAGAGCTGGGGCATGTTGTCTTGGAGGTCACATCAGCATCAAATAGTCTAGACTTTCTCCAGACATTAAAGGCTGCATAGGTCTGTGTAGAACCTCTGGCTGTCCATGGGAGATTCTTAGCAAACTGTCACTTGGAGAAAAGAATGATTATGATTGAAGGACATAAACGAGAAAGGAAGCTATGAACAAATAATTCTGGGGCAAGTGGAGAAAATGACGGCTTGATCTAGGAGCAATATGGTTCCCACATTTAATTGGGACTCAAGAAAGAAACGATTTACGTTTATCTTTCTTTTCCAAAGCCCCCTACTCTTATATCTCATTGCAAATGAGTAGGATAGGTTTCGTCAACTGTGGGGCACAATATAACATTATTTCGAGTTAGGCAATTTTACTTTATACCAGGAATATTACTTTATGCACTGTTTTAAATATTTGTTTGAAGAATACCCGAATACGGAATTTCTTTACCCATACTGAATTTGTGTGTGTTTACATGGTTTTTGTGTTTCGCATCAGTGGAAATAAAAGATTGACATTGCTACCCACTCAGCCAGGCACTTTCAGACCGCAAATCAGGATGAGAAAGGACTGCTAAACGCAAAGAATGCAGAAATAAAGATTACCCAGAGGTGGCGCTGTGGTTAAAGTACACCTGAATTTTGATTACAGTGAATGTATTTACTCCCTACCTCTCAGAAGAGAGACTGTTAGCCATTATCGCTTTTGTATTTCTATAAACACACATCAGCAAATAAAGCTCTTTGGTAATACACTCCCATCCACTCCAATCTACCAGGACATGTTTAAAGACCTCACTCCGCACAGAATTAGAGCTGAAGCACTAAAACCACCTCCTAAAATGTAGGCCTTGTAGCCTAGAGCTCTGTTATTAAAAGTTTTATCCATCTCACTCTCCTTCCTTCCACAACCACCACCGGGATCCTTTGGATAATCACTCAGTGATAACTGAACATGTGTCTGGTTAAATTTCTAACATTCCCTTCAGGAATTAAGATTTCGTTTTAGTGCATATTCTTCAGGAAAAATCCCGAAAAGTACCACAATTCATTATACATTTATGCATTATGTGCTCTATCTAAGAAAATCATTTTTAAAAAGAAAAAATAAAGACCATTTGGCTTACTTCTCTCATTTGTGGATGAGAAAGTTAAGGCCCAGAGAAGGAAATTTACTTGCACATGACAAATCATAACTTAATTGTAGCCCACTAAGATCTTGTGTCATCTCCTTTTATTATAAATTATTTAAAAAGTGAAAATGAGCCAGGGAATTCAAATGTATTATTTGTTTATGGTGTTCCTCTCCTCATCTGGTTTAATTGAGTTTTCTTGACTAACCTTCAAGCAGCATTACATCTTTTCTAAGTTGGTCCTCTTTAATCATGCCCATCTGCAGCTGCTTTCTGTGTAGGACATTTTAATTACTATTATAGTTTTAATGACTTTTTTTAAAAAACGTTTTTTATATGTGCACAGGTGAATTGATCATAACAGTGCAATTTTAAATACAAATCAATAAAATTAATTCATTTAATTTTAAGATGCTAGAATTAAAAAATGAGTATTCGAATTGATATTTAAAATGCCCTCTACCTGACTGTATGGGCAATAATTATTCTTTCTTATGCAGCCTTATTAATTTTGATGGTTCGAGAGACAGAAATCCCCCAAATAGACACTAAAACCATAGATGTTCAACATCTGCATTGTCTCACCAGATTCTCCTTCAGGTTCCTTTCCTCAATCTAGCAGTACTGTGTGTAATACAATATGAAAACTTGCCCCACAAGGCTGGTTTTACTTAATGATACTTAGCAGAAGGGCTTTGCACTTTCATGATAATTTCCACCAGAAAAATCTCTCTGGAACTTACTAACAATAATCAGGCCTAATATTAGCCTCAGTCTGGAGATTTATTAAACCTATTTGGCAGAGTAGATAAAGTCGAATGCCTAGGTATTCAAGCATCTAGGCTGTGCTTCGGCCTTGGAAAAAGACTCTCAGGCTAGCACCCTAAAAGCATTCCTCAAAACTTGATTCATACTAGAAGTGACATTTCTTACTCTCTAGAGGCTGTGAGATTGCAAATCTTGCAATTACTTCCATTGCTTTTGGGGGCTGTGAGAATTTCCGCCTCTCATCCTCCACAGTGAGGAGGGTAGTCGAGCAAGGCTTTCTCCCTGAAGTTTTCGTCAACTTTGAAAATAAGGACTGTGCTCCCTACATCACCAGCAATTGACAAGGATCCAGGAAATGCCTGCTAGGCACTTTCAAACTCGGGTAAATGGGGGTATGAGGGAGGCTAAGTAGGCAGTATTTAGCTAGCAACTATTATTTCCTTTATGTTTCTGCCTTGTTAACTAAGCTTCCACTACGGTTCATAAATCTCCAATATCGTGAATTAAAGAAACAACAACAAAAATCCTCTTCTGTGTGCTTGTGCGTGAGGGGATAGAAGTCCACTGCCCTAAGATGCAGGACTTATCTTCCCAAACAGGAAGAGACCCATTTCTGAGAAAGATAGTTAAGTTTCCTAAGGGTCTCCTCTCAGATCGAGGGGATGGCAGTCCCCGAGGGGCGAGCGGGCGCGGGTCCTCAGGGTCCTCGTGCGCTGAGAAAGCAGGTGAGGCCCCCTCCCCGCATCTCGGCTCCGGATCCCGGGTCGCGAAGGGCAGCCCAAGCGGGTCCCCGGCGCCAGGCGCCCGGGTCACTTCTCCCCACCTGATTCGGGCCCTTCTCCTCTGTCGGCCCGCTCCGCCGCCTCGCTCTCTCCCCCGCCCCCCGAGTCTCGTTTCAGTCATCCCTTTGTCCTTCCCCGGATTGGCAGGTTTTATTATTCCGCCTGAACAATCCGGCCGCCCAGTGGCTGAGGGTCGCTGACGTCGGAGGCAGAGCCGGGGAGTAGTTGGGATTTTGCTCTGTCAGTAACACATGTGTAAGAGCCGCGCAGGGAGCGAGCGAGCCGGCTAGAGGCCAGCGCCGCCGCCGCCGCCGCCTCCGAGCCGGGCAGCAGCAGCCCCGGCAACAGCCCCGGCAGCGGCGCAGGCTCCAGCGCGCCGGGCCCGGCCGGCCGCAGCCCCCGACTCCTGGGCGCGCCTGCCTGCCGGCCTCCGCACCGTCTGCCGCCGCTCCCGGGGTTGTGTCTGCGGCTACTCCCGGCCGGAGGTGCAGGGAGCTCAGTCGAGCCGCCGCTGCCAGCCCGGAGCGAGCAAGCAAGCGAGCGAGCGCGCGGGAGGGAGAAAGGCGGCGGCGGCGGAGGAGGAGGAGCGGCAGGAGCGCGGGCGGGGGCGGGGGCGGGGGCCGCCGGGCGGGGGAATATACAAAGTGAAGCCACATTGCCAAACTTGCAGCAGCGATTGCAGCAGTTGCTGCCGCTGCGCCGCGCCTGAAGCCGCGCCGCGCGGGCCGAGGGCTCCTGCAGCTGCTCGCGCGCAGCCGGAGGCGGAGGAGAAGGACGAAGACTGAGACTGACACTTCTGCTCACGGCCGCCTGCCACTTACGCGGGGGCCCCCCAACCCGCCCCAGAGCAACGCGATTTAAAAAAAAAAAAAAAAAGCCGCCCTTAGCCCCCTCCTCCCCTTTCCTGCTTCTGCGAGAACTCCCTCCCTCCCTCCAGCTCCGCCAGCCCAGGCGCCCCTTCCCTGGAAGCCGAGCGGCTTCGCTCGCATTTCACCGCCGCCGCCTCTCGCAATATTGCAATATAGGGGAAAAGCAGGTAAGGGGGCGGGTGGAGAGCCGCGGGCCGGGAGGTGGGAGAGGGAGGGAGGGGGTCGATTCGGGCCGGGGCTGTTTTCTTTGGCTTCCTTCCCCTGACCGTCCCAAATTGCAAGTAAACAATACGTCGGCTTAGATAAAGCGCGAGTCTGAAACTATCGAGGCCGGCCTGTGAGCTAGCGCGGAGGGCAGCCCCGGGCCGCCAGCTTTGTAGCGGTTCCTGCTTACAAAAGGGCTCTTCTTGGAAACGGGGCTGGTGGGGACCGTAGAGGGGGTGGGGATATTTCTAGTTCATAAGGGAAAGGCAAGGGCTGCTTAGATGAGGATTTTAAGTATGAGAAGTAGTGTGTTGGGGGGGTGGGGGTGGGGATAGTCACGATACCCCCCCCCCTTCTAGTAAACACTATTTTTGAAACAGTGGCAGGAAGGATCTAAGTGAGCAGGATTCGGTATTGCTGGTTCTTTTAAAAAAATTCGTCTTGGCTTATAAGTCTTTTGTTCCAATCCAGGAGAAATACGGTGAATCACCTAATTAAAATCAAGACATGAATTAAGCATCCATTTTTGTACTACAAATTGCCAGCGTTACGTTTGTCCCTCCCTTGGTCTCCATTAAAAAACACCAGAGACGTTGTTAAAGGGGGGCAGATTTTGCCTCTAGCTGCCAGTTCTGCTTTCTATTTCACTGACTATCCCAGGACCTAAATTGCTTGGCTATGTAATTACTAGAGTATAAGCCTATTTAACTTAAAAGCTTTCTTTTTTTTTTTTTTTTCCAACTCTAAATGAAACTTGATGAGGGCCCGTCCTTAGTTATCAGGGGAGTCAGTTTCTGGTCAGTCTTCTTGATTCATCTCTTTTAGATTTAATCAGCATTAAGGTATTGCTTGTCCTTAAGAGCTTTAGCTAATGGGGTTACTGGATGCTTTTCTCAGTGTAATGTTTCCTTTTCAAAAAAAAAAAATACATATATATTTACCTCTCACTAAAGATGGGGGCGGGGAAGAGCTTGGAATCTCCTCCCTCTCTCTCCTTTTAAAAAGGAATTTGGAGCGATTAAAACGTTGGGGGAAACAGTTTAAAGACCTAGGGCAGGAAATGCAGATTCATTTGGGTTAGGGCTGAAATTGTAACAAAAAGCAATTCCTCGAGTAAATGCATCAGATAAATCAATTTACATAAAGGTATGATGCATTCGGATAAATGCAATGCTAATGGGTTTTAGAGTGGTCCTGTTTCCAAAGTCTCAGGGTTTTGTTACAGCTTAATTGGTGCAGTTCTTATTCTGGTTTATTGTGCGGTCACTGGACACACGTTCCGGGACTCTTTCGGAGGAAATGTGTTTAAAATCGGCCTATTTAAGGAACCCGAGTCCTTGTTTCGTTCCTTCCTCGTTTTTTTGCAGCAGCCAAGTTGGGCCGGGGACAGGCAAAGTTCGCCTTCTTCTGAGGTATCAGCTGAATGTCTTGAGCAGATAGCCGGGAGCCTCAGGGGGAGCCCACACTCTCAGCTTACAGAGGACAAAGACAAAACAGGCTGCTTAATTGGCAGTAAATAACTTGATCTTTTTACAGAATAAGTGACTAGAGGAACACTAGGACTTTATTGGACTCGGGATTGAAGGCAACAAATTAATCGGTTTAGGCTAAGCTTTATAAATTGATTCCTATATTATATCCCAGTTGCATCTCTTGTGGCATTCATTAGAGTGGGGAATTCTTTTTTAAAGCAGTTTTTGGTGACAGCAGGACGGGCTCGAATTTAACTTGTGCATCCCTTAATGGTGCCTTCTCGCACATTATCTGTAACGCCGCCCCCCCCCCCCTTTGGAGGAACAAAGCTTTAGCATTTAAATTGCTGATCAAGGGCAGATTAGTGAGACCAAAGTGGAGAGTGTTTGTATAGGAAGTTAACAGGCATCCTAAAGTTCAATGATCTATTATTCTTGCCTGTGTCCTGAAAACCCAGAGAAAACACTCATTGATCTTCAAAATGAAATGAGATTTGGAACAATAATGGGAGATGGCGGTCACCACAATGGCATGTGAAAGGTGCTGCTTAAAATACGAAAAACCAGTTTCGCAACTTTACACACTGCACCCCCTTCTCCCGTCACCTTGCCTTCCCTCCCATCACCACGCTCTCCATCTCCCGTCTGCCGGTCCCTCCCTCGTTCCCTTTCGGAAAATCGAACTATTTTCAACTTGTGAACTGCAGCTGCACTTCCCAGGGCAGAACCCGGGAGGGAACGAGGCTCCGGCGGGGCCGCCGCCTCCCTACTCCCCTCGGCTCTGTCCCGGGGCCCGGCGGGGGCTGGGGAGGGGCCGGGCGCGGCGGTGGGTGGGTTTGACCCTCATTTGCTGGAGGCGGGCGGCGGAGGAGGAGAGGAGGGGGGCAGTGGGCGGAGGCGGGGGCTGGGAGGAGGCGCCGCGAGGGGTGGAGCGCGTTGCGGAGCCTGCTCTCGGAGTTTTGACAGTACCGGAGCTGAAATTGTCAGCGGCGGCAAGCGCAGGAAAGTTGAGAGGAGCTCGTGGCCCCAGAACAAAGCTTGAGAAAAGTAAACAGGCGGCTGCTGCCGGCGAGCCTCCCTCCTTCCCTCTCCCCCTCAGCCTCCTTCCCGCCCTTGCCCTGCTGTTTCCTTCCAGCAGCTCCGCGGGGAGGAGGGGAATGGGCTTGCTCTCTCTCCGGCGATTACTAACTTTTGCATCGCCCCTGTTTTGTCTTTCTCTCCCTGTCCCCTTCCCGCCCTCTGCAGACCATGGTGAATCCGGGCAGCAGCTCGCAGCCGCCCCCGGTGACGGCCGGCTCCCTCTCCTGGAAGCGGTGCGCAGGCTGCGGGGGCAAGATTGCGGACCGCTTTCTGCTCTATGCCATGGACAGCTATTGGCACAGCCGGTGCCTCAAGTGCTCCTGCTGCCAGGCGCAGCTGGGCGACATCGGCACGTCCTGTTACACCAAAAGCGGTATGATCCTTTGCAGAAATGACTACATTAGGTAAGACTTTGCTGCCTTTTCTGGAGATCGGGGGAAGAGCAATGGCAAGGCCAAAGGTTAACAGGGTTGTGAGGAAAGGAGTAGGCGTCTATGGGAGTACATTGCAGCCTTCACCTCAAAAATCTAGTTGGCGGAATTTAAGGGGTTCAGGAAGCATGTGTTAGTCTTCCAATATCTGATGGCAAATTAATGGGAAATGCCATACTAAGTAAAGACCATCTGGTGGGACTGGGACATTAGATGTGCAAAGGTTGAGCACCCTCTGATCCCAGAGTTTAAGTGGTCAGCCTCTACTGGACTTTAGGCTAAAAGCAAACATCCCAAGCGGGAGTTAAGCTGGGTTCTTAAAACAAGGTAGGAACTCACAGAGGAACTCAGAAACAAAGGTTGACTTAAAAATACAAGTGTAGTTAGTGAGAAATGATTTGTCTATGGTGATGGCTTATTACGATATTTACATAAGCATCTTGAAACTTTTTTGAGTGGAAAGCTGTGATTCGTTCTTTGTGCTCCTTGAGAAAAATGCTAATTATCCATCAGTTTAAAGACTTGTAATTCTTCTTATAGAGAAAAAAAGCCCCAAGAAATAAAACCTGGTGGTAATGTTTCTCTTCATATTGTTACTCGGAGGCTTGCAGTAATTCAGTTAGTGTGTGGTTTGCGATGTAGAATTTGCTGTTTTTTTCAATTGAAGCATGTTCAGGTTTTGGGTTTTTTGTTGTCGTTTGTATCACTGCCCTTGATCCCCAAAAGAGATTTAGAAAAAGGCTATAGAATTATACTAATCTTGCATTTTAAAGCAATGTATAGGAACATTCATATGTCCATGTAAGCAGTCTTTTCCAACAAGTTGCAGTGCAATTAATGGAAAGAATTCAGGAGGTCAGGTGCCTATAGGATCTTTTCAGGTGAACTCAAGCTACTTAAACTCATTAATTTGAAAGGAGGCATTTGAAGGATTACACATTTAATTTGAGTAAATGGTTTGATAGACTGATGCACATGAATGCTTCTAGGAGGTGTTCTGTTTCAACATCCAGTAATTAAAAAAAAACCCACACGCACACAGTTGATACTAGAAAACTGTACACTTTTAAGAAGAATTTCATCCTATGTAAATTTGTCCTAAACCTTTTTCTTTAAAGTGATTAGTAGAAAATTTTCTTCTTTCTTCAGTGTGGGTAAATCAGTGGATGAAATATTTTGTTCAAAGTTTAGCTCCATTGTGATTCGCCTTACCCTGTGACTAACATTGCAAAAGATCCCAGTGCATTTCAGAGCTGAGTGTGGATATGTTTACCCCAGTGATATCATTAGTGTAAGATGATGGAGTAAAATGACATTTAGTTATTTTGATAATGCAACCTGTGTCGACTCTGCTGGCATCCTCAATCAGTCCAAGTAAAAGAAATACAGGAAGGGAGAGGGCTTTTATTTTCAAATTAAGATGGCAGCATTAATTTCACTAAGTGTTCTTTTAGAAGTAAATGTTGGAAAATCAGCGGGAACATGGGTGTAATGCTTTCTGGTCCTCCTTCCAAGTAATGCCATGAGCTTTGACAGTGCTGTAATTAAATAGAAAGCAAAACTGTGGTAAGAAAGGAGTGTGGTTTGAAGTGGAAAAATTGACAGTGCTGTTAAGATTCCGTGAATGGTACAGATTCATCTCTTCTCCGAGTGCCTTCAAAAAAAAAAACAAACAAAAAACAAAAAACAAAACCCCTGGCTTCTGATTACAACTAATTAAAAAGAAGATGGGTCCACTTGTATTCCCCCAGGACAAGTTTAGGCAAGTGGCTTCCTGGGAATTGTGTCCATTCTTTTCTCTATTCTTGGGGCCAAATGTAAATGGCCTTTTGGTGTTTTCCTGTGCCCTAATGGAGCAATGGAGAATGTGTGCCCAGCCTTGAGCCTTAATTAATGGGATCTACGTTCTTACTTCCTTTTTTCCCTCTGAATCTGGAAACTGGAGCCAGGCTCGCTCTTGAACTACATGCTACCCCGAGGACCTTAGATCTTTCTAGGAGAGATGAGTTCTAGCTCAGTACGAAATTGATGGCCTCACACTTAGCTCAGGGCTCACCAGCAGCTGAGCGCCCCTTCCCCTCCAATTTAAGAGATTACTGAAGTCTTCCTTCGGTGTTCCTCTCTCAGCCCATCAAGATGCCCAAAGGGTGGGAAGGTGGGGAGGTGCAGACGTTGCTGTTCCTCTCAGCTACCCCCTCTCCAATGTCCCTCAAGTCCACTTGTTGGAGGAGCTTTCAATGCTGCAGGGACCGCTGCAGAAGAGTGGAGTAATCTGCTCGCCCGCCGCCAGGTGAAGGGGACCCCTTGGTCCGACTGAGACCACATAGCGATTTACTGAGGGGCTTTTAAACTGTCTTGACTTTGAGGTTGTGGTTTTTTGAAAACAACCAAGGTCTTGGTAAAAAGCTGCGGGAGAGCTGGGAAAGGCGGGCCTGAGCGCGGGGGAGGGGGCTGCAAGATGAGGGGGCGCTTTCACCAGTCCCCTCCCCCTCCGCGGCCAAGTGTCGATGGGCAGAGCTGGGCTTCTGCCTCCTCTCCCTCCAAGATTTCAGATAAAGCGGCTGCCTTGCTGCAGCGAATCCGCACAATTAAAAGCTTTAATTAGTGGCTCCTCCATTTTCTTAGTTCTGATGGGCTTTATCTAATGAGATCTGGTCTCTGGCTTAGATCTGCTCCGAATGACGTGTCCGCAATGAATGAGAGCTGCGTCGCAAACAAAACATTTAATTAACAAAATTGGCCTCTAAGAGAGGGAGGGAAAGAATGAAAGGGGGGGTTGTAGAGCGGAGGGGGAGGGTGGATCTTAAAGGGACCAACGCCTGCCTGGCCCCCCATCTTACAAAAGTAGGGGAACCTTGGGATTGCCCCTTCCCCCATCCCTGGCTCCCGACCCCTCAGCTCCACCCAAGCGCCCCAAGTAGCTTCGGAAACTCCGTTTCTCTTCCTCGAACCCTTTTTCCTCCACCCCCACCTCGGGCCCGAAGACTGGCGCGGAAAGTGCAGCGAGAGGAGGAAGTTCGGAGACCGGCGGGTGGGGCTCCAGGTCCGGGGAGGGCGAGGAAACGCGCCGGAAGCCAGGGTGGCGGTCGTCGGCTGGCCCTCGCTCGCTAGGCGGCCAGCACCCGGGCCGGCGCCGCCCGAGGCCGCAGCCAGAGCGCCTAGCCGGCGGGAGGTCTCGGGCCCACGAGGGGGCGAGCGCAGGGCGGGAGCCGGGCGAGCGGGTCGCGCTTTCTTTCCCCGGGCTCCGCTCGGGCGGTTCACGTGGCGCCCGCAGCCGCAGTGAGCCCGGCGCGGCCGGGAGTGGGGGCCTGGGGCGAGGGTGGGGAGAATTGGTAGTTGGTGGTGGAGGTTGTGTTTGGGGAGGGGGTGGCGTTAGGAATGGAGGCGCCGCCAGACAGCGAGTTCATTTCCCTGGTAATCAACAGCAAGCTGCTATATTCAGAGAATGCTGTCCCTTTAATTGAACAGGCTAGGTAATTAAATGGCACTTTTCCAATAGGACGTGCTAGGTAAATCTAATAGTTGGTTATTTAATATCACTTTGAAGTCTGCCCACTCAAGCACAATGACAGCACAGGAGCATGTGAACTATTAGCTAGAAAAAAAAAAAAAAAAACAGGATCTCAAAAATTAATTAAATCGCATGCAATTTAGGGGGAACGTTTATCTTGATTTGTCATAACAGAATTAATTCAAGGCCTCCAATTCACTTGGGGGCAGATCTGTTACTCTGAATTAACCAAGCGTAATTTGGCTGATTTTTTTTTTTTCCCTCCCTCCCCTCTCTAATGCAGCAGTTGGGATTATGCACAGCCCCCCTCTTAAGTATCAATAGCTTCTGGTGCTTTTAAGGTGCCTGGTCTCTAGTTATTCCGAAGTACTTTTAATGGACTTGGCTCCAGGCATAATTTCTGGGTTGCATTTCTTTGTTACATTTAATATAGCTGGTGCAGAATTTAGATTAAATATAGGAACCTGCTGGAAAACCAATTGCTTCTGGATCAGTAGCTGTGGATGTGCTTTTTTCTCCTCAGATAGGTTGCTGATATTTACTTGCAGGTACAAATGTATACCTTTCAGCCACACTCTCGGAAACGTACTTCTTGCCCAAAAGCAGTTTAGAAAACACAGCCAGGTAGCGTTTCATATTGCGTGTATTTTGCTTGAAGTAATAATGCAGTTGAAAATAAGCCCACCTATTGGTCATTGAAGTTACTGAAAGATGCTAAGCATTGATAGTAAACTAAAAATACGATTTGCCCTCCATCTCTTAATGCCAGCAAGGAGAGCTGGAGCTG